>NC_137331.1:73258955-83186455 GCF_965287045.1 Carcharhinus amblyrhynchos | reverse complement strand
CTAATCAGGGGCCCGTGAAAGTCTAGCATACTTTGTCGCTTTTGGATTCTATACCCCATTTACAAATGTTTTCTTAACTGACTTCCCAACCTATCCTGTCACGTTCAAAGATTTCTGAATATGCGCCCACAGGTCCCTCTGTTTCTGCACCCTCTGCAAAAATAGTACCAATTAGATTATACTGTCTCTTTGTTTCCCCAAAAGTGCATCACTTCATGCTTATTCATTTTAACTTGCATCTACCAACATTCCCACGGCTGTGTACATAGAACTTGTTCCATGTTAAATATATCAAAATTGCACTCATTATACCCAGGTCCAGGTAAAGGTTCCAAAATTGAACCTCACTGAATACTTCTCGCCAGTCAGAAAAACACTCCTACTCTATTCATGCTATCTCACAGCCAATTAGATATACAGGATAACACAACTCATTTTATATCACATGCTTCTACTTTCAAACAAGTCTGTTATGTGACACTGTACTAGCTGATTGTCCTTTGCAAAACCAGACAAGTGAATGGACAGAGCTGTCCATAAAACCAAAGAATCCCAACAGTACAGGAGGAAGCCATTTGGACTGAGTCTGCATCAACGCTCTGAAGAGCATCTTATGCAACTCTGCATGTCGAATTCAGGCATGAACATTTGGCCCTTAGATGGGTAGGCTGAGTTCTCTCAATAGCAATCAACTGCTGCAGTGTAGCAGCATTGAGAGGATGGGGGCCAAAGATACTCCTCAGTGCAAGCATCATGCAAACAGGAATGGCGTGTCAATGATCCTGCAAACACGAGCAAGTTCAGCAGAGGTACAATCCCGGCCCATAGAATTCCATGGTCACTGACCGTGACTCCTCTCTGGGGTAAGTGATAGTTCTTCAGGTCTTGGTTATATAGAGTTAATGGCTATCCTTTCCAAATATCAGTAAAACATAGATAAATAAATAAATTGACTTCTATCTTTTGGGTTGTGGAAATTGAATAACATGAAGTTAAATCTCTGTCACAGATTCCCCTTTGTCGCTTTCTTCCCTGCCAGCTAAATGCACAGAAATTAATACAATAATTCCACAAGCGTGTAGCTACATTCCAGTCAAAGTTGTGTTGTTTAATATCAAGTTATTGTGAAAGCTGTAAAGAAGCTCATTTTGTTTAAACCTTTATTTTGGTGATTAGAAATTAAACTTAGTGACAGATTTTTAAAATTCTAAAAACAGTTCGGAAATTCCCAGTTTCCTCTCCTAGACCGAATGCTACCTTCATTGGCTTTGGTTACAGGTGTGGCAGTTCTCTTAAGTACTTTGTCTGAATTCTCATTTAGATCCTGGATCGTTCTACATAAGGATCTGTCATAGTTAACTGCAGTCCTTTATTTAACATGTATCCAGTGCAATTCAGCATGGATCATCTGGGGCAGAACACACCAAATGTCAAGACTTCTTGGCAGAGATTTCATCTCGAGGTCTTTGGATTGCAGTCAAGACATCTTGGCTAGTTTTTTTCCTTCTTTCCTCAAGCTCTAAATTCTCTTGTGCTTTCCCCTTAGGAATCACTAATAATTGAAAACAGAGTTACTAAAGAAAAAGATTCAAAATTCAAAGGGTTACAGTGTTAAAATTATGCAACTTTGACTTTGTAAGGCCAAACAGTTTATTTTTATAAATTACATAAATAGATACTTATGCAGGTGTATTATATAAAATATTTAATAAGGAGTAAGGGAAAATGGCTTTGCTACCCAACGTAATTGTTTTGAGAAAGATTTGAAGAAAGCAAATCACATTAAGGAAAATAATTTGCATTGTTAGTTAAATTAGCCTCTGAGCTACACTTTTGCAAGTTCCAGTCCCATCATAGACTCACACATATAAACTTGGCTGGGAAGCGATGGCCTGGTGGTACTATCACTAGACCATCAATCCAGAAACTCAACCAATGTTACCAGGGTTCAAATTTCACCATGGCTAGTGGTGGAATTTGATTTCAAGAAGAAATATCTGGAATTAAGAATCTACTGATAACCACGAAACCACTGTTGATTGTCGGAAAAACCCATCTGGTTCATTTTAGTGCACGGTAGCACAGTGGTTAGCACTGCTGCTTCATAGTACCAGAGACTCGGGTTCGATTCCTGGCTTGGGTCACTGTTGTATGTGGTGTCTGCATGTTCTACCCATGTCTGCATGAGTTTCCTCCAGGTGATCCGGTTTCCTCCCACATTCTGAAAGACACGCTGGTTAGGTGCATTGACCTGAACAGGCACCTGGCGAATGCTAGAATTGGTGACTAGGGGAATTTTGCAGTAACTTCATGGCAGTGTTAATGTAAGCCTTACTTGTGACTAATAAATAAACTTTAACTTTAATGTCCTTTAGGGAAGAAAATCTGCTGCCCTTGTCTCGTCTGGCCTATACATGACTCCAGAGCTACAACAATATGGTTGACTTTTAACTGCCCTCAGGCAACTAGGAATGGGCAATAAATGTTGGCCAGCCAGCAATGCTCATGAATAACAAAAACAAAATTGGTGCATTACTGAAGGAGCATTGTCGGAGGTGTTGTCTTTCACATGTAATACACCAAGGACACTTTTAGATGCACTTTCTTTGAAGAATGTGGAGTTTTGCTGGTGCTGTAGCCCATACTGATCCCTCAACCCATACCAAAGAAAGAGGATTAATTGGTTATTTGTCTTGCTGTGTTTAAATTGACTGTATCAGTTGCCTACAGAGCTGTGTAATTATTCATTATCATGCAGTTATTTGGAACCTACCAAGGATGTGAAAAGTGCAATATAAATGCCAATTTACCTTCTACACTTAATCTTAACATTGGACAAGAAAGGAACAAAGAAGGGAAATAATTATACATCTACCTTTACTGCCTGGGCAGCTAAACTAATCCATAACCTCAAAATCACACAAAGAATATGTTCCCACGATATTATGCTAGTTTAATTTAGAAACATTTTATTAAAGAAAAAAAATCCAAACATACCTGACATGATTTAACAATCACAGTCCCTGAATTTTTGTAATTCTTCTTTTTCTGCTTTTTCTTTGGATTAATACATTCAAACTCAGTCTGTGAGAGAAACATGACTATCAGAATCTGAGTGCTGTATTTTGTAATACCATTAATATGGTAATACTACTAAACCCAATAGCTGAGGGAAAATTTCCTTTTGACATCAAAATGCTTAAACAATTGAACGTTTCCTCTCAAAATAAACGGTAACAATATTCATGGGGTAAAAACTGTTTTGTCTCGTATCCATTTTATGCCCAAGAAAGTATTCAAATTTAGCAGTGGGTGAATCACACCCATTTTGCATAGGCTTTAATGGCACTGCCATGTGCCCCATGAATATATTAATGAGGGGCCAAATGTCTGTGAGAAATGGGTGAACAGACCTTCCAATTAAGTCATAATTTGATTGCAATTATTCAATAGAAGTCACTGATATATAAGGGGCCACAGGTGGCATTGTTTTGTTGGTGGAGAATTGTGCTTGGAGTTGGATCAAAAAAAAAGGTATTCTGTGAAGAAGCACTTGTATCTACTCTACAGCAACCAAGAGGCTCAAACAATGTCCACTGAAGGATCCTTTTACAAAATTAGTTAGCGAGTGTTAGCCTGTCTCATTTAGATTGCATTAGCAGTTTGCCAACTAAAGGCAATTTAGCAAAATATATCTTTCCTGAAGCCAGATAAAGCAAAAGTGATTCTCAACTCCACAGATATCAGAATTGCACATTCCTCCCAATAGACCTCACTCTAAACTCCACCATGTGCTCACCCAACAGTCAATGCTGACACTAAAATATTTGTTCCCATCTGGCAAGCTGTGAAGATGCAACCAATGCAGTCAGCTGAATGAATGTGCAAATAAAGCCAGGGAACTGGTTCTTATATTTTCATGGTCCCTATATTTTCATGGTCCCAGACTAATTTCTACTCCTAAATTTTTCCAAGTGAATTTGATGGCACAGCTTGTGGTCAATGTGTCATAACTTAGCTGGGTCTGAAGCAACTAACGCTTATTTACAACATACTATCTTAGAGTCTTGCAGCTAAGTAGCTGCTAGGATTGATCTGAGACACAAGCCTCACTTGCTCGGGTGAACCCCCAACCTGATCCCCCAATTGGTTTTGTGACCCTATTAGCCAATTGCCCCTTAAAGGAGCCAGTCACCACACAATGGTACCTCCAGGCAGGGAGACAAGTGTAGCAATTTAATCACATCAGAAATTATTGCTAGTGTCAAGAGAAATGAGCTCTCTCAACGTTTCACGATGGCACTGAAGAGCATTAATTGGTTGGAGATAGACGTCCACCCCTTAAGCAGGAGGAAGCCTTGCCTCAGAGATCTGCTGGACCATCTAATTGGCTGGCATCGTTGTTGTCCTGGCAGCAGCAGGATGCACTAGCAGTGGCCAGGACAGCAACTACAAGAAGTCTCCGGATTCTAAGTTCCAGAGTCCTGGAACGTTGAGTGTGGGGGAGTTTCACAGTCCAGAGGGGAGGTGAGACTTAGACAGTAGTGTCAAGAACCTAATGGGAGGGAACACCCTGGTGCAGAGAGAGGGTGCCTGTTGTAGAAAGGGATTCCTGAGGGATATGCCCTCTCCTTCCTGCCTGAGAGGCAAGGAGGATGACGTGCGAGACTATCATCCCCAACCACCTACTGAACTCCTGCCTGCCAGCCTCAAAGTTGTAGACAGGCAGCCTTCCAGCCAGAAGTTGGATAATTGCTTTCTTTGTCATTGGACCAAGATGAACAGGTGGCAGACAGAGAAAATGCCACACCCCATGTTAGAAAGACATGGTGATAGCAATAGATGACACAAGGTGGGAGGAAGCTCAAGTGGAGCACAAGCAATATCATAGACCCATTGGGTCAATTGGCCTCTATGCAATTACAGTATGCAAAATTAATCATCATATTTGACTGGCATCCAGAGACCTGATTTTACATGAATAACCAGATACAAATAACATGCATATTGAACTGCGACCAACTGAAAGCAAAATCAAAGCTAAATCTTACTGCATTCTGCGACGCTTCTTGAAGTTTGGCAACATTGGTCTCAAATGCCCCTATTAAGTCATGTGACCCATCATTATCATAGTCATAGCATTCCACCTGACAGAAGAAGTTGAGATGTGTGTTAGTAAAAAGCAGCAAACATTCCTTCCTCATCCTAACCCTGAGGAATTACACCATTTTCATAAAATACAACTTTAATGAGTTTTGAGTTAATCTGCAAGTCACATACCTCTGCATGTCACCAAACTAACCTACATGGAGCACAGTAAATTTACACATTTGCCATAAAGAGATTAAATTATTCAATTATAATTTATGTAACGTAGTAACAAAACACAGTCTCTCAGAAAGTTAAAATAGTCCTTTTAATTTCTTGTTTTGTAGCAGCACAAAAAATAGTGACTGATCAACAAGTTTGTCTTCTAAGCTATGATGGAATTCCAAATGTTCTGAAAGTTTAAGAATTGCACTATAATGTATCCCTATATACGCAGATTTTTAAAACTTTCATAAAGACTCTAAGTGTTGGTAGTTAACATTTCAATATCATAGCAGAAACAATGTCTAACATCTACTGATTAAAATCCCTTCTCCACAAAGAATGTGGCCCAGATTTGGTTTATTTCATATAACATACAGGCAAATGAAAAGAAATTACAATTAAATATACTGAAACATGCAAAAAATTGCCTGGCATAATGAAACACCATTTAAATTATAGAATGAATTGTTGCTGAGTAAATAAAGAAAAATATAATGGTCAGATTTTTCCAGAGTGTTTCACAATGTACTCCATTAGTTAGACTTGTTCATATGTATTTTGACTCTTTTTTTTGAAACTACATAGCTGCCAGAGGTGCAAACTTATTCCAGTGCAAAAGGGCATTTCAGACTTTAGTGAACAAAGTAATTTATGTAACTAATGAGATTTAAATATTGAGAAATAAGAAAGGACGGAGAAAGATTGGGAGCTAAAATGTATGAATTCAAAGTCAGATCAGGGAAAGAAAGATAGAATGAGAGAGTAGATTAGATTGAAAGAGTATGAAAAAAAATAAAATTTACAATTACTGTATTGTTTAAAAAGTAGTTGCGCTGTTAATGATTAAATGGAATCCGGGATTTTCCAGCCCTGTTCGTGTCAGGAAAATATTGTGAGAAGTTCAAAGTCACGTTTTAAGCGGTGTGAAAACATGACACAATTGTTCCCTCCATTAGTGACGAGCCGCATTTGATGTTGAACGTCATAATAAATTAACATATTATCAGACTCATAGGCCAGAATCATCCCCACAAGTGCCCACACACCCTGCTCCCCCTGGCCATCAAAGAATCCATCCATGGCAGTGTGTTTTCAGAAGGCTTCTGAAGGAATGTACCTGTACTCCCAGGGGAGCTCAGGTGAGCGTAGCATTCCAGGGGAGAGGGTGCTCACACTGGCATTGCCAGGAGGAGGGGGTGTACCTTGGTCAACTGTTTGCTCACTGTGTGCTGGGGTGGCCTTTAAAATGGCACCCAGATCATCAAGCATCCAAGTTGATGGTGAGGTGGGCAAACGAGAAGCCACCATGCCATTGACACGTCATGGGCTTGGTTTCATTGGTCAGAACATTGGATATAGGAGTTGTACAGGACATTAGTAAGGTCACACTTAGAATACTGTGTACAGTTCTGGTCACCCTATTATAAAAAGGGATATTATTAAACTAGAAAGCGTGCAGAAAAGATTTACTAGGATGCTAGTGGGACTTGATAGTTTCAGTTATAAGAGGAGGCTGGATAGACTGGGACTTTTTTTTCCCTGAAACATAGGAGGCTTAGGGGTGATCTTATACAGGTCAATAAAATAACGAGGGACATAAATAAGGTAGATAGTCAACATCTTTTCCCAAAGGTAGGGGTGTCTAAAACTGGAGGGCATAGGTTTAAGGTGAGGGGGGGGGGGGGGGGGGCAGTGGTGGAAGAGATACAAAAGGGTCTAGAGGAGTATTTCTTTCACACAGAGGGTGATGAGTGTCTGGAACGTGCTGCCAGAGACAATGGTAGAGGTGGGTACAATTTTGTCTTTTAAAGAAGTATTTAGACAGTTACACAGGTAAGATGGATATAGAGGGATATGGGCCAAATGCAGACAAATGGGACTGGCTTAATGGTAAAAACTGGGCAGCATGGACAAGTTGGGATGAAGGCCTGTTTCCATGCTGTAAACCTCCATGACTCCGTGACCTGCAATTTTAAAACTTCTTTTTTCACTGTGCTCAAATGCACCATTTGCAGAGAAAACAGCCATTGGCAGCTTCAACACCACTTTTCCCACCCAACACATGATTTTGCTGCTATTGAGGAAAATCGTGGCCTTAATCTTCCATGGCAAGTTTAATGGGCAATTACCGTATTACTTCATGAAAATCATTTGGGTTTTGGATGCTGCTTTTGCAAAGCTAATTGTAAAACATGCGCACTGACTAGTAATTTGTGGTCATTCACAATTCACGGGTATTACTTTTTCACTCTAAATTGCTGGCTAATTTGCAATTATGCGGGACAGAGTGCATTATTCTGACCTTAGTTTTATCTCCCCGTAAAATCTTATCCAGTCAGACAGTTAATTTTTTAGAGTGTTAGATTTTAGAAAGGTCAACATTTAAACCATTTCTCAGACTCATACGTACACTGTTCCAGGGGTGAAAACAGCAAATATGTTTCTTAAAAAGCTGTATTTTCGATACTAGCAGCAACACTGTCCCACCCACGCAATGACAGAACACAAAATCCGCAAACACTATTCATGAGGGGAAATGTGGCCCAGAATTACACACACAGCTAAGCAGTAACACATTAACCAATGGCTAGCTAGAAAAACAGATGCCTTTCCCTCAGAATCAAATTTCAGACCAAGCTGTATGCAATAAAACCCCACTGTAACTACACAATCACGTCAATAAACCAGAGTAAATAGTTTTTCATCCTTCCAATTAATGAGAACTGATCTTTTGAATATGTATAGTGTCATGTTCTTTACTTAAGCAAAACTGAATACCTTGATTGGCCTCTGCAAGTCACCATTACAGAGAGAATGCAAAGGGATTCTAAACGCTTTCCAACTAGGATTCAAGTTGTTTTTAATGACCTGAAAAAAAACCAGAAGACATTGAAAGCACAAAATAAATTCCTCCAAATTCCTATGTTCGTCGACTACTTTTTTCATCGTAAGGTATGCTCTTCTTCGAGCACCGTGGCATTACTGAGTCATTCAACCTCATTTGATATATGAGGTAGCTTTCCAATGAATTTCTAATTAAACAGTTCTTTGTATTCTAGCATCTCTGGGCCTTGTCTTGTAGCATGTGTACGTCTGGACCAAGGTGGATTAGCCCCAGTGTAATGCTGTCCTGGAGACCCTACAGCGGCTTTATGTCCTGATTGGCCACATGAAACTGGAAGTTACCCTGTGTGCAATGGAAAGTGGCCACACATTCCATATGGATGGTTTGTCCGCCATATTGCCAAAGGATTTACAATAGTGGTGGAATCTGGGGCAGTATGCGGTGACATCCTATGCAATCTCAACCAGTTCCTGACACCATACGAAAAAGTGCCAAGGTTGTGTAAACTGATGACAAGGGAACTAACAAGCAAAAGGGTTTATTCAACAATCTTAACAGCTCTTACGTGCTGTGTGTCTATTCGTGCTGGGGGAGAACTCCTGTGCTACTGAGATGGCACTTCTTGTGTCCATGTCATCCCAATGGACACGTGACCACCAGGTCGACACCAACTCTTTCTTCAGCTACAGAGTTGAAAGTCTGGAGCCATTGTCTCCAGATTACAAATCTTTACACAAATTCTTATTTCCTTTCCGGTCAGCGTTGCATACCAACCAGCGTTGCATATTTTTCAACCTCTGAAATTCAGCAATTTCAAACCACGCTGTCTGTATCTTATCTAAAACAAAATTACAGCTGTCCTCACTGATCCCTGATGCTTCCAATGTCTACAACTTTAGATTCTTATCCTTTTCACGGTTCATCAGTTAGGTGAATAACAAGTGCAATGTTTATTTACATCGAACTATAAGATAGAGACTTGCAGCCCTATGGCTGCCAATCAGCTTCCGAGAAGGTTCCAGATCAGAATCCCGTGCTCAGCAGAGTCATCACCATCCTGCTCCCCGAATGGTTCCCTTGGTCATGTGGTCCTTACTCTGCAGCTGGATCCTTAAATTGTCAAAATTAACACATTGTGTTTATATTTTTTATGCCCTCTCCCTCCCTACTTGTAACCTCCTCCAGTCCAATGGACCCTCCAATGTACTCTGTTTCTTTAACCCTGTCACCTTTCCCTCTAATATTAGTAGCCTTCAACTGCTCTCAGTAGTTTTGGGAGGAAATTCTTATGGCTTCCTGTCCCACTCTCCACTTTAAAGGTTCCCCATAAATCACAAGCGTTTGGTCACCTCCCAATTCCTCTTTTTTGGCTTACAGTTCTTTTGGTTCACAGGCATTTTCCTCATGCCTTTTTGAAGTACCTTTCCTCTTCATTAAAAGCATTAAAAATAGAACTGATGTTGATGTTGACATCAGTTCAGAGAATCGTAGAATGGTTACAGCACAGGAGGTTCATCATTTCCATGCTTGCTCTTTGTAAGTGCTACTCATCTCGTCCCACTCATCCACCTTTCCCCAGTAACTTTGCAAACGTTGTCTCTTCAGCTGCTTCTCCAATTCTCTTTTGAAAGTCATAGTTGAATCTGCCTCCACCGCAATTTTTGGCAGTGCGTGCTAGATCATAACCACTTGCTGAGTAATGATCCTCATCTTGCCTCTGGTTCTTTTGCCAATCCCCTCATGTCCTCTGGTTCTGAACCCTTCCCACAAAAGGCACGGTTTCATCTAGACTTCTAATAGGTTTGAACAACTAACAAATCTCTTCCCTGCTCAAAAGAAAGCAAGCTCAGCCTCTCATGTTTATCCATGTAACCAAAGCTCCTCACTTTTGGAACCATTCTTGTTCATCTTTCCTGAATTCTCTCCAACGTCTTCATATCCTTCCTAAAGCGTGGTATCCAGAATTGGTCACAATAGTTCAGTTGAGGCTGAACCAGTGTTTGTAAAAGTTCTTCATAGCTTCCATGATCTTTGTACTCTAAGTCTCCGTTTATAAAGCCCAGGATTCCATATGGTGTATTAAATATTTCCTCAACCTCTCTTGACACTTTCACCAATAACATAATAAGAAGTCTCACAACACCAGGTTAAAGTCCAACAGGTATATTTGGAATCACAAGCTTTCGGATCGCTGCTCCTTCATCAGGTGAGTCACTCCTTAACCTGGTGCTGTGAGACTTCTTACTGTGCCCACCTCAGTCCAACGCCAGCATCTCCACATCATGGCTACCAATAACATAAGCAGTAAAAGTACCATTATTTTTTAAAGCCTTAAATAAGCCATTAATCTTTCTTACATAGAGTTTCTAAAGTAAAATGTGTGTTAATATTTGATGAAAACAAACGCTAACAGTTATCTCTGAGGACAAATATCTTACCTCTGTTCTGTGAGCCAGTTGCCACTTTCCACCCTCAGTCTGTTTGTGGAATTCTAAATAAGGATCTGATTTTCCAAAGAGATCCTGACCAGCAGGAGTAATAAAAAGTGGAACAATTATAGTTTAGATACAATTGCAATACATTGGAAACCAACAACTTCATTCATTATTGATTATTACACTGAAAATAATGAAGCTCCAATGTGCAGGGCCACAGAATAGCGAGAAATGGGACTTTAGTGTAGCAGTTATTGTTCCTATGTTAATAATCCAGAGTGGAAATTCAAATCCCACCAGTTTGAGAATTTTAATTATTTTTCATATCATAGAATCGTCGGCATGGAGACAGGCCCTTCGGCCCAAACTGGTCCCTGCTGACCAAAAAGCTCAACTAAGCTAACCCCATTTGCTTGCATTTAGCCCGTATCCCTCTTAAACCTTTCCTATACACGTATCTGTCCAAATGCCTTTTAAATGTTATCAATGTCCCTGCCTCAACCACTTCCTCCGGCAGCTCATTCCACATACGTACCACCCTCTGTGTAAAAAAGTTGCTCCTCAGGTTCCCATTAACTTTTTTCCCTCTTAACTTAAACCTATGCCCATGAGTTCTTGATTCCCCAGAAAAAAAAAATGAATACACCCAACCTATCCACGCCTCTCATGATCTTGTACACCTCCATAAGATCACCCTTCAGTTTCCTACGTTCCAAAGAGAAAAGTCCTAGCCTGATATCAATGATTAAAAGCTGATATCAGTAAGACAGACCCATAGCTGTAGGTGTGTCATTTAAAAAAAACATTTTGATGTTCTTGAGGGAAGAAGCCGGCCATTCTTACCCAATGTGGCTTACAATGTGACTCCAATCTCAAATCAACACGGTTGAATCCTAACTGTTCACATGAAGTGGGCTAGCAACCACACATTTGCATTGAATTGTAGCAACTTTATTATTTTATGAAGGAGGGCCACATTACTTTCTCAGAGCCAACAGGTGTACAGTGGTGGAACAGATGAGTTTAGATAAAACCTTTTAAATTTTTTCACAAAGTTTAACAATACCTTATTATCCAGATTCCGTGCTTGAACTTGGAAGTTCACTATTCTGTTATCTTTCACTTCTTCTGCCAAAATCTAAAAGCCAAGGAGATTTTTTTTTAAGTCACGTGATCCTATAAAGCATAATTCCAAGGTCTGTTGGTTTTGGAAACTTGCCTATATGGTTAGAAGGATTTATACTTTGTGTATAGTTAGCATAATTACAATAATTCTGCCTTACAGGATTTAAATACCAAAGTAATTTTGAATAGTCTATTTACTTCTTTGTTATTGGGTCTACTGATGACAAGGTTACAATTAAATTCAATTTGATTCATACCATCATATTTGTTACTAATTCAAGTAAAAACAAAATACCACAGTGCCATTTGAATAACCTTTAAAGGGTGCTCATCTTAAAAACCTTCTTCTGTCAGGAGAAAGGTACAAATGTCTGAGGTCACATACCAACCGACAAAAGAACAGCTCCTTCCCTGCCGCCAGACTTTTGAATGGACATGCCTTATATTAAGCTGATCTTTCTCTATACCCCATTATGACTGTAACACTACATCCTGCACCCTCTCCTTTCAAGTCAGCATAGTGGTTAGCACCGCTGCCTCACATCGCCAGTGACCTGGGTTCAATTGCAGCCTTAGGTCACTATCTGTGTGGAGTTTGCATGTTCTCCCTATGTCTGTATGGGTTTCCTCTGGGTGCTCCAGTTTCCTCCCATGGTCCAAAGACGTACAGGTTAGGTTGGTTGACTATGCTCAATTGCCCCTTAGTGTTAGGGGGATTAGAAGGGTAAATGCATGGGGTAATGGTGGATAGGCCTAGGTGGGATTGTTGCCAGTGAAAGCTTGATGGGCTGAATGGCTCCCTTCTGCACTTCAGGGATTCTATTCTTTCTTTCTCTATGTATGGTATGCTTCGTATAGCACACAAGAGACAATTGTTTTCACCATATACTGTGATAATAATAATCAAATAAAATCAAAAACTACAAAAAATAGTGGAAGTTAACCTATGACATGCAGGAGATTGAGCAAGTTCAATTCCTGCCACCATATCTTAGAAACTAAAGGAGCCAGTTAGTTCAGTTGGCTAGACTGAATCAGATAACACCAGTACCATGAGATTTGATCCCCATTCCAGCTGACGCAGACTCAAAGCCAGCCTCCCCACCTTACCCACAATTTTAAAAAATAGTGCCACTTAGTTATGGGTTTGACTAATAGTTGCCAAGGTTTGCTTTCAGGCAGAGAAGTGAAGAGAATTTTAGAACATAAATGTTGAAATAATTCTGTGGTGGTTTACATTTTATTAAGATTCTAATTTTCACGATAGCATCAAGCATTTTCACACCCCAATTGACAAACAATAGAGATTATGCCCTAAGCGATGTACATATACATGCTTATATATTCACGTAACCAATTTAAACACCTAATGTTTCTTAACCTTTAGGCAAAAGCACCTACTGAAAATATTGGTTGAGCTATTAAAATTACTTCTAATCTTTCAAGTAGCTTCATAATCAAAATATAACTAAAACATTACCATAATAACTTAATTGAACTTTAACATTTCAATGCACTAATCTGCAATCCACGTGAGCATACAGTGTCTAAAGCTGTTTAGGTCTTTACCGAGATTACTCCTTTCCCTGCAAGCTTTCCATTTTTCAGCATGAGAGGTCTCATCAGTTTCTTGCTTGAAACAATCTGTAAAAGCAATTGAACCATGATCAGCTTGATGGCATGTGGTTAGTGCCGCTGATACAATTATTTCTGATGTGGCAATGCCAGCGTTGGACTGGGGTAAACACAGTAAGAAGTCTCACAACACCAAGTTAAAGTCCAACAGGTTTATCTGGTAGCAAAAGCCACTAGCTTTCGAAGCACTGCTCCTTCGAATGGTAAGTGGGAGTTCTGTTCGCAAATAGGGCATATAAAGACAAGCTCAATTTACAAAATAATGGTTGGAATGTGAGTCTTTACAGGTAATCAAGTCTTAAAGATACAGACAATGTGAGTGGAGAGAGGGTTAAACACAGGTTAAAGAGATGTGTATTGTCTCCAGCCAGGGCAGTTAGTGAGATTTTGCAAGCCCAGCCAAGTCATGGGGTTACAGATAGAGTGACATGAACCCAAGATCCCAGTTGAGGCCATCCTCGTGTATGCGGAACTTGGCTATTAGTCTTTGCTCACGACTCTGCGTTCTTGCGTGTCGTGGAGGCCGCCTTGGAGAACGCTTACTCAAAGATCAGAGGCCAAATGCCTGAGACCACTGAAATGTTCCCCAAACAGGAAGAGAACAGTCTTGCTGGGTGACTGTCGAGCGGTGTTCATTCATTCGTTGTCATAGCATCTGCATAGTCTCCCCAATGTACCACGCCTCAGAACATCCTTTTCTGCAGAGCATCAGGTAGACAACGTTCGCCAAGTTACAAGAGTATGTACCAGTTCAACTTGGCCAACGTTGTCTACCTGATATGCTGCAGGAAATGAAAAGACTTGCATTCCAACCATTATTTTGTAAATTGAGTTTGTGTCTTTATATGCCCTGTTTGTGAACAGAACTCCTACTTACCTGCTTTCAGACTTCTCCTACCAAATAAACCTGTACAACTATTTTTGCACAAACTAGGAAGATTTCACAATACTAAGTACAAGTTTAAATTAAATTAAATTGCCTGATCCAGTGTGTTAAAGGAAGGATAGAGAGCACAATAAGTCAATACTGTGTTTTCCATCAGTTCATACCAATGATTCCCTAAATGTACATTGGCTATTCTACTAGGAAAGATCAAGAGCTTCTCCTTAGGAAGTAGCCAAATAAAATAAATGGGTCAACAAACAAGGCACACTGAACTACTCATGCACACAATCCTGTTAAATTCCTCAAGTACAGTACTCTCCAGACGAAAGGTGGCACGCTAATTCATCACACTTGCACTGAAAGTTTCTGTGCAGTGCCTAAATATCACAAACTGTGATTGGCTTCCTTCCATCTGAGAGAGATGGTGGGAGTACAGCCTGAGCGCTTTGGGGAGGTCAGATGAGATTATTTGCTGCATTTGTCTGATAACTGAACAATTCTAGAAAGGCAAAGTCTGCTGCAAGTGCTATTTGTGAAGTTGTTCCTTGTTGGTGGCCTTGGATGATCTCTGCTGATACTTTGTTTGCAGGACTGAATCTGCTTTGAAGATTCTGAAACCACAAATCATCATGGTGGCAAATTCCTGCATATAAACCATGTCACAATTTGCATCGGTTGTCAGCCAGAGTTTCTCCACTTGTCACGATTGATAGTGAGGGCTTTTAGCAGCATCTTTGAATTAAAGCTTTGGCTGCCCTGCTGGTCTTTTCCACCAGTTGTATAGCATATCCCTTAAGATGTGGCCAACTTCCAATTTGTGTATATTCCCCAGCCAGCAAAGCCTTTTTTTTTGGCTTCATCAGCATTACCATACTTGCTCTAGAAAGGATTGCTTCACTGCTGGCTTCACCTTTCCATGTGATATCAAGATTGTGTTATAGAAATTAAAAATGGGGGTTATTGAGCCTTTTTTTTCTTTGTAGATGTAACTTGCCCATTGTCATACAGCAGTGCGCTGAGGATGCAGGCTTGGTAGATAGGAATCTTGGTCTTGCACATCAGTGTGACTTGCACATAAATTAGATCTAAATGATTAACCAGAGAGGTGAAAGCTGGAAAAATAGACTGACATGACTGTAATGTACAAATTGAAGGATTTTTTAGAAACTAATTGGCATAAGACATAGAAATACAGAGGTTTATACTAATAATCAATAGTCCTGGGGCACTGAGCTTTAAAGCCATTACATTCCCCAAAGTACAAATTAGAAGTTATTTGGTTGCATGAGTCAAACAATGTGGCATTTTCTCATTGCGATTGTTAGAGATTTGTTTTGTTAGATCTCTGGATTTAATATTTTTTTTAAAAAAAAGTGAAACCCAAAGGAAGGAAATAACCCACATCTTTTTATCATCCTACAACCCTAATTGGAACTCATGGAATGTAGCAAGAAACCTGTTGGGTGAAGGGGAAATATTGCTTTAGAAAGCTAATGGACACAGTGTGATCTTACGGGTTGTTCACACTATGCTCCCACTGCAGCAAGGTCAGAGAATTTGGCGCTCAGCCAAATCACCATTCAATGCAGTGGGACAGGAAAGTCCAGCCGGCGTGAACAGTGGTAACATTCCAGCCATAGGGTGACTTCATGTTTGAGTTAACTGATGTAAAGTCAAAATTCCCCAAATACCAAACCACATGTTCATTAATTTTTATAATTTGTTCCCTCATTTTAGTTCACAGTACTGATAACTTATAGAACCAAAATTAGCACAGGCTTTAAAGAATATTTGAAAGGAGAAATTATATCAAAATAACAACCGTTCAGAGTCAGTTGACAGAAACATTAGTGCCTGTAGGTTCATATACATTTTAAATATACGTAACAGTGAAGGTTTCATTTGTTGTCTCTGTTGTAATATGCCCTAAAATGATGGCATGCTGCAATCCCTTTAGAAGGAATCATTGTCGTACATCATGTTGTGTGTGTTACAATGATATCAAAGGCAACAATTGCTCATAAACAATTGTGTAAACATATTGCAAGTTCATTTATTAATTCTAGGCACATGTGTATATGGACAGAAAGCTTGAGGACATTACAGCATGGCTGTACATATTATATTCAGTTCCAGCCCAAAGTGAAACTGAAGCAGGATCACATAACACACTTCCCGTAAAGGGTTGGCATGCTGCTATTCCCTAAAGGCATATTACAATGCTATCCACAGTGTCTCAATCATGCCTCACATTGAAAAGGTCACATTCAGTGTGAGCAAAGTTGATTAATGCATCAACTATCAATAGATGGTATTTGACATTTTTCAGCAAAACAGACTTTATGATACAAGAAATAAAGTCATAGCGGGATTCAGAATTACAAAATGTCAAAGGTCAACACATGTCAGAGTTAAAAAATACCTAGACCACATTAGTTAATCAGATCAAATTGGCATTTGGGATCTTCCCAATCTGCATGATTCATTTACTCACTGCCATAACCAATGATCAGAAGTAGTACCTGAACTAAAAAAATAACCAGCTGGCCATCTTGATCTCTCAAAAACTGTTAACAGTTAAATTAATAATCTAACAGTACCTAAAAAAATGAGAGTGTTAAGTAGCATTTTGAATAAATAGACATTTTAGATTCCTACATGTAATGGTTGGACACAATATTAAAACACAACTTACATAGGGTTTCTAAACAAACCATTTAACTTTTCTTCAGTTCATTTGTTGCTATCTGCTTCATCTCACCTGTTGTGGAGACATCCATTCCGTGCTTTTTTTTTTAAAACTTCTAGCCTTGACTATCCCAATGCTCCCCTGGCCAACCTCGCACCTCGCACGATGAAATAAGCTCATCGAAAACTGTGTTTTAACTTGAATCAAGTTCCATTCATCCATCACCTTTGTGTTCGCTGACCAATGGTGGTTCCCACTCTGGCAGCACCTCAATGTAAAAATTATCACTCTTGTTTTCAAGTCTCTAACTTGCTCCATCCCTACAATCATTGGAGTTTTTTGCTATCCTCCAATTTTGGCCTCTTGCATTTTCATTGCTCCATCATGGGTGGTTATACCTCTAGTTATCAGGGCTCTAAACTCTGGAATTCCCTGCCTAAATTTCCCTCCATCTACCTCTCCTCCTTAAAACTCAACTCTTTGACAAAGCTTTGCTCAGCTGTCTTAATATCACCTTACAGGGTTCAGGGCAGAAATTTGTTTAATAACACTTAAGATAATGAACTTTACAACCCGGTAACTTTTTAAAATGCCTCCTTTAACTTAAGGTAAAATATTATGGTCTGAACAGGTGATGGTGAAATCATACTAAATACCTCAACTTGAGATGGACTTAGGAGATTAGGTTGCCATGGGAAGAAACTCAAGCAGAAACCTATTAAATGGAATAATAGTTTTCACCGTTATACACAGTAAGTTACAGAAAAGACTCAGCTGCTTTTAAGACAGAGGGAGGCAGCTCCTGCAGTGGGGAAGCAGAAGGATTGTTTTACATTCATAACCAAGCGAGATGGTTGGGTGAGTTTGTTTTCTGAAAGGATGATATCAGATAGGAATCCTAAATATTTAAGAAACAAGGGATCATCCTGATGGGACTTGATGAAAATCAGATCTGGAAGAGCAAAGCTGAGGGAAAGAATTTTCAGAAGGACACTGCAGGTTTTAACATAACATGGCAGAGAAAAATGAGCCTACTGGGAAGCTGGGAAATCAGGTTTCCGTAATGCTGTATAACTGCGAGAAGCAGGTACATGGCAAAAAGGGGCTGAAGGATGTATCAGTATCATGTTAGTTAATGCAAAAGTACCTCTTGTTCGATTTTTTTTGTATTAGTTGCTGGTTAAGTAATGTTTGATCTCTGTTGATTTTAATTTGTTACAGTAAAAGTCCTAAAACATGACAGCTTGTTAATTCCATGGTTGGCAGGAAATTCAACCTTTATAGAAGTATTAGACTCGATGTAACTCAGTCAGACAACAAACTGTTGAAAACTGTTAAAGGTGCTATATAAATGCAAGTTGCTGCCACCACATTTGTAGTCAGGCAATCCACACAGATAGCATGGTATCACAATCACATTGGATGGCAACTGGAAAAACATTGAATTACACCAAATCATCAAGATTTAATTCAAAAGACAAGTTATACGACTCATATACTGTCATACGAACATATGGTCAGGAATTTCTTAGGGAAGTTTAGAATGTTGAATGTTACAGGAGACCATGCTGACTCTCAAAGAATAATCTATTTCATTTAATTCCTCTATCCTTTTCCTTAAAACTGTTGCTTGCCATCCAATGTCTCTATGTCTAATCTGTTAAACTATGAATTTTAGGAGCAGCTTGCAGTCCTCTTAATGGTTAAGCATGAATCATCTTTGCACTGTGACATAGTACGCCCTTTATCCTGGCTCAGGTAATTCAAACAAAACTTCAGATGCAAGTTTCAGAATCAGCCTTTGAAACCAAAGCCCCTATAATTAACAGGGTAATGTATTTCAAGATATGTATGATAAATGGGTTCAGTTACAAAGTGAAAATTTTTCCCTTCTTGATATATTCACCAAAATGTATAATGAGTAAGTACCGCCAGTGAACAAAAAAAACAGTAGCCAACTAAAATAGGGAAGTGGAGTTTCTGTATGTTTCACTCAAGATTAAAACCAACGCATCAACTATCTCATTAGTCACTTGTTTCAAGACCTCAGGGTGCAGTCCATCGGGACCTGGGGACTTATCAATTCTCAATTTGCTTAATGCCACTTCCCTGATGATTGTAATATTCCCAAGTTCTTCCCGCCCTTCCATTTCCTGATTTACCGCTACCTCTGGAATGTTACTTCTGTCCACTATAGTGAAGACAAATGCAAAATACCTGTACAATTCATCTGCCACAGCCCCGCTTTGCATCTAAAGTAGCAACTAACCTTGAATTCTCTGTGTAAGCCTAACTCCACCCAGTCATATGACCTCACTTGTCAATCAACCTAATCAAGTCCTACTCTGCAAAATCCCAGGGAAACACTAAAAGCAACAGAAAAGCATTAGTCCAGATTAAAACAAACATCCTAGCAACTAGAAGCAATTCTGCTGCTGCATTAACAATACAGAGCTGCTTAATATAGATAAAACGGCACCAGTAATAAAAAAACTCTGCTAAGAGATTCTGCACAAGGAACATGACAGACAGATTTCTTAAAGACGCAGTGTTGTCATAGCATGATAAAAAAAATTCTATTTACCTGTCCCAGAGTGCATTCAAATTGTCCCAGGAAGTCATCATCCTGCAAGTCAATGGTTTTGTTGTCAATATCATAAATTCCAAATTTCAACTTCTGAACCTGCTCAAAGTAGTAATCCACCAGGAACTTCTTTGAGAATTTTGGGGCGAGGCAGTTTTTAACTCTTTCCGTGCGAGCAATCTAAAAAATAAATAAACCTCAAGTTAATAAGCAAATAGAACAACACAAATGTATCCAGATACTGGGCACTAACAATCTAAAGCCAATTAGCACAAAGTACTTAACAAAAGGATTGCTGATAAAGTAAACAAGCCATATCACACTGAAAAAACAAGTCTTAACAATGTATACCATTCTTGGTTCACAAATCAGAAAGCAAGTTCAGGGGTGAAGAGATACACTGCGAGTTAAGATTCTTCAGGACCTGCTTGTTGAAGTAAGTGATTCCACCATTTACTTCAAACAAACAGCACCTTGCCCTTAGCCTCCCAGTTACTTTTCAGGAATTTGCTGGATTTGCCCATTAAATTTGCTAAACTACAGAAGTGAAAATTGCTTACATAATGCCAACCCATTACTCTGGTCCAGAAAGGGAACATTTAACAATTCTAATTCCTATATGTAGTTGCTTTTGAAAGTTTAAAACTCCCAAATTTAAAATGTAATATTTTCTTAGTTTTTCTTTTTTCCCTCTTCCTAGGGAGTGTGATTTTCCCCTCTATTTATCTTTCTGCACTCAATCTGAATAATTCACCCTCTTTCTTTTTCATTCCTCTTATTTCCTGATCAATCCTTAAATCTTCCTGATTAAAAAGAGATATGTTGTTTGGACTTGTTCTTAAATCAAGGTCCTAGCTAACAGCATGGTGAAAGCAGCAAAGTTATCAGCTCACAATTTAGCTAAATTGGAGCAGGGGTTAAAAAAAAAAAGCTGAGCTAAAATTTGGCCCTCTACATTTTTGCATCAACAACACAAGAACACAGGGCAGAATTCTCCCAACCCACCTGTGGCGGGTTTGGTGTTGGGCAGGCACGGAGAATCTAGCCAGCAGCAAAACTCAAACTTGCCGGCACAAAATCATATTGCAATTCATCCAAAGGCAGGTTGAGATGGGTCAGGCTTCCCACTGCCTGGTGGCATGAATTCCATTAGCATTAATCTGCATCTCTGATTTGATTTATTGTCACATGTATTAGTATACAGTGAAAAGTATTGTTTCTTGCACATTATACAGACAAAGCATACTGTACATAGAGAAAAGGAAAGGAGTTACAGTCATAGCTAGGGTGTAGAGAAAGATCAACTTAATGCGAGTTAGGTCCATTCAAAAGTCTGATGGCACAGGGAAGAAGCTGTTCTTGAGTTGGTTGATATGTGTCCTCGGACCTTTGTATCTTTTTCCTGATAGAAGAAGGTGGAAGAGTGTATATACAGGGTACGTGGGGTCCTTAATTATGCTGGCTGCATTTCTGAGACAGCAGGGAGTACAGACAGTGCCAATGGGTGGGAGGCTAGTTTGAGTGACAGATTGGGCTTTGTTCATGACCTTTTGTAGTTTCTTGCAGTCTTGACAGAGCAGGAGCTGTACCAAACTTTGATACAATCAGAAATAATACCTTTTTTGATAGGCAACGGGATCTGGGCATACAGGTACACAGGTTACCTGAAAGTGGCAATGTAGATGGAGAAGGAAGGCAAGACGGCAAACGGCATGCTTGCCTTCATCAGCCGGGGTACTGAATTTAAAAACTGGCAAGTTATGTTGCAGCTTTATAGAACCTTAGTTAGGCCACACTTAGAATATAGTGTTCAATTCTGGTTGCCACACTACCAGAAGAATGTGGAGGCTTTGGAGACGGTACAGAAAAGATTTACCAGGGTGTTGCCTGGTATGGAGGGCATTAGCTATAAGAACATAAGAACATAAGAAATAGGAGCAGGAGTAGGCCATCTAGCCCTTCGAGCCTGCCCCGCCATTCAATAAGATCATGGCTGATCTGTTGTGGCTCAGTTCCACTTTCCCGCCCTCTCCCCATAACCCTTAATCCCCTCTCTTATCAAGAACCCATCAACCCGCTTCTTAAAAATATTTAGCGAGGCAGCCTCCACCACTTCAACGGGCAGAGAATTCCAGAGATTCACCACCCTTTGAGTGAAGAAGTTCCTCCTCAACTCCGTTCTAAACCGCCTCCCCTTTATCTTGAGGCTGTGCCCCCTAGTCCTACTGTCTTTTTTGAGCGGGAAGAGTCTCTCCACCTCGATCCTATCCATCCCATTCATCATCTTATACGTCTCAATGAGATCTCCCCTCATTCTTCTAAACTCTAACGAGTACAAGCCTAGTTTATTCAGCCTCTCCTCATAGCTCAATCCCCTCAACTCCGGTATCAGCCTAGTAAACCTCCTCTGCACTCCCTCCAGGGCCAAAATATCCTTGCGCAGGTGCGGCGCCCAAAACTGCACACAGTACTCCAGCTGCGGCCTCACCAATGCCCTATACAGCTGCAGCAAGACCTCCCTACTTTTATATTCAATCCCCCTCGCTATGAAGGCCAGCATCCCATTCGCCTTCCTGACCACCTGCTGCACCTGCAAGCTGGGTTTTTGCGACTCATGCACAAGGACCCCGAGGTCCCTCTGCACCGTCGCCTGCTGCAGTTTTTCGGAGGAGAGGTTGGAGAAACTTCGTTTGTTCTCACTGGAACGACAGAGGTTGAGGGGAGACCTGAAAGTCTACAAGATTATGAGGGGCATGGACAGAATGAATAGTCAGCAGCTTTCTCCCCAGGGCGGAAGAGTCAATTTCTCGGGGGCATAGGTTTAAGGTGTGAGGTGCAAGGTTTAAAGGAGATGTATGAGGCAGATTTTGTAGACAAAGGGAGATGGGTGCCTGGAACACATTGCCAAGGGAGGTAGTGGAAGTGGACACAGTAGTGACTTTAAGGAGGTGTCTTGACAAGTGCATGAATAGGATGGGAATAGAGGGATTTGGTCTCCGGAAAGATAGGAGGTTTTAGTTAAGTCAGGTAGCATGGTCGGTGCAGGCTTGGAGGGCTGAAGAGCCTGATCCTGTGCTGTAATTGGCTTTGTTTTGTTCTATGGTACACCTGTAAAGGTTGGTGAGCGTCGTAGTGGTCATGCCAAATTTCCTTAGTCCTCTGAGAAAGTAGAGATGTTGGTGGGCTTACTTAACTGTCGTGTCAGCATGGAGGGACTACGAAAGTTTGATGATGATCTGGACGCCTAAAAGTTTCAAGCTCTCAACCATTTCTATGTCATTCCCATTGACGTAGACAGAGGCATGTCCTGAAGTCGATGACCATCTCCTTTGTTTTGTTGACATAGGAGGGAGATTATTTGTTGTCACACCAGTTCACCAGATTCTTTATCTCTTTCCTGTACCGTGTCTCGTCATTGTTTTAGATCTGACCCAGGACAGTGGTGTCTTCAGCAAACTTGAAAATCGAGTTGGAGGGGAACTTGGCCACAGTTATAGGTGTGAAAGGAGTACAGTAAGGGGCTGAGGACAAAGCATTTTGGGGCACCGGTGTTGAGGATGATTACAGAGGAGTGCTGTTGCTTAGTTTTACTGATTGCGGCTTGTAGATTAAGAAGCTCAGGATCCAGTTGCAGAGGGAGGAGCTGAGTCCCTTGGAGTTTGGAGATGAGTTTCGTAGGAATAATGGTGTTGAAGGCTGAGCTGTAATCGATAAAGGCGGGTCAGACTTCCCACTGCCAGGTGGCATGCATTCAATTCCAGGCCAATCGCTTTCCGTGGGTTGACCTTCGAGAAGGCTTCTCAGACATCTACAATAACGACCTCAGATACAATTTCGTCTGAGGCTTCCGGGGTGGAGGGCGAAATGCTCATTAAGCCATCTGCCCACTGGCGTTCCATCAGCCCTCCCAATCTTGCATCACGCTGAGAGAATTCATGTCAACATCAAACCCGATTGTTAATGAATGGCATGCATAAGGATGTCCTCAGTTTGCCAGTGACTTTGAGGTGCGTGGAACAACTTTCTGCCATAGTGCTACACTGCACTGTATAGCACACTACCGGGGCTAACCAATTCCTGCTCCGTCTCCATAACACAAAGGATCCTCCTTTGTCACCATCTGGGGTCAGTACTGTGCCTTAGTTTAGGCAGTACAGGGATCTCTTTGCTGTTGGTGGCACACACCAGTGTTAATCTGGACAGGATTATACTATGGGACTCATCCAGTCAATGCCACAAAATATCCAACATTTGACCAGGGGAAGAGTGCAGGGTGAGTTTGATAGGGTGGGAATTGTGGCCTAATGAAGACAAGGGGAACACTGAGGAAGGACAGCTGCATAAGGAGTGAGGAGGACAAGGTCTCACAATGGTACACAGAGGGACAGGGAAGTGGGTGTGGATGACAAACAATGGAAGGCAGAGAGCTCAGGAATTTAAAGAAGCATAGAATTTGTATCAGAGGACCAGATACAGGGTATTGCTAATTGATCTGTTGGAAATAAATTCTGGGACATTACACTGTCAAGATTGTTGTAGCCTGACATAGAAACTCAGGAGGTAAAAGCTTCTGTGAGATAAGATGCCTGACCTACCCCATGAATAAAGAACACGATAGTGAGAATGATACTTGTGGTTGTGCAAGATGTACTTTGTGGACAATTTATAATGAAATTTATCTTTTATTTAAATATCATTTGCCTGTTAATTCATGTTTAATTTCTGATTCATGAAGAAAAAAAATTACAAAAAGTGAAATCTTGTTGGCAATTTCTTAATTTCAAGTCACTTGGCAAAGTTGGTTATTTAGGTTTACAGATTCCCCACAGGAATTATAACATTTCAAAGAGGCAGCAGAGACATAACAACAGAATGGCTTCCATCTTTGCTGTAAGTTTCTATTATTCTGTGAGTCAACAGTTCCAAGTGAGCAGGGCAGGAAACTGGATGGTAAGAAGGTGGAGAGGGTAAAGGGGAGTGATAGGGTTTGTAATTCCTTTTAACCAATCTTCCTACAGCAGGCAGTCAAGAGAGCCAATAATGATAACATACAAAATTACATAGGAATTCCTCTCATTACTAATAACATTTACAACAAAATGAAAACATTGGAACATTCTGATACATAAAATGGAAATAAGTTGAGGAAAAATAAGAAAATACTTTTTAAGTTTACTTACCAGTATCACATATAGGCTTACATTAACACTACAATGAAGTTACTATGAAAATTCGCTAGTCACCACACTCCAGCACCTGTTCGTGTACACTGAGGGGGAATTTAGCATGGCCAATATATATGCTAATATTAAGTATTGATTAAATTAGATCAAAGCATCTTGAACTAGATTAATATCAAAAGTAAACAGATGCTTCAAAAAAATTCCATCGATTCATCAAGCTCTTGAAAAACCAATTTCACAACAAGAAATATACATAGGACAGAACTCCTTACCTCAGCCCATTGATTCTCACCAGTACTTATGAAGAACACACATAGTGGATCAGACTTGGAACCAACATCTTTATCTAATAGATTCTCACAGGAAATGCTCAATTCAACTTTAGTCACACACTGTGCCATCTGCTAACTTGCCAAATGCTGAAGAATAATCTGTGGAACAATTAAGTAAACTGTCAACTTTTAAAATCAGGAATTAGTGTGCATAAAATGGAATATTTATAAAAATATGAATTGAATTAATGGGGGAAGAGATGGTGATGGAGTGGTAATGTCACTGGAATTGTAATTCAGAGGCCCAGACTAATATGCTGGGACAAGTTTTCAAATCCCACCATCGCAACTGGTGGAACTTAAATTCAATTAATCACGTGGAATTGAAAAGTAATATCAGCAATGATAACAATCTGCCATCCCTACCTGGTCTGGCCTGCGTTGTTGACTCCTAACTGTCCTCTGAAATGGTGATGGCAAGCCACTCAGTTCAAGGAAAATTCATTACAGGCAACAAATGCTGGCCTTGCCAGCAACACCCACATCAGGAGTAAGAATAAATAAAAAAGCTCCCTCGCCACTCGCTTCACATATTACCATGGCAGGAATGCAAACTGCTCAGTGGCTCCCAATATTACACATTTTATAGTAACTCTTTGAAAGAAACTACGTAGCCTTGACTCAGCACGTTCCTGATCACCTGGCTATAATTGAAAAACACTCAAGTGAATTCAAGAATAAGTTGCAAGTCTGTGGAATGGTGTTTGGAACATCTCTCACGCTACAAGATAGCATGATAGAATACTCAACTTACAACTAGGCATTACTTACAGGACTTGAACCTTATCTCGAATTAATTGAAGCATGAAGACAAGTCAAACTGATGTAGTGGTATTCATTATTTAAAACTACCAGAAGTTCTTTGTGTACAATTTAGCAGTCAACAAAAGAATTCTGGTGGATAGGAAAACGTACAAATTAAATGTCAAAAGCATGAATTCTAAAGGAAATTATTTTTGATATATGCAAACTACATAATAATTTTAGATATCAATTTGTCAATAGTTCAATTTAAAGTTCAGTTCACTTTGAATTTATATTGACAAATATTGAAAGTTAACAGTCTCCATACAAGCATGTGTGTTTAGGCATTCTGACTAATGCAGCACTATGAAAAGATTATTGTTGTAATTTAATCATGTTACTTTCTGAAATATATTACATGTAACAACGCAATCCCAGTCATCCATATACCATGTCCTTGGTTTAGCTTCAAGTACCAGCAAGTTTAATCAAGTGCTTAATAGCATGCAAGTAGTAATCATTTACCTTCAGATCAAACCAAGATAAAATAAACCAAACAAAAAGAACCCCTACCCTCTCCTCATTGATGTCTTTTGGAAAATTTACCCCAGGTCCATAATTTAGTTATATCAGGGAATTATTGCTGAAAGCGCAGCTCAAATGCATGTTTGTCTGGTTAAACCAATTTGAAGAATTGCAAAAGATAATTTTCAGCAGCCCAGAATAAGCAATCACTTCTTATGAAATGAAAATATTGAACAAACGCTGATGATACATCTGGGATTGTCAAAGTAACTTCTTAGAACTAAGACTACACCATATCAAGATGTTGGATTTATCCAAATTCAATGTCAAGATTGCAATCCATCTGATTTCATAAAGCAAGGCTAAGGCATTGATGTTACAATGTTAATGTACCAGCAAACTAAATGGTTTCACATTGCTTATGGTTTGTATAGTGAAAGGCATCAAGTTTAAAAAAAAACCACAAATGCAACCACAGCCTCTTATGATCGCGGACATTCATCATGTTTCTTTGTTTTAGCTAGAGAATATGGGCAGAATTGAGATTTCCAACACTAACAATTTGCATTGTTATAGAACATAGAAAAATTACACACAATCAGGCCCTTCAGCCCACAAGTTGCACCAATCATATCCCTACCTACTAGGCTTACCTATGACCCTCAATCCTATTAAGTCCCACGTACTCATCCAGAAGTCTCTTAAAAGACCTTATCGAATTTGCCTCCACCACCACTGATGGCAGTCGATTCCACTCACCCACCACTCTGAGTGAAAAACTTACCCCTGACATCTATAGATGGTGCTATATTTAATGTAGCAAAGCACACCAAAAGCTAGGGCAACGAGGTTTAAAGGTGGGAGATCGAGATAGAGAAGCAGATATGTTTAGTGGGGAATTCTAAAGCTTATAGGATTTGAAGAGTTAAAGTATAGCTACAAATGAAAGGTGAAGGATGTCAGAGATGCAAAACAGGACTGGACTCTCAGAGGGTTAGAGGGCTGGAGGAGGCCATAGGAAGATTTTTTTTTATTCATACATAGGACATGGGCATTGCCCATCACCAGTTGCCCTTTAAACTGAAAGGTTTGCCAGGCCATTTCAGAAAACAGTTGAGAGTCAACCATATTGCTGCAGCTTTGGAGTTTGCACAGTAAGAAGTTCACAACACCAGGTTAAAGTCCAACAGGTTTATTTGATAGTAAACGCCACAAGCTTTTGGAATGCTGTTCCTTCATCAGGTGAATGGAGAGTTCTGGAGTTTGAACAGAGGTATGAGAAATATAAATTTGAGGCATTGCTAGGCTGGAAGTCTACAAGTAAGGGACCAATAGTTGATTGAAACTTAGGTGCATATTAGAATACAAATAGTAGAGTTTTAGATGAGCTCAAATTACTGGATGACTAATATGGAAGGCTTGGCCTGCAGAATATAGAAATAGTGGAATCTGAAGGCAACCAAGCGTATATGACGATTTTAGCAATAGTTAGGCTAATATTAAGGGAGGTAGAAGGGAAGGATATGGGGCTGGAAGCAGAGATTAGAGTCCAAAAGGACATTGGTATTCTGAAGAATCTGGTTCAGCCTCAGAAAGTGGATAGGGAAGGGTAAGGAATTGGTGGTGTAGGACTGGAGTTGATGGTGAAGCTGAAACAATAGCTTTGTTCTTCCAAATTTTTAACCAGAGTAAATTTCTGTTCATCCAATATGCGGTGTAACAAATATAGGTGGTAGAGAAGTCAAGAGACGTAGGGCTCGACTTTACCATCAAGTTGCGCCTTTCTTCGGGCGAAAAAAACTTTGCGTGGGGAGGGGTCGGGGTTGGCATTGGCTGTCACTCTGCCCAAGATCAGCCAGGGGGAAGTAGGGGCTCCACTGCCCCTCTGCCCGAGATCAGCCAGGGGGAAGCGGGGGCTCTGCTGCCCCTCTGCCCGAGATCAGCCAGGGGGAAGCAGGGGCTCCACTGCCCCTCATCACTGGGGAGAGAGGAGAGAAGGAAGAGGATGGGCCCGTGATTAGTTTGCATGGCGGAGGAGGTGGGAAGATAAGGGGGTCAGTAATTTCATTGTGGCAATGTCCGTGGCGGCCAGGAGAGGCATTATCCAGCCTGGGAGCGATGTGGCAGGGGGGCCACATTCTTTTTTTCTGCACGTGCACAGTTAGAAGCGTCAATCAGAGCTGCTGGATTTTGGGTGCATTAAGCCCCACCCACAGGCGTCTGCAGCATGATTCGGAATTGCTCTAATTTTTTAAGGCAAAGTTCACATGGGGGCGCCAAAGAACGGGTCTTAAAGTCGGATCTGAAATACTCTCAGATTCAAGTCCACCCAGCACTTAGAATCAAAATAGTAAAATAGGGCCTGTAGTGTTGAGCTGGACCTTGATGCTATCAGCACACGTGGAATCTGATGCTGTGCTTTTGCATAACCTTACTGAGAGGGAATATGTAAATACAAAATTGAAAGGGCCTCAAGGTTAGATCCCTGGAATATTTCAAAGACAACTGTACAGGAGAACATCAGGAGGAGGCAATTCAGCCCCACACACCTGATCCACTGCCTTCTGGGATAGAAAATTCCACAGATTCATGACTTTTGAATGAAGTAATCCCTCATTTGTTTTAAATCTGCCACCCTTTAGCCTAAAACTATGGTCTTGCATTGACTATCCAACATCCATCATGTCAATCCCCTTTAAAATCTTATATATCTCAGAAGTGTGTAAGAGCCTCCATTGTAGGAGATTCTCTGGTTACCTGGATTGCTGAGACTATGAGCCAAATGAAGGAAGTCTCCCTCCGTTGGGCAGTGGAGAGGCATGGTCTGTTAAATTGTCTCAATGACCACAGACATACAAGAAACGTGAGAAGGCAGATTATAGCATGGACAGTTTGTATAAAGGTTACTAATGATATCACGCAATGTGTGTTTCAGGGATGGAAACATGGAGTTGCAGAAAAGGTGGGGACGGATTTGGACGCAACATATTCAAAGACCTGAGAGAAATTGGTGGTTGGGGGACAGGATGCTAGTTTGCCAGGACTGAGTAGACTAGAGCTATACTCATTGGAATTCAGAAGAATGAGAGAGGTCTTACAGAAACATAAGATTATGAAGGGAATAGATATAATACAAGCAAGGAAATTG
Organism: Carcharhinus amblyrhynchos; assembly: GCF_965287045.1. Lineage (NCBI taxonomy): Eukaryota > Metazoa > Chordata > Chondrichthyes > Carcharhiniformes > Carcharhinidae > Carcharhinus > Carcharhinus amblyrhynchos. The sequence continues at coordinate 83,157,011 of NC_137331.1, read as the reverse complement.
TTTCCACTGGCAGGTGAAACCAGAACTGAGGGGCATGGCCTCAAAATAAGGGGGAACAGATTTAGGACTGAGTTGAGAAGGAACTTCTTCCCACAAAGGGTTGTGAATCTTTGGAATTTCCTGACCAGTGAAGCAGTTGAGGCTACCTCATTGAATGTTCTTAAGGCAAGAACAGATAAATTTTTGAATAGTAAAGGAATTAAAGTGGGTAGGTGGAGTTGAGTCCACAAAAAGATCAGCCATGATCTTATTGAATGGTGGAGCAGGCTGAAGGGGTCAGATGGCCTACTCCTGCTCCTAATTATTTTGCTCTTATGAGGACAGAAGGGACAACTATAAACAAAATGGTATATTAAGTGGGTGAGGAAACCAAATTATTTTCGAAGTTGTTCGCATGAAGTATAATTATGGCACACTAATATGAGACAGAACACTTCAATTATACCATCTCTGTTTACATTACTCTGTATAATTCGTATTTTGACAACATAAGAAGGCTACTATTTTGCTACCCAGACTGAGACAAGCCAACTATTTTCCCCATTCCTACTAATTATATTATTATGGTTCAAACAACATGTTTCACAAGAGTCAAATCTATTTCAAACACTTTTTCAGGGCAATGTATGCAACCTTGTCACATCCCAAGAACAAATAAAGTTAATGACGCCAACAACATAAAAACAATGAACTAATAGAATATCTATTGTTTGCCATCTCCAAACTGATGTGTGACAGGGCAAGGTAATGATATTTTGCCATTGGTTTGCACAATGCAACATACTGTGATAACCCAACCTCAAGATTCTAGATTGCCTACATTTAAGTAATGATTGATTTATAAATCTAATTACTAAACCCTACTAAACTTTCTGGTATTAAGTAATGTGATGTCTAGTGGGGTTTTTCTGGTTGGGGTCACAGTTCATTTTTGTTTGCAGCACATTTGATCATCAGATCTTTAGTTCCACACAATCATCACTTTTCACTGGTTTTGAAGATGTCATGGAATGAAGATTTGTTTTTTTTTTAATAATTGACGCAACTGATTATAGCTTGATCACTTTCCAGAGTGTCATTGATTATTCAATGAGTATTCTTTACCCAATCATTTACTGCCAAATGTATCTGCATTCTTGGCTGCTGATGGGCTCAACTTCTATGCATGTAGCAAGATGTTAAGTAATCATTTTCCACCAAAACAGAAAATGCTGGAAAATCTCAGCAGGTCTGGCAGCACGCTAGGAAGCAAATAGCTGACTTTGAGTCCAGACGACCCTTTGTCAAAGCTTTGATTTTCTAGCATTTTCTCTTTTGGTTTCAGAATCCAACATCTGCAGTAATTTGCTTTTATCTAGTGAGTAATCATTTTCTTTTCCTCTACTTCTAATATCCTGAGCTTTATTGTATCCTCAGCTCTATTGTACTAACGGGAGGATGCAGTCACTAAAGACAATTTAAATCAGCACAAATCTTCCAACATTGCAATGATTGAGAGACTTGTTAATACAAATGCATGACTTGTATCACCCTTTATTGCAGTTATAAATCTTTCTAAAAATACCTTCTCCATATATCACAGAAAAGGCAGTTAACATTAGGACTGCCTGATAAAAGATAAATGCTTTTATGGTTAAGTGGTCTAGATTTAATCAGCAAAAATCAAAGAACTACTGCATTTAATCTCATAGGTATCTTGAGAATCTGTTTTCTGGCTATAACTATCTATTTCTTGTTTAGAACTCCTAATGTGTACAAACGGTATGCTAAATGAAAAGATGCTAAACTAAAATATATAAGTGGGAGTTAAATGTCTGAACAATGATTTTTAAATTCTTCTTCTTAGGTAGTCCCTCGAGTTGAGCATTTGTTCCCAATCTGGTCCAATAGGTTCTGAAATGGTTGATAAGTCCCAAGGATGATCTTCAGTCTCTGCTACATGAGGAGTAGATGGTGCTTGTTGGATTGGGAAAGATGAGGTATTTGGAGGTTTGCACACCCTTTCTGACACTTTGCTCTGCATGCTCCCAAAATCTTGATTTGTTCAGTATCTTCCTGAATTAAACCTTTTCTATTTTGGTGGGCCACAAGCCAGGGAGCCCTATGTGTCAGGGGGATGTTTGGTCTCTTCAAGGAGATCCCTAAAGTGTTTTCGTCGTCCTCCCAGTAGCTGTGGCTGAGTTCCAAGTACAGCAGTTTCTTGGGAATCTGGTGTCAGACATACAAGCAACATGCCCTGCCCAGCAAAGCTGGTTTTGAGTGATTAGCGCCTCAATACTGGGTGTGTCGGCTTGGGCGAGGGTGCTGTTTTTGGATCACTTGCCGTGGATTTGGGAGGATTTTGTACTGTTGATGATATTTCTCCAGTGCTTTGAGGTGCCTGCTATAGCTTGCCCAGTCTCTAAAAGATGCATAAGCATGGGGATCACCATTGCCAGTAAACCAGTAACTTTGTCTCGGGTTTGAAATCATGGTCGTCAAATGTCCTGTTGCCCTGTCAGCTGAAGGCTGAGCAGGCACATTGGAGGCAATAATAAATTTTGTCAAGAGGGGTTTGCTCATAGATAGGAAATGATCCACAAATTCCAGGATCTCGCTGGTGATCTTTACTGATTTGAGTGAGGGTGGTACTGGGGTAGGGGATGGCAGTGGAGTAGGAGGTGACAGGAAGAGGACTTTAACTTTCTGGGTGTTTCGTGAAACACCCATTTTCAAGTTTCTCAGAAGAAATCAGCAGTGTCCTGCAGCTCAGTTTCCGAGTGATGTATGTGAGCATCATTTGCATGCTGAATCTCAGTGACTGAGGTTGAGGCAGTTTTGGATTTAGATTGAGGGTGGTTTAGATTGAACAGTTTACTGTTTGTCCTGTAGGTTAACTCTAGCTTGTAAGTAATTTGATGGAGGTGAAGTTGCAATGAGGACAATGGAGAATCAGTAAAGATAGGTAACAACACCTCCTCCACAATCATCTTCAACACTGGTGCTCCACAAGGCTGTGTTCTCAGCCCCCTATGAAAATCCTTATACAGCTAAGATTCCATGGCCAAATTTCCCTCCAACTCTATTTTCAAGTTTGCTGACGGCATCACCGTAGTGGGTCGGATCTCAAACGATGAGACGGAGTACAGGAATGAGATAGAACTGCTTTTGAAGTTTGAGAATGTCCCCAGAAAGGGGGTGGTGCACCGTTCCCAAAGCTACTGCAATACCAGGTTGATAAGTGGAGTGGACAGAGCAAGCCCCTATTCCATCACCCTGCTCCAAAAATCAATTTAATATATGGTCCCCAGATAAGGGATGTAATCTGGTGAACAGGTGCAGCAACGATAATCTCTCCCTCAATGTCAACGATAAGAAGGAGATTGTCATCGACTTCAGGAAGCGTAAAAGAGAACATACCTCTGTATACATCAACTGGAACAAAGTAGAAAGGGTCGCAAGCTTCAGGCTTTTAGGTGTCCAGATCACCAACAACCTGCCCTGGTCCCCCCATGCTGATACTATAGTTAAGAAAGCCCACCAATGCCTCTACGTTCTCAGGATATTTGACACGTCAGCTACCACTCTCACCAACTTTTACAGATGCACCATTAGAAAGCATTATTTCTGGTTGTATCACAGCTTGATATGGTTCCTGTTCTGTCCAAGACAGCAAGGAATTACAAAAGGTCATGAATGTGGCCCGATCCATCATGCAAACCAGCCTCCCAACCATTGACTCTGTCTATACTTCCCATGGCCTATGCAAAGCAGCCAGCATGATTAAGGACCCAGCAAGGCCACACACCTGAGACATACTCTCTTCTGTTGGGAAAATGATACAAAAGTCTGAGGTCATGTACCAACTGACATAAGCACAGATCTTTCCCTGCTGCCATCAGACTTTTGAATGGACCTACCTTGCATTAAGTTAATTTTCTCCGCACCCTAACTATGACTGTAACACTACATCCTGCACTCTCTCCTTCCCTTCTCTATGAATGGAATGCTTTGTCTGTATAGCATTAAAGAAACAATATTTTTCACTATATGCTAATACATGTGACAATAATTAATCAAATCAAAAAGAGCTGGTGCAATGAAATAACCTGGTTTCACTCCAGTTTTCACTGAGCTAAGATTTGTGGTGATTCCACTGGCAAGGATCATGGTTTGTATGTCACTGTGGACTATGCAGAAGATGCCTATAAGTTTCTGAATGCAGCCAAATTGAGCAGGATACTACATAATATTTCACAGTTCTACTCACTAACATCTAGGGACTTGTAGCCAAAACTGGGCAAACTGTCCCACAGACTAAGCAGAGGCCTGACACAGTCATGTGCACTGAGTCGTATCTTACATCCAAGGTTCCAGCAATGATCATTATTCCCTGGATGTGTCTTCTGTCACTGCCATAACAGACCACCTGATGTTGCAGTAGAGTGGAGTACAGTCATGAGGGAATGGCCCTGAGAATCTTGGTGGCACTGGGGCAAGGGTATACTTTTAAGGCACGGTTTTTGGGTTGGCATAGCCAAAGAGCAAAAATTGTGCTTATAAGTGGATTTTTAAGGGCATTTATTGTGGAATGGGTTGTGTCTGACCACAATTTGACATGGAAAAGTTCTTGAAGAGAACGAAGAATCCCATTCTGATTCAGATGTAGCTGAAACAGCAGAACCTCAGGAGGAAAAGGGCGATCTGTACACACACAATACAACAACAGCTACTTGATCTTTTGATTCTCAAGGGCTAGTGACGCCTCTTACCCTGTCCCAAATTGCCAGATTTGCAGGAGAAACTCTTAAGCACTGCAATGGTACAAACTAAATTGAAGCACCATTTCAATACAAAACACTGTTCATAGAACATAGAACATTACAGCGCGGAACAGGCCCTTCGGCCCACAATGTTGCGCCGACCAGTCTTATTTTTAAAAAAAAAACATTGACCCACTAATCTAAACCAATCCCTTTTCGTCCATAAACCTATCCACCAATCTCTTAAACACCCCCAAACTAGGCTCTCCAGCAAGGTCATACCCCGTACCTCAAGCACCTGGGAGAACCAAATGTAAAGCAAAATCAATGAATGATGAAGTGTGTGCGGGTTTCAGATACCGTGCAGGATACACTATCCCCAATTCCATGCGTATGCTAATCTCTTATGGGGAAATTTGTGGAAAGCCTTCTGAAAGCCCAAACAGACCTCATCCACTGCTCCCTCATCATAGATTTGTCAAGCGTGCTTTCCCTTTTGTAAATCTATGCTAACTCTGCCATTGTTTATTATCAATATAATTTCCATTAAAAGTAGTTGAAGCTCTGCTCATAAACCTTTTGAAAACGAACTAGATAAACATTGTCATTATTGGGACCGAAATTTCTCCATCGGATGGGTATAGTCAGATGTTCAAATGAAGATTAATTTCTACAACACAACTGGAAATTCAATCAGATGCAAATAATAGATTATAATTTAACCCCCTTATTAATGCAATTTTAAAACAATTGCACATCGTTGCAAGCTTTTTTAAAAAACTGTCCCAAATAAGCAACGTGAATTCCACAGTGGTCCAAACAGGCGGCCCACCACCTTCTCCGGGCGGGGGCATAAACTTGGCAGTAACGCCCATAAACGAATGAGGCGAAATTCCCGAAAACGAATGAGGAATAATCTGGGACACACACACAAGCAGTTCGACGACGCAAATAGGAGTACTGCACTTACAACAGAATGTAATAATCTCACCACAAACTCATTACATCAGATACAAACATCTGCCAGTCTATGAAAAAAAGCTTAGCAGCCGACTGCGGCAAACATTTAACGCGAATCCAGCAGCTCCTTCTTTTGACTGTTTCTGAAATTAAGCCGCAGAATGCTACCCAGTTTGCCTCACATTAGCCCTGCTCCCTGGCAAGACACAGAACGATCATGTATTTATGTAACTAACTTCCTTCGTGCAGTATTAACTAATAAATGAGAACATGAACTATGCAGCCGTTTCTCCTTAATGCGTGTGATTATCCGTTCAGCATTCTTCAACACTGACTACACCCTAGCAAGACGCGCACATAGGACGCTGCATTCAACAAGACATCCTCACAGTATCACCATTTTTAACAGTAAACCACCAACAGAAAAGTAAAAGTCCTACTTTTTCCGGAAATAAGTCACCGAGGAAATGACACTTACTGAAGTGACAGGTAAAGAGGCGAACAGGATTGTAAATGGTCTACACTAATGTCACTACCGCTTCATTCAGTACTTCCTGTGACACGAGAGACAATTCCCACCCCACTGCAGACAGACACAAGAGGGTGGAAACAGCAGCTGTGAATCGGGAACCAGACTGTAGAGAGTATGACTAGTGAGTCACCTCACCCGGAGAGACCCTCCTTCAACAACACATTACAGAAACGGAGTTAAGGTTAAAAATCCCACAGCACACATACTGAAATTTCCAAATGAACGTTCAAAGTTCACTCCCCTTCCCGGACACCTTCAGGGGTGGTGTCTCTTCCCAAAAGACCAAACAATCCTTACAATCTGAACCCAACACTGATTTTTGTCTCATCAACAGCCAACGAGAACTGAAACCTGGCTCAACTGGGTTGTGATTGTGGGTGGAGCAAAGTAGAAAGCTGTTAAACTGGAGAAATTGGGTGTGGTTTATGTTGAAGAATAATACGAATTGAGTGAAACGATACTTGAACGTGAAATTGTGTTCACTTTTAGAGTGGGGTGCATCAAAATATGCTGTAATTGAACTGAGAAATGAGCGAATGTTGGTCCATGTCAGCTATAAGCACCTGAAACAGAAAATAAACCTTCCACCGTTCCTGGACACTCATTGCGTCATTGATTATGATTTGATTTATTAGTGTCACATTATTAGGATACAATGGAAAATATTGTTTCTTGCGTGCTATACAGACAAAGCACACCATTCATAGAGAAGGAAATGAAAGGGTGCAGAATGTTAGTGTTACAGTTATAGCTAGGGTATGGAAAAAGATCAATTTAATGCATAGTAGTTCCATTCACTTAGATTCTTTTTTGCAAAAATGTACTTTATTCATATAAAATTTGAAAAATACATAAAGCATTTCCAATTATTATAACAGTAAAAGTCAAAGATATTTACATTTTCCCCTGAGATCAAAATTCACTTTGAATTCAGTTTGAGAACATTACATAAATTTCAATATTTTCAGAGAAACAAAGAAGATAGGAGCAGGAGGACTTATAGAGCTTACAGAGACTTACAAGATAATGAAGGGGATAGATAGGGTAGAGGTAGAGAGATTTTTCCCGCTTAGAAAGGATAGCAGAACTAGAGGGCACAGCCTCAAAATAAGGGGCGGGGGGGCAGTTTAGAACGGAGTTGAGGAGGAACTTATACACTCAAAGGGTGGTGAATCTCTGGAATTCTCTGCCCATTGAAGTGGTGGAGGCTGCCTTGTTGAATATATTTAAGTCACGGGTAGATAGGTTTCTGATAGACAAGGGAATTAAGGGTTATGGGGAGAAAGCGGGAAAGTGGAACTGATCCACTTCAGATCAGCCATGATCTTATTGAATGGTGGGGCAGGCTCGAAGGGCTAGATGGCCTACTCCTGCTCCTATTGCTTATGTTCTTATGTAGGAGGCCATTTGGCCCTTCGAGCATTCTCCACCATTCATCACGATCGTGGTGATCGTCCAATTTAATAGTTTAATCCTGCTTTCTCCCCATAACCTTTGATCCCATTTGCCCCAAGTGCTATACTAGCTGCCTCTTGAGTCCAATATTCATTACAAACTATATATATTGGTTACATTGCATTCTGTGGTGCTTCAATAAAGTTACATGCAGTCTGAGGGGTTTTACTCGATTGTCAGCTCCTCAATCTACATTGGCTGAAAGGCCTTATATCCTTTTTTATTCATTCATGGGACATGGGTGTCGCTGGCTGGACAGCGTTTATTGCCCATCCCTACTTGCCCTTTGAGACAGTTGAGAGTCAACCACATTACTGTGGCTCTGGAGTCGCTTGTAGGCCAGACCAGGTAAGGTCAGCAGATTTCCTTCCCTAAAGGACCAGATGGGTTTTTCCAACAATCGACAATGGTTTCATGGTCATCAGTAGATTCTTACTTCCAGATATTTTTTAATTGAATTCAAATTCCACTATTAGCCCTGGCAGGATTTGAACCTGGGCCTCCAGAGCATTAGCTGAGTCTCTGAATTAATAGTCTAACGATAATACCACTGGGCCATTGTCTCCTGTGCCTTGGCAGCGGCTGCCCACACTTGTATGCCTCAGCACATAGTCCTGGACCTTGGAATGTGCCAGTCTGCAACACTCAACTCTTTGCAGTGGAAGGCCAACAACTTTTGGGTAGGCCAAAGACTGTCTTTCACCAAATTGATGACCCTCCAACAACAGTTGATATTTATGTTGGTGTGCATTCCTGGGAAGAGTTTGTAGAGAGTCCTGTGTTATGGGGTTGCTCAGGATGACCTTGACAAATACCACTACATCTCTCTCTCTCTAGATCTTATCTGCAAGGCATATTTTACAAGGAGGTGCTTGGCTGTCTCTCCTTCCCTGACTTCAGAGTGCTCACTGGTGTCAGTGGAAGGCTGCACTTAGTACTCTGAGTGCCTGTGCTAAGGAGGTTGGTCTTTAAGATATCTGTGGGCTAAGTCAGTTATCACTGGGTACACTTTGTCTTTCTTGGGGTGTCTTGTGAATGAATTCATTTGACACAAAGTGCTTTCAAGCTAACCCCAGGGTCCTTGGAAATTAATTTAATCTGCATTGCTTCCCCAGGCATCTGAGAATTCATGAAGTCCACCCTGGGTATTACGTAATTATTTCATTCTACATGACATACTCTCGGACTGATTGCTGGGTGCTTGATGGTTAATGCTGTTAGGAAAACAAAGATAGTTTTCAGGGATTTATGTCTGCATTGGAAACATTAGAAATAAGGTATAGTTTTAGGTGGGTTTAATTTTTCTGTGACTGGAGGGGACCTATAGTTAGATTCATGCTGAATGAAGGGGTTTGTATGTGCAGGGATTGGTAAAGTTCGAACTATGTTTCTGTTATGCTTTGAGGGCTATGATGTGAAGACTAAACAAATAAGCCTGCAGAGATATGCAGTGTTGCTTAGCAACTTGAGATCCTTGTGAGGTAAAATGCTTTTACATTTTAACTTAACTAATTTGAGAGCAATTGGAGCCAGACCACTTAGGAATGAACAACTCTTAACTCTGCCAGGAGAAGCTGGCAGGACAAGGGAATTGCAATGGCACAACTTCCCTCAAGAACAAGTTACAGTCCAGATAAGCAGGAAGTTGGGTCAGGAAGAGTTTCATAAGAAGGATGGAGTTAAACAGAACAGAGAAATCTGGAAACAAGAACAGATCACTGTTCAGTAAAGTCACAGAGGGTTGAAAAGGCATTGGATTGTGAAAGGCCAGAAAGATATCTGTAGTGTTGTTAAGGTTTGTGAGGCATTACTGCATTCTGTGAAACAATTTTTAAATTGGAAAAATAGTATTGGCCGGATATCAGTGTTGTGTGGCAGTGGGAAGTTGGTCACAACAAAGGGATCCTGAAAGGGTTTGGTGTAAAATCCTGGACTGGATTTCCTGATAAAAGTGGAGCAGAAGCACGGTTCAGAAGAACGTAAGAACATAAGAAATAGGAGCAGGAGTAGGCCATCTAGCCCTTCGAGCCTGCCCCGCCATTCAGTAAGATCATGGCTGACCTGTCTTGGCTCAGTTCCACTTTCCCGCCCTCTCCCCATAACCCTTAACCCCCTCTCTTATCAAAAACCCATCAACCCGCGTCTTAAAAATATTTAGCGAGGCAGCCTCCACCACTTCAACGGGCAGAGAATTCCAGAGATTCACCACCCTTTGAGTGAAGAAGTTCCTCCTCAACTCTGTTCTAAACCGCCCCCCTTTATCTTGAGGCTGTGCCCCCTAGTCCTACTGTCCCTTCTGAGTGCGAAGAGCCTCTCCACCTCTATCCTATCCATCCCATTCAACATCTTATACGTCTCAATGAGATCTCCCCTCATTCTTCTAAACTCTAACGAGTACAAGCCTAGTTTATTCAGCCTCTCCTCATAGTTCAACCCCCTCAACTCCGGAATCAGCCTCTGCACTCCCTCCAAGGCCAAAATATCCTTGCGTAAGTGCGGCGACCAAAACTACACACAGTACTCCAGCTGCGTCCTCACCAGTGCCCTATACAACTGCAGCAAGACCTCCCTACTTTTATATTCAATCCCCTCGCTATGAAGGCCAGCATCCCATTCGCCTTCCTGACCACCTGCTGCACCTGCAGGCTGGGTTTTTGCAACTCATGCACAAGGACCACGAGGTCCCTCTGCACCGTCGCATGTAATAGTCCTTCCTACCATTATTCCTACCAAAGTGGACCACCTCACATTTGCCAACATTAAATTCCATTTGCCAGTTCCTGGCCCATTCGCCCAGCCTATCTAGATCCTTCTGCAGACTCTCCACACCCTCCGCACAATTTGCCGTTCCACCAATCTTGGTGTCATCAGCAAATTTCGACACCATACACTCGGTTCCCTCCTCCAGATCGCCTATATAAATGGTAAATAGCTGAGGCCCCAGCACCGACCCCTGGGGCACTCCACTAGTCACCAACTCCAGCATCAGCCTAGTAAACCTCCTTTGCACTCCCTCCAAGGCCAAAATATCCTTGCGTAAGTATGAAAACAAGGGCTGGATTTTGAAATGCAAACCACTATTGGAAAGCAGATTATGAGAAAAGATTTTTAAAGTATATTTTGGGAGATTAATTTGGAAACTCTTACGTAACAATCATTTGGGTGGATTCTGAATAGAAAACCACAGATACTAACTTGGGTACAGAGAGGAGTATGTATTTTGCCACAGCCAATTGGTCTGCCTTAACTGGACCATAGTAGCTTCTACTGCACTTTTTAATCCGTATTAATCTTAAAAACTGTGTGCAATTGTTAAATTGGGGGTGGGGGTGTAAAGGAGTATTGCATTATAACCCCTGTGCTCATGTTTAACAAATGTATTCTTCTTGTCATTAAAACAAATTTATGGTCCCGTGAATCAGTTCTTCTGCGTTTGATTAAAAAAAAGTAAAACTTACAATTTTTGAGCCAGGGTACCATTTGGAATTTTCCTGTTCAGTAATGACATTAAATGGGATTGTAACAATGCAGATTTAATTAGCCTGCGGCATCTGTAGCTCAGAGAGTGGTTAGTGCACTCATACCATTCCTGAATTAAATCTGGACTGGGTGATCTGGGTCTGATCCTGGATTAAATCAGGACTGGGTGCTCTGGATCTGATCCTGGATTAAATCAGGACTCGTTGCTCTGGGTCTGATCCTGGATTAAATCTGGACTGGGTGCTCTGTGTCTGTTCCTGTATTAGGTCAGGACTGGGTGCTCTGTGTCTGATCCAGGATTAGGTCAGGACCTGCTGTTATTGCATTGACCGCTAGGTGTCAACCGAGGCTTCGCTGACTGTGGGGCGGTGGAGCTGCGCGAAGGGAGAATGGCGGCTGTTGGCGGATCTGCCTTCAGTCGGTTCGTGTTAAAAGCTGCAGCGATCGGGCGGTGCTGGAACTGCCGAGTGAGGCCGTGTAGTTTTGGAGCTGGGGTGAGAGCGCAGGTGGGTGGCGGCTCGGATGTGTTATATCCGGAGCCGCTTTAGGATTTGAACCGCTTCCGGTCCCGCTGGAAGCCCCAGGTGGCCAGACTGCGCATGCGCAGTGTCTCATTCCCAGTCTGCAGGTTTTGTTAAACAGGCATTGCAGGTTCCAGTTTGACCCTCAGTGCTGGGATATCTGCCTCTTACCCAGTCTAATTAACCCTTAGTGCTGGGATATCTGCCTCTTACCCAGTCTAATTAACCCTCAGTGCTGAGATATCTGCCTCTTACCCCAGTCTAATTAACTCTTGGTGCTGAGATATCTCCCTCTTACCAAGTCTAATTAACCCTTGGTGCTGAGATAGTGCCTCTTATCAAGTCTAATTATTTATATTCTTGCATCTTTTAACACATTAATTCCCATATCTAACTGTCCAGTCGTACAGACTTTTCTCTGAATTTTGGCCTTGGGTGACTGTGTAGAGTTTGCCCATTCTCCCCATGTCTATGTGGGTTTCCTCCGGATGATGCAGTTTCCTGCCACAGTCCAAAGATGTGTCGGTTAGGTGGATAGGCCATGGTAAAGTGCATAGGGGGATGACGGTGCTGGGTAAGATGCTCTTTTGCAGACTTGGTACAGAGTCGATGGGCCAAATGGCCTCCTCTGCACTGTAGGGATTCTGTGGTTTTATGAATAGCATAGGCGCTGAGCATGATTGTGTTAGGAAAGGTGGGGTAATCGAAAAGATGAAGGGGAGTTTTAAACACCGGGAGATATAATACAAGATAGAGAAGCTTAGAACGGATTAGCTGTGGAGATGGTGGTAAGGCAGAAACTGGGTGTTATAACCATGCACTGGTATATGGATATTGTCTTTTTATCTGTCAATAATATGTCTGCATTGTAAAAATATTGTCATAGTAATGAATTTGATCAAAGTTATAAGACATACTTGATCGAAAATTTAATTTTACTATTATGTGACTTATCACTGGTGCAAGAAACAGCCATACATTATTGCTGTCTGTTACCCATCTGAGTGCAGGGAGGGATAAATCACTTGCTTCCAAGTGCCTCTGCAATTGTATTCCTGTTTTGATGGTTTATTATCCATGGAATTAGAATGCAAGGTATGGCAGGGATACAGAACCAGGGGCACAAATGTAAAACTATGGATGAAACAAAGCCACAGGGGAGGAGAAGGAAATACTGCATCAATTCTTGTCTAATCGAAATACTGCCAAATCAATGTTGTGCTTGTTCTAACTAACAGGGTTGTTGGGTTTGTTTGTGCAATGCCTAGCAAATATTTCATGCTCAGCAATGCCATTATGAGCAAATATTAAATATTTTACCCAGAGATATAAAATTATCTCAGGCATCTGCATGGCATTCACCCGGTCAGTACAGTAGCCAGCCAATTGAATATGCATCAGCAGTGGGCTCGTGGCAAATTCTCTTGAGCAAGAGCCTGAATGAGACCTCAGGGAAGGAAATTATATTTTAAGGTGATATGGTATTTGCTGTTTATTGTGAGTTTGGGATTTTCTTGTGTGTAATCATAACATTTTCTTTTCCGTACCTAGGTTTTGAGAGGTGCCACAAATTTAGGAAGAGGACTTACTCTGACGTTAATGACCTTTCTGGGCTATGAAGCTTACAGAAGCATCCCAGGATCTCTAATAGTTCATGCTAATCAAAAAGGTAAACATAGAATTGAAGGTTTGCATTACAATTTTCTCAATTAAATAACTGCATATTTACAAATTGGAGAATTGGGACTAGCAGTGGTATTAATTAGAATCATGGAATTTTACCACACAGAAGGAGGCCATTTGGCCCATCATGTTTGCATTGATTCCCAGCTAGTCCCATTGTCCAGCCCTATCTCCATAGCCCTCTAAATTCAAATATATAGAATCATTGGGCGTGTCCTTACTGGCTGTTCACATCATGCTCCTGCTGCTGTGTGTTCGAAGAATTTGGCACCCAGCCAAATCTCTGTTCACTGCACCAGGATGGGAAAATCCCGCTGGCGTGAACAGCCATATCATTCTGGCCACAGAATTTCACATTGTATGCTCCCTTTCTTCATTTATTGGTGGCTTTAACTGCCATTCTTAGCGTTTTGTGACATACAAGTAAGGCCTACCTTGCTAAATGTTAACTAAATATTACCACATATAATCTTGACCACAGATTTGTTGTCCTCTAATGTCAAGTCCACTCAAGACTGTGGCCTAGAATTTTGGTATTGTCCGTTTTTGCACTCCTCACTTGCAGTGTATTAACAGCCCAAGTGCAAATGAGGATGTCCAAGCAGCAGAGGATTTTGGCTTAGTATTATACAGAAGCACAGTGGTACAAGCCTACACAGGTTCATGCTTCAATCTTCAGAAAAGATCATGGCAGGGGGTGGGGGTCTGTGGTATTATTGGCTTGGTCTTGGAGTACATTGGTGGGAATGAGGGTGTTTGGAGGGTGGGAAAGAGGATTGCAGATTTCTGGAGTGTTGTTGGGTCAGTTGTGCTGTCAGCAGTATTGGGTGATTGAATTAGATTTTTAGAAGGGGCCTCACACTGCAGTTGGGGCGGGTCTAAGATCAGGGAAGAAGATGACAGTGAGCTGCAGTATGTTGATGGTTGTCTGAGGGCTTTGGGATTGGGGTGAAGGGGGTTGGTGGTGCTTGGAGTTTGAGGGGGACATGGGGTGACCAGAAGGTCAGGATTTGGAATTGCAGTCATGGGCTTCAGAACCAGGAGCAGTGGTGATTAAGGGAGTGTTAACCTTTTTTCTTCATTTCTTGCTGCTGAGCATTGGTTTTCCTGGAGGTAATCAGCACTGGTGTTGACTGTTCCTCAACAGTCCTCTGAATGTGAACTCTAGCTGCAGTACTTGACAAATAGACAGACTGTAGTCGTACTCTGGTAACTGCTTAATGCTTGTATATTAGTACTGCTTCCCAGCAGGTTACAGAGTAGGCACATAGCGTCTGGGCATGATTCAAAATTCTCTCTCAAGAGTCTAACAGATGACTGACTGATGTCAGCAGTGCATCATTATCTACAATATACATTAGCATATCCCATCTGTTAACTTTTCATACTACACTGGCTACATCAGATGCCAGCCCAAGTTTCAAGAGGGAGCAGAGGAATGCATGATGCTGCTTATTTGCTTCTGCCTCTTTCTGATGGAAGTAATGGACACCTCTTGCTTATCAAAATGCATCTGGCAGAGTGAAGATTAGTGCAGGTGTGACCCTGACTCTGTTTTTGCACAAAGTAGCACCAAAGACCAGGTGCAATGGAGCAAATTTCTATATCTCTGTCTGGGGATCTGATTGTATACGTAAAGCTGCTTCTACTAATGCTACAAAAATTTTTCACCTGCTGAAATTTTAGTTCACGCTGATGAGGAAGTGCTTACTTTGCAAATTCTCGATTCAGTTTGAAGTACAAACCTTTTTGGACCACTTGGCTGAAAGTCTCCTCTCTGCAACACATCTGAGGTGGAATGTCTTGCCTATTTCCTTGTAAGCACAGGTTCACAGCACAGTTTTGCCTTGGGTCACCATAGGTTAGGATCCCTAATGATAGAAATCATACATGTGTATGTTAGTCAAAGTGCAAAGAGTTTGCATTGATATGGTGAGCCGAGATACTCTTAGCAAAGAATCTTTACCCTGCAGCTGGCTCATGATGTTATTTGACCTTGGAGGGTTTGCAGTTCCATTCCCTAACATTTCATGAATTCACCTATAGGCTGAATTTTAATGCATCAGTGGGAAGGTTGAGTAGGGAAACTTCTCGATTCAGCAAACCCATCTCCTCTTTAAAAAAACTCCCTGCCCCTCGTATTTTGTGTAGATGCTGGCGTTGAACTGGGGTAAACACAGTAAGAAGCCTCACAACGCCAGATTAAAGTCCAACAAGTTTATTTGGTAGTAAAAGCCACTAGCTTTCGAAGCGCTGCTCTTTCATTATATATCCTCCCATCCAAGGAGGCAGGAACAAAGTGGAGTAGGTGCTGCCACCTCTGGAGGCAGACTCAAGACAGCAGTGAAGGGAGGTAGACGGTGCAGTCAGGATGTTGGAGCACCCAATTCTATTTACTGGAACGTCAGCCATAGAGTCCCTACAGTGTTGAAGGAGGCCGTTTGGCCCATTGAGTTTGCACCGACCACAATCCCACCCAGGCCCTAACCCCACATATTTACCTTGTTAATCTCCCTGACACTGAGGAGCAATTTAGCATGGCCAGTCCACCTAATGTGCACATCTTTGGACTGTGGGAGGAAACCTGAGCACCTGGAGGAAACCCCCACAGACATAGAGAGAACATGCAAACTTCACACAGTGACCCAAGCTGGGAATCGAACCTCGGTCCTTGGCACTGTGAGGCAGCAGTGCTACCCACTGTGCCACCATGCCGCCATATTAAAGCCATGTTTCAAACCCTCAGACTCCACTTCCTCTACTTCCCAACCCACCCCAAATGCCTTTCTATGTTCCTTCATTATCTCCAAGCTGCCATACTGTTTCATAGCCCTCATGCCTCTTCCATACCTCCTCATATTCCCATGTTCCCTGCAGGCTCCCTTCATGTCTCCTCCTCCCCCATGTATCTTCTTTAGACAATCACTGCATTTCCAGACCTGAAACGCGATGGCTTTTAAATAGAATTTTAAAAAATGAACATTTAGCAATCTAAGAATAACTGATTCATAAAACCTGTTCAAAAGTTTAAATCCTCTCAAGTGATCTATCTGTTGTAAAAGGAAACAGTGATTTAATTATGACTTCAACGATATATAAACCTTTAATAACATTGTAAAACTATCAATCAAAATGTGAACATAACCCTCTGCTCAGATAAGTGGTTTCAAAGCTTTTGAAGCTCAGCCAAGCATCTATACGGGCCTCAGCTTTAACTGCAAATCCTTGAAAATGTGAACAATTGAATCTTTTAAAACTGAAAAACCAGATGGACTTTCTTTCTAAGCTATACTGGGTGTATTTTCAATCAAGAGCAGGTGGGGGCTTATTTTTTTCACTAAGTGAAAGCAGCTGAAGGTTTTATTTTTCAATTTAGAATGACTATGGGAGTGTATATCACTTCGGAGTATTACACTAGAGATTCCAAGTAATGGTTTCTTAAGTTTTGATTGCGTATTCTTATGCTCTCATTCAAACCAGACCTAATGTATTGTGTGGCATCTAACCCACAGAAACTGAAAGAAGGAATGTTTGCTTTTGTATTTCAAAGCCTGTTGATGAAAGAATTCTAGGTGCAGGTGGCTGTTATGTTTTTGTTTCCCCATTTGAGATTGGGGTTCCATCATGGCTTATGTCTCTGACAGTCTTTGAACCATGCCTATTTACTGAAAGTGACCTGACTCCATTAAACCTGCAGGACACGGGACTTTAATTTTCCCAACCCAGCAATGGAGCCAGCAGTGGTTGTAGTGCTACAAGTGGGCTGACTGTTGTACTCTTATCCTGTACCAGCAAAAATGCTAGAAACAGAAGTAAGGGTGGGAATCGCAGAATCAGGATCCATCTTTAAACAACTGGTGAATATTTACTTATTGTTCTGCTTGACATACAGACAGAATAAGCTTTACGAGGTATTTTCACAGCATTTTGACACTAGGAGATTTGATTTTAATTAATTACGGGCTGCAAGTTAACCGATTTTGATATTTTAACTCACTGAAATGAAAATTAACATATTTACATATGTAAATCTACATATGTGAATCTACATATTGATTGGTCGACCCATGTTGGACGCGGTGGGCTCGAGGAGGAGTTCTTGGAATGCTGCCGGGATAGTTTCCTCGAACAGTGTGTGTTGGAGCCGACGAGGGAGCGAGCTATCTTGGATCTGGTGTTATGTAATGAGGTGGGTAGAATTAGGGACCTCGTGGTGAAGGATCCTCTTGGGAAGAGTGATCATTGTATGGTGGAGTTTCTGATGCAGATGGAGGAGGAGAAAGTGGGTTCCCGGACATGTGCCGTTTGTTTGAACAGAGGGGAGTATGGTAGGATGAGAGAGGAATTGGCGAATGTTGATTGGGGGAGTGCGTTGGAAGGTAGGTCTGCTGAGGAACAGTGGAGGATCTTTAAGGAGATCTTTCTTGGTGCTCAGCAGAAATTTATTCCGATGGTTAAAAAGGATCGTAGGAGGAGAGATAATCAGCCATGGATAACGAAGGAGGTAAAGGAAAGTGTTAAATTAAAAGCGGATGCATTTAGAGTAGCTAAGAGTAGTGGGCGAGAAGAGGATTGGGAGAGGTTTAAATGTCAACAAAGAATGACAAAGAAGTTGATAAAGAAGGGTAGGATAAACTATGAAGCTGGGCTAGCACTTAATATAAAAAAGGATAGCAAGAGTTTTTATAAATATATAAATAGGAAGAGGCTGGCTAGGGTGAACGTTGGACCCTTAGAGGATGAGAGGGGAGACTTAGTGTTAGGGGATGGGAAAATGGCTGAGGCCCTGAATAACTTTTTTGTTTCAGTCTTCACGGAGGAGGACGTGAATAATTTGCTGGGTGTTAGCGATGGAAAGATGGTAGGAGTGGAGGGCCTGAATGACATTATTGTTACTAGAGAGGCGGTGTTCGACAGACTGGAGGGACTGATCGTGGACAAGTCCCCAGGACCGGATGGAATGCATCCAAGGGTTCTGAAAGAAATGGCGGAGGTGATCATGGAGGCCTTGGTGATTATTTTCCAAATGTCACTGGATTCCGGGGAAGTGCCGGAAGATTGGAAAACGGCTAATGTTACGCCGTTGTGTAAGAAGGGTGGCAGGCAAAAGGCAGGGAATTATAGGCCGGTTAGTTTAACGTCTGTTGTAGGAAAAATGTTAGAATCCGTGATCAAGGAGAAAATAGCGAGGCATCTTGGGAAGAATTGTTTGGTAGAGCAGACGCAGCACGGTTTCGTTAAGGGGAAGTCGTGTCTGATGAATTTATTGGAGTTCTATGAGGATGTGTCTAGGGCGGTGGATAGAGGAGAGCCGGTGGATGTGGTGTTTCTTGATTTTCAGAAGGCATTTGACAAGGTGCCTCACAAGAGGTTATTACAGAAGGTCACGGGGCATGGAGTTGGGGGTAGGGTGTTAGCGTGGATAGGGGATTGGCTGTCAAATAGGAGGCAGAGAGTGGGGGTCAATGGGTGCTATTCGGATTGGCGCTTGGTGACTAGTGGAGTGCCCCAGGGGTCGGTGCTGGGGCCTCAGCTATTTACCATTTATATAGGCGATCTGGAGGAGGGAACCGAGTGTATGGTGTCGAAATTTGCTGATGACACCAAGATTGGTGGAACGGCAAATTGTGCGGAGGGTGTGGAGAGTCCGCAGAAGGATCTAGATAGGCTGGGCGAATGGGCCAGGAACTGGCAAATGGAATTTAATGTTGGCAAATGTGAGGTGGTCCACTTTGGTAGGAATAATGGTAGGAAGGACTATTACATGCGACGGTGCAGAGGGACCTCGTGGTCCTTGTGCATGAGTTGCAAAAACCCAGCCTGCAGGTGCAGCAGGTGGTCAGGAAGGCGAATGGGATGCTGGCCTTCATAGCGAGGGGATTGAATATAAAAGTAGGGAGGTCTTGCTGCAGTTGTATAGGGCACTGGTGAGGACGCAGCTGGAGTACTGTGTGTAGTTTTGGTCGCCGCACTTACGCAAGGATATTTTGGCCTTGGAGGGAGTGCAGAGGCTGATTCCGGAGTTGAGGGGGTTGAACTATGAGGAGAGGCTGAATAAACTAGGCTTGTACTCGTTAGAGTTTAGAAGAATGAGGGGAGATCTCATTGAGACGTATAAGATGTTGAATGGGATGGATAGGATAGAGGTGGAGAGGCTCTTCGCACTCAGAAGGGACAGTAGGACTAGAGGGCACAGCCTCAAGATAAAGGGAGGGTGGTTTAGAACAGAGTTGAGGAGGAACTTCTTCACTCAAAGGGTGGTGAATCTCTGGAATTCTCTGCCCGCTGAAGTGGTGGAGACTGCCTTGCTCGATATTTTTAAGACGCAGGTTGATAGGTTTTTGATAGGCAAGGGGATTAAGGGTTATGGGGAGAGGGCGGGAATGTGGAAATAAGCCACGACAGATCAGCCATGATCTTATTGAATGGCGGGGCAGGCTCGAGGTGCTAGATGGCCTACTCCTGCTCCTATTTCTTATGTTCTTAAATTGAGTTTGCATATAATAAGAAAGTATGGATTTTAAGTTATTTTCCTTGTATTTAAATTGTAACTTCCAATCCTCTCTCAATATGAGACTAGTGTCAGGGGACTAAGTCATTGCAAATGTTATATCTCCATTTAAAAATGGGGAGAGAAATAAATTCAACAATCATAGGCCAGTCACTTCAACATTAGTGCTGGATAAACTTTGAGATGTTGGGGGGATTTTTAACTTAAAAAGATGGACATGTTTGGGTGGGGTTACAAGGAGAAAAATCACAAAGTGCTATAATTATGTGATTCCTTGTCACAAAGATTTTCAAACTTCTTTGCCTTTGGCCCTGAAAGTATGACACCGAGCCACATGAGATGTTAGATCAGATTACCAAAAGCTTGGTCAAAGAGGTAGGTTTTAAGGATGGCTTTAAAGGAGTAAAACGAGCCACAGAGCTACAGAGAGAGAGTATTTCCAGAGCTTGGTGTCCAGGCAATGGAATGGTGGAGCAATTACGAGAGGGATGTCCAGGGTAGGGTTAGAGAATGACCTTGGAGGGTTTTGGTGTTGGGATAGTATACAGATATAGAGATGGAATGAGGCAATGAAAGGATTTAAAAACGAGAATAAAAATTTTAAAATCAAGACCCTGCTTTACCTGAAGCCAGTGTAAGTCTGCAAGCACAGAGAGGTGAATGGGACTTGGTGCAAGTTAAGATATGGACAGCAGAGTTTTGGATAACCTCAAGTTTACAGGAAGTCAACTGTGGGAGATCAGTCAGGAGTGTGTTTGAACAGTCAAGTCTGGAGGTAATGAAGGCAGGAAGGAGGATTTCAGCAGCAGATGAGCTGAGATGTGTAGAGTCAAATGATTTAAAAATATAGGAAATTATTGTCTAAGTGATGGCATAAATGTGAAATGCAGCAAGTTGTGGAGTGAATATGAGTTACGTATACAGCAAATTATTATAAATTAGGAATATATTGCTGTGAAAGCAGATTCAACAGGTACTTTCAAAGGGGAATTGAATAAATACTTGGTTGGGAGGAAGGATTTACAAGGTTACAGAAAAAAGCAGTGGAGTGAGACAGATTGAATATTTCTTTCAAAGAGCTGGGGCTGACATGTTGAAACGAATGGCCTCTTTCTTTGCTATAATCATCCTATGATTCGACATAGACATGTTTTGTGGGGCAATGTGTATGGCTGAATATAGTAGCACCATTATTCTTATTGTATTTGATGGTTGAATTATCCACTTGGAGACCACACTGTTGTAAATAACTGAGATTTTACAACCACAATATATATGTGACTATCCTCCAGTCACTGCATTTTGACGTCGCAATCACCCTGATTTTATTGGGAGGCTTTGCTGCAGTTTTGTTCATGAGTTCTACTTGCTGCAGATTGTAGAGACTCTTTTTAATGGGCTTTGTAGACTGTTTACATGGTATGCAAGTACTATTTAAACTCTGTTTGCTGAATAAACAGACTGTTTGCTGTAAAATACGCTGTTTGCTGTGAGCTCTGCTGTAAGTTATACTTCTTCAACTCACTAGTCGGCGCAGTTATGTCACAGACAGTGTGTTTTGTCACTCTGGAGACTGATTGCTGATTGATTGCACTCTCAGGCTTCAACCCATAGTTCCTCACCATGTCTCTGAACTCAGGGATAAGTAAAATTCGTCAAATCAATATTTATGAGCAAAATGGGGTAAAATATTGATTTATCTGAAGATGTACAGGTTAGGTGGATTGGCCATGCTAAATTTCTGCTTATTATCCAGGTTAGATGGATTAGCCATGGTAAGTGTGTAGGGTTACAGAGACAGAGTGAGGCAGAGGACCTGGGTAAGATACTCTGTCAGTGTCGGTGCAGACTCAATGGGCCAAATGGTCTCTTCTGCATTGTAGGGAATTCCATGAAATGAAAAGTAAATTGTAATTTGGGATCTGTGTTGGAGAAGTTTAGCTTACTTTTAACTGTAATTTTACGATGGATGTTAGCAGATTCTTCTTCACAGAAAATGGTTATTGTGTGAGTCCAGATAAAGTAGTGAAATTAGGAACCCTGTAATCTTTTAAGAAATAATTGTATTCCGCAGTGTGGGGGGATTGTCAATTTCCTCTGGATGGAAGAACTAAGAAAGGTCTTCCACTTCATGATGGTGTTTGTTTCTGTGACCATTGTCACCAATGTTGAATTGTGTTGGAGGGTGGCTAGATTGATAATATCTTTACATGCTGACACTATAGTTAAGAAAGCCCACCAATGCCTCTACTTTCTCAGAAGACTAAGGAAATTTGGCACGTCAGCTATGACTCTCTCCAACTTTTGCAGATGCTTCATAGAAAGCATTATTTCTGGTTGCATTGCAGCTTGGCACGGCTCTTGCTGTGCCCAAAACGGCAAGGAACTATAAAAGGTCGATGATGTAACCCAATCCATCACGCAAATCATTGACTCTGTCTATACTTCCCGCTGTCTCGGCAAAGCATAACTGAGGAACCCATGCACCCAAGATATTCTTTCTTCCATCTTCTTTTGTCAGGAAAAAGATACAAAAGCCCAAGGCCATGTACCAACTGATTCAAGAACAACCTCTTCTGTGCTGCCGTCAGACTTACCTTGCATTAAGTTGACCTTTCGTTACATCCTAGCTATGACTGTAACACAACATTCTGCATTCTCTCCTTTTCTTCTCTATGAATGATATGCTTTGTCTGTATAGCATGCAAGAAACAATATTTTTCACAGTATACTGATATGTGACAATAATAAATCAAATCGAAGGTTTTAGTTATGACTTATATCTTGGAGAGTTTAGACTTCACATTATGTGAAAAATATATTCTTCAATGAAATTTGATTGCGACGTCGCAAACAATGAAAGGATAGGCTATCTAAGTTAACTTAGCAAGCAGTATGAGTTACATAGTTATAGAACCAAATTATTTGTCAGGAGATTATTTATTTTCACAGAGAGCTGTCGATATATGGAAAAAGTTGCTGGCTTATGCAGTGAGCATGAATTTGCTGAAGAGAGTTGGATGATTTCCTGAGGGTGGTCGAACTAATATATAGAAGGTAGGTTGGTATTGGGTGGGGATGTAGCCCTCAGTTATTGTGGTGTCCTGGAATTTAGTTTATCCCTTCAAGGAATTTATTATTTTGTTTCCCAGATTAGCCAGTGGATTTCCTTTGATTTTTGTCTCTCCCAAATGATTGCATGGTTGGGAGTGAGGGTGGGTATGACTGGTATCACATAACTTGCAGTATGACAACATAGGAAAAATTTGATGGAGTTGCTGGTCCATTCTCTCTTTTCTTATAAATAAAAGTGAAGTGCAGTGGGTGCTGGTGATCTGAAGTAAAACTGAAAGTGTTGGGAAAACTTAGCATGTCTGGCAACATCTGTGGCAAGAGAACAAGTTAACATTTCACGTCTGATATGACTTTGGAACTTGTATTTTCATATTTTCTTTTTCTAGAAACAGTTGTATTGATTAGCGCTGCAATGCTACCAACTATTGAACAGAAAGGCGCGGACTAAAATTAGTTAGTTGACTAATATCTATTAGAGCTGGCAAATAATGAGGAGCCACACTTAATAATAGTTCCTTCCATTCCCTTTTTGAACAAATAAAATGGGGAAGCAGGAGAACGTATTTACCTTCAATGTTAAGGACTGTTAGTAAATTCTTTGCTAGCTGTGATGCAATTCCAGGATTTCTTTGACCATTCTTCTTCAAAAGTAAGAAGCACTTCAGTGCCTTCAATGTGATTGATAAATGCATCACACTTACTATGTTGGATTGTTTTTGATCTTTAACTGACTGTAATAAGGCAACAAACGTAAGATCACTAAAAATCAGTTGAGTTTTTTGTTACGAAAGCAGCAGCTTAATCAGAGACTCCAGAAACGGCAAGATGCAGAGGAGTCTCTCTCGAATTGTGAAAGACAACTGGCTTTGGATATTACTTGCATGGCTCTTAGCAGAGATAAGTTGTATTAGTCATAATAAATAATGGAGTAGGCCATTCGGCCCCTCAAGCCAAATGTTCGTCCCACTCAACAGGATCATGGCTGATCCAACATTTTTCACATCTACTATCCTGTCCATTCCCCATGAGTATATTTCTGGGATGTGGTCCTCCTGAGATGGCATCTTCCAAATCCACAATCATTATCATCTAGTAGGACAAGGGTAGCAGACACATAGGAACTCTATCACTTGGAAGGTTCCCTCCAAGCCACTCACCATCCTGACTTGGAAATATATCGCCTCTCCTTCACTGGCTGCAGGTCAAAATTCTTGAACTTCGTCCTTAACATCAGTATGTCTGTACCTAAAGTACCGCGACTGCTGCGGTTAAAGAAAACAGCTCACTATCACTTTCTTGAGAGCAATTAGGGATGGGTAATGAATGCTTGCCTAGCCAGTGGAGGTCACATCATGTAAATGAATAAAAATAAATTAGCTTAATGTATAGCTGACCACCAGAAGGACATTATGCAGACATCAAACAACGTTTACTCATGGATGTTCTGTATGCGTTCTGCAAGATGTCTGGGACACTGTGTCAACTTCTACACAGTACATCACTGAGTAAATCACAAATTCCAGACATTTTTGAGGCCCCAAATCGTATCCAGGGTTGGCTTCTGTGTAACAAAGGCTACCTGCAAAGGATGTGACTAGTGATGTCCATCTGAGGAAGGCACAGTGATGACCACGCCACCGCATGAACATTGTTGGAGTAGACCATTGGCAAATTGAAGATGAAATTCCAATGTCTCGACAGATCAGCAGCATACTGAAGTACATTCCCCAAAGAAGCTCTCAGATCATCCTGGCTTGCTGCACTCTGCACAAACTGGCACTGGAAGGACTTGCCAGATGACATGCTGGAGCAGTTGCGTGTCTGCTGTGAGGGTGAGGACATCAAGAAGGCTAAGAGTGAGGAAGCTGAGGTTAGAGGGAAAAGCACCATAACACAAGGCTAGATGAGCCAGGTGTGCATGTGGGGTGTTAATAGCTATCAGATTCCAGGAGAATGATGACATATTGCTTTGAAACCAGGTCCCCTGAGGTATATGTCTTTGCACTGGTAAAGGGTGTGGGTGAGTGCCATGGTGAATCTTCCAGCAGCATGCTGTCTGGATAGGGTGTTGGTGAGGCCACACCTGGAGTATTGTGTGCAGTTTTGGCGTCCTTTTCTGAGGAAGGATTCCTTGCTACAGAGGGAGCGCAGTGAAGGTTTACCAGACTGATTCCTGGGATGGCAGGTCTGTTATATGATGGGAGACTAAGTCAGATTATATTCACTGGAGTTTAGAAGTGTGAGAGTGGATCTCATAGAACCTTATAAAATTCTAACAGACAGAATCGATTCAGAAAGAATGTTCCCAATGGTGGGGGAGTCCAGAACTCAGGGTCATAGTTTGAGGTTAAGGGGGAAACCTTTTAGAACTGAAGTGAGGAGAAATGTCTTCACCCAGAAGGGATGAATGTGTGAAATTCACTACCACAAAATGTAGTTGAGGCCAAAATGTTGTCTGATTTCAAGAAGTAATTTAGTATAGCTCTAGACGCTAAAGGGATAAAGGGGGGATCAGGATATTGAATTCAGTGACCAGCCATATTCAAAATGAATGGCAAAGCAGGCTCAAAGGGCTGAATGGCCTACTTCTGTTTCTTGTTTCTATGGATCCTTATTAGGGGCTGGAAATGGGAGGCTGACTCCTGGTGCCCCTGGGTCCCTCACACTGTGAGGCAGCAGTGCTAACCACTGTGCCATCAGGCCTCCCATTAACACAATGATGAGCCATAATTCATATCCTAAAACAACTAGTTCCACCAATAGATTATGGATGATAACTCACTCCTCCCTGTCTGCTGCCTGTGTATTCCACATTAAGTAAACTAATATTTAAATGTGAGTAGATCAGAGTGACTTTTTTTCTTCTTGCCATATAGTCTGTCATCCTGAAAAAATATATTTAATGATGGCTATGATATGGATGAGATAATCAGTGTAACATCGGGTATCATATCTTTGCAAACAGGGAATCAGATAAACTGACTGAGTGATGAAGTTACAAGCATATTATTGTTGTTACCAAGTAGCATGGTCAACACAACTTTTACTAGAGAAGAAAATATATTTTTCTTTGACTTTTTAGAAAGCCGAGATTCTGTTTTTAGCAATTAAGTTTGCAGTGGTCTGGTGAAGTACCCACCCTGACCAGTATTGCCATCATAGCAAAATCAGGAATAATCAATATGTCATCTTGTGGTGGTGATTCTTGGGCTATTTATGCAACTCCATTTAGTTGCATTTATATAAATACGGTTAAGAAAGGTGACTCAAATGGGGATCCAGAAACAACTACTAATTCTTTTTAATGCTTACCCTGCAAAATAGAATTTGGGAACTGGTGTTTTCTTTTACGAAGAATTCTGACGAAACAGAACATTACCTGTATTGCAACCTATGAGCATAAGTGAAGGGAATATATGTAAATGAATCATCACTTAATGTCATCAAGAATGTGAGATGAAGTCAGTATCTGATTCTATCATACAGTGACACAGTCTCTTGCCCTTAAATGGTGTACATTCTTTATGAACCTACAATATTGCTTTGCTACTTCATAAGTTTCTCAGTCCTGTGCTTTGATAAAATTTATGGTACTAGCAGAAATATCTGCACTTTAAAGTGTAACATACACCTGTATGATGATGCTTTATGTGATTGTAATTTTTTTTTGCATTTCAGTGGAAGAAATTATTGACCAGGCTGACTATCTTTATGGTACTGGAGAAGTGGCTAAACTTTATAAGCTCCTTATTGAACACAAGGACAGGTATTATGGCATCTAAATTATACTGGAAATGTGTTGAAGTGTTGTCTGTTGTTCTGTCGTCTGTCACTCATTGACATTTGTCCAATGGCCTGTTGAAGTAAGCACTTGTGACGCCTGAAATGTGATAAATAACCTCAGTACTCCCAAAGCACAAATGGGAATTGAAAAATACTTCCAATTATTTTGGAATTGGAAATTGTACTTCAATGATATGTACTTTAATGTTGTTTCGAGGCACTTGTGGGTATTTAGCACAAGTGAAAATTCAGTACTTAATTGCATGTAATTACCTCAAAACCAAGTTAAATGTATGCATTTGAATTAATTATGGTCAGTGGGTTATTATGAGACAGTGTCTTTTGTTTGACCTCTTTGGTGCAGGAGAGTGAATGTATTTGCAGGATTAATTGAAGAAATAACTTCTTTGTGCTGAGCATTGATGACTCTTGACACAGGTACAAAGTAAAAATTATACAGATACCAAAGCAAAATACTGTGAGATTAAAAACAGAAAATGCTGGGGAAAAGCTCAGCATGTCTGGAGAGAAACAGAGTTAACTTTCTGAGTCCATATGACTTTTCAGAACTGAAAATACTGCTGATCCTGGATATCAGCCCTTTTTAATAACACCTTCTCTTTTACCTTCTTACCTTCTCACCATCCAACCTACAAAACACTTCTCCCAGATTAAACAGTGACATACTTGTACCCTGGGGCCTCACTATAATACCTCCTACAGGGACCATGTCTTGAGATTGCATTATAGATGAGACTGTTATTTCATAGCTCAGATTTGATCTCAGATCCAACATTGCAAGTATCTGCCTACAGTTTCTAGTCCTCGTGCTCAGTGAATAAAGTAGGTGCTGTGTAAAATCAGTCAAATAATTAGCCACTTTCCTTTTATTATTTTTTAAAGTGGGTAGCTGTGTTTATGGTGGAGGGAGGTGTGTGGCCACGTTTACGGAATGAAAATGTTGGGATTCAAGACGGACCTGCATTCATGTTGTAGCAGACCAAGTTATAGCAGAGTCACAATGTACATTCAGTTTAGTTTATTGTATCCACTGTTCACAGTGTGGTCTCTTCTGCATTGGGACACCAATCAGATTGAGTAACTGCTTTGTAGCACACCTCTATTCAATCAGTAAGCATGGCCCCAAGCATCTGGTTTTCTGTCATTTTAAGTCTCGACCTTGTTCTCACTTTGACCATTCTCTGTCCTGTGCTTTTTGCAGTGTTCCAGTGAAACTCAGTGTAAACTCAAGGAACAGCATTCGGTCTTCCACTTAAACTTTACAGCCTTCTGGATTCAGCATTGAGTCTGACTATTTCAGATTGTAACCTTTGCCCCTTTTTTTTGTTTTTTTTGTTACTTATTTTGTCTTTTTCTTTTTGAAAAGAAGGAGTTCACGATCCTGCTATTCACACCTCTTCTAGACACATCTTTTGCTTCTTTACTCATTGCATTATCATCCCATCTTGCCTTATAACATCAACCCTTTTGTCATTTAATGGCTTCTGTCTTCCATTCTATCACAGACCTCACCTTTCATTCTTTTTCCACACTCGTTCACCTTTGACTTTTCCTTAAAACCATCTTCAATTTTTCCCAAATCTGATGAAAGATCGTTGACCCGAAACAATAACCCAGCAGATCTAGCAGCGCCAGTGGATAGAGAAATAGAGTATTTCCTATGTTTTCTTGCTTTCATGATAAAGTACTTACTGACATAGTGAAGTTTTCAGAAGGAAGTGGGATCACTCCATGTTGCTGCAGGGATATGTGTATGTTGAAGGAAAAATAATCAAAATCAGCTTTTGGAAGGGACCTAGCTAGACTAAACTGCTTGTTCAAATTCATATTTTTTTATTTCCATAAACCAAGCATTAACTGTGCATTTATTTTGGCTTTTATTTACTATTAGAATTATGTGTACACATTTATTCAAATAGTGCAACATTTATTCTGCAGTTACAAAAGTAAACAATTCAGAACTGTCAGTCTTTTAATGCCTTCATGGCTCATTCTTTGACTAGTGAATGTACTTGTATCTCCTGTCTGTTGCACTGAAATACGGAAATCATTTGAATTTTTTTTCCAATGTTAAACTGTACATTACATTTCCAAGGAGGATTCAGTTGGTCTAAACCAATTTATGACATACAGTTTCATACATAGAACATAAAACATTACAGCGCAGAACAGGCCCTTCGGCCCACGATGTTGCGCCGACCAGTTAAAAAAACAATGACCCTCTAACCTAAACCAAACCCTTACCATCCATAAACCTATCCACGGATCTCTTAAATGCCCCCAAACTAGGCGCATTTACAACTGCAGCAGGCAGGGCATTCCAATCCCTCACCACCCTCTGGGTAAAGAACCTTCCCCTGACATCTGTCCTATAACTGCCACCCCTTAATTTAAAGCTATGCCCCCTCGTGCTAGCTTTCTTCATCCAAGGAAAAAGGCTATCACTGTCCACCCTATCTAAACCTCTAATCATCTTATATGTTTCAATAAGGTCCCCTTGTAGCCGCCTTCTTTCTAACGAAAACAACCTCAAATCCCTCAGTCTCTCCTCATAGGACCTCCCCTCCATACCAGGCAACATCCTGGTAAACCTCCTCTGCACCCTCTCCAAAGCCTCCACATCCTTCCTATAATGTGGGGACCAGAACTGCACACAATACTCCAAGTGCGGCCGCACCAGAGTTTTGTACAGTTGCAACATGACGCTGCGACTCCTAAATTCAATCCCCCTACCAATAAACGCCAAGACACCATATGCCTTCCTAACAACCCTATCTACTTGATTCCCAACTTTCAGGGATCTATGTACACATACACCTAGATCCCTCTGTTCATCCACCCTATTCAGAGTCCTACCGTTAGCCCTATACTCTACACATCCGTTATTCCTACCAAAGTGAATTACCTCACACTTTTCCGCATTAAACTCCATCCTCCACCTCTCGGCCCAGCTCTGCAACTTATCCAAGTCTCCCTGTAGACTAAGACATCCTTCCTCACTATCTACCACACCTCCGACTTTGGTGTCATCAGCAAATTTACTAATCCACCCAACTATACCCTCATCCAGATCATTTGTAAAAATTACAAACAGCAGTGGCCCCAAAACAGATCCCTGAGGCACACCACTCGTAACTGAACTCCATGTCGAATACTTACCATCAACCACCACCCTCTGTCTCCTATCCGCCAGCCAATTCCTAATCCAATTTCCTAGATCACCCTCAATCCCATACATCTGCAATTTCTGCAGAAGCCTTCCATGGTGAACCTTATCAAACGCCTTACTAAAGTCCATATATACCACATCAACTGCCTTACCCCCATCCACCTCTTTGGTCACTTTCTCAAAATATATGTAGAGTAATCATTTATTCATGTGAAAGTTAGAGATGATTTTGCAGTAGCTGCTTTTGATTGTATAAATATATGAATGCTCAAATAATTAATTGAACAAGCCATGATTGACACTGTAAAAGATATGGTGCTGTTTTTCCTCCTTTATTTAAGATGCTTTCTTTCAATTAAAGCAATTGCTTATGTAGATTGCTTTGAAAAACAGTGAAGATTTGCTGTGGACACCTCATGTTTAATAAGTAATTCCTTTTCATAAACGTAAAAAAAAGACAGATGTATTAAAATAGTTCAGTGCACTGAAGTGCTATCATGGAGGGATAGGTTTTGTCTTCCTGCTCCGAGTTCTTGATCATGGGTCACGCCATGCTAGGGGATTGGGATGCCAGGCAGTGACTAAGTGCTTCTTCAGAGGAATTGAGTACAAATTGCAGACCAGTTCGACCTAAGTCCAGGTAGTCTATTAAAGTCTAATATTAGTCTTAAAATAGTTCATTTGTTTTCCCAATTGGAAAATGGTGCTTGACCTAAAGATTAGGGGAAAGAAAGGTTGGGAGAAGGAGGTTTGTTTGCAAAACTGAAATTTAAAATAGACGAGTTGCATTCCATGTCCCATGTTTTATCTAGTACAAATGGTGAGATTCTGTGGCGCCTAGCTCGTGCATCACGTGACTTGGCTCAACTGGGAAGCACCCCTGTGGAAAAGAGAAAGCAACTGACATATGAAGCTTTGGAGTTTGCTAAAAAGGCACTGGAAAGAAATGAATTGAGCTTTGCAGCCCATAAGGTAATGCATCTTATTTTGTCATGTCATTTGTTCAATTTTCTGCCAGTTTGTGATCTTATTTTTTTAATCTATATAGTGGTACGCAATATGCATCAGTGATGTTGGAGACTACGAGGGCACCAAGGCTAAAATTGCAAATGCCTATGTTATTAAAGAACATTTTCAGGTAAAGTGGCAGCCAAAGAATATGACATTTTCCAGTTGTGCAATATCA
The DNA here is from genome assembly GCF_965287045.1 of Carcharhinus amblyrhynchos. Lineage (NCBI taxonomy): Eukaryota > Metazoa > Chordata > Chondrichthyes > Carcharhiniformes > Carcharhinidae > Carcharhinus > Carcharhinus amblyrhynchos. The sequence continues at coordinate 83,125,893 of NC_137331.1, read as the reverse complement.
CCACATTTATTTTCATGTATTTTTGTGAAAAGTCATCCTGTTCCTGTTAAAAGTAAGATTGAGAGGACTAATTTAGATGAATAGTTTGGAATTAAGAATAAATGTAACGAAGAGGCAAAGTAGTTTAAAATAGTAAGAGGAAGATGTATCTCAGGGTAGATAGGAGAAATGTCAAAAAAGATAATAAAGGATAGTGGGTGAAAAGTGGAAAGGAAAAGTAATATGAATAGGCCAGAGTTGCCGTTTTTAATCTGTAAATACCCAAAACATGAGAAATAGAAAGACCTGTTAGTTAGGTGCATTGGCCATGCTAAATTCTCCCTTAGTGTACCCGATCAGGTGCCGGAGTGTGGCGACTAGTGGATTTTCACTTCATTGCAGTGTTAATGTAAGGCTACTTGTGACACTAATGAATAAACTAAACTAAAACCAAAACTATGGAAATTAGAGGCACTAAACAAAGGGAAATTGTACATTGTTGACAGGAACATGACTACAGTTGAGATAGGTCAGGGAGCTGAATACTTCTCGATACAAAATAGTTAGATGTGGAAGAGAAGAAAGGGTTGGGGTGAGCTTGTTAATTATGGACGAGGACTTTGGTTTAGAAAAGAATGGTGCTTATGTGTGAATTGAGTTAAAGAATGTGAGATGCTAGTCAGTCTTCCATGGACTTTCAGGTGAATTGGGGTTGGCAATAATTGGACTTTAATGCTTTCTTAATTAGTAGATTATGTGGTGCAACAGTGGCACATCTGCTTCCACATCTGAAGGTTGTATGTTCAAATCACATCAGGCTCACAGCAGCTTGGATATTTTTGGTTGAGGAAGATGGTAGCTGAGTAGTAATGTCACTGGGCTGGCAATCCAGGGGTCCAAACTAATGCTCTGAAGAAAACAAATTCAAATCCTACAGCAGCTGATGTAATTTAAATTAATTTTTAAAAATCTGGAATTGAACTCTAGTCTAGCCTCAGTAATGATAACTATGTAGTCATGGATAAGTGATTAAGGTGATAGGTTAGAAATCCACTGTGGTATCCCCATGTAAATTCAAACCTTGCTGACTACAGTTCTCATTATTATTGTAGTCATGGCCAAGTGGTTAAGACAATGGATTTGAAATCCATTGCGTCTCCCTGCATAGGTTCAAATCCTGCCGACAAAGCTTCTGGTGATTCCTAATTTTAATCATGTTCCTACAGAATTAATTATTGGCTAAATGAAATGAGAAGCTTCTAATATAGGAGGATGCAGACCTAAATAACACAAGGAGGACATCTATTCCATGCTTCATCCATCCATGGCAGGACAGTGCTTAGCTGTCTCACAGGACCAGGGACCCGGAATTGATACCAGCCTCAGATGACTGAAGTTTGTGGTGCTCCAGTTTCCTCCCACAGCTCAGAGATGTGTAGAGTAGGTGGATTGCCCATGCTAAATTGCCCTTTAGTGTCCCAAGATGTGTAGGTTAAGGGGATTAGCAGGGTAAATATGTAGGCTGCAGGTATAGGGTGGGGTTGGGCCTGGGTAAGATGCTCTGTTGGAGAGTTGGTGCAGACTTGATTGGCTAAAAGGTCTCCTTCACTATATTCAATGATGCTATCCCACTTGGACAGGGTTCTAAAATGTATTTAGTTTAGGATGTGACATGTTTATTGGCTGAGTGATTTCAAATGTGGACTGATTGTCTCAGTTGGACCATGATAAAGGCGGATTGTGGAGTAATCCATGTTGGAGCTACATGCTTCATGTGCCAATTAGACACCATAGAAAGATCAAAAATCCTGCAACTGGACAGTCTGTAAATTGAACTCTCTCTCAACAACAAATTAATCTCAACCCCAAACAAAAATACTGTTTATGCAAATAAACATTCGTGGCACTTCACCATTTGTTGAGTCTTTCTGAAGTCAGTAAGGAGACTTACTTATTTACATCTTCAGCCATGAGCCTGGGCTCTCCTAGAGCAAGAGTCAGATGTTTTGCATCTTGTGAACCCTCCGCACCCAGACCTCGGAGGCAGGTTCAGTTGAGGCTGTCAAGAAGGAATTGGATTATTTATATGAAATCAAAGAGTGTGCAAGATTATTGGGTAAAGACAAGGGAATGGCATTGGGGTTAGTTTTGCTCTTTTTGAGAGTTGGCAGACATGACTATCTGAATGGCCTCCCTGTATGATGCAACCATTCTGTGAATCTGTGAAAAATCATGTTGAATTGAGTGGTGGCTGCAAAACAAAACTAAAGGCCACTTCCTCCCTGCTGTTTCTCTGAAATGATGTGAAGATGCTGACGTTGGACTGGGGTGAACACAATAAGAAGTCTCACAACACCAGGATACAGTCCAACAGGTTTATTTGTTAGCAAAAGCCACTAGCTTTCGAAGCGCTGCTCCTTCATCTGGTGAGTGGGATTTCAGTTCACAAACAGGGCATATAAAGACACAAACTCAATTTACAAAATAATGGTTGGAATGCGAGTCTTTACAGGTAATAAAGTTTTAAAGGTACAGACAATGTGAGTGGAGAGAGCGTTAAACACAAGTTAAAGAGATTGTATTGTCTCCAGCCAGGACAGTTTGTGAGATTTTGCAAGCCCAGGCAAGTCATGGGGATTACAGATAGTGTGACATGAACCCAAGATCCCGGTTGAGGCCGTCCTTGTGTACGGAACTTGGCTGTCGGTCTCTGCTCAGCGACTGTGTTGTGTGTTGTGAAGGCCGCCTTGGAGAACGCTTATGTGAAGATCAGAGGCTGAATGCCCGTGACCGCTGAAGTGTTCCCCAACAGGAAGAGAACGCTCCTGCCTGGTGATTGTCGAGCAACATTCATTCATCCATTGTTATAGCATCTGCATGGTCTCCCCAATGTACCATGCCTCAGGACGTCCTTTCCTGCAGCGTATCAGGTAGGCAACATTGGACAAGTTGCAAGAGTATGTGCCGTGTACCTGGTGGACGGTGTTTTCATGTGAAATGGCATTCCTGTCGATGATCTGGCATGTCTCGCGGAGGTTGCTGTGGCAGGGCTGTGTGGTATTGTGGTCATTGTTCTCCTGAAGGCTGGGTAGTTTGCTGTGGACAATGGTTTGTTTGAGGTTGTGCGATTGTTTGAAGATAAGAAGTGGGGGTGTGGGGATGGCCTTGGCAAGATGTTCGTCTTCATCAATGACATGTTGAAAGCTCCGGAGAAGATGTCGTAGCCTCTCCGCTCCGGGGAAGTACTGGACGACAAAGGGTACTCTGTCTGCCGTGTCCTGTTTGTTTTCTGAGGAGATCGGTACGATTTTTTGCTGTGGTGCATCAGAACTGTCAATCGATGAGTCGAGCACCATATCCTGTTCTCATGAGGGCATCTTTCTGCATCTGGAGGTGTCTGTTGCAATTCTCCTCATCTGAGCAGATCCTGTGTATATGGAGGGCTTATTCATAGGGGATGGCTTCTTTGACATGTTTAGGGTGGAAGCTGGAGAAGTGGAGCGTCGTGAGGTTATCCGTGGGCTTGTGATACTGTGAAGTGCTGAGGTGACCGTCCTTGATGGAGATGCATGTGTCCAAGAATGCATTCGATGCCAGAGAGTAGTCCATGGTGAGTCTGATGGTGGGATGGAATTTGTTGATGTCAGCATATAGTTGTTTCAATGATTGTTCACCACGAGTCCAAAGGGAGAAAATGTCATCGATGTGTCTAATGTATAGCATAGGTTGAAGGTCCTGTGCATTGAAGAGGTCTTGTTCGAACTTGTGATGAAGATGTTGGCCTATTGAGGTGCAAATTTGGTCCCATGGCTGTTCCGTGTGTCTGGATGAAGAACGGGTTGTTGAAAGCGAAGATATTGTGGTCCAGGATGAAGCAGATGAGTTGTAAAATTGCATCTGGAGATTGGCAATTGTCGGCCTTGAGTACTGAAGCAGTTGCAGCAATGCCATCATTGTGGGGGATGCTAGTGTAGAGTGCCGAGACATCCATTGTGACGAGGAGTGCTTCTGGTTCAACTGCTCCATGTGTGCTGAGTTTCTGTAGGAAGTCTGTAGTGTTGCGACAAAAGCTGGGGGGTTGTTTGTACAATGGATTTCAGGATGCCCTCGAAGTAGCTGGAGAGGTTCTCGCACAGGGTCACCTGAAACAACTGTATGCTGACATAAACAAGTTTCATCCCACCATCAGACTCACCATGGACTACTCCCTGGAATTGGTTGCATTCCTGGACACACGCATCTCCATCAAGGATGGCCACTTCAGCACTTCATTGTACCACAAGCCCACAGACAACCTCGCAATGCTCCACGTCTCCAGCTCCCACCCTAAACACATTAAAGAAGCTATGCCTTATGGACAAACCCTGCATATACACAGGATCTGCTCAGATGAGGAGGATTGCAACAGAAACCTCCAGACACTGAAAGATGCCCTCATAAGAATAGGATATGGCGCTCGACACATCGATCAACAGTTCTCTGATGCGCCACAGCAAAAAACCGCACCGACCTCCTCAGAAGACAGGACACAGCGGACAGAGTACTCCTTCGTCGTCCAGTATTTCCCGGAGCAGAGAAGCTACGACATCTTCCCTAGAGCTTTCATAAGAACATAAGAAATAGGAGCAGGAGTAGGCCATCCAGCCCTTCGAGCCTGCCCCGCCATTCAATAAGATCATGGCTGTTCTGTTGCTGCTCAGTTCCACTTTCCTGCCCTCTCCCCATAACCCTTAATCCCCTCTCCTATTAAAAACCCATCAACCCGCGTCTTAAAAATATTTAGCGAGGCAGCCTCCACCACTTCAACGGGCAGAGAATTCCAGAGATTCACCACCCTTTGAGTGAAGAAGTTCCTCCTCAACTCCGTTCTAAACCGCCCCCCTTTTATCTTGAGGCTGTGCCCCCTAGTCCTACTGTCTTTTTTGAGCGGGAAGAGTCTTTCCACCTCTATCCTATCCATCCCATTCATCATCTTATACGTCTCAATGAGATCTCCCCTCATTCTTCTAAACTCCAATGAGTACAAGCCCAGTTCATTCAGCCTCTCCTCATAGCTCAACCCCCTCAACTCCGGTATCAGCCTAGTAAACCTCCTCTGCACTCCCTCCAAGGCCAAAATATCTTTGCGCAGGTGCGGCGCCCAAAAATGCACACAGTACTCCAGTTGCGGCCTCACCAAAGCCCTATACAGCTAGCCCAGCTTCATAGTTTCTCCTACCCTTCCTTATCAACTTCTTTGTCAATCTTTGTTGACATTTAAACCTCTCCCAATCCTCTTCTCGCCCACTACTCTTAGCTACTCTAAATTCCTCCGCTTTTAGTTTAACACTTTCCTTCACCTCCTTCGTTATCCACGGCTTATTACCTCTTATTACAACATGTCATTGATGAAGATCTCGCCAAGGCCATCCCCACACCCCCACTTCTTGCCTTCAAACAATCGCACAACTTCGAACAGACCATGGTCCACAGCAAACTACCCAGCCTTCAGGAGAACAATAACCACAACACCATACAACCCTGCCACAGCAACCTCTGCAAAATGTGCCAGATCATCAACACAGGTGCCATCATCTCACGTGAGAACACCATCCACCAGGTACACGGCACATACACTTGCAACTCGGCCAATGCTGTCTACCTGATACACTGCAGGAAAGGACGTCCCAAGGCATGGTACATTGGGCAGACGCTATGACAACAGATGAATGAATATCGCTCGACAATCACCAGGCAAGAGTTCCTGTTGGGGAACACTTCAGCAGTCACGGGCATTCAGCCTCTGATCTTTGGGTAAGCGTCCTCCAAGGCGGCCTTCACAACACAGTGCAGAATCACTGAGCAGAGACTGATGGCCAAGTTCCGCACACATGAGGACGGCCTCAACCGGGATCTTGGATTCATGTTGCCCTATCTGTAACCCCCACGACTTGCCTGGGCTTGTGAAATCTCACAAACTGTCCTGGCTGGAGACAATACACATCTCTCTAACCAGTGCTTAACCTTTCTCCACTCACATTGTCTGTATCTTTAAGACATGATTACCTGTAAAGACTCGCATTCCAACCATTATTTTGTAAATTAAGTTTGTGTCTTTATATGCCCTGTTTGTGAACAGAACTCCCACTCACCTGATGAAGAAGCAGTGCTTCGAAAGCTAGTGGCTTTTGTTACCAAATAAATATGTTGGACTTTAACCTGGTGTTGTGAGATCTCTTACTGTATCTCTCTGAAAGTCAACAGACGGCATAAGAAAATATTGATGGTGGAACAATTATTTGAAAAACTTTTCTTCTCTCTTTCAGAAAGCCATTGAATTTAATCCCAAAGATGCAACATCAATTCATTTAATGGGATTATGGTAACAACTTTGATATTTTAACAATTATTAAAACTCACCAGTGGGACCTAGAGCATCTGATGTGGCTGCTTTTAAACATTTTGTTGTACCATTCTGTTTAAGAGCATGTAACTAAATTATAAGCTTTCATCTATCTATTTGCAGTTACCTCCATACACAGTGCAATTAGAGGCTAATTTATAAACCTGTTGAATACTAGTGCTTAAATCTAACTCAACTCTGCTGTGTGTGTGCAACCTGTGGTGCGTTGAGAGAGGTGTAGTTAAAGTTGCTGCAATCTCAACCCTGAAAATGGTGCAGACTGTTGATCCCACATCAAGATAGAACATAGAACACTACAGCCCAAACAGGCCCTTCGGCCCACGAGTTGCGCCAATCACATCAACACCTACCAATCTATAGACCTATCTATAACCCCCAATCCCATTAAATTCCATATACTCATCCAGGAGTCTTTTAAAAGACCCCAGCGAGTCCGCCTCCACCACCACTGACGGCAGCCAATTCCATTCACTCACCACCCTCTGAGTGAAAAACTTACCCCTAACATCACTTCTGTACTTGCCTCCCCGCACCTTCAATCTGTGTCCTCTCGTAGCGACCATTTCAACCCGGGGAAATAGCCTCTGAGAATCCACCCTATCTATTCCACTCAACATTTTATAAACTTCTATCAGGTCGCCTCTCAACCTTCGTCTCTCCAGGGAAAAGAGTCCCAGCTCCCTCAACCTAACTTCATAAGGCATGCCTCCCAGTCCAGGCAACATCCTTGTAAGTCTCCTCTGTACCCTTTCAATAGCTTCTACGTCCTTCCTATAGTGAGGCGACCAGAACTGCGCACAGTACTCCAAATGAGGCCTGACAAGGGTCTTATAAAGTTGCAGCATTACCTCCCGATTCCTAAACTCAATCCCTCAATTAATGAAGGCCAGTACACCATACGCCTTCTTGACCACATCCTCCACCTGCGAGGCCGATTTAAGAGTCCTGTGGACCCGGACCCCAAGATCCTTCTGCTCTTCAACACTACTAAGACTCCTGCCCTTGATAGTGTACTCGCTCATCCCATTGGTTCTGCCAAAATGGACGACTACACATTTATCCGTGTTGAAGTCCATCTGCCACTTCTCCGCCCAGTCCTGCATCCTATTTATGTCCTGCTGCAACTTTTGACATCTTTCCAGACCATCCACAACACCACCGACCTTCGTGTCATCAGCGAACTAACTTACCCATCCCTCCACTTCCTCATCTAGGTCATTTATGAAAATGACAAACAGCAAGGGTCCTAGAACAGATCCCTGGGGCACTCCACTGGTGACTGACCTCCATGCCGAAAAAGACCCATCCACAACCACTCTCTGCCGTCTGCAGGCAAGCCAGTTCTGGATCCACAAGGCCAAAGGCCCTTGGATCCCATGCCCTCTCACCTTCGCAAGAAGTCTTGCATGGGGGACCTTATCAAACGCCTTGCTGAAGTCCATGTACACCACGTCCACTGCACTTCCTTCGTCAATGTGTTCAGTCACATTTTCGAAGAACTCAACCAGGCTCGTAAGGCACGACCTGCCCTTGACAAAACCATGCTGACTATTTCTGATCATGTCAAACCTCTCCAAATGCTCGTAAATCTTGTCCCTCAGAAGCCTCTCCATCAGCTTACCAACCACTGAGGTCAGACTCACCGGTCGGTAATTTCCCGGGCTATCTCTGTTCCCTTTCTTGAAAATAGGAACTACATCTGCAATCCTCCAATCTTCCGGAACCTCTCCCGTCTCCATTGACGACGCAAAGATCATCGCCAGGGGCTCTGCAATCACTTCCCTCGCCTCCCACAGTATCCTGGGGTACATCCCATCTGGTCCCGGCGACTTATCTATCTTGATAGAATTCAAAAGTTCTAACACATCCTCCTCCTTAATATCCACATACTCAATCTTTTCCATCTGCTGCAAAACCGTAGCAAAATCTCCCAGATCAGTTTCCACTGTGAATACTGAGGCAAAGTACTCATTAAGCACCTCTGCCATTTCCTCTGGTTCCACACAGACCTTTCCCCCTTCACCTTTTATAGGTCCTATCCCTTCTCTTCTCATCCTTTTACTTTTCACATATTTATAGAAGGCCTTGGGATTCTCCTTAATCTTACCCGCCAAGGCCTTCTCATGACCCCTTCTGGCTCTCCTAATTTCCCTTTTAAGCTCCTTTCTACAATCCTTATACTCCTCAAGATCCTTAACATCTCCTAATTCCCTGAATCTTTTGTACACCTTTCTTTTCCTCCTTATTAGGTTCACCACAGCCTTCGTGCACCACGGTTCCCGCGACCTACCAAAACCCCCTTGTCTCATCGGAATGTTGTCATGCAGAGCTCCAGACAAACATTCCTTGAACATCTGCCACCTTCCTTCGGTACTTTTCCCTAAGAACGCCTCCTTCCAGTTTATTTGTCCAAGTAACTTCCTGACTTCTTCGTATCTCCCCTTACTCCAGACAAACACCTTCCTAGCCTGCCTGATCCTATCTCGTTCCAATGCAATTGTGAAGGAGATAGAATTATGATCACCATTCCCAAGATGCTCTCCTACCGAGAGATCCATCACCTGTCCTGGTTCATTCGCCAGTACCAGGTCAAGTACAGCCTCTCCTCTCGCAGGCTTATCCACATACTGTGTCAGGAAACCTTCCTGAACACACCTAACAAACTCCTCCCCATCCAAACCCCTTACCCTAGGGATATTCCAGTCGATGTTTGGGAAATTGAAGTCTCCCATCACGACAACTCTGTTATTAATACATCTCTCCAGAATCTGTTTCCCTATCTGCACCTCAACTTCCCTGTCACTATTGGGTGGCCTATAGAATACACCCAGCAAAGTTTTCGACCCTTTGCTGTTCCTGACTTCCACCCACAGAGACTCAGTAGATAGTCCCTCCACGGCATCCTCCTTCTCTGCAGCCATGACACTGTCCCTGACCAACAGTGCCACTCCACCACCTCTTCTGCCACCCTCCCTGTCCTTCCTGAAGCATCTGAATCCTGGCACCTGAAGTACCCAGTCCTGTCCCTGAGACATCCAAGTCTCCGTAATGGCCACCACATCACATTCCCAAGCAGCAATCCACGCCCTAAGCTCATCTACCTTATTTACTACACTCCTGGCGTTAAAATAGATACACTTCAGCCCCTCAGTCTCGGCATTACCCTTCTCCACCCCGTCTAACCTCCCTCTCATACTGCCTGCAGTCCTTCCCTACCTGGGAGCTAACCTCCTCCGTCCCAGTCTCCCCATCACAATTCCCTCCCCCCATCCTTTCTAGTTTAAAGTCCCCCCGGTAGCCTTAGCCAGTCTTCCCACCAAGATATTGGTCCCCCTGGGATTCAAGTGCCACCCGTCTTTACTGTACAGGTCACACCTGCCCCTAAAGAGGTCCCAGTGATCTAGGAACCGAAATCCCTGCCCTCTGCACCAGTCCCTCAGCCACGCATTCAGCCTCCACCTCATTCCATTTCTTCCCTCATTCTCCCGTGGCACAGGCAGCAATCCTGAGATTACTACCTTCGCTTTTCTCTTCCTCAGCTGCCTACCCAGTTCCCTATAGTCCCTTTTCACGATTGCCTCCCTCTTCTTGCCTACATCAGCAGTACCTATATGCACGACAACCTCTGGTTCCTCACCCTCCCCTTTCAGGATGTCTGGGACACGCCCAGAGACATCCCGAATCCCAGCTCCAGGGAGACAAACCACCATCCGCGACTCACGTCTACGTCCACAAAAACGCCTGTCCGCCCCCCTCACTGTGGAGTCCCCTATTAGCACTACCTTTCTACTCTCTTTTTTAATTTTTTGACTTACTGGCTCAGCTCCAGAGACCTGGCCACCGCTTCCTCCCTCAGATGAGCTGTCCCCCCCCCCCCAGTAGTACCCAGGCCGGAGTACTTATTTTGAAGGGGGACATCCACCAGCGTGCTCTCCATCACCCGAGGTTTCCCCTTCCTAATAGTTACCCAAGTGCCCTCTTCCCGTTGCCCTGGTGTGACTGCTTGCTGATAGCTCCTGTCAATTATCTCCTCACTCTCTCTAATGAGCCGAAGGTCCTCAAGCTGCATTTGCAGCTCCTTAACCTGGTTCCGTAGGGTCTGCAGCTCCACACACCGAGCACAGGTGTGGATGTCTGGTAGACCAGGAGCCTCCAAGACCTCCCACATGTTGCACTGGCAACAACATACTGGCCTCACGCCCATACTTGCCCCTTTAAGTAACCCAGAGGAAAAAGCAAAAAAACTTATAACTTACCTTGCCTCACCCTTATCTCTTTGGCCCTGTGAGCCAAAGCCCTTACAGCACACTCATACTGGGTGAAATTATCCCAGAAAAATTCTAAGTGCTGAATTTGCGTAAAAACTGGAGTAAATACTGCTGTTTTTTCTCAGTGGGATTTTCAAAATGAATCTCCCACACTATGAACATCACAAAATGCCCTAGCGTGAATCACTCTAAAAATCAAGGCGTGGGGCCCATTCCCATGGGAGAGGCCGGCAGCATAGCGTTGAGCGGGTCACTCTGACTGCGCCCATCTATCAACTCAATCGCTGGCCAGCCCCATGACTCCACATTACTGGCCTTGTGAACTTCCCCACAACCAAATCACTGCCCTCCTAGACGTGTCTGGGCCAGCTCCAAATCCCCCCGCAGCCCTGAATCTCCCACCTTGATGGCCAGCCCCAATTGCTTTCATCCCTCCCTCTATCACTGATCCCCAGTGCAGAGTGGCAGCAGGACACCTCCACTGATCTATCTCCTAGAGGCTCTGGCCCCACCCCCTTGGCAGTGCCCAATAACTGGTGGGCAGTGCCAGGGGCCTGGCTGGCATTGTCAAACTGGCAATGTCCAAGGGGCACCCCCCCACCACCCCCCCTCCAGGAGGGTCTTTATGGCCCTTCTTCACTCCAACAAGGTTGGGCCACTATCACCCCACTAGTGGAGTTAAAGTTGATGATGCCAGAAATTTAGCAACTTGGGATATATGGAGGCTAAAGCAGCTAGCAGGAAGCCCAATACACAGCTTCTGCTGATGTTTCCCATCCCACTGTGTTGCTAGAGCAGTGCAGTGGGCTGGGAGAATCACCCTTGTTATATTTATTGACATAACAAAATAAAGATTGTTTGTATGTTTGTTTGTTTGTAACCCATTAATCAGGTGATGCTGAATTCTAAATCATAACATGTATAATTCTTCACATTCCTTTCTTTCTAGGTGTTTCACATTTGCAGAATTACCCTGGGTCCAACAGAAGATAGCTGCCATGTTCTTTGCTACACCACCAAACTCGTCTTATGAAGAGGTAATGTAAATCCATTGATTTTTTTTTTGTAGGCCAGTGTGAAATTGCCAACACTTGTTTGTGTTGGTCATCTCCAAGCAAAACATTATTTGTCTCCAACTTTAATTTTCTGAACATTTCCCCATCACTGTTTTTCTGAGATTAAATCTGGATTTTACTCTCCAAAAAGATGGAACAGGCTGGGCCTCTTTTCTGTCAGAGTGTAGACTAAGAGTTGATTGGAGGTCTTTTAAATTATGTGAGGGTTTGATAGGGTAAATGTAGAAAAGATACTTCTGTTTATAGGGAATCCAAAATCAATGGTCTTGAAGATAAGATTCCATAATGATATAGCACAGAAAGAGGCCATTGGCCCACGTGCCTAAGCTGGCTCTTTGGTAGAATAAATGTGCTACTCCCATTTACCTGATCCCTCCTAATAGCTGCACAACTTTTCCCTTCATGTATTTATTTGTTATTATTTATTTTGTAAGTTGCTACTGAAACTGTTTCTATCACCTTTTTAGATTCCAGATCATCACAACTCACTATTTCAAAAGAAAGCTTCCGAATGTCACCTCTAGTTTTTTTGCCAATTACCTTAACTCTTTGTCCTCTGGTTACTTATGCTTATTCTGCTGGAAATAGTTTTTCCTTACTCTACGAAATGTGTTCATGATTTTTGAATGCTTTCCATTAAATTTCCCCCTAATCTTCTTTGTTCTAAGATCAATCCCAGCTACCCCATTCTCTCCACTGAAATGCTTCAATCCCTGATGCCATTCTAGTGAATCTATCCCTCTCAATGGCCTTGACATCCTTCCTAAAATGAGTATTCTATCACACTCCTATTTAGGGCCTTGTAATTGGTGGCCACCCTTTGGGGAGTCAGGAGGTGAGTTACTTGCCAGAGAGTTCTTGGACTCTGTCCTGCTCTTGTAGTTGCAGTATTTATATGGCCAATACAGTTAAGTTTCTGGTCAAAGGCAACCCCAGAGTGCTGATTGTGGGGAATTCAGCAATGGTGATGGTATCAAGGGAAATGATTAGAATCTGTCTTGTTGGAGATAGTCGTTGTGTGAGGAAAATGTTTCTTATTACATGAAATTATGGAAGATGCTAAAATTTCAAAGCATTTTTGTTGCAGGCTCTCCTATATTTTAACAAAGCTGAGGAAGGTAGGAGATTACTAAAACAAATTCATTCAATTACATGAAGTTGTATCATGCTGAACTATTAAATAATGCACTTTAAATTAATAAATGTGTTTCATTCATTTAATTTATAAAGTTGCAAGCTGTATTAAATTATGTACATTGCTTCATTGCAGATGTAATCATTACTTTCACAGTGTTGACATGCATAAGTTTGCAGATGCTGCAAAGTTTAGAAATATAGCAGTCTTCAGGAGGATGTAGATAGACCAGTGAAATGGGAAGATGTATTTTAATGCAGAGATCTGTGAAGTGGTGAAAGGAAAAATCATGAGGCAGTATAAGTTAAATGGTATAAGAACAGAGAGGGTGGGGGAGGAGGGGTGGGATAAGTGGGGCCAGGGTTCACGTAATGAGATATTTGAAGTTGGTTGTTCAACTGCTAAGGTTTTTTTTAAATATAAAAAATACATACGGATCATCATCTGTATAAATGTTACTGATTTGAGAGACAGCAGCACATTCAAGTATACTGAACTGGAGATGATTCTGTCCAATTCTAGATTTAAGAAAGAATGCCAAAGCCTTGGAAAGAATTGCACCAAGAATGAGGGCTTTCAATTGTCTGGGAAATCTGTGCATTGCCCTAAAGGGTGGTGGAGTGCGATTCGGCCGTTACTTGTAAAAGGGAATTGAATCTCAAATTAAAAAGGAATCATATGCAGGGCAGTGGGATGTATAGAACTATTCAAAGCAGGCTTCACATCCTCACATCCTCCCACATATCTATAGATGTTTGCACAGTATTATGTGTTTACTATTTAATCTCTTGAGGAATTTGGTTGCAGAATATATTCGAGAAATTAAATATCTTAATAATGTGAAGATTGCTTCAAGTATTGGCCTTACTATTCACATCTGAAACAACCTTATGAAAATATGACTAAGGGTAGAATCAAATCTTCCCACTGGGGGTCAAGAATATGCACTTCGTCATGTCTTTAATGAATTACTTATTTAGTGATTGGGTTTTTTCAGAATGAGAACCAGTTCCTTATATTGTAATGAGATAATGAACAAAGTCTGAATTATATTTTTGCATTACATTTTGTAGTTTCAGATTATTGATAAAATGAACTTTAGATCTGTTGATCTCTCTGCTAAGGGAAACAGGTCCATCCTGTCCACTTTGTATAGACCTCTAAATTTTATAGAACTCAACTAAATATTCCCAATTAGATCTGCCCATAGCCTCATTTGTTCCATAAAAACAATTCCAGCCTAGCCAATCTTTCATAGCTAACTTGACCAGTGGTGGCAACAGCCTCCTAGTAAGAAGTCTCACACCACCAGGAGTCTGTCAGGGCACACTTCAGCTTTCAAGGGCATTCAGCTTCTGATCTTCGGTTAAGCGTTTTTCAAAGCGGCCTTCAAGACACATGACAACACAGAATCACGCACATGTGAAGACGGCCTCAACCGGGATCTTGGGTTCATGTCACACTACCTGTAACCCTGACGACTTGCCTGGGCTTCCAAAATCTTACTAACTGTCCTGGCTTGAGACAATTCATACCTCTTTAACCCGTCTTAACCCTCTCTCCACTCGCATTGTCTGCACCTGTAAAGACAATATAAGTATTGTCATATAAGTGTCTATATAAGTATCCCAAATGCCTTCCTAACCATCTTATCTGTCTCACCTTCCCCCTTGAGGGTTTTGTGGACACGCACTCCAAGATTTCTTTGTTCGTGTACACTTCTCTGTATCTTAACATGCATTATATATTTATTTTCCCTTCCCAAATGCATTAATCTCTGGATTAATTCTATCTGCAACTTTTCTAACCATCTGAGTCATTGACATCTTCCTGCAGTCCACAGTTTTCTTCCTCACTGTCAACTGTACGGTCAGTTTTTGTATAGTTGGCAAACATTTTAATCTTGCTTCGTACATAAATCTACAATTTAAGTTTCCAAACCAATTTTCAGTTAATGCAGAAATAATTCAATACCCTGCTAAAGCAGTTATACTTGGTAAAGATTATTCTTCAAATTGTCTTCAATAGTTGGAAAGGGCGAATCCTTTTAAGAATGAGATGAATGACGAGTGATGGCAGGATCTTTCACATTGCCATGTACAAAGCTTTCTGGCCATTTGTAAGTGATCCTGGACCCTGACAGACAATTCAGAAACAGTTTAGCCTGATCTTGTCCACAAATGGAGCTTCCAGTAGTGTCACTGGGCGGAGTTCAGAAACAAGTACCTCAGTTTTGTTGCTTTAATTTTATTGCCTTCATCCAAACCCAAAAAACTTCTGGATAAATTGATCCTACCATCCTCATTAAAATCTGTTAACTAATTACAGACCTGCAAGTGAATATCGTAGATTTCTATGATTTTTCTCAGATAAGGTTTGTTGTTACAATGGGGCACCATAAGTTTAGTATATCTTCTTTTCCAGCTGATCCAAATTTCTACAGTAAAAACTTACTAATGATGGGTAAAACTTACATGAAATTGAAAAACAAGAAGCTGGCTCTGTTGTGGCTGACAAAAGCAAGAGACTACCCAGCACGTAATGAAGAAGACAGGCAGGTACAAACATCTGTTTCATTCAAGAAACTTAATCTTTGTGCAATATAAATTTTAGTTCACTTCCAGTTACCTTTAAAACACTGTGCTTTATAGTTAGTAAAATTTGATTCTTTTGTTGCTTTTATTACTGCTGATAAGATGCTATTAATTTAAAGTGGTCCCAGCCAAGCTACTGGAGGCAGTGGTGCTGCAGTAATGTCACTGGTCTAGTAATCCAGGATAAGATCTGGGGACCCAGGTTCAAATCCCACCATGGTAGATAGTATTTTATTGGTATGTCATTTCAAGGTACATTTACTGACCTTGACCACTTGAAGTCATTGAACTTTTATTTTAATTCTTTCATGGGATGTGGGCATCAGTGGCTAGGCCAGCATTTATTACAATCCCTAAATGCCCTTGAGAAGGTAATGATGAGCTGCCTTCTTGAACTGCTGCAGTCCCTGAGGTGTAGGCACACTCAGTGCTATTAAGGAGTTTCAGTAGTTTGATTCAGTGACAGTGGAGGAACAGTCATATTGTTCCAAATCAGGGTGGTATGCAGCTTGGAGGGGAGTTTGCAGGTGGTAGTGTTCCTATGTATCTATTGCCCTCTTCTGGTGGTAGAGGTTATGGTTATGGAACATTCTGCTGAAGAAGATGGTTGGATTCTCTCATTGGAAATGTTCATTGCCTGGCAGTTGTGTGGCATGTTACTTGCCATTTAATCAACCAAAGCCTAGCTATTGTCCAGGTCTTGCTGCATTTGGACATGGAGACTACTTCAGAATCTGAGTTGCAAGAGGTACTTAACCTTGTGCAGTCATCATGAACACCCCCACGTCTGATCTTATAATGGATGGAATATCATTGATGAAGCAGTTGTAGATGTAGATATTACCCTAAGGAATTTCTGCAGTGATGCAGTCACCAGCGGAGTGCCTCAAGGATCTGTTCTGGGACCCTTGTTGTTTGTCATTTTCATAAATGACCTGGATGAGGAAGTGGAGGGATGGGTAAGTAAGTTCGCTGATGACACGAAAGTCGGTGGTGTTGTGGATGATCTGGAAGGATGGCAAAAGTTGCAGCAGGACATAGATAGGATGCAGGACTGGGCGGAGAAGTGGCAGATGGACTTCAACGCGGATAAATGTGTAGTCGTCCATTTTGGCAGAACCAACGGGATGAACGAGTACACTATCAAGGGCAGAAGTCTGAGTAGTGTTGAGGAGCAGAAGGATCTTGGGGTCCGGGTCCACAGGACTCTTAAATCGGCCTCGCAGGTGGAGGAGGTGGTCAAGAAGGCGTATGGTGTACTGGCCTTCATTAATCGAGGGATTGAGTTTAGGAGTCGGGAGGTAATGCTGGAACTTTATAAGACCCTTGTCAGGCCTCATTTGGAGTATTGTGCGCAGTTCTGGTCGCCTCACTATAGGAAAGATGTAGAAGCTATTGAAAGGGTGCAGAGGAGATTTACAAGGATGTTGCCTGGACTGGGAGGCATGCCTTATGAAGTTAGGTTGAGGGAGCTGGGACTCTTTTCCCTGGAGAGACGAAGGTTGAGAGGCGACCTGATAGAAGTTTACAAAATGTTGAGAGGAATAGATAGGGTGGACTCTCAGAGGCTATTTCCCCGGGTTGAAATGGTCGCTACGAGAGGACACAGATTTAAGGTGCGGGGAGGGAGGTTCAGAAGTGATGTTAGGGGTAAGTTTTTCACTCAGAGGGTGGTGAGTGAATGGAATCGGCTGCCGTCAGTGGTGGTGGAGGCGAACTCGCTGGGGTCTTTTAAAAGACTTCTGGATGAGTATATGGGGTTTAATGAGATTGAGGGTTATAGATAGGTCTGTAGGTTGGTAGGTGATGTGATCGGCGCAACTTGTGGGCCAAAGGGCCTGTTTGTGCTGTAGTGTTCTATGTTCTATGATGCCTTGGGATTGAGATGCTTGTCCTTCAAGAACCGTTGAACTAGGTAACAGTGGAGAGTTTTCCCCAGGCTAAGGTTCCTTGATACCACACTTGATTAAATGCTGTCTTGATGTTAAGGGTAATCATTCTCACCTCAAGTTCAGCTCTTTTGGACTAAGGCTGTAATAAGTTCAGGAGCTGAGTGGCACTACCAGAACTAAACCAAGTGCGAATAGATCATTTCTGAATAACTGCCACTTGTCAGTACTGTTGACGATCCCTTCCATCACTTTGTTGTTGATGTCTTCTGGCACTATATCCAAATTCTTGGGACAAGATTCCTAGAACAAAGAACAAAACAGCCCGGGAAACAGGCCCTTCGGCCCAACGAGCCCGCACTGCCATTTTAACATTGAGTCCCTTCTCCACCCATGACCCTTGTCCATGCTTATGGCATTCCACACTGAGGGAAGATTCCTAAGCATTGACTTCTATGGCTTTCTGTTCCCAGTGTGTTTGTGGAGGGCCTGCTGCAGATAGATCATCCCTCTCCCATCAACCTCCTCCATTAGTTTTCGGGGCTGCAGCCAAGAACTCTGACCTGGTGCACCATTTCTTCCTGCTCCTAATGTCTGCCAACCAGTTAAATGAGCTGTTGCATAAAATCTGGGATTCCTGTTGAGCATACAACCACTCAGCTCTATGTTTAATGCTGGGCTTCAATCCATCATCATGGTAATGAGCTGGAGCTTAGTTGGAGCACAAAATTTACATAAGGGGGCACACTATGCAATTAACCCATATATAATGTTTATATTTTTGTATTCTAGCTGTTTGTTTTGCATATGTAAATGATTTTTGAATTCCTTGCACTTTAGTCCTTTGAAATCTGTCTTGCTTATATTACAAGCAGATTTTAGAGCACTAGTCGTTCAAGATTCCTCGTTATACGATTACTTTTTGGCTGCTGAAAGGCTGAAGCATTACACAGGCCTGAGGAGACATCGGCTGCATATTTGGTAGCCTTAAACTGCCTTTTACATAGGTTGGAGACAGGTATATACATTGGAAGAGGTGAAAGTTCACTGAAACTTGAGGCTGTTTTCAATCAGGAATCTGGTGAATTAATGTAGAATATTTGAAGTGATCAAATTAGTCAACTAAATTTTCAATTCTTCCTAATGTGTTTTGCTGAACCGTTAATAGTTGCCCTAACACTCTTTGATGCTTGACTGTAAATGGCTGTTTTTTGCAGCAATTGTGGACAATCATGTTTTCTTTGCCTCCTATTTGTAGGTTGTAAAAGAAGCTACAGAACTACTCAAGTTGATCAGCAACCAGGGTTGAGCAACATTGCAATGTCCTGCCAGTGTGTTAAAGTTAATTTTGAAAAATAAAAACTCAGAACATCAGTAAATTAAAAGGATTTTTATTAAATGTTGTTAATCACAAAAGAATTCTACATGATGAAATTGTACAGGCCTGACACAGCATTAACCAAATAAAGTGTGTTTATATATAATATATATTCTCATGTACCTTCTGTGCTATTGTATGTGTAAAACACAAATTGTGTAGTAAATACCTCAATGAGCAAACAGGCAGTGAAGTAGAATTGCAGAGCTACTCAGTTCTCAATAGAAAAGGACTCACTGCCACCAGAAACCAAAGGAAAAATGACATCATGTATTGACTGATGCATCCTCAATTGCTCAGTTTCCAAAAAATATACAAAAAGATATATCCCAAACTTCACCTGAAATTAATCATCAGCAACCCCACTGACTGTCAATCCATTTTATCTTTTGATCTTAGCGTTTTAAATTATTACTCTTATACAACAGCTTCACAGAGAGGCTTTCAGACAGAAGAAAGAAACTTCCAATAAAAGATAAATATACATCAAAGAGAAAAAGTCAGGAAGAAATGGCTTTTTATTAAGCAATATTTCTACCTGTAATTACTAGTCTGGTTTTAAGAAAAAGTTTTAATCTTGAACACCTGACCTGATAGAAGAAAAATTAAGAAGTTTAGGTGTTAATTCCTGATCCACCACAACAGCTCCCACCTATTTGGTAACGATACCAAGTGATCAGTTCTGTTTACAATATTTTTTTGAGACTACAATTGTTTTAAAAATTGCAAATGGGAAAAACTGACCAAACTCAAGTATTTACAAAACTTTTACAAATTAAAAACTTTAATGGAATTTACAATGTTTAAATTTAAAGCATTACAAATGTTACATTTCAATGTCCATATCTCCCCATTCACTGCAAGGAAGCACGGTGTGTTAGAAGTTGCAGTTCCATATAATTCACAATTATTTTTAAATAGATTTTGTTACATGTAATTAAGTAAATGCCCTCAATACTGGTGAAACTATTTTAAAATCATTTTATTACATGTTTTTGAAACTTCTGCATTTTAAAAAAAAATAAATCACTTGATATTTCTAGGAAGAGTGAAGGCCTATATTAGAAATTATATTTCAAAGACAAAAAGAAATCAAACCTATGCATAGAATGCAATTTACACAACAGCCATTAAAAAAAACAGCATGTATAATATTGCAATGGGAAAACTAATTACACAACATTCCTTACAATGTGCAAAACTTATATTTGATTTATATTTTTTTATTCCTGATTGATAAATGTAACTCTAAAAGGCTGAACACAAAAGCAGCAGAGGTAATATTTTGCATAATTACTGTGAAAATTGTCCACATTAGCTTCTTGTATATAAAATTACATTAGTATTATGGGGTTCTACCCAGTACTTTTGCTTTCCATTTTTTTCAGTCTGCTATACACAAAACATACATAAAACAGCAATAACACAACAAGGAAGTAAAAGAAAACCTCATGTCAGCATTTACACATTTTATGATCTCATCAAGCCAGCAGCATTAATTCTAGATATTTGACAGTGTTTGGCATAAGCCTTAAATACTTTAGTGACAGCCATGCGAGAAATAACCCTGGCAGATTTGTTACATCAGTGGAAACTGATCAAAAGGGCATGTTTTCTTCTTGAAGATGCAATTTAAGGGGGTCGAACAGCACACCTACCAGATCTCCCAAGTAAGCTCTATAAAACTAGAGCCATTGATATTCCAGCTGCTCCTGTGTTTTTTAAAAAAATCATTGTTTCAGAAAGCAGCCAAATTGTTTTCTCCAAGACACTCATTTTAAGGGGAAACACAGGTATGTAAAATACTATGTGTGGTTCAAGACAAATTTGCATAATGATTCAGGAAGAAAAGCTGCTCAGTTCTACAGGATTCCAGAAGTAAATGACTTCTCTAGGCAAATAGCTTATATACAACGGTAGGCATCTGTGCAACTGTAGATGGCTGGACATGAAACAAGAAAAGTACACTGTGATCTCATCAAGAATATGTGCTGATCTATTCCTGCCCAAATCCTTCAGTTTCTTCGATTGCAAAAAGCAGTTTCTCTTTTAACTGTTCATAGCTTTTGTAAGGTGGCAAGTCCAAACGATTAAAGCTGTTAAAAGTAAACATAGTTCAGTGAATATTTGGCTCAATTTAAACACAATCACGTAGATCATAGAATCCTTACAGTGCAGAATTAGGCCATTTGGCCCATCGAGTCTGTACCAATTCAGACCCTACCCCCGAAACCCATGTATTTACCACCCCCCCCCACCTCCTACACATCTTCAACCATGGGAGGAAATCGGAGCACCCACAGCAAATGCAGACAAGCATGGGGAAAACATGCAAACTCCACAGTTAGCTAAGGCTGGAATCAAACTCTGGTCCCTGGTGCTGTCAGGAAGCAAAGGTAATCACTGCCACCCAAATTCAGATGTTCTGAATAAATTTCAAATTACAGGTTTACTACAGAAACTATTGCAGAATCCGTTTTCTTTCTCAGTGACGCAGGACCCAGCAGGTTTCTGTAATTTTTGGACCTCAGTTTACATTTTGCACAAAACTGATACAACCAGACATATTTATTTCTCTTAGCTAAAGCGGTCCGCAATTAGAGAAGCTAAAAAGCTGTTGGGAATAGAAAGAATCTTTTGGAGGAAAACTTAGCAGTTGAAGCTGAAACAGTCAGTACAGAAGAAAGCTGTGTCTGATGAATGAGCGCTTGCAACACAACAATGGCAAAATACAGCAATTAATGAGAAAATATTTCTAATGCATGAAGGGTCAATAATCAGTTGGCACAGATTTAAAATGGTTGGCAAGAGGACACATGGGGAAAACCTTTTCATGAACGAATGATTAGGATATGGACTAAAGAACATAAGAACATAAGAACATAAGAAATAGGAGCAGGAGTAGGCCATCTGGCCCTTCGAGCCTGCCCCGCCATTCAATAAGATCATGGCTGATCTGTCGTGGCTCAGTTCCACTTTCCCGCCCTCTCCCCATAACCCTTAATCCCCTCTCTTATCAAAAACCCATCAACCCGCTTCTTAAAAATATTTAGCGAGGCAGCCTCCACCACTTCAACGGGCAGAGAATTCCAGAGATTCACCACCCTTTGAGTGAAGAAGTTCCTCCTCAACTCCGTTCTGAACCGCCCCCCCTTTATCTTGAGGCTGTGCCCCCTAGTCCTACTGTCTTTTTTGAGCGGGAAGAGTCTTTCCACCTCTATCCTATCCATCCCATTCATCATCTTATACGTCCCAATGAGATCTCCCCTCATTCTTCTAAACTCTAACGAGTACAAGCCTAGTTTATTCAGCCTCTCCTCATAGCTCAACCCCCTCAACTCCGGTATCAGCCTAGTAAACCTCCTCTGCACTCCCTCCAAGGCCAAAATATCCTTGCGCAGGTGCGGCGCCCAAAACTGCACACAGTACTCCAGCTGCGGCCTCACCAATGCCCTATACAGCTGCAGCAAGACCTCCCTACTTTTATATTCAATCCCCCTCGCTATGAAGGCCAGCATCCCATTCGCCTTCCTGACCACCTGCTGCACCTGCAGGCTGGGTTTTTGCGACTCATGCACAAGGACCCCGAGGTCCCTCTGCACCGTCGCCTGCTGCAGTTTTTCGCCCCGTAAGTAATAGTCCTTCCTACCATTCTTCCTACCAAAGTGGACCACCTCACACTTGCCAACATTAAATTCCATTTGCCATTTCCTGGCCCATTCGCCCAGCCTATCTAGATCCTTCTGCAGACTCTCCACACCCTCCGCACAATTTGCCTTTCCCCCAATCTTGGTGTCATCAGCAAATTTCGACACCCTACACTCGGTTCCCTCCTCCAGATCATCTATATAAATGGTAAATAGCTGAGGCCCCAGCACCGACCCCTGGGGCACCCCACTAGTCACCAACCGCCAATCCGAATAGCACCCATTGACCCCCACTCTCTGCCTCCTATTTGACAACCAATCCTCTATCCACGCTAACACCCTACTCCCAACTCCATGTCCTCTGACCTTCTGCAGTAACCTCTTGTGAGGTACCTTATCAAACGCCTTCTGAAAATCCAGAAAGACCACATCCACCGGCTCTCCTCTATCCACCGCCCTAGACACATCCTCATAGAACTCCAGTAAATTTGTCAGACACGACTTCCCTTTAATGAAACCGTGTTGCGTCTGCCCTATCAAGCAATTCCCTTCAAGATGCCTCGCAATTTCCTCCTTAATGACGGATTCTAACATTTTACCCACAACAGACGTTAAACTAACCGGCCTGTAATTCCCCGCCTTTTGCCTGGCACCCTTCTTAAACAACGGCGTAACATTAGCCGTTTTCCAATCCTCCGGCACTTCCCCGGAATCCAGCGACGTCTGGAAAATAACCACCAAGGCATCCACTATCACCTCCGCCATTTCTTTCAGAACCCTCGGACGCATTCCATCCGGTCCTGGGGACTTGTCCACAATCAGCCCCTCCAGTCTGTCGCGCACCACCTCTCTAGTAACAGTAATGTCATTAAGACCCTCCAGTCCTACCACCTTTCCATCGCTAACACCCGGCAAATTATTCACGTCCTCCTCCGTGAAGACAGAAACAAAAAAGTTATTCAAGACCTTAGCCATATCCCCATCCCCTACCACTAGGTCCCCTTTCTCATCCGCTAAGGGACCAACGTTCACCCTAGCCAGCCTCTTCCTTTTTATATATTTATAAAAACTCTTGCTATCCTTTTTTATATTAAGCGCTAGCCCAGCTTCATAGCTTCTTCTACCCTCCTTTATCAACTTTTTTGTCAATCTTTGTTGACATTTAAACCTTTCCCAATCCTCTTCTCGCCCACTGCTCTTAGCTACTCTAAATTCCTCCGCTTTTAATTTAACACTATCAGATGGTAGGTACAGTTTCAATACTAGTCTTCAAAAGGAAACCAGATAAATAATTTGAGAATGAACTGCTCGATAATGGAAAATGATCAGGGATTTGGGATTAACTTAATTATTCTTTAAAACTATTCTGTGATGGACTTAGCATGGAACAGGGTGCTAATGAATAGAATGCATAGAAATGGGAAAATCAAATCTAGAGACGAGTAACAAGTATTAGCATGTGGGGGTGAGGCATGGGTAGGTGATGTTGCGGAGGTAGAAGCAAGCAGCCTTTATGGATAAGACATAAATCTTGAACAGAATTATATTGTTTCAACCCAGGTTCAGCCTCAGCAGTGAACAGGCAGGGTGGAAGTAGTGAGGGGGTGTGATGTCACAGCTACAAATATTGACCTCAATTTAACCACAATATAGTTGGAAGGGATTTTACATCATTCACAACTTGATTTCAGAAGACTGAAAGGGGTTCAAAGGATACAATGCAAAGAAAATGGTGGTACAGTAGAACTGGGTGTTATTAGTTGCTTGATCCTTTGCACATCAAGTTACCAAGATTCTGGAGGTGCTGGTGTAAGGGTGAGAAGCAAAAACTATTTTCTGTAATACACTGGCTGCGTTGGTGAATGTACCAAGGGGAGAAGCAATAGAGTGGTTACATTTTGGTCAAACTTACTGTAACACTGTTTATAACCTGGGCTCCTATTCTTGAAGATGGAAACTAAGATAATAAAATGGTTATTCCATGGTAATTAGTACTTTCTCGCTAGATGAGCAGGTAGTCTAGAGTTTGCTACTTTATAAAGACATTATATCTAAAGCACTGTACAGATTTAAAACCTCCCTTCCATTAAAGTTGATTAAAGTTCCGATCATTACTCACCAAGTATGACTTCTGGGGAGCCATGTTTCTTTACCAACCTTTTCAATGCAAAACTTTTGAGGACCATTACTCCCTGTTTGAAATAATCAATAATCATCACCAACTAATGATTCAAACTGTACATTGCAATGCAAGGCTAAACATTTTTAGATTGCAAATGAGAAACTATGCAGCTTGGTCCAGTTTGTATATTCTAAGCAGAGTGCACAAATATTTCACAAGCAAGCCACTGCCATCTATGTTATCATGCCAAGCAGTTGTGTAAAAAAAATAGCTTTATTAAAGACAATTGCTTTATTAAGTGACAATTTTTATTTTTTTTTTCATTCTAAAGATGTGTGTGTTGCTGGAAAACTGGTTTTATGTACCATTGCTCTTGAGAAAATGTTAATCAGACAATCAAATGATTTTCTAAGCTACTTAAAAGGACTATTAAGAGTCAACCACATTACACTCAGATAGTGCAACCCTTTGCCAACCGGAATACAAATCCTTAACAGCCACCATACTGGTTTACTAGGCTTTGACTCCCACCAGCACTCTTCATCCTCATTATCCTGCCTTCCCACTGCCCTGCCCAAGTCCTGAACTCCAGTGGCCCAAGCTTCCCAGAGTTTGTTTTTGCTAAACTCTGGAATGCTTCAAAAATTAATTCTGACTCTCCGCAACACATTTAAAATCTGAAATCAAAACAGAAAATGTTGGAAATAATCAGATCTGACAGCATGTGTGGAGATAAAAAGACTAATGTTTCCAGTCGATGACCTGCATAGAATTCCCTAGAATGCAGGAGGAGGCCATTCGGCCCATCAAGTCTGCACCAATCCTTCAACACAGCATCTTACCCTAGCCCGCCCCCTCTACTCCCATAACCCTATGCATTTAACCCACTAATCCCCTAACCTATGCATCTTGGGGTGCTAAGGGACAATTTAGCATGGTCAATCCACCTAATCTACATATCTTTGGACTGAGAAGAAACCGGAGCACCAGAAGGAAATCCACACCAACATGTGGAGAATGTGTGTGTGGAGTTTGCACAATCACCTAAGGCTAGAATTGAACCCAGGTCCCGAGCGATGTGAGGCAGCAGTGCTAACCATTTTTGTCAGAATGTATCCACCAAAAAGTCTTTGACTTGAAATATTAACTTTGCTTCTCTTCACTGATGCTGTCAGATCTACCGACTATGCCCTGCGAAATCCTCTCCACTTTTCCACCCCAACCCCTTCATCTTCCAATTGAAATGCTTCCTTCCCCATCTCTGCTACTTCAACCTGACAATCATGATCTTCACTAATTTGTCAGAGTGGGCTCAGAAGCTGGCAGTAATATTTGCCTTGACTCTTCAAAACTATTTGCATCCAAATGTCAGGTTTATTTATGGGAGCCACAGACTAAAAGGCAGAAAATCTGGGAGCCAAATTAGCCTTGGACACTTGTACACTTTCTAATGGTTGATAAGGCAGCAACTGCATTTGAACTAGATATGCACACAATGGAATGTGCCTAAAAACATAGGAGAAAATAATAAATAAAATAACAAATGGAAAAGTTAATATATCAGCATTCTCTAAGGAAACAACAAGCATAAATGATGTGCCATAACAGAAGAAAACAATTAAAGCATTCAATGTTTGTAATGTCATCAGTTTGCCTTTACATAAGACAGTTTAGACCAGTAACTGAACATAAAATGCATAGTTATTCTGTAAGTGGAAATTACAAGTTAAAAAGTTTCAGAAAACAGGTTAATAATTTGTAATGGAGTTCTAAGTCAATTATTATTTTGACATTAATACAAATCTGGATCATTTGTCTATACACATCAAAATCAAAGTTCTCAAAATGAATTAAAATGTTGAAGTGACATAACTAGCCACATAAGTTACAATAATTACTGAGCAGTTATACTTACCCAGAAGCTCAGCAAATCCTCCTAACGGTAAACGACAGGTACCCGTGACAAATTGCATCAATCGTAAACGTACCTCATTGTCCATTTCTTTCACAAACTGAAAAGTAAAATAAATTCACTTATGAGACATTATAGTTCAAACCTATATATTCAAACTTCTTTTGATGTGAGAGATAGAATAGAATTTCAATATTTATAATAATGAAAAGTTCAGCTCATACCCCAAATAGATTGCAGAATGTTATTGCAAATCAGCATGGGGAATAAACAGAACATGGTGAATATGCCACAGAGAATTGTAAATAAGGTTGGTGATGTGTACACGCAGAAAGCCATGTGGGAATATGATTTATTTGGCAAGAGCAAGACCTGACACAAAAAAGGACTGGACTCAGTACATAGTATTCCCAGATGCAGGGTGTTAAGTAAAGATAAAGAATGAAGGAAAGAAAGGAAGGAAGTGAGATGGCAATATTGAGTGACGATAGACGCCGTCCTAAAGGGATCAAGAACATAATGTATTTGGTTAGAGTTAAATAGCAATGGAGGGACCATTATATTGTGAATTTCTACATGTCATCAACTATTGGGAAAGATACAGAGGAATAAATTTGCAAGGAAATTACAGATGTGCAAAAACTATATATTAGTAATTTTAAAACTTTAATTCTTTTAATGTAGACTGAGTTGATTAAAAAAAGGTCAAAGAGGGGGGTTTCAAAGATGCAGCTGTAATAATGGATACAGGAAATGCTGTTACTATGTACTGGGGTTTTCAGAAAGCTTTTAATAAGGATACTCATTGGTAATTAAAAAGCTGTGTGTACAGGTCAGAGAATGGTGCTGAATAAAATTATTGGCTCAAACACAAGAAATAGGGGACACAGAAATGTTACTTCTTACGTTGTAAATTGTCAGTGGGGTACCTCAAAAGTTAGCTTTGAGCTTGGAGAATAATGAGTTTCTGAGTCCTAGTAAATTCTGGGGAAAAAATATATCTGCTAATACTGAAATTGTCGAAAGCCAAGATCCTGGAGAAGCAATATCCCAGGGAAAAGAAACTTCTACAATAGACGAGAAACATACATTTGCAACGGCCTGGAATCAATAAGGCTACAGTTTACGGTCAGTCTGAAAGCAGACAGATCCAAGATATTTGGAAATCTGGTTATCACACAAGTGAAGAGTTTTGAAGGAATCGTGATTAAGGTTTATACTCCTCAAGCTATAACTAATTGAGTAATGTGTTAGAAATGAGAACAGATCAGGAAGTCCTAGCTGATCAAAACTAGTGAAAAATCTGTTCACTGTAATTCACCTTATCAAAAATAGTGTTAACTTAGATAAGATTTTACAAAGCTGCAAAATAGAAAGTATTGGAAATACACTGTGCTGGGAAGCCAACTTCTTGAAGGGCCAAATAGCCTGCTCCTGTATCTTATGCAATATACTGGTTACAATATTTTGGATGTGTATCCCGTTTATCAAACATCATACCCGTCTTATTGCTCTATTGTTGCCAACTTGTTACATTAAGTTAGTTATCTGATTAAAATCTGCTGTCTGGCTCAAGGTGTAGCTATTAAATTATTAAAAGCGGTTAAAAGAGTAAGCTAATTGGAAATCTTGTAAAATGGGGCATTTTTTATACCTTGGATATATGTAGTAGAAATCTATTGTAGTCTGTATGCGGTGGGTGGACTAAACAAGAGAATTTCCAAGAGTATTTTCCAGGAATACAGGAGACTTTCTACCATTTACCACATTAATATCTGAATCCTTACTGTTCTCTAGATCATGTATATTGATCCGGATGAGCAAATTCTCAAACAAGTTTTCGAGTGATTCAAAAATGGCAGATAGAGAAAATGACGAGGGGCAATCCATTCAACGAATTTTAATTTGCTAGGTAGCCAGACCGAGTAGGTGGTGAAAGAAAGCTAAGGAAAGAAGATTCTGACATGACATGACTTAAATAAAGTTTTTAATACCATCATAACGCTGCATGTCTTAAAGAAGAAGGTGGAGGAATTTAGTAAAGGAATTTCAAAGAGTGGGCCAAAAGTATAGCTAGCACTTGTGGGGTGAATGAAAGGAGAGTTCTAATGAACAACAGTCAAGAGTCTGAGGAATGAAGAGTTTGGGGGCAGTAAGACTTGAGGATGTTAACATGCTTCAAATCTTGCCAGGATAGATGATGGAATTTGAATTCAATAAAAAAAATCTGGAATTAAGAACCTACTGATGACCGTGAATCCATTGTCGATTGTCGGAAAAACCCACCTGATTCACTAATGTCCTTAAAGGGAAGGAAACCTACACTCCAGAGCCACAGCAATGTGGTTGACCCTCAATTGCCCTCCAAGGGCAACAAGGGATGGGCAATAAATGCTGGCCTGCCCTACAAACGAATAAAAGATTGATAGAAGATATACGCCAAGAAAAAATTTAAAGACAAGTGATTTTTTAAATTTGAGGCATTAGGGAAGGAGGCATCAATGTACACTGATGAGGTGGGGAAATGGGAATGAGAAGGAAGAAGAAAATGGGCAAGCAGATTTTTGTGCTAAATCGGATATTGGGGAGTAAAGGTTTGGATGATCTTAAGTTTATGAAGGGTAAAAAAACAGGACAGCATTGAACTGACTAAGCTTTGAAGTGATGTATGAGAGTTCCATGATGACTGGGCCGAGACTGAGCTTCAAGAAGGTGCTGTTTGTCATGGAGAGTGTACATGGTGAGAGACATAGTTCAAAGTAGAAATGGATGCATTTGCTGAAAACAATCTTGGTCAGCTAGATATAGTGGTAAGTGAGCAGAATTTGTGACAGGGACTAAAGATAACACTTTTGATCTTCCCAATGTTAATTAGAGGTAATAAAGATTCACCCAATACTGTATATTTAACAAGCAATGATAGCAACACAGATGTGTTCTGGAAATCACACTTTAAGAAAGATGTGAAGGCTTTAGAGAGCATACGAAAGAGATTTACTCACATGGTTATCGAGATGATCAACTCACTAAAGAAACTGGGGATGTTCTCCTTTGAGCTATTAAGGCCAGGAGGAGATTTTAAATGAGTGTTTAAAATCATGTGGAATTTAGATTAACGGCTGATGTGTCAATAACCAGAAGGCAGATAAAAAGGTGATTGGCAAAAGAAGCAGAGACAAAATGAGGAAGAGTGTTTTAACAAGTATTTAAGATTTGGAACTCACTGCTTGATAAGGACACAGGTTAGTCTTCAAAAGGAGTTGGATAAGAAGAAGAAAGCATTTCAGGAATAGGGGAAAAGATTGATGGGTTGTGGTGGTGGTGGAGGAGGGGTTGGGTGGTTTAGCTGGATTGCTCTTCAAAAGATTGCAGATTCGATGGGATAACTGGTCTCCTTTGTGTTGTGCTATTCTTTGGTTCCAGGCAATGAAGAAACCCAGAAGGGTCATGGAGGGGTAGTTTGGTCTCATGAGATACGTGTGTAATCTGAGTGCATATTTAAAGATAAGAACATAAGAACATAAGAAATAGGAGCAGGAGTAGGCCATCTGGCCCTTCGAGCCTGCCCCGCCATTCAATAAGATCATGGCTGATCTGTCATGGCTCAGTTCCACATTCCCGCCCTCTCCCCACAACCCTTAATCCCCTCTCTTATCAGAAACCCATCAACCCGCGTCTTAAAAATATTTAGCAAGGTAGCCTCCACCACTTCAATGGGCAGAGAATTCCAGAGATTCACCACCCTTTGAGTGAAGAAGTTCCTCCTCAACTCCGTTCTAAACTGCCCCCCCCCTTTATCTTGAGGCTGTGCCCTCTAGTCCTACTGTCCTTTCTGAGCGGGAAGAGTCTTTCCACCTCTATCCTATCCATCCCATTCATCATCTTATATGTCTCAATGAGATCTCCCCTCATTCTTCTAAATTCTAACGAGTACAAGCCTAGTTTATTCAGCCTCTCCTCATAGCTCAACCCCCTCAACTCCAGCATCAGCCTAGTAAACCTCCTCTGCACTCCCTCCAAGGCCAAAATATCCTTGCGTAAGTACGGCGACCAAAACTGCACACAGTACTCCAGCTGCGGCCTCACCAATGCCCTATATAGCCGCAGCAAGACCTCCCTACTTTTATATTCAATCCCCCTCACTATGAAGGCCAGCATCCCATTCGCCTTCCTGACCACCTGCAAGCTGGGTTTTTGCGACTCATGCGCAAGGACCCCGAGGTCCCTCTGCACTGTCGCCTGCTGCAGTTTTTCTCCACGTAAGTAATAATCCTTCCTACCATTATTCCTACCAAAGTGGACCACCTCGCACTTGCCAACATTAAATTCCATTTGCCAGTTCCTGGCCCATTCGCCCAGCCTATCTAGATCCTTCTGCAGACTCTCCACACCCTCCGCACAATTTGCCGTTCCTCCAATCTTGGTGTCATCAGCAAATTTCGACACCATACACTCCATTCCCTCCTCCAGATCATCTATATAAATGGTAAATAGCTGAGGCCCCAACACCGACCCCTGAGGCACTCCACTAGTCACCAACCGCCAATCCGAATAGCACCCATTGACCCCTACTCTCTGCCTCCTATTTGACAACCAATCCTCTATCCACGCTAACACCCTACCCCCAACTCCATGCCCCCTGACCTTCTGCAATAACCTCTTGTGAGGTACCTTGTCAAACGCCTTCTGAAAATCAAGAAAGACCACATCCACCGGCTCTCCTCTATCCACCGCCCTAGACACATCCTCATAGAACTCCAGTAAATTCGTCAGACACGACTTCCCCTTAACGAAACCGTGCTGCGTCTGCTCTATCAAGCAATTCCCCTCAAGATGCCAAGATAGTATTATCAAGGCAGAACATGTAGATGAAAAAGAGTATTTCTAGCAGACTCCAGGGGTAACCATGTGAGAAGGTGGTTGGAGAGACAACTTTGAGAGATGCTCCAGTTTAGCTGTGTGAAACTATCCCTTTCATTCCCAGAAATTGATTAATATTAGAGAAGACTAAAAATGAATGATGGAAGTGATCTCTACAGTCACACAACCTTTCAACTTTCACTAGTACACACTTGTCAGTTTCTTAGCAAGATTTCTTTCTTTCCTACAGGGAGCTACTGCTTTCCTTGGCATCACAGAGGAGATCAGGAAATCAATAGAGTGGAGGAACTGAATCAACCAACCATTGCATGGTGCTGTGTGTGGAATAGCTTTTAAAATCACTGCTGGATGTCTACAGCCAACCAATGGCCAAGCTAATTCATCCTACTATCTCAGTCACAATTAATCCTAATCTCTGTAAAATATGGTTCAGTGAAAATGTATATCAGATTGTCAGAAAAGGGAATATATCAAAAAATCTGAAGGGTCATCCAGATTCAAAATGTTGGCTTTATTCTCTCTCCACAGATGCTGTCAGACCTGCTGAGATTTTCCAGCATTTTCTGTTTTTGTGCCTTTTATAATATACCAAGATGTTGGATCTGACTGAAATCCAGCATGTAATCCAATAAATCGCTGTTTTTGTGTGGTGCCAGGGATTTTAAACAACCAATTAGAAATTTAGACAATATTTCAAAAACCCTTTACTAATAACAGAAAAGTGAAAATCTGTATAAGAGTAACATCATCACCAAGCTAATGTGACATGCTACTCTCATAAATCATGTACACAAATTCAATCCACATATAATTATTGTATAGTTCAGAATAGATGTCCATCACTTTTAACAATTCTGTGATCCATACCTGCCAGAACCAAATGATTTGTTTGCTATTTCTGGTGTAATGGCGGTAGACTGTATTCCTCTGCCAGTCAGTAAGATCTACTTCCTGCATGCCACAAAGCATAACCTGCAAAGATAGACAATAAAGGCTTTATTCCAGAACCACATTGGGCACTGTGACAACTAATCAGTGTCAATTAATTATTTTACAATCAAAATTAAACATTGTTATATTGCCAACACAGCCAAACCCCAGGGTAATTAGGATTACAAACTCATTGGCAAATTAGTGATGATAATTTAAGGGAATCAGGCAAAAGTGATTGTTCACCTTTGTGGTTCCCAATCCCAACTGGCCCATCAGAGTGTGTTTATAAGAGAGGTGTATTGCTTTCCCACAGGAAAGGAAAGCAGAAGGAAAAGGGACTGGTACTAAAGTATCTTAGATTCTTCACTCCCAATAGTGTTTAGGACTCCTTCATGTCAAATTCTGCAGATTACACTGCATTGGGAACACAACTAATGCCAAGGAAGAATGAACATAACACAGACTGGAGAGGCAGAGGTGTAATCGTATTGTCACTGAATTAGTAACCCAGAATAATACTTTGGGGATCAGTGTTCAAATGGTAAAATTTGAATTCAGTGAAGAAAAATAAAATGTGGAATTAAAAGTTGAATGATGACCGTGAAACCCCATCTGGTTCATTAACGACCTTTCGAGAAGTAAATCTGCTGTCCTCATCTAATCTAGTCGATGTTTCACTTCAGGACGACAGCAATGCGGTTATATACCTTCTGAAATAGTCTAGCAAGCTACTCTGTTTTATCAAACTGCTAAAAAATCTAAAAGGAATGAAATTGGATGGATCGCCTGAAACACCCTGTTGACTATCACATACCACCCGCACTCCTTTCAACTGATGAATCAGTACTCTTCCATATCAAATCCCACTAGGAGGAAAACACTGAGGATGGCAAGGGGGTAGAATGCAATAAGAGTGGCTCGGTAGCTCCACTACCAACTGAACTGACTGAGTCCTGATGGACACAGCTGCTAAATATGGGTCTTCGGCAAGTGACGAAAGGGACAAACAAGAGTGAAAAAAATACTTGACCTCATTCTCACTAACGTGCCTGTCGCAGATGCATCTGTACGTGACTATATTTGTAGGAGTGACAACCACAAAGTCATTGTGCAGCGAATGTCCCATTTTCATATTAAGGATACCCTCTGTAATGCTGTGTGGCACCACCACTATGCTAAATGGGAAAGATTTTGAATGATCTACAATCTCAAGACTGGGTTACCACGAGGTGCTGTGGGCTAGCAGCAGCTGTCGCTGCTTGAATGTATTATGATTTTTTAAATATCCTGCTACTACTTCCTTAATAATGTATTCCAAAGGGTATATACTTTGCTGTTTTCTGTCACCCTCCTTTCTTAAATGGAAGTGCTACATTTGTGATTTTCCAATCTGCTGGGATCTTTACAGAAACTAAGAAATTTTGCAAGGTTGCAATTATCGCTGCAAGCATTTTCTTTAAGACCTTAGGTGCATGGCATTAAGTCTAGGAGCCTACTCCTCTGATGATGGTAATCATCTTGCGTTCCTCCCTCCCTTCCATGTCGTGATTTACAGCTCTATTTGGGATATTACTTGTATCCTCCATTGAGAGTAGTGATGCAAAACACATGTTCAATCCATCTGTATTCTTCACTTTCCATCATTAATTCCCCATATAGGACAATCGCTCACTTTAACTTTTCCTTTATAAATATCTGTTGTGATGTTAGTACACCTTTAAGAAGTTTTTTAAAAATTATGCACTCTGCAATTGTAAACAAACTTTTATAAACCTGTTTATTTTTTACTGGAATGTTTATGACTCTGCATTGTTACAAGGAAAAATGTTTGGCAGATCATTTTTCATTTTCAGTTTGGAGCTGCAGGTTTAAGTTTTAGTTTTAGAAGGGGCATCAAGCCAAGAAGTCTCTCTTTCCCTGATTTTGGAAATTCTGCTGGTTAGCTGAAAACAAGGTCTGGCTTTTCTGAAGGGAGAAATCAGCTGTCTTGCCTAGAGTCCCGAGTACTTTGGGAAGATGTTCTGACTTCGAACTGTTGTGGGTCTATCCAGAGAACTGCAGACTTCATTCAAAGGACTCAATTCCAATGTCATGTGAGCATTAGTTTTTTCTGTGTTAAATCCGTGAAAAGGGCCTTTTGTTCTATGGGATCGGTTCAAGCAGAATACATTAGATACATTTGTTAAGTGTTGTATGTTATAGTAGTTTTGTTTCTTGTTTGTAATTGATAAGAGGTCTTGCTAATTTTACTATACATGTCAAATATATTCTTAAAATTTGTTTGATTAAAGCTCCCTAGTGGATCATTTGAATCATACTATTATCCTAGCCGAATTCAAGATACAAAACTTACGATCCAGGTGGGCTTCATAAAACAGTTTGGAATTTTTGACCTGAACCATAACAATTGGGGCTGTCGCTTGTGGGATTAAAATCTATACTTCTTGATTGATTTGGGATTACTGATCTTAAAGACAATGATTGGTGAGCATATTGGTGTTTTCTTTACAGGTGTTGTATTCAGGTTTGAATAGGGAGTGATTTGTAGAATAATGGCTCTTTCGAAGGCTAAGAAGTTCTCGGGGTGGAGGAAATCATGTAAAATAGTTTACAAAAGGTGACTAAAACAAAGCTTTTGGATTTGGCAAAAAGACTGCAGCTGATATTGACTACCAGTGTAAGGAAAAAGAAAATAACTGTGGCGACAGCTCAACATTTAAAATTGCCAGAAACAGTCAGAATCATTGGAAATGTCTAGAATTCAATTACAAATTTTAAGTTAACCATGAGTGTCACTTGATTCTGAACTAGGAGAGAAAAAAGGCACGGGCACTAGAAAGGAGGGAATGAACAAACTTCGCTTTAAAAGATTGTTTTTAAACAACACTCTTAATGTATTAAGCAGCCAAAGCTTCAAAGAAGTGTTATGAAGCAAGATTTGACACTAAGCCACTTAAGGGTGATGTTAATGGGAATGGGCAAAAGCTCAGTCAGAGGTAGGTTTTAAGCAATGCCTTAATGGAGAAAAGGGAAGAAGAGTAGGAGAGAGGTTGATGGATGGAATTCCAGAGTACAGAACAGAATAAGTCCCATCTATTAAATGATAGAGTGATGAAAATCAGGGTTGCTTAGAAGGCCAGAATTAGGAGAGTGCAGACATCCAGGAGGGTTGTGGAGTTGAAAGAGATTACAGAGATAGCATATTTGCATTTAAATAGTGTTTGCTTAACAAAAAGTAGTGCCAAAGCACTTTGTAGCAATTAATTATCATTGTATTAAAGATATAGTGGTACATTTAAGCTGTACAGCTTTGGATGACTTCAAGTTTATGGAGATAGAATATGGACGATTTGTCATGAGGGCATTGAATAGTGAAGTCCCAAGATAGCAAAGATACATTTTGGGGTTTCAGCAGCAAGCAAACGGAGGCAGAGATGGAGTTGGACAATGGTATGGAGGTGGAAATAGGACATTTCGGTGATGGCATCTGTTTTCAGGTGATGTTGCGAAGGGGAAAAAAAGAAGAGAATTATGACGAGACCAAGGGTAGATCCTTGGGGAATAATAAAGGTGCAGAAATGGGAAAATAAACCATTGTAGGTGATACGCTAACTGCAGATGTTTTGGAGGAAGATGTCAAAGATTGCATGTAGGTAGAGTAAGACAATGAAAGACAGATCATTTTTGTCACAGTCGCAAAAAACATCAAAACTTTGTGCAGAGTAACCTTGTACTGTGGTGTGGGAGGAAACCTAATTGGGGGAATTCAAACATGAAGTTCAGGGGGAAAAAAAAGGAATGAATTTGGGAGATGACACATATTCAAAGATTATAGGTAGGAAAGAGGGGTTGGTGATGCGGCGGTAATTTGCAAAAATGCTATGGGTCAAGTGTTTGTTTTATTTGAGGAGTGATGATGACAGATTTCAAGAGAAGAACAGTACCTGAAGAGATAGAACTGTCAACATAAGAACATAAGAAATAGGAGCAGGAGTAGGCCATCTAGCCCTTCGAACCTGCCCCGCCATTCAATAAGATCATGGCTATCTGAAGTGGATCAGTTCCACTTTCCCGCTTTCTCCCCATAACCCTTAATTCCCTTGTCTATAAAAAACCTATCTACCCATGACTTAAATATATTTAGCGAGGTAGCCTCCACCACTTCAACGGGCAGAGAATTCCAGAGATTCACCACCCTTTGAGTGAAGAAGTTCCTCCTCAACTCTGATCCATACTGCCCCCCCCCTTATCTTGAGGCTGTGCCCACTAGTCCTGCTATCCTTTCTAAGCGGGAAAAATCTCTCTACATCTACCCTATCCATCCCCTTCATTATCTTATATGTCTCTATAAGATCCCCCCTCATCCTTCTAAACTCCAACGAGTACAGACCTAGTCTATTTAGTCTCTTCATAGTCCAACCCCCTCATCTCCGGTATTAGCCTAGTGAACCTCCTCTGCACTCCCTCCAAGGCCAATATATCCTTCCGCAAGTGCGGCGACCAAAACTGCACACAGTACTCCAGCTGCAGCCTCACCAGTACCCTGTACAGTTGCAGCAAGACCTCCCTACTTTTATATTCTATCCCCCTCGCTAAAAAGGCCAACATTCCATTCGCCTTCTTGATCACCTGCTGCGCCTGCAGACGGGGTTTTTGCGACTTGTGCACAAGGACCCCCAGGTCCCTCTGCACTGTAGCATGCTGCAGCTTTTCGCCTTTTAAATAATAATCCCTCCTACTATTATTTCTGCCAAAGTGGATAACCTCACACTTGCTAACATTATACTCCATCTGCCAGGTCCTCGCCCACTCACTCAGCCTATCCAGATCTCTCTGCAGACGTTCCACACTCTCCACTCAATTTGCTTTTCCACTCATCTTCGTGTCATCAGCAAATTTCGTTACCCTACACTCAGCCCCCTCCTCCAGATCATCTATATAAATGGTAAATAGTTGAGGCCCCAGCACCGACCCCTGCAGCACTCCACTAGTCACCAACCGCCAACCAGAATAGCACCCATTGATACCAACTCTCTGCTTCCTATTAGACAGCCAATTCTCTATCCACGCTAACACCTTACCCCCAACTCCGTGCACCCTAACCTTCTGTAGCAACCTTTTATGAGGCACCTTATCAAACGCCTTTTGAAAATTGAGAAACACCACATCCACCGGTTCCCCTCTGTCTACCGCACTAGTCACATCCTCATAGAAATCCAACAAATTCGACAAACATGACTTCCCCTTAATGAATCCGTGCTGCGTCTGCTCGATCAAACCATTCTTTTCTAGGTGCCTTGCTATTTCTTCTTTGATGACAGATTCTGGCATTTTTCCAACTACAGACGTTAAACTAACCGGCCTATAATTCGCCTTTTGTCTGCTACCTTTTTTAAACAGCGACGTAACATTAGCTGTCTTCCAATCTTCCGGCACTTCCCCAGAATCCAGCGAATTTTGATAAGTCAACAATATCAATAAACATTGTGACCAAAAAGGGAAGTTACGTAATCAGAAATTTAGGCGGAAGAGGTTCAAGAGAACAGCAGGTGCGTCTTGTGGATGTAATGAACTCAGAAAGGACATGAGGAGAGACAGGAAACTAGAGAATAGTGTGAGCAAATGTGCATTCTTTCTACAAGATAATCACAGAGAAGCACTGAAATATGGTAGGCCACTTGCCAGTCTCTGGGTCCAGGGTTTCACACAGTTAGAATAGAAATTAGAATTTTAAAAATACCATTGTTATGTTTTGCTTGCAAAAGTGCATTAAAGCTCATTGAATTGGCATATGGCAACATGGAACCAAAATTGGCTATGGGACAGAAAGCAGAAAGTTGTGGTGAGCAATTGTTTTTCAATCTGAAGGGAAGTATCCCCAGCAATTGATGTGAGGACCCAGCTTTTTTTGTTCCATATTAATGACTTTGTTACACTGGGCATAAATTCAAAATGTAAAGTTTATTTATTAGTCACAAGTAAGGTTTACATTAACACTGCAATGAAGTTACTGTAAAATTCCCTTAGTCGCCACAGTCTGCCGCCTGTTCCAGTCAATGCACCTAACCAGCACGTCTTTCAGAATGTGGGAGGAAACCCATGCAGACATGGGGAGAACATGCAAACTCCACACAGACAGTGACCCAAGCCAGGAATTGAATCTGGGTCCCCGGCACTGTGAAGCAGCAGTGCTACCGTGCCACCCCATAGAATGTGTAAATGGCTCAAAACTCAGGAGATTTACTTAATAATTATGAGGATGATGACAGATTCCAATATGACATGGCCTGGTAAAACTGGCAAGTTCATGGCAGATGCAATTTAACAGAGCAATGTTTGAAATGAAGCATTCTAACTTTAAGATTGAGAAGTGGCAATATAAACTAAAGTATACAATTTTAAAGGAGATGTGTACAGAAATCTTTAAAGGTGTCATGATAAGTTGAGAAGTGCGCTGAAAAAGCAATAACAGAGACACCGAGTAAAAAAGCAAGGAAGTTTTGCTAAACCTTTATAAAGTACTGGTTAGGCCTCAGCTAGAGTCTTGTGCTTGATTCTGGGCATCACACTTTATGAAATATGTCAACACCACAGGGTGGGTATAAAAGACATTTATTAGAAGGGTGCCAGGAATGAGTGATATCAATTATGTGGACGGTTTGGAATAGCAGGAGTTGTTTTCCTTAAGAGTAGAGATGGTTTAGAGGATATTTAATTACAATGTTCAAAATCATAAACAGCTTTCATACAGCAGAGTAGGAGGAACCGTTTCCTGTAGCAAAAGAATGGGGGACACAGATTATGCCAAAATAATCTGAAAGGGAGTTCAAAGCAGGTTCAGTATTAACTTTTGCAAGTACAGAGCTATGGGAAAAGAGCAGAGAAACGGTACTGATTGGATAGCTCTGCCAAAGAGCTGGCACAGGCATGATAGGTCAGACAGCTTTATATTGTACTCTCAAAATCTAACCGCACTTGATTTAAAATATCTATATACAAGCATGGATTTTATTATAAATTAAAACAAGGAATTTCCCCCTATAAAATAACAGATCAGGCAGGTAATGTATCTGAAAGTGTTGTGTTGGCTGCTTGGCAAGTTCTATTAGTCTTCAAAAAATTAAGTTATTTCCTTTTTTTTACTCACCTCTAGCTCTTTTTCATCAAAGTACTGGAGCCACTGTAAAGGTACTACTTCATTGAAGCCGTCTAAAAAAGCTCTGGTCTGTTCTTCCACGCCACGAGAAAATCGCCATTCTGCCATGAGACTGCAAGGGCAGAGGTAATCGTTTAAAATATCTATGCAAAATAAATACTGTTTAAACAATTACTCCAAAATACAACATAAGGCAGAGCTGTATTTGCTGAAAGCATAATTAGCAATATGCCAAAATCAAATGAATAAGCATGTGAATTCTGTATTAAACATAGTGAGTGGAGAATAATAGCCACCAGAGCTGAGAGAATGAAAAAGCCAAGTAAGATAAAAAAGGCTGGAAATCATCAATTACTCTATCAGA
Organism: Carcharhinus amblyrhynchos; assembly: GCF_965287045.1. Classification (NCBI taxonomy): domain Eukaryota; kingdom Metazoa; phylum Chordata; class Chondrichthyes; order Carcharhiniformes; family Carcharhinidae; genus Carcharhinus; species Carcharhinus amblyrhynchos. The sequence goes on along the minus strand of NC_137331.1, from coordinate 83,086,156 downwards.
TTCAGCTCATTTTCTACTGACATTAAAAATACTATCCAATGTATTTACATCAGAAATTCAATGATTTAACACAATGTGCAATACTGATTAATTCCAAGCAATCAAAAAGAGTCTAGATTTATTCATTGAGAATGTTGTATTCTTAACCATGAACTAATTAGTTTTTCTGTGGCTTTTTTGATTCTTTCATAGGATGTGAGTATCATCGACAAGGACATGTTTGAATTGCCCTTGACGTGGTGAGCTGCTTTCCTGAACTGTTGCAGTCCATGTGATGTAGGTACAGCCACAGTGCTGTTTGGGAGGGAATTGCAGGATTTTGCCCCTGCCACAGTGAAGTAATGACAATATAATCCCAAATCAGGATGCTGCATGGCTTGAAGGGGAGATTTCAGGTGGTGATGGTGGTGTCCCCATGTGAATTCATTCCTGTCCCTCTAGGTGGCAGATGTGGCTATCAAAGGACCTTAGCAAGTTGCTGCAGTGCAGCTTGTTAATGATGCACATTGGGTTTGGTTGTATACATGTTGCATTATGCTACACATCTGAAGGTTATTAAAGAATCTTATTGATTTTTGCTGCATTTGCACAGCGGGGAATCATGTTAAGTGTCATCTTCAGATGAAGCATAGTTTGAGAGCAAAGGAATAAATAAACCAAATCATATATTCCATCCTTGTTTTATATGTTTCAATTGTGTTATTGCTTATAGTTAAAAAATTATAAGGCAATTTGGAAAGAAGAGAAATAGAATTTGTTGGAGAATAGGAACTTCTGTTTAGTAGAGGCTGCTACTGGTGGAAATGTGCAACCACAACGCAATAAGTTCACGACGAGTTCCATTCAAAAACTAAAAGACTTCTTTTAATGTAAAAAATTGACAGAATCTGCAAACAGATATAAGGGCAGTGATCTTACCAAATGAAAACTAAGTGCCCAACGTGTGCCTGTTTTTGGGCAGTTAGGTGAATTTCCAGCACACTGTGCTTCACTGAATCTGCCAGGGGATTCATGCCAGTGGGGGAAGGGGTCCCCAATGGGCAGTGCCAGGGTGGCACAGTCCAAGGGATGAATCCCCTGCCACAACCTCCACGGCGGGCCTCAATGGCCTCAACTCCCACCAGTGAGGCCATCACACCGGGTCCCCACTGACCAGCTTTAATCCCCGCTGGTGGGAACCTCTCTTGCCGGGGTGGGAAACATCAATGAGCCCAGCTGATGCTGTTAGCAGGCTCACCAATGATACTGAAATTAAGATTTAAATATGGTCATCATTGCGATCGGCCTCGTGCTGTTTTCTGGCACGAGACTGATTATGCCATAAAAATAGCTTGGGAATGTCGTGACCGGCATCCTATTTACATTTCCCAGCCCACTGCACTACTCAAGCAGGGCAGTGGACTGGGAAAATTGCACTCAAGATTTTTTGCCATGTTGTGACATTCTGCGGTGTGTGTTTTAAAAAAAAAAGTTTTACCCAATGTATTCTTCTTTATTTTCCTCTGTTACCAGGATATTTGATCCTCCTTGTTTCAGTTCATGGGAGGTGACTTTTCCTAAGATTTCCATGTCAACAGCAAAATACATTTCTAGGCCACATTCTTCAATGTTGTTATCCCTAAAAGAAATGAGTTATAGTATTATGAAAAATCACTCACTTAACTGCAAATCAGAAATGAGCTCATGTATAAAATGAAAATGGTACAGTTCTGTTGTTGATCACCTTCCAAAATTTCGGAGGGTTAATGTCTTGAGTCTTACTGATCAGAAAATGTGAGATCCAATCCTTAAAGCTATGATGTGTTAGCCAATTTCAGTGGTGGAGTCAGTAGTGGGAAAATTCTAGAATTCATTATTAAAGATTTCATAGCACAACATTTGGTAAACAGTTGGACAGAGTTGTCATGGATTAAAGGGAAATCATGCTTAACAAATCTACTGGAATTCTCCAAGGAAGTAACTAGACAACTTGATGATGGGGAGCCCCTGGATGGGGTTTATTTGGATTTTCAAAAGGCTTCTGACAAAGTCCCACATGAGAGATCAGCATGTGAAATTAAAGTGCATGGGATTGGGAGTAATGTATTGAGATGGACTAAAACTGGTTAGCAGACAGGAAACAAAGAGGAGGAATAAACAGGAAATTTTCCAAATGGCAGGCAGTGACTAGTGGGGTACCGCAGGGATCTGTGCTAGGACTGCAGTTATTCACAACATACATCAATGATTCAGGTACAGGAACTAAATATATCTCCAAAGTTCCACAAAGCTGGGTGGGAGGGAGAGCTGTGAGGAGGATGCAGAGATGTTTCACTATGATCTGGACAGGTTGAGTGAGAGGGCAAATATATGGCAGATGCAGTATAATTGGATAAATATGACGTTACCCACCTTGGTAGCAAAAACAGGAAGACAGATTATTATTTGAAAGACCACGAATTAAGAGAGAGGAATGTGCAACAAGACCTGGGTGACCACACACAATAGTCAGGTGCAGCGGGCAGTAAAGAAGGTAAAAGGTATGTTGGCCTTCATAGCAAAAGGATTTGAGTACAGAAGGGACATGGACGTCGCTGGTTGGACAGCATTTATTGCCCATCACTCGTTGCCCCTGGAGGACAATTGAGAGTCAACCACACTGCTGTGCTTCTGGAGTCACATGTAGGCCATACCAACTAAGTACAGCGGATTTCCTTACCTAAAGGACATTAGTGAATCAGATGTGTTTTCCTAACAGTCGACAATGGTTTCATGGTTACGAGCAGATTCTTAATACCAGATATTTTTTATTGAATTCAGATTCCACCATCTGCCGTGGTTGAATTCAAACATGGATCCCTAGAACATTCGCTGAGTTACTAGATTAATAGTCTCGTGGGTTACCACTAGACCATTACCTCCCCCGATTGGTGAGCCTGTGGAATTCACCACCATGGAAAGCATGGCCAAAACACTATGTTTTCAAGGAGTTAGATAAAAGGGGTCAAAGCATATGGAGAGAAAATAGGATCAGGCTATTGACTTGGATGATCAGCTCTGATCATAATGAATGGCAGAGCAGGCTCATTGAGTCTCCTCCTGCTCCTATTTTCTATGTTTCTAACTACATACCTAATCCAGATAAGGGAATTGTAGAATTCAGGGTCAATAGATTCCAAATCCTTAATTGTGAGCTTCTTGTTCAGCATTCGTTTGTAGAATGGTAGTGAGAATCCAGTGTCAATAAATTTTCCATGAAAAAGAGCCTACAGAAAGAGAAAAAAGTTATCTTGAGTTCTTTGATCAGGAACAAAAGTACTGACATACACAGAATAGCAAGTGATCCCAGTAAATTGACTGGTTTAAGATAGTGCCAATCAAATAAATCTAATTGCTTGATTAGTTCCTTGCTCCTTATTATATAAAGATATTATGGCTTTAATATTAACCTCCACATGATGGGTGAAAGAGGAGTTAAACATCAAACATGAGAAATTTGATCCAAATCTATGGCACATGCGCCATTGTCATTTTTACAGAGATAGATCTTGTAGCATCCAAGTATTCCACATTGGAGAGGCAATTTAGTCACTGGAATAATCAAATCATGCTCAAACACTGTAATCAAGAGATCGATTTAAAATTCACTGCTACTTACAGATTTCCTAGGAGTCAGGGAACTCAGTAGAGAAATGGAGATAAAAGTTACCTTTTCCAGCATTTACTGTGGGCTAGAGAGAGCAGGATTGCTCCCCTCTAGTGCCTCAAGGAAGCTTTTGACCACTACTACTATTCCACTGCTCCCCCTCCCCACCTTGCTGACTGCAGCATTCATTTCCCCATTCCAATCGCTATCCTCCTCACTCCCAGCTCCAATGTCTCCTCTCTCCTACCTCACCATGATATATAACGTTCCCCGTTCTGTCCACAATCTGATCGTCATCTCCCATGATTGCCGGGGACTGTTCTCAAGAATTACCAGTTACCACCTCCTGTTAATGATCTCCACTTTGTGTTTTTTTACTCATTTGTTCACAGAATGTCAGAGTCACTGACTGGCCAGCATTTATTGCCCTTACTGATTGTCATTGCTGCTAATCAGGCTGTAAAATATGGTCAGCTGCTGGATGGGAAATTAATTTACGAAATGATAACATTGCTTTGCAGGACCTGTGTGTTTGGATTCTTCTGATGTGTTCAACCTCCCCACACCCACGTTCAAATATCATAGTCTACATTTTATTCCTCAAAATATTAACTGCAGCTATGTCTGTTTCCTTACTCACTTTCCTGAGTGAATATCGCTAAATACATCTCATCTGGAGAGAACTCATATAGATAGAGATCTTCATTCCTGAGCATCCCAATAACAAATGCTTCATTGATTCCTACAAGCATAAGTGACACTCCCTGGAATCTGTCCAAAGACATCCTTCATTTATAAAGAATCCATTTAGTATGTTCTCTGCTGCCCAATGTTTTCAGAAGGAATCTGTCTAGACTGTCATTGAAAAAAAATTGAATCTCACTGATTTGTACAAACAGATCAACTTCAACAGAAAATAGAAACATCAAAACAATATTTTAAGCATTTGAAAGAAGCCTGTAGGTTTTTTTGTCTGTAAAACCTATTTTATATTTATAAAATATGAGTATAAACACATATGCTCAAATCTCAGTGATCCAGCATGATGGAATGCAAGGATTCCATCTCTGATGGATACCATAAATTGACAGAGAACAAAGAGCTCTCAAATTGTTAGACACCACTTCACCACTGCTGCCTTTGCCTCTCTCCAACCAGCATAACTGGGTTCTACCTGTTGGTCAGATCAGTTCATTTTAGAAAGTGATCAATTAGGTGTCTTATAACAGCTTCTTCCTCATACTTGCTCATAACGCTGCCATAGACTGGTAAGAAGCAAAACACATTAACTGCCCTAGTGCCAGTTCTGCAATACCAACTTGATGAGGGTAGGGCAGTAGACGTTGTCTGCGTAGACTTCAGTAAGGCCTTTGACAAGATCCTTCCTTCATGGCAGACTGATGCAGAAGGTGAAGTCGCATGAAATCAGAGGCAAGTTGGTAAGGTGGATACAAAACTGTCAAAAAACGCAGAGAGTAGCAGTCGAAAGGTGCATTTCTGAATGGAGGGCTGGGACAAATGTCATTCCTCAGGGATCAGTGCTGGGACCTTTGCTGTTTGTAATACATATAAATGATTTGGAGTAAAATGTAACTGGTTTGATTGGTAAGTTTGCAGATGACACAAAAGTTGCTGGATTTGCTGATAGCGGATACAGCAGGATATAGATCGGTTGGAGACTTGGACGGAGAGATGGCAGATGGAGTTTAATCCGGACAAACATGAGGTAATGCATTTTGGAAGGTCTAATACAAATAGGAAATATACAGTAAATGGCAGAACCCTTAGGAGTATTGATAGGCAAAGGGATCCGGATGTATAGGTACACAGGTCACTGAAAGTGGCAATGCAGGTAGAGAAGGTAGTCAAGAAAGCAGACGGCATTCTTGCCTTCATTGACCGGGATATTGAGTTTGAAAATTGGCAAGTCATGTTGCAGCTTTATAGCTTAGTTAGGCTGCACTTGGAATATAGTGCTCAATTCTGGTCACCACATTACTAGAAGGACGTGGAGGCTTTGGAGAGGACACAGAAAAGACTTACCAGGATGTTGCCTGGTATGGAGGGCATCAGCTGTGAGAGGTTGGAGAAACTTGGTTTGTTCTCACTGGAATGACGGAGGTTGAAGGGTGACCTGATAGAAGTTTACGAGATTATGACAGGCATGGACAGAGTGGATAGTCAGAAGCGTTTTCCCAGGGTGAAAGAGTCAATTACTAGGGGGCACAGGTTTAAGGTGTAAGGGGCAAGGTTTAAAGGAGATGTAGTGGGTGCCTGGAACTCATTGCTGGGGAAGGTAGTGAAAGCAGATATGAAAGTGACTTTTAAGGGGAGTCTCTGGAAGGGTAGGGGGTTTTAGTTAAGTCGGGCAGCATGGTCGGTGCAGGCTTGGAGGGCCGAAGGGCCTGTACCTGTGTTGCAATTTTCTTTGTTCTTTGTCCCACAAGGACACAGGGAGAACATGCAAATTCCACAAAGACAGTGACCCAAGCTGGGAACTGAACCCGGCTCCCTGGGATTGTGAGGCAGCAGTGCTAACCACGGTGCTGCCCCAGTACAGGCTTAGTCTATTCAATCACATCTCAGGGGAGAATCACCTCATCCCAAAAATCAGTCGAGTGAATCATTATTGTACTCCAAAGCAAGTGGCCTTCTTTAGGTAAGGACATCAAAATTGTACACAGTATTGGCAGTTGTGGCCTTACCAAGTACTTACAGTTGACATATTTACTCTTAAAATCCAACCACTTTGTAATAAAGGCTAATATGTTGTTTGCATTTGTATTGTTTTTTACTGCACTGCCATGTTAACTTTCTATAATTCATACCAAAGAGAGCCCAGGTCCCTCCAAATATCTACATTTCCCACTCTTCTGCTAAGTCCTTTTAACCTTCAGCACAAATCGAATTTTTGGCCTTGCACACTGTCTTTCCAGGTGACCACTGGAGTGGTGTGCCGGATGATCGCCATCACCTAACTCGTTGAAGTAAATTTGATTTATTATTGTTACATGCATTAGTCTACAGTGAAAAGTTTGGTTTCTTGCACACTATACAGACAAAGCACGCTGTTTACACAGGAGATAGAGAGAGAGTGCAGAATGTAGTGTTGCAGTCATAGCTAGGATGTAGCGAAAGATCAACTTAATGTGAGGTAACTCCATTCAAAATGGCACCAGGGAAGAACCTGTTCTTGAGATGGTTGGTACTTGACCTCAGACTTTTGGATCTTTTTCCCAATAGTCGGAAAATTGTAGATAACTGAAACCGAAGCTTTTTGCTGTTTACATCAGTTACTCCCAAAAATGGCCCATTTTTTTCTACTATATTTTCTGTTTATTAACAATCCAATTCATACTGATATTTTGCCCCAATCTCTTGAGCTCTAGTTTTGTGTAATAACCTCTTGTACAGCAGTTTATAGCTCGCTTTTTGAAAATCAGCCATGTTTCCTTTATCTAGCTGGCTCGTTACAATTTGTTGAATATGATCTACCTTTTATAAATCTGTGATGGCTCTGCTGAATCATATCATGATTTTCTATGTGTCACATTAAAACATCCCCAAAGATAGATACTAACATCTTCCTTACTATTGATGTTAAGCTAATTAGTCTGTTTTCTCTCTCCCTCCTTTACAGAAGAGTGGGGTCACGCTTGTTACCGCAATACCTCTCCCAGTGACTAATTTCATAAAAGCATTGCTGAAATCTGGTCACTCCTCTACCCTCTTGGACCACCTATTTGACAAAGTGAAGAAATTAACTAAAGAATGCTCCAATTTAATGAGCTGCTAGGTTTTATGTTCAACCTCCTGTGCAAGTTGTTGCACAAGTATCCAACTATATCATGTCTCTGCCTGTATCATTAAACCCAACCACTAGATGGTGGACAAGACTGTTGTTTTGAGAATAGGTCTTCCAACGTCCGAAAAACCAATTCTCAGCTCAGTTCGTCAACTTTTGAGAACAGCCAACCTGAGATTAGAAACTCATTGAATCAGGTATCAGATTATATCAGTGTATTATTTTAATTTGAAAAATTAAATGGTCTACAATACTGATTTCTTCATACAATACAGAAAATTGTGCAATGTAAATCATAACATTTGAACAACATTTCATTTTAGATTTATTCCCAATATAAAAAGAAAGCTCCCAAGGGACTGAAGTTAGTACATTAACCATAAACCCTTTTGGATTTTCAACTTAATATTTAACCGATTAAGAAATTTTGTACTCACCATTGCAATAAATCGTCCAATGAAACAAAAATACGAGAGGTGGTCTGGATTTATTGTGGATGCTGGATTTATCTGCAAACAATAGTTGCTCTTGCCAGCATACTCAAAAAGACAGTACATTGGATTTAACACCTCGTGGGATAACAGGAAGAACCATTCTCTGTATGAAGAAAATTAAACAAATAACTTTTAAAATGCACTATCGGTAACCCGACAATTTAAAAAAACACCCGTCAAAACTCCAATCCCTTCCTCATTATTGAAGAGAACCTGCCCCTCTACAAGGTTGAAGGCTGACACACAAAGCAATTGTCAAGTTGCAAGAAAATAATAATTAATGAAAACAAAGTGCTGCAAATACTCTTCAGATCTGGCAGCTTCCATGGAGAGAGAAGCACAGCTAACAGAGTCGATGTTCTTTCAGCAAATTCTGGGTTCTGAAGGGTCATCAACCTCAATTGTTAATTCCATTTTTCTCTGTTCCAGAGTCTTCAGCAGTTTTGGCATTTTGTGTTTTTATTTCAGATTCCCAGCATCTACAGTATTTGGTTTTTGTAATAACAATCTGTTTCCTCTTTTAAACATGCTTGGTGAACCTATTTAAATGAAAGCTGCAACATTACCACAACCCAAATCATTCAGTAGACTGAGAATGATTTACACAAAACGTGCTTTTTTTTATTGTTTTCAAAGAGTCTGGTAGATCATAAATCTGATGTACAGATGAGATCCCTCCCCAGCATATTCAGAGAAGCACAGATGGAGAAGCTCTAAACACATCCTTTCATACCTCCTTGGATTCTAGAGTAGTTCAAGAGGACTGGAGAATTTCAAATGTTGATTCTCCATTCAAAAAAGAGGAATAATCCTTGTTATTGGAGACCAAGCAATCTAATGTCGATGATGTGAAAAGTGCTAGAGACCATTGTCAAGGACAAAATGATTTCTCACTTAGAGAAGCACGGATTAATAAGGGACAACCAGCACAGATGGCTAAAGCAAATGACATCTGATTAACTTAACTGATGAAGTAACAAATAGTATTTATGAAGGTAGTGGAATAGATTTTGTATCTATGGGACTTTCAAAAAGATTTAATAAAGTACAACAGAACAAATTTATTCAGCATGTGGAAGCATATAATATTAATGGGACAGAGTAGCTTAAGGAATGGAATTAGTTAATGGATTGAAGGGAGAGACTTGTAGTGAACAAGTGTTTTTCTGACTAGCGGACAGTTTACACTGGGGTATCCTAGGGGTCAGTATTAAGGCCAATGCTTTTTACATAAATTGTTTGGCCTTGGATCCAAGGAGTACAATTTTTAAATTAACAGAAGATCCAAAAATTGACAACAAAGTAAATAGCAAACATGACAATAGCAGATATCTGGTGCTTGGTTTTGTAAATGGGGAACAAATGGGAGCTAATGCATTTTGGTAGACTCAATTCAGGTGGGAGTTATAAAACATATGGCAGAACCATCAGGAGCATAGACACACAGAGAGGTTTGGGAGTACAGGTCCACAGATCCTTAAAACTGGCAGCACAGGTGGGAAAGGTGGTGTAGAAAGCCTTCATCGGCCAGGGCATCGAGTATAAAAGTTGGCAAATTATGTTATAGTTATATAAAACATCTGTTAGGTCACATTTGGAACACTGTGTCCAATTCTGTTGCCACACTACCAGGAGGATGTCAAGGGTTTGGAGGGAGTACAGAAAAAGTTTACCAGGATGTTGCCTGATATGGAGAGTATTAGCTATGAGGAAAGAGTGAATAAACTAGGATTGTTCTCCCTAGAAAGATGGAGGTTGAGGGGTGACCTGATAGAAGTTTATAAAATGATGAGGGGCATAGATAAGGTTAACAGTCGAAGCTTTCTCACAGGGCAGAAATAACAATTACAAGGGGGTACAAGTTCAAAGTAAAGGGGGGGGGGGGGGGAGATTCAGTAGAGATGTGTGGGGGAAGCTTTTTACATAGAGGGTGGTGGGGGGGGGCCTGGGATGCACTGCCAAGTGAGGTGGTTGAAGAAGGCATGTTAGTGACATTTAAGACTTATCTGGATACAAACATGAATAGGCCAGGAAGAGAGGGATACAGGTAGTTGGTCTAGATAAGGCAACATAATTGGCGCAGGCTTGGTGGGCCAAAGGGCCCGTTCCTGAGCGCTGCAGTTCTTTGTTTGTTCTTTGAATACAAAAACAAGGAGGTTGTGCTAAACCTTTACAAATTTCTGGTTAGACCTCAGCTGGAGCTTTGCGCACAATTCTATGCACCATATTTTAAGAAAGGTGTCAAGAATCTGGAATGGGTACAAAACAGGAATAACTTACGAAGCTAGGATTGTTCTCCTTATAAGTATTCCAAACTACAAGGGGTTTTGTTAGGCTAAGTGAAGAAAAGTATTTGCCTCCGATAGATGGGTCAGTAACCAGAGGTCAAAGATTTTAATTTATTGGCAAAGGAACAGAAGGAGAAATGAGACAAAATCTCTTCACACAGATTAAGGTATGGAATGAACTGCATGAAAGGACGGTAAAATCATATTCCACATGAGCATGCACTTGAAGATAACCAATTTGCAGGGTTATGGGGATATAGCTGGGGTTCGAGACTAAATCGGACAGTTCTTTCAGAGTCACTACAGACATGATGAGTTGAATGGCCCCTTTCAGTGCATTAAGCTTTTTTTAATTAATGATTTCCCATACAATAATAAATTGGTTCTATTATTTTTGTACAGATTTATATTCAAACATAACCTTGCACATTAGGATCTTCACATGCGGAGAAATGCTTCTTACTAGTTGCAGCATTTTACTAAATCTTACTTGAAATTAGATCTTTATTTGCAAATCATTGTGATGGTGCTTTACCTGGCCAATCCACCATAATCCAGTCCCTCTTCTCCTCTAAATATTACATATAATCGCCTTCGAAGGTCATATGGTTTTAAGGCCATGATCTGTTTAAAAAAACAAATTTTTTAATAAGGTTTTCACTTGCACACATCAAGAAAAGTGAAAATAGTTTAAAATTGCACACTTCTAACAGGAACAACAGGTTAAGTTTATTGAAGAAGAAATACTGGATTAGAAATTTCCCTGCCTTTCTAGTGCACTCCTACTGTAACTTCGACAGTTGTGTACTGCCAAGATTGAAAAATAGGTTGGGACTTGAATAAGTTTTTATGGTTAATACCGGAGATATTTAATGACATATGATCTTCATATAATCAGCAGGATTGCTAGCCTAAGTTTCCAGGACCATAATTAATAATGGTACTGATATCAATTGTTGATGGTCATGGCAACTAATTAATAATACAAAATATTAGCAATTCATGAATGACAGGTCTGTACATTTAAAGTTTATTTTTAGTACTGTCACAAGTAGGCTTACATTAACACTGCACTGAAGTTATTGCGAAAATCCCCTAGTCGCCATATTCCGGCACCTGTTCGAGTAAACTGAGGGAGAATTTTCCATGGCCAATGCACTTCGGATTGTGAAAGGAAACCGGAGCACCTGGAAGAAAACCCACACAGACACGAGGAGAACGTGCGGATTCCACATAGACAGTGACCCAAGGCCGGAATTGAACTTGGGTTCCTGGAGCTGTGAGGCAGCAGTACTAACCACTGTGCCACTATGCTGCCCATTTCTAACTGTAACTGCTAATATTACAGTTACAACTTTAGCCCAAACATTAGAATGTAGAAACTTACAGCACAGAAGGATTCAATCATTGTGCCTAGGCTGGTTTTTTGGAAGGGCAGTCATGCTTAGTCCCAAACCCTCACTTTTTTTCCCATGACTCTATAAATTGTTCAAGTACATGTGCACATCATTTTTAAAATTACTTATGGAATAAGCTTAGAGCATGCAAGATCCCACCAACTCATTGGGAAAAAAAGTCTCTTTGGTTCTCTTCTAGATCTTTTGCCAAGCACTTTAAATCCACAACCTCTGCTCATTGACACATTTGCCAGAGGGAATAGTTTTACTCTATCAAAACCTCACATCTTTTATTTATTTATTAGATTACCTATTATGTTCTAATGGAGAATGATGACAGGGTAGGAGGCTTATTTTGAGCATAAACCAAGCATGGATCAGTTAGGCTGAATGGTCTGTTTTTGTCTGCTGATTTTATATACAATGGACAAAGGCATCAAATGAAATGTTAAGCAAGTTTCTGCATCAACCTTAACACCGAATTACTGCAGATGCAAAGCAGAAAATGCATAATTTAAAACAGAAACAAAAACTTAAGAAAACCAAAAGGCAAAACCCAATAATAAGAACTGAGTATAACTCCTCAAATCTCTGACACACGACCAAAAAGAAACACATTATCAGCCTTAGAAAACTTATAATTTTATAAGAATACGAATAGGCAGATGTGCTCAAAATAGCCCAATCATCAAAATCTTTTCTGTGCTTTTTTTAGAACAAGAAAAGACTCTAGATAGAGAGTTGTGACGGTCTGTCAAGTGGGCTGCCTGAAAGTGTAATGAAAGCAGATTCAATAACAACTTTCAAAGGGAAAATGGATGAGTACTTAAAGAGAAGAGAAATGTAGAACTATGAGAAAGCTGTGGGACTAATTGGATAGTTCTTTCAAAGAGCCTGCAGAACAAAGATGGACCAAATACTGTAGCATTCTAATGAATTGCAAATGTTTTGTATCAACATTAAGGCAGCCAGGTGTTAGCAAGATAATTTAATCGAGGGTGATACTTGTAACCTCACAGAGGAGAATGGAGAATGAACATTTCAAAATAAACATAATTTGATCAGGTCAATTCAATTATTGCAATTTATTTTGGAAGATGGGTAGGGAGACAGGTGGCTATAAAATGATGCTAATGGTACATAGGATCAAGACAACAAATGCCTTAATTCAAAACTGTTCAAATAAAATGGGTCACACTCTGTCCTAGTTTGAACTGATGGGCTTGAGAAGGATTCCTTTCGGAGCCGGATTCTAGAATGTGCTTCATTTGTTTTTCCATTTTTTCCAACTATACTCCTCCACCAGATATTTTGGCCATACACAGCTAAAGTCATATGCCTAAACCATTAAAATACATGGATGCAACTTTCTTGCTAATTGGCATTTCACAAAATTGAAACCAGAGAAGCACTTATAGTAGTTAAATTTGGGATTACAGAGTCCCATTCCTCATTTACATTGGGTGGGATTAAATGCTCTGTGTAAGTGTGGTGCTGGCGTCAGATTGCACACTTCTTGCCTCATTAATATGCATTAACATGAAATATATTAAATCACAGGCAAGCAGCCTGTGGCCTTGGATCACTGCAGCAGGCACCTTATTTAAACTCTACCTTCACAGAGCATTCTCAGTGTTGACTGCTGGAAGAGACAGATGACCCCCAAAGGAAAGAAGACAACAACCCTCAAGTTTAGTGACATATCGCTGGATCAACTCGTTGATGCTGTTGAGATTGCACTCTAGCTTTGTGATGGCAGAAGGTGGTCCAAAAACCTGTAAACTACAGCTTGAGGGATGAAGGTTGCCAATACAGCCCATAAGAGATGTTATCCAATGCAGGAAGAGTATGAATGATCTCATCTGTTTCACCTGGGTAAGTCAACCTCAACTATCACTCTCAACTCATACTGTCACAAGCCTACACGATATTTGGAGGATGACTATCCACAGTGATCTCACACACTGCCAGCTTAAGGGGCATCAGTTCTCACTCTGTCACACGCACACCTGGACATCTCCATCCGGGCTCGCATCCTGAGCATCTCATGTACTCATCCCATGCGCGGATCCATTTAGTATCTGCACGTCAAGCATCTGCACATCAAGCATCTTATCATCTTCCTTGACACAGAGTCTGATCTCATTTCCACTATCTGTCCTTATGCAGGGCAAACTTGCCCACAATAACGAGGAGAAGTCCCAGTCTGGTGTTGGGCTGCCTGAGCTCAAGCCTCTGACTCCCCAAGAGGAATGTGTTGTTGAGCTTGTTGGAGATGACCAGGACCATATCAGCAGTGATGGTGAGATCAGAGGCACAGACCCAAGACAGGATCATTCAGCAGATAGCAACATTAGGTGCATTGTTGTGTTTTGTCATCTATTGCCATGCACCACCACTCTCCATTATCTTTAGCAGGCACCACAGCCAAACACCCCAGGGGCACCAGTAGCCAGCCCCTCATTTGGATCCAGTTGACATGCTGCTGGAAGGTCTGCCATGGCACTCACCCAAGATCAAAGAGAAACATGCATGCCATGGATCTTTCCATCCCCTACCTAAACTCTCTGGATTTAGCCAAATGAGATGTGCCTCAATACGAAGGATGTATACATTGCTTTATTGGGCAAACAGATATCCTGTGGGACTCTGTCAGTTTCTTCCCCTCTTCCCGCTACTGGAGCAACAAAATTGTTGATGCACAAGAAGCAAATCAACAGCGAAAAGCTTTTTGTGTAAAATTGGTTGCATGCTTATGCAGAGTATACTTACTTTCTTTAAAATACTGTGGAATTTCAGCTAAAAGTGATAACCTGAAGCCTTTATTATATATTTTTAATAAGTACTTTTATTTTCTGGTACCTGAGAAGTTACTTACTTGTTGAAAGGAGTCTTCAAACAAAGTCTGTCTAGAAACAGTGATCTTCACATGACTGGGCAACGCATTAGACTGAAAGAACAAAGTCAATCTCGTTAACCAACAACATTTGTAACAGATTTTAAACTGACACCTTAATCTGTTAAGTGCAAAAATTTACATCAGCTCAATCTTTCAAAAGTCTATCCCAGTAATCATAAACTTGTAAAGATTTAAGATTAAGAATAAGTCAGATGTCGATGGAAAAGAAAATTGATTTACCTGACACAGATACCGGAAATGTGCTAACTTCCACCGAAAGCTACGTTCATATGCAATTTGTGGACCCTTTGCACTGTGGAAAATAAGTAACAGTTTACCCTTTAATAGAAATTGGTAATAATTGAATTTTGAAACATTCGAGATACCATTAAGATATAAATATTGTGTGGATTGTGAAAGCTGAACTCTTAAGAAACAACAGATAAACCTTATCATGGTTCCAAGGCAAATTGTGCGGAGGGTGTGGAAAGGCTGCAGAGGGATCTAGATTGGCTGAGCGAGTGGGTGAGGACCTGGCAGATGGAAAACAATGTTGGCAAGTGTGAGGTTATCCACTTTGGTAGGAATAATGGTAGGAAGGACTACTACTTACAGGGCGAAAAGCTGCAGCATGCTACGGTGCAGAGGGACCTGGGGGTCCTTGTGCATGAGTTGCAAAAACCCAGCCTACAGGTACAGCAAGTGGTCAGGAAGGCGAATGGGATGCTGGCCTTCATAGCGAGGGGAATTTAATATGAAAGTAGGGCGGTCTTGCTGCAACTGTACAGGGCACTGGTGAGGCCGCAGCCGGAGTACTGTGTGCAGTTTTGGTCGCCGCACTTGCGCAAGGATATTTTGGCCTTGGAGGGAGTGCAGAGGAGGTTCACTAGGCTGATACCGGAATTGAGGGGGTTGAGCTATGAGGAGAGGCTGAATAAACTGGGCTTGTACTCGTTAGAGTTTAGAAGGATGAGGGAAGATCTCATTGAGACGTATAAGATGATGAAAGGGATGGATAGGGTAGAGGTGGAGAGGTTCCTCCCGCTCAGAAAGGACAGCAGGACTACAGGGCACAAAGGGCTAGATGGCCTACTCCTGCTCCTATTTCTTATGTTCTTATGATTCCAATGCTTCCTAAACTAGTCAGCACTTTGGTATATCAGGCCACAAGGTTGTGTTCCTGCTCTCGGCTTACAAGCAAAAACTGAAACAGAAGAATCCGTCAAAAAATGGCATGCAATGTTGGTCTGACGAATTGGATAATCTCCTATGGGACCGCTTAGAATCAGTAGACTGGTCAGTATTTAAAAATTCTATGACCAGCCTGAACGAGTACGCCACTACCGTAACTGACTTCATGAGTAAGTGTGTAGGAGACTGTGCCAAAGAAGCAAATCTGTGTGTTTCCCAATCAGAAACCATGGATGAACAGGGATACCCACTGCTTGCTGAAGTCCAGGCCTGAGGTGTTCAAGTCAGGTGACCCTGGCCTATACAAGAAAACCAGATATGATCTATGGAGATCCATCAAAGATGCCAAAAGACAGTACCGGACTAAGTTAGAATCCAGGCTAGCCACAAGGACTCCAGATGATATGGCAAGGTCTGCAAGACATAACAGGCTACAAGATGAAGGCATGCAACTCGCCAGCTCCAATGCACCCCTCCCTGATGAGCTCAATGTACTCTCTGCCAGTTTTGAGCAAGAGGTCCGTGAGAAAATGCCCTCCATCCTGGACACCTTGTACAAACCTGTATCAGAGATCACCATTGCTGACATCAGAGTAGCCTTCCCAAAAATCAACCCACAGAAAGCAACTGGTCCAGATTGCGTATCCTGGGGTGCACCCAAGTCCTGCACGGACCAGCTGGAGGGGTATTCGCAGACATTTTCAACCTTTCTTAGAACAATCTGAGGTCCTTATCTTCTTCAAGAAAATGACTATCCAAGTATCAAAGAAAAGCCAGGTAGCGTGCCTTAATCACCATCATCCAGTGACTCTGACATATTATTATCAAGTACTTCAAAAGGTTAGTCATGTCACAAATCAATTCCTGCCTCCCATACTGCCTGGATCCACTGCAGTTAGCCTATCACCACAACAGATGCCATCTCCCTGGCCCTACACGCAACCCTGGAACACCTAGACAACAAAGACATCTATGTCAGACTCCTATTCATAGACTACAGCTAAGTCTTTAACACCATTATTCTTTCGAGACTCGAGTGGCCTGAGGCTCGACTCCTCCATCTGCAACTGGATCCTAAGTTTCCTAACACACAGACGTCAATCAGTAAGGATAGATAACAACACCTCCGCCACGATCATCCTCAGCACCGGTGCTCCGCAATAGTATGTCCTCAGCCCCTTGCTGTATTCCTTATACATCTCTAACTACATGGCCAAATTCCCCTCCAACTCAATTTTCAAGTTTGTTGATAACACCACCATTGTGGGTCAGGTCTCAAGCAATGACAAGACACAGTAAACAGATAGAGACTCTGACGAACTGGTGCGACGACAATCATCTCTCCCTCAATGTCAACAAAACAACGGGAGATAGTCATCGACTTCAGGAAGCGTAGTGGAGGACATGCCCCTGTCTACATTAATAGCGATGAAGTAGAAACGGTCAAGAACTTCATGTTCTTAGGTGTCCAGATCACGAAAAACCTGTCCTGGTCCCTCCATGCAGACACTATAGTTAAGAAAGCCCACCAACGCCTCTACTTTTTCAGGAAACTATGGAAATTTGGCATGTCTGCTACAACTCTCACCAACTTCTACAAATGCACCATAGAAAGCATTCTTTCCTGTTGTATCACAGTTTGGTGCGGCTACTGTCCATGAATGAAGCCCAGTCCATCACTCAAACTAGCCTCCCATCCATTAACATTGTTTATACTTCCAACTGCCTCAGAAAAGCAGCTACCCTAATCAAGGACCCCACACAACTAGGCCATACTCTCTTCCACCTTCTTCCGTCAGAAAAAAGATACAAAAGACTGAGGACATGTACCAACCAACTCAAAACAGCACTTTCCTGACTCCTTTCAGACTTTTGAATGGATCAACCTTGCATTAAGTTGTTCTTTCTCTATACCGTAGCTATGACTGCAACACTACATTCTGCACTCTCTCATTTCCTGCTTTATGAATGGTATGCTTTGTCTGTATAGCCGCAAGAGACAACACTTTTCACTGTATACATGTGATAATAAATCAAATCAAATCAATTTATCAACTAATACACCACGGTGTAGAAACAAATCCTAATATGACATTAAGCATGCTATTAATATTGAGAAAATGTACTTTGTTAAAAAATCTGACTAGAATCATGGACCATTGCAACACAGAAATGCTCTGCAGCCAGTTATGCCTGATACAGCTCTTTGAATGGTTGGTCCAAGTTCATCCTGCACTCCAGCTTTTTGCCTCAAAATCTAAAAATTAGTCCTTTTCAAGTACATTTCTAATTATCTCTTCCTTTTCCCCCCACAGAATCTGAATTCAATGCTCTTTCAGACAGGGTGTTCCAGATCTTAACAATCTTCAGTGTGATAAAATCTCCCATTTTCTCTTCAACTCTTTTGCCTGTTGTTTTAGATCTGTAGTTTAAATCGGTCCCTTGACTGACGAAGTAATTTTTCCCTACTGGTTTTATCAAAACCCCTCAAATTTTGAATACCTCTATTAGCCCTCCCTTAACCTTCCAAGCTCTTAGAAGAATAATCTCTGTCTTCAATCTCTCCACAAAACTGAAGCCCCTCATCCCTGATATCATCCAGGCAAACCTCTTCTGTGCCCTCTCCAAGACTTCCACAACTTTCCTAGAGGGTGGCACCTAGAACTGTACAGTATTCTGACCGAGGCCTACTAAATGATTTACAAAGGTTGATCATTACTTTCTTGCTTTGTATCCGATGTCCCTATTTAAAAGTTAGGTATTTCATGTGTTTTCTTAGCTTATCTTATCAATTTTCTCCCTCTGCTCTAGCACCCATTTTCAAACAGTACCCTTTAGATCATACTCTCTTTCCATGTTGTTCTTCCTAAAAGTGCATCACATTGCATCGGTCATTTGTCTGCCTATTTCAATAATCTATGTCCTCCTGAAGTCTATAGCTATTGAGATTGCAATTTATTATATAGCCAAGTTTTGTATCATTCTCAAACTTCAAAACTGTGCTTTTGACACCCAAATCTAGGCTACTTCTTAAGAGGAGTACAGTAATTGCACACTTCAGACTTCCTGACAACATAAAAGGTATTTACTAACAAGGAAAAACATGAACAGTGGCTTGCTGCCTCACTGCCTGCCCAGGAACAGCCCACTCCTACATGTCTTCTGGAGTACTCCGCCCACTGCATTGATTACCCACTCAGTTCCACTTGATCCCCCAAGCCAGATGAGCCTCTTCTGCTGTGCTGTCTTAAAGGGACAATCATCAGAACCACCATAGGAAGTTAGGGATGGGCAATGAATGCTGGCCTAGACAGCAAAGCTGTGAATAAATAAAAACTTAGATATAACAAGCAATAGGCTCTGGAAATAACTTCTGGAAGGACACTCTGCATAATTCTCTCCAGTCAAAAGAAATCTGTCCACCACTACTTTGTCTCCTATCCGTTTAATATCATGTGCTTCTATTTTCTGAATAGAACTGTTAAACAATATTTTACCAAATTACTTCAGTATGTTTACACATACAAGATTCACTGCACTATATTCATCAACCCTCTCAAGTACCTCAAAGAGCTCAATCAGGTTAGTCAGACATGATCTGCCTGTAACAAACCTAAGCTGTTGTCCCTTATTAACACACACTTCTCCAAGATGTTATCCTCTGAAATGATCTCGACATGTTTTCCCAACATTGATGTCATACTGATTGGCCCATCATTAGTAAGTTTCTCTCTCTCCCTCACTCAAATATCTAAGAAGCGCAGAAAGAATTTGGTCACAGATCCTACTATCTCTAACCCAGCTTTCCTTAACAACCTAGGATGCATTCCATTGTGGCCAAGTGATTTACTGAGTGATGTCAACATATGCTCACTCTTTCTCTATCTTAATCCTATCCAGTATCTCCACTCCTTCCCCCCCTACTGAAACAGCAACTTCATCATCATCTTTTATGAAGTGGGACGCAAAATATGCATTCATGCCCTCTACCTCCAAAATCTCCCTTACGATGCATAATCTGCTTTAGGTATCCTTTTATGTTTTAATATGTTGAATTTGATTAAAAATGCTTGTGCTTCCTACTTCTTGTTTTTAAGATTTATTTCAAATTTGTAATTTTATGTCCAATTTTTCTCCTGAAGATAATCACATGCAGTTTTGGGGCAGATAGATTTCCATTAATAATTAAATGGTCATTCTTCCTGAGGCATCAAATGAAAATGGCTTAATTAAGTAAAAGCAAAATACTGCAGATTCTGAAAAAAACCAACAAAAAGTCAGCAAGTCTGACAGTATCTGTAGACAGAGAAAAAAGAGAGTTAATGTTTCCAGTCCGTACGATTCTTCAGACTTGAAATATTAACTCTATTTTCGCTCTCTACAGACACTGCCAGACTTGCTGAGTTTTTCCAGCATTTTCTGTTTTGCCTTAAGTGTTGACTGAAGGATGTGCCATAAGTAAGTGACACAGACAAAGGTAATATTTCTTCCCTTATATATAGCAACTTTGCCCCTTACTACACCTGAAAAATATGAAGTGAGGGAGATTAGGCAGTAGTATGAAACGCTTAGAATCTTAAAAAAGATCATCAACTTGGATCATATTACTAGGAGCATTAGAACCCTCCTTTGAAAGAATAAATGGGTTGTGCAGGAGCTCACCTGAGGGCTCCATGAATCAAGGTTGCAAATTGGTGAGGGACGCTGACCAACATGTTCTGAGATTAGCCATTTAATCTGTGCTGAAATAGTTGGCCTGAACTGGACTGGCATAGAGGTGCAATCACCATCACAAAGCAGCATTTCTAGCTTAAGATGGACAAAATCAAATCTGTTGCGATTAAAGGTCACAGATCTGAAAATATTAACACTGTCCCTCTCTCCACAGTTGCTGCCAGACCCACTGAGTATTTCCAGCATTTTCTGTTTTTATTTCACAGTTCCCACTCCAGATCATTATCCAGTTAATCCTAGTTGAGTACATTTGTATGTACATTGCATGGGGACAAACATGATCAAAATCAGTTCATTTGTAAAGGGACAATGAGCGAACTAGTGTGCCCACATTTATCGTCAAGGATCATGCAGAAATAGTGGCCATCTGAGCAAGACAATACAGGAGTTTAAAACCAATGTCGCAGTGAGATAAAGTGGCGTGCAAAAGAGGAACAGGAAGATAGCTGTGAAACCAGCTTTTTTCAAACTGTGTTTTAAAGAATTCAATCATCTTAGAGGTAATACCTCTAAGAATTAACATTCAGTAGGTTACTTAAATATTAAATTAATTTAAACAAAAATGTGAAAAATCTCATTTATTTTGCTTAAAATGCAAAGTACCAACCTTGAGTAAACAGCTGTAAAATATATTATATAGGAAGGTTGCAATCATAAAGCTATTTAATTCCTGCCACTTTGTTCGCGAATGGAACTTACACTGATGATTTGCCCGTGCGAGGATCCTGAAAGGTAGTTGTTCGAGTATTGTGATCAACAAAGTATCGGACACCTTCCCTTGTGTATCTAATTTCCCAGCCTTCTGGAAGTGGATCTTCATTCTGCAAACTGCACAGATTAAAATTAACCAAAAGCTGTAGAATAGAAAATGTTAAAGTTTGCAATCACTTATAATACGAATTAAATGCACAAGGCAAAAATAACGCCAAAAAAAGTGCAGTGAAGATGGTAGAAGTGTTTTTTTCTTAAATATAACTCTGTAAATTATATATGAAGCTACAGCTTCTTTTACGGTGACTTTGTCCCATCGAAATATATAAGAAATTTACATGCAGAACAGATTTGGGCCAGTCATAAGATTGAAGATTCTGACCTTTGATGTGCAGATTGGAAAGTAAGCTTCACAGACATAATGGTGATAACAAGAGAGAGTTTAATTTTAATCAAGAACAGTCTTAAAAATTCTGAAAACAATTTCATTTAGAATTTTTGAAGTTACTTGCAATTTCAGTACAATTGCACAATAATGTAGTTTCAAAATAGTTGCCCAGGGCCATAGTGCATACCAGCAAGCTATTTACCATAATACATTTCACAAGATAATTATCAGTCTTACTTCAGTTCATCCATCCAAAAAAGAAAAAAAATACACTTCCTCCTCACACCATTTAATATGCTCATGAATGGTTAAAATCTCCACTGCTTGTTCTTCTGGAATTAGTTCAAAATATTTATCAGTCTATGTAGAGAAGTATTTGCAAGAATATCAAATTTCTCTTCAATTGTTTGAACCGATGTCCAGTTATTGTTTACTTTGAAGGATGACTTCAAATTTCCCTTTTCTATGCAATTTAATATTTAGATCTCCTTCAGACATGTTCTTTTGAGGATAGAGAACTCCAGTTTCGAAAACCTATTCTCATAATTTATTCTGCCAATCCAGAGTGTCTTCAAAACAAGCTATCGCCAGGACTTGAAAGTTTCCCTTATGTTTTAGCATTGGACAGTGCATAAACTGTAGCGTATCAGAACGTTAGCTCAGCACAACTAACATGCTTATATTGTTCAGGATTCTTGATTATTCTGCTTTATTATTGACTGTTTCATTGTGCATCATTATTCTAACATCTCCAGATTTCTGTCAAGCTGACCTTGAGCTATTTCTATAGCTCACTGTATCCAGGTTTTTAATATCTAGTACCCTACAGCCGCTCATAGGCATCTATGACACACAGTGGGCCATTATCAGCAGCAGAACTGCATTCCACTATAAACTGCAACCTTTTGGTCTGGCATATCCTACACTCTATCATTAGCATCAAGCCTGGGGATCAATGAGCAGCATAGGACAGCATTATTCTTTTATTCTTCCAATGAATGTTGGCTTGCTGGCAAGGCCTGCATCTGTTGACAACCCCAATTGCCCTCAAACTGAGTGGCTTGTTAGGTATTGTAAGGACAGCTAAGAATCAAACACATTGGTCTGGACTCGTATTCACGCCGAACTCTGTAAGGATGGCAGAATTCAATTCCTAAAAGCCACTTGTGAACCACATAGGTTTTTACAACCCTGCCAGGAACAGCTTCAAGCATACATAAAAATGAAATGCCTACCTGTTGAAGCTACAATACATAACTACACACATACTAAACAGTGGAAACATCTGACTGCTCCAACAATCACCAGCTCAGAGTAAAGCGCTACATTCCTGCTACAGTCAAGAATGGTGGTGGATAATTAAACAATTAATCACAGGAGAAGTTTCAACGAATGCCCCCATTTTCAATAATGGCAGATTCCAGCATATCAGTGCAAGTCATGGCTGAATCATTTGCAATTATCTTCAGCCAGAAGTGCTGTGTGAATCATCCATTTCAGCCTCCTCCTGAGGTCCCCAACATCACAGATACAAGTCTTCAGCCAATTCAATTCAAACCACATGATTCCAAGAAATGACTGAAGCTACAGAATACAGGAAAGGCTATGGGTTATGAAAACATCCAGCCACAGTGCTGAAGGTGTGCTCCAGCACGAGCCCTGCCCCTGGCCAAGCTGTTCAATCCAGCTACAAATACCTGCTACATTAATGTACTATCGACCTTTTATAAATTTTTGTTGAACTCATTTTTGCAGGCAATTTGTTACTCAACCTTAATTTTCCTCTTCTCACCAGTTTGTTATCATCTGCAAATCTATTCATTTTTCATTGAATTTCTTGAGTCTCCTCCAAAACATTCACTTATTAGTATTCAATGCTTCCTTTCCGTTACCAGCTTTCTTAAGCCCATCTCTTCAGTTCCTTCCAACAAAAAATATATGGTGATTATGGAATTCTGTTAATCAAATTGAGACCATTCATTCAAGCTGCCTCTGCTTTGCCTTGCTCACCAAGCAAAACCATCCCTCAGGTTCATTCCTGCCCAATCTCCCATCTGAAGCCTTTCATTAATTTTCCTTTTACCTTCCCTCTTGAGCCTATTTGTGTCCACAAGACCCATCTCATGATTTTGACCCTGCTCCCAAAAAAACACCCACATATCCCTCTTCCCCCTGCCCCCATTCCAATACTGGCTAATATTGTAAACGGTTCCCACCTTTCAGACAATGTCTCATTCAAAGCAGCTTCATCAGAAAAAAACTCTAGTCACCTCTACCCTTGCAAAATATACGTCCAATATCCTCTCTAAAATTCCACAAAACTTGTACATTTTTATTGTAACTTCATGTTTGAATTTCTCCCATCGCCATTATATTCCTTCCTTTAGAAAGGAGCAAAAGGAAAGAACAAAGAAACAGAAAATGGGAGGTCATTTGTGGTCACCCATCCAAATATCTCCTCCTTTGACTTATTTAGTATCTACTACATAGTATAATGCGATTGATTCTTTCAGCCAGGTTCTTTTTAATTTGCAGATTTCATCTCGAGTTCCCACAAAGCATATACAGTAACCTTTCATGAAAAAAGTTGAAGATTTTTTATGAGTCTTAATACATTATGTAATGAGGTATCCCCTGATCCCATTTGCTCAGAAAGTTCAACGGGCTGAATCTTGACAGCTGCAGCAATGTAAGTATTGTGGTGAGTGGGAATGTGGTTTCTATTGGGGTTGGTTTACATGGTCTTGATTTGATCAGTTCCAATCTGGAAGTCAGTTTGATTGACAGATGTGTCCTTCAATCAATCAGGAAGCAGACCTCAACTGCAAGTAAATCACCTACTGCTGCTGATAATGGGAATCTGATCCCAATTCAGGAAGAGAAATGGGGTATTCTGATGGGGGTGAGCTTGGGAGGTCATGGAAGAACCACATAACATCTACACAAAACTGTCTATGCCCCCCCCCCCCTTAAATGCCACATTTCTGTGTCAGTTATGTTAAAATGGCAAAGCAGGTTAAATCAGATGCTGCCAGCTTCATTATAATACTTCATTAGCAAATCCCCCCAACAATGGATTGGCTATCCACTTTGTATCCCACCTCTGTTAAAACGTAGGTAGTTTAAGGTTTGGTTTGAGATTTTTGAAATTTCAACATCAATACAATTTAGGAATTGACAAGCCACCTCAATTAGTGGGCTTTCTTTACTATTTTAGATATTAATTTTTGCAACAGCTGAAAAGAACAATACAGCACGTGACTTATTATTGAAACATTCAGATGATGTCAACAACGTCCTTGGAAATGTATAAGGAATTATATAGCTTATTATTGTTTAAATTGGGCTTAAGGTACCCACATATTTACTTGGTAATGGATTTCCTTACTAGATACATACCCCTGTGTTCTTGGATCTTCCCACTGCGTAGTCTTTGTATTATGATTCACAAAGTATACTCTATCATTCGCATCCACCCTCCTTTCTGTTACAGAGAAACAAAGAAGGCCTTAGGTTTTTTCATTTCTCATTCCCATATATCCCCCTTCAAGAGAGACTGAGTTGGGGAAACGGGGTGCTGGACCTAAAATTGCAATCTACATAATCTGATCAATTAGATTACTCATGCATCTCTCCCTCTCCCAGTAAACCAAGTATTACAACAGAAGTGACGCTACTTAAAGTTTATCATGTGATATTGTGAACAAAATCTTTAAAATGCAGGATTTGAATCTATGTTAATTTAGTTGCTGTGTACTCCTCAATTCAAAGCTTACCTTGTAAAAATACTGTCTTCATGTATTTCAAATATCATTAATTAGTGCATGAAAAGACTAGAGGCAACTGAGTCATGTCTGCCAAACTGAATGGCAATTTGTCCAGTTAAAGTTGAAATAATAAACCTACCTTTACCAAAATATACATAGTCTTTTTAATTTTAGTGAACTGTCATCTTTTTAAGACATTAAGTAAATCACAGCCTTTCCAATTTAAGAGCATAATCACTTCCTGAAAATTTTACTCAGTGTGTTGTGCTTTTTAAGCAGTGATGCAGGACTCTCCAGAAATGATGACAAACGTACCCCAGCCAGGTGGTAAAGGGCCAAGAGGATCATTTTCTGCTGATAACATTGAGGCCTGTTGAAAATAATATTCGCTTTAGTCAAATGCCATACATGACAATGTACAGAATGAAGCATCAACATCACTAATCTTCTCCTGGTTAGCCTAGGCTAATATTGCTCTTTAATCATCTAGCATGATTGGCACAAAGGAAACCCACATTGAATCACCCTCTATTTCTAATGGCAAGGAAGCATATCGCTCATAATCACCTGACTCTGTTCCAGCATTCATTGAATGGGATTGGAGGTGTGAATCTGGCTTCTACTAGTAAGCAGCACAGTGTAAAAGACACTCGTTTTGACAACTCCATCACTTGTAAACTTAAGCTTCTAACTAAAAAAACTTGCTGTCTTTCTTCTTTATATTCCTTGGCACTGTAGGAATGAAGCAAACAATTCCGGCTACAGGACGGAAAGAATTACTAACACAGGATAGAATTGCCACAGTATAGAATATCAATAATGGTAGGAAATGTTTAAGTAAATGAAACATTTTTGCCGGCATGATGCGCTGGCAAAAGTGGGAAACAAAATGAAGCAATAACTACCGAATAGAGGTATCGCTGGTTGAATTGCTGCATAGCTCCCTGTAGCTGATTCCTTTGAGATTGCCACTGTTCAAAGTTCCTGACTGATTCCATTGTTGGCCGTTGCCATGTTGTTGTCCTGGTGTTATGATCTACATAGTACACCCTGCCTCGATCATCCACCCGTCTTTCCCACCTAAGAGACAAAGTATGTTTTAAGAATAGAACTCAAACCTTCTCACAAACAAGGACATATAAACAACGCAATGCAACATTACTCACCCTGGTGGTAAAGGCTGTGGTCTTTCCCATGTTGTAGTTCTTGTGTTGTGATCAACATAATATGTTCTACCATGAGGATCCTTCCTCTGCTCCCACCTTCAGAAAGTAGAATCAGTTTAGGAAAAAAGATTTATCCAAATAGTTTAAAAATGCACATCTAGGCAATAAAACAGACAGTGGAATGTGTTCCAGTCATCAGTAACACGACCAAACAAAGTTCTTTCACAGTCAGGTGCAATAATCCAAAATAGCTCTTATATGCTATAAAATTCCACAAGCATATATAATTTCTACAGTATAATCTTTAGAGTCATTTGTCTCTATAATTTTAGCTCTGCTGTATTATTTTCAACCTAGCCCTGCCCTGACCTCTCCCAAAACCCCCACTCCCGAAGCCAAAGCCGGGGGAAGAGAAGGGGGATGAGGGTGAAGGGCAGCAAGAGGGGTGACAGGGGGGAGACACAGCCACCGGGAGAGCCACGGGGAGGCATCCCGGGGAAGGGGGGGGGAAAAGGGGGAAGGGGGGAAAAAAGGGGAAAGGGGGAAGGGGGGGAAAAAAGGGGAAGGGGGAAGGGGGGAGGGGGGAAGATGGGCTGGCCGAGGATGTGGAAGGGGATGGAAATGGAGGACCGGGAGGGCGGAGGGAGGGGGGGAGGGAGGACCGGGGAGGGAGGGACGGATGGACGGAGGGAGGGAGGGAGGGAGGGAGGGAGGGAGGGAGGGAGGGAGGACCGGGGAGGGAGGGACGGACGGAGGGAGGGAGGGAGGAACGGGCGGGGAGGGAGGGAGGACCGGGGGGGGGGGGAGGGAGGGGGGGAGGGAGGGAGGGAGGGAGGGAGGACGGACGGACCGGGGAGGACCGACGGACCGGGGAGGGAGGGAGGACCGGGGAGGGAGGGAGGACCGGGGAGGGAGGGAGGACCGGGGAGGGAGGGAGGACCGGGGAGGGAGGGAGGACCGGGGAGGGAGGGAGGACCGGGGAGGGAGGGAGGACCGGGGAGGGAGGGAGGACCGGGGAGGGAGGGAGGACCGGGGAGGGAGGGAGGACCGGGGAGGGAGGGAGGACCGGGGAGGGAGGGAGGACCGGGGAGGGAGGGAGGACCGGGGAGGGAGGGAGGACCGGGGAGGGAGGGAGGACGGATGGACGGACCAGGGAGGGAGGGAGGACCGGGGAGGGAGGGAGGACGGATGGACGGACCAGGGAGGGAGGGAGGACGGACGGACCAGGGAGGGAGGGAGGACCAAGGACGCCGCACATGTGCAAGGATATATTGGCCTTGGAGGGAGTGCAGAGGAGGTTCACTAGGCTGATACCAGAGATGAGGGGGTTGGACTATGAAGAGAGACTAAATAGACTGGGTCTGTACTCGCTGGAGTTGAGAAGGATGAGGGGGATCTTACAGAGACGTATAAGATAATGAAAGGAATGGATAGGGTAGAGGTAAAGAGATTCTTCCCGCTTAGAAAGGATAGCAGGACTAGAGGGCACAGCCTCAAGATGGGGGGGCGGGGGAAGAGAGTTTAGATCGGAGTTGAGGAGGAACTTCTTCACTCAAAGGGTGGTGAATCTCTGGAATTCTCTGCCCGTTGAAGTGGTGAAGGCTACCTCGCTAAATATATTTAAGTCATGGGTAGATAGGTTTTTGACAGACAAGGGAATTAAGGGTTATGGGGAGAAAGCAGGAAAGTGGAACTGATCCACTTCAGATCAGCCATGATCTTATTGAATGATGGGACAGGCTCGAAGGACTAGATAGCCTGCTCCTGCTTCTTGGGTGTGGGGTGTGGGGTGTGGGGGGAGGGGCACAGAACCAGAGTTTGGAACAAAGGTACAGTTTGGAGACAGACGGATGGTCTTTCAGCAAACTTGAGTGGGTCGGGGGCATAATTTGGAGGGTGGTGGAGCTTTGATGTAGGGTTAGTGTTTGGAGATTGGAGACACATGGGGGAGAGTGGAAACATAGAACATTACAGCACAGTACAGGCCCTTCGGCCCTCAATGTTGTGCCGAGCTACATCCAATCCCAAGATCAAACTGTCCCCTCCCTATAATTCTAGAGTGCTCCATGTGCCTATCCAATAACTGCTTGAAAGTTCCTAAAATGTCCGATTCCAGTATCACAGCAGGCAGTCTATTCCACGCCCCAACCACTCTCTGAGTGAAGAATCTACCTTGGACATCCCTCCTATATCTCCCACCATGAACCTTATGCCGAGGACGGAGGGAGGGAGACAAGTAGAAGAGTGTAGATCCTGAGAACTGAGGTGAATGGGTGGGAAGTATGCATCTTGAGACTAAAATGTTCAGGATCAGACTTTTGTTTAATTCATTACGGGAATGTGGACATTGCTGGTTGGGCAAGTATTTATTGCCCATCCTACTTGCCTTGGAGAATGTGGTGATGAACTGAATTCTTGAACCACTGTGTCCTCGTGGTGTAGGTTTATAGGAAGGCAGTTCCAGAATTATGACCCCGTGACAGTGAAGGAATGGTGATATATTTTCAAGTCAGGATGATGAGTGAATTGGTGGAGCACGTCCAGGTGATGGTGTTTCCGTGTGCCTGCTGCCCTCGTCCTTCTGGATGGCAGAGGTCATGGGTTTAGAAAGTGCTGTCTAAGAAGCCTTGCTGAGTTGTTGCAGTGCATTTTGTAGATGTTACACTTTGTTGCCAATGTTCTTCTCTGGTGGAGGGATTGAATATATATGGAAGTGGTTAAGTAAGCTGCTTTGATAAGAGATGGGATTAAGAGTTATGGGGAGAGGGTGGAAATGTGGAACTGAGCCACGACAGATCAGCCATGATCTTATTGAATGGCAGGCTCAAAGGGCTAGATGGCCTACTCCTGCTCCTATTTCTTATGTTCTTTGTCCTGGACGGTGACAAGCTTCTCCAGTGTTAATGGAGCTGCACTCACCTAGACAAGGCACGAGTATTCATAAGAACATAAGAACATAAGAAATAGGAGCAGGAGTAGGCCATCTAGCCCTTCGAGCCTGCCCCGCCATTCAATAAGATCATGGCTGATCTGTTGTGGCTCAGTTCCACTTTCCCGCCCTCTCCCCATAACCCTTAATCCCCTCTCTTATCAAAAACCCATCAACCCGCTTCTTAAAAATATTTAGCGAGGCAGCCTCCACCACTTCAACGGGCAGAGAATTCCAGAGATTCACCACCCTTTGAGTGAAGAAGTTCCTCCTCAACTCCGTTCTAAACCGCCTCCCCTTTATCTTGAGGCTGTGCCCCCTAGTCCTACTGTCTTTTTTGAGCGGGAAGAGTCTCTCCACCTCTATCCTATCCATCCCATTCATCATCTTATACGTCTCAATGAGATCTCCCCTCATTCTTCTAAACTCTAGCGAGTACAAGCCTAGTTTATTCAGCCTCTCCTCATAGCTCAACCCCCTCAACTCCGGTATCAGCCTAGTAAACCTCCTCTGCACTCCCTCCAAGGCCAAAATATCCTTGCACAGGTGCGGCGCCAGTACTCCAGCTGCGGCCTCACCAATGCCCTATACAGCTGCAGCAAGACCTCCCTACTTTTATATTCAATCCCCCTCGCTATGAAGGCCAGCATCCCATTCGCCTTCCTGACCACCTGCTGCACCTGCAAGCTGGGTTTTTGCGACTCATGCACAAGGACCCCGAGGTCCCTCTGCACCGTCGCCTGCTGCAGTTTTTCGCCCCGTAAGTAATAGTCCTTCCTACCATTCTTCCTACCAAAGTGGACCACCTCACACTTGCCAACATTAAATTCCATTTGCCATTTCCTGGCCCATTCGCCCAGCCTATCTAGATCCTTCTGCAGACTCTCCACACCCTCCGCACAATTTGCCTTTCCCCCAATTTTGGTATCATCAGCAAATTTCGACACCCTGCACTCGGTTCCCTCCTCCAGATCATCTATATAAATGGTAAATAGCTGAGGCCCCAGCACCGACCCCTGGGGCACCCCACTAGTCACCAACCACCAATCCGAATAGCACCCATTGACCCCCACTCTCTGCCTCCTATTTGACAACCAATCCTCTATCCACGCTAACACCCTACCCCCAACTCCATGTCCCCTGACCTTCTGCAATAACCTCTTGTGAGGTACCTTGTCAAACGCCTTCTGAAAATCCAGAAAGACCACATCCACCGGCTCTCCTCTATCCACTGCCCTAGACACATCCTCATAGAACTCCAGTAAATTTGTCAGACACGACTTCCCTTTAATGAAACCGTGTTGCGTCCGCCCTATCAAGCAATTCCCTTCAAGATGCCTCGCAATTTCCTGCTTAATGACGGATTCTAACATTTTACCTACCACAGACGTTAAACTAACCGGCCTATAATTCCCCGCCTTTTGCCTGGCACCCTTCTTAAACAACGGCGTATCATTAGCCGTTTTCCAATCTTCCGGCACTTCCCCGGAATCCAGCGACGTCTGGAAAATAACCACCAAGGCATCCACTATAACCTCCGCCATTTCTTTCAGAACCCTCGGATGCATTCCATCCGGTCCTGGGGACTTGTCCACAATCAGCCCCTCCAGTCTGTCGAGCACCACCTCTCTAGTAACAGTAATGTCATTAAGACCCTCCATTCCTACCACCTTTCCATCGCTAACACCCGGCAAATTATTCACGTCCTCTTCCGTGAAGACAGAAACAAAAAAGTTATTCAAGACCTTAGCCATATCCCCATCCCCTACCACTAGCTCCCCTTTCTCATTCTCTAAAGGACCAACGTTCACCCTAGCCAGCCTCTTCCATTCCATCCTGAATTGTGTCTTATTGATGGTGGACAGACTTTGGGGAGTCAAGATGCGAGTTACTTGTTGCAGGACTCCTGGCCTCTGACCTGCTGTTGCAGCCGTTGTATTTATATGGCTAGTCCAGTTCAGTTTCTGGTCAAAGGTAACCCCCATGATTTTGGGGAGATTCAGCAATGATAATGCCACTGAACATCATGGGGCGATGGTTAGATCCTTTCTTATTTGGAGATGGTCATTGCCTGGTACTTGTGTGGCCTGAATGAGGTGTGCTCTCCAGCATTTATTGTATAGTGGAATAATTGTTTTTGATGAAATATGAATTCAGATATTAAGTAATAGGTTTCCTTGTATTTTTCAATGCAGGTTGCCAAGCGTATTTGATAGCTTTGAACATGCTGGATAACTTTGAGCATGTGGGATGTATAGGCATAAGTGCACTAGATAACTTTGAGTGACGATTAAATTTGATGTCAAATTCATGCCAAATTAGAACTTTTGATGTCAATTTGTAATTGACAGCTTTGAGCATGCTTGAAAAGCAAACGTTATGTTACAATTTTCGGGTAGCCTACTTCCAAATCACCACCAATACATATTCGTTAAGGGGTCAAAAAAAGCTGATGTTGATCATTCTTCAATTTCTTCCTGCTTATTTTGGGAAATGCACTCAGTAATTCTCCAATGACAAAATTTAAATTAAGGATGTGCACCCAAACTAACAAATTCTTTTGACAATGCAACCCTTCAACATTATTCTAAAATGCATTTCCTGCTAAGATGACTTACCAGCTTTGTGGTTACCAACTTTAAGGGCATTCAAATGGTCAGTGGATAGGTATATGAATAACATTGGAATTGTTTAGGATAGAGGGTCATTAGATTGGTTCCACTAGTTGGCGCAACATCGCGGGCCAAATGGCCTGTACTGTGCTGTAATGTTCTATGTTCTATTGTGTTCTTTAAAGCAGTGAATAATACTTTAAATTTCTACAGATGTTCCTAAATTCATAATTCTCAAAACTCTTCTTTGATTTAACAACAAGCATTATTAGCACAATTAATTGTGCAACAATTTACACTTACGCAAAGCCGTTAACAGAGGATAATATTCCAAGACGTATTTTGGGGAGATAGAGGATAATGTATACGAAACAGAAGTTAGAGAAAGTAATCCACATAATTACAATATCTCATTCTTTTAGATATAACTGGGCTACTAAAGTTCAACAGAACTATGCATTACCAATGTACAATATACTACAGCAATAGTCCTACTGAATCAAGAACAAACTGGGAGTAGGTAAAAGCTTTTCATAATATATGCATATAAATGATCCATGATTAAATGCAATCACAGATGTGAGTAAACTACATATCAGAAAGGTTCCAGATTTAACTCTTGGCACTTGCTAAGCTTGCCAAATTCAATCAATTGGAAGTTTGAGTAGCACAGCTGATCACAAGGTTCTCAGACAGTTGGAAAGTAGGGGGCGGGGGAACATAAGAAATAGGAGCAGGAGTAGGCCATCTAGCCCTTCGAGCCTGCCCCGCCATTCAATAAGATCATGGCTGATCTGTCGCTGCTCAGTTCCACTTTCCCGCCCTCTCCCCATAACCCTTAATCCCCTCTCTTATCAAAAACCCATCAACCCGCGTCTTAAAAATATGTAGCGAGGCAGCCTCCACCACTTCAACGGGCAGAGAATTCCAGAGATTCACCACCCTTTGAGTGAAGAAGTTCCTCCTCAACTCCGTTCTAAACCGCCCCCCTTTTATCTTGAGGCTGTGCCCCCTAGTCCTACTGTCTTTTTTGAGCGGGAAGAGTCTCTCCACCTCTATCCTATCCATCCCATTCATCATCTTATATGTCTCAATGAGATCTCCCCTCATTCTTCTAAACTCTAATGAGTACAAGCCCAGTTTATTCAGCCTCTCCTCATAGCTCAACCCCCTCAACTCCGGTATCAGCCTAGTAAACCTCCTCTGCACTCCCTCCAAGGCCAAAATATCTTTGCGCACGTGCGGCGCCCAAAACTGCACACAGTACTCCAGCTGCGGCCTCACCAATGCCCTATACAGCTGCAGCAAGACCTCCCTACTTTTATATTCAATCCCCCTCGCTATGAAGGCCAGCATCCCATTCGCCTTCCTGACCACCTGCTGCACCTGCAAGCTGGGTTTTTGCGACTCATGCACAAGGACCCCGAGGTCCCTCTGCACCGTCGCCTGCTGCAGTTTTTCGCCCCGTAAGTAATAGTCCTTCCTACCATTCTTCCTACCAAAGTGGACCACCTCACACTTGCCAACATTAAATTCCATTTGCCATTTCCTGGCCCATTCGCCCAGCCTATCTAGATCCTTCTGCAGACTCTCCACACCCTCCGCACAATTTGCCGTTCCCCCAATCTTGGTGTCATCAGCAAATTTCGACACCCTACACTCGGTTCCCTCCTCCAGATCATCTATATAAATGGAAAAGCTTGCTTTCCAGTAATCGTTATAGGAAGCAACAATGTATATATAAACTGGATGCTGAATACCTCAGTCCCCAAACAAACAAATAAACACCATTCAAACCATACTCTTATCTAAATCACCACCTTAAGAGAGCATTGTAAGAGGGCCAAGCGAGAATAAAGTAAAATATAAATACTCGAGTCCTTCTTTTGGTATTCAAGCATTATTTAGATATAAAACAGATAATCAAGAATTATGGAGCATGCCCATTAGAAAATTGTAACTAATTTAGAGATGCATGTGTAGTTTTCTTTTTACAAAAAAGCGTCCTAAGAGCACTGAGGTCAAATTTACAGCTCCATAAATCTAATTCTTCCTTTCAACATTGTACATCACATATTTCACTTATTTTGGAAAATATGATGTGCATGTTTTAAAAGCAATAGCTAATTGAAACACCTTTTAATTAGTCGACTGAGTAATGCTACTGCTTAAGAAAGCTCATTTTAGGACATGAGCATATTAACCCAGATAGTTTTTTTCCCTTTAAACTCCAATCCTGTAACAATTCAATACTAATAGTCAAACAAAGTCAATCAGTGTTCATGTACTTACCCAGCTGGCAATGGTTCTGTACTAATGCTGTTTGGCTGCTGTCTAATAGGCCCAGCAGATGCATTTGAAGTTGAATGTCTAGGTTTTCCACTGTCTGCCCCTATATTGCTTCTGGCAGCAGAGTCCACAGCTGTAGTTGCTGAAGGAGTATCAGTCGTTGCACCACTAGATGTGCTTGTTGCTGAAGTTGTGCTACTGCCTGCAGCAGTTGTAGTTGTTTCTATTGAACTTACCGTAGACGTGGAAGGTAAAGTAGTACTAGTAGTAGTAGTAGTAGTAATAGTAACAGCAGTAGTGCAAACCAAGGGGGTGGAAGTTTCTGTAGATGGAGTTATAACTTCACTGGCAGGTATCACAGTCACAGTTATTGTTGGTGAGGATGTTGATGATGTTGACGGGGGTGTTGGGGGTGCTGCTGCTGCTGCTGCTGGTGGTGGTGTTGGTGGTGGTGTTGATGGTGGTGCTAGTTCTCCATTTACTAGACAAAAATCAGTAAAATTTTAAACAAATTAGATCATTAGTTATCCATAATCATGAATCAACTTATGCTGAAAGCTGGACATTGTGTTTACAATCTGCTGCAAACTACTGACTTTGTGCTATTTCTGCAAAATGTTAAAATTGTTAACATACCTTTATTTTAAAAACATGTACTTTCAAGCCCACTTACTGTTTATCAATTCCTGTATCACACCAGAGTACTGATATCTGTGCATAAAATCTATAGTTACTTTTGATTAATATTTTTGTACTTATCATTTCTTTTTCCTATATAAACAACTATTTATCTTTCAGGCCTCCCAAATTACTGCAGCGCTGCTCCAAGGTTCATCTTCTGCATCCATTTTTCTACATAATGTTACAAGCAAGTAATAGTAGATATCATTTTCAACTTATAAAACCTTTGGCCATTAACAACTGCTTCCTGGCATCCTCTGCCTCAGGAATCCTACCTCCTGTCACATGGTCAGATGCAGCCCTCTCTCCCAGGTCTGCAACATTCCACCTAGTTTGCTCTCCCATCTTTCACAAATAGCCAAGCTATTTTCTTCCTTTTGACTAATATCTAATCTTTGCTGCTCTGAAATGCCCTAACATTTCAAATATCACACCACACATAGAACATAGAACCTACAGTGCAGAAACAGGCCCTTTGGCCCATCGAGTCTTCTATGACCACAATCCCACCCATGTCCTACCCCCCCATATCCCTACACGTTTACCTGCTAACCCCTCTAACCTACACATCCCTGGACACTAAGGGGCAATTTTAGCATGGCCAATCAACCCAACCCGCACATCTTTGGACTGTGGGAGGAAACCGGAGCACCGGGAGGAAACCCATGCAGACACAAGGAGAATGTGCAAACTCCACATAGACAGTGACCCGAGCCGGGAATTGAACCCAGGTCCCTGGAGCTGTGAAGCAGCAGTGCTAACCACTGTGCTACCGTGCTGCCCATGGGGGTCTTCATGGGTCAGTTGACTAACACCTGAAGTGAAACCTCTCATGCTCATCCTAGCCAAATTCAACGTAAAACGTTACAGGTCAGGCAAGCTTCATAGAACCCCTTGAAATATCGTACTTAACTTTCAAAAAGCTTTCAAAAAAATGTGTTAACCAGGGTTTAGGGTGAACACATTTCTTCTAGAGCCATGATCTTCAATGAAGTGACAAGCACTTCAGTTTTCAGAGCACAAATATATTTACAATTTATTGTCAGAACTTGTAAGAAAAAGCTTCAATACAAAAGCATGGTGTCATGCGAGTGTACCTTTAAGGTTTTATTAAAATGCAGTTTATAGCTTCAGCGATGTCATTGGGGGCTAGAGCTAAGCTGTGGCAGTCAGGTCACAGGGCTTTCAGTTTCAATTGTGGCGATCAGGTCGTAGGGGTTTTTTCAGTTTTGTTTTGGGGAGTGTGTTGGAGGCAGTGTAGCAGCAAGCTAGGGAGCAGTCTCTTTCTCACCCTGTTCGTCTGTTTGTTTTGATTCTGAAACTATCATCAGTTAGCTGAAGGAGAGGCTTATTGCCATCCTGCTCGAAAGAAGCTGTGTTTTGGGAAACAGATTCAACTACAACCTCTTCTGAGGTTCTTCACAAGGGATTTTCAGCATTCAACCCAGGAGGCTGGATTTCTGTAACAAGTGGGCATTAACTAATGCTCTATTGTGCTTACTTCGAGGGTTTTCTGTATTGGGTGTTGGCTTTGGATGGAACACATTAGAAATATTCCTTAAGAGTTATACATCATTGTGATTGTTGTATTTTTTGTTTGTAATTGTTAAAAGTTCTTGCTAATTGTCTTACTATACATGTCAATAATATTCTTAATTAAACTTTGTTTTTGACAAAAGCTCTTCGTGGGTCAGTTGACTAACACTAGAAGTGAAACCTCTCATGCTCATCCTAGCCAAATTCAACGTAAAACGTTACAGGTCAGACAAGCTTCATAGAACCCCCTGAAATATCCTACTTAACTTTCAAAAAGCTTTCAAAAATGTGTTAACCAGGGTTCAGGGTAAACACATTTCTTCTAGAGTGAAGGGCAAGGTGGGTAGAAGTAGGGAACCCTGGATCACTTGGGATATTGAGGCCCTGGTCAAGAAGAAGGAGGTGGCACGTGACATGCATAGGCAGCTGGGATCAAGTGAAGAGTATGGGAATGTGAGAGTAGAGTTAAGATAGAAATCAGGAGGGCAAAAAGGGGACACAAAATTGTTTTGGCAGATAAGGCAAAGGAGAATCTACAGAGCTTCTACAAATACATAAAGGGCAAAGAGTAACTAGGGAGAGAGTAGAGCCTCTTAAGGATCAAATAGATGACCACAAGAGATGGGTGAGATCCTAAATGTCCTGGGGTACATTTCATCAGGTCCTGAGGATTTATCTATTTGATGCTCTTTAAGACTTCCAGCACCACCTCCTCTGCAATATGTTCACTCTTCAAGACAGTATTTACTGTTGACAAAAGCATGTCTGTTAGGGGACATGGGGAAATAACTAGTGACGTCTTGAGGTATGTACATATTGCAGAGGTGGTGGTGCTGCAAGTCTTAAAGCGCATCAAGGTAGATAAATCCCCAGAACCTGATGAAGTGTATCCCAGGACATTGTGGGAGGCTAGGGAGGAAATTGTGGGTCTCCTAGCAAAAGCATTTGAATCATCGATAGTGACAAATAAGATGCCTGAAGATTGAAGGGTGCCAAATACTGTGCCTTTGTTTAAAAAGAGCTGCATGGAAAAGCCTGGGAACTATTAGCCAGTGAGTCTCACATCTGGGGTGGCTAAGTTGTTGGAAGGTATTTTGAGAGACAGGATCTACAGGCATTTAGAGACACAAGGACTAATTAGGGACCATCAGCATAGTGAATGGAAAATCATGTCTCATAAATCTGATTGAGTTCTTTGAAGGGGTAACCAAGAAGGTAGATAAGGTCAGTGCAGTTGATGATGTCTACACAGACTATAGCAAGGCCTTTGACAAGGTGCCACATGGTAGGTTGTTGCATAAGGTTAAACCTCACTGGATCCAGGGTGAGATAGCTAA
Organism: Carcharhinus amblyrhynchos; assembly: GCF_965287045.1. Lineage (NCBI taxonomy): Eukaryota > Metazoa > Chordata > Chondrichthyes > Carcharhiniformes > Carcharhinidae > Carcharhinus > Carcharhinus amblyrhynchos. The sequence goes on along the minus strand of NC_137331.1, from coordinate 83,048,307 downwards.
ATGGATACAAAATTGACTTGATGACAGAAGCCAGAGGGTGGTTACGGAGAGTTGTTTTTCAAAGTGGAGGCCTGTGACCAGCAGCTTGCCTCAGAGATCAGTGCTGGGTCTATTGTTGTTTGTAATTTATATTAATGATTTAGATGAGAATATAGAAGTCATGGTTAGTAAGTTTGCAGATGACACCAAGGTTGGTGGCACAGTGGATAATGCAGAAGGTCATCTCAGATTGCAATGGGATCTTGATCAATTGGACCAGTGGGCTGACAAATGGCAGATGGGGTTAAATTTAGATAAATGCAAGGTGATGCATTTTGGTAGACTGAACCAGGCCAGGACTTACTTAGTTAATGATAGGGCCCTGGGGAGAGTTAAAGAGCAAAGAGATCTAGGGATACAGGTTCATAGCTTCTTGAAAGTGGAGTCACACGTGAACAGAGTGGTGAAAAAGGCATTCAGCATGCTAGATTTCATTGATCAGAACACTGAATACAGGAGATGGAATGTCTTGTTGAAGTTGTACAAGATATTGATAAGGCCATACTTGAAATACTGTGTACATTTTTGGTCACCCTATTATAGAAAGGATATTACTAAATTAGAAAGAGTGCAGAAAAGATTTACTAGGATGCTAATGGAACTCAACGGATTGAGTTATAAGGAGAGGCTGGATAGACTGGGACTTTTTCCTCTGGAGCGTAGGAGGCTAATGGGTGATCATACAGAGGTCCATATAATAATGAGGAGCATAGATTTGCGAGATAGTCAATATCTTTTCCCAAAGGTAGGGGAGTCTAAAACTAGAGGGCATAGGTTTAAGCTGAGAGGGAAGAGATATAAAAGTGTCCAGTGTGGCAATTTTTTCACACAGAGGGTGGTGAGTGTCTGGAAGAAGCTGCCAGACGTAGTAGTAGAGGGGGGTACAATTTTGTCTTTTAAAAAGCATTTAGATAGTTACATGGGTAAGATGAGTATAGAGAGATATGGGCCAAATGCAGGAAATTGGTATTAGCTTAGGGGTTTAAAAAAAGGGTGTCATGGGCAAGTTGGGCTGAAGGGCCCGATTCCATGCTGTAAACCTCTATGACTCAATAACTTGTAACAATGGGAATAAATAATAATGCTGATAAACTGGACGTAGTCTTTCACCTTCAGTAACCTCACTTTAGAAATCACACCACCACACCCACAAGCTTGCACAAATGCAAAGAGGGAAAAACAAGTAATATATGCCCAGAGGGAAGTGAGTTCAAGCATTTGTATGAAGAGAACCTCTTGAATCCCACATCTGAAACTTCAACCAGGTATCTGTCCCTGCCATGACATTAAAACAGCCTTAATCAAAGTCACAAATTACATCCCTGCAAAATGCATGATCCCTCACTTCCTTGACTTAAGCAGTCAATTCCAACACCTGTTCCTTGTTGCCCAGCTCAATGAGATTTATGCTTGCATGGTTCCACTGTTATCTACCTATTGCCACAGTGTTTCCCACAAGAGTTTCTTGCCCTATTCTACATTATTACCTCTCAAGGATCTGTCTTTTGTCCCTCCTCTTCATTAGTGTCAACAAGCAGACAGATCTTGGTGTACATGTGCATAGATCCCTGAAAGTTGGCGCCCAGGATGATAAGGTTGTTGAGAAGGCGTACGGTGTGTCAGCTTTTGTTGGTAGAGGGATTGAATTTCGGAGCCGTGAGATCATGTTGTAACTGTACAAAACTCTGGTGCGGCCGCACTTGGAGAATTGCGTACAGTTCTGGTCACCGCATTATAAGATAGATTTGGAAGCACTGGAAAGGGTGCAAAGGGTGTTTACCAGGATGTTGCCTGGTATGACGGGAAGGTCTTATGAGGAAAGGCTGAGGAACTTGAAGTTATTTTCATTAGAGAGAAAAAGGTTAAGAGGTGACCTAATTGAGGCACACAAGACGATCAGAGGGTTAGATAGGGTAGACAGTGAGAGCCTTTTTCCTCGGATGATGATGGCTAACACAAGGGGATATAGCTTTAAATTGAGGGGTGATAATTATAGGACAGATGTCAGAGGTAGGTTCTTTACTCAGAGGGTGGTAAGGGCGTGGAATGCCGTGCCTGCAGCAGTTGTGGACTCGCCAACTTTATGGGCGTTCAAATGGTCAGTGAATAGGCATATGGATAACATTGGAATAGTTTAGTTTAGAGGGTCATTAGGTTTGTTCCACTGGTCGGCGCAACATCGAGGGCCAAAGGGCCTGTACTGCACTGTAATGTTCTATGTTCTATTACGCTGGAGTGACATCATTTGATAACAAATGCATGCTGACAACACAAATCCCTGCCTCCAGTTAGCAGCCGGTTAGCCTAATATCAGTGATGGGGAACAATATATTAACAGGTGTTAAGGGTTGACTAATGGACAGAAGCAGTGAATAACTATTTCCAGGGTGGCAAGGTATAATTCAGAGTGCCACAAGGACTGATACTAACGTAAAAAATTAAGTCCATTTATCTTATTAAAACCCACTGCTTGTGCATCTTTAAAGACTTATCAACAATTATCCCCACGATTCTTCTTTATTACTTTTAAGAATTGTATGCAATACATTGACCTGGAGTTTCCCGACCCTAAATACATTTCGGCACATTTTTCCACACTGGGGGTATTTGCTACAGAGGTTTCATTTACTAATTTATCTAAATTAGTCTGCAACCTATAAATTTGTACTGAATATGAACTCGTGTGCACAACATGAGGCATTTCAAATTTATGTTCAAATCTAGCTCATTAGTTGAAATAATGAATTTGCAATGGTCCAGCCTTGTGCATTAGAGTGTGTTACGTGGAATTTATATAGCAGGTATCAAACATATTGGATAACTATCCATAATTACGTCTGTCAACAAAGTTATCCTTCACACAATTTAGACCACCTCCTCCTACAACTAGATCTGGTTTTGTCTTGGTTTCAAGGTGCTTAGTTTTTGGGATTTAAAACTAGATTTTTAGGTAAACATATAACATTTAACTTTACAAAAGGCTCATTTAAATGTATTCAGACTAAACTGTTGCATGTCATGCTGTGTACAAGAAGTTGGATGAGGGTTTAGATGTAAACACTGTGTCGACGTTGGAGTAATGACATAAAGCAAACATTTCATGAATTAAATACAGATATAATGTTAGGGACCTGGAGCTGGAACTGGAAGAACTAAAAATTATTCGGGAAGCAGAGGTAGCTATCGACAGAAGTTACAGGGAGATAGTTACTCCTAAAAGTGATGCATGGGTGACTGCTAGAAAGGGTAAGAAGCAGTCAGAGCAGCGATCCCCTGAGGCTGTTCCTCTCCAAAATAAGTACTCTGTTTTGGATGTTGTTGGGGAGGAAGACTCAACCGGGGTAAGCCATGGAGTACAGGTCTCAGGGGTAGAGCCTGTCCCTAATGCTCAGATGGGAAGGGGGAAGAAAAGAACAGGATTAGTGATTGGGGATTCCATAGTTAAGGGGATAGATAGGAGAGTTTGTGGGAAAGAGCGAGACTCGCGGTTGGTATGTTGCCTCCCAGGTGCCAGAGTCCATGATATCTGTGAGCTAGTGTTTGAGATCCTTAAGGGGGAGAAGAACCAGCCCCAAGTTGTGGTTCAAGTAGGCACCCATGACATAGGTAGGAAAAGGGATGGGGATATAAAACAGAAATTCAGAGAGTTAGGGTGGAAGCTTAGGGCTAAAACAAACAGAGTGGTTATCTCTGGTTTGTTACCTGTGCCGCGGGATAGCATGGAGAAGAATAGGGAGAGAGAACATTTGAACTCGTTGCTAAAGGGATGGTGCAGGAGGGAAGGGTTCAGATACTTGGACAATTGGGGCTTATTCTGGGGTAGGTGGGACCTCTACAAGACGGATCTGCACCTGAACCAGAAGGGAACTAATATCTTGGGGGGAAAATTTGCCAATGCGATTCAGGGCGGTTTAAACTGATTCAGAGGGGGGATGGGAACCTGAACTGTAGCTCCAATGTACAGGAGGATGAGAATAGGGAGGACATGGATAACGTTTCTAGGTCACAGCAATGCATTGGCAGGCAGGAGGGTAGTTTGAAGTGCGTATACTTTAATGCGAGGAGCATACGCAATAAGGTGGATGAACTTGCAGCCTGGGTTGGTGCCTGGGACTTCGATGTTGTGGCCATTACAGAGACATGGATAGAGCAGGGACAGGAATGGTTGTTGCAGGTTCCGGGGTTTAGATGTTTCAGCCAGAGCAGAGAAGGTTGTAGAAGAGGGGGAGGCGTGGCATTGTTAGTCAAGGACAGTATTGCGGTGGCAGAAAGGATGTTTGATGTGGACCTGTCTATTGAGGTAGTATGGGCTGAGATTAGAAACAGGAAAGGAGAGATCACACTGTTAGGAGTTTTCTATAGGCCTCCAAAAAGTTCCAGAGATGTAGAGGAAAGGACTGCAAAGATGATCCTGGATAGGTGCGAAAGTAACAGGGTAGTTGTTATGGGGACTTTAACTTTACAAATATCAATTGGAAAAGCTATAGTTCAAGCACGTTAGAGGGGTCAGTTTTTGTCCAACGTGTGCAGGAAGGTTTCATGACACAGTATGTAGATAGGCCCACAAGAGGTGAGGCTACATTGGATTTGGTACTGGGTAATGAACCAGACCAGGTGTTAGACTTGAAGGTAGGTGAGCACTTTGGTGCTAGTGACCACAATTCGGTTATGTTTACCTTAGTGATGGAAAGGGATAGGCATATACCAAAGGGCAGAAGTTATAGCTGGGGGAAAGGTAATTATGAGGCTATTAGGTGAGATTTAGGATACATAGGATGGAGTAGGAAATTGCAGGGGCTGGGAACATCTGAAATGTGGAGCTTATTCAAGGGGCAGCTACTGCGAGTCCTTGATAAATATGTACCTGTCAGGCAGGGAGGAAGTGGTTGAGCGAGGGAACTGTGGTGTACTAAGGAAGTTGAATCTCTGGTGAAGAGGAAGAAGGAGACTTATGTAAAGATGAGATGTGAAGGCTCAGTTAGGGCACTGAAGAGTTATAAATTAGCCAGGAAGAAGCTAAAGAGAGTTAAGAAGAGCTAGAAGAGGACATGAGAAGAGTTTGGCGGATATGTCAAGAATAAAAGATTGGTTAGGGCAAGATTAGGGCCAGTCAGAAACAGCACTGGGAAGTTGTGCGTGGAGCCTGAAGAGATAGGAGAGGCACTGAATGAGTATTTTTCGTCAGTATTCACGCAGGAAAAAGTCAGTGTAGTCGGGGAGAATACTGCGATACCAGGTAGTAGACTAGATGGGATTGAGGTACATAAGGAGGAGGTGTTGGCAATTCTTGAGAGTGTGAAAATAGGTAAGTCCCCTGGGCCGGATGGGATTTACCCTAGGATTCTCTGGGAGGCTAGGGAAGAGATTGCAGAGCCTTTGGCTTTGATCTTCATGTCGTCATTGGCTACAGGTATAGTGCCGGAAGACTGGAGGATAGCAAATGTTGTTCCTTTGTTCAAGAAGGGGAGTAGACACCATCCTGGGAATTATAGACCAGTGAGCCTTACTTCTGTTGTGGGCAAAGTTTTGGAAAGAATTATAAGGGATAGGATTTACATTCATCTAGAGGGAAATAAATTGATTAGGGATAACAACACGGTTTTGTGAAGGGTAGGTCATGCCTCACAAACCTTAGAGTTTTTTGAAAAGGTGACCAAAGAGGTGGATAAGGGTAAGGCAGTTGATGTGGTGTATATGGATTTTAGCAAAGTGTTTGATAAGGTTCCCCATGGTAGACTATTGCAGAAAATGCAGATGCATGGGATTGAGGGTGATTTAGCAGTTTGGATCAGGAATTGGCTAGCTGATAGAAGACAGAGGGTGGTAGTTGATGGCAAATATTCAACCTGGAGTGCAGTTACAAGTGGTATACCTCAAGGATCTGTTTTGGGGCCACTGCTGTTTGTCATTTTTATAAATGACCTAGATGAGGGTGTAGAAGGATGGATTAGTAAATTTGCTGACGACACCAAAGTTGGAGGAGTTGTAGACAGTGAGGATGGATGTTATAGTTTGCAGAGGGACATCGATAAGCTGCAGAGCTGGGCCGAGAGTTGGCAGATGGAGTTTAATACAGAAAAGTGTGAGGTGATTCACTTGGGTAAGAATAACAGGAGTACAGAATATAGGGCTAATGGAAGGACTCTTAGTAGTGTTGACGAGCAGAGAGATCTCGGGGTACATGTGCATAGCTCCCTGAAAGTTGGCACCCAGGTTGATAAGGTTGTTAAGAAGGCGTACGGTGTGTTAGCTTTTATTGGTAGAGGGATTGAATTTCGGAGCCGTGAGGTCATGTTACAACCGTACAAAACTCTGGTGTAGCCACACTTGGAGTATTGCGTACAGTTCTGGTCGCCGCATTATAAGAAAGATGTGGAGGCATTGGAAAGGGTGCAGAGGAGGTTTATCAGGATGTTGCCTGGTATGGTGGGAAGGTCTTATGAAGAAAGGCTGAGGGACTTGATGTTATTTTCATTAGAGAGAAGGAGGTTGCGAGGTGACCTGATTGAGGCATACAAGATAATCAAAGGATTGGACAGGGTGGACAGTGACAGCCTTTTACCTCGGATGGTGATGGCTAACACAAGGGGATATAGCTTTAAATTAAGGGGTGGCAATTATAGGACGATGTCAGAGGTAGGTTCTTTACTTAGAGGGTAGTACGGTCGTGGAATGCCCTGCCTGCAGCAGTTGTGGACTCGCCAACTTTAAGGGCATTCAAATGGTCAGTGGATAGGCATATGGATAACATTGGAATAGTTTAGGTTAGAGGGTTATTAGATTCGTTCCACTGGTCGGCACAACATCGAGGACCGATGGGCCTGTACTGCACTGTAATGTTCTATGTTCTAATATAAAATATATGTTTCAAGTCACATCCATAAATTTGTACTGAATATGAACTTCTGTGCACAACATGAGGCATTTCAAATTTATGTTCAAATCTAGCTCATTAGTTGAAATAATGAATTTGCAATGGTCCTAGCCTTGTGCATTAGTGTGTGTTACGTGGAATTTATATAGCAGGTATCAAACATATTGAATAACGAGCCATAATTATGTATGTCAACAAAGTTATCCTTCACACAACTGAGACCACCTCCTCCTACAACTAGATCTGGTTTTTTGTCTTGGTTGTCAGAATTGATAGGTATCAGCCATGGTTGCACTCTTGACTCCAAGTCAGAATTTTGTGAGTTAATCCCCAACTCCAGGGACTTAACACTCAATCAGGATTAGAATATAGTGCAATACTGACTGAAGGATTACTGAGATTTTAAATCAGAGTCTCATTTGCTATCTCAGGTGGATATAAAAGATCTAGTGGCACTAATTTAAAGAGGAGCAGGAATGCTCTGCACAGTCCAATATTGATCCCGCAAACCAATTAAATAAATAATTAACCTCAACTATCATAGAATGGTTACAGAGCAGCAGGCTTTTCAGCCCATTAAACTCAACTATCATAGAATGGTTACAGTACAGGAGGCTTTTAAGCCCATTGTGTTCATGCTAGTTCTCTACAAGAGCAAGTCAACTAGTCTCACTCCGCAGATTTTCCCCCTTAGTCCAGCAAATCATTTTTATTTTCGAAGTTTTATCTGATTTCCTTTTGAAAGCCACAACTAAATCAGTCTCCAGTATTTTCAGGTACTGCATTCCAGGTACAAATCACTCAACCTCAAACCCCACAGCAGATTATTTTTTATCACATTGCCGTTGGTGCAAGCTTGCCATGTGCAAAATGGTTGCTGCTTTCTTTAAAATATAACAATGGTGACACTACAAAAGTAGTTAATTGGTTTTGAAGTGCTTTGGAAGATATTACAGTTAATGCGTATTTCTCTTAACATTTATCAGAATTACCTACAAACGCTTACCAGTACTGCTGGCATCTTGAGTGGTAGAGCTTTTTGGCGCTGTTGTACTTTTAGGCCTGGCAGCTAAATGGCAGGGAGAATGATTACTCTCTCCATTTACAACAGGAGAACTGGCAGCAGACTGCCGTGAAGAACTTGTTGATGGACTATCAGCACAGTTGGAGGTTTCGGTGTTAGATCTTTAAAAGAAAGATATTTCAGGTTAACACATCAGAAGCTACCACATATATCGATGTTGTTGGATAAAATTTCTGGTCAAATTATAATTCAGACATCATTCCGCCATAATAAACACTAATACTTTTCCTGCACAATCTTTTTACTCCCTTTCTAAAGTTCTTACCGTGTTGCAGTTCCATTATACAAGCTATCCATATGTGACTATAGCATAGTCCAGTCCAATCCTCATCCAATATTCACACGATATGGAGATATCAGCATCGGACTGGGGTGAGCACAGTAAGAAGTCTCATAACACCAGGTTGAAGTCCAACAGGTTTATTTGTTAGCACAAGCTTCCGGAGCACTGCTCTTCATCAGGTGAATGGAGAGTTGGGTTCTCAAATAGGGCATATGTAGACAGATTCAACTGCAAGATCATGGTTGGAATGTGAGTTTTAACAGGTAATCGAGTCTTTACAGGTACAGACGGTGCGAGTGGAGAGAGGGTTAAGCATAGGTTAAAGAGGTATGAATTGTCTCAAGCCAGGACAATTATTAAGATTTTGCAAGCCCAGGCAAGTCATGGAGGGCTACAGGGAGTGTGACATGAACCCAGGATCCCGGTTGAGGCCAAACTCATGTGTGCGGAACTTGGCTGAAGAGAGAGGAGAGGCAATAAATGAATATTTTTCATCAGTATTCACGCAGGAAAAAGTCAATGTAGTCGAGGAGAATACTGAGATACAGGCTTTTAGGCTAGATGGGAATTGGGGTACATAAGGAGGTGGTGTTGGCAATTCTTGAGAGTATGAAAATAGGTAAGTCCCCTGGGCCAGATGGGATTTACCCTAGGATTCTCTGGGAGGCTAGGGAGGAGATTGCAGAGCCTTTGGCTTTGATCTTCATGTCGTCATTGGCTACAGGTATAGTGCCGGAAGACTGGAGGATAGCAAATGTTGTCCCCTTGTTCAAGAAGGTAAGTAGAGACCATCCTGGGAATTATAGACTGGTGAGCCTTACTTCTGTTGTGTGCAAAGTTTTGGAAAGAATTATAAGAGATAGAATTTATGATCATCTAGAGAGAAATAAATTGATTAGAACATAGAACATAACAGCGCAGAACAGGCCCTTCGGCCCACGATGTTGCGCCGACCAGTTAAAAAACAATGACCCTCTAACCTAAACCAAACCCTAACCATCCATAAACCTATCCACGGATCTCTTAAACGCCCCCAAACTAGGCGCATTTACAACTGCAGCAGGCAGGGCATTCCAATCCCTCACCATCCTCTGGGTAAAGAACCTACCCCTGATATCCGTTCTATAACTACCACCCCTTAATTTAAAGCTATGCCCCCTCATGCTAGCTTTCTCCATCCGAGGAAAAAGGCTATCACTGTCCACCCTATCTAAACCTCTAATCATCTTATATGTTTCAATAAGGTCCCCTCGTAGCCGCCTTCTTTCTAACGAAAACAACCTCAAATCCCTCAGTCTCTCCTCATAGGACCTCCCCTCCATACCAGGCAACATCCTGGTAAACCTCCTCTGCACCCTCTCCAAAGCCTCCACATCCTTCCTATAATGTGGGGACCAGAACTGCACACAATACTCCAAGTGCGGCCGCACCAGAGTTTTGTACAGTTGCAACATGACGCTGCGGCTCCTAAATTCAATCCCCCTACCAATAAACGCCAAGACACCATATGCCTTCCTAACAACCCTATCTACTTGATTCCCAACTTTCAGGGATCTATGTACACATACACCTAGATCCCTCTGTTCATCCACACTATTCAGAGTCCTACCGTTAGCCCTATACTCTACACATCCGTTATTCCTGCCAAAGTGAATTACCTCACACTTCTCCGCATTAAACTCCATCCTCCACCTCTCAGCCCAGCTCTGTAACTTGTCCAAGTCTCCCTGTAGACTAAGACACCCTTCCTCACTATCTACCACACCTCCGACTTTGGTGTCATCAGCAAATTTACTAATCCACCCAACTATACCCTCATCCAGATCATTTATAAAAATTACAAACAGCAGTGGCCCCAAAACAGATCCCTGAGGCACACCACTCGTAACTGAATTCCATGTCGAATACTTACCATCAACCACCACCCTCTGTCTCCTATCCGCCAGCCAATTCCTAATCCAATTCCCTAGATCACCCTCAATCCCATACATCTGCAATTTCTGCAGAAGCCTTCCATGGTGAACCTTATCAAACGCCTTACTAAAGTCCATATATACCACGTCAACTGCCTTACCCCCATCCACCTCTTAGGTCACTTTCTCAAAAAACTCAATAAGGTTAGTAAGGCACGACCTTACTAACTTACTATCCCTTACTTAGGGATAGTCAACACGGTTTTGTGAATGGTAGGTCATGCCTCACAAACCTTATCGAGTTCTTTGAAAAGATGACCAAAGAAGTGGATAAGAGTAAGGCAGTTGATGTGGTGTACATGGATTTTAGCAAAGCATTTGATAAGGTTCCCCATGGTACGCTACTGCAGAAAATGCAGATGCATGGGATTGAGGGTGATTTAGCAGTTTGGATCAGGAATTGGCTAGCTGATAGATGACAGAGGGTGGTGGTTGATGGGAAATATTCAACCTGAAATTCAGTTACAAGTGGTATGCCTCAGGGATCTGTTTTGTGGCCACTGCTGTTTGTCATTTTTATAAATGACCTAAATGAAGGTGTAGAAGGTTGAGTTAGTAAATTTGCTAACACCAAAGTCGGAGGAGTTGTAGACGGTGAGGATGGATGTTACAGTTTGCAGAGGGACATAGATAAGCTGCACTGCTGGGCTGAGAGGTGGCAAATGGAGTTTAATGCGGAAAAGTGTGAGGTGATTCACTTTGGTAAGAATAACAGGAGTACAGAATATAGGGCTAATGGAAGGACTCCTGGTAGTGTTAACGAGCAGAGAGATCTAGGTGTGCATGTGCACAGATCCCTGAAAGTTGGCACCCAGGTTGATAAGGTTGTTAAGAAGGCATACGGTGTGTTCGCTTTTATTGGTAGAGGGATTGAATTTCGGAGCCGTGAGATCATGTTGCAACTGTACAAAACTCTGGTGCGGCCGCATGTGGAGTATTGCATACAGTTCTGGCCGCTGCATTGTAAGAAAGAAGTGGAAGCATTGGAAAGGGTGCAGAGGAGGTTTACCAGGATGTTGCTTGGTATGGTGGGAAGGTCTTATGAGGAAAGGCTGAGGGACTTGAAGTTATTTTCGTTAGAGAGAAGGAGGTTAAGAGGTGACCTAATTGTGGCATACAAAATGATCAGAGGGTTAGATAGGGTAGACAGTGAGAGCCTTTTTCCTTGGATGGTGATGGCTAACACAAGGGAACATAGCTTTAAATTGGGGGGTGATAATTATAGGACGGATGTCAGAGGTAGGTTCTTTACTCAGAGGGTAGTTAAGGGCGTGGAATGCCCTGCCTGCAGCAGTTGTGGACTCACCAACTTTAAGGGTGTTCAAATAGTCAGTGGATAGGCATATGGATAACATTGGAATAGTTTAGGTTAGAGGATTATTAGATTCGTTCCATTGGTCGGCGCAACATCGAGGGCCGAAGGGCCTGTACTGCGCTGTAATGTTCTATGTTCTATGGCTATCGGTTTCTGCTCAGTGATTCTGCATTGTCATGTGTCTTGAACACCACCTTGGTGAGATGATGGCATCCGTGGCGATGATCTGGCATGTCTTGCAGAGGTTGCTGTGGCAGGATTGTGGTGTTGTGGTATCCACAGGATCTGCTCAGATGAGGAGGAACACAACAGACACTGATTTGACGCTGAAAGACACCCACCTAAGAACAGAATGTGGCGCTCGACTCATTGATGGATAGTTCCGTCATGCCGCGGCGAAAAACCATCCTGACCTCCTTAGAAGGCAAACGGAGTACCCAGTTCTCCCCCGGAGCGGAGAAGCTATGACATCTTCTTCAGAGTCTTCAACATGACATTGAAGAAGACAAACATTTCACCAAGGCCATCCTCACATGCCCACTACTTATTTGTCTTCAAACAACCACGCAACCTCAAGTGGATCTTTACTTGCAGCAAACTACCCAGCCTTCAGGGAAATAGCAACATGACAACAACACCCCTGCCACAGCAATCTCTGCAAGACATGCTGGATCATAGACACAGATGCCATCATCTCACATGAGAACAACATCCACCAGGTACACAGTACATACTCATGCAACTTGGCAATGTTGTCGACCTGATACGCTGCAGGAAAGGATGTCCTGGGGCATGGTACATTGGGGAGACCATTTAGATGCTACAACAGATGAATGGACACCGCTCGACAATCACCAGGCAGAACTGCTCCCTTCCTGCCAGGGAACACTTCAACAGTCGAGGGCATTCAGCCTCTGATCTTCGGGTAAGCGTTCTCCAAGGCAGCCTTCAAGACACACGACGATGCAGAATCACCGAGCAGAAATTGATACCCATGTTCCGCACACGAGGACGACCTCAACCAGGATCCTGGGTTCATGTCACACGACCTGTAACCCCCATGACTTGCCTTGGCTTACAAAATCTTACTAACTGTCCTGGTTTGAGACAATTCACACCTCTAACCTGTGCTTAACCCTCACTCCACTTGCATCGTCTGTACCTGTATCGACTTGATTACCTGTTCAGACTTGCATTCTAACCATTATCTTGCAATTGAATCTATGTCTATATATACCCTGTTTGTGAACCCAATCCTCCACTCACCTGATGAAGGAGCAGCGTTCTGAAAGCTCATGCTACCAAATAAACCTGTTAGACTTTAACCTGGTGCTGTGAGATTTCTCACAATATTCACATGTACACACTACCAACAGGGTGACTCAACACTGACCAACATTGAGAACTACAGTATTTTTTTACTTTCATAACCACTCACCCGATGAAGGAACAATGCTCCAAAAGCTCGTGATTCTAAATAAACCTATTGGACTTTAACTTAATGTTGTCACCCCAGTCCAGTGGCGGCATCAACAACATCATGGCTAACAACATCATGACCAATTATAGCTTCACCAGGGCTATGATCAGCTAACTCAACTGAGTTTGGATAAGTCCTGCTATCTCCCTTGGTTGTATGGCTCACCAATCAGTGTCCAAGACAACTCTTTATATTAAATAAGTATTCACACACAGGAGCGGGAAATAGAATATATTATCCATAAACAGAAATTCCATGTGTTGGAAGATATACTTCTCAAATAATAGCAGCAGTGCACTGTAAAAGCTATCTTGAGAGCCAACAGGTTTCCAGTAACTGAATGTCATATTCCAATTTTATTAAATAAAATTTTAAGATTTGACCAAGTGTTTGAGGTATTGAATTATACAACTTTTCACATTATTTTGTGAAAATCATGGATGTATCTTCTTCATTATAAGATGAATATTAAGATGAAATTCACATTGGCCATGGGTCCCAAAGCTGCCCTTAGGAACCTCAGCCCCACAATTTGACCATCTCACAGAAATTTCCTCTGTGCCTTTCCATTTCACATAGAGGGGTTGCCCATGCAGGATGCTGTCGCACACCCTCCACTACCCCACCTTCGTCACTCATCTCGACACACCATGGCACTCTGTCCTGCAGTCAGTAACCCCCAGTTGAGGTTTATGTGGTAGTCCTTCCCTTTATCATTAGGAATTTGGTGTGGAGTGGGTGGCACACAGTAGTCCAGTGTACCCAAAGTTAAGATGGTTCATGGGCTTCCAGAGAAGCTGTATTTCTGCAATCTGCATTCCAAATTTATGCGAGCTTGCAATCCCTTTTCAATTATTTGAAGGTGCTGCTCCTCAAACTTTGGTGGATTTCAGCCCCATGCTCCCTGATCTTTGAGCACCCGATGTGTAGAGGGGTGCAGTGTGGAAAACCTCCTTGTTGGCTTGTCCGTGGGCATCCTTGAGGTGGCCATCAATAGATCCAGGCAATGGGCAATTGAAAGGGTCATCTACAGTTATATTTGCCTCTGAATGTCCCTGGAGACAGAGAGAGGGCTTGTGATGTCCACTGGTATACTTGAGGCATTCCACGGCCACTGGGCACCATAGTGTATGGGGTCCATCATCAGCCCCAAAAGCACGTTTTAATTTGCTTTGCTAAGCTTCCTTTAGAAGTTTTATCTTTCTGTTACAATGCCCCTTTAAAGGGCTATCAATGAGCTAGTTAATCTATTTTTTCATTTTTATTGGTAATTATATGAACATAAATAGGAGAAAACTGGGACACTTGGGTATGTGTGAGGAGAGCTGAGATACTGAATAAAGTTAGCAAACTCTGTCAATAAAGAAAAGCTCCGCGTCTTGGTTTCAACTTAATCAACTGGCTTGGACCCTATTAACACTGAATTCCTGTGTGCAATGCAACTGTTGCATCTAACTCAGCAATGTATATGTTTATTGCTTAATTAGATTTCTGTTCTTTGAAAAGAAAATATTCAATAAAAATATTTGCCTTCAAAATTATACGACTGCTCTTAAAAAGGCCATGCATATAAAATTCAATTTTAATTGGCTGGTATACATGAGAATTCATCCTGCTTATCAGTGCAGAATTACTGCTTCATTTCTCCTTGAATTATTCCTCCAAAAAACTTGAGAAATTCTGCAACTAACAGACTGTTTACTAGTTAAGCATGTGGAACAATCTGGAATCAAGTTCTTCACAGCAATAATATTTTACACAATAATTGTTTCCACTTCTGACAGCAGATATGATTACACATGATAATTCATAAATAGACCAACCATAAAAATGCTGCCAGTGATGCAATTTTGCAATAGCTGCCAGGTTATGACCAGTTTAACACGAAACAGAGATAATCCTATGTCTAGTCTCAGAAGCCGAAAAAAAAACATCATTGTGCATCCCAAAGATCACCATCACCAATTCTGAACTGTTGTACTAAAATGTTAGGAAAACTGAAATGCTTCAACCTTTTTCTTTCATTAGTAGAAGGGATTTTTTTGAACATATAATTTTCAAACTTCTTTTAGTTAAAAAAAAAGTCAAAGGGTTTTTCCCAGTGTATATTTTAGTGATCTAGACCGCAAAGCAACAGAACCATTCCATCATCACCACAGCTGAAACATACAACAGCTAACAATATGTGGTATTTCAAATTTAAATGGCACATTTAATTATGCATCTGGTTACAGCAAATTCTTTTGTTATTCTACCGATGTACAAATTGAAACAAAACTTTTTCCCACACGATGCCATTAAAAATGTTTTTCAATCTGAGTTACACTTGAGGACCTCAAGATTACAATTTTTTTCTTGTTGACTTAATAGCATATATTTTCTACTGTTGCACAAAGAAAGAACCCATAATGATCAGGCTGCTTAATTTCCCATAAGTAGTCTCTTGAAAGGTCGGGTAGTCTCTAGAAGTAAATCAGTGTATGCAGAAAAGTATTTTCAAGAGTTCATCACACAGAAAAAAAATGAAAATCGCGGACTTTGAAATAAAAAAAAACAAATGCCAGCATTGGAAATATATTGGCATTTAAGCACAGGCATTTTATGAAGCTATAACTCTGAACTCTCCTTTCTGTATGCTAATTCTCAGCCTTGTTTCCATGAAGCTCATTCAATATCTGTCTTACTCACTCTCTCTGTACTCGGTTAAGGAAGAGTTACTTTCAAACTACGAGAAGTAAGATTTACTTAAATTCTTAAAAAATGAAATCGGTATGTTAATTTCAATATGCAACTCACCTTTACCCTATGGAAATAAATGATGAAAGGGAGCAGGGGCAAAAAAAGCTATCTGTCAGGGAATAACTAACAAAGTCAGAAATAGTCAAAGAAACAAAGATGAACAAACATGGATTTGTTGGAAGATGTCAAAAAGCAAAACTGAAGGAAATAAAATAAATACACTTTAAAGGTTTATTTTAAAAAAACAAATTTCTGGAATGACATTCAGTGAGGATGAAAGTGATCAAGTGCAACATGACTCTGATTTGCTAGCAGATTGAACAAACATGTGGCAAATGGAAATTAATATGAGGAAGTGCGAGATGATGCATTTTGGCTGAAGGGATGGGGAGAGGCAATACAGACATAACAGCATAGTTCTAAAGTATGTGCAGAAAGAGAGAGATTGGGTTGGGGGGAGGTGGTGGGGTGAGCGTATGTGCCTAGATTTTTGAGAAGCACAAGACATATTGAGAATGGTTAGCAAAACATACAGCTAATCTTGGGTTTCATAAACTGAAATACTGTATGAAAGTAGAGAAATTATACAAAGTTCTGGTAAAGCAACCTAGCCTACAAGGCCAGGTTGAAAAAGCTGAGGTTGTTCTCCTTAGAGGAAAGGAAATTATGGGGAAATTTGATAGAGTTGTACAAGATAATTGCAGGTTGGGTCGGGTAGCCCAGGAAATACAATTTTCATCAGCTGATGATACAAGGACTGGGGGACATAGATATGTGGGGGAGTGGGTGGGGTAGCGTGGTGTCAGGAAGAACTTTATATACACAGGGTGCTAATGACTTGGAACTCACTTGCTCACAAGCATGGTGAAAACCAGTCTCTCATCATTGCTCAATTATATAACATATATATCTGCAACCTTAAACCCACTAGTTATAAGTGGATGGCCAGGTGACATGGCTTTCAACTATCTTGTTGGCAAGTGCCATACCTGCCTGAAAACATTTCAAACTGCAACACCACTTTCTGTCTAAATCTGTTCTTTATTCCAAAGCCATCATAGAAGATAGGCAGAGTTCCAATATCCTCACCAGCACAAACTAGCTAGTCAGTTTTCCCTCCATGCACAAAGACACACACACACACACACAGCTATCTTCATCTCAAGTTCTAAAAGGAAAGAATTCATAGGCTTTTTGCAAAGTCGTTTACACAGTCTCCACTGACTGTTCAACAACTTCAGCATCCAACTCTCAATCCTATTTCCTAACCAAGTTATTCTCACCTACCCTATTTATGTCCATCTTTACCTCAAAAACATGTAATTCATGAAACCTGCTACTCTGATCCTCTCATGATATTTCTGACTACAAAATTTCCTTAGCTTCAAGTTTACAGACATTATCAATCTATCGCTGTATTAGGGTACGACACACACATTCCTTAGGAAACCTAACATTAACCCAATCTCTGCAAATACCATCTGATCTTTAATGTTTCCTTTGTCCCTAAAGATCTGGAATGTGTCTTTGCCTTGCAACTAAAATCCCACCACTCAATGTATTTTTTTCTTATTCTTCCATCCTCCAATCTGGTTTCTACTACTCCCACAGTACTAAGAATGTATTAATCAAAGGCACCAACAACATTTTTTGTTATTACAGCCGAGGTGTTCCTATCTCCACTCATCTTCCTCAATTCCTTCAAAACAGTCGGTCATTCCATTGCAGCTCAGAAATTGCCACAATATGTGATTTAGACAGTGAATTATATGGGCCTAGTACATAGTGAAATATAGAGCATGTTGCTAGCTATAATAGGTATGGGCTTTGAAAGAGTCGCTCATCTTCTGCAGAATGCTCTCCTGCAGATAGTGGCTGTGCCAAGTTGCAGCCTCATGGGAGTTGCAGTGACTCTATGGGCACAACACGAGTTGGCCTGTCTCAAAATGTCAGTGCCGTTTCTTCCTTCGCCATCTGCTCTGCAACATCCACCATTGTGCCAGCAATTCTGCTTGCTCAACTATCCTAGCAACAGCTGAGAGCTAACAGTCTGAAACCAATTCAGTAATGTAATGTTAGTCAAAAAGCTTTTCACAATCTTCATGCAGTTTTCTTACT
Source organism: Carcharhinus amblyrhynchos (assembly GCF_965287045.1). Classification (NCBI taxonomy): domain Eukaryota; kingdom Metazoa; phylum Chordata; class Chondrichthyes; order Carcharhiniformes; family Carcharhinidae; genus Carcharhinus; species Carcharhinus amblyrhynchos. Next base: position 83,030,402 of record NC_137331.1, on the reverse strand, counting down.
TTGGTAATTTCCAAGGCGAATGGGATGCTGGCCTTCATAGCGAGGGGGATTGAATATAAAAGTAGGGAGGTCTTGCTGCAGCTGTATAGGGCATTGGTGAGGCCGCAGCTGGAGTACTGTGTGCAGTTTTGGGCGCCGCACCTGCGCAAGGATATTTTGGCCCTGGAGGGAGTGCAGAGGAGGTTTACTAGGCTGATACCGGAGTTGAGGGGGTTGAGCTATGAGGAGAGGCTGAATAAACTAGGCTTGTACTCGTTAGAGTTTAGAAGAATGAGGGGAGATCTCATTGAGACGTATAAGATGATGAATGGGATGGATAGGATAGAGGTGGAAAGACTCTTCCCGCTCAAAAAAGACAGTAGGACTAGGGGGCACAGCCTCAAGATAAAGGGGGGGCGGTTCAGAACGGAGTTGAGGAGGAACTTCTTCACTCAAAGGGTGGTGAATCTCTGGAATTCTCTGCCCGTTGAAGTGGTGGAGGCTGCCTCGCTAAATATTTTTAAGAAGCGGGTTGATGGGTTTTTGATAAGAGAGGGGATTAAGGGTTATGGGGAGAGGGCGGGAAAGTGGAACTGAGCCACGACAGATCAGCCATGATCTTATTGAATGGCGGGGCAGGCTCGAAGGGCCAGATGGCCTACTCCTGCTCCTATTTCTTATGTTCTTATGTTCTTATAAAATTCTACTTCCTCCATCACATTCCACAGTCTTGAACTGTGAATCCGGATGTAAAATGCTTTTAACAGACCACACTTATTATCACAGCTCCTAGATAGTCACATTATTGCCACATTGGGGTATGTATGGGGTGTCAGGGAGGGGTAGTACCTCTGGTGGGGGAATACGTCGCATCCTTTTCAGGGCAATTTGTCCACCCTTTGTCCCCACCTGGCACTCAGCTCTCACCTGTGGCGCCCCGTAGCTGTTTGCATGCGACAGCAACTACACTCCGGGCAACGGCTTCGACAAGCCGGCTAAACCAGGTGAGGGTAGCTGACGGGTCTCAACTCTTGGTGAGATAGGGAGACGTCTATCCCTGCATGTGAAAACAGACTCCGGCGGATTGCGTGGACAAGACCAATGGAAGGTCCAATGATCAAGAAGGCAGTCTCTGCAAGCGTCGTGGAACGCGAAGAGCAGGACAAGACACAGAAGACGTTCTAGGCATCCACTGCGTCTAGTCCCATCTCCAGCCTTCTTGACACTGGATCTAGATGGGAATTGGGAAGAGAGAGTGAGGTTGACGCTGAGCAACTCTCCCTCACTTTAATCCAAATCAAGCGCTAGTCTCAACATCATCATCATGGGTCCTGTTCAACCTTTGAAGTCCTGAGGCGATGGGCAAGCAACAAAGCAGTAGGTGTGGATACATTGGCAGCTGTAGTCACGGACCTGCAAACAGGGACTCAGGTCTAATGGTCGTTTTCAGCTGACCAAAGCAGCAGTGAAACTCGGCACCTACCTGGGCAACCGAGCAGTCCCCTTCAGGAAAGCACAGCTCACTTCCGTAGAATGAGGAAGGGGCTAGAAAAGGTGCCCTAAACGTTGCCTGCTTCACTACACCCTGGCCAGTTTATCACGGCTGGCGGGGATCCCATCTTGCGGTCGAACAAACAAAATAAAACACAAGGTGACACCACTCACCATTGGCACTTGGAACATGCACATGCTTTTGGACAACCCTACAGCAGACAGACCAGAAAGAATAGTTGCCAGACAGCTTGCATGATACAACAGTGACGTTGCAGCCCTGAGTGAAACTAGTCTTGCCAACATAGGTCAGTTGACTGAAATTGGAGGGGAGTACACTTTTCTCTGGAGTGGTCGATCAGCGTCGTGATGCTGGAGTTGGATTTGCGGTTCAGGAGTCATCTTGTTCGGAAACTTGATAGTCTATCCAAGGGTGTGAACGACCAGCTTATGATATTATAGCTTCCGCTACAGAACAGAAGTCAAGCCATCCTGATGAGCGCCTATGCCCCCACAATGAACAACCCGGACAAGAAGAAAGGCAAGTTCTACGACGAACTAGATGCCCTATCAGTAGTGAGCAGTATCAACAAGCTGATCTTACTTGGTGATTTCAATGCAAGAGTAGGGTTGATTCTGCAATCTGGCAGGGAGTCACGGGGAGGCATGGAGTGGGCAACGTAACAGTAACAGCCTACTCTTACTGAAGACCTGTGCAGCACACAACCTCCTCATCACCAACACAACCTTCTGTCTGCCTACCTGTAACAAGACCTCTTGGATGCATCCCCACTCTAAGCATTGGCATCTTATCGACTATGTCACTGTCAGGAGAAAAGACAGGCAGGGTGTCAGAGTGACCAGGCAAATCACAGGCTCAATGTGTCCAAAATGAGGCTCCATATCAGACCCAAGAGGCAACCACAAGGAAGCAAGGTTATGAAAAGAATCAATGCAGCCAAGCTAAAGAACCCCAGCATAGCTTCAGCACTGGCTGAAAACTTAGAAATCAAGCTTGCTGACCTACACCTCGCAGGCAGTGCTGAGGATGACTGGGAGCGCTTCAGAGATGCTGTCCATACATCTGCACTGAAGATGCTCTGGCCCTCTACCCGCAAGCATGACTGGTTCGATGAGAATGATGAGGAGATACAGGCTATACTTGCTGAAAAGCACCGTCTTCAAGGGCCTGTCAGAACGACCCATCATCAGCTGCCAAGAAAAATGCTTTTACCAGTGGTCGCAAGACAGTCCAGAATAAACTGCATAAAATGCAGGATGCCTGCCTGAGCACCAAGGCAGATGAAATACAGGGATACGCTGACAAAAATGACTTGAAACGGTTCTATGAAGCTCTCAACACACTATATGGACGTCAATCTCTCGGGAGCTCCCCCCTCCTGAGTACAGATGGTACAACTCTCATTACAGAGAGGGCTCAGATCCTACAGAGATGGGCTGAACACTTTGAAGCTGTCCTCAACCGACTGTCATCTATTGACAATGAGGCAATAGACAGGATTCCCTAGGTTGATATCATGGATGACCCACCAGTAGTAGCCAAATCATGAAAGCTGTAAGCCAGCTATCCAGTGGCAAAGCCCCAGGGACAGATGCCTACCCGCAGAAATCTACAAAGCTGCTGGTCCTGTATTTATCAAGAAGCTCAGTGAGTTGTTCCAGTCCTTTTGGAAGCAAGGATCCATTCCTCAGGAACTTAAAAGATGCTTCCATTCTACACCTCTACAAGAGGAAGGGCAATTGGCAAGTATGCGACAACCACCAAGGAATCTCACTGCTTTCCATCTCAGGAAAAACCCTTACCAAAGTCCTGCTAAATTGTCTAGTCACTCATCTGGAGCTGGGCCTGCTTCCAGAGTCACAGTGTGGCTTCCGCAAAGGTCGCGGGACTATTGACATGATTTTTGCTGTGCACCAGCTTTAGGAGAACTGTCAGGAGCAGAATCGCGAACTCTACACAACCTTTGTTGACCTCACGAAAGCCTTCGACACTGTAAGCCGACAAGGCCCGTGGAGATTCATGGACTGCCCCCCCCCCTCCCAATTCATTCAGATGGAATGCCAATTCCATGATGGCCAGAGTACTGGATGGCAGAGAATCCTCTGAGGCATTCCCAGTCACCAATGGCATCAAATAGGGCTGTGTGCTCACACCCACACTGTTCACCATGATGTTTACTGCCATGCTGAATGATGCCTTCCAAGACAGTGTTGCTGGAATCAGCCTCAAGTACAGAGTGGATAGGAAGCCTTCAACCTGAGAAGATTTCAAGCTATTACCAAAGCGAAGGAGACTGTTCTGAGAGATGTCCTCTTTGCCAATGATTGCACCCTGTACGCTGGCTCACAGCCAGAGATGCAAGTCAGTACGGACAAATTTTCCATGGCTTGTGACAATTTTGGACTCACCATCAACATTAAAAAGACCGAAGTCATGCACCAGCCTGCTCCTCATGCACTGTACACAAAACCATAATCACAATCAAAGGGCAGAAACTACAGGCAGTGGACCAGTTCACTTATGTTGGCAGCACCCTCTCCCAAGCAGTGACTATTGATACAGAAGTTAACTGCAGAATAGTAAAGGCAAGTTCTGCTTTTGGTAGACTGCGCTCCACTGTATGGGAATGTTGAGTAATCAGCCCAGCAACAAAACTGAAGGTCTACAGCACCACGGTACTCACCACCCTCCTGTATGCCTGTGAAACGTGGACTGTGTATGAAAGGCATGCAAGACAGCTCAAGCATTTCCACATGACTTGTCTTTGCAGAATATTTCACATCAGATGGCAAGACAAAGTACCAGACACTGAAGTTCTCGCTAGAACATGTCTACCATCAGTCCATGCGCTGCTGGTGAGAGCGGAGACCCGGTGGGTAGATCATGACATCCCTGTATATCAAACAAGTGCTTACCCAAGCATCTCCTTTTTGGAGAACTTTCTGCTGGAAGACGCTCACATGGAGGGCAGAAAAAATGTTTCAAAGACACACTCAAGGCCTCCCGGAAGTTGCTTGACATAGACATGACCACCTAGCACTGCCTCATCTGCAAGGCTGTCAAGCTTACGAAGCAAGGTGTATTGCTGAAGCACAACTTAAGCATGAGCTGCGCAAGTCCAGAGCCACCTGCGCAACAACTACAGTGCCTACACGTGTCTGTCCAATATGTGCCAGGACATTCCATGTCTGAATTGGCCTGATCAGTCATCTTCGGACACACTGCAACCAGCCTCAAAATGACTAATGGTGTCGAGGTCCTCATCAATGACGATGGACGAACAACAACAACTGCCACATTGAGTTCAGGTGATTTAGCAATGTAAACAAGTAGATAAAAAAAGCAGGTTGTTGAATATAAATTACTTCATTTAAAAGTAAGATACATAGCTCTCACTGAAATAAATATAATTGCACTATTCCTGCGTGGCACAAAGCTTAACTGGCATTAACTGAAGATTAGCACAATCTGACTTAAAATTACACTAGGATAGTAACTGCATGGCAGTGCTCTGATTTTTGACTATCTGTAAGGCTCTCACTTGCCTGTCTATAGCAAGCATCTCTGATGTTTCACAAAACTCAGGAGTGTAGATACACAAAGGTATAGACGTTGTCAGAGCAATACAGTGCCCAATTCCAGATTCTGCATACCCTGAACTTTTATATCTTTGGCCAATTCAGAAATTGCAAGGTCTGTAGGTTCAGACTCAAAGTAGGTTTCTTTCAGCATAGCGAACATAAAGAAGCTTCAGTTCATCCAAACTCTACAGCTTGCTTTTGTACCTTCTACTGGTTGATCACTCTCACCCACATAAATATCTAATAGATCCCTTGTCTTAGTACACTAACATCCTTTAAAAATCCTTCCTTAGCCTAGTCTAGCAACCTATTTCTACACTTAGGAGTTCCCTCTCCCCAAATCACAGTGCTTGGTCGCTAAAAAGAACAGCCGTGGAAAATGATGAACATCAGGCCAGAGTCAGGGAAGTTTGCAGAAGCTGCGTCATGGAAAGACAAGTGAAGAATAAACTGAAGAACTTGAGTCTTAAAGTAACTGCACTTAGACTTCAGTGATGGCCCTTCTGAAAGGTGGCTAAGAACAAGATACTCCCTACTAATAGAGAGACAGAAGTCCTCCAAGATTCATTTCCAAATTTCTGGGAGTCAGGCAGACCTGTTGTTCTCATCAAATAGAATAAAAAGGGAAGAAATTATATACACATTACAAGGTGGCTTCTTTTTTGCTCAAGAAAAAGGTTTAGTTGTGCTAAACACAAGTGAGTTTCAAACAAACTGCAGGCTATTACCAAATGCACCCAATAAAGGCAATTTTGTTTTTTGTTAATAGTATAAAATGAGCAATACCAATTCAGCTGTCTGTATCCATATTGCATGACTTCTATTGATTTCAATGGAAACAAAAGTTGGAAGAGACGTATAACACACAGCTGAATCGATAACACCTGTTTCACACCATCACCCAAAGTCAAAATTACTCCTTATGATTTATATGTCCAGGGAACATACAATTTCCCAAATGTTTAATTATAAAAATACAATGGAGGTAAGCAAATTTGAACGATGGGGTTGCAGTCGAACTCGGACAAAGCAACTATAAGTTAGGAATTGCAAACCACAACTTTAGATTTCCATACAGCTCAAACCACAATGCTGTCTAACAGCCATATCCACTACTATAAAAGACTATCAATAGAAAGTGGCCAATAGAGTGCTCCATCAAGCAACAGTCTTAAAACTAATTTCATGTAGTTCACGCAGATCTAAAAATCAAATACAAAATCAACGTCATGAAATCAACCCCTGAACTATCATGGTCAATAGTTTCCATTGCACAGCATGCATACTGAGAAAACAAGAACATTCCACTACTTGCCTACATAAGAAGCAATTTCACCTTGCATTTTTTCCATTCATAGTTCCCTGACCATATTTTGTCTATCCATTTACTAAACAACTCTTGTAACAATTTAGTGTGACTTGAATCTGTAGTGTTATTGCAAAGTTTTAGTTCATTTTGTCTATTTTCTCAAAGTAGATAAACTCTTACCGGCACACCTGCTTACGACCTAAATAACTGCATAAATCATTCAAAAAATCTATTTCTAGTTTTGCATCATCAGAGTTGCATTAATTTTGAAGGCATTTAGAACCATAGAACACTACAGCACAGAAACAGGCCTTTTGGCCCTTCTTGGCTGTGCCGAACCATTTTTCTGCCTAGTCCCACTGACCTGCACCTGGACCATATCCCTCCGCACCCCTCTCATCCATGTACCTATCCAAGTTTTTCTTAAATGTTAAAAGTGAACCCGCATTTACCATTTCATCTGGCAGCTCATACCACACTCCCACCACTTTGTGTGTGAAGAACACCCCCCCACCACCACTAATATTTCCTTTAAACTTTTCCCTCTTCACCCTCAACCCACATCCTCTAGTTTTTTTTCTCTCCTAGCCTCAGTGAAAAAAGCCTGCTTGCAAGTTCACTCTACCTACACCAATCATAATTTTATACACCTCCATCAAATGTCCCCTCATTCTTCAACGATCCAGGGAATAAAGTCCCAACCCATTCAACCTTTCTCTGTAACTCAGTTTCTCAAGTCTGGCAACAGCCTTATAAATCTTCTCTGCACTCTTTCAACGTTATTAATATTCTTCGTATAATTAGGTGACCAAAACTGCACATAATACACTAAATTCGACCTCACCAATGTCTTATACAACCTCACCATAACATTCCAACTCTTATACTCAATGCTTTGATTTATAAAGGCCAATGTTCCAAAAGCACTCTTTACAACCCTATCTACCTGTGACGCCACTTTTAGGGAATTATGTATCTGTATTCCTAGATCCCTCTGTACTACTACACTCTTCAGTGTCCGACCAATTACTCTATACGTTCTACCTTGGTTTGTCCTTCCAAAGTGCAATACCTCACACTTGTCTGCATTAAACTCCATTTCTTAAAGGTTTTTAAAGTTAACAGCTATAAAAACTGAAGCAGGCGACGGTGCAGAGGGACCTCAGGGTCCTTGTGCATGAGTCGCAAAAACCCAGCTTGCAGGTGCAGCATGTGGTCAGGAAGGCGAATGGGATGCTGGCCTTCATAGCGAGGGGGATTGAATATAAAAGTAGGGAGGTCTTGCTGCAGCTGTATAGGGCATTGGTGAGGCCGCAGCTGGAGTACTGTGTGCAGTTTTGGGCACCGCACGTGCGCAAAGATATTTTGGCCTTGGAGGGAGTGCACAGGAGGTTTACTAGGATGATACCGGAGTTGAGGGGGTTGAGCTATGAGGAGAGGCTGAATAAACTAGGCTTGTACTCGTTAGAGTTTAGAAGAATGAGGGGAGATCTCATTGAGACGTATAAGATGATGAATGGGATGGATAGGATAGAGGTGGAGAGACTCTTCCCGCTCAAAAAAGACAGTAGGACTAGGGGGCACAGCCTCAAGATAAAGGGGGGGCAGTTTAGAACGGAGTTGAGGAGGAACTTCTTCACTCAAAGGGTGGTGAATCTCTGGAATTCTCTGCCCGTTGAAGTGGTGGAGGCTGCCTCGCTACATATTTTTAAGACGCGGGTTGATGAGTTTTTGATAAGAGAGGGGATTAAGGATTATGGGGAGAGGGCGGGAAAGTGGAACTGAGCCACGACAGATCAGCCATGATCTTATTGAATGGCGGGGCAGGCTCTAAGGGCTAGATGGCCTACTCCTGCTCCTATTCCTTATGTTCTTATAAATATTTGAGAAAAGTTATGCTATTTTTCAACATTGAGCATGGTATAATAATTAATTGGTGCAAGTTGGCAGGGTACTTTCTGTACATGTTCACAGTAACATCAATCATTTCTTATTTTCTGTTCAATTACATTAAATAGTGCGTGCATTTTATTCAGATTTCACAGCAGATGTTTTTGCAGCAATTTATTTTCAGTTCCTGAAATCACATTTAAAATAGCCATGTCTCAGTCAGGAATTTGCGTAGCTACATCTTAAGAAAGTCTTTACATACCTTGTTCTAGCCCTTGTAGAGGATTCACCTCCATTTACGTGGATGGCATCTCCATTCTGCTGAACTTCTGTGCAAAATAATTTTAGTTAAATAGTTTTACTTTAAACAAATTCTCAAAAACTATTTGAAATAAAGATACGTTTGTTACACCAGTTATCAGACTAGTAACGGTTACTCACTGGTTACTGATGCAGTGCCATTAGGTACAGATTCCTGATCCACTGTCATACCATCGAGGAAAACAGTCAGATCACCAGTTTGTACTACCCCGTTCTTATTTTCCAACGTGAGCTTCAATACTTCTTTAACATTCTCCACTATTCCAAAACAAAGTGGGGATATCAAAGTAAAATGCTGGTTGTTTATAATTGCACAGCAGCAATAATTTATCTGTGTAATCAGAATTATAAAGCATTTTATTTCTTGTTGTAGATAACTAAGATGTTACAAAGGACATTCAAAAGATAACAGTGAAATGTCAGCTTTTAGTTAGAAATATTCATAATTAAGACAATGACAAAGTTATTACTAATAGCAATAACTTGTACTTATATAGTTCTATTAACATAGAAAAACACTTCAAAGTACTTCAAAAGAAGAGCAATAAATAAAAAGGCCATTGAGCCAAAGGAGGATACATTAGGAGGGGTGATCAATAGTTAACATCAAAGATGGGTTTTATATAAAGTCTGAAAAGTGGGAAAGGGGTGAAGAGGCAGAGAATTTTGGAAAAAAATTCCTGAATTTGGAGCAGCTCAAACATTGCTATCAATGAAGGGCCAACAGAGGTGAATGTAAAAAATGCAACAGTCAGAGGGATAGGGTTGGAGGAGGAGGAACAGTAGCTGATGCTGAACTGCTTACAAATATAAGATTGCCCCCTGCAATACAGCCTTCCCATGGCAGGCAACCCTACAACATAAATGCATCTCAGTGGTACATTAGAGTAAGGAGCTACATTGCTCAAGTTAATTGTAAAACGTACATTTTCTGTTGTGCAATTCCAAAGCTTGGCTGATGTCTAAAGTGGCTTTCCCTAGTAAAGCGTCGGATTTTAATGTATGATGGCTCAAGATTTTAAACTCCAATTTGGTATGTGGCGTTACGTTCCTGCAAACAAAACAAAGTACAGCAAATTATATGTTTATGTGACATAATTAATTCAATCATACCTTAATTAATGGTTATTCTGAAAGATAATACGCATGCACTATGGTTGCATTAAAACATTTTAAGGTAACAAGATAGATTCCTGTAGTACCTAAAGGGAATTATTTTTCCAGAAATTATAAGTGGCATTGGCATTTTGACTATGAAGATGTGGTTGAATATTGCTTAAAGGGACAGTTCAGTACTTAATCAAAGTGAATGTATTTTGTTACTCCCTAGTCCAGATATTAGCTTTCTTCTACTCAATGATATTCCATTTACTGCAGAAAGCCAAAAATGTCATGCTGAAAACTAGGAAATCTGCATAAGAACATCAAGTTCAGAGTAAGAAGCAGTTGGTTCCTCAAGTCCTCTGCGTGGATTGGCCCCCTTTGATTAGTCTTTCATGGATCTCCCCCACCTTATCCTTAGCCTATGCTGCCATTTTCTGACTTAGGCTTTTGAGAATTGGCAAGGCACAGGTGAGGCTGCAAACCTGCTGTTTCTAATAATGCTCTTGGAGGAAACGCCAGGATGTGCCTGCCAGTGAGGTTACTGAAATAGCTTAGTGGGAAAAGAGCCTCAATTCAATGCCAAAAAACAAAATTCATCCTCCAATTAAGCATCATTTTGCTATTTTGCCTTACACAATTCCAAAGAACTGAATTTATCTAGTTGCATAGAGCCATTCATTGTGTTACTTTAATAATATGTTCCTAACTTATTGCAAAGAAGTTATATTAAAATTATTACATACTGAAAATAATGCCATAGAAGGTTAATTATTTAATTTATAATTGTGCTTACATTGTTAAGTGCTCATCCCATTTTGGATTGGAAGAACTATGTGACTTTGCAGATTTCTTTAGTTCTCCGTCTGCTGATAATTCCACATAGATTGCAGTTCCAAACCAATTCTTTCTTCTTTTTAGTTTTGCAGAAGCAACTATTAAGTAAAATTGTGGTACAAATTTAAATAAATGCATTTAGTACATCTCTTATATCCCCAGTAGATGGAATAGAAGCTGTAACAAACAAATTCTATTTGGTCTGTTTCATACTGACCTTTGTTATCAGATATTTAGTAATGAAAAAGTTTCAACTTAAATAACCTTCATGCCACATTTGTAACTCTTTAAAACAAAATTCCCCATTATCTGAAAATGCATATTTTTGCAAAGCCACTACTTTCACCGAGCATACATTAATATCGTATGCTGCAATTATTTTTAAAAATGAGGTATATATGATACAAAATTCATAACACTTTTCCATTAATAGCAATAAATGCAAATATTTAGAAACACCATCAGTACTCCACTGAAAATCTGGATTAACGTTCTTCTACTTAAACCCTTGTTTAATATTATAGTTGCACTTTGGAAAAGTGCAACTTTAAATGATAATCAAATCAGATTTTTCCATTATAGCAACTGTAAAAGCTGTAGTTAGGTTCTACAGAACCTTTCTCATCAGTAAAAAGATTGAAACATTACATCTGCAAGCTAAACTACTTTACATGGCTGAATTCCCACAGTAAAAATGAAGTTAAAGTTAAAATATAAAATAAATATGCTAACTCTCTTTACTTATCTCTGATATGCTATCTTTCCTGCTCCGTGGTCTTCCAATTTGTCGCCTCTTCCATTTCCTGCCTTTCACTTGCCATCTCTGTCATTCCCCTAACCCCCTATGAGTAAGTGATGACAAGATGAGTAGCACAGAGCAGAAAGATGAGCTTCAAGAGGTAGCCCACAAACTGAAGAGGCAGGAAAAGAGGAGGTCAACAGTAACTAGGATGATTGGTGAAAGGGAACGTCAGCAACAACGAAGGGGTCAGTACATGGGAGATGCCACTCCAAAATGACTCCAATCAGGTCAAACAACCCTAGGTCGGTTCGAAACAATACTAAAACAAAATCCCGGCACCAAATGCAAATAGGTGCCCTATTAACTGATTAATGTTAAAGAGGAATAACTTCGAACGGTTCAACTTAAAGTGGGGACTGACTGTATGATAAAAGTATGATAATCTTGCCTGATGCCAGGAAGCCAAGCAAGTGTAAGAAAACAACAAAGGTCAAGGATAATGAAAGACTCAAATCGCACCACCCTGTTTATAATCTATGTAAATGATCTGCAGACAAGACAGAGTGTAACATTGCAAATTTGCAGATGATACTAAAATAGGTGGGAACAAAGGCAGTGAAAAGGGGATAATATTTTACAGATGGGTATCGGTAGGCAAGGAGAATGGGCCAAAATTTGGCAGATAGAGGCTGATGATGATAAGTGTGAGGTTATCCATTTTGGCTGAAAGAACGGAAAGGCAAATTATCTAACTGGAAAGCAAGTTCAAACTGCATCTGGGCAGAGGGATCTAGGTGTCTTTGTTCATGAATTGCAGAAAGTCAGCATGCAGGTACAGCACATAACAAAAATAGCAAATGGAATATTAGCATTTATTGCAAAATGACTGGAGTCTAAAAGTAGGGAAGTGCCGTTGCAATTGTATGGGGTGTTGGTGAGACCACATCTGGAGTACTGTGTCCAGTTTTGATCTCCTTATTTGAGGAAGGACATGGCAGCATTGGAGGCAGTTTAGAGGAGATTACCAGATTGATTCCTGGGATGAAAGGGTTGACATATGAGGAGAGATTAAACACTTTGGGCTTGTACTTGCTGGAGTTTAGAAGAATGAGATGGGATCTAATCGAGGTATTTAAAATACTAGAAGGGATTGCTAAAGTAAATGGAGGTCAAATATTTCCCCTTATGGAGCAATCTAGAACAAGAGGTCACAGGTATAGGTTGAGAGGCGATAGATTTAAAACTGAGATTGAAGAACTACTTCTCACAGACGACGGTGAATTTGTGGAACTTGCTGCCACATAGCCCTGTGGCGTCTGAATCATTAAATGGTTTCAAGAAGGAAATTGATACATTTCTGATTTAAAAATGGATTAAAAGGATGTGGGGAATAGATAAGTAGGTGGATTTGAGACCAGGAAGAGATCAGCCATGATCTGATTGAATAGCGGAGCAGACGCGAAGGGTTAAATTGTGTACTCCTGCTTCTAATTTCTATGTTCGTATTTAACAGTACTTTAAACACCTCTAAAGGTTTTGGCAGATTATTCCAATCGTTCATTACTCTGGCTAAAACTGATTTTAATGATTTTTTTCATTTAATTTTCATTCATTCAAATATATCACTAAGTCCTACTTTCTTGTCTTACTTTGAATAATATTCTGTGAATAGGGAAGCCACTGATTTTGATAACACTACAAGCTCCACACCTGAACTGTCCAAGGTTAAACCAGACCATTCACAATCTAGACATCTTATTTGACCAAAACAAGCTTAAGATAATATATCGGTGGAAGAAAAGATAGCGGAGTCAATGGAAAATGTGAAAATTCAAATAATTCTCCAAGCCCTCTTGAACGTCTTGATTGAACTTGCCTCCACTACACTTCTAGGCACTGCATTCCAGAGCCAAACCATTTGTTGAGTGAAAAAGACTTTTTTTGACAACACAATTGCTTCTTTTGAAAATCACTTTAAATCCATGCCCTCTCGTTCTTGATCCTTTTTATGAGCTGTAACAGTTTCTCCCTATCTACTCTATTCAGCCCCTCATGATTTTGAGCATCTTTATTAAATTTGCTCAATCTTCTTCTCTCCAAGAATAACAGTGCCAACCCCTCCAATCTATCCTCATAACTGAAGTTTCTCATCCCTGGAAGCATTCTTGTAAACCTCTTCTACACTCTCTCCAATGCATTCACATCCTTCCTATAGTATACAATATTCTAGCTGAGATCTAACTAGTGTCTTGTATATATTCAACATTAACTTCTTGCTCTGGAATGGCTCCAAGTATGGTGGGTTTTAGTTGCCAGATCACATATTTGCATCTACACTAAGACTGTGTATTCCCAACCTCTCGCCCAACTTCATTCTCGACTCATTTGATGTTGAAACTCTTTTCAATGTCATATTTACTTCTAGATTTCATTATTCCAATGCACTCCTGACTGGCCTTATTTTCCATCCTACCTAAATGCAAGTTTATCCAAAATTCTGCTGCCTGCATCCTAACTCGCACCAAGACCCAATTTATCGCCCATTCTCACTGGCCTACATTGGCTCCTGGATAAGCAATTTTAAATTTCACATCTTTGTCTTTAAATCCCTTCATGGCTTTGATTCTGCAGCTTTCTCCAGTCCTATAACTTCGCGAGTAATCTGTAGTTCACTAATCCGAGCCTCTTCAGTGTCCTTAATGCTATTCACTCTAGCATTGACATCTGTGCCTTCAGCTTCTGAGAACATAAGCTCTACATGTCCTTCACTAAACCTCTCTACTTGTCTAACTTTTTGCTCCTAAGACACTTCTTATAATCCACATCTTTGACAAAAGTCTGCTCTAATATTCCCCAATGTTGCCTGGTGTCAAATTCAGCTTGATAATCCTCCCATGTAGCACTTTGGGACATTTTATTACAGTAAAGGCATTAATACATGTTATTTCTTGCTGTTGCTCAGTTCTAGATGCTATAATACATAATAAATGTGGTCTGACCAATGCATTGTGAAACCTCAGCACAACTTCAGTAGATTTCTATCTGCTTATTCTGGGTATATAGCCTAACATTCTGCTAGCTTTCTAAATAGCTTTGCCACATTGAAAGCGATGAGCCTACTCTTACAGTCAGGTACATTTCCAATTCTCCTGTGTTTATCAAATGGATACTTTAGCAATATAAGCTTCCTGGCAAAATCATGGGACAGACATTATACAGTGGCTCACTGCAACCTGTACAATTAGAACAGCGGTTTCTTGCCAACCTTAGGACCTTGTTAAGTGAACCATAGTTTCATTAATTGTATAATCATGATCTATATTAAAATATTTTGCAAAATATTAGTCATCCATGGAATTAGCCTGATTATCTACCTGTATCTTATAAGGAATGCATGAAAATAGTGTCTGAAAAACAAGCACATTTTAAGGAAATGCTTATTATTTCAGTATATTGAAAAAGGAAGCAGCCATTAATGCCACAATGATAACATTAAAAGGTACAATTACAATTAACAGTGCAATGTTTTATTTAAAGTAGAAAACATTCTTCAACGTCAAATAACAAAATTAACATTAAACTTCATAACTTTGAATATTTTTGAAAGAAAAGCATCTCTGTTGTGAACTGATTTGTACTGCTGGTTGCAAGTCCAAATAGATTCATTTCATAACATACGGAGGTGAAAGTTTCAAAGCACTTGTTAACATTTCTGTTTCACCTTTTTCCGTAATGAATTCTTTAATTTACTGAATCATATGATTTTAGTTTGTACAGACTGTAAGTGACTGTTCTCTAATTGGTAAAAGGTATCCATCCACTGGTAACATTGACAGTCTCTCTCCGATTCACTATTACTACATTCTGCATCAACAGACCGTGGATAAATCTACTGACAGTGTTAATGATTGATACCACTCAGAGCTTTGCTCATCAATTCCAAAACTTGTGATTGCCATCAGTTAAATCATGAAAGCACTCAACTGTAGTACAAAATTAAAAACAATTTCTCATACTTGCCACATTCAATAAATGGTATTGGAAGTAGCAAAGCACTTCAAAACATCCGAAGCACTGCCACTTATATCAATGTTAGAAAGCAATTACCTAAATAGAAGGGTTCAGTAGATAGATTTCATACAAAGAAAGATACATTTACATTTATATTATGATGCCAGTGAGCCTTTAAGAAATGTATATTTTTAAATCACGTTCTCTGCAGTTTGTAAGCAGGTTCTCTTTTCATCGTTGTTGAGCTGTCTGCTTAAAAGTCCTTTTATTGCTGCTTCGGTGGTTTAAATGGGTTTTGTTTATTTATGCTCTCGGTCTCATGCAGCGTTTGGGATATTACAACCTTTTGTGTTGTCTGGGGGAAGAATGATTGAAGGTCAGGTGACAGGAGTTCTTTCATTTTCAGTTTTGAACTGCTGGCTGCTGTTTTTGTTTAGAAGGTGTTTGGGTATCAGACTGAAAAGCAGTGTTTCTCTCTTACTCTGCGTGGTATTGCAAATTCTGCTGGCTAGGTGGAAGCAGGTCTTCTTGCCCACCTAGAGTGAGAATTGTCTCTTTTGCAATAGTTTGCAGGCTGAAAATTAGAGGCCAGTAGTGGCATTATCTCTACCTCAAGGGCTGCAGGAAGTTACAAGGCTGGGATGTCAGAGTTTCAATTCTCCAACCAAAGGACTAAGTTACAGCATCATGTGAGCATTCGTATTTTTTGTGCTAAACCTGCTGCAGGTGTACATTTACAGGGGAATTTGTTTGTTTGGAACATTTCATAGAGTTCAGGTTTACACAATATCTTTTTTTCTTGTAATTGGTTAAAGTTATTGCTGACTATATTCGTAAATAACTTTGTTCAATAAAAGCTCCCTAGTGGGTCATTTGAATCATATCTGAAGTGAAACATCTCACGCTTACCCTAGCCAAATTAAAAATTCAAAATTTATAATCCAGGTGGACTTCATAAAACACTTTGGAGTTCTGACCGGAATTATAACATTATGGCATTTTTCATGATCACAAAAGGCCCCAAAAAACTCTACAGCCAATGAAGTGCTTCTTAAGTACTTGTATGTTTCAGTAAGATGGTAAGATAGGAATCATGGTAGCCAATTTGTGCACAGCAAGTTTCCAGAACGTGATAGTGACCAGATAATTTGATATTCTGATATGAACATTGAAATTAGGAGCAGGAGTAGTCCACCTAGCCCTGCAAACCTGTTCCACTATTCAATAAGATCGTGGCTGACCTAATTTTAACCTCAACTTCACATTCCAGTCCACGCACATAGTCATACACCCTCTTGTTTATCAAGAATCTATATACATCCACCTTAAAAATATTCAGACTCTGCCTCAACCAAAAGAGAATTCCACCATCCCTCAGAGAGAAAAAAAATCCTCAACTTTGTCTGCAAAGGGCAACCCCTTATTTTTAAACATCACCCCTAGTTCTAGATTCTGTTTCAAGTGGGAACATTCTTTCTACATCCATCCTGGCAAGTCCTCCCCAGGATCTTATGTTTCAGTTAAGTTGCTTCTTCCTCTTCAAAATCCAGTGGATACAATCCTAGCCGGTCCAAAGCTTTTTCTTTATTTATTCCTGTGATGTGGGCATCATTGCATGGGCCAGCACTTATTGCCCATACCTAAGGGCATTTAAGATTCAACCACTTGCTGTGCATCTGGAGTCACACAATGCTACAGTTATCTGGAGCACTGTAAGACAACATCTGGATAGGGCATTGGTGAGGCCACAGCTGGAGTACTGTGTGCAGTTTTGGGCGCCGCACCTGCGCAAAGATATTTTGGCCTTGGAGGGAGTGCAGAGGAGGTTTACTAGGCTGATACCGGAGTTGAGGGGGTTGAGCTATGAGGAGAGGCTGAATAAACTGGGCTTGTACTCGTTAGAGTTTAGAAGAATGAGGGGAGATCTCATTGAGACGTATAAGATGATGAATGGGATGGATAGGATAGAGGTGGAAAGACTCTTCCCGCTCAAAAAAGACAGTAGGACTAGGGGGCACAGCCTCAAGATAAAAGGGGGGCGGTTTAGAACGGAGCTGAGGAGGAACTTCTTCACTCAAAGGGTGGTGAATCTCTGGAATTCTCTGCCCGTTGAAGTGGTGGAGGCTGCCTCGCTAAATATTTTAAGACGCGGGTTGATGGGTTTTTGATAAGAGAGGGGATTAAGGGTTATGGGGAGAGGGCGGGAAAGTGGAACTGAGCAGCGACAGATCAGCCATGATCTTATTGAATGGCGGGGCAGGCTCTAAGGGCTAGATGGCCTACTCCTGCTCCTATTTCTTATGTTCTTATGAGTCTGTGTATCAGGAACGGGTGGGTTGTCTTATGCAGAAAGTTGGGAGAGGTTAGGTTTATGTTCACTAGGGCTTAGAAGAGGAAGAGGTGTCTTGATTGAAACTGAGGGGTATTAATAGGTGAATGTGGAAAGGATGTTTCCTCTTTTAGGAGAATCTAGAACTGTTCAGTAAGGTCACTGTTTAAAAATGATGGCTGCCTACCAACTCTACACCTGAGGTATGGATTGATCAGTCCTCCTTTTACGGCTCCCTCTGGACTGTCAATCAGGTTGGTTTCCGAGCAAGAAACCCAAGAATGACATAACACGCATGCGAAGGAATCTGACTTCCGGGTCCCTTATGTTCTACCACCTCCACAGAGATAGACAAGTTAAAATCCAACCCAATGTTATCAAATTTTACAAGTAAGCGCAGAAGGCTCCCAGTATTTTTGTTTGGCAAAGGCATTTGATCAGTCCATTGCCAATCTGACTAGAAGTTTTCAAAATAATACAAGGAATTGAGATTATTGTTCACAAAGTAATATCATACTGCAATATTAATCTCTTTTAATGCAGAGGAGAACCAAATTTATTAAAAGTAATCTTCCGTAAACTCAGTCCTTCTCTATGGTTCAGCAGTATAACAGTACAAATCAGATTAAATGTTTCCAAACCTACCAAAGACAGTCAAGAGGCTTACCAACAGCCCCAAAATATTTGCCAGTCATTAAACAGCTAACAACACAAGACAGGCTGATCATAAGCTTAAGACAAATAAAAACAAGTAGTAGTAGAATATTTGTCATTTAAGGTCGAAGTTCAGTCAGTGTTTCTTAATTTGTTTTGCAGGATATAAAAGTGAGTGCAAGGAAGCCAGAAGATGGGAATAAACTTGGTGGTAGACTTCTAGATATAGTATCAAGCAGAATTGACATGCCCTTCACAAAAAACAGAACTTTAACCTTAATTCCTTGACATCATAAGTATTTTTCTGCATCACATTTGGTGTATTTTTAATCTGTAAAACTAACATTTGGATTTAAACAAATTAAGTCAGACCATCACTTCCCTGAAAAATTACCTTAATAACTGGAACATTTATTCATTTGCACACATTTCAGATTCACCTAATTCCTACCATTTCACAAAGACATGGTCACACCATCATTTTCACAATGTATTAGTTGTACATGCCTGCACATGATGCCCAGACATGATAAGCAAAGGTGACTTGCTTGTGTGTTGTAAATTTTTCTGTATTTTCTTATTAACTAAAAAAGAGTATGTAGGGATGTGGCAAGAGGATAGGGGAATGGCAGTGCATAAACTGGTTCTTCGGAGCGCCTGTATAGACAAGATAGGGTAATGTATAGGATAGGATATAGGATATAGATAGGATAGTCATCTTCTACACTATAATGAACATAGAACACTACAGCACAAACAGGCCCTTCGGCCCACGAGTTGCGCCGATCACATCAACACCTACCAATCTATAGACCTATCTATAACCCCCAATCGCATTAAATTCCATATACTCATCCAGAAGTCTTTTAAAAGACCTCAGCGAGTTCGCCTCCACCACCACTGACGGCAGCCGATTCCATTCACTCACCACCCTCTGAGTGAAAAACTTACCCCTAACATCACTTCTGATAGAATGCTTCTGTTCTACACTCTAAAGTTCACTTCCAACTCATTCTTGGGATGAAGGGCTTGCCTTAGAAGAAAGATTGAACAAGTTTGGCCTAAGCCCATTGGAGTTCATAAAAAGGAGGTGATCTAATTGAAACAGATCAGATTTTGAGCTGACTTGATAGGGTCGCTGGGTGGATGTATTCTCATATGGGCAAGATTAGAAATAGGGGACAGAGTTTAAGAATAAGAGGTCATCCTTTTAATATGGTGACGTGGTGAATACGTTTCTCTCAGAAGGTTATTAGTATGTATCCCTTCCCCAGTAGAATTTGGCGGGGCGGGGGGGGTCACTGCATTTATTTAAGGCTGAGTTAGTGTTTTCATACACAGGGAGAAAGTGGTTATGGGGGACAAACATGAAAGTGGAGTTGAGACCATAATCGAGATCAGCCATAATCTTATTGAATGGCAGAGCTCGCTTGAAGGGCTGGCTGGCCTACTGATATTCCTATGTTCTTCTATTCCTACTGACAAGTGAGCCAGGCCTCCAAAACATCAGTTAGCAATATCATATAACAATGGAAAAAATTTTGCAACATTAAGTGAAAGCTGCTTTTTGTTCAGACTTTGCGATTGTACAGCTTGCTTAAGATTTATTCATTCAGAGTAGCCTAAAACAGTTGTTATTTAGGGTGAAAACTGTCTCATTCAGTCATTTATTATTACAATGCTTCTATTTCTGTTTGTATGGAAATCATGGGAGTTACTCAATATCAACACAACAGTATGTCAGTTTAAACGTAGTAATACAAGTCAAACGTTGGATGCAATTAAACTAATTTAGAGAACAAAACAATTCTGTGATAACATTGCAAAAATGAGAACAGTGTGATCAATAGCTAAGCAATGTCATAAATTAGTTTAATAACCTGGTTTCAAGTTATTGTCTGGAGGACTGTTATTCTCAGTTATTCTAATTGTACTTTGGTTGAAGTCTAGTAAGCCAGCAAAATGGGTAGAGCAATAGGCTAACACTTTTTCATTGTCCCTGAAACCCCCAAATTCAAATTCATCCACATCACGGATTGAAAGTAGTTGCTGTAAGGATGCTAAACAAAATGAGATTGGGAAGTCTTTATCCAGATATTAATAGACAAAGAAATGTTTTACTGGGGGATGACAATTTAGTACAATTTGTATGGGAATTAGAGCATTTACAATGGTGAAACAGGCATACCACAAAATTGGAATTAAGGTATCTCATTACAGCAGTGGACAGATAATGCTGGGCTCTTGGTTGTGGTAATTATGCCAAACCTTGGAATGCTTGATGTTGAACTTAGAACAAAAAAAAATGAAAAAGTACAAATATCAGCAATAAGATCCTGAGTTTAAAGAGCAAAACCCCTAAAACATCCACCTAATAATGACAAAAATAAAGGACCTGAAAGTCACACTTTTGCATAAGTAATTTGACTATATTTTAGATGACATAAAACATGCACAAAGTGGAATGCACATAGCTGACTTTTTCCCAGTATGAAAATAATCAAAAATAAACTTGAAGGCAGTCTTATTACTTCTGCTTAATCAAATTCAGATTGAATGCTATGAACTACTGCTAATCTAATAACAAATTACAATATCATAATCCTGTAATAATTTATAGTTGTATTATAGTGATACTAATATTTGAATATATATTTATATATTTAATATAACTGATTAACAGGCACCTGTCATTACATATAACCGAAAAATAATTAATGATGTTATAAATCCTTAAAGCATGGAAAATGGCTCATTTTTCAAGGACTAAAATCATTCTGGAAGAATAATGTTTTTAAAGATATTGTTCCTGAAAAAGACAGAATTTTACAAACAAAGATTTTAAAGACCACAGATGATATTAAACGCGAGGGTACTCCAAATCCCCGGACAGAAATGTGGAAGATTTTCTCTCAACTGTATTTTGCAACTTGGCATAATGTAGAGAAAGATGTGAAGACCAGTGAAGCAAGTCACAGACATTTTTGTGATGGCATTAATCATGTCAAACATGTTTATTAAACAGTAAAAGACATAAGAAAGTCACTGAAAATATACTTAATTATATCAATGGCTATATATGGTTTCTTTGAATTTAGTAAAAAGTCTGACAACACCAGGTTTTAGTCCAACCTATTTATTTGATAATGTATATTATCAAATTTGATAATGTATATTATCAAATAAATAGGCTGGACTAAAACCTGGTGTTGTCAGACTTTTTACTGTGTTTACGCCAGTCCAACGCCGGCATACCCACATCATGACTTCTTTGAATTTACCCAGTTCCAAATCCTTCTATTTTCCTCACTTCAGAGCTAAACCTCCCTAAACAACATCCCATAGGTTGTAAATCCATGAGCAAAATCCAGTAATAGTTATCACACAAGACACATATATCTTTCGGGTTGCTTCTGACTTTGGATAGAAACTTCTCAAACAGGCTTTCTCCAACACAAACCGTTGGGAGTTGACACAGTTTGCTGCTATGGGCTGCACTGCTGAAACAGCTCCCACGCACTGGGTGAACTTGCCTCTGATATGCTGCTTTTTTCCTTTTGATCTTCCCTTGTCTGAACCCTCTGTGTAAAAAACTTGCATGTCCCCTTTAACCTTTCCCCATGCAACTTAAAACCCATGCCCCCTAGTACTTGACTTTCCTACCCTAGGAAAGAGCATCTGACTATCCTCTCTGTCCATGCCACGCATAATCATGTAAACCTCTATCAGGTTACCCCTCAACCTCCATCGTTCCAGAACAACCAACTTCATTCAACTTTTCCTCAGAGCTAATACCCTCCAGACCAGGCAACATCCTGGTAAACCTCTTCTGTACCCTCTGCAAAGCATCCACACCTTTCTGATAGTGTGATGACCAGAATTGTACACAATATTCTAAATGAGGCCTAACTAAAGTTCTGTACAGCTGCAGGATGACCTGCCAATTTTTATGCCCCGACCAATGAGGGCAAGCACACTGTATGCTTTCTTGACTACCTTATCCATCTGCCTTGCCACTTCCACATTTAAAGATATGTTGTGACCCATGGGAGTAGTCAATCTATAGGCAGAGAGAGTGCTTTCCTCCCATCTCAGTCGGAATATGGGTTAAACAGAATAAAGTAGAAAAAAATTAAGCAAGCATTTTTCACAGTAAATCAACTATTCATTAAGTAGCACAGACCCATACACATGGAATAATATAACTAGAGACAGACAATGCACTCCTCTCATCTCAGTCGTAACATATAATTGGGAGGTTGAGGGATTTGATCCAAGACAAAAATGTGAGATTGTAAACTGATAATAGTTGGGAAAGGGTAAAGAGTAAATGGTAAGAATCATTTTGCTTCTATATTAAAGTTTATATTAGCAGAATGACTACTTCTACTGCAAATGGGTTTTTGAAGTAACTAGCATTATATTGTGGTTCTTTAATGATAGGAACTGTTGCACAATTGGCAAATGCCATGGAAGAGTTACAGGTAGAAGTTAGAGTGAGAGCTAAGAAAGTTGAGCTTCGAAACTAGTTGCCAAAAAGTTGAATATGGAAGTGAAATAACCATAGGAAGCTGTAGAATAGGAAGGAAACAAGTTTATATCAGCATACTTTCAGTTAGAACAGAAGAAATGAGAATTGAAATGAGAATTTTGGGCGAAGGAAAAAAGAGAATTCTTCAAAGGGAGCAGGCAGAAGGCAAGAGACTCTAGAACTTGAACTTAAAAGGGACAAAGCTGAAAGGTCTGAGAGAGATGAGAGACAGGGGTAGAGAAAAAGAAAGAATGAGGAGAAATGGACTAAGAAAGGGAGTATAGGTAAGACCACTAAAACGACAGGCTGGCTGTCATTGGAGTATGTGATTGGAAACGTGACCAGTACCATCTCAATAAGGAGAAGAGACACAGCAGTGTCAACAGCTATAACCCAGGATTAACTACTGACCACTGTAGAAGCAAGACCCCAAGTCTGGGACTTTGAGACATTGAAACTGATCAGTTTGCCTCGCCATGGGTAGTATCTCTCAGTTCAATTCATGAGTTTGGATATTTTGTAAAGTTTTAATATATTTTGAATACTTGAGTGTATGAAGGAGTAAATCAGAGGATAGTTACTTCGCATGTAAAGAATGTCTGGTATAATTTTGTGGTAACTTGGTACACTACAATAAAAGAGATTTGTTATGCAATAACTACAGAATTTAGGTTTCTTCGCTCACGCCATCAGTTGATCCAAGTTCGAGGGCACCAACAACATTCAAAGGAATTTGTACAGACAAACTAAGATGCACAACCAAAGCCAAAATACTACGGAGAATCCTCTCATATGAAACAGCATCCTTACTACTTAAGAACATAAGAACATAAGAAATAGGAGCAGGAGTAGGCCATCCAGCCCTTCGAGCCTGCCCCGCCATTCAATAAGATCATGGCTGATCTGTCGCTGCTCAGTTCCACTTTCCCGCCCTCTCCCCATAACCCTTAATCCCCTCTCCTATCAAAAACCCATCAACCCGCGTCTTAAAAATATTTAGCGAGGAAGCCTCCACCACTTCAACGGGCAGAGAATTCCAGAGATTCACCACCCTTTGAGTGAAGAAGTTCCTCCTCAGCTCCGTTCTAAACCGAAGTCCAAAGAAACAGGCGACAGTTAAAGCAAAGATCCAATTCATTTTTGAAAATCACCCATCTGAACCCGGTTAAAGCTACTGGAATTTCCAAGCTGTGTTGGAGCCTAATCCGGATGGTTCAACCATATTCTGCAGAGACTACAGAAAAGTCAACTGCAGCAACAAAAAAAAAGACTGCTTCCCAATTCTCACTCGGAAAACTGTGTTGACAGAGCTAGCAGTCAGTGCCTTATTTCTTACCAAAACAGGATTTGCTGAAGGGATATTGTCAGGTTCCATTCCAAGTTAAAAGAAATTTTGGCCTTTGTCAGAGAAGGCTGTCTTTTCCGATGCCGAGTGATGCCTTTCGGGCTAAAACAAAAAGGCCCCAGCAACTTTTCAGAGAACCAAGCAGTGGTCAGTGTTTCTAACTGTGATTTGTCTTTACGATGTAGTTATATATAGTGAAGCTTGGAAGGGCCACTTACAACTTCAGAAGCTCAGTTTAGAAAACTAGTCAGCTCATCCAGTAATAAACCTCTTCGAAAATGAGTTTGCAAAAGCATGGGTAGCATATCTTGGGCATACAATTGGGCAAAGATAAGTGTGCCAAAAACAGCAAAAGTGCAGGCATTGGTAAAGTTCCCTGCATGTAAAACTAAGCGAGAGACCATGAGGGATGTGTGCATTTTACTGCAAATTTGTCTCAAATTTCAACTCGGCTGACAGACTTGCTACAAAAGAAAGCGAAGGTAGTATGGTCAGGGAATGGCAAGACTCTTTTGAAAGGCTGAATGCAATTTTGACCAGCAATGATTGTGCCAAATTACACAAAACCCTTTGAAGTAACAATGATGCTTATAACTTGATGGATGTTGCAGTCCTGTTGCATGATGAACACCATTCCGTTCAACCCCAGTCCTTGCCACGTTTTCAACATACCCTCTGACCTTCCCCACTCTTGAGGCTCTATCATGCTTTACTTTGCAAAGGACTTGGCTTGATACCCTTATGGCCCCATCTCAATGAATTTCATCTCTGTGCTCACTTCTTTGGGCAGGAGTCCACTCCTGTTTAACAGATTCTCTCACTCGACTCTAGCATTCTCCCTCCACCTGGATCTCTCCCAGCCTCTTACTTACTCTTGTCTCTTTATAGGTTATGTGGAACATTCCTTATTCCAATCCTATTCAGGCTTCCTCCGACAACTGTTTTACTGGAACACTCTACCCTATTTTGGTGCTGCTTCATACTCTCATCTGGACCTGAAAAAGATTTACCAATTTCACTTCTGATTTCCATCATTCTATCAATTTCACATGGTCCATCTCCGATACTTCCCTTCCCTTCCTTGACCTCTCTGTCTCCATTTCTGGAGATAGACCGTCCACTAGTATCCATCACAAGCCCACTGAAATACCCTGATCCACTCCTCCATCACACCCCTTTTTCATGGCATCTTCCCATATAATTGCAGAAGATGCAATAACTGCCTCTTTAACTCCTCCCTGCTCTCCATCCAAGGACCTAAAGATTCTCTTCAGGTGAAGCAACGCTTAAAGTGCACTTCCTTTAATCTGGTCTTTTGCATTTGCTGCTCTACTCTACATCGGAGAGACCAAACGCTGACTACTTTGCAGAACACCTTCAGTCTGTCTGCAAGCATGAGCCAGACCTTCTTGTCACTTGCCATTTTAACACATCCTCCTGTTGTCATATCCACATGTCCACCTTTGGTTTGTTGCAATGTTCCAGTGAAGCCCAACATAAACTAGAGGAAGGGCACCTGATCTTCCGATGTTGCAGCCTTCTGGACTTAACATCGAATTCAACAACTTCAGGCCACAAACTTTCTCCTTCACCTTTACCTAATTCCCATCAATGTATTTATTTGTTTATTTTATTTCCATTTTTCCCAGTATTTCATTTTTCAAATTTTCTTTATACCTCGTCTTTTTTCAATTACCATTATCTATGCTTCTCCCTACCCGACTAGGATCATCTGTTACTCTTTTCAGGTTCTCCTTTCACACCCTGATGCTGTCAAATCTCAGATTTTCCAACATTTTCTGCTTTTGTTGTGAGATCTGTCATACCCATCCTTTTTCTGCTTCCTCAAACTGTCCATCTCTTCCATGTTCCAGGAAGTGATAACATTATTTTTCCTACCTTTCTCTCTTGTGGGAATGTAACTCACTATATCCCAAACCATCTCTTCCTTAACTGTTCCATTACAATTTTGCCTGCCAACCTTTAATTCCAATGTACCTATGCCAGAATTGTTCTCATCCTGCTGATATTGTCCCTCTCCCAATTAATTAATTTTAATCTAAATTTCTTCTTTTCCATGGCTAACTAAATCTTATGATCATATAGACTTGTCTCCTAAATGTTTCCAAACTAACACTTCATTCATATCACCCCTGCCTTATTCTCCAGAACCAGACAAAGCAATGTCCCCTTTCTTTTTGGGGCAGGAGCATACTGATCTAGAAAGATTTTCAAAATACACTTCACAAACTTTTCCCCACTCTACCTTTTATACTATTACTATCTCAGATAATATTCGGATAATTCAAGTCATTCTTATAGCTACTATCTCTGTGATTTCCTTGCAAATTTAACCCTACTTGTTGGTCATTGACAGAATACACTCACAGGTGCAATAATATCCCTACAGGTTCTTAATGTTAACCAAATAGATTCTGTCCTTAACTCTTTGAGGGCATCCTCTCTCACAAGCACTATAACATTCTTCTTAATCAATGCCACACTATTTTCTTCTTCCCAATTTTTCCAGTAAACCTTGTATCCAGGAATATTAAATATGTAGTCTTACTCTATTTTGACGCAGATCGCCATTTTGCTATCTTTGCCTGCAGCTCTCGACCTTATTTCCCACAGCCTACATTTTCCATACCTGCACTGCAAACATAATTAAGAGCTTACTGCATTCCCTTTTACTCTGATTCCATCTAATAACTTATTGTTCTTACTCTAATCTTACTGATCCTTCGCAATTTTTTGCACACCTTATATTTCCTCTCTGATGATTCCAATTCCCATCCCCTTACTGACACTATATGCATGTCATTTCTCCTTACAGGTGCATAGTATCCTATGAAGCACTGTGTAAATTGATCATCTTATTTAAGGAAAAATGCAAATGCATTGAAAGCAGTTCAGAGAAGATTTACTAAGCTAATACCTGGAATGGGTGGTTGTCTTATGAGGAAAGATAGGACTGATAGGACTGATAGGTTTATATCTGCTGGCGTTTAAAGTAGTAAGAGGCTACTTGACTAAAACAAAATCCTGAGGGGTCTTGACAGGGTAGATGCAAAAAGAATGTTTTATCTTGTGGTGTCATTGTTTAAAAATAAAGAGTTATCCATTTAAAATGGAGATGTGGTGAATTTTTTTCACTCAAAGAGTGGTGATTCTTTGGAACTCTGTGGTGGAAGCAGAGTCTTTGTGTTTTTTTAAAGGCAGAGGTGGATAGATTCTTGGTAAGCATGGGGGTGATCAGGTTATCAGATGTAAGCAGAGTGCAGTTTTGAGGTTACTATCAGATCTGCTACGATCTTATAATATCGTGAGTAGGTTCGAGTGGTTGAACGGCCTACTCCTTCTCCTTGTTCATGCGTTTGTAAATGTCACACCTGTACTGTAAATTCAAGATCACCTGTGAGCATATAATCAGAGATTATTTATTTTCTTTATAGAAAGTTGCTATGCAGTTTCAAGCATTATTTTCAAGGAATTTAAAAAATACATACCAGTTACATGCAACTGTGACCTTCCATTTTGACTGTTACTTGAACAAGCTGTGGCCATGTCATAGGCTGCGATGTTAGCCTACAAAGAAAGAAAATTAAACATTACAAGTTCAGTCATGTACCTAGCACAATTATCGAAAACATCATATCTACCAAGTCAGTTGTTGCCTTTCTCAGAGCATTTTTCCTCTTGTCAATGAAGTACTTTTGAAACATTGTCAACTGTTTAAATGTAGAAAATATAGCAACCTTTTTTTTTATTTGTTCTTGAGGTGATGCTGGCAAGGCTAGCATTTATTGCCCTACTCCTTATATAAAAAAAACACAATCTTTACTGTGTAGATGGAGGCCATTTCGTCCATTGGATCGGCACTGACTCACTGAAAGAGCGTTCTACCAAATGGAATTTAATGTTGGCAAGTGTGAGGTGGTCCACTTTGGTAGGAAGAATGGTAGGAAGGACTATTACTTACGTGGCGAAAAACTGCAGCAGGCGACGGTGCAGAGGGACCTCGGGGTCCTTGTGCATGAGTCGCAAAAACCCAGCTTGCAGGTGCAGCAGGTGGTCAGGAAGGCGAATGGGATGCTGGCCTTCATAGCGAGGGGGATTGAATATAAAAGTAGGGAGGTCTTGCTGCAGCTGTATAGGGCATTGGTGAGGCCGCAGCTGGAGTACTGTGTGCAGTTTTGGGCGCCGCACCTGCGCAAGGATATTTTGGCCCTGGAGGGAGTGCAGAGGAGGTTTACTAGGCTGATACCGGAGTTGAGGGGATTGAGCTATGAGGAGAGGCTGAATAAACTAGGCTTGTACTCGTTAGAGTTTAGAAGAATGAGGGGAGATCTCATTGAGACGTATAAGATGATGAATGGGATGGATAGGATAGAGGTGGAGAGACTCTTCCCGCTCAAAAAAGACAGTAGGACTAGGGGGCACAGCCTCAAGATAAAGGGGAGGCGGTTTAGAACGGAGTTGAGGAGGAACTTCTTCACTCAAAGGGTGGTGAATCTCTGGAATTCTCTGCCCGTTGAAGTGGTGGAGGCTGCCTCGCTAAATATTTTTAAGAAGCGGGTTGATGGGTTCTTGATAAGAGAGGGGATTAAGGGTTATGGGGAGAGGGTGGGAAAGTGGAACTGAGCCACAACAGATCAGCCATGATCTTATTGAATGGCGGGGCAGGCTCGAAGGGCTAGATGGCCTACTCCTGCTCCTATTTCTTATGTTCTTATGTTCTAATCCGACTCCCCTGCTTAATCCCCACAATCTTCTACATTATTTCTTTTGAATACAAAGACAGAAAATGCTGGAAAATCTCAGCAGGTCTGACAGCATTTGTTAAAGAACAAAGAACAAAAAAAAAACAAAAAAAAAGCATCTTTGACGAAAGAACAGAACTAACATTTTGAGTCTGACGACTCTTTGTCAGAGCTGACAAACAGTCATCCAGACTCAAAACATTGTTTTCTCTCCACAGATGCTGAGATTTTCCAGCATTCAGATTACAGAATTGACAGTAATTTTCTTTTATCTATTTTGAAAATGCTGGTTGAACCTGTCTTTGGCAACCTTTCAGGAAGTTTGTTCCACACTCCAACCACTCATTTTATAACATTTAAATGAGAACTACTGCTCACATATTTAAAACATGATTTACTTGAAAAAATAGAAGCCACTGTATTCTCCTATATCTATCCATGAAATGAATCCTCCTAATCTGTAATATGGCATACAAGTGAAAGATTAAATGCTTGTTACAGGCTGTCATAACAGCCTCACTAGTCAATATAAACTATTGCTACATATTGAGCAACTTTGTTGAATATGTTGCATGACCGTAACTTATGTAGCATGTTAATTTAACAAATGTAAGCTCTGTGAACTTTTTAACGTAATGCAGGTTCAAACAGAATTTTCTTTATCCAAGGTTAAAACAGAAGTTATTTTTGAAATCTTCGCACATAGGTACAACTAAGACACACAAACGCACGTAGACAAATTACACATATTTTTATTTTCATTTCTGCCAAAGCAAGCAACGCAACATCTCTATGAAGCAGTTAGTCTCTGATGCAAAATCATGTCACTCCAGTTAATATCCAAATCTACTTCCAACTCCCAAACAATTTACTAACATTTATTTGTTACATGCAGAGTGGGGGTAATATCTCAAATCATTCTACTTGTTACATCAAGGTGTTTATTTTTTCAGGAAGCTTCTTGTTAAGTTTCCACTTATAAAGATACTGTTTGTTTCAGTCTTTGCTATTTATATTTGCTTCAGTCTTTGCTATTTATAATACAGTAAATAAGAAACATGGGCACAGCTTTCCATGGATCCTGTGGACATTAATAGTCCTTACATCAGCAGAATTCACAAACAGGTACGAAAGGGATGATAAAAACGAAGACAAGAGCTACTGCAATATGGTGATTAGCACTGCTGCCTCACAGCGCTGGGGACCTAGGTTCAATTCCGGCTTTGGGTGGCTGTCTGTGTGGAGTTTGTATGTTTTCTCCATATCTGCATGGGTTTCCTCTGGGTGCTCTGGTTTCCTCCCACAGCCCAAAGATGTGCAGGTTAGGTGAACCGACCATGCAAAGTTGCTCCTTAGTGTCTAAAAGATGTGTAGGTTGGCGGAATTAGCAGGGTAAATAAATGGGGTTACAGAGATAGGGTGGGGGAGGGGGCCTGAATAAGATTCTCTGTAAGAAGTCTCACATCACCAGGTTAAAGTCCAATAGGTTTATTTGGCTTTCGGAGTTTCAGGCTCCTTCACCAGATGAGTGAAGAGCTGTGTTCACAAACAAGGCATATATAGACACAAACCCAATTTACAACATAATGGTTGGAATGCAAGTCTTTACAGATAATCAAGTCTTAAAGTTACAGACAATGTGTGAGTGGAGAGAGGGCCAAGCGCAGGTTAAAGAGGTGTGTATTGTCTCCAGCCAGCCAGATTTTGCAAGGCCAGGCAAGTCATGGGGGTCACAGATAGTGTGACGTGAACCCAAGATCCCGGTTGAGGCTGTCCTCACGTTTATTGAGCTTGGCTATCAGTTTCTGCTCAGCGATTCTGCATTGTGTGTCATGAAGGCCGCTTTGGAGAACGCATACCCGAAGATCAAAGGCTGAATGCCCATGACTGCTGAAGTGTTCCCCAACTAGAAAGGGAACACTCTTGCCTGGTGATTGTTGAGCAGCATTCATTCATCCGTTATCATAGTGTTTATATGGTCTCCCCAATGTCTCCCCATGCCTCAGACATCCTTTCCTGCAGCGTATCAGTTAGACAACGTTTGCCAAGTTGCAAGGGTGTGTACCATGTACTTGGTGGATGGTATTCTCACATGAGATGATGGCATCTGTGTCAATGATCCGACAATGAATGTCTTGCAGAGGTTGTTGTGGTAGGGTTGTGTGGCATCATGATCACTGTTCTCCTGAAGGCTGAGTGGTTTGTTGCAGACAAATAAGAACATAAGAAATAGGAGCAGGAGTAGGCCATCTAGCCCTTCGAGCCTGCCCCGCCATTCAATAAGATCATGGCTGATCTGTTGTGGCTCAGTTCCACTTTCCCGCCCTCTCCCCATAACCCTTAATCCCCTCTCTTATCAAGAACCCATCAACCTGCTTCTTAAAAATATTTAGCGAGGCAGCCTCCACCACTTCAACGGGCAGAGAATTCCAGAGATTCACCACCCTTTGAGTGAAGAAGTTCCTCCTCAACTCCGTTCTAAACCGCCTCCCCTTTATCTTGAGGCTGTGCCCCCTAGTCCTACTGTCTTTTTTGAGCGGGAAGAGTCTCTCCACCTCTATCCTATCCATCCCATTCATCATCTTATACGTCTCAATGAGATCTCCCCTCATTCTTCTAAACTCTAACGAGTACAAGCCTAGTTTATTCAGCCTCTCCTCATAGCTCAATCCCCTCAAGTCCGGTATCAGCTTAGTAAACCTCCTCTGCACTCCCTCCAGGGCCAAAATATCCTTGCGCAGGTGCGGCGCCCAAAACTGCACACAGTACTCCAGCTGCGGCTGTTTAAGGTCGTGCAGTTGTTTGAAGGCAAGGAGCGGGGATGTGGAGATTGCCTTGGCGAGATGTTCATCTTCGTCAAATGACATGTCATAGCTTCTCCACTCCGGGAAAGTACTGACGACAAAAGGGTACTCTGTCCTCCGTGTCTTGTGTTTGTCTTCTGAGGGGGTCGGTGCGGTTGTTTGCTGTGGCGTGTTGGAACTGTTGATCGATGAGTCAAGCACTATATTCTGTTCTTATGAGGGCATCTTTCGGCTTCTGGAGGTGTCTGTCTCCTCATCTGAGAAGACCCTGTGTATACGGAGGGCTTATCTGTAGGGGATGGCTTCTTTAACGTGTTTAGGGTGGAAGCTGGAGAAGCGGAGCATTGCGAGGTTATCCGTGGGCTTGCAGTACAGTGAAGTGCTGAGGTGACCATCCTCGATGGTGTTACATGTGTCCAAGAATGCAACCAATTCCAGAGAGTAATTCATGGTGAATCTGATGGTGGGGTGTCATTATATAGTTGTTTCAATGATTGTTCACCGTGAGTCCAAACAAAGAAAATTTCATTGATGTATTTAGTGTATAGCATTGGTGAAAGGTCCTGTGCAGTGAAGAGGTCTTGTTCAAACCTGTGCATAAAGATAGTTGGCATATCGAGGCTGAATTTGGTCCCCAAGCCTGTTTTGTATGTCTGGACGAACAATTGGTTGTTGAGGGTGAAGACGTTGTGGTCCAGGATGAAGCGGATGAGTTGTAGAATTGCATCTGGAGATTGGCAGTTGTTGGCGTTGAGAACTGAGGCAGTTGCAGCAATGCTGTCATCATGAGGGATACAGGTGTAGAGTGCCAAGACATCATTGTGACAAGGAGTGTTCCTGGTTCAACTGATCCATGAGTGCTGAGTTTCTGTAGGAAGTCCATAGTGTCAAGACAGAAGCTGGGGGTTCTTTGTACAATGGATTTCAGGGTGCCCTCGACGTAGCCGAAGAGGTTCTCACACAGGGTCCCATTGCTTGATATGATGGGACGGCCGGGTGTATTTGCCTTGTGTATCTTCGGGAGGCAGTAGAGATCTCCAATGCAGGGAATCGTGGGATGAGAGCACGGTTGGTGCTCTGAAGGTCTGGATCAAAGGTCATGATCAGTCTCTTGAGTTGACGGGTGTGTTCTTTGGTCAGATCTGCAGGTAACTGTCTGTAATGTTCCTTGTGTTCAGTTGTTGGTACACTTCTTTGCAGTAATCCTTTCTGTTCAGTATGATGGTGGCCCCTCATTTGTGTTAGAGAGTTACTGCAGACTTGATGGGGCGAATGGCCTCTTCTGCGCTGTAGGGATTCTATGATTACTTAACTGTGCATCTAAAAGTGCTAGTGTCCCCAATCACAAAATCCCCGAATAATTCGACCCATTTTTCTTCAGTGACATAACTTAAGGTGTTGGTAGCCTGATGGACAAATTGCAAATTACTGGAGAATTTTAAAAACTCTTGGAAAATAAGCAACATCAATGAGGCCACAGTTGCAACCCTGCCCTAACTGCCCTGAGATGGTGATGGGTCTCCAATAAACTACCTGATTCCCTCTGGTAACTGTGCTCCTACAATAGTGTTGTGTAATTTCAAACTACTGATCCAGAAGCTCGGATATATGTACAAATCAAAATAATGCATGACTTGGAGGGGAATCTTCAAGCAATAATATGTGATTTGGTTGCTTGTGTCCTCAACGGTAGAAGCAAAAGGAGTCTGTCGAAGTGACTTTGATTAGTAGCAGCAATGCACACTGTAGATCATGCATAGTACGATGTACAGGAGGGTCGTTGACATTGAGTTTTATGGTAGGAGTGCTGGTTTTTCTGCTCAAGGTCTGGAATATAACTTGAACCCACAATCTTTTGTCTTACAAGCAAGCTTGCTGCTGTCTGAGCCACAGTTGACTCTCAAAGAGCTATGCAGCCACAACAGTCAAGAGGCTCAATGACATCTGTTTTGAATACCTTGGTTGAACACATCTCTACCATCCCTTCAGGAAGTTCATTCCAGACTGTAGCTACCCATTTTATAACGTTTAAATGACAATTACTGCTTACATGTTTAAAACAGGATTATTTATTTGAAAAAACAGAAGCCACTGTATTCCCCTGGGTCTCCTTTTAAACCACCTGATTCCTCCTGGTAACTGTGCTCCTGCAATAGTGTTACGTAATTTCAAATTACTGATCCAGAAACATGGATATATATGCAAATCAAAATAATGTATAATTGGGGGGGAATCTTCAAGCAATAGTGTTTCTGTGACCTGGTTGCTTGTGTCCTCAACGTAGAGGCAACAGGAGGGGGAAAGTCTGTGGAAGTGACTTTGATTACTTGCAGCAGTCCACGCAGTCGATCATTTTTTGAGCCAGATATTAAACCAAGCCTGTTCTTTCAGGTAGATATAAAAAAATCCTACGTCTCTATTATCAAAATGAGAAGGAAGTGAACTCTGGTGTCCTGGTCAATATGAATCCTGCAATCAACAGCACATTAACAGATTATCACATTTCTGTTCATGGCAACACGCAGCATGCAAATGGGCTGCCACATTTCCTATATTACAACAAGGACTGCACATTAAAAGTACTCTATTGGATATAAAATGCTTTGGGATGTTGTCAAAGGTACTATATTAATGCAAGTTTTTCTTCACCCAAGCAAGAGGTCTTACCCCTAAGAAATGCTACTTTGAAAAATTAGGAGAGTTATACCACATATAATGGATTATAGTGGAACATCTTCTGCTCTCTCATACCACCAGTTTCCTGAGCTCCCTTCCAGTACTTCTTACATACCACACCCATTCAGTGCTATCAAGGGCGGCATGGTGGCAGAGTGATCAGCACTGCTGCCTCACAGTGCCAACGGCCCAGGTTCAATTCCCAGCTTGGGTCACCGTGCAGAATCTGCATGTTCTCCCCTTGTCTGCGTGGGTTTCCTCTGGGTGCTCCCATTTCCTCCCACAGTCTGAAAAACGTAATGGTTAGATGCACTGGCTATGCTACATTCTCCCTCAGTGTACCCAAACAGGCACCAGTCTGTGGCAACTAGGAGATTTCCACAGTAATTTCATTGCAGTGTTAATGTAAGCCTACATGTAACACTAATAAATAAACTTTAAACAATTCACCCTGTTCCTCTGCATATTGGTTGACTGTTTTAGCCATCAATTCTACCAACAGCATTGAATGAAATTTGGACATTCACATTAAGAATCTCATTCCCTGGTGCTACAATCAAGGATAACTGTATAGATGGAGAGAAAAGTGATGGAAGAGGTTAAGAGCAACAGAATAAAAACAGAGAGATGATTACAGGATGAGAGATAATTAATTTAGCAAAGGAGAAAATTGATTTTGTTGTAGGGCAGTGTATTACGAATGTAAGACATATTTATAAGATTGTTGTGTTTTAAATGGTCTCTTTTAATTTGAATTCCCCTGAACGGGGATGATAATTTCATGTCGAAATCTGCCCATTAACAGGCCCAGGTGATTTAGTTGTTGTGGAGATGGAAATCCAGATTGAAACGGTTATGACTCAGTTGCCAATTTTCACACCTTCGTGCAAAAGAGGACAGCTGTCTTTTTGTGGATACAGACTCGTTCTCAAATCTGAAGAGGAAGACCAAAAACAGCTGCTGTGCCAAGCCAAGGGAGAGACTGTTTTTGTTAACCACCAAGCCTGTTTTTTCAGGTAGATGAGAATGAATGTCTTCTTTGATATAACTTGCAGAGATTTAAAAACTAAGGAGTTAACAGAGCTTGTCTTGACATTGGTGGTGGCTTTGATTATAGGGACTCTTAAGAGGCACTGAAAGACTCATTCTGGTGCAGTGGGAAAAGAGAACCTGTTCAATAGCTGGCAGGATTTTGGATACAAGTGACAAGGCTGTATTTCTGCTAAGAATATGCTGTTAACATATAAATGTGGTGTTTTCAGTTGTGTTATTAGTTCATGGAGAAAATTGCAGATGCAACCAAGACAGCCCCCACAGATTTCTCAGAAACCCACCCAGACTTCAGTGACCACTAAAACTCTGTCTCAAGAGGGATTTCAACTGCTCACTCTGGAAGATCAGCCTCTGAATTCTCTCAAAAGCTGCCCTGACTCAGACCCTCTGAATGACTGCGCACCTCCCAATAGTTCAATCTCTTCTCCTAAGACTCCGTTCCACTGGATTCACAAAGCTGTAATCCTGCCTCTAATTATTGGCACAATTTAAACTCTTTCACAGTCTTCTAGCTTCACTAAGCTGTATTGCTCAGATTTATTACAACTCCAGTCTCCTGGTTGCACTGAATTAGAAATAGTTCCCAGGGCTTCTTCTGAGCCATAACCTACTCCAGCAAAGGACCATGGATGTTCTACCTCCTTCTCAGCTCTTTGGGACTTCTTTGAGCTTATAACTGCAAAGAACTGCTCCCAGGACTTCACTGTAAGCTGCAAACCAAACTGCAACTTTCATCTCCACCAAACAGCTCCCAGGGCTTTTCTAAGCACCAAATGCCTACCGCCTGGTAACAGTTGTACATTTCATGCATGGAGGCTCTGCCCCACTACACAACACTTGGATAAACTGAAACCTGAGAACCCTCTTAAGCATCACCCATCTCCATAATAATGCAGTCCTTCAGGGTTCACTAAATGTTTTTACAATTTCACTTCAACTTACAAAACAACTCATATCTCTGGACTGCACTTTTTTGCAAGCAGTATAGACATCACTTCTCCTGTTCTCTAGCTAAGTAAGCCCACATGCTGTTTCATTGCTCTCTTTCTCTTCTATTTTGGCTCTATTATGCAAACAAGAGTACTGTTCTGACCTATCATTTTCTTTTAGGTGTTCTGGCTATCTTTAAAGCTCAGCATTTTAGTTACCTCACCTTCTCAAGAACAATCTTTCCAGAACTAGATTTTACCCCTAAAATAGATAAATAGATATTTGTTGCATTGATGTTGCGGTAAAGGATTTAAAACAGTAAATCTTGCTGCTTTTTTAAAAGTTATTGGTCTCAACAGGGATCATTACAAATGTTAGAAGATTTCAACTATAGTAGTGCATTTTGTAGAATGCACACATTATTGCCACTGTGCATCAGTGGTAGAGGCAGTCAATGTTTAAAGTGGTGGATGAGGTATCAAGCTTTGTCCTAGATAACAGTGAGCTTCTTGGAGTATTTGTTGGAGCTGTACTCATCCAGGC
The DNA here is from genome assembly GCF_965287045.1 of Carcharhinus amblyrhynchos. Taxonomy (NCBI): domain Eukaryota; kingdom Metazoa; phylum Chordata; class Chondrichthyes; order Carcharhiniformes; family Carcharhinidae; genus Carcharhinus; species Carcharhinus amblyrhynchos. The sequence goes on along the minus strand of NC_137331.1, from coordinate 82,993,490 downwards.
AAATGGAAAACATTCTGTCACATGGCTGACTTCTGTGGTATGGATGGTGGACACGTTTTGGGGAGTCAGGTGAGTTACGCCTTGCAGAGTTTCCAGCCTCTGATCTGTTCTTGTTGCCACAGTACTTATTGATTGGTTCTTCCAAACATAATGGTTATAGCTTCTGATAGCCAATGTTTCAGTTTGCTGTGCATGAAACCGCCATCAAAAGTCTGACTATTGCACCGGAGACTCAAACTGAAGTCATGCCAAGTCAGCTTGCAGTCATGCAAGGTCAGATTTCCATCATCATGGCTGTGGATACAGAATTTGTAAAGTCTCACAACAATCAGCAATCTCGCCTCCAACACATTACTAGCATTTCTGAGGCAGATCCTGGATGAATAGCTATGAATAAATTAAGAAGCAGAAGCTGCTGCTCCCTCTCAGGCTGGCAGCTCCTACCTTTACAATGCTGCCTATACCCTCACTGGTGACTGTCAGCCAGAAATTTACTACCTATAGAAGTTAAGCAATATTGGACTGTTGAACAGAAACTTAGGGTTGCAGCTTCCCGTACCACCCTTGAATTAGTTCTTAATATACAGCAAGGCAAAAAGGGGCTTCCTTGTTGCCTCTTTCCTTCCTCTGTCACTTCCATTCTTTTGCATGCTACTCCTCTCTTTGGTACCACTCCTCATTTTCTTGCCCAAAAGGTGATACCAAGTGTTATTCTCCCCATGATCACAAGATTTTGCAACATACCACCACAAACCTCAAGACCAGTTCAGTCACCCAGTAGCCATTCTTTGATTTTATAGCCAGCACTGCACAATGCCATAGAATGAAGTTGCCATAACCGATGCCAGGATGTAAGGTGTTGACCTGCGAGGTGCAATAATAGTCACATACTAGCTATAAGTTAAGGGAGTGGAATCTCTTTTGGTCCCAGCTCATGGCAGATTTGTCATGCAATGCCTGCAAAGCAACATATGTGCAGTCAATGCCATCTGCATGATATTGGAAAAGCTTAAATAACCTATAATTAAAAAGTAATGAAAAATGTTCAGCAGGTTAGGCAACATCAATGCAGAGAAAAAGAATCAATATTTCCGGCCCTTTATGTAAATTTCATGTTTCTTTTAATAGAAAGCTTTAGTGACTAATGCAAAAATAAGCTGCAAACTGCAAATGTTAATATCTGAACCACTAGGAAGGAATCAAACACCAAAATGTTCATCACCACATTCTCTTCACAACCAACGATAATGTAGTCCTTGTGCTGCTCTGAGGTCGGATTGGCTGCGGCAGTTAGCTGACATCAGTGATGACCTCCTTCGTGACCTGCAGCATCTCAAAAAATTGGTGATCTCTGAGTTCAGATGCTCTGAACATCCTGGTTGGAAATGGCCATCTGATGATGCACATCATCTCAAGTACCCTCTGATCAACCCAATACCTATGGCTGTCAGTCTTGATCAACATCCTGTACCTTCACATAAGGAGGGAGGTTGCAAACAGCTTCTGGAGAAGCTTTACATGCCTGTTGCAACACAAGGACCATAATCCACCTGCTGCTTGCCTTCTCCTGTGGCAGCCTGCGTGGCTAAGATCACCTTGCCAAGAAATAACAGCAGAGGCCCTACGGCAGCAGAAATGGAACCAACATGCCACCATTAAAAACTACTTTCTTGTCACAGATCCCATAGTCCGCCCACCCACCTACCCAGCTTCAATCTACCACGCCATCACTGGGCAGTCCTCAACCATTTCCGCATAGGCCAAGTCCTTTGTGTGGCAAATCAGCACAAGGAAAGCCTTGCAGGGAACCTGGACTGCAGCAGTGGTACATCCCAATCAATGAAAACTACCCCCTGACAAAAATAAGCAAAGGGCTTAGAGACCTCCATTTAGCCACTGTGGAACCAATTGCCTGGATTGGTGATTACTGCACATGCTAAAAAAAATGGTTGTTTGCTGCATGCCCTTCACCTCCTTCTGTAAGTTTGTCCTGTTCTGCAAGGCCTCTGCTCATTCTCTCAGAAATGCTCAAGTCCAAGAGGCACTGCATGTTTGTGAACAATTGAATCCTTGACGTCAGCAAAAGTGCTTCAATGCCTGTAGGCTTCTGATACTTGAAATAAGTGCAGAAAATACCAAAACCATGGTGAACTGTAGCAAAGGTGAGAAGAAATCAACTAGCAACTAACCTGCATATAGGTAAAGATCCCAGGATAACAGCCTTGAATACCACTGAACAAGTGTTCAGCTCAGCAAAGTTGAGCGGGGACATTGGCTAGAGCATGGAGCTCTAAAACGGTCGCAACACAACAAATCAGTATTGCACTTTCGTTGACCTCATGATCTGACTACTCCACATATTTCCAGTAGACATTAACTGCTTCAGCAATAACTTTACCAAGATAGTATTCAGCACACTTTGTGTCACAAGTGTACAATTTGAATCCCTGAAAGAACCCATAGCACTCGGAAAATGAGTGTTAGTAAGCCCAAATTCTCACTGAGGGTATTTCAAATAAGAGGTTAGGGTGAACAGTAAACAACATCTGTTGCTCCTGCTTATATCCTTCTAGATAGCTCACCAGTGACATTGCCAGAGGCCTGTTAATTAGCTACTTGCTTATTTAGGGAGTGATGACTACATTGCCAAAATACATTGTATTTTGTATAATATTAATGTAAAAATCATTGAAATTGCTGTATTCTAGTTTACACTGCATTGATATTAATATCCCATATTTATAAACCATCATGGAAGTAGCTTCCACAAAGATTTTGGAGATTGGTGGCCCTTGTAGCTGTTAACAAAGTTCTATAAAAATTCAACGACATAACTTTACAACACTTTAACAACATAGTGAATTAAGTATTTGAATAATTCCATATTATATTGGTACAGAATTATCATAAATTCCTCAGTCCCTTTGTAAATCAGTGTTATTGGATTCAATTATAAAGCAAAGCAAAAACTTAGTGCAGAATCTTACCACCATTCATGGAGATTTGGCTGGCCACCAAATTCTTCAACTCGCTGTAGCGGGAGTGTGGCATGAATGGCAGGTAAGATCGTGCTCACAATTTATGAATGTAAGTTTTTGATTACTTTCTGAAAAAGTCCTGTACCAGTCGGGCATTATCATCTTTCTTTCTGGACTCCAGAATTTAGGTCAAGTATCCAGTAACATTGTTAATCTTTGGTTCTGTAAATGCTGTAAAACAAAATTGTACACACCCAGGTCTCAGGAAGCTACTGTGACAATCCACTACTCTTCTTACAATTGAGATTGCAACAAAATCTAATGCAGTATTATCCTTCTTCATTCTCTTCATGTCCACTTTTCAACAAGTTAAGAAGTCTGACAACACCAGGTTTAAGTCCAACCGATTTATTTGATTGTAAACTCACAAGCTTTCGAGGTTTCCCTCTTCGTCAGGTGAATGGAGAGTACCAATAAATCGGTTGGACTTAAACCTGGTGCTGTCAGACTTCTTACTGTGTTTACCCCAGTCCAACGCCGGCATCTCCACATCACCTTTCAACAAGACAGAATATTTTACAACAATCTTTTTTGTTTGTTTTTATTCCAATTCAATCAAATCAAGTCCAATTCAGAGTCTCAACAAATTGAGACATTCCCGACCCAAGCTGATTACAGTAGGCATAGCTCCTCCTCTAAGACTTGATCTCATTTGCATCTGAGCCAAAAGGCCAAAATGCAGCTTGTAAAAATTGCTTCAAATGAAGCTAAAACGTAACCTAATGACTTCAACCAAGCACAGCATGTCAATACTACACTTGATCTTAGCCAAAAGGCCGAGAACAATCTTAAGATGTTGAAAAGTCAAGAAAAAAAAGGCAAGTAGTCACAAATCAAAAATAGCCTGAAACACTTTCCAGTTGACATATGTAGTCTATTTCACACTAAGGTTATTTTTCCTAACATTTAAAGTCATGACAAAAACTGATCCTTGTACATACGTTAATAGGATATCCTGCTGAAAAACAAATCATTTCTGCAAGCTCCCTGTAATGTTAAACATTGCTTAGTTCATAGCACACATCATGTGGCACCTCCACACTGCTAAGTGAGATAAATTGAGAACAGATCTACCAGCTCAAAAGTGGCCATCAAGAGGACATGCAAGACATAAAAAGCAACACAAGTGAATTCCACTATAACCTGTAATCTCATGCTCTCTCCTCCATCAAAATCAAGTCTGGTTTAATGAGGAGGGGAACAGCACCTGAAAATGAGATGCTAACCTGATGAAGTTGCAATAAAGAAGCATATAATGCTACACAGTGGAAGTAATACACTTTAGGCACAGCTAAGTGATCATGCAACCAATGGATCAGTTCAAAGCTCTGAAGGCCACCACCTCCATTCATGAATAGGGGCAGATAATTAAACAATTTACTGAACATCCCATCATCAATGTTTGCAGAACCGAACATTTCAGTCAATACCACCAGGTGGATGATCCTACTTGGATCATTAGCAAAGGCGACAAGCCTCAACAAATAAAGTGGCTGCAGTGCTGAGACATGTGCTAAGCAGTTTCAGTGTCATTACAAATCTGGCATCTAACCAAATCAGATTGCCTGGATCCCCTACAGTTTGCCTATCGCCACAACAAGTCCACAGCTGACACCATCTCCCTGGCCCTACACTCAACCCTGGAACACTTGGATAACAAAGACACTCATGCCAGACTCCTACTTATTGACTGCGGCTCAGCCTTCAACACCATTATTCTGACACAACTCATCTCCAAACTCAGTGGCCTCAGGCTTGGCTCCTCCATCTGTGACCAGATCCCAGACTTCCTAACCCACAGACTACTACCAGTTAGGATAGGCAACAGCCCCTCCTCCACGATCATCCTCAACAAAAGTGACCCAGAACGCTGTGTCCTCAGCCCTTTAGTATACTCCTTAGACACCAATGACTGTGTGGCCAATTTCCCTTCCAATCAATTTTCAAGTTTGCTGAGGACACCACTGTAATTAGGCAGATCGCAAACAACGATGAGATGGAGTACAGGAAAGAGATGGCGAATCTGATGAACTGAAGCAATGACAATAATCTCTTCCTCAATATCAGCAAAATGAAGGAGATGGTCATCGACTTCAGGAAGCATAGAGGAGGATATGTCCCACAACTGCATTCAGTTGTGGTTACAAAAAAAGAAGATATTGAAAATGCAAAGAAAAGTCACAGGCTGATTCCAAGAATTAAATCCTGAGATTTAGGAGAAGTTGCATCTGATAGTTAATTCTACATGTATTCAAGACAGTCAAGAGAAAGGAAAATATAAATCCAAGATATTACATTGAAATGTCAGTTTATGGGCAGCGGCAGTGGCACAGCGGTGCCTCACAGCTCCAGAGGCCTGGGTTCAATTCCAGCCTTGGGCGACTGTGTGGAATTTGCACATTTTCCGCATGTCTGCATGGGTTTCCTCCAGGTGCTCCAGTTTCCTCCCACAGTCCAAAGATATGCAGTTTGGTTGACTGGGCAATCTAAATTGCCTCTTAGTATTCTAAGATATGTAAAAAAGGGTTGGGAGGTGGTTAACAGGGCAAATATATGGGGTAATGGGGATAAGGCCTGGATAAGGTACTCTGTTGAAGAGTTGGTGTAGACTTGATGGGCCAAACGGCCTCCTTCTGCACTGCAGGGATTTTATAATTCTAGAACAAAGGGATAAGTTCAAAACAGTAAAAACGTAATTGTCAAAATAACAGGAAATACTCTATGCACAAAAACGATCAACACTTCAGACTTTCAGACATAGTGGGCAAAGTAACTCTGGAATCTTTTAACAGGATATGCCACAATAGAGGAATTTTAGATCTTTCTGATTTAAGTTGGTCGAATAGTCTTCCTCATTTTAATTATCTCATGCAGGACCATATAAAAATACCCAAGTTTTGTATAGTCTGCACTGGTATAGTGGGGCTGATTGGCTCAGTTGGCTATGATGCTGGCCAACCCAGATGGCACAGGTCCACCCCTGCAACCAACTGAGGTAATTCTTGAGTCTTGCCTTTTCTCCTTGCCCCATTATGTTATCATGTAATACGTGTGTAAAGGACTATTAAAAAAGCTCCTGAAAGCAGTCAACTTTTGTTTTCTAAAATCTGTCATTAAGAAAATTGCTATTAAAATAGGTAGTAGAGTTGTGAATTTTCTGGTAAAACGACCAAAAATTAATCACATGTTTCTGTACGAACCGGAATAAAAATTACGTAAATGCTTTTTTCCAAGTTGCACTCAAATAGTTCCATAAGTGCAATGGGAAACTGTAAAAATCAAGCCATTTATTATGATCACATTCAAGGAAGAAACTATTTGTTCCCAACACAGGAACCTATGCATTAAAACTTAAAAAAACTATTTGACTATAAAGTTACAGTTTTAGCAATCCCTTCACAACAGTAATCATTACAGATACTTCTGGAATTCTAGTCAGAAGCTTAATTTCCATTTCTGCAGCCATGCACATCCAGAAGATCAGTTATATTCTGACCGCACCCTGCACTTAGTTCAGTCAAAACAGAGATTTGCACATGTATATTTGGACGCTGACAGGGAGCTTCTAGGATGGTTAATTTTGAACATTATGAAACTGTAGATAAATTTTTCTCAGTCAAAAAAATCAACAAAGTTTATGAAGTTTCTGCCATACCCAAAAGAGCATCTGAGCACTTTTAAAGCACAACTCTGCCAAGTTTAAGCTATAGCATACCTAGTGCAATGTTCAAAGCCAAGGAAGAGAATGTACAACCACAATGCATCAGAAGTGACAATGACAGCACTTAACATCAAGGCCGAGTGTGGCATCAAGGAGCCCTAGCAAAACTGGAATCAATGGTTACCAGGAGGCTAACTCTCTGCTGGTTGGAGTCATACCTGGCACATAGGAAGATGGTTGTGGTTGTAGAGGGTCATCTCAGCTCCAGGACATTTCTGCAGGAGTCCCTCAGAGTAGTGTTCTAGGCCCAACAATCCTCAGCTGCTTCATCAATGACCCTCCCTCCGTCGTAAGGTCAGAACTGGGGATGTTCGCCAAACTGCACAATGTTCAGCACCATTCGCGACTCCTCAGACACTGAAGCAGTTCATATTCAAATGGAACAAGATCTGAACAACATCCAGGCTTGAGCTGACAAGTGACAATTAACATTCACGCCACACAAGTGCCAAGCAATGACGATCAAAAATAAGAGACTCTAACCATCGCCCCATGACATTCAATGGTGCAACCATCACTAAATCCCCCACTATCAACATTCTTGGGGTTACTATTGACCAGAAACCACATAAACACAGTGGCTACAAGAGCAGGTCAGAGGCTAGGAATACTGTGGTGAGTAACTCACCTCCTGACTCCCCAAAGCCTATCCACCATCTGCAAGACACAAGTCAGGAATGTGAAGGAATACTCCCCATTTGCTTGGATGGATGCAGCTCCTACAACACTCAAGAAGCTTGACACCATCCAGGACAAAGCAGCCCACTTGATTGGCACCACATCTACAAACATTCAATCTCTCCACCATCAATGCTCAGTAGCAGCAGTATTATTATCTACAACATGCACAGCACCAATTCACCAAAGATCCTTAGACAGCACCTTCCAAACCCACAACCATTTCCACCTAGAAGGATAACAACAGCAGATAAATGGGAACCACCTGCAAAGTTCCCCCCCAAACCACTAACCATCCTAATTTGAAAATATATCGCCATTCTTTCGCAGTTGCTGGGTCAAAATCCTGGAATTCCCTCCCTAACAGCATTGTGGGTCAACCCACAGCATATGGACTGCAGCGATTCAAGGCAGCAGCTCACCACCATCTTCTGAATGGCAACCAGGGATAGGCAATAAATGCTGGCCAGCCAGCGATGCCCATTCCCACGAATTAATTTAAAAAGAAGTTAAAAAGAGCAGTATTATTTTCATCTAAGTATATGATGAAAACTACAAATCAGCAGCCTTGAACAATAAAAACTAGCTCAACAATATAATCCCTTTAATGTTTCCATCTTTAATCCAAGGGTACAAATAAAGATAAGAAAGTACTCTGGATTCTAGATAGGTCAGGTATTTGATATACATCACATTTTCGTGGAGTTCGGGCATGTGAGCTGTTGGTATTGGAAGGGTGATCCTGGAGTTGCCAGCAAGTGGCATGCCAAATGATAGTATTGGAAAACAGTGGTTGGAGAGGGCAGTAGAACAAGTAAAACGGGTGCAGCAGTTCGTGACAGGAGTCAAAGAAGACAGTTTCAGTTTTCCCACTGTTTAACTGGCAGAAATTCTGTTTCATGCAACACTGGATGGCAAGCAAGCAGTCTGACAACAGAGATAATGGAAATGCTCTGCGCTCCTTAGTTACTGCTGCGTTTCAGTCACACTTTTAAAGGCTTGCACTAATTTGCTCCAGCATGATGTCATGGCAGAGACGTGGAAGGGGAACAATTGCTTGTCGAGCTTGCTAATAATACTGAAATCCAGTCAATCGCATGCTAAGCTTCCTGCCCTTTCCGGACACAATGTGGTTTGCACCATTCTAAAGGGGCTAGACAGATTGCAAATTGTTTTGACACCAAGCGCAAGCTGGAATTTTAGCTTTGCATACTATTTTCCTAACTCACCTTCATTTGCAAAGTGATAAAATACTGCCTATTGTCTCTCATCATACTTCTTTGTATTACATTTTATCTTCCAATTTGTCTATGTTCTTCTGAAGTTCTACACTACCCTCCTCTCAGTTGACAAACCAAGTTCCATGTCATCTGCAAATTTTGAAACTGTACCCTGTACACCAAGGTCCATGTCATTAATATACAATCAGCAAGAGCATGGGTTCCAACACTGACCCCTGGGGAGCTTCAATATAAACCTTACTCCAACTTGAAAAGCATCCATTAACCACAACTCTCAGTTTCCTGTCATTCAGCCAATTTTGTATCCATGGTGCTACTATCCCTTTAATTCCATGAGCTATAGAGTTGCTCAAAGTCCATTGTCCAGCACTGTATCAAACGGTTTTATTGCAGTCCACGTGCACATAACAGTATTACACTCATGAACTCTCCTATTGCACTTTCAAAAAAATCCAGCAAGTTAGTTAATCAGGATTTTCCCTGGACACATTCATGCTGGATTTATTTTAAAATCCAGATTCCCAAATGACTACTATTTTTTTCCAAAGCTTTCCTGCTGACAAAATTAAACCGACTGACCTGCGGTTGCTAGGTTTGTTTTTACACACATTTTTGAACAAGGGTGTAACATTTGAAATTCTCCAGCCTTCTGACACCATCCCCGAATCGAAGGAATACTGGAAAATTATGACCAGTGCCTCCACAATTTGCACTTTCTGTTCCTTCAGTACCTTTGGAAGCATCTCACTCGATCTGGGTGCTTTGTCAACTTTAAATACAGACAGGCTATCTTGTCAAAAGCAGTGCTGAAAGCCATGTAGGTATCAAATGCACAACCCCCATTGACCATCCTTGTTAATTCATCAAAAAATTCAATCAGCCGAATTATTCATCACCTTCCCTTAACAAATCCATGTTCACTGCCCTTGATTAATTTGTGATTCACTAGCTGTCCTTGATTGCCTCCCAACTGACACTCTATACCATGTCTCAGAATCTTTTGCACTCATTTGCACACAACTGTGGTTAGGCTGACAGGTTTGTAATTACCTGGGTTACCTCTTATGGAATTCCCACTTACCTGATGAAGGAGCAGCGCTCCGAAAGCTAGCGGCTTTTGCTACCAAATAAAACTGTTGGACTTTAACCTGGTGTTGTGAGACTTGTTACTGTGTTTATCTTTCACTCATATTTTAAACAACAATAGTATTATAGATGTCCTTGACTTTTCCAGCACAGCTTCTGTAGCTGAAGAGAATTGGTAAATAATGGTCAGGACCACCATATTTCTTCCCTCGCAGCCTGGGACCCATTTCACTCTGGCCTGGTGTTATTCCCTTTCAAGGATGCTCAACACTTTAGCATTTCATAAGAACGTACAAACAAGTTGCAGGAGTAGGCAATTCAGCCCCACAAGCCTGGCTGATCTCACCTCAGTTTTAACTCGATTTTCCTGCCCATGCTCCATAACTCTTCAAGTCATTACTAATCAAAAATGTCTGTCTTCTCCTCAATGTCCCACCAAGCACCATAATCTAGGGGAGTGAAATTTGACCAATTCACCACCCTTTGAGAAGTAATTTCTCCTCATCGGTTTTAAATTTGCTACTCCTTACCCAAAAACTATGACCTCTTGTTCCAGATTTCCCCACAAGAGGAAGCATCTGCTCTACATCTACTTTGTCAATATCTTTAATATTTTATATACCTTAGTTAGATCTCCTCTTATTCCTCTAAACTCTACAGAATATAGATCTAAAATGCTCAATCTCTTTTCTTAAGACAACTTCTCATTTCTGTGATCGATCTAGTGAACTTCATCTAAACTGCCTATAATGTCAATACATCCTTCATGGAAACACTGAAACTAGAAACAGGAGTAGGCCATTTGGCCCTTCAAGCCTGCTCCTCCGTTCATTTTGATCATGGCTGATCATCAAATTCAATATCCTGATTTCCCCCCTTGCCTCCCCATATCCCTTGATCCTTTTAGCCCCTAAAGTTATACCTAATTACTTCTTGAAATCAGACAACATTTTAGCCTCAATTACCTTCACTGATAATGAATTCCACACATTCATTACCCTTTCGGTGAAGAAATTTCTCCTCACCTCAGTTCTGAAAGGTATACCCCTTATCCTCAAACTATGACCCCTAGTTCTAGACTCCTCCACCATTGGGAACATTCTTTCTGAATCTATCCTGATTTGCCATGTTAAAATTTTATAAGTTTCTATGAGGATCCCCTCTGACTCTTCTAAACTCCAGTGAAGATAATCCTAACCAATTTAGGCTCTCCTCATATGACAGGCCTGCGATCCCAGAAATCAGCCTGGTAAACCTTCGCTGTACTCTCTCTATAGCAAGGACGTTCTTCCTCAGATAAGGACACCAAAATGCATTTTGGTAGATCTAATGTAGGGGGAGTATACAATAAATGGCAGAACCATCAGGAGTATAGACACACAGAGGGATCTGGGTGTGCAAGTCTATAAATCCTTAAAGGTGGCGACACAGTTGGAAATGGTGGTGAAGAAGGCATATCGCATGTTTGCCTTTATTGGATGGGGCAGAGAGTATAAAAGTTGGCATATGATATTGCAGTTATATAGAATGTTGGTTAGGCTATATTTGGAATATAGTGTCCAGTTCTGGTCGCCACACTACCAGAAGGACATGGAGGCTTTGGAGAGAAAAGGTTTACCAGGATGTTGCCTGGTCTTAGCTATGAGGTGAGATTGAGTAAACTAGGATTGTTCTCCCTGGAAGCCGGAGGTTGAGGGACGACCTAATAGAAGTTTATAAAATTATGAAGGGCATAGATAGACTGAACAGTTGGAAGCTCTTTCCCAGGTAGGAAATTACCAACAAAAGTAGTCAAGTTCAAGGTAAGGGGGGCAAGGTTCAATACAGATATGCGAGGGATTACACAGAAGGTGGTGAGGGCCTGGAAATGCACTACTAAGCAAGGTGGTTGAAGCAGACATGCTAAGATCATTTAAGACTTATCTAAGTAGCCACATGAGCAGACTGGGAATAGAGGGATACAAACGGATGGTCTAGTTAGGAACACATGATCGGTGCAGGCTTGGAGGGCCGAAGGGCCCGTTCCTGTGCTGTATTGTTCTCTCAATTTATACCCATTCAAGTAATGATCTATCTTCCTATTATTGCTACCGAAGTAGATAACTTCACATTTATCCACATTATACAGCATCTGCCATGCACACAGTCACCCTGTCCAAATCTCGCTGACGCATCTCTGCATTTTCCTCACAGCTCATCCGCCCACTCAACTTTGTATCATCTGCAAATCTGGAGATACTACATTCAGTTCCATCTTCCAAGTCATTAATATACAATATGAACGGTTGGGGTCACTGACTGCCAATCAGAAAAAGACCCATGTATGCTAATTCTTTGCTTCCTATCTGCTAACCAGCTTTCCATCCATCTCAAGACATTACCTGCAATCCCATTTATTTTAACTTGACATAGTAGTCTGTTATGTGAGACCTAGTCAAAAGCCTTTCTTGAATAAGGAGTGTGGTCTTACCAATGCTTTGTATAGTTGCAGCAACACATCGCTACTTTTATGCTCTCCTCTTTAGCTATGAATGCCAAAATTCCATTTGCTTTCCTTATTACCTACTGTACTTGCATACCAGTTTTCTGCGACTCATGCACGAGGGCACCTTAAGTACTGTGAAGTAACACTCTATTTAAATTATAAGTCGCCTTTCCATTTTTCCATGAATAACCTCACACTTAGCCACATTAAACTCCATCTGCCACGTTTTAGCCCACTCACCAAACCTATCTATCCATTTGTAAGTTGCTTTTTTCCACAATTGAACTTACTGTCCCACTTATTTTAGTGTCATCTGCTAATTTGGCCACAATACCTTCTAATCCTGTATCCAAGTCATTAATATAGATTGCAAATAGCTGGGGCTCGAGTACCCAACCCTGTGGCATCCGACAAGTTACATCTTGCCAACAAAAGAAGATCCATTTATCCTGACTCTCTGCCTTCTGTCAGTTAGCCAGTCTTCTATCCAAACTAATAAATTACCCCTAATGGTATGTGATTTTGCCTTGTGTATTAACCCTATGTGCTGCATCTCCTCAAAAGCCTTCCTGAAATCCAGATATACTACATCTTGAGGATTCTCATTATCCACTTGGCTTGTTACATCTTCAAAGAACTCTAGCAAATTAGTTAAACGTGATTTATTTTACATTAAACAATGCTGACTGATGCAATTGCAGTTTGATTTTCCAAATGTCTTGTTACTATTACCTCAATGGATTCTAACAATATCCTAACAGCAGCTTTTAAACTTACTGATCTATTGTTTCTTAATTACTGCCTCCCTGCACAATAGTAGCACTGCTGCTCATAGTACCAGGGATCTGGGTTCAATTCTGGTCTTGGATGACTATATGGACTTTGCACATTCTCCCCATGTCTGTGTGGGTTTCCTGCAGGTGCCCCAGTTTCCTTCCACAGTCCAAAAGATGTGAGGGTTAGGTTGATTGGCCATGCTAAATTGCCCCACAGTGCAGAGATATTAGTAGGCTGAATACGTGAGGTTGTGATAGGGCCTGAGTGGGATTGTTATTGGTGCAGGCTTGATGGGCTGAGTGTTCTCCTTCTACACTATAGGGATTCTATGGTTCTGGTTGGTTCCACAACATACTGCTCCAAGAAACAATCTCTAATACATTCAACGAACTCTCCCTTGAGGCTGCCCTTGCCAATTTGATTAATGCAGTCTATGTGTTAAAACCACCCATGATTATTGTTTATAAGCCCCAGTATTTCCTGGTTTATATTGTGACCACTGTAGAACCACTGTTTGACGACCTATTGATTACTCCCACCAGGGACTTGTTTCCTTTGCTATTTCTTTATTTCTACCAAAACTGTTTCCACGTCTTGTTCTCCACTGCTAATATCATTTCCCACTACAGCACTGATCTCTTCCTTCAGTCGCAAAGCTAAGCCACCTTCTTTTTCTGTCTGAGTACGTTTGGATATTCAATTCCCAGACCTGGGGTGCGATTTTCAGGCTGTGCTCACCCCAAGGTCAGAAAATCCCACCCAAAGTCAACGTACTTTTGCATGGTCAGTGTCCCGCCACTACAATTCCCATAGCAGCCGGGACAAGAAAATCCCCCCCATGGTCTCCGTGTAGCCATGTCTCAGTAATCACCACCACATCATACCCCTTTGTCTCTATTTGCATTGATTACTCATTAATTTTGTCCCAAATGCTTCATGCATTCAGACACAAAGCCTTTAAGTTTGTTAAGTTTATCAAATTTCCCTACTCTTTTATAATTCTTTGTTGCAAAATGACATTCATACATTCTGCCTCTTTTTATTCTATGGGAACAATCCACCTCGTCGCAAACCTGCACTCCTACCATTTTCTTTAATTTTGATGTTCTGATTTCCTGTGCAACTGAACACACACACACACAGACACCTCCTCCCCGCCCCCCGCACCACACCACCCCCCCCCCCCCCCCCGCCCCCGCCATCATCTATTTAGTTTAAAACCCTATCAACAGCCCTAGTTATGCAATTCATCAGGACTCTGGTCCCGGCGTGTTTCAGGTGAAGGCCGTTCCATCAGAACAGCTCCCCGCTTCCCACAGTATTGAGTCATTGACATCTGACATCAGTTTGTTTCTTTGCTTTTTCCTACTCTGTAAGCTGGCATCCTGAAGGAGTGGTGCTTTTCTTCTCCTTACCCAAGTAAAATAGATGATTAAGCACTAACCATGCAAAAAGGACTGGTTAACACAAAAATACATAGATTCATATATTATGCAAAAAGTTGAGAAGTTGGAAACAGTATTAGAGTTAGAAGAACTTTACAGGTGCAAGTTGGTAGCTCCCTCAAAACAAAATGCAACTAAATCGTGAGATACAGTGAATCATTTCTCCTCTGGTAACGTATACAGAAAACATAACCACACCTACTTAAGATATATCATAACAGGGCGTCCAGATTTGATAGTCTGATCCTTAACCTTATGTTCTCCTCCTTGAATGTCTCCCATTGTTCTAACACAGATTTACCTTAAAGTGGCTGGCCTGTAACTTCTTCAGAGTGGCAATCTCCAGCACATTACTAATCTTGATGGATTTACTGTATTGAAACTGAAAAGACCATCTCGCCCAATCATCCTCTATCAAGCTGGGTGAGACAGGAGCAGCAAAGCTCTTCCCTGCTGCACCGGTGAGAAATAACTGAGGCACAGGAAACAAAGGAATGCCCCATTTTTACAGCACAACTTCTGTTAAAGGAGATACTTAAAGGACAATTTAAGGAGACAAAATAAGTTTTAAAGGTAAGTGGTACAGACAACTGGGGGAAGTCTGGGAGGGAGAGGTGAAACCAGGCCAGGCCAGGAGGGGAGGGTGTGGGGTGGAACTGGACCAGGAGTGTGGGTCGGACCAAGCCAGGAGTCAGGCTAGGTGGGAGGGGGGAATCTGATGGGGTATCTGCAGGGGGCAGGGAGTGCGGAGTGCATGTGTGTACAAGGCACAATCTGGGTTTTTTTTAAATAGCCAGTCTATAGTTAAAAGTGATGTCTTTCCTTCTAACTCTTTCAGAATAACTATCAGCGTAAAACTGGCAGGACCATCTAGAATTTAGCAATTTAAATCATTTCTATTGGATGGTTCCCAGCCCAGCACAATTATCTGGGGTAGGTAACCCTTCTGGACAGTCGCTGGGTAAACGCTTACATGGGAACTTCCGAAAGGGATTCCCCAGCACATCACTGAAGCATCCTCTAAATGCAATGCTGAGAAACCAAGAAGTTGTGGGCCAATTTCCTGTCCACTTCTACCATACCCCATTTCAGCTTGATAAAATAGGCCTTTCCCCAATGTAAAACCTTGACTCTTGGTCTATCATTATCCTTTTTCATAACGGCTCTAAATCTAATTCAAATATGATCACTACCAAACACTCTCCTTCTGAGATCCCTTCCACAGACTGAGATTCATTCCCTAAAACTACGTCCAGAATTGCCCCTTCTCAGAAAACGCTCTCCTGAGTGATATTAAGAGTTCTGCAACATTTTTAATTGAATTTACTCCAGTTAATATTTGGATAATGTAAATCCCTCACCATTACTACTACTTGTGTTTCTGTACCTCTCAGTAATTTGCCTTTGCACTTCTATTTTCCTCAATGTTTGAAAGCTATAGCAGTGACTAGCCATTTTCTTCCTCAGCTCAATCCGTATCGCTTTATTTCAGGTTCCTTCTAACATTTCACCCCTCACAGCTGTTATCAATTATTTAATCAATATTGCCAACCCCTCCTTGCTATCTTCCTTTCTATCTCACCTGAAAACCCTGTAAACAAGAATGCTGAGCTGTTATTCTTGCCCTAAGTCACATTTCAGTAATAGCTATGATACCATACTTCCAAACATCTATCTGTGCTCTCAGCACATCAACTAATTCAACTTCACCCAAAAAACACATAACGTATAGCTGAGATCTAATCTTTAAATAATATTCCAATGTAAAGAGTTAATAGCTAATGGCTACATAATGGCACGAATAAACTTCAATACCTGAAACGATGGTCCATGAAACTAAACTTGATTTTTATTTTTTAAAAATAGCATATGGAATCACCTCCTTGCTCTAATAGGCTTCCTGAAAAGTGTCAGGTCTTAACCTTGTTTTATTTTTAGCTCTGTTACTTATTTATTTGTACAACACAAGATGATCAGATGCTCCCCATATTTAGGAACAGAACCTATTCAGAACAGTTCCACTTTTTTTTAAACCTCTAGTTTGAAAAGGCTGCTCCCATTTTTAATGGTTCCTGAAAAATCATTGCAACATTAAGACCAATTTTGCTGGATACATCTTTAAGCACCTTTGAATGAAGGCCATGTGGCAATGTCACATTTTATCCCTTTAGTTTCAAAAAAGCTACCCTTGACCACCACCTCAAAGCAACTAGTAATGATCAGTAAATGCAGCCTTAAGAGTGCCATCGACATCCCAATAATGACACACTATGTTTTGATCTATTTATAGGCTGTGCAAAAGTTACTATAAACTAGTTGCCTTGTGAAACAGAAGTAGGCCTTAAAGAGTCATCCAGACTCAAAATGTTAGCTCTGTTCTCTCTCCACAGATGCTGTCAGGCGTGCTGAGATTTTCAAGCATTTTCTGTTTTTGTTTCAGATTCCAGCATCCACAATAATTTGCATTTATATTTTATAATTTGGTCCCTTAAACCTGTTCTCAAATGAGATTATGGCCAACCTAGCAGCTAACTCCACGGTCCCCATCTTTGCTCCATATTAATTGATGCCTGCGGCTAACAAAAATCTATCAACCTCAGTTTTAAACAAATCACCCAAGCATCAATTGCCGTTTGCAGAAGAGTTCTAAGATCTGTTGCGTGAAGAAGTATTCCCTAATTTCACTCCTGAAAAATCTGGCTCTAATTTTTAGACTATGCACCCTCGTCCTAAACTTCCCAACTCACAAAAATAGTTTCTTCCAATCTATCTTACCTCCCTGAATATCTAAAAAACTTTGACCATGTCGTCTCTCAACATTTTAAATTTCAGGGGATGCAATCCTGGTTTACATAATCTTTCCTTATAATTTAACCCTTGGAAGTCCATGCATCATTTCGGTAAATTAAGACTGAAGTCCCTCCAATTTCCATTCTGAGGTGTGGTGCCCAGAACGGCTCAGTTATGGTCTGACCAGGGCTTTATACAGCTGAAACAAGACTTCTTTCTTTTAATATTCCAATCCTTTGGATGTGAAGGCCGGATTCCATTAGACATTTTGACTATTTTCTGTACCTGTCCAGGTCATTTTGCAGATCTCGTACCTGGACCCCGAATTCTCTTCAGACATCCAGTTTCTAGGTGTTCATCATTTACTAAGTTCGTTCTTCTACTGGCTTTGGGTCCAAAGTGGATGGTCCCACGTTTGCCAACATTGAAATCCATTTAGCATGCTTTGTTCATTTACTTAATCTAACAACATAGGATTGTAAATTAGTTGCATTACTGAATAGGCCATTCAGCTCATCATTTCTGGGCAAGCTCTCTGCAACAGCAACAGAGCTAGTCCCACTCCGTCTTCCCTGTGGCCCTGCAAATTTCCTCTCTTCAAATATTTATCAAATTTTCTTTTGGAAGTCACAAATGAATCTCACTGCATAAAAAGATTGTCCTCATTTCACCATTAGTTCTTCTGCCAATTACCTTAAATTGGTGTCCAAGGTTCTCAATCCTTCTGTCAATAGAAACAATTTCTCCTGTCTACCCTATTTAGACCCCTCATGACTGTTAACATCTCTGTCAAGTCTCTTCTCAACGTTCCAATCTCTTACGAGGACAACCTAGCTACTACAAACTATCCACATAACTGAAGTTTTTCATCCCTGGAACCTTTCTCATAAATCTTTTCAGCACCCACATCATTTTTGAAATGCCATGCCCAGAACTGGACACAACAGGCACTTTATAAAGGTTTATCATAAATTCCTTGCATTTGTACTTCTGCCTCAATAAAACCCAAGATCTCATACGCTTTTTTAAATCTGTGTAACCACTCTCAACAACTTGTGCACATGTACTCTCGGGTGGCTCTGTTAATACACCCCCATTAGACTTATACCCTTTATTTCATATCATCTCTCCACATTCTTCCTGTCAAAATGTATCACTATCCCTGCATTAAATTTCATCTGCCACATGTCTGCTATCTACACCAGTCTGTCAATATTGTCCTCACAGTTCACAATACTTCCAAGTTTTGCGTCATCTGCAAATTTCATCTGGACGAAGGTACACAGTGCAGTTCTCCAGCGGTCGGTATGAGGAACATTGCAGAGTGGTGACTATTGTCACTTCATTTTCAGGGAAGAACAGAAGATGACAAGGAAAATTCATACCCAAAGACAGACCAGGCCAGTTCACTCAAGCCATTAGTGTTTGTTTTCAGTCAAAAGTTTAAAGCTAAAAGAGTTAAAAGCGTAAGTTTAAATAGTACCCTGTTGATCCAAGTTTGGATTCTATGGATATTAATGAACCTAAGAAGAGGCCATTCAGCCCATCAAGTCTTCTCCAAAACAGCACCTTACCCAGGCCCATTCCCTCAGCCTTTCCCCAAACCTCACATTTACTATAGCTAATCCACCTAACCTCCATATCGTTGGACACTATAGGGCAATTTGGCATTGCCAATCCACCTAACCTGCATATCTTTGGACTGTGGGAGGAAACCAGAACACCCAGAGGAAACCTAGGCAGACACAGGGAGAATGTGCAGATCCCACACAGAGAGTCACCCGAGGCTGGAATCAAACCAAGGTCCCTGGCGCTGAGAGGCAGCAGCGCTAACTACTCTGCCACAATGTTCCTAGAACCAATCTCTGAAGAACTGCACTGTGTACCTTCATCCAGTCCAAAATCAACCGATCACCATTACTCTCTTTCCTATCAGTCCATTAACTCTATAATAAGTCTCATACTAAGAGATTCCACTTTGACAGCAAGCCTATTATGTGGCACTTCATCAAAAGCTTTCTACAAGTCCAAATATGACAAATTAACCACATGAGCTTCATCAATTGTCTCTGTTATCTCATCAAAAACCTCAATAAAGTTAGTTAAATATGATTTGCCTTCAACAAATCCATGATAGCTTTTCTTAATTCACATTTGTCCAAGTGACTGTTATTTTTTATCCAAATCATTGCTATTAAATGCTTTTCTGTCATTGCAGTGAAACTGACTGGCCTTAATTGATGTTGAATTTATCCTTTCACCTTTTAGCGAATAAGGTGCAACATTTACAATTTTCCAATCCTCTGGTACCATCCCCATATCTGAAGTGTATGCGCTAAATGGGACAGACTTTGAACTGATCTAGCAACTCAAAACTGGGCATCCATGAGGCACTGAGAGTTATCAATAGCAGTGAAACTGTACTCCAGCACAACCTGCAACTTCATGGCCTGGCATATCCCCACTCAACCTTTACTATCAAGCCAAGGGATCAATCCTGGTTCACTAAACAGTGCAGTAGGGCATGCCAAGAGCAACACCTAAAAATGAGGTGTCAACCTGATGAAGCTACCAAACAGGACTATTTGCATACCATTAGCATAAATAGCAATTGATAGACATAGCTAAGCGATCCCAGAATCAAGGGATCAGGTGCAAGCTCTGCAGTCCTGCCACATCCAGTCATAAATGGTGGTGGCAATTAAATAACTCACTGGAGGAGAAGGCTCTACAAATATCTCCATTCTCAATGATGAAGGAGTCCAGCTCATTCGTGCAAAAGATTAGGCTGAAGTATTCACAGCAATTTTCAGCTAGAAGTGCCAAATGGATGAGCCATGTCAGCCTCTTCCAGTGGTCACCAGCATCTCAAATGCCATCTCCAGCCAATTCGATTCACTCCACATGATATCAAGAAATAGCTGGAAGCACTAAATACTGCAAAGGCCCTCATAACATTCCAGCAAAAGTACTGAAGACTTGTGTTCCAGAGCTTGCTGCTCCCCTAGCCAAGCTCTTCCAGTACAGTTACAACACTGGCATCTGCCCAACAATGTGGAAAATTGCTCAGGTACACAAAAAGCAGGACAAATCCAACCTGGTCAATTATCACCCAGTCTACTCTCAATCGTCAGTAAAGTGATGGAATTTCATAAGTTCTGTCAAGCAGCACCTGCTCGGCAATAACCTGCTCAGTGATGTCAAGCTTGAATTTCACCAGTGCCACTCAGCTCCTGACCTCACTTTTGTTCAAATATGGACAAAAGAACTGAATTCCAGAGGTGAGGTAAGAGTGACAGCTCTTGACATCAAAGCCGCATTTGACCGAAAGTGGCACGAAGGAGTCCTAGCAAAACTGGAAGCAATGGGTATCGATGGAAAACTCTCCACCAGCTGGAGTCATATCTGGAAGATGGTTGTGGAGGATCAGCCATCTCAGTTCCAGGACATCTCTGCAGGAGTCCCTCAGGGTAGTGTCCTAGGCCCAACCATCTTCAGCTGCTTCATCAATGACTTTCCCTCTGTCATATGGTTAGAAGTGGAGATGTTCGCCAACGATAGCACAATGTCCAGCACCATTCACGACTCCTCAGATATTGATGCAGTCCATGTTCAAATGCAACAAGATATGGACAATATCCAGGCTTGGGCTGACAAGCGATAAGCAACATTCACGCCACACAAATGCCAGGCAATGACATCATCAATAAGAGACACACTAATCACTGCTCCATGACGTTCAATGATGTTACCATCACTGAATCCTTGAAGTCAACATTCTTGGTGTTGTCATTGTCCAGAAACTCAACTGGACTCATCATATAAAGAGTGTCTACAAGAGCAGATCAGAAGCTAGGAATACTGCAGCGAGTAACTCACCAAAGCCTATCCACCATCTACAAGGCACAAGTCAGGACTGTCATGGTATACTCAACATTTGCCTGGATGGGTGCAACTGCAACAACACTCAAGAAGCTTGATATCATCCAGGACAAAGTTTAATTGGCACCACATCTACAAACATCCACTCCCTCCTCCACCGGGGCTCAGTACACACTGCTACTACTATCTACAAGATGCACTGCAGCAATTTACCAAAGATAGACAGTACTTTCCAAACCCACAACCAATTCCATCTAGAAAGACAGGGCAGCAGATACATGGAAACATGAAGACCTGCAAATTTCCCTCCAGCCACTCATCGCCCCGACTTGGGAATATATCACCATTCCTTCACAGTCGTTGGGTCAAAATCCTGGAATTTTCTCCCTAACGGTATTGTGGGTTAACCCACAGCACATGGACTGCACTGATTCAAGAAGACGGCTCACCACCACCTTCCCAAGGACAACTAGGGATGGGCAATAAATGCTGACTAACCAGCAGCACCTATGCCCCACGAATGAATATTAAAATAATTGTAGCCAGCACCTTTCTTTCTTGCTTTCCGTACCTCCACAGTGTCTACTTCATTTACAATACTTCCTTCCAATTTTACACTTTGATCTACATAGTTTACAATGGCTCCTATCTTTTTGTCACTGACAAATTTGGATATGTGGCTTTCTACACCATCGCTTAAGTTGTTAATTATTATAATCAATAATTGAGACCCTGATACAAACTCTTGTGGGACACTATTAGTCACGTTTTGCCAGTTGGTGTAGTTTGTCTATTATCTCTCCTCTGCGTCTTCTTCCACTAAAGAAATTTCCCAACTAGATCACTTTGAATTTTCTTTGAATTCCATAAGCTTCAACTTCACCTTTCACCAGGGACTTAACAAATGCCTCCTGGAAGTGCATACACATAACATTCATAGACGTTACCCTCTACACAACTTCCATCATTCAAAAATCTCAATCATGATCTACACTTTACAAATTCATGTTGGCTCTCTCTGATCAGCTGAAAGTTTTCAAGGTGTTCAGTCACCTTTTACTTACTTATAAATACTAGCAAATTCCCAACCACAGATTTAGGCTAACCCTTCTATAATTCCCTGGTTTCCTTTTGTGATTTTTTTAAAATAGCAGGTGTGATACAGAGCAGAAATGGCCAGCAGCTCTTTTGCTGCAGCTGTATAGGGCATTGGTGAGGCCACAGCTGGAGTACTGTGTGCAGTTTTGGGCGCCGCACCTGCGCAAGGATATTTTGGCCCTGGAGGGAGTGCAGAGGAGGTTTACTAGGCTGATACCGGAGTTGAGGGGATTGAGCTATGAGGAGAGGCTGAATAAACTAGGCTTGTACTCGTTAGAGTTTAGAAGAATGAGGGGAGATCTCATTGAGACATATAAGATGATGAATGGGATGGATAGGATAGAGGTGGAGAGACTCTTCCCGCTCAAAAAAGACAGTAGGACTAGGGGGCACAGCCTCAAGATAAAGGGGAGGCGGTTTAGAACGGAGTTGAGGAGGAACTTCTTCACTCAAAGGGTGGTGAATCTCTGGAATTCTCTGCCCGTTGAAGTGGTGGAGGCTACCTCGCTAAATATTTTTAAGAAGCGGGTTGATGGGTTCTTGATAAGAGAGGGGATTAAGGGTTATGGGGAGAGGGCGGGAAAGTGGAACTGAGCCACGACAGATCAGCCATGATCTTATTGAATGGCGGGGCAGGCTCGAAGGGCTAGATGGCCTACTCCTGCTCCTATTTCTTATGTTCTTATGTTCTAATATAAAGGAATACTTTATTTCTACTGGGTGCAAGGATAAGGGTCACAAACTTTCCATTCATGGAACTGCAAATAAAAACCAACTACCAGAAGAAGGGCAGGAAATTATATGGTTGCTGCTCAGAAGGGAATTTTGGGGGTTATTATGTTTAGATGAAGCACGACTAAAAAGGTTAGACTCAAACGGACCAGCTGGTCTTTTTGTACATGCCTTTGCCTACACAGCTCCAGGTATGTCTGTAGGATGGTCTTGGCTAGGCAGACAGCAGGATACTTACCAATGCTCAGTCGTGATAAGGTGGAAAGTTGTATCTGGTTAAATTCCAGCAGTACTATTAAGGTAGAAGGGGAAAATTCCAAAGCTTTGACTATGATCATTCTGTACCTGATTTCTCTAGCCACCTAATGATAAACAGCATGATTTTCTTGTTTAAGGGGAATTGTTTATCTCACTGGTTTGGAGATTCCCAAGTATAAGAACATAAGAAATAGGAGCAGGAGTAGGCCATCCAGCCCCTCGAGCCTGCCCCGCCATTCAATAAGATCATGGCTGATCTGTCGTGGCTCAGTTCCACATTCCCGCCCTCTCCCCATAACCCTTAATCCCCTCTCTTATCAAAAACCCATCAACCCGCGTCTTAAAAATATTTAGCGAGGTAGCCTCCACCACTTCAATGGGCAGAGAATTCCAGAGATTCACCACCCTCTGAGTGAAGAAGTTCCTCCTCAACTCCGTTCTAAACCGCCCCCCCTTTATCTTGAGGCTGTGCCCCCTAGTCCTATTATCCTTTCTGAGCGGGAAAAGTCTCTCCACCTCTATCCTATCCATCCCATTCATCATCTTATACGTCTCAATGAGATCTCCCCTCATTCTTCTAAACTCCAACGAGTACAAGCCTAATTTAGTCAGCCTCTCCTCATAGCTCAACCCCCTCAACTCCGGCATCAGCCTAGTAAACCTCCTCTGCACTCCCTCCAAGGCCAAAATATCCTTGCGTAAGTACGGCGCCCAAAACTGCACACAGTACTCCAGCTGCAGCCTCACCAATGCCCTATACAGCTGCAGCAAGACCTCCCTACTTTTATATTCAATCCCCTTCGCCATGAAGGCCAGCATCCCATTCGCCTTCCTGACCACCTGCTGCACCTGCAAGCTGGGTTTTTGCGACTCATGCACAAGGACCCTGAGGTCCCTCTGCACCGTCGCCTGCTGCAGTTTTTCGCCACTTAAGTAACAGTCCTTCCTACCATTATTCCTACCAAAGTGGACCACCTCACACTTGCCAACATTAAATTCCATTTGCCATTTCCTGGCCCATTCGCCCAGCCTATCTAGATCCTTCTGCAGACTCTCCACACCCTCCGCACAATTTGCCGTTCCACCAATCTTGGTGTCATCAGCAAATTTCGACACCCTACACTCAGTTCCGTCCTCCAGATCATCTATATAAATGGTAAATAGCTGAGGCCCCAGCACCGACCTCTGGGGCACTCCACTAGTCACCATCTGCCAATCCGAATAGCACCCATTGACCCCCACTCTCTGCCTCCTATTTGACAACCAATCCTCTATCCACGCTAACACCCTACCCCCAACTCCATGTCCCCTGACCTTCTGCAATAACCTCTTGTGAGGTACCTTGTCAAATGCCTTCTGAAAACCAAGAAAGACCGGCTCTCCTCTATCCACCACCCTAGACACATCCTCATAGAACTCCAGTAAATTTATCAGACACGACTTCCCTTTAACGAACCCATGCTGCGTCTGCTCTAGCAAGCACTTTCTCTCAAGATGCCTCGCTATTTCCTCCTTGATGACGGATTCTAACATTTTACCTACAACCGACGTTAAACTAACCGGCCTATAATTCCCTGCCTTTTGCCTGGCACCCTTCTTAAACAACGGCGTAACATTAGCCATTTTCCAATCTTCCGGCACTTCCCCGGAATCCAGTGGCGTCTGGAAAATAACCACCAAGGCATCCACTATCACCTCCGCCATTTCTTTCAGAACCCTCGGATGCATTCCATCTGGTCCTGGCGACTTGTCCACAATCAGCCCCTCCAGTCTGTCGAGCACCACCTCTCTAATAACAGTAATGTCATTAAGACCCTCCAGTCCTACCACCTTTCCATCTCTAACACCTGGCAAATTATTCACGTCCTCCTCCGTGAAGACAGAAACAAAAAAGTTATTTAAGACCTCAGCCATATCCCCATCCCCTACCACTAAGTCCCCCTTCTCATCCTCTAAGGGACCAACGTTCACCCTAGCCAGCCTCTTCCTTTTTATATATTTATAAAAACTCTTGCTATCCTTTTTTATATTAAGCGCTAGCCCAGCTTCATAGTTTCTCCTACCTTTCTTTATCAACCTTTGTTGACATTTAAACCTCTCCCAATCCTCTTCTCGCCCACTACTCTTAGCTACTCTAAATTCCTCCGCTTTTAATTTAACACTTTCCTTCACCTCCTTCGTTATCCACGGCTTATTACCCCTCCTCCTACGGTCCTTTTTGACCATCGGAATAAATTTCCGCTGAGCACCAAGAAAGATCTCCTTAAAGATCCTCCACTGCTCCTCAGCAGACCCTCCCTCCAACGCGCTCCCCCAGTCCACATTCGCCAATTCTTCTCTCATCCTACCGTACTCCCCGTATTCAAACAAAGGACGCGTGTCCGGGAACCCACTTTCTCCTCCTCCATCTGCACCAGAAACTCCACCATACAATGATCACTCTCCCCAAGAGGATCCTTCACCGCAAGGTCCCTAATTCTACCCGCCTCATTACATAACACCAGATCCAAGATAGCTCGCTCCGTTGTCGGCTCCAACACACACTGTTCCAGGAAACTATCCCGGCAGCATTCCAAGAACTCCTCCTCGAGCCCACCGCGTCCAACATGGGTCGACCAATCTATATGTAGATTGAAATCCCCCATAACTATGGCCGTCCCATTCCTGCACGCCGCACTTATTTGCGCGTTAACAGCCCGCCCCACCTCCAGATCATTATTCAGGGGCCTATAGACGACACCCACCAGCATCTTCCTCCCTTTGCTGTTCCTAATCTCTACCCACAACGATTCCACTTTCTGCTCCTTGGCTCCAATATCATCCCTTGCTACCACCCTGATGCTGTCCTTAATCAGCAGAGCTACGCCCCCCCCCCCCGCCTTTTTCCTCCCGCCTATCCTTCCTAAACACTTGATATCCCTGGATATTCAGCTCCCAGTCCCTGTCACCTTGCAGCCACGTCTCTGTAATGGCCACCAGATCACATCCATTTGTGCCGATCTGCGCCACCAGCTCATCCACTTTATTCCGAATGCTTCGTGCATTCAGATAAAGTGCCTTCATCCCAGCCTTCACCTGGACCCTATTTGCCGTAACGCCACCAACCATACTCACATCCCCTACTCCTATTATTGGGACATCCTCGGCCTCTTCCCTTACCTGTACCCTCCCCTTAACTTTCGACCCCGTAATGTCACCTACCCTCGCACCCTCCCCCTCCCAATTAGTTTAAAGCCCTGTCTACAGTCCTCTTTACTCTATTCGCCAGCACTCTGGTCCCAGCACGATTCAGACGCAACCCATCCCGCCCGAACAGGTCCCACCTACCCCAATACTGATGCCAATGCCCCATAAATGCAAACCCATTCCTCCCACACCAATCCCTGAGCCACCCAAGTATGATGAACTTCCATACATGCAAGGCACCAAAGAAAAACTGAGCGCGATCAATCGCCTTTACAGTAAGTCATTTAAGTACTCTTCTCACCCTCAACCATTACTGTAAAACTTAAACACTAAATAACAGAAACCCAGGATAAACCCTTATGGATTTCCACCAGCAATGCTGCCTCCAATTTGACAAGTTTTTTTTCTATCACTACAGTCATCTGATTTCTACAGTCAAGGCAATCTCAGTCAAGGTATCAAATCCTTCGTTAGTTGCACAATTTTTAAAATCTTCTTTAAATATCAACGATAACCCACTACCATCGGACCGGCCTAAAATCTTCTTTAAAAGTCCCAAAAGAAGAACTTAATCAAATCTAATGTTTATTAGCATTTTAAAAAAAGGAAGCTAGAAGAATTTTTTTTAAAAATAGTATTCTTATAAAGTGTTTTCATAAAAGACCAAATAATCTTTGAACCCTGTATCTCCAGGCCTGTTGGGGCAATGAGGTGAGGTGAGGTGAGAGTGACAGCCCTTAACATCAAGGCCACATTCGACCGAGTGTGGCATCAAGGAGCCCTAGCCAAACTGGAATCAATAGGCATCAGGGGACAAACACTTGGCTAGTTGGAGTCATACCTGCTACATAGGATGATGGTTGTGGTTGTGGAAGGTCAGCCATCTCAGCTCCAGGACACCTTGCAGGAGTCCCTTGAGATAGTGTCCTACGCCCAACAATCTTTAGCTGCTTCATCAGTGACCTTTCCTCCATCATAAGATCAGAAGTGGGGATGTTCGCTGACGATTATACAATGTTCAGCATCATTCACGACTTCTCAGACACTGAAACAGTCCATATCCAAAATGCAACAATATCTGGACAATATCCAGGCTTGGGCTGACAAACAGAGGTAACATTTGCGTGGTAACATGGGCAAATACCAGGCAATTGCCATTACCAATAAGAGGCAGTCTAACCACTGCCCCTTGACATTCAGTGGTGTTACCATCACTGAGTCCCCCATTGTCAACATCCTTGGGGTAACCATTGACCAGAAACTCAACTAGACTCACCACATAAACACAGTGGCTACAAGAGCAGGTCAGAGGCTAGGAATACTGTAGTGAGTAACTCACCTCCCAACTCCCCAAAGCCTATCCACCATCTACAAGGCACAAGTCAGGAGTGTGATGGAACAGTCCCCACTTGCCTGGATGGGTGCAGTTCCAACAACACTCGAGAAGTTTGACATCGTCCAGGACAAAGCAGCCTGCTTGATTGGCACCACATCTATAAACATTCAATCTCTCCATCATCAACGCTCCACCACCACCAGCAGTGTGTACTATTTACAAAGCGGCACTGCAGCAATTCACCAAAGATCATTTGGCAGCACCTTCCATCCCACGACCATCTAGAAGGACAAGGGTAGCAGAAACATGGGAACACCACCACTTGCAAGTTCCCCTCCAAGCCACTCATCTTCCTGACTTGGAAATATATTGCCATTCCTTCATTCGCTGCGTCAAAATCCTGGAATTCCCTCCCTAATGGCATTCTGGGTTAACACAGTAAAAAGTCTGACAACACCAGGTTTTAGTCCAACCTATTTATTTCATAATATACTCACAAGCTTTCGGGGTTAGCCCCTTCGTCAGGTGAATGGAGAGTTCTGGCCTCAGACAGAGCATATAAAGCACAGACAGTTTAGAGATTACTGATTAGAATTAGGCATTCTAATCAGTAATCTCTAAACTGTCTGTGCTTTATATGCTCTGTCTGAGGCCAGAACTCTCCATTCACCTGACGAAGGGGCTAACCCCGAAAGCTTGTGAGTATATTATGAAATAAATAGGTTGGACTAAAACCTGGTGTTGTCAGACTTTTTACTGTGTTTACGCCAGTCCAACGCCGGCATACCCACAACATTCTGGGTTAACCCATAGCATGTGGACTGCAGCGATTCAAGAAGCTGCAGCTCACCACCACCTTCTCAAGGGCAACTAGAGATAGGCAATAAATGCTGGCCTGCCAGTGGCACCCATGTCCTACAAATGATTTTTAAAAATGAGTATGCTGTCATCAGTGAAACAAAATTATTAAAACTGGAGTTGTAATATCATAACAACACAAAAGGACGCCATTCAGCCTTTCAAGTTCATGCCAACAATTATGAGGATCATAATCACAACTATGAGGATTATGACTGGGAACAATCGAAGAAATGTTGTGATTCTTACAGTGGCATATTATTGTGTTAGATTAAGCAGTTATTGACAGTACACATATAACGCAAACTGCCATAATATGGAGCTCGCTGCAACATGGGTCCATCATGAGCTCCAAATATTTCATGTGAATTTATCATTTCAGAAAGTGCAGCATTCAGAAAATTGGAGTATTTAGGGATATAGAACAAGACAGAGCTAGCAGCCAGTTTTCTTTATATAAATTATTGGTCGAAGGTGCCACGATCAATGCAAAATCACAAGTACTGAATCATAAATACCATTGTCAAGAAGCAGAAAAGCACAGCTCAGATCAAGGAAGGCATATGCAACCGTCTATTTTACAAGGAATAAAGATTGATAAATCAAAGCCTCATGGGTGGCTTGAAGATGAAGAAAAGTTGAAAGAGATGTCGACAGAGATGGATGAAGGTGTTCATCACCTGCAGCATTAAGTCTCGTCAAGACCAAACATACTTGGTTCAATCAGCTCAGAGACAAAGACAATCCTGCTATTCAGGCTCAGGTAATGAAGTTTTGCAACCAAACCTATGCAAACAGCAATGCTCCAGTAGATTTTGGAGCTGCAAAAAAAATTGTATGCAAAACTTAAGAACTAGCCTGGCATTTCAAAGGTTACTGAAAAAAAGAGAACAATGGTCTGTAGACAAGTCAGCCATAACATCATTTTCAGCTGAATTGAAGAAGACATTACACAAAGCAGGATATACTGAAGAACAAGTCTAATATTGCATAAGATAACTACCACAAAATATTAGAACAGAAGGCACAAGCAACAAGGAACAACTCAAAAATGTCTGGATTTAAACAAATAAAGACAAGGTTGATGGTCAATCTTTGCTGCCAACAAAACTGATCTACACAACCTGAGTCCGTTCATCATCAGCAAATTCGTCAGACCATAAGGTGGCCATTTAGCCCATCGAGTTTGCTCCATTGTTCAATGAGATCTAGACTGATCTGGGAGGCAATTCTCCCAAAAGAATTCCAAGTGCCGAATGTGTGAGAAAACTGGAGTAACTCCCACCGTTATTTTTAAGCGGGATTTTCAAAATTAATCTCCCTCATTCTTGAGCACTACAGAGTGTCCTAGCGAGAGTCACAATGAAAATCAGTGGGTGGGGTCCATCCTC
This sequence comes from Carcharhinus amblyrhynchos, assembly GCF_965287045.1. Taxonomy (NCBI): domain Eukaryota; kingdom Metazoa; phylum Chordata; class Chondrichthyes; order Carcharhiniformes; family Carcharhinidae; genus Carcharhinus; species Carcharhinus amblyrhynchos. The sequence goes on along the minus strand of NC_137331.1, from coordinate 82,963,488 downwards.
ACTGGACAGGTTGGCAGCGTAAGTGCTCAGCGGGCTACTGTGCGTGTGCCAATCTGTCAGAGCCGTCCCTGCATTGTTGCCCCTCTAATAAGCCCCCCAACCCTCGATCGCTGGCCACCCAGGCCTCTTCATGCAAGCCCCTGTGCAACCCCCCCACCCCAGCAGTCAATACACCCCGCCCCCAACACACCCAGATGGCCAACCCCGATAACTCCATTCCCTTCATCTGCCACCATTCTTTTTGCAGAGGATCTCCACTGCCACCAACCAGCACCCCCCCCAACCCCCACCCCCATAGGCCCCAAATTCTGACGAGATGCTGCCCCCTCTGGCCCCACTCCCTTGGCACTGCACGACGCCCTTACCCCTTACCTTCTGAGGGGGCCTCCAAGGCCTCTTTTCAATCCAGCAGGGTCAGCCACCAGCTCCCCACTAGTGGGGAGCTGTTGTAACCCCGCTGGAATGAACCACCCCTAGTGGGGAGGGTGAAGGTGCTAGAGGTCCCGGAAACTTCAGTCCCAGGCCGGTAATGGGATTCAAATTCAAATTTTATTATTTAAGTCAGGTTTGCGCCAATTTCCAGCACGAACCTGATCATCTTACAAATCTTCGTCTGGAAGATGTGTGGAGCCCGTGGTGGCCAGCAGGGATGCCAATAAACTGTCTCCGCTGTTGTCTCCCAGCCCTCTGCATTGCGGGCTTGGAGAATCAGGCTCCTGATGTGATACTCCTCAAATTCACTTATCCACCTTATTCCCCAAAACCCTTTATTCCCATATTGATCAAAAATCTATCTCAACCTTGAAATGACCCTACCTCTACAGTCCTCCGTAGTAAAGAATTCCACAGATTCACTACCCTCATAAGAAATTCCTCCTCATCTCTGGTCAACCCCTTACTCAGATTATGCCCTTTGATCCTACATTCTCCCACAAGGGAAACAAACTTTCAGCATCTAGCCCATCAAGCCCCCTGAGAATCCTATAGATCTCAAAAAGGTCAACTCTCATTCTTCTAAATTCCAATGAGTCCAGGCACAACCTACTCAACATCTCATAAGAAAATCCCTCCAGGATCAACCTCATGAAACTTCTTTGGACCGCCTCAATGCCAGCATATCTTTCCCTAGTTAAGGGGACCAAAAGTGTTCACTGTATTTCAGATGTAGTATAAGTATGTCTTGTATAGTTTTAGCAAGATTTCCCTATTTTTATACTCCAATCCCCAACTTTTTGTGATTTTTGCAAGAGGACACCCAAATCCATTTGTGCTACAGCTTTCTGTACTCTTTTTCCATTTAAATAATATTCAAATTTTTTCTTCCCACTTCCTAAAGTTCATAACTTCACATTTTCCTGCATCATGTTTCATCTGCCAAGTTTTCACCCACTCACACAACCTGTCCATGAGCAGAATTTTCCAACCTCGTTGCACCTGTCACAAATTGCACTGATGTCGGAAATAGTTTGCAAGCCTAAAAAAATCAGTTTTGCACTCAGCACAAAACGTTTTGCGATCTTCCCAGCCCCTTTCTAATACCAGATCACACCCAGAAAGGATGCAAGGCCAATTAGCATATTTACATAGTATTTAAATACGCACAGCCCATTCGAAACCCATTGCATAGAATCTTCCAGCCTCAGGATGGGGGTGCAATAACAGTGAGAATCACAGACCTCATGCAAAGGTAATGCTGGGAGGCTTGGAGCCCCACACCCCGCAGCCTTGCTGCTTGATTATTTAATATTTTTGGACATCCATCAGTGCCTTCTACAGAGAAGACTGATGCAAAATATTTATGCAACTCCTCTGCCATTTACTGGTTGCAGATTAATTTCCCATTCTCATTCTCTAAGGGGCATACATTCATTTTGGCCTCTCTCTTCCTTTTTATATATTTAAAGTAGCTCTTACTGTCCACTTTTATATTACTTGCTAGTTTACCCTCATAGTTTACTGCTTCCATCATTATCTAAACCTGAAATCACTATTGTGCCAATACTCAACTGTTGCAAAAACCTGGATGATTTAATTTTTGAAAACTGATTCCGCTATAAATTGATACCAGACATCAGCAAATATCTCAAACATAACAAACTACCAAAAAAGACCATCTTTCGGCTTCACAACTAACCTGCATAGCCACTCCAAAGACCTGGTAACACGAGGTGAGAACATCAAATGCATCTATCAAGAAATACAGCACAAGTTCAAATTTTTTATCAAGACATCACATCGACCTTCAAACTGCCTCAAGAACAGCTTCTTCCCTATTGCCATCAAACTTTTGAATGGACCGATCTATATTAAGATGATCTTTCTCTTCACCCAATCCGTAACTGCAACATTATATTCTGCATCCTCTCCTTTCCTTCTCCTCTATGTATTGTATGAAAGGTATGTTTTGTCAATATAGCGTGCAAGAAACAATGCTTTTCACTGCACCCCAATAATAAATCAAATCAAACCAAACAAATACAGAAGAGGATCAATCGAGAGAATAGTGGATATTTAAGACGACAGAACAACTCGCCTGAAAAAATGCAACATGAAATTTACTTATGCAGCCTTACCTGGCAAAGATCAGAAACTCCTGGATACACAGCCTGGGTGCTGCCACATACTGGGTGCTGATGTCCCGAGGCATGGTACATTGGGGAGACTAGGCAGATGCTACAACAATGGATGAATGAGCACCACTCGACAATCACCAGGCAAGACTGTTCTCTTCCTGTTGGCGAACACTTCAGTGGTCACGGGCATTTGTATCTGTTACGTTAGTCAGAATTTGTTCGTCTGTCGTCAACTTGATGGTAGCTTCTTACTAAACAAAACTCAGCCATGCATCAATGTTATCAGTAGTTAATTTAGCCTCTACAGACCTTGCCTAGTTTAGACTGTGGGCATTGAATCCACTGTAGTCCATCATTCTCTTCTTGCTATCAATGATTTCTTCAGAAAAGCCTTTGAAATCTTTGGTGTCATTACTGTTGGTTTCTGTCTCAAATGCAGTGCAGTAAGAAGTCTCACAACACCAGGTGGTTCATTTTGGCAGGTCAAATAGGATGGCAGAATATAATATTAATGGTAGGACTCTTAGCAGTGTGGAAGATCAGAAGGATCTTGGGGTCTGAGTTCATAGGACGCCCAAAGCAGCTGCACAGGTTGAAGCTGTGATTAAGAAGGCGTATGATGTACTGGCCTTTATCAATTGAGGAATTGAGTTTAGGAGTTGAGAGGTAATGTTGCAGCTATATGGGACCCTGGTCCGACCCCACTTGGAGTACTGTGCTCAGTTCTGGTCACCTTATGACAAGAAGGATGTGGAAGCCATTGAAAGGGTGCAGAGGAGATGCCTCTGATCTTCGGGTAAGCGTTCTTCAAGGCAGCTTCATGACACACAACAGCGTAGAGTCGCTGAGCAGAGACTGATAGCCAAGTTCCATACACGAGGACGGCCTCAACCGGGATCTTGGGTGCATGTCACACTATTTGTAAGCCCCATGACTTGCCTGGGCTTGCAAAATCTTGCTTACTGTCCTGTCTGGAGACAATACTTTAACCTATGCTTAATGCTACCTCCACTCACATTGTCTGCACCTTTAAGACTTGATTAGCTGTAAAGACTCGCATTCTAATCAGTATTCTGTAAACTGAGGGTGTGTCTTTAGATGCCCTGTTTGTGATTAGAACTCACCTGACGAAGAGGCAGAACCCCGAAAGTTAGTGGAATTTGCTACCAAGTAAACCTGTTGGACTTTAACCTGGTGTTAGAAACATAGAAAAACTACAGCACAATACAGGGCCTTCAGCCAACAAAGTTGTGCTGAACATGTCCCTACCTTAGAGATTACTAGGCTTACCTATAAGCTCTATCTTACTAAGTTCCATGTACTTATCTAAAACTCTCTTAAAAGACTCTACTGAATCCGCCTCCACCACTGCTGCTGACAGCCCATTCCACGCATCCACCACTCTCCCTGACATCTCCTATGTACCTACTCCCCAGCACCTTAAACCTGTGCATTCTTGTGGCAACCATTTCAGCGCTGGGAAAAAGCCTCTGACTATCTGCTCAATCAATACCTCTCAATATCTTATACACATCTATCAGGTCACTCCTCATCCTTTGTCTCTCCAAGGAGAAAAGGCCGAGCTCACTCAACCTATCCTCATAAGGCATGTTCCCCAATCCAGGCAACATCCTTGTAAATCTCCTCTGCACCCTTTCAATGGCTTCCACATCCTTCTTGTCATAAGGTGACCAGAACTGAGCACAGTACTCCAAGTGGGGTCGGACCAGGGTCCCATATAGCTGCAACATTACCTCTCAACTCCTAAACTCAATTCCTCAATTGATAAAGGCCAGTACATCATACGCCTTCTTAATCACAGCTTCAACCTGTGCAGCTGCTTTGGGCGTCCTATGAACTCAGACCCCAAGATCCTTCTGATCTTCCACACTGCTAAGAGTCCTACCATTAATATTATATTCTGCCATCCTATTTGACCTGCCAAAATGAACCACCTGGTGTTGTGAGACTTCTTACTGCACTGCATTTGAGACAGAAACCAACAGTAATGACACCAAAGATTTCAAAGGCTTTTCTGAAGAAATCATTGATAGCAAGAAGAGAATGATGGACTACAGTGGATTCAATGCCCACAGTCTAAACTAGGCAAGGTCTGTAGAGGCTAAATTAACTACTGATAACATCGATGCATGGCTGAGTTTTGTTTAGTAAGAAGCTACCATCAAGTTGACGACAGACGAACAAATTCTGACTAACGTAACAGATACAAACCCTCAAGGCAACCAGCAAACTAACAATGATGATGCAGAAACCAAACCACTGCAATCATTCCATACATTCAGTAACTATTAGTGGGATAGCTGGAAGCCAACAAAGAAAAATCAACTGCTGCACGTATGACACAACCTCAGAACATCCTACACTGAGCATAAGTACAGACAATGAGCAAACACTTAAAAATTATTACTATCTTCAATACATATCAATCTGTTTAATAATGACATTGCTGTAACATTTCTTGTTACCAGAAGAACAAGTAGTAATTTGAGTTGATCGTCTTAATTTTACTGGTTTTATTATTCTGGCTGCTGGCTTGGCATTTTTTAAAGGGCCTTATTATAACATGGTCTCCTGATGTGGAACCCATGGATCCGGAGCCCCAGTGTACACAGAGAGATACATTACACAGATATATGTGTAATGGATTTCAAAACTGAACGACAGTCAAAATAATTTTATTTGTCTTTTTCCCCAAATAAGGCAACACCAAAAATCTTAATATTTGTAAGATAAAAGCCTGCAATGCTGAAATATTTCTATACTGACTGAAAATTAAACCCCATTGATTTTTATAAATAACTATTTGCATCTGCAACTTTAAAGCCATGCCATCAAAATAGGATTCAGAAAGCTGTAAGGCAAATGTCTCAAGCCAGGCAGATCTCTCACCCTAGCTTTTGTGCACATTACTTAATGAAGGCAAAAGGCTGGAGCTAATTTGCTTCCCTACCGTCGTAGATGCTGGACCTTACAATAAATTTTACATATAAAACAGTTCCCTGGACAGAGCATTGGAGACAAAATCCAGAATTAAGAAGGGTATTTCAGGACCTTTTTTAATGGATAAACCAAGATGGCTCAAATGGCCTTCACAATTTGCAATCATCTTTTGTAGGGTGATATGAAAAAAAATGGTAAATTTCAGAGCAAATCTTGACAAAACAAGTATCAAGTGCTCTGTTCTTAGTATCGGAATACTCTTATATTCTAAAGAAGTTGAAGCATATTTCCTATGATAATTCAACAGATTTATTTGCACAACACACTTTTTGTTCTTTCCCACAACTTGCAAGTATTTCAGGTGCGAATAAGACAATAATCTAGTGATGCATGAAGTCATGGCTAAAAATATAAAGATACCTTTCTTCTGACAATGATTTTAACTCAGTAAGAAGTCTCACAACACCAGGTTAAAGTCCAACAGGTTTATTTGGCAGCAAAATCCACTAGCTTTAGGACAGCTGCCCTTTGTCAGGTCACTGGGAGTTCTGTTCACAAACAGAGCATATAAAGACACAAATTCAATTTACAAAATAATGGTTGGAATGTGAATCTTTACAGGTAATCAAGCCCTAAAGGTGCATACAATGTGAGTTTATGTCTTTACATGCCCTCTTTGTGAACAGAACTCCCATTTAAATGATGAAGGAGCAGTGCTCTGAAAGCTAGTGGATTTTGCTACCAAATGAACCTGTTGGACTTTAATCTGGTGTTGTGAGACTTCTTACTGTGTTTACCCCAATCCAAAGAACAAAGAACAAAAGCAGCCCAGGAAACAGGCCCTTCGGCCCAACAAGCCCGCGCCACCATTTTAACATTACCAGTGCCCCCTCCACCCATGACCCTTATCTATTGTTTATGGCATTCCACATTGAGGGGAAACTAATTTAGGGACAATTATTACCTCCAATCAGCCCAATAGCACATCTTTGGGGTGTGGGGGGAAACCAGAGCACCCAGAGAAAACCCTCGCAAGCACGGGGAGAACGTGCAAACTTCCACAGACACCAGCCCAAATCCATGTGTCTGCACAGCAAACAGTGATAGTCACTGAGCTGTCACGTTGCCCAGCATCTGGTCCAGTTTAAGCAGACACTAACGACATGAAGCACTAGGCTATTCGCGAACATTCAAGAGCAGCCCTAGTACGACCCATCGCATTTATGCCCCTCGTTGGACAACAAGGCGGACCAACTTAAAACCTGTGAATTCAAAGAGAAAAACATTAGTATCATACCACATCCTTTTACATTACCAGGGACGTCCCAGTGCTAATGAACCTTATTTAAAACAATCTTCTATATCCTCCCATCTCCAACCCACTCATGTGCCTGTTTAAGTAACTCTTAAACAACTCCAGCGTGCCTGCCTCCACCACCTTACTTGGCAAAGCATTCCATACCCCCGCTACCCTCTGTGTGAAAAACCTCCCTCTAATATCTGTGTTATACCTCTCCCCCCATCACCCTAAGCCCGTGGCCCCTCGTACTGTGTGTCTCTAACATAGGAAATAGCTTACCTCTGTTTACTCTATCTAACTCTATTAGATCCCCCCTCAGTCGCCATCTTTCAAGGGAAAACAGCCCCAATTTGCCCAATCTTTCCTCATAACCCAGTCCTTCCATACCAGGCAACATCCTGGTAAACCTCCTCTGCACTCTCTCCAGAGTCTCCACGTCCTTCCGGTAGTAAGGCGACTAGAACCGGACGCAGTACTCTAAATACGGCCTAACCAACGTTCTATACAACTGCAACATTAGACTCCAGCTCTTATACTCTATACCCCTTCCTATAAAGGCTAACATACCATAGGCTTTCTTCACAACCTTCTCTACTTGTACTGCCACCTTCAAAGACTTGTGCACTTGCACCCCCAGGTCCCGCTGTGTTTCTATACTCTTTATAGGCTTACCCTTTATCATGTAACTCCCCCCTAAATTATTCCAGCCAAAATGCATCACCTCTCATTTATCAGGATTAAACTCCATTTGCCATATATCTGCCCAATATACCAGCCTATCAATATCCCGTTGTATTGCCAGACACTGCCCGCCAATCCAGCCATCTTAGTGTCATCTGCAAATTTGCTGATCACACCACTTACTCCCTCTTCCAAGTCATTTATATACACTACAAAGAGAAGAGGTCCCAGTACTGAGCCCTGCGGCACACCACTAGTGACAGACCTCCAGCTAGAAAAGGACCCTTCCACTACCACTCTCTGTCTCCTCTTTGCAAGCCAGTTCTCAACCCATCTAGATACCTGGCCTTGTATCCCATGAGCCTTAAACTTTTCTACGAACCTAGCATGAGGGACTTTGTCAAACGCCTTACTGGAATCCATATAGACAACATCAACGGCTCGTCCTTCGTCGACTGTTTTTGTCACCTCCTCAAAAAATTCTACCAGATTCGTAAGGCAAGCCTTCCCCTTTACAAAGCCATGCTGTGTATCCTTAATCAGATCGCAACGCTGTAAGTGCTCATACATCCTATCCCTAAGAATCCTCTCCATCAACTTGCCTACCACTGACGTCAAACTCACCGACCTACAGTTACCAGGGTTATCCCTCCTACCCTTTTTAAACAACGGTTCCACGTTCGCTATCCTCCAGTCCTCTGGGACCTCACCTGTGTCCAAAGAAGAGACAAAGATTTGCGTCAGAGGCCCAGCAATTTCATCTCTCGCCTCCCTAAGCAGCCTAGGATAAATGCCATCGGGCCCCGGAGATTTATCAGTTTTAATGCTACCTAAAAGCCCTAACACTTCCTCCCTTGTAATGGATAGTTCCTTCAGCTGGTCTACAGCTCCCTCCATGACAGTACTGGACATCAAGCCCCTCTCCTTCATGAATACCGATGCAAAGTATTCATTCAGGATTGCCCCCATTCCCTCAGACTCTAAGCACAGTTCCCCTCCTCTGTCACTGAGAGGACCGATTTTTCCTCTAATCACCCTTCTGTCGCTGACATAGGATTAAAATGCCTTTGGATTTACCTTAATCCTGTCTGCCAAAGCCATTTCATGCCCCGTTTGCCCTTCTAACTCCCCGTTTGAGCTCCCTCCTACTCTCTCTGTATTCCTCCAATACTCTCTCCGTTCCCAGTTGCTTAGACCTAACATGCACCTCCCGTTTCTTCCTGACCAAGTCCTCAATCTCCCCACTAATCCACGGCTCTCTATTTCTACCTTTCCCATCTTTCCTCTTAACTGGCACATGTCTTTCCTGCAACCTTTTCAGTTTTCCCTTGAAAGACTCCCACATGCCGAATGTGGACTTGCCCTCAAACAGCCTATCCCAGTCTGTATCCCTAAGTTCCTGCTTAATCCAGTTGTAGCTAGCCTTCCCCCAATTTAGCACCCTCCCCTTAGGACAGCACTCATCTTTTTCCATTAATATCCTAAAGTAGACAGAGTTCTTGTATTCTATTTTTCCCCTATTTATCAGCTTTTTGGTAGCCCTTTGTTTTTAAACCATCCTCAAACTTACTAACATTCTGTGCAACATCACAAGTCTCTTTTAATCCAATACTATCCTTAACCTCCTTCGTAAGCCACGATATTGAGTTTTTATTTTTCAAGGTAATGTATTTCACTTGAACATTATGAATTGTTTCTTTAAATTGTAGCGCAGTTTAAAGTTTATTTACTTATTAGTCCAAAGTAAGACTTACATTACACCAGATTGAAGTTACTGTGAAATTCCCCTCGTCACCACATTCCGCCTCTTGTTCGAGTAAATGCACTTAGCCTGCACTTCTTTCAGATTGTGGAAGGAAACCCATTCAAACACAGAGAGAATATGCAAACTCTACACTGACAGTGACCCAAGCCTGGAATCAAACTCAGGTCCCTAGTGCTGTGAGGCAGCAATACTAACCACTGTGCCATATTTATCCAAGCAATCTTAGCCAGCTCTCCCCTCGTATCAATATAACTCAGTTTAAGATTCTTGTTTGTGATTGGAGTGTCATTTTCAAACTTAATGTGGTAGTTAGTTGTAGTATGATCACTATTTTCCAGTGGAAGTTTTACTATGATATTACAAATTAACCAATACTAGATCTAAAATAGCTTTATCCCTGGTTGGTTCCATAAGAACATAAGAAATAGGAGCAGGAGTAGGCCATCTAGCCCTTCGAGCCTGCCCCACCATTCAATAAGATCATGGCTGATCTGTCGCTGCTCAGTTCCACTTTGCGGTTTCTCCCCATAACCCTTAATCCCCTCTCTCATCAAAAACCTATCAACCCACGTCTTAAAAATATTTAGCGAGGCAGCCTCCACCACTTCAACGGGCAGAGAATTCCAGAGATTCACCACCCTTTGAGTGAAGAAGTTCCTCCTCAACTCCGTTCTAAACCGCCCCCCTTTTATCTTGAGGCTGTGCCCCCTAGTCCTACTGTCTTTTTTGAGCGGGAAGAGTCTCTCCACCTCTATCCTATCCATCCCATTCATTATCTTATACGTCTCAATGAGATCTCCCCTCATTCTTCTAAACTCTAATGAGTACAAGCCCAGTTTATTCAGCCTCTCCTCATAGCTCAACCCCCTCAACTCCGGTATCAGCCTAGTAAACCTCCTCTGCACTCCCTCCAAGGCCAAAATATCTTTGCGCAGGTGCGGCACCCAAAACTGCACACAGTACTCCAGCTGCGGCCTCACCAATGCCGTATACAGCTGCAGCAAGACCTCCCTACTTTTATATTCAATCCCCCTCGCCATGAAGGCCAGCATCCCATTCGCCTTCCTGACCACCTGCTGCACCTGCAAGCTGGGTTTTTGCGACTCATGCACAAGGACCCCGAGGTCCCTCTGCACCGTCGCCTGCTGCAGTTTTTCGCCCCGTAAGTAATAGTCCTTCCTACCATTCTTCCTACCAAAGTGGACCACCTCACACTTGCCAACATTAAATTCCATTTGCCATTTCCTGGTCCATTCGCCCAGCCTATCTAGATCCTTCTGCAGACTCTCTACACCCTCCGCACAATTTGCCGTTCCACCAATCTTGGTGTCATCAGCAAATTTCGACACCCTACACTCGGTTCCCTCCTCCAGATCATCTATGTAAATGGTAAAAAGCTGAGGCCCCAGCACCGACCCCTGGGGCACTCCACTAGTCACCATCTGCCAATCCGAATAGCACTCGTTGACCCCCACTCTCTGCCTCCTATTTGACAACCAATCCTCTATCCACGCTAACACCCTACCCCCAACACCATGTCCCTCGACCTTCTGCAATAACCTCTTGTGAGGTACTTTGTCAAACGCCTTCTGAAAATCTAGAAAGACCACATCCACCGGCTCTCCTCTATCCACCGCCCTAGACACATCCTCATAGAACTCCAGTAAATTTGTCAGACACGACTTCCCTTTAATGAAACCGTGCTGCGTCTGCTCTATCAAGCAATTCCCTTCAAGATGCTTCAAGGTTCCACAACACATTGCTCCAGGAAACTATTACAAAAGCATCCTACAAACTCATCTTCCAGACTAACTTAGCCAATTTAATTATTGCAGTCTACATGATAACGAAAGGTTCAATAACTATTAGTCAGTATTCCATGGGAACCATTCCCTCTGTGACACCCTGGTCCCACTTCTCCATCATTCCAAACTCCTCCTCTCCATCCCACTTTCCTATGGGATCACAGAAGGTGCAACACCTGCACCTTTACCATTTCCCTCCTCACCATACAAGATCCCAAAAATTTATATCAGGTGAAATAACAATTCATTTGCACCTTTTTCAATTTAATCTACTGCATTCACTGCTCACAATGCAGTCCCCTCTTCGGTGGGGAGACTTCCCACTGCAGCCAGCATAATCAAGGACCTCACACACACCAGACATTCTCTCTTCCACCCTCTTCCGTTGGGAAAAAGATACAAAAGTCAGAGATTACATACTGACCGAATCAATAACAGCTTCTTCCCTGCTGCCATCAGACTTTTGAATGGACCTACCTCATATTAAGTTGATCTTTCCCTACATCCTAACTATGACTGTTTCTACTCTCTCCTTCTGTATGCTTTGTCTGTATAGCGCGCAAGAAAAAATACTTTTCAATGTGTACTTATATACATGACAATAATAAATCAAAACTTTCCTCAGTTCGCAAATATAGCCCCAACCTCTGTCATTTCCCATTTCAAATCACCATCTTGCTTTCATGCACACATGTTCATCCTTGGCAACGTTCCAGTGAAGCCCGACTTAAACTGGAGGCACAGCACTTCGTCATCCAATTAGGCCCTTTTCAACCTTCTGGATTTAACAGAGTTCAACAACTTTAGATCATTAATGTTCTCCTCCATTTTGATCTTCTAAAAAAATCTTTTATTCCCCCAACCCCTTGCTCCACAGAACCATCTGTAACTTGTTCTTATGCTTTGCTTTCACAGAGCACAGACCCTTGTTCTGCTATTAAAACATTCTGCTATCTTACCTTTATGCCAGCAATAGCACCTTCTCTAGTCTTTAACACAACCATTAACATTCCCTTAGTCTTGTGTCTGTGAAATCATAGTCAAATCTCTCCTGAGCTCTGACCTACCCTGACCTTCTATTTGCTCTATCCACTCCAGCCCTCATCAACAGCATAAAGTCTATCACATTTCTACTTCTCTGCAGGTCCAAAGAGTCATCGTGTTTCTCTCTCCACAGATGCTGCTAGGCCTGCCGCGTTTTTGCAGCATTTTATCTTTATTTCAGAATTCTAGCAACCAAAGTATTTTGCTTTTATTAACTACGACATAGCCTTTGTTATAAGCTACAATAATTTCACTGTTGGGGGACTTTAAACTGCTACATTCAGCATTTTCAGACCTTTGCTATTCTTAATATCTACCATACTGATTTTACTTCCTGTGGGCAGCTGGTTTGTGCGGAAGTCAGAATGTCAACAAAATGTTTCCAATACCTATCATGTAACTTGCTGTAGACTTTTGCAACTTGAAAGAATGATAGAAAGTTTATAGAGTTGCAGCACAAGCCAGGAGATATCAACCAACAACAAAACTGTATGCAGCTGATGATCCACCTAAACAGTAATATTCAGGGAGGGATATCCCTCCTGCTACTGACTACATGTTCAGCTGTGTGAGCATATGGAATGCTGACAGGCAAAATGGCAATGGCTGACATCATGATGTGCCTGCTCTGAACATTTCCAATGGACATTTACTTCATGTGTAAATGCCTGTACCAATATTGTGTTCTGCGTGATTCACCGACAAATGCACAAACATACAAAACAAGCACTAATTTGGAACTATAAGGCTATTTGTAGCATCAGAAAATGGGTGCTCACAATCCAAACTGTTTACGTCAAATGCATCTTACTGTGCAAGTGCTGATGTGCTTGCGTGGATATAGAATGAGGTTGGATGGTTCTCCAGAACATCGATGTACACAATAGCAGTGTACAAAAAGTAAACTGTGTAACTTTTAATTACACATACATTGACAACTGCTTTTGTGGATAACTGCAACAAAATTTCCACAATTACAGTGAAGCAATTACAGTCAGCTTTTGGTTACGACAAAAGAATGAAAGGCCTCATTAGTATGTAATTTACAGATTATGGAGTTATGGTAATCTGGTTCCAGTAATTACTTCAACCTCAATTGTTAATGAAATTCTAAGGCTAGGCCAAGAGTCCAAAGTTAAAACAACGATTGTTGCAAACTTGAGAGATTTTCACATCCCTAATCCAGGCATTTTCGGATTGCAGTTGTGTTGTTAATATGGTAATTCAAACCAATTACTGTGTAACTCAATGGATTAGTTATTTAATCCACTGAGTCTATTTATAGATGTTGTGTTAAAGAGACTACAAAAATAGAAACTGCCCCAAACTACAGCAACGCATATCTTAGAAAGGAAATGCATCCAGATTATGCTCTTCTACAAATAATGCCATGCACTTTTCTACACATATTTAGTTTAAGTCTCACCTGAAAGACAGCAACTCCAACAACATCACACTCCCTCAGTATTGTACCAGAGTGCAAACACATACTGATTAGGAATTTTTATTTCTATTCTCATCAGTGGTCAAATTTAAATTTATGCATTTTATTCAACAGAAACTCACATACTGGCAAGTGCAGAAGTGGAGCCCATTGTGTGTACAATATTGAAGTGTATTAAATACACACAAAAATTAAAACGATTTAAGTTGTACTATGTCCTTGTACAACTATATGAATGCAAAAGAACGAGAAGCAAAACCCACTGAGGATTGCTATGTACAATATTACTTAAATTTACCATCACCGAGAGCAGCAGCAAATATTTTTGTATAATTACAAAATAATGAGAAATAAGATGATTGACAAATTTCTCACCAAACGCTAATAACATGATTTCAACGTACCTCAAGATGAATTGAAAAAAATCTTTTCACCCACAACACTGAACATTGATTATTCCCAGTTAAGACTGTCCAGATTATCACTTAACCAATGTTTTTGCAACACAAGTCATCCAGAAAAGCCAAGAGCAAAATAACCCTCACATTGCAAGATACTGGATTTCTTGAACCAGCTAACACACAAATCAGGGATAAAATTGAGATTCCACCTGACTCCACCAGAATGTCTTCTGCAAAGAAAACATTTCTGGAAAGATCCACAGAACGTAAAGCAAATCAGCACTGACAGTCTCACATGTCAAAAACTGAAAGCGCCATAAACTCACTGGAGCAAAATATGCCCAGTGCTGTATTTTAGTTGCATTAATTCACTCAAAAGTCCTGACTACAATTCAGAATGAATGTAATTGTAGGACAATGATATTGTTGTAATACAGCTATTATAACCATGAAAACAGTACAATTACTGATTATGCCCTTCCAAAGTTAGCTTGTATCTGACAAGAGCTGTTGTATTTACACAACACAAGGATAAAGTTCTTTTGGTTACAAGTTTGTCACTGGCAGTAGTAAGAACACTTTAAAGGTCACCAATTGAGATCACTGAAGTACATTGCACAACATCTGTGCACTTTGTTTGGGTGTAAACGTTCTACAGGATATTGTTATTAATACAATAAATAAACTAGTTATGATGCAGTGAATATTATGTAAAACCCTCTTATAAATTACATCTATTGAAACCGTTTAATTTATATAATTAGTACACAACTTCCAATCCAGATAATAAAGCTATAAATGTTTATGCAACTGTGGCTCACAAATCCCACTGTGTAAAAGAAATTCCAAATCAGTTACCATTAGCAAACTCCCTGGCCCCAGGCTTGGTCTGTTAACTGCACGAAATATTCAGATAAGAACAAACTTTACTCAGTTTATTCCCTAAACCTACAGCCTGTCTCATTGAAATGAACAGCAACATGAATTTGACAAATAGAAACACTAATTTTTCAGCAGCGTAGTTTCCTAAATTATTTAGTTAGAAGTTTCATTTGAAGCATCTAACAATCATAGAATCACAGAATCCTTACAGTGCAGGAGGAGACCATTCAGCCCATCAGGCCTCCGCTGACAGCAATCCAACTCATGCCAAATCCCCACAACTCCATTTATTTAATCGGCTAATCCCTCGACACGAAGGGGCAATTTAGCATAGCCATTCCCCCTAATCTACACATCTTTGTACTGTGGGAGGAAACTGGAGCACCCGAAGGAAACCTATGCAGACACAGAGAGAATGTGCAACCTCCACACAATCACCCAAAGCCAGTACTGAATCCGGCTCCCTGCTGATGTGAGTTAGCAGTGCTAACCACTGTGCCACCATGCCGCCTAATTATTTCTCAAGTGAATCAGAATTTGCATTTATCATTTGCAATGTCTACAATTTCCTGCTGCATCATGTTCTGTACAGTGTTATTCAAACATTACCCTGGAGAATAAAGTACACAATGTGTGATAGAAATATTGAAAATACAAAGATACTAAAACATGAATTAACTCAAAATTATACTCAAGGGTTAGCATATTGTTCTTTTAGCGCAAAGACTGGATCAAAAGTAAATCAAATGGGGGGGGATGAAAATCTTTCTTGTCAGCTGTAAGGGTAAAATAAAATTATAAAGTCTCAATGCCATTTCAAAGGACGCAAGTTCACGGCATAAAACTTTAGGATTAACTAGGTAATTAAATACGAGACCATAAGATGTCAGCACCCAGAATTTAGATGTGTTTGTTTTTTACTTTATACTGGTTATGTTTGACTTCCTGGAAGTACTGAGTGATTTGAAGTGCTAGTTGCAGTTGAAGAACTTTGCAGGAAGTGGTGTTAAATCTGGGGAAGGTGTTGATTTTTGACTGCAATGTTCTGGGCAAATCATTTTCTCCCAGCCAAAGAGGTTGTGTTATGTTGAGTTGAATCATGAGAGGGGGATGTTACAGAGGCAACAAATAAAAAGACAAACTACTTTAAAGTTTATTTATTTGTCACAAGTAAGGCTTACATCAACACTGAAATAAAGTTACTGTGAAATTTTCCTAGTTGTCACAGTCCGGCACATGTTTGGGTCAATGCACCTAACCAGCACATTTTTCAGAATGTAGGAGGAAACCGGAGCACCTGGAGGTAACCTGCTTGTCCAGGGAGGATGAGAAGGAGGAGAAAGGCCTTTTACTGACAAGGCAAGGTTTATTGGGAAGACAGGTAAGTGAAGTTATGATCTCAATGAATGTCCAAAAAGGCTCAATGGGCCGAATGGTCTACTCCTTTTGCCATTTGTTATGAATTTATGAAAAGTGTCTAGAGGATATTAAATAAATTAGACAATAATAATATAAAATTAAACATATAATTCTTCTACAAAACATTGGTCATGCTTCATTTGGAATGCTATATCCAGATCTGATCCTTCACATGGTGGTGGTATTTATTTTTTGTATTGATGGTTTGGAAAAGGTCCAAAGGAAGCCCATTATATTGATTTCCAAGTTGAAAACGCTTCAGCTAATGATATTGGCGTAAAACACAGGGTTTATGTCTTTACATAATTAAAAATGCAGGCACGTTGACTGAGGTCTATAAAATAACGGAGGAACTAGATTGAAATAACTTGTTAATGTGAGCACAATCAGATAGGTTGGGGAAGAACAAGGGTCACATTGGTAGGTTATACAGATATTCTTTTGCCAGAGAACAGTAAACTTATAGAACAAATTGTTTGCTCCTGCAGAGCATGCTAACTTGCCGTAAACCTCAAATGTAGCTAGACCTGTTCCTTGATGGGGCAGAGTTGATGACCTACAAAAGGTAGGTGCTAAGTAATATAATTCAGGATTGTTACCCCCTAAAGTAGTTACAATCCACTGAGTGAGTCAAGTAATTTTTTTTCCCCTTTTTTACCTCTCTGAGGTGATTATATAGTTCTTAGTGGGTAGGAGTTTTTAAAATTATAAGTACAGCGTCATGACTTTATGGAACAGGCTAGATGAAGTGTACGGACAGGCCAACTGGTCTTTTCATGGCTAATAAACGAATATATGAACTTAGCAGGAATAAGCCGTTTGGCTGCTCGAGCCTGCTCCATCCTCTGGTAAGATCAAGCTGATCTGATTATGGCCTCCATTCTATTTTTACTCTATCAACAGTCTGGTAACCCAACAGCCTTAAGAATGGAATTTCTCCCACTCGTCTGCTATAACTTTGCCAAACATTCTGTGAAACCTCCAGAAAGCGCAGATAGCGTTTGCACAAGTTCTTTTGTCAAAGTTACAGACATTCAGAAGAACCCCTGCAGAAAGTCCTCCTGAATGTTTAGTTACCTCCTTGCTGAATTCATGGCATTTTTCCGTAGCTATTTTCCTATGTTGCATATTTTCTTAATTAGAATCCAGAGGTTGCAAACAATTTGATCAAACCTGAAACAGTAGTCAGGGAGGGAGATGGAATGGCAACGTAAGGGTTCGAAGTTTAACCTGGAGGCCAGTGACAATTGTTTCGCTCTTCCCAATATTTTATCACAGGAAATGGTGATATAAGGGGACTGTCGATGAACAGTGCAGCAGGCAATAAGTTGTATTTATACAGGGCCCTTAAAGTAATCAAAAATTGCAAGGTGCTTCACACGAGCATTAAAAAGCAAAATTTGACACCTAATCATATTTAGCAAGAGTAGAGAAGATGGCCAAAAGCTTTGTCAAAGCTCAATTTTAAGGAACATCTTAAAAGCGTTAAGTTTATCTATTAGTATCACAAGTAGACTTACATTAACACTGCAATGAAGTTACTGTGAAAATCCCCTAGTCGCCACACTCTGGCATCTGTTTGGGTACGGGGAGAATTTAGCATGGCCAATGCACCTAACCAGCTTGCCTTTTGGACAGTGAGAGGATGCAGAGTGCCCGGAGAAAACCCACACAGACATGGGGGGAGCTTGCAAACTCTGCACAACCAGTGACCCAAGCCAGAAATCAAACCCAAGTCCCTGGCACTATGAGGCAGCTAACCACTGTGTCATCGTGCCGTCCCAGGAAAGAGGAAAGAAAGGTGAAGATGCAGAGAGTTTAGGGAGAAAATTTTAGAGTTTGGCCTAGTTAGCTGAAGCTACAGAAGTGATTAAAATTAGGGATATTCAAAAGACCAGAATTAGAGCAGTGTGCATATCTCAGAGGATTGTGAAGATGGAGGAGATTATGGAGAAGGGTAGGAGACGGTGGTGAGACCATGGAGAAATTAGAAAACCAGGGAATCTTTAAAATCAAGCATTGCTTTACCAGCAGCCAATGAGCCATGAGCAGTGACTGAGCAGCAGAGCATGGTGCCTGATGTCATGCCGTCAAATTATGTTGCAGAAAGGTAGTGTGCTGATAATGGGCCAAGAGGGTCTCTTGAGCCAACAGTTGAGAGATGGGAAATTAAGTGATTGACATTGAACATAGACATAGAATCCCTACAGTAGAGGAGGCGGCCATTCAGCCCATTAAGTCTGCACCAACGACAATCCCAACCAAGCCCATCCCCATAATCCCATATATTCACCCCATTAATCCCTCTAACCTACACATCCCCAAGTCACTAAGGGTCAATTTAGATTGGCCAATGCACCTAACCCGCACATTTTTGAACAATAGGTGGAAACTGGAGTAAGAACTAGGAGCAGGAGTAGGCCACCTAGGCCTTCGAGCCTGCCCCGCCATTCAATAAGATCATGGCTGATCTGCAGTGGATCAGTTTCACTTTCCCACTTTCTCCCGATAACCCTTAATTCCCTTGTCTATCAGAAATCTATCTACCCGTAACTTAAATATGTTCAACGAGGTAGCCTCCACTCTTCAATGGGCAGAGAATTCCAGAGATTCATCACCCTTTGAATGAAGAAGTTCCTCAACTCTGTTCTAAACTGCACCCCCCCACCTTATTTTGAGGCTGTGCCCTCTAGTTCTGTTTTCCTTTCTAAGCGGAAAGAATCTCTCTACCTCTACCCTATCTAGCCCCTTCATTATCTTCTAAGTCTCTATAAGATCCCCCCCCTCAGCATTCTAAACTCCAACGAGTTCAGGCCCAGTCTATTTAATCTCTCTTCATTAGCTAACCCCCTCATCTCCGATATCAGCCTGGTGAACCTTCTCTGTACTCCCTCCAAGGCCAATGTATTATTTCGCAAATAAGGGGACCAAAACCGCACACAGTACTCCAGTTGCAGCCTCACCAGTGCCTTGTACAGTTGCAGCAAGACCTCACTGCTTTTATATTCTAACCCCCTCGCCATAAAGGCCAACATTCCATTCGCCTTCTTGATCACCTGCTGCACCTGCAGACTGAGTTTTTGCGATTCATGCACAACGACCCCCAGGTCCCTCTGCACAGTAGCATACTGCAGCTTTTCACCCTTTAAATAATATTCCTTCCTACTATTATTTCTACCAAAGTGGATAACCTCACATTTGCTAACGTTATACTCCATCTGCCAGGTCCTCGCCCACTCACTCAGCCTATCCAGATCTCTCTGCAGACTTTCCGCGTCCTCCACGCAATTCGCTTTTCCACTCATCTTCATGTCATCAGCAAATTTTGTTACCCTACACTCAACCCCCTCCTCCAGATCATCTATGTATATGGTAAACAGTTGAGGCCCCAGCACTGATCCCTGTGGCACTCTACTAGTCACCAACTGCCAACTAGAAAAGCATCCACTGATTCCAACTCTGCTTCCCGTTAGATAACCAATCGTCAATCCACGCTAACACTTTACCCCCAACTCCGTGTACCCTAACCTTCTGCAGCAACCTTTTGTTAGGCACCTTATTGAACGCCTTCTGGAAATCTAAAAACTCCACATCCACCAGTTCCCCTCTGTCTACACTAGTCACATCTTCATAAAAATCCAGTAAATTTGTTAAACACGGCTTCCCCTTCACGAATCCATGCTGTGTCTGTTTGATCAAACTGTTCTTTTCTAGGTGTCCTGCTACTTCTTCTTTGATGATGGATTCTAGCATTTTTCCAACTACGGATGTTAAGCTAACCAGCCTGTAGTTCCCTGCCTTTTGTCTGCTACCTTTTTTAAACAGCAGCGTAACATTAGCTGTTTTCCAATCCACTGGCACTTCCCCAGAGTCCACTGAATTTTGATAAATAATTACTAAGGCATCTGCTTTTCCTTCTGCCATTTCTTTCAGAACCCTGGGATGCATTCCATCTGGTCCTGGAGACTTGTCTACCTTCAGTCCCGTTAGCCTACCAAGTACTACCTCTCTAGTAACAGTACCCAAACGAAACCCACACAGACACAGGGAAAATGTGCAAACTCCACACAGATAGTGACCCAAGCTGGGAATCGAACCCAGGTCCCTGGAGCTGTGAGGCAGCACTGCTAAACACTGTGCAATCATGCTGCCCACAGTGATTGCTGGAGTTTCACTGGCTACAACTGGGTAGCTAAGATTGGTATCAATCAAGAAAAGTCCCATTCAGTTGGATGCAAGAACATACTGTAAAAAAATAACAGCAGGAGTAGACCACATGATCCTTCGAGCTTGCTTGGCTATTCAATACAATCGTGACTGACCTTCAACTCCACTTTCCCACCTACTTCCCATGTTCCTAGGTTCTCTGAGATGAAAAAACTGTTTATTCCAAACTTGAATATTCTCAATGATGATGCATCCACAGCTCTCTGGAGTAAAGATCCCCTAGATTCACAATCCTTTCAGTGAAGAAACTTCTCCTCAATAACATAATGTAAATAATCTACACCTTATCTTGCAACCTTGTTAAAGATTCCCTAGCAAGGGATACAACCTCTCAGTCTACAGCCCCTTCAGAATCTTGTATGTTTTAAAGAGACTGCTTACTACAAAGAGTACTTGTCCAATATAAATAGCCTTTCATCATTGGAACTAATCTGGTGAAACTTCTCTGTATTGCCTCCAATGCAAGTATATGCTTCCTCAACTGAGAGCAGCATTCCAGATCAGGTGACACCAAACTGTATGCAATTGTACAATTCATTATTCTTGTACTCCAATCCCCATGCAATGCTATTTGCCTTCTGAATTGTTCGCTGTGTCTAAATGCAAACCTTGTGTGCATTTACGAGTACATCCAGGTCTCTCTGAACATTAACATTTACAAGATTCACACCTTTTTAAAAAGTAGTATTTTTCAATACTTATTACCAAAGTGAATAGCCTCACACTTGCCCACATTACACTCCACCTGCCACTTCACTGCCCATTCTCTTAACCTATCTATATCACTTTGCAGCTTCTCATGTCCCCCTCACAGTTTAGATTTCCACCAAGCTGTGTGTCATCAGGAAACTTAAATACATTACCCTGTCTCCTTGTCTAAGTCACTAATAGTGATTGTAAATAGCTGAGGCCTCAGCACTGATTCTGTGGCACTTCACTCGTCACAGCCTGCCAACTTGAAACTGCCCTGATTATCTCTACTTCTCCTTCCTGTCAATTAACCAACCTTCCATCCATGCTAATATATTACGCCCAATTATGAGCCGTTATCTTGCGTGTTAACTTTCTGTGTGGCATCTTTACAAATGCCTTTTGGGAATCCAATTATACTTCATCTATTCACTTACCTTTAGCCATCTACTGGCTACGTCCCTCAAAAAAACTCTAATAAACATGTTTTCTATTTCGTAAAACCTTGTTGATTCTCTCTGATGATACTATGATTTTCTAAGCATTTTGTCAAGACTTGCTTAATAACAGATTCCAGCGTTTTCTGAAAACTGGCCAGTAATTTCCTGTTTGCTCTCTCCCTGTTTTGTTAAGTAGCAGCGTTACATTTTTAACTTCTAATCTACTGGTGCCAGTCAGGAATTTAGTGAATACTGTAAAATCATAATCAGTGCATCCATTATCTCTATAGTTAGCTCTTCGAGAACCTTGGGACGTAGGCCGTCAGGTCATGAGGATTTATCAGCTTTTAATCCTGTAAATTTCTCTCATTCTTTTCTCCTGCTGACATGGATTCCTTTACAGCACAGTACAGGCCCTTCGGCCCTCTTTAGTTCCTCACTCTTATTAGCCCCTGATTACCTCCCATCTCTGTATGCAGTTTGTGACTTCATTTGATCTAATATTGTCTTTAAGTTCCCTAGTAAACCATGGATGGATCTTTCTTGTTAAGTTTTAGTTTCCTAATGGAACGTGACTTTGCTGAACATTTTGAAACATTTCATTTTTTTTATTCATTTGTGACACATGGGCATCACTGGCTGGCCAGCATTCATTGCCCAAGGGCAGTTAAGAGTCAACCACATTGCTGTGGCTCTGGAGTCACATGTAGGTCAGACCTGTAACGTATCTAAGTTTCCTGATGAGACAAAGCTTGGTGAAAATCTAAACTGTGAGGGGAACACAAGAGAAGCTGCAAACTGATATAGACAGGTTAAGAGAAAGGGCAGCAAGGTGACAGTGGAGTGTAATGTGGAGAAGTGAGAGGCTATTCACTTTGATAGTAAGTAATGAAAAACACTATTTCCAGATTTCCTTTCCTAAAGGACATTAGTGAACCAGATGGGCTTTTACGACAATTGACAATGGTTTCACGGTCATTAAAAAATTTTTAATTCCAGGTATTTTTTATTGAATTCAAATTTAAACCTGGGTCACCAGAACATTAGCTAAGTTTCTGGATTAATAGTCTAGCAATAATACCACTACGCCATTGCCTCCTTCAATATTTCCCATTGTTTACTTAATGCCATTCCATTTAGCCTATCTACCCAATCAACCTGAGCCAACTCCCCCTTCATCCCAGTATAATTGGCTTTAAGATTCTTGTTTTGGACCTGAGTATGTTAATTTCAAAAATTAACATGGAATTTGATTCTATTATGATCACATTTTCCAAGAGATCGTTTACTAATTATATTAATTAAACCCTGCTTCATTACACAATGTTAGATCTATTAGGAAAAGGAGGGTAGCTAGAGAAAGAGTTGATCACTCAAGGACAGAGGAGAGAAATTATGCATAGAACCAAAGGAAGCGGGTGAGACCCTTAATGAGTAGTTTGTATCAGTATTCACAAAGGAGAGGTGCACGTTGACTGACCGTGTCTCGAAGGGGTATGTAAACCCTTTAGAACAAGTTATCATTACAAGAGAGGAAGTGTTCGGTAAATTAGCATTAAAGTAGACAAATTCCCGGGGCCAGCTGGCATCCATCTCAGATTACTTTGGGAGACAGGAGATTAAATTGTTCAGCCCCTAACAGAAATCTCTGTTTCCTCGTTGGCCACTGCTGAGGTCCCAGAGGATTGGAGGATAGCCAATGTTGTCCCGCTATTTAAGAAGGGTAGCAAGGGTAACCCGGCTAATTATAGGCCAGTGAGCTTCATATCAGTGCTGGTGGAATTGTTAGAGAAGATTCTTGAGAGATAAAATCAATACACATTTGGAACTGAATGGTCTTGTTAGTGACACACAGCATGGTTTTGTACGAGGGACATCATGTCTCACTAATTTAATTGAGCTTTTTAAGGAGATGACAAAAATGATTGACAAGGGAAGGGCAGTGGATGTTGCCTACCTGGGCTTTAGTAAAGCATTTGACAAGGTCCTTCATGGCAGGCTGGTGCAAAAGATTAAACGCATGGGTGAACTAGCTAGATGGATTCAGAACTGGCTGGAACACAGAAGACAGAGGACAGTGGTGAAAAAGGATGTTTTTCTGCATGGAGGTCTGTAACTAGTAGTGTTCCGCATGGATCAGTGCTGTTTGTAATATATATAAATGACTTGGAAGAAAATGTAGCTAGTCTGATTAGCAGGTTTCTCGATGATACTAAGATTGGTGGAGTTCAGATAGTGATGAAGGTTGTCAAAGAATAGAACAGGATATAGATGGTCCCGAATGCCATTCGGGACGAGAAATGGCAGATGGAATTTAATCTGGAAAAATGCAAGGTGATGCATTTTGATAGATCCATTTCAGGTGGGAGCTGTAAAATAAATGGTAAACCACCAGGAGCATAGATATAGAGAGACATCTGGGCATGCAGGTCCACAGATCCTTAAAAGTGGCAGTACAGGTTGAAAAAGATGAAGAAGAAAGCATATGGCATGCTTGCCTTCATTGGATGGGCCATTGAGTGTAAAAGTTGGCAAATTATGTCAGTTATATATTGATTAGGCCACATTTAGAATACTGTGTCCAATTCTGGTCACCACACTAGCAGAAGGATATGGAAGCTTTGGAGGGAGTACAGAAAAGGTTTACTAGGATTTTGCCTGGTATGGACAGTATTAGCTATGAGGAGCGATTGAATAAACCGGGATTGCTCTTTCTGGAAAGACGGAAGCTGATAGAAGTTTATAAAATTATGAGGGATAGAGATAGGGTGAACAGTTGGAAGGTTTTTCCCAGGCTAGAAATGACAATTACAAGGGGACACAAATTCAAGGTAAGCGGGGGGGAAGGTTCAGTGGAAATGTGCGGGGAAAGTCTTTTTACACAGAGGATGGTGGTAGCCTGGAATGCACTGCCAAGTGAGGTGGGTGAGATAGATATGTTAGCAACTTTTGAGACTTGTCTGGATAGACACATGAACAGTCAGGGAATAGAGGGATATAAGCAGCTGGTCTAGACAAGACAACATGATCGACGCAGGCTTGAAGGGTCTGTTCCAGTGCTGAATTATTCTTTGTTCTTAAAATAGCTTTGTCCCCAGTTGATTTCACAATGTCTTGTTCTAGGAAGCTGTCAAAAAAGCATTCTGCAAACTTGTCTTCCAAACTACCTTTATCAATTTGATTTGTCTAGTTTGCATGAGGATTAAAGTCATGATTACTACATTGCCTTTGCTAAGCTCCAATTATTTCTCAGAACATAGAACACTACAGCACAAACAGGCCCTTTGGCCTACAAGTTGCACCGATCACATCCCTACCTACCATGCCTATCCATAACCCTCAATCCCATTAAATCCCATGTACTCATCCAGAAGTCTCTTAAAAGGCCCCAACGAGTTCACCTCCACCACCACCAACAGCAGCTGATTCCACTCACTCACCACCCTCTGAGTGAAAAACTTACCCCTAGTTATCTCCTCTGTACCTACTCCCCAGCACCTTAAACCTGTGTCCTCTCGTAGTGACCATTTCAGCCCTGGGAAATAGCCTCTGAGAATCCGCCCTATCTATACCTCTCAACATCTTATAAACCTCTATCAGGTCGCCTCTCATCCTTCATCTCTCCAGGGAGAAAAGACCTAGCTCCCTCAACCTACCTCATAAGGCATGCCACCCAATCCAGGCAGCGTCCTTGCAAATCTCCTCTGCACCCTTTCAATAGCTTCGACATCCTTCTTGTAGTGATGTGACCAGAATTGAGCACAGTACTCCAAGTGGGGTCTGACAAGGGTCTTATATTTCCTGTATTATATCCATAACTATAACTCTTGTTAGGGTCTCTACAAGCAACTCTTAGCAGTTCTTTGATTTTTCTTATTCCTAATGTCCAGCCATACCTTGTAATCGTCTGAGCTATGATCCTTTCTAACTACTGTTCTTAAGTCATACTTTATCAGAGCTACTCCTCCACCTTTTCCATTCTGGCTGTATTTTCAAAAAGGGTACACATCAGAATAATTCTTTCCCAACCTTGGGAATTTTGCAATAATGTCTCTGTAACTGTGATTATATCAAACTCATTTATTTTTATTTGTGCCACTAATTTGCTCAACATGTAATAAATTGATTCAGATAAAAAGCCTTTAATTTTCTAAACTACCATTTTTGCATAGGATCTTTTCACTGATGTACTATTATTGTTAAACTCTGTCCCTTTCTTCCAACTCTGCTTGTCGTTACACAAATTGCTACACTGTTTTACTGTCTCAACTTTGACCTTTAGATTTCTAAATCTCCCCTCACAGAATGACAGAAACTTTACAGTTTAGAAGGGGCCATTTGGCCCATTGAGTCTGCACTGCTTTGCTGCAAAAACATTCTACCTAATCCCACTCCTCCACCTTATCCATGACCTGTCACATTATTTATTTTCAAATAGCAATCTAATTCCCTTTTGAATACCTCAATCGAACCTGCCTCCATCACCCTTTTAGGAAGTTCATCCCAGATTCCAATCACCCTCTGGGTGAAAAAGCTATTCGTCACATCACTTTTACTCCTTCTTCAGTAATTTGGTACCTTGCCCTGTCGTTCTTGATGTTCTCTTGAGAGGGAACAGTTTCTCACTATTTACCTTGCCCAAACCTCTCAAGATTTTGAATAGAATCCCTACAGTGCAAAAGGAGGCCATTTGGCCATCAAACCTGCACCAATAACAATCCCACTCAGGCCCTATCGCCATGACCCCATGTACTTACCCCATTTATCTCCCTGACACAAAGGGGCAATTGAGCACAGCCAACCAAACTAATCTGCACATCTTTGGACTATGTGAGGCAACCGGAGCACCGGAGGAAACCCATGCAGACACAGGGAGAACACATAATCTCCACACAGACAGTCAACTGAGGCTGGAATTGCACCCAGGTCCCTGGGGCTGTGAGGCAGCAATGCTAACCACTGTGCCATCCTCCATCAATATCGCTATCAAATCTCCTCAACCTTCTTTTCTCCAAGAAAAGTAGTCCCACCTCTCAAATCTACCCTCATAGCCACAGTTGTTTATCCCTGGGATCATTCTTATGAATCTCCTCTTCACTCTCTCCAATGTCTTCACATCCTTCCTCAAATATGGCACTCAGAACTGGACACAGTACTCCAGCTGAGGCCTAACCAGCATCTTATCTAAGTTCAACATGATCTTTTTACTCTTCTACTCAAAATGAGCACTCCGCTCCTTATTAACTTAAAACCTTATCCTCAGCCATAGTTATACAATTGCCAGGATGCTGATCCCAGTCAGATTTAACTGAAGCTCAGGCCAACAGAACAGTTCCCTCTTTTCCTATCCTGGTGCCAGTGATCCATGAATGCTTTTTCCTCGCATCATTCTTTAAGCCATGAATTTAATTCTCCAATCTGCTTGACATGAAGAGTACTTGGCTCAGACACAAATTCTGAGACAATTACCTTTGACGCTCTTCAGTAATGTGGACCCTAACTCCTCAAACTCTCTCAATGGAACATCATTTCTAATTCTATCATTGGTTGCTAAATGGACCATGAGAACTTTACTTTCCCTCTCCAAGAGGAGATGTCTCAGCTCCAGCACTGAGCAGGCAACAAAACCTTTGCAAACTTATTTATTTGATTAGTTAATTGGTCACTAATTTAGTAAAGCAAAAGCAAGTTTGTATCCTAGTTTAGAGACAAGTTACGAGCTATTGGAGACTAAAGAAAAGAATTTCCACTGGCACCAAATTCCTAACTTTAACACATTGTTTGCAAAGTACACAGTTCCAAATCACTCTGCGCTCCACTTGGGTGGCACGGTAGCACAGTGGTTAGCAATGTTGCTTCACAGCTCCTTGACCTGGGTTCAATTCCCAGCTTGGATCACTGTCTGTGTGGAGTTTGCACATTCTCCTTGTAACTGGAGTACTGTGTGCAGTTTTGGGCGCCGCACCTGCGCAAAGATATTTTGGCCTTGGAGGGAGTGCAGAGGAGGTTTACTAGGCTGATACTGGAGTTGAGGGGGTTGAGCTATGAGGAGAGGCTGAATAAACTAGGCTTGTACTTGTTGGAGTTTAGAAGAATGAGGGGAGATCTCATTGAGACGTATAAGATGATGAATGGGATGGATAGGATAGAGGTGGAGAGACTCTTCCCGCTCAAAAAAGACAGTAGGACTAGGGGGCACAGCCTCAAGATAAAGGGGGGGGCGTTTTAGAACGGAGTTGAGGAGGAACTTCTTCACTCAAAGGGTGGTGAATCTCTGGAATTCTCTACCCGTTGAAGTGGTGGAGGCTGCCTCGCTAAGTATTTTCAAGAAGCGGGTTGATGGGTTTTTGATAAGAGAGGGGATTAAGGGTTATGGGGAGAGGGCCGGAAAGTGGAACTGAGCCATGACAGATCAGCCATGATCTTATTGAATAGCGGGGCAGGCTCGAAGGGCCAGATGGCCTACTCCTGCTCCTATTTCTTATGTTCTTATGTAACTGCGTGGGTTTCCTCCGGGTGCTCCGGTTTCCTCCCACAGTCCAAAGCTGTGCAGGTTAGGTTGATTGGCTGTGCTAAAATTGCCCTTAGCATCCTGAGATGCGTAGGTTAGAGGGATTAGTGGGTGAATATGTAGGGATACAGGGTAGGGCCTGGGTGGGACTGTGGTTGGTGCAGACTCAATGGGCTGAATAGCCTCTTTCTGTACTGTAGTGTTTCTATGATTCTTTCTATGATGCTGTGTGGATAACGAAGGCAAGAAGACATTGGAGGAAGTCAGTGTCGTTGGCTGGGTCAACAGCTTCAGAAGTTGCAAAAGACAAGGAGGGACAGTGCACTATAGATGTCAACCTTTATGAATTTGATTAGAGCCATTTAAAAGCCATGGCAGAGAGCTAAACCTGATGTAAATGTAGAACTGTGGAGCTGTAAGAATGAAGAACACAGATTAGAAAAGCAACAATCAAGCACTTTGAACAAAAGGAGACTGGAAATGGGGAAGTCAGAGGAATCAGTTATGATTTTGAGGGGGGGTAAAAACCAGTTTGGAAAGAGAACAATGTCAGGTTGTGCGAGAATGAAGAGTGAAATTGATTGTTATCTACCTCAAGAGTGCAAGAGGTGGATCTAAAGAATATGAACTCAGAGAGAGCATAAGGAGAAGATGTAGGATCAGGGTTGGGACTGGAGAGACTGGGAGAAATTTGGCTTGATGGACAACACGCAAGGCGAAGGGGAAAATCAGCAGACGCAGCCAAACCATGGTCTGAATCTGAGTGAAGACAAATATGAGCTCCAAACAGTAGCTGCTGGCGAGGATGGAGCATACAGGGCAAAAAAGGTTTAAGAGAACAGTTGGTAATGAAGAAAATAATCACGGCTTATCCTTGCATTTCAGGAAGATCCTGGACTGGTTAGCAGTTCTAAATAAATAAGGCCAATCGTGTTTCAAGTGTCCAGCCAATTGGGCATTTGTTGGACCTGAGGGAGTGAAAAAGGTGGCATTCTCAGGGAAACTGTTAGTATGGGAGAAAGCAAGAACCTTACCTGGGTCAAGGACAAATATGCAAGAAAGTGACTGAGCAGATGTGATAGCTGCAAAAATATCACAGCTGATGGATAGAAAACCTTGACAGTTGAGTGTTTGCAATTGCAGCTGAAAGTGACTTGGTACTTTTTTTAAACTGACTTAAATACAAAAATAACTGTGGTTGGAAATCGTTAAGGGTATATAAGTGATGAGGAATACAAGGAAGTTTTCAGAGACTACCTTGTCTGCGGTCAACACAATGAGCACAAAGGCTACAAGAAATAGAAAAGTAAAGAATATGGATTTGAATATAGGAAAGGAAAGAGTTTATATAGAAAAGGGAAGATGGTCAACTGTGAGGAGAAAACCCAAAGTGAATTGAGGATAAAGTTGTAAATCATTGAGAACACGTGAAGAATAGACAATTAGCAAATTATTTTTCTACATTTAATGACTTTTTGATGTGGGTAGGAATTACTGCAAAAAATTAAAAAATTCATAATCTATAGAAAAAGAAAATGTCAAAAATATAAACAAAGTTGGGACTATTTCACAATTTATTGAAAACCCAAAATCAACGCCAAAAAAACCTAGAAATACCCAAACAGAGAATAGCAATCACCTTTTTCCTAATTTTAAAAAAACTGTATTCATAGACTTTTGCAATAGTCTATGGCCTTGCAGTCCATCAAGTCTATGTTGGTTCTCTGCAAGATCTACTAATTATTTGTCTCACTTTCCTCTGCTCTATCCATATAGGCCTGCAAATACTTCCTTTTTAAGTAGAGATCCAATTCTCTTTTGAAGGCTAGGATTGAATCCCCTTCCATCAACTTTCAGGCATTGTATTTCCATATCATTTTAACTCTCACTTTCCCTATTGTTTTGCCAATTATCTTAAATCTACATCGTTCTGCCACTGACAACAGTTTTCCTTAACTTCTTTATCAAACTTCCTCATTTTTTTTGAACACTTCTACAACAATTCAGTTATGGTTCAGTTGATAGTACTCAGAAGATTGTGAGTTTAAGTTCCACTCCAGGATTTAAGCATAACAATCTAGGGTGACATTCCAGAGTGTTGCAGTCTTTAGGATGAGACATAAAAACTAAGGCCATGCCTGACCCCTCAGGAGGACTGCAAAGATCCCATTCCACTATTTTTAAGATGAGGAAGGTGTTATCGCCAGTGTCCTGGATAATATTAATCTCCAAAACAGATTATCTGGTCATTACCACACTGCTGTTTGTGGGGGTGGAATGCGCAAATCTCACTGCCTCTTCTACATTACAACGTAAGTACTTCATTGGCTGTAAAATACCTTGGGACGTCTGGTCTTTGTGAGAGAAGCTATGTAAATGCAAGTCATTCTTTTCCTTTCATTCAACTGCTTCTTAACCTTTACTACTGTAAAGAAATAACATGACAAACTTCACCAGTTTTCCACATTGCTAAATTTCCTCATCCCTGGTACGCTCTAGTAAATCTCTTTCAAGGGCTTTATGTTGTTTCTGAAGTCAAGAATTGGACACAATACTCTGGCTGAAATTGAACGAGTATCCTTCAATGTGTTATTACTTCCCAAATCAGTGGCTCTATACATCTATGTATAAAGCCAATGTCCCTGCTGCATTTTTAAAGTAATAGATCTAACAACTTTGTTTTGCCACCTTCAAATATTTCTGCACATGAAATGTGCAGGTCTCTCTGTTCCTACAAATTTGCACAATTTAATTATACTGCCTCTCATTTTCCTACCGAAATTCATTACTTCATACTTCCCTGCATTAAGTTTTATTCTGCCTTGTCTGTGCTCTTTCCAGTCTGTCTACATCCTCCTGAAAGTCTGCTCCTTGCTCATTTTTTAAAATTCATTTCCGAGATTTGTCTCATCTATAAATACATGATGTCCCCATATACAATTCCGGATCATTAATATATAACAAAAGAGCACTGGTTCTAATACTGATCACAGAATTCCTACAGTGCAGGAGGCAGCCATTCAGCCCATCAAGTCTGCACTGACCCTCCAAAAGAACATCTTACCCAAGCTCACAACTTCTGCCCCATCCCCATAATCCCATTCATTTACTATGGTTAATCCACCTAACCTACACATCCTTGGACACTAAGGGGCAATTTAAAATGCCAATCTACCTAACCTGCACATCTGTCGACTGTGAGAGGAATCCAGAGCACCCAGAGGAAACCCACGTAGACACACAGTGAACGTGCAAACTCCATACAGTTCCCCAAGGCTGGAATTGAATCTGGGTCCCTGGTGCTGTGAGGCAGCAGCACTAACCACTGTGCCACCATGCTGCTCATAAGTGCTGATCCTAGGGGACATCACTGTTCAATCCAAAAAACAATGATTCATTACTACTACTTTTTGCTTTGTGTGTGACAGTCAATTTTGTATCTCCACTGCCAATGTCCCTTCAATTCCATGGACTTCAATTCCTCTAACATATCAATTTGTTGCCCCTTTATCACACTCTTAGGACATCACAAGATGCTTCACAACCACTGAATTATTCCTGAAGTCTATTAACTATTATGTGGCAAACAAATAAAACAATTTTATCCACAAGGTTCCACAAACTTTGAATGAATTAACATATAATACGATTTTAATGATGTTAGCGAAGGAGGGAGGTGTGTGGATCAGGCATCTATTTTTAATCGCTCCACGGAAATTTTTGTAAATCTTCAGTTTAATGGGTCAGCCATAAATAATAACTGTCAATACAGTCCCTCAATAAAGCCCCTGCACTGAAGTATCTGCTTATATTCAGTCTTTAAAACCTAGAATGGGTTTCCATCCAAAACCTTCTGATTCAGAGGCAACTGAGCCATGGTGATAGTTAACATGTTAGTTCTGCTATAACACCTGTTAAGAGACATGCAGGCAACAAGAGTTTGCAGGAGGTGGGTGAAGAATACAGTTTTTATTCAGCCTGTCCTGGTTAACTATACACAGGAAAGTAGCCAGGAAGCCAGACCCCGCCACATTTTCTGCAGAAAAAAGCAAGAATTTAATAAATGAACATGCAATTGATTTAATTGTTCTTTGATTTCAATAAATTAATAGTGCCAATAGATTGGAATTAATCTGGATTTAGTTATTTGTTCTGCCTTTACTAGTGTGGAACAGTGAGATATTCTATTTTATCTCATTTGGCACTTAAGAGTTCAACTTTGTCATTTATGCCTTGTTTATACTGTCAACCGCAAACCAAAGCATTTCCATTTTCCAGTACACACTGGTTTACAATTGACAGTATAAACTCTACACTCTGACTCTGCATTAAATTTTGAGATCTAGTATTGTTGGTGATTGCACAATTTAGTTCAGGTGCAGCAAGAATTAAGTTAAATTCACCCACTCTACTCCTCCATACAACAAACATGCCAGGATATATAAGCCACTATGTAAAACATTTGGAGAAATTTCACGTGATAAAACACCGTCAACAAGTATTGTGTGGGAGTTTAAAAAAACTGTTTTGTTTCCCAAATAAAGATATAACTCAATAATCAGGTTTTATTTAGATAGAGTGACCAGTTATGATATTTCCCACTTGCAGAATATTTTCTGCTATTGTTATTTTTAAACACTAATCTTACAGCTACACCATCCTGGGTACTACCAAGGTTGTTTAAAAAAGATTCAGAAATGTTAACATTGCCATTGCATCAATATAAACCATATCCAAAACCAACTGAAAAGACATGGAACTAAAATAGTGTTCTGTTTTAATCTGAAACTGTAAATATATACTGAAGTCAAAATATTAATACACCATCTATATTCTCCTATCTCTCCAAATATATGGTTTAGAAAGAGGTTTGTTTATAGTAGGAAACATAATCTTTCAACGTTGCTGTATATATCTTTCAATTGTCTGGCTTTTAGTTTACTTCAGCCAAAGGAAAATATATTCTGCATCAAAAACAGGTTTTTTTAAAACTGACAAACTAGTGTTTGGGTAGAGCTATCAGTGCATTTGGTATGGCTGACCTAACAGTAATTGCCTTTACTCACATGCCCTTGCCAAATAAACAACATCTACAACCAAGCAAATTCGATCCAATGCCTGTCTGACCAATTTGAATATCTTGCCGCAAAGGGTGAACAAAATATAAAATTGTCATCACTTTAATGAAAGAAAATAAAATATCCAAATATCCAACTTCGGGCCCATTTCTGATACATTTATTCTTTTGAAAAAATGTCTCTGGATTTTTTTCACATCAGTGTCAATTTTATGTCTCTACAACCGTGCTCTTGCAAACACTGTAATGAGTGTCATCACTTCTCTGATTTCTCTAAGCAGTACTGCAAAATGATGCAATAATACTGCATGGGAAATATTAGAATTCAACCACTGTTTTCACATGTATATCGTGAACAGTCTTACAATGGAGAATAAGTCATACTGCATAATACACACACTCAAAAGCTCAAAATGCACACATAGTAGAACAGGAACATTTTTTTCTATTTAAACCTTTTTTCCCTCTATGTATCCAAGGAAATGCACCATTTCTGGCCAAGATGATGGCCAAATGAATTTCTCCCATGCCACTCAAGCCAACCAGAGAGAGAACTATGGGACCAGACCAAGCGACTGATCCTTCAATTTTCTGTCCCTGACCAGTACTTCCTTTATTTCTGTCCCTTCAAGGATGCTTTTCTCTCTTTACCTTTCTACATCACCTACCAAATGAAAGCTAATTTTCAGAAGATTAGACAGGGTTCTGATGATTGGCTTACATACCAAAGTATTAACCCATATTTTTCCCTACATGTTTCTATAAATAGTTTCAGTTTTTCAGTATTGTGTTTTTTCCCCTTAAGATGATCAATGCTAATTAAGTTTACTAAGGAAGTTAATGACTGCCCTTAGCATTTTTCTAAAAATTACAACTTTCCTGGGCCTCACTGCCTTCATGCAATATTTTCTGTGACAACATAACAGAATATGATCACTTCACATTAGAATATAAGAAATTGAAGCCAGAGGAAGCCATTTGATTCTTTGAGCCTGTTCCGCCATTCAATAAGACCTTCCACTTCAACTCCACTTTCCCACCTCATCCCCATATCCCTCAACTGTCTTGGTACTCAAAAATCTATCAACTTCTGTCTTATATATATTCATCAACCGAGTTACCACAACTCTCTGAAACAGTAAATTTCAAAGATCAATTGCAACTTCTCATTTCAAGCTAAACGGTCAACCACTTATTCTGAGTCTGTGATCCCTGTGTCCTAGATTCCCCAACAAGAAAACACATTTTATCAGCATTTGTCCTGTCAGGTCCCTTGAGAATTTTACAAGTTTCAATTAAATCAACTCTCATTTTTCTAAGCTGCACTGAAGATAAGCCTAGTCGACTCAGTTTCACCTCAAAGAACAATCCTTTCATCCCAGGAACCAGTCTGGTTTGACCTTGGGTAAGGAGACCAAATTGCAACTACTCCAGGTATGGCCTCGCTAACGCCCTATAAAAATGTAGCAAAACTTATTTATTCTTATACTAATCTCTTTATAACTAAAAGTTAACATATTATTTGACTACCTAATTGTTTGCTGTATCTCAGTGTCATAGTCGTAGAGTTTTACAGCATATAGAGGCCCTTCGGCCCATCGTGTTCATGCCAGCCATCAAACGCATATCTATCCTAATCCCTTTTTCCAACACTTGCCTTGTTTGCTAACTTTCCATGATTCATGTACAGGGCTCCTATGAGTGCACACATTTCCCAGTCACTCATTACCTAAAAAAACTTTCCCCATCTTCAAATTAGGGTTGTCAGTTACTTTTAATTCACAGAGCAAGGACGCACAAGAATCAAGCAGAATAGTAGGGCTGTACCCATCAATGTAAATACTGCTGCTAATCCTTCAATGCTAGGGCTTGCATTATACAAAGTCATTTGCATTTTATTTGCAGCCTGTTGTTATATTGTGCCTATATTCTACAATAACTAGTGACAATTAATCTGAGGCCATACACATACTCCACTAGTTTTTGTTTTACAAAACTGAGCTAAATAGGTGTCAAATCACAAGTTTTTTTTGCATCTTCGCATTATTTAATTTTTTATCAATTAGAGGCAAATAAAGGATACAGTAATTGAAGTAGTTGTAATCTATGTCACTGGTGAAAAAGAGCTCAGGCAGTCTTATACCACAAAGATCCTGGATATCAAGATGAAGTGATTTAGCAAATGTCTGCAACTTAAGAAAATTGTTCAGGTGGCCACAGCAAACCAAGCTTCTAATGGATCGCGTATGAAAAACAGGCACAACAATATAATACAATACAAGCATCAGGTTTGAGAAAAGTCAGGATCTGGTCAGGAAAAAAAACCTCTCAATATAGAATACTTACCATGGGCTTGAAATGAATTAATTTCACTGACATAGTTGTCAAGACTTGTAATTTATGGATCCAATGTTAGTTTCAAAGAACATTTTGGAATTTTAATTTGAATGTTGACAAATGATGTTATTACAAGTCAGAAACAAAACTATCACTATTAAACATATGTAAGTGAAATAGGGCTTTGCTGCCTGCATACTCCCTCCTGTATAACTGTTTAAATTCCATGCTATGTTTCCTTTGATTGTGCCGAACCACTTTTTAAAAAAGAACGGTTTTAATCTGTGATATTACATGAAGATTTGCAAGGTTTTCCTGAATTGTGTCAGCTGTCATTTAAACATGGAGAGGGCACGATTACTCTATTTTTTTCTTCTCATTTGAGAGGCTTAAAACTCCATGGGCGCCCAGTGATTACAAAGCAGTAAACATCGGGCTGTATTCTTGCAGACAGCACCGGGCCTACAAAAGGCCCAGAAATGAGATGCTGCAATGTTTTACGCTGTCAGCAGAGGCAGAGGAATCCTTGAATTCTCGCATCACGGACCTTACGGGGGAGGGGGGCTGCAGCTACAGCTGACAAGAGTCCAAAACAAACACTTTACAAACAACCTGAGAAAAAAATGCTTCCGTCAAACGGTAAAACTTGCAAACTGCGTTCTCTCTCTGCAATCACATCAGATCTCAGTGGATGGCAACCTCCCCAGCGGGCAATGGAGAAAGGGTTTGGATGGAAAATGCTCCTGCTGTACAAGTCTGAGACGTGCTGCTGCTTCGTCATGGTCATGGACACTTGGTGATTACCAGGAGGGCTGCAGGCAGTTGGAACTGCAGTGGCTCCCTCTCACAAACAACAATCCCCTCCCCCCACCCAACCCAAAACACAATCTCTACCCCCTCCTCAACCCAAACCCCCAGCCCAAAACCAACACTTACCCTCCCAGTTCAAACCAAAAACACCTCTTCCCCCCCTCAACCCAAACCAACATTCACAATCCAAATTCCAGCTCCCACCCAAACCCAACTCTGCCCCAAACCCCCAGCCCAAACCCAAAACATAACTCTTGCCCCCTCCTCAACCCAACCCCGACACCTACTCCCTAAACCCAAACCCCTACACCTACCCCCCTCAAACCAAACCCCTACCCCAAATCCCCTGTCCAAAACCAACACCTACCCTCCCGGTCCAAACCCAACCCCCACCCCCACCCCCACCCCCTACCCAAACCAACCAGCCAAATTCCAAACTCCACCAAAACCTAACCTTTATCTCAACACCCCCAGCCCAAAGCCAACACCTAACCTCATGCCCCTTCTCAACCCAAACCCAATTCCCCTCAATCTAAACAAAACCCCCAGCCCAAACTCAAAATATATGCCCTACTCCAAGCCCTACCCCCCCAACACAGACCCAACCCGCTCAACCTAAATCCAAACCCCAATTCCCTCCAACCCAAAAGCCAATCCCCTTCAACCCAAAACACATTTCCCTATCCAACCACAACAACCCCCCCCACCTCCCGCCCAACCCCCACCATCCAACCACACGGAGCATAAACCATCCGGTTCCCAGTCCTGAGCACAAACCGGACCGATCCACTGGGCAGACCAACCCAAATCTGATCCATTTCTCAGCGATTAAAAACACATTCCCTGACAGGAACAAACCGGGCAGCAAATGTCCACGCGTTTGACAACTTTTATTAATCACATCGATGTTTATATACATATATATTCCCTTCCTGCACAATCCGGATCGACTGCGAGCCCCTGAAACTCGGCGGAGAAGCCGGCTCAGCGGCTGCCTGTTATTCGCCTCGGCCTCAGAGAGGGAGAGACACTGCCCCGGCTGCCCGTGTGTCAGACCCGGGGCCGAGGGGAGGGTAATCCCGGGAGACTCGGGCCGCCCGGGACCCGGGGCCTCCTCACTGACTGACAGACAGCCCCCCCACCGGAGCTCCGCTCTGAACCCATTCTCACCAACCCCCACCCCGAACAAAATTAACACAAACAGCGGCCGTCCTCCGCCTGCCTACCGGCGCTTCTCACCGCTTCACAGGCCTCTCCTCCTCCTTCCGCTGCCGCTCCGGCTCCGCTCTCTCTCTCTCTTCCCCCCCCCCTTTTACTCCTCGTCTCTCCACTCGGCCGCACAGCCCCACTCTCCGATTCCCATCTCCGGCACCGACAGCCCTGTGCGCGCCGCCGCCGCGCGTGCTCACCCTCGCCGCGTGCCCGCCAGTGCGCGTGCTCACCCTCGCTCGCGTGCCCGCCAGTGCGCGTGCTCACCCTCGCTCGCGTGCCCGCCAGTGCGCGTGCTCACTAAGGCGCCGCGAAGAGGTGAACATTGTTACACTGGTGGCGGGGCAGCGAATACTTGGAGGAGTAGTTCCTCCCCTCACCCAGTAAAGCAGTCTTTGTGGTGAGCACTGCTGTCTCAAAGTTCCAGGGACCTGGGTTTGATTCCTGCCTTGGGTCACTGTCTGTGCAGAGTCTGCACATTCTCCCTGTGTCTGCATGGGTTTCCTCCGGTTTTTTTTCCCACAGTCGGAAACACGTGCTGGTTAGGTTGATTTGGCCACCCTCACTTCTCCTTCAGTGTGCCCAAACACTGTGTGTGGCAACTAGGGAATTTTCACAGTAACTCCATTGTGGTATTAATGTAAGCCTACTTGTGACACAAATAAATAAACTTAAACTCTCATGGAATCAAGACCCTGGTGGCAGAAGCTCCAGCCCGTGAGAGCTGCCAACCAACCAGAGGCTGGGCCACTCCTGCACTCATCTGCACCACAGATTCCATGATTGTAGAGTGACTCAGAATACAGGTCAGTAATGCTCCCAGTTTTGCCACGATGTGCTGGTGCTGGTGTTGGACTGGGTCTGGAAGTCTGTCAACACCATGTTAGAGAACAACATGTTTATTTGGTATCACAAACTTTTGGAGCACTGTTCCTTTTGATTTGATTTGATTTATTATTGTCACATG
This sequence comes from Carcharhinus amblyrhynchos, assembly GCF_965287045.1. Lineage (NCBI taxonomy): Eukaryota > Metazoa > Chordata > Chondrichthyes > Carcharhiniformes > Carcharhinidae > Carcharhinus > Carcharhinus amblyrhynchos. The sequence continues at coordinate 82,924,945 of NC_137331.1, read as the reverse complement.
CATTAACGTACAGTGAAAAGCATTGTTTCTTGCGTGCTATACAGACAAAACATGACGTTCATAGGGAAGGAAATGAGTGAATGCAGAATGTTGTGTTACAGTCATAGCTAGGGTGTAGAGCAAAATTAAATTAATGCAAGGTAAGTCCGTTCAAAAGTCTGACAGTAGCAGGGAAGAAACTGTTCTTGAGTCAGTTGCTACGTGACCTCAGACTTTTGTGTCTTTTTTCCGACAGAAGAATGTGGAGGAGAGAATGTCCAGGGTGCATAGGATCCTCAATTATGCTGGCTGCTTTGCCAAGGCAGCGAGAAGTGTAGACAGAGTCAATGGTTGACAGAGGGAGCCAGTAGATGTGGTGTTTTTAGATTAGAAACCTGGTGTTGTCAGACTTCTTACTGTTTTTAGATTTCCAGAAGGCGCTCGATAAGGTGCCTCACAAAAGGTTGCTGCAGAAGATTGGGGTACATAGAATTGGGGGTAAAGTGTTAGCGTGGATTGAGGATTGGCTATCTAACAGGAAGCAGAGAGTTGGAATAAGTGGGTGCTTTTCTGGTTGGCAATTGGTGACTAGTGACGCGCCGCAGGGATCAGTGCTGGGGCCTCAACTGTTTACCATATACATAGATGACCTGGAGGAGGGGACCAAGTGTAGAGTAACAAAGTTTGCTGATGACACGAAGATGAGTGGAAAAGAGAATTGCGTGGAGGACGCGGAAAGTCTGCAGAGAAATTTGGATAGGCTGAGTGAGTGAGCGAGGATCTGGCAGATGGAGTATAACGTTGGCAAGTGTGAGGTTATCCACTTTGGAAGGAGTAGTAGTAAAATGGAATATTAATGAAACAGTGAAAAATTACAGCTTGCTACTATGCAGAGACACCTGGGGGTCCTTGTGCATGAATTGCAAAAGCTCAGTCTGCAGGTGCAGCAGGTGATCAAGAAGGCGAATGGAATGTTGGCCTTTATCGCAAGGGGGATGGAATATAAAAGCAGGAAGATCTTGCTGCAATTGTACAAGGTACTGGTGAGGACGCAACTAGAGTACTGTGTGCAATTTTGGTCCCCTTATTTGCAAAAGGATATATTGGCCTCGGAGGGAGTACAGAGAAGGTTCACCAGGTTGATACCGGAGATGAGGGGGTTAGATTATGAGGAGAGATTGAGTAGATTGGGCCTGTACTCATCGGAGTTTAGAAGGCTGAGGGGTGATCTTATAGAGACATATAAGATAATGAAGGGGCTAGATAGAGTAGAGGCAGAGAGATTCTTTTCACTTAGAAAGGAAACAAGAACTAGAGGACACAGCCTCAAAATAAGGGGGGGGGAGTGGTGGTCAGTTTAGAACAGAGTTGAGAAGGAACTTCTCTCAGAGGGTAGTGAATCTCTGGAATTCTCTGCCCATTGAAGAGGTGGAGGCTACCTCGTTGAATATGTTTAAGTCACAGGTAGATAGATTTCTCATCGATAAGGGAATTAAGGGTTATGGGGAGCAGGCGGGTAAGTGGAACTGAACCACTTTCAGATCAGCCATGATCTTATTGAATAGCGGGGCAGGCTCGAGGGGCTAGATGGCCTACTCCTGCTCCTATTTCTTATGTTCTTAATGGATGGGAGGCCGGTTTGCGTGATGGATTGGGCTACATTCATGATCTTTTGTAGTTCATCAATTGACTCGGTTTTCTGGTAAGGTCATAGGGTGGCACTGTGGAATAGTGGTTAGCACTGCTGCCTGACAGCGCTAGGGACCCTGGTTCGATTCCCAGCTTGAGTCACTGTCTGTGTGGAATCGGCACATTCTCCCTGTGTCTGCATGGGTTTCCTCCGGGTGCTCCAATTTCCTTCCACAGTCCAAAAGACATGCTGGTTAGGTGCATTGGCCATGCTAAATTCTCCCTCAGTGCACCTGAACAGGCACTGGAGTGTGGTGTCTAGGGAATTTTCACAGCAACTTAATTGCAGTGTTAATGTAAGCCTACTTGAGACACTAATAAATCAATTTAAATAAGATCAGTAATACACAACTGGGGCTAAGCAAGTGGGTGGGATTTTGTTTCAGTTGCAGGTGGAAACGCACGCTCCTCTTCTTTGACAGAGTGGTACCTCTCCTGCTGGGTTATATTTCTCCAAGTGTCCAAACCCTGACAAGCTTCACTTGCTGACTCACTCACCCTGGCACTAACAAGTAGATTTCAGTTCAACAGCACTGAAATTCTGTTTAGAGCCCATAACTTAGAAATTCATTGGTACTGTCTATGTTGTTCAGGTATGACCAGGTGCCCACTCATCTAAAATGGTAAGTAATATGTACCTGCATATTTAAAGAACGCCTCCTCACCAGATTGGGAAAGGCTGAAGTACAGTCATTTCAGACCTATTCCTGAAATAGGCATCTGTACCTTTTCATATGTAAATAGCGAACCCACTATAATTGTCCACTTTTTTATACTTACTGGGCAGAGATAATTGCAATCATTTTAATTGAATCATAAATATGTTTTCCAAATGTCTTTACAAATTTGATAAAACTAACACAAGAAGAAAAACATTGCATACATTTTTTAAACCTACTCAGGGATGAAATCATTTCGTAATCTTGATAATAAAAAAAATGCAATGATATAGTACTTTTAATGTACGAAAATGTCCCAAGTCTCTTCACAGGAACTTAAGCAAAGGAAAATTATGAAACCAAATCAAAGTAGAAGATATTAGGACATGTCAATAAAGGAAGTGGGTTTTAATGTGAGAGAGGCAGAGAGGTTTAGGGAGGGAATTTTAGAGCTCAGGGCTTGGGTAACAAAGTACAGATACTGACAGTTAAACAAAGGAAATGGATTGCACAAGAGGTCAAAGTTAGAGGAGTGTGCTAAGTTCTTGGAGAGTTACATGACTAGAGGAGGCTATAGATTTGAAAATGTAGATCTGAGTTCTAACATTGATAAATTGGTGGACCAGGAGCCAATGTAGCTCAGTAAATACAGAATGGATTGGTGCAGCACAGGTTAAAGACAACAGAGTTCAAACCAAGTTCAAGTTAGTGGAGGGGTGAAAAATTATACCTCAATCAGGAGATTACAATAGTCCGTTTGGAGGTATCAAAAGCATGGATGAGGATTTCAACTAAGCAAAACTGAGAGATAGAAAATGTTATGAAGTTCTAAGTAGACAGTCTTACCATGAAAAGGATATGTGGTTGGAAATTCAGTTCAGCATCAAATAGAATGCTGAGGTTGGAACAGTCTAGTTCAGTTTGAGACAGTGGCTAGTTATGGGGATGAAATTGGTGGCAAGGGATCCAAATATGTGGTGGGACTGGAGACAAATAACTTGAGTCTGCTCAATCTTTCACTGAGGGACACTGTGGCTCATCCAAGACTGTAAATTGGCAAGAAGTCTGGCAACAGTGATTCAATGAAAGGAACTCACTGGTTGATGGTTTCAACAACATATATGTGAAATCTGACATCATGAGTGAAAGTTTGTGGCCTCCCTGCAATGTGCTTCTTGGCGGCAGGAGGCTGTGGGTCGTTGGCCAGTGGCAGCATCTTCTGGTCCTGCTGTGATCAATGGGATTTCCCTTTGATTCCACCCCACCCCTCCAAGAAACTCATGGATGGCTGTGCCATCAGGCAGGACCAAAAGATCCCACCACTTTGAAGAGCTGGAAGATTTTGTCCCATGTCTTCAGATGTTGTCACTGACGGCCAGCATGTAGATAAGAAATAGATGCTGCCCCAGCATAGCACCTTGGTGGTTGGAGAAGCAACAGTACAGGATTGGAAAGAGAAACCAAGGCAGGAGAGTTTATCTAGCTATAGGTAAGAGACCAGAATTTGCCAAAGGCAGTCTGACTCAGCTGACAATGGAGGCAAGGAATTAGAGGAGACTGGTGTAATCACTGTGTCAAAGACTTCAAAGAGGTCAAGAAGATAAGAAGCAGTAGTGCATAACTGTGCCAGTCACAATGGAAGACATTGGTGATTTTCTTTAGGCTGTTTCAGCACTATGGCAGGGTACCTGTGGCCAAGTGGCCCAATACAGAATTGCACAATCTGAATTAAACAGCAGCCAACAGCGTCCACAACCAGGCCTGGTGGGAATTCAGACAGAGTAAGTTTAAAATTCATACACAGATCAGAGGTGAGCAAGGGCAAGCCTGGCTTTCCCCTGGCGGCTGGGACCAGAAGTGCTCAGCCCTGGCCAAATAAGGACAGTATTTGTGTATTCCCCAATTTTGACCAGACTCTCTGGCACCTCACATTCACACTGTTACGTATATGGAAAGGGGTTACGTGCACACCTTGCACCTCAAGACTGACACCCAGGGGACCCTGGCATTCTCCATATGTGGAATCAATAATCCGATTGGGTGCTGCCTGGTGACTTTATTGGCTAAAAGCCAGAGAATCTTCCAAAAAGGTGCAAGGAGGTGAATAAGAAGAGTCACCCGGAGACCACCCCAAAAGAAACCACAATTTGATCCCAGCAAAGACTCGACTCAATTTGGCCCTCAGCAAAGATTAGACAGAGACCCAGCGATGATGGAAGAAGGCATGCAAGACCAACATTTGGGAAGAAGAACCTGAGTTTGAAGATGAGACGGGGAGCTCAGCAAACTGGATCAAGCATGGCTCAGTTCATTGAAACGGATAGTTTCAGAAATCTCAAACAAATAGCAGAAAATATAACGTTATTCTGGGAATTAAGAGTTATATTCAAGTAGAGTTTGTATGATAAGGATTTGTTGATAAAATTTGGGTTGATTTGCAAACCGAGTTTTGTTTTTTGTTCATCTCCTGGGCACCTGGGTAAAGTTTCTGACCTTTTACAGACAACAGAGACATCTAAGCTTGGGGTTTGAGTGAAAATGGGCAGCGATTTGAGAGGCACCCATGCATTCAAGAACTTTGAAGAAGAAGGGGAGGTTGGAATTGGGTGTTAGTTTGTAATGATAAGGGAATCAAAGCTGAGTTTTTTTCAGGATAGCAATGTAATCTTACAAGCAAACAATTTTATACTGCAGGATGTAATATGTAACATTTAAAAGAAGCTTCTAATATGCAGCTCTTGTATTTGTATTTTAATTTCTGAGATGAGCTGAGAGATGATGGATCAGTTATGACATTGCTTACCTAGATAAACACACTAATCAGTCAAAGTGTACTGCTGGGGGATGCAATATTTACTTGTGTTTGCAGAGTTGGCATCTGCATTAACAGGTCAAAAGTAATTCAAGCCAGCTGCAGAGTTATACTTTGTCCCAAAAGTATGCCTTCGCCCAGTCTGGGGAGGACATTTGACCAGCAGACGGGCACCACAACAGCTCAGTGACTATCACTGCTGGCTGTGCAGATACATGGATTTGGGCCTGTGTCTGTGGGAGTTTGCGCATTCTCCCTGTGGTTGCGTGGGTTTCCTCTGGGTGCTCCGGTTTCCTCCCCACCCCAAAGATGTGCTCTTAGGCTGATTGGTGTACTAAATTGACCCTACACTGTTCTCCCCTGAATCTGGGTACATTAGGGGTACCATTCACATACACACGGGGCAGGGTAGGTGTAGGAAAATGCTTTGTTGAAATGGCGGCGCGGGCTCGTTGGGCCGAAGGGCCTGTTTCCCGTGCTGGGTTGTTCTTTGTTCTTTGTATTTCCATAGCGTAATATTTTTATATTCTACAGCAATCTTCCTTCTGGCCACTTAAAGTAAAACTAGTAACTTAGTGTCAATTAGTATTGAATTATGGGCTGCTTTGTTTCATGAACTCCTAACAGCAGATCCTGAGCTAGACTGCTTGAGGCGCATTCACTTATGGTCCTAGCAACGACGACTGACTTGAATCCCATCAGTCTATGTTAGATTCAAAACCAGGTCCTTGAGTCTTCTACCTTGTTGAATTCACCACCCTTTTAATTACTTTTATTTAGGTCATGTACTTGTTTAGAGCCTTGAACATTTATTTGTTGAATGGTTGTATCAAAATTTAAACATGAAGAATTGTGCAGGATGGAACTGAAAACAAAGCAAGAACACAGCACTTCAGCAGAACATTGAACAACTTAGTGAAATGCTGGATTTGATTTGATCTTTTGAGATTCTATCCGTATATGAATTATGAATTTATTTGGAATTAACTGTAATCTTCCGGCATAAAAACCTGCAAAAATGATCCATCATATCAACAATCCTTGCATTTATGTAACACAGCAACTCTAAGAAACATTCAACGGATTACTTTGAAATGTAGTGATTGATATCGCATAGGGATACAGCAACTAATTTGCACATTGGAACATCCCAGAAAAGGCAATGAGATACAGATGTGCTTTAATTGGATTTGATTGAAGGAGAAATGTTAAAACCTACTCTTCTTCAAATAATGACATGTGTTCTGTAAGATCCAGCAGAACCATTATTCTGGTTAAACATCTCTGTGGGCAAGATTTCTAACAATATAGTACTTCCTCAGTGTTGTACTAAAGCTTCAGCATAACTTAAGTTCTGGGTTAGGGTTAAGTCTACTGTTTTAAGTGAACCACAATGTCACTTGATGTAAATAAAATTGTTTATACCACCGAAGAAGGCAATTTTTCTTGACATTTCTGTGTCAGCCATTTACTAGAGAAATCTGAAACTGATCCCATTGTCTTGCTGACTCCCTCTGCTCCAAAAACATATCCATAAAAGTAGCAGTGGTCTCCTCAGCCTCAATCATTCCCTATGGTTGCATTGTGGCATGGTGGCACAATGGTTGGCACTACTGCCTCACAGCACCAAGGACTCAGGTTTAATTCTGGCCTTGGCTTACTATCTGTGTAGAGTTTCCACGTTCTCCCTGTATCTACATGGGTTTCCTCAGGGTGCTCCAGTTTCTCCCACACTCCAGTAATGTTTGGGTTTGTTTAATTGGCCAAGCGAAATTGCCCCTTGTGTCGGGAGATTAGAGTGTAAATATGCACCATGGTAGCACAGTGGTTAGCACGACTGCTTCACAGCGCCAGGGACCCGGGTTTGATTCCCGGATTGGGTCACTTTCTGTGTGGAGTTTGTACGTTCTACCCATGTCTGTGTGGGTTTTTTCCAGGTGCTCTGATTTCCTCCAACATTCTAAAAAACATGCTTGTTAGGTGCATTGACCCGAACAGGCACTAGACTGGGGCGACCAGGGGAAATTCACAATAACTTCATTGCAGTGTTAATGTAAGCCTGACTAATAAATAAACTTTACTTCACTTTATACTTATAAGTGGGGTTATGGGGATAGGGCTGAGTGGGATTGTTGTTAGTGCAGGCATTACGGGTCGAATGGCCTCCTTCTGCACTGTAAGAATTCTATGATTCTGTGGCAAAACAATCTAACACTCCAACAAATCAATGTGCAAAAATTCCCAATCTGCATCTTTGCGACCATTTTAAATTGATGAACTCTTGTAACTAATTCCCTAACCAACAAGTAACTTTAATTTCTCTACCAAAATTCATCCAAATTTTGAAAACCTATATTAAATCACCTCCTATTTTTCTTTTCCAATGGAAATCGACTAGCAATGTAACTGCCTCTTTGTATCCACCATCTTGATGAATCTATGAAAATACAGTGAGGATCTGAGGCCTCAGTACAGCTCCATAGGGGCACCACTAGTTACATTTTGCCAATTACAGTACGTATCCATTATCCTTAATCTCTTACACATATCTCCTAACCAATTCCTTCCCAACATGCTTGCTTATCACAGAGTGACATACTAAGCCATTTGAATTCAATCCGAAAAGATCGATTAAATTCTAAAGTATTGTACTGAAAATACATATTACGCATTCCTATTAACACTGCTATTGTTATAAACAGCATCATTTCACTCAGCATGCGAAAAGCCATAGGAGATCTGCCAGTTTATATTAAACTTCAGAACTCCTAATGGGCTGCAGTTCATATTTAACCTGCCACTTGAAGGTAAGTGATCACATATGGGAACAACTAATGAGTCTATAAAGGCTCAAAATAGATTTACATTATTTAGTAGCATCTGTAAAGACTCTGTAGGGGTATTGGAGGTATGGGGGAATCAATTTCTGGCAAGACAAAAATAAAGACAAATTGAATAAAAATGTCTGCAAAAAAAAGAGTTGAGTGGTCCTAACACTTGAAACTCTGTTTGGTACTGAAGTGAATGGTTTACTGATTGAGATGGATACAAAGATACTTGCCCTGCTTAGCACTTCTCTGAACACACCTCAGGCGATTACAGCATTGAACACCTAGTGTAAGATATGGTCAGGTTCAATGCTGTGTACATTATCTGCAAGCCATCAGAGCAGACATGGGAGAACACAACACACTAAGAATGGACCTGTCAAGATAAGACATGCATTCTATCAAGTACATGACCTAAAATTGCTTGTCACATTTTGATAAGCCCTCATATCATTCTAATTTTTTTTCCTTTTTTGTTTGTAAGTTTGGATAATTAGATCAGAAGTTACCCAAAACAAGGCAAAAACACACCTTGCATCCCTTTCCCTGATTTTAGGAAACTTGAGTAGAGCGACAAAAATGCCAGAAGATGGAAGTAGAACCCTATGTGACAGAATGCAGAGTGAAGAACAGGGGAGCAGGTTGGCTGCTTGGTCACCAGGCTGACATCAATAATCCTCTATACTTCTTGAAATGCAACAGAGCAAGAAAATAGGGCAGCTGTGTCATCTCCTGTTGTCTTTTAATGGGAAAGGAGATGAAAGGATCGGCCATGCTGAACGATAATCAGTATATTGTTTTCGTATGTGTAATTAGTAGAAACATTTATCATTTTAAGTACTTAAGATGTCACCATCACCATTAAGTGTCGTAAGGTAAGAAAATAATGAACACTTAAAAGTGATCTTTAACAAAATACTTTTCATCATGGCCTGTTTAAGATCACATGAAAATTAGATTTCAAATCAAAATTTAGAGCCTTTGCTGTTGAAAAGTATGTTACAAGGAATCAGATCACTTGTTTATTAGCATTCTATAAAGGCCTAATCTCCTTACTTGTACTGAGAATACTTGCACAACTTGTGCAGGATTTGATGTTCAGACCTGCTTTATGATTATAAAAAGCATTTCAAGAGGTCAATTTAAGGAGGAATTATTGGCCATTCTAACATGAATAGAGGTCAATAGATATGTCTTTCAGAATTTAAAGCAATAATTCCATTTGAAGGTTTAAGTGACAGAGCAGTTTATGTTCATTACTTATAACACAGGTTAGATCAACTTTGCAGGAGATATTTCTGTTGTTGCATTTGCATACCTAGCCTAAGTTATATAATTCCAAAATTGCATGGAAAAGTCTAACAGATGTGATGTAAAGGTATCCATACCAATAAGAGATGCTCAAAAAGTCAAAAAATTTCTCCTCTGAGTATTTATGCGTTAGAAGATTACTTTGACTTAGACATTACTTGAACTTTCTTTCTGCTTTAATTTTATTTTAGTATGGGAAATAAATGTTTATGGATTATCTGTGCACTAATGATTCTCTGTGCAGTCATTTTTCTAACAGATTTCTTAACATTATAATCTTGAATTTAAGAATTAATTGGTTTTCCGTGGTCAAAAATACAGAAAGTTATAATACTATTTATGGAGGAGGTAGAAAAAACCTGTAACTTTTTTGAGAAGAGGATTGAGTGGAACAAAATATTTTCTTTAGCTCTAAAAAAATCTTAAATCACTGGTGTGAAATTGAATATGATGTGGGTATGCCGGCGTTGGACTTCTCCGGAGTCTTCAACATATCATTGATGAAGACGAACATCTCGCCAGGGCTATCCCCACACCCCCACTTCTTGCCTTCAGACAACCACGCAACCTCAAACAGACCATTGTTCGCAGCAAACTACCCAGTCTTCAGGAGAACAGTGACCACAATTCCACACAACCCTGCCACAGCAACCTCTGCAAGACATGCTGGATCATCGACATGGATACCATCATCACACGTGAGAATACCATCCACCGGGTACATGGTAAATACTCTTGCAACTCGGCCAACATTGTCTACCTGATACGCTGCAAGAAAGGATGTCCCGAAGCATGGTACATTGGGGAGACCATGCAGACGCTACGACAACGGATGAATGAACATCGCTCGACAATCACCAGGCAAGACTGTTCCCTTCCTGTTGGCGAACACTTCAGTGGTCACGGGCATTCAGCCTCTGACCTTCAGGTAAGCATTCTCCAAGGCGGCCTTCACGACACGACAGCGCAGAGTCGCTGAACAGAGACTGATAGCCAAGCTCCGCACACATGAGGACGGTCTCAACAGGGATCTTGGTTTCATGTCGCACTATCTGTAACCCCCGTGACTTGCCTGGGTTTGCAAAACCTCACTTACTGTACTGTCTGGAGACAATACACATCTCTGTAAACTGTGATCAGTGCTCCTTCCACTCACATTGTCAGCCACTTCAGGTCTTGAACAGCAGGTTAGGTGTAAGGATTCGCATTCTAATCAGTAATCTCTAAACTGTCTGTGCTTTATATGCTCTGTCTGAGGCCAGAACTCTCCATTCACCTGATGAAGAGGGAAGCCTCGAAAGCTTGTGAGTATTATCAAATAAATCGGTTGGACTAAAACCTGGTGTTGTCAGACTTTTTACTGTGAAATTGAATACACATAGGGCAGACACAGAACTAGTCAAGCAATGTGTTGCTAAGTGTCAAATTGTGCGAAGTTGTTATGCTCTATAAGCTTGTTGATTTGACTTTTATTGTGCCAATAGTTCAAAATCTTCCACTTATAAGCTGACTGATGCCAGATCTGACCTGGAATTCAATACTCACATTATGATCCCTTCACCCACCACCACCACCACCCCGCCCCCCACCTCCCCCCACCATCCAACCTGTGTAATTTTGCACAAGTTTCTCACAATCAGCCTTTAAAAATTGCCTTTTCATGCTAATTTCTGTGAACCTACTTTAGGATCAAAGCACAGTTCAGAGTCACAGTACAAGTGAGCACGTATTCAGTTGCTGTGAGCTTTCGCATTTTGTTTATGCATGTGTACATGCATTCATTTTATGAAGGATAAAGGAAAATGTAGCCATTAGTCTTTTTATTCCCCAGTTACGTTGCACAGTTCCATAACCTGAACGAATGTGTTGTTTCTGATGCTTACCATCATTGATTCAGAACTTAAAGAAAATACCAGTTGTTTACTATTGAAATACAACAGATGTACTGCAAAGTATCCTGTAACAACATTAACAATTATTCATATTCATATTGCACTTTTCACATAATAAAATGTCCCAAGGCCCTTAAGAAACTGCTTAGGAAAGTAAAAAAAACACATCCCTGATGCTGAAAAATATTTATTGTCTACCATTTCTCAAGACCTACTTAATTTTGCTCTTCCCTCACCAAAATTTTGTTCTTAGCCATTTACATTATACAACACGAAATATATTTTTTCACTTTGCCTCAATGAAGTTACAGTATTTGCTTAAGGTGTTATTTATTACTGGTGTCTTCTCTCTCTCTCCAAAAATTTAATTCCCCCAGTTATTTACATAATTAGAAAAACATTGGAGGTAATTATCCTGAGATGAATGCCTTGGGAACATTCATTTACTGGGCATTGGAAATAGAACCATAAATCCATTGTAATGTACATAAGAAATATGAGCAGAAGCAGGCCACTTGGCTTCTGAAACCTGCTGGACTATTCAATAAGATCATAGCTGATCTAATTATGGCTTTAATACTACTTTCCTGCCTGCCCCCATAACCCTAAACTCCCCCATGGATCAAAAGCCTGCCAAACTCAGCCATGAAGATATACAGTGAGCCAACTTCCACTAATCTCTGGAGTAGAACACCTCAATGTTGCCATGGAATTTCTGAGATTACTCCAGAGATATTAGATTGTCAGCCCTGCACAACAGGTGCAGTCCAGGCCAGTCATTCCAATAAACAGGGAGAGGGTATTTGGCGTACCTACCTCATCTTCAGTTCCTTTGTTAACCAAGTATCCATTTAGAAGCTTCAAGCTTCTAGGTGTTGAACCCAAGTCCTTTCCAATTGGAAAATGCCAGGCAGTGGCTCTATAGACAAGCCCATTTTTTATTTACAGTGACACACAGAATTGGTTGGAGGCCTTTCAGCTTGCTAATCCTGGAATGTTCCAACTACAGAACTAATTGCTACTGCTGCAACTCCCTTAACAAGGTCATCCTTCGCCAGCACTAGTCCTTACAAGACTTGCATGCTTGTACCAGAAGTATGGTCCCTCAAATTTAGATATACTGACGTATATCTAGAGACATGAGACATGGGGGTTTCAGGAGCAGGAGATTTGGCCCCATTGTTCTTACTGAAGCTGACATTAACATGAAAATGTATCACAAGTTTTTTTCTGATTATCAAATCTACAATGCCCCACACCTGAAAATATATTAATCCAGCATGATCCAGGCCTCGCTGACTAACTTTGACTAAACTCTCTCCTCCAGCCATGGCACAAACATTAGTCCCCAAACAATGCTGTTTAGCTTAGAATTTGTCATCAGTGCTTTACAATGTAATGAATGGGAAAAAAGAAGTCTTGTTTTACCCTTGCTGTTTATTGTTCTCATTTCAGTATTATTATTTGTGCATTTACTGTTATGGAGAAATCTAGGTGTTAAATAAATGTAAAAACTACAACTCCCATGATCCATCTCTTTCTATTGTTCCCAATATTGTGTTTTTCTTCAGAAGTATGTCTTTTTCATATTTCCAATGTCATAACTATTAAATGTATTTGTGTGTCCTAACAAGCAAGGAGGAAAAATGGCGACTAAAATTAGATTGAATTGGGAAAACCAAATCAGATATGACAGACCCAACTAAGGTTGGTGGCTAGAGTTGGAACTTGGCTGCAAACATTTTGAAACAATCACAATGATGAATTAAAGTATAAATTTTCTTAATTATTTTCAAAGCTTTTCTTTTATCACAGGAGGAATGGTTGGCCTCAACATTGAGCTCAATAATGTGCAAGGAAACTGAATTAACATTAGCAGATGCAGTCGTTAACCTAGAATGCTTTAGGGATCTTGTCTCATGTGGGTGGTATTTTTACATCACATTTTCCAATGGGGTTCAGCTGGTGGTAAAAATAGACCCTCAGCAAACCATTTCAATTCTGGTGCCTACAATAGCGCATCTTTCTAGAATTCTGATAGCTAGAGGGAAAGGTCGAGAGAGGAATTAAGAACTATTACTGTTGCCCGATGAACAGCATTTTCTGTTGTTATAAAAGTAGCTAAATGTTTCCCCAGTCATTACCTCAATGGGAAAATTTCAAAAACAGAAGTGCCACCTTCAATTATACATACCTCGAGGTTCTGTTCCAACTGAGTCAGCAGTGTATTTCACCTGCAATTATTGTCAGAGTGGGTGGGAAGGATTAAAAAAAATTACCATGCTGATTATGGTACTTTTATTCAATGTAAAAATTCATGTGGAACGTTTCAATATCTGAGCATGAATTTATCATTGAGGGTGGAAAATAATTGTGAGGCTTGAAACTTTATCTTATCCATATGGAAGCTTAAATATTGTGGTGATCATCACCAGCATTTATTAAGCTATGGAAAAATGTTGCCTGTTAGTACCGGGATACAATTTTTTCAGTCTTCCTGTGCTCCAAACAATTACCAAGGTTAATTTTCCTTCAGTTATCTCTGGCTGCACCCTGTTGTAATGCCACCTACCACAAAATCCAAAACTCAGCAGCAAACACTTCACTGGTACCACCTGGGATTTCTCGGCACATCTGTGCAGCAAAATTGTTTTCAAAATTTGCCATCGTTACTGTTGGTGTGTGTGATGGAGTGGGTGAGGGCGTGCGGGGGGAGAAGGGTTTGTGGAACTTTTTAGTGCTGTTGGTCAGCTCTTATCAAACTTTGTCATGTCAATTATGTATCTTAAATCTATTCTTGTATATATTCTTCCGTTTCTCCCTGAAAGTTCTTAACTTATCATTGAAGAATTGTGTCAGATATTTATGTTTCCTTGGTACTCCCTGCACCACCTACTGGCCTTGCTAAGTACTAGTATATCCTCTTCCCATCTTGTGAATTGGAACATCAAAAAGTGAAAGTACATACATAAAAGGACTCATGTTAATTTTGATTGAATTGGGCCTTTCTAGTTACGTTAGTCACAGTATTTTAGAATTGTATATTTGACTGCAATGTATGATTTTGTATGTTAAGGTTAATATGTTTTAATACAATATTAATGAGATCAATTATAAAATAAAATTCTGAAAAGACAATAGCGATAACTTTTTAAGACAAGTAAAATCCTCAGTGTTCTAGAAGTTCAAAGTAAGTAATTTAAACTCAAATTCTGACACTTCCTTGAATGTATATTTCAGATCACACTATGTGCTGCAGATTGTGCTGCACATTATGGAGCGTAGCGTAGTGCAGCAGTGTGTGATGTGGCACTCTGGATTGTGTATACTTGTGTACATGCATATAATAACTGTAGTGACTGTCCCTTTAAGAGTAACCTTACCCAGTAAGGGTCACATGATTTGAACAACTAAGCAAGCCTGAACGAGTAACCCACTAGAGTAACTGACTTCATTAGTAAGTATGTAGAAGACTATGTGCCAAAGAAGCAAATCCTTGTGTTCCCCAACTGGAGACCACGGATGAACAGGGATATCCACTGCTTGCTGAAGTCCAGGTCTGAGGCATTCAAGTCAGGTGACACTGACCTTTACAAGAAAGCCAGATACAATCTAAGGAGATCCATTAAAGATGCCAAAAGAGCGTACTGGACCAAGCTAGAGTCCCAGGCTAGCCACACCGACTCCCGCCAACTATGGCAAGGTCTGCAAGACATAACAGGCAACAAGATGAAGGCATGTAAAATTATCGGCTCCAACACACCCCTCTCTGATGAGCTCAATGCATTCTAAATCCGTTTTGAGCAAGAGGTCAGCAAGAGCCCAGGAAGACCTGTATCTGGGGTGACCATTGCAATGTCAGAGCAGCTTTCTTAAAGGTTGACCCATGGAAAGCGACTGGCTGGATTGCGTACCCATATGCACATTCAGATCCTGTGCAGCTCAGTTGGCGAGAGGATTCACAAACATCTTCAACTTCTCTTTACAAAAATCTAACGTTCCTATCCGCTTCAAGAAGATGACCATCATCCCAGTACCTAAGAAATACCAAGCAGCGTGCCTTAATGTTTATCAGCCGGTGGCTCTGACATCTATCATTGTGAAGTGCTTCGAAAGGCTGGTCATGACATGAATCAAGTTCAGTATCCCTGGATTACCTGGATCCACTACAGTTTGCCTACTGCAGCGACAGGTCCACTGGACCATCTCCTTGGCCCTGCACTCAACCCTGGAATGCCTAGGTAACAAGGACGCCTACGTCAGACTCCTACTTATTGACTACAGCTCAGCCTTCGACACCTTTATTCCCACAAAACCCATCTCCAAACTCCATGACATGGGTCTCTGTGACTGGATCCTGAACTTCCTAACTCACAGAACACAATCAGATGCACCATAGGAAACATTCTTCTGGTTGTATCACAGCTTGGTATGGATCCTGTTCCGCCCAAGACTGCAAGGAAATACAAAAGGTCATGAACGTAGTCCAATCCATCATGCAAACCGGCCTCCCTTCCATTGATTCTGTCTACACTTTCTGCTGCCTAGGCAAAGCAGCCAGCATAATTAAGGACCCCAGGCATTCTCTCTTCCACCTACTTCCATCGGGAAGAAATTACAAAAGTCTGAGGTCATGTACCAACCAACTCAAGAACAGCTTCTTTCCTGCTGCTGTCAGACTTTTGAATGGACTTAGCTTGCATTCATTTGATTTTTCTCTACACCCTACATTCTGCACTCTCTTGTTTCCTTCTCGTGAACGGTATACTTCGTCTGTGTAGTGCACAAGAAACAATATTTTTCACTGTATGTTAATATATGTGACAGTAATAAATCAAATCAAATCAAGTACAGGAATCTCTCCAGGGGATGGAATCTTTCCTAGTAGTAAAGTGTACTATGGACTAGCTATAAGCAAGCAGATCATGATGCAGTCTTGGAAATAAAGTTATTTTGTCCCTGGGAGTACATATTTATATCTGACAATGAGGCTAAATGATCCTGGCACTGTGTCAAGCCCCACACCTGTGAATATCCTCTTTTAACCAAAGTCTGAGAAAAAGTCTTCGTAGGATGTCTCTCTTTGGGTGAATAGACCATTTGACTGCTCCATGGAGGCGTGGAGTCAATATCTCAAGTTTTATTTCCAGGCAAACGAAATAAGGGAGGAGGCAAACACAAAGCAATCCTCCAGACCTACACTCTCATTCACAATCTCACAGTCCCAAGTGCACCCAACTCCAAATAATTCATCAAGCTTGTTCATTTAATGAAGAATCATATTTAATTCCAACCATTAATCATACTCTATAGATTCAAATTTAATTTGAGCCTGGGTGAATCAATCACAACTTGCTAAATTAAAACAATTATTGGAGTATTGTGATTTTGGAACTACCTTAAACAATAGGATGTTGAATTGGTTAGTTTGTGGTGTGAGGAACCATGCCAAACAGTGCCAATTGCTAGCAGAAACTGACATAAATTTCAGATGAACAATGGAGATGGCGCTGGCCATGGAAAATACTAAAAAACATTCATAATAATTGCAGAGATGCCGTATAACAATTAGGGTGGAAAACTGCAGCCAGCTGTGGCGCCAAAACTGCTGAAGCAGCTGCGAAGCAAGTATTAATTTCAGTCACCCACAGACCAAAAAAATACAGTGGAGGCAATGAGATAATTATTCTTCAATTGGAATGTTACCGTTGTGGAGATAACCACCTCTTGAATCTTGTAGGTTTAAGGAGACTGTATGTTGTTATTGCCACAAAATAAGACATTTGACAAAGCAGTGCCAGGCTAAGACAAGACTGCTGAGTAACTGATCAGCCAAGTTATTTCAAGTATATGGTCTGAAAAAGCCTAACACCGTTGATTTTGATTTTCACTCTTTTTAATTTAAAAGTAGGCAAGCCAGACCCTATTACTGTAATACTCCATGTAAGCGGGAAGCTCCTTTGTATGGGAGTGGATACATGGTATCAGCCACTGTGATGGGCAAGCTCACATTTCAGTACCTGAGAAAGGGTGCCTAACCATTAACTTGGAGAGCTGAAGGCATATATGGGAGAAACAATAAAAGTAAAAGGCATTACAATGGTACCTGTAAGTATGGGCAACAATCTACCCAACTCCCAGTCGTAATATTGACGGGTGAAGGACCAAGCCTTCTGCACTATGTTTGGCTTAAAGAGATAGATTGAATTGGGCTGAGATCTTTCAAGTGCTGGCAGATCCCTTCCAGAATTAAGAAAATATGACAATGTGTTCTGTGACAAGTGAGGCAAAATCAAATATTTGCAAGCTAACATTTACATTGATCCAGAATCAACTCCCTAATTATTTACTGCAAGAATGGTACCGTATGCCTTAAATGAGAAACTAGATACTGAGTTAAGCAGGTTGGAAGAACTCGGCATCATTCAGCTGGTTCAGTCATCAAATGGGCAGTACACTTCCATATTGCAACGAGATATGTCTATCTTCATTTTCACCAATTCTAAGCTAATAGTTAAGCACATCAGGAACTGGATCAATCAAGGGCTGCTTCTGTCCAAAGTGGGAGACAAGATACTTACAGGATGGGTAAATGGAGCCAATTTCTGAGGAAATGAAACCATTCATTACCAGCAAAAGTGAGTTGGGTTGTCAGAATGGCATCATACACTGGGGAACAACGGTAGTCATTCATGTATTAGTATTCATTCTGGCACCTCTAAGATGAAGATGCTCACCAGGAGTTGTGTGTGGTGACTTGGCATTGATGCAGATATTGAAAATCTATTCAGGCACCATCAACAGTGCCATTTGCAGTACAAATTGCGAGCTGCAGCCCCACTACATCTTTGGGAACTAGTATGGGTCCATATTGACTATATTAGTTCATCCCTGGGCACAATACTTTTGCTTGTGATTGATGCGCACTCTAAATGGATGGAGATCTTTGAAGCGAGGTCACCTACATTGTATGTTACCATTCCAAAAACTGAGCCAATATTTTTCAACTTATTGATTACCCAAAGTGATTGAATTAGACAATGGGACTGTATTCACAAGTACTGAATTTCAAACATTCAGCAGTCTCAATGGTATTAAACACAACAGAACTGCGCCTTACCACTTAGCATCAAACGCACTAGCTAAGTGAACTATTCAAACTTTCAAGTCTGGCCTAAAGAAATTGTAAGGAACCTTGGAAACCGAAGTCTTACACTTTCTTCTTAACTATCGTACCGTTCCACATGCACCAATGGGAGTTCTACCAGCAGGACTGCTAATGAAACATTTCCCAGAGTGAGACTGAGTCTCATGTTTGCAAATTTGAAGCAGAGGGTAGAGAGCAGCCAAAGTAATCAGAAAACAAGACTCAATTTGCACAGTAGGACAGGGAAATTTATTGTAGATTAAGCTGAGAAACTTTAGTAGTGGACCAAGTTGGATCCCAGATATTATTGTCTGTGAGGCTGGACCACTTTCAAACCAAGCAGATATGGAGAAACAGATTGTTCATAAACACATGGACCACTTGAGGAGTAGAGATATGCTCCAGTAATTAGTGTTGCCAGCAAGAAATGATTTCGAACCTGTAAGCACCACAGTACCTGATCAACCTGTTATTGAGACCACTGATGTAAATAGTGATCAACTGCCTGTTACAGAAGAGGTGCCCATTATTGCAGTTCCTGTTAACATCACTGGTGTAGAAGGATCTCAGATATACAATTACATCACTCTGCAGGAAAGAAAAACCTGCCTCAAAGACTCCATTTATAATTGTCAGACTTACATACATAGTGTATCATTATAATTTAGGACTAAGTTGGTTAATGAGGATCGTTTCAAAGAGTTAAAGGAGGAGGGATGTGGTGATTGCCACTTTAAGAGTAACCTTACCAAGTAAGGGTCATGTGGCCTGAATAGCTAAGCAAAATCTAGTGTAGGACTGTCTCCAATGGGAGGAGATTTTCCTAGAGTAGAGTATATTGTGGACTAACTGCAAGTATGTGACTCATGATTCAGACTTGTAAATAAAGTGTTTTTGTTCAACTATAGAAAGGTCTGGGAGTACATGCTTACGATAATATAGTTCCTCACTCTTGAACAATATAATAAGAGCTATTTAAAATTATGAAGAGATTGGACAGAGCAGAGAGGAACAGACAATTTCTGATGGATGAGGAGTCTCATTTCAGAGCGAATAGATATGACTAAGTGCAAGAGATTGAGAATAGAGAGCAGGAGAAAAACATATGTCATAGAGGGCTGTGGATGTTTACAATATACTACTACATTCACTGATTGAAGGAGAGGTGTGGTAAATTGTTAAGAACAGCTTGGATAGGAGGTTCAAGGAAAAGGGGGATCAAAGAATCTAACAGACAGACACATAAGATTAGGATTATTGCCCTCTTAGAGTATAACCACGAACGCAGACTGTTTTCACTCAGCCTGCTGCTGGTGCATAGCATAGAGAAAGCTTAAATAAATGGAGAGGTTAAAAGTATAAAATAACTTATCAAGAAAGAAAAATAACACTGAAATGCATCCGGCAATCAAATGTAACTTTTGGCTGGTATTCAAGTTCATAACCCTTTACATGGCAGTTAAACCATCTTGTTGTAATGGAGCTACAGGGTTACACCCTTCAACAGCCTGCTGTTTATATATGATTGCATCTAAAAGATCATTATTATTTCCACTTGCAGCCCAAGACCAAATTTAATGCAGTTTGTGGCCGTTTTTATAGTAATTATAATTCTGAAACAACATTGATTTTGCATTTGGTAGTTTATGTTCTGTTGCAGTTTTGGAGCTGGGACAAAACTGAAGTACACTGCTATGAGTTCAAAAACAGTACAACTGGATATTTGTGCCAACTTTAAAAGGTAACACAGACCTTTGTGCCAGGAATGTTGGCTTTGAATTGGAAAGGAAATCATGCTGTTTCAAAGACTTTGTGCCAAAACCTTACCTCATATTCAGCCTTTTGTTTCACAAGACACTTATTAAAAACTTTACATTCATAATATTAAGAACAATGAACTTTCATCTTTTCATCAACATTGAATGGACTAGTTTCTCTAATCATTCACATAGTTCCAAAAAACAGTTTTGGATTAATTTCTAGCCCTATATATTTTAAGTTACCTTGGAATTATTTTTAACTTTGAGTGCAGAAGCATAAATGTTTGGCTTCAATTATACGGGGATTTGGTGAGGCCACATCTGGAATATTGTTCACAGCCCTGGACCCCTTATCTGAGGGAGATAGTTCTTCCCATACAGTGTAGGGAAGGTTTACCAGACTGATTCCTGTGATGACACGACTGATTTACAAGGAGAGATTGAATCAGTTAGGATTATATTTGCTAGAGTTCAGATGATGAGGGGAGGAATCTCATAGAAACTTTTAAATTCTTACAGGAATAGACAGGATAGATGGATGAAGGATGTTCCCAATGGTAAGGTAGTCCAGAACCATAGAACCATAGAACACCACAGCACAGAAACATGCCTTTTGGCCCTTCTTGGCTGTGCTGAACCACTTTTCTGACTAGTCCCACTAACCTGCACCTGGACCATACCCCTCCACACCCCTCTCATCCATGTAAACCAGGGGTCATAGTCCAAGCATAAGGGTAAACCTTTTAGGACTGAGATGAGATTTTCTTTTGCTCAGAGAGCGGTAAGCCTGTGGAATTCCCTTCCTCAGAAAGCTAAGGCCAAAACATTGCATGTTTTCAAGAAGGAGTTAGGTATGGCACCTAGGGTGAAGGGGATCAAAACGTTTGGGGAGTAGGCGGGATCAGGCTTTTTTTATATGTTTATTGAAAATTTTCTAATATTTTACATAGCAAATAAGCACAGATACAGATCCACACAGTGCTCGCGTGTACATTCCGACGCGACTGGGCTCAGGACTCCTCGTGACAAGCCCCTGGTAACCCCAACACCTCCCCCCCCGCCCAAGTCCTGTCTAATTGCATCGGTATTGATGGTATTAATATAAAAACAAAAAGGCAAAGAACACCGCTGGAGAACCAATTGAGTGCCCAAATAGCCCAGGCTATAAACTAGTGAGCAGCAAAAAGAAAGTGCCGCAGCAAAGGAGAGAGAGGAAAGAGAGTGAGAGGGAAAAGAGAAAAGTTCTTGTGTTGGTCCCCACACCTCGGCAGTGTGGGCGGTTGTACTCAGGTAAAGGGCCAGGGCGTGCCCACCAGTCAGGGGAGAGCAGCATTCTGTGGGACAACCCAGGGTCCTGGGGCCATCGGGTATCTCTACCTGACTCCAACTGCAGCATTTCAACATGCGCTATAAATGATTGCCAGATCTTCTAGAACGTAGCGGTGGACCCATGTAGTGTGCACTTCATCTTCTCCAGCTTAATGGTATCTACAAAATTCTTCACCAACTGTGAGTGTGTCGGAGGTGCACCTGATTTTCACTGAAACAGAATTAGTTGTCTTGCCAAGAGTGTAGTGTAAGCTACAAATTCCACTTGGAATTTCGACAGCAGTGGATTCAAAGGCACAACCCCAAAAAAGGGCAGCCTGGGGGATGCAGTTATGACCTGACCTAGCGTTGCCACAATCGTCTCAAATATCGATATCCAGTAGTTATAAGAGATGAGCAAGCCCAGAGCAAATGTAAGAGGGTGGTGGCACTGTTCACAAATGGGGCTTGTGACTGGGTACATTCTAGAGACACTACCCCAAATTCGATATGAAGGAGTTTACATTGTATCACACCCAGCTTGGCATATATTGAGGAGAAGTGTACTCGATGCAACATCATGTCCCAATCCTCCTCCAAGAACTCCTCCCCAGATCTCATTCCCATAAAGATTTAACCACTGATGGAGAGTTTTGTTGAGACAGAATTTGAGAATAAAGAACAGAAATGATACCATGCATGATAATAGAAGACATGAAGAAGATGTCAATAGAGGCATGAAATTGGGGGTCGGCCCTATGCACAAAATCTCAAATTTGCAAACATCTGAAAAAGTGCATTGCAGGTAAAGCAAACTTATCCACCACTTGCTGGAATGACGCAAACATGCCGTCCACATACAGGTCCCGGAATGTTCTGATCCTGTGATTGACCCATATGTTGAAGGCACTATTCAAAACAGATAGAGACAAAAAATGGTTAGCCGATACTGGGGAGGCCAGCGACCAGGCGTGAAATCCAAAGCAGTGTCTAAATTGTGTCCAAATTCTAAGAGTTGACTTGACAAGTGCACTTCTAGTGTACTGGGAGGAGAGAAAATTTACTGGGGAATATATCAAGGCAACCAGGAAAGACAGAGGATTCTAACTGCAGCCAACAAGGAACCTTCTGTTGCCTCTCTCTCTCTCTGCACCCACACACTACCACTCTCATACTGGCGGTCCAATAATAAAACAGAAAATTGGGCAATCTCATACCTTTCCCTCCCATTTAGGGATTTGCAAGACTGTTCTCCGCATTCTTGGGTTTTTCCTATTCCGAACAAAACTTGAAATAAGCCAATCAAGTCTGTGAAAAAAGGACTTAGGGATGAACACTGGGATGCACTGAAAGAGATATAAAAATTTAGGTGGTATGTTCATCTTCACTGCATTGATACGGCCTGCTGAGGATAACAGGAGGTTGGACCAACATTTGAGGTACTGTTCCAACCGCCCCATGAGTGGAGCAAAATTAGCTCCAAAGGGTCCACTAAATTTGCTAGTCACTTGCACTCCCAAGTAAGTAAACTACCAAGTGATATTCTTGAAAGGCAGGGTGTTGAGTGGGAGGAACTCACTCTTATTCAAGTTAAGTTTGTATCCCAAAATATGACCAAACCTCTCTAGTCTCTCTAGTATAGCTAAGACTTCAGGAATCGAGTTGGACGGGTCACTGACATACAATAGCAGGTCATCCACATACAGCAATACTCTCCCAACCAATCCCCACCACTTGTTTGCTGTTGCGAAAAGCCACGGAAAGAGGTTCAATAGCAATGGTAAATAATTGGGGGGGTGGGGGGGCATCCTTGCTTAGTGCCTCGGGACAAAGGAAAAAAAGCTGAGTGCACAACGTTTGTTCGGACTAAGACTAGAGGGGTGGGGTACAACATTTTGATCCAGGTGATGAGCTTTGAGCCAAGCCTGAACGTCCCGAGAGCGTAAGATAAATAATCCCATTCCACCCAATCAAATACTTTTTCAGCATCCAGTGAGATTAACATCTCTGGTAGCTTGGCGGTGGTAGGCACTAACATAATGTTAAACATCTGCTGAATATTCGAGTACATATGTCTATTTTTAATCCAGACTGGTCAGGTGAGATGATAGAGGGCAGAATATCCTCCAAACGAATGGCCAGAATCTTAGAAATCAGTTTGAGATCCACAATCAGCAGTGAGATCGGTCTATAAGAGCTGCAGATTTGCAGGTCTTTAAGCTTTTTAAGGATAAGCAAAATTATTGCTTGCCTCAAAATCAGAGGGGGAGAGCAATTCTCATATGATTCATTGATCATATGCAATAATAGGGGTTGCAACCTATCCATAAATCTTTTGTAGAATTCGATGGGAAACCCACCTGGTCCTGGACATTTCCCACTCAGTATAGTTCTAGCTGCCCTAACAATTTCTTCAACATCAATCAGTTTCTCCAGTGCCTTGGCCTCTCCCCTGTCCACCACGGGGAGATTCAGTGCCTCAAAGAACTTCTGAAATTCTGCCTGATTGGTGATAGTCTCTGAGATATAAAGGGTTAGAGAGTTAAGTAAAAGTCTCTAAGCAGTTCATTTATTCACTGTGGAACAGTAGAGATCCCATTTGGTGTCTACATTTGTGGTATTAGACTTTTGGCGGAGAATTGGCACAGCTGATGAGCTAGTAGCTTGCTTGCCGTGCCCCATGCTCATAGTATGTATACTTAGATTTAAACAGCATCTCTTCCGCTTGACGTGAGGACAAGGTCTCAAACTCCGCCTGTAATAGTAAATATTCCTCTTATACACTCTGGGGACAGGCCCACAGCTTACGCAGCATCAACTTGGGCGATATGCCCCAGCAATTCTGATAACCTCCTATCTCTCAGCTTCACCTCGTGCACTGAATAAGTCTTCAATGTCTCCCATAAAGTAGCTGCCGAGACTCTCGGAGCATCATTAAAGTCTAAGAAATCATCGATCTGGGTTAACAGAAATCTAACAAACTCATCATCAGAGAGCAGACAAGTATTAAATAGTCAAGGCGTACGGGGGACCACCTTCCTCCCACTACCAAGTCCATTGTCAAGGGAGCATGGTCTGAGATTACAATGGTTTCTTAGGAGCATGAGCGCACAGCTGGGAGCAACTTATTATCTAGCAAAAAGTAATCTATATGTGAGAATGTTCGATAGACAGGTGGAAAAAAAAATTCCCTACTAGTGGGATTAAGAAACCTCCATGGGTCCAACACCACATATTCCATGAGAAATTATTTAATAATTTCTGCTGACTTGGAAGGTGCAGCAGTCTTGGGGGAGGAACTGTACAAGACAGGATTCAACGAACAGTTGAAATCTCCACTCACTATCAACCAACATGAATTCAAATCTGGAAGCAGCGCGAAAAATGACCAGAAAAAGTTTTCACTGTCCCAGTTTGAGACATACAACCTGGCTAACATCAGGGGCATTCCATATGATTTACCAGTGACAATGACATATTGGGCATTTGAGTCAGAAATGACATTGGCTACTACTAAGGGTAAGGACTTGTGGATGAGGATTGCTACCTCTCCCGCCTTGGTGTAAAAAGCTGAATGAAAGAATTGACCTCCCCATCCTCTGTGGAGCCTAAAATAGTCCACTGGCCTGAGGTGGGTCTCTTGGAAGAATGCAAATTGGACGCTCAGTTGTCGAAGATGTTGAAATATCTTATCGCGCTTAACTGGATGATTTAATCCCCTAACATTCCAGCTAGTGAAATTGATCGCTCCGCAGTCGGAGCATTATGGCATCCTAGCCAGCGTCCTACATTCTTAACAGTAGCCTGGTATCCCTTCTCACTGGGGAATCTCCCCCCAATCACTGACATCCCAGGGCCCCACCCCCCACCCTCCCCACCTGCCACGGGGAACTGACCACGAGAAAGAGAGGGTGGGCTTGAAAGAGGCCAAACCACACCCACAGAGAAAAAAAGCAAAGACACAAAAACAGCCAGACAGACCAAACCCGCAAACACAGCATTCCACCCCCTCACCCCTGTATACACCCTCTCAAACAGGGTGCATGTGCCTCTAACATCTCCTTATCACGGTGCCCTCACTGCACTCTGCATGGGACACAATTTCCACCTCCATTCACATTGGTCACAGGTGCTATAACCTGAAAAGCTTTGTAGAAATATCAAACACTTAACACTTAACCTAACAGCCACAAAACCTATGACCCTTTCCTGACTGACAATTCGATCCGGGTATAGCACGTAGGTTCATAAAAAACAAATATCAGTTTACATCTGCCGTGTGGTCACCCGCTTCAAAAGTCTGCTCCACAAATTTCATCGTCACCGCTGGATCTAACTTGTGCTCGGTTACATTGTTGAGAGTAATCCTCAAGCAGGTTGGAAAGCAAAGCCCAAACCTGACACCAGGACAGTCACACAGAAGTCGTTTGACTTCAGCGAAGGCCACCCTTCTCCTTGCGATCACCGAGGTAAAATCTGGAAATATCAGCAGCTTATTTTCCTGGTACCTCAGAGTAATAGCCTGTGCTGCTTGCCGCAGGATTCTGTCTCATGCTGAGGTGTAGTGTACTTGCACAATAATGGGCTGAGGACCTTCTCCTGATGTGGGCTGTTCCCTCAACACTCTGTGTGCGTGATCCAGAAGCGGCTCATCCTCAAGCCCCAGCACATTCTTCAATAGCCAGGTGACAAAGTCTATGATATTTGAGCCCTCAATTCCCTCCGGAAGGCCTATCAGACAGATGTTATTTCGTCTTTGGCGTCTTTCCATCTCATCACATTTCTCCCTTAGGGACCTCTGATGTCAAATGAGTAACTTGGCTCTTCAGCTCGGAAATAGTGTTTCCATAAATGCCTCCGAGTCCTCAAGCTCCTTCAAGTGGTTCTCATGGGTGACAGTAACACCTTGGAGAGATTAAACAGATGATCCAAGCTCCTTTCTCAGCTTGTCTATCTTGGCCTGCAACTCATTGGCCCACTGGTCCAACCTACTGTCCAATCTTTGCATGGCCTTCTTAATAGCTTCCCTCACCCTTTCACTCAGCATGCTCTGTTTGGGGATCCCCCAAGGAGAGCACGGTGGGGAACCCCCTCTGCCCTTGTGGTCCCACTCTTCGATTTTGGTTTGCCTCCTGCCATTTTGCCAGCACCAGCACCTGTGGGCTTACCCATTTCCTCCAGCGTGGGGTGCTATTTTTAGGTCCATATATCAAGCTGTCTCACTGTTCTTACATGGATTGCTTTTCATCTTACTTCACGCTTAACTGAGCGAACAGAAGCAGCAAAGAGTTCCCAGCCGAGCTGCAAGTTGCAACTCTTCTCCCTCACTTTAATTCATCCTTGGTTGGGTGAGAAAAGAAACAGCACAATGTCCCCAGGTTGATCTGACAGTTGCAGTTCTGACACAGGAGTTCTTCTCTGGGCCGCACCCCCCTCCCCCCCCAAACCAATTCACACCTGACTGAGTGAAAAGTCTAAAAGATGGTTCCAGGCTGAATTGCAAGTCCCAACATGCCCCTCACTGAGCTCTAGCTGCAAAAAAAGCAATCCAAAAACAGAAATAGCAGCTTGCAATTTGCAGCACGACCTCAGTGGCTCCTGCTTTCCACTTTAATTCACCCTTTCTTGGGTGAAAAAGAACTGAGAATTTTCAGACAGAGTTGCAATCCACAGTCCCTCCCCTGCTGGGCACACACAGTAAATTCCAATTGGAAGGAAAGAATCTAAAGATAACCCTTTCCAGCTAGACTTTCGAAGTTCACTCTTTGCAACTGCACTCCAGGTATGTTTAAAGCTTGCTTGATGTTCATTAACTTCTCTCCAGACCTTAGCAAACAACTGGATCTCATGAAGGATCTTGCCACCTGCGGATCATGCTTCCTCTAACATGAGCGCCATCTTTGATTCCCAGGGATCAGGCTTCTGAGTTGGGTGGTAAGCCATGATTATAATGAATGATGGAGCAGGGTTGAAAGGCCAAGTGTCTACTCTTGCTCCTATTTTCTATGTTTCTATGTAACCTTCATCACTGGTTTTAAAGTAATGGTAACAGATTGGGTTTCTGTGACACTCCCTTTCCAATTTTCCAAGAAAAATAAAGGAGGGTATGTAATGGACAACTGATCAACTATCAGCAGTTTACAGAGCCATGATGAGTACCCCCAATATATTTCAAATTCTTTCATTTTTATCACATACTGCAATTCCATCATCCCAGCCTTCAATAGCTCCCAAGTTGCAGTGAATCAACTTCACCCCAGTCATCACTGTCTCCTAAGTCTCAATGAATCAACGTCAAGATTTTCGTCCTGACCATCAAATGCTCTTGTGGCTTCTCACACAATCATAATTCCTCATACAAATGTCGTCCAGTCTGCTGATGCTGGCTATTTGTTAACCCTCATTCTCTCTGTTTCAGCATTAATGATAATTGTTTAACCATTGCACTCATAATTTCAGGAACTTGTTCCCTATATCCCTCTGCCTAGCTGCCTCTTTTCCTCAATTAAAGAACTTTCTTGTCTTCTGGTCATCCATACAGCAAATTTAAGGTGCAAAAACCCCCAGGAATAGGGAGGTCAACTGTATAAAGTTGCTAAAAATAACAGTAAGCCTGAGGATTGGGAGCATTTTAGCATTCAGCGGAGGAGGACCAAGAAATTGGTGAAAAAAGGGAGAATAGAATATGAATGTATACTAGCAGGAAACACAAAAATGAACTGTAATAGCTTCTATAGTCGTGCAAAGAGAAAACAATTAGCAAAGGGGATATGGGGGAAGGACCTGGGTGGGATTGTGTTTGGTGCACATTCAATGGGCCGAATGGCCTCTTTCTTTACTGTAGGGTTTCTATGATCTAAAGATGAATGTGGTTTAATACAGGCAAAGACAGGAGAATTTACGATGGAGAGTAGGAAAATGGTAGAGAAGCTCAATGCTTATTTTGTGTCTGTCACACAGGGAAAGATACAAAAAAACTCCCAAAAATAATAGAAAACCAAGGGACTGATGGGCATGAGAAACTGAAATAAAAACATTAATAAAAATGTAGTACTGGAGAAATTAGTGGGACTGAGAGCAGGTAATTCCCAAGGATCCAATGATCTACATCCTCGAGTGTTGAAAGAGGCAGCTATAGATGTAAGGGTTGCATAGGTGGTCATTTTCCAAAAGTCTATGAATTCTAGAATGGTGCCTGCAGATTGGAAGGTTACAATTATAACCCCACTGCTTAAAAAAAAAGGGAACTACACATCAGTTACCCTGATGACAGCTGTAGGGAAAATACCAGAATGTTTTACAAAGGATGTGATAATTGGACACTTGGAAAATAATGATCTGATTAGACAGAGTCAACAATGTTGGGCCTCAGCTGTTCATAATGCATATCAGTGATTTGAATGTGGGAACCAAATGTAATATTTCCAAGTTTGTGAATGATGCAAAAGGCTTAAGTGGTAATTAGGTAGTTTAGTGAGCAAGCAAGAACATAGCAGATGGGATATAATGTGAAATAAGTGTGAGAATATCCATTTTGACAGGAGAAATGGAGGTGCAGAGTATCTCTTAAATGGTGAAATATTGGCAAGTGTTGATGTACAAAGGAACCTGTCCAAAGGTGTCCTTGTTCATAAGTCACTGAAAGTTTATATGTAGGTGCAGCAAACAATTAGGAAGGGTAATGGTAAGTTGGACCTTATCACAAGAAGTTTGAATATAGGGGTAGAGATTACTTGCTTCAATTATATAGAACCTTGGTTAGACCACAACCGCAGTAGTGTGTGTAGTTTTGATTTTCTTGTTACTCATAATAAATGGCTATGGTGGAAGAATCAATCCAGACTGGGCTTTAGGTTCAAGTTGGTTTATTGTAAGACACTTCCTCAATGCTACTAGTTTACAAAAAATCCTCCAGCCAATGTGTTCAAGCTGTCTCTATTTATAGGACTATCAGTGTCACAGGACTAACCAACAATTCCCTTAACAAGGTTTTTGCCATTCACTGTGATTAGTGGTACATTGACATTCCTTAGCTAAGGAAGGATATAGTTGTCATACAGAGAAAAAAAAATCCAACTTTCTTGGAACTTCCTGCTGAAATGCAACAAAAGCCCCCAAGAAATTTAGAGTCCTAATTCAAAAAGATTCTGCTAAATGCAGTGTAGCAATAACCTTTCATATGAGCATTGTGGGGATGTAGCAGCTTATTTTTCAGGAGCAGACCAAGTGATCGTTGCAGAGGGGAGACTAACAGCCGATGCGCATGGATAAGGATGTCATAAACAGCAAAAAGCAGAGGAGCACAAGGAGATTCAACAAGTTACAGTTGTTGTTGCACAGATTATTGTTTGTGTTTTTGACAATGCAGTCTTTGTTCTGGGCAGAATTTAAACCAGTCTGGAAGATGTCAAGCAGGAAGTGCTGAAACAGAGTTGCAAGGTAACACTGGGAAACAGTCAGTCAGATTGCCACACTCTCCTTTTCACTTACAGTGGAATGCAGCTGCATATTTTTCATCTGACCTCCTGACTTGGACTAGGTGAGGAAAGTACGGTGCAATGAATTCCTGAGGCTTTTACTCGAATGCAGTAGAGTTAAACGAAAGGAAGCCACGTCCCCTTTTTAACAGCATTCATGGCCATAAAACAGGTAAGTTTAAAGGCCCCAGTCATTTAAGCCATGGATACATTAAATGTTTAAGTTAAGTCAGTAGGATGGGAAGAGTTTGGGGGAAGGTAGTGTCAGGAGTATTAGTATGATAGTTACCCAGGAGTTAGAAATGCTTTGATTCTTCTAACTTTTCCTGGGTAACTATTCTGTAAAGACAGTGGGAACCATCCAAATTCTCCAATTTAAGTCAGAATATTGCATGGTTTCCAGAACAGGGCAGCTACCCATCAGAAGTTTGAACTTCCTGGGCAAATCCTGTGTAGCCCTTGCATGGAGACTTCTGCAGAGACCCCACCCCCTCCTGGGCATGGCCACCCTTCCCAGAGATTGGAAGTTATGGGCCAACGTTTCCTAAGGACAATTGTGGGGAGAAGGATAGGCTGGAGACATGGCAGAAACAATACCATAAAAACATAAGACATAGAAGCAGAACAGCCCCTCGAGCCTGCTCTGCCATTCAATAAGTTCAAGGCCGAACTTCTGCATTAATTTCACTATCCTCAGATTCCTCAGTTACCTGAGATCCTCAATTGTCAATCCACATCAGACCTGAATTTACTCAGCAATTGAGTATCCACAGCTCTCTCCATTAGAGAATTTCAAAGATTCACATTTGTATTAAACTAACTGACCTGAAGTTGCTATAACAATCCTTGCACTCATTTTTGGATAAGGGTGTTAAATACACCATTTTCCAATCACCTGCCATCTCCCCATATCTAGGGGAGATGGGAAGATTATGGCAAACATTTCTGCTATCTCTATTTGCAATATAAAAGCAAGCCATCTGGCCCAGAATGTTTACCCACTAGACGCATAACTAGTCTTTTCAGTACTCTCCTCCACTCAATTTTCACCTCATCCACTAAGTCTACTATCTCTACTTCTGTTCTACCCTATTTCATCAGATTCCTCTTCCCTTGTAAACACAAATACAATGTGTTTATGAGATATTCTAGTCTTTCCTGCATCTCTAAGCATACATTGATCAATTTGTTCTAAATAGGACCCACTCGCTACCTACCTACGATTTACATGCCATGGAAGATTTTTGGATTTACTTTTACAACTGCAATTTTATTCTCTTATTTTCTCTTTGCCTGTCTTGTTTTTATTTTCACTTCACCTTTCAACTCGCTGTAATTGACCTGGTTCTCACTTGAAGAAAGTCAACACCTTATGTTTTCTTCCATCATATTCTCTATCTTCCTCATCATTTAAGGGATCCTGATTTTTGCACAATGATCTGGTAGATGTTAACTGTTGTGCAAACCAAATCCCAAAGGGAAACTTGACCTTTGTATCACAATTCTTTTTTAAAAATATTTTGACCATAAGAAACTAAGTTTACTAAATTCAGAAGCCACAAATTCCAGTATCACTCTTGGAATTTTAAAATTAAATTGAATAATTTATAAACAAAAGGAATGAAAATTGAAAACACAAAATTACATTTACACAGTGAAAATTAGTCTTACAAAACAATCCCCCAAAGCTCTTCCTACTTGGTAAATTCCAAGTAGGCAGATTCCCTTATAGATATTTTATTATAAAAGTCCAGTAATATTAGCCCACAGGCAAAGTACTGTTATTTTAGTGAGGCAAACCACATTATCTCTCACTCCTCACTTTCACTCTGCTGTGGAACTTAAAACTCTCAACCACTGGGCTGCTTCTTCAAGCCTTTTCCGGATTAACTGGATGTCTGATTTGAACTGCTTTCTGGAAAAAAAAAAGACACTTCTCTGGCTTGGCTGGGAGTGTGCTTCACTCTGCCTTCTCATAGTTTTTTTTCCAGCACAGAGAAGCACTCCAGGAATTCTCACATGATCACATCCCAACACAACTCCCGACATCTCTCCTTAAGTATTCTTCTACCTCCCTCATCTTTGTGATTCTGTTCTCCTGAGCCCTTCTTCGAAACTTAACTTCATCAGATTATAAAATCTTTCATGTTCTCCCTATTGCCCCCAATTTCAGGTCAAACAAAATTGAATAATTTTGCCTTGCTTACTTGGGAAACCTTTGCTAGTTGTAAACCCTTTTTACTTCCCTTTAAAATTTAACTACCAAAAACAACAACCGTTCCTTATTTCCAAATGTAAATATCTACCCACTGTTTGCTTATTTGTAGAAAATTCAACTCAGCCTTATTAACTGCAAGTGCATGCCTTTCACATCTTTACTGCTTTGATGTCCTAAATCTTGTAGCCAATCAGTCCCCAGCTGAATTAAATTAATTTTTTTGCACACACAGAAAGAGACACATACACACAAATCCCTACAAACTTGCTTCACAGAATAACACAGACCCCCAAAATATTTTTTAAAATCTCTTGTCACATTTTGCCAAAAGGGAACATGATGGATTTAACAGCAGGCAGGAGCAGAAAATCTAGCGGGAGCCAAAAAGATAGAAACCCACCAAAAATTGTATAGCACTTCTCCCAATGGTGAGGTCGGTCATCCTGCTTGCAGGTGGCGTGAATGCTATTTGCATTCATTTGCATCTCATGAATGGTCTTTAAAACAGCTGGCATCCTGGCAGGGCTTCCAATTTTGTGTCATGCCAGCATGAAATTACATTGGTCTAAAACCCATTTGCTAAAAAGTGGCCTGTACAAGATGGTCCTCAGTTCACTAGAGAATTCAGGATGAGCACTGAGGGTGCTGCTGAGAATGTAGGCTAATGATTAATTTTTAGCTTGGAATCTGTTTGTTTTAATCTGAGTTAATGTGTTTTTGTTTATTTTGGTTTTACCCCTGGGGTTTTAGAGTAGGATTTTGTTTATATTACTTGACAGAGACAGTCATACGTTAATGGGTGGAGCTAAGTTTACAGGGGAGAAGTAGTCAGTTTCTGCCTGGTCCTGAAAAGAGTAAGAGGTGTCTTTCTGTCTTTCTTTCTGTTTTCTGATAGCCCCAAATAGCAGGGACAATCAGAAGACTGATCTCTCTCTCTCTCTCTCTCTCTCTCCAGAGGTGTTCAAAAGCTCTAGGACTGTTAAGAAGTACAAGCATGTAACCTCAGGGTTTGAAAACTAATTTGGAAGGGGAGTTTAGGTCTATAAGAGGAATATTGTTTGAATTGGAACTAATAGAGATAGCTTAGCACTTAACAGTTTTATTTTGTCATGGTTAAGGACTTTAATTGATAGAAGTTAAGCTAATTTATTTGACATAGTTAAACTGTATTCTTAAAGTTTGTTTTGATGAAAGCTTCCTAGTGTGTCAACAGAATCACATGTAGTGTAAAACACCTTGTTCTCATACAAATGCAAAATGAAAGAAAAATGTTATTTTCTAATTGGGCTTGATAAAATATTTTGGGGTGTCTGCTCTGGTACCCTAACAGTACTGAAATGAGAGAAATTTCATCACACAGAAGGTGTGGACTTTGGAATTGTGTACTCCAAAGGGTTGCAGTTGCTCAGTCGTTGAGTATATTTAAAACTAAAAGTTTAAAGTTTATTTATTAGTCACAAGTAAGGCTTTCATTAACACTACAGTGAAGTTACTGTGAAATTCCCCTAGTCGCCACAGTCTGGCACCTGTTTGGGTCAATGCACCTGACCAGCACGCCTTTGAGACGTGGGAGAAAACTGGAGCACCCAGATAAAACCACGCAGACACAGGAGGAACATGCAAACACCACACATAGAGTGATCCAAGCCGGGAAATGAACCCAGGTCCCTGGCGCTGTGAGGCAGCAGTGCTAACCACTGTACAGATTTTTGTATTTTAAACTAATCAAATGATATAAGAACATAATAAGAACATAAGAAATAGGAGCAGGAGTAGGCCATCTGGCCCTTCGAGCCTACCCCGCCATTCAATAAGATCATGGCTGATCTGTCGTGGCTCAGTTCCACTTTCCCGCCCTCTCCCCATAACCCTTAATCCCCTCTCTTATCAAAAACCCATCAACCCGCTTCTTAAAAATATTTAGCGAGGCAGCCTCCACCACTTCAACGGGCAGAGAATTCCAGAGGTTCACCACCCTTTGAGTGAAGAAGTTCCTCCTCAACTCCGTTCTAAACCGCCCCCCCTTTATCTTGAGGCTGTGCCCCCTAGTCCTACTGTCTTTTTTGAGCGGGAAGAGTCTCTCCACCTCTATCCTATCCATCCCATTCATCATCTTATACGTCTCAATGAGATCTCCCCTCATTCTTCTAAACTCTAACGAGTACAAGCCTAGTTTATTCAGCCTCTCCTCATAGCTCAACCCCCTCAACTCCGGTATCAGCCTAGTAAACCTCCTCTGCACTCCCTCCAAGGCCAAAATATCCTTGCGCAGGGGAAAATGGGGCTGAGGTGGAGTTGAGACAGAAGGCCAGCTATGATGTTATGGTGAAATAGGCTTGAGGGGCTGTTTCTACTTTTAATATTCATTCTGGTTGTATCACAGTTTTGTATGGCTCCTGCTCTGCCTAAGAGTGCAAGGAACTACAAAAGGTCATGAATGTAACCCAATGCATCACGCAAACCAGCCTCGACAAAGCAAACAGCATAATTAAGGACCCCGTGCGCCCCAGACATTGTCTCTTTCATCTTCTTTCTTCAGGAAAAAGATACAGAAGTATGAGGTCACATACCAAACTACTCAAGAACAGTTTCTTCCCTGCTTCAGACTTTTGAACGGACTTACCTTTCATTAAGCTGATCTTTCTCTACACCCTAGCTATGACTGTAACACTACATTTTGCACTCCCTCGTTTCCTTCTTTATGAACAGTATGTTTTGTCTGTATAGTTTGCAAGAAACAATACTTTCACTGCATGTTAATACACGTGATAATAATAAATCAAATTATATCAAAATCAGTGTTGTCACTGGTTGAGAAACTATCTATTCTGCTCTGACCACGAAAAGGACAGAAAATAGCACTGGCTTTATTTCAGAATTTTACATCTGTAGAGAACTTGCAGCACATGTTCATTATTACCAGGGAGAACATATTGCTTAGTTTATGATAATGATTGTTTTCAACTGTAGCCATGTCATGTTTAATAAATAAGCTCTCATGGTAGCTTTGACAGAGGCAAATTTGATTTATTTTCCAAAATTAATGCAATGAACCTTTTTTGGTTCATCTATTAACTTGTGCCTCTAGAACTTGACATTATGACGTATTGCCAAGATTATTAACTACAAACAAGGACCGAGTTCAGAGTTGTGAATTATGGTTACCATAGCATAACCCTTACAGAATTGTTGTTACATAGTACATTGGTATAATGCCTCTGATTAATGAACCTACAACTTCTGCATTTCATTTTGCTGAAATTTATATCAAAATTCTGTTATTTCATCTGAAGGGTGGGGAGGATATTACTATTAACTGACAAAATGAATTAATGAAAGCATTCAGAAAATGATGTAATACAGTCTTAAAGTGGGCAATTGGAGTAACTACAGAGGAATTTCCCTGCTGTTGGTCAGAGGGAAGGTCATCACAAGAGTCTCCCTGTGGCTGAAGAGCCCCTCCTAGAATTGCAATGCAGATTCCACCCACTAAGGGACAGTGGACATAATCCTCCCTGCATCACAACTAGATGAGAAATACAGGGAACATCACCAACCCTTGTACATGGTCTTATTTGACCTCACGGACCCTTAGGGCTGTGATTCACAGACACCCTCAATGCTTCCTTGAAAAAGTGGAACGTCCCCACTGATACCTGGGAATCCTTGGCCCAAGCTGCCCAGAGTGACGGATCAGCATCTAGGGAAGGGCTGAACACCTTGTGTTTCATCACCTTAAGCGAGCTGAAACCAAGTCAATGAGAGGAGCATGTGGCAACTTGGGCACCCTACCCACCCGGGCATCCACCCTCCCATTCCTCCAACATCATCTGCCCACTCATGACAGAGACTATAGATCGTGCATTGGACTTGGTCACCAATGTGAATTCATTTTTAATGTATATGCAAGTCTTCCTCGAGTCCAAGGAATTGCCTAAGCGGAAGGACAAATGAACTTAAGTACCCAATGTCAAGTTCTTACCGTTGATTCTTATCTATGTATTTTCTTTTAATCCAAATAGTCTAAATCACTTTTGTTAAATGGATAGTCAAAAAAGTATGGTACCCAAGGTTGGGACAACACAAGCTTACCTGAGGAGATACAGTAAAGGAAAGCATTGGGACAGATATGTTGATTGAAGGAGCCTTGATTGATGGAAGTTTCCATGAGGTAAAAATTGATAAGTTCTTTAACAAGACACTGAAAAGTTTTAGATTGGATTAAACCAACTGTCATTATTTATGGAATATAAAATTGCAGAAATAAGACACGAACAAGGACATATTAGAGAACTCAAAAAATGCAAACATAATTTGAAAGCAAGTTTGTTTAAAAAAAATTGAACTATTTAAAATTGTAAGAAAAGCTAATGATAAAGCTGGGTCCAGTTCATTCACAAATGCCGAATCATTTTGCTTTATTCGATTTTATTGAAACACTTGCATTAATATAGCACTTTTCATAACCATCGGATATCTCACGGCACTTTACCGCCAAGGAAATACTTTTTGAAGTGTAGTCACTGTCGAAATGTAGGAGATATGACAGCCAATTTCCACACAGCAAACTCCCACAAATCGCATTGCGACAATAACCAAATCATCTGGGTTTTTTTTGTGATATTGATTGAAGGGTGAATATTGGCGAGTATAACTGGGATAATTCCCTGCTCTTCCTTGAAAGGCTGCTATGGAATCTTTTTTATCCACTCAAGTAGACACATGGGGCTTTGAACCAAAACATTGTGACTTAGAGGTTAGTGTGCTGCCAGCTGAACAATGGTTGACACCAAGGAAGCAAAAGCAGATGAAGAAGAGACCCTCATGTCAGAAGGAGAAGGTCAAGATAAGACTGACGTCGACTTAATGTTAATGAAGTCTATGCCCAAAACATAAATGTGACAAACGCTATGCCACCATCAAGATACAGTGATTAGTGACAGAGCACACAAAGCAGATACATCTAGGGGGCAATCTTATCAGTTCATCCTGCCGGTCGATTGGCAAGGTGAGCCAGTAAGATCGAGCGAGAGGCAAAAAATCTCTTGTGATGTTACTGGCCCTGTTTTGCTGGTGAAATCTTAAAGGGAGTGAAGCTGATTCAATATTTTTCAGATCAGTTAAATGTAATTAGTGAGTTCTGGACAACTTCATCCAGGTTCACTTAACCACACCTGGTTGTTGGTCGAGGTCCTCACCGGCGAGGACTACCAATAGGGACCAGACGTGGTGGCCTCGCTGGTGGACTGGAGGCCATTGAAGCCCTCGGGTGGTCAGGGACTGGGCTGGGCCATGAGGTTCCAGCCTGGCACTGCCAGCCTGACATCTTTGGCAGTGCCCACCAGGAAGCCTGGCACTGCCTGCCTACCACCCCTCCCCCCCACACCGCTGGTCCCAAACATCACTGCTCAGATGCCCTATGACTAGCACCCTCACCATGCTCCCCCTACTTCCCCTGCACCACACACGCAGGCACCCCTGCCATCCCGAAATACAACATTGTTTCTTTGGTGAACGCCCCATCTTCCCCCCAAAATTGAACATTGTTGCTTGGTGAAGCCCCCACCTCCCCCTAACCCACAACATGGCAGATGGTCAGAGAGACCTACCTCTTTTCTCCCCTTTGATACAGCTATGCCTGCAGCAGGTTTTTATGGAGCAGTTATTTTACTCGCCAGCATGATGCTCCCCGATGAGGTTGTTAAGGTAAAATGGTTGGGGGTGGGGGCGGAATAATTGTGAGTATTACATGTTCATTATACTGAGATGCATGGAAATTCATGCAAATTGATATCTTCTCCAATCCTGGGTGTGCTCTCCTCATTGCAATAACACAGTGAGATGGGAATCAACACAAAAATGGGTGTGATTGCCCTTTTCTGTTGCTCTCCTGCTCTTACAACCTCACCTCGCCGAAAAACTGGCACAATGAAGTCCTAAGATTGCCCCCCTCCTTGTCCTCTTTGCTTCATTGAAATAGTCTCAATATTCCAAATCTCTCCTCATGGGTGGCATAATGGCACAGTGGTTGGCATTGCTGCCTCACAGTGCCAGAGACTGGAGTTTAACTGCGTCTTTGGATAGCTGTGTGGAGTTTGCACGTTCTCCTCATGTCTGCGTAAGTTTCCTCTGGTTTCTGCCCATAGTCCAAAGATGTGCATGTTAGGTGGATTACCCATGCTAAATTGTCCCATAGTGTCTCAACATGTGTAGGTTAGGGGAATTAGCGGGGTTATAGTGATAGGGTCTCGGTAAGATGCTCTGTCAGGGAGTCAGTGCAGACTTGATAGGCTGAAAGGCCTCCTTCTGCACTGTAAGAATTCTATAATTCTACAATTCTCTATCTGTCATCAGTGTATCAGATATAAGAACATAAGAACATAAGAAATAGGAGCAGGAGTAGGCCATCTAGCCCTTCGAGCCTGCCCCGCCATTCAATAAGATCATGGCTGATCTGTCGTGGCTCAGTTCCACATTCCCGCCCTCTCCCCATAACCCTTAATCCCCTCTCTTATCAAAAACCCATCAACCCGCGTCTTAAAAATATTTAGCGAGGCAGCCTCCACCACTTCAACGGGCAGAGAATTCCAGAGATTCACCACCCTTTGAGTGAAGAAGTTCCTCCTCAACATGCAAACAAAATGTGCAGGGAAGGGCAGCATCAGGGGTAGAAGCCTTACAGTCACATTGTCTTCATTCAGAGCTGACAGATTTGCTGCAATTGGTGTAGATGCCAACATTCATGTGATAGAGAGGGACCTTTTAAGTAACTTGTCAATGCTCATGTCATTCAGCAGAGTCAAGATTGTCCACCCATTGAACAGGGGTCATGTCTTGAAGTGGAGTAATTAAATCATAAATCCACCAAAAACAGCACAGATAACAACGCATAAGCCTCAAAAATATGGAATTCAAACAGGTAAAATAAATGCAGCAAAAGCCCATTGTCATCTATCTGTTCCTTCACCATTGCAAAGTCAAAATCCTGGGCTACACCTCCCCCTCCTGCTGTACTTCAAGAAGGCAGATCACCATCTCAGAGGTAATTTGGGGTGTTAAATGAATGGTTTATTAATTTATTTCTTAGTGTCATAAGTAGCCTTACATTAGCATTACATGAATGAAGTTAGCGTGAAAATCCCCGAGTCGCCACACACCAAAGCCTGTTTGGGAACACTGAGGGAGAATTTAGCATGGCCAATGCTCTTAACCAGCACGTCTTTCAAACTGTAGGAGGAAACCAGAACACCCAGAGGAAATCCATGCAGACACGGGGACGATGTGCAGATTCTGCACAGACAGTGAGCCAAGCTGGAAATTGAGACTGGGTACCTGGCACTGTAATGCAGCAGTGCTAACCACTGTGCCACTCCTGCACCTTGCCAGTGACAATCACGTCCCATGAATGAATAAAAACATAAGAACATAAGAAATAGGAGCAGGAGTAGGCCATCCAGCCCTTCGAGCCTGCCCTGCCATTCAAT
The DNA here is from genome assembly GCF_965287045.1 of Carcharhinus amblyrhynchos. Classification (NCBI taxonomy): domain Eukaryota; kingdom Metazoa; phylum Chordata; class Chondrichthyes; order Carcharhiniformes; family Carcharhinidae; genus Carcharhinus; species Carcharhinus amblyrhynchos. The sequence goes on along the minus strand of NC_137331.1, from coordinate 82,885,381 downwards.
AAGATCATGGCTGATCTGTCGTGGCTCAGTTCCACATTCCCGCCCTCTCCCCATAACCCTTAATCCCCTCTCTTATCAAAAACCCATCAACCCGCGTCTTAAAAATATTTAGCGAGGCAGCCTCCACCACCTCAACGGGCAGAGAATTCCAGAGATTCACCACCCTTTGAGTGAAGAAGTTCCTTCTCAACTCTGTTCTAAACCGCCCCCCCTTTATCTTGAGGCTGTGCCCCCTAGTCCTACTGTCCTTTCTGAGTGGGAAGTGTCTCTCCACCTCTATCCTATCCATCCCATTTATCATCTTATATGTCTCAATGAGATCTCCCCTCATTCTTCTAAACTCCAACGAGTACAAGCCTAGTTTATTCAGCCTCTCCTCTTGGCTCAACCCCCTCAACTCCGGAATCAGCCTAGTAAACCTCCTCTGCACTCCCTCCAAGGCCAAAATATCCTTGAGTAAGTGCGGCGACCAAAACTGCACACAGTACTCCAGCTGCGGCCTCACCAATGCCCTATACAGCTGCAGCAAGACCTCCCTACTTTTATATTCAATCCCCCTCGCTATGAAGGCCAGCATCCCATTCGCCTTCCTGACCACCTGCTGTACCTGCAGGCTGGGTTTTTGCGACTCATGCACAAGGACCCTGAGGTCCCTCTGCACCGTCGCCTGCTGCAGTTTTTCGCCACGTAAGTAATAGCCCTTCCTACCATTATTCCTACCAAAGTGGACCACCTCGCACTTGCCAACATTAAATTCCATTTGCCAGTTCCTGGCCCATTCGCCCAGCCTATCTAGATCCTTCTGCAGACTCTCCACACCCTCCGCGCAATTTGCTGTTCCACCAATCTTGGTGTCATCAGCAAATTTCGACACCATACACTCGGTTCCCTCCTCCAGATCATCTATATAAATGGTAAATAGCTGAGGCCCCAGCACCGACCCCTGGGGCACTCCACTAGTCACCAACCGCCAATCCGAATAGCACCCATTAACCCCCACTCTCTGCCTCCTATTTGACAACCAATCCTCTATCCACGCTAACACCCTACCCCCAACTCCATGCCCCCTTACCTTCTGCAATAACCTCTTGTGAGGTACCTTGTCAAACGCCTTCTGAAAATCAAGAAAGACCACATCCACCGGCTCTCCTCTATCCACCGCCCTAGACACATCCTCATAGAACTCCAATAAATTTGTCAGACATGACTTCCCCTTAACGAAACTGCTGTGTCTGCTCTATCAAGCAATTCCCCTCAAGATGCCTCGCTATTTCCTCCTTGATGACGGATTCTAACATTTTACCTGCAACAGACGTTAAACTAACCGGCCTATAATTCCCTGCCTTTTGCCTGCCACCCTTCTTAAACAACGACGTAACATTAGCCGTTTTCCAATCTTCCGGCACTTCCCCAGAATCCAGCGACATTTGGAAAATAACCACCAAGGCATCCACTATCACCTCCACTATTTCTTTCAGAACCCTTGGATGCATTCCATCCGGTCCTGGGGACTTGTCCACAATCAGCCCCTCCAGTCTGTCGAGCACCGCCTCTCTAGTAACAATAATGTCACTGAGACCCTCCAGTCCTACCACCTTTCCATCACTAACATCCGGCAAATTATTCACGTCCTCCTCCGTGAAGACCGAAACAAAAAAGTTATTCAAGACCTCAGCCATTTCCCCATCCCCTACCACTAAGTCCCCCCTCTCATCCTCTAAGGGACCAACGTTCACCCTAGCCAACCTCTTCCTTTTTATATATTTATAAAAACTCTTGCTATCCTTTTTTATATTAAGCGCTAGCCCAGCTTCATAGTTTCTCCACCCTTCTTTATCAACTTCTTTGTCAATCTTTGTTGACATTTAAACCTCTCCCAATCCTCTTCTCGCCCACTACTCTTAGCTACTCTAAACGCCTCCGCTTTTAATTTAACACTTTCCTTCACCTCCTTCGTTATCCACAGCTTATTACCTCTCCTCCTACGGTCTTTTTTAACCATCGGAATAAATTTCTGCTGAGCATCAAGAAAGATCTCCTTAAAGATCCTCCACTGCTCCTCAGCAGACCTACCTTCCAACACGCTCACCCAATCAACATTCGCCAATTCCTCTCTCATCCTACCATACTCCCCTCTGTTCAAACAAAGGACGCACGTCCAGGAACCCACTTTCTCCTCCTCCATCTGCACCAGAAACTCCACCATACAATGATCACTCTCCCCAAGAGGATCCTTCACCACAACATTGAAGATTAAAATCAAAGGTGGAGTTTCATGGTTCTGTCCTGGTGGGGGTGGAGCTGGAAAATGCAACAAGCCATTCAAAACCTCATTGACAGCGACAGAACCAGATGATCCCGTTGGTGGGAGGGACTGTAAAAATCAAACCTGATTTGCAACAGGATCCTTAATATATGTCGGTTCTCAATTTTCTTTTTATAATATTCTCCGGTTAACTAATAAATTAATTTTAATTCCTGAGAACAAACGCTTGTCACTTAAGCATGTAAGTAGCTATTAAATTTTAGCATTTAAAAGCTTTCTTGTCTGCCAATTGGTCAGCCCCATCATTCCCTGCTGTCCCTTGCCTTGTTTGACCTGCTGGAAACCCAGCAAATCCGTGTGCCCAGAGATGAAGTTAGAGTCCAGTTCAATTGCTCTTTAACATATTTAAATCATACTTAAGTAGCAGACCCACTTGTCCTGTAAAGGTTTCCCATACACTAACAAATGCACATGATTTAAATGAGAGAGTGGGCAGGTTCCTGCAGGTTTCCCAACAAGCTGACACTCTTGGCAATTTTAAACTGCTGCTCCCCTAGAAAGCCATCCATTTCATCAGATGTACTCCCCACAGTCTCCGTCTTCACTCACTTTTTTAACAATTTGACAGTGAAAATGTTCTTCGACATTAAAAATGCCAGCTTTGCTAATTGATTGACCATGGTTATAATTTTGAATAAATACTCATGCAACAATTACATGTTCCAGGTTGATACTAAATAAGTGTCCACTAGATGGCATAATGTCATGTATCTTTCACCTTACCTCCAGTAATGGGGAAGGCAAAACAAAGTCCAATTTCAGCAAAATATCTGGAGAATTCCTTTGCTTTTCATAAAGTAGTCAAATGAACTTCAGGGGACTACTGCAGCTGATGACGCATCACTAGCTTCATTTATTTCAACCCTCTCCCAGGGATTTACCATTTATATAGATGATCTGGAGGAGGGAACCGAGTGTATGGTGTCGAAATTTGCTGATGACACCAAGATTGGTGGAACGGCAAATTGCGCGGAGGGTGTGGAGAGTCTGCAGAAGGATCTAGATAGGCTGGGCGAATGGGCCAGGAACTGGCAAATGGAATTTAATGTTGGCAAGTGCGAGGTGGTCCACTTTGGTAGGAATAATGGTAGGAAGGACTATTACTTACGTGGCGAAAAACTGCAGCAGGCGACGGCGCAGAGGGACCTCGGGGTCCTTGTGCATGAGTCGCAAAAACCCAGCCTGCAGGTGCGGCATGTGGTCAGGAAGGCGAATGGGATGCTGGCCTTCATAGCGAGGGGGATTGAATATAAAAGTAGGGAGGTCTTGCTGCAGCTGTATAGGGCATTGGTGAGGCCGCAGCTGGAGTACTGTGTGCAGTTTTGGTCGCCGCACTTACGCAAGGATATTTTGGCCTTGGAGGGAGTGCAGAGGAGGTTTACTAGGCTGATTCCGGAGTTGAGGGGGTTGAGCTATGAGGAGAGGCTGAATAAACTAGGCTTGTACTCGTTGGAGTTTAGAAGAATGAGGGGAGATCTCATTGAGACATATAAGATGATAAATGGGATGGATAGGATAGAGGTGGAGAGACACTTCCCACTCAGAAAGGATAGTAGGACTAGGGGGCACAGCCTCAAGATAAAGGGGGGGCGGTTTAGAACAGAGTTGAGAAGGAACTTCTTCACTCAAAGGGTGGTGAATCTCTGGAATTCTCTGCCCGTTGAAGTGGTGGAGGCTACCTCGCTAAATATTTTTAAGACGCGGGTTGATGGGTTTTTGATAAGAGAGGGGATTAAGGGTTATGGGGAGAGGGTGGGAATGTGGAACTGAGCCACGACAGATCAGCCATGATCTTATTGAATGGCGGGGCAGGCTTGAAGGGCTGGATGGCCTACTCCTGCTCCTATTTCTTATGTTCTTATGTTCTTATATTTCATGGTGTCTAACACTGTGAGGAACATCCATTACAGTGTTTTCAGAATAAGTATTTTTTCTCACTTTAATGAAACAATTTATTCAATTTGTAGTTTCACATCTTCTACAATGCAAACAACTCAACTTTATTGTACCAACGTATTGCCCATTGTTTTGCACCATCATCACCATTGTACTCGACTTCCATACCTACTCTAGGAGTGAAGTTACTCCATGCAATAGTACTAATGCAAGTTTCAGGTCTGCATTACATCTACTGCAAGAACGTTAAGGAACTATTGGCATACTTTTACTCATGTGCCTAAAATTCATGCCAGGACTGAACCAGTTTAAACAGGTGGACGTTAATACATGTGTTAATACAAAGGGAGGTGATGGGGCAGTGGTATTGTCATTGGACTAGGAATCCAGACCTGTGTAGATGGTGAAATTTGGGTTAAATTAAGAGAAACTGATGATCATTGTCAAAAACCCAGGTTCCGCATGTCTTCTCAGTGAACACAATAGATCCCATGCATTATTTTGAAGAAGATCAGAAGAGTCTCCCCTGCTAAGTTGGTCAATATTTATCCCTCAATTCACATCATTAAAATATGATTTAGTCATTAGTTACTTGGTGTTGTTTGCAAATTGGTTGCCACATTTTCCACATTATAACAGAGATTGCACATCAAAAAAGTGCTCAATTGACTGTAAAGTGTTTTGGGATGTCTGAGATTGTGAAAAATACTGGGGGTAATTTTGAGCTTAACTTAACCAGGAGCTTAAATGGCGACACAGGCCCAAAGCATCTCACCGGCAAGATCTTGTTCTCTGATTTCCCCAAATCTTTTTGGGTGGGAGCCTCATTTAACATTATTTAAATAAGTTTACATGTAGTTATCAGGGAACCTGCTGGGGATACAAAGGTAAATATAGCCTTCAGTGGGAGAGGGACGTGCCTGGGCATTGTCCTTACACCCTGGCAATGCTAATCTGGCACTGCCAACCCAGAAATGCCAGGGCAAGCTCTCTTGGGTTGCAAACAGACTAACTTAATCTCAGTCTATTACCAGGCAGAGAGATAGAGTTGCTTGCCACCCGGCCTTTCGGGCCTGCTCCACCATGAGTAAGATCATAGCTGATCTGATTTTAACCTCAACTCTACATTACTGTCTATCCTGGTAACCTTTCACCCCTTTTCAGGACACTATCCACCTCTTATTTAAAAAATAAGAGGTGGATATCCTTTTGAGGGAAATCTTTTGATGAAGAGAGATCCAAAGACTCACAGCTCTCTGAGAAAAAAAATCCTCATTTCTGTCTTAATTGAGAATCCCTTATTTTAAACAGTGACCTCTAGTTCTAATTCTCCCACATGAGCAATCATGTTAATTAGCCAATCTTCAATCCATGCCAATAAATTACTCCCTACACGGTGAAATTTATCTTTGCAATAATCTTTGATGTGGCACTTTGTTAAATGCCTTCTGCAAATCTATGTATGATACATCCACCAGTTTTCTTTTATCCACCGCACATGTGACTCCTCTTACCTAATGGTTACTGTTAGACGTCCTGTATACCCACTCCCACAAGTGACTTCTTGCCTTCTGTCCTCAGGGACAGAGGAGGGGAACTATGCTTGGAGCCTGGGGGAATGGGGGAGATCCTGAATGAATACTTTGCGTCAGTATTCACGCAGGAGAGGGGCCTGATGTCTGGTGCTGTGCTTGAGGAGTTTGAGGATCCGTTGAGGGATATAGTCATCACGAGGGAAGAAGTGTTGGGACTCTTAGACAGTATAAAGACGGATAAATCTCCAGGGCCTGATGGCATCTATCCCAGGCTGTTAAGGGACGTGAGGGATGAAATTGCTGGGCCTCTGACGCAAATCTTTGTCTCTTCTTTGGACACAGGTGAGGTCCCAGAGGATTGGCGCATTGCAAATGTAGTACCGTTGTTTAAGAAGGGTCAGAGGGATAACCCAGGGAATTATAGGTCGGTGAGCTTGACTTCAGTTATAGGCAAGCTAATGGAGAGGATCCTCAAGGATAGGATGTATGAACATCTGGAGCGCTGCAATCTGATCAGGGATACGCAGCATGGCTTCGTTACAGGGAGGTCGTGCCTTACGAATCTAGTGGAATTTTTTGAAGAGGTGACAAAAACGGTTGACGAAGGACAAGCCGTTGATGTTGTCTATATGGATTTCAGTAAGGCGTTTGACAAGGTCCCTCATGGTAGGCTGATAGAAAAGGTGAAGGCTCATGGGATACAAGGCCAGGTATGTAGATGGGTGGAGAACTGGCTTGGGAGGAGGAGACAGCGAGTAGTAGTGGAAGGCTCCTTTTCCGATTGGAGGCCTGTCACCAGTGGTGTGCCGCAGGGCTCGGTACTTGGACCTCTTCTATTTGTGGTATATATTAATGACTTGGAAGAGGGGGTAGGTGGTGTGATCAGCAAATTTGCTGATGACACCAAGATGGTTGGATTGGCGGGTACTGAGGAGCAGTGCCTGGCAATGCAACAGGACATAGACAGGCTGGTAGATTGGGCAGATAGATGGCAAATGGAATTTAATCCGGAGAAATGCGAGGTGATGCACTTTGGCCGGAATAATGTGGAGGGGAGTTATACGATAAAAGGTAGAACTATCCGGAGTATAGATACGCAGAGAGACCTGGGGGTGCAAGTGCATAAGTCCCTGAAGGTGTCGGTACAGGTGCAGAATGTGATGAGGAAAGCGTATGGTATGTTAGCCTTCATAGGAAGAGGTATAGAATATAAGAGTAGGAGTTTGATGTTGCAGTTGTATAGAACATTGGTTAGGCCTCACTTGGAGTACTGTGTCCAGTTCTGGTCGCCGTACTACCGGAAGGATGTAGAGATCCTGGAGAGAGTGCAGAGGAGATTTACCAGGATGTTGCCTGGTATGGAAGGGCTGTCTTACGAGGAAAGATTGGATGAACTTGGGCTGTTTTCCCTTGAGAGACGTCGGCTGAGGGGGGATCTAATAGAGGTTTATAAGATTATGAAGGGGATAGATAGAGTAAATGGTGGTAAGCTTTTTCCGCTACAAGAAATGGATAGAACGAGGGGTCACGGGCTTAGGGTGAGGGGGGCTAGGTATAAGACAAATATTAGAGGGCAGTTTTTCACGCAAAGGGTAGTGGGGGTGTGGAATGCACTGCCGAGTAAGGTGGTGGAAGCAGGCACGCTAGGGTTGTTTAAGAGTCACTTAGACAGCCATATGAGCGGGCTACATATAGGGGGATATAGTAGGCCTTACTGAACATTGTAGGCTTGGGAATACGTTTTGCCTCAGGAATGTTAGTCTTTGCCTGTTTAATAATGAATTTTTTTGTCTCCACAGGCATTTAAGTCCAGCAAGGGGCATGCAGGCGGCAGGTTGTAGTGGGCTGCTCTTGGATGTTGCTTCGGGAGTTGCCTATTGCTTCATGTCGTTAGTGTGCTTAAACTGGACCATCTCAAGGGCAACATGACAGCTCAGAGACTATCTCTGTTGCTGTGCGGACACATGGATTTGGGCCTGTGTCTGTGGGAGTTTGCACGTTCTCCCCGTGGTTGCGTGGGTTTCCTCCGGGTGCTCCGGTTTCCTCCCACATCCCCCAAAGATGTGCTTTTAGGCTGATTGATTGGGTACTAAAATTGTCCCTAAATTGGACCTCCCTGATCCTCGCACGTTAGGCGTAGACTAAAATCATGAATAGGTCACTGAGATAGTAGGACGGCGGCGCGGGCTCGTTGGGCCGAAGGGCCTGTTTCCCGTGCTGTGTTGTTCTTTGTTCTTTGTTATTATCATTCTTCACCTCTACTCAAAATGCTTTTACATCCTGGTTTCTTGAACTTAAATCAAGCCTCTCAATTGTGCTAATACCATTTTAATTAATTCATTGCACCCTTCAACCTTTTTCTAACTTCCTACCCTTCCTAAATATCACATACCTTATAATATTGCGATCTCAATCTATGCCGTTCTGCAACTCTGTGACTGCTTTTAGGTTATACTTATTTACCTGTATTTGTATTATCAGTTAATATGTTCTGTTTCAAATACTACATGCATTCAGGTACAGAACCTTAAATGTCGTCCTTTTGTTATTTTTATGACCCCCAGCCTTATGTGCTGATTTACTCTCAGATTTCTGCCCCTTCCCTCACAGTCTGTTAATCATTTCTCGGATTCCCAATATCTTCTTCTCGTCTTAGTCTCTAATCTTTTAAAATTACATTATCCCACATTTGATCCCCTGGCCCCACTATCTAGTTCAAAACTCTTTCCTCATCCCTCTTAATTTTTTCTATCCTTATCATTCTAAATTATTTTGGTTATTGTGCCTTAGTTTACTCTCAGAAATGAGTGCTAATTCTAAGTTGCTGAACTCTGAATCTTAATTCAAGATTACCTGTTATTACCATGAGATCTAATTGCATTTTCAGTAACATGTTGAAGAATGAAAGGATAGACAGAGACCTGACAGCAATTTCTAAAAGAGGGAGAGAGGACGTCCTGGAGACGTAGAGCAGCATTTTAATCTCTGGAGAAAATGCAACAATTATTGCATGTTGCTGTTATAATAATTTAAAATGTTTTTGTAATGTGTCTTTCAGAGATTTTATGAATAAAGTACACTTTTGGAAAAAAAAATCTTTCAGAGAAAAATCAAAGTGGTCATCACTGGAAATCTGGTTAGTTGTTGAGTATTTTATTCCATTTTCTTTGAAAACTTGGGTAAATTTATTAATTGTAAGGTATTATTGACAGTGTTAAGTATTACTAATTATGCTAAAGTTTGTTAGATTGGCTGGTGAGTATTTCCTATTTATTTCAGTTGGGATAATAGGACATTTATTGAAATAATAAGAACATAAGCCAGGACTAGATGCATTAATTAAAATTTCATCAAGAAAATAATTAGTTAATAAACCATTATAAAGATGGCGAGGCAGGTGATGTTTGGCAGCTGCAGAATATCCAAGCTCATGGACAGTTGTGTGGTCTAAGGCAAACACATCTGCAGTGAGTGGAGGAACATCAGCTCATGGTCATTAACCTGGAGCCCAAGCTTAAAATCCTGTGTCACATCAAGGAAGAGAATGTTACCTGGACACTTAGTTCCAGGAGATGGCCCACTCTTTAAGATGGAATTATTTGATTTGATCTGTGGGCAGAGACAGAAGGATGTGACTGTGAGTGAGGCAAGCAGGGGGATCAAGAAGTTAGACATGGAGGAGCCTCAGCCTTTGCATTTGTCCAACAAGTTTGAGGTTCTAGTAGCCAATATTGTGAAAGCGAGGGCTGCAAAGTTGTTGAGTAAACCAATTATGGCACTGTAGTACAGAATGCCATTCAAGTGGGGAGAATTATTACGAATGTAATGGTAGCGGGGGGCAGTCAGGAGGGTCAACACACTTCTCTGCAGTTGAGAGTGAGAGTTCCAGATGGTTGTACTGTCTGCTTGAAGGGTTCGAGACATCTGCTCTTGGCAGGAGAGGAATCTAGAGTGGGAGGGGGAGGATCCAGTTGTTGTGATTCATGTAGGTACCAACAACATACATAAAAGGGTCTATATGGAGAGCAGGGGCAGCTAGGGCCAGAGCATACAAATTTAACAACATGCTGGTAAATAAATTAAGAGGTGAAAAAGTAATGAAAAAAATCAGCAATTAAAGACAATCTGTCTGAAGGAACACGGCATTCAATATTCTTGTTCTGATTGGCAGGATGGAACAATTACACAGCAGACAGGAGGTTTCATTTCATCTTTTCTAACATTACAGTTAGGAACAAAACCAACTACTCGAGATGCATTGGTGAAAAGAGAAACGAACAATGCTCCTGTCTGATGTGTAATTGATCCAACCTGTTAACCAAAGGCTAATTACAGGTATTGGAGCATGAATGAACCCAAAGCTGTCCAGGCATTTGAGCTTTCCAGGAAGACTCAGAGACCTAAACAAAGGCAGTGTTAAAAGAATGGGGTTGAATGAACAGGTCTGGTGAAATGAGAAGTTTCCTGAGGCTTACTGGATTTTATCAATAATGAACTGTGTGATCTGCTCTGGAGTTGTCAATCAGACCAGTTCAAATTGGCCAGGCTGCACCTTTTGCTCATTCAGGGACTCTGTCAAGTAAAACTGACATCTCCTGTCAGTCAGAGGACTTCAAAACTGTCTTCTCACACCTGGGGCTTCTGAGAGAGAGCAAAGGCAATCCCTTCCATAGAATTGAATGCTGCTGTGATTTTGCAAGCTTCCAGATGTCCAAGAGACATGGATGTTAAAGTTATCAGGCCACTTCAAAAGTTTTACAGTACACAGACAAGATCTCCACTTTTCCCAGAGCTGGAAGGGACAGTCCAGCCACGGAACCTCCATCCTGGGTGAAAGTCCCGAGGTCAACACTTTCACCACAGCCTAAGCCTACTGAACTCTCAGGTCCCTTGGAGGACCCTCCCTCAATAGTTTGACAGCAGCAGAGGGGCACTTGGACTAAATGCTTAACTTCTTGCCCCTCCTCAAAGTCCAAGATGCCAGGCCAGGGTGTCAGTCCCAGGGCTCCAGAGGGCAATGTAGGGTTGGCATATAGGCTCTGGAATTACAATTATGATACAGTGCATGAACATTTTTCAGACATACCATGTGCAAAGCTCTTACTAAACTGATTCATTTTACTTCCCTCTCCACCTTTTAGAAACATGCTCAAAATTCGTCTTTTCCATTAAGTTTTTGATTTTTCTCTAACAGCTTGGTGTCCATCTTATTCTTGCCTATTCTTTTCTTTTTCTCTTCTCCTTTGTAAAGCACTTCAAGCTTCCTACACTAAAGGAATTAATATTAGTTGTCAGAATTTTTTTTTGTTGGGGTGTTAACCCATTTATTTTAAGGACTTATTATCACTAAAACAGCAGCAAGAGTCTGTTCAGGTTAAAATATTCATAAGATATTCTACGTTGTAACTTCAAGGCCACAGGATTTTGAATCCATAGTTTGTAATGTAAGCATATACTGCAAATTGTGAATTGTTTAATGATACAAATGGCTGATGTTTATCAAGGCTGACATTTTTCCCTCATTTAACCAAATGATAATTATTCAACAGTTTGCCCATGCAAGAATGCATTTCTGGTCTGCAATATCTAAATCACTTGTGTTTCATACTTCTAACAACATTCTGAACTGTTGCAACAATTGTTTGGACTGGAGTATGAATTATGTGAATTGTCTTTGATTGGAGTGTTGAAATGGGATAGTAAGGTTCTCTGCCCAACAGCGCCATAATCTTCACCACAGGTAGGACAAGAAGGAAGGCCCAACTCCATCCAGCTAGAACAGTGATTGAAACCCTTGCCATTTGCACCAATCTGATCCACAATGGCAGTCCAGGCAACTACCACTCACCAGCCTTCTGGCCCCCACAGACATTGCCTGACCCCCACAACATAACTGACCCCCTTATCCTCCCACACCCCACTACCGAGATTGGTCGCAACTCCCTGCCCCACTTCTCCCCCACTGACTGCCCACAGAGTGGCAGCGGACATCCCTGCCCTCCCCCCTCCCCACCAGAGACCCATCTGGCCTGCCTCCCTCCTCCTGTCCCCGTTCCATCAGCGAACAAGCGGGCCTCCCTCCTCCTCCCCGCCAGAGAATGATCTGGCCTCCGCCCGCCCCACTCCCCCCACCAGAGAATTACCTGGCTTCCCTCCTCCTCCCCTCCCACCAGAGAACGATCTGGCCTCACTCGTCCTCCCACCCCCCGCCCCTCTCCTCCACCACCAGAGAACGATCGGGCCTCTCACCTCCTCCCCCCTCCACCAGAGAAAATCGGGCCTCTCTCCTGCTCCCCCCTCCACCAGAGAATCATCTGGCCTCACTCTTCCTCCCTGCCTCCCCCTGCAAAAATGATGGGGCCTCCCCGCTCCCAGCGAACGATCTGACCCACCTCCCTACGCCCCCCTCCCCCACCAGAGATACATCTGGCCCATCTCCCTGCCTCACCAAACACTGATGTGAGTCAGAGAGCCGCTGGAAGCTCTGAACTTACTTCCTCAGAAGCTGGAGCATCCAAATTGGAATTTTGAGGATCATGTCTGTTTCATGCCAAATCTGGACAGGCGAACGCGGTGGTAAAGGGGGAAGTGACAGTAAGGTTGGGCATCCAGTTCATTCAGCCAATTTAAATGCATGCAAATGCATTTACATTGTCGTTGCGCCTGTTTCGGGCACAGTCACAATCACATCCATTTTCAAAGGGGAACTGACGCAGACGCAGATGCGGATTACGCTATTCGCCTCATGCCCTAATTTACCAAATTTTTACAGCCAAAAATGGGCACAACGCAATGATAAAATCTGGCCCATTGTGCTACAAGACTTCCATGTAGATTAGGGTGGGCAATTGGTCTAAATCTCCTCCCACTGGTTGGTTAGCTGCATGTTGTTCCTAATAGCTGTCGATGTGATACTGCCAATGGTATGCCACAACTTTCTCCTTCATTAACCAATAGGTGTGGAGAACAAAAACTGAGGCTCCTTAGTTTCTACTTCTGAAAAGAGGGAAAGGCAATTACAGTGTGTTCTTCAAAAGACTGCAGCCAGTTAAAGCGCACTATCACTGATCAGCAAGATAGCAGAAGCAGCAGCAGCCTGGGGGTGTCAGTAGCTGGAAGACGCTCCAACAGCCCTAATTCTCCCAAGTCAATTTGCCCAGTATTGAGGCTCTATTCACTGCTTCATAGGTAGGATAGGTAAATCAGTAAGGGTAGGCAACAACGCCTCCGCCATGATCATCCCCAACACTAATGCCACACAAGGCTGTGTTCTCAGCCCTCTACTATACTCTGCACACATGTATGACTGCATGGCCAAATTCCCCTCCAACTCAATTTTCAAGTTTGCTGATGACACCACCGAAGTGGATTGGATCTCAAACAATGACGAGACGGAGTGTAGGAATGAGATAGAGAATCTGGTGAACTGGTGCAACGACAATAATCTCTCCCTCAATGTCAACAAATGAAGATTGTCATCGACTTCAGGAAACGTAGTGGAGAACATGCTCCTGTCTACACCAATGGAGGACAACTTAGAAATGGTTGAAAGCTCCAAGCTTTTAGGTGTCCTGGTCCCCCCATGCCGACACGCTACTTAATAAAGCATACAAAAGCCTCTACTTTCTCAGAAGACTAAGGAAATTTGGCATGCCAGCTACGACTCTCACCAACTTTTACAGATGCACCATAGAAAACATTCTTTCTGATTGTATCACAGCTTGGTATGTCTCCTGCTCTGCTTAAGACCACAAAAAACTACAAAAAGTCGTGAATGTAGCCCAATCCATCATGCAAACCAGCCTCCCAACCATTGACTCTGTCTACATTTCCCACTATCTCGGCAAAGCAGCCAGCATAATTCAGGACCACAAGTACCCTGGACATACTCTCTTCCACCTTCTTCCATTGGAAGAAAAATACAGAAGTGGTCACGGACCAACCGACTCAAGAATAGCTTCTTCTGTGCAGTCATCAGACTTGTGAATGGACTATCTTGCATTAAGTTGATCTTTCTCTACACCTAGCTGTGACTGTAACACAACAATCTACACTCTCTTGTTTCCTTCTCTATGAATGGTATGCTTTGTCTGTATAGTGCGTAAGAAACAACACTTTTCACTGTAATACTTGTGACAATAATAAACCAAATCAAATTAAATTTCATACAAACACCCGATACCAGACTCCTAAAGCAACTGTTCTACTCAGAATTCATATGTGGCAGGAAACTCTTCGGAGAGAAGCAATAAATCTTCAAAGATGTCCTAAAACCATTCCCAAGGGGTCAAACATATGCACTGACTGGGAGACCCTCATTAATGACCAACCAAAATAGAGAAGATTGATTTGGAAGGGCTTTAAATGATTCAAAATGCATCATTTGGAAAGTGTAGAAGTGAATTTGAGGTGTCAGAGACACCTCTAAACCATGTAACAAACCCCTGTCCTGCACGTGATAGGAATCTGAAGATTTTGCATTAGATTCACCAGGCATTTCAGAGCCCACCTAACCAAAGTGGAAGCAAGTCAACCCGAGGGCATGCCTAAGGAGGAGCAGATACATGACAGTTGCTATTCTATAATTTTGGGCATTTACAGATCCACATTGTCATGAACTCTGACAGTATCAGCACATGGTGCCCACTTGAGAAGAATTCTTTTCAGTCAGAGTGGTTGTCACTGAGCACCAGTAAGGATGAAGATCTGGGAGTGGATGAGAAGGAGAGGACTGTTGAAACTAGGGACCCAGATCGTCGGGGTCCAGTCTTTAAAAGAACTATGATGTGGGAGCATTGATCTAAAGTGCAGAGTTAAAGTGCAGAATATATCAGGTTCCCACCTCTACCACCTTTCAAGTAACAGTCTCAGCATCAAAATTAATACAAAAATTGTCCCTCTGACTCCTGGACTGGAAGCTAAGTATTAGTGGAAAGCGAGATCGTCTCACTTTTCTTTCATCTGCCTTATGTTTTTTATTAACAAATGCCATAGTATGAGAAAATATCTATGGCATTTCATTATTTTGACATAAACAATGATATTAGTACATTCTATTCTCAGTTGAAATATAATCACGCTCATTAATTTTGACATCAACTATAGCAGGAATGTGGAGTGTGGGGTGTAGGTTGATCATGCACAGAATGAAAACTGATTCATTATGTACACACCCACTAAGGGATTAATTTATTGAAACAAAAAGTTCCATTTTTATTCAATACAAAAACATGCTGCAAAAATCTATCATCTAAAGCCAAGCTAAAAGTTATTATCGAGTCACACGAAGTACCACATTCAACACAAAGAACTCTCTTTTACTTGAGTAATAAATTATTGAGAGCCGTATAAAAACTAGTTAGGGTCACATCTACACCAAAAACATACAAAGTTATCACACTTAAACTATGGGAATAAGGTAATATTCTGAAAAAAAATTCACAAAAAAGGGATGAAAACAGGCCATGTACATTCTCTTTTCTATATATATATATATGTGTATATTGTGTGTATATATATATATATATATATATATATAGAAAGAATAGCGGCAATAATAAGCATCCCTCAATCTCTTTGTAACTTTAATGAAATGATCATGTTTTTGAACTGTTTTGAAGGGATGGCATTTTTAAACAATCACAGTACAGGTTAAAGTGTCTTGTTTTTCATTTGGAAGTACTCTATGCCAAAAAAGGTCTGCCAATGTACTATGACACCAATTGTGTTGAAAAACATAATTAAGTTACTTGTGTGCAATGTCATCAAGATGAAACCATTCACATTTTTTAGTTCTCACCAAACATAGAGACAGTTAAACATTTTTTAAATAAAGATAGCTTTTCCTTTCAACACCAGACAAATTTCTATCTACACAAATTGCAATGAGTATGGTCTAATGGAAAATCAGTTTAGAAATTACACTTATTCCTGATACCTTATTCCCATAGTTTAAGTGTCTTGTTCAATATTGTTATACAAATGTTTATTCTGTTTGTCTGACACTGCCACTATAATTGATGCATTAATGTTTCAATAATAAATGGAATAAACTACCATTAAAATAACAAAGGAATGTATTAAAGAGTATATTTTCCACTGGTGGATTTCAAGTACAGATGGAAAACACATTCAGGGCATTCATGTATGTGCTATTTTTAAAATAAACAAGCTAATGCCTGGTTAAAAATACTGCACAGATTCAAGTATTACAAACTAGCAAATACAGGAACATGATGTGGAGATGCCGGCGTTGGACTATGATAGGCACAATAAGAAGTTTCACAATCCAACAAGTTTATTTGGCATTGCGAGCTTTTGGAGCACTGTTCCTTCATCAGCACTCACCTGATGGAGGAACAGTGTTCTGAAAGCTCATGATTCCAAATAAACCTGCTGGACTTTAATCTGGTGTTGTGAGACTCCTTACAGTACATGAACTTAATTGATAGGGAAGAAACACTGTCTACATACTGATACATCATTTGGAGAGTGTAGAAGTGAATTTGAAGTGTCAGAGATACCTCTAAACCACATGGGGTTTTTCAGTTACTGTAATACGGAGCTGTAGCATGTTTGAAGCTTTACAAGACTTGCAATCAAATAAATTGGATGGTCTCACGGGTTTTCCTTAGGATTACCAAACCCACCACTGCCTCGCTGCAGAACCAATATCAAGCAAAATTGCAGAGGTGCAACTAGTTCCACACATTAGAGAAATTCAAATATACTCACGTTTTAATTAGCATTAGTCAATTAAAATCAGATCTACAGCTGACATATCCAAAAACTCACAACTGCATGAATCTTCAATTAGAAATTAAATACATAAAGTTCAGCAAAATGACTTCAGACCACCCAGCAATGTAGGTTTGTACAAAGCCTGATATTGTTCCCACCCCATCACCCTCCCACTCCCAAATGGATCAGTTGCTGAACAGTTTCTTGGTTGTTGAGAACAGGAGTCCAGTTGCCCTTTTCAAAAACTAATAAGGATTACTTTGGGTGCCCCAGGATTATTAATACATAACCAATTCTGACTGTGTTCCCCCTTCTGTAAAAAAAAGGCATAACTAATAAAAGAACTTAATAACAAAAGAAATGCTCAACAAAGCAAGGTAAACTCATAAAACTAAATGATAGTATTATCTATGAGACATACCAACTAGTCTCAGAAAGTCTCGAGAGCGCAGGTGGGCACTACATGGATCGTCTCTAGGGCCACCCAGACATGGACAGGAACACAGAAGAGGCAGGAATCAGTATGTGACACTGTCTCATGGGCTACATCAATTCTGGATGCATAAATGGCTACATCGGCCAAGTCCAGAAGCAGGCCCATAAAAAAATTTCCTCTGGCTTGCCTGTTCCCTCTACACCATGTCATGTAAGTCATTTAAACGAATGGATTATCTAAAAATGAAAAATCATCCAGCATTATTCCAGAGGCGAAAAAAAGCAATAGTGCAATTACTTTGTAACAGCTTGAGGAACTGCGGCAATTTTGTGAATGACACTCACAATTTGAGTGGTCACCACTCAAAGTTTCTCCATTTTGTTTATGACATGCAGCTGTACAGAAGCAACAAATCAGCCTATCAGAAAAATGAGCGTAGTATTGGTTACTTAAATATCAAGCCAAAAAATCTAACATTTCTTTCATCAATTCAAACTGTTTCCCCACTTTTCTCCTGAAGGTGATGATTCATTTTCAAAAACAGATCCATGGTTATCAGCCAGATTCCAGAACCTCTCTCAACTGGTAATTATCTCTGTACTAGAGATGAAACAGTGTTAGCAATTAGGTATTTGACTGAGCACTACATCTAAATCCATATGGCACTTTCTAACAGGATTTATTGGATCAGAACTGGGAAATGAGGCTTGTTTTGACCTCCTTCTAATTGGCTTGATTGAGACTAACTACCTCAGCTCAGGCCAAAGCTTGGATCTTGTTTAATAACCCCCTGTTTTAATTATACAGGCTCTATTAAAATACTGAATTCTTCAGATTTTGATCTGAAAAAGAGTAGATTTTATATTTACTTAGTGCATTTGTTACACTAGATAACCACACCCTTGATTAATCTACATGATTGCTAACTCATAATAATTGTACTTTAAAAAAAAAGCTCAGAGTTAATCTCTAAGCAGGAACCATATGTGCAGTGGATGAAGTGGGTTACGATGCGCAGAGAGTGATGCCTATTCAGTATTCCTGCTTCTCCTAGCACACAAGAAATACACTCAGAATTTCCAAAAAACCTGACCTTGGTCTGCTGTGTATCTCAATGCATTCTTCAAGGTTCTACTACTGGCTTTGGCATTGTGCATGCCTCCTAATTTCTTGAATTAAAATTACATTGTAACTGCATTGATGACAAGATCAACTTTAGCGTGTTAGTAGGAGTCCACCAGTCTGGGATAGCTAGTTGGCCCTCCTGTGCCAAAATTCTGCTTGGTTAAAATAGATAGAGGGAATAGTCATGTCATTAAGTCAGACTTTTACACTAAAGAAAGAGACCATTTGGCCTATTCTGTCTGTGCCAGCCATCAAGCACCTATCTATTCTAATCCCTTTTTTTAGCACATGGTCTGTAGTCTTTTATGCTATGGCATTTCAAGCGCTAATCTTAATGCTCCTTCAAATATATCAGGTTCCCACCTCTACCACCTTTCAAGCAGTGAGTTCCAGTTTCCCATCACCCACTAGGAAAATGGTGCAACTAAGCCCACGCCTCTACCCCACCTCAATTTTAGTAACCTATCTGTCTTGTTAATGCCAGGCATGGCTCAAAAGCAGTAAGTAGCCTGTACTGCAAGCAAATGTTGAGGTAACACAATGTGTTACTGACTACCTTGCAGTGCAAAATGAGTTTAAGAGGCATTGACAGGCATAGTGAATTTCGTAGAATCATAGAATCCTACAGTACCAAAGGAGGCCAATTGGCTCACAAAGTCTGCACTAACCACAATCCCACCCAGGCCCTATCCCCATAATGCCATGCATTTACCCTAGCTAGTCTCCCTAACGTTAAGGGGCAATTTAGTATGACCAATCTACTGCACATCTTTAGACTGTGGGAGGAAACCGGAGCACCTGGAGGAAACCGGAGCACCCAGAGGAAACCTACACAGACACGAGGAAAATGTGCAAACTCGTTATAGACAGTAATCCAATCCAGGAATTGAACCCGAGTCCCTGGTACTGTGAGGCAGCAGTGCTAACCACTGTGCTGCCCCCATAGATTTCTAGAAATAATTTATATTGCATCAGATCTAAATCTACAAAAACCTTTAATCACAGAGCTTTAAACTGGAGCAATTCAATGAATATTTTTTAAAAGATCTCTGGTATTTCTTGTCTGCTTCACCAAAGGGAAACAGGAGCGGTTCCTTCATTCTCCACTTCTGGGCAAAATAATCTTAAGATATAAATAAAAAAAATAATTTTGCATATTTCGTTATCTGTATTATGAGAAAGGTACTGGTTGATTGTTGCACTCTAGGTAAGATGTATTCTCTGAGGTGAGATTCTTTGTTTAGTTTGACAAAAACATACAAAGCTTTTCTCAGTTGAAAAAGATCCCTAAAAATCTCAGATGGAGTAGTTTAACATTTTAAGATGATCAAAATATTTGTAGCTTTGATGGAGTCATTTGTTGTTATTGACTAACCAGGCTCCAATTTAACAAAGAGGTATCCACGTCATTTAACTGTGTCCATATTCTTCATTTTCTTGAATGCAATGAACATGTAAATCTCAGGGTGGTAGAGGTTATGGCTTGCCTGTTCACCTTCCTTGCTTGGAGATACTTAGGTCTTCTTGTAATCAGAAGATGAATGGTGAGGGCAGTAGCTCATTCAAGCAATTTAAAGCATGTCCTTCAGATTATAATTAATAATGTGAATCATAATAAAACAACAGATGGTGATTGCAACCAATGTAAAAGACTGATGATTAAATAATACTAGTAAAAACTGCGCCTGTAGTCACTTAGTTGAATATTTAAGTTATATTTCTCTGTTTGAGGCAAACTGTTCACTCAGCAGTTACAAGATAGTTTTTATCACCTTCACTTTGCAGGTGATATACTTAAATACATTCAACATGAAAAGCTGAAATCTATTATTACAAAAAGAAAATATCAGTGTTTATGCTAATGAGTAAGAAATACTTAATGAATCAGACATTTTGAGCTGCTACCATTGTAAGAAAATTGGTCCTTTTTTACCTCCAATTTTGGGCAAAATAGTGTGGTGATGCACAAAAGCTAAAGGGGAGAATTCAGCCTTCGGTCTCACTGTCATTCTGCTCTGTGCCATTTCGGTTAGAGGTTACAGAGTAGGCAGCCAAAGATCCCTCCAGAGACAGTAGGAAACACCATTATCGAATACAATTCAGGGTGCTATGATCATTGGATGGGGCTTGGTCTTCTGTTTATTGGTAGAGGATGTGGAGCAGCACAACCAATGGCCTTAAAGGGACTTCATGAGGCCATTCTAAAAACAAGGAGGTAGGTTTTAGTGGCATTAATGCTCCTTTAGGCCCCACAAAATTGGTCCCATCTGGTGCACAATTCATTGAAACCCTCTCCCATCATTAAATTAATAACTCTGATGAGTCACCAGTTTTCCAAACAATGAAAATCTGGACAGCTCATGAAACTCTGGAAATTAGCCAACCATCAGAATGGTTCTGGTCTCTGACTGCTCTCATCATGCGGGTAACTGGCCTGCTTCTCCTGCTGCCTGCCTGATAAAAAAGGTTTGCATTAAAATTAGTCCATATAATTCTTACAATTAACTGAACGCCAGAAAAGATAAAAAATAGTTTTGAATTTTGCATGTCATAGCATAAACATGTACATCAATCTTTAAGATAATAATAATTAAACAGCGGTGCTAAAATACTGACAAACCTATTTACTTTGAAATAACAAATAGTCAAGTGAATTTTAGCTGCAGTTTTGTGACTATGTATAGGAATTGTTTGAACATTACTTAGGCCAATCAAAATCTAGATGATTCAATAATTCTTTGTATGAAGTACAGTTTAGTTAGCTGTCAGAGCCTCGAGTGACAATCCATTGATTACTAATGCTCAATGTGGTGCTGGTACCATAGGTTAAACTCCCGGATTTCCTTCTCATGTAAACGACGTGACTTGCTGGAACGGCTCGACTTGGTAGACTGCGCCGACTTAGAGCTTTGACAGCGGGACGATGTTCTCCTCATCAAGTTCTGAGAGATTGATCGGTGGAGGTTTTTCATAGAGGACGAAGCTGCCATTGTCACAACCCACGGATGTTTCAAAGCTTGTGCAGCTGCCATTCTCTCATTAGGATCTAGTGTGATTAGCCTATCAATGAAGTCCTTTGCCAGGTTAGAGACATTTGGCCATGGCTGTAAGGAAAGTAGAAAGTAAGGAAAAATCAGTACTAATGCAGAATGTGACGTGAGATAACAATTCATTAAATATAAAAAAGGACCTGAGCATCTATAGCAATGGCATCTCGTCCTTCCCTTGCATGCCACCCTGGGAGTTTGCCAAGTAATCAATCCTTGGTCTCCTCCTCTTCCTACCTGCATGTTATCCTTTAACATTGTCATTGCAGACATATGTAGTAATGACATTCAGACTTACCTCCACTCATACAAATGTGAACTTTTCTTTTGTTCTTTTCAGAGCTCCTCTTTGCTTCACTGCTTCTGTTACGTAAGACTGCTTGCTGAACAGCAAGACTCAGACAAGCTGGAATTTCCTCCAGCTAAATATGGGAAAAACTGAAACCATTGACTTCACCGTAAACTCTACGTCCTCATCAATAGCTTCATTCCATTTTTAAAGTTTTGGGTTCAGCCTTTAAGCTCATGTTTTCTTTATTACAAAGAATATCTATTTCCATAAAAGCAAAATACTTCAGATGCTTGAAATCTGAAATAATGTGTGTTCATTTATTGAGACTAGACACACAAGGACAGATGTTTATGGGTGTAAAACCTGTAAAAAACCAGCAGGAAAGCTGTCAGCGTGTGCTCGGCTTAAAAGTAAAAGTGAAACTAAAGCTGGGTTGCATTTCTGGTGACTTGATATGTTAACTCTCCACAGATGCTGCGAGGCATGCTGAGTTTTTCTAGAGTTTTCTGTTTTCATGATCCACCTATTTCCACCTCTGTATCACTGCTCATCTCCACCCTAACATCAATCCAACTGCTGTTGAAATGTCATAACATGCTGCTAAGGGTTGCAGTATGACATGAAAGCAAATGTGTCGTGCAATCCAGCTTTAGTTTCACTTTCACTTTTAAGCAGAGCACACGCTGATAGCTCTCCTGCTGGTGTTTGTTCACCCATGATTATCAGTTCGTATATGGCAAATCTCAGTCTTTAAATGCAACCAATCCATTACCGTCAGGGCTCATGTTTGGCAGAACAGTACTTACCAATATAACTACTCTTACCCATTCTACACACAGACACCAGAGAGCAAATTTTAAATCCACAAGCAGAGGTGTCCAACGTGCATGATAAAAATGCAGGTACAGAACTGCCACATTTATGGTTGGGACAAGTTCACATCCTGATCCCAAAGAAAGCAAGTGGCAACCAGTCAAGGTGATAAGGATTATTTTGAACCAATGTCCTATGAAGTCAGTACATACAAAGGCATAATGGTGACAGGTAACCTAGGTCAAACTAGATCCTCAATCATTGTACCATCCTATTATATCTAGGACAAATTCCCAAGCGCAACCAGGAACAACATCCAAGAATGACAATTCCACAGATCACTGTGAGCAAGAAGCCCCCAGACAAGGCTACCAACACAAGATCTGAGCATACCAGCAGTTTACTTTTCAGTGTAGAGACGCACAGATTAATCAGTTCTATACACTGATGTAATGGTAACTAAGCATGAATGTATACTATAAATCATTGTACTTCTTTGGAAAGGAGGAAGTATCTTTATAAAGAAAGGGTGATTTTTAAAATTCATTCACAGGATGTTGGTGTCGCTGGCTAGACCAGTATTTATTACCCATTCCTAACTGTACTTGAGAAGATTGTGATGAGCCACGTTCTCAAACTACTGCAGACCATTTGGTATAGATGTACCCACCATCTTGTTACAGAGGAAGTTCCATGATTTTGATCCAGTGACAGTAAAGGAATGATGATATATTTCCAAGTCAGGATGATGAGTGACTTGGAGGGGACTTTGCAACTGGTGGCGTTCCCGTGTGCCGGCTGTCCTTTCCTTCTGGATAGTCGTGGTCACGGATTTGGAAGGTGCTGCCTTGGTGAGTTCCATGTTGTGGAGATGCCGGCGTTAGACTGGGGTAAACACAGTAAGAAGTCTCACAACACCAGGTTAAAGTCCAACAGGTTTATCTGGTAGTAAAAGCTATCAGTCTCTGCTCAGCGACTCTGCGCTGTCATGTGTCATGAAGGCCACCTTGGAGAATGCTTACCCGAAGATCAGATTTGCCGAGCAGAGACTGATAGCCAAGTTCCGCACACATGAGGACGGCCTCAGTCGGGATCTTGGGTTCATGTCACACTATCTGTACCCCACGACTTGCCTGGGCTTGCAAAATCTCACAAACTGTCCTGTCTGCAGACAATACATATCTCTTAACCTGTGCTTAACCCTCTCTCCACTCACATTGTCTGTACCTTTAAGACTTGATTACCAATAAAGACTCGCATTCCGACCATTATTTTGTAAATTGACTTTGTGTCTTTATTTGCCCTGTTTGTGAACTGAAATCCCACTCACCTGATGAAAGAGCAGCCCTTCGAAAGCAAGTGGCTTTTGTTACCAAATAAATCCATTGGATTTATGAGACTTCTTACTGATGAGTTCTTGCAGTGCATTCTGTAGATGATACACACTATTGCTACTGTTAGGTGGTGGTCGAGGATATGAATGTTTCTGGATGGATTGCCATCCTGCTTAGTCCTGGACGGTGTCAAGCTCCTTGAACGTTATTGGAGCTGCACTCATTGGAACAAGTGGAGAGTATTCCATCACACATCTGACACGTATCTTATAGATTGTGAATAGGCTGCAGGCAGTCAGGAGCTGAGTTACTCACCATACTCTGACCAGCTGTTACAGCCACAGTATCTGGTCAATGGATGTTGTTAGTGGGAGATTCAACAATGGTAGTGTCATGAATGTCAAGAGGAGATGGTTATGTTCTCTCTTGTTGGAAATGGATATTGCTTGGCACTTGTGTGGCATGAATGTTAATTGTTCCTTGTCAGCCCAAGTCTGGATATTGTCCAAGTATTGCTGCATTTGGACATGAACTGCTTTGTGGATTGCAGCATGACATCACCTGAAATGTCATTCAATCCAGCTTTAGGCCAGGACTTTCTGGCCTTGTTGTGGTAGGACCTGCTGCAAGAGATTGACTTTCAGAGGAACGAGACAATACTGGTGGCAAGTGGGGCTGGAAAAGTCCACCCTTGGTTTCACTTTTACTTTTTAGCAGAGCACATACAAGACAGCTCTGCTCCTGGCATCTTCATGATTTATACTATGTAGACATATTCTTATGTGCTTAGTCTCATGGGGGAAGGTGATGGCATTGTATGTTGTCATTGGACTAGTAATCCAGAGACCCAGTGTCATGCTCTGGGCACCTGGGTTCAAATTCCATCATGGCAGATTTAAATTCAATAAACATCTGGAATTAAAAGTCTAACAATGACCATGAAACCATTGTTGATTATTGTAAAAATCCATTTAGTTCACTAAAATCTGCTGTGGAAATACATACCTGGTCTGACCTACATGTGACTCTATAGTGATGTGGTTGACCTTTAAATGCCCTCTGAAATGGCCTAGCAAGTTAGTCAGTTCAAGGGCAAGTAAGGATGGGCAACATTTGCTGGCACATTCTTTGAACATAAGAACATAAGAAATAGGAGCAGGGGTAGGCCATCTAGCCCTTCGAGCCTGCCCCGCCATTCAATAAGATCATGGCTGATCTGTCGTGGCTCAGTTCCACTTTCCCGCCCTCTCCCCATAACCCTTAATCCCCTCTCTTATCAAAAACCCATCAACCCGCGTCTTAAAAATATTTAGCGAGGCAGCCTCCACCACTTCAACGGGCAGAGAATTCCAGAGATTCACCACCCTTTGAGTGAAGAAGTTCCTCCTCAACTCCGTTCTAAACCGCCCCCCCTTTATCTTGAGGCTGTGCCCCCTAGTCCTACTGTCTTTTTTGAGCGGGAAGAGTCTCTCCACCTCTATCCTATCCATCCCATTCATCATCTTATACGTCTCAATGCGATCTCCCTTCAGTCTTCTAAACTCTAACGAGTACAAGCCTAGTTTATTCAGCCTCTCCTCATAGCTCAACCCCCTCAACTCTGGAATCATAACCCATGAAAGAATAAAAACAAATGATCACACAATGTGGTTATGCTTGTAAAAGATTGGTACTTTTATATCATAATAAAAACATGACACCTTCATCAATGACTGTCACATTCAGAATTGATTATTCACGTGCTGTCCTGGTTTGGCCTCCCATTCTGCATTCTCTGTAGATTTCACCACATTCAGAATTCTGCTACCCACCCTATCCCATACCAGGTCCAAATCATCCAGCATCTTTGTTGTTGATTCGTGATTTCCCACAACATCAAAATTTTGATAATTGTTTTTACTCCTTTGGAGTAAGGTCACCTTTAGTCCCCTTTATAACCCCTGCAACCCTAAAACTCTCCCATCCCCAAACTCTCCATTATTTGGACGTGGATTCTTATATATCCCCTCTTCAATTCCAACCCCTCTCACTGCCGTTGGTAACCACACCTTCAGCCACCTAGGTGCCTCTGTTTTCACCTTCCTCTCACTGTTCAAGAATCTCTTTAAAACTCTGCTTTCCAACTAAGTTTTGGTTGCCCTTCATAATGTCTCTTTCTTTGATGCCAAAAATCATTCCAATGAGTTTAGTAAGCAGAAAATTTAGGTTAATATTTTTAGTGGTACATTTAACTAAAACTTTAATGGAGAGCTAGTCCCAAAGTGCTATTCTCCCTTCGTTCTTTCTGATGTTGAATGATTAGCTGTGCATTTTCCCTTTATTTAATTAGTTTGCTGATTTGACATAGAAGCATTTCAACATTCATCAAAAAAAACTATGGACGGGACTTTCTGACCACGCTCGCATCAAAACCATAAAATCTCATCCAAGGTCAACAGATCTTTGCACGGTCCACCAACCCCCTCACCCCCCAAACTACGGTTCTCATGGCAGACAGGGCAGCAAAATTCCTCCAAGCTTGTTGCTTAGTTTCAACATATTTGCATTTGTTAATAGATCTCTATTAACAATAACAGATTTTTAAGAAAACTAAACAAATCATTGTTTTGATAATAGTCATAATGACGACTGAAGTGAACACTTATTTTGGATGGTACAGTGATGCACTGAATGGTGGAATGTGAGTTTTGACCCATGATTTCCAATTTAAGAAGGCAATTACAGGAATGATGTGGCCTTTTATAAATAGTCTTAAAAATAACAATAATTTCAATTTGAACTGTAAGGCCAGTAGCATTGTTTAATCTTAATCAGTTTAAAACATGAAGAATTATAGTATTAGTTGAACATAATATAGAATATAATCCATAAGTGAATTAAGTTCATGCAGTGAGTCCATCATAGATGTATTGTTGAACTAAGAATTGGCGACATTGGCGGCTTGTATCGTAACTTCCTTTGGGTATTATGTGCAAAGAAATCCTAAACCCATTCTTTACAAACCATTTTACATATTAGGTACATCACACAAAAGAAATCTTCTCTTGCAGTTTTAATATAAAGTCTTGGTAAAATAATATCATGTTAATGTTGTAATGTTGCAATATCAGAAGCAAGTGCTTTTCTGAAACAGGATATGAAATACAGTCAGGAGATTACTTTAGATAAACAAAGATGAGGAGAAAACAAGCAATGTGTTCCCAGGCTACATGGGGTGATTTAGGCAGAACTCCAATTCATCAGTATCATACCCTTTGTTACATTCTTCTGTGTGTATGTGTGTGTGTGTGTGTGTCTGTCCTGTCTGTGTGTGAAGGAAATAGGTGGGGGTTGGAGAGGAATGCTGACAGGATGAGTTTCAGATTTTTATCTTTGAGAGCTATTCTAGCCACACTGCTGACACTGTCATGGATTACACACAATAATCATTATATGAATAATAAGGGACTTTTTAAATGCTCCCAATATTTTGGAATAATATTACATAAGGAGTAGAGAAAAGGGAACAAATGGTGTGTGGTTCTTCTTTGTATAATACAGGATGGGCAGAACCTTGTGAAGACCCTGGAAACAGAAAATGAGCTTGATGGTCGCACTTTATTGTGTGGGAGGCAAAATGTTAGCTTCCCAATGGCAAGATGAAAGTTGGGTATTACATTGGCAGCAGATTGATGTTGGATCTTCTGTTCTGATGGCAATTGGCAGGAACCTAATTTTAATACATTTGCATGTCGTGCATACTCACTAAAAGACAACTTCACCAGATTAAATTGTACCTTTGGAATTAAGAATGCAGCAAATGAAAAATATGTGCCCTCAAGTTCATGGCTGGTTAAAGCTATAGCTGGTGAAGTAGTCTTCCTGATAGATTTGAACTGAATAGGGGCTGTTTTTTCTTGTATGGGGAGCTCTGTTGAACCAGGAATGCACTGAGGTCAGGTGAAAGTGGCTGACCAAGGTAGGGAGCGAGCTGGCTATGAAGGAGGAATGAAGTATGCTTTATTAATGGATGGATGGAGGTTGCAGTCCGACAAAGACTCAGAGGCAGAGGGAAGAATCTGGACTACACAGCGAAAGCCAATGTCTACAGATGGTATGTCAAGTATGATTGTGGGGAGATCAAGGGTTACAGACAGCAGATCAATGGTAAGGTCCTAAGGACAGTAGTGGGGATGTTTGCTGATGATTGCACAATGTTCGGCATCATTCATGATTCATCAGATTCTGAAGCAGTCCATATTCAAATGCAACAAGATCTGGACAATATACATGCTTGGACTGACAAGTGGCAAGTAACATTAGCGCCATACAAATGCTAGGCAATGACCATCACCAATAAGAGACACTCTAACCACCGCTCCTGGTCAAAAGTGCTCAGGACAGGAGAGAGGGAATTAAAGATGATGCTGGCCAAACATTTGCTTGCTTTTTGTTCACAATTGCTCTCAAGCAGGAAAAATGGCTCAAATGCACCCATTGCTTTTGATAGTTCTGATGCAGCTGGCGAGAACCCACAGAGAATAGCCCTTGGGCAGGAGCAACAAAGACCAGAGTATCAGCAAGGGATGGCAGAAGAGATTCAGGCAGCTCAGGATGCTGGCAACCAGAGGCTACTGAGATGCCGAGTATTGGCATGTAATAGAACATACTGTAGGCATCTGTAAATATCAGAAGGGCAACATCAGAGATAGCTGAGGATGTCAAAGGCTTCCATCACTCACCTTCTGGAAGATTTAGAAATTTGTGGACAGGGAAGCAATCCAGTGGCTTTAAAAGTCACCATGGCATTGAATTTCCCTGCCACTGGATCATTCCAGGTTTCCACTGGCAATATGTCTGGCATCTCACAGTCATCCATTCACAAATGCATCAGAGGGGTCACAACTACCTGTTCGGAACAGCCAATAATTTTAAACCAGGCAGTCAGAGCTGTGGGGTTTGGCACCATTGCTGGATTTCCACAGGTACAAGGGGCAATTGATTCCACATAAATAGGGCTGAGAATTACCTGGGAGCAGCTAGTGGCTTTCATAAACTGAAACGGTTTTCACTCTCTGTGTTCAGCTGGTCTGTGACCAACACAAGCAAATCCTTCAGGTGTGAGCTCACTTCCCAGAGAGTTCTCTGACTCTTACATCCTCACTCACTCATTGGTGCCATACCTGTTTGCACTCCCTCAGCAAATGCTGGGGTGGCCCATGGATGATAGGGGGATATCCATAGAAGATCCGGCTCACGACACTTGTGTGGAACCCAGAAAGCCTGGCAGAGGATAGGTACAATGCAACCATGCCTCAACAAGGGCAACAATAGAGCAGACCATTAGCCTGCTGAGATGAGGTTCTGTTGCCTGGATTGCTTAGGTGGAGCGCTTCAGTAGCTGCCACAGAGAGTCTCAAGGATCACTATGTTCTGCTGTGCCCTGTGTAGCCTTGTACAGTAAAGGTCCTGAGGAATTTGTTGACTGTGAGATGGAGGAGCTCAATTTCCTCTCAGATGAGGAAGACGTAGAAAAAGCCCATGTTCATGAGAGAGAGGACAGCATGGTCCCAGCTGCAGATGTCAGGGTGAGGAGGCAATGAATAAGCCTGTGACATCCTCACTGCATCCAGCTACTAGCCTGAATGAAGCCCTTAAAAGATCACTTGATCTCCCAAAATACCAGTGTGTAAGTGTCACTTCATTCCCCTCAGACCAACATACAAGCCTGTGCCACCTAGAAAGGAAAGTGCTGTAGGCTCTCGTTATGACCAAGCCCATCTGCATGTTTCAATCAAATTCAAGGAGATCACCTATTTCTCAATGACACACTCCAAGTCCTGGCAAGGTCTTGCTAAGAACTCTTTCATGCACTTGCAACACATGGAATGTTTTAACTTCAGATGATAATCCATCAAGCAAAGCAGTCTCCCATCCATTGACTCTGTCTACACATTCATTGCCTAGGAAAAGCAGCAACAAGGACCCCACGCACCCTGGACATTCTCTTTTCCACCTTCCTCCGTTAGGAAAAAGATATACCAAAGTCTGAGGACGCGTACCAACTGACTCAAGAACAAATTCTTCCTTGCGCCATCAGACATTTGAATGGACCTACCTTGTATTAAGTTGATCTTTCTCGACACACTAGCTATGACTGTAACACTACATTCTGTGCTTCTCCTTTCCTCTCTATGCACGGTATGCTTTTGTCTGTATAGCGTGCGAGAAACAATACTTTTCATGTATACTAATACAAGTGGCAATAATAAATCAAATCAAATGATGAGACAACAGTCTATGATGGATGAAAAGGGAGTGAACATTACACGCTGGTTTACCAATCAAATTCCAAACCCCTGAATCAACAAGGGACAAACATAGAAAATTAGAAATTATATGGTTTGACAAAGGGTCATTTGGACTTGAAACATTAGTTCTTTTCTCTTCTTAGAGATGCTGCCAGACCTGTTGAAATTTTCCAGCATTTTCTCTTTTGGTTATAGAAAAGTACACACATTAAGAGACTCTAAGATGCCACTTCTTTTGAGACTCCATAATAAATAGTATTTGCTTAGCCCCACATCACCATCATCGATATCTAATGTAATGCAACCCCTTTAAAAAGCCCCATCAGTAAGCAAAGCTTGAAAAATCATGAACATTCAACACGTAAGAATAAAATGATTTGATATTTTCAACATGATTGAACACATTCATGAGATGCACAGATGCATTGCCTTCGGCCCCATCTGCTGGAGGTACTGAGGTCACTGGCAGAGGAGAGGAGGAACGCCCTGAGGTGATGTCCTTGGGGCAACCCGTTGGCACTCCTCTTCCTTGTGGAATGGTACCTCCCTGAATCCTGGAGGAGAAGGGGCACCCGGAAGTCATGTGGTTTGCATGCCCAAGCCACGACAGAACCTAGGTCATAGAAACTATTGTTCACTCAAATCTGCATGTGGCCCTGGACATCTCTGTTAGATATTTCCTTGCTTGTTTCTGCACCACCATCTCGTTTCTTATGAGTGATTTTCGCAGCACATCGTCAGCATGGAGCTCAGCATAGGTCTGGTCCCGAACAGTCCTCTGACTTTCAGAGGTCTTAGCTGCCACATCAATCGCTGCAATATACCTGTGACATGATCTCCAGATGTGGACTTGAGCCTGATCATAAACAAGTACCCATCAAGATGAATTTCTCTATGCTGGTGGAGGGTGTGGGGACATGATGTGATGGTGCATCCTCTGAGTGGTCAGTGTCATCCTCAGAGACGGAGGACGGATTTGCTGAAGATTGGTTTGGGTGTTTCACCTTGCTGTGAGGATCTGCACTGGAGAACACAAGGAGTAAGTTCATGGTTGTACATGGTAGTCCATCAATATATCATATCTATCTTCTTTTGCCCAGTTCTCAAAACCAGACAAGAGGCATCTCATTCTGGTGTCTTGAGACTCCTGCCTCTCCATCTCCACAGATTTTTCCAGCTTCCTCTTCAGCAGGGATCAATATGTGCTCAGGTACTCTGCCACATGTCTTTGACTGCTCCCTGGTATTATGCATTCTTTTGTCCTCGAGGCAAACAGAAAGATTAAGCGTCCTCTCAATGGGCACAAAACCCCTTTAATGAGCAAGCATGGCTATGACAGCTCCTGTGCCCTTCCTAGTTACTGTTCTGCATATGCACTCCCCTGCAGTTAGTACAACTTGCACAGCTTGAACAGACTGCCACCATATGTTCATCTGATGCTGAGATCCAAAATCCAAACTCCTGTCTGACATACTTCTCTACAAACACATTTACTATGCTTGATATCATTATGAGTGTCACTTTCCAGCGACTATACTGTGCCACTTACAGTGGGGAGTTGCACAATGGTTTTAGTCTGAGCCTGAGAAAAGAGGTACATCTTACCTACTGAGTGTTTCCAACATTTTCTGGTTGAGGTTTAGTTTGATGCCACTTACACCCGCTGAAGACAGGGGAGCCAATAGCTCCCTCCAGCACTAAAACAGTTTACAATTCACTTCCGGAACAGAGGCTCATTTTGGAGTACAGCCAAGAATGTGCAACCTGCAATCTGCTGTCAACTCCACTGTTGTAAAAGTGGAATGGAGCAGAGATTGATTTTTAGTACAACAAAATACCTGTCTCCATTATTGCAACATGCATGCTTATTATCTGTATTCCAGAAAAATCTAGAAATGTCGGACTTGTTAGTAAAGGCTATGCTAATTGTATTGAATACAGATACCAGTTAAAAGCTCTGTAATTACCAGCGTAGTTAAATACTTGAGATGAGCTTGTAATATCACAACTCATTTTATTGCCAGTTTTAATAGATGGAAACATATTTCTGACCATTGATGACTCAGGTTAGAACATTCCAATCATGAATCCTCTTTGGATTTGCTATTTTATAAAACTATATTTTTGCTCCTCTCACTTTTCGATTTGTATTAATATATTTGTTTGCCTTTAATTTTCCAGCTTTGAAGAAGGTTTTTCACTTGCGAGGTTAACAGGTTTACTGTTTTCATAGATGTTGACTGACTTGCCATGTGTTTCTTGTATGTTCTGTCTTCATTTTACAATTCGAGCTTCTGCAGTATTTTGCTTTTTACTTAATCTGGTCAAGTTTTCACTTCACTGCTCTGTTGCTGCAGTGTAAATAACACAGTGTACCGCTCATGCAATGGGTCCACTAGCAAAACCATTGTATAACACAATGCATTGTCAGGCTCCTAAATTAGCATCTTAATCTTCTTCCTTTACTGAAGGATTACAATGCCTTCCTGTTTACCAAGGTTGTACAGTGACTCCATTCACATTTCATATCACCACTAACATCAAATATATTTGAATTCTGCAAATATTTCATGTTCAAGCAGTGATAAAGTCATACTCCCCAGTGATATAAAGTCGAAACAGTTTCTGTGAATAATTAGTTAGGAAAGGAAGAATGTCTGAAGTCTAAAGTTCTAAAGTTTATTTATTAGTCACAAGTAGGCTTACATTCACACTGCAATAATAATGCTGATTTCTTTGCCTATTACCCTTAGACTAAGCAACCGATCATTTGTATAGATGACAGCACCAAATTTTGTCCATTCATGGGATAGCATCCAGTACTAAAGTTTTGGTGGAAGAGGGCACTATCGAAAGTAAAAACTGGATATTGTTGGAAACACTTTGAGGAGAATAAAAACGCACAAAGATTTGGCTTACTGTGAAGTAAAAGTTTCAAACCAGAGCCCAGATCGCCTTGAACTTGACCATGTTGGCACTGGGACTGGTGATCAACCTAATCCCAGGAGGTAGGTACCTCATTTAAATACTTTAATGAAACCCCACAGGCAGAGTTCTCTAGTGGTTTTGATGGTGAACATGGGAGCAGGGTGCAGAATATGGCAGGAGATTAGTCTCTGGCTGGTGTCAAACCTGTGTGAAATTAATTTGCATTCCACTAATTAGATGCACATGAAAGCCCCACTGGAAACTTCCACCCATACCCGATTCTCCATGACAACGGCGATAAAACGCGTGGGCATGAAACACATTTGGAACAAGGTGGTGCGCCATTGTCAGGAGTCACCTGAACAATGTTTGGGGCTGCCTCTGGAGTTCGAGATGGAGGCTGCCCATAGCCCTGGAACTCAGAACACTGCAACAGTGGTCTGGAGGAGCATCTGCTGGTGGACCTTCCAGATTCAACTTCTAGGAGGAGGCCCATCTTCTAGCCTCAGAATGTTCAATTCTGCCCCGATTTAATCAGCATCCCCTTCTGACCCCCGATCTCCCCGCCCATCATCCATACTACAATACTGTTGTTTGGTGTTGTAGGATTATCTGCCAGACGGCCAGTCAGTCTCTCAATTCAGTAGGCTGGGGCCAAGAAAAGGATTTCAAAAGTGGTAGACAAGTTCTAGTGACAACATTGTTTACCACAAAACTGCAGTCCCACCTTACTTCCTCCCCGCTTCTCCATAAATATTGGAGCATTTGGCTTTGCATTCAGCATGTCATATGGGAATCTCTGTCAGGGGTGGTAAAGGTATCAGTACTAATGACCTGACCAAATAAAGGAAGAAACACTGAGAGTCACATACCCATCTATTTTCCTCACAGCTTCCACCTACTGAATGTCCAATAAGCTGAATGCTGGATGGACACTGATAAGGTAAAATGCAGGGATCTCCAGACCTTGGTCTTGGCTTGCTTACCTCGCTGAAAAATAAATACTTCTTCATGAAGACCTCAAGATCAGTCTAGAAAATGTTTGGGTTTGCATCCTTTACTTCCTGTTACATTGCCTTCCTGTTTCCTTCAGACAGCAACAGTGAAATTGGTGAGGGTGGGAAGAGGTCAATAGAGTGGGAGGAAGCTGGTATAGAATACAAACATCGACACAGCTCAGTTGGGTGAATGACTTGGAGATTTTCTGTAATTATGAAGGGGACATCAGGCCTTATCAGCTGGTCCCAGCAGCTTCTCACCCTAGCAACTCACCTGAAATATTATAATAACTTGACCCAACCTTCAGATACTTTGACGGGGTCCACTCTGGGTGATTGTAAGCCTTGTTCTATCATAGTAGTGACAGCAGAGCAGGATTGTGGAATTTCAACCTCGTAGTATTTGCCAGAAGTGAAGTGAAGTATAACAGGTTGCAATAGAGAACAGAAGGGGCAAAGACAAAGATTTGGAGGCTGAACTGAGATTTATGTAAAGGAAAATGTATTTGATGTGTTTCCAGTGCTGCCGTTTACAGTATGTAAGGGACCTACATTTTGAGAATATTTAACAAGAAAACATAAATGAGAACAAATGGCTCAGTGTTGTCTGTCATTAAATACATTGTGGGATTTTACAGCCTTGCTCGGGTGAAACCAGAAATTCCTGCCTGAGGTCAACGGTGATTTCCGTTGTTGAACCCTTGCCCGCTCCAACACCGTGGCAGGCG
This sequence comes from Carcharhinus amblyrhynchos, assembly GCF_965287045.1. NCBI lineage: Eukaryota > Metazoa > Chordata > Chondrichthyes > Carcharhiniformes > Carcharhinidae > Carcharhinus > Carcharhinus amblyrhynchos. The sequence continues at coordinate 82,850,893 of NC_137331.1, read as the reverse complement.
AGGTGGTGGAGTTCTAGCTATTAAGCAAAAAACATTTTGATAATATTTCAATGAATTATCCATAATGTCACAAACAAAGTCCGTATTGGTCTGCACAATACATATCTAGATAACTGAAACGAAGAGTGTTGGACCCAAAATTCTGATGGGTGGAAATGGAACCGAGGCAGTGCAAGATTGCCACTGACTATAACATTGTGGCATTTACTCCACCATAATCAATAGGGTTAGCTAAATCACGTGGAGAAAGGTATTCAGACTATCTAAATCTAGCCTGCAATATCTTAAATACTTTATGGATAGGCAGCAAAAATCTGGGGAAGGAGTTTAGTGGACCAATTGGAGATAATGATGGAAAGGGATACTTAATAGCTATGGTTCACTATTTCTCAGGTTATGTACCATCAAGGCTGACTCTTTGCTGATCAGTGGGTTCTCGGATGCAGTGTCAGTAAAAATGACATGGCTAGAGTTCACCTTTACGATGCTGTCCCCTCAGTCAGTTCATTCAACCTTTCTGGACAAGATATTTCCCCATATTAGAGCATGTGTGTTATTGCTATGGCAATGAGAGATCTCTTGAAGTTCTGTTACGGTCAACTTGGTTCAAAGAAGCTGACAATATCAGAGCACAGCCAATTATCACTGTTAACACAGCCATCAGCTAATTACCTAAGCACAACACCAGAAAAGGTTTATGATCAACATAGAGAGTCACCAGAGATAGATGCAGTGGTGTTTAGAAACAGTGGTAGTAAAAATACACAGTCACAATAAAGCTATTTTATGAAATCCAATGTTCCAAGGGATAGCAGTTCTTTGTTTTTCTGCATTTGTAAAAATGCTTGGAGATCAGCTTGCCAACAAAAAAATGATCCTCATGTTCTTCCATACTGAAGTGTTCTTCTCTTCAGCAGACCAGTTCTCATACAGTCTTAGAGAGCAATGTGGTTTGTAGGCTCTGGTGGAAGGTACTTCCTAGTTGGTCTTTTCTCCTTGCCTGTGGCCTTGTCAAATATATGAGAATACCAGAGTAAATCCCAGGATAATAGCTCTGCGGAGGAGTCGTGCTGTCACCCGGACTTTTGTGCGCTTGCTGCATGGGTGAGAGGTGTTATAATTCAGATCAGAAACTCCATAGCACTTTATGAAGCCTGCCTGGATCATAAGTTTTGCATTTTGAATTTAGCTAGGATAAGCACGATATATTTCACCTCAGGTATGATTCAAATGACCCAAGAGGGAGCTTTTATCAAAGTATATTTAAGAATACAGTTAATATGTGTAGAAAGAAAACTAGCAATAACTTTTATCAATTACAAGCAAAAAACCATAATAAAAAAAAACCAATCTTGAACAAATATATCTAAAATGTTCTAATCAAAAAAACTTTCCAAAAACCCTTTCTACAAGTCTAACACAGCAAAGGCTAATGCTCATTTGATACTGGAATTGAGTCATTTGGTTGGAGAATTGAATCACTGAATTCTCAGCCTTGTAACTTCTAGCAGCCTCTGGTTACACACAGAACAGTCTGAAGTCAGAACAATTTCCCAGAATGCCAGCGAGAGAGAGAGAGACTCTAATCAAGCCAACCACCAACATTAGATTTTCCACTCTAGGCATACAAGAAGCCTTGCTTTCAGCTAACCAGTAGAATTTCCAAAACAAGGGAGAGAGAGAAAGAGAGAAACACTTCCTTTCAGCTTGATGCCCACCTCCTTCTAAACTAAAACGGCTGCCAGCCAAACAGAAAATGAAACCTTAAATTCACTAGGAAACAAAATCAGTCCCGAACACATGACCTACCAACCAGTCTTCCTCCTAACAATGTAATGTCATAAAATAATCCTAGAAAGTACCTGAGGCCCATAGTAAAAACAAACAAAACCCCATTTAAGCCATTGAAGGAGCAATAAGAGGACTTCTGGCAGATGGTCCAGCAACAATGAGGAAACACACTGAAAAGGTCTGCTTACAACTGCAGAGAACCTGATTTTTTAAAAAGTCTTAAAGGTACACTAATGTCACAAAGGGCACGGGGTGAGAAGAAATTTCTGCACTGGCATTTTCTAAGGATATTTGGGAAGAGTTTTGGTGGCCTTGTGAGAGGGTAGAACACATGCCATGAACTCGGGCAGAGAGTATGGCCAGCTTTTTACTATTTGACTCTGGAATTGGGATCTCAACTGTCAGAGTTTTTGTCTCCTTAAGGTGACAATTTTTTTACTCAATTGGTTCTAAATTTTTTTTTACTTAAATACCTTCTAAACCTCAGTGAGTAAAGGCCCAATCTGTCCAACCTTCCCTCATGATGTAACCCTTCAATCCCAGGAATGAATTGAGTGAATATTCTCCAAACTGCTTCGAATGCATTTATGTCTCTACTTAAATAAGGAGACCAAAATTGCACACTACTCTAAATATTGGCTCACCACCACTCTATACAATGTAATAAAACATCTCTACTTTTATATTCCACTCCCCTTACAATATATGATAACATTGCATTTGCCTTTCTAATCATTTGCTGTACCTGCATACTAATGTTTTGTGATTTTTGTATTAGGGTCTTCTCCTAGTTAACCAGATGTCTTCTCCAAGTTAACACAAGCTATTCCCACCTATCATCAGAAGGCATTAACTATAGCTTCAGTGTTCCATGCAGAACGCACAGTGACCAAGGATGCAACGTTGAGAGCAAGGTCACAGAGAATCCTTTCGAGGCTTATTGTATTGTCAGGTGTAACCCTGTCACCAAGTGCCAGTAGTAGTGGGCGGTACAGTGTGAGTAGATCATTTCTGTGCCCAGCTCTCTCAGGACTTTTTTGGGAGCAATTTTGTTGGGCTGGAGAGGGGACAAAGCCAGTGCCATGGATGGGAGCTCTCTACTGTTTGACTTTGCAGCTGGGCTCTCAACTGTTTGATATTTTTGTCTCCATAACTGTTTTGCTGAATAGGTTTGGTGTCAGTGAAGTGTCACTGAATTGGAATCTTCATGCGTTCAGTGTGCTTTTTCCTGCATTACAGTCCCACAACAGAGGGTGTTTAATAAAAAAAATGCTGAATGGGTAACCTTTAGAGTCCTTGCTTAGCAAGACAGTTAACGCACTTCGGTCAAAGCTAATGTTGCTGACAAGGTTTGTGGACAAAATCTGTAAACTTAGCCACCTCCTAGCTTAAGGCAAGTCATGCATCTAAATTATCTCTCTTTCAGGTTTAAATCAGGTGAAATTCTGGCATAAATGGCAGAGTTTCTGGGTCAGCAGCTTTTGGTTTCATTTGCGTTCACACATCACTTTGGGGGTGGATGCATCTATTGCCAGCACGCAGTTCTACTGGAATTTAGCGCGTATTTTAGAACAGGTGTAATTCTCGGGTAACTAACACAATAAATTCTGTATCTCTTACATTCCCAAGATACAAAATCAAAATATTTTGTATCTTGTGTCAATATAAAATCTGAAAAACAATGTGAAGATCTAAAATGACAACATGCAAAACTTAGCAACAGGGCTACTGACTGTGCTTGAATTATTATGAAGACTACAAGTTTGGAAACGATTTTGGATTTTACTGGTGGCCTTCTGTATTACTGCATTCACTCTTATAAATTATCCCTTTCTCCTGCGATTTCAGCCATCTATTCTACTGGACTTGCTGGGATCACATTTCTTCTTTGTCTCACATTTTATAATTAAAATCCATCAGGGCATGAAATTGACAAATGTGAGCATATTGCTTTCAATGACTGGTAAGTGCAGGTTTCACTCTTTCTGCACGCCAACAGAACAAAGAGGACACACAACAAAGACACAAACTAATGCTAGATGATACCAATAGCAAGCAGGTAAAACAATACCTGTCTGGAGGATATAGCCCTTATCACCCTATCAGCTCTGCTGCAACACAAAGGAATACAGTCTCTGACCGATTTCACAGCTAGGTTTTCGAATGCACTGAATAAGAAACAGAGCTTTGTTGATTTAAAGGCTGGAGAAACTTGAGCAAGTGCGAAGATGGGCAATAAGAACTTTGTGGGGGTAGTGGTGGTTCCAGCGGTGGGGTGGAGTGGTGGTTGGGGGCGTGGGGCTTGGAATTAAAATGAGCCAGCTGTTCTCATGTATTGGCAAAATACACTGTAACAATAACTTCAGTGTTCCCTTGTTTAAGAGTCAGCTCTATTCATTAAGTAGTTATTCTATTTTGATATTCTACATACCTAGGCTGTCAGATCACCTCATGGATCTTCAGGATGTCCTTAATAAATTCTTTATCCTGCAGAAGACACCTTTAATATGGACTCTTCATCACACTTCATTCTGGGTCCTCCTGTATATTGATTAAATTGCCTGGTGGCACTTTGACTACCAAGACTTTTATAATGAAACCCAATGGAATCAACAAACACTGCATCCCATTTATTAAAAATCTCTATTTCTATGTTAAAATGCAATAAAATTTAAATTTATATTTGATATACTTTGGGAAAACTATAGTATTCCATACAATGGGTGAAATTTAATGAAGGCCATTTGCACAAAACTTAAGGTGGGGGGGGTGTTGACGGTTGCATTAGAATCATATCAAAACATGCTGTTGTACTGCAGCTGACAGACTGTGGATCGATTGCGATTCTTGCCATTATGACACTTGGGGAGCTTGAAGGGGTGGGGGGGTGGATTCTCTGGGCTAGCTAGCCCTGATCGCAAATTGTGATGGCCTGGAGAATCAGGAGTCGGTGAGAAAGCGAATTTTGCACTGGTTGCCAAACCCACTGTGACCTTCCCATGCAATGCTACCACCACCGCCAATTAGGCTCCTGGCCAGGGCGGGCAGGAAACCTATAAATATTCAAATACACACATTTCAGTATAATTAGCAGGCTTGCAGCCTGAGTTAACTTTTATTAAAGTAAAGATTTTAAAGTTTACTTATTAGTCACAAGTAAGGCTTACAAGTAACATTGCAATGAAGTTACTGTGAAATTCCCCTAGTCACCTCAGTCTGGGGCCTGTTCGGGTCAATTCAACTAACCAGCACTTCTTTCAGAATGTGGGAGGAAACCGAAGCACCCGGAGGAAACTCATACAGACACGGAGAGAATGTGCAATCTCCACACAGACAATGACCCAAGCCGGGAATCAAACCAGGTCCCTGGTGCTGTGAAGCAGCAGTACTGGCCTTCATTATTCACCCACTACCCCAGCAGGATCTGCACTTGGGACGCCTTTCATCCAGGTCCTCACAAGCAAAGATCTGGCACGTTGAACCACAAAGGTCGAGGAAGCACCACCAACCCCTCAGCAATGAGAGGCATCTCCCCTACCCCCCCACGCCATGCAGGCCTGAGGTTTATCCAACCTGACCCCTCACTCAGCCTCCTCCCTTCCTCCTCAGACTACCCGCGTCAGACCACCACTCAGGCCCCCTCACCCCTCAGACTCCCCACTCAGCTTCCCTACACGCCAAACACCTTGGCAGTGCCAACAGTTCACTGTCCCAGGCATCCTAACACTGACACCCTGGCCTGGCACTGTGGAGACTCAAGGGGGTAAATCCATTATTCCATCTGCCCCTCTGCTGTTGCCAGGCTGCAGAGGAAGGGTCCCTCAGGGGTCTTGGACTAGTGGTGAAGGGTTGATCTCATCATTCTTTGTTGGGATGGGGTGTCATGTCTGAAATGCCCCGTCTGGCCTTGGCAGACCTTTCTTCTTATCAACTGACACCAGGATCGCTGCCATCCTGCCTGCCCACATCATATAAGTGCATAGGACCCATGCTTCCATTATGCTAATTAGCAGGCGATCATGTGACTGCATTTAGCTGGCTGCTTTATTCTATCAATAACACTCATTTCTGCTGCTACAGCAATTAAATTACCTCCCAATGGATAAGAATTCCTTAACCATCATCTAAAATTACATTTGTGAGAATCTATCTGACCACTATTCGGATTTCTGACGAAAAGGAATCCTTCTGTTAGTACTTTATGTGAAATTTTAAGGTTTTTAAAATACCTTCACAGCTTTGTTGGACATCTTCACAAATGCATTTGCAGTGCTACAAGATCCAACTATCAGGCAATCCTTCCCTCGAAGGATAGCTTTGGGCTGTCAACTGGAGGTCTAGAATTCTAACTGACATTTAAATTCACACTATATGACGCTATAATGTTTTAGGGAAGGAGAAAATTTTTGTTCACCAGCCTTCCCCTCAAGTCACCCACCAGATTCTTAGCTGTGATTTTGATCTAATATTACTCATTGATTAATCCAAGTTTCAAGCGCTTTATTTGGGTTGACTCAATCCACACTATTACCACACTGTGGCGCAGCACGGTGGCACAAGGGTTAGCACTGCTGCCTTAACAGCACCAGGGACCCAGATTCGATTCGAATCTTAGGTGACTGACCATGTGGAGTTTGCACATCCTCCCTGTGTCTGTGTGGGTTTCTTCTGGGTTCTTTGGTTTCCTCCCACAGTCACTGGCCATGTTAAATTGCTCCTTAGCATTCAAAGATGTGCAGGTTAGGTGGATTAGCCATGGTAAATGTGTGGGGTTACAGGGCAGGGTAGAAGGCCTGGGTAAAATACTTAGTCAGAGAGTTGGTGAGTCAGTGCAAACAGACACCTAGGCACTCAGAGTCGGTGCAGACTCAATGGGCTGAATGGCCTTCTTCTGCACTGTAGAAATTCTATATTTGAAAAGCTAAATACAGTGGTTTCCCCTCCAGCCCTTTGAATTTCTTAAAGATATCTTTTGCCCTCCTACAGTAGGCTGCAGGCCCCCTACCTGCTGCAGCAGCAGCTAATCTTCCAGATGGCACAGCAGAGGCTGCTGAGTTGCCAGCTCTCTGCTAGGGCCAGCAATTCTCAGGGACGGACTGCCATCCTGAATAGGGCAGCAACCCCAGCATTTAATTGGTTGCTGCATGCAAGTCCCACAACGGTGGGCTATCTGCTTGGTTGGTAAAACTCTATCCAAATGTTCAGATCCTCCATTAGAATTGTTCCCTCAGCTATTCAGCTGGAGTACTGTGTCAAATTCTTATTTTAGAAAGAATGTCAAGGCTTTTGAGGAGATTTACTGGAATCTACCAGGGAAGAGGTGTTTCAGTTATGTGGCGATACAGTTGAAACTGGGATTGTTCTCTCTTTAGAACAACAAAGATTAAGGGCAGATTTAGCAGAAGTGTTCAAAATGCTGCAGGATTTGATAAAGCAGACAGGGAGTTTAGTTTAATAGTTTAGTTGTTTATTCAGTTTAATAGTTTAAAAATAATTGGCAAAAAAGGGACTGGAGTAGATGAGAGTCATCATTTGGAATGATGTGGAGATGGCAGCATTGGACTGGGGTGGGCAGAGTCAGAAGTCTCACAATATCAGATTAAAGTCCAACATTCCAAATAAACCTGATTCCAAATAAACCTGTTGAACTTTAACCTGACGTTGTGAGACTTCATAATTTGGAATGCATTGCCTGAAAATCAGTGGAAGGAGATTCAATCATAACAATCAAAAGGGAATTTAATCTCTACTTAAAAAGGAAACATTTGCAGGACTATGGGGAAAGATGGGGGAGGGGGATTAATTGGTGGCACTTCAGATTTAATGACCGCTTTCTGTTCTGATTACCTCTAATATTATTGGAGGTCAGGTAGCCAGTTATCTTTCCTGAAATATATAGGTGAACTAGCTGCATTTTTATGATACGGTGAACAAGGTGCCTGCTGAGTAGGGTGGTGGGGTGTGGGATGGCAGGGTGGAAAGATGGCAGAGCGGTCAGGTGGCAGAGTGACAGGGTGGTAGGGTGGCAGGGTAGTGAGGTTGGGTTATGGTCGGGGGAGTGGAGAGTTGCGGGGGAGGGGAGGATGTTGGAGAGGGTGGCAGGTCAAGATGGAAGTCAGAAGGTTGGCGTGAAGTCAGGGGCATCTAGTTACCCAGTAGTTAAACATGGTTGTTTCAGTCTAACATTTCCTGGGTAACTACTTAGGTAACTGAGTCAGAATCCTTCAAAGTCTCCAACTCTAACTCAGAGTTGGAGATCTTTGTGGCGGGTTCTGAATGCAACGGAATTGCCCATCAGAAGTTAAAAGTTCCCAGGCAATTTTCAGAGAGTCCTTGCACTGGAACGTCCGAGATGACCCCCAATGCATCTTCCAGGTTACCTCCTGGGTGTGATCATCTAGATGGAAACTGAGAGATCTGGACCATTGTACTACTTCGGCATGAATCACCCAGAATTTTACTCCAGCAACATGATATTTAATGGGGCTCTACATGTTCTGTTGAACTGACATGAACTGGTTTTATCATTTTTTAAATAACAACAATGAATTGTATGAAAAACATAAATAGCAGGAATTGCTGAAAAGGAAAGCTTCACACTGAAAGAAAATTGTCAGTGCTTTCACGCTAGGAGATGTCTCACATTTCATTGACATTTCTGCACTGTGATGTCATGCTTATGCACATGAGAACAAACACAGTCTCCAAACCCCTTCGTGTAGGATTACAGCAAAGCAATGGTGTAATTGTAAAAGAACTTGAAGATGTTGTGATACAAACAATCGATCATTTAAAATGAGAAAGCAAAGAGATTAGTGAAGACACAATGGCCTTCGAAATGGGATCGTATGATCAGCCATCAGAAACCCTGGAACAGAACATGAACCTCAAGGAGTCAATTCAGGAAGAAAGTTTGAATTTGGGGTTGCTATAGTGATGGTAGGTCAGCCAGGCCTTGGGAGAAGGGGGACAACTAGGAAAGGGAAAAAAAAATGAAGGTTAAGGAAGCGATCAGGAAGATGGTGGTTCGGATGAGATGGGATAGGTTGAAGGTGGTGGTGGTGGGGGAGATGGCATGGATCAAAGGATGGCCAGTTGGCAAACGCATGGTTTTAATACGGAGCGGGGCAAAATTCTCCTGCACTTCTTAGCCCCAGGTAAGTATTTTTTAAAAAAACTTACCATCATAGTGTAGATAAGTTAAAGTTATTAGTGTCACAAGTAGGCTTATATTAACACTGCAATCAAGTTACTGTGAAAATCCCCTAGTGGCCACACTCTGGTGCCTGTTTGGGTACACTGAGGGACAATTTAGCATGGCCAATGCACCTAGCCAGCACTTCTTTTGGTCTGAGAGGAAAGCAAAGTTCCCAGAGGAAACCCATGCAGACACAGGGAAAATGCGCAGGCTTCACACAGACAGTGATTCAAGCTGGGAATCGAACCTGGCTCCCTGGCACTGTGAAACAGCAGTGCTAACCACTGTGCCACCGTGCCGTTCAAAGGGAGCAAACAAAGGGCTGTTTCAGGATTTGAATCTGGGACCTCTCGCACGCTCATGACCTGATACCCCTAAGTGAGGATCATATCCCTAGACCAACGAGCCCGCATTAAAAAGTGATAAAAGGTGATGGATGGAATATGGAGATTGAAGTTCATCGCTAGCAAAGGTTGTTTAATGGTTTCAAGCAGAGCGGCAAGGGAACAGAGTTTATGACAAGGTGACACTGCCTGAGTCTCTGTACAATTTCACTGAAGGAAAGTTTAATCCATTCTTGAATTAATAGCAGACAGCCTGGTGGCAGTGAGATGAAGGGTAGGGGTGGAGAAATAGGGCTTGGTTTCAGGAGAAAAGAATTGAAGCTGATCCCATAATTGCAGATGAAGTCAACACGGAGTAAGATTGAGGTCACTCCATCTGTCTAGGAATACAATAAAGCTATTGCTGAGATGTATTGGGTGCATTGGGACAGGTGGGATTGGAATCATACAAACATAGCAATGAACAAGCATTTCCAAGTAAACCTTAGTTGTTTTATATTTCACAGGATTAACCCCAAAATTATGAGAAGTGAAATGATAGTGCTACATAGGTGTCATGCAACAGCTTAGCTTAGTGTCTATGTTAAATGTTAAAGTTCTTATTGTAATCCAAGTCCTACATTAACAAATCTAAACAGATAATAGCTAAGAGAATCAAGTTGAAAAAAAAATTCACTCGATGCAATCATTTTCTTTGAATTATTAAAAGGCTTCTGAAATCCTTCTATCAAGAAGGCCATTTTCATAAATCAGCTGGCACACTAACCTTGGCATTGAGTTTCCCTGAAAGGTTGCACGCACCTGAAGATGTTGTGTGCCGCAATACAGCAGCACAGCACGCAAGAGACTGCCTTTGTCCAAAAATGGTCATAGGAATGATGATTGGAACAATGCACTATTTTTGGCAGGTGATAGCAGCAATTGGCAGTTTACCTGCAGAGCAGCCATTGACTGAGCCACAGAACCACTTGCTAGAGTACACAAAAAAATGTACAGTGGGCAATTTTTTCAGAAAATCCATTTTCAAGGGGTATGCCTGCTCCAAATAGAAAACCTCACCACATGAAAGCTTTCATTAAAATGTCTAAATGTAATTAAGAAGATAATCTGAGAACCTGCATAAATCATTTGTAAAAGAAAAATACTTTCCCTTTCTAGATTTCCATTAGAAATGAGGTCATCTCCCTGACTGCTGCTCCTGGTCTACAACTTAGGCTGCAAGAATAAAGAGAAGGTTTGGAGATTGGAAGAAGAGTGGATATAAGTGAGCAACTGAGTATCTACATGGAAAATCAGGAGGAAAAGAACAGGGAACTTCAGTAAGTGCTGCTTATTGGCACCATATCTGATCCTCCCCATATCTGGTTAAGGCAAGCCATGTTGGTAAACCCATTCAGGATAAAACATTTATCTTAAAAATTTGCACTTGATTTCAAAAGCTTGAAAGAAACAGGGCAGAATTTTCTTATCTCACCCATCACGGGAACCAGAGTGGATGGGACAGGGACCATGCAAAGGTCCACTGACTTTAGGTGGGATTTTCTGGTCTTGGGGTGAGCGCAGCCGAAAAATCCTGTGCACAGTTCTACAGCGCCTTTCACAGCCTTAGGTATGTCCCAAAGTGCTTTTAAACCAACGATGTACATTTGAAGTATAGCCCCTGTTGGAAGAAATTCAATGGCTAATTTGAACACATTGATTTCACAGATAGCAATGTGATAATACAAATTGGAGCAGAAGTAGGCCATTCAACCCCTTGAAAAATCATCAGATAATCTGTCTTTATAGAATCATAGAATCCCTACAGTACAGAAAGAGGCCCTTCAGCCCATCGAGTCTGCACTGAACATGATCCCACCTAGGCCCTAACCCCATATATTGTACCCGCTAATCCCTCTAACCTTCGCATCCCTGGGCACTAAGGGGCAATTTCTTAGCATGGCCAATCAACCTAACCCACACATCTTTGGACTGTGGGAGGAAGCCGGAGTACCCGGAGGAAACACACACCGACACAAGGAGAATGTGCAAACTCCACACAGACAGGGACCCGAGCTGGGAATTGAACCCAGGACCCTGGAGCTGTGAAGCAGCAGTGCTAACCACTGTGCCACCGTGTTGCCCACTGTCTGGTGGTGCTTGTTGACAAATAAATATTGGCTAGAACACTTTGGAGAATTTCTTGCTCATTATTGAATTAATGTCATGGTATCTATGGCAGGATATATAGACATAGTTTGACATCTCATCACCTCCAGCAGGGCAGCATTCCCTCTGTGCTATATTTGAGCAGCAGCATTGATATTTTCTCTGGAGTGGAACTTGAACATACAAACCTCTAATTCAGAGCCTAGAGAACCATTTTCCTAGTCAATTGGAATTGGGTATGCATGTGTGTAGGAAGTCAAACCCCCTGAAATTGATGTCTGGTTGGTATCCTGACATCATAGAATCTCTACAGTGCAGAGGGAGACCTTTAGGCTATCAGGCCATTGAATCTGCCCCAATTCTCCAACAAAGCATTTTGCCCAGGCCTGAACTCCGTAATGCCAACAATCCCCTAATTTATACGTCTTGGGACACTAAGGGCCAATTCAGCTAACCTGTACATCTGTGGAAGGAAACTGGAACACTTGGAGGAAACCGACGTAGACATGGGGAGGACATGCAAATTCGACACAGAATCACCCAAGACTGGAATCGAACCTGAGTCCCTGACGCTGTGAGACAGCAATGCTAACCTTTGCACCACTGTGCTGCCCATCATCCTCTCCTCTTTTGGATTCTGGTGGTGTGGGATTGAAAGCAATTGGGGAACTTCCATGGATCTGCAGTTAAGTTACTGAAGTAATTAAAAGCCAATTAAGAACTTTTTGAACACTCATTTCTGAATTTTTCAGCCAGGATGCCTGTATCCTAAGCTGTCAACAACTCATCAGGAAGCTGAATGAACAGCAGGAAGATATTCTTCAGTGAAACTGACAGGCTGGGAAGGCTTTGATGAGTCACACTGAAGAGTTCAAGTCGTGGTCTTTGGAAGACCATTGTTGAAAGTACTCCTCACTATTCACTCAGAAAGTGTTCTCACTATTTGCCAATTTGTTAAAAGTCACTTTATTTGTTCTGCACTTCACTGATCTCCAACTGCATTTCTCCACTGCCTGAACAAAGAACAATATGGCATAGGAACAGGCCCTTCGGTCATCAAGTCTGTGCCGGCACAGATGCTTCTCTAATATTTTCTTGCCTCAACGTGGTCCATATCCCTCCATTCCTTGTCTATTCATGTATCTACCCAGATGCCTTTTGAACGTTGTGATAGAATCTGTTTCCACGACCTTCTCCGGCAGCGCATTCCAAGCGTTCACCACTGTCTTTATGAAAAACTTGCCTCTTATGTCTCTTTTAAACTTTTCCTCTCTCACTTTCAGCCTATGCCCCCAAGTAATTGATCCTTTGACCCTAGGAAAAAGACTCTGACTATCCACTCTATCCAAACCTATCATAATTTTGTAAACCTTCATCCTCCGATACTCTAATGAAAACAGTTTGTTCAACCGTTCCTCATAGTCCACATCCTCCAAACTAGGCAATATCCTGGTAAATCTCTTCTGCACCCTTTCCAATGCACCAACATCCTTCCAGTAGTGTGACCAGGATCGTACACAGTATTTCAAATGTGGTCTTATACAGCTGCAACATGATTTTCCAACTCCTTCACTTAACACCCCAACCAATAAAGGCCAGTATGCCATATGCCTTCTTGATCACCTTGTCCACCTGAGTTGCCACCTTCAGGGAACTATGGATCTGCATACCTAGATCCCTCTGCTTGCTAATATTTCTACTGTTTACTCTATCATTTCCCTCTGCAGTTGACTTTCCAAATCACATCACCTCACATTTTTCAGGGTTAAATTCTATCTGCCATCTTTCAGCCCAGTTCTCCAGCCAATTTATATCTTGCTATAACCTCTGACAATCCTGCTCACTATCCGCTCTTCCCCTAATTTTTGTATCATCTGCAAATTTACTAATCAGACCACTCACATTGTCCTCCAAATCATTTATATATTACAAACAACAGAGGCTGCATCACTGATCCTTGTGGACACCACTTGTCACAAACCTCAATGCTACTCTCTGCTTTCTATGCCTAAGTCAGTTTTGTATCCATCTTACCAGCTCACCTTGGATACCATATGACTTCACCTTCTGTATCAGTCTGCCATGAGGAATCTTATCGAAGGCTTTACTAAAGTCCATGTATACAACATCCATTGCCCAGCCCTAGGCAATTTTTCTTGTCACTGCCTCAAAGAACTCAATCAAATATGTGAGACACAGCCTTCTCTTCACAAAACCATGTTGCCTATTGTTAATAAAGCTGTTCTTTTCCAGATGTGATTCTTGCCCCTAAGACCAACTCACTGATTGTATTATCCGTGACTTCCTCAGTATCATGTATGCCCCAAAGTGAATTCATCTGCAGTTCCAGAGCCATCAAGTGGTCTAAAAGGAGCTGCAGTTAGACACACTTCTTGCATGTGAAGGAGCCTGGGACACTGGAAAGGTCCCCGAGTTCCCACATTGCACAAGAGGAGCATGATACAGGTCTGGGATCTCCTGTCATGACTTAACCCTTGAGTTAACTTACAAAAGCAACCACAATGCCAGGAGGAAAAAGAGAAAACAGAAAGGAAAAACTACTTACCATTCACCAGCCAATTACTTCCCTGCTCACTGTGATGCCACGGTTTGACTTCTTTCTACCTCTCACTTGCCCTCAAGTCTCCCTCGCACGTCCACCTCTCCACTCCTCCTGAAGATAAGCACCTCTCTCCCCTCGGCACCAAATTCCCACAGAGTTCCAAATTTCCGATACCCTCATTCTGACTGAATCTCACTGCCTGCCTTCACCATGTGATGGGAGCAGCCTATTCAGCTGCACTTTCCACCCCGGGCAAGGGGAATGAACAGAAGCCACTGCATTGCCAACAGCAGCAGTAATATCAGCTGTCTTTTCTTCAGCTGCACGCCACTCCATGGAACACATGGTTTGGACAATCAAGGTCCAGCTGAAAGAAGGTGGGACCTCAGCGCCTCAGGAGTCTGTATGGGTATGTCGGCCTTCCAAGGCCTCCTCTACACTCCTGCAGTTGCTGCAGCCTCAGAACTCTAAATGCAGTAAGTACCTAGTGGAGTGCCCCAGGGGTCGGTGCTGGGGCCTCAGCTATTTACCATTTATATAGATGATCTGGAGGAGGGAACCGAGTGTAGGGTGTCGAAATTTGCTGATGACACCAAGATTGGTGGAACGGCAAATTGTGCGGAGGGTGTGGAGAGTCTGCAGAAGGATCTAGATAGGCTGGGCGAATGGGCCAGGAACTGGCAAATGGAATTTAATGTTGGCAAGTGCAAGGTGGTCCACTTTGGTAGGAATAATGGTAGGAAAGACTATTACTTACGTGGCGAAAAACTGCAGCACGCGACGGTGCAGAGGGACCTTGGGGTCCTTGTGCATGAGTCGCAAAAACCCAGCCTGCAGGTGCAGCAGGTGGTCAGGAAGGCGAATGGGATGCTGGCCTTCATAGCAAGGGGGATTGAATATAAAAGTAGGGAGGTCTTGCTGCAGCTGTATAGGGCATTGGTGAGGCCGCAGCTGGAGTACTGTGTGCAGTTTTGGGCGCCGTACTTACGCAAGGATATTTTGGCCTTGGAGGGAGTGCAGAGGAGGTTTACTAGGCTGATGCCGGAGTTGAGGAGGTTGAGCTATGAGGAGAGGCTGAATAAATTAGGCTTGTACTCGTTAGAGTTTAGAAGAATGAGGGGAGATCTCATTGAGACATATAAGATGATGAATAGGATGGATAGGATAGAGGTGGAGAGACTCTTCCCGCTCAGAAAGGACAGTAGGACTAGGGGGCACAGCCTCAAGATAAGGGGGGGGGGGGGCGGTTTAGAACGGAGTTGAGGAGGAATTTCTTCACTCAAAGGGTGGTGAATCTCTGGAATTCTCTGCCCGTTGAGGTGGTGGAGGCTGCCTCGCTAAATATTTTTAAGACGCGGTTGATGGGTTTTTGATAATCGAGGGGATTAAGGGTTATGGGGAGAGGGCGGGAGTGTGGAACTGAGCCACGACAGATCAGCCATGATCTTATTGAATGGCGGGGCAGGCTCGAAGGGCTAGATGGCCTACTCCTGCTCCTATTTCTTATGTTCTTATGTAATTGGAACCCATGCTGAGGACCCTTGAATGTGAAATCCTTCCTTTGACAGAATAGATAGTGGTCCCACCTGCCTTCTCTGATTAGGTGGGCAACCCAGAGCTGGGATGTGAATAGCATGGCTGAGTTAAAGAGCCAAATCAACAATTCGCAAATTTGGTTACTGACCTGGGAATGATCCCACCATTCTGGCAAGGACTAAGTCTAGAAGATCCTACCCATTGAATCACACCTGACACTAGTATTTCATTTGTTACTTCATAAAGGTTAATAAAGTGAAGACATTCAATAATGCTATAATCTCTTATGTGTTACAGAGGGTTTATGTTTGCTGCACTACAGTGTGATTGGTTTAGTTACAAAAGTGGACAATTATACACGAACCACCAGTAACTGACACTTTGAAAACCAGGGTCATGGGAGACAAATGTGTTCCTCCTAGCAACCGATCAGACTATGCACTGGCAAAGACTAGAGAACATTGTTCTCTATTGTTCTGTGTTACTGGAGTAAGTAACATGGTATTTGAGTTTGATCATGGGCTGCTCCAACAAAGTATAAAATGATCATCCTCGTAGGTGCTATTGTTTTCATCACAAAAAAACTTTGTTTCTAACTTAACCAACAGGAATTTAAGGATTAAAATTAAAGAGAAAAGGAGCAGATTCATCACAATTACAAAATAAACAATTTATCAGTTCTTATGCCAAAGATGACAGGACAGTCCTTATTTCATGAACAGTTTTACTGGCATGGGTCCAAAGTGGGCAAAGAGATGGCAATTAAAGAGGTTTTGGTTTTCATCACTCTCTTATATTTCTTCATTGCATGAACTCCCCAGTGCACCTGAATCTTACTGTAACAGTTAGCATAGCAAGTTATAATTGGTTGGGCAAGATGGGCCAAGTCTGTTGCTTAAGGTTACCTCAGGAAGAATAATAATTTTGATTAATACTAATAATGAAGCAGCCATAATGGGTAAACCACATAGATTACTAGGTATAAACTGAAGCAATAAATGCTCAGAAATTGAGAAAATAAAAAGCCTTGATTTAATTTAGAAGCTCAATAATAGTAGCATTCTCACTACTTTAAGGTACGTTATTAAAGTTTTTCAGATTAAATGTTTGCATCAAGGATGATGTGTCTCCATATGTTGTGGCTCTATAGCTTAAACCCTTCCTTAAAACTTTTTACGTAGCAAAAAGATGTAAGATCTTTTGCGTCCAATGCAACTGAATATATCCAAATGGATTTGCAGTGCATTGCCATTAGATATTTAAGTACTTTGGAAGCTGAGAATGCTGTCACAGTGCCAGGAATGCTCAGATTCCAGGTGCAAAGGGGAGGGGGACAAAAGCTGTAATGCATTCCCAGGCAAAGAATGTTGGTCTATCTTGAGACTCAAAGATAAAGGAGTTCAGTGACGCAACAAAATAATTTTTAAAACAAATGCATTTACATTTGCTTAAATGAAGCCGATAGAGCTGATGGAGAAACAGAATCTGAAATATCATTTGCCTTTCCAGTAAATATTAGAAATTATTTGTTCTTCAAAGAAAGTGGACACTCATTGAGAACAATGTTGCAGGTTTTTAATGTCACTATTTAACAATATACTTCCCGAAGCAAATCTACTGCTATTTTGTAATACAAGCATCAATTTATTTAGTGCCAGGCATTGTAATATCACATAAATAACTTTATTCTGTGAATTTATTTATATATCTTATAAACTGTCAATTAGTAACAAACATGAAGTCTTTGCCTCAAATCACATACTACTGCCCAGCTCGCAGTTCAGATCACAGGTTTTGTCTCATTTTGGGATATTTACCTTATCTTTGCACATTATGGCAGCACAGAATACGGCATTGCTGGAATTCTACTGCCCCACCCACCATGGGAATTGGAGTGGGCGAGGGCGGACAATGGGAAGGTCCATCGATCTCGGGTGGGATTTTCCAGCCTCAGGTCGGGTGAGGCCGTAAAATTCCACCCCTTAGGCTGAACAGATTACACTGGTGTTTATTAAGACTTTTCCATCCTCTTTCATCTAACCCCACCAACATATCTTCTTTTCTCCCTCATAGGTCTTTCCAGTTTCCCGAACTGAAGAACAGAATGGAGTCGGGGCCATGAATTGCCACCAATTCCAAAATAATTCCTGACATTTTCTCTGACTCCTGCAGCAATGCAGTGAAGTGAGTGGATACCAATCTCTTAGACTGTACACAAAGATTTTGCTTCTCAGGCATAATGTTTGTGTGTTTTGTGTTTGCCTTGAATATCTGAGAGTTCAAACCTCCTGTGGTATGTGGATTAATGCTTCACGATGCACCTTGCCTTAAACAGAAAGGAATCTGACATGAAACTTAAAACATCAAACCAAAATGTGATTTAGGGGTTCAAGAAGGTACCCTGGCAAGGAAGGCCTTGACAGTGCCAGTGGAATCTACGTGCAAAATTTTCCACCCTTAGTCATTATCGTGGTGTCGAAAAGGCAGCAAACAATTTCCACACAGTAAATTCCCACACACAGATATTTGATTATTTGCATTAGTGATTCAGATTAGGGGTAAATGCCTGTCAGGAGACCAGAAATAACTCCCTTGCTGTTATTTGAAATAACGTCCCAAAATCTCTTCTGATTACCTGAGAGTCTTTATCCGAGATCAGGATCCCAAAGGGTAAATTCTCAGAGGACCATTTGAGCCTCGGTTTACTGCCTTAGACAAAACATGGGAACTGTGAAAGTACTGCATTGGAGCGTCAGCTAGATTTTTGTTTTTAAGTCTCGAGTGGAACTTGAAGCCAGAATGTTTTGACACAGACACAAGAATGTTTTCAGCTGAGTCAGGGCTGACTCTAGCTGTTGTGAGAACAACAAACAAATATATTCACAGGATTCATATATTTAACACAGAACTGCATACTTGTGTACTTCACATAGGAATAATGTGTATAGCTGCAAATTTTTAAAGCATATCTTCATAAACACACTTTGTTTTCCTATGGGGAATAGTGGGGATGTGGTGGAAGTATTATTGAGCTGATCATCAGCCTGTTGAACGTTTCTTTCATGGCCAGCAAGTCCTGGTGTTGGACTTGAACCCGGAGCACCTGGTGTAGAGGTCGGAACACTACAAATTGTGCCACAAGACTTCCTCCCAGCTGCAGCTTAGCCATGGAAAGATCATGTCCCACTTACTTCTGTAACTGTCTTCATATGCCATGTTCACTTTTCACAGTGTGATAAACTGGATGATTTAATGTGAGTTCAAAATACCAATAAGGTAGTGAAATCTAATAAATTAAGTGGAAATTCACCTTGAAGTAATGATAGTTAACTTGGTTTGGGCTTCACCAGGTCTTTTGAAATTGTTTGCCAACTTTTCTAGGTTTGCATACTTAACTGCAGACAAATGCACAACATTTATTTGTGTACAACACAAGAAGTTGGGGTGGGATTTTCCAGCCGTGCTCGCCTCAAGGCTGGAAGATCCTGCCTGATGTCAACATTTTGCATGGTCTGAGTCCCATCCGCTACAATACTTGTGGCGGGTGGGACAAGAATGCCCTTGATGTCAAATCTTAAATAGCTTTACTTTCTGGACTTTTATTTGTTCTTGGAATGGGAGGCACTGGCAAGGTTAGCATTTACTACCTATCTGCAATTGCCCTTGACAAGTTGACAATTGACAATTTGTTTATACTGATGGTATGATAGTCATATTACTGAGGATCAAGAAATGAAAGAGATGGCAGCACATGATGTTCGCAACACTGGAGCATGTGTTCATGTTTGTATACTTCTCATGTTGATTTCTTGATGTTGCTGCACAAGAATGTCAAGCAGAGGTGCTTTTCCATCAAGACAAAATGAGAGCATGTAGGACTGAATTAATTTCCAAATCATTCTTGCAACCCATCAATGACATTGAACAAGATCTGAGAGGAAGCTGCCCCTTGCACACTTGTCCATAGGTGGTGAATGGCATGGAAAGGAAGCAAATGGGGAAGAAAACAGACACTAAAAGAATAATAATCTGGAATGCAAAATCCTCCTGCACCAAGTATCCTTGAACATATTCTATAAGGCTGCAAAATCAGCCATGATCTATTCCAAATTCTGAGTAATTTTCTGCTTTAGTGTGACATTATTTATTTAGAACCTTTGCTATCATCAGGGCGGTAAAGTTGGCAGCCAATGCTTTTGTATGTAAGAAGAATATTAAAGAAGTGAGGAATAAGATAAATTTGCTCCATCAAAAACTTATCCCTCAGGCATGATGGCTTTCTCATCATGTTATCTAGTTGTATTCTGAATAACTCAAAGAGTTATTTTATCTCCATTATCACAAACATTTATCACTCCTGGCATTTTATCTTGCAATCTGGTGTAAATTTACTTTCCATTAAATTCCACTTTTCTTCTTTATATTTTGTTCGTTCAATTTGAAGAAATAATCTGAGTATACTGTATTTAATGTTAATGTTTCTAGATGAGAATCCCGATGATGGATCAGACATCCATCAAGAAGAAGATTTCTCTGTAAACTTTGGCAGACTCCTTTATAAATGAGCTAATTGCATTACAACTTTCCTATTTATTCCTCAGGGATCCAGTCCACATGTGGATGAATAACCATTGGCAGAATTGATTGCAATGATACCAGGATGTTGCCTGACCTTCGCCAGGATGTTGCTTGGCCGCAAGGGTGTTGACTATGAGGAGAGGTTGAATAAACTAGGACTGTTTTCACTGGAAAGATGGAGGGGAGACCTATTAGAGGTTTACAAAATTATGAGAGGCATAGACAGGGTGGATGGTCAGAGGCTTTTGCCCAGGGTGGAAGTGTCATTTACAACGGGGCACAAGTTCAAGGTGGGAGGGGGAAAGTTCAAGGGAGATGTGTGGGGGAGGTTTTTCACGCAAAAAATGGTGGGTGCCTGAAATGTGCTGCCAGAGGAGGTGGTGGGAACAGGCACATTAGTGACATTTAAGAGGCATCTGGATGAGTACATGAATAGGAAAGGGAGGGATGGGGGCTGAGTAAGGACAGAGGGGTTTTCTTTAGTTTATTTAGGACATTATAATCAGCACATACTTGGAAGGCCAGAGGGCTAGTTTCTGAGCTGTACTTTGTCCTTTGATACCCTTTTTCCTCATGTTTACTTTTTTAGTTAAAATTATCAGATAACTCCTTGTTTCAATGGACTTGAATTTTGTCTTACACGTGCTGAAAGAACTTACTCTTGATAACATGATGAAATCAGCATTTCATTTGTCCTTTCAGAACTTACTTAAGTCTCTAGTCTGGGATAATTGTGTGAGAACTAGTTGTGACCAATACTGTATTCAGGAGATGCTATTCAATGGTTTTGAAGTCTGTAAATGCAGTATAATTACTAAATCGATGTCAAGCTCTGCAGTACCCTCCACACTTATTACAATCTCAGAATCGCTGGCTTTTAATACATTGTTTAAATGCAGCCATTCTTCTCCAGAACCTAAAAGGTCAATTAGCTCCTTAGGGAATCAGCATTGCTCATTCTCTGATTAATACATTTCAGAACAGTACTGTGGGAAACTAAGAAGAATACATTGCAGTCGGCTTTTTCTAATCCTATTAACCAAACTCACTGTTTTTTCTTCATTTATCATGACAGCCTCTCTACAAGTATTCTCAGTAGGTAGCTTGTGAAAATAAGTGGCGCTTTATTGTGAAATTTTCTCCTATTGTACTGAACACCAAAGAGCATAAAATCTGTACACAGATGGGGTTTATTAAAAGTGGCCTATATTAAACAGCCAGAAAACGTAACATTTTAGGAGTGCTTTGTGTGGCTTCATGCTGTTTTATACATAAATTGACAGGTCAGCCTTCAACACCATTATTCCTACAAAACTCATCTCCAAACTCCACGGCCTGTGGCTTGGTTCTTCCCTCTGCAACTGGATCCTACTTCTAACTCACAGACCACAATCAGTTGGAATAGGCAACAATACGTCCTCCGTGATCATCCTCAACACCGGTTCCCCACAAAGCTGTGTCCTCAGCCCCTTGCCATGCTCCTTATACACCAATGATTGTGTGGACAAATTCCCCTCCAATTTGATTTTCAACTTTGCTGATGAAACCTCCATAGTGGGTTGGATCTCAAACAATGATGAGACAGAGTACAGGAAAGAGATAGGGAATCTTGTGAACTGGTGCGGTGACAATAATCTCTCCCTTGTAACAAAACAAAGGAATCATAGTCAACATGCCCCTGTCTACATCAATGGGGATGAGGTGGAAATGGTCGAGAGCTTCAAGTTTCTAGGTGTCCAGATCACCAACAACCTGTCCTGGTCCTTCCATGCCGACACTATAGTTAAGAAAGTCCACCAATGTCTCTACATTCTCAGGAGGCTAAAGAAATTTGGCATGTCTGCTACAACTCTCACCATCTTTTACAAATGCATCACAGAAAGAACTCTTTCTGGTTGTATCACAGCTTGGTATGACTCCTGCTCTGTCCAAGACAGCAAAAAACTACAAAGGGTCATAAATGAAGCCCAGTTCATCACGCAAACCAGCCTCCCATCCATTGACTGTCAAAACTTCCTGTTACCTCAGAAAAGCAGCCAGCATAATCAAGGATCCCACGCATGTCGGACATTCTCTCTTCCACCTTTTTCCATTTGGAAAAAGATTCAAAAGTCTGAGGACACGTACCAACAGTTTCTTCCCTGCTGCCATCAGACTTTTGAATGGACCTATGTTGCACTAAGTTGATCTTTCTCTATACTCTAGCTATGACTGTAACACTACACTCTGCACACTGACCTTTCCTTCTTTATGAACGGTATGCTTTGTCTGTTTTGCATGCAAGAAACAATCCTTTTCACTGTATACTAATACATGTGGCAATAATAAATCAAATCAAATCAGCTCTTCTTTGCAAATAACTTTGTTAACCTGACTTTTATTGGGCAGTAATATGGTCAGTTCACCATATAATAACTAGACAAGTTGCACCTTATTTAATCCTTTAGCAAATGAATTATCATATAATCCATTTGTCTTCCAGTTGTTTTAAAATGCTTTGGGGGTAATTTTGATCTTGTGCAATGATGTACAATGAGCAATATCAATTCCGTTACCTGTTGTATACCTATCCAAATTTTCATTTCTATTGAAGGCAGACATATTTCAGGTACGCTGGCCCAGGTTATAATTAAGAAGGTCCTTGAGGGAGGGGATACCCTTTCCCAACATCAGCAGGTGTGTCCCTAGAGCAACAGTGGGCTTGGCCTGAACAGAGATAGTAGACAGTCATTGCCACCAGAATCATGCTTTGCGACGTTGGAAGAAGTTTAAAGATCCCCGAGAACACAACTCCTTTACTTTCCTCCACTTTTCTCAGCAGCATTTCAATTCCTCCCCCACTAACAGTGCCACCCTTAGCTGCTTCAATTTTCTGTCACAACTTTTTTTCTTATGAAGCAATTTCCTATCACAAATAAGCAGTGCAGGCGGTAGTACAAAGGGGCATTACAAAGGGATAATAAAAATGGAAAATGCTGGAAAACCCAGCAGCTCTGGCAGCATTTGTTGAGAGAGTAACATTTTCATTTCAGACTTTGTGATATTTTGCTTTTAAATTACAAAGGGATATTAATGGATAAAGTGAATGGGAAAACTCTGTGACAATGAATTTCAATGTAGGTAAATGAAAGATCTTCCAATCTGGACCTAAGAAAGATAGAATATTACTTTTTAGATGGTGAGAAGTTAGAAATAAATGGAGGTCCAAAGACACTTGGAGATCCAGGTATATAGGTCACTGAAATGTCATGAACAATACGGGAATAATCAATAAGGCTAGTAGAAAGCTGATCTGTGCATCTGCAAGTCTAGAACACAAAGAGTAGAAGTTATGCCACAGATATATTTAAGGGGAGGTGATGGCCTAGTGGTATTATCACCAGACAATTAATCCAGAAACTCAGCTATTGTGCTGGGACACAGGTATGAATCCCACCATGGCAAATGATGGAATTTGAATTCAATAAAAAAAGATCTGGATTAAGAATCTAATGATGACCCTGAAACCATTATCGATTGTTGGAAAAAAACATCTTGTTCACTAATGTCCTTTAGGGAAGGAAATCTACTGTCCTTACCTGGCTTACCAGTGACTCCAGAACCACAGCAATGTGATTGACTCTCAATTGCCTTCAGGCAACTAGGGATAGGGCATTAACTACTAGTCACACAACTCCCACAAATGAATAAAGAAAGTTACAAAGACCAGTTGGACCACATCAGGAGTAGTGTGAGCAATTCAAGACACAACACCTTTGGAATATCTTAGCCTTGGAGACAGACTAGCGGAGTCTCGATTCACCAAAATGAGACTGAACCCCAAGATAATTTGTAATCCCTGGAAGTTGGAGCAGTGTTTTAATCAAAAATTTCAAGATATTAAGAGGAACACATAGGCAGGAATTTTCCAGCTGTTCTTGGCAGTGGGATCTTCTTGTTCTGCGTACAGTACATTCCCGCTGTAGGTTTCCTGGCAGCAGAGGGTGCCGCAGACGGTGCATAGAACAGGAAACCCCATTGACAGTGGTGTAGAAGAACCACTGTAGGCCAATGTCAGGCCACCCCGGCCACATTGAAACACATTGCCGGAGGCGCGCAAAATCAAACCCATAGGGTGGATAGAGAGAAACTATTTCTATTGTTGGGGAATTTAGGACTGGGGGCAAAGTCCAAAAATTAGAACTAGACCTTTCAGGAGTGAAATTATCAAACATTTCTATACTCAGTGGCAGAAATTTGGAATCCTTTCTGAAAACTGCAATTGATGCAAGATCAATTGCTATTTTTAACTTTGAGATTGAACCAAACATATGAAGGGATATGAGACAAAGGCCCAGGTCAGCCTTGATTTTGTTTAATGATGAAGCAGACTATTTTTGCTCCAATGTTCCTACAAGGGCACATTATAACACCACTGTGTCTCAGTAGAAATACACTCAGCTCTTCCATTCTTCTCCTCATACCAAGGATTTTGGATCTTGTGGTTTCTGTTTAATGAGGTTGTTGGCCTTATTCTTTTCAGCTGCAGTAGTAAATGCAATTTGTGTCAGTGTCAGACACCTAGTGGACAGTGGGCATATGATTAGCAATTAAGCTCTACCCCAATGTGCCCTCCCACCCTATTACTGCCAAGAAACCAACTGATAAAAGATTCGAGTGTACCAGAATGATATAAGACATGTGGAGTTGGAAACTGAATTACAAAATAAATTGCAAATTAAAAATTTTTCCTTAGGCCTTAAAAACTTGAAAAGTGAATGTTACAGCTTTAAACAAGTTATTCGATAAGTTTCACCTACCTCACCTACATAACTGTATTTGCATTTGAGAATCATTCTGTAAAGCCTTGTCCGATTTTCATCCTCGAATGGCATAGTTCCACTGAGCAAAATATAGGAGATCACACCTAAAGCCCACATATCTACTGCATTGGTGTAAGGTTTTCGCAACAGGACTTCAGGTGCAATGTACTCTGGTGTGCCACATGTGGTCCTCATGGACCAGTCTCCACCTTTATTCCCAGAATTGGCAAGTCCAAAATCAGTGACAAGGATCTTGGAGTCTGATCCTGGGTGATAGTAGAGAAGATTTTCTGGTTTCAAATCTCTGTGTGTAATCCCTAAAGTATGTAAGTACTTGACTCCATCTAGAACCATCTGTAGTACCCTCGTGGCATCTCTCTCTGTAAATGATCCTTTGGCAATGACACGGTCAAAAAGTTCTCCACCAGTAGCCAGTTCCATTACCATGTAGATACGATCTTGCGTCTCAAAGACCTCGATCAACTGGATGATATTGCGATGGCTCACTCTTCTCAGCACGTTAAGCTCAGACTCGCACACCTCCTTTCCTTCCTTAGCCTTGGTTTCAATCATTTTGATGGCAAAGGGCTGTTTGGTGGCCCTATGTTCAACTCTCACCACCCTGCTGAAGCTTCCTCTTCCAATGAGAGCCTTGATGTCATATCTGATGAAAACGAACAGTACAGACTTGTCAAAATTAGTCACCGATACAGGTAGAGTGCCTTTAAAACGTAGTAATTCCAAAATTCCAAGTGGCACAATACCACTGAAGGTAAACTTAAATGCAAACATCATAGCCAAGCTATGTTTATAGTAGTAGACCACTGCATGTAATAATTAAGAAGACAAAAACAAAATCAAAGGTGCAAGTTTTTCATGTTAGGGAACGTAATTATTTAATCATAAATATAACTATTTTTATCCATAAACTTAATCCCTCCTGATCACATTTACTTATCCAATCAGCCTCCATAGTATTGGAAAACAGCAAATCAGTCACAGAAGAAAGTACCTTAAATATCAGAAGGAGAGTATTAGTTACCCTACAAAATAAACTGCACCTTATTTTGCACACTAAAAAAAGGAAAATGATTTAGAGTTATGTGTATAAATATGTAAAGGCAAACAAGATTTTTATTTTGTTTTCCATTGTCACTGTCAGCATTACAGGAAGTGCAAGATCACAGATTTACTTTCATAAAAATTGAAGTATTTTGTGCTTCAATATTGATTGTAATTTTAATTGTTTGTTGGCTAATCAACTGTAAGCATGACTCTGCTGTGTATCTGAATAGCTCAGGCATTCAATTAAAGAAACTGCCACAAAAGTTTGAACTGATTCCAATATCAAACACCAGATATGTCACCTGGAGCCATCTTGGCTGCAATAGGCTCCACTCCCTTCCTGTTTGTCCAAGTGACAGTCACTTGTTGGACAACTAACAGGAATGAGTTTGAATTCTCTGTGGATAAATGCAGGTGCTAGGTATTCATCATTCGTAGTACAATTCACCAAAAAAATATATAAATGTGTTCCTATTACCCTCTTAGCCTTCTTCATCACCTCCTTAGGCACAAGGCTGACTTCAATACATAAATTCTATGATAAATAGAATTTAAATATTATAAGTGATCCTGGCACGGAATCATCTGGGCTCACTTGCCTTTGTGGCCTCACCGGTGAAGGTCATCACCGGCAAGGATCATGTTTGATCTCCACCAATGGGGACCTGTCGTGATAGCCTCGCTTTAATGACCAGAGGCCCGTTGGGGGGGGGGGGGGGGGGGATGCCCCTTGCAGGGGGCTAGCCTAGCATTGCCAACCTAGCACACTGACAGTGCAAACCGAGCATTGAGTAGTGCCAAGGGTGTGGGATCTGAGGGGCAGGGGCCTATTTGGGAGGCATGGGGCCTGAAGGGGTGGAGCCTAAGGGAAGGGGAGATGTTGAGCCCTCTGCAACTAGTGACCAACTGGGGAGAGGGAGATCAGCCAGTCAGTTCAGGGGGGTGTCTATCATCCATGGAGGCCAGCGATAGGTGGGGAGGCAGTTAAAGATCACGTGCAATTGCTGTGTAAGCTGCCGGCTTTTAGGTGAGCTTAGGCCCTGCCCCTTCCCTTGCTGACAGGAAATAGATCTTGCTTCATTTTTTGCTCAGAGCGTGATAAGATTGAATTTTTAACTTGCCCAAAAACTTGGTGCTATTCTCTCCCGTTTTCACGCTTGATCAACACTTAGATTTTGTTTTGGTAAGATCACCCCTTCACAGTACTTGCTTTGGAGGCAGAACAGTAATGGTTCACTAAATTGCTCCCTGGGATGAGGGTGTTGTCCTCTAATGAGAAGCTCAGAAGGCTTTCATTGTCTGGAGTTTAGAAGAATGAGAGGTGACCTCATTGCAGCATACAAGATCCTGTTGAGACTTGCTAAGGTGGATACTGAGAGATACTGGTTGATGAATCCAAAACACTCAGACACACTTTCAGGATAAGCAACCAATCATTAGGACTGAGACGAGGAGAAATTACTTCACTCAAATGTTTGTGAATTTGTGGAATTCTCTATCCCAGAGAGCTCCATCATTGAATAAATTTAAGGCTGGATCAGACAGCTTTTTGATCTCTCAAGGAATCAAGAGATATGGAGACCAGATGGGAAGATGGAGTTGAAGCCTCAGGTCAACCACGATCATATTCAATGGTGGAATAGATTCAACAAGCCATTTGGTCCACTCCTGCTTCTGTTTTTTGTGTTCACATGTTCTTGTGGATAAATGAGTTGTTTGTAGGCCTTTATGCTTTGTCTAATGCTTTGATTTTGCATGGGAAAATTCCCAACAAATTCTCAATGTATTTGGTGCCTTCCCACATAAACTTTCTCCATTTGTCGTTGTAGTACATGTGGGTGCCGGCGACGTAGGCAAAGTGCGGACTGAGGATCTGGGGAGGGAGTATGAGAAGCTGGGAATGGAATTAAAAAGTAGAACCGACAAGGTGGTCGTCTCTGGGCTACTGCCTGAACTGAGTGCAGACGGGCGTAGGATTGACAGGATAAAGGAAGTGAATGGGTGGCTCAGGGATTGGTGTGGGAGGAATGGGTACGAATTTATGGGGCATTGGCACCAGTATTGGGGTAGGTGGGACTTGTTCGGGCGGGATGGGGTTGGTCTGAATCGTGCTGGGACCAGAGTGTTGGCGAATCGAGTAAAGAGGACTGTAGACAGGGCTTTAAACTAATTAGCGGGGGGGAGGGTGCGAGGGTAGGTGACGCTACGAGGTCTAAAGTTAAGGATAGGGTACAGGTAAGGGAAGAGGCCGAGGATGTCCCAATTGGTGGCGTTACGGCAAATAGGGTCCAGGTGAAGGCTGGGATGAAAGCGCTTTATCTGAATGCACGAAGCATTCGGAATAAAGTGGATGAGCTGGTGGCGCAGATCGACACAAATGGATACGATCTGGTGGCCATTACAGAGACGTGGCTGCAAGGTGACAGGGACTGGGAGATGAATGTACAGGGCTATCAAGTGTTTAGGAAGGATAGGCAGGAGGAAAGAGGGGGTGGCGTAGCTCTGCTGATTAAGGATAGTATCAAGGTGGTAGCAAGGGATGATATCGGAGCCAAAGAGCAGAACGTGGAATCGTTGTGGGTGGAGATTAGGAACAGCAAAGGGAGGAAGACGCTGGTGGGTGTCGTCTATAGGCCCCCGAATAATGATCTGGAGGTGGGGCGGGCTGTTAACACGCAAATAAGTGCGGCGTGCAGGAATGGGACGGCAGTAGTTATGGGAGATTTCAATCTGCATATTGATTGGTCGACCCATGTTGGACGAGGTGGGCTCGAGGAGGAGTTCTTGGAATGCTGCCGGGATAATTTCCTCGAACAGTGTGTGTTGGAGCCGACGAGGGAGCGAGCTATCTTGGATCTGGTGCTATGTAATGAGGCGGGTAGAATTAGGGACCTTGCGGTGAAGGATCCTCTTGGAGAGAGTGATCATTGTATGGTGGAGTTTCTGGTGCAGATGGAGGAGGAGAAAGTGGGTTCCCGGACACGTGTCCTTTGTTTGAATAGAGGGGAGTATGGTAGGATGAGAGAAGAATTGGTGAATGTGGACTGGGGGAGTGCGTTGGAAGGTAGGTCTGCTGAGGAGCAGTGGAGGATCTTTAAGGAGATCTTTCTTGGTGCTCAGCAGAAATTTATTCCGATGGTCAAAAAGGACAGTAGGAAGAGAGGTAATAAGCCGTGGATAACGAAGGAGGTGAAGGAAAGTGTTAAATTAAAAGCGGAGGAATTTAGAGTAGCTAAGAGTAGTGGGCGAGAAGAGGATTGGGAAAGGTTTAAATGTCAACAAAGATTGACAAAGAAGTTGATAAAGGAGGGTAGGAGAAGCTATGAGGCTGGGCTAGCACTTAATATAAAAAAGGATAGCAAGAGTTTTTATAAATATATAAAAAGGAAGAGGCTGGCTAGGGTGAACGTTGGTCCTTTAGAGGATGAGAAAGGGGAGCTAGTGGTAGGGGATGGGGATATGGCTAAGGTCTTGAATAACTTTTTTGTTTCTGTCTTCACGGAGGAGGACGTGAATAATTTGCCGGGTGTTAGCGATGGAAAGGTGGTAGGAATGGAGGGTCTTAATGACATTACTGTTACTAGAGAGGTGGTGCTCGACAGACTGGAGGGGCTGATTGTGGACAAGTCCCCAGGACCGGATGGAATGCATCCGAGGGTTCTGAAAGAAATGGCGGAGGTGATAGTGGATGCCTTGGTGGTTATTTTCCAGACGTCGCTGGATTCCGGGGAAGTGCCGGAAGATTGGAAAACGGCTAATGTTACGCCGTTGTTTAAGAAGGGTGCCAGGCAAAAGGCGGGGAATTATAGGCCGGTTAGTTTAACGTCTGTGGTAGGTAAAATGTTAGAATCCGTCATTAAGCAGGAAATTGCGAGGCATCTTGAAGGGAATTGCTTGATAGGGCGGACGCAACACGGTTTCATTAAAGGGAAGTCGTGTCTGACAAATTTACTGGAGTTCTATGAGGATGTGTCTAGGGCAGTGGATAGAGGAGAGCCGGTGGATGTGGTCTTTCTGGATTTTCAGAAGGCGTTTGACAAGGTACCTCACAAGAGGTTATTGCAGAAGGTCAGGGGACATGGAGTTGGGGGTAGGGTGTTAGCGTGGATAGAGGATTGGTTGTCAACTAGGAGGCAGAGAGTGGGGGTCAATGGGTGCTATTCGGATTGGCGGTTGGTGACTAGTGGGGTGCCCCAGGGGTCGGTGCTGGGGCCTCAGCTATTTACCATTTATATAGATGATCTGGAGGAGGGAACCGAGTGCAGGGTGTCGAAATTTGCTGATGACACCAAGATTGGGGGAACGGCAAATTGTGCGGAGGGTGTGGAGAGTCTGCAGAAGGATCTAGATAGGCTGGGCGAATGGGCCAGGAAATGGCAAATGGAATTTAATGTTGGCAAGTGTGAGGTGGTCCACTTTGGTAGGAAGAATGGTAGGAAGGACTTTTACTTACGTGGCGAAAAACTGCAGCAGGCGACGGTGCAGAGGGACCTCGGGGTCCTTGTGCATGAGTCGCAAAAACCCAGCTTGCAGGTGCAGCAGGTGGTCAGGAAGGCGAATGGGATGCTGGCCTTCATAGCGAGGGGGATTGAATATAAAAGTAGGGAGGTCTTGCTGCAGCTGTATAGGGCATTGGTGAGGCCGCAGCTGGAGTACTGTGTGCAGTTTTGGGCGCCGCACCTGCGCAAGGATATTTTGGCCCTGGAGGGAGTGCAGAGGAGGTTTACTAGGCTGATACCGGAGTTGAGGGGATTGAGCTATGAGGAGAGGCTGAATAAACTAGGCTTGTACTCGTTAGAGTTTAGAAGAATGAGGGGAGATCTCATTGAGACGTATAAGATGATGAATGGGATGGATAGGATAGAGGTGGAGAGACTCTTCCCGCTCAAAAAAGACAGTAGGACTAGGGGGCACAGCCTCAAGATAAAGGGGAGGCGGTTTAGAACGGAGTTGAGGAGGAACTTCTTCACTCAAAGGGTGGTGAATCTCTGGAATTCTCTGCCCGTTGAAGTGGTGGAGGCTGCCTCGCTAAATATTTTTAAGAAGCGGGTTGATGGGTTCTTGATAAGAGAGGGGATTAAGGGTTATGGGGAGAGGGCCGGAAAGTGGAACTGAGCCACAACAGATCAGCCATGATCTTATTGAATGGCGGGGCAGGCTCGAAGGGCTAGATGGCCTACTCCTGCTCCTATTTCTTATGTTCTTATGTTCTTATTTTGCTTAGTCAGAAGCCAGGGACTTTCATGAGTTGGTGGGGAAGTTGGATCTCTTCAGAGATGATTTGCGGACATCCATGAAGTGTTTCTTCTATCCTTCTGGGTTGTTCCTTGCACAGCTATGTTACGAATAGAACAGTTGTTTCAAAAGTTCAATAGCAGGCATTTGAACATGTCCCACCCTAGTGTGGCTTGTTTTGAGTGATCACTGGATTTGAAGGGTCTCGTAAAGGCGTTGCTTGTGGCAATTCCCCAGTGCTTTGAGGTGCAGTTACGTATTGTCCAAGTCCAGGACTCGCTACTGCCTGGTAAACTGTGACCTACTCTTGGGTTTGAGATCCTGGTTCTCAAATGCAAGAACAAAAGAACACAAGAAATAGGAGCAGGAGTAGACCATATGGTCCTTTGAGCTTGCTGCATTATCCAACAAGATTACAGCTGATCTTAAAACTTCAACTGCATTTGCCTGCCCATTCCCCATATTCTTGATGCCCTGAGAGATTAAAAATACATCTAACCCAGCCTTGTATGTATTCAATGTTCGAGCATCCACAATACTTTGAGGCAGAGAATTCCAAAGATTTACAACCCTTTGCTGGAAGTAATTTCCTCCCATCTCAGTGTTAAACAATTGGCCTCTTATCCTGAGACTATGTCCTATGTTTTGGATTCTCAGCCAGCAGAAGAAACCTCTCAGGATTTACCCTATCATGCCTCTTCAAAATGTTATACATTTCAGTGAGATTGTCTCTCATTATTCTAAACTCCAGAGAAAAGAGACCTAATTTTCTCAGATTCTTTTGAGTCCATTTATAACCCAAAGTTTCAGGTCCATTGTACAACTATATCTAAGTGATATAACAGATGCTTCACCATGGTGGAAGGACCTCTGAACAACATACCAGCTATCCTTATGTTCCAGTTATCCATGTCTATTGCCTTCACGTTTATTCATCACCAGCTGCTTGATCTAGCTTCTCATGTGACATGGTTTAGTAACCATTTATGCCCATGGTAAGACTAACTGCCCTGCCTCGGTACATAGTGACAAACTGGAGTGGGCTAGATTCCTCTGCAACCAGATATGCTTTGTCCCAAAAATCCAGCTTAGTTTAGTCCTGGATATTCAGTAAAGCCAAGAGAAACACTTCTACTATATACCACGGAGATCTGACCAATGAAAGGAATAGTTTAGACACATCTTACAAGACACAAAATTAACCTGCATCAGGATTTAGTATTGATGAAGAACAGTATCCTATATTTATATAACTCCTTCTCTTGGCAATCTATCCAAAGGCGCTTCACAGAAGCGATACGAGTCAAAAATAGATGTCAGCCAGATTTGAAAATATTCAGAGAGATGTGCTTTTAAACAGACTTTCCAGGGAAGATGAGAAAATAGACAAGTCAAAATTAAATTCCAAGTATGGGGTTTAAATGGCTGAAGGTGCCACAATCAATGAAGAGACACCGAGAGAAGGGGGATGCACAACAGGTTAGAACCAGCGAATTGGGGGACTTTGGGTGTGGGGCTGGAAGGTGGTGCCAAGAATGCAGGGAATTACAAAGAAAGTGAAGTGCAATATCAGAAATGTTTTAAACCAAGTGGTGAAAATTTAATTTAGAACCATTAGGACTCCACTAGGAGTTGAAGTAGGCCAGGAAGGACTGGAGTGATGGGTGAGAAAGATCAGGTACATAAGAATATGAGAAATAGGCGGAAGATTAAGCCGCTGATTGCTGTTCTGACTGTGGCTTCAACTCCACTTTTCTGCCTGAGTCTCCCCCTAACCTCAGCCCTTGATTCACTTATCGATCAAAAATATTTTTAACTTGGCCTTGAATATATTCAATGATCCAGCCTCCACTGCTCTCTGATGTAGAGAATTTCAAATACTCACAGCCCTCTGAGGGAAGAAATTTTTCCTCTTTCCAACTTTCCATCTTATGCAACAATTTATCACATGGTAGGTTGTTGCATAAGGTTAAATCTCATGGGATCCAGGGTGAGGTATCTAAATGGATACAAAGTTGGCTTCTTGACAGAAGCCAGAGGGTGGTTGTTGACAGTTTTTCAAACTGGAGGCCTGTGACCAGAGGTGTGCCTCAAAGATCAGTGCTGGGCCCACTGTTATTTGTCATTTTTATTATTGATTTGGATGAGAATATAGGAGGCATGATTAGTAAGTTTCCAGATGACACCAAGATTGGTGGCATAGTGGACAGTGAAGAAAGTTATCTCCAATTGCAACAGGATCTTGATCAATTGGGCCAGTGGGCTGACGAATGGCAGATGAAGTTTAACTTAGATAAATGCGAGGTGATGCATTTTGGTTGACTGAACCAGGACAGGACTTACTCAGTTAATGGTGGAGGGTTGGGGAGAGTTACAGAACAAAGAGATCTAGGGATACATGTTCATAGCTCCTTGAAAGTGGAGTCACATTTGGACAGAATGGTGAAGAAGGCATTCGGCATGCTTGGTTTCATCGGTCAGGAATACAAGAGTTGGGACATCTTGTTGAAGTTGTACAAGACATTGGTAAGGCCACGCTTGGAATACGGTGTGCAGTTCTGGTCACCCTATTAAAGAAAGAATATTATTAAACTAGAAAGTGTGCAGAGAAGATTTACTAGGATGCTACCGGGACTTGATGGTTTGAGTTATAAGGAGAGGCTGGAGAGACTGGGACTTTTTCCTCTGGAGGCTGAGGAGTGACCTTATAGAGGTCTATAAAATAATGAGGGGCATAGATATGGTAAATAGTCAATACATTTTCCCAAAGGTAGGGGAATCTAAACCTAGAGGGCATAGGTTTAAGGTGAGCGGGGAGAGATACAAAAGTGTTCAGAGGGGCAATTGGTTCATATAGAGGGTGGTGAGCGTCTGGGACAAGCTGCCAGAGGTAGTCATAGAGGAGGGTACAATTTTGTTTTTTAAAAAGCATTTAGATAGTTACATGGATAAGATGGGTATAGAGGGATATGGGCCAAATGCGGGCAATTGGGATTGGCTTAGGGGCTGAAGGGCCTGTTTCCATGCTCTAAACCTCTATGACTCTAAATGGGCCATCTCTTATTGGAATGCTGCCGGGATAATTTCCTTGAACAGTGTGTGTTGGAGCCGACGAGGGAGCGAGCTATCTTGGATCTGGTGCTATGTAATGAGGCGGGTAGAATTAGGGACCTTGCGGTGAAGGATCCTCTTGGAGAGAGTGATCATTGTATGGTGGAGTTTCTGGTGCAGATGGAGGAGGAGAAAGTGGGTTCCCGGACACGCGTCCTTTGTTTGAATAGAGGGGAGTATGGTAGGATGAGAGAAGAATTGGCGAATGTGGACTGGGGGAGCGTGTTGGAAGGTAGGTCTGCTGAGGAGCAGTGGAGGATCTTTAAGGAGATCTTTCTTGGTGCTCAGCAGAAATTTATTCCGATGGTTAAAAAGGACAGTAGGAAGAGAGGTAATAAGCCGTGGATAACGAAGGAGGTGAAGGAAAGTGTTAAATTAAAAGCGGAGGAATTTAGAGTAGCTAAGAGTAGTGGGCGAGAAGAGGATTGGGAAAGGTTTAAATGTCAACAAAGATTGACAAAGAAGTTGATAAAGGAGGGGAGGAGAAGCTATGAAGCTGGGCTAGCACTTAATATAAAAAAGGATAGCAAGAGTTTTTATAAATATATAAAAAGGAAGAGGCTGGCTAGGGTGAACGTTGGTCCTTTAGAGGATGAGAAAGGGGAGCTAGTGGTAGGGGATGGGGATATGGCTAAGGTCTTGAATAACTTTTTTGTTTCTGTCTTCACGGAGGAGGACGTGAATAATTTGCCGGGTGTTAGCGATGGAAAGGTGGTAGGAATGGAGGGTCTTAATGACATTACTGTTACTAGAGAGGTGGTGCTCGACAGACTGGAGGGGCTGATTGTGGACAAGTCCCCAGGACCGGATGGAATGCATCCGAGGGTTCTGAAAGAAATGGCGGAGGTGATAGTGAATGCCTTGGTGGTTATTTTCCAGACGTCGCTGGATTCCGGGGAAGTGCCGGAAGATTGGAAAACGGCTAATGTTACGCCGTTGTTTAAGAAGGGTGCCAGGCAAAAGGCGGGGAATTATAGGCCGGTTAGTTTAACGTCTGTGGTAGGTAAAATGTTAGAATCCGTCATTAAGGAGGAAATTGCGAGGCATCTTGAAGGGAATTGCTTGATAGGGCGGACGCAACACGGTTTCATTAAAGGGAAGTCGTGTCTGACAAGTTTACTGGAGTTCTATGAGGATGTGTCTAGGGCAGTGGATAGAGGAGAGCCGGTGGATGTGGTCTTTCTGGATTTTCAGAAGGCGTTTGACAAGGTACCTCACAAGAGGTTATTGCAGAAGGTCAGGGGACATGGAGTTGGGGGTAGGGTGTTAGCGTGGATAGAGGATTGGTTGTCAAATAGGAGGCAGAGAGTGGGGGTCAATGGGTGCTATTCGGATTGGCGGTTGGTGACTAGTGGGGTGCCCCAGGGGTCGGTGCTGGGGCCTCAGCTATTTACCATTTATATAGATGATCTGGAGGAGGGAACCGAGTGCAGGGTGTCGAAATTTGCTGATGACACCAAGATTGGGGGAAAGGCAAATTGTGCGGAGGGTGTGGAGAGTCTGCAGAAGGATCTAGATAGGCTGGGCGAATGGGCCAGGAAATGGCAAATGGAATTTAATGTTGGCAAGTGTGAGGTGGTCCACTTTGGTAGGAAGAATGGTAGGAAGGACTATTACTTACAGGGCGAAAAACTGCAGCAGGCGACGGTGCAGAGGGACCTCGGGGTCCTTGTGCATGAGTCGCAAAAACCCAGCTTGCAGGTGCAGCAGGTGGTCAGGAAGGCAAATGGGATGCTGGCCTTCATAGCGAGGGGGATTGAATATAAAAGTAGGGAGGTCTTGCTGCAGCTGTATAGGGCATTGGTGAGGCCGCAGCTGGAGTACTGTGTGCAGTTTTGGGCGCTGCACCTGCGCAAGGATATTTTGGCCCTGGAGGGAGTGCAGAGGAGGTTTACTAGGCTGATACCGGAGTTGAGGGGATTGAGCTATGAGGAGAGGCTGAATAAACTAGGCTTGTATTCGTTAGAGTTTAGAAGAATGAGGGGAGATCTCATTGAGACGTATAAGATGATGAATGGGATGGATAGGATAGAGGTGGAGAGACTCTTCCCGCTCAAAAAAGACAGTAGGACTAGGGGGCACGGCCTCAAGATAAAGGGGAGGCGGTTTAGAACGGAGTTGAGGAGGAACTTCTTCACTCAAAGGGTGGTGAATCTCTGGAATTCTCTGCCCGTTGAAGTGGTGGAGGCTGCCTCGCTAAATATTTTTAAGAAGCGGGTTGATGGGTTCTTGATAAGAGAGGGGATTAAGGGTTATGGGGAGAGGGCGGGAAAGTGGAACTGAGCCACGACAGATCAGCCATGATCTTATTGAATGGCGGGGCAGGCTCGAAGGGCTAGATGGCCTACTCCTGCTCCTATTTCTTATGTTCTTATGTTCTTATGAAACTATGCTCTCTAGATCTAGGTTTTCCCACAAGGTAAAAGAATCCTCTCAGCACCCATGCAAAAACAGAAAATGCTGGAACATCTC
Source organism: Carcharhinus amblyrhynchos (assembly GCF_965287045.1). Taxonomy (NCBI): domain Eukaryota; kingdom Metazoa; phylum Chordata; class Chondrichthyes; order Carcharhiniformes; family Carcharhinidae; genus Carcharhinus; species Carcharhinus amblyrhynchos. The sequence goes on along the minus strand of NC_137331.1, from coordinate 82,814,050 downwards.
AGCTGGTCTGACAGCGCCTGTGGGAGAGAATAGACCCAACATTTCGCGTCTGAATGACCCCTCATCAGAGCTGAAAACAGAAGAAAATAGGGTGATATTTCTGTTGGATTGGTGAGGGGAAGGATTGACAAAGATGTCACAGACAAAAAGACAAGGGGACTATAAATGGCGTGATCATGGCTAAGAAGGGTGCGAATAGCAGCCATTGAGATCAGAATGTGTAAATGACAGGACCAAGGTATGCAGAGTGTTAAAGGACAACTTGAGACATGTGACTGATGTCCTTAGTGGAGTGGAGGGTGCAGGTGAGGGGGAGAGAGAGAGAGAGAGAGAGAGAGAGAGAGAGACCATAGTGGATAGAAAAAGATGGAAAGTGAAATTTAAAAATGAAGAAGTGGAAGAAATGAATTTTTTAAGAATTAATTAGCTAAAATTAAAAGGAATAACATAAGCAGAAATGGGATGAAGGTGGAGGAGTGTGTGCATGCTCTCAACATCTATCTTGTAACATGAGAATGTTTCAATAAGATCACCTCACATTCTTCTAAACTTTAATGAGTTGTTGGCCTTGTAGCTTATAGTTAGAGCACGTAGCCTTGTAAACCAATAGTCATGAGTTCAGTTCTCACTGGAGCTGCAGGTGAAAATTTAGCGACGTTAGATGGTAAACTGAGCGTCAGACAAATTTGAATAGGCAAGAAGATTTCATTGCAGAAGGCGAGAATACCTTTGTTCCTGGAGTAGAATGGACAAAGCTTATTTGAAAAAGGTGAGAAAGTTATAAATGTTGATGTTCAAACTTGTGCATGGACATTTCAGTCTTTATTACCAGGGGATTGAAGTAGGGGGAGGCAGTGGTATGGTCGCTGGACTAGTAATCCAAAGACCCAAGGTAATGTTTGGGAGCCAGGGTTCAAATTTCAGCATGGCAGATGGTGAAATTTGAATTAGATTTAAAAGGAAAAATCTGGAATTATAAATCTGGGGCTGCACAGTGACACAGTTGTTAGCACTGCTGTTTCACAGCGCAAAGGACCCGGATTCAATCCTAACCTCGGGCACTGTCTGTGTGGAGTTTGCATGTTCTCCCTCTGCATGGGTTTCCTCTCACAGTTCAAAGGTGTGTGGGTTAGGTTGATTAGACATGATAAGTTGACCCTGTGTCAAAAGGTTGGCATGGGTAACCATGTGGAGTTACATGACTGGAGCCTGGGTTGTGGTCGGTGTGGACTTGATGGGCCAAGTGGCCTGCTTCTGCACTGTAGGGATTCTATGATTCAGTGATTCCATGAGTACAGGCCCAACTGCCTCAAAATTTTCTCATAAGATTAACCCTTCATCTCAGGAAGACCACTAACACTTCTACATTCTCAGGAACCGAAGGAAATTCAGTATGTCCACTATGAATCTCACCAATTTCTGTAGATGCACCATAGAAAGCATCTTATCTGGATGTATCACAGCTTGGTATGGCTCCTGCTCTGACCAAGACCTCAACAAACCGCAAAGGGCTGTGAATGTAGCCCAGTCTATCACTCAAACCAATCTCCCATCCATCAACTCTGTCTACATTTCCTGTTGCCTCGTAAAAGCAGCCAGCATAATCAAGGAACCCATGCACCCTGGGCATACTCTCTTCCACCTTCTTCTGTCAGGAAAATATACAAAAGTCGGAGAACACCCACCAAGGTGTTCAAGAACAGTTTTCTCCCTGCTGCCATCAGACATTTGAATGGTCCGACCATATATTAAGCTGATCTTTCTCAATACCCTATCTTTGACTACAACATTTTGGGCAGGAATCTCCTGCAATGCTCGCCTCAAAACTGGAGGATCCCGGCTGAGGTCAATTAACCTTTTCATCGACTGCCCCCAACTGCTACAATTCCTGTGGCGGGCAGGATGGGAGAATTCCAACATATATTCTACACTCTCTCCTTTCCTTCTCCCCTACATACTCAACGAATGACATGTTTTGTCAGCAGAGCGTGTGAGTAACAATATTTTTCTCTGTATCCCAATACATGGGACAATAATACATCAAATCAAAAGGAATCACTCCAGTGAACCTTCTCTGAACTGCCTCCAATGCAAGTGTACACCTCCTTAGCTAAGGAGAACAAAACTGCACACAATACTGCAGGTAATCTCTCACAATGGCCTGCACAGTTGTAGCAAGACTTCTCTATTTTATACTCCATCCCTCTTGCAATAAAAACCAATGTTCCATTTGAACAATGGATGAATGAACACCACTCGACAATCACCAGCCAAGATTGTTCCCTTCCTGTTGGCGAACACTTCAGTGGTCATGGGCATTCAGCCTCTAATATTCAGGTAAGCGATCTCCAAGGCAGCCTTCACGACACACAACAGAGTCGCTGAGCAGAGGCTGATAGCCAAGTTCCCCACACGTGTGGACGGCCTCAATCAGGATCTTGGGTTCATGTCACACAATCTGTAACCCCCACAACTTGCCTGGAGGTGCAAAATCTCACTAACTTTCCTGTCTGGACACAATACATATCCTTTTAACCTGTGCTTAATGCTCTCTCCACTCACATTGTCTGTACCTTTAAGACTTGATTAGCTGTAAAGAGTCACATTCCAATCGTTATTCATGTAAATTGAGTTGGTGTCTTTGTGCCTTGTTTGTGATCAGAATTCCCACCCACCTGACAAAGGGACAGACTGTTCCAAAAGCTTGTGGCGTTTGCTACAAATAAACCTGTTGGATTTTAAGCTGGTATTGTGAGACTTCTTTTTGTTTTTACCCCAGTCCAATGCTGGCATCTTCACATAATACCTATTAAAACACGGGCCTGCCAGATTAAATTGCGCTTTTGCAATTAACTCTGCAGCAAATAAGAAGCATGTGCCTTCAGACTCATGACTGGTTAAAGGTGGTGTGTAGCTTGCGAGATAGTCATCCTGGTAGCTTTGGACTGATTAGGAGCTGTCTTTCTTGTATGGGGAACTTTGTTGAACCTTTAAAAAGCTTTGATGTATTGTGATCCAGAGAGGAGCAGTAAAAAGGAATGGAGCATGACTGACCAAGAAAGGGAGGATGGCACTGACCCCTGGGAGGTTGGCAGAGGACAGAGGGAAGAAGCTGGACTACACATGGAAGGTCTTTCTCTGCAGGCAATAAGTCAAGCATGATTGTAAGGGGATGAAGGGTTAGAGAGGGCAGGTCAGTGGTGAGATTCTGAGATTGGAGGATAACAGAGCTTACCCTCAATTGTGTTGGCAAAGCTGATCAATGATGAATGGGAACAGCTCTTTGGTGAATGACAGTTGGTGGGTGGGTTGATGGTCACTTAAGGCTGGGGAAGGGTTATGGAGTGAGGATCGAGGGTGATGGAGGGAAGGTGACTGAGGGAGGGTACCGGATAATGGCTTCCAGATTAATGTTCAATATGGGAATATGCAGGGAAATAGCTACAACAACATAATGAGGGCTCTGATGTACCAGTCAAGAATGGAATTGTCCACAGCAGAGTGGATGGAGACTAGTGTGTGGCTGATGCAAAGTATAGGGCCCCCCAACAATCAAATGTCTTCAGTTTAGGAAGGAGGCCCATGAAGATTATTGCCTGATCTTTGCCTGATTTTTGTTCAAGTCTTCCTCAGGCAGCTAAGATGGGTTAAATCCACCCAATCATGTTGCCAGCACAGCTGGAGAGGAAATGACAGAGTGACCCAGGGAGAGGTATCACAATGGCCCAATTGGAACAAGGGGTATTAGCAGGCAGTAAGGCAGCTCAGGATGATGGCAACCAGAGGCCAGTGTAATACCAAGCAATAGTATGTAACCCTGGCTATACCACAGGCCGTGTAACCACTGACAAATATCAGAAACTGCAAAGGGTGTCATGAGATTCTGTCACTTACCTATGTCAGCTTCTTCAGGAAGACCTACATTCTTGTATAAGGGGAAGCAATCCAATGCCAGTAGCTTTAAAAGTCACCTTGGAATTGAATTTCCCCACCACTAGATCATTCCAAAACTCCATTAGGAACATATGTGGCATCACGCTGTCAGCCATTCCCAAGTGCATCAGGGAGGTTTTCAATGCCCTATTTAGGAGGTGCTAATGACTTTTTATGATTCCCCAGACACTCAAAGTGCCAGGCAGTAGGAGCAGTGGGATTCAGTGCCATTGCTGGATTTCCACAGCTACAATAGGGAAATGATTGCACAGATGTGGTGCTGAGATCATGCTGCAGCCTTCACAAACCAAAAAGATTTTCACTTTCTCAATGTGCCTCTTACCTGTGACCACAAGTGAATTCTTCATGTTCACATACCATGGAAGTGAAAGTCCTTATGACTCTGACATTCTCATGCTCTCCCAGTTACCAGAACTGTTTGTTCTCTGCCAGTGACTTTTCAGTGACGACACCATGCCAATTACCCTTGCAAAGTGTAGGAGGTAGTTCGTCCTTTGGTGGCATTACGCATAGATTAGCTTCTGCAACATATGGCTGCTAACCTCAACCCAGGCCAGCTTGGTCAGGATGGCCTGGCCTGCTGCTGCTGCCATCATTGAGAAGCGGAGCCTCCCGCTGTTACCTGGACAGCCTGGAGGAGAACTTACAGGGAGACATTGCTGAACAGTGCTGTCAATGCTAGGACATTACTAACTCACCGGGTACTAACTGCAGGTAATAATGTGGAGATGCCGGCATTGGACTTGGGTAAACACAGTAAGAAGTCTCACGACACCAGGTTAAAGTCCAACAGGTTTATTTGGTTGTAAATGCCACAAGCTGTTGGAACACTGTTCCTTCATCAGCTGAGTGGAGAGTTCTGCTCTATATATGTATGTATATATATATGTGTGTATATGATATATGCCTTGTTTGTGAGCAGAACTCTCCTCTCACCTGACGAAGGAACAGCATTCCGAAAGCTTGTGGCATTTACTACCAAATAAACCTGTTAGACTTCAACCTGGTGTCGTGAGACTTCTTACTGTGTTTACTGCAGGTGGCCAGGAATAACAAGGTGGGGAGTGGTGAAGTAGCAATAGATCCAGGCATTTGGGGAACAGATGACAACACTTATCGGAAGGAAAACCTGCAGAATGACTGATATTGTTGGGTGTTGTTTAAATATGGCACCCAGACCTTTGACTCTGAAAGGCATCCTGTCCATCCTGCTGCACAATTGGCCGGGCCCCTCAATTCTGCATAGATAATTGGCAGGCTGTCACATGCTTGTGTGTAGACAGCTGTTCTGATTCTGAGTAGATGTGATGTATGCTTTCTGTCCTGTCATCAGTCCACTCATTGCTACAATAAGGTTAGGCCCTTTGAGTCTTCTTCACAGCTTGCTTTCCCACTTAATTCTATATTGTCTTATTTGTAACTTATCCCAAGTCCTGATTAAACCATATTTATTAATATTTAATTTTAATATATCAAGCAACGTTTTGCAGTTAAAAGACAAAAAAAATCGAAGTGGCATTTATCTCACCACTGTGCAGTGTGAAGCTGCCATCTGAAGTTCCTCATTTCTTCAAATCTATTCCCTTAATATCCTAATATTATTTTGCACAATGCCATGGAGAAGAAGCCAATTTGATCAGTTCAGACACGGGAGACAATCAGCATAAGTGCTTGCTGATAGCAGCCCACAGATTTAATGTGCAGTCTTGAGAGCACTCTTGCTTTTACCAGCTCCACAATAGTGCAAACAAAAAACATGCCTCCCTGTGGCAGCATACAATGGTCCAATTAAGGGCATGACCTGGAGATGCTGGCGTTGGACTGGGGTAAACACAGTATGAAGTCTCACAACACCAGGTTAAAGTCCAACAGGTTTATTTGATAGCAAAAGCCATTAGCTTTTGGAGCGCTTGCTGCTCCTTTGTCAGGTGAGTGGGATTTCAGTTCACAAACACGACATATAAAGACACAAACTCAATTTACAAAATAATGGTTGGAATGCAAGTTTTACAGGTAATCAAGGATTAATTAAAGGCCACAGGCTTGGTTGCTAGGTGCTATTAGAAATTGATTGAAGTAAAGCGACTTCACTAAGGTGACATTAGATAGATTTTAGGCCCCTAAACCGCACACAAAGTTCTTAATGCCAGTTTCCGGCAGACACTCTTGGATCCTTCAAAAGAATATCAACTGATCTGACAGATGCTGCACTTCTGTTACAGAATACCTATTCATTGCTTGCCACACAGGACTCCTAGCTTCCCGTTTTACAACTATAAAATGGGTGCATCATTATTGGATTACTAGGCCAATGAATTTTGCTGACATTTCTGATTTTTCTTTTCTTAAGTCAATATGAGTAAGATCGAAAATCTCATGGCCCCAGGCAATATAGGCAGCAAAATATTAAAGAATCTCCTTCAGGGAGTAGCATGCTGATTATAAACAGCAAGATGACGGATCAGGAAAGTCATTCTGCATGGGACATCAAGTGAATTTTTTTTTACACTAAATAGCTACATATTGAAGAAAATGAAAATGTAACAGTGCATTGGTGATGAAGAACATGTTATTCAGTACATTTTCAAAACAAAATAAAGCAAATCATTTAAAATGTATTTATTATTAGTCACAAGTAGGCTTACATTAACACTGCAATAAGTTATCCCCCAGTTGCCATGCTCCGGCACACTGACAGAGAACATAGCATAGCCAAAGCACCTAAACAGCATGTCTTCCTGACTGTGGGAAGATACCAGAGCACCGGGAGGAAACCCATGCAGACACGGGGAGAATGTGCAGACTCTGCACAGAGAGTGACCCGAGCCAGGAATCAAACCGGGTTCCTTTATATCAAGATTAAGAAAATGATTCTTCACAGGAATATAAAATTGGTCAGGGATGATGAAAGATTATTCATTCCATTAAAGAACATTGCTCTAATGTTTTAGCTTTCACTTCTTATAATCAGTTATATTGTGAATAATAGACTTCATTGTCAAACACATTGTGAAGGAAAAACCTTCCAGCACAGAGTTTTACCTGAATGAATTTGGCATGCGTCCACACAGTTTTCCATCCATTAATTCTGGATGACGAAAATCAGGTGGAATGCATACATGTCAATTTCTAACGTGTAGTGAGTAAAGCTCATAAATGGGTACAATTAACCCCAAACATGCCTGCTTTTGAATCAAATGAAAGTGAGGTAGGCCTTAGAATGAAATGCATACTAAAAATATTGGCACCTTGCTGATTCCTGAATCCCACCAGACTGGCTATTAGATCCATCCAAGGAATTTTCACTGGGTTTATCACTATGAACTCCTTGAGAAGCGCGACTCATTTTATAACAGGGTAATAATGACAATAACTTGCAGTTATATAGCACCTTAGTAACATAATCAAACTTGCCAATGCACTACATAGGAGTGTTATCAGACGGAATTTGACACTGTGCCAGACAAGGTGATATTCAGACAACTGTCCAAAAGCTTGGATACAGAGTTGCATTTTACGGAGTGTCTTAAAGGAAGAACATGAGGTAGAGTTGTAGAGAGGTTTAGGCAGGAAATTTCGGTCCTTTGGGTCCACATAGCTGAAAGCATAGTCGCCAATGTACTTAGCAAATTGAATATTTAGCAAAAGTGCTCAGTTTATTGATGCAAATTTGTTGCAAGAAAATAATTATTAATATGTTCATATATGCCTTCAGAACATACCTGGCCCACTTCCACTGTTTTTGGATGTTGAGGTGGGGGAGAGGTGGATTCTGACCAACTACTGACCACTTTCCTAGTGATCTCTTACAGATTGAATCCTGTATCCTTTTATGAGTTGAATCTAGAGCAGGTAACTGCCCTCCCTGCCTCCTCTTCCCTTCATTTCTTTTGAGCTTTATATTATTCTTGGGATGTTGGCTTTTGATGTCATCTTTTGGTTTTTTTCTCAGAATGACTGAACTTCACTTTCTCCTTCTCAGAAACCACAACTGATTCATAACCTTAAAAGATATGTGTGAGGTGGAACCTGGATATGACAACAATCATATCTGTGAAAGTATGAATGCAGCAATTATAAAAATCAAATTTATAATTTAAAGCATTTCTGAAGTTTGGGGTCATTTGATTCATAAATCTGATTTCTGTTCAAATTTGTTTTGTTAGCAATTCAAAGATAAAAATACTTATGTTGTGTGTCTCATGTCTTGTTTTTTCCCTGGTTTTCCTCAAATCTCCCTCAGTCCACATCTCAATTTTATCCATCTATCCAATTTTTCTTCTGCCTCTTCTGCTTTTACCCACAATTTCTCCTTCAATTGGTGCCAGAACAAGGCTGTCAGGTCTTTGTTTCCAACGCCCATACTTCACTCACTTTCCCTTTCTAACTGTACTAACTATTAAAACTCTAGAGTGACTGGATCAGGTATAAAGATGAATTGTGAATAAATAAGTTTAATAATGAGACCAACAAAAGAGTTGTTTATTACTTGAGGGATTTATGAGGGGTATGGACAGGGTGAATAGGAGGCAGCGAGGATCAACCACGAGGGGACATAGTTTTAAGGTGAGGGGCAGGAGATTCAGAGAGAATTTGAGAAAACACCTTTTCATAGAGTGGTAGGAATCTAGAATGCATTGCCTGGGAAGGTAGTGGAGACTGAAAACCTTACAACCTTTAAAACGTATTTGGATGAGCACTTGAAACATTAAAGGATATGGTATAACTGCTGGAGAATTGGATTAGTGTGACTTTAATGATATTTATTGTTAGTACAGGTTCAATGGGCTGAAGGGCCTATTCGGCACTGTATGATTCTATGGCTCGACTCAAACAGAACTAATCAATCTACAGCAGTCCTAACTATAGGACATTATTAAAAATTTGTTCCTGTGATTTGAGAATTCACTGGCATGGTCAGATTTTGTTGTCCATCCTTAATTACATACAAAGACTAAGGAAATTTGGCATATCACCTACAACTGTCACCAACTTTTACAGATGCATCATAGAAAGCATTCTTTCTGGTTTTACCACAGCTTGGTATGACTCCTGCTCTGCTCAAGACTGCAAGAAACTACAAAAGGTTGTGAATGTAGCCCAATCCATCATGCAAACCAGCCTCCCATCCACTGACACCATCTACACTTCCTGCTGCTCAGCAAAGCAGCCAGCATAATTAAGGACCGCATGCACCCTGGACATTCTCTCTTCCAACTTCTTCCAACGGGAAAAAGATCCAAAAGTCTGAGGTCACATACCAACTAAGTCAAGAACAGCTTCTTCCCTGCTGCTCTCAGACTTTTGAATGGACTTACCTTGCATTAAGTTGATCAATCTCTACACCCTAGCTATGACTGTAACACTACATTCTGCAGTCTCATTTCTTTCTCTATGAATGGTATGTTTCGGCTGTATAGTGCGCAAAGAGCAAAACTTTTCACTGTATATTAACAGGTGACAATAATAAATCAAATCAAAATCAAATCCAAAGGTGTGTTGCTTTCTTGAATTACTGCAGTCTATCCAGTGTTGGTACACAAACTATGCTACTAAGGAGAAAATTTCAGGATTTTGACCCAGTAACAGTGAAGGAACAGCTATATAGCTCCTACTCAGAATGATATGTGGCTAGGAGGTGAATTTGCAGGTGGTGGTGTCCCCTTGTCCTTCTAGGTGGCAGAGATTATAGGTTTGGAAGGTGCTGTCAAAGGAGTCTGAGTGAGTTGTGAATCTCATAGATGGTACACACTGCTGCCACTGTGCATCTGTGGTGGAGGGAGTGATTGTTTAAGATGATGAATGGGGTTCCAATCAAATGGAAGCTTTATTCTGGATGATGTAGTGCTTGAGTGTTACCAGAGCTGCACTTACCCAGACAAGTGGATAGTATTCCAGAACACTCCTTATTTATGTCTTGTAGATGGTGGACAGACTTTAGGAATCAGAAGATGAATAATTTGCTGCAGAATTTCCAGCCTCTGACCTGCTCTTGCATTCACAATATTTATATGGATAGTCCAGTGAAGTTTCTGGTTAATAGTAACCCCCAGGTGTTGATGCTGAGGTAATTGGCAATGGTAATGCCATTGAACATCAAGACAAGATTCTCGCTTGTTGTAGATGGTCATTGCATGAATGTTATTTGCCAATTATTAGCCAAGCCTGAATGCCACCCTGTTGTTGCTCTAAGCAGGACATGTGTCATGGAAAACAATGAACATTGTGCAATTATCAATGAACATCCCCACTTAATTCTGACCTTATGATTATAAAAAGATCATTGTTGAAGCAGCTGAAAATAGTTGGGCCTTGGAGATTACCCGGTGACATCCTGGGACTGAGGCAATTGCCTCCAAAAATCACAACCACCTTGCTTTGATGGCAAGATAAAGATTCCGCATGCTTGTAGTTTATTTCATTATTTAAAATGTCAACCATGCATTTCCCATTTACATTTTCAGTTACTCTCTCACCTTCTCCCAATTCCCCCACTGCCTGGCTGACTGATCCTTCTGCAGTTGAGAGATTGAGCAAGAAAATTCCTGCCAGTGTTCTGCCACTTCTGCTGGGGGAGGGGGAGGTGTATAAAGTGAAGTTGACTGACTCTCATTAAGTTTTTCTCCACAAAATGCCTTCCACACTTTCCCAATCAGTAACTCACCAAACTGCTCATTCTTATTGGTTTGGCCTTGGTGGGTATCCTGCATTTAAGGGGGCTTTTAGAGATCCAGGGAATGGAGCAATATTTTCACATCAAGTCTATATAAGAGTTCACAGATTGGACTTAGAACAATATCAGAGAATCAAATCAAGTTTCAATTACACTAGAGACCAGAGAAACAAACCATAGAAACCTACAGTGCACAATGAGGCCATTCAGCCCATCAAGGCTGCATCTACAACAACCCCACACAGGCTCTATTCCCGTAACCCCACATATTTACCCTCCTAATCCCTTTAACCTAAGTATCCCAGGACGCTAAGGGGTAATTTAGTATGGCCAATCAACCTAACCCGTACATCTTTGGACAGCTCAATCTTTCTTTTTACTCACTAAAGGGCAGATGCAGCACAGACCTGTGCGGCTTCATTCTGACTTTGTAACATGTATCCCCCTCCTTGTGTTAATTTTATTCACAACACGGATGTGAGTTCAGGGTAGACACATGGAGCCGGGATGTGTGAATATGAAGGAGCCTTTTACGGGTAACATTTAGAAAATATTACTCAAACGTGATCATTTGTTCAAAGTGACGGGTTCTCCTTTCACTGTCCAACTCAAAACTATTGTTGTAATGTTATTGATGAGATAACAGTAATTGTTATAAAAGAAAATGGATAAATTAAAGTTATATCCTCGGTATAAATCAATAGCCCCCACCCCCCGCCCCCCCAACAATAAGTGAGGGATGGATTCAGAATAGTTTGCCCCACTGTGTGAGTTACCTTGCTGTCACTTTCGGGTCGAACTTGGCTCTATACTTGGCCACTCTGGTTCTTCTTGTTCCATCGGGGCAGCCCGCATCACTTTGCCCACTGCCCACTCCCCTGGACCCCGGCTTCAGCGGCCCCTCATCGCACACCTTGGGCTTGCACTTGACCACCGTCTTCACAAAGTCCACGTAGCAGTTCCTCGGCGGCTCTGGCAGCACTTTACTCGTCCCGCAGCCCATCACTCGGACATGGTGCAGGCAGCGAGCTGCATCTGGCCGCTGCAAACCCAGAGCTACTAACCCTGTGACCGCACTCTCTCCCAGTAAGGGAACAGCACACTGACACTCTGCATTGCACTATTGCACTGCCCCCAAGCGAGCCGAAAGAGAGTGGGGGGAGGCGGTGGAAAGAGGGAGAGAGAGAGAACTGCCAGCGACCCTACAGGTATTTACAGCATTCACCTGAAGAGAAACACAACCACAGGAGAGTGGGTGTGCCGAGTGATCTGCTGGAAGGAAGCTCCGGAAGGATATTTCCAACTTAGAAATGGAAGGACCTGATGCCACCTTTATCACAACATGTGCAGCGAATCCCTGAGCGGTTCCAGGCCATGATAACAGCAGGGCTTTTAGCATTTTGTTCTCATTTCAGATTTTCAGTACTTGTGATATTTCTGCTTTTATAATAGCAGCACCTAGTACAAATTACATTGGCTCCTTTACCTTCCCGCCCCAACATGTCAATATGCACAAACTGCAGTCTCAACCGCTACCAATCAATACTGACCCAACTTTCGCATTGCTGCCGAATGTGCAGACTGCCCCTTCAGTGAGTCACTCTTTTCAGATGTGCAGTAGAAGGGTCTGGTACTTACAGGGTTACTGTGGAACAGTACAGTACCAGCCACATAGCAATGTCAGAGGGTACATGGTCTAGACCAAGTATCGGTGTGACAAGACCTAAGATGCAGATAACTCCATATCTGCACAGTTGTATATTGTTATGTATGGTCTATTGTTAGGGTCCCTGACCAGAACCCCAAGTTATATTATGAAACCAGGTTAGAAACCCCAACAATTTTCCATTTTGGCATAAATGTGAGGGTAGGATGTTTTGCCCCAGGAGTAATTCCACTGACAAATTAGGGATTTTTTTCTAAAAACATGCTTTATTCATATTACAGTTTAAGTACAACTCTAACAGATGAAGCAGCTTAACTCTCAACAGTTGAACAGTCTATAAAAATGAAAAGAAATAACTCTAATTTCTAAATGATCACTATTCCCATTCCAAATAAGCAACATTCTTCTTACAATCTTATTACCACTTTGAATGTAGTTAACAGTCACAAATATACTTGCTATAATGAGTGTCGACAGCCTTGGTGTTTTCAGTGAGATATAGCGCCTTCAGAAATCTGGAAAATTCTCCTACCTTCAACCAGAACAGGCAAACTCCGATCCCTTTCTTCAAAAACATTTTTCTCTGTCACAGACAAGGATAGTACATAAACCACGACATAACATGACATAAGAACATAAGAAATAGGAGCAGAAGTAGGCCATCTAGCCCTTCGAGCCTGCCCCGCCATTCAATAAGATCATGGCTGATCTGTCATGGCTCAGTTCCACATTCCCGCCCTCTTCCCATAACCCTTAATCCCCTCGCTTATCAAAAACCCATCAACCTGCGTCTTAAAAATATTTAGCGAGGCAGCCTCCACCACTTCAACGGGCAGAGAATTCCAGAGATTCACCACCCTTTGAGTGAAGAAGTTCCTCCTCAACTCTGTTCTAAACCACCCCCCCTTTATCTTGAGGCTGTGCCCCCTAGTCCTACTATCCTTTCTGAGCGGGAAGAGTCTCTCCACCTCTATCCTATCCATCCCATTCATCATCTTATATGTCTCAATGAGATCTCCCCTCATTCTTCTAAACTCTAACGAGTACAAGCCTAGTTTATTCAGCCTCTTCTCATAGCTCAACCCCCTCAACTCCGGTAGCAGCCTAGTAAACCTCCTCTGCACTCCCTCCAAGGCCAAAATATCCTTGCGTAAGTGCGGCGACCAAAACTGCACACAGTACTCCAGCTGCGGCCTCACCAATGCCCTATACAGCTGCAGCAATCACTCTGTCAATCACTCTAATCTGAAATTCCAGGGGAACTTAGGTAAACAAAAGTCCATTCATTCTACTTAACATAGCCACTGGCAAGGTTGTAATGAGTAATTATTCTTTGCTCCCAGCAGCTGAGCTCTACTCCTACCAGACTTGTAGAAAAAAAGCTGAATGTTAAAACATTCTCCTGAAATATGACAAAGCAATATACATATTTGCGCACACTTTCATCACACCATAAAGACATTGAAAATTGTTTTAACAGGCATGACATGTTCTGCAATCAACACCACTCCAACAAGATGGACCACTGAATTTGAGTTAATTGCCAAGAAAGAAGTCTCACAACATCAGGTTAAAATCCAACAGGTTTATTTGTAGCAAAGACCACTAGCTTTTGGAACTGGCTGTTCCTTCGTCAGGTGGACAGGAGTTAGAACATAAAAAAAGAACAGTACAGGCCCTTCAGCCCTCTATGTTGTGCTGAGTTATGTTCAAACCCAAGATCAAGCTATCCCACTCCCTATCAATCTGGTGTGCTTCACCTGCCTATCCAATAACCGCTTGAAAGTTCCTAAAGTGTCTGACTCCACTATCACAGCAGGCAGTGCATTCCACACCCCAACCACTCTCTGAGTAAAGAATATACCTCGGACATCCTTCCTATATCTCCCACCACAAACCTTATAGTCTTTGCACATCCAGTCTATCTATCCCCCTCATCATCTTATAAACCTCTATGAAGTTGCCTCTCATCCTCCTCTGCTCTAAAGAGAAAAGCCCCAGCTCCTTCAACCTTTCCTCATAAGACACACCCTCCAAACCAGGCAGCATCCTGGTAAATCTCCTCTGCACTCTCTCCAATGCTTCCACATCCTTCTAGTGAGGTGACCAGAACTGCACAAAATATTCCAAATGTGGTCTCACCAAGGTCCCGTATAGTTGCAGCATAACCCCACAGCTCTTAAACTCATACCCCCTGTTAGTAACCGCTCCCACCTGACTTGTTACTGTGATTACCCCAATCCAACGCCGGCATCTCCACATCTTAATTGTTAATTGAAACAAAAGAAGCTTAATGTAGATCATTGGGATGGAAGTAGTTGATCATTTGTGATTGATAGCCACATTTGGGGATCATGTTAGTCAGGTTCCTGCAGGTTGCCTTTGTTTTTAGAGAGGATTTGTGGCTGCAGACCAGTTTTCAGTTGCCTTTGAACCTGACGCGATTAGCAGGTGTATTTCTTTGTCGATACATTTTTATAATATCCCTTTGTTTCAATTTAGATTTAAAAACAGAACTGAAAGGCATTACTGCTACTCATATATAGCATTCTTGGAAAATGTTTGTGTTGCCAAATAGTTGACAGCGTGGGCCCAGTGAAATCACTGTGAAGATCCAGCATCACATTTAAGGTTTTAAGGATTGGTCAGATGTAATAAATGCTCTTACTCTGGGATTTGTACTTAAACCTTAAATTTCATTATATGTCTAATGACTTGTATAAAGGAGTGGAATTTTGAATATATTACATAGAATGCACTGGAAGTTGTGCGATGAGGATGAAGAACTAATGAAAAAAGATCCAGTGACTGAACAAATCTAGGGCAGATAGATTTCAAAGTGGGGATGTGTGCTCATCCACAGTGTTTCTGTAAGGGGAATTTCTCATGGTGTTCCACTGGGGGGGGTCTTGTATTCAGCTGGTTTTAGCAAACACAAAACTTGTGAAAGACAGCATGTGGTTAAAGACGTTCTTTATTTGACCAATGCGTATTGAGAGAGAAATGGTCAGAGGATTCTAACCTCTCTTTGACATTACATCACATGAACAAACAGATATACACTTCCAAAGATTTGATCTTCCCACCCCACCTGTCATCCTAACTGGATGGTCCAGTTACAATTAATGGACTTTATTTACTTTGGCCTATAGCATTTTACCTTCTGGAAGAATTATGAATTCATTAGTCGACCAAATCCATAGATTCTCGCCCCTGTTGTTTAGTAATGTCACCTATGCAAATCCAGTAGGTTCAAGGACCGCTCCTAACACCTGCAGACCTGGGAACGAGAAGGGAGTTAATTTATCTGGTCTGTTTTCCAGTCCCCTTATCAGTGGAGGCTGAATAGCAGCTATTCATTACAGCTAGAAGCTGAATCCTTCTATTCATCTCAGTAACCATGGTAGCTTGCAGCTGCTTGGCCTGATAATAGAGTACATGCTCTATGCTTCATTATTCCAAAAGGATGTGGTCTGTCTAATTAAACCTATTTCCCATTATGCCAAGTGATAAACTGCTTGTTGGCCAAAGCTCACAAGAAAATACAAAGATACAGTTTACAGTTTATCTGTTCAAAAATAATTATTTATATGCTTATATAGACAATATCTTCATACAGCATATAAGTAAGGCACATTGTGATACATTTCGTATATATATCATATATATATATATATAAGACACACTGTGGTCCCTATTTGAAACTAATCTATGTTGTTTTAAAAGTCTCAGAAAGCAAGGGTTTCTGTCTCCTCCGCTATAGTATCTAAGAAAGTTAAATTGAGATAAAAACAGAAAGTGCTGCAAATACTCAGCAGGTCTGGTAGGATAAAAGTTAATGTTTCAGGCCAATCATCCTTCTTCAGCCATTGAAACACTAATTGCATACCTCTCCATGGATGCTGCCCCACCAGCTGAGCATTTCCTGCATTTTCGGTTTTGCTTTCAGGTTTCCAACATCTACAGTGTTTCTAAATGGCTAGACCAAGAATGATTGAGGTGCAAAGAGATTTAGGGCCTCCAGTTTCCACACAAGTGCCCTACTTTTCAGTGTAATTCCTCTGCTATTGGCATAGGTTAAACTAAAAGTCGTAGAATTTTTGGCAATCATTTGCATTAGTATTAAAAACATCAACCTAGAAACTCACTCCACCCATAAAGCTGCCCGTGTGTTCAGAGTAAATTAAATATCAAGGGAAAATGGGACTTTCTATCAGCCACAGCGAACTAATTCACCTTTCCAGGAAGCTTCAAAAGTCCAGCTTAATTCAGGCTGAAAATACATTAATAGGTTTATTTCAAAAACTTTTGCTTGCTTTATCTTTAATTTATGAAGGAATTGGCTACTAAGCCCCAATTTAACTAGAGAATAGATCTGAATTTTTTAAAAGTCATTTCATTAGGTTAAAATTGAGTAACTCGCCAGTGTCGGATTGAGAAAATGATTTAAAAGGCTTAGAGGGAAATCTTACCAAAAAAATCCAGAATGAGTGTGAAAATGGAAGAGTTTCATAGAACATAGAACATAGAACATTACAGCGCAGAACAGGCCCTTCGGCCCACGATGTTGCGCCGACCAGTTACAAAAACAATGACCCACTAGCCTATACCAATCCCTTTTCGTCCATAAACCTATCCAGAGATCTCTTAAACGCCCCCAAACTAGACGCATTTACAACTGCAGCAGGCAGGGCATTCCAATCCCTCACCACCCGCTGGGTAAAGAACCTACCCCTGACATCCGTCCTGTAGCTACCCCCCCTTAATTTAAAGCCATGCCCCCTCGTGCTAGCTTTCTCCATCCGAGGAAAAAGGCTATCACTATCCACCCTATCTAAACCTCTAATCATCTTATATGTTTCAATAAGATCCCCTCTTAGCCGCCTTCTTTCCAACGAAAACAACCCTAAATCCCTCAGTCTCTCCTCATAGGACCTCCCCACCATACCAGGCAACATCCTAGTAAACCTCCTCTGCACCCTCTCCAACGCCTCCACATCCTTCTTGTAATGCGGGGACCAGAACTGCACACAGTACTCCAAGTGCGGCCGCACTAGAGTAGTGTACAGTTGCAACATTACACTGCGACTCCTAAATTCAATCCCCCTACCAATAAACGCCAAGACACCGTACGCCTTCTTAACAACCTTATCTACTTGATTCCCAACTTTCAGGGATCTATGTACACACACACCTAGATCCCTCTGTTCATCCACACTATTCAAAGTCCTCCCGTTAGCCCTATACTCGACACATCTGTTGCTCCTACCAAAGTGAATTACCTCACACTTCTCCGCATTAAATTCCATCCGCCACCTCTCGGCCCAGCTCTGCAACCTATCTAAGTCTCCCTGCAGACTATGACACCCTTCTTCACAATCTACCACACCTCCAATTTTGGTGTCATCAGCAAATTTACTAATCCACCCAACTATACCCTCATCCAGATCATTAATAAAAATTACAAACAACAGTGGCCCCAAAACAGATCCCTGAGGCACACCACTCGTAACTGTACTCCATGATGAATATTTACCATCCACCACCACCCTCTGTCTCCTATCTGATAGCCAATTCCTGATCCAACTTCCTAGATTACCCACAATCCCATACATCTGCATTTTCTGCAGAAGCCTACCATGGTGAACCTTATCGAACGCCTTACTAAAATCCATGTATACCACGTCAACTGCCTTGCCCCCATCCACCTCTTTGGTCACCTTCTCAAAAAACTCAATAAGGTTAGTAAGGCACGACCTACCCGCTACAAAACCATGCTGACTATTTCTAATCAATTCGTTACACTCCAAATAACTATAAATCCTATCCCTAATAATTTTTTCTAAAACCTTGCCCACAACAGAAGTAAGACTCACCGGTCTATAATTCCCGGCAAAGCCTCTGTTCCCCTTCTTAAACAATGGGACAACATTCGCTATCCTCCAATCCTCCGGGACTACACCAGAGACCAATGACGACCTGAAGATCTGAGCCAGAGGCTCTGCAATCACCTCTCTAGCCTCCCAGAGAATCCTAGGGTAGATCCCATCCGGACCAGGGGACTTATCTATTTTCAGCCCCTCAAGAATTTCCAGCACATCCCCTTTATCAACCGTAATACTGTCTATTTTACACCCCTGCAACCCAATGTCCTCCTCAGCTATATTCATGTCCCCCTGCGTGAACACCGAAGAGAAATATTGGTTCAATACTTCTCCAATCTCCTCCGGTTCCACACACAACTTCCCCCTGCTGTCTGTAACTGGCCCTAATCTTGCCCTGACCAACCTTCTGTTCTTGACATACCTATAGAACGCCTTAGGATTCTCCTTAATCCTATCAGCCAAAGTCTTCTCATGTCCTCTTTTAGCCCTTCTCAACTCACTCTTCAACTCCCTCCTAGCCAATCTAAAGCTTTCTAGTGCACTATCTGAGCCCTCCAATCTCATCCGAACATAAGCCTCCTTTTTCTTTTTAACCATCGACTCAACTCTTTTAGTGCACCACGGTTCCCTAGATCTACCAAATCCACCATGCCTGACAGGGACATACCTATCAAGGACTCGCAGTAGCTGCTCCTTGAAAAAACTCCACATTTCAGACGTTCCCAGTCCCTGTAATCCCCTAATCCAATCCATGCTTCCTAATTCACTCCTGATAGCCTCATAATCGCCCTTACCCCAGCTAAAATTGCTGACCCGAGGTTCATGCCTATCTCTTCCCATCTATCTCTTCAGATCTGTTTTTTTGGTGAGACTACCAATCGAATCTTATGACACAATAAAAAATCCTCGATCTGTTTTCACCCAGTATGGGAAGAGGGCAGAGTCTAAATTGTCTGAAAGCCAGCTGAAAGCAGCAAAGGGCGCCATTGAGCATGCGCAGGTTTCTGTGCTTTGAGAGCAGCAGAGACTGTCATTGGCTTCCATGGCGTAAACAACACCTCCCCCAATACCATGGGGCCCTGTGGCCAGTCGTGAGCCCTTTCCCATTCAGAACGATCGTGCCCCCCCTCCCCCACCTGATTTCATTAATTACAAATCTGGGATTTGACACCATGTTCTGTGGCGGGGAGGGTTTGTTTGCATGCATTCTGATGCTATAACTTGGTGCCATATTGAAAAGACATCTAACATCACTGAGCCACTGTTGAAGAAGGAAGATGGACCTCCTGAAAAGGAAAATTGAGTTCCAAGAACACTCTGACGCTAGAGGATGGACCACTTTGAAGACCCTGAAGTTGGAAGACCCACCTGATAGATGCTCCACCATTCATTGCTATGTCTTCCAGGGACCAGGGTTGCTGGTAGCCTCTATCCCAAACTCTGGAGGCAACCCCAAATAAGTCCTGACTTTTGTACACCACATTTTTCCAGATGTGTCCTTGACTGGTATATTTTCTCTTTGGCATTGTAGAGAGTTACACGTGGTGAGGAGTTTCCAGTTGGACCTGCATCTGCATCCCATTTGTGGGAGGTAAATCAGTTTCACTCCGACCTTCAGCAGGTCTCCTGTTCTGCTATGGTGGGAAGTAAAGGAAGATCCTGCAGGAAATTCACGCCAGTGTGAAACTAATGTTTGGACTCCCGCCAAATTCTCATTTGCCATTGAACCTACTAGTGGATGCATGGGAGAATTCTGCCCTGTGCCTGTGCACATAAATCATTAAAAACTAGTGTATAGTTAAAAACAAAAAAAAATACAAGAAGACTTGAAGGGGAATGGGTTTCCAAAGTGAGGATCTGATGCTTAGGTTGTACAGAGTCTTGGTCAGACCCCATCTGGAGTACTGAACATGGTTTTGGGCATGGGACATCAGGAAGAATATATTGATTGGACTTTAAAAGTGTATGGCTCATATTCATCAGAATAATGCCCGGATTTAAAAAGGCTAATATATCAGAATGCATTGTATAAACATAGATGTAGAATTTCATCTGTATATCTCCTTTCACAACCATTGGATAAGTTCATTATCTCAGCAACACACTCTCTGAAGCTATCTGCAGTGATGATGCAACGCATGAAAGAATTACTAAATCAAGTCTAACCTTTGGCAGACTTCAAACATGTTTGAGTTAAACATGGTTGAGGTGGGATGTCAGCTCGTCAGCTTACACTGTGGTTGGGAAAGCTGAATTTTTTTTATTCGTGGGGCATGGGTGTCGCTGGCTGGCCAGCATTTATTGCACATCCCCCATTGCCCGAGGGCAGTTGACAGTCAACCACATTGCTGTGTCTCTGGAGACCAGGTAAGGATGGCAGATTTCCTTCTCCAAAGTGGATTAGCTGACAAATGACAATGGCTTCATGGACATCAGTAGATTCTTAATTCCAGATTTTTTTAATTGAATTCAGATTCCACAATCTGCTGTGACAGGATTCGAACACAGGTCCTCAGAACTTTAGCTGAGATTAATAGTCTAGTGATAATACTACTAGGCCATCACCTCCCCTTATGATATAACAATTCAGTGGATAGATAAAATTGCATGGTCAAATGTATTGTACTTACTCCCAGGTTTCCCATGCGTTACTGGACCCTGTCCCACACTTCACTGCTTTCAGCACACCATAAAGCAAAAATCTAAATGTTTCTTTCTTCCTGTTACACTATCCTCCATGCTTTGCCTCCTTCCAGAATCTTTACTTCATTGAAATGAAGGACAATTATTCTTTCCCTTATACTAAATTGTTCATTCTTATGTCTTTGAATGATGCACCTCCAGATTGTCCTCATTCTGGAAGGGTTTGACTTTTATACTCCATGCCCAACATCACCTAAAGGTATATTTCTCTGCATAAAGTTTAAAAAATATATTTTACTCAACTGCCATTGTAAACTAGTCACCTGATTTAGCTTATTCACAGAATACTACAGTGTAGAAGAGGCCCTTTGGCCCATCGAATCTGCACTGATGCATGAAAGGCCCTGATCTGCCCACCTAATCCCACTTGCCTGCACTTGGCTCATAGCCTTAACATAAGAAATAGGAGCAGGAGTAGGCCATCTAGCCCTTCGAGCCTGCCCCGCCATTCAACAAGATCATGGCTGATCTGAAGTGGATCAGTTCCACTTTCCTGCTTTCTCCCCATAACCCTTAATTCCCTTGTCTATCAGAAACTTTGAATGTTATGGCATGCCAAGTATTCATCCAGGTACTTTTTAAAGGATGTGAGACTTCCCGCCTCCATCACCCTCCCAGGCAGTGCATTCCAAACCATCACCACTCTCTGGGTAAAAGAGGTTTTCCTCAAATCTTCCCTAAATTTCCCACCCCTCACTTTTAACTTGTGTCCCCTCATGACTAAACCTTCAACTAAAGGGAACAGCTGCTCCCTTTCCACTTTGTCCATGCCGCTCATAATCTTGAACACCTCAATCTTCTCTGCTCCAGAGAAAACAACCCAAGATTATCCAACCTCTCTTTATAACTTAAATGTTCCACCCCAGCTAACATCCTGGTGAATCTCCTCTGCACCCCCTCCAGTACGTTCATGTCTTTCCTATAATGTGATGACCAAAACTGCACACAGTACTCCAGCTGTAGCCTTACCAAAGTTCTGTACATCCATCATAACCTCTCTACTTTTGTAATCTATACCCTGATTAATAAAGGTGAGTGCACCATATGCCTTTCTCACCATGCTTTTAACCTGCCTTTCCACCTTCCGAAATCTCTGGACAAACACACCAAAGTCCCTTTATAATGTCTTGTGGGAAAAGGTGATGTTGGATCTTGTCAGATGTTTCCTTGAGCAGACTCTCAAAGTCACTTGGCAGAATACATCATTATCAAGGCTTTCAAATAAGCACCGAGATGTAGTTTGGTCGGTGGTGAGAAGGACCTTTCCTATCGGATCCTCCCTGTGTGCCTGGAGTCTCACCTCCCTCCATGTCTTTCCCTCGTGAGGAATAGACTACTGCAGCTTAGTGAAAGGCAATACTTGACCTGTCTAAAACTTGCTGATCTTCCAGAAAGTGCAAACAGTTGTCAGTGATTGTGTTGTTTCAGGTTAGCACATTCCAAAGTCCAGAACTACATGCTGAAGGATGCATGAAAGCTCAGGCCAAACCCCCAGAAAGGCTGTATGGAGAAAGGACACTGTCTAAAACCCTTCTGTCATAGTACATGGTGGGGATGGAAACTATGTAAAACTCCTCAGACCCATAAAGCATCAGAAAATGTTTAGCATGAAATATAAATGTTAGTTTTAAATATATTCTGTAAGTGTAGTAAGTTTATCTCATTTACTGTACTGAAAGAATTGAATTTTTATGGTATTTTACATAATGTGTACCTTTACAAACTTTATGACAAATATATTTTTGCGGAGAAAGAATTATTTTGCTGTCTCCTTTAAATCTTTACAACCATCGGAGGTAAATTATGTGCATTGGCTCCTCCTTCAACTTGGTTTTTCAACGTTTAAGAAATTACTGGCCTTATTTGAGTGACCATTATTACACTTAGTAATTGCTTCTCAATAAACTTGCATAATATTTTATAACCTCGGAAGCTTCAAATTAAGGACCTTGGGCTTTACCGATATCCAAAAATGTTGCAATTGAGGAAGAGCATTTATTTTGAAATGCAGGCCATTTGCTTGCTTGAATATTTTTACATACCAGGCTACCGCCACCCAATGGCCAATGTCATTAGTTCCGGTAAGTAGCAGAATTAAAACTGACGACAAACCCCAATCTTTGGAAACTCAATTAGGCCGAGTTAAATAAAGTTTTGTTTGATTAGATGTTCCCTGCCAGCAGCACAATCTTGGGGAAAAAAAGCTAGTGAAAGTGTTGTGAAATGATTGCATGATTCAGAGACATGATCTGTACACTATCAAGAGAGAAATCCTCTAGGGGTGAGAATAGAAATCTTCTTATTTCTCATCTTACACATCACTAAAGGAATTCTTCACTCCCCTGCACTTCATTACTTGAAGGGAGACTTTACATAGGCCGGAATTTTACCATCCCGCCCGCCATGGGAATCAGAGCCGGGTGAGGCGGCAGACCCCAGAACTATCTGTTGACCTCGGGTGCGATTTTACGGTTTCGGGATGAACAAGGTTGTACATGTATTTATAAGTAAAAAAAAACTGTACAGTAAAAAAAGGCATTAATCGCCTTGACCAATACTTGTAGACTGGTAACTAACTGTTCAACATTGGTTATAAATGCAAACAGAAACTGCTGGAAAGACTCAGCAGATCTGGCAACATCTTTGAGGAAGAGTCATACAGACTTGTAACGTTCACTCTGTTCCTCTCTCCACAGATGCTGCCAGACCTGTTGAGTCTTTCCAGCACTCTCTGTTTGTATTTCAGATTTCCAGCATCTTGCTTTTATATTGGTTATAATTGTCCGCAATTGGATCCTATATGTTGAAATTTGAGCAGAAATGAATGCTGAAATGGGTATAAGCACATTTTATTGTCGGAATAATGGAGTTTGTTGCCTGTGGCTGACTTTATAGCTCAGATGTGGATATGCTGGCATTGGACTGGGGTAAACACAGTAAAAAGTCTGACAACACCAGGTTTCAGTCCAACCAATTTATTTGATAGTAAATTCACTAGCTTTCGGGTTAGCCCCTTCGTCAGGTGAGTGGAGAGTTCTGGCCTCAGACAGAGCATATAAAGCACAGACAGTTTACAGATTATTGATTAGAATGCGAATCTTTACACCTAACCTGCTGTTCAAGTCTTAAAGTGGCTAACAATGTGTGTGGAAGGAGCACTGATCACAGGTTAAAGAGATGTGTATTGTCTCCAGACAGTACAGTAAGTGAGGTTTTGCAAACCTAGGCAAGTCACGGGGGTTACAGATAGTGCGACATGAACCCAAGATCCCTGTTGAGACTGTCCTCATGTGTGCGGAACTTGGCTATCAGTCTCTGCTCAGCGACTCTGCGCTGTCGTGTGTCGTGAAGGCTGCCTTGGAGAATGCTTACCTGAAGGTCAGAGGCTGAATGCCCGTGACCACTGAAGTGTTCGCCAACAGGAAGGGAACAGTCTTGCCTGTAAACTGTAAACTGTTTGTGCTTTATATGCTCTGTCTGAGGCCAGAACTCTCCACTCACCTGACGAAGGGGCTAACCCGAAAGCTAGTGAATTTACTATCAAATAAATTGGTTGGACTGAAACCTGGCATTGTCAGACTCTTTACTGTGTTTATAGCTCAGGACAAAGGGGTTGCCAATTTTTTTTCTATTTTACTGATTTTCTTTATGGATGTTTTACATTAAATATCACAATGTACTAATGTTCCATAATACATGTCCATTGTTGCTCATCTGGGGTTTCCCTTACATAATGTCTGGGCAAATTAACTGATAGAGATTGCTCACTATGGTTACCACTCCATCATCATGGCGTAATGCAGCCAGAAGGAATGATGGAAGGACTTTGGTCTTCTCCCATCTAGCAATCATTCATGTGTTACTTTCCATTCTTTCCCCACCACATTAATTACTTGGCTGAGGACATAACTATTGTGAAAAATGTTTCTTTAATATATGCACCCGACCGTTTATTTTCCTTTCATGTCCTTTTATTTATGATGTTCCTGAATCTATTGTTTCACTGTATTGTCATATGATATTGTTTGATGCATTTATGATTAAGTTCCTTACCTATGTACTTAAAATAAATATTTAATAGATAAAGGTTTTCCTTCAGTTAATTTAATCATTTAGGTCTCGGCTGCTGCCACATATTTTCTTATATAATCATTCATTTCATTTATTTTCTCTTCCCATGGGAATAAACCATTCTGGATTTAAGGATGATCAAATCAACGTGTTCAAGGATATCCCATCTTCCAAATTTCCCGTTATTTCAAGCTCTCTGTTAAATATCAGGTAAGTGTGACCACTTCCCTCCTTCCCTGTTAATAGTGCTGAACTTTCTTCATGTATTCAGCCTTACCGCTGCAAGGCACTCCTTCTATTCCAATTGCCATTTTTCTTTCTTCAGATATTTGCTTGATTCCTATTGCCTCTATAGCTGACGAGACAAACGCCTTGGCTTCTTCCTTCACTGAAAGATGCAGAATGCCTCTAGAGGAGGTGATGGTCGAGTGATATTATCGCTAAACTTTTAATCCAGAAACTCAGCTTATATTCTGGGTACCTGAGTTCGAATTCCACCATGGCAGGTGGTGGAATTTGAATTCAATAAAAAATATCTGGAATTAAGAAGCAACCGATGACCGTGAAACCATTGTTGATTGTCGGAAAAACCCATCTGGTTCACTAACGTCCTTTAGGGAAGGAAATCTGCCATCCTTACCTGGTCTCGCTAACGTGTGACTCCAGAGCCTCAACAACGTGGTTGAGCCTCAACTGCCCTCGAAGGGCAATTAGGGATGGACAATAAATGCTGGCCAGCCAACAATGCCCATGTCATATGAATGAATTTAAAAAAATTCTGAATTCTAAATCTGAATTGATCTGAATGATTTTAATACTGCTTTCATTTAAAAAATATTAGGTTCTGCTCAGCAGATGGTTACCAAAACTGCAACTTGTATTGTGAGAAAAGTCAGCTTAATTTTAGGAATAATGGAATCTGTACTGTAAAGGCAATAGAGTTAATGCAGTAGCATATTTTAGCCACCAGTGGTCATGTTTCTCAAATATATTAATAGGATCAAGAGAAACTAGAGTGTATTAATGTCAGATCCCCTAGAAATTTAGTATTAATAGAATCAGAAAACAGGAAAACGATTGATTGAAATGCTTGCTGTCATTTCACATTATTCTAAACATTTCTGCTTGTAGAAGCAGAAGATATTAACCGACTGCTCATTAATGTCAATTAAAAACTCGACAGACACTGTTAATCCGTTTCCCTGCTGGCTGCAGTATTTGCAGTCTTTTCAGTCATTTGAATATGGAAGGTCAGTGGAGTTTGTGCCTCACTGTTATTGCAATATTGAAATTAATGGCATAAGGGTTGATGAGAATTTTCCCATTCTTTCTATCATGAGTTCGGATATGTCGTTTTTATCTGGTTTTGATGATGGTCCTCTCCCTTTGGTTATTCACCCACTTCCCTTAAAACCTGCCATCATCACCTGCTCCTCAAACAAAATCTTTGACCCCCGTTGTCCCTGTGTCAGGGTGGCTCATTGATGAGATCTTGAGGCTTGTGTGCTTAAACATTAACGCTTCATTGGTAGGTTTTAACTATTTACATGACCATGGTGTGGTCATGCATGGTACTGCTCCACCATGCAGGCCAGTTGCTTACAACACTAGAGTATTGTTTCTAGACTGTTCCCTGAGAATCTTTCAGCATGTAATCGTGCATCATAGAGTCATAGAGGTTTACAGCATGGAAACAAGCCCTGGGGCCCAATTTGTCCATGCCGCTCCTTTTGTTTTAAATCCTTAAGCTAATTCCAATTGCCCACATTTGGCCCATATTCCTCTATACCCATGTGCCCATGTAATTATCTAAATGCTTTTTAAAAGGCAAAGTTGTACCCGCCTCTACTACTACCTCCAACAACTTGTTCCAGACACTCACCACTCTATGTGTGAAAAAAATTGCCCCTCTGGACACTTTTGTATCTCTCTCCTCTCACCCTAAATCTATGCCCTCTAGTTTTAGACTCCCCTACCTTTGGGGAAAGATATTGACTATCTAGCTGATCTATGCCCCTCATTAGTTTATAGACCTCTATATGATCACCCCTCAGCCTCCTACACTCCAGAGAAAAAAGTCCCAGTCTATCAAGTCTCTCATAACTCAATCCATCAAGCCCCGGTAGCATCCTAGTAAATCTTTTCTGCACTCTTTCTAGTTTAATTATACCCTTTCTATAATAAGGTGAGCAGAACTGTACAAACTATTCCAAGTGTGTCCTTCCCAATATCTTGTACAACTTCAACAAGATGTCCCAACTCCTATATTTAATGTTCTGACCAATTCCTTCCACCTGTGATTCCACTTTCAAGGAGCTATGAACATGTACCCCTAGATCTCTTTGTTCTGTAACTCTCCCCAGTGCCCTACCATAAACTGAATAAGTCCTGCCCTGGTTCAATTTACCAAAATGCATCACCTTGCATTTATCTAAATTAAACTCCATCTGCCATTCGTCAACCCGCTGGCTCAATTGATCAAGATCCTGTTGCAATCCGAGATAGCTTTCTTCACTGTCCACTATGCCACCAATCTTGGTGTCATCTGTAAACTTACTAACCATGCCTCCTATATTCTCATCCAAATCATTAATATAAATGACAAATAACAGTGAACCCAGAAGATATTATGATTCCTGAGGCACACTGCTGGTCACAGGCCTCCAATTTGAAAATCCTCTACAACCACTCTTTGGCTTCTGTCAAGAGCCAATTTTGTATCCATTTAGATACCTCAGCCTGGATCCCATGAGATTTAACCTTAGGCAGCAACCCTATCATGCAATATCTTGTCAAAGACCTTGCTAAAGTCCATGTAGACAACATCAACTGCACTGCCCTCATCTACCTTCTTGGTTAACCATTCAAAGAACGCAATCCAATTTGTGAGATATGATTTTCCACTCACAAAGCCATGCTGACTGCCCATAATCAGTCTTTGTGTCTCTAAATGCCTGTAGATCCTATATCTCAAAACACCTTCCAACAATTTACCCACCAGATGTGAGGTTCACTGGCCTGTAGTTCCCAGGCTTTTCCCTGCAGCCTTTTTTAATCAAAGGCACATTTGCCACTCACCAATCTTCAGGCACCTCACCCATGACTACCAATGATTCAAATATCTTGGATAGGGGACCTGCAATTCCTTCCCTAGCCACCCACAGTACATTGGATACACTTCATCAGGTCCCGTGGATTTATCTACCTGGATACACTTTAAGACTTCCAGCACCTCTTTCTCTGTAATATGTACACTCCTCAAGATATCAATATTTATTTCCCCAAGTTTCCTGAAAGTTTTCTGAAAGAAATGGCGGAGGTGATAGTGGATGCCTTGGTGGTTATTTTCCAGACGTCGCTGGATTCCGGGGAAGTGCCGGAAGATTGGAAAACGGCTAATGTTACGCCGTTGTTTAAGAAGGGTGCCAGGCAAAAGGCAGGGAATTATAGGCCGGTTAGTTTAACGTCTGTGGTAGGTAAAATGTTAGAATCCGTCATTAAGGAGGAAATTGCGAGGCATCTTGAAGGCAATTGCTTGATAGAGCAGACGCAGCACGGTTTCATTAAAGGGAAGTCGTGTCTGACAAATTTACTGGAGTTCTATGAGGATGTGTCTAGGGCGGTCGATAGAGGAGAGCCGGTGGATGTGGTCTTTCTGGATTTTCAGAAGGCGTTTGACAAAGTACCTCATAAGAGGTTATTGCAGAAGGTCAGGGGACTTGGAGTTGGGGGTAGGGTGTTAGCGTGGATAGAGGATTGGTTGTCAAATAGGAGGCAGAGAGTGGGGGTCAACGGGTGCTATTCGGATTGGCGGATGGTGACTAGTGGAGTGCCCCAGGGGTCGGTGCTGGGGCCTCAGCTTTTTACCATTTATATAGATGATCTGGAGGAGGGAACCAAGTGTAGGGTGTCGAAATTTGCGGATGACACCAAGATTGGGGGAACGGCAAATTGTGTGGAGGGTGTGGAGAGTCTGCAGAAGGATCTAGATAGGCTGGGCGAATGGGCCAGGAAATGGCAAATGGAATTTAATGTTGGCAAGTGTGAGGTGGTCCACTTTGGTAGGAAGAATGGTAGGAAGGACTATTACTTACGTGGCGAAAAACTGCAGCAGGCGACGGTGCAGAGGGACCTCGGGGTCCTTGTGCATGAGTCGCAAAAACCCAGCTTGCAGGTGCAGCAGGTGGTCAGGAAGGCGAATGGGATGCTGGCCTTCATAGCGAAGGGGATTGAATATAAAAGTAGGGAGGTCTTGCTGCAGCTGTATAGGGCATTGGTGAGGCCGCAGCTGGAGTACTGTGTGCAGTTTTGGGCGCCGCACCTGCGCAAAGATATTTTGGCCTTGGAGGGAGTGCAGAGGAGGTTTACTAGGCTGATACCGGAGTTGAGGGGGTTGAACTATGAGGAGAGGCTGAATAAACTAGGCTTGTACTCGTTAGAGTTTAGAATAATGAGGGGAGATCTCATTGAGACGTATAAGATGATGAATGGGATGGATAGGATAGAGGTGGAGAGACTCTTCCCACTGAAAAAAGACAGTAGGACTAGGGGGCACAGCCTCAAGATAAAGGGGGGGCATTTTAGAACGGAGTTGAGGAGGAACTTCTTCACTCAAAGGGTGGTGAATCTCTGGAATTCTCTACCCGTTGAAGTGGTGGAGGCTGCCTCGCTAAATATTTTCAAGAAGCGGGTTGATGGGTTTTTGATAAGAGAGGGGATTAAGGGTTATGGGGAGAGGGCCGGAAAGTGGAACTGAGCCACGACAGATCATCCATGATCTTATTGAATGGCGGGGCAGGCTCGAAGGGCCAGATGGCCTACTCCTGCTCCTATTTCTTATGTTCTTATGTTCTTATGTTCAAGTTCCCTAACATCCACATTTTGTCAATGGTAAATACTGATGAGAAATATTCATTTAGGATCTCACCCATCCCTTGTGGATCCACACAAACATGACCTTGTTGATCCCTAAGAGGCCCTACTCCCTCCCTTGTTACTCTTTTGCCCTTTATGTATTTGTAGAAGCTTTTTGGATTCTCCTTTGCCTTATCTGCCTTATCATGCTGTGGGCAATGCTGTTCTTCAGTCCCACATTAACCCTTGCTCTGCTGAGCCTCTTTTCATTATAGTGCACAGATGCACAATTCACCACATCAATCTACAACCTCCCTTTCCTTTCCTTTCCTTTCCAAACTCCTTGATAGTCTTGCCACTTCCAAAATCCATTCCCATGTTTCCTGGAACTCTATGTCAGAATCCCTCCAATTAGGTTTTCATTCCTAACACAATTCAGAAGGGCCTATTATCAAAGTCACAATGACCATGACAAATCTAAACTTTTTCTCCTCATCCCCCATCATACTATCCTCCTCAAACACTTCCAGATTTTTCATTGTCTTCAACTGGGTGGGACTTCTGTCATCTGATTTCAATTTGATCTCTCTAAATGTAGCCAGACAATCATTAGCAATGACTTCTCCTCCTGATCCTGCACTATTACTGCTGATGTTCCCCAAGGATCTTGCACCTTCTTATTTCACATCTGCATGATGTCCCTTGGTAATGATTCTGAAGGCACAGTGTTAGTTTCACATGTACATAAATGAACCCAGCTCTACCTCACCACCACCTGTTTTAATTCCTCTTCCATTGTTGCTAACTAATCAGATGTTTTATCTAAGATTCTGTACTTGAGCAGAATGCACCCCAATTAAATATTGGGAAGACTGAAACCATTACTGTCAGACCCTGTTCCATACTCCATTCCCCAGCTCCCAACTCCATCCCTCTCACTTGCAGCTGTCTGAGACTAAACTAGACTGCTCACAACCTCAGTGTCATATTTGACCCCAAGATGAGCTTCTGATCATTAGTTCAAGCCATCATTAACAATGCCAATCCCACCTCTATAACATTAACTGACCTACCCCCGTTATTCTCTGTTTTCTGTTGCTGAAATATTCATTCATGCCTTTGTTACAATTAGACACGATTATTCCAATGCTTTCATGGTTGGTCTCCCACATTCCCTTGGTGGGATTTGGGGGGGGGTCTCTCTGTCCATGGTGGGGGATGACATGGTGGGGGACTCAGGAGGAGGGGAAAGGATTTAAAAAAAAATGTTTTGTAGTGATCGCTTGAAATAAGCCTGACCCACTTGCATGTGGGATCCACCTCCTGGATTTCTTTTGATCAAAATGGCAAAAAATATGCCAGGAAAAGCTGGCACTGGAGGGGACTGCTGATCTTAGCCTTGGGTCTGAGATCCTAGTTGTCTGCTACTCCTTTCCTTAGCAATCAAAGACTGAATGGTCATATTGGCAATAATGATAAATTTTGATGTCCATTTGGGTGGCATGGTGGCCCAATGGTTAGTACTGCTGCCTCACAGTGCCAGGGACCCAGGTTCAATTCCAGCCTTAGGTCACTATCTGTTTGGAGTCTTGATTTTAGTGTGGGTTTCCTCTGGGTGCTCCAGTTTCCTCCCA
Organism: Carcharhinus amblyrhynchos; assembly: GCF_965287045.1. NCBI lineage: Eukaryota > Metazoa > Chordata > Chondrichthyes > Carcharhiniformes > Carcharhinidae > Carcharhinus > Carcharhinus amblyrhynchos. The sequence goes on along the minus strand of NC_137331.1, from coordinate 82,782,610 downwards.
CAGTCCAAAGGTACGAGGGTTAGATTGATTGGCCAAGATAAATTGACCTTAATGTCAAGGGTAAATGAGGGTTATGGGTATAGGGCCTAGGTGGGATTGTGGTTGGTACAGACTTGATAGGCCAAATGGCCTCCTTCTGTACTGTAGGGATTCTTTGATAAGAACATAAGAAATAGGAGCAGGAGTAGGCCAACTAGCCCTTTGAGCCTGCCCCGCCATTCAATAAGATCATGGCTGATCTGTCTTGGCTCAGTTCCACATTCCCGCCCTCTCCCCATAACCCTTAATCCCCTCTCTTATCAAAAACCCATCAACCCGCGTCTTAAAAAGATTTAGCGAGGTAGCCTCCACCACTTCAACGGGCAGAGAATTCCAGAGATTCACCACCCTTTGAGTGAAGAAGTTCCTCCTCAACTCCGTTTTAAACTGCCCCCCCTTTATCTTGAGGCTGTGCCCCCTAGTCCTACTATCCTTTCTGAGCAGGATGATGACTGCCTTCATGGAAAGGAAGCTCCCAGAACACAGAAAGTGATCCACATTTTCCAGAATCTTGCCATTGATCCCTTCCAAGATTAGGCGCTTGATGGAATACACCATTGATGTGATTGATCTGTTCCTTCCTTTCTCTCCATTTTGATTCTGTTTTTATTTTTATCTTATCAAAAAAGGTTAATCCTTTTTTCTATGGCTATTATGTTGTCTTTAATAGCTAACCCAATCCCTTCCTATTTCCCTATCCTTCCTAAATGTGTTATATCATGCAATATTTAACTACCAATCCTGTTCTTTAAGTAGCCATGCATAGTTTTCACTACTATATATCTGGCTGTATTATGAGTTATTGGTCCCATGTTCCCCTGTATCATTTAAGATGTTGTGCATATTGCTGTACAGATTACCAATTTTGCTTTTATTACTTGTTCTTCACACTTCATTTTTTAAGTAATTTTTAACTTTTGTCCCATAACTCGATTTGTTTCCTGACTATTTATGTTATCCTTGTTCCTTTACTTGTTTAACCTTTAGTTGTTAACAGTACACAGGAAATGGACACAAAAAAAGGGCTTATAGTTGGTCAGAAACACGGAGAGAAATGTTGGTCAAAGATGAATCAGGAGCTGGAACCCTGATGATTTGCAGAAATTCCAATTCAATTTTTTGTTGTGAAAACCACCATGAGGTAAATGAACGCTGGGCAATGAAACATTTTCTCACTTTTGCAGCCAAACTCAGCATCAGTAAATCCAAAGTCTGAGAAATACTGAGTGTAGGATAAAGCATTCTCTTGGTTGTCTGCCAACAGCAAAATCTCTGCAGTTCCTGTGCTGACATTTCTAAGGGAATCCCTGGCTAGATTTTTCTACATTTTGGAAATTTCAAAAAGTTGTGTGTGGGTTGGGAGACGGGACAGGAGCATTGGCAATTTTATACATTTTTCATGAAGATATTTGCAGATGCTTATCCCGGAGCATCCAAACTTTGACTCTATCGACCTGACTCTTGCAGCCTTGAGAAACGTGTTTTACATTTTGACAAACGTATTTTACATTTTCCAGTTTTGTGCTGTTACACGTAGGAGTAAATGAAAAGATGGAATGTCTCAAAGGTGACACACTCTGGTGGTGATAAACAGGATATAATCAGGAGCAGATGTCTAACTGGTGGTTTAGTGAGTAGAGTCATTTAAACTCATAGAGTCACTGAGGTCTGTAGCACAGAAAAAGGCCCTTTGGCTCATCACAATTGCACTGGTCAAAGACAAACCACTGAACTATTCTAATCCTATTTTCCAGCACTTGGCCTATAGCCTTGTATGCCTTGACATCACAACGTCCATCTCAATACTTCATAGAAGAATCATAGAATCCCTACAGTGCAGAAGAAGAGCATTCAGTCCATCGGGTCTGCACTGACAACAATCCCATACAGGCCCTACCTCCGTGACCCTACATATTTACCCTGCTGGTCCCCCTGATACTAAAGGGCAATTTAGTGTAGCAATCAACCTAACCCACACATCTTCAGAGCAAGGGAAGAAATGCATGCAGACACAGGGAGAATGTGCAGACACCACGCAGACAGTGACCCAAGGCCAGAATTGAACCAGGGTCCCTAGCACTTTGAGGCAGCAGTGCCGCCCTTCTTAAATGTTAGAGGGTCTTTGTCTCCAACTCCATTTCAGGCAGACTCCCACCACTCTCTAGGTGAAAAGGCTTTTTCCTTATATCCTCTCTAAACCTCCTGCCCCTTACCTTAAGTCTACGTCCCCTAGTCATTGATTATTCCTCCAAGGGGGAAATTTCTTCATGTCTATGCTTCTCATCATTCTATTATTAGTAGGCCAAATTTCCTTCCAATTCACATGGATTAACATACAGTGAAAAGTATTGTTACTTGCATGCTATGCAGACAAAATATACCTTCATAGAGAAGGAAACGAGAGAGTGCAGAATGTAGTGTTACAGTCATAGCTAGGGTGCAGAGAAAGATCAACTTAATGCAAGGTAAGTCCATTCAAAAGTCTGACAGCAGCAGGGAAGAAGCTGTGGTTGAGTTGGTGTTTTCTTCCCAGTGGAAGAAGGTGGAAGAGAGAATGTCCGGGGTGTGTGGGGTCCTTAATTATACTGGCTGCTTTGCCGAGGCAGTGGGAAGTGTAGACAGAATCAATGGATGGGAGGCTGGTTTGTGTGATGAATTGGGCTACATTCACGATTTTTTGTAGTTCCTTGCAGTCTTGAGCAGAGCAGGAGCCATACCAAGCTGTGATACAACCAGAAAGAATGCTTTCTATGGCACATCTGTAAAAGTTGGTAAGAGTCGTAGCTGACATGCTAAATTCCCTTACTCTTCTGAGAAAGTAGAGGCATTGGTGGGTTTTCTTAACTATAGTGTCAGCATGGGGGGACCAGGACAGATTGTTGATGATTTGGACACCTAGAAACTTGAAGCTCTCAACCCTTTATACTTTGTCCCCATTGTTGTAGACGGACATGTTCTCCTTTACGCTTCCAGAAATCAATGACAACCTTCTTCATTTTGTTGACATTGAGGGAGAGATTATTGTCAATGAAGCAGTTCACCAGATTCTCTATCTCATTCCTGTACTCTGTCTCATCAGTAGTGTTGCCTGCAAACTTTATAATCACATTGGAGGGGAATTTGGCCACACAGTCATAGGTGTATAAGGAGTATAGCAGAGGGCTGAGAACACAGCCTTGTGGGGCACTAGAGTTGAGGATGATCGTGGAGGAGATGTTGTTGCCTATCCTTACTGATTGTGGTCTGAGAGTTAGGAAGTTCAGGATCCAGTCGCAGAGGGAAATGCCGAGGCTCAGGCCATGGAGTTTGGAGATGAGTTTCATGGGAATAATAGTGGCTGAACTGTAGTCAATAAAAAGGAGCCTGACATAGGTGTATCTAAGTATACAATCATTCTTTCTTTCTCTTTCTGTACCTGATTTGACACTGAATTTACACCCTCCCCCATTCTTAGTCCTTAAATCTCATGGGTTAAGGAGAAGCATTCTTTGTCTCATTGTTCTCCAAGGTCCCAATGCCTAGTTGCCCTCACTCTACCATTATCATCGCAGGCCTTCAGCAATTCTGTAGGAAAAAATTGTTCAAGCCTAAATTTGCATGAACAGGTCTAGGTAAAGGAGCTCATTGTGAGACACCTTAATCAGCAGACTGTGGACTGTTATGTTAAACTGGTGCCTTGTCTACCATCTCAGATGAATTTTCCCTTTGTGTTCCAAGGTGTGTAGGTTAGGGGGATTAGCAGGGTAAATGCACGGGGTTACAGAGAATAGGGCAGGGGGATGGAGGGGTTAGGGGTTGGGGTGGTGATTCTGGGTAAGATGCTCTTTTGGGAAGTCAGTGCAGACTAAATGGGCCAAATGATCTCCTTCTGCACTGTAGGGATTCTATGATTCTATGAATATGAAAGATCCCTTGTAACTATCAGGTCAGTACATCCGGTGTGATCTGATGGAGCAGACTTCATGGAAGTGCAGGGCGGGACAGGGGCAGATAATAGTGGGGCTGGCTGGATGGATGGGGGCAGTTCAGCCCAGATAATAGCCCTTCCCCCAACAAATAGTAATTAATAAGCATATGTATCTTGATTGGTACCCTTGCACAGTTAGGAGCATTTACCACTGTCAGTATAAATGCATTTATTGTGCACTGGGAGATAAAAACATTAAAATGTGTATTCTTAAAATATGGAATAAATTACTTTTACTCCCTTATTTTTCACCAACAATAATTTTTCATTTATCAAAACTGTTGTTGACATAATGCAGAAATATTTGGGAAAACGCCCTCTGTTAGTGATATTTCTGAGAAATGTTTATGTCAATGCAGGGTGGACCGAAATGTTACTGTAGATAGCCAGTCACCCAAGCCACACCTCCCTACTGCCTGTGCAGCACACTTTGATGATAAATAAAATGTTTACTTTTGAACACTCTCCAGAGCATGTTAACACTTACGCCAGCTACTGTTTGTATAACAGCAAGGTAAAATTATGTTCAGTGATCCAGAATTCAACAATGGTGCAAGGAAAAACATTTCAATTTTTCCCCACCCTCTCCAGTTTCCTCAGCACACCAGTGAGGAAGGAATGGGGATGAGGCTAATTGAAGAAATTATCAGATGTTATTAAAGTTACTGATTTAAAAATACACCAATACTTTCTGCTGTACCACCAGATGAACATCACTCTTCCGTGTAGTGTTGGAACTGCATCTGGTAAATGATTAAAACCATAAGAACCTAAGGTATAGGTGCAGAATTAGGCCATTTGGTCCATTGAGTCTGTTCTGCCATTCGATTACGCCTAATATATTCCTCAACTCTATTCTCCCGCCTTTTCAATCAAGAACCTATGTATCCCTGTCTTAAATACACTCAAGAACCTGGCCCCCCCATCCTTCTGTGGCAATGAATTCCACAGATTTGCCACCCTCTGGCTGAAGAAATTCCTCCTCATCTCGGTTCTAAAGGGTCGTCTCTTTACTCTGAGGCTGTGCCCTTGGATCCTAGTCTCTCCTACTAATGGAAACATCTTCTCCTCATCCACTCTATCCCGGCCTTTCAGTATTCTGTAATTTTAAAAGTGAATAATAGGAGTACTAGGATATAGGACCAGAATAGAATGGGAGATAGGACTAGGATAGTTAGACCTGGATGTTTCAAAGACAGTAAGAAGTCTCACAACACCAGGTTAAAGTCCAACAGGTTTATTTGGTAGCACAAGCCACTAGCTTTTTCAGGATGCTACTCCTTCATTAGGTAAGCGGGAGTACATCCCGCTTACCTTAGGTACTTCATTAGGGAGTACCTAATGAACACTGCTTGACAGTCACCAGGCAAGAGTGTTCTCTTCCTGTTGGGGAACACTTCAGCAGTCACAGGCATTTGGCCTCTGATCTTTGGGTAAGCGTTCTCCAAGGCAGCCTTCTCGACACACGACAACACAGAATCGCTGAGCAGAGACTGATAGCCAAGTTCTGCACATATGAGGATGGCCTCAACTGGGATCTTGGGTTCATGTCACACTATCTGTAACCCCCACAACTTGCCTGGGCTTACAAAATCTCACTAGCTGTCCTGTCTGGAGGCAATACACATCTCTTTAACCTGTGTTTAACGCTTTGTCCACTCATATTGTCTGTAGCTTTAAGACTTGATTACCTGTAAAGACTCGTATTCCAACCATTATTTTGTAAATTGAGTTTGTGTTTTTATATGCCCTGTTTATGAACAGAACTCCCATTTACCTGACGAAGGATCAGTGCTCCGAAAGCGAGTGGGTTGTGCTACCAAATAAACCTGTTGGACTTTAACCTGATGTTGTGAGACTTCATACTGTGTTTATCCCAGTCTAACGCCGGCATCTCCACATCATGTTTCAAAGATGCAGATGAGAATTCAATCTGAAGACAACCTAGGTTGTACACAGTAAAACATGAAAATCAAGAAGTTGCTGTCCACGGTGCCTTCCTTCTCTACAAACTTCACCACACCCCACTAGAAAACCAAATGTTGAAACACATACAACTGCAAAAGGTTGTGATATGTGCAGAGAAATCGGAGCAGGAATAGACGAATTGGCTGCGCAAGCCTGATCCACCATTCAGTAAGATCACGGGCTGATATTCTGCCACAGCCCCATCTTCCCCGTTGGCAGAGGCAAAGGTGATTAAGTATATAGGAATGATTTGACTTTGGGAGGAAGATGTCTGAGACTTCCTGGACTGTCATCCTGCTTGGGTTTTACACCATGTGGGGCATGTTCCCAATGGGATGTCAAATAGCGTATGAAACAACATGTTTAGAGTGTGTTCCTTAAGTGAACGGTCAAGCAAAATTGCAGTTTACAACCAGACAGTGTGAATGGGAATTTAAACAGGAAATGCTGGAAATACTCAGCACGTCAAGCAGCATATGTGTTTAGACAAAAGGGATGGTCCTGGCTAGAACCCAAACTGCAGCTACCAGCTCCAACTGAAGTATTAATTCAAAATAATTTCACAAATGGATGTGCAGTACAACTTTGCTTTATTTCACAGTATCAGGAATTAGATTAATACACTGTCACCCCAAGGCTACAAATGGTGTTCATTACAAGAGCATCACAGGCTGGTAGGTGCACAACGACACAAAATCTGAGTATAACTCTAACCTGAGATTGCCAATGTAAGTAAAGTTTAACCATCAGTGCAAGATAAATTGAAGACCTAAGCCCACATTTCTTGGGCATTAAAGCATAAATTGCACTGGATGACACCATCTGTAAGTTAACAATGTCTGCTGGAATGCCTTCATATTTTTCATTTTAGTAAAAGACCGACACAATGCTTGCTTCCTTCTGAATTGAAACTATTTAACCAGCAATCTGAGAGCTGTTCTGGAAGTGGGCTTCAATATGTGTGAGTTGTGGCTCAGTTGTAGCATTCTTACTTCTGAATCATAAGATTCTGGGTTCAAATCCTGATTCAAGGCTGATACTCCAGTGTAGTACTGAGTGAGTGCTGCACTGACTGAGGTACATGTTTGGATAAAACATTAAATTGAAGCCCTATCTGCCCCTGTTGGTTATAAAAGATCCCATGGCACTATTTGAAAAAAACTATAAAGTATTGCTGTTGCCGACCAATATTTATTGCTCCAACTGTATCACAAAGACAGATAGTTTGGTCATTAACACATTTGCTGTAGGATTTTGCTGAGTGAAAATTTGCTGCCATTTTTCCTACAGTGCAAATGTGAATAAATTGCATTTAATTGGCTCTATGAGCCTTCAAATGGGTGGTGATCATGAAACTGGAGGCCTGTGACCAGTGGTGTGCCTCAGGCATCAGTGCTGGGTCCACTGTTGTTAGTCATTTATATTAATGATTTGGATGAGAATATAGAAGACATAGAACATAGAACATAGAACATAGAACATTACAGCGCAGAACAGGCCCTTCGGCCCACGATGTTGCGCCGACCAGTTACAAAAACAATGACCCACTAGCCTATACCAATCCCTTTTCATCCATAAACCTATCCAGAGATCTCTTAAACGCCCCCAAACTAGACGCATCTACAACTGCAGCAGGCAGGGCATTCCAATCCCTCACCACCCGCTGGGTAAAGAACCTACCCCTGACATCCGTCCTGTAGCTACCCCCCCTTAATTTAAAGTCATGCCCCCTCGTGCTAGCTTTCTCCATCCGAGGAAAAAGGCTATCACTATCCACCCTATCTAAACCTCTAATCATCTTATATGTTTCAATAAGATCCCCTCTTAGCCGCCTTCTTCCCAACGAAAACAACCCTAGATCCCTCAGTCTCTCCTCATAGGACTTCCCCACCATACCAGGCAACATCCTAGTAAACCTCCTCTGCACCCTCTCCAACGCCTCCACATCCTTCTTGTAATGCGGGGACCAGAACTGCACACAGTACTCCAAGTGCGGCCGCACTAGAGTAGTGTACAGTTGCAACATTACACTGCGACTCCTAAATTCAATCCCCCTACCAATAAACGCCAAGACACCGTACGCCTTCTTGACAACCTTATCTACTTGATTCCCAACTTTCAGGGATCTATGTACACACACACCTAGATCCCTCTGTTCATCCACACTATTCAAAGTCCTCCCGTTAGCCCTATACTCGACACATCTGTTGCTCCTACCAAAGTGAATTACCTCACACTTCTCCGCATTAAATTCCATCCGCCACCTCTCGGCCCAGCTCTGCAACCTATCTAAGTCTCCCTGCAGACTATGACACCCTTCCTCACAATCTACCACACCTCCAACTTTGGTGTCATCAGCAAATTTACTAATCCACCCAACTATACCCTCATCCAGATCATTAATAAAAATTACAAACAACAGTGGCCCCAAAACAGATCCCTGAGGCACACCACTCGTAACTGCACTCCATGATGAATATTTACCATCCACCACCACCCTCTGTCTCCTATCTGATAGCCAATTCCTGATCCAACTTCCTAGATTACCCACAATCCCATACATCTGCATTTTCTGCAGAAGCCTACCATGGTGAACCTTATCGAACGCCTTACTAAAATCCATGTATACCACGTCAACTGCCTTACCCCCATCCACCTCTTTGGTCACCTTCTCAAAAAACTCAATAAGGTTAGTAAGGCACGACCTACCTGCTACAAAACCATGCTGACTATTTCTAATCAATTCATTACACTCCAAATAACTATAAATCCTATCCCTAATAATTTTTTCTAAGACCTTGCCCACAACAGAAGTAAGACTCACCGGTCTATAATTCCCGGCAAAGTCTCTGTTCCCCTTCTTAAACAATGGGACAACATTCGCTATCCTCCAATCCTCCGGGACTACACCAGAGACCAATGACGACCTGACATGGTTAGTAGGTATGCAGATGACACCAAAATTAATGGCATAGTGGACAGTGAAGAAAGTCATCTTGGATTGCAAGAGGATCTTGATCAATTGGGCCAGTGGGCTGACGAATGGCAGGTGGCATTTAATTTAGATAAATGTGAGGTGATGCATTTTGGTCGATCAAACCAGGGCAGCGCTTACTCAGTTAATGGTGGAGGGTTGGAGAGAATTACAGAACAAAGAGATCTAGGGGTACAGGTTCATAGCTCCTTCAAAGTGGAGTCACAGGTGGACAGAGAGTGAAGAAGGCATTCGGCATGCTTGGCTTCATTGGTCAGAACATTGAACACAGGAGTTGGGACATCTTGTTGAAGTTGTATAAGACATTGGTAAGGTCACACTTTGAATACTGAGTACAATTCTGATCACCTTATTGTAAAAAGGATATTATTAAACTAGGAAGAGTGCAGAAGAGATTTACTAGGATGCTACTGGGACATAATGGTTTGAGTTATAACGAGAGGCTGGATAGATTGGGACGTTTTTCTCTGGAGCATAGGAGATTGGGGGGTAATCTTATAGAGGTCAATAAAATAACGAGGGGCATAGATCAGCTAGGTAGTCAATATTTTTTCCCAAAGGTAGAGGAGTCTAAAATTAGAGGGCATAGGTTTAAGGTGAGATACAAAAGTGTACAGAGGGGCAATTTTTTCACACAGAGGGTGGTGAGTGTCTGGAACAAACTGCCAGATGTAGTAATAGAGATGGGTACAATTTTGTCTTTTAAAAAGCATTTAGACAGTTACATGGGTACGATGGGTATAGAGGGATATGGGTCAAATGCGGGCAATTGGGACTAGCTTAGCAGTTTAAAAAAAAGGGCAGTGTGGACAAGTTGTCCAAAGGGCCTGTTTCCATGTTGTAAACTTTGATGACTCTATGAAAAGAGCTAAATAAATGTAAGTCTTTCTTTTAATGCACACATATACAGACAAGACAGGTCTTAATGCACACGTAATGGACAAAGCAGGAGTGGTGTTTACTTGTGGAGCTCTTAAGCAAAGTTTTGATCTTGTGCCCCTATGCATACTATCTTGCTGTCGAGACCAGAAATGTTCGCCTGCCATTCGTCCCAGTTTTTATCATTCTGGTTTTGGATCTAAGACTCTTCCCTTCATCACCACAAGGGGGCAGCCAAGATGTATTTTTGAAGCACCAACAGATGGCACCCAGTCAGTCACTACTAGGGAGTGGTAGCAAAAAGTGACAGCAGGGTTCATCAATAAAATAACTTCTTTCTGCCTGTCTGGTATCTTGTAGGACATTTTACCAGAATAATTCATAATTTTGCTAAAGTGTGCCTTTTTTATTCTGGTGTTGTATTTTACTGTTGAAATGCCATTGACCCTTCACCAGAGAGTTTTCTTCAGTCTTAGTTGCAGGAACTTGTGAACACAAAGAAAATTTCCATTGATGAACCTTTCATCTATCACATGCAAATATTGAAATATTTTGTACTTAGTTACACATTAAATAGAAGGATATTTTGAGGTGACATTTATCTTCAAAGGCTTCTGTCAGTATTGTCTGAAAAATACCATAGAATCCCTACAGCACAGGAGGCCATTCAGCCCATCGAGACTGCAACAATTCTCCCAAAACAGCATCTTACCCAGGGCCACCACCTACCCTATCCCAGTAATCCCACCTTGCTAATCTCCCTAACCTTCACATCTTGGGACACTATGGGACAATTTAACATGGTCAATCCCCCAACCTAACCTGCACATTGTTGAACTGTGGGAGGAAACTGGAGCACCCAGAGGAGATCCATGCAGACACGGGGAGAATGTGCAAGCTCCACACAGTTACTCAAGGTTGGAATTGAACCTGGGTTCCTGACGTTGTGTGATTGCAGTACTAACCACTGCGGTACCATGCCGTGTTAAGGTATATGTATATAATGGAGATTCATCCTTTCTCTTTGCAATCATTTTGCCGGGCTCACAGCGGGGAGGGCTGCATGCATTCTGAAACAACTCCATTAATTTCAATGCGTTTTGGCGTCTTTAAGTGGCCTGGAACCATTGGCCTGGACTTGTGATAAGAATATTGGTAAGACGATTGGTACTGACCATTATTAAGGAGTAAATAAGATAGTGACTTCCAGCAATTGCATGTGCACAGTAAAACATGGAAATCAAGAATGTGCCTTTCTTCTCTACATGCCTCACTACGCCTCACTGGAAAATCAGATATTGGAACACATGCAACTGCAAAAGGTTGTCATACATGCAGAGAACATCAGAAACAGGACCAATTGGCCAAGCAAACCTGATCCATCATTTAGTAAGATTAAACATCCATAGAATGTTTATGGGCAAGGTGGCATAAGGGCAGCATAGTACACAGTGGTTAGCACGGCACCAGGAACCCAGGTTGGATTCCTGGCTTGGGTCATAGTTGATGTGGATTTTGTACGTTCTCCATGTCTGTGTGAGTTTTCTCCGGGTGCTCACGTTTCCTCACACAAAGATGTGCGAGTTAGGTGGATTGGATTGGTGCAGTCTTGATGGGCCAAATGGCCTCCTTCTGCCCTGTAGGATTCTTTGTGAGTGTAACGAACGGTGAGTGCCATCCACTAGCCACTTGATACAGCCATTAGGTGCCCTGACTCTTGTAATCAATGGATGTAAGCCATGTTCAGTACAAACTGGGCAAAACATGTGATGTGCAATCTTCATTCAGTGTTTCAGGATCTACAACGGTTTAACAAGCAGGCCTTAAAGGAGCCACAGGATCTGCATTAACATTATTACCTATGTTAAAATAATACCAAGAACAGCAAGAATTGTCCCTCTAGCTCCACGACAATATTGTGAGCTGCTATCAGCCCCTTCCATATTGTTTCCTTATCAAAGAACAAAGAACAAAAACAGCCCGGGAAACAGGCCCTTCGGCCCAACGAGCCCGCGCTGCCATCTCAACACCACCAGTCCACCTCTCTACCCATGACCCCTGTCTAATGTTTTATGGCCATCCAGATTGAGGGAAACTGATTTAGGGACAATTTATTCCTGCCAATCAGCCTAACAGCTGATCTTTGGGGTATTGGGAGGAAACCGGAGCACCCGGAGAAAACCCATGCAAGCACGGGGAGAATGCGCAAACTCCCACAGACACCGGCCCAAATCCATGTGTCTGCACAGCAATCAGCGATAGTCACTGAGCTGTTGTCTTGCCCAGTATCTTGTCCAGTTTAGGCACACACTAACGACATGAAGCACTAGGCCAATCTCGAACAACCAAGAGCAGCCCCAGTACGACCCATCGCGTGTATGCCCCTCGTTGGACACAAGGTGGACCGACTTAAAACCTGTGAATGAAAAGAGAAAAAACATTAATATCATACCATACCCATTTACATTACCAGGGACACCCCAATGCTAATGACCCTTATTTAAAAGGACCTCCTATATCCACCCATCTCCAACTCAGTCATGTGCCTGTCTAAGTTACTCTTAAAGGACTCTAGTGTGTTTGCCTCCACCACCTTACTTGGCAGAGCATTCCATACCCCCACTACCCTCTGTGTGAAAAACCTCCCTCTAATATCTGTGTTGTACCTCTCCCCCCCCACCTTAAGTCCATGGCCCCTTGTCCTACGTGTCTCTATCATAGGAAATAGCTTACCTCTGTTTACTCTATCTGTACCCTTCATGATCTTATATACCTCTATTAGATCCCCCCTCAGTCGGCGTCTTTCAAGGGAAAAGAGCCCCAATTTCTTCAATCTTTCCTCATACCCCAGTCCTTCCATACCAGGCAACATCCTGGTAAACCTCCTCTGCACTGTCTCCAGAGTCTCCATGTCTTTCCAGTAGTAAGGCGACCAGAACTGGACGCAGTACTCCAAATGCGGCCTAACCAACGTTCCGTACAACTGCAACATTAAACTCCAGCTCTTATATTCTATACCCCTTCCTATAAAGGCTAACATACCATAGGCCTTCTTCACCACACTCTCCACTAGCACTGCCACCTTCGTTGGTGCCATTGGTGACCCAATCACATTGGCTTTATGGAGATAGGCCCGAGAATTGTTGAAAATGTCATTATTAGCAGTCTTCAAGCTGATGTAATCAGCTGAACTTTCAAGGCTTGAACTGTCCACTTCACACTGGTTTCCGGAGCCTGAAGAATTTCTTCCCAAATGTGTTTCTTCCAGGGTGAAGCAATTCACCTGACTGGTGCCCTTATTACTGGACTTAATATCTACCCTAATATAAAGGCAAAATACTACGGAAGCTGGAATCTGAAACAAACTAGGAAATGCTGGAAAATCTCAGCAGGTCTGACAGCATCTGTGGAGAGAACACAGAGCCAACATTTGTAGTCTGGATGACCCGGTCTCACCCTGCCTGCTGTGGTTGCAGAATGTGCAGTCTACAAGACACACTCACCAAATGTACTTTTCCTCCCTCCCCTGCAACTTCTAATAATCCAAGATCAACAAGAGCAGGGATATCATGAAATACCATCATGTCCAATTTCCCAAAGGTAATACACTATCTTACTTGAACGTACATCACTCTTAATGTCATTGGCTCACCATCCTGGAATTTCCTCATGTCTGCAGTGATTTAAAGACAAGGCTCACCACTACCTTCTCAGAGAAACCAGGGTTGAGCAATAGATGTTCCAAGCCTATGTAGCCTACATTGTGCAAACTGATATTTTCTAAAAAATTACCACTAAAAACAATTTCCACTCAAAGTTTCCAGCCCATAATGAATCATCACTGCTGGTAGATTTTTTCTGACGGACAAGTTATACAAAAAGCAGAAATGTCAATGTCAATAGAAACCTCAGTTGATGCTGTATAGCATCAAATGTCTTTAAATCTAAATAATATAGGCAGAATATGTAACAGTGAATTTATTTACATTCAATCAATCAACTAGACCATCTTATTGCGAACAGAAACCTGAACAATCATTCTCACAACTGCTTGCCATGCCATCCAACTCACAGAAGTACTCACACTGAAGCCTCTCTCCTGTTAACAAGGGCATCATCTGTGATGACTTCAGCCAGGTTAATGAGGCTGGCTTGCTAGAGTAAGAACAACTTGATGAGTCCTTATCTTGGAGACCTGGGTGGAAGGTGTTGCATGCAGCAGTGCTGTACAATTGTAGGTTTTTCTGGTTCATGGGCTTCCAAGACTGCCCCTTCTGTGACCTTGTGGAGTCCGTGGACCATGTCTATGTTCTGTGTTATAGACTGCACACCCTTTTTGGTTTCCTTAAACATCTTTTGCTGATGTTTTGCTTGCCTTTCAGTCCCACTCTCCTAATCTGTGGGCACCTGATGTGGAGAGGGGCCGGTCGGGATGCCGACCTCCTCGTGAACCTGTTCCTGGGCCTGGCAAGATGTGCCATCAGTAGGTCCAGGCAGTGGGCAATCGACGGGGCTGTCCATGCTGACTGTCTGCCCCTTTACCGTGGCTACATTCACGACCAGGTGTCCCTGGAGAGGGAGCATGCGGTGTCCACGGACGCAGTTGACGCCTTCCATGCCTACTGGGCACCGCAGGGACTAGGGTGTATTATAGACCCCGACAATCGCATTTTAATTTCATGTTTTAAGTTTCCTTTGGACTTTGGTTTCTGTTTGGGCCGTCCCCCCCGCTTCCTTTTTGGGGGGCTGCCCCTCTTAATTTGTCCCTAAGTTAATTTGAGTTAGTTTTGCTCGTTTGGCTAACAAGAACTATCTGATGAGTCCTAATTGGTGGTTAAATCAGGGAGCCTCATGCTCCCTATTTAAAGCAGGTGTGTCAGACTCTCAGCCTGCATTCAGCAGGGAGTAACTGGAGAGCTGGCTGTGTACAGATGTGTGGTGTAAATAAAGTAACTTGGTGATGGGACCTTTGTCTCCATGGAGTTATTACATCATCCCATTCCAATATCCTAAATTACATAGACAGTCTCCTCACCAAAAACACTCTACTTCACAGAGTAATACCGCTCTCTATACTTCCCATTTCACAGGTATTGCACAATTCACATGGGCCCCTGATAATAATCTCATTCTAACCTATCGCTGGTACAGCTGCTTTGCTCTGGCAGGCATTCTGTACTTCATGGTCACTCCTGATCAGTCACTTTGAAGCTTCTTTATTTTTCACTGTTTGATTTTGAGAGTCTGGATACAATTCATTATCATGCCCGGTTGAGCAGGTTGATAACACTGAGTAGCTCTGTTCAGACGTAGTACATCAATCAGCTTTGAGGTGTTCTCTGGAACAAAGATCAAAGGAAATTACAGCACAGGAACAGGCCCTTCGGCCCTCTAACCCTGCACCAACCTGCTGCCTGAATCAACTAAAACCCTACAGCTTTCCGGGGACCATATCTCTCTATTCCCATCCTAGTCATGTATTTGTCCAGATACCCCTTGAAAGTCATTAACATATCTGCTTCCACTACCTCACCCAGCAGCCGGTTCCAGGCATCCATCACCCTCTGTGTAAAAAAACTTGCCTCATACATCTCCTTTAAACCTTGTCCCTTGCATCTCAAACTATGCCCCTCAGTAATTGACTCTTCCACCCTGGGAGAAAGCTTCTGACTATCCATTCTGTCCATACCTCTCATAATCTTGTAGACTTCTATCAGTTCGTCCCTCAGCCTCCATTGTTCCAGTGAGAACAAACCAAATTTCTCCAACCTTTCCTCCCTGCTAATGCCCTCCACACCAAGCAACTTCCTGGTAAATCTTTTCTGTATGCTCTCCAAAGCCTCCACATCCTTCTGGTAGTGTGGCGACCAGAATTGAACACCATATTCCAAGTGTGGCATAACTAAGATTCTATAAAGCTGCAACACGACTTGCCAATTTTTAAACTCAATGCCCCAGCCAATGAAGGCAAGTATGCCGTGTGCCTTCTTGACTACCTTCTCCATCTGCATTGCCACTTTCAGTGACCCATGTACCTGTACATCCACATACCTTTGTCTATTAATACTGTGAAGTGTTCTGCCATTTACTGTATATTCTCGACCTTCATTAGATTTTCCAAAATGCATTATCTCACATTTGTCCAGATTATACTCCATCTGCCATTTCTCTGCCCAAATCTCCAACTGATCTATAACCTGCTGTATCCTCTGATGGTCCTCATTGCTATCCACAAATCCACTAACCTTTGTGTCATCCGCAAACCTACTAATTAAACCAGTTACATTTTCCTCCAAATCATTTATATATATTGCAAACAGCAAAGATTCCAGCACTGATCCTTGAGGAACACTACTTGTCACAGCCCTCCATTCAGAAATGCACCCTTCCACTGCTATGCTCTGACTTCGTTGACTGAGCCAGTTGTGTATCCACCTTACCAGCTCACCTCTGACCCTGTGCAGATTCACCTTCTGTAACAGTCTGCCATGAGGGACTTTGTCTAGTATCATAGCATGCCCAAAAGGAGGCTATTTGGCCTGTCACACCCATACTGGTTGTCTGCAAGATCAATCTAATTAGTCCCATGACACTCGCTTTTTCCCCACAGCCCTGCAAACGTTTTGCTACAGGGGCTTATCCAGTTCCCTTTTGGAAGTCATGATTGAATCTGCCTCCAACACCATTTCAGTTAATGTATCGCAGGTCGTAACCATTCACTGCATTAAAATAGTTTTCCTTATGTTGTCTTTAATTCAGTTGCCAATCAGTTTAAATCTCTGCACCCCCCCCCCCGGTTTTCAGTTGTTGCACCAATGGGAACAATTTCTCTTTATCTACTCTATCTAGATGCCTCACGGATGAGGTTCTCTGGTGTCAAAGCCGTGTGTTTCCCGACGGTGGAAAACGGCATGCTGTTTGCTGGCAGCAGGATTCTCCAGTCTGGCTGCTGTCAATAGGATTTCCCATTGATGTCAGCTATGCCACCATGAAAGCTGCGGGCAGGGTTGTGGTGCTGGTGGGACCGGAGGACCCCACCCCACTGGCAATAATGGCTGGAAAATTCTGGCCTACGTCTCTGATATCAATTCATTACAGCAACATAATATGTGATGGCACAAAGTATCTATGTTTCATACTTAGCAGGTACTGAAGGTTCCAAGCTTCACAGGTATAATGTCTGTAACTGGATTTATCTGCCACTTTAAAAAACCTGCTTTGTCCCTCTGTCCTTAGCCTCTAATTTGTAGGCTATTGAAATTTGATCTGTCTCCTGTGCAGATTTGCAATATTTGCTTAAGATGCCAGTACTTCCATCCAGTTATCCTTCCCTTCTCCATTTGCCCAAACTATAACACTAGAGCTAACACTATAGCCACGCCAGTTTTCCCCATTGTGAAGTCTCCAGTGAGCAGCACTTCTAGCGTGCAGTCTGAGAATCTCTGACCGGCTGATTCTGGCTGCTATGTCAAGCTCAGTATCAAAATACCTCACAAACACTACCCCGTCCAGCCCCACTGCAAACATCACTCTCTGCCGGAGACACACAAACCTCATCCCAAATGACAGCCATGGCAAAGGTTATTTAAGAGCCTTATTTATAAAATATTAAATCTATGAATGCTTTAATGTGTTTGCCTAATTGCATCTCTCAATTGTATTTTGTCCAATTGTATGAACTTGTCACTTGGCACAGGGCAATTTGGTGAATTCTAGACATTGCAGTTCCACAAGAAATGGGTGACAAGAACTTACAAGTAGAATCTCATGCACACTGAATTTGTCAACAGAAGCTGGTAATTGTTTTGTTACTTGAAGTTTACTTTCTGCATGGTTATCATGTAAGGTGAGTTGTCAATACTATCTTGATGTTTCAGTCTCACAGAAGAAGGTTGGAAATTTGTGTAATGTAAGTTGCACACACACTCAAGTAAGGGCATGGCCTATGTGTGGGAAACTTCTGCTAAGCAATTTGAAAACTGGTTAACTTTTCTAAAATGGTCTATAGAAATGATCTATATAAATACATTCTTCATGTACTTAATATAGTTTATCTAACATCTTCACAATACTTACAAGGCCACATGAAGAAACAAAATGGTTGCTGAAAAAGTAGTAAGCATTGAATAATGTGACTGTTCATGCTGTGATCCTTAGTTCATTATTTTGATTGGTTCAATTAAATACTTGAGGCAAACCAGTATTGCTACCTTAACAACATATTTATCTGAGCTAATGATTTTTTTAACTGTATGACCTTGCTTTTGATATGTCAATGTCTTTGACACCACTGGCACTGTTACAATTATGAGGTTTATAAGACTGTTACGTTTTGAGACTGTGAATTTAATTTAAGATAAAATGAAGTGGCTCATGCAACCTGTTCTGAAACCTGCCGAACAGCAAGCATGGGTGGCTTGAGCGTTAAAGATTAAAGTGGAACCAAGTTGTTTTCCCAGGAAGAAAGTGCAAGGTGCTCCCACTTGGAGCTAATGACAGAAACTTTTCCGCTAACAGTGAATAAACTGTGAGTCTCCAAAGACTTAGTAAAGTATTGCGAATCTCAGCTTGTAACCAGTTGGGCTTTAAACTGTCCATTTATTTCCAAAAGAGCATTGGATTCTCAAGGGTAGTTGATCAGCATTTCTAATTGGATACAGGACTCATGTGATTCATGTCGCTATGGAGTTGAGCTTTGAGAGGCAAATGGTCCAAGATATTTCTGAAAACTCACAGACTAGGTTAATCTATCAGGATCCAAGAATTGGAGAGCAGCAATAAGCAAAAAGATGCTCTAATGGCTCATCATGTCTGAAATATAGATGGGGGCCTGTGTTTAGATTGAAAAGATTAAATTCATGAGGCATTAAAATGATTTGGGACATTCACGTGGCTTGTGGAAGAATCCTCAAGGGAAAAAAAAACCTCATTGTGAAAGACAGTTCTGAGATTACAAGTTCCCTGATTGAGAAAGGAAAATAGCAGAAGTGAACTCTTAGGCACTAAGAATCACTTTGGACTGGTTCCAGAGAGCACTGACTGTCTAATTAATGAACAATGTAAAGAAGGTCTGTAAAGTGTGTTTTTGGTTGTGCTAAAAGGACAAGGGGACTGTTGTGTCTTGTGGTTTAAAGTACAAGTTGCTTAGTGGGCGGATTTTTCCCAAAATTGCTCAGAGTGCTGGAGCATAGAACATAGAACATAGAACATTACAGCGCAGAACAGGCCCTTCAGCCCACGATGTTGCGCCGACCAGTTAAAAAACAATGACCCTCTAACCTAAACCAATCCCTTTTCATCCATAAACCTATCCACGGATCTCTTAAACGCCCCCAAACTAGGCGCATTTACAACTGCAGCAGGCAGGGCATTCCAATCCCTCACCACCCTCTGGGTAAAGAACCTACCCCGACATCCGTCCTATAATTACTCCCCCTTAATTTAAAGCCATGCCCCCTCGTGCTAGCTTTCTCCATCCGAGGAAAAAGGCTATCACTATCCACCCTATCTAAACCTCTAATCATCTTATATGTTTCAATAAGATCCCCTCTTAGCCGCCTTCTTTCTAGCGAAAACAACCCCAAATCCCTCAGTCTCTCCTCATAGGACCGCCCCT
Source organism: Carcharhinus amblyrhynchos (assembly GCF_965287045.1). Classification (NCBI taxonomy): domain Eukaryota; kingdom Metazoa; phylum Chordata; class Chondrichthyes; order Carcharhiniformes; family Carcharhinidae; genus Carcharhinus; species Carcharhinus amblyrhynchos. The sequence goes on along the minus strand of NC_137331.1, from coordinate 82,763,146 downwards.
CCATACCAGGCAACATCCTGGTAAAACCTGGAGCATCCTGGAGTTGGTGAGAAAAACTGTGTGAAACTTGCTGGCTTCACAATTGCCTTTTCTCCTCTGATTAAACAGCACCCTGTGCAATTTCAGAGTGCTGGCAAGGATCACACAGTCAGCTGGGGGCAGGAGGGGCCTAAACTCGCAAGCAAAGCTGGGATTCACAAATTGGGATGCCCTTTTTGCTGATCTCAAAGTAAAGTTAAACCTTCCCCCCCAACACAGATATCCCCCTCCCTTTTGCTGCACTTAGGCATTTAATGCAATAATTAAATATCCAAACTTAACTATCCTTCTGCATTAAAAATTGTGTTTCAAAGTGTTTTGTCGCTGGTGTTTTGTTACTATCGTGTTATTCTTTATTTTTAGCAGAACATGCATTATTCTGAATTATATTACTCAACTGTTTAAAGTATTTCAAGATGTTATTCTACCTGTTTGTGCATTTTCCCAAGTGTTCAATCTTTATTTCCCATTTTCATTTCCTAAATATCATTGTTCCCCTGAAGCTATTAGGATTAACTTTGCCTTACATATATCTCCATAAAACATTACTCTATTATACTGTGATTGAAATTATCTTTCTAATATTCTAAATATCTTTCATTTCTAACTTACTTAAAAAATTATTCCAGCGCCTAGGGTTTCATACATCACATTTAAATGCCCCCCCCCTCCTCCCACCACCACACACACATAAGGGGAACCCCCACCAATGGGCCACTGGCAGTGGTGTGCCAGTGCCAGACCACTGCCCTACCATGTCCCTCACTACCTGGGCTATATTCACCTCTGTGTCCCCAGCATCATCATCATGACTGATTTACATTTCCAAAAACCAGCAGTGATTCCCACCAATGTGACATCACACCAGCAGGGTGAAACATTTACTAAATGCAATGTTCCCCCCCCGCTTCCTGGGCGTGCACCTGATTACATCGCCGGGGGTGGGTAGGGGGAGGGAGGTGGGGGTGTGGTGTGTGTGGGGGGAGATGGCAAACCAAGCTTTCACTGTTGCAAATCCTGATATAGCCCTCTCACAAGATTTGGCAGCCATGACAGGATCTACACTATGGCAAATAGGCCCTCAGAATCACACACACTATTTTTAATCAATTGTACTTTTAGTCTTTTGTTACAGTAAAAGTCTTAAAATGTGAAATCTTTCCATGTCACCCTTTCAGCTATTAACTGGAAATTTGAATTTCTTTTTAAATATTTTCCATTTCCATGAAAATTGGAACAGCATGTACTAAAGACAAGGCATCTAACATAGAGACAAATATATATAGTTAGTGCACTAAAGGTTAAAAGCCTCTACAAGTGCTTATTACGCACTAGCGAGCGTGATGGTAGATAATTTTGTTTGTTGAACTGGAAACTTTCCTGATTAATATTGATATTGACATTGCATAGCAGAAATCAAACACAAATAAAGAGTCATTGTTAATATTTGCTTTCTGGTTACATTTAATACAAAGCAGAGTGAGAATCATAGACACAAAAGAACCAAATCCTGGATTTGTGTTAATAAGCTGCCATAGCTGGAAATATTGCTGTTTTACTTTATTGAAATGTGTGAAATATCAATGAGTTTATACAAATTGGGTCTAAATTTCTGATGTTGCAGATGCACCTCAAAATGTGCAAAGGAGGTGAGGAGGAGGGTGGATATTGAATGGGGTGAGAACATGGGAAATATCAGGGGAGAGAAACCTACTGCTCCTTAAAATGAAATTGACAGCACTGGAGCAAGCAAGAAACCTAGAAGATTATAATCATAGTCAGAACTAAAATTAGAACAGCAACTTCACAGGCTAATTTTAGAGTCAGGGAAAGGAAACACATCAAGAATGCATTAATATTTTGTAGAGGAAGGTCACAGTAGTACTAACTGTAACTTCCTGGAATCCAAGGCCTCCTTTCCAACATCACAAGAAGTTCAATTGTTTTGCAAAACTAAGCTACCTGCCCCTCACCCTTTCTTTGAGGCTCATATGTCTGTGTCTTTGATGTAATTCATCAGTCGTGCTTTAGAGCTTGTGACCCCTTTCTCCTGTTAATGATCACCTTTAAATTGCCATGGCTGCTCTATCTTGATGTTTGGTTTGGAAATACAAAAAATACAAAACAGGAGATGATTCGACACTTTCAAATGTCATAGAGGAACTGCAAAAGTGGCCAGATGACATCGTAATGTCTCTTCAGTTTCTTTTCCTCTAGATAATCCAAAGCAAGAATCTGCAGCAAGGAGAAGGAAAAAGGAATCAGAATAATTTCTTTCCAACCAGCCATATTCTTATCACGTTACCTTTGTTAGTCAAGAATCCATGAGCAGGTTATTGCCGAGTAAGCGCCTTGATGGGTAGTGCTGTTGATGACCCTTTCCATCACTCTACTGATGATCAAGAGTAGGCTGATGGGCAGTTATTGGCTGAGTTGGATTAGTCTTGTTTCTTGTGCACAGGACATAGTTGAGTAATTTTCCACACTGCCTGTATTGTAGCTGTACTGGAACAGCTTGACTAGGGGCTGTAGCAAGATCTGGATCATAAGGCTTTAATACTATTACTGGATATTACAAAGACAGTGGGCCCTATTGTCGGAGCTCACTGTCTTTGTAGTATCCGATGCCTTCAGCTGTTTCTTGATTCAATGTGGATCGAATTGAATTGGTTGAACACTGCCACTTGTAATACTGGGGACCTCCAGAGGATGTTGAGATGGATCATGCACTCAGTACTTTTGGCTGAAGATTGTTGTGAGGATGAGGATATTTGTGGATGATGAGGATATTTGTGGATGATAAGGATATTTGTGGAGGATAGGGATATTTATGGAGCCTCTTCCTCCCGTGAATTGTTTAATTGTCCACACTATTCACTGCTGGACGTGGCAGGAATGCAGAGCTTAGATCTGATCCGTTGGTTATAGGATCACTTAACTCTATCTGTCTTTTGCTGCTTATATGGTTTGGCATGCAAGTAGTCCTGTGTTATAAAGTCACCAAGTTGATACTTCATATTTAGGCATGCTTGGTGCCACTCCTGGCATGCCATCTTGCATTCTTCGTTGAAGCAGGGTTGATCCCCTGACTTGGTGGTAATGGTAGAAATGGGGGATATGCTGGGCCATGAGGTTGCAGATTGTAGTTGAATACAATTCTGCTGCTGATGGCCCACAGCACCTCATGAATGTCTCTTGAGTTTCTAGATCCATTGAAATTGAACCCATTTAGCATGATGGTAGTGCCATACAATACGATGATGGGTATCCTTAATTCTCCACAAAGACTCTGTGGCAGTCACTTTTACCAATGCTTACATGAACAAATGCATCTGTGGCAGGCAGGCTACTGAGGACAAGATCAAGTATGTTTTTCCCTATTGTTGGTTCCCTCATCATCTGTTGCAGACTCATTTAAGCAGTTATGTCCTTTGGGACTCGGTCAGCTTGGTTTTGGTGCTATCACCGAGCCAGTCTTGGTGAGGGCTACTGAGGTCCCCCATCCATGGTACATTCTGTGCTCTCACCACTCACAGTGTTTCCTCCAAGTGATGTTCAACATGGAGGAAGGCTGATTCATCAGTTGTGGGGTGTGGCGTGGGGGGGGAGGGTGGTGGTAATCAACTGGAGGTTTCCTTGCCCTTGTTTGACCTAATGCCTTGAGACTTTGTGGGGTTTGGAGTGGCTATTGAAAGCTCCCAGTGGCAGAAGGGCTGAGGATTGGTGTCCTATGTAACAGTTATCAGGAGTGACTTCCTACAATCTGATTCTGTTACTTTATGGATAACACAAAGGTAGATTCTCACATTTGAATAGATAGTCAAATTTAATTTTCCTCCACATCATTTAAAATAACAAGTAGCAGTAGATTTTACACAATAAATTAAATATTGACCATGTGCTGATAAATGAATGCAGAAACTTCAACAATATAACACTTAGCAAATTTTATTAACACGTGAAAATAAAACAGCTAAGACATGTCCTAAAGCAAAATGATGACGCAGTGATAGTGTCACTGGACTTGTAATTCAGAGACTCAGGTTAATGCTCTAGGGACATGGAATCAAATCCCACCATAGCAACTGGTGGAATTTAAATTTAATTAAATCTAGGATCGAAAGCTAGTCTCGGTGTTGATGACCATGAAACTGTCATCAGTTGTAAAACCCCAACTGATTCACTTGCATATCTTAGGGAAGGAAAGCTATTGCCCTTAGCTGGTCTGGCCTACTTGTGACTCCAGACTCTTACCAACTCTTAACTACCCTCTGAAATGGCCTAGTAAGCCACTCAGCTCAAGGGCAATTAGGGATGGACAACAATTTCTGGCCTTGCCAGCAGTGTCAACATTACATAAAAAACAAATAAAACAGAGAAAACTGACAGGTTTTCTTTGTTTGAATAATGTTTGTCATGGATGATTTTTAAAATTTCAACTGCTTGTATACAAGAGATAATAAAAATACACCAGGATATCATAGAACATAGAACACTACAGCACAAACAGGCCCTTTGGCCCACAAGTTGCGCCGATCACATCTATACCTACCAAGCCATAGAACTATCTGTAACTCCCAATGCCATTAGATCCCATATACTCATCCAGAAGTCTTTTAAAAGACCCCGGCAAGTTCGCCTCTACCACCACCAACGGATATCAGATAAGAAGAATCTCTGTGATGCACGTGCTGCTACATAACAAAGATATTATTAGCTTAACCACTAAAACCACAACTGGAATGTTCTACTGAATAGATATATGCTTACAAATGAGCCCATAAGCACCAATAATAGCATTTATGTGATTCCAGTCAGCCATCTCTGCATTATTTTTCTATTATTGTGTGTTGGTGAGCTTTCCAAAGTGAGGACTATCACTGTTCAGTCTCATTCTATTCTCAACTAAATTCTCTGTATAAACATGTTTAGAAAGTGGCCTTTGAATATTTTTTTTCCAGTATAGTCTGCTGTGATGTCTCTACACATTCCTGTTCAAGGTGACCTGCGTTAGACAGTTTATTTGTCCTGTGCCAGGTGCTGCCTTTACTTCTGGTGGAGTAGGAGAATTTTCCACTCTCTCCTCCGTATCAGTGGAAATTATGTCTGGGAAGATCGAGAGTGATCTTATGAATTCCATTTAAAATATCCTAATGAAGCCTCAACAAATTTCTCAACAGTTGGTCTGCGAAGGAAAAGAATACTTTGTAAAACTCAGCAAGTTGCTCTGTTTGAAACAAACAAAAAAAACCCTGCGTATTGTGTTGGGATTCCCTAAACAGTGGCTGTATTATGCTTCACATTTACCAGTGGATTGGGACAGGTGCCTCTGACAGGTACTGAAAACAGATACTGATTAATTTATCACAGACACAATAGTGGAAAAGATGGAAGAGTTCTACTTGATTGCTAATGGATTGGAGTTTCAAGTAAACTTCTCAAATGGGTCTATGCAGGACATGACCAACACATCTAGTACTTTAAACAGAATGACAGAAACTTTATCCGTGGCCTGACAATGTGTGTCTGATCTGCTGGTGTGCAGCAGAATAGTAGGAGTGATGTGACACTGAGGGAGAAGAGGACATGGAAGTTGGAATTCCATTCAAAGGGCTCCCACTTCTTACTTGTTGTTTCCCCTCAACCTTCACCCCTCAGCCAATGCCCAATCTGCTGCTTTGTCTCCTGATGGCCATGTCTGACTTGCAGGTGGAGCAGGCGATTGAGGGGCCCATAGGGCCTCCATGAACAAGAGGTTGTATACTGAGAGCAGCCTGGCTCCACCTCTGCACAAATTTTACCAAATATGCCATATAGAAGCAGCCAAAAGTATAAGCTGAAGAGCTTTTAAGCCACAAAGGATATGTACATGGGTGTTTGACAAGATGTTATGTTGCTCTGCTTCCTTTTCTTATAATGATACATACAATTTAGTGATTAGCCGCTGTTCTGCATCTTGCCCATCATTGTGTCCTGAGCACAAACTCATCTTTTCACTTGTCAGCTGGTTGATAACTGTAAACACATGATGGTTCCCATTGGGCAGATATGTAAATGGTGGGTGGATGGTTGAAGAACTGTTTGGTGCAAAAGGGAGGGGGAGTGATGATCTTGGCACTAAGAATGAACTGCAGGATTTCAATTAAGTAAGACTTCTTGTTCTATTATTCTGATAGCTTACTCAAAGACGCAGCAGCTAGTCAAACAGCATTTATTGTTGTGTTCCCATCATTAATCTCGTTTGAAGTGCATGTCCTTTGTCTCCTACAAATCTTTAAATTTATTTAAAACCTCTTCTTGTGGTTGAACACTAGCTGCGCATTGATAGGTGAATATCCACTGCATAAAGATTTCTGATTGCTGTGATATTGCTTGGATTGCCACTTGTTTGCAGTACCTTTGGGAATTCTGTAGAGAAGTAAATTTGAATGCCCTCTCCACTCTTTCTAACTATTGTCACCACGGGGGATGTTTAGATATTGTTGAGCCTAGCAAACAATCCACCAGTGTCCTCCTAACTTATACATTTATGTGCATAAGAGATCCTGGACATGTCACTGTTAACAACAGCCTGGATGTATGAGAGGCGGAAAAGGTCGAGGGCAATGGTGGATTTGACATCAACTGTATTGTGTGAACACCAAATCCAGCAGGGAACAGGTCTTCATTAGTGGGCTGTAGATGTCTGCCACCACCTGATCTGACACAATCTGCAAGAGCATCACTTCTCTGAGAAGTTAAGGAGGCTGAGTTTTTGTTTGTAAACCAAGTGGTGTGGGCTGCCTCCAGTGAGCCAGACGCTATTACAGAGTACCTCTCTCCTGTGAATGTCACTCTTGTGTACCTCCCCTAGTGTTACTCCCTCTGGTGTAACACTGCCTATTCAACCTTATTTCTGTGCAGGTGCTGAAGCCGCTATAGTCCATCCGTTCCCCCTGACTTCCCAACTGCCTAGATCAGACAACGAATGGCAATTAGATGAGTGACCCTACATCATATATGGCATCAAGAAGATTTTTAAAAACTGGGTTTTGTTTTGACAGGGTGGTTCAGAAAGAATGTTCCCAATGGTGTGAGAGTCCAGAACTAGGGATCATACTCTGAGGATGCGGGGTTAAACTTTTTAGGACGGATGTGAGGATAAATTTCTTCATCCAGAGGGTGGTGCAATTCACTACCACAGAAAGTAGTTGAGGCCAAAACACTGTGTTATTTTAAGAAGGAATTAAATCTAGCTTTTGGGGCTAAAGGGATCAGGGAGGAGGGCAGGTGGGGGACTAGGATATCGAATTTGATGATCAACCATGATCAAAATGAATGGCGGAGCAGGCTTGAAGGATTGAATGGCCCACTTCTGCTTCTATTTTCTATGCTTCTATGTCACTGTACTCGACTATATTACTGGAGAATTAAACTCATATCGCTGGACTGGTAATCCCAGAGAATCACGTGCTCAAATCCTAACAAGCGCTGGTGGAATTAATAAAATCTAGAACTGAAAGTTAATCTCAGCAATAGTGACCATATCAACTACAAATGATTGTTGTAAAAACCCATCTGGTTCACTAATGTCCTGTAGAGAGGGGAAGTCTGCTGTCCTTACCTGGCTTGATCTACATATAAGTCTAGACCCACAGCAGTGTGGCTAATTCTTACCTTCCCATTGTAATGACTGAGTAAGGCACTCAATATAAGGATAATTAGGGAGGGCAACCAGTTCTGGCCTTGTCATTGATGCCCAAATCCCATGGTAGAATAATGGCGAAGTAAGTGAGAGGGTATTCCATTGTTCCAGGTGTTATTGTTTGGGTGAGATGTTAAACTGAGGCTGAGTTGCTTTCTCAGGGGTATATATAATAGATCTTGCTACTATTTTTATGAAGAATCAGGGCATTATTATCCCTGGACTCTTGGCTACCATTTATTCATCAATCAACACAACTAAAATAAATTATCTGCTCGTAATCACACTAATGCTTGTGAGATCTTGCTCTAAACAGGTTAATTGTGATGTTTTCTACATAACAAGAAGTAAAGTTTATATTTACTTATTAGTCACAAGTAAGGCTTACACTGCAATAAAGTTATTGTGAAATTCCCCTAGTCACCACACTCCAGCACCTGTTCAGGTCAAAGCACCTGACCAGCACATCTTTCAAACTGTGGGAGGAAACCAGAGAACCCAGAGGGAACACACACACAGACATGGGGAGGATGTGCAAACTCCACACAGACAGTGGCCCAAGCCAGGAATTGAACCCAGGTTCCTGGCACTGTGAGGCAGCAGTGCTAACCAATGTGCTGCCTCATATATCAACACTTCGGAAAGTGCTTCATTGGTGGTAAAGAGCTTGAGATTTCCTGAGATTGTGAAAGGCATTATAGAATTGGAACTCTTTCTTCTACTGATCATTTTTTCTCATATCTGTACATTTTGATTTTTATCTGCTCAGCAGATGGCACCAAAGATACGCTTTAGCAGAAATTATGTGGGGCAAAGGGAAAGAGATCTGAGATATATGATCAGCGTAAAAAGTCTGACCACACCAGGTTTAAGCCCAACTGATTTATTTGATAGTAGACGCACTAGCTTTCGGGGTTTGCCCCTTCGTCAGGTGAATGGCCATTCACCTCACAAAGGGACTAACCCTGAAAGCTAGTGAGTCTACTATCAAATAAATCAGTTGGACTTAAACCTGGTGTTGTCAGACTTCTTACTGTGTTTACCCCAGTCCAACGCCGGCACATCCACATCATATATGATCAGCAACAGTAAAGCATGAGGAAAACATACTGCAAATTGTCTTGTAATGTCAGCAAAGGACTGCTGGTTAGAATTGCAATCAAGCATCTGAACTCTCCTCTCTCACCATATTTACGCTCTTCCTGCTCTCACTCCCTGTGATAAGAAATTTGCTTTCAGAATGCAAAAGTAGTGGGAGTGACTGGACCGTCAACAACAATCACTGTAGGCGGGGGAACACACATTGGTTGGGAGAGTAGCTAAGGTATTCTTAGATGTAGCACGATGGAAAATAGACATGGAATGAGTGAACAATGGAATCAAATGGAGGAGGGTAAGTGATAAAGACTTAGCCTGAGCATGGAACAGGAAGAATTCAAAAATAAGCGTGAGTTGATACGTGAATTGAGGCTGCACGATGGCACAGTGATTTGCACTGCTGCCTCACAGCGCCAGGGACCTGGGATCAATTCCAGGCTTGGGTCACTGTCTGTGTGGAATTTGCACATTCTCCCTGTGTGTGCATAGGCTTCCTCCAGATGCTCCAGTTTCCTCCCGCAGTACAAATGTGAGTGGGTTAGGTGCGTTGGCCATGCAAATTTGTCCCTTAGTATCGGGAGACTAGCAGGATAAATACATGGAGTTATGGGGATAGGGCCTGGATGGGATTGTTGTCAGTGCATGATGAGCTGAGTAGCCTCCTCCTGATAGTAGAGACTCTATGATACTGCTCTCCATTATTTCTAAAGGTTTACGTTTATTCACAGTTCAGACATGATGGCATGGGTGCACCTCTAATTGCCCTCTGGATGTCGACCTTGCTGTTGGGTGCAAGTGGAACTCAGAGAGAAAATAGCCAAACTGAAAAAAATCTGCCTAGATAAGGCTATCAAAGTGGCCTCGCATTTGTGATACTGGATTAACAACCCCGGGATTGTGAAGTGTACATCCCATCATGTACACTGTAAAAGCGAAATAAATAAAATAAGAACTGTTGTAATTTGTAGGCACCAGAATCAAGGCCATGACAATGGTTTGAAAGTTCTTAACCAGTTCACCAATGGCTTTCAAGGAGAGATGCCTGTTTCCAGTCCCATACCTGCATGATTGACTCTAAATTCCCTCAGGAATCAAGTGTAATAAATACTCCCTCATCAACCCACCCATATCACAGATATGTTACCAAAAAAAAATTTGACACTGAGCCACATAAGAAGACATTAGGGAAGAATGGCCAAGAGTGAAGTTTAAGGAGTGTTTTACCGGAGGGAGGGGAGGTAAAGTGATAGAGGTATTTTGGGAGGGAATTCCAGAGCTTCGGATCTTTGGCAGCTGAAGGCATGGCCTCTAATGGCCAAGTGATTAAAATAGTGAATGCTGAAGAGGCCAGGATTGACAGACCTCAGAGATATCCACGGGATGGGAGGAGCGAGGGAGTGACAGGTAGCAGTAAACCAGGGGAGGTTACAAAGATAGGGAGGGCTGAGGTTACTGACGGGTTTGAAAACAAGATCGAGAATTTTAAAATTAAGCCATTGCTTAACTGGGAATAAACGTAGTCAGTGATCATGGAGGTGATGGTGAGTAAATTGCGGACAATTGTAAAATGCCAAGGTTGCAAAGAAATAAGCCAGTTGTACACAGATTCAGCTGAGCAGCATACTAATTCAATATTGTAACATTTCTTCTTTCAGTTTAATGTATAAAACAGCACAAGAAATCCACTGGATTCAAATTTTTAAAAAATATTTCAGTGTTCACATAGTATCTTTTATTATTGCATATATATGGAAATTCAACTGTGGACAAAGAACAACACAGCACGGGAAACAGGCCCTTCGGCCCAACAAGCCCGCGCCGCCGTCCCATTGTCTCAGTGACCTATTCATGATTTTAGTCTACGCCTAATGTGCGAGGATCAGGGAGGTCCAATATAGGGACAATTTGTTACCCAATCAATCAGCCTAAAAGCGCATCTTTGGGATGTGGGAGGAAACCGGAGCACCCGGAGGAAACCCACGCAACCACGGGGAGAACGCGCAAACTCCCAATTTTCTGAATTAATGGACCCCATTAATTCAGAAAAATTAAATAAAGCAACGAATATTCACTCATTATGAGGTAACGCAAGCATTCAGGCATAGAAAACTTGTTGAGAATTAGTAACCATTGAGTCCTTGTTAGTATGTTTATATCTTCCAACAAACTGCTTCTTCACCTGACGTAGCACAACTTACTTTCCAAAGCAGTTTAACCACTCAGTGTATGAGAACAAACCAGAAATGGACAGGATCAGACCTGGTAAATCAATTGCTGTATTTTTTTTAAGGATAAAATAACATGAGGAATAAACAACCAAGAAAGCTATCACAGCTTTGAGCAACAGCATGACAGGAACTAGGTCACTCAGCGAGTTAGAATATTGACACCAAAGTCCCATGGGTTGTTTATTCAATGTGAGTACCTATCTGTGCTCAGTACAGAAGAGACTTCAAGTTTAAATAATGATGCTGTGGACACAGCAGATAGCTATCTTCCAAAAGTCCTGAAATGGTGGTCCAAAACGCTGGATCAGAGTGAAGCGGAGTTGCAGGAGTGGGCCTTTGACTGCTTATGGAGCCTGTGCTGGAGGTAAATGAGGTGCTCAAATAAGGACAACCCATCTGTAAAGTGGATGTGCCAGCTGCCTCCTCCTGTTCTCATTTTCATCTTCCTTCTCCTGAGATGGTCGTGGAATCTCCATCGGAATGGGCTATTCCCTCATGATGACCATAAATTCGGACGCCCCCTTTGATGACTGCTGGAAGGCTCCTCTAGAGAGGTCAAGGCAGCAGAAGCATTGCTTCAGCACCCCGATATCTGTTTGATGATGTTTCTTGTGGCAGCTTGGCTTGCATTATATACATGCCCACCACTTGTGATGGAGAGAGGTTGTGAAGGGGAGTCAGGAGCCAGGTTTTGATCAGGTAGCTCTTGTTGCCCAGCAGAGATCCTCTGCTTTGAGTTTACTGGCACAGAAGGAAGATACCATGACTGTAGTCAGGATAGTGGCATTTACTAATATGATGTGTTGAGTGTGCTCCCATACCAACTGCACATTTGATAAATGGTACCTTTGTGGCTGGCCTTCTCTTTCTCATTCATATGTCCATATACATTTCAACATTAATGTCACATATGTGCAGTCAATAGCATCCTGCACACGGAGAAGGCCATAATCCTGGCAAAGCCATACGTGCTTTTCAGTTGCTTCTCTCTTTTCAGGGGGAACACAATGAAGTCCTCTCTCCATCATAACGAGCCTCTCTCTCCTCTCTGATGCAGAAATGAAAGGTGCACCAGGGAAACATTGAAACTAGGAGCAGGAGAAGGCCATTCTGCCCTTCAAGCCTGCTCCACCATGCACTCATGACTGATCATCCAATCCAATATCCTAAATGTTACCTATGTCATCTATTCCAGCTTGAAAGGCCCACAATTACTTTCACAGCCACTGGCAGTGCCCATTTCACATGGTGAGAGGCTACAAGTCTGGTTCCAAGGGCATCTCCTTTGTGCATTGCAGACAATGCATACATTGCTGCACTTAGGTGGGTAAAAGAATTGCACATGGAAGACCCGGGGTGAATAAGACCTCCTGCTGGAGCCCAACCTCCCCTCTCGCCTCTCCCTCTGATTAGTATTCCCTCTCCTGTGCTGCCTCTGCTCCATATCTCTCCCATGGCTACAAACCAAAGGGGATGGAAAGTACAGTGTCCATGATTGGGTGCAAGTGATGTGTTCAGAGCTCTTCCAGCCACAACCAAACCTTCTGCATCTGCAGCATCACTGTTGGAACTTGGCCACATCAGATTTAACTAATCCTTTTAGTCTCTTTGCTCTCAAGCTCTGAAATAATTCCAAGTGATAATCCTAACTGATGACAGAGGTTATATTTTATTCATATAAGTGAAACTTGATACATCTTAATATGTGAGGAGCAGTACATCAAAGCACAACAGTAACTGTCTGCGTAGAAGTTTGACCTCCATGCGACTATATCAAATGGTCATACCTCAGCTACCATCTCAGCCATCAGTGGTGATGTAAACTCTCTTCCAGCCCACCCTGCTATTAGGATCCCAAACCCAGTCTGGCCAAATACTTCTTCCACCTCTGTGCACCCTTCTTAAACTTTCTTTACAGAACAAAACCAATGGAGACTGATTTAACTCAGTCATCACCTCATGATTATTTGAAAGGCCCGATTGCAAAAGATATTTGCCAGGAATTTCCATTCCAGGAATTTCCATTCCCACCACAGCAGAAACAATCGTGGGAGGGAATATGAAATTTAGAGAGGCAGCCAAAAAACTTTCAGCGGGAAAGAAAAACCTCAACCGTGGGTGGAAATTCAAAAATTCTGCCCTTCATGTACCACCCATCTGTTTGCACAGGCCAGGTCAGAGTGTCAGGATCTTGGAGTTCCCACTCTCTGACTCCTATTAGCTTATTAATATCTTAATGCCCAGCTTAACTAAAGCAAATAAAACTGTGTGGTCCTGGGACTTGGTTAATTTTTCTCAGCTCTTGTTAGTCTGCTAAGATGTTCCTTTTACTTCTCACACAGCAGCCTGTCTGTTTTAATGTCTGGCTGAAGTTCACTTTTTTAACCACTTGATTCCTTTTAAAACATTCAGGCCAACAAAAACATTTAGTCAATGAAGACCTAAACCACATTTTCCCATCTCTCAGCTGCATTTACTGAAAGCGTATTACAAGCAAGAATAAAAAATATAGTTCAGTGCCGAGGAATTTGGGGTTGGTGAGAAGAAGAACCAGAGGGTGCCAGGGACATGTTGGGGAGAGGCATCTGGGAAGAGGCGCCTGAGGAGCCAAGGGAACCTAGGAAGAGGAGCCAGGTGAACTGAGGGAGCCTGGGAATGGGAGCCGTGTGAGCCAGAGGTGCTATCCAATAATAATTCTAATGATTTACAGTTTTACAGTGCCAGGAATCTATGGGCATAACTTGTCAGTTATCTTGCTGCAATACACCAATAGCTAAAATAACCTTCTCTTCATGGAACTACTGCTGATAAAAAGTGAATTAACAGAAGTAAAAATATATTTTCATATAGATGTTATCTGAATTGATTCACTGGCTTGTTGTATATGTATTTATCACAGAGGAATACGGATATGACTCTAGTACTAAATCGGCAACAGTTTATACATAGAACTTTAAAACATCTCAAAACTTATGGGATTTCAAAACACAGGGTAGCCTAGATGCTTTCTGAAACTTTCTCAGGTATCTTAAATCTTTAGCTCCACCCACAGTCTCAAGAAATCAGGCAAGCACACAAAAATCAGATCAGCATAATCAAACACAAATTCAACAAGCCATTGAACACCACAGCCAGAATTTTACCAGCCTGCCCACCACAGGAATCGGATTGGGCGAGGGGCAGACCAGGGAAAGGTCTGTTGACTTTGGGCAGAATTTTATTGTTTTGGGATGAGTGAGGCCATAAAATCCCGCCCTACGACTCTTTTTTATTTATTTCAGATCTATAATCTGCTTATTTGCATTAAAGAGACATTTCATTTGAGTTGTGTGATTTTTCTATGTAGATTAACTTGTACACAATATAAACAGAAAAGGTGAAAACTTTCAAACCACACATGGCAATTCATGTAGGAAAGATGCTATTGTAAAAATATTTGAATTGGTTTGTAAGTTTAAGAACATTTAGTGAACAATAGAATGTGATTGACTGAGACTGACAGATATCAAAGTATTTGATAACAGTCTATGGATTAAAAAAAAATTCATGGGGCATGTGCCTCATTGACTAGGCCAGCTTGCCTAGGTTATTGCCCATCCTTAATTACCTTTTAAAAGGTGGTGCCTTGTTGAATCGCTGCTGTCCATGTGGTGTAGGTACACCCACATTGCTGATAGGGAGTGAATTCCAGGATTTTGAGCCAGTAGTAGTGTAGGAATGCTGAATTATTTCCAAATCAGGGTGGTGAGTGCCTTGGAGGGGAACATTCAGATGATGGTGCTCCCTTGCATCTTCTGCCCTTGTCCTTCTAGATCAGGGTTTCCAAAACTTTTCCAGTTGTGGAACTATTTTGACCTCCCAAGAATTAACCCCTGAGAATCATCATTGTGTTAAAGCGCCAAACCACAAAAATAGATTGTTTTCGCGCAATAGATACAACCATGCAAAAACCTAATTTGTGAAAGTCCTTTCCTATATGTACTCTCCTACTATAATTAAAATGTTATCTTATTAAAAACATACTTACCTTTTTAACCATTTTAAATTGGAGAAGTATTACTGCCCCTTTAGTTCAAATGAGAAGATTACTGTAGAAATGTTTAATTCACACATACACTCATCTCTCTTACACACTTACGTCTCTCATTCTCACGCTCACTCATCTTTCTTTCACATACACTCATCCCTCTCACACACATACTCATCTCACACACATACTCATCTCACACACATACTCATCTCTCTCTCACACGTTCGCATCTCTTACACATACACTCATCTCTCTCCCACATACACTCACACCTATCTCTCTTGCACAAATTCATATCTCACAAGCACACATATCTCACTTGCACACATCTCGTTCAGACACACACTCACTCATCTTTCTCTCACATACACTCATCTTTCTTTCATGCACACTCATCTTTCTCATACACACTTAGCTCTCACACACACACTTAGCTCTCACACATGCTCATCTTTCTCACACACAGACATCTCTCACATATTCATCTCTCACACACTCATCTCTCACACACTCGTTTCTCAGACACTCATCTTTCTCACCCACACTCATTTCTCACACACACTCATCTTTCTTACCCACACTCATTTCTCACACACACTCATCTCTCACATACACTAATTTCTCACCTTTGGAGTTTTGCTCTTTTATCCAAGTTTGAACCAAGGCTATAATGAAGTCAGAAGTTGAGTGACCCCGGCAGAAGCCAAACTGGGCATCAGTGAGCAGGTTATTGCTGCTTAATATCACTGTTGCTGACCCCTACCATCACTTTACTGAGTAATGGTGACAGTTGGTTTAGAAATGACACTGCCTAGTCCCTTTTAAACCGAACATGTTGAATGAAGAGGAAATTGTAGTAGCACACAGCAGTTGTTTTCAATCTTCAAGTGGCATGCTATGCATGCATTGAAAGTGATTGAAGTAGAAGTTGATAGGGCAAGTGTTTCCCTGAGTAAGCATATTTGAAGGCTTTTCAGGTTATTGACTGAACCATCAGGGCATCTGGAATTTGTCTCTGTGCCAACTTTTGGCTCAATCCAACGTTTATATTACCAGTCATCCTCTTAAAAAGCAAATTGAATTAGTTGTGGCCAGGACAGTTTATTAGTCACAGTGGACCAATATTCATCTCCTTAATATTTGGTTAAATCTTGGTTATCACCCAGTAGATTGGGTTCCATTGCAAACTTGCTAAGCTTGCCATTCAACGTTTGTTAAAATATTCAAAGGTTTTCAAAATATTTTAATCTTTCAAAGTTTGAGAAAGTATTTAAAAGTGATTAAAAGTATTTAAAAGTTTTTAAAAGTTCAATACTGACTATAATCATTATTAGGCACCATGAAGCACTAACCAGAACAATGATCGGCTGACTGCTTCATCTCAAGGGCCATGGGTCCTTCCAGTGACATCAATGGAAGCGTGACTTGACTCAGAATGGACTTGTTGCTGGGCCTTCGACCTGAGTTTGCCATTACTGCTACAGCCAGATCAGTAAGTTTCTGTTGCAGCCTACAAGCAAGTATGGATTTTTTTGTACAGTTAGCGGCAAATGCCAAAATGTCATCGCTGACAGGAAAATTGAGTCAGCATGTCAAACATGAAAGAGGCTGTGTGTGAAGGAGCCCTGTCAGTGACATCCCTTGAAGAAATGATGTGTCCAGACATTTTACACAAATGACTAATGCTGCGTATTACCTGGGAACTCATAGAACTAAATGGTTCTTATTCAGCATCAGTCAAAGATGATTGTCTTGGCAAATGGTATGCTGAGAAAGCTTGCCTGAGGCTGTAAAATAATCAGGTTAATGACTGTGTTAAAGAAGAAAGGTAAAGTCATGCGAATACATTAGTGTTCACATGCTGATACTTCACATGCTAATTACAAATCCTAATTCTTGGAATTGAAATATAAGAAATACTGTTTACGCCAATTGATTCTGCTAAAGAAATATTTATTGACTGGGAAACTTAGCATCAAAGAGGAACTTTCATTTCACACCTAGACCACCAATTGGAAGATTTCAATAGGTAAAAACAGAAATTCTGCAACAACAAAGGAGACTGTTTGATATCAAGTCTATACAGCCGGAAAAGGCTTGTTCCATACCTCTGCGAACTATGATATTTCAAGTGCAGATTGAAGTACTCTTAGGTATAAATTTGAAGAGGATTTCTGCTGCTAATACCTTTCTCAATCAGTCAGTTTCAGACCCCTAATGTTCAATGGGTGAAAATCTTCTCCTCAATACCCCTCTAATATTTCTGTCAATTGAATTAGTCTTATTATCCCTGCAGATTGATTTCTCTGCTATGAGAAATATCTCCTTCCTATTCACTCTAACCCAGACCCTCATAATTTTATAAACCTAAATTAAATGTCCACACAAAGAAAAGCTCAAATTTTTCATTCCAAGCAACGTCTTTGCAAATCATCTCTTACTACCCATTGTGATTCCATTCTTCAATAAATGAACAGTATTCAGCCTCTAGCTGTTGTCAAACTAGTGTTTTATAAATTCTATCATAAACTCTGTGACACTATATCCTATGCCTTGGCTAAAAAAAAGATTCCCATATGCCCGCGTGCTCTGCCTGCCCTGCTACCTTTAAGAATCTGTGGACGCCCAATCCAAATTCTTTCTGTTCTTCTGCATTTATAGAATCATAGAATCACGGAGTCCTTACAGTGCAGCGGGAGACCATTTGGCCCATCGAATATCAAAGCTGCAACACCTCTCAAACCACACCGTTTCCCCCTCCCCACCCCGCTCCTGGCACTAACCCCGTAACCCCACGCATTTGTCCTGCTAATGCCCCTAACCTACACATATTTGGACACTAAGGGGTAATTTAACACGGCCAATCTACCTAATCTGCACATCTTGGGACTCTGGAAGGAAACCAGAGTACACAACGGAAACTCATACAGATATGGGGAGAATGTGCAAACTCCACACAGATAGTCATCCAAGGCTAGAATTGAACCTGAGTCCCTGGAGCTGAGAAGCAGCAGTGCTAACCATTGCGCTACCATGCCAGCCAGTATGCTACTATTTATGCAGAATGTCCTAGCAGGATTATGCAGAATGCATATACCATTTATGTATTAACTTATAAACTTGGGTATTTACTAAACATAAATTGATGTGTGAAATTAGTTCTGAATTCATTTATTTGAAGGGCTAAGGGCTGTAGAATAGCAAGAGCAATTTGAGAATTACATTGTGGGCAATTCATTAAAAAACTGATAGGAAACAGTGAGCTATATAGCTGCCGTGGAGCAGACTATCAAAATAGAATCCAAAGAGTATGTTCGCTCATCTCCAACAGCGAGAAGTACAAGCACTTGGGAATAGGCCCACGCTTAGAGAAAAAGCAATGGCCCCAAAAAGGGCCTTTAGAGAATTGGAAGCAGCAATGACCACAAGCAGATCTGCAGCCAACTGTGGACATTCAGGACATGAACAGGAGTTGGAAAAGAGGAAATGAAGAGCAGAATATTTGGCTGTCATGCTTAGGAAAGTGCAAGGAGAAACAAAGCAGGAGCCGAAGCACAGTGTAGATTCTCAATAGTACCCAAACATTCACTGGGTTAAAATCCTGGAGCTCCCTCCCTAACAGCACTGTTAGTGCACCTGCTCCAGATGGGCTGTAGTAGATCAAGAAGGCAGCTCACCAGCACTTTCTCAAAGGCAATTAAGGATAGGCAACAAATGCTGGCCTAGCCAGTAATGCCCACTTCTCATGAATACATTTTTAAAAATGTAATGGGAATACTAAATAAACCCAAGAATATGTTTTGGATTTAAGAACTAAAATTATGGCTTTAAAGTTAATTGCTTATGTGGGCAGTTTCTAAAAATTCAAGAGGACATTTAAGGATGACGAGAAAGCTCAGAAACCTTCACAGCTACTCCTGGTGGCAGTGTGTTAAACTGCAGGCAGACTAAAGCAGGGAGTTACAAATGTCCCTATGGACTAAGGGTGCATTAAAAAATTATGAGGTAGGCTTGGTACTGGGAGCTCTTTGTTAGAAATGTGCACTGTTCCCAGTCAGAACTCAGACTGCCCAACTGCCTCCCACACAGGACAGAGCTAATTGCCCAGGAGTCACCTGACTGCACGCTTAAAGGGGCACTTCACACCCCAAACCCCAACATACAATATATATACAAATATCACATTAGTCCTTGACTTTTGGGGTGGCATGGTCATGCTGATGCTGCTTCACAGCACTGGGGACCCAGGTTTGATTCCCAGCTAGGGTCACTGTGTGGAGTTGCATGTTCTCCCTGTGCCTGCGTGCGGATGCTCCAGTTTTCTCCCACATTCCAAAAGACGTGCATTGACCCAACCAGGCACTGGACTGTGGCAACTAGGGGAATTTCACAGTAACTTCATTTCAGTGTTAAGTTAAGCCTTACTTGTGACTAATACATAAACTTTACTTTTTACATTACTTTTGTAACTAAAAGCTGTGACAAAGGCCTGAATGCACAAAATGAAAAAGCCTGATTTCAAAGTCGCCCACAGATAATCACTCATTCCAGAAACTGCCTGTTTTCATTGTAGCTGATCTGTAACTTTCACATTCAGGCAGTGAGCTAAAAACCTACTTTGCAATGACAAAGAAAGTTGTGGCCCAATCAGTGATTTAATATTTGCTAGATGTGTTTTTTTATGGGCTTTTGATACAACGAAGGTCATGCTTTTCATTCCATTAACACATCATTTTTAAACCTTAAAAAAGGAAGCATTTGTGCATTGTAATAAAAGTGAAATGATGGAAAAGATTAGCTTCATTGATTCATTCTAACTTACTGTTATCATTGACATAAATTCAACATAAACTGTGGCCTGTATGAGGCACTGTCACACACCATTAACCGTGTCCTTCTAGTAACAGGAAAGGTTAAACAGCATTCCTTTGCTGTACTAGTTTATACTGATTGCTTCACATTGAACTTTTTTATACGGCTTGGTTAATTGTGCTGTGAAATCAGCTCTGTTTACACATGACACAATATCTATAACAATACAAAAGATACTTCTACAGAGTATAGCCAATGAGAGAGCCATACAAACTCTCCTGCACTAAGTGAATTCTGAAATATTAATGTCCGGATGCTTTTCAAAATAAATGCAGGCCCACGAACAGTCCATTGGATAAGGCAAACTGATTTTCATGAAAATGCTGGGGGCCAGCATCTGCAATTTAAACAAAACAGTATATCCATGTAAATTCACACCACACAAGTGCCGGGCAACAATTATCTTCAATAAGAGGGAGATTAATTGCTATTCCTTGATATTCAATAAGTTATCAAACAACAAGAACAACACACACAGCACGGGAAACAGGCCCTTCAGCCCAACGAGCCCGCGCCGCCATTTTACAATGTGCTTTTCCTCTTCCACACTTGACCAATGTCTATGCTTATGGCACCCACGTTGGAAACCAGATTAAGGGGAGAATAATTTAGGGACAATTTGTTGCACCAATCAGCCTAAGAGCACATCTTTGGGGTGTGGGAGGAAACCGGAGCACCTGGAGGAAACCCACGCAACCACAGGGAGAATGCGCAAACTCCCACAGACTCTGGTCCAAATCCATGTATCTGCACAGCAAACAGTGATAGTCATTGTCAAACGTCTAATATCCTATCATTAAACATATCCTTGGGATCACTGTTGACCAGAAACTTAACTGGACCAGCCACATAATTATTGTGCTTTCAAGATCAAGAGTAACTCACTTTCTGACTCATCAAAACTTGTTCACCAACTACAAGGCAAAGGTCAAGAGTGTGATGGAGTACCCTTCAGTTGCCTGGATGAGGGTAGCTCCAACAAAGCCCAAGACATTTGACACCGTCCACCACAAAGCAACCCATTTGATTAGCACCCCATTTACCGCCTTAAACGTTCACTCTCTCTGACACAGGTGCAACATGTCTGTTGCATGTACCATCTGCAAGATGCACTGCAGCAACTCTCCAAGGCTTCTTCAACAGCACCTCCCAAACCCAGGATTTCTACCATCTAGAAGGCCAAGGGCAGCAGAGAAACGGGAAAACCAACGCCACATGAAAGTTCCCTTTCAAGTCATGCACCATCATGACCCGGAAACTTGGAACTATATTGCCATCCCTTCCACGTCACTCAGTCAAAATCCTGGAGCTTCCCCCTGCCCAAAAGCACTGTGGGAATACCTACACCACATGACTGCAGCAGTTCAAGAAGGTACTCACAACCAGTGATGGGTAATGAATGCTGACTTTGTCACTGACTTTCACATCCAGTGAATGAATATAAAGAAACTGCACAGTAGACTTCAACTCAACCAGCACAAGGCTGAATACTAAAACAGAGAGAACAGCACAAAGAGGTCAATTTTTCTCACAGAGAATGAGGGATAATGTTGGCCTAAAAGTGTCGAGAAATACTTCATGTGCATTTGTTTGACAGTTGTACTTGCATATTTGATTTATTTCTGATGAAGTCTCCTCATGGCACAGAGTTGGCAGCAAAATAGAAAACCTCTTTTGAAGCTGGTTGTTGAGGGCCCCTTCCATCCTTCCTCCCCCCAACATGAAAATATGTGGCTAGATTTTGACAGAGCGCCGTGGCCCCGATTTTCCCCCTTCAGCTAAAAATTCAGGGTGTAAGCCTGTCCACAATTCTGACAGCTGCCCCGCAATATTTAACACTGTGAGCAGCATTATTTGCTTTAATGCAAGATGTCTACCCCTTTTTCAGGAGGAAGTCCCATCTCACAAGTTCCAGCTTATTTACTAGACACCAACATGTGCAGCTAACCCTGCCGGGCTTTTCACATGAGGTCAATCTTCCCCCACTGCAGATAAAAAAACCAGTAGGAATGGAATGAGTCTCTTAAGTGACCCATAATTGGCCACTTAAAGACCTCAATAGACCCAAGGTCTGTCTACCATTCCCCTGCCTAAATTTCAGACAAGCGGGCAGGTATATGACAGGATGGCAGTCTGTTGAAATTTACATGCCAGCTTCATCTTCAAAACCACAGGCAAGGGAATATAAAATCCAGTCCATGTCCTTTCTTTTTCTGTTCAGCTCCACCTCTAAGACCTCCAGTTCTGCATCTATGTACTTGGAAGCCTTCAGTCCTGTTATGTATTTTTATTAATTCTCATTAGTTTTACTGAAGCTTTGTTGTATTAATGTAATCATGTATTTACTGGAAGTTATGTCATTAGTCCCTAGCACAAGAAACAGTCAGAGAAGAAGCAGCCATTGTAGGGGAGCGCACACTTTTGAATGAAGCCCTGCTGTTTTAAACCCTCTGTGCTCCCTAGCATTATTCTCCAATATGCAACAAAAAAAAACTGGCAACCAGGACAATGCATGGTGCTGTAGGCTAACCAGGACCAAGAAATTCACCAAGGAAATAGTCAGGACTAGAAAAGTTAGAAAAGAAGCTTTTCACGTGTGCTTTAGATCTGACAGGCTAGATGGGCGTGAGTAACAATAATCTGCTGCAGAGCACTTATCAAGCTGGGTGTATTAAATAGAATGCTGATGCTCAGGTTGTTGCCTTACATGAAAGAAAGATCAAAGGAGCTGCTGGAAATGTGCTGTGAGGAGTGCATACGGAAAACCTCCATTAGTATAGCAAATGGTGGGAGTGTTCAGAGTTGTGGGACCCTTTGATGAAAACATGGAGCGATGCAGTTTTGACTATTTTGCGCAGGCAAATAAAATAGCTGAAGATATTAATTTGCCCACCTTCTTGAGCATAATGATTGGGGGAGGGAGGGAGGGTTTAATCTCCACCGAAGTTTAATACAACCTGAGAAGTAGGGCATTGAAGCAGATTGTAGATATTTTGCAAGCACATTTTTCACCACAGCTTTGGGGATTGCAGAGTGTTTCAGATTCCACAAAGAAATTAAGAACAGGGGGAGTCAGTTGTACAATTTGTGGCTGTGCTTAAAATACTTGCAGAATATTGTCCGTTTGGAGGTGTGCTGAATTACATAATTCGGGACAGATTTGTCTGTGAGCTGCATAACAAGGCAATACAGAAACATTTGCCATGTGCAGTTCACCCTGCTGGGCTCTGAAAAAGATCAAGGAAATTGCTGTTTTGATGGAGTTTTGCTGCTAAAGAAGCTCAGTGATTGGGTTTGTGTACTCGAATATACAAAATAGCAGCTGAATCAACACTCAAGAACCTCAAAATGAATACATGTCACTGGTGTGCAAAGCCAGGGCATTCTACAGCTGAATGCTGGTGTAAAGACATGATACGTCAAAGCTGTAGAAAAGAAAGACAAATAGAGTGTGCCTGCTGGAAAAAAATGCAAGCTCTAAGTAAAAATACGAAACAGAAACAAACCAAATCAGCATTTAAACAGCACAAAAGAAGACACGTTCATGCTGTACAAAAGGGTCGAGAAAAATGTAACGATTCACAGTCTGAGGAGGAATTATCACTAAATGCGCTAGCCACTGCTGGTGCCAGGTCACTCCACTGCGGGATGGACAGCCAGTAAGGATGGAAGTTGACACTGGCGCAGCAGTCATGTTGATGCCACAAACTGTTTACAAGGAGAAACATAAACACATTCTCTTGAAACCATCAAGGATAGTGCTGACGACGTACACAGATGGAATGTTTTCTCTGAAAGGTCGCATCAAAGTAGCTGTGCACCTAATGGGCAAACCGTAGATTTATCGCTACAAAAAATAAAGGGCAATTATCCAGAGTTGATGGCTCCAACATGGCTGGAGAAGATCCAACTGAACTGGGCCAAAGTCAACATGATAACCAATGGAGAATCAGACCTTATGAAAATTATAAAGAAGCACAATGATATGTTTGATGAAGAATTAGAGAGCATGAAAGATATTACAGTTAAACTGAAAATAAAAGAAGGAAGCCAAGCAAAATGCTTGAAGGCAACGTCTGTACCATGTGCTATTAGGCCAAACCTGAAGGTTGGCTTGGAATGACTTGAAGGTGGGAGTTTTGGACTGGAACTTTACCATCCCGCCCAGGAATCAGAGTGGGTGAGGGGTGGAGTTCCTCGGGTGGGATTTTACAGTTTCAGGACAAGCGAGGCCGTAAAATCCTACCATTGGAATCTGTCAGTATTAGTGAATGGACCACACCAATAGTTCCAGTCATCAAGAAGGATGACTTCAAAGTCACCCAAAATCCACTATTATGTGCGAATAGCATCAGTTACCTCACAAGTTTCCAGGGTTGAATGGAAACAAGAACTAGAGGGCACAGCCTCAAAATAAGGGGGAGCCAATTTAGAAAAGAGTTGAGGAGGAACTTCCTCTCCCAGAGAGTAGTGAACCTTCGGAATTCGCTGCCCATTGAAGCAGTGGAGGCTACCTCGTTAAATATGTTTAGGTCACAGATAGATAGATTTTTGACCAATAAGGGAATTAAGGGTTATGGGGAACAGGCAGGTAAGTGGAACTGAACCACTATCAGATCAGCCATGATCTTATTGAATGGCGGGGTAGGCTCAAAAGGCTGGATGGCCTACTCCTGTTCCTATTTCTTATGTTCTATTGTTCTTAACTCCTGCAAAGAGCAATGGATCAGATTCTGACTGGATTGAGCAAAGTCCAGTATTATGTGGATGACATCCTAGTCACTAGAAGAGATAATGAGGAACATCTTCCAAATTTAGAGGTCATCCTTCAGAGATTGGAAGACGATGATCTGACAGTCTAGAAGGACAAGTGTGAGTTCTCCCAATCTTCCACTGAGTATTTGGGGCATGTAATTGATGTCATGAACCTTCATCAATCTCCTTCAAAGGTCAAGGCTATTACAGAGACGTCTGTGCCTCAGAACTTTAATCAGTTGCATTCCTTCCTAGGATTGGTGAACTATTACAGAAGATGTGTTTTAAATTTGAAAACCATTCTGAAACTCCACTGGGGTCAGGCTGCCGGCTTCCTGAAAATGGGGAGCTACTGTAAACCATGTTGAAATACTCCTGGGGGAGTACAGGGGTAGGGGCTAGCGGGCCTGGAGATTTCAGTCCCAGGCCCGCTAATTCTATTTAAATTGCATCATAATATTTATTTGAATAATTTATGTGGCTACCCGCTGATTTCCAGCGAGGATATGATGCCACCAGAAATCCGGCGCTAGGAGGTGCCATCGAAGCGGGACACCCAGCGGAGATCCCACACATCAAGCACCACTAGAGTCTCCCGGCCCACTGCGCTAAAAAATTAGTGCAACGAGATGGGAGAATCTCCCCTATTAAGTCCTAATGGTATCATCTTGCTACCAATGGGCTAGCAGAACATTTTGTCCAAACTATGATACACACCTTGAGGACAAACAAGTATTTGAAGTTTAAAATTTATGTATTTAAAATGGGCACTGGGTCCACTTCTACTCCATATTTTCCTTAATGTAACTGCTCTCCTCGTGTTTAAGGCTCCCTCTTAGTCATTGGCGGAAAGGTCAATATGTAAAGTGCCCAGCCCTTGGGGATTAGATGCTGCAATGGGTTAGTGCAGTGGTCATCCGGCTCTTTAACCTGTGTTTGAATCTAGAATGAAGGGATGGAAGTATCCTACATAAAGGATGGCCAAACAGCCTTATCTCAATGCACAATGTTTGTCAGTTCTACAAAGTGAAAGATCTCCTACTTTTCCAATTAACTTACGATCTCACTTAGTGAGACCATAAAAATGACTTGATTAGAAGTGACAATATGAAACCCTCTTCTAATTTGAGAATGAAGAAAACATGTGAAGAATTATTATTGGAAAATGTTTCTGTATTGCCCTTAAACCTTCTCTCCTCTCTTTCTTTAACCAACTGCATTATTTATGTTCTTAGAATGTAAAGTTGTTCTGAAGATTTAACTTCACTAAAATATCAGTAGATTATTATATAATTGTCATGATGCCAGCCAATATCAGCCGAAAATTGTATTTTAATGAGCTTATTCAACAGTGTCAATTAAATAGCTCTCAAATGACTGACACTGGGTGCAAGAAGAAACGCATCAGCAGCTTGTGTAACTTAATTTATCACTTCACCTCATTCCTAAATTAATCCTTGCAAATGTGTTAATTGTTGCTATGTGTCATTGCGTGGAACAATTTTCAGGAGACTGGAGAAACACAACAGCCCTCTGGAATTCTGTATTTTGATAGCTGGATGCCACATATTTACCAAAATAGAGTTCACTGTTATAAGTTCTATTATTATTCATCACAGTGGAAGAACATAATTATCATATTGGAAAGTTTCATGTGTAAACTATGTGAATGTGCGCAGGTGACAGGGGATTGAGAACTGAAGAGATATGGGTGAAAAGGCTTTTAAAATACACTACATCATGCAGCATTGTACTAAACTATTTACATGCCTTGAGTATAGCTTTTTGTTTAAATGCAAAACTAGAGCTTGTTGGTTTGAACCTAATACTCAGACATCGTGATTTACTTTTAGAACATAGAACATAGAACATTACAGCGCAGAACAGGCCCTTCGGCCCACGATGTTGCGCCGACCAGTTTTTTTTTTAAAAAAACACTGACCCACTAATCTAAACCAATCCCTTTTCGCCCATAAACCTATCCACAGATCTCTTAAACGCCCCCAAACTAGGCGCATTTACAACCGCAGCAGGCAGGGCATTCCAATCCCTCACCACCCTCTGGGTAAAGAACCTACCCCTGACATCCGTCCTATAACTACCCCCCCTTAATTTAAAGCCATGCCCCCTCGTGCTAGCTTTCTCCATCCGAGGAAAAAGGCTATCACTATCCACCCTATCTAAACCTCTAATCATCTTATATGTTTCAATAAGATCCCCTCTTAGCCTCCTTCTTTCCAGTGAAAACAACCCCAAATCCCTCAGTCTCTCCTCATAGGACCTCCCCTCCATACCAGGCAACATCCTGGTAAACCTCCTCTGCACCCTCTCCAAAGCCTCCACATCCTTCCTGTAATGTGGGGACCAGAACTGCACACAGTACTCCAAGTGCGGCCGCACCAGAGTTGTGTACAGTTGCAACATGACGCTGCGACTCCTAAATTCAATCCCCCTACCAATAAACGCCAAGACACCGTATGCCTTCTTAACAACCTTATCTACTTGATTCCCAACTTTCAGGGATCTATGTACGCATACACCTAGATCCCTCTGCTCCTCCACACTATTCAAAGTCCTCCCGTTAGCCCTATACTCAACACATCTGTTACTCCTACCGAAATGAATTACCTCACACTTCTCTGCATTAAACTCCATCTGCCACCTCGCGGCCCAGCTCTGCAACCTGTCTAAGTCACCCTGCAAACTATGACACCCTTCCTCACAATCTACCACACCTCCGACTTTGGTGTCATCAGCAAACTTACTAATCCACCCAACTATACCCTCATCCAGATCATTAATAAAAATTACAAACAGCAGTGGCCCCAAAACAGATCCCTGAGGCACACCACTCGTAACCGAACTCCATGACGAATATTCACCATCAACCACCACCCTCTGTCTCCTATCTGCTAGCCAATTCCTGATCCAAGTACCTAGATTACCCCCAATCCCATACATCTGCATTTTCTGCAGAAGCCTACCATGGTGAACCTTATCAAACGCCTTACTAAAATCCATATATACCACGTCAACTGCCTTACCCCTATCCACCTCTTTGGTCACATTCTCAAAGAACTCAATAAGGTTAGTAAGGCACGACCTACCTGCTACAAAACCATGCTGACTGTCTCTAATCAATTCATTACTCTCCAAATAACTATAAATCCTATCCCTAATAATTCTTTCTAAAACCTTGCCCACAACAGAAGTAAGACTCAGCGGTCTATAATTCCCAGGGAAGTCTCTGTTCCCCTTCTTAAACAATGGGACAACATTCGCTGTCCTCCAATCTTCCGGTACTATACCAGAGACCAACGATGACCTGAAGATCAGAGCCAGAGGCTCTGCAATCACCTCTCTAGCCTCCCAGAGAATCCTAGGGTAAATCCCGTCCGGACCAGGGGA
Source organism: Carcharhinus amblyrhynchos (assembly GCF_965287045.1). NCBI lineage: Eukaryota > Metazoa > Chordata > Chondrichthyes > Carcharhiniformes > Carcharhinidae > Carcharhinus > Carcharhinus amblyrhynchos. Next base: position 82,735,032 of record NC_137331.1, on the reverse strand, counting down.
CTTATCTATTTTCAAGCCGTCTAGAATATCCAGCACATCCCCGGTATCAACTGCAATACTTTCTATTTTACACCCCTGCACCCCAGTGTCCTCCACAGCTACATTCATGTCCCCCTGCGTGAACACCAAAGAGAAATATTGGTTCAATGCCTCTCCAATCTCTCCCGGTTCCACACACAACTTCCCTCTACTGTCTGTAACTGGCCCAAATCTTGCCCTAACCAACCTCCTGTTCTTGACATACCTATAGAACGCCTTAGGATTCTCCTTAATCCTATCAGCCAAAGTCATCTCATGTCCTCTTTTAGCCCTTCTTAACTCCCTCTTCAACTCCCTCCTAGCCAATCTAAAGCTTTCTAATGCACTACCTGAGCCCTCAAGCCTCATCCGAACATAAGCCTCCTTTTTCTTCCTAACCAACAAATCAACTTTTTTAGTACACCACGGTTCCCTAGCCCTACCAAATCCTCCTTGCCTGACAGGGACATACCTATCACAGACCCGCAGTAGCTGCTCCTTGAAAAAATTCCACATTTCGGACGTTCCCAGTCCCTGTAATCTCCTAGTCCAACCTATGCTTCCTAATTCTCTCCCAATAGCCTCATAATTACCCTTCCCCCAGCTAAAACTACTGACCCGAGGTTCATGCCTATCCCTATCCATCACTAAGGTGAACGTAATCGAATTGTGGTCACTATCCCCGAAATGCACACCAACTTCCAAGTCTAGCACCTGGTCTGGCTCATTACCCAGCACCAAATCCAATATAGCCCCACCTCTAGTTGGCCTATCTACATACTGAGTCAAAAAACCTTCCATCTTCAGAAAAACCTTTTCACCTTCTGATTCTTGGAATTCTATTTAGCATGTTGAATAAAATGTAACAGTGCAATCAAACTTCAAAAAATTGCCAGAATAATGTGTGTCCAGCAGTTTATGACATAGACCTGGAAGCAAAATTGAGCCTGAATGTATTCTCACTACTATTGCGTCCTGAAGATTTGAGCATCAGCCAACAATTACTTACTCTCCTGATTATGTTACTGGACAAATCATTCAAAGAATGTAAATTCCAATTCTTCCATGACCGTTTGGGGATTTGAATAGAATTGAAAAGGAAAGCTGAATTTATAAAGTTTACATCAGTAGTATGCAAAATCCGATCAGGTTCACTGAAGTTCTTTAGGGAAGGAAACCTGCCATCATTACCTCATCTAGTTTATACGTGATCATTGTCCCACACTCAATGTGACTGAGTCTGAAGTGTGGTATTAAATCAGAGAGTATATTTTGCAATAGTTCAAAAAGACAGCCCTGCACTGCCTATTCAGGGTAACCGGAGACAGAAGTCGCCCTGCTCTTTGCAAGTGGATAGTTTTGTCATTGTGATTCATTTAGTCCCCAAGCGTTTTGGGAAGTGAACACATTGGGCCCGATTTTACCAAATATTTGCGCCCATTTTCGGGCGTGAAATCGCGGTAAATTTGGGCGTCAGGCCTGTAATGCAATCTGCACCTGAAATTGAGCAGATCGGCCTTTACTGACACACGATTTGGGCGCATGAGCGTGCATTCAAATTGACTTAATGAACCGAGTGCCCAACTCTACTGCCAAATCCCACTTTACTGTCTTCGGATCCATTCCGGATCTGCACTATTATTAACCTGCAGAATAAAAATCCGAAGCAGATTCAGATTCTGCAGGGGAACCTCCGAAGCTCATCCTCCTTGAACACCCTTTGCAGATCCCCCTGCTAACCACTCCGGCAGACCCCCACCCCCCTGCGATCCGAACCCCCTGTAAGGCAGACCCCCCCAGCAGAACCCCCCACCCCCACCCCAACACGACCCACCCCCTTGGAGGCAGGCCCCCCAGCAGAAACCCCCCCCATGCTCAGAACCCCCTGGGAGGGAGCCCCCCCTGTGAGCAGACCCTCCCGTCGAAGGCAGGCCCCCCCTCAGCAGAGCACACTCCCAATCTACCTCGATTGTGACTCTCCCTGCACCATCCTTCTGACCTGCACTCGTTGATATGGAGATGCCAGTGTTGGACTGGGGTCAACACAGTAAGAAGCCTCACAACACCAGGTTAAAGTTCTGTTGGACTGCTGTTGTGAGACTGCACTCATTGGACAGCATGCAGCACCTTCCTGGCCTCTGCTGGCATCTGCTGGAGGAGGAGGGCAGACCCATATGGATCTCTGGTTTGGGGGGGGCATGGTGGAGATTCTCCCTCGTCCATCCTCCCCCACCCATCCTGCACCACAACCCCCCCTCCCCGGGAGTGTCTGCCAGGAGGGCCTGCCTCGGGGGAGGTGTGTGTCCTCCTGGCTCCTTGGGTCCGACCGCAGCTCACCACCCCCCCCCTCCCTGGATCTCTCTGCTGGTTTTGTCTTCTGCGCCCGTATGTGCTGTTTCAGATTTCGTTTTGAACATGCACAGTTCCAGCAGCACTAAGCCCCGTCCACATCGTGGACCGGATCGGAGCTGGCAAAGAGCATATGGGCACACTGCAACAAGGGCTCCGGGCTCGGATCCGTTTTACATCCGGATCCGGCCCTTAGCCTCCGATTGGTAAAATCGGGCCCATTGTCATCTTGTATTGCAGGATGGCATGGTGGCACAGTGGTTAGCACTGCTGCCTCACAGCACCGGGGACCCCAGTTTGATTCTCAGCTGGGGTCACTGTCTGTGTGGTGTTTGCACATTCTCCCCGTGTCTGTGTGAGTTTCCACCAGGTGCTCCTGCTTCCTCTCACAGTCCAAAAATGTGCGGATTAGGTGGAATTCCCCATGCTAAGTTGCCCCTTGGTGTCAGTAGGACTAGCTGGGTAAATGCATGGGGTTATGGGAATAGGGCCTGGGTGGGATTGTGGTTTGTGCAAACTCGATGGGCCAAATGGCCTCCTTCTGCACTGTTGGATTCCATGATTATTCCAAACAGAACAGTGATAGTGGTGCAATACCTCAACAGGAAGGAACGTTTGCATATCTTTGTAGAAAAATTAATTAATTGGGTTATTTTTCACAAATCCTGAACCAAATTAGAACTGAGTTGGAATATCAGAGTCACAGGATGCTGTTTACTTTTATTAATTCAAAGTTGTTGTTTGCTGAATAAATGATTGAATAATCAAACAGCTTTATTGAAGCACCTGAAGTTAAACAGGAAATGTTTTTTGCTTGAAGATATTAGCATGGGTATCATTTCAAATGAGAACTAAGGAGACTATATTGAAAAAAAATTGGTTTACCATTGCATTGAAATGGAAGCATAAAATAATAAAAAAAGGCAAGAAGGATCATAAGTGTTGAAAATCCCACCCCAACCAGAAAGAACCACCCTGCTTAAATGTTGCCAAACTTCTGCTTCAGCGGGAAGTGCTGGCAATGTGTGATGATACTGTACTATTTTGATATAGTTTATGTTTAAGGTGGGGCTGCTTTAAGAAGGAGTGTTTTTGTTACAAGTCAATTTGTCTAGGAAAATATACAGCTCAAATGCTGAGCATGCAGGATATTAACTAATTTTAGCTTGGAATATATACCTATAGAGTTAATGGACCTTTTGTTCACTTACATTCTCCTGGGACTTTAGACTATGTCCACAGGGTCATGTGAGTATTCATTAGGTTTATCAACAGGGACAGAGTCATGTGGTTAATGGGAACAGCTAAGCTTCTAGGAAAGAACAGTTTCATTTTCATTTTAAACTGAGAGTGGTTGTTCCCTGGAACTGATGAATAAAAGAAGTATCTCTCCAGAGGCTTTCTGAAAATTCCAGGATGGTTAACCTAAGTCAAAACAAGTATGACTGTGTTTTGCAAATTAATTTTAAAGAAAGGTTTAAGTCAATAAGAAAAAATATTGATTGATTGGAAAAAATAGTGACTGGCTAACAGTTAAGAATTGTATCTTGCCATGTTTAAGTATTGTTAAAAGCTAAGCTAATTAATTTATTATAGTTAAACAGTGCTGTTAACTAAAGTTTGTTTTGATAAAAGCTCCCTGGTTTGTCAGTAGAATCATACCTGAAGTGAAACATCCTAACCTCACCTTAATGCCAAAATAGAAAATTGTTGGAGTCTAGTCTGGCTTCATAACATACCTTAGGGTTTCTGATTTGGTACCCTAACAAATGTGAAATGGATCTAGAGGGTTACCAATGGAGGATTAGGTTGGAGCAGAAGTATGGGAATCCTCCATTAAAACACATTGGTGTTCAGGCAAAGTTGGTGTCCACCCACTTTTTTTCTTCACCAAGATTGCTGGGCCTCTGGAGTTAGCTCTGAATTATCATTTTTTTCTATTTCTATTTCTATCTGTTTTCTGCATACTTCATCAGCTATTAGCATGATCTCTGTGTCTTGTAGCTATCCCTTATTTCTTTGATTTCCCTCAGCATGTCTGTTACTGCCTTATACTATTATTACTCCTGCCATTTAACCATCAATCGTTTTCCGCTGAAATGACATGCCTTGTTTGTGTGTGTGTGCACGTTTGTGTCTTTCCTCCCCCTTCACTTTCTTCTGTCAATTTATATGTTGTTGCTGATGTTCCGATGATAGCAGCACAATCTGTTCTCTCCACAGATGCTGAACAACTTGTGAGTGTTTCCAACATTTTCTGTTCTTGGTTTTGTAAGAATTTTTTCACTTCAACACACTTGTCAATAAACCATTAGTTTACCTCTCAAAAGATTTTCAAAACGCATAAGAGGAAAAGCTTCCTAACACCCCACTGCCACCAGACAATCTAATTCACCAGCACATATCAGAAATTGATGTGCGCACTACGTAATATTTTCTAAACATTTGATTCAATTTGATTTATTATTGTCATGTGTATTGGTAGACAGTGAAAATTATTGTTTCTTGTGCGCTCTGCAGACAAAGCATACCGTTTGTAGAGAACTAAACAAGAGAATACAGAATATAATGTTACAGTTATGGCTAGGGTGCAGAGAAAGATCAACTTAGTGCAAAGTAGGTCCATTCAAAAGTCTGATGGCAGCAGGGAAGAAGGTGTTCTTGAGTCAGTTGGTACGTGACCTCAGAATTCTGTATCTTTTTCCCAATGGAAGAAGGTAGAAGGGAGTATGTCCAGAGTACATGACGTCCTTAATTATGCAGGCCATTTTTTTCGAGGCAGCAGGAAATGTAAATAGAGTCAATGGATGGGAGGCTGGTTTGTGCGATAGATTGGGTTACACGATGTTTTGTGGTTTTTTTGCAGTCTTGGGTAGAGCAGGAGCCAGACCAAGCTGTGATATAACCAGAAAGAATGCTTTCTGTGGTGCATCTGTAAAAGTTGGTGACAGTCATAGCTGACATGCAAATTTCCTTAATCTTCTGAGGAAGTAGGGGTGTTGGTGGGCTTTCTTAACTATTGTATCGGCATGGGGGAACACATATATACATGGTGTGCATGCCATGTAATATTTTCCAAACATTTATATGAATGGAGAGAAAATTATACACAGCTTGTGCCTGAATTTCTTTTCCAACAGCATGAAATCATAAAATTACTAATTTGCTGCTATCATTAACTTTCCTTGATCTGTGTTTTTTTATGCTGCAAGAGGAATGATGTGTTAACTCAAGTGACAAAACCAAAGGGCTCAGAGGATTTACTGTTATGCACCTGCTCGATTTTCCTGATGTATTCCAATTACTGCTAATCAGGGATTACATAGTAATGATCTTACACAATTCTCCAAACCTGCTATTTGTGCTGTCGCTGCTTTCGTATTTTATGTTATTTGATGCCATTTCTAACGTAACTTAAAGACAAGGGACCTTTTTAATCACATTTACCATTGCAAAACAGACAAGTTGTAGTGTGGCCTTATCATTTCTTATATTCATCAAGTTCAAATGCTTGAATCATGACCAAACACATGTGTATCTATATCATGCATAGAATATTGGGGAAGTGTTAAAATACTTTCAGGACAGTAATCACAAACACATTTAGGGAAAAAAGTCTTTATTGTAGTCTAAGGTTCTGGTACATTGAGGGTTAACGTGGGCCTGAATACAGTACCCCAAACAATGATGTATGAGAGCACATGACCCATACCCAGGGTCAGTTGAGGATTGGACAAAGGTGTGTCTAACAGCAAACATGGAGACAGCTCCAAACTTGCACCCTCTGCTATATATTTATAAATAGCTCCAAGTGTCAATAAAAACTTACGGCTATCGACTATGAAGATTTCTTCAGACCTACTGAACTGTAACCCTAAAATGTTTATCAAACTACAGAACCATGGCAGAAACATATGTGCTGCAGCACAGAATTTATTTAAGAATTATGCTACATTGAATCAACTTATCTCAAATGCCTCAGTCTTGACTCAGTTGTAGCACACTTGCCCTCATGTCAAAAGGTCATAGATTCAAAGACCCACTTTCAGAGAATTGAGCACAACAGGCTGGTACTTTAGTGCAGGGGGACTGTTGCATTCTCAAACTGCCTTCACAGATGAGACAGTAAACTGAAGGCTGGGATTTGTGTGACCAAAGTAGGTCAACATTTGAAGAAAAGAATTCTTCACATTGTAGTGCAATGGTTCAGATAGAAATACAAATTAAAAAAAAAGTCCATCATGTACTTGAGAAATTTAGCAGATAATTTCCTATTTTAATATTTTACGTTGAAATACATCACTCTAACAAGTAACTGTAAACTTGGATATTTCTGATGACCAGTAAGTTATGAAGATAACATTCAGTTACAAAATATTACCAATCCCTTACTAAGAAGTTTTAATTACATCTTTTCTTAGATGAATAATTTCCATGATCCATTATAAAAGTGATTCTGCTTTAAAAATATTTCATTGTATACAAAGGATTGGGAAGATGAAAGCCATTGGCTTATGTCTCCACCACAAAATCTATTTCCTGGTAACTGATTCCAAGCCTTTCCCTGAATACTGTGGTGAGGTTGAACCAGATGGTTTGCAACTTTGGCATTCTATCTGACCTTGAGATAAGTTCCTAAGGCCAAATCCACTCCATCATCAATACTGCCAATTCCACCTCCGTAACCTTGCCTGTCATAGCACTGCTTCAGTTCATCTGCTGTTGAAAATCTCATCTATGCCTTTGCTGCCACTAGACTAAACAATTCCAATTTTCTCGTGGCTGATTTCCCTTGTAAGCTTGACGGTATCCAAATCTCCATTGTATATTTCCCAATTCATACCAAACCTTCCCTACATTTATACTCCATCCCTCTTGCAATTAATGCCAATATTCTATTTTCCTTCCTAATTACTTGACTCCCAGCCCCCTCTGTACTACAGCGTTCTGTAATCTCTCTCCATTAAAATAACATTCTGCTTTTCTATTCTTTCTGTCAAATTGGACAACCCCACATTTTCTTACATTATACTCCATCTGCCAAGTTTTTTGTCCACTCACTTAACCTGTCTATGTCTCTTTGCAGAGTCTTTGGGGAGGATTTTAATTAGGTCGGGGCTGTGATTGGAAGTGGTCTCTGCCAGGCAGCCAAAATGAAACAATTAATGATGGTTATGGGATATGTTAAGGCCTCCTTCCCACACCAACAAAGGTTCCCAGTCCGAAATGTGAGTGGCCCATGTCCATTTGGACCGCATCCAGACTGTGGAGGACACAAGGTGGAAAGTAAAAGAGTAAAAGGGCGGTGCAATGGATCATGCAAAGGAACCGCCCCCGCCCCCCCCCCAACTTATAACAGCTTTTGGGGCACAATGGGGCCGCTAACCACCACTTGGAAGGGTTGCCCAATCATACCAATAATGGTATGGGAGTTGTGGCCATTTTTAATTTAAAAATAAATTCAGCTCACCTTCAGAGGGCATATCCAAGTTGTGGACCTGATTTCCCTTTCTTCCTTTCTTTCCTACATGCCAAATACCCTTGAATGCTCAGTTCCCAGTCTTGATCATATTGCAACACATCTCTGTAATGACTATCATTTCATAGCCATTTATTTTTAATTGTGCCATGAATTCATTTATCTTGTTAGAAATAATACATGCACACAGATAGAGCTTTAAATTCTGTCTTTTTACTATTTGGTCTTACTTTTCTCTATTTGCCAGTGAACTTTATACTTGTCCTTTTGTGTCAAACTCTGGATATCATTACCCATTTCATTACCCCGCACTATTGCCTTGTTCTTTATCTTTAATTTTCTGAATTTCCCCTTGCCTGAACATTCCACCCCCCCATTCCACTATTGAATATAAAGCCCTGTCTAGACACTTACTTATACAATTCATCAGGACTCTGATCCAAGCATAGTTCAGGTGAAGATTGCTGAAGCAGTAAAATTCTCTCTTTCTTAGTGCTACTGCTGGTGCCCCATAAATCAAAACCCATTCCTCCTGTATTAACTTTGAGTCATTCATTCAACTCTTTGCTCTTATTTATCTTATTTGCTCACAGCTTACGTCTAGAGATTAATCCATCATTAGGAAGTGCTTCAAAAGGTTAGTCGTGGTATGAATCAATTGCAGTTTCCCGGATTGTCTGGGTACAGTTTGCCCATAGCTGCAACAGGTCCACAGCAGACACTGGCCCTACATTCAACTCTGGAACACCTGGATAACAAACACAGTGATGTCAGACTCCTATTGTGAGAAGTAGTGTAATTTTTAAGGCTGCAAGAGCTAACAGTACAATCAGCAGTGATGGACGAGTTCAGCAGCATACAGAAAGGGGGAGGCACATGACAGACAGTTAACTAGGTTACACGAAACAGATAACCGCAGTGATGAGATTAAGCGCAAAATGGGAGTTGAGAGAGTGTTAATTGAAGGAATGACACAATACAAGCCATTTACAGTGTTTAAAGTTAACAAGGTTAACAGCCAAATAAGGGGGAATAACACAATACAAGCCATCACAATGTTTGAAAAACAGTATAAAATGTGCTGCAAATCTATGTAAGGTGTGCCTATTTTGACTAGACACCCGGTCTTGCAAGAACGACAAATAAAATCTTGCTCCTTCAGAACTTGACTTGACTAAATTGTTTAACTGAGCTGTGTTTCTCACACTATTTATTTACTACAGCTCAGCCTTCAACACCATTATTCCTACAAAGCTCATCTCCAAACTCCATGGCCTAGTGATTGGCTCCTCCCCCTGTGACTGGATCCCTGACTTCCTAACTCACAGGTTATAATCAATAAAGATCGAAGTAAGGCCTGTGACAAGGTACTGCATGGTTGGTTGTTGCATAAAGTTAAATCTCACAGGATCCAAGGTGAGGTACCTAAATGAATACAAAATTGGCTTCTTGACAGAAGCCAGAGGGTGGTTGTAGAGGGTTGTTTTTCAAACTGGAGGCCTGTGACCAGCGGTGTGCCTCAGGGATCAGAGCTGGGTCCACTGTTATTTGTCATTTATATTAATGATTTGGATGAGAATATAGGGCATGGTTAGTAAGTTTGCAAATGACACCAAGATTGGTGGCATAGTGGACTGTGAGGCAGGTTATCTCCAATTGCAGCAGGATCTTGATCAATTGGGCCAGCGGGCTGACAAGTGGCAGATGGAATTTAATTTAGACAAATGTGAGGTAATGCGTTTTGGTAGATTGAATCAGGGCAGGACTTACTCAGTTAATAGTAGGGTGTTGGGGAGAATTACATAACAAAGAGATTTAAGGGTGCATGCACATAGCTCCTTGAAAGTGGAGTCACAGGTGGACAGAGTGGTGAAGAAGGCATTCGGCATGCTTGGTTTCATCGGTCAGAACATTGAATACAGGAGTTGGGATGTTTTGTTGAAGTTGTACAAGACATTGGTAAGGCCACACTTGAAATGCTGTGTGGAATTCTGGTTACCCTATTATAGAAAGGATATTATTAAACTAGAAAGAGTGCAGAAAAGATTTACTAGGATGCTACCAGGGCTTGATGCATTGAGTTATAAGGAGAATCTGAATAGACTGGGACTTTTTGTTTGGAGGGTAGGAGGCTGATGGATGACCTTATAGAGATCCATAAAATAATAAGGGGCATAGATAGTCAATATCTTTTCCCAAAGGTAGGGGAGTCTAAACTAGAGGGCATAGGTTTAAGGTGAGAGGGGAAAGATACAAAAGTGTCCAAAGGAGCAATTTTTTCACACAGAAGCTGGTGAGTGTCTGGAACAAGCTGCCAGAGGTAGTAGTAGAGGCGGGTACAATTTTATCTTTTAAAAAGCATTCAGATAGTTACGTGGGTACGATGGGTATGGAGGGATGTGGGCTGGGTGCGGGCAGTTGGGATTAGCTTAGGGGTTTTAAAAAAGAAAAATAAGGATGGCATGGGTGGGTTGGGTTGGGGGGCCTGTTTCCATGCTGTAACCCTCTGACTTCCTGCTGCCAATATAATCAAGGGTCCCCACACCCTGGACGTTCTCTCTTACACTTCTTCCTTGGGAAAAATATGCAAAAGTCTGAAGTCATGCACCAACTGACTCAAGAACAGCTTCTTCCCTGCTGCTATCAGACTTTTGAATGGACCTACCTCCTATTAATTTGATCTTTCTCCACAGCCTAGCTATGGCTGTAACATTACATTCCGCACCCTCTCCTTTCCTTCGTTATGTACAGTAAGCTTTGTCTGTATAGCGCACAAGAAACAGAGAGAACAGACTAACTACTTGCATCACTACCTGGCCATTTCATTAATGTTCCTAAGCCTCAACTCTCATGTTTCTCTGTCTTTCACTTCCTCACTCAGTCTACTTTTTGGCCAGGCTTCTCTGACCACACCCAAGGCTGGGATACCCTGGTCCCGTTGCAGTGAATGGAGATTGGCTGAACACCAAATTCTCCAATCTCACTGGAAGAGGTGGTGGGGCAAACGAGATCAGAGAATTCTGCCCTTTATCTTGCAAAACTCTTGAGAACAGTGGAACAGAACCTCTTCCTGGCTACCTCTTCCTTTGAAACTGTACTGGACTTTGGTGAGACCACATTTGGAATATTGTGTTCAGTTCTGGTCACCTCATTATAAGAAGGATGTGGAAGCATTGGAGAGGGTGCAGAGGAGATTTACCAGGATGCTGCCTGGTTTGGAGGGTAGGTCTTCTGCCTTAAGGTTGAGGGAACTGGGGCTTTTCTCTTTAGAGTGGAGGAGGATAAGAGGTGACAATAGAGGTTTATAAGATGATGAGGGGGATAGATAGACTAGATGTGCAGGAACTATTTCCTCAGTTGGATGTAGCTGTTACAAGGGGGCATAACTATAAGGTTCATGGGGAGATATAGGAGGGATGTCTGAGGTAGATCTTCACTCAGAGAGTGGTTGGGGTGTGGAATACACTGCCTGCTATGATAGTGGAGTTGGACACTTTATGAACTTTCAAGCAGTTATTGGATAGGCACATGGAGTACACGGAATTTCATCACTTACTAAATTCCCAAGTTCAGAACTCTGTTGAAACTGTATTCTGTCAAGTTGACCTCTTGTGCTACTTTCTCCGTGTGTGAGTCAAAGTCTTGTGTATTAAACTGGCAAGTCAGCCCCTACTGATCAGCTAATCAATTCTAGACAGTTGCCTGATTAGCTGTTGCCTGATTAGCCACCATCAGGCAGCTTGTTTAACACTCACATAGTAAGTGGAACAATTTGGTAGATAGCTGAACTACTTTTGATGCTGGAAGGGAATATGTTACCTGGGGCAACTTTCTTGTTCTTTTACAAATATTTTCATGTGATCTTTATTTCAGCCACTTGAAGAAGAAACAGAACATTGGATTGTTTCATCCAAAAGACAGAGTCCCTGATAAAGCAGCATCCCTTCACTACCTGAGTGGAGTATCAGGTTAGATTATGTGCTTTAGTCTGGAGTAGGGTTTGTATCCATAACTTTCTAATGCAGAGGCAGCCATTGAGTCAAACCAGATACTGAATTGGTGAGAGTAGACTGTATGTAAATGTAAGTACCTTCCTTCTTTCTAGTACATTAGGAAATGTGCAGCAAAGTGAATTAGAAATATCAATATCAACATCTGAATGTTGTTGGACCAAATGTGAAAAGGGAGAATTGGACCTAATTGATGTTTCTCCTGACTGCAGAGCATTAAACCTCCCAGGAGCCTTCTTTCAGTCGCATCCCTGAGAACTATTACATGATGGATGTGCAACCATTTGCATGTAATGCATCATAGGAAAAGGATGCTGTTTACAAGTAGGTCAGCTATTTGGAAGCACAGCAGTCTGTGAAGACAGGGTCACGTAACAATGATAGACACAAAAACCTATTGAGGAAATACTCTTACATTGCCAAAGACTATTTTTATGTTTGTAGCTACTAGCTTTGGAAAATTAAGCAAGTATTTCATTTCAGGAAATGTTTTTGTACACTGCTAAACAGAAAATGTAAATTGTTTGGTTTAAATTCTTCCCATTTAATGATGCACAGACAGCAAAGCACTATTTTGAGAAAAATGGATGTATTAAAGATAACTATTTGTTTTCCTTTAACCTTATAAGTGACCTGGAAGCTGTGAAAGTATTTCTATTTTTGAAGACTTGTAAATAGTAGATTTGCTTTTTTAAATTTTATATTTCAATGAGTGCAGAAAAGATGTTGCGGACAGCAACATGACATGTCAAATACCTTCCTTTTTTTGTCTAAGTATGGCTTACAGACCTCTTCTTTGGTTGGTTAACCAATTTCTCAATATGTTGTAGAACGTGCTTCTTGGGAAAAAAACTTGTTTCAAAGTAAAACTTTAACAAGAAATGATAGTGATCCCAGGTTTGCCATTTTTGATTCAACCCTCACCGTTATATTTATTTGGTTCATTTGGTGCCTCATGTATATTCATGTTTATAATGTCTGATATAGATTTACATCTGAGCACTTTGTAATAATCCTGAATGGAAGAGAAATTGCTCATAGAATCATAAAATCCCTACAGTACAGATGGAGGCCATTCGGCCCATCGAGTCTGTACCGAACACAATCCCACCCAAGCCCTATTCCCGTAACCCCACACAGTTATCCTGCTCATCCCCCTGACACTAAGGGCCTGATTTTACCATTTTGATTCCAAGTGCTGAATCTGGGAATGTTTCAGATCTGACTTTTAGACCTGTTCTCCAGCATCCCCATACATACTCTGCCTGAAAAAATAGCAGCAATTCTGAATTGCACTGTAGAAGCCTGGGGACGGGGTTCATCGTGCCTGAAACACTGCTGCTCCGACCACCTCCAACTGCGCATGTGCAGTAAAAAAAAAGTAGAAAAACAATCCCTTTCTCCTCACTCCCGGGCCAGATAATGCCTCCCCCCGCCCCCACAGACATTGCTGCACCCCTACAACATAACTGTTCTCTATCCCCCCCCCGCCGCTACCCAGACCAATAGCAGCTCCCTGCCCCCCTTCCTCCCATCGATCGCACCCAGAGTGGCAGTGGACCACATCTGCCCACCCCGCCCCACCAGAGAGCCATCTGACCCACTTCCCTCCTCCCCCCCACCACAGAGCCATCTGACCCGCCTCCCTCCCCTCCACCAGATGCCACCTGATCCGCCTCACTCTTCCCCCTACCAGAGGACAATCTGACCCACTTCCCTCCACCCCCACCCCCCCAACCAGACAGCCATCTGACCTGCTTCCGTACCCCCCACCAGAGAGCCATCTGACCCAAATTCCTCCCCACCCTCCCCCCACCAGAGAACGATCTAAGGGGAATTTAGCATGGCCAGTCAACCTAACCCACATATCTTTGTATGAGGAAACTGAGCACCTGGAGGAAACCCATGTAGACATGGGGAGAATGTGCAAACTCTACACCAATAATGACCCGAGACTGGAATAACCTAGGCCCCTGGCACTGTGAGGCGGCAGTGTTAACCACTGCCACCGTGCTGCCTTCCATTGTGCCACTGTGCTGCTATATTGCCTCTTGGTGTCAAGGGGATCAGCTAGGGTAAATGCATGGCGTTATATGTACAGGGCTTGTGTGGGATTGTAGTTGGCACAGACTCAATGAGCCAAATGGCCTCCTTCTGCAATGTAGGATTTTATGAATTTGAATGGCATTAGTGGGAATAAGGGAGATACAAAGAATTAAGCAAGATACTTGCAGAAGCAAGATTATATTGAAATTATTGTATGTTTGCTCTAATCAAGGTAGAATGCAAAATGTTCCTAGAAAGACAAATCCCTGGAATTGTAATTGGAATAAAAGATAAGTCAATTACAACAAGCAGACAAACTGTGATCCAGATGCATAAAAAAAACTAGCAAATACAGTGATGGAATGTCTTGACCTGTGATACTCGGAAAGATACATTTAGTCATGCTCTTGTGATAATGTAGTGGGTATAATGTGATGTGATACTGAGGCACACTAATCAGGAAAGTCACAGGTTCATTTCCTTTCTCATGAAGATGGCTGATTTTAATCAATCATTGGGAATTGGAAAGAGGGAAGCGGGAAATGAGAAGGTTGCTGCAATTTTAACCTCAGTGACCAGGGCTGAGAGATGGGACGTCTGATCCTCAGCAAGAGAAATCCCTATCTTCAGAGCTGCCTGCCAATTAGAGGATCAGCAGTTCCCATGTCCCTGCAGTGCCACTGGAAGCAGTGGCCAATGCTGAGGCTGCAGTGAGGCCCAGAGGAAGGCAATGAATCTTGGAACAGGGATGTGAGGGGTCTTGCCATGACCAGACAGGCCAGCCCCTTCAAGAGGTTGGTTATGCTTGGAAAGGGAAAGAGGGTAGCAACATAGTTCAGGGGGGTAGTGTAGTTTGCATCTTGGAAAGGGGGTGTGGGTGCATTCCTGGAGGCTCATGAAGGAAGCACTCCTCAGCCTGGTACCAAGGCTCACCAGGTTTTACATGGTGGCTTGGAGACCAGGCGTGTGCTTATCTCACTGCAAGAAAATTCCCAGTGGTGGTGAAATATGGCTTTTATCTGGCCATCCACTGGCCATGGGCAAGCAGGTGGGCCAATGCCTCTCCCACCACTGGTAGAATGGAAGTGGAGGTGGTGGTGATGAGGGTTGGTGGCACTGGGAGGAGCACCATTGGCATGGTGCCCAATTTGATGGGCTGTGTCTGCCATCCCACTTTCAGGGTGCTGTAAAATTCCAGTCCAAGGCCTGGAGAAGGACAAAATTAGACAGCCCACCATTGGTCATGACAGGATTGTATGGTCTCGTCGCTGTCAGTGGGGTTTCCCATTGAATCCATTCCTCACTGCCGGGAAACCCACAATGGAGGTGCGTCATCGGTGGGACCAGAAAATCCCACTGGCATGAACAGCCAGAAGATCTCAGTCATGTGCAAGGACTCCTGTTAACTGTGTATTGCTGCTAAGTGAGCATAATCTTGGGTTTTGAGTGAGTGTCCTCATAGGCAATATCTTGACAACACTCACTGTCCAAGCACCAACAGGATGACTGAACACTTGGACAAAACGCCTGATTACTGATCTCTCTTTTTGAAAAAACTATCTTCTGCCATTTGGGATCAAATTCGCTCCAAAATTCTGAAACTTTGGAGTGTGAAAAACACATCTCCCCTAAGCTTACCAAAGGTGACCCTGATGTCAGAGGACAAGCATATGGGTTCACAACCCAATCCTAAATCAAATGTCTTCCCAACTATGGAAAGATTGCATTGGCCCATTTTTATATGGAAATTCTAAATTTTCTGGGAAATGAACAACATTTTAGTTGACCTCATTCATGAATCCAGCTTAATCTGTGCATTCTGCAACCTTAAATCTGTTGTGTTGAGAAGGTTTTCTCAGCTCTCTGTCCTAAATATCTTATTTATAATTTTATTTCTACATCCCCCTCTATTGCACCACCCCTTCATAATTTTCAACAACTTTATTAAAATACACATAATCTCCTTCTTTCTAATAAAAACTTTATATTTATGGCTGATCGTATCAGGCAGTGTCCTACTGAATCTCGGCTGTTTCCCCTTGTTTGCTTCAATATCCTCTTTATAATGTAGAGCTTGTGGAGGAAATTGTTTAGTTTTGTGGCAATCACATTTGAAAGGGTGCATTTTTCTTGATGGATGCCCACTGGCTACCCAACAAGTGACTGAACCTTGAGATACAGGAACACATGATTTGTGTGACTTAGGTACAATACTGACCCTGTTTGGAAAATTGGAGAGGGAATTGGAGCCCAGCTGTGGACCTCCACTGTGGTCTGCGCTGCCAACAATGCAATTTCTGGCTGCTGGAGTTCTTAATGGAAGTAGGTGTGGAAAATTCAGACAGGGAGACAGGAATTCATCCTAACCACTCACACACATAGGAGGGCTCGGCCTCTAACTGGTACAAACATCTATTGTTGGAAGCTTTGCTTGAAACCCGATGAACTACTCAGGGGACAGAGACTTTTACAGACACCGCTTCTTTACTGCATTTTGAGAAAGTTAGTTTTCCAGATGCCCAAAAAAAGAAAAACCTATCTATATAAAGAACAAAGAACAAAGAACAACCCAGCACGGGAAACAGGCCCTTCGGCCCAACGAGCCCGCGCCGCCGCATCGCCCTACACCTATCCTACCCTGCATGTCTACGAATGGGACCCTACTCAGTCAGATTCAGGGAAGAAATAGTGTCAATTTGGTGGAAACCAATTAGCCTAAGAGCACATCTTTGGGGTGTGGGAGGAAACCGGAGCGCCCGGAGGAAACCCACGCAACCACAGGGAGAATGCGCAAACTCCCACAGACACAGGCCCAAATCCATGTATCTGCACAGCTAGCAGTGCTAGTCACTGAGCTGTTGTGGAGCCCGTCTATCGGTCCAGGATCAAGCACACACACCGACATGAAGTACTAGGCCACTCCTGGACTTCCAAGAGCAGCCCACGCACAACCCGCCGTGTGCATGCCCCTCGCTTGACACGAGGTGGACCTCCACCTGTGGAATAAAGACAAAACATATTAGTTATACAGCCTGCCCTTCCGGTGTCTCCCGAGGTTTACCCTATTTAATAGCCCCTACCATATCCCTCCATTCCCGTTTCACTCATATGCCTATCTAACTGCATCTTAAACGAGTCCAACGTGCCTGCCTCCACCACCCTACTCGGTAGCGCATTCCAGACCCCCACAACTCTCTGTGTAAAGAACCTTCCTCTTACCTCCAAATTATACCTCCCCCCCCTCACCCTTAATTGATGACCTCTTGTGTTCGTACCCAGTCTAGGGAGCAGTCTCTCACTATTAACTCTATCTATTCCCTTCAGTATCTTATATACCTAAGTACCTATATGTAAGTCACAATTAATATTGCTCCACATAAAGCTATTATTTTCAGTTGATAGTGTGATTATATTTTTATTTATTAGTGTCACAAGCAGGCTTACATTATATTGCAATGAAATTTCTGTGACAATCCCCTAGTCGCCACACTCTGGAGCCTGTTCGAGTACACTGAGAGTAAATTTAGCATGGCCAATGCACCTAACCAACACATCTTTCAGACTGTGGAAGGAAACTGGAGCACCCAGAGGAAACCCATGCAGACGTGGGGAAAAAAGTGCAGACTCTGCACAGACAGTGACCCAAGCCGGGAATTGAACCCAGGACTCTGATGCTGTGAGGCAGCAATGCTAACCAATTTGCCAGTGTGCTGCCCCATGTGATGGACATATTCATTATACTAATGTAGATGCAATAACTCTTCTTGAAATGTTCAAGTTCACTTGGTTCAAGGTCAGTTAGGATCCATATACTGTTAACAATTCTCCAGAGTTTTAAAAAAAACTGTTTTATTTGATAATATTACACCAAAGGTATATTCTTTACTTCAAAAGATGTCCACCAATATGTTGTTCACATCATTATTTACTAGAAAGTTGAAAATACTATCCATCAGCTTCCTTTAGATGTTTTAGTTGGACATAGAAAGCACATTTCATCGCTGCTGTTTACAAATTTTCCTTACTCTAGAGAAAACCAAAGGAGATCTTAATGCTACATCAGTGCAAAAAATATATATCCTAAGAATAGCTTCAGGTGATTAACTATATCAGCAAATGGTACAATTGAGAATTACTAGATAAGAAAATAAGTAAGTGAGGAAATTGCAGATGCATCCATTATCATTTTCCATGGATCACCAGATCCAGGAATTGTGCCTTTAGTTTGGAAAATTGCACTGACAGGGGAGCCACAAACTGCAAATGAAGGCTGGTCAAAAATGAAAACAATGTGAATAGAGGAAAATACAAGGCTCCAGTTCACAAAATTGGGAGGCTGATAGAGTTTGCCTTAAGATATAGAGAAGTGGCTGACAGAGTGAAGTTGAATGCCAATATTTATATCTTAGCTCTAAAATGGAAGGAAAGAGAAATGAGGGAAAATAGTGGAAATTGAAAATTATTCAATCAACTAGTTTTTCTAACTTTCTTTAAGGGTAGAGTCTGATTTCGTCTTTGGTAGTTTGTGATTGTGAGGAGTACTGGAACTGGATGTACTTGTCAATGTTTCCTTGTAGCTTCATTGCCTTAAATCTATGTAGATGGAAAAAGCAGCAGATTTTGCAACCATCTCATTATACAAACACATCAGACACTTCCTCACATGACAAAGAGATGAAAGAAAAAATGATAATGTAAAAGAAGGATGAAAATTTAGTCAATGTAATTTTATGTTATCCATTCAAGGTCATTGTTAAAAAGTTTTAAAAGTTTATTTATTAGTCACAAGCAAGCTTATATTAACACTGATTATATTCTTATTTACTTATTAGTGTCCCAAGTAGGCTTACACTGCAATGAAGTTACTTTGAAAATCCCCTAGTTGCCGGTCTCTGGTGCCTGTTCGGGCACACTGAGGGAGAATTTAGCATGGCCAATGCATCTAACCAGCTATGTTATGATGCATTTAAAAGGGAGGCAAGGTAAGTATATGAGGGAGAAAGGAAAATATTGATAGGATTAGATGAAGTAGGGATGGAGGAGATATAAACACTGATGTAGATCAGTTGAGCCAAATTACTTGTTTCTGTGCTGTGAATTCAATGTAATGTTTTGTTTTGGTTTGTATTACAAGAACCATTATCTATAGGGGCAACATTTTGAGCAATAACTTTTTCAACATCAATGACTTTGCAGGTGAAGAACTCTCTCATATCTGGTGGACCTGATAACTTGATTAGAATCTTGTATGTCAGGATTAGCAGTCATCCAGATACCAGTCAAGTATGGATCATTTGTGTGTCACCCAGTTCATTTATACCACTGAGTATGACCTTGAAACCACAGCTCTCCAAGCTTGCAGTGTTTTCACAGTAATGGATTCGATATTTACACATGTCCTCAAGTGATTGCTGTGTTTTAATTACTGAGCATTATTAAAGAGCATTCAGTAACCAAACCTTTAACAAGAATGTTAATAAAGTTATGTTGTTTCAGCTGAGAAAGTAATTCAATCCAATTTGAATTAGGATTAGAAATTTGTTTTGAGCAGACGCAGAAAACAGGTGGTATTGAAACCTGTGCTTCATTGTTAACTCCATTGATCACAAAGAACTGAATATCAGACTCTCCATTTTACAGGTGGAATCGCCTATTTTGCACAACCACAGAACCTTACCACATAGACAGAGGCCTTTTGCCTGACATGTGTGCACCAACTCCCTGAAAATGTTATCCATTTCAACCAATCCCATCAGAGGTTGCAGACCAAAAAGTCACATTGGCAGAGTTAGTACAAAACATTTGGCTAAGTATTTTACAAGTATATGGGAAATTCCCCACTCCATTCTCTTTCCTCAATGCCCTTAGCCAGTGGATTGTTGCACAAGGACATTACTTCAAATGTATCGCTCCAATATTGCTGAGGGAATTATAATAATACTTGAATTCCCATAGCATCCTATGAAATTGAAACATTTGAAAGCACTTCAGCTATAATGGGGTAAAAATTGATTTGTGTTACATCTTACACATAATTAACAGCAATGTTACAAGCAAAGTGCAGTTTAATCCTATTTGCTTCATTATTCTTCTGCAGTGTTATTTTGCTTGTTTACAAGATTATAGTTTCCAGACGGTGACATCCAATATCTTTTCATTTTGCAATTGTGTTTTAAACAATAAAGCTTATTTCCGAGGGCACACGGTGGCACAGTGGTTAGCATTGCTGCCTCACAGCACCAGGAAGCTAGGTTCGATTCCCTGCTTAGAATACTGTCTGTGTGGAGTTTGCACATTCTCCCCATGCCTACGTGGGTTTTCTCTGTGTGCTTTGGTATCCTCCCACAGTGCAAAAGATGTGCTGGTTAGCTGCATTAGTTATGCTAAATTCTCCCTCATTGTACCCTAACAGGTGCCGGAATGTGGCAACTAGGGGATTTTCACAGTAACATCATTGCAGTGTTAATGTAAGCCTACTTGTGACACTAATAAATAAACTTAAAGAAAAAGTCAACTTGAAATTGATGCCAAACTTATCAGCACAATTTCTGATCGCACTGGCGTCGATTAAAATTTGCATGTGGCAGTAACATTAGTTGACTTCTTGGCTTCAATCTTCCCAATCTATGGTTGAAAATGTAACCTGGTAACATCCTTATGGGGAAGGGGACGTACTAGTGGAGAAATTTAAAACCCTGTGAACTGTAGAGGCACCCCACTACCCCCTCCCTCTCCTGTAAACCCCCAACCAGTTTGCATCGCTGAGACTGAAGAAAAACCCTACATTCCACTGGTGAACAGTTCTTGGAGGCAGAATTTATTTGCTTAAATGGACAAAAGCCCAAATGTTAGACAATTAAGTATTCATGGGTATAAAATCTGTCTATGTCGCCTAGAAATAAGTAAGGTGGTTTTACTCCTGATTTCCTAGCCTGTGGATGGGGCTAATGCCATGCTGTAAAATCATGGCCTATATTTGTTTTGCTTTCTCTTAATTCTAGCTGTATATTTTTCTGGCCAAAACAGCAACTTGCAATTTATAAAGTGCCATTTTTTTTTACAAGATCCAAGATTCACAATTTCCCTAATGACACACTTACATAGGTACTCACATCTCTTAATGTCTGTGACACTTTAAATTCAATTACAGTCCCTGGGTGAAATATGGGTAGTGAAATTGTAATGGTTAATCAATCAAGATTGACTTTGTAAAATCCCATAAAATCAGACTTGTAAAACTTTGAATGATAAACTTGCTGCACATCTTCCTCTTAATACAACACCAAGAAAAATGAATTGCCTATTGTTTCCTGATTACAGGTAGGTTAAATGCTGTAGATTATCAAATCACTAGACTCTGATCTATGTTCAGAAAAGTAAGTTATTTTGATGTGAACCTTTTGTTCTAGGCTAGAAAGAGTAACCTCCGTATTCTGATGTCCCATTTAGATTTGTTGGTGACCTCCAGTGCACGAAGAAAAACATGGTTCTGTTATATAACATGGAGACCCATGCAGTTTGGATTGATCTAAATTCATTGGCTTAAATGGCTGTCAGATCACTGCAAGGGAAGAGTACAATTCAGGCATGATGCTTGCATTTTTTTCTCATGCTTGCATCAAAGGGTTACATCTTCCTTCCTTCCATGCTTCCTATATCCGAAAGATTGTTTTATACACAAAGTATTCTCAGAGGTAGTGCTCCCTGAATGAGAAATAAACCTGTTTACTATCAATATGTACATTGGAAACAGTAACAGAAATATAACATTCTGACATGTGGCATATCTTAGGCTACAACTACATATTTAGATATACGTGTAAAAGTCAGTTGACCACAGGTATGTAATCACAGTGACTCACTTAAATTACAAAATCTGTTACAAAGTAGTGATTCACAAAACCGTTCCCAGTTCTTTGCAGTGCTTTAAATCAATTCATTCATGATTAAATGCTTCTGAGTAAGAATGACAAAGGAGAGGAAGTTCATCTTTAAGAAATTGCACATAGATGGAAGCAAATCAGCTGCCTCCTACATTACTTTCCATGGAAACAAAACTTGTATGACACTTGGCATGATCTGCTATTATGCTATCTTGTTTACTGAAGTTGAATTTCAACTCCAAGAACGCAGAATCCTTGACCCTGTTCACAAATAGGAAACTATTGAACATATAAAACATTTATAAACCTAGATATAGACATCTCCTCTCTACAGAATAGACTAGATGGCAACTCACAAGTGTGAGGGTGGTGGGCAACCTGTGTGGTCTGCAGTACATAATCCTGATGTGGGTATGCCGGCGTTGGACTGGCGTAAACACAGTAAAAAGTCTGACAACACCAGGTTTTAGTCCAACCTATTTATTTGATAATATTCTCACAAGCTTTCGAGGGGTTACCCTCTTCGTCAGGTGAATGGAGAGTTCTGGCCTCAGACAGAGCATATAAAGCACAGACAGTTTAGAGATTACTGATTAAAATGCGAATCCTTACACCTAACCTGCTGTTCAAGACCTGAAGTGGCTGACAATGTGAGTGGTAGGAGCACTGATCACAGTTTAAAGAGATGTGTATTGTCTCCAGACAGTACAGTAAGTGAGGTTTTGCAAACCCAGGCAAGTCACGGGGGTTACAGATAGTGCGACATGATCTTGGGTTCATGTCGCACTATCTGTAACCCCCGTGACTTACCTGGGTTTGCAAAACCTCACTTACTGTACTGTCTGGAGACAATACACATCTCTTTAAACTGTGATCAGTGCTCCTACCACTCACATTGTCAGCCACTTCAGGTCTTGAACAGCAGGTTAGGTGTAAGGATTCGCATTTTAATCAGTAATCTCTAAACTGTCTGTGCTTTATATGCTCTGTCTGAGGCCAGAACTCTCCATTCACCTGACGAAGAGGGTAACCCCTCGAAAGCTTGTGAGAATATTATCAAATAAATAGGTTGGACTAAAACCTGGTGTTGTCAGACTTTTTACTGTACATAATCCTATCATAAATATGCAATTGTAAGTCTCAAGTCCAGCTGCCTCTCTTGTTGTTTTTGTGTGCAATCTATTCATTTAAGTGCATGGGCCTTTTCACTTTGTGCTCAGCCAATATGGTAATTCTTGGGTTGAAAACATATATGGGATCATTTTAGAAAAGGGGTCAAAGTGGAGGAGAAAGGTCTAAAGTTGCCAATCTCAACATTGAGTCCTGTGAGCTGCAACATGCCCAAGATGAGGTGCCGCTGCTGTAGCTTGTGTTACGCTTCGCTGGAACATTGCAGCAGGTCAAAAACAGGCATGTGGGCATGAGAGCAAGGTGCTGAGTTAAAATGGCATGCAACAGTAAGGCTGGAGTCAGAACTGCAGGCTGAGGAAAGGTGTTCTGAAATGTGGTCATCCAGTGTGCAAATTAGTCTGCCCTATGTAGAGGACACCACATTGAGAGCATTGAATACAATAATCCAAATTGAAGGAGATGCAAGTGAAACACTGCTTAACCTGAAAAGACCATTTGGGGCCTTGAACAATGAGGAGGGAGGAGGTAAAGGGACAGGTGTTGCACGTTCTGTTGATTGCAAGGGAAGGTACTTGGGAAGGGGACGGGGAGTTGATCGTGATGGAGGATTGGGCCACCATATCACGGAGGGAGCTGTCCTTGCAGAATACTGATGGGAGTGGCAGGGAAGGATGGAGGGTTGTCGGGGGGAAGACAGAGGGGTGGAAGGGAAGATGTGTTTTGTGGTAGCATCATGCTGAGGTTAGCAGAAATGGTGGAAATTGTTGTGCACAAGTTTGGCTTGTATGGAACAAAAGAAAGAGATATGATCAGAAGATTGGGTGAAATGCCCTACCTTGCAGGGGCAGAGATTGGAGCTCAAGTAACTGCATTGGGATTTAACCCCATATCCCCACAGCAATAGTCTAGACCATTAGATTAGTAGTCCAGTGACATTGCCACTACACCATCATCTCCTTGCCTAATATCTGTTTTATACCTCCTTCCTTTCATTGAATGAGGCAGATATATCTTCTTCCTCTTTAGTAGGAGTAGATCCCAACTCCACTGTATTTATTCTCACCCACCTCTCATTCATCACTATGGCCCCTCCTTAAAAGGGTCAACTTTGGGTCAATATTGCCATTGAAATAAGCAACATTTGTGCAAGGAAGATGATTGATCAGTGAGTGAATTTGCAACAGGTGCTAGCAGTTCACTGAAATGATGTCCAATTTCAAGCAAACCTTGGGCTCTTTAGTTGGGCACATGCTCTGTGTACCCTATTGCTTATTTGCTCAGAAATGATCCATAACTAATTTCTGCCCTTTTGTCCCCATTCTGCACCAGTTGTGAATTCCATGATCTTTCATTTGTTGTTAGGAGATACCAAATTCCAATTGCTGCACAGAATTGACAGCATTTTACCTTGTTGGTTCTTATCTTGCCTCAAGATCACTGATGTACATTTTTCTTAATGTAAGCTTTTATCTCGTTTTAATTTTTTGTAAGACACAACTTTCCTGGTTCAATGTATTTAACCAAGTTTCATAATAAGAGGACAGGCAGAAGACATTTCCCCCACAAATAAGAATGATCTTATCTCTTTGGTGACAGATTCCTAATAATGATATCAGGGGATGCATTAGCCTTTTTTATGTTCCAATTGTAAATGAGCATCTTTAAAATTAAAACAAATACGTAACTTAGAAAACTTTCCTTTATACTTATTTTAGATTTGCTGCAAAACCAGCTGAAGTCAAAACTCGAGATAACAAGAAGTTATTTTATTAAGTTGGTATGAATGGAGCATTTAAAATTCCAGTATTTCCCAATCTTGTTAGCTAACCCTTGACATGGCCCATTTTGCGTCCCGCTTTGTAGGAAAGTTGTAGTAGACCTATTATGCAAGAAATAATTTTCAACATAGGCTAATATTTTCAAGGACTTTCATTCTATGCACAAGCTGAATATTATTACTGTTTAAACTAGTTGGAAAGTATGGAAAAATGGATATGCAAGCAGTGGGAACAGAACCTGTATTGTGACATTTACTTAACGAAGTTTATCCCAATGCCGCATGTAAATTATGCCGTAGCTGCAGAGTCTCTCAAAACGTTGCGTTTAAAACTAGGTTACTTTGATCACTCTGAGTTGCTGTCAAGTCATTGACTCTAACAATACATGGACAATAACTTAAACTGTTCTCCATGGTGAAACGGGTCAGCAGATGCAATGTCTTTTAAAGTTTTTTTTGACCTCTAGTAATGGTGTAAATAAACAGTGAAGGGTACAGGGAGAGACTGCAATGAGAAGCAGTCCTAACTCACAATGGTGAGTTGAATCCTGAATTTCTTAAGTCTAACAAGCTGAACCTGACTCTTTCAGAAAAAGCAGAGCCATTTTTGTTTTATTGCTATTTATATTAATTCACTAGAGGCCAAACAGTTAAATTCAACAGTGAACATAAATTCTGGTCACTATGGAGATATAACTCAGTTGGATGCATGTTTGTATACATTGGCAAATGGGTGTTGGCATCTGTCTTTGGAGGGTTTCCTGCCCTTCCTACACAAGACCCTGCCTGCCCAAGCGTGAAATTGCATCCAAGTTTGTGCAGGTGGGTTCCCGGGGTAATCCCGCCTGTTCAATTTTGCTTCCCCCCCCCCCGCCCCCCAACCCTCACAACCCACAAACAGAAATGAAATAATGATGAAATTAGCTGTGCTAATTATGCTGTTTAAGGGATAAATATCAGAGTTTCCCTGCTCTCCTTTGAATTATCCATGCAACTTTTTTGCTTGTGTTCTGTTTGTGTGTTTAATCATAAATAAAACAATTGGATTATAAAAGGTGCCAATGCACTTCCCAAATGAGCAATGGCATGACACTCTGAGAATCAGCAGGTCCTTAGTTACCCTGCAGATTCCCCTTCTGTCAAAGGAACTGAAGTGAAGTTAATAATGGAAGAGAAGTGTGAACCATTGCAGAAAAAACAGATTTTTTTTTTTGCTGAGGTAAGTACAAATAACATCCTCAGAGCTTCTCCTGCTCCACCGGCTTAATGAAGCAGAGGCGCAGTGAAAACCTAGACCAGAATTTAACGTGACCAGCAGGGTCATGGGAGCAGAACAAAAGCAGAAGAAGAGCTATCCTACTCCGAGCTCCACTCCCATCCAAATCGCATTGGCTAACCAGTTAGCAAGGTCAGTGTGTGTGTGTGTGTGTGTGTGTGGGGAGTGGGGGAGGTAAGGTGACGGCTGCATCGTTCCTTGACCCAGAAAAAGGTGCTGGCGGTGACATCTTTATAGGCTTTTTGCAGGTGTCAGTTAGAGGAGGCATCCAGGAATAATGGATGTGCTGCTTGTGATTTCACACCATTCCCCTTCCAAGTCACACATGGCCCTGATTAGGAATTATTTCAGCGTTCCTTCACTGTTACTGGGTCAAAATCCCAGAAATTTATCCAGCACTGAGGTTATACCTGCACCTGATGGGCTGCAGCGGTTCAAGAAGCTGAATCACCACCATGTTCTCAAGAGCAATTAGGAATGGGCAACAAATACTGTCCCAACCCAACATAAGGTCAGATATCTTTCAGACGTCTTAGGAGGGGCAGGACACTGGTCCGTGAAATTGGCCCTATTGTGTCCATTTTGTGATCTTGAAATGGATTTTAACGCAATCCACAAAACTCAGATCAAAGAGAAGATTTAGACACTCACAATTTAGACACTTTCTGTCTGACACACTTGTTATAATAAGGCTCCGCTGGTTGATATCTGTTTTCAATTCAGCTAAATGTTTGCAGCATTCACTGGGTCAGTTGAAGATGGATTTGAAGAAGTCAGTCACAGGAATGGATCAGTATATTAGATAGTAACACACTCTTGCAGAAATTGTTTTTGTGAAATCCCAGCACCTAGGATTCATGGGATCCATCCATCACTGAGGAGCATTTCTTGACTCAGTCGATTAACCGGGGATAGAACACTTTTTACAGTTCTTGGTGTTCTTACCAGTTTTCTCTAAATTGTCCTGTAGGAAACCATTGCTGACTGATATTATCTGTGGTGTTGGGGCTAGGTGTAAAATGAAAAACATTTTTAAAAAAGTTTTATTTTTGTTTTTATAGTGCATCCTAACACATTTAATTGATTGCCCAGTGGTTGATCAGATAGACTCTGAAGGGTTTTCAGCCCTAGGGTCTGTTGTCAATACAATGTTAGATGGACAAAACATGTCAAGCGCTCTATGCACCCAACATTGCTATAATGTCAATGATGAAATGCATATCGGATGATGAAATTCATTTATTATTAAGTATTAACATATGTCAACACATGTGGGTGCTGGACATGTAGGATTCCTGACATTTCTGCCAAACTATTCCAGGAGTAATATGGAGAGTGGGCAGACCTAGACAAGCAACAGTTGGAGACATTCTCCATCCCTACCTACCTGACAGGTCTGGACATGCTAGCCTATTTAACTTTCACTGCTGTATTAATTGGTTTAAGCCATCTCCTTGATCCACCTTCAGGTCATTGCTGCTAATCTCTGCCTTCCTGGTTTGGGTCAGTTTCGAATCATCTCAGGACATTAAATACACCAGATAATGGCAAGTTATTATTGCATTCAGAGTGCAAGATAACAGATGATTACTGAGATTCATAGTCCTTCTACAAAACCCTAATATTGTTTTCTGAAAGTATGTGCACTTCAAGCAGTGCTTCCACAGAGCCTTGCATTGCACAATGAGTTGGGTATAATGTAGCGGAGAATAAACTTTGTGAATCTAAACCAGTAATCAGTGTAGACTTGTCACACATTTATTCCCACATTCAGGAAATTTCCACTTGCAGAACTGTCAATCAGGATCAGAACAAAGGCACAATTGGAGCAGAGCATGTTAATGAGAAGTGGCACTCAGCCTGCTGTGTACAGGAAATGCTTACGCTGGCACAAACAAATATGTAGTCAATTACCACTTCAGGCAGTTCAGCTTCTTTCTGTACAGACAAGCTGACCCAGTTCTCAGCTGGAGGTTTTTGAGACAAAGGCAGTTTTCATCAGCTGCATCCCCAATATAATCATAGAATAAAGGAAGAGAATAAAGGAATATATTTAATGTCATACAACCAAAATGTAGATGGAGGTTAATTATTAATTATGTCTGTTAGTTCTTTGCTAAACTCAAAAACAGAATTGTCACAGTGCAGAAGGAGGCCATTTGGCCCATCGTATTCACACTGGCTCTGTGAATGAGCATTTCACCTAGTGCTATTTTCTGTAACCCTACACATCATTTCTTTTTAAATCATCACATATGATGTCACACTTTCTTCTTGCAATCTTATCTCTTTCTCTGCTTCAAATATTTATCCATTTTTCTTTAAAATGGGTTATGTCCTAATAGTTCCTGTGAGAAATCATTCCATGTTCCAACAATCCACAGTGTAAATAAATATCTTTTCAAAACTCTGTTGTGTTTTATGCCTCAGAGACATGCAGAGATGATACACCAGATCTTATGTATGCAAGAGTTTCATTTGAAGTGCTTTTAAGATGCCTTCTCTTATGATTACCACTTTTTATTTTTAGTTTAGTTTCTTTAACCACACCCAGGCCTCAGGTATAGCTACTAGAGAAGAGTTAATGGTGACACACAAACAACTGAACAATTGAATACTACAACTTCTCTGCAGCTACAAATTTAAATTGATGCATACTCAATACTGATACCCCAACAAGAGGAAATATTCTTTCACTCTTTATTTCATAATTTACATGAAGTCCCACGATTTTAGCTCTTTCCTCAAACTTAAAATAGAAACAGAAAATGGAGCAAGTTCTCAGCAGGTCAGGGCAGCACCCGAGGGGAAGAGTGAAACAGAGTCAATGGGTGAAATTTGATGTAGATGAGGGCGGTGGGGGGCTGTGTTAGGGGGCACCCATTGGCTGGAAAACTGGTGGAAAGTCCGTGCTCCTTTTGTTTAGGAGGCCTGATGTTATTCAGAAGCAGTCAGGCAACAGGGCAGTATCAGGCCTTGCATCTAAACAAGCCCCAGCAGGGTGGTAATCACACCTTTTGAGAGCTATCAACCAATCAGACTAACTAATGCTGCATCCCTGGAAAGAGGTACATGGGGTGATACTGCTGTCAATGCGCTTTGCTGTTGTTGGCACCCTCTGCCACCAGGAAACCCATGGGGGTGAGTTTACCATCAGTGGGGCTGGAGGATCATTGGGATACTTGAGGTGCATTCAAGGGAATTAAAAATTAACACAGGTAATTTCCCACATTAATGAACAACAGTAACTTCCATTTCTATAGCACCTTTAACGTAGCAAAATCTCCCAAGGCACTTCAAAAGAATGCTATCCACAAAAGTTATCAAACTATCCTGATTGTCAATGGCTGCCATGTTTGGAGCAATACCTTGCACTCAGGTCCACTGGTTTTTACTCCAATTCAATCCAATCAAGTCCAATTCAGAGTCTCAGCAAGTTGGGACATTCCCAATCCAAGCTGACAAGACAGGACTCTCACCTCCTGTCTTGGGCTTGATCTACATGATCCAAGCTGATTGGAGCAGGCATAGCTCCTCCTCCAAGGCTTGATCTCATTTGCATCTTAGACAAAAGGCCGAGATGCCGCTTTTAAAAATTGCTTCAAATGAAGCTGAAATTAACCTAATGACTTCAGCCAAGCACAGCATGCCTGTACTACATTTGATCTTAACCAAAAGGCCGAGAACAAGGTTAAAGCTTACATTTTTAAAAAAATCACTTCCACCTGTGACCTTCTTTGGTTGTGCTGATGTTATTCATTTTTAAGTTGCAATATTGTACATTAATAGGTACACATCTTAATACTTGTAAAATGACCAAAATTTTGAAAACTTTATAAATTACTCAGAACATTTTAGGGTTAATAAGAATATTTAGTGAACACCAAGTTGACAAATATGTGCCTTTATAGCTACATCCTGTTTTTAAAGTTCATCTTGACAATGGGCCAAACAAAATTATCGTTACAGACATAAAAGATCCAATAAAGTTGCTGAGTGTTGGTTTTTATAATACGTTCTAGGTGTACACTGAATCCTAAACAGTTCCTCTTAACACTGAAAAATGTGGTGCACCCATCATTTGAGAACAACTCAGTAAATATTCAGAAATGCCTGGGTTAATCAAGATAGTTTGCAGAAGTGACTGAACGATTGAAAAGGAGAATGCAATGTATATATTATGCAAGTGTGGGCAGATTTTCAGCATGTTTTTGATAGAATGTATTACATGAAACTTAGCAAAATTGAAGCATGCGTATTAATAGGAAACATAACAGCGTGCTGTAGGTAGAATGTTGGCTAACTTTGGGAATGTCTGTTGTCAGCCCTCACTTCACCTTGTGACTGCAGTCCTGATAACATTGTTCCATCTTTCTCATTAACACTGACCTACCTTTTTAGGTGATTCCCCACTGAATCTCTGTAACCTCTGACACCTCCTCTTGCAACCCATCCTCAAAGAAGCTGTGTCCAGGATTACTTATTGAGTGTGGAGAGATTATTTACAGGCACGCTACAAATGGAAGTTCCAATTGGGTAACACCAAACTAATGTCCAGGTGCACTATCCCAATGTTACTTTGTTTTGCATGTCATAAAGTCATAGAAGCTTACAGCATGAAAACAGGTCCTTCGGCCCAATTTGTCCATGCCATACTTTTTTTAAAACGCCTAAACTAATCCTAATTGCCCGCATCTGGCCCATATCCCTCTATCCCCATTTTACCTATCTAATTATCTAAATGCTTCTTAAAAGATAAAATTGTACCCGCCTCTACTACTAGCTCTGGCAGCTTGTTCCAGACATTCACCAGCCTCTGTGTGGAAAAAATTGACCCTCTGGACACTTTTATATCTCTCCCCTCTCACCTTAAACCTATGCCCTCTAGTTTTAGAGTCCCCTACCTTTGGGAATGGATGTTGACCATCTGCCTTGTCTATGCACCTCATTATTTTATAGGCCTCTACAAAGTTACCCCTCAGCCTCCTACTCTCCAGAGAAAAAAGTCCCAATCTATTCAGCCTCTCCTTATGACTCACTCCATCAAGTCCCGGCAACATCCTAGTAAATCTTTTCTGCACTCTTTCTATAATATAATAATATCCTTTCTATAATAGGGTGACCAGAATTGCGCACAGTACATAAGGGATTGATATTCTACTAAGCCTGCACTGAAAGGAAAACAATAAAGAAAATACTTTGAGGAAATCATTTGGAATTATACGCAGTTCAAGAGTTATTGAAGAATGTGCAACCATTCATCTCTTACATAAGAACATAAGAACATAAGAACATAAGAAATAGGAGCAGGAGTAGGCCATCTGGCCCTTCGAGCCTGCCCCGCCATTCAATAAGATCATGGCTGATCTGTCGTGGCTCAGTTCCACTTTCCCGCCCTCTCCCCATAACCCTTAATCCCCTCTCTTATCAAAAACCCATCAACCCGCTTCTTAAAAATATTTAGCGAGGCAGCCTCCACCACTTCAACGGGCAGAGAATTCCAGAGATTCACCACCCTTTGAGTGAAGAAGTTCCTCCTCAACTCCGTTCTGAACCGCCCCCCCTTTATCTTGAGGCTGTGCCCCCTAGTCCTACTGTCTTTTTTGAGCGGGAAGAGTCTTTCCACCTCTATCCTCTCCTCTCAACATCTTATGACTCAGCACCCAATGGCATACCAATTCTCTATTCCTTAAGACCAGCACTAACACCACCAACCTGAAGCCAAACTTGTCTGTGAAAATCAGAAAGAACTTATATATAGGTGACATATAAAGGATAGTCAAGATAAGCATAGTGGTAGCCACTAGAGGGCCTATATTCATGCATATAACTGAATATTTTGGGAATTTTTTTTTCTATTTTGCATGTGGAGTGTTTTTTTGTTGGTAAGGGAGGTACTAAGATATCAACTGATTTTAGGATGGTACAGGATAATAATTAAAGAACTATAAATGGAAATGCAGCTTCTGGGAATACCGGATGATGATTCATGCAACTGCAACACTGGGATTTGGAAGAGTTCTCTGTCTTTGTGAGTAATATGTCAAATCTTTCCTTAAGTATTCCAATGGTATGTTTTATAATAATTTTGGTTGTGATGTAAAGAAAGGAATTTGATGCTAGCAGAAAGTTGCTTCTTGAGGTAGTTCCAGTAGTGAATCTCGTCACCAAGATGGACCTCTGTGCGTGACTACACCCACAGTGACCAGCCATTTTGTCAGCAATTGAATCCAATTGAGCCATTTAAGTGGCCAATTAAGAGTTCTGGTCCTGCCTCCACTCACATTTTACCAGTTCTCAAGAGGGGCTCCTGCTACTGGGAAAACTCTGGCAGTCTCCAAATGACCCAAAACGATGACCCAGAGGAGTGGCCCGGAAGCGTGGCCCTCTTCTTCAGCTATTCTTTAGTGCACAGAGGATTCCCCCAAAGGCAATGGCCATTCCCACAGCATTGGCACTGCCTGCTTTCTGCAACCCCGTCCTCCACTCTTCATCGGAGTCTGTCTGTCCAGCACCATCAAACTACATTCTCTTTACTTTTTGGGCATGCTTCCATCGATGCCCCCTTTATCTCCAGGTGTAGTCCCAGCAATTTAAATTTTAAATAGTCCCTGATTTAAATTTAACTATTGCCAAGTTGTTTTCCCAGCACTTAGGAAATCTGGCAGTTGAGTAGAGCTGGGAGTAACTGACTGAAGAAATGTTTTGTGAGTCAGTAGGAGGTGGAGTGCTTCTCTCCAAACCCTTGAGGAAACTACCTGCCGATTGATGAGCAACACTTCCTCCTCCAACCCCGAGTTGTTGGCTGCCTGCTCTTCTATTTTGGAGCTGTGGGCTGAGAGAGGCCTGGGTCATAGAATCATCATATGACCCCACATTGCAGAAGGGCCCATCGAGTCTCCACTGACAACAATCCCACCCAAGCACTATCCCTGTAACCCCACATATTTACCTTGCTAATCCCTCTAACCTATGCATCCCAGGACACTAAGGGGCAATTTAACATGGCCTATCCACCTAACCTGCACATTTTTGGAAAGAAATTGGAGCACATGGAGGGAACCCACTAAAACACAGGGAGAATGTGCAAACTCCACACAGACAGTGACCTGGGATTTGAACCCAAGTCCCTGGCGCTGTAACACAGCAGTGCTAACCACTGTGCCATCGGGTCCTGATGAACTCCATCCGAGGATCTTAAAAGGAGTGTTTAGTGAGATTGTTGATACATTGCTTTGAATTTTCTGAAACTCCCTGAATCCAGGGAAGATCCCATTGGATTGGAAGATAGCAAATGTAACTCCTTTATTCAAAAAGGGCGGGAGTCAGAAAGCTGAAAACTACAAGCTGTTAGCTTAACATCTGTCATAGAGAAATTGTTAGATACTATTATTGAAGAAGTTATAACAGACACTAGGGTAAGTTCAAGGTAACCTGGTGGAGTCAAATTAGCTTTATGAAAGGAAAATCATGTTTAACCAAATTATTGGAACTCTTTGTGAAAGCAACATGTGTTGTCGATAAAAGGTGGTTGTATTGTACTTAGATCTCCAGAAGGTATTCAATAAAGTGCCACACTAAGGTTATTTGTATAAAATGAAAGCTCATAGAAACATAGAAACTAAAGGCTGGAGCAGGCCATTTGGCCATTCGAACCTGTTCTGCATTCATTTTGATCATCAAAATCAATGGTCCTGATCCTGCTTTCCCCCCATATCCCTGATCACTTTAGCCCCAAAAGCTATATCTCATTTCCTCTTGAAATCACACAATGTTTTTGCCTCAACTATTTTTCTGTGGTAGTGAATTCCACACATTCGCCACTCTGTGGGTAAAGAAATTTTTCCTCACCTCAGTTCTAAAAGGTTTATCCCTTATCTTCAAACTATGACCCCTAATTCCAGACTCCCCCATCATTGAGATCATTCTTTCTGAATCTACCTTGTCTAATCCTGTTCGAAGTTTCTGAGATCCACTCTCATGCTTCTAAACTCCAATGTATACAACCCTAGCTGACCTAGTCTCTCTTCAAGTCCCCATGACCGGTATGTTGTATGTTACTCCTTTATGGGTAGAAGATTGGCTGGCTGACAGAAAGCAGATAATAGGCATAAATGGGTCTTCTAGAGGTTGGAAAGATGTAACAAGTGGTGTGCCTTAGGGAATAATGCTAGAACCCAACTGTCTACTGTTTACATAAATGATCTGGATGAAGCAATGATTGCCAAAATTGCTGATGACAGAGTTAGATAAGAAAGTAAGTTGCGAAGTGAAAAGGAGGCAAAAAGATCTGGATAGGTTAAATGAGTGGACACAGATCTGGCAAATGGAGTATAATGTGAGAACATATGAAATTGTCCACTTCAGCAGGAAGAATAAAAGAGATGCATATTATCTAAATGGTGAAAGATTGCAGACCTCTGAAATGCAGAGGGATCTGGTGTCCTAGTGAATGAATCACAAAAGACATGTATGCATTACAGCAAGTAATCAGGAAGGCAATAGAATGTTATCATTTATTATGAGAGGAATTGAAAAGCAAGGTAAGGAAGTTATCCTTCAGTTGTACAGAGCAGTAGTGAGACCACATTTGGAGTACTGTGTACAGTATTAGTCAGCTTATTTAAGGAAGAATGTAAATAAACTGGAAACAATTTGGAGAAGGATTACCTGGAAGAGGTGGATGTTTCTCTGAGGAAAGTTTGGACAGGGTAGGTTTGTCTACACTGGAGTTTAGAAGAGTAAGAGGTAACCTGATTGAAATGTAAGATCCTGAGGGGTCTGAACAGGATGGATGTGGAGAGGATGTTTCCTCTTTGGGAGAATCTGGGACTAGGGGTCAGCCATTTAGAAAGGAGATGAGGCACATTTTTTCTCTCAGCAGCTTGTGTGTCTTTGGAATTCGCTTCCTGAAAAGGTGGTGGAAGCAGAGTCTTTGAATATCTTTAAGGCAGAGGTGGACTTTTCTTGGTAAGCAAGTGGGTGATAGATTATCGGGGGTAGGTAGGAGGCAGATCTCAGGTTACTATCAGATCAGGCTTAATCTTATTAAATGGCGGAGATGGCTCGAGGGCTGAATAGTTGCTTGTTCGTTTGTTCACATATAACTCCCAAAACCTCTGATTTTGAACCCTTGTGCCATACAATCTACCGAAACCTCCTTTCAATCCCTAAACTCTAGTGTCTTGTCTCATGCTCTGCCAGCAGACCCCAGCCCAGTCAGCCTGTTAATCTGGTGAACATTGTGCTGGTAGATGGGATTAAATTCCTGACAGTAAATTCAGCCAGATCCCTGTGCACCCTGGAATTCCCAGCCCCTTATCCCTTACAACCATACTCTTCCTCCCCCCCCCCCACCCCCCATTCCCTCCCTCCTTCCTGTAAAGATCAGAGCTGAGAGATCAATTTAAACGTATTGCCCGAGTTGTTTACTTGTAGTATCCAGGGAGTAGCTAAAAGCTTACCACAGCAATCGAGGTGGAAACAGTTGTCTCCAACCGTACTGTGGAAATAATTATAGACCAGGGATGACAATGGTATTAAAGGATTTCAGCTTTATTACTTCACTCTAATAAAGACAGTTATGTGGTAATTATTAGCTTGTACTGAAGATATAATGAGACATGCAGAAAAATAGCACAATGATGTTGTAGGACAGTATTTCAGGAATGGTTTGCTTTGTCTGAATTCTATATTGGATGAAGTACATAAGTGACTGCTAATTATTGCAAAGATAAGAATATTTGAAAATGGATAACATTCCTTAGTAAAAGCAGTTGTTTCAAAAACTCAGATTTTTGTTCAGAAGGGTTTGTTAGCAATGACAATTGTGACAGTACCAGTTTAGCTAATTCTGGTTTCCAGCATGACTGGCAGCCCCATTCTGTAAATAGATGGGAGTAACCTGCCAGTTTACCTATCAACATAGCGTTAATGAAAAAGTCACATAAAAAAAACTGAGTCAAAAAATAAATTCACTTGTTTACCTTTCCAATTCACCAAAGAGTGAGGTGTTTCAGATATATTTGAGGTTGCTTATCCATTTACATCCTCTTTGAACGTTGACTTAACATCTCACTCATCAATCGAGTACTAAATCTAATAATTGTGAATAAATACTAATTCAGACTTAACTGCAGCAAACAAAGCAAATCCAGAACACCCCACATTATAAAACCATAACTCTGAGTGACAAATCTATCTTCTATCTAAGAGAAGCATTTCCTTGCTAGCCTTGCTGAATAATGAACACAAGTTGCTGAATAAGAGGTTTTAAAATATATGTATTCTGTTGGCATTGCTTGTTTGAGCTCAGTGACAGTGACAGTGACAGCTTGGAGGTCTACACTTATATTCATAATCGCTAACTGTTCTGTTGCTTCTGGCTCTCCATGAGTCACCTACTTCCTGATGGAGGCAGCTACACATGCAGACAAAAGAGACATTGCAATGTTCATAGAATCATAGAAAGGTTACGACACACAGAGGTCATTCAGTCCATCACCAGCCAAAAAGGGAAACAAGGAACTAGCTGTTCACTTTAAGCCCACTTGCCAGCCTGGTCCATGACTATGCATATTACCTCTTCTAATGCTCTTCCAAACAGTCAGCCACTACAGTTTAAGGTCATCAGAATCTGTCTTCCAGCTGTCAGTGTCAATAGATACCATCTTTATATCTTGCTTTCAGGTTACCTCATGCAGATGAATGGACATGCAGGAGGTCATGACCCAATGTGCAATTCACTGCATAGAAGTTCTTTATGTGGCTTGAGCTGTGTAGTGTATGGATTAACAGAATGCATATGCTAATGAGTGATGCAGCTGATAATTTATCACTGACATCAGTCCACCATGTGTTTAACTCATAGAGGGAGGTTGAATCACATCATGCTCAGGAGTAACATACCTACTCTGTAAACTGTTTAGATTAATGTTAATAAACCAGCTCTAAACAAGTACCAGGGTGCAACTGCTATTTAAATGTGTTTTCTGCATTTCTTTACTCTCAGATGAAGATTTTGTAAGACATTGGATCAGACCAAAATCCAAAGTCAAATTTTAATTAACTCAGAGCTTCTCAATGAGGGTTTGAATCAAATAGATTTCAGTGTCTTCAGTTAGCAGCCCCTGGCAAGAGGAAGCATTTCCTGTAATTCTGAGATCTCCATTAGGAGCAGACATAACATGGAAGTGATTGCAGACTGTTCCTGTTTACATTATTGTACCTATTTCAGGACACAAGTTCCTACAAGGAGGATATAAAGACCTGGAAAAAAAACATTGTGGAATCAATAATATGTGGATTGAAATCTCTAATGAACACATTCATGAAATTGATATACTTTGCTTTAGATTTCTATGGTGTGAAATTTCTCAAACCACCTTTCCATAAAGTTTTGGTGTCTCATGGTGCTTGAGCCAAATTCTATACAAAGAAAACATCTTCCCAATTGTTTCTGAAAAACTAGTGAATTCTCCTTCTATTAATTAAACATTAGTAGATGAGAAACCTTTCCTAAGCTGCTGGCCTGTCTTCTGGTGTGTGATAGATATATGAGCATTCTCTATGATGTTCTGGACATGAGAGAAGTTGAACAGTACTGAAAATACAAGAGACCTCTCATTCTGGTTGTCAACATCATCACAATTCAACACCATTATTCCTACAAAACTCATCTCCAAACACTGTGGCCTGGGGCTTGGCTCCTCCCTCTACAACTGGATCCTAGACTTCCTAAACCACAGTAAGGATAAGTAATGACGCCTCCTCCTCGATCACCCTCGATACTGATGCACCACAAGTCTGTGTCCTCAACCCCTTGCTAAATTCCTTATACACCTATGACTGTGTGGCCAAATACCTCTCCAATTCACTTTTTAAGTTTGCTGATGACACCACCGCAGTGGGTCGGATCTCAAACAATGATGAGATGGAATACAGGAAAGAGATAGAGAATCTGATGAACTGATGCAATGACAATAATCTCTCCCTTAATGTCAACAAAATGGAGGAGATAGTCATCAACTTCAGGAAGTGTAGTGGAGGACATATCCCTGTCTATGTCAATGGGGATGAAGTAGAAATGGTTGAGAGCTTCAAGTTTTAGATGTCCAGTTCACCAACAACTTGTCCTGGTCCCTCCATGCTGACACTATAGTTAGGAAAGCCAACCAACATCTCTACTTTCTCAGGAAACTAAGGAAATTTGTCATGACCACTATGACTCTCTCCAACTTTTACAGCTGCACCAAAGAAAGCATCTTTTCTGGATGTATCGCAGCTTGGTATGGCTCCTGGTATAGCTCCAAGACTACAAAAACTACAAAGAATCGTGAACAAAGTCAAGTCCATTAAGCAAATTAGCCTCCCATCCATTGACTCTGTCTACACTTCCTATTGCCTCAGAAAAGCAGCCAGCAAAATCAAGGGCCCCACACACCCCTGACCCACTCTCTTCCATGTTCCTCCATCAGGAAAATGATACAGAAGTCTGAGGACACGTACCAACTGACTCAAGAACAGCTACTTTCGTGCTGCCATCGGACTTTTGAATGGACCTAACTCATGTCAAGTTGATCCCACTCTGCACCCTAGCTGTGACTGTAATACGACATTTTGCACTCGTCTTCTCTATGTATGGTATGCTTTGTCTGTACAGCACACAAGAAACATTACTTTTTATTGTAAAATAGTACATGTGACAATAATAAATCAAATCAAATATATTAATGTGCACTCCCAAGAAAGGCACATTGGTGACCTGTTTGATGCAGTTATACAACGGCAGATGAGAGTTAAGGGTGATGCTGCCACACCCCCACTGCCCCTCCTCAGTCACTACTTTGGTTCTTCAGGTTTCTTCTTTGTCTGTCCCCCTGTCCTTTCTTTGAACTGTTTCATTCATCCAAAATACTTTAAAAATACCTTAACAAAAACAGCATCCATGATAAGCCTTGTTGTGTATGAGGGTAGATACAGGGAGAAAGAGAGAGCAAAGTAAAAGTTCAGAACTATACTTCTCTCAGCGTAACACAGAGTTCCTAATAACCTTGGTGTGTGCAGTGAGTACTCCTCCAGCCATCTCAATCAGTTGGCGAAGTGAATCCTCTCACTCTTTGCCGTTGGGAGGAATCTGACCTGCACAGTAAAAATCATGTTGTCCAAATGATATCATTGGACCCTATTTTAATTGATTAATGAAGCACCTATATCTGTACTATTTTAAGGCATTCATTTTTTAAAAATGTATTCATTCATGGGACGCAGGCATCGCTGGCTAGTCCAGCATTTATTGCCATGCCCTATTTGTCCTCAATATGGCCACTTTCTTGAACTGCTGCTGTTGATGCTGTGTAGGTACACCCACAGTGCTGTTAGGAAGGAAGTTCCAGTATTTTGATCCAACGCCACTGAAGGAACAGCGATAGAGTTCCAAGTTAGGATGGTGTGTATCTTAGAGGGGAACTTGCAAGTGGTGACTTTCTCAGGCATTTGCTGCCTTTGTCCTCGTAGCTGTAAAGGCCGCCGATTTCAAAGGTGCTGTTGAAGTAATCTTGGTGAGTTGTTATATTGCATCTTATAGATGGTACACACTGCTGCCAGTGCATATTGATGGTGGAGGGAGTAGATGTTGAAGGTGGTGTATAGGGTGTCAATCAAGCTGGCTGCTTAGTCTTGAATGTGTTGAGCTTCTCGAGTGTTGTCGGAGCAGCATCCAGGCAAGTGGAAAGTATTCCATCACACTCCTGACTTGTGCCTTGTAGATGATGGATAGGATGTGAGGAGTCAGACTTTGAGTTACTCACTGCAGAATTGCTGCACTTCTGACCTATATTGTAGCCACAGTCAATGGTAACCTCCAGAGTGTTGATATCAAAAAGCATTCTATTCACCTATACAAAATGAGCAATCAATACATAAACAAAGCTGAGTTCTCAGCATAGTCACGACTGACGCGCTTGAGCGTAACAGACTCTTATGGATTATCCCCCTGCCCTCGTCTTCCCTTCCTAACCCAGCTCTCACTTTTCAAATTTTCATTCAGAAGAGTTTGTATCCTAGAACAAAGCTTGGTGTCTCACGGTACTTGAGCCAAAGTCTATACAAAGAAAAGAATCCTTCCCAGCTGTTTCTGCCTATGATTTTCTATAGTGAATGAACTGAAGGTCTTTTACAAATTATTTCAAAGGACAAAAACATTAACAAAGTGACCTCTTTTGAGAGGATTTTTTGAAAGATTATGCTTCTGATTTACATCAACAAATGAATGTGTCCAAAAGGACAGTGAACCCATTTTCATGACATAATGGTGCATCTTTCAATGAAGCCAAAATCTTATTAAACTAAACGTAACTGACAGCACTTCTGAAGAGTTTAATGTTTCTTAATTATAGGCTGAGCAAGCTTTTCATGAAGTTTTCATTAATGAAGGCACTGTGGTTTTCAAATGGTTAGTTTTATCAGTAGCTCTAATGAACTAATCAAAATAATCTGCCTTTGATCCACGATGCTGTAATCTAATCAAGGAGTTCAGGTGATTTTAGAAACATTGGAGTGGATTTTGAGTGGTTAATACAAATCCACTAATAGCTACACCATGACGTTAGGCAACATCCTTAAGCATATTATGCCAATGTGTTTACAACGGCTGGAATTTAATGTCCTCACCCACGAGTTTGCGAGGGGAGGGGGATGGTATCATTTAATTGGGCAGGATGGTGGTAGGTGGGGACCCCACCGTCTTCCCAGCCGCTGTGGATGACACTCCCTTCCTGTCACGAATTGAGATCCTTAAATGCCCATTAAGTGGGTGGGGAACTCACCTTGTGAGAAGTCCAGAAAAAAACCTCTGTCAGGGTTGCTAGCAGGCTTCCAAGAGGAAGGATCCTTTGTTCAAAGGCCCTCAATGACTGTTCGAGGGACCCAGCAACTGGGGGTGGGGTTAGGAGGTGACAAAGTGCGATGTACCACCTCCTTGCTCTTACTGATGTTGTCTGTAAACGGGCAGACACTTTGATCAGTTTGTGTTAAAACACTTTACCCAGATGTCCTTATTCACAAAATGGACAAAGAACAAGACTTGGTCTGTGGATTAACAACTCTTAATTCCCAAAATACTTTATACTTTCTGCAATCTGTCTGAGATTTCTGATACTACCCGTGTCGATTGACTTGACAGAGCTGCTGGGTCTGGTTCACTGAGCTCTGCTGTCCCCATCTTCAAACTCAGGGTCGTCTTCATGAAGCTTGGTCTTGCACACCCTCTTCCATCATCACTGGGTCTCTTTGCTGGGGGCCACATCGAGTCTTCGCTGGGGTTGAGTCAAGTCTTTGCTGGGGGTGATCTCCTGTTATCCTCCACTTCGCATCCTTCTGGAACATTCTCTGGCTTTCAGCCAATAAGGTCACTGAGTGGGTCACAGCACCCAATGGAGTTACTGCTTCTATAAATGGAGAATGCCAGGGTCCCTGAGGTGTCCATCCTCAGGTGCATGGGTTGCACATAGCCCCTTTCCATATAGATAACGGTGGGAATCTG
This sequence comes from Carcharhinus amblyrhynchos, assembly GCF_965287045.1. Taxonomy (NCBI): domain Eukaryota; kingdom Metazoa; phylum Chordata; class Chondrichthyes; order Carcharhiniformes; family Carcharhinidae; genus Carcharhinus; species Carcharhinus amblyrhynchos. The sequence continues at coordinate 82,693,522 of NC_137331.1, read as the reverse complement.
AGATGCCAGGGAGTCTGGCCAAAACTGTGCAATACACAAATACTATCAGTATTTAGTCTGGGCTGAGTACCTCTGTCCAGGATTGCCCTTGCTCCCCTTTGACCTGTGCTTGTGTTTTAAACTTGTCCTGTGTGAATTCCCATCAGGCTTGGCTGTGGAGGTTGTTGACTGCTATTTAATTTAGATTTTCTAATTCTGTGTCAGGCCTAGATGCTCAGGCTGTTGACCATTGGCCATAATGCTAGTTCCCCCTCTACCATCACCCCCACCCAGCAATCTCTCTCCACTTTCCTGTGGCCTGTGAGTCCTTTGGCATTCTTGGGCCTTGGGTGGGTTCATTACAGGCAGCAGCCGCACCTCCTCTTTGATGCTGCCAATAAATGAACAGCTATTGTCCTCTGATTGGACTTGCTTCCCTGGGTAGGTCTGGGTATTACCCAGTTAAGTGCCTGATTGGTGCATCATATGGCAGTGCTACCTGAAAGGAGGTGACCTGGAGCCTTTGCTCATTCTCCAGCTAGCAGGCATGATACCCATCGCCTACATTGAATTCCATTCAAAATGTGGGCAAGAAGTTTCTTTGAAACAATGATAATTATTTATATGGCAACTAAACTACCTTGTGGGAGAAACTGGACATCGATATATGTATTTTGTGGGATTGATGCAAGTGAAACTGGATTCAAAATGGAGTCATGATCACAAGTGTCCAGTTGACCCCAGAATGGCCTATGAAGGGTGCTGCACCAGGCCACTTAACATACCTAAGGATGAGAGTCTTCAATGACTACAACATTTATGCTGACACTAACATCCTTGTGTACAAGGCAATCAGCCTCCCAGCTCTTCTATTCAGCTCAGAAACTTGGATTACAAACCACTTTAGATGACACTTTAAGGGCCTGGAGAAATATCATCAACGCAGTCTGAGACAGACTCTCCGCATCAACTGGGAGGACAGGCCTGCTAACATCAATGTCCTTGAAGGAGCCAAGAGCACCAGCATTGAGGCCATGATCATCCAAAACCAACTCCAGTGGGCTGGCCAAGTGCTTAGGATGCCAGAGTCAGACTCCAAAGCAAATCTTCACCCAACTCAAGCAAGATTCCCAAGCAAGAGGGAAAAGGAAGTGGCTTCAAAGACATCCTGAAGGCATACCTCAAAAAATGTAACATAGACATCAATGCCTGGGAGACGCTTGCTCAAAAGAGACCCATTTGAAGCAACCTCCTGATTGAAGGAACACAGGGCAAGAAGAGGTCCAGAAAATAAATTTGAGAAAGGAAGACCAGTGATCTAGAGTTCAAAAACTGATCCCACCTCCTGGAAACAGCTGCCAAGTGTGCGGTCAGAGATGTGGCTCTAGGATTGGGCTCATCAGCCACACAAGGACTGACAAAAACAACAAACAATAACACTGAATTCCTTAGGTGGACAATCATATTCACTGGTGAGTGATCACCGTAAAAGAAGATAGTTTTGGTTAGGTTTTTATGACGGTCTGGCAGCTTATGTAACAATAAACAAAGAAAACCCATCAAATTTTAATAAATTCAATTTTCCAACCAGCCGGGGCAAGATTTAAACAGACAACTAATGACAAAATGGTGAGATCACCATGGATGAATTAGTTAAAAGATGTTTTTTCTGCATGGTTAAAATTTACTCAAAGTTTTGGTAGAAATTGGTTCTTAGAGTGGCAGCAAATAAAGAGAGAATTTTGCAGATAGAATTTTAGAGCAACTCACTCTGCTGCTTGGATCTTGTTAACATTGTTTACAGTCAGATCAGACTGTTGTTGGTGTCACATGCAAATGCAAAAGCTGGAAAGAGACAATAAGAAAATTGCTGGAGGCATGTTGTTCTGTTTTTTGTGGAAACATTAATCAGCCACACTGCTGCTGGTCACCTTGAATAGCACCCAATGATACATTTGGGGGCATAGTAAATTAACAGAAGTTACATTTTGGGATGTTCAGGAATGTTTGTAAATGAGAAATACAGCCAGCACAAAGGATCAATGGGACAAATGTAGGAACAGTAAATGAAATCAATGCAGGAAATCTACAATAAGAGCAGAAAATGCTGGATAAACTCAGCCAATCTGGCAGTATCAGTGCAGTAAGAAACAAGAGTTAACGTTTCGAGTTCATGTGACCCTTCTAAAGTTAAAGCTTTTTTTTTAGTCACAAGTAAGACTTATATTACAGCTATGACTGTAACATTACATTCTGCACTCTCTCGTTTCCTTTTCTATGAATGGTATGTTTTGTCTGTATAGCGTGCAAGAAACAATACTTTTTGCTGTATGTTAATACATGTGACAATAATAAATCAAATCAAATCATTAACATTGCAATGAAATGACTGTGAAATTCCTCTAGACGCCACATTCCAGCGCCTGTTCAGATCAATGCACTTAACCAGCACATCTTTAGACTGTGGGAGGAATGATGTGGACATAGTAGCGTTGGACTGGGGTAAGAACAGTAAGAAGTCTCACAACACTAGGTTAAACTCCAACAGGTTTATTTGGAAGCACAAGCTTTCGGAATGTCGCTCCTTCTTCAGGTGAGTGAAGAGTTGTGTTCACAAACAGGGCACACGTAAACAAAGACTCAATTAAAACTCTAAACTCTAGATCGCTGGACTCAATTGAGTGACATTCCAAAAGCTTGTGCTACCAAATAAACCTGTTGGACAGTCATTTCATTGCAGTCACTTCTTACTGTGAGAAGAAACCAGAGTAGTCGGAAGAAACCCATGCAGGCATAGGAAGGATGTGCAAACTCCACACAGACAGTGACCCAGATCAAACTTGGGTCCCTGGCTCTACAAGACAGCAGTGTCAACCACCGTGCCGCTCCAGGTAGAACAGAAGAGAGAAGGAAATGTAAAGAATTATATACTTAGAGGTGGGGGACATGGAGAAGGTGGGGCACAATAGAAGATCTGGAATAAGTCAGACCTAAGGAGATTTGATTTGAATTTGATTTAATTTATTATTGTGTTAGTATATCGTTATGTATTAGTATATAGTTAAAAAGTATTGTTTCTAGCATGCTATACGGACAAAGCATACCATATATACAGAATGCAAGGAAAGAGTGCAGAATGTAGTGTTACAGTCATAGCTGGGGTGTAGAGAAAGATCAACTTAATGTGAGGTAGGTTCATTCAAAAGTCTGATGGCAGCAGGGAAGAAGCTGTTCTTGAGTCAGTTGATACGTGTCCCCTTGCATCTTTTTCCTGACAGAAGTAGGTAGAAGAGAGAATGTCTGGGGTGCATAGGGTCCTTAATTATGCTGGCTGCTTTTCTGGGAAAGTATAGGGAGAGTCAATGGATGGGACGCTGGTTTGCATGATGGATTGGTTTGATTTAATTTATTATTGTCACATGTATTAGCATACAGTGAAAAGTATTGTTTCTTGCACGCTATACAGAGAGACCATACCACCCATAGAGAAGGCAATGAGTGAATGCAGAATGCAGTGTTACAGTCATAGTTAGGGTGTAGAGAAAGATCAACTTAATGCAAGATAGGGCCATTCAAAACTCAGACGGCAGCAGGGAAGAAGCTGTTCTTGAGTCGGTCAGTACGTGACCTCAGACTTTTATAATTTTTTTCCCAAAGGAAGAAGGTGGAAGAGAGAATTTCCAGGATGCATGGGGTCCTTAATTATGCTGGCTGCTTTGCTTTGCTGAGACAGTGGGAAGTGTAGACAGAGTCAATGGATGGGAGACTGGTTTGTGTGATGGATTGGGCTACATTCACAACCTTTTGTCGTTTCTTGCGGTCTTAGGCAGAACAGGAGACATACCAAGCTGTGATACAACCAGAAAGAATGCATCTGTAAAAGTTGGTGAGAGTCGTAGCTGACATGCCAAATTTCCTTGTTAGTGGGCTTCCTTAACAAAAGTGGCGGCATGGGGGGACCAGGACAGGTTGCTGATGATCTGGAAACCTAAAAACTTGATGCTTTTGACTATTTCTACTTCACCCTCGTTGATGTAGATAGGGGCATGTTCTCCACATGCTTTCTGAAGTCGATGACAATCCCCTTTGTTTTGTTGACAGTGAGGGAGAGATTATTGTCACCGCACTAGTTCACAGATTCTCTATCTCATTCCTGTGTTCTGTCTTGTCGTTGTTTCAGATTTGAGCCACTATGGTGGGTCGGATCTCAAATAGTGCTGCCTGGAAGATTCCCGGCTTGGGTCATCAGCAAAGTTGAAAATCGAGTTGGAGGAGAATTTGGCCGCATAGTCATAGTTGTATAAGGAGTATAGTAGGGGGCTGAGAGCACAGCCTAGTGGGGCACTGGTTTTGAGGACGATCATGGAGGAGGTGTTGACTAGCCTTACTGATTATGGCCTGTGGGTTAGGAAGTTCAGTATCCAGTCGCAGATTATTGTAAAATGAGGTTGAAGATGTCTGTGAATATTCTTGCCAGCTGATCAAGGCAGGATCTGAGTGCTCATCCGGGTAACCTTTCCGGGTCAGTTGCCTTCTGTGAGCTGACCTTTGAGAGGTCACCATTGCTCTGACATTTGGGTATAGGTTCGTCTGTGGTGTGGGACATGCTCTCACTGACCTCCTTGCTCAAAACAGGCACAGAATGCATTGAGCTCATCGGGGAAGGGTACATTGGTGCCGGCGATTTTACACATCTTCACCTTGTAGCCTGTTATGTCGTGCAGACCTTGCCGTAATCGGCAAGTATCGACAAAGGTGTCAAATATAAAACAAAAGTGGTGTTAATGGTGACACTAAGGACTGATGAAGTGCTAATAGTGGAATAAAGATAATACAGCAGGATATGTTAATATGAAAACAAAGATCAGTGCTCAGTGATAGCAAATCTAAAAACAAAGGACAGTTGACTCTGTGGGGTGGTGGGAGTGGGGGGGCGGGGGGAGTTATGGTTGTATTCTGACAAACCTTTGAAACCAAAAAAACTAAAAAGGGGGAGGTCAAAGTGGAGGGGAACATTCACAGTCTCAAATTGTTGAATTCAGTGTTGAGTCCAAAATGTTGTAATGTGCCTAATCGAAAAATGAGGTGTTGTTCTTTTGGTTTGAATTTGGCATCACTTGAAAATTGCCGGAGGCCAAAGGTGGACATTTGGGCATAAGCGAGTGTGTTAAGTTGACATGGTGAGTGATTGGAAGGTTGAATCATGCTTGTAAACATAGCAAAGGAGTTCTGCAAAATGGCCACTTAGCCTATGTTTGGTCTCCACAATGTAGTGGAGACTGTATTGGGAGCAGTAAATACAATAGGCCAAATTGAAGGAGGTGCAAGTGAAATGTTGCTTCATTGAAAAGGCCTTGGGCAATGAGGAAAGAGGAGCTAAAGGGGTAGATGTTGCACTGTATGCATTCTGATTTTGCTTCCATCGAATTCAATACTGAAGGGCACATACATAGGTCCCGAGGACACATTAATCTACATAACAACATCAAAATGCTAATCCTTAAGGTATAACTTCAGCGTACAGGAAAAATTGTTACATATAGTGTGATAGGGTCATGGATTATAAGATTAAAACTCCTGTGTAAATATATTTATTTCAGGTTGGACAGAGGCAGATTTCTGGACATTTATGTGGGTGCAAAGGGGAACTGCAAAGTTAACTCATTAGTTCACCCTGAGGGGAGGAGTGGGTGAGTCAGATGGAGCCCCTAAGACTTCCATGGTGGTGCAGGTTGGGGGGGGGTTACTCTTTGGTATGATCCCTTTAAACATAGTGCCCTGATCTCAGTGCAGATTTGATTTGATTTATTATTGTCACATGTACTAATATACATTGAAAAGTATTGTTTCTTGTATGCTATACAGACAAAACATACTGTTCATAGAGAAGGAAACGAGAGTGTGCAGAATGTAGTGTTACAGTCAAAGTTGGGTGTAGAGAACGATCAACTTAATGCAAGGTGGGTCCATTCAAAACTCTGACAGCAGCAGGGATGAAGCTGTTCCTGAGTTGGTTGGTACACAACCTCAGACTTTTGTATCTTTTTGTCAAAGGAAGAAGGTGGAAGAGAGAACATCCAGGGTGTGTGGGATCCTTAATTATGCTGGGTTTTGCTGGCATGTTGAGGCCCCGCCCAGTACTTGAAACACAGCCACCTGTTTTTTTGTGGCAGAGTATGGTAAGATCTGGCGAGAAAAATACTGTTTTTCTCACTGGAACCAACACTCTGCCATTTTTTGGCAAGAATTTGCCCCTTAACTGTTTCTCTTTCCACAGATGCTGCCAATATTTTCTGTTTTATTTCATATTTCCAGCATTGTAATAATTTACTTTTGTAAAGGATTGGGATTAATTGGAAAGCACTAGAAAATGAATCAGAAGGCCTCATTCTATGCTGTTGTAATTCTAAGCTCCATTGTGCCATTTTGCAGACAATCCTGAAATTAGTTGGGTTGTGGTTGTGGTTGTAGATGAAATAATTAACGTAACATCAATGATAGACATTAGGGAGGTCTGATGGTGTAGTGGTAACATTACTACATCTGAATCACATCTGATCCCACCCCAGAACTTATACAGCCAAGGAAGGATCATTCATAATGTGGCCAAACAGGTTGAATGTCAACCTGAAAATCTTTCCAAACATGCCAATTGTTGGCGGTAAAAGTGGCAGAGACTCCTGGTCAGGCATGCTTGATGTGAAGCAGAGGCCGTCAAGCAATAAGCCCCTGGCGACAGAATAACGACTTGTTCCAGGAGTTATTAATTACCAAATTGGATTTGGAATGACTGACATTGTCCTTTGGCTTGTGCTGTTAGTTGAATTTGTCAAATAACACCCACAGGAATGCTTGCCTGAGAGCTGCATATTGGATCTAAGCCCAGTTGAAAGATTATCAGAAACCTGGGGGCAGACTTCATCCTCATTCTTGACAACTTAAATAGGCCCATGGCATCGAGGGATGTGTAGCAAGCTGTACAAAACAAAACTTCCAAAATTCAAATGGACCATTCAGGACAACTCTTCAAATGCAGACTGGCTCTCAGTAGTTTAATCTTCTGCAGTCAATCATTCATTCATAAGATTTGCCATTTTGCCAACATTCTGAATTATCAATTGAAAGAGAATAGAGCTAATGTTTCAAATTAGGAAGTCATCCTGACTCAAAACGTTGGCCCTATTCTCCTTCCACAGATGCTGTCAGGCTGCTGCGATTTTCCAGCATTTTCTGTTTTGGTTTCAGATTCCAGCATTCATAGTAATTTGTCTTATTCTCAGATATTTGTCAAGTCCACATGATAATGCAGCCAGAGCAAGTATATCAAAGTGCTTATCTTGGATTTGATTTATTATTGTCACATGTATTGAAAAGTATTGTTTCTTGCGCGCTATACAAACATACCATGCATAAAATACATAGGGGAGAAGGAAAAGGGAGGGTGCAGAAAATGGTCACTTACTTGAAGTCAGATGAGGCAAGGGTGGGGGAATAATTTTTCCTCCCAAATTTGTAGGATAAGTGCATTGAGTCTTGATTTGGGCAAAAGCCCACTGAAAGGCAACTGGAACATCATCAGGGCCACAGGCTGTTTGATTGCTTGTTGGAGCTTTCCCTTCAATAGTGGTTCACCCATGGATTTTACCACAGGGTACTAGGAGAAAGCCTGGAGAAAATCAGCTGCCACTGTGGATTCATGGCTGAGGGTTTGTGGAAATCATTTCTCCAGTGTTGATAGGTGGCATTGTTATTCTTAAGAACAAAAAAAACTATCCTTCAAGTGAAGGGCATTTTGTCCATTTGATTTTGTCTATAGAAAGTCTTTGTGGCTTCAGTAAAGCTTTCCATGTCATGATATTGTTGGATGTCTCAGACTTTCTCGGCCACCACATGTCAAATATATGTCCACCAGGGCTTTTTCTGTGATCAAGGGATTGATATCCTTATAGGCTATCCTTCAACTGAGAGGAAAGCAGAGACAGGTAAGATTGAAAAGATCTGTTGAGCCCATTGTAAAAAGATAGAATGTGTTGCAGTTCACCTCTGACACATTAGAAAATAATTTAAATGTAGAGCAATATGGAATGAGTGGTGTCTACATGACCAGGTATCGGGGAGTCCCAAAGTGCAGAACAGCTTTCTTTCATGAGCCCTGTGACTGGTACCATTAAGACTTAGATATTCTCTTGGGTGTAATTGTCCTTAGTCACTTCCACTCATCCCTGCATCTTATTTTAGGAGTATTCTCACATTGTCCAATATCTAACTCCATAACGTAGGCTGCAGCTGTAGCAACTCACTGTGATCGGAATTCAAATTCTTTTCATAAGATGGGGCCAAATATGAATCATAATGTTGTTTTACATCACTGGAAGTGAACATAGAGAAATTACTTATTGGACTCATTCAGTTCAGCCAACACAATACTCCTCCATACAATACTCCTCCATACAATATGACAACATAATAAGTGTCTATGAATCACCTTCTTGCCTTAATGAAAATGTCAAGCTGCTCTTCTGCATTCTAACCCCCGAGTCTGGCTAAAACCTGTCATTTGTGGCACACCATTTAAAAATCCTGTCAATGTGATGTTTCTCTTTTTATTTCTGTTTGTTCACATACAGGGCAGAGCACTGATGTCAAAAAAAACTCTGTCAATAGGAGAAGCAGAAGGAAATGGGAGAACAACTACAAGAAAACCCTGAAGATCTATTTTTTTTTCAAGAAGGTGTATGCTTCTTGATATCTATGAGGCAGCAATAGACAAAGACAAGGAGGATGGTCACCAAGAGCATAACCGTGACATTCTTGGGTAAAGGATAGAAGAGAATACTTTAGTGTAGTTGTGGGAATTCCATAATGCAGGGAGTAGACCAGGAGTCCCAGATACTATTCTGCAAGGACAAGGGTTATAATGGAAGAGTATAAAACATTTTGGAAATTGGAAAGTAAGTAAAACTCACCCATTCATGTAAAACTTGTAACATTGGGAAGGATAGAATTGAGTGACCTTGAGAAATTAGGTTTTTGGTGAAAGTGCAAAATCTTCAGGGTACTAATATCAGGATTAAATGATGAATTCATTATGGAGAAACAAATTTGGCATTGAAGATGAGAGATAAAGGAGTGGACTTTACAGGACACAGATTACGCTCTTCACTATGCACTCCCTCCCTCACCCCCTTCGCAATCTTAGAGTCGGCCAGCACCTCGCCACACAGCAAAATTAAACTGGGGCTGACCTTAGTGCATTTCTGGTACTGGGACAAGTTCTGAAGTGGGCTGAAGCTGTTCAGATAGAACAGGCTTCATCCAAATTAAATTGGTACTAATGTCCTTGCAAAAATGGGAAAGAGAGCAGCGAGAGGGAATACAAACTGATAAGGCAGGAAGGCATGCAAAAACAAAACAAACCAAAAAATTCAGTGCAAAAAGAAATCAGATAAGCAAAGGAATGTTCCAAAGGACAGACTTAAGCTATTTAAATAGCCATCACAAGGTGAATGATAGTAAGATTTGAAGAACAGAAGTCAGATGGAATCTGGTTGATTTGGAATATGAGAAGGAAAAGCATATTTGATAATGTGGCAATTAGAAACTATCATGTGATTGGAGTCTCAAAAATATATTTAACTCCTAATAACATACAAGAGTTTGCAGAGTTTACAGATGGGCGATAGAGGCAAAATAATGTTAAGACAGGCAAGGCAATGCATTTTGGAAGGGTAAGCAAGGAATGACAGAAAACACATTGGCTGGAATTTTACCGTCCCACTCACCATGGGATTCGGAGTGGGCGAGGGACGGAGCATGGCAAAGTCTATTATCTCGGGCAGGATTTTACGGTTTTGGACGAACAAGGCTGTAAAATCCTGCCCATTAAGTTTAAGTTTATGTATTATTGTCAAAAGTAGTCTTACATTAACACCGCAATGAAGTTACTGTGAAAATCCCCCGTCCGCCACACTTCGGCACATGTTCAGGTAACACTGATGTAGAATTTAGCATGGCCGATGCATCTAACCAGCACGTCTTTCAGCCTATGGGGCGAAACCGGAGCACCTGAAGGAAACCCACGCAGACACATGGAGAACATGCAGACTCCACACAGACAGTGATCCAAAAAGGGAATCGAACCTGAGTCCCTGGCGCTATGAGGCAGCAGTGCTACCTGCTGTGCCTCCAGGCTGCCTAATGTGTATTTGGCTGGGTTTTATGGGGATGGTGGGCATTATCTTGTCTTCTCACTCCTCATGATGGAAAAGTTTGTCTCAAAACATCCAACTTTATAAAAGGCCTGTCCATAGCAATAGCACACTTCAGGTGACTGAGACATCAGAGAGTGGGATTGCTACAAAGAACAAAGAACAATACAGGACAGGAACAGGCCCTTCAGCCCTCCAAGCCCGCGCCGCTCATGAGCCCAACTAGACCATTCGTTTGTATCCCTCTATTCCCGGTCTGTTCATGTGGCTATCTAGATAAGTCTTAAATGATCCCAGCATATCCACCTCAACCACCTTATTTGGCAGTGCATTCCAGGCCTCCACCACCCTCTGAGTAAAATAAGTTCCCCTGACATCTGTATTGAACCTTGCCCCCCTCACCTTGAACTTGTGACCCCTTGTGTTCATCACCTCCAACCTGGGAAAAAGCTTCCCACTGTTCAACCTATCTATACCCTGCATACCTCCCTTTGGAGGAAGTCCCACCTTCAAGAGTCTCCAGCCAATCATATTAATCCAATTAATGGTTGCCAGATTTCCTAAACACGACTGCTAGGTATAGGGTGCAGAGTAAGATGAAAGACTAATAGTGGAATTCTGCTTTGCCCAAACCAGTGGGATCCATGCCAGGAGGGGGAGAATTTGGTGGGAGGGCAAAAATCAGTTTCATGCCGGTATGAATTTACAGCGGGATTTTCCACTAGTAGCCGTCACTGCTGATGGGGAATCCCACTGGAAGCTGCCGTGGAACTAATTTGCATTCCAATAATGAGTTGCAAATTATGGGATTACTGGAATCCTCCTCCCCCAGTTTCCTGATTCTCTACTTCACCAGCGGGAAAACACAGCGGCCCATAACACGTCTGGATCAACATGGCATGCAAAGGTTGGGCCTTACCTTTAAGGCCTTGCTCAGATCATGGCATTCAAGAAGAAAATGAGACTGGAGGCCTGCAGCCACTTGACCCTGGAAGAATACATCTGTTGCATGGCGGGTGGATCTTCATGTACATGGCGTCACTGTGAAGCAGCTCTCAGAAGATGGGAAGTTCCTGGGAGCAGCAACTTTGGCTTCACTAATGTTAGATCTGCTTCGGAACTTCAGGCCTTTGGCGTTGGTAAAGATGCAACAATGGGGAGAAGAGAGAGGACGTGAGCGGGAGAGGAAGGACTCAGGGAGAGAGGCTCAGGCTGGGGCTGGAACAAAATCGTCCGATGAAGTGAAGCTGGGAGGGAGAGACGGGGAAGGTGGCATAGGGGAGCAGGGAGTAACAGAAGAGGATGGTGCAAGTGGGGAGGTATGTGTAACAGGGGGCAGTAGCAATAGCAGTGCCTCTTGCTTATTCTCCACCATGAGTTGGAAGGCCAATTCCAAAGGCTCACCATTGGATTCATAGCTCACAGAAGACTCTTCTCCTGTAGTCCTCTGAAAGCCAGGGATTTCGGCTGTATGTGCCTCCTCAATGTGGTGACACCAGATTGTTAGACCCTTCCTAAACTACCACTAGTACCCACCTGTCCACCTGAGCTGTTGGAGGGTGCAAGTGAGCGCTGTGATGCTTCTAACGGTGTAGAGTTCTCCTCGACGCTATGGCTGTGGCTGGAAAAGGAGTCTTTGTCCTCCTCCTGGGGTCTTGGTCTCTTCCTTGAGGCACCTGTAAGTAAGAAAGGAGAGTGCAAGTGACAGCTGCCTCCAATTTGGAAGCAACTTTGAGCCTCAGGTTTGCACTGAATTGATGAATTCTCACTCGGTGGTCGCCCAAGGCTCTGCTGTGCTCTATTCCCATGGGTTCATGCTGTCTCCTCAAATTCAGCCAAAGCCCTCAGGAATGCACATCACCCCCACTGCCACTGTCTACATCTCCTGTCTCCTTCTGTTCTGCACAATTGTGACAGATGTTCTGCTCAAAGAAGAGAACATGTTTGTTAGGATTTTACATCATTTGGAGCATTGAAATGTGGACCATTGATCATTCCTCCCCTCATAAGATAGCCTGCCTGCATGTGGCAGTTCATCACCAGTGTGAGAAGGGCAGAAGGGTTTTGGACCAGCTTTCTACAGAAAACTGAGCACATCCACAAGCCTTATACATGCATGTGATGTAGATATGCCAGGTCCCTCCTCCCCCCTCCCCCCACCCCCCCAACACTCCCATTCCACGCACTGTCCTGTGCCTGTGAAGGGTGAAAGAGGTGGACATAACACATATAGCAACATGGTTTCGGAAGAAAACGTAGGAAGACATCACTTAAGTCATAAAAGGGCTGGCAGATGACCCTGTAGACACACTCCCTGTTCCCATTCCCACCACAAGGCCTAGTCCCAGATGGGAGAATTTCACCCTAATCTGCTACCCCAGCCATATTTTTCCAAGATTCATTAGATGAACAAAACCTCAGTAAAACTACATTCTATTCCAAATTCTAGCTCTCCAATACATCTTTCCAATCTTCAGCGTCTTAGTGCTAAAAATATCATCCTGAAAGAAAACAGATAAAAAGGGACCTTTTATTATGAATTAAACAGTCAATTGAATTGAAAAGGTTAATTCCCAACAAAGCTGTAGGGCACAGGCACAAAGTATTAAAAGGCAAGTGAAGGCCTGACGCGCAACAGTTTTTTTTAAACACACGGTGACTCATAGCTGGGATGTATTTAGTGTTACATTATTGGAGACAAAACATCCACAATTATTCATGAGGCAGTTTGATGCTGGGAAGGGGGAACAATAGACCATAGGCTACTATTAAAGAATGAACTCAATGTGTTGAATAGCCTTCCTTATCAATATTTAGCTGTGTGAACCCAACACATCATTTAATTGGAGCCAGACACCTCCTATAGAGAAAGAGAAAGCAGAAACATGTGTCATGCATCTTTCCTGTACTCAGCTGAAGAAAGGCCAAGGAATTAGCAAAGGAGAAAGTAGATAAATAAATCATCTGACATACTAAATTATGCATTTGATATGGTTGTTCCACAAGATTGGCAGGAAAAACTGTGCTAATGATTTTTTTAAAAACGATCTTTCAATCATGGAGTAAAATCTATACAAATATCATCTGCAGAAAAGGTTGAGTGGATTTTTTTCTAATTATGCACAATAAAACCAGAGCAATTTATAACTCAGAACATTATTGGCTAGTATGGAGGACAATTATGGAATCTCAGTTCAGTTGGCATGCAACACATTTGCAATCATTGAATAATATGCAGAAAAAAAGAGAAAAGAAGAATAGGGTCAAATAGTGAGAAAAGAGGTAACCCACGTGTGGAGTTGGAGAATATGGGCATAGTGATTAATATTATGTTTTCACAAAAATGAGTATGATACAGACGCTGTAGTTAAGGAGGAGTGTGAAATATTGGACGGAAATCTGACAGCAGCATGGTGGCACAGTGGTTAGCATTGCTGCCTCACAGTGCCAGGCACCCAGGTTCAATTTCTGGCTTGGATCACTGATGTGTGGAGTCTTCACGTTCTCCCCATGTCTGCATGGTTTCTTTCCGGGTGCTCCAGTTTCCTCCCACAGTCCGAAAGACGTCTGGTAATGTGCACTGGCCACACTAAATTCTCCTTCAGTGTACCCAAATAAGCACTGGAGTCTGACGACCAGGGGATTTTCACAATAACTTCATTGCAGTGTTAATGTAAGTCTACTTGTGACTCTAATAAATTAACCTTTATAAAAAAAAAGTTATAAGCAATTGCTGTTTGCAATTCATCTGTTTTGTTATGAATGCTTTGCGCATTCAAATATAAAGACTTTAGTTCTGTCTTTTTACTACTTTGCAACCTCTAGCATTGTCAAACAAAATTTGGCTCTGAGACTCATTAGGACAGATGACCAAAAGCTTAGCCGAAGATGTGGAGCAGGTTTCCCTGGACCCGTCCATGGCAGGACCTGTTGCAATGAGAATGGAAAATTTGGCATTCCGGCGGAAACTCCCCCCCCCCCCCCCCCCCCCCCCCCCAACGGCATGTTTGTGGTGGTGAAGACTGCCCACCATTGGATGGCAGCAAGATCTTCCAGCTCCAACACTGTCAATCCTGTTTCCTATTGCTCTCATCCTCCAGGGAACCCCCGACAGGGAAGTCACCATCCGCGGGACCGGAACATTCCGCCAGCAGGAATGGTCAGGAAATCCTCTGTCCTCATCCACGGCTGAGATTTTCCGGTACTGCTGAAAGTGATTTTCTGTTCTCGTTCACAATGTGTCCCTCCATGGACGAGACCAGAGAATCCTGCTCTGCATCTTTGACTAAGCTCATAGGTTTTAAGGAGTGGCTTAGAGGAAGGAAGCGAGGCAGACAAGCTTAGAAAGAAAATTCCTCTGTAATGCTGGAGCAATTAAAATCAAGAGGCCAGAATTTCATTAGTAAATAAGGCATTTGAGGATGTTATGCTGTATTACCCAGGTAATGTTTGGCTTTGATTGGTGTGGTTCATAAAAGTAAGACTTATCGGATGAGGTATATCAAGGGAACTATTATGTTCCTGTGTTGCAAATACATCAAATTTTAAAGTATTCTATAGCTGCATCAATTATTTAGCTAATAACATCAAATGAATGATTTTTTTCAAAAAATGGAAAAAGTTGAATATTTGGTCAGAATCTGAAAGAATAAAAATATCTAATGATTCGAATGGGACCTTGTTTCCGAACTGCAGCAAAACATTTCAGTAAGTCTAAGTAATATGAAAGATTTGTCTTAAGCACCATGATGGTTCTTGAAAGTAACTAGAACAGGAACAAAAGATTGGGTGAGCTCTTGACCAGTGAGGTCTCTGCCCACTTTTGCTTGTACTAATCTCCTGGCACTTTGGTGGACATTGCAAGCTGAAACTGAGCAAGTGTAACCAAATAATACACTGTTGGCAGTCAAAACCTTCTATTCAAGCTGGATGCGATGAATGCCTGCATGCAGTGGGTGTTCAGAAATTCCAGGGTGGGCTGACAAAGAATAATCGATTGCAGAGCAATCAATTTGTAATTGCCTCCCTATATTTCATAAGGATTTTGCAGGGAGCTTTAATTTTTCCAGCCTGGATGCAGAAGACCCCTTCAGGCTGTTATAAGTAGCAGAGTGCTGGAGCAACAGGAAATTTCCATTATAGCCTCTGGATGGTGAACTCCCAACTACCAGAAACCACTACCAGACCCTGCTCAAGAAATTTAAAATAAACTCTGCTTCTGAAAAGCAGGGAGGGACTGTCAGTATCCATGGACAATACAGATTGGTTGCAAGCCAGGACAACCAGGGTATTGAGCATTAGATAATCGAGTCGGGGTGATTAGGAGCCTATCTGTTAAGTGGATGTCATGCAATGTCATCCACGCTGATGGATGACTAAGTCAGAAAGGGAACAATATATGTTTGATTATTATTTAGCTGTAAGGTCTGAAAATTTACTCGATTGGCCTGGATTTTGTGGCCAGTGGTATTTTACTCTGATCTCGTAAAGAAACACCCACAAATATCTGACGATTGCAGTGGTGTGAATTTTCCCAATACCACATTGAAGTTGTCACTAAATCCAGGAAATCTCCAGACATCCAACGCTGAAATATTACTCACGCACTACAAACTAGGAAGCCAATCGGTTTAAATTCTTCAATTTTAATTAAAATTTTCATAGACCGTGGAATAAATGATTGGGAAATATAGAGTTGAGGAAGAACTTCTTCACTCAAAGGGTGGTGAATCTCTGGAATTCTCTGCCCGTTGAAGTGATGGAGGCTACCTCGCTAAATATTTTTAAGACGCGGGTTGATGGGTTTTTGATAAGAGAGGGGATTAAGGGTTATGGGGAGAGGGGGGGAATGTGGAACTGAGCCACGACAGATCAGCCATGATCTTATTGAATGGCGGGGCAGGCTAGATGGCCTACTCCTGCTCCTATTTCTTATGTTCTTAATATCAAAGCTGAAATATCATAAACAGGCATTTCTAGAAAAAACATTTTAAAATGTTATTTTTTATCTGAGTTGAGAAATCTGATTTTCCACAAATATATTATTTTCAAGCGTAGTGAGCTTGTTCAGCAGTAATTATGAAATTAGCACAGCATTAAAAATTCAGTTACACATCATTGGATAAGGTTTTTATGGCAAGATCAATAACATAAAAGGACAAGTTTTCATCATTTCAAAGATTTCTACTTGATTGCAGTCTTGGGACTTCAATAGTATATACTATGGAAGTTATAATCACTGACAACAACTTCTGGATATCCCCATTTAACTGCATGCATGGACACGCCAGGAGTCATTGTCAGTTTTAGAGAAATAGAGAAGAACATTCCAGCTGTTCATGCTGGTGGGATTTTTGGTCCTGCTGCAGTGAACAGAGATTTGGCTGAGCGCCAAATTCTCAATCCTCGCTTGGAATGGCAGCAGGGACTAAAGGGATGGTAAGATCAGGCCTATAATGACAGTAATGAATGATCAAGTATAGGATGATATTTGAGTTAAAACATTGAAAGGCCACAGTAATTGGTGATTGTTACCTTTAGAATTCATCTTTCCTCAATTAAGAATTCCTCACCTGGTAGACAGCGAGTCATGTCTTTTTACAATTAGAACGTATTAAATAGTGACTGGTCTCCTCCTGTTTGAAGTGAATGAGGCAAAGCTAATTTTGTACTTTGCAATGAGAGAGATTTGCTATTTGTGAAGTTTTCTTGTACCGCTGTCAATGCAGAGGAAAACTGAGCAGGGTGGTCAGTCTGTTATCATCACTGTCTGTGCCTCTGCCAAACAGCAAAGCTACATTCAGCTTTTAACTTTCCATCTGAATTTCACACTATAATTAAATGTATCTGGAGCCCTGGAGTTGTGATGGACCCCGATGTTGACAAGGAAAAACATGAACAATATCCTCTCCTTTAAAATGAGTATATGGCAAGATTCAAGACTTTGACATAAATTAGATGGTCTTCCAAGACAAGCTTGAAAAGGCTTAAACAAACAAATCCCCAGTAACAGATGGTATTTATTTCATGTTATTGAAAGAGACTAATGAGAAGATTTGTAAGAAGCTGGCAGTTGTTATTTGGAAGTCGGAGTAGATTTAAAAAAAAACAACAATAATAACAAGAACTTACATTTATATGGTGCCTCTGACAAGGTTAAACATCCCAAGGAATTTCACAAGGGTGTCATCAGCCAAAATTTAACATCAGGCCACAGAAGCAATTTATTAGAACAAAAGACTTGGTCAATGAAGTAGGTTTTGAGAAGCCTTAAGAGCAAAGTAGAAAGGCAGAGAGGTTTAAGACCTGGGGAGATTAGAGCTCAGATAGGCAAGGTGTTGGACAATGAGAATTTAAAATTTAAAGGATTATCAAAGGCACCAGTGTAGTTCAGTAAATAGAAGTGTGAAGGACAGACGTAACTTGCTGTAAGTAAAGATATGTGCTGCAGCATTTTGTCGGTTGAAAAATGGAAGGTCAGCAAAATTTGACTAGTGAAGTCTAGAGCTGGAAGATGGCATGGATTTGTTTCAGCAGCAGCTGAGTTGACACAGGGCAGAGCCAGGTGATGTTATAAGAAGCAAGCAGTTTTGGTGATAGAAAGGATATCTGGTAACAGTGACCAGGGAGCAGAGCTTATAGTGGGGACCAAAGACCAGAGGTTAGAAGGTGGGAGGAGCAGTGAAATAATAGGGATCAGCATTGGTTTTACTGGCCCTCAGGCATAGTCTTGCCAACAGGTCATTTTCCCAGCTGTGAGGCAGGATGTGGAGAGCAAAGAGTTGGACAGCTTACTAACCTTTGATAAGGTTCACCATGGTGGGCTTCTGCAGAAAATGCAGATGTATGGGATTGGGGGTGATCTAGGTACTTGGATCAGGAATTGGCTGGCAGATAGGAGACAGAGGGTGGTGGTTGATGGTGAATATTCGTCATGGAGTTCGGTTACGAGCGGTGTGCCTCAGGGATCTGTTTTGGGGCCACTGCTGTTTGTAATTTTTATTAATGATCTGGATGAGGGTATAGTTGGGTGGATTAGTAAGTTTGCTGATGACACCAAAGTCGGTGGTGTGGTAGATTGTGAGGAAGGGTGTCATAGTTTGCAGGGTGACTTAGACAGGTTGCAGAGCTGGGCCGCGAGGTGGCGGATGGAGTTTAATGCGGAGAAGTGTGAGGTAATTCATTTTGGTAGGAGTAACAGATGTGTTCAGTATAGGGCTAATGGGAGGACTTTGAATAGTGTGGAGGAGCAGAGGGATCTAGGTGTATGTGTACATAGATCCCTGAAAGTTGGGAATCAAGTAGATAAGGTAGTTAAGAAGGCATACGGTGTCTTGGCGTTTATTGGTAGGGGGATTGAATTTAGGAGTCGCAGCGTCATGTTGCAACTGTACACAACTCTGGTGCGGCCGCACTTGGAGTACTGTGTGCAGTTCTGGTCCCCACATTACAGGAAGGACGTGGAGGCTTTGGAGAGGGTGCAGAGGAGGTTTACCAGGATGTTGCCTGGTATGGAGGGGAGGTCATATGAGGAGAGACTGAGGGATTTGGGGTTGTTTTCGCTGGAAAGAAGGAGGCTAAGAGGGGATCTTATTGAAACATATAAGATGATTAGAGGTTTAGATAGGGTGGATAGTGATAGCCTTTTTCCTCGGATGGAGAATGCTAGCACGAGGGGGCATGGCTTTAAATTAAGGGGTGGTAGTTATAGGACGGATGTCAGGGGTAGGTTCTTTACCCAGAGGGTGGTGAGGGATTGGAATGCCCTGCCTGCTGCGGTTGTAAATGCGCCTAGTTTGGGGGCGTTTAAGAGATCTGTGGATAGGTTTATGGACGAAAAGGGATTGGTTTAGATTGGTGGATCAGTGTTTTTTAAAAAAAACTGGTCGGCGCAACATCGTGGGCCGAAGGGCCTGTTCTGCGCTGTAATGTTCTATGTTCTATGTTCTAACATAATGAATTCCCAATTAGAGACCATTTAATGGTCCCATCAGCAATTTGCTTACAGTGAGGTGACTGGCTGATGTTAAGTGGGGCTGTCTTCTATACAGCAGTTCAGGAGCATGGGCAGGCACAATTATTGGCCAAAGAGGAGGCTGTGGATCAGGGAAAGCAGCCATCATGGCCTTCCAATCCTCCCTGGAGGGATGTCACCTCCAACACTCAGCCCAGTGATTTTTTACTACCTTTGAAAAATTTACCTGTTCCAGTTGCTGAAGTCTCTTGTATTCCCCTTCAGCGATGACTTCTCTTTGTGATACTGCTGAGGCTTCTGAGTTGTAGACCCCTGATTGGGCCAGTGGTATCAGGAGCCACCCACCACCCTCAACTGAATGGTGGGCCTGCAGGTTTCTAATTAGGAGGCTGGCTGTAGTAAAATTGTCAAAGTGGCTCCAATGCTGGAAAATACAGGCCTGGATTTGTTTTATATCGTGATGCTATGAGCTGTGCTGGCAGTAAAATTCAGACCAAATGTTTAGGGCTTCTCAATATTCAGTGGGAGGAAATTTTTCCTTGTTCAACACTAGATGTTAAGCAATCATTTTGACAAATCAGAGACTGTGGGTTGTACTGAAAGGGGCAGGTTCAGGTGTGGACAGGGAGTTAAATCTCCTGAAATTGAAGTTGTGTCAGAATTCATGTTCCATTCCCCAAACTCCCCCACTTTTGGGCTTCACTGGAATGGGAATGAAGGTGAATGGGGAACCCTTTTGGATCAGTTAGGTAAGCATTTAATAGATTTAAAAAGCTCATTTCAAGAACTTTTAAGAGTTTAACAGCCAAGCCACCTATTTCCAGAGCTGTAAGCAACTTGTCAGCATCACCAGGGTGGGTACGCAGGAGGAAGAACTACTTCAGTGAAACTGACAGATTGGGAAGCCTTTGATCAAAGCAAGTGAAGAGCTCCAGCCATCGTCAGCTGAGAGGCTGTTGTTCAAAGTAATTTTTCTTTCAGGTAGCACTGTCATTCCTTAGCAGCTGATTGTCAAACTCTTAGCAGGTTCCTCATCTCTCCTACACTTCCAAGTCTTATGTAATCTGCAAATTTCAAATTTATGCCCCATGCACCCAAGTCTAAGTCATTGATATAAATCCATTAAAGCATGATCCTATTACTAATCTCTGGGTAATATCATTGTAAACCTTTCTCCAAACCAAAAAAAGACTGTTCACCACTACTCTCTGTTTCTTCTCACTCAACAAACATTGTGGGTGGAATTTCCCCACATAAAAAATGTCAAAACAGTGAGAACAATCTGCGTTGGTCTATCAGGTACAATCTGGACTAACCATCCCACACTTAGGGTTCATGCCCAGTTTCTCACTTCTCGTGATGTTACCAGCCCAGGGAAGGGCATGAGACAGATTTAAATATTCATTAGCTTATTTTAATATAACTAGTGAAGTCCTCACCAGCGATGATCACATATGGTCCCCACCAATAGGAACCAGATATGATGGCCTCACCGGCAGGGAATTGGATGTCATTGAGGCCCCGGGGTGGTCAGGAACAGGCCCGTGCAGTGCCCCTTGTGTACTAGACTCTCCCACAAGAGGCAACAACTTCTCAGCATCTACTTTGTCAAGCCCCCCGAGAACCCTATATATCTCAATAAAGCCACCTTTCATTCTTCTAAACTCCAATGGGTCTACTCAAAATTTTCTCATAAGAAAATTCCCCAATACCCAGGATCAACCTAGTAAACCTTATCTGGACTGCCTCCAATGCCAGTATGTCTTTCCTTAGACAAGGGGGACCAAAACTGTTTGCAGTATTTCAGGTGTGGTCTAACTGATGTATTGTTTTAGCAAGTCTTCCTATTTTGAAGTTCATTTCTTTGAAATACAGCAACATTCTATTTGCCTTCCCTATTACCTGCTGAACTTGCATGCTAGCTTTTAGCGATGTATGCACAAATCCATCTGTACTGCAGCTTTCTGCATTCTTGCTCCATTAAAATAATATTCATCTTTTTTATTTCTACCAATGTACAGAACTGGTCCACTTTGGTAGGAATAATGGTAGGAAGGATTATTACTTACGTGGCGAAAAACTGCAGCTGGTGACGGTGCAGAGGGACATCGGGGTCCTTGTGCATGAGTCGCAAAAACCCAGCTTGCAGGTGCAGCAGGTGGTCAGGAAGGCAAATGGGATGCTGGCCTTCATCGCGAGGGGGATTGAATATAAAAATAGGGAGGTCTTGCTGCGGCTGTATAGGGCATTGGTGAGGCCGCAGCTGGAGTACTGCGTGCAGTTTTGGGCGCCGTACTTACGCAAGGATATTTTGGCCTTGGAGAGAGTGCAGAGGAGGTTTACTAGGCTGATGCCGGAGTTGAGGGGGTTGAGCTATGAGGAGAGGCTGAATAAACTAGGCTTGTACGCGTTAGAGTTTAGAAGAATGAGGGGAGATCTCATTGAGACATATAAGATGATGAATGGGATGGATAGGATAGAGGTGGAGAAACTCTTCCCACTCAGAAAGGACAGTAGGACTAGGGGGCACAGCCTCAAGATAAAGGGGGGGCGGTTTAGAACGGAGTTGAGGAAGAACTTCTCCACACAAAGGGTGGTGAATCTCTGGAATTCTCTGCCTGTTGAAGTGGTGGAGGCTGCCTTGCTAAATATTTTTAAGACGTGGGTTGATGGGTTTTTGATAAGAGAGGGGATTAAGGGTTATGGGGAGAGGGCGGGAATGTGGAACTGAGCCACGACAGATCAGCCATGATCTTATTGAATGGCGGGGCAGGCTCGAAGGGCTAGATGGCCTACTCCTGCTCCTATTTCTTATGTTTAACTGCACATTTTCCTACATTATGTTCCGTTTGACAAATTTTTGCCCACTGTCTATATCCCTCTGTAGACTCTTCGGGTGGAATTTTCCCATTCTGCCCACCAAGGGAATTGTAGTGGGCAGGACAGGACCGTGCAAAGTTCCATTGACTTCGGGTGAGATTTTCTGGTCTTGGCGTCAATGCAGCCAGAAAATCTCACCCTTTCTTTCACCCTCATCATTTGCCTTCCCACCTATTTTAATGCCATCTGCAAACTTGGCAACCGTACATTCACTTCCCTAATCCGACTCATTAATATATGGTAAATAACTGTGGGCCTAGCACTGATCCCTGTGGCACTCCACTAGTTACAGGTTCTGAAAATGCCCCCCTTATCCCAAATCTCTGTCTTCTATTAGAACCAGACAGTAGAAAATTTGTAGACAGAGCAAAAAACATATTCTGTTGGTGGAAAAGGGATTGCAATTTCAAAGCATAAATGCTGCAATACATGCAGCAGGCCCCAAGATATGCACAACTGAAGGTCTCCACAAGCTAATCTTGGTGAATTTCTAACAACTCCTTCTACATCAATAGATGCATTCTGGCAAACTGAGCATTTTAAATAATAATGTACATTCTTAAGAGTGGATGAGACAACAGTAATTTTGTGATAGCTGTGGTTCATTTGCTGAAAATCTTGTCTCTGTGTCAGATGGTTCCAGTTTTACACCCCACTCAAGAACTTGACCAAAATAATCAAAGTAGTACAGAGAGAAAACTGGTCTCAATACTACACAGTGTAATGGTGGATGATCATATTAACACCATTTAATTTCTTTAAAGCAAAAAAGAAATAAACCCTGCAAAAGCTAGTGACCTGAACAGCAAACTCATGAGTTTTTCCCAACAACTAATGACAACATTATCAACTCATATATTTCTCTAATATATACCAGGTGATGTCATCTTTCAGATGAGATGTAGATTTAAATACTTGATTAAGTCAGAACATCAAATGTTGCTTCGACTGTCAACCGGACCAGACTGACTGTCTCTCTCTCCATTCACTTTCTGACTTCATTATTTGATTCAGTTCACCTTCTCTGACTCCAATTCTTTGTTCCCTTAACACCCTGTAAACATGAAAAAGTGAAACCCCATGAATTGCCTTTCAGTATAACACCATAAACATGCTGGAGACCAAGAGCATGCAAGGAAACAACAGAAAGGACTGATATAACAGAGCATTGTCTAACATTAACCTTCAAGGAAAAATACTATCCAGAAAACCTGGATGAGTTCGATCCTTTCTTGAGTGAATTTAAGTTCCCGAATGTTCACATGGTGGCACAGAAAATCTATGTTTTGTTCAGTCCCACCTATGTGTGCAAGCAAACATTTTCCTTTTGAAATACAACAAATTGCATTCCAGATCAGAATTAACTGACCAATATATCAGTTACTTATTGCAAATTGATACCAGACTTTGATGCCATTGTAAAGAGGGGTGATTAACTGTATTGTTTACATTAAGTCTAGGGGGCAGGAAAAAAGGGGGTGTGTTTGGTTTAATTGTTACATTACATTGTCCTGATTGCATTTTTATCATAACAATAAAGGGTTTATATTCATTTGCATTAAAATATATCTTTATTTTAATTGTACGTTTATTGAGCATTTGTGAGCACTCCCCCTATATAATTTCTATACCCTGATGTGGCCAACCAGCTAAAACATTTGCCCACCTCCATTGCAGGCAGTTTGATTCAGTTAAACAGGTTAAGTGGGACTAAGGCCTTATACACCTCTGCTAATTTCAACAATAGGATATGGTGGAGAAATGATACAGAAATTTATCTTTTACCTTTAGCAATTTTATTCTTCCAACAGCTAAACTGAGCTACTATGTCTATGATTCCCCACACCCAACTGCTCTTGATTTAGTATTCATTCCCTGTCCTTAGTAATTCAGTTAACTTAACAAGGTAAATGTCAAAGAATACAATTTTGCTAAGACGTTGACAACCTCAAGTTATACAAAGGTCAAAACTAAATTAGATCCTAGAGGGTGACTCTTTATCCAGAGCATAGTAGAGCTTGGAACAGGTGCTGGCACACAAATATTTGAATTCCCTTTTTAAATCTGTCAGAGTAGACGAATTGGTAAAGAGTAGTATTTGACAGTTTAAATCAGGGGTCTCCAAACTACGGCCTGCTGGCCACATCCAGCCCTCAGCGGGCTGCATCCGGATCGGAGTTGCTGGTTTAAATCAATAAACTTGCAGCCTTTCTGTTCCCTATCTCAGAAAGCTTACCCATATGCTCCAACAAAAGGGATGGGTGTTACAATTCCTGCAAACATGGCAACAAGCATTCTGTTCCAAAGTCTTCTATGTTAAATGTTCTGTTCAATTTCCAGTGTGAAAGATAAATTCCAAGGGGAGATCCACCACCATCTGTGGTTAACTAAGAAAGATAAAGACAGTATCAAACATAAAAAAACGTATAATTTCACAAAGGCGGGAAAGTAAGTTATGAAGAGGGCATGAGGAGGCTACAAAAGAATGTAGATAGGTCAAGCCAATAGGCAAATGGAATGTTATTTGTGCAAATGTAAAATTGTCCATTTTGGCAGGACGATTAGCATTTAAATGGTGAGAGATTACGGAGTTCTGAGATTCAGAGGAATCTGGGTGTTCTAGGGCATCAATCACAAAAAGGGTAGTATACAGGTACAGAAGTAAATTAGGAAAGCCAGTAGAATGTAATCATTCATTCTGAGGGTAATTAAATATGAAAGTAGGAAGGTTATGTTTTAATTCTACATGGCATTGGTGAGACCATACCAGGAATACTGTAATTGTTTTGTTTGAGGAAGGATATAAATTCATTAGAAACAGTTCAGAGAAGATTGACTAAACTATTGCTAGGAATGGGTAGGTTACCTGACAAGGAAAGATGGAAACAGGCTAAGCTTGTATCCATTGGAATTTTTCATAGTATGAGGCGACTTGATTGACATTTGGGGCGGCATAGTGGCACAGTGGTTAGCACTGCTGCCTCACAGCACCGGGGATCCGGGTTCGATTCGTGGATTGGGTCACTGTGTGGAGTTTGCACATTCTTCCTATGTCTGCATGGTTTTATCTGGGTGCTCCAGCTTCCTCCCACAGTCCAAAGATGTGTGGGTTAGGTGGATTGGCCATGCTAAAAAATGCATCTTGACGTCAAGGGACTAGCTAGGGTAAATGCATGAGGTTATGGGGATAGGGCCTGGGCAGGGTTGTGATCGGTGCAGACCCTATGGGCCAAATGCCCCCCTCCAGCACTGTAGGATTCTACAATTCTATGAAACACCTAAGATCCTGGGGGGCCTTTACGAAGTGGATGTGAAAAGGATGTTTCCACTTGTGGGAGAATCTAGAACTAGGATTTTCTGTTTAAAAATAAGGTGTCGGCTATTTAAGGCAGAGAGGATAAGCATTCTTTTCTCCGAGACCAGTGAGCCTTCATCCTTCCTTAATGGGATTCAGTTTGTCTCAGTTGGCTGGATAGCTGGTTAGTGATGCAGAGTAATGTCAACAGCACAGGTTCAATCCCTGTGTCAACTGAGTTTACTCATGAAGGCCCCGCCTTTTCAACCTTGTCCTTTACCTGAGGTGCGGTGATCCTCAGGTTAAATCACCTCCAGTCAGCTCTCCCCCTCAAAAGAGGGAAACAGCCTATGATAATCTGGGACTTTACCTTTCTCAAAATACAGTGGAAACAGAATCTTTGAATATTTTCAAGGCAGAGCTAGATAGATTCTTGATAAACAAGGTTGTGAAAATCATGCATCGTGATCCCTGCACCCGTTTACAGGGGCTATCAAATTTAGTACCCTCAGCATTCACCTCAAGTTTAGCACTGAAGTTTAGTTCAGTGGAAATATGCCTGAGCAGATTTTTGCCAAATGTTACTGACCTTGTCAGCTGATATTAATATTTATTGACTGTAAATCATTAACTTAATGCCTTATCTTACCCATTAAAGCAAGTTATATTTAATATATATCTAGTTAATCTGTTTTTACATGCTGAAATCTAATACAATTGTAGACATTAGAATGATGCGGTGACTACATTAAATTGTTGGTTCAATTAGCATTCAATTTGTGACTTTCCCATTGGCATCTAACTTTATTCTGCACACAGTGAAGTCATTTTCATCTTGTGCAATAGTGTAAAATGATAAAAGCAAACCAGCAGCTCATTTTACTTCTCTGCTGACAATTATTTCCATTGAGGTCAAAATTATCACCTGTATGTTTTATGACAGGACAACTTTTATCAATCACTTCATTAGTTGTGTCCAAAAAAATGTGCCAGTTGTATACATCCCAGCTATTGATTGATTTTTATTACAATATAATATTCAGAAAAATATATTAGTTGATAATGCTGTCACTAGTTGATGGGAGAAGCTGATCATGAGATTGACTTTCAGGTCACTAACTCTTTCAGGGTTTTTTTCACTTTTTATTTTAAAGGAATAAAAATACCCTGATACTATCACTCATTTCTTTTGGATTGTGATATTCAAAAATAGGTTTCTGACCACCTCAGGACAAAAAGTTCATCTTGCATGGCGAAGAGATGAAGTGAGGAAATAGTCTCATTTATTTCCTTTTTGTATGAACTCAGGTTTCCTTTCTGTCAGTAAATCTAGTGGACAATGTTTTTTTGATGCCCCACATATGAATTGACCATAACAGAAGCCTTAGGGGAACAGCTTAAAGACAAATCGATGTAAATTGAACATTCAACATACAAGTTAGGAGCAGGAGGAGATTATTTGCCCCTTCGATTGACCTGTTCAAAGCAATACGCAAGCACTCCAACTCCACCTTCTTCTTCTCTGTTAAATGGTTCTTAGTGTCCTGAGTTGGTGATTAGTAGAATGTTTCAGCAGCAGACAATTGTACCACATGAAGCCAACCTAGGCTGCTAAAACCTAGCCTGCACTGTTCAAAGTGAAGGTGAATTTGATTGCAGCAGGTACTGAATCATGGAGGAAGTGAATCTGATCCTGTGAACTTTAGCATTAAAAAGTGGGAAAAGGTAGGCCCTAGCAATATTAGATGCTGCAATGAAGGCCTTGATAAAAGAATTGGAAAGGTGGAGAGATATCCTGTATCTGCAGGGACTCAGAGATGGTGAAGGTATGTGCTCAGAAGACTGTAGTAACAGGTGGAGTTCAATGTCATTAGTCAACCCTCAAGGATCTGGATGGAGTATTGCATGAAGTTCAAGTGATCAAGGTAGCGGTGAATGCATTTGCAAATGCCTTATCCCACCAAGTGCTCCACTGGCCCCAGACAACACTCAGTTTAGCCATCTGCCATTTACTGACATCCCAGCAAGAATACCCAAAATTAATATACTCTACTGCATACTCACATGCTCAGCATGTCAAAAGCAGACCCAAATCCTGGAACTCTTTTCCCAACAACACTTCGGGTGTACCTACATCACATGGCTCTAACGGATCAAGAAGGTGGTTCACCACCACCTTCAAGGACAATTAGGGATGGGCAATAAATGCTAGCCCACGTTTCATAAAAGAATAAATTAAAAAACACACTTCACAATTTGCACACACTACCAGGAATGCAACCATTATAGCCACATTGATTACACAACACCCCACTGACACATTTCCCTCTCTCTTGCAGAAAAGAGAGACACACAACCAAAGACAGGGAGCTATCTGAGGGGAAGAGGTGTACTTGCATGTCCTCACCTGAATGGAGCAGGTTGTACTGGCCATTAATATAATGCACATTGCAGAAGCTGTGGATAGTTTCCTAATGCCAAATCCTCTTGCTCAATTCCCATCTCCTCCTCATCTTATTCTCTCTATTCCAGTTTACATTATATACATCTCAAACTTACCTCTCCCAGCATCTTACCCTTCAGTCCTTTTTCTTTCAGGTACCCAAGGAATACAACCAAGCCAGGCAGTAGAGGAACAGCTGGAAAACGGTGGTGATGAAGATAAACTGTCATTAATTTCACACTCACTGTCACCAGGTCAGGTACTGACATTGCATGTAGTTTTGAAGATAGAAACAGAATCCATGACCTCGATCCTCCCTTCCCAGCCCACAACTTTTCTGGCGTAGAACTTGGAGTAGGAGATGTGCATCGCCGGCCTTGTTCTGGGATTTGCACATGCGCCGGGAACGCACGTGCATCTCTCAGAGCCGGAGAACAGTCACAGGCCAGACTATGCTGGAAACTGATGGAAGGCAGGTAAGTAATTTGAATCTGTTTTTAATATTTTTAAAATGTCTTTTACATTTCATTATCAGGAACTTGCTGGTCCCGATTGAATGTCCCACCTCACCAGGAGTACTTCATTCCAGCGGGGTTTAGAATAGCTCTTCGAGTTCAGGGAGACCTTGCTGAAATGAAGGGAGGGCAATAGGGGGTCCCCCAGAGGGGTCGGGTGGCTGGAGGAGGGGTAGATGTGGTCGGGAGGGGGGTGGTGGTGCCCCCTCGGCATGGATACCTTGGCAGTGCCAGCCTGTGCCCTCTGTCACTGCCCAAGGGGCAATGTGCCCATGCCCAGAGGGCACCTTGGCATTACCCACTGGGCATTAGGGCATGTGGGTGGGGCCTAGGGGTGATCAGTGAGGGTGGGGGTTTCTCGCTGCCACTCTGTGTGGCAATCAGTCTGAGCTGGAGGGAGGCTAGCGATCGGGGGGGGTAGGCTGGTCTGCTTCCTGGGAGTCTGACCCTGGCGGTGGGAATCAGTGGGGGTTGGGAGGTCTGCCAGGGTGAGGGGATCACCACTGCAAGGGAGAGTGGGCTGGACATGGGGGCACTCTGGGGTTGGCGGGAGGGCGGGGTTCAGGGCTGGCCTGGGAATTGTTCTGGGGCCGTGATTGGGCTCAGGATGGCTGCTGGAGAGTCAGCACTTTGGGGGGGGGGGGTCCTGGGCTGGTCAGCGATCAGGCTGGCCAGCAAATTGGGAGCCTGACAGATCAGGACCACTGCACATGCACAGAGTTCCAGAACTGTCAAACCCCGTGCAAATAGGCTCACCCCGGCCCCCTGCCGGGTTTTTAATGAGATTCATAATTGGGATTTCTGCATTGCACAGAGTAGGGAGATTCAAGTGAGAAGTTGAAGTAACAAAACAGTCAGGATCTAGAACAGTTTTCCCGCCAATTCAGTGCATTTGGGAGAATCGTAGCCCATATGTGAGACACCAGAAGGGTAGCCTGCAGCCAGGGCAGGGAACAAAGATGGTGTCAGTTAGTGTCAGCTCAGAGAGCAAGGTAGGATACGATGTCTGCTGCAGAGCACTCCAATAAGAGCTGCGTTGGGACCACTGACAGAAAAAGGTTAACAGATACGCGCAGTGAAATGCATTAGGAAACCTATTAGAAAGCCTGTCCTCAATATAAAGGAGCGCGAGGTGCCCAGCACCGGCCTGGAATAAGACTTTAAACACAACTGGAATCCATCCTTCCCAGCTGAAGCTGGTCCCCAACCCAATCAATACACTTGTAGAACCAAACAAGTTGCAGCAAATATGGTCGATACCTCAATTTCCATTAAGCACCCCAGCTTTCACCAAGTGCCTGAGTACTGCAGCGTACGCTCTCATTACTGTCATGCAAGGTCACCTTACCACAATATAAGCTCAAACTGCTTCATCGTGGATTTCAAGGATTTTGCAGGGTGTTACCACAATGTGTCCTTCGGTAGGTTAATAGATTGCTGAGATGCCATCGTGGTAGAATGGCAGTGGATCCACAAAGTTGCTGTCAGCATTCAGGAAGACAGCATTCTCCCTCCTACCCCTACTCTCTGCCAGTGCCCTTGCTGTTGCCTGACAGCCAGCCAGGCTTGACCTCTGCCATCCATTCTGAGATGATGCAGTCTGAAGCCACATCTTCCAAGCCCCAGGATAGCTCCAGGTCATCCTCCAAGATCGTCTGCAATCCCCTCCTAGATGTCAGCAACCAACCATGGCACAATACTGGGACAGCAAAAGCATACAGAAGACAGGCAGAAAGAAATCCACACAAATTTGGCTGGGAATGTCTGCTTTGTCGTGGCTCTTTTTTCTTCATTGTGGTCAATGACAGAAGACAAGTAAAGATTGGGATTGTTGGTGAATGAGGAATTGGGTCTGCAGTTACTGATCCTACAGTTGGATAAATTCTACACCAGAAAGGGACTTTGTAGGTTGCCTCCTCCCTTTCTCTTCTTCCTCCTCCACTTCTGTTCTCTTACCTTCAGTTATTGATTATATAGGTGCTGTCAAACCCCTACAATGGCAAGCATGCAGCAGACCACAATAAATCCTGAACTCCCCCTGCTGAATACAGCAGGGCTCATCAAAGCAGTGGAAGGGGATTTGAACATACTAAATGTTTTATCATATTTCATGTGGCAGCATCACTTTCATTACCTACATGCTGCGCATGGGTTACACATTAGAGTCATCAATTGATAACCCTTGTTGTCTAATAGCTACCCTTTGGTTTACAATGGTGGGTCAAATGATTGCCGCAGAATGAAAGTATTATGATTAGTGCCAGGATACTAGGCATTGACCTGATGTAGGGCAGAGTTAATGTATGTACGTAAAGAGAAGTGAGTGCAGTGAATGGCACCCTGCAGCATGAAGAGGCCCTTGATTATAACAAAGCCACATGCTGACTTCGCCTGGCAACTGAGCATAAAATATAATTAGCTATCAATATATAGAGGGTGCCAGGGCTGAGTATCACAGGGCTGGTGGGGCGGGGGGGGTTGAAAGGGTGAATGGCTCACTTCCAGATGCAAAGTTGGAATGGAGCCAACCTGTCCCATGTTGGCCTGCCCTGCAGCTATAAAGGGGAGGCTAAGAGAGGGCTGATTGGTATTTCCACCCCTCACTGGCAATAGCAGGAAGAAATGGGGGATTCTATTTGGGAACCACAGACCCTGTTTCCCCAGTCAGCAAAGGGTAGTCCCAAAGTTTGACCCTTTTCTTCTCACTCTTTGCAGAGATTATTTAAAAAATATCCGGCTGCCCATTCCTGCCTCACTGCCCAAATGTTTTATGGTCTGGACAGCATATTATTTATGACCCTTGATTACCTATTTAAATGTGGCAAGTGGGAGGATAAACATTCCTCCCCATGGTCACCATTGCAGCCGCTGGTAATGCTGTCCTTGCCTGACCCTGACGATTTGGTTGTGCCTCAGCCTGGCTCAGATGCATGAATCACTCCTGAATTTCCTGGGTGAATATAATCCCCTGTTGAGCCCTTCTTTCTCCCCATTCCTAGCTCTTCCAGCAGCTTTTCCTTGTCTTGAGCCCTCTATTCATTCTCCAAGTCAAGCTGTATCCCAAGGGGAATACCCACTAGTGCAACCTTGTCTGGGAGCAATTGGTCTGTACGGATGCCTCGTATAATACCTTCAGCATTATTCCCTGTGTAATTCTGGAACTTTAAAACAACTATATAAAGTACCAAGCATTTGTAGAATGGAAGCAAGGGCTGAAGAAATCAGCCAGCAACTAATTTGTAAGCAGCAGTGGCAATAGTGCTGGTGAGGATATCCTTCATGCTGCTAAACGTTAGTTCAGTTGTGTAATGGAAATGAAGACATTAGCTCGAGCATTGTGCTCCAAAATGTCAGTGCAGGTGCCAAATCATCTTTGTACTTCATTGAAGTCATGATTTGCTGACTCTGCATCCTTCACTATTCACACATGAACATCCACACTTATGTGACACCCCAAGAATGGGTCCATGAAAGATATACCATTTTTCAGTTGTAAGAATACTTCAAAGCACCCAAAGAATAGGCACAAACAATTGCACTTTCTTGCTGTGAGATTAATAAATGGGCTTGAATTTCTGCGTACTGATATTTTAGGGAAAAGCTGCTTTTCCACAGTTAACTTTGAATTGAGAAAGCCTATTTTTTCAATAATTAAATTTGTCATATGTCTAGACTGTGATAATGAAACACCATCCAACAGTACGCGTGCCTGCATGATGGTTAACCTTTCTGCAGCAACACCTGGAGGAGATGAGAGGGGATGAGATATGCAAGATTGTGCCGTGACTTTAAGTTAACTTCTGAATTGTCTTCTAACGTATGTGCATGTGTTGAGAATAGGGAAGGTGACATGGGGTAATATCTTATCAGATCTTCTTGACCTGCACATTGAACTTCTTTAAATACTGCACATTTAATTGGCCAGTCAAACACTGCAGCTACTTTTTATTTTGTAACTACTGCTTTGTTAGACGTGGTGAGTGAGAGATTTTGAGGAAATTGGGTCTTGCTGTGAGATGGCATCAGTCGGCCTGATTTATTAAGTCTTGGCACCAGTTTAGAAGAGGAACTGAAATGTTAGTAATGAAAAGATAAAAAGGGGGAAAAATAACTGATATAAATTAACAACAGATCTGCTATATATGCACAGCAGCTATGTCAGCATTGGAAAACACAAAAATTGGGTTCACGTTTTGGGTCTAAACCCTTTGGCTGAATGAGAAATCAGTGACAGACTGGCTGAGATGCAACGAAAATCCTGATTTTGTGCACAAATGTGTTATAATTCTGTTCAGTTTGCATCCTTGTTACTTTGTATGCATGTCATTAATTTTACAATAAGTACTTTAGCCCAAAATAGAGTAGAGCATCGCTTCTGAGAGCATATCAGAATACTGAGCAGTGGTGCCAAGGGGGCATTGGGTGCCCAGGGGTAGGGCCAGGGCATACTGAGGGTGGGGCCTACTGAAGGGGCCATTGGTGGTGAGGGAGGGACCCGCTGCGCACTCTGCAATGGAATCGGTGGGGTTGGGAGGGAGTGAACGATTGGGACTGTCCATGGTGGACAGCCTAAACTGTCATTCAAAGTGGATATAAAATACAGCACCTTCTTGTGTGCTTCTGATGTGCAATGCACCAAAATCACAAACATTACCCTCTAGGTGTTTTGGCAATCTTGTGAAGCACTGGGGACAAACAGCACAGCTGAGCCCAATGCTGTTTTCTCTCCATGCTCAATTACACGCAGGTCATTGAACATCGTTGGAAGCAGAAATCTTTGTAGATTTTTACTTAATGCTTACACTGAGGTCAAAGATGCTAAGAGCATTTATTTTATATTAACCAATTTTCTTCCTTTTCAAACTGTGAGAATTTCTACTATGAATGCTACAAATACCCTGTCATCTTTCACTGCATATATGCTGTAGAAATATATTCAGACGTTCACAGGTACACCAGAATTTAATGTCAAGAGTTCATGTTATGTGTTCATTACAATACTCCCATGGGAATTTGGAATTTGAAGGCAGAGCATGATGGGAATAGCCATAGAAATATTCTTTTATTTATTCATTAGACTTAATTTGTTGACACGTTCCCATCAGAGCTGGGAAGTCTGCAGCGAGTAACTCACTTCCTGACTCCTCAAAGTAATTACCTACAAGGTATTACCTAGGTAATACAAAGTATTACAAGGTATTACCAAGGTATCACCATTACCTACAAGGCTCAAGTCAAGAGTGTGGCATGTACTCTTCACTTGCCTGGATGCGTGAAGCTCCAACAACACTCAAGAAGCTGAACACCATCCAGGACAAAGCAGTCCACTTGTTAGGCACCCACTCACTCCCTCCACCACTGATGCACAATGACAGAAGCATGTACCATCTACAAGATGCACTGCAGTAACTCACAGAGGCTCCTTCAACAGCACCTTCCAAACCCACGACCTCTACCACCTAGAAGACAAGAGCAGCTGATGTATGGTATCACCATTTGCAAGGAGGCAGCAACTCAGTGATATTTTCACTGGACTAGTAATCCTGAGACCCAGAGTAATGCACTGGGGGCCTTGGTTTGAATTCCATCATGGCAGATGATGAAACATGAATTAAATAAAAATCTCATGATTACCATGAAGCAATTGTCGTAAAATCCCATCTGATTTATTAAAGTCTCTTAGAGAAGGAAATCTTCCATCCTTATTGGTCCGGCCTACATGTGACTCCAAACACACAGCAATGTGGTTGTCTTTTATGTGCTTCCAGAATAGCCTAGCAAGCCACTCATTTTAAATACAATTAGGAATGGGCAGTAAGTGCTGGCTCAGCCAACAATGCTCATATCCCATGAATGGATGAAAAAGAAGTTCCCCTCCAAGTCACCTAACACCCTGACTTGAAACTATGTCACCGTTACTTCACTGTTGCTCGGTCAAAATCCCTTCCTAATGGTACTGTAGATATATCTACACCACATGAACTGCAGAAGCTCAAGAACACATCTCACCACCACCATCTCAAGGGCAATAAATGCTGGCCTATCCAGCAATATCCAATCAAAGAAATTCTTAATTTTAACATAAATATGCCTAAATGCCATCATATCAACCTTCATAGAAAATGATTTCATGGAATTACATAGAATATACAGCATAGAAGTGGACCATTCAGAACAACTCGCTTGTGCTGGTCTCCTCCTATTGTATGTACAACACCATACAAAAGTAGCACACAACAGTATTTCTTACTGCATAAAAATTTTTGTTATCAAATCTGATATAACAATTACTTATATGAATAGAAAAGTCTTTTGGTCATTACAAAGGTGCAGCTCAATCATGGAGCAGTAACATATATTTCTAAATATAGAACATAAGAACATAAGAAATAGGAGCAGGAGTAGGCCATCTAGCCCTTCGAGCCTGCCCCGCCATTCAATAAGATCATGGCTGATCTGTCGTGGATCAGTTCCACATTCCCGCCCTCTCCCCATAACCCTTAATCCCCTCGATTATCAAAAACCCATCAACCCACGTCTTAAAAATATTTAGCGAGGCAGCCTCCACCACTTCAACGGGCAGAGAATTCCAGAGATTCACCACCCTTTGAGTGAAGAAGTTCCTCCTCAACTCTGTTCTAAACCGCCCCCCCCCTTTATCCTGAGGCTGTGCCCCCAAGTCCTACTGTCTTTTTTGAGCGGGAAGAGTCTCTCCACCTCTATCCTATCCATCCCATTCATCATCTTATACGTCTCAATGAGATCTCCCCTCATTCTTCTAAACTCTAATGAGTACAAGCCTAGCTTATTCAGCCTCTCCTCATAGCTCAACCCCCTCAACTCCGGTATCAGCCTAGTAAACCTCCTCTGCACTCCCTCCAAGGCCAAAATATCTTTGCGCAGGTGCGGCGCCCAAAACTGCACACAGTACTCCAGCTGCGGCCTCACCAATGCCCTATACAGCTGCAGCAAGACCTCCCTACTTTTATATTCAATCCCCCTCACTATGAAGGCCAGCATCCCATTCGCCTTCCTGACCACCTGCTGCACCTGCAAGCTGGGTTTTTGCGACTCATGCACAAGGACCCCGAGGTCCCTCTGCACCGTCGCCTGCTGCAGTTTTTCGCCCCGTAAGTAATAGTCCTTCCTACCATTATTCCTACCAAAGTGGACCACCTCACACTTGCCAACGTTAAATTCCATTTGCCATTTCCTAGCCCATTCGCCCAGCCTATCTCGATCCTTCTGCAGACTCTCCACACCTTCCGCACAATTTGCCGTTCCCCCAATCTTGGTGTCATCAGCAAATTTCGACACCCTACACTCGGTTCCCTCCTCCAGATCATCTATATAAATGGTAAAAAGCTGAGGCCCCAGCACCGACCCCTGGGGCACTCCACTAGTCACCATCCGCCAATCCGAATAGCACCCGTTGACCCCCACTCTCTGCCTCCTATTTGACAACCAATCCTCTATCCACGCTAACACCCTACCCCCAACTCCATGTCCCTCGACCTTCTGCAATAACCTCTTGTGAGGTACTTTGTCAAACGCCTTCTGAAAATCTAGAAAGACCACATCCACCGGCTCTCCTCTATCCACTGCCCTAGACACATCCTCATAGAACTCCAGTAAATTTGTCAGACACGACTTCCCTTTAATGAAACCGTGCTGCAAGGCTTATTATTGTCAGGATAATGAACAAAGAACAAAGAAAAGTACAGCACAGAAACAGGCCATTCGGCCCTCCAAACCTGCGCTGATCATGATGCCCGAGCTAAACTAAAAAAAACCCTTCTGTCCTTACTCAGTCCATATCACTCTGTTCCCTCCCTATTCATGTACCCATCCAGATGCCTCTTAAATGTTGTAATGTGCCTGCTTCCACCACCATCTCCTCTGACAGCACATTCCAGGCATCCACCATTCTGTGTGAAATACTTCCCCTGCACATCCCACTTAAACTTCCCCCCCCCCCCCCACCTTGAACATGTGACCTATTGTAATTAACACTTCCATCCTAGGAAAAAGCCTCTGACTATCCAACTTGTCTATACCACTCATAATTTTGTAGACATCTATCATGTCTTCTCTCAGCCTCCATCTTTCCAGTGAAAACAATCCTAATTTATTCAATCTCTCCTCATAGCTAACCCCCTTGAGATGGGGCAACATCCTGGTGAACCTCCTTT
Source organism: Carcharhinus amblyrhynchos (assembly GCF_965287045.1). Classification (NCBI taxonomy): domain Eukaryota; kingdom Metazoa; phylum Chordata; class Chondrichthyes; order Carcharhiniformes; family Carcharhinidae; genus Carcharhinus; species Carcharhinus amblyrhynchos. Next base: position 82,657,036 of record NC_137331.1, on the reverse strand, counting down.
GCACTCTCTTCAAAACTTCCATATCCTTCTGATAGTTGGTGATCAGAACTGCACACAATATTCCAAATGCAGCCTAAGCAAGATTTTCTATAGCTGCAACACGATTTCCCAACTCTTGTATTCAATGCCCCAACCGATGAAGGCAAGCATGCCATGTGCCTTTTTAATCACCATGGCCACCTGTGTTGCCACTTTTAGGGAATGTGGACCTGCACACCAAGATCCCTCTGAGTTAATGTTCAAAAGGATTCTGCCATTTACAGTATAATTCACACTTAAATTTGATCCTCCAAAATGCAGCACCTGGCGTTTAATTCAGATAAATGCAATCTGCCATTTCTGTTCCCAAGTCGCCAATCTATCTATATCTTGTTGTATCCTCTGACAATCCCCACACTATCAACAACTCCACCAATCTTCATGTCATCTGCAAACTTACTGATCAGACTACCCACATTTTCCTCCAGACCGAACAACAGAAGTCTGAGCACTGATCCCTGCTGAATACTACTAGCTACAGATCTCCATTCTGAACAGCACTCTTCCATCGCTACTCTCTGTCTGCTATAACCAAGCCAGTTCTGTATCCATCTAGCCTGCCCACCCTGAATCCCATGCAATTTTTGTACTAGTCTGCCATGTGCAACCTTGTCAATGCCTTACTAAAGTCCATATAAACTACATCCACAGCCCTTCCCTCATCAATTATCTTTGTCACCTCTTCAAAATACTCAATCAAGTTGGTGAGACATGACCTTCCCCATACAAAACCGTGCTGCCTGTCACTAACTAGTCCATTTTCTTCCAAATGTACATATATCCTGTCCCTCAGTATCTTCCCTGAAAGCTTCCCCCCCTCTGACGTCAGGCTCACCGGCCTATAATTTCCTGAAATGGGTGGGCATGTCACTGATCGATACCTTTAATTATCGCAACATTAGCAGAGTAAGTAAACTAAGAATAATATTCCATTCTGTGCATTTGTCTTCTCCCAATTAATGAACACCAACAGAAGAATTATTTAAATAGTGCCAAATTATTGTCTGTAACACTCTTACTGAGAGAGAAATAATGGTCTGAATTTACCTTTACTGATAACAGTAAGGCTGTCAGCCTCACCAAAGCCAATGATGGCTCCCTCTTCCCCATGCCACCACATATAAATGCAGCTATAAGTATCTGAGAACCAGTCTCCCATCCAATCTCATTCTGACTGCACCTCTTTTGCCAAGAATGGGAGCCAAGCCTAGGACATGCCTAATTTTCCATTGTTGGGTGGGCCCCAGAGGAAAATTTCTGCTGCTCCAATTCCACCAGGAACGGGTAATAAAAAGGAAAAAAAACTACTTTGCTTTTTGAACCTGTTCTGGCCCCCAGCTCCTCTGCTGAATAGATTGATCTGTTGGGAGAGCAGCAATCACCTCCCCTCTGAGACCCACAGTTAAAAGGTGTTAGACTCTGGTGATATTTAGAGCAGAATCTCGCCAATTTCAAGTGACTGTCCTCACTGGTTCCAAAGAACAGGTTAAAATTATAAAATAGGCAGATGGCTCTTAGACAAAATTGTCAGGATATGGGATGTTCCTCTTTCGAGCAGAATAGGAGATTTCATTGAGGCATTTTGATAGGGTAAACAGGAAAAACTCTTTCATATAAAGATCATTCAATAATCAGAGGACATAGTTTTAAAATGATTGGCAAAAGAACCAGAGATGACTTTAATTCTTTTTAACATACAGAGAAAGTTGTTGCAATCTGGAATGCACAAACTGAAATGTTGGCAGAAGCAGATTCAACAATAACATTCAATAACAAGAGTTTGACATGGTTAATATCGTCCCGTTTAATTCCTAGAATTCTTTGGTGGTGGGCGCAATCCTAGAAACGTGGCAGGAAATGGCATGCTGGTATATTGTTTTAGGAGCAGACAGTAACCACAGTCATAATGTAAATGACACTTAACTGGTGGCTGAGGAGACATCTTCTGTTGAAATTGCCCTCATGTCCGTGACCCTTGCATTCATTGAGAAGATGATGATGAGGTCAGTGTTTTATTTTTAAAAACATTTTTTTGTTTCTGTGAGGAATTTTCATTTTTCTGCTCCTCAATTTTTCATTAACTGGCCTAATGTATTTTAAATTAGTGAAGCTGTTTTAGCTCATGTGTCATTGGCAGTTTGCCCATCATGTGTGAAGCTGTAAGGAAGGACAAGAGCTTGCCCCAGATCAGATGCTGGTGTTGCTTTGAATCATTGTCCGTTGTCTATTAATATAATTCAATATGCATCTCATTGACTCCCATCTAACCATGTACGAGATCAGTATGCAGACACACACGTATTTTGCAATAAGCATACCTGTAATAGGTGCAGTTGTTGGTGCACATACAGGGGGAGGTTAACAAATAATCACCAGTCTATTGAAAGTTTTGCACAAGGGGTAAACTTCCTATATTCATAACGTTCACTTCCTACTGTTGCATTTCTCACATATCTTCTGACCACTGTGAACATTACCACAGGAAATCTGTTAGTATATGTTAAATAGCTCCATAGTGACTAAAATTTACATTTTTAATCAGTACATTAAATTTTTATATGTATGCCTAACACTCAACATTGCTGGAGAAGAAATTGTAGAAACTATACCAGAAACTGTCATTAGCATGCCATTGGCATGTCATTGCAATGTATCATTATTTGGGTGATGTGTGTGCAGCAGGGGAAAAACTAAGTTCAGACTTTGTCTCAGTGCAGCAACAATTTCTGTTGCAGCTATGTGCAATCTACATTGCAGTGCTACAGATAACAGTAGAAAGATTATCTCAAAGCTGTAGTCTTACAACACTAGCACAGGAGGGAGTAGGCTCGTGTCCACCGATCACTGAAAGCGGTAACGCAAGTGGATACAGTAGTCAAGAAGGCATACGGCATGCTTGCCTTTGTCGCTCAGGGCACTGAGAATAAAATTTCACAGGTCATGCTGCAGCTGTACAGAACTTTACTTAGGCCTCATTTAGAATATTGTGTACAATTCTGGTCACCACACTACCAGAAGGATGTGGATGCTTGGAGCGGGTACAGAAGAGGTTTACCAAGATGTTGCCTAGTCTGGAGGGTATTAGCTTTGAGGAGAGATTGGATAAACTCGGTTTGTTCCCACTGGAATGGAGGCTGAGGGGTGACCTGACAGAAGTTTACAAGGTTATGATTGGCATGGACAGAGTGGATAGTCAGATGCTCTTTCCTAGGGTGGAAAAGTCAAGTACTAGGGGACATAGATTTAATATACGTGGGGAAAAGTTTAGAGGAGATGTGCGAGGCAAGATTTTTACACAGAGGGTGGTGAAAGTCTGGAATGCGCTGGCTGGGGAGTTGGTGGGAGCAGGTACAATTAACTTAAGGGGCAACTAGTCAAATAGGGTGGGAATGGAAGAGTGTGGAATCTGTAAGTGCATACGGTTTTAGTTTAGGCAGGCATCATGATCGGCGCAGGCTTGGAGTGCCAAAGGGCCTGTTCCTGTGCTATACTTTTCTACGTTCTTTCTTTATTCTTTGTTCAAACACTTCTAGACACTACACTGCTTGCCAGGGTGGAAGAAGTTGGATATCAGCAGAAGATCCTTTGGACACATGGTCAAAAGATAGTGGATGTAGATAGCCATTGAGTTCAATGCCAGGAATCAAGCCCTGAGGACTTTGATGCAGTGCTACAAGAGATTCAATGACTTCTCATGAGTGACCAAGGTTAGTGGATATATCTTCAATGCCAGCTTCTAACTCTACCCCTAGTCTCAGGCACTACTCAATTCATCCCACTCCCACCACTCACATACCAGTCATTTCTTATTAAGCGGACGACATACCAAACATTTGTGTTCTTCACCACAACTTCACACATAAAACACTGCAGCAAGCCTCACACTCACATTTCACAAGTTTCACAGTCAGATAGTTAACTATGATAGCTGCAATATCAAACAGATTCACATCACATATTAAATACTTCCCTCTCTGCAGGACAAGGTGTCACATCACAGAGAGCAGCAAGAGCTAACGAAAGGGGAACAGGAGTACCTGCATATGGAACAAAATATGCTGGCCATTATTTGGATGATCATTGCTGAAACAGTAGAATGGGTTGGGGCTGAAACCATTAAAGATGATGGTATTTTCATAGCTAATCCTCATACTAACCTCCACCCTGTCCTGGGAGGTTAGTATGAGGATTAGCTATGAAAATACCCTCATCTCACTCTTCTCATTTATAAACTGCAGGTGATGTAAGAACGCACCCTTTCTCCCTGCTGTCTGGTCTAGAACAAAGAACAAAAACAGCCCGGGAAACAGGCCCTTCGGCCCAACGAGCCCGCGCTGCCATCTTAACACCACCAGTCCCCCCTCCACCCATGACCCTTATCTATTGTTTTATGGCCATCCACATTGAGGGAAACTAATTTAGGGACAATTTATTACTGCCAATCAGCCTAACAGCACATCTTTGGGGTGTGGGAGGAAACCGGAGCACCCGGAGAAAACCCACGCAAGCACGGGGAGAATGCGCAAACTCCCACAGACACTGGCCCAAATCCATGTGTCTGCACAGCAATCAGTGATAGTCACTGAGCTGTCGTCTTGCCCAGTATCTGGTCCAGTTTAAGCACACACTAACGACATGAAGCACTAGGCCAATCCTGAACAACCAAGAGCAGCCCAAGTACGACCCATCGCGTGTATGCCCCTCGTTGGACACAAGGCGGACCGACTTAAAACCTGTGAATGAAAAGAGAAAAAAAACGTTATTATCGTACCATATCCATTTACCTTACCAGGGACGCCCCAATGCTAATGAACCTTATTTAAAATAATCTCCTATATCCACCCATCTCCAACCCACTCATGTGCCTGTCTAAGTTACTCTTAAACAACTCTAGCGTGCTTGCCTCCACCACCTTACTTGGCAGAGCATTCCATACCCCTGCTACCCTCTGTGTGAAAAACCTCCCTCTAATATCTGTGTTATACCTCTCCCCCCTCACCCTAAGCCCGTGGCCCCTCATACTGTGTGTCTCTAACATAGGAAATAGCTTACCTCTGTTTACTCTATCTATACCCTTCATAATCTTGTATACCTCTATTAGATCCCCCCTCAGTCGCTGTCTTTCAAGGGAAAAGAGTCCCAATTTATTCAATCTTTCCTCATACCCCAGTCCTTCCAACATCCTGGTAAACCTCCTCTGCACTCTCTCCAGAGTCTCCACGTCCTTCCGGTAGTAAGGTGACCAGAACTAGACGCAGTACTCTAAATGCGGCCTAACCAACGTTCTGTACAACTGCAACATTAGAATCCAGCTCTTATATTCTATACCCTTTCCTATAAAGGCTAACATACCATAGGCTTTCTTCACCACACTCTCCACTTGTACTTCCACTTTCAAAGACTTGTGCACTTGCACCCCCAGGTCTCGCTGTGATTCTATACTCTTTATGGGCTTACTCTTTATCATATAACTCCCTCCTACATTATTCCGGCCAAAATGCATCACCTCACATTTATCCAAATTAAACTCCATTTGCCATGTATCTGCCCAATATACCAGCCTATCAATATCCAGTTGTATTGCCAGACACTGCTCCTCACTGCCCGCCAATCCAGCCATCTTAGTGTCATCAGCAAATTTGCTGATCACACCACTTACTCCCTCTTCCAAATCATTTATATACACTACAAAGAGAAGAGGTCCCAGTACTGAGCCCTGCGTCACACCACTAGTGACAGACCTCCAGCTAGAAAAGGACCCCTCCACTACTACTCTCTGACTCCTCTTTACAAACCTTTCTCTTCCTCCTCCTCCTTCCAGAAGCTTACCCTGTTCTGCATGGTCTCTGATCATTCTCCAAGTCTTGCTGTATTCCAAGGAGAATGCCTAGGACAATTCCAAGGAAAACCTTGAAGTCATCAAAAATACCTTCAGTGCATGTTACCTCGCTCACTGTAGATATTTGTAACTTTGAGCAACAATTTGAAGCATCAAAATCGTTTAGAATTGTAATAACAGTGAGAAGAAATCAATCAGTATTTAACCTGTAAGTAGCTGATAGCTCCTGCAACTGAATGTGTTCCACATATAAAGTTAAGAGAGAGCATAGCTTGAGCATGGACTTCCAAAATGGCTCCATTGGTGTCAACTCAGCATTCACTGGGACGATGTTAATACCTTCACCAATATGGTATCTGGTGAAAATCACAACACAAAAGTGTGCATGTGCCGTGGACTTCATTTTGGAGCTCTTGCAGCCCCCAAAAACCAGGCGCAAACAATCACAATTTCCTACCCTCTGTAGCATCCTGCAGCCTGTGGCTACCCTTGTCATTATTGACTGTGTTTCCGAATTTAATACAATTTGCAATCTTTGAAATTATGCCCTGCATATCAAGTCCAGGTGAACAAAAAAATAAATAATTCTAATGCCAACCCCTGGGGAGCATCACTGTATCTTGACTGAAATCGGCTAACTCTGCAAAGACCTCGGATTAAACACAGGGCTTTTGAGTTTGCTTAGCTTAGCTATTAATTGGCTAAGCTGACTGATCCTGCGTGGAAGCTTACTGATGTACCTCCAGTAAATTTGTTATGTGAGTTCACAGTTATGTTTAAGAACATAAGAACATAAGAAATAGGAGCAGGAGTAGGCCAACTAGCCCTTCGAGCCTGCCTCGCCATTCAATAAGATCATGGCTGATCTGTCGCGGCTCAGTTCCACATTCCCACCCTCTCCCCATAACCCTTAATCCCCTCTCTTATCAAAAACCCATCAACCCGCGTCTTAAAAATATTTAGCGAGGTAGCCTTCACCACTTCAACGGGCAGAGAATTCCAGAGATTCACCACCCTTTGAGTGAAGAAGTTGCTCCTCAACTCCGTTCTAAACCGCCCCCCCTTTATCTTGAGGCTGTGCCCCCTAGTCCTACTATCCTTTCTGAGCAGGAAGAGTCTCTCCACCTCTATCCTATCCATCCCATTCATCATCTTATACGTCTCAATGAGATCTCCCTTCATTCTTCTAAACTCTAACGAGTACAAGCCTAATTTATTCAGCCTCTCCTCATAGCTCAACCCCCTCAACTCCGGCATCAGCCTAGTAAACCTCCTCTGCACTCCCTCCAAGGCCAAAATATCCTTGCGTAAGTACGGCGCCCAAAACTGCACACAGTACTCCAGCTGCGGCCTCACCAATGCCCTACACAGCCGCAGCAAGACCTCCCTACTTTTATATTCAATCCCCCTCGCTATGAAGGCCAGGCCAGCATTTACAGTCACTAGAGGCCAGTAATCAGCACTACCTGCCCCTGATAGTGAACAGAATGGTGCTAGTGGGGGTTTCACATTTAAGTAAACTGATGATGGCACCACATAAATGGGGCATAAATTTATTTTACTAGAAAGCCTCTGATTAAGGAGCAGCACTGTGCAGAACACCATGCAAAAGGACAATTCTGCAGACGCTAGAAATCCGAAATAAAAAACAAAAATTGCTGCAATTACTCATTATTTATGGAGAGAAACAGAGTTATCAGCCGGAATTCTCTGGCCTTTCATACCCGATCGTCACTGCCAGAGTGGTTGGAGAATTTGACGCTCAGCCAAATCTCCATTCATTGAAGTGGGACAGGAGGATCCCACTGGCGTGAATGGCTGGAGAATCCTGCCCAATGTTTCATAGCAATGATATGTCATAGGAAAGTGAAATAAGATAGAAATTTGAGTGTTTTTAAGCCTATGAAGGGAGGAAGGTGACAGAAGAACAAAAAGGAAGCTAGGGTGGGAGGCAGAAGAGATTAGCAAAAGATTTCATGATGCAAAAACCAAAGTAAGTGGTAATGGGTAAAGAGTAAAGAAGCAAAAATTGTGTGAAGGTGGGTAGTGAACGGTATGTAGTAGCCACCTGAATAGCTTACAGTCTTGGTCCAAACATGGGCAATAGGGCTGAACTCAAAAAGTTCAGGTAACTGCTCTTGACATCAAAGCATCATTTGGCCAAGTGTGGCATCAAGGAGCAAAACTGAAGTAAATGCGAAGCAGGGGAAAGCTCTCCAGTGGGTTGGGGTGATACTCAGCATAAAGGAAGCCAGTTGTGGTTGTTGGAAATCAATCAAGTCAGTTCCAGAACATCAGTGCAGGAGTTCTTCAGGATTGTGTCCTATGCCGAACCATCTTCAGTTGTTTCATCATCATCGTTCCTTCCATCACCAGGTCAGAAATGGGTATGTTCACAGATAATTGCACAATGTTCAGCAAACACTCAGATACTGAAATATCTGGTAATAAAACCTGGGCAAGATTCAGGCTTGAGCTGATAAGTGATAAGTAATACTTGTGCAACACAAGTGTCAGGCAATGACCCTCTCAACCAGAGGATCCAACCATCTCCCCTTGACATTCAATAGCATTACCTTTGCTGAATCCCCACTATCAATATTCTGGGGCCTACCATTGACCAGAAATTGAACTGGATAAAATATAAACACTGACTACAAAAGCAAATCAGAAGCTGGAAATTCTGCAGAGAGTAACACACCTCCGGACTCTCCAAAGCCTGTACACCATCCACATGACACAAATCAGGAATGTGATGGAATACTCTCCATTTGCCATTTGCAGCTCCAACAACATTCAAGAAGCTCAACGCTATCCAAGATAGAGCAGCCGCTTGATTGGCACCCCACTCATCAACTGGAACATTACAAGATGCACTGCAGCAGCTCACTACCAAAGCTTCTTCAACAGCACCTCCCAAACTTGAGGCCTCTACCACCTAGAAGGACAAGGGCATGAGAACACCATCTTAAGTTCTGGGGTAGGATGTTCAAATCACCCCATGCTTGTATGGTGAGGGTGTGACCTATTCTTTTAGTGATGGGAAAGGACCTCCTCTGTGCTGAGAGACTAGAACAAAAAGTGCTGTGGTGAAAAGAGTGAGGCTGGCTTAGCAGCTGTGGTAAAAAGAGGAATTACTTGAGGCTGACTGGATTGTGTCAACAATGAAATGTTTGATCTGCTCTGGAGCTTCAATCAGAGCAATTCAAAGTGACCAGGCTACAAAAGGGAATCCCCCTAGTGAGAGTGACATCTCCTGTCAGTCAGAGTACTTCAAAGGGATCTGCTGAGACGTGAGGCTTCTCAGAGAGATGAAAATTGCTTGACTGTCACGTTTGTTTTTGTCAAAGATGTAAATCGCGTTGAAATGCATCGGGCAGAATTTTCTGGCTGTTCTTGCTGCAGGATTTTCCAGTCCCGCTGCAGGGAAAAGAGATTTGGCTGAACGTCAAATTCCCTATTCTCGCTTGCAGTGGCAGTGGTGCGTGAATGCCATTTTTGAGATTGTGAGATAGATGGCGTACTGTCCTTGCACCTTTTTTTTTAAACTCCCCATCAAAAAAGACTGTCAGATCTTCAGTCATAAAGACACTGCTCCTTTATGGAAAATATTTAATTTATTTATTGCTGTTAACAATCAAAGTTAATGACTTGATTCAATGGAAACAAACAAAAATAGTGGTTACTATTAAAATTTTTAATTGGCATCATTCCTGGCAATTGTGGTGTTAAAATTGATTGTATGAGAGAAATAAATTTTTGAGCAGCAAATGATCTTTCTCTGCTGCAGCAGATAGTGACACATGGTTCTCAGTAATTTTCCAGGATTGCAGCTTGCTGTGACGCTACACAGTGCTCCAGGCAGATGTTCACACAAATAACCTTCACACAGATTTCAATTCTCCCAGCTATAGATCCCTGTAGTTTAAAAATAGGCAGCAATATACATCAACACAAAATACACATGTCTAGCCGCTCTGCTTTTTAGAATGCTTCCCTTTCAACTAGATCGTTCGAAAGACAAAATGCTTCCTGAATCAGATATAGATGTGTGGGACTTACTGTTAGAAACAGAAAAGATAAACACTACACAGATCTTCAGTCACCTTCTAGGAATACCATTTAACATCAACAAATACAGAATTATGCTTTTGGATCCCTTTTATAATGCTCCAAGCAATACATTCTAGGTACATTTAAGTCTTGATCAGAACAGTAAGGCCTTTAACTTAGTAAAATTTAGCAAGGCACATATAGGAATGTAATCAGACAATAAAACTGACTCTGACCCAATGAAGAGGTATCAGGACAGAAGACTAAAAGCTCTTGCTCAAAGAGATAGGTATTAAGGAGTGTCATAAAGTAGGAGAAGCTCAGAGAGGATATTTCAAAGAATAGAACCTTTACAGCTCAAGGCATGACTGCTAATGGTGTGACGTGTTCCTCAGTGTGATTCCAAATATGTACAGGATTATTATTCAGAGGTCATCCATTGACAGTAGGATTTTTAGTGACTGGAAAGAAGATAGGATAGATTCCTTTTAACCATTGAAAGATCAATGTAATTTTTAATTTCAAAACTTACTTTTTGGCAGGTTTCATATCACCTGCTTTTATATTGCACCCAATGAGCAGCATCATACCTGCCACAACTCCTTGACAAGATGGTATTAGCACAACCTCATACATCGCTGCGTATTATTGTGTTTTATTTGGCGTTTCAACTTACTTTGCCTCCAGGAAGATACATTGGCAATTTCAAAACTATAATAAAGCAGTATAGTCTTTGTTCACAAACAACCTCAAGGCTGAATTTTGCATTTCCCCAGTGGGTTTTGAGGTGGGGGGGTTGTGAAATTGCATGGATGGGATTCTCTCTGGGATCCCACCCAGCCAGATGTGATTGCAATTTCACAATGGAGTGGGCACAGCATGGATGGAAAGACCACCCTTACACCAGTTAAGGCCCTGAAATGGCCACCTTACTGCCAGTGAATTCCTATCTGCTGCCAATCAATGCTTATTAGAATGTAAAATTGTGGTAGGCTTGTTGGTGTTGCAGGGATGTGATTCTGTGGGCCAGTGTTTGCACGACATTGCTGACATTGCTGACTGTGCTGTTCTCCCTGTCCTATCCAAGTGCCCTAAGATGCCCATAGTGAAGTTGGCATCAGTAAAATGAAATGTTGATGGGAAAGAGCATCCACCTGAACCTGGAAAACCTGATTGGATCGATGACAAAGGTTTCTAATAGACACGTCCTAGCACTTCAACATGAAGATGCTCATGACAAATAAATAAATTGAAACATGTCATTCATATTTGAATCAGCTTCGCGACTTTCCTGGGCATGAGGCTGATTTCACCAGCAAATGGGCCCAGTAAGATCGCAAGAGATGAGAAACAGGGCGCCAACCCAATTTTGTGCCTCTTGCGCTGTTTTGTTAGCTTGCCACACCAATCAGCCAGTGTGGCGAGCCAGTAAGATTTTGCCCTATGTCTTTTCTTTCTGTTTAAAACCCACAACCCTAACATAGTTGGAATATTACACTGTACCACAAAGCAACTAAATAATAACTCAAATATGACCAAACACTGGGAGCAGGTGAAGAAGAAATGCTTCAGTCTGGGGAAGGTTGATATGGTAACTTTGCTTCATTTTACAATGCTGCTTACAAAACAATAAGAAGGACAGCACTATTTATGGTGAAGATTGGAGGAGGGAGAATGTACAATACTTTGACAACAAAAGGAAAAGCATGCAGATGCTGGAAATCTGCAATAAAATGTTGGAAATACTCAGCAAGTCAGGGAGCTGAAACATCCATTAAATTTGTATTCAAAGACAGAAACATGTTAATGATTTTTCAATGGATATGGATGTTTCATGAATGACGTACTGATTTAGTGGCCCCATGACAAGGAATAAACAGCAATAACTTGCATTTATGTAGCCCCTTTAGAGGAATAAAATGTTCAATGTTCTAAACAAAATTGTCATCAAAAAATGTTTTTGCCACCGAGCCACATGAGGGAGGCATCAGGGCAGATGATCAAAAACTTTGTCAATGAGGAACATCTTGAAGGAGGACAGAGAGACAGAGAGGGCTACGGAGAAAATTTCAGAGTTTACGGTCAAGACAGCTTAAAGCACAGATACCACTGGGAGAGGGGGCCTTTAATAAAATCAGGCTTGTGAAAAATGCTAGGATTGGCGAGATCTCAAAAGCGATAAGACTGGAGGGGATTACAGAGTAAGGGAGGGGCGAGGTCAAAGAAAAATTTGAAAACGAGAATGAAAATTTTATGGCATTGTTAAATGGGGAGCCAGTGTAGTGTTCCTGTGTGTGTTACCATCCAGCTGACATTACTACTGGGCAGTCAGGTACCAGAGCCAAAGGCTCACTTAATAAATCGTAACTATTTTTAGATACACAAATGCACAGAGTCAAAAGACTTAGAATTAACTTTTAACAAATGAATAAAATGATTGCTAAAAGATTAACTACTGCACCTATATTGATGTTTGATGATTTGTAAGAGTACCACAAGTTGCAAAATATATGTTATACTCTCATGTTCTGGGTAAGTACACGGTCCATGTAAACCAATAGGCAAAAATGTGGTCAGACACAATCTGAATCCAAGTGACAGATGCCACCCAATAGAACTTTTCTGGATTCTCCCCAGATGCTTGTTCATACTCTGACTCAACTGATCTCACTAGAATTCTGATTTCCTCATGAGTGTTTCAAAACCAACTCTCAAGGCTCTATGTTATCATTTTGATTCTAAGTGCTGGGTGGACTTGAAACTGGGATTGCTTCAGATCTGACTTTTACACCCGTTCTCAGGCACCCCCACATGCACTCCGCCTGAAAAAATAGCTGTGATTCTGAATTGTGCTGTAGAAACCTATGAGTGGGACTTAACGCACCTGAAACACTATAGCTCCGATCGGAGACTTCAACTGCGTACGTGCGGTAAAAAAAACTGAAAAACACTCCCCTGCCACATCACTCCTGGGCTGGATAATGCCTCCCCCAGTCCCTACAGGCATTGCTCCATCCTCATAACATTACTGTCCCCCTTATCCCCCCACCTATCCCAATACCCAGACCGATCACAGCCTCCTGCCCCCTTCCCCCCACCAATCACACATAGAGTGGCAGCGGACCCCCCTTCCCCCGCAACAGTTGCGTGCAGAATGGCAGCGGACTCCCCGCCCCTGCCCCCCCTGCCCCACCTGCATTAGAGCCATCTGACCCACCTCTTTCTCCCCCCAGAGAGCCATCTGGCCCACCTCTTTCCCCCACCATCAGAGAGTCATCTCACCCTTCTTTCCCCTACTATCAGAGAGCCATCTGACCCACCTCCCTCCCTCCCCAACCAGAGAGCCATCTGATCCACCTCCTTCCCCCCCACTCCCCACCATCGATCTGAATCAGAGAGTTGCCAGAAGCTCTGAATTTACCTCCTCAACAACCAGAGCATCCAAATCGGACCTTTGCAGACCATGTCTGTTTTGTGCTGAATCTAGACAGGCGAACATGGTGGTAAAGGGGGAAGTGCTGGTAAGTTTGCATGTAGCTCATTAAGTCAACTTGAATACATGCAAATGCATTTAAATTGACATTGAATCCACTTCAGGCATGGTCCGTTTTCAGCCATTGCTGAAGAGGGAATGGCCACAGAGGCGGTTGTGGATTGCACTACTCGCCTCATGCCTGACTTTACCAAGTTTTTGCACCTGGAAATGAACGCAACTTGATGGCAAAATCGAGCATTCTGAGTGGGATTTCCCAACTGTGCTTGCTCCAAATCCTGAAAATCCTGTCTGAGGTCAACAGACCTCTCCATGGTCTACCCCTCGCTCATTCTGATTCCCACGGTGGGCAGGACGGTAAAATTCACCCTTCAAAACACACACTTGGAATCTTCTCTCAAACAATGCTTTCTCTCAAATGCCCTCACCAAGGATACACTCAAACATCAGGTTTTCAAACTCTCCTTTCAGTATTCTCTATCTTGGATTGTCACATGTATTCAAGCTGCCACACAATCTCACAGGTACCCTGACATTCTAAGGGAATACTACTGCTTCACAGACTGGATTAAGATGTCATCAAGCTTTTGCTTCACCTCAGATGTTCAGCTTCTCCCCTAGCCAACTTCAAATTTGGTTTTTGCAGCTGTGGCCTGGGCTTCGGCACCTCTCTCTGCAACAGAATCCTGAACTTCCTAACTCACAGACCACAATCAGTAAGGATAAGCAACAACACCTCTTCCATGATCATCCTCAACATCGGCGCCCCACAGGGCTCTGTTCTCAGCCCCCTACTCTACTCCTTATACACCTATGCCAAATTCCTTTCCAATTCAATTTTTAAGTTTGCTGACAACACCACTGTAGTGCATTGAATCTCAAACAAAGATGAGACAGAGTACAGGAATGAGATAGAGAATCTGGTAAACTGGTGCAGCAACAATGATCTCTCCCTCAATGTCAACAAAATGAAGAACTTCAGGAAGCGTAAAGGAGAACATGCCCCTGTCTACATCAATGAGGACCAAGTAGAAAGGGTTGAGAGTTTCAAGTTTTTAGGTGACCAGATCACCAACAACCTGTCCTGGTCCCCCCTGAATAACACTATAGTTAAGAAAGCCCACTAACACCTCTACTTTCTCAGAAGACTAACTAAGGAAATTTGGCATGTCAGCTATGACTCTCACCAACTTTTACAAATGCATCATAGAAAGCATTATTTCTGGTTGTATCACAGCTTGGTATAGCTCCTGCTCTGCCCAAGATCCAAGGAACTACAAAAGGCCGTGAATGTAGCCCAATCCATCATGCGAACCAGCCTCCCATCCATTGACTCTGTCTACACTCCCGCTGCCTAGGCAAAGCAGCCAACATAATTAAGGACCCCACACAACCCGGACATTCTCTCTTCCACCTTCTTCCTTCGGGAAAAAGAAATAAAAGTCTGAGGTCATGTACCAACTCAAGATCAGCTTCTTCCCTGCTGCTGTCAGACTTTTGAATGGACTCACCTTGCATTAAGTTGATCTTTCTCTACACACTAGCTATGACTGTAACACTGCATTCTGCACTCTCTTGTTTCCTTCTCTGTGAATGGTATGTTTTGTCTGTATAGCGTGCAAGAAACAATATTTTTCACTATATGTTAATATATGTGACAATAATAAATCAAATCAAAATCAAAGTCTCTTTAATTTAAAGCTCTTTCTCTCTATTTTACTTGAATTCTCCTGAACAGGACCATATTTAACTTCTTTGTTTCTTTAACTTAATTGCCTTTCAGTCTTTTTGTCCTAACTCACTAGTTTCTGGACTTTCTTTTGTTCTTTTGGGAAGTCTGCTCCCTGAAGCTCCCTTGTCCTGTCCAGTTTCTCCTAGGTCCAGCTTAAAACTAACTTGAATATTTTTCTGTCCTTGAGTGGCCCCTGTTGATAAGCAACAACCAAGTTTTCCTTTAAGCGCTGTTTACTTTCACATCATAACCTTCATCATGAGGCATCAAAACCATATAGAAACTGTGACTACAAGAGCAGGTCAGAGCCAAGGAATCCTGCGGCGTGTAAGTTACATCCTGAGTCTTCAAAGCCTGTCCAAAATCTAAAAAGGAACAAGCCAGAGTGTTATGGAATACTATCCATTGGCCTAGTTAGTAAAGCTCTAACAACATTCAAGAGGCTCAACACCATCCAGAACAAAGCAGCAAGCCAACTGGCACCAAGTTCACAAAGCATCACTCCCTCCACCACTTTCAAACAATGACAGTAGCATGTACCACCTATAAGGGCGGCACGGTGGCACAGTGGTTGGCACTGCTGCCTCACAGTACCAGGGACTCTGGCTTGATTCCCGGCTTGGATGACTGTGTGGAGTTTGCACCGGTTTCCTCCCACACTCCAAAGATGTCCAGGTTAGATGCATTGGCCATGCTAAATTGCCCCTTCATGTCAGAGGGACTAGCTAGGATTGGGGTCCCTGCAGGCTCAATGAGCTGAATGGCCTCCTTCTGCATTGTAGACTTCTATGGTTCTATGATTCTAAGATGCACTGAAGGAACTCACCAAGACTCCTTAGACAGTATCTTCTAAACCCATGACCTCTGCCATCAGTGCAGCAGGTGTTTGGGGAACACTACCACTTGGAAGTTCCCCTCCAAGCTACTCACCATCCTGACTTGGAAATATATCAACATTCCTTCACTGGCAGTGGGCCAAAATTCCGGAACTCCCTCCATAACAGCACTGTGGGTCTACTTACACCACATGATCTGTCATGATCAAAACAAAAGCTCACCACCATCTTTCCAAGGACAATTAAGGAGAGGCAATAAATGGTGGCCTCACCAGCAATGCCTACATCCCATGAAGAAATTAAACAAATGATCAACGACCAAATTCCTTGCCTGTCCCTCGTTGAATAAACTCTTTTTCATCAACATTTCATGGGAGAGCCCTTTGCAGATATGTGAAGTTACAGTACTTACATGACAGATACTTACTCAACATGCCAATAAAAGTTATGGCTTTTCTATTTTAGTGTAAGTGAATTTTTATTGATGCAATACATCTCAATTATTGCCAAACAAACTGGATGACACAGCAATCAATTCTTGTAAGTGCACAGTGTAATTTTGTCAGATTTTCCAGTACAAGTTTCAACCGACATCTAAGCAATAAAATCCACAAAAACGAGGCAAATCCAATCTAGCATTTTAGCCATCAGTCTATTTTCAATCATCAGCAAGTTGATGAAAAGTATAATTGAAAATGCTATCAGGTGGCAGTTAATCACCAATAACCTGCCCACTAACTGGCAGTTTGGGTTCTACCAGGGTGATTCATCTTTGGATCTGATTACAGTTCTGCATTCAACAAAAGAGTTTAAGTCCAGAGGTGAGGTGATAGTGACTGTCCTTAACATCACAGCACATTTGACTGAGTGTTACATCAGGAAGTTACACTAAAATTGAAGTCAATGGGGATCAGAGGAAACTTCATGGGTTGGAGTCACACCTACACAAATGAAAATGGTTGTGATTGTTGCAGGCTAATCATCTCAGCCCCAAGGGATCACTGCAGGAGTCCATCAGGATAGCGTCCTTGACCAAATCGCTTTCAGGTTCTTTATCAATGACCTTTCTTCCATCATAAGGTCAGAAATTGGAATGTTCACTCATGATTGTACAGTGGTTATTTGCATTTGCAATTCCTCAGATAACGAAACAATGTGTTCATATACAGCAAGGTGTTGACAATATTCTCGCTTGGGCTGTTAATTGGAAAGTACTGTAACAATCACAACACAAGTGACAGGCAATGGCTAACTCCACCAAAAGAGAATCTAACCATCGCCCCCGCCCCCCCCCGGGATTATTATTACTGAATCCCTCTCTGTCAACATTCTAGGGAGGGTTACCTTTGACCAGCAACTAAATTCGACCAGCCAGATAAATATTGTGATTACAATAACAGGTCTGGGAATTCTGCAGACAGCAACACACCTCCTGACTCCCCAGAGCATGTCTACTATCTACAAGGCACAAGTCAGGAATATTCCCCACTTGCCTGGATGAGTGCAGCTCTAACGACACACAAATAGCCAGACACCATCAAGGATAAACCAATGGACTTGTTTAGCATTCCATTCACCACCTTAAATGCTCACTCCCTCCAACAAACACATGACCTCTATCACCTCAAAGGTCAAGGGCAGTAGATGCAGGGAACATCACCACCTGCAAGTTCCCCTCCAAACTGCATGTCATGCTGACTTGGATCTATATTGTCATTTTTCTTTGTGACCTGGTAAAAATCCTGGAATTTTCCCCCTAACAGCACTGTGGAAGTATCTCCACCACATGGACTGCAGAAGTTCAAGATGGCACTTCACCCAAACCTTAACAAGAGAAAATGACCAGTGACCAGTGGTGTGCCGCAGGGCCCAGTACTAGGACCTCTCCTCTTTGTAGTATACATAAATGATTTGGAAGAGAGCGTAGGTGGTGTGATCAGCAAGTTTGCAGATGACACCAAGATGGCAGGGTTGGCAGGTACTGAACATAGAACATAGAACATAGAACATAGAACACTACAGCACAAACAGGCCCTTCGGCCCACAAGCTGCGCCGACCACATCACCTACCAACCTACAGACCTATCTATAACCCTCAATCTCATTAAACCCCATATACTCATCCAGAAGTCTTTTAAAAGACCCCAGCGAGTTCGCCTCCACCACCACTGACGGCAGCCGATTCCATTCACTCACCACCCTCTGAGTGAAAAACTTACCCCTAACATCACTTCTGAACCTCCCTCCCCGCACCTTAAATCTGTGTCCTCTCGTAGCGACCATTTCAAACCGGGGAAATAGCCTCTGAGAGTCCACCCTA
This sequence comes from Carcharhinus amblyrhynchos, assembly GCF_965287045.1. Classification (NCBI taxonomy): domain Eukaryota; kingdom Metazoa; phylum Chordata; class Chondrichthyes; order Carcharhiniformes; family Carcharhinidae; genus Carcharhinus; species Carcharhinus amblyrhynchos. The sequence goes on along the minus strand of NC_137331.1, from coordinate 82,638,724 downwards.
TCTATTCCTCTCAACATTTTGTAAACTTCTATCAGGTCGCCTCTCAACCTTCGTCTCTCCAGGGAAAAGAGTCCCAGCTCCCTCAACCTAACTTCATAAGGCATGCCTCCCAGTCCAGGCAACATCCTTGTAAATCTCCTCTGCACCCTTTCAATAGCTTCTACATCTTTCCTATAGTGAGGCGACCAGAACTGCGCACAATACTCCAAATGAGGCCTGACAAGGGTCTTATAAAGTTCCAGCATTACCTCCCGACTCCTAAACTCAATCCCTCGATTAATGAAGGCCAGTACACCATACGCCTTCTTGACCACCTCCTCCACCTGCGAGACCGATTTAAGAGTCCTGTGGACCCGGACCCCAAGATCCTTCTGCTCCTCAACACTACTCAGACTTCTGCCCTTAATAGTGTACTCGTTCATCCCATTGGTTCTGCCAAAATGGACGACAACACATTTATCCGCGTTGAAGTCCATCTGCCACTTCTCCGCCCAGTCCTGCATCCTATCTATGTCCTGCTGCAACTTTTGCCATCCTTCCAGATCATCCACAACACCACCGACCTTCGTGTCATCAGCGAACTTACTTACCCATCCCTCCACTTCCTCATCCAGGTCATTTATGAAAATGACAAACAACAAGGGTCCCAGAACAGATCCTTGAGGCACTCCGCTGGTGACTGACCTCCATTCAGAAAAAGCCCCATCCACAACCACTCTCTGCCTTCTGCAGGCAAGCCAGTTCTGGATCCACAAGGCCAAAGGCCCTTGGATCCCATGCCCTCTCACCTTCTCAAGAAGTCTTGCATGGGGGACCTTATCAAACGCCTTGCTGAAGTCCATGTACACTACGTCCACGGCACTTCCTTCGTCAATGTGTTCAGTCACATTATCGAAGAACTCAACTAGGCTTGTAAGGCACGACCTGCCCTTGACAAATCCATGCTGACTATTCCTGATCATGTCAAACCTCTCCAAATGTTCGTAAATCTTGTCCCTCAGAAGCCTCTCCATCAGCTTACCAACCACTGAGGTCAGACTCACCGGTCGGTAATTTCCCGGGCTATCTCTGTTCCCTTTCTTAAAAATAGGAACTACATCCGCAATCCTCCAATCCTCTGGAACCTCTCCCGTCTCCATTGACGACGCAAAGATCATCGCCAGGGGCTCTGCAATCTCTTCCCTCGCCTCCCACAGTATCCTGGGGTACATCCCATCTGGTCCCGGCGACTTATCTACCTTGATAGAATTCAAAAGTTCCAACACATCCTCCTCCTTAATATTCACGTACTCAATCCTTTCCATCTGCTGCAAATCCATAACAAAATCTCCCAGATCGGCTTCCACCGTGAATACTGAGGCGAAGTACTCGTTAAGCACCTCCGCCATTTCTTCTGGTTCCACACAAACCTTTCCCCCCTCACCTTTTATCGGTCCTATCCCTTCTCTTCTTATCCTTTTACCTTTCACATATTTATAGAAGGCCTTGGGATTCTCCTTAATCTTACCCGCCAAGGTCTTCTCATGACCCCTTCTGGCTCTCCTAATTTCCCTTTTAAGTTCCCTCCTACAGTCCTTATACTCCTCAAGATCTTTAACATCTCCTAATTCCCTGAACCTCTTGTACACCTTCCTTTTCTTCCTGACTAGGTTCAACACATCCTTTGTGCACCACGGTTCCCTCGACCCACCAAAACCCCCTCGTCTCATCGGAACGTTGTCATTCAGAGCTCCAGACACACATTCCTTGAATATCTGCCAATGAATATCTGGAATGTCAGGTGATACAACAGGGTATAGATAGGTTGGTGCATTGGGCAGATAGGTGGCAGATGGAATTTAATCCTGACAAATGCGAGGTGATGCATTTTGGAAGGAATAATGCAGAGAGGAGCTATGTGATACAAGGTAGACCGATTAGGAGTATAGACATACAGAGGGACCTGGGAGTGCAGGTTCACAAATCCATGAAGGTTGCGACACAAGTGGAGAAGGTTGTTAGGAAGGCTTATGGAATGCTAGCTTTTATAGGTAGGGGTATAGAGTATAAAAGCTGCCGCCTAATGCTTCAGTTGTATAGAACGTTGGTTAGACCGCATTTGGAGTACTGCATCCAGTTCTGGTCACCTTACTACCGGAAGGACATGGAGGCTCTGGAGAGGGTTCAGAGGAGGTTTACCAGGATGTTGCCTGGCATGGAGGGACTAGGGTACGAGGAAAGGTTGGAGAAACTGGGACTTTTCTCCTTGGAAAGGTGGAGGTTGAGGGGGGACATGATAGAGGTATATAAGATACTGAAGGGAATAGATAGAGTCAATAGTGAGAGACTGCTCCCTAGAGTGGGTACAAATACGAGAGGTCATGATTTAAGGGTGAGGGGGGAGAGGTATAATTTGGATGTGAGAGGAAGGTTCTTTACGCAGAGAGTTGTGGGGGTATGGAACGCGCTACCAAGGAGGGTGGTGGAGGCAGGAATGTTGGACTCGTTTAAGGTTCAGTTAGATAGGCACATGAGTGAAACAAGGATGGAGGGTTATAGTAGGGGCTATTAAATAAGGTCAGAACCTCGGGAGACACCGGAAATGCAGACTTGTAAGTTAACGTTTTTGTCTTTTTATTCCGCAGGTGGAGGTCCACCTTGTTGTCAAACGAGGGGCATGCACACAGTGGGTCGTGCGTGGGCTGCTCCTGGAGGTTCCGGGAGTGGCCTAGTACTTCGTGTTGATGTGTGTGCTTGATCCTGGACCGGTAGACGGGCGCCGCAACAGCTCAGTGACTAGCACTGCTAGCTGTGCAGATACATGGATTTGGGCCTGTGTCTGTGGGAGTTTGTGCATTCTCCCTGTGGATACGTGGGTTTCCTCCGGGCGCTCCGGTTTCCTCCCACACCCCAAAGATGTGCTCTTAGGCTGATTGGTTTACCAAATTGACACTATTCTCCCCTGAATCTGGCTAAGTTAGGGGTTCTATTCGTAGACGCACAGGGTAGAATAGGTGTAGGGTGATGCGGCGGCGCGGGCTCGTTGGGCCGAAGGGCCTGTTTCCCGTGCTGGGTTGTTCTTTGTTCTTTGTTCTTTGTAAAATAGGGATAGGCAATGTTTATCTTGTTGTCCAAATCCCATAAAGAAATATTTTTTAAAAATATTAATTATTTTGGTGATATTTAAAAACGTTAATTTTTTTCTTCCATGCTCTCTTAAGTCCCCTCTCTTTATTTTGCTTTATGTATAAAGTATAACTTGACTTAAGTATTCTGGCACTTCCTCTTTTCTACAATCTTGTTCATTAATTATTCTTCAGTCAGATTAGTCAAGACGATACACATTTGCCCCTGTTCAAACAGGTCCCTGTAGAGGACATGACACCAAAACTGATTTTTATTTCAAGTTTCCATGTAAAAGCCAGATAAACTTAGTGGTCAGATGTAAGTGCAATGAACAGATGGAACTATTCCTTCACAACCGACCGCAAAATCCAGCAGCACAGTGTTACAGTAATTAGCACTGCTGCTTCACAGCACTAGGGACCTGGGTTCGATTTCTGGCATGGGTCACTGTCTGTGTCTGCATTGGTTTCATCCGGCTGCTCCGGTTTCCTCCCACATTCTGAAAGACGTGCTGATTGGGTGCATTGATCTAAATAGGCGCTAGGCTGTGGCAACAAGGAGAATTTCAAAGTAACTTTGTTGCAGTGTTAATGTAAGCCTTACTTGCGACTAATAAATAAACTTTTAAAATCCAGATCATTAACTCCATTTAGTTGCATTTAATTAGCAGATTATAAAGAAAAGCTGTTGAAGGTCTGAGCAGAATTGCTGTTAATTTTCTGTGTGACATAAACAAGGAAAAACAAATTTCAAATGAGGTAATATTTGAATAAATACTGTTTTATTTTCTTTGGCTTCCTCATACTTAATCCAACTTATTTGTTATGTCTTTTTGTTTGCCATTAGTGGGCTCTACAAATGTTCCAGTGCAAATAACTGGGGCTATTTTTGTGTGTTTTTTTCAATAAAGGCAAAATCACAGAATTACACTTATTTTGTTTAGTCTGCAATTATATACATTCCTTTCAGCTGGATTGGCCTATATGTTCTAAAAAGTTACTCCTCGTCCTTTTAGCAGGTTACAATTTAAATGAACACTGCCTTTAGAAAATGTCTCTGTATGACCCAATATTTATTCTCACATGGCATTGTAAACTGTTCTCTCTCTTAGTATTGTAATATTCAACACCTCTTTAGCACTTTTGTAAGGGTCTGCTCCAGAAAAACAACGAGAAGGGCTTGTTTCTCTTCAACTTTTCCTGTTTGTAAAATGCCTTATAAGTAATTCTGACTAAATAAAGTTTCGGTAGAGTAGCTACATTTTAAAACAATAGCTTTCAAAGAGCACTTAAAAAGTGAGTAAGGGTTTGAAAATGTGTATGAAAGGTTTATGTAAATGCTAGCACAGGAATGTTACAACTTTACTCACCACTCCTTTACTGCTTATATTATCAGTTATCTTCCCTGCAAATGTGTCTGGCTCATGGTTTGCCCTCAGCACCATAAAACTAGAAGATGGGCAGAGGTAACGTTGGTGATCCTGTTAGCCTTTGTGACATTAAACAAATATCTCTCAAAAACAAATCGATGGATTAAAATGAAACATAATGCACAGAAAGTCCGTGGCCCAAGGCTGATGGTCTTTTGTGAAGATGTCGATTCAGATCCAGATCTCAGAATGATTTAAATTTAACAAATCTATTAACATTGGGAGATAGGGCAAATTGGCATACTTAAGAATATTGTGGGTTATTTTTATTTAGAATGTTGTTGTTTTAGAACGTTGTGAATTGTCTGAGCCGCTTTGTGCAATTTGCCACAGCTGTCAAAATATGAGCAGAATTTTCACAGCAGGTTGTTGGATGTGGATTGACCTGAAGCCTTCTTAGTCAGAGGGAAGTTTTTTTTTCTTAAAAGATTTCTGAAGAAAAAATATTCTGAAAAAGATTTATTTTTTCAGCTTTGTAGTTATCAACAATGCTGGGCAAAGCCTCAAGGAGGAGTTATGCCATTGTAATAGCACCAAGTTAATGCACAACAAAAGAAGAATGCATTCTACTGAATGCCCCTTCACTTGTTCAACTTTATAACTGATGCTCATATTATTACATGGAATTACATAGAAAAGCTCATTCACTGTGCCACTAGTTAGAGGGAGGACATTACTGACTTTTGAATCATATATCTAAAATATTTTTGCAAATTACAAAGCAAAATTGGTTGGCTTCATATAGCTGCTCAGAAGACTAAGGAAATTTGGCATGTTAGCTACAACTCACCAACTTTTACAGATGCATCATAGAAAGCATTCTTTCTGGTTGCACCACAGCTTGGTATGGACTCACAAGAAACTACAAAAGATCTTTCTTTGTGTTAGCAGAGTTAAAACTCCTAAAGTTCCTTGGTAACCAGCCAATGAATTGATCAGAGCCCCAATTGCATCATTCAATTAGGCCAATCAAATCCAGCCAGAATAGTATCATCAGTCACTCCAGACCTCATTTTTCTAGGCCTCCTAAGTGCATATTGTTTACATTCCAATGGCCAGCTAAGGAACACTGGCTTCCAAAAGCCTGTTCAGAACTCATTCTGGCAAGGACAGGTTGTTGAATCTGACACCTTCTGTCCTTTGACAAATTCCAGGCCATTGGTCACAAGGAAATCCCGGCATAGTGAAACAAATAACTTTAACCAAAAAATTAGGCTTGCTTGACTGAAGAACTTTCAGCATATTAGAAGTTAAAATTCCATTCAGCCACAGGGTGAAAAATGTTTTCCTCACATCCCCCCCTAAACTTCCTGCCTCTACCTTGAACCTGTGTCCCCTTGTGACTGACCCTTCAACTAAGGGGAATAGTTGCTCCTTATCCACTCTGTTCATACCTCTCATAATTTTGTACGCCTCATTCAGATCACCCCTCCGTCCTCTCTGCTCCAACGAAAACAGCCCAACCTCTCTTCATAACTTAAATATTCCATCCCAGGCAGCATCCTGGTGAATCTCCTCTGCACCCCCTCCAGTGCAATCACATCCCTCCAATAATGTGGTGACCAGAACTGCACACAGTACTCTAGCTGTGGTCTCAACTGAAGTTCTCTGCAACTCCAACATGACTTCCCTGCTTTTGTAATCTATGCTTTCTTGTTACTGGAACAGACTGGAATGGCCAATCAGCATAGATCAGTTTGCGTTAGCTTCAGTAATCCAGTAATCACCAGTCAAACAAAACATCTTCTGTGTTCTTCTGTTGCAACAGCTTAACCATGGGGAATGAACTAGGGAATGTATGTTCCCCCAGGTTTGTATTGAGTTGAAAAAGGTGCAATTCATAGGTATGATCTTTCTGTTTGCAAAAGACAGGGCTTTTTGTGTGAATATATGTCATTTCTAGCACATTCGCTAGTTCATTCCCCATTACAATGTCTTAGCAATCAGAGTCGACTTGTGTAGTTTGAATTTAAATGAATGCTTGACAGTTAACTGTTCCTTGGCACATTCTCCATGGCAACATCTCTACCACGATGTAGAGATGCCGCTGTTGGACTGAGGTAAACACAGTAAGAAGTGTCACAACACCAGGTTAAAGTCCAACAGGTTTATTTAGTCGCAAACGCAACTAGCTTTCGGAGCACTGCTCCTTCCACTCACCTGACGAAGGAGCAGAGCTCCAAAAGCTAGTGGCATTTGCTACCAAATAAACCTGTTGGATTTTAATCTGGTGTTGTGAGACTTCTTACAACATCTCTACCAATCAGAGTACAATTGCCAATGAATTAGCATCCTCCTTGCGCTGGGTAATGTTTAAAGTATATTTATTAGCGTCACTAATAGGCTTACATTAGCACTGCAATGAGGTTACTGTGAAAGTCCCCTATGAAATTTTGGAGAGCTAGTTCAGACCCAATGGGCCGAATGGCCTCTTTCTGTACTGTAAGGATACTGTGGATTCTGTGGGTGGTTAGGAGGAGTCAATCTATGCAGAATCGTCGAACAGAAAGAAATAAGGTTTGATTGGGTGGGGCAGGAAGCCATTTCATGTGATTATTGCTGAGAAGAGAAACATGTTGCTATAACATGCTGGAAAGCCATTGGAACAAGATCATCAGAAAGCATCAGAAGATTCGGGCAAACAGTTGAAAAATGACAAGCAGGGAAAGACTAGCTGTTCAAGACCTGCCACATTCATAATGGCCACCCACCTCACCCCTACAATCCTGCAGCCACACACCCTCCTGAGAGAGATAAAGAAAAGAAAATGAAACCTTGAGTCCAAAAAGTTTGGGGGGGGCAGTTGGGGAACATCTGCAACATTCCACTCTGCACACCCAGCCTCCTGTCCCAACTAATCAAAGTGAATGGAGGTGACCCCAGTGACCATGTTTATGTTAACTGTTAAATCATTTTTGTTTTTATAAGATGCAATCTCCGCTCCGACCAAGACCTGGTGTCCCTTTTGAACATCTATGGAAAGTCAAAGCACGCTATGAAGACAACAAGATGTGGTCCCATTTTCTATATTTCTAGAAAGGAAAATACGGACCACTTAATATCTATCTAATGTTGGCCAGGAAACCAGGAGAATTCACTTGGTCTGCTTCTAATTGTGCCAAGGCATCTTCAGCATCTGCGTGAGAGAACTAAATGTTTCATCCAAAAGATGGCACTTTCATAGTGCAACACTCCATCATTACTGCACACAACTATCAGTCTAGATTACAGTGTTCAAATCCCAGGAATGAGGTTTGATCCACAATCTCATCATGCAAAGTAAGGGTGCTCCCACTGAGTTGACAAAAAGTAATAGTTGCAATCTACATACAAAATGCAATACACTGTCAAAAATGGAAGATAAGCAGAATTTCATTTCAGATCTGCAATTGCCACATTCCCTCCTACATTTGCTCCTTTAAATCTCACTAATAGACACCCTCCTCAGGATTTGCTCATGTACATGGGTGGGAGAGGATCAGCTAGTTGTTGGGAACTGTCACACATTACAGCTCTTATACGGCTGCTTAGATCTTTAGGAGCAGCACGGTGGTGTAGTGGTTAACATTGCTGCCTCACAGATCCAGGGTCCTGGGTTTAATTCTGGCCTTGGGTGGCTGTCTGTGTGGAGTCTGCACGATCTCCCCACGTCTGTGTGGGTTTCCTCCGGTTGCTCCAGTTTCCTGCCACAGACAAAGATGTGCAGGTTAGGTGGATTGACCATGCCAAATGTGTGGGATGACAGGGAGCGGTCGGGGAGGTGGGCATTGTTAAGATACTCTTTTGAAGAGGCAGTGCAGACTTGATGGGCTGAATGGCCTCCTTCTGCACTGTAGGAATTCAATGGAGTTAACCAGAACTTGAAAAAGAAGGAAAAAAAGACCAAAGTGCTTTTTGTAGCCATGAAAAGCAGTTATATATGTAATAATCACTCTCGTGTTTGCAGAGTGAAATCGTGTAAGGATATGAGAACAGATGGAAGCTGGGGAAGATACAGGCATGCGCTGGCTGTAGATGTTAAGTTATTCAGTTAGTTTAACATAGTGTAATGGGGATGTCATTGTAAAATAGCAGAACTGTAGAGTTTCCTACCTCCCCTACAGAAGAGAACTTGTGCTCTCTGACTTCTGGCTGACCTTGTATAAACCATCTTTCTTCTCTGCATTAAAACAGATGCTGATTTCAGTTTCGGTGAGCTGCCATTGACCTTTAAATCTTATTTCCTGTCCCCAAACTGGAAGCTGCCAAAGATATCTTTGAAGTGCTAGAGTTCACCCAAAATATTAAAGCGGTTTGACCTTGGAAATTACAGTAGGTTTGGGATGGAAGAATAATACCATATCACACACATATTATTGCAGACCTAAAATAAGGCTTTTCCCTTTAAGGTATAGAGCACAAAAAACTAATTGCTGTTAAGTAACCACAGCTTCAGGTCAGTCGGAGTTTAACTGCTGGTTAGTGTGGGAATTGTGGTTTTGAAAAATACCAATTAGATTCAGGTCCCATAGCAGAAACACCCAAAACTTTGTTCTTCTTTCTTCTGAGAGATTGTTTGTTTCGAGAGCACCGTGTAATCTGGCGTGTGACAGACACAGTTCAAGCCTTCTTTAAAAGTTATTAATTCATTCTCTCAGTGCAGCAGTTATATATGTATATCAGGGAAATAGATAGGAAGGGACTGTATATCAGGGAAGTATGATGTGGGTATGCCGGTGTTGGACTGGCGTAAACACAGTAAAAAGTCTGACAACACCAGGTTTTAGTCCAACCTATTTATTTGATAATATACTCGCAAGCTTTCGGGTTAGCCCCTTCGTCAGGTGAATGGAGAGTTCTGGCCTCAGACAGAGCATATAAAGCACAGACAGTTTAGAGATTACTGATTAGAATGCGAATCCTTACACCTAACCTGCTGTTCAAGACCTGAAGTGGCTGATAATGTGAGTGGAAGGAGCACTGATCACAGTTTAAAGAGATGTGTATTGTCTCCAGACAGTACAGTAAGTGAGGTTTTGCAAACCCAGGCAAGTCACGGGGGTTACAGATAGTGCGACATGAACCCAAGATCCCTGTTGAGACCGTCCTCATGTGTGTGGAACTTGGCTATCAGTCTCTGTTCAGCGACTCTGCGCTGTCGTGTGTCGTGAAGGCCGCCTTGGAGAATGCTTACCCGAAGGTCAGAGGCTGAATGCCCATGACCACTGAAGTGTTTAAACAGGGGAAACCGGTGGATCAACAGGATTTCTTATCCATAATGCATGAAAAATCCAGTAGAGTCTGCAGACCACCAGACCCCGATTCCTTCTTTGTGTTTCTGCTGGCTGAGGTTCCACACAGGGAGAACAGATTGATAATGTATACCTTTTACAATTATATATAAACAAATAGTATAGTATCATTCGTTCATTACAGGAAAATTATACGTTCAGAAGTATTTTCATCTATTTGCTTTGAATTCAGCTGAAGTCTTAATTAAACACTACAGACATTATGGATCAGTGAATGTAGATTTTCACCCTATTATTTGAATGCCAACTTTATTTTTGACTGAATGGGATCAAAAGTTATGGGGAAAAAGCAGGATTAGGCTATTAAGGTGGATGATCAGTCATGATTGTAATAAATAGCAGAGCGGCTCGAAGGGCTAAATGGTCTTGTCCGACAGCTATCTCCTATGTTTCTATGTTTAACTGCCTGTGTCATATTTTACCTCTTCACGTGGTCTTTTCAGCCATTTTGGCTGTTCTTTCCATCCATGGTCAAACCATGCAGGACACCTTCTTGGGGTCTGCCTTTCAGCTACTTTACTTTGCTTCAACTCTGACTACATGCTGGAGTAATGATTCTATTTTTTCATTCCTGATTGTTTATTACTACTCATTTTAGTTTTGAAACAAGGGCATGAATTCTCCATTGATATTCATTGATTGTACCACTCCATTATATCAAAGTTTAAAGTTTATTTCTTAGTGTCACAGGTAGACTTTCATTAACACTTCAGTTAAGTTACAGTGAAAATCCACTAGTTGCCACATTCTGGCCCGTGTTCCAGTACACCAAGGGAGAATTTAGCATGGCCAATGCACCTACTAGCACATCTTTGGACTGTGGAAGGAACACAGTAAAAAGTCTGACAACACCAGGTTTTAGTCCAACCGATTTATTTGATAGTAAACTCACAAGCTTTCGAGGGGACTCCCTCTTCGTCAGGTGAAAGGAGAGTTCTGGCCCATTCACCTGACGAAGAGGGAGTCCCCTCGAAAGCTTGCGAGTTTACTATCAAATAAATCGGTTGGACTAAAACCTGGTGTTGTCAGACTTTTTACTGTGTTTACCCCAGTCCAACGCCGGCACATCCACATCATGACTACTGTGGAAGGAAACCAGAGAACCCAGAAGAAATCCATGCAGGCAGGGGGAGAAGATGCAGCCTTTGCACGGGCAGTGACACAAGCCAGGAATCGAGCCCCGGTTCGACTTGAGGCAGCAGTGCTAACCGCTGAGCCACCCTCATTTGATATGTTTATAGCTATTATATCTTCATTTGAATTTACAGCCTCCTGCGCTTTTTATGATTAATTTAAGCATGACCCTGATTATTATTCTTAGTTTCTGTCCTAATCTGTTTTATTTAAGTCAACCAAATGACCTTCATTCCTGCCCAAAGTTGGTACAGAGATGTCATCAAACATTTGTGGGTATAAATTGAGAGGACAAATTTATCCACTCAAACATAATGTACTTTCCTAATGAATGGAACACGTGAAAATTATTAACTGATCTTAAAATGTGTATGGTTGCATTGACATATGAACTGTTGGATATAATTTATTTCTCAAGACTTCCATGCAAACTGTCAAGCCTGATTAACCATTGGAAGGAGAAGGCAGACAGCTTACTGAAGAGAAAGAGGTGAATGGTCTTAACATGCGCTAATACGAGCTTCATATATGTACTTCCTTACATTTTCTGCTTTAAAGAAATGTCTGGGAAGGTCTGGAGATGGGATGCTTGCCTTCCTTATCAGACAGGGAATTGAGACAAGGTAAAAATTGAGACAATGGTCGTAAATGGCATAACTTTTTGGAATAAACTTAGTTTTATGCTGCATCTGCTGATTTAGTAAGAATGGCAGAGTGTGATATTGCTATTGGTCATGGTATTCTTCAGATGTCACGTCATGTGTGTTCTACCCAAAGGCAAGTCCTTGGTTCATTGCCTGTTGATGCTTCATTGTGAGCCCTTTTTTTGGCAGTTGCGGTAAGTGGTTTTTTAGTCATTGCCTTCCAGGATGTGGAGGCAGGTCACCCCTGGGAAAAGAAAGGAGATAATGGAAGCCACTTCTAATTCATATCCAGTAAGTGTGTCAATATCAAATACGGTTGTGAAGCACAACATGGAAGAATAACCTGCTGGTGGACAGTATTTGAACTCATATAAGCAGAGGAAGGCAGTGGCCTAGTGACATTGTCACTACTCTGGCAATCCACAGACCTGGGGTAATGCCCTGGGATTCTAATCCCATCAAGGCAGATGGTGAAATTTGAATTCAATAAAATCTGGAACTAAAAAGTCTAATGATGACTATGAAACCATTGTTGATTGTCATAAAAACCCATGCAGTTCACTACTGTCCTTTACAGAAGAAAATCTGCCATCCTTACCCAGTCTGACCTACATATGACTCCAGATCCACAGCAACGCTCTTAAATGCCCTCACAATTGGGCAATAAATGCTGGCTCAGGCAGTGATGCCCACATCCCATAAATGAATTTTTAAAAAATCACTCCTTATCTCAGCACCAAAAGGCTATCATTTCTCTGGAATATTACTCCTGTACAATTTAGGAAGAAAGGGATAGAAAGCATATCTGACTTGAGCCCTGTCCCCAAAGTGAATTGACATGTGTTATTGCATTTATAATACTATATGTGATTTTAGCATTTTGCCAGTAGAAGCAATCGAAGAAGTAGGAAGAGAAAGCTACAATTCGCAGAAGGAAGCCCAAAGGTTGGATCCAGGCCCAAAAAGGGCAAAAGAACATTACTGTCTTGAAAAGTTTGTATCCACCTCTCTCTTACAATCTGATCCTTTGGAAACATGCATGACAACTGTTAAATTTAATTCAGGCTGCCAATTGCACTGAGAACCTATGAAATGTCTTGCTTCTCCCCAGTGGGACACTTTCATACTACAAAACCTGCCACCATAAATGTGGCAGGTTGGTGTTCCACAATTTTAATTTTTAACCCTACCCCAATTCTGTCCTGCATATCACTGTTGAGGTTAATGCTTCAAACATTCCATCTACCAAATCAAAGTGAGGAATGATTACTGATTAAGCAGAGTTTGACAAAATGTGAAGAAAATAACTCTATTTATCTTTTAAGTTTTACTCAACTAGGACAATGTGCTTACAACAGGGAAGGTTTTGTTTGCATCATAATAATATCCCGAGGATTATCGTATCCGGTTGACCCACTTTCAGCTTACTTATAAAGCTGATGAGCTTATCAGTAGGTTGAGACTTGAAGATGATTCATTTTTCTAAGTTGCTTGTATAGGTTAGCTTGTCTTCATGGATCGAAAGTAAGAATAGTATGTTGAAGGCCAATGTAGAGCTTTCTATAATACAATGTTAGTATGTGCGCAAAAGATGCATGAATTAATTTACACCCTATATTCACAACCTCTGGTATTAATCCCTGGTAACAACTTGCAAAACTAAGTGTGCACCGTACCTTGAAATGTGGTTGCTGAGTCATTTTTCACCTCTCTGGCCCAGTTTCTCAGTGCACCAATACAATATAACACTATCATGGTCCTGAACTCTAGAAATTTCTCTTTAAATCCACTTTACCGAAGTCTCAACAAAACCTCCATGCTTGGTCACTCTCTTAAGCATCTTAGTGTCTATTTTGCATTATTCATCTAAAGCACCTGGTCAGCCGTCACTGTGTTAAAGGTGCAATGTAAGTATCACCTGTTTTTGTGAGTTGTTCATGGGTTACAATTATTTCCCACCATTTCCATTGTTTCTTTCTCTCCCTTCCTCTCCTGTCTTTTTTGTAGGCAATGATTTCTATATTCATGTGTGAGGCTTGTTACAATCCCCATACAGACCAATAACTTTTTAAAAAAGAGATGGATTTCCCAGTGACCAATGGAAAGAGCCAAAGAACGTGATATACCTTTTTAAGACATTTGCTGCAACAAACAAATTAAGATCAACAAAGATAAAATATTAATTATTTGGCAACTAATACCTCAAACTAAAGAAAAGGTTATTTTGCATTAACTAACTAACACAACCAAGGTATACCTTATCAAACAGTTTCCCTGAGCACCATTCTTCTGGCAGAGATGAGCATTGCAGGAACAGTCCCACAGGAACTCTCAGCTCTCCAGCAGATGTTCACTCCTCTCCACCAAACAATTCAAAACTTGCAGGCCGCAAATTTACCAGCATATCTGCCCGAGGCTTGTAAGATCGTGCCCGAGGCCAACAGAAAATGCCGTTCTGCGAGCCTCACCCACTCTGTTTCGGGCAGGCGTACCAGTAAAATCAGGACCTGTGTCCTTTGACAATCATTCCATTCAACCCAAGTTTTCAGGAGCAGATTATCAGCAGCAAGGCACATTTTAGTGACCCTCTACACTCTAAATCTTCAAGAGTCCTTTCTGTCTGTTTTGTTTCTTATGAACTTCTGAGCAAACTCTTTCAAGCACCCTGCTTTATTGCCAACACAAAAATATTCCCTTTACTTCTCGACAGCTAAAGATTCTTTGACTCCCTGCATCTCAAAACAGCAGTTGTCCCTTTTCTGTGAAATACTGTGTTATGGTATCAAAACGGCCACCCCCATCTCAATTTACCAAACAAATGGCCGAGTGTTGTTTCTGGTACAAAATCAATGTATTTCTCACCTGAGAGACAGGTTGGTTTTCTCTCCAGATCTTATGACACCTTGCCAAAAATAATCAAGGAGGCATGTTTCACATCGTCATGCAGAGGGGTGGGAGGGCGGCCTCAACAAGCCAGAAAAACCTGGCTGTACCAAGATCAGGTACCATCTTTAAAGGGTGCCAAATTCAGAACAGATCTCCCCTAGCCTATCAAGGAAGTCTCAGGGGGTCTCCACCCCACCCCTAGTTGGATCATCACTTCTCTCCACCCGCTAGCCCCATTCACTGGCCCAATCCTCCCCTTCCTCACCCCTTTCATTCCCCCCCACCCCCGATCATTGGCCCCTTCTCCCTGTCCCTCCAACAGTGAAAACCGGCACCCACCTCCTCAATCCCCAACAACCATCACTGGCATCTCCTGCTCCCTCATTCACTCCCTGCCACTATCACATATAAATGAATCCCCTCTCCCCCATGAAGTCCCACTGGGGTTCACCCCTTGTCACACGTTGGCATTTCCAGATTGGCACAGGCATGGTGCCAACCTGGCAGTGCCAACTTTTGTCAAAGGACAATGCCAGGGGCATTACCAGCCACTGCCTGGCCATTTACCTCAGGGGGCAATACTCACTGGTACACCCCTGGGTCAATCTCTGCAACAGGTTCACATCTGGGTGAACCTGTTAGAAAGAGCACCGGGAGGGGGTGGGGGGGGCGGAATTGGTGTCCATATATGGGGAAGGAGGGGGGCTCAATATTTGGCAAGGAGGCATGTAAATAATACTGAAATTTATTGAAACTTTTATTAATCATGTTCATACCCATTATAAGCGTGAACCTGAAGACTGCGCCAATGAAGCGCAGGGAAGATCTGAGGTCACGATCTCACTGGTGAGATCTGTGACTTCCAGATCTTGAGCTCCCACCGACAGTGACCATGGGCTCATGATCACCCCCAATGGGCTTCCGTTTGAGTTTCACTTCCCATAATAATCTGATCTCATGGGCATGTATCCAAGCTGAGGTATCCATTATGGCTTCAGCATCCCCCTTTTCAGAACATTCTTTCACCTACCCACCTTGTAAAGTTCAGTAGTCATGTCCATTAATGTGAGCTAGATAATTTGCCTTCGAGGCATCACAGCAAAATCAAATTACATCTGTATCTACATGTGCATACTTCCAGCAGTGGAAGATAATAATTGGAAATAACTGATCTTGCCTCCCTAGCATAGAAGTACTGAAGCCACAACTGTTTGCTAAAGTCAATTAAATCAGCACAGGCCAGGAAACGACCTTGCAAACATCCTCATCTATAACTAATACACCTGAAGACTTGGTGTCAAAACAAAATACCACACTTGTCAGGTATGGATCTAATTATATTCAGCAGCCTTGTAATTATATTCAGGTAAGTGTAAACATCTTGGTGCCAGTTGCCAACTTACTTAATGATATTACATTGATTCATGTCATCAAACTAAATCCAACTTTTAGATGAATCTGGCTGAAGAATAAATGTCACTTGTTGAAGATTGAAAGTTCTCACATTTTGCAACGAATAATTGGCCTATATTCATTTTTAAAAAATGTTAAATTTCGTATTGTTCCAGTTCTAAATAAAACTTCCCATCTGTCAGACAGGTATTTAAATAGCTCTTTCCACCTTGACTTGCCTGGGGCACACAGCTGGGGAGATTGTGGATTTATCTCAGGTAATTTTAATCTGAACATGAGCCAAAATGGGCACAGTGTTGTTCCTGTTTAATAGACATATATGCAAATTGGAGATCAAACATCTATTTTAGGCCCTCTTTGCAAAAATGGGCTGCAGTTAACTACAATCTGCATTGTGCATTTTGTATAACCTGTAGCTCTAACCTCCAACATTGAGAATCAACTCATCTCTTCAGGACTTGAATGTCTTTGCTGTTTATTGGCAACTACAACTGGACGAGTACTCGGTGTGGTTTGACCAAATCACTGCACAGTTTAATTATTATCTGTCCTGCTTAAACTATGAGGTTTAATATCCTATTAGTTTTATTGATCGCTATTTTCCATTAATTAGACATATTTAGTGTCAAGTTTATTATATTGTCTGGGTCTCTTTCAGCTTCATCTTTATCTATTTCAACGTCATTCACAAAGTATATATTGTCATTTTTTTCCTTCCTGTTCATAATACTTCACACTTGACTACATTAAATTCCATCTTTCACTTTAATGTTTTCACTTATTTTATCTCTCTCAGCTGATATTAGGTCCATAAGAAGTCTCACAACATCAGGTTAAAGCCCAACAGGTTTATCTGGTATCACGAGCTTTCCTGATGTTCCTTCATCAGATGAGTCTGCTGAGTCAGCTGAGCAACTCTCCGAAAGCTCATGCTACCATATGTTGGACTTTAACCTGGTGTTGTGAGACTTCTTACCGTGCCCACCCCAGTCTAATGCTGGCATCTCCACATCATCTGATATTGGTTGAATGTGTTAAGCTAGGAAATGCCACTGCTTGAAGTGTTTCAAGATTAAAATATCAGGCATTGAAATGTTGGCTGATCATAGATTCAAGGATCATAATAGAACTAAGCCATAGAGCCATCTGTACATGTCCTCTCCGGTTTGGTAATCTTGCCAGTCTGTTAGTATTTTGGTCAAGTCATTAGGCATGGGGAACCAATCTTGGCCTTGCCAGCAGTGTCCATACCCTGTGAATGAATAAGACAGAAGTCAGCTGTGACACTCAGCTGTTCTGTGGCGAACATATTTCACTCTTGGTAAGACGTGCAAACAGTCAGTAGGGATTACTGCCGTACTTCCGGGTCAGTGTGAAATGTCAGGATGGAAAATGATAATTGATCTGAAAGCTGACTGAGCTGGAAAATATGAAAGCGCTTTGTAGAAGTGGCTGATTTGAAAAAGCAGAATGCACTTTACTAAAAAGATAAACTCAGAAAGTCGGACCTTAAGGCATCTGTTTAATCCATCCATAATCAAAGCCTTATTTTGCTGCCAGTTACAGGGATACTCAGAATGGTTTGACTCAAACAAATGACTATTCTATATTTATATATATTTATTACATAATATAAAATAACAATGTATTATTAAATAATATAAGTAATGTCATAAACTCTATAGGGAGTATTTTCATATTTTTGTTTTTCAGGTAATATGAGGTCAGATATTTTAATTGCTTTCTAAGAAATTATCACCGACATCCAAAACAATCATTTTTGTTTTATTATCTGACATATATATCTTAAACTTTCTCTCAAAAATCAAACTCAAGGTGATTTAACTCATATGTAGTTTTGCTATTTGATTGACATTGTGAAATATAAAGAGCCATGGTTAGATTGTAAGTAAGTGAGTAAGGAGGGTGAATATTTTAAATTCAGTTACAGACTTCCAGAAAACAGCCCCATCCAGGTCCTATCGCCGTAATCCTCCAAATCCCCCTGACACACTAAGGGGCAATTTAGCCTGGCCAATCAACTTAACCCACACATCTTTGGACTGTGGGAGGAAACTGGAGCACTCATGGGAAACCCGTGCAGACACAGGGAGAATGTGCAAACTCCACACAGCCATTCTCCCCATGTCCAGAATTGAACCCAGGTCCCTGGCACTGTGAGGCAGCAGTGCTAACCAATGTGCCACCAGGCTGTCCTGGAACTGCCCTCTCATTCAAGCATACATAATAAGACAAAGCTCAAAAATCTAGTTAGTTTGTTAAAATACCTCAGCTGCAGAGACAATATTGCTTGATTAGCAGCTCTGTTTCTTTGAGCTGTGCTTCAGATTTCACAACATGGATTCAGGCTTCAAGTGTTTGCAGTTTCAACTATTGATACATTAAAGGATATAGATAATTGACACTTTTATTGGATGATAGTTAAAAGGCATTTCATTTAAGAAAATAGAAAGTCATCAATGAGTTATTGTTTCAATTTTTAAAAAAATACCCAATTGCCAGTCTAGAGTTCATTAGCTCCACACAGTGTTTAGTAGGTGAATCAGCATGGAAGTGTCATAGTTTGGCATTGGATGAATGAGGGGTCATTTGAGAACTTTGGGGTAATACCTTCCCATGGGGAGAATGAGGAGCAACAGGGGATGCGTGGGGCCATACCTTGGCATAGAGGCATGATCAGCCAGAGGAGTTGGTGGAGGGCATACCGAGGCATAAGGGGCATGAGGAAGACTTACCTTCCAGATGGTTCCCTCCTGCAGGCTCTGGTTCATAAAACCTCACAGGTGAATCACAACTTATTGAAAATTTGGTCCAAAACCTTTAAAATCCTGTGGGGCATTGACAGAATGGGTGTGGAGCAGCTGTTTCCTCTTGTCAGAGAATCTAGACCTTGGGGGTCACTGTTTAAAGTAAGGCATTGCTCATTTAAGATGGAGATGAGAGTTGTGAATCCATGGAACTTCAAAAGGCAATGGAAGCAGAGTCTTTGAACATTTTTAAGGCAGAGATAGATAGATCATTGATTGATAAGGGGGTGAAAGGTCACTGGGAGTAAGGAATGTGGGGTTGAGGTTACAATCAGATCAGCCATGATCTTATTTACTGGTGGAACAGGCTCGAGGGGTCAAGTGGCCTACTCTTGCTCCTAATTCGTATGCTTGTACTCATGTATTTTTGTATGATTCTATTAAAATTGCAGAAGACCGGGACATGCCAATACAGAGCCAGCTTGGGTGGGAGTAATAGGTGTGAACTTGCAATCTGAACTAGCCTGCAATTTTATAAAGCACTCTCAAAAATATGAAACCCTGAGGACAGCGAGGGGGAGGTGGAATCCTGGAATTGGAGCCTGCCAACCATTCCTAAACTAAAGGTTTCCCAAGTCAACCCATCTCAGCAACAATCCAGCACTGAATTCTTCAAGTGAAAATAAATTTGTACAATTCTAATCATACTACAGAATAAACAACTTTTTAAAAGTTTCAATAAGTACTTGGAACCAGATAGCATGATGATAGCTTTATTTTGAGCTCCATTATTGCTGACTGATTTCTATGTTAACATACCCAGGGTGTCACTGCCAGGATGACAGGAGGCCAGGTTGACACTGCCAAGGGACAGGGCCTGAAGGGGCAGGGCTGAGAGGCTGAGGGTAGGAGGAGGCTCTTTGGTAACCCCATATTGGAGTGCATCCCTTGTGGGTGGGGGATAAGGCCTCTGAATTGGAGTGGTGAATGGGTGGGTTTTGGGTCATTCTCATGCCTGGGTGGTGGTAACCCATAAAATTAGCAGTGGGGGAGGAGGTTAACCCCTCTGTGGTGAAGGTTTGGGGGTTCTCCCTTTTCTGCAGGGTTTGCCATGTCCTCAAGGGGAGGGGAGAGGTCTGCTATCAATGAATTCTGAGATTGGGATGCCCTTTAAAAATGGCGCCCCAATCTCTGTGAAGCTGTGTGCCCAATTGTAAAATAGTGAACATTTTAGCATATAATTGTGAAGCAAACAAAATTACTATTTTTTAACTGAATTAGAAATTAGTATAATATATACAAGAAAATCTGATTTGATATAGTAAATATCTACATCTGACTGGCTGCTGTAATCACATAGTTGTGTTAAAGGAGGGGAATTTTGTTTTATTCTTTCAAGGAGTGTGGGCGTTGCTGGCTAGGCCAGAACTTGCCCTTCAGAACGTGATAGAGCTGCTATACTTTCAACCAAAATTCCCAGGAATTAAACTTAAATCCAATTGGCAAAGGTATGTTCTTTTCTTTGTTCTTTACTTAATTACGCAATTATGTAAAAATTCTTGTGATCTGATGTCATTAAAAAAAACACGTAATATGTTGATGCTCGTGTTTTCATGTGGGATGTGATTTATTAGTTATGGGAATGCATGTCAGCTTTTCTGGTTAAAAAAAAGCTATTGAATTGCTTCACTAATTATAGCTGTGAGTCCCAAAATGGAGTTCCTTGAGATACTTTAATATAATTCTTTGCCATGAAAGGGAGCAAAGAATGACTACGTGCAGGATAATTGTTAACATAGCACTCATATTTGTAACTGTGACTGAATATTATAAAACTTAGTGTGGTTAGGAGTAAAAACAAAGAACAAAAAAAAGTAGGAAAGCGCAGGAATAGGCCCTTTGGCCTCAAAACCTGTGCTGATAATGTTGCCGTAACTAAACTAAAAAAAAACCTTCTGCCCTTGCTCGGTGTGTATCCCTATTCATGTACCCATCCAGATTCCTCTTAAATGTTGCTAATGTGCCTGCTTCCACCACCACCTCCTCTGGCAGTGCATTCCAAGCACACACCACTCTCTGTGTGAAAAACTTCCCCGGCACATCTCCCTTAAACTTTCCCTCTCTCACCTTGAACCTATGCACCCTTCTAATTGACCCTTCCACCCTGGGAAAAAGCCTCTGACTATCTACCCTCTCATAATTTTGTAGACCTCCATCAGGCCTCTCCTCAGCCTCCGTCTTTCCAGTGAAAACAATCCTAGTTTATTCAACCTCTCCTCAGAACCAACACCTTCGAGACCAGGCAACATCCTGGTGAATGTTCCTTGCACTCTCTCCAAAGCTTTGATGTCCTTCTGGTAGAGTGGTGACCAGAATTGCACACAATACTCCAAATGTGGCCTCACCAAAGTTTTATATAGTTCCAACATGATTTCCCAAGCTCTTGTACTCAGTGCCCTGGCCAATGAAGGCAAACATGGCTTATATCTTCTTAATCACCTTAGCTACCTGTGTTGCCACTTTTAGGGAACTGTGAACCTGCACACCCAGATCCCTCTTGCGTGTTAATGTTCCAAAGGATTCTGCCATTTACACTATAATTCATACCTAAATTTGATCCCCAAAATGCATCACCTTGCATTTGTCTGACTTAAATCCAATGAGCTGCTCTCAATTATTTGACTTTAGCTTTGTTGCTACCAATAAACACTCAGTCATGACCAATGATTTCCGGCATAGAGAGCCAGGCACCTAGCTGCTGGATAAACTCAAAGGAAAAAATTGCCTGAAACATCTCTAATCACAGCTATTTATTTAAGATGGTTTCTGTGCCCAAGTCTCCAATCTATCTATATCCTGTTGTATCCTCTGAGAATCCCTGGCACTATCAGCAACTCCAACAACCTTTGTGTCATCCACAAACCTACTAATCAGGATACCCACATTTTCTTCCAGATCATTTATATATACTACAAACAAATGAGGTCCCAGCACTGATCCCTGCGGATCAACACTAGCTACAGATCTCCATTCTGAAAAATACTCTTCCACTGCTATTCTTTGTCTTTTATAACAAGTCAGTTCTGTATCTATCTAGTCAGCCCACTCCGAATCCCAACAAAGTGGCCTGACAGAGGTGGCAGAGGAAGTGCGCAACGTTGGGATCATGACCACTATTGGGGTCCAGTTGAGCATTCCGTTCATATGCACTCTGACCTACGTTCCATTGTTTTAACCATTGACACTGTGCAGCAGTTGCTAGGTGAGAGCAGGTTAAGACACCTGGACCTCCCTCCCTGGGTCCATTCCCCTCAGGGGAGGTGCCAACGCATACCCAGATGGAGGAGTGCATGCCAGTTTCTCAGGAGCGTTCACCTCAGGACCACCACAGGGCTAGCGGCATCTCTTCATTCCCTCCAACACTGCTTTAGCAGGTGATGAAGAGGGAGATGCCCCTATACCAATGCAAATGACTTTTTCCAGACCCTTTGTCTCCATAGGACACTTGCTATAACCATCCAAGGCAATGGGGCAAGACACTGAGTAGACTGCCTTCACCTCAACTACTATGTTGGGGTTGCACCTAGACGTAGTGGTAGAAAAAGAAAATTGAAGAAGGTATGAACACTTTGGCACAATGATTTCTACATGTCTTTCTCAATTTTTAAAATACGCACAATGGCCAGAATTCTCCAGCCATTCACATCCTGTCACTGTTGTAAGCGTGGACGGAGAATTCAGCACTGAGCCAAATCTCCATTCACTGCAGGACGACCAGAGAATCCCACTGGCATGAATGGCTGGAGAATCCTGCCCAATATAATTTGTTTTCTGTAATCATCTGTAATTATTGAGGTCTTTTGGGGCCTGTCCCATGTTTTGGTTATAAGCACATTTTGTTTGTTCGCTCTTTATTTTGAATGATCTTTCATTTGCCAAGAATAACCTGATATATATAACCTTAGATTCCAAATGATCCCAAATCCAAAGGGCAGGTTGTTGGTCTGACAAGTCATATCAATTTTATTTCCCTAAAAGCTTTCCTTGTTGATATGCAGCAACCACTACTCTGCATGCACTGTTTTCAAGAAAAAAAATGATTTTCACCTCAAATTTCAAATTAAACTTTCCTTAACAGTTTATGTTACCATCTTTGAGCTATATTGTTGAACACATAGGCCGGAATTTTCTGATGTCATACTACCTCCCTGCCAGCGAGAATGGAGAATTTGGCGCTCAGCTGAATCTCCATTCACTGCAGCAGGACCAGAGAACCCAGCCACGGGCAAGGTGGGAACATTCCAGCGATATTCTTCATACATAGCATTCATTCATGGTTTGAAGTCTTTGTTCAAGGCTATCAAAACTGCTTTCTTCGGTGTTCATTGGTTAGATATAGGGTGGTATACATACTTTAGAAATTCCACCCAAACAGTGTGAAGAGTGTGGCTACTCTTATTTATTCAGGCTTATTAAATAAATCTGTTACAATTTAATTTTTTGCCATTGTAAGTGGAAAAAAAATCAATTCTACCACACATCAATTTTCAATGTTGTTGGAAATGGGATTAGAAACTTTGCTGCAGCCATTTCACTCATTCAGTAAATTACTTGCAGCTTTCGTTTGCTTTTCCTTTGTCTTTTCTCAGCAATTTTTTTTTCAGATTGGAACTTTCATTGTAATTTGATTTTTGATTTGATTTATTATTGTCACACATATTGATATAGAAGTATTATTTTTTGCACGCTATATAGACAAAGCATACTGTACGTAGAGAAGGGAAGGAGAGAGTGCAGAATGTAGTGCTACAGGTCAAAGCTAGAGTGTAGAGAAAGATCAACTTAGTGCAAGTTAAGTCCATTCAAAAGTCTGATGACAGCAGGAAAAAAGCTGTTCTTAACTCGGTTGGTACAAGTCCTCAGACTGAGATATCTTTTTCCTGATGGAGGAAAGTGGAAGAGGGTATGTCTGTGGTGCGTGGGATCCTTAATTATGAGAGTTCCTTTTCTGAGGCAGCAGGAAGTGTAGATGAGTCAATGGATGGGAGGCTGGTTAGAGTGATGGGCTGGGCTTCATTCACAACCCTTTGTACTTTCTTGCAGTCTTGGACAGAGCAGGAGCCATACCAAGCTGTGATGCAACCAAAAAGAATGCTTCTATGGTGTAAAAGTTGGTGAGAGTCATAGTGGACACGCCAAATATCCTCAGTCTTCTGAGAAAGTAGAAGCATTAGTGGGCTTTCTTAACTATAGCGTGGGCATGGAAGGACCAAGACACGTTATTGGTGATCCAGACACTTAAAAACTTGAAGTTCTCAATTCTTTCCACTTTGTTCCCATTCATGGGCATCTGTCTTCTTGACAGCATTTGCAGGATTCAAAAATCTGTTTTATCCCCACTCCTTGACATCATGTCTAAGGATGTCTTGTTGTGCCATCAGTATGCTGTGTCTCTCCATTTAAAAGGAAAATAGAAGCAGTGAAATCACTGTGTTTCTGATTAAGAGCCTAAGGGTTAATTTGTGAATTTATAACTCCCTTCTAGCACAGTGGACACCAAATGTCCACTTAAATTAAGAAACTTAAATTTAATAAGTGCCCGATCTCCAGATGATTGCACCCTGGAGGTATCTACCCAATATGAGCTACTACTAGACGCTTGGAAGTCCTGACGTACTGGCTATGAGGGAATTGCCTGGGAAAATCTGACTTATGATGGGCAATTCCCCTGATTTCAGAATCCTCCAAAAAGTCTCCAGCTCTGAGTTAGAGTCAGAGAGTGGGATTTTCCGTACATGCTTGTCTCAACGTCAGAAATTCCTGCCTGAGGTCAATGGACCTTTGCATGATCTGCCCCTGCCCACTACAGTTACTGTGACAGGCAGGATGGGAAACTTCTGCCCAGAGATTCTGAAAGGTCCCAGTCCACTTATAGAATAATTACCCAAGAAAAGTTGGTAGGATTACTGGATTCCCATACACCATCCAAACCCTCTGACTGCAACCCCTAAGCATCCCACACCAACTTCCCACCTGATCCTTGACTATAATGTAACCTCGACTATGCCCACCCAGTCCCTCAAATAGCACTTGACCCGATTACCCTTCGACCTGCCTACCCCATCCCCCACATTACCTCCGCAACCACCCAACTATGCCTGACTAACCCAACCAATCCCCTCAACTCGAATACCACCCAACTCTCTGAGTCCCCCACAACCACTCCCACCCACATGTCACCCTATTCCCCTCATCCACTCACCTGGCATCTTGACTCTCACCCACTTACCTGCCACCCTACCCTCTCACCCACCTATCTGCCACTTTGTCTCTCATCCACTTACCTCACATCCTTACATTTTCTCCATACCTTCTCCACGTAAGAAGTCTGACAACACCAGATTAAACTCCAACAAGTTTATTTCATAGCACGAGCTTTCAAAGCACTGCCCCTTCATCAGGTGAGCACTCGCCTGATAAAGGGACAGTGCTCCAAGAGCTCGTGCTACCAAATAAGTCTGTTGGACTTTAACCTAGTGTTGTGAGACTTCTTACTGTGCCTACCTCAGTCCAATGTCAGCATCTCTACATCGTATCTTCTCCAAGTCGCTTTGTGATATCGAAACCCTCTCGTTACCGGAATATGGCAGCTTGTGCCATAAAAAATAGAGAATGCCTCCTATGATTTTCTCCCTGCTGGTCCCTGTGTAGATTGCTTCAGTGCCTGAATTTGAAGAGATCCTCAGAATACAGACCTGAAAAATTGTTGGAAAGTAAGTAGGTAACTAAGGATTCCAATCCAGATTGAAAAGGGTTTCACTGTTGATTCTCTGACTGTGAATGGTGGCATTTTATTACTCTAAAAAATGGAAGAGGCAAAACTCAATAAAATCTTATTGAATTTTTTTTCTTCATTTATGGGTGAAAGGGTGACAAGAATTTGGTCATTAGATAACTCATTTGGTCGAGAACCTTTTTGCATTTCCTCCCTTTGCTGATGCTAATACTTGAAGCATATTTGTTTTACCATGTGAAGAACTGTCAAGTGAGAATCAGATTGTAGTGGGGATTACACTTCTGAAGAATGCACACTTAAAGTAGAATTTTGGTTGTGTATTTTGCATCAATTTTCGTCACTATCAACAATGGCATTTTCAATTTTTTTTCAGGTGTTTTTCTTATGTTTTGAATGCCCGGCCAATGAAGGCAAGCATGCTTTATGCCTTCTTGACTACTTTAGAATCACAGAAACATAGAACATTACAGCACAGTTTAGGCCCTTCGGCCCTCAATATTGTGCCAAGCTATGTCCAATCCCAAGATCAAGCTACCCCCTCCCTATAATTCTGGTGTGCTCCGAGTACCTATCCAATAACCACTTGAAAGTTCCTAAAGTGTCCAACTCCACTATCACAGCAGGCAGTGTATTCCACACCCCAACCACTCTCTGAGTAAAGAATCTACATCGGACAAGCCTCCTATATCTCTCACCATGAACCTTATAGTTATGCCCCCTAATAACAGCTACATCCACCTGAGGAAACAGTCTCTGCACGTCCACTCTATCAATCCCTCTCATCATCTTATAAACCCCTATTAAGTCGCTTCTCATCCTCCTTTGCTCCAAAGAGAAATGCCCCAGCTCCCTCAATCTTTCTTCATAAGACCTACCCTCCAAACCAAGCAGCATCCTGGTAAATCTCCTCTGCGCTCTCTCCAATGCTTCCACATCCTTCTTATAATGAGGTGACCAGATCTGAGGATGAATACTTTCTCCATCTGCGTTGGCACTTTCAGTGACCTGTGTACCTGTACACCCAGATCCAACTACCTGTCAATAACCTTAAGGGTTCTGCAAAAAAATGCATTACCTCACATTTGGCCAGATTAAACTCCATCTGCCATCTCTCCATCCAAGTCTCCAACTCATCTATATCTGATCTGTATTCTCTGACGGTCCTCGTCGCTATCCACAATTCCACCAACCTCTGAGTTGTCCTCAAACTTACTAATCAAACCAGTTATGTTTTTCTCCAAATCATTTATATATACTACAAACAGCAAAGGTCCCAGCACTAATACACGAGGAATGCCACTAGCCACAACCCTTCATTCAGAAATGCACCCTTCCATTGCTACCCTCTGTCCTCTATGACCAAGCCAGTTCTGTATCCATCTTGCCAGTGTACCTCTGATCCGGTGCGACTTCACCACTCCTGTATCGGTCTGCCATCAGGGGACTTGTCAAAGGCCTTACTGAAGTCCATGTGGACAACATCCACTGCCCTACCCTCATCAATTATCTTCATCACTTCCTCGAAAAACTCCATCAAGTTAATGAGACACGACCTCCCCTTCATAAAACCATTTGCCTCTCCCTAATACATCCATTTATTTTCAAGTGGGAGTAAATCCTGTCCTGAAGAATCCTCCCCAATAATTTCCCTAGCACATAAGATTCACCAGCCTGTAGTTGCCTGGAATTTCGTTGCTACCCTTCTTAAACAATGGAACAACATTGGCTATTCTCCAGTCCTCTGGGACCTCCCCTGTAAGAAGTCTTACCACACCAGGTTAAAGACCAACAGGTTTATTTGGTAGTAAATGCCACTAGCTTTCAGAACGCTGTTCCTTCGTCAGTCCATCTCCGGTATCTCCACATCATGACCTCCCCTATAACCAGTGAGAATACAAAGATTTCTCTCAAGGCCCCAGCATTTCCTCCATTGCCTCTCTCAGTATTCTAGGGTATATCCCGTCAAACCCTGGGGATTTGTCTACCTTAATCATTTTCAAGACCCCTTTACCTCCTCTTTTTTGATCTCAACATGACCCAAACTATCTGCACACCCTTCCCCAGAGTTATCATTCACCAAGTCTTTATGTTTGGTGAATACTGATGCAAAGCACTCATTTAATACTCCACCCATTTCCTCTGGTTCCATGCATAGATTTTCTCCCCTGTCCTCGAGTGGGCCAACCCTCTCCCTGGCTACCCTCTTGCTCTTTATATATGTATAAAAGCCTTGGGATTTTCCTTAAACCTGCTGGCCAATGACTTTTTGTGACCCCTTTTAACCTCCCTACTCCTTACTTAAGTTTCGTTCCACTTTCCTTGTATTCCATACTTGCTTCATATGTTCCCAGCCTCCCAGTCTTGACAAATGCTTCCTTTCTCTCTTTGATATCTCTCATTATCAAGGTTCCCGAAACTTGCCATACTTATCCTTCATTCTTACAGGAGTGTGCCAGTCCTGAATTCCTATCAACTTACACTTGTAAGCCTCCCACATGTCAGATGTTGATTTGCTCTCAAACATCTGTCCCCAGTGTTTCTGCCTACTATTGTTGTAATTAGCCTTCCCCCAATTTAGCACTTTCACCTGAGGACTACAGTTATCTTTATAGAAACATAAAAGATAGGAGCAGGAGGAGGCCTTTTGGCCCTTCGAGCCTGCTCCTCCACTCATTATGATCATGGCTGATCATCCAATTCAATGGCCTAATCCTGCTTTTACCCTAAAATCCACCAGTACCCTAAAGCTTACTGAATTGTGGTCACTGTTCCCGAACTACTCCCCTGCTGAAATGTCGACCACCAGGCCAGGATCATTCCCCAATACCAGATCGAGTATGGCACTTCCCCAGTTGGACTATTACATACTGTTTCAAGAAGCCCACCTGGATGCTCTTTATAAATTCTGCTCCAAATACACCCTTAGCACTGAGTCCCAGTCAATATAGGGGAAGATAAAATCACCCACCACAACCACAACTTTTACACCTTGCCAAAATCTACCTACATATCTGTTCCTCTATTTCCCGTTGGCTGTTGGGAGACCTACAGTAAACCGCAACATTGTGACTACACCCTTCCTATTCAAAATACTGAAGAAAGTCAAAACATTCGTCTGAAAAAGAAACTGACTGAAGGACAACAGGAGCAGATGAAAAATATTGAACCACGTTTAAAGTTTATATATTGGTGTTATAAGTAGGCTTACATTAACACTGCAATGAAGCACGGCCAATAAACCTAGCCAGCACATTTTTCTGGGAGGAAACCGGAGCACCCAAAGGAAACTCACGCAGACACAGGGAGAATGTGCAGACTCCACACAGACTGTGACCGAAGCTGGGAATCAAACGTGGTCTCTGGTGCTGTGAGACAGCAGTGCTAACCACTGTGCCTTTCTCTTTTTTTTAAAGAGTTTTCTCCATGTTTGGAACATGTTGTTGACTTGAATGAATTATTTCAACGGTTAAAGAATGATTTGTGAGATCTTTGTGGTTAATATCACTGTACTGGAAGGAACTGGTCCTTGAAACTTCCTTGATTTTAATTGTTACACCATTGAGGGTTGTGTCCTCAGCTGTCTCAGGAGTAAGCTTTGGAATTCCTCCTCTCAACCTCTTCGCTTCTCTATCTCTACCAGAGCGCTGTTTTTATAATTAAACAAAACATTTGTAACACTAGGGAAGCGACCAAAAGGGCTGGATTTTTAACTGGGAGGGGATAGTAGAAGTCGAGTACAATCGTGACTTGACCAGCCCATTGCCAGAGAAAGTACCCACACAAAAAAGAGATTTTCGTTCTGGTTCGGGGGGGTTCTTGCCTTTTCCCATCAACCCAATGGAGAACATGCAGGAAGGCATTGTTATACTGTTCGGCTGGTCTACTGTCAGATCTGACTGTCAGATATTATTTTAAATTAGGAGGCGCTTTCCATCCTGGCAACGATGCGGAGCCTTGCTGTTTGATCAGGCTGCTCTTTAGTAGGCCAACATAGATGCAGCATTAACATTTTATAGTGGCTTTCACCAATGAAAACCTTTCCTTACCATTAAATCACACAGATTTTCCATTCTCATCACTACTTAGGATTTTAATTATAATTGCGTGGAAAGGGACTAAAAGAGAGAAAGCGGAAGGGGCATACGGTTCTGTTATAAAACCTTACTTTCTAATATACACAGAAAAGCAAATATTGAGTTACAGCCCAAATTAGCATCTAAGACCAACACAAAAGCCAAAATTTCTCACGGGTTGTTCATTGACTGCTCATGCATTTTTGATATCAGTCTGGTGATTCCCAGTTCAATGAGGAAAGCTCAAATAAAATATAGCCACTGAATGGGATTGAGTTGCGTTTTATAATAACAGGAGCTCACATTAATGCCCTCGAGCAACGTTCTTCCTTCAGATGCAATGGAAGATATTTGTTAATTATTAAAATTGTTTTAGATCGACAAATCAAAAGCAAGATTTGAACATTTACCTGAACATTTATTCCTAGCAAATAGCATTTATCAGTGTTGAAGTGTGTAAAGTGTTTGTCAAAAAATCTCAGATTGAATTCCATTCCATTGTATTTATGGTAGGTGGGGTGTCTGGCAACTGTTGTGGTATGTGGCAATGTTTGAAATGTGTGATGTATTGATCTTTTATGTGCCAGTCCATTGTGCAGTCATTTACATTATGCATTAAATTAATGTTGCTAATAACTAACTTAAGATTGAAAAGGTCAGCTTCCTATACTATTGTTCGAGCCAATAGAATTGTAATGAAGAACTGTAACCCATTCAAAAGGTTTCTTATTCTACCAAAAAGCATGTTGAAAACACTGACTAGTTGAAAAATTAGATCCCCATATATCTGGGGCTTGGGAAACCAGAAAGCAGGCACATCACTCACTTGATGGAAGTGGACAAGTTTTCAACCTGTGACCCCTATTTCAGAAAGGCATGTTGATGAGAACATAAGGACATAAGCAATAGGAGCAGGAGTAGGCCATCTAGCCCCTTGAGCCTGCTCCACCATTCAATAGGATCATGGCTGATCTGCTAGTGGTTCAGTTCCACTTATCCGCCTGCTCCCCATAACCCTTAATTCCCTTATTGGTCAAAAATCTATCTACCTGTGATTTAACACAATCACCATTGAGCTTTTGAACCATTTGAGCTCTTGCAGGAATTATACATCTTATACTTTTGAAAGATTTATTGGAATTCTCTTCAGCTGAGAATTGGTTCAAGTTCCATTAAGACCCCAGAAAAGGCCCAGAGTGGAAACATAACAAAGCAAATTGATATTTTTATTATGATGGCATTTTATTCCATTGATACAGAAGAAACACTGTCAACCTGTTCTGAGCCTCTAACAGAGCAGCATGGTGTCACTCCAACTTCTATCTGCAGTTTGAAGAACCTTTGCTGCTGGCCACCCCAAATGTGCTATCTATCCTGTCCCCTTTGTCTTCCTCTCTGTCCTTTTATTTTCCTCTATGTTTAACTGGATATTCCATTATATTGTACTTGTACTAATGATGTGGCATCCTTGGATTTTTAAGCTGTATGTTGATGCCTTATGTGGGTTTATACCACTGGCGTTCATCATATACCATGCTCTGTAATTATAGTCCATTTCCCTGCCATGTTCCTCTGGGGCCCACTTCATGGAAAGAAATGCAATTAAGAAGCAACTATCTCAATGGCAAGTGAAAAAGTCACTGTTAAAATTATGGGAGCCTGTTTGAAAAGTGCTGGCCACAAAATTCTTGCGGCTTGCTCTACCAACACAAATGCATTGAGATGAAACCTCTGCCTGTTCCGCATAGAAAACATAGGCAAAACCCCAGGCACGATGTCACACATATAACTGGGACAGATATGATGACTGAAAGGGTACTTCAATATAATCCTAGGTTTATCCATTTGTTGAAAGGTAGTGGCCCACAGCCAATCTGTGAGAAATGTCCAGAATTAAGTTAAAGTTACCTCCTGACTGTCTAATATCTACACATGTCCAAACTGACATTAGCAAAAATAGATAGGACTGGATGGAAAGGGATGCCCTAGTGCTTATGCTACACTCCAAAGATAAAATCAGGTGGGAGAATGCTGTGCCCAATCTTAGCCGCTGCCCCAGATCTACTTAACAGCCTGTTTAACTTGTTAAACCGTATTTATGATAAGAAGTGGAATTTGCAATTACTATTACTCAGCACGTCATTCCCCAGCAATTCTCCAGCGTCTTTTGCCCCACAACAAGAGGAAGTACTACCTCAGAGAGCTGACAGCCAATCAGAGACCAGCACGGCAACTGGGAGTGGTGGCTGCAGTTGGTGCTGTCACAAGACCTGCTGGAAGTCACAGCATCCTGGGGCCGCAACCACGGGTAAACATGACAGGGCCAGACTGGCAGGCATTAGTGAGAGAGTGTGGTGACAACACCAGGTTAAATTCCAACAGGTTTATTTGGTAGCACGAGCTTTCAGAGTACTGCTCCTTCAGCACCTGATGAAGGAGTAGCGCTCCAAAAGCTCATGCCACCAAATAAACCTGTTGGATCTTAACTTGGTGTTGTGAGACTACTTACTGTGCCTACCCCAGTCCAACGCCAGCAACTCCACATCGTGGTTAGGCTGGGGAGGGCCCTCTAATGGGCCTAGGGGGCATGTTAAAGAGGGACTCTCCTCTGCTTGCTCAGAAAGGGAAAAGCTGCCGGGTTAGGGGCTTGTTGTGGGTCTCAATTGATCCAACAGGTGAGCAGGAAGCCTGATGCCATCCCCCACTGATAAAATTTCAACAGCAGCGAACATGGCACTTACTTGATTTTATGTGCAAACCCACATTAGTTACAGATTAATGCAATGATACAGCATAGAAAACAACAGTAGCCCATCAAGCCAAGTTCAGCTTTTAAGGGTTCTAAAATTAATCCCACCCCATTACAGTTTCCCCATCTGCACATATTCCCCTTCAAGTGTTTAACTATATTTTTTCTGGTCAGTTTGCCAGATGCCTGCCCAGTTCACTGTCTCCTGAAATTTTTTACTTGCCTTCCCACTCTTTACTACATTTCCAAAATTATAAATATTTGAAATTACGCTCTGTTTACCAATGTCCAGCTGAAGAATTCATATGAAAGTCATATGAATTCATATGAAAAAGAGCAATTGTAGAATACCTAATCAGCTTTTCTCCACTCTAAAAAACATTCACTCACTTCAAGCTCTGGTTTCTGTCCCTTAGACAATTTCATATCCATGCAGTCACTGTCCTTTCAATCCCCAGAACTGTCATTTCTTGAGATTAATCAGAATATCATTAATCCTGTTGGGAGTCTTTTATAGACCTCCTAAAAGTTCTAGAGAGGTTGAGGAAAGGATTGCGGAGACGATCCTGGTTAGGAGTGAAAGTAATAGGGTAATTGTTATGGGGGATTTTAACTTTACTAATATTGATTGGAATTGTTATAGCTCTAGCTCGTTAGAGGGGTCAGTTTTTGTGCAAAGTGTGCAGGAAGGTTTTTTGACTCAGTATGTAGATAGGCCAACTAGAGGTGAGGCTATATTGGATTTGGTGCTGGGAAATGAGCCAGATCAGGTGTTGGATTTGGAAGTTGGTGTGCATTTTGGTGATAGTGACCACAATTCGGTTACGTTCACCTTAGTGATGGAAAGGGATAGGCATGAACCTCGGGCCAGTGGTTTTAGCTGGGGGAAGGGTAATTATGAGGCTATTAGGAGAGAATTAGGAAACATAGGTTGGACTAGGAGATTACAGGGATTGGGAACGTCCGAAATGTGGAGTTTTTTCAAGGAGCAGCTACTGCGAGTCTGTGATAGGTATGTCCCTGTCAGGCAAGGTGGAATTGGTAAGGCTAGGGAACCGTGGTGCACCAAAAAAGTTGATTCGTTGGTTAAAAAGAAAAAGGAGGCTTATGTTCGGATGAGACGTGAGCACTCGGATAGTGCACTAGAGAGCTTTAGATTGGCTAGGAGGGAGTTGAAGAGTGAGCTAAGAAGGGCTAAAAGAGGACATGAGAAGACTTTGGCTGATAGGGTTAAGGAGAATCCTAAGGCGTTCTATAGGTATGTCAAGAACAGAAGGTTGGTTAGGGCAAGGTTAGGGCCAGTTATAGACGGCAGAGGGAAGTTATGTGTGGAACCGGAGGAGATTGGTGAAGCATTGAACCAATATTTCTCTTCGGTGTTCACGCAGGGGGACATGGATATAGCTAAGGAGGACACTGGGTTGCAGGGGAGTAGAATTGACAGTGTTACAGTTGATAAGGAGGATGTGCTGGATATTCTGGAGGGTCTGAAAATAGATAAGTCCCCTGGTCCGGATGGGATTTACCCCAGGATTCTCTGGGAGGCAAGAGAAGTGATTGCAGAGCCTCTGGCTCTGATCTTCAGGTCGTCGTTGGCCTCTGGTATAGTACCAGATGATTGGAGGTTAGCGAATGTTGTCCCATTGTTTAAGAAGGGGAACAGAGACTTCCCCGGGAATTATAGACTGGTGAGTCTCACTTCTGTTGTGGGCAAGGTTTTGGAAAAAATTATTAGGGATAGGATTTATAGTTATTTGGAGAGTAATGAGTTGATTGGAGATAGTCAGCATGGTTTTGTGGCGGGTAGGTCGTGCCTTACTAACCTTATTGAGTTTTTTGAGAAAGTGACCAAAGAGGTGGATGGGGGTAAGGCAGTGGACGTGGTGTATATGGATTTTAGTAAGGCGTTTGATAAGGTTCACCATGGTAGGCTTCTGCACAAAATGCA
Organism: Carcharhinus amblyrhynchos; assembly: GCF_965287045.1. NCBI lineage: Eukaryota > Metazoa > Chordata > Chondrichthyes > Carcharhiniformes > Carcharhinidae > Carcharhinus > Carcharhinus amblyrhynchos. The sequence continues at coordinate 82,604,488 of NC_137331.1, read as the reverse complement.
GATGTATGGGATTGGGGGTGATCTAGGGAACTGGATTAGGAATTGGCTAGCGGATAGGAGACAGAGGGTAGTGGTTGACGGTAAATATTCATCATGGAGTTCGGTTACAAGTGGTGTGCCTCAGGGATCTGTGTTGGGGCCACTGCTGTTTGTGATTTTTATTAATGATCTGGATGAGGGTATAGTTGGGTGGATCAGTAAATTTGCTGATGACACCAAAGTCGGAGGTGTGGTAGATAGTGAGGAAGGGTGTCATAGTTTGCAGGAAGACTTAGACAGGTTGCAGAGCTGGGCCGCGAGGTGGCGGATGGAGTTTAATGCAGAGAAATGTGAGGTAATTCACTTTGGTAGGAATAACAGATGTGTTGAGTATAGGGCTAACGGGAAGACTTTGAATAGAGTGGAGGAGCAGAGGGATCTAGGTGTATGTGTACATAGATCCCTGAAAGTTAGGAATCAAGTAGATAAGGTTGTTAAGAAGGCATACAGTGTCTTGGCGTTTATTGGTAGGGGGATTGAATTTAGGAGTCGTAGCGTTATGTTGCAACTGTACACAACTCTGGTGCGGCCGCACTTGGAGTATTGTGTGCAGTTCTGGTCCCCACATTACAGGAAGGATGTGGAGGCTTTGGAGAGGGTGCAGAGGAGGTTTACCAGGATGTTGCCTGGTATGGAGGGGAGATCCTATGAGGAGAGGCTGAGGGATTTGGGGTTGTTTTCGCTGGAAAGAAGGCGGCTAAGAGGGGATCTTATTGAAACATATAAGATGATTAGAGGTTTAGATAGGGTGGATAGTGATAGCCTTTTTCCTCTGATGGAAAAATCTAGCACGAGGGGGCATGGCTTTAAACTAAGGGGGGGTAGTTATAGGACAGATGTCAGGGGTAGGTTCTTTACCCAGAGGGTGGTGAGGGATTGGAATGCCCTGCCTGCTGCAGTTGTAAATGCGCCTAGTTTGGGGGCGTTTAAGAGGTCTGTGGATAGGTTTATGGACGAAAAGGGATTGGTTTAGGTTAGTGGGTCATTGTTGTTGTTTTTTTTTAACTGGTCGGCGCAACTTCGTGGGCCGAAGGGCCTGTTCTGCGCTGTAATGTTCTATGTTCTATGTTCTAATCATCATTAATAATCATTAATCAGAATAATGTCAAGGAATGACAGTTCTGGGGATTGAAAGAACATAAGAACATAAGAAATTATGCTCTTATGTCCTTTCAATCCCCAGAACTGTCATTTCTTGAGATTATTCTGATTCACTTTAAATTCTTTCCAGTTTATGGATAACACTGGAATATTGCTAGCTTTCAGCCTGACAATGTGATTTGGGGATTTCTGCTCTGACAATTGGCCATTATAGTATGCTACATTTAGAAACTGGACTCTCAGTCCATCATGGCTTTTCCAGCAGAATATTTAACCGATTATCTTATGAATGTTGCTATGGAATTTTCTTGATCACGAAACTCACTCTGTATAAAAATATTTCTCACATTGCCTCTGATTCTTTTGCCAATCACTTCAGATCTGCGTACTCTAGTTACAATCCCTTCTCCATTAGAAACAGCTTGTCTTTAAGTTAGAAAAAAATCATGATTTTGTCCATACAAAGAACAAAGAACAACACAGAACAGGAAACAGGCCCTTCGGCCCAACGAGCCTGTGCTGCCATTTTAACATTTGAGTGCCTTTCTCTATGACCTTCTCTATGACCTTTCTCTACACCTATTGGGGAAGATTGAGGGAAAACTAATTTAGGGACAATTTGTTACACCAATCAGCCTAAGAGCACGTTTTTGGGGTGTGGGAGGAAACCCACGCAATCACGGGGAGAATGTGCAAACTCCTGCAGACACTGGTCCAAATCCATGTATCTGCACAGCAAACAGTGATAGTCACTGAGCTGTTGTGTTGCCCGTCAGATGGTCCGGTTTAAGCGTACACTAACGACGTGAAGCACTAGGCAACTCTCGAAGCAGCCCTCGCACGACCCACTGCGTGTATGCCCCTTGTTGGACAACAAGGTGGACCGAATCACCTGTGAAGTAAAAGAAAAGACATCAATAAACATGCAAAACTTAGACAGACATTTACGGAATCCCCAGAAGCTCAGAAGTATGACAAAATCATCTCTTAACTTTCTCTGCTCTAAGAAGAACGCCTGTGCTTGAAACTCCATGGATTTGTTCATTCTCTATATGTCAGCAGTCTTGTAGATACCTTCATCACCAACCCACCAGTCACCAATGTTGCCTCTTTGCTATTGTGGCATTTCGGTCAATACCTGGCTAGGTTGCAGGTGTACCACCAGCGTGCTTCCTCTCAATGATAGTCACCAGGGTTCAGCATTTGAGTCCATTACTGAAATATTTGTGCCGGTGCATTGTGTGATGGTGCACCCTCAGAAGGATAGGAAATTCCTGATGGAACATTCTAATAAACATTTACGGTATGTGTGAAGGTCAATGGAAGACAAAAGAAAGGTTTAAGAACTAGTCATGGCAAAGTTAGGATTTTGGCAATCGCCCTATACAGCCTTCTCATAGATCAGTTATTGCTGAATGTCAGAGAAGTTTGTAATTCTGTCACCAGATATCTGAAAATTCCTCATCCCTCCATTTTTGCCTGAGCAGGATACCGAGTCATTTATCTCCTTGGCATCTTCCTTTGTATCAATGAACTGGACTACTTGTGATGACCCGCCTCCAGCATTCTTCCTCGCCCTTGCATTTTGAACTCTCTTACCATACAGGGGATTGGCAGGAGAAGTGAAGGTCAGGTTTTCACTCAATGGATGCAGTGCCTTCGACGAGGGTGGCAATGAGACAGATCATCCTATTGCATTAGGGTGAGTGTAAGATGGGTAAATTGAGATGTGATGAAATACATAGAAGGTGAAGGATGGATGCTATGAAGGTTGAGTGGATGTGAATAGCAATGTGATTATGTACACTTGGCAAGTCAGAGAGGAAGAACAAGGGAGGCCTGAGACCACAGGATGTTGGTAAGTCAGCAAAACACTGTTTTTAGGTCAATAAATCACTTGCTGCTCCCCCTCAGCAATCTCCAATCACACCTTCCTCATAATTGTTGCAAGTTCATTTCTCCCATTGCTGGGTGAAAGTTTGCCCCTGTTGCTCCTGACTGCATGAAGTTAATGCGATGCTGTCAATGGTAGAATGAATTGTTATACTTCCCACTGATTTTTTATTTATCCTCGGCTTATTGCACTTAGATACAATCTAGGGCATTATACCATCACTTCCACAGAGTACAAAAGCGAAGTAAAAACTAGAGTTTATTTATTAGTTGCAAGTAAGGTTTACATTAACACTGCAATGAGGTTACTGAGAAATTTCCCTAGTCGCTACAGTCCAGCGCCTGTTCAGGTCAATGCACCAAACCAGCGCGTCTTTCAGAATGTGGGAAGAAATCAGAGCACCTGGAGGAAACTCACGCAGACACAGGGAGAACGTGCAAACTCCACACACAGACAGTGACCCAAGCTGGGAATTGAATCTGGGTCCCTGGTGCCGTGAAGCAGCAGTGCTACCCACTATGCTACTATGCCACCCTATGTTTTGCTATTATATAACATAATAATTTAATACCTCAAATTTATACATAGGAACAATACTAAATAAAATTGGTGATTCCATCATATATTTAAATCTGGACGACTAAAAATATTTTCCTCACTAATTGCAAACATACTACCAGGTTGGATTTTATTTATATCTTTATGACAAATGCATTAAGAAATAATTAATTCAGAACATTTGCAGCAAAACTTACAGTGAATCAATTTTTCATACATGTAAGGGAGAATCTACAGATGAACCTCCACCTGAAACTAATTTAATTAACTATTCCTCCTTCATCATATAGTGATCAACTTTCTATTCATTCTCTTCCTTGTAACTTATCTGCCAGCTATGCCAGTCATAGAGTCATAGAGGTTTCAAGCATAGAAACAGGCCCTTTGGCCCAACTAGCCCATCCCGCCCCTTTTTTATAAAGCCCTAAGCTAGTCCCAATTACCTGCATTTGGCCCATATCCTTCTTAACCCATCTTACCCTTGTAACTGTCTAAACGCTTTTTAAAAGAAAGAACTGTACCCGCCTCTACTATTACCTCTGGCAGGTTGTTCCAGACACTTACCACCCTCTGTGTGAAAAGATTGCCTCTCTGGACACTTTTGTATCTCTCCCCCTCACCTTAAACCTATGCCCCCCTAGTTTTAGACTCCTCTATCTTTGGGAAAAGATGGTGACTATCTTGCTGATCTATGCCTCTCATTATTTTATAGACCTCTATAAGATCATCCTCAGCTTTCTACACTCCAGAGAAAAAAATCCCAGTCCATCCAGCCTCTCCTTATAACTCAAACGATTAAGTTCCAGTAGCATCCTAGTAAATCTTTTCTCACTCTTTCTACTTTAATAATATCAGGCTGCCTCGCTAAATATTTTTAAGAAGCGGGTTGATGGGTTCTTGATAAGAGAGGGGATTAAGGGTTATGGGGAGAGGGCGGGAAAGTGGAACTGAGCTACGACAGATCAGCCATGATCTTATTGAATGGCGGGGCAGGCTCGAAGGGCTAGATGGCCTACTCCTGCTCCTATTTCTTATGTTCTTATGTTCTTATAATAGGGTGACCAGAACTTTATGCAGTATTCCAGGTGTGGCCTTACCATTGTCTTGTACAACTGCAACAAGATGTCCCAACTCCTGTATTCAATGTTCTGACCAATGAAACAAAGCATGCTGAATGCTTCTTCACCACTCTGTCCACCTGTGACTCCACTTTCAAGGAGCTATGAACCTGTGCCCCTAGGTCTCTTTGCTCTGTGACTCTCCTCAATGCCCTACCATTATCTGAGTAAGTCTTGCCCTGGTTCAATCCACCAAAATTCACCACCTCATATTTATCTAAATTAAATTCCATCTGCCATTTGTCAGCCCACTGGCCCAATTGATCAAAATCTCGTTGCAGTCCGAGTTAATGTTCTTCACTGTCCACTATGCCACTAATCTCAGTGTCATCTGCACAATTACTAACCATGCCTCCTGTATTCTCATCCAAATCATTAATATAAATGACAAATAACAGTGGACCCAGCACTGATTCCTGAGGCACACAGCTGGTCACAGGCCTCCAATTTGAAAAACAACCCTCTACAACCATCCTCCGGCTTTTGTCATCAAGCCAATTTTGTATCCATTTAGCTACCTCACCCTGAATCCCATGAGATTTAACCTTATGCAACAGCCCTACCAGTCTTGAAGATGTTGATGTCTCTTTACAGAAATTATCATTCATGTTAGAGATGTTCCTTCTTAAAGTTTTATATTGCTGAAGGCTCATTTTCACACCCTTATATCTTTTTTTAACACTTACTATCAACTTCAAGTTTTACACAACAGCTGATTGTTTCAAGTTGGTGGAATTGACTATGACTCAGAGGTCACCCTCAGAGAATTGATCACATAAGCTAGCACCAAAAGAAATTAACTCTGTTATTTGTGGGGCCTTGCTATCTGAAAATCAACTACTGTGTTTGACTACAAAAGAAAACAGCAACTAAATTGTTGACTATGAAGTGTTTTTGGGATTCTGTGAATGTAAAAGTTACCAATTAAATGCAAGTATTTCTTCCGTGGATTCTGACTAAAATTTTCATCATTCTTCTTTGAGGTTGATTCTATGTAATCATTAAGAATAAACTCTGTTAATGTACATTGCTCCTCTAATGACTGGCTTGCCATTTTATAAAAACAAATTAAGCTTATTTATTAGTCACAAGTAAGGCTACATTAACATTACAGTGAAGTTACTGTGAAGATCCCCTAGTGCCACACTCTGGCGCCTGTTCGGATACACTGATGGAGAATTTAGCATAGCCAATGTACCTAACCAGCATGTCTTTCACACTGTGGGAGGAAACTGGAGAACCTGGCAGAAACCTATGCAGCCACTGGGAGAATGTGCAGATTCTGCACAGAAGGTGACCCAAGCCTGGAAATGAACCTGAGTCCCTGGTTCTGTAAGGCAGCAGTGCTAACCATTGTGCATTTGTGTGTATTGTAGCCATTTCCTCCATTTTAATCAAACAGTTCTGACAAATGGTCTTCAATCAAAACATTAACCAATATTTTCTCAGATGTTTAAGGATCAGTTTTTTTTGGGTTGAATTGGATGATTTATTCATTCATCTCGAATACTCTGTACAGTTTTGATCTCCTTGCTTAAAGAGGAATACAGATGTGTTCATGCAATTCAGAGGAAGTTTGCTAGATTGATCCCTGGAGTGAGCGGATTGTCTTATGAGGAGAGGTTGGAAAGGCAAGCTTGTTTCCACTAGAGGTTAGAAGAGTGAGGGGTGACTTGTTTGAAGTATATAAGATCTAGAATAGTATTGACAAGGTAAATATTGAAAGGACATTTTCTCTTATGGGTGAGATCAGAACCAGCCGGCACTGTTTTAAAATTAGGGGTCACCCTTACAGGACGGTGAATAGGAGATTTTTTTTCTCTTTGAGGGTTATGCGACTTTGGATCTCTCTGCCTTAGAAGCAGGGTCAATGAATATTTTTAAGATGGAAGTAGATAGCTTCTTGTTGTCAAGGGAATCAAATGTCATCAGGAGTAGACGAGAAATGGAGAACACATCACAAACAGGCTCGAGGAACCAAATGGCCTATTCCTACTCCTATGTTTGTATTGGTAACATAATCAGAAGCAGGAAGTACTTGTAAAATAACAGGGGTATAAGTATACAATCCTGTACAGTCAGTCAATGAAGTTGTAATATGTAAGTGGCTAAGAAATTAATGAATAATTTCAGGTCACAGCCTCTTAAGCTTCCTAACCAAGCCTCCCTGGAGTTCACTGTGGATGACAAAGTGTCAAACTGTGTTAGAAAAATTCTAAGTAAAATTAGTATTTGGCAAACAGCACAAAGCTGCTGCAGCACAAAGTACAAACAGATAAGAATTCTTCACCCAAAAGTTTGCATTAGTTAATTGATAACGCTCACATGAAAAAGATAACTCCACACAACAAACAAGTACTAAGAGTGATACAGTACATTTTACATTCACTAGAAATAGTTACAACGTTAAATATGCTAAACGGAATTATTAGATATTACAATATTACTGGATAACCCTGGTTACGATAATTAATAAATGCCAGGTAAATCACGCGTCCCTTTCTCTAATTTGTTTAACCCTCAAGTTGTAAGGTGGGACTCGCTGTGGGGTAAGCAGTTCAAGTTTAAATCAGTCTGTAGGAGCATAAATTGAAAGTTCCATAACTTTGACAACAGCCCACGAGATAGCCAAAACAGAAATTGCCCCCTAGCAAAGGTAATCCTGTAGTCAATGAAAGTATAACTAGGTCTGTTCTTGCTTTGACAACCAGGAAATTTGAGACCTTGGTAAATATGGAAAATTCGTTTTATTTTTGCGTATGCATCCAGGTTCCAGGATATATTAGCAAGACAACCTGTCTGCACCAGTGATTCTTTGGTGGGTGAAGGATGTATTCTTGGACTGGGGATCCTGGAGGTTCCACTCTTTCGCACCAGTTATGTCAGCACAATTTGGACAGAATTGTTTGAGCCAGTACAAAATATCAGGAAATTTTGTGAGTTATAGCCAAAGCAATCCATGTTTCAGTTTCTGCAATCTTTTAGATTATTCCAAGATCAGTTAGCCAAATCAGGCTCCATCCACAAAACTAATCATGCCCTCAGTTCAAAATTGCACATTGCTGCCAATTATTCTGGTTTAATAGTGATAGTTCTAATTCTTTTGAAGCAAGGGCACTAGTAGGTATATTTTTAAAGATTTCCATACCAAATTAGCAACAATACTGTGGCAGATGATGATTTTCTTAGGCCAGTATGTTGAGGAACCAACAAAGGAACATGTTATCCTAGATTTAGCATTATGTAGTGTGAAGGGGTTAATTCATACTCTTGTTGTGTTTTGGGAACAGTGACCATAACATGATAGAATTCTTCATTGGGATGAAAAGTGTGAAGTTTCACCTGAAACTAGGATCCTAAATACAAACAAAGTAAACTATATAGGTATGAAATGTGAGGTGGCTAAGATAGATTAGGAAACTTCATTTAAAGGCATGACAATGGATAGGCAATGGCTAATATTTGAGGGAAAAAATGTATACATTGCAACAGTTATAAATTCCTTTCTGGTACAAAAAGACAACAAAAAAGCAGCCCAACTATGATTTATAAATACTATAAATTATGGATCGCATTAAATCCAAAGAGGAGTCATATAAAGTTGCTAGAAAAGGTAGCAAGCCTAAGGATTGGGAGTTCAGGAGGATTAAGAGATTGATTCAGAGGGGAAAAGAGAGTATGAGAGTAAATTTGCAAGTAACATAAAAGTAGACTGCTTATACAGGTAAATAAAAAGAAAAAGGTTAGTGAAGGTAAATGTAGGTCCCTTACAGTCCATGATAACTCCAAGGGTGGAATCAGAGTGAGCAGGACAGCACCATGCAAAGGCCCATTGACCTTTTTCTGGTCTTGGGGCAAGCGCAGCCAAAAAATCCCACCCAGGAATCAGCTGTAAAGGATCAATGCTTTCTTGCACAACACAAGGTCAAGCAAATCCACAAGCCTATGGTAAACACAAACAGGTCCCAACCAGAACGATACAATAATGGACCCACTCAGTGGCCTGCTTTATACAGGGCTCAGTATATGAGCACCACTTGATGAGTTGATTACCAATCCCCATGGAGTTCAGATTCAGTGGGTTCTACAGGGAGGTCAATCAGTGATGCCCCATGCAAGGCCTGGGGTTATCACACAGTCCAAATTGGGAGAACTTATAATAGAGAACAAGAGCAATAAAACAACTATTTTGAATAAGGAAAATTACAGCATAGGAACAGGCCCTTTAGCCCTCCAAAATGTTGCTTTTACGTAGTCATTTACAGCCGATGAAGCAGTTTCAGTGTGTACTCTTGTAATTTAGGACTATTAATAATAAATTAGTTTTCTTAGTTGCAAAGAAAAATAAATGGTTGCATTCTGTTACACTTCCTGATTGCACTGTTTAATGGAAGATTAACCCAACTCATTCATTTTCAAGAGCACTTTGGATGTAATTTCATGGTTGTGTCCAAAGTGGAAGTTCTACCCAAGTGCTTTATTAACCTGATGTTGATTTGATTTTTTCCTTTTCTCAGTCCCTCGGCTGCTGGAGCTTGCTTGCTTCGTGAGTATTTAATGCTTCCATTTTTACCTGCTGTACCTCCTACTTCTGCAGCTAGTCACACAATCTGAATCTCATAACAGTATTAATTCTTCACATTGCCTCTTGTTTTATTACCTTTTCTGCCAATTAACTTTATAGTCTTTTTTATTTTCTCATACATTGTGTCTCCTTTTTCTGACCCTCTTCTGTCTTCCTGTTTGTTTTTCTGTGCTGTTCAGCTACAATTTCCACTTCATATGAAGGATTTATCTATTATCTTCAGCTATGTCGACCAAGTCTTTCCAACATATTTTGTTTTTGTTTCAGATCTTCAGCAAATAATTATTTCCACAGCACGCAAATTGTCAAGTGGTCAGTAGGAGTAGGCTGCATAAAATTGTAGAATAGAACTCATGAAATCTTGAGGTTGAAGAACAATTAGTACAAAGCCTACTAAAAAGTCAGAAAGAAAAGAAAACTTTAGCTAAGCAGTAGAGTTAAGGCAACATAACAGTGGAATATTTAAGATGGTTAGCAGGCAGAAAACATTTATAAAAACAGGATGGCACTGAATGAAATGAAAGCCACTAAAACAAGTACACGCCTGTATTAGATTTAAACTGGGCAGCATCCAAATAGAACAATATGAAAATTACATAGCACACGACCACAGGATCAAGAAACTTCTGAAAGGCTAGATGTGAATTAGATAGGTTTCCTTAATGAAAGAACAACTCAAAAGGTCATAAATGTAAATGATTTAGTGTTCAATGTAAGCCCAGACAGATCTACCCTATGCCTTAAAAAAACAGGAAAACTAATGATAAGGATATGTGATTAACTGTAATGTGCATATTAATTTGTGCAGCCAAAGTTATTTATGTTATACAAGAGAAACAGAAAATGCTGGAAAGTCTTAGCAGATCCGACAGCATCTGTAGAGAACATGCTATGCATTATGTTATGCATTGAATGTAAAGTTTACATTGCACCACACGATAGTAAGATGCAACTGATTCTAATTCATTCATATGAATCTTCAAGTGGAGCATCGTTTATCTAAACGTTAAATTAAAAGATGATGGCATATGCGAAGTAAACTTGAAAACTTATATTCACGGTAAATCTTGGATTTTATAGGAAAACCTAAGATTCTAAAGAAATTAACTCAGTCTAATAACAGCTGAAAAGCTATTCCAGTAGTCGGGGTAATTGTAGATTTAAATTATAATCTATGAAGTGTCTTGTGACACGACAAGGTTCCTGCGTGACAGTATTGTAAATTTTTAAAGACTTTGGGCTAAATTTTCTGGCCCTTCCCACCAACAAGATATTTTGCCCCTGCTTTAGGAGACCTTCCCCCCACCCCCCCAACCTACTCCACAGCAGGTTCCCTGGTGGCAGGTCAGGCAAGACACACAAAACGGTGTACACATTTATGGAACCAGGAGATCCTTCTGGCAGCCAATGGTGAACCACCTCCACGCTCAGAAAACACACAGTATTTGGGGTGTACAGAAAATCCACCCTATGTTTTAAAAATAAATTAAATTGAAACTGGCTCCTCAGGGCTTCCAGACAGTCTTGATGATTTAAACCATCCTGTCTCTCAAGAGGATAAAGAGGAGAGGTACTTTTTCTGATATTGACTCACTGTGTTTTCAGCCAGGAGATAAACAAAACTCTATCAACACTGTGATTGTAAAAATGCAAATTTGGCCACCTTACAAAATGACAGGTGGAAGAAAACTTCAAACTATTAACTAAATTATCATATCCATTATTTGTGACCACGACTTTAGATAGATGTGCATAATGAAGTGACCAACTTGGCTTCCTAATAAAGATGTGGAGAGTCTGCAGAAGGATCTAGATAGGCTGGGCGAATGGGCCAGGAAATGGCAAATGGAATTTAATGTTGGCAAGTGTGAGGTGGTCCACTTTGGTAGGAAGAATGGTAGGAAGGACTATTACTTACGTGGCGAAAAACTGCAGCAGGCGACGGTGCAGAGGGACCTCGGGGTCCTTGTGCATGAGTCGCAAAAACCCAGCCTGCAAGTGCAGCAGGTGGTCAGGAAGGCGAATGGGATGCTGGCCTTCATAGCGAGGGGGATTGAATATAAAAGTAGGGAGGTCTTGCTGCAGCTGTATAGGGCATTGGTGAGGCCGCAGCTGGAGTACTGTGTGCAGTTTTGGGCGCCGCACCTGCGCAAGGATATTTTGGCCCTGGAGGGAGTGCAGAGGAGGTTTACTAGGCTGATACCGGAGTTGAGGGGGTTGAGCTATGAGGAGAGGCTGAATAAACTAGGCTTGTACTCGTTAGAGTTTAGAAGAATGAGGGGAGATCTCATTGAGACGTATAAGATGATGAATGGGATGGATAGGATAGAGGTGGAAAGACTCTTCCCGCTCAAAAAAGACAGTAGGACTAGGGGGCACAGCCTCAAGATAAAGGGGGGGCGGTTCAGAACGGAGTTGAGGAGGAACTTCTTCACTCAAAGGGTGGTGAATCTCTGGAATTCTCTGCCCGTTGAAGTGGTGGAGGCTGCCTCGCTAAATATTTTTAAGAAGCGGGTTGATGGGTTTTTGATAAGAGAGGGGATTAAGGGTTATGGGGAGAGGGCGGGAAAGTGGAACTGAGCCACGACAGATCAGCCATGATCTTATTGAATGGCGGGGCAGGCTCGAAGGGCCAGATGGCCTACTCCTGCTCCTATTTCTTATGTTCTTATGTAACAGAAATTTCAAATTGCTTTTTAGAGACATCTTCAGAGTTCTAGACAGAATTTCATTAGTGAGAGAGAGGTAAAGCTATTAACCACTGCAGGGAATTATGCAGCAAGGTGACTACTACAAAATCTTGAAAGAGAAATTAAACCTTTCTCTATTTCAGCCTGTTCCAACTTCAAGCCTACCTGTGAAAACAATCTCTTAGCAGATCAACTCCAGGAACCATCGCAACTACTGAGAAATCTCTGCATTTTCAAGACCTTCACTTCAGCTAAAGTAATAACTTGATTATGAAACAACAGGCCTGCACTGAATTGAGGCTGAGTAAATTCCATTTTAGTAGTTGCTGTTTTAATTTCAACTGCATCTGGTTTTATGTGTTTGATAGTGTGGGGTGAGTTGTGTGAATGAAACCACATGTTAACCTTCAGAACAATTAGTGTGTGAGGAAAAAACTAACATACATTTTTAAATTACGAAAACGTGCTGCTGGGTTATTTAAATTGACTCGTTTGGCAGGACTTTCCTGTCCCACCTGCCACAGGAATTGTTGGGGGTGGGGGTGGACCATGCAAAGGTCCGTTGGCTTGACCTTGGGCAGGACTTTCCAGTCTTGGGGCAAGTGCAGCCAGAAAATCCTGCCAAATGTCTCCGAGAGTAAGAAAATACACACATCCATGTACAAAGACATTTGATCACAGGCCATATAAGCTAGCAACTTAAACATTGTCTGTAGCACATGGCATGAAAGAAGTGAAGAGCACCAAGCTATGAAGAACATTAACTAATGCTCTGATTATAGTGAAAAATAACAGCTATCAAATAGACAAAGGGTATGATCTTACCAGTCATTCACACCACATTCCCACTGCAGTGAGGTCTGAGAGTTTGGTGCCCAGTCAAATCCTTATTCACTGTAGGGGGATGGGGAAGATCTGCTGGCGTGAACAATGGTAACATTCATGCCAAAGGGTTAAAAGTGGGAAAAATATTAAGTAAAATAAATAAAGTTTATTTATTAGTCACAAATAAGGCTTAATTAACACTGCAATGAAGTTACTGTGAAATTCCGCTAGTCACCACAGCCCAGCGCCTGTTCAGGTCAATGCACCTAACCAGCATATTTTTCAGAATGTGGGAGGAAACCAGAACAGCCAGAGGAAACCCATGCAGACATAGGGAAAATGTGCAAACTCCAGACAGACAGTGACCCAAGCTGGGAATCAAACCCAGGTCCCTGGCACTATGAAGCAGCAGTGCTAACCACTGTACCACCGTGCCGCCCTAATAGCTGGAAATCATGCACAAAAATAGAAAAGGTTAGAAATGTTCTGTGAGTGTGCCACACAGTGACTGTGCCATTCCTTTAACCATTGCTATCTACTTTAATTTTCCTTTATCTTCACTGTTCTCCTACATTCTTCTTTATCAAATACTTTGCAATTCCCTTTCAAATTATAACATAATATTTGCTTCAATAGTCACCTATACTAAACTATTCTATACGCTGTTAATCTTTTTATGAAATAATGTAATCTAAATCACTCCTTCGTTCTTCAGATCTTGAGTACATGTCTTCAACTTGTTCACCAATGGAAACAACTTTTCACTATTTACTCTTTAAACATTTTTATAATTTAGGGTCTAATTTAATCTTTCCTACTCCAATGAAAAAGTAGCAAATTTTTCTAAGCATTTTTCTTTAATGTAATCTCTGATGCCTGGTTTTATTTTAATGAATCTTCATTCCATGGAATAATATTTCTTCACTGGGATGCAGAAAATACATTTGATAATCCAGCTGTTGTGCACCAATGTCTTATACAGATTCAATCTCACTTTCATACTACATGGATGTCAGTCTTGTCTCAGAATCAGACAGTTGTAGATTCCTACTCTAGAGGCACTTAAACTGACACTCCAGTGCAGTACAGGGGGAATGTGGTGCACTTGGAGATGGGATTTTTCAAATGAGACATTAAACTAAGTATGATAACTCTGCCTTCTTAGGATGTAAGGATTCAATGGCATTATTTTGAAATAAAATAGGAAATTCTCCCCAGTTTCCAAGAGATCATTGCTAATCCCTACATTTTTACAAGCTCCTGCTTTTAGTTCTATACCATCTACCATTTCTTTTGTTGACTAATGTTAGCATGCTTGCCTTCATAAATTGGGGTATATACAGTAAAATTGGCAAATTGTGTTGCAGCTGTACAGAACTTTAGTTAAGTCACATTTGGAATATTGGCACAATTTTGGTTGTTACACTACCAGAAGGATGTGGAGACTTTGGAGAGGGTACAGAAAATGTTTATCAGGATGTTGCCTGTTTTGGAGTGTGGACAGAGAAAGAATGACTACAACAATGATTTCAACAACAATAATGGCAATATTAGCTTTAAAAAGCAATGGTGACTGAGACTGAGCATGCAAGGATTTTTGGTGAAGATATAATTCAGAACAATTGCAGGCTGCAGAGTTACTGTGAGCCATGACCTGGACTGGGAGCTGTGGTCTGAAGCTTCCTGTGTTGACCAAATATGGAGAGTTGTTTAGCTGGAGCTAGACTTTATGGCATTGAGTTTTATGGGTTAAAGCGATGTGAGCTCATGCTATCTGAACCAAGCATTATGGAGTCACTATGGATTCCAGCTGCTGTTCAAGCAATATGATTGGTTTCTGGTTATATCATTTTCTTGGTGCCAGAAAACTTTCTGGAAAGTTGAAAAAAATTGTGGATAAAAGAACTGTTCCAGTCCTTCATCCCTAGCTATAATTCTGGAGATCAACCATCACAAGAAATGTGCCTTGAACAACATCAGAGAAGGACCATGGGGATAGATTCCACAGCAGGAATAGATCTTCATTCTAAACCAGGTGGTATCTATTTTCAGTTAAAGAATTAGAGTTAATCTTCAGTTAAAGAGCTGATGTTCAAAGAAGAGTTAAAGTTAAGAGTTAATGCTCGTTTAGAGTAAGAGTTCGGTAAAAGAGTTAATGTGTTGCAATTACTGCAAGTTTTGAGTTTGGTACTTAAAGTGTTAAATAAAAGGGCAGGTTGCTAAATGAAAGAGTTGACTCCTGTCCTTATTTGTCACATTAAACTCTAATGCTTGGAAAGGGTTTAAATTAGTAGCAGAGTAACAGGAGCTATGAGGAGAGATTGGACAAACTTGGTTCATTTTCACATGAACATTATAGAAGTTTACAAAATGATGAGAGGCATAAATAGAATGGGTAGTCAGAATATTTTTTCCTAGCATAGAAATGTCAATTACTGGGGACATATGTTTAAGGTAAAAGGGGGAAAGTTTAAAAGGAGATGTGAGAGAGAAGTTTTTTTTTGCTCAGAAGGTGGTAAGTGCTTGGATGGTGCTGCCAAAGGAGATAGTAGAAGCAGATACAATAGCAATGTTTGAGGCATCTTGACAGAAACATGAATAGGTAAGGAATAGAGGGATACAACTGTGGTCTTTGTTTTAGAAACATGTTGTATGTTAGCACAGGCTTAATGGACCAAAAGGGCCTGTTCTTGTGCTGTTCTTTAATTACACAAATAGAACACTCCCTTTAGCGGGAGGTACATGTCTTTGTCTTAAATACATCCTTGAACACCATTCACACTGAGTCTCACAACACCCACTTTCAAAAATCAAACCTTCTTGATTAGATTAATTTAATCTGACCCAATCTCCTGAAGAGCAGCCTTCAGGTCACCAAGTTAAAGTCCAACAAGTTTAGTTGAAATCATGAGCTTTTGGAGCTCTATTTCTTCATCACTTTAAGTTAGTTCTGAAGGTAGTGAGAATAGAACTGTGTAGTTGTAAAAATAATCCTTATCTGCATTTTTTAATATACAACATTTGAAGGTCAAATTGTTTTTACAGATGTTATCTGAAGGTAAGTTGAAAAGGACATTGGGGAATGAGCTAAATAGTTACTTGTGCAAAAATATTATTATTAATTAACTAAAGAGATGGTCCAATTTAGTGAAGTAGGAAATGCATTTAGGGAAGCCATCCGATAATGCATACCAACTGGTCATCTGAAATATTCCATCACTTTGTTCATGGGTAATTAAAGGGTAGATTGTGCCACTCCACAATCAAGCAGAAAATACGACACGGGAGCAGGGAATGGAGCAGTTAGATGAAGTGAGGAAATGTAACAGGATTTAATGGAACTGGGGGAGCCATGGGAAATCTGGGATGTGATTGCTGTTATCTAGCAAGTGAGAATGACAAGGTGTTGGGCCAGGAATGGAGGCTTTCTTCAAGTTAAGGCAAGAAAGAGGTTTATTAGGTTTCAGAAGACAATGTTCTGCCAAGGATGGGAGTGGTTCTGAAGTTTAAATGTTGGGCATCTTTTCACAACCTTGGGAAATCAATTAAGGAATTCAAAAAAAAAAAATCTATACCTTGAGTGATGGAATTGCTACCACGGAATAGTTGAATGAATATTATATTATTAAGGGGATATGGATAAGGATATGAGGGAGAAGGGATTTTTAGTGGGTTTTGCTGATAGACTTGTGAGGAAGTCTCAATTGTATATACATTATTTAAGTGACTTGTTTCTGTACTGTATATATGTGGGATTCCTGAGGAAATCTACCTTTTTTTCAAAGCCGTGTCCTTAATATAAAATATGGGCCTAGACAGTTTTTAAAAGTTAAGCTGTTAGATTTCATTATGAACGGTTTTTCTGATAACTATTTTGCTTACTGCTGGTTCTTAAATTCATATTTACTTACAGACTGGGTAACTTTCTGAACTGCTTGTAACATGCTTCTCTTTTTACTAACTGTGTAGTGTCACAAGAGATCTGGTAGTAATATATCTTAAAACTATACCAGTGAATGATAATACGATACATCAAAAAACACTCCTGAAACCTGGGAGCTTTTGAAGTGCAACTTAGAACTAATGAATACATTCCAATCAACAAAGTAGTGTCATCAACTAGCCATTAAACGCTAAGTGATCACAGGCTGTGTAGCTATTAGGCTTTGTGGTCGTCTAGAGGTAGACCATGTTAATCATAGCTTTACCTTGACAACAGATTAGTCATTTGCGTAATGCATTTCTATCAGTGTAAAATTTAGAAAAAAATTATGTATTCTTTAATGCCTTGGAAGATTCATTAGTATAATGTTGACAATACACATCTATTTAAAATCATTGAGGTATGAATCAGTATGTCGTCATAGCAATCCAACATTACAGAACACAAGAATTTCAGGCTGTGTTTGGGACCTGTTACCTGAACATGAATTGAACTCTCACTAACCACAGCCTCAACACCACCCTAAACAGCAATTACAATCTGATAATCTCATTAACCAATGAGACTTTCTGCCCTTTAAAGGAATACAGGTGCACCTTACCAAACGTTTTACATCATACAGTATAAGACACCCTCTAGATAAATGTGCTCTTTCCTATATACAGTAAGCAACACTATAGAAGATCCACTAGAAATATATTAAAAATGCCCTGCAGCTCACAATCTTAATAATGAGGTGCCTCTGAATCGTTATCTGAAATTGGCTGCATTTATGTAGCATTTCCAATGTAAAGAAATATACACTTCACAAATAGACCTAAGGTAAATGCACAATGAACCAAGAGGTGGCAGAGTGAGAAGGTTTGGTTTGATTTGATTTATTACTGTCACATGTATTACTACACAATGAAAAGTATTGTTTCTTGCATCTTATACAGAGAAAGCATACCATTCATAGAGAAGGAAAGGAGTGCAGAATGTAATGTTACTGTCATAGCTAGGGTTTAGAGAAAGATCAACATTGTGTGAGGTAAGTCCATTCAAAAGTCTGATGGCAGCAGGGAAGAAGCTGTTCTTGAGTCAGTTGGTATGTCATCTCAGGCTTTTGTATCATTTTCCTGAAGGAAGAAGGCGGAGGAGAGTATGTCTGGGGCGCATGGAGTCCTTAATTACGCTGGCTGCTTTTCCGAGGCAGCAGATAGTGTAGAGGTCACTGAAATCTTCAATGAATCAGGAAGAGGCAGAGCAAGAAGGTCACTGAAATCTTGGTCCATGAGAGAGATCTTGGGAAAATTTCCAAAAGGTAAAAGGAAGAAGTGGGGATATTTTCTGCATGGCTTTGAGGGAGGCACCTCAAAGCCATGCAACAATGTTGATACAAATGATGGGTTTGCGCGTGATAGCCGAGTCAGAGAAGCTGAGTGTTCAGGAAGGGATATAGGGCTGGAGGATCACAGAGATAGATAGAGTTGGCCAAGGTAATGGAGAAAAATACAAAAGGATGAAAATTTATAATTAATACTTGGAGAAAAGGAAAATATTGTAGGACTGGAAAGATGGGCAAATGGGAGATGACATGAGTTTTGAAAAAAATTGACTGAATAAGGGTGAAAGACCAACGATGAGATTTTGTGTTGTAGAAATTATAAAAGCATTTTTTTAAGGGTTTTAGTGGTGATCCATTTTGCAGCAGTCTGGATGAACCTTTATAAGATAAATTATTAATAGTAAAGGATATTGGGATTGCAGGTCTGATTCACAAAAGATTGGATGGAGAGAGAAATGGAAGTTACGAAAAAGGAACAGTGTTTGTAGTGGGCGCCAAAGACAAAGGCGGGAGCTGGAAACTGTGATTCATCCAAGAATAAAAGTGAACTGCCCCCTTCCCACCCCATCCCTGCTGTAAAGGTTGTGCCACCCTTTAAACATTATCGCAGCCCATCTAAGAAAATATATCCTGAAGATTTAAAATTTGTGTGGGAGGCAATGGGGAAACCATTTCAGACACTCATCTTTAGTACATGGCTCAAGAATCTCCTGTGTGAGACTCTGGGCAGAACACAATGGATGAATGAAATACTTCAGGGGCTTTTCGTCTTAATCTTGTTTTTATTGAAAAAAAAACGTAATAGACGTGTTTGAGTGAAGGAAGCTTGTTTGTAGGTCACCTTGATACCATAGAAACAGCAATAAATTCAGTCTGCAGTAACAAAACGGCTGCAGAATTATGTTGTGTGTTTCCCTGCAGCAATTAATAGCAAATGCGCTAGTGGTAATTTACCAAAAAACGCTGGACTCTGGGGTGGTTTCCACAGATTGGAAAACAGCAAATGGGATGCCACTCTTTAAAAAAGGAGGCAGACAAAAGATGGGTAACTGTAGGCTGATTAGCTTAACTTCTATAGTAGGGAAAATGCTTGAATCTGTCATCAAGGAAGAAATAGAGAGACATCTAGACATAAGTTGTCCCATTGGAAAGATGCAGCATGGGTTCATGAAGGCAAGGTCATGTTCAACTAATTTGGTGGAATTCTTTGAGAACATTACATGTGCAGTGGACAATGGGGAACCTGTGGATGTGGTGTATCTGGATTTCCAGAAGGTATTTGACAAGGTGCCACACCAAAGACTGCTACATAAGATAATGTTATGGGTAACGTATTAGCATGGATAGAGGATCGGTTATCTAACAGAAAACAAAGAGTGGGGGTAAATGGGTGTTTTTCTGATTGGTGATCAACGACTAGTTGTGTGCCTCAGGGATCAGAATTGGGACCACAATTGTTTGACTTACACAGATGATTGGAGTTGGGCACCAAGCATAGTGTCATAATTCGCAGATGACAGTAAGATAAGTGGCAGAGTAAAGTGTGCAGAGGATGCTAAAAGTGTGCAAAGGGATATAGATAGTCTAAGGGTGAGGGTCTGGCAGATGGAGTAGAGTGGTAAATGTGAGCTCATACATTTTGGTAGGAATAACAGCAAAATGGACTATTATTTAAATGGTAAAATATTGCAACATGCTGCTGTGAGAGGGACCTGGGTGTCCTTGTGCAAGAATCACAAGGAGTTGGTTTGCAGGTGCAGCAGATAATTAAGAAGGCAAATTTAAATTTTGTCCTTCATTGCTAGAGGGATGGAGTTTTAAAAACAGTGAGTTTAAGTTGCAGCTGTATAAGGTGCTGGTGAGGCCACACCTAAAGTATTGTGTACAGTTTTGGTCTCTTTACTTGAGAAAAGATATACTGGCACTGGAGGGCGTGCAGAGGAGATTCAATTGGTTGATTTTGGAGTTGAGAGGGTTGGCGTATGAGGAGACGGGCTATACTCATTGGAATTCAGAAGGCTGAGGGGCGATCTTTTAGGAACAGATAAGATTATGAAGGAAATAGATAAGATAGAAGCAGGGAAGTTGTTTCCACTGGAGGGTGAAACTAGAACTAGATGGCATGGCCTCAAAATAAGGAGAAGCAGATTTAGGACTGAGTTGTTGAGGAGGAACTTCTTCATGTAAAGGGTTATGAATCTGTGGAATTCCCTGTCCAGTGAAGCAGTTGAGGCTACCTCATTGAATGTTTTTAAGACAAGGATAGATTAATGTTTGAACAGTAAAGGAATTAAGGGTCATGGTGAGCAGGCAAGTAAGTGGAGTTAAGTCCATAAAAAGATCAATCATGATCTTATTGAATGGCGGACCAGACTCGGGGCAAAATGGCCTACTCCTGCTCCTAGTTTTTATGTTCTTATTAATTGGAACTGCAAGTTCACTACTATATTGAATACTATTGAGAGAAGCTCCTTTGTCCTGCACTGCTGATAGAAAGATTGTAAAAAGTTATTGATCTCATATAGCATAATTCTTTGGGAATAAATATTGACAGGACTTGCAATGCAGTCCCACCATATCTCTGACAGGAGTCCAGTGTAGAGAAAGTCAGATCCTGGACTTCCTGTTGGCCCTAGAATCTCCAAACAAGGCCATCATCACAGACATTGGTTAGGTTGGGAGCCCTCAGGCTAAGGGACTTGCAATGAAATCAACCTAGCACAGCACAGAGAAAGAGCAAGTGTATTGATTTGCCAATTGGCAGAAGAGGGGCCTCACCTGGGGCTTCAGACCAGGACATTACCTGAATGCATGAAGATACTTTCATACCCACGTTTTCCTCTGCCTGTTTCAAAATAGGGCAATTACTTCACTATGAAGATGATTCCAAAGGATTAGGCACCTCCCTTCAGGTGACTCATGACAAGATTACAGATTGTAGAAACCAGGAATTGTAATCAATTAAATTATTGACTTAGAAACAGCGCAAGTGGGGGTTTTGGAGTCAGATTATCCTTCTAGGATGTTATAGAGACACTGGTTTTGAAGATTCTACCTCTGAGAACACAATGTGTTGCTGAGATAGAAGTCCAAAGGAGTGAAAGAGGAAATTTGCTTTCTAAAAAAAAAAGCAGTTCAGGAGTAATAATAAAAATTGAGTTTAAAAGAATGCCGAATAAAAAAAATTACTGAAATGGAAATAAACCATTATGAATACTGATATTAGGCAGAGACATTGGGAAAACAAAGTTATGTTTTTGGATTGATATCAGTTATGGCCATCTTTTCACAATCTCCTTAAAAATCTGAATTATTTTGAATGAAGCCTTTGATGGGTGTGGGGGATGGACCTGAAAAGGAGGCCCTCCCCCATCCTTGCCAGTGAGTGGGCAGAGCTACTACTGCCTCTGTTGCATTCACTTCTGTTGTGATTATCCCTTTAAGGGCAAAAAAGCAGTGTAAGGGGCAGGTGGCTTGTATGACCAATCAGGATGAGTGCCTTCTTAGGCAAAGGGACACTTTGGGAGCTGGCCACAGCCGTGAGACTGCTGCACCTTTCTTATTCATAAATACCTTTTGTTTTCACAAATGGAGTCTCTAAAAGCGCATCTTTACAACTGCCAGACCCAATCCAATGATCAATTACTAATCAAGCCTGTCTCAAATGTGACCTGACTACAGAAGTAAATAGGATTAGGGTTGTGATGAATTGTGCATAGGACAACCAAGCTTTTAAACAGAGCCTGGGGCCTGTGTTTCACCCTGGAAGTTGCACTGTTAACAGGTGACTTGGTGTTTGATCTTTTAGTGCTGGCAGATGGAGAAAAGGTTGCCCTTAACCAAGGCCTTCCCCTACCAGGCTGTTGAGAACTGCAGTTGGAAGAGCTCCTCATCAGGGTCAATTGTCAGTAGCATCAGTAACACTTAAGTAATCAACGTGAAGACAATCATTTCAGACCTAAATATCAGTTGTAACAGTTCCCTACACAATAATTATATCCCACTTATCAAGTTCAACTGGCATTCTGTGACTCAGGAGCAACCACATGCAGACCTGGTTAACTTGTGGAGAATATCTGACTACCAAGAGGTACTTAGTGCATGCCCTACACAAGAATCAACTGGGATTATTGCTCTGAACCTTTAGGAGATCAGTGCCAAGTAGTTTGCTTACTAGAGGAGTTCTGTACTTGCAATTAGAGCACTGGTGGTGGCATGTTGCTGTTCACTTTGGGAGTCTGAGTTGCTGAGACAACGTACATTTTTACTTGCATGATGTTGTTTAGAGCTGTGGACAGTGGCAGCTTCAACTTTCCAACCAAGTTGACCAGGAATTTCTTCTGCTCTTACCACTTGCCATGCCTTGTATTGAAAGTGTTTGCAGGTTGACACTCAACCTGTTTGTTAAAGCACTGGCCAAGTATTATCCCTGATTATCTCTGCAGATGTCAGGCTAGCTAGTAAACCAAGCTGGAGTCAACAGTCTCCAATTGGCTTCAATATTAGGCAAATTTATTCTCAAGTGCTTTCTTGCAAGGATGTGGCCTTGGTATTACTAGAAAAGGACTGTTAGTTTTCCTAATCACTGATTGGAACCACAAGATATCAAATAATTTATTAACTTTGATTTATAATGATTATGAAGTTACTGATTCATTACTTTCAACTTGGGATGATAAAGATTGTATCCCCCATGATGTGGGAGAATGGGAGAGAATGCTTCTACATTGTTTTGATACCCGTGTGGTTTGTGCAGTGCCAGTGTATTTATAGGGGCATAAGAATGTAGGACTTTGGAAGTGGGGCAGGCCATTTGGCCCTCTGAACCTGCTCCGCCATTTGATAAAATCATGGTCCAACTGGTTATGGTCTCAACTCCACTTTCCTGTCTGCCTCCCATAACCCTTGACGGCTTTGTCAACTAAAAATCTATCTAACTCAGCCTTAAATAAATTCAATGGCCCAGCCTCCACTGTTCTTGGAGGAAGAGAATTCCAAATACCAACAACCTTCTGAGAGAAATCAATTCTCCTCATCTTTATCTTAAAGGAGAAATCTCTTATCCTTCAACCACTTCCCCTAGCTCTACTTTCCCCTACAAGAAGAAGCTTCCTCCAAGTATCCACCCTATCAAATCCCCTCGGGAACTTAATCAGGTTACCTCATTCTTCTAAACTCCAATGGGTATTTATTTTATGCACTTGTGGGATATTGGTGTCACTGGCTAGCTAGTGTTTATTGCCCATCCCTAGTTTCCCTTGGAGAGCAGTTAACAGTCAACCACATTGTTGTGGTTCTGGAGTCATACGTACGCCAGACCAGGTAAGGATAGCAGAAGATTTCCTTCCTTAAAGGACGTTAGTGAATCAGATGGGTCAATGGTCAATCATCAATGGTTTCATGGTCATCAGTAGATTATTAATTCTAGATATAGGCTCACCCTATTCAACCATTTTTCCACAGGATAAACCCATCATCCCAGGTATGAATTGAGTAAACCTTCTTTGAGCTGCTTCTAATGCAAGTTTATCCTTTTCCAAGTAAGAAAACCATAAATGTACACAGTAGTCCAGATATCTCACCAAGGCCCTACTCAGCTGTGGGAAGTCTGGTATATAATGGTCCTGACTGGTCAGCTACAATCACAGCCTAAAGCTTACTGACAATAAAAGCCAATAGGTTTATCCAACTGGCACTGAATATGGGTTAATCTGTCTTTTTCTATTTTTAAATCTCTAAACTCTAAGTCCTAAGCCCAAGCTGAGCATCTCTCAGATCAGTTAGCCCAGGTTTCAGCCAATGCATCTGGGTTGTGTTTAAGTTTACAATAAAGGCATAGCTGCTAATGCAGATGTTTACCTCTGGATCAGAAGCAAATATTACATACAAGTATTTTAAATTAGATTTAAAAATATCAACCGTGCTGAAGGTGAGAGTTGACCTAAACAATCAACATGTAAAGTCTTACAAAGCAGTATTTTTCGTGGGATAATTATAATATTCTGCTCTGTGTATGAAGGTATGTTAGACTAATATAAACACTACTGGGAAATAGTTTATTTTTTGAGTGCAGCTCTTTTGGAGGCACAGAAATGCTGGTGTAACTGTGAGGCTACTATTTATATATATATATATATATATACGGGTCCATGTGCATAAAAAGTTGAAGAAGGGGCCTGGGGGTCCATGTGCACAGAAGGTTGAAGTTGATAGGGCAGGATGAGAAAGCATTTAATAAGGCATCACCAAGTTCTATAATTGTCGCCAATATTCTATGTAAAAAGGCCTTTTGTCCTCTGTAATCTTATATTTATACTGAATAGATGGAAATATGTAGAAGATACAACATGGAAGCACATCATATAACCCAACCTGTCTGTATTTCCCCTCTGCACAAGCAGATAAATACTAACTACATTTACATGCCCGGTTTCGAATTCCTTTGCCTTGATGCACCATCCAATCTGATTGTTGATTTTTTTTTCCAATTGATTTCTGAATTCAACCAACCCAAATAAGCATGGAAAAATAATATTGATTGCAAGTCCACAATGAAAAATGGGTGCGTCAGAATTATTGTAACTTGTAGTTCATAGCTCAATATGGGATTTAGATGACTGTTACCTTTTGTCTTAGAAATGTTTGAATGATAGTTACAGGCAATTTATTTGAAAAAAAATTGCACATCACCTATTTTGAAGTTCATAAGTATACAAGCTTGTTATGAATTGAATTTAGCAATGCATGCCACACCAGGTCAACATCGATTTTTATCCCTTTTGAATGGTCTGGAAGCAATTGTAGAAGAGAGAGTTTTCTGTTATATCATGTGTTTCACAGCTATACACTCTAAACTGATCTTAGATACATCTTACCTTCCTCTTATGGGACTGAGGTCTATTATTGACAAGTCATAGTAAACTATGAAATGAAAATATTAAAGGGAAGTTAGCCACTGTTGAGATTTGCAAACTTTTTACTCAATGTGCCAGAGATCACAGATGATCATGCTAACTTTAAAAGGATGTAGGAAAATTACAATTGATTTGCATTGAACTATGAACTCAATATTGCAACAATTCTGATGCAACTATTTTTCATTGTAGACTTGCAATCAAAAGTCATTGTTTCATCCTGATTTGGGTGTGTTTAATATAGAAATCACTGAAGATTGCAGCAATGCTACACAGCAGATGTTATCTAAATGCAGAGTGATGATGAAAATATTTTGCAATCTTCAGTTTGTGGAAACAAATTTGATAGAAGTTTTTGTTAGCAAGTAAATTATGAGACTGTTTGTGTTCATTGTGGCTCATAGAATAAAAAGTATTGGCCAGATGCTGCGTGTTGTCAAAGGAAAGGCGACTTTAGAAAGTACTTCACACCTTTAGAAAGTACTTTCTAACGATGTAGAAAGAGCTTTACATCTTGAGCTTGAATTGCCTGCCAGGAAGTTTCCCTAGCTGTTAAAGAATCTGCTAAGTAACTTGTTTCCACATGTCACATAGCATGTTGACACTGCGCCAGGGACCTGGGTTCAATTCCAGCCCTGGGTTACTGTTTGAGGTTTGCACATTCTCCTGTGTCTAGGTTTCCTTCGGGTACTCCGGTTTCCTCCCATGGTCCAAAGATGTGTGGGTTAAGTTGATTGGCAATGCTAAATTGACCCTGGTGTCAGGGGATTAATAGGATAAATATGTGGGGTTACAGGAATAGGGCCTGGATGGGATTGTGGTTTGTGCAGACTTGATGGTCTTAATGGCTTCTTCTGCACTGTAGTGATTCTACGTCCGTCCTTGGCCTTCTGCAATGCTCCAGTGAAATCCCGTGCAAGCTGGAGGAGCAGCATCTCATCCTCTGGTTGGGCACATTGCAACCCTCAGGACTCGACATTGAACTCATGAACTTTAGATTTTGACCTTTTCTCCTCCATCTTGAATTCCCCCTTTTCATTTTTAAAAAATATTCCATACAATTATTGCCTAAATGTAAAACACCATTCCCCCCACCACTGCCATCCCCCAACTGCCTTGATACCAGGCCATCTGTCTTTTGTTCTTAAAGTTGCTACTTTTTGTTGCAGTTTCTACGTTTTCCCTCCTTTTAGCTCTGACAGAGTCTATGGAATCAAGACGTTAACTCTGTTTCTCTCCTGATAGATGCTGAGTTTTTCTAGTGTCCTCTGTTCCTGTAAAGTAACTTGTTATTAAAATTATGAGTGCTGACTGTTTGGGTCTCTTTAGAGAATAAATAAATGTTTATGGGCCGGTGCATTGGTCCAAAGACACTTGACAAAACCTTCAAAGCTAATTATTCATCATTTCAAAACCACAGGTTTTGAACTAATAAATAAAAGGAAAATTATTCATAATTATGGCTACAAGAAATAGAATTGGATTTCTTCTAATTAGATGAAGAATTGAATTTCTGCCTACTGATTCAACATCTTTTGGATGATGCAGATGTTTTCGAAGTTTTCTGATTCTGCTTTAGTTGTGTTAAAATATCACAGACTAACAACCAGAATTCCCATTGACAGATGGGATCAGAGAATCCTGCCGCTAGCAAACAATGCGCCATCTCTGCCATTGGGAAAGGTGCAGATGGGAGGCTGGAAAATCTTGCCCGACATACGTGAGAATCAAAAATCTGAGGCCTACATGTGAAGTGGGAAAAGCTCTGAGGAACATTTTGCCATAATGAGCTACCTAACATTTTGCTTAGTGTACTGTACAGGTCAAGAACATTAAAAAAATGTACAGTTTGAGGGGAAAAAAAAGCTGTGCCATTAAAAAAAATACAGGGGAAAGGGAGTGGGGGTGGGGATCAAGATGGGCTGGGAGGGGGTTGGGGCTAGGCCTGGACACATCCAAAGGGTGTTCGTAGGGCAGCAATGCAGGGGTTGTCCACTGGTTTCTGGAGTGAATCACACTCTCTGCAGTTCACAGGATGTGTGCGATTCACTTTGGAACTCCCGATTGAGAAAACCAGCGAGATTTACTCCAGTTTTTACACGAATTCGACACTTAGAATATTTTTGGGAGAATTGCTCCGGTAGTTTGCTTGGAATTGAAAGCAGCAGAGAAAGAACTCCAAAAAAGTGATAAAGAAAAGGAAGAATAGAACATGAACATAAACTAGCAAAAAACTCTCCTTTCCTTCTCTGAACAGTATGTCTTGTCTGTATAGCATGCAAGAAACAACACATTTCACTGTATATTAATATGTGACAATAATAAACCAAATCAAAAAACAAAAATTGGAGTGCACAAGCTTCTATAAGTATGTAAGGAAATGTTTGATCAATGTGTCCATTACAGGCAGAGTCTGGAGAATTTACTATGGAGGAATATAGAAATGGCGGAGAAGCTACATGATCTTTGTGTCTGTCTTCACTGAGGATTGGATGAATGGAACGTCAAATGTGACAATCACATGAGTTCCTGCAAGCTTTGAACAAATGTTTTCGGTCTCTAGGTATCACATTATTAAGGATGATAGATTCCCAATGTTTGACGCTGAACTGCAGCAAAGTGCTCTCCAGTAATGCGATAACATTGGGGTGCAGCTGCAGGCCATGAGAGGGTCTGATAGTGAATAGAGACATGGAAGTGAGTGTTTGCACTTCTCACCTGTTTCTCTACTACTCAGTCAGTATCTGACTTCCTGGCTGGAATATTACCGCCTATCCTCCTTGAGCGAAAATCCCGCCCATTAATGTCTTGCCTCTCAATGGCCAAGCAGGTTGAGACAAGCAGATGGAGCAGCATTTGTCAGGTTTCACAGACTCCAAAACCCAGATGATGTTGTCCAGGAACATCTAAACTGTCAGAGCAGCGAAGTGAGTATTCAGCTTCTGCTTAGGCTGTTGGCATTGCAAAATGTAGGAGTGCTAGAACAAGGAAAATTGAATATTGGGAGTCCAAAAGGATATACACCTAGGTGGTTTAGACATTGTTTTATTAACATAGAAACATAGAAGATAGGAGGAGGCCATTTGGCCCTTCGAGCCTGCTCTGCCATTACTTTACAATCATGGCTGATCATCCAACTCAATAGCCTAATCCTGCTTTTTCCCCACACCCTTTGATCCCATTCACCCCAAGTGATATCTCCAGCCATCTCTTGAATATATTCAATATTTTGGCATCAATTACTTCCTGTGGTAATGAATTCCACAGGCTCACCATTCTTTGGGTGAAGAAATGTCTCCTCACCTCCGTCCTAAAAGGTCTACCCTGAATTCTCAGACTGTGGCCCTCCCACCATTGGGAACTTCCTCCTTGCATTTACTCTGTCTAGAGCTATTAGAATTTTATAAATCTCGATGAGATCCCCTCTCATTCATCTGAACTCCAGTGAAAACAATCCTAACCAAGTCCATCTTTCCTCATACATCAGTCCCGCCATCCCTGGAATCAGTCTGGTAAACCTTTGCTGCACTCCCTCAAGAGCAACATCCTTCCTCAGAAAAGGAAACCAAAACTTCACACAATACTCTAGTTGTTGTTACATTTCTGTTTTTCTACTTGAAGTGTACAATTATTATTGATTTACACTGTTTTCCCATCTTGCACAAGACTGCTATGCTATTCCTTTTGTTTGCATGTACATTGAGATTGCTGTGTAACATGATCATAGTCAAATCTAAAGTTTTGTTGCCACTTCAGTTAGTGCCTGCTTTCCTTTGGCAGACATGGCATCAGTCATTTACTCTAACCTGCTAATAAAATTTAGACATGTTAAACTAGCAGTGGCTTGGAAGAACGCAGAACATGGAAGCTTGATGCCATTGCAATTTACCCAGAAATTATCCCATTCCCGAAACTGTTGGCAAGACAGCCTACAGCAAATGACACAGCTCAGTCAATGCTTCTGCTAAGAGCACAGAATACCTCCAACACGCCCAGATTGCATTCGCAGTGTATAATCTGCATCTTTAAATATTAATGGCAGCGCATGTACTAAATTCTAATTCTTGCCCCTGAAGGTTTTGCCATCCTGTGACTTCATCCTTCCCTTCTAATTCATGTGGGGCAATGGGAATCAAAAGAATGAAAATCCTTGTTACCCATAATAGGAATGTGGTAACAAGTTTAAAAAAAATCTCTGGGAAGTCTCACCCTGCAAAGAAAGGTGGGAAAAAAAACCTGTACAACTGCTAACATGCTGAAACATCAAAGAGCAATAGATCACCACGAGCTCCAAAAGTAGCATCTTTACTAAATTGAGTCTGGTTCGAGAGGCATTGAAGTATAGAATTACAACAGTGGTAAGGAGATTCACTTCACCATTCCAGGTTCTTTGAAGGAGCTATCCAATTAACCCCACTCATCTGGTTCTTTTTTTCCCCATAGCCCTGCAAATATTTCTTCTTCAGCTATCCGTTAAAGTCCCTCAAAGTTATTATTGAATCTGCTTCAACTACATTTTGAGGCAATGCAACATAGATCATAAAATTCATTGTGTAAAAATAACTTTCCACATGTTACAACTGCTTCTTTTGCCAATTATCTTAAATCTGTGTCCTTTGTTTAAAGAACTTTCTGTCATTGGAAAGGGTATCAACCCATCATGAGCACCACTATCAAATCTTCTCCACTCTAAAGAGAACAACCCTGGTTTCTCTGGCTGAGTGCTTATTTTATCTGGCTGAGATATTCACTGGAAGCAGCATTATTTGAAGTCCATGAAGTTAACTAATTCACTCGCTTAAATAAGTTTTCCACTTGGTTAAAGCCTGGTTTTTGGAATTGATGTTTTAAGAATAGGGCTGAGGCAGTGTGCCTGCCGTTAGTGACATTCCGCATGAATGGCAGAGCTTTGTAAACATGGGTCCTAATGATTGGAGCATGTCATGAACTTGTTGAACTGATAATTCAACTCATCATTATTGTTGCTCTGCACCCTTCCATGTGTAAAATGGCTGCCCTTTCCAGTCAGGCCATTTTAAAATAGTTCATTTTTTGAGATGTTTCTAATGGGCATGAGAAGGCACTAAATGAATCGAAGGATTTTTATTTCTCTACGTATCTGCAGAAAACTGTTCTTATTTTGAGTTTTTTTTTAGCACTGAGTGCAGTAAAGGGCCAAAAGGAATTAATTGACAGAGCATTAAAAGCTCATTAGCTTAATATGCTTCAAGTATAATTCTATTCCTCAGGAAGTTCCCCTTTGGGTTTTCAAAGTTGTCTGTTTGCATGATTGATTCCCAGTTTGTACTGAGTTGGTTATCTTACAGATGGAAAGAGCTAAGGTACAGCAATTAGACTCAGCAGTGCAGAGCTAGAATGTGCAAGTCAATTAATATCTTAGTTGGTTGAATTGTGAACAGTGAGAACAATTTGAGAAAACAAATCTATGCTCGCTAATTAAATTTCTGGCTCTATATAGGACTGAAACCAGCCTAAGTAAAGTCACATCATCCTACACATCTTCTATGCAGCATTTGACAAGATGCGCCACGATGGTACAGTGGTTAGCACTGTTGTGTCACAGCACCAGAGACCTGGGTTCGATTCCCAGCTTGGGTCACTGTCTGTGCGGAGTCTGCCCTTTCTCCCCATATCTGCGTGGGTTTCCTCCGGGAGCTCCAGTTTTCTCCCATAATCCAAAAGATGTGCTGGTTAAGTCTATTGACCATGCTAAATTCTCCCTCGGTGTACCCGAACAGGTGCCGGAGCGTGACAACTCGAGGATTTTCACAGTAACTTCATTGCGGTGTTAATATAAGCCTAATTATGACAGTAATAGATAAAATAAAATGCCATCTTTTTCATGTCTCTTTTCTGTACTGCTTTAGAAAAGTCATGTCTAAAGCAAAATTTGGGTTGTATGCTTAGATGGGTACTCAAGATTAGTCCATGACAAAGGAATCATCATTGACCGTATGTCTGGTAACCATATGGTAGCTACAGAACAGAGGCTGGTTATTCAGTGTTGAGTGACTCAAGAGTCTTGACTCATAGAATCACAAAATTGTAACAGCACAGATGGAGGCCATTGTGTCTGCACCAACTCTCCAAATGGTGTCATTCCCCTGTCTTTTCCCCATACCCCTGTAGATTGTTTCTATTCAAATAATCATCTAATGCCCTCTTGAATGCCTCAGTTGAACCTGCCTCCACCTTCTAGGCAGTGCATTCCAGACCTGAAACACACGTAAGAAAATGTTTTTCTCACATTACGTTTGCTTTTTTTTTTGTAAATCACTGGACTCGGTCTAGAACAAAGCAATCCACCTGATCAACACATCTACATCCTTAAAACTTCACTCTTTCACCAGTGAACCATGAAGGTAGGTACCATCTACAAGATGCATTACAGCAATATTTCAAGGCTTGCTCAATCTTACGCCACAAACCTGTGACCCTTGCCACCTAGAAGAATAACCAAAGGAGGCATATTGGGAATACTACTATCCCCAAATTCCCAGAATAGTGTGATTGGGAAACATGTTGACGCTGTCATCATTGCTGAGTGTCAAAACTTCACCACATCGATTGCAGCTATTTAAAACTGAGTGCCCTAGGGGTGGGAATACAGGTGTTTTTCCTGTGCTTTATTCGAATTGAGTGGGCTGAATCTCTGGAAATCTGCATCACAGGGAGGGGGAGGAGCAGAGATTGAACCCACTCAAGAGGCCAGCATCAGCGTGCTTAGCAGACCATGCACGTGCATCAATCTGCGGGTGAGGAGATCAGCAGATGCGCACTGCTCACCACCCACCCCATCCCACCACCCTACGTTGCCAGACTCCTAATCACTGGCCTCTTGGTTGCTTCCGTGACCCCTCTGCCCCCATGTCCAGTCCCAACTGCCCTCTCCCTCCCAATGTCACTGATTCCTAATGCAGAATGTACACCAGTTTCCCCCCTCACCACCTGTCCCCTCTGGCCACACGACCTTGGCAATGCCAGGGTGCCAGGCTGGGACTGCCTAAGGGGCACCCTCCCCTGCCCCAACCTCCCAGGCAGCCCTCAGTGGCCTCTGTCCCCTGAAATGGGGTGATTACGCCTGGTCCCCGTTGCTGGGGACCAACTTTAATCCCTGCTGGTGGGAACATCTCCCAGTGGGGCGGGAAACATTAGTGAGCCCAGGGGATACTGTCCCAGGCTTGCTAATGGTATTGAAATGTCGATTTCAATTTGGAATCAGCCTCGAGCTCATTTCCAGCCAGAGGCTGAATACGTTTAAAAAAAAATGACCTGGGAGAGTCGTGATCAGCTGGATGCCAATCTCCCAGCACAGCGGGCCAGGAGAATCGTGCTCAAGTTTTTGTGCCATAGGTTGTGGCAGTTCCATATCCTGTATCAGTTCTGGAAATGGATTTGGTCGATAAATTCCACAGTTTTGATTTTTGTTTTCAAGACACAAGGGTGCCTTGATTCCTCTCAACTATTTTAAATTTACAACTACAAAATTAAGAAAATTTATGGTCATGCTAACCTGCCATGTAAATAGATAATTAATTTAATCTATTCAACAGATCTGCTGTCCAGAAGTATTAAATAACTAAATATCTGTCTTGTAACTTTCAACTAACACATTCAACTTTCATGAATTCAAGTGCTGGCTACTTGGTTGATTCAGAACATTCAATCGTAGAAGCATTAAATTAAATAAGAACATTACTGCATCTCGTCAATAAATAATGAAGTTAATTTACATCACCCAGGTAGCCCACTGGCTGCAAATTAAATTAATTAATTAATTGTTTCTCCCATTTTGTTTCTTTATTATTTTGAGAATGTGGGATGACAGTAATACTGTCTGTTCAGCAGAAACCAGATTGATGAGCAGTTAAAATTGTCCAGGTGACTTAGCCAGACTGGAGCTGACCATTTTGGACTGGTTTAAACCATTGCAATCAACTCAGCAGGCAGCAAGGACACTAAACTACCTCTTGTGTATTACCTTCCATACTGAGGTTTTTTTGAGAATTATTTTAACATATATTTGAATCCACACCTCATTCCCCAATTATTTTTGTGCTTTGTTGTGTTTGGCTCCTGAGCCATTACCTGGCAATGTTTAACAAAGAATCTTGCATGTAATATGGAAAGATAATTATATGAGGATCTAGTATAACAATTTATCGATGTTAATTTGCTTCTGTCAGTGGTCTATTTTGAAGAGAAGAATGACTGGTGGGATTGAACGTAGGTCAATTTTGCCCAAATATCTACATGCCCCCATTTAAAAGTCTATTTCATTACATATGCTTGGCTGAGAGACAAGGCGATTAAGAGCATTAACTCAGCAGGGAATCTGATTTGACAAGTGAATTGTTAACTTTGCCTGACTGACATCTTCAAGTAATTATGAATTGTTCTCTCTGTGATTTCTTTTCTTTGTTTTCAAGAAGGAGTGAAATATATAAATTGTCCCCAAATTATTCTCCCCTGAATCTGGTTTCCAATGGGGGTACCATAAGCATGGACACAGGTCAAGGGAGGTGTAGGAAAAATACATTGTTAAGATGGCGGCGCGGGCTCGTTGGGCCAAAGGGCCTGTTTCCTGAGCTGTGTTGTTCTTTGTTCTTTTGTATACCTCTTGCGGCAAATGGGAATCAAAGGATATGGGGGGAAGGTGGGATCAGACTATTGAGTTGGATGATGCCATGATGATCATGACTGATGGAACAGGCTCAAAGTCCAAACAGCCCATTCCTGCTCTTATTTTCTATGTTTCAATCATAGCTAATCCTCGATCTCAATGCCATATTCCCACTTTCTCCCTATAATCCTTGATGCCATTAAAATCTAAAAGAAACTATCTCTTTCTTGAATACATTTAGTGACTTGGCCTCCACAGCTTTCTGTAGTAGAGAATTCCATAGGTTCACCATCATCTGATTGATGAAATATTTTCTCAGTTCAATCCTAAATGGTCTACCCCATATCTTGGTTCAAGATTCTCCAACCAGGGAATCCCAGCCCTGCATCTAGTACGTCCAGCCCTGTTAGAATTTCATACATTTCAGTCAGATCCTCTCTCATCCATCTAAACTCTAGTGAACACAGGCTCATTCAAACCAATCTCTCCTCGTAGGGCAGTCCTGCCAATCTTGATTTTAACTTAGAGAACTTCCGCTGCACTCCCTCTGTGGCAAGTATATCATTCTTTAGGTAGGGAGACCAAAATTGCATTCAATACTCCATGTGTGATCACTATAGCTACAGTACGACATCTCTAGCTCTGATCGCAAATCATCTTACAATGAAGGCCAACATACCATTTGCCATTCTAATTGCTTGCTGCATCTGCCTCTCCACTTTCATTGACAGATATATAAGGACATCCAGATCCTTTTGTACTTCCACACTTCCTGATTAATCACCATTTAATAATACTCTTTTTTTCATATTCAAATGTATAACTTCACATTTAGCCATATACTTCCAAAGAGAATTTTGCTTGAACTAATCATGACCAAGAAAAAAGAATCATGCATTTATATAGCACTTTTCAGGATCTCAGGATATCCCAAAAGACTTTGCAGCAAATGAAATAATTGTGAAGTCCAGTCACTGTAGTAATCTGGGAAATGTGGCAGCCAATTTACATACAGCTAGCTCCCACAAACAATAAGGAAATAAAATACCAGACCATCTATCCTGGGTTTGATTTAAGAATAATTGACAGTCAGCATGTTGGCAGAGCTCTTCATCAAATAGCACCACCAGATCTTTACATTCGCCCGAAGTCTTGCTTTCTGCCTCATTTGAAAGATATTAGATAGAAACTTTTTGGGAGAATTTTAAGTGTCATAACAGCGAGGCTAAAGGAGTTGGTGCCTGTCTCTCAGATGTGTGCCTGAGTGGGGAAAGGAGAGGAAGGGTTGGTGAGGGAGAGGGGGGAGGGGGGAGAGTTGGGGGGGGGGGGGGGGGCGCGGTGGTAAACACACCAGTGAGCCTTTTGGTGCTTGGGTACATTTTGCAAGGGCACCTCAATGTTGAAGTGCATTGGGAAACCCACTTCCTCCCTCCTTCTCCTCCCTTTCCCCCACCTTTTAATCAGTGGCCTCTTCCCACACCCCAACCCTCACACGGGCTGGCAACATTGGGCTTTCTCGATGGGTCCTGCTGATGACCCACAACACCCTTCCGCCCCCCCCCCCGCCCCCCCCCGCCCCCGCCCCCCCAAATTAGGACTGCCCTCAAGGTTCACCCCTTCATGACCTCCCAATCAGACCTCCCTGCCTAGCCCACCCCCGCCCCCCCCAACTCCCGCTGGCATTGCTGGGATGTCTGGTGGCCACAGGTGGACACTGCCAGTGTTCCATGTCAGTCTTGCCAGATGGACACTGACCTGACCACCTGGAGGCTTCAAGCCCCAAGCCGCCCCTTCATGACTATCGCACCAAGCCTCTGCTAACGGAGACCAGTACTGATTCTCATCATTATAGCACCGCACCCGAAGGCTGGTGAATTCCATGTGGTGGGATTTGAAAGGCTTATGCATATTTAAATCCTACTTTAAATATGCTAATTGGATTTGCGCCCTTTCTGGACTCAATTCAGAGACTCACAAACTGTTTGCTGCCGGGTGTGAAATGGGTTTTTAGGCTTGCACACTATTATCCGGGACCAGCATGATCTACTAATGGTGCATCAGGTCAGAGAATTGCTCACAACTTCCTCCGTATTGCAGCAAATTGCTAGCCTCAGATTTTTGCGCAGAGATAAAGGTTCTATCAGTGTGCCAATGTTAACATGATGAAACCTAATGCAAAATGTGCATATCAATTAATAAGATTTATAAATGGAATTTCATTTAATCAGGACAAAGTATGACAAATATTTTGCTTAGGTTTCTGCTTTGTCTACATGCTATTACTACATAATCACCTCAGTTATTTGCAAAAATGATAGCTTAATGAAGAGGGTCAATGGATGCCTTGCATAGACAAATATAAGTCCCTTACAGTTTTGATTTAGTTTGATTTGATTTATTATTGTCACATTTGATTTGATTTATTATTGTCACATGTATTAACATACAGTGAGAAGTATTGTTTCTTGCGCACTATACAGACAAAACATACTGTTCATAGAGAAGGAAAAAGAGTGCAGAATGTAGTGTTACAGTCACAGCTAGGGTATAGAGAAAGATCAACTTAATGTAAGGTAATTCCATTCAAAAGTTGGACAGCAGCAGGGAAGAAACTGTTCTTGAATCGGTTGATATGTAACCTCAGACGTTTGTATCTTTTTCTGGTGGAACAGAGAATGTCCGGGGTGCATGGAGTCCTTAATTATGTTGTCAACTTTACCAAGGCAGTGGAAGTGTAAACAGAGTCAATGGATGGAAGGCTGGTTTGCATGATGGATTGGGCTACACTCACAACCTTTTGTAGTCCCTTGCAGTCTCGGGCAGAACAGGAGCCATAGCAAGCTGTAATACAACCAGAAATAATGCTTTCTATGGTGCATCCGTAAAAGTTGATGAGAGTTGTAACTGACATGCGAAATTTCCTTAGTCCTCTGAGAAAGTAGAGGCATTGGTGGGCTTTCTTAACTGTAGTGTTGGCATGTATTGGAATACAGTGAAAAGAATTGTTTCTTGTGTGCTATACAGACAAAGCACACCATGCGTAGAGAAGAAAAGGAGAGAGTGCAGAATGTAATGTTACAGTCATAACTAGGATGTAGAGAAAGATCAACTTAATGCAAGGTAGGTCCATTCAAAAGTCTGATGGCAGTAGGGAAGAAGCTGTTTTTGAATTGGTTGTGTCCTCAGACTTTTATATCTTCTTCCTAATGGAAGAAGGTGGAAGAGATTATGTCTGAGGTGCGTGGGGTCCTTGATTATGTTGGCTGCTTTTCTGAGCCAGCGGGAAGCATAGTCAGAGTCAATGAATGGAGCTGGTTCATGTGATGGACTGGGCTTTGCTCGTGATCCATTGTAGTCTTGGACAGAACTGGAGCCATATAAACTGTGAAACAATGAGAAAGAATGCTTTCTATGGTGCATCTGTAAAAGTTGGTGAGAGTCGTAGCTAATATGCCACATTTCCTTAGTTTCCTGAAAAAGTAAAGGCGTTGGTGGGCTTTCTTAACTATAGCATCTGCATGTAGGAACAAGGACAGGTTGTTGATGATCTGGGCACAAAAAAAACTTGAAGCTCTTGACCATTTCTACTTTGTCCCCATTGATGTAGACAGGGGCACATCCTCCACTACTCTGCCTGAAGCCAATGATTATCTCCTTTGTTTTGTTGACGTTGAGGCAGGATTATTGTCATCACAACAGTTCACCAGATTCTCCATCTCTTCCCTATACTCCATCCACAGTGGTATCATCAGCAAATAAAATCAGAAAACTTGGAATGTCAGAAACAGGGTAATTTATAATGGGTAACAAAAGTGGTTGACCAGTTAAGTACATACTCTGGTTCTGTTTTCACAAAGGAAGATGCAAATAACATGGCAGAAATGTTGGGAACACAAGGTTCAGTGAGGATGAGAAAGTGAAGGAAATCAGTATTAGTAGCGTTATTGGAATTGATGGGGATTGAAGGTCAGTAAATCCCCAGGACCTGATAATCTACATCCAAGAGCATATAAGGAAGTGACTCTAGAAGTAGTGGTGAATTGGTGGTCATCTTTCAAGGTTTTATAGACTCTGGAACAGTTCCTACAGATTGGATGGAAGCTAATGCAACACCAATATAGGAAGAATTATAGAACAGTCACCCTGACATCAGTAATGGGGGAAATGTTCTAGAGTCCATTATCAAAGATTTTACAGCAGGGCACTTGGTAAACTGTGGTAGAATCAGACAGATACAGCTTGGATTATGAAAGGAAAATTGTGCTTGACAAATTTACTAGAATTATTTGAACATGTAACTTGTAGATTTGAGTGGGGAAGCCAGTGAATGTGGTTTAGTGGGACTTTCAGAAGGCTTTTGACAAAGTCCTACAGGGGATTGGAGGTTGTGTTTTAAGATGGACAGAAAACACACAAGATAGGAATAAATGGATCATTTTCCAAATGGCAAGCAGTGGCTAATGGGATACTGCACAGATTAGCTGGATCCCTAGCACCATTCGCAAAATACAATGATTTAGATGAGGGATACAATGATCTGGAGGGAGTGGGGGGGGTGTGGAGAAATTCACAATGAGACTAGAGTGTCTTCATACACCAGTTGCTGAAGGTAAGCATGCAAGTGCAGTATGTGGTAAAGGCAAATCATGTTGGCTGTCACAGCAAGAGGATTTGACTGCAGGAGCAAGGATGTCTTCCTCCAATTATACAGGGCCTCGGTGAAGTGACACCTGGAATATTGTGCAGTTTTGGTTTTGCTATAGAGGGTGTGCAGAGAAGTTAGATTCCTCAGATGGTGGGACTGATGTATAAGGAGAGATCGAGTTGGTTGTTATGGATGGATGGAGTATCTCAGAACAAGAATGCTTCCAATGGTGGGGTGTCAAAAATCAGGAATCATACTCTTATGGATAAGTAAACCTTTTAGGACAGAGATAAGGAGAAATTTACTTAGTTTAGCCTGTAGAATTCACTACCACAGAAAGCAGTCAAGGCCAAAACATTATAGGTTCAAGCATTTAGATATAGTACTTGGCGTAAAGAAGATCAACAGGTATAGAGGATGGTAGGATCAGGCCAAGTTGGATGATTGGACATGACCATATGAATGAATAATGGAGCATTCTTGAAGGGACAAATGGCCTACTTCTGTTCCTATCCAGCCACCACAAAACACAAACAGGGAAATCTAGTAGAATTGATGACTAACTGTAGAAGATGTCATCAGCATCTTGAACCACTCCAGCAAGTTGACAGGTTTCGTCCTCCAGCATTTGAATCCAAATACCTACTATACAGCCTGCCCACTAAAGAATAGCAGATCCTTTAGGACTTTAGATCCTTTGGGACTTTAACTTTACTCATGTTGATTGGAATTGCTATAGCTCTAGCTCGTTAGAGGGGTCAGTTTTTGTTCAAAGTGTGCAGGAAGGTTTTTTGACTCAGTATGTAGATAGGCTGACTAGAAGTGAGGCTATATTGGATTTGGTGCTGGGTAACGAGCCAGACCAGGTGCTAGACTTGGAAGTTGGTGTGCATTTTGGGGATAGTGACCACAATTCGATTACGTTCACCTTAGTGATGGAAAGGGATAGGCATGAACCTCGGGTCAGTAGTTTCAGCTGGAGGAAGGGTAATTATGAGGCTATTAGGAGAGAATTAGGAAGCATTGGTTGGACTAGGAGATTACAGGGACTGGGAACGTCCGAGATGTGGAGATTTTTCAAGGAGCAGCTACTGCGGGTCTGTGATAGGTATATCCCTGTCAGGCAAGGAGGATTTGGTAGGCCCAGGGAACCGTGGTGCACTAAAAAAGTTGATTCGTTGGTTAGGAAGAAAAAGGAGGCTTATGTTCGGATGAGGCTTGAGGGCTCAGGTAGTGCATTAGAACGTTTTAGGTTGGCTAGGAGGGAGTTGAAGAGGGAGTTAAGAAGGGCTAAAAGAGGACATGAGATGACTTTGGCTGATAGGATTAAGGAGAACCCTAAGGCGTTTTACAGGTATGTCAAGAACAGAAGGTTGGTTAGGGCAAGATTAGGGCCAGTTACAGACAGTAGAGGGAAGTTGTGTGTGGAACCAGAGGAGATTGGAGAGGCGTTGAACCAATATTTCTCTTCGGTGTTCACGCAAGGGGACATGAATGTAGCTGAGGAGGACACTGGGGTGCAGGGGTGTAAAATAGATAGTATTGCAGTTGATACGGGGGATGTGCTGGATATTTTAGAGGGTTTGAAAATAGATAAGTCCCCTGGTCCGGATGGGATTTACCCTAGGATTCTCTGGGAGGCAAGAGAGGTGATTGCGGAGCCTCTGGCTCTGATCTTCAGGTCGTCGTTGGTCTCTGGTATAGTACCGGAAGATTGGAGGACAGCAAATGTTGTCCCATTGTTTAAGAAGGGGAGCAGAGACTTCCCTGGGAATTATAGACCGGTGAGTCTTACTTCTGTGGTGGGTAAGGTTTTGGAAAGGATTATTAGAGACAGGATTTATAGTTATTTGGAGAGTAATGAATTGATTAGAGACAGTCAGCATGGTTTTGTAGCGGGTAGGTCGTGCCTTACTAACCTTATCGAGTTCTTTGAGAAAGTGACCAAAGAGGTGGATAGGGGTAAGGCAGTTGACGTGGTGTATATGGATTTTAGTAAGGCGTTTGATAAGGTTCACCATGGAAGGCTTCTGCAGAAAATGCAGATGTATGGGATTGGGGGTGATCTAGGTAATTGGCTAGCAGATAGGAGACAGAGGGTGGTGGTTGATGGTAAATATTCGTCATGGAGTTTGGTTACGAGTGGTGTGCCTCAGGGATCTGTTTTGGGGCCACTGCTGTTTGTAATTTTTATTAATGATCTGGATGAGGGTATAGTTGGGTGGATTAGTAAGTTTGCTGATGACACCAAAGTCGGAGGTGTGGTAGATTGTGAGGAAGGGTGTCATAGTTTGCAGGGTGACTTAGAAAGGTTGCAGAGCTGGGCCGCGAGGTGGCGGATGGAGTTTAATGTGGAGAAGTGTGAGGTAATTCATTTCGGTAGGAATAACAGATGTGTTGAGTATAGGGCTAACGGGAGGACTTTGAATAGCGTGGAGGAGCAGAGGGATCTAGGTGTATATGTACATAGATCCCTGAAAGTTAGGAATCAAGTAGATAAGGTTGTTAAGAAGGCATACAGTGTCTTGGCGTTTATTGGTAGGGGGATTGAATTTAGGAGTCGCAGCATCATGATGCAACTGTACACAACTCTGGTGCGGCCGCACTTGGAGTATTGTGTGCAGTTCTGGTCCCTGCATTACAGGAAGGATGTAGAGGCTTTGGAGAGGGTGCAGAGGACGTTTACCAGGATGTTGCCTGGTATGGAGGGGAGATCCTATGAGGAGAGACTGAGAGATGTGAGGTTGTTTTCGCTGGAAAGAAGG
This sequence comes from Carcharhinus amblyrhynchos, assembly GCF_965287045.1. Classification (NCBI taxonomy): domain Eukaryota; kingdom Metazoa; phylum Chordata; class Chondrichthyes; order Carcharhiniformes; family Carcharhinidae; genus Carcharhinus; species Carcharhinus amblyrhynchos. Next base: position 82,563,440 of record NC_137331.1, on the reverse strand, counting down.
CGGCTAAGAGGGGACCTTATTGAAACATATATGATTAGAGGTTTAGACAGGGTGGATAGTGATAGCCTTTTTCCTAGGATGGAGAAAGCTACCACGAGGGGGCATGGCTTTAAATTAAGGGGGGGGTAGTTATAGGACTGATGTCAGGGGTAGGTTCTTTACCCAGAGGGTGGTGAGGGACTGGAATGCCCTGCCAGCTGCAGTTGTAAATGCACCTAGTTTGGGGGCGTTTGAGATCTGTGGATAGGTTTATGGACAAAATGGGATTGGTTTAGATTAGTGGGTTAGTGTTTTTTTTAAAAAAGCTGGTCGGCGCAACATCGTGGGCTGAAGGGCCTGTTCTGTGCTGTAATGTTCTATGTTCAGCAATTTGATGCAACCCACTGTGCAAGAAAGTCATCTTCACTGCATTTGCCACTAATCACAAAGCAGTTAAATCAAAAGACAGTTGGAGACAGTGAAATTAAGTTTTTTTTAAAAAAAAAATCACTTCTGCATCTAAGAGTATGAGTGCCCAATTTTAAAATCCTAGTGGGTGGTGTTTTGAATGAATTCAAAGTCTTACCTTTTGGTTTAAACAGTTTGTGCTTGTTTTAGGAATAAAACATTAATGCAATGAGCATTTTTGGTAATGTAGTAAAAATGGATATTTTGTGTGTCAAGCTTGGTGAACTAAAATTAAATGTATAGAGTAAGTACAAACTGCTTGGGGTCACAAGCAGAGAGTCAAAAATAGCTCACTGGAAGTCCACTCTTGTCTCAATATTAGTAGTTTAAGACAAACAGTACAGTAAGTCAGCAAAATTTTTATTTACTAAATCTTATGGCTTACAACTCTTATTGCATTGGTTAAAAGACAATTCCATGAATGAGTAAATTGTAGAATTATTGCTCTTTAATACTCAATATAATTTTTTAAACTAGAACTGCTTTACAGTTAACATCACTAAAAAACAATTTATTAAACTTGAACAATATAGTCAGTGCTACAGATTAATCCTTCACTAAATTACAGGCTGCCTTCATATCTTCTATTTTCAACAAGATGAAATGATTGCTTCAGATTTTGTTAAATTGCAAGGCTCATGAGGATCCAGGAACACGATAACAATCCAGTGGTTGCTTAAAACCAATCTGGATGCCCCAATTTTTACCAACTTGTGCTTAAAAGATGTTGTCTGCCTGGTTGTCCACTCTGACTGAGTAGTGGTGGGTGGGAGGGGTTGGGAGTCAGGGGAAATTTACTGCTACTCAGGCTAGACAGGGACAGTTCAGGAAGGCAAGCTGATGACTGTACTCCAATCCTTACTCGAAATTTTTTCGAATCTCCCTGCATTTCAAAGGCTGGGGAGGTCGGTAATTGTTTTGCATGGGGTCATTTGGTCCAAACTCCAAACAGCGGAACTTTGCTATCTGGAAAATAAAGCACAAGTAATAATTGCCACTACTTTTCACTAAATTGATAAAAGCAACAATGTGATATCATCCAAATACTTGCAAATTTTGCTGCATGTAATTAAATGCACTGTACTATTTTATGGTACTATCATGTGCAGGTTTTTACACTGATGTGGGAAAACTCCTTGTGCAAATATTTCACTGATCTTACTTTCTGTACAAGTAGTGAGTGAGTCATTGAATAACCACACCTTAATTCCACCCTTATGAATTTCATTAAGCCCTTGGGGTGAAAATATTCAAGTCCTTGTGGAATTTTAGGTTCTGCGTTTGATTTCAACCTGGACAAAGTTGAGATTCCAGACAAGATCTCGTTTTTTCTCCACTGTTCATTTAATCAGGATCTCACTGAGAGGAAGCCTTGCTATCTTGACAATTGTGAGCATGCTCTTGTATATTTTTGTTTCACTTCCTCTGAAGTCATGAAGCAACTGACTGCTTTGTTAATGAATCATGTTAAATCAAACTTTTAAGTTTAGTATTTTAAAATGGTGTGACAATGGAATACATACGAAGATTCATGAGTTTGCACTTCCAGTGATTAATACATATTGGAGTTTTTAAAATATGCATTTACATCATTTCTACATGTGCCATCTCCAATTTGGACATTGGATTAAGGCAGGCATCTTAAATACCAGAGTGTACATTTACTTATCTATAAATTAAAAAACCTTTGTTTGGGAACCAACTTACATCTATGTACCCAGCTCCACCACCAACCCCTTACCTGCAACTTCACCTGAAGACCATGACTGATCAACTCTCCATGTGTACCACAACTCCTGAATGTTTACATCTCTAATGCCATCCAGCTTAAGCTTACAGCTCTCATGTTCGACCCTTGATAACACAGTTCCCTCTGCTGGCTCCACCCAACTTCAAACTCAATGAACCAATGTATAACACCTCAAAACCATTGTGGCTGGGTTTGGTGAAAGGTTTGATAAAGTGGGCATAGATTTTCCATCTTTCAGGGCCTGATTTCTTCTACAGAATAGATACTACATAGGGCCATTCCTTTCATCACTCAGCAAAACTGCGTCGTGCTTCTCAATTTGCCACTAGATAAACAGTAGAATAATTGTTATTGGGATACCATTGTCCCTGGTTTACCATTCACATATGTACTGAAAATATTTATCACTGATATGTCTGAAGATCTGGCAGTGTTCCCACCACTAAGCTCTGGCTGAAGGTTACTCCCTTCAACCTCAAACCAAAAGAAAGGAAACAGAATACACAGCCAATGGCTGTACAAATCCCCAGTGAGATAGATTTAGCCCAAATTCCATTTTAAATCATGTAGAGTTTTTATAAATTCATTTATGCCCATTCATTTCCAAATTTCAACTGGTGTTCATTGGATGAGGAAATATGTCTGGGACTTCTGTAAACAATGGTCTTCAGGAAAGACATTATTTCTGCACACATGGTACAAACCATTATCCAATCAAACTGCTATCATGATCAAGGAGCTCGTGCTTTTTGTCCAGTTTAAATTGACATTTTGTTCACAAGTCTGTTATAGACATTATGCTAGCTCAGTTCACACCAGAATCAAACTCATTTCTAATCAGAACTGAGCGTATTGGCAGATATGTTAAAGGGGCTGATGGCATTTTGGGTTCAGATTACTGTGCCAGTACAAATTAATTCTCCTCTACTAGCATAATTTATTTTACAGAATTGAATTGGCAATTTAGCTTGTTTTGGTATAATCAGATACTACTATAAATAGCATACACAACCTCCAGTGAACCCAACTAAAAGCAAAACAATTGAGCATTTTAACAAAACTGTGCTGCATTTATCAGATTGTGCGAATACTTTGAATACAGCTCCCTCCAACGCAATAAAACATCTCCAGACACTTATTTGCAAGTATTTAGAATTGTTTCAATTATCTACAAAACGTTTAAGTAAATGGAAGCATTCTATTCGGATAACTGCCATTTTTATGAAGTGATCATTGACCTGACCTCTTACTAAATGAATAATTGCTGTTTCAATTATAAATCAGTTTCATGATCACGTTTGGGACTTCACTAGATAGATTCACAAGCTGGGACTGTTCTCCTTTAGCAACAAGGAATTTGAAGGAGACAGTTAAAATGATGAGGGGGGTCTGGGTAGGGTAGACAAGGAGAAACTAGCCCCACTGGTGGAAGCATTGAGAACTACAGAGCACAGATTTAAGAATTAACAGAAACAATGGCCAACTGAGGAAAACCTTTTTTTCTTTTTCGTCTGCCCAAAAACAGTAAGTGATTAAGATCTGGAATGCATTGCCTGTGTTTTGTGTTCAATCATGGCATTCAAAAAGGAATGGGATCATTATCCAAAATCATAGAAATGTGCAGGGCCACATGAAAAAGACAGAACAGTGACAAGGTGAATTGCTCTTGCAAAGGCCCAGCTCAGCATGAAAAGCCAAATGGCCTTCTGCACTGTAATCATTTACCTGATCTGGGCCAATGCTGACAGGCTCCTTAAGCAAAAGCCAGATTACACTCTCACACAGAGGAGGAGTGGTCAAGGATCCTAGGTAGGTCCAATACTGGAGACAGGAAGGCAACAGCGAGCAAGGGGAAAAGTCTTTAAAATCACTTTTAGCACCCTATAAATAGAAAAGAACACTGATTAGACCTTCAGTAATGAACATTTCACAATCAGTTGAAATAAATACCAAGCAAAGTCAGGTATTAGGTGACAAAGTTTATAGGTAACAAACTGACTACATATTTGAAAGTGATGCATGTGCCACATATCTATGGACCACAGCTAGACATTTTGGGAATGAAACTGGTCTTGAGAGCAACAAAATTAGTGAATCAACAACCATTTCACTCTACACAGGCAAGGTGCAAAAGGAACAGTTTGCATGTTCTATGATAGCATCAAAAAACCAATTTCAGCTAACTTGTCTTTGCAAGTTATTTATAATTTCAAGTATTATATATCTGCTATACTTCCCATTAAAATGTTGCTTCCAACATAATTGTCAGTATTTATATCTAGAATACAAACCACTTGTTTCAGCTCATCACAATGTATAACATACTTGTCTCCATGCAGATGCTGTAATGTTAACACTGGCAGGAAGTATACATCAAAATACACGTGACAAGTTTGCATAGTTCCCAGTATCTGTGGATAAAAAATTTATAACTGAACACTGGAATGACTTGGCAGGTCTGGCAGCATTTATGGAGGGGAGTGCAATGAGAGAAGAATTTCGTTGACTGGTGAGCAAAGTAAACAGCCTTTTTACACATTGAGGAAAAGGTGGGTGTAAAATAGCCTGCCAAGTCTTCATTTCCCATGCACAAGAACAACTGTTGTTATTCAGCTGTATTGAAAGACACAGATAGTTGCAGTCGCACACAAGATTTAGGTTGAACAGTTTTGCAAAATATATAGGAGAGGATCCCCCTCCCCCACCGATGCAGCACATTGTTTGCCAACCTGCAGTGGGGATGCACTGTTGTCAGGATAAGATCCCACCAGCATGAATAGCCCAAGAATTCCAGCCATAATGTAAAAATCAGATTACTCCTCTACCATCATGGCACATAACAGTATAGACTTAGCAGCATAGCAACTCATTAAGCCTCCTTTGACAGCATTTCCCAAACACAACTTCAACTATCTAGAAGGGCAGCAGATGCACAGGAATACCACCACCTAGAAGTTTCTTGCCAAGTCACACACCATCCTAACTTGAAACTCTATCACTGTTGCTGGGTTAAAGTTCTGGAACCCCTTTCTGAATAACAGTGGGCATACTTACACCAGATGGACAGCAAAGGTTCAAGGAAGCTCATCACCAACTTAAAGGTCAATTAGAGATAGGCAACAAATGTTAGTAATGCAATTGATGCCAATACTCCAAGAACAAACAAAAAAGCTTGAACCTTTTAGCAGTAACCATTGACAGAAACCATGTTTAGTTATATTAGGAGTAAATATTTGAGATTTGTTTGTCCACTATTTTAAACAAGTGGCTATGGCATACAGAATTTCCCAAAATTAACATGTTATTATGACAAAAAAATGCAATGTAAAGTTGCAATTTAAATACATATCACTGTTTATACCTATATACACATTTTTATAGAATTCATTGTACCTTGGATTTAAGGCAATCCAGAGAACAGACAATCTTCTGCAGAGCTGGATTTGAATCACATACCTGAAAGTCAGAAGATACCAATTGACAGTTCATATTATGAATCCTGTGATTCAGATTTGCATTTTTGGGCATACACAGAAGTTATCCCACTAGAGCAGCAAAAAGCCATAAAATGTTAGGTTCAACTTTTGCATTTTACAGTGAATGTGCGCTCCACTTCCTTTTTCCATTTTAGTTACTCAGTAATCAGAATTCTAGCAACCAAAAACAAATTAAAGCTGGTTATCAGTATGGAGTTCAACTAAAGGTTAATCACATGATGATGATGATGCTCTGAGGAATGCTCATGACTGAATCAGGTGTTCATCAGTTTTAGACAAAGATGAAAAGAACTATCATAGTGCAAATAGTACACTTGATATTTACTTGCAAGTAGTGAACTGTGTAATTCTAAACACATTAGAAATCTATATAATCTTGCACAGTTCTAGGTAATGGTTATCCCTGCAACAATTTTTTTTAGAATCATGGAAATAAGGCTAACTTTGAAACCTAGCTGCCTTAATTCCATTCATAGAATGTGGGTGTCACTGACAGGGTAGGTAGTTAATGCCCTTTAGGAAACTAGTTACAAGATTTCTGCTGTGATACATGCAATCAGGAGGAGTACAAGAGCAGGCAAAAAGTTGAAATGTTAATCAAGCAGTCTTTGTTCTGGATGGAGTCAGTCAAGTTTTTGGAGTGCAATTACCACTGCACATATCTAGACAAGTCCCTTAACTTCTACAAGATGCAAGTCAGGAGAGTGAAATGACCAGATCCCCACAGAAAGCCTCAGACTTTGTCCTATAGCCACAGCAAGTGTGGTCGGTTCAGTTCTTTCTGGTTATTGATGCATGCTTTGGTAGAGAGGTCACAATGTCACATGGAGGTATTAAGTCTACTTTAAGTGGTCACTGCCCAGCACGTATTACCTGCCACCTAATCAAGTCTGGCTTGACTATTGTCAAGGTATGGCCACATTTCATTGTCTGAATTATTGCGAATTAGGTGAATAGCCTCATGTCTGATTTCATAATGGAGGAAATCAGAATGAGGCAGCTACTTGCACAACCTAGGATGTGGTCTTAAATTCTTGTAGTGCTTTGGGGCTGAAATGATGATTGTTAGAGATCAACTGTCTTGTTTTTAGAAACTCCATGGTCACCTGTGACAGCCAAAGTGGTTTCTAATGTTACACTGATCTAATTTCTGATGTCCACATTAATAATAAATTCCCAAGAATGTGATGCAGGGCAAGCTGGGAGCCTTTCGATCAATACAATGAAAATATAATACAAATTGTGACAAATATCATCTAATCACTGAACTGAAGGCATATGTTAAATGCTGGTCATTGTTGTCTAATACATAAAATATTTAAATATTGTTATACTGACTATTGAATTGAATCTAGTAGTTGTTAGATTTCATATTCAAAGTTGTAAATAGTTTAGTGTGGATTTCACCTGATAAATTTTCAAACAGGATTTATTGCTACGTTCTCATTTAGGTGAAATGTTTAAATTTTTGTCCACAATACAGGGTAAATCTGGTTGGACTGTTAAAGAAAGTTTGGATTAGTGTGTTGATTGCAATTGTTAAACTGGTAAATGAACTAAAAAGATGGAGTAAAATGAAGGCAAGATCCTGAAATTCATTGTGGATCTGACAAATTCCAAGCAGCAAAATATCAAATTCAAGACCCAATTTGAACCTGTCCAGGTGTCATTCTCAGTTAGCTTCAACATTGTCACTGGGCAAAACGTAATGGGCTCAGGAATTGGTGTACATAATGCAGGCCAACATCAGACTTCAGGTAAATCCTCACACCAAGACTCTCCTGGCCTAGTCCAATGGTTCATGTTCAAGTTCTCATAGCACACAAGACCAGGATTTCTCCAGTGGTGGCAGTGGTTAGCATTGCCACCTCAACACCAGGGACCTGGGTTTGATTCTTGGCTGGAGTCACTGTCTGTGGGGAGTTTGCACATTCTCCATGTCTGTGTGGGTTTCCTCCGGGTGCTCTGGTTTCCTCCCATAGTCCAAAGATGTGCAGGGTAGATGGATTAGCCATGTTAAATTGTCTGTTAGTGTCAGGAGGACTAGCTAGGGTAAACACATAGGGTTATGGGGATAGGGCCTGGGTGGGTTTGGAGTCAGTGCAGTCTTGATGCAAGTTTGGATTAGCCTCCTTCAGCACAGCAAGGATTCTATGACATCCTAGCTAAATTCTTCCCATCTATTGCTAAACTTTTAGGTTTCAGCTGGAATTGCATGTTTAATTCAAGGGCCCTCACTTTAGGAAGAATGACAAGGTCTCAGGCAGCATGTAGCAGCAATTTACTAGCGTGGTATTCAATTATGCAGAGCAACTGGAGAATTTAGTATAGTCTTAGTTACAGACAGTTACCAAGAGATTCAAAAAGCAAGGAAGGTTTTAAGAAGAAGCCATTTGCAGTGGAAGAAGGATCAGTAAACAGAAGGTAGAACCAAGTGACTGGCAAGATCAGAGGAAACATTTTGAAAAAATTAGCAGAAACTGCACGAAGTAGTAAAAGCAGAGTTAATAGTAAAAGGAGAATTGAATTTAATAAAAAATCTGAAGTGTTACAGGTAAAGACCAGGGTAGTGGGTGGGGATAATTAGACACCTCTACTAAAGAACTAAGTTTAAGTTTTGTTTATTTTAGTATCACAAGTAGACTTACCATAACACTGCAATGCAGTTAGTGAAAATCCCCCAGTTGCCACAAACTAGTGCCTGTTTGGGCACACTGAGGGAGAATTTAGCATGGCCAATGCAAACTAATTACTACATTGTCTTTCAGTTGGAGGAAACCCATGCAGACATGGGAACAACATGTAGTCTCTGCACAGACAGTGACCCAAGCCAGGAATTGAACCTGGGTCCCTGGCACTGTGAAGCAGCAGTGCTAACCATTGTGCCACTGATTTTTTTATAGTTATATGAAATAACACCACAAGTGACTGAATAATCTCATTACTGACATCTGTGTACAGTTGCTCTAAGGTTCAGTAATTGCACAATTCAGCTAAGAGAGAAGGTGCAAAATAATTTTTAGCAATTATCCAGTTTGTGTATCTTAGTGTTCTGTTATAAAGCAACAATATAACTAATGTTGTTGAATGTGTAAATACAAAAGGTGGGCATATTACTATTGTCTTTGCACCCTCAAGTGCATTTAAAATAAATGCCCATGCAATTTCAGAAATGTCTGATGGTTGGAAGGCAATAAGTATTAAAAAAAGTTGAATTTTCCCAGTTATTGGTGTGATGTGTGCTACAGAAGTCTGCCAGTAAATGCTTTTGTAGAGACTAAGTATTTGAGAGCATAACATATTTTGCTCAATGTCTTTGCAAAATACTGCCTATTTTTTGTATCCCTAGTTAGTCTGTTTGTATATACTAATACATGCAAAGATGTTGTGGAGTTCAGGGACTTGGCATCTCTATCATTGGAGAGCTAGGGTGAAACTGAAATAATAGGGGTAAATGTGGGTGAATGCTTTAAAACAGTATTGGCTGGTCATTAAAAAGGCACCCTTAATATTCAATTAAGCCTATGCAACTTTATCAGCAGAGCACATTAACCACTGTCACAAATCTAATTCTACTCATGTTTGTATGCAATAGCATGTGAATGATTTTTTTTTTACAGCAAAGAGAGAATTATATGTTATAAAAGCCAGATCAAATAAACCTTCATACCTTGAGCAAGACACCAATGACAGCCAAACCATCAGGTGCTTTAAGAGCCTCAGCAAAGTCACTATACTTTTCTGCATTCCAATGCACCAGGTGAAGCTAGAAACAACATCACAGGCTTAGTCAAAACAATTGTTTTAATCTTAGAGCATACCAAAATAATTAACAGAATTCTGGGTCATGTCACAGATCTCAATAAGAACATATGCTTGATCGAATCAAAGTCACTAGTTTCTACCACAGCATGGCTGTTAGCAGGCAATGACTAAACTAATTTCAGATTTGGCAGACCAATGTTGAAAATAACCACCTTGTTGTACAGAAATCATAAAAGGTGCATGCTCCACTATTTTGATCTTTAATTTGAGAATAAGACAAATACAGAAACCAAAGATGGGTCTACAGCAAGATGGTTGAACATGGACAATAAAAAGTCTACCAAATTTCTGCCTTCATGTCTTGGTCTGCTGATACCTTCTTTATTATTGTCTGTCATATTCTAACATTTGCAGTATTTTTGCTTTTAGCAAGTTTTAGAAAGACCTTAGATTTCTGCAGTAAGAAACATGTCAAAGAGATATGAACCAATCTATTTCTTCAAATTAAGACTTTGGGAGTTGCGTATTGAATGCGTCCACACTGAAGGTGCATTTAACTCAATGAATAATTTGGGAAACTTGAGAAGTGAAATACCAATTGAAGTTCAGATCTCAATGTTTGCTGCAAACTCAGTTACTCAATTCAATGTGAATACTCAGACTAGTATCATATGATAAACAATTTTAGAACAGTTCTATAGCCACCAACAAATTGATATTATTTCACGTACAGCTTCTCCAAGATCCAGAGAAGTGTAAACATTTCAGGTCTGTGATCTTTCAGCTCAAGTCTGAAACATTAACTATGATAGTGATCACAATTCAGTTATGTTTACTTTAGCAATGGAAAGGGATAGGTGTTTACTGCAGGGCAAGAGTTATAGCTGGGGGAAAAGAAATTATGATGTAATTAGATGAGATTTAGGATGTATAGGATTGGAAGAAAACTGCAGGGGATGGGCACAATTGAAATGTGGAGCTTGTTCAAGCAACAGCTACTGCGTGTCCTTGATAAGTATGTACCTGTCAGGCAGGCAGGAAGTGGTCAAGCAAGGGAACCGTGGTTTACTAAAGTTGAATCTCTTGTGAAGAGGAAGAAGGAGACTTATGTAAAGATGAGACATGAAGGCTCAGTTAGGGCATTTGAGAGTTACAAGTTAGTCAGGAAGGACCTAAAGAGAGCTAAGAAGAGACAGGAGGGGACATGAGAAGTCTTTGGCAGGTAGGATCAAGGAAACCCTAAAGCTTTCTATAGGTATGTCAGAAATAAAAGAATGACTAGAGTAAAATTAGGGCCAGTCAAGGACAGTTGTGCATCGAGTCTGAAGAGATAGGAGAGGCGCTAAGTAAATGTTTTTTGTAGTATTCACATAGGAAAAAGACAATGTTGTCAAGGAGAATACAGAGATACAGGCTGTTAGACTAGACAGGATTGAGGTTCATAAGGAGGTGGTGTTAGCAATTCTGGAAAGTGAGAAAACAAGATCAGTCCCCTGGGCTGGATGGGATTTATTCTAGGGAGGAAATTGCAGAGCCTTTGGCTTTGACCTTTAGATTGTCATTGTCTACAGGAGTAGTGCCAGAAGACTGGAGGATAGCAAATGTTGTCCCCTTGTTCAAGGAGGGGAGTAGAAACAAGCCTGGTAATTATAGACCAGTGAGCCTTACTTCTGTTGTGGGCAAAGTTTTGGAAAGGATTATAAGAGACAGGATTTATAATCACCTAGAAAGGAATAATTTGATTAGGGATAGTCAACATGGTTTTGTTAAGGGTAGATCATGCCTCACAACACTTGAGTTCTTTGAGAAGGTGACCAAAGAGGTGGACGAGGGTAAAGTAGTTGATGTGGTGTATATGGATTTCAGTAAAGTGTTTGATAAGGTTCCCCACAGTAAGCTATTGCAGAAGATATGGAGGAATGGGATTGAGGGTGATTTAGCGGTTTGGATCAGAAATTGGCTACCTGCAAGAAGGCAAGAGTGATGATTGATGGGAAATGTTCATCCTGGAGTTCAGTATAGGATGGATGTCAGAGTTCTTTACTCAGGAGGATAGTAAGGGCGTGGAATGCCCTGCCTACAGCAGTTGTGGACTCACCAACTTTAAAAGCATTCAAATGGTCAGTGGATAGGCATATGGATAATATTGGAATAGTTTAGGTTAGAGGATCATTAGATTGGTTCCACTGGTTGGCACAACATTGAGGCTGAAGGGCCTGTACTGCGCTGTAATGTTCTATGTTCACTGTCAAGCAGCCATATTTTGTCCATTTTCTCTACCCAAGTACACAACTCACCTGTGCCCAGTCCCCCATCAGTACAGGTAGAACATCTCAGCCATCAAGAGATACCATGGAGGGGAGGGGGGGATTTTTCCCAGCCATGCACACTTCTAGACCAGAGGTCAACGGACCTTTGTATGGTCTGTTAATTTTTCTGTCCCGTGCACCAAAATTACAAAAACAGGCAGGATGGGAAAATTCCACCCCTTTGTACCACTGCTGACATCACACTGCAACAGATGGTACCAAGAATGAAAATAAAGTTTTGTAATCATAACTGTTTCATTATGGTTCTGCTTTATTGCTGAACCAGATATTTCTTTCTACCAATTTCTCAGCAATTTGGCTGCTGACCGGAGGAGTGACCTTTTTCATGACATTTATGTAAAATCATGAATTGGCACATAATGAGGGTTGAAAGGGATTGTTCTGGACTGCTTTGTTTGAAGTGTGTGGCTTTCACAGGTGATTGTGCGAACTCCACATTCTCCCAGTACTTGTGTGGGTGTCCTCAAGTACTTTGGTTTCCTCCTACCCACAGTCCAAAGACACACCGGTTAGGTAAACTGGCCGTGCTAAATTCCCCCCTAATAGCCAAAGATAGGGGGATTAATGGGATAAATACATGAGGTTACAGTGAAATTGCCTGGGTAAGATACTATGTTAGAGAGTCAGTGCAGACTTGATGGGCTAAACGGCCTCCTTCCATAATTGGTCCTCAGATTCAGCTGGAGAGCATGTATGCTCTTGTTCTGACTGGTGTCATTATGGGCAAGGATAATACAATTGCCTACCCTGACAAACAAGATATCAAGAGAAAACATTCACATTTAAAAATTGCCTGAAGAGTCATATGAACTCAAAATGTCAATTCAGTTCCTTCCAGCCAGATCTGACTTTTTCCAGCTTTTTTTTATTATAGCAGATTGCAAATAGAACATAGAACATAACAGCGCAGAACAGGCCCTTCGGCCCACGATGTTGCGCCGACCAGTTAAAAAACAAAAACAACAACAATGACCCACTAACCTAAACCAATCCCTTTTCGTCCATAAACCTGTCCACAGACCTCTTAAACGCCCCCAAACTAGGCGCATTTACAACTGCAGCAGGCAGGGCATTCCAATCCCTCACCACCCTCTGGGTAAAGAACCTACCCCTGACATCTGTCCTATAACTACCCCCCCTTAGTTTAAAGCCATGCCCCCTCGTGCTAGATTTTTCCATCAGAGGAAAAAGGCTATCACTATCAAATGTCTGCCACCACTGGATATAACACCAAGTTATGAGACACTGTGTTCCAGTATGTTCAAGAATCTTCACACAATGTAAGCAGAAGCAAAAGTCAATATGTTGGAGCCAGCTACACAAGCTGCTGCCAATTTCCGAGCATTCTAACTTTTGCAAACTGATGTGCTCCTACATATTAGGATTAGCAAGCTGAATTTTTTTCTCCCTCCAGGATGCTGCCTGTCCAGATTCCATTATTTTGTTTTATTGTTAAACAACCCAAAAGCTCAATCCCTCAGTTTACACTTTAAAATCTTAAATGCATCGCAATAGTACAAAGATTGAAATGGATGCTAAATCTAGGCTGGATTTAGCATTCCAATGCAATAAAAATGGATATATCCTAATATAGATAATGGTAAAACTCAGCCAATATTGGCTCAGTATTTGCTCCAGCATTTAGGAAAATGTTTCCTAATAAGAATATTCCTTGGCTGTGATTAGATATTTATGGGCCTAGGCACCAAGAACAATAGCCCTGGCACCATGAATGTAGCTACATGTGGACTGAAGTGGTTCAGGAAGGCAGCTTGCCACAACCTTTGAGAGAAATTAGAGATAAGCAATAAACTTAAGCCAGTGATACCTGCATCCCATGATGTGACCTTTTCACCATTGCCTTCTGCTAAAACATATGCATAGAACATAGAACACTACAGCACAAACAGGCCCTTCAGCCCACTAGTTGCACTGATCACTTGTATACCTACTAATCCATGGACCTATCTATATGCACTTGGGATGGGATTCTCAAAATAAAATTTGACTACTATGAAACAAAATTTTGATTTTTGAACACTAAAACGTGCCTCACCCAGATATATTGTCTTGTCCAAACCTTGTTTGCTTACCTCTGCAGCACAAGGTTTTCCATCAATTATATGTTCACTGCCATGAGTATCACAGGCTCCCCAATGGAAGTGGAACTGACGTAGCCTGTATTTTCCACAAAGGGGGCCACCTGTCAGCACTATCACACAAATGAAGCAGCATCAGTGTTAACATTGCAATGCAATATACCTCTAATTTGCTTTAAATTATGGATGAATTTGCTCAGTAACAGTCATAAGAAGATTGATAAACAATTCACACTGATGAAATTATACAGCTGATCGTAGATTGTCATATTATCAATCCCTGCAAATGTTTTGATTGTGGAAATATTGAACAGCTGCGCACCTTTTCTTCAACTAATAAATTCAAAGCCACTTCTAGTCCAACCTCATTATATTGGGAGCAAAAAAAAAGGTAAGCAGGAAAAGCTCACATGTTCCACCAATTTGTATAGTAGGAGAAATCAATACTTTGTCATTATCCACCAAGACACTTCAAAGAGCAAAAGGCAAACTAAGGCATGCAAAAACCAACACTGAAAAAGTGCAACAGTAGCTGTAAATGGAGATCGCCAACTAGAATTAGAGAAATCTAATGGCTTCCTTTATGTAGCTGCCATTCTTCTCGCTAGTCCCCTCTTCCCTTGCTCCACGTTCTCTACCTCTTCCCCAATGGTGGGAAAACACAGATGGTTGAGCCGAGACAGAAATCAGGGGACTATTGATTAGTCAGTGCAGCAGGAGAATGGTACTGGAGAGAATCCAATCCAAGGAAATTAGAGGGTTGGGCTTGTCCACAGCAACTTGCAGTGTCCTACATTAGTGGGACATGGGCATCCCTGGTTGGCCAGCATTTGTGATCCATCTCAAGATGCCCCTGAATTGAGTGGCTTGCTAGGCCATTTCATTGGACACTTGAGTGGTTGACATTAGATTTCTCTAATTCTAGTTGGAGATCTCCATTTACAGCTACTGTCTACTGTTTCACTTTTTCAGTGTTGGTTTTTGCATGCCTTAGTTTGCCTTTTGCTCTTTGAGGTGTCTTGGTGGATAATGACAAAGTATCGATTTCTCCTACTATACAAATTGGTGGAATGGGTGAGCATTACTGTGGCTCTGGAGGCACACATAGGCCACACCAAGCAAGGACAGCAGGTTTCCTTCCTCTAAAGGACATTGGTGAACCAGATGAGTTTTTCCTGACGATTGACAATTGTTTCATGATCAGTAGATTCTGAATTGCAGAATTTAAAAAAATTTCAAATTCCACCATCTGCTGTGGTGGAATTTGAACCCAAGTGCCTCAGAACCTTAGTGGAGTTTCTGGATTAATAGTCTAGTGATAATGCCACTTGATCATCACCTCCCCTGTTGAGTGTTGAACTCCCACTCACCTGATGAAGGAGCAGCAAGCACTCCGAAAGCTAGTGGCATGTGCTACAAATAAACCTGTTGGACTTTAACCTGATGTTGAGATACTTCTTAGTGAGAAACAATCCAAATCTGCAGAAGGCATACTGTGTTTGAGTGTGAGCGAAGGGCAGGTGGGGGGAAATATCTGTAACTTCACATATACAAAAGCTAAGACATTTAGGATTTAAAAGGTAAAAAGCAGAACAGAAGATCAAGTTGATCTTGTTCTTACACTGCTTTTTCAATGATCCAAAAATTTACAATAAAATTTTAGTTTCGAGTCCAAAACCGACCCAAATTTTCTGCTGTGTTATGTATTACTCCAGATTCCATTCCCCCCCCCCCAAAAAAAAACCCACCGGACACTAGACCAATGAAAGCCCAGAATTGGAAAGAAAAAGGTTATTTGTTCCTTACAGGATGTACAATTTTTCCTAAGAAATTTAAAGGGGGGAGGGGTGGTGTAAAGGGAGGTTTTATAACGTTAAGTTGAAAGCACAAAAATTGGGTATAAATTACCTTAAAATGTATCAACATTTCTTTGAGTACAATGATTGTCACTTTAAAATGTTACAATTTAGTCAAGCAGCCAATTTTGAAAAAAGGCCCCTTTCAATTGGTCGCAATTACATATGGGTCAAATCAGATTACACAACCCTGTCACTCAATCCAGCCCTTAAAACTAATCTGCCCCTTTCACTCCTGCAGCTCCTTTGGCTACGCGAATGACAGCCTTCCCTCACCCATAGCCCAGCACTGGCTGGCTCTTTGCATTTCGACCTGGTGAGTCGGGGTCGGGCGGGGGGGTGGAAGGACTCTTGTCCAAATCTGTATTAATAAAACGCAACAGCTACACTGATTAAAAACTTTACCGCTCCCGCCCAAACCAGCATTTTATCAGGAATAAAATAAGGATAAAAAAGGTCCTTATCATTTTCAACAAATGAATTAAGGATTGCCCTTTGCTCGGAAGGTGGAACTTTTGAGTGCAGTATTTTCCCAGTCACTTCATTGCCGTGTTAATGCAAGCCTACTTGTGATACTAATAAAAAAAATTTTCAACATACACCAGTGCAATTCTTGTTGCGAAATAGCAAAGTGTGTGTGTGTGTGCGCGCATGTTATTACTGCCCTAACTCGCTTACTGCAAAAGCGCAGCAGCTCAGAATCTGCCTGCTGTTATTCACTGGGGTACGGCGGCGGGGGGCGCGGGGTAGAGAATGAACACAACATCACTTTACTAACCTGATCGGTCCGAGCAATCGTCGAAATCTACCTGCAGGGAGGTGCCGGTGTTGCAGATACATTTGGAGCTGGCCGGGTCATAGCTCAGATCAAGTGGCTTCAGGTTGCTGTCGAACTTGGCTTCCTGGCTCTTGATCTCGATCGGTGACTGGCGGGTCCCCTCCTTGGCGAGGGGGTACCCCAATTCGTGCCAGTGGTCTGGACCTGCAGCAGGAAGGAGAGACAGTGAAGAAACGGTCACTTAAAACCTCTGCTTAAAGTCACTGACTCTCTCTCTCTCTGTCTGCACCTCATCAGGGAAGCTGGAGCTCAGGGGAGGCGGGCAGAGAGGCAGTTCACAGCTTTCTGCAGACAAGAAAGCTGATACTCTGCTGGCAAACCCAACGCCAAGGATTGTTAAGAACACCAAGCAGCAGCCTGCATGAATCTACTGAAGTTTTTTTTAAGAACTGCAGCAGGAGGGAAAGGCTGCCTTGTAGAGAGAATGCATTCATCTGGCAACGATCTGCAGAAATTGCCCCTTTTTTTAAAAAAAATAAATCCTTTCCCGCTGAACAGTGTGAATTTCTAAAGCTGCTTAAAACAACCCAAGCAAAGAGAAACAGAAAGAGAGGGAGCGTGTATAACTTTCAAGAGGAAAAACATCCAGCCCGCAAAGGAATCGCATTTCCACTTAGACTGCAACGTGAGACTTTGCTGCTGGAGAGAGAGTGTCAGAGCCCCGGGGGCAAAGGGAGGAGGGGGCTGCAAGTCCAGCAATGTCCAGACCTGGGGAGGGGGCTTCTCCCAGCCCAGCCCCCCCCCGAAAGCCTCACCGTTTTTGGGTCCGTATCCCCATGAACATCCCGACATCGCCGCAAGCTTCCCTAATCCCCGGCTCAGGCTCACACAACACAACCCCTAGGCTGTCCCGCCCCAGTGACAGAAGCCGATATCTTGTCGGGAGGATTGGCTCCGGACCAGCTTTTATAGGTTGCTCGGTTCCACATCATTGGATCAGCCGTCTTTGCTGCTCCTCTATGTCACCAATAGTAAAGCCAAAAAAAAATGAGAGTGATGTGGTACAGGAGGGGCCGGGGAGGAGGGAGAGCGGGAGGGAATGATGCTGAGAGCTGTGCATTTTTTATTTTTATATAATCTTTATTCCCTTGGCTGGCTGGCAGAGGGTTTGTGGCAAAAGCGGTGGGTCTCAGCCTGGGTATATCTGAGGGGGGGGTCAATACCTAGATATATCTGAGGGGGGGTCATACTTGGGTATATCTGGGGGGAGGGGGTCTATGTCTGGGTATATCTGAGGGGGGGGGGTCTACGTGTGGGTATATCGGAGGGGGTCCATACCTGGGTATATCTGAGGGGGTCTATGCTTGGGTATATTTGAAGGAGGGAGGTCCATGTCTGGGTATATCTGAGAGGGGGGTCAATGCCTGGGTATATCTGTGGGGGTCCATGTCTGGGTATATCTGGGGGGGGGGGGAGTTGGGAGGTGGAGATCCATGCCTGGGGGTTGGGAGTGGTGTTGAAGTGTATTCACATTGAGTTGACAGCTCCGTGTATCTTCCCATTGCCCAGCAGCAACACCGCGATTATCTGACTGCAGCAACTTATCTCAGACACGGACCATGGCAACAGTACATTTTCCTATATTCGTGGGGACTAGATATCTTAACTGTTTACATGTGCAGCCCGAAATGCATTTTCGACTTCACCTTACACTCATTTCAGAAAAGTTTCTTTGGAGATGTTCTAGCATTCCCTGTTTATTGTTATTAATATTGCAGCACAGAGAGCTTTGGGCGATTTTGTTTATGGTCAGATAATTTGTGGCTATGAATCCTTAATAGTTGATGATACAATCTTATCCTCAACCACACACATTTGATTTCAACTGTGTGTACCTGCAAAATGTTGTGAATGGTGTATGCAGGATATCATTCTGTATTGGAGAGTGCAACTTCAGATGCACTGGGCATCACAGTGTTCACAATGCAAGCCTCAGTCTGGACTGAGCTGCTGAACCAATGGATCCTAAAGAGCATTGCGACCTCACCATTTTCATTTCACTTTACTACGAGTTCAACAATCCGCATTCTGCGGTTTTTGAGTGTTTGATAAGTGTTACTGGGCGAATTCTGTGATATTGAATAGAGGTGAGTGTAGATTGTCCTTTCGAGATGGGGTTTCCTAAGCTCACCAAATCATTTACTGATCCTCCTTTATTATGTGGAAAAAAATAATTGAAATACATTGCCGTCCGGTATGATATCTCAATTGAACGCCATTACTTTGCTGCCATCTAGGGGGAAGTGTCAAAGGGATGATGAAGATTTGAGGCTCACTCAGTATTAACTGCCTCATAACGCAACAACCTAACACACTGACCATGGGAAGGAATGACCCAACAAATATGACCATTAGTCGAGATTAATTTCCACCCTTTTCACCTGCATAACTACATAAATACTGAATGTATCAATGTACTCTCCAAGCACCCTGCAATCAAAATGTACAATCATTTCTGTGGACAATAAACAACCCCATATGGCTGATGTGTACACAGTATTGTGTACCTAAAACGCATTTGACAAATTTCAGTGTGAAAGGCCTCAGTTAAGCTTCAGAGTTTCAGGGTAAATATTGAGAATGGATAAGAAACTGGCAGAAAAGTGGATCATGTCTAGGTCAAGGAAAGCTTTGGGCAGTGTGCCTTCAGGGTCATTGTTGGGATTCCTGTTTCCAATTTATGTAAATGGGTTGGATTTAAAAGCTCATTTCCAATTAATGAACTTAGAAAAATCGGTGAAAATTAAGGAGGAAGCTTGGAAATTACAGAATGGGTGGGGGTCAACAAAATATGTACGTGGTCAGAACTATCACAGACAACACTTAATATTGCCAAATGTAAAACAGGAAAGAAAATTTGAAGAATAGTCTTGAAATATGTAAGGAAGAAGGCGTGGGAGACCTAGGGAACTTAATAGCTGCAATGTTCAACATTCCCAATTGCAGAGCATTGTGTGTGTCACTTCAGTTTTACATGGTACAAATACAAGATGAGCGGTGAAATTACGTTTGACATTTGTCAAATCATTAGGATAAAGTAGCTTTAGGCACTGTATTCCCACAACTGATTTTACTGCTATAATATAAAGGAGACAAACTCTGCTCTCATGGATTAGCAGAATTACTGAAATAAATGTATTTTTCTATTATTCTCCAAAGAGGATTCAGGACCACTTGTGCCATATTGCAAAATAAAGAGGGAAGACCAACACTTGGAGATTGCAGGTTTCTACCTGAACACCAATCTCTGTCATACCAATGTCTTCCAGAAGGTAGCGGGTCAAACGCCAATTACTTTAAAGAACAATAGACTATAAGCTGTAGGAGCAGAAGTAGGCCATTTGGCCTATCGTGTCTGTTCCACTATTCATTGAGATCATGACAGATCTGACATGATGATCCCCAACTCCACTTTCCTGCCTTATCCCAGTAACCCTTGATTTCCTTACTGATTAAAAATCTGTCTATCTGAGCCTTGAATATACTTAATGACTCAGTCTCTTCAGCCCTCTGCGATAAAGAATTCCTCTAATTCACTACCCACTAAGAGAAGAAGTTCGTCATCTGTGTCTTAAATGGGTGACCCCTTACTTTAAGATTATGTCCTCAGGTCCTAGACTCTGAGAACTCCATATGTCTCAATACGGTGTTGCTCAGTCTTCTAAACTCCAATGAACACAGGCCCAACCTACTTAACCTCTCAGAAAAAAACACTCCATGCCTGGGATTTATGGTTGAAAAACAAATTATTTGTTCAACCCATTATAAAGTTTGGAAATGTAATGATTACCAAATTGCCAATAAGATTGGAAATTTGATTGCAGTTGAGGTCAGTTCAGTGAATGCATTAAAGGCATGTGTTACAGGGTGCTGCTTGGGCTGAAGAGATGCATTTATGGGAAAGCTAGTCAAGCATCTGGGGAATAAGGAGGTTACCATGGTAGATTTAGATGAAGAAAGACGATAGTAGGTTCAAGTGGAGCACAAACACTGGAGTGGTTGGTCTGAATGGCCTGTGTCTGTGCTGTATATTTGTTGTAATACCACGTAATAATGATGCTGCTTAATTGCACCATTTAAGAAGTTCAACTGGTGTCAAACAGTAGGTGTATTAGAACTCAAACAGAGAGAGAGAGAAAGAGCTGCACACTGACTGAGGTGACAAGGTCCAGTACATTATCAAGCGATCAGGACAGACTAGGATTTGACAATGTGACCCACTGAACCCAGAGAGGAGAGCCACATTGAGCTTTGCTTTTTGGCGTTGCTGACCCAGGGAAGCACCTGTTGACAGTTGGTGAACTAGCTTTTGTTACATTTATTGTATCAGTGAGATACTGAGTGTACTCAGTGTAACAAGCTTTTCATCCATTTGATACAAAGCACCTGGCACAAGGGGGGAGGTCCTGTAACCTATTATACACTGTAGAATAGCTTCAGGGGAGCAGTGGGGGAGTAAAACTTGCAAAAGCATATTAAGTAAAAATAATGAATTAAAGTGAGTAAATAGTAATCATTCATTAAACAATCATTTGAAAAGATTTTCTTTTTGGCTGGAATATATTAATAAGCATTGCAAAATCTGAGGCTGTGATGTTTGTGACACGCATGGGGTTCTGCCTGGACGCCTGTGCTACCCACTTGAATGATGTATGCAGAGATTGCAATCCTTGGGCAGAATTTACACAGCTGGGCCTGCTCCGCAACATCTGGTAGGGAGAAGATTTGCTGGAGCATAGGTTGCAGACTGAAACTGGTACTGCAGATTGAGTGACCATCAACTGATAGGGTTGGAAGGTGGAAGAATTGAAAGGGTATCATTTGTGGAGCTGGACTTGTAAATTAATCTGTTTTGATACCCAGGATGTGGACAAAAAAGGGTGGCACAGGAAGATAATCATGGGTGATCACAAGGCAATGAGAAACAAGTAGTTATGTATTTGGGAAACTACGTAGTAAGAAAAAGTAATAATTGTGGAGTATTCTATAGTCAGGACAGTAGATAGTTATATTTGTTTTTTCTTAGCCCAGCACTGGTGAAAGGGAGAGGCATTCCCACAGTGATGGTAAATGGGAGGAACTGGACACACACAATTTCCAAATCTTCTGAATTACATGATCCCCGAGGCCGGATAGTAAATTGCTTCCCAAGTGCTAAGGATCAGGACGTGGCAGAGCAAATACAAAGAGTTCTGAAATAGGAAAGCCAAAATCCAAAGGTCAAGGTTCATGTAAGAATCGATGAGAAAATTGGCATAGGTTCAACAAAGGGATTTCAAAATGAATTCAGTTCTAGATTAAGGAGCAGAATTTCTAGCATAGTAATTTCTGGGTTACTCCCAGTGCAAGATGCTAGATTAGACAGAAATAGCGGAGTTAGGATTCATAATATTTTGGTGTTAAGGAATGAGGCAAGAGGGAGTGGTTTCAGATTCCTGGGGTTTTGAGACCACTCTTTTGGAACAAGGGAGGCCTGTATAGGTGTGAAAAATAGGACATGGGAAAGATTTAAACTTGTTAGGGTGGGGACAGTTGCCCAGATAAGAGGTCTGTATTCAAGTGCGTGCAGCCAATAATAGATTTTAAAAATGAGTTGGAAGCACACATTTAGCTTAAAGGATACAATGCAATAGCCATTACAGAGATCTGGCTACAAGCTGAGCATGACTGGGAGCTAAATATTCCAGGATATATGAGGAGGAAAGGAAGAATGGGCAAGGAGAAACAACAACAATATTAGTGAAATACACAATTACAACAAGACACAGTGAAAAGGAAAGGTTCCATTCATAGTGACCAGACAGTACACAAAGATCCTGACTGACCTCAGTGTCCACATGCAACCGCTTAAACATTCACCAAATTAGATCCATCTGAATTAAATAACTATGGGTACAGGTAATGGACATTTCACCTGAGAATGTTACTGTAGTAGTTGCTTAAGTAAAGATATCAGGTAAATATATTGCAAAAACAATGTAGTTTTAATGGGAGATTTTCATTTTCACACAGACTGAAAGTTGAACAGCTCAAGTAGTAAAGACAATAAATTAAAGAAATACTTTGAGGGTAATTTTCTGGAACAATGGACAGGATTTTATCGACCTTGCCATCAACTGTGAAGACCAGAGAGGGAGGTTAAATCCAAAAAGTTCCTTGGGTGGCCTTCCTGCCACCCTCCTTCCTGCAGCAACACGTGGCCTGTTTACTATTTTACAGGTGGTGAATGAGGCCTAGGGCAGCCTTCATCTCAATGAAGGATCTCAAGTGGCCAATTATTAGTCACCAAATGGTCACTTCATGCCCAGCCTCAATACTAAGGCTGGCATGAGCAGTTTAGGCACGAGATGGAACTCAGCAAGTCACCTTGCTCAGGTCTTAGGTGGGAAGGGGAGAGTTGCACCCCCCCTCAAGTGCCCCCTTTCTACATCAAGAACACCTTTCTCCCATGGCTTTTTCCTCCCCTTCGCTTAGCATCTTTGTCAAGATAACCCCCATCCACCTGGTCATCCCACTTGGGCCTCATTGGGGATTATTAGTAATCCCAGTCTTGCCTACTCTGGCTGTCAGCTCTCTGTTGTGGATCTTCCACCCATCTGAGAGACATTAATTTGCTGCGAGGCTACTATGATTGGTGTGGGGTGCACTCCCCACAAACTCCTCAGCTGCCAGGATGGGAAACCTAGCCATCTGAAAATCCTGCCCAATACATTCCAATTATAACCTTGATACAAACATGACTAAAAACCTGAATTCCAGAGCTGAGGTGAGAGTGACTGCTCTTGTCATCAAGGCAGCATTTGACTGAGTGTGGTTCAAGGAGCCCCAGCAGAAATGGAGTCAATGGGAATCAGGGTTGAATACTCTCCACTGGTTAGAGTTGCACCTAGCACAAACAAAGGTAGTTGAAAGTCAATAACTTCAGCCAAAGGATATCGCTGCAGGAGTTCCTCAGGGTAGTTTTATAGCCTCAACCATCTTCAATGGGATAAACAAGCCATACTGAATTTGGTGATAACTAATAATCAGAGTTGGTTCACAATCAGATGTTAAGAGAATGTCGCTGAAGTAGGGACTAGATGACTGAGAGTTCCTAACCATTTTAAGCCAAAAATATCAGGTAGATTATCCACATTGGCCACTTCCTGAGGTCACTACCATCACAATGCCAATCTTCAGCCAATTCAATTAACTTCACATGAAATCAAGAAATAACTGAATGTACCGGATACAGCAAAGGCTATCGCTGGTATTCTACTGCCCAGCCTGCCACAGGATCAGAGCGGGCGAGGGGCAGACAATGGAAATGTCCATTGACCTTGGACGGGAATTTCTGGTCTCACTTGAGTGAGGCCGTAAAATCCCACCCAAAGGGTCTGGACAATGTTCCAGCTCTAGCTTTCGTGCTCTATACATAGCTGCACCTCTAAACAAGCTGTTCAAGTATATCTATAACACTGGCATCTATCTGACAAAGTGAAAAATTGCCCAAGTATATCCTGTCCACAAAAAGCAGTGCATTTCCAATCCAATCAATTATCACCCGTCAGTTTACACTCAATCATCATAAAAGTGAGGAAGATGCCATTAGCAGTGCTATGAAGCAGCAATTCCACAGCAATAACCTGCTCGCTGATGCTTATTTAGTTTCTGCCAGCTCTAAAAATCATTATAACCTCAATACAAACATGGACTAAAAGCCTGAATTCCAGAGCTGAGGTGAGAGTGACTGCTCTTGACATCAAGGCAGCATTTGACTGAGTGTGGTTCAAGGGGCCCCAGCAGAAATGGAGTCAATGGGAATCAGAGCGAATATTCTCCACTGGCTAGAGTTGCACCTAGCACAAACAAAGGTTGTTGGAAGTCAATAACGAAGGATATCGCTGCAGGAGTTCCTCAGGGTAGTTTTACAGTCTCTACCATTTTCAGTTCACCTACTCTCCATCACAAGGTCAGAGGTAGGGATGTCCATTGATGATTACGCAATGTTCAGTTCCATGAGCAATTTTGTGCATGTGGCAACATCAGTAAGTGGAAATACCATTCACTACGCACACAAGTGCTAGGCAATAGCCATCTCCAACAAAAGAGAATCAATCTATTGACCAGCCCTGGATATTTCCATTGCTGAGTCTCCCACCAACAACACTTGATGGTCACCATTGGCAAGAAGCTTTACAGGATTAGCTATATAAATACTGTGACTACAAGAGCAGATCAAAGACTGGGAATTCTGTGGCAAGTGACTCATCTGCTGCCTCAAAACCATGCCAGCCACAAAGCACAAGTCAGCAATGAGAGAATATTCTCCATTTGACTGGGCAAGTGCAGCTCCAACAATACACAAGCAGCTTGACACCATCCAGATTAAATTCAACACCCTGTACATTTACTCCTTCCACAATGTGCTGCACTGTGTATTATCGAGAAAGTAGTTCACTACCATCTTCTCAAGAACAAAGAGAGGGGCAATAAATACTAACTTTATCAGTGACACCCATATTCTGTGAATGAATGAACAAATAAAAAGAATGATTGAATTTGATATTAGATGGGAAAGGGCATGTTATCAGTATATGATTTAAAAATAAGCAGAGCAAACGTTGAAGGCATGAGAAATAAACTGACTGTAGTAAACTAAGCTGTTCATTTGTGGATGGGGACAGACAAAGGAAGAAATTGGCCCTATGCCAGAAGTATTACATTTATGGCTGCTCTACAGAAATGAAGGCCTAGCACTTTTTTCAGATGATTATTTAATTTCTTAATTTGAGGCTAGGTCAAATATTCCTATTAATTTCACACATGACAAGAAGCAGCATTTGTTTTCGTACAACCCAGAAATGTATTCCCATTATACACCACATTTGGCATCAGTACAATGTGACCTAGCACACTGTATTGAATTACATTGCTTATTTTGCAAAAGCTAAATTGTTGTTTCATCAGTAAAATTGAACAACAGCTGCTATACAACTATCTTTAGGAATGCGCAGCTGGCTTTTAAAACTTAAAAGTAAAACTAATCTTAAGGTGCCCACTGTGCACCCATTCTTGATATAGGCCATCGTATCACCTCTTTTGATCTTTCAAAGTCTTCTTAGCAAGCAGTCAGAAGAATATGCGATGCTCCCTGAATCCTTGAGGTAAATGCCTTTACGACATTTCCTGAGGAGCAAATGTGTTTCTTCCAGCTCAAAAGAGAAACCCAGTAATCACCATTCTAAACCCTATGTTTTGTCGACTTGCAAAATAACATCTGAACCCCGCCACCTGCATCAAATGCCAGACCGCACCCCAAGCATTGGGTTGTACGAAAACCCCACCATTGGAGTCTCCACCTTTTGGACCACCTCAACTACAGTCAGACCCCTCCTCCCGTCTCAGTTGCTGTTGGACTCTGCAATTGAGACCCCTGACCACTATCAGGTCTCCCTACAACTGGGATTTCCTAACCATCATTGAACCATTCAGAACCACGATCAGTTTAGAACCCTGCCCCTTCCTCCCCACTCTGGTGTTTGGAGCTCAAATGTGGGCTCCAAATCCCACATTTGGGATGCTAGCCAGCCCCCTGCCACCCCGTCCCCCCCACACCATCTACAATCCAGACATCTCCATGATCTCTCTCACTCATTCCCTCAGTGCATCTACTTGCCCCCGCATGCTTTGGATTAAAGGATTTTCAACCTGTGAATCAGCGCCTATGGATTAGAATGCTACAGAAAAAAAAACTTAAAGGAGCTCTGCATTTAAATTCCTCAGGACGTCTATGAAACGAGTTCTTCTGGGTTTCCCAACTTCACACCAAGGTTACCTCCCCAGCACAGAGCTCACCTTCAGGCTAAAATCTAAGAAAAGTTTCAGATCGATGAGCTTTCACCAGAACTGGAAAAAGTTAGAGATGTAACAGGTTTTAAGCAATCAGAGGCAGGAGAAGGGGGAGGGGGAAAGAACAAAAAGGAAAGTCTATGATAGGGTGAAAAGCAAGGGAGATTAAATGACAAGAATGATGACGATGCAAGGGATGTAAGGAAACAAGAGACGGGGCCAAAGATGTAAATTGTAATAATAGAATCATTACAATAGCCACTATCCAAAAGAAGGTTATGATCAGAAATTGTTGAATGCACTGTTGGGTGCACAAGGCTTCAGAGTGTCTAATCGAAAGATAAGAGAGGGAGAGTTTTCCTGTCCCACCCACCACAGTAATCGTAGTGGCAGACTATGCAAAGGTCCAATGACTTTGGGTGAGATTTTCCAGTTTTGGGGCAAGCGTGGCTGGAAAATTCCATCCAAGATGAGACATTGTTCTTAAACTGGGCAGCACGGTAGCACAATGGTTAGCACTGCTGCTTCACAGCTCCAGGGTCCTGGGTTTGATTCCCGGCTTGGGTCACTGTCTGTGTGGAATTTGTATGTTCTCCTTGTCTCTGCGTGGGTTTCCTCCGGGGGCTCCGGTTTCCTCCCACAGTCCAAAGGTGCATGGGTTAGGTTGATTGGCCATGCTAAGAAATTGCCCTTTAGTGTCTAGGGATGCGTAGGTTAGAGGGATTACTGGGTATAATATGGGGGTAGGGCCTGGATGGGATTGTGTTTGGTGCAGACTCAATGGACTGCAGGGCCTCTTTCTGCAATGTAGGGTTTCTAAACGTAGGTTGAGCTTTGATAGAACAATGTAGAAAGCCAAGGACAGATTGGGAATTAAATTGAGAATTAAAATGACTGGCAACTGGAAGTTCAAGATCATGCTTTTGGACTGAATGGAGGTATTCTGCATCAAATCTGTATTTGGTTCCTCCCAGTGCAGAGAAGGTCATATTGTGAGTGGCAAATTCAAAATTGAAAGAAGTAACATAGATCACTTGGAGTGTATGTTTGGGGCCCTGAACAGTGGGAAGATGGAGAGGTGGGGAGGGAAGCTAAGTATTGCCTCTCCTATACTTGCATAGAAGGTGCTGAGGGAAGGTGATTGAAAATGGATGAGGGTCTGGTTGAGGGAACGGTCCACACAGAATGGGGAGGAGAGAGGAAAACGTGTTCGCTGGTTGCATTATGCTGGAGTGGTGAAAATAGCGGAGGATGAGTTTTGAGTGTGAAGGCTGCTGGGTAGAAGGTGAAGACAAGCACAACTCTATGGTAGTTCTGCAAGACTGGGGAAGGAAGTCGAAGCAAGAGCATGGGAAATGGAATGCACACAGTCAAGAGCCTTGATAACCATGGTGGAGGGGAATCTTCATTTGGGGAAAAACAACTTGGTGGCACAGTGGTTAGCACTGCTGCCTCATGGCGCCCAGAATCCAGATTCGCCTCCCAGCTTGGGTCACTGTCTGCGCAGACTCTGCACATTCCCTCTGTGTCTGCATGTGGGTTTCCTCCGGGTGCTCTGGTTTCCTCCCACAGTCTGAAAGACGAGGTGGTAAGGTGCATTGACCTGAACAGACACCGTAGTGTGGCAACAAGGGGATTTTCACAGTAATTTCATTGCAGCGTTAATGTAAGCCTTGCTTATGATTAATAAACAAACTTTAAAAACACATTGGAAGAACTGATATGAATGTGGGCATCATCTGAACTGATGCAATGGAGATAAGAAAACTTGGAGAATGGCAATCCTACCAGGAAGCAGGATGGTGGGACATAGCAAGGTAGTATGTGGGAGTGTTTGCTTATACTAGGTCAGTCTGTTCCCAAAAATGGAGGTAGAGAAATTGAAGGAGGAAAGGAAAAAGCCAAAGATGAATCATGCATTGGCGAGGGAAGTGTAGAAATGGGAAATAAAATTGATGAAATTTTCCAGTTCAGGATGAAAGTAGGAAATAGTACTCAGAGAGTTTAGGGATGAGATTTGAATGTTCTACATGTCCCACAGAAAGGAAGTATAGCTAAAACCCTTTTATTTGGAAGAAGTAAAGGAGAAGTTGTTCAGTGTGAGATAAAGTTCAGCAAGGTGGAGGAGGATTGTGGTTATGGGGTGGTTAAAAATACTGAAATTGACAGCCCTTTGGAAACTGGCTCTAACCTGTTAACCTCCCCATTTAACCGCAGTGCCACAGGCTGTATACAAGGACTCCCCCTCTGAGGAGACAGGTTGTTAATTTCAAGATGGTAACTGCACATTAGAAGTGATAATAACATGGGTTTGGGGATTTAATTGCAGGTTCACAGATTTCCTGAGCTTCCTGGAGCAAGGCAAAAACACAGTAACAATTGTTGGGGGGTGTGGATGGGTGTGGGGGGGGGCGGGGGTAAGAAGTTATAGGCAAAATTTTCCATATGCACTGAAACCTCACTGCTCCTTTCTTACCTCATTGTGTGAACGGCTTTTGGTCACAGTACTTGTTCTGAAAGGCTACTTCCACTACTTTGGGGATTGTAAATCTGATGTCCATTTTGTAGCTGTGATCTATCAGATTAGCCACTTATGCTGATTAGTTTGGACCTCAGATGAGGACCAAGATGACCAGCAATGTCAACAATACCCAGGAAGAGCACCAGCAGAAGTGAGAGCAGTCTTCACAGACCTGCCACTCCGTAGGACGGAGGGGAAGAGCAGTGAAGTACAGCTCACAGGACGCAATACCCTCAAAATAGGGTATCCAGGCAAAGGATTCGCTTTCTGAACTAGTCAATCACTAGTATCTCACGAGATTAGTATCTCACATTACGGGATTGCAGACACTTGCAGCCTGCTGGAACAAAACCACTTTATTAATGGCTGTCAAATTCACCAACTTGAAGCTGCAGTTAAAGCCAAAAATTCATGTTGATAGCATTTTACAAAAGCAATTACCTTACTGAAATTAGCAACCAATCTCTCCCAAGGGTATTCACTGTCGTCCTCAACGTCTTTGCTTCTGGGTTCTTCCGGGGTCCTGCCAGGGACATTTGCAGGATCTTGCAGTCAACAATGCACAAATACGTTGCACAGGGGATTGATGTTTGCCAGGACAGACAATTACGCTCACTTGTCACCAATGATGCCTGTTCAGAATAAGTGGGCGCTCAGATTTCCAGTTCTTGATGGTTTCCCACAAGGGGCAGCTCATCATTTATTTGGTTTTTTTCTATTCTTTCACGGGAAGTGAGGAATGGCTAGCTAGGCCAGTATTTATGGCCCTTCCCTAATTATCATAGAATCCCTACAGTGCAGAAGTCTGCACCGACTCTCTGACAGAGTGTCTTATCCAGGCCCTCTCCTTGCCCTATCCCTGTAACCCTGCAATTTACCATTGCCAATTCACCTAGCTTACACATCTTTAGACACTAAGGGGCAATTTAACATGGCCAATCCACCTAAACAGTGCATCTTTGGACTGTGCAGCCAGATAGGTGGGTGACTGCTAGAAGAGGCAGGCAGTCAGTGCAGGTATCCCCTGTGGTCCTCCCCCTCTCTAACAAGTTTTGGATACCGTTGGGGGAGATGACCTATCAGGGACAACAGCAGCAGCAGCCAGAGCAATGGCACCATGGCTAGCTCTGTTGTTAAGCAGGGAGGGACAAAGAGTACAAGAGTAATAGTTATAGAGGATTCTATAGTTAGGGGTGCAGATAGGCGCTTCTGTGGCAGTGAAAGAGACTCTAGGATGCTATGTTGCCTCCCTGGTGCCAGAGTCCAGGATGTCTCTGAACGGGCAGAAAGCATTCTGAAGGGAGAGGGTGAACAGCCAGAGGTCGTGGTACATATTGCTACTAATGACAGAGGCAGGAAGAGCGATGAGGTCCTGCAGCAGCAGTTTAGAGAGTTAGGTAGAAAGTTAAAAAGCAGGACCTCTACGGTTGTAATCTCAGGATTATTCCCTGTGCCACATGCCAGTGAGGCTAGGAATAGGAAGGTAGTACAGCTCAACACATGGGCTAAACAGCTGGTGTAGGAGGGAGAGTTTTAGATATCTGGATCATTGGGGTCTCTTCAGGGGCAAGTGGGACCTGTACAAAAATTGGGGTTGCATATAAACCGGAAAGGCATAAATATTCTGGCAGGGAGGTTTGCAAGTGTCATATGGGAGGATTTAAATTAATTTGGCAAGGGGGTGGGAACTAAAGCAAAGTTGAATTAACTGAAGGGAAACAGAGAGTAGGGCCAGTAAGACTCAGAGAAAGAACAGGCAGGGTATAGTTGCTAATCATAGACGGTCTGGTGGACTGAAGTGCATTTGTTTCAATGCAAGAAGTGTAGCAGGTAAGGCAGATGAACTTTGAGCTTGGATTAGTTCTTAGAAATATGACATTGCTCTTACAGAGACTTAGTGAAGGGAAGGACAGGATTGACAGCTTCACATTCCAGGATACAAATGTTTCAGGTGTGATAAAAGGAGATGTAAAAGGGATAGAGGAATTGCACTACTGGTTAAAGAGAATATGACAGCTCTATTCCAAGTGGATACCTCAGAAAGCTCATACAGCGAGGCAATATGGGTAGAGCTCAGGAATAGGAAAGGTGTAATCATAATGTTGGGAGTTTACTGTAGGCCACCCAACAGCCAATGCAAGATAGAAGAACAGATACGTAGGCAGATTTTGGCAAGGGTTAAAAGTAAAAGGGTTGTTGTGGTGGGAGATTTTAACTTCCCCTATATTGACTGGGACTCACTTAGTGCTAGGAGGGGGCAGAGTTTGTAAGAAGCATCCAGGAGTATGTAGAGTCTCCAACTAGGGAAGGGGCCATACTGGACCTGGTATTGGGAATGAGCCCGGCCAGGTGGTCAATGTTTCAGTAGGGGAGCAGTTCGGAAACAGCGACCACAATTCAGTAAGCTTTAAGGTACTGATGGATAAAGGTAAGTGTAGTCCTCAAGTTAAGGTGCTAAACCGGGTGAAGGCTAATTACAATAATATTAGGCAAGAACTGAAGAATGTAGATTGGGGGCAGATATTCGAGGGCAAATCAACATCTGGCATGTGAAAGGTTTTCAAGTGTAAGTTGATAGGGATTCAGGACTGGCACATTCCTGTAAGGATGAAGGATAAGTATAGCAAGTTTTGGGAACCTTAATAATGAGAGATATTGTGAGCCTAGTCAGAGAGAGAAAGGAAGCATTTGTCAAGGCTAGGAGATTAGGAACACATGAAGCAAGTGTGGAATACAAGGAATGTAAAAACTAACTTTAGCAAAGAGTAAGGAGGGCTAAAAGGGGTCATGAAAATTCATTGGCCAGCAGGATTAAGGAAAATCCCAAGGCTTTTTATAAATAGATAAAGAGCAAGAGGGTAGCCAGAGAGAGGGTTAGCCCACTCAAGGACAGGGGAGGGAATCTCTGCATGGAGCCAGAGGAAATGGATGAGGCATTAAATGAATACTTTGTGTCATTATTAACCAAAGAGAAGGACTCGATGGATGATGAGTCTGAGAAAGGATGTGTAGACAGTTTGAGTTGTGTTGAGATCAAAAAGAAGGAGGTATTGGGGTTCTTGAGAAACATTAAGGTAGACAAGTACCCAGGGTCTGACGGGATATACCCCAAAATACTGAGAGAGGTAAGGGAGAAAATTGCTGGGGCCTTGAGAGAAATCCTCGTATCCTCACTGGCTACAGGGGAGGTCCCAAAAAATTGGAGAATAGCCAATGTTATTCCTTTTGTTTAGGAAGGGTAGCAAGAATAATCCAAGTAATTAAAAATTGGCAAGTCATGCTGCAGCTTTATAGAACCTTAGTTAGGTCTAGAATATACTGTTCAATTCTGGTCTCCACACTATCAGAAGGATGTGGAGACTTTAGAGAGGGTACAGACAACATTTACCAGGATATTGCCTGGTATGGAGGGCATTAGCTATGAGGAGAGGTTGGAGAAACTTGGTTTGTCCTCACTGGAATGATGGAGGTTGAGGAGCGACCTGATAGAAGTCTACAAGATTATGAGGGGCATGGACAGAATGGATAGTCAGAAGCTTTTTCCCAGAGTGGAAGAGTCAATTACTAGGGGACATAGGTTTAAGGTACGGGGGCAAGATTTAAAGGAGATGTACAAGGCAAGTTTTTTTACACAGAAGGTGATGGTACCTGGAACTCACTGCCAGGGGAGGTAGTGGAAACAGATACAATAGTGAGTTTTAAAGGGCACCTGGACAAATACATGAATAGGATGGGAACAGAGGGATATAGTCCCCGGAAGGGTACGGGAATTTAGTTCAGATGGGCAGTATGGTCAGTGCAAGTTTGGAGGGCCAAAGGGCCTGTTTCTGTGCTCTAATTTTCTTTGTTCTTTGTGTAAGGAAATGCAGAACTGGATTATATCCATGCAGACATGGGGAAAATGTGCAAACTCCATAGAAACACCCAAGGCCGGAATTGAACTGGGGTCCCTGGTGCTGTGGTAATGCTAACCACTGTGCCACCCAATTGTCCTTGGGAAGTGGTGTTGAGCTGCCTTCTTGAACCACTACAGTCCTTGTGTGTAGGTAGGGATAGAGTTCCAGGATTTTGATCCAACAAAATTGAAGGAATGACAACACAGTTCCAAGTCAGGATAGTGTGTGACTTGGAGGGGAACTTGCAGGTAGTGATATTTCCATGCATCTGTGGCCCTTTTTCTCCTAGGTAGTATAGGTTGCAAGTTTGAAAGATGCTGTTGAAGGAGTTTTAGCAAGTTGCTGCAGTACATCTTTTTGATGGAAAACACTGCAGCTACTTTGCTTTGGTGATAGAAGGAGTGGATGTGAAGGTGGTGGATAGGGTGCCAATTAAGCAGGCTATTTTGTCCTGGATAGTATCGAGCTTCTTGAGTATTGATGGAGCTACATTCATCTGGGCTTTGTAGATGGTGGATACATAATAATCTGGGTAATCACCTTGCCCTGCTCCAGATTCCTAAAAGTGCTCAATAAATGCAAGAGTTTCCATTCCATCAATATGCAGCTGGTGTACAAGCACAAATAGATATTTAGAAAGTTGTGCGGAAGATTCTCATGCATCTGCCAAGATGCCTTTGTCCTCTAGAATAGTTAAGGGGTGCTTGGCTTTGCACAACATTATAACAGCGAGGTTTCAATCTTCAGCAGGACCTCAACAAAATACAGAGTCTCTTCAGAGGCATATAATGCTGCCAATCTTGCAATTTGTTGCTTGGGATTCCCTTATTATGGAGAGATTCAGTTATGTTTCATCAGTGCACCCCTCTGGCAGCACATGCTAAACCCACTTGTCGCCAACACAAAGCAGTCCTACAATCAACAAGGCATCATCTAAATAGTCATCTTTTGCTCTGAGTGAAGGCTTATCATACCATGGGAAAATGGTGGAAAGAAATAACATTTAAGTGGCTCAAAAATAAATCAGAAACTTAACAATCTAACATTGTGTAACACACACATGTGCATAGAGTATTACAGCACAGCAAAAAGCCTTCAGCCCATCTTATTTGCGCCAGCTATCGAGGACTTATTTATTGTAATACCTACTGCACCTGATATTCTCAGTCAGTCTCCCATCCAAGCATAATCAGGTTTGAGACTGCTTAACTTCCAAGATCAGACATGATCAGGCAGTTTCAGGTTAGTATGGCCATAGACTTACACAATTAAAAAGCCTTTATCCTTCTTCTTCAAAGTACCTTTATGTAGAGCAGCCTCTGTGGCTTCCACAGAGATAGAGGTGCTGAGAAGCACATGGCCAATATTCTCTGAACATTGGAGTCAGTGAAGGCCCTGGCAAAGACTGCCCCACCTGCATCCGTGTAGGAGCAGCCTCAGAAATCTGAGCATGTAGTGGCATGTGGGGTACTGACTGAGGGGTGGAGGTGTATTTGGTGAGAACTGCAAACATTTTGAATCAAGCCATCACTTCCATCCCTCTTTCACCCTCACTTTAATGCTATCAGTGACTTGGAGACTATTTTGCTACAGATCTATGGGGGCTAAGAGATAGAGTCTATTAATCCCATTTAAGGTGGTTCATAGTGTACATGTTATTAGTGAGAGCCTGGATGCTCTTGTTTGATTGCCACTCTTGATGCTTCACACAGGGTGCTACAGACATCTTAAAGAATCATCATGGATACATACAACTTATTTGTTGATTGCCCCCCAAAGTTTAACATCTGCGTCCAGCTGAGCAGAGATTGAAGCTTCCTGTGCCCTCCGACCCAAACTCTCCACTACCACCACTGGCTCAACTATCTGCTGTGCCCACTTGTGATGTGTGATTGCCAGGTTAAAAACTCAACTACCTGCCTTAACAATCCCACACAGTATGAGTATCTGAGTTGATGCATAGCCTGTGTCAATCCTGTGACAATACACCCAGTGTGTGTGAGATCTGTGAGGAGTCATCACCATCCTACTCAACCACCTGCTGTGAGATGCTCAGTGGGCTTGTGGGAGATGAAGGATGTAAATTATACTGCCAAGTTAAGAATGTTTTAAATGATATTATGCACATGCTTGTATTTCACTGTCTGCTGACACAACAGGCACCAGAGTGTGGCAACTAGGGGATTTTCAGTTACTTCATTGCTGTGTTAATGTAAGCTACTTGTGACTAATAAATACATGTTACTTTTCAAGGCAATTTGAGCAAGTGTCAGATGCCATGTAATTATGTGTATTTAGTTCTGATGAACAGGCACATCATGATTCCACTAATCTCCAGTGCTTCCTTGTTTGCTGATGTTATTTGCAAGATTGATGAAGGACACGCTTTAGTTCTCTGCCTCTCCCTGCTAATCAGTGCTCTTTTCTTCTACAAGGAGAGTTAGAACAGACCTATGAATGAGAGTAATGGAATTTGTTGAACAACTGGATGAGGGTGATTGAGGGTGTGGCATTGCATTTAAGTGAGGGTGAGTTTTCAGTGGCGGCTGATTGGATGGGAATGTGAAGAATTGCATAGACAGAGAGGAATTAGTGCAAGAGAAGTCAGTCTGAGGAGTGATGTGCTTAAGGAGGGTTGAGAAGGCAGAGTGAGAGGGTTAGAGTGAGTGGACTATCCAATACTCGTCACCTTTCCTAAATTCAGGAAACTGGCACCACAGTCCTGCTGCTCACCTCCTGAACAACCTCTAGTCACATCTTCATGGCTTCACTGGCAGACTTCTTCCTCCAGTCATTATGGAAACTCCCAGCATGGGGCTCTTACAATACAAATATCACATCCAGAAGGCATCATTAAGATGCAGACTTGGAATGCTAGAACACCCTTCTGACAGTTCTTTTCTTTGTTCTTTCCCTTCCAGAATCCTCAAACAACTCTCATCTTGTTCCTTTAAGTGCTGGAATTAAAATCAACTTATGTGGATCATCATTGTGCCCACTGAACTGAACTGATCAGGAAATCTGGAAATCAGATACAAATACAGTGACTGGGTCATGAAGCCATCGACTGATGTGCTGCAATTCCAGCTGTCCAGTGCCCCATTGGACTGTTCTTCTTTACCACCAGCCATCAGCCTATCAGCTATTTGTGGAACTGGGGAAGGAGGTAGAAGCAGGCTGGACAAAATTGGTGGACAATGAGGTTGAAAGTTATAGAGGAATGGTTTCTAGAGGAGATAAGGGCAGTTTCAGTTGGATGGCTTGATGTTGCGGGCCATGGCCCAGGAGGAGATAGGAGGAGGTATCAAAGAGTTAATAACAACAAACTCAGAGGATAATCTTAGAATCATACAATGCAGAAGAAGTGGCAGAGTGGTTAGCACTGCTGCCTCACAGTGCCAGGGACCCATCAGGTCACTGTCTGTGTGAAGTTTGCACTTTCTCCCCGTATCTGCATGGGTTTCCTCCAGTTTCCCCCACAGTCCAAAGATGTGTGGGCTATGTTGATTAGCCATGCTAAATTGCCCCTTAGTGTAGGGGGATTAGCAGGGTAAATGTGTGGGGTTTTGGGAATGGGGTCTGGATGGGATTGTGGCCAGTACGAACTCAATAGGCCAAATGGCCTTCTTCTGTGTTGTAGAGATTCTGTGAAGTCCTTTGGCACAACGAGTCTGCGTTGGCACACAGAAAGCATCTGACTTCCCAACTGGATAAGTCCAATTTCACACTGAAACACCATCAAATTAATTTAAGGAACCTTGAGCAAGATAACAGGGAGAGAAAATAGATTACCTCTGAATGTCTGGGATAAATTGTATTCTGTTATTGAAACTATAAGAATTGGAACATGAACTTCTGCTCTAATGAGAAGTAAATAACAGTCATCTAGATCTGACAGATCATTATTATAAACAAATTCCATTAGTTAAGGAGTTATCAAAAAAAATGTTAGCCTGGGTCAATATTGGTGACTGTCAGTATTTTAAATATAAAAGGTAATCATATTAACTAAATAAATAAGTTTTGTTTCAGGGAATATTATGATATTATGAGAAGTGTTTCTGAACCAGGATTTCAGCTAAGAGCTGGATTCACTGGGGTAGGAATGCATTCGCTTAGCCTAGCCATGCTATGTCGGTTATGTTGATTCCAGGGTGCATGCAAATAAAATACTTACACAACGTTCTTCAATGGCATCAGTACAGATATAGTTTGTTGCCCACTGCATTGCCTGTCTTTGGGGAATTGATGTAATCTGTGATGTGTTGCTGCATGAACAATTAGATTTAATATTATATACATATGACTATTAAATATCCTTGACATTAGAATTCACATGTATGGTAAACTCTTGCCAAACATCTTGCTAAAGGCACCACGGGACAAGGTAACCATCTGCAGGGAGAAGATGCCTCTTTCTCCTCAGATAAACTTGCTGGAGCAAACTTTCCATAGTCCTGTCAGGAAAGTGAGGCTCCTGACCATTTTGTTAAGATGTGTCAGCAAAGCTTCTAAAAACTGTTCTCTTTCTTTAACAGAAAAAGTTTTAAATCATGCGTTTTCCTATTAAGTGAGTTGCCAATCTTGGAAACAACTTGTAATTGTAATATGGTAATTGAGATGAACACAGTAAGAAGTCTTACAACACCAGGTTAAACACCCAGTCCAATGCCGGCATCTCCACAATTAAGATGAACCCAGGGAGTTAATTTGGACAATGGATCTTTCTGCTGAAACTTAAGTCTTCTGTGATATGTGTGTGTAAAATATGACCGATTAAAATTCTTCCTTGAACTGTGACCCAACCGCTACCCGCTCACCACCATCCTTGCTCACCTGACCGAACCTGTTCTCATATTGAACAATTTCTCTTCAGACACTCACTTTTCCCCAGTACATTGATGACTGTGTTGGTGATTTTTTTACTACTCATTCCTCACACCAGAAGCTTCATCAATTTGTTTCCAATTTCTACTGTTCTCTCGCTCTCACATAACCCTAGTCAATGGTTTTTGAATAACACTTATTAACATTTAATTGGCTGGAAATCTAAGGAATTTTGGACAAGGATAGCCTGTGCAACCATTGTTGCTGCAGCTACATTATTTGGAACCCAAGGATAGTGGACATCAGGACCTGAGGTTTTGTTGGATTTTGGTCTCTTATTTTCTCCAGTACCTTTTCTTTGCTGATATTAACTACCTTAATTTCCTTACTCTTACTGACCTTAGGTCACCCTCTATTTCTGGTATGTCACTTGTGTTTTCTACTGACTCAAAATATTTGTTCAATGTCAACTATTTCCTTATTCATAGAATCATAGGATCTCTACAGTGCAGAAAGAGGCCATTTGGTTCATTGAGTCTGCACCGACTCTCCATACAGCATCTTAGCCAGGCTCACTGCAGACCCCACCTCCCCCTATCACCATAACCCCATATATTTACCATAGCTAATCCACCTAACCTACACATCGTTGGACTGCAGGAGGAAACCTGGAGGGAAACCAGCAGACATGGGAAGAACATGCAAACTCCACATAGATAGTCACCCAAGCCGGATCGAACACAGGTCCCTGCTAATCACTGATTCACCTAATTCCCCATGATCATTTCTCCTGTCTCAGTTTCTCAGACCAACATTTACTTCAGCTATTTTCTTTTCATATGTTTGT
Source organism: Carcharhinus amblyrhynchos (assembly GCF_965287045.1). Lineage (NCBI taxonomy): Eukaryota > Metazoa > Chordata > Chondrichthyes > Carcharhiniformes > Carcharhinidae > Carcharhinus > Carcharhinus amblyrhynchos. The sequence goes on along the minus strand of NC_137331.1, from coordinate 82,524,936 downwards.
AAAAGTTCTTACAATGTATTTTTATATTCCTGGCTAGTTTACTTTCATATTCTATATTTTTTCCTTTTTATCAACTCTTTGGTGCCCCTTTGCTGGTTTATAAACACTTACCACTATTATTTGAACATTATGAACCTCCTCTTTAATACTATATTTAACCATCTTAGTAATCTCATTCATGTTTATTGTTTCTCAATTAAATGTATTTTTGTTGAAGATTTTAATTGTTTCCATTAAAATTTCCACTGTTTATTTACCAACACAACTTTTAATCTACTTATGAAATCAACCATACCAGTTTTCCCCATTTTCTATCCTAACATCCACCTGTACTGATCCTTGTTCCTGATTTTCTGAGCCCAGATGCTTTTTCATTAATGTTTTATGTCATCCTTTATTATCAGGGCTGTCTGCCATGCTTTTCCATTCTGCCTATCTTCTCAAGATATTATGTACACTGGAATATTTATTTCCTAATTTTAATCACTTTGTAATCATGTCTCTGTGAAGGTGATTAGGCCTAAATCATTTATCTCTACTTATGTCACAGGTCATCTGTGTTATTGTGGATGCTTTGCGTTTTCAAATAAACTTAATTCAATTTATTTTTAACTACAATTCCCCACATGGATCTTATTCTGATGCATTATTACCATTAAAATCTTTTAGAGCTACACATTCAACTTGTTCATCTTATTACCCTATACCAATTTGGCTGTTGTTTAGATAGTATTCCAAAACTTTTTCCGTTTGCTGTTCTGGTTTTCCATTTAGTCCCTGGCTGCTCATACTCTCTCAGCAGAACCTTTCTTAGTCCTACCAATGCTGTTGGTACCCACATGAACCATGACAACAAGATAGAAGCTTCCCCTTCTACACCTCCATTTTAAATGAACGGCCATTCACCAATAACACCAATGTGATTGGGGCTACCTTGCTCACCTTTACATCATTCATGGAAAATATATTTGGTTCACCTTTAGATGACTGTCCATATTATGTACTGGAGCTGGGTCATTTACTCTGCTTGTACTGACTGGATAGACCCTTGCTTTTTCTGCAATTGTGTCTTACATGCTCCGTTTCTCATAATTGGCACTTATCTTTGGAATAACTTCTCCTGCATCGCTAGTGCTCTGCAGTACTCCTAGGTTTAAAGTACTTCCTATACTTTTGAATTATTTTGGTTTCAACACTTCTTTCTTTATTTAAAACAACAACTGCATTCTTAGCACCACTGCCATTAACATCTTCCCGAAAACCTGGTGGACCTCACTGTTCTGCAAGCTTTGTAGCTCTGGAGAGACCTTCACTGCGCTTTCCACTGCTACAGCCAATTCCAGTGCCTTTTTTTAAGGGTTATTTCTGACTCTGATAACAACTTCTTCTGTGTTGCTGTATTATTTACATCACTTACTAATCAGTCTTGCAATGTGTTATTGAGGGCTGAACCAAACTCACCATTCTCTGCTATTTGTCATAATCTTGCCACAAAGGCTGCTTTTGCTTTTCCTGTGGCTCTTCCTGTTGAGTTAAATTTGTACATTTGCAAAATTATTGCAGGTTTAGGATGATAATGTCCGCTAACTAGCAGCTCACCACCACCACCTTCTCAAGGGCAGTTTAATTTCCAAAATTGTAGACAGCAACAGATCAATAAAGTATTTCTTGAAAAAATCAAGACAAAATATATTTTGAACACAGTTTGTTCAGTCAAGTTCAGTGAACAAGTTTTCTCTTTTTTACCACCACAAAAACCTCTATAAATGTGCTTACACAGCACATTAAAATATATTACCCCAACTTTTGTTAAATAATCAGCTGACATCAGTAAACATGATAACAGATCAGATATTACACTCTATCAATCAGCAACTGTGGGAATTTATGTTGGCAACTTAAATGCTTTCAAAGTTCCAGAGAGCGCAGAACATAAGAACATAAGAAATAGGAGCAGGAGTAGGCCATCCAGCCCTTCGAGCCTGCCCCACCATTCAATAAGATCATGGCTGATCTGTCGCTGCTCAGTTCCACATTCCCGCCCTCTCCCCATAACCCTTAATCCCCTCTCCTATCAAAAACCCATCAACCCGCGTCTTAAAAATATTTAGCGAGGCAGCCTCCACCACTTCAACGGGCAGAGAATTCCAGAGATTCACCACCCACTGAGTGAAGAAGTTCCTCCTCAACTCCGTTCTAAACCGCCCCCCTTTTATCTTGAGGCTGTGCCCCCTAGTCCTATTGTCTTTTTTGAGCGGGAAGAGTCTTTCCACCTCTATCCTATCCATCCCATTCATCATCTTATACGTCTCAATGAGATCTCCTCTCATTCTTCTAAACTCTAACGAGTACAAGCCCAGTTTATTCAGCCTCTCCTCATAGCTCAACCCCCTCAACTCCGGTATCAGCCTAGTAAACCTCCTCTGCACTCCCTCCAAGGCCAAAATATCTTTGCGCAGGTGCGGCGCCCAAAAATGCACACAGTACTCCAGTTGCGGCCTCACCAATGCCCTATACAGCTGCAGCAAGACCTCCCTACTTTTATATTCAATCCCCCTCGCTATGAAGGCCAGCATCCCATTCGCCTTCCTGACCACCTGCTGCACCTGCAAGCTGGGTTTTTGCGACTCATGCACAAGGACCCCGAGGTCCCTCTGCACCGTCGCCTGCTGCAGTTTTTCTCCTCGTAAGTAATAGTCCTTCCTACCATTTTTCCTACCAAAGTGGACCACCTCACACTTGAAATTACTATTAAATTACAAATTACTAATGTTAGATATTTCCAGTCAGAGAAGTTTATCAGTAATAATCCATCAGTAGTTAATATTAAGTACTGTTTATTAGTATCAAAGATTGTACAGGCACTAGAAATTAATGGAAAATAGTGAATAACTTGAATATTCTTATCATCAATTTTAAAATGAAGCAAGTTTTTTTGTAGAAATACTGCATGTAATTTGGGGATAACTGACTACATGGTTTCAATACTATTGCAGTCACAAGGTAATCTTCTTTAAGGTAAAGATAAGAAAAGACAGTGATAGACAGATATAAAGACCTTGAAATATATTGTGGGATATTTGTGTATAAATTCCTTCTGTGGTAGCTGGAGGCTCCTCTCCAGTATTGTGGTGGCAGGGCTATCGTACTAAAATAATAGTGAGGGAATTATCAAACGAGTGTGTTAAACATTCATACTTATGAATAGTTCAATTTAAAAGCCATAATAAAAAATTCAAGTTCAAAATAGTTTGAAAGAGTTTGAGAACTTTTAATTCCATTAAGAGGAAATACTTGTACACCATGGCTAGATCCTGGGTAAGCCATTAAAGAAATGCATCCAGTGAACTCAGCAAAAATGATTAACTTATTTGAATGAAGCTGTTCTTTGGTTCCTTCCTTTTTACTTTCTTACTTCAAATATGTTTGCAAAAGCTAACTAAACCACAGATAATATTGTTCAGCTTAAAGCTCCAGGCTAAACGTATTTAGGATAATTAGGACTGTGGAGAAAGACAGACCAACAGTAAGTGCTGATAGTAAAACACAACACAAATTGAACCAAATCAAACATTTGGTACCTTTCCTGCTTATCTTCTTCTAAGCAGCTTGCAGAGGATGCCAAGTGCTGTCAATTTCCTGATAAGCTGCTTGTACATGGGTGAGGCCATGTTCTGACCATCTACACGAAACATAGCCACTTGTGGACACAGCCAAAAATTAAGATATGGCAAAAAACATGCTCGGGCTATCTTGGACCAGCAGGACTCTGAACAAAGAGCTGGCAATCAGTAAACTCTTTACTTTCATATAGTACCTCTCTCACACATAAACATTCCAAGGTGCAGAAGAAATTAATGTTAGGTGAGCTGATGAAACTTTGGTCAAAGAGGTGGGTCTTGAGAAGATTTTTTAAACAGTAGGTGAGCAAGAGAAAAGCTGAAGGATTTAGAGAAAGACTTCGAAAGAGTGGAATCGACATGGCTGAAAAATGTCCCAAAGTTGTAGCAGAGTAATTGGAAGAGGTCCGAGTCAGATGACCAGATAGCATGGGAAGCAACATAAGGCTGGAGAAGATTGCATAGGGTGAGGTCTTGGAGAGATAAACAGAAAAGAATGAGTATTTTAAATTTGTTCCACTAGGGGACAGAGGGACAGTAGATCAACATGAATCTTTGCCTTTAAATGATGATGGTAGCAATTGGGACTTATTGTAGAATAATATGACGAGGTTTTGGCATTTTAGAATTTTTGCAGGATAGGCCGGGAGATTAGTAAAGAGGGTCAAAGAGACATTGAATTTAGAGGTGACAAAGGCATGGATAAGCATTCTGCTGGCATTAGGAGTGGTATCGGAACAGAAAAGGACAATATGTTAGAGGTACAGTTAAATAATCTTGATGATGGATATTAAATAGAGCTTGAGGCTCAATTCTGGATCAAGCAGGATGCTGAAGTTGTGTGAAACTTAATGTAACCTTTACAAGGAAGTAGGAAGAATGACAAGCCATTGGAAAGTTTGGTGAGTTTTTGATGGAATTAAAAAAAGTGATTTCAGTCATTTCAATGCTCAAGTGGACATAATTAGAATCATCTAAACGTAATGTAGCCTTGGGGTTGAGGGAAGAGGTAGGATGTTGCTCTTGGATGTTGTGTAGATGAGGTAAAGGAGAGGGACAAGGATGGATATTGACAAAAGTATAGGAAGTACTTGACAAAGGATACACTCCTGGTGCAGGAGTTGGAAGTGAAGCCATTACTGAAGATGTGCATGCTCCACTTGTGCCGGCTAGTGTGAAACCACTCAGAAAATGCAACAAAGGAGTGGTGGTGAAGGAAGTAGCAAGATCAGAATAGAAATCTCACCTGATAGAATCATAGAATCATATGGCACAGGAAAGGCCCTTTGGCCCATCAACTCTGCACCAATAATAACTCCTGAAAATCAAACCACTGACATGTTTATCCAATGTTTCTTGTCACTCATAATCATAATCAAATTTATTGTATTTCTAATTATCCTCCAATTTCTTTGAATATAGTGCAACTTCTTTCACTTGACTTTGCTGATTCTGTGGCTATAGTGTGGCGCAGAATGATGCCAATGATGAGTGGATATCCACATGATTCGTGGAGACCGCCTCCTTGCCTTGCCCCAGCCTCAATGCGCAATGAAGCCCATTAAGCTGTAAAAGTGCTTGTCTCACTCTCTCTAACAGCGAATCCTCTTGACCTTTGGTTAACTACTTTTGCTGATTTTGAAATCATTCAATTCAGACCTTGGTCCTTTCAGTTCTGACTCCTGCCTTATCAAACAGGACTAACAGAAGAAAAAAACGTGACAAGTAAAACATAGATTAATTCTTTGAATAATTCATTCCTGATTTTATTTTTAGCTGTTAAGAATTTCAACCATTTTTCTTTTTTGTTCCACCTTCTATTGCATCACTCTGCTGTTGATTGCTTTATTTCCTCTCCACTATCACCCAATGCATAAACACCAATATATTTATTTCCTCATTATTCTTTTTCTCTCTCCATTGAAATCTTAAAACTCAATTAAGCAATATTATCTTCAAATCTGTATTGCACTCAATAAAGATTATAACTGGCAATGATATATGGCTTGGGAGGAGATGCAGTTCGGGAGACAACCCAATTTGTAAGTTACAGTCAGTGTTGTTTTCTTCCTGTGTGAACGTCAGCATTTTAAAATTGAAGTATCGTTCCAAAGATATTTTAAAGTTGGAGTAAAAGCACAAAAACTATAAAATTAGATGCAAAGCATATAGTCAACACAACAAAAAATACGTAAAATTCATATTGTAATCAGTCATAGATGTGTCTCCTCGGAGATCTTTTCCCAAGTTTGGTTAGGACTGCAAGAGGAATGTGAATCAGGAATGGAAGCTATGCTGAATGAATTGACACAATATAAAGACTGCAGCGTTGGCAGGAAACAACCCTTTGTTGGCACTTTTGAACAACTTGTAAGCTTCTATGCAGTGGCAGAGGGCAATCCTTCTAAAGTTATAATCGTTAACAGACACGAGACTAGAATTGCTACAATATAAAGCATTTTTAAAAATGTTTTTAAAATTCATTTATGGGATGTAGGAATCACTGGTTTGACCAGCATTTATTGCCCATCCCTAATTGCCCTTCAGAAGGTAGTGGTGAACTGCCTTCTTGAACTGCTGCATTCTGTGATGTATAGGTTAGGAAGGGAATTCCAGGATTTTGATTCAGCAACAGTGAAGGAATGGTGATATATTTATTAGTCAGGACAGTGAGTGATTTGGGGAGGAACTTTCAGGTGGTGGTGTTTCCAGGTATCTGCTGCTTTTGTCTTTCTAGATGGTAACAGCTGTGGGTTTGAAAGGTGTTGCTTAAGGAACCTTGGTGAGTTCCAGCAGTGCATCTTGTAAACACAGCTGTCACTGTGCAGCAGTGCTGGAGGAATTGAATGCTTATAGAAGGGGTAACAATTAAACACGTTGCTTTGTCCTGGATGGTCTCAAACTTCTTGAGTATTGTTGGAGCTGCACTGATCCAAGCAAATGGAGAGTATTCTATCGCACTCCTGACTTATGCCTTATAGATGGTGGACAGACTTTGGAGACTTATCAGGTGAGTTACTAACCGCAGGCTTCCAGGCCTTTGACCTGGTAGCCACAGTATTTATATGGCTAGTCCAGTTCAGTTTCTGGTCAATCTGGTAACCATGATGTGGAGATGCCGGTGTTGGACTGAGTAAACACAGTAAGAAGTCTCACAGCACCAGGTTAAAGTCCAACAGGTTTGTGATCAGAACTCCCCATTCACCTGACGAAGGAGCAACACTCTGAAAGCTAGTGGCGTTTACTACCAGATAAACCTGTTGGACTTTAACCTGGTGTTGTGAGACTTCTTACAATCTGGTAACCGCCAGGATGTTGATAGTGGAGGATTCAGTAATGGTAATGCCATTGAATTTCAAGGGTTGATGGTTAGATCCTCTCTTGTTGGAAATAGTCATTCCCTAGCACTTATGTGGCATGCAGATTACTTGTCCCAAGTCGGCCCAAACCTGGATATTATCCATTCCTGCTGCATTTGGACAAGGACTGCTTCAGTATCTGAGGAGTTGCAAATGATACTGAGCATTGTGCAATCATCTGCAAAACATCCCTACCTCTGACCTTCTGATAGAAGAAAGGACATTGATGAAGCAGCTGAAGATGGTTGGCCTAGGACACTATCCTTAGGGTACTGATTGTGGATCGCTATTGTTACATTACAGAGAGTTCTTAAAATCCATTCAGCTATCTAAGTATTAATCAAGAAACATTCTACTGACCTTCCAGAATCAAATGATGTGACAGTGGAGTTACTGACCTGTTCATTTCTTAAATAGTCTTCTAGGCAGTGAGCCTCAATTTGTTTTGAAATTGGTGGTCTTCCTGCGGAATTCTAAACATTCATTAGATACTCTTCCTCAATTGGTACTTCTCTCCGAGATACCCAAAAAACGCACTCTACACTCACTATTACTGTAGAGTAAACATATAAATTCCCTAAGCTCAGGTCCTCAGCAGTGTGTGTGAGAGACAGTGTCACTCGGGATCAGCACAGACTTTTTCTACTTTGTTGTCTTTTTAAAATTTCACTAAACTACTAACCTCATGGTAACCCATTTCTTCCCTTAAAGAGTTGTAAAATCTTATTAAAATGCATTTATAACAGGACCCCAGACTTGCTGGCACCCAACTCACAATGAAAAACTCTAAATGAAATTAGGCCCAGGTTTCATCTTTCTTAACACACAGATACAAAATCTACAAAATTTGATAGTTCCTAGAGGTTTACGGCATGGAAACAGGCCCTTCCGAGAAACAAGTGTAGGCATCACAATGCCCAATTAACAAATGTCTCCCAGTTGCAGTGTCAGCAGCATGCAGGCATTGTGGCTCAAGCAGGCAGTGGCAGTCGTGATTGGAAATGATCCTGACGTGGGAATTATTGAAGAATGGCACAGTATGAGAGGGAGTTGGCGCCAAGATTTCCTGATACTGCATTGGAGGCCTTGTTGGAGCAGTTACAAAGGAAGAGTAATTTCTCACATCTACAGGGAGTCAAGAGATTCTCCAGATGCATGGTCAGAAGAGAGCAGAAGTTAGGAGTTAATGCTAGATGTCAAGCCTGAAGACCTAGATGCAATGCTGCAAAAATGCAATGATTTCACATGAGTGATGTAGGTCAGGAAATACTCACATCTTCAAATGCCATATCTTATCAACTGCACTATTCATCACTCATCCCCCAACAATCAGCACTCATACCTAACAAAGAACAAAGAAAATTAGAGCACAGGAACAGGCCCTTCAGCCCTCCTAGCCTGCACAGACCATGCTGTCTGACTGAATTAAAACCCCCTACCCTTTCAGAGACCATATTCCTCTATTCCCATCTTATTCATGTATTTGTCCAGACACCCCTTAAAAATCACTACTGCATCTGCTCCCACTATCTCACCGGCAGTAAGTTCCAGGCACCCACCACCCTCTGTGCAAAAAACTTGCCTCGTACATCTCCTTTAAATCTTGCCCCTCGCACCTTAAACCTATGCCCCTTAGTAATTGACGCTTCCATCCTGGGAAAAAACTTTTGACTATCCACTCTGTCCATGTCCCTCAAAATCTTCTAGACTTCTATCAGGTTGCCCCTCAACCTCTGCTGTTCCAGTGAAAAAAACAAGTTTCTCCAACCTCTCCTCACAGCTAATGCCCTCCATACCAGGCAATGTCCGGGTAAATCTTTTCTGTACCTTCTCCACTGCCTCCATATCCTTCTGGTAGTGTGGCAACCAGAATTGAATACTATATTCCAAGTATGGCCTAACTAAGGTTCTATAAAGCTGCAACACGGCTTGCCAATTTTATAAACTCAATGCCCCAGCCAATGAAGGCAAGCATGCCAGATGCCTTCTTGACTACCTTCTCCACCTGCGTTGCCAATTTCAGTGGCCTGTGTACCTGTACACCCAGATCCCTCTGCCTATCAATACTCTTAAGAGTTCTGCCATTTACTGTATATTTCCTATCTTTATTAGACCTTCCAAAATGCATTATTTCACACTCATATGTCACACTCAAAGCATGTCAGGAAGCTTCATACCCACATTTTACAGTTTGCACCATTGCCAGCTATTCAACCATATCAGCCATCTCACCCAAAAAGATTGCATGACACTCACTGAAAATGTGTCTCTCTCTCTTGCAGGGCAAGGTAGTGCATAACCAGAGGCAGCAGGAGCTATTCGCTGGCAGGGAGGCACTGCGACCAATGGCAGGGCTGAGACCATGGATGATTACATTCTCCTCATACCTAATCCTTCCGCATCTCCCTCACGTTTGTTCCTGTTTCTTACCTTTGCGTCTTTCTCCTTTTAGAAATCTGAAAGATGCAATCTAGCTGACAGTGGAAGAACAGTAATCAGTTTCACACTTGTAGCCATCAGCTCAGATCCTGACACTACATTTACTATGGAGGATGGGATTAGCATGTGATAAGACTCACACATGAACAGCCAGCAGTCATGGCAGGGGACAAAGATAAAGCAGCTCATCACCAGCTTATTGAAGTCACATGTGTGTTCTGGGGACCCAGGTAGGCACTTCAATTGGGCAGCCTACAGAAGAAGGCTGATGAGTAAGTGCAGTGAAATGCATGGTACATTTGTAATCATGCCAGAAAGCCTATAGTGTCAAGGAGCATGGAGGAGTCCAGCACCAACTTAGCATAGGGTTTTGCTCAGAACTTGGAACTCATCATTTCTAGTGTTGAAGTACTAGGCAACTAGGCAACAGTAGGACCAGGGGGCACAGCCTCAAGATAAAGGGGAGGCGGTTTAGAACGGAGTTGAGGAGGAACTTCTTCACTCAAAGGGTGGTGAATCTCTGGAATTCTCTGCCCGTTGAAGTGGTGGAGGCTGCCTCGCTAAATATTTTTAAGAAGCGGGTTGATGGGTTTTTGATAAGAGAGGGGATTAAGGGTTACGGGGAGAGGGCGGGAAAGTGGAACTGAGCCACAACAGATCAGCCATGATCTTATTGAATGGCGGGGCGGGCTCGAAGGGCTAGATGGCCTGCTCCTGCTCCTATTTCTTATGTTCTTATGTTCAACTCCATGAGAACACAGAATGTGGTTTCAGGTGACCAATGTTTCAACTTCCTGTTCAGCAAAAGCAGCAGCCTCTTGATGTCTGTATGATACAGTGAAAGCTCAGACTGCTGTTCTGCAAGGACAGCTTGCTGTTGTGCAAGTTGAGATTGTCACTATCAAGGCTATGCATTATAGTGTGCAAAGTGTCACAACAGTGCAACAATGTGTTCTTCAACAGTTTACTAGGATTGCTGAGGAACCATGTAGGAATAAATGGGTTATTTTCAAAATGGCAGGCAGTGACTTGTGGGGTCCAGCAGGGATCAGTGCTCGAGCCCCAACTATTCACAATGTATATCACTGTTTTGGAGGAGGGAACCAAGTTTGCTGACAACACAAAAATTTGTGGGAATGTGACAGATAAGGAAGGTGTTAAGATGCTTCAAAGTGATTTAGACAAATTCCGATCCAGCTGCAGTGAACGAGGTCACAAAGGCAGGGAGCTGGGACGATTGGGTGTGAAACTCCCTAATGACATCGTGATGAATGCAAAAACATGTAAATTGATGTCTCACCCATTTTGGATGGGCTCCTGATCATGGTGATATTTTTTCATGGTAAAATAGGAGTGGGCACAAAAATGGGCGCCATTCCTGCTAGCCGCTTTATGCCCGATTTTACAAAATTTTCCTGTCACAAAGGGGTGCAACAAGGTTGTAAAATTCTGCCCATTATTTCACAGGAGACAGTTCAGAAAAGGTTCCATATGGAGGGATTGTCTTATGATGAAAGGTTAAACAGGTTGGGACTCTTCAGAATTTAGAAGAATGAGAGGTGATCTTACTGACACATACAGGATTCTTAAGGGATTTGACATGATAAATGCTGAGAGGATATTTCCCCTTATGGGAGAGTCCAGAGCCAGAGAACATAGTCTCAGAATAAAAGGTGCTAATTTAAGATTGAGATGAGAGGGAATTTCTTCTCTCAAAAGATTGAAGGTCTTTGAAACTCCTTGTCACAGACAGCTATGGGGACAGAGTTCTTATGTATATTGGGTCAAGGTGGTTAGCACAGCTGCCTCACAGCACCAGGGGCCTGGGTTCAATTCCGGCCTTGGGTTACTGTCTGTGTGGAACAAAGAACAAAGAAAATTACAGCATAGGAACAAGTCCTTTGGCCCTCAAAGCCTGCATTGACCATGCTGCCTGACTAAAGGTTTGCACATTTTCCCCATGTCTGGAGTTTGCAATTTTCCCCATGTCTGTGTGGATTTCCTCTGAGTGCTCCAGTTTCTTCCCACAGTCCAAAGGTGTGCAGGTTAGGTTGATTTGACCCTAGTGTCAGGGGGATTAGCAGGGTAAATATGTGGGGTTATGAGAATAAGGCCTGGGTGGGACTGTTGTCAGTGCAGACTCAATGGGCAAAATGGCCTTTTTCTGCACTGTAGGGACTCTAATGGATTTTATGATTTAAGACTGAGATAGATAGATTTTTGATCAGTAAAGGAATCAAGGGTTGTGGGAAAAGGACAGGAAAGTGGACATGAGAAATGCTGGATCAGCTATGATCCTATTAAATGGTGGAGCAGGCTCGAGGGACCAAATGGCCTATTCCAGTCCTATTTCTTATGGTCTTAAGTTGTGTGGGAGGGGAAAAGGTGCATTGTATCCATGCCTGCAGAAGCAAGGGGTAACTGAGAGGACAATAACAGCTGCAGAACGTGCAGGAGTACACAGAAACTGAGAATGCAACAAGTAGAAATCTTATCTAGCAATTCTAATCAGATTGCTCAATCTTTTATGACAATGCTACCAGATCTTGGATGCAATACTATTTACATTCACCTGCTTGGCCATCTTTGATTACTATTGCTGTGAAGATTAGCAATGCTATGCACTGGAAACAGGACTCCTGATGACCTCCTCTACAAGGATTCTCTAATGTGTGCAAAAATTGAGAAGCCCTTACATAACTTACAGTGGACCTTCCCTGTTCCAAGTCTGAACCTTGTTACACAATCACTATGCACTTCCCCTTTATGTGATGTAGGGTTCTTTTAATGTGGATCATTGCTGTCTAAATTCCTATATTCACATCCCCACCTTTCCAAGTGGGTGAGTTGCGTTACAAGTAGCAACGATGGCTGGCCCATCAGAAAAATCAGAATCAACAATATGAGAATAGTGGTGGATTTGGATTCCTGGAAATGTACAATAGGTGCTGCTGCTAAAGGAAATACAAGTTTGACAAGTCAAATTTCAACAAAACAAGCAATCAAAAGAAAGCTCAGTACAGACTGAAAATATCAGGCTTGAGTTTCAGAAGGTTCCACAGGAGTAAGTAACATCAGCAAGCTTAATAAATACTTCAGCAAACTTAGAACAATCATGAATCTCTAGGTTGCTTACCAAGGTGATCTAGGGGTGATTTATTCAGTTTGAATAGAAACAACATATATCCAAAATTGTTTGGTGTTTCTTGACATGTCATCAGATTCTGCAGCAGTTATTCTGTTCTCTTCATACGTGTTTAGGCCAGAGGTTAGAGTTCCTGTCCAGATATTTTTAAATACAAGATGGTAGCATTTGATAAAATGATAGTTGTAAAATTTAGTTTATTGAAGGAAGTCAAGTGAAATTGAAAATGAAGATCTTTAACTTTAGTTACATTCATGTCAATACTAGCTGATTTTTATGATGGGCGAACCATCATTTCTATCTGTATGCAACTCGTCCACTTGGAAAGGTGGAGGTGTGAATATAGGAATTTAGGCAGCAATCATCCAAATTAAAGTAACCCTGCATCTCATAAAGGGGAGGTGCATAGTATAACAAGGTTCAGACTTGGAACAAGAATCTACATTCAATGCTTGGAAGAGCTGAGGGGTGGAGATGCTGGCATAGGACTGGGGTGGACACAGTCAGAAGTCTCACAACACCAACTTGAAGTCCAACAGGTTTTTGGAATCACTAGCTTTTGGAGTTCTGCTCCTTCACCAGGTGAATGGAAGAGCTGAGGAAGAACTAGAAGAGCTGAGATTTTGCATCCTTACTACTGTTACTCCTCCCCTACCCACAACCCTTCCCTTTTTTTACAGGGACAGACAATTGTTTATGCTCCAACCCGTGAAGTTTGAGTAAGCTATTAAGCTATCTGGACAAAGGTACCAATGTTATGATGCAGATGCTGTCTCGTGACATTTCTTTATTGTCCAACACAAAATCCATTTTCACAAGTTCATTTTCAATAAATCAAAACATGGCTTCATGCATAAATGTGTGGTCATGTGGACAGCATGATGGCACAGTCGTTAGCACTGCTGCCTCACAAAATCAGAGACCTGGGTTTGATTCCAACCTTGGGTGACTGTGTGGAGTTTGCACATTGTCCCTGTGTATATTCTCTGGGTGCTCTAGTTTTCTTTCACTGTCCTAAGATGTGTAGGTTAGGTGGATTGGCCTTGCTAATTAATGTCTCTCAAGATGTGTTGGTTAGTGGGATAAATACATGGGGTTATTGGGGGGGGGAGAATAGGGCCTGGTTAAGATGCTCTGATGGGCTGCATGGCCTCCTTTTGTGCTGTAGGGATTCTATCTTAGATATAAAGGTATCTGAATGAAGAATTAACTGTTTTTATTGTTAATGCTTGCACTGGAAATTCTATGGAATTTCACTATACGCTCCTGATCTGTCTGACTGATAGTCAGATAAATTCTGACAAACCATATAATTCAAACCAAAAATTTGGATTAAGTTTAAGAAATGCAATGAAGAGTAACAATAATACAGCATTGTAAAATCAAAATGTTCAAACAAGTGCATCTTCAGATTGCTTGTTTTGTGTGTTTGGAAACAATTTAATACACTTACAGTACCACAACAGAATTAAACTTTAAATCTGAGACCCATTGTTGCAGTTAAATCCTGCATTAAGCCATATCTATCTCTCATGCCTGGTGACACATCCATGTCAGAAAAAAGGGAAAGATTTAACCAATTATACAGTCAAAGCCAACTCAGCAAAATAGATTTTGTCAAGAGTAAAGCTGCAGTGTGTCACATTGTAAATAATATCTTGGGCTAAAGCTAGTATTTATCCTGTCAAACATGGCTTTGCCTGGCACCAAGCTGACATTAACTGTGACTGATCCAACTCTGCTGACATCTTTGATTTGAATTTGATTTACTATTGTCACATGTATTGGGATAGAGTGAAAAGTATTGCCTTTGCGCGTTATACAGACAAAGCATACCGTACATAGAGAAGGAAAGAAGAGGGTGCAAAATGTAGTGATTTAGTTGTAGCTAAGGTGTAGAGAAAGATCAACTTCTTTCCTCAACTGCTGCATTTTCATACACATTAGAAGGCGCTTAATGAGAAACACCAATTGGAAATGGTAGTGAGGAACAGGAGGCAACTGGTAATGTTCTAGACACCCCTCAGCTGCATCAACCAGATACGGCTCTGCTTTCAGAAGGAAACTAATAAGTGTCTTTTCAACAGCATGAAAACTGCAAATTGTTCAATGTGCACCTCTGAGATCTCTGTGGTTATGCTTGACAGATTTAGAATTGCAGTGAATCTTGGAGCACGTAGTGACTCTGCAATCATTTGCATGGGAGCATTGAAGAACATAAGGCCAAGCCAAATACTCGTGACAATTTTATTTGCTTCTCCTATTGGGAACAGTGATAGCCCTAAAATCAGTGTGCTTCTCTCATCACTTCATTCTCATTCTGATCTGACTTGTAGCTGAAAGTTTATTTATTATTGTTACAATTAGGCTCACATCAATGAAGTTACTGTGAAAGTCCCCTAGTCGCCACACTCTGGCACTAGTTTGGGTACACTGAGGGAGAACTTAGAATGATCAGTGCACCTAATCAGCACGTCTTTCGGACTGTGGGTGGAAACCAGAGCACCCAGAGGAAACCCACGCAGACACAGGAGAATGTGCAGACTCCATACAGACAGTGGCCCAAGCCAGAATCGATCTTGATCTCTGATGCGGTGAGGCAGCAGTATTAACCACGGTGCCACCCATACTGAGTAGTGCTTTCAGAAGCAGGATCCCTGAAACAGGCAGAAGTCACAATGTAATTTGTACAATAGAGTCCTATGGTATCAATTCAGACCTGACCATATATTTATGTGTGGAAGTGGAAGTAGTGTGCAATGTTGGACCCACAGCAATTGGAACCAGTATTTAAAGGGGCACACACAACACAGCAATGTGATCCCACAACCAAAGGAAAAGGCCAAAAACGTTGGTGTCCTGTCACACTGAGTCATGAGTGCTGGTGGACAACTAAGCTAGTAATGGCTGGAGAAGGTGTCAGATTCCTATTACTAATGAGAGCACAACTTAGCGTTGGTAAAAATCCTATTGCTTTAGACTTCATTACAGCCTTGATCCAAATATGGACAAAAAGGGCCAAATTTTAAAGGTGGGTTGAGAGTGACTGGATATCAAGACAACTTTCAAACCGACTGCATCACCAGTCATTGTTAAGCTAAAATTAATGGAAATCAAGGAACACTCTTCACTAGCTGGAGTCATACTTTCCACAAAGGGTTGTTGGTGGTCACTCATCTCAGTCCCAAGAGTTCCTCAAGGTTGTGTTCTTTGTTGAATCATCTTCAGCTACTTCTTCAATCAACTTCCTTCCATCATTAGATCATAAGCGCACTGAAGATTGCGCAGTAACAATTGCAATTCCTCAAATATTGGGATAGTCTATGTCCATATCCAACAAGAACTGGATAGCATTGAGGTTGGGCTTATAAGTTGCAAGAGTAAGTGGCAGACAATGACCATCTCCAAGAAGAGAGACAATCTAACCACCTCCCCATGATATTCAATGCTATTGTCACAACTGAATCCCACACCATCAACAAACTGGGAGGTCATTATTGACCAGAAACTGATTGGACAAATCACTTAAATATTGTGGATACAAGGGCAGGACAGAGGCTGGGAATTCTGTGACAAGTAACTCACCTCCTGACTCTCCAAAGTCTATCCACCATCAACAAAACACAGTTCAGGAGTATGATGGAATATTCATTTTCCTGGATAAGTGCAGCTCCAACAGCAATCAAGAACCTCAATAACATCCTCATCAAAGTAGCCCACTTGATTGGCACCCCCCTTCAACACTTTAAACACTTATGCATTCCAGTACCAGTGTACTGTACCAGCTGTCTGTACTTTGAGTCGGAGGGGAGGAGGGGTTTGATGGTCACACCTTGAGGTGGGTTGGAAATTGGGCCAGTTTGAGAGGTAGGCTTGGGCCCGCAGAGTGGAAAGTCTGGTTTGGGAAGTGGGAGTTGGGACAGACCTCGGGTGTGTGGGGACTTTGGGTTTGGGAAACTGGGACTGTGACTTCTGGATAGGGAGTTGGGGGTGAGAGTTGGGCCCTGGGGGTGAGGGGAGCTAGTCAGGGGGTGAGGGTGTTACTTGGGGGGTGTGTGGAATGTGGGAGGAATCCCAAGATGGGGAGGAGGGGTCTAGGTCTTTACAATAGTTACCCAGAAGATAAAAGAAGTTTTCATTTTCTGAGTAATTATTGATGTAACCCTGGTAGAAGCATCTGAATTTGCGATTTGTTTGCAGTGCAGGGCAATTGTCCAGAAGTCTGTGCTTCTGGGCAATTGCTGTGCAAATGCTTACTTGTGAAGTTCTGAAAGGGATTCCTGGCAGAACTCTGGGCTACCCTCCAAATCCAAAACTGAGAAGCTTGGGAGTAAGAGTTCTTGTCTCCTTTTGTGTCATGTTTTGTTTTATAATGCTCCCGTAAGATAAAGGGGAGGCGGTTTAGAACGGAGTTGAGGAGGAACTTCTTCACTCAAAGGGTGGTGAATCTCTGGAATTCTCTGCCTGTTGAAGTGGTGGAGGCTGCCTCGCTAAATATTTTTAAGAAGCGGGTTGATGGGTTTTTGATAAGAGAAGGGATTAAGGGTTATGGGGAGAGGGCGGGAAAGTGGAACTGAGCCACGACAGATCAGCCATGATCTTATTGAATGGCGGGGCAGGCTCGAAGGGCTAGATGGCCTACTCCTGCTCCTATTTCTTATGTTCTTATGTTCTTATGTAATGCATCTCTGTACATTTACTTACATTAAAGTTGCAATATAAATACTAATTTTTGTTCGTCAATATAACATTGCTGTTGGTGGGAGTTTGCTCTGTGCAAATTGACTGCTTCCTACATTACAGCACTTCAAAAATGCCTCATTGGCTGTAAGGTGCTTTGCGATATCTGGTGGTAGTGCAAGGATATAAATTGAAGTGTTCAAAATGATAAGGAGGATTGAGAAACTAGATGTGAAGAGGATATTTCCTCTTGAAGGGCAATCTAGAACAAGAGGTCATAGTTTTTGGATAAGAGGTGGCAGATTTCAAACAGAGATGAAGAGAAATTGCTTCTATCAAAGACGTGTGAGTTTGTGGAATTCACTACCCCAGAGAGTGATGGATGCTGGGACATTGAGTAAATTTAAGGAAGAGGTTGGCAGATTTTTAATTGGTAAGGGTCTGAAGAGCTATGGTGAACGGGCAGGAAAGTGGAGTTGAGGCTGAAATGAGATTGGCCATGAATGTATTAAATGAGAAGCAGGCTCGAGGGGCTAGTTTGCTTACTCTTGCACTTAGTTCTTATGGTTCTACATAATGGAAGATTTTCATTTTCCTTTTCATGATGACAAGAAGCATCTCTGCAGGAATTTGTCAGAGACAAAGATTAGAGATAAAAAGGCTAAGATTTCTGATAAGAGTGTGATTGAGGCAGGTTCAATTGAAGCAGTCAAAAGACAATTAGACTGCTACCTAAAAAGGAAGAATATGAAGGTTTAGGAGGTAATGGAATGAAAAGAATTGCTTATTCAGGGAGCCAGTGGATACACGGGTCCAATGGTCTTCTCCTACTGTAACGATTCAATACAGCATCCGTGGAGAGATTACAGCCAATGTTTTGAGTCTGGATGACCCTTAGTCAGAGCTAAAGACAAACAAAATAGGACAAGATTTACACTGTAACAGGGGGCGGGGGGATGGTAATTGACAACTGATGAAAGTGAATGTAAATTGTGATTATAAAGTCTGTGAGTAGTGTTAGAACATAAGAACATAAGAAATAGGAGCAGGAGTAGGCCATCTAGCCCTTCGAGCGTGCACCACCATTCAATAAGATCATGGCTGATCTGAAGTGGCTCAGTTCCACATTCCTGCCCTCTCCCCATAACCTTTAATCCCCTTGCCTATCAAAAACCTATCGACCCGCGTCTTAAATATATTTAGCGAGGCAGCCTCCACCACTTCAACGGGCAGAGAATTCCAGAGATTCACCACCCACTGAGTGAAGAAGTTCCTCCTCAACTCCGTTCTAAACTGCCCCCCCTTTATCTTGAGGCTGTGCCCTCTAGTCGTACTGTCCTTTCTGAGCGGGAAGAGCCTCTCCACCTCTATCCTATCCATCCCATTCATCATCTTATACGTCTCAATGAGATCTCCCCTCACCCTTCTAAACTCTAACGAGTACAAGCCTAGTTTATTCAGCCTCTCCTCATAGCTCAACCCCCTCAACTCCGGTATCAGCCTAGTGAACCTCCTCTGCACTCCCTCCAAGGCCAAAATATCCTTGCGTAACTGCAGCGACAAAACTGCACACAGTACTCCAGCTGCCGCCTTACCAATGCCCTATACAGCCGCAGCAAGACCTCCCTACTTTTATATTCAATCCCCCTCGCTATGAAGGCCAGCATCCCATTCGCCTTCCTGACCACCTGCTGCACCTGCAAGCTGGGTTTTTGCGACTCATGCACAAGGACCCCGAGGTCCCTCTGCACTGTAGCATGCTGCAGCTTTTCGCCACGTAAGTAATAATCCTTCCTACCATTATTCCTACCAAAGTGGACAACCTCACACTTGCCAATATTAAATTCCATTTGCCAGTTCCTCGCCCATTCGCCCAGCCTGTCTAGATCCTTCTGCAGACGTTCCACACCCTCCGCACAATTTGCCGTTCCACCAATCTTTGTGTCATCAGCAAATTTCGACACCTTACACTCGGTTCCCTCCTCCAGATCATCTATATAAATGGTAAATAGCTGAGGCCTCAGCACCGATCCCTGGGGCACTCCACTATTCACCAACCGCCAATTCGAATAGCACCCATTGACACCCACTCTCTGCCTCCTATTTGACAGCCAATCCCCTGTCCACGCTAACACCCTACCTCCAACTCCATGCCCCCTAACCTTCTGTAACAACATCTTGTGCGGCACCTTATCAAACGCCTTCTGAAAATCAAGAAACACCACATCCACCGGTTCCCCTCTATCCACCGCACTAGACACATCCTCATAGAATTCCAATAAATTCGTCACACACGACTTCCCCTTAACGAAACCATGCTGCATCTGCTCTATCAAACAATTCTCCTCAAGATGCCTTGCTATTTTCTCCTTAATTACGGATTCAAGCATTTTACCTACAACAGACGTTAAACTAACCGGCCTATAATTCCCTGCCTTTTGCCTGCTACCCTTTTTAAACAACGGCGTAACATTACCCGTTTTCCAATCTTCCGGCACTTCCCCTGAATCCAGCGAGGTTTGGAAAATAATCAATGTTTAATAGCATCTATGTTAATAGCATCTATTAAGAGATCAGAATGTGCAAATGGCAGAACAAAAGCGCAGAGTGTCAAAGCACAAACTGAGGAACGTGGCAGATGGAACAAGATGGAAAACGTGACTTAGAATTGGATAAATGGAATGGCGGAAGGAATTAAAATATATACTAGAAAACAAAATAAGGATGAAATAAGAAGTGAAGCAAATGGAAATGGGGCGAAAGTGGAGGAGCGAGTTCATGCTCTGAAGTTGTTGAACTCAAATTTCAGTTCAAAAAGCTGTAAAGTGCCCAGTTGGAAGATCAGATGTGATTTCCAGGTTATCTTTGGCTTCTTTACAACAGGCATGGACAAAAAAGCAAGAAATGACAAGAAACATGAAGGTCCAGATCCTGACATCTTGGTCAATTACACAAAGCCCTACCCCTCTTTCACCCTTACAGTATAAATCTCGTCTTATCTTCAGCTCTGAGGAAGTGCAGAAATGTTGGCTTTATTCTCTCTCCCCACAGATGCTGTCAGACCCGCTGAGATTTTCCAGCACTTTCTGTTTCACATTCCAGCATCTGCACTATTTTGCTTTAATCAGTAAATATTTATATATTTTGATTTAAATAATAAAAAATATCTTCCACTTCACTTAATTGTGGTGAACCCATCATCCACCATCGTCACCAATACTCAGAGCAATCCCCACCTCCCTTTTGGTGAACCTCCCCGGTGTTTGAAATCCGGCAGCGACACAGGCAGACCCTCTTTGCGGGGGGCTTTCTGAAGTTAGCGTCGCATTGTGTGTGACGTCACGGTTGGGGGTTTGCGCGAGGCTGGAATGTTGTGCTGGCGGCGGTGGTGAGCTTGGAGCGCGTGGCGGTGGGACAGCAGCTCCAGGTGGGTCAGTACTGGAGAGTTCAGCATTAATCCAGACTCGGATTAAACCCCACACTTCACAAAATATCCTGAAAAGGGGGGCTAACGTCTGCCAGGTCCATTACACTGACCAAGAGGCTGCTTTTACTGAAAGAGTTTGTCACATACTGTTTAGTGTCAGTTCTCGGATATGAGGGGAATTTTCTCCTTTTATGTTAATGCTAAAATTCAAAGAATTATTTACGCTACTTTGGCAGTCAGGGCTCTGTTCAGTTTTCCCATACTTGCCTATGAGTCAGACGGTTCAAGTCCAACTTTCGTACTTCACGCAAATCAAGGCAGATACTGCAGAAGTCTGTTGTTTATCAGTTATAGTAAGAAGTTTCACAACACCAGGTTAAAGTCCAACAGATTTATTTGGCAACACGAGCTTTCAGAGTGCCACTCCTTCAAGTGAGTGCAGGATTTGTTTCACAAACAGGGCATATGTAGACACAAACTCAGTTACAAGATAATGGTTGGAATGCTAGTCTTAACAGGTAACCAAGTCTTTACAGGTGCAAACAGTGTGAGTGGAGAGAGGGTTAAGCACAGGTTAAAGAGGTGTGTATTGTCTCCAGCCAGGACAGTGAGATTTTGCAAGCCCAGGCAAGTCATGGGGGTTACTGATAGTGTGACATGAACCCAAAATCCTGGTTGAGGCTATCCTCATGTGCGGAACTTGGCTATCAGTCTCTGCTCAGCAACTCTGTGCTGTCATGTGTTGTGAAGGCCACCTTGGAGAACATTTACCTAAAGGTCAGAGACTGAATGCCCTTGACTGTCGAAATGCTCACCGTCAGGAAGAGAATACTCCTGTCTGGTGATTGTTGAGCAGTGTCCATTCATCTGTTGTCGTAGCGTCTGCACGGTCTCGCCAGTGTACTATGCCTCGGGACAACCTTTCCTGCAGCATATCAGGTAAACAATGTTGACTGAGCTATAAGAGTATGTACCTCTTACCTGGTGGATGTTGTTCTCACGTGAGATGATGGCATTTGTGTTGATCTGTCATGGCTTGCAGAGGTTGCTGTGGCAGGGTTGTGTGGTGTTGTGTTCACTGTTCTCCTGAAGGTTAGGTTGCTGCATACAATGGTCTGTTTGAGGTCGCATGCTTGTTTGAGGGCAGGTAGCGGGGCTGTGGGGATGGTCTTGGTGAGATGTTCGTCTTTATCGATGACGTGGAGAAGAGGTCGTAGCTTCTCCACTCCGGAGAAGTACTGGACAAAAAAGGGTACTCTGTCCGTTATCAGTTATGTTAACCCAAGACAGTCTTTGCACCCACTTCAGCTGGACATAAATGATCAAGTTCCCTGGCCAATATTTATTATTTTGCTGTTTGAGGGAACTTGCAGAGTATAATTTGGCTGCTGTGTTTTCAACTTTACAACAATGACTGCACTTCAAATGCATATGATTGCCTGTAAGGTGTTGAGAGGGCTCCATTTGTGCAAGCCCTTTTTTCTTGCCCTTTTTTGAGCCAGGTCTTCATTATTGTCCAAACATTGCATTCCCTTCCGTTGATGTGCACCTTTACTTCCCTGACCTTATTTACCCCACTCTGTGCATTCACATACATGCTCAGTAAACCAAATTTAGAACATAGAACAATACAGCACAGTACAGGCCACTTGGCCCTCGATGTTGTGCCGAGCTATGTCCAAACCCAAGATCAAGCTATCCCATTCCCTATCATTCTGGTGTGCTCTATGTGCCTATTCAATAACCACTGGAAAGTTCCTAAACTGTCCGACTCCACTATCACAGCGGGCAGTGCATTCCACACCCCAAACACTCGCTGAATAAAGAACCTACCTCGGACATCTCTCCTATATCTCACACCATGAACCTTATAGTTATGCCCCCTAGTAACAGCTACATCTACATGAGAAAATAATCTCGGAGCATCCACTCTGTCTATCCCCCTCATCATCTCTATTAAGTCACCTCTCGTCCTCCTCTGCTCTAAAGAGAAAAATCCCAGCTCCCTCAACCTTTCCTCGTCAGACCTACCCTCCAAACCAGGCATCATCCTGGTAAGTCTCATCTGCACTCTCTCCAATGCTTCCACGTCCTTCTTAGAGCAAGTGACCAGAACTGCACACAATATTCCAAATGTGGTCTCACCAAGGTCCTGTACAGTTACAGCATAACCCCATGGCTCTTAAACTCAAACCCCCGTTAATAAATGCTAGCACACTATAAGCCTTCTTCACGGCTCTATCCACTTGAGTGAGCAACCTTCAGAGATCTGTGGATATGAACCCCAAGATCTCTCTGTACCTCCTCATTCCTCAGAACCCTGCCGTTGACCCTGTAATTCGCATTCAAGTTTGTCCTACTAAAATGAATCACCTCGCACTTCTTAGGGTTAAACTCCATCTGCCACTTTTCGGCCCAGCTCTGCATCCTATCAATGTCTGTTTGCAGCCCAGAAGAACCCTCCACCTCATCCACTATTCCACCAATCTTGATGAAATCAGCAAATTTACTAACCCATCCTTCAGCCCCCTCTTCCAAGTCATTGATAAAAATCACAAATAGCAGTGGACCCAGCACTAATCCCTGTGGTACACTGCTGGTAACTGGCCTCCAGTCTGATAATTTTCCCTTCACCACCACCACCACCACCCTCTGTCTTCTATGATACAGCCACTTACTTATCCAGTTGGCCAAATTTCCTTCTATCCCATACCTCCTTACTTTCTTCATGAGCCTACCATGAAAACGCCTTACTAAAATCCATGTATACGACATCAACTGCTCTACCTTTGTCTACACACTTAGTTACCTCCTCAAAGAATTCAATCAAGTTTATGAGGCAGGACTTACTCCTCACAAAACCATGCTGACTATCCCGGATTAAGCTACATCTTTCCAAATGGTCATAATTCCTCTTTCTCAGGACCTTTTCCATTAGCTTACTGACCACCAAAGTAAGACTAACTGGCCTCTAATTGCCAGGGTCATTCCAATTTCCTTTCTTGAAGAGAGGAACAACATTCGCCACTCTCCAGTCCTCTGGCACAATCCCCATGAACAGTGAGCACCCAAAGATCAAAGCTAAAGGCTCTGCCATCTCATCCCTTGCCTCCCAAATTATCCTCGTCCCATCTGGCCCAGGGGACTTATCGACCCTCAGTTTTTTTTTCAAATTATTAGCTATTGTTAGCTAATTATTTCAATTATTAGCTATTGTTAATAAAGAACAAAGAAAATTACAGCATTTAGAACTTATTACTTTCCTCTTACTTACTCTGAATATGCGCAACGACTTACTATTTAGTTATCTGATTCTTCTGTCCTTTGCACACCTTGTTTTTCCTTTCTGATGATCCTTTTTTATTCCTAACTCCTTGTCTAGATAGTTTAAGCCTTCCCCACTAGCGCTGAAGAAACCACCACCTCCCCTGAACCAGTCTCAAATTTCTAAAGCTTTCCCTCCTGCATTAGCTCTCTAGCCACATATTCTGCTCTCTTATTCCTGTACTCACTAGCACGTGGCATTGAGAGTAATCTGGAAATTACTATACTTGCTTGTCTCAATTCCCTTAAATCTACCTGCAGAAGCTTATTCCTCTTTCTGTGTGGAGGGTGGTGAATCCATGGAATTCTCTACCCAGAGGTTGTGGAGGCCCTGTCATTCAGGTTGCTCAAAGCAGAGGTTAATAGACTTATAGATATCAGTGATATCAAAGGATGTGGGGATAGTGTGGGAGGTAGGCCAGCTATGATCTAGTTAAGTGGACTCGAGGGGCTGACTGGTCCACTCCTGCTGCTGTGTTACTATGTTGATGATATCATTATGGACCATGACCCCTGGTTGTTCACTCTGAGTGCACTGCAGCCACTCAGTGACATCCTTGACCTGGCGCAGAGATGCAGCTCACCATCCTGGATTCATGTCCGTGGCCATAGAAGTCTGCTCCCTTAACTTTAGAATTCCCACATCACTGTTGCCTTCCCATTTTCACTTGTGTTTTTCTCAACATTTTTTTATCAGTCCATCTCAGATTTTAGACTGATGTTGTTATGCCTCATTACTTAAACATTATTTCCCATCAACTGATTAATTGAGGACTGATTGCATTAAAATACGATTACTGATGTGCTGAGTTATGAAATTGACATTGTGTTATACTAATTAACCTACTCTTTCTTTAATGTTGATTAATTAAAATGAAATGAAAATTTTTCCTGTGTACTCTTACACCTGACTCCTCATGTTGATACAGCACTCAATTTCTCTTCTCAGCAATGTTGGACTTGTGTTGCATTCATTGTCTTTATATTTGAGGAAATGCAAGTTAAACATACTAAATTATTAAAAGCAAATTACTGCAGATGCTGAAATCCAAAACAAAACAGACAATGCTGGAAAATCTCAGCAGGTCTGGCAGCATCTATGAGAGAAGACAGAGCCAATGTTTTGAGTCTGGATGATCCTTATTCAAAGTTGCTAATATTCTGTATTGAGTTTCTGGTACTCATTACTACTAATAAACCGGGTATATAATTTAAGTTACCTAATTCTAATGTAATAGTTTATTGCTGTATTATTCAAAGACTAGGGGACATAAGGCTCTTCTCAGTTTTTAGCTAAGTGCATCAACAAGTTTTGATTTGACCAGGGGGAACTCTAATTCAACAGACATTGTGTGTATGATGGCAGTCACCTTAAAGGAGTAGCTTTTTGTTGTTGGCCACAAGGAAAACTGCAGAACACTTCAAAACCATAGACCAGTTGCTAAAAGCATTATGTGGAGGCCAGCTGTTAAAGCATATAATTATATATCTATGAATTAGTCCTTATCGTGATTCAATTCCAAAGTGGTGAGCTGGTTTGCCCAAAACACTGCATTTCCAATTGGTTGAGTCCATCTACGGTACAGGCAAAACAGTTGGTCTCAGTAATCGGAGGCCTGAACCAGGCGGGGATGTCCACTCTAGGGTGGATCTAATTCATTCTGGGTAGTTGCTGAAGTGGACCTGTCATTAGCGGCTGACATTCTTCCCATTTGGCTTTGGCTCACTCTGCAAGAGGTTGCTTTCCACTGCTCCTGCAACCAGACCAATCAGTTGGTGAAGTACAGTTCCCCATGGATTTCAGAGCCTGTATGGCTTTTTATAACCATCTTGTGCTCTATTTGGTGAGAATGGATACATAAATATTGGAGAAAGAGATAAAAATCAAAATGCTGCAGAGGCTGGAAACCTGAAATAAAAAACAGTAAGTGCTGTAAAAACTCTGCTAGCATCTGTGGCTAGAGGAACATGTTTCGAGTCCAATATAACTCTTTGGAAGCAGAGGAGTCATATTGGACTCAATGTTAATACCATTTTTCTTTCCACAGATACTCCCAGACCTGTTAAGTTTGTCCAGTGTTTGCTGTTGTTATTGGGGAAAGAGATGTCTGCCTGTTGTGAATTTCTCAGTTTTGAACATTTAACTGCAGGATTAAATTGCTTCTTGTATCATTTGATCAGAACAAAGGGATGTTACTGAGTGTGGAGGAGGATTCTGTTAGACTTCCAAAGTCAAGTTTGGAAAATCTTCAGTGAGTTATAGTCTGATAGTAAATATAAAGAATAATGGATTGATTCTGTGAATGCTCGTTTTTCTAGCAAGCTATTGGAAAGAATGGCAAAGAACAAATCAAAGGCACAGAAACACAAAGATGTCTTTAAAGTTGCCAACAGTAAAAACCTCAAGGTGAAAAACAAACCCAAAGCTGTAACTACAAGTCTCAAGAAGGTTAGTAAGTACTTTGTATGGTGAAAGCAATGACTTCCAACGTTTTTAAATTTCTTATCACTTGGGCTGGTTGAGGTTATGTGATTTATGTCCCTATGTCACTGGCTTTCTTCATTTGATTTGCCAGCTTATTTTTGTTGCTGTATGTATATTAATTTCTTTGGGTATCTGATGCTATCTTTCAGAGATTAGGATGGGGCTGTGGAATATGTTAATATCTCAGTTAAGGTTCTGGACACGTGCTAATGTGTGTGTGGGTCCTTGCGGTCATTGTTGATATGTGTGTTGAGGATTCCTGAAATGAAACAGCTTTTCTATGCTGACTACTTGCTGAAGCACTTTTTGTCTAAATGTCCCTTTGGGCTATTTTCATGGCATTTCTGTTGAAGTGATTGTGCTTGGTTGGAGTTTATTAGTCCTGGGTTCGAAATTATAATGTCTTGTCTATTAGATTCTTCTCAGAAGTAAATATGGATACTATCAAATTATCCACTGTATTAATGGCGATAAGAGGAGACCTTAGAGTACATTAGAGAGGCAGTGATTAACTCTGTATAAAGAAGATAACTGATATTCCCTTCAATGAAACCGCACAATTATTTCCTTCTCAAAAGAATCAGACGCAGAACGATTTTGACTGTTGGATTCCCACATATACAAGGAACAGTTGGTATGGAAAACCACTCAGCTCATAAAGACAATTACTGATTAAATGAACGTGCAGCTAGTACATATATAATGCTAACAATTAGCCATCACCCCCTGCCCCCTGAAAGTTATGAGTGACACCTCCATCAGACATTATTCCATGGTACCAGCTCCTAATAACTCAGCGTTTTGGAGTCAGAATGACTAGGGCTATCCTTTGTAGTCATGGTTTATGCCTCCAATATGGCTTCTATAAATAGAGGGAAAGAATAGATATGATAAAGCTCATTTGCCTACAAGAAGGCAAAATATGTATTCGGAATCTTATTTTAGGCACTTTTATAATTCTAGTGAAACATTGCAATACAGTTCAGCAAGTTTCTGGAATCTCTGTAGATAGGAAAATTCTTTGAAGTGTTAAACAATCTGAGGAGTCTCCTCTGGCCCTGGTGAAGCTGCTGACCCAGAGGGACCAACTTTCCTCCATCATAACTAAAGGTGCTTGGTTCTTGTCTGGAACTCCCTCGTTTCTGGCTTTGGAGGGAAACTGTCCAGAAAGCTGGCTAATTGTCACTCTCTGAAGACACAGTGACATTCGCAACCACACCTTATGCTCCATGTTACTGAGCACAGACTTGAATGGGGCTGTAAGTTGATCTCGTCACAGTGAAGTGTTGAAAGCCCTGTAAAAGTGTCCTGTCGAAAGCACTGCTTGCTTCCATTCATCAGATGCTTTTCTCGACCCGTTGATGTCACAAAAATTTGCCAGGCTGTCACATTCTCCAAGTTGTTCTGTAACTTTGGGGAGGGGGGGGAAATGTCTAGCAATATGTTGCAGAGCTGGAGATAAATGTGAGAAAGAAGTAGAAAGTTATGTTGATCAGGTTAGATAAAGAGAGATGGGAGGAGTTTGGTGTGGAGCATAAACACTGATATAGTCCAGCTGGAACAAATTGGCTGTTTAGGTTCTGTAATCATTTGTAAAATTGCAATGTTTGTAATAGGTGAGAATGCTGTAATGTGAGATATAGTTTGTAGTATATTTTTCTTGACTTGTACCAGTGCTGAGAACATAATTGTGAACATTTAAAGGAAAATTGAGGGGGGAAATACTTACGTTCAATTAATTCTAGCACTTGTAACGAAAAACACACACAAAAGAAATTGTCAATGCCTGTTTGTTTCAGAATCACTGAAGGGAAGTGGCTGCATCTGTTGCAAACTTCATGTATTCAGTTCAGTAATTCGGCATCAGTGTAATGGAGTCTGTTAGAGAATGATTTAAAATGGTAGAGTAGCCATTGGTCAGATATTTAAAAATAAGATTGAAGCAAAAAGAAGAGCCTTGAAGTTGCAGCGCCTCCATAACGGGAGACCAATCAGGACAAATTGTGTTTTAATTTTAATTGCATTGATTCAATTGTAAATATGTTCTCTTTTTACACGTGCTTTATCAACTCCTTATGGCTGATCGTTGTTCTTACCTTGTGTTTATCAAAGTTTTTAAAAAAAATCTGCTTTCACCATTTCCAAATAGGTAATCGGAACCATTTTAAAAATTCTTGCTCCATTTAAAAATTCTATTTCCATGGTACTCTTTTTTGCCTTGTGCCTTTTTGTTTTGGCTGATTTGGTCACAGAACTAGCCTGTTGTTTTGACACTTGGCCTGTGGTTTGATTTTATGTGAGATTAAAACTTATGATTCCAATGTCAAGATCCTCAAAGCACTGGAGCCAGTGCACCTGAAAAGCTGCAGATGAGAGATTTAGCCAACTAACTAGGAACTGCTTGATATTTCATAAACACAGAGCAGATCATTAACTGTTGCAGCCATTATATGGTAACTTGACAGGGTAGTGTTCACAATAGCGCAAACTTGGTCTGTATTGTGCTGAAATTTTGATGGCTATTCATTCCTCCTTTCTTTTTTGGCCCTAAGTGAACTAGAGCACTGACCTCATGACACATATACTAATGTTTTCATTGTCCTTTCTTACATGCGTCCCCACAGTGCATGTTAATGCTGCATTTCATATTGCTGCTTCTTAATAATGTCACTCAGGCATTTGATGATAACCAATAGAGTGTTTGTACGTGCATTGTAAAGACGTGGGAACCACGCTAATGGTATACTTAGTGGATTTTATGCTTTCTAAGCAATGTTAATACAGTATTGTCCCAACTTGTGCTCTGTTCACAGATGGTTTTGCTGAGTGAATAAGAACAATTTGACACATTGATTTTATCTAGTGCTTGCATTCAGTTTTTTAATACAGCATTTGTGAATTGATGTGCTTGATTTTCAATGCCTGCTACTTTACACTTGAAATTATTGTATCACAACACACATTTCAAGCAATTTTAAATTGATAAGTTAAGAAAAATATCCTATTCCAAGCATTCAAACTGGTCTAGTTTTTTAAATCAGCTATGCAAAAATCACAGCCTGACCTGTAACCCTGGATTTACCAGAATATGGGTGATTTGAATAGGGTAGCCAACTTCGGTTCTACTGCTGGTGACTATGCCTTCAGCTGCTGAGGCCCTACACTCTTGAATTTCCTCCCTAAACCTTTCTATCTTGCCACTTCTCTTCCCTCCTTGAAGGCATTCCAACTGAGCTGTTGTCCATTTGCCCTAGCATCTCCTTATGTGGCTGTCTCATATTTTACTTAATAACCCCCTGTGCATTGCACTGGATATTTTAAGTTATGGATATTATGTAAATGCAAATTGTTATTGTTTGTATTGACCTATTCCTGGAGGCTTGGTCACACCACGTTCATTGCAGTCTGTACTTATCTCAAATTTACACTTTAAATCACTTTAAATTGTGTACCAACGGGTGTGTGTACACAACCAGGTCTTGGGACAATGTCAGTCCATTATGTTGTGACATCAGCATTAGGCAGACAGGCATGCACTCTTGTATTTAAAATGCATTTGTGGGAGGTGGAGGGCTGGATATGTTTCAAATCTCTGAGTTCTTACTGCTGTTTATAGTGCCAGTCACTGATATAACTAACTCTAAGGTCAAGGGGGAGAAAATGGGTCTTTCTGGGCTGCTAATCAGTCAGTTTTATCATCCATCAGATCACTATTTACAGCAAATCAGGACTGCATACAACAGTGGTCAGTATATAAAAAAAGCTATAGGTTTCCTCCACGTGTTAGATTCACTAGATTTTAAAATAGATGAAAATTTTGGGAAGAAAAGTAAATGCAACAAGTATAAGAAATATGTATAAAATGAATTTGCTGCATTGCTAAATTTAGGACTTGCCACACAACTTTGAACATATAGTCACGTGAATATTTTATACATGGCTTACGTCCAGGCCATTGAAGGTGTGCAGGCGTGATCTGGACACAAGTACTTTTCTCCTGGGTCACCTACCAGCAATGCCCAGGATCGTCAGTTTATCAATCCTGGATATTCTTGGACAATCAAGGCACGTTTCACAACCCTAGACAGATATTAGTGTCCTGGTTTTTAGGGGTTTTTATTTGTTTTTTATATAAATTGCCTCTACCGACCAAGAGTTATGGGGCTGGTTTACTTATTGTCTTCGTTCCTGTTTGAAAGTTTGCATTTTTTTGAATCTTGTGTGTGCATTGACCATAAATTACTGAAATAAAAACAAATTGCTGAGGAAATTCCAGCATTTTCTGGTTTGTCTTTTTCAGATATCCAGCATCCACAGTATTTTGTTTTTACTATTAAATTACTAGTCAGGTCGTGCATGTGCACAGCTCTCTGCCAACAATTTTAAAATTTATATTTTGTTCTGATTAGCTTAACATTGTGAACAAGGAAAAGGTCTGTAAAGTCAATAAAGCATTTGCAGAAGTGCAAGAAGAGATCCATAATTTATCCAAAGACACAGCAACATCTTCAAAGAAACCAGTGCAGGTAATTGTTTCTTATATCATAAATACTTCTTCAGTGTGTTGGAGATTAAGGATATCCTTGCATACTTGTTTATACTCTAGTTAATGGATTAGTTTATTTGTAAGCTGTTTGCTTCCACGTGCTGAAGGAATTTGACAAAACTTCTGCGGTGTGTTGATCTTTTTAAGATCTGGACAGCGAGTTAAACCTATATCTGTAAAGTTACCAAATCTGGGAAATTTTAATTTGTGTGCTTGGCAACTTGTGTAGTAAAAGTGCATATATACTGATTATTTACTTGCTCCAACTTATCTTCTTGCTGGACACAGTTCTGGGGATACCAACTACTTGCTGTTACCTTAATACAAATGAGTATTTGTCGTGCGTAGGCCCATAAAGTGAGCATTGCAGCAGAGGGGAACATCACACTAAATCTAAACCCAACCCTGTCTTGTTTGAGGTCTTCACATTTCTGACTTTCAGCAGGGGTGATTGATGAATGCAATGTCTCCTTGACTCAGGGCCGTCTGTACCATTACTGTTGACTCTGTTGAGATTGGCTAACTTAGGACAGCTGAGAATCCTTCACAGGGCCCTGCTGTTTTATATAGTTCAGTTACTTTCTTGGTGCACTGGCCAAGCAGTGGAACTGAGGGCCATATTATTTTTTACCTGCTGCCTCCAAGGCCAGTAATTTTAGGAGCAAGCAGCTACAAAAACACGGGCTTCATCTTTCAAGATTTCCAAAAATAAAATGGCACACAAATCCAGAATGCACTCGGATTTGGTATCAATCTGCATATAGAATTAAATATGTTGTAGCAGTTAAAGCCCCTATTAATTTAAGATCATATTTTAATTTATGTTGCAGGTTCCTAGACCACCACCTGCTGAACCGCTGAATATGGATGCTACTGCTCAATTATTTTCTCAATTATAAAATTCAAAGACTGCTTTCAGTGGACTTGTACACAGAAACACATATAGTGGATAATGCAGTTTGGAGTAGGCTAGAGACTTGTAATGTTTTAATCTCCCTCACTTTACCGTCCCACCCCAAACATTTCGTCACTTTTCTTTGGTATAAACTTAAAATGGAATGAAGAATTTTATCATCTAAGTTAGAGGCATTCATTGAAAAACATTTACCCAAAAAAACAGTTTGGACTTACTTCACGAGAATGCTTGCAGTCATGTTTGATCTGAGGAGGTATTTACAGAATTAAACTTAAAAACTACAAACGAAAGTTATTGTACATTGCACATTTGTTTGAATGGAGTTGGAGACAGTGGTAAAAATTAATATTTTTATCAATAAATTATGAAAAACTGAACGATTCATTTTACTTTTAGTTCTGCTGTGGTGAGCCACTTTGAAAACACAATGACCCAATTGATTTTAGCATCTAATTTATATTTTAAGGCATTAGGTTGGATGTGGTTAGCTAGGTCTTGGGTGGCACGGTGGCACAGTGCCCTCTGTCCCACCTCCCTGATGCTAGGTTCTTTGATCATGCACTGAACAACAGCAGGATAAGGCCCTTAAATCAACAGTAATAAAGTTCTCTGTTGGCAGAGTAGGAATGCTGTCCCTGAACCTTTCTGACCTAGACCTAATCAGAGTAGAGGTGAGTGGGTGATGGTGTCTCCACCACGAAACATGCCTAAGGGAATTATTAAAACTACTCCTTTTGGCTTTGGGACAGGTTATCACTCCAAGCTGACCACTCAGTTGGGAATGTCTGTACTCTGCCTATTATGAAGAACTGAAGACGAACACTGATTTGATCAGTCGTTGCAGAGCATCATCGGTGTACCAGAAACCTCAACAGCACTGAAATTCATATACAGCATTGCTCGACTGTGGTAACCTGAACCATCTTTCTGGACTGATAGCATCAACTCGTTAGTGGAAAATACCACATGTTACTCCATTGAAGTAGAATGAAATAGTTTATTTAATCTGTTGTTCAAATTTTTGAGATTCTTTTCCTTACCTGGATAATGTGAGGTAAACTGGGCACTTTTCAGGTCTAAAAGTGGCAGTCCTAGGCTCATTTGTGAGTTTACACGATGCATAGTGAACAGTAATCAAATCAGCATAGCCATTGTCTCACAGGATAGCTTAATTTACAATTTAATTTACATTTCCTTCTCAGTCTTCCCACAGTTAATTTTACAATCCTCAATTTGATTAGTTAAGGAGATACATAGTTGTTTGCCCTGTTAATAATCCAGGTTCCAGATGACTGGTTTCTCTTAATGTAATGTTATCAGCTCTAACACTCAGCAACTTTTAATGAGAAATCAATTTTAAATGGCAAGGACAAGTTTAACACCAGATGCCGTAGGAAATTATGGGTTATTTGTGTCTATCTTTGTGTTCAACCACCCTATTGATAGTAAGCCTGTATGTCTTCGTTTAATTTTGCACTAAGGACTTGGAACACATATTTTGACAAAGGAAAGAATGAAAATTAATTAAAGATTTATTATTGTTACATGTATTAGTATACAGTGATAAGTATTGTTTCTTGCATGCGAAACAGACAAAGCACAGAGAAGGAAACGAGAGAGTGCAGAATGTTGTTCGTCCATTGTCATCAATGAGGATCTCGACGCCATTAGGATGGGTGTGATGTGTCCGAAGATGACTGAGGCCAATTCGGGCACGGAATGTCCTGGCACATGGGACGGACTTGGTAGGCACTGTAGTTGTTGCGCTGGTGGCTCTGGACTTGTACAGTTCGCGCTTAAGTTGTGCTTCAGCATTGCACCTTACTTCATAAGCTTGACAGTCCTTGTGGATGAGGCAGCGCCAGGTTGGGCAGTTTTGTGCCAGCGTTTCCCATTTGGTCGTATCAATGTCAGGTGACTTCAGGGAGGCCTTGAGTGTGTCTTTGTAATGTTTATTCTGCCCTCCATGCAAGCGTCTTCCAGCAGAGTTCCCCAAAAAGAAGCTGCTTGGGTATGTGCTCGTCTGGCATACGGATGACATGACCTGCCCACCAGGTCTGTGCTCTCATTAGCAGTGTGTGGACTGATGGTAAACTTGCTCTAGAGAGAACTTCAGTGTCTGGTACTTTGTCTTGCCATCTGATGTGTAATATTCTGCAAAGACAAGTCATGTGGGAATGATTGAGCTGATTTGCATGCCTTCGATACACAGTCCACATTTCAGAGGCGTACAGGAGGGTGGTGAGTACCGCGGCGCTGTCGACCTTCAGTTTTGTTGCTGGGCTGATTCCTGGACGTTCCCATACAGTGGAGCGCAGTCTACCTTTGCTATTCTGCAGTTAACTTCTATTTCAATGGTCACTGCTTGGGAGAGGGTGCTGCCAAGATAAGTGAACTGGTCCACTGCCTGTAGTTTCTGCTGTTTGATTGTGATTATGGGTTCTGTGTATGGTGCATGACTTTTTAAGTTGATGGTGAGTCCAAAGTTGTCACAAGCCGTGGAAAATTTGTCCATACTGACTTGCATCTCTGGCTCTGAGCCAGCACAGCAAAAAGTCTGACAACACCAGGTTTTAGTCCAACCGATTTATTTGATAGTAAACGCACAAGCTTTCGGGTTAGTCCCTTCGTCAGTTGAATGGAGAGTTCACCTCCAACTCGCCATTCACCTGACGAAGGGACTAACCCGAAAGCTTGTGCGTTTACTATCAAATAAATCGGTTGGACTAAAACCTGGTGTTGTCAGACTTTTTACTGTTTACCCCAGTCCAACGCCGGCACATCCACATCTGAGCCAGCATACAGGGTGCAGTCATTGGCAAAGAGGACATCTCTCAGAACAGTCTCCTTCGCTTTGGTAATAGCTTGAAATCTTCTCAGGTTGAAGAGCTTCTCATCCACTCTGTAATTGAGGCTGATTCCAGTGTGGGTGCGAGCACACAGCCCTGTTTGATGCCATTGGTGACTGGGAATGCCTCAGAGGATTCTCTGCCATCCAGTACTCTGGCCATCATGCCATCATGGAACTGGCGTACCATCTGAATGAATTTGGGAGGGCAGCTGAACTTTGACGTGATCCTGTACAGGCTTTGTTGGCTGATGGTGTTGAAGGCTTTCGCAAGGTCAACAAAAATTGTGCAGAGCTTGCGATTCTGCTCCTGACACTTCTCCTGAAGTTGGCACACGGCAAAAATCGTGTCAGTAGTCCTGCGACCTTTGTGGAAGCCACAATCTGACTCTGGAAGCTGGGCCCAGCTCCAGATGAGTGACCATGATTTAGCAGGTCTCTTGCGAGGGTTTTTCCTGCAATAGGGAGCAGCGAGATTCCTTGGTGGTTGTCCCATACTTGCTGATTGCCCTTTCTCTTGTAGAGATGTACGAAGGAAGCATCTTTAAGTGCCTGTGGAATGGATCCTTGCTTCCAGAAGGACAGGAACAACTCGGTGAGCTTCTTGATAAGTACAGGACCAGCAGCTTTGTAGATCTCTGCGGGTATGGAATCTGCCCCTGGGGCTTTACAACTGGATAGCTGGTTGACAGCTTTCATGACTTCGACTACTACCAGTGGGTCGGCGCTATTGATATCGACCTGGGGAATCCTTTCTGTTGCCTCATCGTTAATAGATTGAGGATGGCTTCAAAGTGTTTAGCCCATGTCTGCAGGATCTGAGCCCTCTCTGTAATGAGAATTGCATCATCTGTACTCAGGAGGGGGGAGCTCCTGAGAGTCAAGCTTGCTGACCTACACCTCATAGGCCGAGCTGAAGACGACTGCGAACGCTTCAGGGATGCTGTCCGTTTGTCTGCACTGAAGATGCTTGGGCCCTCTACCCGCAAGCAGCATGAGTGGTTTGATGAGAATAATGAGGAGATACAGGCTCTACTTGTTGAAAAGCACCGTCTTCATCGGGCCTGTCAGAACGACCCATCATCAGCTGCCAAGAAAAACGCTTTTACCAATGCTCGCAGGACAGTCCAGAATAAACTGCGTAAAATGCAGGATGCCTGGCTGAGCGCCAAGGCAGATGAAATACAGGGATACGCTGACAGAAACGATTTGAAACGGTTCTATGAAGCCTTCCAACACTCTACAGAACGCAGTGTTACAGTCATAGCTAGAGAATAGAGGAAGATCAATTTAATGCAAGGTAGGTCCATTCAAAACTCTAATGGCAGCAGGAAAGAAGCTGTTCTTGAGTTGGTTGGTATGTGACCTCAGACTTTTGTATCTTTTTTCCCGACAGAAGAAGGTGGCAGGGAGAATGTCAGGGGTGCGTGGGGTCCTTAATTATGCTGGCTGCTTTGCGGAGACAGTGGGAAGTGGAGACAGAGTCAATGGATGGGAGGCTGGTTTGCGTGATGGATTGGGCTACATTCACAACTTTTTGTAGTTTCTTGCTGTCATGGGCAGAGCAGGAACCATACCAAGCTGTGATACAACCAGAAAGAATGCTTTCTACGGTGCATCTATAAAAACTGGTTAAGAGTCATAGCCGACATGCTAGATTTCCTAAGTCTTCTGAGAAAGTAGGGGCATTGGTGGGCTTTTGTAACTATAGTGTCGGCATTGGGGGACCAGGACAGGTTTTTGATCTGGACATCTAAAAACCATACCAAGCTGTGATACAACCAGAAAGAATGCTTTCTATGGTGCATCTATAAAAGCTGGCGAGATGAGATGTGCGGGTTAGGTTGATGGGCAATGATAAATTGCCCCTTAGTGTCAGGGGGACTAGGAGGGTAAATATATGGGGTTCTGGGAATAGGATCTGGGTGGGATTGTTATTTGTGCAGGCTCGATGGGCCTAATGGCTTCCTCCTGCACTGTAGAGTCTATGACCTAGTCGCTTCAGTGACAGATCAATACAACATTTAATATCCTGAGTCTTGATTTGATAGGGAGAAAGCCTTTGTAGCGACCTTCAGGCAATCGGAGTATACCCTGCAGAGATGGGAAGACAGATTGCATAAGAATATCGAGAAATTAGAAATAAAAAAAGGTAAAAATACTGAATAATGGAAGATCGAGAGCAGTAAAGGGTTTATTTTGTCATGGTGTGAACTGAAAATCTCAATCAACTAGCTGTCACAGGCTAGCCTGCAGGCTGAAGATTAAGCTGCATTATTTTTTGTTCCGGCGGTATTGTAAACTTGGCGTATTTAGCTTTTAAACTTAAGCCTCATCAAAAATGATTCTATTGAACTTTCAATGTTGTGACCGTATGCTTTATGAACATGAATTGATTAAGATTTTGGATATGCTCCAAGAATGACCTGTCACAGGAAGGGATACAGATGACCTCATCAGCAATCATGCTAGTTCTCTAAGAACAACAGTGGAGCAAGTTCTTTTGGCAGCATCGTTATTGCTGAGTTGATGGAGTGGAATGTAGTTGTAGTAAGTATGTTAACAGCTTGAAAAGGAGGGAAAAAAACTTTTATGAAAGGGAGTATTTACATCTGTTCAGAACACACATATCGCTACCAATGCTCTTAAAAGTTCAACTGAGATAATGTTATCATTGCAAATTTGGTATTATAACATTTAAAACCACACCCTTGAAATGCAAAACCAACTGTTTTACTCGTGTCATGTTTGCATTGGTGTTTACAACAATTTAAAGAAATTATTAGATTTTAGGGTTGCATAAATGTCATAACTGAACCAAGTTTTTTTTTAACATTATAATGTAATTTTTTTAACATTGATAATTTGATTAGTTTCTAACTATTTAAAACAAAATTGCCCCAAAATGTTCACAATCTTTTTTTCATTTGCAAAGGAATAACTACAGGCTGGTACAGTAGTCTTAGGAAAGCAGATTCTTTAAGGGTATAGAGATTATTGAACCAGGCAGGAAGGAGTATTTGCTGAGCAGATTGTTCTTGGCAAACTCTGCTCTCAAAGAATTTTGACAAAAGCAGTGTCACGAATCGTGAGAATCACCCCTTGTCTCAATCAGCATTACAGTTAGATGCCTTCACAGAAAAGGCTACGATCCCTCAGACGCAGGACAAATGGGTTCCTGAACTCATTTGTACGCTTTTCTATATTAACTTTTATAGAAGTTTGAGGATCTGCAGCCAGGCTGGATCTCACTGATTATTTTAAAGTACTGGAATAGTTTTAATACATCTTGTAATTAAAGTTTGGTCTGTGATGTGGTAATTTTATTTATTGCTATCCTTTTGTATATATTTTTTAAAACAAATGGACAATGTACCCAAAATTAATTTCTGTACAGACAAGTGAAATTGAATTGGACCTTCCCTATTCAGGTTAGATTTCTAAACTTACTAAATTCTAACAGTGTGTCAGGTACAAGTTGCCTTTGGATGGCAGCAACCATCCAATTATTTTAAATGATTAAATGTACCTGCATTTTTTTTAAAAGATCGTTTCCAAATACTTCACTTTTTTAAAGGAATGGGCTACAAGTTAATTTATGAAATTGATTTAAGATCTTCATTGACCAGTTTTAACTTATATTAAGTTATTTAGTGCCACCTGGTGGTTAAATTATGGATTGCCAATTCACTTCACAGTGAACATTAAGAACACTCACAACACCAGGTTAAAGTCCAACAGGTTTGTTCGTTATCACAAGTTTGCTCCTTCATCAGGTGAGTATTGAACATACTGAATCTCATTGCTTCAGTTGCCAGCTGTGTTGTCACTGCCTGTGAGTAAGTGAACAAATTCAGGTCCTCTGCACCACTGACAACATTTAAATTCCTGTTTGAAAATGCCTACTAATCGGCTTAATTAGTATCTTTATTGCCCCAAAAGAGAAAATGCTGGAAAATTTCAGCAGGTCTAGCAGCATTTGTAAAGAGAGAGAAGAGCCAACATTTCAAGTCCAGATGACCCTTTTGTCAAAGCCCTTCAAAGTATCTTCAATGGCTTCACACTGCTGTAGATGTCATCCCCCTGAAGCCACCTTATGAAAAAATAGGTTCCAACTTCCTTATTATCAGGGAATTGGTCTACTGTTTTTCCCCAAATTTCTTGGCTGTTCTGCCTCCAAAGCTGCGTCTACAAGATTGGAAAAAAAATCTCCCCAAAGTCTTTGTCTAGGAGTTGGCAATTTAACTCATGGTATCCATTCTCTCCAATGAGCTGCATATAAATGCTATATAATAGTTTGCTACATACATGTTCTGTAGTTAATGCCACTCCATCGCAAATAACCTCCTTTGTGATCTTGTCAATGGCCTTTCGGAGATCTAAATAAATCATGAGGGGAACCGATGGATGTGGTGTTTCTCGATTTTCAAAAGGCGTTTGATAAGGTGCCGCACAAAATGTTGCTTCAGAAGGTTAGGGGACGTGGAGTTGGGGGTAAGGTGTTAGCGTGGATAGAGGATTGGTTGTCTAATAGGAGGCAGAGAGTTGATATCAATGGGTGCTACTCTGGCCGTTGGTAACTAGTGGAGTGCCGCGGGGATCGGTGCTGGGGCCTCAGCTATTTACCATTTATATAGATGATGTGGAGGAGGGGGCTGAGTGTAGTGTGTCGAAATTTGCTGATGACACAAAGATAAGTAGAAAAGCAAATTGTGCGGAGGGTGTGGAAAGTCTGCAGAGGGATCTAGATAGGCTGAGCGAGTGGGCGAGGACCTGGCAGATGGAGTACAATGTTAGCAAGTGTGAGGTTATCCACTTTGGCAGGAATAATAGTAGAAGGGATTACTATTTAAAGGGCGAAAAGCTGCAGCATGCTACGGTGCAGAGGGAGCTGGGGGTCCTTGTGCATGAGTTGCAAAAACCCACTCTGCAGGTGCAGCAGATGATCAAGAAGGTGAATGGAATGCTGGCCTTTATAGCGAAGGGGATAGAATATAAAAGCAGGGAGGTCTTGCTGCAACTGTACAGGGCACTGGTGAGGCCGCAGCTGGAGTACTGTGTGCAGTTTTGGTTGCCGCACTTGTGCAAGGATATTTTGGCCTTGGAGGGAGTGCAGAGGAGGTTCACTAGGCTGATACCGGAGATGAGGGGGTTGGACTATGAAGAGAGACTAAATAGACTGAGTCTGTACTCGTTGGAGTTTAGAACATAGAACATAACAGCGCAGAACAGGCCCTTCGGCCCACGATGTTGCACCGACCAGTTAAAAAACAATGACCCTCAAACCTAAACCAATCCCTTTCCATCCATAAACCTATCCACAGATCTCTTAAATGCCCCCAGACTAGGCACATTTACAACTGCAGCAGGCAGGGCATTCCAATCCCTCACCACCCTCTGGGTAAAGAACTTACCTCTGACATCCGTCCTATAACTACCCCCCCTTAATTTAAAGCCATGCCCCCTCGTGCTAGCTTTCTCCATCCGAGGAAAAAGGCTATCACTGTCCATCCTATCTAAACCTCTAATCATCTTATACGTTTCAATAAGATCCCCTCTTAGCCGCCTTCTTTCTAACGAAAACAACCCCAAATCCCTCAGTCTCTCCTCATAGGACCTCCCCTCCATACCAGGCAACATCCTGGTAAACCTCCTCTGCACCCTCTCCAAAGCCTCCACATCCTTCCTATAATGTGGGGACCAGAACTGTACACAATACTCCCAAGTGCGGCCCACCAGAGTTGTGTACACCAGAGTTGTATTGCTTTCTCTCCAGGGAGAGGTGGCATTTTGGTGGTGCCATCTTACCTGCTCATCATGCTGGTCGATTGGTGTGGCGAGCTGGTAAGATCACGAGAGAGGTGAAAAACTGGGTTTATGCAATATTTAGATGCTTAATTAAATATTATTAGCGAGTCCAGAATGGAATCAGGGACCTCTCCCGATTGCCTTGCTGGCCTTACCAGTGGGAGAGAGGGGTGGTATCAGGGCAGTAATCATCTGAGGAGGCCAGCGATTGACTACGGAGGCCAGCAATGGGGGACGGTGGGGGAGAGTGACAAATCTCTCAGTACACTGTGTACACTTCTATATTGAGAGATCAAGGGGCATATGCAATAGCGCCCCTTGCAGTCAGCAGCCAGCTTCCCGATGGGAATGGAATCTGCCCATTCTCCCTAATGGCATGAAGCACACATTGCCTCTTTTTTGCGCTGAGTGCCGTCCAATTGTATATGAGAGCTCACCCAAAAAATGGGGTCGATTCTCTCGCGTTTTCATGCTCATTTGGCACTGAGACCTTTTTTGGTAAGATCGCACACACCAGCCCTTAACTTTGCTTTTTCACAACACCGTTAGTGTGCATGGACTCTGAATGGCAACATCACCAATGAGTTAAGATTGGCAACACGAAGGTGCAATTATATTACGATTGTAATATACGAAGCAATTTAAATGACAGCAGTTAGTTACAAGTGTTAGTTAGAAATATTTACGCTGCAAACTATTTTTCTGCATTATTATAATGCAATGTCTTCCTCCTCAGGAATTGTCAAGTGGATGGTACAGAATCCCTGATGAGCTATGCAAGGAATAAGCTCAGAGGCCAAACAACCTGTCACACTGAAAACTTCCAAATGTTTTTAAAGGTATAATCCAACCCAAGAAGTTTCAAATTGCTGTCACATAAAGGGGTGAGCATTTTGAAGGAGTTAATTTGTCCAAAGTTGTATCTATTTTTTATTACATCTAGAAACATCCCAAGACACACTGCCTCCACAAGGCAGTTTTTCATCCCACTAAAACCTGTCCTAAATGACTTTTACAAACTTCTGCCCAGCG
The DNA here is from genome assembly GCF_965287045.1 of Carcharhinus amblyrhynchos. Taxonomy (NCBI): domain Eukaryota; kingdom Metazoa; phylum Chordata; class Chondrichthyes; order Carcharhiniformes; family Carcharhinidae; genus Carcharhinus; species Carcharhinus amblyrhynchos. The sequence continues at coordinate 82,483,307 of NC_137331.1, read as the reverse complement.
ACTATGTCACATTGAAAAATCAGCTCCGCCACAACTTACTTCACGCCAATCCGTTGATGATAATTTAGAATGTGCTCAATTTCTCTCAGATCATCCAAGGATGAGGGGGGATCTTATAGAGACATATAAGATAATGTAGAGAGATTCTTCCTGATCAGAAAGGACAACAGGACTAGAGGGCACAGCCTCAAGATAAGGGGGTGGGGGGCAGTTTAGAACAGAGTTGAGGAGGAAATTCTTCACTCAAAGGGTGGTGAATCTCTGGAATTCTCTGCCCGTTGAAGTGGTGGAGGCTACCTCGCTAAATATATTTAAGACACAGGTGGATAGGTTTTTGGTAGGCAAGGGAATTAAGGGTTATGGGGAGAAAGCAGGAAAGTGGAACTGAGCCACTTCAGATCAGCCATGATCTTATTGAATGGCGGGGCAGGCTCGAAGGTCTACGTGGCCTACTCCTGCTCCTATTTCTTATGTCCACTAGTTCTCCTTTATTTAACCTGCCTGTTACCTGCTCAAAGAACTCTTAACAGATTTGTCAGACATGACATTCCCTTGATGGAGTCATGCTGACTCAGTCCTATTTTATCATGCACTTCCAAATATTCCATGATCTTATCTTTAATAATGGACTCTAAAATCTCGCCAATGACTGGAATCAGGCTAACTTGCCTATAATGTTCTGTATGCTGCCGCTCTCCCTTCTAAAACAGTTGTTTTATATTAGCTACTTTCCAGTCCTCTAGGACCCTTCCTGCCTACAGTGATTGATGGTGATCTTTCAGCAATGCCTCCACAATTTCCTCAGCTATCTCTTTTAGATTCCTAGGGTGTAGTCCAGCTGGTCCAGGTGATTTATCCACCTTCAGAAATTTGTTTCCCCAAATCTTCTCCTTAGTGATGGCCACTGCACTCACCTGTGCTCCCTGACTCTCTGGCATCCCACTGGTCTCTTCCACTGTGAAGACTGATGCAAATTATTCAGTTCCTCTACCTTTTCTCTGTTTCCTATTATTATTTCTCCAGTCCCAGTTTCCAGTGGGCCAATGTCTAATTTTGCCTCTTATCTTTTATATATTGAAAAAAACTCTTCCTATCTTATATTACTAGCTAGCTTACACTTTTATATTTCATCTTCTTCCCCCCACCACTTTATTGCTTTTTTAAGTTGTCCTCTGCTTAGTTTTAAAGGCTTCTCAATCCTCTGGCTTCCCACTAATCCTCACTACTTTGGATGCTTTTTCTTTTATGCTGTCCTTGACTTACCTCGTCAGCCATGAATGTCGCGTCCTCCTCTTAGCCTGTTTCTTCCGCCTTGGAATAAATTTCTGTTGTACCTCCCGATTAACCCCCAAAAAACTCTGCCATTGCTGTTTCACTGTCTTCCCTGCTAGGCTCCCTTTCCAATCAACTCTGGCCAGCTCCTCCCTCATCTCTTTCTTTGTAGTTACTGTTATCTAATTGCAATACTATTACATCTGATTCCAGCTTCTCCTGCAGGGAGGAGTTCTAACATATTGCGATTTCCTTCACCTTAAGTTCCCTAATCAAGTCTGCCTCGTTACACATCACCAAATCCAGAATTGCCTGTTCCCTAGTAGACTCTGTCACAAGCTACTCCAAAAAACATCTTTTAGACAGTCCACAAATTCCTTTTCTTGGGATCCACTACCTATCTGATTTTCCCAGTCCACCTGCATATTGAAGTCCCCTATGATTATTGTAATATTGCCTATCTCCTGCTTTATTTTCTGCTGTATAGCCTGATGACTGCTAGGGGGCCTATACACCACTCCCATCAGTGCCTTTTTTTTTTACAACAGTGCAGATTAATATTTTTTTTAGACCAATTATCTCCCCTCTATTTAACTCCCAAAGAATTTGATTGGTATTCCACAGGTACCAGCTGCTCCTTACAGCACAGGCAAGAGGCTATTTATGTGAGGCTGGATAATGAGAACTGGTGGTATATTAAATTGTTGGAGAATCATGGACTTTTCCAACATGCAGAGGGATTCTATTTCATTCCTGCAATACTTGATAAAATATTAATTTGATCTATACATTGGTGTTGGTGATTTGAGTAACAATGGTATGTGATTTGGAAGTGTGGTCAGTTGCTTTGGCTGTAGGTTGACTAGTAGCTTGGTAGATTTCCAACACAGTTTCCACTTCCTGAGCTTCCTGCATAAATAAGACTTGCAAGAAGTCAAAGAGCAAGTTGAACAACAGCAGTGCATCCTATCCAGTGGATTATCTTGTGTTCTACCATTTGACCATTTTATAAAAGCCAACAGCATCCAAGGTACCCTCTCATGGGCAATGAATAAATTTCTAAAAAAGGTTGTAAAAGTCTTCATGAATTAGAAATTCTGGGTTGGCTTCAATTCAGGCAAACTCTTTATTGCCTTCTAGTACATTTCTGGGGGTGGAATATTAGGAAGGACTGGGAGCTATTGAACATTGATTTCTGTGTATCATTATCTACAGTGTCCAAGCAGTTTGTGTGCGTATACAAGAGCAGTAAAATGGGTAGCCAAAACTTTCTGCCCTCATTCATGGCTGGGATTTTCCAATTTTGTTAACTTGCTTGCCATAGCCAAGAATCCCACCTACTAGTGCATTGGATCTTCAGCTAGGTATCCACATAATCCTTACTCCATTTTCGGTCAATTTTGTGCCCCTTTTCAAGATTCACAGTACGAGGCTACAATCGAGTGTGATTTTAAAATACCTTGAATATGTGCATCACTGGCTAGGTCAGCATTTTTGCTCAACACTAATTGTCCTTGGGAATAGGGTGATGGTGAGTTGCCTTCTTGAACTGCTGCAGTCCATGTGCTCTTGTGAAAGAGCAGTAACATACTTCCAAGTCAGGATGGTGAATGGTTTTGGTGGGGAGAGATGCTAAAAGCAAAATTATAGATAGAAGAAATTATTGTGAATTGTGATAAATGATCTGGATTTTAACTAGTAAAATACTGCTACAACCAAAAGGCTGAAATTCCATAATCCAGGTCCATTGCTATAAGCACAGCACAACAAAAAAAAAGTAAAATAGAGATGACTGATTCATCTATGTAGAAAAGAATGCAACAACAGAGAGATGACACTTTAATCTTTTGCCCTTTTTTAGAACAACAGCTTTGGTCAATATAAAAACTGAATTGTACAAAGAACTTTCTTGTAATTCTACACTAGAGGCACTCCAAGGGACAATTTTATCCTCTTAAACAAAAATACACACTGTAAACATTTCATGAGATGTACAAGGTAGTCTGGTCCAAGCAAAACATTTGGACTAACTGAATTTTATCCAAGTTGTATCATAAATCCATTTGAACACTGAACAATTGTAGGAGGCAAGGGAATATTTGAATTATATTTGCATTATAACCAATAAGCTACCAAAAATTAAACATCCATTTATTGTATATTTGTTGTAATTGCACTGTGATTATTCACATTTGTGTGTATCCTACTCACCAGTAGCTTTTAGTATAATACTAGATTAGTATCAGACATAAAATACTGGCCTTGCCAGTCCTGTCTGTATCCTATGAAGAATTTATAAAAAAAATTTACAGCTGGATGTAAGTTAAGTCTTTTGGGCACATTCTGCTATTAGATATTCTTCCTCCACACACACCGCTTTCCCTTCAAATCAAGAAGTGTGTGGGAGTAGTACAATTACAGCAAAATTGACCTAAAAATGCACATCTTGTGGTCAACTAATAGCACATTAGGAGACTACTTAGATTGAATTCTAAACTGAGACAGGTTTTCCTGTACAAGATAAAAATCCGAAAGTGCGAGAACCAAAAAGGCACTTAAAAGTGTGCAGTATATAAAAATAATCAAATTTCTCTGCCACCCTATTAAAAAAGGCAGTAGGAAAGTCATTAGTGAAGTAAATATTTTTGTTGCAACATTAATGAGATTATTCCATGGCAGTATCGCATTCAATTATAAGAATAAATGATTCTATTGTGTGCTACATGGCAGTGCTACAAAACAAATTGAACCATTCAATAAAAAAGTCAGTTTAAGACTTAAACGCATAAAGGACACAAGTTCAGAAACCTTAAACTTTTGTCTTGACCATAATGCTGTAGTGAACTTCACAAATAGAAACAAAGTAGTTTATGAAGGCTGACTTGGTGATCCAGAGGTAGATTCAGTATCTTGGAATGGTGGTCACACTAGTTAAAACTGGCAATTCAAAAATCTGTACATCAAAAAGATCACAGACACCTTCATTTTCATCCAGATTGAAACTGTATTCATCAACTGGTGGAGGAGAAAGTCGAAGGAGGGGAAAGACTGTGGGATAAACAGAGCATATTACTGGGGAAACCATCGGCTAAAGTTAAAACAAAACTTCAGTCACCTGTTATAAGTACTTTTTTGTCACTGACTTACTCCCTACTTTTGAAGGCAACTGATTGTTCCTGACTAAGATATACTCTGTTGCAGACAGCATTTGATAGTTTGCACAATTGTAGGGCTGTCATAGCTGACTTGGTGACCATAACATGATTGGAAGTGAAATAGTCCAGTTTGAAACTGGGGTTCTAAAGCGAAACAAAGAAAACTACAAAGATGTGAGAGAGATGATTGGCCAAGCTAGACTGAGGAACTTCAATAAAAGGCATTATTTTGGTTAGGCAATGGCTAATATTTAAGGAATGAATACATGCATTGCAACAGTTACAAATTCCTTCCTGGTGCAAAATCACAATAGGAAAAAGTGGTACAATCACAACTAACAAAAGAAATAAAGGATAGTATTAGATCCAAAGAGAAGTCACATAAAGTTGCTAGAAAAAGGTAGTAAGCTTGAGCATTTGGAGCTGTTTAGAATTCAGTAAAGGACAGCAAAGATATTAATCAAGAGGGGAAACATAGTATGACATTAAACTTGTAAGGAATAAGGACTGTAAAAGTATATAAAAAGCAAAAGATTATGAAGGCAAATGTAGGTATCTTACTATCTGAAACGGGACGATTTATAACAGAGAACAAGGAAATGGTAGAGGGTGGCAAACGTAACCACACTGTTTAAAAAAAGAGGGAAGGAGAAAACAGGGAATGACAAACCAGTTAGCTTATCAGTAGCAGGGAAAAATGCTAGCGTCTATGATAAAGGATGTGATACAGGACACTTAGAAAACATCAATGGGATTAGACAACGTCAACATGGATTTATGAAAGGGAAATCATGGTTGACAAATTGAGTTTTTAGAATAGATAAGACAGAACCAGTGGATGTGGTTTTCAGAAAGCATTTGGTTAATTCCCACATAAAAAGTTAGTATGCAAATGAGATTAGGGGCAACATAATGGCATGGATCAAGATGGGCTCAGTGCACCGCTGACTCTCAGCGACAAGGACCTAGGTTTGATTCCCAGTTTGGGTCACTGTTTGTGCAGAGTCTGCATGTTCTCCCCATGTCTGAGGGAATGTGCTGGGTAGGCACACTGGTCATGCTAAAGCTAAATTCTCAGTGTACCTGAGCAAGTGCTGAAGTGTGGCGACTAGGGGATTTTCACAGCAACTTCATTGCAGTGTTAATATAAGCCTACTTGTGACACTAATGAATAAACTTAAACTAGAATTGGTTATCAGACAGGAAACAGAGTGTAGGAATAGATTAGACTTGAGTGACAAGCTGTGTCAATTGGGGAACTGGAGGGATCAGTGCTTGGGCCCCCGCTACTCACAATGATTTGAATGGGAGAATCTATATTTCCTATAAGACCATAAGATACAGGAGCACATCTAGTCTGCTCCATCATTCAATCATGTTTTATATGTTTCTTAACCCAGGTCTCCCACCTTTTCTCCACCCCCCCACAATCTTTGATCCCTTTACCAATCAAGAACTTATCCATCTTTGTCTTAAATACACTCAATGAGTTGGCCTCCATTGCCTTCTGAATTCCTCAAATTCACCACCCTCTGACTGAAGAAATTCCTTCTCATCTTGGAGCAGTGTATTGGTGGCTGGTAAGTCTAAACTGCGAGTGTACTGATTTTTTTCAATTGCATTGCTGGTTCGCGGGATTTTTTTGCAGTTTTGTGGGACCTAGGCGCGAGGGGAGTGCGGGAGTACAAAAAGACCGCAGTAGACAGCGGGCAACAGAGTGAGGCGGATGCTGAGTGAGTGCTGCAAGGGCTTTGGCGAGAGCAGGCTTAGGCAAGGTGAGTTACTGGTCAAATTTTTCCAACTGTGTCCATAAGTTTAAGGGTGGTCAATTAAATGGCAGGGTCCATGGGGAGGCTTGTCAGCTGTGTAAGGTGCAATATGTGGGAGTTCCTGGAGACACAGCATCTCTGGAGAGTCCACATCTGCACCAAGTGTCTGGAGTTGCAGCGTTTGAGGGCCCAGGTTAGGCAACTGGAGCTGAGGCTGGAGGATTTATTTTTAGTCAGGGCAAAGAGGGGATCCCTGAGCCGGGGGGAGATGGGGGATGGGGGGAAATGGGTGGGTTACAGTTAGGAAGGGGAAAAAGAAGAGGAATAATGTTCTAAAGGCTACTCCAGGGGTAGTCTCTCAAGATATCAGGGGTAAGGCACCAACTGAGGTGGAAAGGGCATGAGGGGAAGACCGGAATGCCTCAGAGGGAAGGAAGGGGGCTGGATGTGAGATAGTGGTGGGGGATGGGAGGGTTAGAGGAATTGATAGGCGGTTCTGTGGACAAAAGCGGGAGTCCAGGATGGTAGTCTGCCTCCCTGGAGCAGGGGTACAGGATGTGTCGGAGAGGGTAGAGGGAATCTTGAAGGGCCAAGGGACCCAGACGGATGTAATTATACACATAGGAGAGAAAGACGTAGGAAGGAAGAGTAGGGGGGAAATACGTAGGCAGTTCAGGGAGTTGGAGCCAGGGTGAAGTGCAGGGCCTCCAGGGTGGCAATCTCTGGGCTGCTGCCAATGCCCAGCAATAGCAGGGATAAAAATAATGAGATCCTACAGCTGAATGCGTAGCTGAGGGATTGGTGCAGGACAGAGGGTTTTAGTTTTGTAGACCATTGGGAAGGGCACTTGTATAAGTGGGATAGGGAACATTTAAATGGGAAGGGTACACATATTTTAGCTGGGAGGTTAGCTGGAGTGTTTCGGCAGGGTTTAAACTAATACGGAGGGGGGGTGGGGAGGTGAGAGACAGCTCAGGCACTGGGAGTGGGAATGAGTTGGAGGTCAGGGTAAGTCTAGATGATAGGAAAATCTCCCAGGAGGAGGATCCGAGTGGGCCTGAGGGTCTTCAGTGCATCTGTTTTAATGCGAGGAGTGTGACGGGTAAGACGGATGAACTTAAGGCCTTGATGTTTGCGAGGAATTTAGATGTGGTGGCAGTGACAGAGACATGGTTAAAGGAGGGGTAGGACTGGCAGCTAAATATTCCAGGGTATAAGTGTTTTAGGTGTGATAGGGGAGGGTTGAAAAGAGGAGGGGGAGTGGTGCTCTTAGTTAGGGAGCAGATCACAGCGGTGCAGAGGGAGGATAACATGGGGGGGTTGGGAATTGAGTCTCTGTGGGTGGAGTTGAGGAATAGGAAGGGGGCCATTACTATGCTAGGAGTGTACTATAGGCCACCCGACAGCCCGCGGGCGTGGAAGAGGGTATATGTAGGGACATTTTGGATAAGTGTAGGAAGAACAGGGTTGTTGTAGTGGGAGATTTTAATCTCACTGGGGTGGATTGGAAGGTGCCTAGAGCTGGGGGGGGGGGGGGTCGGACGGGGAGGAATTCGTAAGATGTGTATTGGAAGGATCCTTGCAGTAGTATGTAGATAGCCCGACTAGAGAGGGGGCTATACTGGATTTAGTTCTGGGCAATGAGCCGGGTCAGGTGGTTGAGGTTGCAGTAGGCGAACATGTGGCTAATAGTGACCACAACTCTGTCTACTTTAGGATACAAATGGAAAAAGATGACAGCTGTCCTAAAGGGAGGGTGCTAAATTGGGGGAAGGCTAGATACAGCCGGATTAGGCAGGAGCTTAGGGATACAGACTGGGATAGGCTGTTGGAAGGCAAGACCACGTTAGACATGTGGGAGTCTTTCAAGGGAAAACTGCAATGGGTGCAGGAAAGGCATGTGCTGGTTAGGAGGAAGGATGGGAAAGGTAGGATTAGAGAGCCGTGGATTACTAGAGATATAGAAGACCTGCTTAGGAAGAAACAAGAGGCGTATGTCAGGTCTAAGCAGCTGGGAATGGAGAGTGCGTTGGAGGAATACAGAGAGAATAGGAGGGATCTCAAAAGGGGAGTTAGGAGAGCAAAGAGGGGGCATGAGATGGCTTTGGCAGGTAGAATTAAGGAGAATCCAAAGGCATTTTACTCCTATCTTAAGAGCAAAAGGGTGGCTGGGGTAAAATCGGTCCTCTCAGGGACAGATGAGGGGAATTGTGTTTAGAGGCAGAGGGAATGGGGGAGATCCTGAATGAATACTTTGCGTCGGTATTCACGAAGGAGAGGGGCTTGATGTCTGGTACGGTCATCGAGGGAGCGGTAGATCAATTGAAAGATCTATTGATTACGAGGGAAGAAGTGTTAGGGTTTTTAGGTAGCATTAAAACCGATAAATCTCCGGGGCCCGATGGCATTTATCCTAGGCTGCTTAGGGAGACGAGAGATGAGATTGCTGGGCCTCTGACGCAAATCTTTGTCTCTTCTTTGGACACAGGTGAGGTCCCAGAGGACTGGAGGATAGCGAACGTGATACCGTTGTTTCAAAAAGGTAGGAGGGATAGCCTGGGTAACTATAGGCCGGTGAGTTTAACGTCAGGGGGTAGGCAAGTTGATGGAGAGGATTCTTAGGGATAGGATGTATGAGCACTTAGAGCGTTGCGATCTGATTAAGGATACGCAGCATGGCTTTGTAAAGGGGAAGTCTTGCCTTATCAGTCTGGTAGAATTCTTTGAGGAGGTGACAAAAATGGTTGAAGGACAAGCCGTTGATGTCATCTATATGGATTTCAGTAAGGCGTTTGACAAAGTCCCTCACGGTAGGTTGGTTGAGAACATTAAAGCTCATGGGATACTTGGCCAGGTATCTAGATGGGTAGAGAACTGGCTTGCAAAGAGGAGTAAAAAGTCTGACAACACCAGGTTTTAGTCCAACCTATTTATTTGATAATATACTCGCAAGCTTTCGGGTATATTATCAAATAAATAGGTTGGACTAAAACCTGGTGTTGTCAGACTTTTTACTGTGTTTACGCCAGTCCAACGCCGGCATATCCACATCATTGCAAAGAGGACTCAGAGAATAGTAGTGGAGGAGTCCTTTTCTAGCTGGAGGTCTGTCACTAGTGGCATGCCGCAGGGCTCAGTACTGGGACCTCTTCTCTTTGTACTATATATAAATGACTTGGAAGAGGGAGTAGGTGGTGTGATCAGCAAATTTGCTGATGACACCAAGATGGCTGGATTGGCGGGCAGTGAGGAGCAGTGTCTGGCAATACAACGGGATATTGATAGGCTGATAGATTGGGCAGATACACGGCAAATGGAGTTTAATCTGGATAAATGTGAGGTGATGCATTTTGGCCGGAATAACGTAGGGGGGAGTTATATGATAAAGGGTAAGCCCATAAGAAGTATAGAATCGCAGCGAGACCTGGGGGTGCAAGTGCACAAGTCTTTGAAGGTGGCAGTGCGAGTGGAGAGTGTGGTGAAGAAGGCCTATGGTATGTTAGCCTTTATAGGAAGGGGTATAGAATATAAGAGCTGGAGTCTAATGTTGCAGTTGTAGAACGTTCGTTAGGCCGCGTTTGGAGTACTGCGTCCAGTTCTGGTCGCCTTACTACCGGAAGGACGTGGAGACTCTGGAGAGAGTGCAGAGGAGGTTTACCAGGATGTTGCCTGGTATGGAAGGACTGGGGTATGAGGAAAGATTGAAGAAATTGGGGCTCTTTTCCCTTGAAAGACAGTGACTGAGGGGGGATCTAATAGAGGTATATAAGATTATGAAGGGTACAGATAGAGTAAACAGAGGTAAGCTATTTCCTATGACAGAGACACATAGGACAAGGGGCCATGGACTTAAGGTGAGGGGGGGGGGGGGGGAAACAGATATTAGAGGGAGGTTTTTCACACAGAGGGTAGTGGGGGTATGGAATGCTTTGCCAAGTAAGGTGGTGGAGGCAAACACGCTAGAGTCATTTAAGAGTAACTTAGACAGGCACATGAGTGGGTTGGAGATGGGTGGATATAGGAGATTGTTTTAAATAAGGGTCATTAGCATTGGGGCGTCCCTGGTCAGGTAAAATGGATATGGTACAATAATAATGTTTTTTTTTCCTCTTTTCATTCACAGGTTTTAAATTGGTCCACCTTGTGTCCAACGAGGGGCATACACACGATGGGTCGTACTTGGGCTGCTCTTGGTTGTTCGAGATTGGCCTAGTGCTTCATGTTGTTAGTGTGTGCCTAAACTGGACCAGATACTGGGCAAGACGACAGCTCAGTGACTATCACTGATTGCTGTGCAGACACATGGATTTGGGCTTGCTTGGATTTTCTCCAGGTGCTCCTGTTTCCTCCCACACCCCAAAGATGTGCTGTTAGGCTGATTGGTAGTAATAAATTGTCCCTAAATTAGTTTCCCTCAATGTGGATGGCCGTAAAACATTAGACAAGGGTCATGGGTGGAGGGGACGACGACTGGTGGTGTTAAGATGGTGGCGTGGGCTCGTTGGGCCGAAGGGCCTGTTTCCTGGGCTGTTTTTGTTCTTTGTTTGGTTCTAAATCAGAGACTGTACCCTCGAATCCTAATGTCTCCCACTAATGGAAACATCTTCTCCACATCCAATCTGTCCAAGTCTTCCAATATTCTGTAAATTTCAATGAGATTCTCTCCTCATCTTCTAAACTCCGTCGAGTACAGATGCAGAGTCCTCAAATGCTCTTCATACATCAAGCCTTTTTCATTCCTGGGATCATTCTCACGAACTTCCTCTGGACCTTCTCCAAGGCCAGCACATCCTTTCTTAGATACAGGGTCCAACATTGCTCACAATATTCTAAATGTGATCTGACCACATATTTCAACCATCACATGCAAAGTTCCAAATCTACATACACCTCACCTTTTCCATTAACCTGGCATAGATTGAAGCTGCTTTAAAATGTAATACTTGAATATTTTTGTTCATTGAGTTTTAATGTTGCTTTCTCTGGTCAAAGTCAGTGTCCAAAATGATACCTTACACATGGGAGATTAATTTAACTCCATTTAATATATTGAAAAGTTACACATTTTGTTGTGTTCAAATATTTTACTCTGTTGCTCAATAAAAAAATTCCCATAAACAAAATATCCAGAGAATGAGCAAGGTTACAGTTGTGGGAGATACAATGGTATTTAAAAAATGCAAATTTTACAGCAGAGATTGATGAGCTATAACTTACCATCTGATGACATAAATTCATCCATAATGTCCCCATCAATAGTTCCTGAAATGAAAGAAAAGTGCACAAGTTTAGTCAGAAAGAAAAAATGTTCAGATGCCATAGAGCCAGAGTTCTGGATTTCAACCTCCCATGCCCTGATCAAAACATGCATGCCCCAGTTTTCCATTGAAAGACTGATCATTGCCTATCCCTAATTGCTCAAGGGGGCATTTAAGAGTCAACCACACAAATGCAACATCAGCTGAATAGGCAAGGAGCACTTCTAGTGCTCAGTAAACCGAGTTTAGAAGAATTTCAGATGTGGATTGAACTCAAGGAGTCAGCTAGACATATCAAAGTAGCTTTCTACATTCCTTTGCAATTGATTGCAGATTTTACCCACACCTGTGAAAGAGAACTGGCACTTGGTAAATTGAAACTCAAAGCAGCAGAAAATATAATTTAACTACAAAAACAGTTCAACAGTTTACAGGCAGTGGATTGCACAAGTTTTTAATAATTAAAAAATGATCACAACTGTTGCATTGTACTCAAATCCTACAGTCTACCATGTGCCTGCAAATTGTACACTAACTGTTTCTTTCGTGACTGTTTACACATTGGTAAAAAATTGTTAATCCCAAATTGATGAGGCAAAGAACACAAAGAAAAGACACCGTGCTAACACAAAACAAAGACACTGTGCTGGCTTAACACATCTCTAAAGACAACATGCAATGCAGATGAGAAATGGCCTTGATTCCATTTTAGTGGCACAACATTGATGTGCTATCTCCAACCTGTAATGGCAAAAGTAGTAAGACAACTCGTACTTGTCCAGGTCGCGATGGAATAGAAAATAAATGTATGTCTCTGCAGCCAGACTAATATCGAAAATTACTTTTGCCTGTTTTTCAAAATGGGACTATTGCTGGACTGATAAAATAGAGTCAGAGGTTTACAGCATGGCCCTTTGGACCAAGTTGTCCATGCTGCCCTTTTGTTTGAAAACCCTTAAGCCAGTCCCAATTGCCTGCATTTGGCCCACATCCCTCTACACCCATCTTACCCATGTTACTGTCTAAATACTTTTCAAAAGACAAAATTGAACCTGCCTCTACTACTACCTCTGACAGCTTGTTCCAAACATTCACTATCCTGTGTGAGAAAATTGCCCCTCTGGACACTTGTATTTTTCCCCTTTTAAACCTATGCCCTCTAGTTTTAGACTCCCCTATCTTTGGGAAAAGATATTGGCTATCTAGCTGATCTGTGCCCCTCCATTTTATAGACCTCTATAAAATCACCCCTCAGCCTCCTACGCTCAAGAGGAAAAAGGTCCCAGTCTGTCAAGCCTCTCCTTATAACTCAAACCATCAAGCCCTGGTAGCATCCTAGTAAATCTCTTTTGCACTCTTTCTAGTTTAATAATATCCTTTTTATAATGGCTTAAGCTGATTACATGTTAGCTTCTGGAGGTTTCTGAGCAATCTGAAAGTGAACAAAGCCCTAACCTCTTATCTCCTGAAATATAACATGCCTTGCATCATATAAACGTTCCAGCCAAGCCAAAACAATCGCTTCACAAACAAGATATCTGCCCCAGCCAGCGAACGGCGACTGTTTGCAATTCCTCGTCTCCAATCTGGTACCAGTGGCCTAAGCATGACCTTTTCCAACACAAAATGGCTTTCATCTACAGGCCTCATTCAATAACCTGAAACCACTGTCACAATCAAGGCTTGAGCTGTCTGAACTTTGATTAACCAAATGTTCGAAGTTTAGGTAATTAGTATTTGACCTTGGAAGAGACAGATCTTCAGGCTAATATGCTCTACCATCAAGAGGTTGGAAGCAAAAAGGTCTCTGGCCCTCATGAAAATTGTGAAACTACTGGAATATTGAGACTTGTGCCTTCAAGACTATGTCAACTACATGTGCCTTCTCTCCTGGTGGAAGTGTTATTTCTGGAAATACAGATCATCCTGCAACAGTCCCCATCCCCTCTGAAGAAATATCCCATTAGATTTTTGATTCTGGAGTCTGAATTCACGTGAAACCTAATTTGCATTTTATTCTGCTCAGCCCTTGAACTGCTTTCCTTTTCCTTTATCCCTCTTGGTACTGTATGAGTGCAAAAAGGGGCAGATATTGCGAAACTCTTCGCCTGCTTGTGTATGTAAAAATAACCTAACCTCTTATTTTATCTTACCTCAAGTTTGCTGTGCAAGTTGTTCTTGGATTGAATACTCTAAATTTAGGAAAATTATGACCCTATTTCTTTTTACAGATGGATATTGAAAGGCGAAATCAGAGTTGTTTAAATTAACCACCCTCCTGTCTGCAACATATAACAGTGAAAGAATTCCACTTTATGTATAGATTAGTGTTGTGAAGCTGTTTTAATTTTTGCAGCCAAAAATGAGTCAGGTACAATTTAAAATGGTATATCAATTTAGCTTTGATAAAGGGTCATCTGGACTCAAAATGTGAGCTCTTTTCTCTCCTTACAGGTGCTGCCAGACCTGTAGAGATTTTCCAGCATTTTCCCTTTTGGTTTCAGATTTCAGATTTTGCTTTCATCAGTTTGGTCTGATTCTTTGAAACAAAAAAAAGCTCAAGCTGAGACAAATGAAAATTAAAATGAGGACAGAAAAAGAACAATTTTAAGCACTGCTTGTGATACACAAACTCAGTAAATCTTTGCCCTAGATTTTTCCTTACCATTTGAATCTTCTGTCTTTGTTTGCTCATATGACGCTGGAGCATGTTTGAGAATGCTCCCAACATCTAGGGGAAGCAGTGATTGTAATCCGTTCTGTTCTCGAATGTTCTGTAGTGATTCATTTGTCACCTCTTTGTAACTTTCTGCTGTGTCTGCCATGTTTGAGTAAGGGACACCTGATGCAATACCAGGCAGCTGCAGGTCACAATCTGATTTTAAAATAGTTAGACATTTAAAACAGCATATGGAAACATTGTCGTATCTTCCTTACAAGGACAAATGACAAAAACAGTGGTACTAGAGCAAGGCAAATCATGATCTAAGATGATTGATGTAAATGTTGCTAAGTACAAAGATATTTTTTGAAGTAAAAAAGTTTGAATTATTGTCGCTCCATTAGCGTGTTTATATATTATAAATTTATGATCTATAAATAAAGTGAGCATCCATTTTCTATGTGTTATGTGGCAGCTTAAATTTCAACTTGACTTCACTTGCTCCTAGTTACATATACCCATAGAAAAACTAGACCCAAGAATAAGCATCTTTTATACATAAACTTATATAAATTTAAGTCATTAATTTTCCCACAACTCACCAGGAGACTGCCTGGGTAAGGGCACCTGAACAAGGTATGGTTCCTTCAAGGAGACAACTCGGTCTGATGGAAGTGAAGTTGAAGTGAATTTTTCTGGGCATGATGGTATTGCAATATTTTGTTGTGATTGTAGGAGGTCATCTGGTGGAGGAACGGGAAACACAACAGGCTTCGAGCAGTTGGATTCCTTATTAATAAGTAGAACGTGAATAGGTCCCGATTGACTTTTCAAATTAATCTGGTATTTTTTTTGTCCATTTGGTCCCTTTTATTGGAAAAATAATTTATTAAAAAATTCCCATCGTTAATTCAAATATTTCAAATTTTAATTCCATTTTATATATTAAACAAAAATTCCAGTCAGTCTCTCATATATTTGCTCACCGACCACACTCGCTACATTGCTTATCTAAACTTGGAGTCAGGAGTGCTCCTCTCGACCTGATAAGAACAAAGAACAAAGAACAACACAGCACGGGAAACAGGCCCTTCGGCCCAATGAGCCCGCGCCGCCGTCCCACTGTCTCAGTGTCCTATTCATGATTTTAGTCTACGCCTAATGTGCCAGGATCAGGGAGGTCCAATTTAGGGACAATTTAGTACCCAATCAATCAGCCTAAAAGCACATCTTTGGGGATGTGGGAGGAAACCGGAGTACCCGGAGGAAACCCACGCAACCACGGGGAGAACGTGCAAACTCCCACAGACACAGGCCCAAATCCATGTGTCCGCACAGCAACAGAGATAGTCTCTGAGCTGTCATGTTGCCCTCGAGATGGTCCAGTTTAAGCACACTAACGACATGAAGCAATAGGCAACTCCCGAAGCAACGTCCAAGAGCAGCCCACTACAACCTGCCGCATGCATGCCCCTTGCTGGACTTAAATGCCTGTGGAGACAAAAAATTCATTATTAAACAGGCAAAGACTGTAACATCCCTGAGGCAAAACGTATTGTGATGTTAAAACGTGTGTGATGTTAAATGTATGACAATTGTAGTGGCCTATTCTTGCACTACTCAATATCAGCTGGCTGTTCGGTATCCTTAACTCCACTGTAATGCAGGAGCACCTTCAGGTTTCATCATTTGTGTGCAGGTGTGAACTTCTATTCACTCTCTTGGCAACTGTCTCGTCCACACTCATTCCTCTTCCCCTCATCTTCACTCACTCATTTAAGCTACAAGCTACAAGGACCTGGGTTCAATTCCCAGCTTGGGTCACTGTCTGTGTGGAATTTGCACATTCTCCCTACGTGTGCATGGGTTTCATCCGGATACTCCAGTTTCCTCCCACGATCCAAAGATGTGCAGGTTAGTTGATTGGCCATGCTAAATTGTCCCTTAGTGTCCAGGGTGTGAGGTTAGAGGGATTAGCAAGGTAAATATATGGGATTGTGGGGACAGGGTCTGGGTAGGATTGTTGTTGGTACAGATTTGATGGGCAGAATGGCCTCCTCCTGCACTGTAGGATTCTATGATTCAAACATTAACCTATTTTGTTTCTCTTTACAGTTGCTGTTGGAATTGCTGCATATTTCAAGTAATGTATTTTTATTCCTGATGTGTCCATTTAAAAAGTGCATATGCATTTTCATTTCACATTTCAGAAATGCTTCAACTTACTTAATCACTAAGTATATTAGAGCTGTTGTACCATAAACAAACTGTTCATTTAAGTATTCAAAAGACAAGCTACAGGCTTACCGCTAGCTTTTAATATAGCTATTTATAAAATCTAAACGACATTAATCCTGACATCTAATCACTTGAAGGTGACTCATTTAAATGAATACATCAACCATTTTGCAATAGAAATGACACCATGCAGTAACTTGATGACTGGCTAGTTCCTTATTAAACCATGACCAAAATAAATTTCTTCTTCAAATAGTCTCAAGGAATATTAACTTACACCTTATCAGGTGCACACCACTCAGCTTAATGTCTCATTCAATGATTTGGCACCTCGAGCAGTCCCTTAATAAAAGGAGTGTTAGTCTGTTAAATTTATGGTGCAAGGCTTGAACTCATCATCTTGTGACCCAGAACTGAATGACACCAACTGAAACAAGAACTGTAATTTCCAAAAATTGCACTTATAATTTAAAAGTTAAGCAAATTAAAGGCATTTAGGCTTATTGTATGGATCTGCATTATTTCAAAATGATGAACAGCTAAGTATGAACTTGAGAAATTATAGCATCATAGAATGGTTACAACACAGGATGCCCTTCAGCTTGTCGTATCTGTGCCAACTTTCTACAAGAACAATTTATTTCTGGCTGCTTCCCTGCCTTTTTCCGATAGCTTTGAATTTTTTTCTCCTTCAGGTAATGATCCAAGTCTTTTGAAAGCCACAAACGAATGTGTCTCCACCAGGCTCTAACTGGGGTTGAACCAGTGTGTTATAGAGATTTATCATAATTTTCTTTTGTACTGTATGTCCTTATTTGTTCATTAACTGTGCTGTCAACCTCCAAAACATTCTGCACATAAACCCACCCCAGCCCAGGTCCCTCTGTTGCTATACCCCCTTTAGAATTGTACCCTTTATTTTAAATAATGGGATTTGAACATGATACAATAAATGTTTGCAGCTTGAAGGCTGAATTGCAGAATGATATACATCTAAAAATTGACATATGGACTAAATAATCAGGTTAAACACATGCAAACAAGCAACACTCATAGGAACAAAAACAGACAAATTCTGCACATAAGTAGTGGACAGGATATTAAAAGAGTTAAGTTGATTAGAGTCACAGAGTCGGAGGCCCTCTGACCCATCATGTCTGCACCATGTCAAGCACCTATCTATTCCAATCCTATTTTTCAACAAGGTCCGTAGCCTTCTATGCTATGTTTCAAGTGTTTATCTAAATGCTTCTTAAATGTTGTGAATGTTCCCAAATTAAAATTTAAAAGGGATTGAGAATGAATATCTGTTTATGTTTTTAGAATCATGTTGTCCACTTGGCCATACCACTTCAAGTCAGCATACAAAAGATTTTCAAGGCTTCTAGCTCTACTAGGGCATAATTACCTAACCTTCTGTCTAGGGGCATGTGTTTATGTCTATTCGAGTGATATTACATTTAGTGGCATTTATTTGTATCCTGTTTTCCCCATGCCACTGATTGACTATCAGTCTCCTAAATCTCACCTGACTGCACCCAGAGTCCTGACTCTGCGGTTGCTGTTTTGTCTACGTTTTTCCAGTATTTGAGGCCAGAAAGAGAGGACATCATTAATAAGGATTAGGAAAACAATTGGCCCTAGTGAGTGCCAAGGCACACCTACTGTTAATTTCATATTGGCAGCCAATTTTGAGCAGTTAGTGAGGAAGTCAGCAATCCTTTGGACACAAATCTCATGTACATTTAACTTTATCAATTTGACTATAACTATATGATCAATCCTGTCAGATGTCTTGAAAATCTGTTGTAATTATGGTTCAAGTTATCCCAGTTTATAGTTTCTTCTATTATTCCTATCAAAATTAATCATTCTGCATTTTTATGCATTAAATTTTGTTTGCCATTTGTCCACCCATTTCACCAAACTGTCTATCTCCCTCAAGTAAATTTAGCACCAACTTCCTCAGAGTGCACAAATTTGAAATTGTGCCCTGTACCCCAAAGTCTAGGTTGTTAATATAAATCCTAAAACCAATCTCAGGGGAACTTTACTATATACTTTCCTCAAGACCAAAAAAAACAACCATTCACCACCACTGTTTCCCATCACTCAGCCAATTTTCTACAATGTTGCCATGGTCACTTTTATTCCAGGCACTCAAACTTTGCTCACAAATCTGTTCTGCAGCACTGTACCAAATGCCTTTCGGAAGTCCATAAACACATCAACAACATTGCCCTATTAAATCCTATTACCCTCAACAAAAAATGCAAGCTAGTTAGTTAAACATAATTTGCACGTAACAAGTCAGTGCTGACTTCCCATAATTAACCCTTATGGGCCCAAGTAATTTAATTTTGTCCCGAGTTGTCACTTACGAAAGCTTCCCCCACCAGAGGTTAAATTGACTGGCCTCTGCTGCAAGGATAAACCCAGCAGCTAAAGTTAATTTTACTATTCACTCATTACAACGCCTGCTATTAAGTATGATTGACAATGCAAAAAAACCTGTTAAAACCTGGAGTTTCATCCACATCAAAATGCTAATACAGGAGCACAGAAATAACCAGTCTAATAGTAAAACAGAAATGAGTATTTGGCAACAATAAACGTACCAGTTCAGGAATTGGAACTTCCAGTTGTGTACCAGAAGGGGCCTGGATTGCAAGAAGCGTATCACCTGTTATGGAACCACTAATGAGTTAGAATTCATAAGAAACAAAATTCTAAGTTTCAGTCAGACTTAATCAATTTATAGAACTGGGATATAAGTAAATGTTCATCTTAAAAACAGTTACTTCAAAATATTAATTCTCAGAAGGATTGGAAGATGCTTTCATCAGATAATTGTTTGGTTCCTCCAACATGGAATAAAAATCCAATCCTGTAGATATTTAAAATCTTTATCATTATTACTAGCTCTTATTTTTAAACTGGAACTTTCTGCTGAACACAAACAATTAAGATGGATGAAGCTCTGTTTGGAAATTATCTACAACAGTGTCCAAAACAAAATAATTCTCTTGTTGGTTTTGGGAATGTCACACTTGGTTATGCTTGAGTATTTGACAGACCAATTTCAAGAGCTGCAGGAATGCCATTTGCGATTGATAAGCCAACCTTACTTGCTTGCAGAGTCTATGGGTCAGTTGAGACAATGGCTTCCCAAACACCAGGCACTCAACATGATGGCACCCCTCTCAATTAATAAAGGCTGAGTCATCATCAGTCAGGAAAACAAAGCCAAATTCCAGATACTGGATAAAAATCTTTTGTTGAAGTCACTGAGTAAGGAAGGTCACATGAGCCAGGTCTCTGGCCTTTTGAGCAGATGATGTAGAGATATCGACATTGGACTGGGGTGGGCACAGTCAAGTTGACTCACTTGATGAAGGAGTAGCACTCCAAAAGCTTGTGATACCAAATAAACCTGTTGGACTTTAACCTGGACTTGTGAGACTTCTTGCTTTTGAGCAGAAGCAGGAAGAGAAGCCATTTTGGGTTAATCATTGGTTCTATTCTTATTTATCCACTTGTAGCCCCTGAGCACGGTACCATGCAACTTAACAATGGAGGTGAATACTGGAGGAGGATGGTGTAGTCAACTTTTTCAAAGACTACAGACAGCTCAAGGAGGAATAGTCTGCCTTTGCTACATTCACATAGGATGTGATTTGTGACTTTGATAAGAGATTAAAGAGAGCAGTTACTGAAATAATCAGCAAAGCATGCTAGTGACTCAATTCATTCACCATTGTGCTAGTTCAATTCTTATCAAATGCCATTGAGCTGCTCAGCGGAGGGGCACTTTTCTCTTCACTAGGAGTGTAGAAGTAGAGCTTTCCTGAGACTAACATCACTACCTCATAATAGCTGGCTTAGGGTGGCACTGGTCTGAGAGCAGGTTAGACTGATGCAGATGCACATAGTTTTCAGAGAAAATAGAAATCTTTAGAATAAGCAGAGAATGGTAAAGATGGATATTAACAAACCTTGAAAACACTTGCAGACATCTTCATGAGTTGTATATGCCAATGTAAAAAGTTAAGGAGATTGAAATAGAACTTTAAACACATTTAAATAGCACTTTTGTACTGAGCTAATATATCTTCCTCACCACTTTCAGCAGTCCAATGGTGTATTTTTTTTTTCACACTACTGTAATCTACTCAAGAACATCTCAAGTACCAGCACATTTTTGTGCCTACACATGAAATGTAATACCTTGTCCCTTCTTCATCCCACCATCCAGGCCCATGAACATTCCTTTTGATTTTGTATTCTACATTTGCTGCTCGGGATGTCGTCTCTTCTAACTTGGGGAGACCCAATGCAGATCATTTCTTTTCATTCTTATGCATGACCCTGAGCTTCAAGTTGTCTTTTGCTTAAATTCTCCATCCCATTCCCAATTTGTCCTCAGCCCCTTCCAACGAAGTTCAACCTAAGCTTGAAGAACAGCACCTCATCTTTTGGTAGGCGTTTTAGGGACTTTCAATCTCAACAATAAAGTTCAATAATTTCAGACCACCATCATTTCTGCTACTCCCATTTAGTCCTCTAGATCCATCTTTTGTTACTTAGTCAATTACTACCTGCTTTTGCCCTGTACCATCAGCCATTTTATCATTTAACCACTTTAATCTTCCATCTTACAACAGTTTTTGCGTTTTTTCTTAGGCAGCTTTTGCTATCAACACTGTGGATCCATAGTTGTACTATTTTACTCTAATGTCAGAAAGGAGATGCTTATTAAACAGTTATTAAAGACAGTGATTAAAAATGTCTCACCTTCCTCAAGTTGGTGGCATGGAAAAAAAATGGAGCCAGGGATCAATATGGGGAGGTTTTTGACTCATCCAGTGATACATGCAATTCTGGATTACAACCTCTATATCCCATATTTGAAGCTCTGAATATCTTCTGGTTGGATCCTTTTTGTATTTTGAAGCCATTCACACAGTTTGAGCCCTATAGCAGGCACAAGTCAGAGGCAAGGCCATCCTGCAGTTCCCAAATATCCTGCTCTGGATCCTCTTCCACTTAACCAGGCTTGTCACTGGAAAGAGGCTCCTGAGCTCAAACACAGGATATGGAGGTTATAATCTGTAATTGTGGCTATCACTGAGTGAATCAGAAACCTTCCCTCCTCCAGATCCTGATCACAGAATCTTTGGGGAGACTGTGCACCAAATCCATGCATGCAAACCACCCCGCCCCCCAGCCAAGGCAAGAACTGGGTGAATGGTTTCAGAACCCAACTAAGATCAAACCAGCATTGCGTCTCCTGCAAATTACATGATTGGTTTTCTGTGCATACACAGACAGATATTGGTGGTCAGCTTGCTTAACCCCTTTTCCCTGTCTCAGTACTTGCCTAAAACCTGTTACAACACCAATCTTCTCATGAAAGATCACTCACCTGAAACATTAAGGGCAGAATTTTACACTCCATGAATGCAGGTTTTGAAGCCAGGAGTGGGAGGCAGAGCATAAAATTGAATGATCGGTGATTCCCTTCAGAATCCACCTGCCGAGACCCAAGGCAATTTCACATTGGGAGGGCAGGGTCTCAGGAGGAAAACCCGCCCTTTCATCCATTAAGTTTTTTATATTTAAGTTTATTTAAAAGTGTCACAAGTAGGCTTATATTAAACACTTCAGACACAGGAAGAACGTGCAGAGTGACTCAAACTGGGAATCAAACCCAGGTCCATGGAGCTGTGAGGCAGCATTGCTAACCACTTTGCTGCCCACAGGCACCTAAATGGCCACTTAATGTTAGAACTCTGGGCCTCCCCTCCCCGCCCTAGCCTATGCCTTGGCTCCATGTTTGCCTGCACGCCCCCCCCTCCCCCGGAGTCCTCTACTCTCCACCCCCAGGACTTACCATTTCACCAATCCCAGGATTTAACTCCAGGTAGAGCTTTGCAGTACCGCTTCTGCAGCCTAATCAGGTTGGACAGCTGTTGCTCAATCCGATTATCCAACATGTCCCACGAGTGGGAAGTCCCACCCATTGCCAATCAACACTCAAGTTAGCATTAAATTGCAGTGGGAGTTAGAGAGTCATATGTTGCACATTAGATGCCAACTCTCAGGATCACTTGCCTTGCTATCCTTAAAATCTTGCTGATTCTTTTCCTTGCTACGTATACTGTTTGAGCTGTTGAGTATGTCAAGAATGTTTTTCAGATTCCAAGCAGTTGCAGTGTTTTACTTTCGTATTAGTTTTTCCAATTTGTTTCAGACCTATTTAGTTTCTACAACTTACATTTAATAAAATAATTACAGGTATTAATTGGTCTCTGATCTAAAGTGCATTGCTTATGTAAATCATATGCTCCACATAACATGCCTCAGCTCAATGTCCCTGGGATAATATTGAGGAATGTTTAAAGGTATAGGAGTATCCTATATTTAAAATTACATTATTCCATGGAAAAATACTGGACTGTTCAGTTTACACAGGATGTTGATTTTATGCAAGAGGTAGAGTGTTGCTGAACTACAAAGGATATCTATTATTGTGCGTGTTGTCAGTTATGTTTTCAATACTCTGCTGCAGCCACAACTTCTGTTGATCAAGTTCTCTCTCCTTTGTTTCCAGTTCTTCAATCTCTGCCTTTAGGTATCTCAATCGATCTATTACTTCTTTCGTGTTGCATCCTGGACCAACACCTCTATTAAAGGAAAATATAAGTTAGTGTGTCCAATGAAGTGGGAAAGTAATTTTAACACTTGCAAGAAATAATTGTGCCTATATTCAACATAGGAATCAATCGCTGAGTAACAAAAATTCTACAATTTGTTTTTCTGACAGGCAGAATTCAGCGTGTGAGCTATCTTACACCCATGCCAATGTACATCCACACCTTTCAGCCAATATAAAAACTTCACAATGTGCACTATTATAGATACGTTGCTTAACGAATCAAGTTTAAAAACATTAAATACAATCTCCCATTAGTCAGTAGAAAAAATGAATATAGTGTTTGAGGTACAAGTTATCACATAGATAAAGATGTTGACACACACCAATTTATATTTTAAAAAACTGCCTCGATATTGATAAGCTGGAAGATTTGCTATTATACATACTCAGATTTTGTGGCACAACAAGATTTTGATATAATAATTATTTAGGTTGCTATTACTGAACTAAACTCGGCTGACAAGAAATTAAAAGGTTGCAAGACAGTGGGATTGACATTGTAGATAATTTCAGAAGGGGTGCCTGAATCATCTCTGAAACAAGGATTATACATTCTAACAGATATTCATATTCTTGTTGCTGCGACAATTCTATTCATCAAATCTAAACAGCAGTCAGTACCAAGTTAGGCAGATGGGTTTTGCTCTGAGGGTGGTCAAGCTTTGTCCAAAAGTTGACACTACAGTGAGGCTTTTAAAAAGGCAATGACGTAGGGAAGGCAGTCAGGCAGCAAAAATGCATGAAAAGGTTTTATGAGGATGGTCTGTCCTGTATTGTCAAAAAGAGCAAACAGTTCTTCTTTCAAGTTAACTCACTGAAGTATAGTGTGTTCGTTTTATATTAGCTACACAGAAGTTATACTTAATTAAGAGCATTTGATTATACTGCTGTTCTGCACATTCATTAAGTTGCTTTATTTCACAAAATGAACTGAATCAGGCCTTGCTTCATCTGGTGTTAACCCAGCACACCTTCTGAAGAAATATGCATGCAAAAGACTAACAGCCTGTTCAGTTACATCACTGAACACCACAACTACACCGGCAGGTGTAAAGAAATGGAAGACAACTCCCATAAAAATAAAACTTGCTGATTGCAAACAGATGTTATACTCCAGTAAACCTGCAAAGATATCCATGGCCAAATTTGTAGAAATAAAATAACAATACACCATCAAGACCATTGAATTCTATGATTAAACGAGTATAATTGAATTTTTATTTCAATGTTTGAGAGGAGCAAGTTATGCACTCACAAGCTTAATGCTTTAATGTTACATACCGACATATAAATATAACCATACAGCACAGTGATGGTCATTCGCCCATTGTGTCTGTGCCAGCTCTTCTAAAGAGTGATCCAACCCAGGTCACTGTCCTGTTGTTTCCTCACTGCTCAGCAGTTTCTTTTTTTTTGAATACGTACCTAGTTTTAAAGTTTACTATCGACTCTATTTCTGTCATCTTTGTAGGCAGTGTTTTCGAGAAAATAACACCTCAGTGACTTTTTCTATCAAAACCCTTCATATCTGAATGGTTTGTCCTTTTAACCTTTTGAGTGAAGAAAATTCCAGCATCCCTAGTCTCTTAATAACCAAAGGCCCTCATCTCTGATATCATCCTAGTAAACCTTTTCCCCACCCTCAGCAAGGTCTTGATATCCTTTCTAAAATGTAGTGTCCAGAATTAGCCATAATACTCCAGCTGGGGCTAAACCGGTAATATATCAAGGATTAGTATAATTATTTAGCTTTTGTAAACTATGCTTCTACCACGATCGCCTACAATCTCATAAGCCTTACTAATTTATCAAGCTACCATTTGCATATGAACCTCCAGCTCTCTCTGTTCATACAATCCCTTTAAAATTGCACCATTTCAGTTATATTGTCTCATTTTTTCTTTTAAAAAAGCATCACTACATTTCAGTAATAACTTAATCTGCCTTACATCTGTGCATTTCACTAGTCCAGGTTTCCTGAAATCTGGTCCTTTGTTCTTCAGTTTTCTGCCGTCTGCAAACTTCAAATTAAGCCCTCTCTAAAAGTTCAGATCAATAAATAAAAATCATAAGCATCTAAAAAAAGTTACTTTAACCTACTTCCATTGAATGCTGTTTTTTGATTTCTTTTCGATTAAGCCAATTCCTTCTAATACATTGGTGATATCATATATTCTTCTTTTCTGCCTCACTGCAAGTATATCAGCAGCCTATAAAGGGCGAGAACACATATGGTTAACAAAAAAAGTATTCAAATGAGAAGTTCACTTATTACTGAAGTAATTTTAACAGTAAAAACTTTTTACTGAAATCTTAGAAATATTAACACAAATAAAAAGTAGAAAATAAGCACATGATAAACAACAGACCCACACAAAGCATCTTATGGCACTTCTTCCTGGATCATCTGGCTTGATTCCAGCCCACCCGGTCCCCCAGCAGACACTTTCGCCCAAGGCAGACAGGCTGAGCTGGAAATTTTCCCTTCTCCCCCTACCTTCCGAGGATGAAAATTCAACCAAATGATCAAAGTAATATCCTGTAAAACAATAAACCTTTAGCTCTGGAGTGTTTCTGCTTTGACAGCTGAGTTACTGTTGGTAATGGATTATACAAATCTACTTCACCTTCATGAAAAGAGCCTGTTGAATAAACATTCAACTCTTTCTAAAGGAATATTACTGATGACCTTGACTTTTTTGGCAAAGATGGCAAGATAAAGCCAACATGATACTCTATTCATGTCTGTTACAGAAATGTTCTTCCAATCATGATTTCTAGGAGCAGAGAATGGCATGGCAATTAAAGAAAAATCAACAAAGGATTGACCTGTGGCCATGAAAGACAATATGTGATTGGAAAGCAAGGTAACTTCAGAAACTATAAAAATTTGATAAGAACAGGAATTTCTTTGTAGTGTTAGCTGTGGTCTAGTTGCTAGCACTCTGCATCCGAGTCAGATGAGGTTTCAAGTTCCACTCCAGTGACTTGGGCACAAAAACCAGGCCAACACTTCACTGCAGCACTGAGGGAGTGCTGCACTATCAGAGGTGCCTCCTTCAAATAGGGCCCCATCTGCAAATGATCCTTGACACAATTTTGAAGAAGAGCAGGAGGGCTCTCCCTAGTGTCCTAGCTAATATTTATCACACAGTCAACATCAATAAAAAGCAGATAATCTAAGTTAATATGACGCTGCTGTTGGTGGAAGTGTACTTTGTCCAACTGACTGCTTAGTTTCCTACCATCATTGCTTCCACCCTCACAGACCTGTGGCAGAGTCACTCATACTATCCTCCTTTCTAGTATCCCTATATGAAGAATGATATTGCAAAAGTACTTGGGACATTCTGGAATCAAGAACATAGAAACACAGAAGATAGGAGCAGGAGGCCAATTGACCCTTCCAGCCTGCTCCGCCATTCAGTACAATCATGGTCAACTCAAATGCCTAATCTTGCTTTCTCCCCATAACCTTTGATCCCATTCACTATATCCAGCTGCTTCTTGAATACATTCAATGTTGTGGCATCAGCTACTTCCTGTGGTAATGAATTCTACAGGATCAACATTCTTTGGGTGAAGAAATGTCTCCTCATCTCTGTCCTAGATGCTCTACCCCAAACTTCAGACTGTGACCCCTGGTTCTGGACTCCCCTATCATTGGGAATATCCTTCCTCATCTACCTTGTCTAGTCCTATTAGAACTTTATAAGTCTCTATGAGATTCCATCCCCCTGTTTTGTCTGAGCTCCAGCGAAAACAATCCTAACTTAGTCAATCTCTCCTCATATATCAGTCCTGCCATCCCTGGAATCAGCCTGGTAAACCTTTGCTGTTCTCTCGAGAGCAAGAACATCCTTCTTAGAAAAGGAACAAAAACTGCACACAATATTCTAGGTGTGGCCTCACCAAGGCCCTGTATAATTGCAACAACACATCCTTGCTCCTGTAATTGAAACCTTGTAATGAAGGCCAACATGCCATTTGCCACCGCCTGCTGCACCTTTAGTGAGTGGTGCACAAGGACACCCAGGAGACACACTCCTCTCTCCCAATTTACAGCCATTCAGGTAGTAATCTGCCTTCTTGTTTTTGCTTCCAAAGTGAATAATCTCACATTTATCCAAATTATACTGCATCTGCCATTGATTTGCCCACTCATCCAACCTGTCCAGATAACACTGAAGGATCTCTGCATCTGCATCACAATTCACCCTCCCACCCAACTTGGTATCATCTGCAAACTTTGAGATGTTAAATTTTGCTCCCTCATCCAAATCACTAATATATATTGTGAATAGCTAGGGTCCCAGCACCAATCCCTGTGGCACCCCACTAGTTGCGAACCCGCCAATTTGAAAATGACCCATTAATTCCTAATCTTTGTTTCTCCTCTGACAATCAGTTTTCTATCCATCACAACACAATTCCCCCAATCCCATGTGCTTTAATTTTGCATGATAACTTTTTATGCAGGACTTTGTCAAATGCTTTCTGAAAGTCCAAATATGCCACATCGACTGCCCCCCCCTTGTCAAATCCATTAGTTACATCTTCAAAGAATTCCAACAGATTTGTCAAGCATGATTTCCCCTTCATAAATCCTCGCTGACTCCGTCTGATCCTGCCACTGCTTTCTAAATGCTCCACTATAAAGTTCTGATAATAAGGTTGCTATACAAGGGAAAATCTTTTTTCCTTGGTTGGATAAGGCCATTCTTTAGAATGTAACTAAACACATGACAATGTCTTTTCCCCCACACTCCTCTGCGTAAACATTCATTCAGCGACTTAAAATTACAACCAGTTAAATCTGCTATCTACTTTTCATCTGTCTTGTTCATACAGACAGGAGGCAATTAAAATCTGTGGTTCAATTATAATTGGGCCTATTGTCGACAAGAGCCATACAACAAAAGACCATGTTGAGTAAATCAAACACAGCAACTCTTTTTAAAAAAATAGTTTGAAGGACTGTCTTAATCAGATAACTTCATTATCTAATTTCCAGAAAGTTTACCCAACTTTCCAAGATAAATCATCAGTAGAGATTTTGGATAACCCTCATGAGAAGCTACAAAATATTTGTTTAATATCATGTCCAGTAAAACACATGTCATCATCATAACTTTAAATACGGATTGTACCCATATGAAAGCTTTAGGATATGTGTTCATTTAAAGATTAACACAGAAGAACTATGAAGATGTGTGCCAAAGGGGTCAGGGGACCTTTGCAAATTCAACACAGACTATCAAGCTTGACGAAAGTTCTGAATTGAAACATAATTGTGGAGAGGGAGAGGGTCTTCCCTTCAACAGGCTTGCTCCTATGAGGTTGGTTTAATAAAAGGTCTCAAGGTTAAGGATCCTCAAGGAAATAGTGAACATAGTATGATGGAATTGAGCATTCAGCTTGAATGCAAGAAAATTGGGACTGAAATATCAGTGTTAAACTTAAAGGGGAATTAAAAAGATGTGAGGATGGAATTGGGCAAAGTGGATCAGTCATATAGATTAGTAGATGAAACAATAGAAGAGCAGCGGCAAACATTAAGATAATTCATGACTCCCAGCAAAACTATGGTGGAGGAGTTAAATAGATATTTTGTATCAGTCTTTACAATACAGGATATTTTATTTGTCACAGTTGGCTTACATTAACACTGCAATGAAGTCACTGTGAAAATCCTCTGGTCACCACACTCTGGCACCTATACGGGTGCACTGAGGGAGAATTTATAAGCTATAAGCACCCCAGAAATAGTGAAAAAAAGAATTAAATACAGTCACAATCACCAGAGAATGAAGAATTTGGCACTCAGCCAAAACTCCATTCACTACAGCAAGACAGGAGAGTCCCAGCAGTGGGCAAGGTTGGAGAAATCTGATCTTAGTTTTAGGCAAACTAGTGCCAAGGATTAGAAAATTGCCAATGTGATGCCCTTGTTTGAAAAGGGAAGGAGGCAAACTATAGGCCAGTTGGCCTAACTTCAGCTATTGGAAAAATATTAGAATTGATTACAAAGGAGAGAATAACACTGCATTTACAAAGTCATAATCTGACCAGAGTCAGCATAGTTTCATGAAGGGAAAATCATATCTGACAAGTTCTTTGAGGAGATTTCAACCAGAGTAGATAGAGGCGAACCAGTCAATTTTGTATATTTGGATTTTCAGTAGACATTTAATAAGGTGCCACTCATGGGAGCATATAAGACCAGAGGGCATAGTCACAGAAAAGGAGGTGCTCATTTAAGATGGATTTGAGGAAGAATTTCTTCTCTCAAAGAGTGGTGAACTTTTGGATTTCTTTGCCCCAGGAAGCTACAGAGGACAAGTCCTTGAACATTTTCAGGGCTGAGATCAATAGGGGAACTCAGGGTTACAGAAATAAAATGGACTTAGTGTTATTTCAGCCATGATCTTATTAAATGGCAGAACTGACTTGAAGGGCTGAATGACCTCTATTCCCATATCTTATGGGCTTGTTGCATTCACTCCTGCAATTGGTCGAAGTTTACTTTGAAACACAAAATCAATGAATTCCTGGACTCCATGTCTGCAAGTTTGCAGCGTAACAAAGGAAAACTGCTGAGATCAACCTTCCATAAGCTAAAGGTGAAAAGATCACCATCCACTCTATTTTGTGGATCAATGGCCATTGTCTATGTCACTGACACTGATTCTCTATTATGAAATCCTTTTTGCCAAAACTCAGAAGAGAACTGGGGAGGCAGTTTGTATAATAACAGTGACAACAGCAACATGGAAAAGCTGTGTTACTTTGCCTTACAGGAATCAAGAGACTTGAAAGTCTTTAAAAAAAAGCTTACCAGCCCAGTTACAAAGCTCTGAGTTCACTGTTAAAGAAACTGGACCTCCTAATGTAAGTTACGAGTACTACACTTCACGACTTCCTGAACATCTTTCTCTTCAAAGGAAAAATGCAAAAACATGGGTCTGTTTCCACCTGAATTAATTTGAACTACAATTCAAGAACAGGAAAAAGCTACCTGCTCTACTCGACTCAGGCACGTGAATTGCTAACCATTCTTTTGGGTTATATTTGTAGAAGTGAACAATCTTCTTGCATCTTTCTTGAGTATGTGGTGTTTAAAGTTTATCTATTAGTATCACAAGTAGGTTTACATTAACACTGCAATGAAGTTACTGTGAAAATCCCGTAGTCTTTACATTCTGACACCTGTTCAGGTACACTGAGGGAGAATTTAGCATGGTTAATGCACCTAACAAGCATGTCTTCCATTCTGTGGGAGGAAACCAGAGCACCCAGAAGAAACCCAAGCAGCCACAGGGATAACATAGACTTTGCAGACAGTAATCCAAGCCATAAATCGAACCGGATCCCTGGCTCTGTGAGAAAGCAATGCTAACCACTGTGCCACCGTACCATGACTGACGTGGCATTTAGATCTTTTGAATTCATGTGTGAATAAATAATCCTCCATGTTTACATCCCCAGTCTGCTGCTGGTCCCGTTAAAATTGACCACACATTATTGAGAGGTTTCAAAACACCACACATCTACCTTTTCAAAAACAAAACCACACTGATAATGGACAAAAGGAAAGTGAAAGTCCAAAGGTGTGAAGGTTAGGTGGATTGGCTATGCTAAATTGCCCTGACTGTCTATAGATGGATTAGACATGGAAAATGGGCAGACAGAATGCAGGGGCGTGCCTGAGTGGGAAACTCTTTTGGAGGGTTGGTGCAGATGCAATGGGCTGAATGGCTATTTCTGCAATGGCATTCTATGGCATTTAGGCTCTCAGTTCACCTTTCCTTCCTCTACCTGAAATGTTAAAGAGAGTGTCCTTTAAACCAGCATGCATTTAATTTAACAACGTAACACAAGATTAACAGTGAAAGAATCAACAGTTAAAAATATTTCAATATGAACAAAACACGCACTTAACCAATAAGCCCTCACTACAGAAATTGCATTTATATAGTATCTCATCACATTTCAGGATGTCCCAAACCACTTCAGAGGTACCAGGCAATTGTGCCATTTGTGCGCAACAGCTCCCACGAGCAAGTGGGAAGAATGACTAGGTCATGTAGTTTTAGTGGTATCAGTTGGAATACAAACATCGACCAGAACTCAGACGTTCTGTTACTGTGGCCACGGTGCATTGCCCCTCCCAACCTCTGCGTGGTTGCTACAGACTTTGACACAAAGTCGCCTTCCACCAGGATGGGCCAGAAAATCCTACCTATAATCTTGGTCTCACTACAAATTCCCTCCTCTCGTTTTCCTTCCTTGACCTCCAAGGTTTGCTAGGGCAACTTCAACATTTCATTCGACTTCAAGCTGAGCAACCATATCCTGCAAGTAAAAAAACTATGTCTATCACTACTGCATTGCTCAGCTGGTCTCCTCTCTCAGCCTTTCTCCCACTAAAAATTTAATCTATATCTTTGTCACCTCTATATTTCAATATTCCAATGTCTTTCCTGTCTAATCTTCCATTCTCAACTCTCTAGAAACTGCAGCTCATTCAAACCTTCCATATTCCAACCCACAATGCACAATCATATATATCACCAGAGATTCATACTGGATAAACAGAGGCCAAAGCTCAGGATTGAAAATTAATACCTCAAAATTCAATTCCTTCATGATTTCACACCTCCCTAAATGCAACTTACTTTGAGCCCTACAAACAACAACCCCTAACCCACACTAAAAACTCCCTAATATTGGATTTCCTCCTCCTTTCATTTCATATCAGCAACTATACTTAAAAGACATTCTTTTGATTAACTTTTGGTCACCTCCTTATATCTTTAGAACATAGGACATTACAGCGCAGTACAGGCCCCTCAGCCCGCGATGTTGCGCTGACCTGTGAAACTAGTCTAAAGCCCATCTAAGAACATAAGAAATAGGAGCAGGAGTAGGCCATCTAGCCCTTCGAGCCTGCCCCGCCATTCAATAAGATCATGGCTGATCTGTCGTGGCACTATTCCAATATCATCCATATGTTTATCCAATGACCATTTAAATGCCCTTAATGTTGGCGAGTCTATTACTGTTGCTGGCAGGGCATTCCCCACCCTTACTACTTTGAGTAGAGAACTTACCTCTGACATCTGTGCTATATCTATCACCCCTCAACTTAAAGCTATATCCCCTCGTGCTAGCCATCTCCATCCGAGGAAAAAGGCTCTCACTGTCGATCTAATCCTCTCATCATCTTATATACCTCTATTAAGTCATCTCTTAAGTTTCTTCTCTCTAGCAAAAACAGCCTCAAGTCCCTCAGCCTTCCTCGTAAGACCTTCCCACCATACCAGGCAACATTCTGGTAAATCTCTGCACCCTTTCCAATGCTTCCACATCCTTCCTATAATGCGGCGACCAAAACAATAAGCAATACTCCAAGTGCGGCCGCACCAGAGTTTTGTACAGCTGCAACATGACCTCATGGCTCCGAAACTCAATCCCTCTACAAATAAAAGCTAACACACTGTACGCCTTCTTAAACAACCCTATCAACCTGGGTGCCAACTTCCAGGGATCTATACACATGGACACCAAGATCTCTCTGCTCATCCAAACTACCAAGTAACTTACCATTAGCCCAGTACTCTGTATTCCTCTTACTCCTTTCAAAGTGAATCACTTCACACTTTTCCGCATTAAGCTCCATTTGCCACCTCTCAGCTCAGTTCTGCAGCTTATCTATGTCCCTCTGTAACCTGCAACATCCTTCTGCACTGTCCACAACTCCACCGACTTCAGCGTCATCTGCAAATTTACTAACCCATCTTTCTACACCCTTGTCCTGGTCATTTATAAAAATGACAAACAGCGGTAGCCCCAAAACAGATCCTTGCGGTACACCACCAGTAACTGAACTCCAGGATGAACATTTCCCATCAACCATCACCCTCTGTCTTCTTACCGCTAGCCAATTTCTGATCCAAACTGCTAAATCACCCTCAATCCCATGCCTCCATATCTTCTGCAATAGCTTACCATGTGGAACTTTATTAAACGCTTTACTGAAATCCATATATACCACATCAACTGCTTTACCCTCATCCACCTCTTTGGTCACCTCAAAGAGCTCAATAAAATTTGTGAAGTACGACCTACCCTTCACAAAACTGTGTTGGCTATCCCTAATCAAATTATTCTCATCTCTTACAATCCTTTCCAAAACTTTGCCCACAACAGAAGTAAGACTCACTGGTCTATAATTACCAGCGTTGTTTCTACTCCCCTTCTTGAGCAAGGGGACAACATTTGCTATCCTCCAGTCTTCTGGCACTATTTCTGTAGACAATGATGACCTAAAGATCAAAGCCAAAGACTCTGCAATCTCCTCCCTAGACTCCCAGAGAATCCTAGGATAAATCCCATCCAACCCAGGGGACTTATCTATTTTCATACTTTCCAGAATTGCTAACACCTCCTCCTTATGAGCCTCAATCCCATCTAGTCTAATAGCCTGTATCTCAGTATTCTTCTCGATAACATTGTCTTTTTCCTGCGTGAATACTGATGAAAAATATTTATTTAGCACCTCTCCTATCT
Organism: Carcharhinus amblyrhynchos; assembly: GCF_965287045.1. Classification (NCBI taxonomy): domain Eukaryota; kingdom Metazoa; phylum Chordata; class Chondrichthyes; order Carcharhiniformes; family Carcharhinidae; genus Carcharhinus; species Carcharhinus amblyrhynchos. The sequence continues at coordinate 82,449,663 of NC_137331.1, read as the reverse complement.
CTTCATACTCCATGCACAACTTCCTACTACTGTCCTTGACTGGCCCTAATCTTATCCTAGTCGTTCTTTTATTCTTGACGTACTGATAGAAAGCTTTAGGGTTTTTTCTGATCCTACCTGTCAAAGACTTCTCATGTCCCCTCTTGGCTCTTCTTAGCTCTCTCTTTAGGTCTTCCTGGCTAACTTGGAACTCTCAAGCATCCTAACTGAGCCTTCACATCTCATCTTGACATAAGTCTCCTTCTTCCTCTTCACAAGCGATTCAACTTCTTTAGTAAATCACTGTTCCCTCGCTCGACCACTTCCTCCCTGCCTGACAGGGAGGAAGGACACACAGTAGCTGTTCCTTGAACAAGCTCCACATTTCAATTGTGCGCATCCCCTGCAGTTTCCTTCCACATCCTATGCATCTGATCACATCAGAATTTCCTTTCCCCTAGCTATAATTCTTGCCCTGCGGTATATACCTATCCCTTTCCATCGCTAATGTAAACGTAACCGAATTGTGGTCACTATCACCAAAGTGTTCACTTACCTCCATATCTAACACGTGGCCTGGTTCATTACCCAGTATCAAATCCAACGTGGCCTCAGCTCTCGCTGGCCTACCTACATACTAAGTCAGTAAACCCTCCTGCACATATTGGACAAAAGCTGACCCATCTAAAGTACTCAAACTATAGCTTCTCCAGTCAATATTTGTGAAGTTGAAGTCCCCATAACCACTACCCTGTTACTTTCACTCCTATCCAGAATCAGCTTTGTAATCCTTTCCTCTATATCTCTGGAACTTTTTGGAGGCCTATAGAAAACTCCCAACAGGGTGACCTCTCCTTTCCTGTTTCTAACCTCAGCCCATACTACCTCAGTAGACAAGACCTCATCAAACATCCTTTCTGCCATTGTAAAACTTTGACTTGCCATCCAGTTTTAACATAATGCCATTATCGTTGTTAAGCACCTTGGGATGCATACTACATTATAAACATTATACAAAATAAACTTAGTTTTGAAATCATAATACAAGGATTTTTCATTAATGATTCAGTTGAGTGTCCCATTCTAGCAATTGCACTCTACATATTCCTTATAAGATTGATTGCAGTTGTTTACCTATGGTCCACCAGCTTTTTCCTTCTTAGGATACAGGCATCACTGGCAAGACCAGCATTTCTTACCCATCCATAATTGCCCTTCAACTGAGTGGCTTGTTGGGTGATTTCAGAGCACAGTTAAGAGCCATTCACTTTGTTAGACACATATAGAGCAAGTAAGGATGGCAGATTGGCTATTTATTAGCAGAACATTAAAGGACATAACATGGATTTTTACAGCAATCAATGAGAGCTTAAATTTTAGATTCATCAATCAGCTGCCATGGTTCGATATGAACCCAAAGCAATTAGCTTGGATCACAGACTGCTAGGCAATGACATTACCACTTTGTCACCATCTCCACCACTTAGTTTATTAAAGAATAGAGTTTATGAAAGAACAGACCTGTCATTTCAAAAAAAACCTAGTATTTCCCACAACAGGATTCAGCTGCTGGGAATCCACACATAGGCTGGCTGTGCCACAACAAATGATTTGCCCTTTGGGGAGCTTATGTTAAATTTCCCCCCAAATACACTTGGCTGCAGCTGGTATCAAGTAAAGATAAAGGTGCCTGAACTAAAGAGCAGGTAGATCTGGATGTTATCCACCTCCATCCCACTCCCCCAGTAACTGCCGGTTGTTTTTAAACACATGTGGTTCCCTGCCCTCCCCTCCAGCAGGTGTGGTAGCAGAGAGGGGGGTGGTGTTAGCCCTGACCTGCTTGAGGTCCAGCACTCCGTCCTCGGCCTCCTGCAGCAGCGACACGAATCTGGTGGTGAGGAGCCCGAGACTCTTCTCATGACGGCCGGGCCCCGAGCCAGAGCTCGAACCCCGCGTTCCTCTGCCCGCGCCCTCACCGCCGGGCTCGGCCATCGCCACGGCCGATTGTGACGTCGCGGCGGCCCCCCGAGCAGCCAATCAGGCGCCGGGTATGGACGATTTAAAATCCAGGAAGTGACGTCGGAGGCCGGTCAGCACCATGGCAACCGAGCAGCGGCACGCGCTGTCCTGGGCGACCGTTGGTTGATGCGTCTGGAGAAGCGCTCAGTCCCCGGGGCGGGTGGAGAACAGCGGAGTCCGAACATGTCTGCTTAAAATAAGAAGCTTGACCAGCGACTGATAGCCAAGTTCTGCACATATGAGGATGGCCTCAACCGGGATCTTGGGTTCATGTCACACTATGTGTGACTGCTGAGACTTACCTGGACTTGCAAAATTGCACTAACTTTATTGTCTGGAGACAATATACATCTCGTTAACCTGTGCTTAACCTTCGCTCCACTCACATTGTCTGTACCTTTAAGACTTGATTACCTGTAAAGACATGCATTCCGACCATTATTTTGTAATTTGAGTTTGTGTCTTTATATGCCCTGTTTGTAAACAGAACTGCCACCCACCTGATGCAGGAACAGCAGGCACTCTGAAAGCTAGTGGCTTTTGCTATCAAATAAACCTGTTGGACTTTAACCTGGTGTTGTGAGACTTACTGTGTTTACCCCAGTCCAACTTCAGCATCTCCACATCGTGACATCCAGGACAAAGCAGCCCACTTGATTGGCACCACTTCAGCAAACATCCATCAACTCCATCATCAGTAGCAAATGTGTGCTGTCTACAAGATGCACTGCAGAAATTCAGCAAAGATCCTTAGCACCTTCCACTCCCACGACCACTTCCATGTAGAAAGACAAGGGCAACAGATACATGGGAACAACACCACCTGCTGGTTTCCCTCCAAGCCCCTCATCATCCTGTCTTAGAAATATATCACTGTTCCTTTGCAGTCAAAATCCTGAAATTCTCTCCCTAATGGCACTGATCCACCCACAGCATGTGGACCACAGCGTTTCAAAAGACAACTCACTGCCACCTTTATAAGGGCAACTAGGGATAAACAAAGAACAGTACAGTGCAGGAAAAGGCTCTTTGGCTCACTAAATCTGCGCCGATCACTTCCTATCTAGCATGTATCCCTCTATTACTCCTGCCTGTTCATGTATTTATCGCGTCGACCTCAACCACCTCACTTGGCAGTGCATTCCAGACCCTCACCATCATCTGTGTAAAAAATTTCTCCTGTACATCTCTACTGAACCTTTCCCCCCTTACCTTCAAGTTGTTTCCCCTTGTAATTGTCATTTCTGCCCTGGGAAAAAATTTTCAATTGTTCACCTTATCTATGCTCTTCATAATTTAAAAAACTTATATTGGATCGCCCCTCAGCCACTGTCTTTCTAGGGAGATCAACCCCAGTTTATTCAACCTCTCCTCATAGCTAATACCCTCCATACCAGGCAATATCTGAGTAAACCTTTTCTGTACTCCCTGCAAAGCCTTTACATCCTTCTCGTAGTGTGGCAACCAGAATTGGACACAGTATTCCAAACGGATGGCAATAAATGTTGGCCAACTATTGATGCCCACAACGCACAAATGAATTAAAAAAACCCTTGGCCATCACTGCCTCCAAAACAGCCAATATCAAAAACCCAGAAAATCTCTGTCATAAAGGATGCCATGAGCAAGCTTTGGGGAGCTGCCTATCCCACTGGGAGGCACACTCTGCTACTGGCTACTCGGTGGAGTTGCAGGATTCAAAAGGCCCAGGAAACATGATTTGGAGGGTTTGGAGAGCAGGGGAGCTAGGGTTCAGCAAGCTTGGGGGAAGAGGATTCAGAAGGCCCTGTAGTGGGAGCAGGGGGATGAGGAGTTGGGGAAGCAGCAGAGCCTGAACCCTATGGAGAGGTCCTTTTTCCTCTGCAGCCATGACACTGTCAGGGACAGTGTCATGGCTGCAGAGAAAGAGGATGCCGTGGAGGGACTATCTACAGAGTCTCTGTGGGTGGAAGTTACAAACAGCAAAGGGTCGAAAACTTTGCTGGGTGTTTTCTATAGGCCGCCCAATAGTGACAGGGAAGTTGAGGTGCAGATAGGGAAACAGATTCTGGAGAGATGTATTAATTACAGAGTTGTCGTGATGGGAGACTTCAATTTCCCAAACATCGACTGGAATATCCCTAGGGTAAGGGGTTTGGATGGGGAGGAGTTTGTTAGGTGTGTTCAGGAAGGTTTCATAAGAACATAAGAACATAAGAAATAGGAGCAGGAGTAGGCCATCTAGCCCTTCGAGCCTGCCCCGCCATTCAATAAGATCATGGCTGATCTGTTGTGGCTCAGTTCCACTTTCCCGCCCTCTCCCCATAACCCTTAATCCCCTCTCTTATCAAGAACCCATCAACCCGCTTCTTAAAAATATTTAGCGAGGCAGCCTCCACCACTTCAACGGGCAGAGAATTCCAGAGATTCACCACCCTTTGAGTGAAGAAGTTCCTCCTCAACTCCGTTCTAAACCGCCTCCCCTTTATCTTGAGGCTGTGCCCCCTAGTCCTACTGTCTTTTTTGAGCGGGAAGAGTCTCTCCACCTCTATCCTATCCATCCCATTCATCATCTTATACGTCTCAATGAGATCTCCCCTCATTCTTCTAAACTCTAACGAGTACAAGCCTAGTTTATTCAGCCTCTCCTCATAGCTCAATCCCCTCAACTCCGGTATCAGCCTAGTAAACCTCCTCTGCACTCCCTCCAGGGCCAAAATATCCTTGCGCAGGTGCGGCGCCCAAAACTGCACACAGTACTCCAGCTGCGGCCTCACCAATGCCCTATACAGCTGCAGCAAGACCTCCCTACTTTTATATTCAATCCCCCTCGCTATGAAGGCCAGCATCCCATTTGCCTTCCTGACCACCTGCTGCACCTGCAAGCTGGGTTTTTGCGACTCATGCACAAGGACCCCGAGGTCCCTCTGCACCGTCGCCTGCTGCAGTTTTTCGCCACGTAAGTAATAGTCCTTCCTACCATTCTTCCTACCAAAGTGGACCACCTCACACTTGCCAACATTAAATTCCATTTGCCATTTCCTGGCCCATTCGCCCAGCCTATCTAGATCCTTCTGCAGACTCTCCACACCGTCCGCACAATTTGCCTTTCCCCCAATCTTGGTGTCATCAGCAAATTTCGACACCCTGCACTCGGTTCCCTCCTCCAGATCATCTATATAAATGGTAAATAGCTGAGGCCCCAGCACCGACCCCTGGGGCACCCCACTAGTCACCAACCGCCAATCCGAATAGCACCCATTGACCCCCACTCTCTGCCTCCTATTTGACAACCAATCCTCTATCCACGCTAACACCCTACCCCCAACTCCATGTCCCCTGACCTTCTGCAATAACCTCTTGTGAGGTACCTTGTCAAACGCCTTCTGAAAATCCAGAAAGACCACATCCACCGGCTCTCCTCTATCCACTGCCCTAGACACATCCTCATAGAACTCCAGTAAATTTGTCAGACACGACTTCCCTTTAATGAAACCGTGTTGCGTCCGCCCTATCAAGCAATTCCCTTCAAGATGCCTCGCAATTTCCTCCTTAATGACAGATTCTAACATTTTACCTACCACAGACGTTAAACTAACCAGCCTATAATTCCCCGCCTTTTGCCTGGCACCCTTCTTAAACAACGGCGTAACATTAGCCGTTTTCCAATCTTCCGGCACTTCCCCAGAATCCAGCGACGTCTGGAAAATAACCACCAAGGCATCCACTATCACCTCCGCCATTTCTTTCAGAACCCTCGGATGCATTCCATCCGGTCCTGGGGACTTGTCCACAATCAGCCCCTCCAGTCTGTCGAGCACCACCTCTCTAGTAACAGTAATGTCATTAAGACCCTCCATTCCTACCACCTTTCCATCGCTAACACCCGGCAAATTATTCACGTCCTCCTCCTCCTGACGCATTATGTGGATAAGCCTACGAGGGGAGAGGCTGTACTTGACCTGGTACTGGCGAATGAACCAGGGCAGGTGATGGATCTCTCGGTAGGAGAGCATCTTGGGAATGGTGACCATAATTCTATCTCCTTCACAATTGCATTGGAACGAGATAGGATCAGGCAGGCTAGGAAGGTGTTTGTCTGGAGTAAGGGGAGATACGAAGAAGTCAGGAAGTTACTTGGACAAATAAACTGGAAGGAGGCGTTCTTAGGGAAAAGTACCGAAGGAAGGTGGCGGATATTCAAGGAATGTTTGCCTGGAGCTCTGCATGACAACGTTCCGATGAGACAAGGGGGTTTTGGTAGGTCGCGGGAACCGTGGTGCACGAAGGCGGTGTTGAACCTAGTCAGGAGGAAAAGGAAGGTGTACAAAAGGTTCAGGGAACTAGGAGATGTTAAGGATCTTGAGGAGTATAAGGACTGTAGAAAGGAGCTTAAAAGGGAAATTAGGAGAGCCAGAAGGGGTCATGAGAAGACCTTGGCGGGTAAGATTAAGGAGAATCCCAAGGCCTTCTATAAATATGTGAAAGGTAAAAGGATGAGAAGAGAAGGGATAGGACCTATAAAAGGTGAAGGGGGAAAGGTCTGTGTGGAACGAGAAGAAATGGCAGAGGTGCTTAATGAGTACTTTGCCTCAGTATTCACAGTGGAAGCTGATCTGGGAGATTTTGCTATGGATTTGCATCAGATGGAAAAGATTGAGTATGTGGATATGAAGGAGGAGGATGTGTTAGAACTTTTGAATTCTATCAAGATAGATAAGTCGCTGGGACCAGATGGGATGTACCCCCAGGATACTGTGGGAGGCGAGGGAAGTGATTGCAGAGCCCCTGGCGATGATCTTTGCATCGTCAATGGAGACGGGAGAGGTTCCGGAAGATTGGAGGATTGCGGATGTAGTTCCTATTTTCAAGAAAGGGAACAGAGATAGCCCGGGAAATTACCAACCGGTGAGTCTGACCTCAGTGGTTGGTAAGCTGATGGAGAGGCTACTGAGGGACAAGATTTACGAGCATTTGGAGAGGTTTGACATGATTAGGAATAGCATGGATTTGTCAAGGGCAGGTCGTGCCTTACGAGCCTAGTTGAGTTCTTCAATAATGTGACTGAACACATTGACGAAGGAAGTGCAGTGGACGTGGTGTACATGGACTTCAGCAAGGCGTTTGATAAGGTCCCCCATGCAAGACTTCTTGAGAAGGTGAGAGGGCATGGGATCCAAGGGCCTTTGGCCTTGTGGATCCAGAACTGGCTTGCCTGTAGAAGGCAGAGAGTGGTTGCGGATGGGTCTTTTTTGGCATGGAGGTCAGTCACCAGTGGAGTGCCCCAGGGATCTGTTCTAGGACCCTTGCTGTTTGTCATTTTCATAAATGACCTGGATGAGGAAGTGGAGGGATGGGTAAGTAAGTTCGCTGATGACACCAAGGTCGGTGGTGTTGTGGATGGTCTGGAAGGATGTCAAAAGTTGCAGCAGGACATAAATAGGATGCAGGACTGGGCAGAGAAGTGGCAGATGGATTTCAACGCAGATAAATGTGTAATCGTCCATTTTGGCAGAACCAACGGGATGAACGAGTACACGATCAAGGGCAGGAGTCTTAGTAGTGTTGAAGAGCAGAAGGATCTTGGGGTCCAGGTCCACAGGACTCTTAAATCGGCCTCGCAGGTGGAGGATGTGGTCAAGAAGGCGTATGGTGTACTGGCCTTCATTAATCGAGGGATTGAGTTTAGGAATCGGGAGGTAATGCTGCAACTTTATAAGACTCTAGTCAGGCCTCATTTGGAGTACTGTGCGCAGTTCTGGTCGCCTCACTATAGGAAAGACATAGAAGCTATTGAAAGGGTGCAGAGGAGATTTACAAGGATGTTGCCTGGACTGGGAGGCATGCCTTATGAAGTTAGGCTGAGGGAGCTGGGACTCTTCTCCCTGGAGAAACGAAGGTTGAGAGGTGACCTGATAGAAGTTTATAAAATGTTGAGAGGAATAGATAGGGTGGATTCTCAGAGGCTATTTCCCCGGGTTGAAATGGTCGCTACGAGAGGACACAGATTTAAGGTGCGGGGAGGAAAGTACAGAAGTGATGTTAGGGGTAAGTTTTTCACTCAGAGGGTGGTGAGTGAATGGAATCGGCTGCCGTCAGTGGTGGTGGAGGCGAACTCGCTGGGGTCTTTTAAAAGACTTCTGGATGAGTATATGGGGTTTAATGGGATTGGGGGTTATAGATAGCTCTATAGATTGGTAGGTGTTGATGTGATCGGTGCAACTCGTGGGCCAAAGGGCCTGTTTGTGTTGTAGTGTTCTATGTTCTATGTTCCTTCAGAAGCCGTGGAAACAGTTGCAAGGAAATAAATTAAATTGTCAAATCTGGAAAATTTCCAAAGTTAATGAGCGATGTTCTGCACTGTGTGTATTTATTGTCAAGTCAAAAGAAAATTCCAAACTTAAGGGTTGGGGAAAACATACCACCATTTGTAAAAGGAGAAAATCAAAATCATCTTTCTGTTTATAGACGGGTAGTGAGAGGAGAAATCAGGGTTGTTTAAATTAACAGCCCCCGCACCCCCGCCTGTAATATGTTATGTTGATCTATAACACTAACTTTATATATTCTGAATGTTATTATGCTGCTTTGTTACTGTTTTGTTTTTGCTGGCATTTGTGAATTTTAAAGGATTTTATACATTTTGTTCATGGGATGTAGGCATCGGTGCTTGTTTCCTATGGCCCTGCACTCAACCCTGGAACACCTAGATAACAAGGATACCTATGTCAGACTCCTATTTATTAACTACATCTCAGCGTTCAACATTATTATTCCTGCAAAACTCATCTCCAAATTCCATGGTATGGGCCTCAGCAACCCCCTCTGCGACTGGATCCTGAACTTCCTAACTCACAGATCACAACCAGTAAGGATAGGCAACAACACCTCCTCCACGATCATCCTCAACACCAGTGCTCTACAAGGCTGTGTCCTCAGCACCCTGCTATACTCCTTATACACCTGTGACTGTGCGGCCAAATTCCCCTCCAATTTGATTATAAAGATCCCATGCACCCTGGACATTCTCTCTTCCATCTTCTTCCTTCGGGAAAAAGATTCAAAAATCTGAGGTCATGTACCAACCGACTCAAGAACAGCTTCTTTCCCACTGCTGTCAGATGTTTGAATGAACTTACCTTGCATTAAGTTGATCTTTCTCTACAATCTAGCTTTAACTCATTTCCTTCTCTATGAACTGTATCTTTTGTCTGTATAACATACAAGAAACAATACTTTTCACTGTATGTTAATACATGTGACAATAATAAATCATGTTTGCCCTTGAGAAGAGGGTGGTGAGTTAAAATGGGGTCACATTGGAAAATAGATTGTACTTTGCTTCCGTATTGCATGTACATAATCTAGCAAAGTCATGTTCTGTTGTTAGTATGGACTTCATCCTGTATTACATGCGTTAACTCTATTGAATTCTGAAACACTGAGGTCACTCTGGTGATTTTATCCAAATGCATTGGTCCATAGCCTTGACAGTAATAGAAGGTAAACAAAGGGAAAACTAATGTTTCCACCCACTTGAAGTATAATAATTCTGCCTATTGTATTTGGAATAGCCAAGAAGCATTTGCATTCATTACATTATATGCACATTTGGAGGAACATGGACTAATTAGTGACAGACAGCATGGTTTTGTGCAGGGAAGGTCATGTCTCGCCAACTTGATCAAGTTTTTTGAAGAGGTTAATGGAGTTTAACCTCCAATGTGAGGTAATGCATTTTGGAAGGTCTAATGAAGATAAGAAATATACAGTAAATGACAGAACCCTTAAGAGTATTGGTAGGTAGAGAAATCTGGGTGTATAGATCACTGAAAGTGGCAACGCAGGTGGAGAAGGCAGTCAAGAAAGCACATGGCATGCTTCCCTTCATTGGCCAGGGCATTGAGTTTAAAAATTGGCAAGTCGTGTTGCAGCTTTGTAGAACCTTAGTTAGGCCGCACTTGGAATATAGTGTTCAATTCTGGTCACCACACTATCAGAAGGATGTGGAGGCTTTGGAGAGGGTATAGAAAAGATTTATCAGGATGTTGCCTGGTATGGAGGGTATTAGCTATGAGGAGAGGTTGGAGAAACTTGGTTTGTTCTCACTGGAATGATGGAGGTTGAGGGGAGACCTGATAGAACTTGACAAGATTATAAAAGGCATAGACAGAGTGGAGAGTTAGAAGCTTTATCCCAGGGTGGAAAAGTCAAGTACTAGGAGGCAAGGTTTAAAGGAGATGTACGAGGCAGATTTTTTTTTTTACACAGATGGTGGCAGGTAAGGTTAGACCTCTTAGGAGCAGGTCTTAACTTTGTAGATTTATTTGGATAACCAAAGTACTCTTTTGGAGATGTGCAGGAATCCCTTTGGAATTTTATTAAAAGTCATTAACTGCCACAGAAGTGTCAAAAACTCATTGCCAACTGCCTAGCTTTAACCTAAGGAAGCGGGAAGGTGGGACTACTGGATTTGGCAGGACATTTTTTTTTGCTCCTATTAACTCATGCACCCAGATATCAGGAAGAACATTGTTTGACAAGGATGTATGGAGCTTCATGCCAAGGAAAATTAAAGATGAGTATGGCTCCCACATGTATAGGCACAGTAGAAGCAAGTCAACATGAACTGTTGGAGGCCAGAGGGAGGGCACCAGGTCAGGAGATACAACTAGTGCCACACCCAGAAGGAGGAGAGGGAAAACAACCAAGTATTACTTTGGGGGAAGGGTGAACCACTATTGGACATCACATCTCAAGATGACAGAGAACCAGTGCCAAAAACACCTGAGGTTAAGCAGTGAAGTGTTATGAACCTAAGTAATTGTAAGGGTTACCATTACACTCAATTGTTATGCCTCAGACTCTTTCCCAGGTTTAATAAGAGACTTATCTGCAGCACCCAACTGCATATAAGCAGTAATAGATGCCCTGTTTGCTTGAGTGGGGGAAGCACATTCATTTCCCTATTGATTCGGTGTCTCAGGTACAGAGAGCCACGTTATCAGGCTTCCCTCAGTTGCAGGGTATTATTGATTGCATCCATGTTGCTACAAATGCTCCTTAACATGATTGAGACACCTTTATCAATCGAAAGTCCGACCATTCTATCAATGCCCAGTTCATTTGTGATCACAGCAAAGTATTCTTTCATGCCTGTGCAAAGCTCACGGGTAGCTACCCTGACTCCACTGTACGGAGCAGCTTCTAACATCCTCAGATATTTACATAAGAACATAAGAACATAAGAAATAGGAGCAGGAGTAGGCCATCTAGCCCTTCGAGCCTGCCCCGCCATTCAATAAGATCATGGCTGATCTGTCGTGGCTCAGTTCCACTTTCCCGCCCTCTCCCCATAACCCTTAATCCCCTCTCTTATCAAGAACCCATCAACCCGCTTCTTAAAAATATTTAGCGAGGCAGCCTCCACCACTTCAACGGGCAGAGAATTCCAGAGATTCACCACCCTTTGAGTGAAGAAGTTCCTCCTCCCTTGCAGTTCATCCACCCTTGCAGATCTGTGGCTGGCTTTGAGGAGACAAGTGCTATCCCTTAAGACCTAAGCTACCGATCCCCGTTCAAAGCACTCAAACTGAGGCAGAGCGCAACTACACTAATAGCTATGGAGTGCAATGCGATTCAGATCTCCAATTGCGCAGGTGGAGCTGGGCAGTGTGCCTCAGCAGGGATATTCAGAATAGTTGTGATGTGTTGCATGCTGCACAATGTGCACAACGGAGGGACCTGCAATTCGAAGATGACACTGTCATGGCCAGAGTTCCAACCTCTGAGAAGAGGGTAATAAGAAAGATAAGGAGAAGGAGGAAGTCCTTGTGCATTCTGACAATTTTGAAAAAGAGGCGGATGAGGAGGCTGCCAATGGCAGAGCAGCTGGGAGGCACAGCCATGTCACCAGGGCTAACTCTGCACAAGTGGGAATCATCACCAGTTGCATCTTTGTACAAGTCAATACACACAGGGTCCTCCAATCTCATGTTAGCATTAGCCAGTCCTGGTAAGCAACTTCCTTTCACAAGGAACCCATAATTAAATGAATGCCCATCCCCAACAAGAGTGGCAAACAACATCAGTGAGTTTCTCAGTCACATTAAAATGGCTACAATCCTCACCATCATAACCTTCACATGTTGCAAACACACAATATGAGAAGTCCTTCACAACCTAATTTCCTCACTTAAACGCCAGTGCCACCACCCTGTGCATACTCAAACCATGCCCACAATGACAGCAACGTTATTACTTCACACCCAATACATGCTGATATGATCGTATATATCAGCATCATGTTGCTCAGGATTAGCACATGACTCTAATAACAGCTCGCCGAATGAAAATGCACAGCATCCGTTCCGGTCAATGGTTCAGTTTCTGGAATGGACACCATGTACAACAACATGCATAGTTTCCATAAACCTCAGCCCCTCTTAAAGCACATCCTCTACCACCAGGAATGTAGATGCATCCAAAGTTGTTGAGACAGCAGATGCAGAATATTCCAAGAAGAATACACAGGGCATCTCAATCTGCCTTGCTTACACCTAGGCCGAAGCATAACACTTGTTAAATTACGCAGTTTGTCACACGTTCTATGGAATTCCATACTCATACTGTGAGCAGACTGATCCCAGCTATTGTGGGAGACTTGCATCGTATCCTAGCTGAGAGACTGCTCTTGCATTCACTCTGAGTGTTGTTCTATGTATCTCTCTGTGAGAGTGGCCAATCTGTCCTGGTCAGAGCTCCGTGCAGCTGAGCCCCTGGGCCAATGTGGACACTGACGGGCTCTATGCACAGTCCTGGAGCACCCACTGCATCAGGGAACTGTGCCAGGTGTCCACTCATCTGCTCCCGATTATCTAAAGATCTGAATGTTGACTTCTAAGGCTTCAAGTTCCTACCCATTGGAGCATCACTGTAGCTTTCTGCCCTCCTCCAAGTGAGACTGTACACAGAGCGTCTCTGGCAAGAGGGCAAATGAATAGGCTGGTGGGTATCCAAAGACTGAGGGTGGGAAAAAGAGAAAAATCTTCATCCTCGATCTTGGGTGGGAAGGTGTGGGGTTCAGGAGAAATAGCTGGGGGGTGGTAGGTGTCAGAGCCCTTCTGACTAGGGGTGCCGTCTCCTCACGGGCTGGAGATTTCCAGACCTTCCTCCCTGCTACACCCCCTCATCTCTGACACTGGGATTGCTCCCCCTACAACATGCCTTAAGCTCTGCTCAATCACCTCCCACTCACATTGACACCAGCTCCCTGCATTTAGTATCAGGCATAACACTCTTCTGGCCACTGCAGGGCTGTGCCTGGAAAGTCAGATTGGCTGTCAGCTGTCCAAAGCAGGTCTTCCTTCCAAGTGAGGACAGAAGTTCTGCCTATTGCCAATCAATGCTAATTAGAACATAAAATGGCAATGGGCTTTTGGGGTTGACAGGATTGTGCTCCCTGCTGACCTCACTTAATGTCCACCATCCAGAATGTGGGTGTCGCTGGCTAGGTCAGCATTTATTGCCGTTCTCCAAATGCCCTCCATTTCAGAGGGTATTTTTAAGAGTCAACCACATTGCTGTGGGTCTGGAGTCACATGTAGGGCAGACCAGGTAAGGACAGCAGAGTTCCTTCCCTAAAGGACATTAGTGATCCAGATGGGTTTTTATGACAATCGACAATGGTTTGTTACATGGTCATCATTGGACTTCAGATATTTAGTGAATCTCACCATCTGCCCATAGTTGGATTTGAACCCCGATCCCCAAAGCATTAAGCTGGGTCACTGGATGCCTTTGTCACTGGACTGGCTACAAATTCAGATCAGTGTTTGTTATATGGAAATCAGATGAGTGTGATACTTACTAATTACATCAATAGTGTTAATTGCAGTGATACTGTTGAATTTAATAGAACAACTTGAATTGAATAGAATGTTAATCACTGCAAACTGGTTAAAATCAGAGGAGACTGATTGAAATCAGATAGGTAATGACAGCGGGACAGGAAGAAATCCTTATATGGCTGAGTCAATGGACGACAATTTGGGAGTATGCTAACAAATCAACAGCCAAACATACACCCAACTAATCAATCCACATTCAGAAGAGGATTGTGCATAAGCTCTTTCAAGAAATTTATTCGATTCCCTGAAACATCGCAGACAGGAACTCTCAAGGGAGTTAACAGATGATAAGTATTGATGTGCAAGAGTCCTGGTGAACCTTGCAGGAAGATCTTGTTCAATGATCACTCCAAAGTGACTTCCTGAGGAGTAACAATGCAATTTAATTGAAACTGTTTTATTTAAAATTCTCAGATTTATTGTAAGAATGTTTTAGTCATAATTTTCGGTCTCTGAACTTAAGCTAAAAGATAATATCACCTCTAGAACACTAAAAAATGGATATTATGAAGAACCATTATAAAATAAAGGCAAAATACTATGGATGGTGTAAATCTGAAATAAAGACAAAATGCTGGATAAACTCAGCAAGTCTGGCAGCATCTGTGGAGAGAGAAACAGAGCTAACGTTTTGAGTCCATATGACCCTTCAGAATTGTTCTGCTTTTATTTGTCTTAATATTTATAAAACGTCGATTCAGCCTCAGCTAGATTATATCCAATTCTGGGCACTGCACTTTAGGAAGAATCTGACACTTTAAAGAAGATGCAGAGATTTATGAGATCGATTCCAGGGATAAGGGACTTCAGTTACCTCGCTAGATCGGAGAAGCTGGGATTGTTCTTCTTTAGAGTGGAGAAGTTGAGAGATTTGAGAGAGGTGTTATAAATCATTGCGAAGCGGGGAGGGAGGGCGCTGGTCGAAAGAGAATTGATAGAAACTGTTCTCTTTAGAGGAAGAGCCGTGGGCTGGTGGAGTTGAATACTTGAAGGTGATTTGCAAAAAACTCAAAGATGACATGAAGAAAAACCTTTTTTATACAGAGATTTAGTTATGACCTGGAAGGCACTACCTGAACGGATGGTGAAGGCAGATTGAATTTTGGATTCAAAAGGGAATTGGATAACCACTGAAAGGGGAAAAGAAACAACTACAGGGTTACAGGGAAAGAGCAATGAAATGGGACAAATTAAATTGCTCTTCTAGAATGTCAGCATATGCTTGACGGATCAGAAAATCTCCTTCTGTGATCATTCTATGATTCCAATAATAAGTGGGGAACAATGGTAAGAAGCTGGAAAAATAGAAATAATTAGTCCTGCACCACCACCCAGTGGCCAGAGCTGGTAATTGTTGAAGCTTGGGAACAGATTGCTACCACATCAAGATAGACCGTATCACAGGCAAAAGTTTTTACCAAGGAATTTTCAACAGAAGAAACCAGGATATGTTAAATTCAGTGTTACAGCTGACACTCTCCCCTAGACCAGTTCATGGGAAATTGGAAGATATGTCTTTATCCAAGTATAGGAGGGTTATATGCTACAATGTGAACTCTTAACTTTGGATTGAAATACACATTGAGCACATGGATACATCATATACAATAAAGCATGTCAATTTACTTTTTCAATTGAAATACAAATCTGAAATTGAAGGTGATAGTTTGGAGATTAACATGTGTGGTGAGGTGATATCAAACATTCGTGAAAGAAAGAGCTTGGTGTTTGTTGCAGGCTATTGAACACAGAAAAGCTCTTCAGATGGGGCAGGGTGCAAAAGAGACAGAGTGTATGGGTAGTTACTGAAGAAAACGGTGGGGGAAAGTATGGAGAAGGAAAGTTAGAAGTAATACCTTGTCATGCGGAAGAAAGTTAACCAAGTTTTGTAACAAAAGAGTTAGATCAGATTGCTGTCTATTTAAGTCTATTAATTATTGTCAAATTTGCAGTTTAACAATGATGGCGGGATGGGGGTTGGGACATGGTCTCCCATTTCAGTCAGAGATTGGGGTGCCCTGCGCGATGGTGCCCAAGCCCTTAGTCTCCAACCCACCGCCAGCACAAGGCTCCCAGTTGTCAGTGTGCTGGAGGATTGCAGTGCTGAGCTCATAGAATCATAGAATTCCTACAGAAATGCAATCCATCAAGTCTGCACCGATAACAATCCCACTCTATTCCCATAACCCCACATATTTACCCTACTAATCCCCCAAAACTATGGTCAATTTAGCATGGTTAATCAACCTAACCTGCACATCTTTGGACTGTGGGAGGAAACCGGAGCACCCAGACGAGAACGTCCAAACTCCACACACAGCGATCCAAGCCGGGAATCGAACCCGGGTTCCTGGCACTGAGGCAGCAGTGCTAAGCACTGTGCCACCATGCCGCTCATCCAAAAGACCAGTGTGGAACGCTCTAATTTTCAGACTTTTAATACATTTATTTTTGGGAAGATTTCACCTCCAGTTTTCAGAATCTGAGCTAATTTTTAATCCAGCTTGCTGCATTCTCACAGGCGTTTTTAACCATCTGCCTTTCTAAACTCCACATACACAACATCAACTACACTACCTTCATCAGTCTTCCCTGTTACTTCCTCAAAAAATTCCATTAAATTATTCAGACATGATCTTCCCTTAATAAATCCATGCTGGCTGCTCTTGATTAATCTATGTCTTCTATGGGATAGGTTATCCTATCCTTGAGAAAAGCCAATAATTTGGCTACACCGAATTCAGACTGGTTTGTAATTATTTGATCTACCCCTCGGTCCCTTTTTAAACAAGGTGCAAAATTAGCAGACCTCTAATGCTCCAGCACCAAACCTGAATAATGTACATTCATTCATGATATTCTGACAAGAAAAATATGGCAAGTCTGATGTCTAGGATAAAAGTGCCTTTACTCCTCATCACTCTCAGAAAAGACTGTCCAAAGGGGATTAGATACATGAAGGGTTGAAGTGCTTGCTTGAGCGCAATACAAATTGCACCATGCTTTTTCAGGGACATTTCAGTTCGATATGCCATACTACACTGTATGCCCAGTTTAGTGGACACCTTTGCCATTCTAAGCTCAAGATATCTTGCTTCACTGTCATTCTTAGTGAAGAACTGATCAAGTGAAGAACTTTTTTTTGGCCCTTCCGATATCTACAGCTCATTTGAAACAGAATTATGGAAGTGCTCTTCCCCACAAACACTTTGTTGTGTTTATAAATAAATAACTTTCCAAATCAATTTCCTGGTCATCAGAATAATTACGTGGTCTCCTTCAATGTAGAAATAATATCCATCGCTTGAGCAGTAAACATTTTTACCTTTAAAAATAATTTAGGAAAGCAATGCAATAACATTAAGTTAAGTTCCAAATACAAATAGAGCAACGGTTGACAATCATGGTAAAGTGGATTCGCAATCACTGCATTTAAAAAAAAGCCAGAAGTTTACAGACCAACTCCAACGTTCCCCAATTAACCAATTTAAAAAAAAGAATCAAAATGTAAGTTCTTATCTAGGATTCAATATCTTGCCTAAATTACTATTTTTAAATAATGCAACATTATCAATTTAATATTGATTCAGCTACAATCTTGTCAGCATTAAATTACAGTGTACCTCTTAGCTGACTAAATGTATCTGGGTCAAATAGAATGTGGGCTACAAGTATTTTATTTAACTGCACCCAACACACCACAGTTATTTTAATAGTAATCATTACAGTCATAACTATATAAAATTCTTATTTGGAAAATCAGCCATATGTTTAATTGAGAATTTAATTGGAAGTATCTGCTCCTCCAAGTGATGCAGTCATATATATTTTTAAAGCGTCATATTTCCCTATCTCAGCCAGTTTCACTGATTTTTTTTTTAAATTAGTGCCTTGTGATTACACAAACTGGCCACTTGGTCCTCACCAACCTTTGAAAATTCTGTCTGACATTTTTGTGATGGCCATTTTTTTTACCTTTAACTGAAATATAGAAAATTAGTTCAGTAAAATTTTTATTCGTGTTTAGTAAATCCTGAATTTTGTTGACACCAGGTAAAATTAAGAAAATTGCTGGATGGTTATCTAAGTCCAACCGCTGACTTTGGCAGAGAGATATCTGCTGTTTGTTGTGGGAATTCTTTTTTTTTGTACCTTTTGGTACTTTATTCCTAATCAATTTATTCCAATTAAGTCCAATCATGGTCCCCACAGGAAGGACAAAGCAAATCTCCAAGCTGACAGGACAAGGATATTCATCCCCTTCTGGGCATGATCTAACATTTCATCTTAGCTAAAAAGCCGAGATGACTTTAAAAAATTGCATCAGGTGAAGCGTCAGTTTAACCTCATTGGCTACCCTGATTGCTTACACTTGATCTTAGCCAAAAGGCTGGGAAACGATATGCCACTTTAATTTGAAAAAGCACATTTTAATAAATTCCAGTTCTTCTCATCTTTTGAGAATATTTCTCTATTTTTAAGGTTCATCATTTTGTTGTTTATTTTATTTTAACTTCTCTCCCAGTGTTTCAATTTTTCAGTTCCACAATTTCTAATAGTTTTGCCCTTTGTTTAGTTCAATTTTGCTTGATTATAAGTTTTGATAATAAATGTTAAGGTTCGAGTGTCCAGATCAGTCAAACCAGCCTTGTGAGAACTCATAGGTGATTTAAAGGTAGGCTGTTAAGTTTATTAAGAAGCAACAGTTTAAATGTGATAAATAAGCTAAATAGGAGAAGCAGATAACTTGTGACAGGTGGGGATGGTCTACTGATCCCAGAGGACCAAAAGACAGATGGCACAGAATGTGTTGATCTCTGTAGTCCGTGGCTCAGCCCTCTGCTCAGAAGCTGAAGTGTTATGAAGCTCTCTCCCAGCCCAGTCTCCCTCCATCCTCCCTGATCTTCCTCCCTCTGAAGCAGGAAGCTGCTTGACGAGGATTATCTATCCCCAGCCTCCAAACAATACATTTTATCTCTCCAAGCTGGTTGTTTACCCTCTGTCAATCACTTATTTCAATAGATCTGGACACAGAACAGATATCCGAATTGGGAGGGATTGGGTTGGCGGAAGCGTGCCCTCCCCTTTGTCTATCACTTAAGCACAAAATCATCTTTTTGTTTATCCCATGCTTGGAGCCATTTGTTAACCTTTACTAGACACTTATATAAATGAGAGGATACAAGACACTATCCTATTGACTTAGGAATATCAAAATGGAAGCCGAAGCCAAGAGACCCCAACATTTCTATGGACTGTTTATGTGTTAGCTATAACTTGCTGGAATGTTCTGCCAAACTACACTGTTCTGTCCCATTGAGGAAAACTCTGTTAAAAATTCAAGAATGGATCGGCAGGCAGTACAGGACAATGTGCGCATGACCCAGCGCCCCATTTTTCTGATGGGATGGCAATCTGGGCAGGCTGCTGGATGCAGCAGAAGTGAGGCCTCCCAGGACACAGACCCAGGGGTTCTGATGGAAATGCGGCCTGGGAGGCAGTCATCGCCTTGGTCAGTGACAACGGACTGGCCCCCCAAACTAGGAAATGCTGGCGTTCTCGAGAGAAGGGGAGATGCAGGCTGTCAGTGAAGCATGGTCGGGCTGCCATCAAGACGTGAGCACCTGTCATTCCTCCCCTCACTTTGAGGCAACTTCTCAGGGGCATGAGTTTTGGGTTCAAGGGGCAAGGTTTAAAGGAGATGTGCGAGGCATGTTTATTTGCACAGAGTGGGTCCCTGGAACTCACTGACGGGGGAGGTCGTGGATGCAGATACGATAGTGACTTCAAGGGGCGTGTTTACAGCTATGTGAATGGGATGGGAATGGGTCCCTGGAAGAGTAGGGAGTTACAAATCAAATGGGCAAGCTGGTCACTAAGGTGTGGAGGGCTGAAGGGCCTGTTCCTGCGATGTAATTTTCTTTGTGTTTTGTTCTATGCTCAATGGAGAAATGTGAATCACATGATTGGCACCCTGGATTCCTCTCCCTCTCTTGCAATTAACCTTGTGTCCTGAGTTGCAGGGACTGATCCGGATGCCCGGGGCCTTCTGGACCCAAGGCCATTTTGCAATCCTAGTCCAGACCGCTTGGACGAGTCCTCGGAGGATATGACTGAAGGGATTTCCAAGGGTGGCACTATCTTGGCGTCAGCTTCCACCTCACAACTCACCATCCCAGATGCTGACACGTCGTGGGTTCAGTAGAGAAGCTTCTGGATCACTCTCTGATGAGCATGACACATCTGATAATGTATATCAGGTGGAGGAGGGAATGCTCGAGGCCTCTGGCATGTGGGGACCTGTGGAGCCAAAGACTCAGTTGGCCCAGGCGACATGCTGATCACTTCTCCCTTAGCTGCTGGAGATGCAGCAACAGCCAGAGAATGCAGGAGGGAGGGGGCTGACGACCACACTGGACCAAATGCAAGGCTGTTGGAGGAGTCCCAAATCTTTGAAGCTGACCAGCTATTGCCTGTCTTGCGTGCTTCCCAGGATAACTTTGCAAGGGTGGTGTCTGCAGTGGAAAGTTTGGGGCAGGAGGTGCTGACTACAGAAGCCCCACCATCCCATAGAGCGACCCAGGGGCCCACAGGAACCCCAAGGGAGGAGAAAGAGCTTGAGCTCATACTGAAGCCTTCCAGCCAGGAGACTGTGGCTGTGGCTACACCTTCTGACTTCCCCTTCCTGACACTGGGACATCGGAGGGTCAGCAGGATGAAGAGGGTGTCATGGAAACACCCCAGACACCTGGACGCAGGCCAGAGCCCTCAAAGTCCAGTGTCTCCAGAGGACGCCCGCCAAGTGCATCACAAGCCACAGGGCATGGTAGGCAGCTCCGATGTACATTCTGGGGAGTTACTGAGACGTAGGCCATGTAAGGGTAGGAAGTTGTAGTTGCATTGAGATGGCATGGGTGAAGGGTTGCACGAGTTCGAAAGATAATTAAGCACCTTAATGTTTTCTGTTCACAAGTTATGTTAGACTGTGACTTATTTAAACACCTTTATTGCAATCTAATATTTTTTCATCACCCACCTGTGACGAATTTGTCTTGACTAGGAATCTTCTTCCATTGATGATTGCCAGAGGGATGCTTCATGTTGATGTCAGTTTGGGAAGCCCTTAATCCTGTGTCACTGAGGAAAGGAAGCATTGGTTTCTCAGACCTCACGTGCAATTTCCTCCCGTTCCCCCACCTCACCTGCCCCAGGGCCTATATGGGGGTTTCAGATCCCTTACCCACTGCACTGACATGGGCCCAGGTGCCAGCGTGCATGCAGAGCTCAGGTAGGAGTCAGACTAGTTTGCACCAGGGCATCATCATAATGGTGCTTAGCGAGTCGTCATCACCCACCTGCCTGCCAAAAATCTCGCTAACACAAAGTACCCAGACCTACCACTCTCGTGTGACAATGTGCAGGATATAGAAGGAATTTGAGAGTGGGGGTGGGGGTGGTACGGGATGGATGGAACCTGCAGGCACAAGCCCTTAGCAACTGAACCGAATGGTGATGAGGGCCTCCCTTGCCGTCCTCGCGTGCCTCATTTGAACAGCCAGCCCTCTAGCACCTGGATGGTGTTCCTAGGCATGCTCTTCCTCCTCCTCCTCCTGCTGGTCATCCTCCCTAGTGACACCTGGCTGGTCAGCCTCCACGTCCTCTTCCTCCTCCAATGTCACCTCTCTGCAGAGCCAGATTGTGCAAGGCACAGCATACAAACACTATGCAGGAAGAGATCATAGGCTCCAGGCACTAGAAACGCATTTTAAGGAGCACAATGCACCTCTCCACTATCGCACAGGTTTTTGCACATGTGCCTCATTATAGTGGGTCTCCGTCTCAATCACAGGCGTCACCAGCCATTTCTGAAGCAGGTAACTCATATTACCCTTGATCCACCCCGGCAGCCTGGGCTTCTCCTCAAATACCTCCGGGATGTCCAAGTTCTTGACAATGGAACTGTTGTGCATACTCCCTGGGTGACTTGCACAGACATGCATAATTTTCATATTATAGTCACACACTAATTGAACATTCAGAGAATGGAACTCCTTTCTGTTGAGGGCGATGTGGGTGCCGTAGTGGGTCAGATCTCAAACAACGACAAGACTGAGAACAGGAAAGAGATTATTGTCATCGCACCAGTTCACCAGATTCTCTATCTCTTTCCTGTACTCTGTCTTGTCATCTAACCTTCAAAGCACTTCGTAACGATGGATGCGAGAGCCACTGGATAGTCAGACTGAGGTACCATATCAGGAAAGGACCCAACTACATTTCTTGGGTCAAAAATCGTGGTAGCTCCTTTGGACATGTAGACACCTCAGTAAATGTCACCTCACAAACTTTAAATTGGACAGAAGAACCAATGTAACAGTTTTCTCAGATGAGGAAAGATGGCTGAAACACCTCTGGCTACAAATGTCAGACTCATCACACTATAGGACTGAAGGAATCTGAATTCTGATCATAGGCATGATCCTAGAACTCTAAGGTAACAAGCAGATATTCAAAGTCATGTATGTCACCCCGGACCAATATTTTTCTCTCTTGAACAGAGATTCTTGTGTTTCCCTTAACCTTTCTAAAGTGGCATGAGATGTCAAGGTATCCTCTGTTGTCAACTACACAGAGGTTCAAGAGGTTCACCGATAAAGAGAACCTTGACTAGGAATTCAGCTCAGAATTGTCTCCACTCTTTGCTTAAGGCAGTTTATCCAATTTCTTTGCAGGCAGCAGAAATTCCTTTTTGATCAGACCAGCCAAACCTTCAGATAATCACCACTGTACCTCAAATGACCAGCAACAGTCGAAAGAGTCCAACCCCAGGGTCCAGCGATTGCTATCACACCACCTGCATAGTTACCTGTTATTAATGTTCAATCAAATAAGACTCGAAATCTGCGAGACCTACTGAATGTACAGCATACAAAACCTGCTGGCCTTATGCTATGTCTAACTCCATAAGAGTTCTATATTTAAAGAATATCATACCTTCCAAAAAGTTAAATGCAACTCCATATAAAGAGAACTGAACTGATCTTGACCTTTAAAATCTTTATTTAATACATGAAAGTATTTAATATAGGTCTTGGGACTGAATAATACATGGTGAAAATGTCCAGTTGGTCTCTGACCACAATCAAAGGTTTATGCAGGAATGCACAAGACAGCAACCATGACTCTTACATTCTCTGGAACTCCCAGGTGTCAGACATATTCAATGGACCTGATGCCCCAGATGGTTTGCTCATGGGTGACAAGGATTATCCTTTTAAGAGGTGATTCATGGTGCCCGAGAGGATCCCTAGAACAGACACAACAAGCAGCAAGGACAACCATAAAAACACCAGTGCCATCGTTGAGCAGACAATTGGGCCGCTCAAGATGAGGAAATGTTGCTTGGCTAGATCAGGAGGAGCATTGCAGTATACACCCTCTGGAGATTCACTGATAGCTGTAGTATGCTGAATAACCCTGACATTTAGATAGGGGATGCCCTGGATGGATACGATAGTGATTATTCCTTTGACGACGAGGGTGAAGAGAAGGTGAGTGACAGAGAGGAGCAAAACCTGTATGTGAACACATGGATGGCCATGACACAAGGAAGTCTTTGACAAGACAGAAGATCCGATAGGTCATGAATTTAGATGGTGCACTGTGTCTCAACGTATTATTCCATGTAGAACATGAGTTCACTGAGGAAGTGCTATCAGCACACTCACCATTTTGATTCTGTGGGCACTGTTGCATCTTGACCAACATTTCATTGCTGACAATTCAGGAATCTTTTCCCAATATAATTCCTCAAATGCTTACAGATAAAATGAATCTCTGCAAGAGGAATAATAATTTGAAGGTTTATTAACATCTAACTAAAACAGAACTAATGATAACATCTACAAACTGCACCCAAGTGATCTGCTTTTTGACTCATGTGGAGTTTTCTTAATTCTTTTCCATGTTCTCTGGTGCAGTGTTCACTTCTTACTTGCTGGAGGGAATTATTAACAGCTCACATGTTCTGAAGAGTCCAGTGAAAGGGACTTTTTCACTCAGGTGCTGAAGTTCTAACAAATCCAGATAGATGAAGGCGGAACCTTCAGGGGTTTCTTTGGAACAAGGGACAGCAAACAGTGTAAACAGCCTTGTTAACACTTGTAGCTAGAGGATAATTTTCTTGTTTCCAGGCAAACTTCAGATCTTTTGGAAACAGACTTTCAAAAAGGCTTCAAAACTTTAAGCTTTGTGGCTGGGCCAAAACTAGATGTTAAAGCCTATATTCAGCAGTGATGTTCCTTCTAATGTTACTCCTACAATTTATAGTCTGGTGTCTAAAAACAAGCAGGGCTTATATTAAAAGGCTTTTAAAAGTCAAACAGTTCCAGTCATGACACACAATAGAAAGCAACTGATAGTCTAGTCGTGCTAACAAAGGAATTTTCACCTCTCATGGTCAATAACTATCGACATACAATAGAGGCAGAGATGTGTCTTTAGCATTGCCCATGTGCATGATTAGTTTTGTTACTTCTCTTTTGTTGCCGGTAGCCTTAGAGACAAAAGTTTTGAGGCCTTATTGTCCGTGCTCTTTTCGGGTTAGCCCTGTGGATGTGGTTGAGGCAGATTCAGTGCAATCCACTGTTGGAAGTTTCTAGAAACTTGGCCAACTTGCAGTTCTAAAGGAGGTGACCTGTGGTAGCCATCTTAAAGGTTGTTCATGTCCTATGTTTTAGAACAGGCATAAAAGGTTTTATAAAAATTGTAGCATCTCCATGTTAGCTTGGCATGACACAATCACTTGCTTCAACTAGATGACAGGATGTTCACTTTACATGGAATGTAATTAAAAACTACAATTGTGAAGCTTGTATGTCTAGAATATTTATCATTTCAAAATTATGTTATGCACATATAGATGACGGAACGCATAGATAATACATAAAAGTAATGGAAAAACACATTTTATTGAGATAAATACAAATTATTACCTTTTAAATAAATAGAGATTAACACATTCATCGATGTGTTTATAAATGCATTTATCAATGTTCAATTAACAGACGGGGGAAAAACAGATTTGTGTGTTGATGTTCCCCAAACTGTTTATGTAATGTAGCAACACTGTAGCAAGGCACATATATAAAATGAATGTTGTTTTCTCCTCCCCTCCCCCTCTTAAACCTTCTCTCATGTAAGTGAAAACTCAAATCAATTTTACCCCCCGCCCCGCCACGATAGAATCAAAAATCTTTCAGCTCCATAAAATTCAGTACCATACTGTCTGACAGCACAGGGTGAATGGTTTAATTTTTTTTACCATTAAACAAAAATCTAATTGTGTGAGTAGAGAAGTTTTAATTTGGATGCAAAGTTATTTGTTGCCAAATGAAGCTGTTACAAGGTTAACAAAGCTCTAACCAGCACAAGAACCACATAGTAAAATTAAAAATATATGCATCTTTACATGAAGAAACTATGATCATGATAATATTAAAACAAAACAATTAAACCATTCCACTGATTTGTCAATTTTACTCTTTTCTTATCCTAAGGCATCATTCGTGATGCTATATCTACATAGTCTTCTAGTGCTTCAGCAATGTGACTGTTATAATGCCTGCATACTATTCAGTTGTTGTTTGACATCCAATCCAAGTCCAGTGAGATCCAGACATGAGCACCTTCCAAACAAGAGTCACCGTGTGCAAAGACCACAAGTGGG
Source organism: Carcharhinus amblyrhynchos (assembly GCF_965287045.1). Lineage (NCBI taxonomy): Eukaryota > Metazoa > Chordata > Chondrichthyes > Carcharhiniformes > Carcharhinidae > Carcharhinus > Carcharhinus amblyrhynchos. The sequence goes on along the minus strand of NC_137331.1, from coordinate 82,424,049 downwards.
AAGGCCTCCTCTCTGGGGACTCTTGTCCCAGAGGTTTACCCTCTTAGCTGGAGACAATGAAGTAACAGTGATGTCTTCATTTGACTGACAATAACCAGCACAAATCAAAGATTGGATTTAGGATTCTATCAGTCTGTACTCCTCCTCACCTCACATTGGGTAAAAAGCTAGGAGGAAATCCACTATCCAGGCATTTAAATGCACGTCATTTTCCTATCAGCAGGAGTTTGTTCACCCAACTTAAATTCAAGTAAACTGATTTAGTTTTGAATCTTAGTAAGTACTGGATGCGTGTCTGCTGTATTCTCACAAATCTTGTTTGATGTCATTGAGAGCATTGGTCAGCTTTCGTATTTTATCCTCCATGGTTTTTTTACCATTTGCTGTCTCTCGGAGAAGCTGACGCATTTCTTCTTCCACTTCATAGACCTAAGGGATTTAATGTGTGATTACATTTTATCTTGAAAGTGGTTGGTATGTGAGTTTACATGAAAAATGTACAGTATCAAGTCACATATTGAAAATAGTATACCCAAAATCTGTGGTGGATAAGTTGTTGGAAGGTATTTTGAGAGACAGGATCTACAGGCATTTAGAGATTAGGGACAGTCAGCATGGCTTTGTAAGTGGAAAATCATGTCTCATAAACTTGACTGAAATTTTTTGAAGGGGTAATCAAGAAGGTAGATGAGGGCAGTGCAGCTGACGTTGTCTACATGGACATTAGCAAGGCCTTTGACAAGGTACCACATGTTAGGTTGTTGCACATGGTTAAATCTCATGAGATCCAGGGTGAGGTAGCTAAATGGATACAAAATTGGCTTGATGACAAAAGCCAGAAGGTGGTTGTAGAGGGTTGTTTTTCAAACTGGAGACCTATGACCAGTGGTGCGCCTCAGGGATCGGTGCTGGTCCACTGTTATTTGTCATTTATATTAATGATTTGGATGAGAATATAGGAGGCATGGTTAGTAAGTTTGCAGATGACACCAGGATTGGTGGCAGAGTGGACAGTGAACAAGGTTATATAGGATTGCAACGGGATCTTGAGCAATTGGGCCAGTGGGCTAACGAATGGCAGACAGACTTTAATTTAGATAAATGCGAGGTGATGCATTTTGGTAGATTAACTGAGTAAGGCCTGCTCTGGTTCAATATTAGAGTGTTGGGGAGAGTTATAAAGCAAAAAGATCTAGGGGTACAGGTTCATAGCTCCTTGAAAGTGGAGTCACAGGTGGACAGAGTGGTGAAAAGGGTATTCAGCATGCTTGGTTTCATTGGTCAGAACATTGAATACAGGAGATGGAATGTCTTGTTGAAATTATACAAGACATTGGTAAGGCCACACTTGGAATACTGTGTACAGTTCTGGTCACCCTATTATAGAAAGGATATTATTAAACTAGAAAGAGTGCAGAAAAGTTTACTAGGATGCTACCGAGACTTGATGGTTTGAGTTATGACAGGCATTCAGCATGCTTGGTTTCATTGGTCAGAACATTGAATACAGGAGTTGGGACATCTTTTTGAATTTGTTCAAGACATTGGTAGGGCCACACTTGGAATACTGTGTACAGTTCTAGTCACCTATTATAGAAAGGATATTATTAAACTAGAAAGAGTGCAGAAAAGTTTACGAGGATGCTACTGAGACTTGATAGTTTGAGTTATAAGGAGAGGCTGGATAGACTGGGACTTTTTTCTCTGGAATGTACAAGGCTAAGGGTGATCTTACAGAGGTCTATAAAATAATGAGGGGCATAGATGTCAATATCTTTTCCCAAAGGTAGGGGAATCTAAAACTCGAGGGCATAGGTTTAAAGGTGAGAGGGGAGAGATATGAAAGGGTTCAGAGCGGCTATTTTTTCATGTAGAGGGTGGTGAGTATCTGAAACAAGCTGCCAGAGGTAGTAGTAGAGACGGGTACAATTTTGTCTTTTAAAAAGCATTTAGACAGTTACATAGGTAAGATGGGTATAGAGGGATATGGGCCAAATGCAGGTAATTGGGACTAGCTTAGGGGTTTTAAAAAAGAGTGGCATAGATAAGTTGGGCTGAAGGGTCTGTTTCCAGGCTGTAAACCCCTATAACTCTAAAATGATACGACAGAAAAGAACACTTACCATGTTATTTGTTATTGCTTACATAACAGAATTGCAGCCTAACTATAAATGAACAGGGAGTTCAAAAAAGATTTGCCTGCTCGCAAAATGTACAAATTATTTTAAATGATACTATAATAAAAATGGAAAATACTGATAATACTCGGCAAGTCAAGCAGCAGCTATGGAAACAGAAACTATGCTCACATTTCAGGATTGTGAACTTCTATCAGAACTGGGAGAAATTAGAATTGTGATAGGTTTTGAACAAGTGATGGAGTGGCGGTGACATTGGGCGAAGAAGAGCAAAAGCAAAGGTCAGTGATAAAGTGGAGGGCACAAAAGATTAAAGGCCAAAAGAAGTGGTAATGGGATAAGTAAAGAAACAAAAGATGTGTCTAGAGAAGGTGTGAGTGGTAGGATAGCTTGTTGCCCGAACACAAAGTGAAGGCAACAAGAGAGAAAAGGAAACAAACCAGCAAAGAAACATGGGACAAATTGAGGAGAGAGGTTATGACACTGCATGGTTTGAAGTGAAAAACAAGGGGGCAGTCATAACACTAGGAGTGTACTATTGAGCCCCAAGTGATCAGAGGGTGATAGAAGAGAAAATGTCTGTGCAAATTTACGTGAAGTGCAAAAACAATAGGGTAGAAATAGGGGGGGTGGGGGTTCAACTACCCTAATATTAAGTGAGATAGAATTAGTGTGAAAGACAAAGAGGGAGCAAAATTGTTAAAATGCATTCAGGAGAACTTTAAGACAGTACTTAACAGCCAAGCAAGATAGATGAAGGGGAGGTTGCAGTGCAGGATATAGTTCTGGATTTAGTTTCAGGGAATGAAGCTGTGTAGGTGCAATTGGAAGTACATTGGTGAAAAGTAGTTATAATTTATGATAACCTAAGTCAGGGGCTAAGAAACCTGCAGTGAGTAACTTACCTTCTGACTCCCCAAAGCTTGTCCACCATCTACAAGGCACAAGTCAGGAATGTAATCTAATAACTCTCCTCTTTCCTGGATGAGTGTAGCTCCAACAACACTCAACAAGCTCGACACAATCCACAAATATTCATTCCCTCCACCACTGACACACAGCAGCAGCATCTACAAGATGCATGCAGAAATTCATCAAGGGTCCTGTGATGGCACCTTCCAAACACCATCCAGATGGTCAAGGGCAACGACACATGGGAACACCACCACCTGGAAGCTCCCTTCCAAGACTCTCACCATCCTTACTTGGAAATATATAATGACCTTCATTCACTGTCGCTGGGTAAGGGAACTCCTCCCTAACAGCACTAATCTTGTCCGATTTTCCTTGTCTTCAGCTCTGACGAAGAGTCATCCTGACTCAAAATGTGGCTCCGAACTCTCTGCAGAGATGCTGTCAGACTTGCTGACATGTTCCAACACTTTCTATTTTATCTGCAGTATTTTGCCTTTATCCCAGCTAATGACCTTGTTGTGCATATGCTGGCTGATGTATTAATTTAGATTAAAACTGTTGGTAATCCTTTTACTGCAAAACACTTTGGAATATTGCAGAGATGTGATTAAGAGCTATATAAAATCATTTGTTCAGCGTACTAAGAGAAAGTGTTACCTTTTCTTTTGCTGTCTCAATTTCCTTTTGCTTTTCATTGGTCAATTGCAGAAGTTGGGCCTGGTGAGATGCCTGCATTGTCTCAAGCTGGTGCCTGAATGCATTGTCCATGGAATGAAGTTTCTCTGCTGCAGCCCTAAGTGATTTTGAACAGACACCAACATGTTCTGTGCACAATGTGAAACGAAAAAATGCTTGTCTACCAATATTAAAACGCGAATAAAATGAAAAATCTTTTTGCTGTTTTACACAGTCTACAGAAATTTGACAAGAACAAGTTATGCTAACAGACAAAACTGGACCGCAAACATTCATAGAGCCTTTGAAACTGTAAGGAAACAGATGTTACCTTGAGAATTCAACTTATGAAGATATACAAAAAGAACACAATACTGTAACAATGAATTGAATTGTGAAACAAAATGCTCACAATTGTTCTCTTAGTGAAAAAGGAAGCAAGATATTGTTCTTTAAATAGGTTTAAATTAATCTGTAAATTAAAATTAGAGACTAGAGTCATGGAGATATACAGCATGGAAACAGGCCCTTCAGCCCAACTAATAGATAAGGATAAGACTAGATAAGGAATTCTAATTGGCTATAAAATAGATTTTATATTTTGGTTAAATTGTTGAAGGCTTGCCCAATTTGTCAAATAGTGTGCAGTGGGTTAAGAAAATTGTTAACATTTTAGTTTTGGTATTTTACAGCACAGTTTGGATAGGAAAAGCAGATGCGCCTCTTCAAGCTTTCTAAAATACTGATCACTATCCATGTCTTCCAAAAAATCTTGTCTCTGTGCGACCGCCTGTCTATAAAACTTACTTCCTGCTGTGTAAATGTTTGGCATAAATTTAGGTCAAAGTTTTCTATTATAAATTCCTTCATCCAAATTTAAAATGGAAATTGTTGAATTTGTCACTTTGTAATTGCACAACCTGGCCACCTAGTGGCACTGTTTTACATTTTCCCCACATCACTGCCAATGCTTGCTGAAAACTTTTCATCTACATTATTTTGATTTTTTTTCTCTGCAATTACTGGCTTCCTGACTGTTGCAAACCCTCTTGCTTGCTGAACTTCTGCTTGCTGCTGTTACCTACCACTCCCACCTCACCTACCTCACCACCCCCCACACCACACCCCCTTCCATCTCTGACCATCATGATCACTGACCCTCCTGCTTGCTATTTCCCTCCCCAACCCTCCTGCATGCCGAACTTTTGGCTTACCACCTTATCTTTCCCTGTTGACTGATCCTCCCGCTCACTGCGTCTTGTTCACAGCTAGGGTTCAGGAAAAGAAAGCCATGGGAGCAGCAGAGAAAAGTGGCAAATGGGAGGCAAGCAGCAAGCTGGAGAGTTGGCAAGCTGGAGGTAAGTTGAAAGAGTTAGCTCTAAGTTGTTAAGAGTCTGCAAGAGGATTTTTGAGCCAGACGTTCAAGGCACTCATTAGGATTTTAATATACTAGTTGCAAGTCAGGAACATACCCACTCTTATTACATGTTTTCCTTTAAGAAAGTGAGTTTTGTTTGGCATACTTTTTTTTAGGAATACTTAGGAGTGCTAAATGAGGGATAGCTGTACTAATATTGTTTTAGTTCCATCAGTTTAGTTAAAGAATCTCTGCAGAACTAATGGCTTATATTTAAAACAAAAATATTGTGACAGTGCTCTAAAGAAAGGAAAAAACCTGATTACACAATTGTTATAATTCTGGGTTTGTGTTCTTTCAATCAAGATCATTAAGAAATGTTAGGAACAGGTATCAGAGCTGATGCATGAAGTTCCCTGTTGAGTTAAAACGTGGGGGCAAAGCGGTATAAAGATTCAGAAACTCAACAGTTGACAGAAGAATCAGTTATTGAATAGAAATATTATCTGTTACAAACAACAAAGGATTACAAAAAACTAAATTGCTAATTTAAGTGAGTTAAGGAAAATATAGAACATAGAACATTACAGCGCAGTACAGGCCCTTCGGCCCTCATAATCTATGAGTAATTGAAGAGCAAGCTTTGCTGCCGAGTCATAAGTAGCATAGCAGGTGCAATGGAAAAGTAAGTTTTGGGTCACATAAGCAGGGCTATAGAGTACAAGTTCAAGAATATGCTGGTTAAAAGACTGGTGATCAACTATTTACAGCTTCTTCTGTATGATGCATAACATTAGTGGAATCACAAATACAATAACTAGACTTATAAAATGTTTAATAGGTGCCAAAACTTACTTCTGAGCTTGCAAAGCCTTGTCTCTTTCTGCAACAAGTTTTTTCTCCTTGGTATCAAAGGTTTCTTTCATCTGTTTAACCTGTGTTTCCAGCATCGTCAGTATTTCTGCTTTATCCTGCCACTTCTTATTGACAGTACTGTAAGAAAGAAAAACAATTTTAAAGACATAAAAAGAGCTCTGAATGGTAAGTGTTGGTAGCTAATTAAGAACAAATTTTTTCAGAATTGGCTGTTCTTCAAGTTGATAAGTCACCAGGACTGGATGGGATGCAGCTGAGGATACTAAAGGAAGTAAAGGTAGAAATTGCAGGTACTGGTCATAATATTTCACTCCTTATATACGGATATGGTACCACAGATTGCAGAATTGCAAGTATTACATGTAAGAATTTAAGAAACAGGGGAAGGAAACCATTTGGTCCTCAGACCTGCTCTGCCATTCAAGAAGATCATGGTTGATCTTAAGATGCCCATAAAAGAGTGTAAGAGTAAGCCCAGCAACTACAAGCCAGTCAGTCAACTTGGTCATGGGGAATATTTTAGAAGTGATAATCTGAAAAAAAAATTAAAGGTACTTATGTGGGGATTACATAGGGAGAGCCAGCAAGGATTTGTTAAAGGCAATTAGAGTTGAATTAGCCTGATTTGAGTTTTCATGACGAGGAAACAGAGATGACTGATGGGGATATTGTAGTTGATGTGGTACAAATGAAGTTCCAAAAGGCATTTGATAAAATGTTGCACAAAGTTGAAACCCAAGTTGAAACAAAAGGGAAAGGGCAGCATAAATATGAAGTTGGCCAAGTGAACAGGAAAAAGATTGGTGAGCGGTTGTTTTTTGTGATTGAAGGACAGTTGGAAGGGATTGGTGGGAGGGCCACAGCGATGTAGGACAGATCAGGTAGACAGATTTCCTTTTCTCAAGGATATTACTGAAGCAGATGTTTTTTTTAATACACATTATCAACAGTTTCATGATCACTACTACTGAGACTAACTTCAAAATTCCAGATTTTTAAAATTAATTGAATTTAAACTCCACCAGCTGCCATGGAGGTATCTGAACTCATGTTCCCAAAGGATTAATCTGAGCGTCTGGATTACTAATCCAGTGACATTACCTTTGTGCCACTGTCTCCATATGAATGACCTAGATTTGTATGATGAGGACACAAGTGGTTAGTAAGTCATATGGAATCTTGGGCTTTATCAATAGAAGCATCATCTACAAAAGCAAGAAAGTTATGATGAACCTTTATAAAAACACTGATTCAGCCTCAACTGGAGTATTATTTCCAATCCTGGGCATTGGATATTAGGGAGGATATGAAGGTTTTAGCTCAGATGCAGAAAATATTTAAGAGGATGATTCCAGGGATGACTAATTTCAGTTACATGGCTGGATTGAAGGGGTTTTGAAGTTATTCTCCTTAAGGAAAGAATGGTTAAGAGGAGATTTGATAAGAGCATCAAAGTCTGGAGGGATTTAGAGAGAGCAGATGGGCAGCAACTGTTCATTCTCACAGATGTAAAGAGTCAAAAGACGCTGATTTAAGGTGGTTGGCAAAAGAACCACAGCGATACGAGGAGAATCTTTTTACTCAGAGATCGGTTAAGATCCAGAATACACTATCCAAAAGTGTGGTAAGGGCAGATAATATTAAGGCTTTCAAAAGGGAATTGGATGATTGAAGGGAAAAAAGTTTCAGGGAAAGGTGGGGGTGGAGGTGGGATGGGGTGGGATGAGCTGAGTTGCTCTTGCTGAGAGCCAACATGGACATAATTGGTTGCTTGGCTTCCTTCGGTGGTATAATCATTCTGCGATTCTAGATCCAAAATAGCTGCAGGGTTTTTAATCAGGCTGTTTCTATTTATGGGTTCATAGCAATTCTGATAAACAAACCATGTCACCTTTGATCCAGAGACTGTGTCTTTCAATAAGCTGCCTTCAGCAGAAGTATGCACGTCAATAATTAACAATTATCCTACTTGCAGCAATGTGCTTACTGAATTAAATGCTGACTCCCACTGCACTATCTCAGTCACTTGGGACTTACTGTTATTAAATACAGACCAGGATTTACCGACTAAGGCAGCTAATATTTATTTTCCATAAAATGAGATATGAAGCAGAAACGAAACTAGCAATTTTATAGGATATAAACTGAAATGTAATGAAATAACCTACACAATGGTTCAACCGTCCTTTTTAAGGATACCTTCAGATTAATAAAATTTTATACGAATGGACATCGTTTTCATTATTTTGCATCACATTCAATAATGTATAGTTTTGCCATAGTGTAATACAGTGCAACCCAATCCACAAAGAATGAAACTGAGCATTACTTATTCAGAAAAACAGTTGAATTCAAGCAAATTTCCTCTTAATTTTTGGTTGAGATTTTCATCATATTCAACAATAAGCATCAAATTGGCAAAGCTATGATACATTTATGAACTGCATTTTACAAACAAACAGCTTAACAAATTCAATCCATACACAGTGCAGGCGAGTCAGCATACATAGGTGCCAGGGCCAAGCCTGGATAAATGGAGAGGGTTAGATCGGCGTAAACGTTATCTGGCAGCAAAGGTGCCCACCTAATCCTATAGATGATTAACATGAATGGAAATGGCACCCATCTTGGGGCTTATCCTGCAAACAACGCACACCGTCTGCTCAATCCCAGTGAAAAATGGACAAGGGTCACCAGTAAGATGGCTAAAGGAGGAAGCCAGATGGGGGAGTGAAAAGGTGATCAAACTCAAAATAGCAAGTCTACATATTGGTAGCCTGACAGGAAGAGGCAGTGAAATATCTGACCTGTTGTGACAGAAAGTGAAACTACATTAATAGAAATTAAGCAACATATTTATTCTGATTGGAATAATTGGAAGAAGGGCAATGGAATGTTATGTAATGGAAACATATCATGAGGTGTGGATGCTGTGGTGAATATGTGGAGTGATGAGAAATGACAAAATCAGGAAGCAGTACATCAGGGATCAGTGAAGATTTTCAGAGTAAAGATAGTAGCTGAGAAAAAATTGAAACATTATGGTCATCTTCACTGAGAGGGAGAGAAAAGGTGGTAAAGTGAGTTCTGGAGATGGGACTATCAAAGAAGAAGACAGGGATGGTCAAAGAATCAATGGCAACTTGCGATGTCGAGAGAATTATACACAGCAGGATTAGAAGAGGAAAGGGTGACAAACAGAGGATGATGAAGAGTAATTAACCAGGATTGTGGCAATCTCAAGTAAAATAAGAGAAACTAAAAGGAGGAGGAAAATGACTTGGCAAATTCAACCCAAATGGTGGTGTTCAACTTGGAAAATGTTTTGTAAACCCAAACTGGTCAGACCTCAACTTCAGCTGTTTTCCTTCTAGATTTAGATTTCCTAGATGTCTAGATTTCCTTCTGCTATTCAAGCTCTGATGATGAGGCACAGTAGAGCTCCTAGTCTTGAGTGATGGGAAAATTCTGCATCAACTTTGGCTTTTCTTCCTTAGAAAAGGAGTAACTAGAAGAATTCTCCCTGAGGTACATCAAGTAGCAATGCTGCATAAAGACACATATTGTCAAAGCTTTTCGTCTTGCCCTCATCAAGTCAAAACTGCAAGAATATCAAATCTCAAAAGAAAACAACAATTAATGCTGCATGAGAGAGGGTGCTAATTCGTTGGCAAGTTGGCTGTGAATGGTAGAGGAATTACAATGAGGAATGTACCAGGGAGCAGTTCACTGCCAAACCTGTGTTTAAATTCAAACCAGTCAACTCTGACTGGTTGAGGAATTGCAATGAGGAATGAACCATGGAATGGCTGTTTCTCAATCTTTTGTTTAATTGAAAAAGGCAGATTCTTTCTGTTTCTAGCATGTGTAAGTCAGCCATACTGTGAGCCCAACTGATAATCTTGAATTGATTAATATAATTCTTAGCACAATCAGGATTGTTTTGTAAGTGCTATCAAATTGCAGAATCACATCTAACATTGTACACTATGTTTTGAGTTTTGCAAGCACAGAGCGGTTGTGTACCAGCAATACTTTGCCTACTGTGAACAACCAAAGGAATCTGCTGTTTGATATGATCCACCAGTTTTGAGACATAAGGCCTACATATCTGGCATCACAATGGTACTGAAATTCATAACTATATTACTTATTGTGTGGTAGGCTAAACATCATCCTGTTAGTTCAGAACACCATTTGTGTTGCTACTGCACAGTAGCAGTGTGAAATGGCTAGCTTCAACTGTTGCTCAAATTTTTGGGACACCTTATCTTTCCAGGGCGAGGACTGGGACTGATGTCTTAGGGGGAGTGTTTGCTAGAGCGACTGGGGAGGATTTAAACTAATATGGATAAAGAAATGAATGATTAGAAACAGAGGAACTTAGGAAAGGTAAAATCACTATAGTCCCAGGTGACCATAGGCTGCTCTAGTTGGTGACTGGTGGCAATGTAACCTGAGGATCACGACACCTCAGGTGAGTGTCAAGGCTGAGAAGGCCATGAATAACCTCAGCCAGTGACTGCTGCCTGACTGACAGGAGTGCTTTTGGAGTTGGATGAACACAGGGAGTTAGGCAAAACAAGCAGCAGAAGCTACAAGTGAGAGTGTTGATTGGTAAGTGTTATTTTTTCTTTTTGCTCTTGGCGTTGTAGTTATTGTTCACTACTATAGTGTTTCTATGCAGTTTCTGTGGTTTATAGTTTGAAAAGGTTATACTTGGTAGTAACAAGGAACAGGCAAGAAGGGCCCTAGAGAAATGTATTCATCTGAAACAAAACATCTTTCAAAAGTTTAATTTAAAGGGGTAAGACATGACAGGAGAGCTCCAAGCTGTGGTTTGCTCCTCTTGCTCCATGTGGCAGGCTGAGGACAGTTCCAGTCCTCCGGGTCAGCATATGTGCGGGTAGTGTCTCCAGCTACAGCTCCTGGAAGCACCGGCTGGAGACGCTATGGAGCATCTGTGAGTCAGAGAGAATTGTGGATAGCACGTTTAGACAAGTGGTCACACCACAGGCTCAGACTCCGCAGGCAGGAAGAGAATGGGTGACTAGCAGACAGAGCAAAAGAGATAGGCAGGTAGTGCACGAATCTCCTGTGACCATTCCTCTGCAAAACAGATATACTGTTTGGATACTGTTGAGGGGAATGACCTCTCTAGGGAAAGTAGCAGCAGCTAAATTCGTTGCACCACAGTTGGTTCTGCTGCAGAGGGGAAGGGTAAAAAGTGTTCTAGTGCAATAGTTATAGGGGATTCAATTGTAAGGGTATTAGACAGGCTTTTCTGTGGCTGCAAATGAGACTCCAGGATGGTATGTTGCCTCCCTGGTGCTAGGGTCAAGGATATCTTGGAGTGGCTGCAGGACATTCTGAAAGGGGTGGGCGAGCAGCCAGTAGTCGTAGTACACTTCGGTACAAATGACATAGGTAAAAAAAAAAGGATGAGGTCTTAAAGACAGGATACAGGGAGCTAGGAAAAAAGTTAAGAAATCGGATCTCAGGATTACTACTGGTGCCACATGCTAGTCAGAGTAGAAATGAGAGGATATATCAGAAAAATACATGGCTGAAGAGATGGTATCAGGGGGAGGGTTTCAGATTCCTGGGGCATTGGGACTGGTTCTGGGGGAGTGGGACCTGTACAAATTGGACGGGTTACACCTTGGCAGGACTGGGACTGATGTCTTAGGGGCAGTGTTTGCTAGAGCGATTGGGGAGGGTTTAAACTAATATGCCAGGGCGGTGGGAACCTATGTAAGGAGTTCAAGAAGGAGGAAGAAAGAAAAAAATGTGGGAGAAGGTTCCAGCTACATCAAAAATCAGGAAAAAAGTTAAAAGGAAGAACTCAGAAGATGTTATTAATGGAAGTGTTAGAATTCAAAAAGAAGGTACAAAAACTATTGTGGCATTCACATAGATTTACCATTTACTGTTACCATTTTCATAGATGATCTGGAGGAGGAGGCTAAGTGTAGGGTAACGAAATTTGCTGATGACACAAAGATGAGTGGAAAAGCAAATTGCGTGGAAGGTGCGGAAAGTCTGCAGGGAGATCTGGATAGGCTGAGTGCGTGGGCGAGGACCTGGCAGATGGAATATAATGTTAGCAAATGTGAGGTTATCCACTTTGGTAGAAATAATAGTAGGAGGGATTATTATTTAAAAGGCAAAAAGCTGCAGCATGCTGCAGAAGAACCTGGGGGTCCTTGTGCATGAATCGCAAAAACCCAGTCAGGTGATCAAGAAGGCGAATGGAATGTTGGCCTTTATAGCGAGGGGGATAGAATATAAAAGTAAGGAGGTCTTGCTGCAACTGTACTGGGTACTGGTGAGGCCGCAACTGGAGTACTGTGTGCAGTTTTGGTCACCGCATTTGCGGAAGGATATATTGGCCTTGGAGGGAGTGCAGAGAAGGTTCACTAGTCTGATACCGGAGATGAGGGGGTTAGCCTATGAGGAGAGATTGAATAGCCTGGGTCTGTATTTGTTGGAGTTTAGAAGGCTGAGGGGGGATCTTATAGAGACATATAAGATAATGAAGGGGATAGATAGGGTAGAGGTAGAGAGATTCTTCCCGTTTTGAAAGGATAGCAGAACTAGGGGGCACAGCCTCAAAATAAGTGGGGGGGGGAGCAGTTTAGATCAGAGTTGAGGAGGAACTTCTTCACTCAAAGGGTGGAGAGTCTCTGGAATTCTCTGCCCATTGAAGTGGTGGAGGCTACCTCGCTGAATATATTTAAGTCACGGGTAGATAGGTTTCTGATAGAATTAAGGGTTATGGGGAGAAAGTGGGAAAGTGGAACTGATCCACTTCAGATCAGCCATGATCTTGTTGAATGGCGGGACAGGCTTGAAGGGCTAGATGGCCTCCTCCTGCTCCTATTTCTTATGTTCTTATTCAAAACAAGGTAAATGAGTTGACAGCACAAATCATTGCAAACAAGTATGATTTGGTGGCCATTACAGAGACATAATTGCAGGATGGTCAAGACTGGGAGTTGAATATCCAGGGGTATCAAACTGTTTGGAGGGACTGACAGGAAGGTATGGGATGGAGTTGAAAGACAGCGAGGTTATGTTGCAGTTGTATAAGGTGCTGATGAGGCCACACCTCAAGAACTGTGTACAGTTTTGATCTCCTTACTTGAGAAAGGATACACTGGCACTGGAAGGGGTGCAGAGGAGATTCACTAGGTTGATTCTGGAGTTGAGAAGATTGGCTTAGGAAGAGAGATTGAGTACACTGGGGCGATACTCATTGGAATTCAGAAGAATGAGGGGGATCTTACAGAAACATATAAGATTACGAACGGAACAGCTAAGATAGAAGCAGGGAAGTTGTTTCCATGTGGATGAAACTAGAACTAGGGGGCATAGCCTCAAAAAAGGGGGAAGCAGATTTAGGACTGAGTTGAGGTGGGACTTCTTCACACAAAGGGTTGTGAATCTGAGGAATTCCCTGCCCAGTGAAGCAGTTGAGGCTATCTCATTGATTTTAAGGCAAGGTTCGATACATTTTTGAACAGTAAAGGAATTAAGGGTTATGGTGAGCAGGCAGATAAGTGGAGCTGAGTCCACAAAAAGATCAGCCATGATCTTATTGATTGGTGGAGCAGATGGCCTAGTCCTGCTCCTAGTTCTTATGGTACAGGAATTGAACCTGCACTGTTGCCATTACTCTGCATCACTAACCAGCTGTCCAACCAACTGAGCTAAACTAACTTGGGAAGGACCAGTTAGTGAATGGAATTTTTGCCATCTTCAATTCTTCTGCAGATAATGTACATGTCCATCAATGAAGTGCATTGCCGTGAATTAAAGAAGGCAAATATGGGAGGTGTCTGGAAGGGCGGTATTAGAAATAAAATTTTACGTTAAAAAAATCCTTCCTTTGAGAGGATCTGAAATCTACTGTAATTGATCCAATATCATTGACCACAGTGAGACTAATTAACATAGGAAACTGAAATAGAGTATTGCAATATTAGTCAACTGGGAATTTGGTTTTGTGGGAACTGTACTAATATTTAGCATTTACCTAAAGGCTGTTTTTGTTTCCTCCAGTTCAGCTTCTTTTTCTTCAAGTTGCTGCTTTAATTCTTCTTTGCGCTCTGAAAGTCTCTCAACTTTTTCTCTGAGATCTTGCGATACAGCAGCTTCATCATCTAATTGCTCATGGAAGCTTCTTTTATCTTGTAGGTTTTCCTCCCGGACTTTCCGAATCTGTTCATCCCTCTCTTGCAAACCCTGCAGAGGCAAATAGTATATTTTTTCATGTGTTTTAGTGTCTATTCAGGAGATAGGCAAAGCACTAATATCTCTGTGTTAATAGGCTAAAGACAAATTACTGTGGATGCTGAAATCAGAAATAAGAACAGAAAGTGCTGGAATTTTCCTGCATTTTTTGTTCTTGTGTCTCTGTTATTAAGCTCGATTATCCTGAGAGATTGTACACAATAAATGATTAAACTCAAAACAATGATTCATTAGAACTTCCCCAAATAAATAACGTAATTTATGGACATTGTTTTATATTGTTTATCATCATTGAATGGAAAGGTTATAGTGTCTGTAATTTAAAGTTGCTATTTTGATCAAAAACATAGGCGTTTATCATTGCCTTGCCGCAAGACAAACTAATTATTTGATGCCTTAATGTGAAATATTAGAAAAGGGAAAAAAATGCAGAATTGTTGAGGCTGAGCTTTTGCCCTGGTTTTTCTAGGGTAGTTGGCTCAAAATCAATCAAATCAGCACAGAAGATCTGAGGCGTTTCAAGTGCAAATTATGTCCAGTGCAGCTCAAGTTACAAGCTGAAAGCATGCATCCACCCACAAAATTAGCTGTGTCCCAGATGGAATTAACCACCATGGAAGTTCCTACTCACTGTGCTTGGTTGCAGGCCTTCAATGAGACCCAATTGTGCAAGTGGGTTGAATGGAAACTTGAACAATAACTTCACTTTGAAAAACTAGTGCAATTTGTACCCAATCGCCAAGTGCATCCAAAATACGGCTTAGTTCAACGGACTACAGAAATGAGGCAGCGATATCCAATCTATTATGTTCTCTCCTCCATCCAGATCCTTATCTGGTCAGAGTGAATCTCCTTACAGCCCGTCTTAGGGCCAGATGTTTGCTACCGAGGTGGGTAGCTCCAGTAGGGGACCATTCCCTTGGTTTAAAAAGCAGCCTCACACCCAATATTTGTTCTGGGTAGGTGGGAGCAGGATGGAGTTAGGCCTGTTGACCTCAGAAGCAGATCTTAGGAGGTGGGTGGGTACAAAGGTGAGCTGATTAGAACTGCCTCAGTTCTTTAGGATATTGCCTCAGTTGTTTTAGAAGCTGTTAAGCCTTCCAGCCTTCACATCTCAACACCCTTGCATGTGATTCCATAACATCATTGAGTTGAGGGAGCTGAATGCCTTTCAGATGTGGCATATTTCAAAACTGATTTGCACACCCGCAAAACAACACATGTTCAGTCAATGACACCATGCAAAAACCTGTAATTCATGTGAAGCCACATTCTTGTTATGTCCACTTCTCTCTCACAACAGAGAATAAAATGTATGAAGTATACAGAATCTCAGTGGCCTCCCTTCTGCAACAGTGGGTGGCAAATTGGGAGATATTACAAATATATTGCATCCTCCAGCCTGGAGGGAATCTGGTACCACGCCTGCTGACTCCATCTGAGGGAATTAAGCCTCTATTTGGCAACGGGAATCCTGAACTCCCTGTTCTACAGAAGATATCTAATTTCTGCACTTCTGCCAGGAGGTGGAAACCCAGCCTCTGAAAGTTGCTAGACAATTAGAGACCAGCAACAATGGCTATACCAGTCATCCACTTGGACCATCACTAGGATTCATCTGGATCCAGAAAAAGAGACAAGTAAAGGGAGGAGGGATGTCACAGGGAAGGAGTCACTGGAGAGGAAGAGGATTGAGAAAGAGGAAGGTGGGGGTGAAGGAAAGAGCAGTGGCGTGGCTCTCAGCTGGCTTTCCCTTCCTAATGCTGGGTCTCTCGAACAGGCGTAGCAGATGGAATTTTCTGGCCTTGTTCGCCCCAAAATCGGAAAATTCCACCTGAGGTCAAAGGCAGCTTTGTCCTGGATGGTGTCGAACTTCTTGAGTGTCATTAGAACTTAACATGTGCAAGCAAACAGAGAATACTTTATCACACTCCTGACTTGTAACTTGTAGATGGACAAACTTTGCGGTATCAGGAGGTGAGTCACTCCCTGCAGGATTCCTGGCCTTTGACCTGATCTGGTGGCCACAGTATTTATATGGCTAGTTCAGTTCAATAGTAATCCCTGGGATGTTGGTAGTGAGGGATTCAGTGGTGATAATGCCATTGAGTGTCAAGGGACGATAGTTGATCCTCTCTTGTTGGAGATGGTCATTGCTTGGCACTTGTGGCACAAAGGTTATTTGCTATTTGTCAGCCCAAACCTAGATATTGTTCAAGTCTTGCTGCATTTGGACATGAACTGCTTTGGAAATGGTGTAGTTATCTGCAAACATCCCCACTTCTGACCTTATGATGCAAGGGAGGTCATTAGTGAAGCAACTAAAGATGGTTGGATTTAGGACACTGCCCCAAGGAACTCCTGCAATGATGTCCTGGAGCTTAAGTGATTGACCTTCAACCACCCTAATCATCCTTCTTTGTGCCAGATATAACTGCAAACAGCAGAGTTTTTTTTCCAATTCCCATTTACTCAGTTTTGCTTGGGCTCCTTAATGACATACTCCATCGTATCATGCCTTCAGAACAGTCATTATCACCTCATCTCACACGGATAGTCTCCTTTCCATCACTGGTTGAATATCAGTGGTAGTGGGATAAGGCCCTTAAGTGAGCATCAATTGCTGACTTGGCAGCAAGCAGGAAGACCACCTGCAAGCCTTCCTGCCCCAGACTTAATTGGGGGGAGGGTGGGTGAAAGAGGAGGAGGAGGAGGAGAAGGAGGGGAGAGAGAGAGAGAGAGAGAGGAGGAGGAGGAGGAAAGAGAGACCCACCTGTATCGCTAGTCCAAGCAAACACCCCCCTGCCTTGGATCCACCTCCGTGGAGGGCATCAAATTCCAACCACTGTTTGTTGCTTAGGTTCAAGTTGCAAATTGCTTCCTGAATGCCTGGGCAAACATGGTGTCGTGCTGAGAGTAACATACCCTGTATATTTATTTGTAGTGCATGGCTGAATTGTTTACATACATGGGGTCTTTAATTTTTGTTGCATGAGCTTTTGGGTAGCTGCACAGGTGTGCCAGCAAGTAATTCCCTACATGTTAACGCCCTTCTGCATGGCTTGAAGCAGAAGTGTGTATGCGCACTTCAGGCAAAATGCAACCATGGAATCAAAAACTCTCGAGTTGAATTTTGTGCTGACTGCTTTACAAGGATATCAGAATGAGAAACTTACTTCCTTAAGTTTTCTAATAGTTTCTGTTTGATCATCCACTATCTTTGTTTTTATTTTCAAAGTATTCATGTCTTGTTCATTTTGTTTTTTTAGAGATTCAACCTCAGAAGTCAACATTTCAATCCTGGCCTGCAGCCTTCCCCTGTCTTGTGCCAAAGAACTGCCTGTAAAATAAAAGGAGTACATTGACAGATACTAATCAAAAATATATTTACTAGCACTTTTTATATATTTAATTTGTATTTACATAGTAAAGCCTATTTAACGAGTAAGATATGCATGATCTCTACAATAAATATGAATATAACATACAACCACAGTGAGTGTGGACATCTATTGCATTATTTATTAGCAGGTAAACAAGTCAAACTATTTCCTGAACCGTTTAATACTCTCATTATTTATATAAACTGGGCTCTCAGTCCTCATTGACATTTTTCTATCTCTTCTCATTTTTAATTCTGTTTTTGCCTTGAATTTAAATAGCTTCACGTCATCGTTTGATTGAAAACCTGGGTCTGCCACGCTGGATATAATTTTGAAAAAGCTTCAGATATATCAGTTACATATTAACTTGTGAAGTAAAGTAGAAGGGCTTAATTTTTGTTCCCAAGTCGGGTATGCAGAGTTGAAAAAATTTCTGACTCCTCAAAGCTGTCTCAGGCGAGGCTTTCCCGAATGTTCAGATTGGCACAGGCTAACAGAATTCGGACCTGCCACCCCCAAAAATATTAATTTCCTCCTGCTGTCATCTTCACAAATTCCCAATACTCCATTCATGCCAACTCATGCTGCCCACCCACTGGTCCCTCATACCTTTCATGCTAACCAATGTCCATCTAACCCTCGACCTAACCCTCACTATGGTCCTTTCTCGCATCCATGCCAACCTATGTCTTTCTGCCCTCCCCAGATCTTTCATTGTCATGCTGGTTAGTATTAATTCATGCTTCCCAACCATCCTCAGAACTCTTTGCATCCATTGTGCCTACAGAGTGCCAACTCACACCAACAATCACTTTTTATCCTTACAGCCTCCAGGTCAACTCACCCAGTATCCACCATGGGCAGACCTTAGGGGCCACGTTCAGATGAAATAAAGTTCTAAGTGCCCTGTATCTATTACAGACTTCACTATGATGGTGGAAGCTGGAATTCATCAAGCAGTTCTAATCCTATAATGATAACACTCAGATTTATGTCAACAAACATCTAATGAAATTGGAAGTACTAATTTTGCAACTGAGTTACAGCAGGCTAATTTCTTCCCCTAACATTTAAAGATTCAAGTAACTTAATGCACATTCATGTCTACTGTTCAGAATCCTGAACCTCTCTGAAGAATTTTGTAGTTTTAAACCCTTTCTCTTATGTCTAAAGCCCGTGTTTCAGAAATTTAGCTTCTGTTTGAAGGCAGCTGACTTCTAATTTGTGCTGCTGCCACAATGAACCATGGATGTGTGAAATGTGTTCTGCCTCCCTTGTCCGTGATATCCCATCCAGAAGCGAATCCCATCATGTGGCTTCCCTGCAATATGTCCCCCCACACAGAATATTCATATCTTACAAACGTAGCGTGACTTTTGTGAAGTTTACCACAGCTTCTGCAAAACTCAAAGCTTTTGATGGGAACTGCTGAGGGGCACAAAGATCTGTATGCACCCCACACTCCCCACCCATGGCCCCAGGAGGGGGTGAGGGAAGGTCATGCTTGGCAGCGACAATATGCATATAGCATCTACCAAAAGATGCATTCCCCCTTCCATCCTAAGCTGACTCCCTACTCTCGCCCACCTGTTCATACCAACCACATTATGGCATGGGCAGTGTAACATTTCAAACAATTGGCTTGCCAACTGATCAGTTAATAATTTTTTTCAAAATGGCAGATGGACTACTGATTTCAGGCCCTGTCCACCTTGCTGTATTATGTGGAATGTATTTGGCGTGGTTAAAGGACAAATTGACGCACTCAATTGTAGAACGAGGACAGAATTCTCCTGTATGAGGACTAAAGCCCCGTGGTGGTGGCAGGAATGTAGAATGTTTCCCGCAGCAGAGAGTGGTTTGGACTGAGGGGGGAAACCAGAGCATCCGGAGGGGACCCATGCAGACATGGGGAGAACGTGCAAACTCTGCACAGATAGTTACCCAAGCTGGGAATTGAACCCCGGTCCCTGGTGCTATGAGGTAGCAGTGCTAGCCATTGTGCTGCCCAACTGCAATGATTGAGGAAAATTTAGTTTAGTCAAGCTGATCCTGATGGGATACACACTGGGATCCTGAGGCAGGAAATCGCTGATACCATTTCAGGTCTTTATTCAGCGCAGACATGTGCAAGAAGGCTGGAGAGTGGTTAACGTAACACCCATTTTCAAAAAGTCACAGCTAATCTGGATAATTAAAAGCCAGTGTTTAACTAAGGACAGAATTACCATGTAGTTAGATGAAGAGAAAATTGTTATAAGTGATCAAAACGGACTTCAAAACTGATGATCATGCTTGACAATCTCAGAATTCTTTGAAGAGGTGACAAACATGGTAGATGGGGTAAATGCACAACATGGAATTTAGGAAAGCCTTCAATAACATACCACACAAGAAACTATAGAAATGATTAAGGATGAATAATTAGGTGGGATGGGTAGCAAAATGGTTGGGAATTTGGCATAGGGGTTAACGGCCTACTGATATCCCTCAGGGTTAATTCTGAAGTACAGAATAGCTTAGTAATAATAATTTAGTCTGTTTATCATGTGCATCAATAGAGGAAGTGAAATCAAAATCATCAGTGATACCAAATATGAGCTTAAATTAAACATTAAGATAAAGGAAGCTGCAAGGAATATCAATACGGTGGGGAAATAGACAAAAACAAGCAGATGGGATTCAATGTTATTAAGTGAAAGGTGGAGCAAAATGGTAGTGGTATTTATGCTCTGAATGGAAGTAGGCTTGGTCTGTGAAAGAGCACATACATTAAGAATACAGGTCCACAAACCACTAAGGTGCAAAAAAAAAACTCTCAGAGAAAGAAAGAAGGGAATATAAAGAGGAAATATTCTACATTGAAAGCATTTCCCTTTCCCTAAAGCTGTCATAGAAAGAACCAACATTGTTTATAGAACCACAAGGTGGTATTAATGTTTTATATATAATCTTATTAACTTTGGGATAATCTAAAGCTTCCTATAAATGCAGTGAAGCTCATTGAAAGATCAGGGTTTACAAATGAGGGGATGGACAGTGAAATTCCATGTGTGGCCTGCTGCTACCCTCCTGCCCGCCCCCGACCTGTCTGCAATTTTACAAAGCCGGGTGAAGAATAGAGCAGGCCACCCATCCTTGCCATAATTGAGGCCAATTATTGGTGAGTGGTCCCTTCCCCCTAGTCTCTCCATCAAAACCCTCAATCCCCTTAGGCTTAGACTCACCTCACCACCCCGCTGGGAGACCACCTGCGTTTTACCAGTTCTGGACTCTGGTGGGTGCAGGTAGTTCCAGTCCTGGTCATTACTGCCATTGGTGTAGCTGGGACTACAGGGCTAATGAGATTGGCCAGCAGCTTTATGAGGCAAAACGTTCACCCCAAGAGAGGTAGAAGTCCTGTTTCCAACCATTTAACATTCCCCAGAGTGTTAGGTGAACATGGGGCAGTCATGATTCGTGGTGACGTGTTCCCCAATGACTCTTTGGATGATGGAGCAGCAAAACCCACTGTCTGAAAAATCTTGTAAGAAGTCACACACCAGGTTAAAGTCCAACAGGTTTATTTGGTAGTAAACGCCGCCAGCTTTTGGAGTTTGCCCCTTCGTCAGGTGAGTGGGAGTTCACCTGACGAAGGGGCAAACCCTGAAATCTGATGGCGTTTCTTACTGTGTTTACCCAAGTTCAATGCCAGCACCTCCACATCATGAAAAATCCTGCCCAGACATTGTAAATAATCAGGCACAGTGAAATAACATAGATCTTATTTACATGCTGAGAGGTAGTTCTGGCTCTGCATTGATAAAAATATAAATAATCTTTTGGTCATTATTTAGGTACAGTCATATTTGCTCTCTTTTTGCTTTCATCTTCATTGATAGTTCCTGTCCTTGCAAGAATTATAGATTAAAAATTACAATGCTTATTAAATTCCTTCCTGCCACTTTAATTAAAATGCAATCAAATTTCAAACAAATATGTTAATGATTCCATTCAATCAGCAAAACTGATACAAATACATTACGTATGCCAACAGTAACTTCTACTTGTACCACATGGTAAAGTTCAATAGATGAGAATTTAAGGTTAGAAACATAGAAAAACTACAGCACAAACAGGCCCTTCGGCCCACAAGTTGCGCCGATCATATCTCTACCTACTAGGCTTATCTGTAACCCTCAATCCTATTAAGTCCCATGTAGTCATCTAGAAGTCTCTTAAAAGACCCTATTGAAGTTGTCTCCACCACCATCGACGGCAGCCGATTCCACTCACCCACCACCCTCTGAGTGAAAAACTTACCCCTGACATCTCCTCTGTACCTACTCCCCAGCACCTTAAATCTGTATCCTCTTGTGGCAGCCATTTCAGCCCTGGGAAAAATCCTCTGAGAATCCAACCGATCAATACCTCTATTAGGTCACCCCTCAACCTTTGTCTCACCAAAGAGAAAAGACCGAGCTCTCTCGACCTATCCTCATAACGCATGCCACCCAATCACTACACTGTGCGCAGATCTGGTGGCCTCACTACAAGAAGGATGTGGAAGCTATTGAAAGGGTGCAGATGAGATTTACAAGGATGTTGCCTGGATTGGGTGGCATGCCTTATGAGGATAGGTTGAGGGAGCTAGGTCTTTTCTCCCTGGAGAGACGAAGGATGAGAGGCGACCTGATTGAGGTTTATAAGATGTTGACAGGTATAAATAGGGTGGATTCTCGGAGGCTATTTCCCAGGGCTGAAACGGTCGCTACGAGAGGACACAGGTTTAAGGTGCTGGGGAGTAGGTACAGAGGAGATGTCGGAGGTAAGTTTTTCACTCAGAGGCTGGTGAGTAAGTGGAATCGGCTGCCGTCGGTGTTGGTGGAGGCGAACTCATTGGGGTCTTTTAAGAGACTTCTGGATGAGTACATGGGATTTAATGGGATTGAGGGTTATAGATTGGCCTGGTAGGTAGGGATATGATCGGCGCAACTAGTGGGCCGAACGGCCTGTTTTGTGCTGTACTGTTCTATGTTCTAATCCAGGCAACATCCTTGTAAATCTCCTCTGCACCCTTTCAATGGCTTTCACATTCCTCCTGTAATGAGGCGAGCAGGACTGAGCACAGTACTCCAAGTGGGATCTGACCAGGATCTTATACAGCTGCAGCATTACTTCCCAACTGCTAAACTCAATTCCTCGATTGATGAAGGCCAGTACACGATACACCTTCTTAACCACATCCTCTACCTGCGAAGCCGATCTGAGAGTCCTATGGACCTGGACCCCAAGATCCTTCTGATCTTCCACACTGCTAAGAGCTTACCCTTAATATTATATTAATTCATCCCATTTGACCTGCCAAAATGTACCACTACATATTTATTCCGGTTGAAGTCCATCTGCCATTTCTCTGCCGAGTCTTGAATCCTATCGATGTCACGCTGCAACTTCTGACATCTCTCCAAACTATCCACAACACCTCCAACCTTCGTGAAATCAGCAAACTTACCAACCCATCCCTCCACTTCCTCCTTCAGGTCATTTATAAAAATCACAAAGAGCAAGGGTCCCAGAACTGATCCTTGGGGCACTCCACTGGTGACCGACCTCCACGCAGAAAAAGACCCATCTACAACCACTCTCTGCCTTCTTTGGGCAAGGCAGTTCTGGATCCACAAGGCAACATCCCCTTGGATCCCATGCCCCCTCACTTTCTCAATAAGTCTTGCATGGGCAACCTTTTTGAATGCCTTGTTGAAGTCCATATAAACCACATCTACCACTCTTCCTTTGTCAATGTGTTAGTCACATTTTCAAAAAACTCAACCAGGCTTGAAAGGCACGATCTGCCTTTGACAAAGATTAAGAACATAGTAGGCATTGGTGATTTTCCAGCTCCACAATGGCATTTCAAACATTGTTAAATAGATTATTGAACTTGGATTACTGCAGAATATATCTTAGATGGTTTGAAGTAAGTTCAAAGAAACTTGGGCAGGCTACATCAGTAGGCAGAGATGGCAGATGCAGCTTAACACTGATGACTTTTACGTTCACGAGAATAGATGACAATAGTTGAAAGAAATATTAATTCAGAGCAGATATTAAATGGTAACATACTCCAAGAAAAAGAACAGCAAGAGAGATTGAGAGGCAAAAGAACTTTAAAATTCTGATCAACTTGGCCTGTGCAAAAAGAAACATTGAAACTCAATGAGCTGGATTTTACTGCCTCGCTCGTCCTGAAACAGTAAAAACCTGCTCTGATTCCCGGGATGGTAAAATTCTAGCTAATGTGTGTTCAATGGGTGTGCATGGATCCTATCAACCTGCCACTCTATTATTATGCTGGTTGCCTGCAACCAAACAAAGCTGGGAGAATCTCCAGGGGTCAAATGAGAACACAGGAAGATTGAAATCAATATGCACACTATCCTTTGTTTGAAAAAAAGGTTTTGAACTTGTTGAAATCATGTGATGGGGGAGCCACTTTGCTGTCTGTTTTTAAAAACCAGCAAGAAACTGCTTGTAGAACAAGAGTTCCACTAAAAACCATCAAAGTATCACCCAATCACCCAAGCAGCAAGGTTATAAACATGAAGACCTTGAAAATGCAAGACCCTAAACGGATAGGAGGGCTCTCCAATCTGCTCAAATTAAAGTTCACCCACAAACCAACTTGTAGTTCTCTTTTACTTATTGTTGTGGGGGCTGGATAGAGGGCTAGTGATGACTGGAGGCAAGGGAGAGATTGACAAAGATGTCACGGACAGCAAAAACAGAAGGGTGATGATCATGGTTAAGAAGAGTGGCAGATCATGGTTAAGAAGGTGGCAGATTAAAAGATCAGGATGTGTTGTTGGCAGAATAAATTTAAGTAGTGTGTCAAAGGGCAACTTGAAACAGGTAACAGACGGCCCAGATGGGGTGGGGGGAGGTGAGGCAGTGGTAAGGGAAAAACGATGGAAAGTGGGATTTGAAATATATTTCATATATGCCGCATCAACAGCACTGCCCTTATCAATCTTCTCTGTTATCTCCTTAAAGAACTGCAGCATGATCATTAAGCATGATTTTTCCTGAATGAATCTATGCTGGCTTTCCTTATCTATCCTGCACTTGTTTCAGTGATCATTGATTTTGCCCCAAACTTGTTTCCAGAGGTTTCTCTGAAACCAGTCTTAACCTAATATTGTTAATTTCTGATCATTTAAAAATTCAATTGTCACAACATTTGTGTTACTTTACCATTATTCAAATAATTCTCAGTCATTTTTAATCTATTTTGTTCCATTTTACATGACCTAATGGATTATTTAAATTCTTGGAAAAACATTTGATACTATGACTTTCATCACTACTCACTTGGCTGAATTTGAAATTAAGGATGTGAAAGTAGGCATTTAAATGTTTTCTTTTCAGCAATGCAGTTAAATAAGACAGTCTTACCTTGTTGGGCTAACTCCTGTCCCCATATTCTCTTTTCAGCTCGAATGCCATCAATCACAGACTCCTGTGCAGTTAGCTGTGAAATCAGTCTCGATTTCTCCTGCTTAAGTAGTTCAATCTGAACAGTTTTTTTCTTATCTTCTTCAGCTATGTGTTCCAGTGTCCGTAACCGGCTCTATATTAAAATTGAGGTGAACTTCAAACATCAAAATGCTTAGAATAATCTTTAGTGGGATAATTTCTTCAGGGATTCATTGCATTTTTTCTGCAGCTCCTCTGTTCAAATTATGAGTTGGATAATGTCAATGGAAATTCAGTCCTTGGGTTGCTAACTAACTGTTGTATGAACTGGCATTGAAGTCCTATAATGCTGATCACAGAACCAAAATTTATTTTCCCAAATAATCATTAAGATGATCATTTAGAATTATATATTGTTAATCTGCAATATCAATATACAAGTTAAGACTAAGAAAGTACGCTGGAATTCAAATACTGAATCAAACCTCAGCACTTGCAAGAAGTAAACAGAGGAAATCTATCTATTTTCATTCCGTCATGGGATGTGGGTGTCACTGGCCCATATTGTCATCCCTAATTACCCTTGAAGTATTGGTGAGCTGCCTTCTTGAACTGCCACAGTCCATGTGCTGTTGGAACACTCACAGTGCTGTCAGAAAGGGAGTTCCAGGATTTACAAAAATAGCGAAGGATTTGGATCACATTCGAACACTGTTCCTGACAAAGTTCTCATTATGTACAAGTTCTTACCAATTTGCTGCTTACCCTGACCATTTTTGTCTTTCCTTAATGATTGAATATGGGAGGATTCCATTTTAACTTCAACAGAATATGATGAATGGTGTGTCAAATTTATAATTGACTTAATGTTGGATTCATTATCAAATGCACTTGTTCTACAACTATGAATTAGAATTATATATTGCACAGTATAATGAAAACTAATTACTCTAATCAGAATTAATGCTCATGAAGAGTGGGGGCTGAACAGTTATTATACATCATGACATGAACCACAGAAAATTGATGAAATTCCTTCATTGTTTTAAAGGTTTGCATTTTTAATCTCTATTCTTGGACCCAAGAGAGCCTCATTTGCTTACAAAACAAATGACAAAAAAGGAATAATTGTTAAAGCTAGCTGATCCAAGGCAATAAAAGTAAGTTCTGTGGATTGAATTTCATATAGACGGCAGAGGTGCTGCCAAGTGGGGTTGGTGGCAGTGGAACCTGGGGAGCATTTTGCCAGCAGTAGCAATTAAGTGACTGCTGCCACGGAAAATGTCCCTATAAGAGCCAATAGAAGAACTGCAGCTCAGCACCTGGAGAATGAAGGTACATCAACAGTCAGGCACCTTCAAAGTCAGTTAAAGTGAGAGTTGGAGGACATCAAAACCAGTCAGGCAAGCTCCTGTGATCGGGAAAGCCGCTGAGGGCTGGCAGTGCTGTTGCAGCAGGGCAGCCATTGGCATTGGAGGGCACCTGGTTGTAAAAAAGGAATCCCCCAATTCTCCCCCATGAGAGCCTGCAAGGAGGCAACCAGGGTTTATCTGACAATCTCCCCATACAATAAAGTGATTTCCTCTCCCAAGCTGCTGGTAAAATTACAGCAGAGAAGGGAAGAGGCTTCTCATAGGTTACTTGTGGCTCAATTGGCTCTGGTCAAGCAGGGCATCTGGCACCTTTCCATCCACTGACAAAATGGCATGCTAATGGGAAGATCACAAGCATGTCACCCATCTCCTTCGTGCGCCATTTTGGTAATCTTTCCAACTCCCAGCCCAATGAGCTGGTAAAATTCTCACTTCAACTGAGAAATGACTTTAACATGAAAATTTTCAAGTGGTGTCCTTAAAACATTAAAGTTTTTAAAGTTTATTTATTAGTGTAATGAAGTTACTGTGAAAATCCCCTCTTCACTACACTCTGGCGCCTGTTTGGGTACATTGAGGGAGAAGTTAGCATAGTCAATGCACTAGCATGTCTTTCGGACTGTGGGGGGAAATCGAAGCACCCAGAGGAAACCCATGGAAACATGGGGAGAACATGCAAACTCCACACAGACAGTGATTCAAACTGGGAATTGAATCTGAAACTCTGGCGCTGTGAGGCAGCAGTGCTAACCACTATGGCACCCCCTGACATGACAATATAATTATTATTCTGTCAATACAATATAATTAACTTGGGACTTGATCTTTACAGTGAACTGCTGCTTCTTTCTTTGGTATCGCTACTGTACATGTTGTGCAAGTCATATACTGCAACGATGTAATTACTCGCACCATGAAACATGATAATGAGACTTTGTGGATGCAAATTAAAGAAGTAGGCCAAAATCTGCCCACCTCGTTCGTGGCTGAGATTTTTTGGTGCCGTTGAAGGTTAATGGAGTTGTGGCTGGAGTGCCAAATTTCCTGTTCTCACTCGCAATGGGTCCCTCCATAGATGAAATTAGAGAATTCCACCCCTAGTTTTTTTTTGATGATCCTGCGTCATATAGAAGTCTATGAACAGGTGTTCAGTGTACACAGGAGTTGTAAGATCAATTACAAATTATGGCAGTAATGTGACCTTGTGCGTGTTTGTCATGCGTTGCAAGGCTGACTGGATGAATTGCTTTACTGCTCATCAATTGACTAATAATTATGCACAAAGACAAACCTTAACCCATGATTCTTCATTAGCCATCTCAAGAGAGCGGTTTAGTTCTGATCCTGTATAATGGCAGATGCAATTTAATATACTAAAACTACACTTTTTCATCCTGTTTACAAATATGCAAAACATTATAGCATTACAGATTGCATTAGAGATTGTCATATTTTGCAACCTGTCATACTTCACACAAGAACAACCACTCTGTCTTTTAGATGATAGGTTGCCTGAACTGTATATTTATAATTATTAAATGTTTTGCTAAATTTAGTGGTGACTTAGTGGTTAAGATATTGTAAAGAGAGGAGTCTGAAATAAGGGAGAGAGAGACAACAAATCAGTAATTTGGGGAAGAGGCAAAATAGTTAAAAATAGGAAGGAAAATTGGAACAATGGCATTATATTGCCAAGGAATAAAAAAAAGTACATTATTTTACAGGCACATCAATAAACAAATAGGACAGTGATGGGAGTAGAACCATTAGGGAGTAAATAGGATAATATCTCAGATAATTCCAACTATAGAACAGGAGACATGACATTAAATGATGAGATGTGTAATGATGTAAGTGCATATAAAATAAAATAGGTGTATTGATTAAGCTAATCTAACGTAAGAGGGTAAAGGGGGAATAGTCAATTCTAAGGAAACGGCAAGAAATTACAGGGGACATTAACATCCTTGGAGAATGGGCAAATAATTGATCTTGCAGCTAGGGATCTCCTTGGAAGAAGTGATCCCAGTATGGTTGAATTTAAAATACAGACGGAGCATGAGAAAGTAAAATCCAACACCAGTGTCTCGTGCTTAAACAAAAGAGACTATAAAGGGATGAGGGAGGAGTTGGCTAAGGTAGACTGGGGGAGCAAAAACTTTACGGTGGGACAATTGAGGAACAGTGGAGGACTTTCAAAGCGATCTTTCACAGTGCTCAGCAAAAGTATATACCAGTGATAAGGAAGAACTGTAGAAAAAAAGATAATCAACCATGGATATCTAAGGAAATAAAGGAGGGTATCAAATTGAAAGAAAACGCATACAAAGTGGCAAAGAATAGCAGGAACAAAGAGGAGTGGGAAATCTTTAAAGGTCAGCAGAAAGCCACAAAAAAACCTATAAAGAAAGGTAAGATGGATTATGAGAATAAACTAGCTCAGAATTTAAAAACAGATAGCAAAAATTTCTACAAATATATAAAATGGAACAGAGTGGCGAAAGTAAACACTGGCCCTTTAGAGGACGAGAAGGGGGACGTAATAACTGGAAATGAGAAAATGGCTGAGGCACTGAACAGGTATTTGTGTCGATTTTCACAGTGGAAGACACAAATAACATGCCAAAAATTGATGACAGAGAGGCTATGGCAGGTGAGAACCTAGAAGCTATCATTACCACAAAAGAGGTAGTGTTGGGCAAGTTAATGGGGCTAAAGGTAGACAAGCCTTCTGTTCCTGGTGGAATGCATCCTTGGGTACTAAAACAGATGATGGGAGAAATAGCAAATGCACTAGCGGTAATTTAACAAAATTCGCTAGACTCTGGGGTGGTGCCCGCAGATTATAAAACAGCAAATGGGAAACTGCTATTTAAAAAAGGAGGCAGACAAAAGGCAGGTAATTATAGGTCGGTTAGCTTAACTTCTGTAGCAGGAAAAATGCTTGACTCTATCATCAAGGAAGAAATAGTGAGACATCTGGATTTAAATTGTCCATTGGTAAGATGCAACATGGGTTCATAAAGGGCAGGTCATGTTTGACTAATTTGGTGGAATTCTTTGAGAACACTACATGAGCAGTGGACAATGGGGAACCTGTGGATGTGGTGTATCTGGATTTCCAGAAGGCATTTGACAAGGTGCCGCATCAAAGACTGCTGCATAAGATAATGGTGCACAGTGTTACAGGTAATTATTAGCATGGATAGAAGATTGGTTAACTAACAGAAAGCAAAGAGTGAGGATAAATGGCTGTTTTTCTGATTGGTGATCAGTGGCCAGTGGTGTGCCTCAGGGATCACTGTTGGGACCACAATTGTTTACGACTTACATAGATGATCTGGAGTTGGGGACCAAATGCAGTGCGTCATAATTCAAAGTGTGCAGAGAATGCTGAAAATCTGCAAAGGGATATAGTTAATCTAAGTGAGTGGGCGAGGGTCTGGCAGATGGAGTACAATGTTGGTATGTGTGAGGTCATCCATTTTGGTAGGAATAACAGCAAAATAGACTTTTATTTAAATGTAAAAAAGTGCAGCATGCCATTGTGCAGAGGGACCTGGGTGTCCATGTGCAGGAATCTCAAGGAGTTGGTTTGCAGGTGCAGCAGGTAATTAAGCAGGCAATTGGAATTTTGTCCTTCATTGCTAAAGGGATGGAGTTTAATAACAGTGAGATTATGTTGCAGCTGTATAAGGTGCTGGTGAGGCCACACCTGGAGTACTGTGTACAGTTTTGGTTTCCTTATTTGAGAAAGGATATACTGGCACTGAAGGGGGTGCAGAGGAGATTCACTAGGTTGATGCCGAAGTTGAGAGGATTGGCTTATGAGGAGACTTGAATTACTTATTGAAATTCAGAAGAATGAGAGGAGATTGTATAGAAACATATAAGA
Organism: Carcharhinus amblyrhynchos; assembly: GCF_965287045.1. Classification (NCBI taxonomy): domain Eukaryota; kingdom Metazoa; phylum Chordata; class Chondrichthyes; order Carcharhiniformes; family Carcharhinidae; genus Carcharhinus; species Carcharhinus amblyrhynchos. The sequence goes on along the minus strand of NC_137331.1, from coordinate 82,393,726 downwards.
TTATGAAGGGAATAGATAAGATAGAAGCAGGGAAGTTGTTTCCACTGGAGGGTGAAACTAGAACTAGGGGGCATGGCCTCAAATAAGGGGAAGCAGATTTGGGACTGAGTTGAAGAGGAACTTCTTCACACAAAGGGTTGTGAATCTGCGGAATTCCCTGCCCAGTGAAGCAATTGAGGCTATCTCATTGAATGTTTTTAAGGCAAGGATTGATAATTCCTTTACAGTTCAAAAATTTAAGGGTTATGTTGAGTGGGCGGTAAGTGGAGCTGAGTCCACAAAAAGACCAGCCATGATCTTATTGAATGGTGGAGCAGGCTTGAGGGCCCAGATAGCCTACTCCTGCTCCTAGTTCTTATGTTCTTACGTTCTAAATGAGGGACTACATTTTTATACGAAGACTAAGGAGGTCTCTTATTACTTGATAGATGCAAATCAAGGCGGAGTGAAAGAAGAAAGGAATCTCAGAGTGCAAATATACCAAACACTAAATGTTGCACCATGGGTTAACAAGGCTATAAAAAAAGGAAACCAAGACACTGGAGTTAATTCCCTGCTCTTCATCTAAATGATGTCCTGGGATGTCATATGCCTACCTAAAAAAGCAGATGGTGCCTTGGTTTAACACTTGCCTGAAAAATGACAGCTACGACAGTGCAGCATTCTCTCGGTACTGCACTGGAGTGTCAATTAAGATTTTTATGCTCAGGCGTGGAAATTGATTCCATAATCTTTTCACTCAGATGTGAGAGTGCTCTCAACTGAACCACTGCTGACAGACCACAGGAAAAATCATTTTTAATCAAGAAACAGCTCCTGTAGGCAACTTGTTCTTTATAACTCTGTCCTTATTCAATTATAATTGTAGGAACAAGCAAAATTTTTTGATTCTTCAGATTTAGGCAATTACCTGCCCCTAGTTTTCCTGAGGACATTAAAAGTCAACCATAAAGCGTGGGATTGAAATTACACGCATGCTAGGTTGCAGAAGGATTGCAGGTCTGCTTCCCCTCAGGACATCAGAGAATAAGTTGGATTCTTAACTGTAAACCAGTAGTTTTCATGGGCATTTTTGTACTATCATAATTACCAGACTTTTTGCTTTCCATTTCACAATCTGCCATGGCAGGTTTTGAACTCACAGTTGCTATTCCAGTATCATAATTAGTTGGCAGTTTCATAATTACTGCCCCTCTGACAGGAATAAACGAAAATGCTGAGTATTGTTATTTTGTTGACAAAGTGGGTGGCAGGGTAGCACAATGGTTAGTACGGCTGTCTCACAGCACTCAGGGCCTGGACTCAATTCCAGCTTTGTTTCACCGTGTGTGTGGAGTTTGCACATATTCCCATATCTATGTCAATTTCCTCTAGATGCTCCAGTTTCCTCCCACAGTCCAAAAAGTGTACATTAAATGTACGGATTGGCCGTGCTAAATTGCCCCTTAGTGCCCAAAGATGTGTCGATTAAGTGGCTTAGCCATGGCGAATGTTTGGGGATAAGGGGGGTGGATCTGGGTAAGATGCTCTTCCGGAGAGATGGTGCAAACTCAATGGGCTGAATGGCCTCCTTCTGCACTAAGGATCTTTTGGATAATCTGACCTACAATGAAAAACATTACTTGAATCTTAATGCTGATTTATGCAGCAGTTGCTGAGCTAATGCCATATCTACTTGCAAGTCATCATGTTTCAATGTACATTAGATACATTTGGTGCAGTGGTCAAATTTGCACTGGCTGAGAAGCTATTGGGAAGGGCAGTTTCAGAAAAGCATTGATGGACATCAGTTACAATATAATACCAAAGTAGGCAAGGTTTAGAAGCAAAACAAAAATGCCACTTGCCTTTTTGCTACTAAGTGTTAATAATCAAAAAAGCTGTCTACCCTATCAAACTTCTACAATCTTTAAAACCTTACCAGCAGTTACAAGTCAGGGGTAGAGCTGGAGGTGCACATTTGTGCATGGGGTAATGCTTTGGTTATAACCAAAGTAACATGATTCTGCACTCACAACATTCCTTACAATGAAGAACTTACAGCACTTTAAATAGAACAGGCACCCCTTGTGATTTTCCTGGCCAAAGTAATCAATGGAATGTAATTAACGCTACAGACTACTTTTTTTTGTAATTGAAAATAAATTGTTAGCACCGCATTACGTCCAGGCTACATGTCTGCAGAATGGGACTATGATAGCTTTACATCCTCCAGAAATAGACCATTAGTGTGATGGAAATTTAGGTTCTTGTTTTATGGAAGGAATGTTTGTATTTGCAATATTCACACATGAATAAATCAGCACCAAATTGAAATATATATAGATGTTAATAGTCATAAAAGTGCAATTTAGAAGCAATTGTAAAACCCATTATTTAAATTAAGCATCAATAGACAAAGCTTTCTCCCCCACTGCTAGTACTCAGTCCTTTTATTAGCAAGATTTCAGCTGTACTTTCTTGTGATGACACACGAACACCGGGCTCCTTGCATCCCTAAGATAAAACTTCAGGGGAAGGTGGAGGAGGTTTGGCTTCCAGACATTGTGTGCAGGCATGCCCACATGTGGACACATCATGATTCTCATGAACCAAACTCATTGCAATGGGTGAATGCCTCACTGCCTTGCAGATATCTTGAGAGAGTTGAAGGCTTAAGGAAGTAAACTGTGTCAAAAAATCTGAGGAGAAATCAAAAGGTGAACTGATGTCTAAAAATGTCTACTTTCTGGTAACTCCTGCAACCAAGCAGTGTCAAATGTAGTGTTTCCATTCTTGGTGTTTCCTACTGCCTAGCCAGGTTGCCAATCTTCAAGGATAAAAGCAAAAGGTCAATCCGTGATAATGGGAAGGGGCAAAGTACATGTTCATACTTTTTGTAACTTGTAACTAGAAACGATTGTGGAGATGAGGGAAAAGTGGGATGTCAGAAGGAGGATTATGTACGAAGATACGGTCACTTTCAATGATTTCAGCCCCACCACCAGCCAACAATGACTAGTAATAGCCAACACCACCTCCTCCATGGAGACTAGAATATGCAAGTGTAGAACCGGTATACTGGTTGGCAGGGCCTTAAAACACTCCCTATAATTCTGTTTGCTTTATCGAAAGTTAAATACCATGATCATCAGTTAAACAAGAATAGAGGATACATGAGATACTATAAGAATGATAACTGTTGAACATCATTATATTAATTTCCTATCGACCTCCTCTGGGACCTGTTATGTAATCCGGTTTACCTTAAGCTCTGACAATGTTTCCTGCTTGGATTTTGCCAATTCTGCTATCTTAGCTTTCTGCTCTTTCACCATGGTGGTCAGCTCCTGAACCAAAGTTCCTGATTGTTTCTCTTTCTGTTGTGACTGAGCAAAGGCCTGTTTGTAGTTTGCGAGTTCTGCCGTCACATGATCAAAGCCATTCTTTACCTGTGTTTTTTTTTGAAAGAAATATATCATTACAGATTACATATTAAGTAAATGATTCAGTCTCTAATAATAAGGAAGATTTGCTTTTTATATGGTGCTTTTCACAATCACAGGTTCTCCAAAGCACTTCACAGGCACTGAAGTCCTTTTGAAGTGTAGTCATGTAGTGATGTAGGATAAACAGCAATTAATTTGTAAACAGCACACTCCCACAAACAATCATGTGATATTGACCAGACAAACTGCTTTTTTGTGAAATTGACTGAGAAACAAATGTTGGCCAGGACAGCGAAGCTAACTCTTCTGTTTCCCTTGAAAACAGTGCCATGGGATTGTTTATGTTCATCTGAAGAGGCTTGGTTTAACATCTCATCCAAAAGACAGCAACTTTAATGGTGCAGCACTCCATTAGTGCTTCACTATTGCCTTTGGAAATGAACCTACCATTTTCTGACTCAGCAGCAGGAGTGCTACCAACTGAGCCATAAGCTACAACAAATCCAAACTTCATAGCAGCAGAGGGAATTAGGCTCATCTGCACCATATTTTGGAATATCTGTTCCTAATTCAAAAACAAAGTATTCCATTTTTCAGATCGTAATCCTGATGCACAAAGAAAGATGACAAATGATGTAGAAATGATGTATCTCAAAAAAAAATTCAAACCAAATTGAAAGAATACCTCAGTAGGACATAGGGTTCAAACTAGTAAAGGATAAATTATAATTAATATTAGGTAGCTATTCATATATGATATGGACTCTCAGTAGAAGTGTTGAGGGAAAACCTTAGAATAAGTTAAGAACCAAACGGCTGCTCTGATGGAGGGAGACTGCAGGTATTTACTGGATGCATTAGCTGAAATAGTCATAAGGTCTTCCTTATCCATATTAATCCTGTAATATTAATAATAAACACCTCAAAGTCAGGACAGAAGGCCTGTTTGTGCACCTTGGCCACAGGCTCGGGGATTATTTTGTTCAAATCACAAAAGGAGCTGTTTTTCTAATTTGATTATATTGATGACAACATTGTTATTATTGTGATTTTGTCACAAAAAAATTGCTGTCATAGCTACTATAACTCTTTGCCCATCAAGGTTATGGTTTTCAGTTTGTTTTTAACTCTTCTTGCTTGCAATGTCAGACTCAATAAGTCAGTTGCAAGCATGGGTGTGGAAAAATTTTCAATTCATGAAGCAGTTTCCTTCTCAACCCAAACTTTAATTAGTCCTGGAGTTGCCTTAGTTCCACATCCCTTCCCTTAGCCACTTCATTTTTGAAAGTTATGAGATTTGATTCTATCTCTTAATTCTGATATCTGCATTTCCTTACTTTTTCCTTGGCTCTTATAGCACTGATCTTAAATTTGTGCTCCCTAGTTGCCAACGCCACAGCCAGCAGAAACAGTTTTTCTTAATTCTTTTTTATCGGAAGAACTTCAAATTGAAATACTTATCAGTTCTCCCTTGAACCTTCTATAGAAGAATGCTTTCATTTCTCTTAGTGTCACCTCATAATTAAAGTGATTTATTCCTGATATCATCTCGGGAAGTTTCTTCTATTTCTTTTCCCTGGCTTTGATCTTGTTACTGCAGTAGGATAGCCAAAGCTGGGCGCTATTTCCTGACTGCAGCTTAACTAATGATTTATAATGGTTTAAACATTATTCTTTTTATCGCAATATGTCTACGTTAGTAAAATTTAGCATTCTTGTATGTGTTTCATCAATCAACTTGTCCTGGGGCTTTTAAAGATTTATCTATTTGAACCCTAAGTCTGCCTGCGCTTCCAATTGTTTTGAAGAATATTAAAACAATGCCTGGGTGTTGCTGCTTGGTCTGTTACCAATTCTTTATCTATTCTAAATTATCACCGAAGTATTGTACATGACATTATATAAATATAATATTTAATCAAACCTTTATAAATTACATTAAAACAACTTAACAGAAGCAAATTACTGCAGATGCTGGAATCTGAAACAAAAACAGAAAATGCTGGAAAAACTCAGCAAGGTTGACAGCATCTGTGGAGAGAGAACAATGCTAACGTTTCGAATCAGGAAGGTCATCCAGACTCAAAATGTTTGCTATTCTCTCTCCACAGATGCTGACAGACCTGCTGAGATTTTCCAGCATTTTCTGTTTTTGTTAAAACAATTTAATATGTATTGATCACCTTTAATTATTTCAATGATTGATGTCAAGATAAACAAATCTTAATTTAACTGATTCTTTTAGGCTGTGGATGGCTTTTCTTGAAAATAATATTTAATTACCTCTTTAAATCGATTTGCTTCAATGGTAAGAGCCATGCGAAATTCATCCTCTAAAGTAACGTACTGCTGATTTAATAGGTCAATTTTTTCTTGATGTCCTTTCAATTGTTCAGCATGTCTCTCTTCTTCTTTTGCCACTTCTCTGGACAAAGCAGCATGAAATTCTGGCCCACTCAAAGAAACTCTGGATTCTATTTCCTTCCTATGGAAGAGATTTATTTTTCTTTAGTCATTTCACATTACTAATAATGATGTATTTCAAATCTACTGTAACCCAAAAAAAATCTCCATATATTCAATAATTCCCAAGCAAAACAACAATGAAGGCAATCCTGCAACCCCGTTGTGCCCAGCGCAAATCCTGCTATGTTGGGAAAATTCAACGAAAGCCCCAAAACGGGATTCGTGCCAGGCACAAACAGTTTGTGATCTTCCCAGGTTCTCCCAGTAGACTTAATCTTGTTCACACCTAGCAAGGGCATGAACTCAATTCCATGAATTTAAATATACAAAACTGGCTTCAAGCTGAATTGTTCAGGAAATTCATATGTTTCCACCTGCTGGTATGACGTAAATTCAGCAGGAATCACTTGTCTCCACAAACGGAAACCAGACATAACAACTATGCCAGAGGATTCGTAGACCATTACGGCCCCTCCCCTGTATAGATGGGGACATGGCAAGACTGTACCTGGCAGTGCAAAGCTGGCAATGCCAACCTGGGGTTGGCACTGCCAAGGGGTGCACCTTTGACGACCCCATAGCAGAGCCTTGATCGCTTGAGGGGGTGAGGAGCTGATGTGGGACGCTGAAGGGGTGGGGAGGGGCACAATTGTCAAAGAGGTGGGTATTTAATCTCATTTTGAGATCAGAACGTCGTTTTGAAATGGCATACAGTCTGCTGCTGTCTTTTAGCGCCACCACCCTCATTCATGGCACAAATCATTCCTCCAATTTAAAGAAATTATGTAGTGGGGTAGGATTGCGATTGGGATTGCACCGGCTGACCTGGCAGGAATTGCACTATGTTTCTTGTCAGAGATGTCACTCAAGTCATTTTTTGGAGAACTGCACCCATTATTTAGAATTCTTACCTTTTCATTCACATTATTCCTTGCTTTCTACCTGTCTACATAGTAATACCCACAAATGAAAAGCCAAACTTTAAAAAATAAACAGTGTGCAGACAATAAATTAATCCAACCAAACAGAACTTTAATGATTTAAATTTTTTTTGAACTCCATTCTTAAAGTTATAAAGCCAATGCTCAGAATGGACTGGACAAACCCAAATCCATTCCTTGCTTGCTCCAAAAGCCAAATGCAAGATCAAACTGAATCCAGTTCAAGATCCGGACAAGGGAGACAAACAAAATCCAAGCTGACAAAATGAGGCACTGCACCCCATATTGGGCTTGATCAAATGCTCGATCTTAGCCTTAGTGTGGTTTTAAAACAATGTTTTGAATAAATGGTACACACCATGAGTTTGGAAAAGCTACAGAAGGATGTTACAATTGAAGTTTATAACTTTTTTATGGTTTAGGATTGCACGTGGTGTTGTATTATAAGATTATTATATTATGGGATTGTAGCTTCAATTGTAGGAGATATGACCTGTGCTGATTTAACTGTTAAGAGACTTGAGATAGACTCAAGAATATTTTATGGAGAGGTAGGTTTAAAGTATTTACACTTGGAAACAATGCCAGAAGGTACTGAGTATATCATGAATAGGCCACATGTTTCCAAACACCCAAGTCCCAGGAAGGTGTTATGGCTATGACGTTGTAAACAGTTGTCCGGTAACCTTTCTGAAGATGACCACTGTAATTCTCATCACTGACAGGAAGTGCAGCTGGAATTTTTCTTTGAATAATTAAATGAAATCCAGTTTTGTAAAGCTGTCTACTTAAATCACCACTGAATGAGTGTTGTTATTGCTGTGATTGGGACTGAATGTCTTATTAAAATCCTGCAATGCTATCAAGGTAGAAGAATGGTTGCATCTTCAGAGGGGTCAAACCCACAGTACAGAACACCAATTTCATACTATATAAAACCATGAAAATAAATTTAATGAGTTTATTGAAATATTATTTTCCCTCGGCATGTTAAGGCTTTGCACAGGGAGCTCCTAACAGTCCAGGTTAGCTCAGTTGGATGATAATTGGGCTCTTAATCCAAAAGGTATAATTTCAAATCCTATCTGAGACAATAAATTTATTAAGTATAACACTGAAATTACTTTTTTTTATTGATTTTTAACAAAGGACATTACAATCAATTCTCCGCAGTCTCTGAGCTCATTGGAAGTTGGAAATCTCATTTGCTGAGATTTCCTGATTATATATCTTCATCATTCGTTGAATCATGAGAAGCATGTTTTACAGAGGGGAAAATTGATAATTAGTAGGTAAAGTGGAGACAGGAAATTGGTTAAAAATGGGTAATTTGAACATTATTGTTCATCTGTCTCAAGCCAATTTGTTTGCTTTAATGCAGCAGCTGACACTCTGGGTGGGATTTTACGGCCTTTCCTGCTAGCAGAATCTTCTGGTCCCGCTGACAGGTTCCTCAGTGGGTGAGCCATATCAAAGTCCATAGACTTTGGTGGGACTGGAGATCCCACCTGAGGCCAATGGTTTGCCACATCCTCCACAGGGGAGGAGAGTTTTGGGGGGGTTGAAAAATCCCAGCCTCAGACACAGATACAGTACGTACAGGAAATATCCCTCATGGTGCTGCAACACAAATAAATACAGGCAAAGATGAAAGGTGTTATGCTGAAATATAACTAATTAGTTTGCTAATGTGTTTCATGTTGTCATGTGGAAGAGTGTGAAGGAAGCCATTTTGAGATCTGGTGGCTGGCTTCCCTTTAAACCCAGGCATATCATAGACAGCAGTGGTAGTTTTGTCTGCTGAGGTCTGCAACCAAATGGAAGGAAGGCAGCAAGAGATTGAACCAACCATGTCTGTACTGAGAAAATGCTGACTCTTATTATTTACCATGCAGAATGAAGATGGGAAGGAATTTGAACTCAGGTGGACGATCGGGATAGTGAGGGGTAAGTTATTGCTCTACGGAGATTGTAACAAGGTAAAAGTAAACACATTGCAAGTGAGCTTTGATGACAGATACAAGCGCTGATGAAGCAGTGGAGATGGCGTTCAATGGCAGCTGAAGCCCATTCCCAGCTCATGGCCATTCTTGCAGTAACAGCATCATCTGCCCTCAGTGGCCTGCTCACGATGCACAGCTACCTGCGTACCTGGTTCACTTACTTTCTTTGAGTGCGCTAGCCATTGATGCACTTTCATCCTCGAGACGCAAGTCCCATCTATAGCCAGAATGAGTGATTATGCTACTGAGCTTCCACCCTCTGATATTTCATATGACAGCAGCCCAGGCAGCAGCCAACTATTTGGCAGCTGTCGGCAAAATGCTGCCCTGGGTCCTGCTGCCTGTTGAAGCAAAATAGACCCCCTAATCCCTACTTTCGTCTTTAGTGGCAGGGTAAAATTCCAATCCTTGTGTAACAGCAACCCCATCACCGCTCCTCCAAATATTGGGCTTTGGTTCTTGTGCAAGCACTATCCCAAATATCTGCTGCGAGCACTTCCTGCTTTAATAAAAGCAGCATGTTCAGTGATCCATATTTTCCTTCTACAGGCAAGGACATATTCCCTCTGATTTATTCACTATTCACAGCTGTTTCAGTCATTGCAGCTGCATTTGTTACAATTAGGGCTGTAAAGGAATTTAATGGGTACCAAACAGCCCCCAAGTTGACTGTGTTTTTCACTGCTGCTAATGAGTTCTCATATCACCTAGTGAATGGCAGGCACCTTATTATGTGACTGCTAATTATTCATCGATTAGCCAGAAAGGATAACAACACACAGCAAGTTTTAAAACATCCTTGCCAGTTTAGGGAATAGTTTTGTATTCACAGTTGGCTGGACAAACAGCTTCATAACATAAATCAGAATAATGTGGACAATTAGAAAGTGTTTAACTCCTTTCGGAATTGGTTGATAAAAATGAATAACGGCAAATAAGGAGAATGCAAATGCAAATCAAAAACAGAAATAGCTAGAAATACACAAGTGCTCAGTTAGCATCTGTTGGAAAAATAGGTTAACGTTTTAAGTATTTTACGTATTAAATCAGAACTGTAAACTCAAAAGGGCAGAATTTCCCCATCCTGCTCACAGCAGCTTTCGCGGTGGATGATAGTGGAGAATATAATGAGAGCCAAAAAAAAATCAGAAACCCACTGGCTTAATACTAGCTTGCGATTCTCCTAACAGCGGGTCAGGTATCTTGCTGACTGATTGGCGTGATTGTCATTTGCATTCATTACAATGCCATGAATGTTCACTAAATTAGCTTCTTGCCAGAATCATGCCTTCTAATCTTGTGTCACGTCAATGGGAAATCATGTTGGTCTGAATCTGAAACTTTTATCGATGCACCAGAGAAAGCATTCTTTCTGGTTGTATCACAGCTCAGTATGGCTCCTGCTCTGACCAAGACTGCAAGAAACTACAAAAGGTCATGAATGTAGCCCAATCTATCATGCAAACCAACCTCCCATCCACTGACTCTGTCTACACTTACTGCTGCTTTGGTAGAGCAGCCAGCATAATTAAGAACCCCAAGCAACCCAGACATTCTCTCTTCCACTTTCTTCCGTTGGGACAAAGATATAAAAGTCTGATGTCATGTATCAACTGACTCAAGATCAGCCTTTTCCCCTCCAATAAATCAAATCATTTGAAAAGAGTGGCATACATACTTTGGACCTCACGAGGGGAGTGCAACATATTTAGCCTACTTGCCATTGTGTCCTCCAGTCTCACTGTGATGCCAGTGGAGTGCCACAGTACTGGGGGTGTAGGGTTGGTCTGTTCCGGATGGCTGCCTCTATAATCACAAGGACACCACTGTGCAGCTGTATTCAGGCAAGGCTCAACAGTCAGACAAACACCAGCATTGTGACTAGGATGGGAGGTAGTGGGATTGGTCTGCGCCAGGTGGGTGTCACAGTTTTTAGAAGGATACAATTGTGCAGTGGACCTCAGACAGGACTGAATATTTCGAGATTAGTGGTTCGACCAAGGGGAGAGGGAGAATAACAAATAAATAGAGGTCAAAGGGGCAACAAGGCTTTGCAAGAGGTTGGAGAAGGCAACGCAGGGGGTCAAAGGGATAATAAGGCTTTGCAAAGGTTTTGGAGAAGGAGGAGGGGAATCGAAGGCAGGCAGAGAGGATATCATGGGCTGGGAAGCTGGAGCCCAACAAGGGAAACTGAAACTCTTATAAACAAGGGGGTGAATGGGATACCACACATATGAATGGGAGGGAATGCACACAGACTCTGGAATGGGAAAGGAAGGAGTGAGTTAGTGTGGCACAAAAGGAAACTTATAAGTAGGAGTGGATGATGGTGTAGTCTTCAGTAAAGGGGACAATGGGGGAACTTGTCTGACCTAGTTCCACTTCAGTTTTAAGCAGATGTGTTACATTTCCATAATCTAGATAGTAAATATATCCCCTTGAGTTATAAAGTCCAGGATGACAGGACCATGATTAGACATCATAATTCAGGAAATCACTGAATGTAATATTGTTTTTGGCACGTAAAAATATCACTTTTAATATTACATTGGAGGGGAGCAGGGAACAAGGTGAACACTTTGTCCTTAGGGTGTATTGTTCTCCAAATGTCCAAGTATGCCAATTCCTCACATACAGATACTAATGCCTTCGCCTGTTGAGTGGATGGATTCCAAATTATGAGAAGCTTGTCCAACAAAGAGTTTAAGTGACAGTTAATGTCCTTCATATGGATTAATTTATTAAATGATGCTGATTTAGCAAAATCCATAAAGACATTCGTAACAAGATCAGGAGAATAATTTGGAGGGTCATATACATTCATTATCAGAATAGTTTCCCTATGCAGCATTCCTTTAATGATCGCATACATTACGTCTTTATCTTTCACACATTTCAGGTCTAAATGGTGTGTTTTTATTAATCAAAATCACAACTCTTCATCTACTTGTCAAAAATGAGGCAGGAATGACTCATCTGACCCAATCCCACTTCAGTTTCAAATGTTCCTTGTCATCTAGATGAGTTTCCTGCATCAAAGCTATGTCAACTTTCTCCTTTCTAAAAGATGGAATATTTTCTTTTAACATGAAGGTGTATCCCCCACACATTCCACAAATAGAGGTTCAGTGTAGCTATTGCAATTATTTATTCAGTAACAGAGAATGTGGAACATCGACACAAATATGTTGACTTTTTACCTGACAATGATTTTCGAGTATGTACCAAAACATTTCTCCCACATCCCCAGTTACGCATGAAGTACCAGTGACGTATAGTATTTTCTAGAAAATTAGACTTGTTATTACGTGTATTAGACTTGTTATCACATGTATTAGTATGCAGTGAAAAGTATTGTTTCTATACAGACAAAGCAAAAAATTCATAGAGAAGGGAACAAGCGTGCAGAATGTAGTATTATAGTCATAGCTAGGGTGTACAGAAAGATCAATTTAGTGCAGGGTAGGTCCGTTCAAAAGTCTGACGGCAACAGGGAAGAAGCTGTTCTTGTGTCAGTTGGTGCATGGCCTCAGACTTTTGTATCTTTTTCCCGATGGAAGAAAGTGGAAGAGAGAATGTCTTACAGAAACACCAGTTATCAACTAACAGTTCTTTAAACCAAAATCAAAAAGAGCACACAAGGACTATTCCAAACCATAAAGCAGACAATCCTAAAACATTAACTCTAGGCAAGGGGGGGGGCTTCTCCTAACTGAATGTGAGGTTTTGTTGGACTATGCCAACGCACCTTCCATTCGTATACCAAGGAGACGTACACAGCTATTGAAAAAGGATATTTCTCACACATCATACAACCTGCAAAGTGTATTCCTTAACTAGAGAGAATACACTGAAGAATATTATTCATTAAAAACATGTACAAGTCCCTGCCATTCTTAAGTATAATATTCACTATAGTGCTCTCTTACTAAACCATCTCTGTTAGAATGATAAGTACCTGCCCAGAAAAAAAGACATTAATAATGAAAAGGAACAAAGTTCATACTTTACAGTCAACTGCAATCTGTCACTATGACATTCAACTGAGGGATCTGAATGGAGTTCGTGAAAGCCATGCCTTTAGCCAGGGTATCAAAAGTCTTTGTAGAGTTGTTGAATGCCACCCTCAATAAGGCATATTGTGCTCCAACGGCCTTTAGTCATCTTCTAACTTCATCGAAACTGTCACACTTTTGTTCTATTGTTGCTAAAAAAATCTTGAAAGAGACCTTTGCTCCATCATAGAGCAAGGTCCCGGTATGCCTAGCTGATGCCATCACTTTTTGGAGATTTTTGAAGTTATGAAAATGCATAGTTATGAGCAGAGATCTTTGGTTGTCTCTAGGTCTCAAAGCAAGTAAACAATGTATCCTTTCTAATTTAATGTGCCTGGCTTTCGTTTCTATGTTGAGAAAGTGTGTTAGCCAGCTCTCCAAAGAATTAACTGGGAGCTCACCCTCAGCTCCTTCTGGCAAACCAAAAACTGAACATTTTTCCACTGGCTTTGGTTTTCTAAATTGTCTAGATGTTCTGACACATTGAGCAGCTGTTTTTCTATGGATTGTAAGTGGGCCTCTACTGAGGAAGTTGTATTTTCCATAGTACAAAAATTCTCTCCCTAGCTTCATCAAGCCTTTTATCAGTATTCTACAGTTCTGTAGCATGAGTATTCATACTTTGCACTAAAAGACCAAGTTTCTTATCAATGACCTTGATAATATTAGCAGTCGTCAATTGAAAGTGTCTGGCCAACACTGGTTCAATTGCCAAGTCGCCATGTTGAAGGGTCGATTCCACCTTGTTTGCCCCTGACTCTTGTCGTTAGTGTTCTTAATATTTCTCAGCATTTTGTCAGCAATGTTTGACCAAAAATCTTCCAGAAACATAATATGGAGCTTTCAGTCCTGAATTAGCTGAGTACAAGTTGAATGAGCACAATAAATGAAAGGATTTCGAGCTAAATAGTGCCAGAGCTCACAGGAAACAGTTATTTCAGCACTTGCATCATGTTCTCCCCCCACCATTCCCCCCACCATCATATTCCTTTTTGTTTTGCACCACCATTCTTTTTTGCCATTTAATCTCTCCTCTTTTCCACCCAATTGCAAATCTTTCCTTTTGTTCTTTGCCCCCTCTTCCTTTTCCTGCCTCATCTGTTAACTGTTTTTTTTTCAGTTCTGGTGAAAGGTCATCATAACATCACTTATCCGACCCAGATGCTACCTGATCTGCTGTGTTGTTTCAGATTTCCAGTTTCTGCAGCATTTTACTTTTACATTGGTTTAAGGAGCGAAGGGGTTTGAAAGAAAGCCTATAAAGAGAAAAAGGCAAGAAAATGTGGGGGAAAGGAAAAGTCAAAACAAAACTCTAGACATAGGAGTTCTGAAACAGAAAGGAGAACACGTAGCTGGTTGCCAGTTGGAAAGAACATGCCAATATCTTGGCTGCAGATGGCTTCTGCTCTTTACAGAAATGCATCCTGATAAAAGGTATAAAATGCTCAAAACATCAACCTATCTTCTCTCACTAGAGGCCTATCCCACCAATAACTTTGTTGTAAAGAAAATAAGGATATAGAGTGAGGGAGTCATTATGGCACAGGAGGAGGCCATTTGGTCCATCAAGGTACTCTGTAGAGCCAAGGCCTAAAGTTACTGCAATAACAATGATTCAGACTGAATGGACAAATTCAAAGTGCAAGTTTTCTTTTAATTGAAACAGTCTCCCTAAACCCTGGCTTCTAACGGCTTTGATTGCTCAGTTTTGGCCTATTGAGGCACTCCAGGGAAAGTGGGCTGACCAGAGCTCCTGCCATTCCAAATAACGGAGGCAAGTTTCCCTTTAGGTGTTCTTAGGGAATTGAACTGTTTGGATCACCTGTCACTCAGAGTTACCAGATTCTTACAAGAAAGGTCAGTGTTTAATTAGAGATCTCAGGAAACAAGAGGGGAAGATTCTGAAAACATTGTGGCAAAGTATTTGAGAACTTCTTCGGAATTCAAATTTTAGGGAGGAGAAAATTTCAAAATTGCAGAAGCAGATAGAAGATAAAGATAAGATGACATTTCTGAAGGTGAGGGATTACATTGCAGTTCAATTCATTGAAACTTAGCAATCACAAAATAACTGATGATATCTGCTGACTTAAATCCATTGGCTTACTTATTTTTGGCGCTAGCCTTCAAACTAGCCTTCTCACACATTTTTTGCAGAATTCAGGAAATGCCTGAAGAATCAATAACAATTTTCATTTATGCAGTTTCCTTAACATAGTAAAACATTGAAAAGGGTTTTGCATGAACGTGGTCAAACAAATTTGATAGTGAGAGCTGGGGAGATTCCGTGGGCATGTAAATGATGGCTGGGATCAGATGCCAGGGTCCCTGACCCCATTCTCAGGGTTTTTGATTTTCTGGAATGCCTTTTAAGGTGCAGGGTGGTTTATGTTGCACATGCACTCCAATGTGGGGAATCGCACTTCCCAGTCCTTCCGAATTCTCATGGAGTCGGGCCAGCTTTACAGAGTCATGGTTCATGGCACCTTAGGTGATACGAAGCATAATCTCCCGAGGAAACATTTTGAAAGATATGGTACTCATGGTCCTGATGCAAGGTATGCCACTCTACTACCAATCCCTTTGGCCATTCAAGCCCACCCCACTACAGCCCCCTCATGTCCCCTATGCCAGGGTATGCTCCCTACTCTCATGGCTTTTCATGATCCCCATGCTTAGGCACACAACTCGCCTCGTCCCTCCCCACTATCCCCTCTGGCCCTCATTCCATGCCCATTCACCTACTTCACATGGTAGAAAACCAACGAATGCTATGGTGACAATAGAACATGTAAAAATATTTAGTAAGCTATCACTGATAAATCGGCACTTTCTTACTATAGCCAATAAAAGTGTCAATTAGGCAGATCCTGTAAAGTATCAACTGCTAAAATTGCAAGCACTTGAAATCGCTTCATCTTGTGAAAATAATCTTGTGCAATTGACAGAAAGAGTCAGAGAGCAGATTTCTCAATTAAGCAATATTTTATCTGAAGCTTAGTAGTTTCATCACTCAAATGGATTTCTGGGGTCTGAGCCAAGCTTCTTCGTGCATTCTTGGCTGAGAACTTAAGCTGCCTCCAAACTCTTTTCTGTGTCAGCTGGCAGCCCATACCCATGCGCCGACAATGAAAACTCTGTCTTTTCTGGCATTTTCTCCCCATTTTCGACGAAGAAGTCAGAAGTAACTGCAAACTCAATCTACCATAGTATCCCTGGAGCTGACATTGTAGGTTATAAAATTTTTTTTTCCTATGTAGATTAACTGGAAACATTAAGAAATGTGAATCAAAATGCAAATGCAAAATTATTGCATATACAAAAATATTCCTTTTTGCTTTGATACACTCTTAAAAAATAAAAATATTTCAATGACTATTCCTTAAATAATTTTCATTTTAATGTAAAAGTCATAAATTATTTTCATTTTAATGTAAAAGCCATACATAATAGCAACTTTTTATCAAGAGTACAGTGATAAATGATGACTAAAAGTAATTAAATTAGTTAAAAAGCAACTGTTACTTACCTCGTTTTCATGCAGTAACTAAAGCAAACAACTAAATCTAATCAACTGTCCATAAATATTCAGTGTCCCATTTAAGTCATGCCTTCCCAAATGAGAAACTGCAGCAATTGATTAGAGAAGCTGTATGAAATTCCCAAATATCATTCGTGATGCAACATAAAACTGCACCAATATTGTTCTGTTAGAAGCAAGCTAAATTAAAAAAACAGAACATAATAAAGTCTGGTCAAGTAGATGACAGATTAAGTAATTCTCTCAGCAAAGTCATTGACAGTATTGTAATGAAACTATGCTGGAAAGACTGAACAGACACATTTATTATTGCTTAGCCGTTTGGTTGTACGTTGCAGTTTTTAATTGCCAAGAGGCCAACTAAATAAGTTACAACTCTTAATATTAAAAAGTCACATTGATCATCCTATATATCTTTCTTTTCAAAGTTAGCATAAATACACTAGGAGACTACAAAATTAAAACACCAGGTGCTACGATTGATTAAAGTCAAACTGTAGTTACATTTTGTGATTTGTTCAGAAGCTAAACACAATTGCTAGGATTTAGATAACCTAAAGAAACAATTTGGAGTTTAAAGATACTTATATCAAATGGACAGATCATTCTTAAGGGAAACATATAGAAGATTCAGGGTAGTAAATTCCCCACAGTCGCCACCATCCTTCTCTTTGGCAGCAAATCAAAAAGAAATAAAGGATGGGATTTTCTATTCCGGACCTAAGTCTCCAGGTCAGGGTGGGACCGGGAGAGTATCCTGCTGCATATCCTGGTGGGGATGTGTGCCAAATTGCGCAATGCTGGCCTCATTATGCAGTCGGGCATTTCCCAATGTATTGCACAGTGGGGCAAGCTGGATGACCTGCACCCTGCCATCATAGCGGATGTCATATTTAAAAGGAGACTGGACATCAACTTCTTTGTCATGAGCCCACCATGGAAGGAGAAGATAGGTTGGTGATCTCAAGAAATTCCAATCCACAGATTCAGCAATGGTTCCCTTGTATACTGCTCAATCCAGTCGAGGCCAGGAGGGATGTCCTGTACCCCAAGGATGGAAGGGGGAGGCCAAGCCATGTGATCAATGCTGCAATGGAGGAAGGTGCCCAGGGCTCTACTGAAGGACTGGCCTACAGTGCAGGAAATGGATGAAGGACCTCATATAGGCCACCGGGGTAAGTGAACCCTCAACTACTCATTCACCTTACTGAGAATATGGATCTCAGTGATAAGAGCACCATTTGTGCGGCCCATGCATAAAAGAACTACACAATGTGATAAGGCGATGCACATCATCTAGTCTGCTGGTGGAGAGGCTACTGTGCATCCCTAACCCTTCTACACAGAGAACTCAAGATGCTGTTTGCAGAGAGGTGAGAGTAGGGGATTGGGCATTGAGGACACCAGCAAGCACCTCTAATTACATGCTTCTGTGTTTCTTTTCCTTCAACTTGTGTGGGTTCAGCACTCGGAAGGGTGCTGCTCCAGAATCCTTGTGGACAACCTGCAGTACATAAATCACATTACTCACAATCTGGTGGGCTATTTAGAAGAGTGGAAGTATGAGGAAGATACATGAAACTCGATTGATCTCAATCCCATCTTTTCCCTTTTTATAGGGAAAGCTTATGGCACAATAGAAAAGAGAGAAGATGGGAGTGGTCCTACCCAAACTGAGGAACCTTACAGAGTTCAAGGGACAGGCAATTCCAGGGGAGGAACAAGACCAAGCTTGTACGAATGGACGGGTCGGCTGGCAGTCTCGATCTAGTAAGGATCCATGCTTAATGAAGTCACACAGAAGCTAGTGGTGCAGTGGTCACTCCTACCAATGCTGTCATAGACAGATGCATCTGCGACAAGCAGGTTGATGAGGATGAGGTCAAGTAAGTGTTTCCCTTTGGTTGGTTCCCTGAAGTCTCCCATTTAGAGTACATTCTGTGCCCTTGCCACCCTCAGTGCTTCCTCAGTGTTCAATATGGAGCAGTACTGATTCATCAGCTGACAGTCCATGGTAATCAGCTGAAGGTTTCCTTGCCCATGTTTGGCAGAAAGACAAGACATCATGGGATCCAGAGTCGATGTTGAGGACTCCCAAGGCAACTCCCTCCTGACTGTATACCATGTGTTGCCACCTCTGCTGGGTACATCATACCATTAGAACAGGACATACCCAGGGATGATGATAGTGGTGTCTGGGATATTATCTGCAATGTATGATTCTGTGAATATGACTATGTCAGCCTGTTGGTTAACTAGTCTGGGAGACAGCTCTTCCAATTTTGGCATTAGTGTCCAGATATTAGTATGTGGGGCCTGGCAGGGTCGACAAGGCTGAGTTTACAATTGTTGTTTCTGGTGTGTAGGTTGATACCTTTTAGACATTTTAGCAGTTTGGGTAGCTTGCTAGGCTATTTCAGAGGCATTTAAGAGTCAACCACAATGATGTAAGTGGAATCACATAGTTTGACAGGGTTAACGTTAATCTTATATCAGAACTATTTTCATCGACCTGAACATCATCTCTGTCTCTCTCCACAGATGGTGCCTGACCTGCTGAGTATTTCCAGTTTCCTGTATTCTTACAACATAAGCCAATGGATTAAATATAAGATTTTACAAAATATTTATTAATTTGCAAGTTTTTAAACTTGGGTTTAATCTTCAGTGGCGCTCCACAAAATCACTAATCTTTGCATATTAGAGTAAACAATTACCAAAAGAAGATCGGAAGATCTATCAGTTATGCAAATTAATACCAACCTGGCATTCATTACTCCCCATACCTGTGTGCTTGCTCTCTAGAAGCGAGGAGCTCCTGAAGCTGTTGAACTTTTTCTTTCTGCTGATGGAGGGAAATCTGCAATAACTCTCCTTCTCTTTGGGCTGACGAAGCTTTTAGCTCTGCTTCTTGAATGCGTTTCATCTGCGCACAGAAATCGCTAAATTCATTAAAATGTCACAATAAATCAGTCATAATTGTAGAATATCCCCATAAGTTTGCTAGTTTTTTAATTACCTCTTCCATACTGGTATAAAACAGAAACTTAGCAAAACATTGTGAATCTTTGGGGAAAAAAGGGGCATCGTATGGTGAGACTTCCAGAATTCCAGGACAGTATCAGATAAAGACCAAGGATCCATCAAGGGCAGGTTCAGTGTTCATTCATTGATACAGCAAAATCCATACCATGCTTTAAAGTCCTTCAAACTGAGTGTCCTCTTTTATAGGACTATAAACAATGGCTTTTTAGCGCTGTTAATTCTTTAAACATAGAAATTGTTCACATTTTTAAAATGCTAACTGGGTTTAACTGCATATCAGCATATGATGTACTGTAAATTTATGAAAGTGATTGTCATGTGGAATTAGGTATTTTTGAAATCCAGAATAATTTCTTAATCCATAGCATTAGCGGAATAAAAGAAATGTATTTCAACATTGCACTCTTTTTACATTGAAGTACAAACATGCCTTTTACCAAAGGCTGTGGAAGATTCATAACTATACTTTGTACATATACTGAAAAATAAGAAAGCATCAAAATAATCAGCATTCCCAAAATCACAATGCAAATTGAGTTAGTTCTGGACAAATTAAGCTTTGATGTCACATGCTTCGAAGGCTCATTATTTCCTCCGATATTGATCAAAACTTCAATTAGCAATCCAGAATATATAACTAGAAAAAGCTTCCCTCAAAAGTTACAAAACATATACAGACATGTTGAAGTTTTGGTCTTGCAAGTATCAAGACATTTCACAAGAGTACCAATATAAAAGTGACAAATAATAATTTATACTGATCAGAGAGTGCGAATTGGACTCTAATTGATAGGTGCAATGCCACGGGGGATGCACTAGTTGATTCTGACTGACAGTTAACTTGGCAGCGTTATTAAAGATTTAAACCAGAAACCTTGACACTGATTGGTCAAGGCATTGTCCTGAGGAATGTGTTTGTGAATGGTTATCACTTATTTTGTTAGCTGAAACAGATGAAGTGTCTGTACATGTTCTTTCTATTTGCAAAGGATAGGGCCCAGTATATTAATATATGCAGCTTCCAATACATGCAAATATGTCACAGAGTTCGATTGACAATCTTAAATTGGTTGCCGGCGTAATGGAAGTTGCTGATTTCCCCTTATATTAGTATTCTTGAGAACAGTCCTGGCAAGTGCAAGATGAAAAGCTTCAACATGTTTGTTTTTCAGCAATACAGAAGTTCTGTACTACCAAATAATTACTCTTTTTTAAACTACCTGCCAGAGTATCATATTACAAGTTTGGTCTACAGGAGGAAACTTTATATTTTGTTAAAGAAAATTTTGTTTATTGAAAACAGGGGTTGCAATTGGGGCTGCAATTTGTTGCCTGTTCAATTGTTAAGGTAGAGATGGTTAAGATCTAAAATGTATGTACCCATCTCACCTGAATGGTTGTGGCACTAGCTGTTCCACCTCTCATGTTTTTTTTCTGCTCCTGCCAGTGAGCTCTGCACAGTGCGAGAGCTCCCAGCAGTGTTGTCTGCCATATTGAACAGTCTTTTAAAAGCAGACTGTCTCTTAAAGAAAAGCCAGACAAAAGATGTGCAAAATGAAAATTGTTCCAAACTGTATACCAGAGATCCAAAGTGATGAATGTGGATTTGAAAACATTAATGGTGAAGGAGAGCATGACAGGGGACACCATGGTTCGAGAGGAGGCCAGCAGACCATCAAAGACTCCCCTCAAAAGGGAGTTTGTTTTTTTTCAATTATTCTTTCTTGGGACATGGGTGACACTGGAAAGGCCAGCATTTGTTTGTTTCCCTAATTGCCTTTTAACTGAATGACTTACTCAGTTATTTCAGAGGGCACTTAAGAGTCAACCACATTGCTTTGAGTTCGGAGTCATATGCAAGCCAAACCGGATAAGGATGTAAAATTTCTTTCTCTTAAGAACACTGGTGAACCAGATGAGTTTTTACAATAATCAATGATGAATTCAAGGGCATCCTTTCTGGGACTATCTTTCAATTCCATATTTTACTCATTGAATTTAAATTCCACCAACTTTCATGGTGGGATTGAACCTGTGACATAGAGGATCAGCCAGGGTCTCTGGATTACTAGCCCAGTGACACTACCACTCTGCCAATGTCTCCGCCTAGTGGGAGCAGATGGCCAGCAAGGGCAACTTCAGGAATCTGGACCTGAGGACATGGCAGCACTGCTTTCAGGAACCTAAGAATGGTTGCCTGTAGGAGAAACAAAGCAAACAACAACATGGGATTAATGTCAAGGCTCTATCAGTAGATCTGACACTAGTAACCACTTGCTCAGACACAGGCACTGAATCTATCTTGAAGACAGGCATAGAATACCAGCACATGTTGAGCTGATGGACATGAGTGGACTGCAACCAAGCCAGGCTGGAAGGATGGTTCCATTTATCAACTTATTGAAGAGAGAATTGGCAGAAAAGTGCTGCTGAAGAGGACTTAATGGGATTGCATTCAGGAGAATCTGAACTGGCATGGCACACTGAAATGCTGGGTAGATTCACTGCCTTTCACTGTCAAGGGGCATGGAGGACTCTGGCTCCAACTTGCGAGTTTGCCCTCTTCACTGCCTGAGCTTCATCTCCCTGTCATGCTGCAGAACCAGTGGCACTGGCCTGCAGCCACCATACCTATTGCTGTCTTCATGTGCACAAATCACCTACTTTTCTGCCATCCTTTGAGGATGTGGCAATGCACTTTGGCAAAATCCAGGAACACAACAAACACCTCCAAAAAGAATCTATCAGGCATTGCTATAGAAAAGGTTCCAAAAACTGAACTTTCAGCAATCTGGGTGGCTGGTCCTTTCGATTATTCAACTGCAGGGCCTGAGTTGTTGACACTCAGTTTTTTGTCAAAAGCGCTCAGAAAGAAAGCAACATATCTTAGAACTCATCATGACTAATCACATAGAAGATCCATCAAATTTCAAAATGAAGGGTAGTTTTTTGAAGGATTAACCATTTAGGCATCAGATGACTAATATGGGCATTCTAGTGCAACATTAATAAACTGCATTTATAAATCAGAGCTATTTACTCAATTACCTCCACAGCTTGGTGCTGCAGTCTTTGTGACTCTGTTTTCAACATTGTTTCTTCAAGAGATTGCATCATCTTGCGCTGGTCTTCCTCAGTAGTCTTTAACTTTCTTAACTCCTCTGTAAGGATCCCTATTTTCTTTTTTAACTCTACAACATAAGTTTGTAACTGGCTTTTAGTTTCTTTCTCTTTCATAAGGAGCTCTTTTAACCTGAAAGTTACAAAGAACAGAAATCTGAATTGAAAGCACATTCCAACAGACTCAATAACAGCTTCTTCCCTGCTGCCATCCACTTTTGAATGGTCCTATCATATATTAAGCTAATCTTTCTCTGCACCCTACCTGTAACTGCAACACTATATTCTGTACCCTATCCTGCCCTTTTCCCCTATGTACTCTATGAATGGTACGTTTTGACTGTACAGTGCAAGAAACGATACTTTTCACTGTATCCCAATACATGTGGCAATAAAAAAAATCAAATCTCTGGGGGGATCCCCATGCAAATACAGAGACAACGTGCAAACTCCACACAGTTACCCAAGGCCGGGATCAAACCCAGATCCCTGGCGCTGTGAGGCAGGAATGCTAACCACTGTGCCACCATGCCACATGGTTCATGGCTTCTACGGCTTTGGTGACAAAACACTGGAATCAATTCTTAAGTATACAAACATATTTTGAAAGCTGTCCAAACTCAGGCAAAGCGAAAGCATGTTATCAAAAATTCACAAATTTTGGTGAGTTCTTGTTAAACCAAATCGTACTGGATTTTCAACAATTGAAGAATGCAAGAATTACAAATTCCTCTTCCTTCAAAAAGCTGATATCGCCTTCAAACAGCATTTGCTTTGGCACCAAATATGACACTGCTTGTATCAATGAAGTAAACAAGAAAGCCAGATATACTCATTATTAATGCTTGGAACTAGAACTAAAAAGAAGGGAAAAAAAAATGTCTGATGAAATGTCAGGGTCCCTCTGATCCAAACCCAAGTGGATTAGAAGAAAAAAATCACTAAACCACAGGAGCAGCAGCTAACGAGAACACTTGAGAATTACTGTTTGTTCATGCCAGCTCTTGGAGACACTGCAAATGAATTAACTTCAGCTGTTCCATTTCTGCTATGTTTTGTTAACCACATCCACCTTTGTCTCAACAGGAAAGCATACCACATAGCTGATGAGTAACAAAATTATGTTTTGTATGAGATGGTGTCCTGTCATTCTTTTGCAGATTATCCTGCAATGTGTTTTCTGTACGGCGCGATATAATGCAAATCCTTGAACAGAACAAATGCCTTGTCCCTAAAAACATATTGGGCCCGATTTCACCAATAATGTGTGTCCATTTTTGGGCACGAAATTGTGGTAAAATCGGATGTGAGGCCTTTATTGCGATTTGCACCCGAGTCCACGCAGATTGCGACTTTACCAAGACCCGAGAATGGCATGGATCCATTCCGTGCCCAAATCAGGTGCAACCATGATATAAATGCATTTGAATACATTTAAATTGAATTAATGAACTGCCCATGCAACTCGACCAGCACTTCCCCCTTTACCGCCATGTTTGCCGATCTGGGAACACGCCATTACGGACCTGTTAAATAAAATCCAAATTGGGTGCTCCAGCCTCTGAAGAGGGCCTTCATTGTTTGCAACGGCTCTCTGACTCAGATCCGTGGTGGGGATGGGGGTGAAGGCGAGTCAGATTATTCTCTGGTTGGTGGGGGGAAAAAGGGAGTGAGGTCAGATCGTTGTCTGGTTGGGAGGGAGGAGGGGAGTGAGGTCAGATTGCTGTCTGGTCGGGGGGTTGGAGGGGAGTGAGGTTAGATCACTGTCTGGTTGGGAGGGAGGAGGGGAGTGAGGTCAGATCGCTGTCTGGTTGTGGGGGGGAGGGGAGTGAGGTCAGGTTGCTGTCTGGTTGGGGGGAGAGGAGGGGGAAGCGGGTCAGATCACTGTGCAGTTGGAGGGGGAGGAAGGGAGTGAAATCAGATGGATCTCTGGTGGGGGGAAGGAGGAGGAGGCAGATCAGATTGCTGTCTGGTGGGGGAGGAGGAGGAGTAGGAGGCAGGTCAGATTGCTGTCTGGTCGGGGGGGAGGAGGGAAGTGAAATCAGATGGATCTCTGGTGGGCTGAAAAATGGCAATCAGAATTTAATGCAGACAAGTGTGAGGTATTGCACTTTGGAAGGGCAAACCAAAGTAGAATGTAAAGGGTAAATGGTAGGACTCTGAAGAGTGCAGTTGAACAGAGGGATCTGGGAATACTGGTACAGAATTCCCTAGAAGTGACATCACAGATGGATAGGGTCGTAAAGAGTGCTTTTGGTACATTGGCCTTTATAAATCAGAGTATTGAGTATAAAAGTTGGAGTATTATGGTAAGGTTGTATGAGGCATTAGTGAGACCGAATTTAGAGTATTGTGTACAGTTTTGGTCACCTAGTTACAGGAAGGATGTAAATAAGGTTGAAAGAGCGCAGAGAAGGTTCACAAGGATGTTGCCAGAACTTGAGAAGCTAAGTTAGAGACAGAGATTGAACAGGTTAGGACATTATTCCCTGGAGCATAGAAGAATGAGGCGAGATTTGATAGAGGTGTTTAAGATTTTGATGGGTATAGATAGAGTGAATGCAAGCAGGCTTTTTCCACTGAGGCCAAGGGAGAAAAAAAAAAATCAGAGGGCATGGGTTAAGGGTGAAAGGAGAAAAGTTTAAAAGGAATATTAGGCGGGGGGGCTTCTTCACACAGAGAGTGGTGGGAGTGTGGAATGAGCTGCCGGATAAAGCGGTAAATGCGGGGTCACTTTTAACAGTTAAGGAAAACTTGGACAGGTTCATGGATGAGAGGGGTGTGGAGGGATATGGTCCAAGTGCAGATCAGTGTGACTAGGCAAAAAATAGTTCGGCACAGACAAGAAGGGCCAAAAGGCCTGTTTCTGAACTGTAATTTTGTATGGTTCTATGGGTGAAGGAGGGAGGTCAGATGAATCTCTGGTGGGGGGGGCAGATGGTTCTCTGGTGAGGGGGTCAGGGGGGTCTGCTGCCACTCTGCGGGCAATTGGTGGGGGAGAGGGGGCAGGAGTGGCAATCGGTCTCGGTAGTGGGGGGGGGGGGGGGTGGTGGAGAAGGGGGGCAGTGATGTGTGTGTGTCCTCCTTACCCACTTCCCCACTATCCATCCACATCACTGCCACCCTTATCCACCCGCCCCCACTATCCACCAATTGCCCACAGTGTGGCAGCGGACCCCCCTGCCCCCTCCACCCCAGAAATCCATCTGTCCCCCCCATCCCAGAGATCCACCTGCCCCACCCCCTCCCCCCACCCGAGATACACTTTCACTCCCACTTTTCGCTCTCAGGCTGCTTTCTCCGTTTTCTGCGGCTCAGGAGTGATCTGACGAGCTGTTTCAAATTCTTTCTAACTGCGCGTGCGCAATTCACAGCTCCAATCATTATGGCAGCGCTAGGCCCCACCCACAGCATGAATCAGACTGGAGATGGCTGAGAGTGTATGGGGGCGCCTGAAAGCGGATTTCTGAGTCAAATCTGTACTATGCCCAAAATTGGCACTTCAAATCAAAATGGTAAAATTGGGCCCACTGTGTGTGTGTGGGGATAGGTGATGCTATATTGTGTGTGAATGTTAAAACATATCTAGTTTGGATGATATTTTGACGGCTATCTGCCATAACATTTATAATGTTAATACATATTTTTTTCCTGTTCTTAGTGAAAATAATGACAGACTTGATACTTCACTTGGAGTAAAAATCTATGCGTATGCAAACTATTTCATATTTTAGACATTCTGATTTACAACAATTAAAAATGCAAAGCCAAATCATCTAATGAAAGAAGGTTGCCTCTATTTGGACTACCAAAGGACCAGATTACTGTTTAGGTAGCTAATATAAATGGGATTGTCCTTTTTTCATACTCCTTTGATATTACCCTTACATTATACATTGAAGACTTGTCATAAAGTGAGATACATTAATTTTTGTTTGCTCACATATATTATGAGCAAACTACAAAGAATGAGTTAGTTCGGAATGAGAAAACCTGACAAAATCATTTTCACTGATATTCAGTAAATCCCTGACTCACCTTTAGCAGCACAGGAGTCAGTTTTAACAGAGATTGTGTTGTAAGCACTTCTTTCTATATATCCACTTCTTTATATGTGTCCTGCTTACGTCTTGAATATTTCCTATTACAGCTTGACTCGTATTGTTATAAAGCAACATACACTTTTCTTACAAGCAGTGAGACTGGACAGCCCCTTTTACATTGTATCCGACTTGCATCACACAAAATAAAGCATAAAAGCCAAATTATGGCTTTATTGTAAACTGACAGCTTTTTAAATGCATGTTAATCACTATTTTTTCCTTTAACATTTATTTGCAAGATATAAAATTCAGTGCTTTGTGGAAAAAGATAATCTAGAATTAATTTTAAAAGCAGTCCTTCTCTACAATCTCAAATAACCACAGTAGGGTGAGAATTATTTTTAGTTGATGAAAAATTGAACTGATTTGCATGGTCAGAAATGACAGTACTTTTCGTTATAGATTTCAAAGCTCAATGCCTGAAAGACAGTACAAAAAAGTGTCTGAAGGGTCTTGTTGTTTATGAAAGCTGCTATCAAACATCACTGTTCATCTTCCATTATTCCACAATCCCAGTTACAATATTCCTCCTATTCCTGCATACTCCCAACCCAAACTTTTGCACAACGGCACTACTAACCCAGTGCTTCTACACCACAAGACCATTATCCTAACACCATCACAACCCAGCTTCCAAACACACCTATTCTCCACTTCTAACATATCACTCAGTGACCTTACTCCCTGACTAAATGACTCATTCCACCATACTTCCAGATCACATCATCCCTCCATTCTGCCACACCTATTTCCATTGTTCTCAGATCTTTGGAACATCCTCCACACACTAACTCCTCTCCCTCAGAGGTGCTCATATGCCTCCTTCTGACATTTAACTTATCATCCTGTGAACCTTGAACAAAGAAAGCCATATCACGGGAAGGAAAACAGAGAAAGAGAGAAGGTGGAAATGCGGAACAAGGTACATCATTCTGGATTAACATGGACCAGCTGTTTTTTTGTTTGTCATTTTAAAATTTGAAAAAAATCAATTGCTAAAATATTTAATTTCATCCCCAGAACACCCACTACAATAATCAAGGGAGACGATGCATGTGCATGGCCACATTGACTGTATAAAGGAGAGTTTAACTCCCCCGAGGTGGTAGCAGATTTAAAGTGGAGGTAGTCAACTATATTTCTCAGAGACTTCCATATGCTGCTGAGGCGTCCAACTGAAACAGTCAGGAACCTTATTAACCTATGCAAAAATGGAGCCCAATGACATACAAAGGACCCTGATATTATTTTACAGAGCAGGACTACTCCATGAGCCTCTAAGAGAATCACGTGGCTGTCTACCACCCCAACCTGCCATCTCTCTGCAATTTCACAAAGCAACAGCTAGGAACTGACTGCCTGAAAAATGGTGTGCAGACACCGGCGTTGGACAGGAATAACCACAGAAATAAATCTCACAACACCAGGTTGAAGTCCAACAGGTTTATTGGGTAGCACAAGCCACTAGCTTTTGGAGCGCTGCCCCAACTTGCAGGAAGCTAGTGAAATGAAGGGTGGGTGCAATAGGGGCTTGAGGGGTTGGGTGCCAGAGAGGGAGTAGCAGCTACTGGGCACTGCCAGCCTGGGCACCCTGGCACTGTCCAAGGATCAAAGTGCCAATGTCCATGGGGTATGGGACAGTGCCAAAGGGGTGGTGCCCAATGGAGGGGTATAGCCTGTTGGGGCAGGGTCTCTGGGAGGACAGTTGGTGGGGGTGGGTATCCCGCTGCCACTCTGCAGTTGGGATCTGTGAGGAAGGGAGGAAGGCCAATGATCGGGGTATGCCATTGAGGGGGCGGGGGGGGTCAGGACAGCCGGTGATGGTGGGGTGGGTTGTGCAAATCAAGGCGAGCTTGGGGGGGTGGAAATGGTGGTGGTGGCAGTGAGGTTGAGGCCTGATCCCGGCACTGTGCTGGTGCTAGTGATTGCACAGGGTAGCAATGGGCGGCCAGCAGTGTGGGGCCACAGCGCATACGCCGGTCTCGGCACTGACAGATTGGCCCATGCGCACTGACCCGCTCAGCGCTATGCTGTTGGCCTTTCTAGTGGCAATAGGGCCTGCCCACTGATATTTAGTGTGATTTGCACTGTTGCACTGTGCAGTGCACAGTGTGGAAAATTCATTTCTAAACTCCCATCGAAAAAAAATGTGATTTACTGTAGTTTTCACACAAATTCGACACTTAGAATTTTGTTGGAGAATCACCCCCAATATATTTGCAACTCCTGAGAAATACAAAATTCTCTTATATAAATGAACATTTGTACTTATACTAGTGCTGCAAAGACAGCTGCTCCTTTAATAACCTCAAAGCTGTGAATTAAACTATTAATGTACAGCCCCCCAACAGTGATAGTGATAGCTTGTAGAAAGCAGTCAAGGACGAATAATGAGAGCACTAAGGGTTGTATCAACAAACAGGATTGAAACTGCTGAATATATAGTTTTCAATTCACAGACATCAGCAAGCAGTTTTTCAATTTTTAAAGGGCTGGCCTTTTAAGTGACTTGACAGCTGACCATCCCATTCCTCTTATCTACCTTTCATAAGCATTCATGATTTCTCTAATAATGTTTCACTCCCGCACTGTGGTGTAGGATTCTTGTTCCAGCAAAAATAAACAATAAGAACTCAGCAATAAGTTCAAATGGCAAAATGATATTGCTGTGTTGGGACTTCCCATAAGTGGGTGTCCCATTTTCCCAACCACTGGCGAAAATGGCTTCTGCTAATATGGGAATAGAATTTCCAAATTTTGAGTCCATCCGCCTTCGTGGATATGTCTTGCGCTCTTCAAAATTCTGCAAAAATCCATGCCTCAATCTCAGTCTTAAAAATTTCAATTGGCCCAGCATGGAGAGTTTTTTTATGCGGCTAGGTTCCCAATTTCACCAACCCCTTGTGCCTTCTGATTCCTGAATGACACAGCTCTCTTTTTAAGATTGACCCCTCTTAGTTTTGGATTTCTGCCACCAGAAGAACTTGGTTCTCTGCATATGCCTTTTTAACAGTATGATTAAAATACCCCTCAACCACTCCAAGCTCAAAGGAATACAAGCTGTTTATGCAACCTGTTCCCAGAATTTAATCTCTTAAACCCTTCCAAGGGAACTCATCAGCAGTTTCTCTTGGGTAATTAGGGATAGGCAACAAATGCTGGCTTTGCCAGGGATGCTCATATTCTGTGAATGAATAAAAGGTAACTGAAAGCTGTACTCCAAATGAGACCGGACCAAGGCTCAATACAAGTGTAGCATTGCTTTCTCACCTTTGAATTTTAAAAAGTAAAAAGTAAAGTTTATTTATTAGTCACAAGTAGGCTTACATTCATACTGCAATGAAGTTACTGTGAACATCCCTAGTCGCCATATTCTGGCACATGTTTGGGTACACTGAGGGAGAATTTAGCATGGCCACTGCACCTAATCTGCACACCTTCGGATTGTGGGAGGAAACTGGAGCACCCAGAGGAAACTCATGCAGACACAGGAAGAACACGCAAACTCCATACAGACAGTGATCCAAGCCAGGAATTGAACATGGGTCCCTGGCACTGTGAAGCAGCACTACAAACCACTGTGCCATCATGCCATTCCTTGAGGTAGAGGGAAACATTCCATCAGCCTTTCTGATTATTTTTTGCTCATGAAAACTATTATTTAGTGATTTGTGTACATAGATACGGACTTCAACTCCTTTCCTCCTTCACTGCTCCTGGTCTCTTAATGCTAAAAAAAATTCTGATTTGTCTTTCTCAGATACAAAGTGGATGGACTCACACTACTTCACAGCCATAGTTCTGTCACCCATTTAATCTAGGTCCCTTTGTAGCTTCTTGCGCCTTTGCACAACATTCTGTATTTCTCAAGTTACCTGTCATTTGCAAACATGAATAAGTAACTCTTTAGTCCTTCAACCAAGTAATTAAAATATATTGTGAAAACTGAGGCCCCAAGCACAAATCCATTGCTGCTTATTACGTTCCACCAATGGGAGAATGACACATTGTCCCTGCTCTGTCTCCTACCACCCACCCAATTAGCAACCTTTGCCACAAGCTTACCACCAATTTCATGCAGTTCACCTTTTACTAATAATGTCTTGTACAGAATCTCAGCAAATATGGAAGACCATCTTAGCAACATTAGTAGACAGACCCCTACAAACTATGCCAGTAACTGGTTACCTTCACTGATTCAAATGTCAGTTAGACATTACCTGATCATTACAAATCCACAATGGCCATCTTTGTTCAACTCACAACTGTATGTGATCAGTCACTCTGGGTAAAGTTTTAAGGTTTAAGGGAATGGGGGACAGTGTTCAGGGGAAGGGGTGGGATCCTGGGTTCTGGTATGGAATGACGGGGTAAATCTCAGAAAACCACTTGTGTTTTGGAAACCCAACATGATCTTGCTTACTTTCAACTTTTATTAGGGTTGTTAAGAGATACACGGAAACCCCTGTGGAACTGGAATGTGTTAAGGGCAAATCAATTCAGACCTTAACTTAGTACACTTAGCTTTAACAAGCCACCACATGAATTTTGTGGAGCTTAGTTAGCATTTCTATACTCCTGAATCACCAAACCATGTTGATAAGCTGCTTCTACTTGAGGAACTTAACATTTATATAGCAGTCATCTAAGTAATCTGTTTCTACTCCTAGATAATTCATACCTGATCATCTTTAAATGCTCTCATGCTTTTGAAATGCCCTGATCACTTTTAGATACTCACCTGCCCCTGGAAATGCTGTTGTCACCTTTGCTAGGTAGATTTCTTTCTCAGAGGCCTTTTTAAATTCTTGTTACTGTAGCTACGAGGCAAATCCTTGACAGCCTTTAAGTAATGAATCTGCACAGCTTTGCCCTGTCTATAAGAGAGGCTGTGCTCACTGGACTTCTTCTGAGAGTACACCTTCAATGCTTTACACTTGATTATTAACATTTGGGAAGACATATCTGTTATCTCGGACTTTACTGACTGCAATCTGATCTCCGGTGCTGTCAGTTTTCAATGCAGCATTGAAGAATTTTTGTAGTACTACTGTGAAACTCTAATGAAATACAGAGTGAGCTGCAACACCAACAGGACAAGCTACCTTCTCCTTAGCCACATGTTTTATAGGTGGGAGGGGTTGGAGACAGAGCCCCAGTTTGAAGCTGGTGTTATTCGTAGCACAGGGTATACAGG
This sequence comes from Carcharhinus amblyrhynchos, assembly GCF_965287045.1. Classification (NCBI taxonomy): domain Eukaryota; kingdom Metazoa; phylum Chordata; class Chondrichthyes; order Carcharhiniformes; family Carcharhinidae; genus Carcharhinus; species Carcharhinus amblyrhynchos. Next base: position 82,361,827 of record NC_137331.1, on the reverse strand, counting down.
CAGAAAATCAGGCTCAGGCTAAAAATCAGGACGCTCAGGCTTCCACGGACTCCTCCCCAATGGGTCAAGTGGGCATGCGTTATCAGTGGCCACTAATGATAGTAATGGCATTTTATCCAATAAATATATTTGCAGTCCAAAGGCAGAATTGTAATAAGGCTTACAGCAAATAATTCATATATAGATTCTGTAATCAGATTAAAAACGTACCAACTTATCCTATTACTCCCATTTGGTTCTACCCCTGTGGCTTCAGCTCAGTTACAGGCAGGTTGCTCATTTTCCTAGGGCCCAACCACTCTTTTCAGGTGAAGCAACGCGTCATGTGCACCTCCTTTAATCTGGTCTGTTGCATTCAATGTTCCCAATGCAGTCTATTCTACACCGGAAAGACCAAACGCAGACTGAGTGACTGTTTTGTAGAACACCTTCGGTCCTTCCGCAAGCAGAACCCAGACTTTCCTGTTGCTTGCCATTTCAACACACTGCCCTCCTGTCCACATGTCAGTCGTTGGCCTTTTGCATTTTTCCAGTGAAGCCCAACATAAACTGGAAGAACAGCATCACATCTTCAAATTAGGCACTTTAACAGCCTTCCAGGCTGAACACTGAGTTCAACAACTTCAAAACATAAAGTCTCTTATCCACCTGCACTCCATCTCCATTTATTTTATTTCATTTCTTCTTTTCCTCTTATTCTTTTTTTTACATAATAGTCTCGCTTTCCATCCTATTTCACCCCACCACTCCCTCTCCCCACCCCATTAGGGCCATCTGCCACATTCCTACATTCTACACTTTTGTTCTGCCATTTACACGTCATGAACAGTACCAACACCATTCCTAGCTGTTATTGCCGTTTACATTCCCTTTGTCTTTTTGTCTATACTATCCCTATTGCTTACAATCCCCCTCACTCTCAGAGTATAAATCTTGTCCTATTTTCCTTGCCTTTAGCTCTGATGAATGGTCATCATGAGTTGAAACGTTGGCTCTATTCTCTAGCTACAGAAGCTGTCCAACTGCTGAGAGTTTCAGCACTTTCTGTTTCTGTTTGCTCATTTCCCAAATCTGGTTGCTGAGATCTGAGAGTCCCTGTCAAAGACTGTCCAACTAAGCCTGCACAAAGGCAAGCAGAGAGGAGGCAGCAAATGGGACTCTGGCTGAGGCAGGAAGGATGATTGGGAGTGTGGGGTTCAAGTCAGCAGTCTGTGTGCCATGAGCAGAGTTCCCACTTCCACACTTTCTCCATCTTACTCTTCATGGCCCACCTGCACTTCCCTCTAGCCAAGAGCCAAATGGCCAAGGTGAAGCTTTCCTCTATCCTGTTCAAAGTGGTAGATAGAGTATGCAGGCTACTGTTCAATGCAAGTATGCATTCTGTTGCCTGTGCTTCTGATGCTGTATGCAGGTGACCACTCCTTCCACAGAGATAGACATAAGCACTTTGCCTGAATTATCATGGCACTCATGTTTGAGATGGGCTCCTCCAATCTCTCTTCAGGAGTTTACACATTGCGTTTGAAACGATCACAGAATCTCTCACATTTTCTGTTGCTGCTCTAAAATTGTTGTTTCTATGGATAACTGGCAGTTTCAACAGTTGTACCCAACTGAACAGAGCTTGAGGCATCCTGCATTCTTTCACAGGGAATGTCCACTGTTGCTTCTCTGTCTCCAACACCTGCTCACTCACATCTCTGCCAAAATATCCTATTAAATATTGAACATTTTTTCCAACATTAACAACGTGCATTCATATACTGACCATTCCAAGATGCTTGACAGCAGTAGCAGCAAACAAAATTTGGTGCTGTGCCACATTGGGATACATAACCAGAAGCTGGTCAAAGAGGTAGGTTTTAAGCTCTGTTTTAAAGGAGGAAAGTGAGAAAAAGAGGCAGTGGAGGTGTAGGAAGAGAATTCCAGACCTTAGGGCTTTGGCAGCTGACAACACAGACAGCAATGGTAAGGCAATTAAAAGCAGAGATGCTCAAGTAGCCTGAAAGCAGTTCAACTATCTCAGAGCGTCATGGGGCTTGAGGAGATTAGAGATAAGGAGGAGCAAAGCCATGGAGAGGTTTGGAAACAAGGGTAAGAATGTTCAAATCAAGGCAGTGTTAAACGGGAACTGTAGAAGGAGGATACAGAAACCCCAAGGGTTTTGATGACTATTAAAACAAAGTAGACAAATTTAGAATAGGGATCTCAGTGTGTCTCATATATACAATGAGAAATCACAAGTGCCTCACATATATATATATATAAAATGCTAAAGTATTGCCCGCAGAGACGCAGATATAATTTGGTAGAGAATTTTGAATAAGCATTGTAAATTTAAATGGAATTTCAAATGTTTTGTAAGCTTTGGCCAAGATGCAACCTGTGCCAAAGCATAATGAAAAACAAGCAGAACTAGACAGGCCACATTCCTTGGAAACAATAAGGTATAGAATGTATTCACTTTTATCTGCAAAAGTCTTTGCAGCTGCAAGTTATCAGGGTTTTAAAATGAATAGAGGCATTTAACTTAGTGAATAGACATCTTCGACTTTTACTGATAAGGGGTAACTATTAGGCATAGTAAAATGACTCCCTGTCCATTCCCATAGTTTGCAGGTGGCAAGGGCAACCGTTGCATCCATCAGATTTGCATAGGTAAGGTTGCGGGGGGGTGGGTGAGGGGTTGGGGGGAGGGGGGAGAGGATTCCGGGTCCAGTTGACCAATGAACTCTCAATTCTAGAACATAGAACAATATTGCGCCGAACCAATTTCATGACCCTCTAACCTAAACTATTCTAATGCTATCCATATGCCTATCCACTGACCATTTGAACACCCTTAAGGTTGGCGAGGCCTCAACTGCTGCAGGCAGGGCATTCCACGCCCTTACTACCCTCTGAGTAAAGATTCTGCTAGAAGATGGAATGCTTTTGACCAAGGTAAATAATATGTATTAATGTAATTGGAACATCCAGCTTGGATGACAGGTTTGGCAGGAGAAACGAACCTTCGGAAAGGTATGTACATCTGTTTTACACATGTAATGTAACGTCAGACAGAAGTTGAAATCTTCTGGCTGCCTCTCCCCCAAATGCGTATTGGTCAAATAAAGAATCTCTTTAACTGCATACTGTCTTTCGCAAGTTTTTGTATTAGCTGGGTTTAGCTCAATACATAGAACCAAAGGAAAGCCCCCTGGAAAACCCCTCAATTGGAACAGATCTAGGTCAGTGATGGGTTTGTTACACTTGGGGTGGGATTTTTTGGCCTCGCTCGCCCTGAGACAGGAACATCCCACCGAGGTCAAAGCATCTTTGCACAGTCTTGTCCTACCCGCTACAATTCTCATGGTGGGTGAGACGGGAAAATTTCACCCTTCGTGTGAGTCAGATCACGGACAGCAAGCAGAGTTTGACATGTTTAAGTTAATGGAGGGTAGGAATTACTCCATATACACCCCAATTATATTTGGTAATTGACAGCATTAATGATTTTTTTAAAGAATATTTTAGAATTGAACTGAAGGATCTCATCCATTCTTTCCCTATTTCATTACTTAATTTACAGTGTTCCTCTGAAAGATTACATAAAGTGGATTTATGTGAACACATAAAAACTTCGTGACTTTAGCAGATTTTGTAGAACAAATCATCTTCCATAGTCTGTTTGGTATGTTAATGAAGTTTATATACTAGACACAAAACTTATGTCTTCATTAATTAAAATGTTTTGTCTATAAACTATGTGCATAGTTGATCAGAAAAATCTTCAGAAGCACGAAGTTGCATAAACATATTATTTTGGCATTATAAAGTAAATAGTAAATATTCAGTAAGTTACACCATTAAATGCTCATATAATAACAGTCCATCAGATTCATTTTTGCTTTTTTTTAAAATTATGCACAATTGATCACCATAGTGAAATGCAGTGAATTGCATAGTGAAACTCAGCTTTTTAATTCCTGGAAATGTGAAACAATTTCAGCAAGATCAAATTTGCAATTTAGCAAACAGTCTTTGCATTGTAATATTCCTTATTTCATGATCAATAGTCTCTAAATATACTGAATTCAAATACAGCCTGTTTCTTATCAATGTATTTTAATCAGCATTTTATTTCTAATTAGCCATAAAAATGAACTTGCTGCATTTTCAAATGTCTCCTCAGAAAGTTGTGACATTAGAGACTTGTGCAAGTTGATAATACTGCTTCAATTACATCACAAATTATTTTTCAGCTTTTGTGAACACTGATGCACCGTTTTGAACTAGTTTCAACAGAAGTAGGCAGCTCATTGCTGTCAATTGTCACAAGTCTTAAATCATGCGCCAGTTAAGTCTAATACAAGTGTTTGCATACCCAAATAAACAGAGGAGGTGGCTCATTGAAGGCAGGGGCCAGATTTGGAGGATCTGGCTGATGACATCTGTCAGAAAGCTGCCAATGATGCCAAGGGGAGATACAATAGGATTCACATCACTACAAAGGAGATCATTGAGAAAACAATTGGCTTGTTAAAAATGAGATTTGGATGCCTCGACAGATACACCAGCGAGGATTTCCAGACTGGTGGTCTATTGTGTCTTGTACAACATCGTGCTGGAGACTTGAGTGGAGATACAGAACGTGGAAGCTGCAGACCATCTGTCATCTTCTGGGGAAGTGGAGGAAGAGGACAATAAAAGGGAGCTTGAAACTTTTAACGTGTTCAGAGATTTTTGGATGCATTTGTGCCAAGAATACAGAAAGTTAGCATCCAGATATAGCAAGCAATTTGGAAGGTAAATGGCATGTTGGCCTTTCTGGCAAGATGAATGGAGTATGAGAACAAGTTAAAATTGTGTAGGGCTTTGGTGACATCAAATCTTGTTGTTCTAAGGAATATACTTGCCTTGAAGGCAACACAAAAAAGGTTCACTAGATGGGTTCCTGGGATGAAAGACTGAATAAATTGGACTTTAGAAGAATAAAAAGTGATCTCTTTGAAGCATACAAGGTCCTGAAGGGGCTTGTTCAAGGTAGACAATGAGAGGTTGTTTCCCCTGGCGGGGGACTCTAGGACATGGAACCACAATGTCAGGATAAGTGGTGGATCATTTAGGCTTGAGACGAGGGGAAGTTTCTTCACTCAAAGGGGTGTCAGTCTTTGGAATTCTCTACCCAAGAGTGTTTTGGATGCTCTGTTGCTGAATATATTCAAGGCCAGGACAGAGATTGCTTTGATTTCTAAGGAAATCAAGGGATATGGGGAGTAGGCAGCAACATGGAGTTGATGCAAAAGATCAACCATGCTTATATTGAATGAAGGAGCAGGCAACTCCTATATCATGTGTTCAAATTTGGCTAAGGAGGATGCAGCTGCACGTTTGGATGTCAAGAATCTTGAACTAACCTCAAGGGCACAGAACAAAGAAGGAACAAACCTAATACTATATCGAACAGCAACCCTAAACACTCTGGGCTCTGAACCAACTCCCTTCCTTTCTCCTCACCTCCCCAAGCAAAAAGCATTCTTCTGTCATAAAGTCACAAGCCACTAAAAAATATGGATCCTTACAATTATAAAATCCCTACAGTGCAGAAGGCAGCCGTTCAGCCCTTTGAGTTTGCACTGACTCTTTAAAGGAACATCCCATTCAGGCCCTCTCCTCCACTCTATCCCTGTAACCCTGGGCATTTACCATGGCCAATCCACCTAACCTGCGCATCTTTGGATTGTGGAAGGGAATAGACCGGGGCACCTGGAGAAGCCCATCTGTACACGGTGAGAACTTGAAAACTCCACACAGTCACCCAAGGCTGTAATCAAATCCTGATCCCTGGCTGACAATATCACACCCTAGGCAAATTACTGACATTCATAGCGCATGCCTTACCATTTAGCATGTGTTGTGGAAAATTAGAAATACACACACAGATTTAATACATTAGGAGGGAAGAAAACAAGCATGAAGGAAGGGAGGACTTAAGGTCGTAACATAGTCATAAAAATGAAGTTAACATTTGGCACAAAAATGTACTTAGTTTCACATTTTCTGCGTAACCGACTCAGTGCTACAAATCTCTAAAGTATCAGCATTCCAATTCTGATTTTTTTGTAAATGATTTTCTTCAGTCCATCACTGCCTTTAGTTGCCTAGGCCCTAATCTCTGTAATTCCTTCTCTTCCATCTCTCTACTTTTTAAGATGCTGTTTTAAACTCAACTTTTTGACTAACTTTTTGATCACCTATACTAACATCTACTTACGTCGCTGGGTATGAACTTTTATTTGCTGACATCCGGTGAAGTGCCTTGGGACATTTTAGCACATAAAAGGCATGATATAAATTCAGTTTGTTGTTGCAGATTATGTTTATGTTTGAAGTGCTGGGGGTTACCTATGTTACAGTCATATGGTCACAACAAGGCATCATTTATTAAAGTCAACTGCTGATTTTATTTCACAGTAACTGTTTATTATCCTAACATTTGTGTCGAGATACATTTTTTTCAAATTAGAAACACAAATGCAATATCTGGAATTTATAAATAAAACTAAGCCTTAGTATTTCATAGATAAAGCATAATATTGTCTTCATTATCTTGAGTAATTTTTAAAAACTACTGTATAACTATTGAAGGAATAAAAATAATATTTTTTCCCCATAAAGTCCAAGAGACATTCTGAGAACTTTTTAAACATGGCTGAGCTTTACACTTTGTGTAAAACCCAAGTGGTATGTATGAGATACTACATCCTGAAGGTGATCTCATCACTTTGGCTTTAGTTTATTCTACAGTTGGGTACGACTGTAGAATAGAATTTATATTGGCTATAGAATTTATATGGGCGACACAGTGGCACGGCGGTTAGCACTGCTGCCTCACAGCTCCAGGGACATGGGTTCGATTCTCGGCTTGGGTCACTGTCTCTGTGGCATTTGCATGTTCTCCCTATGTCTGCATGGGTTTCCTCTGAGTGCTCCGGTTTCCTCCCACAGCCCAAAGACATGCTGGTTAGGTGCACTGGCCATGCTAAATTGTTCCTTAGTATCCTTGGATGCATAGGTTAGAGGGATTAGTATGATAAACATGTGGGATTATGGGGATAGAGCCTGGGTGGGATTGTTGTCGGTGCAGACCCGATGGGCCAAATGGCCTCCTTGTGCACTGTTAGATTTCTATTTTTCTATGTCTGTTAAGTTACATTGCCACTTTTCAGTGTTTACAAGGTGTTTTTGGATGCATTTAACTCATAAACTATATTATATTCGCACTGTAAATTTCTGAAAACAACAAGGGTTATTCACGTACCTGTCTGTGGTATGTACAGCCATGTCATGAAAATTCCTTTTCTTGTTCACCTGATTTTGCAATTCTTTCATCTGGTCCATCAACTCTTTCACAGTTTGCTCTGCCTTCCACCTCATCTCTCGTTCTTGGTCCAAATCTTGAATAAGTACCTAAAAAAAAGGATCACGGCTGCTAGATTTGTGCAGAAAATGTTAATTGGAACTCTGTCTGTCAGCTGAACAAAAAATAAATTTGAACATTCATTGCACATTTCATTACCTGAGGATTTCCAAAAGCACCTCAGTCAATAATTACCCTTTGGGCAAACAGAAGAGGCTTTGATATAATACACCACCCTAAGAACACTAATATTAACAATGTAGTAATAATACAATGCAACTTAGATCGTGTGTTCCGTGAGAGTGGCTTGAATCTGCAACTTTCCAAGTTAGAGATGAAAGTCTTATTAAGGAATCAAACCAAGTAAGATTATTTTAAAATTACAGGAATGTAATTAGATTACATACATTTGTTCCACAGGTTATAGCATGAGCAAGAAATATTGCATTATCCAGTTTTATCTGAATAGTTTCAATCCTTCTAAAAGCATTTTTTGTATATTTTGTAAAACAGCATACAATATAACTATTATTTTGAGCCACTTTTGAAAATGACCCATCAAATTATGGAAAAATAGATATGCGAAGCTAGTGCTGTTGTGTACATCTACAATTGACAGTCAACAATCTGCACATTCATATCTATATAGACTGGAGCTTATGGTTGTAAGTAACAAGGCACTTCCATATCGAGATAGTTTGGGAGAAAAAAAACTAAATGTTATTTAGCATCTAATTAGATATACTTTTTTTTCAATGGCATCTTTTTATGCCCTTCAGTTTCATTATTTGAGACCCCTATTTGGAATCTTGAGATACTCCTGTGGCATATTAAAGAAATGATTTGAACATATCTCAGATCTCCTTCGCCAGCCATTTCAATACAAAGCAACGTAACTAAATTGGTGCTTCATCCTAACCTGCAGGCCAATAAGAGCTCAAGCCTGGGGGTTTTAGCAGTACTCAGTGCTGCTGTGTAATCAACAAAAATCTTTTTTCATGACAGCTCGCCCAAAATCAAGTCCTCTTGAACAATGTACATTGTTAGTTATTCATGAATCAATGAAAAAAAAATTAAAGTTATTACCCGATATGTAGACTCCTCAGTCACACTTGTTTTTTGGCTGGCTAGTGATTTGTGTTGAGCTTTTTGTATTATTGACATGTTCCTGGGGGTGCGTCCCACCACCTGAAGCTCAGCAGATTCTACAGGTGAACTGCTAGAGAATTCTTCACCTCTGGGTTGGTTGTTTGAGGATTTTAGTTTTCGTATGCAAGGTTGTTTGTCCCTGAGACAAAATCAATCATTGTGTTACAATTTCATAACATTTTGCAATAAAGGTAGACATTCAGCACGTCAGATGTGCAATGGTTCACGAAAAGAACTGTGCATTTAGTCCTATTCACTTGCTTTTCCCCAATACTCTTTCAAAGTTTTCTTTTTACAATTTCTGTGTAATAACATTTATCCTATTCCCTCTAGTCAAGTTCATACTGGTGATTTTATATGTATGCTGCTTAGTTTATCAGTTTCTTCTTATTATTAATCTAACATTTTCATTCAAAATAAATTGAAGATACAGAATACAACTTAATATCTATGAAAATGAACATCCAACAATTCATTCCAATTTTTAAAAAACTCATCGATGTTTAAAGAGTGTGGTCTACTTATTAGCTGTAAGATTGAGTATGTGTTATCAGCAACTCACTTCTAATAGGGAGAAGGTATAATCTAACTTATCTGAGCTACTTCAAACAAAAAAGAACATGTTAAATATCCACAACTGAAGTCAATGCTGCAAAATTAAATTGCTCTGTTTATTAGTAGTGGGATCCCCATTGAGATTCATCAAATGTTTTTCATTAAGGGCTATGAGGAAAAGGAAACCTAAATTTGTATTTAAACATACAACAGCATTTCAGGGATTGGAAAATTTCCTTCTCTAGTAGTGAAAGTGGTCCTCAATAAAAACGGCAACTGGAAAAAGAATAATAAGCTTTAAATGCAAGATATAGCTTAATTATTTAAACAACAACAACAATTTGCATTCATATAATGGTATTGAACACAGATGGTGGTTTGGTGATAATACCACTGGACTAGTAATCCAGAGACCCAGGCTAAATTTCTGGGGACATGGATTCAAATCTCACAATAGCAACTGGTGGAATTTGAATTCAGTTCATACATCTGGAATATGAAGCTAGTCTCAGGAATGGTAACCATGTCAGTTTACATATATTACAAACAAAAATCGGCCAGGGCATTGAGTTTAAAAATTGGCAAGTCATGCAGCTTTATAGGACCTTAGTTAGACCTCACTTGGAATATAGTGTTCAATTCTGGTCGCCACACTACCAGAAAGATGTGAAGACTTCGGAGACGGTACAGAAAAGATTTACCAGGATGTTGCCTGGTATGGAGAGAATTAGCTATGAGGAGAGGTTGGGAAAACTTGGTTTGTTCTCACTGGAATGATGGAGGTTCAGGGACGACCTGATAGAAGTCTAGAAGATTATGAGGGGCATAGACAGAATGGATAGTCAGAGCTTTTTTCCCAAGGTGGAAGAGTCAATTACTAGGGGGCATCGGTTTAAGGTGTGAGGGGCAAGGTTTAAAGGATATGCATGAGGGTGATGGGTGCCTGGAACTCACTGCCGGGGGAGATAGTTGAAGCAGATATGATAGTGAGTTTTAAGGGGTGTCTGGACAAATACATGAATAGGATGGGGATAGAGGGATATAGTCTCTGGGAGGCTAGGGAGTTTTAGTTCAGTCAGGCAGCATAGTCGGTGCAGGTTTGGAAAGCCAAAGAGCCTGCTCCTGAGCTGTAATTTCCTTTATCCTCTTTGTTGTTCTTTGTAGTTATCACCACGTTGTAAAACCCATCTGGTTCACTAATGCCCATTGGGGAAGACTACCATCTTTACCTGCTCTGGTCTACATGTGACTCCAGGCCAAAATAATGTGGTTGCCTATTAACTGCCCTCTGAAATGGTGTAGTGTGCCACTCAGTTCAAGGGCCGTTAGGAATCAGCAACAAATGTTCACTTGACAGTGGCCTGCACTCTCTATGAATGAATAAAAAAAAGAAGACCTGTTGGCAAGGATAAGAGAAACATTAGGAAAGATGCATGGTCAAAAGGTTATGTTCTTAAGGAAGCTTTAGAAAGCAGGAAGAGCAAGTTTAAGGCAAGAGTGATTGAGGGATGAAGTTCCAAAGGGAAGACTGAAACATGTGAAGGCAGAACAGGATGTTCAAGGAAGATAACAATGCATAGAGACCAATGGAGCACAGTTAATGGAATTGAGCAAATAGCTAGAGGAGGCTGCTGAGGTAGTGTTAAGCAAGGCTATGGAGTGGTATGTAAATAAGGATGCAAGTTTTTAATATGGCATTGCAGGACAGGAAACCTACATGAAATCAATTTCAAACACAGTAGTGAATGAAAGATGTCCACTATTGTCAAACATACTCTCAACTTAAAAACCACTACATCCAATAGTCCAATTCTAAACTTCTTGTCCATCATACACCAGCACACAAGACATATCAGGGCTGTGGTGATCTACCAACACCACACCGCCCCCAAGATAAGAGCTTTCTCATCAGTGGCTACCCTTACTCAAGAAACACATGACCATCCATTCTACACAGTAAACCAGTCAGAGCAAAAATGTTAGCACGTACTGACCTATTGCAAACACAACAGCCTGAGTAATCAGCAGGAAGGTCTTATCCACATTCCCAGTCTTCACTATACAGGACTACCTCTCACCTGTTCCAGTCGTTCCTCCGGATGATCGGCAGGTATGCTGTCTGAAATGTCAAGCCCATCAGTTCTTCCAAGGGATTCTTTTAAAGTAACAATGCTCTTCCTGGAGCAAAATTTTACATTGTGTAACCATAAATTTGTCTTCCTTCATGTTACAGCTCTGACCAGATAAACCTTCAAACCACTTTCATATGAATTTCATGATTGAATTGCATACAAAGTGTTCGGCCAGAAATGTGATTTACTTCCATTTACTCTGTATCTAAATTATGAATTTTAACTTCAAGTTTTGATAATTACTCAACTGCAAAGTAATCATTTGGCTAAAAGCAGGACATCCAAGACAAACAAATGGTTTTCCAAGCTACTGGATAATTTTTGGAATTATCAATGACATAAGTGTGCACTGCTGAAGGAAAAAGCCAACCTGCATTGTGAATTGTGAAAGATTCTGTTTGACAAATGCATTGAACAACTGGAGTGAGTGGGAAGACTTACTATTTATACATGAAACCATTATTATAACAGGTGATTGATCCATTATGAACTGCTCCACAAACCTTTCATATTTGTCTTTCAGTGCCTTCCTGACTGGTTTGTTGTTGAAGCAAGTTTTATGAAATACCCTGTTTATTCTAAAATTAAGATTACTGAAAATAGTGTAATTTAAAATTCTAGATCATGCAACTCTCCACAAATCAATCTTCAAAAAGAGCAGTTTCTTGATTGTAGGAAACAAGGTTGCCAAATGAAAATTCCCACAAAACTGAAGTCTGATGTGATGCTGTTTTTTTCAGCTCAAAGCTCTTGAAGGGAGGTTAATACTAAATTCTCCCTCGGTGTACCCAAATAGGCGCTGGAGCGTGGCGAGTAGGGGGTTTGCACAGAAATTTCATTGCAATTTTAATGTAAACTTACTTCTGGCACTAATAAACTTTGTACGTCAGAGCAGCCTCAACAGATATGGGAGCAATAATGCAATCAAATCTTGGAGAAGTTTGGTCTTTATGCTTCACTTAACAATCCATAGACACATTAACAGATAAAAAAAACTAAGGATAAAATAAACAGGAGTTGCTCATGCAGCACCTTTAAGGAATCAAAACAAGAAAGATTTTCTATGTTCTACGAAAGGATAGTTCATCCAATGTACTGTGAGAAAAATGAAAATAGTGATTAGCTATTAATAGGTTTGGGTGACAAGTGGAGGTAGTCACTAAAACAAAGCAACAGAATCCTTGGTAACACCAGAGGTAACGGGGGCAGAAATGACCTATTAAATATAACACAACAATGTGGGAGGAAACTAGATAGCTAGGAAAATAGTTTGGCAGATTCTCATCTGAATTTCTGCTACCGTTCTCTTAGTTTTGTACTGTGAACCAAACAACTGTTGGCAGAAAACAAAGAGTTTTGTCTACTGGATCTCAGCCCACTTTGCATTGTAATTGCATTTTCAGGGAGTGGGACCAGTTCTCTTTCCATACAGACAGGCAGTTTATTACACATAGAAACTAGAAGCAGGAGGAGGCATTTGGCATTTCGAGCCTGATCCACCATTCATTTTGATCATGGCTGATCATCGAATTCAACATCCTGAATCCCCTTCCATCCCATATCCCTTAATCGCTTTAGCTCCAAGAGCTATATCTAATTTCTTCTTGAAATTTCACAACGTTTTGACCTCACCTACATTCTGTGGTAGTGAATTCCACCTTCACCACCCACTGGATGAAGAAATTTCTCCTCACCTCAGTTCAGAAATGTTTATCCCTTATCCTCAAATTATGACTCCTAGTTCTGGGCTCCCTCACCATTGGGAACATTCTTTCTGAATCTACCTTGTCTAATCCTTTAGAATTCTATAAGTTTCTATGAGATCCCCTCTCACTCTTCTAAACTCCAGTGAATATAATCTAACCGATTTAGGCTCTCCTCATGTGACAGACCTGCCATCGCAGGCCTGGTAAACCTTCACTGTACTCCCTGTAGAGCAAGGACATCCTTCCTCAGATAAGAACATCAAAACTGCACAAAATGCTCCAGATGTGACCTCATCAATGCTTTATACAACTCAAAAAAAAAATCCCTATCCCTTTATTCAAATCCTCTAGTTATGAAGGCCAACATACCAGTTGCCTTCTTTACTGCCTGCTGTACCTGCACGCTTACTTTCAGCAACTGATGCATGAGGACTCCAAGGTCTCACTGAGAGTCCACCTCTCTCAATTTACACCCATTTAATAATCTGTTATCCTATTGTTGCTACCGAAGTGGATAACCTCACACTTATCCACATTATACTGCAACTACCATGCAGATGCCCATGCACACAGCCTGTCCCAATCACAATGAAGCATCTTTGCATCCTCTTCACAGCTCACCCTTCCATCCAATTTTGTATCACCTGTAAATTTGGAGATATTAAATTCAGTTTCCTCTTCCAAATCATTAATATATAACATGAACAGTTGGGGTCCTAGCACAGATCCCTGCGGAACTCCACTAGTCACTGACTGCGAATCAGAAAAAGATCTGTTTATGCCAACTCTTTGCTTCCTATCTGCTAATTAGCTTTCTATCCATCTCAAGACATTACCTGCAATCCCATGTGCTTTAACTTTACATAGTAGCCTGTTATGTGAGATCTTGTTGGAAGCCTTCTGGAAGTCTAAATAAACCACATGCACTGGTTCTCTTCGGTCAACTTTACTAATTACATCCTCAAAAATTCCAATAGATTCGTCAATCATTATTTCCCTTTTGTAAATCCATGCTGACCTTGTCTGATTATATCACTGCCTTCCAAATGCTGAATTATGAAATCCTTGACAATAGACTCTAGCAACTTCCCCAGTACTGAAGTTAGGCTCACTGGCCTTTATTCCCTGTTTTCTCTTTACTGCCCTTTTTGAAAAGCGGGTTTATATTACTGCCCTCAAATCTGTAGGAACTATTCCAGTATCCAAAGAATTTTGGGAAATAACTATCACTGGTTCTACTGTTTCCAGGGCCACTTCTTTAAGTACTTTGGATGAAGGTTATCAGAACCCGGAAATTTATCCACCTTCAATCTCATCAATTTCCCTAAAGCTAGTCTACTAATGCTGATTTCCTTCAGCTTCTCAGTAAAATATTTTTCTCTCAGCACTACTGATACACTGCTTGAGTGTTCGCAAAGGAAGACATGAATAAAATACAAATTTAATTCCTCAGCCATTTCTTTATTCTTCCTGACGAATTCTCTTGCTTCTGACTGTAAGGGGCCTACATTTATTTTTGTCCATCTTTTTCTCTTTATATATTTATAGAAACTTTTATTATCAGTTTTTATGTTCCCCACTAACTTACTTTCATACTTGATTTTTCCCTTCCTTATCAATCCCTCAGTCCTCCTTTGCTGCATTTTAAAGTGCTCCCAATCTTCAGGCCTATTGCTTTTTCTTGCCAATTTGTATGCTTGTTCCTTGAATCTGAAATCTCTCTAATTTTCTTTGTAAGCCATGGTTTTGCCACAATTCCCTTACCACTCCTACACCAAACCAGGAATAAACAACTTCTGGAGTTACATAAGAACATAAGAAATAGGAGCAGGAGTAGGCCATCCAGCCCTTCGAGCCTGCCCCGCCATTCAATAAGATCATGGCTGATCTGTCGTGGCTCAGTTCCACATTCCCGCCCTCTCCCCATAACCCTTAATCCTCTCGCTTATCAAAAACCTATCAACCCGCGTCTTAAAAATATTTAGCGACGCAGCCTCCACCACCTCAACGGGCAGATAATTCCAGAGATTCACCACCCTTTGAGTGAAGAAGTTCCTCCTCAACTCCGTTCTAAACCGCCCCCCCTTTATCTTGAGGCTGTGACCCCTAGTCCTACTGTCCTTTCTGAGCGGGAAGAGCCTCTCCACCTCTATCCTATCCATCCCATTCATCATTTTATACGTCTCAATGAGATCTCCCCTCATTCTTCTAAACTCTAACGAGTACAAGCCTAGTTTATTCTCCTCATAGCTCAACCCCCTCAACTCCGGCATCAGCCTAGTAAACCTCCTCTGCACTCCCTCCAAGGCCAAAATATCCTTGCGTAAGTACGGCGACCAAAACTGCACACAGTACTCCAGCTGCGGCCTCACCAATGCCCTATACAGCTGCAGCAAGACCTCCCTACTTTTATATTCAATCCCCCTCGCTATGAAGGCCAGCATCCCATCAGCCTTCCTGACCACCTGCTGCACCTGCAGGCTGGGTTTTTGCGACTCGTGCACAAGGACCCCAAGGTCCCTCTGCACCGTCGCCTGCTGAAGTTTTTCGCCCCGTAAGTAATAGTCCTTCCTACCATTATTCCTACCAAAGTGGACCACCTCACACTTGCCAACATTAAATTCCATTTGCCAGTTCCTGGCCCATTCGCCCAGCCTATCTAGATCCTTCTGTGGACTCTCCACACCCTCCGCGCAATTTGCCGTTCCACCAATCTTGGTGTCATCAGCAAATTTCGACACCATACACTCGGTTCCCTCCTCCAGATCATCTATATAAATGGTAAATAGCTGAGTTCATCTATACACTCTTTAAATGCCTGCCATTGCCCATCCATTGTCTTCCCTTTCAGTTTCCCAATCCATCATGGCCAATTCATGCCTCATACCATCATAGTTACCTTTACTGAGATTCAGGATCCTGGTCTCAGAATCAACTACACAATTATCTACCTTGACAAAGAACTTTATCATATTATGGTCACATACATATCAAAGAGCATGTTTGTCCTGCAAACCATTTCTGAGCCTTTGAAAATTCAGGTCATCAAGTTTAAAGCATGTCCATTTCAAAAACAGGCATCCAACGTTGTTGAGAACAGGGTGCAGTGATAGATATTTAAAAGACCAAGGGAAGTTGCTTCAATTCTTAATTTTTCTGCTGATTCTTTGCTTGCTACTTTGTTTTTCTGAAACCTAGGTTTTCATGCGTCTTTGCATCAACTGTGTAAAATTCCCCCAGCAATGTACCAATGAGTATCTCAATGAACTCTCCTTCCACACCCATCCATAACAGGAGAAATATGAAGCAAATAAAATTTGCACAGAAAATGCTCTTTGCCTAATGCAGCTGCAGACGGAGCGCTGTGTATACATCACCTTAGCCTACAATTGGTGCATCAATGTCCACTCTTACAAAAGGAAGACAGAAAACATACTGGATATCTCAACTACAAGATTCGTTGCCTGGATGAGTACAACTACAAGAACACACAAGAAACTCAACACCGTCTACAACAAAGCAGAAGTTTATTACCACCCCATCCACAAATATGCACTCCCTTCACCACTGATGCACAGTAGCAGCAGTGTGCACCATCTAAAACGTGCACTGCAGCAACTCATCAAGGCTCCTTCAACAGCACCATCCAAAACCCGCAACCTCTACCATTTAGAAGGATAAGGCAGCAAACACATGAGAACAGCACCACTTGGTAGTTCTCCTCCAAACGACACACCATCACGACTTGGAAGTATATCGATGTTCCTTCATGGTCACTGGGTCAAAATCCTGGAATTCTCATCCTAACAATATTGTGGGTCCATCTACACAACGTGGACTACAAAGATAGCTCACCACCACCTTCTCAAGGGCAATTAGAAATGGACAATAAACAGTGACCTAGTGAGTGATGCTCACATCGCATGTATGAATTTTAAAAAATTAAAAACTTAATTCGGCATAGTTCAATAGTGATTACTTTGTTTAGATGTATGAATTTTTAATCTGTGGGATGCATCTATTGTTTTAATACAGAAAAAGTGATTCTGATTTGTATAAAATAGAACCATTATCAGCTTCAAAATGAAAATGAATCAAAATATAATAAATCCACATCAGAAGAAAATTATTTTCTGCCTAGTTCATATCTAGTCAAGATAAGTATTTTAATAAGTTCAACTCTTTGCATTTTAATAACATATAATTAGCATTCAGCATATAAGGTAATGAATAGATCTTAACTGCAAAGACTAAAGATGAAAAAGTTTGTTCAGCAGTTCAGATTGAGCCTCTAAATATTTCTGATGGGTTTCACACAAAATAGAGTGAACAGATTTGCTGAAACGACAGAAATATGGAAATGGAAATAAATATTATCTGATACAAACTTTCTTCAAAAACAGCACTGGGTTGCATTAGCCAATTTACTAACTGCAATCTTAATGACTTGACTTCTGATTAATAGAGGATTTACAGTCTCAGCAAAGCATACATCAATATGCAACTCCATTTTTTTAAAAAGCATTGTTGCAGTTTAATTTACAACACAAAATATCTTCATCTTTTACCTGCAACAATACAAAGATAACTTGAGCTCAGTTTTAATCCACTGCTAGAATTTCAGCAACCGTATTAATAAAAACCAAATACAGTACTCAGATCTCTTGATCAGGTACTATTTGACCAGGGAGCATCAATTCTGTTCAGTGCCATTGGTCTCATTTTGACATTTACATTCAGCCTTCCTTTTCCCAGATCTTCACCACTCATTAAGTAACATTGAATTTCATAGAACAGGTAGCACAGAAACAATACATTTCATGCCAGTGTTTATACTCCAAATTGGCTTCTTTCCATTCAAATAAACTTTACCTCTCCCTCGCCCACATCCCCCTATTCCATTCTCTCTTACGTACGCATTTTATCTCCCTTTAAATAAGTCAAAGCTACCTGTTTCAATCAGTTGGCATGTCAACAAGTTGTACATTCTCTCTATTCACTATATATATAAAAAAAATCTAAATTATTTATTCAATATGCTGTCTTATATTTAATTGCTCTTATTTTATTGTTACAAGTGGGATGTCTTCTCATATCCACTCTATTGGTATTCATAATTTATCCATAATTCTGAACAACTGTTGGATTCTCTCATTCTCAGAGAAGCCCAGCCTGCTCAATCTTCTTTGGTAGTTGCATTTTCACTTGTCATACAGTTGCTCCAAACCCTTTATTCCTGAATTTTGGGCAGTGGGATTGGTGCTGTGCATTATCCAAAATAGCGTTGGAGCCCTGACTGTTCTGCCTTTGAACCGGAGATACACCATTTTCGTGGGGAAGAAAATGGGTCAGATAGAGACAACACATGTTTCCTTCTCAAAGTCAGCAGCACATTTAAAACTCAATACTGGCTGGACTCAGGCCACACAAAGGAAGATGGTTATGATTTTTGAAGGTTAATTATCTCAGTCCCAGGACACAATCTGCAGGAGTTCCTCATGGTAGTTCCTAGACCCAACCACCTTCAGCTGCTTCCTCAATGATCTTCCCCCCATCATAAGGTCAGAAGTGGGGATGTTTGCTAATGATTGCATAACATTCAGCACCATTTACAACTGCGCCGGTATTGAAGCAATCCACGTCTGCACGCACCAAGACCTGGACAATATTCAGACTGAGCCTGACAAGCGACAGGTAACATTTGTGCCAGAAGTGCCAGGCAATAACCATCTCCACAAGAGAGAATTTAATTATCTCCCCTTGACATTCAATGACATTACTATCACTGAATCCCCAACTATCAACATCCTTGGGGGCACAGGGTCTACGACTGATCAGAAACTGAACTGGACTAGCCACATAAATGTTGTGGCTACAAGAGCAGATCAAAAGTTCTGCACAGAGTAACTCACTTCCTGACTCCTCAAACCCTGTCCATCATCTACAAGGCTCAAGTCAAAAGTGTGATGGAATACTTAGCACTTGCCTGGATGAGTGGAGGTCCAATAACCTTTAAGAAGCTCAACACCATCCAGGATAAAGCAGTCTGCTTAACTGGCACCCCGTCCACCACTTTAAACATCCACTTCTTCCACCACCAATGCAGTGGCAGCAGTATGTACAATCTACAACATGCAATGTGGTAACTCACCAAGGCTTCTTTGACAACATCTTCCAAACCTGTGACCTCCACCACTTACAAGGACAAGAGCAGAAGATGCATAAGAACATCACCACCTGCAAGTTCCCCTTCAAGACACACACCAGACTAACTTGGAACCATGTTGCTGTTCTTTTGCTGTCACTATATCAAATTCCTGGAACTCCTTTCCTAATAGCACTGTGGGTGTTGCTACAACACATATACTGCAGTGGTTCAAGGAAGCACCTCACTACCACCTTCTCAAGGATAATAAATGCTGACTTAGCCAGTTGTGTCCACATCCCAGGAATGATTAAAAAAAACTACAGCAAAAGTTAGTTTAGAAAACTGTTTTAAAATATTGTCATTCAAAAGTAAATTCCAAACAAAGGAAATTGAATTTTTAACATTTGATTACAAAATCGATTAAAGTCACTGTAAGATAGCTTATGATTACAGCTGTAAGACAGAGTATTATTGGATACTGTCTATCTTTAATCTCTGAATAATCTATGAAACATTGGCAATAGACTACCCAATGATTATCTGCCTACAGCGTTATCTGCTTCATCACATGCTGTTGGGAATTGATGAAGACAGCTGAAAAAGACAGAGGAAACAAAAAAATCAAATGTTTTCTCATGAAGATGGATTATCTTTAGAACTTTATGAAAAGGCAAAAAGACACAACATGCCAAGGCAGTGTGGCACATCAAAACTGTGTGAACAGATCATGTTGTTTCCTTTTCCTCAGAGCAAATAACTTAAATTTATATAGCATCCTTAATATAGTAAAACATCTAAAGGCGTTGAACAGTGGTGTAATCAAAGAAAAAAACAGATATTAAGCTAAAGGAGGAGATATTAGGACAGATGAATAAAAGCTTGGTCAAATAGGTTTAAAGTAAATCCTAAATGAAGAGACAAGTAGAGAGGTTAAAGAAAAGGATCTGTCGATCTTAGGGTTTAAATGACTGAAGGCACAGCCACCAACATCACAGTGAAAGGTGTGGGGGATGACCAAGAGTCCAGAGTTGCAGGGTTTGTGGGGTTCTGAAGGTCTAAAGTCACAGAGATAGATAGGAATAGCAGGGCCATTGTGGTTGACTCTTAACTGCCCTGTGAATTGGCCTAATATGCCACCTTAGTTCAAGGGCAATTAAGGATAGCCAATAAATGCTGGTCTTTCCAGTGATGCTCACATTCCATGAAAAATGGAGGGATTTGAACAAATAAATAAGATTTTTTAAACTGAGATGTTGGTAGAGTTTGGGAGAGATAGGTGCATTGTAGTAATGTCAATGAACCAGTAATCCAAAGGCCCAGGCGAATGTTTTGGGCACATGGGTTCAACTCCCGCAGTGGCAACTGGTAGAATTTAAATTCAACCAATAAATCTATAATGCCTGTCTCGGTAACACTGGCCATGAATTTATCAATGATTGACACAAAAATCCATCTGGTTCACTAATGCCTTTACAAATCTGTCATCTTTACCCAATCTGGCCTACATGTGACTCCAGACCCAGAGTAATGTGATTGATTCTTAACCGCCCTCTAAATGGCTGAACAAGCCATTCACCTCAAGGGCAATGTTGGCCTTAAAAATTACATCCAAATCCCATGAAACAATGAAAAAGGCACAAATGTAGGTTAAACAGCACGATGGTGATGAATGAATGAGATTTGGTGCAGATTAAGTAACCAGCAGCAGAGCTTTGGACAAGTTCAAGTTTATAAAGTTTGGAAGATTTGAGCCTTGCTAGAAGAGTAATGCAATAATCAAATATGGAGGGAAACACATGGATTTTTTTTTAGCAGCAGATAACATTAAATTTGTCTGTTGGCCATTACTGAGGACTGTCCTAGTCCAAGTGAAGGAGGAGTAATTGATTACCAGATAATTCGTTCAAATTTTCACAAATATCTGCATCTTTAAACTTTAAACAGTGGACCAAATTTTACTTAAAAAATAACATGTTAATGATACATACATCTATTAATTGGTCAAATTGGCCAGCAAATTCGAGGGATTTGGGCAGCAGGGTGGCACAGTGGTTAGCACTGCTGCCTCACAGTGCCAGGGACCTGGGTTCAATTCCCAACTTGGGTCATTGTCTGTGTGGAGTTTGCGTGGCTGTGGCTGAGTGGGCTTCCTCCAGATGCTCGAGTTTCCTTGCACAATCCAAAGATGCGCAGGTTAGGTTGATTGGCCATGCTAAGTTAATCCTAGTATGAGGGTGATTAGCAGATAAAAATGAGGGGTTATGGAAATAGGACCTGGTTGGGTTTGTAGTCGGTACAGACTCGATGGACCGAATGGCCTCCTTCTGCACTGTAGCGATTCTATGATTAACAGTTGCATAATGAATTGTGTTATAATCCAGGTCAGAAACTCTAAGATATTTTATGAAACCAGCCTAGACCATAAGTTTTGCACTTTGAATTTGGCATGGATAAGCATGTTTCACTCCAGGTATGATTTAAATGACTTACTAGGGAGCTTTTAATCAAAGAAAGTTTAATTAAGAATACAGTTAACATATAGAAAGAAAATTAGTAATAATTATTACCAATTACAAACAAGAAAAAAAGTGATATTGTGTGAACCCTAGCAACCAAATGCATTGTTCCAACCTAACTAGCCTCCAGCACAGAAAAAAGAATACTCACATGATGCTGGATTTTCTAGCATTGCAACACCTGCTGCAAATTAATCCTTTGGTTTGACAATTGAAACTCTGGCTTTTCTGTCCTGGAAATTCCCAGCATCTCTCAAGGATCGAGTTACTGATGGCCACTAACTTTTATGTTGTGGGTATGCCGGCGTTGGACTGGCGTAAACACAGTAAAAAGTCTGACAACACCAGGTTTTAGTCCAACCTATTTATTTGATAATATACTCACAAGCTTTCGGGGTTAGCCCCTTCGTCAGGTGAATGGAGAGTTCTGGCCTCAGGCAGAGCATATAAAGCACAGACAGTTTAGAGATTACTGATTAGAATGCGAATCCTTACACCTAACCTGCTGTTCAAGACCTGAAGTGGCTGATAATGTGAGTGGAAGGAACACTGATCACAGGTTAAAGAGATGTGTATTGTCTCCAGATAGTACAGTAAGTGAGGTTTTGCAAACCCAGGCAAGTCACGGGGGTTACAGATAGTGCGACATGAACCCAAGATCCCCGTTGAGACCGTCCTCATGTGTGCGGAACTTGGCTATCAGTCTCTGTTCAGCGACTCTGCGCTGTCGTGTGTCGTGAACGCCGCCTTGGAGAATGCTTACCCGAAGGTCAGAGGCTGAATGCCCGTGACCACTGAAGTGTTCGCCAACAGGAAGGGAACAGTCTTGCCTGGTGACTGTCAAGCGATGTTCATTCATCCGTTGTCGTAGCGTCTGCATGGTCTCCCCAATGTACCATGCTTCGGGACATCCTTTCTTGCAACGTATCAGGTAGACAATGTTGGCCGAGTTGCAAGAGTATTTACCATGTACCTGGTGGATGGTGTTCTCACGTGTGATGATGGTATCCATGTCGATGATCCGGCATGTCTTGCAGAGGTTGCTGTAGCAGGGTTGTGTGGTATTGTGGTCACTGTTCTCCTGAAGGCTGGGTAGTTTGCTGCGAACAATGGTCTGTTTGAGGTTGTGTGGTTGTCTGAAAGCAAGAAGTGGGGGTGTGGGGATAGCCCTGGCGAGATGTTCGTCTTCATCAATGATATGTTGAAGACTCCGGAGAAGATGTCGTAGCTTCTCCGCTCCGGGGAAGTACTGGACGATGAAGGGTACTCTGTCCACTGTGTCCTGTGTTTGCCTTCTGAGGAGATCGGTGCGGTTTTTCGCTGTGGCGCATCGGAACTGCCGATCTATGAGTCGAGCATCATATCCTGTTCTTATGAGGGCATCTTTCAGGGTCTGGAGGTGTCTGTCACGATCCACCTCATCTGAGCAAATCCTGTGTATACGGAGGGCTTGTCCATAGGGAATGGCTTCTTTAACATGTTTAGGGTGGAAACTGGAGAAGTGGAGCATTGTGAGATTGTCTGTGGGCTTGCGGTACAGTGAGGTGCTGAGGTGACCGTCCTTAATGGAGATGCGTGTGTCCAAGAATGCAACTGATTCTGGGGAATAGCCCATGGTGAGTCTGATGGTGGGGTGGAATTTGTTGATATCATCATATAGTTGTTTCAGTGATTGTTCACCATGAGGCCAAAGGAAGAAAATGTCATCGATGTATCTAGTGTACAGCATCGGTTGAAGATTCTGTGCAGTGAAGAAGTCTTGTTCGAACCTGTGCATGAAGATGTTGGCATATTGAGGTGCAAATTTGGTCCCCATGGCTGTTCCATGTGTCTGGATGAAAAACTGGTTGTTGAAGGTGAAGACATTATGGTCCAGGATAAAGCGGATAAGTTGTAAAATTGCATCTGGAAACTGGCAGTTGTCAGCATTGAGTACTGAGGCAGTCGCAGCAATGCCATCGTTGTGGGGGATGTTGGTGTAGAGCGCTGAGACATCCATTGTGACGAGGAGTGTCCCTGGTTCAACTGCTCCGTGTGTGCTGAGTTTTAGTAGGAAGTCCGTAGTGTCGCGACAAAAGCTGGGGGTTCTTTGTACAATGGGTTTCAGGATGCCCTCGACGTAGCCGGAGAGGTTCTCACACAGAGTTCCATTGCCCGATACGATGGGACGGCCAGGTGTGTTTGCCTTGTGTATCTTTGGGATGCAGTAGAGATCTCCAGTGCGGGGAGTACGTGGAATGAGAGCACGGAGGGTGCTCTGAAGGTCCGGATCAAAGGTCTTGATCAGATTGTTGAGTTTACGAGTGTGTTCTTTGGTCGGATCTGTGGGTAATTGTCTGTAGTGTTCCTCATTGTTTAGTTGTCGGTACACTTCTTTACAGTAATCCATTCTGTTCAGTATGATGATGGAACAGCCATGGGGACCAAATTTGCACCTCAATATGCCAACATCTTCATGCACAAGTTCGAACAAGACTTCTTCACTGCACAGAATCTTCAACCGATGCTGTACACTAGATACATCGATGACATTTTCTTCCTGCGAAAAACCGCACCGATCTCCTCAGAAGGCAAACACAGGACACAGTGGACAGAGTACCCTTCATCGTCCAGTACTTCCCCGGAGCGGAGAAGCTACGACATCTTCTCCGGAGTCTTCAACATATCATTGATGAAGACGAACATCTCGCCAGGGCTATCCCCACACCCCCAATTCTTGCTTTCAGTCAACCACACAACCTCAAACAGACCATTGTTCACAGCAAACTACCCAGCCTTCAGGAGAACAGTGACCACAATACCACACAACCCTGCTACAGCAACCTCTGCAAGACATGCCGGATCATCGACATGGATACCATCATCACACGTGAGAACACCATCCACCAGGTACATGGTAAATACTCTTGCAACTCGGCCAACATTGTCTACCTGATACATTGCAAGAAAGGATGTCCTGAAGTATGGTACATTGGGGAGACCATGCAGACGCTACGACAACGGATGAATGAACATCGCTTGACAGTCACCAGGCAAGACTGTTCCCTTCCTGTTGGCGAACACTTCAGTGGTCACGGGCATTCAGCCTCTGACCTTCGGGTAAGCATTCTCCAAGGCGGCGTTCACGACACACGACAGCGCAGAGTCGCTGAACAGAGACTGATAGCCAAGTTCCGCGCACATGAGGATGGTCTCAACGGGGATCTTGGGTTCATGTCGCACTATCTGTAACCCCCGTGACTTGCCTGGGTTTGCAAAACCTCACTTACTGTATTGTCTGGAGTCAATACACATCTCTTTAACCTGTGATCAGTGTTCCTTCCACTCACATTATCAGCCACTTCAGGTCTTGAACAGCAGGTTAGGTGTAAGGATTCGCATTCTAATCAGTAATCTCTAAACTGTCTGTGCTTTATATGCTCTGCCTGAGGCCAGAACTCTCCATTCACCTGACGAAGGGGCTAACCCCGAAAGCTTGTGAGTATATTATCAAATAAATAGGTTGGACTAAAACCTGGTGTTGTCAGACTTTTTACTGCACTAACTTTTAGCCAGCAATCCACTGACAGCAAAATCTTCACTCCAGAGAGGCAAGAAAGCCAGGGAGATAGACACAAACACTTGTCAACCTAGACTCCACACAGCTTCTAACTAACCAGCAGCCAAACTGAAAGATAACAATCAACTGGCTCTACTTTCTCAGGAGGCTAAGGAAATTTGGCATGTCAGCTACGACTCTCACCAACCTTTACAGATACACCTTAGAAAGCATCCCTTCTGGTTGTTTCACAGCTTGGTATGGCTCCTGCTCTATCCAATACCGCAAGAAACTACAAAGGGTCGTGAACGAAGCCCAGTCCATCACTCAAACCAGCCTCCCATCCATTGACTCTGTCTACATTTCCTGCTACCTCAGAAAAGCAGCCAGCATAATCAAGGACCCCAAGCACCTTGGACAAACTCTCTTCTATCTTCTTCCATCGGAACAAAGATACAAAAGTCTGAGGTCACATACCAACCGACTCAAGAACAGCTTCTTCCTTGCTGCCATCAGACTTTTGAATGGGCCTACTCCATATTAAGTTGATCTGTCTCTACACCCTAACTATGACTGTAAAACTATATTCTGCATTTTTTTCCTTTTCATCTCTGTGAACCGTATACTTTGTCTATATAGCACACAAGAAACAATACTTTTCACTGTATACCAATACATGTGATAATAATAAATCAAATCAAATTTGTCCCATCTGATCTGTCAATCAATCTTCCCATAACAATTCAAAGAGGGTCATAAACTCCCAGGGAGTGCATTCGGTCCAGATTAAAATAAACAAAAATCCATTTAAGCAGCAATAAAGAGACATTTAATCAGGCAAGTTGGCAACAATAAAAAAAAATCTGCTTATAACTCCAGAGGACATGCTTAAAAGCATCTTGAGAGGAATTGCTTGATAGAGCAGACGCAGCACGGTTTCGTTAAAGGGAAGTCGTGTCTGACAAATTTACTGGAGTTCTATGAGGATGTGTCTAGGGCGGTGGATAGAGGAGAGCCGGTGGATGTGGTCTTTCTTGATTTTCAGATGGCGTTTGACAAGGTACCTCACAAGAGGTTATTGCAGGAGGTCAGGGGACATGGATTTGGGGTATGGTGTTAGCGTGGATAGAGCACTGGTTGTCAAATAGGAGGCAGAGAGTGGGGGTCAATGGGTGCTATTCGGATTGGCGGATGGTGACTAGTGGAGTGCCCCAGGAGTCGGTGCTGGGGCCTCAGCTATTTACCATTTATATAGATGATCTGGAGGAGGGAACCGAGTGTAGGGTGTCGAAATTTGCTGATGACACCAAGATTGGTGGAAAGGCAAATTGTGCGGAGGGTGTGGAGAGTCTGCAGAAGGATCTAGATAGGCTGGGCGAATGGGCCAGGAAATGGCAAATGGAATTTAATGTTGGTAAGTGTGAGGTGGTCCACTTTGGTAGGAATAATGGTAGGAAGGATTATTACTTACATGGCGAAAAACTGCAGCAGGCGACAGTGCAGAGGGACCTCAGGGTCCTTGTGCATGAGTCGCAAAAACCCAGCTTGCAGGTGCAGCAGGTGGTCAGGAAGGCAAATGGGATGCTGGCCTTCATAGCGAGGGGGATTGAATATAAAAGTAGGGAGGTCTTGCTGCGGCTGTATACGGCATTGGTGAGGCCGCAGCTGGAGTACTGTGTGCAGTTTTGGGCGCCGTACTTACGCAAGGATATTCTGGCCTTGGAGGGAGTGCAGAGGAGGTTTACTAGGCTGATGCCGGAGTTGAGGGGTTTGAGCTATGAGGAGAGGCTGAATAAATTAGGCTTATACTCGTTAGAGTTTAGAAGAATGAGGGGAGATCTCATTGAGATGTATAAGATGATGAATGGGATGGATAGGATAGAGGTGGAGAGACTCTTCCCGCTCAAAAAAGACAGTAGGACTAGGGGGCACAGCCTCAAGATAAAGGGGGGACAGTTTAGAACAGAGTTGAGGAGGAACTTCTTCACTCAAAGGGTGGTGAATCTCTGGAATTCTCTGCCCGTTGAAGTGGTGGAGGCTACCTCGCTAAATATTTTTAAGACGCGGGTTGATGGGTTTTTGATAAGAGAGGGGATTAAGGGTTATGGGGAGAGGGCGGGAATGTGGAACTGAGCCATGACAGATCAGCCATGATCTTATTGAATGGCGGGGCAGGCTCGAAGGGCTAGATGGCCGACTTCTGCTCCTATTTCTTATGTTCTTATGTAAAAGATCATTCTTAAAGGCACAGTAGTATCACAATTATGAATTCACAGAACTTGTTGATCAATTTTCATTGCTCCACTATTTACTTAATTCCTTCGCACTTTTTGCTCTCAGCCTCCCTGTTATTTTTAGGAACATGGTGGATTTTCACTGTTATTGTCCGTTTAAGTCATTACAGAAATTTAGGGCTGGAAAGATATTTTAAAATTCTCTGGATGAAGGACGTCAATATCCATCATCAAAGCTGACTCAGAAGCACCACTGCTGACTAAACTGCCTGAATCCTGAAGCTCTCAGCTGCTAGGCTAGGTCTGCAGCATGTGATGAGAGAACCAACACAAGGGAAAAATCTATTTGACCTGAATTTGCCAATCACGATGCAGCTATCCATGGCAACGGTGGTAGGAATGACCACCATGCAGTCCTCGTGGAAACAAAGTTATGTCTTCATACTTTCAAATCACTTATTTCTTTTGAAGAAACCACAGCCATCAACCGTGGTTTCTATGGCTCTGACTCATCTTTCATTCCCTGCCCCTCATAGAGTCATAGAAGTTTACAGCATGGAAACAAGCCCTTCAGCCCAACTTGTCCATACTGCCTTTTTTTTTGAAAACAATTAAACTAGTCCCAATTGCCCGCGTTTGGCCCATATCCCTCTATACCCATCTTACCCATGTAACTGTCTAAATGCTTTTTAAAGGACAAAATTGTGCCTGCCTCTACTACTACCTCTGGCAGCTTGTTCCAAATACTCACCACCTTGTGGAAAACTTGCCCCTCTGGACACTTTTGTATCTCTCGCCTCTCACCTTAAACCTACGCCTTCGAGTTTTAGACTCCCTTACCTTTGGAAAAAGATATTGACTACCCAGCTGATCTATACTCCTTATTATCTTCCTGACCTCTATAAGATCACCCCTCAACCTTCTATGCTCCAGAGAAAAAAGTCTCAGTCTACCCAGCCTCTCCTTATAACTCAAACAATCAAGTCCTGGTAGCATCCTAGTAAATCTTTTCTGCACTCTTTCTGGTTTAATAATATCCTTTCTATAATAGGGTGACCAGAATTGTACACAGTACTCCATGTGTGGCTATACCAATGTCTTGTACAACTTCAACAAGACATCCCAACTCCTGTATTCAATGTTCTGACCAATGAAACCAAGCATGCTGAATGCCTTCTTCACCAATCTGTCCACCTGTGACTCTACTTTCAAGGAGCAATAGACATGTACTCCTACGTCTCTTTGTTCTGTAACTCTCCCCAGTGCCCCACCACTAATTGAGTATATGCTGCCTGGTTCAATCTACCAAAATGCATCACTTCGCATTTATCTAAATTAAACTCCATCTTGTCATTCATCAGCCCATTGGCCGAATTGATCAAATTCCGGTTGCAATTGGAGATAATTTTCTTCACTGTCCACTACGCCACCAATCTTGGTGACATCTGCAAACTTACGAACCATGCCTCTGATATTCTCATCTCCTGCAGTATAAATATCTCCCACTTTCTATGCCTTTTAGCTTTGACAAAGGGTCCTCTGGACTCGAAACATCAGCTCTTTTTTCTCCTTATAGATGTGGCCAGACCTGCTGAGATTTTCCAACATTTTCTCTTTTGGTTTCAGACAGCCATCAATAGTTTGGAGTTGATGCAAATGTTGCAGTTAGAAACTTGAGACGCATTCAAGCATAAAGGGAAATGTTAATAAACTCAGCTGACTGCAGGCTAAGTAGAAATCAATTAAGTTGTCAATGGAAGACTTTTTCAAAGCATTACATTTCAAAATTGACACAAATCAAAAGTTTTCAATGCAACAGAGAGGGTTTCAAAGCTTTAAGCTTTCTAGGAAAGCTCAGAGGCTTCACATAAAAGCCGTGTGCATGCAACTGGGGCTGAGTGAACAGCTATGGAGAAGGGAACCTTCCCACAACGAAATTGACACCTCCTCTCTGTGATCAAGGAGGTCTATTCACATCTACAGCTTCTGACTGAGAGAGAAAGGGAATTCCCTGCTACAGAATGGAATGCTGCAGTGATTGAAAAGCCTGCCAGTTGACCGGGGGAATGGAGATTAAACTCACAAGGCCACTTCAACAATTTCACAGCTGACAGGCAGGATGAATATGTTGATCACAGAACTGCCCAAAATCTCCATACCAGGGTGATCTTCAAATCTGCCAGGATTTGAAGGGTAGTCTGGCCACGCGATTCCCATCTCAGGGGAGAGTGGCAAGATTAACCCTTTGCCTGAGCCCACCCAACTCCCAGGATCCTTGAAAGACTTTTCCTCTGCAGCCTGGCAGCAGCAGAGGGGCTTACCTCCTTGAACCCCCTTGGGTCCCAAGGCATCAAGCCACGAGCAAGCACTATTGGCACAGCCAAGGCACATGGTCTAAATGGAATCTGGGGAGGGTCTGAATGAGGGGTTGGGTCACCTTCATGCCTGCATGATACATATGGAGTGGGGGGAGGTAACTTGTTATTTAAGTGGTGGGGGTAGGGGAGGTCACCATTCATTTTTTGTGGGGTGGGGAGCCTGTCTCCAATCACAGAGGTCAGAGCGCCCTTTAAAAATGGCAACCCAATTTCTGAACAGCAGGGCTGGCGTCCATGTTTTGCTAGATGTGCTCATTTGCATCTTACAGGTGGGTGACTTTCTGGGCAATGTCTAAGGCCCAAACTTCTTTAGCTGCTTCATCATTGTACCTCTGCCCCTCCCCCAACCCATCATAAGGAAAGAAATCAGGGTGCTTCCTTAACAGTCTTCAAGTCCGTAACTTTGAGGATAATGATGCAGTCCATACCCACATGCAATAAGGCCTGAAGAACATCCTAGATTTGGCTGATAAATCGCACATTAAGAACATAAGAACATAAGAAATAGGAGCAGGAGTAGGCCATCTAGCCCTTCGAGCCTGCCCCGCCATTCAATAAGATCATGGCTGATCTGTCGCTGCTCAGTTCCACTTTCCTGCTTTCTCCCCATAACCCTTAATCCCCTCTCTTATCAAAAACCCATCAACCCGCGTCTTAAAAATATTTGGCGAGGTAGCCTCCACCACTTCAACGGGCAGAGAATTCCAGAGATTCACCACCCTTTGAGTGAAGAAGTTCCTCTTCAACTCCATTCTAAACCGCCCCCCCTTTTATCTTGAGGCTGTGCCCCCTAGTCCTACTGTCTTTTTTGAGCGGGAAGAGTCTCTCCACCTCTATCCTATCCATCCCATTCATCATCTTATACGTCTCAATGAGATCTCCCCTCATTCTTCTAAACTCTAACGAGTACAAACCCAGTTTATTCAGCCTCTCCTCATAGCTCAACCCCCTCAACTCCGGTATCAGCCTAGTAAACCTCCTCTGCACTCCCTCCAAGGCCAAAATATCTTTGCGCAGGTGCGGCGCCCAAAACTGCACACAGTACTCCAGCTGCGGCCTCACCAATGCCCTATACAGCTGCAGCAAGACCTCCCTACTTTTATATTCAATCCCCCTCGCTATGAAGGCCAGCATCCCATTTGCCTTCCTGACCACCTGCTGCACCTGCAAGCTGGGTTTTTGCGACTCATGCACAAGGACCCCGAGGTCCCTCTGCACCGTCGCCTGCTGAAGTTTTTCGCCCCGTAAGTAATAGTCCTTCCTACCATTCTTCCTACCAAAGTGGACCACCTCACACTTGCCAACATTAAATTCCATTTGCCATTTCCTGGCCCATTCACCCAGCCTATCTAGATCCTTCTGCAGACTCTCCACACCCTCCGCACAATTTGCCGTTCCCCCAATCTTGGTGTCATCAGCAACTGGTGTCAGACATTGGTGTCTGGCAATGATCATCTTGATGAAGGGTATCTAAACACTTTCTCTTGACATCGCGTAATCAATATTAATGAGGAAATATAGAGGCAGGGATGTCACCATTGACCAGAAACTTAACCGGATCAACCATATAAACATTGTAGCTCAAAGAGCAAGTCAGGGGTTAGGTATTCTGCGGTGATTCACTCACCTCCTGACTTCCAAAAGCCTTTCCATCACCCACACGACACAAGTCAGTATGTGATGAAAAACTCTCCACTTGCCCGGGTAAGTGCAGTTCCAACAACAATGCCACTCAATTGATTGGCATCTCATCAATCACATTCAACATCCACTCCCTCCATCATTGCCACAGCATGGCAAGAAACACTGAGGCAAAGCTTCAAGGTTTCTTCAGTTGGACTTCCCAAATCCACAACCTCTACCAACTAGAAAGTCAAGGGCAGTGGATACATGGAAAACCGAGATTTCCAAGTCCCCCTCCAAGTCATATATTAATTTGACTTGGAAACATAATGCCATTTCTTCATTGGCACGGGGTGAAAATCCTGAAAGTCCCTAAGTAACAGCACTTTTTGAGTATCAACAACACAGAACTGTTAAGATTTAAGGCGGCAGCTCACAACTCTCAAGGAGAATTAGGGGAGGGGCAATAAGTGTGATTTTGCCAACGATGCCTACACACTGGGAGCGATCAATAATAAAAAAAATACCTCTCGGACTTTTTATTTTTCAGCTGTCTGTTTTTCAGTTGTTTGGAGGTGTCAGTCTTTGTTCGTCTAGTTTCTTTCTTGCGATTCTCTTTACAGCTCTCACTTTCACTCTCAGAGGTATGATCAATATCTCGCTTTGCTTTTACTGCAATTGAAGGAGCTGGAACCTTAAAAATTAAGAAATCCAACATGAAGCACATTTCCCCTGTTAAGTCAAGCTCCACAAAATATCGATTCCTGAAAGCCAATTTAAGTGGAATTAGTCTTAATTGCCATGCAACCCTTTATTGTAAAATATATTTCAGGGCACAGTGAAATCAATAGAGCACAATGATTTATCATCAGTGATATAAAGCCAACGGTATACTTACCTAGAATGTTAATTTTGGAATGATACTTTTCCCTTACAAGATTATGTTTTAACTTGTGCAATGAAATGTCTATGTTTTAATATTGTTTGAAAACTATAGTTAAGGACTTACACAATTTTAAAATGTAAATAATGTTTCTGACTTGAACATTAAATGGAACACAGGATCTCATGGTAACAATGAATGACACAAACCAAACTACATGACTTTTTCATACTTCATTACTATGTTTAACCTTAGGCTACAATCTCTGTAACAAGAAATGATTACTCGTACTTCAGTATTATGTTCAAACTTATGTTACAATCTGTGCAAGGATTGATAACATCCAAAGAGAAATCTGAGTCTTGAATTAACAGTTGAAAGAATAGCACATCACCACAATTCTCCCCAAAAAAGCCTCTGTCAAATTTGCATAAAAACTGGAATAAATCCCGCCGTTTTTTTCCACGGGATTTTCAAAATGTATCTCCCATTTTGCACACTGCAAATCGCACTAGCGTGAATCTTGTGAAAATTCAGGGCGGGGCCTATTCCCACTGGAGAAGCCAGCAACATTGCACTGAACGGGCCACTGTGCACGTGCTGATCGGTCAGTGCTGAGATTGGTGCATGTGCAGTAGCCCCACGCTGCTGGCCCCCCGATCGCTGGCCAGCTCAACTGCTGACCAGCCCCATGACTCCTCACTGTTGACCCTCCGGGCCATGTGCAGTAGCCCCGATCACCGGCCCCCTGAACATGTCTGGCCAACCTCAACCCTCCCACCTTTCCATCCCCCTTCAATTCTCCCCCCACCCTCACCACAGTCCCTCCGTCACTCAGCCCGAGTGCAGAATGACAGCAGGAACCCCCACCCCAACTGATCACCCCCCAGAGGCCCCAAGCCCATTAGGCCTCACCCTGCATTAGGCCCCACCCCTTGGCACTACCCAATGCCTAGTGGGCAGTGCCAAAATGCCCTGGCCATTGGCACTTTGCCCCCCCCCTTGGGCAGTACCAGGGACCAGGCTGGCATTGCCAAACTGGTAATGCCCAGGGAGACACTCCTCCTTACCCATGACCTTGTGGGAAGCCTTGATGGCCCCGCTTCACTCCAGCAGAGTTGGCCTGCTCCCCACAAGTGGGGAACTATTCTAAACCTGCTGGACTGAAACACACCTAGCGAGGGGCAGGGGGATTCCAGCAGGCCTGACGACTTCAGTCCTGGACCTAATGATATCCAAAATACATTAAGAGGAAGGTTTACATAAATTATGCAGCTCCCCACCGATTTCTGCTGCTGTGCTGCTGGCATTAGAAATCTGGCTGCTGGAGACTCGCAAAGGTCATATTCCCCAGCAGGAAGCCAGCAAAACGGCTTCTGCTCGAGTCTCCCAGCCGCTGTGCTACAAAATCAGCACAGTGGGCTGGGAGAATCATCCGCTTCATGTTTTAAAACTTTTACTGTATCAAGTGATTAAAACAGTAACGACTAACACTTTTCTTTCATACGCAACTTATGCTTTAAAGTTTGAACTATAAAAATAAACAGGTCCTTATTATTTATCACACACTTCATAAAATTGAAGTTCTTATTACAAATCATTTACATGTTCTCCCCAGCTTCTAATAGATTGTTTCATTTTTACTGCCTCCACCGTGTAACTTCAGCAAGGCATTCGATAAGGTCCCCCATGCAAGGCTTATTGAGAAAGTGAGAGGGCGTGGGATCCAAGGGGACATTGCTTTGTAGATCCAGAACTGGCTTGCCCACAGAAGGCAGAGAGTGGTTGTAGATGGTCTTTTTCTGCAGAGGTTGGTCACCAGTGGAGTGCCCCAGGGATCTGTTCTGGGGCCCTTGCTCTTTGTGATTTTTATAAATGACTTGGATGAGAAAGTGGAGGGATAGGTTGGTAAGTTTGCCAATGACACAAAGGTTGGAGGTGTTGTGGATAATTTGGAGGGATGTCAGAAGTTGCAACGAGACATAGATAGGATGTAAGACTGGGCAATGAAGTGGCAGATGGACTTCAACGCGGACAAGTGTGTGGTGGTTCATTTTGGCAGGTCAAATGGGATGACGGAATATAATATTAAGGGTAAGACTCTTAGCAGTGTGGAAGATCAGAAGGATCTTGGGCTCCGGGTTCATAGATTCTCAAATCAGCTTCGCAGGTAGAGGATGTAGTTAAGAAGGCGTATGGTGTACTGGCCTTCATCAATCGAGGAATTGAGTTTAGGAGTTGGGAGATAATGCTGCAGCTTTATAAGACCCTGGTCAGACCCCACTTGGAGTGCTGTGCTCGGTTCTGGTCACCTCATTACAGGAAGGATGTGGAAGCCATAGAAAGGGTGCAGAGATTTACAAGGATGCTGCATGGATTAAGTGGCATGCCTTTTGAGGGTAGGTTGAGAGAGCTTGATCTTTTCTCCTTGGAGAGACGAAGGATGAGAGGTGACCTGATAGAGGTGTATAAGATGTTGGGAGGTATTGATCGTGTGGATTCTCAGAGGATTTTTCCCAGGGCTGAAATGGCTGCCACAAGAGGACACAGGTTTAGGATGCTGGGGAGTAGGTATAGAGGAGATGTCAGGGGTAAGTCTTTCACTCAGAGGGTGGTGGGTGCGTGGAATCGTCAGCCAGCGGTGGTGGTGGAGGCGGATTCGATAGAGTCTTTTAAGAGACTTTTGGAATAAGTATGTGGGACTTAGTAAGATAGAGGGTTATAGGTCAGCCTAGTAGATAGGGATATGTTCAGCACAACTTGTGGGCCAAAGGGCCTGTTTGTGCTGTAGTTTTTCTATGTTCTATGTAACATCTAATCCCCAAACTCTCTCGCATCATGAGGGTTAAACTGTAGATTTATTCCTCTGACCCCAAGCTAGGCAAATGTTCCATCTCCTTTAACTTCCCACAGACTCAGTCTTCATTCTGAGCATGAGCTCCCTCCTACATTCTGCATGGTGATCAAAGAGTCTGCATTTTCTCTGCTTAAGGTGCAGGCCTGGCTATTTTTCTCTCTGTTGCTCACTGCCTCTCCAATAGGCTGAAGACTGTACAAGATGTTACTGCAATCCCTGTTTCTGTGATATTTCTGGGTTTATCAGGAAGGCAGTAACCTATTCACAAAATGGTTTCTCCCACCTTCTTCCTCACGGCAGTACATCATTTTTCTATCCAGGTAGAAGTGTTAATTAGTTATCTTTGATCTCAACTCCCTTTGATCTTAGAGGTAAATGCTTAGTTTATGCACAAGTATACACTTGATACCTACAACATCCTTCTGGGACTTCAGAAGATCATTCTCTCCAAAAGCTTGCACTTTCTAGAACCATAGAACCATTGAAAAATTACAGCTCAGAAACAGGCCTTTTGGCCCTTCTTGTCTGTGCCAAACCATTTTTTGCCTAGTTCCACTGACCTGTACTTGGACCATATCCCTCCACACCCCTCTCATCCATGAATCCGTCCAAGTTTTTCTTAAATGTTAAAAGTGACCCCGCATTTACCACTTTATCCGGGCACTCATTCCACACTCCCACCACTCTCTGCGTGAAGAAGCCCTCCCTAATATTCCCTTTAAACTTTTCTCCTTTCATCCTTAACCCATGCCCTCTGGTTTTTTTTCTCACCTAGCCTCAGTGGAAAAAGCCTGCTTGCATTCACTCTATCCATACCCATCAAAACCTTATACACCTCTATCAAATCTCCTTTCATTCTTCTACGCTCCTAACCTATTCAATCTCTTTCTGTAACTCAGCTTCTCAAGTCCTGGCAACATCCTTGTGAACCTTCTTTGCACTCTTTCAACCTTATTCTCTTTAATAAAACAATCTGGGCCCCTTAACTCTCACAGTTAAAACCACTCAGGCTGTCAGGCAGACTGCAGCAAAGCTCACATGACCCTCTTCATTTAAGGCTACAGTTCCAAACTCTAATAATCCTATAAACCAAAAGATACAGCATTAAAATGCAATAATCTTATGAACCTACTAATTGTAACACATAATAAGTGACAGCATGGTTGAACCCTGACATTGCATGTTTTCTTATTAATGGGTTGCCTGAAGTGTCATTGTGTGTTGGGGCTCACAGAACTGTATGCATCATCATATGGACATGGACAGAAACTAAGGCCACACAACCGCACGGAACTTCAGAAATACCCCTTTCTTTTTTTGGTGGCGTGCACATATTTTTTCCAATAAATATTGCATCTTCAAGGAAAGAAGCTATTTTGTTAGCACCCGGTTTTTGCCTTCTTTCATGCTTTTGCATTCATTCTTGGCATGTGGGTATCTCATTGGCAAGGTCAGCATTTAATGCTCTTCAATAAATGCCCTTAAAACTATATAGCACTCTTCCCAACTACTGGATCCATCAAAGCATTTTACAACAATAAGCACACAATAAACTTGCATGGTGGCACAGTGGTTAGCACTGCTGCTTGGATGACTGTCTGTGTGGAGTCTGCATGTTCTCCCCATGTTTTCATGGGTTTCCTCCCACAGTCTGAAAGATGTGTTGGTTAGGTGCATTGGCCATGCTAAATTCTCCCTCAGTGTATCCGAACAGGTGCCAGAGTTTGGCGACTGGGGCATTTTCACAGCAGTGTTAATGTGAGCCTGCCTGTGACACTAATAAATAAACTTAAAAGAACTCCTAGAAACAGAAATGTAATAATGAGCAGATAGTCTGTTTTTTGCATTGTTAATCAATGGATAAATATTAGCCAATTCCCCTGCACTTCTTTGCAATAATGTCTGCAAAACTTTTACATCCACGCGAGCAGGCAGATGAGTAGCCAGTTTAATGTTCCATCTGAAAGACAGTACCTTTTGAACAGTGCAACGTTCCCCCAGAATGATACTAGTGTGTCAGCTTTGATTTCTGTGCTCAGTCCCTGAAGCGGAACTTGAAAACACAACCTCATGACTCAGATTACTACCAATAAAGCAATGGCTAATACCAGCTCTGTGACTTTACCACTATGCTGCTGCCCCTTGGACTACTCTTCACATTTGATTGGTAGAGCACAACATTTTTCAAACTGCATAGATGAACATCATAGAATCCCTACAGTGCAGCAGGAAGCCATTCAGCCCATCGAGTCTGCACCGACCACAATCCTACCCAAGCCCTATCCCCGCTTAGTTACCCTGCTAATCCCTCGAACCAATCACATCCTAGGACACTAAGGGTTAATTTAACATGTCCAATCAACCTAACCCACGTATCTTTGGCCTATGGGAGGAAACCAGAGCACCCGGAGGAAACCCACGCAAACACGGGGAGAACGTGTAAACTTCACACAGACAGTGACCCAAGCTGGGAATCGAACCCAGGTCCCTGGAGCTGTGAGGCAGCAGTGCTAACCCACCATGCTGCCTCATGTTAAAAATGCCATTCCAGCAAAGTACTATCTTTGTTATCACATTTTGGAAAAAAGCAGAAAGAACGCACTTCACATTTTAACTGCAAGAAAAATTCTGTCTTTATTTTGTGCAGCTATTTGTCTCAATCAATAGGACACAGTTATATGACAGATATCAAATTGAGATTTAATGGCACTCTGGGTGTTTCTACACTAATGGACTGCAGTGGTTCAAGAAAGCAGCTCACCATCACCTTCTCTAGGGCAACCAGGGATGAGCAATAAATGCTGATCTTGCCAGTAACAGCCACATCACATGAATAAATATAAAAAGGTCTAGTCATGCAAAGCAGACTGGTGTGCAGACATATTTACACGTATGCACAGTATTCAGCTCACCACCAGCAAACACCGATAACAGTTTTTCATGCTCGTCAAGTCAATAATAAATTC
The DNA here is from genome assembly GCF_965287045.1 of Carcharhinus amblyrhynchos. NCBI lineage: Eukaryota > Metazoa > Chordata > Chondrichthyes > Carcharhiniformes > Carcharhinidae > Carcharhinus > Carcharhinus amblyrhynchos. The sequence continues at coordinate 82,323,740 of NC_137331.1, read as the reverse complement.
TCCAACAGTAATGAAGAATGATAATGAATTTTAAGGCTTTCCAATAATCTGTTTGATTGCCGCAGAGCTTTGGAAAGTTTATATTAGCTACAGCTAAGTGCAAAGTTGGAGTATTCCATCTCTGCTTCATATAGATGATGACATTATTAATGTATATATCTGCAAAGTCAATATTCTTGGAAATTTGATGCATAATAGTCTTTATTCTCTGCTACTATAATGAAATTCCCTCACCATTGCATTTAAACAAAAACGTGCTTTAAACTTCTGTTTTAAAGCACATTTCCAATTTCAGAAAATACAGAAAGTTACACACATACCAACAATTTTTAGTTTTGATTTTACAGTACTTTCATTGAGAGATTTTTATTTTGTTTCTCCAATCTTCGATTAATTAATGCACTCTTTGAAACTCTTGAAGTGCTCATAATGCAAACTGGACCAGATGGTGGAAAAATGGAGGGTGCAAAGATAGGTCATAGAATTTAGTCCAAAAGGGATGCAATGAATGATGTGTGCTATGAACCTAAATAGCAGTTACTGCTTTAAACTTTACATTTCTCCAGTACGTGAACGATGTCTCAAAGATCAAGATTTGTTGAATAAATTTATTGTAAATCATACTATGCTACCACCTTCCACGATCCCATGAAACTCGATGTGCAACAAAATTTAAAGCATCTGTAGAAATATTTACAAATGATTGTACAAAATTTAAATTATATGAATGAATATTTTTTAAAAGAACACTGCCTGGTAAGACTACATTATTCAGCAAACATGCTACAAAGCCAAGCCAAACACATTTCCTTTAGAGGTAAACAATCACCTGCTGCAATAGCTGAGAAATCTGTCTTTCCAGCTTCTTTATTCGGATTTCATTAAAAACACCAACAGTGTTGTAATTCTTTGATGGCTCCACTTCAGGTGAAGAACTGGATTCAGTGGCAGACATTGGTATTGCAGGATCAAATACTGTAGCACGATGGCGATAATAAGCAAGCACTTGATCGATCCTAGGAGTGATCACAGGTAGCCCCACTGAAGCCTGTTTTTATTACAGAAAAGGGAAGTATGTAAACATATAACAAAGCTTTAAAAAATTATTTCAGCCAATACAGCAATACTTGAATGCAAAATATTAGCTTCTGCATTAAACTTAAGAAAAAAACCTGTATGCTGTTATGTTATTGGACCATCTACAGTATCACCATATGTTTGACTTGGTTTATACTTCTGGAAGATTTGTGCAAGACCTTCTGAGTGAAAATTCTGGATGAACACAAATATTCCAGACAAGGCCCACCGTGGCACAGTGGTTAGCACTGCTGCCCTCACACTGCGAGGAACCCAGGTTTGATTCTGGCCTTGGATGATTGCCCATGTGAAGTTTCCAAATTCTCCCCATGTCTGTGTGGCTTTTCTCCGGTTTCCTCCCACAGGCCAAAGATGTGCAGGTTAGGCGGATTGGCCACGCTAAATTGCCCCTTAGTGCCCAAAAATATGTACATTAGGGGCATTAGCAGGATAAATACATGGAGTTACAGGGAGAGAGCAGGGGATGACATCCTCATTTCTGACCTTATGATGGAAGGACTGTCATTAATGAAGCAACTGAAGACGGTTGGGCCTAGGATACTACCCAGAGGAACTCCTGCAGTGATGTCCTGGAGCTGAGATGATGGACCTCCAACCATCACAACTGCCTTCCTTTGTGCCAGGTATGACTCCACCCAGCAGATCATTTCCTCCAGACTCCAGTTTTGCTAGGGTTCCTTGACATCGTCCTTGGTCAAATGATGCCTTGATATCAAGGGCTGTCACTCACAAATCACTTTTGAAATCAGCTCTTTTGTCCGTGTTTGAACCAAGGCCAAGTGACACTGGCAAAACTCAAATTGAGTATCTGTGAATAGGTTACTCCTGAGCAACTTCTGTTTGGTAGTGCTGTTGACGACCCCTATCATCATTTTACTGATGATTAAAAGCAAACTGATGGTATAAACAATTAGTTGGGTTGGATCTGATCTGTTTCCTGTGATGTGGAGATGCTGGTGTTGGACTGGGGCAAAACAAAGAAATCTCACAACACCAGCTTAAAGTCCAGCCGGTTTATTTGTACCAAATGCCCCAAGCTTTCGGAATACATTGTTCCTTCATCAGGTGGCTGGGAGTTCTGATCACAGTAAAAAGTCTGACAACACCAGGTTTAAGTCCAACCGATTTATCTGATAGTAAACTCACTAGCTTGAGGTTACCCCCTTCATCAGGTGAATGGAGTGTTCTGGCCTCAGGCAGAGCATATAAAGCACAGACAGTTTACAGGTTACTGATTAGAATGCGAATCTTTACACCTAACCTGCTGTTCAAGTCTTAAAGTGGCTAACAATGTGAGTGGAAGGAGCACTGATCACAGGTTAAAGAGATGTGTATTGTCTCCAGACAGTACAGTAAGTGAGGTTTTGCAATTCCAGGCAAGTCATGGGGGTTACAGATAGTGCGACATGAACCCAAGATCTCTGTTGAGACTGTCCTCGTGTGTGCGGAACTTGGCTATCAGTCTCTGCTCAGCGACTCTGCGCTGTCGTGTGTCGTGAAGGCCGCCTTAGAGAATGCTTACCCAAAGGTCAGAGGCTGAATGCCCATGAGCACTGGTGTTCGCCAACAGGAAGGGAACATTGTCACTCGACAATCACCAGGCAAGACTGTTCCCTTCCTGTTGGCGAACACTTCAGTGGTCACGGGCATTCAGCCTCTGACCTTCGGGTAAGCATTCTCTAAGGCGGCCTTCACGACACACGACAGCGCAGAGTCGCTGAGCAGAGACTGATAGCCAAGTTCCGCACACATGAGGACAGTCTCAGCAGGGATCTTGGGTTCATGTCGCACTATCTGTGACCCGCGCGACTTGCCTGGGTTTGCAAAACCTCACTTACTGTACTGTCTGGAGACAATACACATCTCTTTAACCTGTGATCAGTGCTCCTTCCGCTCACATTGTCAGCCACTTTAAGACTTGAATAGCAGGTTAGGTGTAAAGATTCGCATTCTAATCAGTAATCTGTAAACTGTGTGCTGTTATATGTTCTGTCTGAGGCCAGAACTCTTCATTCACCTGACGAAGAGGTTAACCTCGAAAGCTTGTGAGTTTACTATCAAATAAATCGGTTGTACTTAAACCTGGTGTTGTCAGACATTTTACTGTGTATACCCCAGTCCAACGCCAGCATATCCACATCAGTTCTGATCACAAACAGGGCACAAAGGCAAAAACTTAAATTACATGCATAATGATTGGAATGTGAGTCTTTACAGCTAATCAAGTCTTAAAAGGTACAGACAATGTGAGTGGAGAGAGCTTTAAGCACAGGTTAAAAGGATGTGTATTGTTTCCAGCCTGGACAGTTAGTGAGATTTTGGAAGTCCAGGCAAGTTGTGGGGGCTACAGATAGTGTGACATGAACTCAAGATCCTGGTTGAGGCCATCCTCATGCGTGCGGAACTTGGCTATCAGTCTCTGCTCAGTGACTCTGTGCTGTCGTGTGTCGTAAAGGCCGCCTTGGAGAACAGGGTTGTGTGCTGTCGTGGTCACTATTCTCCTATCCACACAACCCTGCCATAGCAACCTCTGTAAGAAGTGCTGGATCATCAACATGGATGCCATCATCTCACATGAGAATACCATCCACCAGGTACACAGTACACGCTCTGGCAACTCGGCCAATGTTGTCTACCTGATACGCTGCAGGAAAGGATGTCCCGAGGCTTGGTACAATGGGGAGACCATGCAGACGTTACAACGACAGATGAATGAACACCGCTCGACAATCACCAGGCAAGACTGTTCTTTTCCTGTTGGGGAACACTTCAGCAGTCACGGGCATTTGGCCTCTGATCTTCGTTCTCCAAGGCGCCTTCATGACACACGACAGCACAGAGTCACCGAGCAGAGACTGACAGCCAAGTTCTGCACACGAGGACAGCCTCAACTGGGATCTTGGGTTTATGTCACACTATCTGTAACCTCCACAACTTGCCTGGACTTGCAAAATCTCACTAACTTTCCTGTCTGGAAACAATACATATCCTTTTAACCTGGGCTTAAAGCTCTCTCCACTCACACTGTCTGTCCTTTAAGACTTGATTAGCTGTAAAGACTCACATTCCAATCATTATGCATGTAAATTGAGTTTGTGATCAGAACTCCCACCCACCTGAAGAAGGAACAACTTGTTCCGAAAGCTTGGGGCGTTTGCTACAAATAAACCGGTTGGCTTTAAGCTGGTGTTGTGAGGTTTCTTGTGTGCATACCTGGGCAATATTCCATGATGCCAGTGTAATAGCTGTACTACAATAGCTTGGCTAGGAGTGTGGCAAGATCAGGAGCATAAGTCATCAGTATTATTGTCAGGGGTCCATAGCCTTTGCAATAGCTAATACCTTCAGCTGTTTCTGGAATGCCAGACTAACCAAGCTAGATCAGGCCTGGAGTGAGGGTGAGAGAATGAGGTCCTAAACAATTCTCTTACTGATTCCACCAACAAATCATAAAATAAACCTGAGTGACAACTCTCCAGGGATTGATCATAGAAACTCTACAGTACAGAGAGAGGCCATTCAGCCCATCGAGTCTGCACCAACCACAATCCCACCCTGGCCCTACCTCCATATCCCTACATATTTCACCCGCTAATCCCTCTAACCTACACAACACTAAAGGGCAATTTTAGCATGACCAATCAACCTAACCCGCACATCTTTGGACTTTGGGAGGAAACCGGAGCACCCGGAGGAAACCCATGCAGACATGAAGAGAATGTGCCAGCTCCACACAGACAGTGACCCAAGCCAGGAATTGAACCCAGGTCCCTGGAGCTGTGAAGCAGCAGTGCTAACCACTGTGCTACCGTGCCGCCCTGCATTGATTGATCCTGCCTTGTTACTGCCAAAGACTCCTTTTTCTTTTATTTTCCACTTCTTTTCCTTCGTCTGCCACTGGATGTCAAAGAGTGACAATAAGAGTGCAGCTGAAAGTCTCCTCAACGGTGATAGCACCAATACCTGTTCCAGCTCCTTCATTCACGGCTTCCCTACATCCCACTCTTGTTGTTCCTCCATTCATAGATTCTGCTATTGGAGGAGCTGCAAGACTGGGGGAGAGAGAACCTGCGATGTGAGGAATAGCTCTGTTTCTCCCTCACTTGCTGCTGTTGTAATCACGCCTCTGCAGATCAATTCCTTCTTTCAGCAACTAACTGTTTTGTTGACTGTGGAAACTGCTGCTTTCCTTCTGGCAGCTCACTGGTCAGCCAACTTTTGAAAATAAAATCCAGCTGTCAATTTAACTGACAATCACTGTAAGTGTTAACTGCTGTTTCCGACCTTTGGGCAATCTAGTGGGTGTCCAGCCAGCAGTTTAACAAACATTGGAACTGTCAGACACAAATCCACAAAGCTGTTGGAAGCAGCAGTTACCATTTGGAGCAACTGTCAGTGAAACTGACAACTTGATTCTTTTTTTAAAAACAGCTGGTCTGAAGGTCAGAAACAAAAGCATCAAATGGCAGAATTCTGAAATCCCCATATCGGAAACCTGCCATTTGATAGAAATTTCTTACCCCTGGTAGACCCATGGTGCTGCTGGGACTGAGAGTTCCAAGATTTTGATCCAGCCACAGTGAAGGAACTTAGAATTTATAGTTCTAAGTCAGGGCAGCGTGTGGCTTGAAGGGAAATCTCCAGGCGGTGGTGTTCTCATGTGTGTTGGCATTGTCCTTCCAGCTGGAGGAAGCAACGGGTTTGGAAGGTACTTTCAAAGCAAACTTGGTGAGTTACTGTGTGTTGGTGGTGGAGAGAGTGTATGTTTAAATAGGTGGATGGGGTGGCAATCAAGCAGGCTGCTTCGCCCCGGATAGTGTCAGGTTTCTTGAATATTAGAACCACACTCATCCAAGTAAGTGGAGAGTATTCAATCACACTCTTGAACTGTGCCTTGTAGTTGGTGGACAAGCTTAGGGGAGTCAGATACTGGGTATCAGTTCCCTTTATTCCCAATTGTACTACTTTGTTTAAAAATGCATAATTTCTATTAATTGGGGATGTCTTGAACTGCAATAACCAATCAGAATGCAACTGCAGAAAAGAATATTTGAAGAAACAATTCATATCATTTCCAGGCTTCTCAGGTACAAGCCGTCTATTGCTGGCAGTTCCTACTCAAAGGAAAAGACCACAAGGGAGTATTATTAAAACTTTGTCTTCATAGGACTTTTAGATCTATAGCATGGAGCTTTTCTTATGAAGCTTAAAACTTTTTGTTGAAGTGCGTTTACCTCAAGCTGTGGATAAACACATATAGGTGTTCTGATTTAGGATTATTTCACCTATGAGGCAACAATACTGAGGGCAGTTTCTTCCTAAACTTCAAATTAAACAAGCAAATCAGTGGGTTGCATAGTGGCACAATGGTTACACTGCTGCCTCATAGCGCCAGGATCCTGGGTTCAGTTCCTGGTTTGGGTCACTATCTGTGCAGAGTCTGCACATTCTCCGTGTCTGCGTGGGTTTCCTCCGGTTTTCTCCCGCAGTCCGAAACACGTGCTGGTTAGGTTGCACTGGCCACGCTAAATTCTCCCTCAGTGTAACGGAACAGGCGCTGAGTGCGACAATTAGGTGATTTTTCACAGTAACTTTAATGTGGTATTAACGTAAGCCTACTTGTGACACAAATAAATAAACTCTAAACTTTAAGAAGTGGAAGCACAAATAAAACTGGACTGCTAACACATCAAGAACCAGACTGTCAGGATCTGAAAGCCAGAAACAGCTGACAATCAGTATGGACATTCCTGATTGAGAGGGAAAAAAAATAACAAAATACCTTTTCCACGTTTAAACTGGAATCTGATGATACCAAATACTCCAAGTAGTCTTCTAAACCAGGCAGATCCAAGGGGCATCCTTCACTTGAATGGATAGATTCACCAGACCGCTTTAGCTCATCTAGCGCAGTCAGCTGAGTTAGAGATTGAAGCAGTATTTCTCTGTAACCTGAAGAAGTTAACAGCTTTCAACTGTAATACAGTACTGCAAAATGCTTCATGTAAAAATAAGGAAAACAGCCTAAACATAATGGGTGTTAAATAAATACTCCCCATGATTTTTTCCAGCTTCAATCTTGTTATTTGCTATGTGTCAAAATATGAATTTTGAATGATAGAAGGCCAGTTGGTGTATCTTTTTTTGCATAAACTGTCCTAAACGAATTTATGCAGTCATGTGTTCATAAAGAGGAATTGGTGGCATTGTTATAATGTCACCAGATTAGTAATCCAGGGGCCCAGGCTAATCTTCTGTGGATACAGATTCAAATCCCACCATGGCGACAAGTGGGATTTAAATTCAGTAAATAAATCTGGAATTAAAAAAGTAGACTCGCTAATAGTGACCATGAAACCATTGTCGATTGACGTAAAAACCCACCTGACCTTTAGGGAAGAAAATCTGTTGTGTTTACCCATGTGACTCCAGACTCACAGCAATGTGGCTGACTCTTAAGTGCCCTATGAAATTGGGTTGCAAGCCACAAACTGTTGCACCAAACCATTACAAAACCATCAAAAAGGAATAAAACTAGATAGACCTACAAGCATCAATCTAGGCCCCAGGAATGACAAGGGCAAACATAAGAACATAAGAAATAGGAGCAGGAGTAGGCCATCTAGCCCTTTGAGCCTGCCCCGCCATTCAATAAGATCAAGGCTGCTTGATCTTATTCAGTGACCCCCCCCTGCTCCCCGTAACCCTTAATTCTCTTATTGATCAGAAATCTATCTACCTGTGACTTAAACATATTCAACGAGGTAGCCTCCACCGCTTCAATGGGCAGAGGGCAGAGAATTCCAGAGATTCACTATCCTCTGAGAGAAGTTCCTCCTTAACTCTGTTCTAAACTGTCTCCCCACTCCTTATTTTGAGGCTGTGTCCTCTAGTTCTTGTTTTCTTTCTAAGTGAAAACAATCTCTCTGCCTCAACCTATCTAGCCCCTTCATTATCTTATATGTCTCTATAAGATCCCCCCTCAGCCTTTTAACTCCAACGAGTACAGGCCCAATCTACCCAATCTTTCCTGATAAGCTAACCCCCTCATCTCTGTTATCAACCTGGTGAACCTTCTCTGCACTCCCTCCAAGGCCAATATATCCTTTTGCAAATAAGGGGACCAAAATTGCACACACTACTCTAGCTGCGGCCTCGCCAGTGCCTTGTACAACTGCAGTAAGACCTCCCTGCTTTTATATTCCATCCCCCTCGCAATAAAGGCCAACATTCCATTTGCCTTGAGATTGAAGCTACCCAGTCTTGTTGGCTCTGCAATGTCCTCCTTACTAACAACTGGGGGTTTGTACCAAAAATTATGAGAGCTATCTCACAGGCTAGTCAAGCAACAGTCTGACATAGTCATATATTGGAATCATGCCTTACATACAAAGTCCCAGGCACCACTATCACCATCCCTGGATATGTACTGTTCCACTGACCAACTGGTGGCACAATGATATAATGTCAGAAGTTGAGTTTTCAACATCAGTGCTGGACCCTATGAAGTCTCATAGCATCAAGTCAAAAATCAGCAAGTAAACCTCCTCCTGATTACCACCTACCATCCTCCCTCAGCTGGTGAATCAGTACTCCTCCATCTTGAACACCACCTAGAAGGAGTATCGAGGCTTACTAGGATAAAGAATGTACTCTGGTGGCTACTCTGTCTTGGTAGCACCTCTGTCGACAGAGTTGGCTGAATCCTAAAGGACTCAGCTGCTAGACGGGTTTGCGGCAGGTGCTGAGGGAACCACAAGAAGGAGAAGCATACTCAACCTCATCCTCACCAATTTACCTGTCACAGATGCATTTGTCCATTACAATATTGGTAGAAGTGACCACCACACAATCCTCATGGAGGAAAAGTTCATCTTTCACATTGAGGATACCTGACATCTTGTTTTGCGGCATCACCGTTGTCCTAAATGGGATAGATTTCGAACAGATCTAACAGTTCAAAACCAGGCATCCATGAGGTGCTGTGGGCCATCAGCAGCAGAAGAATTATATACAAATATAATCTGTAACCTCATGCATATTTTCCATTCTACCATTATCATTGAAGTGAGGGATCAACTCTGGTTCAATAAAGAATGCAAGAGGACATGCCCAGGTGCAGCACCAGGCATATCTAACACTGAGGTGTCAACCTGATGACGATACAACACAGAACTATGTGCATGCAAATAGCATGAGCAAATATTAATAGCAATATAGATTGCCCATGTATTTATTTTTTGTGTTTTATGTTTGCGGTTAAAGACATTACAAAACCTAACTGACATCAAAACAAACCCATAAAATTTATAGCAATAACATCTTTATGTGCTGTAGTCATTTAGCAATTTTTATACAAGTCCTAGCTCTCTCCCTTTAATCCAAAAGCCAAATATTTACTAATTCCATGTATGCATGTGTACTTCTTTGAATGGATTTTAAATGCATTGGCAGAGTTTGGAAGCATTCTTACTAATTGAGCTAATATGGCTGAATTTAATAAGAGACTTTTTGATTTCCACCTTTCATACCTAAAACTGTTTGAAATTATAATCTGTATACAATATATATAAATCATATATGACATGTATAAAATTATAAGTCATACTCTGGAAGATGGTTTAATGCAAACTCCCAGAAACAAATCAGTATAGATAGATTTTAAATTTCCACCTCAAATCCCAGGAACATCATTAAAATTTCAACTGTACGTTACAAAATGAGTAAAGTATCTGAACTGAATATTGAATTAGCATTATCCAAGTCTAGCTGCAGGCATGCAGTTCTAATATCTGACAAAGAGACTGAGAAAAGGTTAAAAAAGAATCAGGCATTGCTTTCATTTTATTGGTTCTATTCTTAAAATCTTACTATTAAAATACATGCAAATATAGCTGACAGGCAGTAGCTGTGGAATATTAACAAATCTGTAAAGCATTGACTATTGTCATATAAAACAGCCTTTAATAGTTCTGATCACATCTACTTGTTTATTTTGTTTTCTGTACAACTGACTGTGTAAATCAGTTTTTTTTTGTTCTGTAATTGTCCTATTGAGTCTTTTAAGCGTTGGTATGTTGAATTAATATTGGCCCATGGAAACCATGGGTGATGGTCATGGAGAAGGTGTAGTAATGGCCTTTTAGCTGAACTAAAAGGCAGACAATGGTAATAGGATGGAGGGAGATTAAAAAGGGAACATGTGGAAAGTTGAACACATCTGACTGCAATGTGTCTGTATCTTCTCTGTCAAAGCATCCTTTGCAATCTTGATGGTAGTTGTGATTATGTGGCACCTTACTTTTAATAAGTGGCAAGTGTTTGCCTTAAAATCCAAGAATTCATCTTGGTATATCGGTAATAGTGTTAAACAAGTTACATTGCTAATGTCATACCTGGTGTTTGACATACTGGGTTGTCTCTTCCATCTTTCACCAGAATAAGATTGGTTAAGCAGTTCAGCCCTACCAGGCACTGCAGCAGATGACTGAAGTTACTAATGCAATTACTGTGAAGATCTACAAGACTTAACTTGTGACCAATACCATGTAGATGTAAAAAGCCTGAAATGCAATAGGTACAAAACAATTAGCATATTGAATCATAAAAGGTTACCACATCCTCTAAACAGACTCTCTGGTCCATCACATATGCACAAGCATTTTTTGCCCCCCCATAATCCATTTAGTTTAATCCCAACCTATTACTCCCTTCTAATAACTTTCTAATGTCCGTCTTGTTCAAGTGACTAACCAATTTCCTTTTCAAAACATTAATGAACACTGATTCTCTAATAACTTGTAGTAGCACCATTCCAGAAGTATTCCTTTCAAAGTTTACATTTATTTTGCAACGATTAATTACATACTTGAATAGATTCCACTCTTGGTAAGATATCAACTAAAATATTGTGACAACCATAATTCATCACAAACTGTCACCGAAATGGGAACCATACAAAGGTTGTGAAGAAAACTGAAATTGCTATCTTAAAGTAGTGGGAGCCAAGTGCTGCTGGAGTTGTGGCCTGAGGCTCTTTGATAGAGTAGGATTAAGCTGCTTCTTAGTCTGCATTATCTTGTTATACATGATCTAGGACAACAGTACTAACAGTGAACAAAATTGCATGATACTCTACTGCCAAATAGTTTAAAATCATACATACAAACCCCTCCACAACTAATATTGGAAATAAGTCGGAGCAAATGATATATCGTGGTTGTTCTGAAACTGCAATGAACAAGTTTTCAAAATATGCACACCAGAATTTATAGCTGGGGGGAGCAGAAATATATGCTTTGACTCCACAATCAAAGAACATAGAGCCCAGGTGATTGTTACACTGCCCCACATCCAAAACTACCTTCTGACCTCTTGTCCCAGCCCCTCTCCAAGTCAGTTGCTAACCCCTTCCTGAATGAAACCCGCACTTCTTCACTTTTTCTACCTACCATACGAGAACTCTAGACTTGACAATTCTAATGCTGTCCTGGCCATCCTCCCAACTTTGCATTCTACATACACCAGATGCCATGCAAAGGACTATTACCCATATCCTAACTTGCACCAAATTCGCTTATCCATGAACTGCTGTGTTCGCTGGCCTACATTGTAATCCTATTTGGCAATGCCTCAATTTAAAATTCTCACCTTATTTTCAAATCCCCCCTTGACCCAAATGCTCCCTTTCTCTGTACCTCTTCAGCCTTACAGCCCTCAGGGGATCTCTGCATTCGTCTTCAGATCGTTGATTTTCATCGTTCCGTCATTGCCAATTGTGCCTTTAACTGCCTGGGCCCTAACCACTGAAATTCCCTCCCTAAATGATTTAGCTATTCTATCCCTCTTTTTCTTTAGATGATTCTTAATACCTACCTCTATGACTAAGTTTTTGGTCACCTGCAGTAATATCTCTTCATATTGAATTAAGATGATATAACAATTACATTTCAGAAAACTATTAGTGAAGAATAATACTGGAGTTAATCTTTTTTCAGTATTACATTTATTTACAGAGTGAAGTATTGCAAGCATGTGCTTCCTAACTCAAATGAATGTTCCTCAAAAGTACTCAATTAATGTCCTCCACCTGCATGTAATGAAATGATGTACACTTAACAACACTCCTGTGAAATGCCTTGGGATGTTTTGCTACATGAAAGATGCCGCAAACAAGCCCATTTCAGATGGGATGTTATTACTGTAAATGGAAACTAATAAATGCATGTTCTTACTGCATATGGAAATTGTATTCAAATCTGTGCATGGTTTATTAGGTAACTTATGTTTGTAGAAATTTTGTTTATTGAAAACTGCATATCTCAGCAAATTCTTTCATTTTGCACTTTTGCATTTGTGGATGTCATGAAATTGTGTCACCTACTAATTTTCCAACCATTAATTTTAAGAAACAGAAATTTTACATTTGAATATTTTAAGGCAAAAGGATAGGCCAGTATGAGTTAATGTAGGAAAAGTGGAAGAGGCACACCCATGATCACAAAAGAAAAATAACCTGAACATGTAGTAAATCATCAAAGTTAATCTTTCTCTCCTTGTGTCATCCTTATTGTCTGATGGTTGTTAGATGAGCAAGGTGAAGAGGCAAGGCCTGGTGAACTACCTCAGCCACTGTTACCATTATTCTACACAACATTCTAGCTGACTGACATCCTCCAGGAAGGATAATACAAAAGTATATAGTATAGTATGGAGATAGTGTGACAGAGAAGTATTAAAAGAAAATAAGTGTCACACGTATGGGAGATGCAATCTACATTCATGGCTTTATTAGTAATCTCCCATGATACTGCTCACAAAAAAACCAGAGGCCAAAATAGTAATAATAATATGCAATGTACAGTATTTTATCAAGACGAATATCTATACTTGTTCTCCCTGACTATAACTGTCATGGAAACCAATCTGTCCGCTGATGCAGAGGCTGATACACGCACAGGGTAAGTAGCTACAATTTTTGGCCGACTCATGAAATGAGCACAGAATAACATCAAGCTGATCCGTGGGTTCAAGCTCATGGTTTCGAAGGCCTGTGTCCTCAGTGCCATGCTGTATGGCTATGAAACATCACAACTTATAGCTACCAGGAAACAATTCCATCTTTGCTGTTGTGGCATTTGAGAGGTGTAATCTGACAAAATCACAAATGCAGTAATCCTCTCAAAAGCAGAGCTCCTGTTAGCATTCATCAAACAGAAGGGGTTTTGGTAGATGGAGCACACCAGCAGGGTGGAAGATGGTCGTATACCCAAGGATCTAATGGTGATGTAGCCAGAGCCAGCCAACCAGTGGAACGCTCAAAGTTCCACTTTAGGGACACATGCAAGAGTGACACTAGCTGACAACAGAGAAAAATGACAATACCTCCTGTGTTCCTAGAGGAAGGAACAGAATGTAAAGTTGCCAAATTTGCCAATGATATGAAGATATGTAGAAGGGTATATTGTGATGAAGATATTGTGATTCTGCATTCGGATATAGATAGATTGCACCAACCCTATAACAGAGCATCTTACCCAGGCCCACACCTCCACCCTATTTTCACAACCCCACACATTTGCCCGGTAATCCTCCTAATGTACACATTTTGGGACACTTAGAGGCAATTTAACATGGCCAATACACCTAACCTGCACATCTTTGGACTGTGGGAGGAAACCGGAGCACCTAGAGGAAACCCATACAGACCTGCAGAGAATATGCAAACTCCATGCAGACAGTCATCCAAGGTTAGAATCGAACTTGGGTCCGTGGCAATACAAACTGCTGTGCCACTATGTCACAAAGGTAGGCCAAAATGAAGAAATGCTAGCTGAAATGGGTATGCTTGCTGTGTATCCATCATCTTTTGTAGATGGAAGGATGTTGGCCATCTTCCCAATATGGAGTACGGCACTAATTAACATATGTGCAGATTTGTGTAGACGTTATAAATTAAAGAGGTTGAACAGTTTAGGCCTATACTCTCTGGAATTTAGAAGAATAAGGGGAGATCAAATTGAGGTATTCAAGATGATAAAAGAAATGGATAAAGTAGCTGTGGAGTGGATGCTTTCTCTTGTGGCGCATTCTAGGATGAGAGGTCATAGTCTTACGATAAGTGGTAGCAAATTTAAAACAGAATTGAGGACAAATTACTTCTCCCAAAAAGTTGTTAATCTGTGGAATTTGCTACTCCAGATGCACTGGATGCTGGGACAGTGAGTAAACTTAAAGAAGAAATAGACAGATTTTTAATTGGTAATGGGTTGAAAGGCTATGGAGAGAAGGCAGGAATATGGGAATGAAGAATGGCGGAGCGGACTCGATAGACCAAATGGGATGATTCTGATACTATATCTTATGAACTTAGTGGATTTGATTATCATTGAACATTTGAACTAATCCACTTTTGACTGAATCCCAGGAGGTCGCAAGAAATAGTAGGAAAGTTTTTGATAAGAGAGGGGATTAAGGGTTATGGGGAGAGGGCGGGAAGGTGGAACTGAGCCGCGACAGATCAGCCATGATCTTATTGAATGGCGGGGCAGGCTCGAAGGGCTAGTTGGCCTACCCCTGCTCCGATTTCTTATGTTCTTATGAAAGATATTCTAAGTTAGTTAGATATGGGTTGCAAGGCCATATATAGCAGCAGCAGGAAAAGAGGTGGGTCAGGGAGGGAAACGATAGGAGAATGTCTTGTGAGTCATTGGTCTTGGAGGAGTGGATTGAGAATGATAGTTACATGGGTTAGGGTGCCTCCAGGAAGATCTGTGCCAATGACATGTAAAGTGAAATGGTTGCATTTAATAGTGACAGATTATTTTAACAAAAAAAATTCATAGATGGTGGTGAAGGAAATAGAATAGCAAAAGCTTGATAAACGTTACCCTTACATGCATAGATCAGCTGAGACCATCATGTTAGAGGTATACAATATAAGATAGTTACCAACCATAAAAGCCATTGCTTTCTTAATTTATCTATTGGAAAGATCCTAAAGTTTGACCCACCCTTTGCAACCCTCACAATTTCAGCATTCAATTACTTCTTAAGTTTTCAGAGTTTCTCTTCCATTCGTTTTCTATTCTATATGTTGACCATTCTTTTGGGTCCTCACCTTTATGGATTGTGTAAAATGGACAAAATTGGATCAGACACCTCGCTTAATTTTCTAATTCATTATCTGCAAAAAATACTTCATTGGTCACATTGCTGATTTTCTTTTAAAACTATGTTTGTCAAACAGAAATAATGAGATTTTAACTCAATTAAGTACTTTTGCCTGGCTTCTTAATTACTTGTGCAGTAACATGGGGCAAAATTTTACCTATCCTCGGAGGGAAGGGGGGGAGAATGAAAGTACACGCGGGAGGGGTGGTAAAATCATAAAGAACCACAGCACTTTGGCCACCCCACCACGTTGCATTGTCAAATAATTTAATCGATGGTGAGACAAGAATTGAGCAGACTGTCCACCACAATTTAAATATGTAAAGCCCCTATTACACATTTCCATCTGGCATTTAGCCACCTACCCAACCGCTAAAATTCAGTCCATAATCACTATGCTATTGGATGTACCTCTCTCACTATATGAAATAGCATGATAAATTAGGTCAGTTCTATCTTACATTATCATCTGCAAGTTGGGCCAAGCAGTGGCAACAAATATATTCAGTGATCTTACTCGGCAAGCCTAAAGAGAGTTTTATTTAATTCATTTATTGCATGAAATTTGAATTAATTGGAAATATGCTAATTTATGCAAATAGAAAATCCCAATGAACAGCCAGTTTATAACATTCATATTCATTAAATGCACAAAGCACTGAGTGCCTATATTATCACCAAGCTGCTCAAAGAGTTCCATGTCACATCCCAAAGTCTGCTCATCTCAGTCAAGGTGCCAGGATCACTATGCTTCATCTAAATTCCTGAGTTATAAAGTCACAGGGCCCGATTTTACCATTTCCATTCTAAGTGCTGAATCTAGACGTAATGCAGATCCAACCTGAAAATCTGCTCTCAGCCTGAAAAAAAATCATAGGTCCCATTTTGTGGTGTGGGCAGGGCTTAGTGCGGCTGAAACGATCGGATCACCGAACTGCGCGTGCGCAGTTAGAAACAAAATTTGAAAAAGCTCGCCCGTGTCAGATTGCTCCTGGGCCGCAGAAAACGGCTCAGGAACGATGGTGCATACACACATCACTGTCCCCCTTATTCACCCCCCCAAAACCCACAGATATTACTGTCCCCCTTATCCATTCCCCTTGCTACCCAGACAGATCGCCACCCCTGTTCCCCGCCCACTTTACCGATCATCCACAGAGTAGCAGCAGACCCCCCTACGCCCCCACCAGAGATCCATCTGACCCCCTCCCTACCACCAGAGATCCATCTGACCCCCACACAAGAGACTAATCTGGCCCCTCACCCCACCAATGAGTGATCGCCATACCCTCCCACCCCCCCGAAAATGGTCTGGCCTCACTCACTGCCCACCACCCAGAGGAACATCTGACCCACCTCCTCCTCCCTCCCCACTAGACAATGATCAGCCCTCCCCCAACCACCAATCTTCCCTCTCCCCCCAACCCCCCCGGCACCACCAGACAACAAATCAGCCCTCCCCCTCCCCCCCACCAGACAACAAATCAGCCCACCTAACCCCCCGATTGGCCCTCCCCCCCACCCCCAACCAGAGATACATCTGACCCGCCTCCCTCCTCCCCACCTCCCCCCAAGACATTGATCTGGTTCTCTCCCACCCTGCCCCACCTCCACACCCCCCCCCCCCACAGAAAATGATCTGCCCCACCTCCCTTGTCCCCCCCCACCATTGTTCTGAGTCAGACAGCCATCGGAGGCTCTGAACTCGCTCTTCAGCAGCTGGAGTGCCCGATTCAGACTTTTATTCAGCAGGTCCATTATGGCATGGTTCCGGATTGGCAGACATGGTGGTAAAGGGGGAAATGCTGATAAAGTTGGGCGGACAGTTCATTAATTCAATTTAAATGCATGCCATTGCACCCTGGTTTCAATAAAGTGGCAATCTGCGCTGACGCGGGTTGCGTTAATGGCCTCACACCCAACTTTACCATGTTTCTGCAACGGTAAAATTGGGCCCACAGAGTCATAGAGCAATAGAGCATGGAAATAGGCCCTTCGGCCCAACCAATCCATGCTGACCATGATGGCCCTTCAGCGAGTCCCAATTGTCCATGTTTGGCCCATATCCCTCTAATCCTTTCCCATCCATGTACTTATCCAAATGATTTTTAAATGTCACTATTGAACTTGCCTCAAACACTTTCTCTGGCAGCTCACTTCATATACGCAACACCCTCTGTGTGAAAAAGTTGCTCCTCAGGTCCCTTTAAACCTGTCCCCTCTCACTTTAAAGCTACACCCTGTAGTTTTTAATTCCCCTTCCCTTGAAAAAGACAATGTGCATTCATCCTATCTAGGCCCTTTATTATTTTATACACATCATTCTCCTATGTTCTAAGGAATAGGTCCGAGCCTAGCCAACATCTCCCTATAACTCAAGCCCATTAAATTTTTTTTGCACTCTTTCCAATTTATCAATATCTTTCCTATAATAGGGTGACCAAAACTGTACACAAAACTCCAAGAGCAGCCTCGCCAATGACTTATACAACTGTAAGATAATGTCCCAACTCCTATACTCAACATCCTGACTGATGAAGGCCAGTATGCTAAATGCCTTCTTCATCACCATGTGATGCCGCTTTCAATGAACTATGTACTCCTAGGTCCCTTTGTTCCTCAACACTCTCCCAGGTTCCTACCAATAACTGGTTCTCTCTATGCCTCCATCCCACATCAAAAAGGCCTGAGAGCTCTTCGCTTCTTTCTTGAGAAGGGCTCTGAACAATTCCACCCACCACCACTCTCCTCTGCCTGGCTGAACTTGTTCTATCTCTCAACAACTTCTCCTTTAACTCATCCCACTTTCTCCAAGTCAAAGGAGTGGCAATGGGTACCCACATACATCCTAGCTAGACTTGTCTTTTTATGGGGTGTGTGGAACATTCCTTGTTCCAGGCCTACCCAGGCCCTATCCCACAACTCCTTTACCGGTACATCGATGACTATTTTGATGCTGCTTCATGCTCTTGTCCAGACCTCAAAAAATTCATCAACTTTGCTTTCAGTTTCCACCCCTCCATCACCTTCAACTGGTCCATCTCAGACACTTCCCTTCCTTGACCTTTCTGTCTCCATTTCCAGCAATAGATTATCTACCAATACCATTACAAGCCCACTGACTCCCACAGCTATCTGGACTATAGCTCTTCATACCCCACATCCTATAAGGACTCCATCCCTTTCGCTCAGCTCCTTCGCTTCCGTTGCATTTGTTCTGATGATGCCACTTTCCAAAGTGGTGCTTCTATTATGCACTCCTTTTTCCTCCATCATGGATTCCCATCGACAGTTTTTGACACGGCCCTCAACAGCATGCACTCCATCTTCTACACCACAACCCTCACCCTCTCCCCTCCTTCCCAGACCAAGGACAGACTTCCTCCTTGTTCTCACATTTCACTCCACCAGCCTCTGCATGCAAATCATAATCCTTTGCCATTTTCGCCAACTCCAGCATGATGCCACCACCAAATAATCTCCCCTTCACTCCCTCTGTCAGCATTCTGCAAAGACTATTCCCTCCAGGATAACCTACTCCAGTTCTCCACTATACCCAACGCCTCTCCCGTCACTCATGGTACTTACCCATGCAATCGCAGAAGATGTAACACCTGACCCTTTACCTCTTCTACGCTTACCATCCAAGGTCCAAAACATTCATTCCAGGTTAAGCAACGTTTCACTTGCACCTCTTTCAATTTGTTGTATTGCATTCGCTGCTCCCAATGTGGTCTCCTTTATATCAGAGAGGACAAGCATAGGCTGGGTGATCGCTTTGCTGAACACCTTTGGTCTGTGCACAATCAGGACCCTGACCTTCCAGTTGCTTGCCATTTTAACACACGATCCTGCTTCCACGCCCACACGTCTGTCCTTGGCATGCTGCAATGTTCCAGTGAAGCTCAACACAAACTGGAGGAACAGCATCTCGTCCTCCGGCGAGGCACTTTACAGCGTTCCGGTCTTAACATTGAATTCATCAACATTAGATGATTTGCTCTATCCCACCTTGACCCCTGTTCTCTATCTTTTATTTCTTTATTGCCTTTCTTTATTTTTCATTCCCCCTATTCTTTCCCCCTTCCCTAGCCTTTTCTTCTCCCCCAACTTCCCTTTTTCTACATTCTACCTCTGTCCCATCCTCCTCCCCTACCCATCCTCATCTGTCACGGCTTACAGCTTCTCTGCTAGCTGGCCATTCATACCCTTTAATATCTCTGTGGACAGCTATTAGAAGCCTTTTCCCCTGGTTTCTATGGCTGTGATTCATCTTTCATTCCCTCCCTCTGCAGTATAAATGTCTCCCACTTGCTATGCCTTTTTGCTTTGTCAAAGGGTCATCTGGACTCAAAATGTCAGCTCTTTTCTCTCCTTACAGATGCTGCCAGACCTGCTGAGATTTCCCAGTGTTTTCTCTTTTGGCTTCTTCTCTGTTTTGACTTTCCAAAATGCAACACCTCACACTTGTCTGTATCGAAAACCATTTGCCAATCCTCAGCCCAGTAAGGGAAGTGTTAGCCAGGATTCCTATACCTGATCATCTTATTATCCAGCTGCTCAAGTTGAAAATGAAAGGAAGAACTTCAACAATTGCAATGTCAGCAGATTACTGTCACCTAAAAGCTTGCTGATAGACACTAACAAAGCACACAGATCTATGGAGAATGGCTGGTGGCTGTGAAACAGTACACCAGCAAGGATTCAATCCCTTCAGGAGATGAAAGGAAAACTGAATTTAGCAACAACTATTAAATCCACCTGGTAGCTAATGAAAGTTTTCAGTGGCAGATTTTTAAAAAAATTGACATAAATATGCATCTTAGGAGTGCTGATTCACTGAACTGGTCTGTTCTTTCACACATCCACAGCAAAAATACAACACAAGTCTAAGAGTAAAAACAGAACATATGGGAAATGTTCAGCAGCTTTGGCAGCATCTGCCTGGATGAGTACAGCTTCAACAACACTCAAGAAGCTCAATACCATCAAGGACCAAGTAGTCTGCTTGATCAGCATCCCATCCACATTCATTCCCTCCACCACTGACGAACAGTGGCAGCAGTGTGCATCATCTACAAATGCACTGCCAGAACTCACCAAGGCTCCCTGCAGCACCTTCCAAACCCATGACAATAACTAGCTTGGAGGGCAAGGGTGGCAGACGCATGGAAACACCATCACCTGGAAGTTACACTCCAAGCCATACTCCATCCAGACTTGAAATTACATCATTGTGCCTTCACTGTTTTTGGGTCAAAATCCTGAAACACCCTCTCTAATAGCACTATGAATGTACCGATAATACATAAACTGCAGTGGTTCAATAAAGCTCATCACTAACTTCTCAAAGGCAATTAGGGAAGGGCAATAAATGTTAGCCTAACCTTCTCATTCTTTTTTCCAATGAACAATCTCACATTTTTCAAACACTGAATTCCATTTGCCAACTTTTTGCCCATTCACTTCACATCAATATAGCTCTGTAAACAATTTATAACCTCATTACAACCTGTCTTCCATCTCACCTTTGTATCATCTACAAATTTGGCCACTGTGCACTCTGTTCCTTCCTCCAAATCATTAATATATGTTGTAAAGTGCTGTGGTCCCAACACTGATCCCTGCGGCATACTGGTTACTGCCCTCCAACCTGAGCAAAACCTCCTTCACTCACTGTGTCCTGTTACTCAGCCAATCTTCTATCCATGCCAGAATATTACTTCCAACACCATGAGCATCTTGCATAGTAGCCTTGTGTGTGGCACTTTATCAAATGCCTTTTGAAAATCCAAATTTACAAAATCGACTGGTTCTCCTCTATCTACTCTGGTTGAGACCTCCTCGAAGACCTCTGGGAAATTTGTCAGACATGATTTTCCTTTCATAAACCACACTGACTCTGATTGGTCAGATTATCACTTTCTAAATGCATTGCTATTCTCTCCTTACTAATCGATTCTAATATTTTTCCAATAACTGAGGTTAGACTAACTGGCCTGTAGTTTCCTGCATTTTGCCTCCTTTCCCTTTTGAACAAAGATACCACATTGACAGTTTCCCAGTCTTTGGTACAGTTTCAGAATCCAAGGAATTTTGGTAAGTGACTACCAATGCATCCACAATCTGTGTCATTGTTCCTCCCCATATACCCAAGGTTCTCCTGATCAGCCCAAACTGGCTTTTCCTCCTTGCCTGCAGTTTAATTTATTCTCCTGCTCTTTGTTTACCATTTCTTCACATTTCAGACAGGTCCAATTGTGCAGATATGATCAAACTCAGTCAGCTAACATTAGTTTATATTAAAAAATATTTTTTAAAAAACATTTTATTCCTTTGTTCCCTTAATCTGTTCTGCTGTGGTCCTTCTGATCTTAGAATTTATTTAACCTGCCATTCATATTCGGGCCAACCGCACGCATAATCAGATCCTAGTGTTCAGCACTGCTTGCCTATTCTCGTGTATTTTTCAACGTCAACATATACAGAGAGACTAACATTATAAAAACTTAAATTGTTGTAATCTTTATGCCAACACTTTTGCATCTTGGCTGTTGTTGGTCCATCGTTGTTGATGAAGACCTCAACACCATTAGTCATTTTGAGGCTGGATGCGGTGTGTCAGAAGATGACTGATCAGGTCAATTCGGGCACGGAATGTCCTGGCACGTATTGGACAGACTTGTGTAGGCACTGTAGCTGTTGTGCTGGTGGCTCTGCACTTACGCAGCTCACGCTTAGATGTTTGTGCATCTTGGTAACATTATTCAAAAACACAATGTCAGGTTTTACATGCAAGCTGACAGCACCCAGCATAGTAAAAAGTCTGACAACACCAGGTTTTGGTCCAACCGATTTATTTGATAACACTCACAAGCTTTCGAGGGGACTGCCTCTTCGTCAGGTGAATGGAGAGTTCTGGCCTCAGACAGAGCATATAAAGCACAGACAGTTTAGAGATTACTGATTAAAATGCAAATCCTTACACCTAACCTGCTGTTCAAGACCTGAAGTGGCTGACAATGTGAGTGGAAGGAGCACTGATCACAGGTTACAGAGATGTGTATTGTCTTCAGACAGTACAGTAAGTGAGGTTTTGCAAACCCAGGCAAGTCACGGGGGTTACAGATAGTGCGACATGAACCCAAGATCCCTGTTGAGACCGTCCTCATGTGTGCGGAACTTGGCTATCAGTCTCTGTTCAGCGACTCTGCGCTGTCGTGTGTCGTGAACGCCGCCTTGGAGAATGCTTACCCGAAGGTCAGAGGCTGAATGCCCGTGACCACTGAAGTGCTCGCCAACAGGAAGGGAACAGTCTTGCCTGGTGATTGTCGAGCGATGTTCATTCATCCGTTGTCGTAGTCTGCATGGTCTCCCCAATGTACCATGCTTCGGGACATCCTTTCTTGCAACGTATCAGGTAGACAATGTTGGCCGAGTTGCAAGAGTATTTACCATGTACCTGGTGGATGGTATTCTCACGTGTGATGATGGTATCCATGTCGATGATCCGGCATGCCTTGCAGAGGTTGCTGTGGCAGGGTTGTGTGGAATTGTGGTCACTGTTCTCCTGAAGACTGGGTAGTTTGCTGCGAACAATGGTCTGTTTGAGGTTGTGTGGTTGTCTGAAGGCAAGAAGTGGGGGTGTGGGGATAGCCCTGGCGAGATGTTGAAGACTCCGGAGAAGATGCCTGGGTTTGCAAAACCTCACTTACTGTACTGTCTGGAAACAATACACATCTCTGTAACCTGTGATCAGTGCTCCTTCCACTCACATTGTCAGCCGCTTCAGGTCTTGAACAGCAGGTTAGGTGTAAGGATTCACATTTTAATCAGTAATCTCTAAACTGTCTGTGCTTTATACGTTCTGTCTGAGGCCAGAACTCTCCATTCACCTGACGAAGAGGCAGTCCTCTCGAAAGCTTGTGAGTATTATCAAATAAATCGGTTGGACTAAAACCTGGTGTTGTCAGACTTTTTACTGTGTTTACGCCAGTCCAACGCCGGCATTCCCACATCATGAGCACCCAGCATACTAGAGCCAGAAAGCAACGAGATTTCTGATTTATGAGCGAAATAAATGGGTGATGCACCAAATATTCTGGTAAAAGTTCAAAATTAATATTTCATTCATTTCAAAAGCCATATAATAAAGCTGTAAGTTCCATATGCAATTCCCCAACTATATATGCCGGATGGTTGAAAGGGACAGTGCCATTACTACTGAATAAAACTGCAGCAAATCACGACTGAATAATTTTAACAAGATTGTCGGCAATATAGCGAGCAGAGAGAATGCTATATCTACCACACCATTATCTCTCTCAACTTCTCCACTGTGTTGTTCTTCAATTTAATCAGTGAGAGACGGATTAACTATGTAAAGTTCAAGTGATAGAACATACTACGTGGCCCACTTTCAGGACATAAATTACAAACCACAGCTCACCATGTTTCCTCGACCTACAATCCCATAAAATGGATAATGATGTCTATTTCTCTTCCTGTAAATTAAATGAAGCAGTCAGTTCTATTAGCCTGCACAATGAAAATGGTTGCATTGTGAGTCAGCCCTTGCTGTTTTAATATACTTAAAATTGCTTTCCAATTAATCAGATCTGCAATCCCCAAGTCTTGTTTCTTTGTAATATTTGCACAGGCAATCCTTTATGCTTCTTCAACCACTATCTGTTCTTAATTTCATAGATCATTCCATGTGCCTAACTTATGCAAGAGTCTTCAGGGAGCAAACTTCCTAGACTGAAAAGTATTACTGGTGTTTCTGCCTCCTGATTGCAGAGGGTACAGTATCGAAGTGTGGGCCAGGGTAAAAGCACACAGTCAAATCTCTACAGAGGCTTTAGTTGTACTGGAGGACAAAGTAGAAAGCAGACTACTAGCAGTAGTGCATAGTAACCTTTTACATACATCAAGACACTGACAATTTCCACGAGTTTTAGAAGATCCTAGACTAATAATTATCACATGCAAGGGAATAACAATGAGGCAGAATTTAAAATTAGGATGAGCAGGGAAAATGTTTTGAAGAATCACACTGAATTCATTCAGAGAAAGATGGGAAACATAGTTTGCTGCACAATCATAAAAGCAAGTTTCAAAAGAAGACAAACAAAAGAGAAATCCAAAATGAGGCTTAAAATCCATTAAAGGTAACTAATGTCATAATATTGGGAGTGACAGGAAAGGAAACTTAATAGGTCATGGAGATAAAATTATGGGAGTGAGCCAAAAAGAATGTTGCATACCAGAGCCAGAAAGCAATGAGATTTCAGATTTATGAGTGAAATAAATGGGTGATGCACCAAAAATTCTGGCAAAAGTTCAAAATTAATATTTCATTCATTTCAAAAGCCATATAATAAAGCTACAAGTTCCATATGCAATTCCCCAACTATATATGCCGGATGGTTGAAAGGGACAGTGCCATTACTATTGAATAAAACTGCAGCAAATCATGACTGAATAATTTTAACAAGATTGTCGGCAATATAGCGAGCTGAGAGAATACTTCCTCTAGAGCATTCAGTCTCCATTTTTGCCATAATTTTGTCAGCATTTGTCTCACCACCATTAAGTACACAAGCCAATTGGACTTAACAAACTGCTATTTGCTTGAACATATTTATTACACCATATTGGTATTTTTGGATATTCTGTGACTATGAGAAAAGTACATTGCTAGAAAACCTAGCCTGTCAAGGTGCGTTCCAATTCAGTGGATTTTCCTTTGGCTGGGAACTGTGTGAAGCAGCTTAAAATCACTGTGACACGGCTGGGAAGAGTGAAAGCACTTAGGTACGAGAGAAAATAAAATCAAACCATGACATCACTGCAAATCCCCGAGTTGATTGATTGGTGAATATTATTACTGCTTTTCCATTTGGTAAAGTTAGGCTTGATAAGTGTCAGATGGAGGGGGGTTTAGAACAGTGTGGAGAGCACAAGACTTCATCTGGTGATTAGTGAGAAACACAGAGCAGAACGAGGTCTAAAAGAGTGTAAAGCTTGGTGAATGACAGAAAATAGTGAGAGCACAGCGAGCGGGCCTTAATACAGAACGGAGAGTGAGGGACTTTGCATGGTGAGTGGTGGATATGGCTGGAGCAGAGCGGGACAATTCACCGCTACATGGAGCCAGTTTGTCGTTCAAAACATGTGGCCAGAAAGAAAAACTGAGGTGGGCTAACACAGGGAAACAGGTAAGTGATTGACTGCTGCTTATTTCCTATTTACCGTACCTAAATGGGCACTAAATTGGTGAATCTGATCTTTCTTTTTTAAGTAAGGTTGACTACTACTAATAAGGTGCATTTAGTATTAGAGTTTTTCAGTATTAGTACGGTTTATTAGTATTGTTAAGGTTTATTAATAGTACATTTAGACGTGTCACAACACCAGATTAAAGTCCAACAGGTTTATTTGGTAGCACAAGCTTTCCGAGCACTGCCTCTGCATCAGGTGAGTGGAGGATTGGGTTCACAAAGAGAGCGAATATCAGTTTACATGATAATGGTTGCAAACAACTGTTCTACGAACAAATTACCCAGCCTTCAGAAGAAGTGATGACGACACCACACAACCCTGCCACAGCAACCTCTGCAGGACGTGCTGGATCAACACAGATGCCATCATCTCACATGAGAACACCATCCACCAGGTACACGGTATATACATTTACAACTTAGCCAATGTTGTCTACCTGATACACTGCAGGAAAGGATGTCCCGAGGCATGGCACATTGACAAGACCATGCAGACACTATGACAATGAATGAATGGACACCGCTTGACAATCACCAAGCAGGAATGTTCCTTTGCTGTCAGGAACACCTCAGCCGTCAAGGGCATTCAGCCTCTGATCTTCAGGTAAGCGTTCTCCAAGGTGGTCTTCAAGACACACAACATAGAATCGTCAAGCAAAAACTGATAGCCAAGTTCCACACACGAGGACAGCCTCAACTGGGATCTTGGGTTCATGTCAGATTATCAGAACCCCCACAACTTGCCTGGGCTTGCAAAATCTCATTAACTGTCCTGGCTTGATACAATTCACAACTTTTTAACCTGTATTTAACCCCCTCTCCACTCACATTGTCTGCACCTATAAAGACTTGATTACTCGTTAAGATTCGCATTCCAACCATTATCTTGTAAACTGAGTCTACGTCTATATACGCCCTGTTTGTGAACCCAATCCTCTACTCACCTGATGAAGGGGCAGCACTACGAAAGCTCGTGCTACCAAATAAACCTGTTGGACTTTAACCTGTGTTGTGAGACTTCTTACTGTGCCTACCCCAGTCCAACACCAGCATTATTAATAGTAGTGATAGCAAAAAGTTTATTAGCAGACTCCGCAGGGAGAGAAAGATGCATGTCCACCAGGCAGTCAGAAAGGAACAGACAGGTAATACAGGAGTCCTTCGCGTGTATCTCACTCTCCAAACAGTTCTGAATGCTGAGAGAGTGTTGGTTCCTCTGGGAAGCACAGCCAGAGGCAAATCCATGGCATTGTGGGTGGCTCAGCTGTACAGGGGGTTATAAGGAAGACTAGAAGAGCAAAAGCACACTTGGAAGTAGTGTGAACTGTGGGGAGGATAGTGTAGAACATAGCGCAGGGCACAGTCGAGTTAGGGAATGGGCAAATAAATGGCAGATGAAATTTAATGTGGAGAAATGTGAAGTACTAACTTCAGCAAGAATAATATGGGAAGACAATACATAATAAAGGATAAAACTCTGAAGAAGGTGTAGAAGCAGAAGGACCTCAGTGTATAGGTGCATAAGTCAGTGACAGTAAAGTTAAAGTTAATTAGCCACAAGTAAGGCTTACATTAACACTGCAATGAAGTTACTGTGAAATTCCCCTCATCGCCACACTTCAGTGCCTGTTCGGATCAATGCACCTAACCAAGACTGGCAGGATTTTCCTTTTTATTAATTCATGGGATGTGGATGTCGCTGGCTAGGCCAACATGTATTGCTCTTCCTTAATTGCCTTTGAGTACATGTTTGTGAATTACCACCTTGAATCAACTTACAATAACAGACATCAACTAATTTGTGGCAGGTTTTTTTTAAACAATTCAATAAGTCTGTGGTTACTTGATGAATTTGTTAGTAGATCTCACTCAGTTCCAGTTTTCTGTTGTTGTGACACTGTGATTAGGTTGATAAGAATGGAAGTGCAGCTGGACAAGCTTTCGAAGTAGATGGTGTAGTTTGCTGTGTCCAAGTCTGCAGACAGGACAAAGAGGACAAGGAGGGACAGCTTTCCTTTGTCACAGTCACAAAGGATGTTCCAATAGTGGCGCAGTGGCAAGTGGTTAGCACTGCTGCTTCACAGTGCCAGGGACCCGGGTTTAATTCCCAGCTTGGGTCACTGTCTGTGTGGAGTTTGCACATTCTCGCCATGTCTGCGTGGGTTTCTTCTGGGTGCTGCAGTTTCCTTCCACAGTCCGAAAGACGCGCTGGTTACATGCATTGATCTAAACAGGCGCCGGAATGTGGCGACTAGGGGATTTTCACAGTAACTTCATTGCAGTGTTAATGTATACCTTACTTGTGACTAATAAATAAACTTTTCTTTTGCTTTACTTTAGAGCATCTTCCAGGATAAGCAGAGCAATGTGCAGGATAGCAAGATTACTGACTTCAAAATTGATGGGGGAAACAGGTAGGCAAATGTAAATAGATACAATTCACAAAGTTAAACAGCCTGACATAGTAGCAATACATTTGTCTAGTAAAGTCATATCAGAAATTGCAAGAGAACCTCTACTTACCACTTAAGTCAGTAATACGATTGTACGATAAATTCAATCTCGTTAAATTGATGAGTCCATTAAGTCCTAAAAAAAATAATAGTTTTCAAATGTTATTGTCAATAGGTTTATGTACTATATGAACATCTTGATAAAATAAAGTCTGTGTTTTAATACCCTTGTATAATGGCAATTTTTAAACTGGAAATCCCACTTACAAAACTGCTACTTGGAAATCAGGTAGCCGAATACCATGGGGGCAACTGATTGCATATATGGATATAGTAAATACTGTATGTACTTTTTAATAAATCTTTACATGGAGACTTAATATCTACACAATAGACAGCACCTGTAAAGATGCATTATAGAACATATTATTAGAATGGAGATTATAGATGAATTTTTTGATGGAATCATTGAGCTTTACAGTACAAGAGGCCATTTAGCACATCCTGCCTGCACTAGCTTTGAGAAAGCTATCCACTGGTAATAATCTATATCGATTTAACACATCATAAGTCTTTCTAAATTAGAGACCTCTTGTAGAGAGTTTATCTTACTTTCTCAGTTCCAGCAAGAAAAGCTCCAGTTTTGCAAGTATTTATTCTGAACTGTAACTCCTCATTTCTTGCAATATCTTAACTAATCCCTGTTACACTTTTCCCATTTTCTAAAAATGTTCACTCTACAAAGGGGGGGCCCAAAACTATATTCAACACTTGAGAAAGTAAAGCAGTGCAGAATCAGCACATCCCAACAGTATAATAACATTAAGAGTATTGCATATGATTTCAGTGCAATGTCACCTACAAACCTTCTACTTTGGTTATTAAGTTGCAGGACAGATTTAGTGTACGCAAGGCCACCAAAGTCTCCAATCCTTCAATATGAGTAATCTGATTGGAGGAGAGATCAAGATGCCGCAACTGCCACAATTGGCTAAGGCCTTCAATTCTGCTGATTTGATTACAGTGGAGATTGAGTGCTTGAATCTTTGGGCTTAAAGGTACTGTCAACAAACTAGTGAAAAGAAAGAGAAAATTAATTTGAATATATTCTGGACTTTGTTTTACATCAAATACTGGAAATACATACCAGGTTATTAACATATGGACATAGAGAAAATGACAACGTTTTGGGTGCAGACCAGTCATCAAAGTTCATTTCATTTCATTAAATTGTTATCTTACTAAATTATTGGTGCAGATCACAACGAATCAGTGTTTTAGGTGTCTTGATTTTGTGAAATGAAGATATTATCCTTGAATTAGGCATAAAACTAAATTAATTGGGAAAACAATATTTCTGTATTGGAACTGTTTTCAAAATGGATTACATGAAGGAAAAGAAAAATTAAATTATGGAAATTATAAAGACATGTACCTTTGAAAGAATTATTTCCCAATTTAAATTTCCTTCTCCATACTGCATACGAGAGTTTTGTCAAAATGTGAAAGTGCCAAAAGGCCAAGTGTCTCCTTGTGCATTTCAACGTAATGTATCACTTTTTTTTTGAGCTTCTAAAAAATCCCAAACTAAGAACTGGAAAAGTTTTCTGTGCACTCTATGGAACCATATGCTGTTGCATCCTTAAGCATCTGTCTACTGTCTTCTGAGGCAATTAGAGGAGAATCATGGAATTGTAAAGTTAACAAGGGAGGTTAAAAAAAAAAATTTGAAAACAAATTTTGAGGTGATTCTTTGTTGAAATTTTTAATATTAGTCAGAAAGTGATCTTTAGCCTCTTGCCCAAACATTACTTTAAATCTAAAAGCTATATATTTACATAGCAAATCTCATTTAAGACAAAGTATGCAACAAAGATGGTGAAGAGGAAACAAAGGTGGGCATTGAGCAAGATATAATGGAATTGGTGGGAATTGTGGGAGAGGGCGGACAGGGATCTGGAGAAAGAGGCAACTGAAGACACAGTCTAAGGAAAAAAAAAATTTAAATCAAGTTTTTGGAGCTAAGTTGACGACAAGGAAAATGACCTAAGATTGCACGTCTAAAATAGATCTGCATTCGTTAAGGGGCTGGCGATAGTGGTAACATAAAGATCTTTCTGAAGACGAGTTATATTGAACTTGAAGAGTTAACCTGTTTCTCGCTCCACATAAGCTAACAGATTTGTTGAGGTTTTCCAGCACTTTATAATTTTATTTTAAAATTTCCAGCATCCACCATATTTTGTTTTTACATAACGATAGAGTTGGGTAGAAACAGTGCTCATGTAGAAGAAATGTGATACTTATAGAACATTGAACAGTACAGCACAGTACAGGCCCTTCAGCCCTCTATGTTGTGCCGAGCTACGTCCAAACCCAAGATCAAGCTATCCCACTCCCTATCATTCAGGTGTGCTCCACGTGCCTATCCAATAACCATTTGAAAGTTCCTCAAGTGTCCGAATCCACTATCACAGCAGGCAGTGCAATTCACATCCCAACCACTCTCTGAGTGAAGAACCTACCTTGAACATCCTCCCTATATCTCCCACCATGAACCTTATAGTTAGGGCCCCTAATAACAGCTACATCCACCTGAGGAAACAGTCTCTGAATGTCCACTCTACCTATCCCCCTCATCATCTTATAAACTTCTATTAAATCGCCTCTCATCCTCCTCCGCTCTAAAGAGAAAAGCCCCAGCTCCATCAACCTTTCCTCATAAGACCTACCCTCCAAACCGGCAGCATCCTGGTAAATCTGCTCTGCACTTTCTCCAATGCTTCTACGTCCTTCTTATAGTGAGATGAGCAGAACTGCACACAATATTCCAAATGTGGTCTTACCAAGGGCGTGTACAGTTGTAGCATAACCCCACGTCTCTTAAACTCTAACCCCCTGTTAATAAACACTAACACACTATAGGCCTTCTTCACAGCTCTATCCACTTGAGTGGCAACCTTCAGAAATCTGTGGATATGAATCCCAAGATCTCTCTTTTCCTCCACATTCCTCAGAACACTGCCCTTGATCCTGTAATCTGCATTCAAATTTGTCCTACCAAAATGAATCACCTTGCACTTATCAGGGTTAAACTCCATCTGCCACTTTTCGGCCCAGCACTGCATCCTATCATTGTCTCTTTGTAGCCTACAAGAGCCCTCCACCTCATCCACTCCTCCATCAATCTTGGTGTCATCAGCAAATCTACTAACCCACCTTTCAGCCCCCTCTTCCAAGTCACTGATGAAAATCATAAATTGCAGAGGACCCAGCACTGATCTTTGTGGTAGACCGCTGGTAACTGGCCCTCAGTTTGAAAATTTTCCCTCCACCACTACCTTCTGTCTTCTTTGAGACAGTCAGTTACTTACCCAACCAGCCAAATTTCCTTCTATCCCACACCTCCTTACTTTCTTCAGGAGCTTACCGTGGACAACCTTATCAAACGCCTTACTAAAATCCATGTATACAACATCAGCTGCTCTACCTTCATCTGCACACTTAGTTACCTCCTCAAAGAATTCAATCAAATTTGTGAATTCAATCAAATTTCCGGGATAGTCAGCTCGGAGTCGTGAGGGGTAAGACTTACCCCTCACAACTCCGAGCTGACTATCCCGGATTAAGCTGCATCTTTCCAAATGGTCAGAAATCAGGACCTTCTCCATTAACTTACCGACCACTGAAGAAAGACTAACTGGCCTACAATTACCAACGTCTTTCCTATTTCCTTTCTTGAAGACAGGAACAACACTCGCCACTCTCTAGTCCTCTGGCACAATCCCTGTGGACACTGAAGACCCAAAGGTCAAAGCTAAAGGTTCCGCAATCTCATCCTTAGCCGCCCAAAGTATCCTAGGACATATCCCAACTGGCCCAGGAGACTTATCGACCCTCAGTTTTTTTTCCAAAATTGCTAATGCATCTTCCCTCAGAACATCTACCTCCTTCATTCTATCAGCCTGTATCACACTCTCATCCTCAAAAACATGGCCCCTCTCCTTAGTGAGCACTGAAGAAAATTATTCATTCAATGCCTCACCTATCTCTTCTGACGCCATGCACAATTTCTCACTACTATCCTTGACCAGCCCTAACCTCACCCTGGTCATTCTTTTATTTCTGACATAAAAGTAAAAAGCCTTGGGGTTTTCCTTGATCTGACCCGTCAAGGGCCTCTCACGCCCCTCCTAGCTCTCCTCAGCCCTTTTGTTAACTCATTCCTTGCTACCTTGTAACACTCAAATGACCCAATTGAACCTTGTTTTCTCATCCTTATATGCACTGCCTTTTTCCTCTTGACAAGACATTCAACCTCCTTTGTGAACCATGGTTCCCTCACTCGGTCATTTCCTCCCTGCCTTACAGGGACATACCTATCAAGAACACGCAGTATTTGTTCCTTGAACAAGGTCCACTTTTCATTTGTGCCTTCACCTGACAGTTTCTGTTCCTATCTTATGCTCCCTAATTCTTGTCTAATCACATCATAATTAGCCCTGCCCCAATTATAAACCTTGCCCTGCCATGTGACCTTATCTCTCGCCATTGCAATAATAAAAGACACTGAATTGTGGTCATTATCTCCCAAGTGCTCTCCCACAAACAAATCTAACACTTGGCCCAGTTCATTACCCAGTACCAAGTCTAATGTGGCCCCACCTCTTGTTGGCTTATCCACATATTGTGTCAGGAAACCCTCCTGCACACACTGTACAAAAAGTGCCCCATCCGAACTATTCAACCTATAAAGGTTCCAATCAATATTTGGAAAGTTAGTCACCCATGATAACTACCCTGTGACCTCCGCACCTATCCATAATCTGCTTTGTCATTTCCTCCTCCACATCTCTATCACTATTTGAGGGCCTATAGAAAACTTCTAACAACGTGACCGCTCCTTTCCCATTTTTAACTTCAGCCCATATACCTCAGTAGGCAGATCCTCCACGAAATACCTTTCAGCAGCCGTTAATCCTTGATTAACAATGCTACTCCTCCACCCCTTTTACCACCTTCCCTACTCTTTCTGAAACATCTATACCCCGGAACTGCCAACAACCACTCCTGTCCCTGTTCTAACCATGTCTCTAATGGCCACAACATCATAGTCCCTAGTACCAATCCACGCTCCAAGTTCACCTACCTTATTCCAGATGCTCCTTTCATAGAGCAGATGCACTTCAACTCATCATCCTGTCTGCCTGTACACTCCTGCAACCTTCATACCTTTCTTAGTACCTCACTACCCTCAATACTGGCTTCTGCACGACAGCTCGTTTTCCCATCCCCCTGACAAATTAGTTTAACCCCTCCCAAAGAGCCATAGCAAATTTCCCTCCCAGGGTATTGGTGCCCCTTTGATTCAGGTAGAAACCATCCTGTTTGTACAGGTCCCACCTTCCCCAGAATGTGCTCCAATTATCCATGTAAATGAAACCCTCTCTCCTACAACATCCCTGTAGCCACATGTTTATCTGCACTCTCTCCCTGTTCCTACACAGGAGAAGGTGCTGGACGTCTTAAGGCGCATCAAGATAGACAAATCCCCAGGACCTGATGAAACGTATCTCAGGACACTGTGGGAGGCTAGAGAGGAAATAGCAGGTCCCCTAGCAGAGATATTTGAATCATCGATAGTCACAGGTGAGGTGCCTGAAGATTGGAGAGTGGTAAATACTGTGCCTTTGTTTAAGAAGGGCTGCAGGGAAATGCTTGAGAACTACAGGCCAGTGAGCCTCACATCTGTAGTGGGTAAGTTGTTAGAAAGTATTTTGAGAGATAGGATCTATAGGCATTTAGAGGCACAAGGACTGATTAGGGATAGTCAGCATGGCTTTGTGAGTGGAAAATCATGTCTCACAAATGTGACTGAGCTTTTTGAAGGGTAACCAAGAAGGTAGATGAGGGCAGTGCAGTTGATGATGCCTGTAGGAACTTTAGGAAGGCTTTTGACAAGGAACCACATGGTAGGTTGTTGCATAAGAATAAATCTCACGGGATCCAGGGTGAGGTAGTTAAATGGATACAAAATTGGCTTGATGACAGAAGATAGCGGGTGGTTATAGAGGGTAGTTTTTCAAACTAGAGACCTGTGACCAGCGATGTGCCTCAGGGATCAGTGCTGGGTCCACTGTTATTTGTCATTTGTATTAATGACTTGGATGAGAATATAGGAGGCATGGTTAGTTTGCAGATGACACCAAGATTGGTGGCATAGTGGACAGTGAAAAAGGTTACCTAGGAATGCAACAGGATCTTGATCAATTGGGCCAGTGGGCTAGTGGGCTAGTGAATGGCAGATGGAGTTTAACTTAGATAACTGTGAGGTGATGCATTTTGGTCGATCGAACCAGAGCGGCACTTACTCACTTAATGGAAGGAGATTGGGGAGCGTTATAGGGCAAAGAGATCTAGGGGTACAGGTTCATAACTCCTTGAAAGTTGTGTCACAGATGGACAGAGTGGTAAAGGCGGCATTCGGCATGCTTGGTTTCATTGGTCAGAACACTGAATACATGAATTGGGACGTCTTGCTGAAGTTGTACAAGACATTGTTATGGCCACACTTGGAATATTGTGTACAGTTATAGAAAGGATATGATTAAACTAGAAAGAATGCAGAAAAGATTTACTAGAATGCTACCAGGACTTGATGGTTTGAGTTATATGGAGAGGCTGGATAGATTGGGACTTTTCTCTCTGGAGCATAGGAGCCTTAGGGATGATCTTATTGAGGTCTATAAAATAGTGAGGGGCATTGATCAGCTAGTCAATATCTTTTCCCAAAGATAGGGAAGTCTAAAAATAAAGGCCATAGTTTAAGGTGAGAGGGGAGGGATACAAAAGGGTCCAGAGGGGCAATTTTTTTCACACAGAGTGGTGAGTGTTTGGAACAAGCTGCCAGAGGTAGTAGTAAAGGTACGTACAATTTTGTTTTTTTTTAAATGCGTTTAAACAGTTACCTGGATAAGATGAGTTGGAAGGAAATTAGGCCAAATGCGGACAACTGGGACTAGCTTAGGTCCCAATTGAACTTGCATGCTAGCTTATACATGGGGAACCCCAAATCCCTCTGTTCTAAAGCTGTAATATTTCTCCATTTAAATAATATTCAGCTCCTTTATTCTTCCTACCAAAGTGCATCACCTTCCATTTCCTGTATTATATTCCATCTGCCAAGTTCTTGCCCACTTAACTTAACCTCTCTATATCCATCTGTAGACTTGTTGGATGGGACTTTATGGCTTTGCTCAGCCTAAAACTGTAAAGTCCCACCCAAAGTCAACAGAACTTCCCACTGTCTGCCCTCTCGCTTGCTTCGATTCCCACAGCAAGCAGGGCAGTAAAATTCCAGCCTTCGTCTCACCCTCGCAACTCATCATCTGCAAACTTGGCAATAGTACATTCATTTCCCTTGTATAAGTCATTAACATATATTGTAAATAATTGTGGCTCCAGCACTGATCCCTCTGGCACTCCACTAGTTACAGTTGCCACCCTGAAAATCCACTCTTATCGCAACACTCCACCTTCTTTTAGTTAGTCAATTCTCTACGCATGTTCATATATTACCCCCCAATATCATGAGTTCTTATTGGTATTTTTACAGTAAATTTCAAGAAGGTGATTGGAAACAGTCCAGTCAGTAACTACAGCCTTAAAATGTAATAATATTATAAATAAAATAAACTGAATAAACTGGGCTTGTACGCGTTAGAGTTTAGAAAAATGAGGGGAGATCTCATTGAGACGTATAAGATGATGAATGGGATGGATAGGATAGAGGTGGAAAGACTCTTCCCGCTCAAAAAAGACAGTAGGACTAGGGGGCACAGCCTCAAGATAAAAGGGGGACGGTTTAGAACGGAGTTGAGGAGGAACTTCTTCACTCAAAGGGTGGTGAATCTCTGGAATTCTCTGCCCGTTGAAGTGGTGGAGGCTGCCTCGCTAAATATTTTTAAGACGCGGGTTGATGGGTTTTTGATAAGAGAGGGGATTAAGGGTTATGGGGAGAGGGCGGGAAAGTGGAGCTGAGCAGCGACAGATCAGCCATGATCTTATTGAATGGCGGGGCAGGCTCGAGGGGCTAGATGGCCTACTCCTGCTCCTATTTCTTATGTTCTTACATTCTTATGTAATTTTCTGTGATAGAAAGTTCAATGGAATGTGTGTAATGTAGATACAATTGTATGCAGGATGAGGTTGTGAAGCAAATGGAGGACAGACAAGCCAGAGAGTAAGATACAAGAATTTATGGCTCAGACTAACGTTGCCAAAGACAAGTGCCTTCTCAGGGCAAAGGTTCACAAGGACAAAGCAGATATTTTTGTAAGGAAGGCATTGGGGCACTTGGAAATCTGGTTGGTGAAAAAAGGAAAATTTTGAAGGTTAGGCAAGATTTATGTTAGATATTCAAAAGTGATGAAAGTGCCAGAGGCATAAAGGTTGTGGTTATGATAAATTGTAGAAATGGTGTTCACATACAACAAGGCCAAGATATTTAACATAATTAACTAGAAGTGTTAATGTGGGCTTAGATGGAAAACGTGTTAGAACTTGTAGCCAGATGCAGCAACCTTAATGAAGGGTACAAGAGTGACAATTGATTAAGTAAATTTTGATTCGTTGAAACAAGCCACTGCATCATCTTAGATTTGGTTGTAGAAGGAGAAAGCCTTATGGATAGAAAGAATTGGTATCCCAAGACTGGATTCAGAAATCAGAGGAGATTTAATTAAAGTTACATTCCCTCCAGACCACACACCAGTTCATCTTGGAAACATACTGATGTGCCTTTACTACCTCTGGGTCAAAATCCTGGGACTCACTTCCTAACAGCAACATGCGTGTACCTATACCACATGAATTGCAGCGGTTCAAGACAGCGACTCACTACCAATTTCTCAAGGGCAATTAGAGATGGACAATAAAATCATGCAACATCCACATCCCTTGAATAAAATAAGAAAGTGGTATGTTTCTACATGTATACCAGCAAATTAATTAACTCTTTGTTTCTGGGCTTAGCCCCATTCTTTAAAATGCACTTCCAAATAAATCATTTCTATTTGCCTTCTGAATCTCATGTGCCGCAGCAAGGAATGCAAAAGTACCATTCTGTCCAAAAAAACAAACATAAACAATTCCAGCAATTATTTGCTCATTGAGCCTGTGTGCATTTAACAGCTAGTACTCTTCATTCAGCAACACTCACAGAAAACATTATTGTGTTTTTAAATTATTTGCTAGGTAACTGACCAATGTATAGCATTGTTTGAGGAATACATCTTGAACAAAGCTAGCTTTCACTATCAATACATCTAGTTAATTAGGTGTTCAACATCCTGGAAAGCCATTAATTGACATCACTGCGAATGAGCACCAGCTTAAAATACTTAATTAAGGTAAACAATTTCAATAAATGGTAGAATATTTTAAAAGCAATAGTGTCAGCTGCAATGTTTAATTGTAGAAATAAAGCAATTCTACAAATAATTGCCTAATTGTCAATTTATTATTCATTTTAAGACTGGCACGATAAATAATGCAATAGAGACAAAATGAATTGATCTATTGTTTGCCAAACTTGAAATCGCCACAAAGAGCGGAGAAAATGAACAAACTTGATGCTAAATCCTGCTCACTGCAACTCAATTAAGTTCATTAACACGCAGTTTTAGGATCCATCATTTTAGATGGACCTTGCCTACAGCCAAATTTAACATCCTGTGTTTCCTAAAGTGAAATGAAAAAGGCATCAACTAGAGTGAGGAGGGCATGTTACTCAAAAACTGAAAATAAAAATCCTCTTCCAAGTAGATGTGATCAAATAACAATTGGGAAAGCTTTATATACCCAACATTTTCAGGAAATGTCTCAAATTGAAGCAAAAGTATTTTATTTGTGATAATAACAGGATTTGATGCAGGGTGGATTACAGTCACAAAAATCATTTCAAAAGAAACTTTTATTGGAAATGGGAGAAGATTTTTTGTTGTGTGCAAAACTACAAAAGAATATTTGTTCAATGTCAGCTTGGGTCAGTATGGGGTGCTGTTTCCAGGACTGGGGTTAAACCTCTTCTCCACTGGCTTGACCACAAGAACCTAGGCTGACACTTAAGCACAGTATTTTATCAAACATGTTACCTTATGAATGTGATGTTAAACCAAGTCTATTTGCTTGAGATCTCAAAGATCTCATGGCATCATGCAGAGTGGACCAGGGAAGTTCTCTTCAAATTCTGACCAAATGAAATATCTCAAACAGATTATCAAGTTACCTATTTCGTGAGAGCAGCCTCACTCACCTACAAAGCAACAGTTCAGAAAGCAACTTTTGACTGTGAACTGTGTTGGATGACCTGAAAATGCGAGAAGCGCTGTGAAAATGCAAGCTTAATTAGATTTGGACTGTTCAACCAATAAAAATTAAAGCTCAATCATGAAGTTAAGGTTTAAAAGTCTTCACACTTGATGACTAGTTCAAAGCAATAGAATCCCTATAGTGCAGGATGAGGCCATTCAGCCCATTAAGTCTGCACTGACTCTCCGATGGAGCATCTTTCCCAGGCCCAACCCCTCCGACCTATCTCTGTAACCCCATGCATTTACCCCACTAATCCAACAAACCTACACAGACTGGAATACTAAGGAGCAATTTAGCATGGCCAATTCACCTAATCTGCACATCTTTGGACAGTGGGAGGAAGCCAGAGTATCTGGAGAAAACCACACAGATAGAGGGAAAACGTGCAAACTCCACACAGACAGTTACCCAAGGCTGGAATCGATCCCTGGCGTTGTGAGGCAGCAGTGCTAACTGCTGTGCCACCGGAGTGTCCCAGGATGCACAGGATGATTAACAGTCTGACAGCCTGTGCTGTGGACACTCCTATTAATTAGCCCTCTTTGGCAGGAAGGGTTTTCCCACAACCCATAAATCAATGAGGAAAAGGCAAGCATCCACTCTCAATATTTGCAAGCAGTTTGCTGGATAACTCCACTCATTGCACTGTCAAGAATTGATTTCTAATAGTGCAGTTTCAGACTCAGAGGCTAGACTGGTACCATTTAGCAAATGGTTTGTTACCTTACCCATCAAATAGAATCTAACAAATTGACGAGAATAAGTTTTACTTTCATCCCTTTCCTTTCAGATACCATTTACAAGAAGTTAAACGGACAATGTATTCTTGTTTCTGTCATTTATGTGTTCATCGCCAGATCTCAAAGTAAATTGGTCAAATCTTCCTTGCCCACGAAAAAATAGTAATTCATGTCCAGTAATAACCTTCAGTATTTGGAATGACTAAGATGTGAAATTCATCAAGAGCAGACAGTGAAAAGTAACATTGTGTGATAAGGAATATTTGTGTATCAATATTTCAGTCTCAGATGAAGCAATTCAGCATTTAGAGTGAACAAATGGACAAATCCAATTACGAAACCTCAAGCAAATAGCTTAAGGATAGGCTTTGAAAGAAACCTTTGAAAGAAATACCTGGTCGCTGGTTGTTAACGATTTCAGGATGCCATGGTGAAGTTACAAAACAATCTACGACTATAAACTTAGTTCCACAATTCATAAAAGCAAAACTGCAAAGTATTTAACAATGGTACATATGGACAAATGGGAAGTGTGACAGAGCTTTTACAATCATTTGCTTTATTTGGGATTCTTGGGCAATTGTAGTGGTTTTGTTGCTAAACTAGATACAGTTTTTATTCCAATGAAAGCTTATTGTTTATCCTCTTGATTTTAGCTGATTCAAGTTTGAAATGACATTCATGCCTCGCAATGACCATCTCCAATAAGAGTGAACCTAACTACCTTCTCTTGACATTCAGTAGCATTACCATTGCTGAATCCCCCACCATCAATATCCTGGAGGTTGCTATTGACCAGAAACTGAACTGGATCAACACATAAATACTATGGCTCCAAGAGCATATCAGAGGCTGGGGATTTTTCAGTGAGTAACTCACTTCCTAGCTTCATTTACAGGGCACAAGTCACAAGTGTGATGGAATACTCTCTACTTGCCTGGATGAGTGCAACTCAAACAACATTCTAGAAGCTCTACACCATCCAGGACAAAGCAGCCTACTTGATTGGCACCCCATCTAACACGCTCAACATTCACTCCCTCCACCACTGATGCACAATGGCAGCAGCGTATACCTGTATATACCATATATACACGATACACTGCAGTAACTCACCGAGGGTCTTTTGGCCACAACTTCTAACCCTGCAACCTCGCCCTTATGGATGGGGCAGTGGATGCATGGCAACACCACCATCTGCAAGTTCCCCTCTAAGCCACACATCTTCCTGATTTGGAACTATACTGTGTCATTCCTTCACTGCTGCCGAGTCAAAATTCTAGAACTTCCTCCCGAACTGCACTACAGGTGTACCTAAACTACATGGGACTGCAATGATCCAAGAAAGTGGCTCATCACCACCTTCTCAAGAGCAATTAGCGATGGACAACAAATGCTGGCCTAGCCAGCGATGCCCACATCCTAGGAAATAATTTTTAAACACTTTTTTTGTCAGCAAAGCATCAATTAAGATTATACATGACTTAAGAATATTTGTCTCTTGCTGGACAGTCACAAAGTTAGTATAAAGAATAAACTATTCTAATAAATGTATTCTTTGGACATTCAAATAATTAGCATAGTGAAAAGAATAACCATATACCTGGTGATAGTTTTATCTATCAGACACAGCTCCTGGGATGATTGATTATCATGTGCCATTCCACTTCGTTATATAGTACAACTGTCAGTTATTTGAATGCTAATCAGAAAAAGAAAAAAAACTTCAATTTACTCAAACATTTGATTGCATTACTCATGTACAATTCTTCAGTTGCACCAGACAGAAGACACTGCCTTTGAACGATAAGCATACACGCAAACTTACATTTCCATTTTTTGAATTACTGTTCTAGGATGTAATTTCTGTAATTTTAGCGGAATAAAGTTACAGTTGCATTTAGTTTACTCATAAACATGCATTTATTTAGCATCTTACAATATAATAAAACATCCCAATGTATTAATAAGAGCAATCACACTGTGCGAGTGTCAACTGGTTATAAAATGTGACCAAAAATATGGTCAAAAAGACAGGTTCTCAGGAGCCTTTTAAAGTAGAGAAGCAAGGCTCAGCAGGATGTGCAAGTTCAGTTGAGTGCTTTGGGAAATCAGGAAGTTTCTGGTAGTCTGCAGGGCAAACGTGATAAACTAGCAGAGCTTAATAAAGGGCATGGCATGCCAGATTTAGAAAGAATTTAAGACATCAGAATTAAGGTGGTTGAGAAGAAATGAAGCCTGGAGATAACGAAAGCATAGATGAGACTTATGTCAGCATTAATTGTTGTAAACTAAGGAAACTATTTCAATTCCAGTTACCTGACTATTTGTTATGTCCCTTAATACCTTTACATCACAAGTCAATATCTCCATTCTAACTAGCTCAAGCGACAAGAAGAAACTGATTTCATTCCCCTTGAATTTGTTTTTAAGTAAATATCATTGTCCTATAATAAAACTTAGTTCAATTACAACCTGCTGTACTCCCATGGGGTCAACGTGACTATTTTTAATTCCAAAAACTGGAGTACAAAAATGTAAGCCAATACTGCAATACAGTACTGAGGGAGTGCAGCACTGCCAGAGGCCGGTTAGTTTAACGTCTGTTGTAGGTAAAATGTTAGAATCCGTGATCAAGGAGAAAATAGCGAGGCATCTTGAGGAGAACTGTTTGATAGAGCAGACGCAGCACGGTTTCGTTAAGGGGAAGTTGTGTCTGACGAATTTATTGGAGTTCTATGAGGATGTGTCTAGGGCGGTGGATAGAGGAGAGCCGGTGGATGTGGTGTTTTTTGATTTTCAGAAGGCGTTTGATAAGGTGCCTCACAAGAGGTTATTACAGATGGTCAGGGGGCATGGAGTTGGGGGTAGGGTGTTAGCGTGGATAGAGGATTGGCTGTCAAATAGAAGGCAGAGAGTGGGGGTCAATGGGTGCTATTCGGATTGGCAGTTGGTGACTAGTGGAGTGCCCCAGGGGTCGGTGCTGGGGCCTCAGCTATTTACCATTTATATAGATGATCTGGAGGAGGGAACCGAGTGTATGGTGTTGAAATTTGCCGATGACACCAAGATTGGTGGAATGGCAAATTGTGCGGAGGGTGTGGAGAGTCTGCAGAAGGATCTAGATAGGCTGGGCGAATGGGCAGGAACTGGCAAATGGAATTTAATGTTGGTAAGAGTGAAGTTGTCCACTTTGGTAGGAATAATGGTAGGAAGGACTATTACTTACATGACGAAAAACTGCAGCATGCGACGGTGCAGAGGGACCTTGGGGTCCTTGTGCATGAGTCGCAAAAAGCCAGCCTGCAAGTGCAGCAGGTGGTCAGGAAGGCGAATGGGATGCTGGCCTTCATAGCGAGGGGTATAGGGCACTGGTGAGGCCGCAGCTGGAGTACTGTGTGCAGTTTTGGTCACCGCACTTACGCAAGGATATTTTGGCCTTGGAGGGAGTGCAGAGGAGGTTTACTAGGCTGATACCGGAGTTGAGGGGGTTGAACTATGAGGAGAGGCGGAATAAACTAGGCTTGTACTCGTTAGAGTTTAGAAGAATGAGGGGAGATCTTATTGAGACATATAAGATGACGAATGGGATGGATAGAATAGAGGTGGAGAGGCTCTTCACGCTCAGAAAGGACAGTAGGACTAGAGGGCACAGCCTCAAGATAAAGGGGGGGGCGGTTGAGAACGGAGTTGAGGAGGAACTTCTTCACTCAAAGGGTGGTGAATCTCTGGAATTCTCTGCCCGTTGAAGTGGTGGAGGCTGCCTCGCTAAATATATTTAAGACGCGAGTTGATAGGTTTTTGATAGGCAAGGGGATTAAGGATTATGGGGAGAGGGCGGGAATGTGGAACTGAGCCACGACAGATCAGCCATGATCTTATTGAATGGCGGGGCAGGCTCGAGGGGCTAGATGGCCTACTCCTGCTCCTATTTCTTAGGTGGTATCTTTTGAACAACATGTTGAACTGTGCTCTCAGGTGGACATAAAAGATCCTATGATACTATCCAAAGACAACCAGAGGAATTAGCCTGGTATCCAGGCCAATGTCTTCAATCATCATCACAAAAACAGATCGTCTGGTCATTATCATATTGTTGTTTATGGGAGTTTGTTGTGCATATAAGAATTAACATGCTTTCCATTTTTGTATGTTAGTTTGCTCCTCATTTTCAACCTACACTAACAAAAATAAACAGCCAAATGCATAATTTACTCTGTCAGCGCACAGGCAATCCACTGACAGTCCACAGCTGTCAATCATCTCAGGAGTCCTAAGCCTAACCATCTTCAGCTACTTCATCAACAGCTTTCTATCCATCATAAGATCAGAAGTAAGGCTGTCCGTTGTTGACTGAACAATGTTCAGCACCATTCATGACTGATTAGATGCTGAAGCTATCCATATGCAACAGCAACAAGACCTGGACAATACCCAGGCTTGGACTGGTGAGTAGCAACTAACGTTCATGCCACACAAGTGCCAGGCAATAACGATTTCTAAGAGAAACCATTACCCCTTGATGCCCAATGGCATTACTATCACTGAATTCTCCACCATCAATTTCCTGGGGGTTACAGATATATTAACCAGAAACTGAACTGGGCTAGCCATATAAATATTGTGGCTACTGAAGCAGGCTAAGGATCCTGCAGCGAGTAACTGACCTCCTGACGCCTTGAAGCTTGTCCACCATCTACAAGGCATGAATCAGGAGGGTGATAGAATACTCTCCACTTGTCTGGATGAGTGTAACAACACTCAAAGTTCAATAAATTTCAGGACAAAGCAGCCCGTTTGATTGGCACCCTTTCCACAAACATTCGGTCCCTCCAAAACTGACGCACAGTGACAGCCCTTATGTATCATCTACAAGTTGCACTGCAATAACTCATTAAGGTTTTTTAGGCATCACTTTTCAAAGCCACAACCACCAACATCTAGAAGGACAAGAATAGCAGATATCTGGGAAAATTACCTCCAAGTCACTCACCATCCTGACTTTGAAATATTATTGCCATTCCTTCACTTGTTCAAAATGCTGGAACTCCCTTTCTAACAGCACAGTGGGTGCAACCACACTGCATAGACTGCAATGATTCAAGAAGACAACTCATCACTAACTTCCCAAGGGCATCTATGGCTAGACAATAAATGTTGGCCTAGCCAGCGCTACCCAAATCCCATAAACAAATTTTTGAAACAGCTCCTTGTGGCGGCAATACGTGGAAACTTGACCTCTCAGTCCCAGGCTAAAGCTTCAGAGGGCCTCAGAGGAGCTTTATTCCCCCAGACAAGCAGTGTTCAGTCCCACAGCATGCAGATACACCTGA
This sequence comes from Carcharhinus amblyrhynchos, assembly GCF_965287045.1. Lineage (NCBI taxonomy): Eukaryota > Metazoa > Chordata > Chondrichthyes > Carcharhiniformes > Carcharhinidae > Carcharhinus > Carcharhinus amblyrhynchos. The sequence goes on along the minus strand of NC_137331.1, from coordinate 82,279,287 downwards.
ACCAAACTCCCATAGGTGAATATCTACACTATCTTGTGGGTATCTCAGCAGAATTGAAGACTAAGAAAGTCAACCCTGACAAAACATCTGGAGTGGACCAAAAGTTACACTGTCTAAAAATATCAGCTTTTCCACAACACCTGCAACTCAAGCCAGTGCCAAACATAGTGCTTTGCATTCATTTGGACTCAACAGGGGAGGTCATGAGGGGCACCCTAATGTATGGGCAGCCCAAGGTTTCCATATATTTTGCCCAGATAGAACCCATGAGAATACACTCCAGTTTTGCAGCATTTAACGCAACACGAGCGACAGGAGTTACATGTGATAAGCTCAATGACTGGCATTGAGAGCAGGTGCTACGGGTATCTCCGACAGTGGGAGACAGGGACCTTTATGTCCACTGGTCAACCACTGCCCCCACCTCAAAAAGCACAGAAATGTAACAGCACAAACGGTGCAATCCCTGACTATCAAGATGCTGACCTGCCACGGTCCACCTGCTTCAATGAGTGCTCACCCGTTTAACAAGTGGACAGAATCTATCACACTAAGCAACTAAATATAACAAACAAAAAGAAAGATGCCATCTTTTCAATTTGCCAAACTGGAACATGCAGATGGGGCTGACTGATAACTCATAACTGATCCAGTATCACCTCAAGTTAACTATGGTCAAGATGGAGTTTTACAAGCTGGGGCTGAACTTTGACATAGCTTCCTGATAAGAGACCAGACTTGCCAAGAGTGAATTACTGAAAGATAAACATTACATGTGCATCTGGCAAAGGAAGAATTCAGAGGAAACGCCTGGACAAGGTGTAGTTCTTCTGCAAAGAACTCACTGGTCGCCATGACAGAACTCACCACAAAAGACTCAGAACATTTTTTTCCCATCTGCCTCTCAACTCAAACAGGGCCAGTTAATAGAACCATAGAACACTACAGCACAGAAACAGGCCTTCTGGCTGTGTCGAACCATTTTTCTGCCTAGTCCCACTGAGCTGCACCCGGACCATATTCCTCCACAGCCCTCTCATCCATGTATCTGTCCAAGTTTTTCTTAAACGTTAAAAGTGAGTCCGCATTTACCACTTCATCTGGCAGCTCATTCCACACTCCCACCACCCTCTGTGTAAAGAACCTCCCCCCCAATATTCCCTTTAAACTTTTCCCCCTTCACCCTTAACCTACGTCCTCTAGTTTTTTTCCTCCCCTAGCCTCAGTGGAAAAAGACCGCTGCATTCACTCTATCTATGCCCATCATAATTTTATACACCTCTATCAAATCTCCCCTCATTCTTCTGCGCTCCAGGGAATAAAGTCCTAGTCTATTCAACTTCTCTCTGGAACTCAATTTCTCAAGTCCTGGCAACATCCTTGTAAACCTTCTCTGCACTCTTTCAACCTTATTAATATCCTTCCTGTAACTAGGTGACCAAAACTGCACACAATATTCTAAATTCGGCCTCACCAATGTCTTATACAACCTCACCATAACATTCCAAGTCTTATACTCAATACTTTGATTTATAAAGGCCAATGTTCCAAAAGCACTCTTTACAACCCTATCCACCTGTGACGCCACTTTCAGGGAATTATGTATCTGTATTCCCAGATCCCTCTACTACTACTCTTCAGCGTCCTACCATTTACCTTGTATGTTCTACCTTGGTTTGTCCTTCCAAAGTGCAATACCTCATACTTGTCTGCATTAAACTCCATCGGCCATTTTTGAGCCCATTTTTCTAGCTAATCCAAATCCCTCCGCAAGCTTTGAAAACCTTCCTCACTGTCCACTACACTTCCAATCTTTGTATCATCAGCAAATTTGCTGATCCAATTTACCACATTATCATCCAGATCATTGATATAGGTGACAAACAACAATGGACCTAGCACTGATCCCTGTGGCACGCCACTAGTCACAGACCTCCGCTCAGAGAAGCAACCCTCTGCTACCACTCGCTGGATCTTTCCATTCAGCCAATGTCAAATCCAATTTACTACCTCTCCATGTATACCTAGTGACTGAACCTTCCGAACTAACCTAAGGAATGTCTATGTTCCAACACTGCAGCAAAAGATTAGTTCTATGAGGAACTCACTACTGCTATCAACAGAATCCAAAAGGCAGAACATCTTTAACTACTGGGGGATTTTGATGCAAGTGTGGGCCTGGACCATGAGACATGGCTCTCCTGCTTTGTACATCATGGCTTGGGAAACGTAACTGAAAATGGACAGAGCTTACTTGAGCTTTACTGCTACCATGAGCTTTGCATAACTACCTTGCAAAACAAACCATGCCACAAGGTGGCCCGGAGACATCAAAGTTTAGGTCATCAATCCTGACCTGATCATCACCAGTCAGGACTCTTTCAACATATGCAGCCACCTCAGTGCTGATAGTGATACAGATTACTCTCTGGTGTGTAGCAGAGTTAGGATGCAATCCTTGAAGCTTACATTTTCTATCAACATTAGCCAGTCTACCCAGCCAAATAAAACCATGAGTTCCAAATGTGATTGAAATTGAAATGTGATGTAGTGACTAGGGGAATTTCACAGCAACTTCACTGCAGTGATAATGACTCATAAATAAACTTTAACTGGTGCTCTCCATTTGAGATAGCAACAATGCCATAGTCTCAACACATGAGAAGCAGGAGAGTACAAGCGGTGACCGGTTCAAGACTAATGGGACTGTGCTGAAACCAGTCATTGAAGCCAAGCGATCTGCCCTCATTAATTACAACAGAGGTCAGAGTGGGAAGATACTGAATGCATTAAGACCAGGAGATGCAAAGCACTTTGCTAATGACTACTGGTTACAACTCTGCCAGAATAGTCAGATAGTCTTCAACACAGGGAATGTGTATATGACGAGATCAAAAATGCAGCAGGTCCATCAGCAAAGAAAAATGTTCCATTAAAAACAAAGAGAGAGGAGGTCATCACTGACTGCACTAAACACTTAGTGAGATGGTGGAACACACTGAGTTGTGCTCCTGGGAGATCTGGGATGAGAGTGGCATAAAACAGTCTGAAAATTAGTGGCCAAAGATGAAAATGTCTGAAATTCTTTTGTGACAAGGAATCATGTAATTACAGCACTTTTTATGATCTGTAGTGAATGCAAATGCTTCAAAGCCACTTCAAGAGTTTGGAATGATTAGACTTTCATATGGGCAGAAACATTAGTTTCCCCTTGTTTACCTTCTATTACTGAAAAGATTGTGAAGCAATGCATTTTACCAAATCACATTAGTGACCTCAGTATTTCAACATATGTACACATTATAGTGTGTTGGACAAAGTATTTTACAAACAACTTAAGGTAAACAAAAATCAGGAAATATTTGCATCCGATCACGTTCCACACAATCTGGGCAATCTACTCTACATACTGGTAACACTGGCAAATACTAGCACTTTAATTTGTTCAGCTACTACCTGCGAACTGAATATCTGCGTCGACAAAACTTTACCTAATTTGACACAATACGAATTGTAAAAGTACCACGAGATGAACACAGTTTTTTTAAAGTTTATTTATATTGTCACCAGTAGGCTTACATTAATACTGCAATGAAATTACTGTGAAAATTCCCTAGTCACCATACTCTGACACCTGGTCAGATACACTGAGGGAGGATTTAGCATAGCACCTAACCAGCACATCTTTTAGACTGACTAGACTTATTTTAGCACTTAAAATCTCACAGCTCCTCTGGCTGGGGTTTTATCTCATTATTCAACCCAAAGTATTGGCAATGCCCAGGTGCTGAGAGCAGGTTGTACCTCCTTCAACAGCTCATGTCAAACCAGCGTTTGGCTCAAGGCCACGGGAGACTGTCATTGTTGGGATTCTTTGTGAATTCAGCAGTTTTATGTTCAGCCGGCTGAAACTCTTTATTCAAATTCACCCACTTGTGTTCAGGGTGGGGTAAAAAAAGTGAGAGTGGGTCATGCACAATTAGGGTTGATCAACTGACTTCAACAATTAATGAAAACACTGTTGCACAATCTGGTAATTGTAACCAGCACCTTGTTCCAAACGTAAAGAGCAGCATATCAAACAAGTAACTGCGCAAACTACTATGTGCCAACAGCTCAACAACTGAACTCCCCAACTCCTGAAGCCTCCAGATAGAATCAACAACAACGAAGGTTTTGTGCTGATATACCTAACAGGAGGGTGAAGGGCAATAATTTGACAATCAGGACCATAACACATCACAACTCATCCTCCTCAGATAGTTCAGCTAGTGAAGGCAACACATAACCGAGCTCCCTGGTCCAACAGAACCTAATTTTGAGCTGTCCGCTTGTACAGAGGCTGATCCCAGAATTTGACATTCTAAGGTTGATATGTTAGTGTTTAGTGCTCAGAATCAGCCAATCATAATTGCTGAAAAATAGACAATATCTTTGTGGATTGAGTCCTAGCTTAATTCCACTGGTCATCTTCAGCACAATCCAAGTTTTTTTTTATCCACGCAGTCTTTTAAAGATCATGGTTATGATTTTCTGTACTAGATGTTAATTAAAACAGTCAGTTTCTCTGGCCAACAACCTAACACAGAGACAGGTACTTGCACTCCAGGTCTGAAGAAAGTGCCTGCCACGTCCTCTGCCTCTACAATAATAAAACCTGCATCTAACGCCAAACAAACACCTATACTCACATAGGACAAGTAACAAAGGAGGGTCTAGGGAGTCTGGCAAACCTTGTCAGCCAATGGTTGGTGTTCTGGCAATGTTACAGCTGCCAGTCTGTGGAGGCATTGGGCAACGTCAAGCATGAGCAGAACAAAACATGTACATCATCAAGCACAGGCTAAGTGGAGTAACAGACAGTAGGAAAGAGGTGGTGGAGGTCAGAAAAACATTTTGATGGGCAGGATTCCATAACTGAAAAGCAAAAACCTCTTATCCCTGGAATATGACATTCGAGGAAACTCTACAGATCATAAAAGACTTGCCCATCAGGAACAGCTGGACATTGAACACAGTGGAGGAGTTTAAGTTTATTATTAGTGTTACAAGTAGGCTTACAACAACACTGCAATGAAGTTACTGTGAAAATCTCCTATTTATCACACTCCGGTGCCTGTTCGGGTACACTGGGGGAGAATTTAACAAGGCCAATACACCTAACCAGCGTGTCTTTTGGACTGTGGGAGGAAACCTACACAGACACAGGGAGAATATGCAGACTCCACACAGACAGTGACCAAGTGAATCCTGCACCTTAGCTGCCCAAAGTCTCCCTCTGTGTTAGAGGCTGCCATGCCATAAGTGGGGCTCCTGAGTGCACCAGGGGATGCTTAACACAGAGTTGATTACCACCGCTCTAATCACCAACCAAAGTGGAAATCTGCAAGTTGCATTTCTCCAATTCTTAATTAGCAGTCCCCCTTTATTTAAATATTGTGAAACTCATAAACAAAATTGTTTATGAAAGTGAAATAAACATACAGTGTTAAAGGCCATGATTTTGCGCTGTCTCCCGGGGCTGAATGGTTAATTGCTGGACAGTGCAGTATAACTGTGTTCTCACCCCCCTCACTCACCTCTGGCTCCGGGGACTGCGGTCCGGTGCTCCCTAACATCCCCGCTGCCTTCCGGCCGCGTCACCATGGCAACAGCCGCGGGCTGATCTTCCGCCAATACCGCTCGCGAGGGACCATTCGAATGTTCCCGCTCACGCCCGGCGCCTCCACCCATTTCCGGTCCTACCACTCCTGACTCCGGGCGCTCGCCGTTCCCCCCACTCGAGTTCCTCCTCTTCATCCTTAGACTGAGCGCAGGACTGGACGCTTCACATCAGACAGTCCTGTCAACACTGGCGGCTCACGTTTCCCTTATTCTATGATTTGATTTATTATTGTCACATATATTAACATACAGTGAAAAGTATTGTTTCTTGTTTTCTATACAGACGGAGCATATCGTTCATAGAGAAGGAAATGAGAGTGTAGTGTTACATTCATAGAAACTGTAATATACCCACAGAAAGGGTGGAGAGCTTCAAGTTTTTAATGTGTCCAGATCACCAACAACCAATCCTGGTTCCTCCATGCCAACACTATAGCTAAGAAAGCCCACCAAACACTGCTATTTTCTCAGAAGATTAAGAAAATTTGGCATGTCAGCTACGACTCTCACCAACTTTTACAGATGCACTATAGAAGGTATTATTTCTGGTTGTGTCACAGCTTGGTATGGCTCCTGCTTGCTCAAGATTGCAAGAAACTATAAAAGGTTGTGAATGTAGACCAATCCATCAAGCAAACCAGCCTCCCATCCATTGACTCTGACTACGCTTCCCGCTGCCTCAGCAAAGCAGCCAGCATAATTAAGGACCCCATGCAGCCGGACATTCACTCTTCCACCTTCTGGAAAAAAATACAAAAGTCTGATGTTACGTACCAACGGTCTCAAGAACAGCTTCTTCCCTGCTGTTGTCTAACTTTTGAATGGACTTACCTTATATTAAGTTGATCTTTCTCTACACTCAAGCTATGACTGTAACAATACATTCTGCACTCTCTCATTTCCTTCTCTATGAACAGTATGTTTTGTCTGTATAGCGCACAAGAAACAATGTTTTTCATTGTATGTTAATACATATGATAATAATAAATCAAATCATATCAAGTACAGCCATAGCTAGGGTGTAGAGAAAGATCAACTTAATGCAACGTAAGTCCATTCAAAAGTCTGATGGCAGCAGGAAAGAAACTGTTCTTGTGTCAGTTAGTACATGACCTCAAACTTTTGTATCTTTTTCCTGACGGAAGAAGGTGGAGGAGAGAATGTCTGGGGTGCATGGTGTCCTTATTTATACTGGCTGCTTTGCCAAGGCACCAGTAAGTGTAGACAGAGTCAATTGATGGGAGACTGGTTTGCCTGATAGATTGGACTACACAACCTTTAGTAGTTTCTTGCAGTCTTGGGCAGAGCAGAAGCCATACCAAGCTGTGATACAACCAGAAAGAATGCTTTCTATGGTGCATCTATAAAAGTTGGTGAGAGTCATAGCTGATATGCCAAATTTCCTTAATCTTCTGAGGAAATAGAGGTGTTGGTGGGCTTTCATAAGCATAGTGTCAGCATGGGGGGATCAGGACAAGTTGTTGGTGATCTGGACACCTAAAAACATGAAGCTCTCAACCTTTTCTACTTTGTTACTGTCGCTGCAGACAGGGCTATGTTCTCCTCTACATTTCCTGAAGTCGACGACAATTTCCTTGGTTTTGTTAACATTGAGGGAGAGATTATTGTCACCAGATTCTCTATCTTCTCTAACTCATCCCTGTACTCTATCTCGTCATTGTTTGAGATCCATTGGCTGCATTCACTGAAGTAAGTAGAATACTGGAATGCTGGAATCTGAAACAAGAACAAAGGATGCTGGAAAAACACAGCAGGTCTGACAGCATCTATTAGGAGAGAAACTCAATTAACATTTTGAGTCCTTTGACTCTGTGTCAGAACTGAAGAGGGGGAGAATGTGTTAGAGTTGTACCAAAGTGGAGGGCATACCCCTGTTTACATCAATGGAGATGAAGTAGCTCCTCCTTCATGTATTTGTAGTTACCTTTGTTTAATTATAACTTGTTATGATATTACATCCTGACAACTGCTAGGAGGCCTGTACATAACTCCCATCAGGGCCTTTTTATCTTTTTATGCCTTCTGATCCTATATCGCTTCTTGTTATCGATCCAGTCCATCATTTAAACCAGCCTCCCATCCATTGACACTGTCCACACTTTCCACTACCTTGGAAAAGGTAGTGGAAAGTGCATAATCAAGGACCCCATGCACCTCCAACATACTCTCTTCCAGCTTCTTCCAATGAGAAAAAGATACCAAAATTTTAAGGACATGTACCAACCAATTCAAATACAGCTCTTTCCCCGCTGCCATCAGACTTTTGAAAGCTTTTATGTTTATTTATTAGTGTTCTCCCTGTGTCCTCCGGGTGCTCCAGTTTCCTCTCACAGTCCAAAAGACATGCTGGTTAGGTGCATTGGTCATGCTAAATTCTCCCTCAGTGTATTCAAACAGGGACCAGAGTGTGGCGACTCAGGGATTTTCACAGTAACTTCATTGGAACATTAATGTAAGCTTACTTGTGACACTAATAAATAAACTTAAAAAATCTATGCATTGGAATCTACGAGGGCCACCTGCTCCAATTATTACTTCATAGCAATTACACTTCCTAGTGGATAATTTAAGCGGCCTGGACATTGGATATGAGGAGGGGTAGAGGATACTTTGTTCATTACTTGATGACAACAAAATCCTAATGTGGTGTTTGTTTACCTCTGGCTCGGGTATAGAAATAATGATTTGGACTAAAATCCTAATGCCTATAACATATAAAATATGAGTACAAACGGTTCTTCATTCTTCAGAAATCCTGGACATGCTCTATCCATAAGATCCATTTTACCAGGGAGGGAGTATGACAGCCTACTTAAAGCTTGTAGCAAGATATCATTTGAATTTTCATGTATGTACTCTAGCTGTTATTGCTTTATATCTTATTCAAACTCAGTGAAATGCATGGCCTTTAGGTAACAATCTTTTTAAAAACTTTGAAATAGTTATATGGTTTGTAAAAGTTTAATAAAATTGCTAGCAATATTTTTGAGCGCTTAACTTAATGAGTCTTAATATCAAAGTTCTATTACAACTTAATTATTCCTAAACTGGGAATGCTGAAGGCAGTGCCAGAGCAGATGCTGCTACAGTCTCTAAGTGTACAATAACAGCTGGAAAAGATTTCTGCCGACACTTGTCTGAAGTTTCTTAGTCAACTCCAAGTTGCTATTTTCAGGATAACCTTTGATATTCCTGTATCCGTACCAACTAGGGTGACAGAAAGTTCTGTGCATTGGTAATGCTTGTGGCATTATGTTGATGCCTGGAAATTAAGATTTACCACAAGTTTTAGCATTGTGACATTTGTTTTTAAAAATCAGCACTGAAGGTGAAGTCAGCAGCTATTATAAAAGAAGTTTGAAAGCTATCAATTGATGAGATCAGATTTGAAGGTGGACTTTGTGCTGAAATGTTAATGACAAAACCGTTATCATTTTGGCTTCAGAATGAAAGTCTTACACAATGGGGAAATATAACATGCTAGAGTATTTTTACCTCCGATATACTAAAAGACAAAAGAGACATTTTCATACCCATTACAAATTTGGAATGATACAAAACATGCGTATTTGAACATCACATGTTGAAAAAAAGTCATTGAACTTCCCTGTGTTGCTACCTGATAAAGAGAGCTTCCACAAACTTGCTGTACTCATACATCTGAATAAAAATTACAGCTGCAACCTTGAAAAGTGAGTCACAGAGGATTCCATGTTTATAACAAGCAATTTTCGATCTTTTTATGCCCTCCAGTGTTCTGCAACATTCCCCAGCTGTGAGGACACTCTTGGCAGCCTTGCTAAACATGATTAATATACTTTTAGAATGTATTTTTATTTTTAGAGAAATCCTTTGTGGCGACGTTCATTGTGTTGCGAAGTTGGTGTTTGTAAGATTATTTTAAAAATTGTAAAATCCTCAGAGTTGTAAAATTGCAGGGACTGTTTGAAAGGTTTTTTTTTAAAAAAAAGAGATGCAGGTGCAAATGCAAGTACACAGAGAGTATAGTGTGAAACATTGTATTGCGAGGCTAGGCAGTAGAGTTCCCAAGACAACAGGCTGTTTTTGAATTTTAACCAATCAAATTAAAATAGGCAATTGAATAACAACAGTCTACCAGATTTGAACTTGATGTTTTGGTAAGCTGAAAATCAATCGTATTGTGGGGATTTTTGTTTGTCATCAGGGGTATAAGAGCCATCTCCCAGCTCCAGAGAACCAGCCAGCAACTGCCTCTGCCACAGCTTTAGAGTAAGATCATAAGAAATAGGAGCAGGAGTAAGCCATCTAGCCCCTCGAGCCTGCTCCGCCATTGAATAAGATCATGGCTGATCTGATAGTGGGTTCAGTTCCACTTACCTGCCCGCTGAGTGTTACCTGAGTGTTAGTTCTCAGAGAAGGGATCAACCTCTCCCTTCATAACAATTTTCTCAAACCCTACACACTGACTAACACCCTAAGTACTTAGGTTCATCTCGTTCAGGTCACCTGCATCTGCCCCATCATATCTTTACTCAGAGGGTAGTAAGGGTGTGGAATGCCCTGCCTGCAGCAGTTGTGGACTCACCAATTTTAAGAGCATTCAAATGGTCATTGGATAGGCATATGGATAATATTGGAATAGTTTAGGTTAGAGGGTCATTAGATTGGTTCCACTGGTCAGCGCAACATCAAGGGCCGAAGGGCCTGTACTGCGCTGTAATGTTCTATGTTCTATGTACTCCTGTGTGACCGAACGTCTTGCAGACACCACAAATTTCTCCATGCTTAGTTCCATCAACCTCCTCTTCCCTACATCCTGATTTCCACTGTGCAAAAAATTTCTACTCTAAAGCTCCACTACTCATCACACACTCGCACAAAATTCCACTCATCAGTTTCAACCTCTCCAATCTTCATCAATTCCCTGTCTTCCAAAACATCAAATCTTAAATTCTCAATATTTATAAATCCTTCTGTTTCCTTTCTCCACCTTAACTCCAAGACCTTGCTAGCCAATGTTCTTTGGCCATCCAGTTTTGGTTTCCCCTGAATCCAGCAACCACTTTGCCCCATCATTCGAACAAGAGCCACCTTGACCTTATTCTTTGGCATTCAAACTGATCTCACCATCCTTTCAGGCAGTAAATTTCAAACCATCAGAAAACTATTTTATAATAGTGCTTCTCTAGGTTACATATCAATTTCCACCATATCACAAAATGAAACCCTCAGTGCAAGATGGAATCTCAACACAACCTCACACAGCGTAACCTATACATCTACATTTGTGGACCTTTTGACTGTCAATCCTGTAACGTCTTCATCTCCTGCTGCAGTTTATTGCAATCATTGCCACAGTTTGATAACTTTGTGAATTTCAATATTGTTCCCTGAATACAGAAATATTTTGAATGTGGGCAAAGAGCGTATAAGTAGTCCTGAAGCAGACCTCTGTGGAACACAATTCCCCACGTCCATCCAGTTTGAGAAACTTCAATATATTTAGCTTTTGGTTTCTGCTCTCCAACCTTTAGAAAATCTACATAAACCACTTCAATTATGCAAAACTTTGCCAATAATCAAAAGAGACTTAATGGCTCTGAACCATGGAAGATGACTGGGAAAATTATTTGCAGAATTTGTATTCCCTTTTTCACTGCTCCCCCCCACCCCCCCCCTCACCCCGGCCCCCAACCACCACCACCACCACTTCTAAGAACATAAGAACATAAGAAATAGGAGCAGGAGTAGGCCATCTAGCCCTTCGAGCCTGCCCTGCCATTCAATAAGATCATGGCTGATCTGTCGTGGCTCAGTTCCACATTCCCGCCCTCTCCCCATAACCCTTAATTCCCTCTCCTATCAAAAACCCATCAACCCGCGTCTTAAAAATATTTAGCGAGGCAGCCTCCACCACTCCAAGGGGCAGAGAATTCCAGAGATTCACCACCCTTTGAGTGAAGAAGTTCCTCCTCAACTCCGTTCTAAACCGCCCCCCCTTTATCTTGAGGCTGTGCCCCCTAGTCCTACTGTCTTTTTTGAGCGGGAAGAGTCTCTTCACCTCTATCCTATCCATCCCATTCATCATCTTATACGTCTCAATGAGATCTCCCCTCATTCTTCTAAACTCTAACGAGTACAAGCCCAGTTTATTCAGCCTCTCCTCATAGCTCAACCCCCTCAACTCTGGTATCAGCCTAGTAAACCTCCTCTGCACTCCCTCCAAGGCCAAAATATCTTTGCGCAGGTGCGGCGCCCAAAACTGCACACAGTACTCCAGCTGCGGCCTCACCAATGCCCTATACAGCTGCAGCAAGACCTCCCTACTTTTATATTCAATCCCCCTCGCTATGAAGGCCAGCATCCCATTTGCCTTCCTGACCACCTGCTGCACCTGCAAGCTGGGTTTTTGCGACTCATGCACAAGGACCCCGAGGTCCCTCTGCACCGTCGCCTGCTGCAGTTTTTTGCCACGTAAGTAATAGTCCTTCCTACCATTCTTCCTACCAAAGTGGACCACCTCACACTTGCCAACATTAAATTCCATTTGCCATTTCCTGGCCCATTCGCCCAGCCTATCTAGATCCTTCTGCAGACTCTCCACACCCTCCGCACAATTTGCCGTTCCCCCAATCTTGGTGTCATCAGCAAATTTCGACACCCTACACTCGGTTCCCTCCTCCAGATCATCTATATAAATGGTAAAAAGCTGAGGCCCCAGCACCGACCCCTGGGGCACTCCACTAGTCACCATCCGCCAATCCGAATAGCACCCGTTGACCCCCACTCTCTGCCTCCTATTTGACAACCAATCCTCTATCCACGCTAACACCCAACCCCCAACTCCATGTCCCTCGACCTTCTGCAATAACCTCTTGTGAGGTACTTTGTCAAACGCCTTCTGAAAATCCAGGAAGACCACATCCACCGGCTTTCCTCTATCCACCGCCCTAGACACATCCTCATAGAACTCCAGTAAGTTTGTCAGACACGACTTTCCTTTAATGAAACCGTGCTGCGTCTGCTCTATCAAGCAATTCCCTTCAAGATGCCTCGCAATTTCCTCCTTAATGACAGATTCTAACATTTTACCTACCACAGACGTTAAACTAACCGGCCTATAATTCCCCGCCTTTTGCCTGGCACCCTTCTTAAACAACGGCGTAACATTAGCCGTTTTCCAATCTTCCGGCACTTCCCTGGAATCCAGCGACGTCTGGAAAATAACCACCAAGGCATCCACTATCACCTCCGCCATTTCTTTCAGAACCCTCGGATGCATTCCATCCGGTCCTGGGGACTTGTCCACAATCAGCCCCTCCAGTCTGTCGAGCACCGCCTCTCTAGTAACAGTAATGTCATTAAGACCCTCCAGTCCTACCACCTTTCCATCGCTAACTCCCGGCAAATTATTCACGTCCTCCTCTGTGAAGACAGAAACAAAAAAGTTATTCAATACCTTAGCCATATCCCCATCCCCTACCACTAGGTCCCCTTTCTCATCCTCTAAAGGACCAACGTTCACCCTAGCCAGCCTCTTCCTTTTTATATATTTATTAAAAACTCTTGCTATCCTTTTTTATATTAAGCGCTAGCCCAGCTTCATAGTTTCTCCTACCCTTCTTTATCAACTTCTTTGTCAATCTTTGTTGACATTTAAACCTCTCCCAATCCTCTTCTTGCCCACTACTCTTAGCTACTCTAAATTCCTCCGCTTTTAATTTAACACATTCCTTCACCTCCTTCGTTATCCACGGCTTAATACCTCTCCTCCTACGGTCCTTTTTGACCATCGGAATAAATTTCCGCTGAGCACCAAGGAAGATCTCCTTAAAGATCCTCCACTGCTCCTCAGCAGACCCTCCCTCTAACGTGCTTCCCCAGTCAACATTCGCCAATTCTTCTCTCATCCTACCGTACTCCCCTCTGTTCAAACAAAGGACGCGTGTCTGGAAACCCACTTTGATTCATAACTTTGATTCATGTATGAGTTACCATTGGTACCCTTAGCCCTTCACTTGAGTTACTCAAGAAAATGAAGAAGTTTTAACATTTTGATAACTATTGAGGTTGTTCTTCAGCGATCTACCGGGTTATCTTTTTAGTTATTCAGAATTTTATTTTTTGTTGTCAGTTAACTTCTTTCTTCTCATAGTATATTTTGTCTGTCTAGCTCACAAGAAACAGTATGTTTCAGTGTATCCCAAAACACGTGACAATAACATATCAATACAGTTCAATTCATATGCTCGTCGTATGTTCCCATTTGAGGTGTCTGGAATCCTTCTTAAACCATGAGTAAAGTTGATTGCTTAACAATATGGAGAGAAGGATGCCACCATATGAGCATAGGTTTTGCTAATTTGGCCTCCTAGTGTTGAGTTTTGTACTTCGAACAGGAATTCAGTTGAATTTGCCAATAAGCTTAACAAGGTTTTAAGCCCATTACAATTTTATTTTTAAAAAGACTTAATTTAAAGAAAGCGACAAACAAGTGGCAAAAAGTTTGAACACAAAAAAGGACATCATGATACTGTGCAGCAAGACTGGGGTGAATGTATAAGTTAATAAATCTCTCTGTTTTGATTAATAATAATGTTTTCACTGTTATTGTGTTTTGAAATCCTCAAAGGGTTTAATGGGGAGAAACTTCCAAAAACAGCTGGAAACAGGAGGTGGTGCTGTGAAAGTATTTGAAATGTAATTTGAAATTGGCCTGTAGATGTACCTCAGTGAATGGTATGTTTTGCCTGTAACAACTCACAAGAAACAATACTTTTTACTGTATCCCAATACATGTGACAATAAATGAATTCTATTCAACTAAAGAGTCTGTACTATTGGTGCCATTACAAACAAGAAGGTGACTGTCAAAATACCCAGAAGGAAAAGCAGTTCAGACCAATATTCTTATTTTCCAGTTTTTACAGGTGTTGCATTTTAAGACATACGAGAACAGTTCGGACCAACATTCTTATTTCCCAGTTTTTACTGATTTTTCCTTCTGGATAAGAATTGGAACCAGTAAGAATTAAGTAAAACAAAGGGCTGTCAATAAAGTATTGATTAGTGAAGCAAAAACACACAAATTCATTCGATAGGAATATTGATTGGATCTGGTATCAATTTGGCTATAATAATGCATTTTATTTGTGACTTCATTGTGGCATTGACTTTTAAAATCTAATCGTTTCTATCGATATGTACATGAACCCCTATCTCATGTGCTGCAGGTGCCATATATTTTCAGTTGTATGTTTTCAGAGAACTTGTTCCCATACTAAAAATTTCATAACATCCAATACCCATTGAGTGGCTCCAAGGACAATTTAGGGCCAAGAAGAAGTGAATAAAATGGTAGGTGGCAGGGTGGTATAGTGGTTAGCACTGCTACCTCACGGCATCAGGGACTCGGGTTCAATTCTGGCCTTGGGTGACTGTCCATGTGGAGTTTGCATGTTCTCCCCATGTCTGTGTGGGTTTCCTCTAGGAATTCCACTTTCTTCCTACAGTCCAAAGATCTGTAGAGTAGGGGGATTTACAGGGTAAATCTGTGGTGCTATGGGGATAGGGCCTGGGTGGGATGCTTTGTCGGAAAGTCGGTGCAGATTTGATGGACCGAGTAGCACTGCAGGAATTCTATGAAACATAAAATCAAAACATCCAACTAAGCTGTCTGCACCAGATTCGATTATCTCAATGAGGAACTGGATGCAAGTGAGTTGCTGAAGTAACAGCTTATAATTTTCTTAAGTTAATAAGTTAGTTTCTCAAAGACTATATTATAGACTTGCCCTTGACAACTGAGGAACACTGCAGTGCAACAGATAACATGAAATCAGTGAAGACTAGTATAAGAGCAATATGCCTGGAACTTCCAACACTGTAGAATTGTAGCAAGACCTCTGCTTCCTTTTGAATAATTACAAATCTCTTTCATATATTCCGTCCTAAATTTAGAATAGAATTTTCACACAACATGTTACAAGCATTACTTTGAAATATATTTGTGATGGAAATTACCTTGTGAAGCTAAAGATCTTTTGTAAGTGATGTGTTCTTCACAATAACCAAACTAAAATTTGTGAAGAATCAAATAAGAATTAAAACAATTTTGATTGAACAACATAATGCAGATTATTATTTGTTCATAAAGAACTGAATAATTGTTCAACTTTCACTAATAACTAATCCAGGGTATTCTAATGTCTCATGTGAGTCATTCTAAAATATTCAGATAAGAAATTTTGCAGCAATACTTATTCTCAGAAGCCATTTTATTATGCTGATAATAACCTTATGCTTTCAAAATCAGATTTTAAAATCATTTTCTGCTGCTCATTCTGCCTTCCTTTACTTCCATTCTGTTAATTTCTCTTTCCTCCAATTACCCCACATCTCCCATTCATCCTTTACCAAACCTTCCCTTGCAGCCATTCTTTCTTCCTCATTCTGTCTCTCATTTGCTTCATTAATTTTATTATTAACTTTATTTCTACTTAACTTACAACATTGTAATCTTTCTGCTACTGTTTCTTCTAGGTTTAAAGCAGTCACTTATTATAGGATATCTGGTAATCTTGGCTATGTTTGTTATTTTTTTAAAGATTTTTTTAGTCCGGACATTTGATTCTCAGAGGTTACTGGTATTTTGCTTGGTAAACCTAAAATGTAATGTTCTTGTTCTAATATTTGTTTGGACAAGCAACCTATATATGACATTATCAATAACATTAAATTTTGGGGTTGTGTTTCTAATTGAAAATTATGGCTGTAGTCCCTTATATCTTTAGATTGCACTATAAGATAGTGTCTGAGTTAAAATTTTCACATTTTGTGGCACACAATATCTGCTACTTCAAAGTCAATTACCCTGTGATAACTTAACATACAAGTAAATTATTAGAAGCTGGCCTCATAAAGTTCTGCAAGGTTAACTGGGCTACTAAAATATGTATGCTGCACAAACATTTAACTTGTTTAATCTCATAAAGGTAAATACATACAAATTTCAACATTAAGAATTATATTTTCTATAGCAATGTGACTTAGTGATGGTGAAAATTATACGAACGTAATGATGGTGCTAAATTAGAATACAAATTTATAAAAGCTCATAAAAAGCTTTTAGGGAGAGCAGTGCCTTAGTGGTGTTGTCACTGGACTAGAAATCCAGAGATACAGAGTATTGCTCTGGAGACCTGGGTTCGAATTCTACCACAACACATGGTGAAATTTGAATTGGATAAGAATCTGGAATTCGGAGTCCAATGAAAAAGCTGTCGTAAAAACCCATCTGGTTCATTAATGTCCAATAGGGAAGGAAATCTGTCATCTTTATCTGGTCTGGTCTACAAGTGATTTCAGGTTGTAGCTAACTTTTAAATGCCCTCTGAAATTGCCTAGCTCTCAAATCAAGGGCAATTAGGGACGAGCAGTAAACATCGGCCCAGCCAACAATGCCCACACCCCCTAAAACAAATAAAAAATTAGTAGTATTATGCAGCACATGTTGTTCTGTGGAAGATGTTGCAGTTATTAGTTGCAACCTTGGTTCACTGGTAGATTTTGTAACAACGTCCCCAGCTCCTGTATTCTTTGAATAATGGTTTGGTTCAAGCTTTTCAACAATGTCAATTTTCATTTATAGAGTTATTTTAATGTAGTCAGGAACTACATTTCCTGTTCTATAACAGGAAAGTCATAGGACAAAATTCAGCACTGAGCATAAAAAGGAGATATAATGACAGGTGATGGAAATTTTGGTCAAGGACATGTTTTCAGGATAATTGTAAAGGAGGAAACAGAGGTAGAGAGGTTTAGTGAGGGAATTCCAGACCTTGAGACCGGTGACGTAAGGTGTGGCTACCAATATTGAAACGACTGAAATCAAAGAGACCAGCATTAGATAAGAGCAGAAAATTCATAACTGCTAGGGCTGAAGATGGTGCAGAGATAGGGAGGAACATATTTCAGGAAGGTCTCTCGTCATTATGTTCTGTTCAAGTTTGAAGGTCCAAGGTTTAGTAACCTTTCCCCATAGCTCAGTTTTCTGATAATAGAGGGGATATTTAACTCTCCATCTGTTCCTTGCCTTCCGCATCACCCATCAAGAACATGAGGTACATGCAGTTAAGATAGTCTGAGAACATTCACTGCCTCATCACTGTTTGATTTCCACCAATGACCACACTAACTGCAGAGATCTCCTGCCACAGTCAATCTACAATCCAATGAATATCTCCAAATTGAGATCCTATAACATATTTAGGGCTTGTTGCCACATTAACACTTAAGTATAGATGTCCCCCCAGTACTGAACCTGCATGAGTAAATTTTTAAGGATTGCTTTTAGACTATTAAATTACATGATTAGCTGGAGCCAAGAACAAACAGTCTCAGCCCTTGGTGATAGTAAGATACCTCCAGGTTCCATTAATAAGCCAGGCTGGCTAGTTAAATATCAAGATTTCTGCCCTTCAAATGTTGACATGGTTCATATTTTCATTGTCAGCCAAGCTGTCTTGAAACCAATTTAATCCCAACAAAGCCTTATTTACCTCATTGCTACAGAGGATAGTGATTATTTATAGGAATTTACATTGCCAAAGATCTCGCTTTCTGGCAGGGAACCAGGACCAGGAATTCACACAGCCCTGAGCAGGTGGAAAGCATGCAAGCTGTGAAACTTGTGATTTTCAGTTTCCTGTACAATTACTGCTTGCATAAGCACTTATGCCAACTGGAATTTGAGTTTTATGATACGTTATAAGCACAGGGGCAAAAACATAAGTGGAAACTTGCTTGAAACTGCTTTCACTCTGCTAGCAGTCCTGCATAGGAGGTGGGATACAATCCCCATTTAACCACAATTAAACATGGTGTGGAATTCTCCCAACCACTGATGGACTCTGGACTCTGATCGGTAGCACTGTTACCAATACAAAACACCAGGGAACTGCCCAGCTTTTATTCACATTCAAACCAGATAGGCTGGGCGAATGGGCCAGGAAATGGCAAATGGAATTTAATGTTGGCAAGTGTGAGGTGGTCCACTTTGGTAGGAAGAATGGTAGGAAGGACTATTACTTACGTGGCAAAAAACTGCAGCAGGCGACAGTGCAGAGGGACCTCGGGGTCCTTGTGCATGAGTCGCAAAAACCCAGCTTGCAGGTGCAGCAGGTGGTCAGGAAGGCGAATGGGATGCTGGCCTTCATAGCAAGGGGGATTGAATATAAAAGTAGGGAGGTCTTGCTGCAGCTGTATAGGGCATTGGTGAGGCTGCAGCTGGAGTACTGTGTGCAGTTTTGGGCGCCGCACCTGCGCAAGGATATTTTGGCCTTGGAGGGAGTGCAGAGGAGGTTTACTAGGCTGATACCGGAGTTGAGGGGGTTGAGCTATGAGGAGAGGCTGAATAAACTAGGCTTGTACTCGTTAGAGTTTAGAAGAATGAGGGGAGATCTCATTGAGACGTATAAGATGATGAATGGGATGGATAGGATAGAGGTGGAGAGACTCTTCCCGCTCAAAAAAGACAGTAGGACTAGGGGGCACAGCCTCAAGATAAAGGGGAGGCGGTTTAGAACGGAGTTGAGGAGGAACTTCTTCACTCAAAGGGTGGTGAATCTCTGGAATTCTCTGCCCGTTGAAGTGGTGGAGGCTACCTCGCTAAATATTTTTAAGAAGCGGGTTGATGGGTTCTTGATAAGAGAGGGGATTAAGGGTTATGGGGAGAGGGCGGGAAGGTGGAACTGAGCCACAACAGTTCAGCCATGATCTTATTGAATGGCGGGGCAGGCTCGAAGGGCTAGATGGCCTACTCCTGCTCCTATTTCTTATGTTCTTATGTTCTTATGTTCTTAAACCAGGCGGGTTAACTCTGCTTGGTCAAGGTATTGTATGGGTAATGAATCAGGGAATGGGTGATCCCCAAGCTTTTGTTTGGTGGAAAAAGGCATAATGAATGCATAGACAGGACTTTGTGTATGAATATATGTAGCTTCTAGCACACATAAGTGAATCACATTGAGACCCTAACTGATAATCTTAAGTTGGTTGTCTCAGCACAATAAAGACTGTTTAGCAAGTTCTGTCCAATTGCGGAATCACATCTAATATTGTGGACACCATGTTTTGAGTTTTACAAGCACAAGCTGGTTAAGTCCGATCAGTAGTTTGCTTGTTGTAGACAGCTGAAGGGACATGTTATTTGATATAATCCGCTAGCATGCTTCTTATGCAATATTAATTGTTATTTCCTTTACAATATTTTGCAAATTTGTCCTGATGATTGCAAAATGAAAAGTTTGTGTTATGTGTTATGTATTATGTGCTTCTGTACAGGTGGAGAGGGTCGTATGAGTCCTGAGAAGGTGCTGCCTCAAAGTATTGCATGCTGTTCTGAGAACTCCTCAGCCTCCTCCTGATCTAACCCACTTTTCACTTCAAAGTACCTGTGGCAGGTGAAAAACATGAATTAGAACTGATCTTGGGAAAGCATTCAACATTTAAACTGTGCAGATCTTGACATTTCAGTAAGTAATGGCAGTAATTCAATGTGTGAGCTTTATGTCCCAAGCGATAGTGCGATACCTAATGCTGTCACTCAGTATTTGCAGAACCCAACTCTTCACTATTGATGTCCATTGACTCAAACACTGTGCTGGTCTCAGTGGCTGCTTCTTCTGTAGCAGTTAGGGTGGCTAACACTGGAGGATCTCTTCACAGTTCTCTGTCCCTCCTTTGAGTTGTGCACCTTGCTCCTGCAAGGAGAGAAAGCAAGAGAGTTATGAGCATGAGAAATGGATGTGTGGAGAGGGTGTATTAATGATATCTGTGCACAGTGACTATAAATATGAGGTGGCACTAAAATGAAGTTAAGGTGGCACTAAATGAATGAGTGCGAGCTGTTGATTTGAGGAGGTGCCTTGAGAGAGAATGAATGAATACAGGGTGTGTTGTTTTGAAGAGAGTTGCTCAGGAGAATGTTGGGGAAGTTAGATTATGGGGTTTGGCTCCTCAAAATAGAATACCATTCATTTCCTACCCTTAGGAGGCTATTGAATCCACTCTGCCCCTGTGTCCATATCCAAGGGACATGCCACTGACTGTTTCTGTGACTTCCAGCCATGCATTTTTAAAAATGAATTTTGTTCCATTCTCAGAGTTACAAAACCAATGCTCAGAGTGGTCTGGCAAGCCTTTAATCCATTTCCTTGCTGGCTCCAAAAACCAAAATCAAATTGAATCCAATTCATGGTCCCTACAAAAGAGACATATTAGATCCAAACTAAGTAAAACAGGCATTACACCTGGGTTTGATTCTATGCTTGATCAAAGCCAAAAGGCTGAGAAGCGTATATTTGATTCGTGAGTTTGTCTCGTTCTCCCAGTCACAGGAAATAACCCTATTTTTGTGGACCTTCACTGCTTCCAGCATCACCTCCAAGTAAGACTAGGAGAATTGGAATGTGTGAAGATGATGGAGGAGTGGGGGCATGGTGGGTGAACATTGCAGCCTTTCCACGTCTCGCTTCCATTCTTATCCAAAGATGTGCAGATTAGTTGGTTGGGCTATGTAAATGCATGAGGTTATAGGGCATAGGTGAGGGCCTGAGTGGGATGCTCTTTTTGAGAGTCAGTGTAGACTCGCTGGACCAAATGGCCTCTTCTTGCACTGGAGGAGTTCCATGGTTAGCCTTGCAGATCTGTTCAGATCCAATGCAGGATGCAGTCATTCTGACCACACTAGCTAAACTGCTGCTTCCACCTGCTGTCAGTAGATGAGTCCCATTAAAATACCACCCTTTGTATGAGGCTTCCATTTCCTTGTACTTCCTTTAACCAAGAGTACTGTATTCCCTCTATGGTTTTCTTCTCATTGTGTAAACCAAACGCAACTCAAGTGACTGATTTACTGAACACTTCTGATCAGAAGCTATCACTTCCCATGTCAATTCTGTGTTCTGCTCTCATTTGGCCTTCTACCCTACTCCAGCAAAACAAAACAGAAATTTAGGAAGCAGCACCTCATTTTTTGCTGGATACTTTGCCCTAATATTGTTTTTTAATAATGTCTGACTTCAGCTAAAACTCTCAAATTCTCTGGTAGTTGGTTTTGACATCATGGGATATGTGTGCTAGCATTTCCAGGGATACAGGAGAAATCCAGTTAGTCATGGGGATGACAATTGCAGTTGGAACATGACTATTCAGGGAGCCTGTGGCCTGAGTGTTGACCTGCCAACCTTTTCCCTTTTTCAATCAGATTTCCAAACCACTGGATCCTGCTTGATCTGATCAGTTTTTCATGTTTCTCTTTCAAATTGTCCCCTTTAGATATTCTCTGATAATACGCATGGGATTTTCCATCTGCACTCACCCCAAAACGACAAAATCCCATTTCAATAGCATCTCAATTTCCATCTAGGCACTTTACAACCTTCTGGTCTCAACATCGAATGCAACAACTTCAGATAATTAGCTGTATCCCGTCTCGACCCCTTTGTTTTCATTTTATTTTTAAAATTTTTACTGTTCTCCATCTTTTGTTTATTGTCTGTCTTCATTTTTCCTCTCCCCCATACTTTCTCCCTACTTTATCCCTCCTTTCCTTCCCCTATTTCTCCCCCTTTCCTTTCCCTTTCTCCCTTTTTATAAATTGTACCTCTCTCCCACCTATTAGCAGTCTTTTCCCCTGATTTCTATGGCTGTGGCTCATCTTTCATTCCCTCCCTCTGCAGTATAAATATCTGCCACTATCTATGCCTTTTAGCTTTGTCAAATGGCCATCTGGACTCAAAACATCAGCTCTTTTCTCTCCTTACAGATGCTGCCAGGCCTGCTGAGATTTTCCAGCATTTTCCCTTTTGGTTTCAGATTCCAGCATCTGCAGTAATTTGCTTTTATTTTTTTCTAAAATTAGTCCTATTCCAAAGTGGTGCCCTTGGTTGGGATTTGCCAGTCATGCCCACCCCAAGACCAGAAATTCTCCTCGAGGTCAACGGATCTTTAAATGGTCCATCAAATTCCAGGCGGGACTGGCAAATTTGACCCTTGTCTTGTCTTTAAGTAATTTCTTTTTCTAAATAGATTTAAAATCTTACCATATTACAGTCATTACGCCCAAGCTACTCACTCACATTTAGCTCAACCACCTAATTTCACAAATTACACCTCTCCTTCTGTGTTGTTTGAGGAAGAATCTCTGCACAAACCACAGAACAAAATAAGAACATAAGAACATAAGAAATAGGAGCAGGAGTAGGCCATCTAGCCCTTCGAGCCTGCCCCGCCATTCAATAAGATCATGGCTGATCTGTCGCTGCTCAGTTCCACCTTCCCGCCCTCTCCCCATAACCCTTAATCCCCTCTCTTATCAAAAACCCATCAACCCGCGTCTTAAAAATATTTAGCGAGGCAGCCTCCACCACTTCAACGGGCAGAGAATTCCAGAGATTCACCACCCTTTGAGTGAAGAAGTTCCTCCTCAACTCCGTTCTAAACTGCCCCCCTTTTATCTTGAGGCTGTGCCCCCTAGTCCTACTGTCTTTTTTGAGCGGGAAGAGTCTCTCCACCTCTATCCTATCCATCCCATTCATCATCTTATACGTCTCAATGAGATCTCCTCTCATTCTTCTAAACTCTAACGAGTACAAGCCCAGTTTATTCAGCCTCTCCTCATAGCTCAACCCCCTCAACTCCGGTATCAGCCTAGTAAACCTCCTCTGCACTCCCTCCAAGGCCAAAATATCTTTGCGCAGGTGCGGCGCCCAAAACTGCACACAGTACTCCAGCTGCGGCCTCACCAATGCCCTATACAGCTGCAGCAAGACCTCCCTACTTTCATATTCAATCCCCCTCGCTATGAAGGCCAGCATCCCATTTGCCTTCCTGACCACCTGCTGCACCTGCAAGCTGGGTTTTTGCGACTCATGCACAAGGACCCCGAGGTCCCTCTGCACTGTCGCATGCTGCAGTTTTTCGCCCCGTAAGTAATAGTCCTTCCTACCATTCTTCCTACCAAAGTGGACCACCTCACACTTGCCAACATTAAATTCCATTTGCCATTTCCTGGCCCATTCGCCCAGCCTATCTAGATCCTTCTGCAGACTCTCCACACCCTCCGCACAATTTGCCGTTCCCCCAATCTTGGTGTCATCAGCAAATTTCGACACCCTACACTCGGTTCCCTCCTCCAGATCATCTATATAAATGGTAAAAAGCTGAGGCCCCAGCACCGACCCCTGGGGCACTCCACTAGTCACCATCCGCCAATCCGAATAGCACCTGTTGACCCCCACTCTCTGCCTCCTATTTGACAACCAATCCTCTATCCACGCTAACACCCTACCCCCAACTCCATGTCCCTCGACCTTCTGCAATAACCTCTTGTGAGGTACTTTGTCAAACGCCTTCTGAAAATCTAGAAAGACCACATCCACCGGCTCTCCTCTATCCACCGCCCTAGACACATCCTCATAGAACTCCAGAAAATTTGTCAGACACGAGTTCCCTTTAATGAAACCGTGCTGCGTCTGCTCTATCAAGCAATTCCCTTCAAGATGCCTCGCAATTTCCTCCTTAATGACAGATTCTAACATTTTACCTACCACAGACGTTAAACTAACCGGCCTATAATTCCCCGCCTTTTGCCTGGCACCCTTCTTAAACAACGGCGTAACATTAGCCGTTTTCCAATCATCCGGCACTTCCCCGGAATCCAGCGACGTCTGGAAAATAACCACCAAGGCATCCACTATCACCACCGCCATTTCTTTCAGAATCCTCGGATGCATTCCATCTGGTCCTGGGGACTTGTCCACAATCAGCCCCTCCAGTCTGTCGAGCACCGCCTCTCTAGTAACAGTAATGTCATTAAGACCCTCCAGTCCTACCACCTTTCCATCGCTAACTCCCTCCGTGAAGTCAGAAACAAAAAAGTTATTCAATACCTTAGCCATATCCCCATCCCCTACCACTAGGTCCCCTTTCTCATCCTCTAAAGGACCAACATTCACCCTAGCCAGCCTCTTCCTTTTTATATATTTATAAAAACTCTTGCTATCCTTTTTTATATTAAGCGCTAGCCCAGCTTCATAGTTTCTCCTACCCTTCTTTATCAACTTCTTTGTCAATCTTTGTTGACATTTAAACCTCTCCCAATCCTCTTCTTGCCCACTACTCTTAGCTACTCTAAATTCCTCCGCTTTTAGTTTAACACTTTCCTTCACCTCCTTCATTATCCACGGCTTATTACCTCTCCTCCTACTATCCTTTTTGACCATCGGACTAAATTTCTGCTGAGCACCAAGAAAGATCTCCTTAAAGATCCTCCACTGCTCCTCAACAGACCCTCCCTCCAATGCGTTCCCCAGTCCACATTCGCCAATTCTTCTCTCATCCTACCGTACTCCCCTCTATTCAAACAAAGGACGCGTGTCTGGGAACCCATTTTCGCCTCCTCCATCTGCACCAGAAACTCCACCATACAATGATCACTCTCCCCAAGAGGATCCTTCACCACAAGGTCCCTAATTCTATCCGCCTCATTACATAGCACCAGATCCAAGATAGCTCACTCCCTCATCGGCTCCAACACACACTGTTCGAGGAAACTATCCCGGCAGCATTCCAAGAACTCTTCCTCGAGCCCCCCCGCGTCCAACATGGGTCGACCAATCAATATGCAGATTGAAATCCCCCATAACTACGGCCGTCCCATTCCTGCACGCCGCACTTATTTGCGCGTTAACAGCCCGCCCCACGTCCAGATCATTATTCGGGGGCCTATAGACGACACCCACCAGCGTCTTCCTCCCTTTGCTATTCCTAATCTCCACCCACAACGATTCCACCCTCTGCTCCTTGGCTCCAATATCATCCCTTGCTACCACCGTGATGCTATCCTTAATCAGCAGAGCTACGCCCCCCGCTTTTCCCTCCTGCCTATCCTTCCTAAACACTTGATAGCCCTGTACATTCAGCTCCCAGTCCCTGTCACCCTGCAGCCACGTCTCTGTAATGGCCACCAGATCATATCCATTTGTGTCAATCAGCGCCACCAGCTCATCCACTTTATTCCGAATGCTTCGTGCATTCAGATAAAGCGCTTTCATCCCAGCCTTCACCTGGACCCTATTTGCCGTAACGCCACCAACTATACTCACGCCCCCTACTCCCTCTATTATTGGGACATCCTCGGCCTCTTCCCTTACCTGTACCCTCTCCTTAACTTTAGACCTCGTAACATCACCTACCCTCGCACCCTCCCCCCCTCAATTAGTTTAAAGCCCTGTCTACAGTCCTCTTTACTCGATTCGCCAGCACTCTGGTCCCAGCACGGTTCAGACCAACCCCATCCCACCCGAACAGGTCCCACCTACCCCAATACTGGTGCCAATGCCCCATAAATTCAAACCCATTCCTCCCACACCAATCCCTGAGCCACCCATTCACTTCCTTAATCCTGTCAACCCTACGCCCGTCTGCACCCGGTTCAGGCAGTAGCCCAGAGACGACCACCTTGTCGGTTCTACTTTTTAATTCCATTCCCAGCTTTTCATACTCCCTCCCCAGATCCTCAGTCTGCATTTTGCTTACGTTGCCGGCACCCACATGTACCACAACGACCGGATTCTCACCCTCCCACTCCAGGTTCCTCTGCAGCCCAGCTGCGACATCCCGGACCCGAGCACCAGGCAGACAACACACCCTTCTGTGCACTTTGTCATTGTGACAAAGGACAGTGTCAATACCCTTCACCCCACTATCCCCAATCACTACTACGTTCCTTTTCCCCTTCTCTTTGCCTATGTCCTGCTGCAGCACTGTACCGTGTGCAGTTTGCTCACCAACCTCATCTGCCTCGTTCTCGTCCAGCCTGGAAGCAAGAACCTCAAACCTGTTATGCAGATTAAGAGGCTGAGGTCTCCGCTCCTCACCCCCCTTCCTCCTCCCAGCAGCCCCCTCTTGTCCCTGACCCTTAGAGTTAGCCAGTCTAGGGGGGGTGGATGTCACTTGCACCCCATTGACAATGGCACCCTCTCTCCCCTTGATGAGCCTCAGTGTCTGTAGCTCAGAGGCCAGCTCATCCACCTTGAGCTGGAGCTCCTCCAGCAACCTGCACTTACTGCAGATATGGTCACTGGGATGGACCCTGGAGTCCACCAGTTCCCACATCATAAATGATAGAGATACTATAAATGAATTTTAAAAAGCTGAAAATCAGATTAGGCTGAATGAAATGATTCAATCAAAGGACTAAAATGATGTACCCACGTAATATTGTGTCATCTGCCTAATGAAATGTGTGTGCTATGAAACAGTAAAGATGTTGCATGGATTGGTCCAAATCACGCAGAGGTGTGATTCACACTGCTGGTGATCAGAAAATGCTACATTCTCAGTTGGACAAAACAATACTACAATAATTGTTCAAAAATCCACCATGAATGCAGTAATCCTTTCAAATTCTGTGATGATAAGATGATTCTGCCTTGACCTAGTATGGTAATAAGCGAGTTTCACTGTACCATGTTTAAATATTTAATGCAGTAATGATTTTATTTTCTCTCATGTTAAGAAAGTCATGTAAAATAAATTCCATTAGCCACATGGTAATGAGAAAACTACTAAGTGATTATTTGGAAATAATTGACTTTCAAGAAGTGTTAAAATTGATTTATAAATTATCTTCCAGTATAAAGTCATAATAAAAATATTAATGTTTTGCTTCAGGCTTTTCTTTCATTACTATTTTGGGAAGGTTATTTTGCATAACATACACTGGTGTACCAGGAAAACGTTTGCCAGATGTAAGCAGGAAATATTGTCGCCTGTCCGTTTGAATTTGTCACTGCTCTATTTGGACAACTCGGTCATAACTTTCAGAATATGGAATCTTATCTGATGAAGAATGATAGCAGCATTAGAAAGCAAGTTGATATCAAGTTAAATACTTTGGGGAGTAAATTTGGTAACACCCAAAAAATGAACACAGGGATTGTGAGCCATGCCTATTGACAATGTTGCTGATGGAATGCCAATTTGGTGTGATGCTTGAATGGAGATGTTGAACTTGGAGCTGGTTCAGAGGAGAAATGTGTTGTATTCACAAGTGGACAGGAACCCCTCCAGACATCTCTGACTACATTCCCCTGCTACATTCTGAGCACATGTCTGGAGGAGCCTTGGGTTGCATGATGGCACAGTGGTTAGCACTACTGCCTCGCAGCACTAAGGACCTGGATTTGATTCCCGGCTTGGGTCGCTGTCTGTGCAGAGTCTGCATGTGGTTCCTGCGTCTGCGTGGGTTTCCTCTGGGTGCTCCAATTTCCTCCCACAGTCCGAAAGATGTGCTGGTTAGGTGCATTGGCCATGTTAAATTCTCCCTCAGTGTACCTGAGCAAGTGCCAGAGTGTGGTAAATAGGGGATTTTCACAGTAACTTCTTTGCAATGTTAATGTAAGCCCACTTGTGACACTAAAACTACTCTTTTTAATCACCATTTTATGATTTATATGCCTTTGACAAGGTACCTCATGGCAGATTGGTGCAGAAGATGAAGCCACGTGGGTTCAGAGGTGAGCTGGTAAGGTGGATACAAAACTGGCTCGGTCAAAGAAGACAGAAGATAGCAGTGGAAAAGGTGTGCTTCTGAATGGCGAGTTGTGACAAGTGGCGTTCCTTAGGGATCAGTGCTAGGACCTTTGTGTTTGTAATATATATATATATAAATGATTTGGAGGAAAATGTAACTGATTTGATTAGTAGGTTTGTGGATGACACAAAGATTGGTGGATATGCGGATAGCAATGAGGACCATCAGAAGATACAGCAGGATATAGATCAGTTGGAGATTTGGGCAGAGAAATGGCAGATGGAATTTAATCTGGACAAATGTGAGGTAACGCATTTTGGAAGGTCTAATACAGATAGGAAATATACAGTAAATGGCATCACCCGCAGGAGTATTGATAGACAAAGGGATCTGGGTGTTCAGGCACACAGGTCACTGAAAGTGGCAAGGCAGGTGGAGCAGGTAGTCAAGAAGACATATGGCATGCTTGCCTTTTTTGGCCGGGACACTCAGTTGAAAAATTGGCAAGTCGTGTTGCAGCTTTATAGAACCTTAGTTAGGCCACACTTGGAATATAGTGTCCAATTCTGGTCGCCACATTATCAGAAGGATGTGGAGGCTTTGGAGAGGGTACAGAAAAGATTTACCAGGACGTTGCCTGGTATGGAGGGTATTAGCTACGAGGAGAAGTTGGAGAAACTTGGTTTGTTCTCACTGGAACGACAAGGTTGAGGGGTGACCTGATAGAAGTCTACAAGATTATGAGAGGCATGGACAGAATGGATAGTCAGAAGGTTTTCCTGGGATGGAAGAGTCAATTACTAGGGGGCACAGATTTAAGGTGCGAGGGGCAAGGTTTGAAGGAGATATACAAGGCAGATTTTTTACACTGAGAGTAGTGGGTGCTTGGAACTCATTGCCAGGAGAGGTAGTGGAAGCGGATATGGTAGTTACTTTTAAGGGGCGTCTTGACAAATACATGAATAGGATGGGAATGGAAGGATATGGTCCCTGGAAGGGCTGGGGGGTTTAGGTTCAGTCAGGCAGCATGGCTGGTGCAGGCTTGGAGGGCTGAAGGGCCTGTTCCTGTGCTGTAATTTTCTTTCTTTGTTCTTTAGAAGACTTTGGGATTCTCGTTTATGTTTGCTGTCAGTCTTTTCTCATAATCCCTTTTCACTTCTCTAATGTACTTTGTCACCTCTCCTACGAACCTTCTGTATTCCTCTTGGTTCTGAACTGTATTTTCTACCTGACACTCATCTTGTGGTTGACTTCACACTCAGGTAGTTCAAGATACTCAGAACTAGCAGACATTGCTGCATTGTTCTCGATTTATTTTCAGGTAGTGCACAATTGGAATAACATATTCTGCATAGTTGGACAACATATTCAGCAGAAACTCAGTATAGACATGGCAGGCCAAATGACTTCCTTTCTGTTTTTTCTTTGATCCACTGGATGAATGGGTTTTGAGTGAGTTGGAATTGCAACTTTGAAATGCTTCTCATTAGTATGGCTGGTGATAAAACTGTGAAAAGGAATTGGAAAATTATAAAATATTCCTCAGATTTCCTTTTATCTAAATCTTAACTGATATGATTTTCCATTCTGATTATGCCTCTGGCTAAAAAGGCACTTGTCACTGAAGGCCTTGTTAACTGCCAACTCTTTTTCAAATAAGGAGAATTATCTGTTCATGCCATTTCCATTTTTTCTTGAGAGACTTTATTGTATGATTCTACATTATTATAAAATTTGTGACTATGGGAAGTCACTGACTGTTGTCTAAGAGCTTAGCTGATACTTTCTCAAAATAAGTTATCTGAGAACGTTACTGTAAACATGCATTAGAAAATTGCGAACACAATGCCTTTTCCTTCCCACCTGTCTGCCCAGCCTCCACCACCCCGCCTTGTGATTTCCAGCAGCAAAGATGGCTCACCATTGGCTCATGATAGGATCTTCTGGTCCCGCCAATGTCAAAGGTATTTTGCAATGCTTGCTGGTCACAACGTCTGGGAAACTGCGGTGGGGTTTCACCATTGGCAGGTCTGGAAGATCCCACTGATGGGAAGGGTTGGTAAATTCAACCTTCAGTGTCTGTAGAATGCTAATCAAGGCTGAATGAAAGCATGATGTCACAATAGGGCAAGAAGAAGAGGCAATTCCAAAGAATCACCTCAGCCAGAGCATGGACTGAATATAGGTTGTTAGTGCCATTAAGCACCAAACTAGTAACAGCCTAAGTGCATTGGCCCTCAAAGTCTTTTATATTTCACAATAGATTTTTAATATAAAAGTTGGAAAAATATAAGTCGCATCTATCTGGGTTGTTAACCAGATTTTACTTGCCAAATGCATCTACAACAGGCTTCCCTTCCTACACCTCACAAAACTCCTGCTCCTCTCACAGTGTACAGGAATACTCAGTCACATCAGTATCCACTTCATGTTGGCATTGTTCTCCATCCCTCCAGCTTAACTTGGAGTTCTTCTTCCAGATTTCTGACTGCACATTCGTTCACTCTTGTTCTCCAAAAGACCACCAGCCAGCCCCCTCCCAACCAGTAAATGCTGGCATTCTGCTTCTGTTCCTCAGTCCATACTGACATCCCGTTCACCATCTCTCAGCTACCCATCCCCCCAGACCCCCCACCATCCCCCATTATTAGCACAGCTTCTATTTTCTTCTTGGGGCCTGCAAAGTTAGAGGAGATAAGGTTAGAGGATGAAGGAATACTCAGAGCATTGAAAAATGCAAACAATCCTTCCGTGCTTTCCATAGAATCCATGAATCCCTATAGTGCAGAAGGAGCCCATTCGGCCCATCAAGTCTGCACTGACCCTACGAAAAAGCAGAATGGCGGGCCCATTCCCCCAACTTATCCCCGTAACCCCACATATTGATCAAGGCCAATCCACCTAACCTGCCTATCTTTGGAGTGTGGGAGGAAACTGGTGCACCCGGAGGAAACCCATGCAAACATGGGGAAAGTATGCAAATTCCACACAGTCAGCAAAGGCTGGGATGAAACCTGGGTCCCTGGCACCGTGAAGCAGCAGTGTTTAAGTTTAAGTTTCAGTAATTTATTTATTGTTGTCACAAGTAGGCTTACATTAATACTGTAATGAAATTGCTGTGAAAATCCAGTGTGCTAACCATTGTGCCAACATGCTGCCTGACCTGCAGCTTTTACTCCATTCCCACGACTTTCTACCCACATCTAATTTTACCTACATCTAATTTTGTTGCCTGAAAGTAGCAGGAGTTTTTCTTTCTTGTTTGTAAACCATTTGAAAATGCACCGAGCAAGATTCAAATATATTTTTCTACCAACATTTCTGACAATTTTGAATTCCCGACATTAAATGTATTTCCATCTTCAGATTCAAACCTCTCCTTCAAAATATAGTTATTAAAACACCTGATTTTATACATAGGCTGGAGAGCAATCTTCTAATTTGCAAACATAGATAAAAAAGATGGATAGATTTCATTTAGAATGAAATATGAAATATATCATCGTGTGAAAGGTCAGAGTTCCAAATCTTGCTGGAAATTGTAAGAATTACCTCTTATATTCAGCACCCTTGCACTTCTGCTTTAAGTATTATGATAATCCCTCAGTTCAATTCTCGTAACATATTTTTGCTTTTTATAAGTCAGATTATATTATTAATGTCACCTGGCAGCGTTTCAGCACATTAAGCATATATTCTAGCCCGGGGATATTTTTATGTATCTATCATACCTTTTGTCAGTAAGAATTTTTAAAGTTGTTATTCTACCTGCAATATAATTGAATGCATTTTAGCCTCCATATGTCTGTCTTTTATAAGAAGCTTTTGCCATGTGAGATATACTGTGGATCTCTCCCCAGAAAGCATTTGCCAATTTCTCTGATTTCCCATTGCTACTGGAACCACTCCTGTAAAGTCCATGAACTCTTTATAACACAACAACTATATTCTGTACTCTTTTGGTTCACTTCACACTCAGGGAGTTCAAGGTACGCAGGGCCACAGCAATTGCTGCATGCTCCTTGATTTTTTTTATATTTATTCGCATTTGTATGCAAATTTCTGTTTGCTTTTCCCTTCCCTCTCATAGAATCCATCAAATCGTAGAATCCCTACAGTGCAGGAGGCGCCATTCAGCCCATCCATTCTGCACCAACCACAATCCCACCCAGACCCTATTCCCCGAACCCTACATATTTACCTTGCTAATCCTCCTGACGTTAGAGTCAATTTAGCATGGCCAATCAACCTGACCCACACATCTTTGGACTGTGGGAGGAAACCAGAGCACCCAGAGGAAAGCCATGCAGACACAGGGAGAATGTGCAAACTCTACACAGGCAGTGCTTTTTTTTTAAAAAATGCTTATTTACTCATTCATGTGTTCTTCCCTGAAGGGCAGGTCTTTGATTCATTATCTGCTGCTGCTGCTGCTTTCCTCCTGTGTTGTTTCCTTGGCTGTTTGTTTCAGTGCTGGTTTGCCATTGCTTTTTTACTCTCAGAAGCAGGATGAGGAGGCAGCTCCAAGTCTGCCTCAGGCAGGATGCGATTGAACCCACTGTCGCCATTATTCTGAGCCACATGCTAGCCACTTAGTTAACTGAACGAACATGCTCCGCTTTTGAAATGATACTCACATGTAATAACTTCAAGTTCCGACAAAAATTCCAAAACTGAAATTTTAACTCACTGTTGAGGTTTTTCCAACATTTACGACCTGAAATGTAATTGGAACATATTTTGAAATTTCTTGTATATAATTTCTTGTATTCCTTCAATGATGATGCAATGGCCACACATAAGTCTGTGTGGTCATTGCATCATCATTGAAGGATTACAGCATAATTTTCAAATTGCTGAGATTTTTCCTGTAACAACATTAAAATAGCTCTTTGGAATATTGCCTCCTCATCGTTGTGAAGTGGTTCAGGTGCAGATTTACCTGAAAGCAGTCACGTGACTTGGGATTTAGTCCAATGATCTTATTCTCGAAACCCCTAAAGACAAGAGATGTGAGAGCTAGGTTGACCTGCACAGTATTGCACTGACTTTTCACCATCTTAGAAACCGGTAACTTTTTTAAAAAGAAAGGAATCCTCATGATGCCAATGGAGAGAAAACCAGTGGACAAGATTTCAATTTTGAAAACATTTACTGTAACAGCCTAACATAAATCAACAAAATTCAAACATTAATTAAGTTGAAAGTTGAAATAAATAAGTTGAAAGACATTTAACAAAAAAGGTGAATTTCATTTTAAATATCCGATTCACCTCACATAGATACTAGCATTACTTCCCAGATAAAGTGAGACCAAATGCAATTCAACAACCTTTCCAACTCAGTTTTCATTTTGTTTGGATTTCTCAATTTCCATATGATCACTTTGTTTCTGAAGTCAAATTTACCAGCAGCGTCCAAAGCCCAGAACACCATTACAACCAACAAGATGCATGTGTATAACACCCCCCAACTCACTTGGGTCAGGGCAGCCCTGATAGAACGGAATCTCCAGAGAATCCCTTCTTTGGCCCCTTCAAATGGTTTGATGGAGCAATTCAATAGAAACAATGGGTATCGTCTGATCCACAATCTTCACTTCTCTTGTTCTATCCTTACAATTGTATAACAGACACAGTAATACAGGCCTAAATCTTCCAGTCCTGCCTACCGTGGGAATCGCCACGGATGGGACCAAGAATCTGAAGGACAAGCAAAGGTCCATTGACCTCAGGCAGGAATTTCCAGTCCTTGGATGGGCGGGACCAGAAAATCTTGTCCACAGTATCTTCTCAGAGACCTGCTTCAATGCCAGGAACTTTGAAAATTACCAAATAGAAAGCTCTTCCATTTGGAGAGAGTGTAGCTTGTTTTCTCTTTGCACCAATTCCCAGTGTTCTGAACTGCAAAACAGAAAGAGCAGACTGAAAAGCTGACCTCACTTCAATACACTTCGCTTTTTAACTGTTTATCTCAACGACAACCCAAAAACAAATGGGCATTTCTTGGAGCCTAATGTTCTCACAACCAGAAAACCAATGAACCCTCTTTCAAAATACTCCTCGGTACACATTGTCGTTAAAGGAATATCACACAAATGAAAATACAGGCTTTTCTCGGCAAATGGGTTATTACAATAGTACAATTTTCTGAGCCATACAACTGTCTTTAAATAAAATTAAGTAGGGGATTTAATGGTGACTGATCTGCTAGTACCAATTTTGGGTTCTTGCCAATTTATACCCAATATTATTAATTTTAGAAAAGTCTATAATGCTGCTCACATCATGCAACTGAAATGTAATCAGTTGGGACAGTTCTCCTTTATTGCTGAGAAACATATAAAGTGCGATCTTACTGCCCGTTCATGCCACGCTCCCGCTACAGGGGAGTTGGAAAATTTGGTACCAAGCCAAATCTCCATTTACTGCAGTGGGATGGGAAAATTCTACTGGCGTGAACAGCCAGAAAATTCCAGCCATAATATGAAGTCAACTCTTTAACTTTGGACTTCATGTTAGTTGGATTTGTACTTTGCATATTTGATGATGTGAGTCCACTCTTAGTGCCACAAATGAATGTAGATTTCAGACTAACATTGTGTGATGGGCTTGAGTTTTTGTATTGGTTAAACACTTAACATTATTTCCTTCTCAGTTTTTTCCTGACACCGCAAGCCATACATTTCCTGCTCTGAGAACTGACGCAGTTCTTCAAAACTTTGTATGTTTCTCCCCCGCTCTCTTTGATACAAGTTGGAAGAACACCATCCTATTACAGACCAAATTCACTCTACAAAAACCACTGTCACTTTCTTGCTGAAATAATATCTTCATTTTGAGTGAATATGAATGACACATGTTATGATACTTGTGTTATTCTGAATAACAAGACCCAATGTCATTCTGAAGGTGTTTGACTGAAATGGACATGCTGTGATGTATTAGGTTCTAGGCTATGCTAACTTATATGCCAAGAAAGGTCAATATATGTCAATAAAAGATTCTATTCATCTTCTTTTATTTAATATCTGTCCTTATCAATACAAAAGTTCAGATGTTTTTAAAAACTGTGGGAACAGATTGAAGAGCCAATGAATTGAAGAATATCTTGAAGGGTTCCTCAATCATTAACCATAAGCCATGGTTGTTTTTGAATCACCAAAGAGCAAGTTAGCACTAGTTTACAGTAATCATAAAATTATTTCAATTTCTTTTAATACAACAAATATTTCTGCTAAACAATCATATAGTTTATCCACAAACATAATGAAATTTAACTCACAGAGAATAAGAATTTATACACTTTGTATCCAGTGATTATTAAACAGTACAGGATTTTTAAAAGAAATGTTTGCTGATTTATTGGTAAGCCAGTGGAAACATTTGCCTTCAGGCAGAACATACAAAGGAGCAACCCCCACAGGTTAAAGCACTTCTATGCATGCAAACACAGGCAGAATAAATTAAAATATTTGCAACATCTTTTAAAATTATTTTTGTGAGCTCCATTTCTGAGGTAGATCTGGAGAACTTTGCAGATAGACAATGCTCATCTTAGATGTTCTTGCCTCAACAAACCATACCAAATTGTTTGCTAATTATTGAACAGAGACACATACAGAATTAATTTGTGTTAAGTTGCACCAGCGCTGGCCGCCAACAAAGCATTTTCTCTTGTCTTTCTCTACGGGGTGGAAATTACTCTCTCTGCATGAACACTTAAAGCAATTTTGCCAAATTCCAATCTGTGTTGTTCAGATGGAGACATTAACCTTTTTGTTTTAAGTTGGCTGATGTCTTCATTATAATAGTGGGCAGAGAATCGAGAATGAGTACATTAAGCATTTATACAACAACATTGTGCATGGGAATCTTTAACCTTAACAAGTACATTTTAACAGCCTGTGCTGTTTCAATCATATTTTTGATTTTCATATTTTTTTGTGATGTACTTCTCTCTTTTAAACTTATTTTATTATTTGATGTATCCATCTCTTCCTCAGATTTTCTCAAACACAGAAGTTCATGAATAACTAAATTACTAATGAACAAGGATGGTACTAAACAACAAGGGTCTAGCAGAAGGAATTGCAATAGAATGAAGCACTGAATGAAGTACACATGCTGTTCTGACTGGAGGCTGATCAGTCTTGCATACCATTGGAATCCAAATGTAGTGTTCGCTTAACTCTCAGCTTTTCTATGGGGAGAGACTGAAATGGCTGCCACCTCTTATTGACAATGCTTCCCAAATCGCAGCAAAGTAAACAATGGGTGAATATAGGGGCTACTTTTATCATTTCATCCTTATCTTGCACCATTACTCTGTCACAATTTTTCTGCCATTTCCTAGCTCTATCTCCAAGATCAAGAGCCTGGACCTTATCTGCAAAACATTATGAGCTGAAATAATAAGTGAAAGTGATATAAAATAATGGATATTACATCCTGCTTGTGTCAGAGACCAAAGTGCCATAATAGTTTTACTTAATATTGTTGTGAGTTCCTTACGCCTCACCTTACACTAAAATGCAATTCTTTTGTTTTTAATTTTTAAAGTTTTATACGTTCAAGTTTCCAAGTTAATGTATAAAAATAAAGAGCCACCATCACATTATGTTTTGGTCAAAAACATAAAATACCATGTAGATGACTATCAGAATGGTAATCTATCTCTTTCCCTCGGGTGCTGGTCAACCAACTGCACATTGCCAGCAGTTTTATTCTTACTTTAGGACTTTCAGCTTTCACTTTCTTTTATGTTCAAGGATAAGATAAAGTGCAGCTTTATGGGAAACAAAACAGCATCCTTTCAAATTCATTTTACATCTGTGGTGGATGGTTTCATCACCAACTAAGAAGAACATTGGCTCCATGTGAAGGTTTGTTAATTATTGGCTAGCAGCTAGGCTACTGCTATAAGATTTATATCATGATCTATATTTCATCTTCATCAAGTAACAAAAATGCATTAAATTCAAAAAGAATAACATCCAGGATACCATTGTCTATCATCATAAACAATGGCAAAACTATTGCACATCAGAAAATCTGAGGCCATTTTCTAAGCAAGCTTTGATGAGTTCAAATGGAGTTGTATGACCTTGTCATTTTATATGGTCTTATTAAAACACATATTGTGATAATATGGAACATTTGAAAGCACCTTGCTATGATTTGTTTGATGTCTCAAAGCCTATTTCTAAAATTAAGTAATTTAGGAGCAATGCGGTGACACATTGGTTAGCAATGCTGCCTCACAGTGCCAGGGACTGGGTTCGATTCCTGGCTTGGGTGACTGTCTGTGGGGAGTTTGCATGTTCTCCCTGTGTCTGTGTGGATTTCCTCCTGGTGCTCCAGTTTCTTTCTACAGTCCAAAGATGTGTGGGTTAGGTTGATTGGCCATGCTAAGTGTCAGAGGGATTAGCAGGGTAAATGCATGGGATTATGGGGATAGGGCCTGGGGTGGGATTGCTTCAGTGCAGACTCGATGGGCTGAATGACCTCCTTCTGTACTATAGGAATTTTATAATGTTATATTGTATTTACATTGCTATTTTTTGATATAGAGACAGGCTTGTCCAATATGCGACTGGTGAAGCCCTTCTATGGGGCCCCCAGAGCCAGTATTCAAAATGCTTGTGAAACAGGTACATTTGGATGGAAGTTTCTACATGGAGCTGCTCCTCCAATCACAGGCCAATTTTCTTCTTCTGACTCGTGAACCAACCAGCAGCAAATATGGGAGAGAAACAATATGTGATTGGATGAGCAGTGAAAACCAGTGTTGTCGAGTTCAGAATGTATAGATGCCGAGGAATGGGACGGTGAGGGACGGGCAGCCGAGGAACGGGCAGCCGAGGAACGGGACGGTGAGGGACGGGCAGCCGAGGAACGGGACGGTGAGGGCTACGTAGTTGAAGAACAGGAAAGTGAGGGCCCAGTAGCCAAGGAACAAGAAGGTGAGGGTAGGACAGTTGAGGAACAGGAAGGTGAGGAACAGGCACCTGAGGAACAGGACGGTGAGGGCCGGGCAGCCAAGGAATAGGAAGGTGAGGGATGGGCAGCTGAGGAATGGGAAGGTGAGGGCCAGACAGCCGAGGATCAGGAAGGGGAGGGCCGGGCAACTGAGGAACAGGAAGGTGAGGGCTGGGCAACTGAAGAGTGGGAAGCTGAGGACTGGGAGATGAGGAGTGTGGAGACGAAGACTGGGAGACGAGGAGTGGGAAGCCAAGGAGTGGGCAGTTATGTACCAGGAGGGCTGAGGAATGAGAAAATGAGGAGGAGGGGGCCATGGAATCAAGGAACAGGTTGCTGAGGGACAGTTGCGCTGCAGCAGGGGTACGGCATCCGGAATGGGGCCCATTGGCATCTAAGTAAGTGAGACTGCATGTGAAAGGGAGAGTGAGTGTGAGACGGACAGCAAGAGAGTGGGAGGGGAGAGAGAGAGAGAGAGAGAGAGAGAGAGCAAGAGAGAGGGAGTGAAGGTGAAAGAGTGGGAGGCGGAGACAGGATGGGGGGGGGACTAAGGCAGTGTAAGATGGAAGAGAGACTCTGAGGGAGAGTCTCGGGGGGAGACAGCCTTTGTGGAGAGGGTGAGGGAGTGTGTGAGGGGGAGGGTGAGGGAGTGTGTGAGGGGGAGGGTGAGGGAGTGTGTGAGGGGGAGGGTGAGGGAGTGTGTGAGGGGGAGGGTGAGGGAGTGTGTGAGGGGGAGGGTGAGGGAGTGTGTGAGGGGGAGGGTGAGGGAGTGTGTGAGGGGGAGGGTGAGGGAGTGTGTGAGGGGGAGGGTGAGGGAGTGTGTGAGGGGGAGGG
The DNA here is from genome assembly GCF_965287045.1 of Carcharhinus amblyrhynchos. Classification (NCBI taxonomy): domain Eukaryota; kingdom Metazoa; phylum Chordata; class Chondrichthyes; order Carcharhiniformes; family Carcharhinidae; genus Carcharhinus; species Carcharhinus amblyrhynchos. Next base: position 82,240,206 of record NC_137331.1, on the reverse strand, counting down.
TGAGGGAGTGTGTGAGGGGGAGGGTGAGGGAGTGTGTGAGGGGGAGGGTGAGGGAGTGTGTGAGGGGGAGGGTGAGGGAGTGTGTGAGGGGGAGGGTGAGGGAGTGTGTGAGGGGGAGGGTGAGGGAGTGTGTGAGGGGGAGGGTGAGGGAGTGTGTGAGGGGGAGGGTGAGGGAGTGTGTGAGGGGGTGGGTGAGGGAGTGTGTGAGGGGGAGGGTGAGGGAGTGTGTGAGGGGGAGGGTGAGAGAGTGTGAGGGGGAGGGTGAGGAGGAGGGTGAAGGAGTTTGTGAAGGGGATGCTGAGGGAGTGTGAGGGGGAAGGGGAGAGAATGACGGGGAACATGAGAGAGTTGAGAGGAAGGGCGAGAGAGTGTGAGACGGAGGTGGGAAGCGTGTAACAGGGAGAGTGTGAGGGGGTAAGTGTGAGAGAGAGAGTTTGAGAGGGGTGAGCAAGGATGGGAGGCAAAGAGAATGTAAAGTGGAAGAAAGAGTTAGAGGATGGGAGACAGTGGATGAAGAGGGGAAGAGTGTGACGGGGAGGGGGTGTATAAGAGTGAGGGTAAGGAAATGTAAGGGGGAGAAGGGCTGTGGGAAGAAAGAGAGTAAATGGTGAGAAAACGAGTATGTGGGTGCGGAGGAAGTGGGGAAAGAGAGTCTGAGGGGGGAAGAGAGCCTGTGGGGAAAGATTGAGAAAGTTTAAGTGGGAGATTGAGAAAAATGTTGAAATGTGGCCCACCATGTGAAAAGGTTGGACAACAGGAAAGAAAGGAATTTTCCCGACTCTGTTAAAAGGTTCAGTTTTCTTTCTACTTACTAATCATCAAATTAGGACACTAAAAATTTCACTGAAAATTGTATCATTTTTACAATTGAAACATTTTATTTCTTTCACACTATTGAGGGCTAATTTTCAAAAGCTGGTTAAGGTAAAATGAAATGAAGCAAAAATGAATGTAAGCAAAAATCACTTTAACTCTTTTCTGTATTATATTGCCCATTTCACACTTCCCACCTCCCCCTCACACATTCTCACCCATCCCCTCAGTCCTCAACCCCGAGGAACAAGTGCTCATTGGATGTACTTCATAGATTTGTAAACTTTTAGGAGGTAGGGAAAAAAATAGATGTGATGACCATTGCAGCACAATGTCGGTCAAAGAATGAAAAAAAAAGCCTCCTGCAATCACTCACTATTATAAATAACACTTGGTAAATCAGTTCTTTATTTTTTAATCTTTCTATTTTGCTCAATGCCAGGTATCCAATAGTATTCAAAATTGTTAGGAATTAATGACAGGAAACATGTTGGACGATGTTTTTCTTTTATTATCCTGTAATTGTCATGCATGTTTACCATCCTTCATCATCTCTGAGAACAATTGTAAAAATGGTGGGAAGGATCGAGAAGCCAGTGAAATTCCTATGCTCCCCCCTTCCCAAATCTGTCCCAAAACAGGTGTAAGTACAAAAAGAAATCTGGGTTAATATCTTGTGAGGTCGTAGGGGAAGTTATGATTTGATTTGATTTATTATTGTCACATATATAAGTATCATTTCTTGCATGCTATACAAATAAAGCATACTGTACATAGACAAGGAGTGGAGAGGGTGCAGAATGCAGTGTTACAATCATAGGTAGGATGTAATAGAATTTTAGAAGCATAGCATGAGAGTAAAAGATAGAATTAGATGATATGCTAGACACAGCTCGCAAGAATTCGCCTCACTCTGGTGCCATTTTGAAACCCCATCTGTCATTAAGCTGATGGAACTGGGTGCAACTTTTGTTTTACACCTGACCCAATTTTACTTACATGGGATTCTTGTTGGGCAGCTTAGGTTAAAATGATTGCAATAGTTAAATACACCAATTGTAGCATTTTTAGAATATGGCCCCTGGATTTATCTGTTATTCCTTGTTAACGCAAACACATACTTTTTAATTCACTAGCTCATTTAACATAACTCACATTTCCCATACGACAAACAAAAATGATAATTAGGTGTAGTTTGTACATGATCAGTCAGATCATGCAATTATTCTAACACACTTAAAGCCAAGACCACATTACAACTTCAAACGTCACTCAAACCTGAAAACAAGGTTTGACAATTAATACATGCTGATATCAAAATAACTTTATCCCAATACTATACGAGTATAATTTTTGTTAAGATTCCTTTACAGAGCCACGTTAATTTATCATGGGCTATATGTAAAAGAGATACATGTGTTTTTTTCGTCACATTTAAAATACTGAGAATATATGTTTTAAAAAAATTCCTCCACAGTTAGGCTATGGAAATCCAACAAGCATACAAACTGGACAGAATTTAAACCTGATGAAAGTTTCTTCCTTGCAGGTCACAAATGTAATCTCCAACAAAGATGAAGTAACTCCCACGCAAGATTGACTATCAGTCTTAATATATGTTACATCTTTTCTTTTGTTGTTTTTGTTCAAGGTGATACCTTATTCCAGATGTTGACAGGTCCATTGTCATCGACTACCGTGTCTCCTTCAGTTTGTTTTAACTGCAAAGTAACAATGAGACAAATGAGGGCTTCATTCAGATTGACCAGATTGTGCACAAACACACAAGAAAGAGCTGATTTCAATGAAAACCTTTATATACTCTGACAATATTCTTCTGAAGAACAGATACTTGGTCCAAATGGAAAAGTGCAATCAAACACTTTAAACTAATCAATGAAAGCCACAACCATTCGTTATAAATATCCAGCTTGGAATGTTTGTTTCCACATCTGACAAAATTGCTACAGCTGATGGCAGTGAGATTTCCTTCCACTGAAGGGGGAAAGCTGTTCCTGGAGTATTTTCCCTTCTGTTTAATTATACTTCAATCTCTCAGACTGACAGCTATCCATTTCCAATACTTGGAAGTTTAGCAAACAATAAAATACAAGCTTAAAAACTCTTCTTGCAGTTTTCAACTTACACTTCTTCATTTGAAATGGAGTAATATTTTAATATTCATAGTTGGATATTTGTGGGCTGAAATTGCACAGCACCTATCTAAACTGGTGGGAGTAAGAATTTGGAGTAGGACCTGTGTACACTGTGGCTGGAATTTTACCAGCACACGCACCTGAGGCTCATAAGGTCACACCCTAGGCCAACGGAGAAAAACCAATGAAGGCAAGATTGAAACCCTGCAAGGTAGGTCAATGTTAACGCTGTCCAAGTGGGAGCTATCCTTTGGAGAGAATTTCAAGTGAAATGCTCAAATGTGGAGTTAGGATAACCTTGTGAGAGAGATAGTGAGACTGGTTAGCCCACAATGTGACAAATGTCTTGGGGGTTGTTGTTGAAAAATCCAAGGAACCTGTTTTGTCCCACTTGTTATCTATTGTGTAGCGCGGTATATCCAACTACAGTTTACCTGCTAATTCACATGTTCGTCATAGTTACCCTGAATGTTAGAGTGTAAGACAGATATTGTAAATTGTTTCATCTTTTGAACTTGTATAGTAAAGCTTTGTTCCAAACTTTGTAACTCTATTCACTTAGTGAGCATTTAGACTCGCAAACTTAATCTACTTTAAATAAAATGTAATTGGTCCCTAAATGGATTCCGTCACCAGACATTTTATCCTGCTGTTGTCACCCAACTCTCAGCCAGCTCCCACCTTTCCTGGTTTTGGACCTGCTCTGTCACAATATCTTTTATCCCACCTGCTCTCTCTCTCCCCATGGCAATGTTGCTGTTGACACATGTTGGCAAAATAATGGTATGTTCATGACATCTGCCATTATTAATGGTTTTTAAAATAGTGGTGGGAAGAGATTACCCATGAGTTGTATGTCACCACAAATTGCTGGCCAGTTAACCCCGTTCTGCTGTCAGCATTACAACAATAGGAGCTCTTTGCCAAATTCCCAATGGATTTCAACAAAATGTTAGATTTGAGACTTAAATATCGCTAATATTTAGAGCTGCAATTACTTGACAAAAGAACCATATTAATGACATGGTTTGTGGCTCTGACTTGAAACTTAATCTTGGCAGTTGAGAAATGGAACATAGGAACTGTGGCCAGTTGAGTATTTCCAAAAATTAAATTTTAAAATCCAATTTAAATGTTTGCACTTCTCTTCACTCTCCGAGATTTCATCCAACTTTTGATTCGCTCTTTGTTTCTCTTTCTGTTTATAATTTGCCTCTAAATCACCCTATTCTGCATTGTTTGCCCTGTTCTTTCTCTGTCTTTGGATGTTGGGTCCAATGAAATTTAAACAATCCCTGATGTCCCTTTAGCTCACCATCCTATTACCAATTCTGGCAATTTACCAAGCAAAAATAATATGACCTGAAGGATGAAGGAAAAATTCCAAATCACAGCACTTGATACAAAATGTGCCACTCCAGCAATTTTTGGCCCATTAAAATGTATAAATTGGCTGAGTGATGCATTCATAACAATCTTTGTAGCTATGAATACACATTACTGCTGTTATTTTACATCTGACTGCATTTATAGCTTTTCTAAATCACCTTGCGAGTGGTGTTACTACAGACAAGATCATTTTCCTAATTATTTGAACTTCAGAAAACCTAATGAGAAGTACACAGAGTTAGTTAATCAAAGCAATTGGAACTAGAATACAGTGGAGTAGGTAATGCTAATCTGCAATTAGTACTCAGAAAATCAACCCTGATATTGTTTCTACTATATCCCCTGGTCTGATGTAAACATGGTGTTGATGTAGCATTATTATGATTCTTGCTACTGCTTCTATTCCCGAATGGAATTTTTATGACCCTTTGTTGGCTACTTTGGCAGCAATTTTAGGCTGGATTTTTAACAAAAGTAAAATTGGAAAACAGTCCCAGACATTAAGGTTGGTAGATGTCTGGAATTCTCTTCCCCATATTGTAATTGGTGCTAGAATTTAAATACGAGATTGATAGATTTTTTTTTATTGATTAATGGTTTTAAAGGACCTGAAGATCCTGCCGGTGGGAAGGGCTGGAAAATTCAGCCCATAGGGGTTCAATTATTATTTTATTTCTGAAGTAGCCAGATTTCACCCACATCATAATAACCCGGTCCCTAATGCAGGGAATATACCCATGAATATCGAGATTAGTCTGATCCTGGAGCAGTCCATTTCCTGTTGGACAACTTCATATGACCAACTCTCTCATATTTCCACTCTGCAATTCAGTGAACAGAAAATTCATGCTGTATGTGGGAAGACCGGAATGGAAGATTGTATAGATAACTGGTGCTATGGGAGCTGTGGGAGCACTAATCATCATTCCAATTTGGTAATGTCAGGACTATATATATTTGCATTAAGCTGAAGGCTGCTTACACCTTTCTTACCATAGAATCCCTACAGTGCAGAAAGAGGTCATTTGGTCCATTGAGCCTGCACCAACAACAATTCCACCCAAACCCTACACCACGTATTTACTCTGCTAATCTCCACAAGGGGTAATTCAGCATGGTCGATCAACCTAACCCACACATCCTCGGAGTGTGGGAGGAAACCAGAGCACCTGGAGGAAACCCACACAGAAATGGAGAGAACGTGCAAACTCCACACAGTCACCCGAAGCCAGAATTGAACCCAGGTCCCTGGCACTGTGAGGCAGCAGTGTTAACCACTGTGCCACCCTCAATGTAATTTTCTTAGTATAACTGGGGTGCCAGCCTAAGGTATGAGAGGGATTTCACTTTGCAATCGATTATAATGCAGGACATTTACTTTAAACTTTGAATTCCCCCAATCCCAAAGAGCCACTGGACGTCAGGGATGGACAGGTATCTCTTGCATCGAGTATGTATTAGGGTCCAAATGATAGAAATGTTAATCAGAACACAGCTGCCTGTTTGTGAGCTGGTGGATGATGCCCCCACTCCTAAAACACACATGTTTGAATGAACAAAACGGGACATAGATATAGGCCCTGATTTTACTGGCACGTCCACCCTGAAATCGGGGCAGGTGAGGCTCGCAGAATGGCTTTCTGAGTACACTCAAGCTTCACCTTCCGTGCACAATTTCAGATCTTTGGCTGTGCCAAGCAGAATATCAGCTTTTCAAAGAGGTAGCTTTTCCCCAACTGCCCACGTTACTGAAGGTTTGCTCCCTGCAGTGCTTTCTTGAATTTGGAGCAAATGAACGAGATTTTTTGGCCTCCCAGCTATGTGTTTCCCAGCAATGGAAGGCAGTGCTGGCAGGATTTTCTGGTCTTATTGCTGTCAACGGGATTTCCCATTGAAGGCACGCTGTGCTGCCGGGAAATTTGCAGGTGGAGGTGTGCTGCCAGCCAGACTAGAGAAGCCCGCAGGCATGAATGATCAGAGAATTCTGGCCTTGTATTCTGCTCCTTTCTTTTAATTTTACTTAAGGCATTTAGTTCTGTCCTCAAGCTTTGATCCTGCACCAGGGATTACATTTTGGGACCTCTCCCTCTTCCCCTCTCTGGTTTGAGGCATTCTCCCTGTCCAGTTTCTGTGCCTTGCTCCCTGGGACATAACCTAAGATGGACTACCTTGATATTGGTTATCTGACCTGCCTCTTTGCACTGTTTCCCTTTTCCCATCTCTGCAGCCATGTGGGGTTGGTCCTCAGGCTCATAAACACTAAACAACTGAACTGCACATGTGGAGCCACTTCCTGGAGACCAGGATTTGAATCCCACCATGGCAAATAGTAAAATTTGAATTAAAAAAAATCTGGAATTACAAGCCTAAAGATGACCATGAAACTATTGTCGATTGTCGTAAAAATCCATCTGATTTACTAATGTCCTTCAGGGAAGGAAATCTGCAGTTTTTACCAGGTCTGCCCTACATATGACTCCGAAAGCAATGTGGCTGACTCTTAAATGCCCTCAGGGATGAGTAATATAAGCTGGTCCAGCCAGCCTTGCCCACATCCCATGAATGAATAAAAAAATGCTTTGATGCACTATTATACATGTTGACTAATAAAGTTACGATGGTTTAATGAAAGTGAAAGCTAATAAGTGGAACATGTAGGATTAGCAGAATTTAAATATCATATAAATATGGTAACTCAATGCTTGTGTTTCTTTATCCTCTTTGTTCTACTCATTGACTCAACAAAGTCTGTTTTGCTTATGTCCACAACCCATTTGTCATTTTCTTCATTAGCTGCTGGTGTAATTCAATTTTCAAGCTCCTTTCCCGAGCTCAAATATGGTCAATTCTCATTTTGACACAATTAGGTCAAAATGGTTTCTTTGTGCATTAACAACTGATTTCCTTCTGATCAAAAGCTTTTAGCTGTTTGATATCAAGGTACTTTTTTTGAGCATACAAAAGGGTTTCATATTTCTGTTTGGTTTGATCCTTGAACATTTCAACTTCTTGTAGTTCTTCCTGATCACATGCCAAAGGATCTTTTAAAAAAAAGTTTCTTCGAGCAACATCAACTACTTCCTTTGTTCATTCCAATATTTCACTCAATTAAGGAACCATACCATTCCATTCCTCTGCAGGTTTAAAACGCTTGTTTGCAAACTGTTCACTTGCCTGTTGTACCCTGTGTGTCAACACTGGAAAGCACTTGTAATTCAGTATCCATGATTCTTGAACCTGCCAGACCATTTTGTGGTTTCAGTCCTACCAGCTGACATTCATAAAATAAGTCATAATCGTAAAATCCCTACAGTGCAGAAAGAGGCCATTCAGCCCATCGAGCCTGCACTAATAACAATCCACCCAGGTCCTATTCTTGCAACCCCACGTATTTACTCTGTTAATTTCCCTGATACTAAGTGGCAATTCAGCATGGCCAATCAACCTAACCCACACATCTGTGAAGTGTAGGAGGAAACTGAAGCACCCAGAAGAAGTCCACACAAACATGGGGAGAACTTGCAAATTCCAAACAGACTGTTACCTGAGGCTAGTATTAACCCTGGGTCCCGGGTGCTATAAGTCAGCAGTGCTAACCACTGTGCCACCATGCTGACCATTCTTAGTTTTCAGTTCTGCAGGCATTTCTGTTGTATCTGTATTGTCCATTATTGAGGTTGACACATCAGTTTCATTACTTGATTTCTTTTGCTGCTCAACTAGGTCACAACTGGACAAGTTCAAAGATGATCTTTGCATTGTTGATGGAGACAGGAGAAGTTCCAGAGGGTGGGAGGAATGCAGATGTGTTCCTATATTCAAGAAGGGAAATAGGGATAGCTCAGGAAATCTCCATCAACATACCAGTGGTTGGTAAGTTGATGGAGAAGATCCTGAGGGACAGGATTTATGAACATTTAGAGAAGTTTAGTGTGATCAAAAGTAGTCAGCATGGCTTTGTCAAGGGCAGGTCATGCCTTACGAGCCTGATTGAGTTCTTTGAAAATGTGACTAAACACATTGACGAAGGAAGAGTGGTAGATGTGGTTTATATGGACTACAGCAAGGTGTTCAATAAGGTCCCCCATGCAAGACTTCTTGAGAAGATGAGAGGGCATGGGATCCAAGGGGCTGTTCCCTTGTGGATCCAGAACTGGTTTGCCTGCAGAAGGCAGAGAGTGGTTGTAGATGGGTCTTTTTCTCGATAGAAGTCAGTCATCAGTGGAGTGCCCCAGGGATTTGTTCTGGGACCCTTGCTGTTTGTAATTTTCATAAATGACCTGGATGAGGAAGTGGAGGGATGGGTTGGTAAGTTTGAACAAAGAACAACACAGCACGGGAAACAGGCTCTTCGGCCCAATGAGCCCACGCCGCCATTTTAACATTGTGTTTTTCCTCTTCCACCCTTGGCCCATGTCTATGCTTATGGCACCCACATTGGAAACCAGATTGAGGGGGGAATAATTTAGGGACAATTTGTTTGCTGACGACACGAAGGTTGATGTTGTGGATAGTCTGGAGGGATGTCAGAAGTTGCAGTGTGACATAGATAGGATGCAAGACTGGGTGGAGAAGTGCCAGATGGACTTCAACCTGGATAAATGTGTAGTGGTTCATTTTGGCAGGTCAAATGGGATGAAGGAATATAATATCAAGGTTAAGACTCTTAGCAGTGTAGAGGATCAGAAGGACCTTGGGGTCTGGGTCCATAGGGCTCTTAAATCGGCCTCGCAGGTAGAGGATGTGGTCAAGAAGGCATACTGGCCTTCATCAATCGGAGGGATTGAGTTTGGGAGTCGGGAGATAATGCTGCAGCTTTATAAGACCCCACTTGGAGTACTGTGCACAGTTCTGGTCGTCTCATTACAAGAAAGATGTGGAAGCTATTGAAAGGGTGCAAAGCAGATTTACAAGGATGTTGCCTGGATTGGGTGACATGCCTTATGAGGATAGGTTGAGGGAACTCGGTCTTTTCTCCCTGGAGAGACGAAGGATGAGAGGTGACCTGATAGAGGTTTATAAGATGTTGAGAGGTACAGATCGGGTGGATTCTCAGAGGCTATTTCCCAGGGCTGAAATGGTCACTACGAGAGGACACAGGTTTAAGGTGCTGGGGAGTAGGTACAGAGGAGAGGTCAGGGGTAAGTTTTTCACTCAGAGGGTAGTGGGTGAGTGGAATCGGCTGCCGTCGGTGGTGGTGGAGGTGAACTCGTTAGGGTCTTAAGAGACTTCTGGATGCATACATGTGATTTAATAGGATTGAGGGTTATAAGTAGGCCTAGTAGGTAGGGATATGATCAGAGCAAATTGTAGGCCGAAGGGCCTGTTTTGGTGCTGTAGTTTTTCTATGTTCTAAGTAGTTTTCATTTATAGGAATAACTTTGCAATTACGACACGCCATCCCAGTTTGTGGAAAAACTATACTACCCACTATATCATTGCCCAATAGTTTACATTTGCAACCGGTAAGTTTGAAACAATTCCAACTATACGAGACCTCTTCACCACAACATAACTTAAATTTACACAATGCAATGGGTGAAACAAATAGTTCCCCTCAATACCCTGTATTAATACATTTTGACTCAGTGAACTTGCTGAAGAAATATCAAATCCTTCATTAACAGTAAAATTAACCTGTATCTCAAAAAACAATATTTCTGTGCTATTTCTTGGACAAAAATTGAGTATTTTCCTCTTCAAATATAAAGCCTGAACTAACTACAACTATTGTGAAGATTTCAAAGTATTGGATATCTCACGAATTTCACTTCCTGGTGCACCATTTTCTGTGGAAGTCTCTATCACTTGCACCAGTGCCACTGTTTTAAAATCCATTTCCTTTTCTGGTACAGCCTATTTGAAAGACTCCTTAAATGTTCTTATTACTGCCATCAGTTTACCAATCAGTTTGCAACAATGGGCTTTGAGTTAACCAGTCTTATGGCAGTAAAACTGTTTTTTTTACATCATTTTTATCTTCTATACTATCATTTTCCCTGACTGGAACGTCTTCTGCCTCCTCCATAAAGTTAGATTCTTTTCTATTCCTCCAGCTTCCCTGTGAGTTTACAGATAGAGAGCTATTGCACCCTAACTGCCTATGTGATATTATCATACTATCTGCCAGAACTGCTGCTTTATAAACTCTCGAAACCTCATTGTCTTCCAGATATGATCCAAAAATTTATTGGGATGCTACTTTAAAATGTTTCCATTGTCATTACCTCACTCATATTTTCAAAACTTCATTCTAACTTCAGTGATTGAAACTACTGTTCCCACCACATTTCTTTTTCCCTAGCAAATTTTACAAATGTTTCATTTGATTTTTTTTAAAGTCTGAAATTGCAACTGATAAGCTTGATGGAGGGGCCAAGCTCATAAGCATCAAGCTCCACAGCCTTATCTAGGGGGAGTACAGGATGCACCCATAGCCTCCTGACCAAAACACTTTGCAAAATGAGAGTCCACGTGTCCTTATGCCACTTTAGGTTTGTAGTCATCTTTTCAAACAGGATAAAATATATCTCAACTCCATTTTCAGTGAAATTAGGCAAGTGACCAAGGGATGAATTTTCCTCTTCTATCCACCACAGGAGTTGTAGTGGGCGAGGGGCAGATCATGGAATGGTCCACTGACCTGGCAAGATTTTCTGGTTTTGGGGTGAGCCCAGCCAGAAAATCCTACCCAAAGAGTCCTCATTATATCAAAGCTCTTGATTCATCATCTGAACTACTAAACTGTTTTGATCTATTCCCCAAGCTTTTATCTAGCCAGTTCATGCTGTCTCATTTCTTTCTCTCTTTGAAACTCAAATTTCCATTTTTTTGTTCACTTCTCTTTTTCCAATTTGAGCTTTTTCATTTCCATTTTTTTTCTTTCAATTCAAGTTGATCATTCCTCTTTACATCTCAAGCTGCTTCATTTGCAACTGAATTTTGGCTAACTCAACAGAATTGCTGTCTGGATTAGATTTTCCTTCTTCCCGTCCCAGAGGCTGTGCTATTACCTCCATTATTTCTGCATTCTTAGCCCCCGTTTTTAACTCTAACTTTAGCATTAACGGAGCTTTAGTTAATTGTCGCAAATCATTTAGGAATGAGTCTTCACCTTCCAGCGAAGTCTTAGCAATTGACAAATCTATTCTGTTTTTCAATCAATATAATAAAATTCACCATGGAGATCTTATTAACTTTAACCTCAGCACTTATATTTATCTGCAGATTGCTGGGGTACCAGATCAGAATCCCCAAGGTATATTATGAAGCCAGTCTAGACTGTTTTGGCATAAGATGTTTCACTCCAGGCACGATTCTATTGACAAACAAGGGAGCTTTTATCAAAACAAACTTCATTTGACAACATTGTTTAATTATAACAAATGGATTAGCTTAACCTTTAACCATTGAACAATACTTAAACATGACAAGATGCAAATCTGAACTGCTGAGCTATCACTGTAAGACATAATCAAGCAATAATTCTCTTATAGACATAAAGCCCTCTTTAAAATTAGTCAGCAAAACACATAGATGTTTGCTTATACTTAGGTTATCCTACTTGAAACTTTCAGAAAGTCTTTGCAGAGACAGAGAGAGAAACAGAGAGACGCTGCTTTCTTCTGGCAGCTCAGGCAGCAACTGTGGTACTTTAAAATGAAAATGAAACTGACAATCTTAGCTTCTCCCATTAATCAGATGACTCCGTCCCTATCAATCTACCTAATTAAAAATCTCACATGACTCTGCATAAGTAATCTAAAATCCCAGGAGAAAGTAAACAAACAAAAGGTCCATTAGCTCTACAAAGTAACACATGCATCGCTAAAATCAGTTATTAGCCTGCATTATTAGCATCTGCTGCATGGTTTTCCAGACAAATCGACTCCTGAAACAAAACACTTCCTCTTAAAAAACATTTCCAGCTTAAATACAAAATATAGCAAAATAGTACACTGTCATCACTGGATTCAAGATCCTGGGAGAGTAACCAATTTACGTTACAATCCAGTTAGGGACCAATAACCTTTTGTTTAAAATAGATTAAGTTTGAGAGCCAAGATGCTTACCAAATGAATAAAGACAAAAAATTCCATGGATTTGCAACAAAAAATACCACCATACAAGTTCATAAAGTTAAAACAATTTAAAAGCTATCTTCTGCTATAACATTCAGGGTAATTATGAGGTATATATGAATTAATTGACAAACTGTGGTCAGTCACCACACTACACAATAGATGACAGGTGTGACTAAACAAATTCCTTGGATTTCTCAACAACCCACCCAGATGTTTGTCACATTGTGAGCCAAACAACCTCACTTAAACTTCTTTCTCATAAGGGTTTCCAATCTCCGTATTTGAAGATCTTGCCTGGGGATTCTTTCTAAAATTTGCTTTCAATCAACAGTTTTAATGACAATCTACCTCAAGGTTTTCAATCTCGCCTCGGAGATCCCTTTTCCCTGGACGTCTGCACATGTCGCACTTCATCTTGCATGCACAGTTTCAAATCTTCAGCTGTGCCAAGCAGAACATCACAAAGAGGAATGTTTACCCTCATGTCCCATATTGCTTGATGACTGCAGCTCTTTCTTGAATTCCGAGCCTATTACTCTGCTCTATTCTTTTCACTTAACTGTCCTATTTCTGTCCCCTGGCTTTGATTCCTTACGTGCATCTACTTTTTGGCACTTCTCCATGTCCCCCTCCTGGTTTTGGAAATTCTCCCTCTGTCCCTCCTATGTCCTGCTCCTTGGGATATACTCACTAAGACGGTTCTCTTTCTTAGCACATCTGACCTGCCTCCCTGCTTCTGCACAGGGCAGTCCTCATCCTAAAGGCTGTGAAACAACTGAACTGCTCCTGTGCGGCCATTTCCCAGCCAACACATTCGTGTGAGACCCAAGATTCATCAGGAACCAGTGTTCCCGATCTATTAACTAAAGAAGGTAAGTATTTAACTCTCATCACAAGTCCAATAAATAAATGAATGGCAGCGCACCTCTCTGCCATTTGATGTTAATCCTGCTCCATATGGAAATCCATGACATTCCATATGTTCTGGTTAACCAAAAAGTGCAGAAAATGTCAAAAGCTGGAAGAGATCAAGCTCTGGGTTTTGAAACTTGACAGGCAGCTGGAGTCACTGCACTGCTTCCATTAGTCTGATAGTTTTATTAATAGTTCATTTCTAATTGTGGTCACCATACAGCTTAAGGTTGTGCAGGCAGAAAAGAATTGATCACTATCAAACATAAAGCAGGATCAGGCATGTAGTTCATGAATCCCAAGAGCATAATCCCCTCTCCAACCAGCATTACATGATGAATACTGTTCCTCCATGGAATGCTGTCAGAGCCAAATCCATGGCACCACCAGTGGCTCAATTGTATAGGTGGGGAAGGCTTGGGACATAATATTGTTAGGGGATTCTATTGTTTGTTGAACAGACAGGCTTTACTGCCTGCTGCACACGTGATTCCAGGATGATACGTTACTCTCATTTACTAAGGTAGTAAAAAGACAAGCTGTAGAGAACTCTGAAGGAGGAGGGTAAATGACTAGAGGCTGTGGTCCACATCAGTACCAGCATCATAATTGGAGAGAGAGAGAGAGGAGGTTCTGTGGGTACATTTTAGAGAGCTTGGGAGGATGACTATCCTTGACATCAAGGAGTCCTATCAAAATTGAAATCAATGGGAATCAGTGGAAGCTCTCCACTAGTTGGAATCTTGTCGAGTACAATAGAAGATAGTTGTGATTGTTGGAGCCCAATCACCTCAGTCCCAGAACATTATTACAGGAGTTCCTCAGGGTAGTGTCTTAGGTCCAACCAACTTCAACTGCTTCATCAATGACCTTCCCTCCATCATAAAGTCAGAGATGGAATGTTTACTGATTGCACTGTGTTCAGCAACATTCACAATTCCTCAGATACTGAAGCAGTTCATGCTCAGATGCAGAAAGACCTGGATAACATTCACACTTGGACTAATAAGTAATGTTTGTGCCACACAAGTGCCAGGCAATGTCCGTACCCAACAGTAGATAACCTAACCATTGTCCCACAACATTCAATGGCATTGTCATTGCTGAATTTCTCACTACCAATATCAACTGGACTAGCCATACAATTGAGGTTACAAATGCAGGGCAGAACCTGAAATTCTGTGGGGACTAACTCACCTGCTGACTCCTCAAAGCCTGTCCACCATCTACATGGCAAAAGTCAGGTGTGTGATGAAATACCCCCTTTCAGCTGAATGACTGAAGCTCCAATAACACTCGAGAAACTTGACACCATCCAGGACAAAGCAGCTCACTTCATTGGCACCTTAAACGTTTACTCCCACCATCACTGGCACATTGTGACAGCACCATGTACCATGTAGAAGATCCACTGCGACAATTCACTAAGGCTCCTTCAACAGAACTTTTCAAACTCATAATCTCTACCACCTAAGAAGGACAAGGGCAGCAATCACATGGGAATACCAGGACTTGAACCTCCTCCCTCAAATCAAGTACCATCCTGTTCTGGACCTATATCGCTGTTCCTTCACTGTTGTTGCGTCAAAATCCTGGAACTACTTTTCTAACAGCACCTTGGATGTGTCGACACTAGGTGAACTGCAGCATTTCAAGAAAATGACTGATCTGACAAAGGACTGTGTAATCTTGTTATCTTTGACAAGGACGTGACTCTAGTGCAGGTTTTGGCTCAAGGCATTCCTAAGTCTGATCAGGTGGAAACTCATGAGCCACAATCTAAATCAACTGTCTCTCAATAAAAGTTAACAGAATGTATGTCATAAAATAAAGGCTTTGGATAGGAATAGGAGGGATCAACCTTGGGTATTTGTCCCTTGCTAAATGAACAATTGAATAATTGACTGCATGAGAAAGCAGCTCGTTAAAAATAAGTTGTATAAACAGAGAGTTGGGAAGGAAGTAAAGACTTTGAATGGAAGAGAATTTTTTGGGGTAGATCCGTGCTGCCTCCAGTCTAACACCCTGATTAGCTCAAGTAAATAGAGAGAAAAAAGACTGCCATCACCAGCTGTGGAGATCAGCATCAGTCTATTTCATCTGTCTGAGCCAGGACTAGTAAACCATTCTCTGTTATGGGCTGTCTGCCCTTTCTGTATATTTAACTGATGTATCATCTCCAAACTACTCCTTAATAAACTGCTTTAAAATAGCTCATGACTCCTGGACCAAATCTCACAGCAGTGTGATAATTATGTGAATCAGTTTGCAACACTGATATAATGCCAATGGCACCATTTATGAATGCCAAGCTCCAGCCAACATCTTAACTCAATCTCGCACAGCTAAACATGATGTTAAACAGAATAAATAACCGCCTACCAATTCTATTTGAAGGGATTGTGACAGCGCAGCAATAAAAGCCATCAGAAAATTCACATATCCAGAGGGCCTGGCTTCAGACTGCAGCATCTTGGTTGAAGCAATGTCAATCTGAGCTGGCTGGGTGACAGGCAACAGGAAGGATTCTCTGGTAAAGAATCTGAGATAGAAGTAGGAATGCTATCATTCTAAGAGAGAAAATTGGGATTGTGCTGTGTCAGCTATTGCCACCCTCTCAGGGTGGCCCATCAGCAATTGTCATCTGTTAGTGGGCAGATCATTGTGTTGCCTTGGGAACTGCACCTCCCTGAACTATCCTGAACAAGTACAGCATCAATCTGCGTTTGACTGTGACATTGTAAGGGAAGCTGCTTGTGCTGCAATAGAAGTTATGGTATTGGCAATTGGGCACAAGTGAAGGTGACCACCTATTTCATATTGGTAAGGATGAACTCCAATCTCTGCAGAAAGCCCTGTGCCAAGTGGGCGTGAGGCTTGAAAACGTAGCAAGTGATTGAGGGTGAGGTATATAAATGGGTTATACCGATTTATAGAGGTGGTTGGTAGTGGGTGATGAGGCTAGCGGGGAAATTGATAGGAAAGGCCACTTGAAGATCAATTCCCTCATCTTGACAACCCATGTCCCTGCCAGATTGTAAAACTTCTTCCTGCACTGCATCCATATTCATGGGCTGTACTCCTGACACTGAAATACACGGCTACTTCCTCCCACTGCCTCCTGAGCATATGACTGGAGGGCCTCACGTACCTCGTTACCACACCTTCTCCCCAGCCTATGGATTCAGGATGTCTCTCCTTTTCTCCATGTCTTGCACCAAGGCCTGGTGTGCATTATTAGAAAATCCAGGTGCACTTGCTCACACATTCAGACATTGCACAAGGTATCACAACACAGAATCACATTGGTTCCCACCACTTCTTGTAGCTGCAATGATCCTCTGCTTTAAGAGGCGAAGATTGCCTTTAATGTGCCAACCTCTCATGGTATTGTTGAGTGCAGCCAATGAGCAGCACTGATCCATATTGTGCATGCAGCAGTCATTTAAAATTCAGAACTCAGTGTGTTGAATGCACCCCAATTAACTGTTAATTGGGGTGCATTCAACATGTTGAGTTCTGATTAATTGTGTACATCACACTTATTATCCAAGGTTTTCCAATTTAATCCCCAGTCTGTGTAGGAGAAATAGCAGAATTCTTATTTTTTGCTAACATCCTATGAAGCTATTTGCAGTCATAAAAACCACAGGTACAGTAGCATTAAATATAAATGGCAATGATGGAACTGTGCCCAGGGATATCAATTCAATGGAGTGAAATTGATGAATTGTGTCAATGAATGGCAGTTGAATTTAGTGACTAATGGCGCACAGAAATGCATAGCATATGTGTCGTTCAGAGTAGGATTACTTAAGTCACAAGTCAGGTATCTAAACCCAGTGTGCAATCTTCACCTGTATTGAAAATCTTTAAGCCCATTAATGCTGTTATTGTGAATCTCATAAAGCATGTAATACCAGTTAATTGCACTTTCGATCATAACTTGCACAGACAAATTTCATATAATAATGTTTCTGAGAATTAATCATGGCATATTGTTTAATATCATAGCTTGACAAAGCTAAAACACAGGGCTAATTTGTGCTTTTGTCTCCAAAATGGAATGGTCATACAAGGGAAATCAAAGCATCGGACTTTCTGCCTACCCCATTCCAGCTGATGTCCGGAACTCTGGCACTTTAAGCCAATAGAAATAGAAGTCACACGTTTTCAACACAACAGCCTACTACTTAGATAATGGAAGCAATCACATGAAAATGCACTCACTTTTCTTTTGTGAAAATGCATGGCGGGGAATTGGGTTCAATTGGAAAGGCCAGGAATGTCAAGAGCACTGGACAGGAGATGGGAAGGCCTAGTGAGGGGCCCTAATCAGGAAAGGAGACCCATTAGGGAGGTGCACCACCTTTCTCATCTGAAATACAATCCTCCTTGATCCCTCACCTCTTCCCGCTTGACTCAAAATTGCATGGGTGACATGGGTCCTGCAACTGGGTACATAAACCCAGCTGGAGGGTGGGGTAAGGGGTGAGAGATGATGGTTACATACATAGGTGGGTAAATCATAGGGTGAAGGGCTTATGAAGAAAGATCGAACAGGTTGGGCCTATGCCTATTGGAGTTTAGAAAAATGAGAGGTAATCCTATTGAAATATACAAAATCTGAGGGTATTTGATAGGATGGATTCAGTCCTTGATAGAGCAGACGCAGCACGGTTTCGTTAAGGGGAAGTCATGTCTGACAAATTTACTGGAGTTCTATGAGGATGTGTCTAGGGCGGTGGATAGAGGAGAGCCGGTGGATGTGGTCTTTCTTGATTTTCAGAAGGCGTTTGACAAGGTACCTCACAAGAGGTTATTGCAGAAGGTCAGGGGACATGGAGTTGGGGGTAGGGTGTTAGCGTGGATAGAGGATTGGTTGTCAAATAGGAGGCAGAGAGTGGGGGTTAATGGGTGCTATTCGGATTGGCGGTTGGTGACTAGTGGAGTGCCCCACGGGTCGGTGCTGGGGCCTCAGCTATTTACCATGTATATAGATGATCTGGAGGAGGGAACCGAGTGTATGGTGTTGAAATTTGCTGATGACACCAAGATTGGGGGAACGGCAAATTGCGTGGAGGGTGTGGAGAGTCCGCAGAAGGATCTAGATAGGCTGGGCGAATGGGCCAGGAACTGGCAAATGGAATTTAATGTTGGCAAGTGTGAGGTGGTCCACCTTGGTAGGAATAATGGTAGGAAGGATTATTACTTATGTGGCAAAAAACTGCAGCAGGCGACAGTGCAGAGGGACCTCGGGGTCCTTGTGCATGAGTCGCAAAAACCCAGCTTGCAGGTGGTCAGGAAGGCGAATGGGATGCTGGCCTTCATAGCGAGGGGGATTGAATATAAAAGTAGGGAGGTCTTGCTGCGGCTATATAGGGCATTGGTGAGGCCGCAGCTGGAGTAGTGTGTGCAGTTTTGGTCGCCGTACTTACGCAAGGATATTTTGGCCTTGGAGGGAGTGCAGAGGAGGTTTACTAGGCTGATACCGGAGTTGAGGGGGTTGAGCTATGAGGAGAGGCTGAATAAACTAGGCTTGTACTCGTTAGAGTTTAGAAGAATGAGGGGAGATCTCATTGAGACACATAAGATGATGAATGGGATGGATAGGATAGAGGTGGAGAGACTCTTCCTGCTCAGAAAGGACAGTAGGACTAGGGGGCACAGCCTCAAGATAAAGGGGGGGCGGTTTAGAACGGAGTTGAGGAAGAACTTCTTCACTCAAAGGGTGGTGAATCTCTGGAATTCTCTGCCCGTTGAAGTGGTGGAGGCTACCTCGCTAAATATTTTTAAGACGCGGGTTGATGGGTTTTTGATAAGAGAGGGGATTAAGGGTTATGGGGAGAGGGCGGGAATGTGGAACTGAGCCACGACAGATCAGCCATGATCTTACTGAATGGCGGGGCAGGCTCGAAGGGCTAGATGGCCTACTCCTGCTCCTATTTCTTATGTTCTTATGTAGAAGGATGTCTCCCCTTGTGACAGAGACTAGAACGAGGGAGACACAGTTTAAAAGTAAGAGTCTTGCTTTTAAGGTGGAGATGAGGAGATATGTTTTTATCTCAGAGGGTCATTAATTTGTGGAGTTTTGTAGAAAGCAGTGGAAGCTGGGTCACTGAAGCTCAGTTTGATAAGATAAATTCTTGATTGACAACGGAGTCAAGGGTTATCGGGGGAGGGAAGGGGGGGGCGGTGGGATTGATTGGAAAGTGAAATTGAGGCTAAATTTAGGTCAGCCATTATCTTACTGAATGGTGGAGCAGGCTTGAGGCTGAATGACCTATCGTGGTCCTAAGTCCTATGTATCACCTTTCAGTGGTCAGCTGGACTTGGAACCAGATTTTGTTGGTTGCTGCTGCCAGGGCTGCTATCCCTATGAGGGTTGGTCTTCTGTCACTAAGAGCTGCTGCTCAATCACAGGGCCGGCAGCTCAGCAGCCTCATTGGGAACAGTGGCCTCGGCAGGGGTTGCACCTGGAGCAAGAGGACCCATTGTAAGGTGCATGGTTACATCCAAACAAGTACGGTCTGAGTCCTCTGTGGCCAGTCAGACATTCCACGGTGCGAGGGGACAGGAGTTTGCGGAGGGCACAGGGCTGGTAATTGCAGCCAGGTAGGAGGGGGAGGGGCAGGGAGGTTGGAGGGGAGACATGGAGGTCTAAGATGTGCCTTAAAAGGAGAGCCCCCAGGAGATAACTAATATTTTCCCATAGGTAGAGCATTTCAAACACCCCTCCCACCTCCCTTTGGCCACTGGCTAAAAATGACATTAGTTGGCATCTTGCGAGTCTCAATGTGCTCCAGGTGTGGTGTCTACGACACTTCCAGCTATTGACAAGGTGGTGGAGGGTGACAGGCATGTCACCCATTGCTGAAACAGCCATTTTAGCAGCCTTCTCACCTCCCAGCCAGTCTGTAATGGGCTGATAAAACCCAGCTCTCTGTCTCTCATGGCGACAGTGAATATAGGATTTTATTTATCATATTTGAAGAGAGATTCTGTACAAAGGATGTACTGAAGACAATAATCCTGTGGAATGGTTTTGTAGATAATCATTGTGGGATAATATACAGTCTATGAAAAGTGTGAGGGGGAAAAGGATTGACCTTGCTAGCTTGAAGTAAATTCTGAAGAGACAGGAAATCTCTAAAATTAAATGGATAGATGAGAATCATCAGCTGTCTGACTGATAACAAAAATAAATGCACGCACCGAGAAATTGTTAGAAGTATGAGAGAAAAGAAATCTTGCAATGTAATACACTATACAGAATATGGATTTATGGAGTAAAAGCAAAATACTGTGGATGCTGGAAATCTGAACTGAAAACAAGACACTGGATAAACTCAGCAGGGCTGACAGCATCTGTGGAGAGAGAAACAGAGTTAATGTTTCAAGTCCTATGACTCTTCTACGAAATTGAATGATAGAAATGTGATGAATTATATACTCGGAGAGGGTGTGCGGTATAATGTAAAGTTGGTGACAGGTTGGAGTTAAGGAGATATTGACAAAGATCATACAATCATAGGATCCTTACAGTTCAGGAGGAGGCCATTCAGCCCAACAAGCCTGCACTGACCAACAATCCCACCCAGGCCCAATCAACATGAGACAAAGTGGCTGTTAATGGTGCCATTAAGTACTGCAGAGTGTTAATGATGGCAAAGATAGCAAAATATTTTAATGGGAGAACAGAGGTCATTGCTCTGTGGGAGCAAAGCTGAACAACAAGGGACTATGGCCATATAAGGGAGGGGTGAAGTTGTGTTGGAACAAACCAATGGGACCAAATAACAGAAAACAAGAAAAAGGGGAGTGGGGGCCATCAATGGGGAGGAGAAACTTCACAGTCTAAAGTTGTTGAACCCAGCGTTGAGTCCAGTTCTTCCAGTTTGCACTGGGCTTCACTGGAGCATTGCAGCAGGCCAAAGACAGACATGTCAGGAAGACAGCAAGATGCTGGGTTGCGGCCAGAAGATTGGGGTAATGGTCACAGATGGAGCAAAGGATTTATGGATATGGATTTTGACATAATTTGTTTTGAAATTTTGGGTGGATTTTTATTTCAAGGGTGAGGAAGAACTATTTTAGTTCTATATTAACTGTGTTTTATTATAAGGAAGTGTTGGATATTAACTGGAAATTCACTTAAGTCACCTATAAATAGACACAGACTAAAACTGATTCTTGGGTTGGGGGGTGTACACTTGAAATGTGCAACTCTGTAAATAAATATTTGTGTGTAAAGTTTTGACTCCAGTTCTATCCTCAAACTCACCCATTTTCTGGGGGTTTAAAAGTCTCCTGTTTGTCCAGCAGATCGTTAAGCTGTTGAATTATGGCAATGTGCAAAAATAAAAACATGTTACTGGGTTTATACATCTTTTGTTAAAAATATGATTTGCCTAAAAAAAATTAGTTCCTGCGGTATAAGCATCACCAACAAGGCAGTAATTATTGGTCAAGCTTTGTTGTCCCAAGTAAGAGTGAATGATATAGTTCAACACGATGGGCGGCATAGTGGCTAGAACTGCTGCCTCACAGTGCCAGGGACCTGGGTTCAATTCCAGCCTTGGCTCACTATCTGCGTGGAGTTTGCACATTCTCCCTGTGTCTGTGTGGGTTTTCTCCTTCAGTCCAAAGATGTGTGGGTTAGGTTGATTGGCCATATTAAATTGACCCTCATGTCAGGGAGATTAGCAGGTTAAGTATGTGGGGTTACAGCGATAGGGCCTGGGTGGGTTTGTGGTTGGTGCAGACTCCATGGGCCAAATGGCCTCTTTCTGCACTGTAGGGATTCTATGATTCTATGACTTGAAATCACATGTTGTGGGTAAAGATGGCAAGTCCATTCCTCTGAAGGACACCAGTAAACTAGTTACATTTTTACCACAACTTGGCAGGTTCTGTCATGACTTTTTTGGTGCCAGCCCACAAATAAATCTGGTTGTTAATAAATCAAACTGTTTGCTTGTTGAAAGGTCTCAGTTGTAACTCTTCCTGCCTATGTGGTTTGTTTATCGTCTTATTAAAACAAAACTTATATACTTAAAAATACAAATCCATGACTTCCATTGCCTGTTGCTGCAATGTTACCAACTTAAAGTTGAGAGCAGTTTGGATATCTTCAAAAGTGATACAATGCTGACTGTTCAGACAAAAGAATTCTAAGCAGAAACATTGGGCGAGGTATTGAATGTATTGACAGACATTTGTGCCTTCAATTTTTCAATTTCTAAGAAGTTAGACACTTTGGACTCAAAATGATAATGGTTTCTCTCTCCACAGATGCTGCCAGACCTGCTGAGTTTCTCCAGCATTTTCTGTTTTTAGCTTAGATTTCTAGCATCAACCATATTTTGCTTTTATTTTAATGTTTCTTGGAAGCTGTTTGGTACATGCAGCAACCTCAAAGTCTCAATGCAAACTACGTACTAATTGGCTCTTTTAAGTCCACAGCCAAGCAAAAAGGATTTAAAGGAGCCTTGCATATAAGTAAAATCATCTATCACTCCAAAACTGAAAGGATACATTAGTGAACAGTAATGCTATATGTCTATAGTTAGACATGGTTGTCTAACTATAATCCTCTTTTACAAAAAGATAGAGTTACATTTTAAATTGTTAATGACCTGTTTGCAGGACCTCCTCTAATGTTTTGGTCTTAAATTTATTTTGTCCAAAAAGTCAGCATCGTAATTGAACCTTGCAGCATTGGGTCTGACAGTGAATTTAAAATATTGGGCAGCCTCTTTGAGAGTGAATACATTTGTTTTGTCAGAGAGTGATGAGATTGTGGAAATAACTACTGCGTGGGAGTAGCTGAGGTGAATAAAATGGATGCACAAGAGGGGAAACTGGATAAGCATGAGGAAGAAAGGAATAGATGGATATGCTTATTGTGCAAAACACAAAAATCAGCTTTCTCCAATTGGGCCAAATGGCCTTTTTCCATGGTGCAATTTCTATGCTATCACAGTGTAAGAACAAACTCCCTCAGATTTCCTTTCTTGGAAGTGTTTTGAATTAATGTAAATAAGAGCAGAGAGCCTATTAAGCCCTTTTTCCAATTTTGCAATAGCTGATGGATACTAGTGATACAAGCGGAGAGAGAGAATGCTGCAGGAATTACAGAGGACACATTCATCTCAGAGATGAGACTGACACTCTGCTTTCAAGGAATTAGATTTAATAAGTGAATCCTTTGTGACCTATCCGAGAAAAGATTTAGTATTTGAAGCTCATGTAATTTAAATTCTCCGCTGAAAGCTTTTCTATAATAGTAATGTCTCTAAGAATTTGTCTGGTGCAACCCTACCCGGAATCCAGCACCACATTTGCTGTCTGCTTCAGATCTTTCTATATTATGCAAATAACTTTCTGCTTTTATTTTCAACTTTGGAGGTAATTGGGACTTAGCTTTGGCAGATAGAAAATTCCAGAAATCACACTTGACTTTGAACTTGTGTTGGCCGCGCCAATAAGTCCCACTATAAAAGACTTGAATTACAAATGATTCAAATTAATCATGCTTTTTCTTCTTGAAGAACTGCTGTTACTGCTGTCACGTATTTCAGAACTGAATTACATTCTGAGGGCCTGCAAAGCGGATTCTTTTTTTAAAATCATACAAGGAAAAAATAACAGCTCTTTTCCACTCTGTTTGCTTGCTACAGACAATCAATGAAGGAAAACAATCACCGCACCAGCAAATTGTATACTGCAAATGATTTGAAAAATAAATTCATGTTTAAGTCTTCCAGGGCCCCGCACATTTCCCAGTGTACATCAAAGAAAAATAGCATTAAAGAATTTAATCAATTATTTATAAACACGCATGCGGTGTAACGTACAGAAAGTGGCCTTGAATTCTGCAAAATTACAAGACCTTTCTTATGATCATCTATATTTAGTAGGAATGTGTTGAGGGTCCCTTCAATTGCCCAGAACAGAATAATTAGTTATACGTTTAAATTAACCAAGATTTTGTTTTTCACCTTGTGAATTGACAGCATGGTGCTTCAGCTATTTATTGTACACTGCCAGGGGCTCACAAAGAGCACAAAATCAGTTGTTTAAAAACTTTGAAGCATCCAGTCTTTTCATAAAGTAAAACCTTCACTTTACTGTTGCAGAGCCCCTCTATGGATTCAGCCAATGATAGCCTGAGCATTCTCTCTTATGCGTGCTGTCCTACCTGTGCGTGCTGACTGCATTGTGAACTGTTGGAGGCATCAGTAAAAGTGGCGTAAGTAAGCACACCACAGATTTTGGGGGTGCACTCCCCAAAAGACAATCAATAAAACAGCCTCTCTGAAAAGAAGATAATTGTGGTGGTTGGAGATCAGTCATCTCAGATCCAAGATATCACTGCAAGAATTCCTCAGGGTAGTGTCCTAGGCTCAACCATCTTCAACTGCTTCAGCAATGACATTCCTTCCAATATAAGGGATATTCTCTGATGACTGCACAATGTTCTGCACCATTCACAACTCCTCAGATACTGAAGCAGTCCATGTCAAATGCAGGAGGAACTAGACAATACTTAGGCTTGGGCTGACAAGTAACATCCATGTCCAAATGCAGCAAGACCGGGACAAGTGGCAAATAAAATTTGTGCAACGCCTGTGTAGGGAATGATGATCTCCAACGAGGGAGAATCAAATGTCGCCCCTTTACATTCAAAGACATTATCTTCACTGAATCTCCCTCTATCAACATCTTGGTGCTTATCATTGGCCAGAAAACAGAGGACTAGCTATGTAAGTACTGTGGCTACAAGGGCTGATCAGAGACTAGGAATCCTGCAGCAAGTAACTCACCTCCTGACTCCCCAAAGCTATCCACAATCTACAAAGCACAAGTCAGGAGCGTACTGGAATACTCTCCACTTGCCTGAACAAGTGCAGTTCCAGCAACACTCAAGAAGCTCAACACCATCCTGGACAAAGCAGCCCGCTTAATTGCTACCCCTTCCACAAACATTCACTCCCTTCACCACCACTGCCGGTGCAGCAGTGTGTAGCATCTATAAGATATAGTGCAGAAGCTTACCAATGCTTTTTCTACAGTACCTTCCAAACCTAGTACTACAACCACCTAGGCGGACAATGGAAGACACATGGGAACACCACCATCTGCAAGTTCCCCCTCAAGTCACTCACCATCTTGAATTGGAAATACATTGCTGTTTCTTTACTGTCACTGGTCAAAATCCTAGAACTCCATCTCTAACAGCACTGTGGGTGCACCACTGCAGCGGTTCATGTAGACAGCTCATCACCACCTTCTCAAGGGCAATAAATGCTGGCCTAGGCAGTAATACCTATATTCCATGAATGAATAGTTATAAAATTCCCTGTCATCACCCTAAAGATATGAGGCTGCAAAATGAACAATGCTTTGGGTAATGCTATGTCACAACATCCCACTGGAGTGAGGAGATGAATTAGGTCTATCACTTAAGACTTTGACACACTGTAGGGAACCATTTGATGATGGGTTACACACAATAATAGTGTTCAGCTTGGCAGTGACAAGGCTTCTCAAGAGCCATACATTGGGAACCAATAGAGAATCTGGAGCAGCTAGACTCCGAGGCTGGATTGCTAATGGAGGAGTCCAAGCAACAGATGAGCTTGGCCATGTCTCAGAGCTTGGAATGCATGAGGTCCTCCCATAAGAGCCCGCAAACCTCATGAAGAATCCAAAGTGGCAGCATCTGGAGTACATTCAGGAGTAGCGCAACGTCCTGCACAGAATTAATGTAGTCTAGACCAATGATTTTAGCACCTGAATGCAGATATTCACACAATACATGAAGTGCTTTGCAAACTGGACAGGTCAATTGTGTAAGGTAGTCAGAGATGACTGGGAAGGATGGTAGCTGTGCCCAAGTGGCAGTCTCCCTCAAGGCAGCAGAATAGCTGAGATGTGCCTGAAAAGGTTGAGGATGCTCTGCCACTCCTCTTTCAGCATGCATAACGTCCTTGGTATCTCTGACAGAGGAAATATCCGTGGAGGAGGGCCTGGTGATCAGGGCTGTCCTGGACAGATGCAGACAGAACAGCCCCAAAGAGAAGACAAAGAGTTCCTCCAGCTGAACTTTTGATCAGATAATGGCTTTGTGGAAAGACCGTGTTGTGACATCCTGGGCTTAGCCATCTCCACAGTCAGCTAAACACCACACACAACAAAAAGCTCCATGTCCATCCTTGTCCATGTCCTGCTCCACTTCCTCCGATAAAAATTATACCTTATTCTTTCTCACCTCTTCAAGAATAAATCCATTTTGCTGAAACAATTTATAATCAAAAAGTTAGATTACAAGGATATGAGTAACACTAGCAGGTATGTAATGTAGAGTGCTACCCGAGAAGTCTTCACAGCGAAAGCACATTTTTACAGGCCGACTGAGCCCAGTGAGGGTTCGGGTGTGCAGATGGCTGTCACTATCACGAGGCTGTGACTCTGTTCATGGTGCTTGCAGCGCAGTGAGGAATCTCCTCAAGGTATAACTACTGCACCTAGAATCCACCCAACAACCTTGGGGGGGGGATGGAAGAGCTGTGGATGAGCTGACTGGTGGAAAATGAAAGTGTCATGGTAGCTTCCTGCAAAGCCTGCACACACATGCACAAAGTGTCTTCCTATGGCTGTGGGCCAGTGGCATATTCAGGGAGTGGCGGATCTTTCTGTTTATGAAAAGCCCTGGTTTGTCAATAGGTGCCTTGTTGGCAATATGTGTGCAGCTGACAATTCCCTGGACTTGGGGGAATTTGGTAAGTGCAGTGGGTGCCCTCTGGAGGCCCCATTGATAAGAAATTTGATGTAGTCTTCAACCTTGGTTAAAAGGGTGTATCTGACTATCAAAATGAGGTGTGTGCCACTGACTGTGAGATACTGCAGAGGTCTGCAGTTGAGCCATGAAATGATCCAACATGAAGAAATCCAAGGCCACAGTGACCCTGTTATAGGCAAGACCAGTGAGGTGTGAGCTCCTCACTGATGAGGACACGGATGTTTGTGACCATCTGCCTCAAGAATCACAACCTCCTTCTGCACCGGATTTCCATCATCTCCAGGTAACTTTGCATGGTAAAGGTCTGTGTAGTATCTCCTTTTATTGCATGGCCCTCATGCCTCTGCTGTGACCCCTTCATGGCCAGGCTCTCTTCATGGAGCATGCTGTCACAGTGCTGCCTCTATTTGAAATGGTGCAGGACGCAGGTGCACCTATCCAAGAAGGCTGGTACAATGACCCAGTCAATGGCAGGAGGTGGAAAGTGCCTCTTTCCCTCCCCTTTGATGAGTTCCTGTCACTTCTAAGTCCATGCAGTGACTCTTCTCACACAATTGAAAGCTTTCCCCTCGCATTCAGCAAAGTTTCCCTGCCTTCTGAGTCACCTACACTTCCATTCAACCCACCACTCAATGGGCATAATCACAGATCTCCAAATCCTAGCTGTTTCCTTCAAAGTTCCACTGGGTCTGAAGTTCAGGCATTTTATTAAGCTCTTATTGCGATTGATTAGCCTTATAATAGGTATGAGTCTGTTCTGAGGCCCATACCCTTTCCCTGAGTTGAAAATGATGGAAGGCAGAAGTAAAAGCTGCTCAGTGGCTGTTTTCTTCTCTGTTCTGCCAATATTCAATCCCAAAATGGGATAGGTAAATCTGGCCTCTGCCATCTCACGGTTTATCCCAGCCATATCATGGACTAATTTTTCCCTAGTTTTTCCGTATTTTCTGCTTTAGCTTTGCAGGTCTCATTCATTTTTCCTCTGCTGAGATAGCTATTCTGCAATATTTCTGTCCTATATGACAAAGTTTCAAATAAACATAAGGGTATTCCAGATGAGGAGAAGTGCTCGCAGACAATGTGAGCTGTCAAATGGCAAGCCAGCAGCTATTTGAACTGCCATCAATTATGGGTTGCCCATCTGTAATGTAGCGACTTGCATTCTGTATAGTGGACCCACTCCCTTGCAAGGATCTGATTGTGGGATCAATAATGTAACACCAATGATACCACAAACCACAATTTTCAGAGGGGCACGGACTAAGGGCAGGCAGAAGGGATTAGCTTAATTTGGCATCATGTTTGGCACAACATCGTGGGCCGAGGGACCTGTTCCTGTGCTGTACATTTCTATGTTCATTCCATTTTGAAATGGGATGCGGACTTTTTTTTTTTCTACATGATTGAAGTACAAAAATACAGATGAGAATTTTTATAAATGTCAATAGATATATTTTTCTCATTACTGCTTATTGCTGAATGCAAACGGGCTGCGAAAAAATCTCCCATAAATATCCGTGACATCTCATTTGCACAGCCATTTGTCTTTGTTGCATTGAACACTGTCAGTTAATGATTTAGCCACTGAAATATGTGCTCTTCCTGCATGCAGACAAGTGACTATAGAATAGAACCAAATCCCACTAAAGGAGCTGACTGATTGAATTGATATTATTTTTCCTTGAGGGGAAGGGAGTGAGAGATCAGCAAAATGGCATTTAGCAGGAATTGGCTTCATGCTCCATGGCATCCAATAAATTAAACTGTCAGCACTACAAAAAGCTCCATTACACCAGGTCTACAGTTTGCCGGTAACCAGCTGGCTAAAAAATCTAGAAATAATGGCCCTGATACTTTCTCAGAACTGGGAAGAGAGCTGGGGGGGCGGGTGGGGGGGGCAAGATTTCTGGATGGGAAACCAAAAAGTATAGGTTGCCCAAATGTCTGGAGAAGGGAACCTTTTAAATGTTCCCAACATGGTTCTTGACTGATCTGGGTGGGATAGCAGTCGGAGAGCAGTTGTCAGGCAAGCAGGCGATCACAGTGAGACAAAGAGATCGTGAAAGGTAGTAGGAATCGATTATGGGGTGAACAGTGAGTAATTAGTGTTAGCGGCATGGGGGGAGTTGGGGATTTCAGGGAAAAGGGAATCAGCCATCATATGAAGGTATGAGGGGGAGCCAGACATCTCATGAGGGTTAAATGGTCATCTCATCGGTCACTGCAGAGGCATGAATAGGAGGTGAACATTACGCAAGGTGGGAGCGTGAGTTGGACATTAGTGGAGTATTTTGGCGGAATTGGACATTGTGCGAGAATTGGGGGCACTGACATCACGTGAGGGGAGGGGAGTTGGACATTACATGAGGGTGGGAGCTGTGGAGTCAGATATTGCATGAGGGTGGTGAGGATTCGTATAGTGTGTGGGCCCTGGGGTCAAACATTACAGAAGGCTTGGGGTCAGGCATTGCTAAGTAGGGGACCTGGGTAGGTGTTGTCAGACAATGCCTGAGTTGTCTTACATCTTGAGGAATGATCAGTTAGGCATCTTGGGGTTAAGGGATTTGGAGATTGCGAAGGGGACAATGAATTGGAGTTCAAGGGGAGGATTGTGAATCAGACATTGCAAAGATGTTGGGAACAGGCAACATCGGTCACCGGGGCTGTAAAGAGATTAGTTTGGTGGAGGGGTGGTCAGGAAAAGTGGCATTTATAAACTGATTCCATGCATGCACTTACCCCAAGGATTCAGCCCTTTTTGCCGCCTTTTACCTGGGTTAAAAATAAAAATCCTGTAAAATAGACACAGAGCATCCTTAAAGGATTTCACTGATCTCCTTGTCACCTCAGACTGGATTGGTTGCTTGTCTGTCCCTGACTTGCCTCTGTTAAAACTGGAAGTGGATGGGTTGGAGGTGAGTTAGGGTGAGGCCTGAGATATTTTTTACCTCCCAACTGATCCCACTGCACCTATTCTTGGGGTTCACCTTTCCTCGATGTCTCTGTGCCATTCAGAAAAATACTGTTATCCTTATGCTGCCACTGAATTAAAGAAAAAAATGCTCTGTTCAATATGAAAATGCAGATTTACAATGAAAGGCTAAATCATGACACTTTGCCCTTCATCATTTTCATAGAGAACAAAAATCCCCTAAAGATAGGATTAATTTAAAAAGGAAGTCTTCCTATCAGTAACTTATTTAAAGATCAAGCAATTACAAAGAATTGGGATGAGTTTTCATGTCCATTTGTTATACATATTTTCACTTCAACGCTTAACATGAAGTGGACTCAGAGGACAAAGTGGTTGAAGATAATGGGTTTAAATTGGCTAACCTTCTAAAAAGGGGCTGGAAATTGTTTAATAGGTGGCTATCCATTTACTAAATTAGGCAGAAGGAGGCATAATATGATCACCAACTGTTTTATTGCGATACTATGGGCAGGGTTTTACAGCCTCACTCGTCCCGAAACTGTGAAATCCCGCCTGAGGTCAATGGACCTTTCCATTGTTCGCCCCTCGCCTGCTCTGATTCCCGTGGTGGGCAGGGCAGTGAGATTCCAGCCTCTAGTTCAGTAACGATACCAGTTCCCACTCTTCCCTGTCCAGGCACCACGCCTCACTGGGGAAAGATCCAGCTCTTCAGTACGAGTATCAATGAACATTAGTCGCTCTCAATTCGCTCTGAAGTTTGTCCTGGTTTACTCTTCAAGTGACCTGCATTTCTAACATTGTCAGGGATTATGATACGCAATAAACTGTGCCCCTTCATTGCAATATAGGATACATATTAAATTTATAGGGTTGCTCCTTTAATTGATTGCTACTTACAACTTGTGTCATCCAAGCTGTTTATTGGTAACAGACACTGGTGGGATGGGCAGGAAGGAGGGGAGTGGGGGGGGGCAATAATATAATATTGTGACTGGCTAGCACTGCTGAAAAGGGTGATGCACTGTTGCTGCAAGAAGCAGTGAGAGTTTTGCTGGGCTGTGATATTTGCAGAAAATACTGAACACAAGACAGAGAACGCAGCAAGATTTTCTGACAAAATGTTGGACGTCTTGGTGCAAGTTTTAGAGTAGAGCCCTCGGCTGGGATTATCCAACCCTTCTTGTGGCGGGTGCAACGAGCCAGGCAAAAGTCCATTTGCTTTGGTGGCTCCGGTAAATTCTGTTGGCTGTTGGGACCAAAAGATGTGACCAATCATACATTTGGAGTTTCTGTCGGGTCAGGTTCTGTTGGAACAGCTTCTACCAAAGACCTGAGTGCTACTGTGGAAACTCAGTGATTACTAGCATTCAAAGGGACTTCTTTGCCTTAATAGCTAACCATCAATTTATTCCCCAATAGATGCACAGGATTGCTGAGTCTTCAGCTAGTGCAGTGACAATAGCTGCAGGGAACTCAAACCTGCTGTTCTCTTGAAGGGTGAAGCATTGCTACTCCTATCCCTGCAACTCCTGCAGTATTCTTGCTGTTGCTTGTCAGCCAGCTGATACCGAGATGACAAAGTCCGAAGCTGGGCCTCCTAATCTCAAAAGGTTTGCTCTGTTTAGGGCATCTTTGGTCTTCACTGAAAATGAGTAACCTCCACCACTCTTGCTACAGCCACTGAAGAAGCAATTTGTAGGAATAGTTGTTGGGGATCACAGTATGCAGCTAGAGGAGGAGGAGACTTGAGTGTCAAGCAGTGACCATTTCCAGTGAGAATCTAACCATCTCCCTTTAATATGTAATGGAATTACGTCAGGAATGTGATGCAGTTTCAATACCACTCAAGAAGTCATAAAGCAGCCCACTTGATTGCACAGCTTCAAAATTCATTCCCTCCACTACTGATGCACAGTGGCAACAGTGTGTAACATATACAAGATGTTTACCAAACCTCCTTTAATAACACCTTTCAAACTCATGATCTCTGTCATCTGGAAGGACAAGGGCAGCAGAGTCATGGGAACACCACCATCTGCAAGTTCTCCTCTAGATCATCCTGACTTGGAACTATATCACTGTTCTTTCACTTCTGCTGGATCAAAATCCTGGAACTCCCTTCCTAATGACACTGTGGTGTACCTGTATGATTGTTACTTGTCATTTATTAGCCCAAGCCTGAATGTCATCCAGGTCTTACTGTATATGGACACAGGCTGCTTCAGTGTCTGAGGAGCCGCAAATTGTATCAAACACTAGGTTGTCATGAGCAAATATCACTACTTCTGATCTTATGATGGAAGGAAGATCAGTGATTCAAGAAGGCAATTCACCACTACCTTCTCAAGGCAATTAAGGATGATCAAGAAATGATGACTTTGCCTGTGGCACTTCTTATGCTTCCTCGCACCCATCCTGAAAGATTAAAAATGCTTTCTATATCTCCAGCAGATGTCTTGAAATAATTGTTAAATATCATGATAACCTTTATAGCCACTGACAATGCTGTCCTTGCCCTTCTTTGAGGTTATAGTTGTGGCTGTAACAATCAAAATGTTTTGGTCATGAATTCTTTAATGAAGTAAAGATGCTCAAGCATTGGTTATCACAGAAGCTGTTGTAACAGAATGACTCCCCAATGACTTCTTGGGCAACTACTTCCTTCTTCCCTTCTCCATCCCACTCTTCCATCATCTTGTTCTGCACTAGGTGATCACTCTTAATTCTCCCAGTCATGCTCAATTTCACAAGGAAGGCTGACCAGGTACCCATGCATCGCAGCAGCTTGGTTCAGCATAAATTTATATATCTCCAAGTAAGTAATTCACCATGGCTAGGTCACTCTCTGAAACACTTCAGTGCAGGAAAGTTCCAAAAGATGTATGGAATTGGATCAGCACCAAAAATAAATCATTCAACGACTAATTTGTAAGTTGCTCATGATACCCGGTTGGTGAGGGGGATGGGAGGGGCGGAAATGAAGGGCTTCTTCATAACATTAAATATGTGAAATGAAGGAGATTTTCATTGACTTTAGGAAGCATAGTGGAGGGCATGCCACATCAATGGGGACGAAGTAGAAATGATCGAGAGCTTCAGGTTTCTACGTGTCGAGATCACCAACAACCTGTCCTGGTCCCTCCATTCTGATGCTAAAGTTAAGAAAGCCTACCAATGCTTCTACTTTCTCAGAAGACTAAGGAAATGTCATGTCCATTATGACTCTCACCAACTTTTAAAATGCACCATAGAAAGTACTTTTTCTGCTTGTATTATAGGCTGGTATGGCTCCTGCTCTGCCCAAGACTGCAAGAAACTACAAAGGGTTGTGAACGAAGCCCAGTCCATCACTCAAATCAGCCTCCCATTCATTGACTCCATCTATACTTCCCATTGCCTTGGAAAAGCAGCCAGCATAATCAAGGACCCCAAGTATCCCAGATGTACTCTCTTCCACCTTCTTCTTTCAAAAAAATGATGCAAAAGTCTGAGCACACGTACAAACCACCTCAAGAACAGCTTTTTCCCTGTTGCCATCTTTTGAATGGACCTACCTCACATTAAGCTGATCTTTCTCTACACCTTAATATGACTGTAACACTACATTCTGCACCCTCTCCTTTCCTTCTCTGTGCTTTGTCTGTCTAGTGCGCAGGAAACAATACTTTTCACTGTATACTACTAATACATGTGTCAATAATAAATCAATTCACTGTGTAAGGGTGTTGATTGGAGTGTATGTTTTGGGAATGGCAATGGTGGCATCAAATCATCACTGTACCCTGTTTGATTAGTGCTTAAATCACTGAATTCAGACTTCAATCTTTGCTGATGTTAGTTCAGCTCTGTCACAGAGTTTGGCTCATAGATGCCTTCGAGCCAACACGACAAAGGAATCAGCTTTCCCTGCTTTTAATCAGTAGAAAAAGCAAAACCAAAAGCAACATCAAAGTCATTCAGAATTCTTTTCAACTGATTTCAAAGAGGGATAATCACAATGTGCAGCTGTGGAAAGCAACATTGTTTTGCATGGTTCTTTCATCTACTGCTACCCAGACTGGTCCGGTCGGAATCACTACTTTGCGGTCAGGAAGAAGAAATCTTCTTGACTCTTTCCCTTCCTGTCCAGGGGACTCTTAAAGTCAATTACAGTGACCATATTGTCAATATGGCTTAGACCTGCTGACTCAGCACAGAATGAACCTGTTCCACATGGTTCACTATCTCACCTCATGGGTCATTTATACACACAGTCATTGGACAACCTTTCATTATTGTCACTGCACTTGTTACCTTTATTCATACAGCGAAAAATGATCATGCACACTTATGCAGACTAATGTTAGGGCAGCACGGTGGCACAGTGCTTAGCACTGCTGCCTCACAGCGCCAGGGACCCGCGTACAATTGCCAGCTTGGGTCACTGTCTGTGCAGAGTTTCCTCCAGGTGCTCCATCAGGATCTGAGTGCCTATCTGCGTACTTCATCTGGGTCAGTTGCTTTTTGTGGGTTGACTTATGAGAAAGCTGATCTGATGTCTGTGATGGTGACCTTGGATATGGGTTCAGCCAAGGCTTTCAGGGTGGAAGGCATGCTCTTGTTGACTTTTTGCTCAAAACGGGCACAGAATTGTTGAGCTCATCGGAGAGGGTGCATTGGTGCTGACGATTCAACATGCCTTCATCTTGTAACTTGTTATGTCCTGCAGACCTTGCCATGGTCAGTGGGAGTCCTTGTGTCTAGCCTGAGATTCTAACTTGTCCCGGTACTGTTTTATTGGCATCTTTGATGGATTTTTGTAGATCATATCTGAATTTCTTGTATGAGTCAGGATTGCCTGACTTGAATGCCTCAGATCTGGACACCAGCAAGCAGTAGATATCCCTATTTATTCATGGTTTCTGGATGGGAAACACAAGGATTTCCTTCTTTGGCACACAGTATTCTACACACTTACTGGTCAGTTACTGTAGTGGCATACTTGTTCAGGTTGGTTGCTGAGTTTTTAAGTATTGACCAGTGTACTGACTCTAAGCAGTCCCATAAGAGACTATCCGTTTCCTCAGACCAGCATTGTACAACTTTCTTTAATTGATCCTTATGCTTCAGTTTTTGCTTGTAAACTGGGAACAGAAGCACAGGCTTGTGGTCTGATTTACCAAAGTGTGGGTGGGCGATAGACCGGTAGGCATGTTTGATATTTGTGTAGCAGCGGTCTAGAATGTTTGAGCTTTTGGTGGAGCAGGAGATGTGTTGATGCTATCTTGGTAGGATGCT
Source organism: Carcharhinus amblyrhynchos (assembly GCF_965287045.1). Classification (NCBI taxonomy): domain Eukaryota; kingdom Metazoa; phylum Chordata; class Chondrichthyes; order Carcharhiniformes; family Carcharhinidae; genus Carcharhinus; species Carcharhinus amblyrhynchos. Next base: position 82,204,833 of record NC_137331.1, on the reverse strand, counting down.
CTTGAGCTTGGCCTGATTGAAGTCCCCGGCCATGATGAACAAGACCTTGGGGATATTTCGTCTTAAGGCTATTTGGGGTGGTGTACATTTCATCCACTGCACGTTATGAGGGGTGAGGCTCAAAAGGCCTGAAATTTATCCAAACAATTGTAATGAAGTCCCAGTGAACCATGGTGGCCCAATTACCAGCCCAATTTAGCGCTCGGTCACTCCTGAGGCAGCTCTCGATTTGCACCCAGGCATTTTATATCAAGGCGTGTCTCCTGATACCCACATTTGTAGTGAAAATCCTGTCCCTGCTCTTTGTTCATGTCAAAGCTTTGACATTCTTCCTATAGTGTGGTTTCCAGAATTTTGTATAATACCTTCGCTGAGAATAAACAATAATTTGTAAAGTTTAATGATTTCCATATTTTGTGATTAATAGCCCCACCTACAAAATCAAATATTTCATATGCTTTCTTAACTGCCTATCAATTTACCCATTCACCTTCAAAGATTTGTAAGTATGGAACTCCAGATCACTCTGTTCATACAACCCCTGAAAATAGCACTGTTTAGATTGTGTCTCTGTGTTGTCCCTTCCAAAATCACTTCACATTTATTGGTGTTACATTATATGTAACAAGTATCCATTACATAAGAACATAACATAAGAACATAAGAAATAGGAGCAGGAGTAGGCCATCTAGCCCTTCGAGCCTGCCCCGCCATTCAATAAGATCATGGCTGATCTGTCGTGGCTCAGTTCCACATTCCCGCCCTCTCCCCATAACCCTTAATCCCCTCTCTTATCAAAAACCCATCAACCCGCGTCTTAAAAATATTTAGCGAGGTAGCCTCCACCACTTCAACGGGCAGAGAATTCCAGAGATTCACCACCCTTTGAGTGAAGAAGTTCCTCCTCAACTCCGTTCTAAACCGCCCCCCCCTTTATCTTGAGGCTGTGCCCCCTAGTCCTACTATCCTTTCTGAGCAGGAAGAGTCTCTCCACCTCTATCCTATCCATCCCATTCATCATCTTATACGTCTCAATGAGATCTCCCCTCATTCTTCTAAACTCTAACGAGTACAAGCCTAATTTATTCAGCCTCTCCTCATAGCTCAACCCCCTCAACGCCGGCATCAGCCTAGTAAACCTCCTCTGCACTCCCTCCAAGGCCAAAATATCCTTGTGTAAGTACGGCGACCAAAACTGCACACAGTACTCCAGCTGTGGCCTCACCAATACCCTATACAGCCGCAGCAAGACCTCCCTACTTTTATATTCAATCCCCCTCGCTATGAAGGCCAGCATCCCATTCGCCTTCCTGACCACCTGCTGCACCTGCAAGCTGGGTTTTTGCGACTCATGCACAAGGACCCCAAGGCCCCTCTGCACCGTCGCCTGCTGCAGTTTTTCGCCACGTAAGTAATAATCCTTCCTACCATTATTCCTACCAAAGTGGACCACAAGTGGATTACAAAAGCCTGCTCATGTTCTCCTACAGTCTATAACTATTGCCCTCACTGTTTACTACATTTCCAAACTTTGTGTCATCTCTAAGTTTTGAAATTATGCCACGTACACCCAAAGCCAGTAACTAATATAGCATAGTCCCAATGGTCAAAAATAGCAATGGTCCCAATATTGAATTCCTGGTTCAGTTGATTCAATATAGTTCAACATTAAACCTGTGTGTGTGTGTGTGTGTGTGTGTGTGTGTGTGTGTGTGTGTGTGTGTGTGTGTGTGTGTGTGTGTGTGTGTGTGACTGCACTCTGATTTGAAAAACTACCATTCATCACCACTTTCTGCTTACTGTCTCGCAACCAATTTCATAACCATGCAGCCACTGCAGGAAAAATAACAAAGAAGCATATTATCTACACGCTGAGAGATTGCAGAGCTCTGAGATGCAGTGAGATCAAGGTGTTCTCGTGCCTGAATCATCGAAGGTTGGTAATCAGGTACTGCAATTAGGAAAACTAATAGAATGTTTTTGTTTATTCAATCGTTAACTGAATGCAAAAGTAGAGAGGTTATGCTTCAGTTACACAGGGCCTTGGTGAGCCAAGGCAGCACAATGGCACAACGGTTAGCACTGCTGCTTCACACACCAGGAACCTGGGTTCCCTCCCTGGCTTGGGTCACTGTCTGTGTGGAATCTACATATTCTGCTCTAGTCTGTGTGGGTGTCCTCTGGGTGCTCCAGTTTTCTCCCACGATCCAAAAGACGTGTTGGTTAGGTGCATTGACCATGCTAAATTCTCCCTCAGTGTACCCGAACAGGCACTGGAGTGCGGTGACTAGGGGATTTTCACAGTAACTTCATTGCAGTGTTAATGTAAGCTTATTGACACTAATAAATACATTTTAAAAAATAAACTTCAATGTATTGAAATTAAGCCAAATAGAAAAACACAACTAGATTTGGCACAATATAATTGGGAAGAATTCAGAGCAATAATCAGAAAAGCAAGGATGAATCAAAATATTTCTCTATTTGGAATGTTGCCATTTTGTTTTCTAAAGCCTTCTCATTGTCAAAAGTGAAAATTAGGACAACATGATTTGATTCACTCCATTTTTGGAGGTTATTAATGTAAGCTTGTGCATAGCGGAGTAATGATCTCTGAGGATTTGGATTGTTCTCTCAACTTTCTGTCACACAACTAGATGCCTATGAGGTTTAGTTTTCACCTTTCTTCAAAAGGAGGGCTGCTTCTGAACTGAACCAGTTGTTTGACACATGTCAAAGGGGACGGACTTAATGCAGCAAATTCAAAAGCAATCTACATAAATGAAGTTTGGACATAAGTCCTCTGGTCACTAATGGTCACGACTTTGTAAAAAAACAATCACACAGTTATAAAACCTTTTAAGGTCAAGTTGTATCAAACAGAAATGATGGTCACAAACAGGTTTATTGTATATGTTTACATATGCATATAGTGATTGCAAGGAATTGATTTTTATGGCGCTTAATCCACTTACATGATAATGAGATAAACCTTATAACAAACTCCCTGTAATGAGCAATTGAGGTCTGATTGTATTTTCTTCATTTTGTGGCTATGGTTGAAACCTAGTTCTTGCTAACAGTATAAATGGTTGTTAAGAACATGCCAGATTATGCACAGCAGTACGCAATGGCACCAGATGGCGTGCCTTTCATGAACTGATAGATTATAGTTTTCAAGATAAACACATTTTTTACTTCCATGCTCATATCTCAAAAAATGCACAATTTGACTTTACATTATATCAGGTACTCTATAATTAAGTGAAATAGTCAGACTGGCCAAGTTTGCAGAGATATTGGGCAGAATTCTCTCATTGGGGACTAAGTCTTGTGGCGGAGTGAGGACAAGGGAGAGTTTGCCACTGCAGAGGCTGATGGAAAACCATGCTATGTCCTTTGTCCCCAGCAGAATTAATGATGCATCTGGGGATGGGGGGTGGGGGAGGTGGTGGATTGCATCATCTTTCATGGTAGGACAGGCTAGATAGCATGTGTCCTGCCAGATTTAAAAAGCACCCAACATCACTGACTAAGCATTGAAGAAAGAAGATGGATCACCTGAACAAAGAAGATGGATCTCCAGGAACACTGAGGCTGAAAGATGAACTTCCTCAAAAACACAGAATCAGGACGATTCACTTGATTGATGCTTTCCCCACCCAATACTGTGGTGTTCCAGGGTCCAAGATCGCTGGCGGCCTCCATCCCTTACTCCAGAGGCAACCCCAGGTCTTCTTCAGTATGTCCTCACTTTTAACACCACGTTGGTCTAAATGTGTTCTAGACTGGTGTGTTTCTCCACTGGCATCACAGAGAATAGGGCATAGAGGGAAAATTCTGCTCAGACCTCCACCTGCAACCCATTAGTGGAATGCAGATCAGTTTCATGCTAACTTCTAGGTGGATTCCCAATCTGACATGGCAGGGAACACCAGCATGGAACTGTCTATTGGGGCTTCTACCAATTTCTCCCCTCTGCCCATCACTAATGCACTGGCTAGGGCATGGGAGAATTCCACCTATTGAGAACAGAAAAGATCTAATGGGGTAAGTATTTACTGAAAGAAATGAGACTTACGGCAGCACATCATTAAGGGTCCAAATAGGCTGCAAGAATTACACACATGCAGGTCGTTTTTATTAATAGAGTAATTTTTGTTTCTAAGAAAACATTTCCTTACGTGAAAAAGCTTAGCTGTACATTCTGCCATTTGGGAAATGTTAACAGCGGTTTCAGAAAATCTGTTATTTTCCTATCTGGACATCATCTTGAGAAAAATTAAGTAACAAATCCTTTATTTGTTGCTGATTTAATCAGGTGCATTACATTACATTTGCAGTTTAGAAAGACAAAAAGGGTACTTCAGGCTACCATAACTTTGCAAAGATCTGAAAGTTTCAAATACTTTCCCTTGAGGACTGCTGTTCCTGGATAATTCAGAATGTGGTAAAAAAAAAGTGTTATTTTATTTTAAGACAGTGCAACATGAGTTGACGTAAACATCCCCACATTCTATAGGAACACTGATTCAAAATATATCAAATATATAGTAAGAATTTCACACTATTAGTCATTTCTATGGGCTTTCCACAGCTCAAGCCAACTGTAAAAATGTCTGTTAAAAAGTGGGGCCAATTCCATATACAGTGCATTGTAAGTGTTGACGCTAATTGGATGTTTGACGTCTGGACATAACCATATATAATTCAGAGCATTTTGCCTAAGAATTTCAGAATATCTCAGCAGCCATATTGTATAAGTGCATCCCTTGCAACGAACTGTTCACTGGTGACTTCAGTGAGAAAAACGAGGAAACAAAATGAGTCGCAAGAGCAGCAGGAAGGAGAAACAAAAACTGCAAATATATAAAGAGACAGAAACTGCAAATAGTAAAAGTTTAGGAGAGCAAGTGAATTCCAAAAAATAGAGATGTATTAAACAGTGTATTTATAACTTCTGTTAATATTTTTGGAGGTGTATTTGCAATGTAAAATACAGGGAAATATAAATAAAATCCAGAAAAACTTATGCAAAAATTCTGATTTTTTTTCTAAGTGTTGTCGCTGGTGGGAAGAGTAGAAGGCAGTCTGCCAGCTACTGTGTCGTGTTTTCCTGCCACAATTTTAAACTTTGGGGAAAATAATCCTGGAGATGGGTCCCATGACATCATGCCGGCAGGGTGGGCTGTGAATGAACTTGTCCTCCTGCAAACTCAACTCCTGACAGATTGGAGTGCTATTTTTAAAGGGTGCTATGATCTTGTCTGATAAAGATAAAAAACAGAAACCCCCATGGACACAGGAACCATATCCCCAACCCCTGGAACTCCCCCCACTCTGACAGAGACAGAGAAACACCCCCCACCCCCACCCTCATGGACCTCCCCAACAACCCTCTCACCACAAAGGACATGGAACACCCCGCCAAGATAACCCCTCATTCCAGATCTGAATGGAATCAGATCTTCCCATGAGACCTTTGAAAACCTTCAGCTCTGCAATACACTGCCATGATCACCCACTAGAACCCCTCATGATCTCCTGGCCCTCCATGGGATCCCCACATCCCCCTGAAACCCCATAGGAACACCTCCGGATAATATCCAAGCCCTCACTAGCCCCCACCACAATCCCAACTACCTCAAAAACCCTCCACCAGACAGCCTGCACAGAATGACTGCCACCTACTCCCTCCACCTGAACTGCCCCCACTGAATGCATCACCTTGACTATAACTCCCCCAGGTACAAACCCTTGGATTCTGGCATTCCCCCCTCCCCCCCACAACCACCTGACCTCCTCTCCTGACTGACCCTCGCCCCACTGACTGACCTCACTGCACTGACCATTCAAACACTGAATCCCCCCACCAATCAACTCCTCCTCATTGACTACTTAACCTCAACACCCTCTAACCAAGCGTGATCCGCCTCTGCACTTGCACCTGACTCCCGCACAACCTACCCGCGCCTCCCCCTCCCAACCCCTGACCTATTCCAAGACTACGACTGCCCTCCCAGTGCCTTCTAACCACCTGACCCACATACCTCCAACTTCCAACTGCTTCTTGGGCTCCCTGGCCTGAAAATGGTTGGACCTTTAAACTTGCCTGCTTTCTGGCAGCTAGCACGGTAAAAAAAGAGGCGTGGCCAATAAGGAGACCACGTGTGCAGATCTCAACTGAAGGCTTGAGGAACTCTTTGCAGAGATCTCCTCCAGCTTGTCTGGGAAGATTAGGTTTGTTTAGATTTCAAGGTAGGAAACTCACAGCAGAGCAGAACAGAGCAGAGCAGCAATCCGACTCTGACAGCTACTCAATGAAAGGCCTTTAGTTCAGGTCATTGAAATAAATTATAAATAACCATGGTCCTTGCACCAGTGGTACTTGATTTAGTATTTGCTCCCACTTACTGCATGGCTTAAATGGCTTCAACTTGTGATGTTGTTTCTACAACTCTGGCATATTCTACTTGTATTTTATATTTCCAAAATTAGTAGCTTTCATTTCACCAATAAACAACTGTACATTTCAGAGATTATAATCAGTGTGTCAACTAGAAAATCCAATAATAAAGTTATTCTACCATTTAGATCCTTACTAGAGAAAAAAAGCATCTCGTGATCTGAGAATTCATGATTCAATTCTGCAATATTACAGCACTTTATTGTTTCCAATTATGTATATGGGAATATCAAGACAGAATACCTAATTTCCCTGTCATTTCCCTGACATAAATCACTTTGCATATTAGTTCTCTGATGAATCATCCTATTAAGGCTACAAAAGATAAATTGTGTATGTTTGAATGGTTCAGTGACTATAATGGCTAAGAGAGTAAAGACAAAATAATATTCCTTCCGTTTATACATATGATATACAATAAAACAGAAGTGTTTCTATTGTTAATTCTAAGAATTACACTTGCATCTCCACTAAATTATTTATGGGCTTCTTAATGGCTGTGCTACCTAGAAGAATCTTGTCTTTTTCTGAGCCTTTAACTCTTTATATGCTACCTTGCTATTTTCTGAGCATGATTTTTTTGGGGGTTTTGACAGGGGTACTTAAGTACTTTATTTACGTATGTATTTATAGAGTCTGACTTCTGACTCACTGTGCGGGATTTTGCGCACAACACGCTTTTCATGGCGGCGGAGACAGCCCACCATTGTCCGACGGTGGAATCTACCAGTCCCACTCTTGTCAATGGAGTTTTCTGTTGAATGTACCTCTCACTGCCTGGAAACCTGCAGTGGGGCTGCATCATCAATGGGACAGGAAGATTCCGCTGGCGTCAACAGCCAGAAAATTCCGGCCCCTGTTTCAAAACTAAACTATTATGTATCCATACTATGTGGACATCCAGTGGGATATTCATAGACAGAAGTGTAGGGGTTGGAGTATTTTCTCAGGCACCCTCTTTTCACCAAGGAAGCTGTCATTGAGAAATGTTACCAGCTGTAGCTACAGCTCAAGCCTCAGGCTAGAGCATGGACAGAACTGCCTATGGCAGTCAATGTCAGTGTACAAAATCTTCATGCTGCAGAATTCTTTCAGGCCCTAACAGGTGACATCAGAGGGTGGCGACAGTCTGAAAATGCACTGCCTTGGAGGGTGGTGGAGGCAGGATGCCTCACATCCTTTAAAAAGTACCTGGTTGAGTACTTGGCATGCCATAACATGCAAGGCTATGGACCAAATGCTGGCAAGTGGGATTAGATGGGCAGGTCGTGCGCAGTGCACACCCGATGGGCCGAAAGGCCTCTTCTGCACTGTAGGATTCTGTGATTCTGATCTGCAACATTTCACAGCTTACAGCGCACCAGTATATCTGGGAGGACCTTGAGGCTCACTTAGCCAGAATGAAAACTTACAATGCCATGATGCTATTGCGCGTGAATATTTTTAATCTTTTAACCTTTAATTTCATTGGCCTATCAAATATATATCGAACTGTTGAAAAAGAATTTTGAAAGAAGCAAGGAAAGGCATTGGGTGGAATTCTCCCTCTAGCCAAATTGCGAAGGCAGGGATATGCTGTGTTTCGCACTGTGGATGTTGGCAGGAAACCAGCCCATATCTTCTAGCACTAACCTCATTAACTATGCAGCTGAAAGCTTAACATCATATTCCATGGTAGAGCGGGCATGATGGATCAAGACCCACAAGCATATTTGGGTGCTATATTGAAAGGGCACCCGACATCATTGACTCACCATTGAAACAAGCTGGCCTCCTTAAAAAGATGGATATTCAGGAACTCTGGGACTGGAAGTTAGACTTCTTCTATGACCCTGAGTCAGGAAGATCCAGCTGCGAGATGCTCCCACCACCTGCTGCAATGCCATTGCAGAGTCCAGGATTACTGGCAGCCTCCATCTCAAACGCTGAAGCCAGCCCCAGGCTGTGCAGGTGAGTCCTGACTTCTGCATGCCACCTTGTTCCAGATGGGTTTTGGACCAATGTGTTTTTCTGCTAGTGTCACAGACAATTGGGTGTGGAGAAAGGTGCTAGTCGGGTCTTCATCTGCATTCCATTAGCAATTTCATGCCAGCCTCCGGCAAGATTCCTGATCCACCATGGTGGGCAGCAGCGGACAATCCCATGGGAAAGTCACACTGACATGAAACTGATTATTAAACTTCCACCAAATTCTCCCCCCACTTGCCATTGAACCCACTGATGGGAAAATTATGCTCACTGTCTTAATATGACTGTCACAGGTCTTGTTGTGAACGCTTGGCCGAGAGCCCAGGCATCCATTACTCTTGTTGAAACAGCTTGTTGAAACATTGCTCTTGATCTCTGTGTCAATTTCAAAATGTTTATTTACATAAGGTTAAGTGGTTTCAAGGGTTTGTGTTTTCTGTTATTGGTAAGTTAAAGGTCTGGATGATTGACACTTTTTTTGTCTTGTACTGAAATTATCTTTTCAACATAGTGGAAAGCAATGAACAAAGAACAATACAGCACAGGAACAGGCCCTGCGCCAATCATGTTGTCATATCTAGACCAACAGCTTATATCCCTCTATTCCCCTTCTGTTCATTGTCTATCCAGATAAATCTTAAAAGTCACTAATATATTTGCCTCAGCTACCTCACTTGGCAGTGCATTCCAGGCTCCACCACCCTCTGTGTAAAAAACTTGCCCCATACATCTCCACTGAACCTTTGCCCCCTGTATCTTGAACTTGTGCCCCCTTGTAATGGTCATTTCTGCCCTGGGAAAAAGCTTCCAACTGTTCACCCTATCATACCCCTCATAATTTTATAAACTTCTATCACGTTACCCCTCAGCCTCTGTCTTCCCAGGGAGAACAATCCCAGTTTATTTAATTTCTCCTCATAGCTAATACCCTCCATACCAGGCAATATCCTGATAAACCTTTTCTGTACTGTCTCCAGAGCCCCCACATCCTTTTGGTAGTGTGGTGACCAGAATTGGATACAGTATTCCAAATGTGGCCTAACCAATGTTTTATATAACTGTAACATAATTTACCATCTTTTGGACTCGATGCCTCGTCCAATGAAGACAAGCATGCCATGTGCTTTCTTCACCACCTTTTCCATGTGCGCTGCCACTTTTAAGCATCTATGGGCCTATACTCCCAGATCTCTGTGTGTGTCTATGCTCCTAACGGTGCTACCATTTATTTTATAGCTCACAAAATGAATCACTTCGCATTTGTCCAGATTAAGTTCCATCTGTCATTCTCCACCCAATTTTCCAGCCTCTCTGTCTCCTTTTGTATTCTCTGACAATTTTCATCACAATCTGCAACTCCAGCAACCTTAGTATCATCCAAAAACTTGCTAATGAGTGAAAGAATGATTTTTCTCATGTTGTTTTAAATTATTCTTTCATGGGATGTGGACGTCATTGGTTGGAATCTACTTAGTCCCAGGTTGAAAGTCTGTCCACCTCAGGTGATTGTGCCAATGTCTACAAGGTCAACACAGCTAGTGTGGTGGCCGCCGTGGAGACCTTGGCGCAAGATCTTTGACCTGCTACAGGACATACACTCACTTCTTGAGATCCATGAGTGCCAACACCAGAGGATTCGTAAACTTAGCCCAGCTGCCACTCTATCCCAAGGAGCAAGACAGGGTCCTCAGGCACCCACAGTGAAGATGGTCAGCTGGTGCACACCCCAGGGCCATCCACCCAGGTGACTCTGGGAGTATGAAACAAAAACAGAAAATGCTGGAAAATTTCAACAGGTCTGCCAGCGTCAATGGAGACAGAATACAGCCAGTGCGATCCTTCATCAGAGCAGACTCTGGCAGTGTTCCATCCATTCAAATCCCCTCTTCTTCTGACTGCTCCAATTCCATTCCAAACGTCAGGAAGGGTGGCACTGCCACACAAATGCCCAGAAAGCAGACTGGGCTCTCCAGGTCACTGCCCTCCATAGTATACCCACAAGGACATCACAGACAACAGGGCATGGCAAACAATAGGCTGCCTCCACTCTCAGAGTGGACGTTGGGGATGCATCAAGACAGAGTAGCAGGGTTAGAAAGGCTAAGAAGCTCTTGCTATACAGCGTAGGTGTGGATTTTAGCATTTGTGCATAATATTCACCTCTGCAAATACACTCTCACTAATTGCCCTTTTTCTATGACACCTTGCTCTGGTGAGCTGTGTTTCTGTAGGCTTGACCTAAAATCCTGATTCCTGCACAAGATAAAGGCAGGATGTTTAGTCCAGTGCTTCCTCCATGTACGTGGTCAGATTCCCAGCATGTTGTTGATGTCTCTTCATGGTGAGTGAACACATCAGTCAGAGCTGTAGCTCATAGGGAATAAGCATGTCTCCCATAATGTACAGGGCTGGAGTCACTCATTCTCATAATTAGGAATGGTTGAGGAATATGAGGAACGGTTGAGGACTCTGGATCCGCACTCGTTGGAGTTTAGAAGGAATGGGGGGATCTTATTAAAACTTACAAGATACTGCGAGGCTTGGATAGAGTGTACATGGAGAGGATGTTTCCAATGGTGGGAAAAACTAGAACCAGAGGGCACAACCTGAGCCAAAAGGGATGATTGTTTAAAACAGAGATGAGGAATAATCTCTTCAGGCAGAGAGTGGTGAATCTGTGAAACCACAGAAGACCGTGGAGGCCAGGTCATTGAGTGCTTTTGAGACAGAGATAGATAGGTCCTTGATTGATAAGGGGATTTGGTGTTATGGGGAAAAGGCAGGAGAATGGGGATCAGAAAAATATTAATATGATTGAATGGTGGAGCAGACTTGATGGGCCAAGTGGCCTAATTCTGCTCCTATGTCTTATGGTCTTGTTATCAATGTGTGGTCTCTGCACCTTTGAGGTGCAGCAGGTCACTCATCTTCCCAGAGTGCAGCGATTATGGACAACCGCTGTATCCCCATTACAGGAAGCTTGTCACAGAGACTATGCACTTCCATCAGTCAACCAGGAGATGAATGCTCATAGATATCCTCATCATCCTCCATTAACCTAATGGCAATGATCACATAGTGAGCTTGGCTGACTGATCTGGACATTGCCATTGCCTCAGGGCTGACATCCACTCCTACGACCATCTCCTCAGCCTTGTCCCTTTCAATGTCTTCCTCATTGCTCATCAGGCAGTTCCTCCCCCTCGGTTGTGCAAGAATGCACCAAGTGACCATGATCTGACACCCTCTGTGAATTGTGATGGCCTCTGCCGGCCAGACCGGTCCAGGCATTGGAACCTCATCTTCAGCATCCCGATTATCTGCTTCAAAGTGCAGGCTGCAGCTAAGCCTCATTGTACCTTATCTCACCTGCACTCTAGCCACCAAAAAGTTTAATCAGTCACCTTGATTTGATTTGATCAATTATTGTCACATATATTGGTATACAGTGAAAAATATTGTTTCTTGTGCACTATATAAACAAAGTATACTGTACGTAGAGAAAGAGAGAGTGCAGAATGTAGTGTTACAGTCATAGCTGGGGTATAGAGAAAGATTCCATTTACCCTAAATTTAAAGATATGGTCCCAACTATAACATTCTTAGAAACAAAAAAGATAGCATTCTAAAATGTAATCTTAAAACCTTACAATTGCAACATCTGGGTCCAAGACATTTGAGCCTGCCACAGCAGCACTAGTGAGCTCCAGTGAGCTTCCTAACCCCCTGTCCTAGCTCGTATGCACCTGTGTGCAATGAGTAACCATGTGCAGACAGTTTGTCTAATCTAGCCTTTACCTTCTGTGTTATTTCAGTATCTGAGCTGATGCCTGCAGAAGACAGATTGAATGATGTTGTGTGATTGGGATTGTACACAAAGTGTCGAGGGCTTGTAGTTGAGGGATGTCTCCCATGTTACAGCAAACAGTGGATATTCTATGCAATTTCAGCCCACAATAGGTTTGCTGATATCAAGCTGTTAAAGTGAACAAACAAATTCTCAAGTTTTCAGCTGAAATAATTGCTGTTATTGAGATGGTGACACGTATTGTAAAATATTCATTGAGTGAATCCTTTTGACTGCAGTGCAGTGTGAAGAGGCGACATGCACACTATTCCTTTGAGGGTCCATTGGTATCTTGCTGCTTTTGAAAGAAAAGAGTGGTCAATGTGTTTCCTTGTACTCAGTGGCACTGCTATCCTCCTCTACCTGGCCAGCTAGCCATTTTTCTGCAGTTCTATCATGTGCTTATCTCACAGCCACTCTCCTTCGCTGCCTCTCGTGCTGAAATATCTAATGGTGAGTTAAAGGATGTGCATGAGCCTCCTTTGCAGCTATCAGATAGTCAGCACTCCCCTAATTGCAGGTCTCTGAACCTACACAATGCACTGTGGTAAACAGCAGTGGGAATCTGGCAACCTGAAAGTGTTGAATAGGATTTTTATTATAAACCCTATTGAGGAAGTAAGTAATCGTGTGATAGAATTTGATTTGACTCACTTTTGTTTCAAAATGAGCAAGAATCTCTAGCAGCTAACCTGAGTGATCTGTGGAAGCTTGATAAGTCAATACTGCAGTCTTTTCCCAACTGCTGCAAGCTTAAAAAAACCGCAAGGTATTTGCACATTGTTTGGACAACAACAGGGAAAAGACAATTTCCTTTCACAGAGAAATTATATTCTGTAAACCACAGATTCATAACAAAGGATTCTGAAATCCAACCTGACACTCAACAAAATGAATAGACACCCTGATTAACCCTGATGTGATTAACACGATCAGCATCTCAACATTTTTAACCCCGGAAGATTCTGAGGTACAAAGGATAATCCTTTAAAACTCTAGGCAGCACTGTGTGTGTTATCTCTGGGGATTTGGGTAAGAGGGGATTATAAATATTTCATACTCCAGGTTTTCATTTTACCATCATACAAATGAATCTCATTCCCCAATCACCAACGTCTACAAGAATTATGCTCTTTGGTTAATATAACAAGATTTCCTTCTTAACATATTTTTTCGTGTTATTAAATTGTAAGTGAAAAGGCCTTTCTCAAAAGTATTGAGAGTCTGCTGGACATGAATCATACCAATTGGAAATGCGTAGTGTGAACTAGATCCAGACCATAAGGCTGTGAAATAAAAAAAATTGCAACAAAGTAGAAAGATTTTTCTCACATAACACAGTCCAACATTTTAATTGTTTAGCGTATTCTAGTAGCCCCATTGAGACTCCACTGACACACAGCAAGTTAAAAACTTTTTACAAAATCACTGAGATCTATTAAATTTCACAAATAATATTTCTTAATAGTTTGGATAAAGGTTTGAAAATAAAAGCTACAATTTGTGATAGCATTGGAAAACATTATCACGTTTTAGTGGTTTTGTGGAATGGATTTTAGCTTCATTCCATAAAATATCAGATAATCTAAAAGAAAAGGCAATGGCCCTCAATACTGATTTAATTGACGTTTGCAATCGAGTTCCACCACGAATTTTATGCTTGGATGTTTTTTGATTGCATCTAAAGTTCCTCCAGAAAGATGTTAGTGATAGAGGAACTCACAATATCACATACACCATTCTATCACCTCCCCTTTCCAACCACATACGCAAAAATCAGGGAGAGCTGCATGGAGGCCAACTCAATGGGTTGCTGCCAAGTACTTTCGGATGGTGGGTTGGCCACAACACCACTCAAAAGTCAGCAGGGATCATAAACCCACCAAACACGGCAATCCTGCACCCATTTAATATTCCACGGAACTCGGATTGGCTAGAGGTGGGACCTAATGCCTTGCCTCAAAGAGCTGCAGGCAATCTGAAGATGCAGCCTCAAATGGTGGGATAGAAGGAAAAGGGCATGAGTAGGAGGTCAGAGTGGAGGAATGCAGAGTCATTGAGGATTGTAGGGCTAGTGGAAGTTATAAAGAAAGGGTGGGGTGAGACTATGTAAGCATTTAAACATGAGCATCAGAATTTTAAAATGGATTTGTTGGTAAGTTGGTGAGGGCAGAGTTGATGGATGGATGGAGGTTGGTGCTGGCTCTGAGCAGCATCACGATGGATAAGCACAAATTTATAATGGGTGGAAAACATTTGGCTTCCCAGATGAACACTGCCATACCTGAGTCTGGAAAGTAACAATAGTGCAGCAACACGCTGCACAGTTGTCAGCACTGCTGCCTCACAGTGCCAGGGACTTGGGTTCAATTCCATCCTTGCGTCACTCTGCGTGGAGTTTGCACATATTTTCCTCGTGACTGCATGGGTTTTCTCTGGGTGCTCCGGTTTCTTCCCACCCTCCAATGATGTGTGGGGTTAGGTTGATTGGCCATGCGAAATTGCCCCTTAGTGTCAGGGGTCTTGCAAGATAAATACATAGGTTAAGGAATAAGCCTGGGTGGGATTGCGGTTAGTGCCACAATGGACCAAATGGCCTCCTTCTGCACCTGGAGGCTTCTATGATTCTATACAGATCAGGATTTTCAGTTGCAGATTAGTGGAAGCAGGGGTGGGTGGTCTTATGGAGATGGAAGTGGCAGACTTTGTGGTGGATAGGATATGGGGTCAAAAATTCAGCCAAGGTTAAGTAAGATGCTGAGGTCTGGTTCAACATGAGACAATAACCAGAAAGAGGAGTGGAATTGGTAGGGAGGGAATGAAAGAGGTAATATTGGATGTAGGCAACATACATGTGAAACCTGGTGTCATGTCTTCTGATCATGTCACCAAGGATGGGGCATGCAGGCTAAAAATACAATGGAATGGGGTGAGGTAGATCCTTGGGTGGGTTACTCCAGGTGTAACATTGTGAGGCAAAAAGAGAAGTCATTGCTGGGGAGACTCTGGATAGGCAAGAGTGAAACTAAGTAAGGATAATTGGATGGTCAACTTTAAGAAAGACATATGAAAACAGAATGCACAATCAACTCAAGTGTCCCTGATCTGCATGAAAATACCATTTGAACACCATGCTTTGGAATTCTCTACTACAGAGGGCTGTGGCAGCTCAATCATTGAACATAGAACATAGAACATAGAACATTACAGCGCAGAACAGGCCCTTCGGCCCATGATGTTGCGCTGACCAGTTAAAAAACAATGACCCTCTAACCTAAACCAATCCCTTTTCATCCATAAACCTATCCACAGATCTCTTAAACGCCCCCAAACTAGGCGCATTTACAACTGCAGCAGGCAGGGCATTCCAATCCCTCACCACCCTCTGGGTAAAGAACCTACCCCTGACATCCATCCTATAACTACCCCCCCTTAATTTAAAGCCATGCCCCCTCGTGCTAGCTTTCTCCATCCGAGGAAAAAGGCTATCACTATCCACCCTATCTAAACCTCTAATCGTCTTATATGTTTCAATAAGATCCCCTCTTAGCTGCCTTCTTTCTAGCGAAAACAACCCCAAATCCCTCAGTCTCTCCTCATAGGACCTCCCCTCCATACCAGGCAACATCCTGGTAAACCTCCTCTGCACCCTCTCCAAAGCCTCCACATCCTTCCTATAATGTGGGGACCAGAACTGCACACAATACTCCAAGTGCGGCCGCACCAGAGTTGTGTACAGTTGCAACATGACGCTGCGACTCCTAAATTCAATCCCCCTACCAATAAATGCCAAGACACCGTATGCCTTCTTAACAACCTTGTCTACTTGATTCCCAACTTTCAGGGATCTATGTACACATACACCTAGATCCCTCTGTTCATCCACGCTATTCAGAGTCCTCCCGTTAGCCCTATCTGACACATCTGTTATTCCTACCAAAGTGAATTACCTCACACTTCTCCGCATTAAACTCCATCCGCCACCTCTTGGCCCAGCTCTGCAACCTGTCTAAGTCTCCCTGCAAACTATGACACCCTTCCTCACAATCTACCACACCACCGACTTTGGTGTCATCAGCAAATTTACTAATCCACCCAACTATACCCTCATCCAGATCATTTATAAAAATTACAAACAGCCACGGCCCCAAAACAGATCCCTGAGGCACACCACTCGTAACTGAACTCCACGACGAGTATTTACCATCAACCACCACCCTCTGTCTCCTATCTGCTAGCCAATTCCTGATCCAATTTCCTAGATTACCCTCAATCCCATACATCTGCATTTTCTGCAGAAGCCTACCATGGTGAACCTTATCAAATGCCTTACTAAAATCCATATATACCACGTCAACTGCCTTACCCCCATCCACCTCTTTGGTCACTTTCTCAAAAAACTCAATAAGGTTAGTAAGGCACGACCTACCCGCTACAAAACCATGCTGACTATCTCCAATCAATTCATTACTCTCCAAATAACTATAAATCCTATCCCTAATAATTTTTTCTAAAACCTTGCCCACAACAGAAGTAAGACTCACCGGTCTATAATTCCCGGGGAAGTCTCTGTTCCCCTTCTTAAACAATGGGACAACATTCGCTATCCTCCAATCTTCCGGCACTATACCTGAGACCAACGACGACCTGAAGATCAGAGCCAGAGGCTCTGCAATCACCTCTCTTGCCTCCCAGAGAATCCTAGGGTAAATCCCGTCTGGACCAGGGGACTTATCTATTTTCAAACCCTCAAGAATATCCAGCACATCCCACTTATCAACTGCAATACTGTCTAGTTTACACCCCTGCAACCCAGTGTTCTCCTCAGCTACATTCATGTCCCCCTGCGTGAACACCGAAGAGAAATATTGAGCTTGTTCAAGTCAGAATCGATATGTTTCTGGATGACAATGACAGTAAGGGATATGTTGTTAGAGTGGACAAGTGGTGTTGTGGTAGATGATCAGCCAAGATGTATGAAGGGCCTACTCCTGGTCCTGTGTTCCTATGTGGTGATTTGCAGCACCTGATACCACGACCATATCACTCCACAATCAGAATGGAAAATTAGTTTCAAAATGAATTCCATACAATGTCATGTTAATTACATGAAATCTTTCCATGCAGAAGTCTTAATTTCACATTTTAATTTAAAAGCTGTGGTAAAGTTAAGGGCATCAAAATATTAAATAATTTAGGCAGATAAAGTATAGTGAAATTATTAATTCAAAGTACACTAGGCAGGCAGGGCCAGAGGGCATAAATGGAAAGTATCAAAAATTAAATAGAGAAAAACAAAAGAATTCTTATTCATATTCATGATGCTTGAATGATCTGCCACATGAGATAATACAGGCCAAAACTATTGGGTTGTTCCAAATACAATAAAATACACTGGTCATGGGAGATTTAGGCCAAGAATTTCACTCCGAGGTTGGGTCCACAGATACAGGGGAATTCCCAACTCTGCAAACACAAATTTAAAATCAGTAACCTACATACTAGTTTTGGTCTGGGGAAAGAGGTGGGTGGCTGGTATATGTGGTGGAGAGGACAAGGGGGAGGTGCAGGCCCACCTTGAGACTCCTGCATTGTGCCCAAAGTTTAAAAATAAAGACATCACTCCAGCCCATACGTGGCCCATCCTTGCCGATCCACGCCACCTCATGCCCCTGTGAACACACTCACATCCTCCCTGGCAGTCTATGTACCTCCTCCCTCTCAACCCTGTCACTCTTTATAGTCCCTATGCCAACTTATCCTCCTCCGCCCATCTATGACTCCTGATAGCCCCCATACAAACTTATGCCCTTTCATCTGCCCCCATAACCTTTTATAGTACAAGTGCCAACTTAATGCCAACTCATGCCAACTCTTTGCCCTAACACCTACAACGGCAGCTCACCTAGTATCCACCATAGGCAGAATTCAGGACCCACGCATGTATTAAATAAATAAGGTACTAGAAAATGAAGTTCTGAGCGTCTATTGCAAACTTGACTATATTGAAAAAGCCCTCTCATTCAAAAAAAACCCATTTACTACATTTACATTCCTTCAACTGCATAAAGAACAAAGAACAGTACAGCATTGGGACAGGCCCTTCGGCCCACCAAGCCTGCTCCAATCACATTGTCCTATCTAGATCAACTGCCTGTATCCCTCTATACCCTGTCTATGTGTCCATCCAGATAAGTCTTAAATGTTGCTAACGTTTCTGCCTCAACCATCTCATTCTGGGCCCCCAACACAGCACCCCCCCACCGTCCCTTTTATAAAAAACTTTCCCTGTGCATCTCTATTGAACCTTTTCCCCCT
Organism: Carcharhinus amblyrhynchos; assembly: GCF_965287045.1. Taxonomy (NCBI): domain Eukaryota; kingdom Metazoa; phylum Chordata; class Chondrichthyes; order Carcharhiniformes; family Carcharhinidae; genus Carcharhinus; species Carcharhinus amblyrhynchos. Next base: position 82,186,234 of record NC_137331.1, on the reverse strand, counting down.
TACCTTGAACTTGTGTCCCCTTGTAATTGTCATTTCTGCCCCGGGAAAAAGCTTCCAACTGTTCACCCTATCTATATCTCTCATAATTTTATAAACTTCTATCACGTTGCCTCTCAGCTTCCGTCTTTCCAGAGGGAACAATCCCAATGTCTCTTCAAAGCTAATACCTTCCATCCCAGGCAGCATCCATGTAAACCTTTTCTGGATTCCCTCCAAAGCCTCCACATTCTTCTGGTAATATGGTGACCAGAATTGGACACGGTATTCCAAATGTGGCCTAACCAATGTTTTACATAACTGTAACATAATTTGCCAAGTTTTATACTTGATGCCCTGTCCGATGAAGGCAAGCATGCCATTTGCTTTCTTCACTACCTTTTCCACTTGTGCTGCCACTTTTAAGCATCTGTGGACCTGTACTCCTAGATCTCTCTCTGTATCCATGCTCCTGATAGTCCTGACATTTATTTTACAGCTCCCACCTGAACTGCATCTATCAAAATGCATCACCTCGCATTTGTCCGGATTAAATTCCATTTCTCTGCCCAATTTTCCAGCCTCTCTACATCCTGCTGTATTCTGACAATCTTCATCATTATCCACAACTCCAACAACCTTAGTATCACCTGCAAACTTGCGAATCAGACAAGCTATGTTTTCTTCCAAGCCATTTATAAATATTGCAAACAACAGAGGTCCCAGCACTGATCCTTGTGGAACACCACTGCAAGGCTAAGGGGTGAATGAGACCAGCTGAGTTGTTCCAGCAAAGAGCAGGCATGGATAGGATGGTCTCCTTCTGTGTTGTAATCATTCCATAATTCTCTGCAGTACTTTCCCTAACTGTGATTCTTAAGTAATTGCATAATTAGTAGGCTGTAAAAATTATTAGGTAGCAGATGATACTTCCAAAACCGTTCTTCAACTTCAAAGGCTTAAGAAGCACACAATACCTGAACTCAATTAGTGGGGAAACTCAGTGAAGTGGGATACCTGGCAGACCTAGGCTCCACCTAAACTGCAGATTCCCAGCAAAAAATCAGCTGAAGGTCAAACACTTTAGTCCAATATGTTCTATTTTTAAAAGAAACAACTTAAAGTATGCAAGTTTGAATAACTTAAAGTGTATAATTTGTCTGTTGCACAGTTAAATATACTGTGGCATGGATGGTTTATAAAAAAATTAACCATCTCCGTCACTTGCCTTTTAATTCCACAAAGCCTGTTTCTGTTAATTATTTAACATAGATCTTTGATGGATTACATCTCATTACAGATAACAAAGACACCAATGTCAAACTCCTATTTATTGACTATAGCTCAGCCTTTGACATCATTATTCCCACGAAACTCATCTCCAAGCTCCGTGGCCTTTGCTTCGGCTCCTCCCTCTTTGACTGGATCCTGAACTTCCTAAGTCACAGAACACAATCAGTAAGAATAGGCAACAACACCTCCTCCATGATCATTCTCAACACTGATGCCCCACAAGGCTGTGTTCTCAGCCCCCTACTATACTCCTTATACACCTATGAATGTGTGGCCAAATTCCCTTCCAATTCGATTTTCAAGTTTTCTGATGATACCACCATGGTGGGTCAGATCTCAAGCAATGATGAGACAGAGTGCGGGAATAAGATAGAGAATCTGGTGAACTTGTGCGGCAACAATAATCTCTCCCTCAATGTCAACAAAACGATGGAGATTGGCATCAACTTCAGGAAGTGTAAAGGAGAACATGCCCCTGTCTACATCAATGGGGAAAGAGTAGAAAGGGTTGAGAGCTTCAACTTTTTAGGTGATCAGATCACCAACAACCTGTCCTGATGCCCCCATGTCAACATTGTAGTTACGAAAGCCACCAACGCCGCTACCTTCTCAGAAGACTAAGGAAATTTGGCATGTTAGCTACGACTCTCGCCAACTTTTACAGATGCACCAAAGAAAGCACTCCTTCTGGCTGCATCACAGCTTGGTATGGCATCTGCTCTGCCCAAGACCACAAAGAACTACAAAAAGTTGTGAATGTAGTCCAATCCATCACACAATCCAGTCTCCCATCCATTGACTCTGTCTACACTTCCCACTGCCTCAGCAAAGCAACCAGCATAATAAAGTCCCCATACACCCTGGATATTCTCTCTTCCACCTTCTTCTGTTGGGAAAAAGAAACAAAAGTCTGAGATCATGGACAAGTCGACACAAGAACAGCTTCTTCCCTGCTGCTGTTAGACATTTGAATGACCTTAGATTAAGCAGATCTTTTTCTACATCCTAGCTATGACTGTAACACTACATTCTGCACTCTCTCGTTTCTTTCTCTATGAACAGTATGCTTTGTCAGTATAGCACACAAGAAACAATACATTTCACTATGTATTAATACATGTGACAATAATAAATCAAATCAAATGAAATCTGGCTTATTCACACTCTGTAAAAGGCCTTGCCAAAAACAAGATGTAATTTTCACTGCTAATATTCTGACAAGACAACCAGGTGTACATACTGATAGTAGAGAAAATGCTAGTTTATAATTCTCAGACGCTATTTCCCTGGGTTGAAATGGTTGCTACGAGAGGACACAGATTTAAGGTGTGGGGAGGCAAGTACAGAAGTGATGTTAGGGGTGAGTTTTTCACTCAGAGGGTGGTGAGTGAATGGAATCGGCTGCTGTCAGCGGTGGTGGAGGCGAACTTGCTGGGGTCTTTTAAAAGACTTCTGGATGAGTATATGGGATTTAGTGGGATTGGGGGTTATAGATAGGTCTATGGATTGGTAGGTGTTGATGTGATTGGCGCAACTCGTGGGCCGAAGGGCCTGTTTGTGCTGTAGTGTTCTATGTTCTATATACATATTGAACAAATGTAAAAATACAGGCATAATAATATTCAGACAACAGCTTGAAAAGCAATTTCAACATGACTGATGGATTAACGGTTTTGATTAATAATAGAATGAAGCTCTGAGAAATGCCATCAGAGAGAAGAGTTTCTCTCCCCCAGCTTAGATAAATGATAGAACTGGAAGTCTGTTTGCTCCCGTTTTCCCCATTCTGTTAACTGCTGCCCTGAACATGCATTAGTCTGTGACCCATAAGTAGGCTGCATTTGTAAATGTCAAATCTCTTGTTGTTAATGACTGTTTCAACTTGCAGATGTTTCCAGTAGGTTACGCTGATATTAATCATGTGAACATTACCTTTTGCCTTTTCATTCATCTTGAAGCTGCGAAAGATTCTTGGATATTCACTTCACACAATTTCAGTCAGCCAGCCAACCAGTCAAACCCTACCTGGTCACTTATTAAATACTGATCCAGATGTTCCTTTTGTCATTGTGTTCAAAGTAGAGTGCAAAGCAGTTTAAATGCAACCCCAGATAACTACAGAAAAGAAAATACTGGAGCTCTCCATAGAACAACATTTATAAGGTTCTTAATTACCTTATTAAGAGTGACACTTTATGAAGTAAATAGGCAAAGCAGCAAGTAAATATCTTCTTTATGTTCTTTTGAATTTCCAAGTTTGAAAGATTTATCATTCAGGTTAATGAACTCAAATCTACCATCACTTAAGGCCCACTCTTGCTGTAATGCCTGCAACCTAAAATGAGACCTATTATTCAGAGACCATGAATAGTAGCTCCACTTGTTCATTAGTTGCTGCACCAAGTGATCCTGCTAATTCAATTTTACCTCATTATTTCATTAAGAATATTCACCACCACTAAATCCACTGCCCAACCCCAATCACTTCCTGAGCATTTAACAACCAGGAAACCAGCAAAACGCATTGACAATTTTCTTCTCCTTTATTGAAACTCAATTGGAATTTATTTTTCTTGAAATATGAATGATGTCTTAATAATGCCATTACTCGGGTTATTTTCTTGTTGCCATGTCTGCAGCACTGTCAAAATTTCAATAGATTTTTGTTTCTCCCAATCATACAACATAATTTGACCAATATTCTGGGCGGCATGGACAAGTTGGGCCAAAGAGCTTGTTTCCATGCTGTAAATCTCTATAACTCTATATATTTTTTTCATTCTTTCACCATGAGCAAGGCCAACATTTATTGCCCATCCCAATTTCCCTTGAGCAAGTGGCGGCAAGTTCCTTCATGAATCACCAGTGTCTGTAGTGTAAGTACATCCACAGTGCTATTAGGCAGGGAGTTCCAGGATTTTGACCCAGTGGCCATGAAGGAACAGCGATATAGCTGCAAGTCAGGATGGTAAATGGCTTGCAGCAGAGCATGCAGGTGGTGGTGTTGCATGCATCTGCTGCCCTTATCCTTCCAGGTGGTAGACATCATAGGTTTGGAAGTTGCTATTGAAGGAGCCTTGGCGAGTTGCTACAGCACATCTTGTTGCTGGTACACAATGTTGTCACTATGCTTTGGTGGTGGAATGAATGGATGTTGAAGGTGCAAATCAAGTGGGCTGCTTTTGGGCAGTGTCGAACTTCCATAGTGCTGTTGGAGCTGCACTCATTCAGGCAAATGTAAATTATTCCACCATACCTCCTGACTTTTGTCTTATAGATGGTGGATAAGCTTTGGGGGTCAAGAGGTGCATTACTCTCTGCAGAACTCCCTGCGAATGCCATACATAGTCAAATGAGGCCTTAATGTCAAGATCAGTTATTTTCACCTCACCTCAAGTTCAGTTCTTTTGTCTAGCTTTGAACTAAGGCTGTATTGAGGTCAGAAGCTGAGTGACTGGTGGAACTGTGTGCATGTAATACTGAGTAAGTGCCACTTGATAGTGTTGTTGTCTGCACTTTCCATCACTTTGCTGATGATTGATTGCAGATTGATAGATCTGTAATTGGCAGGTTGGATTTGTCCCACCTTTTGTGGACAGGACATAGCAGGGCAATTTTCCACATTTCTGGATAGATGCCAGTGTTTTAAGTCTACTGAAGCAGCTTAGTTAAAGACACAGTAAGTTATGGAACACAAGACCTCAGTACTATTGTTGGAATATTGTCAGGGCCCACAGCCTTTGCAGTATTCAATGTCTTCAACAGTTTTTTTGATGTCACATGGAGTGAATCAAATTGGCTTAAGACTTGACATCTGTGAAGCTGTGGACCTCAGGAGGAGGCTGAGATGGATAATCATTTCTGGCTGAAGATTATTGCAGATGCTTCATCGGTTGGTTGTGGGATGGCTTAGCTCTGTTCATTGCATTCTGTTTTCGCTATTTGGCATGCAAGTAGTCCTGTTTTGTAGCTTCACCAGGCTGACACTTTGGGGTGAATTCATTGTCCCACCTGTCATAGGAATTGGAGTGGATGAGGGGCAGACCATGGAATGATCTGTTGATCTCAGGTGGGATTTTCTGGATTTGGGGCACGTGAGGCTGGAAAATCCCCCTCTCATTTTTAGGTTTTGCCTACTGCTGCTCCTGGCATGCCCTCCTGCACTCTACATTGATTGGAATGCGAGTCTTTACAGATAATCAAGTCTTAAAGGTACAGACAATATGAGTGGAGAGAGCGTTAAGCAGAAGTTAAAGAGACGTGTATCGTCTCCAGCCAGGACAGTTAGTAAGATTTTGCAAGCCCAGGCAAGTCGCGGAGGTTACAGATAGTGTGACATGAACCCAAGATCCCATTTGAGACCGTCATGTGTGTGGAACTTGGCTATCAGTCTATGCTAAGCGATTCTGCATTGTCATGTGTCGTGAAGGCTGCTTTGGAGAACGCTTACCTGAAGATCAGAGGCCAAATGCCCATGACTGCTGAAGTGTTCCCCAACAGGAAGAGAACACTCTTGCCTGATGATTGTCAAGTGGTGTTCATTCATCCATTGTCGTAGCATCTGCTTGGTCTCCCCAATGTACCATACCTCAGGACATCCCTTCCTGCAGCGTATCAGATAGACAACATTGGCCAAGTTGCAAGTGTACATACTGTGTACCTGGTGGTTGGTGTTCTCACTTGAGATGATGGCATCCGTGTCGATGATCTGGCATGTATTGCTGTGGCAGGGCTGTGTGGTGTTGTGGTCACTGTTCTCCTTAAGGCTGGATAGTTTGTCGCGGGCAATGGTCTGTTTGAGGTTGTGCAGCTGTTTGAAGGCAAGAAGTGGGGGTGTGGGGATGGCCTTGGCGAGATGTTCTTCTTCATCAATGACATGTTGAAGGCTCTGGAGAAGATGTTGTAGCTTCTCCACTCCGGGGAAGTACTGAATGACAAAGGGTACTTGTCTGCTGTATTCCGTGTTTGTCTTCTGAGGAGGTCGGTACGGTTTTTTGACTGTGGCGTGTCAGAACTGTCGATTGATGTGTTGAGTGCCATGTCCTGTTCTTATGAGGGCATCTTTCAGCGTCTGGAGATGTCTATTTTGATCCTTCTCATCTGAGCAGATCTTGTGTATATGGAGGGCTTGTCCATAGGGGATGGTTTTAATGTGTTTAGGGTGGAAGCTGGATAAGTGGAGCATCGTGAGGTTATCTGTGGGCTTGTGGTACAGTGAAATGCTGAGGTGACAGTCCTCAGTGCAGACTCGATGGGCTGAATGGCCTCCTTTTGCATTGTAGGGATTCTATGAGCTAAAGCATGAGCGGAGCAGCAATCCAACGATGATTGTTAGAACTCCAAGAATTCCATGTTCTGCCCCAAATCCCTCCTAGCCTATCCTGATTACAGCAGCATGATGCCACCAGGATGGAAGAATTTCAGAGCGAAGGTCTTATATTTGTTGGAGTAAGGAATAAAAAGGCGAGTGGCTCAGTTGCTAATTGCTCTGCCCAGTATGACACTCAGCCTCATGAACCAGAGGTATCACGTTTTGGTGGCTGAACTATAGTGAGTTAGCTGATCTCACTTTTAAAATTTCTGGCCTTAATTGTTATCCAATGACTAATATTTGGTTAGACCTATTTAGTAAGCATAGGATTGACTTCAGCTAACCTACTGCTCATGGATCACCTGCAGAAACAGTGGCCTAGAAATCACTACTGCCACACATATTGTCAGATAGCAAATGGATCTGGATATTCAAAATAGTAGGTGGCCTGAAATAAATAAAACAAAGCATAAATTATTTAAGTAACAGTCTTACGTTTGTTTTAAGATCTTTTATGACATGGGCCTAGCTCTGCAATTCATAGCGCTAACAATTTGGAAAATTCCTTCAGCAGTGTGTTCAAAGAGTTCAACACCGATCCTTGCGGCACTCCACTAATCACCAACTGTCAACCAGAATAAGTCTGTGCACCCTAACCTTTTGCAGCAACCTTTTGTGAGGCACCTTATCAAACGCCTTCTGGAAATCTAAAAACACCACATCCACCGGTTCCCCTCTGTCTACTGCAGGTGCCTCACAAAAGGTTGCTGCAAAAGGTTAGGGTGCACAGACTTATTCTGGTTGACAGTTGGTGATTAGTGGAGTGCCGCAAGGATCGGTGTTGAACTCTTTGAACACACTGCTGAAGGAATTTTCCAAATTGTTAGCGCTATGAATTGCAGAGCTAGGCCCATGTCATAAAAGATCTTAAAACAAACGTAAGACTGTTACTTAAATAATTTATGCTTTGTTTTATTTATTTCAGGCCACCTACTATTTTGAATATCCAGATCCATTTGCTATCTGACAATATGTAGTAGATGTAATTATCTGGCTTTCTAAAATGCCTTCAATAAGGTAGCCCAGAAAAGATTATTGAATAAAATTAGAGCATACAGAGTTAGGGAGATGTAGCAGAATTAAAAGCTAGCTGCCTGCAAGACAGAAAACAGAGAGTTTGGCTAAACGGCAGGTATTCAGAGTGTAGGAAGTGGGGTCCTACAAGAAGAAATATAGGGACCCCTATTGTTCACAATTTATATTAATGATGTTGACGTTGGAATCAAAATCACAATTTCTTGATTTGCTGATGACGCCGTGTAGGGAAGGATAGTCAAAACTGAGGAGGAATGCGACAATTGACCAGAAAGTATTTCTAAGTTTGTCATGTGGGCATATAATTGACAAATGAGTTTCAACATAGAAGCTTTACACTTTGCTAAGGAACAAAGGAGATCACATATTAATCGGGAATTAAAAATCTAAATGGGGCGCAGAAGCAAAGGGATCTGGGTGTACAGATATACAAATGTCTGGAAGAGGCGACATGGGCCAATAAGGACATAACTATAGAAATTAAAAATTACAGTTTATTTCTGGTGGGATAGAGTTGAAAAGTGGAAAAGTTATGCTAAGTTTAACCTTGGTTGGACCACACTTTAAGCATCATGTATGGTTTTGGTGTCCGCATTATAGAAATAATATAAAGATGCTGGAGAAAACACTATGCTGCAACATTACACCTACCAGGACAGGATGAATAGGATGGATCTCTCTTCCCTTGAAACAAGAAAACTGAGGGCTAATCTTATTGAAGTCTATGAAATTCTGAAAGGTTTTGACAGAGTTGATAAAATGTGAATGTTTCCACTGGTGGGGAAGAGCAAAAACTAGAGTTGATGAATACAAAATAGTTACCAATAAATCAAAGAGGGAATTTAGAAGAAACCCATTTACCCATTGAATGGTGAGGATGTGAAACTCTTTACCATGGCAAATAGTTGAGGTGATTAATATAGATGCATTTAAAAGGAAGTTAGATAAGCATATGATGACAGAAGGGATTAGCTGCTTTGAGAAAAACCACAGGCCTTTATTAAAGCAAATCTAGATAAGTGCCAAGTCCGAGTTACAATGAAGGCAACTACAGAATATAGGTTTATTTATCTAACAAAGACCCTTAGTCTGAGAGAATTCATTTATAAAGAGATCTGGACATGGAAGTGATAACTGATACCCACAAACCTCGGCACAAGCTAGGATGTTGAGGATAACTTGTAACAATAATAAATTAGGTCAATTAGCATAGTCAAACTTTTTACATTGTTTGGAATTATTATTAAGAATGACATATATGTATTGTGATTGGTCTTTAACATTTGTATCATATGCATGATGTAACCCTAACCAGTAGTTGTGAGTGGATAGAGATAAGTCTTATACAAATGCAACCCTTTGATTCGTATGTATTTATAAGTTGTAATCAAATGTGGAAATATATTTATTTGTGTAAACCTGTATTTGGGACTTGCTAGGGTCCTTGCTACAGCTTGTATAATAAACAGCTGATTTAAAACTCTGAAAATTGGTCTGGCTACTTGAAGAAAACAATGAACAAGATAAATGATTGAATGCCAATAGCCCTGCAACAATGATACTGTGAGATGAGGAAGGGTAGCTGGAGGCTTGAAAGGAGCATAAATTCCAGGGTTGGCTGCTTAAGCCAAATTGCCTGTTTCTCTGCTATATATTCCATACAATTATGTTAATGAAAATTGTTGTTTGACAACATTTCTTGCTCTGTAACCAGAATCGACCTCTTCTTCAAGAGGTGGACTTTTTTTGTCCATGGGACAAGAGCATAGTTGGCAAGGCCAACCAGTGGTTGCCTATCCCTAAATGCCCTTGAAGAGTGCTGGTAAACTGCCTTCTTGAACTGCTGCTGAACTCTGGTATCAGGGTGCAATCAAATTTCAAGGCCACAAAGTTCAAATTCACACTTGAAGAAGAGTCATTTGGGGGTTAAACTCCATGTGATTCTACTCCAGCCAGCTAGCATTTTCGGAAAAGTTTGCGAGAAATTTGAATGCCAAATAATATAAGGGGGTTACTGTGAATGTACAAAATTGAGTCTGTGGAGCTTATCTTATCTTTAAATCCCTTTGACTTTAACGACAAACTGTACTCCTTACTTGATAGAGGCAAAATACTGAGGATACTGGAATCTGAAACTGAAACAGAAAATGCTAGAGAAACTTAGCAGTTCTGACAGCATCAGTGGAGACAGAATAGAGCCCAAGTTTCTTGTCTGAATGACCCTTCATCAGAGCTGAAAGCATTCACACATTCCGATCACTTAGTCGACTCTTTTAGCGCCTTTCTCATCACCATTTACATTTGCTTTGTCCAATTACAGCACCCTCTATCCACTATCTTCACAGTAAAAATGATCGTTACACATATTGGTACTAACAGTTGTAGGTTGGGAAAGAGATGAGGTCCTGAAGTGTGAATATAGAGAGTTAGGCAGAAGGCTAAAGTGCGGGACCTCGAAGGTAGTAATTTCAGGACTACTACCTGTTCCACATACTGCTGAGAGTAGGAATAGGAAGATTAGGCAGATGAATGCATGGGTTGAGAGCTGGGGCAGGGATTTAGACTTTTAGATCATTGAGATCTTTTTTGGGGAATGGGTGATCTGTTCAAGAGGGATGGGTTACGCTTGAACTGGAGGGGGACTAACATCCTGGCAAGGAGATTTGTTAGAGCCACTCGGGAGGGTTTAAACTAGTTTGGCAAGGGGGTGGAACCTAAAGCAGTAGGGAGACAGCAGGGAGACAGAAGAGAAGTTTGAAGACAGTACAGAAGTAAAAGAAAGCACATTAAAAGACAGTGTCAGTAAGCCCAGTACCAGACAAATCAGACAAAAGCAAGTTAGAAAGCAAGGGAAGTCCTGATTAAACTGCATTTATTTCAATGCAAGAGGCCTGATGGGCAAGGCAGATGAACTCAGGGCAAGGATGGGTACATGGGACTGAAACATAGCTAAGGGAGAGACAGGACTGGCAGCTCAATGTTCCAAGGTACAGATACCACACGAAAGATAGAACAGGAGGTAAGAGAGGAGGGGAGTTGCACTTTTGATTAGAAAAAACATCATGGCTGTACTGAGAGGGGATATATCCGAGCGTTCAGCCACTGAGTCTATGTGGGTAGAACTGAGAAATAAAAAGGGGGAAATCACTTTGATAGGGTTGTAGGCCTCCAAATAGTCGGCAAGAAATTGAGGAGCAAATATGTAAGGAGATTACAGATAGCTCCAAGAAAAATAGGGTGGTAATAGTCGGAGATTTTAACTTTCCCAACATTGAACTGGTACAGCCATAGTATTAGAGGGTTGGATGGAGAGAAACTTGTTGAGTGTATTCAGGAGGAATTTCTCATTCAGTATGTGGATGGCCTGACTAGAAAGGGGGCAAAACCTGACCTCCTCTTGGGGAATAAGGAAGGGCAAGTGACAGAAGTGTTAGTGGGGATCACTTTGGGACCGGTGACTATAATTCTATTGGTTTTAAGATAGCTAAGGAGAATGACTGGTGTGTCCCATACGTTAAAATTCTAAATTGGGGCAAGGCCAATTTTGATGGTATCAGGCAGGAACTTTCAAAAGTTAATTGGGGGAATCTGTGGGAAGGCAAAGGGACGCCTGGTAAGTGGGAGGCTTTTAAAAGTGTATTAACTAGGGTTCAGGATAAGGACATTCCTCTTCGAGTGAAGGGCAAGGCTGGTAGAAGCAGGGAACTCTGGTTGACTCGGGATATTGAGGCCCTAGTCAAGAAGAAGAAAGAGGCACATGACATGCATAGGCAGCTGGGATCAAGTGAATCCCTTTAAGAGTATAGGGGTGTAGGAGTAGAGTTAAGAGAGAAGTCAGGAGGGCAAAAAGGGTACACGAGATTGTTCTGGCAAATAAGGCAAAGGAGAATCCAAAGAGCTTCTCCTATTACGTAAAGGGCAAAAGAGTAACAAGAGAGAGAGTTGGGCCTCTTAAGGATCAACAAGGTCATCTATGTGCTGATCCACAAGTTGAGATCCTAAATGAATATTTCTCATCCGTATTTACTGTTGAGAAAAGCATGGATGTTATGGAACTTAGGGAAATATATAGTGACGTCTTGAGGAGTGTACATATTACAGAGAAGCTTCTCCAGCACTTTCTGTTTTTGCTCCTTTTCTTAATGTTACATTGCAGTTCTGCTATCCAGTCTGCTGAATACAAACTGTATTAAAATATTCAAAAAATAAATAGATTGTATTTGATAATAATAGTTAAGGTAATATAATTACCAGGTAACTTGCAGATTTAGTAGCTTATATCCATGTTCCTTAGTAATCTCTTTCTGGTTTCCACTTAGGACTTATCCGCATTCATACCTTTCATATCTTTCATGATTTAAAAATAAATGTCAGGATTCTGTTTGTCTTTTGCTTACTGAGGTGAGTTATCTCAAATAACCATTCTTTCTGCCTCACTGATATAAAAACTTATTTATCTCAACCCTTTTTCAGCTTATATGTCTTCTGTCAGTACAGTGATCAAAACTGAATTAAATGCTACATGAGGTAGAAATTAATCTACATTCTATTGGACCAGATAGGGTCGATGCAAGAAGAATATTTCCAGTGGTGTGGGTGTCCAGAACCAGGGCTCACAATCTGAGACTACAGAATAGACCGTTTAGAACTCAGATGAAGAAAAATGTTTTCACCCAGAGAGTGATTGGCTTGTGGAATTCGCTATCACAAAAAGCAGTTGAGGGCAAAATAGAGCATATTTTCAAGAAGCAGTTAGATGTAGCACTTGGGGCAAAGGGGATCATAAGATATCAGGGAAGGCAGGATCAGGCTATTAAACTGGATGATCAACCATGATCACAATGGATGGTGGAGGAGACTTGAAGGGCAGAATGCCTCCTCCTGTTTCTATTTTCTATGTTTTAACACTTTTAATTTTTAATCACTTACTACATTTGGATTATATTGTTTTATTAAATCACTGTTAAGCTATATTGTTTTATTTATGATTGTTCTATTAAAATATATGAACATCAATCGACAGAGAACATAGAATGCAAAAAATGATAAGAGCACTGATCTTAAATTAAACCATATAGTCCCCTAACCAAACAGCACTCAGCCTAGATTTGATCACAGGTATTGAAGGGGATGCAAAATGGAGCTATAAACATTAAATATGTCAAACCAATACAGAGCAGCAATCAGCAAAGCAAATAGGATGTTGAACAATCAGAACAGTCGAATATATGGAGAAGAATAAAAAAGATGGTATCATTAAAAGTGGCATGAGTTTCTGGGCAGTCATAAGAACAACCTTGATGTTCACAATGAACTTTAGGGAAGAAAAGTTGCTGCCTGGACAGGAGTCCATGTGACTCCATTCCAATATCAATATGACTGACTCTTAATTGTCCTCTGAAGTGTCCATTAAACTGCTCAGTTGTAAAAACCACTACATAGAACAGGAATAAAATCTAATTAGGACAGAACAAGGCACATTCATCTCAGTCAACCCTGAAAAGTTGTCCTCATTAACATTTAGGACTGCTGCCAAAGTTTGGAGAGCTGTCCTATGGACTAATCTAGCAATAGTCTAGTATAAATATACCAATATCACAGACTCTTTTATTATAATCCATATGGAAGCACAGTGGCATTTAATTGGGAGGCAGTGGCATGTCAGTCCTGAACTTTGACTCTGGACTCTATGGTGTCATGGCTTCAGGTTATACATAGCTATTTACTATCAACTGCCCATCCTCAGCTAACAAATCAGTAGTCCTCCATTTTGAACATCACTTGCAGGAAGCACTGAGGGTGGCAAGAGCACAGAATATACCCTGGGTGGGGGATTCAATGTCCATTGTCAAGAATAGCTTGGTACTACCACCAATCATACAGCCAGCTGAGTTCTGGAGACATAGCTGGTAAAATGGATTTGAGGTAATTTGTGAAAGTCAGCATTAATAAGAAATGTTCTTTTATTACACCAATCTATCTTGAATCTGTTCATGATGGTTTTAGTAGGAGTGGTCACTAAACACTCCACGTAGAGATCAAGGACGCAATTTTTGCCAGAGAGATCAGAAACAGCTGGATTGTTTTGGTGCCTGGAACCTGCCTCCTTAACTGATTGAAGTCTCAATTTTCACAGCGGGGGAGACTTAAATTAATATGCCCATTTGCAATTCAGTGGGAGGAGTTATGGAAACATATCAGATGATCTGATTTAGACTCCCTATGGTAGCCATTATTGAGACTGCTGATAGTTCTAAGGGACACATCTGTTGACTGTGCTGAAGCCTTCCACATCATCAGAGGGAAATGAAATACAGCAGGAGAACCAAAAGCCTCACATTCTGCACAGGGCTGCTCCTTGCTTCATCGATGCCAACCTGGATATAATGTTGAAGGTCATGAGAAGGGAGGAGGTACCCTTAACAAATGGTGACAGGAATCATTCACTACATAATGCGGAGCATGGCTGGACTACTTCAACGCGTTCTTCCTGCCTCTGTCTACTGGTTCCCTGTTTTTGCACTATGTAAATGTTGATGCCTTAAACCAGATGTCTAGAACTCCTTTTATTACTGCCATGACAGAAAAGTCATATGAGATGCTGAAAGATGTGAAGGGATTCTCCAGGGTGAAGGGGGCAGATGTGCTTTCTCATTGGCACTAAGTGATTCAATATTTCAGATTATACCTTGCGGGTATTTCAGATTTCTATCAGCCTGGGTGAGAAAACCATGATGTGGAGTTGCCGGCGTTGGACTGGAGTGGGCACAGTAAGTAGCCTCACAACACCAGCTTAAAGTCCAACAGGTTTATTTGGTAGCACAAGCTTTCAGAGTGTTGTGCCTTCATCAGGTGAGAAAGATTCAGCTGAAACATTCATGGATCAGGAGATCCCTGATATTCATGGCATCTCCATGAACCCTTCATGACATGAAGCTGCCCGCCTAATGCATTGTGCAGCTGAGGCACCTCTTTCTTCTCTCCACCTCCATTTCCTCTTTTCTGATCTCACACCTCCAGCTCTTGCTACTCTCCTTAAGGCGGGGCATGTAGTAGTGCAATGGGCCACCACAATGACCGAGAATTTTCCAGGATGGCATCGGAGGGCAACATCCGACTGGCCCAGAAACCAGAATTATATCTTCAGAACCCCAATGTTGTGCTCAATGGTTGTCCTAGTGAGGAGGTGGTAGTGGTCACCTTGCCTCTGTGTAGGGCTTCCACAGAGAGGCGAGTAACCATGGATAGATGTTCCGGCCCTGCCAGTGGCAGGTATCATCGTGGATGGGAAGAGAAAATTTGGAAAGCAGCCATTTTGGTCACTTTCCAAATTTCCCATCCCATCCACAATGCCACTAGCAAAGCTAGAGTCCCCACCCTGTCATCAAAGAATACCTCTTATTGTAGTCAAAGCGCAGTTGAACTTTGAGGGAGTGGAACCCCTTCCTGTTGATGAATCTGATTGACTGGTGATTTGGTGCATTGATGGCCAAATGGATGTAACTGATGATGCCCTGTACTGGGGGAAATCCAGCAATGGCAGAGAAATCCAATGCCCTCTGTGTCTGTGAGACTGTATTGTTGTGAAATGAATGTACTGTCTAGCCAGTACTGTCTGGCAAAGAAAACTTCAAAAGATATGAGATGGGGTGCTCTGCTGCCATTTGCAACATGTCACTAAGGTCCACAGCTGATCCTTGGAAGGAGCTGGAATTGAATATGTACAACACCACAGTGACTTTGATGTATTGGTAGGAATTAGGAACCATTGCTCTGATCTGCAAGATCTTCAATGGTAGATCTGACATTTAAGGTTTGGCAGATAAGGCAAAAGAGAAGCCAAAGAGCTACTACAAATACATAAGGAGCAAAAGAGTAACTAGGGAGGGGATAGGGCCTCTCAAGGATCAACAAGATCATCTACGTGTGGATCCACAAGAGATGGGCGAGATCCTAAATGAATATCAGTATTTACTGTTGGGGAAGGCATGAATGTTAGGTAACAGAGAAGGAAGTGCTGGGAGTCTTAAAGCACATCAAGGTAGATAAATCCCCAGAGCCTGATGAATTTTATCCCAGGATACTGTGGGAGGCTAAGGAGAAAACTGTGGGTCTCCTAGCAAAAATATTTAAATCATCACCAGCCACAGGTGAGGTGCCTGAAGATTGGAGGGTGGCAAATGTTATGCTTTTGTTTAAGAAGGGCTGCAGGGAAAAGCCTGGAAACTACAGGCTGGTGAGTTTCATATCAATAGTGGGTGAGTTGTTTGAAGGTATTTTGAGAGACAGAATCTACAGGTATTTAGAGATGCAAGGACTGGTTGGGACCCATCAGCATAGCTTTGTGAATGGAAAATCGTGTCGTACAAATTTGATTGAACTTTTTGAAGGCGTAACCAAGAAGATGGATGAGGGCAGTGCAGTTGATGTCATCTACATGGAATTTAGCAAGGCCTTTGATCGCATGGTAGGTTGTTGCATTAGGTTAAATCTCATGGGATCTTGGGTGAGATATCTAAATGGACACAAAATTGGATTCTTGACAGAAGCCAGAGGGTGGTTGCAGAGGGTTGCTTTTCAAACTGGAGACCTGTGACCAGCAGTGTGCCTCAGGGTTCGGTGCTGGGTCCAGTGTTATTTGCCATTTATATTAACGATTTGGATGAGAATTTAAGAGGCATGGTTAGTAAGTTTGCAGATTACACTAAGATTGGTAGCACAATGGACAGTGAAGAAGGTTATCTTGGATTGCAACAGGATCTTGATCAATTGGACCAGTGGGCTGACGAATGGCAGATGGAGTTTAATTTAGATAAATGCGAAGTGATGCACTTTGGTTGATCGAACCTGGGCAGGACTTACTCGGTTAATGGTATGGCACTGGGGGGGTTATAGAACAAAGAGATCTAGGTTCATAGTTCCTTGAAAATGGAGTCATAGGTGGACAGAGTGGTGAAGAAGGCATTCGGCATGCTTGGTTTCATTGGTTAGAGCATTGAATACAGAGGTGGGATGGCTTGTTGAAGTTGCACAAGACATTGGTAAGGCCACACTTGGAATACTGTGTGCCGTCTGGTCACCCTATTATAGAAAGAATATTATTAAACTAGAAAGTGTGCAGAAAAGATTTACTAGGATTCTACTGGGACTTGATGGTTTGAGTTATAAGGAGAGGCTGGATAGACTGGGACGTTTTTCCCTCGAGTGTAGGAGGCTTAGGGTGATCTTATAGAGGTCTATAAAATAATGAGGGACACAGATCAGCCAGATAGTCAATATCTTTTCCCAAAGGTAGAGAAGTCTAAAATTAGAGGGCATAGGTTTAAGATAAGAGGGGAGAGATACAAAAGTGTCCAGAGGGGCAATTTTTCCAGTGGTGAGTGTCTGGAACAAACTGCCAAAGGCAGTGGTAGAGGTGGGTACAATTTTGTCTTTTAAAAAGCGTTTTGACAATTACATGGGTAAGATGGGTATAGAGCGATATGGGCCAAACCTGGGCAATTGGGACTAGCTTGCTGGTTAAAAAAAGGGGCGGCATGCACAAGTTGGGTCGGAGGGCCTGTTTCCATGTTGCAAATCTCTATAACTCTATCCTTCTCATCGCTCTTTCCTCTTCCAAACCCTTCTGTTACTTGGGGTTGAAATATTCCTGCAAAGGGTGTTGTTTTTCCATGGTGCCATCTCCAAAATCTGACAGTCATGGTCTGAAAGCTTCAGCTTTTCTTTCGAAATGGATTGAATTGATTTATTAGTGTGACAGATTTGGGATATAGTATTATTTCTAACAAGCTATATGGAAAAAACATACCAGATTGTTGCCTACTCATTGGCAGTCTTGCTCCCTGCTCTTCTGCCCTCACAATGATGGAGGGCAATGGCGTTGTTCAATACCCATGTGCTGAGTGCCCACTCTCCCTGCCATCTGTGCAGCACCAAGAACATCCCCTACCAAATGTCAAGTTCCACTTTACCCTCGTAGCAAGTTGTGAAAGAGTACAGGCATCAATAAAAAAATCTGCTTGGTTTCACCACTCTTATGGGGCCAGGGGAATTCCCCAGGTGGAGTCATAACTAGCTGACCATTTTATACCCTTCAGCTGGCAGCAACAGATAATGCAAGAAAAACATGCTGCCCCTTCAAAATTCAAACCTCCCCCTCTAATAAGCTCTTAATGAGTTGTTGGAAGTGCTTTATTTGGTCCCAAGCAGAAGATGGGTGGGCTCCTACAAATTCCTGCAACTCCCCATCCAACTGCATTGTGGCTGCATGTATGGCCACCAGACTGCAGCGATTTCAGAAGGCCCATCTGAAAGAGTAATGGGGGCCAGACCATAAACGCTGGCCTTGTTGAACAAATATGTTTTAAAGCAGAGATGCACACAACTGACATTTGTTTCTCTTGTGAATTTATTGTATGATCTGGCACATTTTGTATTTATGTTTTATATTTCAATCGTCAGCATTCCTGCCAGAAAGCTTTGCATGGCAGGAGTATAGGTTGTGTTTGAGGTCACCTACCCTTGTGGCTTTCTGTCCCTTACAATTAGTGGAACAAACCAAAGGAGGCATGTGCCAGGATTCCCCAGTGCTCTTCTGCTTGCTTAGGGAGTGCTGAAAACATTACCCCACTTATTACACAGTGTTTCAAGCCACATGCATTGAGGATCCATATACTTCTACGGACAGTAGTATTACTGGTAGAGCTTTGTTCGTTCCTCACTGTGCAGCATTAGTCAACAAATGGCTTTGAGGCAAAGAAGGCTTGTATGGTAGATTTATTAAATATAATTAGTGAAGTAACCAGACAATCCCACTTATTAAACATCAACTTCAGCATTGATCAAAACCTGTAAATTCTGTACAACTCACCAAGTGGTACTATACTGACAGAAATACCCCAGAGCTGTTTATGCTTTTATATCTGTACGATATTTCTAACCAGCTTTAGGGAGTGCAGCATATCTATTACATTTGAAGAGGTACAGTAATCACTTCTGTTCGTTCACATCAATGCACTTAAAGAGCTCTTCTAATGTTCAAAGGATGATTTGAGAAAGGTAAGCTCTTGTAATGAACTTGATAACGTAAAATCACTTTTGTTAAGTGAATGCAGCAACTTTGGTCGAATGCTTTATGGGAAAGCAAACTGAAACGAGATTATGGGATGCTTTTGGTTAAATGACACACTTTTATGCAGACACCATAGAACAACAGGCCAGAAGGCAATTGATGGGCCTACCCTTCCTAGGAATGGCAATCAGCATTGGATTGCCACTCTGTGCCCAATTCCTTACACAAATCCTTTTCCCAGCCTGTCTCACCTGACCTTTTGACTCAGGCTGGGTGAGATCCAAGCAGTGCATGTACTTGCAGCCCAGTATCAAAGCACAGGGGAGTTCAAGCGAAGAGACCATGCCCTCTTTTTTAAGGCACCAGCTGTCATAAACCAGGTAAATTTAATGATCCATTGAAATTGATAGACCGGAGAGAAGATAGGTATTGAAGGTAAGAAGATAGGGTTGTTGGAGGAATGGGAGGTTGAGCAGGGGAAGGAGAGATTGGAGGTTTAGGAATAGATTGGAAGTTGGGGTTGCGATCAAAGGTTGGGTGTTCAGATTGGAAATTGGCAGGTGAAAATGGAGATAGAGAGTGGGGTAGAGTTGTTGGGGTCAGGGTAGAGGTCGGAGGAGAAATCAGAGATCAGTTGTCCAGAAGTGCAAACTTCCCCTTGGCAACTGCTCTTTGAAAATTCCACCTGTGAGCTTCTGAGAGGGGTTCCCAGTGACATCTTTGGGGTCCCTCGTAATCCAACGCCGAAGAGCTTAGATTCCCCGGCCTGATGTCTTTAATGAAAATCTACTATTCCCGAACACCAAGTTTCTGCCAGATTGATTTTTGATAGGTCCACAAAATGGCCACAACTTTATCAAAATGTTTAAGTTTGGGACCCAATGATAGGACACAATTTCACCTACCAATGAGGCGCTAACATTGGGCAGAGAGATGTCAAGGCAGGTCTTCTTAAAAGAATTGATGGCCATTTTGGAAAAATTGCACAAATTTTCAAAATGATATTTTTGAGGTTAGGAAGTGCATTCATGCTCCATCAGGCTTGTTGCCAATTTTTCTGTGTCCCCCACAACGTCCCATCCAGGATTACTCACTTCCTTTAGAAAAATACATCTGGAGACCTGCCCGCAACCCATAACCACCACCCCCCAAAATTATGCACCATCTGTCAGTATTCAGAGAACATTGCCAGCTTTCTAATCTCATTCAAATGAGGTCTTACCAAGAAAATGATCAGACTGTTTGCTAGTGCCATCAAATGAGCAGTCTAAGCGCATCATGCACCTCGCTATCGGTCAGAATCTGATCCTCTGGAAACTATATAACAACTAGAGATGCTAAACCATCCTATAATACATCTTTTGCAAAGTGACTGCTCAAAAATATTCATGCATCCAATGTTAAAATGGAAGATTTATTTCCGAGCTGCCCTGCTGTGCAGAACAATATAATCACAGCTGCTTCCAGTTAATGTGACTGAGAATTGGGCTGACTCGCCAAAGCTCTCAGCATGAAATATGATCGGTACAAAATGTTCGATTAGACAAAATTTACAGCTATTAAAAAACAGACCTATTTAACATACTTAACTCAGTGTCTTTTTTTTGAAGAAAGTTAATATATAGCAGCAGGGCCATAAACTGATAGAATATTCAACACAGTTCATCATGTCTGCAGCACAGATCCAAAACACTCCACAGACTGATTTAGTAGTAGAAGGGCATAAAGATGACATTACAAAATATCTGAAAAGTTGAAGGTGTAATGTTACAAAAATGTACTAGTCACCTTGAGCTAATCTGCTTTGAAGTCTGAGGTAGACTTGCCTCAAGAGAATTGCCTGCAATGGCTTCTCTTCCTGTTCCTGCAATGGTACCTCTGGCGTCCCTCAGTGATGCATCCTTGGCTTCCTCCTATTCTCATCTGAGCTCGAGAAAACACAGCGTAATTTCTAAATATATATTGATGATGCCCACTTTGACCTGACCTCCACCTTTTTCAGCCCCTCCACTATTTATAAACAGCCAGACTGCTTGTCCAACAACCAGTGCTGGAGGAGCAGAAATTTCCTCTGACTCAATATTGGTCTTTAGTTCCTATCATAATTCTGTTTCCTAGCCACCAATTACTGTCACTCTCTCTGGCAACTGCCTGAATTTGAACCAGGCTGTTTGCAACCTTGAATGTTATATCAGAACCCAAGATGAGCTTCCTACCACACATCTGCACCATCACTAAGAGTGCCTATTTCAAGTTCCCAACTCTATTCTTTCCACAGCAAGACCTGCTACTGCTGAAGCCCTCATCCACATCTTTGTTACCTCTATATTTGCCTATTTTTATCTGTCCTCCTAGAGGCTATCCTCCTCTAACTTGAGGTAATTTGAGGTAACCTCTGCTACCCATGTCCTTCCCACACCAAGTCTTGTCCAACTTGGCTGGTCTACAGTGGCTCCCTAGTTAAACCATGCCTCAATATTAAAATTCTTCTGCTTGTTTATAATCTTTTCATGGCTTCACCCCTCCCTATCTCTGTGATCTCCTTCAATCCTACAACTGAACCCCACCACATGTTGAGATATTCTGCACTGTCAATTCAGGATTCTTCAACATTCCCAATTTTCATCGCTCTGCCATTGGTGGCTGTGACTCAGCTGCCAAGACACTGAACGCTGGAATTCTCTCTCTAAATCTTTGCGTCTCTCTTCTTTAAGACAGTCCTTAAAACCTCCATCATTGACCAAGCATCTGATCATTTGGCCGAATATTTCTTGTGTGGTTCAGTGTCAAATTTTGTATGATAATGCTCCTGTAAAGCACCTTATTACATTTCCTCAAGTTAAAGAAGCCATATAAATGCAATTTGTTGCTGTCTTTCAGTGCCGTTTATACAATTATTGGCAATTAACAGCAATCAGGTGAAAAGAAACCAACCTTATTATTCGTGTCAGTTACTGTGTATCCTCCATATCTGATACATGATTTTCATTCTGAAAGTAATGGAAAAAACAGGATTCATTAGACAAAAAGAAGGAAAATAATCAGAGAAGGCAATAGGGGAAGCCAAATTATTTAAAGAGTGTTCCATCACATCTCTTTTGTGATCAATTAAAACAAATACCACAGTTATGCTAATTTTCTCATTGTTATTTAAACATTTTGTATCTATAACCAGAGAAGTGACTGGGAGGAAAAGCAAAAGCTGACAGTGAGAATTGAACTAACACTGACATGTGAAATGACAACATTTGGAAGTATTCTGATAAATAGTTGTTCCTATTGCTTTGACGATCAGATTTCAATTGCTTGTGGTGCATTTTTCTATCTGGCATTTTTCTGTCTTTGAGTCAGGCACAAGTGATACAATGACATTTTGAAAATGCCAAGTGCATTACCAACGTTATCACAGCAGGTGTTTATAAACAGAGGAAAACATTTTCCTAACAATTCTGCTGTATAATGACTGCATCTCTGCAAATGTTCATTCATCTCTCGTTCTTCACTATATTAACAATTGCTATCTGCCGGAATTCTGCAGCATAAATCTGTTTTAACTGTGGGGCTTGCAGCAAGGCTTAGTTCAGCTGAAGTTCCATTCCCAATGTCATTAAATTAATCCCTTATCTACAACTATTCTTTATAAATATATTGTCCATTCTTTAATACACACAGTTTCCAGAATTGTGAATGATGCAAAATATTAACTTCCAAAAATGGTAGTTTTAGAGTACATTCAGAATTCTACACGTGTACAGAGCTCAGAACAATAGTGCACCAGGTTAGTTGGTTTAATATGCTCTGCACTAATACTGCATCTATTGATTTCATACCAGTGCTGTGTGCAGTGTAGTGTTCAGTCATTATAACTCTCTCCTGCCTGTTTACATCAATTTCTTATTAGAGAAAGGGGACCTCTGTGCCTGTAAACTTAAAAACATTCACTGAGTTCCTCTCCCTGTGGTAGAACATCTAATGCCAAAAGCAATCCAGCAGATCAGTATTTTAAAGATTGATTCTTAAGTTTAAAAGGTTGGCTTCATTTTGCCTCAGTTCTACTTTTCTAGGTGGTTTCCAGATCTAATAAAACACTTTTTTTTTCTTTTTATTTAAGGCTGGGTGAAGAGGTTGTGCCAGAAACCTGCTGCTGAGGCTCCCTTACTTATTATTTTGTAGAAGAGACAATCTAGGAAATTATAGGTCTGTGAGCCTTACGTCAGTGATGGGGAAATTATTGGAGAAGATTCTTAGGGATAGGAAGTATTCACATCTGGAAGAGAATAGGCTTATTTGCGGTAGGCAACATGGTTTTGTGAAGGGGAGATCGTGTCTCACGAACTTGATTTCTTTGAGGAAGTGACAAAACAAAATGACCAGACCAGGGCTGGGCAGTGGATGCTGTATACATGGACTTTAGTAAAGCCTTCAATAAGGTTCCTCATGGCAAGCTGATACAGAAGGTGAAGCTATATGGGATCTGAGGTGAGTTGGCAAGATAGTTACAAAACTGACTCGGGCGTAGAAAGCAGAGAGTAGCAGTGGAAGGGTCCTTTTCTACCTGGAGGTTTGTGACAAGTGGTGTTCCACAAGGATCAGTGCTGGGGCTTTTGTTGTTTGTAATATATATAAATGATTTGGAGGAAAATATAGGTGACCTGATTAGCAAATTTGCAGATGAAACAAAAATTGGGGGAGTAGTAGGTATTGATGAAGATTGCCAGAGGATACAGCAGGATATAAATTGGTTGGAGACTTGGGCTCAAAGATGGCAGATGGAAGTTAACCCAGACAAATGTGAGGTGATGCGATTTGGAAGGTCAACTGCAGAAGGAAAGTTTACAGTAAGTGGTAGAGCTTTCAGAAATATTAGCATACAGAGGGATCTAGGCATGCAGATCCACTGTAATCTGAAGATAGCAACTCAGGTGGGCAAGGTGGTCAAGAAGGTGTATGGCATGCTGGCCTTCATTGGTTGGTGCATTGAGTATAGGAATTGGAAAATCATGTCGCAGCTGTATAAGACTTTGGTTAGGCTGCATTTGGAGCATTGTGTACAATTCTGGTTGGAAGAATGTTAATGCATTGGAAAGGGTGCAGAAGAGATTTACCAGGCTGCTGCCTGGTTTGGAGAATATGGACTATGAAGAAAGGTTGAACAAACTTGGATTGTTTTCAATGGAGCATCAGAGGATAAGGGGAGACCTGATAGAAGTTTACAACATTATGACAGGCTTGGGTAAAATGGATAGTCAGAGTATTTTTCCTAGGGTTGATGGGTCAATTATTCGGGGGCACAGGTTGAAAGTGAGAGGGGGAAAACTTAGAAAAGATGTAAGGGGCAAGTTTTTCAGTCAGAGGGTGGTGAATGCCTGGAACTACAGGAGAAGGTGGTGGAAGCAGATTCTATAGCAACTTTCAAGAGGCATCCGGACAGATATATAGGAGTAGGCAGGGAACAGAGGGATATGGGCCATGTGGAGGCAAGAAAATATTAGAGAGGCATTTAAGTTGACACTGCGCTGTACTGTTCTTTGTTCCTCTTCATTCCCTCTATCTACCCCTCCTTGAGCAGCTAGATTGAATCTAGGGGGAGTGCAACTTGCCATTCCTCATCAGTGCGCAAAGAAACAGTCCTGTGTCTATTTTATATTTTTCAGCCTTTCTGTACCACGGAAATACAGTTTCAGTTTTAATGTAGAGTCATAGAGGTTTACAGCATGGATCAGGCCCTTTGGCCCAACTTTTCCTGCTGCTCTTTTTTTTAAAACCCCAAAGCTAATCCCAATTGCCCACATTTGGCCTATATTCCTCCATACCCATCATACCCATGCAACTATCTAAATGCTTTTTAAAAGACAAAATTGTACCCATCTCTAGTACTACATCTGGCAGCTTGTTCCAGACACTCACCACCCTCTATATGAAAAAATTCCCCTGTGGACACTTCTGAAACTCTCCCCTCTCACCGTAAACCTATAACCTCTAGTTTTAGACTCCTCTATCTTTGGGAAAAGATAGTGACTATCTTGCTGATCTATGCCCCTCATTATTTTATAGACCTCTGTAAGATCACCCCTCAGCCTCCTATGCTCCAGAGAAAAAAAGTCCCAGTCTATCCAGCCTCTCCTTATAAACTTAATCCATCAAGTCCCGATAGCACCCTAGTAAATCTTTTCTGCACCCTTTCTAGTTTAATAATATCCTTTCTATAATAGGGTGACCAGAATTGCATACAGTATTCCAAGTGTGGCCTTACCAATGTCTTGTACAACTTCAACAAGATGTTCCAACTCCAGTATTCAATGTTCTGACCTGTGAAACCAAGCATGCCGAACGCCTTCTTCACCACTCTGTCCACCTGTGACTCCACTTTCAAGGAGCTATGAACAAGTACCCCTAGATCTCTTTGTTCTGCAACGCCCTACCATTACCTGAATAAGTCCTGCCCTGGTTCAATCTACCAAAATACATCACCTCACATTTATCTAAATTAAACTCCATCTATCACTCATCAGCCCACTGGCCCAATTGATCAAGATCCCATTGCAATTGGAGATAACTTTCTTCACTGTCCACTCTGCCACCAATCTTGATGTCATCTGCAAACTTATTAACCATGCCTTCTACATTCTCATCCAAATCATTAACATAAATGATAAATAACAGTGGACCCAGCACTGATCCCTGAGGCACACCGCTGGTTACAGGCCTCCAGTTTGAAAAACAACCCTCTACAACCAACTTCTGGCTTCAGTCAAGAAGCTAATTTTGTATCCATTTAGAAACTTCACCCTGAATCCCATGAGATTTAACCTTATGCAACAACCTACCATGTAGTTTTAAAGGGGTAGTTTCCTTATTACTCCAAAAATTTAGTGTGCGTCCAAACTCCTCAAAATAACAACAATACCTCTTAAAACAATTCTAAGATTTGGCCACTTAAAACTTAAGTTTGTTCAACATATAAAACATAATGCAAATGCAACAACCACATCCTGCTAATTACTCCTGCTTTCTGCTTTAAAATATTTCCACATAACTCTTTGGAGAGTTGATACTGGCATTCTGAATTGAATGAGTATACTTTTAAGAAATGTGTTTTTCAGTCATGTTCTCTGCAGTTGTAAGCAGACCTTTTCAGTTGTCTTTCTTATTGTTGCTGGGCCATCAGCTAGAAGTCCTTTTATTGTTACTTCAAAGGCTCAAATGGGGTTTTGTTTATTTTTACTATGGGCTTCAGGTACTTTCCGGGAGTTGTTTTATGACCCTGCAATGTTAGGTGGAAGGCAGGTCATGTGTTTTGGACAGTTTTTTTCTTCATAGTGAATGCAAGGTTTCACTTTTCATTTCACTGGCAGCAGTTTTAATTTAGAAGGGGTGGACGTCAAGCTGAAAACAAGTATTTCTCTCCATGGTTTTGGAAAGTCTGCTGTTAGCTGGAAGCAAGGATCCTGGCCTTCCTGGAGTAGAAAATATGCTGTTGGTGACTGGCTTCACTCAAGTCTCCCTGGTGCTTTGGGAAGCTATTCTGGCTCCAGGCTTGTCTGTGTGTGCTTCAAGAGAACTGCAGCATTCAACCAAAGGACTAAATTCCAGTATCATATGAGCAGTCATCTTTGCTGTGTTAAATCTGTGGCAAAGGTTTGTTTATGAGACTTATTTCATAGGAATGGTGTTTAGCTGTTAAAGTTTAGACAATATCATGATTGTCGTTTTCCTTGTTTGTATCTGGTAGAAGTTATTGCTAATTTTCGTTCTACACATGTCAACCACATACCTAAATAAACCTTGTTTGATAAAAGTGATAGAAGTGGGTCATTTGTATCATATCTGAAGTGAAATCTCTCATGCCCACCCAAACCAAATTCGAAGTGCAAAACTTATGATTCAGGTGGACTTCATAAAACACCTTGGAGATTCTGACCTGAACCATAATGCGGAAGGTTTGTATCATACTGCTTGTTAATCATACCATCTCATTGCTGCCATCCTCGTCATAATCTTCTTCTACCCCATCAGTCATCTCTTCCCCATCTCCATCAACATCAGGGCCTCCTTCCACTTGTTCCTCTGTGGAAGTTTCTGCATTCTCTGATATGGATTCCTCGTGTGCAGACTCTGAATTCTCTTCAAGCTGCTTCTTCTGTGACTCTATAGAAAAGGCACAGAATCATCACATCCGCTATCTGTGATATTCTCAGTGGAATGGATAATGGAGTAAAAGCACATGTTGCTGAAGTTTATCTGGATTCTAGATTGATTGATTCAAAGGTCTACAACAAACAATCAAGATTACATAATAACGTAATATAGTATTGTGGTGCAGTGGGCATTATTCCTGCCTCTGAGCCAGCAGCTCTGGGTTTGAGTCCTACCCCAGTACTTGATGGCTAAGAACAGTTTGTTCATAATGTGGCCAACCTGCAAAATCCTGCCAACATTCCAATGGCTGGCAGTAAGAATGGGAGAGACTCCTGATCGGCCATGCTTGATGTGGAGTGGCACCCCTCAAGTGATAAGTCTGTGGCAACAGGCTAGCGACTTCATCCAGGAAAAACCTCACTATTAGGACAGATGAAAGTCTGCCTTGTGCACCATTCATTGTGGGAAGAGAAACAACAACAAACAGTAACTCAGAAACATGCCACTCAATCCAAATAGTCTATGCCTGTATTTATGATCCACATGAGCCTCCTCCACCTTGTTTCATCCAACCCTATCAGCATACTTTTATTTTCCTTTCTCCCTCTTATACACATCTAGCTTCACCTTAAATGCATCCAAGCTATTTATCTTAACTGCTTTACCTGAGAGAAAATCCTAAAATGGAGTTTATTTAGAAATGAAGGGAAAAAATTCCACAACTTATACATTATTCTAAGTCATGAGAACAAATATGGAAATAAATTTAAAGAAAGAAGTAACAGAATATTCTAGATTATTATAGGAGATAGGAGGTCTTGCGCATAGTAGGTAGCATCCCTGCCTCTGAGTCAGAAGTTCAGTGGATTGAGTCCCACTCTAGGTCCGATGGCCAAGGAAAGTGCGTTCACAACACAGCCAAACTGATTGAGGAGCAACATGTAAATCCATGCACCAATAGCAGGCCAGGATACATACAACATGCATCTGAGAATATATGTTGCTGCAGCAATTCAGATTCTTGAAGTGGCATGGTGGCACAGTGGTTAGCACTGCTGACTCACAGTACCAGAGACACAGGATCAATTATGGCCTTGAGTGACGGTCTATTTGGAGTCTGCACATTCTCCCCATGTCTGCATGAGTTTCCTCTAAGTGCTCCAGTTTCCTCCCACAGTTAATAGATGTGCAGATTAGGTGGATTGGCCATGTTATAATTTTGTTTACTGTCCTAAGATGTTTAGATTAGGGGAATTAGTGGGGGAAATATCTGGGGTTACAGGGATAGGGCCTGGGTAAGATGCTTTTTCATAGAACTAGTGCAGACTCAATTCGCCGAATGGCCTCTTTTTGCACTGTAGGGATTCTATAACTCACTGGGGGACTGGTTGGCTCAGTCAGTTGGATGGCCAGTGTGGATCACATTAGTGCCAACAGTACAGGATTGAATCCCTATTCCAGCTAGCATGGATTTGGGACCTGCCTCCTTGCCCTACCCAAGGTGGACACTGTGAGACTGTGGATTGGACATGCCTCTTGGCTGAGAACTGAAGAAGAATATAGTAGAGGTGATATACTTGAATTTTTAAAAGGTGTTAAGATATTCAAAATGTTCCAGATTCTGAATTATCTGCTGTATGCAACCTGATAAGTAATAATAATCATTAATAATGAGTGAGGTGTGTCAAGTATACCGACTTACTATCCAGTAGACTCGAAGCTTTGAGTTGAAGTTCTTTTAGGAACCATTTGAAATGGCACCATTGAAGTTGTCTCTAACTTCCTCATTGTTGGGCTGGATTTAATGGAGCTTATGATGTGGAGATGCCGGTGTTGGACTGGGGTAAACACAGTAAGAAGTCTCACAACACCAGGTTAAAGTCCAACAGGTTTCTTTGGTCGCAAAAGCCATTAGCTTTCGGAACGCTTGCTGCCCCTTCATCAGATGAGTCAACTCCCACTCACCTGATGAAGGGGCAGCAAGCACTCCAAAAGCTAGTGGCTTTTGCTACCAAATAAACCTGTTGGACTTTAACCTGGTGTTGTGAGACTTCTTACTGTGTTTAATGGAGCTGACAGGAGTCAGAATTGACTGACATCAAAATGATTTTACAAAATCCCTCAAGTAGCTGAATGCAATGAATTGAAAGTGGGGATTCTAAGCCTGAACAAAACTTTAAAGATATTCAGCTGTGCTGTTTAGCCTTGTCACAAGCATTTTAATCCAAGCAGAGATGGTTAGAATGCCTTGAAGGCTAGTGGGGTAAGCTTCTATTTTGCAACTGGCCAAATTTCATACTATAGTCAAGTGTTCAGAAGATTTTCAGGAGGCTTTCTTTTTACTAGTAAAATAGGCTCCAGAGATTGTGGTACTTGGAGGTTGA
Organism: Carcharhinus amblyrhynchos; assembly: GCF_965287045.1. Lineage (NCBI taxonomy): Eukaryota > Metazoa > Chordata > Chondrichthyes > Carcharhiniformes > Carcharhinidae > Carcharhinus > Carcharhinus amblyrhynchos. The sequence continues at coordinate 82,156,965 of NC_137331.1, read as the reverse complement.
TATATGCTTGGCAGATGCAATGGGAGCAGTTTAGGCATAGGTAACTTGACAGATGGTACAGCACTTAAGCTCCTTCTCTGTCTTCATCTTGCCTCTGAGTTTAAAGACTGAATAGGGATTACAGAAATGTGATCTGTCTTTGGTGATAGGAAGACATAAGCTGGTGTGTTGTGGCTAAACAAGGAATTTAAAAGGATGATCTGCTGAGTCATCATCCAGCTTATTTGTTATTCATGAATGTGCCTCCTTCCTTACTATTGGCACTCGCACTCACAATTAAAAATATACAATCGCTAAGCCTTAAAGTAAATGACAATTGGCTACTGGAAAGAGAAATTTCATCATGAAACAAAAATTTGGACAACGCTTTGAAAAACAATGCAGAAGAGTTCAACAGGAGGGGCAGGAAGAAACAAGTTTCCTTGCTGATCTAATGTGGTCTATCACTACTTATAATTCCAATTACTTGTGGTAGTATATTTTATGCTGTCAGCGCAAGTTAAAAAGATTTCAAAATGGGTGTTCTGGAAATTTTATGATGATCCAAGTCTTTTAAGTAGGCAGCATGCGTATCTGACATTCTCATCTAAGTGCAGTTATAATAATGAGAATTCAATTTAAGCAGTACTAGATGGGGCGGTATGATGGTACACTGGCTAGCATTGCTGCCTCACAGTGCCCAAGGACCGGAGTTCAATTCCGGCCTCGCTCACAGTCTGTGTGGAGTTTGCATATTCTTCCTGTGTCTGTGTGGGTTTCCTCCGGGTGCTCCAGTCTTCTCTCACAATCCAATTAGGGTGATTAGTGAGGTAAATACTTGGGGTTATGGAAACAGGTTTGGGTGAGATTGGGGTTACAAAGATAGGGCCTGCTTGGGTGGGACTGTTGTCGGTGCAGACTGAATGGCTGAATTGTTCCTTCTGCACTGTAGGGATTCTGTGATACATTTAACTTCAGACACTTCTTGGTATTAGTTTGAAACATTTAATTCTGAAGTGAAGATTTCTCAGACAAGACTTTTTGTTTTGTGAAGCTGATTTATTCTAGATTATTAACATGCGTTGTTAAATTGAAGCTTTTTTTTAGCCATCTCATCAACATCCTACAAGGCTCTTCAAAGACAACTAAGAAAGCCCTCTCTGATCTTCTGCTCTCTATTTATCCCTCGACCAACAACACTGAAAAAAAAAGATTATCTAGTTATTTCCCCATTGCTGTTTGATGGATCTTGCTGTGTACAAATTGGCTGCTGTATTTTCTCAGTTACGACAGTGACCATACTTTAAGGAGTATTTCATTGACTGTCAAGTGCTTTGGTATTATCCCTGGCATTGAGCAAGGTAACACATAAATGCATGCCTTTCTTCCTTTTCTTTGTGTTGTGTGCTTTGAAATTGGGACTCAAATGCCTTGACAGACATCCGACAGAGCGCAAGGATAATACCATATAATCCCTGGAATCACTACAGTGCAGAAGGAGGCCATTTGATTCATCAAGTCTGCACTGATAGAATATCTCACCCAGGCCCTCTCCCCACAACCATGCTAATTTGGCTAACCCACGAACCTTGGGACACTAAGGATCAATTTTAGCATGACCAATCCACCTAACCTGCACATCTTTGGACTGTGGGAAGAAATGAGAGCATCCGGAGGAAACCCATATAGACACGGGGAGAACATGCAAACTCCACACAGAAAACCACCTAAGGTTGGAATCAAACCTGGCTCCCTGGCACTGCAAGGAAGCAGTGCTGACTGCACTTGTAGGGGGCAGTTATATGATAAACAGTAAGCCCATAAGGAGTATAGAATCGCAGCGAGACCTGGGGGTGCAAGTGCACAAGTCTTTGAAGGTGGCAGTACAAGTAGAGAAGGTTGTGAAGAAAGCCTATGGTATGTTAGCCTTTATAGGAAAGGGTATAGAATATAAGAGCTGGAGTCTAATGTTGCAGTTGTATAGAATGTTGGTTAGGCCACATTTAGAGTACTGCGTCCAGTTCTGGTCACCTTACTACTGGAAGGACGTGGAGACTCTGGAGAGAGTGGAGTGGAGGTTTACCAGGATGTTGCCTGGTATGGAAGGACTGGGGTATGAGGAAAGATTGAACAAATTGGGGCTCTTTTCCCTTGAAAGACAATGACTGAGGGGGGATCTAATAGAGGTATATAAGATTATGAAGGGTACAGATAGAGTGAACAGAGGTAAGCTATTTCCTATGATAGAGACACACAGTACGAGGGGCCACAGGCTTAGGGTGAGGGGGAGAGGTATAACACAGATATTAGAGGGAGGTTTTTCACACAGAGGGTAGTGGGGGTATGGAATGCTCTGCCAAGTAAGGTGGTGGAGGCAAGCACGCTAGAGTTGTTTAAGAGTAACTTAGACAGGCACATGAGTGGGTTGGAGATGGGTGGATATAGGAGATTGTTTTAAATAAGGTTCATTAGCATTGGGGCGTCCCTGGTAAGGTAAATGGATATGGTATGATAATAATGTTTTTTCTCTTTTCATTCACAGGTTTTAAGTCGGTCCGCCTTGATGTCCAATGAGGGGCATACACGTGATGGGTCGTACTTGGGCTGCTCTTGGTTGTTCGAGATTGGCCTAGTGCTTCATGTCGTTAGTGTGTGCTTAAATTGGACCAGATGCTGGGCAAGACGACAGCTCAGTGACTATCACTGTTTGCTGTGCAGACACATGGATTTGGGCCAGTGTCTGTGGGAGTTTGCGCATTCTCCCCGTGCTTGCGTGGGTTTTCTCCGGGTGCTCCGGTTTCCTCCCACACCCCAAAGATGTGCTATTAGGCTGATTGGCAGTAATAAATTGTCCCGAAATTAGTTTCCCTCAATGTGGATGGCCATAAAACAATAGATAAGGGTCATGGTAGTGTTAAAATGGTGGCGTGGGCTCGTTGGGCCGAAGGGCCTGTTTCCCAGGCTGTTTTTGTTCTTTGTACACTGCCACTGTGTCACCCTTCGAAACCGAGATATTTAATTCCACTCAGAAGCTTTCAAGTGGGGCTTTCTTGTTGCAAAAGCTGGACCCAAATAATCAAGCTCAGATAGGCTATGCTGTCTTGTTACCAGTTTGCCAGCAGAATAGATTTTCCTTGTTTATCTGAGCAATACCCTCATATTTTCAATATCTTTACTAAATCTTCCCTTAACCTTAGCAGTTCTTGTGAAATAACTCCCAGTTATGCCAGTCATTGCTAATGCTCAGCATCACTTCGGTAAGCACTCTACACAATCCTGAAATCATTCATAAAGTAGGATTTCAAAAAATGGATACAATTTTCCAAGTTAAAAACGTTATATAAAAGCCATCCTCACAAATTAGTATTGTTAACCCTCTAGCATTGGCCTAGAACCTTCAGAAATGAAAGAGTAATTTCCAGAATACTTCTGCAAGCAATCCTGAAGAAAAGTCACCCTCCATTAAAAAAAACACTTTGTTTGAATACTTTTGTGTGTTGGTTAGAAAAATATTGGAGAGGAGAAAAATAATTGCTTGACTAAGAGTCATGCATCAGCCAACTGGGTAAGATTTCACTGAGCACTGGATGCCACTGTGCCATGGAGGTGGATGTGTCAGGAGACAAAAAGCAGGAGTGCGGGGCAGAACTGTTGGAGACAGAAATTTCCCTTTGAGGGACTGCCACTTTTACTTTGTCCCTCAGTTCATTTGATTTGACTTAATTTGTTTTATACACAAGTGTTGGAGGCAGGAATTCATGCGATGAAACCTCGAGAAATAAATCCAACCAGAGTTGGCAACCCAATTACAGACGGATATCCAATTTTGTCTACTGGTGAACTACATTGTGGAGGGTGCTTCATTTATTCCCCAGTGTGCTCTCTGTCATTGCTTTCAGCTTTAAGCCTTCTTCAACTACATGTTTTCACTTGCCAATTTATGCACAATGTAAATTGTTTCTCCAAAATTAAAATAAGGCTGTGTAATTTCAGGTATTTTGAATTAAGTCAGGCAGTAATGCACTTGAATAATTGATAACTATCAGCTTTACAAAGGTTGTTGCTAAAACTAAATAACTTCACGGAAGAGAGTAGCAATATATTGGAATTAGAGTTTTCCCAAAGTACATTATTGTTATTTTGCTTAATGCTAATATGCTTCCAGTCAAGACTGATTCCCAAAGCAGCAGACATCAGCAATGGACAGTGACAGAGAGATTGACTAAACATGTAAACTGGGAAAAAACACATGACTAAAGGATCAAGAAAAGATAAGAGAAACAAAGGTCTCCCAGGACCAAGTAATACAAATCCTATGAGGACCCTCCAGTCCATACAGAAAGGAGGCTTAATAATGTGTTGTCCTAGTTTCGCTAGGCAGAAGTGTCCTGGAGACTTCTCTGTAATTCCTGGAAACTCTAGGCCCATTGTTCATTTCCAAAAAGGTAACCTTAAATACAAGCAGCCAATGGATTTCTAGACACATTACAAGAGCTGAATCAGCCTGATTTCTTCTGGCTGTCATTCATCATAACTAGAGTGGACCAGGCTACTTTCAGCAATGATAGTGCCCATTTTGTTGAATAATCTTGAAAGTGGGAATGGACAGGCAGGAAAATAACAATCAGAAATTAATACGCACATCATAAGTATCACATTGGGCAGTACAGTGGTGAGCGCTGCTGCCTCACAGCTTCAGGGACCAAGGCAGATGGAGTATAATGTTAGCAATTGTGAGGTTATCCACTTTGGTAGAAATAATAATAGGAGGGATTATTATTTAAAAGGCGAAAAGCTGCAGCATGCTACAGTGCAGAGGGACCTGGGGGTCCTTGTGCACAAATTACAAAAACCCAGTCTGCAGGTGCAGCAGGTGATCAAGAAGGCGAATGGAGTGTTGGCCTTTATAGCGAGGGGGATAGAATATAAAAGTAGGGAGGTCTTGCTGCAACTGTACAGGGTACCGGTGAGGCTGCAGCTGGAGTACTGTGTGCAGTTTTGGTCACTGCACTTGTGGAAGGATATATTGGCCTTGGAGGGAGTGTAGAGAAGGTTCACTAGGCTGATACCGGAGTTGAGGGGGTTAGCCTATGAGGAGAGATTGAATAGACTGGGTCTGTACTCATTGGAGTTTAGAAGGCTGAGGAGGGATCTTATAGAGACATATAAGATAATGAAGGGGATAGATAGGGTAGAGGTAGAGAAATTCTTCCTACTTAGAAAGAATAGCAGGACTAGAAGGCACAGCCTCAAAATAAGAGGGGGGAGGGTGCAGTTTAGATCGGAGTTGAAGAGGAACCTCTTCACTCAAAGGGTGGTGAATCTCGGGAATTCTCTGCCCGTTGATGTGGTGGAGGCTACCTCGCTGAATATATTTAAGTCACGGGTAGATAGGTTTCTGATAGACAAGGGAATTAAGGGTTATAGGGAGAAAGCGGGAAAGTGGAACTGATCCACTGCAGATCAGCCATGATCTTATTGAATGGCGTGGCAGGCTCGAAGGGCTAGATGGCCTACTCCTGCTCCTATTTCTTATGTTCTTATGTTTGATTCCAGCCTCGAGTATCTGTTTGTGGGAAGTTTGCATTTTCTCCCTATGTGCGGGTTTTTGCTGGGTGTTCCAGTTTCCTCTCACAGTCCAAGGATGCGAAGGTTAGAGGGATTGGCCACAGCAGATTGTGTGTGTGCACTTGCCCTGCGATGATGGACTGGTGTCTTATCCTGGGTGTATCCTGCCTAACATCCAGTGCCTGCTGGGATAGGCTCCAACTCCCCACAACCCTGCATTGGAGTAAGCGGTTAAGTGAAGGTGAATATCAGCCCTGACCCTAATTGTAACCATTTGTTAAATTAATTTTGACACTGAAGGGATCCCAACAGGCTTTTCAAAGCTTTATCCTGAGATATTTGTAAGAAGCATAATAACAGCTTGTATTTATATAATGCCATTAACGTAATGAAATAATCCCAAATGTTTCATAGGAGAATCATAAAACAAAGTGTGACACCCAGTCATGTAAGGAAATATTAGGTTAGATTACCAACATTTTGGTCAAAGAGATAGGGTTCAAGTGTGTTAAAGGAGGAAAGTAAGGTTAGGGAGGTGTATAGAAGGTATTCTGGGACTTGAAGCCCGAGCAACTGAAGACAGGGCCATAATGGAGAAATTATGATTAGCACTGCCCTACAGGCCAGATTCAGAGAAGCCCAGATATCTCAGATCATTGTGGAGTTGGAGAAAATGATTGAGATAGGGAAGGGTAAGGCTGGGGAGGGATTTGAAAACAAGGATGGGAATTTTAAAATCAAGATATTGCTTCAGCAGGAGACAATATAAGCCAATGAACACAGGGGTGATTTGTGCACGGGACTTGTTGTGAGTTAAGACGCAGACAGGAGAGCTCAGGATAATCTCACTTTATGGAGGGCAGAATGTGGGAACCAGCCGGGAGTGCACTGGCATAATCAAGTTCTGATGTAATGAAGATAAGAATGAGGTTTCCAGCAGCAGCTGTACTGAAACAGGGGTGAAGTTGGATAATATTACAGAAGTTGAAATAGGTGGCCTTACTGATGGCATGAATATGAGATCAGAAGCTCACCTTGGGATCAGATGTAACATCAAGGTTATGAACAAACTGACCTAATTGCAAACTGTTGCCAGGGAGAGGGAGAGAATCAATAAATAGGGAACAGGATTTGGAGCGGGGCCAAACACTATGACAGATGGTGAAATTTGAATTCAGTAAAAATCTGGAATTAGCAAGCTTCAACAAGTATCCATCTGCACTTTGATAAAAGCAAATTACCAAGGATGCTGGAATCTGAAACAAAAACAGAAAATGCTGGAAAATCTCAGCAGGTCTGACAGCATCTGTGGAGAAGTCAGTTTCTCGATTCAACCACCCTCCCCCTGAGCCCATGACCTGCAAGGCACCCATGTCCCACTTGGACCTGTACCCATCACCTCTGGAGTCTTCGTGCACTATCCATAAACTATGTGGTATCCATTGATTCTCTTATTTGTGAGTTTTTCATGTAGCTTGTCAGAGACCAGCTTCCGCCCCCTCAGTCTTCCCTCAGTCTTCTATTGTTCATATTCTTAATCCACCTTCTTGCCTCTCTGCCTCCCATCATGAGCCCTCACTCTTCCCTTCATCCTTCCTCCTTACTAATAACTATGAAACTATTGTCGATTGTCATAAAAACACTTTGGTTCACTAATGTCCTTTCGGAAAGGAAATCTGTGGTCCTTACCTGTACTGGTCTACATGTGACTCTAGATCCACAGAACTGTGGTTGACTCTCAACTGCCCTTGGGGATGCTAGCCCAGCCAGTGATGCCTATACCCCACAAATGAATAAAAAAATGGATGGAGTTCATCCTGTGGTGGGTTTGGTGGCAGACAGGAGCCAAGAATCCAGCGGCAGCCGAGAAGTCAGAAACTTGCAAGCGTAAAATCATGTTGCAATTCTCCAAATAGCAGGTTGGTCTTCTTTCTGTTGGCTGGTGGTGTGAACACCATTTGTACCTTATGAATATTCATTAAAACAGCTGCCCACCAGCATCCTATCAGACTTTCCAAGCTTGCTTCACACCAACATGAATTTATGCTGGTCTAGAACCGATTGATGAACAATGGCATGCACAAGACAATCCTCTGTTTGCAAGACACTTGAGATGAGTGTGACAAAGCCTTTGTGCCATTGTGCAGTGCTGGTCCAAATGTGCTGTACAACACTCTGCAGGGGTAGAGTAGTTCCTGCTCTTCATCTCTATGTTGAGCTGGTCTTCATGGATAGCATCGGACTGCTGGACCCCTGGACACCCCTGTGTCATCAAGTCAGATCAGTAATGCGCCTGGGGTTGGGGAGTAAAGGAATCTTTTTGCTCCTGGAGTCAAACGCCACTGTCTATCTGGACAACATTGTGCTGTGGGACACAAGCAGTCACCAAAACAAAGATCCTAAGTTTGATTGGTGGTTGGGTGCGAGATGAGGCAGGTGGTGGGTGGGTCAGAGGCATGAAGAAGTCAAGGGAGAGCAATGTGGAAGGAATCCTGTGCAAGGGGGAAGGATAGAGGGAAGAGTGAGGGCTCACGATGGGAGGTGAAGAGGCAAAGAGGTAGATTAAAAATATGAACAATAGAAGACTGAGGGAAGACTGAGGGGGCAGAAGCTGGTCTCTGACAAGCTACAAGAAAAGCTCACAAATAAGAAGATCAATGGATACCAGATAGTTTACGGATGGGATGCAGAAAGACTCCAGGGATGGTGGATACAGGTCCAAGTGGAGCATGGGTGCCTTGCAGGTCATGGGTTCAGAGGGAGGGTGCTTGAATTGAGGAACTGACTTCTCTACAGATGCTGTCTGAGATTTTCCAGCATTTTGTTCTTGTTTCAGATTCCAGCATCCACAGTAATTTGTTTTTATCAAAGTGCAGATGGGTAACTGTTGCAGCTTGTTGACAGCAGGTTAATGTGACTGGTCCTCAAAATTGACAGGGCGTTGAGTGATCCTCCACTGCCTATACATTTCATGCCTGGAATTATATCTACCCCATTCACTTTGGATTGGATAGTAGCAATTACTTATTAGCTAACAAAGTAATTAACCACAGAATTGCTGTCAAAATTATTTACAGACTGAAAATTGACTATAATCCCACAATGTGTATATGATGTACTTGAGCTATCTCAGGATACCAGATACAGTCAAATAAAAATGCTACAATTTGAGATATTAAACAACACTGACTTATTATATCTTGCATTTATATTCACTGCAAAACACTCAAATTAATTTGTCTGAATCGTGCTGTTCTTCAAGCAAAAATGAAGATTGGTTTATGGAACAACATCTTTACTACATGTAACCTTTGTTCCAAAAACAACAGGATTAAGATAGCTGGGACCAAAAGCCATTGGTTACTCTATAATATAAATGTGTATAAAATTGAAGTGATGAAAACCAATTATAAACAATTTTACTTCTACAAAACAAAATGCTTTTAGACACATTACAAACCCATGCTTAGATTTTACTCTCCGGTTTATTGACTAAGTAGCATGACTCCTGGGACACTAAATAGTACCTATTACTCAAAGGTGATTCTGAGGCTACATTGTAATGCAAAACAAATCAGTATCATGACACTGGGATGTGAATTTCCATCCATTTGTGAAACAGCTTGGAAAATGAAACATTAAAGCAATTAAACCTAATTTAAATCATCAATCTCACTCTTCCAAATGCAAAATTCTATCTAAGTGAATCTCCTCATCATAGTCCCTTCATCCTGGTGTCACCCTCAACCTCAACACCCCATTACCACACCAACATGGCTTGTCAATTAGATTCACACCAATAAAGAAGCAACAGGCAAACTGTTAAGGTAAGACCTCTTTGTTGTGGTTCTAGCCTTGTCGCCTGGCATAACTAAGGGAATTACACATCATCATACATCCAGTCATGGTATTTTTCCCTATGTCCATGACCTTATCAATTTCTAAAATCAGAAACTATCATCCAAGTTATTGGTGAAAAGAGAGACATGTTGCAGAGGCTTTTCGCCTTTCACTCATTAGGACAAATACAAGAATGCCAAATTTTGAACAATCAAAATTATATGCAGGAGAAAAAAGTGCTAATTTGATAGCAAGTTGATCTTGAAATACTGATGCACTTCCATGGTGAAAGTAATGGGAGCTTTAGACTCCCTGAGAACTCAGATAATTCAAAAAAGTGCAAGTCTTGAACATATTCCTTCTGTTTGCAAAGAACAGGCCTTTGTGTATGCATGTACATCACTTTCAACAAGTGGCTGATCGTCTAAAATTGGGTGTTGGTGTAACTATTAGCATACTCAAGATTGTTCAGTGAGTGCAGCCCAATCACTAAATCACATCTATATGGTTGATGTTTTATTTTGGGTTTTGTCAAAGTAGGTTGATTGAGTCCAGTCTATAAGCTGCTTATTATGAACAACTGAAGGAACATGCTGTTTGATTTGACCAGCCAGACATTGGAATATAAAACCTATATACTGGCACCAGCACTGCAATTAATATACAACTTTGCTCAATTGTGTTGGAGGCAGAATGTATTTTTGGACTGTCAGTATCATTCCTATTCTAATAGAAAATACCACTCCTGTAGCCACTGCATTGTAGCAGCATGAAATGTCTTGCTTAACCTGTTGTTCAGATTTTTTCCAGTGTAATTCAAGGTAGATTGGCCACTTTTCTTGTCCAAAACTGACGGCTTTTGGCCCATTTGCGAGTTCACATAATACAGTGAACGGTGAGTTGCTGAGGACAGTTGTCGTCTAACAGGCCAGCTTTCGTGTGTTCCATTTCTCTTTCAGGTTTTCAAGGTAAGCAAATGCCTAGTGCTTTATTTACAAGACTGTTGATAGATCCAATATTATGGAGTGAGGAGCTACAAGAATTCCATTGTGTACGTCGACTAGTAAAGATAGGCTTGCAGTAGGCAGTTGTGGAGAGCACACTGGTGAAACACTGTACTCAACCAGCCTACGCTTGTGAAACCGCTACAGTTCTCTGTTGCTTTCTCTATGGTAATGCCTCAGCCAATCAGAATGGACCTGCCATCCAATCAGCACCCCTTTGTCCAATTGTATAAATTGCTGTGATGATTTAAAATTTGGCATTCTTGCATTTGTCCTGATCAGTGCAAGGAAAAGAAAGCTTTGGTTACGTGTCTCTTTTCAGCAATATTTAGGCTCTGTGCTATCAAATGGCTATAAAAAAAAGTGATGCGCACAAGTTTATCCAGAATCGCCCAATTCCAATCACTTGGGATTCAGAATATAATTGTGTTCTTCTCATCCATATCATAACATTCCAAATTATCCTTAGAATAAAACTGACAACCTTCCCTGCTTCAAGCTTCAGTTGCCGGCATCGTTTGATTTAAAGTAGCCATTACGTTACGATAAAATTTTAAGAGCTTGTTATGTAATGAAAGTCACTTTGAGCCATGTATCCTTCCTGACCTGTCAGTGTGACTGATAGCACTACGCTGGCTTAATTTATCCCAAGATGACTTGTCTGTTACTGGTGCTTATTGCTACCCACCGGCGTCTGCCTTTTGTTGTTTCTCAATCTTCTCCAGTCTTCCAAGTAAGAAGTCAATTTTGTTTTTGATTTGGGTCAGTTCCTTCTTGATTGTCTGCAGCTCATCTGATTTCACTGGGGACAGAGAAGCGTACATTCCAAATGCATACAATTTCATCTTTGGTTAGAATAAAACAACAGTTCCTACAGTTTGTTGCTTCAATTTGAAAGAACAGTTCAGGAAATCTGATCACTGCTGGATTCTTATGAGATTTTCATTTCCTACCTATCGTGTGTGATACAAATCTACATACCCACTATCATATTGCTCCTTAAGTTCTTTTATCGCAATGCAAAACAGATTTTGGAATGACAAACACTTGATTAAAATTTATCAGATGCAAAATATCAGCATCCTACACCTTACTATAAATAAGGCTCCCAGAAAGGCCAAATTAACTCTTTACTGATACAAATCTACAACTGATTCAAAATAGACATGCAAATAGATTAATTTGAAAACATGAGCAATAATGCCAATAAGTAATGATTTGTTCACCACTTCAGATCTAAAATCCTTACAATTCTAAGAGTTGGATGGAGAAAGATTCTCAAATGCTGTATTAGCTGCTAACACATTTATGACTCTCTTCATTTTTGAAGGCTGTAACTCCCAGAATATGTTCAATCTAAATTCAATATTTTGATGCTGTTTCTTCCATGCAACTGCTCATTAATACAAGGAGAAATCAATTTCACCTACAGAGGGATATTCTGCCCAGGGCATCCTATCCATTTATTGCACAAAACACAGTAGTACATCAGCTTAAAAACTATACATTAGGCTTGACATCTGAAAAGCCTGAAACTTGCTGAAACATATTTTCCCTGACCGATCTGACATCTTTCCTTAGGTCCAAATCATTTTCATGACTAATTGGGATATAGCTGGATGAATGAATCTTGATACCTCATAATCTTTTTATGCCACTATTTTAACGTGAAGTACTTAATTATTACCTTACAGCTATCGCCTGACCAAATATCCCTACCAAACCAAATGAAGTGATATCATAAAAATAAATATAAAAGTTAAATAAGCAACAATGCTCTGTATTTCACAAGCAGAATGGTGTCTTTTATTTTGTTGCAGTTCATAGAAATATTTATAAGCATTGCCAATAAGGAAACTTAACGCAGGAAACATTACATGTGCTTTGGGCGGGATTCACCGGCTGCGTTCGCCTCAGAACCGGAGAATCCCGCCCCAGGTCAATGGACCTTTGCACGGTCTGCTCCCTGCTCGTTACAATTCCCGTAGCGGGTGGGACGGGCGAATTCCGGCCAAAGTCTATCTCAGCAATTCTAATTGTCAGATATCAAGTGCATTTATTACGGACCAATATGACATTGATAGTATTTAAATTACAAAATTTAAATGACATCTTTAAGTCAAACCTTGGAACAATTTGATTGAAATGTTTCTTTGATGCATTCAGGTAGATACAGGACGTGTTTAATGTTTATAATGTGTAATTATATTTGTGTTAGAATATGACCTTAGTGCTGAAGGACAATAACATGCTTAATGCGCTTGCATGCCTGTGTGCTGTGCTGAATACAAAAATGACTTTAGCATTTAATTAACTGAGGGAAATGGGACATTGAGGTATGTTTTCCCCTTTTCATTCTAGGTTCATTAACATTCCTATTTTTTGAGTTATATTGCTGCTGTGTGAAACTTGCTGAGTTTTCTGATGGAAGCAATATTTCACCACTTTGACATCAATGTGAACATCAGAAACTTATAGCCAATCATGCCATACCTCTGTTAATGCTGGCTTCACATTTATCAACCAATTTAACTGCTGTTCAAATGGTGTTTGTGACACTTGCTAATGCCAACCTATTCAAATGGATCGCAGTTCTTGGGGCTAGCATGTTTCACTTAAGCACTTAGAATCATTGAGTGGTTGCGGTGCAGAAGGAAGCCAATCACTCATTGTGGTTCTCTGTAAGAGACACTCAGTAGGATTTCAATTTCTGGTCTTTTCTGCAGAACCGTGTAATTTATTTCTTTTCCGTAGTTTATCCAATTCCCTTTCAAAAGCGATTACTGGACCTGCCTCCACCACCACACTCTCAGAAAGTATCTCCCACATCTTGACCACTTGCTGCACAATTGTGTTTTTCCTCACATCACCTCTGATTCTCTTGTCAATCACCTTATGTTAGTGTCCTTTCGTTCTCATCCCATTTGCCAATGGGAATGGATCCTGCCTATCTTCTCTACATAGAAACCTCATAATTTGAACACCTCTATCAAATCTTAGTTTATTTTATTAATGTCACAAGTAGGCATACATTATGGTATGGCTCCTGCTCTGACCAAGACCACAAGGGACTACAAAAAGTCATGAATGTAACCCAATCCAACACGCAAACCAGCCTCTCATCCATTGATTCTGTCTATATTTCCCCCTGCGTCAGCAAGACAGCCAGCATAATTAAGGACCCCGCGCACCCCGGACATTCTCTCTTCCACCTTCTTCAGTCAGGAAGAAAATACAGAAGTCTGAGATCACGTACCAACCGACTGAGGAACAGCTTCTTCCCTGCTGCTGCTCAGACTTTTGAATGGATTTACCTTGCATTAAGTTAATCTTTTTCTACACCCTAACTACGACTGTAACGTTACATTCTACACTCTCTCATTCCCTTCTCTATGAACGGTATGCTTTGTCTATATAGTACGTAAGAAACAATACTTTCCACTGTATGTAACACATGTGACAATAGCAAATTAAATCAAATGGGTCCATTGTTGTTTGTCACCTATTTCAATGATCTGGATAATAATGTGGTAAATTGGGTCAGCAAATTTACTGATGATACAAAGATTGGAGGTATAGTGGACAGTGAGGAAGGTTTTCAAAGCTTGCAGTGGGATTTGGATCAGCTAGAAAAGTGGGCTGAAAAATGGCAGACGGAGTTTAATGCAGACAAATGTGAGGTTTTGCACTTTGGAAGGACAAACCAAGGTAGTGTAGTGTAGTGGAACAGAGGGATTTGGAAATACAGGTATTCCTTAAAAGTGGCATCACAGGTAGATAAGATTGTAAAGAGTGCTTTTGGAACATTGGCCTTTATAAATCAAAGTATTGAGTATAAGAGTTGGAATGTTATGGTGAGGTTGTATAAGACATTGGTGAGGCCGAATTTAGAGTATTGTACGCAGTTTTGGTCACCTAATTACAGGGAGGATATTAATAAGATTGAAAGAGTACGGAGAAGGTTTACAAGGATGTTGCCGGGACTTGAGAAACTGAGTTACAGAGAAAGGTTGAATAGGTTGGGACTTTATTCCCTGGAGTGTAGAAGAATGAGGGGAGATTTGATAGAGGTGTATAAAATTATGATTGGTTTAGGTAGAGTGAATGCAAGCAGACTTTTTCCATTGAGGCTAGGGGAGAAAAAGTCTGGAGGACATGGGTTAAGGGTGAAGGGGGAGAAGTTTAAAGGAAATATTAGGGGGGCCTTCTTCACACAGAAAGTAGTGGGAGTGTGGAATGAGCTGTCAGATGAAGTGGTGAATGCGGGCTCACTTTTAACATTTAAGAAAAACTTGGACAGGTACATGGATGAGAGGGGTGTGGAGGGATATGGTCCAGGTGCAGGTCAGTGGGCCTAGGCAGAAAAATGGTTCAGCATAGCCAAAAAGGGCCAAAGGGCCTGTTTCTGTGCTGTAGTGTTCTATGGTTCTAAAACAATAACACAGCAATGAAGTTACTGTGAAAATGCCCTAGTCGCCACACTCCGGTGCCTGTTTGACTACACTGAGGGGCAGTTTAGCTCTGTCAATTCACCTAACCAGCACTTCTTTTGGACTATAGGTGGAAACCGGAGCACCCAGAGGAAACCCATGCAGGCACATGTGAAGACTCCGGACAGACGGTGACCCAAGCCAGGCATCGAACCTGAGTCCCAGGCACTGTGAAGTAGCAGTGCTAACCACTGTGCCACCATCTGCTCTCAATCTTATCTTTTCTAAACAGAACAGCTTTATCCATCTATCCACATAACTGAAGACTTTCACCATTGGAACCATTTTCATAAATCTTTCCCTCACCTTCTCCAATGCCTTCACATCCTTCTCAAAGTGTGATGCTCAAAATTGGACACAAACTCCAGATGAATTGGAACTGGTGTTTAAAATTATAATTTCCTTACTTTTGTACTCTATGCCTCAAATTATAAAGCCCAGTATTCCATGTGCCTTATCAATGGCCTTCTCAACTTTTCTTTCACTTTCAATGATTTGTACATATATCCCCCCAGGCCTCCACTGCAGTCCTTTTAGAATTGTATCCTTTATTTCATATTACCTTTCCTTGTCCTACCTATCAAAATGTACGGTTTTACAGTTTTTGCATTAAAACTCATCTGCTATTTATCTGCCCACTCCACCAGCTTGTCTGCGCTCACTTGAAGTTGATCACTGCCTCACATAATTCATAATTCTTAAGAAGTTTTTGTGACATCTATAAGTTTTGAAATTGTGCTTCCACATGAAAGACTAAATGAGGAATAGAGACAAAGAAAAGCACAAATCCAAGTACCGAACTCTGGGGAACACCACCATAAACCTTCCTCCTGTCCGAGAAACAACTGTTCATCACAGACCCAGTTTTCCTATAACTCAGCCAATGTTGCATCCATGCTGCCAATGTCCCTTTAATTCCACTGGCTTCAACATTGCTGGCAAGCCTGGTATGTGGCACTTTATCAAACACCTTTTGCAAGTCCATGTTCAACACGTTTTATCTTCATCTGTCCTCTCTGTTACTTCATCTAAAATCTCAATCAGATTCGTGAAATGCAATTTACATTTAACCCTATTTTGACTTTCCTTAGTTATTTGCAAATTTGGCAAAGCGACTGTTAATTCTGACCCAGATTATCAATTCTAAAAGCTTTCCCACTGATGAGGTCAAACTCAGAAAGCTTGTTTCATGGTTTGGGCTTGTTAACAGAGGTAAATGTATTGATACAACCCAGGACAAGAAAACAATGCAAAAATTACTTTTGCAAATATTGAAGCACAGATGTTGCAGTTCAAACTGCAAAAGTTTATTTTTCAGAATTATGATATTTAGAAGATGGAACATCTTGGATGTTTCTTAATTTACTAATTTGTCTTAACTTTCATTGTGCTGTGAGTGTAACATCAAGAAATGCACATTTCATGGACTTTCAAATGGAACTTGGGTGAGGAAGAATTGTTGGTGTATCAGGGAGTAGAAGGATCATTCAAGTGCTCGATGATTTGCAGGTCAGACCACTTGCCACTCTTTCCCTTGGTTAGCATCTGATCTTCCGGCTGATTTTTCTCTTCCTGCATTCCTCCCCTCCCCAAGTGTCTGTGTGGGTCGGTCCTTTGCAGGTCAATGTTATGGAGAATACACCAGATAATGGTTAATTTGAAGACTCTGGTCAATGTTGTAGAATTTCTCTGGAGCTGTTTGCAACAGACAGCTGATTCTGTGCTCTGAGAGCTTCTGTTAGAGGCACAGTCCTGACTGGAACACTTCTCAGTGTCTCTGCCCAGGTTCATAACGAGGCTTACATTGAGCTAGGTCTCAGGAATACCTGTGCCTGACAGCAGCAAACCTTTGATCGGATCTTGGTGTAATAGAAGAGGTATTGCGGTTTTTTACACAAGACACAAGTATCATGATTACTGCCAGGAATCAAGCAATAACCTGCATGGTTTGCTGCCTGTTATTGTACATGAGTAGGACTTCCAATGAATGGATTCCTTGCTGCTTATATAGATCCTAGGGTCTTCCTGGGAGTACACACAGCATCATGTCTTGCACCCTTGGGTGCACATTAGCGAGTAAAAAGAAAATTTCTCTTGCAGTAAAACACTTCTACGTTGCTCCTCGTCTGGCAGCAAACTATAAACTGGTTAATGTTGTTTATTCCAACAATGGACTCTGGTAAAGGAATGGAGGGGCACTATCACATTATAGACATACTGTTCATGCTGTAGTTTAGGGCTTCGACTGATATGCAACATGTAATACAGCTCAATGGGAGTAAAACATATGAGTGGGCAATGCTGAACACACTGCTCCTCAATGAAGCTGTAATAGGAAATGTGGTTGCTAAATATGTGCATGGAGCCTCCTTTGCTTTCTCTTGCACCTGGTCCTTGCCTAGGCAGAATTTTCAAGTCCTAACAAAGTCAGGAACGGAGGCAGATGAAAGTTGAAAATAGTGGTGCCGGCTAGTGCATTGATTTCCAGACCCTGTTCCTGGCATCAACCAACTTGGCTGAGGCAGGTTCAGGAGGCTGCCACCAACAGTCATCAATGTGGCCTGGTGCCCAGTGCTGATTCACTTTGTTCTGATGTACATATTCTACAATGCTCAACGTGTTATCTTTATATGACTTGTTGTTGGGATACAGAAGAGCTTCTATACTTTGTTTTCAGCACAGTTGTTCTTGTTATGTTTTGCTGAATCCACCATTGGATAAGTGCACAGACCAGGGATTGAACTTACAATTTTGGGCAGGACACAGCAATCCTGTGGGAAGGAGGCGGGGAGCCAATCTGACTCATCCAGAGCCTTCATAAGGGCACTGAAAGTAGGCCAGCTGGGATTTTCCAGTGGACCTCCAGTTCCCTGACACAACAGTGACAGTTCAATTGCCTGGAGGTGAGCACTCAACAACATACACTCTGCTTGCCTAAATGCCAAGCCTCATGGTCTGTACCCACTCTTACAATGAAAGCCCAGTAGGTAAAGAAGTTCTGACTGAGAGATTCTGCTGATATCAGTTTCAAACTTTTCATGAACTGGCCCTTCACCTCTATAGTGCAGCAAAGCTTTGGAACATAGATAGTCATGATGTGAACAGGCCCTGAAAGACATGGATGGAAAGAGCATCTTCTGAACCATTTGTGGGTTTGTATCATCAAGAGTATTGAGTTCCAAATAGAGAAGTCTACATCCTTCTCACATGTTGCCTCTGAATTGTTCAACTGCCAGAAGAATGTGCAATATTTTTCTTGCAGTGATCTGCTCTTGGCAAGCTTGGTCTCTTGTAGGGAAGCTATGTCGATATTCAGCTTAACAAATTTCGTAGCAATTACGGTTGTCTTGTGTGTATTATTATCCAACTGCAAGTTGTCTACTGGTCCTGTGTACAGTACCAGTACACAGTACTGGTACTGTACACAGTATCAGTGTGTACAGTACACACTGATGTTCCAGTTTGTCAATTGAAGAGTTGGCATCCACTTTCTTTTCATTCGTTTTGTTTGCTTGCCTGATGTGATCGATTTCGTTTACTCGTTGTGAAGAGACTCCAAGAACCCATTGGAACAAATGGGCCATGGCAGGTCAGCACCCTAATAGTCAGAAGCTGCCCGACATGAGAACACAGCCCATTGCAACCATCCCCTACACCAGTCAGGTTGGGCTTATTACTTGTAACTCCTGTCTCCTGCGCAACATTAATGTTCTGTGGCAAAACTGGAGTGTCCTCTCCTGGGTGCAAGCCTGGGCGTAATTTATGGAGGTCCTGGACTGCTAACTGTCAGAATCCTCCTCTCAACCCTGCTGGCTAAGCCCAAAGGAATGTAAAGAACAATATTTGGCATTGGTTTGGTTGCAGGGGTTGCTGGAAAGATGCCACGTTTAGACATCAGTCTGCCTTTTGACTCCATTCCAGATTTTTTTTTGTCAGAGTTTACTCCCTTAGCCTTCAACTCTCCCCAAGTATCCACAGGACAGTTCAGCCATTTGCCCAGAGCTGGGAGTTTGTTTCATGAGTGCTAGGACACACCCACATGCCAGTGAGCCTGAACACTGCTTACAGGAAATACTATCTTTGAGTTCCTACAAAGTTTTAGTCTGAGGCCATGAGGGATACTGTTTTCATGTGTTGCCATGAAAATACACAGCATGGCTACTTAAACAGCACCTTTCAAACTCATGACTGCTACCCTCTAGAAGGGCAAGAGAGAGACAGAGAAGGGGAAAGAGAGAGAGAGAGAGAGCCAGGGAGAGAAAGAAAGAAATTCTGAGATAGAGAGAGACAGCAATAGAGAGAGACAGAGAATGAGATACAGAGAGATAGATAGAGAGTTAGAGACAAAGAGAGAGGCAAAGGGTGACAGGGAGAGGCAGAGAGAGGCACAGAAAGGCGGAGAGAGGCAGGGAGAGGCAGGGAATGGCAGGCACAGGCAGAGAGAAACACAGAGAGTCCAAGACATGGGAACACCACCACCAGGAAGTTCCCCTCCAAGTCGTACACCATCCTGGCTTAGAAATATCTCACCATCCCTACACTGTCACTGGGCTGAAATCCTGGAACTCTCTCCTTAACAGCACGGTAGCTGTAAAAACACCACATGGACTGTGGAAAAAAACAATAAAATGGGGAAATAAAAATACATCTGAACTTACCCTGTATATTTTAAAATGGAACACCAATAAAATGGGAAAATAAGAATATTAGCCCAAACTGTTTTTTTTATTCTGGGAGGCAACCACCATCAAAGGCAATTTGGGAGGGGCAATTAATGCTGGCATGGTCATCGATGTCCACATTCTACAAATGAATAAAAGAAACATTGGTGACATGCCAAAGAGAGGCTGTGAACTGACAGGGACTTGCACATTTGGCACTATGCATTGCCGCTAGCCAGCAACATTGGCTGCAAATTAAGTGCAAATTAGCACATAAAAGCAGAAAGCATGCTAGCTCTCTTCACCCAGACTAGCTGCATCACATTGCACGTGGCCAATGGCCAAAAGTTTGAATTCAAATAGATTTTAAGCAGAGTCTCAAAAGAGCAAAGGTTGTCAGAGTGGTTTAGGCAGAAAATTCCAGAATTTAAGGCTTGAAGACAGAGACACCAACAAAGAAGCAATTAAAATATGGATGCAAGAGTCAGAAATGGTGCAGGACAGAGATCTTGGAGGATTGTAGGGCCAGAGGGGGATATAAAGGTAGGGACATTAGAGGGCTGATTTAGAAACAAGGATAAGAATTTTAAAATTGAGGGATTGCCAGAGCTGAACCTGGTTGATTAGCACAGGGTGAGTGAAAGGAATTTAGAAGCATAGAACCTCATTGAGTCTGCACTGACTCAACATCTTACCCAGGCCTCAGCCACTGCCCACCTACCGCGCTTTGCGGTGAATGAATCATGTAGATTCATCCCACCAATCCACCTGACCTACACATCTTGGGATACTAAAGGACAATTTACTGTGGCCTAACCTGCACGTCCTTGGACCACCTGGGGGAAACCAGAACACCTGGAGGAAACCCGTCTTGCGGTCAAATGCAATGTCAAGGCTGTGAACAATCTGGTTCAGCCTCAGACAACTATTTGCAAGACAGATGGAGAACGTGGCTAATAAAGTGTTTGTGGGGAAAACACAAAACAATGGCTTCAGAAGTCTAAACATTTAATTGGAAGAAATTGCTGCTCATTCACTCATTAATTTGTGGAAGAGATACCGGCACAGAACAATTTCATAAAAGGGTCTTAAAACAGGGTAAAAACTCAGATTAAAGTTTTGAATTGGTTGAATGTTTATTTCAAGAAGGAGCCAGGCTGATGGAGGATTACTTAATCCAAAATGGCAGGCAGTGCATTTTCTGTGTGTATCAATTTAATCACGATCAACAACCAAAATTGATAAGTTTGGTAACCACAATGCACCTAAACTTTTTGGTTAGTTTTCTGACAATGGTCGTAGGATAATTGCAGTTAATTCAACAGTCTGTAACCTGCATAAGATACCATCAATTTCCTACTCCCCTTCAAGATCAGGAGAACTTCAGCTGATGGTTTTTAAAAAAAGTACTTTTCAATCATTTGTTTCTGTAACGGTTTCAATTTCTATCTCAGTAACTCAGTGATGCTTGGATATAAATGTAGTTTTAGATCAGCAACTTAAATTGATGAAGGGGAAATTTAGCTCATGTCAGAAAATTGTTCTTCAATCAAAGCCTTACAGACCTTTGGAACGTATTTTCAGAAGGCAGAAACCTTAAATACAGTTGAATACCATGGGATATTCTGTCTAAATAAATAAGTTAGTGACTTTACCCTTACAGTGCTATGCCCCTGTTGCCTTGCTCAAGCTTAGCTGCTGCAGCACTTATCCTATTTTGACAAATGACTGGATCCAAGATGTATCTATAGCAAGCTTTAAAGTTCTGGCATCTGATTAGGGAATAAAAATAACCCGTGGAATTGATTTTCAGAAAATCTGGAACTTGAATATTAAAAAAAACCGAAGTTAAATTGCCGTAATAAGTTTATGCAAAACTTGGGAAAAGGACAGAGATGGCAAACAGAGAAAGGTGTATTGATCATTATTTTATATTATTAATATTTCTGTCAGAAAATTTATCCTGATATTTTGATAATTTTACTCTTCCACATTTGTATTAGTTAGCATTACAATTAGCAATAATTTAAAATAGCCAAAAGCAGCTGAAATTCCACTTTAGGCTGAAGTCACAGCCTCGGGTTTAAAACACCTCCTTTCTCATTACACCAGCTCCAATTGAAATATTATTGGCATAATAATAGTCTCAAACCATATTTTCTTGGATTATCAGATTTCGTACTGCACAGAGTTAAAAGGAATAAGCTGACAGCAACCAATGAACAGAGAATGGACTAGTGTTAAGCAGGGGGCTTTGACCATTTAAATCACAATTCTTAATAGCATGTAAGGAGTTAACTCCCTATGCCAGCTCTCTGAAAGGCGTATGTACTTGGTCCCACATTGTTGCTAGTAGAATATGTACTGCAACAGCTCTGACTACTATGCAATGACTGTAATGATCTGTCTCCCTGAATCACAGTGATCTAAGTGCTACATGTAGTAAGCTGACCCACAGCCTTTTGGTTTTTCATTTCCAATATTCCTAACCTCTGTTGTCTGCCAGTTACCTCCCTGACTCCTTTGCATCGAATCCAACATCTTGCTCACAAGTCCCCTTTATGTTATTAAAAACATGAAATAGTTTAGATTCTGCTTCATTTCATCCTTTTCCATTATTAAATTGTATCTTTTAACACAATTTAACAACAGTTAAATAACCAATTTTGTTTTCAATCACTACTGCCGCTATTCATAAACGTCAGCTCCTCCAACATTGAGCTTGCATCAATGTAATGGTCAGCTTGCTATTTGTGATATTGAGACGCTTGTGATTCAGAGGGCACTGAGATTTATTCTGTATTCATCCATGGGACGTGTGTGATTCTGGCAAGCCCATCAGATATTGCTCATTAATAATTCCGCTTGAGAAGGCGGTGTTGATCTGCTTTCTTGATCCACTGATTTTCACAGTAACTTCATTGCGTTGTTAATGTAAACCAACTTGTGACATTAATAAATAAACTTTAGACTCTGCAATGCTGCTTGAGAAGGAGCTCCAGGCATCTAACTCAATGACAGTGAAGGAATGGCTATATATTTCCCAGGTTAGGATGGTGCGTGGCTTGGAGGGGAACTGGTGGTGCTCCCATATGTCTGCTGGTAGAGTGGGTTTGGAAGGTGCAGCTGAAGGGGCCTTGGCGAGTTGCTGCAGTGCATCTTGTGGATGGCTCACACTGGTACCACTGTGTGCTGGTAGTGGAGAAAGTGCACGAGGTGCTGATCAATCAGGCTGTGTTGCCTTGAATGGTGTTTAACTTCTTGAATGCCGTTGGAGCTGCACTCATCAAGGGAAGTGGAGAGTACTACATCATTCTCCTGGCTTGTGCTTTGTAGATGGTGGATAGGCCTCAGTGAATCATAAGGTGAGTTAAGTACCTCAAAATTCCCAGCCTCTGACCTGCTCATGTAACCACAGTAACGTATATGGGTGGCTCAAATTACTTTCTGGAATGGTAACCTCTTGGATATTGACGGTAGGAGATTCACTCATGGTCACATTCTGTGTGCCCTATTTTATCATTTCGATTCTAAGTGCTGGGCGAACTTGAAACTGGGAGTGTTTCAGATCTGACTTTTAGACCCGTTCTCAGATGCCCCCATACGCACTCTGTCAGGAAAAACATCAGCGATTCCAAATCGTGCTGCATGAGCTTGTGGGTGGGGCTTAACATGCCCAAAATCCTGCAGCTCTGATTGGTGCCTCCAATAGCGTGTGCGCAGAAAATAAAATGATAAAATGCGGCTTCCCTGCCACATCACTCCCGGGCCAGATAATACTTCTCCTTTGCCCCCACAGACATTGCCCCACCCCACAACCCCCTTATCCCACCACCCGCTCCATCACCCAGATCGAATGCGGGCCCCTCTCCCCCCTTCACGCCTATTGATCTCAGGCAATGTGGCAGCAGACAACCCCTGCCCCTGCCCCGAACTCAAGCAGAGAGCCATCGGATGCTTGGCACTAACGAGAGCGCTCGAATTGGACTCATAGGGAGCATGTCTGTTTCGTGCCGATTCTGGAAGGGTGGACACGGTGATAAAGGGGAAACTGCAAGTAAGGTTGGGCATGCAGCCCATTAAGCCAATTTAAATGAATGGAAATGCATTTAAATAGTCCTGATCGCGTCCATTTTCGGGCCTTGGTAATGGGGGAAACAGCGCAGACCACGCTACACACCTCGTGCCCGACTTTACCAAGTTTTCACACCCAAAAATGGGCGCAACTTTATGGTGAAATCAGGCCTGTCTTGTAGAAGATGGTCTTTGCCTGACATGATTGTTACTTGTCATCTACCAGCTCAAGCCTGAACGTTATCCAGGCCTTTCTGCAAAAAATACTGAACAATGTGCAATTGTCAGTGATCATCCCCACTTCAGGCCTTATGTAGTGAAGATCATTGATAAAGTGGTTAAAAATGATTGGATCAAGGAGCTTGTCCTAAGGAACTCCAGCAGCAATGTCCTGGGGTTGAGACCATTGAAATCCAACAACCATCTTCCATGACTCTAACTAGTAGCGAGCTTACTTCCTAATTTCCATTGACTTCAATTTTGCCAGGCCTTCTTGATGCTACCCTCGTAGCATGTTGTCTTGATGTCAAGGGCAATTCATCTCACCTAACTCACCTCTGGAATTCAACTCTTCTGTCCAACTTGAACTAATGCTGCAATGGGGCCTGGTGCCAAATGGCCCTGCCAGAACCCAAACTGAGGATTAGTGAGCAGGTTATTGCCAGCAAGTGGCACTTGATAGCACTATTGATGACATGGTCCACCACTTTTCTGATGATTGAGAAGCGACGGTTAATTGGCAAGCTGAATTTGTCCTTCTTTGTGTGGACAGGGCATAACTGGAAAATTTTCAACATTGTAGGGTAGGTGCCAGTGCTGTATCTGTATTGGAGCAGCTTGGCAAAGGGAAATTATTAGTTCTGAATCACAAATCCATTAATCAGGCTACAGCTGCTACAGTACCTCCTGTGCCGGTGTTGGAAGCCAGATTACTAACATAATGAATACTTGCAGGCAGTGAAAAGCATTCCACCAATTCAGTATGTTCCGAAGATCCTTTCACAATGTTATGTTAATAGTTTGAATTATGAGAGATTGAAACACTGGTGTCTACCTTAACAGTACTCAATCCCTCATCCTGACATATGAACTTACTGAGATCAGAATCTAAAACCTGCCACCCAGACAGTGTAATGCTGGAACCAACTGCATGGACACCATTCATTTTGAATTAAGCAGGCATCTTTAACCATAGAGATTTAATCAATTTTGGTTAATGAATTAAGTTAAAATATACAAAGATAGGGAAAAACTAGATACTTCCAACAGGTCTTCATGTATATCCTTGCATACTTGCATCCTTGCATAGTTTCCATAATGTTTTAAATCATGCTCTTGTAGAAAAATCGGGAACATGTGAATGAATGCCAAAACTAATGCCAGTGTTAACGAAACAGTGGTTGCCAATCCCTATGGAATCTGATCCAGCAGTTCCAGTGCAATGGATCTGTATCACTGCCCACACACAATAGCCCCAGACTCCAGGCCAAATCTGAGGGAAAGGCACTTCAGAATGCCTACCCAGAACTGCCAGCTGGAATATCAGACTGGCACTGGAGTGAGTGCATGGTCGAGAGCCCAGAAAATGTCCTTTGCTTTATATCTTCTGCTGTAAATGGAGCAAGGATGCCTCTTCAGTTAGGCAATTAGTCCCGAGTAAAGGGTTTGGGCCTCAATGTCCTAGTGAGCATGAGTCCTGTGAAGGGCAGTTAACCAGGAATTTACTCAGCATGGGGAAGACCTAGGCAAGATCTTTGAGCAAGGCCTCCTATCAGGTGAGTAGAAATCAAGATTTCCATTTTTCTGAGACATTGAAGGACCAACAGACAGAACGGTCATTACCTTTCAGCATCATCACGTGAAAGTGGATGCAGCACAACAACACAGAAATAAATTGATTGCTGTAAGTATGCTAACTTCAGACTTCACTGCATTACACTTCAATTGAAGAAATCGCTGTTTGATTTCTGACTGTTCTATTTTTAGAGAACCACTCTTATTAAAATTCTTTCAAATCGTTCTTGGGGAGATTCATGAATTTCAATTAAGTTTTATATTTAAGATTCTCTGTGTACTGATTGTACACTTGAGGCAAAGGATGACACCAATTTTGTAAATTAAAGCTATTATGAAGACTTTTGCTCACCAATAACAGTAATTGATGCATCTCATTACTGTATGTTATAGAGGAAGTGTTTGTAACTAGCAATTTCCATTTACTATAGACCAAGCATCCTCTGCCTGCTTGATTGCTCATAATGAAACGCTAATGGAGATGCCTGAGAATGATCTGCTTCCCACCTCGCTCCCTTTTTGCACCTGTGCAATGAAGCAGAACGGGACAATGTTGGAAAGGAGAAACATAAATTTGTTTTAATACTGGAATTTGGGTAGAAAATAAAATTTGCATATCCTGCTACCATTTAAAAAAAGTAGCAAGAACAGATTCAAATTCCTTCAAACTTTGGTGGGGATGTTAGAGGGAGAGACGGGGAGGTCATGGAGAGAGATTCAAAGGTCAGAGGGAGTGGCGGCGAGGTTGGAGGGAGCGGCGGCGAGGTCAGAGGGAGCGGCAGCGAGGTCAGAGGGAGTTAAGTTGGAGTCCTGCAGTTTCCTTCAAAAGTTCTAACAACCTGTTGGGAGAGAACGTAAATGTTCGTAAATGCTCATTCCTCGCTTAGACTGCGTTAAAATTTTTAGTGGTATAGTTTGAGGTTAGTGCATTGCTATTTCAGATCTTTAACATTTTAATTTCCTAAGCAACTCAAACTCGCCCATTTTGGACATTAAAATTACCTTCTTTATTTTATCAAGCCTGTCCTTTGAGTATTTTGAGAGGGGGCATCCAGTCACTTTTGAGATCTTATGTTTTGCAGGGTGTTTTTTAGGGAGGCTTTGATGAGTGAAAAATTTTGACTCATGCCACCAATCCAATGATGGGACAGGGGTCAACAGAGTTCAAGATACAATAAAGGTCCTCTTCAGGTACAAACAACATGCCGGATAGTTCCTGGAATCAGGGTTCTCCGTCTGAGAGATATGTTGAAGACTCATAATAATCTTATGCTCCACAAAATCCATGTCTCCAACAGCCAATAAGCCAGCTGCTCCTATATCCATGGATACAACGTCATGACTAGCCATTATCAACCATAATGTTTCCTGGCTATATACATGAATAATTCAGCCTCTTTGCGATCCCTTGCCTTCCACCCCTGCCCCTTGCATGTAATTGTGAACCTCAGTGCCAGGCAAAACTGGTCAGGGGCCACACTGGCAGGCCATGTCAGGGAACTTAACAGGCACCTAAATGCTGATTATAAGGTCTAAGGACGAATTTACTCTGTTGGGCCTCATTGTTACACCATTGGGATTGCGTTTGGTTTGGCGTGCCATGGATTTAGACCCCAGTCTAACAGACACAGATCATTCTGAAACAGCATCCATTTCATAATACTGAATTGTCATCCTAGCCCTTGGCAATGCTTTTCCACAGATGTGATGAATGTGCTGATTATTATACAATGACATTCCCCTTTTGCTGATTAAATACCTGGATAAATGCCAGTTTAACACACATTCCAAATTGCCTCATGTCCAAAAATTGCAATGTGAACCATAATGAATATTTTTAGCATTTTTCCATTATCTTAAAATTTTCAATAAAACAATCTTACAAGCATAAAGAGGCAGAGGCGACATCTATTGCTGAGATAGCATTTATGCTGATGTATAGCTGAGGACTCTCCAAAGCTTGTGATTAGCTGAGCATATTCAATTAGCAGAAACTTACATTTTGGTCCCGCAGAAGCTGTGCCTGTGATGGTAGACCGGGGGCCTCCTTTCATTGGAAAGCCACCCTTTCCTCTACGTGTGACAGGTATTGTGACACGCGGGCGTTTTATTGGTATAACAGCACGGGGTGGTGGTGGAACACGGCCGTGGTAATCAAACATCCTGAGAACAAAACAGAAGCATTTACGGTCAGAATACATGATGCAAAGGTGGCTTTACTTCCATGTTTAAATGGCAAAGTTAGCACCCATATGCTGGTTTATGAGACACTAAAATAACTCAAACAAATGATATCAGCCACACCAAGCCACTTAATGAATGGACGTGCTTCACAGGCGTCACAGCTTCTCAGTTTTACACTCTGGGATTGAGATTGTCACCTAACATGGATGACAAAAACATATGGTGAGCTTTCAATTCCCTTTTGGCTGCAGCCTCATGTTAATTGTGGTGTAGTTAGGAGTTTGTCAGATGTGTGGTGCCATTTGTTGTTTTGTCGTTTGGCTGAATTTGACAAAAAGGGAAAAATAAATGAAACTCAGCCACGGTTTACTGATTTTCTGTAAATTGCTGGTGTCTCCCCTGTGGCCTTGAATGGAGGGAGTGAAGGTAAGGAGCAGAATTCTGCTGGGGCAGGGTTAGTTGGCAGGGGATATTTGGACTTGGGCAATCAGATGTCACTCACTTTCCACTTTAAATCACAGGTTTAAAATGGGAAGTAAATGACAGCTGACTGCCAAAGTTGCATAACAGGACCAGAACTCATTCCTCATGTACCTGTCGCCATTTTAACAACTGGGCTTGTGTCTGTGTTTCCCACCTCATTACCATGTTTCTATCACATTCACAAAGATAGGAACCAGTGGTTTAAATGTCATTCTCCTGGGTCTTGGAAAACCTAGCAGTGAAATGGAGAGCCAGTGATAGTCCTCCAATGGCTTCCAACTGTTGCCTTCTGCTTTCCAATTGGCAGCTGGCCAGCCTGCTAATTTTGCCAGTTGCTGGATGTGAAAAAGAACCAAAAAAAAATGATGTTGAGGTTCTGATTGTATTTTTTGACTTTAGCAATCTTGGCAAGGGGAACTTGGACAGATGTTGGGGCTTGCCTTTGAAAAGGGTCGAAATGCCTACTTTTAAGTGTGGTTAATGGATCCCTCTTGTTTGTCTTAACCCAAAATGACGGGCATGCTCTTCTAGCTGGAAATGCGTACATGCTCCTTCCCCATCGTATTGGGGTGGTGCAGTACCCAAATCTTGTGTGGATCAGTATCTGGACCATGAGAGTTTAGTGGAAAATGATATTTTTTGATCAGGGTGACAGCGCTGGTCTTCTCCTGTGCTTTACATATCTTTATTCTTATGTACCATTGCCAGATAAAACATTTTAAATCTGTTTAGGCCCAATTGCTTCATGCTTTTATACTTTTCACATTTGAACTGAACTTAATACGATAATTACACACACCCATCATTTCATCTCACTAAAATCTTAGTGACAACATGGTACAGTTTCCCAAATATTGTTAAATTGGTGTTAAGAATATTGAACAATTTGCATAATTGATGCATTGCAAAAGAAATGACTGCAATTTATAAAATCTCCAGGTAATCAGGAGCAAATGGCAACAAAGAATAAGAAACAACCTCAAAGTGTGTTTCGCTGCATTGATTATTTTATTGGCATGGAGTACTGAAGACAGATTAATTAATTATAGACAAATTCATTATACACTGAACAAATGTCAAGATCACTGAACCATCCTAGGTCAGCGACTGAAGGCTGGATTCTTTGACCTCATCTGCAGCTGAGATTTTCCGGTCCCAATTCCAAGCAACTTTGCTGGAAGCAGTTTCAATACAGCAGCAGCTAACTGCCCAGCAGCTCATAGCTACATAAGCCTGGTAATAGGCCAAATTTGGAAAGGGAGATGGCGGGAGTAAAATTTCCCGACAGCAGACAGGCCACATGCAGAGTCTGGAGCCTGGAACTGACTTGGAGACAGCATTAGATTTGGATTGATGCCTCCTCTCCATCACCCCAGCACATAGACTATTGGGTTGCGATTGGTCACCCAGTGGGTAGATTACCCCACCTCAATGATTTTCCTACAGCATGTGTTTTAATTTTTTAATGCTGCAGGAAACACCTTTATTCTGAAGTGCTCTGGCGGTCTCTTGTCTGCTTCAGCAGCACCCACCTATCCCGGTAGGTCATATCTTGCAGCAGGCTCTCTGATCAGGCCTTCTGCTTCCTTGGTCCATGTGCAATCCTTAACTGCACAGACTCCCAATGGCAGGAGATCATGCATGCTGCCATAGCCACTTCCACTTATGAACCAGAATTAAGACTGATGTTATAATTGTGACCCAGCTCGCAACATTGAAGTCCTTGAGTTTCAGGCTATGTCGATCTTTTGAACATATGTTAAATCCATTTCTTGTGCATATTTACCAGAAATGTGCAATGCTGGTCTAGCCAGTGACACCCTCATTGATGAAGGAACTTTTAAAAAGTCATGCAGGAAAATAGAAATTTGGATAAACCTTTTGAACATTGGATTTAGGAATATCGTGATCTCTTTGTCCATTAGTTCTGGCATCAGTTACTTTAGTACTAAGTTATCAAGTTAGAATAGTCACAATGGAAATGGTGGAATTATGTTGGACTCTGATATTTGTGCTGAGGCATAGAATCAACGTGAAGACTATTGCATAGGAAAAGGCAACATTCAAGAGCTGGAGTGTAAAGCATTGCTGCACGTGTAGATGCATTGATTAAGAAAGGATTCAGTGTTCTCTGTGCTTCGCCATTCACTCCCAACACCAAACCCAATTCCCTTCCCATCCATGATTGCAAACATTCTCATTACTAAAATTAAAAGAGAAATTGCTGGACAAACTCAGCAGGTCAGGCTGCACCTGTGGAGAAAGAAACAGAGTTAACATTTCAGATCTAAATCATCCTTTTTACAGAATTTGCCATCACTCGCTGGGACGCGTTCTCACCTTTGCCCATACACAGCAGTTTGGTGTGCGGATTATGTGCCTTTTAAACTAATGAAAGGAAAACCAGGTGGCGATCCATCCTGCTGGAACAAATGTTCGGGCAGCTGAAGGTGAAAATGTACGCCCTCATCAGATCAACGATGGCTAGTCAAAACTAACAGCCCAACAGAGGAGAACAAAAACAATTCTGGAAGCTAAAGACAGTAAGGGGTAACCGGCTTGTTACCCCTCAGATCATTCATTTTTTAAAATTCATTTTTATGGGATATGGGTGTCACTGGCTGGCCAGCATTTATTGCCCATCCCTAGTTGCCCTCACTCAGAAGGCAGCTGAGAATCAACCACACTGCTGTGGGTCTGGAGTCACACGTAGGCCAGACCTGGTAAGGAAGACAGATTTCCTTCCCTAAAGGACATTAGTGAACCAGATTGTTTTTTCCAACAATTGACAATGATGTTATGGTTATTATTAGACTTTTAATTCCAGATTTTTATTAAATTGAAATTCCACCATCTGCCATGTCGGGATTTGAACCCAGATCCCCAAAGCATTATCCTGCATCTCTGGATTACTAGTCCAGTGATAATTCCGTTGTGCCACTGCCTCCCTGCATTCATTCAATTTAATGTACAGTAAATCATCCACAGTGTGTGCACTTCATATGATTGTTGATGGTGGGTAAGGCTTCCTGACAGCAGCAGAAAATCAAATTATAATCCTATGGTGCTGTACCTTCAGAAATGGGTGGAAAAATAACAACTCTGCAACCCAGGTCACATATTCTAATATTACCCAAAACAGCATCTGATCAAGCTATGGAAATATTATACTTCCACATTTTTGTAGCTGTCACCTTCATTAAAGCTTGATCTTCTAGTTAAAAATGCACTCCTATTTTGACAACTATCCAGATGACCTTTAAAGAAATTCATCTTGAAACAAATACCAAGGTGCTGGTTTGAAAAGCTCCATTTGATCAAATTTCAGATGAGATTTATACTGGTGAGAAGAAGTCTGGAGGAGGCACTGATAAGACTGCATTATTCATGTTAACCCTGAATGAATAAACTGGTTTTGTGCCTTTTTTCCCCCTCGGAAGATTTATAACAACGGTTATATATTCTGCCAGAGCTTTGGCTTGACTTTTCAGATCGCAACTATCAGCATTATCATCAGGGAGAGGAGGAACATCAGTTATCGAACTGTGCTGGTGATTGATCGAAGTTGGTCACACTTTTAGCAAAGGCTGGGACAAAAACGTCATTCCTTGTCAGGCAGATTTTCCATTTGAGATTTGGAGAAGAATGGGACCACTATAAAGCTCAACATCTCATCGTTTGATTAAGCCTTCCACTGACACAAGAAGGAATTTGCATTTCTACATAAAGAACTTCTGTAGGGAAAAAGGGGATTTATCCAGGACCTAATCAGAATTGAATGTATTTGTGGCAGAGTCAGCAGGAAATGATGGTGAGGAATCACAGGACACAGAGACATTGTGGTTGTTATTTGACTAGTCATCCAGAGACTTGGACATAAATTTAAATCGCAACATGATGTCGAGAATGTTTAAATTTCACTAATTAATTAAAATTTTTAAAAACTACGGTGGCAAGGTAGCTAGCACTGCTACCTCACAGCTCCGGGTTCGATTCCCACCTTAGGTCACTATGTATGTGGAGTCTGCAGGTTTGAATCATAAAATCCCTACAGTGCAGAATGAGGCCATTCTGCCCTTTGGGCCTGCACTAACAACAATCATGCCCAGGCCCTATCCCAGTAACCCCACATATAAGAACATAAGAACTAAGAGCTGGAGTAGGCCACCTGGCCCCTCAAGCCTGTTCTGCCATTCAATAAGATCATGGGTGATCTTTTGGTGGACTCAGCTCTACTTACCTGCCCGTTCGCCATAACCCTTAATTCTTAACTGTTCAAAAATTTATCTATCCTTGCCTGAAAAACATTCAATGAGATAGCCTCAACTGCTTTACTGGGCAGAAATTCCACAGATTCACAACCCTTTGTGTGAAGAAGTTCCTCCTCAACTCAGTCCTAAATCTGCTTCCTCTTATTTTGAGGCTATGCCCCCTAGTTCTAGTTTCACCTACCAATGGAAACAACTTTCCTGCTTCTATCTTATCTATTCCCTTCATAATCTTACAAGTTTCAATAAGATCTCCCCTCATTCTTCTGAATTCCAATGAGTATAGCCCCAGTTTACTCAGTCTCTCCTCATAAGTCAACCCTCTCAAGTCCTGAATCAACCTACTGAAGAGTTGAGTCGATGGTTAAAAAGAAAAAGGAGGCTTATGTTCGGATGAGATTGGAGGGCTCAGATAGTGCACTAGAAAGCTTTAGATTGGCTAGGAGGGAGTTGAAGAGTGAGTTGAGAAGGGCTAAAAGAGGACATGAGAAGACTTTGGCTGATAGGATTAAGGAGAATCCTAAGGCATTCTATACGTATGTCAAGAACAGAAGGTTGGTCAGGGCAAGATTAGGGCCAGTTACAGACAGCAGGGGGAAGTTGTGTGTGGAATCGGAGGAGATTGGAGAAGTATTGAACCAATATTTCTCTTCGGTGTTCACGCAGGGGGACATGAATATAGCTGAGGAGGACATTGGGTTGCAGGGGTGTAAAATAGACAGTATTACGGTTGATAAAGAGGATGTGCTGGAAATTCTTGAGGGGCTGAAAATAGATAAGTCCCCTGGTCCGGATGGGATCTACCCTAGGATTCTCTGGGAGGCTAGAGAGGTGATTGCAGAGCCTCTGGCTCAGATCTTCAGGTCGTCATTGGTCTCTGGTGTAGTCCCGGAGGATTGGAGGATAGCGAATGTTGTCCCATTGTTTAAGAAGGGGAACAGAGACTTTGCCGGGAATTATAGACCGGTGAGTCTTACTTCTGTTGTGGGCAAGGTTTTAGAAAAAATTATTAGGGATAGGATTTATAGTTATTTGGAGTGTAATGAATTGATTAGAAATAGTCAGCATGGTTTTGTAGCGGGTAGGTCGTGCCTTACTAACCTTATTGAGTTTTTTGAGAAGGTGACCAAAGAGGTGGATGGGGGTAAGGCAGTTGACGTGGTATACATGGATTTTAGTAAGGCGTTCGATAAGGTTCACCATGGTAGGCTTCTGCAGAAAATGCAGATGTATGGGATTGTGGGTAATCTAGGAAGTTGGATCAGGAATTGGCTATCAGATAGGAGACAGAGGGTGGTGGTGGATGGTAAATATTCATCATGGAGTGCAGTTACGAGTGGTGTGCCTCAGGGATCTGTTTTGGGGCCACTGTTGTTTGTAATTTTTATTAATGATCTGGATGAGGGTATAGTTGGGTGGATTAGTAAATTTGCTGATGACACCAAAGTTGGAGGTGTGGTAGATTGTGAGGAAGGGTGTCATAGTCTGCAGGGAGACTTAGATAGGTTGCAGAGCTGGGCCGAGAGGTGGCGGATGGAATTTAATGCGGAGAAGTGTGAGGTAATTCACTTTGGTAGGAGCAACAGATGTGTCGAGTATAGGGCTAACGGGAGGACTTTGAATAGTGTGGATGAACAGAGGGATCTAGGTGTGTGTGTACATAGATCCCTGAAAGTTGGGAATCAAGTAGATAAGGTTGTCAAGAAGGCGTACGGTGTCTTGGCGTTTATTGGTAGGGGGATTGAATTTAGGAGTCGCAGTGTAATGTTGCAACTGTACACTACTCTAGTGCGGCCGCACTTGGAGTACTGTGTGCAGTTCTGGTCCCCGCATTACAAGAAGGATGTGGAGGCGTTGGAGAGGGTGCAGAGGAGGTTTACTAGGATGTTGCCTGGTATGGTGGGGAGGTCCTATGAGGAGAGACTGAGGGATCTAGGGTTGTTTTCGTTGGAAAGAAGGCGGCTAAGAGGGGATCTTATTGAAACATATAAGATGATTAGAGGTTTAGATAGGGTGGATAGTGATAGCCTTTTTCCTCGGATGGAGAAAGCTAGCACGAGGGGGCATGGCTTTAAATTAAGGGGGGGTAGCTACAGGACGGATGTCAGGGGTAGGTTCTTTACCCAGCGGGTGGTGAGGGATTGGAATGCCCTGCCTGCTGCAGTTGTAAATGCGTCTAGTTTGGGGGCGTTTAAGAGATCTCTGGATAGGTTTATGGACGAAAAGGGATTGGTATAGGCTAGTGGGTCATTGTTTTTGTAACTGGTCAGCGCAACATCGTGGGCCGAAGGGCCTGTTCTGCGCTGTAATGTTCTATGTTCTATGTTCTATGAATCTCCTCTGCACCCCATCCAGTGCCAGTATACCCTTTTTCAAGTAAGGAGATCAAAACTGTACATAGAACTCCAGTACAGCTTCACTAGCGCCTTATACAGCTGCAACATAAGAACATAACAACATAAGAAATAGGAACAGGAGTAGGCCATCTGGCCTTTCGAGCCTGCCCCGCCATTCAATAAGATCATGGCTGATCTGTCGTGGCTCAGTTCCACATTCCCGCCCTCTCCCCATAACCCTTAATCCCCTCTCTTATCAAAAACCCATCAACCCTCTTCTTAAAAATATTTAACAAGGTAGCCTCCACCACTTCAACAGGCAGAGAATTCCAGAGATTCACCACCCTTTGAGTGAAGAAGTTCTTCCTCAACTCCGTTCTAAACTGCCCCCCCTTTATCTTGAGGCTGTGCCCCCTAGTCCTACTGTCCTTTCTGAGCGGGAAGAGTCTCTCCACCTCTATCCTATCCATCCCATTCATCATCTTATACGTCTCAATGAGATCTCCCCTCATTCTTCTAAACTCTAACGAGTACAAGCCTAGTTTATTCAGCCTCTCCTCATAACTCAACCCTCTCAACTCCGGCATCAGCCTAGTAAACCTCCTCTGCACTCCCTCCAAGGCCAAAATATCCTTGCGTAAGTACGGCGCCCAAAACTGCACACAGTACTCCAGCTGCGGCCTCACCAATGCCCTATACAGCTGCAGCAAGACCTCCCTACTTTTATATTCAATCCCCCTTGCTATGAAGGCTAGCATCCCATTTGCCTTCCTGACCACCTGCTGCACCTGCAAGCTGGGTTTTTGCGACTCATGCACAAGGACCCCGAGGACCCTCTGCACCGCCGCCTGCTGCAGTTTTTCTCCACGTAAGTAATAGTCCTTCCTACCATTCTTCCTACCAAAGTGGACCACCTCGCACTTGCCAACATTAAATTCCATTTGCCATTTCCTGGCCCATTCGCCCAGCCTATCTAAATCCTTCTGCAGACTCTCCACACCCTCCGCACAATTTGCCGTTCCCCCAATCTTGGTGTCATCAGCAAATTTCGACACCCTACACTCGGTTCCCTCCTCCAGATCATCTATATAAATGGTAAAAAGCTGAGGCCCCAGCACCAACCCCTGGGGCACTCCACTAGTCACCATCCGCCAATCCGAATAGCACCCGTTGACCCCCACTCTCTGCCTCCTATATGACAACCAATCCTCTATCCACGCTAACACCCTACCCCCAACTCCATGTCCCTCGACCTTCTGCAATAACCTCTTGTGAGGTACTTTGTCAAACGCCTTCTGAAAATCCAGAAAGACCACATCCACCGGCTCTCCTCTATCGACCGCCCTAGACACATCCTCTTAGAACTCCAGTAAATTTGTCAGACACGACTTCCCTTTAATGAAACCATGCTGCGTCTGCTCTATCAAGCAATTCCCTTCAAGATGCCTCGCAATTTCCTCCTTAATGACGGATTCTAACATTTTACCTACCACAGACGTTAAACTAACCGGCTTATAATTCCCCGCCTTTTGCCTGGCACCCTTCTTAAACAACGGAGTAACATTAACCGTTTTCCAATCTTCCAGCACTTCCCCGGAATCCAGCGACGTCTGGAAAATAACCACCAAGGCATCCACAATCACCTCCGCCATTTCTTTCAGAACCCTCGGATGCATTCCATCCGGTCCTGGGGACTTGTCCACAATCAGCCCCTCCAGTCTGTCGAGCACCACCTCTCTAGTAACAGTAATGTCATGGAGACCCTCCAGTCCTACCACCGTTCCATCTCTAACACCCAGCAAATTATTCACGTCCTCCTCCGTGAAGACCGAAACAAAAAAGTTATTCAAGACCTCAGCCATTTCCCCATCCCCTACCACTAAGTCCCCCCTCTCATCCTCTAAGGGTCCAACGTTCACCCTAGCCAGCCTCTTCCTTTCTATATACTTATAAAAACTCTTGCTATCCTTTTTTATATTAAGCGCTAGCCCAGCTTCATAGTTTATCCTACCCATCTTTATCAATTTCTTTGTCAATCTTTGTTGACATTTAAACCTCTCCCAATCCTCTTCTCGCCCACTACTCTTAGCTACTCTAAACGCCTCTGCTTTTAATTTAACACTTTCCTTTACCTCCTTCGTTATCCACGGCTGATTACCTCTCCTCCTACGGTCCTTTTTGACCATCGGAATAATTTTCTGCTGAGCACCAAGAAAGATCTCCTTAAAAATCCTCCACTGCTCCTCAGCAGACCTACCTTCCAACACGCTCCCCCAGTCCACATTCGCCAATTCCTCTCTCATCCTACCGTACTCCCCTCTGTTCAAACAAAGGACGCGTGTCCAGGAACCCACTTTGTCGTCCTCCATCTGCACCAGAAACTCCGCCATACAATGATCACTCTCCCCAAGAGGATCCTTCACCGCAAGGTCCTTGATTCTACCCGCCTCATTACATAACACCAGATCCAAAACAGCTCGCTCTCTCGTCGGCTCCAACACACACTGTTCCAGGAAACTATCCCGGCAGCATTCCAAGAAAGCTCCATCCCTTTAGCAATGAAGGACAAAATTCCAATTGCCTTCTTAATTACCTGCTGTGCCTGCAAACAAAGTTCTTGAGATTCCTTCACAAGGACACCCAGGTCCCTCTGCACAGCAGCATGCTGCAATTTTTTTACTATTTAAATAATAGTCCATTTTGCTGTTATTCCTACGAAAATGGGTAACCTCACATTTACCAACATTGTATTCCATCTGCCAGACACTCGCCCACTCACTTAGACTATCTATATACCTTTGCAGACTTTCAGCATCCTCTGCACACTTTGTTCTTCCACCTATCTTAGTATCATCTGTGAATTTTGACACACTACACTTGGTCCCCAACTCCAAATCATCTATGTAAATCATAAACAATTGCAATCCCAACTCTCATCCCCGAGGCACACCACTAATCACTGATCACTAATCAGAAAAACAACCATTTACCCCTACTCTTTGCTTTCTGTTAGTTAATCAATCCTCTATCCATGCTAATACATTACCTGTAACATCGTGGACCTTTGTGTAGCAGTCTTTGGTGTGGCACCTTGTCAAGTGCCTCTGGAAATCCAGATACACCACATCCACAGGTTCCCCACTGTCCACTGCACATGTAATATTCTCAAAGAATTCCATCAAGTTAGCCAAACATGACCTTCTCTTCATGAACCCATGCTGCGTCTTATCAATGGGACAATTCACATCCAGACGTCTCGCTATTTCTTTCTTGATGATAGATTCATGCAATTTGTCTTACTAATGGGGCAATTTATATCCAGATGTCTCGCTATTTCTTTCTTAATGATAGATTCATGCATTTCCCTACTTCAGAAGTAAAATTCACCTCACTAATCTCCTTGACAATAAGGGCAATTTGCCATGGCCAATCCATCTAACCTGCACATCTTTGGACTCTGGGAGGAAACTGGAGCATCCGGAGGAAACCCATGCAGACATGGGGAGAAAGTTGAGTTTGGGGCGAGTGTGGTTTATGGGAGTCAGGCCCTCTGCCCTTGGAAACAGTTCACAGGCAGCCACAAGGGCAGCCAGATGCACAGGCGGGTTTGATGACAGGTATGTCTTGGTGCTCCAAAACTTCATCACACCTGTGAAAAAAAAGTAGCAAAAAAAAAGCCCTCCAGTCCTCACTCCTCACACCTGCTCTCCCCACGCCCTCCCCATACTTCAACCCCGCCAGCGCAGGCCAAATCACTCCCCACCTACCCCACCCTCATTGTCTTTCATTCCTTCCATACTGACCTAGGCTCATCCATTCACTCCATGGCACTTCATAACCACTATTCCAATGTGATGCATATTCATGTCAATTCAGGCCCCCTCACCCTTCTCCCTTTGCTCTTATACCCTCCATGTCCACTCACCTATTATACACTATGGGCAGATCTCAGGGCCCATGCTGAGACTAAATAAACTATTTAGGTGTCTATTAATGAATTTATTGTTTATAAAAGCTCTGATAAAAAAAACCACAACATTTAACCTTTAATCCACTCTAATCCAACAAGCATTTGTATTCACAACCCACTTCAAAGGCTTGATAAGGTCTTGGAACTGTCAAACTGTGAACTGACAAACACTCATAGTAATGACGGGTTGTAAAATCAAGCGTGCAGCACTAATCCGGTCATGGTATCCTTCAGACTTATGTCAATAGGCGGAGTGAAATAGTAAGCACTTTTTTCTTCAACAGTGCAGAGATTATTTCTCTAAATATTTAAGTATCTTACCAGTTTCCTTTGACAGCTCTTTTGGCAGTTTCACTGAACTCGACAGTTCCAATGAGCTTGTCCACTTTTTGCAATTCATAGAATCTATAGAATCCCTACAATGCAGAAGGCCATTTGGCCCATAATACTGCACTGAATCTCCAGAGACCACTGGCTGTTAAGCAGCGGATGCCTGACTTCAGATAAGGGGCTTTTGATGGATACTATTCCCTGGCCTCCCCCCCGCCCTTCCTGCTGAAACGTAACTCTTGATTTTTGGCTTTCACCCCACCCAAGTTCAAAACTCCCAGCAGCCTAAAAATTGAGGCTGGGCAGGAGATCATTAAGTCCTTGCCCACCCCAGTGTAAAATTGCTATGTGGTCAGGACGGGTGGAGACACAAGGGTCAATTTCAAGCTCCCCCCACACCCCTCCTCCCCCCATTCCCTGCTAAAAGCCGGTAATGAGAGGATTGTAAAATTCTGATCTACGATTCATCATCTATTTGAACCCCAGAATTTCCTTGCAACAAATTCAAATAAATGATTAGTCTCAACTTACGATGGCTAAATATTCTTTCTGAAAAGTTATATTCTATCCTCAATGATTGATTGCTATTCAGGTTCAGAAGCTAATTAAACAACACTTATTCACTATTGATATGAGTGTTGACAGTATCCAAAAAAAAGTTCGGTTTTATCATTAAAAAACCCAGTTCGTGAATGAAGAGAGTCTGTAATCTCAGTGGCTCCCACCTAGTTGACACTGAACACTTAATGATTTGCTGCATTATCTGTATTCTTTCCTTGTCACACAACATCAATTAGTTACATTCAGTGCAACAAACAAAACACAATCTCCATTATACTATGATAATCTCTCATCCAGTTTGTGAAAATATTTTTGTAGGGAGGATAATTAGGCAAGTATGAAAACTACCAGGCTGATTTGTAATCACAGGACTTGTCAAAATATATATACCCTGTGCTTGGCTTTCAATCCAAGATTCATTTAACATCATATATGTTTTTAATGATTGATTCATTAGACATTCTTGGAACTAAAAACCTAGTCAGAGTGTTAATTTCAAGACTATGTGAATTAATGGAGAGGTCTGTCAGCATGTACTAATAACATGTAGCCAAAGACAATCCGACAATACCAATATCTCTACACTACACTTGCATTTTATTTTGGTTTCTATGTTATTATTTATGAGTATCTATCATAAATTTTAGAACAAATGGTTCTCAGATTTTTTATCAGCCTGAAACACAGATGGTGGTGTAATAATAATAACACAAGTTTAAAAATCACATAAGCTGCAAGTCGTATCTTAGTCACACAGGGAAAGCTATGTGAAAACCATAGGTCTTGATTAAGAGGCAAGGATCATTTAATTGAATAATATGTAGCTACAGCTTAAGATGCCTATTAGAACAAGCAACAATAGAAAGGGAGGTTGATATACCATTGGTCAGAGATGTAGCTATCATTGCTTGATGGTATTATCACACACAAGTTACAATTGGACACTATACCGTTAGGTGGATAGAGATGATTTCTATAATTACTTGTAATCAAATCTGAAACTATAGTTGCTTGTGTATTTTTGAATTTGGCACTTTGACTGGTCTTTCAGGTTAGATTGGGGTCCTGTAGCACTACAGTGGTCAACAAATCATCTTGAATCACTCCAAGATTCCTGGCTTGGGTCACTGTCTGTGTGGAGTTTGCATGTTTTCCCCATGCCTCCTTGGGTTTCCTCTGGGCGCTCTGGTTTCGTCCCACAGTCCAAAGATGTGCAGGTTAGGTGCATTTGCTATGTTAAATTGCCACTTAGTGTCCCGGGATACCTAGATTAGGGGGATTAGCAGGGTAAATGTGTGAGGTTATGGGGATAGGGCCTGAGTGGGATTGCTGTTGGTGCAGACTCAAAGAGCCAAATGGCCTCCTTCTGCACTATGATTCTATGATTCCATGATTCTATGAAAATGAACAGCTACTTGGATGAACATGGAGTAATAAAAAGATCCAGCATGGACTGGTTAAGGGTAAATTGTGTTTAACTAACTTGTTTGAGTGTCAGAGAAGGGTGGATGAGGGCAGTGCACAGTATAATTGGTCTGTGGTGATAATGTGCACTTATTGGCTTCTGAGCAAAACTAAAGCATGTTGAGTATAAGGAGCAGTAGAAGCATGGATATCAAACAGGCTAATTGAAATACATTAATGACTGGGACCTGGAGGTCTGTCGCACATTTTGAAACCTGAAGATGATGCAAAACTTGGAAAAAAAAAGTAAACAGTGAAAAGATAGTAAGACTTCACAAGGACAAAGGCTGTTGGAATGGGTGGACACAGAATGAAAATTCAAAACAGAAAAATGTGTAATGATAACATTTTTCAGGAAAAGTGTTATGTCTTATGCCCCAGAGATATACAGAGATGATGCACCTTCAAAATGAGCAGGAAGAGTTTTGTTCAATGCTTTAAATATGTCTTAACATAACATGTTTTCAGCACCCTGCTTCAGTTGAGTTACTCTTTTGCAGTTGCCACACCCAGGCTAACTAATCACAGAGAACCAGTCATGCATAACCAAACACTGAACAATTGAACACTACAACGAGGAGAGGTGATGCAGGAACAACGAGACTAGCAGGAGTGATTAGGCTCAAATCATTGTCGGTAGCTGGACATGTTAGCAAAGCAGTTAATAAAGCATACGAGACCTTGGACTTAACAGAGGAGGTTATAAAATGCTATTCTGATCCCAGCTGGAAATTTGGGTGTAGCACTTTAGGAAGAACATGAAGACTTTGGAGAGGTTACAGAAGAAATTTCCTTTTTGGTTCCAGCATGTGGATTGGCTGGATCAGCTGGAGATTGTTCTTCTTAGGACCAGGAAGGAAGACAAAGGGGAAATTTGGTTGGGGCTTTAAAATTATGAAGGCCTTCAATAGGTTAATAAAGGTTTCCAATGGCTGCAGAGACCATTTCAAAAGGGACAGACTTGAGGTGATTTCCAAAACAATCAGAGACAACATAAGGAAAAATTGTTTTATGCACTGAGTGGTTAGAATTTGGAATGCACTGCCTGATGAGTGGTGTTGGAAGCAGATTAATACTACGATATGCAGCTGAATTAATACAACAGTAGAGAAATGAACATTAGGAAGCATCTTCTAAAGCCAAAACTAAGGAAGGTGAACTATTTGGATCCTTTTTGGCCCTATAAATTTCTTTCATAACCAGTGATGAACTCTCATCTTGTGCTTCAGGTTATAGAGCAGTCAGTTCAATCGGTTTAGTTAACTAGCTGATGAATGATAGAACATTTTTCACTCGGTAGCCTGACTACAGTAGCTGGAGAATGTTGACCAGAGTGTCAACACATTAGTTTCCTACTCACAACAGCACAAATGCATCTTACATTCTTGTGAACTGAAGCTAAGCTATTTATTCATAAAGAGAGTAAATGTTTTTGTTCCTCCGATGTTAAATAATGAAAGGCAGCTGGCGGCAGAGCGTTGAGGTACTTGGGATATAGGTCGCCTCCCAGAAAGATGAGAGCGCAGGTTTAATCCTTCAATTCACTTGCTCTTTTTTAGTTCCTCGTTACACTGTAGACAGACCATTATTACTGTTCGATCGTTTCTTCAGCTGGGTAAGAAGTAATTTATCTGCTTCCCGACATTCGTTGCAAACTTGTTTGATACCTCACTGAACAAGCTCTGGCAGCAGAAGTCACAATTATCACCTCCACAAATTGGTTGGTTGAATTAACAAAGGCCTTACCTCGG
The DNA here is from genome assembly GCF_965287045.1 of Carcharhinus amblyrhynchos. Classification (NCBI taxonomy): domain Eukaryota; kingdom Metazoa; phylum Chordata; class Chondrichthyes; order Carcharhiniformes; family Carcharhinidae; genus Carcharhinus; species Carcharhinus amblyrhynchos. Next base: position 82,114,208 of record NC_137331.1, on the reverse strand, counting down.
AAAGTGCAGTTGAATGGATTCTCATTAAGTGCACAACAGCTTTCTGGCTGAACCAAAGCTATAAATAGGCTGGAGTTGAATATTTGTAAGATATCAATCTTTGGCAGGTTCTCATATCAGGATATGAAACATTATAGCATAAAAATTTCTGGCAGGAGACCTTATTTACAATAGTCCCTTGAATCCCATTTGTTGGTAAGAAACTAGTTTGACTTTCTTCTGTAATCCCATATGCTTTATCGTCTTACCACTGTATCTCTGTTTAAAGCACATTCTCATAGTCCAATTTCATGTTAACACAGTTGGTAAATTAGGACCGTTCCTCAATTGTGCCATCACCTCTTCTCAACCTCCAAATCACCAGCTTCCTCTCCGAGCGTCTCGCTCACCACCCTTCCTGTTCTCCATCTCTTTCCGACTCTTCTGCTTGCCACCTCCTCCCTGGTCCTGCCATCCCCTCCCATTCACAACTCTTCTCAGTCCCTTGCTTGCTGGAGAGTCCGGACAAGTGGCAAACTGGCAAGTAGCAGGATGTTGAATGAGTTGGTATCTGAAGTTATTAAAACTAAGATGTAGAAGCAGAAGTAGGCTATTCGGCCCATTGAACCTGACTGAAGTTAAATGTCACAGGGTAGGCTTACAGTAACACTGTAATGATGTTACTATGAAAATCCCCTTGTCGCTACACTCTGGCATCTGTTTGGAGGAAGAATTTGTGGGAGGAAACCGGAGCACCTGGAGAAAACCCACACAGACATGGGGAGAACATGCAGACTCTGCACAAACAGTGACCCAAGCTGGGAATTGAACCCAGGTCCTTGGTGCTGTGAGGCAGCAGTGCTAACCACTCTGCCATTGTGCTGCTCTCTGCCATTCATTGACATCATGACTGATCTGATGTGATAAGCCTTAACTCTATTTCACTGCCCTTTCCCCATAATCCTTGATTTTGGTGGCTTCTGCAGCCCCCTGCAGCAAATAATTCTGTAGTTTCACTGCTCTCTGAGGGTAGAAGTTCCTTCTCATCTGTGTTCAAAATGGGCAACCTCTTACTCTATGATTATGCCTTTTGGCCCTAGAGTCTGGGTCATCCAAACTCAAAGCACTAGTTTTATTCTCTCTCCCTAGATGCTGTCAGACCTGCTGAGATTTTCTAGCATTTTTTGCTTTCGTTGCCTTTCCCTGAGGTTGTAAAAAGCAGAACATAAAGGAACAATTGGTAAATTATTTGTTGGTATAGCACCATAAAATCAAAACTGGGTGACAATTTATAAATGTTGTTAGTGCTGTTCATTGTAACTCAAATGTCATAAGGCTGAGGACTTTCTATACTAGACTCACTGCATTCGATTGCATTTGCCATTTGTCTGTCCATTGGTGGGAGTTGTCAAGGTGCTTTTGAATTTATTTGCATCATTCACCACAGTTCTCTGTTTGGTATAATCTGCAAATTTGGAAAGAATTATTTCCTCTAAACCAATTATAAAAACTCTAAATAACAGGAGTCTCAATGCTGATCCTTGGAACTTCTGGCTCTCCAGTAGTAAATATCTGCCCACCAGATTCATTCACTAACTCCTAACCAATCATTTCTCAATCTAGTTTAAGAAATTCCCATTCATCCAATGGGATAGGATATTAGATAGTGGCCTATTATTTGGGACAAAGTCAAGTTTCTTCTTAAAATCAGGTAGACAACATTCACTGTCTCTCCTCAAATTGTTAGGTCTGTTATCTCTTCAAAAAAAATCCAATAAATTAGCAAATCCAATTCTTAAACGGTACGCTTACTGCTCATGATTAGCTTTTGGTGTTTAAGATGCTCCCTTAAATCATCATTCATAATACTTTCGAACATGTCCCCGCCAGTTCAAGCGAGGCTTACTTGGTCTATAATTTGGTGGTTCACCCCTTGCCTTATTTTAAGATAGATGACAAATTTTTTGCATTCCAATATTCTGGTTGGGGCATCTTCAATTAATCTTCAGCGAATAAAATGTAGCTAAAGCAATTAATTTACAATCTAAAGTTTCTTCATGCAGTGGTTACTGATTTTAAAACATTTTAATTCATCCTGTTGTATTTTTAAGGTTCAGTATCAGGAGACCTGCGGAGAAGCTACCCCTTTCTACTGCTCAGAATCCTTCAACATATTACAATTCCTGGCTCTGAATTTGTACAGGGGTCACGTTGCCAGTGCAGCTGCTGTATTTGTACAGCACATTTCATGCCTTGGTTTTAAAATGATGTTAGCAAATGAGTGAAGCACTGCTAACATATATTGCTTGGTTTATTTAAAAGACAGAAGTTCAGAGAACAGTGCGATTCTGAAGCTGAACCTTACGAGTTCAGGATAATTACCAGGTTAAAAATTTCATCCTTCCATGATGAAAGACAGAAACATAAGACATGATTGGATCTGCTGTTTAATAATAATTACATTCAGAAAACCAGGTCTTTGTAGCAATGCAGATGCCAGCACAAGGTCAAATACCTGGTATCCAGGATATAAATATCACTTGTGAACAGATGGGCCAGTGTTTCAAAATTTTGACTTTCATTTGAATGCTGATTTATGAACTTAAGCTGTCAAACGTTCATCAGTGTGTTTGTGTGTGGGCAATGTCTATCAGCTCTCAAATGCATTGCTTTTAGTTTACTGTCATTTTGTTGCTTGAATTGAGTGTTGTATTTTAATTTACTGACAACTCCTGTAAATGAAACACCATCAACAGGCATGCAGTTCAATCCAAACGTTTGTTGCTACGTAGTAAGGAAATTCTCATCCACAAGTTGCAGCACGTAGCTATGAAGAGCAGTGAGGCAAGCAGGAAAAACAAGGGTGCAGAGGTGGGTACTGGCCCCAATGATGGATTCCTCGCCATATTTTTGGCCACTTAGTCAAAAGAAAGTTGAGGGGCGGGTCACAGGATATCACGTTACTGGTGAGCCTTTTTAAAAAATCAGGCACCCCAGTTAAAAAGAAAACCACCCTTCCCCCCGCCACCCCTCACCACCACCACAGAACTCCAGCCCCTACCCCACAGAACACTACCCATGCAACATCCCCCCACATCCAGCACTGAGCCAGGGGACAGTACCCTCTCCCCTCCAGCGGGGCTGTACTTACCAGTGCACCTCCAGTGGGTTCTGCTCACCAGGTGCACATCATAAGGGACCTGTTGTTATTGCCCATGTGAATGGAGAAGGGGGGGTGGGTGTTGGGCAGGACTATCAGCTATAAAGGCCTGCTAATGATGTATAAATATATTCAGATTGGGAACCCCATGCTCAATTTCAGGATACCTGTTACATCATTCCTGCGGGGGGGGGGGCAGGGAGAATCACAACAACAAATCTCAGCACCGTTCAACATGCAGGATTTTTTGCCCGCACAACTGAATCTACTCCACGAAAACTATTATGCAAAATACTCCCAGCAAGACTGTACAGAAATTTGGGCAGACCCACCAGTGCCAGAAAATTTAAATTGGATCCCAAACCTTTTAACGACAAAGTCAGAATTCTGCCTTTCTCTGTGATTAATAAACCAGCAACAAAAGCATGAGAACATATAGTTTTAAAGTAAGCGATTTGTGATTTCATTACATAGTCATGAATTACGGCAAAGCTGAATTTTACCCCTTTTATGAAAATAAAACAGAACAAAATAGGCATACACAAGTTTGGAAATAGAGTAATTGACATTTTCTTTGTATCTTATATTAATAATGAGGTTTCTGGTATCAATTGATATATGCTTCATATGTGTGCTTTTGCATATTTTATGTTTGACAGCAGATTGAGGACGTATTATAACTTAAAGTGCAACTGAACACTTTAATGAGTACTCATATTTCACCTTAAAATACACTGGAATATTCATTAAGACTATTAACAGATAAAATTAAATTGTGTCACAATTATTCAGATGGCGCCATCATTTGCATTTTCATGGAATCAGCTTCCCTTTCAAAGGTTCCTAAAACCAAACTTCAACCGCTACGATTCGGCATTTAGTTTGATTTATTATTGTCACATGTATTAACATACAGTGAAAAGTATTGTTTCTTGCACACTATACAGATAAAGCATACCGTTCATAGAGAAAGAAACGAGAGAGTGCAGAATGTAGTGTTACAGTCATAGCGAGGGTGTAGAGAAAGATCTTAATGCAAGGTAAGTCCATTCAATAGTCTGACAGCAGCAGGGAAGAAGCTGTTCTTGAGTGGGTTGCGACATGACCTCAGACTTTTGTGTCTTTTTCCTGACAGAAGAAGGTGTAAGAGAGAGTGTCAGGGGTGCGTGAGGTCCTTAATCATGCTGGCTGTTTTGCCGAGGCAGCGGGAAGTGTAGACAGAGTCAGTGGATGGGAGGCTAGTTGTCATAGGGTTGTATTCCTGAAGAACTAAATATGTTCTGCATCAAACTAAATATGTGACCTGCTCACCTGATTTTAGGCATCTTGTGTCATATACATTAGTAATTTACATTCTTCAGAGTATCTAATATCTTACAAGTGAATTATGATATAAAACAAAATTAAAGATGCAGTACACGAAAAAAAAACACATGCAGTGAAAAAGAGGTCTTGGCTGGAACCATGGGTAACAACATGAATGACCAGACGTGGGGAAAAGTCACTAGCAGGAAAAATGAATTATGTTAGGATAGGTAGGAACACATCTGGGAGACAGGTGGTGAAGGAGGATGAAATAGCCATCGATTATTGCAGACTGCAGAATGTTAAACACATATGAATAGGGATCAACCCTTCAGTCTTTTGAGCCTATTTCAACATTTCATTATAGCATAGCTGATCTATATCATAGCTCCATTTACCCACCTCAGTTTTATATCCCTTTATACCCTTTCCGAACAAAACAAAATCCATCAACCTCAGTTTTGAAGTTTTCAGTTGAACCTCGCCTGTTTTTTGGAGCAGAGTTCCAGATTGCTATTGCACTTGGTGTAAAGAAAATCTGGTGGCTTAACTCCAGCTTTAAAGTTATCACAGAAATCATTGGATGGGATAAATCAAAAAGAGCAAGTCATCCAGCCTGTCCTGCCTGGATTGGCACTCTGTAGGAACACCTCAGCTAATCCCACTTCCCACAAAGATCTTGTCTACAGGTGTTTACCCAATTCTCTTTTGAAATTCACAACTGAATTTGCATTCACCACATTCTCAAGCTGTGTATTCCAAATCCTGTTATAAAAGAAGTTTATCTTTATTCCGTTATTTCGTTTTTTGCAATTCACCTCAAATCTGTGTGCTCCAGTTCTCAAACCTTCTGCTGATTTCTCTCTATATACTCTTTCTCCTTCATAATTTTGAATATGCCTAGAAAATTACCTCTTAAACTTTACTGCACATGAAGAGCAGCCCAAACTTCTTCAATCTAACCATGTAACTGCAGTTCCTCATATCTGGAACCATTCTTCTGAATCTTTTCTGCACCCTCTCTAATGTCTTCACATTCATCCTAAGGCGTGCTGCCCAGATTAGGACACATGATTCCAGTTGAGGCTGCCCAGTGTTTTGTAAGGGTTCCTTTACTTGCTTCCTTTTGGCCCCTATGCCTTTATTTTGAAAGTCCAGGACCTCTTCTGTTTTTTTAACCAATTTCTGAACTTGTTTTCTACCTCCAACAAAAGTGCACATATTATCCCAGGGTCTTCTGTTCCTGCATCTCCTTTAGAATTGTACCAGTTTTTATACTTAGCGTTCCTATCAAAACGTATCATTTCACATTTTTCACCCATTACACCAGTTCACAATTTTTGTGCATCTGCTGAAACTGTGCCCTGTACACCCATTTCTGGGTCATTTATTTCAATGCATAAATTATTATGATTATTTATTTATTCTTGTAATGCAAGTGTTACTGGCAAGGCCAGCAATTATAGTCCATCTCTAATTCCTTTGAGATGGTGCTGGTGAGCCATCTTCTTGAAGCACTGCAAATCATGTCATGCAGGAACATCCACATTGCTTTTAGGCTGGGAGTTACAGGATTTTGACCCAGCTAGGGGTTAGGAGTGGTGGTATAGTTCCAGTTGACAACAGTGAGGGCAACAGTGGGGAACTTTCATTGGTGGTGTTTTTATGCATTGGCGGTGCTCTCATGCATCTGCCGCCCTTGTCCTTCTAGATGGTGAAGATCATGGGTTTGGAAGGCGCTGTTGAAGGAGCCTTGGTGAATTGCTGCAGTGCATCCTGTAGACGGTACACTGCTACCACTGTGTACTGGCAATAGAGTGAATGTTGAAGGTGCTTCATAGGCTGCTGATCAAGCAGGTTGTTTTGTTTTGGACGGTGTCAGACTTGTTGAACGTTGTTGGAGCTGCAGCTGCAGTGAAATAGTTGCCTCAGAATGCCCAGCCTCTGAACTCCTATTGTAGCCCAGTATTTGTATGGCTGGTCAATGGTAATGCTAAAGATGTTTTTTGAGATATACCCAGTGATGATAAAACTGTTAAATGTCAAGGGGAGATGATTAGATTCTCTCTTGTTGGAGATGATCGCTGCGGCATGGTAGCACAGTGATTAGCCCTGTTGCTTCACATTGCCAGGAACTTGGGTTCGATTCCTGGCTTGGGTCACTATATGTGTGGAGCTTGCACATCCTCCCCGTGTCTGTGACATGTTGGTTAGGTGAATGACCCGACCAGGTGCCAGACTGTGGTGACTAGGGGAATTTCACAGTAACTTCACTGCAGTGTTAATGTAAGCCTTACTTGTGACTAATAAATAAATAAACTTTAAACACTGCCTGGTACTTGCATAGCTTGAATATTATTGCTGGAATTCTACTGCCTCGCCTGCCACAGATTCAGAGCGGATGAGGGGTGGACAACAGAAATGACCATTGACCTCATTCCTGGTCTCGCTTGAGCGAGGCTGTAAAATCCCACCCTACTTGTCACATATAAACCCAAGTTTGGAGATTATCCAAGTCTTGATTCTTGTGCGCACGGATTGCTTTAGTGTCTGAGGAGTTGCAATTGGTACTTAATATTGTATAATCGTCAGCCAACATCCCCAATTCTGACCTATATTGGAGGGAAGATGATTTATGAAGCAGCTAAAGATGTTTGAACTTAGGATAACACTACCCTGAGGCACTCCTGCAGCAGTGTTCTGGGACTGAGATTACCGGCCTCCATCTACTGAAAGCATAGAACATAGAACATAGAACACTACAGCACAAACAGGCCCTTCGGCCCACAAGTTGCGCCGATCACATCATCACCTACCAACCTACAGACCTATCTATAACCCTCAATCTCATTAAACCCCATATACTCATCCAGGAGTCTTTTAAAAGACCCCAGCGAGTTCGCCTCCACCACCACTGACGGCAGCCGATTCCATTCACTCACCACCCTCTGAGTGAAAAACTTACCCCTAACATCACTTCTGAACCTCCCTCCCCGCACCTTAAATCTGTGTCCTCTCGTAGCGACCATTTCAACCCGGGGAAATAGCCTCTGAGAGTCCACCCTATCTATTCCTCTCAACATTTTGTAAACTTCTATCAGGTCGCCTCTCAACCTTCGTCTCTCCAGGGAAAAGAGTCCCAGCTCCCTCAACCTAACTTCATAAGGCATGCCTCCCAGTCCAGGCAACATCCTTGTAAATCTCCTCTGTACCCTTTCAATAGCTTCTACATCTTTCCTATAGTGAGGCGACCAGAACTGCACACAATACTCTAAATGAGGCCTGACAAGGGTCTTATAAAGTTCCAGCATTACCTCCCGACTCCTAAACTCAATCCCTCGATTAATGAAGGCCAGTACACCATACGCCTTCTTGACCACCTCCTCCACCTGCGAGGCCGATTTAAGAGTCCTGTGGACCCGGACCCCAAGATCCTTCTGCTCCTCAACACTACTCAGGCTTCTGCCCTTGATAGTGTACTCGTTCATCCCGTTGGTTCTGCCAAAATGGACGACTACACATTTATCCGCGTTGAAGTCCATCTGCCACTTCTCCGCCCAGTCCTGCATCCTATCTATGTCCTGCTGCAACTTTTGCCATCCTTCCAGATCATCCACAACACCACCGACCTTCGTGTCATCAGCGAACTTACTTACCCATCCCTCCACTTCCTCATCCAGGTCATTTATGAAAATGACAAACAACAAGGGTCCCAGAACAGATCCTTGAGGCACTCCACTGGTGACTGACCTCCATTCAGAAAAAGCCCCATCCACAACCACTCTCTGCCTTCTGCAGGCAAGCCAGTTCTGGATCCACAAGGCCAAAGGCCCTTGGATCCCATGCCCTCTCACCTTCTCAAGAAGTCTTGCATGGGGGACCTTATCAAACGCCTTGCTGAAGTCCATGTACACTACGTCCACGGCACTTCCTTCGTCAATGTGTTCAGTCACATTATCGAAGAACTCAACTAGGCTTGTAAGGCACGACCTGCCCTTGACAAATCCATGCTGACTATTCCTGATCATGTCAAACCTCTCCAAATGTTCGTAAATCTTGTCCCTCAGAAGCCTCTCCATCAGCTTACCAACCACTGAGTCAGACTCACCGGTCGGTAATTTCCTGGGCTATCTCTGTTCCCTTTCTTGAAAATAGGAACTACATCCGCAATCCTCCAATCCTCTGGAACCTCTCCCGTCTCCATTGACGACGCAAAGATCATCGCCAGGGGCTCTGCAATCTCTTCCCTCGCCTCCCACAGTATCCTGGGGTACATCCCATCTGGTCCCGGCGACTTATCTACCTTGATAGAATTCAAAAGTTCCAACACATCCTCCTCCTTAATATTCACGTACTCAATCCTTTCCTTCTGCTGCAAATCCATAACAAAATCTCCCAGATCGGCTTCCACTGTGAATACTGAGGCGAAGTACTCGTTAAGCACCTCTGCCATTTCTTCTGGTTCCACACAAACCTTTCCCCCCCTCACCTTTTATAGGTCCTATCCCTTCTCTTCTTATCCTTTTACCTTTCACATATTTATAGAAGGCCTTGGGATTCTCCTTAATCTTACCCGCCAAGGTCTTCTCATGACCCCTTCTGGCTCTCCTAATTTCCCTTTTAAGTTCCCTCCTACAGTCCTTATACTCCTCAAGATCTTTAACATCTCCTAATTCCCTGAACCTCTTGTACACCTTCCTTTTCTTCCTGACTAGGTTCAACACTTCCTTTGTGCACCACGGTTCCCTCGACCCACCAAAACCCCCTCGTCTCATCGGAGCGTTGTCATTCAGAGCTCCAGACACACATTCCTTGAATATCTGCCACCTTCCTTCGGTACTTTTCCCTAAGAACGCCTCCTTCCAGTTTATTTGTCCAAGTAACTTCCTGACTTCTTCGTATCTCCCCTTACCCCAGACAAACACCTTCCTAGCCTGCCTGATCCTATCTCGTTCCAACGCAATTGTGAAGGAGATAGAATTATGGTCACCATTTCCAAGATGCTCACCTACCGAAAGATCCATCACCTGCCCTGGTTCATTCGCCAGTACCAGGTCAAGTACAGCCTCTCCCCTCGTAGGCTTATCCACATACTGCGTCAGGAAACCTTCCTGAACACACCTAACAAACTCCTCCCCATCTATACCCCTTACCCTAGGGATATTCCAGTCGATGTTTGGGAAATTGAAGTCTCCCATCACGACAACTCTGTAATTAATACATCTCTCCAGAATCTGTTTCCCTATCTGCACCTCAACTTCCCTGTCACTATTGGGCGGCCTATAGAATACACCCAGCAAAGTTTTTGACCCTTTGCTGTTCCTAACTTCCACCCACAGAGATTCTGTAGACAATCCCTCCACGACATCCTCTTTCTCTGTAGCCATGACACTATCCCTGATCAACAGTGCCACTCCACCAGCCCTTCTGCCACCCTCCCTGTCCTTCCTGAAGCACCTGAAGCATCTTGCTTTGTGTTAGGAATGACCCCAACCAGTGGGGAGTTTTCCCCAATTCCCATCAATTTCAATTTTACTTGGATTCCTTGATGCCACACATGGTCAAATGCTGTCCTGATGACAAGGACAATCATTCTCACCTCAACAATTCAACACTTTTGCCATGTTTTGGCACAGAACCCAAACTCATCCTTGGTGATCAGATTATTGCTGAACAAGTGCTACTTGATAGCACTATCAACAACATCTTCCATTACATTATTGATGAAAGAGTTGACTTATGCAATACTGATTGGATGGATTAGATTTATCTGGCATTTTGTGAGCAGGTCAAACTTTGGCAATTTTCTACTTTGTCGGGTAGTTGCCTGTGTTGAGGTTGGACTGGAACAGTTTGACTAATGCTGTAGTTAGTTCTGTTAAGGGACATGTATTCAATAGTACAGCTATCTATATAAACTATGTCTTCTGTTATTCCGGTTTCCTGCATCAAAGGATATAGCTTATCTCTACTCACTCTATCAAATGTTTTAATATTGGAAATACTTCAATTTGATCATCATTCAATTTTCCACCCTTGAAACAATATGCAACCTGCCCTTGTCAATTAATCTTTTAGCCACAGCATCATTCGGCTAAAACTACGCTGCATCCCCTTAAAGTTCAATATTTTGCTCCTGGCCAGAAAGGAATGCAATATTCTGAATGGGATCTAACTGAAGCTTCATGTAAACATAGCATAACTTTAATTTTTCAAAGCAGCTGAAATACCAGTGAGTGAAAGTGTAAAGTTTATTTATTAGGCTTACATTAACACTGCAATGAAGTTACTGTGAAAATCTCCTAGTTGCCACACTCCTGTTCGGGTACACTGAGGGAGAATTTAGCATGGCCAACGCACCTAAACAGCATGTCTTTCGGATTGTGGGAGAAAACTAGAGCACCTGGAGGAAACCCACAGCGACAAAGGAAAAATGTGCAAACTCCACACAGATAATGTCCCAAGGCGGGAATTGAACCCGAGTCCCTGGCATTGTGAGGCAGCAGTGCTAACCACTGTGCCATTGAGCCACCCCAAACAAAGGCAAATGGTTTTAATTATTATTTGTATCTGTTCACTTGTTTTAGTCGTTTCTGCAAGTAGATCCCGAAAAGTCTCTGCTCCTCCATAGTTTTTAGCTTCTCATCATTTAGAAAATCTTATCTACTTTTCTTTGATCCAAAGTGGATGACATCTTACTTCCCCAAATTAAACATTACCTATTACAGTTTTTCCCACATAATTGATCTATCACTGTCTTGCATTTACAGCTCGCTACTCCTTCAAGCTATTATCCATTCTTGGATTTCTGTTCTTAACCAATTCCCTACCTTTGCCCTACCATAGAACTAATGGGCTGAATGACCACCTTCTGTTTTCCATGAATCGATGCTAGACGGTTACCTGCAATTCCACACAGTTTCAGTTTCTGGTAAGCAAATGCTACTGGATTTCTGGAGGGCTGAGCAAATATTTATTGCTCATTCCTATTTTGCCTGTGAGTATTAAGAGGCAACCAGTGGAATTGGAGTCATATGTAGACCAAACATTGAAGCAGTAGCATTAGAAAACTAGTTGAAATTTAAGGATTATCTGGCAGCTTTCTTTACATGCTGCCCACGAATGTATTCAATTTCTGAATTTGCCACAATAGAATCTCTGAGCTGCTAGCCTAGTAACATAGCCAGTAGGCTATTGTACCAAAGGTTGAGGAGGATGTGGAGAGAACGATGGAATGTCTTGCTGATGATTTTGACCAGTATGGCCTTGGTGTGTGGGTAGGACATTCAAACACAAACTGTCTGCTTTTTTTTACATTCAATAGTGGGCAAATCCAGGATGTTCCAGCAACCTTACAGATATTTAAAGAGTTGTAACCATTGAGTCTAGCTAGCCAGAGCTCATTACTGAAAGAAGGAAACATGGCAGGAGAGGCAGTGGGGTGAAATCTAGTTTTAACAAGGCTGTAAAATGGGCAGGGGCAGAAGCTCAGGAAAGTATAGCCACTGGCTTTATTCACACGGGAATGATGATTTCAGGGGTCCAACGTAAAGAGAACAATGTTAGAGAAACATTACATACATGAATGCTGTTCCACACAATGGGCTGGATTTAATGCTTCCCTTACAGTCTGTTTAAAGGTGTGTGGAGGGGTGAAGGAAGGGTGCATGAAAGCTAGCAGCAGCCTGTTCTCTGCATATCTGCTCCTCACCGTTATGGCATCAGATAGCTGGCCTGCCAGTAGGCAAATTGAGACACTTAATTGGGCAAACAAGCAAGTAATGCCCACATATGGTTCTCATCTTGTTGCTGTCAGGATTAAACTTGTGGTGGGAGAAGCCCACAATGCTTGGGCTGAGTGTGGCAGGAGGGGGGAGATTCCTCTTTAACTGGTCTCCTGGGCCCTCTCCTCTCCCTCAAAGTGTTATTCTCTCCACTCAAATCCCAGCCCCTACCCCTCAACACCCTCCGCCTCAAATCCCTAAACATTTAAATTTCTGATCAATCATTCAACGCCTCCTCAATGACTGACCAACAGTATCTGTGGTAGGGCTGCTGGTATTCAGGTGCAGCTGGCCTCTGATTGACTGGCAGCTCCCTAATGTGGGTCCTCCTATTCCTAAGGGTCCCACATTCAGAAAGGTTTTGAGGAAGCCGTTCCTTCCTAGACGGGTTTCCCCTGTTTTTTAACTGGACTGCAGACCATGGTGCCTCGTGTAATTCAGCCCAATGCGTGGTAGATAACTGTAACTATAAATGAGTTAGTGTTTACCATCATCAGTGACCTGACCCCGATGGGACACAGCTTTCCAAGGAGTCTGTCCTCCATTGTGATAGCAGAATAGGAACTCTCTCCCCTCAGAACTAGTCTATAAACCCAGACTGGAGGAATATACCTTGAGAGGGTCACTGCTATCCCAACAGTTTTTCCAAAGATGAACTTCCTTCCACGCCAAGACCACAAGTTCTCAGTGATAGCATCAAGACGTGTAAGAAAGAAAGACTTTGCATTTATATAGCACCATTCATGACTATTGAACATCTCAAAAGTGCTTTGAAGTCAAAGTATTTTTGAGAAATTTATCACTATTACAATGCAGAAAATACAGCAGCTAATTTGTGCAACTCCCCTACATATAGCAATATAATGATGACTTGATGATCATTGTGTTGATGTTGACTGCAGGATGAATATTGGTCAGGATACTAGGGCTAACTCATCGGTTCTTCTGCACAGCGATATCCATTTGACAGAGTTAGCCGGGTCTCAGTTTCACATCTCAACTGAAAGACAGCACCTCCAGCAGTACAATACTCCCTCAGTTCTGCACCAGACTAGCAGGTTAGGCTGTTGTGCTCAATGTCCTGGGGCATGACCAGAACCACAACTTTGTAAGACTGAGGTAAGAGTGCTACCAAGTAAGTCATGGCTGACATACAAGAGTAGGCCAAGAGAGAGATTGTAAAGCCACGCGGAGTCAAGATGTTAGTGATTCTTTGCTCTTCTCAACATTTTGTTAAGTTTGAATAATTTTAATTCAAACATAACTGGAACTGCAACTGCAGATTTTATTGATTTAGAGAATTGCACGTCAATATAAATGAAGGGAAAATGGATAATGGCCAAATTTGATGTATGTGGAGGCACAGTGCTAAGAGATGGATCCGCATCATTGAGGGTTCCGCAAATAAGTTGGTCTTTGCAGCAATGCTATTGCTGCATCTCCTTCATTTCATGCTTGTGGAGGCTGCCAGCATCTGGATTACTAGTTTTTGATTGAGGAAGCAGATCTTCAATTAAGTCAGTAAGTTAGATTTTTTTCTTTTCATACTTCTGCCCACCACTCATAAAATATTTAAAGCAATGTGATTAAAGTTTCTTTGTTGAAAACATTTTAGATTCACTTCCAAAAATGCTTTCATACCTCTTGTCTCATGCAGTTTTAAGGGACAATCTCATGCCAATTCATGAACCAAAACACACAAATGCGATAACTGCAAGTTCTATACTGCAATTTATAGGAGGCATTATGGATTTTAAAAAGTCTATCGCCAAATTCTTAGCAAATACTATTTTCTAGTTTTTTTTTACTATTCATTCATGGGACATGGGTGTCGCTGGCTGGCTGGCATTTATTGCCCACTCCTAGTTGCCTGAGGGCAGTGGAAAGTCAACCACATTGCTGTTGCTCTGGAGTCACATGTAGGCCAGACCAGGTAAGGACAGCAGATTTCCTTCTCTAAAGGCCATTAGTGAACCAAATGGGTTTTTCCCCACAATCAACAATGGTTTCATGGTCAGCAGTAGATTCTTAATTCCAGATTTTAAAAACTTCAAATTCACCATCTGCCATGGCGGGATTCAAACCTAGGTCCCCAGAATGTTAGCTGTGTTTTTGGATTAGTAATCTAGCGATAATGCCACATAATGTGGCATTGTCAAGTAGATAACATGGGAAGCTTGATTCCATGAAGGAATGTATCAGCATTAAAAGACAAATTGGGAAGGTCATTAAGTTTGATGGAGCTTCTTTTTTTTTGGAATTTTTTTGGTATGTTCTCACAAAGTTGCTTTTGAACAACTGTCATTTTGTTGAAAAATTTTTTGGGTCAAAGCTTTTCGTCTTGCACTCATTAGGACATTTCGCAAGAATACCAAATGTAAAGAGAAAAACAACAATTTATACTGTATGAGAAGAAAGTGCTGCTTGGTTGGCAAGTGGACTGTAATTAGTAGAGGTGTTGTCATAGAAAATACATGGTGATTAACAAGTTAACTGCCAAGCATTTATTGAAATTTACACCAGACAGCTTAATTCTGATTGGTCAAGACAATGCCCTGAGAAATGAACAATAAAATGGTTGTCACTTATTTTGTTTAGTTAAAACAGACGCAACATGTCTGCCAAGAACAGAGCCCTCTGCATTAACATATGTAACTTTCAGTACATGCTAAATACCTTGGCCAATTAGACAACAGCACAATGGCACAGTGGTTAGCACTACTGTCTCACAGAACCAGGGACCCGGTTCAATTCTGGCCTTGGATGGCTCTTTGGTGGAATTTGTACGTTCTCTACATGTTTGTGTGGATTTCCTCCAGGTGCTCTGGATTCCTTCCACAGTCCAAAGATGTTCAGGTAAGGTGGATTGGCCATGCTAAATTATCACTTAGTGTCCTAACATTAGGGGGATTAGCAGGCTTAAGTAAGTGGAGTTGTGGGATAAGCCTGGGTGTGAGTTGGTGCAGACTTGATGGACTGAATGGCCTCCTTCTGCACTGTAGGGATTCTATGACTCTATGAATCAGGATAAGCAAGTATTCTCAAGCAAGCAAGCAAGCATCAAAGCCGTTGTTCCCTTTACATTTGGTATTCTTTTAATTTGTCCTGATGAGTGCAAAATGAAAAACTTTGACAAAAAATGTCTTTTTTCAGCAACACCCAGGTTCTGTACTACCAAATGATCTACTGGTGTTTTCTTTACAACACAATAAAAGAATTGCCAAGATATATATTTACATCTCATCTATTCAACTGCTATAAACTAACCAATTAAATTGTTCAATGGTATAATACTTTCCTCCAAGTCCTGCTCTTCTTGCACTAAAGGCTTATTTGGTTTTATTTATAATTTTAATAATGTTGCGTATGATCAGATTGTCCATCTTTAAACAGATGTATTTTTAATGAACTGCAAGATTTTGTCCCTTCCCTAAATGAGGTTGATACTTTTAAAACTTTCAGATTAGTACTTTTTTTTATTCATCATGGGATAGGGGCTTCACTGGCTGGGCCAACATTTATTACCCACCCTTAATTGCCCTTGCGAAGACACTGGTGAGCCGCCTTAATGAAGCACTGCAGTTATGTGTTGTGGGTAGACCCACAGTGCTATTAGGGAGGAAGTTCCAGGATTTTGACCCAGTGATAGTGAAAGAACGATGATATATTTCCAAGGCTTATTAATTAGAGACCACCTTGCAGATGATGTTGTTCCCATACATCTGCTGTTCTTGTCATAGATGGTAGAGGTTGTGGGTTTGGAAGATGTCGTTGAAAGGGCCTTGGTGAGTTCCTGCAGTGCATCTTGTAGATGGAACGCACTGCTGCCACAGTGGTGAGGCTGTGAATGTTGAGGGTGATGGATTGAGCACCAATCAAGCGGGTGCTTTATTCTTGATGGTGTCGAGCTTCTTTTGTGTTGTGCTGAAAGTATTCCATCACACTCCTGACTTGTGCCTTGTCAATCAGTTTTAGTGGGGACTGCTGGTCCTTACTTTGCTACAGCAACAACAGGATGCATGCAATGAGCATTGCTGATCAACTTAGAAATTGTATCATACCAACCACTTAAAGCTAAAACATTGTGCATCTTGAAAAAGAAGTACAGATATACTTACCGACTGTAGAAATCATCTCTGTAATAATCGTAGTCAAAGTCATAACCAGTGCTGAAAAACAAAGCAAGAACTTTAATGAGAAGTTGCAGAGCAGAACCTTTCATTTTTTCAAGTTTCGAGAAATTGATTATCTTTGGATTGGTTCAAAATACATTTAATGCAAAGAAAATTGCTAACAGCAAATGATGTGAGGTCTAATGGAGATTTAGTATGTTGAAAACAGGAAGGAATGGAAATATATAGGAGACTCAGGTCTGAATTCTCACAGATGCAGCACTCATCAAGTGGTGGGGGTGGGGGGACGGTAGGGGGTGGAAATGGCCTGCTAAGTTTTTCACAGATGCGCAGTTGCCAAAGGCAGCTATACATTTAGAAAGTGTAACTGCCTTCAAACAGAAGCAGTTTTGGTCATCCTGGTTTTTGAAAATGACTCATAGGCTTTAGACATTTGAAGAAGATCTAGGCTTTGGTGATATTCTTTGGAGAGGTCAGGCAGTGTATTGGAGAGGTAAGGTACCTCTTTGAAATTGTAAGAGTAGACATGAATGTGCATAAAAAATGCATATGGTTATTTAAGTTCCTTGCCTGTTAATTTTTGAAAATTTAGCCAGACTGCAGTTGAAAAAAAACTGGCACTTCCAATTTAAGAGGTGTTGTCAACGTAAACTTGAATGTTATCACTTTGATAATTTCTGCTTGACTGTTTCCACAACCTATCATTCTTGTGGTGGGAAACCTACAGATATGGTCTCTGTGGCTGGCTTTACACTAATTCTGGGGGCAGCAGACCTGATTCAAGTTAGAACCTTCCATTCCCCCACTCTTCACAAATGGGCCACTTTCTCCTGAGTTGGGCTTGCAGCATTAGGAAATTGGCCAACCTTGCAGACAGTAAGTCCTCATTTAACACCATCTCACTTAATGTTGTTTTGTTTCAAAGATCTTAATAAAATGTCCATTTAACATTACCAGTTTCACTTTAAGGTCATTTGCCACAGACTTCCTCTTCTGTGGCCTTCCTACTCACAAAATCTTTGCCAAAGTGTTTCTGCCCACCTGCATAATGCCTCCCCTCCCACCCCCTGGCACTCTTGCTTCCAGATCTTGTCTCCCATGCTCTGTTCTTGCCTTAGGAGCTGAGGTCTGCTACTCTTCTCCCAGTTACTCACTCTGCTGCTGCTGCTGCAGCCCCTCCTGGCTTTGTTGGTACTAAACTCTCACTGAGATCCTAGGCTCTATGTAGTGGCTCATCAGAACTAATCAGTGCAGGTGTCCTGGGACTTCAGCTCATAACTGCACCAACCAACTTTTGCCACTAGATGGGGATTCAGGATCGGCACATTCCTGTAAGGATGCACGATAAGTATGGCAAGTTTTGGGAACCTTGGATAATGAGAGATACTGTGAGCCTAGTCAAAGAGAAAAAGGAAGCATTTGTCAAAGCTAGGAGGCTGGGAACACTCAAAACAAGTTTGGAATACAAGGAAAGTAGAAAGAAACTTAAACAAGGAGTAAGGAGGGCTAAAAGGGGTCATAAAAAAGCATTGGCCAGCAAGATGGAGGAAAATCCCAAGGCTTTTTATACATGTATAAAGAGCAAGAAGGTAATCAGGGAAAGGGTTGGCCTACTCAAGGATAAGGGAGAGAATCTATGCATGGAGCCAGAGGAAATGGATGAGGTATTAAATGAGTACTTTGCATCAGTATTCATCAAAGAGAAGGACTTGGTGGATGATGAGTCTGGGAAAGGATGTGTAGATGATTTAAGTCATGTTGAGATCAAAAAGGAGTTGGTATTGGAATTCTTGAGAAATCTTCCACACACCTGACGAAGGAACGGTGATTCCGAAAGCTTGTGGGTTTATTATCAAATAAACTGGTTAGACTTTAACCTGGTGTTGTGAGACTTTTTACTCCAGTCCAATGCCGGCATCTCCACATCATGACAAGTGGTGTTCCTCAGGGATCAATGCTACTTGTAATATATATAAATGATTTGGAGGAAAATGCAACTGGTTTGATTAGTAAGTTTGTGGATGACACAAAGGTTGGTGGATTTGCAGATAGCGATGAGGACCATCAGAAGCTACAGTAGGATATAGATCGATTGGAGACTTGGGCAGAGAGATGGCAGATGGAGTTTAATCTGGACAAATGTGAGGTAATGCATTTTGGAAGGTCTAATACAGATAGGAAATATAAGTAAATGGCAGAACTCTTAAGAGTATTGACAGACAAAGGGATCTGGGTGTACAGGTATACAGGTCATTGGAAGTGGCAATGCAGGTGCAGAAGGTAGCCAAGAAGGTATACAGCATGCTTGCCTTCATTGGCCGGGGCACTGGGTTTAAAAATTGGCAACTCATGTTGCAGCTTTATCAAACCTTAGTTAGGCCGCACTTGGAATATAGAGTTCAATTCTGGCTGCTGCACTACCAGAAGGATGTGGAGGCTTTGGAGAGAGTACAGTAAAGTTTTACCAGGGTGTTGCCTGGTATGGAGGACATTAGCTATGAGGAGAGGTTGGAAAAACTTGGTTTGTTCTCACTGGAATAACAGAGGTTGAGGGGCAACCTGATAGAAGTCTACAAGATTATGAGAGGCATGGACAGAGTGGATATTCAGAAGCTTTTTCCGAGGGTGGAAGAGTCAATTACTAGGGATCACAGGTTTAAGGTACGAGGGGCAAGGTTTAAAGGAGATGTATGAGGTAGATTTTTTACACAGAGAGTAGTGGGTGCCTGTAACTCGTTGCCGGGGGAAGTAGTGGAAGCGGATAAGGTAGTGACTTTTAAGGGGCGTCTTAACAAATACATGAATAGGATGGGAATAGGGGGATATGATTCCTGGAAGGGTAGGGGATTTTAGTTAAGTTGGGCCGCATGATTGGTGCGGGCTTGGAGGGCCAAAGGGCCTGTTCCTGTGCTGTAATTTTCTTTGTTCTTTGTTTTTTTTCAATCTGGTCACTCTGAAAAGTACTGGACAGTACAGATACCTGTATGGTGAATGCAATTTGCATTATGCATACATGTGCACTGTATTGCATGTATTTTAGTTTTCAAGTTATTTCAGCTCAGAATGCACAGTGGTATACATGCATGGCCTGTCATTTCAATTTGTATATTGCTTTTTCCACGTGAGAAGAACCTAACTCTGGCTTTAACACTGAATCCTATGGGAACCTATGACTCACTTAAAGTTGTGGTTTTCAGAAATGTAACTACACCTTACTGAACCTGACTCAGGAGAGAAAGTTCGACCCTCAGTCAACTTCTACATTCTCCATTATTTTTAATCAACTCTGATAAAAATGTTTTTAGTTCTGAAGGATTCTTCTGTGCATTTTTAACTCATTCTATTTTTGATTTAGATTTTTGTGAAGTTTTTAAAGTTACGTTGGATAATCAAAAGTAAAATGATTTTGCTAATGCATTGTTAGCTGTAACTTTAGGCTACTCTTAAGAGCCCTATTTTACCATTTTGATTCTAAGTTCTGGGTGGATTTGAAAATGGGAATGTTTCAGGTCTGATCTTTAGACCTGTTCTCAGGTGCCCTGATACACATTCTAACTTAAAAATATGAGCAATTCTGAATTGCGTTGCAGAAGCCTGTGGGCGGGGCTTAGTCCACCCAAAATCCTGCAGCTCCAAATCAGCACCTCCGACTGCAAATGTGCAGGAAAAAGATAGAATGCGGCTCCCCTGCCACACTGCTCCCTGGCTGGATAATGCCTCCCCCTGGCCCCCACAGACATTGCCCCACCCCCTTATCCCCTCACTGTCTCCCACCACCCAGATTAATTGCGGGACTCTCCCCCCTTCCCCCTCACTGATCTTAGGCAGAGCGGTAGTAGACTCCACATTCCCCTTCACCGATCACAGGCAGAGTGGCAGTATGCCCCCTCTTTCCCCCTCACTCATCTCAGGCAGAATGGCAGTGGAACCACCTTCCCCCTCACTGATCTCAGGCAGACTGGCAGCGGATCCCCCTCCCGCCCACCTCCCTCCCCACACCCCGCCAGTCCAACAC
Source organism: Carcharhinus amblyrhynchos (assembly GCF_965287045.1). NCBI lineage: Eukaryota > Metazoa > Chordata > Chondrichthyes > Carcharhiniformes > Carcharhinidae > Carcharhinus > Carcharhinus amblyrhynchos. Next base: position 82,093,832 of record NC_137331.1, on the reverse strand, counting down.
CGATTTCAAGCAGAGAGCCATTGGACGCTCGGCACTTACCTCCTCACTAAATGGAGCGCCCGAATCAGACTTTTGTGGAGCATGTCTGTTTCGTGCTGATCCTGGATGGGTGAACGCGGTGGTAAAGGGGGTAAGTTGGGCATGCAGCTTATTAAGCCAATTTATATGCATGCAAATGCATTTAAATGGCTGTTGCACCTGTTTTAGACGCAGTCCTGATCATGGCCATTTTCGGGTTTTGGTAAAGGGGGAACTGGCGCAGAGGGGGCATGGATTATGCTATTTGCCTCATGCCTGACTTTACCAATTTTCTATGTCCGAAAATGGGCGTAAGTTGATGGTAAAATCGAGCCCTGAGTGTCACTTTTCTATCACACAATTAAATATTCTGCATTTCTATTGGCAATCATGTTTATTTAAACAGAAGTTTCCAGAAAGCAACAGAACAGAATGATCAGAACTTCTTGGAAGTGTCTCTTGACCTACAGAAAATTGGACAACCATGAATAATCTGCTGTGAACAGAGACCTCTGGAGTTGGGATTTGTTGGGCATCTTGTAATGAGGAAGTTGTGGGAGCTGGGGGGGGTGTGTGTTGAGGGCGGTGGTGCTTAAGGAAGCAAAAATGAGTAAGGGAGGTCAAAACATTCTATGGTCCAGATGAGGACTTGTTGCTTAAAGTAAAGCAACATACACTATTGAAAGCATCCTGTGCTTCTGAACTTTCTGTGATTGACTTTCAACTGGTGGGAAGACAAGAATGGCTTTCCTGCTCGAGCTGGAGTTAAAATTGCATTCAGAATCTGTTGAAACATTGCTGACTGACTGGTGCATTGAAAGAAGCATCATGCCAAATTCCACTGAGTGAACTGTTGAGGAAAATCCAGAATGTGAGATCTGAATGAGACACCTACTAATAACTTTTACAATACAGCACAGAGGCAGACTCTCTAAATCATCATGTCTGTGATGGCTCTTTCCAACTGGAGATGAATCTGGTTAGTCCTTCTCCCCCTCTCTTCTCCCAAATCCCTGAAACTTTTTTTTACACTCATCGAAATCCCTTTCTATGGCTCCTTTACTGCTTCAAACAGGTAAATTATCCAGTGGGTTTTAACTGTGTATTTGTTAATTGGGTGGAGTTAAAATCATCCATTGGTCTTCTGATGAGAGGTTTAGCTCAGTGTTTCGGGAGTTTTCACGTTACAGTAAGCACTATATTCACGTGCAAGGCTGGAAATTCATGCTATAAATGGAGTGCTTGGTTGAATAAAAGCAAAATGTTGTGGATGCTGAAATCTGAAACAAAAGCAGAAAATGTTGGAAAATCTCAGTAAGTCTGACAGCATCTGTGGAATGAGAATAGAGCCAACGTTTTGAGTGTGTATGACCCTTCGATGAAGCAATGTATTGTCGTTGATTATTACGTCTACATTGCAACTTAGTCCGAAATTCTGCTGGTGTTACACCAGCTGAATCAGGATCACAGAATATAAAGCAAATCTTTTGAAGTTTCTTTAATGGTGTCTCAATGTTCTAGTTCCAATCAGAGGTCTCTTCCAACAGATTCTAGCAGATGCCACTTTTCTCAAGAAACCGGCTCTGGATTCACACAGGTAACTGACTACGTACTTAGGAATCACTGCACATCTCTTTGCACTGCAGTCTATCCAGAGTTTTAATTTTGTGCACAGAACAGCCATGATTTTACCGGTTCGCCCCACCTATGGATAGGCGCAGCGATTCTGGTAAAATCACGTGAGAGCCGAGAAAACAGATTCGTGCCCATTTTCTTGGCTCTCGAGATTTTACCAGAATCAGATTCCTGGCGCAGGCAGCCTATCATCCATTTCTGGTGAGAGGCTGAATAAATTATTTAAAGTCATGTCAAACCTCATTTACACTTGTTTAGCGAGACCAGCATGTGAATGTGTTCAGTTGCCTTTGTGGCCTTGCCGGGAGAGGTTCTCTCCAATGAGAAAAACAGCCACTCCCCATGAACTGGGAACTGACAACTAGTCGGTCGAATCAGAGGCCAAGGCAAAGGGGGGGTGGTGCCCCTTGGGCAGTCCCAGTCTATCATTGGAAGGACAGGGCCTATGGGGGATGGAGCCTGGGAGGGTGGTGCAGGGCCTAAAGGGGTGAGGCCTGGAGGATGCAGGGCCAGCCCAATCGGTGGAGTGGGGGGGCTGCTGCACACTCTGCCTGTGATCAGTGGGGGAGGGAAGGCAAACCATTGCCACTCTGCATCAGATTGGTATGGGGAGGGAGGCAGGGCCTGCTGCCATTCTGCAGACTATCGGTCTGGGTGTCGGGGGAGGGGTAGGGCAGCATGGACGATACTTCCGGGTGGTATGGAGCTTGTGATCGGCTGTGGGCCCCCGCAATTGCAGTGTGGAGGGGTCGCGTTGAGGCTGGCTACAACAGCAGAGGTCTGACAGCTCTATCTCTCTATCAGGCCACTGCTATTGGAATTGCGCATGTGCAGACATAGAAGTCTGCATATGTATGATAGCTCACTCTGCTGGCAACAGGCTGTCTGCTGGCAACAGGCTGCCTGGTGATTTAAGCTTTGCCCACCGCCTCTAGTAGCTAGAAACTGTCCAGCCCATTTTTCTGTGCATTATGTGCACAAAATTGGGAATAAAAACTCACCCAACAAACGGATCTGCAACTTTCCCATCTACATGCTAGCTGGACAGTTGGAATTTTTCTCGTAAAATTCCACCTACTGTCTCTACTAATGGTGATGTCACCAATAAATGGCAGCTCACTGACTTCAAATATACATTTGCGTTTATTAGGTTTCAGGTTAGCTATTTCAATAACATCACTGTTTTCTGAAGACTATTGTCATCCAAACAACCCTGCACAACAGCTACGTGTCAATGCATTTACTCAAATGAATGAGAAAAGTCCTGTTCACGGGCAAACCTGCTCCTCATGATCCAAAATAAATTATTGTATGATTTTATGTGCAAGAGTAACTAGAACATCAAGAATTAAAGTCAATAATATTCTTTTTGCTACTGTGGTTTCCTGGAAATATATGGAATTTACACTTCTGATCTCTAAGAGGTCAGACTTCTGATCTTCAAGAGCAAATATCACATTGACAGAGCAGGTGCATCACAGGGAGACTTATGAACTTTAAGAGGTATCAAATGTAGGCAAGAGTAGGAATAGCAGATGTGGCTGGACTAAATATTTTAATACGTGTTGTGTGACAATACTATGCCTTTAAGAAATGTATTTGGGAACTGTTATACTTCAGCTTTGAGTGTGGTGTTGATTTGTCTACAACTACAGCCACATGCTGAGCACGCAGGAGAATAATTGCTCCTCATTATTAAGGTGCTTGTTTTAATCTGAGATAATGCAGTTTTGTTTTATTTAGGGTTGTCTCCTGGGGGTTTCAGAGTAGGGTTTAATTGACAAGAAGTGTCATATGAGTGGACGGAGATAGGCTTACAAAGAGACAAGCAGGTGGTTGCTGTTTGAATTTGAATTTCTCTCTCTCTCTCTGGAAATTGAAGTCTGGGACATGCTACAAAGAGGTATCGCCTTCTAGGGGTCTGCAAAAGGCATGAGGTGCTTTCACCCTCTCTCTTCCTCTCGTGTTCTTGTGTGTGAAGGCAGGTCATTCTCTAGAGGCTGCTGTGTAGAAGTCAGAAGATAGTTGTCTCCGTGTTTCTATATCTCTGTCCAGAGGTGTTAAAAGGCTGGAGGATGAGCAACTTGCATAAGCCAGTGTGTTTTGCTAACTGATTCTGAGGATGAGTTTATGTCTGAGGGATATTGTTTAGATTGGAACTAATAGAGATAGTTGGCAGTTAAGAATTGCACCTTGTCACATTTAGGTATTTCAACTGGCAAAAGATATGCTAACTCCTTTTGGTTATAGTTAGGCTATAGTGTTAAATATCATTTATTTTAGTAAGTGCTTCCTAGTCGGTCAATAGAATTACACCCGGAGCAAAACACCTTATGTTCACACTAATGCCAAAATCAAAAATAGTTGGGGTCTAGGCTAATATCATAATGTATCTTGGAGTTTCTAACCCGGTCCCTAATAGTACATGTTCTGAAATCTAAGCCCTTCTCTGTAATTGAGGCCATGCCTCTGTGATGATATTGGAACAGCTTGCTACAAAACATCTTACAAGCTCATAGTACATACAGAAGAGCAGCACAACAGGAGCTGGCAGACAGCCTAGACTTTGAGTCTGATTATAACCTTCTCTTCCCTTTGAGGTCAACTAATACAGAGAGAAAATAAGAGTACCTTCACAATTAAACAAAACTGTCAATCAGATTAGATATCACAACCTCAATGCCGGGGGTGGTAGGAATCAGGCGCTGACACAGCTACATAGGAACAAGAGTAAAAGCATTCCACCTCTTGAAGCCGCTCTACCATTTAAGGAGTTCATAGTTCATCAGAATTTTAATTCCAGCCACCCACGTTGGCTCCATTAATCTTAAGATTTCTGATTAGCAAAAGATCTATCAAATCCAGATTTAAAATGATTAAATGAACTAGCATCTACTGCTTTTAGTGGAAAAGAGTTTTGTGCTTCTGCCGCTCTTCGAGTGGAGGAATGTTTCCTAACCTCATGGATTTAATGTTCCTAAGTCCTGAATTCTTCCACCAACTAAACTATCAATTCCTTTCAAAAGCCTAAAAATCTCTATCAACCCCACCACGAGACCTTCTATGTTTCAGGGAATACAACTGCATGTTTATGGTTTCTCTCCTCCTGATCTAACCCTTGCAACCCTGGAAACATTCTGATTATCTGCACCACAGTCCTTCCAAAGCTAACAAATCTCTTTTAACATTCACAGTTACATAGTGGACCAAAACTTTTGAGTTTCCCAGGGTTGGATAAGGGGGGGGTGGTGGGGACACCCCAATGATACACTGGGGAATCCTTCGTGAAATGTTACAGGTAAGGATTTGCATGGCAACTGACCAGAAATGTAAACTTCCTCTGGGTAACTGTCATGTGCTGGCACCCATTTGAAAATGTGATTCAAATCACCAACGTCCCATGGTTCAAGAGCAGGTAAGTGTGCGTTAAATTTTTCTAATTCCTGTGGGCCAACTCTTTCTGATGTTGGTCAGACATTATGGCCGCATATTTGAAATGTTATCTAACCAGGGCATTACATAATTGTAGTAAAACCTTCTTCTCTTTTACATTCTATCCCCTGAATTGTGAAGGTTAACATTAATTTAGACTTCCTGATTTTTTTTAATACCTGACCATGAGATTTTAGTGACCTATATGAACCCCAAAATCTCACTGAACCTTTACTTTTTCTCGTGTTCAACATTTGAATAATACTCATCTATCCTTATATAAATAAAAACAAAATGCCACGGATGCTGGAAATCTGAACAAAAATGGAAAATGTTGGAAAAACTCAGCAGGTCTAGCAGCATCTCTGGAGAGCAACAAGCCCGTTTCTTGGTGCTTTGGGGTGGCAGAATCACATGTCAGCCATTTCACAGGATTCGTGCACGAGTTCCTGACACATGCACGTCTCCCACAGCCAGAGAACAGCCGCAGTCGGGACCATGCTGGAATCTGGCGGGAAGAGAGGTAAGTGATTTAAATCTTTTTAAAATGCATTTTAAATGTAATCTAAATGTCATTATTGGGCCCAGCACGGAATCTGCAGGGTTGAGACAAGCTCCTTACACTTGGGGAACGAGCAGGAGACCGAAGTGAAAATGGGGGCCATTGGGGCCCCACAGGGGTCGGGTGGCGGGAGTGGTGCCCCCTGGGCATGGGCATCCTGGCAGTCCCAGGGGCACTTGGCACTGCCCACCACTGGAGTGATGATGGTCGGGCTGGCCTGGGAATGCTTGCGGGGACCGCAATCAGGCTGTGGTGTGGTGGTTGGAGGGGCAGCAGTGCAAGGGTCCTGGGCTGGCCAGCAAACAGGGAGACTGACATATCAGGGCCATTGTGCATGCACAGAGTTCCAGTGCTGTCAGCCTCTGGTGCGAATAGGTCCTGCCACCCAACCAATGCCCCCCAGCAATCAATGATATACACATAAGAACATAAGAACTAGGAGCAGGAGTAGGCCATTTGGCCCCTCAAACCTGCTCCGCCATTCAATAAGATCATGGCTGATCTTTTTGTGGATCAGCTCCACTTATCCGCCCGCTCACCATAACCCTTAATTCCTTTACTGTTCAAAAATTTATCTATCCTTGCATTAAAAACATTCAATGAGGTAGCCTCAACTGCTTCACTGGGCAGGGAATTCCACAGATTCACAGCCTTTTGTGTGAAGAAGTTCCTCCTCAACTCAGTCCTAAATCTGTTCCCCCTTATTTTGAGGCCATGCCCCCTGGTTCTGGTTTCACCTGCCAATGGAAACAACTTCCCTGCTTCTAACTTATCTATTCCCTTCATAATCTTATATGTTTCTATAAGATCTCCCCTCATTCTACTGAATTCCAATGACTTTGGACCCAGTCTACTCAATCTCCCCTCATAAGCCTACCCTCTCAACTCTGGGATTGTGACCTCTGCACTGCACAGAGTGGGGAGATTCAGGTCTGAAGTTGCACTGAAAAAACAGTCAGGATTTCCACCAGTTTTCTCACTAATTCAGCATTTTTGGGAGAATCAAAGTTAAATTGGACTTGAAACATTAGCTGTTTCTCTCTCCTTAGATGCTGCCTGACATGCTGAGGTTTTTCAGAATTTTCTGATTTTATTTCATCAATCCATTTTTGGTCCAGAAAGGAAGACCACACACTTTCCTGCATTGATAACCATCTGTCATAATGTTGCCCACTCACATAATCCATCGGTGCCTCTTTGTCATGTTATACTCCTGGCTATACCATTTACTGTCACCAATCCCTGTGCAATTGATAAACTTTGGTTTATGCCTCTTCCATCTTTAATGACTGAGATAACACAAAGTAGAGGTGAGACCCCATGAAGCACAGCACTGGTCTTTACAGATCACCACTAGTCAGTGGCTTCCACTTCAAGTTCATGCCCCTTCTCCTTACTTTAATGTTTTTAATTCCATAATCATTTGAGTTGTAATTTTACTTCCATTATTTTGAGAAATATCAGGGAGAAAAATTAAGAATTTATGGAATGCTAATCTAACAGCTGCTGTGAGGAAGGTTTTTTTTTTCATTCATTCATGGGACATGGATGTTGTTGGCTGGCCAGCATTTATTGCCGATCCCTAGTTATCCAGGGCAGTTGAGAGTCAACCACGTTGCTGTAGATCCGGGGTCACATGTAAAGTTTATTTATTTATTAGTCACAAGTAGGCTTACATTGACACTGCAATGAAGTTACTGTGAAAATCCCCTAGTTGCCACACTCCAGCGCCTGTTCGGGTACACTGAGGGAGAATTTAGCATGGCCAATCCACCTACGTGCATATCTTTGGAGTGTGGGAGAAAACTGGAGCATCCAGAGAAAACCCTCGCAGATATAGGGAGAATGCGCAGAATCCACACAGACAGTGACCCAAGCTGGGAATCAAACCTGGGTCCCTGGCACTGTGAGGCAGCAGTGCTAGCCACTGTACCACCATGCCACCCCAGGGCTGACCGGGTAAGGACAGCAGATTTCCTTCCCTAGTGTAGGTATTAGAATTCATAGTTAGGAGAAAGTGTCTGAGCATCTTGAGGAGTTTGAACTGATTATAAAGATAGATTTCTAACAGGTAAGTCATGTTTAATGAGCCTAACTGAAATTTGCTTTTGTTTTTTGGAAGTTGTTTATTTGAAATCTTATTAAATGTCTCCTGGAATCTATATAAGCTATATCCATAGACATTCCCTAGTCAACAACTTGATTTGCTTACTCAAAAATTTCAATTAGACTCATTAAGTATGACTTACCTGTCACAAACCTTTCTTTATAATCAGTTCAAACTCTTTAAGATGCTCAGACACTTTTTCCTGACTATGGATTCTAATACAGCAGATGTTAGATTAATAGTTTATGAATCCTTAATTTCTCCCTCTGATATTTCTTAAATAATTGAGTAAAATTATAAATGATCATGGATTTAAATAAGGTGATGATTCTGGTGAGAATATGCACACATAGCATGTCGCATAAGCGCTATGCCTGGTCTATTGGACAATCTCACAGAAAATAATGTGATAAAATTTGTATTTCACCTAGCTGGTTCACCTTCACACACATCTCTTCAACTATAACAAGGGACAGCAGATAAGGAAAGGAACTCAAAGGTATACTATTTAAATAGGAATGAGTCAAGGATGCGAGACAACTGATTGTGTGTTTCATTCCTTCACCAAAGAAACACAGATCAGTAAAGGACAATATTAAAATTATTGGAATGCTGGCAAGCTCTAAATTCCAAATGAAACATGCAAAATTCGAATTCCTATGATCTGAAACAGGATGGATGGGCCCATCATCTTAATATGTTCATATTCCAGTGAATTACGTGATGATATATTTCTAGAGTAGATGCAATGCTAGTAGGATCAATAAGAATTGGCATATCCTATAAGCAGTATTGATTGTGCATAGTCTAGAACTAGCTTCATTTAATTTCAACTGCCAGAAATCTAAAGATGCACAGAAGTTGCTAATCTGTTTGCCAGAAGGAAAAATTTGTTGCAAATATTTAATCATTTGGAAGACTGGCATGCTTCTGTTTAAGAGTTCTGTTTTGGTCACTGGGGTTCATTCAGATTTATAATTTATTTCCCTTTCTCTCCACATTTACTAATCATTGGCATAGATTTTCCTGTTCCACCTGCCATGGGAATCGGAGTAGGTGAGGGGCAGGCCATGGAAAGGTCTGTTGACCTCGGGTGGGATTTTCCGTGCTAGGAAAATCCTGCCCGTTTTGCTCATTTCTCTGGGTCTTCCAGGACCTCAGGCAAATTTAACTGTCAGGCTTTGGGACCCTGATGTCAAGATCAAATAGGGGTCCCAAACCCACACTTTCCCTGAAGTGAGATGGGATCCACAATTTTACGAGAGGTGACTCCAAACTGACTGTCTCCAGGCCTGCTGTCCTCATGGGCCCTTGATGCTGTCAAATCAATTGAAGACGACTGGCAACTCTGAAGCCATGGCAGCCCCTAAGGGCGAGGTGGACGGGTGCTACTGAGCCAACGGTGAGACCTTGGAGAGGTAAGCACGATTTAAAATGTTTGAATGGTAAGGGCTGAATCTGCTGATCAGCAAGTGCAAACCAAGATATTATTTATCCTTTCATGTAGAATCACTTTTTAATCTTTCCACTATTTCCTTATTTCTTTTACATTGATGTGTGTAGGCTAGTTGTAGCGTGGCCCTGTGAACAGAACTTGTCAGGTAGTGGAAGATGGAACATTGAGAGGAAAGAAGAACCTGAGAGTGAAGGTATCAAAGAACTGTGTAGACTGGGCGTAGAAAGGGCCACATTGGTTAATTTAGTCAAGTTGAAGCCTTGTTACAATTAACAAGTTCTGCAAAATGAATTAAACTGCAGAGGCGCCAGCAGCAAGGAAAAGATACAGATTTCCCCTCATTAAGGCTAATGCTACTTTCTTTCAGCTTTGGAGATTGAAAACAGTGTTAGAGGTAGCAAAGTGGAGTCAAGCAGGCTGTGATACTCCAAACATGGCCTTGGGATTCCTGCAGAGGCCCCAACCAGGAGATGACTGAAGAAGGAACTGTGAACCCAATGAAGTGTATTGGGAAGGACAGTGAGGTAATTACAGAGCAATTGAATGGGTTGAAAACAGAACTTAACTGAAATAGCACAAGTCCAGATCTAAAAACAATATAAACAGCAAAGGCACTGGGTGGAACTTTACTGGTACTCCCTGCCCATCGATGAGCGGAGCAGAGTGGTAAAATGTGTGAGAGCTGAGAAATCAGGATCACGCCTGATTTCTTGGCTTTTGTGAACTTACAGGAGCTGGATTTCCGACATGGTCAACCTCTTGCCGGAAATGGACGAAGAGCTGAGTAATTTATTCAAGTTTATTAAAATCTTTTTACATCTGTTTAGTGAGCCTGGTGCTCAATCGTCTGGGCTCGCATGCCTTTATGGCCGCACCGGGAGAGATGCATGACTCGCGACTGGCTGTGGGTCCCTGCAATTATGGTGGGGTGGCTGTATTGAACCTGCCTGCAGCAGCAGGGGCCTGACAACTTGCTGACTGTCAGACCTCTGCTGTTGGATTTGCACATGTGCAGCATCAGAGATCTACACATGAGCAATAGCTCCTTTTACAGTTGCTATTGTGCATGTGCAGACACAGAAGTCTGTACAAACACAATAGCTCCCTCCGCAGGTTGGTGAATTAAGCCCAGCCCACTGCCTGCAACAGCGAGAAACAGTCTAGCCCAAATTTTCAATGACTAAGTGTATTAGGTTGGGTGTAAAAAAAAAATCAGTAACTCTCCCATTTTCATGCTAGCTGAATCAATCTCATAAAATTCTGCCCATTGTTGCTGCAGTGATATAGTCAGGTAACACACGCAGGGCTCATCAACAGACTGACCACCAACGTGGACTCCAGCTCTCAAGGAGTAAAATTATCCTGTTTTATTGTACGTACAATTGCTTCATGGTTTAATAAAAACGTAGCACATTTAGTGGAACAATATCCAAGTTGTTGTGTGCCACTGATACTGATTAATGCCATCAAATGCCATTGATCAGCCATAATCCTAATGAATGGTGGGGCAAGTTCAAGGGACTGAATGGCCTGTATCTGCTTCTATTTTCTATGTATGTTTCTATGAATAACACATAGGGTAAAGGCTAGAACATTTAGAACAGATAGTGTATCATAGTGTGCTACGGGGGTGGGGGGGAGGGGTGCATGGCAACCATGGAAGCTGCCTTTGTATCTCCCTCTGTTGGTCATGAAGCTTATGTCTCCAATGGAATGCCTCCTCTACAATGCAGCCTCAGCAAGACTGCTTCCATGAAGATGGCACTCTCACCATGTCGCGGGGGGTGGGTGCCAGTCGTGGGGTCGGGCCTTCAAAAAATCATCTTTAATAGAACCTTTAATTATATAAATTGGCTGCCTGCTCCCTTTAGGCGAGTAACTGATTTGCAGCCTGTCCACTGGGAAATCTCCCTGGAGGTGGCACTGCAGCACTCCTTAATATATTCCTGAACTTGCCCCACAAGCAATTAGTTTTTAAATTGATCGGACAGCTTTTGAGATCACTACAAATGACATGTGATGTCTTTATATGTGATCCTGGCAAGTATGATACGTGCTTCTGGATATGCTATACCCAGCTACGAGAATTTCATATCGTTCCTTAGATTCTCAGTCAAACAAAGCCTGGTATTTTCTAAGAAGTTCTGACATTGGGACCACAAGCAGGTCCCAAGTCCGCTGGGGAGGATAACAGAGCCGCAGCAGCAATCTTCCAGGATACAATCTCATAGGCTGAGGTTGGGCCCACCAATTAATGAAGGAAGATGGGCTGGCTCTTCATGCTGCCCATTCAGAGGGCTGGCGTCTCTGCAGCCTTGGTAGAGCCAAGAGAGAGAGGCAGCCACTGCTGAGGCTGCAAGAAAATGCCAGGCAGCTATGCCTGGTAATCAAGGCATAAATCCAACATTTGAGAGCTGTTATGGAGGTTTTTTCTGCTGAAGGTTCCTCTTTGTGCTTTTGATGCTGTCCCCTGGATAGCTGCAGGAAATGTCTGGTGACTTTCCTGTGTGGTGGGGCTACTCCACCACTGGCTAAATGGCAGCAGTCCCTCAAAATGGCCCCTATGGGGCCCTTAGTCATTTAAATGAATGATTTAATTAATGAATTTACTTAATCCCACTCTGTGTGCAGCCACCATGCTTTGGGCCTACCATTGGTAAAATGACTTGGTGGCGAAACTGTGTCTTGACGTTGCTCGAGAATTTTATCAGCACCCCCAATTCCCACCCACAGGTACCAGCTAAACTCTGCACAGTGTCCACTTGTATTCAGAACTACTTTATTTTATAGTGGTGCTTGCACTCAACCTCCGGTGACTTTCCATTATAGCATGCACATAAAATGGATTTTTTGCCACACAGCTTTCACTTGATACTGATTTGCTCTGTTATTTTGCACTGTGCTTATGTTTATGACCAAGCTTGCCACATTTTCTGCATGTTTTCCTGGCTGTGGCAACACTTGGACCCATCCTGGAACTTTAATTCAAAATAAGGTAATGTAGATTCCACCAATTTCACCAAATGCTGTCCAGCTAATTGACTTGGCTAGTGGGATTCTCAGCATTGCTGCCTGTGCTAAGTATAAGACTGATACTCATAAAATATGTTCAAATAATTAGCTTACCAATTTAAAGGGAGAACTTGGGGCTGGTGGACCTAACGATCAGGGGCTTGCTACAGCAGTTGAACGGAGCTTTCTTTTGAGTTTGTTGAGCATAGCAAGAGGCCACACATTGAGTAAAATCTGGAAAGGTGGAAAATACAGAGGCCACTGCCAGAAACATGTCTCTCAAAGCTCCATCCAGCTCTACCTGATGCTGTTGCAAATCCTGTTCAGTAAAACTGGAGGTGGTCACCTCTTGACCTGCACACTCTGTGGTTGGTAAGTCGAAGCAGGGTCTTGCTGTTGTCAGGGAGGTTGATGTAAAAATGGCATTGGGATCCAAAATGAAATAGTTGCATCTCCCTTTCCATAGGAAGGGGCTCCACCCATGACAATTCAGGTTCACCCACAATTCAGAACTTGACATTTTAGAAGCAGTAAATTGGCACAACTCGTAGTTGCTTAATTTGACTTCCATTACCATCTTACTGTTGAGCGCTAACGGGGCAGGAATGATCAAGTTCAGGCAGTTCACACCAGAACACAAGCTCAAAGATTAATATTGTAATTACTTAATGAAAATGCAAACAATCTTAATAGCATCTACCAGAGAAGTCTCAGTGCTATATGTGGCATATCTAGGAAAGTCATTTTAATGACAAAATACAGAGGTCAACTCATACTTTTTTAGATGTCTGAATATCACTTTAATGTAGAATTTAATTAAATTTGAAATGACAGCATGAAAATGAGTACAGGAAGTATTTGGTATAATTAAAATCCCGTCCTCCCCCTTTCCCCTTGTGCCCAGCACACAGTTATTCCATGTGTGCTTTGACAATCTGCAGTACAGATTAAACATTCATACTTTCCTATCCCTTGGCAGAATTTCAGGGTCATAACTGTTGGAAGAATACCCTCAAAGTCAGAACTTTCATGTACAATATTTTCAGATTGGCTGTCAAACATCAAGCAGGTAAGGTTCTCATTATTTTAATAACCTTAATCTAAACAAAATGTGTTTTTGGTACTAATCGAGCTTTTTGTTTCAATTTACACAGTTTCACCTTTGCACATCAGCGTGCATGTCTGCACTACATAAGTAGCAAGTCCTCGGATTTTCATTTGTACAGTTGTGCAGAAATCAATTTCCAGAGCTGAGTCAATACCAAGCAAATCATGGCTGAATAAAGCTCAGTGACTTCAGAGATTTCACTGGAATAAAATTTCAACAACAAATAATTCACCATAAAGCAAGAACGGCAGCTCCTGTCCAGGATACATACATCAAGGTTAACACAGTAATTACTTAATGAAAATGCAAATATTCTGCCAATATTTTGAAATTCCAAATTCCAAATTCCAATTCCAATTCCAATATTCAAATATTCTCCAAAGATCATAATCTTCTTCGTTCTATGATTAAGTTCTCAACAATATGCAAAACAAATAATATTCTGAAAGTTGTACTTTCACAACACTTACATTAATATTTGATTTGCTTTATTATTGTCACACGTTTGAGTATACAGTAAAAAGTATTGTTTCTTGCGTGCTATATAGGCAAAACATACCGTTCATAGAGAAGGAAAGGAGAGGTTGCAGAATGTGGTGTTACAGTCAGAGCTAGAGAAAAATCAACTTAATATAAAGTAGGTCCATTCAAAAGTCTGATGGCAGCAGGGAAGAAGCTGTTCGAGTCGGTTAGTAAGTGTTCTCAGACTTCTGTATATTTTTCCCGACAGAAGAAGGTGAAAGAGAGAATGTGCATGCCCACTATTTGCAGAGGAGAACAATCTACCCAACGTGTAGGAAGAGAAGCATATAGCAAAAGAAAGCATAGTATTTTCCAGATCAGTTTCATGCTTGTTTTAATTGTAAAAAAAATGCTTGGCAGACATTGTGCCATACGACAAGAGGGATCCAGTGTTTCCATCTGTTACACCAATTGCCAAATACATGGCTCCGGATCTTCTGTAAAGTGACAATCATTGTTGGATTGCCACTCTGCTTGAACTGTTCAACACCCAAATGGTTTTCCAGATCTCTGGCCAGGCCTCTTGTACCCAGCTATTCCAGAAATTCAGCAAGGCGTTTGATAAGGTCCCCCATGCAAGACTTCTTGAGAAGGTGAGAGGGCATGGGATCCAAGGGGCTTTGGCCTTGTGGATCCAGAACTAGCTTGCCTGCAGAAGGCAGAGAGTGGTTGTGGATGGGTCTTCTTCTGCATGGAGGTCGGTCACCAGTGGAGTGCCCCAGGGATCTGTTCTAGGACCTTGCTGTTTGTCATTTTCATAAATGACCTAGATGAGGAAGTGGAGGGATGGGTTAGTAAGTTCGCCGATGACACGAAGGTCGGTGGTGTTGTGGATGGTCTGGAAGGATGTCAGAAGTTGCGGCAGGACATAAATAGGATGCAAGACTGGGCGGAGAAGTGGCAGATGGACTTCAACGCGGATAAATGTGTAGTCGTCCATTTTGGCAGGACCAATGGGATGAACGAGTATGCTATCAAGGGCAGGAGTCTTAGCAGTGTTGAAGAGCAGAAGGATCTTGGGGTCCGGGTCCACAGGACTCTTAAATCGGCCTTGCAGCTGGAGGATGTGGTCAAGAAGGCATACGGTGTACTGGCCTTCATTAATCAAGGGATTGAGTTTAGGAGTCGGGAGGTAATGCTGCAACTTTATAAGTCCCTTGTCAGACCCCACTTGGAGTACTGTGCGCAGTTCTGGTCGCCTCACTATAGGAAGGATGTGGAAGCTATTGAAAGGGTGCAGAGGAGATTTACAAGGATGTTGCCTGGATTGGGAGGCATGCGTTATGAAGATAGGTTGAGGGAGCTGGGACTCTTCTCCCTGGAGAGGCGTAGGTTGAGAGGCGACCTGATAGAGGTTTATAAAATGTTGACAGGAATAGATAGGGTGGATTCTCAGAGGCTATTTCCCCAGGTTGAAATGGTCGCTACGAGAGGACACAGATTTAAGGTGCAGGGAAGCAAGTACAGAGGTGATGTTAGGGGTAAGTTTTTCACTCAGAGGGTGGTGAGTGAATGGAATCGGCTGCCGTCAGTGGTGGTGGAGGCGAACTCGCTGGGGTCTTTTAAAAGACTTCTGGATGAGTATATGGGATTTAATGGGATTGGGGGTTATAGATAGGTCTATGGATTGGTAGGTATTGATGTGATCGGCGCAACTTGTGGGCCGAAGGGCCTGTTTGTGCTGTAGTGTTCTATGTTCTATGTTCTTTGTTCTATGTTCTACATGGTGTACAGTCCCAAGAAGATTTCCATCGCAGTTACTGTAGCGTCAGGGAGAAGACAAGTCATGCCACCTTTTTTTTTACGGCACTCGATGCTGTGAGGTAAGTTTAAGTGTGAGTGTGTTTTAGGGAGTGGATGAATATAAGTCAATAGGTAGGGAGACAGGGTGGAAGAGGTAAGTGGACAGGGTGGCTGGTGGTAGAGAAGACCGGTAGGTAGGGTGCAGCTAGATAGGTGTGTTGGGTCAGGAAATGTGGTCAGGTTGGGGATTAGTCAGGTCAAGTCATTGGGAGTAATTGTTGGATGAGGGGGCTGGTTAGATCTGGTCAAGGCAGATAGCCAGGTGGCTGGGGGTAATCAAGTCTGATTAGAGTTATAGTTGGATTGTGGTTTGTCATTAGGGTTGTTTGGGGGGTGGTCAGGACGGGTAGTCGTGTGGTTGAAAGTTAGAGTCGTGAGAAGGGTAGTTGTCCCGGGTGCTTGTTCAGGGGGGTCCGGGCCATAGTAAGATGGTAAGGGGTTGGAGGAATAATTGGGGGGGTGGGGGCAGTTGGGGTGTCAGTGGGGAGAGTCACAGGAGGTTGGTAGTCATTGTGAGTGATTGGTGGAGAGGGGGGGGGGTGGTCAGTTCTGTTGTTATCCAGGAGTTAGGGAAGTTTTTTTCGTCTAACATTTCCTGGCTAACTATCCAGATAAGCACCACAGAACTATCTGATGTCTCCCACATTAACTCAGAGTAGGAGAATTTTGACCCAGGGAGCAGGGAAGTTGCCTGATTAAGTTAAAACTTTCTGGACATTGGGATTTCTGTTGAGTTTGGCAGCTTCATATTGTGACCTTTCTCCTCCATCTCAAACCCCTTCTTGTTAAATATCCCATACATGTATTGTCTTGATGAAAGCCTCGGCTCTCTGCCCCTCTGATGAGCCTCCCACATCAGGTCATCTATCATTTGTTCTTAAAGTCACTACATTTTGTTGCAATCTCTCACAGCTACCATAACACATTCTCCCTCTCTTTAGTTCTGATGAAGAGCCAGAAGGACTCAAAACGTTTCTCTCCTGATTGATGTTGCCAGACCTGCTGAGCTTTTCCAGCATCCTCTGTTCCATTGTCAATGGACAAATGTTCTTGAGGGGTGCTGTGTGAGTTATTTCCCATTTCCTTTCTTTTTGCTTGCAGTCGCTGTGAAGACGCACAATAATAATTCCCAGGCTGAACCAAACTTCAAAGGATTGGAATTTTCTCAATCCCACTTATACTGAAATTCACACTGGATGTCCCAGCCGACCATGTTGATGACAACTTATCCTGAGCTCATTAGCACATGCTGGAAGTTAGAAACTAGCTTCAGTTGGAAACCAGCACACAGACAGCTAAAGCCTGAGGGTTACACAGAACATACGCCATTTTTCTCAAGACTAAAATTCATCTTACTGATGTTATGAAAACTAAATTTTAAAACCATCGAAACATCACCAATGTGCATTAAGAACACATTGAAGAAAACTAAATTGTAGAAACTTCTTGATTTTTATTGGAACAGATTCTGATGTCATAAAACATTGAAACACATAGAAAATACAATAGGGGAGGAAAACAAAACACAAATATCGCCCCCAAATACGGTGCTCTGCCATGCCAAAAATTTTGGGAATAAATGTATGCCTGTTCAGAATATAAAATTTGCATTTCCTGTCCAGTGTAATAGAGGCATCAGTAGGGCTGTCTATTAATTGCCAACTAAGGTCCTTAAGTGGTTAATTAAGGGCCTCATTCTGCCACCACTTAACTTAGTGTGAAATGTACAGCCTGGGAGGTTTGATCCACTGGGCTGTTGGACTGTGAAAGGGAAGTGTGCCTCCTTTGTAGACCCTCAGTGCCAATTGGACGATCTCAACCGCTTTCCCTCTCTAGTACAACGTGCCCTCCATCCATTTAGCCGGGTCCTGCCAAAGTGGACCTAGGGAGACACCAGACTTACCATGAAGTTTGGGTTTGAAGTCTGAACGCCTCCTTGATATCCTCAATGCAGTACCAGCATGCCCATTGCTCTTAATCGTGCTGCCTGTACTGATGAGCTGCTGATCTCCAAATGACCAGCAGTTTATTTGATGGAAGTTCCTCCGGAATTCTCGTCTCATATCAGTTGGAATTAGCCAACCACAAGGTTCATGGGGAGGAACCAACCAAGTGGAGGTGGCTCATCCCCAACATTTAGGTAAACTAGAGCAGGAGTAGGTAATTTGGCCCATCAATCCTACATCACCGTTCAAAAAGATCATGGCTGATCTGGTTGTGGTTTAATTCCACTCCACTTTGCTGCCCACCCCCTCACCTGCCACTCCCTAAACCTTGACCCCCCCCCTCCTCACCTAACAAAAATCTTTCTAACTCTTTCGAATAAATTGAAAGACCAATCCTCCGCTGCTTTCTGGGGGAGAGTTTTTCACACACCAAAGTCCTCTTGGGAGAAAATGTTTCTCTTCATCTTTGTCTTAAAAGGAAGGCCT
Organism: Carcharhinus amblyrhynchos; assembly: GCF_965287045.1. Lineage (NCBI taxonomy): Eukaryota > Metazoa > Chordata > Chondrichthyes > Carcharhiniformes > Carcharhinidae > Carcharhinus > Carcharhinus amblyrhynchos. Next base: position 82,075,745 of record NC_137331.1, on the reverse strand, counting down.
CCTACATCCACATTAAGCTGTACCCTTGGCATGTACTCCAGCCCTGTTAGTCATGTGACAATTTTTATACCTGGTCCATGGAGTTGTGGGAGTATTTTGAGCATGTCTGTTTGTCAAGGGCTTCACAATTGTCAAAAATCTTGAATCCTCAACTTATCATAGGTGGGAATTTTTTTTTACATTTTTATATTTATTATTTTTGATACAGCAGACGCAGCATGGTTTCGTTAAGGGGAAGTCGTGTCTGACGAATTCATTGGAATTCTATGAGGATGTGTCTAGAGCGGTGGATAGAGGAGAACCGGTGGATGTGGTGTTTCTTGATTTTCAGAAGGCGTTTGATAAGGTGCCGCACAAGAGGTTGTTACAGAAGGCTAGGAGGCAGAGAGTGGGTGTCAATGGGTGCTATTCGGATTGGCGGTTGGTGACTAGTGGAGTGCCCCAGGGATCGGTGCTGGGGCCTCAGCTATTTACCATTTATATAGATGATCTGGAGGAGGGAACCGAGTGTATGGTGTCGAAATTTGCTGATGACACCAAGATTGGTGGAACGGCAAATTGTGCGGAGGGTGTGGAAAGTCTGCAGAGGGATCTAGATAGGCTGGGCGAATGGGCCAGGAACTGGCAAATGGAATTTAATGTTGGCAAGTGTGAGGTTGTCCACTTTGGTAGGAATAATGGTAGGAAGGATTACTACTTACATGGCGAAAAACTGCAGCATGCTACGGTGCAGAGGGACCTCGGGGTGCTTGTGCATGAGTCACAAAAACCCAGCCTGCAGGTGCAGCAGGTGGTCAGGAAGGCGAATGGGACGCTGGCCTTCATAGCGAGTGGGATTGAATATAAAAGTAGGGAGCTCTTGCTGCAACTGTACAGGGCACTGGTGAGGCCACAGCTGGAGTACTGTGTGCAGTTTTGGTCGCCGCACTTACGCAAGGATATTTTGGCCTTGGAGGGAGTGCAGAGGAGGTTTACTAGGCTGATACCAGAGTTGAGGGGGTTGAGCTATGAGGAGAGGCTGAATAAACTAGGCTTGTACTCGTTAGAGTTTAGAAGAATGAGGGGAGATCTCATTGAGACGTATAAGATGATGAATGGGATGGATAGGATAGAGGTGGAGAGGCTCTTCCTACTCAGAAAGGACAGTAGGACTAGAGGGCACAGCCTCAAGATAAGGGGGGAGCAGTTTAGAACAGAGTTGAGGAGGAACTTCTTCACTCAAAGGGTGGTGAATCTCTGGAATTCTCTGCCCGTTGAGGTGGTGGAGGCTGCCTCGCTAAATATTTTTAAGACGCGGGTTGATGGGTTTTTGATAAGAGAGGGGATTAAGGATTATGGGGAGAAGGCGGGAAAGTGGAACTGAGCCATGACAGATCAGCCATGATCTTATTGAATGGTGGGGCAGGCTCGAAGGGCTAGATGGCCTACTCCTGCTCCTATTTCTTATGTTCTTTTTTTTTATTTCCATGAGACATTAAAATGTATTTTCAAATTCATAAGAAAAATTAGTACCTCCTGCAAGTAGCTATTAAAACTCGTTTAACAATGGGTGGCACGGTAGCACAGTGGTTAGCATTGCTGCCTCACAGCTCCAGGGACCCAGGTTTGATTCCTGCCTTGGATCACTGTCTGTGTGGAGTTTACACATTCTCCCTGTGTCTGCGGGGGTTTCCGCTGGGTGCTCCTGTTTCCTCCTACAGTCCAAAGATGTGCGGGTTGGTGGACTGGCCAAGTAAATTGTCCCTTCGTGTCAGGGGAACTAGCTAGGGTAAATGCATGGGATAATGGAGATAGGGGCTGGGTGGGATTGTGTTCAGTGCCGACTTGATGAGCTGAATGATCTCCTCCTGCACTGCAGGATTCTCTGAGGAAATTTTAGCATAACCATCAATATTTGTAAATTTGCACTTCATAATAAGAACATAAGAAATAGGAGCAGGAGTAGGCCATCTAGCCCTTTGAGCCTGCCCCGCCATTCAATAAGATCATGGCTGATCTGAAGTGGATCAGTTCCACTTTCCCGCTTTCTCCCCATAACCCTTAATCCCCTTGCCTACCAAAAACCTATCTACCCATGTCTTAAACATATTTAGCAAGGCAGCCTCCACCACTTCAACGGGCAGAGAATTCCAGAGATTCACCACCCTTTGAGTGAAGAAGTTCCTCCTCAACTCTGTTCTAAACTGACCCCCCCTTATCTTGAAGCTGTGCCCTCTAGTCCTGCTGTCCTTTCTGAGCGGGAAGAACCTCTCCACCTCTATCCTATCCATCCCTTTTATCATCTTATACGTCTCAATAAGATCGCCCCTCATCCTTCTAAACTCTAACGAGTACAGACCCAGTCTACTCAGCCTCTCTTCATAGCTCAATCCCCTCAACTCCGGTATCAGCCTAGTGAACCTCCTCTGCACTCCCTCCAAGGCCAAAATATCCTTGCGCAAGTGTGGCGACCAAAACTGCACACAGTACTTGAGCTGCGGCCTCACCAGTGCCCTGTACAGCTGCAGCAAGACCTCCCTACTTTTATATTCAATCCCCCTTGTTATGAAGGCCAGCATCCCATTCGCCTTCCTGACCACCTGCTGCACCTGCAGGCTGGGTTTTTGCGACTCATGCACAAGGACCCCCAGGTCCCTCTGCACCGTAGTATGCTGCAGCTTTTCGCCCTGTAAGTAGTAGTCCTTCCTACCATTATTCCTACCAAAGTGGATAACCTCACATTTGCCAACATTGTATTCCATCTGCCAGGTCCTCGCCCACTCGCTCAGCCTATCTAGATCCCTCTGCAGACTTTCTACACCCTCCGCACAATTTGCTGTTCCACTTATCTTGGTGTCATCAGCAAATTTCGACACCTTACACTCGGCTCCCTCCTCCAGATCATCTATATAAATGGTAAATAGCTGAGGCCCCAGCACCGATCCCTGGGGCACTCCACTAGTCATTAACCGCCAATCCGAATAGCACCCATTGACACCCACTCTCTGCCTCCTATTTGACAGCCAATCCTCCATCCACGCTAACACCCTACCCCCAACTCCATGCACCCTAACCTTCTGAAGCAACCTTTTGTGCGGCACCTTGTCAAACGCCTTCTGAAAATCGAGAAACACCACATCCACCGGTTCCCCTCTATCCACCGCACTAGACACATCCTCATAGAATTCCAATAAATTCGTCAGACACGACTTCCCCTTAACGAATCTGTGCTGCGTCTGCTCTATCAAACAATTCTTCTCAAGATGCCTCGCTATTTCCTCTTTGATGACGGATTCAAGCATTTTTCCTACAACAGACGTTAAACTAACCGGCCTATATCAAGCTAATCATTAATTTAATCATTTATTTCATACTTAACTCTGTAATACAAACCACTACTTATGGTGATATTCCCAAATTAAATCATTGGGGTTGAAATTAGCCTTCAGTAGACTATAACAAACTGACATGCCATTTTACAACCAGCCCAATTTTAGTTTCTATTAAAGTCAATGGAAGAGAAAATCTGACTGGGTGTAAAACAGGCTGCCAATTCGTGATCACCCCTTTCATGCTTTTGCTGTAGTACAATTTCACTGCCATTTAGGTCATTATATCGTAAACCCAACTGTTTTTATAATCACTCAAGTGTCTTATTATAAAAATATAGCTTGCTTCAACATTAAGTGCATGGCTGAAATGTCACAAGCATGTCGATGCCCCTCAATGTAATTTGTTCCTTAAGAGGTATCTTTTTCTATGTGTGGTTTGCTTGTTGTCTTGCTTCTTTCTCAATCTAGTATTGTGATAAAAGTAGCAAACCAAATGACATGGGACTCTCAAAGCATTAACACCTACTCAAAGCAAAGCACTGCCTGATCTTTTTACTATTTACAAAGATTGTGCTCTACATTCAGGGTGGCAACCATTTTGTCGTTAAGCAGGATATTTCAGTCTAACTGTAATAGCATTCGTGCAAACGATCGTAGACAGGGGCGGGAAGGTGAATTGTTCAGAAGTTTTAAAATGGAGGCCCCCGCAGCCACAGTGATAAAAATGCTGGGGGGAGGGGGCAGCCTTAATGAGAATTGCAGGGCCTGTGCCTCTTCAAGGGAAGGAAGTTCTGGCCTTGAGAGTAGTATGAGCAGCTGAGGAACTCAGTGGTGGCTGCTACTAGGACAAAAAGCAATCCCAAGGAGAAGATGGCATGGTGTTCAGACTTAGGGGTAAGATGGGGCTCTTGATCAGGAAGAGTTTGGGCCCCCAGGGAGGTAGAGGTGCAGGGAGGATGGATTCATCCGAAATTCATTCAGCCTTTCCCAACTGCACGTATTATTGCACTGGGAACAGAAACAGGCCCTTAAATTGGCCAGTTAAACACCTCAATAGGCCTAAGGGCAGGCAGACTGGCTGATGACATATCTGCCTACTGTATTTTAGGACACAGCACGGGGGTGGGAGGAGAAAGATGGTGTACTTGATAGTTGTCTTATTTTACATGCCCTCCCAACTGCACATACGCCAGTTGAGCTCTGTAAACTCAACCAGTTCATTTACTTCAATGCTATTTTGAATACCAGTATAAAATTCACAAGGACGTGATCAAAGAATGTGACAATCGGAAATATTAATGTGAGCTTTGGGAAACTCTTCAATTAAAAGGATGAAGAGGAGCCACAGAAGAGCTGAATCTCAGCCCCATCATTTTCATACATAGCTTCAGGGTCTGATGAAACGTCATCCTGACTCAAAATGTTGGCTCTATTCTCTCTCCTCAGATGTTGTCAGACAAATAACAAAGAAAGATACAGCACAAGAACAGCCCTTTGGCCCTCCAAGCCTATGCTGATCATGATGCACTAACTAAATTAAAAAATACCTTCTGCCCTTACTCGATCCGTGTCCCTCTACTCCCTCCCCATGTACCCACCCAGATGCCTCTTAAATGTTGCTAATGTGCCTGCTTCCACCACTTCCCCTGGCAGCACGTTCCAGGCACCCACCACTCTCTGTGTGAAAAACTTCCCCTGCACATCTCCCTTAAAACTTTCCCTCCCTCACTCTGCACCTGTGCCCCCTTGTAACTGATGCTTCCACTCTGTCAATGCCTCTGATAATTTTGTAGACCTTTATCAGGTCTCTCCTCAGCCTCTGTCTTTCTAGGAAAAACAATGTCTTTCCAGTGAAAACGAAGACCTGCTGAGATTTTCCAGTATTTTCCAGTGTTTTTGTTTCAGATTCCTGCATCCATAGTAACTTGCTTCTATCTTCAGGGTACTAAGCGTGGAACAGGAGGAATTCACTTGCTGGTTCTCTTTAGTAGGGTGGTCATATCAATCTCTTCTACCAAATTTTGATTTGATTTGATTTATTGTTGTCACATGTATTAGCATACAGTGAAAAGTATTGTTCCTTGTGTGCTAGACAGACAAAACATACCATTCATACAGAAGGAAACAAGAGAGTGCAGAATGTAGTGTTACAGTCATAGCTAGGGTGTAGAGAAAAATCAACATAATGCAAGGTAAGTCCATTAAAAGTTTGACAACAGCAGGGAAGAAGCTGTTCTTTGAGTTGTTTGGTACATGACCTCAGACTTTTGTATCTTTTTCCCGAAGGAAGAAGGTGGATGAGAGAATGTCTGGGGTGTGTGGAGCCCTTAATTATGCTGGCTGCTTTGCCGAGGCAGCAGGAAGTGTAGACAGTCAATCGATGGGAGGCTGGTTTTCGCGACAGATTGGGCTACATTCACGACCTTTTGTAGTTCCTTGCAAACTTGGGCAGAGCAGGAGCCATACCAAGCTGTGATACAACCAGAAAGTTTGCTTTTTCTGGTGAATCTGTAAAAGTTGGTGAGAATCATAGTTGACATGCCAGATTTCCTTAGTCTTCTGAAAAAGTAAAGGCATTGGTGAGCTTTCTTAACTATAGTGTCGGCATGGGGGGACTAGGACAGATTTTGGTGATCTACATTTTCCCCATTGATGTAAACAAGGGCATGTTCTCCTTTACGCTTCCTGAAGTAGATGACAATCTCTTTTGTTTTGTTGACATTAAGAGAGAGGTTATTGTTGCCGCACCAGTTCACCAGGTTCTCTATCTCATTCCTGCACTTTGTCTCGTCATTGTTTGAGATCTGACCCACTACAGTGGTGTCATCAGCAAACTTGAAAATTGAATTGGAGGGGGATTTTTCCACACAGTCGTAGGTGTATAAGGAGCATAGCAGGGGGCTCAGAACACAGCCTTGTTGGGCACCGGTGTTGAGGATGACCATGGAGGAGGTGTCGTTGCCTATCCTTACTGATAGTGGTCTGTGAGTTAAGAAATTCAGGATCCAGTCATAGAGGGAGATGCCGATGCCCAGGCTATGGAGTTTGGAGATGAGTTTCATGGGAATAAATGTGTTGAAGGCTGAGTTGTAGTCAATAAATAGGAGTCTGACATCGGTGTCTTTGTTATCTATGTGTTCCAGGGTTGATTGCAGGGCCAGGGAGATGGCGTACGCAGTGGTAGGCAAACTGCAGTGTTTGCAGGTAATCCAGGAGGCTGGAATTAATTTGTGCCACGACTAGCCTTTCAAAGCACTTCACAATGATAGATATCAGAGTCACTGGCCGATAGTTATTAAAGCACACAATGGCTTCTTTCCAATTTCCTGCATTGTTACTCCTGATCTAACCTTGCTGTCTATTTTGCCTCATTGGGGTGTTGCCCTCTTAAACATGAACCAAAAGCACAACATGCAGTTTCCATACACAGTACCCAGCTCGACCTCTCCCCCACCCTGTCTTGATCTTCTCCTTCATCTCTAAATTATCTGACTGTTCATTCCACATCCACTAACTGGATTCAGAGAAATTTCCTCCAAACAAATATTGGGAAGACTGAAACCATTGTTTTTGATTCCCAGTACAAACACACTCACCATAAACACCAGCCCTCTTCCTGGCAAGTGTGTAAGGCTGAACCAGACTGTAACCTGAGTGTCATGTTTGACCCTGAGATGAGCTCCAAGTCACACACCATCCTGATTTGGAACTATACCACTGTTGCTTCAGCAGCACTGGGTCAAAACCATTGGGTGATCTTTTGGAGGTCTATAAAATAATGAGGGGCATAGATCAGCTAGATAATCAATATCTTTCCCCAAAGGTAGGGGAGTCTAAAACTAGAGGGTATAGATTTAAGAGGGGATAGATATCCAGAGGAGCAATTTTTTCACAGAGGGTAGTAAGCATCTGGAACAAGCTGCCAGAGGTAGTAGTAGAGGTGAGTACAATTTTGTCTTTTAAAAAATGTTTAGATAGTTACATAGGTAAGATGGCTATAGAGGGATATGGGCTAAATGCAGGCAATTGGCACGAGTTTGCGGGTTAAAAAAAATGGCATGGTCAAATTGGGCTGAAGGGCCTGTTTCCAGGCTGTAAACCTCTATGACTCTATAACATGTTATTTTTTAAGTTCGATTTGGCCCATTGTTAACCCTTTCTAACAGCATTGTGGAGTGTACCTACATCACAAGCCGTTAAAGAAGGCAGCTGCCATCACCTTCTTGGTCATCATTAGGAATGGCGTAGCCACTGACACCCATGGCCCATGAACAAATAAATTGTATATAAAAAAACAAGTCTGCATGGTTTTAAAGCTGATGGGCAGGAAGAAAGGTGGTGCTCTGTCTCAGGGTGTGAACCCATCACCTGTGAAGGGAAGCCGCTGAAGATCTAGCCCAGATCTTCTTTCCCATCGTTTGCAGAAGTGAAACAAAAAATAATTGGGCTCCCTGCACCCCCACCCCCCCGCCCCTTTAGACTTGAAATTTCAATTTCAGGAATGTTGAGGCATGAATGGGGTATTATTTAGCCAATGAATGACATTTGATTACTTGTTTAATTATGGTGGATGAGCTGCTGAATTTGGCACTCACCTACTCCTGGTATCATGGGGGTGAAGCTGATGGATTTTACATGCCCTCCTGCCCAATACACACCTGGTGGAGCCACAAAATATAATTCCATATCTGTAGAATCTCTCGATTGGTGAAAATTGCACTGGGGTGGAGAGGGGGTGGTGGTTGAGGTAGATCCTTGCAATGATCTATGATCTTCCTTGTGTGACACTTGTGTGGTGTGAATAGTGTTCAGATCTTGCTGTATACATTCCTTCTGTATTGGAGGGGCTATAAATGGTACTGGACACCATGCAAACCATTAGCGAATGTGCTCCCTTGAGCACTAATCGTTGTAATCTTCTCTCTATATCTTTGCGCCTCTCCTCTTCTCTATCCTCCTTTAGGTCACTCCTAAAAGTTACCTCTTTGGTCAAACTGTCTATGGTGTTGTGTCTAATTTTGTTTCATAATGTACCTGTGAAATACCTTGGGTGTTGCATGTTAAAAGTGCTAGATAAATGTAAGTTGTTCTTGCAGTATTTGCATCTTACAATCTTTATACTGAGTATTGATTTTTGTATAAAACACTGAACTTCATAGTATTATTTAGGAATGTACATAAATATTGATTTGTATCTGAATGTGACATCTCCAAACATGTCATCACTTCACCCAGTCTACTCAAGGTTCAACTGAGGACATTGCAGCTGTTTTGCTCTCTGTGATATTACTGACTGCAGTGTTAACTTTGGATTCATAAAATGCGGTATTCTTCAATTAAGATAATGACTTGAAACAAACTGATTCCAAACATCATACTGGCTTTCTTTAGCAGAGATATTGAAGTGTCAAAGAACGCTCACTGTAAATTGGATGAGCTATTTCAAGCAATTCTGCTCAACTAAGATATAGTCCAGCACGTTTGAACATTATCAATAATCACTGTCTTCCCTAAAAATAATGCACCAAACTCCTTTAGCTGTCTCTCTCTGAATTCTCAGATGTAGCTCATCTATCCTTGAGATTTACTGATTTGAAGTCCCTTAAGCCTGTTTAGATTCTCCGCTTCACTAACTTTGTCATCAGGGTCTTTTCCCTAAGCCCCAGCATTCACACTCTAATCAAATCACTCTTCTTTAGAGGCTGCAGGCGCAGAAAGGTGAAGGCTGCTCATGATCTATACTCGGCACAAGAAGATTTACCACTAGCTTGGAGCAGGATAAAATCTCAACCATTCAGCAAAGCTCCATCCATCATGTCCCTCTGTTTGCAGCATACCGAAGAGGAGAGAGATGTGGTTAGAGAATAGAAATGGAGCTCTGGGAAATGGATGATCACATGAGATGGAATACGGTCAATCTGTATAGCAACCTTGGAAAAATTCATACATGCGTGTGGAAAAATTACATGAACAGATGCAGTGCCAAAGAAAGTGTACAAAATACCTCCTGTTGTGCCTATGAATAAATAAGAAATCGAGTTCAATTTAGCAACATGATACAAGGCAGTTTTAGAAAAAGAAAAAAAAACAATTTTCTGTGCATTCTCCACGTAATGCAATGATACAATATAAAACTGCACATACTACATCCTCTGAAACTAGGAGAAGATGATCTCCTTTAAACTTGAAATTTCAATTTCAGAAATGTTGAGGCTTCTGATTAAACTGACATTTTGGCTTTTATAATGGAACCACTATTTGAGAGCCGGTCTACTCCACAACTGGATCACCACAACTTTTCATCAGTTAACCATGTTAGAAGGCAGAATTGTGAAATAAGCATTATTACAGGTGCAACATTATTGTATTCCCTTCTTTTGATTCTTTTAACAGATTGAGATTATATTTGCCTAGTACCTTGACTTAGTAATGTTATTATTTTCAGTATGATGAATCAAACAGCATGAATGGTAATACTTCTGTAATACTAACTAGAGGATATATATTTTTGGCCATTGTCAAAGCACCAGAGGTGACTTGAAGAATGGAAATTTGACGCAGCAAGTTGTTATGATAACTGCCTGAAAGGAAGCAGAATCAATAAAGGAATTGGATAAATACCGAAGTGAAAGTGTTTGCAGAGCTATCCGGAAAAGATAGGAAAATAGGACTGACTGGACGGCTCTTTTAAAGCAGTGCCACATTCTGTCCCTTAACCAATGTCATGTCCATGTAGCCATTGTCCATTCAATTCCATTGTCTTCAATTTTGCTAACAAGTCCATTTTGCAGAACTTTATCAATTGCCTTTTGAAAGTTCATACACAAATAACACCAACCCATATCTCAGCTCTCCATTATTTCATCACAAAGAATTTAATCGTTTCAATTAAATATAATTTGTCATTAACAAATCCAGGCTGACTTTTATTTATTAGCCACTTTCTTCTAAGTGCTAATTCATTATGTCCTGAATTGATTGGCAGAATTTCAAAACTCGGTTTCTGGCAAAACAGCAGAATTATTGGTGGATTGGGAATGTGCTGACATCTCCACAGGGCTTCAACTGAGCCACTGTATTAGCATTCGACTTCCGGGTTCCCCGACTAATCAGAGATGGCGGGAGACATCATGTCAATTGAGAGATTTTTAATAAAAGGATAGCCTGGAAAGGGTTAGAATGGCTCAAGTGCAAAAGGACATCTGAGGCAGCTGCAATGGATTGTACTTGTTAGAGTTTAGAAGAATGAGGGGAGATCTCATTGAGACGTATAAGATGATGAATGGGATGGATAGGATAGAGGTGGAGAGACTCTTCCCGCTCAAAAAAGACAGTAGGACTAGGGGGCACAGCCTCAAGATAAAGGGGGGGCGGTTTAGAACGGAGTTGAGGAGGAACTTCTTCACTCAAAGGGTGGTGAATCTCTGGAATTCTCTGCCCGTTGAAGTGGTGGAGGCTGCCTCGCTAAATATTTTTAAGACGCGGGTTGATGGGTTTTTGATAAGAGAGGGGATTAAGGGTTATGGGGAGAGGGCGGGAAAGTGGAACTGAGCAGCGACAGATCAGCCATGATCTTATTGAATGGCGGGGCAGGCTCGAAGGGCTAGATGGCCTACTCCTGCTCCTATTTCTTATGTTCTTATGTTCTTATATTTTGCAAATACCTAGAGAATGCTGCAGAACGTGAGGGATTGAATTGAGGTCATCTTACCAAGAGAACAGACTCTCAAACCAAACAGGTATGGATGAAAGTAGCCGAGGAAACCTGCAGCAGAAATTGGTTCCTTCAACCTGGGGCACAGTATGCCAAGAGGATCTAGGACTTCAAGATGATGGAAAAGGTGGGTGGCATAACACCTTCAGGTCCAAGTCCCACACTCTGGCTTTCCCAGCATTATCCTGCACAGCACTCTTCAGGCCAACGCAATTTGTACTTCCAGTCATTCCTCTCTCCCCGGGCACCTCTCATCCCCATCTGAGCAACTAACATGCACACTGACTCTTAGCATTTACTCGCTCACACACATGCCTCACGGCCACCTTCCACAATGGCTGTCCTTCTCTGCTGTCCACACAATTCATTAAAAACATCTCTCTGGTTTCTCTGCTTGCAGGGGAAGACAGTGCATGAGCTGCTGAGGAGCAAGGGTAAAGGGGAAGGAAAGGTGGTGACTTTACTGTAACACAGAGCTTGAGAGCCATTGGCAATACGTGGCCACCTGATCTACTAAAGGGGTCTTCTTCCAGGGTGTCACAGCTGTTGGCAGTGATCCTGTGAGAGCTGATTCTGTTCCGTTAGACCACGCATTGATGGTTTTGCCTTCTTGAAGTTGGATCACCATGTCCATTCTAGCATGTGGCTGAGGAAAAGGCAGCTGCTGCTGCTGCTCCTGATGCTGTTGCTTCCTCATCTCCTCATCTCATCTGTAAGACCGAGCTCCATAAACTGTGTACTGGTCTCAGTGAAGCTGTCAGCAGGGGAATTGCGGCTGAAGGTGAGGGAAATGCAGGATAGTTGAAGGGACTTCCAATACTTGGTAAAGCAGTCAAAATATTCTCTGAGAAGTCCTGTGAAAAACAACCTTTCCTCTCAAGGCTGGAGTGCTTCAGTTTCACTGAACACCTTCCCTTTTTTTTAATTTCACTGAAGAAGCACTCCATGTCATACACTCACCAAGTTGACCCTGACTAATTTCCGACAACTCAGGAAACAGATCACTATCTGTTAAAGCCAGAACGCTTCATTGAAACAGAACTTAATGACATATTTAGATGTTCAAATGTTGCTTTTTTTAAAAAGAAGTCCATTTTTTCCAGAAGTCCATGATTTTTGCACCTGATAAACCTTTGGTTTGGAAATTGTCTATCATTATGATGGATTTTAAGCTGCATCTGAGATTACATCTTGAAATTGTGAGAGAGCGAAAGAAGTGGTTACTGCTCCACTGGCAGTTTTCTTCCAGGCTCCCGCTTAGCAGCTTGCATGTTGTAATGAAAGATGTTGAGAAATGGTCCTTTTAGCTACATGATTTCGCTCTCTTCATAATGATTTCAGAAGCCAATTGGTTAGCTCATGTCTGGACAGATTGTGGCTATTGTTTTATGAGCTAGGTGATTAGATTCTGTAATGTCTCAGCCATTAAATCTTGGATGATTCACCTTCAATCTTGATGACACCTCCCATATAACTGTAGACTTTTCATCTCAGCTTGAAAGGTAGTGTTCTAGAAATATACATGATGGGGTCCAGCACAGTTTCAGTAAATCTTTTGAAGTAGTTTTTGAAATCTGCAAGTGTGAAATTTCATTGGCAGTTGTCCTAATGTGCCTTAATTTTAATTTGCATTGCAGCCTTCCAGAAATTTATCAACTTGTAATAACAGACTTGGGGCAACCATCACAGGTCAGTGTCTTTGTTTGCTTTTAAAAAGTCATTTTTGGGCAGTTCAATTTATGTTTGATCAGCTGATAAAATCAAAGATTAATATTACACATGGAAAAAAATCGCATCATTGTGACAAGAGGAAGGTGAGAAGAGGTAAACTCTAAAAGGGGAGCAGGAACTGAGAGACCACAGACCATTTGACATGGCAGGGCAGGTTGAAAAAGCAGTTGAAAAGGCAATTGAGATTCTCAGTTTTATAAGACAAGGCGTAGAACGGGAAATCAAGGAAGTTCTAATAAATCATTGTTAATACTTGACTGGCCTCAATTAGAATATTACACCCTTGCCAGCGGGTTTTCAGATAGGAGGGGGTGAAATTGAAGGAATGGGACTCCCCCAGGGCTCCTGTCTGCACGAACTCAGCACTGATTTCATGCTGGGATGGGCAAGGCTTCAGTCCTTGTCTCAAATGAGGCCACTTAAGGGATGTTACTTTGGGCTGATGGGACGATTTACCTAGCATGGGGAAAACCCAAATAAGATTGGGCTTAGATTTTCAGTGGGAAAGGTGGGAGTGTTGGGACCTCCATCAGAAGCCCCCTTCTGACAGTGGGCACTCCCAATCAAGATCCAGTGGCTGCTGAATCACCCTCCACCCTTGGCCTTTTCCCCCCAACACCCCAAACTTCCCTTTTGCACTCTCCCAGACCTACCCATCCTGTCTTGGGACCCCTTAAATTTTCCTCGTCCTCCAGCCCTGAGACTTGGGCTCAGGTATGTAGTTCCTCATAAGTCCATTGCAGATCTTGCTGTTCAATTTGGGAAGGGAAACCCCACCGTCTGAAAAATTCAGCCCCATGTTTAATCGTCGACAATGCGCTTTAGGAAGGATGAGAAAACATTAGCAAGGATGGAGAAAAAGATTTATAATAATGGTGCCAGGGACAAGGGACGTCAGTTACGTGGAAAGCTTGGAGAATCTGTTTGATAGAGGTCAAAAATCAGGAGGGATTGAGACAGAGCATGTAGAGTCGCACTTTTCCCATGTTAAGAGCCAGAGAACAAAGCGTTTAAGTAATTGGTAAAAGAACCAAAGGTAACATGAGGAAAAACATGCTTACACAGCAAACAGTTAGGATCTGAAATGCACTGCCTGAGAGTCTGGTGGAGGCAGATTCAATCCTGACTTTCCAAAGACAATTGGATAAGTTTCTGGAGGGGAAATGATTGGGCTTTGGTGAAAGTGGAATAGCTCAATTGCTGTTGAATGGCCTCCTGCGCTGTGACCATTTTATAAATGCCATTACTAACCAGATAGCAATCCAATCTTTTTAGTATAAAAGTGTTGATCAACAGGGTGGCACAGTGCTTATCCCTGTTGCCTCACATACCAGAGACCCAGGTTCAATTCAGGCCTTGGGTGACTGGGTGGAGTTTGCACATTCACGCCATGTCTGCCTGGGTTTCCTGCAGGTGCTCCGATTTCCTCCCCCATTCCAATGACGTGTGGGTTAGGTTGATTAGCCTAGGTCAAATCGTTCCTTCGTGTCAGGGAGTTTAGCAGGGTAAATATGTGAGGTTGTGGGGATAGGACCTGGGTGGGATAGTTGTTAGTGCAGGCTCAATGAGCTGAATAGCTTCCTTCTGCACTGTAGGGATTCTTTGCTTTACAGGAGGAGACTATTTCAAATGTAGTGAGTAAAGTAACAATCCAATCTCAAAAGTTATTTGAGCTTGTGAATCATACAACTGCCGGCCTCAGTTAATGACAAAAACAGGCAGGCTGGAGATGGGTTTAGGCTGATTTTTGAGTTTTTTATCCCACCGCTCATCCTCAACCCACCCATCTTACTCTAGATAAAGTCAGCCCAATGTCATTTTGATAAGGTGTTTTAACTCCATTTGTTGTCTCATCAATGACTTAAACAAATGTAGAATAACTTAATCTTGGATATACTGAAATACGCTTGAGAGCCATCCTAATACGTCGTTAGGCTTGTTGAAACATATATCTTTGTGTGTCTGTCACTTCTATCCAAGGGACTATCTGTAAAAGAGACAGCGGGCTGCTGTTCCTTTGAGTTCAGCTGTTACGTAAATGGAAAATGGCAGTCTGGCTGGAGCCAAGCCATCAAACTTAATTATTGCACTTATAATTCTTTGTCAATGACACTAAATTATAGCAGATAGCTCTATTTATATCCAAATACAGTGAAAATTCTGAAGAAGGGAAAGAAAATATGAAAGTCAAAGTGGAGAAATAAGGAAAGTCTTCAACTAAAATTGCTGAGTAAATTGTTGGACGTCTCCCTCTCCTAAGGTCCCCATCATCAAAGCTACCCATATTGAGCCAACTCATTTTACATGAGGGGCACAAGGGATGAGCAATAAATGTTGGCCTTACCAACAACATAAAATACAGAAGCACATGAGTGCACTGGACACAGAAAAATCTTGTAGGCTCTGAAAACCACCCAACTCTAATGCTGCTGATACATGTATCACAATTACTTGCCCCAAGCCAAGTTGTTCTGAATTGTGATACACATGGTACTGTGATACCGTGGAACGTTACCTCAGGTACATCCTGTCCACTGACATCATGAACAACTTAACCCGGGCAATTACTACTCCAGTTCTCCAGACAGAACTGACTAGTGGTGATTTAACCTGAGGATCACCACACCTCAGGTGAGAGGCAAGGTTGAGATGGCGAGGCCTTCATGAAAACCTTACCTAGCACAAGAATTGAACCTGCGTTGTTGGCGTCTGTACTGCAGCACCAAGATTATTAAAACAACGTTTCCCAGTTCCACTAGCTCTACAATCCAGCACTAAGAATTAGCAGGAACATGGAAATACAGTCACCCCCAATAAATAAAATCAGGCTGTCTATAAAAGGGACGATCGATTCCATTGGAAGGATGGGTTAAATTGCCCCCTCTAGAATGCTAGAATTTAGAATCTTAGGAAGTAAACATTGAGTTCTGCAATATTTTCAAGGGGGATCTTTGCTGTTGGACCAACTGTAATGATAATTGAGATGTTTGTGTCATGTTAGATAACCAAAGAAAAGGTTCCAGGGTTAATTGCAAGTACTCCACTGCATTATTCAAACGTTATCTATGTATTTAAATCGACACATCATTTAAAATCCAGCATGCAAAGCATATTGGACCTAATATTTTTAATTCTGTATTTCTGGAATAAAGGTGAAGCAGTGGCAAACTGATTAAGCACAGGGAGGGTAGAGGCAGGGAATTGTTGTGGATTGATTCACTTCCTGTTCAGAAGCAGATTATGCTGCAATGTTTATGGAACAAGAGGGACTATGAGTGCAATTTAACTATGTACACATCATACCAATGGTGATACACGCTCAATATTCCATTTGAGCTGTTTTTTTTTGCCCTTTAGAACCACAAAATGGAAAGAGTTCATTCCAGAACCAAATAGAAAATGTTCCATTTCCATCAACGTGAAATAGGCATGAATAACCTGATAACTTGACATTTAATTTGCTAGACCAATGGGACTTTAAGTATCACATTCACCCTACTAGTTTTGTTGGATTGAATGTTTCTTCCATTTTAATTGCCTTTGTGAACAGAATGATGATCAAAGAAGCATTTTGGTTTTTTGTAAAAGTGATTAGGTATCTTTGCTGATATTATGCTGCTGAAATTAACTTTTCTTCATTTATTTTTGTTCAGCGAAATCTGCAATATCATGCTACCTCTCACCAACTGCAAATTTAACTAATTTTGCCAATTACTTTGCAGCGATTGTATTATTTCTCAAGTCTGCTGCAGTATGTTCTGAAGGTTTGCCATTACATTTGGTTTACAGATTAAAATTAGTCGCACATCTGAAGGGAAAAGAGTTATACATTATAAAATTCCTCTTCGAACAACTGGAATGTTATCAGGGGAAATAACTGACGGAGCTCCAGGCAAGGTCTCTAAACAATCAAATGCAGATAACTGGCATCATTTGTTGAGTTTAGCCACATAACAAGATATTTTTCTTTTGACATTAATAGTGAATAATGAATGAGATGGTGTTTAGATTCTGAGACTTTTGCTATAATTGGAACTGTTTCATCATGAAGTAATAGTAAGGGCTAAAACATAAACTGATGTGTTATTAAATAAGTTTGATATACAAATTCAAATTCATTTTTGCCCCTAGATTAAGGAACTTCAAAATTACAATAAGGTACACAATACACACATATAATAGTGCTCCCTGTAAACTATCTCATTGGATTGCGATTATGCTTCCTGGGCTGCCAGTAGGACAATTTATTGTATTAATATAGAGAAATATATCAAAGGTTGACTTTATTGAGTTCATTACTTATCCGTATTTCAGTTTAAAAAGTCTTGTTCAATCAATGGCTGGACAACATGTGCATAGCCCTTCAGAGTGGAAAAGCATTTCCAGAATGGATCAGGTAAATAAAGTACAGAGAAGCACGATTAATAAATGATAAATTATGTAATTAGAAATTGGAAATGAAAATAAAATAAAGTCTGGTAAAATTTGAACAGAGTGAATGGTGAAGAGGTAAGAACAAAGGGTGGAATCCTCCCAAAATTTGTCAGAATGTCAGTTTCAGTCTGAAAACTGATGTGCAGCTCTCCAGCTGTACAGCTGAGTTTTCTCCCCAGATTCTCTAACAGTCAGTGCACAGAGTCTGAGAGGATGGTGTGCAGCACCACTCTGGTGGAGCGACGCTTGATAGAGTCAGCAAGGCCGGGTCCATCAGGCATGCTTTGCGCCATTATTCCTAAGGTGTGGGGCCTAGAGATGCTGGTGAGCCCGGCTCCACAGAGAAAGGGGTGTCCTTCAAAAGGGCACCATGATCTCAAATTAAAGTTAAAGACCCCCATTCCTTATCATCGCCTGCATCGTGGTATCAGAGCCCAACCCCCATCCCCCACACCCCTCTATCCGTGCCCCCCCCACCACACACACACACACACACACACATACACACACACACAATGTGAAGACCCAATGAGGTTTCCTAGAAGCCCTGCCCCAATATTCCAGGGCACTGGCCAACCGTATCCCTCACCATCTAGGGACTATATTGATGTTGTGGTGGTCTTCTTCCAACTAAGCACAGGAGACCCAGGAACAGGTTACAGTCGTTTATTTATGACCCAAGCAAGGAGGGAACTGCCCTAGAGAAACTTCTGGAGGAGCAAATTCTTGTCATTCAGCTCTAACAGACTTCTAACACAGCAATCATATGGACAGCATTCTAATACAGCTCTCAGTTCTAAATCATAGATACAAACTGCTTCAATATACAGAACATTGTTTTAAAATTCTGATCTTGCCGATGGATGTTTATAATTAAGCCTTCACACAAAAGTTTGTTTGTAATCTAGCCAGAAAATGGTATTATCTTCAAACAAGTAAACAACCTTGCTGCCAAGCTCTGCTGATGTCAGGACCTTGAGGTATAAGCATTTGACTAGAATATAATTTTACTCTAATGAAGGGGTGCTAAAGCTATTCTGCTTTTTACAAAATCCATTAGTTAACTCTTACACTCACCTCTGAGCAAGTCCCCGGTTTTTGGAAACTTGCAGTGATTCTTGCCGGTGTGATAGGAGGTGGGGACATATGGAGAATCCAGAAGGTAAGGCATTATGCCATTTATGCATATTTAAATCTATTTAAATTCATGGTAATCAGGTTCACACTCTCGCTGGGCACAAACCTGATTATGTTGCCAGTGGAGGATGGGGAAGATGTCTTTCTGAAATCTTCTTGGCGCAAATCCTGTTATAGCCCTCTTTGGGGAATTATTGGCCTCATGGGATTTGCATCCACGATGAATGGGGCAGGAAAATCATCCCCAACATTTCAGAACGACAGAGACTGTAACACTCAACAGCAGCATGATGGGTCCTTAGCAGTAGGACACCACAGCCAATTAAACCCATTGCTCTTCTGTTTGGTTTTAGCAAATAATAACAGCACTGATGATTGAATGACTTTGATTACTATAAAATACAATCCTCTTTGCCACTATATGTGGAAATGTCATCACAGAAGCCAACAGTAATGAAAATGACAGTGTCAGCATGACATGGCCCTGCTCGGTATGTTTATAACAATTAATAAATACAAAAACAGACCATAGTTTCAAAGGAAAGCACATTTCATGGTTTAATAATCCAATGTTAAAAGTCAAGGATTGTGCAAATTATCAGCGACAGAATAAGATGAACCTATACACATATTAGTTATAGCTGTAACATTGGTGTGAAAGATAACTTCATAAAACCAATTAAAAAATAACCCAAATGCAGAAGTAACCATTAAAAGAAAGTGCTCTTGTATGCATACAGAAGCACACTTGATATTCAGACAGCAGAATTTCTGAAAGTATCTGCTAAAAATTTACCATCTCTACTTCAGTGTTACATTTTCTAACACAATGCTTCAGCCTGCAGGACTGTATGGAATGATGCAGGAATAATTGTATTTCACATGAGCGGCCAAATCTTTGCCTAGAATACTTCTGCGGAACAGGACTTAATCACAAAACATGATTGAAGCACGAGGCATGAATAAAGAATCTGGGACCGATGGTCCTGAATAGCATACAGCCAGAAATTTGCCCCATAGAAAATATACATCTGTTCCCAATGGAAATTCCAACTTGACCCCTAGTTATGAATGTGAGATGTGTTTCTGCTCACAGGAAAACATGCAAGCAGGTAGAATCTCTAAGCACTGTTAGGAAAATGGAAAAATACTGAAGTATAGAAGATATTTTCCTTTGCCACACTGCAGAATGAGATAATACTATAGAATCTGTAGTAAAAATGAAATGACAATTAGGTGACCATATGGTTAGGGAAAAAAAAGTGGATTGTACATCCTTGCCAACCTGAATGACAAAGCACAGGGTTCTAAAAAGTGTACTGAGGCAAATTATGATGTAATTTTATGCTCAGGTCGACTATTCACTATTCAATTATTTGAAGTAACCTGTTTGTATTTTCCACTGAAGTGCAGAATCCCTTTAGAACTGAAATTTTGAAAGAGATTGAAAAATTCTAGAAACAAGCAAGAAGGAAATGAAAGCAATGGTTTTATGCAAGAATTTCCCTCTTTGCCGACTACCACAATAGGAGGGATTTTCCGGCCGCGCTCGCTCCAAAATCCCGCCCAAGGTCAATGGACCTTTTCATGGTCTGTGCCCACCTATTACGATTCCCACGGCGAGTGGGATGGGAAAATTCTGCCCTATAGATTGGACAGAGGAACAAAACGTTTTGAAATTCAAGTCAAATAAATGTCCCTCTCTGATGTTCTCCTTCACTGGAGGTCTCATAACACGATTGAATGAAACACATTACATGGTGCGGTGGCACAATGGTTAGCACTGCTGCCTCACAGTGCCAGCCGGGGATCTGGGTTCAATTCTGGCCTTGCGTCACTGCCTGCGTGGAGACTGCATGTTCTCCCCGTGTGTGCATGGGTTTCCTCCCACAGTGCAGGTTAGATGGATTGGCCATGCTAAATTGCCCCTTATTGACAGGGGGACCAGCAGGGTAAATATGTGGGGTTACGGGGATAAGGCTGGGTGGGATTGTTGTTGGTGCAGCTTGATGGGCTGAATGGCCTCCTTCTGTACTGTCGGGATTCTATGACATGTAGAAAATTGCTGCACTCAGTTCTCAGGACCTTTTACCCTGTAAATACAAGTGCCAAGTCAGACAAAACACTGGGGTGTATGTCCTCAGACCTCTGAAGGCAGCAGGACCGGTAGATAAAGTGATTAAGAAGCCATATGGGATTCTTGCTATTATTAACCAAGAGATAGAATAAACAGCTGCAAGGTTATTATGGAGCGGTATAAAATGCTCATTAAGCCACAGCTAGAGTATCATGTGTCGTTCTGGTTACCAAAAGGAAAAATGTGATTGAGCTAGAGAGGGTGCAGTGGAGATGCAGCTGGATGTTTCCTGGGCTGGAGCATCTCAGCTTTGAAGATAGGCTGGCTAAGCTGGGGTTGCTTTCCTTATGGCAGAGAAGGTGGGATTACCACCTCATTGTCTTACTCTTGGTCATCAGCAAAGTTCCTCAGAGTTGTGTCCTAGGCCCCAACCAACGCCCCCTGACATTCAATAATACTACCATTGCTGAATCCTCCACTATTGACATCCTGAGGGTTACAATTGACCAGAAACTGAACTGGACTAGCCATTCAAATACTGTGGCTATCAGAGGAGGTCAAACACTAGGAATCCTGTGATGAATAACTCACCTCCTGACTCCCCACAGCCTGTCCACCATCTACAAGGCACAAGTCAGGAGTATAATGGAATACTCTCCACATGTCCGAATGAGTGCAGTTCCAACAACACTCAAGTGGCTTGACACCAATCAGGAAAATGCAGCCCACTTGATTGCTATTCCTTCCACAAAAATTCAATCCCTCCACCACCATTGGACAGTAACAGCTGTGTGTACCATCTACAAGATGCACTGCAAGAATTCAAACTTTCTTTAGGCAGCATCTTGCAAATCCATGACCACTACCATCTAGAAGCAGATAGCTGGAAACAACACCACCTGGAAGTTCCACTCCAAGTCACTCTTCAACCTGACTTGGAAATACATCGCCTTTCCTTCACTGTCACTGGGTTACAATCCTGGAATTCTCTAACTCCACCTTAGGGGCTACAGCAGTTCAAGAAGACAGTCACCACCATCTTCTGAAGGGCACGAGGGATGAGCAATAAATGTTGGCCTCACCATCATGTAAATGAATTTTTAAAAAACTCCTGACTGCCCTGTCTCCCAGCCTGACAAAATCCTGACCTGCACTTACGCTGCCAACACCTATCTCTAACCAGTAACTCTCTCGACCCTCCAGTGAACTTTTGCATTTCCCATTTTTAATCACCTCACCACTGGTGGCCATCCTCTCAGCTACCTTAGCCCAAAGTACTTTTATTCATTCACTGGCCAGAATCTTTTGAAGAGGTCAGGTGAGGGAGATTTGATGAAGGGGGCAATGTGGAAGGTTGGCTGTGCACAGATATGGGGGGAAGGGGTGAGTGCTTACAATAGGATGCAGAGGGACAAGGAGGTGGAAGAAGAAGAAGACGAATAATGGAAGGCAGAAGGAAGACCAAGAAGGAGGAACCTGGACCCTGAGAATGCTGCATGAAAAAGGGGCTCAAAGGGATATCACATTGTTCACGAGAATGGGATAACAAAGACTTCACACGTTGAGGGTACAGGTTCAAGTGGGACATGGCCACTTCGCAGGTGATGGGTTCAGGGGGAGAGTAGTAAAATTGAGGATCAGATTTCTTCTTGAGGCTGCTAGCTTTTTTCCTCTGCATTGCTGGCATCCTCCAGGAACTGGTGAAGACAGGTGAACTGGAGAGAGTGATATGGGTGTGCTGGACTGGTGTTTACATATGACACTGAGACCTTTGAACCTGTCAGCTGACAGTGAACAGACAAATGAGCTGACAGTCTGCCAGGAGCTTGGGAGGGGAACTCGCCTGTGTATAATGAATGCATTTCTAAGTGCAGAATTTGGTGTGGGATCCCACCTTTCTGGGCAGCAGGAAAGATGGCAGTCGACAACACACTTAGTCTCAAAACCAGAATTCAGCCCACTGCTGCCACTGTGAGTGGGTGCTGGAGGAAGTGAATGTTCATGGCGGTGATGGAGTGCCAATCAGGTGGACTGCTTTGTCTTGAATGATGTCAAGCTCCTTAAATGTTGCTGTTGCTGCACTCATCCAGACAAGTGGGGAGTACTTCACTGCACTGCTGACTTGTGCTTTAAGTGATATAAAAAAGGGAGTGAGGAGTGGATTACTTATTGCAGGACTCTGACTCACTGTTGTAACCACCATATTTATAAGGTTGGTCCACTTAAGTTTCTGGTTATTAGTAACCCCTAGGATTTTGATACGATTCACTCCCTGAGCTATTAGTCATCCACCTTAATGTTTCAAGCAGCTTGATATCAAATTCTGTTTGATAATACTCCAATGAAGCACCTTGGGATGTTTTATTACATTACATCACTACGTAAAAACCAGTGTTTATGTTTCACCATTTGACATATACACTACATTACATTGCAGTTTATACGAGCACAGAGTAAATTGGCCAGTTAATAGTAATTAGATATATCAGCAAGTGTCAACGTTTTCAATAGATCTTTCTGTTGCATCTTGCTCTGACAGAAATACTTTATCGTTAGTTTTTTTTCTTTTCTGTTTTTATGCGTTTGCTTCTCTGGAGGAAAAAGATGAATATAACAGGGGGATGGGAAGCAAGCTGGCCAGTGAGATTAGGCTCAGTGACACGTGTAGATTGAATACCAGCTGGCTATCTGATAATCTCAACAGGAAGGTTGTCCATTTTGAGGGCTGGGCTCCCCTGCTGTAAACCTAATGGGCTACAAATGGAAGCGAAGCACCCTATGGAAGCCCGCTCTCCGTCTCTGAGTCAACACAATATGGATCCCACGTAGATGATAGGACCATTTTGAATGGGCCCACTGACTACTTAAGATCCAATTGCTGAGTGTAAATGGGGATGACTATACTCGCAGTATAGTAGTATTCCCTTTCTTCCAAACAGGAGGCCTCAAAATTGTCCCCCATTAAATGTCAGTGTTTTTTATGGTTGATTCTGAATTAAACTAACAACTGAATTGGTCTAGCTGGAGATTAATTATGTTTTTTCTTCCTTAATTTTGCACTTCTACTGGTAAAGATATTGAATAACAATAAAATCCTGTATGGAAATTGCTCATTTTTTGAATGAATTCATACTTAATTTTTTTTTTAATTCATTCATTAGACATAGGCATCACTGGCTGGCTTATGTGTTTTTTACTTTAGGTTGTACCCAATCAGATAAATGAAAATGAAAACAGATGATCCACTCTAGCCAGTTAATATAGCTCTTGAACTACAGCCGCTTGGAGTTGTAGAGGCAGCAACTTGGGAGATGGCGGGAAGTATCCGTGAACTGCATAAGATTACCACAGGACAGCACAGTTACGAATAGCAACAGATCTCATGGGGAACCATTGGCAGCAATCCTCGTCCCACTATTATCACAAGCAAAAGCGAAAAATGGCCCATGAAAAGATGCTTTTTAAAACAACAACAACTCTCACTGGAGTAGCATCTTTAACAAAATGAACAATTTCACACCCTTCATAGTATCATTATCAATGAAAATTTGACACTGGCACACATATGGAGACATTAAAACAGATGATTAAATTTGAATGAATTAGTCACATAATAAGGGTACCCCTTGTGGAAAAAAAGTAACTTTTCATGGCTCTAGGTGTTAATTAATCAAACGTGGATGCTGCCCTGAGCTATCTTGAAACAAATTAATGTTGATTTTGAAAAATAATCATTTTTAAACCAAGTATTCAATAAAACCAATGGGGCCTGATATCAGAACCAAACGGCTGTCCCAAGCCTGTGCTTGCTGGAAATGAGACCAGCAATACACTATTCCCTCTCGGTAGTTGAATGTCGGACAGGCTCTCCACGCTGCTGGCCGAGTCAGAAGCCCCTAGAGGCATAAAATGAAGCTAATAATGGAGAGCATTATTAATTTGGGGAAGGTGTAAGATAGAATGGAAGGGAAATCCTCTTGGGGAAGGATGGTATATTGTTGGGGTCTATGGGCTACCTTTCCCTCATGTGACCCCATCAGTTGGGCAGTGTTTTCAGCTCTAGGGCCTTCCCTGCCTGCTGCAGGAAGTGGGGAGGAGAGGGTACTTCTTCTGAGCTGGTGCCCTCTCCAAGTGGCAGCTGCTTCACCACGGAGTGCAAACATTCATCCCTAATCGGGGTCTTATGCATTCAAATTTACTGCCTGCTTCGATGACCTGCAATCCATCTTCCCCTGGGGAGCTGTCCCAGTGACAGGAATATGTTAGAACGCTGTCCTGAGGTTGTTGAGCCAATCTGCACTAACATCCCCCACCCTCCCATCTTCTCCACTGCCCCTGTCTCCATGGGGCCAGGAAAATGTTGCTTTCCAGCTGAAAAGTTGGCAGATATCACAGCCACTCAGGACAAACATTATAAACATCTAAGTCCTTTCAATGACAGGATGGTGTGGCCTGTGGTCTAACGGCACCTCAGGCCTCACATGACATTTTACAGGAATTGCCAATGAACTGGCATCTTACCATTTTGGAGCTGGCAAACAGAGGTAGGAAAAAATTGGCAATATTAACTACTCTCTAGCTTTTGACAGAGAAAGGTTTAAATCAGTTGTATCATCATGAGCGTTTCTGATCCTCCGTCACCATAAGTGGATTTCTCCCTCATTGACAATTAAAGTATCAATCAATGTCATATTCCAACAGGTTTACACTTGCTATTTTAAGGAAGTATGCAAATCCCACAAACAGCTGCCTATAAAATTGTTGAATATATTAGAAACATTTGAAACAAATTACACATTGAACCCTGAAAAACTCCATCAAAGATGATGAGAGAGACAGATTTAGGATGAGCATTTTTTTTTAGGCAAGAAGGGATTGTTAGATGAATACAAAATTTATAGCCAAATGTTATTTCACTTTTGCATCATTGAAAATAATTGTATCATAAGATCATAAGAAGTTGAAGCAGGAGTGAGCAATTCAGCCGCCTCGAGCCTGTTCCACCATTCAGTAAGATCATGGATTTAACACGGCTTTCCTGCCAGCCCGGCATAATCCTGGACTCCCTTTAAAATCAAAAATCTGTCTAACTCAGCCCTAAATGTATTCAATGATCCAGCATCTGGTGCTCGCTGGCGAAGAGAATTCCAAAGACTAATGACTCACTGAGAAAATAAATTTCTCTTCATCTCAGACTTAACTGAGAGACACCTTGGCTGGAATTCTCCAGCCATTCATGCCCTGCCTCTGCTGCCAGGGAGAATGATGAATTTGGTGCTCAGCCAAATCTTGGTTCACTGCAGCGGGATCGGAGAATCCCAGTTACGGGTGAGGTCAGAGAATCCGGCCCCTTAGTTTTGAATTGTGTCCCCTGTCCATGAAGGGAAACATTCACCCAGCCTCTACCCTATCAAATTTATTCTTCTAAGTTCCAATGAATGTAGGCTCAATGTACTCAACAATCCACGGCAACACCACAATCAACATCCTGGGTGTCACGGTTGACCAAAACCCTAATTGAACCAGTTATATAGACATTGTGGCTATAATCACAATTTATTATTCTGTGGCGATTGGCTCACCTCATGACTTCTGAAAGTCTTCCGATTGTCTACAAGCTGCAAATTAGGACTGGAATGCAATACTTGTCTGGAAGTGCGTTGCTAGAAAAAACTTGATGCATTCAAGAGAATATGGTCCACTTGATTGACGCACTAAATATTCACTCTCTTCACCACGATGCTTAGTAGCTACACTGTGCATCATCTACAAGTTTCATGGGCAGTTTACCAAGTCCATTCAAATAGCACAACCCAAATCCAAAATCCTGACTGCCTAGAAAGCCAAGGGTAGCAGGTTCATTGGCATACCAGCATCTCCAAGTCCCCTCCAAGTCACACACTGTCCTGACTTGGAAAAAATAGTCACATCTCCATTGTCACTGGATCAAAATCCTGGAACATCCTGCGTTCCAGCACTGGAGGAGTCCCTACACTGCATGGACTGCCGCAGTTTAAGAATGTGAACATCACATTTTCAAGGAAGACGAGGGATGAACAATGAATGATGGTCTTGCCAATGATGCCACTATTCCATGAACAGTTATGATGAAAAGACCATGGGGCTGGACTACCTGGTTATTTATCCATTGCTGTTTGTAGGGTTTTGAGGTGCTGCATTTCTCTGTATTACATCCAGTGAGGATGAAGCACTTTGAGATGGCTTGAAGTCATGATGCATGGATACAGTTTCTTTCAATGGTCTGACATAAGATCACCAATCTGAATTGTCAATCATTTCTCTACTCACAGATCTGGCCAGATCTGTTGAGTATTTTCAGCATTTTCTGTTTTTATTTCAGCTATCTGACATCTGCAGTAATTTATTTTTGTAATTTGATTGCCATAAAATAGAATACTGTGGCGCACAAGTAGGCCTTTCTACCCAGGTGTTCTGCACTTATGATTTTCTCTACATTGGCCTCAGACCAGGTGTTCACTCTCCTACCTGTTTTCATTATCATTAACATTCTTTTTAAAGCAGTTGTTCAAATTTCCCGTTTGAAAGTACGATAGATGTTGGGACAAGTTTTCTGATCCTACCCACCGTAAGAATCATTACAGGTGGGACAGACAATTTAACAGACTATTAAAATGTTCTTTGGACTTTGGGTGGTAATCTCTGGTCACTGAGCAGGCAGGACTGGAAAATCTCAGAGAATTTCACATTCCACCCTTCAATGCACAAAGAATACTTCTCTAAATTCACCCCTGCAACCCATAAATTCTTTTCATTATAAATCCATGCACTTTTGCCACCATTTTACCTTCCAGTGAAAGAGGCACTAAATTTAACATCAACCCTTGTAATCCTGAAATCCTTTGTGCAGTCAATACTTAACCTCCTGAGCTCTGATGAGGAAAGCACCACTTTCACAAGTTTCTTTTCATAACTTTATCAGCTCATCTCTGACCTGAAGGAGAAGGAGTGAAATTGTTGGAATAGGAACTAATGAATTAAAACAAAACAATAAAATGTGATTTGCTTGAACAGGCAAGCCTTGCATATTTAGGTTAGTCAATCCTTCAGGATTTTGCTGAAATCTGCAAAAGCTGAAGGTTAACCTCCAGAACACTTCTGCAAGCAAACAGGAACATTTAAATTAGCTTTCAAGAATACTGGACTAGGAATTTGGTTAAAAAGCAACACTTCAAGGTAATGCCACACAGATGATGCCACTTCTTTGGGGCAGGCAGCATCTTGGGCTGCTACCTGTGAGGATTCAGTCAGCAAACCCATGCAATTCCTGTAGGTAGCAAACTGCAACACTACCTTTCCCGAAGGAATTCATGTAGTCTACACAGCACCACTTTGAAGCATTGCTTCACGGCCCGATTTTGAGCCTGCTGTGTCTTTTTCTTCAATTTTTTTGACCATTCATTTACTGGTTGAATTGCATTTTGGAAATGAGATGGCTGTTTGGCTGAGCAATGCTAGGGTTCAAACGACAAAACCTCCAGGAATAGTTCTAGAGCTGGTAACCTTAATCACAGGACGAACCTTTAACTTACAATGGAAGTTTAACAAAGCAAAATTTTGCGTAATGAAGCATCTTCTGTGGATAGTCTCTTCATGAACACAATGCCTGTAAAGTGTTTCTATGAAGGAGTGCTCTTATCTTTTCCATTAAAATAATTACCTAGCTATCAAGAGAATGATATTGTGATATACTGAATACTGACTGTTGTCAAAGACTTGTGTGTGGGGGAAGGGGGAGGCTTGTATCATTTCCCTCAGCTTCTGCAGCACTATGCCGCTCCACCTCTTTTTTTCAAATTGCTTACTGTCAGCACAACTGAGCAAAGCCATTACACTCCCCCATTTGGCCAAATTGCTTTCCATCAGTGTCATTCAATTCTGTCATTATTCTCATTGCTGCCTCCAGAAATACTTTAATATATCAGACCCCTTTATAATGCAGTTCTTGGTCTATGCACACAAAGTGTGGAGGAGGGGATTTCTGTGGGCTCTCGATTAGGCAGAGAGCTGTGAACAATGCAAAATTTCCCAAAGATTGTGACATTAGAGAGCATCACGAGAAGCTACTTTTCTCCATTGATAATTTACGAATGTTCTGTCACAAACTGAAAAAAAAAACAAATTTAACTTTTAACACCTGTCCTTGAAAATACTTGTTTCCAGCACTTGAAGGATTGCAGGGACTCTGGTGATTAATTGAGAAGGTCCTTCACAATCTGACCATGTACATCTTTAACCTTAAGAACTTGAAGGAAATTCTTAGACTATAGGATTTACATCTGATTTTCTCATCAGCAGTAAGCATAAATAGCCTGAAACAAAAACAGGAAATGCCATACATAATTAGCAGGTCAGGCAGGGTCTGTAGAGAGAGAACCAGAGTTAATGGAATGGATTTTACATGCTCTGTAGGAATGAACTGGAAGGCAAGAGAATATAAAATAGTGAAGGAAGGGGGCATGGATTACTTATCCCCCCCCTGCTGTCATGATATCTTACCAATGGTGGGCAAGGTGGTGGATTGTCCTTCAACCTAAATGTCAATTGTGCCATCTAATCAAGGACCTCACAACTGCTATCTTTCCAGTGGTGGACGTGCCTACTACCTTGTGGGATAACTAGCAGTTGGACACTGGAGACTTCAAGAAAAACAGATGTCTGGCCATGAGTACTACCTGCTGCTGTGGATGCAACTAGGTGGCCTAATTATGAATACTTGGCTGAGCTCCAATAATGCATTGATCTCAATAGGCAACATTGACACAGCTGCAGAAAGTGCAAGCTTTGTTTGATCAACAGCTTTATTCCTTTTTGATAAGTTATTCTTTCTTCGTAAATAAACATGCCTGAGGGTTTACAGTAGATTTAGGTCGGACTTTCTGAATTCTGCCGGCAGTGGAACCAGAATTCCTGCTCAAAGTCAATAGAATTTTTGTTGCTCTCCAAATTTTCTGGGCACAACCGTGCCAATTCCCACAACTGGCGGCATCAGAAAACCATGGCGTAAGAAGTGTGAATGAAGTGGATGAAAGTTTCCGACATTGACATTATGAATGGCTGTGACAGATCGACACTTTTAAGAGGTAGCAGGCTGAATAGTTTTTTCGAAGTGTATTTTCAGAATGTCTGCATATGTTGTGATAAGTGTCAAGGTAATTTCAAAGGCTGGTCCATGTCTCATTGGTTATGTACATAATGGATATTGGCAAAATGACCTTAGGATGTATAAGGGGGCATACAAAAGACATGGGGTAATGGAAGACACATGGGGGTATACAGGATTTTTGGGACATGAGGGACAAGGGGATGTGAAGGAGCGTGGAAGCAGAATAGGGGATATAAGGGGCAAGGGATATATGATTGTGTGAAGGGGATGATGGGCTTAACAGTCAGAAACAGAATTGAGCCAATGTTCCAGAGAGCTGCTGTGGGCCTTCTAATCAACTTGCATTGCCACCCACCAGCCTCTGCCCCAGAACTGTCCAGGGGGGTGACACCTTGCCCATCCACATCCCTTTTCAGATTCTGTGGAGTGGGAAGAGATTAGGATCCTGGATCAATAAGTCAGGAAATGGTCTGACCTGCATTTCATAGAATCATAGAAACCCTACAGTGCAGAAAGAGGCTATCTGGCCCATTGAATCTGCACTGACCACAATCCCATCCAGGCCCTACCCCCATATCCCTACATATTTACCCACTAATCCCTCTAACCTACTCATCTCAGGACACTAAGGAGCAATTTTAGCATGGCCAATCAACCTAACCCATACAACTTTGGACTGTGGAAGGACACCAGAGCACCCGGAGGAAACCCATGTAGACATGAGGAGAATGTTCACATTCCACACAGGCATTGACCTAAGCGGGGAATCAAACCCAGGTTCCTGGAACTGTGAAGCAGGAGTGCTAACCACTGTGCTATTGTGCCACATTTCCCAAAGTAGCAGGGAAGAGTTTAGAGAAGAGCAAGACAGGAGGCGGGAGAGAGAGATAGGATTTTTTATTGTGATGTCAAGCATGTTTATTTACAAAGAAAGAATAATTTATTAAAAGGAAATAAAAATGTCACTCAGACAAAGCTTGCACTTTTTTCCATAGTTGTGTGACCATTGCCTGCTGAGATCGATGCATTCTTGGAGCTCAGCCAAGTATTCAATCTAATAGATTGAAAACCCGAGGAGGCAGACATGAAAATGGAGTTAAGGCCATAATCCAATCAGCCATGATCTGACTAGGATGTGGAGTAGACTCGATGGTCTAAATTCTCTCCTCCTGCTCCTATTTCTTATGTTATGATGCTCTATGAGGTAAAGGATAGAGGTTATAATATGTCTGCTGGGCCGTTTGAACATTGGGGTGAATCTGCTGCTCGCTTCTTCTGAACTTCTGTCCAAGCCTAGCAGGAATGGAATCATGCAGCAAAATGAAAGAAGACATTAAATCTGTTTTCATGTTTTACAATACAGGGTTTCAAATTCAGCTTTCCAAAAAACTGGAGTTGTCCAAGCTGGACAACTTTAGTATGTGTCAATTTTAATTCAGTAAAATAAAAAGCTCACCTAAACAATTTGGTTAGGTGCTGCATTGGCACTGTGTGGTGCTATCCTTTTTGCTGCTTCTGCACTGGCCCGTTCCTATGCTCCAAGCCTCTGCTGACCTTCCCCAACCCAAGTTGACCTGAATCACACATGGCCCAAACACCTGACCTGAAACCCAGCAAGATTGGAAATCTGGCATGGGTTCAGTCCCAAGAATTGCTGATTCTGACACAGTGCCTGTATTTGTGTCAATTTAAAAGACATTCTTTCCCATTTTTTTCAATATGTTGTCAGGCTTTAACTAAATGGTGACATTATCATTTTCAGTGTTAATTTTACAAATCACTACTGTTTACCTCTTAATCCTAATAAATATGCAGATTTAACCATTACATTAAAATCCATGTAAAGTAGCATGAATTGAAACTGGAAAGAAGAATATGAGGAGCACTCAGAAACATGCACACAATGCATCAAATATTGATGAAGCCATTTCTGGAACTCAGAGTACTCATTATAGTTTTAAACCCTTAATTGACTAATAAGTTGAAATCTTTGCTGAACTCTTGACTTTTCTAATTAAGGTAGTAATGCCTGCAGTGTAACTGTGAGTGAGGTCAAAGTCAGCTGTCCTAAACACCTCCAGAGTGACAAGACATAATCAAGACTGCTGAAATTCCTGAAAGTAACACAGATAGACAACTGGAAATGATAAGACTTTCTCCAATATAAGACAGCTAATAAACTGTCTAAGCATCATCCTACATTTTGACTTTAAACTATGCATGACACAAAGCATGCATTTAAGTTAGGCTCACTGTGTGGGTGGTTTACTAATAAGATTGCTGGGCATAAAGCTGTAGGTGTGGGCAGCTCAAATTTTTATTTATTTCCACAAGTACTACTTGTTCTTTTTTAGGAAAATGTACCACACCATTATACCAATTCAAAATAAATTATCAGAATTTATGCTAATATCTGAATTCTCCACATTCCTACCTCTGGTAATTGTGGTGTGGAGCAGAACAAGAAGGAAATATTATAATTTCTTTCAAATATTTGTGGGATCTTTGATTTTAAGAATGTGTGAAAAAGATTATAATTTTCTTGGATAAGAAAAGTAGTGGTATGAGACGTGGTGACCTTTTACCTGGAAGAAATGCCAACAGGAAGTTAAAACAGAAACTGTATGACTTACAGACACAAAGGAGAGCTGCAGACAAAAAGGACAGTTCCAAGCAAAGGAGCTGGAGGGTGAAGGTAATCAGCATAAAATGTAGACACAAAACGAATGCAGCAAGATTCAGAAAGTGGAACACAGATAATTCTAGTGAGGATAAAGAAGCAAATTTCTTAGGAAAATGTCAGTTTTTTGGTTTAGCAGAAAACAAGGCAGAGGTGGCAATTCTCCTAGCCCACTGTGATGCTGTTTAGTGAGCACCTCACTGGGCATCACAGCTTCCACGCATCGCCAAGCCCCAGATTTCAGGCTCCAGACTTCAGTCTCCGCCAGGAGTGGTTCATTCCAGCAGGGTTTACAACAACTCCCACTAACAGGGAGCTGGCAGTCCAATCCTGCTGGAGTGAAGGGAGGCCATGGAGGCCTCCCCAGGAGGTTGGAGGTAAGGGGCGGATGCTCCCTGGGCTTTCCCAGCCTGGATTCTGAAAACATTAAAGCAATAATACTTAAGACTTTCTCCAGAACTAATAGCACCCTTAGCTAAGCTGTTCCAGTACAGTTACAACACTGGCATCTACCCAACAATGCGAAAACTGCCCAACTGTCCAGCTATGTCTTGTCCACAAATGCAGGATAAATCCAACCCAGTGAATTAACACCAGATCAGTTTGCACTCAATCATCAGCAATGTGATGGAAAGTGTAGTTTCACAACGCTATCATGTGGCATTCACTCTGCTCTTACCTGCTGACAGATATTCAGTTTGGATTCCATTAGGAATCCAAATCAGGCCATTCAGCTCCTGACCTCATCAAACGTCGACGAAGGAGCTGAACTCCAGAGGAGAGATGAGAGAAACTCAAGTTTGCATTTGATTGAGTGTGATGGCAAGAAGCTCCAGCAAAACTGGAGTCATTGGAAATTGGGGGAAAACTCTCCACTGGTTGAAGTCATACCTGAAACAAAGGAAAATGGTTGTGGTTGCGAGTGATTAATATTTGTGTCCCTGAAGTTCCCCAGGGTTGTGTCCTAGAGCCAACCATCTTCCTCATCTTCCTTTCATTATAGGATCTTCATTATAAGATCAATAGTAGGGATGTTCACTGATTATTGCATCATGTTCAGCACCATTCATGACTCCTTAAGATACTGATGTAGTCCATGCCCCTATGCAGCAAGATCTGGCTAACATTCAAGTTCGGGCTGATAAATAGCAAGTACAGCACCCACCACATAAGTGCCAGGCAATGATCATCTCCAACATTCAGTGGTATTAACATTGCTGAAGCCCCCACAATCAACATCCTGGGGGTTACCATTGACCTGAAACTGAACTGGACTAGCCATATATATATTATGGCTATAACAGCAGATCAGAGGCTGGGAGTACTGCAGCGAGCAACTAACGTCCTGACTCCCAAAGCTTGTCCACCATTTAGAAGACACAGGTCAGGAGTGTGATGGAACTATCTCCACTTACCTGGGTGAGTGCAGATCCATCAACCTTCAAGGTGCTTAACTCCATTCAGGACAAAGCAGCCCTTTTCAGTGGCACCTCATCCACCACCTTCAACATCCACTCCCATTACCACTGATGCACAGTGTCAGCAGTACGCAAGATGCACTGCAACAACACACCAAGGATTATTTGACAGCACTATCCAAATACATAACCTTTATCACCTAGAAGGACACCACCAACTGCAAGTTCCCCTCCAAGCCACGCACCATCCTGACTTGGAACAATGTCACCATTCCTTTACTGTTGCTGGCTCAAAAGCCAAGAACTTCTTTCCTAACAGTACTGTGGGTATCTACACCACAGGAATGGCAAAGATTTAAGCAGCTCAACCCCAACTTCCCAAGGGCAATGAGAAAAAGGGCATAAAAATGCTGTCCTAGGCAATGGCACCCATATCCTATGAAAGAATTTTTAAAAATAAAAATGTTATTTTATTTTTTCTTTGGAGATCATTTAGGTTTATGGTTTCCCCATGGAGAACACAACACTATTTATCATGACAATTCACTTTCCATTATGATCTTACTTATTTCCTTACACCTGACCTGCAAATATGTCCCCTCATGTACCTTGAGGAGATACAATGCATCTCCTTAAACGTACCTTGCAAATTTTAGGTTTGCACCTTTCTCTGCGATCCAGTCAGGAAACAATAAAATGGAGAGGCCAGGGTTCCTCCTGGCTCCCCATCTTGAACTCCATTTCTCTCCCCTCCCCGCTATCAGGGCAACGACTAGCCAGCCAGTGACGGATGGAATTGGCTTCTCAGAAATTTTGCAGCTCGGTCTCTCACTGCTGTTCACCAAGTCTGCCTCGTGAATGGTCTGTTACGAACTCAGTTGGGATTAGTAACTTGTTTTTAAATAGAAAGAAGAAATCTGAAATTCCAATTTGCCGAAAGAATGAAGCTACAAAATTCCAGTTTAAAACAAAATCATTTTTACTATACATGTCAAACAAAGCAAACACAAAATGATATCTCAGATAACCCCCCTATATTCTAAAGCCCAGAGTCAATGCAAATTAAACATGAAATAACAGTCAAATTATGATTGATTATAAACTATAAGTGACACATTAAATGTCAGACACAGCTAATGCAAATCTCATAAATTGGCTCAGCGGTTCACTCATCATAAAGGTCAATCTCAGTCATAAAGTCCTTCAAAGCTTCTTCACAAAGGATGCCAGTTCCTCCTCTAGGATTTAGCGTAATTCCCAGCCGACAGCAGTATACAACCTCCCAGAATTCCATGGGGATAACCTTTACCAAAATAGGTACACATCTGCAGAGCCACCCCAACTCCTACGAAGGTCTATATGGTGTTACTCCCCCAATGTTGTCTTCAATAACAGCTGCAGCAAATATGCATTTGCCAGATCTCATCTTCGAGATCTAACCTCCATCTTCTTCAGCATGCCAGTACGGCATCACCAGGATCATCATCTGAGTTCTGTCAGCTCTGTGTCCTTTATATTACTGTGGGAGGGGAGGGAAGAGATTGCAGAGACCCTGGCGATGGAGGTTGATGGAGAGGATACTGAGGGACAGGATTTACGAACATTTAGAGAAGTTTAGTATGATCAGAAATAGTCAGCACGGCTTTGTCAAGAGCAGGTCATGCCTTACGAGCCTAGTTGAGTTCTTTGAAATTGTGACTGAACACATTGATGAAGGAAGAGCGGTGGACGTGATTTACATGGACTTCAGCAAGGCGTTTGATAAGGTCCCCCATATAAGACTTCTTGAAAAGATGAGAAGGCATGGGATCCAAGGGGCTGTTGCCTTGTGGATCCAGAACTGGCTTGCCTGCAGAAGGCAGAGAGTGGTTGTAGATGGGTCTTTTTCTGCATGGAGGTCGGTCACCAGTAGAGTGCCCCAGGGATCTGTCCTAGGACCCTTGCTCTTTGTCATTTTCATAAATGACCTGGATGAGGAAGTGGAGGGATGGGTTAGTAAGTTCGCTGACGACATGAAGGTTGGTGGTGTTGTGGATAGTTTGAAAGGATGTCAGAAGTTGCAGTGAGACATAGATAGGATGCAAGAGTGGGCGGAGAAGTGGCAGATGGACTTCAACGCAGATAAATGTGTAGTGGTCCATTTTGGCAAGTCCATTGGGATGAAGGAGTACAATATCAAGGGTAGGACTCTTAGCAGTGTTGAGGAGCAGAAGGACCTTGGGGTCCGGGTCCATAGGACTCTTAAATCGGCTTTGCAGGTGGAGGATGTGGTCAAGAAGGCATATGGTGTGCTAGCCTTCATTAATTGAGGGATTGAGTTTAGGAGTTGGGATGTAATGCTGCAACTTTATAAGACCCTTGTCAGACCCCACTTGGAGTACTGTGCGCAGTTCTGGTTGCCTCACTACAGGAAGGATGTGGAAGCTATTGAGAGGGTGCAGAGGAAATTTACAAGGATGTTGCCTGGATTGGGAGGCATGCCTTATGATGATAGGTTAAGGGAGCTAGGTCTCTTCTCCCTGGAGAGACGAAGATTGAGAGGCGGCCTGATAAAGGTTTATAAAACGTTGAGAGGTATAGATAGGGTGGATTCTCGGCAGCTATTTCCCAGGGCTGAAATGGTCACTATGAGAGGACACAGGTTTAAGATGCTGGGGAGCACATACAGAGGAGATGTCAGGGGTAAGTTTTTGACTCAGAGTGGTGAGTGAGTGGAATTGGCTGCCATCGGTGGTGTTAGAGGCGAACTCGCTGGGGTCTTTTAAGAGACTTCTGGATGAGTACATGGGATTTAATGGGATTGACAGTTATAGATAGGCCTGGTAGGTATGGATATGATCGGCGTAACTTGTGGGCCGAAGGGCCTGTTTGTGCTGTTGTGTTCTATGTTCTATATATAATTTCATTCTCCCAGGTCATCCTTATTTTCCATTCTGTGCTTCAATCTTAGTTTCCTTTGTAACTAGAAGGATCCGTTTCTCATTTCAATTCAGGTCTGTCTTAAAAAAAACATAAGCTTTGAATTTACGGATTCCATTACCAGTGGCATTAGGTCTTGTGTTAAGCAGCAGTTAAGCTCTGTATTTTGTAAATGGAGGAGGCTTGCCCCCATAATGGCACGGTGGCTCAGTGGGGCATCACAGTGGCACAGCAGTTAGCAGTGCTGCCTCACAGCACCAGGGACCTGGCTTCAATTCCAGCCTTGGGTCACTGTGTGGAGTTTGCACATTCTTCCCATATCTGCATGGGTTTCCTCCAGATACTCTGGTTTCCTCCCAAAGTCCAAAGATGTATGGGTTAGCTTGATTGGCCATGCTAAATTGACCCTAGTGTCAGGGGATTAGCAGGTTAAATGTGTGGGGTTACAGGAATAGGGCCTGGTAATTACAGGCTCGATGGGCTGAATGGCCTCCTTCTTTAGATTTAGGATTTTGTGCCCATGTACATTTCTTTGCTGCCTCTCCTAAGATGTCTCAAGGGTGCCGCTGTGACTCCATGTCATTTCACTCTTTGGCACTGACAGGCTATGTATTGGTAGCAGAAATCCCGCCAGAGACCTAATCTGTAGGCCAAATAACCCGTCATCCAGGAAATTAGTAGAGGTCAAAATGGAGGAGAGCAAAGAACTTACCTGCAGACATTAATTTTTGCAATTTTATATTTTTCCCTCTTCTGTTTGCTGTTGATTTTAAGAGAACCAGGATTAGGCCTGTATTGAATTTCTGAAAGTTACGACTTAGACTTTGATTTAACACTAAGTGTGATTATGCTTTGATTAACTCAAATAATGAATCAATTATGTAATCAATAGCAATCAGTAACAATATTATTAACAATAGACTTGATTCTCCTTTGGCTTTGTTTTCATATTGGTCAATTCAGTCATATCTGCAGCTGTTATTTAGTCTAAATTACTGGTTTATTCTCTTTGGCTACATTCGATAAAATAGAAGTTGTCATCGTAACAGAATCAGTTCTTTACTACACTTGATGAGCTTTGAACTACAAGCCAAGACAATGGATAATCCTGCACAGGGGGTAGTGACTGATGAGACAATTCATCCCCGTGTGAGGTGATTTGGAGACCAGCAGAATTTTACACTCATCCTGCAAGTGCGGGAGACACTAGCAGGCCTGGAGACTACTGTCCCAGGCTTGTTTATCATACAGAAATTGCGATTTCCATCTGGCAATCATCCCCATGCCAATTTCTGGCTTGAGGCTGATTACATGAAAAAAAGGGCCTGGGAAACTTGTGATCAGCCAGATTCCAGTCACAAATCCTGCTACAGGCCTGCTGCTGATGTTTCCTGGCCCATTGCGTGAGTCGAGCAATGCAGCGGGTCAGGGGAATCCTGGCCCATATGCGTCAAGAAAGCAAGTGTTGACTTTCCAATGTGGTTGGGAATCTGACTGATCATTTCTCCTAATCTGAGTGGAAGATTTTTTGAACAACTCCATGAATGTCATCTGGGTATAATCTAAATGAAGCATGCAGTTATTTTTGATGGCCTGGTCTGGATGCTCAGATTGAAGTAAAAGTGGAACAGTGTCAGTCCTGTGCACAAATAAGAAATACATCACTGTTGTCTCCTTTATACCCTTGGGAGTGATCTAAAATGCAATGGCAATGCTTGCACGTAGTGTTTGCTGGTGGATTCACAGTAGTGGAAGGTCATTGGCTGTCTTGTCTCAAATGTGATTTCTCTAATTCACCAACAATGTTACATGAGGTGCATTGTTCCATTGTTCGAGATGGATCTCCTTGAAGAGTCTTGTCAGGTTGAAGGCATTCATCCACTGGCTCTTGTAGGATGCCATTGTGATTGAGATACTGGAGAATGCTTGAAGAGGGAGCACTTTCTGACATCTGATGCCGAGGTTCCCTCCTCCATTAGTTCTTTATCTTAATAAGGGCAAACGCTGCCAAGGATTCATTCAAAGGTTCAGGACAATGCGAGCCCGATGTATTTTTTTTACTTATTCATTTATTCATTCATAGGATATGGGCATCACTGTCTCGACCAGCATTTATTGCTCATCCCTAGTTGGCCTTCAGAAGAAGGTGGTGAGCTGCTCTCTTGAACCGTTGCAGTCCCTGAGCTATAGGTATACCCGCAGTGCTGTTAGAGAGGGAGTTCCTTGATTTTGACCCAGCAACAGTGTAGGAACAGTGAGGAGAGGCTGAATAAACTAGGCTTGTACTCGTTAGAGATTAGAAGAATGAGGGGAGATCTCATTGAGACGTATAAGATGATGAATGGAATGGATAGGATAGAGGTGGAGAGACTCTTCCCACTCAGAAAGGACAGTAGGACTAGAGGGCACAGCCTCAAGATAAAGGGGGAGGCGGTTTAGAACGGAGTTGAGGAGGAACTTCTTCACTCAAAGGGTGGTGAATCTCTGGAATTCTCTGCCTGTTGAAGTGGTGGAGGCTACCTCGCTAAATATTTTTAAGACGCGGGTTGATGGGTTTTTGATAAGAGAGGGGATTAAGGGTTATGGGGAGAGGGCGGGAATCTGGAACTGAGCCACGACAGATCAGCCATGATCTTATTGAATGGCGGGGCAGGCTCGAAGGGCTAGATGGCCTACTCCTGCTCCTATTTCTTATGTTCTTATGTTCTTATATTTCAGGATGTCA
Organism: Carcharhinus amblyrhynchos; assembly: GCF_965287045.1. Lineage (NCBI taxonomy): Eukaryota > Metazoa > Chordata > Chondrichthyes > Carcharhiniformes > Carcharhinidae > Carcharhinus > Carcharhinus amblyrhynchos. Next base: position 82,036,454 of record NC_137331.1, on the reverse strand, counting down.
TGAGTAAGTCAGGATGATGAGTGATTTGGAGGAGAACCTCTGGGAGGTGGCATTGCTTGTATCTGCTGCTCTTGTCCTTCTAGACGGTAGTCATCACAGATTTGGAAAGTGCTGCCGACGGAAACTTGCTGGGTCCCTGCAGTGCACCTTGTAAATGGTACACACTGCTGCTACTGTTTGTCAGTGATAGAGGAATTAAATGTTTGTGGAAGGGGTAGCGATTCAGTCTCATACTGAAGTGCATGGGTGAACCGGGAGGAACGACAATGCTCCTGTCATGCTGGCCCATGATGGAGGTCTCTTGTCTGAAAGGGAACTGGCTATACCTTGTCATCCTCCTGGTGGAATCTGGTGGCTATGAGGACCTCTCGTGCAGGTCTGCCTCATTGGGCCTATGCTATGGTCTCTTCTCCTGCAGCCAAAGCTTTCTCAAGCTCATCACCCTCATACCCTTTGAAGTTCTCCTCACCAGACGTGTATCTCATCCAACTCATCTTTTGGCAAGTCCTCCTCCCTTTGGAGTGTCAGATTTGGAGCACAGTAAGTCATAATGATCCATGACACCCTCACATGATTTTACTGGAGTGGTCCACCAGATCTGTCCAAACATTAGAATCATATCTTTAGGATTCTGGCACTATGCTCCATCAATGCTCAGCTAGTGCCATGAGCATCACTGTACTTTCTTTCTGCAGGTGTTTGAGGTCACCACAGGGGCCATCAGTCATGTTCTTTGGGGTACGTTAGTTACCAAGGAGCCAGCCCTGTATCCTGTGTGGTCACTCAAAGATGTCCATGATTGGTGACCTATTGAAGACATGTGAGTCATGGATGCATCCTGCATACCTGGTGCAAACCCAAATGATAAATTTCTTGTGGCCACAGACCAGCTTCACATTGAGTGAGTGGTAGCCTTTTGTTTATGCATTGCAGTGTCTGTTACCAGGGTGCTTTTATAGCCACATGAGTGCAGTCGATGGCACTCTGCACCAGGACACTGGGCTTTGCTGAGAATTCTGCATTCACACTGGCACAAATGCAGAATTCTCAGCAAAGCCCAGAGTTCTGGTGTCCTGGCTTTCTTGATCTCTGTCGAATTTGATGTAATTGTGGTCCTTGCTTCTATATTAATTTGTTTGTTGATGTTTTAGAGAACCCACAGAGGTCCCCATGGAGCCCTGCAAGGAGCCACAGGTGTAGAAGTTCATTGTCACAGTTACTTTCACAGCACTGGCAATGGATGCTCTCCCAGTCCCCTTGCTGACAACTCCTGGAGAATGTGACGAATGTAAATTATCAGATCCTCTGAATATGAGGTGTTGAGAACAATGGTTCCCACCTATCTGCAAATAACACATAAGCTCTGTGTCTTCTTTCTGTGAGCCTGACCCTCTGTGTTATGTTCTCAACCTTACCACAGGACTTAGACCTAGATAGAATTCCACCTGACATTCCTGCCACGCATTGGAGGGAAACACTGCCTGCCATTGATGGTGGAGCACACTATCATGCTCTAGTTTTACAACAGCATAAAACTGATTTTTTTGTCTTCATGCTATAGATTCTGCTCCCAGCTGCCATGATGCCTACCATGAACGGGAGGCGAAACTCCTGGCCATAGTTTCAACTTAACAAGTTAGCTGATCAGCACATTTTAGTAAATAGCAGCAATTGTCTGATATTAACAATTTGCACATTTGGGCTCATACTGCGCACTATTTTCCAACAATTAATTCTGACTGAGAATGAGCAGTTAGAGTTTTGAAGAGACAGCTGTGATTTTTTTTTGCTGGAACTAAGAAGGCTATGGAGGTGATGTGATAAAGGTCGTCATGCTCCTATGAATTTCTGGCAAAGTTGATAATTGCTTTCGCTGGCTGGCCAGAACACAGATTTCAGATAATTACAAATCTAATTCAACCAGCAATGAATTTAGGAAAAACATGTGTTTGCACAGACTCATGAGATTATGAAATGCTTATTGTTTAAAGATGCTCCAACTAAAATCCTTAACTCCTCTCCTGATTCTTTACTAGACTGGTCCCATTTATTGATTACTCTGTGTTTGTTTTCCCTATCCAACAACAAGTTATTTTATTTTTCGATGGTGTATGAGGGCTTTCCTTATGGGCTGAGCCACTAGGTTGAAACTGACAAGGTCCACCTGGTCATCTTTCAAAGTTTGCTGAGGTTGTTTCGACCCTCCCTACATGGAGGAAAATGGACAGTGGACTTAATAGTGAATAGATTACCCTGATGCTGACATTTCTAATGTTAACCTGTCAGGTTCTGCAGGAGAATGAGATGCCCACCTAAAGCAGCAAGGAGTGTCATTAATTAATGCAAATCAAGGTCCTGTCAAATCACTGGAACTCCATTATAACCAGAGGCCTGACTTGAGTAGCAATCATGATGTGGGAATGCCGGCGTTGGACTGGCGTAAACACAGTAAAAAGTCTGACAACACCAGGTTTTAGACCAACCGATTTATTTGATAACACTCACAAGCTTTCGAGGAGACTGCCTCTTCGTCAGGTGAATGGAGAGTTCTGGCCTCAGACAGAGCATATAAAGCACAGACAGTTTAGAGGCAGTCCCCTCGAAAGCTTGTGAGTATTATCAAATAAATCGGTTGGACTAAAACCTGGTGTTGTCAGACTTTTTATTGAGTAGCAATTGCAGTCTTCTCGCTGGGAAGAAACAGATCTTCAATTGGTCCAACAACAGAAGAGACCTTTCTTTTTTGTCTTTTCCACTGACTGTGGGCATTGCTGACAAGACCACCATTTATTGTCCAATTCTATTTTCCCTAGAAAAGTGGTGGTGTATCAGTTCCTTGAACCACTTGTCTGTCTGATGCAGGTACACCAAGGGTGCTATTAAGAAATGACCTTTGGGTCTTACAAGTAATGTTGCAGGCCTCGTTGCCCACACTGCCTCCCCTCTCACTCATGAGACCCTCATGACAGCCCTCTTTACCATGTACTTGGAATCCAGCAGACTACCTGATTTTTACCTGCTAACAGCCACTCCCGATCCCTGCTCTGGCCTTTCCTTCACTTGCCTGCTGATCAGTGAACTGGCAGCAATTAAATGAGATCCTGCACTTACATTTGCTGTGCTCTCCTGCTGTCTTGGCTAGGGTAGAAATCAACTCAAACTATCAAATATTGAAGAACTTATGTTTGAACCATGAAAGTGCTTCACCCAGCTAGCAGGAGTGTGGAAGCCTTTGGGCACTGGCCTCAATGGAGCAGTAACCATTTTTAATCCTGCTGCATTGAGGAGCCCAAGTAAAATTCTGACATTTTGCCTCAATTGTCATTGTGGTGAAACATTCCATGTTTAACCTTCTTTGTGAAAAGGCTTTTTCCTAACTTTCCAGTGATAAACTTCTCATGATAATCCAATGTTTTTTGCCTTGACTGTTCTGTTTTGAAACCTTCCAGAAATTTCAAACTCTATTACATTTTGTCTTTGCTAACTCTGCTGTTCCAATTTTGAGTCTTTCTTTGTTAGTATTATTCTTGTGAATCTTAGTACCACGGAATCCCTACAGTGCAGAAAGAAACCATCCAGCCCAACAAGTCTGCACCGATTGACAGAAAGAGCTTCCCATCCAAGTCTTCCCCTCTGCCTTATCCCCATAATCCTGCACATATACTACATCTTTGAACACTAAGGGGCAATTTAACATGGATAATCTACCTAACCTACACATCTTCGGACTGTGGGAGGAAACCCATGCAGACACGGGGAGAACATGCAAACTCCACATGGACAATCACCCAAGACTGGAATTGAACCTGTGTCTGTGGCTCTGTGGGGAAGCAGAGCTAACCACCGTGGCACCATTGTCACTCCAGTGTAACTTTTCCATGATTGCAATGTGCACTGTCAAAAACTGCAGACAGTAAAGTGCATATTTTATTCTCCTGTTGTTTAGTTCACAAACAGATTTCCTAATATTGAATGTTCACACATTCAGACAGGCTGTCAAGAAGAGGTGACAACCTGAGACACAGCATTTTCTCGAAGGGGAAGGTATGTCAGAGCAGCAGGATTAAAACACTTGTGAGGTTATTACCTGCCTCTTTGTCTCCTTTCTGTTACCTCATTCCCACAATATTCTCACGCCCAGGAAAATTTATTACTGCAATATAATCTTCTGAGCATATTTACTGCTTCTATTGCAGTGTTACAGTTTAGAAAGATGCGCGAGTTGCCCATGGCAACCAAATAATACATTAAAAATATCTTCTGTACAGTTGATTGGTTGCTTTTTTTTCCACTTTTAAACTGGAGGATATTTTATTTTACAGGCAGAATTGATACAAAAATGAAAAGAAATAAAATAAATTACAAAGTAAAAAGCTGTCTTACAGGGGATGATTATCTACATCCAATTCACATTTTATAATCTTTGGTAATCTATAATGAAACACAATACATTGTATTATTAACAGACAAACCAAACCAGTATAAGGTGGCTGGGTCAATCTGTTAATGAATCTCTAGAGTGAATCTCTCAGAAAATCTATCTAGTAGTGAGTGCAATCGAGAGGACAATGGCACCATTGTTGTAACATGATCAGATAATTAATGTATATTCTTTATAATTCAGTGGATGTTCCCTTCAAAATACTTACTGCATCATTTTTCTATCCTGTTATCTTCATGTCAGAACTGATTTGACAAGTTGAGCAATCTGTGGGGCATCCATGCTAATGTTGGTAAGTTCAAATAGATTTAATTACAAAAGAAAAACACGAAAGAGAAGCAGAGCTGGATACTCCTCTGTCTTGTGAAACAGCAAAATAGAAATACAGAAACTAGAAGCAGGAGTAGGTCATTTGGCCCTTCGATCCTGCTCCGCCATTCATTTTGATCATGGTTGATCATTAAATTCAATAACCTGATTCCGCGCCCCCCCATTCCTTGATCTCTTTAGCCCCTAGAGCTATACCTAATTTCTTCTTGAAATCAGACAATGTTTTGGCCTCAACTACATATTGTGATAGTGAATTCCACACATTCACCGCCCTCTGGGTGAATAAATTTCTTCTCACCTCAGTTCCAAAAGGTTTACCCCTTTTCCTCAAACTATGACCCCTAGTTCTGGACTCCTCCACCATTGGGAACATTTTTTCTGAATCTATCCTGTCATGTCTTCACAAAGGGAGACATGAATAATGTACCAGAAGTTCTGAGCAAAACAAGTTTTAGTGAGGAGCTGAAGGAAATCAGCATTAGGAGAGAAATGGTTTTGGGGAAATTGGTGGGATTGAAAGTGGATATATCTCCAGCTCCTGATAATCTTCATCCCAGAGTACTTTAGGAAGTGGCCCTAGAAATAGTGGTTATTTTCCAAAATTCTTTGGATTCTGGACTGTTCCTGTAGATTGGAAAGTAGTGAATGTAAATCTGCTATTCAAAAAAGGAGGTAGAGAGAAAACAAGGGACCAGTGAGCCTACCATCAGTCCTAGGGAAGTTGCTATTATAAAGGATTTCATAGCTTAGCACTGGAAGGCAGTGGTATAATCGGTCAAAGTCAGTATGGATTTACAAAAGGGGAATCACGCTTGACGAATCTATTGGAATTCTTTGAGGATGCAACTAGTAGAGTTGACCAAGGAGAATTAGTGGATGTGGTTTGTTTAGACTTTCAGAAGGCTTTCGACAAAGTCTCACATAACAGACCACAGTGTAAAATTAAAAACTGCACCCTGTCTGGAGCGGCAGCGGACAGGGTGGGGTGATTGAGAGTCCCTTGCAGAGCCTCACTTACTCTCAGAGCCACACTCTTGACGTAACAGGAATGAGTGAGTCAATACTAAAACAATGTGTGAAAACAACCATCTTCATAAACAAACTATTAAAAACAATTTTTAATGGTTAAAAGAAAGGGAAAGAAAGATAACTTTATTAAAAAGGAAGAAGAAAAATACTTTGTGTATGCGTTATGTATATATATAAAAAAATGAAGAAAGGTAACTGTATTATAGAACATCCTATATTACAAATGATAACCCCAAATTGGTCTGGTTGCAACAGCTCCCCAAACTGGTGAAAATCGCCAAAGCTGAGATTTTAAGGATGGTGAACGGCTGATGCTTGTCATCCTGAGAGTCAGTGCATAACATGCAAACACCAACTCCCAAAGTCCCACTGCCATTTAATGATCACTTGAGTGCCCTTGGAAGGAAGTCCTGCACTTTCAACAGGGGACACTGGCACTTTCCACTGGGCATCAGGCAGTGCCAAGGGGGTACCAGGCAGTGACAAGGGGGTGGGGCCAGAGGGGGGCAGGGCCAACTGGGGGCCAATACCAGCTGTGCACTCTGCAATGGGATTGGTGCGGAAGGGAGGGAAGGGAGATTGTGACTGGCCAGGGGGCTGGCCCGGGGTGGGATGGTGATCTGGAGGAGGGAGGAGTGGAGTTGGGAAACAATTGGGAGGCTGGTGATGGGCGGGGGTGATGGGTAGCTAGTGCAAATGTTCTGATCGCCTTACTGACAGATCGGCACATGCACAGTGGCCTGCTCAGCTGCCAGTCTCTCCCAGTGGGCTGAGGTTCCTTTTCTCCAACTTTCTGGCCTGAATCTCTCTGAGGCATTCTGTGGAGCGCAGAGTGCTGGAGATTTGTTAAACTAAGTACACCCAAAAAAACAGGTGGGAAATTCTACCTTTTTCCCACCCATTGGGCACTTAGTTTTTTTGGGAGAATTCCAGCCATGGCTTCAAATCAGGATGCGGATGATGCCTTCCAGCAACCATTCCTTTCAATACCATATCACAAGATCATTTCTGATACATCTCTAAACTTGAGAAGCTGTCACAAACAAATGATCTACTAGTGAAAAATAAAGAATACTAGCAAAACCAGCTGGAGGCATCTGCTCTGTAGGTAAATGTAAGTGTGATAATGCATCGGCATTAGCATGACACTCTGATGGATGATTTATATTGTAGAAATGTGCAGATAAGATTTGTGACCATCCTTGCAATCAGCTAGCAGCTAATGAAAGTCTGCCTTTATATGGCTTAAATATAGTCGTTAAGGGTTGATGATCAGTCAATAATATGAAATGATGACCATATAAATGAGGATGTAACTTCTGAATGCCAAAAATGATACTCAATGCTTCTTTTTCTAGTTCAGCATAGTTATATTCAGCAATAGTCAGAGTAGGTGCAGCGAAAGCTTTTGGTCATTCATCTCCCAAAGGCATTAATGTGAAATGACTGTCTCTACTCCATAAGGTGAAGCCTCACAAGCAATCATTAATGGTAGCTTTAGATTAAAATGAAACAATAATTAAAGAACAATACTTCAGCAAATCTTCTTTGACGTCCTTGTACGTTTTTTTACATTCTGTTGTCCAATCCTATGACTGTTTTGCACAAAATAAATTATGCACTCTCTTCAATAATGTAGCTAAATTAGGAGCAAATTTGCCCTAATAATTTACTAATCCTTGAAAGGACCACAGTTGCATCACATTCGTCGTACGTGATGCCTCTAAAATAACATCCATCTATATTGATGCTTTATATAAGCTTTATTATCAATAACATGACCCAAACATTGGACTGAGGTGTGGAAAAAGTTATGCTTTTCTTTCTTGATACACACCATGTGCTTGGAAGACTTTCCAACAATGCTTCTAAATTAGTCAAGTGCTATTGTTCAAGTGCTGTTGCAGGCTTGGAGGGCCGAAAGGCCTATTCCTGTGCTATAATTTTCTTTGTTCACTGGACACCATAATTAGAATATCATCCAGGTAACACTTTTTAGTTTTACAGAAACATTGGATGTAACACTGATAAATGTGGCCTTTAGCATTGTTACCCTACTTATGTAACTCCTCATTGAGGCTCATTAATATCATAGGTTGAAACTCCTCTGCGTTTTTCCTGTCAAATCTCTATTATACTTTTTAAAGTTTATTTATTAGTGTCACAAGTCGGCTTACATTAACACGGCAATGAAGTTACTGTGAAAATCCCCTAGTCATCCCCACTCCGGCACTTATCATGTACACTGAGGGAGAATTTAGCATGGCCAATGCACCTAACCAGCACGTCTTTCGGACTGTGGGAGGAAACCAGAGCACCCAGAGGAAACCCATGCAGACACAGGGACAATGTGCAGACTCCACACAGACAGTGACCCAAGCTGAGGAATCAAACCTGGGTCCCTGTGCTGTGAAGCAGCAGTGCTAACCACTGTGCCACCGTGCCACCTTTCTTGCTTTTCACATTTGCATTAAAAGCACAGAAATAGAAAATATCATTTGGTTCATCAAATTGTTCCTCCACAGAGCATGATCAATTTGCCTGACTCAGGACTCTCCGCAGCCCACACAAACTCCTTCAATTGGCAAACAACCACAGGTGATTCTCACAGGAGATAAAGCTCGATGAAATTTCTCTGACTCCCAGAAGATAATTGAGTGAATCTGCAGAGATTTTTATTCAATCTTATAACCCACACTACTCAATTCTGACCAACTGCCTTCCACAGAGATGAATCATCCTTCAGTTATATTTATGCAATGTGTTAGTGGCATAGTTAATACAAAGAGAGTAGAAATATGATTTTGCCCATGCAACTTAAGAATTGCCCACTGCAGGCTCAGAAGTCAGGACCCTTGTATACTGGATTCTGACGAGGGATCCATTGCTCTCAGAATTTGAAGGTTCCTGTTGGTTGGGAGATTAACTGTAGCAATCGCTGGTTTCAAGATCATGCAGTTACTCAATTTTCCAGGATTGTAAATCCTCAAGCTAAACTGCATTATAGACATTTAGTATGGGTAAAAGTGAGAGTACAAGAAAAACAACCAGGTCTGAAAAGAGCCTCAATTTTAAAAAAAATATACAAGCAACGATTTGAAAAGAAATGCCTGTAACATTATTTCGTAGTTTTGGTCAAGCAAGCACAATTATGTTTAAAATGACAATTATAGGTTTTTCATTACTCAATCTATCAAAGCCTTCAGTATTATATAAGAATGTCAAGCAAATAAAACACTACAATAGTAGGATCTCAATCATAAAAATCTTGAACTGATTTTCTTGGATAAATTAGGATTTTCTCTATTTTCATGGAGCCATTTCAGGCAGAGAGAACACACTCCACAGCCAGGTTCACAAAGATTGTCACATTTAATTGCCTTATTAGCCATTTAAGCCACGCATCATGATTTTCTTATTTTGTTCCTCCTCAAGACGTGCATAAAGCGATTGTTGGTGGGTCAAAATAACAAAGAGAGATGGATTATTCCTTCCTTTGTCACACGGAGAAAAACATACACCTTTGTCTTCCATTTGAATAAGTATGAAAAGAAGCAAAAATCAGCTCTATTTCAATCCACTGTATATGGATTGTGTGGAATCCCATGATAATATTGACTTCAAATCTTAGAATTCAATTGTAGTGACGGATATGCAGCAAGTAACACCTGGGGCCTTACAGAACAGAAAGAGGTGAAATTGGTATTCAGTAATCCAACAAGGTGGGCAACAGCAAATCAGCAACCTGTTTTATACCTTACCCGACTTTCTTTTCTGCTCTGTGCCACTACTAATGTTCAACTTCACCTCCAAAGAAAATTATGCAGAGAGGCTGTTTTGATAATCACCACACATTGATATTTTTGGTAAGAGGCACAAATATACCAATGGGAGTGTGCAAAAGAGGCTTCATAAAAGAAATTGAGATGGCGCAGTGATCTTTTCGATACGAAGATGAACAAAGGTTATCGGGGTCAGTGGGAATGTGGAATTAGAAACACAAACAGATCAACCATAATCTTGATGAATGGTGAAGCAGGCTCAAGGGGCCGAATGGCCGACTTCTGTTCTGAGTTTGTACGTTCATATATTTCAACATTCAGTCATATGGAACCAGGATCCTTGAAATATTATTATTCAACTTACTTTAAGCTTGTTTGATAAGGTCTTCATGACTAATTCCTGTTGGCACTTTTATTTTCTTGGGAACTATTTTTCCTTTCTTCAAACAGCTTGTAATGTTTGTGCTGAACATACAACAGCTGCATTCACAGCTAATTTGTCACAAAATGGAATTAATTGACACATTTATAAGATTTCAACTGGAGGAAGAAAGAGACAAGGAATTTCATGGGCGCTCAGTCAGCAATAAGGGTCCCATGGTGGTTGGCAAATCATGTTAAAATTAATTATGGAGGTAAGCTTTGAAGACTGAGGAGTAGAAAATGAAAAAAAGGCAGAACAGAGAGATCACCAAGCCCAGTCTATCTTAACCTGCCATTGTGCTAGCAGCCATTTCTGCAGTCTCTAGTACAGCGGTGGGCAACCTATGGATTCTGGGTTCAGACTGTCGGCCATGAGACATTTTGTTGACCATCGCCTATGTGCACAGTTGTCACATGCCACTGATTTCCGTCTGTGTAGTTTTTTTTTCCTACTGGTAGGACTGAAGTGATACGTGTGTAAAACATGGGCAAGCGAAATGAGGTGCAATGCTGATTGCATACAACATTGAGTGTCAGACCTTGCTCTGTGTCCAAAATGTAAATATTCCTTTTATTCTTATCATTTGAAGCCAATTAAACATTTTCTATAACTCATTATGAAAAATTGGGTGTGTATTAAATATATTTAATCATATTCATGGGGTTATGGTTAGAGAACAAGCCCGATTTCAATCTTGTGCCCCACTGAAATAAAGGAAGGTCACTTATGTGGCCCACTCACTAGTTTAGGTTGTCCATCATCGCTCTAGTAAATCTCCTTCACAAATGAGGAATCATCTCCATGAGCTTTGCTTCAGCGTGGAGATAGTTTCAGATCTGTGTTATCTGCTACAAGAATACTTGCAGCAAAACTGACTAATAAGTTGTCAAGTTCTGCTCCGCTTTTAATCTTCTTGCCTCTGTCTCATTCCAAGGGTCATCTATATTGTTAACTGATGTGTTGCCTGCAGAGGTACCAAAAATGTGGCTAAGTGAACAGAATAGCAGTATGACATGGCGAACAAATGTCACCACATTATTGCATTTCAGCCCCACTGGCATCAGTTGCAGTTATGTTTTGAAGGAAAATGCTTTTGGCAAGCTGCTTCCTTCTAGTCACTTTGACGTGCACAACTTTTTCGTCTCCTAATTGACTGACGCAGTCCATTTTTTCTGGTCAGACTGTGGCTCTGTGTTAGAATGTAACCAATGATAACATTGGATCTATTGTAGTGTGACCAATGGTGATGTGTTGTAAGGGTCAGCTGACCCAGTAAACCATGATAGCAATGACAAAATGATGTGGTGGTTAGCTGACCAGCTGACTCAATATAAATAAGAAGCTGCTGGGATTTGTGGGAGATTGGCATGGCCCAAGATGAGGCCTCAAGCGTTGGAGTAATGAGGTTTCTTTATTAAACCTTTTCTCTTTGATTTATAAGTTGGAGTAAATTTCGTTTTATTTTATTGCCGACAACTGTAGAGTTCCTGCTGATGGATCAGCACTCTGTTTTGTGCCATTTTGTGACAGCTAGCTTCAGCTACATTCCATCAGCAGTATCAGTCTGTGCCTCAGCTATCAATTTTCTCCCCTACCCCACCCTCCCCAGTGTGTATAAATTGTCTAACCATTTTCTTTTCTATCCCTCCCCAACCCCTTCTTGTCCTGTTGCAGCTCTCATTAGGACTCAGAATGCCTCACGATGGCTCCAATTCCTTCAGGTTGCATTTCCACAATGCTACCTTGCATTATACAAGGCTGGGAGTCTGCTGGAACAGCAATTAATTCTTGGTGTTCACCATATATTAAACAATATAGTAGCAAAAAAAAACTGAAAAACATGTGCACGTTTCAAACCAATCCAACCAGAAAACAGGAATCAAATACATTGTGCACCGTTCCTTGAATTACAGTATCTTATTCTCAGGAAACGTCAGTGCAGTACTTGGTACGATAAATGGGGGAGTCGGTGGTGTAATGATGATATTGCTGGAGTAATAATTGAGAGGCCCATGCTGGTGCTCTGATGGCACTGGTCTGAATCCCACCATGGCAGCTGGTGGAATTTAAATTCAATTAATAAAATCTGGCATTAAAAGCTCATCTCAATGATGGTCACCATGAAAATGATCATTGATTGTCGTAAAAGCCCATCTGGTTCATCAATCTCCTTTCAAAGGAAATCTGTTGTCCTTATCAGGTCTGGCCTACATGTGACTTCAGACCCACTGACTGAGGTACTAGCTGATACTGCCATTGCAACATAAACTCTGAGCAATGTGGTAGACTCTAAACTGCCTTTTGAAACAGCCCAGCGAGGCACTCAGTTCAAGGGCAATTAGGCTGCGCAACAAATGCTGGGTCAGTGGTGCTCACATCTTATGAAAGAATAAAGAAAATGAAACAGGCTTTGAAAGATCGCATACCACTGTTGGGGCACTATGTCACCATGACAAACCTTTATAGTTGTGTTCAACATTTAAGAACAGTGGGTCATATTTACAAATTAGGAACAACAAAATAAAGTAGAAAATACAGGAGCAACATCTGTGCCCAAAGGTGCTATATATGTAGAATAGACTGTTGGACGATGGAACCAAAAAAATCTTAATGGGTTTCCAAAATGATTTAGACAGGTTCTGGTCAACAAATGAGATTCAGGGTTATGAGAATTGCATCAAGGGGATTGCAGTGGACAGATGGACTAGATGGAGACATTTTTTCCTGTCTAGAACTATTACTATATTACTATGTAACCTAAAGGTATGCAGCACTAACATCCAAAGTGGAAGGAAGCCAGCTATATTCCTGGATTGGCTTTGTTTCCATCAGTTGGCCCGTGTGATTGATGCTCCCACAGAACATTTCAGGTTGTCATTTCAGAAGTTCATCCATTCTATCAGTAAACACTTGAGATTTCTAAAAAAGATGTCTCGATGAATTGTGCGTGCAGCAGGTAAAATGTAAAAGCAGGAAAGGTGTACTTGAAAATCACAGTGGGAATTGAAAACTCAAGGAGCAAAGTAACAGTCAAGTAGTTATTTCAAAAATGGTGGGGGCGATTTCCCGAAAAAAAAATCAAAGTGCCCATTGGCCTGGAAAATGGGAGATTTTCCCATCCGCTTTTTTGGGCGCACTTTGTGGAATGGATTTCCAGCACTCTCCACAGAGGATTCACACTGGTAAGGGGGAGGGTTGGACCTCATCCTCCTTGAGAGGCCGGCATCAGAGTGCTGAGTGGGTCACTGCACATGACCAATCTGTCAGCGAGGAGTTCAGCATATATCCAAGGGGCAGCCATCCCCATTGCCACCCCCCCCCCCCACCTCCTGGGGAAGCCTCAATGGCCTCTGGCTCCACCAGCAGAGTTATCAGCCCTGTTGACGGAGACCAGTTTTAATCCCCACTGGGGGGAACCTCTCCTTGTAGGATCGATGGGGGTGTGGGGGGAGCATTACTGAGTCCAGACAATACCATCCCAGGCTCTCTACAGTATGGAAATTGTCATTTCCAGATCATTAATCAGCCTTGCACTCATTCCCGGTGTGACACTGATTAAGTTGAGGAAAAGGACATGGGAAAATCGTGATTGACTGGACGCAGGTCACGTCTCTCCCCACAGCTTCCCTGCTAACATTTTCTGGCCCACTACGCTACTCGAGCAACGAGCGGGCTGGGAAAATCGCGCCTGTTAAGTACAATTCAAACTTACAACAACTCCTGGACAAAAGTCAAATCGAGACGGATATTATGGCCTGGATTTTCACTGAATCAGGTTGACTGAATCAGTCCTTTACAAATGGTGAATATGTCTTAATTTTGGGATTCCTGACCCCATTTCTAGGTAGCCTAATTTTTGGGACTATCTGTAAACCTTGTGCACTGGGTCCTGTAAAGACTGCATCTGGCACTCCAAACTTGGCCGGCTCCATTTTGGAGGTTGCCATGTCCTCATTTTTCTCTATTTATCTAGATTCAGGACCCAGGTTTTTAAAGACATATTGGTCATTGTTCCTTAGGGTTGTGAACCCAAGTCTGCATGAGGAGACCTTTTAAAAGACAAGTTCAAAAGATCTCCCTCAATCCCTTATGCTATGTTACACCTCCCCAAAATCCCATTCTGCAATTTATGCCAGCTCTGTCCTTCTGCCAACCCCCTCAGCCCCCTCATGCATCCACTGCCAATCTCTGCCCTTCCACCCCACTCCCTATGGTTCCTCATGTCCTCTATGCCAGGTTATGGCATTTCCATGGCCATTGACCTACTTTTACTTCCTAGAGCCAATGAACATCAATGTGATTGGTGGAATGTTTAAAAATAATAGCCTTGAAAAACGTAATCTATTGATAACCTTCTCCTTTGCTTGAAAATGTCTGGATTGCAAGTTAATAAATGCTTCAATCTTTTGAAATTTCAAAAACCATAAATCTTTGAAACCACTTAACTTGTGTAAAGAAACATTGTGAAATTGATAGAAGAGGTCAGAGAACTTGAGCTGTCAATCAAACAAGGTTTCCTCTGAGAAACAGCTGTTGCAGTATTCCAATAGCTTGTCTGGGTTCTCAGCCAAACATACATAATGAAACTTGGCTGAGCATCCAGACAGCTAATACAATATAAAAAAAATCTGCATCTCTGAGGAGACATTGCTTGATTGGCAGTTCAGGCACCCTGATCCCTGAGGTCAATTTCACATTTCAATTTGTGGTTTTTGAAACTACAAAGACCCTGGATAAATTACACTTTCATCAACTAGCAGTCCAGACTTTTTTTTAACATTGGGGAAAGTTATCAATGGATTACTTTAATTCAAAAACTTTTGTTTTGATATATCACCATGGGGTTCATTGGTTCTAGAACATATATCGTGGGGTAATGGGAATTGAAGTACCAAAGCATGGCAGTAGGCCTCGGAGGGACTATAGTGGGTAAGCAGACGGACATAAGCGGAAAGAACAGATTGAAGGTGTGGGTGGAAGGACAGAGTTTGGCATAGGGAGCATGTAAGAACATGACGGGTGGGTGTGAGGCATGAAGTGGCATTGATGGGATACGAGAAATGTTTTGGGAGGTCAAGGGGATGTGAATGGTGAGGGTTGAAGAGCCTTTTTTTCCCCCACGGGGTCGAAGTCCCATGGCAGTGAGATTTTTAAACAGCCTGCCTCGGCAGCTCTTGTGACTGCCTCCACATTTCTTCGCAGCTCATCTGGCCTTACGCCAGCCTGCATCCCAAACAATCAAGATCCTGCCTCTGGAGCACTTTCCCCCTCACCACCTCCTCCACCCCCCCTGCCCACCCCCAACGCCTGCCCACCCTCCGAAGTGGATGTGCCAAGCTGTAAATTTTTCCAACTAGCCCTGGATGAAAATCCAGACTATCATGACTGCAAAACATTAGATACTTAAGATAGGCGTAGTGTCTGCTCCAGAGAACAAATACTCAACAAAGAACTGCAGAGGTGTCTCTGCAAGTGCCTCTATGAACATTTAGCTATTCACAACTATACCAACCATTTTTAATGATAATCCAAAACTAATCCAACTGTGCTGCACTTCCTCATGAGCCTTGTCTCTTTTTCTTATTGAAATGTTGATCTACATTTTTCTTTAAAGGAGTAAAAGCCTCTGCCTCAACTACTCCCTGAGGCGTATTATTCCATGCTCGAACATCTCTGTACATCAGGACATTTCTCACTGACTAATGAGAGGGGAATTGAAATTGTGAAAATCTTTATAAGTTTAGTAAATTCAGAAGATTAGTAAGTCACTGCTTGCATTTTATATAATAGGGTCAAGAAAAATGTGCACGCTGTGGATTTAAACATTCAACATCTGTCATGGAACAATTTTAAGGGTGAGGAGTGCAATTTTTCAAATAGCCCTTGATAAGGTGGTGTTGAGCTGCCTTTTCCTACTGCTACAGTCCATATCCCACAGAGTTCGCATAACAAAATCGATTGGCAAATAAGGATGAAAGGGAGAACCATATCTCAGAAACCACTGATTCAGTACAGTGTTTGAAATTTAAAAGCAGCAAGGTGACCCCAGCTAACTTGTTTTTTTATTCATTTGTGAGACATGGAGATTGCTGGCTGGCCAGCATTTATTGCCCATTCCTAGTTGCACTAGGAGTTAACCACATTGGTGTGGCTCTGGATTCGCATGTAGGCCAGACCAGGTAAGGACAGCAGATTTCCTTCCCTAAAGGGCACTAGTGAAACAGATGGGTTTTTCCAACAATCGAAGGCGGTTTCACAGTCATCAGATGGTTCTTAAATCCAGATTTTTTAAAATTAAATTCAAATTCCACTATCTACCGTGGAAGGGATTCGAATCCGGGTTCCCAGAACTTTAGCTGAGGTTCTGGATTAACAATAGTACTAGACCATACCATAATCGGTGTGGAATGAGGGAAAAACACATGTGAAAATTGCCAGATGAAAGAAGGCAAATGCCATTTCTGAAGAAAGAAGGATTATTTCTGAGTCATGTGCTACAGCAAGAAACCCGTAGAGAATAAGCAAAAGAAAAGTCTTTGTAAAGTAGCGAGGCCCATGAAATAGAAGATAATATTGATATGCCTGTCCCTGGAAAAATCCAGGGACCAATTGGAAGCTATTGGATTGCTGATGTCCTAATAGAGAGGAATGTGCATTAGAACCAACAAGGCGGTACTGGGGAATGGTTTCAGAGCCAAAGCCCAACGGAATTATTAGGATTTATGTAGATCTTATGCAGCCAAACAAAATAGTTGAATATGATGGTTATCCTACATTAGCTGTGGACAAGAGCTAAGCAAAATTGGGAAAGAGTTAATTCTTCATCAAGCTAGATGCAAATAGTGGCACTTAGCAACTTCCCTTCGATGATCTTGTGATGAAGAATCCAAGTTTTTTGCAACATGATATCTGCGCTAGAAATATTCTAGACAGTGTCAGGCATCTAAAGGGACCAGAGTTGTATGTCACAGATGTCCTGATCTTTGGATCCACTCAGACAGAACATGACATTAGAGTGTGAGCTGTGTTACAATGCTTACGGGAAGCAGATTTGACATTTAACAAAAAATGTGAGCTCTTGCAGGCAAATATCAGGTTCCTTGAGTATATTGTGGATGATGCTGGTATCAAAATTGACCAAAGAAGACAAGAGCAATCATGGAATTTCCAGCTGTTCAGAATGTGTGTCTGTGTGGAGTTCGTACGTCCTCCCCAAGTCTGCTTGGATTTCCTCCGGGTGCCCCGGTTTCCTCCCACACCCCAAAGATGTGTGGGTTTTGTTGATTGGCCATGCTCAATTGCTTTTAGTGTCAGGAAATTAGCAGAGTAAATACATGGGGTTATAGGGACAGGTCTGGGTGAGATTGTTGTCGGTGTAGGCTTGATGGGCTGAATAGCCTCTTTCTGCACTGTAATGATTCTGTAATTGTGATGGAGTTTCAGAGACTTATGGGTATAGTTCACCATGTTGCAAAGTTCTTGTCCAACTAGTCATCAATGAGCCACTATGTCAAGTGTTATGACTGGACATGGTGCCGGGAGGAAGTACAATAGAGGTCTTTTGAGAAAATCAAAGATTTTCATACATTACCTTTTTTAGCTTACGGTGACCAAGGACTATCTACTGTTATTGCTGCAGATGCATCTTTTACAGGATTGGGAGCTGTACTCTTGCAGACACAGATGGATGAAAAGCTTAGACTGGCTTACTACTCATCCTGTTCACTGACAGAAACTGAACAGTGTAGCATTAGCTGCTACATGGACTGGTCAAGTTGGCAAATTATGTTCTTAATGGTTGCTTCAAAACTGAGGCAGATCACAAATTCTTAGTGACGCTCTTAAATTGTAACGAGTTAGGAAAAATGCCTTTACAAGTACAATGATTCAACCTTAGCATGATGAGATTTAATGCAAGGACAGAGTATGTTCCAAGAAAATAGCAAAATGCAGCAAAGGCTGTATTCCAGCAGCAAGGCCTGAACAAGGTTTATGTGTTTATAAGTGTATTTATTAGTGCCACAAGTAGGCTTACATTAACACCGCAATGAAATTAGTGTGAAAATTCCCTAATTGCCACATTCTAGTGCAAGTTCAGGTACACGGAGGAAGACTTTAGCATGACTAATGGACCTAATCAGCAAATCTTTTGAACTGTGGGAGGAAACTGGAATATCCGGAAGAAATCCAGGCAGACACGGGGAGAATGTGCAGACTCTGCACAGATAGTGACCCAAGCCGGGAACTGAATCCAGGTCCCTGGAGCTGTGAGGTAGCAATGTTAACCAATGTGCCACTGTGCTGCTGATAAAGTTGATATATTTAATATAGATGATATAGTTCTTGCTGAAGAAGTTGAAATCTTTGCATCAACAACAACCACAACTCTATCAACTCATTGACTAAACGAAATTGTTGAAGTATGTACTCAGGTGAAGAGTAATACATCAAAGAATAGTTACATGCCACACAATCTCATTCTCAGATAGTCCAACGAACAGAGAGGACATCGCCGTGTAGTTGATGATATACTTGTTTATAATGAGAGATTGGTAAATCTGAGAGTTCTGAGATTTGATATACTACAGTGCTTGCACCAAGGACATTTGACCATCACAAAATATTGAACCAGGTGAAGATATTCTGCATAGTGGCCAGGTCTCTTAAAATCATTAGAAGAGATGAGGGATGATGGCACAGTGGTTAGCACTGCTGCCTCACAGTGCCAGGGACCCTGGTTAGATTCCCAGCTTGGGTCGCTGACTGTGCAGAGTCTGCATGTTCTCCTGTGTTTACGTGGGTTTCCTCCGGGTGATCCGGTTTCCTCCCACAGTCCGAAAGACATGCTGCTTAGGTGCATTGGCCTTGCTGGGGGATTTTCACAGTAACTTCACTGAAGTGTTGATGCAAGCCTACTTGCGACACTAATAAATAAACTTACTTTAAATTAAACTGCATTACTTGTCTTACTCATCATCAAAAGACGAGAAAACCATTGACATCATCTTCCTTTCCATCAGGACCATGGGAAAGTCATGAGATGAACACAGACTAAAATGTTCTTGATCACTGTAAATTACTGCTCAAGAGGGATAAAAGTCAAGCAACTACAGGGTGACACTTCTGAACCAATGATTACACTGTTGAAAGAAATGTTTGCAACACATGTAAGTCCAGACCTTGTAATGTCAGACATCGGACCACAGTTTCTTAATAAATGCTTTGAAGAGTTCACAACATCATATAGATTTGTCTATACTAACCATTCATCAAGATACCCTCAAGTCAATGCTGTAGCTGAAAGAGTATATACAGTGAAAGCATTCCTCGAGGGATTAAGACATCCAACTTGCACTTCTGAGATTTTGTTCAACTCCCCTCCAAAATGCTTAGCATTCTGTGAACTCCTTATGGGAAGAAGATTGAGTACTCAACTCCCTACTCTCCCACACACCCTCATGCCACGTGTATGAGCTGATAACTTGGACAAAGTGAGGGAGAGAGAGGAAGAGAAACATTCCAGCCAAATGTGGAACTATGAAAACATTACAAAGCCAGTAACCTGCCAGACCTCGAACCAGGAGAGCCAGTTTGGATCTGAGACCATACTCGCTGTGGACAAGTGGTTGAATAGACAACATACATCTATATTCCTACCTCATCTGAACAAATAATGATACAGCAAGACACATGCAGATGGAGCCACACAGAAGCAACCTCCTACACAGTCACAACTATCATCTAAACAACCAAATGGACCAGAGATGAGAGCTGGGATTCTCCCAAAAATATTCTAAGTGCTAAATTTTCTTTAAAACTGGAGCAACTCCCACTGTTTCTTTCAGCAGGATTTTCAAAATGAATCTCCTATGCTCTGAACAGTGCAGAGTGCCCAAGCGAGATTCACACTGAAAATCAGGGGGTGGGGCCTATTCCCACTGGAGAGACTGGCAGCATAGTGCTGAGTGTGCCACTGCGCACGCGCCGATCTATCAGAGCAAAGCCCCAGCAGGCCGACCCCACCCCCTCACCCAGATGGCCAGCCGCGATCGCTGTCCACCCTCCATCTGTCACTGATCATAAGTGTTGAGTGGCAGCGGGACCTCCTACCACCACAATCTCCCCCTGTAGGCCCTGCCCCAATTGGCCCTGCTCCTTGGCACTTCCTAATGCCTGATGGGCACTGCCAAAGGGGCAGGGCCAGAGAGGGGCTGTTGTAAACCCCAGGGAATGAACGACTCCTGGTGGAGGTAAGAGACTAGTGGGTCTGAAGACTTCAGTATAATAGGGGAATCAGAGCCTTGGGGGGGGTGGGGAATGTATCATTATAATGTTAATTCTAACTGTGTGAGATCCAAGTGATGCAATGTCTCATGATCTTGCTCTCTCTTGTAGACCTTATGGCAAGGGCGCCTGCAAAAAGAGATGTCCCAATAATGGTAATATTTCCCTTACTTGAATAGACTGCAAATATTCTGTGTTTGCAAAACGAGACCAAGAATATTATACAAGTTACTCATTGCTAAATTGGTCCATTTGGTGCCTGTTTTATATTTGAGATGGGCGAAATTCAAACCAATTCCTAACCCCATGAAAGAGACTAGGAGAAAAATGAATCTGTTAATGGGAACTAAATAGTGTTGATCCTTGCTTAACTTTTATTGCTGGGGAGGCAATGGCCTAGTGGTATTATCAGCAGACTATTAATCCAGAAACTCAGGTAATGGTCTTGGGACCAGAGTTCAAATCTCGCCATGGCAGATAGTAAAATCTGAATTCACTTTAAAACAAAATCTGGGATTAAGAATCTATGAAATCATTGTCAAAAACCCATTTGGTTCACTGTTGTCCTTTAGGGAAGGAAATCTGTTGTCCTTACCTGGTCTGGCCTACCTGTGACTCCAGAGCCACAGCAATGTGGTTGACTCTCAACTGCCCTCTGAAATGTCTAGCAAGCCACTCAGTGCAAGGGTGACTAGGGATGGGCAATAAATGCTGGCCAGCCAGCGACATGCATATCCCTCGAATGAATAAAAAAATGAGACAACAGAAGACGTTTCTCCAAATTTGAGGTGCAAAGAATTCCATGTTCGCATTCACCACATTGTGTAGATTAGAAACAAAAATCTACTCGAAAATTAAATTATGCAGACACATAGAGGTGCAAATATATGAGAGAGATGTTTTGTGCTATATTACATAGTAAAATCAAATGAACAAGGCAGGGAACTAACGACTCATTCAGGAGAAAAACATAATACAGTCATCCAAGCAATATTTTCTTGAGTTTATTGTATGTTATGTGTTATGATCTGATTTTGTATTAGATGTAATCCAGAAAAGTACCATTATTATAATAAGAATAACTGCCATCACTTTTTTCCCCATTTCCAGAGGCATTTTAATTGGCAGGCATTAATAATTCAACTGTTTATGAAGACATTGAACATAAGAACATAAGAACATAAGAAATAGGAGCAGGAGTAGGCCATCTAGCCCTTCGAGCCTGCCCCGCCATTCAATAAGATCATGGCTGATCTGTCGTGGCTCAGTTCCACTTTCCCGCCCTCTCCCCATAACCCTTAATCCCCTCTCTTATCAAGAACCCATCAACCCGCTTCTTAAAAATATTTAGCGAGGCAGCCTCCACCACTTCAACGGGCAGAGAATTCCAGAGATTCACCACCCTTTGAGTGAAGAAGTTCCTCCTCAACTCCGTTCTAAACCGCCTCCCCCTTATCTTGAGGCTGTGCCCCCTAGTCCTACTGTCTTTTTTGAGCGGGAAGAGTTTCTCCACCTCTATCCTATCCATCCCATTCATCATCTTATACGTCTCAGTGAGATCTCCCCTCATTCTTCTAAACTCTAACGAGTACAAGCCTAGTTTATTCAGCCTCTCCTCATAGCTCAACCCCCTCAACTCTGGTATCAGCCTAGTAAACCTCCTCTGCACTCCCTCCAGGGCCAAAATATCCTTGCGCAGGTGCGGCGCCCAAAACTGCACACAGTACTCCAGCTGCGGCCTCACCAATGCCCTATACAGCTGCAGCAAGACCTCCCTACTTTTATATTCAATTGGAATATTACATTGGAATTATATCAATAACTTAATTGATATGGCTAACATAATTCCTGTCCTCTGTACATAAATATTCAAATATAGCCTTTCCCCCAGGATTTTGAACTCAGCATCATGAAAACACAATGTAAGAGCCAAAACTAGGGCAACGCCAGGCTTCTACATGATTTTCCGAAGGCTGCCAATGTTAATGCTATGAAAAGAAATCAGAGATTTTATGCGATAAATATTTAGCACAACCCATCATTATATTACTCTGACTGTGCTGCTTGAGCCACACTATATTAAAAATGTTCTTTCTATCCATGAAGTAAGTTGAAGAATTATAGGTCGCTGGAGGTTATTAAATAACTGGCCCTCAGCACATCAGTTAAAAGCATGTTTGGACAACTGAAATAAATCACGCCTGCACTCCTAGCAAAGGGTTCAAACTGTAATAGAAATGTTGGAACCCAGGCATGCTAAGCTATGAAGTGGAAAGACTTGAGTTATGCTTACCATTTCTCAAATACTTCATTTTCAATAATAATGTAGCCTCGGCCAAGCCAGGTGCCTTGTGTATGAATGATGGTCAGTTTGATAGATGTTCTACATTGGAGGATAGATGGACTGGATCAAGTAATGTTCTGGGCAGGAATTCGGCATGGGGTTATGGTGTCAGGTGGAGACGGCGAGGCAGCAATTGGAGAAATTAATAGTTTAGGAGAGGCAATGTTAGTAAGTTGCTGCATACAGCTCCGCCTGTAGGCAGATGCTGGAAAAATGTTTTTGTTTCATTTGCTTCATTCATGTGTTTGACAAACTGCTTTAATGTTCAGCAATGGTAACTTGGCCTACTGAATGCAGTTATATATGAAGCAGCCCAGCACCTCCACTCTCTCAAAGCTGTACTGTAGGAAACATGCAAGCCTCAAACTGATCAAAGCATCAAAATACCTGTCTAAACACACCTGCTCAATGACTGTTCTGGTTGAGGTGTCGCTGGTGTGGTATCACAACTCACGATACAGGGTGGGCCATTTAGGACTAAGATGAGGAGAAATTCCTTCACTCGGGATGGTGAACCAGTAGAATTCTCTAGCGGTTAAGTCATGGAACATTGAAGAAGGAAATATACAGATTTCTAGTTTTTAAAGGCTTCAAGGGGCATGGGGAAGTGCGGGTGCATGGTTTGGATAGAGGATCAGCCATCAGCATATTAAATAATGGACTAATCATAGAATCCCTACAATATAGAAAGAGGCCATTCGGCCCATTGAATCTGCACCGACTACAATCCCACCCAGGCCCTACCCCAATATCCCTACATATTTACCTACTAATCCCTCTAACCTACGCATCTCAGGGCATAAAGAGTAATTTTTTTTTGGCACGGCCAATCAACCTAACCCACACATCTTTGGACTGTGGGAGGAAACCGGTGCACCTGGAAGAAATCCACGCAGACACAAGGAGAATGTACAAACTCCACACAGACAGTGACCCAAGCTGGGAATCGAACCCAGGTCCCTGGAATTGTGAAGCAGCAGTGCTAATCACTGTGCTACCGTGCCGCCCGAATGTCCTGACTGTACCGCACCTGTTGAATGTCTTAAGCTGCTCCTATTTTTCTATGTTTCTGTGTATCTGAACTCACCATATTTGTTCATGACTTAGATGATGGGATAAAAAGCTACATATATATATTTTTCTGATGACACAAAGATAGCTGGCACTCTTAGCACTGCAGATAGGAATATAAAATTACAAAGAAACATTATAAGGTAAAGTGAATAGGCAAAACTGTGGCATATGGATTTCAATGTAAACAAATGTAGGGTCATTCATCTTGGACCTAGAAAGTAAAGAACTGAGTTCTTTCTGAATTAGAAAATGATCAAAGCAATTTCTGTAGTTTAATGTACAATTTGCTGACAAAAATATTGTTTAGTCAATAGTGCTTTTCGTCTGTTTGTTACACTAAAAGTCTTCAAACATGTAATCATGTTGTGCCATCCTTTTAGCGACCAACTGAAAGTTGAATTTTTTTTTAAAGTTAACAGTTTCTATAGGGGTAATAAAAGTACTGATGCACTTACCCATACAGGGCACACAGAGGTCGTTTGGTACCAGATTTGGGCCTGTAAGGCTTGGGTTCACCAGCCATATTGATATCTGAAAGAAATGATACTAATCAATTTTATGCCCACATCATATACTTAATACATGTGTTACAGCTCTTGAATATGCTATGTGAAGTATACAATATATCAGAGTACACTCAAAGTATTTTTAAATGTTGTGCGCCTGCACACTAATTGTAATCATATCATATGACAGCTGATCTGCTCCAATACCTAGCAATGATACCTAGAGTTGCCGCCATCTGGTATTTTGGCTGATTCACATTCACTAGGAAGTTCCTGAGACAGATTTCTTCCTTGTCATCTTCAACAAAATAAATTGAATCTTAGAATGCCTACAGTGCAGAAAAGGCCATTCGACCCATTGAGTCTGCACCAACTCTCTGATGGAATATCTTAACCAGGTCCTCTTCCCTGCCCTATCCCCGTATCGCCACACATTTACCATGGCTAATCCATCTAAGCTATACACCTCTGGATGCTCGGGGCAATTTAGTGTGGCCAATCAACCTAACCTGCACATCTTTGGACTTTGTGAGGAAACCAGAGTATTCAGGAGAAACCCATATAGACACGGAGAGCATGTGCAAACTCCACACACGCAGACATCACCCAAGGCTGGAATTGAACCCAGGTCTCTGGAGTTGTGAGGCAGCAGTGCTAACCACTGTGCCGCCCAAATTCATTTAATATATTTAGTCAACGTGGCTAATATCACCTTCTTATACTGTTACCATTTGCTTGGCAACTTTTATGTCATGGCTGAATGATTTTGCTCCTATGTGGTGTTGATGATACACATTCCACCAGTGACACTGCAATAGAATTAAATATTTTTAAATGTTCATACTTTGCATTTGGTTACATCTTTTATGGTCCTGTCAGTCGAATATAGCTCCAGATTCCCTATGAGTGTACGAGCAATTATTTTAGGTAATTCATCTGAAGTGCTTTATCAGCCCGCTAGCACATATAATCATGAGTTATGAACTAAATTATCATGGCAAAAGATCACAGGCAGGAGCCTATAGTCTCGCTTGTCCCAAAACCATAAAATCCCACGCAAGGTCATCGGACCTTTCCATGCTCCGCCCCTTGCCCGATCTGATTCCCATGGCGCGCAAACTGGCAAAATTCCAGCCCACATTATTAAATATCTAAGAGATTATTATCCCCATTCCTACCACCATCATAAATTAGCAGTAGGGACTGGATTTTCCCTACTGAGGCTGGTAGCTCAAGTTGGGAGAATTCTTGAGTCACTGCTTCATGACACCAAGTACTCCAAATCATTCAATGTTTTTCCTCTGGGAGTGGGGTGAGGGGGAGGATTTTGGTGGTGGATGCCACAGATATGGGATGGAGTCAGGCTCATTGACCCCCAGTAGCAGAACCTCAGTGGCCATGGGAGAATACTGAGGGGTGCTGGTTAGAAGCCTTTCTTGGTTTTCTGGGATTTTATTTCAGAAACTGTCAGGCCCTTTAACCCTCACCCCCCTCTCCGCCCCTCCCATTCAGAGCCCGGGTGAGGGGATACAGATGGTGCCAAACACTGGGGCCCAGGGTGGCCCGGGCGTGTGGCTCTAAGCGGAGTTTCTTGTTGTTTCCCAGTCTGCACATCAGGTGCAGAGCTGCAGGTCTGAAAGACGACTTTAAAAACAATCAAAACTGTCATTTGGAGAGGTTTGTTTTTTCAAAGCTGCTGTCAGTGCAGACCTGATGGGATGAATGGCCTTCTTCTGCACTGAGGGGTTTCTATGTTTTATATTTCTATGTTCCTCATATGGTAAATTTTCCTGAGTTGCGGCACTGCTGCTTCTGAGCTTCGGGAAGCTTCATGATTCCAATTTTTTCTTGAAAGATTCGTCTAATAAACCACTAAGCTGCTAAAAAGCTCAGTAACTGAGGTGTTCTTGGAAAACACAAAGTAAAAATTCTATTTAATAGCCATCTGGATGCTGTTGGACTGAGCTGGAGTGGGGTGAGGGGGGGGTGGTGGTGGGGGTTGTTGGTGGTAGCAGAGGGCGTGAGTTGGCAGAGGGGGGGGAAGTTTGGCGGTGTTGAAGGTCAGCGGGAGGATGGGGGGGTAGATTCGGGTGTTGGAGATTTGAGGGGGTGGTTGAGGAGTTTGAAATTAAGGGGAGATTGAGGGGTAGGGTGGGCATAGGACTTTTGTTGTTGGACTTAATTTATCAATGACACTTTTCTATTTTTTTGGTTGTAAATTCACAGTGTACAACACAAATCAAATGGTTGCTTTTGGAGAAAGACAAAGCAATCCAATTCTTGAGTTAGAGTGGCACTAAATTTATATAACATGCATCGCTCTTTGAAAAATTCAGATCAACAATTTAATTTCTATTTCCCCAAGCTGCTGGTACATATCTGACAAATCTGGGAATTGTATAATTAGCATAAAAGGGGCAGATGCCATATATGGTATATTGTGAGTTGGCACCAGAGAAGTCAGAATGATAAGGCTGTATTGTCTAGAGAGTTGAATTGTTTCATGAATGTAGCGATTTCTTTGCAGCCACTTTGCAATAACATCAGTTGTTTTCTCTGTGATTAATTATTCTTAGAAAATCTGCATCTATTTTCACCATTGTTAGTCACTCTTCCTATTGCACGCAAGTGAAATGAACGAAAGACAAAAGCTACATTTATACAGTACCTTTCACACTGTCATAAATTGCTTTACAGCCAATTAACTGCTTTTGAATTGTAGTCACTGTTATAATGCAGGCATTGTTATCAAATATTGGAGGGGGCAAATTGTTTACTCCTGCTCCTAATATGTATGTTTGTACATCATTCTGGATGGATGAGATTAGAAGATTAGCTGGGCTAGATTCCGTGTGTCATTCATAATTATCTTGCAAACAGAGGATGGAATCATAGCTGTAGCTCTGTTTATTTTATTGCTAATGGAAGTTTACAGTAAGCAGGTTTGTGGAGTGAAATTGCCTGTATTTAATGGTCCAGAGTGAATCAATAACCTGGTTTATCCTTCAAATGATTCTCAAGGGTCTTTTCCATTGACTTCAATCTTGTCCTTTTTCTGCTTACCTATTTTCCCATTCTATCTTGGTGCTTTTATGAGTTTTCTGAGAAATGAAAAATTGTTGTACAGCTGAGTAATATAACGGATATTGGAAAAATATAGGAAGAAGCAGCAATTGGCAGAATCTTCAGACTTACTGATCAAGAAAATACCGATACAATTATGAACCATTCAGTTTTTGTCCTCTGGCTTCTTAAATGTTGTAGCGAGATATCAGAGGACACCAATGCTTCCCATTGACAGTGAAGACTAATGTTGTTTAATCATTCCACATTATTGCTCAGGAATCATTGGATATTTCTCCTGTGTGAGATTACTGATACACAGAATCTAATTACACCTTTTCCATGAAATAATTACGCTGAATATTGTGTTCCTAGGCAAAAGCAGCTTCTCTAATTCTTCTACAGAATGGAAAAGATCCTGCGCAGTTTATGTGCATTGCAAACATTGAACCTATCCTCCAAACATGCATTTACTAAACCGAGTTGATATGGTGCAAAATGCAGAACACATCAATGAAGGCTTAGCCGATGAGTGAAATCAATGTTATCATCTGCATGCACAGTGTTGTAAATAACTAACAGCATATTTTCCTGTCAAATTAATGATATTGCACCAAGTAAATTTGTACTCACTGGTTTGTTTATCAGTCATGGTGGGATCACCTATTGGAATCACACAAACTAACACTGCATTATGTCATTGCTGATCTTAGTATTAATGACTCATGCTACATATATATTGGATTATATTTGTAACCACGATAACAACAATGGGTACCTTTGTGATTGTCAGATTGATTGATGAGGAAGAAAATATCATGCATGATTGAGGGTAAGTGTTAAGTGGGATGGGGGGTATCAATAAGGGACCTGCAAAGAGGAGAAAACTAAGGCCTGTGATTTATTTCCCTGCCCTGCTCACACCTCCTCTCTCTCCATCCATTCTCCATGCCAAATACACAGCCACTTATTCATTATCAACAGATTTTAAGAGCCATTTGAAGGTGAAAAAAAATCTAACAAAGGTCTTACTCCTATATACTTGATAGTAAAAAAACTTCCATTCATAAACCCATTTTTGGCTCCTAAATCTTCTTAAATTATTAACTTGTTCTAAAAATAAATTTCTCTTCGGCTCCACAGCAAATGCAGCTAATCCTTTAAGAGTCTCTTTAAATTGCTGATCAAACCTGCTATAAACATAATTGTAGCTTTTGAAATTCAGCCAAGCAATTGGATGCCACAATAATAGCTCTTTGCGAAATGCTGAATATCTCAATTACAACTGCATGATCAGATCCTACTCATTTTTTCTAACCTACAGCTGAAGAGATGTTTTTAAAAAACTCTCAGTGACACCTTCAGCCTGTTCTAATTTTTAAGTTTAAAGAGCAGAGGATTTAAAATTTTCAGATCAAAACAGTTATACAGAAATTATCTGGCTTCAAGAGTATTTATGTCTACTCCATTGCTTTACATTGCCACACTATAAGTTAAAGCCCTTGCAACAGACAAAATGTTGTATGTCTGAATTCAGCACAAAGTTCAAATGACTCCACTGAGTTTGAGATTTCCCTCTCTTGTCATTTATAGATTTACTTTTACAGATGCACCATAGAAAGCATTCTTTCTGGTTGTTTCACAGCTTGGTATGGTTGCTGCTCTGTCCAAGACCGGAAGAAACTGCAAGAGGTCGTGAATGTAGCCCAATCCATCACGCATACCACCCTCCCATCCATTGACTCTGTCTACACTTTCCACTGCCTCGGCAAAGCAGCCAGCATAATTAAGGACCCCACACACGTTGGGCCTTCTCTCTTCCACCTTCATCCATCAGGAAAAAGATACAAAAGTCTGAGGACATGTACCAACCAACTCAAGAACAACTTTTTCCCCTGCTGCCATCAGACTTTTGAATTGGCCTACCTTGCATTAATCTTTCTCTACATCTTAGCTAAGACAGTTACATTACATTCTGCACTCTCTCTCATTTCCTTCTCTATGAACAGTATGCTTTGTCTGTATAGCGCACAAGAAACAATACTTTTCACTGTATATTAATACATGTGACAATAATAAATCAAATCAAATTTATGCGCAACCCCATTCATTTATGGGCATAAACTGGATCTTTTGGAAGTGGAAATCTGGTGGGGGGGCGATTCTCCCAAAAATGCTGAGTTGGTGGGAAAGCTGTTCTAGATCACAACTATTTTTCAGTTCAACTTCACACTCAAATCTCCCCACTCTGTGCACTGCAGAAATCCCAATCATGAATATGATCAAAAACCCAGGGGGGCAGCACCTATTCACACCGGATCTGACAGCTCCGGAACTCTGCGCATGCACTGTGGTCCCAATCTGGCAGTCTCCCCGTTTGCTGGTCAGCTCGATCGCTAGCCAGGCCAGGAGCATCACAGTGCTGCCCCTCTAGCACCACCCCCGATCGTGGCCCCCACCACAATTCCCAAGCCAGCCCTGACCCCGCCTGCCCTGGAGCACCTGATGTCCAGCACCCACCCCCCCTCAGCATTCCCCTAGCCCACAGCCTGGCAGACCCCCTCCCCTTCCTGGGTCTGAACCCCCCCAAGGAAGGCCACTCCCACCAGCCTCCCCCAATCGCTGGCCTCCCTTCAGCCCAGACTGATCCCCATGCTGAGTGGCAGCTAGACCCTCCCCCACCCCTACCTATCACCCCTAGGCCCCGCCCACAGCAGGCCCTATCCCTTGCCACTGCCTGATGTTCAGCAGGCAGAGCGAAGGTGCTCCCGGGCATGGGCACCTTTTGGGCAGTGCCGGGGGCACAGGCTGGCACTGCCAGGGTGCCCATGCCCAGGGGGCATCACCCCCCACCGCCCAATCCTCTGGGGGACCCCGACTGCCCTCCCTTCATTCCAGCGGGGTCTCTCGCTAGTTCACCGAATGTGGGGAGCTACTCTAAGCCCTGTTGGAATGAAGTATTCCTGGTGCTGTGGGAGATTCTACCAGGACTGGTAAGTTCCCAATAATGAAATGCAAAATATATTTAAAATACATTTAAAAAAGATTCAAATCACTTATCTGTCTTCCCATCGGTTTCCAGCGTGGTCTGGACTCCAACTGTTCTCCGGCTCTGAGAGATGCGCATGTGTTCCCAGAAAATGGCTGACAACATGCATCTCCCACCCTGACCTGCCAGAAAAGTTGCTGGGAGAATCACCCCCATGATTTCCACATCCAGGTCCTGCCTGCCTTTTTCAAAGGTTGTCATGATGTAGAGATACCGGCATTGGACTGGGGTAAACACAGTAAGAAGTCTCTCAACACCAGGTTAGAGTCCAACAGGTTTATCTGGTAGCAAAAACCACTAATGTTTGGCGTGCTTGCCCTGCTCCGAAAGCTAGTGGCTTCTGCTACCAAATAAACCTGTTGGACTTTAACCTGGTGTTGTGTGACTTCTTATTGTTTTTCAAAGGTTCACAGGATCTTACCAACTTACTGAAAATTCATCCATAGATCTCCTTGGTACTACAGCACATTAGTAATTAATAGTAGCATAGATTATACTAGTAGTATCAATAGTAGAATACTTTGAATAGAAATACCTGAGCTAACAATTGGATGTGGGCAATGTCTTGATAGCTGCTGTAACAATGGAGATTTAGTGTCGTAAATGTTTTATTATGTGAACTTCTGCCCCTTAGATTATCTGACCATCCATTATCATCTTTTTAAGCACATGCTTGCTGACCTGATCAATAGGATATTGTATCCACTCCTTTCAAGGCTGTAGTTATTAACTCTCCTTCTTCAGACACTCATCGTTAACCCCTCTAATTAATACCCTATCTTCACAGTCTTTCTTCACAAAATTTTACCTCCCCGACCACTCCTTCTTATTTTTCATTCACAGCACTAAGACTACAAGAGTTGTAACTGCAAAAGCCATTCTCTAATATTGTGACAACTCGATTCTCACCCCAATATCCCCTGCATTGCCCATTTGTGATACTACTCTTGGCTTATGCCTGTTATAAGCATGTAATGAATTGATTTTCAATGACATCCTCACTCTGCCCACGATGCCACCATCAAACATGCTCCTGGTTCCTGATGTTTCTTGTGCTCTGGTCCACCAAGCTAATGAGTAGAAGAGAGCTGCTGCTCATTCTATCCCTAAGATGGGTACATCAATGGTTCCTGTCTGAACTGGCAGGAACAATGTTGGAGTGGTGTTGAGTCACTCTGACAGAGGAATAGAAGTCCAACAAAGCTCAGAAAAAGATTCTTCTCAAGAGACCCCTTGCAAAAAAAATCCCCCATACAACTTATTAATACCCTGTTTCGTGTTGTATCACATCTTCTTTTCAATTTCACACATCACCCTAATTTCCTGTAATTTTTAGTTTAAAATGCAATATTTACTGTGGCCTATTGTGAGAAGCTAAAAGTGAACATAAACTGATATGCATTATTCTTTAATAATTCGAGGAGGCTTGTCATGTAAAATTTTCTCTTCTATATCAAAACTGGCTGTTTCTTCAATCACTGCTACAGGGATAATCCCCCAGCCTACACTTCAGAATAGATTCAAGTCTTTCTCTTGTTGATGTTCAGCTGAAGGGCCTCAACAGACTGGGTCAAGTTTTTGATCTTTTAAAAATAAGTAATGCATTTGCTTGTTTCCTGTTCTATGGAACTTAAACTTCAGAATAATTTCTTCAGGGTGTCAACTGAATTTCCTTTATAACTGCATGAATATTCCGGCCAGACTATGGAGTTCAGTTAGTCTTAAATCCTCTTAATTTATCATGTCCTTTTGACACAATGATTTCAGAATCCTCTAGAAGACTGGGTCTACTGTAAAAATTGATATCTTTGAGCAAATACTTTTGGGGAAAAAGTAATTGAATATTTAATTTAATTTCTTTTCCACTACTGATTTTTGTAGTGTAGCATTCTCGACAATGTGCAATAATCTGCATGATAACATCTGAGTTAAATGTAAAGGGCAATGCATAAGCAAAAAACAATTCCAAGATGAAAAACATATTCCAGTGAAGCTAAATTGTTCTGAACAAAGGTTCTATGAGGTATTCTTTGTCTCAGAGATGTGTTGCATATATATCCAAATATGAATCTTTTGAGCTTTGCAGCAGTACTTTAGAATAAATCCGCTCCTCAAAAAGGTAGGAATGCTTTTGAAAGAATGTTAACGGACAAATAAAGGCAAATTTAAGACATTCCCCTCAATTAACTCTCCTTAGAGGGAGAGCATGTGTGGAGAGATTTATTGATTTAGAATGTCAGGTGACTTAATAAACGCTTAGAAATTGTTCTGATATGTAAATATAAGGGGAATTTTATGGCCTCGCTTGGGCAAGACTGAAATTTCCCCCCTGAGATCAATGGCGACTTCCGTTGTTGGATCCTTGCCTGCTCCGATTCCACGGCGGGCGAAGTTGTAGAGTTTCGGCCATAATATTTAATCGTGACTTTACTGGCAACATTTTGAGTTGTGGACAGAATTCCTCACCATTATCAGACTTTACTGAGAAAACAGTCACAGATGTTTTTGGCCAGTACAAATGGGAACATCCATTATGTGCATGCGCATTTACGCGCACGCACACTCTCACTCCGCCAGCCCTGGTATATCTGTCTCTTGTTCTTAATTTTGCTACGTTTTTGTGGCAATCTCTCCCAGCTCCCACTGTTAGAGCTGTTGTGCCACTCTTAAACAGTACATAATCTGACACATTTTCTCTCTCTTTTAGATCTGACAAAGAATCAAATGGACTTGAGACATTAACTCTGCTTTCCCTCTGTATAGATGCTGCCACACTCCTGAGTATTTCCAACATTTTCTATTGTTTGTCACAAATCAAAAAATGACTGATTTCATCCCTTGATTAGAAATTGCACAAATTAACGTGCTTATTGCTCGAGCAATATCATTGCTTCTGAAGCTGTCAAATCATTTTGGTGGCTATTAGTAACTAGCGTGTTAATGGATTTGCAGGAAATTTCTCAGTCCACAATTTTAAAAAGCGTAAATCTGTGCAACACGGAAAGGAATTTTGCATTATTGAATTATTTATCGCTGTTGCACAGCAGATGTTCCTGTGCCAGGGGCTATTGGATCACCTGGATGCAGTGAATCCAGAAGGATTCAGTTCGGAGGAGCACATGCCTGAAGGCAGCCCACTCAGTACTCTGTAATTTAAATTATTGGACTGTATATCAGGCTGGCCCCATCAGGGCACGCAGTTCACCCTGTCTGATTTTTCCTGCACTTAATGTGCCCAAGTGATCCAATAGGTCCAGGTGCAGGAACTGAAACATCTGTCCCATTGTCAACAATAGAAGTATTACAGCCAAGGTGGGGATTATACTAAAGCATCTGATTCAGTTACAAACAATCATTATGGACTCATCTGGCTTCCTGACAGCTGTGAAACAAGACCACACAAAAACAAATACTTCACTGTGCCCGGTAATATAAATGCAAAAACGTAGATGATTTAAGGTATTTTCCTCTTTTTCAGTTTATGTTTAATTCCGCTGAAATTTTCCTTTTAATTAAAATGGTACCTGTCAGGTCCTCAGCACCGTGACAAATATTTTAAGACAGGGGAAGGTTTCCTCTGATCACTATGTGTTAGCAACACTACAAAAACAACAAGAAATTTTAATTTGTTCTGCTTCCAGCAATATTGTAAAACTACTTGATATTATTATAGCACAGTTTTAGAGATTTACAAATTATGCCATAAAATGGTACAGATAAAAAGTTCTATCATTCCACATAAAATAATGGCAATGATCAGCGTAAAGTTTAAGACTATCAGTACATTAATTTATTTAACAGCAATCACCGTGGTGTTAAAAAAGCATATACATCCTGACGAACTTCTTTGGCATTTCTGAAGAACTGACATGGCAAGTAGACTATGATAAGCAATCTGACCTCTTGTATGAGGCTTCTAGAATACCTAAGAAAATTCCATATAAAAGGCTATTAGTTAAGTCCAAGTATTGTAGGGAGTTGGGGAAACATTGGAAATGGAAAATCAGTTGACTGAAGAACAGTAAACAATGGATGGAATTTTCTGGCCATTTATGCTGGTGGGGTCTTCCAGTCCTGCCGATGGTGCTGCAGGTTTCCTGATGCTGAGAGATGCATTCAACATGAAACCCCATTGACAATAGCGAGACCAGAAGATACTACCACTGGTCAATGGTGGACCATCTCTGCTGCTGCGTGTTTCATGGGGGTTTGCACAGGAAATCTCGCCCAATGGGTAGGTAATTTAGTCATATTGGAGGTGCTAACTGGCGCCGGTGGGAGATGAGGGAGTAGAGAGCAGGAAATCTCAGTGTGTTTTTCACTCCAACAGTTTCTAATTCTCTTTAACTACTTGGATGCAAATTCCAAAAATAATTTGGTCAAACTTGCAAACTAAGAGGTACGTCGCAACCAGAGAAGATCACAAATTACAGCACAAGCTAGACAAATACGTAAGAAGAAAGATCACTAGCAAGTGAAACTTAATGCAGAATAGAATTATAGCACGTACACATACTCAATGGCTGGAACATTACAGCCATTCATGCCAGCAGGATTTTCCCATCCCGTTGCAGTGAATGGGGATTTGGCTGGGCGCCAGATTCCCCAACTTCACTGCAGTGGCAGCATGGCATGAATGGCCGGTAAGATTGCGCCCAATGAATGATGCTCAAATGGTTTGAAAGAATTCTAGAATTCTTAATTGATGTGTTGTTCAAAAAGTTCATTCAATGCAAACTAGCAATCAACAAAGCCAATAGAATTGTCAATTACATAGTCATACCATTGGAAGTCATTTCAGAGTATATGTTGCTCTGGCCACATCACATTTGAGTACCATATCTAGTTTTGTACACCTGGACACAAGGGAGAGATTCAAAACTCCAGAAAATGTGTACAAACCTTATTCCCAGTCCAGTAATGGCGAAAAACTACAAAATCCTGAGTTCTTCATCCCTAAAATATCTAAGAAGCACGCTTACAGGAGGAACAATATAAATACAAAATTGCAAGTGGTACAGAAATGGCAAATTTCAAATATTAATTTAAATAAAAATGCAATGTTTAGAACAGTAGAAGGTAAAATTATTACTAATATCCAGAAATCATTCCTCACATAAATTATGATCAATATATCAAGTGTGTTTGGAAGTTGACATATTGTGAGACAAATTCTAGAATTACCTGAGAAATAATTACATTCTTCAAAGGAAGAACTGCAAGGAAAGTCTGGACTGTGCAGAAGTTTGCAAAGGTGGACCATCATTTTATTGTGATTTCCGATATCATGAGCTCAAACCCAGTCCGTTGCAATTATGAGGTTTAGAAGATGGTTATGTTTTGGGACTGTGTCTTTAAATTAGAAAGAAAATAAAATGAAGGCAGACAATGACCCGTTCAGAGATCTGCCTGGGTGCATGGATTGTTAGAGACTGCACATCAAATGGCAGATGTAGGTAAGCTAGGTCCCACAGACTTCTCTGTAACCTGTCCAGATGTCAGTGATCACCAAATTCCTTCAACACTTGCCATTACTGCAAGCAAGGATGGAGAATTTGGCGCGCAGCTAAATCTCCGTTCACTGCAGAGGGAACAGAGAATCTTGCTGACGTGAATGGCTGGAGAATTCTGGCCTCTGTCTTTCTTACGAGGTATTTCAACTCCTGTCTTTCAAGGATCTAGACTCTGGTTTCCTTCAACAGCAGCTCCATTTCAATCTGCCCCAGTGACCTCTCGTCTGCCACTCACTCAATCTCTTCTTCTGAGACTGCATCCCACTGGGCTCACAAGGTTGCATCCCAGCATCTAAACACTCAACTCTCTAGCTGCACTGAGTAGAGCACTACTTCTTCAGGGCTTCCTGAGCCCCTACTCCCAGCTGCACCGAACTATCAATGGCACCCAGGATTTCTCACAGCCCCAGTCCCCTCAGCATGGCAGCTCATCAGATGCAAAGAGGCAACTCTCTGCTGACCTTCTGCCACTTCTCCAGCTCCAACAACAAACGGTTTACATGGGTTCATATTTTCATGCTGAACCGGGTCCCATGGACTTTGTTTTGAGCCACACAACCAAGCAGGGCACTGCCTGATCTGTGCAACTGTCAAAAGAATGTCAAAAACCAACCACGCATGGCCTGTCTTCCTGCCATACTTTGCACTCGTATCAATGTTGGCCCTCACCTCCATGGTGTAGTGTCACAGATGCGCTGACAACAAGAAATCGGTTGCTGTCAGCCCCCACTCTGCTCTCTGCACTTGCTCTAGAGCTGGAGAAACATAGATTTCCTTTCACATTACTACTGATATCCAGCATATTACGCCTCATTCCTTAATGAGCATTGTTAAATCTGCTGCAATACCGATCTGTATTCAGTTGCAATCTTGGAAGAATCTTCTCTGCACTGGAAGAATTTACACCTCATTTTTCTCAATAATGAAGCAATTTACACTTGAAATTTTAAGAGCCCTCAAGCTGTCAAAACAAAGCAAACACAAGGAAGGCTAATATCGTCTCTTTGCCTGTTCATCCAGTGGTAAGAAGTACATTGTACAATAGCCTGTCTATCTGCTGATATTTTCCTGAAGAATACCATTGCAGTTAACTCTTCACATTCTATTGTTCACTTCTGGCACCTTTGATGACCCGAGAAAACCACTGTCACAAAGGGAAATGGAAAAAAATGAAATCGCAAGCTTCTCCAGTCAGGTGTTTTGGCAATGAAAATAAAAAAATAGGTTGCATTTAGTGTCACCTCAGGGAATACTGAGATAGCAATCGAAGTCTAAATCATTTCACAGCACAGAGACATCAGTCATACTGGCATAGGCTGAGATGAGTGCAGCTATAATGGAACCCCAAAACAAAAGCAAAATACTGCCAGTGCTGGAAATCTGAAACAAACACAGAAAATGCTGGAAAAACTCAGCCGGCCTGACAGCATCTTGTTAGAGAGAAACAGGGTTAACGTTTCAAAGCTGTGAAGAGTTATACGCACTGCAAGCCCTAATTCTGTTTCTTTTTCCACAGATGCTGTGTTCCTCCAATATTTTCTGTTTTTTATTTATAATGATGCAGAGATGCCAGCGTTGGACTGGGGAGGGCACAATAAGAAGTCTCACAATACCAGGTTAACATGAAATCATGAGCTTTCAGAGCATTGCTCCTTCATCATTCAGCTGAAGGGATGGCATTCCTAAAGCCCTTTATTTATAATGGAACACAGTTTGCTGCAGCGAGGCATCTTGCTGCTTGCCCAGTTATATTTACACTTGCACGTGGAAACTTAATGTTTTACCCACAAGGTTGATGGAAGGGCAAGGTGTCCTTGACAAGGACGCGGTGGCATAGTGGCAATGTCACTGAGTAGGTAACCCAGAGCCTAGGGACATGGGTTCAAATCCCGCTGTGGAAGCTGGTGGAATTTAATTTCAGGCTTGTACTCGTTAGAGTTTAGAAGAATGAGGGGAGATCTCATTGAGACATATAAGATGATGAATGGGATGGATAGGATAGAGGTGGATAGACTCTTCCCGCTCAGAAAGGACAGTAGGACTAGGGGGAACAGCCTCAGGATAAAGGGGGGGCGGTTTAGAACGGAGTTGAGGAGGAACTCCTTCACTCAAAGGGTGGTGAATCTCTGGAATTCTTTGCCCGTTGAAGTGGTGGAGGCTGCCTCGCTAAATATTCTTAAGACATGGGTTGATGGGTTTTTGATAAGCGAGGGGATTAAGGGTTATGGGGAGAGGGCGGGAATGTGGAACTGAGACACGACAGATCAGCCATGATCTTATTGAATGGCGGGGCAGGCTCGA
Source organism: Carcharhinus amblyrhynchos (assembly GCF_965287045.1). Lineage (NCBI taxonomy): Eukaryota > Metazoa > Chordata > Chondrichthyes > Carcharhiniformes > Carcharhinidae > Carcharhinus > Carcharhinus amblyrhynchos. The sequence goes on along the minus strand of NC_137331.1, from coordinate 81,998,314 downwards.
AGGGCTAGATGGCCTACTCCAACTCCTATTTCTTATGTTCTTATGTGTCAATGAAGCAGCAAGTGCCCATTTTTAAGAGTTTTCTTCGTCTCAAGGCTCTGCTCAAGCTTATTTGCATATCACCAAGTATAAAATTTGCCACAAACCTGCACAATAGGATAGCATTTTAAAGCAGGTTTTAGAAAATTGTTTCTTGATTTATTGCTACTGGGTGTCGTTTGACTAATACTGCTTAAATGGGTTCATCACTCAAATAATAAACAGTTTTACTCAGGGTCTATTCACGCTGCCATCTGTGAGTCACCACATTTTAAATGACTTAGAAGAAATATACACAGAATCATTGCCCAGTTATGCTGAAGGACTGCAAACAGCCACAATTCACAGGAATTCTAAACGGTGATTAACTCATCTTAGAATCCTGGCCAGCGTTGTGACAGGTCCAACTTCTATCCAATGTTTTGTTTTTAATTAGCGCAAAAGATAGCAGGAAGTTGAGTTGCACTGAAAATAATTTGCACTTAAAATTTCATGATCACAAGTGCTGGTTTTGTCACCTGCATTGAAAAAAAGCAGCACAATTGAAAATAAAGTCCAAACCAATGATTGTTGTTTGTTAACAACATAGTCTGAATGAGGTTCTACGTGATGAAACATGGCAGGTTTGAACTTGTTTTACATCAGCAAATCAAGTGGCTCCATAATATTGGAGCAGTGGTTAGCACAACATCGGGGATCTGAGTTTGATTCCTATAAGGTCATAAGACCATAAGACATAGGATCAGAATTAGGCTACTCAACCCACTGAGTCTGCTCCATCATTCAATCATGGCTGATATTTTTCTCATCCCCATTCTCCTGCCTTATCCCCATAACCCCTGACCCCCTTATTAATCAAGAGCCTATCTATCTCTGTCTTAAAGATACTCAATGACCTGGCCTCCACAGCCTTCCACAGCAAAGCTGAAGAGATTCCTCCTCATTTCTGTTTTAAAGGATCACCCCTCTAACCTGAGGTTGTGCCTACTGGTTCTAGTTTTTCCCAGTAGTGGAAACATCTTTCCATATCCAGGTCTCGCAGTACTCTCTAAATTTCAACAAGATCCCCCTTCATCCTTCGAAACTCCAATGAGTCTAGACCCAGAGTCCTCAACCGTTACTCATACGACAAGCTCTTCATTCCAGGGATCATTCTTTTGAACCTCCTCTGGACTCTTTCCTGGTTTGGGTCATTGTCTGTGTGAAGTCTGCACATTTTCCCCATGTCTGCGTGGGTTTCCTCTGGGTACTCCGGTTTCCTCCTACAGTCCGAAAGACATGCTGGTTAGGCACACCGGCCACGCTAAATTCTCCCTCAGTGTACCCCAACAGACGCTGGAGTGTGGCGACTACGGGATTTTCATTGCTGTAAGCCTACGTGTGGTACTAATAAATAAACATTAAACATTTCTTCCAGATTTTCATTGTTTTTCTTTACTACGATATGTACATATTGTTCTCATAATTTAATGTTTTGTGTGTGCCTGTTTCACTGCATCATTTATTGCAATTTATACTAGTGAAAAGGCTGAGCATTGCTTGTGGCGGAGGGTAATTTGCAGCATAAAAAATCCAAGGCGAGGTAGAGAAGTAACACTGCACACAATTTAATGATCACATCTGTGCTCTAAATCAAGCTAAATGTGTGTAATTAGTAGCACCTGCTTTTAGGTGATCAGAATGATGAGCAAATAACATAAATCACTGCTCTGCTGCAATACGCCATCTTGATGGAGAAAATGGTTGAAAGACTAGTCGGCAGGAAGTGAAAAAGATGTAAAGCCCATGAAGCCAGCCGATTTTGAACACTCATTCCTGTTTTTGATCTCTCAGATTCTCAAAATCATCTGATGGCATCATTTGAAAAGTGAATTATATTTTGTTTCTCCGTGAATTTGGATTGCCATGTCCCTAGAAAACAAGTCATGTCAACGTCATCTAAATTAACAACAGCGCTCTCTTTCATTGCCACTGGTGCTTTTGAGACCCTGACAAGCGAAAACGGCAGGAAAAATTCAGCATTTAATGTCCAAAGTATTGTGCGGGTAAGCTGCTTTAAGTCTAACAGGTAAATAAATACACCTGCTCCTCGTGGAATATTTAGCAGTATTAGCATAATTCTACAGTGTTTTGATCTTCTTAAAGCATTGAATTTGTTAACCAGGACAAGATGGAAGGATTAAAACCGATTTTAATTTCTGGGCAATTGTACTACTAACTCACTGATGACCCACTGGAATCTTTGCGCTACCCCTGCCCCCGCCCCCCCAACTCCTGACTACCTGCTCATCACCAATATCCATGACTCCCCATCTCTCTGGCCGCAACTCAAATCAACTACCCCCAACCATCCGACTAACATCCCAGCCCTCAGATTACCCCTTTGAGCCTCTCAATTAATACCCCAACCCCTGACTAGCTCTCAACCACCTGACTAAACTTCTTACCCACCCGACCAGCTCCACCAACCCTTGACCACCTGACTCAAGAACAGTTTCCTCCCTGCTGCTGTCAGACATCCAAATGGATCTACCATATATTAAACTGATCTTTCTCTACACTATAGTTTTGACTTGAATACTATAACGTGCACCCTCTCCTTTCCTTCTCCCCTATGTATTCTATGAACGGTATGCTTTGTCTGTACAGCATGCAAGAAACAACTTTTTTGATTGCATCCAATACATCTGACAATAATAAATCAAATCATAGAAACATAGAAGCTAGAAGCAGGAGTAGGCCATTTGGCCTTTCAAGCCTGCTCCGCCATTCATTTTGATCATGGCTGGTCATTAAATTCAATATCCTGATTTTGCCTTTCCCCCATATCCCTTGATCCCATTAGCCCCAAGGGCCATATTTAATTTCTTCTTGAAAACATACAATATTTCTGCCTCAACTACTTTCTGTGTTGTGAATTTCACACATTCATCACCCTCTGGGTGAAGAAATTTCTTCTCATCTCGTCCTAAAAGATTTACCCCTTATCCTCAAATTATGACCCCTAGTTCTAGACCTCCCCACTATCGGAAACATTCTTCCTGAATCTACCCCGTCTAACCCCTGTTAGAATTATATAAGTTTCTATGAGATCCCCTCTCACCCTTCTAAACTCCAGTGAATATGCAAAACAAATCAAATGAAAAAAATCCCCAACCTTCCCCACCCCAACTACCCTAGCAATACCCTCAACAAATCCCTCTAAACCCCATTACTCTCCCAACTCCAGGACAACTGTCCTCACACTGAAACCCCGTGACTACTCACTGACCCACCCATCCCACTCCCTTACCCACTAACCTTGCACTCTTACCTTCTCTCCATCATTTGTTAAAGATGCATCTAGACAAAGGGATATTTAAAGTTATTGGAATACGGCAGCTAATGCCAGAAAAAGGGGACGTGGCTTGGCTTCCTGCAAGACTCTGACACTATGAGAGACAGATTCCAGATACAGTATGACTTTCTCAACAGGCCCAGTTCAGAAATCCTGTTGAGAAATGTGGAGCAAACCAGCCTCCCATTGATTGACTCTGTCTACACTTCCCACTGCCTTGGCAAAGCAGCCAGCATAATTAAGGACCCCATGCACTCTGGGGCCCTTCTTCTGTCAGGAAAAAGATACAAAAGTCTGAGGTCACGTATCAACTGACTCAAGAACAAATTTTTCCCTGCTGCTGTCAGGCTTTTGAATGGACTTACCTTGCATTAAGTTGATCTTTCTCTACACCCTAGCTCTGACTGTAACACTACATTCTGCACTCTCTCGTTTCCTTCTCCATGAACGGTATGTTTTTCTGTATAGCACGCAAGAAACAATACTGTATTTTAATAGATGTGACAATAATAAATCAAATCAAATCAAAAGGTAAGAAAATAGGAGGGGAATGGCAATCCTTGGAAGATGTGTCCTTACATTTCAAGTTCCCCAAAGCTTCATCTCATGCCATTTGGCTTGGTTTAGAGTGGGGAAAGAATATTTCTGTTGCTGATGTACAGGCTGTGTGAAATGAGGTCCTTGTGGTTTGATTGAAGATTTGCGGTGGTGTACCAGATGAGGCCTTTATGGAGCAGCTGTTCATATAACTTCAATTACTTCTATTCAACCAAAACACTGGTGTAAAATAATTCCAGTTCCATTCGTGTAAACAAAATAAACCAGACTGTTACTTTTATTACATTCAGAGCTCAGGAGTATAAGAAAGCCATGGGCCAATATGCACAATCTGCTTGTTTCAACATTGCTGCTTTAATTACAATATAATCTCAAGGCAAAAGCTCAAAAGTGGCTACATTTAAAGGTCAATGATTCTGATGCTTTTGCTTTTTTGTCCTTAAGGTGTTGTGTGCTTTGCCAAATGGCTTTAATCTGTATTGTGAGAGTTCAAATTCGATTTACTGCTACAGCTTCATCAACTTTTATGAGGCTTCAACTGGGTCACCAGAGGGCATCCACTGCAATGATGAACTAGCCCAGAGCTATGGTCATTGGTAACTGAGCTGTATATTTAGCCACACGACTACCACATTTAGATTGACAAACTTCTGTTTAACTTTGGTTCTTAGCTATTAAAGCAAAAGGCTGACATTCCCAGTTTAGTCTGTCTTTCCCATCGCTTCCCTGAGTGACCTGAATCCTTACAGTCTCCTCCTTGACTTCATGTCAGGCGATTGCACTCCACCTATCTTCAGCTAAGTCATTTAAAAGTAGATAGCAACAGTGATGACCTTTCGTTTACTTTAAATCACCCGTTCTCAGCAGAACAACGTTTTGATCAATGATTGAAATCCCAGGCATGAAAATGAATGAATGAAATAAATGGGTTTTCTTGAGATTGTCACCAGAAAATTAACCAAAGCTGCAGGTTTGTCAGTAAAAGAATTTACTGGCTCACTAGAGCCTTCTAAGGAATGGGGCTTAACACGTCTTCATGGGTGCAGAACATAAGTTCAACACTTTTCTCCAAAGTGGCCTGGAACATCAGCTAGAGCAAATGAATGGCACAGCAGACCTGGGGATGCTTCTACTGAGAGACAGTCCAAGCCGAAAGAGCAGAGCAATCGCAGGCATAGGGCAGGATGCAAATAATGTAGTGGACAGCATGCACGGAGAAGAAAATTTCAGCGTGGGGAAAGCAGTGTTTTAATTGCAAAATGCAAAATCATTTCACACACATGTGCTTGGCCAGAAAAAAGCAAAACAAGCCGATATAGATGGCTACTGGAGTGATTTCAGCAGACAAGTCTGATGAAGAACTATATACAATGCAGCAGGTTGGTTCAGCCATGTCTACAGAAGACAAATGTGACTGTTGCAATGATGATCGCAACAGGGAATGTCAGATAGACACTGGTGCACCATGCAACATCATGACCTTCAGGACATAATGACCAACATAATGACTGTGTGAAGTAGCTCAACATGGTGCTCGAAAAGGAAGCCCACAAATAGGCAGTACAGTGACACAATGGTTAGCACTGCTGCCTCACAGCGCCAGGGACCCGGGTTCGATTCCCAGCTTGCGTCACTGTCTGCGTGGGTTTGCTCCGGAAGCTCCCGTTTCCACCCACGCTCCAAAGATATGTGGGTTCGGTGGATCGGCCATGCTAAATTGCCCCTTAGTGTCAGGGAAACCAGCTAGGATAAATGCATGCGAGTATGGAGATAGAGCCCGGACGGGATTGTGGTTGGTGCAGACTCAATGGGCCAAATGGTCTCCTTCTGCACTGTACAGATTCTATGATTTTTCTATGATTCAATGAAATGTATGATTGAGACTGTATAATAGCACGACACATACCGAGAGGACGTATTAATCTTACAGTCCAATATAATGGCAGTAAGACTTCAAGTTCCAGATCATAAATGGGATCCAATGGCCACTCAGTCCAAGTACTGGAGCAAGTATGAAGCTTGAGCTGGTAACCCTCAATGTACCAAACAGGTAAAGGGCAGAAAAATTGTCTAGAGAGAGCGAAACAAAAGACCCCAGTGGGAGCAGAACAGATGACCCCAGAGAAAAGAAAGGACCCTAGTGAGCGAATGACAATATTCAAGTAAACCACAAGATGTTTGCCAACCGTGTTAGTGGAATGAAATGCTTGAGCCGAAGGTATACGTTCTACAGAAAACTGGAAGAGTTGAAAGGTGAGATTCAAGCTGAGTCTATAGCTTTTGAAACTGAAGTCTTCAATGAACTAAGCCATACAGGATCTGACCAAGCAAGGTACCAGGAGGAAAGAATGGCCCACAATTGCACAGTTGGCAACTCAAAGTGGGAGTTGAAATAAACTCAACCTGATATACAAGCACAATGCCAGGCATACGTGCTGAATTAGCAAAACTGCTCATTTACAGAAATCAGGTGGTCAGGAAGAAGAGATCTCATCAGCAGTACTGAGTACAAAACTACCATCGATCCCAGAGATCCACAAGTTCCCAATAAAGGCAATGGAACAATATCCCCATGGCAACAATGGCCAACGGAGCAAAAGTCTCCAGACAAGGAACATCATCCAGATACTACCAAGATGATAGCCACTGTCAATGTGCACATGGGCCATTGAGAGACTGACTATTAGGCCAAACAACTGTTAACGCATGAGAACATTAGGTGTATAGTGGATAGCCTGGGCAATTTACAGTCACACAGGATTGTGCATGCAAGGATGCCTCTATCTTTTTTGAGATATGAAAAAAGTGATGTTTGGGTTTTGGAATTGCAATCCTGTAGCATTTGACTAATTGGTTTGCCATAGTCATGTGACTATGCCATGCAACTGCCCCTGGAGGCAGACATCTTATGATCAGTTCAATAAAACCTCTCACAGAAACAGACACTGAAGAAGACTTCTGTCCTTGTACATGAAACACTGCCATTCAATAAGATTATGGCTGATATGATCATGGTCTTAATTCCACTTTCCTGCCTCCTCTTACAACCCTCAGATCCAAATCTGTCTGACTCAGCCTTCAGTGATGATTTTATCCTCACTTTTATCAATGCAAGACTTTATAAGACAGTTACATTTTAGGTTGTCTATTTTGATCCAGCATGAAACAATGTTCTGACTGGGGAATGGTGATATCATACCAACTCTGCCTAAAGGCAGGTCCATGTGACCTCTAATCAAAACCTACAGAAAACCTGGTGACCATTTTTATTGCTTGAATCAAGAGGTGTAGATAGCTTTCCGATTGCAGAGACATACAAACCCAGGGAGGGACACAGAAACTACTGTTGCTCTGAAAATCAGAAAAAAAGACGGTCTTGTTTTAGAAACTAAATAGGGTGCTGATGAGAAATGATTGTCTCTTCAAAAAGACAAACCTCGTGGAGATTTAAACACCACACAGTCACCAGAGGGTGCCTTGCTGCCGGAAGCCTGCAGATCAGAGATACTCAGAAAACTAAATGGAGTGACTTTCAAAGTAAGACTTGCCTTGTTGTGACAGGGAGAAAAAGGAGTCGACTGAAAAATTCAAGAGGGGTTGGGACTTGAATCTACAAGATTACATATCTACTGAGAAAGAGGTTGTAAAGTATTTTTGGTTTTCTTAATCAGTTACTGGGGAAGTACTTATTCCGTAGTTTGGTCTTTTATTAGTTGCTTAATTTTTAGTCCATGCTAATTTTAGATCGTTTCATGCAGTAAAAATCTGAAAACATGGAACATTGTTGTGTGTTTTTTTTCTGTTGGTTACTAACAAATGCGTATTTTTTTAATAGTCTATTGATGTCAATGGGGATCATAACATATCCAACACCAGTAGCAAGACGAGCACAAAACCTCATGACAACACTCACTGTGCAAACACAGCATCTGCTTAACTACGTCACTGTTTGATCAAGGGATTGCAGAGATGTCCACATTACTTGTGCCATGAAGGGTACCAATGACTGTTGGACTGATTACTGTCTTATCCAATCTACCACCTTCACTAGCCTGCTCCCAAACTATGGAGATAATTTTTTTGCAGCATTGATTCTATTGACATCAAGGACCTCAAAGATTCCATCAAGGTTGCTCTTCTCAGTCAGCGTCACACTGCCACCCTCTCAAGCCCCAGTTACCAGGAGCTACAGTATGCCCATAGTGTCTGGTCAACCCTAAAGTAAAGCATAACAAAGTAGTCATTGACCTCTCTACTTGGAAACATTGTGACTAGTTTGACAAAAATGACTGAGATACAGAACCGATTCCAGCGTAAGCCTCAAGCTTATCGCATAGAGGAAAATTCATCACACCTTAAGGTAAAAGCAGCAATCTCACAGGTAACTGAAGGCAAAAATACAGCATGAGGGCCTGCAATATAAGGAACAAATGGAGGTAGAAAGAGCTTGTAAGATCCAACATACTGTGGACATCAACGACATGCGTGGTTTCTTTATCGCTGTCAAGGTGATCTATGTTTGGCTCAGCTGAGAGCCAAGTCTGGAGACAAGTTGATCAAGGACAGGGAGGCAGTCAGTGCTAGCTGCAGAGAACACCGATGAACCTCTCAATGGAGATTTGGTCATTTACTTGAATACCCTCAACTCCATTTCTCAATATCCCGTCTGGTTCATTCTCATGACCAGAGCAGAGTGGAAAAGCTGTCTGACAGCTAAAAAAAACAATAAAGCCTCTGGAGTCAATGGAATCCTGACAAAATTCTGAAACTACTGAAAATTACTGATACAGTTGCACAACCTCATATCCCTCATTTAGGAAGAGGAGCGCATGCTGGTGATCGTGACTGAATTGAAAAAAGAAAACGTATCTGATTACGGCAATTACAGAGGAGTCATCTTGCTATCTGCCAAAGGGAAAGCTCATTGCAAGGATCCTCCTCAATTGCTCCTCTCAGTGGTGGGAGAACTCCATCCAGAGTTGCAGTGCCATATTTGCCCATGAGGAGCCGCCACCGACATGATACTCATTGCACAGCAAATCCAGGAAAAGTGTAAGGAACAGCACCAACTGTTCTACATCGCTACTTTCAACCTCACTTTGACTTTGTCACTCATAAATGCTTATGGAATATCCACCTCCAATTTGGCTTCCCTAGGAAATGTGCTGCCAACCTATGCCTACTCCAAGGTGACATGGAAGCCACGATCGTCACCAACATAACCACCACAGACCCTATCTCAGTGAAAACTGGGGTCAAACAAGGTTGTCATTGTACCAATCCTTGTTGTCACCTTCCTCATTGCACCTCACCTCTAGCAACTCCCTATAGGTATGGAGATAACCCACACTGCCTTCAATCCCAAAGCAAAAGTACTCCAACATCTATCATTGAGCTCCAGAATGCAGATGACTCTTGTAAGTGGATGCTGAGTCAGAAGGTGAGCTCCAGGCCAATGAGGGCTCCTCCTCTGAAGCATATGTGAAAATCAGCCTTTCAATAAACATCCAGAAAAAAGTACAACACTTCTCCACATTAATAAAGATCAACTGTGAGATCCTGGAAAATGCAGACTACTTCCCATATCTTGTCGGCCTCCTCTTGACAACGGCAGACATAAATAACAAAAGTTATTATCACCTCCAATGTGCCAGCTCAGCTGTTGGTCAACTGAGGTCAGGGGTATTGAAGGAACAGATCACAAATCTGAGACTAGGTTCATGGTTTACTGGGCAATAGTAATCCTGGCACTCCTATATGCTTCTGAGACATGGATAACTTTTCAGCAAAACCCTGCAGAATTATCACCAGTGATGCCTTTGCAAAATCTGGTGGCAAGAAAGGCAACCCAACAACAGCATTATCTCCCAAGCCAGGCACTGAAGTGTTAATCACTCCAAATCAGCTCTGCTGGAGGAGACATGTTATTGCTATGCCTGGCACCAGAGTTCTGAAATAATTGCTCTACTCAGAACTTGGTAGCAGCAGGAGACTCCCCAGGAGGACAGTGGAAACGCCTTAGGGATATCCTCAAAGCATTCCTGAAGAGGTCAAATGCCCCTCTGACTAATGGGAATCCTTGGCTTGTAACTGATCAAAATGAAGTTTCATTTAGGTAGGTGCCAAATATCTCAAGACACTTTGTGAGGAACATGCAGAAGTAAAGTCTAAATGTTAGGGTGAGTGCACAGACCTGAAAAACAACTCATCTACCTGACCCCTTCAAACATGCCCAGCATACAGCAAAGTCTGCAGATTGTGCACTGGACTTATCTGTCATCCCAGAACACAAATGTACTAAAGTGGAAGCAAGTCATCTTTGATCCTAAGAGACTGCCTAACAAAGAAGAATTAAGGATAGGCAATTAGCACGGCCCTTCTTGGGCAGCTCACTTCCAGAAAAGATATATTTTTTTTAAATGATGATGTGGCCAAACAGTCTTTGGTGGAAAAATAACACTTGTGTTGTGTTGAATGCAATTGTCAGTATTTTAGATTTATTAACTTACATGGGATATATTGTGTGAGTTTTATTAGTTTGTAAAAAAGTACATGGGACTGGTAGATTCATTATAGATGTAAGATTAACATCAAAATAATGGTATAACTGTGCCTTCTGAGTTAATTGAACCTATTGCAAGGTGATGGACTCAACTTCTCTGTTGCAAAATGTCTCTTTCAGCTTGGATTAGCATTGCATTCTGCAGTATTTACTACTGTATTTAGCACAAATTAAACCATGCAATGAAGAGGGCATTCAGTGGAGCGTATACCTCTGCCATGCTGTGTTAACTCAACATTATTACAATTATCCAGCTCTTCCTTGAGGCTTTTCCCTTCCTGATTGATGCTCTATTTTTTAAAGCTGTGAAAACTAATCTTTTCATTAAGTGTGTCTATAAACAGAGGACGAGGTTTGGTGCTTTCACCTCACCATCAGAGACAGCAGACAGGAACCAGGACCTGTGTGGGGATAGCTAAAGTCAGGAACCTTTAGTAACTATCTGCGTTTGAAAAGAAATCAAATAGTGACATTACAGGAAAACCATCAGTTAATTGCTTGGTGAATAACTATTGGGGAGTGTATGTAAATAGCTGAAAATGAGAAAACCACAAAAAAATTAAATAACCTTTTAGTAGCTACCTTAATTAATTAAGAGACATAAGCAGAGGGAGGAAACTGGTGACTGCTATTTTATTTTTAAGTGGTAATGTTTATTGTATTACTAAGATTTAACATTGTCCGTTAAGTGGTGGTGAGGAAAGGCATCAATTGAAAACAATCATTAAGAAAATAAGTAATTAGCTAATTGAAGAGCAGTGGGATGGAGTGAAAACTGAACAGCCACTGGGAGCACAGCAGAGGCAGAGACACAAAATGTGATGTCAGGAATAAAAAATAACATCTACAGCAGGGAAGGAGCAGTTTGGTCAGTAGCTGGTAATCGTACTTTTACTTTCCAGTCTCCAGTTTATAATAAATCACCTGTAAAGTAAAATTAAGGCACGGGGGCAGCTAAGCCATGGAGTGCATGTCCTGTGACATGTGGGAAGTTGTGGATGCTGCCCATAGCCTAGATCACCACAGATACAAAAAGTGTCAGCAGCTGCAAAAAGCTGAGCCCCAGGTTTTGGAACATGAGAGATGGCTAGAATCACTGTAGTACACCTGGTACACTGTGGGGTGGCACAGTGGTTAGCACTTCTGCCTCTCAGCGCCAAAGGCCCAGGTTCAATTTTGGCTTCAAGCCACTGTCTGTGTGGAGTTTGCACATTCTCCCCATGTCTGGGTGGGTTTCCTCCGGGTGCTCTGGTTTCCTCCTACAGTCCAAAGATGTGCGGGTAAGGTTGATTGGACAGGCTAAATTGATCCTAGTGTCAGGGGGACTAGCAGGGTAACGATGTAGGGTTACAGATAGGGCTTGGGTGGGATTGTGCAGACTCAATGTACCGAATGGCCTCCTTCTGCATTGTAGGGATTTTATGATCTATGACCAGCAAGGTAAAACAAAATGGATAGCATGTTTTGGGAGATGGTTACATTGCAGATTAAGAGGGTGCAGGCAGAGAGGGAATGATGAACACCAGACCATCTAGGAGGACAAGGCAGGTAGTTAGGAGTTCCACAAATCCATCTCACTCATTAACTGGTTTGCCATTTTGGATACCAGTCAGGATGCGAGCAGTGGCTCCTCAGAAGTATGCAAGCATGGGTGGTTCAGGAGAGGAAGAAAAGTGAAGAGTAATAGTGGTAGGGGATTCAATAGTTGGAGAAACCTACAGGTGTTTCTGCATCCATGGATGTGACTACAGGATGGTATGTTTTCTCCAGTGCTAGGATCAAATAAATCACTGAGTGGCTATAGGAAGTTTTAATGTTGAGGGTGGGAGGTGAACAGCCAAATGTTGTACCCCGTCGGCAGCAATGACATAGACAGTAAGAGAGATGAAATCCTGAAAGCAGATTTTACAGAGCTAGGAAAGAGATTAAAAAGCAGAACTTCAAAGGTGGTAATGGCAAGATTACTCCCAATGCTGAGGAACAAGGATCCATTCTGAGGCATGTGGGACCTGACAATGAGGTTAGGTCATACATTAGCAGGACTAATATCCTCAGAACAAGATTTATTCTTTGGGGTGGTTTTAAACTAGGTCAGCAGGAATACGGGAACCTGAAAGAAAATTCAGATAGGGCAGAAACAAGGCCGGTAATGGTAGAAAGGAAATTAGAAGCAAAATTGGAAGGCAGCGGAAACAAAGGCCAGCATTGCATAAGGCCAAAAAGGCAAAAATAAAGGTTTCTTTATCTGAATGCACACTGCATCCAGCAGAAGATAGATGAATTGATGCCACAAATAGAAGTAAGCAGGTATGATCTATTTAACATTACTAAGCTGTGGCTGCAGGATAACCAAAGCCGGGAATCATAGAATCCTTACAGTACAGAAGGAGGCCATTTGGTCATCAAGCCTGCACCAACAATAATTCTACCCAGGCCTTATCCCGTAACCCCACATATTTACCCTGCTTGACCCCTGCCATTAAGGGGCAATTTAACATGACCAATCAACCTAACTTGCACACCTTGGGAGTGAGAGTGGAAACTGGAGCACCTGGAGGAAATCCACACAGGCGTGGGAGAACGTGCAAACTCCACACAGTCACTCGAGGCCTGACAGTCACCTGTGAGGCAGCAGAGCTAACCACTGTGCCATTGTGTCACCTCAACATTCAGAGAACTGAATATTGAAGGGTATTCAACACTTGAGAAGGATAGGCAAAAGGGAAAGGAGGCAGGGTAGTGCTGTTAGTAAAGGACAAGATTTTTACGTCAGTGAGAGTAGATCTTCCTGTGGGGAGGTCCTCGAAATCTCAGGGCTATGAAAAGGCAGGAGCGATCTGGTGTTATGCACCTTCAATCCACTTTTCTTGACCTCTGTACCAACAGAATAGGCATTTGTGGTGAGGCAATGGTCAGGGGAATTGGCACAAGTGTGGTGTCAGCAGTACGTGAACAATTAAAGCACTGACAAGATATTCCTTTGTGTGGTATTTCAACAGTAGCAATAATTTTAACATAAATAGGTTAATCCCAATGCTAAAACTGTGGAGAAGGAAATGTCACATGAGCATATTAAAGTCATTACTGCACTTTAAAAAAATATTTTTTCTTGTTCTAGGCACATCGACACAAAAAGAAAATCAATATTTACCCAAATGTCACCAATTCAAAGAAAATCAATAATTTAAGACTTTAGACTGAATACAATGATTATTTTATTAATCTCTCACTTTCAGCAGAAATATCACACATTGAGTTCACAAATTAGAAATTTAAATACAACTGCACTCAATCTTTCAATCATTCAAATTAATAGTCAGCATGTCAGCAGAAAACATCCAAATTCCCAATAGAAATAACCTGTCCAGGCTATCAGCTGACTGAAATTGGAAAATTCTCTTTTATATTAGAAATTGAAGATGGCCATATACACTCGAGCATTGCTAACGTTACATTTCATTCTGTCTCTCCAACCTAAAGTTTACACTTTACGAAGGTAACTTCTGATGCAAGTTTACTGACCAAAAATACTAACTGCTTCTCTTTCCACAGATGCTGCCTGACATTTTTAAAAATTCATTTTTACAGGATGTGGGTACTGCTGGCTGGACAAGCATTTATTTCCCTTCCTTAACTGCCCTCCATTTCAGAATCAACCACATTGCTGTGGCTTGAGTCACATGTAGGTCACAGCAGGTAAGGATGGCAGATTTCCTTCCCGCAAGGGCATTTCCAGCGTTTTTTTGTTTTATTTCAGGTTTCCGGCATTTGCAATATTTTGCTTTCATCTTCACTTCAAATTATTCCTACTGTGATGCATATTCATGGCCAGCCTATGTCTGTAACTTGAAGGGGTTGTTGAATATTTTTGTAGAGGTTTATTAAAGTTAATCATGTGGAACTAGCCCATGCAAGCAAAAGAGCAGTGCATATAAACTAGTAAAAAGCAAACTAAACAATCAACATGAGATGCTGCTTCACAGAAAAATTAAGCATCCCTTTCTTTAAGACTCACATTAAAACCTAGTTCTCTGACCAAGCTTTTGGATACCTATGTGGCTCAGTATAAATTGGGTCTGTTAATGTTCCTGTAAAGCTTCATGCAATGCTTTGCCATGTTCAAACCTCTGTACAACTGCAACTTGTTGGTGAAATGAATGTCTGGGTAGATTGTGGAAACATAAAATCCCGGAGACATTCAAAAAAGAACGAGGAGGGGTGGTGATATAGACAGTGGAGTTACTGCGCAGTCTTGAACCTAAACTAAAGTGGTCCAAATCTGTCTAATTCAAATCTGTCCAGTGCTGTTTGAAACAGACATGTTGCTGTCTCTGATGACTATTTGTTTGCTCAAAAATTGCATAATCCATGATTGGACTGTATGCTAGCTATACATTCAGTGGCTATTTAGCTGTTGATCAAGTGACTGTACCAATATGGCAGGCAAATTTCAATTGATTAGTCAGAACTGCATTAAATGTAATGTATCCAGGTTCCAAGAAATGAAGTCCAGTTCTATTATTTGAGTTTTTATTGCACGTTTTTCCATACTTTTGATATTTACTTTTTTCATAAATGTCAAGATAATGTGTGCCAAAGTTACACCTTAAGGTAAATTGGTTTTGAAGTGTTTTGAATGCAGTATTTTAATCTAATTGGTAAAAGATGAAAGAAGAATGCCAGGGATGAGCAGCCTGCAGACCTTATGTTCAAATTGGCACATTTGATTGTTACTGATCGGGGATAGCTACTTCAACCTTCTGTTGGTCAGCAAGATGCTCAGAGCAGAGCTTTGCCACCTGCAGCAGGCACACCTGTGGGTTAATTCCGACAAAGAGTTGGCAATGCTCTAATCTGCTATTCTTGAGACCTGTGACATAGCACTATCAGTTTTTTTGCCGCTCACAGGCCAAGCAGATGTCCGATGCATTGATCAGCGCAGCACATTAATCTCCATCCCATTAAATAGCCAAACTGCACGATGTCACCACAGTGTTGCACAGTATGCCAAATGCCCAATCCATCCTGGGCATCAACAAGTGATCATATTTGTGTTACA
Source organism: Carcharhinus amblyrhynchos (assembly GCF_965287045.1). NCBI lineage: Eukaryota > Metazoa > Chordata > Chondrichthyes > Carcharhiniformes > Carcharhinidae > Carcharhinus > Carcharhinus amblyrhynchos. The sequence continues at coordinate 81,982,759 of NC_137331.1, read as the reverse complement.
GCAATATGATGTATCACACCTTTAGATAATTTGGTAGGAAGAATGGTAGGAAGGACTATTACTTACGTGGCAAAAAACTGCAGCAGGCGATGGTGCAGAGGGACCTCGGGGTCCTTGTGCATGAGTCGCAAAAATCCAGCTTGCAGGTGCAGCAGGTGGTCAGGAAGGCGAATGGGATGCTGGCCTTCATAGCGAGGGGGATTGAATATAAAAGTAGGGAGGTCTTGCTGCAGCTGTATAGGGCATTGGTGAGGCCGCAGCTGGAGTACTGTGTGCAGTTTTGGGCGCCGCACCTGCGCAAGGATATTTTGGCCCTGGAGGGAGTGCAGAGGAGGTTTACTAGGCTGATACCGGAGTTGAGGGGATTGAGCTATGAGGAGAGGCTGAATAAACTAGGCTTGTACTCGTCAGAGTTTAGAAGAATGAGGGGAGATCTCATTGAGACGTATAAGATGATGAATGGGATGGATAGGATAGAGGTGGAGAGACTCTTCCCGCTCAAAAAAGACAGTAGGACTAGGGGGCACAGCCTCAAGATAAAGGGGAGGCGGTTTAGAACGGAGTTGAGGAGGAACTTCTTCACTCAAAGGGTGGTGAATCTCTGGAATTCTCTGCCCGTTGAAGTGGTGGAGGCTGCCTCGCTAAATGTTTTTAAGAAGCGGGTTGATGGGTTCTTGATAAGAGAGGGGATTAAGGGTTATGGGGAGAGGGCGGGAAAGTGGAACTGAGCCACGACAGATCAGCCATGATCTTATTGAATGGCGGGGCAGGCTCGAAGGGCTAGATGGCCTACTCCTGCTCCTATTTCTTATGTTCTTATGTTCTTATAATGTAGCTTAGCAAGTGGAAATATTGCATTTTGCCAGTGCATTTCCTGTTGAACAATAGGTATGGATCTTCTACACTGTTACATTGCTCTAGTCATTTCAACACTGCTCTTTTCTTCTGTGGTGCCTTGACTCCATGGGCCCGATTTTACCATTGTGTTGTGCCCATTTTCGGGCATGGAAACGTGGTAAAGTTGGGTGTGAGGCCATTAATGCAATCCGCGCCCACAGCCGTGCAGATTGCCTCTTTACTGAAACCCCAGAATGGCAGTGATCTGCTTTGTGCCCAAAACGGGCACAACGGCGATTTAAATGTATTTGCATGCATTTAAATTGAATTAATGAACCGCCCGCCCATCTCCATCAGCATTTCCCACTTTACCACCATGTTTGCCAATCTGGAACAGCGCCATAATGGACCTGCTAAATAAAAGTCTGAATCGGGCACTCCAGCTGCTGAGGAGCGCGTTCAGTGTTTCCAACGGCTCTCTGACTCAGATCAGTGTTGGGGGGAGGAGGGAGGCAGGTCAGATCATTCTCTGGTTTGTTGGGGGGGAAGAGGAGTGAGGCCAGATTGTTGTCTGGCTGGGGGAGTGGGTGGCGGGGGTAGAGAGAGTAGTGGGGCCACACCATTCTCGGGGAGTGGGGGGGAGAAGTGAGGCTAGATCAGTATTTTGGTGGGGGGAAGGTGATGAGGCCAGATTATTCTCTTTTGGTGGGGGGTAGTGAGGCTACATCATTATCGGGGGGGGGGGGGGGGGGGCAAGGGGAGTGAGGTCAGGCCATTCTCTGGGGGGGAAGGGGGGCTAGATCATTTTCGGCAGTTGGGGGGGGGGGGGGAAGATGGATCTCTGGTAGGAGGGGTACATGGCCGATGGATCTCTAGTGGAAGGAATAAGGGGGTCCGCTGCCACTCTGCAGGCAATCGGTTGGGGGGGGCAGAGATGGCAAATCAGTCGGGGTGGAGGGGTAGTGAATAAGGGGGACAGTGATGTGTGTGGGTAGTGGGGGGGGCGGTTGATAAGGGGAACAGTGATGTGTGTGTGCACCATTGCTCCCGTTTTTCGCTCCCAGGCCGCTTTCTCCGCTTTCTGCGGCTCGGAAGCGATCCAACTCAGGTGCACTTTTTCAAATTTTTTCCAACTGCGCAGTTCAGAGCTCTGATTGTTTCAACCACGCTAAACCCTGTCCACAGCGCAAATGGGACTGGAGATGGCTGAGTGCATATGGGGGCGCCTGAAAACAGATTTCTAAGTTGGAATTACACCCAGATTCAGCACTTAGAATGAAAATGGTAAAATCAGGCCCCAGATATCATTAGGACACTGTTGCAATCTTTAACTGCCTCTGAGGTTGGGGGGGGGTGGTGTTCACGTGATGTGAGCGCAGGAACGGTTATGTTTGATGAGCTCTGGTGCTACTCATCACTTAATCCTTTCATTTATCCTGACACACAGTCCATAAGTAGCTAATCTTGAAGTGAAAACATTGTACTATGTCCTTGGAAGATTTTTGGCTAGGTTTTGGAATAAAATGCAGAGTAAAGTCATGAAAATCCTTGACTGAGAGAAGCTATCAAAGGCAGCTGGAGTGGGGTTGAGCCCTCAATATGGTGATTTGGTCACCGAGTGGACTCAAGACCTAGCAATGCCGAAAGCATTGTTTATGATGACTGTCAATATGGTTAAAGTTATGGACAATAAACTCGGCTTTTTGACACAGAAGTTCAGTGTGCATATTGCTGAACTGCGGAGAGCTGTTTAAGAAGCTTGATGAAGCAGAGGAAAGAATCCTTATTGTCCAAAATGCAGCTTCCTCGGTTTTAATCCTTGGAAAATCAGCTGAATGGCATGTCAGGTGACTTAATCTGGAGAGCCGGGGCCGAGAAAGGAGTGTCCGTGTGATCGGTTTTCCAGAAGAAGCTGAAGGCGAGCTCCCAGCTACATTTTTTGAGAACTGGCTACTGTGTTACGTAAATTATGTGGCTCCGTATCTGCTATTCTGTAGGTAAAGGTGTGCACCGTTATGCCACGTACTTGGAGTAATTCAGCCAAATGCCAGATTCCCGTCACCAACACTCTTTATTGGACACCAAAAAAAAGGCCGTGCTTACAGCTTACAGTCATGTAGTCTTCATCTTGGGACCTACATCAACTGTCTGGGTGGAGTAACAGGTTTAAAAACCCCCACTGATCATTTCCCATTGGGTGAACCTCCGCGCGCTCAATAAGGCAGCTCTTTACTCCACAAAGTCCAAGGGGAGATCTATTGGTGATACCTCATGGCCTTCAGAAACTCTGACAGAAACCCATGGAGGCCCTGTTGGGCAACTTCAGTGGGGAGGCAGTGGCATAGTATTGTCACTGAAAACCCAGGATCATGGGGACCTGGGTTCCAAGCCCATCATTGCAGGTAGTGAAAAGTGAATTCAATAAAAACCTGGCATTAAAAGTAAACGATGACCACAAAATCATTGTCAGTTGTTGCAAAAAACCAGTCCAGTTCACAAATGTCCTTTAGGGAGAAATATCTACCAGCCTGCATGTGACTCCAGTGCCACAGCAATGTGCTCACTGAGAGACACACACACACACCTCAATGGAGCACCCTGCCAACCTAACACTGGATCCAGGGGGCAGTGCTAGGGCTCTGTCTAGGCACGTTCCTCTCACACTCGGCTATATTTACCTTTGCACCCCCCTCTACTCCTTCACATTTTAAAATACCTATCGTAAATCTCGCTATGACGGTAGAGTTCTTTATGTGGGGGGAGCTTATGGCAGGGTAGCTCTTTAAGTGTATTTAAATTTATTAAAATGAGTTTCAATGAAGGGTGAGAACCTTGTTAAGTCACCAGCGAGAGGCAGGGAAAGAATCACAGAATGAGATCTTGCTGCTGGGATTCTCATAAGAACATAAGAAATAGGAGCAGGAGTAGGCCATCTAGCCCTTCGAGCCTGCCCCGCCATTCAATAAGATCATGGCTGATCTGTCGTGGCTCAGTTCCACTTTCCCGCCCTCTCCCCATAACCCTTAATCCCCTCTCTTATCAAGAACCCATCAACCCGCTTCTTAAAAATATTTAGCGAGGCAGCCTCCACCACTTCAATGGGCAGAGAATTCCAGAGATTCACCACCCTTTGAGTGAAGAAGTTCCTCCTCAACTCCGTTCTAAACCGCCTCCCCTTTATCTTGAGGCTGTGCCCCCTAGTCCTACTGTCTTTTTTGAGCGGGAAGAGTCTCTCCACCTCTATCCTATCCATCCCATTCATCATCTTATACGTCTCAATGAGATCTCCCCTCATTCTTCTAAACTCTAGCGAGTACAAGCCTAGTTTATTCAGCCTCTCCTCATAGCTCAATCCCCTCAACTCCGGTATCAGCCTAGTAAACCTCCTCTGCACTCCCTCCAGGGCCAAAATATCCTTGTGCAGGTGCGGCGCCCAAAACTGCACACAGTACTCCAGCTGTGGCCTCACCAATGCCCTATACAGCTGCAGCAAGACCTCCCTACTTTTATATTCAATCCCCCTCGCTATGAAGGCCAGCATCCCATTCGCCTTCCTGACCACCTGCTGCACCTGCAAGCTGGGTTTTTGCGACTCATGCACAAGGACCCCGAGGTCCCTCTGCACCGTCGCCTGCTGCAGTTTTTCGCCACGTAAGTAATAGTCCTTCCTACCATTCTTCCTACCAAAGTGGACCACCTCACACTTGCCAACATTAAATTCCATTTGCCATTTCCTGGCCCATTCGCCCAGCCTATCTAGATCCTTCTGCAGACTCTCCACACCCTCCGCACAATTTGCCTTTCCCCCAATCTTGGTGTCATCAGCAAATTTCGACACCCTGCACTCGGTTCCCTCCTCCAGATCATCTATATAAATGGTAAATCCACGGTCTTGTGAGATTTTCAGTGGGTGGTGCCATGAACACTGGCAGGAAATCCCCCTATGTATAACAGATGTTTGAGTAGGTATGTCTCTTCTGAGCACAGAATATTCTATTCTCTCTATCTCAGAGAGTCTAACACATGACTGCTGATGTTACTGATATATATTACTGATGACCTGTCCTAGTCCGCCAATGCCGACACTATAGTTAAGAAAGCCTACCGATGCCTCTACTTTCTCAGCAGACTAAGGAAATTTGGTATGTCAGCTACGACTCACCAACTTTCACAGGTGCACCGTAGAAAGCATTTTTTCTGGTTGTATCACAGGTTGGTATGGCTCCTGCTCTGCCCAAGACCACAGGGACCTATAAAAGGTCGTGAACATAGCCCAATCCATCTCGCAAACCCGCCTCCCATCCACTGACTCTGTCTATACTTCCCACTGCCTCAGCAAAGCAGCCAGCATTACTAAAGACCCCACTCACCCCAGACATTCACTCTTCCACTTTCTTCTGTCGGGGAAAAGACACAAAAGTCTGAGATCACGTATCAACTGACTCAAGGACAGCTTCTTCCCTGCTGTCATCAGCAGGGAAGACCTATCTTGCATTAATTTGATCTTTCTCTACACCCTAGCTATGACTGTAACACTACATTCCGCACTCACTCGTTTCCTTCTCTACGAATGGTATGCTTTGTCTGTATAGTGCAAAAAACAATATTTTTCACTGTACACTAATAAATGTGACAATAATAAATCAAACCAAATATCGTGGTCTATGTCACTCATTGGAATATCTATTCTATTAACTCACTGAACTATAAATTTCACATCACCACCACCACTACTGGTATGCCTCTGACCAGACTCCCAAAGTAACTGCCCAATTGCCCTACTCAGATTCCAGCATCCACAGCCATTTGCTTTGTTCCTACTTGAAACTTGGTTGCATCCGAAAGACATGGGAAATTCTTTCGAGACATCCTCAAAGTATTCTGAAGAGGTCAAAGAGCCTTACTGATTCACAGGAGTCCCTAGTTTGTGATTGACCAAAGTGAAAACGTTTCAATTGGGAAGGCACCAAACATTCAGAGGCAAAGTTGAGCTGTCAGATCTGGTGGTGATAATTCTGCTTCTGTAATGGGGGTCAGTGGGAGATTTTGGGGTTGCAAGAAATGAAAGGGCTGCAAAATATTGTGTGAAAATTGAAGGCGAACTTGGCAGGGAAATCCTGTTGCTGCTCGGGCTGTTCTTGGGCGAAGATGTGTGGTGTTGTTGAAGTAAGCTTGACGAGTTGTTGCAATGCGGCCGGCAGATACTTACAGCCACAATGTTTAGCTAATGATTGCTGATTCTGTGAATAACTATCTGCTCAGAAAAAACAACACCTGCATTCAATTTGATTTTTTTAAAATACAAATTTGCAGTGCTTGAGCAACAACTCATCGAAATGTGATAATGTGGAAAATCGCTGCAATTGTTACAGGGTGTTGTATTATATTTAAGTGATGGAGTTAGAGCAGGCAACACAATTATCTGTCTCTGTGGTTTAATTTTTTATTTTTACTTGAGTTAGGTTTCATGATGGTGGAGCTTCCTTTTTGGCTTTCCCCATTATTCAACTCCCAGTGGAAACTAGCCTACATGCCTTAGGAAACTGCTGGTCAAGGTAGCAAATTAACTCATGTGATCTAATTCACCATTGCAAGAGTTTACACAGTGCCCATGACTAATGAACTGGCAAGGAAACATAAAATCATGGCCAGGATCTTCCATGATGCAGCAATCATCACTAGATTTCCACTCCGCTCGCATTTTTCCACACCTTAACTCTGCTCCACATTTATTGCTGGGTCTTCGGAGCCCAGATTTTCCAGTAGTTTGAAATGCAGCATCTACAGAGAACTCCATCGCTGATAGGCGATGGTGGTGGGAGGGTTGCAGTGGCATGGGGGAAATGGAACACACCCTTTCTAAGGCACTAGCTGTTGTATAGTAAGTTTTAAATGTTCAGTGTAAATGTTAGTGCAGGAGTAGTCAATAGGCCACCAGATAATAACATCAAAGTGGAGTGAGAAATGAACAAAGAAATGACTGATGCATTTAAAACTGGTACAGCAATTATCATGGGGGATTTTAATCGACATATCAATTGATCAAACCAGGCTGGTCAAGGCAGCCTTGAGGGGAGCAGATCATACAATGTATCCATGATACCTTCCTTGAACAGTTTGTAATGGAACCTACGAGGGAGCAAGCTATCCTAGATCTGGTCCTGTGTAATGAGAGAGGAATAATTAATGACCTTACAGTTGGGGATCCTCTCGGAAGAAGCGATCACAGAATGGTTGAATTTAAAGTAAGAAGGAGCACGAGAATGTAAAATTCAATACCAGCATCTTGCGCTTAAACTAAGGAGATTACAAAGGGATGAGTGAGGAGTTGGCGAAGGTAGACTGGGAGCAAAAACTTTATGGTGAAACAATTGAGAAACAATGAAGGACTTTCAAAATGATTTTTCACAGTGCTCAGCAAAAATATATACCAGTGATAAGGAAGGACTGTAGAAGAAGCGAAAATCAGCCATGGATATCTATGGAAATAAAGGAGGGTATCAAATTGAAAGAAAATGCATACAAAGTAGCAAAGATTAGTGGGAAACTAGAGGATTCGGGAATCTTTAAAGGTCAACAGAAAGCCACGAAAAAAACTATAAAGAAAAATAAAATGGATTATGAGAGTAAATGAGTTCAGAATATAGAAACAGATAGCAAAAGTTTCTACAAATATATAAAATGAAATAGAGTAGCTAACATAAACTTTGGTCCTTTAGAGGATGAGAAGGGGGATGTAGTAACTGGAAATGAAAAAATGGCTGAGACATTGAACAGGTATTTTGTGTCGGTCTTCACAGTAAAAGACACAAATAACATGCCAAAAATTTATGAAATGAAGTCTATGGCAGGTGAGGACCAAGAAACCGTCATTATCACGAAAGAGGTAGTGTTGGGCAAGCTAATGGGGCTAAAGGTAGACAAATATCCTGGCCCTGATGGAATACATCCCAGGGTATTAAAAGAGATGGTGGGAGAAAAAGCAAATGCGCTACTGGACTCTGGGATGGTTCCCCCAGATTGGAAAACAACAAAATGGGATGCCACTGTTTAAAAAAGGAGGTAGAGAAAAGGCAGATAACTATAGGCAAGTTAGCTTAACTTCTTTAGTAGGGAAAATGCTTGAATCTATCATCGAGGAAGAAATAGCAAGACATCTGGACATAAGTTGTCCCATTGGGAAGATGCAGTATGGGTTCATGAAGGGCAGGTCATGTTTGACTAATTTGGTGGAATTCTTTGAGAACATTACATGCACAGTGGACAATGGGGGACTTGTGGACGTGGTGTATCTGGATTTCCAGAAGGCATTTGACATGGTGCTGCTCCAAAGGCATAAGATAAAGGTGCATGGTGTTACAGGTAATGTATTAGCATGGACAGAGGATTGGTTAACTAACAAAAAGCAAAGAGTGGAGTAAATGGGTGTTTTTCTGGTTGGCAATCCGTACCAAGTGGTGTGTCTCAGGGATCAGTGATGGGACCTCAATTGTTTACAATTTACAAAGATGATTTGGAGTTGGAGATCAAGTATAGTGTGTCAAAATTCACAGATGACAATGAGTGGCAGGGCAAAGTGTGCAGAGCATGCTGAAAGGCTGCAAAGAGATTACAGACAGTCTATGTGAGCGGACAAGGATCTGGCAGATGGAGTACAATGTTGGTAAATGTGAGGTCATCCATTTTGTGAGTAGCAAAATATACTATTATTTAAATGGTAAAAAAAATTGCAACATGCTACTGTGTAGAGGGACTTGGTTGTCCTTGTGCATGAATCACAAAAAGTTGGTTTGCAGGTAATTAAGACAACAAATGGAATTTTGTCCCTCATTGCTAGAGGGACAGAGTTTAAAAACAGCGAGAATATGTTGTAGCCGTATAAGGTGCTGATGAGGCCACACCCGGAGTGTTTTGGTCTCCTTACTTGAGAGAGGATATTCTGGCAGTGGAAGGGGTACAGAGGAGATTCACTACGTTGATTCCAGAGTTGAGAGGGTTGACTTATGAGGAGAAATGGAATAGACTGGGGCTAAACTCATTGGAATTCAGAAGAGTAAAGGGAGATCTTATAGAAACATATATTGTGAAGGGAATAGATAAGATAGAAGCAGGGAAGTTGTTTCCACTAGCAGGTGAAATTAGAACTAGGGGGCATGGCCTCAAAATAAGGGGGAGCAAATTTAGGACTGAGTTGAAGAGAAACTTCTTCACACAAAGCGTGCCCAGTGAAGCAGTTGAAGCAACCTCATTGAATGTTTTTAAGGCAAGCGTGATTTTTTTGAATAATAAAGGAATTAAGGATTGTGGTGAGCGGGAGGGTAAGTGGAGCCGAGTCCACAAAAAGATCAGCCATGATCTTATTGAATGGCAGAGCAACCTCAAGGGGCTGGATGGCCTACTCCTGCTCCTAGTTCTTATGTATGGTGATAGGGTGCAAGTGTGGGTGAGGCAAGATGGTAAGTGGATAGAATGGCAGTTAGATACTGTGGCAGATGTATAGGGAAGAAGTGGGTGAAGTGGTTGGAAGGTGGGGCGTTAGGTGGATGGGGCAGGCAAGGGGTGAGATGGATAAGTGGCTGGTGAGGGATCGGCAGGGCTGGCTTGGTGATGGCGGTAGTCTTCTCTGGTTGGAAGGTAGCCACGTGGGCATGAGAGGATAGCATCATTAATGTAGTTACACAAAGTTGAACAAGGTTTAATCTAATGTTTTCTGGGCAACTATTTAGCCTATTATCATGGGACTGTATAATACATTGTTGGAGACATTTGCAGAAGGTTCCAGGGAGTAGGGGAATTGCCCATCAGAGGTTCAACTTTTACAGCAATTCCCACAGAGGTCGGGGTCCTGACACATACTTTGGGTCGTATGATCAGTACCTGACAATCCAGAGACTGGGAGGTCTGGATACATGTTTACAGATCAGCAGCAATGGTGATGAAAAGAGGTTTAGAGGAGGAAAGTTTGTGGTTTTTTTTCCAAGCTAGATTAAGTAGACCAGATGAAAGCCACAATAAAGTTGGATTTAAAAACCCCTATCTTAACAAATCCATTTGTCTCTGCGCCAGAAGAGTGACTGGTACGTGAAGCTAAACCACTGCGTCCATGTTTTCAGTAAGACTTGGCTGGCCGTAGTTGGTACTACAACTAATTGGGTCAAGGTTGCTTGACAGGATTTTCTATGAATGCAAGCTCAGATAAATTTTGGTTGTCTGTTGTTCATCATACCTCAACCATCTCCTATAACAAGGACACATGGCTGAGAGTTGCTTGGATTTCCCTGGAAAATTCAATCCTTGCAGTTTCTGCTGGTCTCTGCAAGGTGAGTATATTGAGATCTGTAAAAGGCACTTACCCAAGTGGAGCAAGATCTTTCGAAATTCTGTGCCATTATCTCTAACGACTAATCAATCAAGGGATATACCCGAGAGGAAGGCAATTAATGTTTCATGGCATAAAGGTTTATTTTGACAAGGATATTGTTCCAGCTGTTTATTCTCATGAAGCTGCGTGGGAATTTGATATTGCCCACAAACAAGCATTGCTACAAGCATTTTACGAAAGGTATTTCAGCCTAAAACCTTGCAGACCATCAAACAGCATTAGAAGCCTGTTCAATGCAGGATTATTTAATCCCTTGTCAGCTGACTTATCCTTTACAAAGTATTTGGACTGTCATCAAAATTGCCTGCTTGTTTATTACTGCTTGCAAATAAATCTATTGTTTTGCAGCCGGAATGTTAATAAGCTGACAGTGTAACTTAATGCCTTTTGGAGCAAACTGAGAAACGTGGCACACCGCCTGATCTTTGCAATCTGCAACGTGCCTGAGTTAAAATGGTAAAAGTTAATCCAATGACATACTATCCTACTTCACTACTTGTCGAAAAGGTACAGATTTCTGTTGCAGGAGATATAGCCTTTTTTATGTGAACACAAGTTATGAGAAATGCTGAACTGTAACAATAAATATCTGCCACCTGCCTATAATCAAACAGTGCATCACCATCTCTGCATTTTCTTGCAGAGTTCTTCAATCTCTCTTTGATTTCCAGTGTCTATCCTGTCTTCCTTTTCACCATGTTCTGTCAGCTCTGCAGTGTACCTGGCACCCATATTCACTTTGTACTCTCGTCAATCCTTTCTTTCCCCAGGCATGAGTTACCCTAAAGCCCCTAAAATTTACTACACGGCACATACCTTGTCATTGCCACTACAATCAATTCTGTAAAGTATTTTCAAGTTGCTGTGTTTTTCCCTCCCACAAGGTTCTCAACAACCTGCTTTTTCCACTGATGGGAGGACAGAGCAGACAGGTCTCTGGACTTTACTGTTTTAGCAGACCGCAGCTTAAACATGTCGAGGGCTGAAAATTGGCTCCTGTGTGCCAAGCTAGCTAAATCTAACTATGTATGTTTTTACATCAAGAATGTTAAAGCAAAGGGCTGGTTCCTTTGGAACTGTGGTCTGGCATCAGTCACTGTGTTTGGGAATTGAAGGGAAAGCAGGAGGAGTTGGTAAAACAAAAGATATTAAACTGAAAAAAAAAATCACTGATACGTACCAACAAATTTGATCTGTGTAAATCGTAGAAGAAGGGCCAATGGGAGGCACAACTATTTCGGAGACCAACAAAGAAACAGTTGTTCTTGAAGAATGCATACTTTAGGAAAATGCTAGAGAATTGCACATTCCATTACTATATCACTTTCTTCAGGAAATAGAGAAAAAAAAATCCAATTAAAGTTAAAGTTTATTCATTAATCACAAGTACACTTACATTCACAATGCAATGAAGTTACTATGAAATTCCCCAGTTGCCACACTCGGGCACCTGTTCGGGTACACTGAGGGAGAATTTAACGTGGCCAATTCACCTAACCTGTACATCTTTGGGCTGTGGGAGGAAAGTGGAGCACCTGGAAGAACCCACGCAGACATGGGGAGAATGTGCAAACTCCACACAGACAGTGAGTGACCCAAGCTGGGAATTGAACCCAGGTCCCTAACATTGCGAGTAGCAGTGCTAACCACTGTGCCACCATGCTGCCCCAGTGGCACAGTGGTTAGCACTGCTGCCTCAATCTAATGTTAGAACATAGAACATAGAACATAGAACATTACAGCGCAGAACAGGCCCTTCGGCCCATGATGTTGCGCCGACCAGTTAAAAAAACAATGACCCACTAACCTAAACCAATCCCTTTTTGTCCAGTGATGTTGTCTGTATACAAACCAGAACTCTTATTTTAATCTTGCTTTCATAACATTTCCCTCCTGCTCCTCACTAAAAGCTACAGGCTACTTCTGTAGGTCATTCTCCAACTCAACCTCAGGAGTAAGTACCCACAAACTATTCAACTACATGGAGCATCATGGTTCATTCCAGTGCTGGCCTCACCTGACATCCTACATGTGAAAATTTCAACATAAGTTATGAGATAGCAATGAAGAATGGAAACTCTAGCTGGTCTCCCCTCAACCAGAGGTACTGAAACAGTAGGGCGGCACTGCTGCCTCACAGGGCCAGGGACCCAGGTTCGATTCTGGCTTTGGGTAACTGTGTCGAGTTTGCACATTCTCCTGATGTATGCATGGGTTTCCTCCCACACGTCAAAGATGTGTAGGTTAGGTGGATTGGCCATGCAAAATTGCCTCTTAGTGTCAGGGGGATTAGCAGAGTAGATATGTGAGATTATGGGAATAGGGCCTGGGTGGGATTATTGTTGGTGCAGTCTCGATGGGCCGAATGGCTGCATCCTGCATTGTAGGGATTCTATGAAATTATGGCCATTGCTATGCCATCCTGCCAAGATCACCTAACACAATACAGGCAAGGAATCAAACCTGGATTCTTGCAGTTCTACATGGGAGAGTTATTAACTAATCCATCAACAACGCTGTCAGAAATTTATTTAACCATGGAAATTCCTTGCTCTTTCTAGCTGAATGCATGAAATAAAGTAAACAAATGATGCAATCTACAAAATTAGATATAGGTTTCAGATATGTATACAAAATTTCACTACCATTGAAGCTAATTAGCACCTTGAAAAAGGAGTCACTGAATAAGAGTGGCTATTATAAAAATCAGTGATGAAGCAGCTGTGGCATGTCAAGCTGGAGTGCTCAGCCTAAACCGTGCACAGTGATTGAAATGCCAGAGATTTCTCATTGCAATAGGCACAATTCTGCAGTTAAAATTCTGGTCCACACCCTACTACTACATAGATACATGTCGCTGCACCTCAGCCTGCATATCCAGGTTCATGAATTTCTGTCTTGTTGAGTTTTCTGGGTTACTAACGGTCCTCACCAATCACTCACTAACTAACCAGTTACTAACCAAACATTACCACTAGTTAAATACGTAAGTAATAGACAGCAGCTACAGGTGCAGTTTGTATCATATCTAGAAATTGTGAAATATCAAAATTTTATTAGCTGATAAAGCAGTGCTGCAGCTTCTGGAAGAAGTATTCAAAATGTAAGAACATCAAACACGCAGAAGCAGGAGGCAGCCTTCAAGTCTGCTCCACATTCAATAAGATGTTGGCTATCTTCTATCGCCAAGTCACTTTTCTGCCCTATCATCATATCCCTTGGATGTGATTTTACTGCATTTCCTGCCAATGAATCTTTCAGTTCTGTCAAAAGTGACTCCCTCAACCCCTGACCCCACCCCCCACCTCCCCCACCCGATCCCCGATCCCCCCCTCCCCAGGCCCCACCCCTCATCACTCCCTCATCACCCACCATTTGCTCCCCAACCACCCACCCCCTAAACCCCCTCCCCTCCCCACCCCTCTAACCCCCCCTCCGCTCCTCACCCCACACCTGCCCAACCCCCCCTACTCCCACCCCCGGAGAGTTACCTGGCAGCAAGGTCAGACAGCAAAGCAAATTGCTATTGTGGTCCTGCCAGTGACCAATGGTGAACTGCATCTGCCACACACTGAGATGCTGGGGATTTAGAGATGCAAAGTGCCTGCCCTTGATACACATTGAATCCAAAAAAAATCTATTGATATATGTCTCTAATATATTTAATGACTAACAATCCCCTTAAAAACTGATATATTCCAATGGGATTATTTCTTGGTCTTTATAGGAAAATCCTCTCAACAAAGGAATGCAATCTCATGAATAATATATGTATATATTTATATATGTATATATATATATATATCTTATTATGGGCAGCATGGTGGCACAGTGGTTAGCACCGCTGCCCCTCAGCTCGAGGGACCTAGGCTCAATTCCTGACTTGGGTCACTGTTTGTGTGGAGTCTGCACGTTCTCCCCATGTCTGCATGGGTTTCCTCTGGGTGCTCTTGTTTCCTCCCACAGTCCAAAGATGTGCAGGTTAAGTTGATTGGCCATGCTTAGTGTCCTGGAATACATAGGTTAGAGGGATTAGTAGGATGAATATGTGGGGTTACGGTGATCGGGCCTGGGTGGGATTCATGGTGATGCAGACTCAATGAGCTGAATGGCCTCCTTCTGCACTGTGGGCATTCTATGATTTTATTCTATGATATATTTGTCTAAAAAATAATTTTAAATGTTGAGAACTATCCATGATGCTTCAGGCATCACAAATACAAATCTCTGTTGAGCATTTAAAAACAAAACCTATAAAGTTAGTCATTACTGCTTTCTCACCTTGTACTCGAACCTGGGATTCTATCAGCACTACAAATTTAGAGAAGTACTTCGGCCTGAATTTTTGTAAAGATGGAGGGACCCCCCCACCTCCCAAACATCACAATTACTGCACAGACTTAGATCCAGCTGTCTCACCCCCGAAAATGGCACCTACCATTGTTGCAGATGGGAAAATGGGAGTGGGTTGTAAGTTGAACACTTGTAGCTCACAGAGGCAGTTATCCATATAAAATAGTAGTTTCCTCCAGTCATGTCGGACTTTCATTAGCAAGAAGTGGAAAACGTGACATGTACAGATTAGATATATCTAAATTCTGTGGAGTTGCTTGGATCAGTAGGATCCAATTTTGGACAGGCAAGGTCCCTCTTGGGCAGGATGCTGGGTTACCCTTGGGAGAGATCAGCTGCCCTTCAGGAGAAGGTGTCCTTTGGAAGATTTAAGGAGCTTTTTGGAATTTAAAAAGTAGACATGAATGTGTGTAAAAAGTGCATAAAGTCACAAGAGCTGTCAAATTCTTTGGAATTGTCAAGCTCAAATGACCTGTCAAAGGGACCTGTTAAACTATTAAGGCATTTAAAATTTCTGCCTTTTAAACATTTGGGAAAAAAACTCTACAGTGTTCAACAAAATACATGCTACTTCGCTCTCTCTGTTCACATAAACCTGAATGTTATGATTACTAGATTGGTGCTGCATGATTGGTTTCAAAACTGGTCCATTATCACAGCCCCTGTTTAAGTAACAGCTCCAAATGGTTATAGGCTCTCTGAAGGGGGTCTACGAGTTTGTTTTTCCAAGTGATTAAAGGAAGTTAAACATAGCAAATGTGTTTTTATCAGTCTTTTATGTAATAATGAATTCTTCAATTGATACTTAACTTCATTTTATCTCCTCTCGCATGGACTGAGATCTGCTCATGGTAGCTACTGGGTGAGGTAGCATGATAGGTATAAGTGGAAAGAGTGGTGGTTTAGGGGGCATTAGTTGACATAGGGCCAAACAAGGCCATGGGGGATTGGAGTGGGGGGGAATGAATTAGCATGGACGGGATGTAGATAGTATGTGGGCAATAAGAGGTACACCAAAGCAGGCCTAATGTGCCTCCACTCTGAACCAACTTCTGCAGTCATTCCTGGGTCATTTGCCATAACACCCATTCAAACCCACCTTCGTGGACCAAAAATGTGACATCCCAGGGCATTTTCTCTTAGGTTGGATTTGTAGAGCTGGTAATCGTTCTAAGTCCAAGGCAGGAATGAAATTTCAGGCTTGTACTCCAATTTACTGAGATATGCTTAGCTGGAATTGTGCTTTAATTGACTCAGGTTGTACCACAGTCAGACCTTGTGCCCGAACAGAGATAAAGCCTTTGGCAGCAAAGAAATGCATTCATTACAAAGTGCATTGTATCTCTCCTTACAGAATTGACACAATAACAAAAAAAAAATCCATGAGTGTAAAATCTACACTTTTCTTGCTGCTTCTATTGTCATGGATATCATAATCCAATCGGTGAAGCCCTTGTGACATTGTCTTGGGAGAAATGTTTTATAATAATAGTTATAAAGAAAGGGTAATGGAGACTGTTGCAGGAAGTAAAGGTGACACTTGCAGGAAGTATTTCTATGTGCAAAACACTCATATTATGAAGAACATGTCCCTGTCTATATCAACGGGGATGAAGTAGAAAGGGTCAGGAGTTCCAGATCACCAACAACTGTCCTGGTCGCCCCATGCTGACACTATCGTTAAGAAAGCTCACCAATACCTCTACTTTTTCAGAAGACTAAAGGAAGTTTGGCATGTCAGCTACGACTCTCACCAACTTTTGCACTAACAGATGCACTATAGAAAGCATTCTTTCTGGTTGTATTGCAGCTTGGTATGGCTCCTGCTCTGCCCAAGACCACAAGGATCTATAAAAGGATGTGAATGTAGCCCAATCCATCACGCTAACCAGCATCCCATCCATTGACTTTGTCTACACCTCCCGCTGCCTTCGAAAAACATAATTAAGGACCTCACGCACCCCAGACATTCTCTCTTCCACCTTCTTCCTTTGGGAAAAAAATACAAAAGTCTGAGGTCATGTACCAAACAACTCAAGAACACTTTCTTTCCTGCTGCTGTCAGACTTTTGAATGGACTTACCTTGCATTAAGTTAATCTTTCTCTACACTCTAGCTATGACTGTAACACTACATTCTGCACTTCCTTGTTTCCTTCTCGATGAATGGTATGTTTTGTGCAATGGTATGTTATAGTGTGCAAGAAACAATACTTTTCACCTTATGATAATACGTGACAATAATAAATCAAATCAAAACATTACAGAAAAGAATCAGTATTAAATTCTTCCCCTTCAAGGTTACATTCAGTTTATACGAATGACCCTTTGAAACATGGTGTATACTTACCCAGACTAAATAATAGATACCAAATATAAGACTTTTAAACATATATTCTCATTACGAACTTGAAAATACATTAGTGAAGGCAATTTACTTCATAGTCTGACAAGTATCAGTTGAAATTGCTCCCTGACACAATGCTATATTTATATTATCATTCCTCACAACCAGTGAACATGGCAGGTGATATTTTTCAGTCACATTTTTCACATATTGTAAAACAGTAAGAAATTGTTGCAATGGAAATATAATTATCACATTTTAACGAACAGACAAATCAATACCTTAACACGTACATGCATATAAGAGACTTTAAGTTAGCCCATCACTAATCTGAAACATTTATTGTGCAGGTAAAGAAGTAATTTAACGCACATAAAACTAACTGAGGAAGGCTTGACAGAACAGCTGGTCTTTTCTGGACCATCAGCTTTGTGTTTTACTTTGTTCGTAATAAAAAACAATGGAGCGAATTTTACCGTCCCGCCACCACAGGAATCGAGCAGACGAGGAGCAGACCAGGGAAAGCTCCATTGACCTTGATTCTGGTTTCAGGGCGGCAAGCGAGACTGGAAAATCCTGCCTTTTGAACCTACCTTGTAGGTTTAACATTGGCTGATTATTATTCTTTGAAGGAAGTTAATGGGTTACCTAATGGTCAGTTAGCATATGTGCTCCTGACCATGGTAGAGAAAAAAATACTACCTAAATAACTGGAAATATTTAAGTTAAAAATTAAGCAGTGGAGAAATCAAGAAAGTTTGGCTTAATAATTAAGATTTTTATCATAGGAATTTTAAATCTTGGCATCCCAATCCTACCTTTCCAAATGATCTTTGAACACAAAGGACTAGATTGTAATGTTAGAGGCAGCAATCAGTATTGGAACTAATCCTGCATCCCACTCCCAGCTCTGTTTCAACCTTAAGTGAATAGAACTTCCAAGTCCTATTACAACAGTTGGAAGTCGTTGATTAACCCATAACTCTCTCAAGTAAAAAAAAGGAGTCGTCAAGCCTGCTGTGTAAACAGCGTCAAGCATTTGTAAAATGATAGGTAGCTGGGTTGCAAAAACAAGAACAGATAACCCTTCACAAGTAAACAAACTGACTTCAGAACTGCAAAAGTAAAGTTTATTTATGAGTCACAACTCAGCTTACATTGACATTGCAATGAAGTTACCATGAAAATCCACCAGTTGCCACACTCCGGAGCCTGCTCGGGTACACTTAAGGAGAATTTAGCATGGCCAATGTACCTAACCTGCACGTCTTTCGGACTGTGGGAGGAAACCAGAACACCCGGAGGAAATGCACACAGACACGGGGAGAATGTCCAGATTTAGCACAGACAGGGATTCAAGTCGGGAATCACATGCCGGTCCCTGGTGCTGTGAGGCAGCAGTGTTAACCATTGTGCCACGGTGCTACTAGCTCAACAGTCTGGACTTAATGTTTAAAAACAATGGGAAGAACTTAAATAATGTTATCATATTAGGCTACACTTTCACTACTATAAAATATACTGTACTATTTCATGAACTTTTAAAGAAATTCCTCTGAAGACATTTCTGCGTTTGCAATGTTGATCTTTTACTTGACAGCTTACTTGTTGGCAGAAATAGCAATCTGGCAAATACATAGTTTAATGGGTGGCACATCTTTCAAGCACTGTCATGACTCACCTCACTGAACACAGATACAACTCGTGCTACAGCATTTAATGATGAACTGTAAAGGAGACAAAACCATTTTACTTACCTTTTGAACTTCCGAGCTCTAACCCATGATTCACATCTTCATGCAGCAGATGTAAAACCCGACAGCTGCTAAAGTCTGGCTGCCTCTATAAAAATTAAAAGACCACGAGGCATGGGTTCTCAATGAGCCCACGATACCGTTAATCGCCTTCTTAAGAGGAAATGAAAACCGGTCAGCTCACAAACAGATGCAGGGCTTCCAACACAGTTGTCTGCGGCCATTATTTCTGGTCCCACCTCCACATAGTTCCTGATGAGAAACATGAAAATCTGGGCCATCCTGTTTCAATGGTGGGGGGGTAAGGACTTCATTCAGGATGGAAAACTGATGGATTTGCTGACAAGCATATGACTAATTTACTTGTTATACATGCTCTTAACAAGGCTCTGCACCAATTCTGATAGAGACAAGGCAGGGATGGGCAATAATTCAGTGATTGTATAGTAAACATTTATAGGTCCTTGGTAATTATTTACTGCTATTCTGCACTGGTCCACTGGAGTATTAGCTTAATTCAATTAGTCGCACTATTGTCTCTAAGTCATAAAGTTGTGGATTGAAATCTCTCTGCAGTTAATTGAGCATTCCACGTAAAATCATGGCACTGAAGGAATGCTGCACCAAATGAGCTAGGTAAAAGCCCGAATGACCATAGGCTGCTCTCCCCTTTGAGGCAAGTGGCAAGGTTGAAAAGGCACGCCGTGATGAATAATATTAGCCAGTATGGGAATTGAACCTGGGCTGTTGGTATCACTCAATCTTAAACCAGCTGTCCAGCCAACTGAGCTAACCACTAATATGAACTACTCACTGTTTGGCTACTTAGGTGGCATGGTGGTACAGGGGTTAACACTGCTGCCTTACAGCGCCAGGGGTCCGAGTTTGACTCCCAGTGTCTGTGTGAAGCCTGCACATTCTCCCTGTGTTTGCATGGGTTTCCTTTGGGTGTTGCTGTTACCTCCCACAACTCAAAAGACACGCTGGTTAGGTGCACTGGCTGTGCTAATTACTTCCTTAGTGTATGCAAGCAGGCACTGCAGTGTGGCGACATGGAGATTTTCACAGTAACTTCACTGCAGTCTTAATGTAAGCTTTCTTGTGACACTAATAAATAAATTTAAACTTTAGGTCAAACAAAATGGCTATCAGACTTGTTTACATAACAAGTTAAATCATTTCAAAGTCTTTGTGTGTGAAATTTTTGTGTGAAATTGTGTCAAACATTTGAGAGGCTTCTTAAATACATCTAAATTTAAAATTCACTTTCACAAATAACCCAGACATAAAAGATAAGGCCAAGCTTAGTAAGTCGAGAGAAAAGGTCAAGAGAAAATTTAGTAAATCCACTAATAGATCCACTAATTTTTAAATTCTCCTTCACCATTAACTAATTACAACTCATAGTGAAAGCAGAGTGAAAAACATTCGCTGGTGAAAAACATCAAAATGCCAAAAGAACGGATATGGGAATCTCTAGGCTGACTTGGTTAAAGCTAGCATTTGATTCTTTAGAAATGTCTTCAAAATGCTTTCTCTTGATCCAGACATTGAATATTTTCCAGACAACTACGTGCAAACAACACTAGCATGTTAATGTATCATGCTGCTGTTGTAAATTTACTACAAGAAATACTAAAATCGATGACCATCAATTCCCAGATCCCATTACATCCATTAAGGGGGAGGTGATGGCCTAATGGTATTACCGCTAGACTATTAATCCAGAAACTCAGCTAATGTTGTGGGGACTCAGGTTTGAATCCCGCCATGGCAGATGGCGGAATTTGTATTCCATAAATAATGAAATTAAGAATCTACTGATAACCATGAAACCATTGTCAATGTCAGAAAGGAACACCTGGTTCACTAATGTCCTTTACCTGGTCTGGCCTACATGTGATTCCAGAGTCACAGCAATGTGGTTGACTTTCAACTCCCAGTTGATCAAGGGCAACTAGGAATGAGCAATAAATGCTGGCCAGCCAGTGACACACAACTCCCAGCAATGACTAAAAAAAAGTCTTTGCCCTATCATTCTTTTCAACAAAACACTATTGGATTTTCAAAATGGAACTTTCAAACATTCAGAATACACCTTGCTGGACTCCAGCACTCCTTTACTTTATCTTCTATTGAAAACATTAGGGGATGACTTTCATCTGCATTCTGCTCCCTTCACTGGAAAACTGGCTGGTAGACAGTTTAACACAAGAACCTACTCTTAACTGCCAAGTGCGCCAGTCAGGAGCTTTATTGCAGAGGATATGTGGCACAGAAACAGGCCATATGGCCGGCACAATCAGTCCAGGCCGATGATTATGCTCCACTGGAATCTCCTCCCATTTTTTCTCATCTATGTCTATTATGAAATATTTAAATCAGCTTTATGTGGGACGTTGTTGCAATCTTATATTGACTGTCCTACAAGCCACTCTAGAAAACCCCACTTAAACTCATCACCCTGATTCATCTTGAAGTCATAAAAATCCAACCCCTACCCCACCCCTAAGAATAACACCTGGTTCAGTTCCGCAGAACAGCTGCCAAATTTTCTCTGCCCTCTCCCAGTGGCGTGCCTATCAGCATTTGTTCAGCACTGGTGGCTTGCCAGTTTTATTCTAATAAAATGTCACCATGAAAATGGTTAGGCTTCAGCCCCATGCATTTCCAACCCAAAAATCATACCCCCAGTCTTCTTCAATCAGGTAAATGTTTCCATTCCTCTCAGGTACATACCTGGTCTGATTGGATAATTTTTCACCTCACATTGGGATTTATTTTCTACTATAACTAATCAATTTCTGTTAAAGCATTTTTTTTTCAAAAAAACATCTTTATTGCAGCACCAAGGGACTGCTTGATAGAGTTTAAGTAGAAAGTTCTACATTTTTCAGATCCCAGCATTTAACCTGGCAACTAATCTTCATGTCTGAATATGATATAAGGAGCATTAGAGTACTTTACTAGAAATGCATGCTCCACTTCTCCACTTTAACATGCTTTTAGATTAAACGTTGAATATATTTTGCTCCTTTTTTGCAAGAAATGACAATTATTAGCTCCATTACGAAGTTCCAACCCACGGATTTTATTCTTTATGATTGATTTACACTTGGCTGTCCTACAATTTCATTTTAATGCATAAAATACAGATTTGCTATTATTTTGGTTGCAAATGACACAAAAATATCTTGTAGTGGTGACAGCATTCACAAACAATTGCTAATTTTATCCACTTTGGTAGCAATTATAGGAAGACAGATTATTGCTTGAATGGGGTAAATTGAGAGAGGTGGATACTCCACAAGACCTTGGAATCCTCGTGCATCAGTTGCTGAAAGTTAGCACGCAGCTACAGCAAGTAGTAAAGGAGGCAAAGAGTATGTTGGCCTTCGTAGCAAAGGATTTGAGGACAGGGATGTTTTGCTGCAATTGTATCAGATGTTGGTGAAGCCACACCTAGAATAGTGTGTGCAGATTTGGTGTCCTTATCTGAGGAAGGATGTTCTTGCTAAACAGAGAGAGTACAGCAAAAGTTCACTGGGCTGATTCCTGGGATGACAGGTCTGTTATATGAGCAGAGACCAAGTCGGTTAGAATTATATTCACTGGAGTCAAGAAAAGTGAGAGAGAATCTCATAGAAACTTATAAAATTCACCCAAGATCAAGATGAATGGCGGAGCAGGCTTGAAGGGCCGAATGGCCTAGACCTGCTTTTCATTTCTATGACTCACAGTTACGATGCTTATTCAAATTTTAGTGAAAAAAATAATTCTAGCTCCCAATGTGAGGCTGTTATTTATGCCATTTTGATTTCACAGTGAAATTTGATTAAAAACCTCCAAAAATAAAAAGCATGTTCAAAAGTTGCAAGATATACAATGTAGCGACAACCGACCCCATTTTACATACACACTTTGGACTTGACATTAAAAAAGCTAAATCTAGTACCCTGGGCAAAATGCTTCTTTTTTAACTCTGATGGGGTTACATGGCAAAACAAAACAAAGCAGTGGTTGATCTGCTCGATTTCTCTTCCATTTTAGAGTAACAAATATGAAGTTTGCTATGCAACATTTACAAACATTTGATCCATATCAACATACAATAGCTGGTGGGATCATATATACATGTAAAGGAGACATGGTGGCACAGTGGTTAGCACTGCTGCCTCGTAGTGCCAGAGACCTGGGTTCAAATCCATCTCTGGGTGACTGTGTGGAGTTTCCATCTGCTCCCTGTGTCTGCGTGGGTTTCCTCCAGGTGCTCTGGTTTCCTCCCACCCTCCAAAGATGTAAAGGTTAGATGCACTGCCCTTTAGTGTCTCAAGATGGGCGGGGGATTTGTGGGATAAATGTGTGGAATTATGGGTATTGGAGGGACACTGTATATCCTGCAGCTTTTGAATATGCTTTTTATTTTTTTAGGGGTTTTTAAATCAAATTTCGCTGTGAAATCAACATGGCATAAATGACAACAGTCTCACATTGGGAGCTAGACTTATAAGATGCTATGTCTGAGAGTCGTTGTAAATTCAATGGACTAAATGGCTTCCTTCTGTACTGTAGGGATTCTGTGATGATATCTATGTGCTGGTGACCAAGTCTCGGCCTTACATTTCTTATTCAAGTTGTTGGCCACCTTCAATTTTAACCCAAGATAATATTACTGAATTGAAAATAAATGAACATATTGACGATCCAGGGGGGCAGAAATACTGGGAGGCATCTTTTACTTTTGCTGACGGTAATCTTGTGGGTGGGCATGACATTTACTTAGTCAGTGTAGTAGTGAACCTGACCCCTGCTGCCTTTCCAACTCCACCTGAATCAAGTTCTGGACAGGGAGGCCCACACTTGACCATCCCATCTGCGGCTAATTGAGGACCTTCAGTGGCCAATAGTTGACCACTTAAAGGCCCCATCCCACCATTGCTGGGTTAACTTAGCTTCAAATGGGCCTGTAGCCAAACTGTGTGCACAACAGGTGAGTCTGCGTGGGCTGTCTGTCTTCTTGGAGCAGGGGGTGGATCGCGGAGTACCTTGATTGATTGTAGGCAGTCATCCAGGCCCTGGACTTTGGGAAGGGAGGCAGCATTGAGAGGCACCCTTGGTCCCTTTCTTCCAACCTTCTGCACCCCACTCCTCACAAACCCCTGAACAACTGCCCCACATTATCTAACTATAGAGTCTGGGTCCTCCGCCATCCTGGGACATGAGGAGTTGTTCTTCCAGCAACAACCAGGGCATCCTCAGTGGCTGCTGCTGAGTACAAGACCTGCCAGATTCTGATTGGGTGGCTGATCCCACGGTGCAGGACTTCTGTCCTTGTGATCTTGATCCCTGGGCGGGCCTTGCCACTGCCTGGTTGGCGCATGATTAGGAGATCTTCCTGAACAGAGGCATTCTGGGCCAGGCAAGACCCAGACTCTGCAACAAAATTTTACCTACTGAGTGGGAATTGCACTATTTACATTTGTTTGGAGGCCAGGGAAAGAAGGGTGGGGGCTGGGAGAAAGAGGGGTGGATAAGTAATTTTTATTCCCACTATTCAGCAGAACTTGAAGGCAGCTGGGGAGCAACAGTTATTATTTTAAAATTGAAGATGTCACCCAAATATTGGTGAAGTTCTCATCTAAAATTTCAGATTGATAGTATAATCAGAGTCCCAATGCAAATACTGATGTGACAAATTGGGGAAGTGGATCCAGGGCTGAAAGAAGTCCAGCAAACTGGGTTATGTTATTGTAATTTTGAAAGAGAATGTGTGAGCATGTGAAGCATAAATGTTTTCTCTGGGAATCACAAGGAAACCTTGCACTCACATTGCCATACTGAATGGTGGGACAGGTTCAAGGGTCCAAATGGCCTACTTCTACTCCTTATATTCTGGTACCATCAATCAGCAGTTACACAGCAACAATTTGATCTCTGATGCCCAGTTTGGGTTCTGATAGGGCCATCCAGGCCCTGAACTTATTACAGCCTTGGTCCAGACATGGAGAAAAGAGCTGAATTCAAGAGGGAAGGTGAGAGTGATGGTCTTAAATATCAAGGCATTTAAATGAGAAGGAGCCCTGGCAAAAATGAAGTCAGTGAGAGTTGGCGGTGGTGGTGGGGGAAACACTTCACTGGCTCTAGTCACACCTAGCATGATGGAAGATGGTTTTGTTTGTTGGAATCCAATCATCTCAGTGCAAGGCTATTATTGCAGGAATTCCTCTGCAGGCCCATTTCAGCTTCTTCATCAATAATCTTCCATCATAAGGTCAGAAGTGGGAACGCTCACAGATGATTACACAATATTCTGTACCACGTGCAACTCCTCAGATATTGAAATAGCCTGTACCAGTATGCAGCATGCCTGGAGAATATTCAAGTTTGAGCTGATAAGTGGCAAGTAATATTCCCGCCACACAAATGCCAAGCAATGATCATCTCCAATAAGACAGAATCTAAACATTTTCTCTTGACACTTAATGGCATTAGCCTCACTGAATCCTCCACCATCAATGTCCCAGAGGTTACTATCAAACAGAAACTGAACCTGCCATGCTAATACTGAGGCTACAAGAGCAGGTCTGAGGCTGGGAATTCTGCAGTCATCGCCTCACTCTCCAAAGCATGTCCACCATCTAGTGGAAAGTGGACAAGTGAAAAAGACAACACTTTAAAATTCTGAGAGATAAAGACCATAAAATCCTTACAGTGCAGAGAGAGGCCATCCAACCCATCAGATCTGCACCGGCTTCCCAGAGGAGTATCCCATTCAGGCACCGCCCCCCCCCCCCCCACTTCTGTCCTATCCCCATAACCTTGTGTATTTATCATGGCTAATCCACCTAACCTGCAGATCTTTGGATTGCAGGAGGAAACTGGAGCTCTTGGAGGAACTGATCTTGAAAAGTTGAACATCTGTCCTCTCCAACTTACTGTGCTTCCAAATGTTTTGTTCATGTATCAAATTCCCCGCACTGGCAATATTTTGCTTTCTACTTCTAATTATTCCAGTTTTATGTTAAAGAGAGTCAAGATAAGATATAGGAAATAGAACTGCTACAAACCAATTCCCATTGCCTACAAAGCTGGAGAGAACATTTTATTTCTAAAATGTAAAGAATTTACTTGAACATTAAAAGGTGCTTGGATGGGCAAATGACCCTGGCAATCCTGCTGATTTTCAATTCTGTTCTCAGTGCCAGCAGGAATAATTCATTGAGATGAACTTCCATAAGCGGTGCTTATATATTCACTACGATGTGGAGATGATGGCGTTAGACTTGGGTCAAGACTCACCTGGTGAAGGACCGGCGCTCTGAAAGCTCATACCATCAAAGAAACTTGCTGGACTTTAACCTGGTGTTGTGAGATTCCTTGCTGTATATTCACTAACAGAGATAATGGGGCTAATTTGAACTTGTGGCTATCAGAAATCTGATGGGATCAGATACAGCACCGATTTTGCAACTGTCTAAACTGAAAAGGAGGGTGGTGGGCACATGGGAACACCACTGCCTCCAAATTCTCCTCCATGTCACACACCACCCTGACCTGGAAACACATCAGCATTCCTTAGTCATTTTTGGGTCCAAATGCTGACTGCACTGTGGGCATATCTTAACCATGCAACCGCAGTAGTTCAAAAAGACAGCTCACCAAACCTTCTCAATTAAACTCAATTAGGATTGGACAATAAACACTGGCCTCTGTTAACAACACCACAGAAAGCAGTGGAGGCTGGGCCATTTAATTTATTCAAGGTTCAGTTAGATAGATTTTTGGTCGACAAGGGAGTAAAGGGTTATGTGGGGGCCAGACTGGAATGTGGGATTGAGACCACAATCAAATCAGCCATTATTTATTGGAAAGTGGAGCAGGCTGGATGGACTGAATGGCTTAAGATCTGGCAAATGGAGTATAATATGAGCAATTAAATTATTCATTTTGTCAGGAAGAAAAAAATATTATCTGAATATTATCTAAAGGGTAAGAAATTGGACAACCCTGAGATTCTGAGAAATCTGAGTGTCCCAGTGCAAAAAGTTAGTATGCAGGTACAGCAAGTAATTAGAAAAGCTAATAGAATATGATTATTTATTGCGAGGGGAATTGAACACAAAAGTAGGGAGGTACATTTCAGTTGTACATGACATTGAGACCATGTCTAGAATACTACATACAATATTAGTCTCCTTATTTAAGGGCGGATATAAGTACATTAGAAGCAGTTCAGAGTGGGTTTACTGAATTAAAACCAGGAATGGGCAGGCTATCTAATGGGCAAAGAGTAGATAAGCTAGGCTTGTATCCACTGGAGTTTTAAAGGTCTTGACAGGGTCGATGTGAAAAGAATGTTATCTCTTGTGGGAGAATCTAGAAATAGTGGTCACTGTTTAAAGATAAAGGACTGTCTATTTCAGACTGCAATGAGAAGAATTATTTTCTGAGGGTATTGAATCTTTGGAACTCACTTCTTCAAAAGGAAGTGGAAGCAGATTCTTTGAATGCTTTCAGTACAGAGGTAGATTGATTCTTGGTAAACAGGTGGGTGAAGGGTTATTGGGATTAGGATGGAGGTTACAGTCCAATCAGCTATGATTTTATTGAATGGCAGAGCAGGCTCAAAGGGCCGAACAGCCTACTCCTGCCCCTATTTCCTACGTTACGGATCCAGCCTTTAAGTCCTTGTCCTAAGGCAGGAATGTGATGAAATACTCTCCAAATGCCTGGGTGACTGCAGGTCCAACAACCCTTAAGAAACTTGACTCCATCCTGAACAAAGCAGGTCACTTATTGGTACCCATCGACAACTTAAGCAGTCCGCCACCAACAAACATTGGCAGCGGTTTGTATTATATACAAGATACACTGAACCAAGGCTTCTTCGACACAACATTCAAAACCTGTGACTTCAACCACTTAGGAGAGAAAGGACAGTAGACACATGGAACACAACAAACTGACTTGGAACTCTATCGCCGTTTCCTCACTATCACGGGATCAAAATCATGGAATGCCTTCCCTCACAGTACTGTAGGTGTTCCTGCTGTTGTTCAAGAAGGCACCACTACTAGCACTTCTCAAGGACAATTTTGGATGGCCAACAAATAGTGACCTTGTCGGCGATGGCTACATCCCATAAGAGAACATTAAACAAAAATTTCACCCAAATCCAGAATCTGATCACAGTAACATGATCACTAATTTTGTACCTCATTAGTCCAACTAGAATTGCCAAATTTCTTTTCCAGCAACTGAAGACTTCTAACATGATAACAATTATGCAAGTACCACCCCCCCCCGGCCCACCCCAACATCCCCAAAAAAATGTGCAGAATCAAAAATCTCTTAATTATCTTTGGTAGTTATTGTAATTTTCTTTTGTTAAAATAATCCTTGTGACATAGTGTCACATTTTTGGCCTCATTTTTGAGTAATAGCATGCTGACTTATATTATTAACTCAGTGGATGCCAGAAATTGAATCAAAGACCGTAATTTTCATACAAGCTGTTTAAGCTCATGTGATAATAATACTTGCTCTACGTATATAATATGATGTTTAAGGGGAATGTTTTAAAATTTTTTTTCTACAGGCAATCAGCATGTCTGGGCAATGCAACTCCAGATGCTGGGGAAGCAGGATAATTATTGCAGCCATGTAGTGATTACTTAGGAGAGAACTAATGGATTTTTGTTTATTGTTGAAGATTTCCCTTAGGTTTTTTTGGTTAGGTTGATTGATGGGGTCATGTGATAATTTTAAGTCTGTAACAGAATGTTGCTTATTTGGAACTGAAACAGTGATGAGTTAGGAATTAAAGTTGTTTTTTTTAACTTTTGTTCAACTGTTCAGAGTTAAGTTCTTCGTTTTGTTAAGGGTTACACTTAAACAGTGTTAATAAAGTTTTTTTCAGTATAAAAGATCCCTAATTTGTCATCAGAATTAATCCCAGAGTGAGGCAATCTAGCTTCATGTTTGTGGCAAATTAGAAAAATTGTTCGATCCAGTTGGGCTTCCGAATAAAATTTGGAATTCTGGTTGAGAAAGCATTTAATAAGGAAAGTAGCATCCTGTGTTTATAGATAAGGGCAAAAGGTACAAAGGCAAGGAAGCTATGGCAAACATTTTAAAAACATTGCTTCAGGTTCAACTGGAATGCTGTATTCAATTCTGGGCACCATACTTTAGGATGGATGTCCAGAAGTTAGAAAAGGTGCAGAAATGATTTACAAGAACAGTCTTGGGGTGAGAGGCTTTAGTAATGTGGTCCAATTTTATATTCAAAATGATGAGATGTCAGGATAGTGTGGGTAGGAAGTAGATATAATTAAAAACTGAAAATGCTTAAAAAATCTCAGCAGATCAGGCAGCATCTGGGGAGAGTGAAACAGAGGGTGGAATTATCTGCCCCGCCCACCACAAGACTGAAAATTCCTATCAGAATTCATTAGGCCATTCGCTGGTTCATTAGATTTTCTAGTTCCGCTGGCAATGTTTGCCTTGGTGAGTGGGACAAGAAAATCCCACCCAGAGTTAATGTTTCAAATCAAATATGAATCTTCTTCAATTCTGTTGAAGGTACAATTTCAGTTAAGGTACGAATCAGCCATGATTTAATAGAACTCTACATCTAGAGATCCTTCAAATATTCATTAAAAATGCCACACCAAAATCAAAATTAAGTATACTGTGATGAAATAGTTGCTTGGTGCATTGAAATAAGCTAAACAAATACTGGAATACGTCAATTGGATACAAAAGTGGTCATTCTCATAGAATCATAGAATCCTACAGGGCAGAAGGAGGCTATTTGGCCCATCGAGTCTGCACCAACAACAATCCCACCCAAGCTAAAAGCGTGCTTTATTACTCTGCAAATCCCTCCAACCTGCCACATCTCAGGACTCTAAGGGTTAATTTAGCATGTGCAATCAACCTAACCCACACATCTTTGGATTGTGGGAGGAAACCGGAACACCTGGAAGAAACCTATGCAAACATAGGGAGAATGTGCAAACTCCATATAGACAAGTTGGGAATCAAACCCAGGCCCCTGGAGCAGTGAGGCAGCAGTGCTAACCACTGTGCCACCATGCTGCCCTTCTCAAAAGATTAATAACAAATTGCATACACTAAACCAATCAGAAAAGTATTCCATTTGCTTTGTTGTTGCCATTGTAGAGGTCAAACATTCGATTCCATTTTCTACTAATTCAACTAATGGACTATGCGATTGGAACCCTGCCACAAAAAGTTTAAAATCAGTCCCAGTTATGAACATTATGTTATCCCTGATTTACCGTGGGCACAACTCATTTTTAAAATATTGCATAATGGTAGTTCTAAATCTTAATTTGGGAGGTACATACCTATATGACAAAAGAAATTAATGCACTCTCAAAAAACACAATTATATTCGAAATCCCAGTGTGCAATGCACTGGTTCATATATGTGCTTGAGATTTCTCCATTTTACATTTCAACCAAATTATTAACCCTATATAGTAACTAGATCGTGCTCCACTAATCATGACCAAATATAATGTTGGCTTCATCCCTCTGCCAGACATGCCAAAGCAGGTTCCAAGATGATTTCCTTCAATTCTAAAACATTTTCTTTCCCTTCCTTCCAATTTTCCCCATTCACTTGTGGAAATGCTGACTGCTATTAGGGTATGGTTCCACAGACACAACAAACCTGTAATGGAAACCCTGCCTTACATTTTGTTTCTTAATCACTGTTCTTGTGGCTGATTGAAGTGCAATATTATCAGTGAGCTGGCTGAGATTAGTTAACTCAGCAGAGACCACAGTTTAAATCTTAGACCTACACCATTCACATGTTTCAGGTGTACACAAAACAAAGCATCTAACAACCAAGTCAACTGGAGAGTGTTTCTTCTTTTTATACCCACTGCATATTGACCTGCTCCCAGTTACTTGTCAATAAAGCTCTTGAGCCAACCATTAAGAATTGACTTGGCCTTTTCAATGACTTGCTGCCATTACCTGATTGAGGTCGGGAATCAGAGATAAATGCCCAACTCTTCCATGACATAAAGATTTGAAGCAACACAGCACATAGACATTTGTCTTACATGGCTCAGGTATGTTATTTGTAAATGGAAAAAGAGTCAACATGCAAAAAAAAATGCAATTAATTAATTGCTTAATCTGCACTCTGATAAGATATTTTCAGGACATGACATTCTACCATACTAGAACATAGTTAGATTCTGAAACTTGTCTAATTCCTGCACGACAGTTATCACTCTTTGCAGTAAAGTAAAATTTGGAGGTAATTATTAAATCCCATTTTAAAACTCAAAAATCATGCATGCATAAAAATAGAGTTGGATTCCATTTTCGCGAGTTCTTGATCTCAGTGTATAATCTCACAGAAATTATATACAATGTATTAATCCCTATTCAACAGGAACAAACGCCAATGGTGAATAAGAATCAATTATCTTCAAAAGAGCGACTATCATCAAAAACGTCAGGATGGGATGTTTCTGCTTGTACAAAACCAAAAAATAGTGTGTGTTGTAACATGAAGCAAAGACATATATAATCTACGTTTACGATACACACAGATAAATACAAGAATTAGAGAGAGCATGTTCACATGCTGCATAAACTCAAGTATGCTGTACTACAATTTAAAAATGGTTCTTCATCTGCATTTAAAACTGATTATATATTTGATGCCTGTTTATAATCAATCACATAACAAGCTCCTGGTACTACGCACGTCGCTTCATTCCCACTGCCCAAAGATTAGAGACTCATCCAAAGTTACCATAATGTTTTCTCTCTCTCCACAGTAATGTATGAATTATGTTGTGAATGCTGTCACCCTGCTGTCTCATTCAATAGACTGATGGCACAGTTGCTGTTTTCTTCCAAGGGCAATTTGTAACATGGTGTGAAACTGCCTGATTTGCCCCAGAGGCGATGGATCAACTTCTTTATTTATCTCAACGGGGGTGGGGACAGAGAAGAAAATCTCCTCTGAGTGAATTTCATTTCAATCTCATTTCAAACCGATTGAACTTCATGGCTTATTGTTTCGTGGCCCTTAAGTAAATGAAGTTTGCGAGGTTGCAGTCGTATTGCTTTTCAACAGAAGCCTTGCATGAAAAACTGCCTCTCTACTCGTCATAAATCAGTATTTGATGTCGAACAATCTTCGCATTTCCTCTTCTTTTTTCCCTTGGACTCTCTTGTCCATACAGGCATACGTTGATTTTCTATAGCAGCGCCGAAGGTCCAATATCATATCATTTTACATTACCTCTTTGATGTAATATTTAGATTTTAAAAAATAAACTTTCATCTCTATTTCATAATGATTTGTCAGACTACACGAAGCCCAGACTGCAATTTACAATGTCAGTTACACTCTAATGAACCCAATGTTTTAATTACAAAATGTGTGAAGGAAGCAAGTGTCCATTCGACAAGTAAGTTAAAGTTCTGACTACTATTTAGGTGTAGTTAAGTCCGTTTTAAAAAAAAGAACAAGACTGAATGGACACTTCTACTTAATAAACTGACCTTTACAGCACTAAATTGTAACCCCTTGCAGATTACTTTATTTACCTGCTTGGTGGCCTTAACTCTTGACTTGTCCGAATTTCATTTAGAGGAACGTTAGATAACAAGACTGTCTAATTCACTAGATGTGACAATTTCCTGAATGAGTAACCATACTCACATCTCTGGTTGCGGCGTTTGCCTTTAACCATGCTCATTCTAAACGGGTCCAGGGTTCTTCTATAGTAATCCTATTCCCGGACAGTTAATGCAAACGCTTCTCCGTCTTCACAGGGAGGCAGTTGCTCGACTCACCAACCAGTGATCTAACACCGGTAGGCTGGATGCTACCAATTCACATGAAATAACAGGGGAGAGACAGCCTCCATCCTGCAGTCTTTTTCACTGCAAATCCTAAAGATAAATCTTTCATCCAATTCTATTTCGCGCAAAACAAAATGTTCTCAACGGACCAGATGAAACGAAGATAAAATGTGCACCAAACCAATTATGTTTCCGCTCAATCTTAAACCAGAATTTTCCATTGTTCCCCTGTTAAATATTGTTTTTTTTTATCTGCATTTCGCACATTCTAAGTGATTTTCAGAAGAGTTCATCACTTCATACAGTTTGCTGGTATGTGCAACATTACTGAGCACACGGCTGATACTGCATTCAGAATTTTACATGCAAGTTAAGTCTGTAGCTGGACCTGAAATGATGCATTTCAGTTTCATTTCCAAATACCTGACCACACCTGACCCAGAGATGCAGACACACCTGTTGTATTTTTAAATAAGAAGTGCAATGAACAGATATTTTCACCCCACCCACAAACAATGGTAAATGCTGGCATTAACTGGATGGCACATTGCCAACTGTGGTTGAGTATATCTGGAGGATTCATCACCTCACCCATCTCCAAGCTTGATTACCCATCCTCATGGCACACCATCTCTCCACCCCCATTGGTAAGTGAGAGGGCACTTGAAAACCTAACTGATTAGTGCTTTACTGTTTATGTTCAATCTCCAAAATTACTAATAAACAGACACAGTCAAAAAAAAAGACACTTTATTCAATGTTGGTCTGATTTTTCTCCAGGGTTGCTCACAGCAAAGTCTTAGAGATTAATTCTGATCTGGGAAACTCCAACTAATCCTGGAGTAGTGGCAATTTTAAATGGATGATTGCTGTTGTTCCACAAAAGTCTGAGTAAGGAATGGTTGCAAGGATCACCATGTTCCCTATTCGGCCACTCAGTTAATTAAAGCCAGTATTGCATTTGAATAAATGTACCTCCACACATCCTAGCATTCTTTTTATTTGTTTGTGTGGCTCATAGAGTTATAGAATCCCTACAGTGCAGAAGGAGGCCATTTGGCCCAATGAGCCAGCACCAACAACAATCTCACTCAGGCCCTATCTCGTAACCTCATGTATTTATCTGATACTAAGGGCCAATTTAGCATGGCCAATCAACCTAACCCGCATATCTTTGAACTGTGTGGGGAAACTGCTGAATCCAGAGGAAACCCACACAGACATAGGGGGAATGTGCAAACACCATACTGTCATCTGAGGCTGGAATTGAACCCTGGTCCCCGGCACTGTGAGGCAACAGTGTTAACACTGGATAGCACTGCTGTGGTAGTCTGTGGCTTTACAAACTTGCGAATTGTACAAACTGAGGCCCGAACTTGAACAATACTCCCAATAGATTTCCGCATGCACCAATGTTTAACCATCATAACAACACTTTATACCATGCCAGATGTAACTGATGTACCTGAACGTAAAGTGTCCCATTGGGAAGACGCAGAATGGGCTCATGAAGGGCAGGTCACGTTTGACTAATTTGGTGGAATTCTTTGAGAACATTATGTACGCAGTGGACAATGGGGAACCTGTGGATGTGGTGTATCTGGATTTCCAGAAGGCATTTGACAAAATGCTGCACCAAAAAATGCTGCATAAGATAAAGGTGCATGGTGTTATGGGTAATGTATTAACGTTGATAGTGGATTGGTTAATTAACAGAAAGCAAAGAGTGGGGATAATTGGGTGTTTTTCTGGTTGGTGGTCAGTGACTAGTGGTGTGCCTCAGGGATCAGTGTTGGAACTGCAATTGTTTACAATTTATATAGATGATTTGGATTTGGGAGCCAGGTGTAGTGTCAAAATTCGCAGATGACACTAAGATGGGTGGAAGAGCAAAGTGTACAGGGGACGCTGAAAATCTGCAAAGGGAAATAGATAGTCTAAGTGAGTGGGCGAGGGTCTGGCAGATGGAGTACAATGTTGGTAAATGTGAGGCCATCCATTTTGGTAGGAATAATAACAAAATGGACTATTATTTAAATGGTTAAAAATTGCAGCACGCTGGGTGTCCTTGTGCATGAATCTCAAAAAGTTAGTTTGCAGGTGCAGCAGCTAATTAAGAAGGCAAATAGAGTTTTGTCCTTCATTGCTAGAGGGATGGAATATAAAAACAGTAAGGTTATGTTGCAACTGCATAAGATACTGGTGAGGCCACACCTGGAATAACGTGTACAATTTTGGTCTCCTTACTTGAGGAAGGATACACTGGCACTGGAGGGGGTACAGAGGAAATTCATTAGGTTGATTCTGAAGTTGAGAGGGTTGGCTTATGAGGAGAGACTGAGTAGACCGGGGCTAAACTCATTGGAATTCAGAAGAATGAGGGGAGATCTTATAGAAACGTAGAAGATTATGAAGGAAATAGATAAGATAGAAGCAGGGAAATTGCTTCCACTAGCAGGGTGAAACTAAAACTAGGGAGCAAAAGGGGAGCAGATTTAGGACTGAGTTGAGAAGGAACTTCTTACACAAAGGCTTATGAATTTGTGGAATTCCCTGCCCAGTGAAGCAGTTGAGGATACCCCATTGAATGTTTTTATAGAAGGATAAATACATTTTTGAACTGTAAAGAAATTAAGGGTGAGCAGATGGATACGTGGTGCTGAGTCCACAAAAAGATCAGCCATGATCTTATTGAATGGTGGAGCAGGCTCGAGGGGCCAGACGGCCGACTCCTGCTCATAGTTCTCATGTTCTTATGTCTTGTACTTGCGAATAAACAGAAAGTTCAAAGGACACTGGATACATGTGCAAATGTCACATATGGGGAGATGGTTTTCAGAACAATACAAGAAAATTGGCTTTGTCATGGCATAGGTGGCCTAAGAACATGGCTGCAGGAATATTATGAAAGACTATCATTTCAACTAAATCATTGAAAATAAGGAACTGAAGGTGAAACAGATGCCCCATAGGGTTTTTCTTTTATTTATTCATGGAACGTGGGCGTCGCTGGCTAGCTGGCATTTATTGTCCATCTCTAGCTGCCTTCTTGAATTGCTGCAGTCCATGTGCTGTGGGTTGACCCACAATGCCATTAGGGAGAGAATTCCAGGATTTCAACCCAGCGACCGCGAAGGAACAGCGATATATTTCTAGGTCAGGATGGTGAGTGACTTGGAGGAGAACTTGGCAGGCGGTGGTGTTCCCATTTATCTGCTGCTCTTGTCCTTCTAGATGGAAGTGGTCATGGGTTTGGAAGATGCTGTTTAAGGATCTTTGGTGAATTGCTGCAATGCATCGTGTAAATAGTACACACTGCTACTACTGCGCGTTGGTGGTAGAGTGATTGAATATTTGTAGAGTGGCGCCAATCAAGCACCCTGGATGGTGTCAAGCTTCTCGAGTGTTGTTGGAACTGCAGCCATCCAGACAAGTGGGGATTATTCCATTACACTCCTGACTTGTGCCTTGTGGATGCTGGATAAGCTTTGGGAAGTCAGGAGGTGAACTACTCACTGCAGTATTCCTAACCTCTGACCTGCTTTTATAGCCACTGTGTTTATGTGGTGAGTCCAGTTGAGATTTTGCTCAATAGTAACCCCAAGGATGTTGACGATGGGGGATTCAGAGATGGTTATATCATTAAATGTTAAGGGGAAGTGATTAGAATGTCTCTTATTGGTGATGGTCAGTGCTTGGTATTTGTGTGGTGCAAATATTACCTGCTGTTTGTCAGCCCAAGCCTGGATATTGTCCAGATCTTGTTGCATTTGAACATGAACTGCTTCAGTGTCTGAGGAGTGGCAAATGGTGCTGAACATTGTGCAATCATCAGCGAATATCCCCACTTCTGACCTTATGATGGAGGGAAGGTCATTGATGAAGCAGCTGAAGATTGTTGGATCTAGGACACTACCTTGAGGGACTTCTGCAGAGATGATTTGGAGCTGAGATGACTGACCTTCCACAACGACAACCATCATCCACTGTACCAGGTGTGACTCCAACCAGTGGAGATTCCAGTTTCCCTAGGTTTACTTGATGCCACACTCAGTCGAATGCAGCCTTGATGTCAAGGGCTGTCACTCTCACCTCACCTCTGGAATTTAGCTCTTTTGTCCATGTTTGAACTAAGGCTGTAATGAGGTCAGGAGCTAAGTGACCCCAGCAAAACACAAACTGAGCGTCACTGAGCAGGTTATTGTTGAGCAGGGGCTGCTTGATAGCACTGTTGATGACCCCTTCCATCACTTTACTGATGATCGAGAGTAGACGGATTGGGCGGTAATTGGCTAGATTGGATTTGTCCTGCTTTTTGTGTACAGGACATACCTGGGCAATTTTCCACATTGTTGGGTTGATGCCAGTGTTGTAACTTTACTGGAAGAGCTGGACCAAGGGAATGGCAAGTTCTGAAACACAAGTCTTCAGTACTATTGCTGGAATATTATCAGGATGCATTGCCTTTGCAGTATCCAGTGCCTCCAACCATTTCTTGATATCATGTATAGTGAATTGAATTGGCTGGAGACTGGCATCTGAGATGCTGGGGACCACTGGAGGAGGCCGAGATGGATCATCCACTCAGCACTTCTGGCTGAAGATTGTTGCAAATACTTCAACCTTATCTTTGACACTGATGTGCTGGGCTCCTCTGTCATTTAAGAAGGGGATATTTGTGAAGCCTCCTCCTCCAGTGAGCTGTTTAATTGTCCACCACCATTCACAACTGGATGTGGAAGGACTGCAGAGCTTAGATCCAATCTGTTGGTGTGGAATCGCTTAGCTCTATCACTTGCTGTTTTTCTATTTAGCAAGGAGTCCTGTTTTGTAGCTTCACCAGGTTGACACCTCAGTTTTAGATATGCCTAGTGCTGCTCCTGGCACTCCTGCATTCTCCATTGCACCAGGGTTAGAATCATAGAAAAACTACAGCACAAACAGGCCCTTCGGCCCACAAGTTGCGCCGATCTTATCTCTACCTATGAGTCTTACCTATAACCCTCAATCATATTAAGGCCCATGTACACATCCAGAAGTCTCTTAAAAGACCCTAATGAATTTGCCTCCACCACCACCAATGGCAGCTGATTCCACTCACCCACTGCCCTCTGAGTGAAAAACTTAGCCTGATATCTCCTCTGTATCTACTCCCCAACATCTTAAACCGGTGTCCTCTTATGGCAGCCATTTCAGCCCTGGGGAAAAGCCTCTGAGAATCCACCTGATCAATACCTTTCATCATCTTATACATCTGTATCAGGTCCCCTCTCATCCTTCGTCTCTGTAAGGAGAAAAGATCGAGCTCTCTCAACCTATCCTCATAAGGCATGCCTCCCTATCCAGGTAACATCCTTGTAAGTCTCCTCTGCACCCTTTCAATGGCTTCCACATCCTTCCTGTAATGAGGTGACCAGAACTGAGCAAAGTACTCCAAGTGGGGTCTGACCAGGGTCTTACACAGCTGCAGCATTATCTCCTGACTCCTAAACTCAATTCCTTGATTGATGAAGGCCAGTACACCATACGCCTTCTTAACCACATCCTTGACCTGCAAAGCCGATCTGAGAGTCCTATGAACCTGGACCCCAAGATCCTTCTGATCTTCCACACTGCTAAGAGTCTTACCCTTAATATTATATTCCTTCATCCCATTTGACCTGCCAAAATGGACCACTACACATTCATCCGGGTTGAAGTCCATCTGCCACTTCTCCGCCCAGTCTTGCATCCTATCTATGTCACACTACAACTTCTGACATCCCTCTAAACTATCCACAACATCTCCAACCTTCGTGTCATCGGCAAACTTACCAAGCCATCCCTCCATTTCCTCATCCAGGTCATTCATAAAAATCACAAACAGCAAGGGTCCCAGAACAGATCCCTGGGCACCGATCTCCATGCAGAAAAAGACCCATCTACAACCACTTTCTGCCTTCTGCGGGCAAGCCAGTTCTGGATCCACAAAGCAACGTCTCCTTGGATCCCAGGGGTTGATCCCCTGGCTTGATGGTAATGGTTGAGTGGGGGATATGGCAGGCCATGAAGTTGCAGATTGTGCTGGAGTATAGTTCTGCTGCAGTTGATGGCCACAGCGCCTCATGGATGCTCAGTGTTGAGTTGCTAGATCGGTTCAAAGTCTGTGCCATTAAGTACGGTGATAATGCCACTCAACACGATGGAGATTATTGTCAATGTGAAGGCGGGATTTCGTCTCCACAAGGATTGTGCATTTGCTCCCACAGAGTAAGTGAACAAAAATTAAAGAAG
Source organism: Carcharhinus amblyrhynchos (assembly GCF_965287045.1). Taxonomy (NCBI): domain Eukaryota; kingdom Metazoa; phylum Chordata; class Chondrichthyes; order Carcharhiniformes; family Carcharhinidae; genus Carcharhinus; species Carcharhinus amblyrhynchos. The sequence goes on along the minus strand of NC_137331.1, from coordinate 81,943,945 downwards.
TTGATCTGTGTCACTCTTATCTATCTCTGAGTGACTGGTTGCAAATCAGCCTTGTAAAGGGATGGAGAATAATTCGGCAGCACTCTGTCTCAAATAGGGATAGTGAATGGAGCAAAGAAAGACGTTAAGGCAGGGAAAGTAATACTGCACAATGTGGCAGCAAAATTTCATGTCATGATTTGACAGTGAACATAATGTGGTCAGAAAGATTACTATAATCTAATTAGAACCATGGAATGATACAACACAGAAGGCCATTCAACCATCATGCTTATGCCAGCTCTTCTGTTTTCCATATTACTATACTTCAAAACGCTTATGATTCCAAATAAATCTATTAAGACTTTAACCTGGTGTTTATGAGTCTTCCTACTATACTTCAGAAATACTTCATTGGCTGCAAAGTGCTTCGACATGTCTTGTGGTCATGAAAAGTGCTATGTAAATGCAAACCTTTCTCTTTGTTTTTGAGAGATTAAGGAAGTTAGTCCCACTTACCTGCTCTTCCTCCTGCAAATATTTTTACCATTTATAATGCGTTTATTTGATACGATTAAATAGATACATTAAATGAGAAGAATCACAGAAAGTTAGAACACAGAGAAAACCATTTAGTCCATTGTGCTCGTCTTTGAAAGGGCATTCATGCTTATTCCCACATCCCAACTTTTTATCTATAACTCGTTATGCACCTTCAAATACCTTCCAAATATATTTTAAATTGTTTTATTTTAATTATAAATTCCGTGTATATCTAAGTGGACATTTGATCTTGAGTTTGAACCTAGTGCGGTTTGCTGTAACTTGTGGTTAAATAGTTGGATGTTTCTGCACTACTGACCATTCATCAAATTGCAAAAATTGCACTTGAGCAATTCAGGCTAAAAGCTTTGAATCTCCAGCAAGTACAAACATTGTTATGACTTCAGGTTCACCTACAGGAACATAACCTTCCCTGTCCGAGTGACTGGACATTATAGGCAGGGTTTGAATTCAAAATATACTGATGTAATGAAATAGACAAAAATAAGCATGTATCAATAAAGATACGTTGAGCACCTGAAACTCTGCAAATGAATTCAAATGCACTCTTAAGGGAGCCTGCTAGATGAAGCAGAGATGTACAACACTAATTAGCAATTTTATAGTTTATTAGGTAATTTCACTGTTTATTGCCCTATGGTACATAAACAGAACTTTAGGAGGAGGAAAGCACTCTTCAAATGCCCAGTTGTAATGACTCTTTCAAATGCTCCGTGTGACATTAGGTTGATTAAATAAAAAGAGTTAAGATTATAGACTATAACAGTAATGGCACATTCTTCTGGAAGCATCTTTACCATTAGCCAACCACAGCAACTAAAAAAAAATCAATTCTCTACCAACAGAAAACTATCTATATTACTACTGAGTAAATGTTTTCTTACAGTTTTATAACCAACATTATTGTTTCTGCAGTGGAAGCAGCACACCATTAGATGCGCTTGTGGCAATTTTACCAGGTGCCCAAGCTATCAGAAAATTGCAGCACCACATTTTTCTTGATTAGTCGCTTTGCAAAGTAATTATCACTTGAATGAGCTGATACAACATGCTGCCATAAACTGCAAAAACAATCAAAGATTATAATCAAGATTTTAGGAAGAATCATACCGAAAGCTGTGGAATCTTTAATGGACCTTCTATATATTGGATGTTCTACTGACTATATGCACCCCTTCATCAAAAATACATTTTCCACTAAAGTGCCAAACATTTCATTATTTAGTTATAAATTTGATATGTTAATGAGAATGGGAGTATTCATATCTTCATTAAATAACAAAGGCTTCAGAAGAATGGAGTTTTGATATTATGCAAATAGTGACATGGGCAGAAAAACAGAAAATCATTCATGTTTTATGATTTTGCTCGAAGTAACCTTTGCAACCCACCACAACGATAATTAGACTTACAGTCAACTGTAATTGTTGCTTTTTCAACCTGAACTAAAAAGTGTACCATAGCAAGTTAAAATAAAGTTACATAATAAGAATAACATGTCATCCTAATTAAAGCTCTTAAAGAAATTTTAAAAAAATAAATTAAGCAAATGTAACTGAAATACTCAAACTTGTAGAAAATGGAAGATCTGGCATCATTCTAAATGTCTTCCTTTAGCTAGGAGATTGAGTACCTTTAGTCAAAGAATAATGGTCCTTTGCTTTTGTTAAAATAAAACATTGCTGACTGTCTGCGAATACCAAGCATGTGAATGAGTTCTGAAACACGTGTTTTGTTTTGTTCAAGGCTGAAAACATTGCTGCTACAATGTTTTAGTAGCTCTTGACAAATATTTATGATTATGGGAACTTTTATATCATATGTTGCACCTTATTTGTTTCTACTTCCTGATCAAAAAATACCTAGTGTTTAACATTACAGCTAAGTGTGCATAAGTATAAATCTGAGGCTACAGGATGCTCAAACAAAATATTTATCCCACACCTTTTCATTAGTAATGAATAAAACATTCATTAACTATCAAACTTGCTCGTTACTCATAAAATGATCATTGAAAACTATTTCACAACTGATAGTATCATCGCATCAAATGATGCATCAAACCAATTCTACCACTGATGGTAACTTCCTGTAGCACATGATTGAAGTCATATATATAAGGTGTTAATTTGCTGTTTACCTAGCTCTCATTTCCAACAATAACTATCTGTTCATGCTTTGTATGTGGATACATATATATTAATCCCAGGGAAGCCAAATTTCAGAAGACGTGACTGAAAGATTTCAGATTAAGTGTAGCGCATAAATACATAATGCCAATTAAAGTTTTAAAAGTTTCATTTATTAGTGTCACAGGTAGGCTTACATTAACACTGCAATGAAGTTACTGTGAAAATTCCATAGTTGCCACACTCTGGCGCCTGTTTGGTTACACAGAGGGAGAATTTATCACGGTCAATGCACCCAACCAGCACGTCTTTTGGACTGTGGAAGGAAACTGGAGCACTCGGAGGAAACCCACACAGACACGGGAGAAGAACAGACAGCGACTCAACCCGGTTCCCTGGTGCCATGAGGCAGCATTGCTGTTTTGCTTTACAACTCCTTAAACTCTGCAACCCCATTCTATATAAATGCTACTTTCAGGGCAAAGGGAAATAGTCTTGTAAAGAGAGATCTGTTTTATACAAATACACTAAGCTAAACAAATATAAATGTTAACATGGTTCCCAAGCTTATTGCCGTTCATTAATAACTACCTTTGCACAGACACTTGCTATCTCATACAACATCATTCTCATCAACCACTCTTGACTAGAATAAATTGAGCCTTGATTAGAAGTATCCTCTCTGATTTTCATCCCATTGCTAACCACCTTCTTTTCTGCTGTCTAATGTCCATGAACATATCAACAGCTCCAAGATGTATGCCTTCCTTTTCCAATGTACCTAATAACAGACACAAAAGGTTTATATCAATAACAACTTTGCATTTGAATAATTACTTCTGCCTCCACGTCAGAAGTTTGGTCGTTCAATATCAATTCCACAGGGTTGTGCATATAATATAAAATGGCATTTCAATACCAGCTATTGAGAGGCTACTGCACTATCTGATGATTAAGGCCTGAATCACCACTCTGGAGAACATAAAGGATCCTATGGTGATGTCCTTGTGCAAGAATCTCAAGGAGTTGGTTTGCAGGCGCAGCAGGTAATTAAAAAGGCAAATAGAATTTTATCCTTCATTGCTAGAGGGACGGAGTTTAAAAACAACAAGGTTATGTTGCAGCTGTATAAGGTGCTGATGAGGCCACACCTAGAGTACTGTGTACAGTTTTGGTTTCCTTCCTTGAGAAAGGATATACTGGCACTGCACGGGGTGCAGAGGAGATTCACTAGGTTGATTCCGGAGTTAAGAGGGTTGGCTTATGAGGAGAGACTGAGTAGACTGGGGGTATACTCATTGGAATTCAGAAGAATGAGGGGAGATCTTATAGAAACATATAAGATCATAAAGGAAATAGATAAGATAGAAGCAGGCAAGTTGTTTCCACTGGTGGGTGAAACTAGAACTAGGGGGCATAGCCTCAAAATAAGGGGGAGCAGATTTAGGACTGAGAAGGAACTTCTTCACGCAAAGGGTTGTGAATCTGTGGAATTCCCTGCCTAGTGAAGCAGTTGAGGCGACCTCATTGAATGTTTTTAAGGTAAAGATAGATACATTTTTGAACAGTAAATGAATTAAGGGTTATAGTGAGCGGGCAGGTAAGTGGAGCTGAGTCCACAAAAAGATCAGCCATGATCATACTGAATGGCGGAGCAGGCTCGAGGGGCCAGGTGACCTACTCCAGCTTCTAGTTCTTTTGTTCTTATTTCTGAAGAAGAACAAGAAATGTTCCTTCTACCTTGGCCAATATTTATCCCTCAATGAACACATTAACAAATAACAGTAATATATTTTAGTGCTTTTTTTGTAATCTTGCTATGCCAAAATTGACTACCCTATTGCAACACAACAGTGACTTCGCTTGAATGGCATTTCATTGTATTTAAGTGTTTTGGGACATTCTGAGACGTGAAAGGGTTCATATGCATGCAAATTATTTTATATATACAACACATCCAGAAATTAGCTCTCACTGGTGAGAGCTAAATCCATTGATCTAAAGCTTGTGTAAACCTTGATGAATGGGAGGTTCTTTTGGAAGTGGTCCTTTTCTTGTTTGTTTGGCTGATCTCAGTTCTTGATTTTTTGGAGTTGAACTGTTTCTCCTCAATTCTCCATCTGGTGTTATCGATGGTCATCGGTTTATCCCATTACTTCTGGAAAGAACCTTATGGCCTCTGGTAATGCATGCCCCAACAGTTTAAAGGAAGAAGTTCTTTCCATTGTGCATTCACCTTGATGACCATGGTGCATTGCTGACATGTTGGGAAATAGGCTCCACAGAAGGGAAATCCAGAATTTAGGGCTAAAGCCCATCATAACGGTCTACTTAACCATCTCAACCAGTTAATTACTCCCCCACACTGGTTCCATTCCCATAACTAAAGCAGTGGGATCATGTGGGATTCTGAGCCAACCTCACTTTCTGGGACTTTCCCCCTCTGCTCACCAACAAAGCTGCCTGAGCAGTCTGGGAAAATTCTGCCCTTTTTTCTCCACTGGAACACAGACTGTCTCTTCTGCTTCTACCATTTGGACAAGGGGAAATAATTTGTCATGGTCTAGTCCAGCACAACAGTTAAATAAATTAAAACTTTTTTTCTGATGCTATGGGTTGGATTTTCGCTGAGTAGTGGAGACCCTAAGGACCATTAAAAATGGCAAACCAGACCTGGATCTGAATATTCTACCCCAGTTTCCAGAATGCACCATTTTTGTAGGCAGGGAGAAAAGCAACAGGGTAAGAAGTACACAAGAATGAAACCCGAACTCAATTGGGCCATTTATGCTCTGAGCGCATGACAAGCAGACCTGATTTTTAATTGAACAATGACCTCAACCTGTAGTTCCGCGACTTCATGCTGGAGACATGAATACTTGTAAAAAAGCATACAAGGAATGTGGAACTATCATGCTGTCAAGTTATTTAAATCCCTTGCCCTTTAAATTTTGAAAACTGCTTTCAGTGAGTAACTATGAATGGAAATGTATTTCATAGATAGTGAAGTCTTGGTTCTTTGGGCTTTGTCCTTGTTGTTTTGTTCAATATTCAGCTCCTTAACCCACATCCCTCACAATAGGGGTTTCAAGGGGTCATGGGAATGAGTGGGGGGGAAGGGTCATGAGTTGGCATGAATAAGAAACAAGGTGGCATAGGGGCTGTAAAATTACATGGGGCAGTTGGAGGGACATGGGTTGGCATGGAGAGTATGAGGATCTTTGGCAAAAGGTGAGGGACATGGATTGTCATGGATGAAGCATGAGGAGTGAGTAGGATTGTGACAGGGGGGTTAGCGGGCTTAATATTGAACAAAACAACAGGGACAAAGTCCCAAAGAACCAAGACAAGTTTTTAATGAGCCCACCTTGGACTCAGCAGCCCCTGTGACCGCCTCCGAATTGTTCACAGAGTTGACAAGCCTGACATTTTCAAGATGCTTTTTCCTGAAGCGGGCTTGCAACACAAGGTCCCGATTCCCACTACTCAACTTTAATTTTCAAATCCAGCCCTATACATTTTGTTCGCTGTGTGTAATAGAATACTTGATACAACTCCCATTTTGTGAATGCTAAATTGATGTATGAATGAAACTCATGTTCATAAAGGAACAATGACTTTTTACAGCATAAAATATCTAGCCATAAGGAGAAAATGTAAATGTCCTACCAGTATGCAGCCATGCAAAATTATGCTTTTGCCTTAACTCACCCTCAGAAAAATATCACCAGTAAATGACAAAACAACAAAATGACCATGAGACATATCTGACCAGGAGTAAGTCCAGTCAATTATTTTATATTAAGCCCTTGTGCCTGACCTGAAACATTTAACTTCCTACGGGTTGAATTTTGCTTGGGGAATGATGGGTCGGGTTTCCAATCAATTTTGAACATTTGACCACCCTTTGGTCGGAAAAAATGTTTAGGCCTCAAGAGAGACCACGTTTGTTGGCTCAAACTACCCACACATATTACAGTAAATAGCATGCTTTGGATGTTATTTACTGTAATGTATGTGGGTATTTTGTTTTTTAAAATCTTTAGACTACAGCAATTCTAATTGTTGAAAATTGGCCAGCTTTCAGAACTCAATTAAATGCTTTCATTGCCATTCCACTCATTTATGATGGATGAATACATTTGTATTTTAATTGATCGACCATGATGTTTAATTGCAGGCACTTCAGGCAGGTCAAGGTGCTAATTTTTAAAATCACTCTGCTATTTTCCATAGATTGCTGACATGATTGTAACTCCTTGGGCACAGTTGCAGAAATCTTCCCAATGAGAAATGGTTGGTCAGTATGGGAGAAACATTAGTCCATGGAGAATAATCTACTCAGGCAATGAGAAGATGCTGAGGCTGATGCTTTATACTTTTCCAACTAAATTCAACTTTCTTTTTCTATTTCAGTTTCATGCCAATCTGGGCTGGTAATTTCAGTGGAAGATTGCCAAACAAAACCCTGAAGAAACAAGTTAGAGCAGAATAATGGAAAAATCCCTGCAGAAATTTGTCTTTAATACCTTTGGGACCAACTCTGAAATTGTCCCTACATTTAGGTGCAGATGCAGAACTAGATATATAATCAGTGTAAATGCAAAGTCAAATGCTACAAAGCAGAGTGAAAATAAAACATATGGGAAGGTGACATATATTTAAATGTGGAGAGACTTTGGGGTGCTCCAGTGCAGAGGGATCTGGGTGTCCTTGTCCGTGCGTCACAGAAAACTAGTATGTGGGTACAGCAGATAATAAAGAAAACAAATGGAATATTGGCATTTATGACTAATGGAATAGAATATAAAGACAAGGGAGTGTTGTTGCAAGTGTACATGGCATTGGTGAGACCACACCTGGAGTATTGTGCATAGTTTTGGTCCCCTTATTTGAGGAAAGGTGTAGTGACATTGGAGTCAGTTCAGAGGAGGTTCACTAGATTGATTCCAGAGATAAAGGGTTTGTTGTATGAAGAGAGATTGAACTCTCTGGAATTTAGAAGAATGAGAAGAGATCAAATTGAGGTATACAAGATGATAAAAGGTATGGATAATGTGGACATGGAGCAGACACTTCCACTTGTGGGGCATCCTAGGATGAAAGGTCATAGTCTTAGGGTAAGGGGTAGCAAATTTAAAACAGAGTTGAGAAGAAACTACTTCTCCCAAAGGGTTGTGAATCTGTGGAATTTGCTACCCCAAAGTGCGGTGGATACTGGGACAGTGAGTAAATTTAAGGAGGAGTTAGACAGATTTTTAATTCGTAATAGGTTGAAGAGTTATGGGGAGAAGACAGGAAAATGGGACACGGAACATATCAGCCATGATCGAATGGCGGAGCAGAGTCAATGGGCCGAATGGTCTAATTCTCCTCCTATATCTTATGAACTTATACTGACTTCATGGAAAATGTTGATGCTAATGTACCTTTACTCACAGTGTTAAAATACAACTGAATGCCTTAAAGAAATGGCAAATATTTTCATGAAATGAAATATACTTGCCAAATTGTTTTACCTGTTGGTTTATTAACATATTTCCAATTTAACATGTGTGCATTACGGTTCTCTTTCGCCCTCTGCTTTCATTATTTGAAGATGGTATGTACTACGACTAGCATAAACTAAATTGGACCAAGGAATTATAATGGTGATGACTTCCCAAAGATTCAGATGAACACAGCAAACAATGTTAAACCCACTCTTACTCAATGATTTGGCAATAGCGCTTGCCTGGTTCCAATCGTAAAACCTAAGACAAATAATCATTGAAGTTGCCATTTTCATTAGTTCAACGTGGCCCGATAGCCAAGGAAGTCTGTATATATTCTGCAGAACCTCCTTTGACCAAAATACTGTTCTTCTTCCTCATACTTCTTGACCTCAAGTACTTCTTACATATTTCTCACGGTATGAACAGCAGCTAAAACTCTTTTTGAGGTAGAGCCAGCTGAGGTTTCCGAACTCATCCAACCATGATACGTAGAAGAACAACCTAGACTTTTCCTTCATTACAACAGCAACTGCACTTCAAATCTATCTCATGGGCTATAAAGCAATTAGGGACATCCTTAAGTTGAGAAAAACGTTATATAAATGCATGTCTTATTTCTTCCTAAATGTTGGAAGTGATATTTTTACTAATTTTCCTTCACTGTGCATAGCCGATTTGTTGCACTGTGCCGGAATTTTCTGGCTGTTCACATCAGTGGGATCTTCTCCTGCCGACTGGATGGGGCACGGATCTCCTGATGGTTTGGGGTGCAGTTAAAGGGAAATCCCATTGACAGCAGCAAGATCAGAAGATTCAGCATGTGGCAAACAGCTCACTACCTCCACCATGAGAAACACCATGGGTAGGCCTGAGAATCCACCCCCTCACCCCAGGTTGTTTGTTTCATGTCCAGTACGTCTGTGATAGCTGCCTGGCCATGTAGTCACACAGCTTTGATGTTGATTGCAGGCTGTGATGTGGAGTGTTTATTTGTCTGACAGATTATTGGTCTTCCTCAAGCACCGACGCATGTAATTTGAACACAATAATCAATCCACAGCATCCCCTGTACTGCTCAACTGGAATTACTGCAGGTCCCCTGAACAAAACACATCCATACACTGTAGAGGGTGTGAGGCTGGGTGGGGTGGAGCAGAGTTCAATTTCTTTCGATTAACAACTCTCTCATATTGAGGCACAAAGTCAGCACATTATATTTGCTGTACATCTAGTCACAGTAGTGAAAGCCAAATGAAATTATGCTCCAAAATGTGGGTAATTTTACCAATTTGTTCCCTGCACTAAAGCTTTGTCCAATGTGAATGCAGATTGAGAATTCTGGCATGTATCTTCTATGACTTAATTACTGATAAGGCACAGGGATGTGAATTTGTGGAAATTTTCCTTTGTGGGTCTTGACATAGTGCATTGATCTGAAGACCCTCCTGCAAGCTATTTCGATTAGAATCATAAACAATCTAACTCCAATTTCATTATACAAAGTAACCAGAGGAATTCCCACTGCAATGATCTTCCAAATGCCACTAAAAGGAAAGGAAACTAATATTTCTTTCAGTCAACATAAAGTAATTTCATTTACATTATAAATGAATGTCAGAAGTTGAATAAGTGACAGGCAATTTCAAAACAATATATTTTAGCTGTTAGGCAACCTGATATTTTAAGTTTATAAACTACTTCATAACTTGACATCCTCCTCTCACCATTCTTAATTTTACCAAAATGTTTTAAAGCTTTTATTTTTCTTCTCTCCTGCCTGTTTTACCCTCCAATTTCCATATTTCACTCACACACATGGAGCGGTGATTGTACTGGCTTGCTGGAAAATCAGTGAGGTGAACCAGTAAGGATGGATAAGAGGTGAAAAATTGGGTTCGCGCCCAATTTCTTGCCTCTCGCAATGTTACTTTTGATTTGATTTATTCTTGTCACATGTATTAATATACAGTGAAAAGTATTGTTTCTTGTGCACTATACAGACAAAGAGAAGGAAACGAAAGGGTGCAGAATGTAGTGTTACAGTTATAGCCAGGGTGTAGAGAAAGATCAACTTAATGCAAGGTAGGTCCATTCAAAAGTCTGATGACAGCAAGGAAGAAGTTGTTCTTGAGTCAGTTGGTACATGACCTTAGATTTTTGTATCTTTTTCGTGATGGAAGAAGGTGGACTAGAGAATGTCTGGGATGCGTGGGGTCCTTAATTATGCTGGCTGCTTTGCTGAGGCAAGGGGAAGTACAGTCAGAGTCAATGAATGGGAGGCTGGTTTGCATGATGGATTGGGCTACATTCACGACCTTTTATAGTTCCTTGTGGTCTCAGGCAAAGCAGAAGCCATACCAAGCTGTGATACAGCCAGAAATAATGCTTTTTATGTGTATCTGTAAAAGTTGCTGAGAGTCATAGCTGACATACTAAATTTCCTTAGTCTTCTGAGAAAGTAGCAATACTAATTTATAAATACTAAGTTAATGATACTAATAACAACCAGGAATAAAGTTGAGGTCCTCATTGGCGAGGATCACTTATGGTCCCCCTCAAAGGGGAAATGGAGTTTACTTTTACCTAATGTTATTTACCCTGGAAATAAAAGAGTTGGCATGTCTAATTTATAAAGAAATGAGCAAATCATCAGAGAAGACTGATGTCCAATTTTACTAAATTTCAATTTAACATAACAGGTTCTGAAATTCTCTGTGTCTACTTCCAATATAGGAAGCACCGCCTAACTCTGCCACTGCCTCATCTTGTCTTACAGCAGAAACCTTTATCCAAACTTGGTTAACTCTGGAATATTCTAACGCAGTCTTGACCAGTCTCTACCCTCATAAAGTGAGGTTTTCCAAACCTCGACTGCTTGCGTCCTAATTCAAAAAATCATGTTCACCTATCCCCTCTAAGCTCACTAACCTCCTGACTCAGCAATGCCTCCATTTTAAAATTCTCATCCTTCAAATCCCTTCATGCCTGGCTCCTCCACATCTCTGTAACCTCCTCCAGTTCCACAACCTGAGGAGATATCTGCGCTCTGCTAATTCTGGCCTCTTATACACTCAAATTTTACTGGTTCCAGCACTGATGACTATCCTTTACACATAGCTGTGCAAATTCAGGAATTAATTCTCTTCTAAATCTCTTTGCCTCTTTATCTCACTTCCATTCAATTATCAGGCGGCACAGTGGCACCATGGTTAGCAATACTGCCTCATGGCACCAGGGACCTGGGTTTAATTCCAGCCTTGGGTCACAGTCTTTGTGAGTTTGCACATTCTCCCCGTGTCTGCATGGGTTTCCTTCGCGTGCTCTGGTTTCCTCCCACAGTCTAAAGATGTGCAGGTTAAGTGGATTGGCATGCTAAATTGCCCCTTAGTGTCATAAGTTGTGTAGGTTAGGGGGATCAATGGGAAAATGTGTGGGGTTATGGAGTTAGGGTGGAGTGTGTTCTTTGTCAGAGATTTGATGCAGGCTTTATGGGCGAATGGCCTGCTTCTGCACTGTAGGGATTCTATGATTCTATGAACACACTATTTAAAACATAGCTGTTTCACAAAATTTTTGATGCATTCCAGTCATCTTCCAAGATTCTATAAACTCTGGAACATTTCCTATGGACTGGAGGGAAGCTAACGATACCCCACTTATTAAAAAGGAAGGTAGGGAGAAATCAGAAAATTATAGCCCAGTCAGCTTGACATCGGTAGTGGGCAAAATGCTAGACTCCAGTATCAAAGATTTCTGGCAGAATACTTGGAGAACAGTGGCAGGATCTGAAAGAGTCAGGTTGGATTTATGAAAGGGAAATAATGTTTGATAAATATACTGGATTCTTTGAGGATGTAATTAGATGACTTGAAGAGGGGGCACCAGTGGATGTGGCCTAGTTGGAATTTCAGAAGGCTTTGACAAAGTCCCACATAAAAGATTAATATGTAAAATTAAAATGAATGGAATTGGGGATGGGTGTATTGGGACGGCTAGAACAATGGTTGTCAGATAGCATATAAAGAGCAGGAAAAATGGTAGGGAGCGGCTAGTGGAGTATTGCGCGGATCATTGCTGGGACCCCATATACCTTAGTGATTTAAATAAGGGCACTAAATGCAATAACTTCAAATTTGCAGATGACATAAAATTGGGTGGGAAGATGAGGAGAATGCAGAGATGCTTCAATATGATTTTGATAAGTTGAGTGAGTGGGCAAATAAATGGCAGATGCAGTATTGTGTGAATAACTGTGGGCTTAGCTAAGGTGCTCTCGATGGGTCAAATGTCCTCTTTCTGAACTGTAGGGATTCTATGGACCCAATCTCTACAGCCCTCCGTGGTAATCTCCCACCTCAGTGAACATCACTAACCTATTCCACATGTATGGATACTTCAACTGTACCCACAGCTCTGAGTACGCCTACATGTTGAGATGCTTGCATGGTCTCCAAATTGCCTCAGGCTCTGTGGGGTGCCACCATTGTTTTGGGCTTATAGCTTCAGTAGCTGTCCATCTGGATGATTTATCTCCTGTGCTGCTGCCGACACGTATGTGCACAGGACCCCCACTTAGTCCTGACACTGGGGTTCTGAAATCTGGAGGAAAACCCAGCTCTTGGAAGTTGGAATATGCACATCATTCAAGATGAGAAATAGTGATCACAGAGATTCCTCAATGATTGATCTTTCAACTGCCAGATTTCAAAAAGTAAATACAATATATCACAGAAATGTCAACCCAATTGAGCATGTATAGCATTCATAGTTGTTGTCGATTACATAAATGTTTGCTGTGCATTGAATGAATAACCAGAAAGCTCTATGATTGTGGGAGGTAAGGGGGCAGGAAGCTGTGGAGAAAGTGAATGAAAAGTACAGTAGAAGCATTTGTTACTTAGAAAGAATTTTAATAGGTTTTAGCAGTATTATGTTCAGAATTGGCCAATGCCTTTATATGGAGTAATTGGTGGATATCGCTTAAGGATGAAAATATTAACTACGATTACACAAACGGTGGCCATCTTTTTTCATGGGTGAAAAGCATGTGGACTAGTTTTTGAAAGTACCTTCAGTAGTGCAAGATGACATTGCACAGCAAGAAGTAAACATCTAGAGATTTGGTTAAATAAAAGGTTGCAAGTTTAAAGTAAATAAAAACATGCATATGGAGGAAGTCAGTGAGCATTTGTAGAGAGGGAATAAACAAGGTATTAAAGTATCAGATATGTAGTACTGTCACACCCAAAAACATTAATAATAAATCTTATTTTTCCTTCATAAATGCTGCCAACCTGCTCTGCATTTCTCGTACATTCTGTTTTCTAAAATTATGTTCTGATTCTATAATACATTAGCAAAATTACGTTTAGAATATTTTGTTCAATTTTGTTCACCACACATTAAGAAAAACTATAGCGACAAATGATTCTTCCCTTATTGTGCCATGAATAGAGATGAAGTGAGCACAGATTATTCTCCTTACAAAATACATTTATCTGAAAACTCAATCCTAACTAGTCAAACCTACTGGAATGCAACTTATTATTGGAGGTAAATTAAGTCATCTAATATTTGTTGAAATTACTCAAATTTACCACCCTTAGACGTTGCAATAAGTCATTTGATCTGTGCAAGTGCATGTGTTCTCTTATACTGATGGCCATAAAAGGCAGAAATGATGGCTCTGAAGACATTTTAATGATGCCCTGTACTTCAGTGGCCTCTTTTGGCACCAAAACAGCTATGGTCACTTTTGGGTCTGTCAACATGTCTAAGACATCATTGTAATAAAATATTTTTAAAGTGCTGACAAAGCAGCCAATTGTAGGATGTTTAAAAACTGTCTAGGCAAAAGACACCACATAATTCAGAAAATGTTGACTGAAAATACAGGCCCACTGCTTCAATAAAATATTTGGTTAATACAGTGTAATGATAACTAGACAATTTAGACTTCTAACCAGGGCAGCTGACACGTCTGGAGTCTTTTAATTCACAGAGGCGTCATATATGAAAGTATTGAATAATTAATAATACCACTGCAATTTCCACAACAGCAGTAATATCTGGTTAAACCACAAATAAATCAACTGCATTTGCACATTGAGTAAACAAATAAGATGTGGAGATAATCATAATGAGAAAGAACGCCGGTCTTGCATAGAGAAGAGGTAATTTGATGAACGTGTTCCTTTGCTGGCATAAATGGACGTTCTATATCTAACTGCATTGGGTCACACAGGAATTGTGATCATCTTGTAAGAGGCCTGAATGTACCTGAGGCTGGTCAAATGGTTGGCAAGATTAAAAGACACCTTAGCCCCAATTTTGCACATCCCTGCTTCACTGGCAGCAGGTATCAGGAAAATTATTCAGAGGACAAATTTTCACAATGCACTATTTTCCTGAAGGGAGTTTGGTGGCAAAAATGGAAAGTGTTCAACCTGCTGACAACATCCTAATCTAGGTAGCTCTGGTTGTAAAATTCAAGATTAGCATAGCTTTAAGAATATAAAAATATAAAAGGAGCAGAAGTAGGCCACAAAGCTCATTGAGTTCCATCTGCTATCCAGCCTGATCATGGCTGATTTTGGGCTTTTCAAGTTTTTAAATGTCCTGATCATCAACAACCTTCCCATGCAAACACTACAGTTAAGAAAGCCCACCAATGCCTCTACATTTTTAGAAGACTAAGGAAATTTGGCATCTCACCAACTTTTACAAATGCACCATAGAAAGCATTCTTTCTGTTGTTTCACAGCTTGGTATGGCTTCTGCTCTGCCCAAGACTGCAAGGAATTATAAAAGGTCATGAACGTAGCCCAATCCATCACGCAAACCAATCTCCCATCCACTGACTCTGTCTAGACTTCCCGCTACCTCGGCAAAGCGGCCAACATAATTAAGGACCCCACGCACCCGGATATTCTCTCTTCCACCTTCTTCCATCGGGAAAAAAGATAGAAAAGTCTGAGGCCACTCAAGAACAGCTTCTTCTCTGTTGCTGTTTGAATGGACTTATCTTACATTAAGTTGATCTTTCTCTACGCCCTAGCTATGACTGTAACACTACATTCTGCACTCTCTCGTTTCCTTCTCTATGAACGGTATGTTTTGTCTGTATAACACACAAGAAACAATGCTTTTCACTGTATGTTAATACATCTGACAATAATAAACCAAATCAAATCAAATCAAATTTTTGTGTCTGCTCCCCATATACCTCAACACCCTGAAAGGCCAAAACTCTGTCTATCTCAGCCTTAAGTGTGTTCAATGATGGAGTGTCCACAATCTCTTGGATTTAGAATTCCAAAGATTTACAACCCCATGAATGAAGTAATTTCTCCGCATCCTTGTTCTAAATGGTGGCCCCTTTATACCAAGACTGTGTCCAGGTATTTTAGATTCCCTGATCAATGGAAATCTCTCCACATCCACCCAATCAAACTCGTTCCGAATTTTGTAGGTTTCAATGAGATCACCTCTCACTCTTCTAAACTCCAGAGAATATAAACTCAATGCACTTAATCCTTATCCTAGGGGCCAATACCTTTGCTGTGTTGCCTCAAATGCAAGTATATTGTTTTTTAATGCCAAAACTGCACACTCAACTCAAGATATGATCTTACCAAAACCCATAGATAGAGTTGTTTATTCTTGTACTCCAAACCCCTGACAAAAAAGGCCAACATATCATTTGCTTTCCCAATTGCTTGCTGCTCCTGCATTCTAACATTCTGCATTTCTTGTGTAGTAGTAGGCTCTGGTAATTCAGGGCTAATGCACGACTGAGTGTGGTACCACCTGCAAAGTGATGTAAGAACCACAGAATTCCGGCAGTGCAGGAGGAGGTCGATCAGTCCATCGAGTCTGCACCGGCTCACCGAAAGAGCATAGTACCCAGGCACACCCTCCCATCTCTGTAATCCCATGCATTTACCATGGCCAATCCCCCTAAACTACACACCTTTACTGTGGGACGAAACTGGAGGAAACCCAAACAGGCATGGGGAGAATGTGTAAACTCCACACAGACAGTAACTTAAAAGCAGAAATTCACTCGGAAAATATTTGCAAAGATGAGTTGGATGAACTCAACCACAAACACAGTGAGGCACAACTGCAAACACTCAAAGCACTTATTACCTTGAAAATCTCTTTGATGAACTAATATGTGCCCCTGGAAAAACATGAGGGGCCCTATTTTACCATTTTGATTCTAAGCACTGGGCAGACCTGTGTTTCACATCTGTCTTTTAGACCCGTTTTCAGGCGCCCCATATGCACTCTGCTTGCAAAACTATCCATGACTCCAAAGCCTGTGGGTGGGGCTTAACATGCCCGAAATCCTACAGCTCCAATCGGCACCTCCAACGCGTATGCAGAAAAAAGGTACAGTATGCTGCCCCCTACCACATCCCTCCTGGGCTGGATAATGCCTCCCCCTGGCCCCCACAGGCATTGCTCCACCCCCACAACAATATTGAGTCTCTTACCCACCATCCCCTGGACCGATTACTGCCCTCTCCCCTCCCCCCCACCAATCTCAGGCAGATTGGCAGCAAGCCCTTGTCCCCCGTCAACGATCTCAGGCCAAGTGGCAGCGGTCCCCTCCCACACTGATCACACTGACCTTCTCACTAACTGGAGCACCCAAATCGGACTTTTGTAGAGCATGTCTGTTTCGCGCCAATTCTGAGTGGATGAATGCGATGGTAAAGGGGGAAGTGCCAGTAAGGTTGGGTGCGCAGTCCATTAAGTCAATTTAAATGCAATTTAAATTTAAGTCCCAATCATGGCCTTTTTCGGGTCCTGGTAAAGGAGGAGCCAGTGTGGATTGCGCTACTGGCCTCATGCCTGACTTTACCAAGTTTTCGTGCCCAAAAATGGGTGCAATGTGATGGTAAAATTGGGCCCGAGAAGTTGGATAAGAAAATGAATGCTACTTCAGAAAATGTTGTTAGGAGCTATCAGCAAAGCTATAGAATAATGTGCAGAGTGAGAAGACTGTAGGAAAATAAGTGCAGCTAATTGCCTTTCAGGATCAGATCCAAAAATAGCCCATTACACATCAAAGAACAAAGATCAAGGACACAAAGACCATTATACAACAATGATCGTTACACAATCAAAAACAAAGCACAGGAATAGGCTCTTTGGCCCACCAAGCCTGCGCCAATCATGATGCCTGCCTAAAGTAAAACCATATACATGTACAGAGTCTGTATTCTTCCATTCCCATCCTATTCATGTATTTGTCTAGATGCCACTTAAATGCCATACCTTTTCCCACGTCTCCCTGGGCAGCACGTTCCAGACATTCACCACCCTCTGTGAAAAAAAAACCTGCCTCGCACATCTCCTCTAACCTTCTCCCCACACACCTTAAGCCTCAGTAATATGACAGAATAAAGAAAACCTTGAGCAGCAGAATGGAAAACAGCAGAATAAACTCAATGAGACTCAGTTAAATTACAGGAAAACGCAAAATGAAATACTTGAGCTTCATAACAAAAAGGAAATCCTATTGAAGGACCTTCACATGCTCCAAACGTCCTCCAGATCTGAGTTTCTCCCTTGAGAACATTTTGAAGCAAGACAAAATTAATTTACTGCAGCTCCAAAAGAACTGATAATACAGTTTTCCGAGAAGACTCAGGAATGTTCATTCTTTTGTGAGGAAGCAAAGAAGTGCATGAATGAGACTGTAGCACTGAAGGAACTGTTGCACATTTGGAAGAAACCTTAGAGAAACATTACATTCACAAAGAGGTAAACAAAGAGATGAAAATACAGTAAATGGAACAGTAAGCAAAGGTAAAGGTTTGTGTTAAAGGGTGTGATGTTTTTCAAAACCATTTGCAAATGTGCAATTACCGAGCGTGAGCTTGAAAGGTAACTTGGAGGAATTACACACTGTGGGGGAAATACTGAACAGTGTAGAGAATACAATGTAGAGCAGCAAACAGATCTTTGAGATGATGCAAGTAAGCATTTTTTCTTTCTTCTGAGCAGGAATGCCTGTGGAGCCCTAGGTCTCTTCTAGACAACAGAAGATGTCAAAACTACCACAGTCCTTAGTCAGCTAAAAGGATACAGTCAAGAATCAAATACTAAAGAGTATTCAGACTCTGCTTTCACCTGTGATCTTTTTTCTTCTTTTGCAGAGCAGGATGGTCATCTTCATTCCGGTCCTGGGAGATGCCCAATGGTCAGTCCAACCTAGCCCATATGAAGCTACCATAGCATCTCCAGTGGAAGTAATGGAGAAAAGGATCAATGGTCTGAGGACTATCTACCTCCAATTATGGTAACAGTACATTTGGTAGACACAGTAACCAGTGCACACACACAGCAACTTCCAGCCACTGTGCCAACTCCACAAGGACTTGAAGGGTAAAGGAGATGTGGCAGTGAGAATGCTGTAATAACAAGAATGCTGGAATATCATTAAGGGTGTAACAGTAAGGTAAATGCACAAGACTTATAACAATATAAGGCCTGAAGTAAACTAAAGTAACTCTATATCCATGGGATAAAGACTCTGCAGAAATGTAGTAATAATGTCTGGTACATACAGGGTTAATGTGGGACTGACTACAGTACTGTCCCACTGTTATAAGAAGGCCCATGGCCTAGAGCCAGGTTCAGTCTAGATGAACATAGATGTACAAAGATGAGTCAGCTCCATTCATGTACCAGCTACTGTATACATGAGTATAGTTATGGGTTGATAATAAAGACTGGCTATTAATATACTCAAGACTAAAAAGGCCACATCATGGTGCTTGAGCAGAATCCTTCACCTTGTACAAACAGAAGTACAAAATGAGAGATAATGTGAAGTTATTCGTTTTGGAAGGGAGAACAAAAGAACAGTATTATTTAAATGGAGAAAAATTGCAGAAAGCTGCAACACACAGGGACTTGGGGGTACTTGTGCACAAAACACAGAAAGCTAGCACATAGGTGCAGCAGGTAGTCAGGAAGGTTAATGGAATGTTGGTCCATATTTCAAGGGGGTTGGAATATAAGAATAGGGAAGACTTGCTGCAACTGTACAAGGTACTGGTGAGACTACATCTGCTGTACTGTGAGCAGTTTTGGTCCCCATTTTTAAGAAAAGATATTATTTCATTGGAGGAACTTCAGAGGAGGTTCACTGGGATGAACCATAGTGTGGGCGGACTGTCTTCTGAGGAAAGGTTAAACAGGTTGGGAATCGACTCATTGGAATTTAGAAGAATGGGAGATGATTTCATCGAAGCATATAGGATTCTTAAGGGGCTTGACAGGGTAAATGCTGAGAGGATGTTTCCCCTTATTAGAGAGTTTGGGACCAGAGGCACGGTCCCAGAATTAAGAAGAACCAATTTGAGACTGAGATGAAGAGGAATTTCTTCTCTCAGGGTTGAGAGCCTTTTGCACAGAGAGCTGTGGGGGAAGTCCTTGTGCATATTTAACGTTGTGATAGATAAATTTTTGATCAGTAAGGGAATCAAGGGTTATGGGAAAAGGGCAGGAAAGTGGACTTGAGGATATCAGATCAGCAATGATTCCATTGAATGGTGGGGCAAGCTCAAGAGGCCTAACAGCCTACTCTTGTTCTTATTGCTTATGGTCTTATGGTCAGCCAAGTCTCTTAGAACATCAACACGTACATGTTTCTCCTCTTTTAAAAAGTATTTGGACATAGGCTAATAGCCGAGTAGAGACACAGCATAATAGAGTAAAGAAATTAAGTCAGAGGAAATACAGCTGTAAGAAGTTTCAAGGGTGTAAGGCAAGGTGGGATAGTCTGTACTTAAATGCCAAGGGTATCGCAGGCAAAATGGATGAGTTAAGGGATTGACATGTGGAATTGTAATATAGTAGCCATCACAGAAATGTGGTTGAGGGAGAGACAGGATTGGCAGCTCAATATTACGAGATATAGAATCTTTAGGTGAGACAGGGGAAGAAGCAAAAGAGGAGGAGGCATTGCGTTATTAGCTAAGGAGTCAGTTACCATAGTAAGGAAAGATGATATTTTGATTGGGGCATTGAATAAAGCTCTCTGGGTAGAAGTTAGGAGTAAAAAAGGGGCAACCCTTGCTATGTGTTTATTAGAGACCTCCCCCAAATAGTTGGCGGGGACTTGCAGACACAGTTCGCAGAAATTTGTAAAAACAATGGGAGCGATTCTCCCAAGAAAATTCTAAGTGTCAAATTCATGTGAAAACTGGAGTAACTTCCGCTGTTTTTTTCAGTGGGAGTTCAGAGAAAGATCTCCCGCATTCTGTGCAATGCGTGAATAATCAATTGACAGTGCCTATTTCCGCTGGAGGGACTGGCAGCATAGTGCTGAGTGAGTCACTGCGTATGCACCAATCTGACAGTGCCCCTGTCTGCCAGCCTCCTGATTGCTGGTCAGCTTGATAGCTGGCCAGCTCCGTGCCCCTGTAACAGTGACCCTCTCGCTCCCCCATGGCCTGATCACTGGTCTCCCGGACAGCTCTGGGCCAGCCTTGAATCCCCCACTCCCCACAACCCTGATCTTCAGCACTGCCCCCCTGCCCACCTCTCTGTAGTGCTGACTTCCAACCTTGCAGCCCCAGCAATACCCAGCAGGCTGATCCCTTCCCACATCTCCCCATTCTAATGGCCAGGCCCAATCCTTCCTCCCTCCCCCACTGATCCTGACTGCAGAGTGGCAACGGGAGCCCCCATCCGCACCAATCTTCCATCAGGCCCTGCCCTTATCAGGCCCTACTCCCATTAGGTCTCACCCCTTGGCACAACCCCATGCCTGACGGGCAGTGCCAAGGTTCCACCTCAGCATTGGCATTTTGCTCCTTGGGCAGTGCTATTATGCCAATGCCCAGGGAGGCAGCCACCGGTGCTCAATCCTCTGGGGGGCCTCCAGATCCCCACAAGTGGGGAGTTACTGTAAACCCCACTATAGTGAAATACTCCTAGTGGGGGCAGGGGTGAGAGGAGAGGCTGGCAGGCCTGATGATTTCTGTCCGAGGCCTACTGATACAATTTAAATAATATTGAGATTAGCGTCTGCATAGTTTATGCAGCTCCGTGCCGATTTCTAACCAACCTAGCTAGTTGGTTAGCATCAGTAAAATGCAAACCCCGGTGGGAGAGAAGTCCTCATACATATCAGTGGCTGTTAACCAGGAG
Source organism: Carcharhinus amblyrhynchos (assembly GCF_965287045.1). Lineage (NCBI taxonomy): Eukaryota > Metazoa > Chordata > Chondrichthyes > Carcharhiniformes > Carcharhinidae > Carcharhinus > Carcharhinus amblyrhynchos. The sequence continues at coordinate 81,922,602 of NC_137331.1, read as the reverse complement.
GCAGATGCGAGTTGTTTGTTGTTCAGCAGTCCATAGTGTCTGCATTTGTTGAAGCAGAAGGAACACTGCTGAAAAATAAATAATCCTTGGCCTTACAGATCTAGCATTCATCTGCTCAAACTCCACACCTCCATCCCCGCCAGAGATAGTCTGCAGTTTTTTTCCGCAATTGATATGCCATCAGCTTGATGTTGTGACCCATGAGGGGTCAAAGCTCAGCAGTCAGGTCCCTGCTGAGTCTGCAAACTGGAACAGAAGGTTTTGAGGTAGTAACAATCATCCAGAATCACCTGAGGTAGGTTGAGAGAATCCTAATTTCCACAGTCAGAGACAGGTGAAACCCTGGGGGAAAGCAGCATAAGTGACCTTTTTCAACCACTAACTCACTTTAGCAGGAGTTCTGCAAGTTCCTCACTGGATTTATGACACAGATCAATAGAACTTTTAGACCCATTCTTTGGCCATCAATTCCATTCTTCTGTGACCCCACACTCCCTCCAATGAGAATGAGTCCTCAATGAAATAAACCCATCATAGTCCCAATTCTCCATCTGTGATCCTTTTGAGTGTGGCTCCTCACTTGAAGCATTGGACTGCAGAATTATAAATCTTAAACACATTTGTCCATTAGTGATTTTAAAAAATACACATTGAACTGCAAGAATATTAATATTTACCCTCACAATTTTTTAGTGTTATCTCAATGGTTTATTTTTGTTGGACATTGTCCATTCGCTTCCTGATATCAACTTGATTCCCATTTCACATGTAAACTGGAAATCTACTATACACTGTTATTTTACCCCCCACTTGCCCTTTCTGGAATGTTCTGTCAGAGTAGGCATTCTTTTGTCATATATTTTGCTCGTGGCTTGGCTCGTGTTAAAAGTGGTCTCTCCTTTCTGCTATTCAGTCTCCAGAATTTCCGTTCTTTTATTACTGAGCTTTGAGATGCACAGGAGTGTTACATAAATTCCAGATGCTTTCCTATTTGTAAATGCTTCCTTCACACTCAGTCACAAAATTGACAGATATGTAATATTATTGAGTGGATTGCGTTTATTGGAATGTGCAAAAAGTCATTAACATGAGTTCATGATGCATAATAGCACTCTGAGCACTTGTTTATATTGAAAATTTTGTCACTTTTAAGATGAATTATATTTAAATGTTGTGACTTCAGTCTGTGGTTGTTGGTAATATATCAACCAAGTGTGTCTTATAGCACTATTGTAATGGGTATTTTGGAATAGCAGAATATGCCTTGTGCTAGCTGGAGCTATTCTCTTATAATTGGAAAAATAAGTGTTTTCACTTCAAATTGCAAATAATATCTTATTATGTTAAGTCTATATCAAAATCTACAGCAGTAAGGTTTCTGTAGTAGCATTTAAAGTACTCATCATTAAAACTGTTTTTTTCTACTGAACACAATGTGAGCAGCAAAATTATTGACAGCAAAACATTCTGCCTTCTCATTTGTAATCTGCCTGTTGAAGGTTCCAGAAAATGTTAATACAAATGTCTTTGACTTCAGATCAACGCGGTAAGGAACAACGCATATCTTTTGTGAGGTGTAGGCAAATTTAGTAAAAGTTCACCTCTTAAAGCTTAATTATTAGTGTCACATTAACACTTACATTAACACTGCAACAAAGTTACTGTGAAAATCCCCTTGTCACCACACTCCGGTGCCTGTTCGGGTACACTGGGGGAGAATTCAGCATGGCCAATGCACCTAACCGGTACGTCTTTCAGACTGTGGAAGGAAACTAGAGCACTCAGGAAACCCATGCAGAGAACATGCAGACTCCGCACAGACAGTGACCCAAGCCGGGAATCGAACCCGGGTCCCTGGTGCTGAGAGGCAGCAGTGCCAACCACTGTGCCACCCTTCAAGGTCAAAGAACCATTCTCTTTGAAGACAGACACTCTTTGTCAACATACATTTTGACCTCATAGACAATTAACGGTTATGCTTCCTCTTTAGACAATGGTCAGCTTGTTGCTCTCCATCAGCTCCATGCAGTACTGCATTTAAACAAAATGCTGAGAAATACACAATACATTGACACATCTGCAAACATCTCAAGGGAATATTTGTTTGTAAGCAAATACAAATGAGCTAGGCAACTCAAATATAGTCTTCAACATTCTGAAAGTTATCTTTGTCACTGCCAGTGAACATTTCTGTGCAGTTACAGAAAATGCTGAAAAATCTCTGAAGGTCTGACAGCATCTGTGGAGAGAGAATAGAGCCAACGTTTCGGGTCTGGTTGAAGGGTCATTCTGACTTGAAATATTGGCTGTATTCTCCCTCCACAGATGCTGTCAGACCTACTGAAATCGTGCAGTGTTTTCTGTTTTTGTTTCAGATTCCAGCTTCCGCCGTGTTTTGGCACTATATTTATGTGCAGTTACAATTATAATCATAGAATCATACAGCACAGAAGAGGTCCTTTGGTCCATTGAGTCTGCACCAACACGTGTGAAATACCTGACTTCCCTCCTAATTCCACCTACCAGCACTTGGCCCATAGCCCTGAATGTTATGACGTGCCAAGTGCTCATCCAGGCACTTTTTAGAGGATGTGAGGCAATTTGCTTCTACTATCTTCCCAGGCAGCACATTCCAGACAATCATCACCCTCTGGGTGAAACAGCCTTTCCTACATCCTGCCTAAACCTCTTGCCCCTCATCTTGAACCCATATCCCTTTGTGACTGACCCTTCAACTGAAGGGGACAGCTGCTCCATATCCACTCTCTCCACGTCCTTCATAATCCTGTACACCTCAATCAGGTCACCCATCTGTCTTTTCTGCTCCAATGAAAACAAGTAAGAAGTCTGACAACATCAGGTTTAAGTCCTGAGAACTCTCCATTCGCCTGATGAAGGGGCAAACCCTGAAAGCTTGCGAGCTTACTATCAAATAAATCAGTTGACTTAAACTTGGTGTTGTCTGACTTCTTACTGTGTTTACCCCAGCCCAACGCCGGCATCTCCACATCAATGAACACAATCCAAGCCTACCCAACCACTCTTCATAACTTAAACATTCCATCCCAGGCAGCACCCTGGTGAATTTCCTCTGCACCCCCTCCAGTGCAATCACATCCTTGAAAAGGTTGTTAAGAAGGCATACAGTGTCTTGGCGTTTATTGGTAGGGGGATTGAATTTAGGAGTCGTAGCGTTATGTTGCAACTGTACACAACTCTGGTGCGGCCGCACTTGGAGTATTGTGTGCAGTTCTGGTCCCCACATTACAGGAAGGATGTGGAGGCTTTGGAGAGGGTGCAGAGGAGGTTTACCAGGATGTTGCCTGGTATGGAGGGGAGATCCTATGAGGAGAGGCTGAGGGATTTGGGGTTGTTTTCGCTGGAAAGAAGGCAGCTAAGAGGGGATCTTATTGAAACATATAAGATGATTAGAGGTTTAGATAGGGTGGATAGTGATAGCCTTTTTCCTCTGATGGAAAAATCTAGCACGAGGGGGCATGGCTTTAAACTAAGGGGGGGTAGTTATAGGACAGATGTCAGGGGTAGGTTCTTTACCCAGAGGGTGGTGAGGGATTGGAATGCCCTGCCTGCTGCAGTTGTAAATGCGCCTAGTTTGGGGGCGTTTAAGAGGTCTGTGGACAGGTTTATGGACGAAAAGGGATTGGTTTAGGTTAGTGGGTCATTGTTGTTTTTTTTTAACTGGTCGGCGCAACATCGTGGGCCGAAGGGCCTGTTCTGCGCTGTAATGTTCTATGTTCTATGTTCTATGTTCCTAAAATGTGGTGACCAGAACTGCACACAGTACTCAAGCTGTGGCCTCACCAATATTCACAATAAGGAGAAGGGTTAATTAAGGAACTCAACAGCCAGCACTCCAGCGGCAATATGCGATCCTTTATTGAAAAGCTAAGAAATAGAAGATGAAACTGTCAATTCAAAGCAGATTGGCAAAACTTAGTTCTCGATGTCTAACATTTACACAATCTATTCCACCAAGTGTTGCTCAGAAATTCCAATATGAATTCACAACCATTTAGGTTGGAATCATTTCCAAGAATGTAAAGGGATGCAATTTACAATGTGAAGGCAGTCACTGAACTTTTCAAATATCTCTGCTTTCCTCAAAATCCCTTTGTACTTCCTTGAAGTCTGTTGAAGGGTTGTTTTGTTTGGAGCAGGTGTACTGACACATCCCAATGATGTCTGTTGGGTGAGAGAGGAGAGCAGAGGATTTTGAGGTTTGCTGAAATGTATGAACTGTAGTCCAAAAATAAATAAGTAACCAGATGAATATATAGAAAATGTGCATAAATTGAAAACCGTAGGGTTAATTAGAAAGCTCAATTTTGTAAAAGTGCTTTGTAAGTTTCTTTCAGCTGTTATTACTGACCCCAGGCACCAAGATTAATTTAGCAAATGTAGGCACCTGTGCCACATATTGAATTTATGCCCCCATTTACTTATGAGTTTTGGATTGCTCTTTATTCCTGTGGCTCAGTTCCAAACCGCAAGGGATAAACTCTATTACATTTACCTCATGGCAAAAATATGTTTGCCATGAATTTTAGTACAAGTCAGATCATTTTCAATTTGGTTTCTTCATGGCTTGTTGCATCTTTGTAGTGTCCCATGAAGGAGATGGAGCAAAGACGAAGTTAATACCATGCCCAGACACTGACAAATTAATTTAATTTATTTTAAGCGTGGGATATCGCTTTAATACATCGCTGCTCTGTGTTATTTTCTGCAAGTACAGAAAGATGAACGTGCTGTACATGTTCTCCCAGGGGTTGCCCACCCTGCTCCTACCTCAGCCATTCCAACAAAGTAAGATCACCAGATTTCTCTTGGATAGCTGAAATGGCTCCAAATACTAACCCCCATCCCCCTGCAATTCCACCCCCCCGACCAACATGCCCTCAACTGCCCTTCCCATTCCTAGGAGCAAGGCATTGGCATGGAGATAAATGTCACTTTGCCAGCACTGCTACTCACTCTGCCCTTCACAAGCCCCTGATCTAAATCTCTGATCCTGGCAATCTGGAGGGAAGGTTGTAGCACACTCCAGTTGCTGAGCCTGTCAGATCTTTTCCAACTGTGATGCAATGGTGAGTCTGCCAAAAGATCTTCATGCCAGTAGCTTCAAGGGATAACATATGAGGAGCATTACTGGGTTTGGTGCACTGTTCCATCAACACCAGCTGACCAATATGTTCCACATGACACAACATGACTATACTTGCTACAACCAGGCCCACCGTTTCAATTAAGACTCCAGCATGCTCTGTAAAGCTCAATTCAAAATTAGCCCGTTTGCATGGGGCTATACCACAGCCATGCCTCAGGCCTCTGTACAACACTGTTTACTTCTGCTCCAGATGGCACAGAAAGTCTACGTGGCACTTGGAACTTGTGTTAGGATGCACACTGTTAGCAGAAGACGTAAGAGGGTGCTGAGCTTGGCCTTCATGATTTCCATCTGCTCCGTTCCACACATGCCAGTCTCTACATATCGAACATGTGTCACCCAATGCAGATAGTGTCCTGTCATCCCTCCCAATCCTTGTTGAAGAGACACGCTTGTCATCATTTAAAGTACTAATGAATTTTATGCTGCCCATGTGTACTTGTGGTTGTAAAATGTTGCAGCACCTCATTCCCAAATGTCCCCAGGGCTCCATAAGACCATAAAACATAGTAGCATAATTAGGCCATTTGGCCCACCTAGTCTGCGCTGCCATTCAATCATGGCTGATATTTTTCTCCATAACCCTTGATCCCCTTATCAATCAAGAACCTATCTAACCCTGTCTTAAAGACACTTAATGACCTGGCCTCCACATCCTTCTGCAGCAGAGTTCCAACGATTCACCATTCTCTGGCTAAAGAAATTTCTCCTCATCTCTGTTTTAAAGGATCATCCCTTTAGCTTGAGTTGTGCCCTCTGGTTCTAGTTTCTCCACCTCCACTCTATCTAGGCCTCACAGTATTCTGTAAGTTACAATAAGAACCCCCCTCATCCTTCTAAACTTCAATGAGTACAGGCCTAGAGTCATCAACTGTTCCTCATAAGACAAGCTCTTCATTTCACAGATCATTCTTGTAAACCTCCTCTGGACCCTTTCCAAGGCCAGTAAATCCTTCCTTAGATACAAGGCCCAAAACTTCTCACAATACTCCAAATGGGGTCTGACCAGAACCTTACACAGCCTCAGAAGTACATTCCCGCTCTTCTATTTTAGCCCTCTCGACATGAATGCTAACATTGCATTTGCCTTCCTAACTGCCAGCTGAACCTGCATGTTAACCTTAAGAGAATTTTGAACAATGACTTCCAAGTCTCTTTGTGCTTCTGATTTCCTAAGCATTTTCCCATTGAGAAAATAGTCAATGCCTCCATTCCTCTTTTCAAAGTGCATAACCTCACACTTTTCCACATTGTATTCCATCTGCTACCTCTTTGGCCACTCTCCTAACCTGTCCAAATCCTTCTGCAGTCCCCCTGCTTCCTCAATACTACCTGTCCTCTACATATCTTTGTATCATCTGCAAACTTTGTAACAGTGCCTTCAGTTATTTCCTCCCTCCAAATCATAAATACATATTGTGGAAAGTTGTGGTCCCAGCATTGACCCCTGAGGCACACCACTTGTCACCGGCTGCCATCCTGAAAAAGACCCCTGTATCCCCATTCTCTGCCTTCTGCCAGTCTGTCAATCCTCTAACCATGTCAGGGTCTTACTCTTAACAGCATGGCTCTTAACTTATTTAACAATGTCCTCTGAACCACCTTGTCAAAGGTCTTCTGGAAATCTAAATAAATCATGTCCACTGGTTCTCCTTTATCTATGTTCCTTGTTACCTCCTCAAAGAATAATGGTTCCCTGGCCATTGATGACCCCAGCCTTATCAATGGAGTACCTCTTATTCTAATGTATGGAACTGCATACCTGTGTCCACATTTACTTGCGGGAATTGCAAAATTTGTACTGTGGCCTGTGCTTTGCATTAAGTTATATACTGAAAATGTGCACATTTTTGTATTAGAAATGAAACGACAAAGAATAATTTAAAATTTGAAATAAATTATTAGTTGCTGTGTCTTGCTTTCTTAGAAACATGTTTGAAAATATCTTTGTGGCCCAAGTCTTTTGATCAATGTTAGAACCATTGCACTCAATGCTGATGAGTCAGAAAACTGCACACTCACCAGGCCATGTTCAAAAGGATCTGACTCCTGTTGCAGCATTCTGAAGAACTCCCTCAGCAAAGTAATCCATGCACAGACTTGCAAAGAGATCAGTGCAGAACAAATGTCCCTTTTTATAGTACTGGGTTGGTATGTGCGTGAGATAGCTGAGATGGGTAAGTTGGATAGGGGCCTACAGAGTAGGAGTTAGTTGGGTAGTGGAATCAGATGTTATTTGGGTCAAGTCAGGGCGTAGTTGGATGGTTGGAGGTAGTTGGGTCAGGATTTTGGGTAGTGAGATGGTCAGGAGGGGTAGTCAGGCTGATCAGGCAGAGGGTGGAGGTTGGTAATTGAAGTATTCAGGTGTGTGGTTGAGACAGAGGGTGATTGGGGCAGGTGAGAGGGACATTATAGTGAGGTGGTTAGAACGACCAAGGCTGGATCTGGGAGAAAGAGGAGGAGGAGTAGACCGTTCAGCCCCTTGAGCCTGTTCCACTATTTAATAAGATCATGGCTGAACTGATAGTAACCTCAAATCTGCTTCCCACCTACCCCCAATAACCTATTAAGTACCAAGCATCTATCTACCTCTGTCTTAAATATAATCAAAAAGTCTGCTTCCACTGCCTTTTCAGGAAGAGTTCCAAAGAATCACTACCCTTGGAGTGAAAAATATTCAAATCATCTTCCTTTTAAATGGGCAACCCCTTACTTTTAAAAAATGACCCCTAGTTCTGGATTCTCCAGAGGAAACATCCTCTCTACATCCACCCTGTCAAGACCCTCAGGATCTTGCATGTTTCAATCAAGTCGCTTTTTACTCTTCTTAAACTCCAGATGACATAACCCTATCTTGTAAACCTTTCCTCATAAGACAATCCACCCATTCTAGCTATTAATCTGGCAAACTTTCTCTAGCAAAGTGGACAATTTCACATTTTCCCACATTACGCCTCCATTGCCAGATCTTTGCCCACTCCTGTAACCTATCTATATGTTTTTGTAGCCTCCTTTTGTCCTTTCCTACCTATCCTTGTGTCATCAACAAATTTGGCAAATGTCCCTTCAATCCCCCCATCCAATCAACTATATAAATTGTACAAGTTGAGGCCCTAGCATTGATCCCAGTGACACACCACACATTACATCTTGCCAACCTGAGAAAGAGCCTTTTATACCTCCTCTCAGCCTCCCATTGGAAGTTTAAACTTCCCGGGCAATTTCCACATCGATCTGCATGTCAGGATAGCCATAGGGTACTGACTCGCATTTTCAATCAAATGTCCGGTCTCCAGGGAGATGGAGGCTGGTAGGTTCATCTCTATGTTTCTTTACTAGCTTCTCACACAGTGATTTAAAGCATACTTAAATCCATGAGAAACTCCTCTACTTTTTTGTATAAATATTGTGGCAAGTAACTTGGCAGCAAAATAGTGAGGGAGGCAGAGTTGACATTAAGTGCAGATCTAATGCTATGGATACCCAACAGTCTATGTTTTCTGATGTCAGCTTTCCTCAGCACGATTTGTAGGTCTGTGAAAGTGTGACATCTTCAATGCCTGTCTGCCATGCCCGCTGTCCTTTAGCTTGGCTGTACATGCTGCATATTCCTACAGTAGATGTGATTGAACAGTGGCAGATACCAATTTATAAGACATGGAACTATGACCCTGTGTTGCTTGTGAATGACAATGAACCTTCATTCATGTTCCATCCTGATTTCTATCATGAGGACCGACAAATAAACTAACATACATCGCATCCAATGACAGCTGCTGGCTGAGGGCAGCTCTACACAGAGTTCTTTCCCTTAACAGTCCATCTTTCTGCCTCTGCAGCTATGGCAGAAAAAGCTGAAGCAGGGCCTTCCTATGAATAGCCGCCCAGCACCTCCTGACACCATTCATGACATCTCAATCTGGCAAGCATCAGCACAGAACTATCCACCCTGGGGGGAATTTAATGGTCAGATGGTGGGTAGCACAGTGGGTAATGCAAATGGAAGAAGTAGATGGAAGTGCTGAAAGGTGAACATGAAGAAGTTCACTGGGATAGAAGAGGGAGTGGACTTACCATCTTCCCCAGATGGCAAGGTCGAGCTTTTAAAAAAAGAGGTTTTTTGAACACCGTGAATTGCCAATATAAAGCTGACTGATTGGTATTGCAGACATTATCAGTGGTTCCCCACGATGATCCCAAGATGAAAAAAACAGTTTAAAGTTTATTTATTAGTGTCATAAGTAGGCTCACATAAACACTGCAATGGAATTACTGTGAAAATCCCCTTCGTCACCACACTCTGGGTATACTGAGGAAGGAATTCGCATGGTCAATGCATCTAACCAACTTTTGGACTTGTGGCAGGAAACCGGAGCAAACCCACACAGACATGGGGAGAACATGCAGACTCCGTACAGACAGTGACTCAAATGGGGAATTGAACCTGGGTCCCTGGTGGTGTGAGGCAGCTGTGCTAACCACTGTGCTACCATGCCACCCAAGTGATGGTGGAAGTAAGTGGAACCATGAGAACCATTGTAACTGTTTGCCACTAATATGCCATCTTTGGTCATACCTTAATCAGTATGTTATATTGACTGAACGGAGTGATTGACAAACATACACTGCAACAGCATTAAAAAACTAAAATCAAGAAACAAGTACATCTGATCTTCAGCTTTTCATAGGAAACAATAGCACTCTTCCATCTTACAGACTCATGCATTAGTGTACTTCAAACTGGAAATATATAGTGGATTTTAGACAATTAATTATATTTAAAGCCAGTCAAGACATTTATTACAAATGTTCAGCTCAACATTGATGATATATAACACAGTGAGTGGCACTACAAACTGCAGGATGTGACCTTCCATGGCTCTATATGTACTAAATGATGACAGAGAGAATTTCATTAAAATGTTGGGCAATTTAACATTGTTGATGAAACGATTCACTTTTTTGATTAATGACACAATTAAAACCAAAGACTGGGGGTCGATTTTCCGCTGCTTACCACACACTGAAAATTGACATGTAAATTTAAACATTCTCTCCCACCCACTGGCTGTCCAACTTGATTTTCAATAAGGCCTTGAAATAGGTGACTAATGCTCCTAACCACAAACAGGCAGAGAAAATCAGCCCATCTGTCACTCACTTATTACGTTGTGCTCTTGAAGCAGATGGGCAGCATTCTTATGGCCACACTTGCCCCAAGCCAGAAATTCACGTCCGAGGTCAATGGACCTTTGCATGATTAGTCCCTCGCCCGCTCCGATTCCTGTGGTGGGTGGGACGAAAAACTTCCGCCTGATGTGTCTCCTTGATACTGATGCATTCAGTGTGCCTTTCTTTTTAAACATCCACGATTCGTGATGAGACCACAACTGGCAACTGCCCAACAGTGAAAATTTAATTTTGCAGTGGATAAAATAAATTAAAAACTTGGCAGAGCCTTGGGACGAAGCGAGATTATCAGTAAAAACTGCATCTTATAAATCCTATAAAACCGGGTCCGCAGAATACAGATTATATATTAACAAGCTTTTAAAACTAACCTTTTATCGAATGTTGTCAATAATCTATGGTCAGGATTTTCCGCTCCCGTTCTCGTTGGCCGGGTTCAGTGACAGAAGTGGAAAATATCGCCAGAAGGCCAAAGTTATGTTTCACAACAACATAAAAGCTGTAAGCAATTGTCCTCTCCCCCTTCAGGGAGGGGTAGAGTTTTCCAACATTGAACAATGACACAAGGCCGTGTGAGAGTGTGATCTGTGAGGAGAATGCAAAAATGCTTTGGTGTGATTTGTACAAGTTGGGTGAATGGGCAATAACATGGCAGCTGCAGTACAATATGGATAAATGAGAGGTTATCCACTCTGGTAGTAAAAACAAGAAGGCAGATTATTATCTGAACGATTATAGAGTGAGACGGTAGAATGTGCAATGAGACCTGGATGTCCTCATGCACCAGTCGCTAAAAATAAACTTGCTGGTGCAACAGGCAGTGAAGAGGGCAAATGGTATGTTGGTTTTCATAGCGAACAAATTTGAAACAGGAACAGGTATACCTTGGTGAAATCACACCTGGAATATTGTGTTCCGTTTTTGTCTCTTTATCTGAGGAAGGATATTCTTGCTACAGAGGGAGTACAGCAAAGGTTTACCAGACTGTTTCTTGGAATAGCGAGACTGACATATGAGGAGTGATAGGGCAGAATTTTTCCCTCCCGCTCGCCGCAGGAATCGTAGCGAGTGGAACACGGACTCTGCAAAGGTCCGTTGATCTCAGATAGGATTTTTTGGCTTTGGGGCGAGCGCAGAAAATCCTGCCCATTCAGTCGGTTAAGATTGTATCTGCTGGAAGGTTTCATGGAAATGGAATGAAAAGTCCTCTTTCAGGTCCACAAGGTAGGCAGGGATGATTCCTATGATATTGGGAGTGACATACGAGAGTGGTTGGATCAGTTAGGATTATATTTGCTGGAGTTTAGAAGAATTAGGGGAATTTCATAGAAACCTATGAAATTCTAACAGGACTAGACAGGATAGATGCAGGAAGGATGTTCTTGATGGCCGTGGAGTCCAGAACCAGGGTCACAGTATGAGAATATTGGGTAAACCGTTTATATGTTTATATGTATTGGTGTCACAAGTAGTCTTATATTAACACTGCAATTAAGTTATTTTTAAAATCCTCTAGTCGCCACACTCCGGTGTCTGTTCAGGTTCACTGACGGAGAATTTAACATGGCCAATACACCTAACCAGCACATCTTTCAGACAGGGAGGAAACTGGAGCACCCAGAGGAAACCCACACAGACACAGGAAAATGGTGCAGACTCCACACAGACAGTGACCCATGCCGAGAATCAAACATGGGTCCTGGTGCTGTGATTAGGCGCTGCTTAGTAGGACTGAGATGAGAGGAAATTTCTTCACCCAGAGTGTGCTGAGCCTATGGAATTCTTTACCACAGAAAGCAACTGAGGCCAAAATTTATATGTTTTGAAATTGTCAGAGATAGCTCTTGGGGGCTAAAGGAATGAAAGCATATAGCTGGAAAACAGGAACAGGTTACTAAGTTGGATAATCAGCTATGCCTTAATAAATAGCAGAGCAGTCTTGAAAGGCTGAATGGCCTACTCCTGCTCCTATTTTCTACATTTCTATGATTGTAGGACATTCAATTCAACTTAGTTTATTCATTCAAAGAGATCACAATGCTTTCTCCCAACAATAGAAGATGGAATTGTTCCTTATACGATAACAGAATTTTTCTCTCGATAACTATCTGATCATTTATTCTACACATTAATTGCTCCTTATGTGAAGAATTTCTTTCAGTCCAAAACTAAGATTTACTACGGTTTCACCTCATCTTTTTCCAATAGCTTAATGTTGAAGTAATATTTCAGGTTACGCTTTTCTATACCCTTAGAAATCTTGTATGGCTATAAAATAACTTCATAGATGCCTCCTTTCCAAGCTGAAAACAATGAAGGGTGAATCTGTGCATACGTTCTTTGGCTTGTCCACCGCAAATTCGGTGGCAGAATTGCAAAAACTCAGAAGCGAACAATGCTAATACTGTTTCTATCATTTTTCTAGGGTTTTCAGTTTTTCCTGCAAACTGATAACATATCAACAGTAAAGTGCCTGTAAAAATTCCGCCATTCTTCTAGTCTTTCTTAATAATACAAGCTTTGGTGAACAGCTGAATTGTTCTTTATGAAGCTGTGTATCAATGCTTTGAGGACTGGATTTTCATGTTAGAGGTGGGTCATGTCAATCTTCAAGGAAACCTCGGTCTTGGTGCACCCATCTCGGGAAAAGGTGCCTCTGGGCTGAGGTGGTGGGGGGTTAGGGATGCATGTGCTGGAGTCGCACTTACCACCGCCCAGAAACAGACCAGAGGCAATCATAGGAACTGCTGGTTGCCGCGACACGCAAGTGAAGATCTTTGCCTCTGTTCTCTATGATATCGTTTGATAAAATGATAAAAACAATAACAAATAAAATTAGTTTTATTCAATATTAGATCTTTCCCCTTTATATCCTCTCACTCTCCGCCCACTCCCCAAGCCCATTCTGCCAACTCATGTGGCGAATTCCCCACCCAAATCCCATTGGCCCCTCATAATCTCTGTTCTATCTCAAAGCTCTTCCATGCCCATTCACCTAATGTGCATGGTGTACAGAGCCAACAGACCCTACAGGGATTCTTGGTAGAGAGTCCAGACTTCCATTAATTTGTTAAAACTTGTGCGTATGGTATAACATTGCTTTATCAAAAGCTTTTTCCCCTGTATCTATTTTGTCAATGGGCCCAATGTTTATTTACACAGTAAAGAGGTTTCAAGTGCTTGCAGTTTTTGTTACTGATACTTTATAAGATTGTAATAACTTTTTTTTTAAAGAAAGTGGCTGTTATTAAGCTTTGCCACACATACCATTGTTACAATTAGTTTCATTATTTCTGTACAGGGCGTATACTGAGTTAATAGGCATGAAAGTGGAATGAGTTGATTGAAGGGTCTGAGGAGCATGGGTTGGCATGGAGGATATAAGTGACTATTGCAAGTGGATGGCAAGTGGGACTATGATTCATGATGTGTCTGGTGGTAAAGAGTGGCGCAGTTATGAATCACAGGTTCTTGAGAAGCTGGCTCAACTGGTTAGGGGATGCTACCCTCACACTGGAACTGGCCAGGTTGGGAGTGCAGGCAGCAGGCCCCACACTAGCAAAAATTGGTGTTGCCAAGAATAGGAATGGGAATCCAAGAATCAGGCTCCAACTCCATAAAAGTCTAGCCTTAAATAGCTCAAAAGCTTTTTGATGACCGGAATTTGGTGCAATATTAATGGCATGGCCTGGCCAGGCCATTTTACAGTTTGATCAATCTCTCCCCTGATTTATATTCTACTGGTATGGCTACTTTTATCGGATATGTTCAAAATTGAACTTACCAAGCCTCCCCTGTCTCTTTCAGCTTCATCAATCATTGTTACAACACTGTTCTAGGGATAATGTGATGTAGCGATGCTGGCGTTGGACTGGTGTAGGCAGTTACCCCCACCCTACCAACTAATCTGACATGATTCCTCCCTCATTTTTAAAGATATTTTGTTAACCATTCTCATGATTTACCTTAAATTCCCACAAATATATTTAATAGTTTTTCACATATAACTTTTGCCAATGTATGCAAATCAATGTGCACTCGATCGGGCTTCTCTTATTCCTCTACAATCATCATAGAATGCCCCCAGTGTAGAAGGAGGCCATTTGGTCCATCAAACCTGCACCAATCAGAATCTCACCCAGGCCCTATCCCCATTATCCCACATATTTACCCTGTTAGTCCCCTGGACATTAAGGGCAATTTAGCATGGTCAATCAACCTAACCCGCACACCTTTCGGCTGTGGGAGGAAACAGGAGCACCCGAAGGAAACCCATGCAGACACGGGGGGAATGTGCAAATTCCATGCAGACAGTGACCCGAGGCCGGAATTGAACCTGGATCCCAGGTGCTGTGAAGCAGCAGTGCTAACCCACTGTGTGAATGGCGGGCTAATGAAAAGTTGCCATCTGAGAGCAAAAATGAGAAAAACAAGAGAAAAACAACCAACAAAAGCAAAGAAAAGCAGACAAAACGTACGAGGCGGGGGACAGGGGGCGTATAGAGATTATCGTCTGAAATCATTGCGATCACCTTTGATCCAGACAGCGTCTATCTGAAAGGTGAAGTGCTGTTCCTCAAACTTACGTTGAAATTCACTGGAAGACTGCAGTGGGCCAAAGACACAGATATCAGTGGGAGGAGGGTGGTAGAATAAAAGGGACAGTAGCAATGTGGATACAGAATTAGCTGAGTAATAGGAAGAAGACAGTAATGGTCCTCGATGTTTTTTGGGTTGGAGTGGAGAGGAGTTGGTATTGAGACCCCTGTTTTTCCTGTTATATATTAATGATCTAGATCTTGGTGTGTAGCAGACAGTTTCCAAGTTGGTGGATAGCATGAAAGCTGAGAATATTGTAAACCACAAGGAGTAGAGTGTTGAATTTCAAATGGACATAGACAAGTTAGTGGAGTGGGCAGATAGGTGGCAGATGAACTTGTGGAGAAGTGGAAGGTAATGCATTTTGATATGAAGAACATGGAGAGAAAACATAAAACAAGGGGAGCAATTCTTTAGGCAGAGCAGGAGCTATGGAACCTGGGTGTATATCTGCGTAGATCATTGAAGATGGCAGGACAGGGGCAAAGAGTAGTTAATAAAGCATATAGGTATTCTTAGTTTTATTAATAGGGGCATAAAGTACAGAAGCAAGGAGGTTATATTGGACTTACACAAGATACTCATTAGACCTCAGCTAAAATCTTGTGCACAGGTCTGGGTGCCACATGATAGGAAGGATGTTAATGCCTTGTAGAGAGTGCAGAAGAGATTTACAAGAATGGTTCCAGGGATGAGAAATTTCAGTTATGAGGATAGATTAGAGGGGTTGGGACTGTTCTCCATGGCAAGAAAAAGGTTAAGAGGAGATTTGATAGAAAAGTTCAAAATCATGAAGGGATTGCACAGAGTACATAGGGAGAATCTGTTCCCACTCATAAAAGGATCAAGAATGAAGGACAGAGATTTAAAGTGATTTCAAAAGAAGCAATCATGATGTGAGAAATAACTTTTACCCAAAGCGAGTGGTTTGGGCTTGGAAAGCGCAACCTGGAAATGTGGTGGAGGCAGGTTCAATCGAGGCATTCAAGGGGGGCAGTGGATGACTATTTGAATAGAAACAATGTGGAGAGATAAGGGGAAAAAGCAGGAGAATAGCACTAAGTTATAATGCTCATTTGGAGAGTTAGTACAGACACCTTGAGCTGAATGACTTATTTCTGCAACATTTCTGAATTAAGATGGCAAGCTATCAGAAGCTTGGGGTCATATTTGCAGATTGAACGAAAATGCTTCTGTGAAGCTGTCACCAATCTGTGATCATCCTTCCCATTCTAGGAGAGACCACATTGTGATCAGCAATTGCGGTATACTAAATTGAAAGAAATGCATCAAAGTCACTGCTTCATTTGGTAGGATCGTTTGGGGCCTTGAACAGTGAGAACAGAAGAGGAGAGACAAGAAGTGTTAGATATCCCATGCTCACATGGAAAGGTAGTGTTGGAAGGATATGAGGTGCTGGGGTTGTAGAGGACTAGACCAAGATGTCAAGGAAGACGGTCCCTTCAGAATTCTGAAAGGCGACGGGATGGGAAAATTTTCCTGATGGTAGCATCATGCTGGAGATGGCATAAATGACAGAGGATGGTCTGCTAAATACAAAAGCTGATGCACTGGTACAGGTATGGAAGCTTGTATCAGCATCAATGGATGTGATGAAAACAGAAACTGGAGAATAGAATGGAATACTTACAGGGTTTAGAGTGTGTCACCAATGTAGCCATGGGCATCGGTGGGGTTATGGTGACTATAATGTATACACTATCCACAGAATGGGAGACACAATGAAGCTGAGGAAGGAAAGAGAGGAGCTGGAACTGGATCATGTGGGGGTGAAAGAGGGATGGAAATTGGAAGCAAAGTTAACTAGTTTTTTTTTCCCAATTCTGGGCAAAAGCTAGAAACGGCATTGATTCACTCATCAATGTACTGGATTTTGATTTTTTTTAAATTTCAGATTTCCAGCATCTGCAGTATTTTTCTCTTGTAGTCAATGGTAATCAGGGTGTAGTTGAGAATTCTGATTAATTCTGAATACCCAACATGAGGATAATTAGCAGCTAATGTTTTAATATGTGGTTTGAGAATAATACAAAATATTTATGTAACATCTTAATAATGTCTCTAAGAGATGAATTTGTAATATGCCTGTAAAATGAAAGATGTATTCATGAAAGATATCAGCACAAGTCAGGCACAAATTATGCAATATATAAATAAATTACTCAGGCTGGGTGATAATACCAAAAGATAAAGGTGTCTTTTAGTATTAGAGCTAGTTTAGACTGGTTAGAGAAATGCTGAATCATAAGAAGCCATTTTTGTGAGTGAAATTCCATAAAATGGACAGATGAATGAGAGATCAATATTTGAAGGTGTAAAAATATGATTGATTGAAGGACATGCCATTGTTAGATTGACAGAACAGTGAATGAATGAAATTGCTTTTAATTAAGTGCTGGGCTGTATAACGAAAACTTTAACCAATTCTGCTCTTTGGCATGAAATCTGAGATCTTCTGCGAAAGCCTGCCAGCTCATTAGCTGTGTAGGTGGATCTACTGATCTCCCATTTTGGTCAAAATGAGATTTGTCTTGTTCTAATTGTATGTTGTCTGAATACTGTTAACTTGTGATGTTTTTGATTCTAACATTTCAATGTTTTAGTAAAAACTAGTTTAGTTGAAGAATTTCATTGGACTGAATACACTTACTTTTTGCCTTTGTGAAATGAAATGTTCAATGAAAAGATTCAGTCCTTAAATTAATCAGAATTAATTAAAAGAATTTCCCACAACACAGGGGAAAGTTCTCCATTAGCTGGAGTCATACCTAGCACGAAGGAAGATGCTCGTGTGTATTGAAGGCCAAACAGTTCAGTCAAGGACATTACTGTAGGAGTTAGTTCCTCACGGTATGACCTAGGCTCAACAATCTTCAGCTGCTTCAACAATGATCTTCCCTCCATCATAAGGTCAGAGTTGGGATACTCACTGATGATTGCACAGTGTGCAACACTATCTGCGGCTTCTTGGATGTTGAAACAATCTGCATCCATATATAGAAAGAACTGGACAACATTCAGGCTTGGGTCGATAAGTGGAAAATAACATTGGGCCTCAGAAGTGCTGGACAGTGGCCATCTCCAACAAAACAGAATCCAGTTATATACCCTTCACATTTAATGGTTTTACCAACACTGAATCTCCCACTATCAACGGTCTGGGGGTTATCATTGACCAAAAACTGAAGTGGTCAAGCCATATAGGTCAAAGACTGGTAATTCTGCAGCGAATAACACACCTCCTGACTCCTCAAAGCCCGTCCACCATCTACAAAGCAGCACACCACCCCTCTCCCCACCTCACCCCCATAATCCTTGACTCTGTGTTGATCCAAAATCAAACTCAGCCTTGAAAATATTTAATACCCCAGCCCCCACTGCTCACTGGGGAAGAGAATTTCACAGACAAATGACCATCAGTCTGAACTGGGAGACCCCTCATTTTTAAACTGCGTCACCTAGTGCTAGTCTCCCCCACAAGGACAAGCATTCACTCAGTATCAATCCTACCAAGTCCATTCAGGATCTTATATGTTTCAGTAAGGACACCTGTCACTCTTCTAAACTCCAGTGATAGACACAACCTGCTCAAGCTTTTCTCACAAGATGACCTCTTCATTCCAGGAATCAATCAGGTGAACCTTTTCTGAACTGCTCCTAATCACAGAAATCATAGAATGGGTATAGTACAGGAGGAAGCCATTCAGCCAGCTGGCTCTCTAAAGGAGTTATTCACTTGTTGAATTGCTCCTTCTCCCTGTAACCCTGCATTTTCTTCCTTTTTGTACAATTATATCTGTTCCTAATTAAGGAGACCAAAACTGCACACCGTACACCAGATGTAGTTGAACTAAAGCCCTGTATAGCTGTACTTCCCTATTTTTGTCCACAATTCCCTTTGCAATAAACACCAACATTCCATTTCTCTTCCTCATGGAGGATTGGTAGCTCAGGAGGGAGCTTTTCACAATGTGCTAACGTAAGGAACTGCTTACTTTAGCTCTAAAACATCATGAGAGTTGCTGCCAATGTAATACAACATGTGCAAAGAATATAAATTTAAATCCATTTATTCCTGGCCGTGAAGTTCAGAATATGTTTGCTTTCTTTATTTTCAGAGACAAAAGACACAGTAACCGTGTGCAGAACAAATGCATTTTCTCTGGGTCTGTCCTACAAAAAACCAACAGAATAATACAAATGATTTGTCTCATAAGACCATTAAATTAGTATTTATAAATGAGTGAATACGACTAGAGAGGGAAAAACATTTTTTTTTTAAATTGCAAAGATAATGGGCTATAATTTGATGTCAAATTTATGCTGAGGCTAATAGTACTGGCCATTATTTACACGCAAAAACTGCAGCAATTTCAAGCTTGGTCAGATGTGTGATTAAGCTCAGAAGTGTAAATATTGCTGTCCAAGATGTGCCACTCTGCTGTTAGCTTCATGAAAACAGCATCTCGCTGTCTGCCTCACCATTGAAATGCATTGACCTCTGAAACGTTGCTGGATCTTTGCAGTCAGATACAAACTGAATTTGTCACAGGAACTTTCTCCATTTTAGTCCCTTATAATGACATGAGAAGATTAACTATTACCAGTTAATTTCGCTAGGCAGTAAAAATTAACTGTTACAAATCTCAATCCTTCAGGTGACCCTTAGAGGCTTGCCATTTCTATTTGTTCCTTTTTTCTCTCTCGGATCCTGGCATACCTCTGTGTTTGTGCACTTCAGGAATATTTTGTAACCTAATCTTCCAATGGCTTTCTAATGGACTCTTCCCTCTCAAAACCTAGCTCCATAGCAATGTGAATCACACGGGCCTTGTATGCAGGTAGACATGCAGATTAGAAACATAGAAACGAGAAGCAGGAGTAGGCCATTCGGCCCTTTGGGTGTGTTCCACCATTTATTATGATCATGACGGTTCATCAAATTCAATATTCTGACCCCCCCCCCCCAATATCCCTTGATCCCTTTAACCCCAAGAGTTATATCTAATTTCTTCCTGAAATCAGAAACGTTTTGGCCTCAACTACATCCTGTGGTAGTGAACTCCTCACGTTCACCATTCTCTGGGTGAAGAAATTTCTTCTCACCTCGATCGGACACCCCCGGGAGCACCCCCCCCAACCCCCCCCACCCACCACCCCCCCCACCCCCCACCAGCCCCCCCCTCACCACCCCCCCACCCTCCCCACCCCCCCCACCCCACCCCACCCCCCCCTCACCACCCCCCCCACCCCACCCCCCCGGTTCCTCCAAGGAGGCAGTCACCACCACCACCCCCGTGGAGGATGGGGGGAGGCTGGACTTGGAAGAATCTCTACCACCGCCACCCCCCCCCCCAAACCAGAGATCCATCTGAGCCTGTGCCCCCCCTCTCCTCTGGCAGACGCCAGCGGAAGGTCAGGAAAGTGCTGCAGACTGTCCAACGAGTGCAGTAAGAAGTCTCACACCACCAGGTTAAACTCCAACAGGACTTTCCAACAGGACTTTAACCTGGTGTTGTGAGAATTCTTACTGTGTTTACCCCAGTCCAACGCTGGCATCTCCACATCAACGAGTGCAGATCAGAAGGATGGTGGAGAGAGAGCAGCAACCCAGGCAGGTTGGGGGCGTGCTCTGCCGAGAGGGAGCCTGCCTCCCGGGGAGTGGGGGCGTTGGAGGGGCGGGGGCGTGGGGTGTGTCTGATCACGGGAGGGGGGGCCCTGCCTCCCAGGGGGGTCTAATCGTGGCTCATTCCTCCCCCACCCCTCCCTCCCCCTGGCTCTCTCTGTTTTTGTCTTTCGTGCCCGGGCGCGCTGTTTCAGATTTTTTTTCCGAACTGTGCACGTGTAGTTCAGAGCTCCGATTGTTCCGGCAGCACTAAGTCCCGCCCACAGCGTGGACTGGATCGGAGCTGGCAAGAAGCGTATGGGCGCACTGGAACGGGGATTCCGGGCTCGGATCCGTTTTACGTCTGGATCCAGCCCTTAGCCTCCGATTGGTTAAAATTTGGCCCTTTGTCTTTTCTTCCCTGTGAAACAATCTGGACCCCCTTTAATCTTTAACCATCAAGTCACCCTGGTTTTCTTGTCAGCAGAATTCAGAACAAATATTCACATGACCTCCTTCAGCTCTCCATTTTACTCTAAATTAAAGTACAGTTCCAAAACATGACAATCTTAAAACAACTCACATTACTATCAATTTGCAAAAATATAACGTGTTGGAAGATTTAAACGCCATCTCACAAAGTTTTTAGCTTCAGAACATGCAGCAAACTTGTCAGGAACTCTCAAAAGTTGGTGCGACAATTTACAACATTGTGATATTAAAAGTGGAATAATGTTGCCCTCTACTGGTCAGGTTGGATATTACTACATGTCCTGAGATTCTGCAGTGTATGTACTCTGGCCCTTATCTAAACTGAAAATCCACACAATGTGGATAAAGAATGTTAAATAATAATGAATGCTGAGGGTAACGAACTAAGAAAGGTAACTGAAGTTAAACAGACTCACTGTAGCCAATTTAAACCTCAAGGACTGACTGGTGGGTGAGGATAAAATTGTGAAAAATGGGAAAACGATATTAACTTGCTGTAAAAGTGCTTACTGGAGCAGAACTGTGGGAAATGAATTTCAGGCAAATGGGAAGTCAACCACTTCAAGATAATTTCTAAATGGTGAAAAGTGAGGAAACATCGAGGCTTAAAGACACTTAGTGCATCACGAGCACAAAAAATAATCAATAATGGAATTCAGGTCTGAGAACTGGAAAACAAAGAGAAGTCATGCATCAGCTGTACAAAGTTTATTTTATTTGTGTCACAAGTGGGCTCACATTAACACTTTGCTGTGAAAATCGCCTAGTCCCCAGACTCTGGCACCTATTCAGATAAACAGAGAGAGAAATTAGCATGGCCAGTGCACCTAACCAGCACATCCTTGGCGGAAACCCTTGCAGATACTGGGAGAACATTTAGACTCCACACAGACAGTGACCCAAGGTCAGAATTGAACCTGGGTCCCTGGCCCTGAGAGGCAGCAGTGCAGACCAGTGCGCCACTGTGCTGCCCAGAAGTTTTGGTCACATCTGGAACACTGCAGTAATTTCATTGCAGTGTTAATGCAAGCCTACTCATGACAGTAACAAATTATCTTCTGGCTACCTCACTCCCAGGCCTTCTAAAAACAGCATCATAGATTTAGCAGAACGACACCGGGACTCCTTGATTAAATTATACTTAGATTACACAAATAAGGGCCTAATTTAAAAGGTTAAAGGACTGATTTGGTCAGAGTTTTATAAAAATATTATGGGAAACTGGATCGGGCAGATTGAAACCATTTCCACTGGTTGGGGTGTCCAAGATTGAGGGACATAATCTGAAAATTAGAGACAGACCTTTCAGGAATGAAATTTGGAAACATTTACACACACACACACACAAACTGTGGTAGAAATTTGGAACTCTCTTCCTGAAAACTGCTAAATCAATTGTAAATTTTAAATCTGAGACTGATTTTTAACGTCCAAAGGTATTAGAGAATGTGGGGCAAAAGGTGCAGACAGAGTTAAGGTGTAGATCAACCATGATCCCACTGAATGATGAGAAAGGATCAAGAACCAAAAGATCTACCTCTGTTCCAGTTTAACCAGAATGTGTGGGAGGTTAGGCGAGTAACCAGCTTTCGATAAGTGGTTCAAGATTATAGTATTAAAACGATGTTGTATACATTATATTTTAGCAGCCATGTGTGCATTCAGTGGCTGTAGAATTTTTCAGCAGCTGAAGAAGGGGGTGGGGGGCAAGGGCGAGAATGATGGAATCCAGCAGGTAAATGCTTTTGCAGCACTGCTCGTGGGCTAGAAGGAAAAGGAGAGTTCCATGTGGCCCCCTCAGGCTTACAAGCTACAATGTCTCAAACGGTCAAAGGCCCATGTGATCTGACCTGCAGTATCCCTCAATCCCAACAACCATCCCCACTCCATTCTTCAGCAGCCCCTCCCTCACTGCAATCTGAGTTCGGCCCACAATCTCTCCATTCTCTCCACCTTTCGCAGCCTGGTAATGGACTCCTGCTCAGCCTGTAAAATTCGGGGCCACTGCGCTATTCCACAATGTGACGCAGTCATCCAATTTTGAAACAAATGGCAAAAGTTGAGCCTTTATAATAGTAACTATTTCCCACTGCCAGCTCTGGCAGTTTATTCACAGGTAATTCAGAATAGATACGTGATGCTTTTATAAATGTGGTTTTAGAGCTTAATGAACATTATCATAATTGTATAATTTTTCATTTAAAAACTACTGCAATGAAAAGTTCAATCAAGCAGAGATATACCTATTTCCTGTATTACTACCTTGTCAGATATTGACTAAGAATTTCCTGGAAACTAGGGCCTCTACGGCACTGGATTCCTCTTACACCAAAGACGTCCTAGGAAATTATGGTGGAAGTGATTTACACCACTATTCATGCTTGATCATAATTTCTCAAGTACTTGTACTGTTCTGCTCAGACCCTGAGTGAAACAGTACAGAATGGATTATCGGTCTTCACATCAAAGGCAATCACACATCTGCTGGCTTTATATCAGTTTGCTCCCCGCAGTCACTTAAACTGATAAGTAACAGTGCAACTGAAGGCGTTTATCTGTTCAAAATAATTGATTAAAGTAAAATAACAGCTGTTTTTTTTGGGGGGTATTTTTAATTCCGAGTTAAAACCTATTAAAACACTTCTTAGTCACCATGTGTTAGGTGTAGGTTAGACTATGTCCCCAAAAAGCTATGCCAAGTATCTGAACACGACACTGCTGAAAGTGAGTGTGACGAGGAACTTGTTCAAGCTGATTTTCAAGTCTGAAACAAAGATGGTCTCTGTTACGATCCCCATAGTGACTAATAACTTTTAAAAGATAGGAATCCTCTTGGGAAATAACAAAGGGCCGGTGACAGAAGTGTTAGTGAGGGATCACATTGGGACCAGTGGCCATAATTCCATTAGCTATAAGATAGCGATGGAGAACGATAGGTCTGGCCTAAAAGTCTAAAATTCTAAAATTGGCAAGGCTAATTTTGATGGTATCAGACAGGAACTTGCAGAAGTCAATTGAGGGAGTCTGTTGGCAGGAAAAAGGACATCTGATAAGTAGGAAGCTTTCAAAAATGTATTAACCAAGGGTCAGAGTAAGCACATTCCTCTTAGAGTGCACAGCAAGGCTGGTAGAAGGCTGGGGCAGTACAACAGTGGTTAGAGCTGCTGCTTCACAGCACCAGAGACCTGGGTTCGATTCCCAGCTTGGGCCATTATCTGTGCCAAGTTCTCCTTGTGTCAGCGTGGGTTTCCTCTGATGCTTTAGTTTCCTCCCACGTGCTGAAAGACATGCTGGTTAGGTGCATTGGCCCGAATAAGCGCTGAACTTTGGCGACTAGGGGAATTTCACAGTAACTTCATTGCAGTGTTAATGTAATCCTTATTTGTAACTAATAAATAAACTTTAAAGTAGGGAATCCTGGATGACTTGGGATACTGAGGCCCGTGTCAAGAAAAAAAAGGAGGCAATTGACGTGCATAGGTGGCTGGGATCAAGTGAATCCCTTGAAGAATATAGAGGGTGTAGGAGTAGAGTTAAGAGAGAAATCAGGATGGCAAAAAGGGGACATGAAATTGTTTTGGCAGATAAGGCAAAGGAGAATCCAAAGAGGTTCTACAAACGCATAAAGGGCAAAAGAGTATCAAGGGTGTGAGTAGGGCCTCTTAAGGATCAACAAGGTAATCTATGTACTGATCCACAAGAGATGGGTGAGATCCTAAATGAATATTTCTCATCAGTATTTACTGTTGAGAAAAGCATGGTTGTTTGGGAACTTGGGGAAATAAATAGTGATGTCTTGAGGAGTGTATGTATAACATTGCAAGAGGTGTTGGAAGTCTTAAAGCGCATCAAGGTAGATAAATCCCTGGAATCTGATGAAGTGTATCCCAGGACATTGTGGGAGACCAGGGAGGAAATTGTGGATCCCCTAGCAGAGATATTTGAATGATTAATAGCCACAGATGAGATGCCTGAAGATTGGAGGGTGGCAAATATTGTGCCTTTGTTTCAAAAGGGCTGCAGGGAAAAACCTGGGAACTACAGGCCAGTGAGCCTCACATTGTTAGAAGGTATTCTGAGAGATCTACAAGCATTTAGAGATGCAAGGACTGATTAGGGACAATCAGCATGGCTTTGTGAGCGGAAAATCATGTCTCACAAATTTGATTGAGTTTTTTGAAGGGACCAAGAAGGTCAATGAGGGCATTGCAGTCGATGTTGTTTACGTGGACTTTAGCAAGGCCTTTGACAAGGTACCCCACGGTAACTTGTTGCAAAAGGTTAAATCTCACAGGATCCAGGGTGAGGCAGCTAAATGGATACAAAACTGCCTTGATGACAGAAGACGGAAGGAGGTTGTAGAGGGTTGTTTTTCAAACTGCAGGCCTGTGACCAGCGATGTGTCTCAGGGATCAGTGCTTGGTCCACTGTTATTTATCATTTATATTAATGATTTGGATGAGAATATTGGTATGGTTAGTAAGTTTGCAGATGACACCAAGATTGGTGGCATAGTAGACAGTGAAGAAGGTTATTGAGGATTGCAGCAGGATCTTGATCAATTTGGGCCAGTGGGCTGACGAATGGCAGATGGAATTTAATTTAGATAAATTCGAGGTAATGCATTTTGGTAGATCAAACCAGAGCAGGATTTACTCCGCTAATGGTAGGGCATTAGGGAAGAGTTATAGAACAAAGAAATCTAGGGGTGTGGATTCATAGCTCCTTGGAAGTGGAGTCACAGATTGGCAGAGTGGTGAAGAAGGCATTCGGCATGTTTGGTTTCATTGGTCAGAACATTGAATACAGGGGTTGGGATGTCTTGTTGAAGTTGTACAAGGCGTTGGTAAGGCCACATTTGGAATACTGTGTACAGTTCTCGTCACCCTATTATAGAAAGGATATTATTAAAATAGAAAGAGTGCAGAAGAGATTTATTAGGATGTTATCATGACTTGATGGTTTGAGTTATAAAGAGAGGCGGATAAACTGGGATTTTTTTCTCTGGAGCAGAGAAGGCTGAGGGCTAATCTTATAGAGTCTATAAAATAATAAGGGGCATAGATCAGCTAGATAGTCAATATCTTTTTCCAAAGGTAGGGGAGTCTAAAACTAGAGGGCATAGGTTTAAGGTGAGAGGGGAGAGACACAAAAGGGTCGAGAAGGCAATTTTTTCACACAGAGGGTGGTGAGTGTCTGGAAGAAGATGACAGAGGTAGTAGTAGAGGCAGGTACAATTGTGTCTTTTAAAAAGCGTTTAGACATTTACATGAGTAAGATGGCTTTAGAGGGATATGGGCCAAATGTGGGCAATTGGGATTAGCTTAGGGGTTTAAAAAAAGTTGGGCCGAAGGGCCTGTTTCCATGCTGTAAACCTCTAGGATTTTATGACTCTATGAATCCCAATGATGCCGACAGAAAGGAGACCAATAGACAAGATTGCACTTTTTAAGACTTCTACTGTAGAAACAAACAACTAAAATTAACTTAACTCAAATGTTAATTAACAAGCAAAGGATATTTCAAATAAAAAGCGAAGGTTTGCTTTAAATGATCGATGCAACAGGTATGGCTCAAGTATTTACAAGCACTCGCATTATTTCCCACACAAACGTGGCACCAGGTGCAAGCTCCCAGGATGGAAACTTACTATCGTTCACACTGGTGGGATTTTCCCATCCCACTGCAATGAATGGAAATTTGGCTGGCTGACAAATTCTCCGACTTTGCTGCAGTGGGAGCGTAATGTGAACAAGTACTAAGGTCATACCCACAGTCTTTCCAACTCAGCCTCTGCTATTCAGGGTATCTCACGTCCCAACTAATTGTTACAGCCCTTGGGTCACATTCACAAGCAGCTATTTTCCATCCAAAGTTCCCAGACGTGTTTAAACTGACAAGGCGCTTGTCTATGAATCTTCTCTCACTTGGGTCACGACAGTCTTATTAGCACAGAATCCCCAATCCCTTTAAGCACTCTGAAGGGCTGTGGCAAGATTGAAGCAGCAGCAATGGGTCTTGTCCAATCCACAATCCTCTGCTCTTCCTGACTTCAGTTCTCTTTCCTTTCCAAATGTATAACACACAGTAACACTGCCTCTGCCATATCCTCAGAGCTTCCACACAGGATCTGTTCTGAACCATCAAACTGAAAAGTGGCCCATTCGGCGAGACCCTTGTTTGTCTGCATTTACATCAGTTCTGAAAGAGTGCCCCCATGCAGGCTGGAATGCCCCACTGCTGCAATTGCTTTCCATTTACCATTTTTCTTCTTAGATTTTCATCCTCTCTGCAACGCCAGGACACATTTCTTAGAAGCTAATTATGTCATAATCAGTAAACCAATTTCAGAATTATCTCCAGTTCAATTTGATCTTAAAGGGAACGTTAGTTTTTTTTCAAAAATATATTTTATTGATAAATATTCTGAAATAAACCATTACTGAAACAACATTCCCAATCATCACAAACACTGCAAAAACAATCATATTTACAATTTCCTTAACTTCAGTATTTTACAGTGCTCAGTTCCAAGACATTACATACATTGCAGTTCAGTTTTTCAACAAACTCTATACATTCCTCACATTTCTGTTTTTACAGGCTTGCACACAGTCATGCAATCTGAGGGTTTTTTACAGTTTCTATCCCCTTAGTCTGGTTGAAAGGCTTTTAACAGTGGCCTTTCCCCATTGTGCCTTTGTGGCGACTGCCCCAAGCTTGACAGCACATAGTCCCAGATCTTGGAATGTGCCAGTCTGCAACACTCGGTCGAGGACAAATATCTGCACTGGGAGATCAGCAAGTTTCGGGCAGACCAAAGAGCGTCCTTCACTGAGTTGATGACCCGCCAACAACAGTTGATATTTGTCTTGGCGTGCATCCCTGGAAACAGCCCCGCAGAACACAGAGTCCTGCGTCACCGAGCTGCTCGGGGATGAACCTCGACAAATACCACTGCATCTCACTCCAGACCTTCTTTGCAAAAGCACATTCACAAGGAAGCGTGCGACCACGTCATCGCCTCCGCAGCCGCTTTGAGGGCAGTGTGCAGTGGTGTTGAGACCTCAAGCACGCATGAAGGATCTGATGGGAAATGTCCTTTTCATCACCAGCCACACCAGGTCTTCGTGCTTGTTTGAAAGTTCTGGTGGTGAGGCATTCTGCCAGGTGCCAATGTCCCCTTGAAGGGGTCATTATACCAAAGTAAATACAGACGTCCCCCAAAGAGGCACAGGGGACTCTGAAGCTTCCTGAGCCATCCTCAGTCGTTTCATAAGAACATAAGAACATAAGAAATAGGAGCAGGAGTAGGCCAACTAGCCCTTCGAGCCTGCCCCGCCATTCAGTAAGATCATGGCTGATCTGTCTTGGCTCAGTTCCACTTTCCCGCCCTCTCCCCATAACCCTTAATCCCCTCTCTTATCAAAAACCCATCAACCCGCGTCTTAAAAATATTTAGTGAGGTAGCCTCCACCACTTCAACGGGCAGAGAATTCCAGAGATTCACCACCCTTTGAGTGAAGAAGTTCCTCCTCAACTCCATTCTAAACCGCCCCCCCTTTATCTTGAGGCTGTGCCCCCTAGTCCTACTATCCTTTCTGAGCGGGAAGAGTCTCTCCACCTCTATCCTATCCGTCCCATTCATCATCTTATACGTCTCAATGAGATCTCCCCTCATTCTTCTAAACTCTAACGAGTACAAGCCTAGTTTATTCAGCCTCTCCTCATAGCTCAACCCCCTCAAATCCGGTATCAGCCTAGTAAACCTCCTCTGCACTCCCTCCAAGGCCAAAATATCCTTGTGTAAGTATGGCGCCCAAAACTGCACACAGTACTCCAGCTGCGGCTTCACCAATGCCCTATACAGCCGCAGCAAGACCTCCCTACTTTTATATTCAATCCCCCTCGCGATGAAGGCCAGTATCCCATTCGCCTTCCTGACCACCTGCTGCACCTGCAAGCTGGGTTTTTGCGACTCATGCACAAGGACCCCGAGGTCCCTCTGCACCGTTGCCTGCTGCAGTTTTTCTCCACGTAAGTAGTAATCCTTCCTACCATTATTCCTACCAAAGTGGACCACCTCGCACTTGCCAACATTAAATTGCATTTGCCATTTCCTGGCCCATTCGCCCAGCCTATCTAGATCCTTCTGTAGACTCTCCCCACCCTCCGCACAATTTGCCTTTCCACCAATTTTGGTGTCATCAGCAAATTTCGACACCCTACACTCGGTTCCCTCCTCCAGATCATCTATATAAATGGTAAATAGCTGAGGCCCCAGCACCGACCCCTGGGGCACTCCACTAGTCACCATCCGCCAATCCGAATAGCATCCATTGACCCCCCACTCTCTGCCTCCTATTTGACAACCAGTCCTCTATCCACGCTAACACCCTACCCCCAACTCCATACCCCCTGACCTTCTGCAATAACCTCTTGTGAGGTACCTTGTCAAACGCCTTCTGAAAATCAAGAAAGACCACATCTACCGGCTCTCCTCTATCCACCGCCCTAGACACATCCTCATAGAACTCCAGTAAATTTGTCAGACACGACTTCCCTTTAACGAAACCGTGCTGCGTCTGCTCTATCAAGCAGTTCCCCTCAAGATGCCTCGCTATTTCCTCCTTGATGACGGATTCTAACATTTTACCTACAACAGACGTTAAACTAACAGGCCTATAATTCCCCGCCTTTTGCCTGCCACCCTTCTTAAACAACGGCGTAACATTAGCCGCTTTCCAATCTTCCGGCACTTCCCCGGAATCCAGCGATGTCTGGAAAATAACCACCAAGGCATCCACTATCACCTCCGCCATTTCTTTCAGGACCCTCGGATGCATTCCATCCGGTCCTGGGGACTTGTCCACAATCAGCCCCTCCAGTCTGTCGAGCACCGCCTCTCTAGTAACAATAATGTCATTGAGACCCTTCAGTCCTACCACCTTTCCATCTCTAACATCCGGCAAATTATTCACGTCCTCCTCCGTGAAGACCGAAACAAAAAAGTTATTTAAGACCTCAGCCATTTCCCCATCCCCTACCACTAAGTCACCCTTCTCATCCTCTAAGGGACCAACGTTCACCCTAGCCAGCCTCTTCCTTTTTATATATTTATAAAAACTCTTGCTATCCTTTTTTATATTAAGCGCTAGCCCAGCTTCATAGTTTCTCCACCCTTCTTTATCAACTTCTTTGTCAATCTTTGTTGACATTTAAACCTCTCCCAATCCTCTTCTCGCCCACTACTCTTAGCTACTCTAAACGCCTCCGCTTTTAATTTAACACTTTCCTTCACCTCCTTCGTTATCCACGGCTTGTTACCTCTCCTCCTACGGTCCTTTTTGACAATCGGAATAAATTTCTGCTGAGCACCAAGAAAGATCTCCTTAAAGATCCTCCACTGCTCCTCAGCAGACCTACCTTCCAACGCGCTCCCCCAGTCCACATTCGCCAATTCTTCTCTCATCCTACCGTACTCCCCTCTGTTCAAACAAAGGACGCGTGTCCGGGAACCGACTTTCGCCTCCTCCATCTGCACCAGAAACTCCACCATACAATGATCACTCTCCCCAAGAGGATCCTTCACTGCAAGTTCCCTAATTCTACCCGCCTCATTACATAGCACCAGGTCCAAGATAGCTCGCTCCCTCGTCGGCTCCAACACACACTGTTCCAGGAAACTATCCCGGCAGCATTCCAAGAACTCCTCCTCGAGCCCACCGCGTCCAACATGGGTCGACCAATCAATATGCAGATTGAAATCCCCCATAACTACGGCCGTCCCATTCCTGCACGCCGCACTTATTTGCGCGTTAACAGCCCGCCCCACCTCCAGATCATTATTCGGGGGCCTATAGACGACACCCACCAGTATTTTCCTCCCGTTGCTGTTCCTAATCTCCACCCACAACGATTCCACGTTCTGCTCCTTGGCTCCAATATCATCTCTTGCTACCACCCTGATGCTATCCTTAATCAGCAGAGCTACGCCCCCCCCTTTTCCCTCCCGCCTATCCTTCCTAAACACTTGATAGCCCTGAATCACTTTCCTGAATCACTTTAGGCTACAACTGTGTTGCAAACAATGGCTCTCAAAAATGTGCTTGAAGGAGTAAACTGGAAGTGGAGCAATTATGAAATGTCAGAGTAATTTAATTTAAAAGGAAAAAATACTTATTTGTATATTGTCAACCTCCAGCCGTCCCTTTAAAGAACAATTTCAGACCAAGAATAGGCATTAGGGCCATCACTAATATGTCAACAAGTAGCATCATGCACTTTAGTGCATTTGTCAGGGTCTCCTGAATATTACCTGAGCTATTATGTTTAGGTATGTATTTGTATGCATTTCAGGCCCTGGTAAGGAGTGGGACATTGTTGTAAAATTGGACTTTTACCACCGGAGCAACAGTTGAAGTTTCAAGTTTATTTATTAGTTTCATGGGTTGGCTGACGTTAACACTTCAATGCAGTTACTGTGAATTTCCCCTAGTTGCCACACTCCAGCACCTGTTGGTACATTGAGGGAGAATTTAGCATGGTCAATACATCTAACCAGTACGTCTTTTAGACTGTGGGAGAAAACTGGAGCACCCAGAGGAAACCCATGCAGACACAGGGAGAATGTGCAGACTCCACACAGACAGCGACCCAAACTGGGAATCAAAACCAGGTCCCTGGGTGAAATAAGGTCAGATTTTCCTTTCAGTTATTTACTTTCAGAATTTCTTAGGTAGTTTAACTAAATAATGACATCTTGGAAATAGATTTGTAGCGGCACGGTGGCATAATGGTTAGCACTGCTGCCTCACAGTGCCAGGGACCCGGGTATGATTCCGACCTCAGGTCACTGTCTGTGTGGAGTTTGCACATTCTCCTGTGTGGGTTTCCTCTGGTTTCCTGCCACAGTCCAAAGATGTGCTGATTGAGTTAATTGGACTTGCTAAATTCTCCTTTAGTGTCAAGAGGGTTAGCAGGATAAATACTTGGGGTTATAGGAATAGGACTTGGGCAGGATTGTTGTTGGTTCAGGCTCGATGGGCCAAATGGCCTTCTTCTGTAATGTAGGGATTCTATTATTTAGAATGTCCTGAAAACTGAATATAGCAGCTGAATCTGTCCAACTCAAAAGCATATCCTACGGTGAAAGAAATTGCAGTTCGGGATTCTACAACTCAGGCCATATTGATTTATACATTGAGTGCAATGCTGCAGATGAGATAGACCATTTGCTTTTGTTGGATCTTTTTACTACCATTAATGAAGCAAGGAAAATTCTACACAGGTTTGATTTAATCCCATTACAAATGATCAGACACCTGGTTTCAATGCTGCAAGTAACAGCAAGACGACAGTCAACATCTCCACCTGGTGGCCAGTCTGTCACACTGCTGATGGTACAGTTCTGCTGTAAACTAAAGTGGTATTTGTGTACCTACCTCAGTGTTCACTTCACAAGTGTGAAACGGATGCTGACTTTAGACACCAACATTCTGTGCCCAAGGGTCCCTGAAAGTTATCCAACTAGATATGCAGTAAGATAAAAGTCAAATACTGTGGATGCTGGAATCTGAAACTAAAACAGAAAATGCTGGAAAATTTCAGCAGGTCTGACAGCAGCTGTGGGGAGAGAATAGGGCCAACGTTTCAAGCCTGGATGACCCTTCATCAGAGCTGAGAGAAAAGAGAATCTGCAGAGATTTATACAATGAGGACGGAGGTGGGGGTGGAATGGGACAAAGGGCACATAAATGAGGATCCAGAATTGCCTATTGAGTGATCAGAATGCATGAATGACAGAACAGAGACAGAGGTTGTTAAAGGGTTGCCTGAGGAATGCAGCAGTTACCCTGAAGGATGGGGTGGGGATGGGGGCAGGGGAGAGGGGAGCAAAATGGAGAGCTGGAATGGAGAAGTGGAAGACTGGAAATGAGAGAGAAGGATAATAAATTGGATGAATGAGACAAAATGAAACAAAATAAAATAAATGGGGTGAAGATGGAGGAGAGAGTTTGTGCTCTGAAGAGCAATGCTCCAAATGCTCTGTAGATTTATCAACAAAGTATTTTTTTAAGCATCTACAACCTTCATCTAAAACAAATGTTAATGAGGGGTCTACCAGCCTCCAGAGCATTCCTGGGGGCTGCTGCCTGTCTCTCCCCATTCTCCTTTCCCCCTCCTCTGGCCTATGTGAGGGCTGCCACCAACAAGATACACTGCCCAAAACTGATTCACGCAGCTCCACACACAGCTTGTCCGACTGTAAAGTTTCTATTATCCTGCAGGAAAAACACCGGTGAACCAAAAATGTTGGTTACCTAAGAATTTTATGCTTCCAACCAATCAAAAAGTTCCTGGGTGACCTTGTGGTGATGTGGATGTTGTGAGACATGTGGAAGTGCGCTCAGTTAGTGACTGACACCAAGAGAACATGGTGCTGCAGAACAGTAGGAGACTGGAGTGAGAGCAGGCCATGGATAATAGCTGTGAGTTTGATCATTTTTAAATGTTGTTGGAAAGTTGTACTGATAAGTTAGCCCCAGCTTCTGATCGATCAGGCACATTTTCAGTCCAAAAACAGATCTGACAGAAATTCTGAGAATGCAGGCAGGGAGAGCGCTGGAGAACACAAAGGTTTACTGTGACACTAATGAAGCCTGAGGTACAAATTTTGCCTGGGCCCCTTTCCCACCTTGTGTGCACAAAATGCATTACAGGCCCACAAAACAGGCCGAACGGAATTTCTATCTCTCCTCAAAATAATACAACGTGCATCCAAGTTGAATGTCTTTAATCTGAGTCCATATAAAGAATTCTGGATGCTGCAATACGTGTCATTCAGTTATTTTTACGACAAAAGATGTGGTGGTAAGTTTGGGTGGTGGGTGCCTGGAACTCGCTGTCGAGGGAGGTAATGGGAGCAGATACAATAGCCACTTTTAAGGGGCGTCTGGACAAATACATGAATAGGATGGGAATGGAGGGATATGGTCTCTGGAATGGTACAGGGTTTTAGTTCAGTCAGGCAACATGGTCAATGCAGGCTTGGAGGGCGAAGAGCTTGTTCCTGTGCTGTAATTTTCTTTGTTCTTTGTTCAGTATTTGTTATTGGCAGCTCAGTTTGTATCAAATGCTGTTCGGTTTAAACCAATTGTGTAACAGTAACCTGGGGTTCACCTTACTGTCAGTCTGTATCCCGATTCTTTTGATTAATTGCTCAGGTTAGTCAACATAATGACAAAAAACATGTTATTAAAATAAAGCAATAGGCAACAAAACACAACACAGTAAGGGTAATTTAACAAATCTCTGCTCCTGTGTACAGCTGGATCACCTATTGTGAGTTTGGTATGATTATCCACCCATTTAATAGGTATAATTCCTAAACATACCTCTAATAACTCTTTATTCTGACTAATGCAATAGAGCAAAGCTCACCAGTGCATTATCTAAGATCTTAATTACATAAGCTGAAATCTTGCTGCCATTTACACTGGTGGGATCTTGCAGTCCCGCTGATGACACACCACCCCACTGCGGGTTTCCAAGTGGCAAGGGACGTGTTCAATAGGAAACCCCATTGGCAACAGCAGGACCATAAGAGCCCGCTGCGAGTGAGCGGCACACTGCCTCTCCCTGCTGTCAAACAAGCTGCAGAGGTTCCGTCCACTATTTCTAAAAGTACATTCTTAATGTGTAGAATAAGTCCATTTACAATAGAGGTTGCTTAGTTGTACTACCTATGAAGTTCGAAGGATCGGGAAAGAAAGGTCACAGAGACAGAAGCATGAAAGAGGCACAGTTAAGATTGGAAAAAAAAGAGGACATAACTAAAGCATTTCCATGGATATTAGAAGTCTCTTCAATGAGAACCAAAGGTGACATCTAGCCAGAATCTTGAGCTCCTTCCAATTCTGTTTGAGTTATAGAGTCATAGAATCATACGTAAAGAGGCCCTTCAGCCCAATGAGTCTGCACTGACAAAATTACACTAAACCTTCACTAATCCTACTTCCCAGTATGTGGTCCATAACCTTGAATGTTACGACTTTTTAAAGGCTGAGGTTTCCCTCCACTAGTATCCTCCCAGGCAGCGCATTGCAGACTCCTACCATCCTCTGGGTGAAAAATCCTTGCCTCAGATCCTCTCTAAATCGCCTGCTTTTTACCATAAAATAATGCCCCCCTCATTACTGACTCTTCAATTAAGGGCAAAAACTCCTTCCTATCCACTCCATCCATACTCCTCCTCTGATACACCTCAATCATGGCCCCCCTCAGTTTTCTCTAATGAAAACAATCCAAGCCTATCCAGCTTCTTTTCATAGCTCAAATGTTTTATGCCAGGCAACATCCTAGTGAATCTCTTCTGCACCTCTCCAGTGAGATCACATCCTTCCTATAGTGAGGTGACCAGACTGCACACAATACTCCAGCTGTGGCCTAACCAAGGTTTGGTGCAGCTCCAGTATACCCTGTTTGCTATTACACTCAATGATGTGGGTATGCCGGCGTTGGACTGGCGTAAACACAGTAAAAAGTCTGACAACACCAGGTTTTAGTCCAACCGATTTATTTGATAGTAAACGCACAAGCTTTCGGGGTTAGTCCGAAAGCTTGTGCGTTTACTATTAAATAAATCGGTTGGACTAAAACCTGGTGTTGTCAGACTTTTTACTGTGATTACACTCAATGCCATAACTGATGAAGACAAGTATCCCATATGCCTTCTTAACTATCCTAGTAATCTGTCCTACCACCTTCAAAAATCTGTGGACAAGTACCCCAAGATCCCTCTGAGCTTTCTAGTCTCATGCCATTCATTGACTATTCCTTGCCTTCTTACTCATCACTTCACCCTTTTCAGGGTTAAATTCCATTTGCCACTGATCTACCCATCTGACCAACCTAAGACCTTCTTCTTCACTATTAAATCACTCTGCCAAACTTTGCATAATCCACTTTTTCATCCCCTCACATTCTTATCCATATCATTGATTGTTTATATATATCACAAACAATAAGGGACCTAGCACTGATCCCTATGGTAAGTCATTAGACATCATCCTCCATTCAGACAAACAGCTCTCTATTACCACCCTCTCTCTCCTACCACTGAGCCAGTTTTGGATACAACTTGCTAAGTTACTCTGAATCCCATACGCTTTTACCATCTTTATTAGACACTCATGTGGGATCTTGTCAAAGGTTTTGCTGAAATCCATATAAATTACGTCAAATGGACATCCCTCATCTACACACCCTGTTACCTCGTTGAAAAATTCAATCAAATTTGTTAGACATGACCTCCCTCCAGCAAAACCATGCTGACTATCCCTGATCAAACCTTGCCTCTCCAAATGGAGACCTGGCAAGAAGTCAGGTGTGACCCCTATCAACTGATGGCTTCTATGTGTTTTCCAGGATAATGGTTATAGCATCCAAGCTTATCTATTACTATTTCTCATGTACAACAGAATACATTTTACAGTCTGGTACTTGCAGTGTGCTTGCTCAGATTATATTTAATAACTGAAACATGAAAACTAATGTGTAAACAGTAATAATTATATTTTGCACTTGGATATGTAATGTGAATTATTTCAAGTATAGCATGGCCTCTGCTCGGAGATAGCGATAACGTGCAGAGGGCACTGGGCAATAGAACTGTTTGATCCCTATGGGCCCCTCAGTGCACGGAGCAATGTTTTTGCCTTTAATTCCCTCGCCCCACTTGCTCTTGGCTGCCAGAAACTAGAAAGTGAGAGCATAAATAAGGGGCAGTGACAGATTCCAGCATCCACAGTATTTTGCCTTTATCTGCAAAATCTTTCCTTGTACTCCTGCCACTGTTTCAGAGTGTGTCGGATCCAAAACTTGAAGTCCTGGGGAGTTCCGAGTGCTGACTCTGAATTCTGGGCTGATATCCAATGAGACATTAAGCACTGAAGCTTGTATGGGTGCCCGCCCACTCACTGTATGGAGTCCATTAAATCCTGTAATTTACCACTGAGGTCATGCTTCCATTTACTGGGTTTTTCTCAAAGCTGTGCTATGATAGGGATGAGATTTTTTCTCCTTACAAATGTAGTGTGCTAACAATATCCTCCAATACTATTTCAGATTTCTAGCATTTGAATTTATTCCTATTCTGACAATTGGTGGGCCATGTGATCCTGTGATGCATGGCAGAGTAGGCTCAAAGGCCAAATGGCCTCCTCCTGCTCCTATCTACTATGTGTCTATGTTAAAGAAGGCTTGGAAGATGCTTTAAATCAGAACAGTTAAACCTGGCAATGTAATAATTATTTCATTAATATTTTTTGATAATGCTTAAGTAAAATTTGGAAATAGCAAGATTTTCCAGTGTGAAAAAGGTACTAAAATCTGGAAGAAAAATTGAATCACAAGAAAGAATAACAACAGGGAAATGGAGAAATTCAACAAAAAAAAGCACAATTGTGCTGCAAAGCTTGTGGGCCAGATTTTGCAGTAATAATAATGGTGAAGTTAACAGTGCTCATTATTAATCAAGTATAAATTGGGCAGTAACCTTGGGTAAATGCACAACCCAATTAAATGTAGAAATCAGTAAGTTGCTGAGCGAATTGTCCTGCACTTCTGTTGCATTACTACAGTATCATACTCAAAAGTCTTGACACATACATGGAAAGGCATAACATCACTGTCTTTACGTGGTCTATTCCCATTGAACTCACCAGAAAAAGTTACTCTTTGTCCATTTCAGTGTAAGCAGGGTTCAGATCTTGAACTTGGTACTCCTGAGAGCTCCAGCTAGGGGATTTTCACAGTAACTTCATTGCAGTGTTAATGTAAACCTACTTGTGACACTAATAAATAAGCTTTGAGCCCTGAATTCTGATTGATTTTAAATATGATATTTGTGTTTGGTAAATGTATTGCTGACCATCCTCATTGTATGGAATCAGTAAAATCATCCTTTATGTTACCATTTTGGTCTTGCTTCAATTCACTATGCTTTGACCAGAACCATAACAAGACCAACCTATGGTTTATAGTGGTTCAAAATGAAAGCTCACCACTACTTCTTAAGGGGACTAGGATTGAGCAATAAGTACTGACTTAGTTGCAATATTCAAAATCCTAGAAAATAAATGAAAAAAAAAAGAAATTTCTCCTAACCTCGCTCCTCATTTTTTTTGTAAAGCAGTGTGTGAATTTAAAATTAATTATTTTTGTTATTAATTCCCCAAAGTAAAATCTTCTTTTCTTAATTCCCACCATCAAAACCCCTCATAAGTTAAGAAATGTCTTTTAAATACCCTCCAGCCTTCTGTGCGAGAGAGGAGATAATCCTAGTGTCCTATGTCTGCCACAATAACCCTGGTTTACTGTATTAGATACTCTACTGGTGAATCTATGTTGTATAATCTCCAGGGGTTTTGTGTCCTTTCTATAAGTGAATATTCAAAACAGTACATCGCAAAAGTGGCCTAGAACAGTAACTCGGGCTTAACAATAACCTAATACAAATGGGTTGTAATATACATACTTAATAATAAAACCTAAAACCCTTCTCCCTTTTCTCTTTTGATGTTACTAGCTCATACTTACAAACAAGAGTGAGGAGAGAGGTTAGGAGAAATTTCATTTTTTTTCCACGTATTTTCTTGGATTGTGAATATTGCCAAATAAGTCAGTATTTATTTGCATCCTTAAATCTCTCTGCTTCTTCACACCCTTCAGCTTCTTTCCATTCAATTTATATTCATATTCTTTGTTTTTTTTTCCAAAATTCATATCACACTTTTCAATAGCAAATTACAACTGCCAGTAGTCTACACTTCCACTAGTCTTTTACATTGCTTCTCAATCAGGACTAGTCTCTGAAGAACACCATTTTCAATCTCCACAACCTTCATTAATCCTAATCCTTTTTTTCTCATCTTTCATCTCACTTGCTGTCCATGCTGCTACGTTTCCATTATGTGTCTCAATTTTTATAACAAGCTCATTTCTGAAAGTCTGTATGCACCATATCTATTTCATTCTCTTCATTTATACAACCAAATACTTCTTTTTCAAAAAACTGTACTAAATGTGTCGAATATATTTTGCCATAATGGTTTCCTTTGGTTATGCAATTGTAATGGCTCAATCATATGAATGATGTAAAACAGAACCATAACAAAAGGAAAGAATCCAGCTTTGATTCAAATATGTCCTGTGAACTGATCTCAGTGGTACAGTTGTTTTAACTGACCAGCTTGGGAAAATTTAGCTATGCTTCCTTCTATATAAAAACTAGAAGAGTAGGCCATTTGGTCCTTCAAGCCTGCTTCGCCATTCATTATGATCATGGCTGATCTTCAAGTTCAATATCCTGATTCCCACCTTCCCCCCATATCCCTTGATCCTTTTCGCGCCAAGAACTAAAACTAATTTCTTCTTGAAATCACACAACATTTTGGCCTCAACTACATTTGGTGGCAGTGAATTTCACACATTCACTGCCCTCTAGGTGAAGAAATTTCTCCTCACCTCAGTTCTAAAAGGTTTACCCCCTATCCTCAAACTATGACGCCTAGCTGTGGGCCCCCCATCATTAGAAACATTCTTTCTGAATCTATGCTGTCTAACCCTGTTAGAATTTTATAAGTTCCTATGAGATCCCCTCTCACTCTTCTAAACTCCAATGGATGCAATCATAGCTGACTTAATCTTGTCTCATATGATAGGCCTGCCATCCCAGGAATCAGTCTGGTAAACCTTTGCGTTGCTCCCTCTATAGCAAGGACATTGTTCCACAGATAAGGACACCAAAACTGCACTCAAATCTCTAGGTGTGGCCTCACCAGTGCCCTACACAATTGCAGCAAAACATTTCTATTCCTATGCTCAAATCCTCTTGCTACGAAGGCCAATATTGAAATTGCCTTCTTTACTACTGCTGCACCTGCGTGCTTACTTTCAGTGACTGATGAATGAGGATACCAAGGTCTCACTGAGTATCCACCACTCTCAATTTATATCCTGATTATTAACCCTAGACTCCAGTTGGAAAGTGTGTATTATGTTTGCAGAGGTCAATGGCATCAAAGGAACGTAAGAGTCTTGCACGTATATAACACTTGTCACGACAATCAAACACTTTCCAGCCAATGTGTAGTCACTGTCGTAATGCAGGAAACATGGGATCTAATTTGCACAGAACAAACTTCCATAAACAACATGTGATAATGACAATGCTGAAATATCTTGCCAATTCTCAGAAATCAAGTTTCCACTTGACAAGGAGAGGCCAGGCAGTCACCGTGCAATTAGAATCTTGCATGAAGTAATGCCTTTGAGTGAAGAAAAGCAAAGAGAAAGAAAATAATACTTTCAAAGGGGAAAAAAATAATTGCCATAGATGCATTCAACCACAAGGTGGCAATGGAAATATTCAGCACCAATACCAAACCCGAAAAGAATTTTGCTCAGTTTCTTTCACTGAATCAGTTCTTAAAACTTTTTGCCAAGGTTAATCTATCTTAGGAAATAACCCGATGATGATAAACTAAGTTTTGATCAACTGATTAAGAATGTTTTTGGCTGTTACGGAACTTAAGAGGTACAAATGAATTAAAATAAATGTTGAGGAAGGAAAAGGCACTTTTTCACTACTGAAATACATTTGTCCAATTGTATTTCTGATGGTTTTCTATAAGAACAGATGAAACAGGAGTAGGTCATACGGTCCCTCGAGCCTGTTTCACCATTCAGTTAAGATCAAGACTGATCTTTATCTCAACTCCACTTTCCTGCCCCATCCATTCATTGCCTTATTGTCCAAAAGTATAGCGGTATACACTAGTGTATAGTATATATAGTAATAAAAGTATTTACTCAATAATCAAGCATTTGGGGCACTCTGGAGTAGAGAACTGTAGAGGTGAAGAAGCCAGGCAGGCGGTTGTCTCCTCCAGTTGGATACCCCCACTGGGACAATTACCTGCCCTTGATCTTTTCAAAGGAACTGTTGATGGGACATTGGTCTTCCTAATTTTTCTGCCCCCCTCACCCATTCCAAACTCTCTCCTTCTGAACTTTCCACTCTTCGCTCCCTCAAGTTCAACCCTGCCGACAAAGGAAGTGCTGTTGTCGTCAGGTGTACTGACCTCTACCTCATAGAGTCTGAGCGTCAACGCTCAGATACTTCCTCCCATCTCCCCCCGAACCGTGATCACACCACTGAACATCAAGCCATTACCTCCAACACCATTACCAACCTCATTTCCTCTGGGTGCCTTCCCCTCACAGCTTCCAACCTTATAATCTCCCAATCCCGGGCAGCCCGCTTCTACCTACTTCCCAAAATCGACAAAAAGGACTGTCCCTAGTAGGCCCATTCTGTCAGCCGGCTCCTGCTCCACCAAACTTATTTCCTCTTATCTTGACTCCATCCTCACTCCTCTGGTCTAGCTTTGACAAAGGGTCATCTGGACTCGAAACATCAGCTCTTTTCTCTCCTTCCGGATGCTGCCAGACCTGCTGAGATTTTCCAGCATTTTCTCTTTTGGGTATCAGGCAAATGCTGTGATGTGCAGACGATGCAGTACTATTTACAATAAATTATATACTGGGCATCAGGTAGTAGTTTCAACCTGCCTTTATATATAGTCCCTTTAATGTAGTAAACATTCCAAAATGCTTAGAGGAGAAACAATTACCAATCCATTGCAGGTTTGAGGGGAAAAAAAATGACAAAATGACATGGTTTTGAGAAAACATTACAAAGAGGTTTACAAGAATGGTTCCAGGGATGAGAAACTTCAGTTATGAGGATAGATTGGAGAGGTTGGGACTGTCATCCTTGAAGTGAAGAAGGTTAAGAGGAGATTTTATAGAGATGTTCAAAATCATGAGAGGGCTGGACAGAATAGATAGGGAGAAATTGTAAAAAGGATCAAGAACAAGAGGGACAGATTTCAAATGATTTGCAAAAGAAGTAAAAGAAATACCGCTTGGCAGTATGGTGGAGGCACATTCAATTGAGGCATTCAAGAAAGAATTGGTTGTTAGAAAAGTGTGCAGGGGTATCGGGAAAAGGCAGGGGAAAGGCACTAAGTCATGATGCTCAGTTGTTGCATTGGTGCCGACACAAAGGGCTAGGTGGCCTCCTTTTGACCCGTAACAATTCTGTGATTCTGAGCAGAGCTGCTAAAGTGAAGGCTCTGCTACTGGTGGTAGAGAAAGAAAGGAACTAACGGGCATAGGTTGAGGGCTAAGGCTACAGGGGTTTAAAAGTAGGTTGTAGATGAAAGTATGTTGAATACAGTGTGCTGGGGGAACAGTGAATCAACAGAGCAAGGACGGGGATGATGATGAATGAGACTTCGTGGGGTACGGAATGCAGATGATAGAGATTTGAATTTCTATAATGTGTAATGTGAAACTCCGGAGGCAATCACAGAGGGAGAATGTGAGCTTTAAGGTAATATTGGCATGGGTATTTGCATCAACAAGAATACAGAGAGAAACAACGGGAGTGATTCTCCCAAAGGCGCTGAATTGGTGGGAAAACTGGTCTAGATCACAACTGTTTTCTCAGTTCAACTTCACACTTGAATCTCCGCACTCTGTGCATTGCAGTGAGTCCACTTGTGAATATCATGTAAAACCGGGGGAGGGGGGGGGGGTGCGGTTGTGTGCTATTCATGCCGAACTCTGACAGTTCTGGAACTCTGTGCATGTGCAGTGGCCCCGATCTGTCAGACTCCCCGATCACTGGCCAGCCCGGCACTCCCACAGTGCTGCCCCTCTAGCACCCCCATGGCCCCCACAACAATTCCCAAGCCAGCCCTGACCCCTCCCCCCCACGCCTCAGAACATCCCAACGTCCAGCCCACACCCCCAGCAGTGGTGATTCCCCCCCCTCACTCCAGCAGACTCCCCCCCATCACCCCCGATGACGCCCCCCCCTTCCCCCACCCCCAGCGATCCCAATCACTGCCGACTCTCCATCCCAGATGAATTGCCATGCAAAATGGCAGCTGGATCACCTACATCCTGCCAACAGTAGGTCCTGCCCCCTTGGTACTACCCAATTCCAAATGGGCAATGCCAAGGTGCCCTCCGGGCACAGGCACTTTGCTCCTTAGGCAGTGCCAGGGCAAAGCTGACACTGCCAGGGTGCCCATGCCCAGGGGACATCACGCCTCTGCCACCCGATCCCCTGGGGCGGCCCTGATTTTCCCCCTCTTATTTTCAGCAGGGTCTCCCACTAGTTCCCGAATGTGGGGAGCTATCTAAACCCCAACAGAATTAAGTACTCCCGGCGGGGTGGGAGATTCAATCGGGATCAGCAAGTTCCCGATAATGAAACGCGAAACATACTTAAACTACATTAAAAAAAGATTGAAATCACTTACTCATCTTCGCACCGGTTTCCAGCATGGTCTGGACTCCGACTGTTCTCCGGCTCTGGGAGATGCACGTGCGTTCCTGGCGCATGCGCAAATCCCGGAAAAAGGCCAACGACACGTATCTCCCAGCCCGACCCTCCAGAAAGGTTGCAGGTCGCGATGGGAGAATCACCCCCAAT
This sequence comes from Carcharhinus amblyrhynchos, assembly GCF_965287045.1. NCBI lineage: Eukaryota > Metazoa > Chordata > Chondrichthyes > Carcharhiniformes > Carcharhinidae > Carcharhinus > Carcharhinus amblyrhynchos. The sequence continues at coordinate 81,878,934 of NC_137331.1, read as the reverse complement.
ATTGCAGAGGTAATAGAATGTGGATTGAAATCAGTTCAAGGTCTAATGTCCTGTCCAGAATACGAACTGCTATTGTCTGAGACGCCAGCCAGAAAGCAGGATGAAGATAGGGGGCTTGGTTATTGGGGATGGGGGTTGTATGATTGGGAGGTAAAGTGCCCTTCTCCTTGCATTGCTAATTGTTTCAATCATCAGTCATAACTGCAGGAAGAGCAAGTCTTTATAACTTTGTCTAAGTTCCAATGAGAAACAGATGGCTTTCAATGAAGGACATGGTCTAGCAGATATTATTAGACAGGGAGCAGCTGTTACCCAATGTTTAGCTCTTGAAAGTACATTCTACTCCCCCATCAAAAACTTCACATTTTAAATAATTCTCTCTCCTCAAGTATCATTCTCCCTTAATAAAACTGGCATCATCATTTGCACCTCAAATCTTATAATTGACCTCTCAGTCCTTGAAAACAACCACCCCATTTTTAACTTGGATTTCTTCTTCAAAGTCCTTGAAATGTTGTTACACTGCAAATCTGAGGCCATCTTACACCCAACTCCATTCATTAATCTCCCTAAATTAGGTTTCATTCCAGCTACTGAAATGATTCTCATGACATTCTCAGTGGCTACGGTGGAATATCTCTTTTTATTTCCTCAACTAACTGCAATTCCTGACATGATTAGTGGCACCACCCACTTCCAACAATTCTCTTTCAACAGTTGCCTAGTGCCAATCAACAATGGGTGCTCGTCTTGTGATGGCGAAAGAAGGAAATGATACAAATGAAGTGAAAATGATGATTTAAGTGGGCATATCATTGACTATCTGATTTGGATGGGACTGCCCAAAAACGGGTAGCCTGGCGTTAGAAAGGGGGCAGCAAATGGAGTGGGTGGCAATCTGGTGCAATGGAACTCAGCCTTACTTATATGCATGAATCATCCTGTGATGAGAAAATTAACACTGGGAAGTCTAGCATTCCTTTTGATGTTGACGAAGCACTGCTCCGGTCAGGTAAGAAAAGTTTGCTTTCCCTGTGGCACACTATAACACATTTCCACAAGAACAAGAGAAAATTACTGAGACTGGTCTGAATTATACCAGCTACTCAATCTGAAGTGGGACCAGGGAGGGAATAGATTGCTGGTCTCGGGGTCAGGTCATTTAAATTGCCAACTTAAATTGAGGTCATATCTTTGGGAAAGGTGACTGGAATGGAATGACAGAAAAAGCGTTCCACAAAGGTGAGTGGCAGGCAGGAGATTGGACAGAATAGAAAGAGCAGCAAAGAATGGCTAAAAGGTTAATAATAAGGGAAAAATTAGAGTATAAGGGAAAGCTAGCTGGAAATATAGAGGAGGATGGTGAGGGTTTCTCATGGTATTTTGCAAGCAGGGTAAGTAAAATGAGTGGTGGACCTCCAGAGAGTGAGAATGGGGAACTAATAATGGAAATGGCAGAACAATTGAAGAGAGGTGTTGCATCTGTCTTCATCGTAGAGGAAACAAATCATATCTCAGAAATCATTGTGAATCAGGAAAGGGAGGGAGGAATATAAACTTTTGCAATTTCCAGGGACAGAAAATTATTAGAACTTAAAGCTGACAATTCCCCTGCTCCTGATGGATTTTTACTAAAGTCTTAAAATAAATGGCTGTTGAGATAACAGATACATTGGTTTTAATTGTCCCAAATTCTCTAGACTCTGGGAAGGTCCCATGCCATTGGAAAATCCAGGCAAGGAAGGAGACAGAAAGCAGGAAACTACGGGTCAGATAGCTTAATATCTGTCACAGGATAATTGCTGGAATCTATCAAGGAGTTTATCGTGAGACACTTAGAAAATCTTAATGCAATCAGGCAAAGTCAACTTTGTTTTGTGAGATAGAAATCATGTTTGACTAACTTATCATGGATGAAGGGGAACCTGTGGATGTGGTGTATTTACATTTCCAGAAGGTATTTGACAAGTTTGCAACAAGAATGGTTATGACACAAAATAAGAGCTCATGTGCAATATCGACAGTGGATTGGTTGGCTAACAGGAAACAGACAGTGGACATAAATGAACCAATTTCAGTAGCTCACTTCTTTGGTCCGACTACATCCTTTTTGTAATACGGAGACCAGAATAGTGCAAAATACATCAAGTGTGGTCTAACCAAAGTGTCAATGAGGAAGCTGGTGAACTTGGGGTAGGGCCGGAAGGAAGCAACAACTATGTCTGGACCTAGTATGTTCAGGAAAGGTCACAATGTGTGGTGATGTTGGTGCTGGTGGGGAAGAGACACAAACTGAACTTAAAATGAGGAAACAGCAAAAAAGCAGAGCTAGAACGTAAGAACATAAGAAACAGGAGCATGAGTAGGCCATCTAGCCCTTCAAGCCTGCCCCGCCATTCAATAAGATCATGGCTGATCCAAAGTGGATCAGTTCCACTTTCCCGCTTTCTCCCCATAACCCTTAATTCCCTTGTCTATCAGAAATCTATTTACCTGTGACTTAAACATAATCGACGAGGTAACCTCCACCACTTCAATGGGCAGAGAATTCCAGAGATTCACCACCCTCTGAGAGAAGAAGTTCCTCCTCAGCTCTGTTCTAAACTGCCCCCCTCTTATTTTGAGTCTGTGTCCTCTAGTTCTCGTTTCCTTTCTAAGCGGAAAGAATCTCTCTACCTCTACCCTATCTAGCCCCTTCATTATCTTGTAAGTTTCTATAAGATCCCGCCCCAGCCTTCTAAACTCCGAGTACAGGCCCAGTTTATTCAATCTTTCCTCATAAGCTAACCCCCTCATCTCCAATATCAGCCTGATGAACCTTCTCTGTACTACCTCCAAGGCCAAATATCCTTACGCAAATAAGGGGACCAAAACTGCACACAGTACTCTAGTTGTGGCCTCACCAGTGTCTTGTACAGTTGCAGAAAGACCTCCCTACTTTTATATTCTATCCCCCTCACTATAAAGGCCAGCATTCCATTTGCCTTCTTGATCACCTGCTGCACCTGCAGGCTGAGTTTTTGTGATTTGTGCACAAGGACCCCCAGGTTCCTCTGCACAGTAGCATGCTGCAACTTTTCACCATTTAAATAATATTCCATCTTACTATTATTTCTTCCAAAATAGATAACCTCACATTTGCTAACATTATACTCCATCTGCCAGGTCCTCGCCCACTTACTCAGCCTATCCAGATCTCTCTGCAGATTTTCCACGCCCTTCATGCAATTCGCTTTTCCACTCATCTTTGTGTCATCAGCAAATTTTGTTACCCTACACTCAGCCCCCTCCTCCAGATCATCTATGTATATGGTAAACAGTTGAGGCCCCAGCACTGATCCCTGCGGCACTCCACCAACTACCAACCAGAAGAGCACTCATTTATTCCAACTCTCTGCTTCCTGTTAGATAGCCAATCCTCAATCCACTTTACCCACTAACAGCACTTAGGAATCTCATCAAGTAACCAGGAACTAGCGAGAGCAAGTAAATATTTATATGTCAATGGTGAAACTTAGCCAAAAATCAATAGCCCGGAGTTTCCCCACCCAGGGAATTCCTAGCCCAGAGGTACCTCAGAGGAAGTACGCTCACGAAGTTCCCATGCAAGAACTGCACAGTAATTTCTTGGGAAGTTTAAATACCTGATGGGCAACCGCATTCACCGGGACCATGCCATATTCTGAATTGAATTTGATGGTTCTGACTCCATTAGTAGAATAAGTATGCAGGAAATTTCACAAGGATTAAGTTACTTCTAACTCCTGGGTAACTATGACAACTTCCCCAAACCCCCTTGACTAGCCTATCCCGACAGAGTCCTCCAACCTCTGACCACCTGGCTAATCCCCAACTTCACTGACTATTGTCTCCACCCCAACTATTCCGCCGCCCCACCCACCGCTCTCCCCCCACCCTCCCCGAATACCACTCCACTCACTATTGGTTCCACTAGGATCACTCAACTCATTACAGACTTGACTGAGAGTGGCATCAAGGAACTTTAGCAAAACCCCAATCAATGGGAATCTGGTGGGAAAACTCCCTACTGGTTGGAGTCATACACGGCACAAAGGAAGATGGTTGTGGTGCTTGGAGGTCAATCATCTCAGCTTCAGGCCACCACTGCAGGAATTAGTGTCCTCGGCTCTATCAGCTTCAGCTGCTTCCTTCCATCATAAGGTCAGAATTGGGGATGTTTGCTGATGACCGCATTACGTTCAGCACCATTTCTGACTCCTCAGATATTGAAATAGTTCATGCCCAAATGCAGCAAGACCTGGACAATATCCAAACTTGGGCTGACAAATGACAAGTAACATTCATGCCACACAAACGTTCTCCAAGGCTGCCTTCATGGCACACGACAGCGCAGGGTCACTGAGCAGAGACTGATAGCCAAGTTTCACACGCATGAGGATGGCCTCAACCGGGATTTTGAGTTCTTGACACATTATTTGTAACCCCCATGATGTTGCAAGCCTGGGCTTGCAACATCTCACTTACTATCCTGTGTGGAGACAATACACATCTCTTTTACCTATGCTTAGTGCTATCTCCACTCACATTGTCTGCACCTTTAAGACTTGATTAGCTGTAAAGACTCACATTCTAATTAGTATTCTGTAAACTGAGGGTGTGCCTTTATATGCCCTGTTTGTGATCAGAACTCCCCACTCACCTGATGAAGGGGCAGAGCCCCGAAAGCTAGTGACGTTTGCTACAAATAAACCTGTTGGACTTTAACCTGGTGTTGTGAGACTTCTTATTGTGTTTACCCAAGTCCAACACTGGCATCTCCACATCATGAACAAATCTAACCATAGTCCTTGACACCCAGTAGCATTACTACCACTGAATCCCCCACAATCAACATCCAGGGTGTTAACATTGACCAAAACTGAACTACACTAGCCATATAAATATTGTGGCTACTAGAGCAGGTCAGAGGCTAGGAATCCTGTGCCAAGAGCCTCATCTCATGACTCCCCAAAAGTCTGTTTGCCATCTACAAGGCACACATCAGGAGTAATGGCATACACTCCACTTTCCTGATGAGTGTAGCTCCAACAATACAGAAAAAACTTTACACTTTCAAGGACAAAACAGTTCATTAGGTTAGTATCTTTTCCACAAACACCTACTGCCTCTGTCACCAAAGAACAGTGATAACAGGATATACCATCTACAAGGTGCATTGCAGCATCTCACCAAGGTTCCTTGAGCAGCAGCTTCCAAAGCCACGACTGCTAGCCCCATCTAGATGGATAAGGGGAGCAGATATCTGGGAACACCACCGCTTTGAGGATCCCCTCCAAGTCACTCACCATCCTGATTTGGAAATATCTCACTGATCCTTCACTGTTGCTGGGTCAAAATAGTGGAACACCTTCCCAACAGCACTTGTGAATGTGCTTTCAGCACATGGATTGCAAGAAGGCCACTCAGAACCATCTTCCCAAGGGCAACTAGGGATGAGCAATAAATGTTGGTCTAGCCAGGGATGCCCATTTCTTGTTAATGTATAAAAAGGAATACCACTACCCTCCTGCTTCACTGACCACCTCCCTAACGCCGACCCGGGACTGCAACTCCATTCCCTGACCACCCAGCTCCTGATCACCTTAACCTTTCACCCATTTATCTCACAGAAATATCGTCTCCCTGGATTCTCAATGTGGCTGGGACCTTTAAATTTAGTTTAAAGTTTATTTATTACTGTCACAAGTAGGCTTACACTGAGACTGAAATAAAGTTACTGTGAAAAGCTCCCAGTCCCCACACTCTGGTGCCTGTTCGGATACATTGAGAATTTAGCACGGCCAACGCATCTAACCAGCATGTCTTTCAGATTGTGGGAGGGACCGGAGCACCCAAAAGAAATTCACACAGACACGGGAAGAATGTGCACTCCGCACAGGCAGTGACCTAAGCCAGGAATTGGGTCTCTGGTACTGTGAGGCAGCAGTGCTAACTACTGTGCCACCAGTACTGCTGCCCCTCCCAGTTTACATCAGCTAGTACCCCAATGCTGCTGCCCTGCTCTGAAAGCTCCCGACCTGAAGCTGAGTGAAATCCAACAGTGATTGTCGCTCCAAGAATTTTTTTTTTAAATTTATTCTTGGGATGTGAACATTTGTTGCCCATCCCTAATCGCTATCAAGAAGGTGGCAGTAAACAACCTTTCCTGAAGGAGTAAAGACTGTGGTATAATCATATCAGGTTTACTGATTGACTACCTATATACTTCAATATCAGAAAACAGCAGAATCATTAATGTGCTTCCAGCATTGAAATATTTAAAATAACCTGATTTCCAGTGATATTATCACCACTCACTGAAATCGTACAAAATGTAGCAAAATAAAAAGGTATGAATGAGAGTCAGGCCTCCTTATGCAGTGAATTACAGGAAGGTTCCTCCACATGTACTGAAGACCATACAAGATGGGCTGAAGGACCTCTTTCTGTGTTATAAAGCTCTATGATTCTATCATGGGTTAATTGTGCTTGTAGAATGCAAATGTCAAGAGCCCTTGGGACTCGGAAGAGAATCTCTGCCACCTCAATTCCCAATGGAATATCCAATATATTCTTTAAAAAATATTATTTATCATCTAGTTGGGATAATGTAATTTTTCTGTGAATTATATTAATGGACTAAATGACAGAACCACTCACCCCAGGAAATATGTATTTAGAGGATATATTTTTCGCTTTTTTTCTGCAAATAATTTGCTTGATAAATTTGTTGCCATTTACACACTGAAAAGAGATGAATGACTTGGCCTTTCCTACTGAGTGTATTTGAAATAAGGTCTGCATGGAACTTCAAAGAATTATTGCCTCTTCAGTAAAGTAAGATTATAGAACAAGTTGCCAACATAAGGATTTTCAGGTCCAAGTGAGTGGCACTCCTGAATCATTGCTCAAAGGAAGGCACCACTTGATGTTGGCCTGGTGGCAGGTGTTATAAAAGCAGAGCCAGAACCACATATGCGTTAAGTTACAGTGAGAGACTCTGACAGCCCAGCAACGTGCCAAGACTAGGCACTGAGGAGTATTGTGCTCACACATGAACAGAGAGCGGGAAAGTGACAGAGACTGTTGGAGACTATTATCTTTAGCAACAATACATAAAGCAAACCCCAGAAAATATGGTAAGTGTGTGCATTGGAATGATGCTCAGGGAAAGGTTTAGTGATGTTAAATAAAATGATTATGTAGGGCGGCAAAGTGGTTAGCACTGCTGCCTCACAGCACCAGGGACTCGGATTTGATTCCAGCCTTGGGTGGCTGTGTGGAGTTTGCATGTTCTCCCTATATCTACTTGGGTATCCTCCAGGTACTCCAGTTATACTCAATAGGCGTGCCTGACCTCTGAATCAGTAAATAGTGTGCTGGGTGAGATTTGACTGGTTCATTTTAGAATCATAGAGAGAGAATCATAGAGTTCCTACAGTGCGGAAGGAGGCCATTCAGCCCATTGAGTTTGCACAAACACCAATTCCACCTTGGCCCTATAGTTGTAAACCTACAAATATACCCTGCTATCCCCCTGGCAATAAAGGGAATTTTAGCATGGCCAATCAACCTAATCTGCACATCTTTGGAGTTATTTATTTATTTTAATCTTTTCATTGGGAAGGTGCCACAGGTGTCATAATTTGTTACCCAGCCCTAAACGTCCTTAAGAAGTTAATGGTAAGCCATCTTCTTGAACCACTGCAGTCCATCTGGCATAGATACACCCACAGTACTAAAGGGAGTTCCAGGATTTCGATCCAATGATGGTGAAGGAACCGTGATGTAGTTACAAGTCACCATTTCAACATGGGAAGCCACAGTCTGAACTGACAGGCAATAACAAGAGCAGAGGCACAGTGGCAGCTGGGAGGAGAGGTACTGTCTTTCTGAGAGAGGATTCAGGTTCAGGTCCCATGGAGCGACTGTCATTTCCCTGAGGCCACACTTCAGTAATCCTTGTAATGATAAAAGGTTATTGATCTGAAATATTAACTATATCTCCCTCTCTCACTCCGCAGATGCTGACAGAGCTGTTAAGTATTTGCAGCATTTTCTGTTTTTATTTCATGTTTCCAGCATTGGTTATGTCTTGCATAACATAAATGGTGTTCATTTGGTGCCTTGTCATGTCAAAACATTTCCTACAACAGATGACTTTGTCAGTGGGGGGCTCGTTGTAAATGATCATATGTTGTTCATTCTAATTTGTTACATACAGGTTTCAAAACTATGGGCAAGGTTCTCTGGCCTCTCAGCCACATGTTTCCTGCCAGTGGGAGATGGAGCATTGTTTGCTAGCAGCGGGATATTCTAGACCCGTCACTGTCAATGGGAATTCCCGCTGACATCACCCACACTGACAGGAAACCCGCGGGCGGGGGTGCACTGCTGGTGGGGCTGGAGAATCCTGCCGACGTGAACAGCTGGAGAATTCCAGCCGAAACCTTTACAAATTACAATTGGGAGAATGTTCATCAGGAGCTAAAATTGTGGAAAACAAAATTGCCCTTCATAAACAGCACAAAACTAGTTGGGCACACTCTTACAAAGATAGACTTTTTTTCCTCTATTCCCTTATCTCCCTATAAATAAAAATTGCTTTCTACCTATTACCAGCTTGATAAACATCATTTTTTTTTCATTTATCTGTATTTTGTTGTAATCTTAAAAAACACCAGCATGAGGAAAGGACTTGAACTTGACATGCAGAATTTTTCTGTGATAATAAATCAACCACATTTACTTTCACAGAGATGCAATCAGAACCAAATCAGATGTCATAATAACCTGGAAAGTAGAACTAGATTTTGAAATTTATTCATTCAATGTTTTGCATGTTTTCAAGTGTCAGTAAAATGCAGCGCACTTCCTAATGCCTCATAACTAAATGAACTGCTGAACCTATGTGGGCTCTCAGGAAAATGAAAGCTTCCAGCAGATACAGCCTCATTTTTCTCAGTTGCGTGCTCTGAGATTGAATTTACTCTGAGGGTTGGATTATATTATTTCAACATTGCTGCCAAAGCTGATTCCACTTGATAGTGACAGACTTAAGTTGTAGCATAACTAAAGAATCAGATCATGACTTGATTCTGAGGTGTTGGGGGGTTGGGAGGGTTGGAGTGGTGTAAGGTCCCCCAGTAGAGGAAGCAGTTTCCTGCTATTTGAGCTGGGTGGTATAGCTGAGTTTGATAGCTGTCCACTTTGCATGCCGAGATGCATCTGCTGTTGGGAGAGGTTTAAATGTCAACAAAGATTGACAAAGAAGTTGATAAAGAAGGGTAGGAGAAACTATGAAGCTGGGCTAGCGCTTAATATAAAAAAGGATAGCAAGAGTTTTTATAAATATATAAAAAGGAAGAGGCTGGCTAGGGTGAACGTTGGTCCCTTAGAGGATGAGAGGGGGGACTTAGTGGTAGGGGATGGGGAAATGGCTGAGGGAAGGCGAATGGGATGCTAGCCTTCATAGCGAGGGGGATTGAATATAAAAGTAGGGAGGTCTTGCTGCAGCTGTATAGGGCACTGGTGAGGCCGCAGCTGGAGTACTGTGTGCAGTTTTGGTCGCCGCACTTACACAAGGATATTTTGGCCTTGGAGGGAGTGCAGAGGAGGTTTACTAGGCTGACACCGGAGTTGAGGGGGTTGAGCTATGAGGAGAGGCTGAATAAACTAAGCTTGTACTCGTTAGAGTTTAGAAGAATGAGGGGAGATCTCATTGAGACGTTTAAGATGATGAATGGGACGGATAGGATAGAGGTGGAGAGACTCTTCCCGCTCAGAAAGGACAGTAGGACTAGGGGGCACAGCCTCAAGATAAAGGGGGGGCAGTTTAGAATGGAGTTGAGGAGGAACTTCTTCACTCAAAGGGTGGTGAATCTCTGGAATTCTCTGCCCGTTGAAGTGGTGGAGGCTGCCTCGCTAAATATTTTTAAGATGCGGGTTTTTGATAAGCAAGGGGATTAAGGGTTATGGGGAGAGGGCGGGAATGTGGAACTGAGGCACAACAGATCAGCCATGATCTTATTGAATGGTGGGGCAGGCTTGAAGGGCTAGATGGCCTACTCCTGCTCCTATTTCTTATGTTCTTAACATCCACTGCTGCCTCCAGTAAACTTTCCAGGGTGAGTGGGTAGTTCCATAATGACTGATGCTGATGGCACTCACGATGTAACCTGTTCGTTGGCATGGATCCTACTTGCACTGTTGATCATCATGGTACTAGCCATATAACCACCAAACCAATGCTGGCTTCCAATTGGTCCTGAAAAGCTTGTAAGTTCCGATGTGCCAGCTATGTGGCAGTGGTGGCTATGTCTGAAGCCCTTCCCAGCCAAGCCACCACGAAATTTTTTTAATCATTGGTGAGACATGGGCATTGCTGGTGGTCAGCATTAATTACCCATCCATATTCGCCCTTGAACTGAGTGGCTTGCTATGCCATTTCAGGGAGCAGTTAAGAATGAACCACATTACTGTGGCTCTGGAGTCACATGACTGGGCAAAGACAGCAGATTTGCTTCCCTAAAGGACATCAGTGAACCAGGGCTTTTTTTTCTGACAATTGACAATGGTTTCAAGGTCATCAGTAGATTCTTAATTCCAGATTTTTAAAATTGAATTTAAATTCCATCTGCCATGGCGAGATTCGAACCCAGATCCCCAGAACATAAGCTGAGTTTCTGAATTAAAACCACCAGGCCATTGCCTCCCCTTAAATCTGTGAACTAAGGCCAAAGTCCAGCAAATTCATGTTCATAACATAAGAACATAACATAAGAAATAGGAGCAGGAGTAGGCCATCTAGCCCTTCGAGCCTGCCCTGCCATTCAATAAGATCATGGCTGATCTGTCGCTGCTCAGTTCCACTTTCCCGCTTTCTCCCCATAACCCTTAATCCCCTCTCTTATCAAAAACCCATCAACCCGCGTCTTAAAAATATTTAGCGAGGCAGCCTCCACCACTTCAACGGGCAGAGAATTCCAGAGATTCACCACCCTTTGAGTGAAGAAGTTCCTCCTCAACTCCGTTCTAAACCGCCCCCCTTTTATCTTGAGGCTGTGCCCCCTAGTCCTACTGTCTTTTTTGAGTGGGAAGAGTCTCTCCACCTCTATCCTATCCATCCCATTCATCATCTTAAACGTCTCAATGAGATCTCCCCTCATTCTTCTAAACTCTAACGAGTACAAGCCCAGTTTATTCAGCCTCTCCTCATAGTTCAACCCCCTCAACTCCGGTATCAGCCTAGTAAACCTCCTCTGCACTCCCTCCAAGGCCAAAATATCTTTGCGCAGGTGCGGCGCCCAAAACTGCACACAGTACTCCAGCTGCGGCCTCACCAATGCCCTATACAGCTGCAGCAAGACCTCCCTACTTTTATATTCAATCCCCCTCGCTATGAAGGCCAGCATCCCATTCGCCTTCCTGACCACCTGCTGCACCTGCAAGCTGGGTTTTTGCGACTCGTGCACAAGGACCCCGAGGTCCCTCTGCACCGTCGCCTGCTGCAGTTTTTCGCCCCGTAAGTAATAGTCCTTCCTACCATTCTTCCTACCAAAGTGGACCACCTCACACTTGCCAACATTAAATTCCATTTGCCATTTCCTGGCCCATTCGCCCAGCCTATCTAGATCCTTCTGCAGACTCTCCACACCCTCCGCACAATTTGCCGTTCCCCCAGTCTTGGTGTCATCAGCAAATTTCGACACCCTACACTCGGTTCCCTCCTCCAGATCATCTATATAAATGGTAAAAAGCTGAGGCCCCAGCACCGACCCCTGGGGCACTCCACTAGTCACCATCCGCCAATCCGAATAGCACCCGTTGACCCCCACTCTCTGCCTCCTATTTGACAACCAATCCTCTATCCACGCTAACACCCTACCCCCAACTCCATGTCCCTCGACCTTCTGCAATAACCTCTTGTGAGGCACTTTGTCAAACGCCTTCTGAAAATCTAGAAAGACCACATCCACTGGCTCTCCTCTATCCACCGCCCTAGACACATCCTCATAGAACTCCAGTAAATTTGTCAGACACGACTTCCCTTTAATGAAACCGTGCTGCGTCTGCTCTATCAAGCAATTCCCTTCAAGATGCCTCGCAATTTCCTCCTTAATGACAGATTCTAACATTTTACCTACCACAGACGTTAAACTAACCGGCCTATAATTCCCCGCCTTTTGCCTGGCACCCTTCTTAAACAACGGCGTAACATTAGCCGTTTTTCAATCTTCCAGCACTTCCGTTCTGCCATAATTTCTCACCCCTTTAGCAGATTTGTGCTGAACTTACAGCAGGTGTACACCAGAAGGGTAGATTTACAGTCTAACCTTAAAGGCAAAACTATAATATTTTTGATATCACAGTGTGTGCGCAATGATCACTAATTACATGATAACCAATTACCTTTGAATTCAAGTGACAAACAAATTAATAGAAAAGAGTTTGAACTGATTAGAATCTTCACAGGACAAGTTTAGATACACTTGTTATCTTCCACAGTCAGAAAGATGACAAGGAAGAAACATTATGTAGATGTAAATTTTATCTATAAAAAAAGCTTACAACAAATGGTTTCATTTAAACAGCATCTTTTAACTTAGTAAAAATGACTCATGGTGCACCACAGGAGTATTATCGAACAATATTTAATGGCAGACTTCATAAGAAGATGGGCAGCATGGTGGCAGTGGTTAGCGTTGCCACCTCACAGCGACAGGAAAATGGGTTCAATTCAAGCCTCGGGTCACTGTCTGTGTGGAGTTTGCATATTCTCCCCATGTCTGCGTGGGTTTCCTCCGGATGCTCCGGTTTCCTTCCACAGTCCAAAGATGTGCCGATTAGGTTAACTGGTCATGCTAGTGTCAGGGGGATTAGTAAGGTAAGTATGTGGGGTTAGGGCCTGGGTGGGATCATGGTTGGTGCAGACTCGATGGGCCGAATGACCTCCTTCTGCACTGTAAGGATTCTATGATTCTATATTAAAACAGATCAACTTGTGCATTACAACTCATGGACAATTAACAACTAATAAGAGGAGGAGGCTCCACAAATATTCCCATCCTGAAAGACAGCAAAACCTGAGGAGGAGTGGTATTTTTGCTAGACTATTAATCCAGAAATGTAGTTAATGTTCTGGAACCCAGGTTTGAATCCTGCCATGGCAGGTGATGGAATTTGAATTCAATAAAAGATATCTGGACTTAAGAATCTACTGATGATCACAAAACCATTGTCAATTGTCGGAAAAACCCATTTGGTTCATTAGGGAAGAAAATCCATCGTTCTTAACTGGTTTGGTCTTCATGTGACTCCAAAGCTACAGGAATGTGGATGACTCTCAAATGCCCTTTGAACAAGTGCAACTAGGGATGGGCAATAAATGCTGGCCAGCCAGTGATGTGCAAATCCCACGAATGAATAAAAAAGACCCAGCGCATCAGTACGTGAGGCAAGGCTGAACCATTTGCAACAATACTCCGTCTGAAGTACCCCATGAATGATCCATTCCAGCCTTCTCCTAAAGTCCCCAGCATCACTGTCCTGAAAGTTCAGGGGCACTGGCAGAACAATGCCCAGGCATGTCCCTCAATCCCTAGGAGCTACAGGAACATCGGCTCCCCTGGCACGGTCATCATGACAAGATTTCAATTTGAAAACCAGTAGTAATATGCTTGGCATGGCATCATGCTGTAGAGGGGAAGAAACACTGTGAGTGGACATTATGGCGTCAAGACGAGTAATCACATGATCATTTGTTAGATATGCTCGTTCATTAGATATTTATTTAAATATATGGAAAAAAATTAGATGGAAATATACTAAAATTGATGGAATGCCCAGAAAGGGTATGAGTCTGACTACATCAGTGGTGGGAGGGGTGAGGAATATCTCAAATTGAGATCTGATTGGCACAAATTCTGTTTCTGGCCACTTGTGAGATTTAGCAGCCGTTACAGGATTTGCACCCATGGCTAATGGGGCCAGTAGATCATGCCCTATGGGTCCTGACAATATTCTGGCAATAGCACTGAAAGCTTGTCTTCCAGACCTAGCTGTGGCCCTAGCCAAGCTGCAGCAGAACAGCAGTGAGACTGATACCTACCCAGCAATGTAAAAATCTGCCTAAATATGTCCTATACACAAAAACCTGACCAATTATCACTCCATTAGTTTATTCTCGATCAACAACAAAGCATAGAACATAGAACATTACAGCGCAGAACAGGCCCTTCGGCCCACGATGTTGCGCCGACCAATTAAAAAGCAATGACCCTCTAACCTAAACCAATCCCTTTCCATCCATAAACCTATCCACGGATCTCTTAAACGCCCCCAAACTAGGCGCATTTACAACTGCAGCAGGCAGGACATTCCAATCCCTCACCACCCTCTGGGTAAAGAACCTACCTCTGACATCCGTCCTATAACTACCACCCCTTAATTTAAAGCTATGCCCCCTCGTGCTAGCTTTCTCCATCCGAGGAAAAAGGCTATCACTGTCCACCCTATCTAAACCTCTAATCATCTTTTATGTTTCAATAAGGTAATACAAAGGATTGTTGACAGTCCTATTAAATGGTGCTTAGTCAGAATAATATGTTCACTGGTGCTCAGGTTGGGTTTCATCAGGGCCATTCAGCTCCTGACATCATTGCAAGCTAGGTCCAAACATAGGTAAAAGAACTGAACTCAGCTGAGGTGAAAGAGACTGCCCTCACCATCAAGGCAGTATTTGGCCAAATATGGCACCAAGGAGCCTTAGCAGAACTGGAATCAATGGAAATCAGAGGGGAACCATATCTAGCATAAAGGAAGATGGTGGTTGGAGGTCAATCATTTGAGTCCCAACTCATTACCACAGGAGTTAATAAGGGCAGGGTTCTCGACCTAATCATCTTCAACTGCTTTATTAATGACCTTTCTTCCATCATAAGGTCAGAAGTGGAAATGTTCAGCATCACTTGCAATTCCTCAGATACTGAATCTGTCCATGTCCAAATGCAGCAAGACCTGGATAATATCCAGGTTTGGGCTGACAACTGGCAAGTAACTTTCACACTGCACAAGTGCCAGGCAATGGCCATCTCCAACAAGAAAAAATTCAACCATCTCCTTTTGACATTCAATGGCATTACCGTTGCTGAATTCTCCTCAATCAATGTCCTGGGGTTACCACTGACCAGAAGCAGAAATGGACCAGCCGTATAAATACTGTGGCTAAAAGAGCAGGACAGAGGCTGTGAATTCAGCAGACAGTAACTTGCTTCCTGATCTCCAAAGCCTGTCCACCATTTATAAGGCACAAATCAGTGTGATGGATTATTCTCTACTTGCCTGGATGAGAGTAGCTTCAACAGCACTCAAGAAGCTCAACAACATCTTGGACAAAGCAAAGACTTGATTGGCACCTCATCCTCAAACATTCACTCTCTCCACCACATACTGTGGCAGGATGCGTATCTTCAACTAGATGCATTGCTGTAGCTTACCAAGGCTCCTTTGACAGCATCTTCTAAACCCACAACCTCTACTACTTAGAAGGATAACAGCAGCAGATACCAGGGAACACCGCCACCTGGAAGTTTCTCTCTAAGCCACACACCATTCTGACTTGCAAATATATCACCGGTCCTTCACTGCCGCTGGATCAAAATCCTGAAAATCCTTCCCTAACGGCACTGTGTGTGTATCTACACCATACAAACTGCAATGGTTCAAGAAAGCAGTTCACTCCCACACTCTCAAGGGCAATAAATGCTGGTCTTCCCAGTGATGCCCACATCCTTTCAAATAATTTAAAAAAACACTCAATTTCATTCCTTTTTCCCCACAACTTTATTGATCTTTCTTTTGTAACATATGAGTGTTAAATTATTTATTCGCTGATTTCTTGTTCAATCAATTTGCTCAATATTTTGAACTTTAAATAAGGTCTAATATGATTCCTACTGCTTAAAAATACGTACCAGACGTTTGTGGTTTATTATCCTTTTGATGTTGCAAACATCTTACCGAGATTGAATCCCCACATTCCATAGATATACTGAAAATGTCTCCATAAACATCATATTCATGAATAAATATCATGAATAAAAAATTAAACACCATGCATTTTGGCTGAGCAGCAGGAATTTCTGAGAGTAATTCAGCATTTTCTTCACTTTTTATTAAGCCTTATGCACAAGTATCTGGAAGTCTGAGTGAATTTGCCATGGTTTCTATGGTGTGAATGGGAATTCAGTTTTTCGGGAAGTCTGAAAGAAACATTAGCTGGATGCTCCAGTCTCATGGACCCCGCCAACACTGCTTGCGAGAATGGGGAATTTGGCGCTCGGCCAAGTCTCCATTCACTGCAGCAGGACTGGAGCGAGAATCCCAGACATGGACGAGGTTAGAGAATTTGGCCATTACTGGCATAGAGTGATGACTGGCCAGTTCCCCTAATTAATCCATATTTCACACAATATATCATATTATATCATGATCAACCACCCATAAAACTGAATAAAGAAACGCTGCCGCTTCTTTAATCTTTTTCTTCTCAACCTTACTTTCTTAAAAACACGAGTAGTTACAAGTTCATTCTGGAGAAAACAATTAAGTGTTACTCCCGATAGGAAGCCAAATCTGCAGCAGTAGAGAAACAGGCATTGCCCTAGGAGGCTTCTTCAGCAAATTTAGGCCAGGAAAATCCTCAGAGCTGTTGCCATAACTGAATCAAAAGTGCAACAGAAACCATGTTAGTGTCTGTGATGAGTATTTCTGTCGAGGTTATTGCGGTTATGGCAGCAGACCATGATCAGCTTTGAGGAAATTCCAGGTCTATTTCTTCAATAGCTTATTAAAATGTACCCTCCGCACCGCTGGCATTGTTAAGTAATGTCCATCCTTACCCATTCATCCAATTATGCCAGTGACTTTTATAACAATGGTTTATGAATAACACATAGCCTGGAATTTCCAGCTGTTCATGCCCCACTGTCACCATAGTGAGGGTGGAGGATGTGGCGCTCAGCCAAATCTCCATTCACAGCAGCGGGACCAGAGAATCACTGGTGTGAACAGCTGGAAAATTCCGACCATGGGCCCGATTTTCAAATGCTGGTGGGATTGGGACTTGGTGCTGGTGCAGTCCGAGAGTTCATTGCTAGATCTATGCCTCCAGAAAAACAAGGGACTGGCCCCAAGGGTACAGGTAACTCATGCAGCTCCAATTAAAGGCCAAATAAACTTCTTTAGGGGCTCATTAACCGGTTGGGGAAGGTGAGGATGGGAGCTGCGAGGGGCAGATTGGCAACCTGATCAATGTGATGCATATTTGTTGTCAGTTAAGAAGTTAATGCAAGGACCCAATTGGGAAAAATTGGTCCATAGGTCATCATCACTACTCCAATTACATTAGCACTACACCAACAATTTTGGTTAAATACAAAAATCATCAGAAGAAGACAATTAGTTAAGTAATTATATCTGGACGAAGGTCTAGGTTTATGCTCAGCAGTAATTATACTGGTTGGGCACAAGATCTGATGTGAGAGGAGTTCAATCCCTGATCCTGGCTAACTTTCCGGGAGTCAGGTTCACAGAGTTGCAGAGGTTATTGTGCCTCGACTTGAAGTGGGCAGAATGCACAAAACAAGCCTCCAATTCATTGACTCTGTTTACACTTCCTGCTGCCTCAGCAAAGCAGCCAGCATAATTAAGGACCCCATGCACTTTGGACATTCTCTTTTCCACCTTCTTCGGGAAAAAGATAAAAAAGTCTGAGGTCATGTACCAATTGACTCAAGAACAGCTTTTTCCCTGCTGCTGTTAGACTTTTGAATGGACTTACCTTGCGTTAAGTTGATCTTTCTCTATATCCTAGCTATGACTGTAACACTACATTCTGCACTTTCTCGTTTCCTCCTTTGTGATCGGTATTTTTTGTCTGTATAGTGCACAAGAAACAATTCTCTTCACTGTATGTTAATACTTGTGACAATAATCAATCAAATCAAATTTTTTTTTAAATCAAGTGCTTTGGCCTGTAACTATCTCTCATTCTATATTTGATGGTGAGCTAGTTACATTTTAAGTCCACTTTTGTGGCCGTAAACAAGAGAAACAGACATTGCTTTGTTAGAACCCCAATCGTATTCTTCTGTAATTTAATTGCATTTGAACACAATTAATGTATTCTCTACTCCTATCAGCTTGGGTAGGAAGTCCCCAAAGTGTTGGGAGCAACTGAAGAGCTGGCCCATGTAGAACTGTTCTGGCATTCCATTGGGTTTAAACTGGCCCCTCAGCACAATGGCTGCATTAAATCTTGGGTTATAATCTTGACATTGCTTTTTATTCAGTAAGAAATTCAGTTCGTATGCGTGCTGCATGCATTCTGGGCAAGTTAATTAAGGCACAAGGAATGCAAAACTCAAAAATCCACAGCTAACTATTCAATTTTCAATGGGGAACTTTGAACCCATATTTATTGCAGTTGCTGTGGCATTCTAAAAAGTTGTTAAATCTTAACAAAATGCAGTCAATGCATCTCTTGAAATATCTTGATTATATTCCTTCGCAAAGTCTTCTGCATAAAGTAACAAAACTGCAGACAAGTGTCTCATCTAATCCTCATTTTGCATTGTCAGTGACATAACAGAATCACATTTAATCCCCTTAGACATATTATCATTCCATAAATATTCTATTCACATCAGAAAGTGCTGCTGTCCTATTTAATCAGCCCACCTCCATTCTCAGCCAGTATCAGAATTTTGTCCCAGAGGTTTAATTGATTTGTCTGTTTGTTCATGCTTAACAAAAATCTCATTTGTAAACAAGTACTTGCAAATGTACTTTAACAAAAGTAATAGAATGTTTACCAGCAATGCAAAAATAATTGCAAATGTGGAAAATTTATTGAGAATAAACTGAACTGTGTTTTTGTTTTTTACCAAGATTATATCCTGCAGAAAAGATATTTATTTGTTCTGAGAATTGGCAAGACTAGCTTTTATTGTCCATTGCTAATTGCTCTTGAGAAGGGTTTGCCATCTAGAACCACTGCAGTGAATGTGCTGTAGGCATATCCACAATGTTGTTAGGGAAAGGGTTTCAGGATTTTGATCGGGGATGAAAGAATTACCAAGTCAGAAGGCTGTGTGACTTAGAGGTGATGCAGTTCTAATATACTTGCTCCCATTGTTCTTCTAGGAGATCACCAGTTTGAATCCAAGGACTCTTCACATTTCCTACTCCTAATCATCTCCTGCAGAACACTGGCATGCACACCAACTGAATTTCTTGTTGAATAAAAAACAATATCAGGATCACAGTCCAAGATTTAATGCACAAGTTAACTGCACAATATACATTAATGATTTGGAGGAAGGAACTGAAGGCACTTTGCTAAGTTTGGAGAAGATATAAAGATATGTAGAGGGATAGGTATTTAAGGAAACAGGGGGGCTGCAGAAGGACTTGGACAGGTTAGGACTGTGGGCATCGCCAGTGGAGGAAATGAATGGTTAGGATGGTAGATAGAGTGCTAATCAAGCAGACTGTTGTTCTGCATGGTGTTAGCTTCCTGAGTGTTATTGGAGCTGTTCTTATCTAGACAAGTGGGAGTATTCCAGCACACTCCTGACGTGTGCCTTGCATGTGATGGAAAGACACTGCAAAGTCAGGGGACGAACAATCACTTGTCACGGAATTCAGAACCTTTATCTGTTCTTGTAGCCACAGTATTTACATGGTTGGTCCAGTTCAGTTTCTGGTCAATAGTTGCACTCAGAATGTTGATAGTCGGGGATTCATCAATGTAATGCCATTGAATGTCAAGGAGAGATAGTTAGATTCTCTCTTGGTAGAAATGGTCATTGTCTAGCACTCATGTTAAATGAATATTAACTTGCCATTTATCTGTCCAAATCTTGCTGCAGGTAGATACAAGTTTCTTCGTTATATGAGGAGTTGCAAATGAAACTGAATATGGTGCTATCATCAGTAAAAATCTCCATTTCTGATCTTATGATGGAAGAAGAGTTATTTAGCAAGAATGTATTTGGAATGCAATGATTGGATCATTTACACATGAACTCACCATCCCCAGCAAATAAACCAGATTAATAACCCACCACTTACTGAACCAAATAGATCTTTAGTAAAATGGATAAAGCAATTGGCTGGCTCTAGAATTTCAAATTATTATAATCCACCTAGGGACATATGGTGGCATTGTGGTAATGTCATTAGATAAGTAATCCAGAAGCCTAGGCTAATGGTCTGGGGGGATGGGTTCAGATTCTAACATGGCAGCTGATGGAATTTAAATTCAGTTAATGAAGCTGGAATTTAACAAAAAGCCAAGTGACGGTGGCCAGGAAATGATCATCAATTGTCTTAAAAACCCACTGGGTTCACTAATGTCCTTTCAGGAACAAAACCGGCATCCTTTACCTAGTGTAGCCTACATATGACTCGCGTATCACAGCAATGTGGCTGACTTTTAAACACATGGTGGCACAATAGTTAGCATTGCTGCCTCACAGTGCCAAGAACCTGGATTCGATTCTCAGCTTGGGTCACTGTCTGTGTGGAGTCTGCACATTCTCTCCGTGTCTGCAAGTGTTTCCCCGGGTGCCCTGGTTTCCTTCCACAGTCCAAAGGTGTGTGGGTTAGGTTGATTGGTCACGCTAAATTGGCCCTAGTTTCGAGGGGGATTGGCAGGGTAAATATGTAGGGTTATGGGGATAGGGTGGGATTATTGTCAGTGCAGGCTTGATGGGCTGAATGGCCTCCTTCTGTACTGGAGGAATTTCAATCTATGATAAACCCTCTTAAGTCATAGAATCCCAAAAGTGCCCATTGAATCTGTGCTGACCACAATCCCACCCAGGCCCTATTCCTATAACTCCAGATATTTACCCTGGTAAATGGCATAGCAAGTCTCTCAGTTGAAAGGAAATTAGATGAGGAACCTTTTGTTGCAAAAGGTTCCTCATTCTCATTCATGCTCATGAATTCCTCAAGACATTACCTGCAGAGCATAACAAAATTTACAGAATTGATTAATGCAGACAGCAGTGTCTATACAACATGGTGTGGAGTTGCCGGCGTTGGACTGGAGTGGGCACAGTAAGTAGTCTCACAACATCAGGTTAAAGTCCAACAGGTTTATTTGGTAGCACAAGCTTTTGAAGCATTGCCCCTTCATCAGGTGAGTGAAGAGTTCAGTTCACAAATTGGGCATATATAGACACAAACTCAGTTGCAAAATAATGGTTGGAATGCGAGTGTTAACAGGTAATCGAGTCTTTACAGGTACAGACAATGTGAATGGAGAGGGGGTTAAGCATAGCTTAAAGAGGTGTGAACTCTCTCCAGCCAGAACCCAGGCAAATCGTATTATACACAGTGTGACATGAACCCAAGATCCCGGTTGAGGCCATCCTCATGTGTGCGGAACTTGGCTATCAGTCTCTGCTCAGCAACTCTGCGCTGTTGTGTGTCTTGAAGGCCGCCTTGGAGAATACTTACCCGAAGAGCAGAGGCCGAATGCCCTTGACCGCTGAAGTGTTCCCTGACAGGAAGGGAACACTCCTGCCTGGTGATTGTCAAGCAGTGTCCTTTCATCTGCTGTCACAGTGTCTGCATAGTCTCGCCAACGTACCATGCCTCGGAACATCCTTTCCTGCAGCATATCAGGTCGACAAATGTTGGCCGAGTCACAAGAGTATGTACCGTATACCTAGTGAATGGTGTTCTCACATGAGATGATAACATCCATATTGATGATCCGGCATATCTTGCAGAGGTTGCTGTGGCAGGGTTGTGTGATGTCATGGTCACTGTTCCCCTGAATTCTGGGTAGTTTGCTGCATCCAATGATCTGTTTGAGGTTGTATGGTTGTTTGGAGGCAAGTAGTGGAGGTGTGGGATGGCCTTGGTGAGATGTTCGTCTTCATTGATGACATGTTGAAGGCTCCAGAGAAGATGCCGTAGCTTCTCCGCTCAGGGGAAGTACTGGACGTACTGGACACTCTACCTGTAACCCCCACGACTTGCCTGAGTTTGCAAAATCTCACTAACTGGCCTGGCTGGAGACAATTCACATCTCTTTAACCTGTGCTTAACCCTCTGTCCACTCGTATTGTCTGCATCTGTAAAGATTTGATTACCTGTTAAGACTCACATTCTAACCATTATCTTATAATTGAGTTTGTGATTTATATACCCTGTTTATGAACTGAACTCTTCACTCACCTGATGAAGGAGCAACACTCCAAAAGCTCATGCTACCAAATAAACCTGTTGGATTTTAATCTGGTGTCAACAGGGCTCCAATGCAAGAAGAAATTCAAAGACCTCACAAGAAGCAGAAAGGTAAGTCTCACACATCTTATTTACACGACAATCTGGCAGTAGCATATCTGCTTCTTCCCAAACCTTAATGTCCTTCTCCAACACCTTTAGTTTTGTTCTCACCAAACTCAGGAGTACTCTCCACCAAGTTTCTTCTTAAGTTCAGCCTCTTCTGAAGGGAAGGGACCTTCAGCCATGGGCACAGTACACACATTGAAGCAGCATGTAAGGGTTGAGTAGAGTATTTTTACTCAGCTCAGGGTAGGCATTGTTCTATACTTTATTTTCCTGTTAGTCACATTAATGGCCCCTAAGCACAATCTGCGGTATAACATAAAACAACAGCCTAAAGCAAGTCTCCTGCAATAATAGGGCTGGGTACCAGTGGTAACAACAGTATTTGCCGCTAATGGACTTTGGAGAATAGCGCACACTATAGTGCATTAATGTGAAAATTGCAGTGGGCTAACCAATGCCACTTCTGAGAGTTCTCCAATTCTAAAGCTAACAACAAGCACAAATTTATACTAATTTCTGACTAATTCTGAATTCATTACATTTTTAAATCTTACGCCTGGATGTTCAGTCACAATGGGCATCTTCTCCCTTCATGATTAAGGAGGCCACACCATTTGAAAAGTGAAGATGATTAATTTTTTAAAACACTTTTTAACATGAAAACTTCTAAAATTCTGACAAATCTTGTTTACAAAGTAAAACCTATGGGTAGAATAACGGGGAGGGGTATGCGGCTGGTACACCACCTTGGGAACAAAGCCAATCCGCTCCACAACCGAAAAGCACTGCAGGGTGGACTCATGAGGGCCAAGTGGGATTTTTGCCCCTCACTGGCTGGGTTTAAGGGAGGGATCAGGCAGGAAGGAAGGGAGGATTTGGTTATTGTGGAAACTCCACAATCGCAGCCCCCAAAAGAGTGACCCACCTTCCTTCCCATCCTCTAAACAGGCAAGTGAAAAAAATCTTCAGAACAGTCATACAAACTTGAAACACTAACTCCGTTCCTCCCTCCGCAGATGCTGCCAGACCTGCTGTGATTATCCAGCATTTTCTATTTTTACACCATGTTTCGGCTCGCTGTCACTCAGGCAACCTTGTGTTCATGTTGCTACTGTCCCTTTTATTCCATGAGCTATAACTTTTCTTGCAAGTCTGTTGTGTGGCACTTCATCAAATGCCAATTGGAAATCCATATACGCCACATCCTTAGCATTATCTTCTGTTTTTTCTGCGACATGGACGTTGTTGGCTAGCCAGCATTTATTGCCCATCCCTAGCTGCCCTTAGAAAGCAGTTTGAGAGTCAACCACATTTCTGTGGTTCAGGAGTCACATGTACGCCAGACCACGTAACAAAGGCAGATTTGCTTCCCGAAAGGACATTGGTGTGTTATCTCATCAAAAAAAAACTCAAAGCAAGTTCGTTAAACATGACTTGCCCTTCATAATTCCATGCTGGCTTCCCTTAATTAACACTAATTCACCCAAGTGACTATCAATTTTGTCCCAAATTAATACTTGTTAAAAAGCAACACTCTGTGCTTCCAGATTCTCATAAGGTCATTTTAACTCTGCAGCAGCAACTGAGCCACTGCTTGAAGCTTACCCATCCAGAGGTCCAGATCATGAAACTAAATCTGAAAATCTTCCTATCCAATTGCTGCCAAAGTGGCTTCACTGAGATTAATTATACAAGCAAAGCACACTCCACTGGTTGGACGTGAATGGTGCCAAGTGTTATTTTCAGTGTTATTTTCAAGTAAGGTTTTGGCAGAACAAAATGTTGCAACATCAGCAAATGCTGTTTGAAGGTGAATCTTATTTCAGATTTGTGTTGGGAATATGGTGACACAATGGAATGATGCCTCTGGGAAATGGACAGACGGTGCTTGGAGCTGTTGTACAATTGACCTTTTTGTGAGCCTGGTGCTTGGTGGAATGCAAGCCGATTGCAAGAATAATTCCTAAATAAAGGAATAGATACCCATTGCAGATTGTTTCTGAGCTGTTGGGGATTATTCAAGGTCTCAGGCTTCTTTTCTTCCTCAGGACAACATTAGAAGTTTTGCAAAAGAGACCACCATCCTGAAAGCCCGTGAAGTAGTTTTCCAAAGCAGCTTTCCACAGTAGCTGCACAGAATAGACATCCCCCCCAACTCCCCACCCCCAGTGAAATTGACATTGCTCTGTCAGAGGACTTCAAAGGGATCTGCTCAACTTGCAGCTTCTGACAGGGAGAAAGGGATATCTCTGCTACAGGATGGGGTGCTTACCAGAAGACAGTGATCAAGTGATTTCAAAACTTTCACTGCTGATAGACAGGACAATCAGATGTTGATCACAGAGCTACCTGAAATTGCCATGCCGGGAGTGATCTTCATGTCTGCCAGGGCTAGAAGGGGCAGTCCAGCTATGAGACCTTCACCCTGAAGTAACAGAGGCGAGGTCAATCCCTTGCCCTCAGCCTGAGCTCACCCAATCCCTAGGACCCTTGAGGGATCCTTTCTCTGCAGTCTGTCAGTGGCAGAGGGGCAAATGGTCTCAGGACTTTCTTCCTTGACTCCCCTTGGGGCCCAATGTGCTAGATCAGATTATTAGTGCCAGGATGCTGGGGGCATGGCCTGACTTGGGGTCAAGGGAGAAGGGGCTCAGTTGTGGGTCTGGTTACTCTCATGCCTGTGTGGTAGCGGTAGGGTGGGTGGGGGGGCGGTGGTGTGGGGTGACCCTTATTTAACTGTTGAGGGGGAGGGTGCCTCTCTTTGCTGAGGGATTTGTGGTGCTCCCCTGGACACTCAGGACCTAGCATCACCACCACATTGGTGATGACCAGCACCACAACCCACTTGATGCAGTTCACACTGCGGGGGGGGGGGGGGGGGGGGGGGGGGGGCGGTGAGGTGCTGGATGCAATGACAAAACAGAGTACAGGAATGAGATAGAAAATTTGATGAATGGGTGCAGCAACAATAATCTTTCCCACAATGTCAACAAAACGAAGGAGATTGTCATCGACTTCAGGAAGCGTAGTAAAGAACATTCCCCTGTCTCCATCAACGGGGACGAAGTAGAAATGGTCAAGCGCTTGAAGTATTTAGGTGTCCAGATCAGCAACAACCTGTCTCGATCCCCCCATGCTGACACTATAGTTAAGAAAGCCCACCAATGCCTCTACTTTCTCAGAAGACTAAAGAAATTTGGCATGTCAGCTACAACTCTCACCAACCTTTACAGATGCACCATAGAAAGCATTCTTTCTGGTTGTATCACAGCTTGGTACAGCCCCTGCTCTGCCCAAGACCACAAAAAACTACAAAAGGTCGTGAATGTAGCCCAATCCATCACGTAAACCAGCCTCCCAACCATTGACTCTGTCTACACTTCCCACTGTCTCGGCAAAACACCAGCATAATTAAACACCCCACACACCCCAGATTCTCTCTTCATCTTCTTCTATCAGGAGAAAGGTACAAAAGTCTGAGATGATACGCCAACTGACTCAAGAGCAGCTTCTTCCCTGCTGTCATCAGACTTTTGAGCGGACCTGTCATCAGACTTTTGAATGGACCTATCTCACATTAAGGTGATCTTTCTCTACACCCTAGCTATGTTCTCCGGAGCATTGAACCTGGTGGCTGTGGCTGTGGTGAGTGACTGATTTGAATTAAAAACCGCCTTTTTCCTCTACTTCCGGTTCTCGGGGCTTGTTAGAGTGTAGTTTACTTCCGTACCGGAAGTTAGGCCAGGGGATAGTCGTTAAGGGGGAGCGGGGGGTATAAAAAAGGGGTAGCAGCATAGAGCGGGCAGCGTCGGGAGCAGGCAGCGGAGTGAGTGGGAACTGAGTGAGAAGGGCTTTGGCTCGCTGGGCTTAGGGGAGAGTAGGCTTAGAGAAGGTGAGTGACAGATTTTTACCTTTGGGCACTTACAGGAGGTTGGGACATGGCAGGGAATATAGGGAGGAATGTAAGTTGCGTCCGGTGCCACATGTGGGAGTTCCTGGTGGTGTCACGTGTCCCCAAGGTCCACATCTGCAGTAAATGTTTAGAACTGCAGCGATTGAGGGCCCGGGTCAGGCAACTCGAGGGGCGGCTGGAAGATGCGTTTCTAGTCAGGGAGAACGAGGAGATAATGGCTGGGAAACATGAGCAGGAGGAGGTCTCAAGGGCTGAAGAGAAGGGAGGATGGACGACTGTTAGGAGGGGAAAGAGGAAGAAGAAGAGTAGTCAGGGTCCCCCGGCCTCCCCGGAGGCCCCCCAAGGTTCATCGGCAGGGGCGCAGAAAAATAGGAAGGAAGGGGAGACTGACTTAGAGGGACGGAAGGGGGCTGGTAAGGTGATAGTGGTAGGGGATGGGAGGGTCCGAGGGATTGATAGGAGGTTCTGTGGGCAGGGGCGCGACTCCAGGATGGTGGTCTGCCTCCCTGGAGCAGGGGTAAAGGATATAATGGAAAGGGTAGAGGGAATTTTGAAAGGGGAGGGGACCCAGGCAGAGGTCATAGTACACGTAGGGGAGGGGGATATAGGAAGGAGGAGTAGGGGAGAGGTCCGTAGGCAATTTAGGGAGTTGGGGGCCAAACTAAAGAGCAGGACCTCCAGGGTGGCACTGTCTGGATTGCTGCCCAGTACGAGCAGGGCTAAGAATGACGAGATCATGCAGTTGAATGCATGGTTGAGGGACTGGTGTAGGGTAGAGGGGTTTACTTTTGTGGATCACTGGGAGGTGTTTAGGAGAGAAAGGCAATTGTACAGGAGGGGTGGGGAGGATTTGAACGGGAGGGGGACTAGTGTCTTAGCGGGGAGGTTAGCTGGGGTGTTCAGGAATGATTTAAACTAATAGGGAGGGGGGGTGGGGAGGTGGCTGGGAGAGAGTCGGGTGAAAGGAAAATTATAAGGGAGAAGGTGGTTCCGAAGGACACTTGTGGGTTGAACTGTGTCTGTTTCAATGCTAGGAGTGTGGCAGGGAAAACGAATGAGCTTAGGGCCTTGATGTTTGTGAGGCAGTTAGATGTGGTGGCTGTAACGGAGACGTGGTTACGGGAAGGGCAGGACTGGCAGCTGAATGTTCCTGGGTACAAGTGTTTTAGGTGTGACAGAGGAGGGTTGAAGAGAGGTGGAGGGGTGGCACTGTTAGTCAAGGAAAACATCACAGTAGTGCAGAGGGAGGACGATATGGAAGAGATAGGGATTGAGTCAGTGTGGGTGGAGTTGAGGAATAAAAAGGGAGAGATCACATTGCTAGGGGTGTACTATAGGCCACCCAACAGCCCAAAGTCAGTGGAGGAAGGCATTTGCAGGGGCATTTTGGACAGGTGCAGGAAGAATAGAGTGGTTGTAGTGGGTGATTTTAATTTTCCCGGAGTGAATTGGAGGGGGCCTAGAGCTGGGGGTACAGAGGGAGAGGAGTTTGTGAAATGTGTTATGGAAGGGTTGCTAGAACAGTATGTAACTAGCCCGACTAGGGGAGGGGCTATACTGGATTTAGTGTTGGGAAACGAGCCGGGGCAGGTAGGTGAGGTAGAGGTAGGCGAACATGTGGCGAACAGTGACCACAAGTCCGTCTACTTTAGGATAAAAATGGAAAGGGACGAGTGCCGTCCGAACGGGAGTGTGCTGAACTGGGGAAAGGCGAGCTATGGCAGGATTAGGAGGGAGCTGCAGCAAACTGATTGGGAGGGACTGTTAGCTGGCAAGTCCACGGTTGGCAAGTGGGAGGCTTTTAGGGACAAAATGAAATGGTTGCAGGGAAGGTATGTTCCGGTTAAGCGAAAGGATGGGAAAGGTAGGATTAGAGAGCCGTGGATTACGGGGGATATTGAAGACTTGGTCAGGAAGAAGAGGGAGGCGTATGTTAGGTCAAAACAAATGGGTACGGAGAGTGCGCTGGAGGAATATAGAGAGAGTAGGAGGGAGCTAAAAAGGGGAATTAGAAGGGCGAAGAGAGGGCATGAGATGGCTTTGGCTGGTAGGATTAAGGAAAATCCAAAGGCATTTTATTCCTATATTAGAGGCAAGAGAGTAGTTAGAGGGAAAATTGGTCCTCTTAGGGACAAGAGTGGAGAGTTGTGTATTGAGTCGGAGGGAATGGGGGAGCTCCTGAATGAATACTTTGCGTCGGTATTCACGAAGGAGAGGGGTTCGGAATCGTGCGGTCTCTTGGAGGGAGCGGAGGTTCAGTTGCAGGATATAGTTATTACGAGAGAGGAAGTGCTAGGGCTTTTAGGTAGCGTAAGGATGGATAAAGCTCGGGGGCCTGATGGTATTCATCCCAGGCTGCTTAGGGAGGCGAAAGATGAAATTGCTGGGCCTCTGGCGCACATCTTTGTCTCTTCTTTGGACACAGGTGAGGTCCCAGAAGACAGGAGGGTAGCAAACGTGGTCCCGTTGTTCAAAAAAGGTAGTAGGGATAACCCTGGGAATTATAGACCGGTGAGTTTGACGTCGGTGGTAGGGAAGTTAATGGAAAAAATACTTAGGGGTAGGATGTATGAGCATTTGGAGCATTGCGATCTGATTAGGGATACGCAACATGGCTTTGTTAGAGGGAGGTCTTGCCTTACGAATCTGGTGGAATTCTTTGAGGAGGTGACAAAAACGGTTGACGATGGGAGAGCCGTTGATGTCATCTATATGGATTTCAGTAAGGCGTTTGACAAAGTCCCTCACGGTAGGCTGGTAGAAAAGGTTAAGGCGCATGGGATACGAGGCCAGGTAGCTAGGTGGATTGAGAACTGGCTGGGAAATAGGAGACAGAGGGTAGTTGTGGAGGGGACCTTGTCGGGCTGGAGGCCAGTGACCAGTGGTGTGCCGCAGGGCTCAGTACTGGGACCTCTCCTCTTTGTAGTCTACATAAATGACTTGGAAGAGGGCGTAGGTGGTGTGATCAGCAAGTTTGCTGATGACACCAAGATGGCAGGGTTGGCGGGTACGGAACTGGATTGTCAGGTGATACAACAGGATATAGATAGGTTGGTGCAGTGGGCAGATAGGTGGCAGATGGCATTTAATCCTGACAAATGCGAGGTGATGCATTTTGGACGGAATAATGCAGATAGGAGCTATGTGATAAAAGGTAGGCCGATTAGGAGTATAGACATACAGAGGGACCTGGGAGTGCAGGTTCACAAATCCATGAAGGTTGCGTCACAAGTGGAGAAGGTTGTTAGGAAGGCTTATGGAATGTTAGCCTTTATAAGAAGGGGCATAGAGTATAAAAGCTGCCGTCTAATGCTTCAGTTGTACAGAACGTTGGTTAGACCGCATTTGGAGTACTGCGTCCAGTTCTGGTCACCTTACTACCGGAAGGACGTGGAGTCTCTGGAAAGGGTGCAGAGGAGGTTTACCAGGATGTTGCCTGGCATGGGGGGACTGGGTTACGAGGAGAGATTGAAGAAACTGGGACTATTCTCCTTGGAAAGACGGAGATTGAGAGGGGACATGATAGAAGTATATAAGATACTGAAGGGAATAGATAGAGTTAATAGTGAGAGGCTGCTCCCTAGACTGGGTACGAACACGAGAGGTCATCATTTAAGGGTGAGGGGGGAGAGGTATAATTTGGAGGTGAGAAGAAGGTTCTTTACGCAGAGAGTAGTGGGGGTATGGAACGCGCTACCGAGTAGGGTGGTGGAGGCAGGAACGTTGGACTCGTTTAAGATGCAGTTAGATAGGCACATGAGTGAAACGAGAATGGAGGGATATGGTAGGGGCTATTAAATAGGGTTAAACCTCGGGAGACACCGGAAGGGCAGGCTGTATGATTAATATTTTTTGTCTTTATTCCACAGGTGGAGGTCCACCTCGTTTGAGAACTGGCTTGGGAGGACGAGACAGCGAGTAGTAGTGGAAGGCTCCTTTTCCAATTGGAGGCCTGTCACCAGTGGTGTGCCGCAGGGCTCGATACTTGGACCTCTTCTATTTGTGGTATATATTAATGACTTGGAAGAGGGGGTAGGTGGTGTGATCAGCAAATTTGCTGATGACACCAAGATGGTTGGATTGGCGGGTACTGAGGAGCAGTGCCTGGCAATGCAACAGGACATAGACAGGCTGGTAGATTGGGCAGATAGATGGCAAATGGAATTTAATCCGGAGAAATGCGAGGTGATGCACTTTGGCCGGAATAATGTGGAGGGGAGTTATACGATAAAAGGTAGAACTATCCGGAGTATAGATACGCAGAGAGACCTGGGGGTGCAAGTGCACAAGTCCCTGAAGGTGTCGGTACAGGTGCAGAATGTGGTGAGGAAAGCGTATGGTATGTTAGCCTTCATAGGAAGAGGTATAGAATATAAGAGTAGGAGTCTGATGTTGCAGTTGTATAGAACGTTGGTTAGGCCTCACTTGGAGTACTGCGTCCAGTTCTGGTCGCCGTACTACCGGAAGGATGTAGAGATCCTGGAGAGAGTGCAGAGGAGATTTACCAGGATGTTGCCTGGTATGGAAGGGCTGTCTTACGAGGAAAGATTGAATGAACTTGGGCTGTTTTCCCTTGAGAGACGTCGGCTGAGGGGGGATCTAATAGAGGTTTATAAGATTATGAAGGGGATAGATAGAGTAAATGGTGGTAAGCTTTTTCCGCTACAAGAAATGGATAGAACGAGGGGTCACGGGCTTAGGGTGAGGGGGGCTAGGTATAAGACAAATATTAGAGGGCAGTTTTTCACGCAAAGGGTAGTGGGGGTGTGGAATGCACTGCCGAGTAAGGTGGTGGAAGCAGGCACGCTAGGGTTGTTTAAGAGTCACTTAGACAGCCATATGAGCGGGCTACATATAGGGGGATATAGTAGGCCTTACTGAACATTGTAGGCTTGGGAATACGTTTTGCCTCAGGAATGTTAGTCTTTGCCTGTTTAATAATGAATTTTTTTGTCTCCACAGGCATTTAAGTCCAGCAAGGGGCATGCATGCGGCAGGTTGTAGTGGGCTGCTCTTGGATGTTGCTTCGGGAGTTGCCTATTGCTTCATGTCGTTAGTGTGCTTAAACTGGACCATCTCAAGGGCAACATGACAGCTCAGAGACTATCTCTGTTGCTGTGCGGACACATGGATTTGGGCCTGTGTCTGTGGGAGTTTGCACGTTCTCCCCGTGGTTGCGTGGGTTTCCTCCGGGTGCTCCGGTTTCCTCCCACATCCCCCAAAGATGTGCTTTTAGGCTGATTGATTGGGTACTAAAATTGTCCCTAAATTGGACCTCCCTGATCCTCGCACGTTAGGCGTAGACTAAAATCATGAATAGGTCACTGAGATAGTAGGACGGCGGCGCGGGCTCGTTGGGCCGAAGGGCCTGTTTCCCGTGCTGTGTTGTTCTTTGTTCTTTGTTCTTTGTTCGTGTCAAGCGAGGGGCATGCACACGGCGGGTCGTGCGTGGGCTGCTCTTGGAAGTCCAGGAGTGGCCTAGTACTTCATGTCGGTGTGTGTGCTTGATCCTGGACCGATAGACGGGCGCCGCAACAGCTCAGTGACTAGCACTGCTAGCTGTGCAGACACATGGATTTGGGCCTGTGTCTGTGGGAGTTTGCGCATTCTCCCTGTGGTTGCATGGGTTTCCTCCGGGCGCTCCGGTTTCCTCCCACACCCCAAAGATGTGCTCTTAGGCTAATCGGTTTTTACCAAATTGACACTATTTCTTCCCTGAATCTGACTGAGTAGGGTTCCATTCGTAGGCATGCAGGGTAGAATAGGTGTAGGGTGATGCGGCGGTGCGGGCTCGTTGGGCCGAAGGGCCTGTTTCCCGTGCTGGGTTGTTCTTTGTTCTTTGACTGTAACACCACATTCTGCACTGTCTCGTTTCCTTCTCTATGTACGGTATGCTTTGTCTGTACAGTGTGCAAGAAACAATACTTTACACTGTATACCAATATGTGTGACAATAATAAATCAAATCAAATCAAAAGCACAGCAAGGGGCTGGTGAGTGGGCCGTCAAACCTGCTAATTGTTTACATTTTAATTAGGTTGCCAATTACGCTGGGCCTTATCGGAGCTGGTGGGATGGGTGAATTCCAATAGCCCTCATGCCCAGTGGGAATTACGATTTTAACACCTGATTCAATAGGCAATGGGGATTCTGACCATCGGCGAAAGGGGCAGTGAATTCAAACCAATGTTTCAAGTCAATATGACCCTCCTACATAACTGTAGGAGAGTCATATGGACTCAAAACATTAACTCTGCTTCTCTCTCCATGGATGCTGCCAGACCTGCTGAGTTTATCCAGTATTTTCTGTTTTTATTGCAGATTTCCAGCATCCACAGTATTTTGGTTTAATTCCCACTTTTGGAATTTGAACATGGAAAATTGATTCCAAAATGAGAAAAACACACCTTGCTTTGTAACTTCTTCCGGCTTGTTTATTGTGCTATAGGGCTGAACCCATTGACCTTCCTACTCGAAGGCACCAACAATTCTTATTTTCTCGCATGATGGAATTTTTAGCTGAATGTGATAAATGGATATTAGCCGGCGAATGACATTTGCTCTTCACTGAAAGGCAATCAACTTCACTGTTTATTTTACACCCTATCAATCATAAACAGAGTCAGATGTTGTGGTATGGAGTGCAAGGTCTATTTTTCAACAACCTCCATATCGTATTATGATTGGTAGCACAAGCGTGGAACAGGCATATTTTAAGTGAATAGCAGCAAATATGTGCTCAGTTGTAAAAGGCTGATCAAGTACAGCAATTATTTTTTGTCAAAAATCAATGATGGTGATACAGCAAAGGTTCTTACTGTTATGACTCTTTTGCTTCAATATTCACAGTAATGAGGATGTAGGGCTGTTCTTCACAGCTACTGGAATGATACTGCCGAGGATTAATGGGGGTGAAATTGGACAATACTGACCTGCCGATACTAACCACTATATTCAGTCATTTGAAAGTTGAATTTTTGAGATCAATATTTAAGGCCAAATGCCATAGAACATAGAAAAACTACAGCACAAACAGGCCCTTTGGCCCACAAGTTGCGCCAATCGTATTGCTACCTACTAGGCTTACCAATAACCCTCAATCCTATTAAGTCCCATGTACTCATCCAGAAGTCTCTTAAAAGACCCTATTGAATTTGCCTCCACCACCACCGACAGCAGCCGATTCCACTCACCCACCACCCTCTGAGTGAAAAACTTACCCCTGACATCTCCTCTGTACCTACTCCCCATCACATTAAACCTGTGTCCTCTCGTAGCAACCATTTCAGTCCTGGTAAAAAGCCTCTGAGAATCCACCTGATCAATACCTCTCAACATCTTATACACCTCTATCAGGTCACCTCTCATCCTTCACCTCTCCAAAGAGAAAAGACTGAGCTCCCTCAACCTATCCTCATAAGGCATGCCACCCAATCCAGGCAACGTCCTTGTACATCTCCTCTGCACCCTTTCAATAGCTTCCACATCCCTCCTGTAATGAGGTGACTAGAACTGAGCACAGTACTCCAAGTGGGGTCTGACTAGGGTCTTATAAAGCTGCAGCATTATCTCCCAACTCCTAAACTCAATCCCTCGATTGATGAAGGCTAGTACACCATACGCCTTCTTAACTACATCCTCTACCTGCGAAGCTGATTTGGGCGTCCTATGGACCCGGAGTCCTTCTGATCCTCTACACTGCTAAGAGTCTTACCCTTGATATTATACTCCTTCATCCCATTTGACCTGCCAAAATGGACCACTACACATTTATCTGGGTTGAAGTCCATCTGCACTTCTCCACCCAGTCTTGCATCCTATCTATGTCACGCTGCAACTTCTGACATCCCTTCAGACTATCCACAACACCACCAACCTTTGTGTCGTCGGCAAACTTACCAAGCCATCCCTCCACTTCCTCATCCAGGTCAGTTATGAAAATTACAAACAGCAAGGGTCCCAGGACAGATCCCTGGGGCACTCCACTGGTGATCGACCTCCATGCAGAAAAAGACCCATCTACAACCACTCTCTGCCTTCTGTGGGAAAGCCAGTTCTGGATCCACAAGACAACAGCCACTTGGATCCCATGCCCTCTCACTTTCTCAAGAAGTCTTGCATGGGGGACCTTATTGAACGCCTTGTTGAAGTCCATATAAACCACATCTACCGTTCTTCCTTCGTCAATGTGTTCAGTCACATTTTCAGAGAACTCCACCAGGCTCATAAGGCACGATCTGCCTTTGACAAAGCTGTGCTGACTACTTTTGATCATACTAAACTTCTCTAAATGCTCATAAATCCTGTCCCTCAGGATCTTCTCCATCAACTTACCTACCACTGAGGTTAGACTCACCGGTCAGTAATTTCCTGGGCCATCCCTATTCCCTTTCTTGAAAATAGGAACCACATCCATAATCCTCCAATCCTCCGGAACCTCTCCCGTCTCCATCGACGATGCAAAGATCATCGCCAGAGGCTCTGCAATCTCTTCCCTCGCCTCCCACAGTAACCTGGGGTACATCCCATCTGGTCCCAGCAACTTATCTATCTTGATGCTATTCAAAAGCTCTAACACATCCTCTTTCTTCATTGTCTACATTCTCAAGCTTTTCAGTCCGCTGCAAGCCTGCACTACAACCTCCAAGATCGTTTTCCACCGTGAATACCGAAGTAAAGTATTCATTAAGCACCTCTGCTATTTCTACCGGTTCTGTACAAACTTTCCCACCTTCACATTTTATAGGTCCTATTCCTTCACATCTCATCCTTTTACTCTTCACATATTTGTAGAATGCCTTAGGGTTCTCCTTAATCTTATTTGCCAAGGCCTTCTCATAACCCCTCTGGCTCTCCTAATTTCCTTAACTTCCTTCCTACAAGCCATATACTCCTCTAGATCCCTAACATCGCCTAGCTCTCTGAACCTACTGTGTGCTTTTCTTTTCTTTTTGACTAGGTTCATTGCAACTTTCGTGCACCACGATTCCCGTAACCTACCAAAGCCTCCCTGTCTCATAGGAACGTTGTCATGCAAAACTCCAGACAAACATTCCTTGAAAATCTGCCACCTTACTTTGGTACTTTTCCCCAAGAATACCTCCTTCCAATTTACTTGTCTAATTTCCTGCCTGATGGCTTCATATTTCCCCTTACTCCAGATAAACACTTTCCTAGCTTGCCTGATCCTATCTCTTTCCAATGCTAGTGTAAAGGAGATAGAGTTATGATCACTGTCCCCAAGATGGTCTCCCACTGAGAGATCTGACACCTGTCCAGGTTCATTAGCCAATACCAGATTGAGTACAGCCTCTCCTCTTGTAGGCTTATCCACATACTGTGTCAGGAAACGCTCCTGAACACACCTAACAAACTCCTCCCCATCCAAACCCCTTACCCTAGGGATATTCCAATCGATGTTTGGGAAATTAAAGTCTCCCATCACAACAACTGTTATTATTACATCTCTCCAGAATCTGTTTCCCTATCTGCTCCTCAACGTCCTTGTCACTATTGGGCGGCCTATAGAAAACACCCAGTAAAGTTATCGACCCCTTCCTGTTCCGAAGTTCTACCCACAGAGACTCCGTAGACAATCCCTCCATGGCATCCACCTTCTTTACAGCCGTGACACTATTGCTGATCAATAGTGCCACTCCCCCACCTCTTTTGCCTCCCTCCCTGTCCCTCCTGAAACATCTGAAACCTGGCATCTGAAGTATCCAGTCCTGTCCCTGAGGCATCCAAGTCTCTGTAATGGTCACCACATCACAATTCCAAGCAGCGGTCCACGCTCTAAGCTCATCCACTTTATTCACTACACTCCTGGCATTAAAATAGACACATCTCAAACCTTCGGTCTGAGTGCTCCCCTTCTCCATCACCTGTCTATCCTCCCTCTTACACTGTCTACAATCCTCGCTCCCAGTCACCACATTCCGATTCCCATGTGGTTGAATTTTACACAGGTAACATTTTTGAGGAATTACTATGTGGTTGATTTTGGCTCCCAAAAAATTGTAATGGAATAATGCATAAAACAACACTAAAAGATTCATATCAATTCTCTAATTCTACATTTTTTGTGTTGTAACATTACAACCGATACATGTTTCATCCTACACAATGACCCAAGTCTTCCCTATCGACAGAAGCAGGACACGTGGTTGAAGGTACCCTGCGGAAGTCCTGATATGTGGACTGGTCTGGGAATTGCCTGTGAAGTTTAAACTTCTGATGGCAATGTCGCGCAATTTCCTTCCAGACAATTGGCCATTCAGTGAAAGGCAATACAATATCATTAAATCCTCAAAATAAACAATGAGCATATATGCACCTGAAGCCGCAATTAACACCTGAAATAGCACTGGGCTAGCTACTTTAAGGATACCCAAGTGTGTCCAGCAACCTAAGGACTCTTTAAAAAACTACTGGATGCTACCAACATTAAAATAAGTATTTTCAAAAGAACTTAATTTACTAGTGGCACCTTGTTGGCGGGACAACAATTGCTCTTCCTGATTCTAACTGCATTCCCAAAGATTGTTAAGAGCCCAGCCTCTCTTCTCTCACATTTGCCTCTCTCTCTTTCTTTCCCCACAACTGCCAGAATGCATCTTTGGCTAACAAATTGCCTTGGGGTGTGTTGCAGGTATGTACAGCTGAAACCTTTCATCATAGCCTTTTACAACCACTGGACATTCCAACGCATTTCACTACCAACGTCTTGTCGCTAATTTGCACTCAGCAAATTCCCACAAACATCAATCTGATAACGATTGGATCAAGAGAAAGCTCGCCCCAGAGAGAATTTCAGAAAGACATTGACCTCCCATGTTCAGGAAAGGCCAGATGGATGAAAGTGTTTGCAAAAAATGGATCAAAGAATTGTCGAATTCAAGACCAGCAGGGAAAAAAAAGAATCAAGTCTGATCCTCTGATATATGTTCAATTCCCATCTTGTCAATTATGTAGTCTGTGATGTGATATCAGCCAATGCTGGCATGCCAGTTATTCCTGGCGGTGTAACAAGCATTGTTCAGCTCTTCAAAAATACATAACTATTGAAAGATGTTGAATAATTGGATGTTGGAAGGTGATACAGTAAAACATTCACTAAAGACATAAAAATGCAAGCCCCTCACTAGCAACATGGTGTTAATATGTCATAGACCCATGGAATTATCCCAATATTTTCAAAATGGGAGCGATGGCCTAGTGGTATTGTCACTAGGCTATTAATCCAGGAACTCAACTAATGTTCTGGGGATCCAGGTTTGAATCCCACCACGGCAGATGGTGGAATTTGAATTCAATAAAAAACATCTGGAATTAAGAATCTACTGATGATCATGAAACCATTGTCGATTATTGGAAAAACCCATCTGGTTCACTAATGTCCTTCAGGAAAGGAAATCTGCCATCCTTACCTGGTCTGGCCTACCTATAGAAGTCATGATGTGGGTATGCCGGCGTTGGACTGGCGTAAACACAGTAAAAAGTCTGACAACACCAGGTTTTAGTCCAACCTATTTATTTGATAATATACTCACAAGCTTTCGAGGGACACCCTCTTCGTCAGGTGAATGGAGAGTTCTTTTTGAGAACTCTCCATTCACCTGACGAAGAGGGTGTCCCTCGAAAGCTTGTGAGTATATTATCAAATAAATAGGTTGGACTAAAACCTGGTGTTGTCAGACTTTTTACTACCTATAGATCCAGAGCCACAGCAATGTGGTTGTCTCTCAACTGCCCTCCAAGGACAACTAGGGATGGGCAATAAATGCTGGCCAACCATCGATATCCATGTCCCGCGATTGAATAAAAAAGTCTAAAATATGGAGTATCGAATGCACTTAATGGTACTGAGGACAATCACTTGTGGAATCATGATGCTAAAGTTATCAGTACCACCAATGATGATGATGCCGAATACAAGGAAGATCCATATGATGATGTTATACGAGTAAGCCATTGAAACAAATTGTTCAGTGATTCAGATAATAATTAGTGTGATTTCAAAGGTTTTTTTGGAAAGTGTTGTGGTTAGTTTCTTACAATATGTATTTACTTTGGCCTGAACCTTCTGAACATTGGCAATGCTGCACGTATTACCATTGTTAGCAAGTGTTCTCCGAAACCAAGTTGCTGCATATTTCCTTTGGGCAGCTTCTCTCCCTGGCTGTCTCAGAAATGCACAGTGCAACATTCCCTGGGGGGATCTCTATCAGAGCAAAGTGGGGTCAGTAGGGAGACAGGACATGCCCAACTTTTATGGCTGCCACATCCCCCCAGTCTTTGAGTGAGTGAGTTAATGGGTGACTGAGTCGTGAGATGGGTAGGTAGATGAGTGGATAGTTAAGTGGTCAAGGGTGGTTGAGTTAGGTCAGCGGGGGGTAGTTGAGTTAGGACGTGGGGGTGATAATCTTGTCGAATCAGTCGGGCAGTTGGGGAAGTCGTTGGGGGCAAATCGGGGGTATTCAGGTCTGGTTGGGGGGAGTGGTTGGTTCAGGGATTTGTCAGACTAAAAACAACATAAAAGGAGATCTCTCCCCCAAAATATTTAGCAACCACGGTTATCCCTGGTTAACACACAAGAATCAAGTACCAGGATGCAGTGACTAGGCAACATTGCAAAGAAATCATTCAAGTCCTGTTGACATAAGCAATTAATACGAGATCCATTCATTGTTGCTGGGCCGAAATCCTGGAACACCCTCCCTAGCAGCAGAGTTGAAGTGGTTTGACCACATGCACTACAGTGATTCACCATTTCCAGGACAATTAGGGATAGGTCATGAATGCTGGTCTTGTCAGCAACGCCTACATCTCATGAATTAAAAATTCCAGTTAATTAGTAAGAAGCCAGTTGATGTGATCATGACAATGCAAGCTGCAATTCTGTGAATACACAAGCCAAGAAGGAAGGCTCAATTTATCGATTTACACAGATACTGGTGTATTGTTACAATTGTGACAATACCTGTAAAGGCACAATATCAACCCAACAATCGAGCGAGTGAGCAGAAATCAATGAGGAACAATAAATGCCCAGGATCAGTCATGGAGATAACTCGCCTCTCTGAAACAAAATAATATGTCATACATACATTGGATAATGCTTAGGAATGCCTCAATTGCTGCGGAAGAGAAAACAACAGCTGTGTGTTCAGAGTTATCACTGCACTTAATTAACAAGTAGACATCTGTTTTGCTTGTCCCTTGTTGTTTCCTTGCTCTCATTCTGTAGATTGTAATAGCAGGGTGTTAATTTGTCCCACATCCAGTCTTGCAGGGTTTTTTTTTTAACATTCCACTGATGAAACAGTGAACATTCTAGCGAAGCTTCAGACAGATAGGACTTTGATCTGTATCTGAATAACT
This sequence comes from Carcharhinus amblyrhynchos, assembly GCF_965287045.1. Lineage (NCBI taxonomy): Eukaryota > Metazoa > Chordata > Chondrichthyes > Carcharhiniformes > Carcharhinidae > Carcharhinus > Carcharhinus amblyrhynchos. The sequence goes on along the minus strand of NC_137331.1, from coordinate 81,839,246 downwards.
TGGCAGACCACATCATTTACTAATGCACTGCAAAAACTAATCAGACAGCCCTCAACTCAAGACCTACTTAACACTCGACTGGAACATGACCAATTGGATGATAAGCAAGTATTAGTAGAAGCAAAGTGTAAGGCTGAAAGCCAATTTCCCAACTTCTAAATTTGGCACTGTGGCGCCTGTTTCTCAACACTGAGTGCTGTTTCTCCTCTAGAATGGCATCTGCAGCACGTGATCACTTCTGGTGCAGCAGTGCTGGACACCTCTTTGGTGAGGGTGACAGCCTGTGGCAGAGAGTGTCTGCTGGAAGTATGCAGAATAGGCACAAGTAACACCAATTCAATGCAAGCACTGACATTTTGCAGATCTAGTTAATGTAATCTTTTAAACATACAGTTGAACATGTGTTTAGCAGCAGGGAGGAACCCTCACCAGTGCTATTTAAAGGGATCATTAACCACTTGCAGGTTAGTTGCTGATTGATTTCTAATGGCTTTTGCTGCAATTGTAGAGCAATTGGTTGTTCACAAAGCTGAGTAAAGTGACTGAATTCTACTGAGAGCGGTGTGGCATGTGCTGAAGGACTTTGTCCTGACTGCAAAGATTCTGCATAAGCCAGACATAGATGTGGTAATCTGCATTCCCTTTGGTATATAGCAAGAGAGAATGGAGCGTAATTTAACAAGATGGGGAGAATGAGCAGAGGTGACACAAAGCAGGACGTGTTACTCAAAGTGGAAGTGGAAGAGAAGGTTTCTCAGTGGAAACCACATCTGCCCAGGATGTTTAAGGAGCAGTTCTCCTATCTCAACCTCAGTGAGCTAATGTGTGACATTTCTTTACTTCACTAAGGAGGTCCTTATTGAACCTGCTACAGGCACAGCTGCAAATTCAGAGCAGGGCAAGGACAGTATTGCCCCTGGCTGTGAAGATGACTACAGTTATGAGCTTTTATGCCTCGGTTGTCAACTGCTGTATGAGGGAGATCACTGGCACTCTGCAGTCATTGAGAGCTAACTGCAATCCATTCTCTTTTGCCAGTATGCAGCAGGTGGAGAAAACACATTGAGATTGTGGGCATCTCATACTGCAAGATGATCATGACTGCATGTGTGTCACGTTTGGAAGCTGCATGTCAAATTGAAATGTGACTTATGTGATTCTAAATTTCTTGATTTATATTCTGTCATACGATGTTAGTTAGGGGACCTCTAGACTATTCCCGACAGTAACTTTTATTTTCCCTTGCCCTTTATATCATCACCCAACCTGATTCTACATCTTGATCTTCTGAACTGAGATCATTTCTCATTACTGTATTGATTTCAATCTTTCTTGATATATCCAACCTCCTTTTCCTTTCTTCCTATTCTTCTGAACTGTCAAATGCCCTTGCATATTTAGTTGTCAGCCTCGGTTACTTTGCCACCACCTCTCTGTGGTGGTTATCCTATTGTACCTACTTGTTTTTATTTGTGCTATCAATTCATTCATCTTATGAATATTGTGTGTATTCAGATACAGTGCATTTAATTCTGTCTTTTTACCATTTTTCCCTACTCTTACCCTATTTCTGCTGTACTCTTGTGTAAGTATATTCTATGCCTTCCTGTCACACTCATTACCTGTATCATTACCCTGTAATATTGTTTTGATGTTTCACATTAACTTTCTAAATCTTCCCACATATAATGCTTCCACCCTGCCTCTGTTTAGGTTAAAGCCCTCTTTAAAACCATAGTTATATGATTCACCAGTACACTGGTTCCTGTGCCATTCAAGTGAAGGCTATCCCAGTTCCCAGTAATGGTGCCTGTGTCCATTAAAACCTATTTCTCCCACACCATCTTTAAGACACACTTTTAACTTTCTAATCTCATTTACCCTGCATCATAAGAAATAGGAGCAGGAGTAGGCCATCCAGCCCTTCGAGCCTGCCCCGCCATTCAATAAGATCATGGCTGATCTGTCGTGGCTCAGTTCCACCTTCCCGCCCTCTCCCCATAACCCTTTATCCCCTCTCTTATCAAAAACCCATCAACCCACGTCTTAAAAATATTTAGCGAGGCAGCCTCCACCACTTCAACGGGCAGAGAATTCCAGAGATTCACCACCCTTTGAGTGAAGAAGTTCCTCCTCAACTCCGTTCTAAACCGCCCCCCCTTTATCTTGAGGCTGTGCCCCCTAGTCCTACTGTCTTTTTTGAGCGGAAAGAGTCTCTCCACCTCTATCCTATCCATCCCATTCATCATCTTATACGTCTCAATGAGATCTCCCCTCATTCTTCTAAACTCTAACGAGTACAAGCCCAGTTTATTCAGCCTCTCCTCATAGCTCAACCCCCTCAACTCCGGTATCAGCCTAGTAAACCTCCTCTGCACTCCCTCCAAGGCCAAAATATCTTTGCGCAGGTGCGGCGCCCAAAACTGCACACAGTACTCCAGCTGCGGCCTCACCAGTGCCCTATACAGCTGCAGCAAGACCTCCCTACTTTTATATTCAATCCCCCTCGCTATGAAGGCCAGCATCAATTTGATGTGACTCAGATAGTAAACTAGAGATTTTTAACTTTAGTTTGTTTTTTTTTAATTTAGCCCCGAGCTGCTCACACTCCCTTAGCAGAACGCCATTCCTAGTTCTACCTATGTTGTTGGTATAGGCATGAATCAAAACAATTTGATCCTTCCCACACCAGTCTGCGGAAATGTCCTTAACCTTGGCACTGGGCAGGTAACATAGCTTCAGGACTCACACTTCTCAGCTTTACAGAACAGTATCTATTCCCCAAACTATATTGTCCTCTACGAAACTGCTACTACATGCATTTTTATTTCATGCACTTGAATACCCCCCCCCATACCAAGGTGCTGCATTCAGCTTGCTCATCCTCCTTGCAGTTACTTGTTCTCATTCACACAGGCTTCAAAAATCTCAAACCAGTTGGACAAGTGCAAGGGCTAGGCAAAACCTGTGTTACCTTCCTGATCTCTACTTGTAGACACAGCTTTCTGTACCTGACCACAGACTAAATCCCTTAGGCTGGCTCCCACGTGTTCAGGTTATTTTTCCCCTCCCTGCTGTGCTTGAAGCTCAGACTCCAGCTCATCAGCTTTGAGCCAAAGTTCCTTCAGCTGCAGACACTTGCAGCAGATGTGGTTGCAGATGCGGATCACACTGGCGTCCACCAGCTTCCACATGCTACAACTGCAATGTATCACCTGCCCTACTATCACTATTGTATTTTGTTATCTGTCTCAAATGCTCACACTGTTTCCTTACCTCCAGGCTCATAGATTCAATTTAGCTTAGTGTTAGCTCTTAATCTAACTTCCTGATCTAAATTAAATGAGAAGTAGGTGAACTTAAGTGCTTACTCGCCTAAGAACATACTGTTGCCCTCTGTCCTTGTAACGTGACATCAGTTTATGATTATTTTTTCTGGCTGTGCCTCTCTCACTCTTGTCTCCCTTAATTATTGTTTGACCAATTACTTACTTCTATCGATTAATTTAATAATTTAATTAGCAGTAGTGAGTTACAGATTGTCAGCTCCACAAAGGCAGAGGGTGAGGGTATGTTTTTCAGACTGTAAGCACTTAAGTTGATCTATTATAATTTGATTTAGATCAAGACATTAGCTTATGAATTAAAACTCTATTTTTGGCACACCTCTATAGCTTAAAAAGTAGACATAAAACTGCAATGTTAACCAATCATTCATGTGCCTGCTGTCCTATCACGAAAACTTCTTTATTTTGTTGGATTTGAAATTTTGTCTCCTGCAGTTCCACTCACAGTTAATTTTGTGTTTTTATTTGGTTGTGTTGGTTGAAAGAGTAAGTCTGGTCGGAACGCCAACTCCATGTTCATCTTTAAGTAGAACCATGCATGGTATTTTATTGAAAAATGAACATAATACATGATACATGATAAATGAACATGATCAGGTAAAATGCTACCTGAGGAACTTGTGCTGATGATTGGTCTCCAATCATTGGAGGCATGGTAGCACAACGGTTAGCACTGTTGTCAGGGACCCAGGTTCGATTCCCAACTTGGGTCACCGTCTGTCCGGAGTCTGCATGTTCTCCCTGTGTCTGTGTACGTTTCCTCTGGGTGCTCTGATTTGCTCCCACAGTCTGAAAGTGTGCTGGTTGGGTGCATGGGCCATACTAAATTTTCCCTCAGTGTACCCAAACAGGCAACAAAGTGTGGCGACTAGGGGGTTTTCACAGTAACTTCATTGCAGTGTTAACGTAAGCCTTCTTATGACACTAATAAATAAATAAATAAAAATCAAATCCATCTACTTTTCAGACAAGGTATGATTCCAACCATTCCTGTTGACTTCAGCTTTATTAGAGTTCCTTAATTACACATTTGGTCAAATGTTGAGTTGTCATCTAACATCAGAGAAAATGACCATGAAAGGTGTCAGATTATCCTAAAACACAAATGAATGTCTCTCAGAGGAATGGAATGCCACTTCTACTAGTTATGTCTCACATGTGACTCCAGCCCCAACTACATGCTTCAAGCCCTCCGAAAAGGCCTGGCAAACACTCAATTACAACACCTCACTATTTTCAGGACAGCAAGGGAACAGCTAAATTAATGTGGCTTTCCCAGATCCTGTTATTTCAAAAAGTGCTTCTATCCTGATAGAAAAGAGAAGCAGAGATAATTTATTTTCATGACAGATGACCAGGATCACAGCTATTATGTTAACAAGACAAAACCTGTTTTGGTGGAATCATCTAAGAAACAGCTCGAGGCTCTGATAAAGAAAACACTGCAAGTTCTTTCTGGATAGATTAGCACTGCGTCTCATGGGCTCTGCTTTTCTGAATGCATTTGTAAGTGTATTTTGGGCAGTCAAGTAATGCATTTTTGGCAAAGCAATTGATTTGTCACTCAGATCTGCATGGAAACTATTATCTTCCCTGCTTCTCGGACTTTTCAAATCGAAAAGCAGAGTACCTGAGTATAAAACTGCATTGCAATGTAGTACTGAGATTTAGAAGATTTATTGTGCCCTATAATGGGCCAGACCTTGCAGTGGTGTGTCATCTAATGGTGGCTGCCATTAGTTTGAGTTGCTTCTGCACCCATCAGGTCAATACATTTTAGTCCACTAAGTTGCTGAAAATCTGAGTTGATAATGGTGTAGCAAGAGAAACAGCATATCTGGAACCTCAGTGAACAGGGAAACTGACAGTGTATCTCTTGAAACAATCAGATTGAAGGATTAAGAATTAAACATTGGAAGGACAAGGATGGAACTATAAATTCAAGTAGGTTTCTTCAACACCAATGCAACTACAGAAAGAGAAATGAAGAGGGAAAGAAATATTGGATTAAGGGAATGAAAAGGTCAAAAAATAAATCTGATATTGTTAGTGTCTCTAACAGCAATTAACATCTGAAGAGTTCACACTGTAGCACACAGTTTTCAGTGCCAGAAAGGTTGATTGATAACAATTAACAATAACCACATCATTAATTATCATGTACTATACATAAGTTATGCTTCAGCAACTTGTCAAGCCTTCTTCCAAACCTATGATGTTTTTCACCAAGAAGGACAAGGAAAGCAGATGCAAGGAAACACCACTACCTGCCAGTTTCCTTCCAAGCTACACAGTACCCTGACTTGGGACTATATTGTCATCATTCTATGTCGCTGGCTCACAATCCTGAAACTTCTTTCCTAACAGCACAGTGGGCATAATTGCACAACACGAACTGCAATGGTTCAAGAATGTGGCTACCACCACCTTCTCAAGGGCAATTAGGAATGGGCAACAAGTACTGGCCTAGCCAATGATGCCCACATCCTGTGAAAGAATACATTTAAGAAAATTAAAAGGATACTTGCGCTGCAAAGATGAGATTTAAATTTCTGTGGTTAGTTTAGTTCCTACCTACTGTATTAATACAACAACGTTGCAACAGCTGCGACATGCCATTTTATGAGGCTAATAGCAGAGACACAACTCAGGCAGCATCTTTTGGACATTGGCATTAAACTGTGTATTTACTCTTTACTTGAAATTGCTGCCCTACTTACGAATAAATAATACCAAGTTCATTAACCTCAATGTTATTGCAACAGCAAGTTCTGGTCCAATGCAATGTAAACTCATCTGTTTTTTTTATTTCACTGTGCAACTTTAGTTACTGGAACTACTTAGCCCAAGGATATAGGGCTGTGGTTTTTATTTTTGGTTACTTATTTTAGTTCCTTATTTTGGTTATTTAAGATAGGTGCATTGGCCATGCTAAATGTTCTTCAGTGTACCCGAACAGGCACCAGAGAGTGGCGACTAGGGGATTTTTCACAGCAACTTCATTGCACTGTTAATATAAGCCAATTTGTGACTAATAAATAAACTTTACTTTTTTTCCTCTTCACACTTCATTCCTTGAAAGATAACATGGATAGATATTTCTACATTATATTTTTTCATGAAATCAGAAAGAGAGAACATCATAAAAAAGAATGTCATGCTATTTTATCATCATTTATGAATACCAAAAGATAGATCATCTTTTGTTATCAAAAATCTCACAACATTATACATAGATTGCATTATTATGCTAAGTCTTCTACATATGACTGTAGAACTGAATAAATTACATCAGAAAAATTGGATATTGTTCTATTACCTCTTGACACACATTCAGGACTGTTGCTTTCTCATGTCAAATACTACCTAACCTGAACAAGTATCACAAACCAATTACTAGGAAGGATAGACCTTCATCTCACCGAGAACTTCCAAAATGCCTTGATAAGAATTTTTTCTAGGGCTAATATTTATAACTTTATTGAGAAATAATGGCAGTAAAAAGAAAGTGGAAGCTTAATTTGCCTCTACAGCTCCAATTGGGGAGTCCAACTTAAGATTGCAACCAGTGTATCTGAATTCCAGCTTATTTCCCGATCATTTTGCTGGAATCCCAATAAATTACAATTAAAATGGATGCATAAATTTGACCTCAACTATTCTGATACCAATCAGGAAAGTGTATTAAAAATTCTACAACAAGTGTACAGTCACGACAGTTCTAGAAATTATTGCTACTCCCCTGGTTGGAGCTGCAGTGGAACAACTGTGACCTGCATGGATCCACTACATTTTACCTACTGCTGCAACAGGTTCATAGCAAATGCCATCTCCCTGGCCCTACACTTAACCCTGGAACACTTAGATAACAAGGACACCTATGTCAGACTCCTATTTATTGACTACAGATCAGCCTTCATTATTCCCACGAAACTCATCTCCAAACTCTGCAGCCTGGGCCTCAGCTCGTCCCTCTGCGACTGGATCCTGACCTTCATAACACACAGTCTACAATCAGTAAGGATAGGTAAGAACACCTCCTTCTCGATCATCCTCGACACCAGTGCCCCACAAAGCTGTGTTCACAGTCCCTTACTATACTGTTTATACACCTATGACTGTGTGGCCAAATTCCCCTTAAACTCGATTTTCATGTTTGCTGACGATGCTACCGTAGTGGGTCGGATCTCAAAAATTGGCGAGACGGAGTACAGGAATGAGATAGAGAATCTGGTGAACTGGTGCGGCAATAATAATCTCTCCCTGAATGTCAACAAAACGAAGGAGATTGTCATCGACTTCAGGAAGCGTAGAGAGAACATACCCCTGTCTACATTAACGGGGATGAAGTAGAAAGGGTTGAGAATAACAATCAACAATGTGTCCTCATCCCCGCATGCCAACATATAGGTAAGAAAGCCCACCAACACCTCTACTTTCTCAGAAGACTAAGGAGATTTGGCATGTCAACTATGACTCTCACCAACTTTTACAGGTGCACCATAGAAAGCATTCTTTCTGGTTGTGTCACAGCTTGGTATGGCTCCTGCTGTGTCCAAGACCGCAAGGAACTATAAAAAGTTGTGAATGTAGTCCAATCCATCACTCAAACCAGCCTCCCATCCGTTGACTCTGTCTAAATTTCCCACTGCCTCGGCAAAGCAGCCAGCATAATTAAAGACCCCACGCACCTCTTCCACCTTCTTCCATTGGGAAAAATATACAAAAGCCTGAAGTCACATACCAATCTATTCAAGAGCAGCTTCTTCCCTGCTGCCATCAGACTTTTGAAATGGACTCACGTTGCATAAATTGATCTTTCTCTACAATCTAGGTATGACTGTAACACTACATTCTGCACGCTCTCATTTTCTTCTTTATGAATGGTATGCTCTGTCTGCATAGTGCGCATGAAACAATACATTTCACTGTATGTTAATACATGTGATAATAATAAATCAAATCAAATTGTAATCCATGGTGTATTTATGATTTGTCTATACTTATTCTTCTAGCATTTAATTTAGTGCATTTCTTACCTTTCAGCAATCTGTAACATTAACTCTTGTCTCTCCCCAGCTTTTAAACTGATTACGCAAATTCTCTTTGAACTTTTTATCTGTACCAATGCAGAGTACTGAGCATTTATAACTTATTGACCTCTACCTGTTATTCCATTTCAGTGATGAGCTAATTTATTAACTGAGTCATTGCTTTCAGTTTCTCAAGGATACAGACTGAAAGCAAAAATGATGCCGAACATATAAATTTTGGGTAATAAATGATGAATGTCGGAATTAATCTAGGCAGTTGCCGGCGCATTATGTCCAGACTAATTATTGAGAGTGTTAGTCATTGCTTACTTCCTTACACAGATGATCACTCTTAACTATTTGTCCTGCACACTCTACAGCTTAGTCACCAACAATTAAATGGTAGAGATTCAAATCTGAGTAACAGTGTCATTGGACCTGATCTGCATATTTAAAATAGATCCCTGTCAGTTTCAGGGGAGGATCCTGGGTGTCTACTCATAAAATCAGGTTAAAATGGACATGTGAATAGAGTGAGACAGGAGTTTCCAGGCTAATTCAACTGCTTGTCCATCCAGTTTCCAGTGACCAGCAGGGCCATGATTATTGTCAAGTGGGAAACATGCTACTGATGCAAACTTTCTTCTCTGTTTGCTTTGGCAGACCAGTGATTATGGAGCTTGAATTCAAGCCATGTGCTGTTTGCAGTGAAGCTGCTCCAAATTACTGGGGGGAGTGGATGTACCTGATTAGTGATGTCACAAGAGGAGCCTATTAAAGAGGGGCATTGTTTGAATACCTCCACACAAGTAAAAAAAAAAGCATTTTTAAAAACGTACCAAATAAAAACAAGTACAACTGTTATTTTAACGTATAAGATGCCAAGTACTCTGAACACGTGCTCATCCATCTATGCATTGATAATACTGCAGGATTGCCACGATGACAAAGCGACATGGCCATGCCAGCACAGCTCAGTATATGCTAATTAGAGCACTGACATGTCCATGCCTGAATTGTAACAACATGAAAGTGTTAGTGGGCTAAAGTACCTCACATTAAGGGCTGAAACTCAAGAATGCTTTTAATCTGAGCCCTGTTCAAATAAACCGACAGCAGCTTCCTCTGTTTACTTTGCCCAAATTAATGGGGTTCGCTTTCATAGAATCGTAGTATCCCGACAGTACAGAAGGAGGCCATTCAGCACATCGAGTCTGTACTGACCACAGTCCCACCCAACTTCATTTGAATTGTACTGGTAGCCATTTAACCCATTGGGTGGGGAGTCATCTTGCGGGGTGGGGGACACAAAACCTGTCTGGAACAGTTTTGAGATCTCCTCTCAAGGCAGATTGCCCTTCATCAGTGTCCTTTGTAAAAAAGTTTCATTTATAATAAAAACATAGCTTTTCTTCATGCTGCAGAAACTCCCAACATTGGGCATTGCCAGCTTCTGTTCCAGACCTTCTGCTTTCACTTGTCTGGCAAGGAGTAAGCTCTGCTCTTTCCAAGACTTATGATCCCCGGCAAGAGTTTGACACCCAGCATATCCAAGTGCTAACCTAATTTTCAAACATCATGGGACATCCATTGGGCAAGTAAAAACATATTCACTTGTTCTGACAACTTATATGGTGAAGTGGAAGGTAAGCTTCTGATCTAAAATGCATTTGGTATGAAGTAAGATTAAGCTTGAATGTTGTTTTTGTTGAGATTTGGTAGTGATTCAAGAGTTTGTTTGACAACACTTGTTAGACTTTTACTCAGGCAGAGCATAAAGCCAGCTTTATCTCAAAAATGATTTTATTTATTGGGCTGAAACCACTGTTGAGTTTTTTTAAAAAACTGGACCGCAACATTTTAAAAAATTGATTTAAGCAACAGTATCTAAGTTGGTCAAACGTTTGAATAACTGCATCCTATAAATTCCAAAACCATTAATACAGAGGCAGGCTGTACAGAAGAACCTGTCAGAGACAATCACCTTAGAGGTATGTGAATGGTCCGAAACCTGACCTATTCTCAAACCATCCAGACAACTCCTGGGTGTGGAAGAAGCCATTAGACACAATCGTTTTGGACAATGGACCCTGACTGAGGAAGAAAGCCACTCAGCCACAAACTAATTATGCCTAAATCATGGACCTGGACTTAACTGGTTATGACCGTTTTTGGGTAACTGGTCAGTTGAGAAATGATCATGTGATGAGCCAACTAATCCTCTGTTGTGTTTGAAAGAACTTTCTTTTCCTAGCTCAGTTAGGACAGGAGGTGCAGAAACAAGGTTTGTAAGCAGGTTCTCTCTTTCTATCCATCCTGCACATTTGAGCCCTGCCAGTTGTCTGACCAGCTGAACACAGCAGGCAGTTTTGAAATATAAACCCTGCAGCTGCTGACTCCATGAATCCATATAGAAATCATCCACCAACATCTTTAAATCATCCTGTCAAAGAATTTTGAGACCATTAATCCAGTCTGAAATCATACAAGGCACCACTCTAATGGATCTGTATACAACAGAGTTTTTCATTGAGCTTTTATACTCCCACTCTATAACTTATGTGTGTATGCGACTAACAGCGATTGGTACTTTATCTCTTCAATCAAAATGGAGAGTGCCAGCCATCAACACTTGGGAATGCTATTTATATTTCAAGTAACTTCCCAGAGATATGCCCAGGAATTCTGACCCTGTGTCTGTACAGAAATCACAGAAGGAATCACCTGATTCCCTGGACTTCATTTTGTCAAGATAAATTGTCAAGGTAAATTGTCCATGTTCTGTGTTCCTTTAATAAGTGAAAATATCCAATGCCTTCATTCATTCATGAGCAAGTTAAATTTTATTTTCCAACAACAGGTTATACTGTACTTGCTGCTAAAGAACTTCAGCACAACTAGACAAAGCAGTTATCAACTGTTATGTTATTATATTATTAGATAATAACCATTCTAATGTTACAAACCCTATGTTGCATACGTGTTTAATTTAATAGATAACAGTTGTCCAGGTTCTGTGACTTTAAACTGCACAAACGGATCAGAAAACAAAAAGGTTTAAGGAAACATTTATTGGAGTCACTCATCTGATTATTTTATGAAATGACAAGGCAGTTAATCACCAAAAATATTTTTTCAGTGTCTGACACTGAAAGGGAGAATATTTTCAACTTAATAGTACCATGTGGGAGAATCAGTTGGTGGAAGTTCATGTCAGAAGCTTGAACACATGCTGCAAAAATATTCCAACCATTCATTTAAATCTGAGAGAGTTGGCACCCTTTGCAAAGCACTTGCCTCAAATCCTTGTGTGCTAATAGAGGAGACAGATAATTACTCTAAAATATAAAAACCGACATTAATATTTGCATTTCATAACTATGAACAAAATAGTGCTGTGCAATTGGATACTCTCCTTATTTTGGGAAGAGGAAATTGTTCTGCTTTCACTGTCAGCTAGGCCCTATCAGCTGATTCGTTCATGTTTTAAACCCTCATGTAGGTTTGAAATCATTTACTTGACGGTTTACATACTCGAATGCATTTCTTATACGTATAGCTCTATCTTGGTGTCCTTATATCTTCCTGAGGTTGAAGCGACAACCTCCTTGTTGCTGTCAAAAATGAAATGGTGGGCTGGGGGTTGGGCGGGTGTTGTTAAAGCAACATAAAGATCTGTCTGATATACCGTCAGCAGAGTTATAATGATTTTGTAGTGTTTCACGCTTACTTCATTCATAAAATTACACTACACCCAATCAGGGGGAACAAGGTGATATATTTCACTTGGTACTGAATTAACAGGAGAAACAATACCCTCTTGATCATTTAGCTGCTCAGTATAGGCTGCACAAAGTAGGATCTATAAGTTATTCACTGTTTGTTGATCTCAGATGAAGCTGGTAGTGGTGGTTGTAAAGTCAGACAGCAGGCCTGAGAGGTATAATCAGAAATCCCTGTGGGATTTCAGCCCAGATTGTGTCAATGTGAAAATGACCATATTTCTCTACCAAAGACAGATGAGTACTTCCACAACATCACTGTAAAGTGTAAACACAGCTCCGTTAATGGACCATCAGTGGATCAGAGATGAATCCCACACATAATTGAGATATAAACTAGATCACCATTTATCAGAGAAAAAAATTTGACTCATAACTTCCGAGCTCTAGGGCAGTGTATCTGGGTGGTACCTCAAATATGTGCCAGCGAAGTAACTCCCCACCACCCCAATATTTCCAGGTAAGGACTACACGGCAATTGCCTGGGAAGTTCAATTTAATTCACAAACTATGGATGGTTCCAACAGTGTTACATTAATTGTTACGCAGCAAATGTTAGAAGACCACTTGTAGCTTCACACTCCACCACAGGGCATATGTCTCTCTGCACACACCCGCCCTTCGGCTAATCTTTATGACTGTCCACTGAATACCTCCCCAACACACTCGCTGGCCCCAAAGGGAGATCCATCCCTAGTCTGAGTACACTGTGCCCCCCTCCCCCATCGCATGAGCCAAGGAAACTATTATCCCCCAGAGCAGTCCTCCAATACACTCCCAACTGGCCTCTCTACCCCTTGACTCCCCCCAGCTCCCCAGACTGCCCTCCCTTCCTCTCTGACTACACCCATCATTTTATGCTCTCCCATTTACACCCAAATCCCTGGCCTACTTTCCCCACCCAACTATATCTCCCACTGCCCGACTGCCTTCTCCACACTCCAACTACATCCAAAATCCCCCAATTGCCTCCCCATAAGCCCAACCACATCTCCAACCCCCATTACTGCTTCCCCATATCTTGAATGTCCCCTTCCTATCAAAAAAAAACAGATCGATTGAACTGCCTCCCACCCCCCAATGATCACCCCCTCTGCTCACTGACCACCCAATCCCACACCACTGGCCATCCAACACACCCCCAACCCATCCTACACTCTCATGCCCAAATCCTGCCCACTTACCTTATAAGCTTACTTTCTGCCTTGATGCCCAAAGTGACTGGACCTTTAAACTTACCTGCTGTTAAAAAAGAGATGTGTCCGCCGTATCTCTAAAATTCTAGCAGGGTCAGAAAGAGTAGATTCAGAAAGAATGTTCCCAATGGTGGGGGAGTTCAGAACTAGGGATCAGAGTTTGAAGATAAGGGGTAAACCTTTTAGAACTGAGGTGAGGAGAAATTCTTCACCCCCAAGAGTGGTGAAAATGTGGAATTCACTACCACAGAATGTAGTTGAGGGCAAAACATTATCTGATTTCAAGAAGAAATTAGATACAGCTATTGGGGCTAAAGGGATCAAGGGACATGGGAGGAAGGGGGATCAGGATACTGAATTCGATGATAAGCCATGATCGAAATCAATGGCTGAGCAGGCTCAAAGGGCCGAATGGCCACTTTCTGCTTCCAGTTTCGATGTTTCTATGACACTTAGGCCCTGGACAGAAGTGGAATGGAAGGCCATGGGAACTTGATGTGCTATACGGATCTCACTCGAATTGGGAGGTCGCATGAGTTAGGAGTGGCTGAAAAGGAACTATGAGAGGGGTGACAATCCATCTCAATTGCCCGTTACAGGCCTAGATCTGAAACACTGGTTTCTGGCTTCTGCTTTGTCACAGATGTTACATCACCTTTGGTGTTTTCAGTTTATCCTGTTTTTGTTATTACTAACAATTTGCTCAGGAAATGGAACGAGGAACTCAGCATATAAATGGAATATGCATCAGATCTACATAGAGTCACAGGGTCATAGGGTCATACAGGTTTACAACATGTAAATAGCCCAACTTGTCCATGCCATCCTTTTTTTAAAATCCCCTAAGCTTATCCCAATTGCCTGCCTTTGCCCCATATCCCTCTATATCCATCATACCCATGTAACCATCTAAATGCTTTTTAAAAGATAAAATCATACCCGCCTCTACTACTACCTCTGGCAGCTTGTTCCAGACACTCGCCACTCTCTGTGTGAAAAAAAAATGCTCCTCTGGACACTTTTGTATCTCTCCCCTCTCACCTTAAAGCCCTCTAGTTTTAGACTCCCTTACCTGTGGGAAAAGATAGAGGTCTATAAAATAATGAGGTGCATAGACAAGATAGAACTACCTATCTTGTCTATGTACCTCATTATTTCATAGACCTCTATAAGGTCACCCTTCAACCTCCTACACTCCAGAGAAAAAAGTCCCAGTCTATTCAGCCTCTCCTTATAACTCAATCCATCAAGTTCCGGTAGCATCCTAGTAAATCTTTTCTGCACCCTTTCTAATTTAATACTATCCTTTCTATAATAGGAATTATATATATTATGCACACAGTATTCCAAGTGTGGCCTTACCAATGTCTTGTACAACTTCAACAAGACATCCTAACTCCTGTGTTCAATGTTCTGACCGATGAAACCAAGCATGCCGAATGCCTTCTTTACCACTCTGTCCATCTGAGACTCCACTTTCAACGAGCTATGAACATGTACCCCATGTTCTGTAACTCTCCTCAATGCCCTACCATTAACTGAATAATTCCTGCTCTGGTTCAATCTACCAAAATGTATTACCTCGCATTTATCTAAATTAAACTCCATCTGCCATTCGTCAGCCTACTGGCCCAATTGATCAAGATCCTGTTGCAATTGGAGATAACTTTCTTCACTGTCCACCATGCCACCAAACTCGGTGTCATCTGCAAACTTACTAACCATGCCCCCTATACTCTCATCCAAATCATTAATATAAATGACAAATAACGGTGGGCCCAGCACTGATCCCTGAGGCACACTGTTGGTCACAGGTCTCCAGTTCGAAAAACAACCCTCTACAACCACCCTCTGGCTTCTGTCAAGAAGCTAATTTTGTATCCATTTAGATACCTCACCCTGGATCCTGTGAGATTTAACTTAATGCAACAACCTACCATGCGATACCTTGTCAAAGGCCTTGCTAAAGTGCATGAATCAGGTACAGTTTGTTTGAGAATTAGACAAGGACCCCCAAAACAAATACTATATGCACTCATTCAGATAGACTACCTGGGTAAAAATAGAACACACTCAGAAATCTCAGTAGGGTCTGTTGGGCAGGATTTTATGTTTTGGCTCAGGACCCCAACTTTGGGATTAGAGCATAAGAAAGAAATAGGAGCAGGAGTAGGCCATCTAGCCCTTCGAGCCTGTCCTACCATTCAATAAGATCATGGCTGATCTGAAGTGGATCAGTTCTCCCCATAACCCTTAATTTCCCTGTCTATCAAAAACCTATCTACCCGTGACTTAAATATATTTAGCGAGGTAGCCTCCACTACTTCAACGGGTAGAGAATTCCAGAGATTCACCACCCTTTGAGTGAAGAAGTTCCTCCTCAACTCTGATCTAAACTGCTCCCCCCCCTTATCTTGAGGCTGTGTCCTCTAGTCCTGCTATCCTTTCTAAGCAGGAAGAATCTCTCTACCTTTACACTATCCATCCCCTTCATTCTGACCCACATTATCTCAGAACTGTCATCTGACAATGATTTTGCCTTGATTGTCTAATTAGTGGCCAGAGGCTATGCTCACCATCCAATACAGAAATGCTCCCAGATGAATAGGAGGCCCTTTCACTAAGGAAGGAGCTGTAGCTAAAAATTGCCGTTAAGGAAGAAATAGAGACAGTCTCAGCAACTTTAAAACATTTGAAATAAAAAATGGCTGCAGCTTCCAGGCCACCATAGTTTAGTTTAAAGTTTATTTATTAGTGTCACAATAGGTTTATATTAATACTGCAATGAGGTTACTGTGAAAATCCCCGAGTTGCCATACTCCAGTGTCTGTTCAGGTACACTGAGGGAGAATTTAGCATGGCCAATGCACTTAACCAGCACATCTTTCATTCTGTGGGAGGAAACCCACATAGACACAGGGAGAACGGGCAGACTCTGCACAGACAGTGATCCAAGCTGGGAATCAAACCCAGGTCCCTGGCACTGTGAGGCAGCAGTGCTAACCACTGTGCTACCGTGCTGCCCGTAGTCGGGCTACACTACCCTAGGATCACGAATGTTCATGTGCCAGTTAAGTTTGCACCTCAATGAGCTGTCCTTATCCCCTGTGAGAAATAAGATGCCCTGAGATTTCAGTAATGCCCCTGTACCATTGTGCAAGATCATAGGTACTCCAGTAAGTTTGGTGGTAAGAATCTCGGCAATGTAGTAGGCAATGAAAGACTGCAGACTGCTTCCAACAGCACCACTACTTTCTTTGCCTTGGTCCTCTGTTGGAATCTTAAACTGAAGGGCAGAACCAACACTGGTGGCAAAAAAAAAGAATGGGGGAAGAAAGCTAGCCAACAGCAGCTCTTCACCTTCAAATACCCATTCTGAAATAACATCAAATGATGAAAGTAGCCAGGAGGTCTGATAAAGATTTATAGTAAGAAACAGAGTTAATGTTTCAGGTCTAAAAGCGAGTAACTGCAGTTGTTAGAATCTGAAACCAAAAGAGAAAACGCTGGAAAATCTCAGCTTTGACAAAGGGTCATCTGGACTCAAAACATCAGCTCTTTTCTTTCCTTACAGATGCTGCCAGACCTGCTGAGATTTTCCAGTATTTTTTCTTGTGGTTAATGTTTCTGGTCAATGTCCTTACATCAGAACTCATCATGGGATGTCCCTAAATTAAATACTTTGTGGATCTTTAAGGAGCATGCTGTGTATATTCTGTGCAAATTATGCATGTCACACACTGATTGGCCAAGTTGGGGTACCTTGAACACATTGCTCACATAGGAGGTCCCAAATATTGATACCAGATAGTAAGGGGCACCAATCATCTCAATGTGGTTCAAAAGCATCATAGTTTGATATTTAGGAAAGAAAGCAAATGTACCAAATTCAGTTTCATTCCTACCAGGTTAGAGTTTCAAAGAGAGCAAGAAAATAAGAATTTAAATATAGGATATAAAAACAAGTGGAAGCAATGGAATGAGGTTAAGAAGAAAGAAATAAGTTTTAACACATTAGTTTTACCACATACAAAATGACCTGAATCTCTGTGACCATGATGGGCAGAAGCGGGTCAGGAGAAGGGTTGGAAATTTGCAAATGAGGGCTCACCCCCACCACTGTGTATAGGAACGTGACATTACTTCCGTGGTGGTAGGTTTTGTGACATAGGAATGCTTTGCATGGAGACAGGTCATCTGAGGGTTTCACTGATGCTCCCATACTACTGCTGGGGCAGCCTCACTTAAACATAATGAGTTACTGTGCAGAATTCCCAGGATTCGTGAAACTGAGCAGTCAAAGCAAGAAAGGAAATGAAGCTCAAGAAGCCTTTTCTAGCATCCTTTGTGGGCCATGAGGAGCAGCAGAGCCCAGTGCCATGATCACAGATATACACCCATACACCAACTGTGCCATGAATGCAGCCAACTTTCCCTCTGCTTAAAGCATCAATTTCCAGACTCTTCTCCTCCCATGCTTCCGTGTCTTCTCCCCTGTTCCCTCAAGCATCCATCTCCAGTCTTTCCCCCTTCTGATTATTGGCACCATCTCCATCAATCCTTGGCAGTAGCCTCTTACTGCTGATTTTCCTTCAAGTCTATCAATTTGGTCCGCTTCTTAGTAAGAAATGCAAGAAAACATTTAATAGGATTGTGCCATTATATTTATAAGGACCTCTGCATTCCTGGCATTGACACATACAGCTGATTTGCCCATCTCCAAGCCTCTGCATAGGCACGGGGTCAATGATTCAATACAATGTTACACCACATAGTGTGGATTTGAGCCATAGAGAGGAGGAATCTTTGGTTTAATTATTGGGTTATCTAGAATAATCTGATCTTGATGGAGAATAATAAGGGCAGTTATATTGATCTCTGCATCCTTTGGTTAGCGAATGGGGCCAAAATAAATCATCCAAGTTATGGTCCTGTTTGTAACCCCCATCCTCTGCAAGAGCACGTGTATCCTCGAATGTCAGAATCAGACTATGTTGCGGTGCTTGCATGGTGAATAGTTTTGTTAACATTCACTACAGCTCACTTGCACAGAATGGCCTCTTGGGCTTGCTACTGGATGGCTGCTACTTCTCATGAGCCATAAACCAGTAACCCAACCCCTTCAAGCCAGGAAGAAAGGAAATCAGCAATTGTTTCCAAGGGGAAAAATTGACCATGAATTGAGCTGGTGGTAATAAAAACAAAATAATTAAACCAGGGCAAAATAGAAGCAGGAAAATAAAAAAAAACTGGAAATTACGTTGTGCAATGTTGTAGAAATGCATGCTATATTGCTAGCAATATCCTCCAAATGCTATTTTAACAGAGATTGCAATCCATCTGTTTTAAAGCAAAGGTTAAAGAAATGGACAGAACAATTAGATAGGAATGTGTGAAGTATTTAAGAACATAAAAGAACATAAGAAATAGGAGCAGGAGTAGGCCATCTAGCCCTTCGCGCCTGCCCCGCCATTCAATAAGATCATGGCTGATCTGTCGTGGCTCAGTTCCACATTCCCGCCCTCTCCCCATAACCCTTAATCCCCTCGCTTATCAAAAACCCATCAACCCGCGTCTTAAAAATATTTAGCGAGGCAGCCTCCACCACCTCAACGGGCAGAGAATTCCAGAGATTCCTTTGAGTGAAGAAGTTCCTCCTCAACTCCGTTCTAAACCGCCCCCCCTTTATCTTGAGGCTGTGCCCCCTAGTCCTACTGTCCTTTCTGAGCGGGAAGAGTCTCCATTCGCCCAGCCTATCTAGATCCTTCTGCAGACTCTCCACACCCTCCGCGCAATTTGCCGTTCCACCAATCTTGGTGTCATCAGCAAATTTCGACACCATACATTCAGTTCCCTCCTCCAGATCATCTATATAAATGGTAAATAGCTGAGGCCCCAGCACCGACCTCTGGGGCACTCCACTAGTCACCAACCGCCAATCCGAATAGCACCCATTAACCCCCACTCTCTGCCTCCTATTTGACAACCAATCCTCTATCCACGTTAATACCCTACCCCCAACTCCATGCCTCCTTACCTTCTGCAATAACCTCTTGTGAGGTACCTTGTCAAACGCCTTCTGAAAATCAAGACAGACCACATCCACCGGCTTTCCTCTATCCACCGCCCTAGACACATCCTCATAGAACTCCAACAAATTTGTCAGACACGACTTCCCCTTAACGAAACCGTGCTGCGTCTGCTCTATCAAGCAATTCCCCTCAAGATGCCTCGCTATTTCCTCCTTGATGATGGATTCTAACATTTTACCTACAACAGATGTTAAACTAACTGGCCTATAATTCCCTGCCTTTTGCCTGGCACCCTTCTTAAACAACGGCGTAACATTAGCCGCTTTCCAATCTTCCGGCACTTCCCCGGAATCCAGCGACGTTTGGAAAATAACCACCAAGGCATCCACTATCACCTCCGCCATTTCTTTCAGAACCCTCGGATGCATTCCATCCGGTTCTGGGGATTTGTCCACAATCAGTTCCTCCAGTCTGTCGAGCACCGCCTCTCTAGTAACAATAATGTCATTGAGACCCTCCAGTCCTACCACCTTTCCATCACTAACACCCGGCAAATTATTCACGTCTTCCTCCGTGAAGACCGAAACAAAAAAGTTATTCAAGACCTCAGCCATTTCCCCATCCCCTACCACTAAGTCCCCCCCTCATCCTCTAAGTGTCCAACGTTCACCCTAGCCAGCCTCTTCCTTTTTATATATTTATAAAAATTGTTGCTATCCTTTTTTATATTAAGCGCTAGCCCAGCTTCATAGTTTCTCCTACCCTTCTTTATCAACTTCTTTGTCAATCTTTGTTGACATTTAAACCTCTCCCAACCCTCTTCTTGCCCACTACTCTTAGCTACTCTAAACGCCTCCGCTTTCAATTTAACACTTTCCTTCACCTCCTTCGTTATCCACGGCTTATTACCTCTCCTCCTACTGTCCTTTCTAACCATCGGAATAAATTTCTGCTGAGCACCAAGAAAGATCTCCTTAAAGATCCTCCACTGCTCCTCAGCAGACCTACCTTCCAACGCGCTCCCCCAGTCCACATTCGCCAATTCTTCTCTCATCCTACCGTACTCCCCTCTGTTCAAACAAAGGACGCGTGTCCGGGAACCCACTTTCTCCTCCTCCATCTGCACCAGAAACTACACAGTAATATCAGGGAAGACTTATTTCCAGGCTAAAATTTCTGAAATTCAATCACAGAAGTGTCTCATCCCTAAGTTACAAATGTGACAAAATGGCCAAAATTCTCCCATCTTTCTCGCTGCAGGAATTGTCGCAGGTGAGACAGAGAATTTGGCTGACCAATTAAAATTCCGTTGAGCTCAGGCAGGGATTTCCGGTCCTGGGATGCGCACTGCTGAAGAATCCTGCCCTATCATTTCACATTTTGAGTGAGACTGTGATTTATTCAAAATTGGAAGCAGCTGACTAACTGGCTGAGACTACTACAAATAATTGTACTTAAGCCATCAATATGGGGCTGATCTAAAACTAGAGGTGGAGAGGCAGTGAGCTAAACCACTGTGGCACCTCATTTCCCAGTACAATAATTTCCATTTCTGATTGAAGTGTTTCGGCATGGCTGCAGGTTTCTGAACCAGAGTCTTGTAACTTTATTGGGTCTCATTTTCAAACTAACATCAGATTTCTGAGTAAATCACTGGAGAACATTATTCATTTCAGCCAATATTTGACAAGTTATTATTTGTCATTATAAATCTGTGTGCTGCTTTACATCTACATCATACGATCCTGTATGTCAAGGATAATCTATTAGGCAAGAAAATTATTCGAAGAAGAAAAGAATCTTAAATCAGATGACAACGTGTGCAGAAAATTAACTGTGACCTTGTCATTTGTGCTTCTGTGAAGAATGTGGCAATCTGCCAAGACACCAGATCTTGGCTGAATGTAACATTTAGCATCTCAGAGTGTTACTGGGGACCAGCCTGTTAAGACTTTGGAATGATCATGGATCAGTTTATGCTTGTGATTCAGAAAGAAGGGGTGATAGTAAGAACTAAATTTTAAATTAAAGTAAAACTATAATCTGCTTTCAGGGTTGATATGTTTGATTTTCATTGTTGGCTGCACTTGTTTAGATGCAATGTAGGAATTTTCCTTACCAATAGTTGCTCAAGATAAAAGATAAAATGGAAAATAAATCATACAACAAGCATTTGTGGAGCAGCCATTTTGTCACCAAGCCAGGGAGGAACATGCCAGGGAGCGTCCAAATTCTTCAATTTATTATTTTGAAGGTTTGAAAAGGCTGGCAAAATACTTGCAAGATTATTGCTGAAAAAACAGTTTTTTTTCAAAGCTGTTTGTCTTGCACTCATCAGGACAAATGCAAGTATACAAATGTCAGGGAAAACAACAACTTTATACTGCAATGAAGAGGGTGATGATTGGTGGGCAAATAGACTCTGATTAGTGGAGATGTTGTCATTGAGAATGCACCAGTTGATGATGATTGACAATCAACTGCCAAGCATTGTTTTGAAATTTAAAAGCAGGCATCTTGGCTCTGATTGATCATAATTCCTTTACCAGATGTCAAGCTGCCTATTTTTAATTAAGTGCCAAGGGCAATGCTGGGAGGAGGGGAGGTCATTTGTCCAGATTTTTATATATCAAGGCGTCTTTTTTTTAAAAGCTAATGCAGGGCTCTGAATGAGCCAGTGTGAAGTTGTTGGATATGCAATTTAGATTTTGTTTTGACAAAGTATCAAAAAAAACGTTGGGAAAAGTCAGCAGCACAGCTGGTGGGTTACCCTCCACTTTTCCCACTCAAGGTAATACTTTTCCAAAAAATGACTCCAAAAAAACCCTTTGCCCATTGGTTCCCCTGACGTTGGAATTCTTGCATTTGTCCTCATGGGTGCAAGGACAAAAAGCTTTGACAAAATGTCTTTGTGTAGCAATACTCAAATTCTGTATCATCAAATGGCTATGTGCAAGATTCTGAGTTGTTTCACGAGGTGTGATTTTCACAAGGAAAAGTGATTGCCAATTTTTTTTCTTGTTGGAGGGTACAAGAGCCAAGAAAGTAACATGGCCTTTTCGTCACAATGATTAACTTTGTAGGTAACATGATAGTGGGTTGCTTTTACTCTGAGGAGTAACAGCCATTTATTACGCTTGAACTTGCTATGCATTTTACACTGGAAATGCCTGTCAGAAAACCCTCCAAATAGCACAAGACCCTCTAGGGCATCTGGGATCTGTTAACAGGGCAAGCAACCATACCTGTCCTTAACTAATCAGTCTAATAAATCACGAATGATCCTTCAGAATCTGAACTAGGAAGTACAAGTTAAAGTATTTAATTCAGTCTTAAATAAGGCCAGAAAGCAAAGTATAGAGAGGTAAAAGAATCCAACCATCTCTGCTTGACATTCAGTGGCATTACCTTCACTGAAGCCACAAGTATCAATATCCTTTTGATTTGATTTCATTTATTATTGTCATATGTATTAATATATAGTGAAAAGTATTGTTCCTTGTGCGCTAGACAGATAAAGCATACCATTCATAGAGTACATGGGGAGAACAAAAGGAAAGGGTGCAGAATGTAGTGTTACTGTCATAGCTAGAGTGTAGAGAAAGATGAACTTAACATAAAGTAGGTCCGTTCAAAAGCCTGACAGCAGCAGGGAAGACGCTATTCTTGAGTTGGCTGGTACATGATCTCAGACTTTTGTATCTTTTTCCCAAAGAAAGAAGGTGGAAAAGAGTATGTCCAGGGTATGTGGGGTCCTTGATTATGCTGAGGGTTACCATTGACCAAAAATGGCAAAAAAAAATCGCTATGACTTGTAATTCCGAGAACTTTGAAGTGATCACCCTACTTTGTGCAGATTGGGAGATACTATTGTATGTATTTCATGCGGTTCACCATGCACGGCAGAATGATGCACTGTCATTGATATACTGACTGTAATGTTGTAGTGAGTAATGTAACATTCTGGGTATTTATGTATGCGTGCCCATCATTATTTTCAAATGGTACTACAATGTAACATTCCTTTTGCTTTAAAAAACATTATCCTTATATTAATTTACTGTTCCAATCATTAACTTTTT
Organism: Carcharhinus amblyrhynchos; assembly: GCF_965287045.1. Classification (NCBI taxonomy): domain Eukaryota; kingdom Metazoa; phylum Chordata; class Chondrichthyes; order Carcharhiniformes; family Carcharhinidae; genus Carcharhinus; species Carcharhinus amblyrhynchos. The sequence continues at coordinate 81,815,774 of NC_137331.1, read as the reverse complement.
AATGTTATGTCTAAACTAAACATGACAATCAACTTTCAAAATCAAACTAAGCACCTTAGGAGCCTTTTATTGCTTGTTTTATTCTCTCATAAATATCAGGCCAAACTTTCCCTTTGCTCTTATTTTTTACACAATGCTGGAGCTCTGCATTTCTCACTCAGATTTCCGAGCCGGTCCTCTTCAGAGATATGGAGCATACCTAGTTCCTGGTGTCCTTCTTTGTAGAGCAGGATTGGTGGGGAAAGCCAAGGCTATGCTGTCTTTCTATTGTGCTACTTGCCAATATTTTGTTAGTTCTGTTCTTGCTCCAGCGATGCTGTCAGGCCTATTGAGATTTTCCACCATTTTCTGTTTTTGTTTCAGCTCTCAGCATCTGCAGTAATGTGCTTTTATTACAATAGAACAATTTTGCTGCCAGCTTGATGGGGCCTATTGTGATCGGATGGATAAAGTGTCAGTTGGATAGGGTGGTTGGGTGAGTAATGTGCCAAATGTGGAGGCTGTAATCAAAGTAGCGTGAAGGGTGTTAAGGTAGGTAGTGTGCCAGCTGTGTAAGATGCTGGCTGGATAGAGTGGTGAGATCGGATCAGGTCGTGGGAGAAACAAGAAAGTCAGCAGAATCAGATGGTTGGGGGAGTGGGATGGTCAGGGAAGTGGAAGGCTTGAGGAGTCAGTGAGTCGGGCAAATAAGTGGGGTAAAGCTAACTGAGGGGTTGGTGGGTCAGTGGAGAATCAACGGGGAGTTATGGAGAGATGGGCTCATTTGGATAGTTACTCAGGAGTTAGGTGTATATTTTTCCAGTCTACCATTTCCTGGGTAACCATTCGAGAAAGTGAGCTGGTAAACTTCGGAGTTTCCAGCTCTTAAGTCAAGAATTCAAGACATTTTTGGAGGGTTCCCAGCGCAGGGGGATTTCCCATCAGAAAGTGAAGCTTCCCAGTCAATTCTCACAAACTCATTGGAATTCCCAAGAGCTCCCACTGCCCAGCTTCCAGATTAAGACCATCCAGAGACTGGAAAATCTGGGTAATCATCTGTTTTATTGCTTAGGATGTTGTGCCTCCATCTCATGGATTTAGTATTCATTGCTTTCAGTGGTGAGTTGGCACGCTGTATGGGTGACCTTATGGGTATTGCCCCTGGTTTCGCAGCAGTTATGCTTTTTGTTGCTGATGTTGTGCTGCTTGCTCATGCATGTTGCTGTTGCTGTTGATGTTGTCTCATTGGTTAGTGAAGTTGCTAGTGTTGTTGATGACTTTTCCCAGCTCAGAATATGGTCGAATATGGACTCCTTTCATTTTCATTTGCCGACTGGTTTCAGTCTCAATAATGTATAACCTCGGAGACTTGGCTTCAGCAATAACTTTCTCTGGGCTCCAGGGTTTAATAATTGGATCCTGTATATGTATAGCCTTGTCCTTTCAATAGCTCAGGCAACAACTTGGTATGCTTGCTGGAGTGCTGACCTCCTTCTACCTGTGCATCAGTGAGTCATTGAATGACTTCCTCCTGGTCATTTGGGAAGTGTACCTTACTTGGCACATTTCCTTTGCATTTCTGCCACTGACTAGCACTGCAAGCAAGTTCATTATCAGCCTTGAAAGGTATAGCTCGGACTGACACTAAGATTTGGCTCTTCCTTTGTCTCTCAGCATCTCTTCTCAGTTCTCTTAACCATTTCTATAAAACTGTGTTCCCTTGGGTAATGTGGTGAGGATGTTCAACTGGTACAGTTCAACAAATTCCTTAAATCATCCGGGAGTGAGTTGACATCCATTGGCACATGTCATTCTTTCAGGAATCCTTTGCTTAGCAAACAGAACTTGTATGACTGAGATTATTGTTGTAGCTCTCAAATTGTTTATCTTTCTGCTAAAAGGAACCCAGAGTAATGTTACTGTGAGATGCCATTCTTTATTGAGTATGAATAAATTGGATCGCAAATTATGCCACTAACTGGATGGTACTTCAGTAGCTACCACCTCTTCCTACTGTGTAATTTTATACTGCATGTAGACACTATTCTTTCAATGTCTTTGTTGATGCCAATCTAGTGCATAGCTGATTGGCTCAGACCTTTCACTTACCCATTTCCAGGTGGCCTTCATGTCCCCTCTGGAGAAGTTCATTCTGCATTGTTTTGGATATGATTATGGATCCCACGAGCAGAACAGCATATTCTAGGCAGATACTAGGCAGATAGACCAATATCTGCCATATTGCTGGTTGCACTTACAGTATCTCAACAGGCTATTTCTGGATCACTCACTGAGTAGGCACTGATAACAATTCATCGTTGCTGGTCTCCGCTCTAATTTGAGTCAGTTTTGATGGTGTTACATTCATGAGCTGATGGATCTTTACACCTAGATTTCTTGTCCTGTATTTCGCATGTGGCAACAAAGATGATAGGACTTGCTAGCATGATTTCTCTTCCTGCCTTTTATTTCAGAATGAAATTGTGGGCCTGATTTTCCCAAAAAATTTCTAAGGGCTGAATTGGCGGGAAAATAGGTGTGATTCATGATTGTTTCTGCAGTGGGAGTTAGACTCGAATCTCCCACATTCTGTGCAATGCAGAGGTCACAATCATGAATATCATTGAAAGCTCAGAGGAGAGAGGGGGACCAATTCACGCTGGAGGCTAACAGTTCCAGGCCTCTGTGCATGCGCAATGGCCCCAATCTATCAGACTCCCGTTTGCTAGCCAGCTTGATTTCTTTCTTCTAAAAGGAACCCAGTGTAATGTCCTGCTTGGGACCCTGGCAGTGCTGCCCCTACACTCCGCACCATGCACCATCCACCCCCCCCCCCCCCCCCCCCCCCCGGCTCAATCAGGTCCCCCATGACCATTCCCGGGCTAGCCCCAAAATCCCCCTCCCCCCAAGCAGTGACGACTCCCCCCCACCCCACAATCCCTCCCAGTCCGCCTTCCTGCAGCCCCAAATGATCCCCATGCAGACTGGCTGCCCCAACCGATTGCCCCAAGCCCCGCCCCCTTGGCACTGCCCAGTGGGATGCCCCTTGGGCATGGGCATTTTACTCCTTGGGCATTGCCAGGGGAAAGGCTGGCACTGCCAGGGTGCCCATGCTCAGGGGGCACCAACCCCCTGCTGCCTGACCCCTGGGGGACCTTGATTGCCCCCTTCACTCCAGTGGGGCCTCCCATTAGTTCCCCAAAAGTGGGGAGCTACTCAAAACCCCACTAAATATTCCTGGCAGGGTGAAAGATGCTATCAGAACCAGAGAATTCAGCCCTGGGCTGATAAAGACATTTAAATTACATTTCAAAAAGATTAAAATCATTTACCAGTCATCCCACCAGTTTCCAGCATGGTCTTGACATGCACGTCTCCCAACCCAATGTACCAAAGAACATGAGCATTAGGATGGGAGAATCGGGCCCTGTAAGTCTGAAGCTTCAAGAGTAACTTCTGCAGTTTTGTTAGAGCTCTACACAGATTTTCTTGTAGATCTGCTCTAATGAACAATTATCAGTCCCCACCGTGAACTCTCTCCCATAAAGATATGTATGGAATTTCTCACATCCACATTCAGCTGCCGATGTGTTGGTATAAGTTAGTATGTCTAAGTGTCAGCTGATGTTAGAGCTTCGAATGGGAATGCTTTTGGCTTCCCCTCTTGTACCAGGGCTGCTCTCAGTCCTTTTGTAGAAGCACCTACTTGCAGAGTGATTGGTTTCTTTCTGTTGTAGGTACCAGACTTTGCCCTCTTGTCGAAAGAAAGGGAGCAGGCCTGATAAAATAATGCCGCTCAGACAGAGAGAAAGGTGAGCAAGAGCTATAGACGGGCAAATGAATTTGCTGAAGTAAATGTCCCCCAGACGGATCATATTGCAGAGTTTACGGAAAGTCCACTCACTGGGAAAAAGATATGCAGAACAAAGAAAGAAGCTGGGGAGGGAGTTACTGGAAGCAGGGCAAGAAGAGAAAACAAAACATCATTCCATGGAGGATGACAAAGAGCTCAAGTACAGACAGTAGGCATAGGAACCATACAATAGCAAAAAATGTCTGGGGGTGACAGAGAAAAGAAATTCATAGAAACTTTCAGATCAGGAAGAAGGTGGGCAGCAAATCCATAACCATAAATCTGAAGCTTGACACCAGAACGCAGAATAAAATTATCCTTTTTTTATTCATTCGTGGGACATGGGCGTCACTTGCTGGCCAACATTTATTGCCCATCCCTGATTGCCCTTGAACTAAGTGACTTGCTCAGCCATTCCAGATGGCAGTTGAGAGTCAACCACATTGCTGTGGCTCTGGTATCACATGTAGGCCAGACCAGGTAAGGATGGCAGGTTTCCTTCCCTAAGGGACACTAGTGAGCCAGATGGGTTTTTCTGACAGTCAACAATGGTTTCATGGTCATCAGTAGATTCTTAATTCCAGGTTTTTTTTATATTGAATTCAAATTCTACCATTTGCTGTGGCAGGATTCGAACCTGGGTCCCTAGAACATTAGTTGAGTTTCTGGATTAATAGGCCATCGCCTCCCCTAGTACTCTACTCACTTTCTAGATCTTTCCTGAAAACTTGAAGGAAGATGGTTACCTAAAAAAGATTCTCAGACAGAGAGGTGGAGTCACCATGGGACCTAGCAAAGCCAAGACTGAGATCACAAAAATACCTACTGGACCTGCACAATTCAGTTCACTGATCAGCTTCTGAAACTTGTCAAATTATGTACGTGCTGGAATAATATGCTAAATTATCAAAGATGATCACAAAACATGGCAGTGAACCCAGGAAGTTGGAGACTATAATTATATGCTGCAAACTCTATCACTGAGAAATTCCTTGGGTGACCAGGGTCTCCTCTCTGCTTATGCTCAGATAAACTTTGTTTTTCAATACTTCTCTGCCTCAAGAGGGGTGCTTGAAATCTCCACTAAAACAAAATAACAACCCATTTTAAAATTGCTGGGCAAGTTGAAACCTCCCATTTCAAAATATGTTGAAAACCCTTTTCCAGTAGAAAATTGTATTTTAGAAAGATCTGAGTGTGCCAGTTGTACCTGTAAGTAGTGCCAACATTGATGTTACATTTCAATGCTAAAAGCCACCTAACGTTAAAGCACTCATTGTTGCTTTAATACCTCTATTCCAAATCTGTATGCAATTGCAGGCTCTCACCACTCAGTGTCACTATCAAACAGCTACGTCTCCAAGCTTTCTGTGGTGTCAATTATATCAGCAAAGGAAAAAATAGGTTGCAATGGCAGCAAAAATGACATTTTCTTATGGAAGCATCTATTATCTATTCCTACTATTGGAAGCAAAAGTTATCTAATTTTTCAGATAGTGATCCATTCTTTAATTATTTCAATAACACATCTTCCATGGAGAAGGTCAATAACTTCATACCATTAGTAACAGGTAATGCAGAGGTTATTGTAAAGGAAGAACTTAAAACAATCGCCATCACTAGGGAAAAGATACTGAACAACCTATTGGGATTAAAGGCAGATGGCCTCCATATTAGGGCCTTAAAGGAAGTGCAGCAGAGATACTTCATACTAGTCCTAAATTCTTTAGATTCTGAAATGGTTCCACTGGATTGGAAAAATGGCTAATGCAACACCCCTGTTCAAAAAGGGAGAAAGGCAGAAAGTAAGAAACTATCTACCAATTAGTTTAAGATCCATTGCTGGGAAACTGTTGGAATCCATTATTAAGGAAGTAGTAAAGGGACACTTGGAAAATCAAAACGTAATCCATCAGAGCCAGCATGGTTTTATGAAGGGTAAATCATGTTTGACTAATTTGTTAAGAGTTCATTGAAGATGCAAAAGTGAATAAGGGAGGGTCTTGTGGATATAGTGTCTTTAACTTCCAGAAGGCATTTGGTAAGGCGCCGCACAAAAAGTTAATATGCAAGGTAAGATCCTATGGTAATATATTAGCTTGGATAGAGGATTGGCTAACCAACACAGAGCAGGAAGTGGGGATAATTGGGTCTTTTTCTGGTTGTCATGCTGTAACCTGTGGTGTGCCACTCAGTCCTCGTGCCCCAACTATTTATAATCTACATTAATGACTTGGATGCAGGGATAGAATGTACTAAACCTAAATGTTTAGGTGACACTAAAATAGGTGGGAAAGCAAGTTGCAATGAGGAAATAAGAAATTTACATTTGGATAGGTTAGACAAGTGGGCCAAAATGTGGCAGATGGAATTTAATGTGGATAAGTATGAGGTTATGCATTTTGGTTAGAGGAATAAAAAAGCAACTGATTATCTGAATGGAGGGAAACTTCAGAATGCTTTGGTGCAGAGGGATCTGGGTGTCCTCATGCACAAATCCAGAAAGTTAGTATGCAGGTAATAAGGAAGGCAAATGGACAGAAAACAGACTATGGATAATCAGATCATTTATGGTTGTCAGCCTGTGACTGGTTGATGCACCACAAGGTTACAGCCTCAGCTATTTACAAGCTATTGAGTGTAATGTCTCTAAAATTTGTTGACAATGCAAAACTAAATGGCAAAATGAGCAATGCGGAAGACACAAAGAGCCTTGAGGAATTAAGCATTCTAAGAGACTAAGCAAGAATGTAGCAGATGGAGTATCATTTGGAGAAATGTGAAGTCATCAATTTTGGTAGGAAAATAGAAAAACAAACTTTTTTAACAGTGAAAGACTGAGACATGTTGATACTCAGAAGGATCTGTGTCCTTGTACACAAATCTACAGAACATTAACATGCAGGTATCGTAACCAACTGAAAAAGGTGTTATATTAACCTTTATTACAAAAGGTTTGCAGTATAAGAGGAAAGACATCTTATTACAATTGATATTTGTATAGGGCTTTAATGTGCCCAATCTTAGTTTTTTTTACCTACAGAAGGATAACTCATCTGTGGGGGTGTTTATTAGACTGAACTGTGGGATTCTTCTAAGAAAGAAATTGAGCAGACTAGGCATATATTCCCTGGAGCTCTGAAACATGAGAGACGATCTGATTGAAACATAGAAAATTCTTAAACGATGTTATATATTTAAAAGAGTTGTAGGTTGCTTTAAAAGCTGAACACATGATTTGATGGTGATGTCTTTAGGGTCTTACTACAAGCTGCTGTTTTACTTTCGTTTGAACTCTGTGCAGTGCGGAGAACATCTCTTTCAATAAACTTTATTGTTATTTGAATTGAAGTTTACAAACCAGGTTCTTTTTCTTTCTGTTAGAAGCCACAACGTCTAACATAATGAGAGCATTACAAAGGGTAGATGCCAGGAGGGTATTTCCACTGGCTGGGAAGCTAGAGTTAGGGATCACAGCCTCAGAATAAGCGGTGAGCTATTTTGGACTAAGATGAGAGAATACTTTTTCCCTCAAAGGGTCATGAAATGTTGAAATTGTCTGCCCCATCCTTCAGTATATTCAAGGCAGATTTCACTGCATTTTTTTAGATATTAAAGGCATCAAGGCATATTTGGAAAATGTGGGACAACTAATGTGGCAGTGGGGTGGGAATCAGAACAATAGGTCATCAAGTGTAGAGACCGGGGATGAGCATGGAACCAAGTTCAGGCTAGCTAAGAGGAAGAACAGATTGGAGGAGGTCGAACTCAGTGGGCCTGGAGGCCTGGAGGTCTGGAGTACATCTGCTTCAATGAAAGGAGTATAACAGGTAAGACAGATGAACTCAGAGCCTTGATTTTTGTGTGGAACTTGGATGCAGTTGTGATAATGGAGACTTGGTTAAAGGAGGGATAGGACTGGCAGCTAAATATTCCAGGATATAAATACTTTAGGTGAGACAGACGGGAAGGTAAAAGGGTTGGGAGAATCCCAATACTGGTTAGGGAACATATTACAGCTGTACAGAGGGAGGATATCTTGGAAGAATCATGTAATCAGACACTGTGGTGAGAACTGAAAAACAAGAAGGGGGTAGTCACAATGATCGGGGTGTGCTACAGGCCTCCCAACAGCCCATGGGAAGTTGAGGAATGGATATGTAAATAGATTCTGGACAAGTGAAGAAATAATAGGGTTGTTGTAGTGGGAAAATTTAATTTTCCTCATATTGACTGGAAGATCCTCAGTACTAAGGGTCTGCTGTATGAGGAATATGTTAAGTATGTCCAGGAAGGCTTTTCAGAACAATATGTGGATAGTTTGACTAGAGAGGGGGCTATACTGTACCTAATAATATGGAATGAGCCCAGCCAGGTCATCAAAGTTGCAGTGAGGGAAAATGCGGTGAACAGTGACCACAATTCTGTAAGCTTTCAGATATTGATAGAAAAGGATGAGTGTTGACCTGGGATTAAGGTGCTAAACTGAGGGAAGGCTAACTACAACTGGATTAGGCAGGATTTGGAGGCTATTGTTTGGGACAGGCTGTTTGAGGGTAGCTCCACATTTGACACGTGGGAGTCTTTAAAGGAGCAGTTGATTGGAGTGTAGGAAGGGCATGTGCCTGTGAAAAGGAAGGTCTGGAAAGGCAGGATTCAGGAACTGTGGATGACCAGGGAAATTGTGAGTCTTGTCAAAAAAATGAATGTGTACATGAGGTCTAGGCAATTAAAAATAAACAACGCATTTGAAGAATACTTGGAAAGTAGAAAAGAGCTCAAACAGGGAGTTAGGGGGACAAAAAGGGCATGAAATGTCCTTGGCAGACAGGATTAAGGAGAAACACAAGGCATTTTATACATATATTAGGAACAAGAGGGTAGCTAGAGAAAGAGTTGGTCCACTTAAGAACAAAGGAGGAAAATTATGTGTAGAACCAAAAGTGGGTGAGATCCTTAATGAGTATTTTGCATCAGTATTCACAAAGGAGAGACACACATCGATTGATGGTGTCGTGAAGGGGGGTGTAAACCCTTCAGAACAAGTCATCATTTCGAGGAAGTGTTAGGTGAATTAAAAAGCATTAAGGTAGACAAATCCCCAGGGCCAGATGCCATCTATCCCAGATTACTGTGGGAGACAAGAGATGAAATTGCTGGCCTCTAATAGAAATCTTTGTTTTCTCGTTGGCCACTGATGAGGTCCCAGGCAATTGGAGGATAGCCAATGTTGTCCCATTATTTAAGAAGGGTAGCAAGGATAACCCGGGTAATTATAGGCCAGTTAACTTGATGTAGTGATAGTCAGACTGTTAGAGAAGATTCTTAGGAATAGGGTCTATTGGTCTTGTTAGTGACAGGTTTTGTACGTGAGAGGTCATATCTCGCTAATTTGATTTGAGTTTTCTGAGGAGGTGATAAAAATGAATGACAAGGGAAGGGCTGTGGATGTTGTCTACCCGTACTTTAGTAAAGCATTTGACAAGGTCCCTCATGGCAGGCTGGTGCAAAAGATTAAATCTCACAGGATCAGGGGTTAACTACTAGATGGATTTAGAACTGGCTTGGCCAGAGAAGACAGAGGGTAGTGGTGGAAGGGTGTTTTTCTGAATGGAGATAGTAACTAGTGGTGTTCCATAGGGATCGATGCTGGGACCTCTTTGTTTATAATACATATAAATAATTTGGAAGAAATTTGGTCTGATTAGCAAGTTTGTAGATGATACTAAGATTGGCGGAGTTGCAGATTGTGGTGAAGATTGTTAGAGAATACAGCAGCATATAGATAGACAGGAAAATTGGGTGGAGAAATGACAGATGGAATTTAATCTGGAGAAATGTGAGGTAATGCATTTTGGTAGATCCAATTTAGGTGGGAACCATAAAATAAATGGCAGAATCATCAGGAGCGCAGATACAGAGAGATCTCAGAATGGCAAATTATGTTACAGTTGTACATGTTGGTTAGACCCCATTTGATCCAATTCTGGTCACCACACTACCAGAAGGACGTGGAGGCTTTGGAGAAAGGGCAGAAAAGGTTTACCAGGATGTTGCTTGGTATGGAGGTATTAGCTATGAGGAGAGATTAAATAAACTGCAATTGTTCTCTGTGGAAAGACAGAAGCTGAGGAGCGACCTGATAGAAGTTTATAAAATTATGAGGGGTATGGATAGGTGAAAAGTTGGAAACTTTTTCCCAGGGCAGAAATGACAATCACAAGGGGGCACAAGTTCAAGACAAGAGGGGAAAGGCTCATTGGAGATGTGTGGGGGAAGTTTGTTTTTAACACAGAGGGAGGTGGTTGAGGCAATTACGTTAGCCATATTTAAGACTTATCTTGACAGGCATATGAACAAATGGAAAATAGAGGGATATAAGTGGTTGGTTTAGATAGGTAAAGGTGATCAGCACAGGCTTGGAGAGCCGAAGGATCTGTTCCTGTGCTGTACTATACTTTGTTTCTTGTTCTATAACAATAAGGAGACCATCGGCCATGATTTTTTTGGGTGGTGGGGTAGGCTAGAGGGGCCAAATGTCCTACACATTATATCCTTAAATGTATAGTGAGCCAAGATTGCTGAAGCTCCACATGCTCTAGGTGGTTGAACTGACAGTAATTATTCCAGAGACATAAGACAGAGAAATTACAAGGTACTGCTGGAATATCTGGTGATGGAAATATTGAGAACATCCTGTCCAGATTCTTATATCCATATTGGATAGAAATGCAATTTGACAGGCTATCTTAAAGCAATAAAAATAGATTTTTGTCAGCAAAGTAACATACAACTAACTGTTGCAGTTGGAACGTGGATCAAAGAGCAAATGCTTTATTTTTTGCACCTACAAATTCCATGACTTCTAGTCTCCCCTGTTAGACAGCAGTACTATCGAATTTGAGCTAATGCAAATGACAAATGGCACATAATTTTCTGTTCACTCACATAAATGACTTTAAAAAGCAGGAATAGACAGAGCTGAATGAACTGAACTCTGTGCATCCATTAAATTTTAAGTATGAAACCAGTTCTGAGATCTATGTAGTTCCTGACGAAAATTCACATTTAATGCGTTGCTTCAATTTTGTTGTCAACTTGAGACTTTTCTGCCTTCAGGCAGTTTTATTTTCCCTGCCTCTGGTAATAACTGTCCTGAATATAAAATTGAAAGTAAGACAGAAAGTTAGCAAGAAGTGTATCATTCACTGTAAAACATGCACAGATAGGTTGCTTAAGGGTATCCATCCACCTACCAAAGCTCTGCAAGCTCACAGATCAATTAGACCTGACATCAAAGAGATGCACCATTGGAAATCTTCTGATATTTAGACTTTAGCATAAATACGACACAAAGGGTTCTATTCACGGTGCTGAGAGATTAGTATGCATGATCTTTCGGCAACTGTTCTGCAAATTGTTTGCAGTTTCTGGAACCTTTGGGTTTATGTTATTTTCAGGTGCATTGCATTATTCAAGATGAGGTGATTCAAGATGAAGCCTAGATGGTCAGCTTCCTTGCGAGTTCCGTGCTGAGAACTGTGTACCTCTATCCATAGCTATCTACTGCAATCCTTTGCTTTCTCCCCGCCAATCTCCTTCCTTTCACTTTTATGTTCTCTTAAATCTAATAGTGCATGCATTTTAGTGCAAACTACAAATCATCTGTGAGTTAAAAACATAACTGCCTATTCCCTAGCCATGTCTATTCTTTTATTTTCCTGTGTGAGTGCTGTTTTTGCTTCTCAAGTGCATCTTCCAAATTCCTGGACTTCTCCAGACACAATGACTCTGCTTCTATACTGGACTTTTAAAAATTCATATACGGGATGTGTGTGTCACTGGCTGGGCCAGCATTTATTCCCCGTCCTAACTGCCCTCCATTTCAGAGGGTAATTAAGAGTCAACCACATTGCTGTGAATCTGGAGTCACATATGGGCCGGGCCAGGCCAGGCAAAGACGGCACATTTCCTTCGCCGAAGGTCATTAGTGAACCAGATGGGTTTTTATGACATTTGACAATGGTTTCATGGTCATCTTTAGACAATTGATTCCAGATTTTAATTGAATGAGACTTATCCAACCCAACCTCTCGCTCGAGCCACATTCCCCCTCAGAATCGGTCCCCGCTCTCCCCACTGAGGCCTCCTTCAGGCCACATACCTTTTGCAAACCACTTCAAAGGGAAAATTAAACCACAAACTATCAATCAGATTTGGACTTTGTCAACATTATGGTCAGTATCAATGGGGTACTTGAGGTGCATTCAACCATGAAGGGAAATAAAAAGTAACACGGGAGACAGGAGGATGATAGAAATCCATTGAGCTGGCAGTTGAGTTTGTTATAGATTCAAGTGCAATGGTGAAAGCTTCGACAAATTCAGTTGCTGGGAAGCCACAGCAACTTCATGTCAAAGCTGTGTGCATACACTGGGGCTGTGTACACAACTGGGCAAACAGAACCATTCCCACCCATCCCAGGCCAGGGTGAAATCGATATCTCTTTTTTGTCAGAAGACTTCAAAGGGGTCTGATCACACCAGCAGCTTCTGAAATGAAAATCTGTGCTGTGGAATGGAGTGGTGCAGTGATTTAAAATCCCATCAGGAGTCACAGAGATTAAAGTTTCCTGGCCACTTCAGAATTTTCACAGCTAGTAGGCAGGAATGCAGAAACTGATCACAGTGTCTGTCTGAAATCGTCATGCCAGAAGTGATCTTCAGGTTTGCCAAAGCTAGAATGGGCAATCCAGCATGACACGCCCATCCTGGCAAAGAATGACGAGGTCAATCCTTTGAACCCTGCCTGAGCCCACTCAATCCCCAGGACCCTTGAGGGACATGTTCACTGTAGCCTGCCAGTGTCGGAATGGCAAATGACCACTGGACCTAGCTCCTCATGCCTCCTCAGGGCATAAGGTGCCAGACCAGGGGATCAGTGCCAAGATGCCAGGGGATAGTGCACCATTTTAACTGCCAATGTGATTGGCCTGTAGTGGGGGATTTGAGGGGAAGGGGGCTGAGTGGAGGGGTTTGAGAGGAAGGGGGCTGGGTGGAGGAGACTCGATTGGGTGTCTGAGGGGGAAGAGAGCTGAGTGAAGGGTTTGGGGGCTGAGTGAGATGTTGGGAGGAAAGGGGTTAGTGGGGGATCTGAGGTGGAGGGGCTGAGTGGGGCTCTGAGGGGGAAGGGGGCTGAGTGGGGGTCTGAGGGGGAAAGAGGACTGAATGAGGGGTCTGGGGGCTAATAGATGAGGTTGGATTGGGTCATCCTCATGCCTACATGGTATGAGGAATCAGAGTTGCCCTATTATTTGTGGGTTTGGGGGAGGATGCCCCTCTCTGGTGAGAGATTGCTGGTGTTCATCTGATCTCTGGCAAGGGCGGGGGGAGCACCATTCCATTTTTGTGGAGAGGGGGCCTGTCTCTGAGCATGGAGATCAGGGCTCCCTCTAAAAGCAGCGGGTATAGTCGCTTAATAGGTTTTGCAGGTGGGTTGCTCAAAATGAACTCCATCTGAAACCTACCTGAAAGCCATTTTCCCGCTGCCATGGGCACTTAGTCCCAATTCAGGAGAATCACCGCCCTTGTCTTTGATTCCTGCCACAACTCAATTCCTAACCACTCACTCTATCCACCTTCCTACTCATTGTCAAGGCCGAACCAGACTGTTTGAAACCAAAGTTTCCTGTTTAACACTGAGATGATCTCCCAGCCTTATACTTACTCCATCACTAATACCATCAGTTTGTACCTTTGTACTGACTTCTCAGTTCATCTACTTCTGAAACCCTCACTGGGTCTTTGTTAACTCTAGATTTGACTATTTCACTTCATTCTATGCCAGCCTTCTACATTCTACCCTCCATAAACGTGAGGTCATCATAAACTCTTGTCTAAACTCACATCAAATCCAGTACACATGCTTGACATTGGTACCTGAAAAAAGTCTTAATTCATCATTCTTGTTTTCAAATCCCTCCATGGCCTGGTCCTTCCCTACCTTTGTAACCTCCTCCAGCTTCACAGCCTTTCAAAATATCTGCACTCACATTTTGGGTTTCTTGAATACCGTGGAGCACCACCACTGGCAGTCCAGAGACTAAGAGCCGAAGCTACAGAATTTCCTCTTCCTTTTTCCCTCTTTTTCTCTCCTTTTAGACACATCATAAAAAGCCAAGTTTTTCATCACCTGATCTAATATCTTCTTATGTGGCTTGAGCTAAATTTTGTCTGATAATGCCCCTGTGAAGCATCTTGGCACAATTTGCTATACTCAAGGTGCTATATAAATGCAAGTTGTTGTTGTACAGAGACTGCAATTGAGATTTTGATGAATATTTATCTCCTGGATTCAAAATGAAGGACCAGCATGCAAACTAAAGTGAGTTGCAGCAATATGTATGCAGATCTAATGTGTGAATAATATTCAATATTCTTAAATTATGTATAGAGATGCAGTGTGTGTGAATATTAACTATTCACATAATTGTGCAGGGATGCTCATGTGAATAACAACCATCCAAATGAAGGTGTAGCAATGTAAAGTTTGTGAATATACCTCAACAGAATGCAGATAGAGAGCAAGAGAATGTCAACCAATATACATCTTCACGCACAAGGATGTGTTCTGTTCATGAATCTGAAATTTTCAAAATGCTCTCTCCAAATATGTCAAATTAACAAAGCACCACTGGTTGTGACCTGCAAGTCTGATATTTCAAGGATCAGTTGCAAAACTGGAGTCAATGGGAATCGGGGAGAAAGTTTCTCACTGGTTGGAGTAACATCTAGCACAAAGGAAGATGGTTGTGGTTGTTGAGGTCCTGTTATAAGAACATAAGAACATAAGAAATAGGAGCAGGAGTAGGCCATCTAGCCCTTCGAGCCTGCCCCGCCATTCAATAAGATCATGGCTGATCTGTCGAGGCTCAGTTCCACTTTCCCGCCCTCTCCCCATAACCCTTAATCCCCTCTCCTATCAAGAACCCATCAACCCGCTTCTTAAAAATATTTAGCGAGGCAGCCTCCACCACTTCAACGGGCAGAGAATTTCAGAGATTCACCACCCTTTGAGTGAAGAAGTTCCTCCTCAACTCCGTTCTAAACCGCCTCCCCTTTATCTTGAGGCTGTGCCCCCTAGTCCTACTGTCTTTTTTGAGCGGGAAGAGTCTCTCCACCTCTATCCTATCCAACCCATTCATCATCTTATACGTCTCAATGAGATCTCCCCTCATTCTTCTAAACTCTAACGAGTACAAGCCTAGTTTATTCAGCCTCATTCATGTTATTGGTAGGATCCAGCTGGGGACCAATAACATTTTATTTAAAGTAGCTGCAGTTTGAGACACTAGCTCAGTGAATGAAGCCCCAAGATTCCACAGGTCTTGAACAAACAAAAGTAAACTTTGCTACACAGGTCAGAAAGGGAAGCAGCCAGCATAATTAAGGACCCCACACACCCTGGACATACTCTCTTCTACCTTCTTCCTTGGGGAAAAAGATATAAGAACATAAGAAATAGGAGCAGGAGTAGGCCATCTAGCCCTTCGAGCCTGCCCCGCCATTCAATATAAAAATCTGAGGTCACGTACCAACCGACTCAACAGCAGCTTCTTCCCTGCTGCTGTCAGACTTTTGATTGGACTCATCTTGCATTAAGTTGATCTTTCTCTACACCCTAGCTATGACTGTAACATTACATTCTGCACTCTCTCGTTTTCTCCTCTGTGAATGGTATGTTTTGTCTGTATAGCACACAAGAAACAATACTTTTCACTATATGTTAATACATGTGACAATAATAAATCAAATCAAATCAAACATTAACATTCTGGATAAGTGAGAGATATAAATGAATAATCAAGCCAGCTGTGGTCAACACACCACACTACCAATATGTGCCGATGCAAACAAAATATTCTGTTTCTCCACATGCTAAAGTCTTCCCAGAATAAATTGCTGAACTAACAAAACTTGGGCAAGAGTCTCTGGCCTCCCAGCATCGTGTTTCCTGCCAGTGGGTTGTTTGCACATTGTTTGCTAGCGGCGGAATTCTATAATTTCGCCACTGTCAATGGGAATTCCCAGTGATGTTACCCAACACTGGTGGGAAACCCATGGGTGAAGGTGCACTGCCAGCAGAACCAGAGAATCGTATCGGCACAAACGGCCAGAGAATTCCAGCCCTTGCCTTTTTATACTACCAATATTGCTGTAAAACCCTTCACTTTTTAAAAAGCTATACTTTACTATAAAGGTATACAAAGTTCATAGTTACTGCTGAATAGCCTCACAGTCCCGGACAAATGATGTTCATATTCGTGGAAAGTCAAGTTTCTCCATTATATTTAAAAAAAACACTTCTTTTAAGTAAGCTATTTTCAAAATATGTTTATGGTATTTCAGTTTCTATCCCAATCTCATCTGCATGTGCTAATCATTGATTTCACTTTCTGTAAAATTTTAATCAGAAGTGAAAATTCAGAATATTTTCTTTCATGTTCTGCTGTCTGATTTGTTTGATTGCTTCCGCTGCTTGATGGCATTGTTGTTGGTGGGGCCCCTGGATATCTCCTTGTCTTGGCACCAGATTCAAACTAATGTCGGGAAAGGAGACACTGAGATCAAAGAGATCGCTTGATCCTTGTGGACAGCTTTCTTTGTGGTCAGTTGCTCGCAAAATCAGGTTCATAGTGTATGAGAAGAGCCATCAACTCCTCCTGTCAACTTCCAACGTGCATTCACAGCAATGTATACACAAAAGGAGAAAAATAGCAGATTCCAAATCCTTTAAAAATTCTGTCCATCGTCTTACTTTGTTATCCCTAAGATTTTGACAGTGATAACATAATCATTTAAACGGTATGATTTTTGTAATCAAATCATAATTTTTGCGATCCTTGAAAAAGAAAAGGCTGCTGCAGGAAAGTTGCCGATTATATGTTAAGTATTAAATTTGCAATAATCTGACATTCAATAGTTACCTACTGAAAATAAATTATTAAAGGAAAAATGATTTTAGCCCACTAATTATATTCTCAAAACTCATAATGTTTTGTTTACTTTGAATAATTTATTCTTAATCCACTACAAACATAAATTAAATTGATATTTGAAAAGGTTTGGGTACGTACACACATGCTATTATTGGAAGCAAACATATTTTTAATTGTGGTGATCAATGTTGATCAAAACAGGGTTGCATCACAATGAAATTGTCCACTGCCTGAGGTTATGAACTTGTTAAGCTGTTGCTATTGATTTCATTGGAAAAATGGCAGATCTGTATTCAAACTGTCCCTAAAAGGCAAAAATTTTAAAAATTGTTTATGAAGCTGTACTCTACAGAAAAGTTCTCTCGGCAACATAATGATATTCATACACAGCAGGACCAAATGTATCATATGTTCCAACCGCATGTGTAGATTATGTTATTTTTTTAAAAAGGAGAAAATTAGCATGCTAATTTTGTTTAATCTGGCAGCACCAATTGAAGAACGTACAAGTGTATGCAGCTTTACACAGGGACCTGTCACTTCAAATTTCTGGATCAGCAACACAGTAGATTTCAGTTTCGAGCTGTCACAGCAGCTTTCAAATCACCGAGGTTCTTAAGCAAGCACGACTTTGAATATTTTTCTCTTTTATCTGACACGCTTCCTCTTCAGAGTCAGCAACAATAGCAAAATGATTAATGTTATATCTGTATTACAAAGTAAGTCTCAAACAAGATTTGGACGAATCCAAGTTTCTCCCATTTAAGAATCTTTATAATGCTTTAACTAATCCAGACCATTTAAGTGTAATTCTCCCTTTAAAAAGATTCAGTCCCCTTCTGAATCCAGATGCAGATATGGATGCATGTCATTACATTGGGCAACTGAATGACCAAATAAATTTTCTTGCTTTAGTTGATAGGCAGTGAGTTAATTAATTTATCGCTGTATGATCTATTCCATCAATTTTCTGTGTGATCTAGTAGCTACATTAGAAACATATTACATAATATCAAAGAAAAGATCTTTTAGTGGACAAAATCATTAGGGATATCAAAATCAGCATGACTTTTTTTTTTACAACTTTTGTGAGGTGAAAGTGGGTGGTCAGGAGCAATGTGGACCCCCTCCCCCTGAAAAATGAGAATGCAGGTAATGTCAATTAAAATAAGGAAATGATTAACATGCTAAATAATTACTTTGCATCAAAGAACAGTACAGCACAGGAAACAGGCCCTTTGGCCCTCCAAGCCTGCGCTGCTCATTGGTCCAACTAGACCATTCGTTTGTCTCCCTCCATTCTCAGGCTGCTCCTGTGACTATCCAGGTAAGTCTTAAACGATGCCAGCGTGTCTGCTTTCACCACCCTACTTGGCAGTGCATTCCAGGTCCCCACCACCCTCTGCATAAAAAACGTCCCTCTGATATCGGAGTTATACTTCACCCCTCTCATCTTGAGCCCGTGACCCTTCGTGATTGTCACCCCCGACCTGGGAAAAAGCTTCCCACTATTTACCCTATCTATACCCTTCATAATTTTGTACACCTCTATTAGTTCTCCCCTTATTCTCTGTCTTTCCAGGGAGAACAACCCCAGTCTACCCAATCTCTCCTCATAGCTAAGACCCTCCATACCAGGCAACATCTTGGTAAACCTTCTCTGCGCTCTCTCTAAAGCCTCCATGTCCTTCTGGTAGTGTGGCAACCAGAACTGGATGCAGTACTCCGAATGTGGCCTAACCAGCATTCTATACAGCTGCAACATTAAACTCCAGCTTTTATCCTCTATACCCCGTCTTATAAAGGCAAGCACACCATATGCCTTCTTCACCACCTTCTCCACCTGTGCTGCCACCTTCAAGGATTTGTGGACTTGCACACCTAGGTCCCTCTGTATTTCTATACTCTTGATGGCCCTGCCATTTATTGTATCTCCGGACTACTGCCTGAACTGAGTGCAGACGGGCGTAAGGTTGATAAGATTAAGGAAGTGAATGGGTGGCTCAGGGATTGGTGTGGGAGGAATGGGTTTGAATTTATGGGGCATTGGCACCAGTATTGGGGTAGGTGGGTCCTATTCAGGTGGGATGGGGTGGGTCTGAACCGTGCTGGGACCAGAGTCCTGGCTAATCGTGTAAATAGGACTGTAGATAGGGCTTTAAACTAATTAGTGGGGGGGAGGGTGCGAGGGTAGGTGACATTACGGGGTCTAAAGCAAAGGAGAGGGTGCAGGTAAGGGGGGAGGCCAAGGATGTCCCAATAATAAAAGGGGTAGGGGGCGTGAGTATGGCTGGTGGCGTTCCTGCAAATAGGGTGCAGGTGAAGGCTGGGATGAAGGCACGTTATCTGAATGCATGAAGCATTCGGAATAAAGTGGATGAGCTGGTGGCGCAGATCAGCACAAATGGATATGATCTGGTGGCCATTACAGAGACGTGGCTGCAAGGTGACAGGGACTGGGAGCTGAATGTCCAGGGCTATCAAGTGTTTAGGAAGGATAGGCAGGAGGAAAAAGCGGGGGGCATAGCTCTGCTGATTAAGGATAGCATCAGGGTGGTAGCAAGGGATGATATAGGAACCAAAGAGCAGAAAGTGGAATCGTTGTGGGTGGAGATTAGGAACAGCAAAGGGAGGAAGACGCTGGTGGGTGTCGTCTATAGGCCCCCGAATAATGATCTGGAGGTGGGGCGGGCTGTTAACGCGCAAATAAGTGCGGCGTGCAGGAATGGGACGGCCGTAGTTATGGGGGATTTCAATCTGCATATTGATAGGTCGACCCATGTTGGACGCGGTGGGCTTGAGGAGGAGTTCCTGGAATGCTGCCGGGATAGTTTCCTCGAACAGTGTGTGTTGGAGCCGACGAGGGAGCGAGCTATCTTGGATCTGGTGTTATGTAATGAGGCGGGTAGAATTAGGGACCTTGTGGTGAAGGATCCTCTTGGGGAGAGTGATCATTGTATGGTGGAGTTTCTGATGCAGATGGAGGAGGAGAAAGTGGGTTCCCGGGCATGTGTCCTTTGTTTGAACAGAGGGGAGTATGGTAGGATGAGAGAGGAATTGGCAAATGTTGATTGGGGGAGTGCGTTGGAAGGTAGGTCTGCTGAGGAACAGTGGAGGGTCTTTAAGAAGATCTTTCTTGGTGCTCAGCAGAAATTTATTCCGATGGTTAAAAAGGATCGGAGGAGGAGAGGTAATCAGCCGTGGATAACGAAGGAGGTGAAGGGAAGTGTTAAATTAAAAGCGGATGCGTTGAGAGTAGCTAAGAGTAGTGGGCGAGAAGAGGATTGGGAGAGGTTTAAATGTCAACAAAGAATGGCAAAGAAGTTGATAAAGAAGGGTAGGAGAAACTATGAAGCTGGGCTAGCGCTTAATATAAAAAAGGATAGCAAGAGTTTTTATAAATATATAAATAGGAAGAGGCTGGCTAGGGTGAACGTTGGACCCTTCGAGGATGAGAGGGGGGACTTAGTGGTAGGGGATGGGAAAATGGCTGAGGCCCTGAATAACTTTTTTGTTTCGGTCTTCACAGAGGAGGACGTGAGTAATTTGCCGGGTGTTAGCGATGGAAAGATGGTAGGAGTGGAGGGCCTGAATGACATTATTGTTACTAGAGAGGCGGTGCTCGACAGACTGGAGGGGCTGATTGTGGACAAGTCCCCAGGACCGGATGGAATGCATCCAACGGTTCTGAAGGAAATGGCGGAGGTGATAGTGGATGCCTTGGTGATTATTTTCCAAACGTTGCTGGATTCCAGGGAAGTGCCGGAAGATTGGAAAACGGCTAATGTTACGCCGTTGTTTAAGAATGGTGGCAGGCAAAAGGCGGGAAATTATAGGCTGGTTAGTTTAACGTCTGTTGTAGGAAAAATGTTAGAATCCGTGATCAAGGAGAAAATAGCGAGGCATCTTGAGGAGAATTGTTTGGTAGAGCAGACGCAGCACGGTTTCGTTAAAGGGAAGTCGTGTCTGACGAATTTATTGGAGTTCTATGAGGATGTGTCTAGGGCGGTGGATAGACGAGAGCCGGTGGATGTGGTCTTTCTTGATTTTCAGAAGGCGTTCGACAAGGTGCCTCACAAGAGGTTATTGCAAAAGGTCAGGGGGTATGGAGTTGGGGGTAGGGTGTTAGCGTGGATAGAGGATTGGTTGTCAAATAGGAGGCAGAGAGTGGGGTCAATGGGTGCTATTCGGATTGGCAGTTGGTGACTAGTGGAGTGCCCCAGGGGTCGGTGCTGGGGCCTCAGCTATTCACCATTTATATAGATGATCTGGAGGAGGAAACCGAGTGCATGGTGTCGAAATTTGCTGATGACACCAAGATTGGTGGAACGGCAAATTGTGCGGAGGGTGTGGAGAGTCTGCAGAAGGATCTAGATAGGCTGGGCAAATGGGCCAGGAACTGGCAAATGGAATTTATTGTTGGCAAATGTGAGGTTGTCCACTTTGGTAGGAATAATGGTAGGAAGGACTATTACTTACGTGGCGAAAAACTGCAGCATGCGACCGTGCAGAGGGACCTCGGGGTCCTTGTGCATGAGTCGCAAAAGCCCAGCCTGCAGGTGCAGCAGGTGGTCAGGAAGGCAAATGGGATGCTGGCCTTCATAGCGAGGGGGATTGAATATAAAAGTAGGGAGGTCTTGCTACAGCTGTATAGGGCACTGGTGAGGCCGCAGCTGGAGTACTGTGTGCAGTTTTGTTCGCTGCACTTACGCAAGGATATTTTGGCCTTGGAGGGAGTGCAGAGGAGGTTTACTAGGCTGATTCCGGAGTTGAGGGGGTTGAACTATGAGGAGAGACTGAATAAACTAGGCTTGTACTCGTTGGAGTTTAGAAGAATGAGGGGAGATCTTATTGAGACGTATAAGATGTTGAATGGGATGGATAGGATAGAGGTGGAGAGGCGCTTCCCGCTCAGAAAGGACAGTAGGACTAGAGGGCACAGCCTCAGGATAAAGGGGGGTGGTTTAGAATGGAGTTGAGGAGGAACTTCTTCACTCAAAGGGTGGTGAATTTCTGGAATTCTCTGCCCGTTGAAGTGGTGGAGGCTGACTCGCTCAATATTTTTAAGATGCGGGTTGATAGGTTTCTAATAGGCAGGGGGATTAACGGTTATGGGGAGAGGGTGGGAATGTGGAACTGAGCCACGACAGATCAGCCATGATCTTATTGAATGGCGGGGCAGGCTCCAAGGGCTAGATGGCCTACTCCTGCTCCTATTTCTTATGTTCTTATGTTCTTATTATGTTCTTATAACTCACCTCTACATTAGTTCTTCCAAAATGCATCACCTTGCATTTATCTGGATTAAATTCCATTTGCCATTTCTCCGCCCAATTTTCCAGCCTATCTATATCCTGCTGTATTGTCCGACAATGATCATAGCTATCCGCAAGTCCAGCCATCTACCTGTCATCCGCAAACTTGCTGATAACACCAGTTACACCTTCTTCCAGATCATTTATATATATATCACAAATAGCAGAGGTCCCAGTACAGAGCCCTGCGGAACACCACTGGTCACAGACCTCCAGCCGGAAAAAG
Source organism: Carcharhinus amblyrhynchos (assembly GCF_965287045.1). Classification (NCBI taxonomy): domain Eukaryota; kingdom Metazoa; phylum Chordata; class Chondrichthyes; order Carcharhiniformes; family Carcharhinidae; genus Carcharhinus; species Carcharhinus amblyrhynchos. Next base: position 81,793,404 of record NC_137331.1, on the reverse strand, counting down.
ACCCTTCGACTGCTACCCTCTGTCTCCCGTGGATAAGCTGGTTCTCTACCCATCTAGCCACCTCTCCTTGTATCCCATGAGCCTTAACCTTCTTAACCAACTTGCCATGAGGGACTTTGTCAAACGCCTTACTGAAATCCATATAGACGCCATCCACGGCCCTTCCTTCGTCAACCTCCTCAAAAAACTCCACCAAATTTATAAGGCACGACCTCCCTCTTACAAAACCATGCTGTCTGTCACTAATGAGATTGTTCTGTTCTAAATGTGCATACATCCTATCTCTAAGAATCCTCTCCAACAACTTCGCTACCACGGATGTCAAACTCATGGCCTATAATTACCCGGGTTATCCCTGCTACCCTTCTTAAATAACAGTGCCACATTCACTATCCTCCAATCCTCAGAGACCTCACCTGCGTCCAATGAAGAGACAAAGATTTCCGTTAGAGGCCCAGCAATTTCATCTCTTGCTTCCCTGAGCAGTCTAGAATAGATGCCATCAGGCCCTGGGGATTTGTCAGTTTTAATGTTCCCTAAAAAACCAAACACTTCCTCCCTTGTAATGGAGATTCTCTCTAACGGGTCAACACCTCCCTCTGAGACATTCCCAGTCAACGCGTCCCTCTCCTTTGTGAATACTGATGCAAAGTATTCATTCAGCATCTCCCCTATTCCCTTGGGTTCTAAGCATAATTCCCCTCCTTAGTCCCTGAGACGTCCAATTTTTTCCCTGACAACTCTTTTGTTCCTAACATATGAATAAAATTCCTCTGGATTTTCCTTAATCCTGTCTGCCAAGAACATTTCGTGACCTCTTTTTGCCCTTCTAATTCCCTGTTTGAGTTCTTTCCTACTCTCTCTGTATTCCTCCAGAGCTCCATCTGTTTTCAGTTGCCTGGACCTAATGTACACCTCTCTTTTCTTTTTGATCAGATCCTCAATTTCCCTGGTTATCCACAGCTCTCGAATCCTACCTTTCCTATCCTTCCTTTTTACAGGCATATGCCTGTCTTGTAGCCTTATCAACTGTTCCTTAAAAGACTCCCACATGCCAGACGTGGGCTTACCCTCCAACAGCCTCTCCCAATCAACGGTCACCAATTCCTGCCTAATCCGGCTATAGTTAGCCTTCCCCCAATTTAGCACCCTACCCGTAGGACAACACTCATCCTTGACCATTACTATCCTAAAGTTTACAGAATTGTGGTCACTATTTGCCACATGTTCCCCTACCGAAACTTTGACGACCTGACTGGGCTCATTTCCCAGAATTAGGTCCGGTATAGACACCTCTCTAGTTGGGCTATCTACACACCATTCCAAAGAACCTTCCAGTACGCATTTTACAAATTCCTCCCCATCCAGACCGCCAGCCCTAAGCACTTTCCAGTCTATACCAGGGAAATTAAAGTCTCCCACTACAACAACCCTATTTTTTCTGCACCTATCCAGAATCTCCTTACATATCCGTTTCTCCACTTCCTGCGGGCTGTTGGGTGGCCTTTAGTATACCCCCAGCATAGTGATTGCACCCTTCCTGTTTCTGAGCTCCACCCACAGTGATTCATTACATGACTCCTCTAAATTGTCCACCCTCTGCACCGCTGTAATATGCTCCCTAACTAATATCGCTACACCCCCACCTCTTTTAGCCCCAATATTTAACAGTGCAGGAAAAAGCCTTCCTTATTAAGGGTAAAAGAGAAAAACCAAGGAATTATAGATCAGTTTGCCTAATTTTTTGTTGTGAAACTACTGGAGTTTATGATAAAGGATGGAGTGACTGAACAAGTTGAAAAAATTCATCTGACTTAAGAAAGCCAGCATGAATCTATCACGGGAATCTTCAAAGGAGAAGACAGGAAAAGATGTCTTCTTCCATTGAAAAGGAACAGAATGAATAACACCAAGAAGAAATAGTTGCTAATGTTATTTTCACACAGAGGAATCCAGAATCAATTAATGATGGGCGGTATGTGACTTTGGATTTCAGATGACTTCAAGTAATTTTCTAATATTTAGCAGGGTGGTGGAAAAGCTCCACCCCTCTCCAGGAAAGATAGTGGGATTAGATCTAATATTGAAAAAAAATTTAACTTCCTAGGAAACACAGTTTCAAATAGTACCATGCCAGCTGATAGAATTTAAATGTAATTGAAAGTTAGTCTCCATTATGGTGACAATGAAATTATCTTCATTCGTCATTAAACAAAACTCTCATCTGATTCACTAAAGTCCTTTAGGGAAGAAAATCTGCAACCTTTGCCTGATTTAGTCAGTGGTTGACTCATAACTATCCACTGAAATGGCTTACTGAGCCTTTCAGTTTAAAGGTAATTAGGGATGGGCAACAAATGTTGGCCTTGCCAGCAACTCCCACATCCCATGAAAGAGTAAAGAGAAAACAAAATCCATTCGTAGCAAATTAACAATCCCAGGTCAGTGAACCCAAACTTTAAAAATGGTTCCCTGGATATTGGGGCGGCACGGTGGCACAGTGGTTTACATAAGAACATAAGAAATAGGAGCAGGAGTAGGCCAACTAGCCCTTCGAGCCTGCCCCGCCATTCAATAAGATCATGGCTGATCTGTTGTGGCTCAGTTCCACATTCCCGCCCTCTCCCCATAACCCTTAATCCCTTCTCTTATCAAAAACCCATCAATCCGCGTCTTAAAAATATTTAGCGAGGTAGCCTCTACCACTTCAACGGGCAGAGAATTCCAGAGATTCACCACCCTTTGGGTGAAGAAGTTCCTCCTCAACTCTGTTCTAAACCGCCCCCCCTTTATCTTGAGGCTGTGCCCCCTAGTCCTACTATCCTTTCTGAGCGGGAAGAGTCTCTCCACCTCTATCCTATCCATCCCATTCATCATCTTATACGTCTCAATGAGATCTCCCCTCATTCTTCTAAACTCTAACGAGTACTCCTCACAGTACTAGGGACTCCAATTCAATTCTGGCCTAGGGTGACTGTGTGGAGTTTGCACTTTCTCGCTCTGTGTGGTTTCCTTTGGGTGCTCTGGAGACATGTCCAAAGATGTACAGGTTAGGTGGATTGGCCGTGGTAAATTGCCTGTAATTGTCCAAAGATGTGTAGGTTAGGTGGACATGCTGTGTTACGGGGGTAGGATGGGCGGGTGGGTGGACCTGGATGGGATGCTCTTTCAGAGAATCAGTGCAAGCTCAATGGGCCAACTGGCCTCCTTCTGCACTGTAACAGTTCTATGGATAACAACTACTATGTTGAAACAACCACTATTTCAAGTCCAGTTTCTCTCTTATACATCGAGTTGCTTTCATTTCTTTTCCTCTCTTGTACCACAGTCATATAGTACGACAGTCATGCTTTCTACCTTTCCATCTTATAACAGGGCAGGGAGGCTTTTTCTTTAAGTTCCTCCTGTTCTCTGGTTTATTTCTACAGCAAGAAGTCGGATGACACCAGGTTTAAGTCCAACCAATTTATTTGACAGTAAACTCACAAGCTTTTGGGGTTTGCCCTTTGTCAGGTGACCTGGTGTGGCGCAGGAGGAGGGGTGAGACAGCGGAGGAGGGGTTTAGGGTATGTGGTGGTGGCGATGGGGAGGTTTCATGGTAGTGGGGCTAGGATGTTCGATTGGAGGTTAGGACAGGTGATCCTAGAAAAACTGGGCAGGATGCCAGAAAACCTACTTAGGGGATTCATATTATTGAAAGTTTAAAACTAAAGTTTAAAACATGAAATATATCCCTAGCCCTCACAAACTCACACAGCCACCATTTATGTCAACCAATGCTGCCTCATGCCATCTCTCCCCCTCCCCTGCCCCTCATCAAACCCCGTTGGCCCTTTATATCCCATTTCAACCTCTCTCCCTCCAAAAACCATCATGGCTCTTTATAGGCTTTAGATCAACTTATGCACCTCGACCCAATCCTCTGGCCTTTTATATCCCTATGCCAACACATGCTCTTCCACCTATAGCCCTATGTCAAATTATGCCTTTTATCTCTCCCCGGTCCTTTATAGTCACTGTGCCATTTTAGTGCCAAACCATGCCCCCATCCACAACTACCATGCTCATGCACCTAATATCCACCATGGGGAAACCCAAGGACCCATGCAGAAATTTGAAATCTAGAAAATAAAGTTTCAAGCGTCTATTCAGACTTTGGTACACTGACAAAAAATTGGAAAAAAGTTAACTACATTTAAATTCCATCAGCTAAATAAAGACTTTCATTCAACAACAACTTTTAATTCAAGTGTACAATATCTCATAACAACAAACATTTGAATTCTTAGTTCCATATCAAAGAGTCTATAACCACTTGTAGCTGTCAATCAAAATGAAAAATAGCAGGCATTGTGCTGTGATAATGAATGGTTGTGAAATCAGTCATGCAGCACTAAATCAGTAATGGAAGCCCTCAGGCTTATGTCAACAAAGAGTGAAATGCCAAGCAATTATTTTATTCACGCAATTCATTTCAAAGATTTTAAGGGCAAAGTTATTAATATATTTCAAGAAAAGCAAGAGTCCCAAACTCTAACCCTTGCAATATAAAACTTCATCCATCCTGAAAATATTCCTTTAACTACAACTCTCGGTTTCCAGTCAGTCAAGGACATATCCATGTTGTTACTGTTCATTTTATTCCCTGAGGTATAATTTTTCTCAAGTCTGTTATGTGGCACCATAAAAAATGCCTTTTGGAAGTCCATGTACACCACATCTAAAATATTGTCTTCATCAATCCTCTCTGGTACCTCATCAAAAACTCCAGGAAGTTAATGACACAATTTTCCCTTAAAGAATCCATGCTGCTTTCATTAATTAACCCATGTGACTGTTAATTTTGTCCCAGATTATTGTTCATAGAAATTTCCCCCATACTTGACTGGCATGTGGTTGCTTGGCTTAACTACATACCCTTTGCTGAACAAGAGTGCGTGTAACATTTGCAACTTTCCAGTCCTCTGGTCCAACCTCAATTGAATGGAAGCAACTGATGACTTAAGTAGCCAATTGCCTCCATACACGATGCATGTGCAAAATGTGCCTTGGCTTAGAACTCACCCCTATGAAAATGGGAAGTGTTTCAGGGTGTGCTTTGGGTTTTCAAGCATTTCTGCTATTTTCATGAGGGAAATGAAAATCAGGGCCCTTGTCTTTTGGTTGAGGAATTAAAGTGAGGCCAAATCTGCTCTCCCAGGTGTTGGAGTTCTGGTAAATATTTAGCTCATAAGCAACTTCATTAAAACAGGTTTTCTAATCATTATCACACTGAAGTTCAGGGAACTTGCTTAGTATAAGATGGCTGCTGGGGTCCATAGGAAAATCAGATATAGGAGGATTAGGTCATTCGGTTCCTCCAGCCTGCTCCACCATTCAACAAGATCATGGCGAATCCTCTCCCTCAAACAGCATTTTCCCAAACCAACTCCATATTCCCTGAAATCTTTGATTTCCTTCATTAGCTGGAAAGTGATTTGGGCCAACCTGAGGTCAAAGTTCTTATATAAGTGTAAGATTTTAAAAAATCCAAACAATTCCATTTGAAAGACTGCTTGTGAGGAAAGGGTGATCCAAAACTCTCCAACTGTGGGATTTTCTTAGTGTCATTTCTGGGTCTATTGTAATGATTGAGATTGATTGCTATAATTAGGTAACAAATCTATTATTGCTACATCATGTGACTATTAGGATTTTTCACTATTGCCACTACGTATTACTTTATGCGATGACTCATCAACAATCACAGGCTTAGGCCTCCTTTAACGTATCTTGTTACCAGCCTATCACATAACCTAGCGCACTTATAAAATTGCATTCTTGTAGGTGAGGGTTGTTGGACATCTGTAACTGATGAAGTCACTAGTGATGGACAGTAGCAAATGGTTGAAAGCTTTATTTCTTTTGCAATATATTATTCTTGATATAATAACGTACCAGAAATTTCCAAAATAGTAGTTAAAAACTTAAAAATACTTAAACATTACCATCTTACATAGTATACCTTGGGTGAGACACAAAAATTATATGTGAGTATATCAATTTTGACAAACATGTTTTTTGGTAGGCTATTATTCCTCATAGTGAAAGAAATGGCATAACAATTTCTTAGTATACAAGTCTAAAAACCTAGAGGTCGGAAAAACATTAATAAACCTTCTACTAAGCTGTACTTTAGTTCCTGAGGTTCATTAATCAGACTGAAGGAGCAGAATCTTTGGAGCTCATGCAGTTTGCCTCAGGTGAATGTCAATCTGTTTCTGCTAACATGACTAAATAGTAGTCTGGTGCAATACTGCATGGAGAAATGATTTTCATTTAGTTTGTTCCAGCATCTTGAATCTAAGCCTCCAACAGCTTAATGCCCAGTGCTGCAGAATGAATACTATAATAACATAACTTTTAGCTTCTTCAAGTTATGTGTTTCATGGAAGTGATGTATGTTTCATCATGTAAAATATCTGAAATTTTAGCTGATGATCCATTTTAACATAATGTGAAATATAGTAGACTTTTATAAGTAACTTCATGGCTGTATTTAAGACTATAAGACATAGGAGCAGAATTAGGCCACTTGGCCCATCGAGTCTGCTCTGCCATTCAATCATGGCTGATATTGTTTTCATCCCCATTCTCCTGCCTTTTCCCATAATCCCTAATCCACTTATTAATCAAGAACCTATCTATCTCTGTCTTAAAGACACTCAATGATCTGGCCTTCACAATCTTCTGCAGCAAAGGGTTCCACAGATTCGCCAGTCTCTAGCTGAAGAAATTCCTCCTCATCTCTGTTTTAAAGGATCGTCTCTTTAGACTGAGGTTGCGCCGTCCGTCTGGTTCTAGTTTTTCCTACTACTGGAAACATCCTCTCCATGTCCACTCTATCTAGGCCTCACAGTATCCTGTGAGTTTCAATAAGATCCCTCCTCATCCTTCTAAACTCCAACGAGTACAGACCCAGGGCCCTCAACTGTTCTTCAAACGACAAGCTTGCCATTCCAGGATCATTCTTGTGACCCTTTCCAAGGCCAGCACAGCCTTCCTTAGATATAGGGCCCAAAACTGCTCACAATACTCCAGTGGGGCCTTATACAGCCTTAGAAGTACACTGCTATTCTTGTATTCTAGCCCTCTCAACATAAATGCTAACATTGAATTTGCCTTCCTAACTGCCGACTGAACCTGCATGTTAACCTGAAGAAAATCTTGAACAATGACTCCCAAATCCCTTTGTGTTTCTGATTTCCTAAGCATTTTCCCATTTAGAAAATAGTTTGTACCACCATTCCTCCTTCCAAAGTGTATAACCTCAACTTTTCCACATTGTGTTCCATCTGCCACTTCTTTGCCCTCTCTCCTAACCTGTCCAAGTTCTTCTGCAGCCCCCCTGCTTCCTCAATACTACCGGTCCCTCTACATATCTTTGTATCATCTGCAAACTTAGTAACAGTGCCTTCAGTTCCTTCCTCCAAGTCGTTAATATATAGTGTGAAAAGTTGTGGTCCTAGCACACCATTGAGGTACACTATTAGTCACTGGCTGCCATCCTGAATTAGAAAACTTTATCCCCACTCTCTGCCTTCTGCCAGTCAGCCAATCCTCTATCCATGCCAGGATCTTACCCTTAACACCATGAGCTCTTAACTTATTTAATAGTTTCCTTTGCGGCACCTTGTCAAATGCCTTCTGGAAATTTAAATAGATCATGTCCACTTGTTCTCCTTTATCTAACTTCCTTGTTACCTCCTCAAAGAACAGATTTGTCACACATAACCTCCCAGTGACGATGCTGTGCTGACTCAATCCTACTTCATCATGCTCTTCCAAGTACTCTGCAATCTCATCTTTCATAATGGACTCTAAAATCTTGCTAATAATGGAAGACAGGCTAACCAGCCTATAATTTCCTGTCTGCTGCCTCCCTCCCTTAAACAGCAGTGTTACATTCGCTACTTTCTAGTTCTCTGGTACCCTCCCTGCTTCCAGTAATTCCTGAAAGATCACCACCAATGTCTCCACATTTTCCCCAGCTATCTCTTTTAGAACCCTGGGGTGTAGTCCATCCAGTCCAGGTGATTTATCCACCTTCAGATCTTTCAGTTTCCCTGGAACTTTCTCCTTAATGAAGGCCTCTACATTCATCTGTGCACCCTGACTCTCCTGGAGCTCTGGCATCCCTTTGGTGTCTTCCACCTTGAACGCTGATGCAAAGTAGCTATTCAGTTCCTCTGCCATTGCTTAGTTTCCTATTATTACTTCTCCAGTGGTCTTCTCATTTTCCAGTGGTCCAATGGCTATTTTTGCCTCTCTCTTACCTCTTATATATTTAAAAAAACTCTTCCTATCTTCTTTTATATTACTAACCAGCTTACACTCATATTTCATCTTCTCTGCCCTTATTGTTTTTTTAGTTACCCTCTGCTCACTTTTAAAGGCTTCCCAATCCTCCGGCTTCCCACTAATCCTCACCATTTTGTAGCTTTTTCTTTTGCTTTCATGCTGTCCTTGATTTCCCTCGTCAGCCATGGATGCCTTTTCCTCCCCTTAGCATGTTTCCTCCTTCTTGGGATGAATTTCTGTTGTGCTTCCCAAATAACTCTCAAAAACTTCTATTATTGCTGTTCTACTGTCTTTTCTGCTTGGCTCCCTTTCCAATCAACTCTGGCCAGCTCCTCCTTCATGTCTTTGTAGTTACCTTTATTTAATTGTAATTCCATTACATCTGATTCCAGCTTCTCCCTCTCAAACTGCAGGGTAAATTCTATCATATTGTCATCTCTGCTCCCTAAGGGTTCCTTCACCTCAAGTTCCCTAATCAAGTTTGCCTCATTACACATCACCAAATCCAGAACTACCTGTTCCCTAGTAGGCTCTGTCACAAGCTGCTCCAAAAAAAATCTCTTAGACATTCCACAAATTCCTTATCTTGGGAACCAATACTTCCCTGATTTTCTCAGTCCACCTACATGCCGAAGTCCCCCATGATTATTGTAATATTGCCTTTTTTTTATCTGCCTTTTCTATCTCTTGATTTATTTTCTGCCCCACATCCTGACCACTGCTAGGGGGCTTCCCATCAGGGTCTTTTTACCTTTGTGAGTCCTCAACTCTATCCACAGAGATTCTATGCCTCTGATCTTGTATCACTTCTTGCTAACGATTTAACTTCATTCCTTACTAACAATGCAACACTTTGTTGTCTCTCAAAATAAAGAATTGCTTTGTGATTCTTAACTCTATTAATTCCGTAAAAAATGTTTAAATGTCATATTCACTTTGGTACTTTTATGTATGATAGCCTTGTTACAGAGAATCCTCTGACAGGATTATGAAAGTTCGATATGTTTGGTATGGTTGCTCAGTACAATTTTACCAATTAACATTAAAAATGACTTGCCTCACACCACATTCTGTAGGTCATTATTCAACTTATTTAAGGATTTTATGCTAATTTGATGAGTAATCAATGGCCCATATTGGATCTACAAATTAAGTTGCCAGAATGGAATTACTTTATCTTGGTTTAAGATGTCCAGATGCCTAGATATTAACAATCTTGCCTTTATCAGCATTATGCGCTCTGCATACAGATTAAAGAATCATGGTAAGCATACAAACTCCTGAGCTCTGAGAGATGACTCTACCCTAGACTACAGCTACTGATGTAGCATTTCAGAAAATATGAGCTGACAGATGGTGCTCTAAAACAACATTCATGCTTAACCTTAAACAATATACTGAATATATTTTTTATAGAAATGCTAGTACAGTATATTAATATTTGCTCCTGAGCGCAAGAGACAAAAGGTGGATGCTGCCCACTTTAATTCCTCTTCCTCTCTCAGATCCCACACTCTAAAATGGTGTTGGTGACCATGGACTTCCATTGGATTGGTCTATGATCATGCGTGGTAAAGTAATGTGGTGGTTTGCCATTGCCTTCTGCTAATCAGGACACCCTCTGACTCTTATCACTTGCCACCTAGCATATTAGAAGGATTTGTAGGTTGACAATCAACTCATTTGGCCATATTATGAATGCACCTTGTGTGGCCTTCAAGTCATGAATTTGGACTTGAACTAAGAGATTCAGGCCCACACGTAAGGTGCTCCAACTCCATTATGAGTTTTCCCTTACACTTTAATTACAAATAGTAAGTTTTAAAGAGTTAATTCAGAAGCAAAAACTTATTTTGATATTCTGAACTGACTGCTATAAGCTTCAGCTGAAGTCCAATTTCTAAATGCATCTTTAACAACAACCATTGCCAATTGTTTATGCGCTGTAATAGAACAGAATAACACAGCTGTACCAAGTTTATGTTCTATAGGTATGCTTTAAAATATTCCAGGGATTCATGAAACAATAATAAGTTTCACTCAAAATTCTACGAAATGCTACATAGCATAACTCTGGAGAACAAATTAGTACAATAATGTTGTCAAAATAGGAATTTGCTCAATGAAAGTGAAACACTGAAGTCTTTTGAAATAATACGGCAAGATAGAACACTCAGCAAAGTACTGAGTTTGTAAGTCAACAACTGAAACCAAACATTTTTAAATAATGTATGGAGCTTCCTTTAATCGAGTTTACGAACAACAGTTATGTCTCAGGCAATATTGACTCCCAACATCATGGACACCAGAGTTACAGTATAAACGTTAATGAAAAATTTAAAAAGCTGAAAAATATTCTGGCAAATGAACTCAAAAATAATTCAGTATAGATTTGAAATATAATTTAATGGTGTTGGTTGGATGTAGCAGAGTCTACATGATCCATGATATATCCATTTTGCAACTGCATAATTTCTTAGCAACAAAATTATTGTAAAGTTAACTTGGAGTGTAGCTCAGGAATAACCCATCAACTTTCCTGCGTAATGCGTCAGTGTTTCAGGCTTCACCTGGGTACCACGGATGGAATTTTCCTATCTTGGACTCAATCCTATGACGGGGGCAGGGATGGGCAGTGATTCCCATTGCAGAGGCCTTTGGTAAATCATGCTATATCTTCCTGCCCCAACATCACTAATTAAGCATACAGAGATTCTGCACCCTCTTCAATGACGGGGTGGACGTGATGGCGCACGTCCCACCGTCATACCCGGAAGCAAATTGAAAAATGTTTGATCAGCAAGGAGGCAAGGGTTACCAGGATCAAGGGGTGAGGGGGTGGTGGGCAGTCACTAGAGTGGAGTTGAAGCCACAGCCAGATCAGCCGTGATCTAATTGAATGTTGAATGGTGGAGCAGGCTCTAAGTGCCAACTGGCCTACTCCTGTACTTTCATGCATTGATACTTCAACTAAAAACTTAAAGAATGTAAGAAACAAATTCACTCTTTGGATTCTCTCCATGTATCAAAGTCATGAGTAGAAATTACTATGATCTTATTTACTTTCTCCAGATGTCGTTCAGAGGTTCCTCAGTTCTATTAACCTATATCTCAGCAGCGCTTAGCTGGGTTGAGCCCTTTTTTAACTCAGAAGATTGGGCAAGCATCTCCAATGATTTGTAGTGTGTCCACTATTGAGGAACAAACTTCTCATCTCAATGGGACTTATCATAAAACACAAAGTGCTTCTGTTACTTGCAGCACCGCTATGATTGGACTTGTATTTCATTGCAATACAGAAATACAATGGTGCTGATTTTTAATTTGCTGGCTGGGCGTAAAACTGGTGTTGTAGATTGGCTTCGCCTTAAAAGAAATGGCATGATTTTCAGTGATATTGAAAGAAAAAAATAGGTGATTTCTTTAATAAGCAGTGAATCCACAATGTCAGTTTTATGTCCAGACGGCAGGTTCTTTAAATAGAGCTGATTGATTTGTGATTGTGACAAACACCATTGAAGAGATTCTGAAACAGTTACACTCTACATGCATTGAGCCTGATGCTACATTATGATTAGGTCCCCCCCCATCGATGTGCCCTTTATTTTTTAATTAAAAGATTAATCTGGTCGGGGATTAGCTGTTTTCAAAACCACATTGGTGTTTATTAAAGGTGTTAATTAAACCTGTTAATCCTTCTTGTTAATGTGTTAATAGAAGCGGTTCAGTTCTGGCAATCTATAGTGATTGCTTTTGCTGCTGGTTGTTCCACTCAAACAGAGATTTAAAGGTCTGGCTTATTTCCATCCTCCCTTATGTGTTTTCTCAAAGCCCACATAGCACTGACTTTGAAACAAGATGTACAAAGAAAGTACATGCACCTCCCAAAACGTCTGTAACATTTCATGATATAAGCTCTGACCAACATGAATTGTTTGCGGCTTATTCCTGAACAAAGAAATATCAACCGAGCCAGTCCATAACAAGCTCTTTGAAATCAACAGACTTTACGTGGAGACGTATTTGTTAAGAAGAATAGAGGGCATCTTACCAAGAGGTTGTCCTGCAACTATTCTGGAATTCTCCCCCGCCACTGCCGCACGTGCATTCCTTTCACTCATGTATTGTACAAATGCATATCCTTTATGCACAGAGCAGCCAACTATCTTTCCATATTTGGCAAAAATAGCTTCTATATCAGCCTTTTTCACAATGGCTGTGTTGAGATTGCCAATGAAGACTCTGGAGTTGATGGATCTGGGATCATTCTTATTGGTAACATTGCTGGTCTGTGTTTTGCCAGTCATTGTAGATTATCTTCACCTAAAAGAGAAGAAAAATAATTCAACATCTCAGAATTATTACAGCTGTTCAGCCAGGATAATGAACTTTAAATCAAAGTCACAAAGACTAAATACCTTTCCTCCTCTTGAGATCTGTAGGACTCTTTAAATTCGTTGCTTAAGATTCATCTGTGAACATCCATTATTGTCTATAGCATCTCCAACCTACTCATTTAGTTAGCAAATTAGTGCCATTCAAATTACACGCAGTTGGGACTCAGTGTAACTTTAAATAATGGATTGATATTTTGCCATTTTCTCAGTAAACACAAGGCATGTATTTTCTGAATTGAAGAAAAATGTGCTTGGAATTCACCTAATATTTCAGCTACTGTTCTAAGTTCTTCATTAATATTTTATGATTCTGTTTCCTACAAAAACATGCTACAAATAAGAACATTGGGAATTACTGACTATTATTTTTGAAACATTCTGAGGCTGGAAGTCGGACTATGAAGTTGTATCCTTAGCCCAAGATGAAGCTTGTTTCAAGATAGCAGTGGTGAGTTTGATGATCCTTGTTGTAGCAAGAGATTGGTTGCATCCATATTCAGGTCAAGGTCACAATGCAGAGGTGTTATGAATAGCATACAAGGTAGCAATTATCTCCTTGGAGCACTAAAATCAGAGGACATATCCTACACTTGAATGGTGGTGAATTGAAATTGGATCTCCAGAAACAAGAGCCATGAAAAGAGGCAGTGGGAAGTGTAGGATGGGGTGCTGCTTATAGGGGGTCAGATTTGTCTTGGGGAACTCTGTAAGGATTAACTACAAGGCACCGACTAAATTTTCTGCAGGTTTCCCACACAACAGCCTTCTATTGAGTGCCAAAGACCATAGTCAGGGAGGGAGATCACACGGTGGACTAGCCATGGTAAATGCACAGGTTTATGCGGTGGGGGGAGAGGGCAGTTGGCATGGGTAAAATGCTTTTTCAGAGATTTGTGCAGACTCATTGGGCCAAATGGTCCCCTTCTGCATGATAGGGATTCTATGGCTCAATGGAGGAATTGTGGAAGTGGTGTGGGGAGCAGAGTGTGGGTGGGTTGGGGGCTTGGGTGAGGGGCTGGGCGTGAGGGAAATCACAGTGCACAATGTGATGATATTTGTATAACTGATATGGATATATTATATATATATAGTTTTATTGTGTTTGAGGGGAATGTCTAAAAATTCAGCTTTATGTTTCAGGTAGTTGGTATGTTTGGAGGGTATGCAGCTCACATGCTGGGGGAGCAGAATAATCACTCATTTAGCCTTGCAGGTGATTATGTTAAGTTGTTAATGGTCTTTTGTCTACTTAAGTTCCCCTGGGATTTTCAATTAAAGAGATTGACAGGGTCATGGATTGATATAGTTATGCGCAGTCCTGGGTCTTTGGCAAGAAATAAGCATGTGCAGAAAACAGTCTGAGTTTTATAGCTAAAGCCTAGTTGAAGTTAAAAGGATTTTGCAGGTTTCTGGAACTCTATCTCTCTCTCTGACATGAATGATTGCTGTGAAATACAGGGGTATATCACAGTGATCACTGTGAAACATCCTGTCTTCACATTAATGCCAAAATAGCAAATAATCTAGTATATGACACACCCTAACAATGGACTTTGGCCTTTTCTTGGCTAACAATTTCTATATTCTTATGTTCTTTCATTCTACTCCAGTAAGGACCATACAGATGGTTGTGTTCAAAAGAAAGCATTGTGAAAACCCCTGGACAGCCAGGTACTGAACCATATCACTTTGTGCTGCTATCTACATTTCATGTTCACATGTAAGAAAATAAAATCTCTTTCAGGACATTTAGGGCACAATATAAGTGGGAGCCTGAAGAGAAACATGGATCCGCAATCAATGACCCTCTAAGCTCTGAGAAAGCCAGTAGTTCTGTAGAATTTTGTTGCCCACTCATAATTGACCTTCTTACTAATCTGCAAGGATCATAATTAATATAATGGCCTGGAAGAAGCCTGACTTTGACAGTCATTGGTACTGCCAAATAGGTGTTCTGAGTGTGGAGGTCTTCTTGAAAAAGGTCATTTCACTGCTGATGTGATTTATGTATGTAGGCTGTATGTCCCAACGACTGGTAGCTTGTATTAAACAGCACATATCTTTGGTCGTTTGTAATTGTAAAGAACTGACTGTACCCCACCAACCTGTACTTTCAAAACTCAAAACAACACGGGCGCAAAATCACATGAGAGTGAGATAATGAGAAGCCCATCAATAACCTCAACGCCCCCCCTTCTCCACCAAGGCCACTGCCATTGACTAACATGCAGGAAGGTCAGGAAGATCATTTCCATTGATTTAAATATAATGAGCAGGCTTTCCCACAGCCCTGCCTTATCAGCTTTACAGCAGGGTCCACACACCTCTATTTTTCTTGGCACAGAATGCTACACAATGTGGAAAGAAAAGCCGGTCATTCGGTTCGTGAGCTACACGCCGGCTTTCTCTTCTCAACCAGTGCTCTGTGCAGAAAATGGGAAATTCTGCCCATAGTAGGTGTGATTCTGAGAATGGACAATACTTTCTAAACATGCTGACCGTGCTAAGAATTACAGTGTAAACCAATTATCCATTGGGTTCTCAGTGAGCGTAGAAGCCACAAATAATCACACACAGGGTCCAGTCCTTTGCCGACAGAAGGATCATATCCAGACACTGTGCTTTCTTTTCTAAACAAAAACTTGGGAAACAGCCAATCCTTTGCTTTTTTCCCCATGGCAATGCTTTGATCAATCAAAATCGATCTACCTAGTTTGAATTTGAACAAAAGCTTGGCAGTTAACTGTTGCCTGTTGCATTTGCCATGGCAACACCTCTACCATTCAGACTTCACTTGCCAACCAATCAGCACTCTCTTCTCATGAATTGCTGTTTTTTTACTGTTGGTATTCTTGGATTTGATCTGATGAATGCAAAACTGCGGAGACAATAGGCAGGATTTTTTGGCCGCGCCCACCCCAAAACTGGAAAATCCCACCTGAGGTCAGCAGATATTTGCATGGTATGCCCCCTACCTGCTACAATTCCTGTGGCAGGTGAAAAGGGAAAATTTCCCCAAACATATCTCCTTTTTTTCAGCGATACTTGTATTATCTTAATACAAGTCACTGCCTCCTAAGGACCTTCAGTACTGACATTAACGATGTTGTTACAGTAGACTCTTGTTGAGAAGTAGAATGCAACAGTACATGGTATGAGGTATTTGTATTATAAGCAGGTCTTCCTGCTCTCTGTCCTCTGCCAAATTCAGTTCCAGTGGAGCACTGAATATAGCTCTCATACTGGCAAGAAGTCTAGTATATGAAATCGACTTTAAAGACAAACTCAATTTTTCTTCTTGACGCAAACTTCAGCTCTCTGCTCCATCTCTGCGCAATGATCACATCTCACCAGTGCAGTATTCCTGTGTGTGACGAGAAGTGTCTGATCTGCCACACAAAATGCTATAACCACATGAATATTGCACATGGACACACACTAATCTTCTCACAGCAATGTTGCTGTTGCAAAATGAGCAGCAAGCAAGTGCTGACATTGCTGGCCAGTGTTGTTCAATTACCATCAACATAAAAGTATTATGCTAATGTTACAAAACACAAAAAAACATGAAAACTATAAAAGCGATAGTTAAAGTGAGATAACTTGGACAAAAAACTTAAAGAGAAAGGAACAAGGTGCACGCGCAATACACTTAGCACTCGGACTGAGGTTTACTTTTTTCAGCTCTCTGGCTATTTTACAAAGGACTAAAAGATTATGATGACCATATTTCTCTTCTGCCAAACCAGAAGATGAACAGAGTTTAGAGGAGTCACTATAGCCATAAAACTCTCAACATGATCAGCAGTAAAATTTGCTGTTTTCAATTTGACAAAAGTCATATATAATGTGTGTGCAATTATATATATATATATATATATATTTAGAGGGAGAGAAAGAAACAACCCAATTCCCAACATTGACAATTCTCACAATGTCATAGTGATTTCATGTATTCATGACAGGCAGAGTATTTTTTTGCCATCTGAGTTTGCATGATTATTAAAGTACTGAATCTAGTTGTGACTTTCCCTGGAATTCATTTTAATGAAAATATTCATTCGCAGCTCCATTTCCAGCTGCCTCATCCCCAGATGACTCCCAGAAGCTTTAAGATGAACTCATTGATCAATCTGCACTTTAATAACTTTGCTACGAACCTTAAAATTTCATGACACGCTGCTTTCATCTATCCTTCCCAAACCATTTCAGCTCAGATATTTATACACACACACATATACGTAATATACATACATATACATATGGCATACAAGAATTTTTTCCCTTTTCGTATCAGTTGCATTTTTTAATGTGCTTTTCATCAGCTGATTATCCAACACAAAAAGAAAAAACGCTGCCGTGTTTACAAATTCTCAAAACAAGATTTAAAGAAATCCAGAGATGTATGATGGGACAATGATTATCCCACCCCCACCTTCAAACTATCACCACACACATCATGAATATGATATCCAAATGGTTAAAGCTTCTAGTGTGCCTGGATAAGATGTTCTTTCTGAAGGTTAATGCAGACTTGATGGACCGAATGGTCTCCTTCTCTACTATTTAGGGATTCTATGATTGTAAGATACTTTATGGATAATTAGACGACATTTAAATAACTGATATAAATAAGTACCAAATGTAATTACATTAACTAAAGTATCAAATGGAACTGAGTACACATGTAGCTGCAATGTAATTTTAGCACATGCTTAACTTTTGCAGACTGATAGTACAGACATGTCACTTCACTCTGTACTTGATAAATACTATAGTTAAAAATTTTGATATATAATATTTCTTATTAAATTTGGGTAAATGAGGCAAATATATTTTTATTAAATAGAAAAGACCTGCAAGGAAAGCACAAATATGTTTTAGCAGTTAGCAACTCGATGATCCAATGCAATATAGCAGCATTTGGCCAAGTGTGGCGTCAAGCAGCCTCAGTAAAATTAAAGTTAATGGGAATCAGAGGGAAAATACTTCAGTAGTTAGAGTCATACCATGAACAAAGGAAGATGGTCATGGTTGTTGGAACCAGTTATCCCAATCCTAGGCTATCACTGCAGGAGTTCTTCATGGTGCTGTCCTAGGCATAATGATCTTTAGTAGCTTCATTAATGACCTTCCCTCTAACATGAAGAAAGTTGGTGGCGTAGCATATTGTCAAAGAACTAGATACCCAGAGTAATTTTCTGGAGACCAGTGTTCGAATCCCACCATTGTAGATGGGGGAATTTGAATTCTATCTGGAATTTTTAAAAAAATTGTCGATTGTAAAAGCCTAACTGGTTCACAATACCTCTTTATAGAACCATAGAGCCCTACAGTGCAGGAAGAGGCCCTTTGGCCCATCAGGTCTGCACCGACCACAATCCCATATCCCTACATATTTTACCCGCTAATCCCTCTAACCTATGCATCTCAGAACACTAAGGCCCAATTTTAGCATGGCCAATCAACCTAACCTGCACATCTTTAGACTGTGGGAAGAAACCAGAGCACCTGGAAGAAACCCATGCAGACACAAGGAGAATGTGCAAACTCCACGCAGACAGTGACCCCAGCCGGGAATTGAACCTAGGTCCCTGGAGCTGTGAAGCAGCAGTACTAACCACTGTGCTACCATGCCACTGCATGGTAGAGAAGGAAACCCACCATCCTCACCTGCTGGGCTTAGATGTGACTCTGGACCCAATGTGCTTAACTCTTAAGTGGTTTTTGAAATGGCTAAGCACTCAGTTCTATCAGACTGACACAAAGTCAAAGTCTTCCATCCCAGAGACATGTGGTTTCCCTCTGCAATATAATGGCCTTGAGAAACCAGTAGTCTGCATTTTTGAGATTGGAAGCTGTCAACAATTGATGTTAGTCAACTCCTGCTCATCCATCACCATCACCCAAGAATCTTACCTGGACCCCACAAAGGGTATGTTGCAAAATCTAACAATTCAGCTTAGACAACGATACAGAGGGACCTTCTCATAGAATTAAGGAAAGTTGGAATTCGAGTCACAGTCTTATTCCCTGTTTATGTTGGGGTAGCGATGTGTTCAAGAGTTAAAGAGCAGTTATTGATTATGTCAATAGCTGTACATGTTGGAATCTTAAAAATGGATTCTTATCTCAATGTCCAGTGCATATTTGGTATTCACAGTTAAGAAAGGAGTACAAATCAGCCACTTTTAATAACCCTGAGCTACAGACGATTTTTGAATCAGTCCCAGGCATGTTAGTGACCAACAAGCATGACTGCAGAAGGATGACCAGACTGAAAGAGACTAACACAATGATACACACTCCCGTGAAACAGTAATCTTATCCAGGAGAAGACAAAGAGTTTCCTGATATCTTGGCAGACTCAGGGACGCAGAGAGCACAGAGAGGAGAAGATTGCTGTTAGAAAATGGACAAGGCAGTATGATGTCCCGCTGTAGAGATAGCTACATTCATCTGTTCACTCTCTGGGATTAGTAAACCACTCTCATTTGTCACGGGTTGCATGCTATCCTTGCCTGTATAATTAATGGATCATATCTAAATTGTTTGTTCTTAATAAAGTACCTTAAAATCACTGAGTTCTTGACCAATTCTTTGATTAATTAGTGACTCCCCAACCTTAAATCTTACAGACTGCAGCAACTTAAGAGGCCAGCTCACCATCAGCGTCTCAAGGGCAATTAGGGATTGACAATAAATGCTGGTCTTGTCGCTGACTCCCACATCCCGTGAAGGAATAAACAACGTTGGTTGTGTTTGGAACGTACCTACAAATTGCTGTTGTTGTGATTTGCTGAGAATAAGAAAGGTTTATTCACAATTGTGTTTTTTTTAGGTCTATTAGCAAAAATCACATGTACAGTGGGTCAGTCAATGAAAAGAACGAAGTACTAATTGTTTTAATTAGATGTGATCTGCATTTAGGAAATATGAGCACTTGCAATAACATAGACATCCAAAACCAGATGTTTATTCACCAGAATTTCTGCAGAACTAAACATTTTAATAATTAAAATGTATGATCCACTTCAGGTATTGATGGTGAAAGGGCATACAAATTATGTGAGAGGCGTAGCGCATGGCACATAGGGGGAGACAGTTAAAGGATTAAGTAAGCCACTGTGGGCTCAGACATGCCAGAGTTGCATGTAGCACCCTCAACATGCATCGCTTAAAGAGCCAAAGGGCCATCATGATCTCAATGGTATGTCAATTTTGCAGCTGTCAAAACAATCAATCCTTCTGCAAGAGCATTACTTGGTAGGACTGGAAATTTAGGTATCACACATTTGAAATAAAGCAAAGCAGTAGTCAACGCATGGCAAGTCAAGTTATCAATATTCACACAGTGCATTTCAGAGAAAAATACTTCTTGTGTTTGATTTGAATATTGTTAATTGCAATGTAGAAACTCAATGCAAAATGGTCAAGTTGCAAATGATACCAAACTGCACTGGACAAATGAATTCAGAAATTAAAAAAAGACTATTTTGTCCAATTCTTTCTGTAATTATATATATGCAACATAGAATAACAACCTGTATTAAATTGGATCTTGTAAGTACACAGGAGGCAAGAATTTAATGAGCGTAGGTATCTTGGAGAGTTGTGAGGTTGGAAGAGACTGCAGGGAAAGGAAAGGGCAAGTCCTTGGAAGGATTTGAAAACAAGGTTGAGAATGTTAAAATCAAGGCATTTCTTATGCAGAAGCCAATAAAGGTCAGTGAGCAGAGAGTTAATAGGGGCATGGAATAAATTGCGAATGAAGACATGAGCAGCAAAAGTTTGGACAACCTCAAGTTTACAGAAAGTAGAATGGAAGAACAGTCAGTTATGGAGGTACTAAAAGGGAGACTTAGAGATGGCATGAATGGGAGTTTGGAAATGCATCTCACAACTAAATGGGGCACCAAAGTTGGAAACAGATTGGTTTAATTCTAGACTGCTTCCAGGGAGATGGATTGAGTTGCTGGTTAAGGAACTGAGTTTGCAGTAGGGACCAATAACAAAGGCTTCAGTCTACTGCACACAGGAAGCAATGGACAGCACACAAAGGAACTGAAAGATCTAAGAATAAAGCTGAAGGAGACCTAAGAATCTTGGTAGAATATGTCTCAAAATCTAATTGCAATACAACCAACCAAACTTTAGGTGCTTAACATGGACTTATAGTTGCAATATGCTGGACAGGGAGGGCAAGATCATTTCAATCCAAGTTCTCCATCTTATTGGTACAGGCAGAGTCATAGGTGAAGAGGTTGTATGCGCAAATAAAGGGTTTAATGCCTGTTTGAGATCCCCCCTACTGAAATATTGGGTTGTCCTGAGGTACCCGAAATAACCATGTTGAAGCAAACCAGTTTAAGAGGCAGTCCTTAAGGAGACAGTGCAGGTTGAAAACAATAAAGTAAGATTTTAAAATATACTTAATTTAAAGTAATCTAACGTTGATAGCGATGAAGGAGGTTGGGAGAAATGTCATTGTCCAGAGAATAATTAAAATGCTTTACCACAGGAAATTATTAAGGCAGAGGCTCTTGGATCTTTTAAGGAATATTTTAACATATAGTTGAAGATCAAGATACAAGACTTGGGCAGAGGGTTTGAAAACTGAAGAGATTTTGGATGACTCCAACATTGAGTTACCATGGGAATGATGGTCCAAATGGTGTTGTATCATCATGTAAACGATGATAGCTTCTGTTGGGTATAAATGATATGGAAATGCCGGCATTGGATGGAAGTGGGCACAGTAAGAAGTCTCACAACACCAGGTTAAAGTCCAACAGGTTTATTTAGAATCGCGAGCTTTTGGAGCACTGCTCCTTCATGAGGTGTGTGGAGATCTAGGTTTCACAAATATGGCATATATGGACAAAGACAAAATTGCAAGATTGTGTCCAAGAGTCCATCCATTGTCTTGTAATTATGTCTTTTTCTATATATGCCATGTTTGTGAAACCTACCTCTCCACTCTCCTGATGAAGGAACGGCGCTCCGAAAGCTTGTGATTCCAAATTAACCTATTGGACTTTAACCTGGTGTTGTGAGACTTGTTGGGTAAAAAGAGTGTGCAGTGGTTGGAAATGCCAGAGTAACTTGTGAATGTCCCTAACAAACATCTGTGAAGGTAGAATATATTAAGGTGCAAATATCATTGACCCCATTTAAAATTGGGTTCTTATTTTTACAACAACCTGTTGGCAATCCACTCAACTTTCTCCCTCTCATTTGCCCTAGGAGTTAGATGTGGTTCTGGAAAATTAATATTGAAACTGTCCCAGGCCAGTTAGTCCCTTAGGCCTATCCCCCATTCAATTTAACATGATTTTATGTTGAGGGGTGGTCATGTTAAATACAAACAATGGCAAGCACATTGCCTTCCCACCCCTGATGTGTTCCCCCTTAACCCAGTAGGTGGGCAGGCACCAAAATCAGCAAACCGGTCACCATTTTTAAATACATAATTAAGGGTCAATTCTTTTAAAGTAATGGGGTGCTACAGTGGCATGGTGGCTCTGCTGCCTCAAAGCTCTAGGAACCTGGGTACGATTCTAGGCTTGGGTCACTATCTGAGTGGAATGTGCACATTCTCCCCATGTCTGTGTGGGTTTCTTCCAGGTGCTCCGGTTTCCTCCCACAATCCAAAGATGCACAGGTTAGGTTGATTGGCCATGTTAAGCTGCCCCTTTGTATCCCAGGATAGATAAGTTAAAGGACAAATATGTGGGATTACAGGGATAGTGTCTGGGTAGAATTGTTGTTGGTGCAGACTAGGTGGGTGGAATGGCCTTTTTCTGCACTGTAGGGCTTCTGTGATTCTTTGACCCTGTTAACAAGCCAATTGACTTGTAAATTATGCTGTCCATGCCATAATATATGTGTTATGGACAGGAAGTTGGGAGTGGCAGGACATTTAAAAAAAATTGCAAAGGTGGGAAAGAATGGGGGGGCATGTTATTTGGGGAGGGGGGAATGCCCTTTGTGCAATACCCCCAAATATATTACCCACCCCTCCTCACCACCATCACTCTGTTCCTCCCAAAGTTTCCTGCATATGAAACCAAAATCCAGCTTGGATCTTAGAAAATAGAATATTACAGCGCAGTACAGGCCCTTCAGCCCTCGATGTTGCACCAACCTGTGAAACCAATCTAAAGCCCATTTAACCTACACTATTCCAATATCATCCACATATGTTTATCCAATGACCATTTAAATGCCCTTAATGTTGGCGAGTCCACTACTGTTGCAGGCAGGACATTCCATGTCCTTACTACTCTCTGAGTAAAGAACCTACCTCTGACATTTGTCCTATATCTATCAACCCTCAATTTAAAGCTATGTCCCCTCGTGCTAGCCATCACCATCCCAGGAAAAAGGCTTTCACTGTCCACCCTATCTAATCCTCTGATCATCTTATATGCCTCTATTAAGTCACCTCTTAACCTTCTTCTCTCTACTGAAAACAGCCTCAAGACCCTCAGCCTTTCCTCGTAAGACCGTCCCACCATACCAGGCAACATCCTGGTAAATCTCCTCTGCACCCTTTCCAATGCTTCCACAGCCTTCCTATAATGCGGCAACCAGAACTGTAAGCAATACTTCAAGTGCGGCCGCACCAGAGTTTTGTACAGCTGCAACATGACTTCATGGCTCCGAAACTCAATCCCTCTACCAACAAAAGCTAACACACCGTATGCCTTCTTAACAACAGTATCAACTTGGGTGCCAACTTTCAGGGATCTATGCACATGGACACCGAGATCTCTCTGCTCATCCACACTACCAAGTATCTTACCATTAGCCCAATACTCTGTATTCCTGTTACTCCTTCCAAAGTGAATCACTTCACTCTTTTCCGCATTAAGCTCCATTTGCCACCTCTCAGCCCAGCTCTGCAGCTTATCTATGTCCCTCTGTAGCCTGCAACATCCTTCCGCACTGTCCACAACTCCACCGACTTTAGTGTCATCCGCAAATTTACTAATATGTGGGATTACGGGGATAGCGCCTGGGTAGAGTTGTTGTTGGTGCAGACTTCCACACCCTCATCCAGGTCATTTATAAAAATGACAAACAGCAGTGGCCCCAAAACAGATCCTTACGGTACACCACTAGTAACTGAACTCCAGGATGAACATTTTCCATCAACCATCACTCTCTGTCTTCTTATAGCCAGTCAATTTCTGCTCCAAACCACTAAATCACCCTCAATCCCATGCCTCAATCCTCAATTAGTGACTTTGATATACATATTTGAGATGTAAATCCTGACAGGGTTAATAAAACGCCAAATAAATCTTCAATGATAGACAGAATTTTCTCCAGAATGTGAAGTGAAACTACAAGGTTCTTGATCATCTGCAAAGAGGCTAATGCAGTGCCCATATTTTAAAACAGATGACAAAACTGACATCTGTGACCACAGATCCACTAATCTTACTTTAATCCCATGCAAAATGTCCGTGCGGGGTTTCGGTACAATAATAGCGAAGAAAACACTAATTTCAGATTAGGTTTGCAGGAATGTAAAAAAAAGTTTTACTTTAAAATCTCAATCAGTGTGAGCACTGATTCAATTCCTCTCCCACTCAATGCGGGTTTGAGTAATTAGAAAGCGTGGGAAGCCTCACAAAGGCAAAGTAATTAACAATTTTGATATATACTTTCGCTAGGTTGTCACTCAGTGCAACCATGCTGGATAAGGATGTCAAGTAGCATCTTTCCGAGGGACCAGAGATTGCTGCGAGAATGAGCCCAATTGATGTTTTTCGTAGCGATTGATTCAATTCTGTCTGACTGAAAAGGTGACCATTGGGACCATATACTACTTGTAATTTAATTTCTTTCAAGTTAGACAAGCATACTGTACGTCCCTACTCCAAAGCCAAAACAACTTAAAAATTCTTAGCCTGTCGAAAATCAATAATAAATTTGTTATTTGTACAGCAGCACCATTTCCTCTATGTGCATTGCAAAAAGCAACTTTCCACCCTTTTCAGCTGCTTGGAAATCAGAAATTCAATTGGAATTGCTAACTTTCCCAGACAACACTATTATTTCTGCTGCAGAAAGGCAGTGTTTGTTCGACATGCTGTCAATTGTGACAGATCGGTTTCCCACAGCTATATTTGAATGATGCAAAACAGATTTGCAGGGTTAAAAAAAAATTATTTGGAAACACTGCGTGCAAATCTGCTAAGATGCAACTCTGATTCGCGCTCCCTATCACTAGAGGCCTGCTTTAACCCAGTAAGGCACCTAGTGAATGCCTTCAATTCAGACAACAGGCTTTTGAGCTGACAAGCTCATGCAGGTATCACTACATGCTGGCCGTTAAGTATCCAGACTGTCAATGAAACTGAATTTGAGCTCCACCATTGACAGGTACCAATAGATCTCCTAGCTGGAGAGGAATTAGACTCTACTTGGAGGTTTGATTTATTTAGTGCAAGGCTTTTTGCAGCTTTACAATTGATTTACCAATTCATGCAGTGCAAAATAAAATTTCTAAAAATGGCTAATCACTGTAGAATTACATTTAGAATGCACTGCTTAAATATTTAAAGTTGTGTCTGTAAATACCAGATCTTATAAATGCTAAAGCAATTTAAACACTTGGCTTAAATTGGAGGTCCTGCTATCAGTGTGGGCCCTTGCTCAGAGAAGGAAGATGAAATAATTAAATAAAAGTCCAGTCAATGCCAGCTTTCTTGTGATTTAGACTAAAGCCCAATAGAAGAGAACGGTAAAGCTAAAAATATTATATTACAAGACCTAGACATTTACAGATAAAATGTACACAAGACAGCAAAAATTAAATCAAAAACGTATAAGCTCCAACTCCCGCTTCACCAGGACACTCAGATTTTCCAATAATAATGATTCCACTGTTCAATAATAAAATAATATCCAGTTACCAGCAATAAGTAGTAATCTTATGCTGCAAAGTACTTATGTAAAATAATATGTCATTACAATAGAGATTACATTCATTACAGAAATAGAGGTGATTTTGTGAAGCATGTGTACAGAAAGGATTTGTTCCAAAGCTCTGCAAAATCCTTAGATGTTACATCATGTTATAACCATTATATTATCCATCAGCTTATCCCCTTCCACTAAAGCAAGAAAAACACTTGCCAGCAGCTCACATTTTGATTCTCGCCAAAGCATAGCTGCTGAATGACTGCTTGTTAATGATCCCACTTCATGTCACAAAAGGCTTTTCACATTTTTCTTTTACACACTTCAACATGGATAAATATTTCTGCTATCTAAATGAACATTCTAATGTATACAATGAGATTTCTCATAATTCTTCTAGTGTGTGGAAGCATTATGAGAAAACTCTTTGTTTGCTGGTCTGATTAGTAAATTCGCAGATGATACAAAAATTGATGGAGTTACGGATAGTAAAGAGGATTGGCAGAGGATACAGTAAGATATAGACTGGTTGGAGACTTGGGTGGACAAATGGCAGATGGAGGTTAATCCGGACATTTGGAAGCTCCAATGTATGTAGGAATTAAATAGTAGATGGTAGAACCTTAGGAGTACTGACAGGCAGAGAGATCTGGGCGTACATATCCACCAATCTCTGAAAGTGGAAACGCAGGTGGATAATGTAGTCAAGAAGGCATGCGGCATTCTTGCCTTCATTAGTCGGGGCATTGAATATAAAAATTGGCAGGTGATGATGCAGATGTACAGAACCTTAGTTAGACTTCATTTAGAATATTGTGTACAATTTTAGTCGCCACACTACTAGAAGGATGTGGATGCTTTGTAGAGGGTACAGAAGAGGTTTACCAGGTTGTTGCCTGGTCTGTGAGGTATTGGCTATGAGAAGAGATTGGATAAACTCTCTTTGTTCTCACTGGAATGATAAAGGTTGACAGGTGACCTGATAAAGATTTGCAAGATTACGAATGGCATGGACTGAGTGGATAGTCAGATGCTCTTTCCCAGGGTAGAAAAGTCAAGTCCCATGGGACATAGGTTTAAGGTGCATGGGGAAAAGTTTAGAGGAGATGTGCGAGGCAAGTTTTTTGTACAGAAGGTGGTGAATGTCTGGAATGCATTACATGGGGAGTCGGTGGGAACAGGTACAAAAGCGGCATTTAAGGGGCAACTAGATGAATACATGAATAGGATGAGAATGGAAGGGTACGGATTCCGCAAATGCATACAATTTTAGTTTAGGCAGGCATCACGATAGGCGCAGGCTTGGAGGGCCAAAGGGCCTGTTCCTGTGCTGTACTTTTCTTTGTTCTTTGTCAGAAATAGCAACTTGTTCATTCATCTTGTTCTATCAGCTGTAGAAGGTCAGGAGGTCAATTTAAACTAGTTGTAAACACTATTTGAGTGGCACTAATGGTTTCAAAATGAGAGTGGGTAATCGTGTCACCCTGTAAACACTGGTGCTCTGGCTGTTCCAGTTTGAAAGTGGTTTTCCCATGAGCAGCCAGAGTGGGAAGGCTCGACTCTGCAAATTGGAGTACAAAAACATAACTAGGTCCCTGATTGTAATTATATTAAACACACAGGATGCGTCTGCTCTTTCTCCCCCCGTCTCACCCACCCTGCCCCTTCCTGCATATGTAACAGATTAAGCCGCCTCACCAACAGGCCCTAAAGAGCCCCAAAACCATTTTCTTTCCAAATTACACTTTTTGGAACAGTGAGGAGAAATAGGAATGCTCCTACTGGTCCTACAAAAGTACAATGGGCCAACCCAGGCTCCCCCTCTCTGTTATGCATCGCTAGCTCTCCACAGCGCTCCCAGGACCTCTGCGTTGGCCAGTTCAGTTTTCGTATTTCATGAAAGTACAATGGCTTAAAGCCAGCAAGCTGCAGCTGGAAGCACGTAACTCACCTTTAGCATGCAAATGAAGCCCAGCACCCAAAATAACTTTTGCCATCTGGCCAATAGGAACGGATCACTGGCCCACTGGTCATTTATTTTCCAACTCTATTTGTCACAAAAAGACTGGCAGCAGGCCTTCTTTTTAAACCACTACAGGCCTTGTGGTGAAGGCAGTCTCATGGCAGCTGTGAGCTAAGGATGTCCAGGGTCTTGACCATCACAAAGAAGAAACATCAATATCTGTCTAAGTCATGATGGTTTGTGACTTGGAGGGGAGCTTGGAATTTATGATGTTCCCATCCACCTTCTCGTGAGTATAGGTTAATGGTTAGCAGCCTGGGTTAGGGGTTTGGAGGTACGATGAAGTTGCTATAAGTCACACCGCAGCATGGTAGGCTGATGGTAGGATCAGAGAATGTCCAAGATTAAGTCAACTTCTTTGTCCTGGGTATTGTTGAGCTCCTTGAGTGTTGGTATAACTGTACTCATCCAGGTAATAGGAAAATTTATTCCATTACACTCTTGACCTGTGTCATGTGGGTTGTAGGGAGGTTTTGTAGAGTCAGGAGGTAAGTTCCTTGCTGCTGACTTCCCAACTTCACTGAGTCACAAAGTACATATATAAGTGAAAAAACATGGAAAGAAATTACTAGGAGTTTTCCCCAGTTATTTTTGTAATTGGCTCCTGGAATATAAAGAAATTGGGGGAAGGGGGGGTAATGTTGCTACTTCCTACATAACAGGGAATCCTGCAGTTCTGCTTTGTAAAATCTTCCCCTCAGATTTTCTGATGTTTGTTGTTAATCTCTGCCTGGCTGTGCTTTACAAGGACTAGGGGACACAAGTTTAAAGTTTTGAGCAGGAAGTAAAGGGGAGGGATGTGAGGAACTATTTTCTATAGCATGTGGTACTGGCCTGGAACTCTCTGCCCATGAGACTGGAAATGATGGCGATCAAGGGTTTTAAGAAAAATCCACATAGACATTTAATGGGAAAAATAAACTTCCAGGGCTCTGGGGATAGAACCTAGGAATGGGCCTGTTTAGATTGCTCTAAAGAGCACTGGAATCAGCCTGCTGGGCTGAATGGCCTCCTTCTGTGTCATAATGACTGTATGTTACATATCATGTTACAGAAAAAATATTATCTGGTGCTTTTTTGAAATCTTATTCCTGTTAATTCACAACAGTATGATTGAATACTGAATAATTGACAGCTAGGACTGTGCTGGATGATAACCATGTGATGAGGCAATTGAGAATTTCTGAGATACCATCAAAAACACAAAAGTGAAGTTAAGCCTATATCAGCATCACTTCCATCCAAGGATGAATTTTATTTTTGAAATATATGCTAGCCTCTATTAAACCATATCATGGTACTGTTCCTCAAGGTCAGTTTTACTCTCTTTCCTGCACTTTATTTGTTGACTGAAAGCAGATGTCATGATAGGCAGTGACTGATGGCAGGCTCTATCCACTGAATCATATGATTTGAACTGAAGCGTTATTGTGATTTGAGGTAATGTAGTGCCATGTTTTATTTCACCGCGGTTACAGAGCAAGAATGTAACTTGGATGTATTATAAAGCAACAACCATTCATTTGACTTTAAACTATGAGAATGTAACTTAAGTGGTCTATCAGCAATATCTGACACTAATGTGAGTTGCTGCCGAAATATATCTCTTGTGTATTCTAAATCGTGTATTCGATCTTTCTTAATAATACATACAATTATAAACAGAATATTAAGAATTAATGGAAGGAATGGGGACACAACAGAATAGACAGAGGCAGCACTTTCAACTTTGTTACCAATTTAGTAATTTTGCATTATTTTAATGTGTGTGATTTACAGGGACAGGGGCAATTTCGCTCTGTCTTTATCCCTTTCATCAATGTGAATTGCACAGAACAAAGCATCAGTTTAAATCAATTGTTAACAACATTCTGAGGGTCAGCAATGCTGCGAAATTGACAAGACTAAAAAAGCACATGAATAGTAATCAGTAATATAGAGAAAATACCAAAGTGTAGCAAATGTCACATGGAGAGCAATTACACCTCTGCCAGTACCAGCTTTTCAATTAGAACTATCTACTCCTAGACCCTGATATCATCCAACCTGAAATGCTGAGGGTGGCTGAGTGCTTCTCACCATAATCTTCCTTTACTCACTTGGTAGTATAGAACTCGCATATTGCAGAAAGAAAGACATAGGCCACTATCCAGTGGCCACACTAGCTATGGGCGCAAATTCTATAATGGCCCAAAATGGGATTTGTGTTAGCAAGATTTTGGTTTGTAACCTTCTCCACTCTCTCTGCCCCCTGAAGACATGGTCAGGTTCATGCCCAGGAATAATAAAACTGGATGTCATGATAAGACTTGACACCATAAGAACATAAGAACATAAGAAATAGGAGCAGGAGTAGGCCATCTAGCCCTTCGAGCCTGCCCCGCCATTCAATAAGATCATGGCTGATCTGTTGTGGCTCAGTTCCACATTCCCGCCCTCTCCCCATCACCTCTGTCCTCTTTATTGGCATGATGTCATGTGGGCAGGAATCACCTACTGGTTTTCAAAAGCGAAAACCAGTTGTCTTTTGGCAGCTATCTTTTATTATAAACAAGTGCAACATCTTGGAACAATCCTGTGCATAGCATCACATAATCACAGAATTAACACAGCATTAAAGGAGGCCATTTGGCCCATCATTTCAGCTCTGTGGGCATTTCACCAAGTTCCATTCCCCTGTCTTCGCCCTGTAACCCTGCACATTCTGCCTTTTCAGGTAATGGTCAAATTTCTTGTTGAATGCATGGATTGAATTTGATCCACCGTACTCTTAGGCAGCAATTTCCTGATCTTAACCACTATGTGTAAAATTAGTGTTTCCTTTGTTCCTTTTGCCAATTACCTTAAGTTTGTACTCTCTGGTTCTCGATCCTTCAAAATTGGGAACAATTTTTCTCTAGCTACTCTATCCAGATCCCTCATGATTTTGTATACCTCTAGATAATCTCCTAACAATTCCAACTTCTCCATTCTAGCTACATAACAGAGGCTCTTGGAATCATTCTTATGAATCTTTCCTCTCTCTCTGATATCTCTATATCTTTCTTGAAGTGTGGTGTCAGAACTGCATGCAGTCCTCCAGTTGAGACCAAACGAGCAATTGACACAAGTTTGACACAGCCTCTTTATTCTTGAACTCTATGCTCCTATTACTAAAGCCTAGGATACTATATGCTTTATTAACCACACTCTTAGCCTATCATGCCAGATTCATTGATTTATGTACATGTACACCCAGGTCCCTCTGCCTCCACATCCCCATTAGAATTGGACCCTCCATTTTATATTTTCTCCCTGTGTCCTTCCCACCAAAATGAATCATTTCACATTTCTACTTTTCATCTAACACTTTTCCAGCTATTCCAACTTGTTAACATAGTTACAGGTGTAGGCCATTCGGCCCTTCGAGCCTACACTATCATTCAATATGATCATGGCTGATCATGCACTTTCAGTATCACACTCCCGATTTCTCTCCATACCCCTTGATCCCTTTAGCCACAAATGCCACGTCCAGCTCCCTCTTGAACATATCTAATAAACTGACCACTACAGCTTTCTATGATTGAGAATTCCACAGGTTCACAACTGTCTGAGTGAAAAAGTTCTTCCTCATCTCAGTCTTGACAGTGACCCCTAGTTCTGCACTTCCCAAACATCAGGAACATTCTTCCCGCATCTAGCCTGTCCAGTCCCATCAGGATTTTATATGTTTCTATGAGATCCCCTCTCATTCTTCTAAATTCCAGTGAGTACAAGCCCAGTCCATCCAGTCTCTCTTCATCTGTCAGTTCTGCTATTCCAGGAATCAATCTGATGAACCTTCGCTGGACTACCTCAATGTCCTTCCTCAGATTAGGAGGCCAAAACTGCACACAATATTCAAGGTGTATTGTGCCGACCAAGGCCCTGAATAACTCCAGCAAGACATCCTTACTCCTATACTCAAGTCCTCTTGCTATGAAGGTCAGCGTGCCACTAGCTTTCCTTACTGTCTGCTGTACTTGCATGCCAACCTTCAGTGACTTTTCCATCATGACACCTAGGTCACATTGCACTTCCCCTTCTACTAAACTGCCACCATTCAGATAATGATCTTCCTTCCTGTTTTTGCCACTAGTGTGGATAACCTCATATTTATCCTCATTACATTGCATTTGCAAAGTATTTGCCCACTCAGCCACCTGTCCAAGTCACCCTGAAGTCTCTCAGCATCCTCCTCAAAGCACACACTGCCACCCAGCTTAGTGGTACCTGCAAATTTGGAAATATTGCATTCAATTCCTTCATCCAAATCATTATTGTATATTGTGAATAGCTGGGTTCCCAGCATTGAACTCTGTGGTACCCCATCAGTCACTGCCTGCCACTCTGAAAAGGACCTACTTTTTCCCACTCTTTGCTTCTTATCTGCCAACCAATACTCTATCCATGTCATTACATTATCCCCAATACCATGAGCTTTAATTTTGCTCACTAACCTCTCAGGAGAGACCTTGTCAAAAGCTTTTAGAAAGTCCAGATACACAACATCTACTGGTTCACCCTTGTCCACTCTTCTGATCACATCCTCAAAAAATTCCAGAAGATTTGTAAAGCATGGTTTCCCTTTAGTGAATTCATGCTAACTTGGACCGATCCTGTCACTGCTTTTCAAATGCTCAGTTATTACATCCTTAATAATTGACTCCAGCATTTTCCCCATCACCGATGTCGAACTAACCAGTTATAACTCCCTGTTTTCTCTCTCTCTCCTTTTTAAAAAAGTGGGGTTACATTACTTTCCAATACACTGGAACTCTTCCAGAGTCTACTGAATGCTGGAAAATGATCACCAATGTGTCCAATATTTCTGGGGGCCACTTCCTTCAGTACTCTGGGATGAAGAGCATCAGGCCTGGAGGTTTTAATCCCAGCAATTTCCCTATTACAATTTCCTGACTATTAGGGATTTCCTTCAGTTCCTCCTTCATGTTAGACCCTCTGTCCCTTATTATTTCTGGAAGGTTATCTGTGTCCTCCTTAGTGAAGACAGATCCAAAGTATTTGTTCAGCTGATCATAAGAACATAAGAACATAAGAAATAGGAGCAGGAGTAGGCCATCTGGCCCTTTGAGCCTGCCCCGCCATTCAATAAGATCATGGCTGATCTGTCGTGGCTCAGTTCCACTTTCCCGCCCTCTCCCCATAACCCTTAATCCCCTCTCTTATCAAAAACCCATCAACCCGCTTCTTAAAAATATTTAGCGAGGCAGCCTCCACCACTTCAACGGGCAGAGAATTCCAGAGATTCACCACCCTTTGAGTGAAGAAGTTCCTCCTCAACTCCGTTCTAAACCGCCCCCCCTTTATCTTGAGGCTGTGCCCCCTAGTCCTACTGTCTTTTTTGAGCGGGAAGAGTCTCTCCACCTCTATCCTATCCATCCCATTCATCATCTTATATGTCTCAATGAGATCTCCCCTCATTCTTCTAAACTCTAACGAGTACAAGCCTAGTTTATTCAGCCTCTCCTCATAGCTCAACCCCCTCAACTCTGGTATCAGCCTAGTAAACCTCCTCTGCACTCCCTCCAAGGCCAAAATATCCTTGCGCAGGTGCGGCGCCCAAAACTGCACACAGTACTCCAGCTGCAGCCTCACCAATGCCCTATGTTCACGCAGGGGGACATGAATATAGCTGAGGAGGACATTGGGTTGCAGGGGTGTAAAATAGACAGTATTACGGTTGATAAAGAGGATGTGCTGGAAATTCTTGAGGGGCTGAAAATAGATAAGTCCCCTGGTCCGGATGGGATCTACCCTAGGATTCTCTGGGAGGCTAGAGAGGTGATTGCAGAGCCTCTGGCTCAGATCTTCAGGTCGTCATTGGTCTCTGGTGTAGTCCCGGAGGATTGGAGGATAGCGAATGTTGTCCCATTGTTTAAGAAGGGGAACAGAGACTTTGCCGGGAATTATAGACCGGTGAGTCTTACTTCTGTTGTGGGCAAGGTTTTAGAAAAAATTATTAGGGATAGGATTTATAGTTATTTGGAGTGTAATGAATTGATTAGAAATAGTCAGCATGGTTTTGTAGCGGGTAGGTCGTGCCTTACTAACCTTATTGAGTTTTTTGAGAAGGTGACCAAAGAGGTGGATGGGGGTAAGGCAGTTGACGTGGTATACATGGATTTTAGTAAGGCGTTCGATAAGGTTCACCATGGTAGGCTTCTGCAGAAAATGCAGATGTATGGGATTGTGGGTAATCTAGGAAGTTGGATCAGGAATTGGCTATCAGATAGGAGACAGAGGGTGGTGGTGGATGGTAAATATTCATCATGGAGTGCAGTTACGAGTGGTGTGCCTCAGGGATCTGTTTTGGGGCCACTGTTGTTTGTAATTTTTATTAATGATCTGGATGAGGGTATAGTTGGGTGGATTAGTAAATTTGCTGATGACACCAAAGTTGGAGGTGTGGTAGATTGTGAGGAAGGGTGTCATAGTCTGCAGGGAGACTTAGATAGGTTGCAGAGCTGGGCCGAGAGGTGGCGGATGGAATTTAATGCGGAGAAGTGTGAGGTAATTCACTTTGGTAGGAGCAACAGATGTGTCGAGTATAGGGCTAACGGGAGGACTTTGAATAGTGTGGATGAACAGAGGGATCTAGGTGTGTGTGTACATAGATCCCTGAAAGTTGGGAATCAAGTAGATAAGGTTGTCAAGAAGGCGTACGGTGTCTTGGCGTTTATTGGTAGGGGGATTGAATTTAGGAGTCGCAGTGTAATGTTGCAACTGTACACTACTCTGGTGCGGCCGCACTTGGAGTACTGTGTGCAGTTCTGGTCCCCGCATTACAAGAAGGATGTGGAGGCGTTGGAGAGGGTGCAGAGGAGGTTTACTAGGATGTTGCCTGGTATGGTGGGGAGGTCCTATGAGGAGAGACTGAGGGATCTAGGGTTGTTTTCGTTGGAAAGAAGGCGGCTAAGAGGGGATCTTATTGAAACATATAAGATGATTAGAGGTTTAGATAGGGTGGATAGTGATAGCCTTTTTCCTCGGATGGAGAAAGCTAGCACGAGGGGGCATGGCTTTAAATTAAGGGGGGGTAGCTA
Source organism: Carcharhinus amblyrhynchos (assembly GCF_965287045.1). Taxonomy (NCBI): domain Eukaryota; kingdom Metazoa; phylum Chordata; class Chondrichthyes; order Carcharhiniformes; family Carcharhinidae; genus Carcharhinus; species Carcharhinus amblyrhynchos. The sequence goes on along the minus strand of NC_137331.1, from coordinate 81,758,620 downwards.
CAGGACGGATTGCAGGGGTAGGTTCTTTACCCAGCGGGTGGTGAGGGATTGGAATGCCCTGCCTGCTGCAGTTGTAAATGCGTCTAGTTTGGGGGCGTTTAAGAGATCTCTGGATAGGTTTATGGACGAAATGGGATTGGTATAGGCTAGTGGGTCATTGTTTTTGTAACTGGTCGGCGCAACATCGTGGGCCGAAGGGCCTGTTCTGCGCTGTAATGTTCTATGTTCTATGTTCTATACAGCTGCAGCAAGACCTCCCTACTTTTATATTCAATCCCCCTCGCTATGAAGGCCAGCATCCCATTCGCCTTCCTGACCACCTGCTGCACCTGCAGGCTGGGTTTTTGCGACTCATGCACAAGGACCCCGAGGTCCCTCTGCACCGTCGCCTGCTGCAGTTTTTCGCCACGTAAGTAATAGTCCTTCCTACCATTCTTCCTACCAAAGTGGACCACCTCACACTTGCCAACATTAAATTCCATTTGCCATTTCCTGGCCCATTCGCCCAGCCTATCTAGATCCTTCTGATCAGCAGTCTCTTTGTTGTCTATTATGAATTCACCTGATTCTAACTGTGAGAGATCTACATTTATCTTCACCAGTCTTTTTCTCTTCACATATCCATATAAGCTTTCACAGTCAGTTTTTATATTTTCTGTAAACCTACCCTTGTATTCTATTTTCCCCTTCTGAATTAAACCCTTTGTCCTTCTCTGCTGGATTTTAAATTTCTCCCAGTCCTCAGGTTTGCTGCTTTTTTGGGCCAATTTATATGCCTCCTCTTTGGCTTTAACACTATCTCTGATTTGTCTTGATAGCCATGGATGAATCACCTTCCCCTTTTACTCTTATGCCAGACCAGGATGCACAGTTGTTGAAGTTAATCCACGTGTTCTTTAAATGTCAGCCATTGTCTATCTGCTATCAACTCATTAAGTATCCTTTGCTAGATTTTCCTAGCCAATGGACATCTCATTTCATCAAAGTTAGCTTTCCTCAAGTTCAGGACCTTAGTCTGTTCAACTGTGTCACTCTTCATCTTAATGAAGAATTTTACCATATTATGGTCACTCTACCCCAAAGGATCTTGCACCACAAGGTTTATAACTAATCCTCTTTCATTACACAATACCCAGTCGAGGATGGCCTGCTCATTGGTACCTCAACATCTTGGTCAAGAAAACCATCCCTTACACAATCCAAGAAATCCTCCTCCATTGCATTGCTACCAATTTGGTGAATCCAATCAATGTGCAGGTTGAAGTTACCCATAATAACTGCTGTACCTTTAGTGCACACATCTCTAATTTCCTGCTTGATGCCATCCTCAACCTCACTACTACTGTTTGGTGGTCTGAACCAAACACCCATTTGTGTTTTTTGTCCTTTGGTATTTCGCAGCTTCACCCATACAGATTCCACATCATCCTGGCTAATGTTCTTCCTTACTATTGCATTAATCGCCTCTTTAACCAGCAATGCTACTCCACCCCTCTTTCCTTTATGTCATTTTAAAGTTATGTTCCCATCATAGTTTACAATTCTTCGAAGTTTTGTATCATCCGCAAATTTTAAAATTGTGCCCTGTGCATCAAAAAAGGTAATTGATAAGAACACTTGACTCCTGGGGAGCTCCATTACAAACCATTCTCCAGTCTGTAAAACATTTGTGAACCATTAATAAACACGGCACAAGGTTGAGTGGAAGAAGGATCTTCATGTTATAGAGCACATGTCCACTACCAGTGCCACAAGGCTATAATGAAAATAAATAGTGTTGGGAAGTATTGTCAGGACAATTGAATAGAAAATAAGAAACACTTTTGTTTCTATTTTTCCTTAATTGAATAAAGTCTTGTTCAGGCTCCATCTGGAGCTCTGGGCCTACTTCTGTTTGTTTCACATGATGGTTATTATTGATGCCCTGGAAAAGGTTCAAAGGACAGCCATGAGATTGATATATATTAAGGGCTTTTAGATAACACAATAGAATTAGAGAGGATTTGAAAAATTGTGGACTTCAAAATGATATGATTGAGGTCTTCAAAATAAAGATGATTATAGTTTTGTTACACATGGATAGCTATTTGAGCTAGATAGGTTAGGGAGGGTTAGCTGACAAAAACAAAAACATTGGATCATGATAGGAGCCACAAGGACTTCACTTTGTAGAGAGTGATTAGCCATTGAAATAATGTAGTGAGAGCAATTTATACGCAAAAGGAAATTGGACAATTCTCTTACATATTTACATATAGATACAAACAAGTCATTGAACTTTCTAGAATGAATTTTATTAATTCTGGAGATCATAGGGAATTTTTGGTATGTTCACATTAGGAATTTCAAAACATGACAGATGCCACATATAGAGGATTGTTGATAAAATAATAAAGAGGGAGCAGCAAGGGTGGGAAATTGGTTAAAGGACTGTGTACACATTGGGGGAGAAATTGGACCTTTTTGGATACAGAATGGTACAATTAAGAACACTGAAAAATATGATGTGCCAGATCAGCACCAGTACAAGTGTTGTTGGCATAAACAGCTACTCAGGCACTTCTACCTGAACTGCAGCATTTCTGCTCCTGATTCAGTAGTCACAGAGGAAAGCTATTTATCTTCTTTGTTATTGGCAATTTCCAGACTTGGTTTCCCTGATTGCTGTCTGCATTTGCGTATGATGTCTCAGGCAAAACCCAACCTTGGAGAGGGCACCTAAAAACAGGAAGTAGGCCTTTTATTTACATGTACCTTTTACTTAATGTTTGCTTCAGCCACAGTGAAAGTATGCCTCCTATTCATTCTTAACTCATTATGGGGAATGGTTGACTTCAGACTAGAAACATCCGCGTGCTTCTTGCACTCCACACTGGGGCTTTGGGAATTGGATAGCATCCCAGTATGATGGAAATGTGAAACTTGCACTTGGCCTCTTTCTTCCTTGAGCCTTAAAATTGAAATCTGAACTCATTTTTCAAGCAGAACATTGTTTTGGTGAAGCTTTTCAATTTTTTTAATGGGACTTATTCCATAAAGCTACATTAAAACAAACAGCACGTCTAGGACAGATTGCAGTGGAGACAAATACCCAGAAAGAATAACCTTACGTGCTGCTGAAAGACACTCGGAGTAAGTGAAGTGGGAGCATGGTCACATCTGAGAATCAGGACAGTGGTTGACAAACATCATCTGTTGAGGTTGTACTGTGGTTACACATATACTCATGCACATCCAACATTTAGAAACCCGTTAAACCATGCCAATTATAGTAACCACTTTGGTAATTTTAAGTTATTCAGTTTTGATACCTTTCCCTGAGACATCTCAGACAATCTAATTCAATTTTGCAGCACTGCGTATCTTAATATATTGGATAATATTAAATACCAACACGGAGCACTCAAAAAGTTTAAGTTTAAAGTTTATTTATTAGTGTCACAAGTAGAATTACGTTAAAACTATAATGAAGTTACTGTGAAAATCCCCTAGTTGTCATACTCCGGCATCTGTTCAGGTACACAGAGAGAGAATTTAGCAGGCCAATGCACCTAAACAGCGTGCCTTTTGGATGGTGGAGGAAACTAGAGAATCCACAAGAAACACATGCAGACATGGGGAAAACGTGCAGACTCCACATAGACAGTGACCTAAGCCAGGAATCGAACCCAGGTCCCTGGTGCTGTGAGGCAGCAATGCTAACCACTGTGCCGCCCTAAATGTTCGAAACAATACAAGTTCTACAAAATATTTTACATTGCCTTTTTCTGGAACACATTCAAGTAAATAATCCCTACTTCAGCTGTATTTTATTACACAGACACGTTCTTTTAGCAGTGCCAACAGATAAGAAAAGAATGACCTGTCATCCAGTTTTAATCCAACGAGACAGTGCAGCCCTCCATTTCTGCCACAAACTGCTGACTACCATGAACCAAACCAATATTTTGGCAGCAATGCTTATAGCTCCAGTGTTATTTCCCCAAGCATTGTATGTCATGAATTTTCAATTTTGGTAATCTTTGACCTGATTGTCCTATTCAAGGACAATTATCTCCACATGATGAATAAGGTTCAAGTTACCACAAGTTGTTTAGTTCTGTAGAAGGGTCATTTGGAAACATTAACTCTGTTTCTCACCACAGATGTTAACAGACCTGCTGAGTGTATCCAGCATTTTTTGTTCCCAGCATTTTGTGTTCACTTTCTATTGGCCACAAAGGTATTTGGAATTACTAAAACTCACATCTTTTGGCTAAGATCAAGCATCGGATCTAGCCCAAGATGAGGTGCAGCGCCTTATCTTGTCAGCTTCGATCTTGTTTGTCTCCCTTATGGGGACCTTGCAGTGGATTCAGTTAGATTTTGAATTTGATTTTTGGAGTAAGCAAGGAATAGATTTGGGTTTGCCCGGTCCATAACAAAATTTTTTTTTAAATACATGGGAGTTACTGTGTTCACAGTTGATCCTGCATCAGCCAACTTAATAGCGCAGAAAAGATAATGCTGTCTGCATAAAGGTGATGGGACAAATGTGGACATGACTGTTGTCATCCCAGGTATTCATAAAGAGAATACTACTGTGGAAAGCAGACACTGAAAGACAAAATATTTGGAAAGTTAAAAATGATCGTCAACATTGGGTACAGTCCAAAAGTAGGCTGAATGAGGCGTGATAATTATTAGTCTTCAAATGGAAATCACTCTCCACATACCAAAAGGCAAGATTCACAAGCCCGGAGAACAGAGAGTGATGGATCCTTCAAGTTTTCAGGTTCAATGTCACCTTCATCTATCAGATCCTCCCATCTCCAATGACTAATAATTGGTGCTTTTGATCCCAGAAACTCTTTAGCTAAGGATGTGTGAAAAAGCTTGCATATCCAATTTCCTTGGTGCATTACCTTGCAATCGGATTATAATTACAGTTTAATTGACAGCAAGCTCATACTTTTCTTTTAGAAGCTTTGACATTTACATCAGCTGAACTGATCTATTTTTTTTGGAGAAATAAATCTGGCCAACAGTAAGATTTGGAAATTTTGGTTGAAAGGACCACTTTTCTTCCTCTCACCCAATATTTACAGACAGTTATTTCCATCCCGAAATTGATACCCCACCACCCACAGCCCTGGCCAAATTCCCATTGTGCTTTTAGGCCTTTCTCATGTTCAATTGGCCGAGTCCTGAATTAATTTATTACAATCGATGTAATTGAGAGCCTGTGGTCCTGCTGCACTGGGTTTCATGTTTTTTGCTTGCAACAGACCAGGGACAACTTAAAATGAAAGATACAAGATGCAGCTGATACCAGGTTCAGTTGAGAAAGGTGAATGTGAGCAGATTTTGGCCCCAGTAACAACTCAGGGACACACTGAAAGAAGAGGTAACTGATATAGAGTAGAAAATCCAGAAGAACGTCCAGCATGTCATCCTGCAGCATTTTAATGCTGCCACCTAACTATAAATGTACTATAAATTTACCTGTCCAGGCATGATGATGAACAGGTATTAGGGAATACCAGCTGGAGTATTTAAAGGGGCAATCTAACAATGAAATTTAGAGCAGAGAGAAGTTTTGAGTCAACAATTGCAGAAGATGGAACTCAGGATGTTCGACAGTTCTGTCTCATTTTATACCTTGCTTGCTATACTGCTATGGGAGGTAAGAAATCAGAAAGATAGCCAAGTAATGGGAGAAAGAAACCTGCTGCTATTAAAATCTGTAGCTGTATATGGCTGAGGAATTCGGCAGCACAGATATTGGACATGCCCTTGACCTCAGTGTACAAAATGCTTCCATGACCCAACTGAGTCAGGAAAGAGGAGCACAGTTGTACGTTTATCCATATCATTTTGTGTGCATTGTCCATCACACTCCATCCCCACTCTTTTCTCAACCTACTCCAGTACATCACTCCTCAAATCCACCACCTTACACATGACTCTATTGTTCTCTTCCTGTGATCTGCTCCACATCTCCATCCACCCATCCAACACTGTCACACACTAATCCTAATGCAGTTTGATGCTTCTTCAGCCACACATGGCTCTCTTCTTTCCTCTGTTGCAGGAGCGCGTGCAATTCACCATGGCAAGGTTTGCCAAACTGTGGGTTGTTACCTCATAGTGGGGTCACAAGCTTCAAGGCAGCAATGCGTGGCATGAAGCACAGGTTCATTTCTGACAGCTACAAAGGCTCTATTTGTAGGTGGGCATGATCCAATGGACCGCTCACTGAGAGAAGGTTGCTGTTGCAAAAAAGAGCCTTTAACAACATAGGCAAACCTTTTTTGTAGAAAGATCCTTTCTTCAATAGAACAAAGAACAGCACAGCACAGGAACAAGCCCTTTGGCCTACCAAGCCTGTGCCGACACAAATGCGTCTCTAATATTTTCTTGCCTCTATGTGGTCCATATTCCCTGCCTATTCATGTGTCTATTCAGATGCCTCTTGAACATTGTTGTAAAATCTGCTTCCACCACCTCCTCTGGCAGTGCATTCCAGGCATTCATCACCCTCTGTGTGAAAATCCACCCCTTACATCTCTTTAAAATTTTCCCCCTCTCACTTTCAACCAATGCCCCGGATATTTGACCTTTCGACCATGGCATAAAGACTCTGAATATCCATGTCATAATCTTATAAACCTCTATCAGGACCCCCCTCGTCCTCCAATCCTCCAATGTAAAGAATCTAAGTTTGTTCAATCTTTCTTCATAGTTCAAACCAGGCAACATCCTGGTAAATCTCTTCTGCACCCTTTCCAATGCATCTACATCCTTCTGGTAGTGTGGCAACCAGAATTGTACTTAATACTCCAACTGCAGCCTAACCAAAGTCTTACACAGCTGTAATATGATTTTCCAATTCCTATACTCAACACCCTGATCGATGAAGACCCGCATGCCATACGCTTTCTTGACCACCTTGTTCATCTGAGTTGCTACCTTCAGGGAACTGTGGATTTGCACGCCTAGATCCCTCTGCATGCAATATTTCTAAGGGCTCTGCTTTCCTTCCACTACCTTCCAACTCGCATCACCTCACATTTGTCCGGGTTAAATTCCATCTGCCATCTTTCAGCCCAGATCTCCAGGCAATTTATATCCTGCTGTATCTTCTGACAACCCTCCTCACTATCTGCTACTCTCCCAGTTTTTGTATTATTGCAAATAATTAGGATACCTTGCATAATTAATCACAATGCATTACTAATCATGATCCTATTATATTAACAATGGTAATCCTATTGTGCCAATAATAAGGATCCTATTTCAATGCTCATAGTCCTATTACATTTATAATCAGTCCCTATTACTTTAAGATTCAGAACATTACTATATTAATAACCAGAACATAATTACATTAATATTGCATCTGAGGTATTAAAAAGGGGCCACACCAGTAGGTTTGGGAGACACTGTACTTGAGAGAGAGAGAGAGAGAGAGAGAGAGAGAAAGAACTGCAGGTGGCCCTCCACAGATTTCACAGTTAACAATGGCAGAGGAGAAGGCACAGGATATCAGTGATAATACAGCATTCCTGATCATTGAAGGTGGGAGATTGGTATCTCTCAGCTACTTGGAGACAGAATGAAATATCAACAACCCAGAATGCACACTAACCATGCACCAACATTGAAATTCAAAGTTAGTTAGATAGTTAGATCTTCACCAGTTGACTCGGGGTTCCCAAGTGAATAACAGTAGACAGTGCTGGCAAACACAGTTCTATAGGGTCTCCATCAGAGGATGCTGTCCTGTTCAAGTTCCGCTCAGTTGTATATAGTTGTGATGCCTGAGGCAGCAAAAAAATCAAAAATTGACTGCCAGGACCTTTCATGCACACTATCAACATAACAGAGAGAATGTCACAGAACATAAACAATGAAAAATTAACAACGATTCTGTGGAACATCAATTACAGCAATCAAACGAGCCCATGCAAGCCCTAACAATGACCTCTAGATGCCAAATTGTCCTGAAGGATGATAGATGCATTAAGCCTAACCTTGCAATGTGTCTGTGGTCTAAACCAAGCTGCTCCCTGCAGAGTGAACAGACTGAAGTGTATCTGGATCATGAGTTGCCTGATGATAAAATGGGAAGTGGAACTAGGGATGTCACTCAAAGCACTTGCTTTGTTGAAACCACCCCATCCCTCAATGTTTGGTCTGCTATACAAACCTTTCCTTATACAGATGTAGGTAGAACAGTCTTTGGTAGGTTTCAACACAAAAAGGCGGCTGACCTATGTCACCTCAATAGTCAAAGACAGCAGCCAGATCCTGTCTATGTTCAAGCAACAGGTCTTACACCACTTCGGAATGGTAGGAAAAGGAAGAGCAGCACTTTATAGCTCACCAAGCATTTGCATATATGAGAAAATTGTATGTTGTTAATTTTTCATTGTTTATGTAAAATCACAAGAAACTGTTTTCCATGTTTCCCATTCTTAGCTGCTACTTGTCTTTTTGGTTACTTGTTGATGAATGGGGATGTACAGATTGCCGGTTTTAATGGCAGAGTGTGCAATGGCTGGTTGGTTCCTAATAGGATTTCATTATGTCAAAGCAATTGGAAGTGGGGCTTCAGTATTTATTGGATAGAATTGCTATATCAGTCGAGTTGTGGTAATGAACTGTACTCTACAATTATAAAGGAATCCTGCACAGCAATGTGGTTACATTGGGGCCATCATCTTTCACTTCATCCTCTTCCTTGGATTTATCTGCAAACAATGTGTGTTCAGTGCTTCTTTTGTATTCGTGCATGGGATGTGGATGTAGCTGTTGAGGCTAGCATTATTATTGCCATCCATAATTGGCCTTGAGAAGGTGTGGTCAGATATCCCTTGAACCATTGCTGCCTTGTGTGGTGTAGGTACACACACAGTGCTTTTAGTTAGGGAGTTTCCAGGATCTTGATGCAGTGATAATGAAGGGACAATTATATACTTCAAAGTCAGGAGAGAGTTTGACTTGGAGGTGAACTTGCAGATAGTTTCCATACACCTGCAGCCCTTGTTCTTCACAGTGATAGAGATCATGGGTTTGAAATATGCTGCAAACAACTGTGCATCTTGTATATTGTACATCTTGCTGCCACTGTGCACCTCTGGCAAAGGGAGCAAATGTCCAGGACAATGCAATGAAGCAGACTGTTTTTTCCTGGATGGTTTTGGGATCCTTTATTATTGATGGAGTTGCACTCATCCAGACAGGTGAAAAACATTCCATTTCTGACTTGTGACTTGTAAATGGTGGACAGACTTTGGGAAATCAGGAGATGAGTCACTCACCACAGAATGTCCAGCCTCTTGACCTGCTCCTGTAGTCACAGTATTTGTGTGGCTGATTCAGAAGTGTCTGGTCAGTGGTGATCCCAGAATGTTAATGGTAGGGAATTTAGCCATTGTAATGCTATTTGAATGTTATGAGAAGGTGATTAGACTCTCCCTTGTTGGAGGTAGTTATTGCTTGGTTCTTGTGAGGAACAAAATTTACTTACAACAGCCCATGGCTGAATAGTGTTCCTCATGAAGGAGCATTGATCCACCAGCTCAGGGAAGATGCAAAAAGGAAATCAACACAAGGTTTCCTTCTGTATTTTTAACCTTTTACGTATTTTTAGCCGTAGGGTGCAGAGTCAGCATTGAGATCTCCCAGGGCCTTTCTCTCCCACTTGTATACCATAGTGCCACCAGCTCTGGTAGGTCCATCCCGCTATCCAGTGATGATGATGAATAACTCTAGGACATTGGTTAAGAGTATGACTATGCCAGGCTGGCATTTGGCCAGTCTTTGGGACAAGTCCTAACTTTGGTACATGTTTCCAGATGTTAGCGAGGAACACTTTGCAGGCTCAATGGGATATCCAATGCTGACGTTGATGCTGGTTGGCGGATCCAGTTTTATCCTTCTTAGAACCTTTCATAGAGCTTTGGTACAATGGAATGGTTTTCTAGACTATTTCAGAAAGCATTTAAAAGTCAACCACATTGCTGTGAGTCTGCAATCACGTACAAGTCAAATTGGGCAAGGGGGATGGATTGCCTTCCCTGAAGGAATAGTGAAGCAGATGTATTTCAAGTGGTTGAGGAAGCAGAGTCTCTGTACACCCTGTCAGTTATGTAATGACACCTGTGGGTTCGGCCCTCTGCTACTCCCCTCCCTGCTGACCAGCTGCAAGTCTCCAAAATAAGCTAATGCTGCAGTTAAGGGCCAGCTTAGTGCTTGCCCAAAGTCCAATCTAAGGCTCCCTTGGTACCATGCCATCTGATGTTCAATCTCAATGCATCCAAAATGCAGAGATTGCCCTCTCATAAAAGTAATTTTCAACATGGCCTTCCCCAGTGGTTGGCTGGAAAGAAGTTGTGAGAATTGAGTTTTTATTGGTGTTTTACCTGGCCTATAACAAGCTCATGAATTTCTGTTCTTTCCTCATGTTGGTTTCAATAGCGAGTTTAAATGCTGGTTAAAATATCACTGCAATTCTGTGATTTTAAAAATTCAAATGGCTAACCTGCCTGTCAAGAGGACACACAGCAAACTCAGCATGTTCTGCTCGAGTTCAACACAGAAATGTCTGCGCATTGTGGGTTGTCGGCATCGTTTCATTTTAGGCAACTTGATCTCATCCTAACACATATCTAAACCCACGCACTCCACCATGTTAAAATTCTCTTTGAGTCTGCAGCGGGGAACAGTATTTTGGACTTAGTTTTATTATTCTGCTCACACAACTTCGAGCTTGCTTCTGATTGCTTCTGGGAGTCTGAAGCCACTGGGAAGATTTCATCCCGACCACCTTAGTGCCTACTATGCAGGCTTTGCTGGAGCAGGCATGGTAATCTTCACAAGCATGCCATTTCTGCCAGGTTCATGGAGAAGGAAAAGCATGTGTTCATGAAGGCAGATCATTAATAACTAATTTGGTGGAATTCTTTGAAAACACTACATGTGCAGTGGTCAATGAGAAACCTGTGGATATGGTGTATCTGAATTTCCAGAAGGCATTTGACAAGGTGCCGCACCAAAGACTGCTACATAAGATAATGCTGCACAGTGTTACAGGTAATGTATTAACATGGATAGAGGATTGGTTAACTAACAGAAAGCAAAGAGTGGAGATAAATGGCTGTTTTTCTGGTTGGTGGTCAGTGACTAGTGGTGTCCCTCAGGGATCAGTGTTGGGACTGCAATTGTTTATGATTTACATAGATGATTTGGAATTGGGAGCAAGTGTAATGTGTCAAAATTCGCAGATGACACTAAGATGGGTGGAAGAGCAAAGTGTGCAGAGGATGCTGAAAGTCTGCAAAGGGATATAGATAATCTAAGTGGAGTGGGCAAGGGTCTGGCAAATGGAGTGCAATGTTGGTAAGTATGAGGTTATCCATTTTGGTAGGAAGAACAGCAAAATGGATTACTATTTAAATGGTAAAAAATTACAGCATGCTGCTGTGCAGATGGACCTGGGTGTCCTTGTGCAGGAATCACAAGGAGTTGGTTTGCAGGTACAGCAGCTAATTAAGAAGGCAAATGGAATTTTGTCCTTCATTGCTAGAGGGATGGAGTTTAAAAACAGCGAGATTATGTTGCAGCTGTATAACGTGCTGATGAATGGCCTACTGCTGCTCCTAGTTCTTATGTTCTAACCTACAAGGTGATGCAGTGGCTGGCTATGGCCTACCCAGTCCTCCTCAGCACTGGCCTAGGCGTTGTAATTTCACTGCTCCCTTCAACAAGTGGCATCTTGCACCAAACGTCGCTTGATGACCTCACCTCGCTGCTGGCTGCGTGGCAATAGCATTGAAGGCCCAGCTCTCCTCCACCATGGCCTGGGGGTCGAGTCACTCCTGCTCGTCTCGACACCTCGCCTAGGCTGGCTATGGCCTGCCTAGCCCTGGATCGAGATCGAGAAACCTGCTGCTTTTTTCACAAAAACATAGGAGCAGATCTTTGCCTTGACTGCTGCCTCTCTATCTCCTAGTCACCTCAACAACTATGGGTCTGTGTTTTTCCACTCTATGGGGATTCGACCAGAGACTGACGTAACTCTGCATTGCCTGCCGAGCCTATCAGCAAATGCAGAGCTATCAAATTCTGATTGTTCCCCAAGAACTGTGCACAGACACCAAACAGCATGGGCACCTCCTTAGTCAGGGCCCTGTGCCTTGGCACCATGTGTTTCATTGTACGTCTGCCTCTGGGTCAGCCATACTACTGCAGAAGGCAACTGCAGTACTTCATCAAGCGTAATTATGGACCAATCCATTGGGATTACATGCTCATCAATATCCCTTTAGGAAACAATACCTGAAGGAGGAGGTGGTCATCTACTGCATGTGGGATCTGTAACTAAGGTTCTCTCTGCCTATGCTGCTCTGCCTGATGAGGAGGGTGACAAGTGCGTGCAATCTTTAAGCTGGTAGCTCATTTGCTGAAGCAGAGGGAATCTCAGTAATATCAGCCAGGCCACAATGCAGGCAGAGATTTGTCAAGCAGCTGAAATACCTTACAGGGTAGCTGGGGAAATTCATCCAGTTTGGCAAGATAGAAGCTCCAGCTTTACTGAGTTACTGGTCTTTCCAAGGTCAAAGATGCAATAGATGGCAAATCCCTTCAGATAATCCCTGCAGTTTCCTTTACAGAAAGAGCTTCCACTCTCTGAATGTGCAGATTGGAGATTATTTTAACCTTTGGTGACAGTGTAAAGCAGGCAATATCGGATTGGCTTCTTGTTATACACTTCTTCCAATTTTCCTTTCTAAAGCCAAAGGATGGAAATGCTTATTTTGTGCTCACAACGCATAATTTTCTACCTGTGTACTTGAGGAAAAAGCCACCAGACTGGCTAGATCTGAAAAGGTTTTCCATGTATGGAAAGGTCAAATGATAAAAACAAACTGATGTTGGACAACAAGCTCCTGATAACAAAGAACAAAATTCATTACTGCTGAGTTGCCTATGAAGATGCGCAGGTCAATATAAGTCGTATAATTTAAATGAGATTTGAGGTTCAATATGGAACAAGTCTAGAGCCTACCCATTCCGGCAAAAGGATCATTCCCTACACCCAACGCATACTACGCAATTTCATTCCTTCTTTCTCACTCATATTGAGACAACAAAAGTTGGCAACAGTGGATCACACAATTCAGGAAAGATACAGCCACTATTAAGAAATTTCATAAATCTCAAATTATAATGAACTGACATTCGCTTCACAAACATGAAATCCTCATCTTTTGTACCTACTCTTTTATTGTTTCAGAGCACAATGTGTGACAGGTCCGTACTATTTGTAGGGAAGGTGGTTAGTCAGAGTGGCTTATTTCCTTAGAGAAATCAATTTGCCTATTATGCTTTGACCTCACAGCAGTGCTTCTTCCTTCATTTTCACCAGCTTATTAAAGTTCAGTTACTGTCTGAAAAGCTCAATACATGACTTATTCTTTTTTTAAAATCAACTTTAACAGGTACTCTAGGGAGGGGCTAAACTCGAAAATTGCCAAATTCCAAAAGAACACATAAATTTCAATAACAGCTCCAGTCTGCAAGCCCCGCAGCTGCAAAGAATATGATTTCACAGAAATAATTTATTTTATTTTGTATATACACACCTTTCTTTCGAATAGCTTGCTGAGGCAGGTACACGAATATGCCATCTTCGCAGAGTGAAATAATTGCCTTCATGTTGCATCACTAATTAAATTTCTGCAAGTGTTTCGAACTTAGTGCATGAATAGCCTGAAGATTTGTTTCAATTGCAGAAGCAATAATGGAGACGGGCTAGAGGTGTTGGATTTACATTTGCACGATGAAATGCCAGACTGGGGAGGAGGGGAGTGGGAGTGGGAGTGTGGGAGAGTGTGTGTGTGTGTGTGTGTGTGTGTACATAAGAAATAGGAGTTGGAGTAGGCCATCTAGCCCTTTGAGCCTGCCCCGCCATTCAATAAGATCATGGCTGATCTGAAGTGGATCAGTTCCACTTTCCCGCTTTCTCCCCATAACCCTTAATTCCCTTGCCTACCAAAAACCTATCTACCCGTGTCTTAAATATATTTAGCAAGGTAGCTTCCACCACTTCAACGGGCAGAGAATTCCAGAGACTCCTCCTCAACTCCATTCTAAACTGCCCCCCCGTTACCTTGAGGCTGTGCCCTCTAGTCCTGCTGTCCTTTCTGAGCAGGAAGAATTTCTCTACTTCTACCCTATCCATCCCCTTCATTATCTTATATGTCTCTATAAATCCCCCCTCATCCTTCTAAACTCGAACGAGTACAGACCCAGTCTATTTAGTCTCTCTTCATAGTCCAACCCCCTCATCTCCAATATCAGTCTGGTGAACCTCCTCTGCACTCCCTCCAAGGCCAAAATATCCTTGCGCAAGTGCGGCGACCAAAACTGCACACAGTACTCTAGCTGTGGCCTCACCAGTGCCTTGTACAGTTGCAGCAAGACCTCCCTGCTTTTATATTCTATCCCCCTCGCTATAAAGGCCAACATTCCATTCACCTTCTTGATCACCTGCTGCACCTGCAGACTGGGTTTTCGCGACTCATGCACAAGGACCCCCAGGTCCCTCTGCACCGTAGCATGCTGCAGCTTTTCACCCTTTAAATAGTAATCCCTCCTACTATTATTCCTGCCAAAGTGGATACCTCACACTTGCTAACATTGTACTCCATCTGCCAGGTCCTCGCCCACTCGCTCAGCCTATCTAGATCCCTCTGCAGATTTTCCACACCCTCCACACAATTTGCTTTTCCACTCATCTTCATGTCATCAGCAAATTTCGACACCCTACACTCAGCTCCCTCCTCCAGGTCATCTATATAAGTGGTAAATAGCTGAGGCCCCAGCACCGATCCCTGCGGCACTCCACTAGTTACCGACCGCCAATCAGAATAGCACCCATTGACACCAACTCTCTGCCTCCTATTAGACAGCCAACCCTCTATCCATGCTAACACCTTACCCCCAACTCCATGCCCCCTAACCTTCTGAAGCAACCTTTTGTGCGGCACCTTATCAAACACCTTCTGAAAATTGAGAAACACCACATCCACCGGTTCCCCTGTCTACCGCACTAGTCACATCCTCATAGAATTCCAATAAATTTGTCAAACATGACTTCCCCTTAACGAATCCGTGCTGCGTTTGCTCTATCAAACAATTCTTCTCTAGTTGCCTCGCTATTTCTTCTTTGATGACGGATTCCAGCATTTTTCCAACAACAGATGTTAAACTAACCGGCCTATAATTCCCTGCCTTTTGCCTGCTACCTTTTTTAAACAGCGGCGTAACATTAGCCGTTTTCCAATCTTCCGGCACTTCCCCAGAATCCAGCGAAGTTTGGTAAATAATCACGAAGGCGTCTACTATCACCTCTGCCATTTCCTTCAGAACCCTGGGATGCATTCCATCTGGTCCTGGGGATTTGTCCACCATCAGTCCCGCTAGTCGATCAAGCACTACCTCTCTAGTGACAGTAATCACATTCAGGCCCTCAACTCCTACCATCCTTCTACCTTTAATATCCGGCAAACTATTCGCGTCCTCCACCGTGAAGACCGAGGCAAAAAACTTATTTAAAGCCTCAGCCATTTCCTCATCTCCCACCACTAAATCCCCCCTCTCATCCTCTAAGGGTCCAACATTCACTCTAGACAGCTTCCTCCTCTTTATATATTTGTAAAAACTCTTACTGTCCTTTTTTATATTTAGTGCTAGTTTAGCTTCATAGCCTATCCTTCCTTTCTTTATCAACTTCTTAGTCATTCCTTGTTGATTTTTAAACCTCTCCCAATCTTCTAATCGCCCACTACTTTTAGCCACCCTAAACGCATCAACTTTTAATTTAATACTCTCCTTTATTTCCTTCGATAACCACGGCTAATTATCCCTTCTCCTACGTTCCTTCTTTACCATTGGAATATATTTCTGCTGAGCACCGAAAAAGAACTCCTTAAAGATCCTCCACTGTTCCTCAGCAGTCCTACCGACCAATCTGCCCCCCCAATCTACATTTGCCAATTCCTCTCTCATCCTATCGTACTCCCCTCTGTTCAAACAGAGGACACAGGTCCGGGACCCTACTTTCTCATCCTTCATCTGCATCAAAAACTCAACCATACAATGATCGCTCGTCCCAAGAGGATCCCTCACCACAAGATCCCTAATTCTACCTGCCTCGTTACACAACACCAGATCTAAGATAGCTCGCTCCCTCGTCGGTTCTGTCACACACTGTTCAAGGAAACTATCCCGGCAGCATTCCAAGAACTCTTCCTCAAGCCCACCGCGTCCGACATGGGTCAACCAATCAATATGTAGATTGAAATCCCCCATAATTATCGCCGTTCCATTCCTGCACGCATCATTTATTTGCTTGTTTATAGCCCGCCCCACCTCCAAGTTATTATTTGGGGGCCTATAGACCACACCCACCAGCATCTTCCTCCCCTTGCTGTTCCTTATCTCCATTCACAACGATTCCACGTTCTGCTCTTTGGAGCCTATATCTTCCCTTACTACCGCCCTGCTATTATCCTTAATCAACAGAGCTACCCCCCCCCTTTTTCCTCCATTTATCCTTCCTAAACACTTCATACGCCTGGACATTCAGCTCCCAGTCCCTGTCACCCTGCAACCACGTTTCCGTAATGGCCACCAGATCATATCTATTTGTGCTGATCTGCGCCACCAGCTCATTCACTTTGTTCCGAATGCTTCATGCATTCAGGTAAAGTGTCTTTTTCCCAGCCTTTATCTGTGTGTGTGCGAGGAGGGGAGCATTGGCTGAATTTCTTCACCCGGTATTTACAAATTCTTTTCCTAGCATGAACGGGTAAACTTCATTTGTACCATTTCCCCACACTTTCATGGATTTTCTGTCAAAGCTATTTTTATCAGAAGTCCTCTTGAAATCTAATTCCAAAATTTTAGCATTACCTATTAAGAAATCATATTTTGAGAAGTTGCAAGTTGTTGAATCAGAACATTATAGCACATTTAATCCATCAGATCTGTATCAGTAATTGAATTCCATTCTGCTGTATGTTTCTCAAATTAATATTTCTGTTTTTGAAATAACTATTTAGTTGCCTCTTAATGGACTCCAGCAACAGTTTATGACATTGAACTCCACACTCCAATCACCCTCTCTGTTTGTCTAACATTCCCTTTCATTTTTGTAGTTATCTTGAATTGTGCCCTCATATTACTGTCTCACTAACCAGCGGAAAGAGCCTATTGCCATCTTTCTGTCACGAGCCTTTATCATCTTGAATACCTATTACCTCGGTAATCTCAGCTCCTATGAAGAAAACATTAACCTTAAATCTCTCTATATACCTGGTAACAGCCTGATGAATCCATGTTGTACCTTTCAAATGATACTATATTCTTTCAATTATGGGGTGCCCAGCAATGTTCACATTTCAATAACTGAAGCTTAGCGAAAGTCCTGTAAAACTTCAGCATTAATCCCTTGATTATTTACTTCAACACGTATTAATACAAAATCAGCTTTAAGTACTTCCTCTGTTCTTGTGTTTCATTTAAAATCCTGTTTTTCTTATTCTTTCTTCCAAAATGTGTTACTTTATATTTTTATAGAATGGAATGATATTAGAGTCCTGACAGTGCAGAAAGAGGCCATTTGGCACATCAAGTTTGCACTGACAACAATCCCAACCTATCCCTATAACCCCACATATTTACTCTGCCAAGCTCCCTGGAACCAGGATCAATTTAGCATGATTAATCAACCTAACCTACACATCTTTGGGCTGTGGCACGAAATTGGAGCAGCCAGAAGAAACCCATACAGATACATGGAGAATGTGCAAACTCCACACAGACAGTGACCCAAGCTGGGAATTGAACAGATGTGATGCAGCAATTAGCCTCAAGAACATTGCTAATTACTTACAACCATAGTAAATTGTTAATTTTCTATGGGAATCCCTGGTGCTGTGAGGCAGCAGTGCTAACCAACGTGCCGCCCCAAATTTTGGATTGCACTTGTAATCTATCTCTCAAGCCTGAAATTTTACGATAGTGAGTGCATTGCAAAAAGTACTTCATTGGCGATATAATATTGTGGGAAGCTCTGAGTCTGTGAAAGGCACTTTATAATTGCAAACTTTTATTTCTTGATGTGTTTAAGTTCCCTTGTAATTTTATGGAATACGCAGCACAATGTTCTATACTGCAATTTCTTAATTTGATCTCTCAATTCATCCTCAGCTTTAATACACTCCCTTTTTGATTTTTCTGGAATGTTCTTATCTTGTGATTAATTTTATCGCATTGCTGTAGTCCTATTTATCATCTTTTCCTTACATGAATTTGGGAAGGTACAGACAGTTGGTGGGTTCAGATAAGGTGAATTCTGAGTACCCTGAAAAGCCTATTTTTTTTCCCCCAGGGCAAATGAGGATGAAAACCACAGACTGTTTAGATGTATCTATAAATAATATGGCTGAAGAAATGGAGGAGTTTAACGATTCTGGGGCAGATCATGAGAATACATCTGAAAAAAGTTTAAATTGATTTGCATATGACTCACTGACTGCATTTTCTGAGAATATAACAAGCCCTTTCAAGGAAAGATGAAATATGGAACTTGATGCTGAGAAACAAACTGGGCTAGTTTAGCAACATGAATATGGGAAAGGTTAGAGATGAGCAACCCATCGTATGAGCAACTTTTATGTTACAGTAATAAAAAGGCAAAAAAATTACAAAAAAAGTGCATTATTTGGAGGAGAGGCTGAAAATTCCCCTTAGAAAAAACTGCACAAGTGTTGCTCAATCTGGACGCAAGAAAAATGGGGTGGGACCAGACATCTTGGCCCTATTACAGTGCATGTGAATTTCTGACAGTCATTAGATACCCCATTTAATGCAAATTATCTCCTGCTGGAACTAGCTTCAACTTAATTTCAAGTAGGTACAAAGCTTGTCAAAGTAATTCAAGTAATCATAATCCTTTAATATTTCTGCAGTCAGGTGCTTTTATCAGTCACTGTAGAATTGAATTCATAACTTTTCATCTTGTGTTCTTGGCTGAGAACGCAGATACCCATTAGACTTTTCAAACAGTGATGTCCCAGAGAAAGCGTTGCTTGACTGATAGCTCTTCCTCTCAGATCTATTCTACCTAGTGCACAATGTTTATTGACGCTAGTTGAAAAGGTTTCATGTGCTTGCAGTTTCAGCTATTGACACTTCAAAATATCTGGATCATTGATACATTTATGGGGTTGAAATTAAATCTTTTTTTTAAGTAAGTAGAAAGTTATGAATTTTATATGAAACCCTTTTGTTAATATAGGCTTCAGTGGTTCTGTACAGGTTATATGATGGGTGACAAAAGCAAATTACTGCAAATGCCAGAATCTGAAACAGAAACATAAAATAGTGGAAAATCTCAGCAAGTTTGTGTTTATGACATCTTTATCAATCCCACTACCCCTTTCACCCTGACAAGTATCATCCTATATTCTATTGCCTTCAGCTCTGACTAAAGGTCATCCAGGCTCAAAATGTTATTCTCTCTCCACAGATGCTGTCAGATCTACTGAGATTTTCCAGCATTTTCGACATTTGTTATATATATTGGGTGAACAGGTATAGGTACAGGTTACATATTGGTTGACCAGCCATGATTGTACTGAATGTGGAATAGGCTCGAGGACCTGAATTGCCTACTCCTGCTTTCAGTTCTTATGTACTAATGAATGGGCATGAAAGTGCCATAGGCTGGCAAGAAGGGCAATGGAGAGTGGGTATAAGGGCATAACTTGGCTTGTAGGACATGAGGGGCCATGGGAATGTGTAGAGGGATGTTGCAATGGCGTGGAGTGTATGAGGGCTCATTGGGGGTTGGTGGGGTGGAAAAACTTGACATGGAGACATGAGGGGCCATGGGTGTGGGTAGAGGGGCATATTATGGGTAGGATCTTTTGGATTTAACTTTAAAAAGGCTCCCACACCTCTGAGGTGGAGTTGGACCAACTCCACAAAAATTGTGGAGAGCTAGGATATGCGTATCCTGCAGCGGAGCTGATCAGGTCAGGAGTGCACAGTGCAGGCAGGTAATCTGCACAAGTCCGCAATGGTGAAATTTTAGGGTACTGGGAATAGGGTCAGGAATCCCAGAATTGAGTCCCCGCCACAATTTTTACACCTCCATCAAATCTCCCATGTAAGGGCAGCATGGTGGCACAGTGGTTAGCACTGTTGCCTCACAGCGCCAGGGACCCAGATTCAACTCCTGGCTCGGATGACTGTCTGTGTAGAGTTTGCACTTTCTCCCCATGTCTGCATGGGTTCTCCTCTGGGTGCTCCGGTTTCCTCCCACATTCCAAAGGTGTGCAGGTTGGGTTGACTGGCCATACTAAATTGCCCCTAGTGTCAGGGGGATTAGCAGGGTAAATACGTGGGGTTATGGGGATACAGCCTGGGTGAGATTCTTGTTAGTGCAGGCTTGATGGGCCAAATGGCATTCTGCATTGGAGGGATTCTACGATTCTAAGTGTACATGACTCCATGTAAATCCAGTCCAATGTCACTACATGTAATCCAGGGGCCCAGGCTAATGCTTTGGAACACAGGTTTAAATCACACCATGTTGAATTTAAGCTCAATTAATAAGTCTGGAATTGAAAGCTAGTATCAATAATGGTGATCAAACAACTATCAGAGGTTATTATAAAAAAGGGATTACTAATGTCCTTTAGGGAAGGAAATCTGCCATCATGATCTGGTCTGGCTTCCATATGACCCAAACCTACAGCAGACTAGTTAGTTGACTCTTCACTGTGCTCTGAAATTGCCAAGCAAGCCACTCAGTTTAATTAGAAATGCACAACAAATGTTTACCTTGCCAACAATGCCCAAATCCCATGGAAAAAATAAGAAAAAACCCTCATCTTAAAGCTTTTTTTAAAATTCATTGGCGGGGCGTGTGTGTAGCTGGCTGGTTAGCATTTATTGCCCATCTCTATTCGTTCTTGGAGGATAGTTGAGAGTCAACTAAATTGCTGTGGCTCTGGAGTCACAAGTAGGCCAGACCAGGTAAGGATGATGGATTTCCTTCCCTAAAGAGTATTAGTGAACCAGGTGGGTTTTTCCGACAATGGTTTCATGGTGATCAGTAAATTCTTAATTCAAGATATGTTTTACTGAATCAAAATTCCAACATCTGCCGTCGCAGGATTCAAACCTGGGTCCCCAGAACATTAGTTGAGTTTTGGGATTAATAGTCGAGTGATAGTACAATTAGGCCATTGCCTCCCCTAACATTGAAGCCCAGTATTCCACTATTTTACTAAATGGTTGGTCCCGTATCTTTTACCAATCACTTTATATGTAATTTTCTGTCAGCTGACTTTTCACTGTTCCATCCAAGCCTTTCACACCTATATATTGAACAGAGGTTTCTCAAATAATAGACATTGTATACCGCACCTGCAGCAAGCAAGGCAGCAAACAATTCAATATACCTTGATAAAGTTACAAAAAAAACAGTATAGTTGGATTTTGTTAATAGGATTAAATGTTGACATTTTAAACTCAAGTCTGATTAGCTAATTCTTTTTAAACTTTATAATGGTGGCATCACTTTGAGATTCTGTACATTTTTTCATTATCTTTACTTTATGTTAAGTGCTAGCCTCACAGCAACTTTGATAACTTCATGAAACAAACAATTTTCAATACTGAATAGATTGAAATGCTATTCAGGTTATTGCTTCATTTTACCTCACATTCACGCTCCCTTATTTCTCTACACTGACTTTTATGATAGGTTCAGATTTTACTCGTTGAACTTAGATGCAAATAAAACCACCACTCACTGTTCCAGTCACTCACAATACACGTTTTTGGTAAAAGAACCACCAACTGTCTGGAAAAAAATTGCTCAACTGTAAAGACAAGAATGAGATTCCTAATGACAAGATCCAATTTTCTTTCATTGTGCCTGCCATCAGTGTTTTGAATTAATCTCGCTGCTTAAATTAGTCTCCAGCTTCCTTTGTTGCTCTGCATATTATACAGGCTTTTACAGTCCCTGGATCCGAACAAATGCAGCTAGACATAAAACATGCATTACTTGTTAACTTCTGTACTGCCAGAGCTCTGTTTACTTACGTAAAAAATGTTCAATGCCAGTCAATCAATTGAATTTTGATTCAGACACGTCCCTTCCCACCTGGGTAACAGATTCTGAGAAGAATGTTCAGTTCGTCTTGCAGATCTCGTTAAAACTTGATAGAATAACATTTGTGCTGTTGTGCAACTGTACCACAATCTTTTTTTTGAGTTTGTTTGAACATCAGCTGTCTGGGGCCTTCCAAAGTTGAAGAAAACTTACCTCAGCTTTTTATAAATGGAGTTGTTCTGCCAATGCTTTCACCCTTAATTATGCCTTGCTCCATTGAATCAATATATGCTTTTTGTGTTTTGATGAGTAGCAATAAGGCCACTGCTTTAGTTTAGTTATTATCTGTTTTCTCACTATCGCAAAGCATTTGTCATATTTAAAGCTAAATGCTTTTAATTTCATTTTGTCTTAATCTTTAACTGAGAGCATATTGTAAGCGGAGTCCTCCATTGGATATAGAAAAAGAGACCACAAATTACTGTTCATGGTTTTTGAGTGAATGCTTACAATGTTGATATGGCATTCAGCTTCCACTGCTTTGTACTGTGAAACAGTTCATGGTCAGAAACAGCAATGGAGTAGTTTGTAACTTTGGCTGATAGAAACACTCGCATTTATATAGTACCTTCCATGGCCTCAGGACGTCCCAAAACACCAGGTGGACAATGACGTACTTATGAAGTGTAGTCATTACTAGCAATGCAAAAATGCAGAAAATAATTCCTGGACAACAAGCTCCCACTGGTAGCAATATGCAGATCATCTGTTTTAGTGGTATTGGTTGAGGGATAAATATTGGCCATATCTCTTTGAAAATCCAGCCCATGTTGCTACCACTGAATCAAGGCATACTTGATAGATATGATTATGTAACTATGCCCATTGCTTATCTGTGGGACAGCTTTCCCAGACTTGGCACCTGTCAGCATTTTGTTTTTTAATTTGTGGAATATGGGCAATGCTGGTTTGCCAGCATTTATTGCCCAACCCTAGTTGCCTTTGATAAGGTGTTGGTGAGCTTCCTTCTGGAATCTTTGCAGTCTACATGCTATGGGTTGACCTACAATACCATTAGGGAAGGAAATACAGGATTTTGACCCAATGACTGCAAAGGAATGGCGATATGTCTTACAAATTTACTGGAGTTCTATGAGGATGTGTCTAGGGCGGTGGATAGAGGAGAGCCGGTGGATGTGATCTTTCTTGATTTTCAGAAGGCGTTTGACAAAGTACCTCACAAGAGGTTATGGCAGAAGGTCAGGGGACATGGAGTTGGGGGTAGGGTG
The DNA here is from genome assembly GCF_965287045.1 of Carcharhinus amblyrhynchos. Classification (NCBI taxonomy): domain Eukaryota; kingdom Metazoa; phylum Chordata; class Chondrichthyes; order Carcharhiniformes; family Carcharhinidae; genus Carcharhinus; species Carcharhinus amblyrhynchos. Next base: position 81,735,145 of record NC_137331.1, on the reverse strand, counting down.
TTAGCGTGGATAGAGGACTGGTTGTCAAATAGGAGGCAGAGAGTGGGGGTCAATGGGTGCTATTCGGATTGGCGGTTGGTGACTAGTGGAGCACCTCAGGGGTCGGTGCTGGGGCCTCAGCTATTTACCATTTACATAGATGATCTGGAGGAGGGAACCGAGTGTAGGGTGTCGAAATTTGCTGATGACACCAAGATTGGTGGAACGGCAAATTGCGCGGAGGGTGTGGAGAGTCTGCAGAAGGATCGAGATAGGCTGGGCGAATGGGCCAGGAACTGGCAAATGGAATTTAATGTTGGCAAGTGCGAGGTGGTCCACTTTGGTAGGAACAATGGTAGGAAGGATTATTACTTACGTGGAGAAAAACTGCAGCAGGCGACAGTGCAGAGGGACCTCGGGGTCCTTGTGCATGAGTCGCAAAAACCCAGCTTGCAGGTGCAGCAGGTGGTCAGGAAGGCGAATGGGATGCTGGCCTTCATAGCGAGGGGGATTGAATATAAAAGTAGGGAGGTCTTGCTGCGGCTGTATAGGGCATTGGTGAGGCCGCAGCTGGAGTACTGTGTGCAGTTTTGGGCGCCGTACTTACGCAAGAATATTTTGGCCTTGGAGGGAGTGCAGAGGAGGCTTACTAGGCTGATGCTGGAGTTGAGGGGGTTGAGCTATGAGGAGAGGCTGAATAAACTAGGCTTGTACTCATTAGAGTTTAGAAGAATGAGGGGAGATCTCATTGAGATGTATAAGATGATGAATGGGATGGATAGGATAGAGGTGGAGAGGCTCTTCCCGCTCAGAAAGGACAGTAGGACTAGGGGGCACAGCCTCAAGATAAAGGGGGGGCGGTTTAGAACAGAGTTGAGGAGGAACTTCTTCACTCAAAGGGTGGTGAATCTCTGGAATTCTCTGCCCGTTGAGGTGGTGGAGGCTGCCTCGCTAAATATTTTTAAGACACGGGTTGATGGGTTTTTGATAAGAGAGGGGATTAAGGGTTATGGGGAGAGGGCGGGAATGTGGAACTGAGCCACAACAGTTCAGCCATGATCTTGTTGAATGGCGGGGCAGGCTTGAAGGGCCAGATGGCCTACTCCTGCTCCTATTTCTTATGTTCTTATGTCTCCAAGTCAGGATGGAGAGTGTGTGACATTAATGTATCTTGAAGAATTTTTTAAAAATCATGTTCTCTGCAGTTGTAAGCTGACCTTTTCAGTTTTTATTCTCATTGTTGCTGGGCTGTCTACTAGAGCTCCTTTTATTGCTACTTCAATGGCTTAAATGGGGTTTTTTTTTAATAATGGGCCTCAGCTACTTTCTGGGAGTTGTTTTATGACGTTGCATTGTTAGGAGGAAAACTGGCAGCAGATCATGTGTTTTGGGCAATTTATTTTTCATAGTAAATTCAAAGTTTCACTTTTAATGTGGCTGGCAGCAGTTTTAGTTTAGAAGAGACATCAAGCTGAAAAAAAGTGTTTCTCACTCACCCTGGATTTGAAGATTCTGTTAGTTCAAAGCAAGGTTCCTGGCCTTCGTGGAGTGGAAAATCTGCTGTTGGTGGTTGGCTTGACTAGAGTCCCTGGTGTTTGGGAAGCTGTCCTGACTCCATGTATGCCTCAAGAGAACTTCAGCATCCAACCAAAGGACTACATTCCAGTATCACATGAGCTTTAGTCTTGTGTGTTAAACCTGTGAGAAAGGCTTTTGTTTATGGGATTTCTTTCATTGGAATGGTGTTTAGCTGTTAACTTTATACAATATCATGATATATTTTTTCTTGTTTGCAACTAGTAAAATTTCTTGCTCATTTTCTTTCTACACATGTTAATTATATACTTAAATAAACTTTATTTGATAAAAGCTCCTTAGTGGGTCATTTGAATCATACCTGAATTGAGATATCTCATGCTCACCCTAGCCAAATTCTGATTGCAAAACTTGTGATCCAAGCAGACTTCATAGAATACTTTGGAGTTCCTGATCTGAATTATAGCGAGTGGCTTGGAGGGGATTTTGCAGATGTTGATGAGGAGGACACTTCAGGATGGACCGGGCCTTCATTTTTTGCTGATTTAATGCCTCAGTTGCAGTTGAGTAAATTTTCAAGTTTTAAAGGTTGCATCCTTCTTCCTTCCAGCTCAATACAACTGAGTGGCTGGCCAGGCCGCTGAGGGAAGATAGAAGCCAATCACATAGTGATTGGAGCCATATTTCACACCAGACCAGGTAACAATGGCACTTTTTTATCCTTCGTGAACCAATTCGTTTTAAAGGCAACCCCACTGCTTCATGGTTACTCTTACTGATACTAGCTTTAGAATTCCAGGCTCCTCTTAAACATAATTCAAATTCATGAACTGCCATGGGGGATATGAACTCTTGTTGCCTGGATTATTAGCACTGACCCCTGGTTTAATGATCCAGTAAATAATTGCAACACTACTATATTCATCAATGAATTAAGAGTCTTTTAAGAATTCAAGAACAAGAAAGCAATTGCTTTTATTTAATTGCTTATGCTTTTAAAAAGTTGTGATTTTTCTTTTCTCAATGCCCTATAAAGAGCAACAGTCACTGAATCCTATATTAATCTTCAACTTCACTTTTCAAAAGAGTGAAACAGGCTGAAATGTTGAGATTTGAAATGAGACTTGCAGAATCACTATTCCTCTTCCCCTGCACCCCTCTTCCTCCCACCACCACGCCTCCTGCAGCCCCCACTTTTTCTGCAGCGAAAGGTCGCCATTTCCATTTGATGGGATCTTCCAGTTGCATGGTTCGTCCATCCGCTGCTGGGGCACCAGAGAGGGGGGTCGGCTTTGGCAGGGCAGGAAGATCCAGCTGGCAGGAAGGGCTAGGATATCCCATCCAAGGCCAATAGACCTTTTCATGGTCCACCCTTCACCTGCTCTGATTCCCATTGCGAGTGGGATGTTAAATTTCACCCTGTGTGTCAGCTGCTTGGTTCCTTATCCTTAGTATATGCGTTTCTGACTTACACAAATGTATCTGCACATGTATGCAAACAATATGCTCAGTTTGGGTTCTGCCAGGGTCATTCAGCTCCTGATCTTATTGCAGCCTTGGTCAAACATGCATAAAAGAACTGAATGCCAGAGGTGAGATGAGAGTGGCCGCCCTTTACATCAAGGCATCAAGGAACAAAACTGGAGTCAATAGGGTTCAGAGGAAAATCTCTCCATTAGTTGAAGACATACCTAACACACAGGAAGATGGTTGTGGTTGTTGGAGGTCAATCATCTCAGTTCCAGGACATAATTGTTTGAACTCCTCAGGGTAGTGTCCTAGGCCCAACCATCTTCAGTTGTTTCATTGATGACTTTCCTTCTGCCATTAGGTCAGAAGTGGAGATTTTCACTAATGATTGTACAATTTTCAGCACCTCTCACGACCCCTTAGATACTGAAGCCAGCCATGTCCCAATGCAGCAAGACCTGAACAATGTCCAGGTTTCAGTATTTTTTGCAACAGGTGCAGCAAGACCTGGACAACATTCAGGCTTGTGCTGGTAGATGACATGTAATGTTCATACCACACAATTAGCAGGCAATGACCATCTCCAACAAGGCAGAATCTAACCAACACCCCTTGACATTCATTGGCACCCACATCACTAAATTCCCAACTATCAACATCCTGGAGGCTGTCATTGACCAGAAACAGAGTTCAGCCATATAAATACTGTGATTATGGTAAATAAGAGGCTAGGAATCTTGCAGCAAGTAACTCACCTCTTGACTCCCCAAAGCCTGTCCACCATCTACAATGCACAATCAGGAGTGTGCAGGAACTCACCACGGCTGTTAGTGAACCAATTATCCTGTGGATTCCCTGGAGCGTAGAAGGATGAGGGGAGATTTGATAGAGGTGTATAAGATTTTGATGGGTATAGATAGAGTGAATGCAAGCACGCTTTTTCCACTGAGGCTAGGGGAGAAAAAGACCAGAGGGCATGGGTTAAGGGTGAAAGGAGAAAAGTTTAAAGGGAATATTAGGGAGGGCTTCTTCACGCAGAGAGTGGTGGGAGTGTGGAATGAGCTGCCGGACAAAGTGGTAGATGCGGGGTCACTTCTAACATTTAAGAAAAACTTGGACAGGTACATGGATGAGAGGGGTGTGGAGGGATGTGGTCCAAGTGCAGGTCAGTGGCGCTAGGCAAAAAGTGGTTTGGTACAGACAAGAAGGGCCAAAAGGCCTGTTTTTGAGCTGTAAATTTTCTATGGTTTTCTATGGCTCCTTAGATAGCACTTTCGAAACCCACAATCACCACCATCTAGAAAGACAAGTGCAGCTGACACATGGAAACATCACCACCTGAAAGTTCCCCTCCAGGTCACTCAACATCCTGACTTGGAAATATATCGCTATTCCTTCACTGTCACTGGGTCAAAATCCTGGAATTCCCTCCCTGACAGCACTGTGAATGTACCTACACCTCAGGGACCATGATGGTTCAAGGAGGCAGCTCACCATCACTTCTCAAAGAAAACCAGAGATAGGTAATAAATGTTGGCCTAGTCAGTGAGGCCTGCATCCCATAAATGAATTTAAAAAACAATCCACTCCAACAAGTTATAAAAGATGTACATTTACATTGCACCTTTCATTAATTCAGGGCATCCCACAGAATTTTTCAGCCATTGAAATTCTTTGAAATTTAGTCACTGTTGCACTGCTGGAAACACAACAACCAAATTATAAGCACCCACAAACTGTGATGCGCAAATGATGATCTGTTTTCTTTTGAGATGTTGACTGCAGGATCAATACTTATTAGCAGAGCAAGGATAATGTTTTTGCTCTCCTTTGAAATTGTGCCATGGAGTCTTTCACACCCACAGGAGGGAATAGACTGAGCCCGGGTTTAATGCTTCATCCAAAAAGATGGTACTCCAATGGTATTAAACTCTCTCAAGTATGACACTGATATAAGACTTGAAGCCATAGCCTTGTAATTCAGAGCTCAGACTACTACCAACTGAGCTATGCACTGACATAATTGCTATTCAACAATTTCATAACATCCCTAATTCCTCCGAAATTGCATGACAGTTCGAAGAGCAAAGCACAGCAAAAATCAAACAATTTTCCTGAATCTACTTTAACTCACACTGTTTTGCCATTGACATCTATTTCCTAGTGTAGATAAACGATGAGGTAAATAATTTAGCAATGAAACCTCCTAATTGGCTGCCTCTACCTTTGCTGTCCTTAGCTCTTGATGCGGGTCAGGGACCACAAAGACACCTCATCATACAGCTGCCCTCCGAGGTTTGCATGAAGTTCAAAAATGGTGAGGCCTCTTGGAGTTGAGGGGATACCCTTCCTAAGCCATCAAGTAAGAAGGCACAAACCAGGTTAAAGTCAAACAGGTTTGTTTGGTTGCAAAAGCCATTAGCTTTCGGAGCGCTGCCCCTTCATCAGGTGAGTGGGAGTTCTGTTCACAAACAGGCACATAAAGACACAAACTCAATTTACAAAATAATGATTGGAATGCAAACCTTTACAGCTAAACAGCTGACAGTGAAGGAATAGCAATATATTTCCAAGTCAGGATGGTGAGTGACTTGAAGGGAACTTTCAGGTGATGATGTTCTCATCAAGTACAGACTTTCCTAGCCAAAACCCCAGCTGATGTTCTCTGGACTACCACAGGGAGCTATTAAAGCTGCTGGCCTCTGTATGCAGTGCAGAGCTGATTAACAAGTGACAGAGTGCCTCTGCAGCTGCAAAATCATCACCCACACTGGGCTCCTTAATCACCGCAGCTGACTGTGTGCCTCCATGGTGCAGCAGCTAAACTGGTTCACTGCCTACCCCTGGGAATTTCTCCACTGACATTGGAGAACCATCCTCAGTGCTTGCCTCAACTCGTCTCACACCCAATCCATCCCTACCATCTCCCGCAAAAATCTAGTCCTATGATTCTGTTGTCCTTTGAATCCAGTATATCACACAGAGAGCAGACATTAATTATTCATTGAATAGCCATTAGTTGCCTAGATTCTATTTTTCAAAATGTGTTTAAATAATGTTTCAGATTTGTAGACAAAAATGGCTTGATTAAAATTGACAACACGTGACAAGAGTTCAGCTGAATTCAGAGATCATTTACTTAACATGGAACATCCAAAGCATAATGAAACCAAGTAATTACATCTAATTTTGGATGGTTCGTTCAATGCAAAGTTAAACCGCAACGAAAATGCCCCTCTTAAAAACAGGATCTACATGCATTTTCTACTGGATATAAAAATGTAGACTGTTAGAGCTGTATTGCTCGGCAGTTGTTAAATATGTTGCTAGTACAGAATTGTGTTAAAAGGAGCGTTCCTTGTTCTAAGATATATGTATCACCATGACATGAAAAAAAAATGTTCATTGCTGCCTACCTAAAGAAAATCATTGCAGTCTCCAATGAAGGGAAAATAAAGGCAATAGGAAGCTTCTGGTTACATGCTGAGCTGGAGTTGCTACAATAACAGAATAAGTAGATTTGGAAATATCAGCACAGTGAGGAGAAGATTCCTTTGAGTCTCTCAGAATGGGGCTGGTGGCCCTTATTGTTGTTCAACAGTGTGGAGGTGGTGGCAGCAAAGAGTGAGCCAAAAGTATAAACTACCTCGAGACTCAGCACTCACTGAACAAACTACGCCCTGGGAATGGAAGTATTTCAAAGTAATCAGCTGGAAAGGTGTGAAGAAGGTGGACCATCTGGTGCACAAAGAACTACAGAGTCATGCAGCTATCCACAGTGGAGTACCAGTGGGACAGCAGCTTACTTGTGAATCCCACTTTGTTTTCCCCACAGTGTCCTTCCAGTCAGCTGCAGGGGACGCAGCTGCTTTGCTGCTCAGGAGACCACTAAGGACAAAACTTAAGTTCTATTTTCCCCATGTGCTCAACTATATAAATTTCAGTTATGGTAGTAGCAATGGAACATGCAGATTTCCCATGTTCACTTCCCCAGGGCACCGAGTATTATTTGTGCAATGACCAAAACTCTGATTTCTTTTATCCACTATAAAATCAAATTTATTTCAATGGATCATGCATTACAAATTTGTTCCTGAGGTGTAATTGGCACTTCTCTGCACAGTGTGCAACTGGTTTAATGATGTCTCTGTTATTTATACTAAATAGAAAGCAGACACATAAATAGAAAGGATGGACAGGAAGAGGCAAGTTGGTCCTTTTTGGATTTGTCTCTGGCAGCTGTGTTTGCAATGAGGCAATCATTGCCCCCAAGACTTCCATCAACAAGAGGCTATGGAATCATCTTGACAGAAGCAACAACACTGGGTTAAATCAAGGGGAAACAAAAGCTGGGAAATGCATCTCTGACCGTCAAGAACAAATGAAGATGAGTTACAGAGTTGATGTACTGGGGACAGGAGAGATGACACTGGCAAAGAGCTCTTGAATCAGTTTCTTTGAGAGTTCTGGGAACTAGGGACACTGACAATTGATGCCATTCCTGCTTTTTATCTTCTTCATGCTGTTCATCCTCTCCCCTTCCCTACTTCCTGCTGTCCAGATGGTGACAAGTCAGTCCCTCTGAACAGCAAAGTTATTCAGCACACACACACACAACATACAAATTTGGAAACACAGTCAGGCACGAACTGTAAAGCTTCATCCAGTGGAAGTACTTCTTGAGCAACCGATCATTTTGCTCACTTACATTTCAGGTTGTGATATAACGCTTATGCCTGATGTTTTTGCCTGGTTTGCTGACAGGAATAATGAAGTCAGGTTTGGTGGGGCTTTATTCATCATGATGTGGAGATGCTGGCATTGGACTGGGGTAAACACAGTAAGAAGTTTCACAACACCAGGTTAAAGTCCACCAAATAAACCCGTTGGACTTTAACATGGTGTTGTGAGACTTCTTACTGGCTTTATTCATCACCCAGAGGCCAGCCTCTGACCTGACCGTCTGACTGGAATAATGGAAACACAGATGACTGGTACAGAATATACGTGAAAAGTTTATAACCTGGCACAATCCTGCAGTTCAGAAAAAAACTACACCCTGGGAGTGGTATCTGTTTCTATTTAAAAAGATGCCAAGCCAGTGATGGGGACATGCAAGGCAAAGTGGATGCAGCAGATGGATCTTGATGAAGACTGGTAAGTCGGAGAAGCCAATTCTCTTGTCCCAGTTTGCTCTATCCACAGGGAATGTGGTGTAAATGCTTTTCCTGGTAATCCTCTGAACTTTCCATACACCTGACGAAGGAACAGCGTTTCCGAAAGCTTGTGGGTTTACTATCAAATAAACTATTGGATTTTAACCTGGTGTTGTGAGACTTCTTACTGTGTCCCTCTGAGAAACAGTGATGCACAGCTAGCCATGAATGTCATTCATATGTCAAGGTGCAGCCTGAAGGAAACGCGCATTGACCAATGGTTAATAATAAGTATTCTCTGAAGGCATCCTGTTAGCATGATGGCCTCCACAGTGTCCTCCTCCTCTATTGTTGCAACTTCCCCCCATCTTCTTTCTTGCTTTCCCTTCTTCTCCAGCCCTAAAGGTTAAACTATGAACCACCCAGGACTGAATTAAACTTATACTGAACAAATAAAAGTACTCGAGTACTCACACAAGATAATAATTAAAACTCAAAATTCAACTACTCTGGCTCTCTCCAAGTTTTGAAGTGACTTAATTTGATAGTAAATACCCATATTCCTTGAATCTCTCACAATACCACAGGTTATCTATTAGCAATATATTTTTGATGAGGTTAGGCATTTATGGCATTCTACATCTGAAGATTGCTTTAGTCTCTCTGGGTCTCTTATCTGTCACTCCCTGATGTAGCTTAGATTTTTACATTTTCGGGTATTTTTGTTGCAAAATATACGGCGCAATCTAGCAGCTTGTTCGCTGCAGGCGCATATCCCACAACGGCCATTAAGATTCACAAGCGGCAAAAAACAGGATTTGCACTAGGGGATCGCTGTTTGAAAATTTCCTTGCCTCCCTCCTGTGACGTGATCAGGTTCACATCCTGTGAGGGCGTAAATCCCATCTCCATGAATGAAAGCTTTGCGCCATAGAACATAAGAAGTAGGAACAAGAGTAGGCCACCTAGCCCTTCGAGCCTGCCCTGCCATTCAGTAAGATCATGGCTGATCTGAAGTGGCTCAGTTCCACTTTCCCGCTTTCTCCCCATAACCCTTAATTCCCTTGTCTATAAAAAACCTATCTACCCGTGTCTTAAATATATTTAGCGAGGTAGCCTCCACCACTTCAACGGGCAGAGAATTCCAGAGATTCACCACCCTTTGAGTGAATAAGTTCCTCCTCAACTCTGTTCTAAACTGCCCCCCCAACTTATTTTGAGGCTGTGCCCACTAGTCCTGCTGTCCTTTCTGAGTGGGAAGAATCTCTCCACCTCTATCCTATCCATCCCTTTCATTATCTTATACGTCTCTATAAGATCCCCCCTCATCCTTCTAAACTCCAACGAGTACAGGCCCAGTCTATTTAGTCTCTCTTCATAGTCCAACCCCCTCATCTCCGGTATCAGCCTAGTGAACCTTCTCTGCACTCCCTCCAAGGCCAAAATATCCTTGCGCAAGTGCGGCGACCAAAACTGCACACAGTACTCCAGCTGCGGCCTCACCAGTGCCCTGTACAGTTGCAGCAAGACCTTCCTGCTTTTATACTCCATCCCCCTCGCTATAAAGGCCAGCATCCCATTCGGCTTCTTGATCACCTGCTGCACCTGCAGACTGGGTTTTTGCCATAGTGTCTGCCATAATGTATACTCCTCTCTCTTCCCTCATATCACCAGCAGCATGATGTCACAATGGCACAAATCACTACTGGTCTTCAAAAGTGAAGAGGAAGGAGAGTGGTAGAACTATATTTTAAATGCAGATTGGGGAGGTCTGCAAAGATGACACCCTAATCAGGCCCTGCCCCCCCCCCCCCCCCCCGCGCCCCCCCGCCCCCCCCGCCCCCCAGAAAATAAAACAAAGTTTTTCGATGTTCAGCTTGGCAATACAAGGTTGCATAAAGTGAGTAGGTAATGTTCATCATTGGTTTATTTGAAGGAATTTCAAGTTAGCAGCACCACGGCTATGTTCAGGGAAGTCAGAGAGTTTGATGAGAGAAGCGAGGACTGGGAAGAATAGGTGGAGAGATTGCAGCATTTATTTTTAGCAAATGGAATAGGAAACAAGGAAAAGCAACACTTGATTCTCCTGAGTGTGTGTGTGTGTGGGGTGAAGTTGATGAGGACCTGGCTATTCCATGGAAACCAATGGAGATTTTATTTGCAGATTTAGTTGCTCTGGTCCAGAATCACATTGGACTACTTTTATTTTGATCTCAAGTTATCACAGAGTTAAAATCCCAGATTTTGCATAAATAAAATTAGAATCTGTTCCAAGATGTATGATAACTGAACAGTTTCACTTTAGCATCAGTTATGATATCCTATTGGGCAGCAAGGGATTAAGTTCTAAACAGTGCAATAAATTGAACAGGTTCCATTCATTCTCAGCTGGACATAGTATTTTGTGTGTCCTTGGGAGTTGAAATGAGTAAACCACTGCATTCCTAATGAGGACAATGGGATCTTCATCCAACTTCAAATGCAATATGGGGCTAATGGCCACTGTAATCAGATTCTGAGCTCACTGTATAAGGTTAGACTGCAATGCTTCTTCCACTAATCTGTTTTAATGCAGTACTTTATCCTTGAATCTTGAATGCGCAGTATGCTTGCTGAAGTGTGGAAAGCATTTCTGTGCTATGAGCCTTTACTTATGAACAAGTAGTATTATTCTAGTACGGTTTTCAGGATGAACCTTAATGTTAATTCCATGTGTCGCTGAGCCAATTCTAAGCATATTCATCTGGTGCTCCAGATTACTGTTTTTAGATAGCAGTCACTCAATCCTGACTTTTACTCTGCCTTCACATCAATGACAAAGGAAGATTTTATGTGGAATTTCATCGAGTTACAGGTTTTACGCTGCAGTTGCTGCAAAATTATGAAGGATTGTGATAGAATAAGTAAGAAAGGGCAGGAGATTCGGTAACTCAAGGACACAGATTTAATGTTTAATCATTAAATGGTTTCATGAATGAGATAGATATATTTTTGATAAAAAACAGGTTAAGGAGATATTCAGAACAGGTAGGGAGGTGGATTTGAGACCAGGGAGAGATTAGCCATAATCTAATTGAATGGCAGAGCAAGCTCGAAGGGCTGAATTGCTGACTTCCGCTCCTAATTGCAATGTTATTAATGTAATTGGCAAAATAATCAAAGGGAAGATGGAGAGATATTTTTTCTTATACACAAGTTATGATAATTTGGAATTCACCATCTAAAAGGGTGGGACAAGCCGATTCATATGAACTTTCAAAAGGGAATTGGAGATATACCTGAAAGAGAAAAATTACTCAACTTTGGGGAAAGGGCAGGGAGTGAGGCTAACTAAATAGCTCTTTCAAAAAACTGCTACAAGCACGAAATGCCAAAAGCCTTCCTTCTGCGCTGCATCATTCTACAATCTGTCATCATGACAGTCACTCTAAATACAGATCAAATCAAGATTATTAAAATGTGTTTTTTTAATCTGAATGACATCGCAGAATGAACACAAAGATAATTTATTGGCAGGAGAAGCTCACAGGTGGCGGACATGAAGGGACAGGACTGGTACTGCATGGCAACCAGCCAACCCTGAAGCAATTGAACCCAGGTTTTAATATCAGATGCAGAAAAATACCACATCCAAGGCTGTATGCATTGTTAACTTGCTGGAACACATCACTTACTGTTTTGTGTGTTTTTTTGGTTCATTTGCAGCTTTGTTTTTCAGTAAGTAACTCCCCTTTTTATGTAGGATCATTATGTAGGTGTCAACCAGCTGACTTATTTGGATGTAAATGGATATATATAGCACACATCTGTGGAGTTATTAATGATTAAAATGCTTTAAAGACATTCCATAAAGCCCATGAGGAATTATCGTAATCAAGATAAAGAGCTGGCTTTACTTGATCATATGTTTTGCATATAGTAAGCATCCTTTCTTTCCACACGATGTCGCACCAGAAAATTACTTAAACTCTGGTGGGTTAGATTAATTTCACAGTAGAGAAACTCCATAACAAATGTGATGAAATCATATTGAAGAAATACAAATGTTAAAAAATTGGTAATTCCTAGAAGACAAGGCATGTCATTAAATATATTAGAGTCATTTAAATCATCTGCTCCTCCATTTAGTTCCTTCGAAGTGGTGACAGTACTTAGCAGCTTGCTGACATAGTGAGGAACACTGGTAGTTCTCCATGCTTAGACACTGACATCTAATTAGTCTCCACACTCTTAAATTAAATAATGTTTGTGTTTAGCTCCTTCTAACTCATCAGGTTGAATTTTGCAATCAAAATAATGGTGAGGATAATAGCAAGCATCGTTACTAACGTGTGAATCAGACAGCAATTTCCAGTGGCTGCACATGTGTAGCAAAATGTATAACTCAGAAAGCATCTTGTCTGAGATGGCATGGTCCTCCAAAGGCTGCACGATAAAGCCAGTGCATCGGGACATCCACTATTCAAACACATGGAAGGCGGAGAAATTCTGTAGTTACCTGATATATTAGCATTAAAGTCACCAGGGGAGGTTGATTTTGTCCATTCTAGTAAAGTACACTCATAACGACTGCCAAACAACCTCTGGAGATTAAGTTTCACAGATTTATAGGGTGGGATTTTCCAGCCACACTTACCCCAAGACCGGTCAATGGACCTTCCATGCTCTGCCCCTTGCCCGCTCCGATTCCTGTGGCAAGCGGACCGATAAAATTCTGGCCATAGGCTCAGTACGTTGGATTTTAAGTAGTGTTGGAGATTTAAACAAAAATAAATATGTAAGTGCATTTTTATTTTTTCTTCATATTTCTTTTACATCTTTTTGAACACTAATCATTTTTCCCTCTCTATTTCTATACTCTGATTTGGTACTGAATTAATATTCAGACACTTCCTGATTTAGATTCTGCACTGCTCATTAATGATTCTTCAATCTGATTGATTAAAAAAATTTGCAGTTGCTTTCCCTATACACACAGATCTCTGATGACCCATAGAGGGGACTATGCTTTATTGACAGTTTCCATTGACTGGAACTTGCAGCACAAAAGGTCCTAAAATATGTCTGAGTATGTGTAATGAATGGCTGGTGCTTTCGCTCACCACTATGAGCAAAATCTGGCCTAACATGCAATATCTATGGGTAAAAGTATAAGGTTAAATTATGCACATTGGTGATTCTGCACAATCCTTCTACTGTGGTACAGTGGAAGGCACTATTTTCATTGTCTTCACATCAGAACTGAAAAGTGGGTGCTGGATTTTTAGCCCCTGATGGGAGTAAGAATGGAAGCAGCCCAGGGATTACTATTGATCAGATATGGGCTAGCCATTTAAATACTGTGGCTACCAGAGCAGGTCAAAGGATAGGAATTCTGCAGTGTGTAATTCAATTCCTGACTCCCCAAAGCCAGTTCATCTACAAGGCACAAGTCAGGAGTGTAATGGAATACTCTACACTTGTCTGGATGAGTGCAACTTCAGCAACACTCAAGAAGCTAAACACTATCCAGGACAAAGAAGCTTACTTGATTGCTACATCCTCCACAAATATTCAATCCCTCCACCACTGACGAACAGTGGTAGCAATATGTACCATCTATAAGAACTAACTAAGGGTCCTTAGGCAGCACTTTCCAATCCCTTGATGACTACCATCTCGAAAGATAAGAGCAGCAAATATTTGGGAACACCGTTACATGGAGTTTCCCCTCCAAATCATTCACTATCCTCATTTGGAAACATATTACTGTTCCTTCACTGTTGTTGGATCAAAAACTTGGAACTTGCTCCCTAGCAGCACTAAGTACATATCAAGGTCTGCAGGAGTTCAAGAATGCAGCCCACCACCACCTTCTCATGGGCAACTATGATGGACAATAAATGTTGGCCTAACCAATTGTTGTGGGAAAATCACCCTTGGTGTCAGATTTAAAGATTTAACATGCAGTTTATTGGACAAAGCTCTGGGAGAAGCATTGGGCTCTCTACAGTGCTCGCAGTCACCCTCTCAACTCTAAAATGGCAGCTGAGCTTCTTTTATACATTTTCAAATAGTGGACAAGTATGGACATTAGCAGTTATCACATTGTTATACATTTTGGAGAGTAGACAAATACAGACGTTAGCAATTAACACATCATGATACATTTATGTCCTTCTTTAATGATTAATCTTGTTAACAAAACTCATCATTTTGGTTCTGCCTTATCTCAAGTTAAGGTGATCATCTGGGCCTTAAGGTCTGATTTATTTCCTGTAGTAATTTGACACTAACAGGATTTAACTCGTTGTGCAATGTCTGTGCCTAAGTCAGCACATCTTAATGTCTTTTCACAGAGTCCATTTTGTACCAGGTAACCATCTTGTATCTTTTAATTTCAGGTTTACTCCAACACAATGATGCCCAAAAATCTGGATGTGGAAATTTGTGAATGCTGGTTTGACAGCACCATCCTGGGCAATTTTTGTGAAGGCCAATGGTGGGTGGTAGGGTAGATTATTGAGAGTTGTTCAATGCCACTTACGGCCTATTGTTGGTGATCAACTGGAATTTTCCATTCAACCTACTAGCCCACCAAGCACAGTCGTTTCAGTGGAGCAGAGTGCACACTTTGCATAATCTTTCTTCGTGATTGACTAAATTGAATGAAATGGCAGGAATTTCACAGGCATGCCCGCCCCAATTCCAGGGGTGGGCAAGGCTTGGAAGACAGCATTTTCTGTTGACCTTGGATGGGATTGTAAGAACCTCAGGTGGACGTGCTGGTAAAACTCTGCCCAGTGAGTCAGGACTAATTGTGCAAGAAAGCCATGAATTCAATGAGCCAATTTGCATTTCTTGTTCTGAGCTTCCATTGCTTTCTTTGTCAAAGCAATAAATTAACCACAAGGCCTCAAAAGAACTTTTACTTTGGACCGTACTGCACTTTTCTGCTTGGTTCTAAATATTAACCACAAAATCTATAGGGACCAAGGAAAAGCTGATAATCTCAGTTATTTCTACAGATTCATATTAAAGCCTGCAAAATGAATTGATCAAACCCCGAATCTGAACACTACAGATCTGATCAGTAAACCCATTATTTCTCAGAGAGTTGCTTTATCTGCTCATCGATTTGTCGTCAACCCTATATTTGGCCTTTAAGATGAGTGGTGATAGCATGTTCTTATTCATTTGGCTTCACAGCATTGCAAATTTCTAGCTTAGACAGTGAAAATGACAGCAGCCAAAGTCACAAACTGTCCTGAGCAATCAGCCCATTTCAGTCTATACCATTTCAATGTTACCTTCTCTGGATTGCTGAACTGATATATTTGCAGCTCACTTCAGACAGAGCAATCTGCATGACTACGAGGTGGAAAATACTTTATTCTCTCCCTGTTCTGGAATTAAACCCAGGACAATTGGTAGTGAGAGTGTGACAGAAAATATTAATAGCAGGAGTAAAAGTTGGTTTCTCATTATCAATGGTCATCAAGACTACCTTGAAGTAACAATTTGGTCTCAAATTCTTTACATGATCAAAAAAAAACATGTTGAAATCAGAATAGAAGAGAATTTTCTTTGCACAGGAATAATGATATTCATAACATTTGATAGCAACATATAAAGAGTCAGAGCCCACAAGGGAGCATTTCACTCCATCTTGCTGGCCTTCGAATTCAGAAGCAGAATTGAAAATCTTTCCCAAGTTAGCATCTGAAATATTTCTGATCTGAAGCACAATTTTTGAAAAGTTATAAATAATTTGTCTATACAACATTACACATACACTTCTGGCTATGCACAAAGAGAGAAAATGAAAAACTTGCACTTATGTAGTACCATCCATGACCTCAGGGCATCTAAAAGTGCTTTAAAGCTAAGGAAGTTTTTTATTTGATGTGTAGCTCGTCACTGCTGTCATGTAAGAAACAAGGAAACCACTGTATGTACATAGCTGGGCCCAAAAAACAGCAATCTGATAATCAACAGATAATCTTGCTTTTAGGTGTTGATTGAAGTGTAAGTACCATCTTGGACACTCCATTCTTAACAATTTCAGATCCATAACTGATCTTTCTGGAAAACGGGATAGAATTTGCCTCAGCACAGAGATGTTAAGCTGAAGCCCATCTACCCTAGATAAATGTGAAAAACTCTCTGACACTATTCTGAAGAAGAGTTATCTCAATGTTCTGGGTCAATATTTATCACTTAGTCATCACAAAACATTACGCTGCTGTTTGAGCCACTTGCTATGCATAAAATTGCTGTTATGTTCTCCATATTACAACAGCACCTCCTCTTTACTCATGAGTTATTTGGTTTGGTTGAAATAATTGGCTGTTTCTAGTGGTTGTACAGACTGCAGTTTATAGGAACCTGCTTAAAGAACAATAGTGCAGATGCTCATTAAGGCAGGAGTCTATTTCCCATTTTTATCAAAGATGGGCTAAAAATGGACTTAGACCTATTTTTGGATGCAAGGATTGTGATGCTCAAATACCCTGTGCCTGGTTCAGTTGAGGCAGGCAACATGTGCTTACATAGCCCCACTTGAAATGCTCTATTGACTGGCTGCAAGATCAGCAGAGGGCCCATGAGCATAGGTGAATAGCATGCATTACAGCAAGCTGCATTTCTTAAAACAGAGGCTGCCCACTTAAAGTCAAGATACACTCAGGGTACAGCAATGCTGGAACAGGTAAAACAAATCTTTGATGTAAGATAGGAGACTGCAAATTGAAAATGTGGTAAGAGAGAGGGCTGCCAGGCTCTCATATTTGGCTTCTAGTGACTGAAACAAAATGGGGAAAAGAGGTGATGTTTCCGGTTCCTGGATCATTGGGACCTCTTTAGGGGCAGGTGTGACCTGTACAGTAAAGACAGATGGCACTTGAATCCCAGGGGGACCAATATCTTGGCGGGAAGACTGGCTAGGGCTACTGGGGGGACTTTAATCTAGAAAGGTTGGGGGAAGGGAACAGAGATGAGGAGACTGAGACCGAGGAGGTTAGCTCCCGGGTAGGGACGGACTGTAGACAGTATGAGAGGGAGGTTAGACGGGTGGTGGAGAACAGAAATGTCCAGACTGAGGGGCTGAGGTGTGTCTATTTTAACGCCAGGAGTGTAGTAAATAAGGTAGATGAGCTTAGGGCGTGGATTGCTGCTTGGGAATGTGATGTGGTGGCCATTACAGAGACGGATATCTCAGGGACAGGACTGGGTACTTCAGGTGCCAGGATTCAGATGCTTCAGGAAGGACAGGGTTGGGGGCAAAAGAGGTGGTGGAGTGGCACCTTTGATTAGGGACAGTGTCATGGCTGCAGAGAAGGTGGATGCCGCGGAGGGACTGTCTACAGAGTCTCTGTGGGTGGAAGTTATGAACAGCAAAGGGTCGATAACTTTGCTGGGTGTTTTCTATAGGCCACCCAATAGTGACAGGGAAGTTGAGGTGCAGATAGGGAAACAGATCCTAGAGAGATGTAGTAATAACAGAGTTGTCGTGATGGGAGACTTTAATTTCCCAAACATCGACTGGAATATCCCTAGGGTAGGGGGTTTGGATGGGGAGGAGTTTGTTAGGTGTGTTCAGGAGGGTTTCCTGACACAGTACGTGGATAAGCCTACGAGAGGAGAGGCTGTACTTGACCTGGTGCTGGCTAATGAACCAGGACAGGTGTTGGATCTCTCGGTAGGAGAGCATCTTGGGAATGGTGATCATAATTCTATCTCCTTCACGATAGCATTGGAAAGAGATAGGATCAGGCAGGCTAGGAAGGTGTTTGTCTGGAGTAAGGGGAAATATGAAGACATCAGGCAGATAATTGGATGAATAAACTGGAAGGAGGCGTTCTTGGGGAGAAGTACAGAAGGAAGGTGGCGGATATTCAAGGAATGTTTGACTGGAGCTCTGCACGATAACGTTCCGATGAGACAAGGAGGTTTTGGTAGGTCACGGGAACCGTGGTGCATGAAGGTTGTGGTGAACCTAGTCAGGAAGAAAGGAAAGGTGTATAAAAGGTTCAGAGAGCTAGGAGATGTTAAGGATCTAGAGGAGTATAAGGATTGTAGAAAGGAGCTTAAAAAGGAAATTAGGAGAGCTAGAAGGGGACATGAGAAGGCCTTGGCAGGTAAGATTAAGGAGAATCCCAAGGCCTTCTACAAATATGTAAAAAATAAAAGGATGAGAAGAGAAGGGATAGGACCTATAAAAGGTGAAGGGGGAAAAGTCTGTGTGGAACCGGAAGAAATGGCAGAGGTGCTTAATGAGTACTTTGCCTCAGTATTCACGGTGGAAAGTAATCTGGGAGGTTGTACTACAGGTTTGCGGCAGTCTGAAAAGATTGAGTATGTGGATGTTAAGGAAGAGGATGTGTTAGAACTTTTAAATTCTATCAAGATAGACAAGTCACCGGGACCGGATGGGATGTACCCCAGGTTCCTGTGGGAGGTGAGGGAAGTGATTGCAGAGCCCCTGGCGATGATCTTTGCGTCGTTGATGGAGACAGGAGAGGTTCCAGAGGATTGGAGGATTGCGGTTGTGGTTCCTATTTTCAAGAAAGGGAACAGGGATAGCCCGGGAAATTACCGACGAGTGAGTCTGACCTCAGTGGTTGGTAAGTTGATGAAAAGGCTTCTGAGGGACAAGATTTATGAGCATTTGGAGAAGTTTAGAATGATCAGAAATAGTCAACATGGTTTTGTCAAGGGCAGATCGTGCCTTATGAGCCTAGTTCTATGAGAATGTGACTGAACACATTGACAAAAGAAGAGCGGTAGACGTGGTTTACCTGGACTTCAGCAAGGCGGTTGATAAGGTCCCCCATGCAAGACTTCTTGAGAAGGTGAGAGGGCATGGGATCCAGGGGACTTTGGCCTTGTGGATCCAGAACTGGCTTGCCTGCAGAAGGCAGAGAGTGGTTGTGGATGGGTCTTCTTCTGCATGGAGGTCTGTCACCAGTGGAGTGCCCCAGGGATCTGTTCTAGGACCCTTGCTGTTTGTCATTTTCATAAATGACCTGGATGAGGAAGTGGAGGGATGGGTTAGTAAGTTCGCAGACGATATGAAGATTGGTGGTGTTGTGGATGGTCCAGAGGGATGTCAGAAGTTGCAGCGGGACATAGATAGGATGCAAGACTGGGTGGAGAAGTGGCAGATGGACTTCAATGCAGATAAATGTGTAGTGGTCCATTTTGGCAGGACCAATGGGATGAAGGAAAACAATATCAAGGGTAGGAGTCTTAGCTGTGTGGAAGAGCAGAAGGATCTTGGGGTCCGGGTCCATAGGACTGTTAAATCGGCCTCGCAGGTGGAGGATGTGGTCAGGAAGGCGTATGGTGTACTGGCCTTCATTAATCGAGGGATTGAGTTTAGGAGTCGGGACGTAATGCTGCAACTTTATAAGACCCTTGTCAGACCCCACTTGGAGTACTGTGTGCAGTTCTGGTCGCCTCACTATAAGAAGGATGTAGAAGCTATTGAAAGGGTGCAGAGGAGATTTACAAGGATGTTGCCTGGATTGGGAGGCATGCCTTATGAAGATAGGTTGAGGGAGCTGGGACTCTTCTCTCTGGAGAGATGAAGGTTGAGAGGCGACCTGATAGAGGTTTATAAGGTGTTGAGAGGAATAGATAGGGTGGATTCTCAGAGGCTATTTCCCCGGGCTGAAATGGTCGCTACGAGAGGACGCATATTTAAGGTGCAGGGAAGCAAGTACAGAGGAGATGTTAGGGGTAAGTTTTTCACTCAGAGGGTGGTGAGTGAATGGAATCGGCTGCCGTCGGTGGTGGTAGAGGCGAACTCACTGGGGTCTTTTAAAAGACTTCTGGATGAGTATATGGGATCTAATGGGATTGGGGGTTATAGATAGGTCTACGGCTTAGTAGGTATAGAAGTGATCAGCGCAACTTGTGGGCCGAAGGGCCTGTTTGTGCTGTAGTGTTCTATGTTCTACCTGGGGTTGGGGAATCCTCAAGGCATAATCTCCAAAAAGGAATGGGAGCAGGCACAAGCAGTTGATTTCTGGGGTGTCAAATCTGATATTCCCTGTATGATTTTTTCCTTGTAGGAAGTCTCACAACATCAGGTTAAAGTCCAACAGGTTTATTTGGTAGCAAAAGCCACTAGCAAGTGGCTCCAAGTGGAGAGGATCTCCAAGAAGAGCGCGCATATCGACAGTTAGTGGCTTTTGCTACCAAATAAATCTGTTGGACTTTAATTTGGTGTTGTGAGACTTCTTATTGTGTTTATCCCAGTCCAACGCCGGCAGCTCCACATCATGATTTTTCCTTGCCTTAGTTACTAGCCCTCAGATAACAGTCATACACATACATGATTGGAGAGGGCCCAAAGAGGAAGAATATTAATTGATTTAGGTAAGAAGAAAAAAGAAACAAGGATTCTCCTTTCTGCAGCATAATTTCTGTATACTACAATTTAACACAATCCTTTCTCACTCAGTTAGTTCATCATTAAACTAATAGTACATTGTGATCATAAACCACAGAAAAGTTACAGCACAGAAAAAGGCCATTCAACCCATCTTGTCCATGCCAGCCTGAGGACATCCAGATGCCCTTTTTAATTCCACCTTCCTGCACTTGGCCCATAGTCCTGTAGTTTATAGCGCTTAAGGTGCAGATCCAAGTACATTTTAAAAGAATTTAGGGTCTCTGCCTCCCACAAACTCAGGCAGCCTTTGCGCAAAAGAATTCTTTCTCATGTCCTGTCAACACTTTCTGCCATTTAACTTGAATCTATGTCCCTGAGTTCTAGAATTCTCTGCCAAGGGAAAACATTTATCCTATCCACTCCATCTCTTCCCCTCAAAATTTTGTTCACCTCGATCAAGTCACCTGTCAACCTTCTTTATTTCAAGGAAAATAATCCCAACCAATCCAACCTCTCCTCATAACTACACTCTTCTAGCTCTGGCATCAAAACGTAGTTTATCTCATTATCAAAGGAAGTATCCTTTCACCATATTTGTCATGTTGATTGTGGTAGATTTAATTATTGGTCTTCCTTATTACTATGTCTCTGAAGATAATATTTAAGCTGAGAAAATCTGTGAATAATTGGATGGAATTTTCTACTCTCATTAGTGGTGATCTTGGAGGCAGGAAGGGCTTGTAATAAAATGAGGTGGTGGAGTACTGGAATCTCTTTGCCTTCTGCCTTCACTCAGATTCAGTTGTAGATGGGAAAGCCGATAGGTGCTTTGCATGAGAGCTGCCGATCTCATAAATCACTGGGGTCTGATGAAGTGCATCCCAGGACATTGTGGGAGGTTAGGGAGGAAATTGCGGGCCCCCTAGTAGAGATATTTGAATCATTGATAGTCACAAGTGAGATGCCTGAAGATTGAAGGGTGGCAAGTGTTGTGCCTTTGTTTAAAAAGGGCTGCTGGGAAAAGCTTGGGAATGATAGGCCAGTGAGACTTTCATCTGTAGTGGGCAAGTTGTTGGAAGGTATTTTGAGAGACAGGGTCTACAGGCATTTAGAGACACAAGGACTGATTAGGAACAGTCAGCATAGCTTCGTGAGTGGAAAATCATGTCTCACAAATTTGATTGAGTTTTTGAAAGGGTAACCGAGAAGGTAAGTGAGGCACTGCAGTTGATATTGTCCACACGGAGTTCAGCAAGGCCTTTGACAAGGTACCTTGGTAGGTTGTTGCATAAGGTTACATCTCACAGGATCCAGGGTGAGGTAGCTAAATGGATACAAAATTGATTTGATGGCAGAAGACAGAGGGTGGTTGTAGAGGGTGTGTTTTGCAACTGGAGACCTGTGACCAGTGGTGTGCCGCAGGGATTGGTGCTGGGTCCACTGTTATTTGTCATTTATATTAATAATTTGGATGAGAATATAGGAGGATTAGTAAATTTGCAGATGACACCAAGATTAGTGGCATAGTGGATAGTGAAGAAGGTTATTTTGTGTTGCAATGGGATCTTGATCAATTGGGCCAGTGGGCTGACAAATGGCAGATGGAGTTTAATTTAGACTAATGTGAGGTGATGCATTTTAGAAGACTGAACCAGGGCAGGACTTACTCAGTTAATGGTAGGGCGTTGGGGAAAGTTACAGAGCAAAGAGACCTAGGGGTACATGTTCATAGCTCCTTGAATGTAGAGTCACAGGTGGATAGAGTGGTGAAAAAGGCATTCAGCAAGCTTGGTTTCATTGGTCAGAACATTGAATACATGAGTTGGACATCTTGTTGAAGTTGTACAAGACATTGGTAAGGCCACATTTGGAATACTGTGTAGAGTTCTGGTCACCCTATTATACAAAGGATATTATTAAACTAGAAAGAGTGCATAAGAGATGTACTAGGATCTTTCCGGGACATGATGGTTTGAGCAATAAGGAGAGGCTTGATAGACTGGGATTTTTTTTTCTGGAGGGTAGGAGGTTGAGGGGTGATCTTATAGAGATCTACAAAATAATGAGAGCATAGCTCAGCTAGATAGTCAATATATTTACCCAAAGATAGGACAGTCTAAAACTAGAGGGCATTGCTTAAAGTGAGAGGGAAGAGTTATGAAAGGATCCAGAGGGGCAAATTTTTCACATAGAGGGTGGTGAGTGTTTGGAACAAGCTGCCAGAGGTGGTTGTAGGGTGGGTACGCAATTTTGTCTTTTAAGAAGCATTTAGACAGTCACATGGTTAAGATGGATATAGACAGATATGGGCCAAATGCAGGCAATTGGGACTAGCTTAGAGTTTAAAAAAAAGGGTGGCATGGACAAGTTGGGCCAAAGGGCCTGTTTCCATGCTGTAAACCTCTATGACTATGACTCTGATTGACTGCCAGCACTCAGTAGGCGAGACTTGCACCCCAGGTAGTTTGATTCCAGTGAGAGGCCTTGCCACTGCCTGATTGGCCTGTAGTTCAGCAGGCCTTCTGATAAAGAGGCTGAGGGTCTCTTGCCAGCTGGAAAGCTGGCAAGTAAGAACCCTGACACCTCAACAAAATTCTATCCAGAGGCTGCACGTGAGTCAGATAAATCCAGTAGGAATTAGTCCAAACCCATAGGCACGGGATTTCCACCCAATTGAGAAATTCAAATAAATATGGGAGCTTGCTATTGGAATTTCAGGATGTTGCCAATAACAATGATATGTATTCAGGTGTCCTCAGTAATCTCTAACTCCTCACGGCTTTGTCCATTCAAATATGTGGTGAGAATGTCCACCATAAATTCTTTTTTGTTGACCATAATCTATTCATTTAAGTGCTTGGGACTACTGATTTTTTTTTTGCACAGTCATGCGCACACATTAACTTAAAAGAAGTCCTTATGTCAGCTTGTGGGGGAACATTGGGGTTTCTGCAGATCCGTGCACTTAGAGGGAATTTTAGTCTTGAGTATTCAATTGCGTTACTGATCTGAGCTTAATAGACAGTGGAGGAGCTTTAAAGAATCAAGAAGTGAGCTACTTGTCACGGACTACACGTCCCAGCTCTGAGCGTGCAGCCATGGTGTTGCAATGGCTAATGCTGTTAGATTTCTGGCCTCTGGCAGCCTTTGACTAAAAATCCAATCGTGGTATCACAGGAAGATTGCGAGTTGATAGGCCAGTGAGTACTGCTGCTATGTTTCCATTTCTTCAAAGTTAGCAGCAGTTGGGAAATTAAATTTGAAGATTTGAAGGCTCAAGTAGAGCATTACATTTTTGTACATCTAAGTGACTTGAATAAAAGAGATGTGATTAACCAGTGAGGCTCTTTTTTTGAAGTAGTAAGGTTTATTAGCAGTAGCAAGGTTTATTATTTAACAGATTGAAGAATGGCAGTTTACCTCTGAACTCTTGAGTGCATATCTTGTGCTATGTGGGACTCTAGGAAGCTTCCCGTGTCCTGGTTAACCTAATGTGCAGGATTTGTCACCAGTTACAGCAACCCAAGTTCCAGAGCCAGAGCAGAAGCTATTGACACTGTAGTGCATCCATGAGGTTGATCGCTTTGTGAATATCAGATTTATAGATACAGTCACCCAGAAGCTTAGGACAATGCAGGGAGAGAGGGAATGGGTGACCACCAGGCAGTCAAGAAGAAATAGGCAGGTAGTGTGGCTGTTCCCTAAATGTATCTCACTCTCCAATATGTGTATTCAGCTCTGATTGCTGATGGAAGTGATGGCTCAGCTGTGATATGCAGCTAGAGCCAAATCCATGGTCCCACAATGGGCTCAGCTAAGTAGGGAGGCATGAAACGTCATAGTGATAGGAGCATCAATAGAGGAACAAACATTTCTGCATCTGCAGACATAGTTCAGCATCCTGGTGCCAGGGTAAAGGATGTCAGTAAATATCTATAGAGCAGGCTGAGGTGGCAAGGCGACTAGCCAGCAGTCATGGTCAGTACCAATTACATAGTTGACAGAAGGATGTGGGCCTGCAGTCAAAATTTAGTGACGTAGCTAGGAAATTAGCTAACAGGAGCTCAAAAGCAATCATCTCTGGATTATTCCCAGTATCAGATGTAATTGAGTATAGAAATAGAAGCATGAAACAGATAAATGCAAGGCAGTAATGATGGCGCAGAAGGGAGGACATTTGGACCAGCTCGGGGAATATGAGAATTGTAAAGGCTGGATAAGTTGTCATAGAATCATAGTATCCCTACAGTGTAAAAGGAGGCCATTTAGCCCATTGATCTTGCACTGACAATAATCCCACTGAGGCTCCAGCCACATATTTAGCCTGCTAATCCCTCCGACACCACAGCACAATTTAGCATGGTCAATCCACCTAACCTGCACATCTTTGGACAAAGGAAACTGGAAGGAAACCCATGCAAACATGGGGAGAACGTGCAAACTCCTCAGCCCTGCAACAAAGCGAGGGCGGAGTTCCATGCGGAGTGATTTGCTAGTGCTCTTGGGGAAGGTTTAAACGAAATTGGCAGGGGTTTGGGAATTAGGTGGTAATACTAGAGTGGAAAATCAAGATGCATAATATACTGGGAGAGAAAGATAACACTGGAATAGGAAATAGTAAACTATTAGGTAGATTGAGAAAGGATTAGTTGCAATCAATTGTGAGAGAACCTTTGGAGATGAAAGACCATAAATGATAGAATTCTTTATCAAGTTGGGTAATGAGGTAATTGATTGCAAGACCAGGGCCCTGAATCTCTATAAAGACAACTATGATGGTATGAGGCATTAGTTGGCTATGACAGAGTGAGAAACATTATTGAAAGGAAAGGCAATGGCAGGCATTCAAGGAACAAATAGGTGAACTCCAAAGTTATTTATTCCATTTTGGCACAAGAGTGGAAAGAGAACTGTGGCCAAACCATGGCTTGCGAGGGAAATTAGAGATAGTATTAGATTCAAAGGAAATACACACAACTTGGCAAGAAAAAGCAATAGACCTGAGGATTGGGAGCAGTTTAAATTTAGCAATGGCACACCAAGGGATTGATTAAGAAGAGGAAAATAGAGGATGAAAGTAAGCTAGCGGGAAACATAAAAACTGACTGTAAAAGTTGCTCCAGATATGTAAAGAGAAAAAGCCTGACAAAAATGGATATAGGCTCCTTACAGTAAGAAATGGGCAATTCATAACAGGGAACAATCAAATAGCTGAGGAACTAAATTCATATTTTGTTTCTGTCTTCACAAAGGAAGACATGAATAATGTATCTGAAGTTCTGAGAAACACGAGTTTTAGGTGGGAGCTGAAAGAATTCAGTATTAGTGGGGAAGTTAATGGGATTGAAGGTGGATAAATCTCCAGGGCCTGATAACCCTCATTCAAAAATACTTAAAGAAATGGCTCTTGATCCATTGGTGGTCATTTGCCAAATTGGACTCTGGAATAGCTCCTACAGATTGGAGGGTGGCTAATGTACATAAGAACATAAGAAATAGGAGCAGGAGTAGGCCATCTAGCCCCTTGAGCCTGCCCCGCCATTCAATAAGATCATGGCTGATCTGTCGTGGCTCAGTTCCACATTCCCGCCCTCTCCCCATAACCCTTAATCCCCTTGCCTATCAAAAACCTATCAACCCGCGTCTTAAAAATATTGAGCAAGGCAGCCTCCACCACTTCAACGGGCAGAGAATTCCAGAGATTCACCACCCTTTAGTGAAGAAGTTCCTCCTCAACTCCATTCTAAACCACCCCCCCTTTATCCTGAGGCTGTGCCCTCTAGTCCTACTGTCCTTTCTGAGCGGGAAGAGCCTCTCCACCTCTATCCTATCCATCCCATTCATCATCTTATATGTCTCAATGAGATCTCCCCTCATTCTTCTAAACTCTAACGAGTACAAGCCTAGTTTATTCAGCCTCTCCTCATGGTTCAACCCCCTCAACTCCGGCATCAGCCTAGTAAACTCCCTCTGCACTCCCTCCAAGGCCAAAATATCCTTGCGTAAGTGCGGTGACCAAAACTGCACACAGTACTCCAGCTGCGGCCTCACCAGTGCCCTATACAGCTGCAGCAAGACCTCCCTACTTTTATATTCAATCTCCCTCGCTATGAAGGCCAGCATCCCATTCGCCTTCCTGACCACCTGCTGCACCTGCAGGTTGGGTTTTTGCAACTCATGCACAAGGACCCCAAGGTCCCTCTGCACCGTCACATGCTGCAGTTTTTCGCCACGTAAAGCTTGCTATTCAAAAAGGGAAGTAGAACG
The DNA here is from genome assembly GCF_965287045.1 of Carcharhinus amblyrhynchos. Lineage (NCBI taxonomy): Eukaryota > Metazoa > Chordata > Chondrichthyes > Carcharhiniformes > Carcharhinidae > Carcharhinus > Carcharhinus amblyrhynchos. The sequence goes on along the minus strand of NC_137331.1, from coordinate 81,708,358 downwards.
AAAACAGAGAACTAGAGACTAGTGAGCCTAATATCAGTACTGGGGAAATTGCCAGAGCCAAATATCAAGGATTTCATAGCACAGCTTTGGAAAAGTGGTATAATCAGGAAAGTCAGAATGAATTTATGAAAGGGAAATCACACCTGACAAAGTTACATTTTTGAAGATGTAATTAATAGAGTTGACCAGGGAAAACCAGTGTATGTGGTTTATTTAGACTTTCAGAAGGCTTTCAACAAGGTCTCACATAGCAGATTACTATGTAAAGTTAAAGCACATGGGATTGCAGGTAGTGTCTTGAGATGGATAGAAGGCTGGTTAGTACATGGAAAACAAAGAGTTGGAATAAGTAGGTCTTTTTCTGACCGGCAGGCAATGATAGTGCGGTGCTTTATGGATCTGTGCTAGGACCCCAGATGTTCGTATTATATATTAATGATTTGGATGAGGGAACTAAATGCATTATCTCCAAATTTGCAGATGATACAAAGTTGGGTGGGAAGGTGAACTGTGAGGAGGTTGCAGGGATGCTATAGTATGATTTGGATAGGCTGACTGAGTGGAACGTGTGCAGCAGATGCAGTGTAATGTGAATAAATGAGAGGTTATCCATTTCTGTAGCAAAAATAGGAAAGTAAATAATTATTTGAAAGGATGTAAATTGAGAGAGGTGGATACTCAATGAGACCTTGGTGCCTTCATGCATCAGTCGCTCAATGTAAGCACACAGGCAGTAAAGAAGGCAAATGATATGTTAGCTTTCATAGTGAAAAGCTTTGAGCATAGGAATAGAGAGGTGTTTTATTGCAATTGTACAGGGAGTTGGCGAGGCCACAACTGGAGCATTGCCTGCAGTTTTGGTGTCCTTTACTGAAGAAGGATGTCCTTGCTATAGAGGGAATAGGGCGAAGGTTTACCAGGCTGATTCTTGGAACGCAGCATAGTCACAGGAGGAGAGAGACTAAGTCAGTTAGGATTATATTCATTGGGGTTGAGAAGAATGAGAGAGAGTTGCTTTGAAACTTATAAAATTCTAACAGGATTAGATGGTAGATTCAGAAAAAATGTTCCCAAAAGTGGGGAGACCAGAATTAGGGGTCATAGTTCGAGGATAAGGGGCAAATCTTTTGGAACTGAGGTGAGGAGCAATTTCTTCACTCAGAGAGGTGTATGTATGGAATTCACTACTGGAGAAAATAATTCTCACAGAATCCCTTCAGTGCAGAAGGAGGCCATTCGGCCCATCGAGTCTGCACCAGCCTCAATCCCACCCAGGCCCTATTCATGTAACTCCACATACTTACCCTGCAAATCCCGCTGACAGTAGATTCAATTTAGTATGGCCAATCAACCTAAACAGCACATCTTTGGACTGTGGGAGGAAATCGGAATATCCTGAGGAAACCCATGCAGACTCAAGGAGAACATGCAAACACTCAACAGACAGAGACCCGAGACCGGAATCGAACCTGGGTTCCTGGCGCTGTGAGGCAGCAGTGCTAACCACCTTGTCACTGTGCCGCCAGGACATTGATGCATGGAGGCCGGCCTGTTGTGTGATTTCAAGAAGGAATTAGATATAGCTCTTGAGCTAATGGAATCAAGTCAGGGAGGGAAAAGGCAGGATCAGGATATTGAATTTGACAATGAGCCATGATCACAATGAATGGCGAAGAAAGCTCGAAGGGCCAAATGGCCTATTCCTACTTCTATTTTCTATATATGTTTCTTTGTATGTTCAGAGTAAAGAGGAAAGTAATAAAATCTTAATTAGGGATACTGTGCATGTATGTGAATGCACACTGTGGTAAGCAAGATTGATGAGTTACAGGCCTTGATAGCACAGAAGAAAAATAATGCTGTGGCTATAGCGGAGAGCTGTCTCAAAGAAGGGCAGGACTGGGTACTAAATATTCCTGGATACAAAGTGTTCAGGAAAGGTGGGAAAGAACAGAAAGGGTTAATGGTATTGATCCAGGAAAACATTGCAGTGGTGGAGAAATAGAATGTTTCAGAGCAGCCAAGGATAGAAACTATTTGGTCAGAGTTAAAGAACAAATAAAGGTGCGATTAGTGTAATCAATAGGCACCAACTAGTGGAAAAGTTGCGCAGGAAATAATATGCAAGGGTCTTACTTAAAGCTATTCAGATATACACTAGAATGATAGTAGTGTAAAGGACAGAGGGAGAACAAACATTCCGAGAATGTGTAGAGTGGAATTTTCCTCAGCTTCCTGACAATGGAGGCACTGCTACTCAAGTTGATCATCTGTCAGTAAAAGAACATTTTGGGGATAGTGATCATTGTACATAAGGTTTAGCTTGGAAATAGAAAAGGGACAAGGAACAATCCAAACTTAGAATAATAAACTAGGAAAGCCAACTTCAAAAGTGTAAGGATGGATCTGGTCGAGACAAATTGGAATCAAAAATTGGCAGGCAAAACTTTAACTGAATGAGCTGAGTTTAAAGAAAAGATAGTCTGGGCATAGTCAAAGTCTATTTCCATGAAGGGGAATGGCAGGAACTCCCTGGATGACAAAAGAGATGAGAGATTAAAATAAGGAAGAAAAACTGTGGTCAGGACAGATGTCAGGGAGATAATACAACTGAGAGCCAAGCTGAATATAGAACATTCAGAAGGGAATTGAAATACCAAATAAGAGGAGCAAAGAGTGAATATAAAAAGAGACTGTCAGCTAACATGAAAGGAAATCCACAAATCTTTTATAGGCATATAATAGTAAAAGGATAATAAAAGGAAAAGTGCATCTGATGACAGACACAAAAGGGATTTATGCATGGAGGCAGGGGACAAGGCTGAAGTATCAAATGAATACTTTGCATCTTTACCAAGAAAGACACATTGCACATCATGGCACAAGAAGAGGGAGTTCGGACTAAAATTTAAAATGTTAAAATAGTTTATAATTGATAAGTAGGAAGTAGTTAATGGGTTGTCTGCACTTAAAAGTTAAAGAGGTGCGGGAGTGGACAAGATGGATCCACGGATATTGAAGGAAGTGAGTATAAATTATGGAAGTATTGGGCCATAATTTCCCAATCTTCCTTAGACTCAGGAATGGCACTAGAGGATTGAAGCATAGTAAATGTTACACCCTTGTTCAAGTAAAAGTGCAAAGATAAGCTCAACAACTACAGACCAGTAAGTTTAACCTCAGTGGTGGAGAAGCTTTTATAAATGATTTGGGACAAAATTAACAGTTTCTGGGGCAAATGAAGTTATTTAGCGAAAGCCAGCATGGTTTTGTTAAGGGCAAATCACATTTAACTAACTTGCTTGACCTTTTTGATGAGGATAATGCTGCTGATGTGGTGTATACGGACTTAAAAAAAAATTGATAAAGTGCCACACAATTCCTTGTGAGAAAAGTTAGAGCTCATGCAACAAAGGAGACATGGATACAAATTTGGCTGAGTGACTGGAAACACAGCAATGGCAAATGGATGATTTTCAGACTAGAGGAAGGGTTAGAGTGGAGTTTCCCAGGGATGGGTGTCCTGCACTGCCAGATCTACATTAATGATCTAGACCTAGGTGTGAGGGATATGACGCGTTGGTGAAATGAACATAGAAGTGACAGATAAAATTTAATGCAGAGAAGAATAATCCGATTCATTATGGCAGAAAGAAGGCAGAGAGACAATATAAAGGAAAGCAAGCTTTATCAGGAGTGCAGGAGCAAAGGAACCTGCTGTGTATATGCACAAGTCCTCCAGGATCAATTAGCTCCTGACCTCATTACAACTCTGGTTCAAACATGGACAGAAGAGTTGAATGGCATAGGTGAGGTGAGAGTGATTGCCCCTAACATCGAGGTAGCATTTGACTGCGTACGGCTTCAAGGAGCCCTAGCAAAACAGGAATCAATGAGAATTAGGGGGAAAATTTTCCACTGGTTGGAATCACATGTAGCACAAAGGAAGATGATTTTGGTTGTTGGAGCTCAGTCATCTAAGTTTCACTACATGACTGCAGAAGTTCCTCAGTATAATGTCCTGGTCAAACCAACTTTAGCTGCTTCATCAACAACCTTTCTTCAGAAGTGGGGTGCCCATGAATGATTACACAATGTTCAGCACCATTTGCAACTCCTTAGATACTGAAGCAGTTCATATCCAAATGCAGCAAGATCTGAACAGTATCCAGGCATGGGCTGACAAGTGGCAAGTAACATTCACTCCATGCAAGTGCCAGGCAATGATCATCTTCAACAAAAGAGAATATAACTATCACCTCTTGACATTCAATAGCATTACCACCACTGAATGTCCTACTATCAAAATCTTGGAGGTTACCATTGACCAGGAACTGAACTAGGCCTGCCATGGAAACACTGTGGCTACAGGAGCAGTTCAGAGGATAGGAATCCTGAAGCCATAACTCATTTCCTGACTTGCCAAAACTTACCCAGCATTTACAACGCACAAGTCAGGAATGTGATAAAATACTCTCCACTTGCCTGAATGAGTGCAGTTCCAACAACACTCAAGAAACTCAACACCATCCAGGACAAAAGCAGCCCACTTGATTGGCACCCCATCCACAAATATTCCCTCCCTCCACCACCAACACACAATGGCAGCAGTGTGTACTATCTACAAAAGGCACTGCAGGAACTCACCAAGGCTCGTTTGGCAGCAAATCCCAAACCCATAACCATTACCACTTAGAAGGGCAAGGGCAGCAGATACATGGAAGCATCACCACCTGCTAGTTCCCTCCAAGTCAGTCACCATTCTGACTTTGGAATATATCGCCATTCCTGTCACTGGGTCAAGATCCTGGAACTCCCTCCCTAATGGCACAGTGAGTGTATCTGCAGCACATAGACTGCAGTGGTTCAAGAAAGTCGCTGACCACCATTTCCTCAAGCGCAATTAAGGATGGGCAAGAAATGTTGGCCTAACCAGTAACACACACATCCATGAATGATTTTTTTAAATATAAAAATGGATGCCTCAATCTCTGTCCCCGATTTGTTCTCACAATATGGACAGAGCTAGAAAACCTTTCTTGCTTATTTCCAGTTCATCCTGAGTTATCCTATGTAATGATCAATTTTACAAATGTGCAGCACTTTAGAAGTCACTAAGAGTCAATCATACAGTATGGGAATAAAGTCAGATGTAAAAGAAAGGTAAAGGCTACAAGTTCTCCTTCCTGAAAGACAGTGAACCACTAAGGATTTTACAGCAACCTAGCAGCTTTTACATTTTTCTTCTGATTTTACTCCCTTAAATACCAGGAACGTGATCATACCAGCTCATCCTGCCAGTTGATCAGTGAGGTGAGCCGGTAAGATGGGGCAAGAGGCGAAAAATCAGGATTGTGCCCGGTTCTTTGCCTTGCCTGATCTTACCAGCACTGAGTTGTCGGTGAAATCGGCTTTGCTGCCCTTTCTCATTACTGAGTCACGGGCACTATCGTTCAGGCTCACTTCTACTTACACCTTCACTGGTCGAGGTTCCTCACCAATGAGGATGACTTATGGTCTCCACCAGGTGGTCAGAGGTAGGGCCAGGTAGTGCCTATGTGGCAATGACAGCCTGGCACCCTGACACTGTCTGCTTGGCACGCTTGCAATGCCCACCTGGCACTCAAAGGGGCAAGACTTGAGGGGGTAGAGCCTGAGGGGGGCATAGAGCCTGAGGGGGTGGTGCTTGAGAAAGAACAGAGCCATGGTGGGGGAGACAGGGCTGGAGCTCTGCAGGGATGGAAGGAGGGAGGTGTTGATTGGTGAAGGTGGCAATTGGGGGGGTGCGGTGGAAGGAGTTCTACAGTGGAGGTGATTGGGTGGGGGGGGGGAACTCTGCAGGGGCGGCAATTGCTGGAACTCTGCATGGGCAGTGATTGGCAGGGAGCAGGGTGAGGAGAGGGGAGAGGCGATGTCCAGAGGTAGTGGGGAAGGAGGGGCAGGCCTGCCCAGGGAGCAACTGGCGACTGTGAGCCATGGCACCTGCGCCATGGCAAACAGAGCTCAGCAGCCGGCTTCACCAGCAAGTTGAAGCTCCATGCCCACTCCCTGCTGGCGAGTATCCATCCTGGCACTTTTTTTCAGAAATGATGTGCCTTACGATTGCAATTGGGAACTCACCCAAAACAATCAGCACACTCCTGTTTTCACACTCATGCCACACAATTTTTTTCATAAAATGCTGCCCTGGATTTACTGTATTTAATATCACAGTTTGCTATGGGGAAGCTAACCTCATAAGCGGAGTTGTTTCTGGATATTGTTAAAGCACTGTGGAAACAGCCAACATTCAGAAATTCCTACCCTCCAGTAAGTGGTCAACACTGACTACCATAAATCAGTTGTGATTATGGTTTGACAGCAACATATGGTCCCGACAGGATTGAGACTGACCAACATGTGAAAAACTGCTTTAAAGTTTTAACATTTTGGTCTCTGTTTATGTTCTGTCAATTGTATCTTGCAAATAAAACTTTCCTGTATAAAAGCCTCATCCCCTCATCTCTAGTTGAATACCAGAGATCACTTCCCTTCTGCACCTTCAAATTTGTCAACAGATAGAATTTCAGCAACTCAACTTTCAATATTCAAGTGATTAAACTGCGTAGATGTGAAATTAATTTTCAAAGTCAGTTCACGCAATCCTGCCCTCCAGCTGTGAGTCATCGTATAAATGTGACTGATTTAAAGGGTTAATAAAAATGCTGAAGGGAACTGAATATTTTAAAATCACAGATATCAAGAACCTTTGCAATTGAAACACTGCTCTGAACTGTAACCATAAATTTTTAAACTAATTATCCAACAGCAGACACAGCTGAATCATTCAAAGGGGTAATTAGCAATCAGGGATAATGAATAGTGCAACCATTCATTGTCATACAGTATTTAGCTTGGAGCAGTTTAAGGGAACCAAATAATCTCCTATTCCTTTCCCTAGGCGTTGTTGGTACATTGAGCGCATCAGTCCGTTTTATTACTCCCCACTGTTTAATCCATCTACGGGTTACCACATGCTTTTGATTCTGTCTGTCAAGCTCATCCAGAGCATTCACTGCCCATTTTCTAATCAATTTATGCCGTTTCTGTCATTAAATTAATCCTGAATAATATTGGGTTACTGATGGAAATGATCAGAGTTCCGTGTTCATTCTTGTATCATGTAAAGTGTTCCGAATTTATTTTTGTTCCTGGAAATTTCTCCTGAAGCACACAGGGATTATAGGGAGGTACTTGGGATGTTTTTGAGAACGCGAGTGAGAATCCGGGCAGCGTTAGCATCTGTGACAGTGCCGGCTTACAACTAACATTTCTAATGAACAGCCCATCACGAGAGTGCACAAGGATAATCAGGATCACAGTGGTTCATTGATTTTGTATGTTCATTTAATCCAGCCCTCTTTGCTTAGAAAAAAAAGAATTATGATCCTCTTATGGTTCCTTCGTCTAGATTGATTACAAAAGCCATTATACTCATGGATTTATAAACAAAATGTAAAATTCTTATATACCCAAAGCAAACATGCGATCTAAGAGAAAGAACGAGCATTCACACAGCACCATAATCACATCACCGTTTTACAATTTTTAAAATGGTCAATATTGTTACATCAGCAAATATCGGTGATTAATTTGCACATAACATTGATTTACAAACTGCAACTGAGATGACTGACCAATTTAACCATTATTAGTGATCATAGAATCACTATAGTGCAGAAGGAGGCCTTTCAGCCCATCGAGTCTGCACCGATCACAATCCCAGCCTGGCCCTATCCCCGCAACCCCACGTAATTACCCTGCGAGTCCCCCTGACACTAGGGTCAATAAAACATGGTCAATCAACCTAACCCACACATCTTTGGACTGTGGGAGGAAACCGAAGCATTCGGAGGAAACCCATGCAGACACGGGGAGACCGTGCAGACTCCACACACACATTGACCCAAGGCCAGGATTGAACCCAGATCCCCAGTGCGGTGAGGCACCAATGCTAACCACTGTGCCTCCTACATGGTGTTGGATGACGTAGGAATGTTAGCCAGGACACTGGGAGAACTGGCTGAAGACGCTTGAAGAATTCTTGGGAATCTTGACTCCACCGGAATAAGTAGGTACTGTCCTCGATTTAACATTTCATCTAAATGTGGCAACATCAACAGTATAATGCTCCCTTATACCGCAATGAATATCAGCCTCTGTGATGGACTGGGGCAGGAACCCATGAATCTCCGAGGGGAGTGTGCTAGCAACTGAGCCAAGCTATCATTTCTCAGCACTAACGCCTCAGTCGGCCGAGTTCTGTTGAATAATGCCACCTAAAAGAGCTTTTTCACAAACGTTTTTTATGTCACATTACCAACATTTGCACTATTTATTTTTGTTTCTCCATTTGAGAAATTGTACTTCGTAGTAACTGGTGCTGCTGATGAGCAACCACACCTGATAGTCATGTACATCAAGAAATTGTGCACGTACTGTCCATACTTTTCCCTTCATTAATGGAGATGAAATCAACGGTAGAATACTCATTATATTCTGCAATGCAACTTGACAAATTCTGACTCTGATTTATTGTGACAATTTGCCCTTTGAGGTCTGAGTAAAGAATCCAGTGACAAATAAGATACCCCCAAAAGTCTAGCAGCAAGTAAGTTCCCCTGCAAGCCACACACCATCTTGACTTGAAACTATATCACCATTCCTTCCGAGATCAAATCCTGGAACTTCTTCTCTAACACCATAATGGGTGCACCTACATCACATCACAAGGACTGCAGTGGTTCAACAAGTTGGCTTACCATTGTCTTCTCAAGGACAACTGGAGACAGAATTTATCCTTGCCAGAATTTCTCACATTTCAGGAATGAATGGAAAAACAGTATTGATTTTCTTAAAAATCTTCTGAACTCCAGATTGTCCCAGGACACCTGCCAGGATTCTGTGGAAGTCCCAATGTGCTGGCTTCCATGGGAATTGACTGGGAAGTTTCACTGTCGGATGGGCAGTTCCCCTGCTCACCTGGATTCTCTGCAAATATCACCGACTTTTATGTAGAGTTAGGAATGTCACACAGCTCTGATGTACTTACCTAGATAGTTATCCAGGAAATGGTGGCAGAAAAAATAACATAGTCTAATTCCCTAGGTGACTCCAGAACTGACCCCTCAATTACTCACAATGGACCCCAACCCGCTTTCTCCCAGACTCCCCAACTACATCCCTGAGCTCTGACTATCCGCTGATTGCCTGAAGTGGAATGATTGAAATGATTTTATTATAATTGATTGCAAAACATGCAATAATAGCTTTAGAATAGACATATCTGGTTATCAGAGCACTTTTTAAGCATGATAGGATACTTGACTAAAATGACTATGGGGATGTTGGCTTAGTAGTTAGCAATTAGTGTCTTAACAATCTGTATAAACATTGTCATACAGAAGAAGGAGATAAGCGGGAACTGAAGGTTATGCTCAAGGCTGAGGAGTGAAATAATGGGAACATCTGCTGATGGAATAGCACAGTTAGCTAAGAAATTAATGAGAAGCATGATAATGAAATGTAGGAGGAACTATAAATATGAGCTACAAGCCCTGTATCATTGACAGATGCCCCTGGTTAGGTTGGGGTATGCTTGGAATAAAAAACGGAATTTTACCACCACACCTGTCACAGGAATCGGAACAGGCGAGGGGCGGACAATGGGAAAGCCCACTGACCTCAGATAGGATTTTATGGTTTCTGGATGAGCAAGGCTGTAAGATCCAGCCCAAATCTTTACTTACTCGAAAGCACACAAATTCAGAATGGTTGTTCTTGACCACAATACCCTCCACCATCCTTTTTGATACTCCAATTACCCCTTAACCACCTAACAAAGCTCTTTTCAACTATCCCCGATCTGACTGCCGTCTATCCTCTCGACTACCCACTAACCTGACCCAGCTATCCATCCCGACCATACTACTATCCCCCCCCACCCCCCCCCCAAAACCAAGCCTGACTACCAGTCTCACCACCTGACTAACCTCCCAACTCAGTCACTGCTCAACCTGACTATCCCTTCTGACCTAACTCATCCACCCTGCCTATCCAACTATCAACTCATCCACTTGCCACTCTACAATCTCACCTACCTGCTGCCTCCCCCAACTATTAACTTCCCTACCTACCACCTCATCCCATCTGCCAACTCACTCGTCAGTCACTCACCCACATCAACCCTCCATCAACTTACTCACTTACCTTACCCACCTACCCATTCTACCCATTAAGACATCTCACGACACCAGGTTAAAGTCCCAACAGGTTTATTTGGAATCACAAGCTTTTGGAGCACTGCTCCATCATCATCTTGAGTGGAGAGGTAGGTTTCACAAACATGGCATGTATGCACTCACCTGTTGGACTTTAACCTGGTGTTGTGAGACTTCTTACTGTGCCCACCCCAGTCCAATGCCAGATCACCACATCATGGCACCCTGCCCGTGCACTCATTCATCCATTTACTAACACTCACATTGGACAGTTAAACTTACCTTAGAGCAGTTAGTGGTGCCTGGGAGAGGGGAGTGTGCCTTACCCCAGAACTAGTGTTCCAACTGAGCTTTTGGAATGACACTGCACTCTACATTTCTGGTAAAGCTGCGATCGGAAGACCCAGCATGAAATGCAGAGCAGCATCAAGATAGGGAAAGTTTGAATGAAGTAGGAATCCAATAATGATTGCCTCCAGGGAAGATCTGAGCCATGATTTAAAATGTCATAAAGCAGCAGGAGTGATCAATTTACATTGATCTTTCTTTCTTCACAGTTTTTCCCTTTCTGAACTACATTTCTAGCCTCTGGTGCCTAAGCCAAGTGACCACACTTCAAATGTAAGTCTATGATAAGACATCTTCTTTGACCAATACGTCCTGTGGCTTTGCTGACAGCAATTCAGATGTCTTGAAAAGCAATGCAAAGTTTGTACATTTACCATTGATTTCATGTCACCATCTTTGGCCAATGTTACACACAGAAGTTTGCAACTTTAGCCTCCTATTTGACCACGAGCTGAGCTTTCAATGCCATATAGAATCATAGGATCCTACTGTGTAAAAGGAGGCCATTCAGCCTATAGAGACTACACCAACCACAATCCCACCCAGGTCCTATCCCCTCAAACTGCTCCATTTACTCTAGCTAATCCCCTTGATACTAAGGAGGGAATTTAGATTGACCAATCCACCTAACCTGCACATCTTTGGACTGTGGGAGGAAACTGGAGCACCCAAAGCAAACCCACACAGACACAGGGAGAATGTACAAACTCCCGAGCTGGGAATCGAACCCAGATCTCTGGCGCTGTGAGGCAGCAGTGCTAACCACTGTGCCACCATGCCGTCCTTTCATCATAATTGCTATATGTTTTCTTCACTGCGACCATGGTTACCTAATATTGTGCTGCTCATCCATGCCTCCACAAACTTCAGCTCCTCCAAAATTCTGCCGTTAGCAACCTGCACCAAGTCCAATTCACCCATCACCTTGTTTAGGTTCCTGGTACCCCAAATCTAGGTGTTGTTTGAAGGATAATGTTATACGTCCTCAGAAGCAGAAATCCTTATGCCAAAATCCCTTTATTTACTAGTCTGATAACAGCATACAGAGTGTTCTGTTAACAGTTTAAACTGGGAGTCCCAGAGGAATCGACACTTCCGGTTAAATACAAAACAAGAGATTTCTTGATTGGCCCATCAGTTTGGCCCTTAATCAGGGAGTTCATATTTTAACAAGCCAACCTCAATTGCCTGATTAAAGTCATTACAGATAAACACTGGCCAAGACTTTGGTCTGAACTCCCCGCCTCTTCTTTGAACGGTGCCTTAGGATCTTTTAAAACCATGAGAGAGGCAGCATCTTATTTTAAACATCTCATCCTACAGATGGCACCTCCAATGATACTGCACCAGAGTGGCAGACTCAATTTTGCACTCAAGTCCCTGGAATGGGTCTTGAAGCTACAGCCTTATGGGCTGTATCTTACTGTGGGCTTCAGGACTTTCATAATGAGATCAAGTGGGGGTCCCAAGCCCATACTTTCTGACAGTGGGACAGTGATTTTACCGGTGGCAGCCTCCTAACTTGCTGCCTCTGAGCCAGCCGTTCAGTTAAAGATGCTGCCTGCCCAATCAACATCCACAGCCCGAGTGAGACGGGTGGACACTGGGGAGGCAGTTCGGAGGTCAATTAGAGGCCTGAATTATGAAAACCGTCTCATTCCTTCTGTGGAGTGGACAACGCGCAACTTGGTCCATCTCATACCACAGTCAGGAAACTTCACCAGTGGTGGAAATACAACAAGCAGTCACCTGACGCATTTCACTTCTATTTTACAGGTCCTCACGCTTCATTTCCAATAACTTGGGAATCAGTAAAATTCAGGCCTCTGACTCAGAATGAGAATGCCATCACTGAGCTATGGTTGACATTGTATCATGTGAAGTAAGATTACTGTAAAGAGTATTGTACATGTTGTTTATGGCTTTCCTTGTTCTGTCAATTATTGGGGGGGGTGGGGGGGGGGGGTTGGTGCGGTGATGGCTTAGTGGTATTATTGCTAGACTGTTAATCCAGAAACTTAGCTAATGTTCTGGGGATCCAGGTTTGCATCCCGCCATGGCAGTTGGTAGGATTTGAATTAAATAAAAAATATCTGGAATTAAGAATCTACTGATGACCATGAAACAATTGTGGATTGTCAGAAAAACCCATCTGGTTCACTAATGTTCTTTAGGGAAGGAAGTTTGCATTCCTTACCTGGTCTGGCCTATATATGATTCCAGATCCACAACAATGTGGTTAACTCTCAACTGCCCTTGGGAAACTAGGGATGGGCAATAAATGCTGGCCGTCCAGCGATGCCCATGTCCCACGAATGAATAAAAATAAATTGAACATATGCAAATTGCACAGCAGTGTTAAGATAGCTCTTTTAAGGCATATAGTAAACTCAATACACTGTCCATTATAAACATTAATGACCAAGTACTTTAATCAGAAAATTGCAAACTCTACAAAAGTAATAATATTTCACATTTATAGTAACTCTCGTCCTAACATGTCTGAACATCCACAGAGTAGAATTTCTGGGTAATTTTAGAAATGTCACTAAATGGCAACTACTAAGACTCCTAACAACCATTGATAGTTTCCAATAAATTTGGAGTTCAGTCCTACAAACAGGATTTCCAGAATACATTAGGAAAAGGCCCAGTGTATCATAGCAATCAGGAAAATAAGAGATCCAGACAGTGAATGCATGAAAGTTTGGGAACCAAGAAATTAGTGCAAATGTCTCTCATTGGTATTAAACCTATTTTCTCATTAAGTAAATAGCAATGGTTAATTGGTCTCTGTTTAAATTTGAAGATTCTGTAATGGATTTTTTCATTTTCAGGCAGCAGAGAGAGTCATTAAATATAACAAACGTGACATTTATAAATATGCTATACTTAGGGTAAGGGGTCAAAGTAAAAAGAATGCCTGCAGCTACAATAGGTGGGGAATTCAGACAATATAAATAAAATGGTGTAAACAAAATTTGCATTTATGTTAGAGAGAATACATACAGTGCTAACAGCAAGTGACCTTTACAGATGTGTACAGGTTAGTTATTTTGTACAGTCATTCATTTATTATGTATAGTTAATGAGCAGCTTGATAAAATATTCTGGATATCATAGAGAAAACATTATCAACAATGTTGGGACAAGAAATGTGGAATCAAATTTCAGCATCATGCATTGTGAATACTGATTTGTGTAAAATAATAAAGGATGAGACACACAACTAAATTCCCAATATGCACAGTGCTTGAAGTTTCTCCTCACTTCCTTCTCGTCTGAAGTGTCTGGAATTTATTTTTTATCCGCCTTTCCATTCAAACTAGGATAGGACCATCTGGTGAGAGTGGTAGTAGCTCTAATGTTCACAAATAGAGGGAGACGCACTAGTCAAGGCTTCTTCTCTCATCACTTTCACACCCTCAAAGCATTTCTCTCCTCTTTGGGCCTCTTAAATCTTTTAAATTCCTAGTTAGCTCTGGTAGTGTTGCACAAAGATTTTGTTCCCTAGCAATAGAAGGTTCCTTCTTCGTGACGAGGATACTACTAAAATGGCCACTAACCCTGATTTAGGAAAGTTGGTTGAAGTTCCTGCAGGTTTGAAAGTCCAACTCAACAACAGGAAAGTCATACACCCATTTGCAAGTTGAAAATGATTCTGTAGGCACCAGTTACTTTTTAATACTTTGTAAATACTTTGCACAAATGGCTTTTATCTAAGGCTAAATAGTGAGGTATAACAGGTTTTCATCTAATGGCATTAATTTCAGGCCTGGTCCTATAATCATCTGTTTACTTACACTTTCCAGAAGGAAGCACTAGATTCTGATCACAAGTAGAAGCCCTGGCTGATTATCTCCTCCCACGTTCATGGGCACTGAGAATGGTACCAGCCAAAGATCAGGAACTGAATCAAAGGCCTTCTGCCTGGGAGGATCAAGCAATTAGTTACACCAAAAGATTCACCAGAAGAGCTGTACATTCCTATTTGATCAAAGTTTTGCATGAGAAACACTCAACAGTTGCTATGTTCTCCCATAAAAACCTGCCAAATTATTTCACTCAGCCTTAAAAATACAAAATGTTATGTCTATTTTTATACTGTACAATAATGCAAGAAGCACAGATGTAATTTAATTTTAAAAACTCAAATGCCAAGGGGTAGGATTCATATAAATTTATATTCTATGAATTAGTTATCAGAGAACCATGTTGTCACTGATCCTACAACCCAGGTTTTAAGTTTAACTCCAAGCCAGGTACTGATGGGTTGGAATTGATGTCAATTCAAAACTCACCTACTCCAGTCAAAATATACCTAAGTTACTTTAATTACAGAGATTCATTCTAAGAAGAACAACTGGCTCCCACTCGATTTACTGACCAGCCAGTGCACAATTTTCAGTGGGTCAGCTAGAAGCCTTTTTAAAGCACAAATCAACGTTCTGAAGTGGGATTGCATTCGACTCTGCAAGATTTCAATGTTGGCTGTGGGAAAGTGAGTCAGCACAACCTGCAGGCATAGCCTTCTTTGAAGGTCACCTTCTCCCTGGGTTATTTTGCTGTGTCTCCCACTTGAAGGTTCTCCTTGCTTTCATCCAATTCTTTCTGATCTAATTATGCAAGAGCTTATTACTGTTTCTACACAATTTCCAATCCTCTTGCACTGTCAGACTATAGTTTACTGAAATCTGCACAATAATATGATCTGCTTTAGTTGGAGCCCCCAGAACAATTAAAGCACTTGAAGCTTTACTTTAAAATGCACACGGTAAGCTTCATGATGTTATTGGTGGCCCAAGACTTTTGATGCATCATTGTTGATTTGGCAAAGCGGCCTCATTGATCAGATATGAAGGAGCTCTTCCATGCCCCATAACAGCCATCGGTTGACATCTGAATGGATCGTGAAATGAGGCAATGGATCAGGGTCCCACAATGAAGAAATTGTAGCAGCTGCCAGCATAACTGGCACAGGCTTGAATTCTCCTTTGGCAGTGATCATACATAAGCCCAACACTGATGGAATGAGAGCCCTCCTTGGTCATATAAGCGTACTGAAAGTTACGAGTGTCCCGAGTGCAAGAGGAGCAGGCCACTGCTGCACATGATGTTGACATCTATGTTAGAGGTTATTTGCGGATTTATTCTGACAAGGATGCTGCAGTGTTCATTATCTATAAGGTGCATTACAGCAACTTGCCAAGGCTTCATGTACCACCTAGAAGAACAAGGGCAGCAAACACATGGCAATAAATACCTTCCCCTCCTACACCCACACGCTCCCAGCTTTGAAAGATATCATTGTTTCTGCATCAGTTCTAGGAAACTGAAATTCTTTATCTAGTAGCACTCTTGGGTACCTATGGCATACAGACCACAGTAATTCAAGAAGGAATCTAACCACCACCTTCTCAAGGGCAGATAAGAACATAAGAACATAATAAGAACATAAGAAATAGGAGCAGGAGTAGGCCATCTAGCCCTTCGAGCCTGCCCCGCCATTCAATAAGATCATGGCTGATCTGTCATGGCTCAGTTCCACATTCCCGCCCTCTCCCCATAAGCCTTAATCCCCTCTCTTATCAAAAACCCATCAACCCGCATCTTAAAAATATTTAGCGAGGCAGCCTCCACCACTTCAACGGGCAGAGAATTCCAGAGATTCACCACCCTTTGAGTGAAGAAGTTCCTCCTCAACTCCGTTCTAAATCGCCCCCCCCTTTATCTTGAGGCTGTGCCCCCTAGTCCTACTGTCCTTTCTGAGTGGGAAGAGTCTCTCCACCTCTATCCTATCCATCCCATTCATCATCTTATATGTCTCAATGAGATCTCCCCTCATTCTTCTAAACTCTAACGAGTACAAGCCTAGTTTATTCAGCCTCTCCTCATGGTTCAACCCCCTCAACTCCGGCATCAGCCTAGTAAACCCCCTCTGCACTCCCTCCAAGGCCAAAATATCCTTGCGTAAGTGCGGCGACCAAAACTGCACACAGTACTCCAGCTGCGGCCTCACCAGTGCCCTATACAGCTGCAGCAAGACCTCCCTACTTTTATATTCAATCCCCCTCGCTATGAAGGCCAGCATCCCATTTGCCTTCCTGACCACCTGCTGCACCTGCAGGTTGGGTTTTTGCGACTCATGCACAAGGACCCCGAGGTCCCTCTGCACTGTCGCTTGCTGCAGTTTTTCGCCACGTAAGTAATAGTCCTTCCTACCATTATTCCTACCAAAGTGGACCACCTCGCACTTGCCAACATTAAATTCCATTTGCCAGTTCCTGGCCCATTCGCCCAGCCTATCTAGATCCTTCTGTAGACTCTCCACACCCTCCGCGCAATTTGCCGTTCCACCAATCTTGGTGTCATCAGCAAATTTCAACACCATACACTTGGTTCCCTCCTCCAGATCATCTATATAAATGGGAAATAGCTGAGGTCCCAGCACCGACCCCTGGGGCACTCCACTAGTCACCAACCACCAATCCGAATAGCACCCATTAACCCCCACTCTCTGCCTCCTATTTGACAACCAATCCTCTATCCACGCTAACACCCTACCCCCAACTCCATGCCCCCCGACCTTCTGCAATAACCTCTTGTGAGGTACTTTGTCAAACGCCTTCTGAAAATCAAGAAAGACCACATCCACCGGCTCTCATCTATCCACCGCACTAGACACATCCTCATAGAATTCCAGTAAATTTGTCAGACACGACTTCCCTTTAATGAAACTGTGCTGCGTCTGCTCTATCAAGCAATTCCCCTCAAGATGCCTCGCTATTTCCTCCTTGATGACAGATTCTAACATTTTACCTACAACAGACGTTAAACTAACCGGCCTATAATTCCCTGCCTTTTGCCTGCCACCCTTCTTAAACAACGGCGTAACATCAGCTGTTTTCCAATCTTCCGGCACTTCCCCGGAATCCAGCGACGTTTGGAAAATAACCACCAAGGCATCCATGATCACCTCTGCCATTTCTTTCAGAACCCTCAGATGCATTCCATCCGGTCCTGGGGACTCGTCCACAATCAGTTCCCTCCAGTCTGTCGAGCACCGCCTCTCTAGTAACAATAATGTCATTGAGACCCTCCAGTCCTACCACCTTTCCATCGCTAACACCCGACAAATTATTCACGTCCTCCTCCATAAGCGTGGGTAATAAATGCTGGACTTGCCAGCAATGCTCACGTCATATGAAAGAATGAAAAAAGGAGTGAACTGACGCTTTGTTAGGTGGAGCGAAACACTGCAAGTGCGCAATGTACTATGTACCCTTAATGCAGTCCGGACAGAGGCTTTGGCAAAACAAATCAAAGGTATTTTGGCTTTGAACAACACTGGCAAAGCATGGCATTTGATGCAACATGCAACAAGTCCTGACCTGTGAGATAGAGATTCTTTACGTACTGCTCTTCCAAAATAACTCTCAGCCTACGGACTCGTGAGCTGAGAAAGGCTGTCTACGAATAACCCCTCCCCCTCACACTAGTATAAGGACATCTGACATAGCAAGAGCTAATGTGAGATTGGTAAACAGCACTGCCCACAATATTATGTAAAGAGACGCATAACCTGAGACTAGAGTTAGTTGTGAGCTCGACAAAGACCTGTGTGGAAGCAAACATGGAGTTAGCTTATGGTTTAGGCTACACTTTGTATATTTGTAGGTGTGCATTATCAATAAACACTTATTGTTCAAACATATAAAACTCAGAACTTCTTCATGAGACCTATTGAACAGGCAACATATACAACACTTCTCGGTCTCATGTTTTATCTTTTATCAAGTCCAGCTGCTGATTGTACTGATTCATCAGACTGTTGCTATTCCTCTTACTCCAACTGTTTATTCATGCAAAGCAGTGAAGCAAGTCCAATGCCAGTGATAAGCAGTGATGCAAAATAAATCATAAATAAGCAAACTGGAAATTCAGAATTGCTCTGCAGAACTGCTTCATTCAATGGCATATATATCCTAATGATCAAACCAACTTCTAATTATGTTAGTTGGTGAAGCTAATGCCACCAAGTTTTAGTCAGCTGGTTTGTCACCGACAGGGCTTCTCACCCGCCCCAAGTTAAAATTTGACTTGAAGTTGACATCATGGCATCAAGCCCAATTTGGAAATAATCTCCGCGACACCTGCCACTTTCCTGCAGGTGCACTTGCGTCTTCAGACAGCTGCAAGTAAAAATGGCAGTTAGCCAGTTTTCAGTGGGAGTATGGTGATAAATTGAATTTCCTAATTTTAAACTGCTCATCCACTCTATTCCTATGCACATTGGGTTAATACTGGAGTCCGAGTGTCTTGCACAGTGTTCATGCAAAACTATTACTTCAACTTTCTTGACATTATATGTAAGTAACTGGAATAAAGAAAAAAATACAGATGTTAGTGGGGCGTCTTTTTTATTCCACTCTTAACTGCATTCATAACAATCCACTTTTCTATGAGTGATGAAGTCATGCTCATTCAAGTGACAAACATGAGGTTCTACTGTCAGTAACTTTTCTCTTGCACACACTAGGATCATCCATCAGTACATTCCAATTCTCTGGAGTTTCAAAACAAATTGGTTAACGAGAATGTAGGTAGAGATGTGAAAGAATGTGAATTGTAATACCTTTGGATACTCAGCATAGACTCATTTACACTCTAATAGCTGTCTACTTCAGGATAACAAATAGCAGTGATCCAAGAAATTCAGCAGGCCTCGAGCAATGACAGCTTGCATCCTTCATCAAAAACTTACATGCTAGTCAATGTTTTATCTTTTTTCCTTTAGAAAGATCTATTCAGCTTAACAGTTCTCGCTGCATCAAATTTTTGGTACAAAAGCTGCAGAATCAACTTGTTCGCCCCAAGTCTGCACCCACGTTGAATAATTCAACATTTTATCAGATGCCGTAGAATATGGCCAGAAATAAGTAATCACACATCACAGAGAACTAAGAGCCAAGATGGGCTGCTTGTGGAGATTTTTCACTTACCCAGAGATTGTTTCTAAAGTTCTCTTCAGTCCTGATCCATAGATCTTCACCATGAGGTTAGTCAGGCACCTACAAGATACAGGAGGTTGTGATATCTCAAAGAATAAAGGTTGTAATATATAAAGGCAGCCATTCCTCATCTTCCTAAATGGAGGAAAGATTGGGATCACCTTTGAAAATTCCAACTTGAATTTATTGAGGAAAAATGAGATCCAGTTGCAGATAATCTGGCAAAGTTGGACAGATTCTAAACATGGGACAAAAATTATAATTAAATTGAACATTCCGAGTCAGGTCTGTGCATCAGCAGGAAGTAATAACCCAAAAGTGCAGGTCAGAATTATATAGATTAGAGAACGATGAAAGCCAGTGAACTAGAAACAGAGGATGAGATAAAATAACTAAGCTGCTTGCTGCTGTACAACTATAGTGCTCATTCCCTCCTGACACACTCATGTATTATCCAAGACATATAGAAATAACAGATTTCCGGGGAAAGAAATGGCAAACCAGCAGAGAGGAAAGAAGAGTGGAATGCTCATTTTGTTTTTTTCGTTTTAAATGAAAACTCCCTTTTTTAATTCTCTTTGAAGTATTTTTTTTTAGCCACAGGAAACAGAGACCAGTGCCCCAATGGAACTGAAGGTTCTTAAAGAAACTGAACTGAAGGTGCTTAAAAAAACAACTGCATCAACTATAAGTGATGCCTCCAGCTAATCTCAGCCTCAGAAGAAGGCAGGTGTAATTTTTAATTCTTAAGGAAGATGCAGACAGGAAACCTTACTGGCACACAACAGATAGTTTTCACCAATTGCCAATGGAAATACAGTGTCCCTAGCAATCCTCATTCCAGTCAAGCATATGATGTCCATTTTTATCAGACCCAAATCTGTGTCCACTGTAAGGGTTTAAACTGAATTTTAGAGATTAAACTTTTCAAATATGGGTGGCATGGTGGCATTATGTTTGGCATTGCTGCCTCACAGCAGTAGGGACCTGGGTTCAATTCCCGGCTTGGATCACTGGCTGTGTGGACCTGCATATTCTTCCCATGTCTGCCTGGGTTTCATCTGGGTGCTCCGGTTTCCTCCCACAGTCTGAACGATGTGCTGGTTAGGTGCATTGGCTAAGCTAAATTCTCCCTCAGTGTAACCAAACAGGAGCCACTGTGTGGCGACTAGGGGATTTTCACAATAACTTCATTGCAGTGTTAATGTAAACTTATTTGAGACACTAATAAATAAAACTAAAAACAAATAAAATTAGGATGCATCACAAGCTCATTGATATTCATTGCAGGGTTACTTTGGATAAAAACTTCAATATGGGTCCCAGAGGTGAAAATAACCATGCAAATTAAAATTATAGTTATAAAAAAACAATCATCACATACAGTAAATTCATTCTCACAGCCTTTAAATTCATAATATATCTGGCTAATATCACAAACACAGGAGACATATAGAACCTTTCAGGTTTAGGTGGGATAGAATTTAACAGTTCAAAAGAGCTTTCCAGAAGGGCTCAACACAAGTACAGTGTAAGTTTCCTTAATGTTTTTATTAAAGTTATCTCTAGTATGTGTGAAAAATAAGGATACAGTAATGACTTCCAATAGCATGGCCATATATTTCTTTTGGACTGGTGTAATAAATGATGGTGATGCCTGATTCTTGCAGATTAGTTGCTGAAGGCAAGAAAATGTCAGAAGTTGAGAATCTTACCTGATGAGAATTGCAATGCTGTTTGCACTTTTTAGTAATAGTTTGAATAAAACTTGAATGGTTGCCTCTTAAGTTAAGGGACTTTATCACATAATCTCACCATAGGCTACCCTTCCCCTTCATCAGCCAGGTAAATTAGCTGTAATTAGTACAAGTATTAAAAGGAAATGCCACTATATGAACATACAAATTGGGAGCCAGTTGGTCCCCCCGTGCCTGTTCTGCCACTCACTAAAATCATGGCAGTGACCTGGCTTCAGTGGATCGGTTCCTGATGTTTGGTCATGCAAGGAGGATGTCTAACTTGCCCAAAATGATTGGCTAATGTCAGCCACCAATGGGTAGGATGGCTAGGTGACAGCTGAAAAAATAATTCTGATTTGTAGGAAAGACTTTTTCCTCAATGCTCAAATTTTTCATCTTGATTGCAACTTCAACTCCACACTCCCACCAGCCCCTGATAACCTTCCACCCCCTTGCTTATCAAGAATCTATCTAGCTCAGCTGTAATATTATTCAAAGTCTCTCTTCCTCAAAAGGCGATGGAAGCAGAGTTCCAAAGACTCACTACTATGGCTCAACTGAGAATAAACAGAAGCACAAAGTTAGCTGATCAGCTTTCGCAGTTCAGTAATTTGGTCATATCTAGGGTGAGAGTATAATAATGTCCCCTTACTTAATAGGCAGCCATTCTGATATCCTGCCCAATATTATTGACAGACGTATCAGGCAAAATGGAATATGCGTTGGTCATTTGTTTCAGACGGAACAGCTGAACATCAAGTAAAATCTCTATGGGTGGCACGGTGGTTAGTACTGCTGCCTCACAGGGCTAGGGACCCGGGTTCAAATCTAGACTCAGGTGACTCCCTATATGGAGTTTGCACATTCTCCCCGTGTCTGCATCAGTTTTCTTCGGGTGTTCTGGTTTCCTCCCACAGTCCAAAAGATATGCAGGTTAGGTTGATTGGCCATGATATTTTGCCCTTTAGTGTCAGGTGGATTAGGACTGTAGACTCTAAATTTGTAGGGTTGCAGGGATGGGGATTGTTGTCGGTGCATGCTTGATGGGTCCAATGGCCTCCTTCTACACTGTAGATTCTATGATACCATGTTACCCAAAGAACAACCCATGGGTCTAGATCTAACTCTGTAAATGGTTATAGTGAAGTTTTTACTTTCCTGAGGAAAGCATAATATATTTCATTACAAAGCACTCCCCTTATCCAGGGCAAAATTCCCTTGTGGTGAAAGGAGTTTTCCACTCGCACAACAGACAAGTGGAAGTTTGCAAGGTTTGATGAAAAATTTGAGCATTGAGGAAAAAGCCTTCCCTACAAATCAGAATTATTTTTTCAGTTGTCACTTAGCCATCTTGCCCATTGGTCGCTGACATTAGCCAATCATTTTGGGCAAGTTAGGCATCCTCCTTGCATGACCAAACATCAGGAACCGATCCTCTGAAGCCAGATCACTGACAAGATTTGAATAATAATGGACCCGATAGCAAAACACATCAAACTTCACATGCCACAGGCTGTTCTAAAACTGCTTTTCTGTTCAGATAGATAATGGCCTAAATTTTGTATGATGATGGAAGCTATAATTGCTCATGGGTCTCATATAGAAAGTATCTGAAAGAAAATGTTTAACAACCTCTGAAAAGGGTGCTTTAATTGCTAGACTCTCAGATGATCAGGTTGCTACAGGGCCATTTGGCATGTTTTTTTTCTAATTACAAGAAAACACAGCACAAACTATCTCAGTACAAAAGACAGACAATGAAGCTGTAACCCTTCACCAAATCCATGAGCACTCAGGGAGAGATTACAAAGATACACAGACAAAAAAATAAATTATGCTTTGGCCTTCTGTGAAGTTTTAGAGAAAGGCTATTGAATTTTAGAATAAATTGACTTTTAAATCCTGATAAAATGAGGAAAAACCTTGCAACAATGTTTTGTCTCCTTGTTTGAGTGCTGGCAACAGATCTGGGTAAATCTCATCAAGTCGTAAGGGTACATGGATCTAAATGAATAGTCAGGGAACTTGTAATCCAGTGTCAGAAATATTTCATTATAATGAGAATAGCATTCTCCCAAGATTTGGAAAGGTATTTATTAGCTCCATCTTACAAATAACAAGAATATTTCCCTTCTACAAAGGAAATCTGATTACAAGATGTCCAATTATTTATGTAGCCTTTTGGCGGAAGATTGGGTGGCAATATATAATGAAGTGGAGGTCATGGAAAAAGGACATTGCCACTTCGTTGACAATAAACAATCTCTTATGAATAGTAGCTTTGTGAAACAAGCAGCCATACCCACCTTTGAGGTAATTGCAAACTTAAGAAGAGGAATTTTATGGTCCCACAGGTGTTTTTGGAGATGGCCAAGGTGTGCCCCAAAGAGTTCCTCATCTGATGGAGGGTAGGCAAAGTGTCAGATACTTGCCAGCCCTTAGGCCTACTGAAGCTCTTAACTGGCCAGTTGGAGGCCTTTTTTCACCTCCATCGCAATAACACATGTGGCTGAAAAACGAAGATCAGCCCTCTAGTTTTGCAACTCAAGCTAAAAGGTTGGAACCTGATGGAACACTGATGGAACAGTGTAGAAGGTACCACATTTGGGGGTCCTCAGCGTCCATCAGGGGCACCTATCCATTAAGATCATGCTTTTTCCTGCATTGACCACCACCACCCTCCCACATTCACCTTGTTCAGGATGTCCCCAGGGTTTGTCACTTCATGGCAGTCTTTATAAAGTTAATAAGCTGCTGACCAACTTTTGTATCAGGGTTGGAGGTGGGAAATAGTGAGGAATATGACCCCAAGTAAAATTCATCATAACCTATGTGATGCGAATCCATAACAGCACACCATACTTTAACAAAGACTCAATAATATGTTATCAAAGTTCATTACTCCTTCCATAGTCCTATTTACCCAATAATTAATCTCCTTTTTTAAGGCAATACTTACTTGTTACTAGTATTTTCAGGGAATTATGGATTTGAAATCTAGGATAATTAATCCACATCTTTCAGTGTCCTGTTGGACGGTATACTATTGTTTATCTTTCCGATTGAAGTGTAGTGCTGTTTGCCGGGTCCTTTACTTTAGTGTCATTAACAAAGTAACAGGATTATTCTCTCAATGCTCAAGTCTATGCCATCTATATATAGCGAAACTAGAAGTCAGCACCAGTTTCTGGAATACAGCATTGCTGACATTTTTCCAGTAATGCTTATTAACCCTAATCCTTAGCTTCCTGTCCACCAGCCAACTTTCTATTCCTTCTATGACATTTACTTTCATACCACTGGTATGTTGAATTTGTTGTCCATTGACCTCACACCTTACTGAGCCTGAAATGTTGTAGAAAGTGCTGACAAAATAAGGCACACTGGAACTTCCATTCATGGAAGGTACAGACTGCTCCCCAGGCCAATCCCTCAAAAAAAAACAATGGGATATGATCATTTGCACCACAATCTTGGACAACTGTGCTTTATCCATTTTGCTGGAAGTAAAATGGTGCTGTTCTAAGAGCAAAAGTGAGGCCTTACTCAGAAAAACACCGGGAAAATCTGCTACAATTTTTCTTCTGCTTTTAAGGGAGCTAGAACGACTTTTTTTTTTCAAGATATTAATCTCTTCTGGATTGATTGCTGCCCTGCCAAAGGCAGGAGTCTTGGTAACGCCCAAATGTAACTCATGCCAGCTAAGCAGGCAGCATGAGAATTCACCCAGAAATAATGAGGAAGGGGTAGCACAAGATTTTCTGCAACTCACACTATTTTCATCATAGACCTGGAATTTTAGGCAAGCTTCAAACAAAGTGTGAAGGGCAGAGAACCCTTAGCTCTGTAAGCCCTTCTGCATTACTGGTACATTTACATTAATAATCCAAATCTCCAACAGGAATATTCTAAAGAAACATAATTGAACAATCTCATCTTTACAATAAATCAGCACTTACTAGCCTCCTCTTAACACTTCATTAGCTTGTCTTTTATTAATTAAGATCACATTCACTGTTCTTGCTGTTCCTAATCAGAAGTAATTAAGGACATGTTTTCCTTAATCATGAAAAATACTTAAACCATGTATTCCCCCTCATCTTTCCTAATAGTCTTCGGATAAATAAAGTCTGTTCAAACCGTGACAGCATGCAGCCCGGTCAATGCTTCTCAGATTTTTTTTTAAACTGAGGAATAGTGTGGATGGGACACGCACATTTTAGGCCTTCAGTGTCAAAATCAAACAGTCCTCGGTGATTAAACAGCCAAACTCTCCTGACAACAGAAAATTGCTCAGCCGCACTGTAATGATATTTAGGACAATTTTGTGCTGCAGGTGCTGATCTGCTGGAACATACATTGAAAATACTTTGTTGGCAAAGGGAACTTTAATCCCAGTAGTCTGCGTTAGGTTTGAAGGCAGGTCCTACAGATAATGTATAACCTGCAGCACCACCTCCTCGTTTACTATTTACTACACTAATGTTCCAAATGTAAACAGCAAGATAAAATAAACACTGTTGGATACACATTTAAAATATCTGGTGATGTTATACTTCATTTTAACTGCATTATTTAGCATTTCTTTGTGCTGTGGTTCTGTTTCAAGATATCTTCCATTATATGTTCTTATTCTGGGCCTCCTTCAAGGCATTAGCTTTTCTCTGAGTGTTTATAGCTTTGTAGACCAGTGTACAATACCTTACATTTATCAACACTGAATGTTATTGGACGTTTATTGAATCGTGGAATAATTTTCTTCAGATTCCGTTGAATAGGATCTACTTTCATTACAGATAATTTTATATCATTTCAACAATGACACTGATTTAAAATCCCTTCAAGGTCACTGATGACAATTACGCATAACTAACCAGTAAGGGTTATTCATTACACAATGCTATAATCATTATGTTTCATTTTGTTACGCAGACAAATTCAGCACATTGTTATTTTGTGCTTAGCTATACAGGTCATATTTCACAGCCCTGCTTGTGTACTTGCACCTTAAATCAAGAGGAAGCATGGCACAAGCATCAGAAAATGACCAGCGCTCAGTACAGCTGACTCTGTACCTAGTGCACTCCAAAAATGACCTCCACAGCTCAAAAAATTGTGACTAGAAATGGGAGAAAACAGCTCTTCGGCCAGGAATTCCTGCACTGCCAGCCCTGCATAAATATCAGGTGTTCAGGATAAAAGTAGTACTGCCAGTACTTGGAAGGGTAACCTAGGTGGAGGTCGAAACCTGAACTGTGGCTTGAATTGCAAAATGCCTTCAGAAATGAGCACGTGATTTGGGGTCAAAGACCACATATAAGCCATCTTTCTATAGTAGTATTGATTCCTAACCCTGCCATATTTTGCATTCTCTCACTTGTAGTAAAGTAAAAATAAAGTTTACTTTACTTTTAACCCTGCCATATTTTGCATTCTCTCCCTCTGCAGGGTATCTGAGATGCCCACCCAGTGACATAGGGACATATCAGGTTTACAAGGCAAGACTTTGGCTGGAGACATTTATCCATGGATGCACAGTTGACAGATTGCCAAAGTCATATTTTATAAGAAGACAGATATTGCTCTCCATTTAAGTTCAAGAAATCGAATAAATTTGTGATACATGATCTCACTTTCCTAAATCATTATCATCCAACCTGAACATTTTATCAAGAACAGTGCTAAAATATTTGATGCCCTCTTTTGGAGATTTTTGCTTACTATCAGTAAGAAGGCATACTTTGCCTCACAATCTAGAGAATGCCTTGTTGTTAAACTGATAAATTGCATTTTACTTGCTTGCCATAGTCCTCTGCCACACTAACATCAGCCTAGCAATGACTGATCCAGGGGTTTGCATGATTGCTAGAATGTAGGTGAATGTAGAGTACTACATGATCTGTCTTCAAAAATTGAATTGCTGTTCTAAGGGCACTAAACAAACGATACTACTCACCAGACGTATTTTCAAAATGAATTGTTCAATCATTTCTTGTTAAAAACAAATCACGAAGGCCGTGCACACTAATATCATATATTTCTAATTTGACCATTGTTCTTCTCCAAAAGATACTCCAATTATAAAATTCTCAGTAATCTAGATTAACGAAAATACATTCATCAGCCTGTTGTCAATCATATTCAAACCGATGTTTAGGCTGCAAAACAGCAAAGTGCAAAAATGGGGACTGTGATAGGCAATCAACCAAAAGCAACATCCCTGACTGATCTACATTTTGATAAAAGAGAAAAACTAGGCAGGGTTTACATGCTGTTGGAGTTTTGCAGGATTAATTATTGTTTTGTTTAAATACATCCCCGAGCCCCAATTTTCAACCAAGTGTAATTTTGAATGCTACACCTGCAACAATTAAAGCTTTATGTCTGCAGCGTGTCAAACCATAAGGGGAATAGTATCTTGCAGCAAAATGTAACCTAAAAATAAAAGGAAAGCTGGGAAAAAAATGTAATTGTTGAGGCATTGCTCAATAGTCAGCATGGTTGAATATTTCTCCATGTAACCTGCTGTTATTTTTAGCAGAGGCTGCTTATGCAAGGAGATTAGAAATTGTAAGTATTTTAGGTCAAAAGCAGGCAGCAAATGGATATTTTGCAAAAAGCACAATATGTAGAAAGAAGAAGAGTTAAGGTTGTTTTGTTTACACTGCAAGATGAAGGTGACAATTCATCATCTGGGGTGGTTGGTAAGGATCTGGTGGGTATATAAGTGCTGTTTCAAGTTTTTATGTGCCCAGATCAACAACGAACCCTGGTCCCCCCATGCCGACACTATAGTTAAGAAAGCCCACCAACACCTCTACATTCTCAGAAGACTAAGGAAATTTGGCATCTCAGCTACGACTCTCATCAATTTTTACAGATACACAATAGAAAGTGTTGTTTCTGGTTGTACCACAGTTTTGGATGGCTCCTGCTCTACCCAAGACTGCAAGAAACTACAAAACGTTGTGAATGTAGCAATCCATCATGCAAACCAGCCTCCCATCCGTTGACTCTGTCTACACTTCCTGCTGCCTCGGCAAGCCACCAGCATAATTAAGGACTCCACACATTCTCTTTTCCACCTTCTTCTATGGGAAAGAGAGTCCGAGGTCACATACCAACCGACTCAAGAACAGCTGCTTCACTGCTGCCATCAGACTTTTGAATGGACCTACCTTGCATTAAGTTGATCTTTCTCTACCCCGTAGCTGTGACTGTAACACCACATTCTGCACTCTCATTTCCTTCTCTATGACGGTATGCTTTGTCTGTATAGCGTGTAAGAAACATTACTTTTCACTGTATGCTAATACGTGTGACAATAATAAATCAAATCAAATCAAAGTCTTGCATGCATTAAGCAGAGTGGGTAGGATTTGTAAGGTAAACAAAAGGAGGATTGTATGAGAACATATGATTAAGGGAGCATTACTTGTCATACCTAAAAATGAAGTGTCAACTCAGTGAAACTACAATGTAGAAATACACACGTGAAACTGCGGAGGCAGCATGCAATAGATTGACAATGCAAAATGATCTCGCAACCAACAAATCAGATTAAGCTCTACAGTCCTGCCACATCAAGTCATGAATGGTGGCTGATAAACAGTTAGGGGAGGAGGACACTACACAAACATCAGAGATGGGAAGTCCCCATCAGTGCCAAAATATGGCTGAAGTAATTGCAACGTTCTTCAGTCAGAAACACCAAGTGGATGATCCTTCTCTGAAGAAATTAATGCTGGCATTGCACTTACTAAAGACTGCAGAGTCTGACATTATCCCTATTGTACATAAGAACATAAGAAATAGGAGCAGGAGTAGGCCATCTAGCCCTTCGAGCCTGCCCCGCCATTCAATAAGATCATGGCTGATCTGTCGTGGCTCAGTTCCACATTCCCGCCCTCTCCCCATAACCCTTACTCCCCTCTCTTATCAAAAACCCATCAACCTGCGTCTTAAAAATATTTAGCGAGGTAGCCTCCACCACTTCAACGGGCAGAGAATTCCAGAGATTCACCACCCTTTGAGTGAAGAAGTTCTTCCTCAACTCCGTTCTAAACCGCCCCCCCTTTATCCTGAGGCTGTGCCCCCTAGTCCTACTATCCTTTCTGAGCGGGAAGAGTCTCTCCACCTCTATCCTATCCATCCCATTCATCATCTTATATGTCTCAATGAGATCTCCCCTCATTCTTCTAAACTCTAACGAGTACAAGCCTAGTTTATTCAGCCTCTCCTCATAGCTCAACCCCTTCAACTCTGGTATCAGCCTATTAAACCTCCTCTGCACTCCCTCCAAGGCCAAAATATCCTTGCGTAAGTACGGCGCCCAAAACTGCACACAGTACTCCAGCTGCGGCCTCACTAATGCCCTATACAGCCGCAGCAAGACCTCCCTACTTTTATATTCAATCCCCCTCGCTATGAAGGCCAGCATCCCATTTGCCTTCCCAACCACCTGTTGCACCTGCAGGCTGGGTTTTTGCGACTCATGCACAAGGACCCCGAGGTCCCTCTGCACCGTCGCCTGCTGCAGTTTTTCTCCACCTAAGTAATAGTCCTTCCTATCATTATTCCTACCAAAGTGGACCACCTTGCACTTGCCAACATTAAATTCCATTTGCCAGTTCCTGGCCCATTCGCCCAGCCTATCTAGATCCTTCTGTAGACTCTCCACACCCTCCGCGCAATTTGCCGTTCCACCAATCTTGGTGTCATCAGCAAATTTCGACACCATATACTCGGTTCCCTCCTCCAGATCATCTATATAAATGGTAAATAGCTGAGTGTGCTGAAGATTTGCGCTCCAGAACTAGTTACTCTCTGAGTCATGTTTTTGTAGCACAGCTACAACACAGGCATCTACCCAGTAATGTGGAAAATGTATGTTTTACGCACAAAAAACACAATAAATCAATCCAACCATTTACTCTGAACCATCAGTCTACTCTCAATTGATAACCAAGTGGTGAAAATTGTTATCAAAAGTGCTATAAAGTGGCACTTATTCAGCAATAACCTATTCACACACTATGTATGGTTTCTTCAGGTACTCTCATCTCCAGACCTCATTAAAACCTTAATCCAAACATTGACAAAAGAGCTGAATTTCAGAAGTGAGGTAACAATGACTGCTTTGATATCAACAAGGAGATCCAATAAAACTTGATGGTTATTAGAGGGAGATCTCCACTGGTTGGAGCCATTTCTTCTTGTTCGTCGGCACAGCTGGCTGGCCAGCATCTATTGCCTATCCCTAACTGTCCTTGGAAGGTAGTTGAGAGTCAACCAAATTGCTGTGGCTCTGGAATCTCATGTAGGCCAGACCAAGTAAGGACAGCAGATTTCCTTCCCTAAAGTACATTAGTGAAACAGATGGGTTTTTCCTGACAGTCGGCAATGGTTTCAAGGTCATTAGTAGATTTTTAATCCCAGATATCTTTTATTGACTTTTTATTTAGTCTAGCAATAATACCACTAGGCCATCGCCTTCCCCTACATAGCACAAAGGTAGATGGTTGAAGTTCTTAGGGACCAAGCGTTCTAGGATTTTGCTGGTTCCTCAGGGTGGTGTCAGGCCCAACCATCTTTAATACTTTATCAATGACCCTCCCTCCATCATAAGGACAGAAGTCAGGTTGTCTGATAACAGCACGATTTCTACTTCCACAGAAACTGAAGAAACCCATGTTTGTATCCAACAAGACCTAGACACCATCTAGTATTAGATTAATAGTGGTAATTAAAAGCCACACCACACTGTAACAATGACTATCCCCAACAAGAGAGAATGTGACCATTTCCCCTTGCTGTTTAGCACCATCACTGACTAATTCCCCATCAAGTTATGGTGAGTTATTCAGTGATGATGTTGAACATCATTGGGGAGTAATTTCTGGTCAACATCATTGACCAGAAATCTTAATTTACCAGCCACATAAAATTGACAACTTTTTAAACATTAATTCACAGGGTGTGGGTGTTGCTGGCCAGGCCAGCATTTACTGCCGATTCCTAGTTACCCTTCAGAACGTGGTGGTGAGCTGTCTTTTTGAACCACTGCAGTCCATATGGCGCACGTACACCACAGTGCTGTTAGGAAAGGAATTCCAGGATTTTGACCCATGAAGAAACAGCGACAATGAAGGAACAGTGATAAATTTCCAAGTCAGGATGGTGAGAGACTTGGAGGGCAATCTGCAGGTGGTGGTGTTCCCAGTATATGCTTTTCTTGTCTTTCTAGATGGTACTGGTCATGGGTTCGGAAGGGGCTGTTTGAGGAGCCTTGGTGAGTTCCTGCAACGCATCTTGTAGATGGTACACATGGCTGCCACTGTCCATTAGTGGTGGAGGGATTGAATGTTTGTGGAAGGGGTAGCAGTCAAGCAGGCTGCTTTGTTATAGATGATGTCAAGCTTCTTTAATGATGTTGGAGCTGTACTTACCCAGGAAAGTGGCGAGTATTCAATTGCACTCCTGACTTGTGCCATTTAGATAGTGGACAGGCTTTGGGGAGTCAGGAGATTATTTGCCTTAGGATTCTTTGCCTTCGATCTGCTCTGGAAGCCACAACATTTATATTGTTAGTCTAGTTTAGTTTCTGGTCAATGGCAACCCCTAGCATGTTGATAGTAGGAAATTCAGCGATGGTAACACTATTGAATGTCAAGGGGCAATGAGTATATCCTCACTGAGAGGTTGGGAATTATGAAGGGAGCAACACACCTCTTTACTATCCATCACTTATAAGACACAATTCAGAAGAGTAAGGGAATACTTTTCAATTGTTTTGATGTGTGCAGCTTTTAAGACATTATGCAGCGCCAGGACAAAGAAGCCCACTTAAACAGCACTCCATCTGCCACCTTGAACATTCACTCCCTCCATCACCACTTGAATTAGGGCATACCTTATACAAGATACGCTGCAGCAATTTGCCAAGCCTCCTATGATACAACTTTCCAAACTCATGACCTTTACCACCTAGAAGGACAAAGGCAGCTGACATGTGCGTGTGACACATGTCACAGACATCCTGATCTAGAACTGTATCATCATTCCTTTAGTGTTGCTGGGTCAAAAGTGTAGAACTCCCTAACAGCACCATGGGTGCATAAGCCATATATAGTGCAGCAATTCCTCTGCCCTCCACCTCATAACCCCACCAAACTCAGGAGAAAGTAACACCTTAGAGAGCTGCTAGACAATCTGATTGGCCGGCTGCTCACTGGTTCCGACAGCATCATGGAATTCCTCTATATCCTGGTGGATACCATTGACCAGAAACTGAACTGGACCAGCTGTGGAAATGAGCACTTTGCATCAATATTCACAAAGGAGTGGGACATGTTAATTGATGGTGTCTCAAAAGAGTATGTAAGCTCTCTAGATCAAGGCATCATTATGAGGGAGGTAGGGTTAGGTGTATTAAAAAGTATCAAGGTAAACAAATACCCCAGGACCAGGTGGCATCTATCCCAGATTACTGAGGGAGACAAGTGAAGAAATTGCTGGGCCTCTAACAGAAATCTTTATTTCCTCTTTGGCCACAGGTGAGGCCCTGGAGGATTGGAAGAAAGCCGATGTTGTCCCGTTATTTAAGAAGGTAGAAAGGGTAACCCGGGTATTATCAGCCAGTGAGCCTGACATCAGTAACAGTGAAATTGTTGGAAAAGATTCTTAGGGATAGGATCTATACACATTTGGAATTGAATGGTCTTATTAGCAATGGACAGCATGATTTTGTATGAGGGAGGTTATGTCTCACTAATTTTATTTAGTTTTTTGAGGCGGTGACAAAAATGATTGACGAAAGAAGGGCCATAGATGTTCTCGACATGGACTTTAGTAAAGCAGAGGAATTTCACAGTAACTTCATTGCAGTATTAATGTAAGCCTTACTTGTGACTAATAAATAAACTTTACTTTACATTTGACAAGGTCCCTCATGGCAGGCTGGTGTGAAATGTTAAATCACATGGGATCAAGGATGAACTCGGTAGATGGATTCAGAACTGCTCGGCCATAGAAGACAGAGGGTAGCAGTGGAAGGGTATTTTTCTGAATGGAGATCTACAACTAGTGGTGTTCCAGCAATCAGCACTGAGACCTCTGTTTTTGTTATATATATGTGGTTTGGAAGAAAATGTAGCTTGTCTGATTAGCAAGTTTGTGGATGATACTAAGATTGCTGGAGTTGCAGATAGTGATGAAGATTGTCAGAGATACAGCAGGATACAGATAGGCTGGAAAATTGGGCGGACAAATAACAGATGGTAATTAATCCAGGCAGATGCGAGGTGGGATGAATTTTGGTAGATCCGATTCAGGTGGGAGCTATACAATAAATGGCAGAACCATCAGGAGCACAGATACACAGAGAGATCCGGAGCACAGGTCCACAAATCCTTAAAAATGGAAACAAAGATGGAAAAGGTGACGAAGAAAGCATATGGCTTGCTTGCCTAGCATTGAATATAAAAATTGGCAGATTATAGGAGCGATTCCTCCATCCCACTGCACTATAAAATTAGTGCAGTGGGCCGGGAGAACATATGTTGGCCGATTTGTGGGATTCCCACAAACATTCATGCTGTGCTTGCATCACCCAGACCCGGATTTCGGACAGCGTCTCACAGTGCTGGAAATCAGCTGGGAGAAGGGGCTGGCATTTAAATAGTATTTAACATACAGTAGCTCTCCATTTGCGTTGAACTAGCGGGGGACCTGGCCCATGTGAAGGGGGGGCAATCAGGGGCCCCCAAGGAGTTGGGCAGAAGGGTGGGGGGGGGGGGCGGGGAGTCATCACTGCTGGGGGAGGGTGCTGGATATCAGGCAATCTGGAATTTGGGGGTTGAGGCTGGCCCAGGAATGGGTGGGGGGAGTAAAGTAAGGTGGAGGGAGTGATCAGGCCGTGTGGGAGTTAGGAGGGCAGCACTGCAGGGGTCCTGGGCTGGCCAGTGATCAAACTGTTCAGTAAAAAGGAAGGCTGACTGACAATTTAGGACCATTGTGCATGCACAGAGGCCTGTTGGTTTCAGCCTCTGTGTGGGAATAGGCCCCATCCCCCTCAAATCTAATGATATTCACACTGGTATCCTCTGCATTGTACAGTGTGGGAGATTGTAGTGTGAGCCCCCACTGAAGAAAAACATGATTGACTCCAGTTTTCCCGCGAATTCGACACTTAGAAGTTTTTTGGGAGAATCCAGGTCTATGTTAGTCATATAAAACATTAGTTAGGCCACAGTTGGTCAATTCTGGTTGCTACCAGAAGGACATGGAGGCTTTGCAGGGAGTACAGAAAAGGTTTACCAGGACGTTGCCTGGTATGGAGGGTATTAGCTATGAGGAGAGGTTGAATAAACTGGGATTGTTCTCTCTGGAAAGACAAAGGCTGAGGGACGACCTGATACAAGTTTATAAAATTATGAGGGGCATAGATAAGGTGAACAATTGGAAGCTTTTTCCCAGGGCAGAAATGACAATGCAAGGGGGCGCATGTCCAAGGTATGGGGCGGAAGGTTGAGTAGAGATGTGCGGAGGAAATTTTTTTACACAGAGGGTGTGGGGGCCTGGAATGCACTGCCAAGTGGGGTGCTTGAGGCAGACACTTTAGCAACATTTAAGACTTACCTGGATAGACATATGAACAAGCGGGGTATAAAGGGATAGAGGTGGTTGGCCTAGATAGGATAACGTGATTGTGTAGGCTTGGTGAGCTGAAGGGCCTGATCCTGTGCTGTACTGTTCTTTGTTAAATAAGAACAGGTCAGAGGCTAGAAACACTGTAAACCATCTCCTGACTCCACAAAGCCTATCCATCATTTATAAGGCACAAATCAGAGTATGATAGAATACTCTTCACATGCCTGGATGAGTGTATCTCCAACAACACTCAAGAAGCTCAACACCATCCTGGACAAAGCAGCCCCATGCACAATCACTCCGTTCATTCATGAACAGTGATGGCTATGTGAACCATCTACAAAATGGACAGCAGGTACTCACCAAATCTCCTTTGGCAGCACATTTCAAACCCATGATTGCTACCATCTGGAAGACAAGAGCAGCAGACTCATGGGAATACCATTCCCTGGAGGTTCCCTTCGCAAGCTCACACCATCTGGACTTGGAAATAGATTGCCATTCCTTCACTGTCACTTGGTAAAAATTATGCCTGAACAGGAGTGGTAGGAGAGGCCTGGGGGTGCATGGAAGAAATGATCAGGGTCTTGGGTGAAACCAGGGATAGGGGTAAGTTCCTGAGGACATTAAAGGGACAGGGGTGCCCAACTTCAGAAGGTGCCCTTCCCACCCATGATCTAACAAATGATTTTTGGGCTTCCTTCGTGCAAGGTCATCCTCCCACCAACCAAAAAACTGAGGCTAAGTGGGCAAAGGCTTTAAAATGACCATTAATTACCTGCTTAATGGCCTCAGTTGGGACAAGTGTGAGCTTCCCATCTGAGGTCTTGCCTTCCCCAGCATAAAACTGCTGTGTGGTTGGGAAACCAGAGGGAATCCTTTCCCATTCAAATTCACGCTTTGCTCTCGCAAGCCTAAAAGCTTGTTGGTGAGGAAGCATGAAATTCTGGCCCTGCTGTTGTCCACGGTGTTCACATCCCTTGAATGATTAAAGACTATTGCCAGAGTATTGTTAATTTATAAATTATGTTAGCTGTGGGTAAGTTGGGGGCATTCCTGCCTCTGAGTCAGAAGGGTGTGAGCTCAAGACCCAGACAGATGAGCATAGGGTCTAGGTTGACATTTCAGCCAAGGATAGAGGAAACATCAGAAGTGTCATCTTTCAGATGAGAATTTAAACTTCGGCCCTGTGTGTCTTCTCAGATGGATATAAAAGATCCCATGGCATTAACTGCAAGGACAGGGAAATTTTCTCTTGTTTACTGGCCTATATTTATCTCTCAAACAACATTATTTGAAAAAAATGGCCAAAATTCTCCCCCAAAATATTCTAAGGGCCCTATTTTACCATTTTGATTCTAAGTGCTGGGAGTGTTTCAGATCCAACTTTTAGACCCATTCTCAGGTACCCCCCTACGCATTCTGCCTGAAAAAAATAGCAGCAATTCCAAATCACTCTGCACAAGCCTGTGGGCAGGGCTTAACACACCTAAAATACTACAGCTTCGATCGGCGCCTCAAACTGCACATGCACAGAAAAAAATGATAGAATGCAGCTCCCCTGCCACATTGCTCCTGGATCGGATAGTGCCTCCCCCTGGCCCCCACAGACATTCTTTCACCCCACAACATTACCGACCCCCTTATCCTTCCAGCCTCCACCACCCAGACTGATCTTGGTCCCCTCCCCTCCACCAATCCCAGGCAGAGTGGCAGTGAATCCCCCCTTCCCCCTCACTGATATCAGGCTGAGTGGCAGTGAATCCCCCCTTTCCCTTCACGGATATCAGGCAAAATGGCTGTGGACACCCCCCTTCCCACTCACTGATCTCAGGCAGAGCAGCAGCAGCAGATTCTCTCCCCCCGCCCCCACACCTTCCCCTCCATTGATCTCAGGCAGAGAGGCAGAGGACCCCTCTTCCCTCTCACCGATCTCAGGCAGAGCGGCAGCAGACCCACCCTGCCAATTTCCAGCACGGATCAGATGCCACTGGAAATCCAGCGCTGGGAGACACCATCGTGGCGGGAATGCACGCGCAAACGCCCCAAGTCGATCGACGTGGGAACGTCCGGCCAAAAAAAAATTAATGCAGCGGTATGGGAGAATCACAGCCTGTTCGCTGTCACATTGGCGTTTGTGGGACATTACGTTAGAACAGTGAGTACACTTCAAAAAGACTTCACTCTTAAAAATAACTCAATAAAAATTTTAACAAGCGATAAGTAGCAAAAAAATGGCCATTCCTGGAGTATTATGAGAAAGATCAGTATTTATATTGAAACTTAGCAACTTAATGTAAAAGTAATAGTTCCCTCATTCTGTTATGCGCCAAAATGAAGCACGAGGACCAACAACAGTAATTCAAACTGTCACTGTTTTAATAAGTCTTCAGCAGACCATTTAAAACCAATTTGTGAAGAAATATCTCAAGATCAGATATGAGCAAGTGTGAATCTGGGCAAATTAATTAATAAATGCTGTCTGTAATTAATTGCTACATGTTGCATGAACTGACAAGCTATGATAACCCAGTTTTCTATATAAAATAATCTATTTATCCGTAATGTCACATTTTTCTTCTTGTTTTAGCTGCCTCTGTGCAATCCCACTTTTTGAGATACACAAGTGATGTCCTTTCATAACAAAATTAATCTAGCAAACATACAGAACACAATTTACCATACAAAAGGTCAGCCATAAACATTTATAATGTAGAAATAAATACAAACAAATTAATAAGTCACTAAAATATAATTTGTGTGGATAGAAAGTCTTGCAGGCTTCTAACTGTTAACTCCTTTAAAAGAAAGCCTGGATTAGCACCTGTATGGTCATACAATTGGCAGTAAACAGAGATATACAAGTACTTTACTAAGTACGTACTATATTGTTCCTGTAACATGCGGCACAGCAGACTTATCTGGAGGGCAACAGGGCAAAGTTGATCAGTGGACTTCTTTTTTTAGAGATGTGAGCACAGATGAACGTGATTTGGGCTGACAGTGGTGGACAGTAAATTGGTAACCCATTATAAATAACAGCAACAGAAAATGCTGGAGAAACTCAGCAGGTCAGGCAGTGTCTGTGGATTCCGTACGACTCTTCCTCAGGTTTCCCGCATCCGCAGCATTTTGCTTTTATAATGCATTTTACATCTCTGCTGATTTGCAATTCCATTGGAAAATTGATTCTAAAGCATTAGCTGTCATCTTGGAGTCAATTCTGAGCTCCCCTCATCAATAAGAATGGCTCAAGGGAGGGATTAATGTGGAGTCAAGTCCACTTACAAACTGTTCTTGCCCAGCAATATCTTATCTTTGAACTTGTCTGAGGTTCAAGCTACAGGCAAGTAAGGGACTAATTTAAATTTAAAAGCTATCAATGGTACTGCTCTGCAGTTTGTATGAAGATTCCAGGAGGCCTCCCTTTGTCAAACCTGCCAGAGACTGAGCTAAGTAAGATATTTTATTCTTTGCGAAGATGTCCTCATGCCTCTCTTGCCTCAGTTGTCCCTCTTCTTTTGCCAGTATTTGTTCGGGAGGTTGAAACTGCTCCCCAGCACTTATTTTAGGCTGAGGCCCATTCCCAAAGATTCCCTGTTTCTGGCTCTTACTTTGATTCCTGCTCCTATCTGCTCATTTTAACAACATTCCTGCTGCATCATGCTGGACTTTCTTTCTAACAAAAGGGCCATGTTTGATTTATTTGAAATCAGACTGTTCTCTACTCAATGGCTTTCAGTGCTCACCTCAGTACTCACACACAACATAGCTGACCCACATTAAAATTGGAATGTGTGTGTTCATTTTTTGTTGGCTGCACATCAAAAGATTCAAAATGAAGAATTTATATGGCAGGCTTTCTTTGATGGTGATAAATGACAACTATAATGGCATTCTCTCTGGTCCTCAAATTTTCTATTGGCTGTAGAGGGAGGTCTTGATGTCAGGAAATAAACCTCCTTCAGTCACTTCCCTTCGGTTAACCTCACTGTTTACAGAGCTGTTCTGCACAATGCCGATCAGCCCTTCAGTGCCTAAGATTAACTATCTCTACAAAAATACAGGAATCAAAAAGAGATTGATGATTAGAATTATTGAATAACACCATTATCATTCTCTCCTGCAAGTACCACAAGGCAAAATAGATGGATCTTGATCCTTTTTGTTTACTGTTTCCATTATTTCTGTGTATCTGGAGTTAAATATTTTAATAATTTGGTAATAATAGCAAACAACAGAAACAAATAGCCTGATAGCACCTTGAACAGGACACAGGATTATTGAGTACAAACTGTTACAGGCCAAAGTGGGGTTAGGCATAGTTTTAAATTGATCTCTAAACATTAATATAAAGAACTGAACAGGTTCAGGTCTTGCAACATGTGGACAAGGGCTGCTTCAGTATCTGAGCAGTCGCTGATGCTACTGCACACCATGTGATCATGACTGAACATTCCCACTTACGACCTTAAGATGGCAGGAAGGTTGATCAAGCAGCTGAAGATGGCTGGGTCTAGGACACTGACCTGAACAATCCATGAAGTGATGTCCTGAACCACTGAATTCTGTGCAATGAAGGTATATCCACATTCTTTCCATTATTTTACCAGTTATTTAAAATCTGTGACCTGTAGTTACAGCTTTCGAGTCCAGGAGCAGGGATGTGCTGTTGCTATTATACAGGGCCTTGTTGAGGCCACACCTAGAGCATTATGTGCAGTTTTGATATCCTTTCCTGAGGAAGTATGTTTTTGCTCTCGAGGGAGGTTTACCAGGCTGATTCTGGGGATGGCGGGACTGACACATGAGGAGAAATTGACTAGGTTAGGATCGTTTTTGCTGGAGTTTATATGAATGATGGGGGATCTCATAGAGACTTATAAAATTCCAACAGGGCTGGACAGGATAGATGCAGGGAGGATTTTCCCGATGGTGGAGAAGTCCAGAATCAGGGGTCACAGTCTGAGGATTCAGGGCAGACCATTTAGGACAGAGGTGAGGAGACATTTCTTCACCCAAAGAGTGGTAAGCCTGTGAATTCATTACCACAGGAAGTAGTTGATGCCATTGAATGTATTCAAGAGGTGGCTGGATATAGCACTTGGGGCGAGTGGGATCCAAGGTTATGGGGAGAAAAAAGGCTTAGGCTACTGAATTAGACGATCAGCTATGATCATAATGAATGGCGGAGCAGGCTTGAAGGGCCAAATGGCCTCCTCCTGCTCCTATCTTCTATGTTCCTCCACTTGCCCTCTGGAATACCTCATAATTTTGAATACCCCAGTACACTCCAAATATTTCAGATGCTATGAAGGAAAGCGAATACAGCTTCTCAATCCTCTTCACATAACTGAAAATGTGTTCCCTGTTTAAAATAGGTTACACATTAAGTTTCGCAGAGAATATTTGTGAAATTGGCATATCACGTGGTTATCCAATTCTATGAAACTAAAAAGCCATCTTGAAA
This sequence comes from Carcharhinus amblyrhynchos, assembly GCF_965287045.1. Taxonomy (NCBI): domain Eukaryota; kingdom Metazoa; phylum Chordata; class Chondrichthyes; order Carcharhiniformes; family Carcharhinidae; genus Carcharhinus; species Carcharhinus amblyrhynchos. Next base: position 81,667,881 of record NC_137331.1, on the reverse strand, counting down.
TTGTTGATGATTATATATATCCAAATACAATGCTGATAATGGAAATAATCAAAAAAAGAATGTAAAAAAAGGTTTACTGGCAAGATTGGACAAGAGGAGTGAATTGTAACATGAATTCTCTTGTAATCCAAAATGTGAATTAAAAAGAACTCATGCTGTGTAGCTACATAACACTCTTTGCTTGAGAAATTCTCCACAGTGCAAAATTAGCCAGATACTCACAGTTTATGTTAATTTGGATCATTATGAGAATGCACTAAACTTAATCCTCCAAAATTCAAATTTAAAATTTATGCAAATTTAATTTGTCTTTCAATCAATGGCGTGTAAAATAATCAGTTAGTTATAAAAGTGGAAGTGCTGATTAGAATATTAAACCCTGGGAATGTTTTTTAAGAGTTTGTTCATTTTGTTGCTAAATCAGCGAATTTGTCTGAACAGCATAGATGTGTAGCAACTAGGCTAAACACAAAGTATCATGAAACTAGATTCAATTACTGAACTCTTTTCTTCTTAGTAGCCAAACCACAAAAGCAAGGAGGGTCAAACGTTTCGCAAGAATCTTAACTCGCACTGTTGACCGATTGGAGTTTCTTGAAACTGAATGGCTGCAATTTCCCCATCACGCTGCGTTCATGTTTTAGCGCAGTACGCTGGGAGATTCACGAGGTTCATGCGAGCATTCCGCCCCAATAGCATCTCCCAGTGCTGGATTTCTGGTAGCATTAACAGGAGGAGCCAAGGCTATTTAAATGATTGTTTATATATAATTTAAATTTCATTAGCGGGCCTGGGACTGAAGTCTCCAGGCCCACTCGCATCTACCCCCTTCCCCCCTCACTCCGTCTGCCAGAGTGGTTCAATCCAGCAGGGGTTACAGTAGCTTCCCATTAACAGGGAACTAGAGGCCACACCCCACTGGAGCGAAGGGAGGCCATCAGGGCCCACCAGAGAGTCGGGAGGGGGGTTGCCCCCTGGGCATTGGCACATTGCCAGTGCCACCCTGGGCCCTGGCAGTGACCAGGAGGCAACGTGCTAATGCTCAGGGGGCACGCTGGCACTGCTCATCGGGCAGTGTCAAAGGGCGGGGCCTGATGGCCCTGGGTCTGGTGGGCCAATGGGTGGGGTTCTCTGCAGGCAGGACTGGTTGGAGAGGAGGGAGGCCAGTGATCGGAATGGCCTTGTGGCGGGGTCAGCCTGCTGGTGGAGTTGGGACAGCAGGGCTGGGGGAAATTGAGAGGCAGGTGCTGAAACTTGGGCCGGGATGGGACGAGGTTTTGGGGCTGGCCTGGGAATGGTCAGTGGGCCAGCAATCGGGCTGGGGGGGGGTTGTGGAGTGGGGCAAGGAGGGCCAGTCTTGTGGGAGGGATATAAGAGGGTCCAGAGGGGCAATTTATTCACATAGAAGGTGATGTGTGTCTGGAACAATCTGCCAGAGGTAGTAGTGGAGGTGGATACAATTTTGTTTTTTAAAAAGCGTTTAGACAGTTACATGAGTAAGATGACTACTGAGGGATATGGCCAAGCGCAGGCAAATTGGACTAACCTAGATGTTAAGAAAAAGGGCAGCATGGACAAGTTTAGCAGAAGGGCCTCTTTCTATGCTGTAAACCTCTATGACTCCATGGCTGGCCAGTGATGGAAAGGCCAGCAGACAGGAGCCACTGCGCATGTGCCGATCTTGATGCTGACAGATCTGCGCATGCGCTGTGACCCACTCCGGCTTCTCCAGCGGGAATAGGCCTAATCACAGATTTATAATGATATACATGCTGGTGATCTCTGCAGTGCACAGAGGGCAGCACGGTGGCACGGTGGCTAGCACTGCTGCCTCACAGCGCCAGGGAACCAGGTTTGATTCCCAGCTTGGATCATTGTCTGTGCAGAGTTTGCATGTTCTCCCCGTGTCTGGGTGGGTTTCCTCTGGGTGCTCCAGTTTCCTCCCATAGTCCTAAAGATGTGCATTGGCTATGCTAAATTCTCCCTCAGTATACCCGAACAGGCCGTAGTGTGGCAACTAAAGGATTTTCACAGTAACTTCATTGCAGTGTTAATGTAAACCTACTTGTAACAATAATAAATAAACTTTAAATTTTAAAAGAGTGTGGAAGATTCTTCTTTGAACTCCCACTGAAAAAACCATTGTGGAATACTCCAGTTTTCACACAAATTTGACATTCTGATCCACATGTTTGTTGGCCTTGCATTCTCTGTAGTATCAGGGTGTTTGGAATGACAAGGGTTAATATGGGACTGAGGAAATAGTACTGCCCACAGTATGATATAGAGAGTTACATGATGATAGAATGAGGACAGTCGTGCCAAACAGAAGCCAGCATAAGGACAGCATCCAGTAAGAGCTGTAATATAATTAATTATGTGTTACCAATAAACACTTAAGATGGAATCTTCCCATCCCGCCATGGCAGGTTGGAGCACAGAATCCAACAGCCGGCAAAAAATCAGAAATCCACCGGTGTAAAAACAGTTGGTAATTCTTCTGATAGTGGGTTAATAGTGGATCAGTTATCTTGTCAGCTAGTGGTGTGAATTCCATTTGCATTCAGTAGCATCTCATGAATGCTCACTAAAACAGCTGCCTGCCCAGAATGTCATCATGCCTTCCGATTTTGTGTCCTGCCAGCAGGAAATTACATCAGCCTCAAACCCATTTGAAAATGAGAGGCATGCACACACATGCCGGAGCTCACTCATGACTTTGAGTTGGCATACATAACCTACCTGCCATAAAGCAGTGCCAGATGAACCACACAATGCTGGGGATGTGGGGGTTGATCTCCTCCCATTCTTTGTCTATATCATCTACAAGGATACCACTGTGCTGCAATGCTCATGTTCAGACACTGACAAGCACTGCGGCTGGGATTGGGTGTGCTCCCACTGGTTCATGTCTTTGTCCACTAGGACATCATAGTGCTGTGGCATGCAGACAGCACTCCACTTCCACAAACAAGCAGTAGGGTAGGGATGACAAAGGTGGTGGGGTTTGGGGGACAATGGGGAAGGAAGGCTGTGCAACGACTGTGAAGGAGGAAATGGAAGGCAGAGGGGCAAGAAGGCGGAGGAGGGTGAGGAACAATGGAAGGCAGAGGGTACACCAAGGAGTGGGAAGCTGGAGCCCAACAAGCGTACACGAAATGCAGACAAGGAGGTGGGGTGGGGTCGTCAAAGCTATACCACATTTTTGACTGGAAGGGGATGTATGAAGATTCTAATATAGAAGAGGTGTGGTTGTTAGTGTAACACATGAGGGATGGGGATGCTGTTTGCCGCAACTATTCCTTGTAGTAATGCATCTCACGTTTTTCTGCAAACTGATTGTTTTTGATTTTTTTCTATACATCTTTATATGAATATACAAATTTATACAAAATATCTTGTGTTAGAAATGTAAAAATGTTTTTAAGTCAGAACTTGTATTTCTGAAGTGTATTGAAAACATGGGAGGCGGAGGAGCAGAATTTAAACTTGTTCCACCCAGTTTCATCCAGATGTGTCAGTGGTTAAAATGGATTAGGTGAAATATGAGTTATCATACTACTTGATTATGATTTGAAAAAAGGCTTCCAAGTTTATGAGGGAAATGCTTACATCAGACCAAAGCCCCAGACAGGTACGTGCACCAAGAACTATTATGTCAAACATGACTCACTGCTATTTTAACTGAGAAGTCAGAAAGGTGTCCATAAAGGTAGATCCACACCAACCTGAAGACTGAACATGTCTTTCCAGGTAAGCTGAATATTTTCACTTATGAGGCTGCAAGGAGCATGAATGTTCCTCTGCTCCCCATATGGGAACCACTGACTGTTTGAGAATAAGCTGTGTTTGCAATCATCAACTCAGTTGTGGCAAGTTAGCTACTGGCATATTGTTAATAAGCCCTGCTGTTAAAATTTGCTGCACCTCCTGCTGTTGCTCCCAGTCAAGCCATTCGCTCACTTGGTCACTTTCCTGGCCAGAATATTAAGTTGATTTCTGCTGCCTCCCCTGCCCACATGGTATTTCTGCGTGAAATTAGCTGCACTAATTTGGTAAGTGTCAATCAAGTTAAGGACAGTTTTAGTCACTGACACAAAGAAACCTAAATTGGTTAGCCTTTGATAATCGGCAAGGGGATTGCAACGTACAATTAACTCATGGTTGTAAAATAGAAAGCACAACACTATGCTGCCTGCTCCCCTCAGTAATTTCAGCGTTCAGCCAATGCTATCTGCACTGTTTATTGGCTCCATGCATCAGTAAGGAACCGATATATTGAGTGGCTAGAACCACTTCACTGCACTGCTTAACGCTTGGCTGCATCTCTGAAAAGGTCCAGGTAGCAGCAGCATTATATGAGCAGTTCAATGGTCTGTTTTATCCCATTTCAAGTATGTCTGTACGTTCCCTGTGCTAGTGCATCAGCCATTTTGGCATTGGATATTTCTTCTTGCCCCAGTAGCCACCCTTTGGCTCATTGTGGTAGTTCGGACAGCCATGGAATGAAGGTATCATTATTGCTACAACATGCATCATTCTCTTCCTATGATCATACATCAGTGAAAGGTTGGTGGAGTGGAATCCTTTTTGCTTTGCTGCAGGGCAGAGTTGGTGTGTTTTTCAACGAAGTGTAGGGAGCTCAATGTTACCTTCCACCACGGAAAAATCTGCAATCCAGCTAAACCTGTTTCTTTCTGGCAAGAGAGAATATTGTTCAGTCCACTCTCATTGTGTAGAAATAGACTTTCTTACACAACCCTGGAAGCCAAGTTGCATAAAGGTTTATTGTCATTCACCTCCACAGCCAACAGCAATGTGATCTGTGCTTTGCTCTGAGGTAGCAGTTATACCACAATAATTGATAGATTTCAGTGAGGAAGCCTTTACTGAAGCTCAGGCATCACATACACTGTTCATTGCTGAGATAGGAGGATTGCTCCCATTACATCCTGATGAGAACCCATATTCCCATCCACCTTCTCCTGAACTGGAAAAATAGGTTAAAAGGTAGGACAGTAAAAGAAAATGGCCAGAGTCCTAGATGACTATAGGCTGCTCTCCCATTGAGGGAGGAGAGCTGACTGGTGGTGATTTAATCTAAGAGTCATCATACCTCAGTCGAGGGGAAGGTTGAGAAGGCAGGGCCTTCATGAATACTGTTCACATTTCTCTACAGCACTAACCAGACATCCAGCCAACTGAGTTAAGCTGACCAGAACAGTAATGAAGCAGTGGCAGATGTTTCAGTAGATATTTCATAACTCTCACCAAAGATATATTTCAGCATCCTGTCCTGCTCTATGTGACCTCTTCTCAATTCCCAAGTTATGCTGTATTTCAAGAGGAATACTGATTAGTGCACCGAGATTTGTGAGCACAGAAGCTCTGAAGTCAACGAAATACCCATCAGCAGCTGTCACTGTCTGTAGAATTTTGCTCATGGCTGGTCTGGTTGTGACCACAAATCTACTCTCCTGTCAACCCCCATAACTTTTGATTGCCTTGTTGATCAAAAAAATCTATCCAACTCAACTTTGAATAAATTCAATGACGCAGTGTCTCAGAATTCCACAGACTAACAATGTCTAACAAAAAAAAATTAATCTCCGTCTTAAATTAGAAAACCTTCATTTTTAAACCATGTCCTCTTTTTCTATATTCCCTCGTAAGGGCAAACATCCCCTTCATATCCACCATGTCAAGTCCCCGCAGGATCTGATGCTTTTCAGTAAGATCAGCTGTCATTCTTCTAAACTCCAACTGGATACAGGCCCAACCTGTTCAACTTTTCCTCAATAGATAATCGCTAAACCTCAGTAATGCAAACCTGCCCTGAACTGCTTCTAATGCAGTGATATCCCTTCTTAAGTCAGGAGACCAAAGCCGCACAGAGCGCTCCAGATATGGGGTGCTATCTTACTGGCTATTCACACCATACTGTTGCTGCAGCAAAGTCGGAGAATTTGGCGTCGAACCAAATTTCTGTTGACTGCAGCAGTTTGGGAAACATCTTCCACTGCTTCATTACTGTCCTATCTTTTAACTAATTTTTCCAGTTCACTTTAGTCACTCTATCTTCTTATCCATGTACTGCCCTTCATTTAAGTTAAAAACACCATTGATAGACTCCTACCTCCTTCTTTCTAGCTTTCTGTCCTTCCAAAACATAAGATCCCCTTGAATATTTGGGTCCCAACTTCAAGCTAAAGAAATTATCCTTTAAAGCAGAGATGAGCAGGAATTTCTTCAGCCAGACAGTAGTGAATCTAAGCAACTCTTTGCCGCAGAAGGCTGTGGAGGCCAGTCATTGAGTGTCTTAAAGACAGAGATAGATAGATTCTTGATTAATAAGGGGATCAGGGCTTATGGGGAAAAGGCAGGAGAATGGGGATGAGAAAAATATCAGCCATGATTGAATGGTGGAGTGGACTTGATGCTCTCGTGTCCTATTGGCCCAGCCTTGGTCACCTTGCAAGCATGTTTCTGAAATGGCTATCAGGTCATACATATTTATCTCTATTCATGCTATCAATTCATCCATTTTGTGATGAATATTGCACATATTTAATTCTGTCTTTTTATTATTCTTGCAAACTCTGTCGGTGCATTTTTTGGTTAGTATATTCTGTCCCTTCCCGTCACACTCTGGTTATCTTTGCCCATACTGATACCCTGCTACATGCTAATCTTAATTTATATGCCTCATTTTGATCTCAGTGGTTTATTTGTACCTGGTATTGTGGATGCCTATTTGAATTTCTGATGTTTCAAAGCTTCTAGATTCTCCTCTGCCTCCTCAGATTTCTGTCAACGTTTTCCTTTGGTGCAGACAATGCAGATGTATCCAATTAAAGAACTCAAGTGTCAGCACAAAGCAAAACTAAACTTGCTAAATTCTATTTTTGCAATACATATTTAGAGATCGGATCCATGGAAAGGCTTCTGAAAATAATTAGTCTTGTACTTCTAAATAAATAAATGAAAGCTGAGTTGTAAGCACTCCTTTAATGAGAAAATCTCCACAAAGGAAGGATTCATGCCAATTATGTTGTAGTTTGCTTGCAAAATGCTATACCTTGCATTGATGTTAGCCATGCATTAGGTCATGTTTAAAAGAATCCAATCTAAACAGGGATGAAACTAATAAAGGGAAGTGCACAGCTGAGTTGAATATGCCCTCCTTCACTACATGCGCCCCATTGTTAACACCAACAGTTGTTCGTGCAATACTCCAGGTAGCTACTAATCATTATTAAATATCTATCCTCTGTCAAGCATTTTAAAGAAAGTGAAAAATATATCTATTGGATAAGAAACATTTGAAATTATCACTGAATGTGCAATACAAGATGATTTGGCTTTGTTGAGGTGTATTAATTTGAAATAAAAAATCAAATTAGGGGACTAGTTTGTTTCTTTCTCCAAACTTTTCTGATTCTAAATGCACTGATGCATGATGGATTTTTACACTGACACTAATAGAGCTCATGTATCTTTGTCAAGTGGCCTTTTCTCATGTTTAAGCGTCAATAATGACTGCCAACTGGTCGTTTAATCACGAGTGGCTTGGTTGATACTATCTGTAAACAATATTAACAAACATACATTTTCTAGCAGTGATTAGAATCAGAACCTTTGGCTGATTTTGCCTTTTTGGTCCAGGGTTGAGGAGGCTAACTAATGTTGTCCTTCCACTGCCCTCACTTCGCAGATGAAGGAAATAATTTAGGGGTTTGTGTAGCTCAATACCATAAATAAATACATTAGTGCACATTTACTTGTAATTGCTTCTACCCTTATGTAATTCTTAATCCGTGGTTAATTTAGTTTGTGTTTTAGTTTGCTTCAGAAAAGCATTGAACATTTTTAAACAGAATTTTACCACCCTGGCCTCACATGTCCCCTTCCTAGTAGATGTGGTGGACCATTTTAAATTGCCATTTACTTCAGTGGGTCCCACAATATGGAAGGGGCCATAAACACCTGACTCAGGTATATTCATGTCTTCTGGATGTTACATATTATATGGTGACATTTCATTGTAACTGTCCATTTCAGCAGAAATAAGTTCAACTATTTTATTCTATTTCTAAGCTAAGATCAAGTGTAGTATTGACATGCTATGCTTGGTTGAAGTCATTAGGTTAATTTCAGCTTCATTTGAAGCAATTTTTAAAAGCTGCATCTCGGCCTTTTGTCTAAGATGCAAATGAGATCAAGCCTTGGAGGAGGAGCTATGCCTACTCCAATCAGCTTGGATCATGTAGATCAAGCCCAAGACAGGAGGTGAGAGTCCTGTCTTGTCAGCTTGGATTGGGAATGTCCCAACTTGTTGAGACTCTGAATTGGACTTGATTGGATTGAATTGGAATAAAAACAAAACAAAATTTCTAAGCAATCCCTCTGAAGGCTGTTTAACTTCCACCCATTTTTCAGCTGCTACATGAAGATTGAAGAAAGGCCATATTTTCTCCAGCAAAGGAATATTCTACAGAAGAACAAATATTGAATCAGTTTGTTTCCAAGGTGAGAAAGGAATGAATGTTTCAACAACATGATGCAGAGCGTAGATGATTATCACTGACATTTCAATGGAAATATTCTGCACTCTCTCCTTTCCTTCTCCCTTAAGTACTTTGTGAACAATATGTTCATATTGTCTTCCACCTTCTTCTGTCAGGAAAAAGATACAGAAGTCTGAGGTCATGTACCAACCGACTCAAGAACAGCTTCTTCCCTGCTGCCATCAGACTTTTGAATGGACCTACCTCACATTAAGTTAATCTTTCTCTACACCCTAGCTATGACTGTAACACTACATTCTGCACTCTCTTGTTTTCTTCTCTATGAACGGTATGCTTTGTCTGAATAGCACGCAAGAAACAATTTTTTTTCTGTGTACTAATACATGTGACAATAATAAATCAAATGTTCTATCTGTATCATGCACAAAGAGCAATACTTTTCACTATATCGCAATACGTGTGACAATAATAAATCAAACTAAAAGCAAGTACAGCCCATGCCTGTTTTGAGGTGAGTTAAGATGATGAGACACAGAAATGTGATGCAAACCCTCCTTACATTACTGTTGTAAAGTGAATCTTACATCACTGTCTAACAGAGGAATTTAAAATCAAATCTCACAAAATTAATCCCTTACATTTTGGAGCACTTTCTCTCCAACAGGAAGATTGTCATTAAATAGAAAAATGGTCTATTCAAAACAAAAATATGGTGTTGAACATGTCAATTGTGTGTTAATATAGTTTTTGTATTTATCTCTGAATGAAAAGCAGTTTTCCCTTTCAACAGTTACATAGCAGTTGGCATGGTCAAACTTTGATCCTCTTTGAATTGTTTAACCATTTTTCCTCACAAAAGGTTTTGGAAAAATAATTATTTTTAGTGTTTTCCCCTCGAGTGTTTAGTGACAAGAGGCAACCAGACAAACAATAGTTACGATGGCAATTTGCATTTATGCGCTGTCTATGATGCAGAAAAATGTTCAAGGCAGTATATGAGGGGCTTCAACAAACAAAACCTGACATCAAACCATGTGAAAAGCTGGTGCTGGTGATCAAAATCTTATATAAAGAGGTAGGTTTTATAGGAGTGCCTTAAAGTCACAGAGAATGAGATAGAAACATAGAAAGAATTAGGAAAGAAATCTCAGAGTATTAAAAATCAGATTTCCATAATAAAGCACAAGTTAGTGTATAATCTAAAGATTTTAAATGTAGTTACAATTTCAGATATTTCCAGCCAAAATGTATGAACACTTTAAAAAATTTGAAAGGTCTGTTTTAGATGTACAGATAAAATCTAAAATTTCCTGGTGTATAGAAGTTTGAAATGTAATTGATTGCTAGGATATCTGTAATTCAAAGATCATGTAACCACGTTATTCATAGAAAATCAAAGGAAAGAAAATAAGTTTCCTGTATGCCTATTAATGCTTATTTGACTGATGGCAGGCCTGAAAAGTGCAATGCAATATAGACATGAATTTGATACTTTTATCACATAGCAAACTTGGTCAGCAGGATTCCAACTGAGTCCGAGAGGAAATTTTAATAACAAGATGGTTAAGGAACAGAATTTTGTCATCAGTGAGTAAGTCCAATCATCAGAATGTGAGGAGGCTGGCTAAGCCACACACACACACACACACACACACACACACAGATGGTGGAAAATGAAATGAATTTAACTGGGGCTGTCCAATCAATGGCCAGTAGGCATGGCAGCTGACCAGTAGCAGGGAATGTGCATTGAGGAAACCCTGGCATGAGAACAGGTGGTGATAGTTGAAGAGGAGACAGTACAAGCAGGGGAGACTAAAAGGTAGGCCAGGAAAAGATGATGGCATCTCAATGGAGCTGCTAAAGAACATGTGACCCATTGTAATTTACAGCTCTCACCTCTTAGGCCTCTCTCTCTGATTTCAAGATAGTGATGTCTTGCAAGCTGCACCCAACATTCCCTCTAATTATATCTTTTACTCTGGTTCTATACTTTTCAAACTCTAACTCTTTTAAACACTGCAACAATGCTTTAATCTAATCTCTTACAGATTCGGGATCTTTGGTGACTAGTGGAGTGCCCCAGGGGTCGGTGCTGGGGCCTCAGCTATTTACCATTTATATAGATGATCTGGAGGAGGGAACCGAGTGTATGATTTGCTGATGACACCAAGATTGGTGGAACGGCAAATTGTGCGGAGGGTGTGGAGAGTCTGCAGAAGGATCTAGATAGGCTGGGCGAATGGGCCAGGAACTGGCAAATGGAATTTAATGTTGGCAAATGTGAGGTTGTCCACTTTGGTAGGAATAATGGTAGGAAGGACTATTACTTGCATGGCGAAAAACTGCAGCATGCGACGGTGCAGAGGGACCTCGGGGTCCTTGTGCATGAGACGCAAAAACCCAGCCTACAGGTGCAGCAGGTGGTCAGGAAGGCAAATGGGATGCTGGCCTTCATAGTGAGGGGGATTGAATAAAAAAGTAGGGAGGTCTTGCTGCAGCTGTATAGGGCACTGGTGAGGCTGCAGCTGGAGTACTGTGTGCAGTTTTGGTCGCCGCACTTACGCAAGGATATTTTGGCCTTGGAGGGAGTGCAGAGGAGGTTTACTAGGCTGATACCAGAGTTGAGGGGATTGAACGATGAGGAGAGGCTGAATAAACTAGGCTTGTACCCGTTAGAGTTCAGAAGAATGAGGGGAGATCTCATTGAGACATATAAGATGATGAATGGGATGGATAGGATAGAGGTGGAGAGACTCTTCCCGCTCAGAAAGGACAGCAGGACTAGAGGGCACAGCCTCAAGATAAAGGGGGGGGCGGTTTAGAGCGGAGTTGAGGAGGAACTTCTTCACTCAAAGGGTGGTGAATCTCTGGTATTCTCTGCCCGTTGAAGTGGTGGAGGCTGCCTCGCTAAATATATTTAAGACGCGGGTTGATAGGTTTTTGATAGGCAAGGGGATTAAGGGTTATGGGGAGAGGGCGGGAATGTGGAACTGAGCCACGACAGATCAGCCATGGTCTTACTGAATTGCGGGGCAGGCTCAAAGGGCTAGATGGCCTGCTCCTGATCCTATTTCTTATGTTCTTATGTTCTTTGTCTATCCCCAGCTATAACTGTAAACTGTAACACTATATTCTGAACCCTCTCCTTTACTTCTCTATGAACGCTATGCTTTGTATAGTGCACAAGAAATAATACTTTTCACTATATACTAATACATGTGACAATAATAAATCAAATTGAGTCAAATCACTCTCCTTACTTGGCATTTATAAGATGCACTTTAAGGAAACCTGTTAATCTTTATGTGTCTGCTGTGTTTGCCCAGTTTGCTCCGCCATGAAATTCCATGCTTTGATAAAAAATAATGTTACAGGTTCAAGGTTTTATAAAATTGCTACGTTTTGGAACTCTCTTTAATTAGGGTAAATGAGATGGAAGATTTGACTAACGAAGGGATCTCAAGGGTAGCCTCCACCATAAAAGTCAGTACTGGGATTAGAAGTTATCCTGCTACAAAACTAAGAGAAAGGAAGCAAGTCCTTGAGAATGATGCATCACTTTGAACTGGTTCTGGGGGAATAGTGCATCAGGAATCGAATAAAAGATAACCGCAGTGAGAGATTTCTAGTCACATTAAAGCATTGTCAAGAGTTACATTTTCTGTAGTTTGGAATACAAGTTACCTATTGGATTACTGTTTAGTTAATATTACTTTTAGTTTACATGTTGCAATAAAGTCAGAGACTTGAAATATTGTAGGATGATCTTGTCAGCCATTCATTGGGAGTTTGGAATTTTTTGAATAAATATTGGTCTCTATGGGATTTATAACATCACCTTTCTTATACTGCAATGCTGCTGATTGCAATGGCTGTCAATTGAAGTCTTCACTGACCTGCTGTCTCCTTATTTCTGATGAGGCTCTGAAGCTCCATTCTTCGCATTTACTCCTGGAAAGATCTAAAACCTCCAGAAAACACCCATTCATTGGCTCCTTAACTCTACTGCCTGCCCACCACCCATAAGCTTGTTTCCACCCAGCAGCCCAATGACCTCTGGGAAGTTCCAACAGCAGCGGAACACATTGGGCAGAGTCCTGACATTTTCTGTTCCCTTGCCTTCCAATCCATGGCTCTGGAAGCAAGAAAGTTCTGCTCATGGGTTCAGAAGAACAGACAAGAAGGTGGAGTTGAGTCAAAATTGGATCACTCATAAGAACATAAGAAATAGGAGCAGGAGTAGGCCATCTAGCTCTTTGAGCCTGCCCCGCCATTCAATAAGATCATGGCTGATCTGAAGTGGCTCAGTTCCACTTTCCCGCTTTCTCCCCATAACCCTTAATCCCCTTGCCTACCAAAAACCTATCTACCCACGTCTTAAATATATTTAGCGAGGTAGCCTCCACCACTTCAACAGGCAGAGAATTCCAGAGATTCACCACCATTTGAGTGAAGAAGTTCCTCCTCAACTCCGTTCTAAACTGCCACCAAATGGCCCACTTCTGCTCCAATACTTGAGTTCCTGCTGTTCTCACCTACTCCATCAAGCTACATTTGGACAACCTGTCTTGCAAAATCAAGCTCCTGTGAGCAGCAAGTGTTCTGATCAAACTGTAATATAAGAAAGATGTTACAATCAGGTGAGAAGTGGGAGAATGACTCCTCTCTCTCTCTCCACCTCCCAGTTGATTGCCACAGGTTTAAAAAAAACTTGCCAATTTAGTGTTTAACAGTTTAAGTGTTGCAACCGAAAACAACACAGATTATCTTGTAAATTTCAGAAGAAAAGATAATTTATTATCCTCAGCATCCCATAATTAAAAATAATGAAAATGTTACAGACAGACACACACACAGACACACACACACACACACACAGACACACACACACACACAGACACACACACCCACCCACCCACCACACACCACACACTCAGGCGCGCGTGCATGCGCACACACACATGATTAAATTGCTTAAGAATCCAAAAGAAAGTAAATTATATGTGGATCTTGTTAATTGATAGTTTGGATAGTCTCAGACTGGCTTGATGGTATTCTGCATTGAGGTGATTTAAAGATGTTGTCAGACAATTTATGTCTATTTTTTCTGGAGTTATCAGCTGCTGGGTTGATATTTCAGACACTGCCAGTGGCATGTGGCTGGTCAAAAAACAGGAGTAGCACAAGCTTGCAGGATGGTTAGAGAGAGACAGAGAGAGAAGGAATGGCAACTAAGGGTGTTTTTGGGCTCACACTGGCCTGAAAAAAGCAGTTTCTTAAAACATAAAGAGGGTTAGTTTACTCATCATATTATCTTATCTCACAAACTGGCCAACTATCCAAACATAGACATAGCAAACTGATTGCAAATTGGCTGATTAAAAATGTGTTAGTGAGCCAACACTTGAAGTATTGTGGGCAATTTTGGTGTTCTTATCTGAGGAAGGATGTATTTGCTAGAGATGGAGTGCAGCAAAGGTTCAACAGGCTGATTTCTGAGATGGCAGAGCTGTCACATGAGGAGAGACAAAGTTGATTAGGATGATATTCATTGGAGTTTAGAAGAGTGAGAAGGGATCTCATGAAAAGTTATAAAATTCTAACAGGATTAGACAGGGTAGATTTAGAAAGAATATTTCCAATGGTGGGGGAGGGGGGAGCCCAGAACTAGGGGTTGTAGTTCAAGGATAAGGACCTTTTAGGACTGAGATGAGGAGAAATTTCTTCACCCAGAGTGGTGAATTTATGGAATTCACTACCACAAGAAGAAGTTGAGACCAAAATGTTGTATGATTTCAAGAAGAAATCAGATGTAGTGTTTGGAGCTAAAGAGATCAAGGGTTATGGGGGGAAGGCGGGATCAAGGCATTGAATTTGACAATCAGCCATGATCATAATGAATGGCGAAGCAGGCTCGAAGGGGCAAATGGCCTACTCCTGTTCCTACTTTCTAAGTATGCTGCTATTAGATTATCTGGCTGCGTTTCTTAGCCTGGGTCCACTGTCCAAAGTGATCGAGTTGAATGGCTTAATCTATGCCCAGCTAAATACATAAATTATGTATTTATGTTGTCCCCCAGACTTGCAGAGAATCCTACCATCCTGTGGGAAGGCCCTTTGTGCCTTTGGAGAGGGAGGTTAAATTCTGCTCATGGTTTTATAACAAAGTGGAAAGCTAATAATAACTGTTTTCAATCTAAGATTTTTAATTACTGCAAAGTAAGATAGATAGAGGGTTATACTAGTTTACTGGTATTATTATGGTGCAGAATGTCAGCTCCAAGTAATTATAGAACATGTCCTTACGTCAGGTTTTGGCTCAGATGTTGTGCTAACTGTAGGTGTCATTTTGGAAACAAATGGTCAATTATGTTTCCAATGTGTTAATCAAGGGACCCAGAGGGGAGAGTCTCAAGGTGCCAATAGTAGAGTGAGCTTGTTACAAGATTAGTAACAGTGGCTGCAATCCCATGCTTACCCATGCAAAGGGTTGACACTTTGCCGAGAAAGTACCTGGCAGGCTGAGGCTAAAATCCCCAAAAAGTCAGGGACAGTCCAAAGAAGCAGAAAAAGCTGGAGAAAGCTATCACAGTTCTGCAGGAGTGGAGAAAGCTGAGAAATTTTAGGGAGTCTGCATGGAGCAATAGAACCTGTGAGGGTGGAAAAAGCTAAGGAGAAGTTAAAAGTGGCTGAAACTAGACCAGTGTTAAGATCAATGGCTCAGGTAGAACCCAAGGAAATTAAAAAGGCCATAAGTAGGCCAGTGGAGTTAAGAGGCCAAAGAGGAACCTGTGGAGTTTAAGGAAAGATAAAGGTTGTGACCAAGAAATCGGGTTGAAAGACACCTTCTTTGAAGATTTAAACAGGGTCTGGGAAGGTTTCTAAGCAGACAGATAGACAGTGAAGGCAATGTCCTACTTTGTTGAAGAGCCACAGGAAAGAAGACAGGAGCTGAACAGCCACGTGTTGGCAGTCATGTTCCAGAGGATGTTTCCAATGTATTAATCAAGGGAGTAAAAAGTCTGACAACACCAGGTTTTAGTCCAACCTATTTATTTGATAATAGACTCACAAGCTTTCGGGGTTAGCCCCTTCGTCAGGTGAATGGAGAGTTCTGGCCTCAGACAGAACATATAAAGCACAGACAGTTTAGAGATTACTGTCTATTGTGAGTCTATTATCAAATAAATAGGTTGGACTAAAACCTGGTGTTGTCAGACTTTTTACTGTGTTTACGCCAGTCCAATGCTGGCATACCCACATCATTAATCAAGGGACCCAGAGGGTGATAACGTTTTGCTCAAGATCCTCCTTGGTCTAAAGGAAGGGTGGGTGGAGGAGATAGTGGCAGGTTGGACACTAAATGTGCACTAAACTCGTGTTTTATTTCAGGAACTCCATGTTGACCAACTTAAAGGTTCTTCAGTATCTGGGATAATTTGTACTTTCATCTTAGCTTTTTTATTAATTGCTTAAAAATTACTGCAATTTTACGATGTGGAAGGGTTCAAGGACTGTCGCTCTTCTTGGTCGATTGTAATAGTTTCTTCCTAATTTAGCAGGATGAATGTGCAAATTCAGTCTATGTGCTTAACTACTGACATGCCAATTGCAAAGAGCTCAATCAGACACGCTTTCTTCAGTGTAGACCAATAGGGGGTTCGTTTTTATTGTACTAAAAATCCCATCCAGCTAAAGTTGTTAAAATATTTTAAAAGTAAACACATCTCAACTTTCACAACACACACACAGACAAATGCAGAAATAGAGGTCACAAAGTAAAGGAGATTGGCCTTTGACCAAATTAAGATTCAAGTAGTACAATAAATAAAGAGAAAGTTCATGATTTCTCCTTGGTGTAGCTCTTAAAGCTGTTTTTTTCAGTTTCTTCCCCTATAAATGCTGTTGTGGAATTTGGAGTCACCTTTAGAATTGCTCTCTCTGCTGCCCACAGTCTGGTAGACACAAACCGGGTTCAATTTAGGTGAGAGAAAGGGAGAGAAAGAAAACAAGAAAAAGGCAAGCAGCCTTCTGCTGCTATTGTCTTCTGCTTTCTTCATGTTACTTCTCCGGACTACTGCAAAGCAGGTGGAATTTTTTGTAAACAAAATAAATTTCAAAAAGATTGCCATGATCACATGACCCCTATTTCCTTTAAGATTCTATATTCCACTGAAGGTAATTGATTAGTCCATGTCTGGACATACCTTGGCTTTTGTAAAACTTCCACACCATATGGAATGAAACGTGATTTGGCAAAACACTTTGATGCAAGGTATTAAGAAAACAAAACACTTCCACACCTTTCCACACTTCCAAGTTTATTGTTCTAAACTGTGTTAGATCCTGGATAGCTATCCCATTGCATTTTCCTTTGAGACAATAGTTACAAATAAGCCATATCTTCATTGGAAATTATTAGTTTTGGATAGGGTTCTGAATTTTCTTTGTTCCCTTGGAGTTGGGCATAACTACCTTCATTAAATTAGGACTATGTGTTGTCTAGAGGGCATTGGTATGCATTAGCATTGCTGTTAGCACCCAGGTTGTTTTGAATTTTTGGGGAGATTCTGCAACTCCCATCGGCTCCGTCCACAGATGGCTTCGCAGAATTGTTCTTCCCGTGAACATTTTCTTGACTGTAGGACTTAACTGCTTTGATTAATTTTAACTCCCCACTGTCCACCTCTCTAACCAATGAACTTAATAAATTGGTAACAGGCATTTTTACAAATTTGATATTCATGAAATCACTGGGTTATAACTTGATTTTAAGGCCCAGTATGGTGTTTGGAGCGGCACCTGCTCTCTGTACCTCACCCATTGTGGGTCTTGCATCTACACTGCTGAATTTGTGAGGAGTTAAAACTTGAGGATGCTTTATTTGATGCATCAGTGGATAACACCACATGGATTTCCTTGACATACTACTTGTAGTCTCCACAAGTGGGTGTCCATTTTGGAGTAGGTTCCCTTGTCTTTTTCATTTGTCTTGGGAATGACTAACCTAATGTAAAATAATGATTTAATGTTCCTGACTTAGTGCAGTTTATAATTTTGTGGAGAAATGGTGGAAGTTTAAAAAACGTATGATCACAAATGACAAAATCAAAATCACATTTCGTACCCAACCTGCCATTATTTCCTCCACCCATCCTTCCTTTAGACCAAGGAGGATCTTGAGCAAAATGTTATCACTAAATATCCCCTTTCTCCTGGTGATTCATTGGCACAGTAGCACAGTGGTTAGCACTGCTGCTTCACAGCTTCAGGGACCTGGGTTCAATTCCCAGCTTGGGTCGCGGTCTGTGTGGAGTTTGTATATTCTCCTCATGTCTGTGTGGGTTTCCTCCGGATGCCCCGGTTTCCTCCCACAGTCCAAAATGCATGGGTTAGGTTGATTGGCCATGCAAAAATTGCCCCTTAGTGTCCTGAGATGCATAGGTTAGTGGGATTAGTGGGTAAAATATGTAGGGATATGGGGTAGGGCCTGGGTGGGATTGTGATGGGCTGAATGGCCTCTTTCTATACTGTAGGGTTTCTATGATCTTTCTATGACTCCCATAAGGTCTTCAACAATGTACAGAAGCATATCATTCTATCTCTTTAAGTGAAATGCTCAGAGAATTTCCCAGAAAAATATTAATTGAATGTTGGTGATGCCTTGACAGAGTGTCTCAGAATGTTCCTGATGTGTTTCAAAAGTCTTCTTCAAACATAGTGTAGTCAGTTCATTTCCAGCAGCAAGTGAACAGCAAAAGCTGAGCATGGTTTTAAGTAGCACTCAAAATTCTCAGTGTCAGCTTCTTTACTCCTGTTCAACTGTCATAAGATGACATTGCTTGAAGTGCTGTCAAACAACTTGGCATACAGTTTCTTTAATGAGCACTAGGAGATAATTTAATTGTCATCAAGGCCTTAATGAGTCATGGGCAGCCGTTCGCGGCACACACTTCAGCTGACTTACAAAGCTGCTTACAAGAGAGCGCGACAAGTGAGACAAGTGGGTAAAGTGGATGAACTCCTTTCATACTGCACATCCAGGACATCTCTCCCTCTCTGGACCTCCCCTACTAATGTTTCAACTCAAGCAACCAAGAAACATCCCATGTGTACCACAGCTCTAATGGGAATAACTCTGTGGAGGCTACATATACTGCTATAGGAAAATTACTGCTAGTCACTGCTCGGGTGCTAACACTGCAGACCTCAGCTTTTGACATATTTTAGTCAAGATAGTCAGCAAGTAGACCCAAAATTGCAGATGCAAATCAACTTTTCAAACATCGTGACTTATTAACACAGGACACACACTAAGTGCTCTTTGCTTAAAATGTTTCATACATACTTGTAACCTTCAGTTTAGATTCCTGCAATAGAGTTGTAAACATTAAAATGGTTATTTCTGTGTTGATCAAGAATGCTGCAGAAATGAACAATGATTTGATCACATATTTGTTTACAAGAACATAATTGCTTATTCAGAATGTCTTCAAGTAACTACATCTTCAGTGATCTGCAACTTGATTTACCTTTAATGCTCTAGTTTTCTTTTTCAGCTTACCCCTTTGATCTTGAATGTAGGACAACTGCTCTTAAACCAGAGTTTGTATTCTTGAAGTGTATAGGAAAAATGGGGGAGTCATGCCTCACTTCATCGAGCTTTTACAGGCAGGCGGGGGCTGGAGTTAAAATGGTGCAGGTGAAATATAATATATGCACCCACTTGAAAATGCCTGACTTTCCAAGCGAATGAGACAACAGTCGAGTCAAGCTACAGCTTCACACAACTGTACAAATCAGAGTCTAATTGAGTTGAAAGGACTCCAGTGCTGTCTTAAACTGGAAGAAAATAGCTGCTGCTCCAGCAGCGATAGCTGGGTCTGAAATAGCTGAGTCTGAAGATCAAACAAGCTTTTCCAGATAAGTTTAAAAGTTTTTCCTTATGCAGGGTCAGCAGGAGCGCAAGTCCATCAGAAAAATGCAGTCCTTCCACTTCATCCGAAACACTAATCCAAGGACACTGTCCCCACATTTTAGTATCTTAGTCATGAAGTTAACTAATTAAAATGTAACTGAACATTGTGTGGTTCATATTAACGTTACAACAAGTCCGCTGGGCAGGATTTTCCATTCTCCCTGTGGTGTGTTTCATGGCAGCTATTATAACCTTTGTGTTAAAAATGAAATACCACCAACATCCAATTATCCAAAATTCATTAAATATCATAAGAATATGATTATAGATCCTAATCAGTTCCTGTTGAAAAACAAAACCATTTGATTGAAAAGCTGAGCAACTCTAAAGCCAAAGACGTCTTCAAGTTGTTTTTATTTGATCAGTGAATAACGATTTCCTTAGAATGTACTGTCAATAATCATTTCAGAAGGATATTCTGTTGAACTCTTGAAAGATTTGTACTGTTCACGGTTTTAGAAGAGATTGTTGTAGCCTGCATGACACTACCTTATTTTAGAATTAGGATTAGAGCCACCGCTATTACATTGTTGTAGCTAGATTCATTTCACTCCCTGAACCTGCTCAAAAATCACATCAATTCTATCCTTTGATCACTTGGACTTATATTTACAATTCTAAGTAGGTAAATTTAATACCGTAATATAAAATATTAAATTTATGAATAAGTAACTTATCAAACAATTGCTTTAAAATTTAAGAGGAATAATTAGAGTTTATTAATGTACTTTTCTGTTTTTGCACACTCTACAATAATTTTATTTATATAGCATCTTTTGACACTCTAAAATAACCCAAGTTGTTTCATTGAAGTATAACTAAACAAACTTGGTAACCAATCTATACAAGTAGACACTAGAACAGGTTTTAGTGAGTGTCTTAAAGGAGAAGAGAGCTAGAAAGGCAAAGAGCCTGGAGGATGGTCATTCAGCCACTTAGACCTTAGGCAGCCAAAGTCATAGGTGCCGATGGGAGAGTGATCAGAAATCAAAGCTACATGTTATTTTCCTTCATATTTTGAAGGCGTTGATTTCTGTTAACACTCAGCTTCACTATTGTTGGATGCCATCTGTTACCTGATTGAGTGGTTATTCTTTATAAATGAACCTCAGCATTGACTATATTTTATTAAATAATATGGGGAGTTGTTTTACAGCTGAAACAAAGTCTATCCTCATTCAACATTCACAATCTGTCTTTTGTGTATAGTTTCCAGGATAACTCATTAATAGTGAATGAGGATTAGTATCACAGCAGCTTTGGTAGCACTATGGACTCATCACATAAACACAGTAGCAACAAGAGCAGGTCAGAGGCGAGAAATACTGCGCGAGTAACTCACCTCCTGACTCCCCAAAGCCTATTTACCACCAACTAGGCACAGATCAGGAGCGTGATGGAATATTCCCCACTTGCCTGGATGGGTCCAGCTTCAACAACACTCAAAAAGCTTGACATCATTCAGGACAAAGCAACCCACTTGATTGGCACCTCATCTACAAATATTCAATCCTTCCACCACCGATGACCAGTAGCAGCAATGTGCACTATCTACAAGATGCACCGCAGCAATCCACTAAAGATCCTTAGACAGCACCTTCCAAATCCATGACCACTTCCATCTAGAAGGACAAGGGCAACAGATACATGGGAATACCACTACCTGCAAGTTCCCCTCCAAGCCACTCACCATCCTGAGTTGGAATTATATCACCATTCCTTCGCAGTTGCTGGGCCTTGGAATTCCCTCCCCTACGGCATTGTGAGTCAATCCACAGCATGTGGACTGCAGCAATTCAAGAAGCTCACCACCACCTTGTCAACGGCAACTAGGGATGGGCAATCAATGCTGGTGAGCGACACCCATATCCCATGAATGAATAAAAAAGGTAAAATGCAGAAAGATGGGGAATGTTAAGGCAGGTTGGGGATTGCAAGAATGCCTTACTTGGAGGCATGGATTTAATTTAATAATTATGAGGGACAAAGCATCAAGACACCTTGGAGCTTTTGTTTTGATCTTAGTAGCGACCAGTAACTTTTTATTTAAATAGAGGGAATACAAAACCTGAGTTACTTTCTGAAATAATGAAGACCCAAGATTCCACAGTATAAAGCTTTTACTATACAAGAATCAGTGAAGCAAACACTAAACACTATATCCTATACTGTAATATCCTAAATCAACATGCATTAAACATGAGTTAACAGGCAAATCATGGTTTTATATAAACTGTAAATTGCACATTAAATGGCAAATACAACTTCAGACAAATCTTAAGAATTGGCTCAGCAATCACCTTAGATTTTGGTGATCACACGTAATCACAAAGTCCTTCAAACTCTGTCTTCCTCATGAAGAATTTCTGCTCCCATCCATTTAGGAGGTAGTCAGATCCCCACCTGATAAGAGCACATGACCAACCTGAAACACACAAGCACAGTCTCCCCCATAAGTGGCATACACACATCTGCAGAACCTGGTCAACTCGGTCTCAATGGGGGAGATTTGGCAGTGTTATTTTCAAGTAACAAAAGCAGCTGCAGCAACTATGGGTGGAATTTTACATAATTGGATGGAGGGAGATGTTTAGTGGTAGGATATGAAAATCTCACAAAAATGCACATTTCTCGGTGACGTAAATCCAGGATGTGTTTGACAGGGGGAGGAGACAAAGATGGGCCACATTTCATGCCGCCAGACGTCAGGAACTTAACATTAATAAATTTGCATCTCATTATTGTGGCCGCACACCGTAATCATCCCCCTACATCAAATTTAAATCCCATGTCAGCATGATGTCAGAAAGGAATGATTTGCAACAGTTTTTGAAAATCGTGCAGCTGGTATCCTAAACTTCAAGGGGAACT
The DNA here is from genome assembly GCF_965287045.1 of Carcharhinus amblyrhynchos. NCBI lineage: Eukaryota > Metazoa > Chordata > Chondrichthyes > Carcharhiniformes > Carcharhinidae > Carcharhinus > Carcharhinus amblyrhynchos. The sequence goes on along the minus strand of NC_137331.1, from coordinate 81,645,501 downwards.
CAGGAGGTGAGTCCACCCAACTTAACACAGGGCTCATGAGGATCCCAATACAAGGAAGTGGCTCAGTGGATTCAGGGGGATCACATGCAACTCTCCACAGTGGCTTCTTGTAGTGCTGATGCAATGACAGCAGTGTGAAGAGAAGGGAACCTTGGCAGGGCAGGGCAGGGCTAAGGGAAAGGGTAGGGTCATGACAATGCAGACTGAAGGTTGCGACCAACTCGTGTTGGGGAGTAAGAGGTGGATAAAATTCTAATCAAATCGATCAGCATGTCAATGACTAGCTGTGTTATGCAACTGAGACTGCTTGGCTTGAGCTCAATTGAAATTCTTGAAGTCAGGCTAGTCAAGCAATTGTGTACATAAAGCAGCACTAATTCCTGAGAGTGACAATGATTGTTCCTCTTCTTTTAACTTCTTGAGTACAGACTTCAAAATCATACGAGTTCTATGGTGCTACAGAACCACTGGGCAACTGGACAAGTTTGAGAATCCCCTTGGAATGGCCAATGGAACATTGACCAAGGGATGTACTTCTAATCCCTTGGATTATGTTCAAGGAGACATTGAAAAGTCATCCCCAGACAGAGTGTGTGTGTGTTTATATGGCCAAATGTCCTCCTTCTGCACAAGAGCAATTCTGTGGATTCTGTAATTGAAGTTAAGTACACAGAGACACAAGTATTGTTCAGACGGCTTCAGCAAAGAGTAACAAAGTGCCCCAAGTTAAAGAGACAATTGCAGTGATCAGAATTGAATTGGGAAAGCAGACATCGGAGGTAAATCAAAAGTTTGATAGCAATTTGATAGAGTCTGGGTACAGCTTGTACAGTAAAAAGTCTAACAACACCAGGTTTAAGTCCAACCGATTTATTTGATAGTAAACTCACTAGCTTTCGAGGTTACCCCCTTCGTCAGGTGAATTGAGAGTTCTGGCCTCAGACAGAGCATACAAAGCACTGACAGTTTACAGATCACTGATTAGAATGCGAATCTTTTCACCTAACCTGCTTTCAAGTCTTAAAGTGGCTAACAATGTGAGTGGAAGGAGCACTGATCACAGGTTAAAGAGATGTGCAAACCCAGGCAAGTCACGGGGGTTACAGATAGTGCGACATGAACCCAAGATCCCTGTTGAGACCTTCCTCATGTGTGTGGAACTTGGAGACAATACACATCTCTTTAACCTGTGATCAGTGCTCCTTCCACTCACATTGTCAGCCACTTTAGGACTTGAACAGCAGGTTAGGTGTAAAGATTCGCATTCTAATCAGTGATCTGTAAACTGTCTGTGCTTAATATGCTCTGTCTGAGGCCAGAACGCTCCATTCACCTGACAAAGGGGGTAACCTCGAAATCTAGTGAGTTTACTATCAAATAAATCGGTTGGACTTAAACCTGATGTTGTCAGACTTTTTACTGTGTTTACCCCAGTCCAACGCTGGCATATCTACAGCTTGTACAGCAGTCGATGCAAAGAAATCTTAAAGGAAGTAGTGTAAAACTTCAATACTAGATGAACTGTTAAAAGAGAAGCAGAAGCTTTGTTTAAAAAACCCAGACTAGATTTCAGAGTGCAAATCGCTAATGGACAACATTATCGTGAAGGAAGATTTTAAAGTGTTTTTTTGGCGGTGGAGTTCAGAAACTATCACATGACAATCATCTGGGAGTTTTCAGAGGAGAAAGTCACAGACACTAACTCTGGTTTACAGCAGGGTGTACTTATTTAACCACAGCCAATCTGTGTGCTTACAGGACCTGTAAGATGTACTTGTAATCAGTGTTGATCTTAAAATCTGGGTGTATCTGTTAAGGTGTGTGTGTGTGTGTGTGTGTGTGTGTGTGTGTGTGTGTGTGTGTGTGTGTGTGTGTGTGTGTGTGTGTGTGTGTGTGTGTGCGTGCGCGCGCGCGTGTGTGTGTGTCGGGGGGAGGGTGTAAAGGAGTAGTGTATCAGAATCAAGTTCTTCCATGTTTAATTTTTTTTCTTGTTAAAACTGAGCAGAGATCTTAATGTTCTTCCATGTTTTATAAAAATGTGAAAGTTATAGTAAAAAGTCTGACAACACCAGGTTTTAGTCCAACTGATTTATTGATAATAGACTCACAAGCTTTCGAGGTTTCCCTCTTCGTCAGGTGAATGGAGAGTTCTGGCCTCTCAGAACTCTCCATTCACCTGACGAAGAGGGAAACCTCAAAAGCTTGTGAGTCTATTATCAAATAAATTGGTTGGACTAAAACCTGGTGCTGTCAGACTTTTTACTGTGTTTATGCCAGTCCAACGCCGGCATACCCACATCATGAAAGTTATAGTAGCCAGGGCTCCATTCTCGAATCTTTCCATCCCATTATTGCATGAACTGGGATCATAACACCAGGAGGTCACAGATACTATTTTTGCCAAGGCACACGACTTGTTCAACATTGACAGTGATTAGGCGAGCCAGGAAGCAAACACACCTGGATTTGCAGTGATATCCAGACTCCCACAGGTGCAGAGTGCCACTGACTACATTCACGTGGACCTTCAGTCTCCCTGGCAACAAGCAATCAAGTATGTGAACTGCAAGGGCTTTCACCATGTCATTGTTTAGCTGTGACCATAACATATGGATCACGCAGATACATCCTGGAAATGTCCATGCCTCATACATCTTCAGCAGGTCTCAGAATCCCGACATCTTCCAGGGTCAACACAGGCAGCAGGCTTGGCTCACTGGGGACAAGAGCTACCCATAAATGACATGGTTGATGATGCCCGTGTGGCAGCCTCAGACTCTTGCTGAGTAAAAGTATAACAAGGCTCATGATACAGTCTGGACTTTGGTGGAACACCCCATTGACATCCTGAAAATGAGGTTCCAGTGCCTGGACAGATCTAGTGGAGACCTCTAGTAAACACTTCCCTGAGAGGAGTTTACTGCATGCTACATAATCTGGTGACATAAAGTGTGGAAGACCTGGAGAATGAGGAGATGGAGATGTACCTTCCGATGAGAGGCAATTGAAGCGGATGAGGGTGTTGCAGTCCTGGAAGGCAAGGATATAGGTGTGATGAAGTGATTGGCCTCGCCGAATGAGGCAGATGTGCTCTGGATGCCCTCATAGCCACAAGTTTCAGGGGAATGATGATGGGATGCAGTGAGGATACTCCTGAGATCTTCACATTGTATCTGTGAACATCTGACACCTGTCTGGGTGAGGGCAGTGCACAGGCGATCTGTGAAAAGAGTCATTTCATGGAGATGCTGTTGAGATACAGCGGGCACATGGACTTTAACAGCGCTTGATCTATTGGCAGGCTTCATCGCCTGTTCCCTTCAGCACTATACCTATACCTGTCAGGAATGGTGAAAGAAGGGGGTCAGCCCTGTCTCTAAGATACTGAAAGCATACATAGAACATCACAGAACGCTGTGACACTTGAGTATGAGATTCTTGATGCAAACACAAGCCATCCAAGGTGCAGGCATCACTGATGTGGAGAATGTGTGAGAAGCTAGACAATCACTGTGCTCAGAATGTTAGTAAGAAGACTTATTACTGTGTTTATCCCAGTCCAATGCTGGCATCTCCACAATATGATTCTCAGAATGTTACACACTGCACTGGGAAGAGGCTCTGAACAGCAACATTTGTCTTCATTTTGTGCACAAAGCAATGTTTCACATCTTACTGACATGAACATCACCGAATATAACAAGGAGTCATGAACAAGAAGACAATCTTGGGAGGGTATTTACAATGGTCAACATTATGTTCAAGTGATTAATACTCATACCACATTGTGCAACTATATCTTCTTAACCTTTGTAAACAGCCGCTATGTCTTAGTGCATCCCCAACATCCACGGTGGAGCTTGAAGCAGTCTATGGTCCATCATTCTCTTTTGTCTGTGATGACCTTGGCAGGCATCCTCTAAAAAGTCTTGCCCTGTGGCAGTGCCACGTTCCTCAGCCTATGCTTCCTGAGGTAGTGGGATCACAGGAAGAGGAGTTTTGGATAAACAGGGCACTCCCTAGATGGATGACACTGTGGTGTACACCTGCTGATCCTCCTCTTTGATCCCTTCTCCTGATGGCCCCTATGTGACTCCTTGAGAGGGAGGGGCAGCTGCAGCGAGCTTGAAATGCCCCACACAAATTTCACACTGATGTTAATGGTGGCAGCACATGCCTCAGTGGTGGAGTGCAGTGCCCGCAGCAGTGTAGGACCAATGTCCTGGACAAAGATCTCCACGGTGCTGTCACCCTACCTATGAATATGTGATGTGTTTGTGAGTTTAGAGTGATGAGATTTTTAACTTAATCTGGCGAATAGAAGAGATTATTCATCTTCTTTTGGCACTGGGTGGCTGTCCTCTTTTGAAGTGCGTTGGCGCTGGTCCCACTGTTATTGCCTCCCATGCTGCATTGGTCCCCTTGCTGGGTCTTTGCCCAGAGCAGAGGTACATCACATCACAGTAATCCTCCATTGCATCTAGTAGGTGCTCGACGGAGGCATTGCTAAATGTGGGGGCAGCATGTTTCCTACCTTTGGCAGCCAAAACAGCTTCTTTTCCCATGGAGAGTGCAAGTTCTGTACCGGGGTGGCTTTTACGCATGACTCCAAGATTACTGAAGCTCAGTCATGGAAAGGCAGGAGAGTCAGAGGACATCCCACCAACAATCCCCCATGAAACTCATGCATATGCATTTTTAAAATTAATATAATGGAATCGACAGGTCAAACACCATTTTCCCCACTTAAATTTGGACTTTGCAAATTTATGGGACAATTTCACCCCATTTCTTTACCTCTATATCTTTCCACCCTTCATCTCAGCTGTGGGATCCAGCCTTCATCAGTCTTTTCCAGCGTACTTATACAGCACTACTGGACTCATCAACTGCTACTACTGAGCTTGGATTGACTGTGTACTTTTATATCATAGAATCCCTGCGGTGCAGGAGGAGGTCATTGAGCCAATCGATTCTGCACCTACTCTCCAACAGAGTACCCCACCCAAGTCCTATCCCAGTAACCCCCACTAATTTACCTGGCTAATCCCTCTCACCTACACTAAGGGAATATTAGGCATAGCCAATCCACCTAACTTACACATCTTGGACTGTGGGAGAAACCAGAACACCTGGAGGAAAGTCACATAGACACGGGGAGAATATGCAGACTCCACACAGTCACCCAAGGCTGGAATTGAACCCTGATCCCTGGTGCTGTGATGCAGCAGTGCTAACCACTGTGTCGCCAGGGTCACCCAGTTTGTTTTAGTTTCTTTAGAAATCAGGAGGGTCGGTTTCCTTCCTTTGTTTACCAGTTCTGTTTCTCTTTCCTGCTCAGTTTCTGTTTCATTTAAGGTCTATAAATTACAAATCAAGTTTAAAGACACAGATTTCCTCACACCTTGTAGGACATTCCACTCTCTATTCAATGGTGATTAGACCAACTGCAATGTCTAAAGTCCATATTGCTGCTCTCGCTACATCTAGCATTTGTAAGAAGTCTCCCAATCCAGGTCAAAGTCCCAAGTTTATTTGGTATGATGACACTCATCTGATGAAGGAGCTCCAAAAGCTCGTGCTACCAAATGAACCCATTGGACTTTAACCTGGTGTTGATAGACTTTTTTACTGTGCCTACTCCAGTCCAACACCAGCATCTCCACATCATAATCTAGCATTTCCAGGGAGCAAAACTACAACGTCCTGATTTACTCAGCCCAATCGAACAGAGCTATCAGGGAACTTGATTTTGATCACAGTAGCTGCCTGTGTTCACTGACTAAGTGCTTTACCTTCTCATCCAGCATTAAAAAACTTTCTAAAACTTTCCAATTCCATCTACTATACTGACAGGGTTTGAGTTATCAACATCACTTGTGTAATTACTTGCCAGTTTATCACAATTTTATGTTTTTTTGTACAAAGAATTAGCTATGTACTTACAGTAAATCTCCCAAAAAAGAAAATGAGGCTATTCATTGAAGTTCTAAATTTGAAGTTTAATGTGCATATTAATGGCTGTTAATGAGAAAATGTTCCTAATATGTGGAAGATCATCTGGCAGAAAATCTAACTTGTAAATTTCATCTGAACATCAGAAAAGAAGAAAATTACCCTTGAACAAAATCATTTTTTTTTACAATTATTGTGTCATTGTGAATTACTCTGATGATACACAAATTTCAGATGCATCTAAAAAAAGATAAAAATGTATATGACACAAATAGAAGTAATAATGGTTGTTAAATATTGATTGATTAAATGTGACCTTTCCATTATCTCCATTAGAGCTCTGAAGCTTTGAATAGAAAAATTAAAAATGCCAACAGAAGCTAGATCTGAAAAGACTTAATGAAATATGGATAAAGATTATTGAAATGATGTTCCCTACAGTTCTTCTCAATTCAGAAGGTACTACCTTATCAGGCTGAAAGCTGGCACGTTTGGAGGTGAGGGGTAGGGAGGGGAGGTGATGGTGTTGCATTAAGAAAGTAGGGAAGAACAGATCTGGATGGCTTCTTGATGCACTCTTGCAACTGAGGAACTTTCCCTAGGATGGGCTGGAATAGGGTTGACATCCTGCATTACAGAAGCAGATAGCCAATTACATTGGCTAAAGCTACAAATGCAAGTACAAAATACCTCACCGGTATTTTGCTGAGGGTGGAACTGCTCCCTGAAAATGCAGAGGTTGCTACCTCAATCAGCTGGTTTTCTACAAAAAGTTTTTTTATATAGAGGGTGATAAATGTCTGGAACACGCTGCTCAGAGAGGTGGTGGGAGCAGATATGATAGCAGCATTTAAGGGGTCAACTAGACAAATATGTGAATAGGATGGGAATGGGAAAATATGGACTTTGTAAGTGCATACAGTTTTAGTTTAGACAGGCATCGTGATCAGCGCTGGCTTGGAGGACTGAAGGGCCTGTTCCCACGCTGTACTGTTCTTTGTTCTAAGGTGAGATATCATTAGAGCTAGAGGCTCCATGTTCTGATGACAGTGCTGTGGGCAGGAAAGGCTGCACCATCGCCCAAATGATTTATCTGGAGAGGTTACCCCTCTGCTCCGATGTGCCTAGGTGCTTAATCCCTCATAATTATTAAACTGATTCCATGCCTCCAGGTTGAGGCATTCTTGCAGTCCCTCACCTGTTTTAACATCACCCACCTCTCCGGGTGGTGACAGGAAGGCCCAGGACCCCATAGGAAAACAGAGAAGCCCAAATCCCGGATGATGTTGCAGCCAGTTTGGTTGTCAGCACACCTGGGTTTGGAATTCAGATTTGATCCCAATTTTGGTGTCCTGAAGCTCACGTGAATTTCCAGCCCTTAGTGTAAGTCCCTTGTATGCCAACTTGAATACATTATTCTAATAATACTTGTGAACCTCGGCTGTGGGTAAGACTAAAGTTTGGGACATCATTATTTCTTTCTCATCTAAAATCCATATATACACTTCCAACAGAAGATCTTTCAATGTAGATGAGAATGAAAGAACGCTGCAGTCTGCCTATGTTATGGCATGACCTCAGCAAAGTACTGTAAACGTTCCCAATTTGCTCCAGCTGTTGTTAACGCACTCGTGAAGTGTAATGTGAGTATGTACTGACTTGCTTCACCTTAAAGAGCTGAGGTTATTTGAATGGAGGTTTATAACAACACTTGCAAAAAGAGGAAAATTGGAAGCATAGGCACAAAATGTCTGGTTTGAAAAAAAAACAGGCAAAAAGAGAATGGGGAATTGCACAGCTGCAGCAGGTTGCAGCATAAGGGGAGTGGGTGAGGCCCTGAACATGAGGATGAGAATTTTAAACTTCTAGCCAGTAAGGACAGGGCACTAGATGAGCTGGACCTTGTGTATGATAGCTCAAGTTTATGGGGTGTGGTAGATGGAAAGTTGCCCAAGAAAATATTGGAATGGTTGTGTCTCAAAGTATCAGAGGCATGAATGAGGGTTTCATCTGTAGACAGGCAGAGATGGTCAGCGGGAGTCAAAATTGAATCGGTGATTGATAATCTTAGCATAGTCCATCTTTCTTGTATATTATCAGGACATTACTAGGATTTAATTCATTTTCTTGCTGAATTTCTTAATACTTTCTGGCCAAATATTAGGCTCATTCTTGGAGAAAATGATCACCTTGAAATGCTGAAGGAAAATAGTGGAACTTGCATATTGCCTAGTTGGGACAAAGTAGAAATTGTACTCCAGGGTTTCTCCATACATTTTCATTTTATGCTTGGTGAAGGATGTTGCAGCCTGTAACAAAAGTACTCACTATATTATACAGCAATTTGACTGCTCATCATACATAACATTGCTAGAGTAAACCGTCATGCTATGCACCAACATTTGGAAGGGATTCTCATCATTGTTGGAGTTAAACTATTGTAGTAGCACTGCTGAAGTCATCAGACCATGGTTTTTGGATTAAATTTAGGATCCTGTCTACATGCAGTGAGAACCTTGGGTGACATCCAGGTTGGGGAAGATACTGGCCTGCAGTAAAAAGATTCAGACAAATTTAACTCTTCCTACTCACTATTTCCCACCAGGTGGAGAGAGGATCTAATATCAACCCCACAGAATAAACCCCCAAAACACTTAAGAAAAATGATTATTCCACTTACTCTGTAAAGCTGAAGCGTCAGCTGTGGTCATAGAGGCCTTTACTCGAGGGTGCTCTTCAATTATATGTCTTTCTTTTTGTTAGTTAGTTTTTGAGGTCTGTGTCATGCTTTTGAAGTGGTTTGTCAGCTTTCGATTTTTGTAGGATGGTGTATATATTTTTGGGCAGTTTGCATATTCATAAGAATATAAATAAATGGTTTGAGTATTGGCATGCAGCCATTCACACTCACAAGCAGTAACATATGCATCCTCTTTCCTGAACTGCTGATTTTAAAGAATATTTACATTTATAGTGCCAAAGTCACACTGATAGAGATCTAGACAGCACAGCGACAAATTATCACATCTTGCTTTTTGAGCACATTAAGTCAGGTGTTCTGGGAACTGAGTAGAAGATTAGCTGCTTTTCCCAGTGCTGGTGAAATTTTGCAAATGAGATACCAGTCAATATATTTTAAAAACTGGCACATTCTACCCCACTCCATTGACTTGGATTGTTGGTACTCATTAAGCAGTCATCAAATTTGGTGACCAATGCACACATAAATCACCTGATGTTATGTTCTTAAATAATACGTCCAATAACAGATCCATCTGAATGCTTAAAACAACCAGTTCATAAAGTTGCTAGAATTCAACAGATTGTTCATTAGAATGTCTGAATTATTAATGCGCCTGAGGAACTGTTCCTTTGAACTCAATGTACTCACAGAAATGGTGTGGTAACCAACATGTACTGTAATATTTCTGATTCCTTTGGAACCACTACTGATGTTGAAGCCAAGGCATTAGCAATTCAAAGTGTTGTCAGGTGTCACTGCTTTTTTCAGAAATGATGACCTCTTCAGCCCTCCTGCTGGATATTATTTCCAGTAAAATCCTTTCCCGAACACATATTTTGAATTCATAATGGAAGTAATGATTACTAAAATAACATGATTCACTGCTTGGTTTGTAAAACTACCCTCTGATGTGCTAAGGTAATGTGAGAGAAAAGGAAGAGGATTATACAGTGGGGTAAGTTGATCTCTTGTTTCTGCTTGGTGCAAGAAGAGCATTAAATTTTCATGCACCACTGGTGTTCATCCAGGCCAATGTGTTGTTGATATATAAATGAGAAGGAGCAAGTGATTGAAAGTGAGAGGGGGAATGATTTTTGTGAAAGAACATTTTGAAGATTATTATGAATTGTGGTAGAGGAGTGTTCTGTTTAATCTAGTTCTCCTGGGCAGGATAATGGAGGTGGTTGCTTTCACAAGAAATTTCCTTGGAACTTCTCTCACCTTGCTATGCCGATGTAACTTATGCACGTTGAGGTTTTCACATGATAACCAGACTTTAGCAAACCCTCACTGAAGTAACAATTGCACACTGGGAGAAAATCCCCTGCATGTGAATCATTCAAGGAACAGCTGCATGGATGGGCCAAATAGCTTCCCTCATGTGTAGCTAGTAACCTGTGTGGGTGGGGTCACATTTTCCAATCTTGCTAGGATGGGATAAATGCAGTTCAAAATTTTGCTCCCATGTCAGCTTGTTACTTTGCAGGCTCATATATTATAAATATTACATACATTAAACTTATTATTCATGCAAGTCTAATTATTCATTAAAAAGGGCTATGGGATGAACAATAACTCTGCATAAGAACTCATAGTGTCAGTAAAGTGTCGACATAACTTAAAATCTTCTACTTGGTATGTGTTTGTGGGGATCATGCCTTTTGCAGTTTTATACTACTGGAAATGTAGTATAAAAGGCATTCCACTTCAAAAAATACATGTTTCTTGGGTAAAATCAAGATTGGTAATATAACAAATTATTAGTTATTCAAGCCAGTCAAATATTAGGCCCACCATATGTAAATTAATCTGAAATATACGAGTTAAAAAAAGTACGAAGGAAGAGGAAAGAAAAATAATTTATTATTTAATACATAGTTTTCAATTCATTTTGAATTAAGTAAATAGTAATCCTCAGTTAATGTTCAGTCATGATTTGATTAAGTCACTGAAGGGAACTGTTCTTTTTTTCAGCAAATGTAGAAGGAAATAGAAATGCAAACTTAGGGCAGAGTCACCTCCTCCTGGCTATGGGATTCATAATAATATCTATACTCAGAATCAGAGAACAGGGGGTTGGAGGTAGGGGTCAGAGTTAATAACTATTTGTTTATGTGCTGGCCATTGAAGAATCAACAATGGGAAAGAAAGCTCCCTCAGCAGGGCTACACCAACTAATTGCTTCACAAGAACTCCAAATCCAGCATGGGAAGAATAAACATCCGTTATAATCAACTGAATAAGGGCGGGAGAGAAAGCAGAATTTTTTTTCAGGCAGGGGAAATGAAAAATTAATAAAGTGTATCTTCAGAGAACACTGGAAATCTGCTGTGGAACAGGGTAAAAATATTGATTTATGTGCAATCATTTCTAAATGATTTTGGCAAGAAGATAAAAGGATTTCTGAGGTGCCAGACAATAAGCTACTTAAACAAACCAATGCAGCTTTATTTACAAGGTGTTGCCTGATTGAAGTCCAACATGGAAGAGAGATATAAAAAAACCCAAATGCCTCTGCTGATGTCACAGCACATCATGTGACTAATCACACACAGAGATGAGTTGCTTTACAATACATGACAGTTCATATCTGGGAACGAGAGGCTTAGGGCTGCAGGAAAAGTTACTTCTGCAGGTTTAGGAATAGATGCTGTCAGCCTCATATCCTTCAACCATCAGAAAATGTGTACATATGTTTTGCCATGTGTCTACCATGTAACGCTTTCCTTTGTTGTGCAATGAAGTACACTGCATCAAACCACAATAGGAAATGGGAATTACAGTCCAGATTCCTGACTACCCACAATCGATTCATATCACAAGTGATCTACTTTTTGGTTTGCAGCATAGTAGAATATTTGAAAGTGATCTAGTCCTCACATCTACAAATCACATGTCTGTTAACAAAATCAGTAATTTGAAAAGGATCTCATGAGATTCTTTACCATTCAGTGCAAAGGTTTCAGTTAACCTGCAGCTATTGCTAACGGTGCTAATTAAGTCAAAGCAAAATATCACAGATGCTAGAAATCTGAAATTAAAGCAGTAAATGCTGGAATGAAGAAGCCAGTCTGGCAGCATCCGTGGAGGGAGAAACAAAGTTAATGTTTCAGGTCGATGAGTGTACATCAGAACTGAGGCGCCTGAACTTCTGAGTATTGTCAGCATTTTCTGCTGTTATTAATGCTAATCAAGCATGAGAGTACAATTCAACAAAAATTTATTAGATGACAGGGAAAAAAAGCAGGCATAGATATTGGAACAAGAAGAAATTTAAGACATTTAAGGACTTCGGTTCTAAGATGTTAGGAAAATGAACTTGCTCTTGATGAATAAAAGACTGAGGAAAGGCTTTAATGCAGGTCTACAAAGTACTGACTGAATCAGAAAGGATGGGCTTTTTAATTTGAATATTGAACACAGAACTGAAAAACAGACACAAAGAATTAAGACACCTCAAAGAACCCTTAGCATTACTGAAGGAAGTTGTTCTTATATCAGGGCCTTCATATGTTTAGGACATCACAGAGCATTTCACAACCAATGACTTTTGAAGTGTAGTTAGCAGACATGAAAAGGTCCCACAACAATGAGATAAGTGACCAATGCCGTTGTTGACTGATGGATAAATATCAAAGGCATGAGAAAAACTCCCTTGCTCTTCTTCTGTCTATATGCAGTTTGCACATTCTTCCCGTGTTTGTATAAGTTTCCTCTGGGTGCTCCAGTTTCATTCCACAATCCAAAGGTGTGTGGGTTAGGTTGATTGCCCACACTAAATTGACCCTAGTGTCAGGGACATTAGCAAGGTAAATATATAGGGTTATGGGAATAGGGCTTGGGTGGGATTGTGGTCAGTACAGACTCAATGGGCTGAATGGCTTCCTTCTGCACTGTCGAGATTCTATGGGATTCTATGATTCTTTGACAAGTATCATGAAACTTTCACTGAGAGGGTAACTAGAGTTTTTGCTCTGATGCCTCATCCAAATGACGGCATCTTCAAGAGTGTAGCAGTCCCTCAATAGTGGACTAACTTGTCAATCTAGATTATGCGTTCAGGTCTCTGGAGTGCAGTAATAGCCCTGAGCTCATGCTGTCATTAGACAAAGTGGTAAGTACTGAACAGAGCATACATGGAAAGACTCCTAGCAAAATCACTTAATGCTGCGTCAACTAACACACTTAAAAAGCTAGATGAATATTTTAATAGTTAGGGGGCTGAATACTATGAAGACAAGTATAAACAAAAGGAAATCAAATACTCCAAGGAATGCATTGAACTTGTGTATCTGAAAACAAGGAAGCATCGACCAGGAACGTTGATGGGGCATAAAAGTTGACATTATATATTTCCTAGATCAGAAGATCAGGTGAGGTCTACAATAACAACCATTCCAATTGTGCACACTAAAATCCCCAACTGAAACTGAAAACTTTACCCAACTATGTTTGAACTGCAAGCTGGATGGAAGCAAATAATTTGTAGAAGTTCCCCTCAGAAAATAGGACAAATGGAATATAGTGTGTGCTGGGTGAATTCTGTGGAGGATAGAGTTAGACTTCCAAAGGCCATAGACAGGCTGGTGGAATGGGCAAATGTAGCAAGTAAAAGTTAGCACGGAGAAGTGTGAAGTGATATGTTTTAGCAGGAAGGATTAGGAGAAGCAATGCAAAATTAAGGTTACAATTTCAAAGGATGTGCAGGAACAAAGCAACCAGTGAAACATGTGAACAAATATTGAAGTTGTCAGACAGGTTGAGAAACTGGTTAAAAAGACATATGGGATCCTGGGCTTTATAAATGTGGGCACAGAGTATAAAAACAATGCAGTTATGAATCTTTATAAAACACCAAATTGGCCTCAACTGGAGAAGTGTGTCCAATTCTGGGCAATTTTGTTTATGAAGGGTAGGGGATAACGGATTTCAGTTACTTTAATAAATTGGAAAATCTGGGATTGTTCTCCTTAGAAAAGTTTAAGAGTAGATTCGGTATAGGTGTTCAAAATCTTGAGGAGCCTAAACAGAGTAGATAGAGATAGTAATTGTTCCCACTTGCAGAACCATCATAAACCAGGAACGCATATTTAAAATGATTGGCAAAAGAGCTAAAGTTTTTATGTAAGAGAATTGGGTACAATATAATGGAAAACAAACTGCAGGGCTATGGGGAGAGGTTGGAGGAGTGAGAATAGCTAGATTGCTCTTACAGAGACCAGCACAAGCTCAGTGAGCGAAATGGCCTTCACTTAAACTATAATCACACTATGATTCCCAGCTATAGCAGATTACACAGGTTAGCAGAAAGACTAAGCTGAATGATCCATTCATTGCTTGCTTTTGCATGTTGTCTGCTGAGTGAATTTTCAATTGAACAGAAATCAAAAACAAATAGGTAGCTCTCTCAATGTTGATGAGCTTTTTTTTAATTTCTTTTGAATTAGCAAATGGTTATTTTCCTTGTTGTGGTTTTCACTTTTTAAAAATTAATTCCTGCTATCTTTACTTTATGTTTCACTCTCTCTCATTTCACTTTTGTTCTATTAATTGGCTTACTCGGAAATGCAGTGATGCTGAAAGATTGACGGGAAAACTGATTCATCAGTTGCACTTTGGTAAATGTATCAGTCTGACATTTGAGGCCCTTTATTGATTGTGTATAGTTCCATGGAATACCATCATAAAAATATAACAAAGACAAACAAGAAAAGGCCACTCATCCCATCAATGTTTAGCATTTTTATGATGAAAGCAAAATGCAGTGGATGCTGGAATCTGAAACAAAATCAGTAAATGCTGGAAAATCTCAGCAGGTCTGACAGCTTCTGTGGAGAGAGAATAGAGCTAATGTTTTGAGTCTGGATAATCCTTCTCCAGACCCAAAAGGTTGGCTCCAATTTCTCTCCACAGATGCTGTCGGACCTGCTGAGACTTTCCAGCATTTTCTGTTCTTGTTTTAACATTTTTAATATCTTTAAACATTCTCTAACTTATTATCACATTTGCTTTAGGTATTAAAACTATGAGTAGACCTCAAAATACAACTTTATTGAAGTACTACGGAAAGCTGTTCAAAAATGTCCAATTCTTGACTGGACTTTTTCTCAACTGGAGGATAGGAGCAGGACTTCTGTATGGAACCTCAACACTATCATGACTGTGGATTATCTTTCAAGGTCATAGGCTATCACTTTTTATACTGTGCTAACCACAAACATAAGAAAGAGGCACAGGGATAGGTCACATATGAGGCTCGTTGAAGCTGCTCTGCCATTCAATAAGTACATGGCTGACCTTTGATATGAACTCCACTTTCCTGTTCTATATCCTTGCTGCCAAAAGACCTATTTGATCTCAGTTCAGAATGCAGGCAACAACTGAGCATCGACAGCTCTCTGAAGCATAGAATTTCAAAGATTCACAACCCTGCACAAGAGTGAAGAAACCACTCCTCATTTCAGTCCTAAATGGCCAATCCCTTCTTCTAACAAAGGGAAAATAGCCTCTTAAGCATGTAGCTTGTCAAACCCCCAAAGAATGCTATACATTTCATTTTGTTCACCTCTTATTCTTCCAAACTCTGGAGAATATAGGCCCATTCTACTCAAACTCTCCTCATACGACCCTCTCAACCCAGGGGAGGAGAAGAATGTACAACTACAGCCCCTGAAAAGAAGAAAAAAAAATTCCAAAGGGGGAGTGGAAGAACCTTGGATATCATTCTCCTATTCTCTTTTATTAGGTCCCAGAATGTGCAGGGAAGAGGAAGAACAATGGGTTGAAGTACCATTTAGTCTTCCTAACAAAAGCTTTGCAGGGGGGTGGGGGCATGGTTACAATAAAGGAAAAGAATGCAGCTGTCAATTTCTGGAACTCTGAAAATTATCTGCTGTGACTCATACTTAACTTCACTGATTTTATTACATCGACCTGACAAATGAGAAAAAAAAAACTGGATATGGTTTTGGATTCTACTTCATAGATCAAGTTCCTCCAACGCTCTAACAGAATATATTATATCCAGGCAACAACATTGAAGCAGTCAAAATGAACCAATTTCACAGATAAAATCTTTTGAGTACTTATGAAATGAATGTTGATGCAATCAAGAAAAAATAATTTAGATATTGTGGGTGAGAAATTTTTGATAAAAGGCAGGCATGAAGGCAGGTAAATGGGTTTTTTCCCAGCCTTGAAATGGCTGTAAAGGCATGGTTAACTTACTACCAAACCTCATCATACTACACAGAATAAAGACAAACTGAAATCCTGGCTCTTGTAAATATACTGAAACAAAGGGAAATTAAATTGGATAGCCCTTGAAAAGGGGTGTGTGAATCACAATGCACAATTATTTCATTCCCATTCAATGCAATGCAGGCTACACACCAACTTTATGCTGCCTGCTCATTGCTGCATGCAGCCAGTGTTATTCATACTATTCATTAGCCAGAGTTAAGCGGTTCCTGGTATTGTTAATTGCTAGTACTACTAAGTCTGCAACTCATAGTTGTGGAATATCAGCTGGCAAAAAAATAACAAGACTGACTTTGACCCTGAGATAGCATGCAGTAAGGTTTTCTGACACTACATTACAAGTCTTGCTGGAGGAGGTGGCAAGCAGCAGAGATGTCCTGCCTTTGGAATGGGGATAGGAGGCCCTCTAGAATCGAGACATATGATAAGACAACAGCGGGACAAGTAGCTGTTGCAGTAAATGACAGCAGGCATTTAGCCTCAATGACTTGGATGATGTTTAATGACATCAAGGTCAGTAAATCCATCTTCAAATGCCTTACCAACTGCACCACTAGCCAACTATTCAATTTGTGACTCCCTAACCAACAATCAACATCAATAAGTGATTAAATGTATTATTCAAATGCTTCACCTCACTCTCACACGTTGTTGCAAGCCTCACACCCATTTCTCTCAGTTTACATATACTGTAAGATGCTCAACAGTGACAGTCTCATCTCCCAAACATACTGCACGACATTTACTGACATAATTTCCTTTCTTTTGCAGGAGAAGGTGGTGCACAAATGGAGACGGCAGCAACTAAATGGAGGGAGCCTAGTGCTACTCCAGTAGCTGCAGCATAGCTGGTGGAAGGCTGCTAGAAGGATCCACCGCTATGAGCTTCTAGATTCCTGATGGAAGTTATGGACGCTGAGGCATTTGCTATCAGTTAGGCTGACAATTACGTTGAAGAAGTTGACCATCTCTTTCCCTTGGAGTAGTGCTGACCATAATCAGTGACCACTGCTGAGACTGTAGTCAGCAGTAGGCCTGAATCCACTGAAAATGATAGTTCCGTGTACCTAATACTCCTTCTCGCATTAAACCTTGCCATCATATGACAGCATTTTCTGATGTACACGTTGTCGATGATGTTAGCAGGCACTTTATATTTTCTTCTCTATCCTCACCCCAACCTCTCTCTTCTTCCTTTTTCCTTTCAGATATCCACACAGTGCAGCCCGGCGAGAAAGTGGAGGCAGAACCAAAGGAGAGTGATGTCAAAGACACACTGATGAAACTGCCAGCCTGCCCAAGGGCAAAGTCACAAATGTGTACTTGCATCAGGAACTCAGAGGACTTTGATGGGTGACACAGTGGTTAGCGCTGTTTCACAGTGCCAGGGACCTGGATTCGATTCTGGCCTCAGGTGACTGTGTGGAGTTTGGACATTCTCCATGTGTCTGCAGCCAATGGCAATGCAGTCCTTGCCCTGCTCTGAGTTGTGGCTGTATGAGATGGCAGATTTCAGTCATGTGCTTTCTAATGAAGTGCAGATATCTGAAATGTTGGTTGCCACTGAGGTTCAGGATGAAGAATTGCTCTCTGAGCACTCTGGGTGTATATGACCTCCTGCTGAAAGGCTGTATCCTCCTCTCCTCTTCACTCTTCAAGCAGCCTGTCCTGCTCTGAAGGTCTGCCGACCACAACACTCCCTTTAAACATATAAGACTTGAAACAACTATAGAAAGCACTAGAAAACATGTAGAAAAAAATAAAACAGCAAGTTAACACAAATATTTGTTGATCCCTTTAAATACCCGCGCTGGGGAATCTTCCATGTTGCTTAGTATGTGCTCAGCTGTCCAAAATTACAAGGTGGTATTACCAGGAGTGTAGTTTTCTAAAATGCCTGTGCGGATACCAAATCAGTTTTGCATACTGATTAACATCATGATATACAGGTCTGCATACTTCCAGAGAATATAAACTGTACACACACTAACGCCTTTAAATGCTTTAACCAAAATGAGATCCTGGTATATGTGATGTCAGAAATGTATGCATGTACAGTGAGTGCCATTTGAGAAGCCTAATGGCACTCGGGGCATCCAAAAAAGATGTTCCTGAGTCCAATTTTGCCCCAAGCAGTTTATGGTGCTGTCACGAGACATGCCATAACATACCTGTAGTGTTTATTTCTGACCACAGAAACTATCATTGATAGCCTTCATACCAAGTAGGTGTTTAAGACAGAAACAGAAGCAGGGAGATATCTGGCTTTACAATTTGCCAGATATCTCCCTGCTTTCACATCTGCTGGGTGGATTAGGACTGAAGCATGTGTAGTTATTTCTAGCATTCAAAGAACGTCAGCACTCTCCGCATAAACATCACCCCTCAGTCACCCATTTAATTCCAAGCGTGCACCAATTACTCTGTGCAACACAGTTCAGTGACATTTGATTTTCCTAATAAAGCTCCCAAAGTGTCATCAGTACAAAGGTGCTTTTCCAGTAAATACACCTTCTTATCCTGATCTTTTGTCTTCTGCTATGTAGACCAAATCTGTGCTGTATTTTATGTATGCCAGGGGCATTTAAACAGTGTTGTGCCATGTGTCTTTCGTTCAACCATCAGTCAGCGACTGATCCCTCACGGAGTACTGAAGATTATTCACTTAGGCTATGAAAATGATAGTGAGCTCAATGAGCTTTTGCTTATGGCCTATTAACCAGTGCAAAGAAGTGTGGACGTTGGTAGTTTCATTAATGATCTTCAGTAATGCTTGAAGCACTGGGGACTGCATTGCTAAAGCTCAGAGTACATGCATAAATCACTTTGTACAAGACTAAATTACCCTCTATCAAAGTTCTGCCAATTCTTCTTAGAAGCAAATAGTTAAATAAAGCGCTTACTGGTGTTGCTGTTATCAACAGATAAGCTGGTAGTTTTATTTTTAAAACATCATTCCTACTTTATTACCTAATAGCAGCTGAAAATTAAATACATGTTTAATTTTAGCTTTGACACAAACAGTTTTGTTGTGAAGAAAAATGCCAGAACAATTCCTGTTTGCTGTGTTGATTTGTGTTTGCGTTTTTGGAAGGTGAACAGTCCAAAACATAATTATTTAAAGTTGATATGATTAAATATATGCAAAGCTGACTAGACAATAAATGAGAGACACAGCAGATTTTGTCTCTAGTTGTCTAGTTTTGTCCTTCAATGACCTCTTCTCCTCAACCAAGAAAGCCAACTTTTGTTCAGTTCTAGTGCAGGATGCAGTACACCATAATCAGTTAGTGAATACTGAAAAGTGCCTCCAAGACTGACCATGTGTCTGAAATGTATCCTGATCATGTCAAACAATTGCTCAATGACATTTTTTAAATAAATTCATGGGATATGGGCATTGCTGGCTGTGCCAGTATTTATTGTCTGTCCTCAATTGGCCTTGAACTGAGTGCATGTCAGAGGGCACATTAAGGTCGACCACACTACTGTGGATCTGGAACCAATGGAGGCCAGGCCAGGTAAGGATGATAGGTTTCCTTCCTGAAAGGATATGAGCGAACCAGATAGGTCTTTACAACAATTGGCAATGTTTTTGTGGCCATCACTAGACTTTTAATTCCACATTTTTAATAAGTGACTTCAAATTTCATCGTTTTCCATGGTGGGATTCAAGCCCATGTCCCCAGAGCACTACCCTGGGATCTGGATTGGTAACTAAGCCATTGCCTCTCCCTTATCCAGTTATTGTATGGCTGTTATTGTGCTGTCCACGGGCCTTACTGACTGAGATTCTTGGGGGCATCTTCAGCCAAGTTTGAACGGGATATTGTTTTCCACCTTCCAGTCACCTCTTGAATTTGCTTGCAAGTTGAAAGACGTAGGGAGTTTGGATTGTCACAGCATGAATACATCTTGACAGCTTCCTGGGAATTGTGTGCACACTTCTGTAAGTCTTTTCTTGTGATTGCATGGCAGCTGCACATTGATGGAGTGGATGATCTGCAGTTTGCATTCATTCCAATTGGTGGACACAAGCCACCAGTGATCAAGCTTATTCCCTTGTGTGCAGCCAACTGGGAGATCATGGGTATGACTCTGACAGAGTCTTGGATCTGAAGGCAAATTAGTTGAGCATGGTCTTCATTATCACAGCCACTGGTCATGTGTGATCATCAGCTCAGGCAGAGGGCAAGTCTTCTAGGAAGGTGAAGATAACCAACAACAATTTACACAACAACACTGATCTCCAAAGCACTGCTTTTTGAAGAGGTCTAAGAAGTTGAGCCTCTACTTGTACACCCTGTTCTGAGGGTGTGCTCAGTCCTACGTCCCTTTCTGCAAAGGTCATCATGCTCCTTGTGCGAGGTTCAATCTAAGGTAGCATTGCATTACCCACCTTGATCACATGAATTCAAATACCTTCAAGGTGTAGAAATTAATCTCTTACCCACCAGTACTGGGAACTGATTACTGCATTATCTAGCTGGCATTTGATCAGCATGATGAATCACCATTGTGTTCTCTCCTTGTGGCAAATTTCAGGAAACCTATGGATGCATCACTAAATTCCTAGATAAGTTGAAGTACTGCTACAGTGGGAATCTTCAGTATTTCACTGGTCAAACCAGGGTTTTGCCAACGGTGTTAGTTACTTCCCATATCCCCTCTGCTACCAACTTTCTTCTGATGAATTTACATTTTACTTATTGTTCAATCCCTACAGCATTTTAGTAGTTGGTCTGAGCAGCTACAGCACAGACCTGACACTGTCTTTGAGAAACACTAATGTTCCTGGCTCAACATCATTCCTCCTGACTGAGACAAGCTTGTTATGTGTCCAACATGTTTTTTGCCAAATATTATTTTTCCTCAAACCACTCTCACTGCCCAGCAATCAGAATGCTTATCTGTTCAATAGATAACTTGTATCAAAACCAGGACTTCAGCAAAAAAAAACCTTTACAATGTAATTATGCTTCCTGATAAAATCGTGCCCTCTCAAATTCTTCCTCAAGCACGGTTGGCAATAAACGTTGCATTAGACCATGGCCTGGGATTGTGATAACTCATTAAAGAGAATGACCCTAACAGTTGATTGACAGTGAAATCATCTCATCATCTAACTGTATTTGAACTCAGTCGAGAGCGAAAGGCCTCTATGCTAATCAACTGAGGACATCATTTCCCATCTTAATTAATTCTATATTTTTCAACATTATGTAGTGTTTGATTATTCATGTCCCATGATCGTCAAGGGATCACTTTACACATTGGCTCTTCTCCATGTTACACATGTAAGACTTTACAAGACGGTTGTGTTTTAATCATCTCCTTTAATTCAAGGTGAAACAAGATGTCCTGGAATGAGAAACTAAAAGAGAAAATGCTGGAAAATCTCAGCAGGTCTGGCAGTATTTGTAAGGGGAGAAAAGAACTGACGCTGAATCCAGGTCACCTTTTGTCAAAGCTCTCCTTACAGATGCTGTCAGACCTGCTGAGATTTTCCAAAATATATTCGGGAACTGATGCTAAAATCTGGGCAAGGATGACCTGGGTTCTGTTTAGTGAAACAAATGGTGTTGCAGGTTTCTGTTCTTGTCAATGCCACAGCTTCTCAATATCTGTTGAGAATCAAGTGTCACAGCCTCAGGGTGAGGGGTTGATCTGATAGAACTGAGATGAGCAGAAATTACTTCACTCAGAGAGCTATGAAACTTTGGAATTGTCTGCTGCAGAGATTTGAGGATATTCCATCATTGAGTATATTCTAGGCAGAGATCAAAAGGGAATCAAGAGAAATGGGGAAAGGATGGGAGTGGAATTGAGGCAGAAGATTAGATTCCTAAGTGGAGCTTTGACAAAGGGTCATCAGGACTCAAGATGCCAGCTCGTTTCTCTCCATACAGATGCTGCCAGATCTGCTGAGATTTTCCAGCATTTTCTCTTTTGGTTTCAGATTCCAGCATCCGCAGTAATTTGCTTTTGTCCTGGAATAGGGGTTGCTGATCATACTAGTTTCTCCCTGGAGACAGGCCAATGTGATCTGTAACTAAAACGTATTGAATCTCATCTGCCAAGTTTCATAGCTTGACACATAAGAGGGGCAAGCTGTTTTTTATGAAAACACAGAAACATAGAGATACAGAGAGGTTTACTGCCTTTGGGTAAAGCAGCCTTTAACTTGTGCTGTGAAGAGCAGGCAGAATTCCGTTTTAACAGATCAGCTGAATCCTTGTAAAGGTTGCTTTTTTCTGTTCAAAAGGAAGTGAACATGTCTGGTAGGATTGAGCTTCAAGGAATAAGGAATCATCAAGGTGGGCTTTGCTGTGGGGAAATTGTTCTGGGTTATTCCGTCTGAATAGAACATTTTTGCAAGAACACTGGAAAATTTGACCTGACATGGCAGGGCGAAGTGATCTGCTGGGAGCGGGTAGAGCCTTAAAACTTAACCTGGTATTGACACCATTTGTCCCGAAGGAAATCTTATTGTCTGATGTATTTCGACTGAGTTAATTCAAAAGTTGGTGTATTAGTTAGCTTTAAGTAGCATTTGGTTGATGATTTTAGATTGTACAGTAAAAAGTGAAATCTTGGTTGTCGGAAAATTAACTTCTTTTGTAAAAGTTTTTGGTATCTGTGGATCTTAGCACTTTCTACAGTTTCATCCACCGTGAGTGCACATCTGAAAAATGTCCCCTTATGTCTTCTTAATCTCCACATCATTGTTAAAATTATTGATTATAGTAGGATTTTTGACAGACCTTTACTGTCAGATATCCCCCCAAGTTTTTTGTTTTGATTTGATTTATTATTGTCACATGTATTAACATACAGTGAAAAGTATTGTTTCTTGCACACTTTACAGACAAGGCATACCGCTCATAGAGAAGGAAAAGCGAGAGTGCAGAATGTAGTGTTACAGTCATAGCCAGGGCGTAGAGAAAGATCAACTTAATGCAAGATAAGTCCATTCAAAAGTCTGACAACAGCAGGGAAGAAACTGTTCTTGAGTCAGTTAGTATGTGATCTCAGACTTTGTATCATTTTCCTGATGGAAGAAGATGGAAGAGAGAGTGTGCGAGGTGCATAGGGTCCTTAATTATGCTGGCAACTTTGCCAAGGCAAAGGAAAGTGTGGACAGTCAACGGGAGGCTGGTTTGTGTGATGGATTGGGCTACATTCACGAACCTTTTGTAGTTCTTTTCAGTTGTGGGCAGAGCAGGAGCCATACCAAGCTGTGATGCAACCAGAAAGAATGCTTTCTATGGTGCATCTGTAAAAGTGAGAGTCTTTGCTGATATGTCAAATTTTCTTAATCTTCTGAGAAAGTAGAGGCGTTGGTGGCTTTCTTAACTATAGTGTCGGCACTGGGGGACAAGGACAACTTGTTACACTCAGCACAAGATGTAAGCAGTCACTTTTTGGTGCTTTGTATTTTTAGCCTTTTTTCCCAGTTTCAGTTGTTCTGGTCCATTTTGAATAATTATGCTGTTCTGTCTACTGATTTTAAATGCAATCAAGTAGTAACTTCTTAATTACCCCCCAGAGAGCTTTCCTAGGCATTCTTTGTTAATTATGCAAAATTATTTTGTATCTATCAAGGTCTATTGACCATTGCACTGTCTTTCTGCTAGTTAATTTTATACCTGGTATGTATCACTCCCTTGCTCAGTATGGTATTCAGCTTGGTTACATATTTCTTGACTATTTCCATTCCCTTGACATTCTGTGATGGCATCCACTAATGCACTCTTTTGTCTTAAAAATAAGACGTGCTCATTCATGAGTTGCATTATTTTTCTATTTGGCTGCAAATTATTTATGGGAATGATACAGCCCAATCTTCAAAGGCTCACAGAAGACTGTAATATGTCTGGCGCATTTTACTTTCATTTGATAGGAAATATCTAACATCTGTTTTTGATAGGTTTTAAACTCCCTTTTGTGTGGCATAAGTATTTTTCCCTAGGCTTCTGACTTATCTCTGCACTTACACATTACACTGACATCCCTCATCATCCGTTAGCACATTTCTGTATTCATACAATGTCAACTCTTGTCACTTTCAGCTCATATCTGCAATTATATAGTAAGTTTTCAGCTTTTGATTCTCCATTCTACTTCTAACGAAGCTCTATCTTCTTGATTGTCTGTACTTCCTTACTT
This sequence comes from Carcharhinus amblyrhynchos, assembly GCF_965287045.1. Lineage (NCBI taxonomy): Eukaryota > Metazoa > Chordata > Chondrichthyes > Carcharhiniformes > Carcharhinidae > Carcharhinus > Carcharhinus amblyrhynchos. The sequence goes on along the minus strand of NC_137331.1, from coordinate 81,621,374 downwards.
TCATGCATTATTTTTGTCTTGGAAGTATTTTGTATTGTGATAAGCAAATTGATGATATTTGTTTCTTCAAGCCAACCAAAAGCTTTTGAAAGCAGGAGCCCTCAATTAGCTGAGAGTGACTGCTGCCTCCACATGATTTCTTTCCTCCTATTTTGCTGGTTCTTACTTAATACGCCAGCTAAATCCAGACACTAAATTATCACACTAAAAGGGTCAAACCAAGGCCCATGAAATAAAGTAAAATAATTCATGTTCACTATTTAGGAGCATTGATACACATCCTAAAGAGAACAAGATAAAAAGCTTTGCCAACTTATCGTTCTTTTCAGCAATAATCATCAAGTATCTCAGCTTTTGATGAGACACTTTATAAACTTCAGGATTTACAACATTGTGTTCAATGATTTCAAATGATTATCTCTTGCCCCGCTTTATTTCCTTTTTCTTTGCAAGTTCTGTCTTTACTGCTGTTGTCCTCTTTCAGACCGCAGCTTTTCATCATTCTACCATTCACACTTCCTAAATTCATATCTTGCGTTTCTTTACTTGACCCATTACCACTCTCCAATGACTCTTTAATCATGCAACCTCTCCTGCCCTCAAACTCCTATTTTGGTCTTTTCCAACCTTCCCCCATTTCACTTGTTTAAGCATTATTATCTTTTTAACTAGTCTCAGTTTTGAGGAAAGGTCAGTGACCTGAAACATTAATTGTTTCTCTCTCCAAAGATGCTACCTGACTTTCTGAGCATTCTCAGCATCTTCTGTTTTTGCAATGATACTGTTTCTTTCTGGAAGGATTCTCAAGTTAAAGAGAGCAATGAAAGCATTCATATGGTGATCCACATACTCCTAGGCCAAACAACGGTCGAGATATTCCTGGAAATCGACAGCGGGTGAGAAAAGTGGCGTTGAAATCGCAGATAGCAACAGCAGCTTTCTCTATCATACGACGCAGAAAAAAAATCAAGGGGGAGGTCCCATGTTGGCAGGCAACCTCTGATTCACCCACTCCGCAGGCAATTTTGCAACTCGAGGATTGAGGCACCATTTTTAAAGACCACTCCAGTGCAAAGGAGTTCACCCTGAAACTCACCTCACAGTCCAACACCCCGAGCAGTGTCGGGCATGAGCCTTTTCTCCCTGAGGGATGCAATCACCTGAGATCCCTGGGAGGTCTGCTCACCAGGTGCATGCCTTGGGAAATCTGTTGGGTTTCCAGCTGTTGTGCCACTGCACTGCATGAATGGATTTTCTGATGGGAGCCAAGGTGGGAACTGGGAGTGGGGGGGGTTGGGGGTGTTATGTTCAGGCATAGGCACCTGACATGATATGTTTACTAATGCAAATGATGTTCCCAACATTGAAAGTCAGCAATTCCCCCTCACCCATTAAAGGGGAGCATTTCCTGACTTTCAATGTTGGGAACATCATTTGCATTAGTAAACATATCATTGAGGGGGAATTGCATCACATCTGTACACTCCTGTAAAATTCGATTTGGCTCTCCCACTCTTTTCCGCTCCTATCACTGAACCTGCTGAACCGAACATGATCGAGAGTAGAAACCCTTGGACAATGTCTCACTCGTTAAATGTATGAGTTAGTATAACATCATGGTATCTATGATCAGATCAATACGCACAACAAGAATGTGTCATAGGCAGCTGTTATACTTCCATTTTTCTGTGGGAAACAATCACACCAATCAATGGACAAATAAGACACCCAAGGATGGGTTCTGGGGACAAAGGAGTCCAGGCCAGGTAAGAACAGGAACATGCAAGATGCACACAGGACAGGCACGTACTCATAATGATCAAAGTGGAATGCACTGTCAACTAGCTGATGCAGAAGTGTTAAAAATTTGTTATTAGTCAAAAGTAGGCTTACATTAATACTGCAATGAAGTTACCATAAAAATGCCCCAGATTTATTCGATGAGGGTAGGGAGGGTGCTGTATTTGATTGGATTGTCATAGACAAAGGGAATGTAAATGGTGATGGTAATGGCTGAGAAAGATGCTAAGAGCATCCATTAAGAGATTGGAATGTGCGAATGGCACAACAAAAGTACAGAGAGTCAAAGGACATCCTGAGGAATATGGCAGTTGGCTCTGTGGAAAAGGGAATGGTTTGGAAGATAAAATGGAGAGCAAGATTTCAGAGATGGACAAACAAAAATAAGAATATAAAGCAATACAAATGGATGAATAAGATGAAAAATGAAATAAAGTAAATGGTAATGGGATGAAGGCAGAGAAGAGAATTCATACTCTGAAGTTGTTAAACTCAATGTTCAGTCTCGAAGGCTGTAAAGTGCCCAATCAGAAGTTCAAGTTTCAGTTTACTTTGGGTTCACTAGAACATTGCAACTGGCCAAGGATGGACATGTGGATAAGAGAGCAGAATGTGTGTTGAAATGGCAAGTGACATGAAAATCTGGGTCCTGCTGGGAGATGGACCGAAGGTGCTCAGCAAAGCGATCACCCAATCTGCATTCGGTCTCTCCGATGTAGAGTAGACTGCATTGGGAACAGCAAATGTAATAGACTAGATTAAAGGAGATGCATATGAAGTACAGCTTCACCTGAAATGAGTGCCTTGGCCCTGGGATGGTGAGCAGGGAGCAGGTATTGCACCTTCTATGATGGCATGGGGAGGTCCCATTTGTGGTGGGTGAGGTGTTAGGTGTGACAGAGGAATGGACCAGGGTGTCCCAGAGAGAACGGTCTCTGTGGAATGCTGACGGGAGAGTGTGGGGAAGATGTATTGAGAATTGGCATTATGCTGGAGTTGGTGGAAAAGTATGATCCTTTGAATGCGGAGACTAGTGGGGTGAAAAGTGAGGACAAGGTGGACACCAGCCTGGTTCTGGGAGGAAAGGGAGGATGTGAGAGCAGTGGCCTGGGAGGTGGGTCGGACACAATTGAGAACCCTGTCACCCACAGTAGATGCAAACCACGATTTAGGAAGAAGGAAGACATATCAGCAGCGCCATTTTGGAAAGTGGCATCATTAGAACAGATGTGGCAGAGGCAAAGAAATTGAGAGAATGGGACAGAGTCCTTATAGGATGTGGGGTGTGAAGAGCTGTAGTCAAGGTAGCTGTGTGAGTTGGTGGGCTTGTAATGGATACTTAATGCCACCTTGAAAAAGTGCAACATCCTCACAACACCTGAGAATGCCTGGTCAAGTGGAGGAACAGCATCCAGAAAGCAGCTGAACACCTCAAGTTTTATCGCTGAGGGCGAGCTGAAGTCAAGTGGTAACAGCGAAAGAAGGGTATAGCAACCTGGGCACTCAACCCATTTGCTCCACCAACCACCATCTGCCCCAACTGTGATAGAGGCTGTAGGTCACCCACTGGATTCCTAAGTCACCTGAGAACTCATTTTTAACATGGAAGCAAGTCATCCTCAACTACAAGGAACTGGTGTATGAGCAGGAAGAGAGCAAGTAACATCCTAGATATGATTTGATGGAAAACAGCAGGACCAAGTGATGACACTGGACTTCTTATTTTCACACGTAAAGGATCTAATTCCTGTTTTAGGTTTGGGGCCTAGGCTCAGTATTATGTCATTTTTAAGTCATGGTTTGCTCTGTTAATAAAAGCTTCATTAACCTTTACTGGGTATAGTACAGGGGAACTGAACGCATTTTACAGCCCCACCATTTTCCCTCAATCACAATGCATGGGGTCTGCCTTCATTTCTTAAGAGAGTGATGGCTGACGGTTTTCATTGTTTACTGTAAAGAGTGGCAGGGCCTAACTGTGTAAACATTCTGTAATCAGTTGATCAAAGAATGTGAGATTAATGGCTGTACTATGATGGAGAAAAACAAATATTTGTGCTTATTTTGTGTCTTTCACAATATTAGAATGTCCCAAGTGTTTTGCAGGCAACTAAGTATGCTTGAAGAGCAGAATTATCTTTCATGCTCCTTTTGCCAATGGCCTTTTTCTCAGCCTCTGTCCTTTGCTAGCTGTTTTTGACTGTCCAACTCTGACTCAAATCCGGTTAATCCAGAAGGCAGCTTGGAGCTATAGTTTCCAAGGTGCTAGGAGAAGTATTGCTGAGAGCAGTAAAGCCTGAGCTTTATCCTTTACCTAAGAGGGGATCTGTTAATGAGGATTTGGGGTGACCACACTCTCCATGGTGATCTGTAGCTTAGTCAAGAAGCACTGCACTGATCTGGGTTGTGGATTTATTGATAGGCACACCCAGTGTGGCCAAGTAGAATGACACAGTATTAAATTACTCTAATGTTATACTAGTGGAGTGGAGTAGAAGTGGGCCAGGAGAGTTCTGAAACACTGGCACAGCAACTGCCAAAGGCCAGTCAGCACTTTGTGTCCCCTGAAACACAGGATGAGCTTTTTCCTCCTTGTTCATACACAGTGCTCCATTAGATCCTGCAATTCATGAATTGATCCCACAGAACGTACAATACTGTGTCGACACTTGACACTGTGGACAGATATTGTTGACTGCCATAAAATGCTATTTGGAGATTAGAAGATGTTTCAATGTCCGGTCGGAGAAATTAGCTCAAAAAAAATTTCTTAACATTTCTAATGATTCAAGAGATGTATCGCAGATATACATGACAAGAGAATTCAATGCAAGTCATTATGACTGAATGAATAATTCAGTGAAAATGGAGTTAAATGATAAAAGTAAACCTACGCTCATCATAAACCATTCTACTGCTGCCTTTAAATTCAAAGCATGTCCAGCAAGCAATCTTCTTTGGATAGATCATAAACCGGACAATTTTGAAGAGTATCGTCTAATGACTCACCAAACTTATAATATTGTGTCAGCCTTTTTAAGGTTGCCACAAACTGAGCAGTGCTTTTGCCTTCCACTTGCTTCCTTCAATAGAACCTAAACCATTCCATGACGATCAATGGATTTGGAGAGTAATGTTCTTCAAGGATCTTTGTTAGGTCATCGTAAGCTTTGGTTTCTGGCTTTGCTGGATGAACCAAGTTTCAGAGCAAATTTAAGGTTGTATTTCCCATTGTACTGAGAAAAGCTGGTTCGAGCAATGTGTGTTCAATTTTATCCTCTTGTAGAAAATATTCAAAATGTTCAGCATAGGAGCTCTATAATTTATTTGCTTCATTAAAGGCTCCATGGGTCTTAACTGACCCACCATTTCTTTTGCAGGGCTAGCAACTCAATACTGCTTAGTATAATATTTTTACTTTCCAAGTGGGGGTCAATGGGTGCTATTCAGATTGGCGGATGGTGACTAGTGGAGTGCCTCAGGGGTCGGTGCTGGGGCCTCAGCTATTTACCATTTATATAGATGATCTGGAGGAGGGAATCGAGTGCAGGGTGTCGAAATTTGCTGATGACACCAAGATTGGTGGAACGACAAATTGTGCAGAGGGTGTGGAGAGTCTACAGAAGGATCTAGATAGGCTGGGCGAATGGGCCAGGAACTGGCAAATGGAATTTAATGTTGGCAAGTGTGAGGTGGTCCACTTTGGTAGGAATAATGGTAGGAAGGATTATTACTTATGTGGAGAAAAACTGCAGCAGGCGACGGTGCAGAGGGACCTCGGGGTCCTTGTGCATGAGTCGCAAAAACCCAGCTTGCAGGTGCAGCAGGTGGTCAAGAAGGTGAATGGGATGCTGGCCGTCATAGCAAGGGGGATTGAATATAAACGTAGGGAGGTCTTGCTGCGGCTGTATAGGGCATTGGTGAGGCCGCAGCTGGGGTACTGTGTGCAGTTTTGGGCGCCGTACTTACGCAAGGATATTTTGGCCTTGGAGGGAGTGCAGAGGAGGTTTACTAGGCTGATGCTGGAGTTGAGGGGGTTGAGCTATGAGGACAGGCTGGATAAACTAGGCTTGTACTCGTTAGAGTTTAGAAGAATGAGGGGGGATCTCATTGAGACGTATAAGATGATGAATGGGATGGATAGGATAGAGGTGGAGAGACTCTTCCCGCTCAGAAAGGATAGTAGGACTAGGGGTCACAGCCTCAAGATAAAGGGGGGGGGGGCGGTTTAGAACGGAGTTGAGGAGGAACTTCTTCACTCAAAGGGTGGTGAATCTCTGGAATTCTCTGCCCGTTGAAGTGGTGGAGGCTACCTCGCTAAATATTTTTAAGACGCGGGTTGATAGGTTTTTGATAAGCAAGGGGATTAAGGGTTATGGGGAGAGGGCGGGAAAGTGGAACTGAGCCACGACAGATCAGCCATGATCTTATTGAATGGCGGGGCAGGCTCGAAGGGCTAGATGGCCTACTCCTGCTCCTATTTCTTATGTTCTTATGTTCTTATGTACCTCCCTTTTATTCTGGAGACCATTGGCTTAATTATTTTTTTCCAAATGACCCCACGTGAACAGCAAAATATTCCTTATTTTCAAATATAATAGATACTGCTTGGAATCTCACCCTTATCTGATCAGAAAAATCCCCCTCTTTTAAAAACACACAGGGAGTTTTTTTTTACTTGTCATCCTGTACTGGCATTTCAAACTTTACTCATGTTGTGGCTTCCCCCCAGGCTTCAAATATTCTAAATATGAGGACAATATCTCCTTTCTTCTATTTAGGATCTTTTCTCGATGTTCTTGATGAAACCAAAATCCTGACTTTTTGCTAATTTTCCTTCTGCAATGTCTTGACTCCGTTAGGCGTCATGTGTTTGAGGCAAATAGAAAAAGATGTGGTTTGCACACATTGATTGAAACTAACAACAAATTTATTCTAGGAGCCCTTGCCTGTATAGTGAGAAACTGAAAGTAAAACAGCAACACCCAAATGACATCACCATCAAATCATGTGATTCACTCTTACAGCAATCTGTAACCACTTAAATATATAACCTTGTGATGTTGTTCTAAGCTTATCGTTAGAAGCAATATGGTCAAGACAAACAAATTTTGTTCACCTACATTTGCAACCATCATAAAATAAATAATTTTTCCCTCATCTGTCCCCACGTTTAATCCACTGGTTAGGACAACATTGACACAGTCTGTCACCTTTATCCATCCTATCCTTGCTCTTTTCCTCGTTGTTATTGGCTCTGTTCCAAATGGCAACATGTATTGCTACAGGAACGCTATTGCTTATTTACTAAATGTAGTTGTTCTATGCCCTGTCATTTTGCGATGGACAAGTGAAATTACTACCTAAGAGGCAACAATAACACCATTTGCAATTTTCACATGCTCTCGATATATCACATATTGCAAACTGAGCGTCCTGGGGAAAATGCAAGCTAGCTGATCATTCATTATTTGGCAAAGTAAGTCATCTTAGGTGCAGGTGTACAACACATTTGAAAAATGCACATCTCAGTACAGTGTGTTGTGCATAAGTAAGATAAATGATAACATAACTGAACTTTGCATAAGCTGTACAATTACTGAATGAATTTGCAACTCTGCCTCTGTTGCCACCTATTGAAACAATCAGCTCTGTCTGCGGTACATTTCACATCTGCAAACACTAAAAGATAATGTGGCAGAATTAGGCTTTGCGCTCTAGGGAGGCACCAAACATAACAGATTCTGCCTGGTATGGGGAAATACAAGCATGAAGGGATTGTTGAAAATATTCCAACCCCTTTGTCATTTTTTTCTTAGGATGTGGATGCTGCTGGTAATGGCAGCATTCAATGTCAATTCCTAGTTGCTCCTTGGAAGGAATGAGCCTTCTTCTCAAAACACTGTGGTCTCCCAAAGCGTGATTAGGTTGGGAGCGCCAGGATTTTGACCCAGAGATAAATTAAGAAATGGCAATACAGAAAAAGCAGTAAAGAACACCACACAATAACCATTAGGCAGAATTGTATGACTCAATCATTGAGAAAGCCAAGTAATTCTCTCTTCGTTAAATATTTTAAGCTTAAATCCCAAAGTTGAAGAACAGGGCCAGATTTCTGATTTTTTTTTGCTTAACTGTGTAAAACAAGGGTGGGTTTTTAGACAGCGCCTGGATTTCCAAAAACAAGTAGCCATTCCCAAAATTTTGTTATTTATTTCTAATATATTTAAGGTTAGATTCTAATCTACTGCTTATATAATCCTGTTGGTACGATTTAGGTGAACACTGAGTTTCTTAAAATATAACAATGTCAGCAGTGTCAGTCAACACCGAAGTAGCAATGGTGACAGAAGTCCCAAAGTACAGATGTAAAGCAGAATTCATCTTTATCACAGAATCATAGATTGCTCGCAAAGGAAGAATCCACTTCATCTCACTGTAAAAGCAATTTAGTTAGTACCACTTCTCCACCCTTTTCCTGTATCTTGTAATTCTTTTCCCCTTTACCCTCTACACCAAATTAAAGTTATTAAAATAAATCAGAAAGAGCAGTGGTCCTAGCACCAACCCTTGGGGAATCCTACTGTAGACCTTCTTCCAATCTGAAAAAGAACCATTTACCACTACACTCCGTTTCCTGTTAGCTGGCCAATACTGTATTCCATCCTATCACTGTCACTTTTATTCCACTTTGCTGATAAGTGTTTCACTTCATCTATGCCTTTTGGAAATCCATTTACATCACATCAACCACATGAGCCTCATCAGCCCTCTCTGTTATCTCATCAAGAAACACATGTTAGTTAGGCATGGTTTACTTCTGAGAATCCATCCTGGCTTTCTTTAATTATTCTACACTTCTTCAAGCAAAGGTTTAATTTTGTTCTGGATTATTATTTCTAATAGTGTTCCCATCAGTGAGGTGAAACTGACTGGCCTTTGATTGCTTGATTTACCCTTGCATCCATTTACAAACAAGGCTGTAGTATTTACAATCCAGTAGTCCTCAGGAATTATCCCGATAACTAACTAGATGCAACACAGAAAATAGGAACAGGAGAGTCGGACATTTGACACCTCAAATCTTCTCCACCATTCAACTAGATCATGGCAGACCTTCTACCTCAATGCTATTTTCCAATACCACCCTAATATCCCTTGATATTCTTAATATTTAGAAAGCTATCAATCTCTGCCTTGAACATATTCAATGACTTAATCTCCTCAGCTCTGTAATGTAGAGAATTCCAAAGATTCATCACACTCTGAGGGCCCGATCTTACATCATGTTTTGCCTGTTTTTGGGCACGAAACTTGGTAAAGTTGGGTGTAAGGTGAGTAACATGATCCACGCCCGCCTCCACTTCCTTTACCAAGGCCTGAAAATGGCTGTGATCTGGACTGCGCTCGAAACGGGTGGGATGGCAATTTAAATGCATTTGCATGCATTTAAATTAACTTAATGGGCTGCATGCCCAACCTTACCCGCACTTCCCTCTTTACCACCACGTTCCCCCATCCAGAATCGATGCAAAACAGACATGCTCCACAAAAATCCAATTTGGGTGCTCCAGTTAGTGAGGAGGTAAATGCCAAGCAACCGACAGCTTTCTGCTTGAGATTGGTTGGAGGAGGTGAGTGTGGGCCCGATGGCACTCTACTTCAGAATGGTGGTGGGGGAGGGAGGGGTGGTCCCCTACCACTCTGCCTGAGATCAGTGGAGGTGTTGGGGGGGGGGGGTGGTCTGCTGCCACTCTGCCTATAATCAGTGGGGGAGGGTGGGGTCTGTTGCCACTCTGCCTAAGATCAGTGAGGGGGGAGGGGGGTCTGCTGCCATTCTGCCTGAGATCAGTGAGGGGGGAGGGGGGTCTGCTGCCATTCTGCCTGAGATCAGTGAGGGGGGAGGGAGGGTCTGCTGCCATCCTGCCTGAGATCAGTGAGGGGGGAGGGGGGTCTGCTGCCATTCTGCCTGAGATCAGTGAGAGGGGAGGGAGGGTCTGCTGCCATCCTGCCTGAGATCAGTGAGGGGGGGAGGGGGGTCTGCTGCCATCCTGCCTGAGATCAGTGAGGGGGGAGGGAGGGTCTGCTGCCATCCTGCCTGAGATATGTGAGGGGGAAGAGGGGGTCTACTGCCACTCTGCCTGAAAACAGTGAGGGAGAAGAGGTGGTCCGCTACCACTCTGCCTGCGATCAACGAGGGGAAAGTGGGGTCTGCTACTACTCTGCCTGAATTGGTGGGGGAGGAAGTGGGGGCAAGAGGGAAATGGACACCTGATCAGTTTGGGCATGGGGGGGGTGGAAGATAAGGGGGTCAGTAATGTTGTGGGGTGGGCCAATGTCTGTGAGGGCCAGAGGAAGGCATTATCCAGCCCGGGAGAGATGTGGCAAGGGGAGCCACATTCTATTATTCTTTTTCTGCACATGCACAGTTGGAGCTATCAATTGGAGCTGCAGCGTTTTGGGTGCATTAAGCCATGCCCACAAGCTTCTGCAGTGCAATACGAAAATGCTGATTTTTTTCAGGCAGAGTGCGAAGGGGGCGCCTGAGAACAGAATCCGAAACACTCCCAGTTTCAAGGCTGCCCAGCACTCAGAATCAAAATGGTAAAATAGGGCCCAAAGTGAAGAAATTCCTCCGAGTCTCAATCTTAAGTGGTCTGCCTCTTATTCTGAGACTCTGTTCCCTGCTTCTATACATCCCAGTCAAGGGAAACATCCTTCATGCATCTACCCTGCCAAGCCATGTAAGAATTTTGTATGCTTCAATGAAATTACCACTCATTCTTCTAAACTCTAGGGAATACAGTCCCAGTCTCATCAATCTCTCCTCATAGACCATCTCACCATCTCAGGGATCAGTTGGATGAATCTTTGTTGCAATCTCTCGAGGCAAGTACATCCTTCCTTATGTGAGGAGACCAAAACTGTACACAATACTCCAGGAGGACAGTCATCAAGGTACTAAACAATTTCAGCAAGATATTTTTACTCCTGTTCTGAAATCCTCTTGCAATAAAGGCCGACATGCCATTTACCTTTCTAATTTGCTTGCTGCATCTGCATGCTAGCTTTTGGTGACTCATGAACAGGCATACCCGAGCCCTTTGGGCATCCACATCTCCCAACCTCTCCCTATGTAACAAATACTCTGCCTTTCTGTCTTCCTATCATTTTAATCTCACATTTTTTTACATTATATTCCATCTGCCATGTTCTTGCCCACTCAGACTGTCTAAATTTTCTTGAAGTCTCTTTGCATCCTCCTCACAACTCACATTCCCACCTTGTTTTGCTTTGTCGGCAAACTTGCAAATATTAATTTTGGTCCTGCATTGCCTGCCAACCTGAGAATGACCTGTTTATACCTACTCTCTGGTTCCTGTCCATTGATCAATTCTCTAGACTAGACAGTGGCATAGCTGTATTGTTACTGGACAAGAATTGCAGAGCTGGAGGGTGATGCTGTGGCAACTCAAATTCAAATCCCACCATGGCAGATGGTGAAGTTTAAACTGAATAAAAATCTGGAATTAAAAGTCTAATAAGAACATAACATAATGATGACCGTGAAACCATTGTTGATTGTTGTAAAAATCCATCTGGATCACTAATATCCTTTCAGGGAGGAAATCACTGGTCCTTACCCGATCTGGCCTTCATGTGATTCCAGACCCACAATAATGCGGTTGATTCTGAAATATCCTCTCAAAGCTGTGGGCAATTAGTAATGGCCCAGCCAGTGATGCCTATATCTTATGAAAGAATTTTAAAAATCCATGCTGGTATAATACTCCCAATCCCATTTGTTCTAAATTGGTCTATTGGGTGACAGTTGCTAGCACTGCTGCCTCACAACGCCACAAACCTGGGTTCAATTCCAGTCTCAGGTCACTGTTTGTGTGGAGTTTGCACATTTTCCCCATTCTGTGTGGGTTTCCTCCGGGTGCTCTGGTTTCCTCACACAGTCGAAAGATGCGCAGGTTAGGTTGATTAGCCATGCTAAATTGACCCCACTGTTGGGGGATTAGAACATAAGAACATAAGAAATAGGAGCAGGAGTAGGCCATCTAGCCCTTCGAGCCTGCCCCGCCATTCAATAAGATCATGGCTGATCTGTTGTGGCTCAGTTCCACTTTCCCGCCCTCTCCCCATAACCCTTAATCCCCTCTCTTATCAAGAACCCATCAACCCGCTTCTTAAAAATATTTAGCGAGGCAGCCTCCACCACTTCAACGGGCAGAGAATTCCAGAGATTCACCACCCTTTGAGTGAAGAAGTTCCTCCTCAACTCCGTTCTAAACCGCCTCCCCTTTATCTTGAGGCTGTGCCCCCTAGTCCTACTGTCTTTTTTGAGCGGGAAGAGTCTCTCCACCTCTATCCTATCCATCCCATTCATCATCTTATACGTCTCAATGAGATCTCCCCTCATTCTTCTAAACTCTAACGAGTACAAGCCTAGTTTATTCAGCCTCTCCTCATAGCTCAATCCCCTCAACTCCGGTATCAGCCTAGTAAACCTCCTCTGCACTCCCTCCAGGGCCAAAATATCCTTGCGCAGGTGCGGCGCCCAAAACTGCACACAGTACTCCAGCTGCAGCCTCACCAATGCCCTATACAGCTGCTGCAGCAAGACCTCCCTACTTTTATATTCAATCCCCCTCGCTATGAAGGCCAGCATCCCATTCGCCTTCCTGACCACCTGCTGCACCTGCAAGCTGGGTTTTTGCAACTCATGCACAAGGACCCCAAGGTCCCTCTGCACCGTCGCCTGCTGCAGTTTTTCGCCACGTAAGTAATAGTCCTTCCTACCATTCTTCCTACCAAAGTGGACCACCTCACACTTGCCAACATTAAATTCCATTTGCCATTTCCTGGCCCATTCGCCCAGCCTATCTAGATCCTTCTGCAGACTCTCCACACCCTCCGCACAATTTGCCTTTCCCCCAATCTTGGTGTCATCAGCAAATTTCGACACCCTGCACTCGGTTCCCTCCTCCAGATCATCTATATAAATGGTAAATAGCTGAGGCCCCAGCACCGACCCCTGGGGCACCCCACTAGTCACCAACTGCCAATCCGAATAGCACCCATTGACCCCCACTCTCTGCCTCCTATTTGACAACCAATCCTCTATCCACGCTAACACCCTACCCCCAACTCCATGTCCCCTGACCTTCTGCAATAACCTCTTGTGAGGTACCTTGTCAAACGCCTTCTGAAAATCCAGAAAGACCACATCCACCGGCTCTCCTCTATCCACTGCCCTAGACACATCAGCAAGGTAAATGTGTGGGGTTACAGGTATAGGGCCTGGGTGGGATATGGTCAGTACATACTCAATGGGCCGAATGGCCTTCTTCTGCTCTGTGGGGATTCTATGATTCTAACCTCTTGTGTGAAACCTCATTGAAAGACTTCTGAAAGTTCAAATACAACATACCAATCAGTCTGCTCTTGCTAAAATTGCAATTTATGTATCTGAGTTGTGCTCATTTCACTGATCCATAGAGTTGGTTAAATTGATCAGACTTGTATTACAGTTTGTCAAAGTATATGTACTGATTCTGCAGGCTCACTGCAGTGGTAGCAGCACTGTTGCTTTTCTTGCACCACAGAGCTGACCTTCTAAGGCTTTATCCGTTACAGATGTTAAATCAAATGGCCTGTCATTACTAGGGATGTCCTTCCACTGCATTTATCCAGCAGCAACAGCCACATGAATTAAAAGGATTTCTGTTCCAGTTTTAAAGAACTAAGCCTTTCATGACACCTCAGATTCTTTACAGCAGATTAAGTATTTTTGAAGTGTATTCATTATTGTCTTGTAGACAATTCAGTAGCCAATTTGCGCAAAGCAAGTTCTACAACCAGCCAATAAATAGTAACCAGATAAACTGATTGGTTGAAAGTTCTTCATTGGCCATGACTCCAGGACGAACACCTCTGGTTTTCTTCAACACAGTGCTATGTTTTTTTTTAATGCACCCAAGGCAGCAGACTCAACCTAAAGATGACGGCCGTAATTCTCTGGTTGTTCATGCCAGTGGGATTCTGTGATCCTGCCAGCAGTCTACCATGCCATGGGTTTCCTGCCAGTGTGGGGTGACTTCAATGGGAATTCCTATTGATAGCGACAGGACCGCTAGCAAACAATACATTATCTCCCACTGGCAGGAAATATGCAGCTGAGAGGCTGGAGAATCTTGCCCTGTCCCTCCAACAGTGCAGCATTCCCTCAGTACTGCACTGCAGTACTAATCTAGATGTTTAATTCATTCCTGACAATGACAGTATTTATTACCCATTACTTCTAACCCTCGAGAAGATAATGGCGAATTGTCTTCCTCAATAGCTGCTATTCGGATTGGCGGATGGTGACTAGTGGAGTGCCCCAGGGGTCGGTGCTGGGGCCTCAGCTTTTTACCATTTATATAGATGATCTGGAGGAGGGAACCGAGTGTAGGGTGTCGAAATTTGCTGATGACACCAAGACTGGGGGAACGGCAAATTGTGCGGAGGGTGTGGAGAGTCTGCAGAAGGATCTAGATAGGCTGGGCGAATGGGCCAGGAAATGGCAAATGGAATTTAATGTTGGCAAGTGTGAGGTGGTCCACTTTGGTAGGAAGAATGGTAGGAAGGACTATTACTTACGGGGTGAAAAACTGCAGCAGGCGATGGTGCAGAGGGACCTCGGGGTCCTTGTGCATGAGTCGCAAAAACCCAGCTTGCAGGTGCAGCAGGTGGTCAGGAAGGCGAATGGGATGCTGGCCTTCATAGCGAGGGGGATTGAATATAAAAGTAGGGAGGTCTTGCTGCAGCTGTATAGGGCATTGGTGAGGCCGCAGCTGGAGTACTGTGTGCAGTTTTGGGCGCCGCACCTGCGCAAAGATATTTTGGCCTTGGAGGGAGTGCAGAGGAGGTTTACTAGGCTGATGCCGGAGTTGAGGGGGTTGAGCTATGAGGAGAGGCTGAATAAACTGGGCTTGTACTCGTTCGAGTTTAGAAGAATGAGGGGAGATCTCATTGAGACGTATAAGATGATGAATGGAATGGATAGGATAGAGGTGGAGAGACTCTTCCCGCTCAAAAAAGACAGTAGGACTAGGGGGCACAGCCTCAAGATAAAAGGGGGGCGGTTTAGAACGGAGTTGAGGAGGAACTTCTTCACTCAAAGGGTGGTGAATCTCTGGAATTCTCTGCCCGTTGAAGTGGTGGAGGCTGCCTCGCTAAATATTTTTAAGACGCGGATTGATGGGTTTTTGATAAGAGAGGGGATTATGGGTTATGGGGAGAGGGCGGGAAAGTGGAACTGAGCAGCGACAGATCAGCCATGATCTTATTGAATGGTGGGGCAGGCTCGAAGGGCTAGATGGCCTGCTCCTGCTCCTATTTCTTATGTTTCTTATTTCTTATGTTTCTTATGTCTGTCTGGATTATATTTGTTCACAATGGACTTCTTCGATACTAGGACGCGTACTCAACATTAAGCCTCGGGAGCAAGACTTGAAGCAAAAACATTCCTCTTAGAGGTGACTGTGCTAATCACTGAACCACAGCTGTGACCTACAGCATGCTGCAATCTGTTACATAGCTATAGAATCAGCACTGAAGTAAGGAATATTAATGTCAGATTTTAGAGGAAATACCTTGAACACCATCAACTAACAGCATGCTTTTTAGGATATTTGAAGTCTAGATATCACTGATCTTGGCATTCAAACAATTAACATTTTCATGCTTTCACTTCATCTTGAGCGAGAGTCATTATTATAGCACACAAGGTGGTCACACAGTTGATCAAGTCAATGCAAGCTCTCTTTAGAGCAATGCAGTCAGTCCATTCCCCTGCTCAATTCCTGCAAGTTAATTTCCATTAAGTGCCCAGTCAATTTCCTTTCAAAATCAATGATCCCTTCCACTTGCATAGGTACTCACTCCATAAAAAGCTTCTATCTCACACCTCAACCATCTCTTGCCCAAAACCTTTAATCTGTATCTCCTAATGCTTACACCATCAACAAATGGGAATAAACTTTACTAATCTACTTTATGTAAACCTGCTATAATTTTGCACACGCTATCAAATCTCCCCTCAATTTCCTCACCCGCAAGCAGAACAACACTAGCTTCTCTAAATAAACCCTGTAACTAAAGTCCATCATCGTGGAATCACTCTGGTAAATCTCTTCTGCAGCCTCTGAAGGACTTCACACCTTTCATAAAGTGCAGTGACTAGAACTTGACACAATATTCTAGTTGTTGTCTAACCAGTGCTTTATAAAGCTTCAATATAACATCCCTGCTTTACCTCTATTTATGAAACCCAGGATCCCAGGTGCTTTGCTAACTATTTCCTCAGTATATTCTTGCCATCTTCAAAGGTCTATGCACATGAATCTCTAGGTAACTGCCTATGTTTTGTCATAATTGTATGAGGCATTGATGAGACCACAACAATATGTATAGTTGTGGTCTCCTTTAAGACAGAGTGTAATTGCATTTAAAGCAGTAGAGGGGAGATTCACTTGACTGATTTCCAGGGCAGCACAGTGGCACAGTGGTTAGCACTGCTACTTCATAGCACCAGGGATCCAGGTTCAATTCCAGTCTTGGGTGACTGTCTCTGTGGAGTTTGCATGTTCTCCCCATGTCTGCATAAGTTTCCTCAGGGTGCTCCGGTTTCCTCTCTCAATCCAAAGATGTGTCGGGTAGGTGGATTGGCCATGATAATTGTGTAGGATGATGTGAATAGGCTGGAGAGGAGGCCCTGGGTGGGATGCCCTTTCAGAGAGTCAGTGCAGATTCGATGGACTGAATGGCCCCTTTCTGCACAGTAAGGATTCTATGGTTCTATGAGGGGATTATCCTATGAAAAAAAGTTTGGACGTGTATCCATTGGAATTTAGAAGAAAGAGAGATGATCTTATTTAGACATATAAGATACTAAGGAGCATTGACAGGATGGATGCTGAAAGGATGTTTCCTCATGAGGGAAAAACTAGAATTTGGGACACTGTTCAAAAATACCAGGGTCTCCCATTTAAGACTAAGGTGTGAAGAAATGTTTTCATCCAGAGGGTCGTGAGTCAATAAAATTCTCTTTCCAGAGAACAGTGGAGGCAGGGTCATTGAATGTTTGTAAAGCCAAGTTAGATAGATTTTTGTCTGACAGGGCACTAGGAAAGAAATTATGGTCACAATCAGATCGTATTAAATGGCAGAGCAGGCTTAATGGCCTACTCCTTCTCCTAATTTGCATGTACATGTGTATGTTCGTATGCTGCTATCAAAGGTATGCTGTGCTCCACATTTCTGGAACAGCCAGGTTTGGAGGATACCAGTAGATATGCAGAGCAGCATAGGATCAGAGAAATCTCAGGACTCTTTGTCAATCCAATGATGATTGATGCTCCTTATGTTGTAATTCAGGTCAGAAACTCCAAAATTTTTAATGTAGCCTGCCTGTATCGTAAGTTTTGCAATTTGCTTTTTGGTTAGGGTGAGGATGAGATGTTTCACGTCAGGTTTGATTCAATTGACCCACTAGGGAGCTTTTATCATGCAAAGTTTATTTAAGAATATATATGAATTTAACATGTATAGAAAGAAAATTAGCAATAACTTCTACCAATTACAAACAAGGAAAGAAAAAAACATGAAACCTTAACAGCTAAATACTGTTCCAACCAAACAAAGCCCATAAACAAAACTGTTGCCACAGGTTTAGCACAGAAAATACAAATGATCACATAATGCTGGAATTTAGTCCTTTGGTAGGATGCTATAATTCTCTTGATGCACACACAGACAAGCTTGGAGTCACAGCAGCTTCTCGAAACACCAGGGAGAAAGGGAGAGAGATAGAGAGAGAGAGAGAAGAGATAGAGAGAGAGAGAGAAGCCAACCACCCAGAGCAGATTTTCCACTCCAGTAAGGCAAGAAGCCTTGCTTCTTGGGGAGAGAGACAGAGAGAGAGAGAGAGAGAGAGAGAGAGAAGGAGGGAGGGAGAGAGAAAAACTCTACTTTTCAGTCTGATGTCCACCCCTTCTAAATTAAAACTGAAAATGAATCCTTAGAACTTTCCATGGAGGAGCCACCTGACTTTAACTTGTCAGTCAATCTGCCCTCTCACAAGGTCATAAAAGATCCCAGAAGGTACCTGAGGCCCAGAGTAGGAATAAACACATTCCCATTTAAGCCATTAAAACAGCAATAAAACAGACAGCCCGGCAACATAAAAAATCCAGTTAAACTGTTCTCTGCATGTTTAACTGCAGAGAACATGATTTTAAAAAAATCTTAAAGGTATACTAACATCACATTTAGAAAATCCAAGCCAATATTTTGGGGGCCTTTAGAATAACTTCAGTCACGTGATCATAAGCTTTTTGTTTCACAAATCTAACGTAGCGGATTCGATCCCTGGCATCTCAAGAGCAACCACGATATATCCTCTCAACATTACTGTCAACCCACATCCTTTTTTTAACCTTTTTTTCTGTAATCCTTATATCCCTCATATGAAATGGTCCGGTCCTCATTATTTTTTAAGCCACTTAAGCCATCATTGAGAGTTTAGTTTAAATCTGTTATTGTGTAAATGGATAAATATCCAGGAAAGAAGAAAAGATTTTAGCTTGCAGAAGTGATGAAAAGTGGGCAGTCATAAATCGGTCACCCATTATAGATCCTTCCCAATTTGCTTTTCTGATGAGGCCAAAGAAAAGGCAGCAGATTTAGTTGTTCACCACCGAAAGTTAAAATCAACCCCACTGCAAAAATCTCCAGTCTTCATTAATTTAATTAATGCCACTGACCATTAGCTTCGCTAAGAGCAACATGGGTACACAGCCTCAGTGGTGAAAACAGTGTGTCTAATGGTAAGAAATTATATTGCAGTAGAGCACAGTGCCTCTGTGCTACTGCAACGAAATATAAAAATGCTCAAAGGGCAGCAATTCAGTTTAAACAAAATTTTAGATGAAAATATAATTCATTTAAAATTATCATTTGTAATGGGGCCATGTCGAAATCCTTCTTTATAAACACTTAGTTCTTGCAAATTGTATGGATGTCTCTCTAGAGCTTTAGCATTTTTAATATGTGAATCTGTTAGCTTTATGCCCATCTGCTGTTGCAGCTGTTTTAATTTTTTGGCATGATACAAATAGTAGGAATAAATTTAACTTGGCTGTGATGGGATTTTATAAATATGTAAAGCAAGAATTTAGTGTAGATAAAAACCTAATTGAAAAATAATCTGCCTGTCTGAGCGCAAAGCCTTAGTATCCCTGAAGGCTGATCTGCACAGGTTCAATTTAAAAAAATGGATAGGGTGTCAGCGTGTGTACAGTACTGTTCTCTCACCTTAGGGACCTCAATTCAAATCCATCCAAAATAAAATTAGATGAAATCTTCTCTTTCTTGATGGCTTTTTAGGGCCTTTAATGGAATCCATTTGAGGCCTAATCCAGCTCTTATTTTGCTAACAGCATCTTCTTTATATTTTGTTACCTTATTTATGATGAAACCGCAGACTCGTAATCCGGATCAGCATTTGAATCTGCGCAGGCAAAATGAATGGAATTGCTTTCCTTGTGCTGTGATCAGTACCAAAAGTGCATTTTCCTTCGAGAATACAGACGCACATGTTTTATTTTCTTGAACATAAAATGTTGAGGGGGTAGTAAAAAATAAGGCAGTGATGGAAGTTGGAATGCACTGAGCAATATCTGGAGATTCTTTCACAGATCTCAATTATTTTATATGTCCATACACATCAGAAAGGGCAGTGGCATGAACCTTATTCATGAGAATGGGTATTCTTTGTACCAGCTGCAGTGCCAGTATGGAAACACATATTCTGGCCAATTTGCAACACTGAGGAGAGCCTGCAGTTGCCTGATACAAAAATCAATAGGCCACTACCTTGCTACAGACAGCATACTGGGATAGTATTTAGGAAATTAAGGCTTACATTAAGAACCCTTTGATAGATGTGGAAATACACTAATGCACATAAACAGAGTTTTTACCCTAATTACAGCAGCAGATTTGGATGAACCTCAAGGAAATTCATCTCCTGGGAACTTCTCTGCAGCATTTAAAAATACAGTTCAGTCTCACTGTTCATTAGCAGCCTGGGAAACAACATAGGTTGGAGAGCAGCAGCTCCCGATTCCTTCACGTCACTCTCTTACAACTTCATTGCATTGAACACTTGATCGTTACCTATGGGCAACAAGGTATGGTAAATGGATAAATATCCAGCAAAGAACTTCATTCACTGATTCAAAACTTCAAACCCCCCGGAAGGCATTGAAGGCTGAATAAATGGAATCCTGAGTGTCACCATATCATCCAGAATTAACATCTATGCTAGGGGGTGGGAAGTGGGACTAGCAGTGATACTTAACTCCCTCAGCCTTAGGATCACAGGAAGTTTAACATTCTTAGCAGGCCACGGAATATAACACATTGTACATTTTTCTTTTCCTCCTTGTCTATCCTGGGAACTCAGCATACTTTTCACCCTTTTAAAGCAACACTTGGTGAACTAACCTTTCACTGAATTTCTGGTTAAAGGAAGCTCCATGGTCCAATAGCCACCTGGCTGTCCTAAAGTCTCTTCAACAGCTTGTACTCCCACGTCTCTGACTTCAGTTAGAATCTTAGAATGGCTATAGCACTGAAGGAAGTCATTTGACCCATTGCACCCATGTCAGATCTCTGCAAGAGCAACTCAGCTAGTCCCATTCCCCCCTCCATTTTCCCTATTGGCCTGACATTTTTCTTCCTCAACAGGTAATTACCCAATTCTCTTTTGAAGCCTCAATTGAATTTACATGCATCACATGCTCAGGCAGTGCATTCCAAGGTTTGACCACTCATCATATTTTACCCCTATAAGATTTTCCTTACATTGTTTCTTTTTCAAATCACCTTAAGGTCTATTTCCTCTGGTTCCCGATCCTTCTGCGAGAAGGAACAGTCTCTTCCTATTTACTCTGTTCAGGCCCCCTCATGACTTTGAACACCTCTATTGAGTTGTCTCTTAAACTGCTCTTCTCCATGTGGAACATCTCCAGTTTCTCAAACCTACCCACGTAAATGAAGTTCTTTAACCTTGGGCCCATTCTCATGAATCTTTCCTGCACTCTCTCTAATGCCTTCACATCTTTTCCAAAAGTGCAGTGCCCAAAACTGGACACAATAGTCTAGTTGAGGTCCAGCCAATGTTTTATATAGGGTCAATCATAACTTGCTTGCTTTTGTACTCTATGCCCCAATTTATCAAGCCCAAGATTCTGTATACTTTATTAACCACTCTCTGAAGCTGCCTTGCCACCTTCAATAATTTGTGCACATATATTGCAGGGTCCTACTGTTACTGTACCTTCTTTAGAATTTTTCTTATATTGGCTGTCATCATTCATATAAAGCTGTAATGAACTATGAGGATAGAGTTAGACTTCAAGAGGACATAGACAGGCTGGTGGAATGGCAGATGCATAAAACTTAATGCAGAGAAATGTGAAGTAATGCTTTTTGGCAGGGAGAGTAAGAGGATGCAATATGAAATAAGGAGTATCATTCTAAAGTGAGTCAGAGACATTTTAGGGAATATGTTTACAAGTCATTGAAGGTGGTAGGGCAGGTTGAGAAAGTGATTAAAAAGACAGATGAGATCCTTGACTTTATAAATAGAGGCACAGAGCACAGTGCAAGAAAGTTCAAGTGAAGCTTACTATAATACTAGTTGTGTCTTGACTAGACTGTTGTGTCCACTTCAGAAGGACGTGTGGGTTCCAGAGAGGGTAGAGAAAAGATTTACAAGAGTGATTTGATAGTTGAAGAATTTCAGTTATAGGGATAGATGGGAGAAGCTGGGGTTGCTCTACTTAGAGAAAGAGAGGTTGGGAGAAGTTATAGAGGCTGATAGAGATATTCAAAATCATGAGGAGTTTGGACAGATAGAAAGAAACCGTTCCCATTGAAGGAAGGAGCAGGAACCTGAGCATCCCAACATACGATGAAGGCAAAAGTGGAAAAACTTTCTTCACCATAGCGAATGATTAGAATCTGGAATGGACTGCCCAAGAATGTGGTGGAGACAGAATTGGGCAAGCACCTGAAGAGGAAAAGAAAAATCGGGGTTATGGGGAAAGGATGAGGTAGTGGAATTCGCTAAGCTAATCGTGAAGAGAATCTGCATGGGCTCAACAGCTAGTATTTTACAACCTCACTTGGGCAAGGCTCGTAAAATCTTGCCCGAGGCCAATGAAGGATTTTGTTTGGTGAGTCTCACCCGCCCCGAATGCAGGGAAGATGTGCCAGTAAAATTCGGGTCAATGAGTCAAATTTCCTCTTTCTGAGATGTAACCATTCCAGAATGCAAAGATCACTTTAAATGGGCTGGAATAAAAAAGGGGCCAGTATTATGTTAAAGCTGTATAATGTTCTACTCAGACCACATTTAGAATATTGGGCATGTAGTTCTAGACATTGAACCACAGGAAGGATGTATTAACAATAAGGGGTACAGATCAAGCAAGTAGATGGCCTTAAGATACAATGATCTAACTGAATCATGAAATTGGCTCAATAGAAATTGGCTCAATGGGCAGAATATTTTGACAGTTGCAATATTTTCTCAGGGGACTAATTTCAATGCAACTTAAATCTTGACTGTTCCCACAATGTTTCTTTTTAATTTGAGTTGCAGCTGTCAATTATTATCTTTTAACATGTTTCAAGCATTTGAAAACAGTGTACAGAAGGAAAAAAGAGGGTTACTGGAACATGTTCATCATCAGCTCGTAGCAATCTTCAAAGAGAAGAGAATACACAGGGGTAGCTTCTCGATGACAGTTGCACTATTCCACTGAGTGCATTTGGCTAAAAACATCTGATGGTCACAGTCGGCCCTGTAGCTCGAGCAGCACAGCACGGAACTACCTTGACTGACATTCAAACTCACTTGTTCCAATTGTTGAAGTTTTGTGAGCTGTTTTTGTGAGCTGCTCACTAGACTGATAAATGGACCACAGAGAAGTGGCAGATTGTTCCCCTTACAGGGGGAAAAATTCTGAAACAAATGGCAGATCCCCTTCAGTGCGGGGAAGCAGCTTTCTTTCTCATTGTTATTTCTTTGCCAGAATACTCACCCATTATTGTTCTATTTTCCCATTGCCCTGAATCAAACAGCAGGTGCCCAGAAAGGTTGCATGGCTGATATCTGGAACCTTGTGCAACGTAAAATCTGGCCTGCTGTAGTATTGCATGATAGTGACAGTGTGTTGTGTAACTGCACTAAAAATGAGGAAGCAGCCCTGATGGATATAGAGCCAAGTTTCTAACTTGGCTGAAGAAGTGATAAATGAACATTAGTTGCATTAATCCTACCGAGAGTGTTCAGAGCAAATGTGGTATCCAGTTAAAACTATTCAGTTCATTCAATGAAAACCAAAACATAGGATTAATAATTGGATAGCGCAGTGTTTGTTTATCAAGTGAAATGGACACTGAAGTGTCCAAAATAACACGTGGCCTGTACAAACTGTGTAAAAGATAGAAACACTCTGTATTCAACCAGGGAACTTGCCTGAAGCAGGTGGCAGGCCCACTGCCTATGCAAATTGGGGACCTTTCTTACTTTGCCACATTAACTTGAAACTCATCCACAGCCAGTTTCCCAGGGACAAAGCGATCAAACTAGTAGTCCCCACAGGGAAGCACTGGAGGCTACCAGCAAAAAGGTAAGTAAATTGTTTATACTTAACAGGTTTTAGCCCCCGGTCCACATTATAATTGCAGGTTACTGCTCGTCTTATTTGTGTTTACCTTCCCTCCTCTGCACCCCCCTGCCCCAACGCTAACATATTTCCTGGTGTCCTTACACCCATTGCGGCCAGATGGGGCACTGACTGGTCCCCACACTCACTGCTGATTGAAGCCAGTGGAGTAATTTCCCATGGTTCTGCTGCCAGCCTCTTTCGGCACATGCAGCAAACACAAACCTTGTTCAACTCTTTAATTTGGGCTTCCACATCTAATTGGACCGCAAATCAAAAATTTCAACTTTAACATTCAAGCTGCAGAAGAATAAAAAGGAATAACCACACTACTCAGCAAGTGCATCATTTATGAAATCTCTCAAATGCTTTCACCATTCACTGCATTAAGATGCAATCCAGATATCGGCACTACATTGACAAAGCATACATTACTGTTGTTTGTGTGCTATATATTCTGGTAAAGTAATTTACCGGAATGTATCATTTCAATCAGATATTTCTTCTGGGTTGCAATAAAGAATCTCTAAATGCTGTATTCAGTATTCTGTCAACTAAAAAAACAGTTGCTTTGAATGGCTGTACTTAGTATGACAGAGCAATAACAGCTTTCTTACTTGACCTATCTTGTTGTAACCAGAAACTAAAGACATCAAAACCTAATTATCTAATCAATGAGGAGACAGTCAAAAATCAATACGAGCCTGGATGTGTATCAGACAGATTGCCAGCTCATAGGAGTCATCTACAGGCTACATTTTAGAGTAATTGTTTTGCATGTCTTTGCTACATTTATGCTATTAACTTCCATACAAGCTTGCTTGGTCTTCTGCCGTAATTTCAGTGGAATATCTATTCAAATTCTGGGCAAAGCATTTCTTTGGAGTTTCCCCAGATTTTCTGAAGTTTTAAATAGGACAATCCTTGAAGAAGTTCAATCCATTGAATATTTCTCTGAATTATCCCCTCCTCATGTGATCGGTGTAGACTTGATGGGCCTGATAGAATCCCTCCAGTGCAGAGGGAGGCCATGTTAAGTGGAGCTTCATCATTTACACGGAAGGTTGATTTTAATGAAGAGAAGAGATAGCACTGGTTGATGGTCACATCCCAGCCAAACTTAACAGATTTAAATTGTGTATCTTATCCATTAGATATCAGGCCACTGGTTCATCTTAAGGCTCCCAAAAATATAAAACTAGATAAAGATTGGATGTGGGAATCATGGCTGGATTTCAGAATTTACTTTGTTGACAAATTCTTATTAAGGACTTTAACCATAATAACTAATATCTCTGTCACTGAAATACAGAAGTGAGTAAGGAAGGAAGGAAAATTCTGTTTTATTTTAAAACACACGCTTTCAGGTGATAATCGTTGCCATTTCTTATTGGTTGAAAATAATCCCACAGGAGCCGAAAAGTGCTAATGTCCAATCTCCTCGATCAGACTATCTGCATTATCATTCACAGAACTTGGCGCAGATCTGAGCGGGGAGATTGTGAATACTCATCTGGAATCCAAAAGGGTGGAAGCAATTCAAAATCAAATGTTACAATGGAGCGATGAAAATCCAAAAGCATCTAAAAAGGTTTTTGTTCAAAGCAAAGGATTAGCAAGCAATATACAAAACCAAAAGGAAAAGAAATCTCTTGTGCAGACAACTGGCCATTATTATTAATAATAATTGGTTCAGCTGGGCCTGTATTCTCTTGAGTTTAGAAGGATGAGAGGCAGTCTGATAGAAACATATACAATTCTAACTGTGCTGGACAGGCTAGATGCAGAGAGGATGTTTTCCATGGTTGAAGAATCTAGAACCAGAGAACACAGTCTCAGGATATGGAATAGATCATTTCGGATTGAGATGAGAAAAATATCTTCACTGAAAGGGTAGTGAACCTGTGGAGTTCTGAGGAGGGCAAGTCACTGAATATATTCAAGGAATATGGCTTTGAGATCGAGGTCAGCCATAATCATATTAAATGTTTGGGCAGGCTCAAAAGGCCTATTTCTCCTCCTAGCTTCGATGTTTAATGGTGATAGGCAGCCAAGGCTCATAAGTGAGCCACATGAGTGGCCCTCCTTCATCTCAATGGGCTGCAAAATTGAAATCAGGCTTGTTCACTAGTCATCACCCATGAATACATTTACTACACGCTGAATATTTCATAACAAGCTGGAGAAAATACTTAATCATTCATATATTAATAGAACTATCAACTTCAAATGGTATAAACAAAATAAGTATTTACACTTTGAATGCAGTAGGGGGTCATGGCTCTGCAGTCAATGTTATGTGCCATCAGCATGTACCTCACTTCACGTGCCCTTTCTTTATGTGTGTATCACTTTAGTCATACAGTAGGAAAAAAAAACATGGACAGAAACCAATGTAATCAGGCAACCCTCTGCTTAGGCAACAGTCTACAAAATGTCTTGTCGGCCGCACTCAAAACTCTAATGGGCCTCATTTGGGTTGCAGGTTGCCCACCATCAGTGACCCCTAACCCCACCAATCTCATTTCATAGCTGTCATGGAAATGATTCATTGTGAGGAATTTGAATGTGGTTGCAAGAATGGTGGTCCTCTAACAAATGAGTATTTGCATTTTTTTTTGCAGACTGGAGTATGCAGGTACCAACAAGTGCACTCAAAAGATCTCTTGCACATCGGGCCTGATTGGTGTTCCTCCTTTTCTTTTTCTACAGATACATGATTACCATTGCGAAATTCACTGATGCCCATATTGGTCCTGAGAGAATTTTTTAAAAAAAATAATTGACACATAGGCTAAGAACATGCGTGACAGAAGTGAGAGAAAAAAAACTAACAGATGTCCTAAACAATATTGCATGAGAATCTTTTTACTGATACTTTGAACTTCATTTCAAATATTGTCCAATACCCAACAGGGAAGGCGATGGCCTAATGGTATTATCGCTGACTGTTAATCCAGAAACTCAGCTAATGTTCTGAGGACCCGGGTTCAAATACCCCCATGACAGAGTGTAGAATTTGAATTTAGTAAAAAATATCTAGAATTAAGAATCTACTGATGACCATGAAACCATTACCAATTGATGGAAAAACCCATCTGGTTCACAATGCCCTTTAGGGAAAGAAAGCTGCTATCCTTACCTGATCTATCCAACATGTGAGTCCAGAGCCACAGCAATGTGGTTGACTTTCAACTGCCCTTGGGCAATTAAGGATGGGTAATAAATGCTGGCCAGCCAGTGATATTCATGTCTCATGAATTAATGAAAAAAAAGCAGGATGCATATTCTTACAAGTGATTATTAGATGTTTCATTTCAAAACATTACGCAGGAAATGTTATTGCATTGTTTCTGCATCATTTTTTCTTTGCATTCCTACACTCTGCCATCTAACTCTCCAAAAAGCTTGAAGAAATGCAAAAGGAGTAGGGAGCCAGCATTTGGTAATAGCTCATGAGCTGGCAGACATGAGCCCGTGACAGCAAGAAAATGGGGACGTTGTAATCAGTTTGCTTTTTGGAAATTTCCAAGTGGTTCACTGAAAAATCTACCTGATTCAGGAGCAGATGGGTGACAACACAACATGAGATGAGAGAGATTAATAACTGAATGCGAGTGCCTGCCTTAAAACTACATTTCACACCTGAGAACGCGTACTGATATCAGCTTCAGCAACATGGGGCTTTGAAAACAAGATTTAATTTGGGTTCCAGAAAAGCAAATAGCTGCTCTTGAATCTCTGCAATCGGTGGGACCATTCTTTGATGGAATGTAGAGCAAACATATGCTGTGGTCAGAAGAGTAATTGTAAAGCATGCACACATTTTACAGAAAAAAGATTTCAACTGGGTCAGAATGGTGAAAATGAACAATATTGCTTTAAGTATCTGTACAGTCCCCATGTGCAATAGTTGATTTGTAATATGCAAACCAGGGAGCTATAATGTACAAAAAAAGCTCAAATGCCATTTTAGACCCAGTGGGGAACCCAGTTTATTCAGTGTAACTGTATTAAGACATCAGAATCAGTATATTTAAATTGCATACATATGGTTCGAAGGACCCTAGGCTTCCGACTTTGAGAGTTTTTTTTCATATTCATTCGAAGGACATTGGCGTTACTGGTGGCCAGCATTTGTTGCCCATCCCTAGTTGTCATTGAGAATAGAAACACAAGAGGGACGTGGGTGTGCAAGTCCACAAGTCCTTGAAGGTGGCAGCACAAGTGGAGAAGATGGTGAAGAAGGCATATGGTATGCTTGCCTTTATAGGGCAGGGTATAGAGTATAAAAGCTGGAGTCTAATATTGCAGCTGTATAGGATGTTGGTTAGGCCACATTTGGAGTACTGCGTCCTGTACTGGTCACTGCACTACCAGAAGGACGTGGAGGCTTTAGGGAGAGTGCAAAGGAGGTTTACCAGGATGTTGCCTGGTATGGAGGGTCTTAGCTATGAGGAGACATTGGGTAGACTGGGGTTGTTCTCCCTGGAATGACGGAGAACGAGGGGAGACCTAATAGAGGTGTACAAAGTTATGAAGGGTATAGATAGGGTGAACAGTGGGAAGCTTTTTCCCAGGTCGGAGGTGACCATCACGAGGGGTCATGGGCTCAAGGTGAGAGGGGCGAGGTATAACTCCGATATCAGAGGGACATTTTTTACACAGAGGGTGGTGGGGGCCTGGAATGTGCTGCCAAGTTGGGTGGTGGAGGCGGACACGCTGGCATCATTTAAGCAGGCTGGGAATAGAGGGATACAAACGAATGGTCTAGTTGGACCAATGAGTGGCACAGGCTTGAGGGGCCGAAGGGCCTGTTTCCTGTGCTGTACTGTTCTTTGTTAGAAGATGGAAGTGAGCTCGGTTATGTTCTATTTTGGGGGCGTTTAAGAGATCCGTGGATAGGTTTGTGGATGGAAAGGGATTGGTTTAGGTTGGAGGGTCATTGTTTTTTAACTGGTCGGCGCAACATCGTGGGCCGAAGGGCCTGTTCTGCGCTGTAATGTTCTATGTTCTATGTCTTTTTGAACTGCTGCAGTCCATGTCCTGTGAGCTGACCCACATGCCAATAGAGGGAGAATTCCATGATTTTGACCCAGAGACTCCAAAGGAACGGCAATGTATTTCCAAGTCAGGATTAGTTGGAGGGGGCCTTGCAGGTGGTAGTTGTTCCCATGTACCTACCCTGAGGGATTCCTGCAGAAAATGTCCTGGAGCTGAGATGACCGACTCTCCACTAACACAACCAACGCTATGTACCAGATATGACTCCAACCAGCAGAGAGTTTTCCCCCTGATATCCATTGATTCTAGTTTAGCTAGGTCTCCTTGACGCCACACTCGGTTGAATGTAGCCTTGATGTCAAGGGCTGTCATTCTCACCTCTCCTCTGGAATTCAGCTCTTTTGTTCATGTTTGAACCAATGCTGTAATGAAGTCAGAAGCTGAGAGATCCTGGCAAAATCCAAATTGGGCGTCACTGAGCAGGTTATTGTTGAGCAGGTGCTGCTTGATCGCCCTGTTGATGACCCTTTTCATCACTTTACTGATGATCAAGAGTAGACGGATTGGGCGGTAATTGGCCAGGTTCGATTTGGCCTGGGCAATTTTCCACACTGCTGGGTAGATGCCAGTGTTGTATCTGGACTGGAAAAGCTTGGCTAGGGGAGCAGCAAGTTCTGGAGCACAAGTTTTCAATACCATTGCCAGAATGTTATCATTGCCTTTGCAGTATCCAGTGCTCCAACCGTTTCTTGATATCATGTGGAGTGAATCGAATTGGCTGGAGACGGGCATCTGAAATCCTGGGGCCCACTGGTGGAGGCCGAGATGGATTGTCCACTGAGCACTTCTGGCTGAAGATGTGTGTGAAGGTAAAGTTTCAACTATCATGATTGAATAGGAAGTGTTTTGGTCCCAAGATGCGCACAGCATTCCACAGTGACTGGGCTCTGAGTCAGTGAAAACCTGTTTGCATAAAAGCGCTGAATCAAAATATGCCATTATGACAAACGTAGAAAGGTCTGCTCTGGATCAGAGACAACTGCTGGGCACCAGATACAACTGCTGGGCAGGCACAAATCTTGTTAAATCTAACTGATAAATGGTCAAAAAAAATTTCTGGAAACAAGACATTGTAAATCATACGGTAAAGGAATGGAAGCTCCCCACTGGCATTTGGACTTGGGTCCTTTGTAGGACATTTCCTTCAGCTACAACTGGTCCATTTGGCTACTCTTAATTGATGAAGCCCTTGACATCTTTAAGTGGGAAGTCTTCTGTGTTGTTTTGCAGAACTGATTGGAGACCATATTAGCGATAAGAAGATGGCCTTTGATTGTTCTGTGCCTAGATCAACTGTGTTAACTGAGCATAATAGGTAGATCCTCAAAAGTTCCATTTTGTGTGAATGACATGTAGCTGTATACCAATGTTCTTATTTTACTACAACATTTTTCTTCAATGTTCCCTGTAGGGACTCCTCCGGAAAAAGCAGTAAGGTAAAAAAAAAAGGATACAAAGCATGCAAGGTATTACACACTGTGCCTCACACTTACCTTATCCTTTAGAATAATCACAGTTGAAGATCAGACAAACTTCAACTGCTCTTTACTGTCAGCATTCCACATTGTGACCTTGTTCAGTTTTATCCTGACTTCTAAGTGCTGAAACCTAAGACACCCATAGGGTTCTGTTTCTCAACTTGTTACATGGGAAAGACATTCTCTATACACAGCTTTACAAAAAATACCAAGAAGAATGTTTCATCCCATTATCAATCATAAAGTAAAGGAGGCCATTCGATCCATCTTGCCTATGCTGGTTCTCAGAGGTCTGCACATTAGTTCTACGCCCATGCTGTTTCCCCACAGCCTGGCACATTTTTCTTTTTCAAGTATTTACCCAATGTCATTTTGAAAGTTACTAATGAATGTGCTTCCGCCACCCTTTTGGGTAATGCATTCCAGATCACAACTCTACCAAAAACCCTGGCTAATTTTGCCAATCATTTTAAATCTGTGTCCCCTAGTTCTAATCATGTTGGTGGAAATAGTTTCTCCCTACTTCCTCTATCAAAGCCCTACCTTGTCCAGGTCAGAGTTGTGACTGATAGTTGTGGTTAAATTAACCAGTGATCTCTGAGCACACAGTTGGATTCAGTTTCCTATTTCCTTGCCTGATGCACAATATAGAAAAGCAGAAGCACAAATGTTGACGGTTTGGACTACTTTTACCTGAATAAATTCAACCAGGCGTAAAAGACTAGAATGCAGTGTCATCTTTTTGTCACCTTCCATTAGGGAATGTCCAATAACTGATGTTTCAAAGGATCTGAGAAACATCGCAAAGTGTTCTGGCAACTGAAGTACAGTAATGAGTATCAAATTGAGGACTTCTCTGAACCAAATTCACAGTTCATCCCTATAGAAAGGGCAGATGCCAAGAACGAAGGGAATATTTGAAACCAGCTTTTAAGAATCCAAGAAATAGTTCAGTAAAACAAAATCTTAAATGATGGAACTAGTAAATTGATGTGATGACCTGCATTGTAAAGATATTATGTACATGTTTACATAATATCAACAAAATGAATATTAAGGCAAGAATTAAACAGACAGTGCTTTTTGTACATTTATTATTAAGTGTGTTGTGTTACTTTCAAATGAAAACTCCTTCAAACAAAGGGCATGATTGTTAGACTGGGAATGCTGTACCTTCACAGAATGCTCATGTTTCAATTCAGATCAGAGAGATGGGCAGAGAGGAACATTCCTTTTCTTAACTTAAGAGGTTTTAATTTGTCTGGCATAAATCCTAATACCAAATTTTAATCAACAACCATAATCTGGATGATATAATTGCGCTCTCATTTCAGACAAGCCTGATAATGAGTTGACATGGGTAACACACAAAGGTACAAAAGTGCATCACGAGTAGCTCATTTAATTCGGAGGTGCTCAACCGGAGGCTCCACTGTCCCAAGGAGGTCTCAAGGGATCCACCAACGTATAGGGAAAAGATATTTTGTTACTCCTTGACAAAATATACCAACATCCATTCTGAATTCACAGTGCACATGCCATATAATGGTTGTTGGGAAGTGGATGGTGATTGGAAGCTGTTAGGAATGGTGAAAAGTGGGGGGGAGGGCGCAGTTTAGATCGGAGTTGAGGAGGAACTTCTTCACTCAAAGGCTGGTGAATCGCTGGAATTCTCTGCCCGTTGAAGTGGTGGAGGCTACCTCACTAAATATACTTAAGTCACGGATAGATAGGTTTCTGATAGACAAGGGGATTAAGGGTTATGGGGAGAAAGCGGGAAAGTGGAACTGATCCACTTCAGATCAGCCATGATCTTGTTGAATGGCAGGGCAGGCTCGAAGGGCTAGATGGCCTACTCCTGCTCCTATTTCTTATGTTCTTAAAAAGAGGAGCTGTTGCAAAGCAAGATGTGTGATGAAAGATGTATCCGGTGACAAACAACAGGAATGGTTCACCTGGAGACAGTTAAAGCATGATAACTTGATAAGCCTTAGTTCCTCTTCTGGGGCTGGCAGGCAGGGAAGGGTGGGGAAGGGGGAGTGCTGATGCAAACTGAAATGAATCTTGAAATAAACCCCACTTCCAACAGCATCATCTCACCTCACCAGCCCCGAAAGATCTGCCACAGGCCTTATCCTAACCAGACTCTGAGTACACTGGAGTAGTTATTTAGTCTTTTATAGATGGTTGCTGCAATAACCTGTGAGGCAGGAGATCAGAGCCAAAGAACCCATCATGTAGCACTCCCCTCGAACTGGTTACAGGTTCATAATGACTGATCAAAACATCTCTTTTGTAGGAAGGTAAAAATTGCTGCAACTGTACAAATACTGGAAAAATAGCAGGTATTCTTCAGAAAGAGTAAGCAACATTTCTTCGAAGGGATTGAGGTATCTGATATGTTGATTCCCTGAGCTGGGATAACTGAAGCTATGCTCATTGATGTAGGGTATTTGATATGTTCGCCCATTGGGATTGGGACATCATGTTTTACTCACCATTCAGGCGCACGTTGAGGTTAATAAAAAACAGCTAAAAGACTTACTTAAAGGTATGCACAGTAAAAATGGTAAATTGAGTATTGCTGAAAAATAGGTGTGTTTTTGAAGTTTTTCAGCTTGCACTCATCAAGTCAGATTCATAGAGTACCAGTTATAAAAATAATAATTTATACTGCATGAGAAGAGTGCTGCTTGGTTGGCAAGTGGACAGTGTTTAGTAGAAGCATTGTCATGGATAATGCACCAAGGAACAGTTAACTGCGAAGACTTTGTTAAAATTCAAGCCAGGCAGATCCATCCTGATTGATCAACGTTTTGCCATGTGTAAAGAATCAGGAAATGGCAGTCCCTAAAACTTTTGTTTAACTGAAAAAGGTACAATTTCTGGACATGTGCCTTCCATCTGCAAAGGACAGGGTCCTATGACTGAATATCTGTAGATTTTAGCATACGTTAAATGAGTCACACCGTGAACCTGACTGCTGATCTTAAATTGGTTGCCAGTGTCATAGCATAATCAATTATTCAATAAGAACTGTCTAATTATAGAGTCACATCAAATGTGCTAAGAATTAGCCACGTCCACCCTTTTCACTGTTCTAGTCTCCCCTGCGCTGGGATCTGCCTGTCTGGCTGTGTCAAGATCCCAGGGTTAAATGGAATTTTAGGCTCATTGCTGATGTCCCTGCAATGTCCTTGGTGCTGTACCAGCAGTGACCACTGCTCCTGGTGATGTTTTCTGACTGGCCAGCCCTGGAGAGAAGAGAGCATGACTCCAGCCTAGTAACGGTCAACTGGCCATTGAAAGGCTGTGGGACAGCTGGTGTTCTTCTCAGCAGGCTCCCCCTGACATCTTAACCAAGAGGACGGGGAATTCAGCACCATATATAATGCAGCCTTAGATGTGGAATCCAATCTAGGGTCCTCGTGACCTGAATGGCACAGGATCAGTTCCTGATGCTGAGCGTGTAGGAAAATCCCATCATGGTTTTGTTTTTGTCCAACATGGAGTAGCTTTTGGATTAATTTATTGAGTCCACAGTCAGAGGTACCTCTATGCCAAAAGTAAAGGTGGCTACGATCTTGAGTAGGAACACCAGACCTTGTGGGAACTGATTTAAGAATCAGATTAGCAATATCACAAAATTCCGTATATTGGTAATTTTGGCTGAAGCAAAGTAGTTAGACATTCGGTAATTTAGGAATTCAAAAACTAAAAGATAATCTGCACTGTAAAAACGTAATGATTTAAAATCACTATGATAACAGATAAAAAAAGGAGCATAGTAATTTTGAAGATTGAAAATGTGTCTTATTCCTTTGGCTAATCACATCAAAGATGCAATAAACTGAGAAGCTGAGCACTGAGCTCCTTGTAATTGACATTTTCTGGCTGAGGCTGTCTAGAATATTTTCATGACTTATGATTGGTCAGTGTTCTAATCCCCATAGAGACAGGACCTTCTAAAAATAAATTTGAACTTCCAGCCAATAGTTGAAAGGATGACACACAAAGATTTCACATTTTAAAAATTTTTGCTGTAACAGAGTAAAACACTATTGACCAAACAATATTGTTGAAGTCTGTTGGTACTTTAAACATAGTCTACTTTTACTTTTTTACTCTTTTACTTTCAACACAACTGGAAAAACTCATAGATATACTTTACACTACTCCTTAAGTAGACATTCAATTCTTCCAGAACTAGTCCCAAATGATTCTTAGATTCAAAGGGCGGAATTTTCCCATTCTGCCCACCACAGGAATTGTAGCAGGCAGGACACAGACCATGCAAAGGTCCATTGACCTTGGATGGAAATTTCCTGCCTTGAGGATGAGCGCAATTGGAAAATCCCACCAAAAGTGTTTACTTCCAATATTTTCCTTTCCCAGCATGGTAAATTTTAACACCAGAACTGTCTTTCACATTGACGGCCTTTAGATTCACAAAATCTATGGGATTCTATGAGAGACTTGCAGCCTCCAGCTGCTCCCTCTTTTCTGGATCCTCACAGACTAACTGACTAAGAGCTACCGGTACCTTAGAAACCTTCCTCTCTCAAAGTGCATCTCCATGGTAACATGAATCACATGGGCCTTGTATTTAGATAGTAA
Organism: Carcharhinus amblyrhynchos; assembly: GCF_965287045.1. Classification (NCBI taxonomy): domain Eukaryota; kingdom Metazoa; phylum Chordata; class Chondrichthyes; order Carcharhiniformes; family Carcharhinidae; genus Carcharhinus; species Carcharhinus amblyrhynchos. Next base: position 81,586,621 of record NC_137331.1, on the reverse strand, counting down.
TGCAGATTAGATATTCTTGAGACCCAGATTCTCTTTTATCCTGGAAGTAAAAGAATAACGAAAGCATAACTGTTTAGTACCTGACATCCTCAGCATCTTCCAAAGACATTGGAAACCAGCAGTCTAATCATCGTAAACACTGATGACGCTGCCTTGTAGCTTCTTCTCAGCAAACCAATGTGGGATTTCCTTTCATCTTAGACCTCCATCCAGGCCTTTAGTCAGGCAGATTTTAGTATATCACGATACCAATCATTTTAACCTAAATTAAAGACACAGAACTGACACATGACAATCTTATAAACCTCACAATTGTTTTTTAAAAATTCACTTGTGGGACATGAGCATTGCTGGCTGGCCAGCATTAATTGTTCATCCCTAATTGCCCTTGGAGGGCAGTTGAGAGTCAAACACATTGCTGTGGCTTTGGAGTCACATATAGGCCAGACCGGGTAAGGAAGGCAGATTTCCTTCCCTAAGAGATATTAGTGAACTGAATGGGTTTGTCTGACAATCAGAAGATTAATTCCAAATTTTTTTTTGTTGAATTCAAATTCCACCATCTGCTGTGGCAGGATTCAAACCCAGATCCCCAGAACATTAGGTGAGTTTCTGCATTAATAGTCTAGCAATAATACCATTAGGCCATCACCTCCAGGACTACAGAATATTTGATTATTATAGTACTACGCTTAGTGGAGAAAAATATCAACGGTGGCAAGCTGTCAAATTCCACAAATGGTTTTTGCTGAGATTAGAAAGGCTACTGACGGAAACATTAGCGCTAGAGGTCAGTAGGATTACTATTGTCAGTTAGTCGCTCGCCAAAAATTGTCATGCTGCTTTGCACTTAGGAGGTGGAAGACAAAGAGTTCACTATCCCCTCAAAGAGAAGGAAATTACATATGAAAAATAATTGATTACATGCTTAACAAATATGGCTACACAATTGTTGTAAAATAATACAATTTCTACACACAAAATATTATTGCGCAGATCTTCCAGTCTCTGGATTGGACACTGGACACACTATGGAGATACATGTCAGGGCCCTGTGATAGTCCTGACACGTTGATGTAGGAATTGCCTGGCAAACTTCAACTTCCAATAACCAATTGTCCTGCTCCCCGGGACTCTCTGGAAAAGTCTTTTGTTCTGATCTAGAGTCAGAGACTTGGGACAGTTCTGATCTACTTACCTGGATAGTTACCCAGGAAATGTTAAAATTTGATCTAACAGCTGTATAACTGGAGAATAGCCCCCGATCAATCTTAATGGCACCCTGACTACCCCAAAGACATACTACCTCACCTATCTGCTGCACCAATCATCTGCCATCTCACCCACTTACCCCATCACCATATAAAATCCCTACAGTGTTGAAGGAGGCCATTTGGCCCATCAAGGCTGCACCGACTCTCTGACATAGCATCTTACCCAGGCCCATCCATTGCCCTATTCCCATAACCCCACACATTTACCCCATCAATTAATCTAGATATTTTGGGGCAATAAGGGGTAATTTAGCATGTTCAATTCTGCTAACCTGCACATCTTTGGACTGTGGGAGGAAACCAATACACCCGGAGGAAACTCATGCAGACACGGGGAGAATGTGCAAACTCCATGTACTGGGGAATTTTTGATGGTGGCCTAAATTTTCTTATAAACTTAAGATTACTTAAAAATTAAATTCACAAAGGCAAAGGTCTCTGCTTAAGACGCAACTAAAATTTATTTAAAAACATGAAAAATCATATAATGCAAACAAAATATCAACCTATGTCATTGGAAAATCTTTGGATGGTCAAATAGCTTTGGGTCAGTGGTACAAGACCTCTTCAAAGATCTAAGTCACTGAGCCAAAGTTCAATACAATTATACCTTCCGCTATCTAGGAACCACCTTCTAATTAGCTTAGGTTCAATCTCATTTTATTTAAACATGTCAGCCCAGAACACAATAGATTGCCTCAGCCAATTGCAATGCGCTACTTGACATAATGATATTTAATTTGTCTGTCCAAAAATCAGATTTCTTTCCTCTGGCAAGACTCATTTCCTTGTTATTATGTAACTAAGGACGTCTCTACCCTAATACCATTCCCATTGGCATACTGCCAAAACAATCTGAAACTGTCCTTTCTGGGCCCAAGAAATGACACCTTCTGTATCTTGAACAGTAGACGTCTTATTATTTGGACACGTCATGTTTCAATAACTGTTCTGGGTTTCAAAACTATTTTATATATTCTGCTGACTAATGGATTTAGATATTGAACACTTGAACTTCTACCATCATCTCTGCTGTGCTCGAATTTTGACTAAGACAAACGAATATATCAGAAATATACTTGATATGTTAACATACATTACTTAATATGCAAATATATAGATACTTAACATTAAAAAAAACTCTTATTTTAATTCTGTTATTGCATCCACATATGAGCAAACTGTTAACATTATCTGGTTAGGTAAAAATCATCTTAACCCTTTACATAAGAACATAAGAACATAAGAAATAGGAGCAGGAGTAGGCCATCTAGCCCTTCGAGCCTGCCCTGCCATTCAATAAGATCATGGCTGATCTGTCGTGGCTCAGTTCCACTTTCCCGCCCTCTCCCCATAACCCTTAATCCCCTCTCTTATCAAGAACCCATCAACCCGCTTTTTAAAAATATTCCTCCAAGCTATTACTACTAAAAACCAAAAATCTGCCTGTGGATCTGCTAGCTAACTCAAAACCCCCGTCAACACTACAGGCAGTCACCCAAGGCCAGAATTGAATTCAGGTCCCTGGCGCTGTGAGGCAGCAGTGCAAACCACTGTGTCACTGTGCACCCTTTCCCACTTATCCAATAACTTCACCCACCCTACCTACTTGGTTACCCAATCTGCCAATCTACTTATCCACTCACCTACTCACCATTCAAACTGAACTTTAAACTTGCCATATGGTTCCTTGTGTTGCACCCTTCAAGCGCACCCTGTCGTCACTCCCGACTACCCCAAATCTCTCGGCAGGACTTTACGCTCCATATTTCTGACACAGCTGGACTCAGAAAGTTCCGGAAGAAATGTGGTACAGCTTTAAGCCAAGGGAATGTTTGAGTGGAAGAGCAACCCGATGGCAACTGTCACTTCTCAGAAGATGCCAGACAATGTAGTCAACAGATTTTTAAAATAAATACCAGAATAGCCATTTCTTCGAGAGATCATAAAAGCTGTTCACTAGCATTCGCAAAATAATAGTTAAAGCTGTACAGCCCATGGAGGATTCAAGTTTGAGAATCTGAGAGTTAATTTGCAATCACTGCCAGCCAGCCAGCTTGTGCATCAAATCTGCAGCCTAATGGAACAATAAGGGAAATGAACTGGAATTCCAAATGTCTATAATAAGCCTTCATTTAACATGACACGATTATTTGCACTTGTGTGTGAAAGATCGCTCCTGTTAAAACCACAATAACATGTGTGACACATTATTGACAAAAAAAAAGCAAAATACAACTCAGGAAATATTGCCATGTTGCTGTGGAAGGGAATGCTGTACTGTCTGAGGTGCCACCTGTCTGTTAAACTAACGCCTGGCTTGTTCTCTCAAATGGACGTAAAGACCCCATTTCAAAGAAGCGCAGGGACGTTCTGCTGGTGCTTTGACCAACATTTATCTCTATCAACAGCAAGGCAACGAGTCATCTAGTCATGCTTTCATTGCTGTTTGCGGCATCTTGTTGTGCTGTCTCATTATCAGAGTGACTATCCATCAAAATTACTTCAATTGCTGTCACATGGTCATGAGCAGCATTCTATAAATGCACATTTTTTTTCTTTTGGTTAATTATTTGGAAGTCAATGAACAGAACATGCTGGTCCTGGTCTGTCTTGAGGACTGGGCCTCCCTTCCATGAGACAGGTTCACCGCTAAAGCTCAAATCTCCAGGTGACCAAAAAGCGTACCAGGGCAGCAGCAAAGGACATCCGCTCCCCAACCCTGCAGAAATGATTTTATACTTAGCTTTTTGGTCCCTCTTGTGCTATAATGTCCAGTGCTCTGGCCATCTGGCTGTCTGCAAAATCGCAAACAGGATCCTAATCCAATCACAAAATCCCAATTTGCATATTTAAAGATGATATAGGTAAGCGCCCTCCTGAGCAGAAGGAGGTCCTTTTTGTGGATGGCGGAAAATTAAGTGCCAGAGTAAATGCCACATAAACTGCAAAAGGGGAAGCCACTTTTGAGCATCTGCTGAGCTGTTTCAAAAGGGAGGCTGAAGTGAGAATATATCCTGCCACATTTTCACAAATTAGTCCAAAAAGAGGATCCAAGCATGATCATCGAAAACAACGGAAAATTGCTTCCAATATTTGAGTGGGATGAGAGCAAGTTTGGATATTTGTAATTATTGCTATTCTCCACTGGGAACTTGCAACTAATCTAATTAACTCAAAATCTGAAGGCACACATCACACTTTGATCAAACACACATTATTTTATAAATGGACTGATATGAGGCAGGCCAATGGGGACTGACTATTAATAAATAAAATGTTCACCATTGAGTAATTACAAAGCAGCTGGTTTGGATCACCTGTGGTACAGAGAACATTGATGTGGTACAATCTCATGATCCTCTACACAGCCAAGTACCAAACTCAGAATCAATATGCATTCACTCAGTTGGTAGCACTCTCACCTCTGAATCACAAGTCTCCAAGTTCAAGTCCCACTTGGGTTTGCAATCAACAATCTATACTGACATTCTCAGTGTGGTACTGTGGGAGTGCTGTACTGATGGAGGTGCCATATTTCAGATGAGATGTTAAACCATGTCTGCCTGCTCGCCAACAGATAAAAGATTCCATGGTGCTCTTTTGAACAAGAGCAGGAAACTTATCCCCGACATTCTGGTTGATAATCTTCAATCAACATCATGTAACAAAAGCATTTTATCCGGTCATTTCTACACTGCTGTTTGTGGGAGTTTGCTGTGCCCAAACTAGCTGCTGCATTTATTACATTACAACAGTGATTATATTGTATGTTTTCATTTAGCTGGAGTTTTGCGTTTTGCAATGCAACTTGAATTTCTTTTTAAAAGGAAAATCATGCATAGTTCATTATAGTGGAAACATTGTTAAAACCAGAAATGATTATTTCCTTGTAAATATCAAAAATAAAGCCATTTTGTGCTAAACTTCTTTTCTTTTTACCTCAGCAATGCTCCATTCCATTTTATTCTACCTTTGTCTGGCTCAGCCAAGTATAACAGTCTGCTTTAACAAAGGCTTTGTCAGCAGGGCTGGAGACTAGTTGGCTGAATAGTTGTTACTGCTAAACAACAATCAATGTGTAACTGTTAACCAATGCACACATTAATATTGTAAAGCCCCATAGTACAAATCAACTGTTTTTCCTGATCTCTGTTAAGCACCTCATAAATCCTACAGTGTAGAAGGAGGTCATTTGGCCCATTGAGTCAACACCGACCACAATCTCACCCATGTCCTATCCCCACAATCCCTTGCATTTACTCTAGCTAGTTCCCCTGACATTAAGGGGCAATTTAACATGGCCAATCAACTTAACGTGTACATCTTTGGACCACGGGAGGAAATCCATGCAGACACGGGAAGAATATGCAAACTCCACGCAGACAAGCCGGGAATGGAACCTGGGTCTCTGGCGCTGTGAGGCAGCAGTGCTAACCATTGTGCCATCATGCTACCATTGCATCTGGTCCTCTTTTAAGGCTGATTTATTTTCATTTGCAGAAAATAATTCTTAAATCACATCTCTGGCATGGCTCAAATAAATAGGGCTGTTCAGACCATGGCAAACATGGATTCTGACCCGTCTAAAAACCGGACCATTTATTTAACTTCACAACTATTGCATGTCGGTGTTGCATCATGTCATTCAAATGAAACTTTTGGGAAAATGCTCTCAATGGGTAAGTGGGTAAGAAAATGTGTCGAATGCATGCCACGTTCAATATTGGACCTCAATCTGATAACTGTGAGGACACTACAGTTAGTCTCATTGTCTCTAGACTAAAATGGAGGGATTCGGAAGCCAATTTGTTCTTGGCAAGCATTTCAATTTTTCCCGCCAGAAAACGTGCATGAGAAGATCGATGTTGACAAGATTCTGTTTGGGTGCGATGCTCACATGACTGAATGTCTTGCTAACATTTTGGATGCAGGTATGGAAAATGGCATTTCATGACTCAAAAGTATTTCCTGACTGAAGGAGAGAAAACCTGCACAAAAATAGCGATGGGAATCATGGAGGGAAGGAATAGGTGGGGCAGGGGGAAATAAACCTGTTTAATAATTACATTTTTGTACATAATCACACTATTGAACATCACAAAAGGAAACAACACTTATTAAGTCAGCATTCAGTTATGTGACAACTTTAAAGTTTCATCAGTCCCCACATGAAATAAGGTCCCATCAATGTTTGAAAAATTGATTTTCCAAATGAATACCCATGGCAAACAAAGCACCTCACCAAATGGAAGGAAATGAAAAACATACTCAACAACATGGATTATCTTACACTGGATAAGGATCAATTGTACAGGACCTTAAGTGTGGTTTCTTACGTTCATCGCAATTCTACTGCAGTCTGAATATCATGTGTTATTTACTCATCACTGTCATTTCGTTCAGCTATACAGAACATTGCCAACTGAAGGTAGGAATATTGTATCCCTGAATGAGACTGAAAAATGCAGGGTTTCACAGACATTTGCAGTTTACAAAACTTGCTTACGATGCAAGAAACTTTGGATGAGATTACTGCAACCCCTTGCCCCCACCTGTGGCGTGCTTTGTGGTGGCGGCCCATCATAGGTTGGAGATGGGACCTAAAATTTCTGCCTTTGTAACTGGTTTTCCCTTTATTTGCACCCTCCGTCACCAGAGAACTCACAGTGTGGGGTGGGGGGAAGGGGGTGGGTTTGCTGTCGGGACTGGAAGATCCCACCGGCAAGAACGTAATGGAAAATCCCATTCTTTGTTCTTCCTTTCACAAAACTTTATTTTCTTTTTCTTTTACTTTAGATTTTTTTTTTGTTTTCTTTCCAGATAGCTTTGTAGTATTGGCTGAGGATAAAAATACCTTTTGCATTGATTATATCCTCTTCAAAACCTTCCTTTTTCTCGTTGTTTCCAAGATAGTAAGTGTGATTTTTCCTCCCACTTACTTCCCAGCAAAACTATCTGGATAGAGTGTGAGCTGCGGATGTGTGAACAGTGTAAAACATTACTGGGATATATAGCACTATAAGAACAACTGCAGTACTTTACTCATTTTAGAAATTGCTTTTGCCTTTTAACACGTAACGCATTACTTCCACGGGTATGAACTTGGCTGCTGCCTTTAGTGAAGATAATAACAGATGGCATTTTATAAAAGATTCTTGTGAGATATTTGGTTGGCTGCTTTTCTGGTGCTTCCCAGTTGCTGATTAGTATCTGTTTAGTAAATTGAAGTGGTTACTGGTTGATTTCAGTTGTTGCTACTTGGTAATTTAGCATTTTCCAACTTGAAAGTACATCTTATCCAATCAGCATAATTTGAGAAACGGTGGTTCGTGATTGTTCTTTTATATGCGAGCCAACCATGTTTTTTTTACCCTAAGTACAGTTTTGAGGAGACATCTTAAAGAGAGAAAATTTTTGATTTGATATATTTACTGTAAAAATGTACTTTTGAAGCATTATGTCAGGGTGCCACACTACATAATAGACAAAGCATCTATTCATTCACGGGATGTGGGTGTCATTGGTTGGGACGGTATTCACTGGCATTCTCAAAATGCCCTCAAAGTGGTGGTGAAGCACCTTCTCAAACCCAGCAGTGCAAGCTGTGTAGGTACACCCAGAGTGCTGTAAAAGAGGTAGCTCCAGCATTTTGATCCAGCGACAGTGAAGGAATAGTGATATAGTTCCAAGTGAGGCTAGTGAGCAGAGTTCTCCCATCTGGGATGCAGTCCTGTGGTGGGAGCAGTGATGAGACTATTTCCCACTGCAGATGCAGGTGAGAAACCATGCCCTATGTTCTGTCCTGACCTCATTAATTATGCAGCTGAGAGTTTCACGCCACGTTCCGTGCCGGGGGAGGACTGATTGTGGGTGATTTGATTTATTATTGTCACATGTATTAGTATACAGTGAAAAGTATTGATTCTTGCTTGCATACCGCTCATAGAGAAGGAAATGAGAAGATGGAGAATGTAGTGTTACAATCATAGCTGGAGTGTAGAGAAAGATCAACTTAATGCGAGGTAGGTCGATTCAAACGTTTGATGGCAGCAGGAAAGAAGTGTTCTTGAGTTGTTGGTATGTGATCTCAGATTTTTGTACTTTTTCCCGATGGAAGAAGGTGGAAGAGAGCATGTCTGGGGTGCATGGGGTCCTTGATTATGTTGGTTGCTTTGCCGAGGCAGCGGGAAGTTAAAACCGAGTCAATGGATGGGAGGCTAGTTTGCATAATTGACTGGGCTTGATTCATGATACTTTGTAATTACTTGCACGTCCCACTATCATCTCTGGATCATACTGAAATTGCATCCAATATCACTGACTCACCTTTGAAGATGGACATTCTGAGAAAGAAGATGGATCTCCAGGGACATGCTGAGGCTGGAAGATGGACTTCTCAATGATACTAAATTAGCACTACAGTACAAGTCTTCAGCACTACTGCTGGAATATTATCAGAGACCATGGCCTTTAGTGTCAAATGTATTCAGCCATTTCTTGATGTCATATGGAGTGAATTGGATTGGTTGGAGAGCAGCCTTGATAATCAGGAACTCCAGAGGAAGCTGAGGTGGATCATCCACTTAGCACTTCTAGCTGAAGATGGTTGCGAATAGTTCAGTCTCATCTTTTGAACAGATGTGCCTGACTCATCCATGGTAGAGGCTAGGAATATTTATGGAGCCTCCTCCTCTAGTGAGTTGTTTAATAGTCCACCACCATTCAAAGCTGGATATAACGGGACCACAGAGCTGAGATCTGATCCTTTGGTTGTGAGATCACTTAATTCTGTCTATTGATTGCTGCTTCTATTGATTAGCATGTGAATAATTCTGTGTTTTAGCATCACCAGGTTGACATCTCGTTTTTAGCAATGCCAATTGTTACTCAAGTATGCTCACTTGCACTCCTTATTGAACAAGGGATGACCCTCTGGCTTGATGGTAGTGCTAAAGTGGAGGAAATGCCAGGTCATGAGATTTCAGACCATAGTTGAATACAATTCTGCTGCTGCTGATGGCCCGCAGCATGGCATGGATGTCCAATTTTTGCGTTGCGAACTGTGATTGCAATCTATCCCATTTACCATGATGGTAGTGTCACACAATATGATAGAGGCTATCTTCCATCTGAAGGCAGGAATTCACCTCCACAGCAGCAGTGCAGTGATCACTCCTACTAATACTATCATCGACAGATGCATCTGTGACAGGTGAATTGATGAGGAAGAAGTCATATGTGTTTTTCCCTCACCACCTGCCACAGACTCAGTTGAGCAGCTATGTTCTTTACGTCTCAGCCAACTCAATGAGTACCAACCCATTCTTGGTGATGGACATTGAAGTCCCCCATCTCGTGTGCATTCTGTGCCCTAGCCACCTTTAGTGCTTCAACTTGGAGAAACACTGATTCATCAGCTAAGGAGGGATAGTAGGTGGTAATCAGTAGGAGATTTCCTCGTCCATGTCTAACCTTATGCCATGAGATTTCATGGGGTCTGGATTTGATGTTGAGGACGCCTGGGGGAACACTGTTATCCACTGTGTTGCAACATGTTGTGTGTTTTTCTTGCTGATGAGGCATACCCAGGAATGGTGATGATGACATCTGGGTCATTATCCATTAGGTGTAATTCTGTAAGTAAGACTACTTCAAGCTTGACTCGTCTATGAGGCAACTTTCTTGATTTTGGTACAAAGTCCCAGATTTTAAGGAGGAGGACTTTGGAGTGTCAATGGGGTTGAGTTTGTATTGTTGTTTCCTGTGCCTAGATCGAAGCTGGGTGGTTCATCTGGTTTCATTCCTTTTTGTAGGAAGTGTAGTGGTTTGGTTCAACTATGTGGCTTGCTGGTCTACTTCAGAGGGCACATAAGAGTCAACTGCATTGCTGTGGGTCTCACATATCAGCCAGACCAGGTAAGGATGGCAGATTTCCTTTCCTAGAGGACATTAGTGAACCAGATGTTCTACTGCCAGAAATTTGGCACAGCCGGCTGCTTATCCTCTAACATTTGTGCTTGCATCCCTGAAGCCAGCCCATTGAAGAACATAAGAACATAAGAAATAGGAGCAGGAGTAGGCCATCTAGCCCTTCGAGCCTGCCCCGCCATTCAATAAGATCATGGCTGATCTGTCGTGGCTCAGTTCCACATTCCTGCCCTCTCCCCATAACTCTTAATCCCCTCGCTTATCAAAAACCCATCAACCCGCATCTTAAAAATATTTAGCGAGGCAGCCTCCACCACCTCAACGGGCAGAGAATTCCAGAGGTTCACCACCTTTTGAGTGAAGAAGTTCCTCCTCAACTCCGTTCTAAACTGCCTCCCCTTTATCTTGAGGCTGTGCCCCCTAGTCCTACTGTCCTTTCTGAGCGGGAAGAGTCTCTCCACCTCTATCCTATCCATCCCATTCATCATCTTATATGTCTCAATGAGATCTCCCGTCATTCGTCTAAACTCTAACGAGTACAAGCCTAGTTTATTCAGCCTCTCCTCATAGCTCAACCCCCTCAACTCCGGTATCAGCCTAGTAAACCTCCTCTGCACTCCCTCCAAGGCCAAAATATCCTTGCGTAAGTGTGGCAACCAAAACTGCACACAGTACTCCAGCTGCGGCCTCACCAGTGCCCTATATAGCCGCAGCAAGACCTCCCTACTTTTATATTCAATCCCCCTCGCTATGAAGGCCAGCATCCCATTAGCCTTCCTGACCACCTGCTGCACCTGCAGGCTGGGTTTTTGCGACTCATGCACAAGGACCCCGAGGTCCCTCTGCACCGTCGCCTGCTGCAGTTTTTCGCCACGTAAGTAATAGTCCTTCCTACCAAAGTGGACCACCTCGCACTTGCCAACATTAAATTCCATTTGCCATTTCCTGGCCCATTCGCCCAGCCTACCTAGATCCTTCTGCAGACTCTCCACACCCTCCGCACAATTTGCCTTTCCACCAATCTTGGTGTCATCAGCAAATTTCGACACCACACACTCGGTTCCCTCCTCCAGATCATCTATATAAATGGTAAATAGCTGAGGCCCCAGCACCGACCCCTGGGGCACTCCACTAGTCACCCACCGCCAATCCGAATAGCACCCATTAACCCCCACTCTCTGCCTATTTGACAACCAATTCTCTATCCACGCTAACACCCTACCCCCAACTCCATGTCCCCTGACCTTCTGCAATAACCTCTTGTGAGGTACCTTGTCAAACGCCTTCTGAAAATCAAGAAAGACCACATCCACCGGCTCTCCTCTATCCACCGCCCTAGACACATCCTCATAGAACTCCAATAAATTTGTCAGACACGACTTCCCCTTAATGAAACCGTGCTGCGTCTGCTCTATCAAGCAGTTCCCCTCAAGATGCCTCGCTACTTCCTCCTTGATGACGGATTCTAACATTTTACCTACAACAGACGTTAAACTAACCGGCCTATAATTCCCTGCCTTTTGCCTGCCACCCTTCTTAAACAACGGCGTAACATTAGCCGTTTTCCAATCTTCCGGCACTTCCCCGGAATCCAGCGACGTTTGGAAAATAACCACCAAGGCATCCACTATCACCTCCGCCATTTCTTTCAGAACCCTCGGATGCATTCCATCCGGTCCTGGCGACTTGTCCACTATCAGTCCCTCCAGTCTGTCGAGCACCGCCTCTCTAGTAACAATAATGTCATTGAGACCCTCTAGTCCTACCACCTTTCCATCGCTAACACCCGGCAAATTATTCATGTCTTCCTCCGTGAAGACCGAAACAAAAAAGTTATTCAAGACCTCAGCCATTTCCCCATCCCCTACCACTAAGTCCCCCTTCTCACCCTCTAAGGGACCAACGTTCACCCTAGCCAGCCTCTTCCTTTTTATATATTTATAAAAACTCTTGCTATCCTTTTTTATATTAAGCGCTAGCCCAGCTTCATAGTTTCTCCTACCCTTCTTTATCAACTTCTTTGTCAAACTTTGTTGACATTTAAACCTCTCCCAATCCTCTTCTCACCCACTACTCTTAGCTACGCTAAACGCCTCCGCTTTTAACTTAACACTTTCCTTCACCTCCTTCATTATCCACGGCTTATTACCTCTCCTCCTACTGTCCTTTTTAACCATCGGAATAAATTTCTGCTGAGCACCAAGAAAGATCTCCTTAAAGATCCTCCACTGCTCCTCAGCAGACCTACCTTCCAACGCACTGCCCCAGTCAACATTCGCCAATTCTTCTCTCATCCTACCGTACTCCCCTCTGTTCAAACAAAGGACGCGTGTCTGGGAACCCACTTTCTCCTCCTCCATCTGCACCAGAAATTCCACCATACAATGATCACTCTCCCCAAGAGGATCCTTCACCACAAGGTCCCTAATTCTACCCGCCTCATTACATAACACCAGATCCAAGACCCGCCTCATTACATAACACCAGATCCAAGATAGCTCGCTCCCTCGTCGGCTCCAACACACACTGTTCAAGGAAACTATCCCGGCAGCATTCCAAGAACTTCTCCTCGAGCCCACCGCGTCCAACATGGGTGGACCAAACATGTAGATTGAAATCTCCCATAACTACGGCCGTCCCATTCCTGCACACCGCACTTATTTGCGCGTTAACAGCCCGCCCCACCTCCAGATCATTATTCGGGGGCCTATAGACAACACCCACCAGCGTCTTCCTCCCTTTGCTGTTCCTAATCTCCACCCACAACGATTCCACGTTCTGCTCTTTGGTTCCTACATCATCCCTTGCTACCACCCTGATGCTATCCTTAATCATCAGAGCTACGCCCCCCCCTTTTTCCTCCCGCCTATCCTTCCTAAACACTTGATACCCCTGGACATTCAGCTCCCAGTCCCTGTCACCTTGCAGCCACGTCTCTGTAATGGCCACCAGATCATATCCATTTGTGCTGATCTGCCCCACTTCTCATCCACTTTATTCCGAATGCTTCGTGCATTCAGATAAAGTGTCTTCATCCCAGCCTTCACCTGGACCCTATTTGCCAGAACGCCACCAACCATACTCACGCCCCCTACTCCCTTTATTATTGGGACATCCTCGGCCTCTTCCCTTACCTGTACCCTCTCCTTAACTTTAGACCCTGTAATGTCACCTACCCTCGCACCCTCCCTCCCCCTAATTAGTTTAAAGCCCTGTCTACAGTCCTATCTACACGATTCGCCAGGACTCTGGTCCCAGCACAGTTCAGACCAACCCCATCCTGCCCGAACAGGTCCCACCTACCCCAATACTGATGCCAATGCCCCATCAATTCAAACCCATTCCTCCCACACCAATCCCTGAGCCACCCATTCACTTCCTTAATCTTATCAACCTTACGCCCGTCTGCACTCAGTTCAGGCAGTAGCCCAGAGATGACCACCTTGTCGGTTCTACTTTTTAATTCCATTCCCAGCTTTTCATACTCCCTCCCCAGATCCTCAGTTCGCAATTTGCCTACGTCGTTGGCACCCACATGTACCACAACGACCGGATTCTCACCCTCCCACTCCAGGTTCCTCTGCAGCCCAGATGTGACATCCTGGACCCGAGCACCAGGCAGACAACACACCCTTCTGTGCACTTTGTCACTGTGACAATGGACAGTGTCAATACCCTTAACCCCACTATCCCTGTGGAGCTCAGGGCCACCGATACTTTGTATGGGCACTGAGGACATTATTAGTTCACACTGCAGTGAGGTTGCAGGGTTTGGAGGCCCAAAAAGTCCCTTGGGAACTTAAAGAAGCAAAGCAAAAATTGTAAATTCTGTATTGTACTGGATAAGTATTCAAACTGGATCATTCTGTAATTACATCAAAAACAGACTGTTTATATTTAAAATTTCAAGACCTGTATCACTACTACTTATCAGAGAAACAGGAACAACTCTCTCACTTGGCATTACTCGAAATTAAAATGATCAGAAATATATCAGCTGACATCACTAAAAAATGCCGCCGGTTTTGGATTTATGAAGTGCGCAAGAAGGGACAGGGATCTGGGGTGACCCAAGAAAATTAGACACTGCGTAGCTTTCTTACATAAATCTGCCTAAGATTGCTTTCAGTGAAATATGCCCTGCAATTTCCATTTGGTTGCACTACTTTTCTCAGCACAGTTCACTCAAATTGGCTAACAAGCACAAAAGGCCTGCAAGCAAATCAAATTTTGTGATCTCTTATGCTAGATTAAAATATATTGCATGAGACGTCCCCCACCCACCGCCGATCAAATTAATCAGTTGCATGTTTTCGTTCATCGAGTCAGTGTGCGGGCCCTCAAGGAGGCTTGTGAAATTAAGCCAGTTTTTTGTTTGGGTGCGAGGGCATTAATAGACACATTTTAAAAACTTTCGACTACAATTTATTTTTAATTCACTCAGACACTGCTGTACAACACTATATCTAGCAAATGATTCAGTATACTTCTGTAAAGTAACTTCTAGTTATACAAAATATGGTTACATATGGGCAGCGGTCTCGACATTGATTAAAAGTGTTTATTTCTTGTGATAAACTAATTTTCAGTTGTATTCGAGAAAATGTTTAAATGTGCTGGCTCACATGCAAATTGGTTTAAGCAGAAGCCAGATGGAAAACAAAACTTCTCAGAATTAGCACATTCTGACACGATTTTCACCCAGATTACTCAAAATTTGTAAAATAATTTTACTGAAAGGAGGATTAAAGGAGTGGAACTCTAGCCCATAACTTGCAAAATGCACCTATTTCTTAATCCGTTGAAATTAGGTGGTGTAAAAATGATTGACGTTAAAAAATCCTAGTCCAGTAAAGAGACTAATCAAATTAGAATAATTCATGTACAGCCGAGCTCTTGAGTATTCTCGTCCTGAATGTGTACATCAGTGTAAAAAATCAATTATGCACTCTACAATAGGCTTACATCTGAATAGATTTGATTCTGAAATGTAAGGGTTGGTCAAGCTCCCCTCCAACTAATTCCAGCGCAGAATTTCATTTCAATGTTTTACTGAATTAATCCATCTCCAGATGATTAAATCAGATTTTTTTTTAATTTACTAGATCGATTGAAATACATAACACTTGTTAAGTGATTTTAAGGAAGTCACGGGATAGTCACTGAACCGTTACTAATTAGCCTGTGCAATTAATTACATGCAAACGATCTGCTCGTTTCTCTCATTAGGTACAAGCACTTTCTAATTATAAAGGAATTTGAATGTAACAGCCATGTATTAATTCCATGAGACAGCAAATGTGTGACAAATCCTTGTTTAACAATATTCTCTAGAAACACTGGTAAATAATTAGGATCAAAATAAAGTCACTGTCCACAGATTCTTTTTAACAAAGGCAAGGGATGACTGCTCTCCTAATTCACGGTGATTAAACTGCAAATCATTACAAATTTACAAACAAAGCCCTTAGAATTACACTGGGCACTAACATTATCTGAACACTTGATGTGTTTAAAGAAGTGGATTGAGACCTCCAGTAAAATAGTGAACAAAATATGAGATATAAACAGAGAATTCTGGATAAATTCAGCAAGTCTGGCAGCATTTGTGGAGAAAAAAAAGTTAACATTTTGAGCCCGTATGATCAGTTCTGTAGAAAGTTCATATTGACTCGAAACGTTACCTATATTTTTCTCATCACACGATGTTGCCAGACCTGCTGAGTTTATCCAGCATTTTCTGTCTTCATTTCAGATTTCCAGCATCTGCAATATTTTGCTTTTATTGGAACAAAGTATGAACACAGAACCATGTAATCCCTACAGGGAAGAAGGGAACTATTCGGTCAACTGAGTCTGCACCCTTCGAGTGAACATCTCACCCAATCCCTCCCCTCTGCCCTATCCCCATAACCCCGCACATTTACCATGGCTAATCCATCCAAACTGCACATCTTTGGACTGGGGGAGGAAGCCGGAGTACCTGGAGGAAACCCATGCAGACAGAGGGAGAATGTGTAAATCTCACACAGACACCCAAGGCCGAAAGCTAACCTGGGTCTCAGGCATAGTAAGGCAGCAGTGCCAACCACTGTGCCACCCGTGTTAGGAACTTGATTATTTGTTACAACACAATCTAAATTTAAGTGTAAAACAAAAATGGCATTCAAAAGGTGCAGACAATCTTGTATTAAGACTGGAAGGAGGCTCCTTAGAGTTATAATGGAGATTTAGGAGCAGATAAGCACAGTGGAACTCCTAGATGAAATGCTAAATTGCAAGTTTGTAGTGCACATGGTGGGATGTCCATCTCACTAGTGCCCTCCTGAATAGTTGCTAAGCAACATTTCACCATGGTGTCCTTTGTGGAACTTCTGTGCCCAGCTGTGCTCAGTCAGAAAAGATGTGTTTAAAGGAAGGCTGAGGGGGTGTGGAGGAAACCAAGACCATTATTCATCCAAAAAATAGTTCTGTTTACAGTCACTGATGTTACTGAAATTTAGGTGTTGCAAAGCTTTGCTAGAAAAATGCATCCTGAATTTCTGAAAGGACTAAGATGACTAGCTTTTATACAATGGCAAAAAAATACATGATACAAATACATTCTTGTATTGATATGCCATAGAAAAAAAATGAAAAGCACTTCACTGTCTGATTAATTCAAAGCAGCATGGAAGAGTCCCAGTAAGCTAGGCCTAAAAGGTGAATTTTATGGAGCGTCTTAAAAAAGTAGGTGGTGGAGATGTCAATGGATTTGGAGGGCGGAGGGGGGGGGGGTATTTTCAGAGTCTGCAGCCAGATAGTCTGCAATCAGAAATTAACACTATGCAATAGATATAATAAGATGAAGGCTGAAGACATTTGAATGTAGCTCCACCTTTTCAGCTTGCCAACACTACAAATTTTAATCCTCATTAGCAGCCATTCAAGTGCAGTCCGTTGCTCACACACCTCAAATGCTTTGCAAAAACCATAACCTACCAGCTAAACCAAACCAAATTCTTCCATTAGCATCTCCTGTGTCTCTAGACTCCGCAAGAAAATTTCAAGAGCAATCGCTCTGGTCCAGTCCACCTTTCACTGTGTTTCACAGTGCTGTCCTGGAGACCTGAACATATTGTCACTTAGAGGCACCCAAAGGGAGCAGTAACGGAGAAGGTAATAAAAGGATAGTCTGATCAATATGTGGCTTCTGGCAAACAATAAAATGATTGATTCTTCCTTACTCAATTCAGGAAGGATGGTAAATAGGGGTCTAGCGAGTGATACGTATACTCATAACTGTTGAATAAAGGGTTAACTCTAATAAGAGCACACTGAACATGTGCAAGAGGAGCTATGTCACTCATTGAGAAAGGATATCTGAGAGGTATCTCAGAGAATGGCTTTAGCTATAAATTAGTCACCTTTATAAATGGTTAATGTGCGGAATAAATGTTTTTGAACAAAGACCATTGCCTCTATTGAGATTTCTTCCAAAATAAAAAAGCTGAAAAATCTTGAGACAAATCCATAATAACAGGTGGTTGCAGTGGTGATTACATCCTTAGCAGAATGGTACAAGGCAACAGGGAAAGCTTCAAATGAAATGCAGCAACAGTGCAGTTCAACATGTAACACCTCGAGTCCAAATCAGCAAGCACATCAGAGACCAGCGAATAGCACAGCAGCCCAGTGACCAGCTGCCCAAGCAGCACAAAAGACTACCTCAAATTGAGTGAGAAATGGCTACTACTGCTAAGATCAAATTAGCACTTAGTTATTTTGTCAAACATTGTTGGGAGCATAGCTCACTTGCTCACCAGACAGGGGAGGCGGGGGG
Organism: Carcharhinus amblyrhynchos; assembly: GCF_965287045.1. Lineage (NCBI taxonomy): Eukaryota > Metazoa > Chordata > Chondrichthyes > Carcharhiniformes > Carcharhinidae > Carcharhinus > Carcharhinus amblyrhynchos. The sequence goes on along the minus strand of NC_137331.1, from coordinate 81,568,594 downwards.
GGTGGTGAATGAAGACAAAGCCTTCTACGAGGATGTCATCAGAAGCTTTGACTCGTACATCAGTCTTTGTAAAAATATTGTTATTGTGAGGGCAAAGTTTAACTAACGCAGTCACAAACAGGGTGAAGGGGTTTGCCCAATTCAGCAATTACTTGTACCACCAAGCCACAAATTGAACATATGCAATTCTAAAAGACAATTTGATCAGAGTTTGAAAAGCTGTTTGCATGTTTGATGAGAACCTCTCTGACTCTTTATAACCTTGGAATGATTTAAGCAAAACTGTATAACTGACCAGACAAGCTGTACCATGAGGCCACTGCCTCCCCAAACTGATAACCATGAAACCATTGTCGATTGTCAGAAAAAACCCATCGGGTTCACTAATGTCCTTTAGGGGAGGAAATCTGCCATCCTTAGCTGTCTGGTTTACATGTCATTCCAGAGTCACAGCATTGTGGTTGACTCTCAACTGCCCTCTGAACAAGGGCAACTAGGAATGGGCAATAAATGCTGGCCAGCCAGCAATTCCCAAGTCCCATGAATGAATTTAAAAAAGTATATTCTTAATTCCAGGTATTTTTTATTGAATTCAAATTCCACCATCTGCTGTGGCAGGATTCAAACTTGGGTCTCCAGAACATTAGCTGAGTTTCTGGATTAATAGTCTAATGTTAATACCACTAGGCCCTTTGCATGGTACTATTTTAGCCATTTCCCATTCAGCATCACGTCAGCCTCTGAAATATTGCAAGTCATTGATGACATTATCTGCAACATGTATGACAGTCTGATTCATGAGTCCATTAAGTGTTATGCTCAATGAGAAATGAGAGTTTTCTAGGTCTATGATAAAGTTTCTAGGGCATATTATCCAAGTAATCGGGATTACCACAGCGCCTCAAATAAGGGAATTTCTTCATGCAACCATACTCCAGAGGTTCATGGGCATTTTCAACTAACTAGGCAAATTCCTGATTCAATTAGCCTAGCTAAATGAATCTCTCAAGGTATCTTTTATGTCGGGACCAGAGATGGTGCTGGACTGAGCACATTAACAATAGTTGTTCAAATAAATTAAAGTGGCACTAACATCCTGAAAGCTCCAAACCCAACACCACCCTGAACTTCCCATGTTGTGGCAGCTGACACATCTGCAATGAGACTGGGAGCAGTGCTGCTCCAGATCCAAAGTGACAGCAAAATAAAATCTGTATACTGCGCATCCCGGTTATTAGCGAACAGTGCTATGCGATTAGCAAAATGAAAGCCCTGACACTGACGTCAGTATGCAAGAAATCTCCAATTATTTAATGAGCCTCCACTTCAAGATTGAAACCAATCACAAGCCATTAGTAACTTTTTTAAGCACTTTGTAAAGGTGCCATCTAGGATTCAATGATTCTGACTTCTACTCATTCTGCTGCTAGACAGTGCATTTTGGCTAAATATCAGACCACAGTCCAGGATTCCCATCACTTAGTGCACAAAACCAAAGGCCAGGATTCTCCCAAAAAAATTCGAAGTTCCCAAAGTGAGGGAAAATGGGAGTAAATCCCAGATTTTTTGTTTAAACGTGATTTCCAGAATGAATCTCCAATGCTCTGTGCGTCACAAAGTGTCGAGTAGGATTCACTCTGAAAAGCAGGGGGCGGGGCCTATTCCCACTGGAGAGGCCGGCAGTATAGTGCTGAGCAGGCCACTGCGCATGTGTCAATCTGTTACCGCACACTGCCACCTGTCCTCACCCTCCCCCCACTCATGGCCAGCCTCCAGATCGCTGACCATCCCCAAAACCCCCACCACTGGCCTTCTGACCCCCCTCCACTCCTCGACTGTTGGCTTCCCAGACCTGCCCCAATGTCCCTGCCCCTGCCCTGGGTCAGCCCCAACCACCCCCTCTCCCAGATAATCCCAAGCCACTGACTCCTCCTACCCAGACAACCAACCCCCTCCTCCCCCAACAATTGTGACACCTCTCTGACAGTCCCAAACAACACCCCCCTCACCCCCCCAAATCACCCTCAAAATATTTGAGGCAGAAATGGCAACCTTGTCAGCCTGGACTACTTCCCCTCAATAGACCAGATGTTGCGCCAATTTCATACAGATGAAAAGTGATGAGTGCATGTAGATTCACATGTACTGTCTGGGCTGATGGCCCCAGTAAACCCCAAGCAACCCGGTCCTCAGACAATATTTCAAACAGCATCACAGATAACTTCCTGATGTACAGTACAAGAGTGTTGACATGTACTCTTTGCTTTGACACACTCCAAGAAATCCACCAAGGACATCTTGGCATTACCAACTGCTTAACAAAGACACAGCAGTCTGGGACTTCACATTCAATGGAACAACTAGTCTCCAGATATTTCACGGTGCCATTCACTGACAGGAGCAGAAGAGCTGCTTCTATCCTTCTCCTTCTCATAAAGGCCTTGGGTACACGATGGCATGGGTTTCATTGCCCAAAAGGGAAATTCCTCCTTCCAGTGGTCAACTATATCTCTTGTTAGGTGCAAAGTTACATGGCCCTACCTCAAAGTCATCCTTCACCTTGAAGGAAATGTTCTCGATACATGGCATTCTGGATGTAGCCACCTCTGCTAACCGACTTTAGTGCATCAATGTGTGCTTTCAATCCATTGCAAAGTTGAATGGATTTGTGGATGCTGTGAGTACATAAAATATCCCCAGGCTAACAGAGAAGCTGCGTGAGGAGTACACACCATCATAGGCCTGTTGAAGAAGAATGATGATTTTAAACTCACGTTTAGTTTTCATTCTACACCATACATAATGGGTTTGCACCATGCAAGCTCCTGATGGGTCGCAGACTTAAGACTCAACTTCTCTTCCTGCTCCACATCTTGTTATCAAATGTCATGACAGGGTGTGGGGGGGGGGGTGGGGGACAAGATCTAGGTAAATAAAGCAAACTGAGTGAGTCAGGTTTATGTGTTCAACCAACATATTGGAGTTCAAGACCTTCCAAATCTGGGAAGAGACAGTATGGATTGGAGATCCATACTGTCCATACCATGCAGATACAGTAACTTTTGCAAACAAGACCACAGCTGGTCAGGGCACAGACATCGTTTGGCAGAACAGATCATAGAAATCATAGAATACCTACAATGCAGAAGGAGGCAGTCAGCCCATCAAGTCTGCAGCAACCACAATCCCACCCAGGCCCTATTCCCATAACACCTCATGTTTACACTGCAAATCCCCCGATACTCGGGTTAATTTAGCATGGCCAATCAACCTAACCCACACATCTTTGGACCGTTGGAGGAAACTGGAGCACCCGGAGGAAACCCATGCAGACACGGTGAGAAAGTGCAAACTCCATACAGACAGTGACCTGATGCCAGAATTGAACTTGGGTCCCTGGCACTGTGAGGCAGCAGTGATAACCACTGTGCCACCATGATGACCATAACGTTGAGGGACAGGAAACCATCAACAGCATGGACAGAATTCCCTGAAGCAAAAGAGAATGTCACACCCACAGCAGCACAATAGAAACAAAGCCTTCTTGAAATGACCTGCGGGCAGCAGGATTCTCATCTACTTAAGAAGGAGCTTTGCACTCATTCAGGGAGACTGGTGAAACCACCAAAGAGACTTTCCCTTTAAGAGAAAAGGCTTTGTGGATAGGGGAATGTGTGGAAAATAGCATGGGAATAAAGTCTCAGAAGACGATGTTAATAGTTGCTCTATCTGCATGACTGAATCTTAATTGGTATGCAGTTCTTCAAAATATGGAGAATAAATGCTTTCCTGCTGGATAATGGCCATCCCAATCAGATCATTGTTCGCTATGTATTGCACATACTCACAAATGGGCCTTTGGCTACTACCTTCATACCTGAGAAGCCCAGTTTACCTCAGATTGCCCTACAAATTTGAGCAACAGGTCAAGCTAGCCATTTCACACTGCAAATATATGTAAGACACGAATGGTATTTTCCATTAATAGGATGTTTCCATCAAACCAAAACAACGTTCTACCTACCACACAAATGAATGATGTGGTATGTGAATCTCTGTGCTGGTACCATGCCAGAAATTAGACTGTATATCCCAACATCCAATGCATTGTATCAAACAACATGTTTCTTTGGCTATTCACAATAGGCAGAGTACTGACAGTACACAACTAGCCTGTGTTTGCAAAACTCTGAATATGTATAATACCCACTGTTAGATGTGATTCCACAATTAGACAGCACCTGCTGAATAATGTTGAGTGTGGTAAGATTTACACTAACAATCAATTAAAAATTGTCAGCCCCTATGCTTGCTAGGAGTTACACATATTCATATGCAGGGACCTGTCCTCTGCTGGAAAAAGGAACATGTTCAGATATCACACCTAATTTGAATTAAAACCATAAAAAAACACAGCTACTTTAATACTCAGTGTGACAATGAATGAACTTCTTAAAACAATTTAAAAAATCCTAGTGACATAATAACAGCCCTTGATGCTCATTTTCTTGAATTAAATAAAAGTCCAACTTCTGATCCAGAACAGCTGTCATAATGGACATGTATATTTCACTGTATTAAAGATCTCTCATGAAATATTTCTATTCTAAAGATTAAACAGATAACAGCAGATGTTTGCTCACCTATTTCATGGGCGATAATAGGTCCCTGGCAATGCCTCGATCAGAGCCAACTAATCAGTACCCCTTTTTCATGCAATGCAAACTGTTGCTCCATTTGAAATTTGGCATTCTTGTATCTGTCCTGATGAGTGCAAGATAAAAAGATTTGATAGCATGTGTCTTTTGTACAGTTATGTTTCTGGTTACTATTGCTTATATTATCTATAGCTATCATTCTAAAGGCAAATTTAAGTGAGAAACATCTTCTTTAACAAGGTATCAGACTCCACAAGGATCCTCTATTCTCTTTTAAATGTGATTCAAGAATGCAGCAACTAATGACTTCTATAAACATTTTGGCTGCAAGATGAGCAATATCTGCTGTTATCTGTTTAGCCTTTAGAACAGAAATGTTTCATGAGAGATCTTTAATACAGTGAAATATACATGTCCAATATGAAAACTGTTCTGGATCAGAAGTTGGACTTTTATTTAATTCAAGGAAATGAGCATCAAGGGTTGTCATCATGTCACTAGGATTTTTCAAATTGTTTCAAGAAGTTTATTCATTGTCACACTCAATGTTAAAGTAGCTGTGTATTTTTTTTCATGGTTTCTTGGGTCAGCTCACACTTTCCTATACTGGTACATGGACAATCTGTCTAACAATACAACATTTTCCAAACATGCATCAGGTGCTACATTTCCAACAGCAGGATTTGGCTGCATCTATTTTTTTTTTCATTTCAGAACATGAAAATGAATCAGTGAGCAAATCCCTTCTGGAGGAAGAGTAGCTGTTATGAGCAGTTCAATTTTTAGACAGTGTATTACAATATAAATTCTAGAAGATTAAAAATTTATTGGTTAATCTTTGTAGCTACAGTCCTGAAACTGAGCATTCTGACAGACACCACACACGAAATCACAAACAGTTATCAGGAGCATTCAGCCAAGGCCCTGTTAATGCTTTGCTCTTCAAAACACAACCGAAAAAGGAGCTGGGATCTAATGCACCACTTCTGATTATACTCAACATCTAGACTAAACCAAAATAATTTGATTTTGGGGTAACCTGGGGAGCCACGAATAACAGTTGCGCTATGAATATTCATCAATGCTGAAAATATGGAGTAATGTTGGATTGCTAGAAATAAACAAACCAATCACTAACTTGGAAAAAGATAGGTTTATTCTCCATGCGTGATCCTTTGTTACAGCTCAATTGTTTGCCTGTCTTTCTGACTCAATGTGCATTGACATGCTGTACACTTTTCAGCACTTGAAGCATTTCAGTTTCCTGCCCACTCAATTAGCTTATACATTGAATGATTCCTTGCTTAGATTTGATGAGTATTTTGTTTTAACTCAGCATTGCTCAGAACAAATACAACTGCATCCTCCCAACAGCTTTCCTGCCAGTTCCAGTGTTACAAACATAAGCAGTACGTCATTAAAAAAAAGATACGACAAAGATCAAAGGGTCGATTTTGTTCTGTGCAGATAAAGGAGTTTTTTTTTAAATAAGATCTTTGTTTACCCAATATCTGAAGGCCAGTAGATGGTTTGGGTTCTCATTATCCGGAGGAAGAAACTATTGGGTTGCTTTGTGCTATTTACGTCACATGTGTCACGGCAGAACAAAAGTTTCATTTGTTCAAAAAGCCCATTGGAGAATTCTGTTCAGACAGAACAAACTCCAATGCTTTTAAATTAAATTTATTTTTCCAATAAACACTATAACTGTATCTTCTGACTGGACGACCACAGCAATCTTCATGATTATCGCTCCGCTTTCCACGCATTTACACAAAATGTATTCTGAAAAAGATTACCACACTCAATATTTTCTTGCTTACTTCAGCAAAGGAAAAATTCAGAACAAATCACAACAAGATCCTCCTGTGAGTTACTCACAATCCCAAACTGCTAAGTAACGTAATAATCTTCTAAAATACATTCCATTGTTTTTTGCTGCATGGTTGTTTGGGCAACATCTTTTGTCTTTCAGATAAGACCTCAGAGGCAGTGTCTGCCTTTGCAATGGGCACGAGTGCTGGAATTTTACCGCCCTCACCCGCCCAAGGCTTGTAAGATCCTGCCTGAGGCTAATGGGCAATGCCGTTCTGCGAACCTCGCCTGCCCCAATTCTGGATTGGATAAGGTGGCAAAATTCTGGCCAAGATATGGCAACATTCTGAAGAGAAGGGGAGTTATTCCTGATCTTCTAGCCAATATATACCCCTCAATTAGCCGTGCTAAAACAGATCAGCACGTCATTATTATACTGCTGTTTGTGAGTCCTTGCAGTGCAAAAATTGGCAGCTGCATTGCCCAAATCACAACAGTAGCAAAAAAGAACCTCATTATCTGAAAAGAGCTTTTGGACATTGAGAACCTGAGGGGTGTGATCGAAATGCAAATAATTTCTCCTAAACTTGTGCAATTCATATGGAAAAAACGGGGGTAAAACATTACTTGCGGTCAAATTGGACTTTTTTGTAATTATAATATACATTTTGAGGAAGTTAAAGCTACTTTGGATTTTTTTGGTGCATTTATGCAGCAGATTCACGGATGTTGTGAACTGAGTTTTCAGTAGAAATCAGACAGTGACTCAGAAAGTTTACGAGAGAAAGCTTGAGATGGAATCACCTGGAACAACTTGTCAAATGGAATTAGTAAGTGTTCAGTGTGCCCCTGGGAGCTCCTGAACATGTTTCAAATTGACATGAATCCAGACAATCCTGCCTGTTGTATATTCATGTTATTTCTAGTGTTTCTTCATGAGCAGCTTTGCAATGGAACAGGGGCACTTTAAGTGAGTGATCACATGACATACTGATGTTGTCATCGGCCGTTTACGTGGGCTAATGGGCAGTTTACCTCAGCAACCTGTAGTGTCAACATCTTTTCAATAAAGCTCTTCATTTGTTTGAAACTTTGAGGCATAAAACCTATCTTTTAAAACCGCCACATAGAAAACTAGTGACGAGATGGTCAGAACACATTTGCAGTGTTTATTTTCGTTTCCCTTCACGCTTGAATGTACCCCAAATGCTTCCAATCCTAACCACAATGTTTACAAGGATTCTAGACCTGATTGATAGACATGGTTTCTTCAAAAGGAATAAGTGTTTTGCAAAAGAGGAAGTCAAACCATTTATTCCTTCTGAGGAGAAAGGGGGGCTGAGTGGGGATCTGATGGGGATAGGGGCAGAACAAGGATTCTAAGTTAAAAGGGGTCTGAGTCGGGGGTCTGAGGGGGTTCAGATCACCCTTATTCCTGCGTAGTATAGGTGGGGAGGTTTCTGATTATTTGTGGATGAAGTGGGAGGATGCTTCACTTGCGGAAGGGGATGTTGGTTCACCCCTGGTCAGTGTAGAGGGGCACTACTTCAGATTTTGGAGGGAAGGGGGGGGGGGTGGTCTGTCTCTAAATGCAATAAAACAGGCGCCCTGAACTCTGAACAAAGGGGCTGGCCTGCAGGTTCCCAAAATGTCTTAATTAGCATCTTTCATGTAGGCAAACCCCACCTGACAGAGGCTGCCAACACCAGTCAAAAACATATCTTTATCCCACCAGTGTGGGCACTTAGTTCTGATTCGGGAGAATCATGGCCACAATTTCTGGTTTGAATCAATGCATAATGTTCAGGAGCAGTTGCTTATTTTCATTCTCCTCTCCACCTTAGGGATATATTAAGACCTGCTGTGGGGGGGAATAGATCAGAGATCGAACTTGGAAGCCTGCTTTGTGCGGCCACTGCGTTGGGCATTTATCCACTGAGCTTTGAGAACATGCATGAATTCCCTTTTGTAATTTAGCACCGCAAGATTAATTTTCTAAACTGACTGCTTGTAATGATATATTATTGCATATAATGGCAAAATCTGCAATAGCTGAATAGTTGGAGTTTCAGCGTTGCTTTAAAGAAATGACTGCCTGTTTCTCACATAAAATATGGGTGATTGGCAGATAAAAATCTGGGACCTTGCTGTTACTACTAGCAACCTTCAGGCAGACCTATTAACAGGCACTTTTGCCCAAAACAGGCAGAAGCCTTGCACTTCAACAATATTGCAATTATTTGGCACATATCCCTAAAGTCTCCTTCACTGATACCAGCAATAAAACAAGTATCAAGTCATTTAATGATGCTAAAATGGAGGAAACCTTGTTAAAATCATGTTGCTTGTTTACTATTTTTCAGAAAGGGAAATTGAGATTTTTTGCAGTTTATTGTGTTTGCATTTATTTGATACGGAATATACAACTCCCTCCTTCTAATACCAGATTGCTTTCCATCAGTTTGATATATCTAGGCCTCACTGTGAATATCATGATTCACATTACTATGCACCGGGGATCTTATTCTACAATCTGTATTACACTTGGAAAGCATTTTATTTCAAAACAATTACTGAGCTAGGATCTAAGAGCTGAACAACAGGCTTCCTCATAGGAATTTTAATTTACACGATCCATATGCTAGTGAGGGGAAGAAGAAAGGGAGCAACTTGAGCTGGAAAGAAGGTCAGTTTAATCAACAACTGCCAGAGAAAAGCCAGAGCCATTCAGCTCCGGAAGGCTAAATACACGCAGCCACATTTTCCAAAATCTTTTCTAGCAACTCTGAATCTGGAGTCATATTCAGTCAGGAAGCCATCGAGGTTGTGGCAACCAGTTTCCACAGTCCAGGCCAGTCCAGTGTCTCAGCTTTAACAGCAGGGGCAAGGGATAGCATGCCTGCTGGGTGACAGGAAATATGTATTATTTTTGTGACCCATAACATGTCTTTGGAAAAGCAGAAGGGGCATCTTGTAGTGTTTGCCCTTTGGAGTGCACCCTATAGTAGCCTACTCTGTTGATCAGATCTTTGCAGCTAGGAAATTCAATGATGGTGGATGTTCTAGAGGTTGCCAGGGAGCTTGATGATGACACAGCTTTTGTTTAAGCTTCAGCCTATGAAGAGGAAGCAGTGATGATGGTTGCTAGACAGCACGAGAGTGCAAGCAAAAGGGGCACTAATTCAGCATACCTTCACAATTGTCAGAAAGATTCTCAAATTCTGATAGGTTGACTGAACAGTGAACAGTGTTTGAGCAGTGAATTAGGTAACCTAATGTGTTTTTACACCATATTTAGACATGTGTCGTAGTACAGATACAAACTGCTGAATGATAGTATTATATACAAACTAGAATCTGGAGGAGTCTAGGGAATGTTTATTTTTATGATTTTCATTGTAGATCTTTGCACGTTGAACTCTGCCACATTTGAAGATCTTCAAAAGGGAATAGAAAGAACAGGCAAACACTATCATTTTGGACCCTATAGGTTTTATATTATTTAGAGTATTTGAGCAAAGCTGTTTTATTACAGGTTGCATCAGTAAAACGTGCCAAAATAAGGGAATTTCATTTTTGGATCAGTTGAAACTCATGCTATATTGATTGTGCTTGTCCAAGTAGCTTTCTTGAACAGATTGACGGACTCGGATGAAAGAAATCTGAAAGTTGCTCACCATGAAAATATAAACAGAAGAAAAAAGTAGTCCCCAGAGAAAGGAACTGAAATGGCAACCTGTAACTCTGTCTTACTGAACAAATGAAGACACCAAAAGAAAGAAAAGGATTTTGGTGGTAGAATGAACAAAAATCTAGGGAAACCTGAAGTTGATCCTAAGATTGAGTTTGCCATTAAAATGACTGCACAGCCATTAAGTTACTTTCATGAGCAATGTGAACACTTGCTGCTGAATTGCATCTTAATGGAATGATCTCCTCTTGTCAAAACACTGCGCAAAAAAGTCAGCACAGGTATAAAAAATGGGGAGTCGGATTGATGGTGAATAATACAACTTATAACAACAACTGAAAGCAAAGTGAAAGGTGAAGATATAGAATCATAGATCACGACAGAGCAGGAGACAATTCAGCCCATTGAGTCTGCACCGACAACAATCTCACCCAGGCCCTATTCCCATAACCCCACGTATTACCCTGCTAATCCTCCACACTAAGGTCAATTTAGTATGGCCAATCAAAATAACCCTCGCACATCTTTGAACTGTGTGAGGAAACCGGTGCACCCTGAGGAAACTCATGCAGACACGAGGAGAATGTACAAACTCCACACAAACAATGACCTGAGGCCAGACTTGAACCAGGGTGCCTGGCACTGTGAGATAGCAGTGCTAACCACTGTGCCACCGTGCTGCCCAGTTATACTTTTGCACTCAGTACAATGGAGTCCAACTAAGCAATCCACATCCACTTAATCAGACAATGGCATGTGTAAGTGGATGTAACTTGCAAAGAACTGGGTTGAGTTGGGGGGGGGGGAGGGTTCGGGGGTGGGGGGAGGTGGTGGTAGTTGTGAATTTCTGCAGAGGTTCCCTTCTTCATTTCTGAATAATAGCGGTGAAACCCCTGGAGTGAGGCAATTTAGGGGTGGGGGAACCTCTGTGCAAATCTGAATCCCTGAAGACTGAGTTAAACAGATTGTGAGATTGGTGTCTGAGAGCCTAACGTATTTGTTATCAAATTTCTTTTAACAGAAACATTGGCTCATTTAATCTTCTGTGTGATCCAAGCACCACTTCTTCAGAATCAGAAAGCTCATCTGTGGAACAATGTAATCTTGTTACGCTGATGCATACATCTACCATAAACTTGACATGTCACAGTAAAAACCTAATGCTCCTAAAGTAGAGAATCATAGAATCCAACAATGCAAAAGGAGGCCATTTGGTTCATCAAGTCGGCAATGATCACAACCCCACCCAGACACCATCCCCATGCATTTACGCTAGCTAGTTCCCCTAACGCTAAGGAGCAATTTAGCATGGCCAATCCACTAGCCTACACATCTTTGGACTATGGGAGGAAACCAGAGCACCTGCAGGAAATCCACACTGACACAGGGAGAACGTGCAAACTCCATGCAGTGTCCCAAGCCAGCAATCAAACCCGGGTCCCTGGTGCTGTGAGGCAGTAGTGCTAACCACTGTGCCACTGTGCCACCCATAATTTCAATGTAGTATCATACATCTCCTGCTTGAAGTTTGAGACAACTTTGCTTGATTTATGTCACACTCTCTTCATCTTTTCATTGAATTCAAGTAGCTGAAAAGTTCCTTTCACCCTTCTTCATTTTCAACCACTGTACCAACAGGCCATTCTTTGAAAACTATGTCTGTACACTGCATGCCTGAGTCAAATAGCTTGGCTTTATTTCAACCAAAGAAACTTCAAATCTGCCTTATTAAATCACCTTTCTCATCCTCTGTATTGAAAGCAGGCCTGTTATTTTCAGCTTTTTTTAAAAGTTACACATTGTATAGGCCATTACCTTGCTGCCTGTTCTTTATATAGAATCATTATCTCTTGTGTTTTATACAAGTCTATACAAATTCGCAATATGATCTCAAATTGAGTCCTGTGTTTAAGATTCACCAGATTAATGTCTCACTTGTGAAAATACAAAAGACAATTTTTTTTGTTAAAACATAGGTTACAGAGGAGTATAAGTTTTGCAATTAAGAAAGGATGAAGCATGATGGATAGAATTAGACTGTCTCCAGTAATGAAGGGATCCTGAACAGTGGACAATAGATACAACATTAATTGTAAAAGATTTAGGGCAGTAAGCAGGATAAATGCTCTGCAGAGAATTAGGGCTGCGGACTTCACTACAAGGGGCTAAGAATTAGAGCAGCAAAATAGACAACATTTGGTAGTAGGCTTGTTAAATGAATGATGGAAAAGCCAATGAAGGGTCATGAGAATATGTAAACACAATTAGAAATATTTGCTCTTGCTTAACACAGACTGGTTGGAATAATAGCCGGTATTTTTGGGCCAATGGAGAATTCTGTTCTGTGAACCACGCCCACCCCGATTCCAAGGCTAGGGGTGGTGGTAAAACCAGTGTCTATGTATTTCTACATATTCCTTGGTAATGTTGTGGCTATTGTAATGTAGCGGCTATTTTAAGTATGTAACCTGCAACCAATTTAAACCATACACACGATTTACAAAAATACTTTGACACAAAATGCCCAGAACTCCAAAGAAAGACAAAATTGCAAAACTTATTGACATGTGTATTTGTAATAAATAAAAAGGCATGAGCACAAAAGAAATGAAGTCTCTGTTATCATTGTTAACAAAATACAATGAAAGCCCCACCCACTGTCCTCTCAAGAATAGTCCTGTTTCCCCATTATGATCAATCTTTTCAAATGATCACAGTCAACATTTAACCCGAGATCAGCTAACACTGAATGCAAAATGTTTTAAAATGAAATGATTTAAAGTTTTATTAGCTGGTGCTTAAGATTGTTAATGAGATATGAGCATCCCTGGCATGGCCAGTAACTGTGCAAATACTTATGCATTTATAATCTTCATTGCAAATAAATCAAACTCGCTTCAATCTGTAAAAACATTAAACATCCTAGTATTTTTCATAAGAGCTTTAAAATATGTTCAGCAAAGAAGATTCTAGCTTTGAATTTGTGCTGAGTCAACTTATCTTTGCCAGTGCAGCAATTGAAATGCTGTAATTGGCTTTGACATCTTATGCTAAGATAGCTTCCACCTGTTAACCATATGATAGACTTCCAGGGCGAATGGGTATGTATTAGCAGCAGGATTCCTTACCAGTGTTTCCCCTTTCATAGCACAGACACTAAAGCCAATTTTAGCAGTTCTATTACTACTTCACTATGGATCTGCAAACTCTATAGACACACAGCATCTTCGTCCACTGTATAGCTGCTTCACACTGGACACAGTAGCCAACCTCTTTTCAACAAAATAGACAAGACACTATCTTGCTGTTAACTTCCTTATTGTTGATCCACATCTCTATTTTCTTGAGAGAAATACTTTCCTTGAAAGGAGACAATCAATCCTCTTTCACATGAGAGAAACGCATATAGGCAAAGACAAAGCCTGCTATCATAACTTGTTCCTGAATTTGGGCAGTTTCAACACATTTCTATTGGTTTTGGCACAATAATACAAAGCTGCAGTTTTAAAGTCACTCAAAAGAGCCCAATGTGACTGGAATGGAAGATGAGCAAAGTCATATTGGTGAAGAAACTGCTGCTCTTTTGAGTTTCAGGTTTAGGTAGGATAAATGTGGTGCTGGTCCATATGTAACCTGTGTTATAATTAACCTGAGAGTTCCGAATGCCAAAATTAGGAGTTAATATCCCTATGATATAAGCTGTGCTGGTGAATCACTCATACTTTAAAAATAAGGGGTCGCCCATTTAAGACAGAAGTAAGGAGAATTTTTTTCCCCTGAGGGTTATGAGCCTTTGGGACTCTCTTCCTCAAAAGGCTGTGGAAGCAGGGTCTTTGGCTGCAATTTTCCAGCTGTTCCCACCGGTGGGATCTTCCAGTTCCATCAACAACAAAGCCCACCGCAGGAGAAAACCTGTGTGCGGTGGCAGGACCAGAAGATCCCGTAGCTAACCAATGGTGGGGCTGCCTCTAATGCTTTGAAACACATGGTGGGAGGTGCAAAAAACTCCCCCCTTTGAATATTTTAAGGCAGAGGTAGATAGATTCTTGATAAGCAACAGGATAAAAGGTTTTTGAGGAGTGGAAGATGCAATCATAGAATCCTACAGTGCAGTAGGACACTATTTGGCCCATCAAATCTGCACCGAGCATAATCCCACACAGATCCTGTCCGCATACATTGACCCTAGCTAATCTCTCTGACACTAAGAGGAAATTTAGTATTACCAATCCACCTAACCCTCATCTCTTTGTGGGAGGAAACCGGAGCACCCAGATGAAACCCAGACAGACAGGTGGGTGAGACAGGGGCGACACCTTATTTTTAAAGTGTGAGTGATCCACAACCACAGTTTATATCATAGTGATATTAATTTTGGCATTCGGAACTCTCAGGTTAATTATGACATAGATTAGATATAGACAGATGGGTAAGATCCTAAATGAATATTTCTCATCAGTATTTACTATTGAGAAAAGCATGGATGTTAGAGAAATAAACAGTGACGTCTTGAGCAGTATACATATTACAGAGGAGGAGATGCTGGAAGTCTTAAAGCGCATCAAGGTAGATAAATCTCAGGACCTGATGAAGTGTATCCCAGGACATTGTGGGAGTCTAAGGAGGAAATTGCGGGTCCCCGAGCCAAGATATTTGAATCATCGATAGTCACGGGTGAGGTGCCTGAAGATTGGAGAGTGGCAAATGTTATGTCTTTGTTTAAAAAGGGCTGCAGGGAAAAGCCTGGGAACTACAGGCCAATCAGCTTCACATCTGTGGTGGGTAAATTGTTGGAAGGTATTTTGAGAGACAGGATCTACAGGCATTTAGAGGCACAAGGGCTGATTAGGGACTCAGCATGGCTTTGTGAGTGGAAAATCATGTTTCACAAATTTGATTGAGTTTTTTGAAGGGGTAACCAAGATGCTAGATGAGGGCAGTGCAGGTGATGCTGTTTACGTGGACTTTAGTAAGGCCTTTGACAAGGCACTGCATGGTAAATTGTTGCATAAGGTTAAATCTCATGGGATTCAGGATGAGATATCTAAATGAATACAAAATTGGCTTCTTGACAGAAGTCAGAGGGTGGTTGTAGAGGGTTGTTTTTCAAACTGGAGGGCTGTGACCAGTGGTGTGCCTCAGGGATCAGTGCTGGGTCCACTGTTACTTGTCATTTATATTAATGATTTGGATGATATAGGAGGCATTGTTAGTAAGCTTGCAGAAGACACCAAGATTAGTGCATTGTGGACAGTGAAGAAAGTTAGCTCCAACTGCAACAGGATCTTGATCAATTGGGCCAGTGGGCTGACGAATGGCTGATGGAGTTTAATTTAGACAAATGCGAGGTGATGCATTTTGGTAGATTGAACTAGGACAGGACTTACTCAGTTAACAGTAGGGCGTTGGGGACAGTTACAGAACAGAAGATGTAAAGGGTACATGTTCATAACTCCTTGAAAGTGGAGTCACAGGAGTGGTGAAGAAGGCATTCGGCACACTTGGTTTCATTAGTCAGAACACTGAATACAAAAGGTGAAATGTCTTGTTGAAGTTGTACAAGACATTGGTAAGGCCACACTTGGAATATTGTGTGCAATTCTGGTCACCCTATTATAGAAAAGATATTATTAAACTAGAAAGAGTGCAGAAAAGATTTACTAGGATGCTAATGGGATTTGATGGATTGAGTTATAAGGAGAGGCTGGATAGACTAGGATCCTTTCTCTGGACCATAGGAGGCTAAGGGGTGTTCTTATACCGGTCTATAAAATAATGAGGGGCACAGATCAGCTAGATAGTCAATATCTTTTCCCAAAGGTTGGGGAGTCTAAAACTAGACAGCGTAGGTTTAAGGTGAAAGGGAAGAGATACCAAAGTGTCCAGAGGGGCAATTTTTTCACACAGAGGGTAGTGAGTGTCTGGAACAAGCTGCTAGAGGTAGTAGTAGAGGTGGGTACAATTTTGTCTTTTAAAAAGTATTTAGCTAGTTACATGGGTGGAATGAACATAGAGGGATATGAGCCAAATGTTGGCAATGGGGGTTAGCTTAGGGGTCTTAAAAAAGAAAGGGCAGCATGGACAAGTTGGGCTGAAAGATCTTTTTCCATGCTGTAAACCTCCACGACTCTATGACAGGGGGAAAATGTGCAAACTCTACACAGACAGTGACCCAAGCTGAGAATTGAACCCGGGTCCCTGGTACTATGAGGCAGTAGTGCTAACCACTGCACCACACTGCCCTACCCCAGGTCAACTGTGATCTTATTAAATAGTAGAGCAGGTTCAAGAAGCTGAGTGGCCTAGTCCTATTCCTAATTCACATGTTTGTATGCATCTTTGTGTTGTTTTTGGCATTATTGCTTGCTGTCAAGCTGCTGCGCACTGGCCCATGCTGATAATGTTGCCATTTATCTCAGTTGTTGGCCAGTGTTTGCCAGGTGTGAAAATTGTGTTTAGGGCCTTCATGTCACGCTTGCAAGTATGCTTGAAATAGTCATCTCCTCAGAATACCCCTGAGTGTGTGCCAGTCTACCATCCTGAAAATGTGCCTGAGCCAGCAAAGTTGCCTCTGCTTAACGAGTGCTTGCATACTTGGGAGGTAGACCTTTAAATGGACTGTTGCATTCATAATTTTATCCTCCATGAGACGCTCAGAGGAAAATTGCTCAGCTTCCTTTTTTGATAGCAGTAAGTCATCCATACTTCACAGCTATACAAGGTCCTGCAAACATAGGCCTTGTAAACCAACATCTTTATCGTAACAGTGGATTTCTCCAGCATCCCTGCAGTGGGTTTTTGCGCAACAGAGGCTGCTCGCTATTGGTGATTTCCATTCCTCATGCATGCTGCTGGTGGGAAACACTCAGTGAAAGGTCAACTTCAGCGGGACTAGAAGGTCCTGCTGGCCGAAAGGACCAGAGGGTTCCGCCCTAAGTGTTAGTTTGTTTCTCTATGCACATTTGAGAGTCAGCCAAAAGTGGTAGCTGTTTCCCCTAAGAGTGCAGCAAACTGTGCATCAGGAGTCAGATTGTATATTGCTGTCAACCACTTCCATGGTATTGCTTAGTGTGATCAAAGGCGGAGATGTGACAACCTGTTCCATAAATATAGTTTATTTAACACTTATAGAAAGGAAGAACAGGCAATTGGTGCAGGAGAGAAAACCCATGGAATTTTGCAGCAGAATTTTTTTGTGGGCGACTACATAATTCGCATACAGAAAGTGTCTGGTCAAGACGTGTTGTAGTTTTGCCTTTGCTTTCAGCTTGCCATTTGATCCAGTGTGTAGGTAAACTCCTTTCATAACTACAGAGAAGCCAAAAGTTTGGCATGTGCAAAATAAACGTGGATGCTAAGAAGCAGCCCTAGAATGTTAGGAGTGAGACCATCAAAATGGACAATGCAATGTAAGTTGTCACAAAGTGAACAGATGTGATCAAGTAGCTTCAATGGACAATCAATTTTCTCCAATATTTTGTAGAGTTCTGCACTACTGATGTTGAATGCAATTGTAAGACCTACAAAATTACGGGAAAGTGACATACCTTCACCCTACACTTCTCCTTGACTAGCACCTGGAAAAGTTCATGTCTGTTATATATCTACCAGCACTGAAGCTGCATTGAGCTGCAGGTTACCTTCAGTCGACAAATTGCAGTCTTAGCAGCATGACCTTGACAAAAGCTTTCCCAGTGACACCAAGGATGCCACTGTCGTTGTTTCAGTCTCCTCTGTTGCTTTGATTTGACCACATTACATATGTTCCATTGGAACAGACCCTGCCCTCCACCAAGAAAGGAAGTGGTCATGCAGCTGTAGCCATAAATGAGACTGTACATGCTTAAATTCCTGGTGTCTTTCTCCTTGCAAAGGAACCAACGACATTATCAAGCTCAAGTTGGTGCCAATGGCCAGGTCTTGGATGGGGCCATGATGCCGTGTGACTATATTGGCTGTAAAGAAAGTGATGGTGAAGCAGAATTCATTCTGGACACCAACCTCAAAAAATCCTTTGTCCATTGCCACTAATCTTATCCATTCCATGATATCCCAGGTTCCTTGGCCTGAATCTGCAGCCAACTCACCTCACGTGCACTTAAATAATGTCTTGCCATTTAATATGTACTCCAGAATGCCGTGGGGAGTAATAGAACTGATCTCTTTTTTTTGTTCATTTGTGGGACATGGGCATCGCTGGCTAACCAGCATTAATTGCCTATCCCTAGTTGAGAGTCAACAACATTGCTGTGGCTCTGAAGTCACATGCATACCTGATTAGATAAGCATGGCAAATTTCCTTCCCTGAAGGACAATTGTGAATCAAATGTTTTTTTCTAACAATTGACAATGGTTTCATGGTCATCGGTAGATTCTTAATTCCAGATTTTTTTTTATTGAATTCAAATTCCATCATCTGCCATGGTGGGATTTGAACCCAGGTTCCCAGAACATTAGCCGAGTTTCTAGATTAATAGTCTAATGATAATACCCTTGGCCAGTGTCTCCCCTGTGTCTCAAATTTTGTAATTCAAGTTTGTACAGATTAGTACAGATGGCATTGAGAGCAGATGCCAAATACAGGGAGAGAGACATTGAGAAGTTGCTACTGATAGTTCACCTGACTGTGTCAATCTATTGCTGACTGCAAAGTGTACACCACGTTCATGGTGGTCTTCTGTTCTCTTGCCATACCAATAGAAGATGTAGCCTTACGCATTGAGCCTGCTTCATCTAATCTGATCACCTGTCAATCAACAATGGACTTGTGTAGCTCACAGTCAACCAGTGCTGTCTTGAATGCCGTCACAATGGAATATGGGCAATTATTCAAACGGGGCACTTAGTCCCAGTATTCTGATTGGGTTTTGAAGAATAATTGAGAAATATTGATGTTGGAGTGGACACCCCCACAGCTGGAAAAGTAAAATCTTTTAGTCATGGGAGCGTAGGACAATTGACATAAAAGACAATTTCTGCAAGATGATACATTCAAAAGAAAAAACAACTCAAAGAGGCAGCAGACGCAGAAGGCAAATTATGGAAAGTAAACAAATATATCTATTGCCTGGCTGATGGTTCCACAGCGAGATATACTTCAGTGAGGTATATTTTGCTGAAAATAGATTGTTTTTAAACTGAAAGCAAATCCTGCCATGTTTTATTGGCATTCAAAATAAAACTTTTAGGCAACTTTGTGATGCACATTAATGATTTCTTAAAGGATGGTACTGCAAAATTTGAGAAAATTTGTAATATTGGGTAGGATGTAAAACTGGGAGACAGCTTTGCTGGGGCTTTTAAATATATTGTTTAGATGTTAAGCAAAGTAGGTCTGGAATAACTTTAAAATTAGCAATTGTATTTAGAGAACCTTACTTCCATCATGGTGAAATGTGCAAGGTAATCTCAGAAAGATGACCTTATATCTAAAGAGACAGAGCAATTGTGCAACATAACTTTTTTTTTGTTTACTTTATTCCAATTAAGTCAAACTAAAGCCAATTCAGAGTCCCAACAAGTTGGGACATTCCCAATCCAAGCTGACAAGACAGGGCTCTCACCTCCTGTCTTGGGCTTGATCTACATGATCCAAGCTGATTGGAGTAGGTATAGCTCCTCCTCCAAGGCTTAGTCTCATTTGCATCTTAGCCAAAAGGCCGAGATGCTGCTTTTAAAAAATGCTTCAAATGAAGCTGAAATGCAACCTAATGACTTCAACCAAGTGCAGCATGTGGATACTACATTTGATCCTAGCCAAAAGGCCAAGAAGTTTACACATTAGGACCAGAAATGATCCCTAAAAGTACTGGTCAGTTAGCAAGTTGCACACTTAGGCTTGGCTGGTTATAGGTTTAGATGATTTGGAGTCAAATATAACAATGAAACACCTTTAATAGGGTTTTGTTTTAAGGATAAATAAAACATTTTAAAGATAGTTAAATCTAGATAAATGCATACTCCAGTTTCTGCCTTTAAATAACCCAAAGAATATTAACATTTTTAGTGATGCTTCATATATGAAATTTCTGATACACTTTCTATTCTAATTGGTTTCTTCAGATTTCTGAAGGGAGAGATTCAAAACTGTTGGCCTTTAGCTTGGAAAGCTAAAAAATGTAAAAAGGGTTGTCAGCAATATTTTAGCTGCTGAAATAGAATTTATCATCTGCAATAAAATTTATTAGGTAATTTTTTTGATAAACACAGGAACTGCAATATTCAATATTATTTGCAAATAATCCAATAATATTTACAAGTTAAATCGAAGTTAGGATTAAGTCTGAAGTTTGATAGGTCATCTCAGTGTTACTGCGCTAATTAGTGCATCCATATCTTATAAAGCTATTTCTAGTTGGTGCTTTTAACAAGCAACTTACAATACATAAATGGTGATTTGCCTGACCAACCTGGTATATTATGGCAGACACTGTAGCTGTGTAACAATGGTTATTAAATGCACTATTTGATGGATGGTATTAAATGATTGACAATCTAATTTTATTAGTAACGCTTCAGTTATTAATAGCAACACTCAATATTTAAAACATGATTTGGGCTTTATCTTCATTAAATTATATTTTGCATAGGAATCAAATAAAGTTGCCGGTCTGCATATCTTTAACTTGAGAGTACTCCTTCACTGACTATAAAACACTGCTTGGTGACTCGCTATGTTACAGGAGGATGTGCAGAAATGCACTACAGCCTGAAAATTGCAAGTAATTTATTTAGGTTGGATAATGGCCTATTTCCACTTGTGTG
Source organism: Carcharhinus amblyrhynchos (assembly GCF_965287045.1). Classification (NCBI taxonomy): domain Eukaryota; kingdom Metazoa; phylum Chordata; class Chondrichthyes; order Carcharhiniformes; family Carcharhinidae; genus Carcharhinus; species Carcharhinus amblyrhynchos. Next base: position 81,547,666 of record NC_137331.1, on the reverse strand, counting down.
CAGGTTTCTATGCTGCATGGGCTTTAAATCTCAATTTATTTCAAGCAAGACAACTGCCTAGAGTGCTGCATATTCTGGTGGCCCAGAAATATTTAAATTTGACACATTTTCCTTCAGTTTATCATTATACCTCAGACACATGTTCAGCGCTCCTCAAGATAATGTTGCCAGAAGGGAGCAAATAAAGCTTGTAAACTGCAAAAATTACCATTTAAACACCTCTGAACAAAATTATATAACACTGATCTAATTATGACAGCCAACATCTGAATGATGGATGCATAATTTGTGTTTAAAATGTTTAATCCAAAGTCTACCTGGTTATAATTAAGGACATTTCATCATGAAATTATAGGTAACAAGTTACAACATTTAGATTTCATTTCATAAAGTGAAAGGATGAAGTTAGAATGGCTAATTGGCATCAAGTGAACACTATGGGCCTTGTGATTAAATAACAGCTATGCAGAAAGGAAAACACGTTCACAAGAATGAGCTTGGATGAAGAAAGTCTTCCATCTGTTTCATTTCCTCCTTCCTGAATAGCAATCCCACCTTCTTCCCACTTCTGTAATGTAAATTCTATCTCTGCAAAATGTGACTAATAGTACATAGTTAAACCATTGTTGATTGTCGGAAAAACCCATCTGGTTCACTAATGTTCTTTATGGAAGGAAATCTGCCATCCTTACCTGGTCTGGCCTACATGTGATTCCAGAGTTACAGCAACGTGGTTGACTCTCAGCTGCCCTTGGGCAATTACGATGTTCAATGAATGCCCATGTTCCATGAATGAATAAAAAAAACCTCCTCAAACATTTGGATGGCACCACTTCCCTTCCTCCATGTTTCCCTGTGCTGCACGACTCAGTTGAGTGCACAAGTTGGTGGCATGTTTGCAAAGTAACTGAGCAGGAACTAGCAGTAAGGAGTACCCAATGTGAGCCATTCTTGAACTTCCTATATTCATGAAATGAAAGCTCACCTTCAACCTGACACAATATAGGAACATGAGCAGGTGTAGCACTTAGCCTTTTGAGCCTGCTGTGCCAATGTGGTCATCTTTCACCTGCTACCTAACGCCATGCAATTGCCTTTTAAAGTTTTTTAAAGTTTATTTATTTGTGTCACAAATAGACTTACATTAACACTGCAATGAAATTACTGTGAAAATTGAATGGGGCAGCATGATAGCACAGTGGTTAGCACTGCTGCTTCACAGCTCCAAGGACCAGGGTTCGATTTCTGGCTTGGGTCACTACCTGTGTAGAGTTTGCACATTCTCCTCATGTCTGCATGGGTTTCCTCTGGGTGCTCCGGTTTCCCCTCTCAGTCTAAAGATGTGTGGGTTAGGTTGATTGGCCATGCTAAAATTGCCCTTTAGTGTTCTGTGATGCTTAGGTTAGCGGGATTAGTGGTTAAAGTACATAAGGATATTAGGGTAGGGCCTGGGTGGGATTGTGGTTGGTGCAGACTTGATGGGCCAAATGGCCTCTTTTTGTACTGTAGGGTTGCTATGATTCTATCCCCTAGTCGCCACACTCCAACTCCTGTTCGGGTATACTGAGAGAGAATTTAGCATGGCCAATGTACCTAACCAGCACATCTTTTGGACTGTGGAAGGAAACCAGAGCACCCGGAGGAAACCCATACAGAGACAAGGAGAACATACAGACTCCACACGACAGTGACCCAAGCTGGGAATTGAATCTGGGTCCCTGGCGCTGTGTGGCAGCAATGCTAACCACTGTGCCGTCCTCTGGCCCATATCCCTTAACACTTATAGATAACAAAAATCAATCACAGATGTAAAAATTCGTTAAGCATCTACTGGTATTTGCAAAAGGGACTTCCTGTTGTAGTTTCCAATAATAAGGAATTTCTGAAGTTATTTCCTAATTATACTGCTGAAAGGTCGGGCTCTAATTTTAAGCTATGAACAAATCAGTGAAAATAGTTTCTATCTATCTACCCTATATGTTACCTTTAATACCTTGAAAACTTTGATTAATTCACCAGAATGTCAGTAATTGAAGCTGATCATATGGAAAACCTCGGGCAGAAACCTCTGTTTCACCAAATTAGGTTATAAAGTGTTGGAATTTCACTCTTTTTTGTGAGCTTGGTGTGCTTGTGGAAACAGTGAAGTAATATCAAAAACTTTGAATGCTACAGTAAAGTGATTGTTCACAGGATCTTGTAAAATATTCCGGCTTTTATTTGCTGTGCAATCATGCAAACAGAATTCAATAATGCTTCAATAATAATTAATAATAATAATAATAAAATTTAAATTTTAAAATTAATTTAAATTTTCCACTCTTTAGCCTAAAACTATGGCAAAATAATTAATTTAATAATAATAATAATAATAATTCAGTAATAATACTGCTTCTGCAGGTCTTGTAAATGCCTGTTCCTGATAAAACTAACAAGAATCATACTTTTCTTTCTTGAAGCACCCCACTAAAACAGAGGTCATAGCGTTTTTTTTTCAAATTTTTTTACTCCATCACCTTATTTGTACAAAGCCAATGCTAAGAAAGGGCCGGGCAAACCCAAATCCATTTCTTGCTGGCTCCAAAAACCAAATTCAAAATCAAAATCCAATTGAATCCAATTCAAGGTCGCCATGAAAGGGACAAACAAGACCCAGGCTGACAAGATGAGGCACTGTACTCCATCTGGGGCTTTACAAATAGAACTACTCATTTATTGTATTTCAGATTTCTAGGGACACAAGGTAGAGTTTCTGCTTTAGGTGCAATCGGGAAATTGCACCCAAAATGAGTGTAAAAATGCAATGGGTTAGGCTTCCATTCAAATTAATTTATACAAACATAATAGGCGCAATCTAGCAGCGCCATTAGTCGTGGACGTAAATACCATAACGGCTACCAGATCTCCCAAGGGAAAGAGGATTTGGGCCTGCGGGATGTCAATTTGAGCTCGCCTCTCCCCCCCCCTCCTCCAACCCCAGTGATGCAATCAGGTTCACACCCAGAAAAGGCATGAACTCAATTTCCATTCATTTTAATAAGTTATAATCTAGTTACTGGGCTTGAAGCTGCAACATCTGCCCATGACATTTCTTTCCTCTGGTAGGGTGACATCACCAGTTTTCAAAAACAAAAAACAGAGGTGATGGCTACACTGAGGACACATGGCCCCCCAGGGATTGAGGGACACGCCTTGGCGTTGCACCCTGGTACTGGCGGGGGAAGGGTCCCTTTATCTGCAAGGGGTCTCGATGTCCATTCAGGAGGCCCATGTCCATGGGTGGGGTCCTTAAATTTAACTTTAAGATCAGGGCGCCAATTAAACAGCAACTTGGTCTCAGCTTCCCGATGTTGCCAGAGCTTTTAGGCACCCCCCCCGCCCCCCCGCCTCCAGCTGGTTGTGTGATCCTTGTCAGCACTCTGAAATTGCACAGTGTGCTGTTAAAATGTACATATGAAGCCAGCAGGCTCACTAGCTTTTCTTGTCTGACCCAAAACACTGTGCAATTTTGGGAAGATTGCCCCCAAAGTTTTCCATAAACTGGTGAATCAGGCAGCCTAATGGAACTCAATAATTTATTTTCTTTCCATTTAAAAAAACTCCATGACTCATTTTAGAATGATAATCTTGTTCTATTTCGTTAATACAACTAAAAATCTGTTAATCAGCAAAAATTAGCATTCTGAAGATTTCTGACACAGGGTCATGGGCCGGAAGCTTGGGCCAGGATTTTCCAGCTTCTGCTCAGTAGTGGGGCTGGCAAGCCCTTGAAATCCCCATTCACATCAGTGGGACCTGAAGATACCACTGGTGTGAAAGGCTGGAAAATTCCAGTATTAAATCTGTTTCTCTCCACAGTTGCTGCCTGACTTGCTGAGTACTGGGAATTTTCTCTTTTCGTTTCAGATTTCCAGCACCTACAGTTCTATTTTGCTTTGATGTCTCCAATGACGATATCCAGCACTCCTGTAACTAAGTAATCCTCCTCCTAAGTAGCCTTGCAAGAAACCAGAGTGATAAAAAAACTATACTGGATTATCTAATAGATCCATTATTGTACGCTAGTTATTTTCTCAATAAACTAATTTTAATATTGAGCACAAAAGACCATGTTGAACAAGTGTAAAAGATTACGCAAAACTCAAGTACAAGTGATTTTGAACTTAAAATTCTTCAATTAAAAAAAGTATATACTTTTTAGTCCATTCATGGAATGTGGGCCTTACTGGTCAGGATTTATTGTCCGTCGCTGAGGACATTTAAGAGTCAACCACATTGCTGTGGCTCTGGAGTCACATGTCAGCCAGACCAAGTAAGGCAGATGGCAGATTTTTTTTCCCTAAAGGACATTAAGTGAACCAGATGTGTTTTTATGACAATGGTTTCATGGTCATCATTAGACTTTAAATTCCAGATTTTTAGTGAATTCAAATTTCACCATTTGCCGTGGAGGGATTCAAACCGGGTTCCCAGAGCATTGCCCTGGGTTCTGGGTTACTAGTCCAATGACAATAGCACTATGCCATTATTTTGCGCTGGTTCAGCTGATCTCTTAGAATCGGAGTGCAAATCAAGCAGAAACCAGAAGAAACTCTATCCCATAGTCTTTACTTGTTTAGAAGGATGCTATGCTTCGATAATCAACTGCACAATGTAGTCCTATTTATTCTGTGGCAACTGTAAAATGAAAATCTGTTTTGATTCCATAAGTTTCATCAATTCAAAAAAAAGCTGGAAGTGCACAATAGTTCAATCAACAACTAAAGAGAATGTTTAACATTTCAAACCTGCCCAACAGAGCTGGTGAAAGATTTCACATGAAGTGTAAAGCTAACGCTCCATTAGAAATGACGCCCAATGTGCTGTGCTTTTCCAGAATGTTCTTATTTTAAGTTTCCAGCCGTGGTGGCTGTGATTTTTAGATTTTCAATTCATTCATGATCAGTTTGAAAAATGGGTGTATTGAATAAGCTTAAGATATTTAGTGTTGAAAAAAACTTATATACTTCTTGCAGAACTTCCAGGCAACATTAGAATCCATTTTATGCAATATTAATAGTGATATGCCTTGACTTTGTTTTTTTTTAAAGACTTGTCCCTGTGATTAGTCCTTAGAGACCATGCAACCCTTGCCACCAACAGATGGGCAGGTGACTTTCAAGACTGCTGCCGTCATGGTAACTGCTAGTAAGGCGTAATCTGCCAATTTTTCCTCTCCCATAAAGGCAACTCCCACTCACTGGTGCCTTTCTGCTAGATGCAGCTTAGTTTAGCATTGTGCGTGGCGGGAAAATAAAAAGAAATCTAAACGTTCCTTGATGATTTGGTTCCATACTTGAACTGACAGTGTGACTGTCAATTATTACCACATGCAGAATGTTTGAAATAAAGCTGCCGCATAGCCAGAATTTTGGCCGAAAGCCAATTTCTCTGTCCTTGCTTGTAGCACTGGTGGGGCATGAACTGACAGAAAGTTCTGGCGGTGACTGTCCCCTTTATAACTTTGTTGTACTTTGAAGCCTGAAAACAGAATCATTTCTAAATTTTTATATTCTATGCTCATTTATAAGCCACATCAGGTGGCACAGTGGCACAGTGGTCAGTACTGCTGCCTCACAGTACCAGGGACCTGGGTTCTGTTCTGACTTTGTGTGACTGTCTGTGTGGAGCTTGCACGTTCTCCCTGTGTCTGCCTGGGTTTCCTCCAGGTGGTCCGGTTTTCTCCCACACTCCAAAGATGTGCAGGGTAGGTGGATTGACCATGCTAAATTGCCTCTTAGATTAGGGGAATTCGTGGGGTAAATACTTGTGGGGGGGGGGGTGGGGTGGGGGTACAGGAAGTGGGTGATAGGGTAAGATGTTCTATTGGAAAGTTGGTGCAGAATTAATGGGCTGAATGGCCTTCTTCTGTACTGTAGAGATTCTGCAGCCCTTACCAAGCTGGAACCCACTGCTGTGCTATGGTTCACAATTGGTATTATAGATGCAAGAGTGCTTATAAAATAATAAAAATACAATCATCCTCAACTCAGAATATTTCCAAGCACAAACTCTTGAGCAAGGCAACAAATCTGAGGTTTATCCCCCCTGCTGTTTATGCTCACCTCCAGTAGGAAAGAAGCAGAGGTTGTGAACTAAAATCACTTGTGAACACTATGTGTGGTCTGCACAAAGCTGTGATCCTGTGGATGGAAATACAAGCGAAGTGCAGTTGTTAAAATGTGTAGGTTATATCTATCATTGAAAGAAAACTTTCAGCTTTTGAATTCATTTGCGTAACATTAAAATTAAATTCCACGTACAATCGCTGAAGTCCACATGAGCAGACTCCAAAATAGTTTGGCGGAAAGAACACTCATTAATTTTTCAGAACTGACAAGAGCAACTACTCCTAAAATTATACCCAGTGGTAAAAGGCATTGTTTCAGATTAGCACACACCATCTTTCAGCACATTACTGTGTCCAAAATAATTGACATGACTCTCATTGTTTATCCTTTCTTGCAGCAGAGAAGCGAAGTATCTTATCATCCAGCTTAAGTCTCCAAGGCATATAAATAAATGATTAAAGCTTGGTGAGCTGCAAGTGTTGATACCCTGGAGTGTATGAATGCCTAAAAATTCGAAGAAGGTTCAGATGCAGGAGAATTAAAACTCTATATGGGTCACTTTTCCACAAACAAGCCATCACATTCTTCATAGTTTAGGACAGATTCGAAGATATACTGTATATAGATCACTTATAGAGTGGGAGATCAGCAAAATGTTACCCTGATGTACCACTGGCATCTTAACAGCATAAAATAGAATATACGATTTACAAGTAGCATATTTACGGGAAGAAATGTTCAAACTGTCATGTAACACTTCTTTTTAATGTGCTCTTACAGTCACAAAATATAACATTTAGATTGTACCCATCAGTGTGAAGTTGTTTGAATCCACAGTCTCACTGCACGTCTGTAAATTTCTACATTTCTGATCAAAAATATAAACCATAAACAAGTTTTAAAATATTAATTGCACAGTGGAGTCAACAAGGAACCCTCAGCATTTCTGGCTCTTTCATCTTTAGTCTACAAAAAAAAATTCATATGCTGACTTGAGAGACAATTGTTCCTGTGAATATTCAAGAAGTTATTTTAATTTTTTTTTCAAAATTAAAAGTAACTATGCCTGATAACTTTAGAGCTGTGACCTTGAGTTAAAAAAAGAACTATACAAAAATCAGCCTCACTTTTGGATTATGCACTGCAATAGTGACACTGCGACCACTGTGGCCCACTATCACTTCGACCTATCGACAAGCTCAGATGAGAGTTTTGTTTCAAACTGTATCTCAAGAACCTAAGAAACAACTAAACTGTTCCAAAGTGATAGTCAGAAGAGAGACAGAAATATCATTCAAATGCAGAAAGAGAGAGGATTAAAAGAAATTACAACACTGATATCTAACATTAGGGCAAGGGTGATCAAAAGGTTGACAGGAAGAAAGTATGAGAGTATGCTAGACAAGACTATAAAGAACATTGCATGAGCTTTAACTGGTAGACGAAAAGGAGAGTAGCTAAAGTAAACATTGGTCCCTCGACAGAAAAAAAATCAGGAAATGACAGTGCCATTGAACAAATATTTTGTGCTTGTTTTCACAAAGTACACAGCAGAAACAAAGTGCAACCAAGAGATTAATAGGGTGATGAAATTAAGGTAATTAATATCACAGAGAAAGAATATTGGTGAAACTTAAAATATGAAAGATGGAAAATCCCCAGGACATAAGAACCAGGAGCAAGAGTAGGCAGTTCAGGCATTCAATACAATTATGCCTGATCTCATCTCCACCCTCCTGCCTGCTCCCCATAGCCCTTCATTCTGCTACCAAATATGAATCTATCTATCTCCTTCTTTGTTTAGTTTTCTAGCATCCACTGCACTCTCATCTAGAGAATTCCACAGATTCATGACCCATCAAGTGAAGTAATCCCTCCTCATTTCTGTTTAAATTTTCCACTCTTTAGCATAAAACTATGGCAAAATTGAAGGGCCGAATGGCCTACTCCTGCTTCTATTTTTCATGTTTCTATGTTTAGCCACGGATGCACTCCCCTCCCGCCCCTTACAATTTTTCTTTCTCTCTGACATATTTTAGTGAGAGGAATTGAATATCTCCTTAAATGTCTGTCACTGCTCAAAAATATCTTATATATCAGTCTTTTTGCCCAGTCCACTAAGACCACATCTGTCCTCAAGCTTATTACTTTGGTTTAACACCTGAAACAAGTGTGGGATGCATGTTTATTGCCCTCAAAATGAATCTGAAATTCAGGCATGCAATGATCACTCTTCCCTAGAGGATCTTTCACTACAAGATAATTAATTAATCTCATCCCATTACACAATACTAAATCCTAACAGCCTGCTCCATGGATGGTTTGACCACATGTTGTTCCAAGAAACAATGAGCTCCCCCTCGAGTCTATCCTCACCAGTTTGATTCATTCAGTCTATATGTATATTAAAATCACCCATGATTACAGTCGTACCTTTCTTACTGGCACTCAGTATTTCCTGCTTTATATTACTTAGTTTTTTTGACTGTGGAATTACTACAGAATCCATAGTTTACTCCCATGAGCGACTTCTTTCCCTTGCTATTATTTCTACCCAGGCTGATTCTATGGGGCCTATTTTACCATTTTAATTCCAAGTGCTGAGTGAATTTGAATCTGGGATTGTTTCGGATCTGACCTTTAGACCTGTTCTCCAGTGCCCCCATATGCACTCTGCCTGCAAAAAAAGCAATGATTCTGAATTACTGCAACTCCGATTAGAGCCTTCAACTGCGCATGCACAGTAAATAAAATAGAAAAACGCTGCCTTGCCACATCGCTCCTGGGCCAGATAATGCCTGCCCCAACCCCACAGTTATTACCCCACCCCCACAACATAACAGATCCACTTATCTCCCCATCACTAGACCAATCGTGGCCTCCCTGCCTCCTTCCCCCTTACCCCTACCAATCACACGCAGAATGGCAGCAGACCCGTCCTTCTTCCCCACCAATTGCATGCAGAGTGGCAGCTGACCTGCTCTGCCCCTCCACCAGAGAGCCATCTGACCCACCTCCCTCCCCCCACCAGACAGCCATCTGACCCACCTCCCTCCCCCCACCAGACAGCCATCTGATCCACCTCCCTCCCCTGCATCACCAATCTGTGTCAGAAAGCCGCCAGAAGCTCTGAACCATCCTCCTCACAAGCTGGAGTGTCCTAATTGTGCGGACCATATCTGTTCTGTGCCGAATCTAGACAGATGAATGTGGTTGTAAAGGGGGAAGTTCTGGTAAGTTTGGGCATGCAGCCCATTAACTCAATTTAAATACATGCAAATGGTCCTGATGGTGGCCATTTTCGGCTATTGATAAAGGGGGGAATCGGGTGCAGAGGTGGGCATGGATCACGCTATTTGCCTCACGCCTGAGTTTACTATTTTCACGTCTGAAAATGGGCCCTACGTCTTGATCTCCAGTGTCAATATCATTTCTCACTCCAGACTGATCTCTTCCTTTACTAACAAAGCTACATCAACAACTCTTCCCTTATGTCTGTTGTTCTGAAACACCAAGTACCCTTTGATATTCAATCCCCAGACATTGTTTATTAAGAACAAGGGACAAAGAAAATTACAGCACAGGAACAGATCCTTTGGCCCTCCAAAACTGCACTGACTATGCCACCTGACTTAACTAAAACCCCCTATCCTTCCGGGGACCATGCTTGTAACCACGTCTCAGTAATAGGCACCAAATCATACCCCATCGTCTCTATTTGTGTTGTTAACTAAATTTTATACCAAATGCAAATATTGCATTCAAATATAAATTCTTCAAGTTTGTCCAAATATTAATTTTCCATACACTTGGATAAAACATTGGATGATGTTCATACATTCTGTCCCTTTTTTCATTATCTGATAACAATTAGCCTCATCATTAACCTGTTCTTCTAATCTCTCCTTACACTTTGACTTTTTAAATTTCCATTCAACCTAGAACTAACCCCCTCCCCCCCAACTCCCAAACTGTTTATTTAAAGCCCTACTTACAACCCTATCCATCCAATTTGCCAAGATGCTAGTCCCAGCATGATTCAAGCGGAACATTCCCATTGGAACAGCTCCTTCCTTCCCTAGTATTAGTGCCAATGTGCCATGAACTCAGAACAATTTCTCCCATACGAACCTTTAAGCCACGCATTTACCTCTGTAATCTTATTGACCCTATGCCAATTAGCTTGTGGCTCAAGTAGTAATCTGGAAATTATTACCTTTGTGGTTCTGCTTTTTAATTTAGCTCCTAGCTGCTCATATTCCTTCAGCAGAATCTCTTTCCTCATTCTACCAAGGTACCTACCTTGAGAGAAATCTTTGTATCCTCACTGGCTACTGGAGAGGTCTGAGAGGATTGGACAATTGCCAATGTTGTTCCTTTGTTTAAGAAGGGTAGCAAGAATAATCCAAATAATTACAGGCCGGTGAGCTTGCATAGTGGTAAGGAAATTATTGAAGAGGATTCTTCGAGACAGGATTTATTCCTACTTGGAAATAAATGGACATATTAGTGAGAGGTAATGTGGTTTTGTGAAGGGGAGGTCATATCTCGTACTTGATCGAGTTTTTCAAGGAAGTGATGAAAATCATTGATGAGGATAGGGCAGTGAATGTTGTCTACATGGACTTCAGTCTTTATAGAACCTTAGTGAGGCTGCACTTCCAATATAGTGTTCAATTCTGGTCACCCCACTACCACAAGGATGTGGAGGCTCTGGAAAGGGTACTGAAAAGATTTACCAGGACGTTGCCTGGTATGGAGGACATTAGCTATGACGAGAGGTTGGAGAAACTTGGTTTGTTCTCACTGGATCGACGGAGGTTGAGGGAAGACCTGATAGAAGTCTACAAGATTATGAGAGGCATGAACAGAGTGGATAGTCAGAAGCTTTTTCCCTAGAGTCAATTACTAGGGGGCATAGGTTTAAGGTGCAAGGGGCAAATTTTAAAAAAGATATACTAGGCAGATTTTTTACATAGAGAGTGGTGGGTGCCTGGAACTCGTTGCCAGGGGAGGTAGTGGAAGCGGATGCAGTAGTGACTTTTAAGGGGTATCCTGACAAGTACATGAATGAGATGGGAATAGGGGGATATGATCCCTGGAAGTGTAGGAGGTTTTAGTTAAGTTAGGCAGCATGGTCAGTGCAGGCTTGGAGGGCCGAATGGCCTGTTCCTGTGCTGCAATTTTCTTTGTTCTTTGTATCTGGACCACAACAGCAGGATTTTTCTCCTCCAACTCCAAGTTCCTCTGTGAAGGGACAACCTTAGATTACAAGATATAGATGGTCTGGTCAGATGGGCTGATCAGTGGAGAATGGAATTCAACTCACATCAGTGTGAGGTGATACACTTGGGCAGGACAAACAAGACAAGGGAATACATGATGATTGGCAGAACATTGGTGTGCAGGTACGCCAATCCCTTAGATAGCAGGACAAGTGGATAAAGTGGTTGAGAAGGCTTATGGTATACTTGCCTTTATTAACTGAGGCAGAATTTAAGAGCAGGGAGGTTTGCTGGAACTATATAAAACATTGGTTAGGCCACAGCTAGATCAGTGTGTGCAGTTCTGGAATCTGCATTATAGGAGGGATGTGATAGCACTGGAAAGAGTGCAGAGGTCATTTGCCAGCATGTTGCCTGGGCAGGAGAGTTTTAGACATGCAGGGTAGAATAGGTGTAGGGTGATGCGGCGGCACAGGCTCGTTGGGCCGAAGGGCCTGTTTCCCGTGCTGGGTTGTTCTTTGTTCTTGTTCTTTGTTAGTTACAAAGAGAGATTGCATAGACCAGGGTTGTTTTCCTTGCAGAGGGGACTGAGGGGAGACATGATTGAAATGTATCAGATAATGAGGGGTATTGATAGAATAAATAGGGATAAACCTTTTCCCCTGCTGGAGGAATCAAGGAATCAATAATTCGGGGACATAGATTTAAAAATAAGGAGCAGTAGGCTTAGAGGTGAGGTGAGAAAAAATTCCTTCACTCAGAGTACGGTGGGAGTCTGGAACTCACTGCCCAAAAGGGTGGTTGAGGCAAAGACCCTCCTGACATTTAAGAAGTGTTTAAATGTGCACCTGTGATGCCAAGGCAGTCAAGGTTATGGGGCCAAGTACTGGAAAATGGGATTAGAATGTTACTGTGCTTTTCGAGAGAGGGAGAGAGAAGACTACAAGCCAGTTAGCCTGACATCAGATGGTGGAAAATACTGAAACCTCTTACTAAGTCTTAAAAATTGACTTAGAAACTCGTTGATCAGACAACATAAACATGGCTTTATGAAAGGGAAATTGTGTTTGACAAGTTTATTAGCATTTACTGAAGATGTAATTAATAGGGTAGTTCAAGCAGGAGCAGTGGATGTAATATACTTGGATTTCCAAAAAGACATTCAATAGAGTGCCGCACAAAAGCTTGAAGCAGCTGTGGTTAATAAATCAAGACATTTCATAACCACAGTTAAAGAAAGATACACTTGCATTGTTGGGGATATAGTGAAATTTCACTGGATTGAAAGAGTTACTCTATGATGAGAGACTAAGTATATCGGCCCTTTTTTTGGAGGTTAGAAGAATGAGAAGTGATCTAATTGAAACATACAGGTTTCTGAAGCGGGCTTGACACTGAGTTTGCTCACCTGGCTGTGAAATCCAGAATGCAGGGGTGCAGCTTTCGGATAATAAATCAATCATTTAGGGCTGAGATGAGGAGAAATTTCTTCAGAAAGTTGTGAACCTTTGCAGTAGTCTACATCGGAGGGTTATGCATGCTCCATCATTGAGTAAAGTCAAGGCTGGGGATAGACAGATTTTTGCTCTCTTGAGGTACCAAAGGATATGGGGAGCATGCAGGTAGAGTTAAGACAGAAGATCATGATTGTACTGAATGATGAAGCAGCCTCAAGGGATAGAATGTCCACTCTATCCTCAATTTCTTTTGTTCTTAATTCAAGTTAGTCTTTTGTGAAATTATATTCCAGGTGTCAGGTATCAAGACAAATCAAGTTTTCAAATGTACAATGGATAAGACTACTCCAGAGTCTTTGAAGGGGCTCATTCTCAGTCCCTTCCAAATATATCGCAACTGTTTCCTGGGAGAAAAATATTACATATTTTATTTTTTATATATTATATACGTTATAATATAAGATTATAATATATATTATTTACATATATTTTCAATAGAATTGAGGGTAAGCCTAGTAGGTATGGATATCATCGGTGCAATTTGTAGGCCAAAGGGCTTGTTTGTGCTTTAGTTTTTCTGTGATCTATATTTACAGAGCAAAAAATGGAGGAAAAGCAGTTGAAGAATTTTAAAAGCCAGGAGAGATACAGCATTGACCTTTCACTATGTTAAAAGTGCTATATAAATACAAGTTATTATTGCTGTATTTGACTACAAACAGATTAAACATAAAAAACATATACACAAAGAATACCTTTAACATTGCAGGTTATATCGACGTTTTGAAAAATGGGGAAAAACTATCAGAGGTATGTGCACCGCTAAACTGCACACAAATGGAATTGACACTGAGTTACATAGCCACTGTGGAGTGTAATGGAATCCTCTCTATGATCCAGAAACTAGTAGCAAATTAGTATTATTTGTAGTTTCTCATGCACTGTATACTTTATCAATTCCAAAATCATTGCCGAGCTAGTTAATTACATGTTTTATCTAACATTAACTAGCGAATTGGGTAATTACCAAACTGGTTAAGTAAATTATGGTAACTGGCTGCAGGTGTCGACTAGGACAGAAGAACATAAACTCTGGAGTATACAAGCCATTAGGGTCAGAATACCACTCCATCCAGTATCCCTGCAGAATTACTCTGTCTCATACTCCTCCACACCCATCATTTATCATCGCAGACTTCAAATAATAGAAAACATTATTTTAAATGGATTATTCATTTCTGCTGAGAAAAACATTAGACAAACGCATTGCAAACTTATCTGCTAATATAGATAAGATCATTTTTAGTTTAAGTTAATTCCCCAGTTTTCTTGAAATTACCCCATTCTTTTCAAGGAATCTTCCTTGAGTTTGCCCCAATTCTCTCTCTGGTCGTCTACTCTACATATTCAATATGCTACAAGTGAAATCTATGATCTTGTGTTTCGTTGTGGAACTGGAGCCTAACTTTACATACTTTTTTATTTATTTACAGAGTTACACATGACAAAAATACAACTCCCAAACAAACAACTATGGGGGTGATCTTTACCATTTTGCCCCATAGGATGATGGGTGGGACAAGCTGATAAGATCACGGGAGAGCTGAGAAATCAGGGTTGCTAGCGATTTCTCACCTCATGCAATCTTACCTGATACTGGACATCCGGTGCAATCAGCCTTGCACTATTTCTGACATGAGGCTGAATGAATTATGTAAATAAAATTTAAATATATCTTAAAAATTAGCAAACTCGGGATGGAAATATCCGACCTGGGGGATGGGGCTCATGATTGGCTGCGTGCCTGTTATTATTGGGAGGGGTGGTTAACAGGTTTACGCCATGGAAGCTGGCTAAAGAACATAGACCTGCACATGTGCAATGGCACACTCTGCTGCTATCAGCCAGCTTTCTGGCGACTTAAGTCCTGCCCACTCCCTCTATAGGCAAGTAGTAGTTTGCAGGATTTTTGCATGCACAAAGTGTATAAAATTTGACATTTGAACTCGCCAAGAAAACGGATCCAAAATGCTCCCATCTTCACTCTTCTTCTGGACTTAAATTTTTTTTTGTAAAATCGCAGCCCCCTCCCAGTTTTATTCTACATGCATTTATTAGTGAAGCAAGTGAATTTATGGATAATAGACTGTATATAGTTAAGCATGATTAATATATGATTAACAAGCTCCTTTCTATTTCTAAAATAAATGTTAGAGTTATTATCTAGACCTTCTGAGTAGGGCAACGATTGTCAGGTTGCTGCTCTGCTCAAAAATTCCCTGATCACTGTTGCAGAACATTTCTTCTGGCATGTCCCTAGCCCAACCATCAAAGAAATCTGCAGTGCAGTGTCCATGGGGGAACTCTGTCAGAGCACAGCAGAGTTGTGGAAAGAGCTCTAGCTGCCATATTGCAGTTAAATATCTAGTCTGAATACAAAGGCACCAGGAGTGGTATAGTGTAGAATGTAGATGATGGATGAAGTGCTGGGTAGGTGGGTGAATCAAGAGGGCTGGTTCCAGGAATGTCTGGGAGAGGTAAACTGATGGTTTGAGTAGGCAGGTAGTGATAGTCATCAGAAGTGTAGCCAGGTCAAATCGTGGAGGGGGTGTGCGAGGGGTGGTGGTGAGAGTGTAGTAGGGTCAGATCGGTAGGGGTTGGATCAGGTAAGAGAGGCTGTAGTCAAGTCACATCAGAGAGGTTGTGTCAGGTCAGAAGATAGTCAAGTGGGGTTGGCTCAGGTTGCTGGGGGCATATTAGAGTCAGTTAGACGGCAGCATACCTGAGTCAGGAAAGAGAGTGGCATAGGTAGGTCAGGACAGCGAGGGGCATAGTTGGATTAATTTGAAGGAGATTGTTGTATCTGATCAAAGGGGATGTAGTTGGGTCAGATTGGGGATCTAGTCTGGTCTGGACAGGGAGCCTAGTTTGATCTGAATGGGGGCTAATCAAACCAGGGTGGGTCAAAGGGGGTAGTCAAATAGGGTCGGGTCAGGTCAGGGGTCAAGGGGTGCAGTCAGATCTGTTATGTAGGTACCCAGATGCTAACCAAGCTCCAACATGTCAAATCTTTCCTCAGTGACTATCCAGGTAAGACCACACAAATGTCCAAAGCCTCCACTTCAGCTCAGAGTCAGAGACATTTGCAGAGGATCCGGGGCATAGGACAACTGCCATCAGGAAGTTGAAACTTCCTGGGTGACTCCCATGGAGGTCAGTACACCAGAATTTCCACAGGGTTCTGACGCACATCTTCAGTTGTGTGTATGGTCTCTAATAATCTGCAGACTGGAGGATTTGGCCCAATAGACACAACGAAATTTCAAAACAAATGAAATCAATTGCCTCCATATTCTATACAAAACATTACATTGCGAGAGGTCCCTCCTCCAGGACCCTTGACAATTTCTTCTTACATTCATTTATTTTTGTAAAATAACAAAGCAGTTGTTGACTTGCATCCACCCATTTCATTTTAGGGACTTCCTTGTTCTTCATCATTTGTTTCAAGCCAGTAAGATTAATAAAGGTCACCCAATTCTGCAATCTGGGCAACTGGCCTTTGGATGTGAAGCTCTGTTTTGTGTTATTATCACTAACGTTACCATTGTCCCATCATTGATCCAATGCCTTCTGCTCTTCAGCACCTTCACCAAAAAAAAAGCATGAGCATTTGAGATACAAGATGTCTCATTTCCTTCTACCAGCTGCTCAGAGTTTGAGGACGGGATGTTACTGGCCATTCATGCCCCGCTGCCCCTGCAGCAAGGATGGAGAATTTGGCACCCAGCCAAATCTCCATTCACTGCAATGGGACCAGAAAATCCCACCAGCGAAAATGGCCATAAGATTCCAGCCTGAGAGTCTGTAATTAATTGTGATGATTCATGAATTCAGTTTCCACGTTCAGTAATATTGTCTTATGTTACAATTGAGGTTTATAAGATCATTATATTTTGGAATATGTTTTTAAGTATAGAGAAATGAACAGGGTGAAGTGAACCATTCTGCAGTCTGTCTGACAGTGAACCTGGGTAACTCATCGTTAGACAGCAAAGGAAGGTTCATATTTTTCTCTACTTTGTATACAGCTGCTTTTACAGCAATGTCATTCCTTTAATTTCAAAAAACATCTCCAGCTCTAACTTTTGTTGCATTGATTCCAGTTGACGTTTCATTGTTCCTGAGAGGAAGGAGCAAGATATTCACAATAGGAGAAAATGTTCACAGCCTCCAAGTATGCAATGAGTAAACTCTGAGTCTCCTGTCATCCTAGAAACGTGTTATGAGTATTCAGTTTTAAGAGTGGTGCTGTAAATTATCCATTTCCTGCTCAGATGAAAGGGAATTGAGATCAAGGGTAACTATTTAGTGTTTCTACTTAGATACGAGGCTAATATGTTTCCCGTTGCCACAGAAGTGCAAATTTCTCTTGAAAATGTATTGGGCTCTATGGAGATTGTAACACTTACCAACTCAATCTATGTCCTTACCAGGGCCTTTCCATTCTCTTTGACACTCTCTCTTTTATACTGTATCAAACCTACTACATCAAATTCTGTTTCAGATCATTTATACAATGGTTCAGAGCTCTCTGGGCTTTTCTCTGAGACTTCTACATTGATGATAGCCTGTCTTCTTTGCATGGGAAGCATTCACATCAGCTGGAAAAGACTGAATTGTAATAACTTCTGGAACAGGATGATTATTGCACAGAACAAGGGACAATTTTGGATTACGTCTATAGACTAATTGATAGGAAATATGCCTTGCAAATATCTGGAGTGAATTATGAACTGCCAATATAAGGGTTGTTGCAACTCACAGTCTGCTGATCATTTAAATGTTTATGCAGCATTTCATCAATCACCACATGACTCCTTTGAGTCGACTGATGAAAGGCCTTTCAGCTGCAGTATTCATTGCCATGATGCTCATGTTTTCACACATGACTCTGAGTTCATCATTAGCAAATTCCTCTCCAGTTTTGGGCAGAAACTTTGCGGATGCTCAAGGATTCAGTACAGTTTGCCTATTGCCGCAACAGATCCATATCAGACGTCATCTCCCGGACTCTGCACTCAACCTTGGAATACCCAGCTAACAAGTTCACCTATTGCAGACTCCTATTTATTGACTACAGCTCAGTCTTCAACACTATTATTTGCACGAAACTCATCTCCAAACTCCGTGGCCTGAGCCTCAGCGCCTCCCTCTGTGTCTGGATCCTGAACTTCCTAATGCGCACAATCAGTAAGGATAGGCAACAATACCTCCTCCATGATCATCCTCAACACCGGTGTCCCACAAGGCAATGATCTCAGCCCCCTACTATACTTAAAGAACAAAGAACAACCCAGCACGGGAAACAGGCCCTTCGGCCCAACAAGCCCACGCCACCGCATCACCCTACACCTATTCTACCCTGCGTATCTACAAATAGAACCCCTGACTTAGCCAGATTCAGGGGAGAATAGTGTCAATTTGGTAAAACCAATCAGCCTAAGAGCACATCTTTGGGGTACTCCTTAAACAACTACGACTGTGTGGCCAAATTCCCCTCCAACTCAATTTTCAAGTTTGCTAATGATACCACCGTAGTGGATCAGATCTCAGACAATGACGAGCCAGAGAACAGGAATGAGATCGAGAATCTGATGAACTGGTGTGGCAACAATAATCTCTCCCTCAATGTCAACAAAACAAAGGAGATTGTCATCGACTTCAGGAAGTGTAAAGGAAAACATGCCCCAGTCTATGTCAATAGGGACGAAGTAGAAAGGGTCAAGAGCTTCAGGTTTTTAGATGTTCAGATCACCAACCTGTCCTGGTCCCCCATGTCAACACTAGAGTTAACAAAGCCCACCAACGCCTCTACTTTCTCAGAAGAGTAAGGAAATTTAGCATGTCAACTACGACTCTCACCAACTTTTACAGTTGCACCATAGAAAGCATTCTTTCTGGTTGTATCACAGCTTGGTATGTCTCCTGCTCTGTCCAAGACCGCAAGGAACTATAAAAGGTCATGATTGCAGCCAAACTCATCGAGCAAACCAGCCTCCCATTCATTGACTCTTTCTACATTTCCCGCTGCCTCAGCAAAACAGCCAGCATAATTAAGGACTCCACGCACACTGGACATTCTCTCTTTCACCTTCTTCCTTCAGGAAAAAGATACAAAAGACTGAGGTCACATACCAACTGATTCAAGAATAGCTTCTTCCCCGCTGCTGTCAGACTTTTGAATGGACTTACCTTGCATTAAGTTGATCTTTCTCTACACCCTAGCTCTGACTGTAATGCAACATCCTGGACTCTCTCATTTCCTTCTCTATGAATGGTATATTTTGTCTGTATAGCTCGCAAGAAACAATGCTTTTCACTGTATGTTAATACATGTGACAATGATAAATCAAAGCAAAAGTCTGGTACCTACCAATTTTTCCATGATTTTGTCTGTAATGATCCTTAAACTCAAGTATTATTACAGAAAAACTGGTCGCCTCATCTACAAAATGTAGAATGAAACATCTGTGTTTGTCTCATACCTTTAGTAAGATAGTTGCCATCGATCTAAAGTCACACGCAAATGGAAAGTTTACAATAGGACATTGTGGTTGGTGCAGACTCGATGGGCCGAAGGGCCTTGTTCTGCACTGTAGGGTGCTATGATTTCTAACTATGATTATGTTAGCCTGAAATACTCTTCATCAACCATTCCTCTATGTTTTGGGAGGATTTTTAATTTTTGAGAAGTACGGTGGGTAACTTTAAGGCAATTTGCTTTTTCTGTCATGATTCTCATCACCCAGGGTCATGAGTACTTGCCTAACTTTGAGAAACATCAGGTTTTGCTAAACAGATACAATATTTGAACAGAGGGGAGTACGGTAGGATGAGAGAAGAATTGGCGAATGTGGACTGGGGGAGCGCGTTGGAAGGTAGGTCTGCTGAGGAGCAGTGGAGGATCTTTAAGGAGATCTTTCTTGGTGCTCAGCAGAAATTTATTCCGATGGTTAAAAAGGACAGTAGGAGGAGAGGTAATAAGCCGTGGATAATGAAGGAGGTGAAGGAAAGTGTTAAGTTAAAAGCGGAGGCGTTTAGCGTAGCTAAGAGTAGTGGGCGAGAAGAGGATTGGGAGAGGTTTAAATGTCAACAAAGTTTGACAAAGAAGTTGATAAAGAAGGGTAGGAGAAACTATGAAGCTGGGCTAGCGCTTAATATAAAAAAGGATAGCAAGAGTTTTTATAAATATATAAAAAGGAAGAGGCTGGCTAGGGTGAACGTTGGTCCCTTAGAGGGTGAGAAGGGGGACTTAGTGGTAGGGGATGGAGATGGAAAGGTAGTAGGACTGGAGGGTCTTAATGACATTACTGTTACTAGAGAGGAGGTGCTCGACAGACTGGAGGGACTGATTGTGGACAAGTCGCCAGGACCGGATGGAATGCATCCGAGGGTTCTGAAAGAAATGGCGGAGGTTATAGTGGATGCATTGGTGGTTATTTTCCAGACGTCGCTGGATTCCGGGGAAGTGCCGGAAGATTGGAAAGCGGCTAATGTTACGCCGTTGTTTAAGAAGGCTGCCAGGCAAAAGGCAGGGAATTGTAGGCCGGTTAGTTTAACGTCTCTTGTAAGTAAAATGTTAAAATCCGTCATCAAGGAGGAAATAGCGAGGCATCTTGAGAGGAATTGCTTGATAGAGCAGACGCAGCACGGTTTCGTTAAAGGGAAGTCGTGTCTGACAAATTTACTGGAGTTCTATGAGGACGTGTCTAGGGTGGTGGATAGAGGAGAGCCGGTGGATGTGGTCTTTCTGGATTTTCAGAAGGCGTTTGACAAGGTACCTCACAAGAGGTTACTGCAGAAGGTCAGGGGACATGGAGTTGGGGGTAGGGTGTTAGCGTGGATAGAGGATTGGTTGTCAAATAGGAGGCAGACAGTGGGAGTCAATGGGTGCTATTCGGATTGGCGGATGGTGACTAGTGGAGTGCCTCAGGGGTCGGTGCTGGGGCCTCAGCTATTTACCATTTATATAGATGATCTGGAGGAGGGAACCGAGTGTAGGGTGTCAAAATTTGCTGAAGACACCAAGATTGGAGGAAAGGCAAATTGTGCGGAGGGTGTGGAAAGTCTGCAGAAGGATATAGATAGGCTGGGCGAATGGGCCAGGAAATGGCAAATGGAATTTAATGTTGGCAAGTGCGAGGTGGTCCACTTTGGTCGGAATAATGGTAGGAAGGATTATCACTTACGTGGCGAAAAACTGCAGCAGGTGATTGTGCAGAGGGACCTTGGGGTCCTTGTGCATGAGTCGCAAAAACCCAGCCTGCAGGTGCAGCAGGTGGTCAGGAAGGCGAATGGGATGCTGGCCTTCATAGCGAGGGGGATTGAATATAAAAGTAGGGAGGTTTTGCTGCGGCAGTAGAGCATTGGTGAGGCCGCAGCTGGAGTACTGTGTGCAGTTTTGGGCGCCGTACTTACGCAAGGATATTTTGGCCTTGGAGGGAGTGCAGAGGAGGTTTACTAGGCTGATACCGGAGTTGAGGGGCTTGAGCTATGAGGAGAGGCTGGATAAACTAGGCTTATACTCGTTAGAGTTTAGAAGAATGAGGGGAGATCTCATTGAGACATATAAGATGATGAATGGGATGGATAGGATAGAGGTGGAGAGGCTCTTCCCGCTCAGAAAGGACAGTAGAACTAGGGGGCACAGCCTCAAGATAAAGGGGGAGCAGTTTAGAACGGAGTTGAGGAGGAACTTCTTCACTCAAAGGGTGGTGAATCTCTGGAATTCTCTGCCCGTTGCGGTGGTGGAGGCTGCCTCGCTAAATATTTTTAAGACGCGGGTTGATGGGTTTTTGATAAGCGAGGAGATTAAGGGTTATGGGGAGAGGGCGGGAATGTGGAACTGAGACACGACAGATCAGCCATGATCTTATTGAATGGCGGGGCAGGCTCGAAGGGCTAGATGGCCTACTCCTGCTCCTATTTCTTATGTTCTAGAATTGTCTGTGTCACTTTTTTCATGTTACACATCTGTCTATTATAATCAGCTGCATTCTCCTTTATCTGAAGCATCCCAAAGAATGCTGCAAGACGTTTTTATAACCATGGGCATTAGTATATTCTGCCTCCAATTGTAAAATAGTTAACCTAGAAGCATTAGGTCCCAGAACACTCTACAAACAAGAATCACAAAGCAGCAGCCACCAGCAGTTCTATTAAGAAGTTTAGGCCACTCTGCATTCAAAACTATAGGGTGCAGGTGGTGCAGTACAAGCTCTGCCCATTGGTGTGTGAAAATAGCAATAGGGTTTTACAATTACAATAAATATTAAAATAAAGTTCCGATCTGCATCAGCCAAGAGTGCTGCTCAGCCAAATCAAGGGCTTGGAATTTCCAGCTGCGCTAGCCCCAATGCCGGAAAATTGCGCTCGAGGTCAATGGACCTTTGCATGGCCTGTGTCCCACCCACTATGATCCCTATGGTGGGAAGGACAGGAGACCTCTGCCCAAGGGCTTTCTCGAGGCAAAAAACAAAAATTGTCTGCTGATTGCCTTGATTTTTTAAGATAAATGAGGTAGTTAGCAGGCAAAAACTATTCCACGTAATTTAGACAAACTTCCTGAAATTTTGTGATTTTGATATTAAATTTTTTTTTAAGTTTGTTTTTTTTTAAGTAGGCTTACATTAACACTGCAATGAAGTTACTGTGATCATCCCCTAGTTGCCACACTCTGGCTCCTGTTTGGGTACACTGAGGGAGAATTTAGCATGGCCAATGCACCTAAACAGCACGTCTTTTCAGGCTGTGGGAGGGGGAAACTGGAGCACCTGGAGGAATCTCACGCAGACACGGGGAGAATGTGCAAGCTCCACAGTGACTCAAACCAAGAATCGAACCTGGATCCCTGGCGCTGTGAGGTACCTGTGCTAACCATTGTGCTATTGTGCCGCTCCTAAAAAACCTCCTTTATAATTAGGAATATTTAAAACTTTTTTGAAGACAAGGCATGGATATTACACTTGCCCATCAATTTTTCAGTACATTTAGAGTGAATGAAGAAGGGAAATTGCTCTCTACCAAATACCCAACATATTGTTGGTCCTCCTCCCATTTCCTGTTCTCAGGTGCCAATGTCAGACAATGGGCAGGATTCTCTAATCTTGTCTGTGCCCACCCCATTGTAAGTGAGGATGAAGAATCTAAAGTTCCAGCCAAAACTCCATTCACTTTCAGCGGCACCAGAGAATCCCAGCCGCAAATGATGACGGAGATTTTCAGCAAATAAACTCAACGGTGTATGGACAGAGCAAATTGCAAGTTACAGAAACATCTTCACCAACATATTGTTGACGATTTGCATCTTTACAATGCTGTGCTGTCGGTATGCCTGATAGTTCCATTATAGTGCTGATGGAGAGGATGTAGAATTGTATGCTGCTACAGGCCAAGTGTAACAGGTCAGTGTCCTTTTAGGTGTAGATTAGAGGCTGAGCGATGTGGTTCTGATATTTAAAATGATCCAGGAGTGAGAAGATCATCCAGGAGCAAAAAGACAACCCTTTCTGGTAAATGGGGCCACCTGGTCCTTACCTCACAGCAGTTAGCTATGGGGCGGGCAGGAGGAGTAATAGTGAACTATCTAGTTTATACCATCAACAAAAAGTTACAGGCATTTTCTAAAACAAAAGTCAGGATATTGACTCTGCCACTCTGAGGTTTCTTGCCCACCAACCCCATTCCCCACTGAACTCTCACTGATTTTCTGCCCCTCCTGTGGAAAGAGGGAGACAGGAGCTGTCATTGAGTTCAAATCGGCCACTCAAAAAAACGATTCCCCTGAGTAAATTTCTTGAACAGAACAAAAGGCAAGCAGTGTTCTACTGTGTTCTGGATGGACAGCAGTCTGGTGAGCCTCATTGTGTATGGCAACATTCTCAGCAATCACGCAAAATACAGTCAAAACCACGACTCACAAACTATCCTACAAATCCTAGAAGCTGCATCAAAATATGTCAGAATTTTAAACTTCCATGGGAAAGAAAACAACCACAAAGTTACACACTGAATGGTGGCAGATGTTTATTTGGTAAATATACATGTAAAGTGTATTTCCCTGTGAATAAGGCAGTTTTCTACCAAAATCTGTGCACGTGGCCAAAACTTTGACCCATGTTGTCACAGTTGTGGTTGATCAACAATTTCTCTCTCGATGGCACTAGGTTTAGGAAGAAATACAACATTTGCAGTACTGTGTGTTCTAGAATTCTGAGGGCATTTCACACCAGTTTCAGTTCCCAAAGCATGCAGTTTCAATCCAATCTTACTAATCCAACACTTTATTAAGATCTGGAGGGTAAGGTGGTTCATTATGTGACAAACTGTGGGCTATCTAATAATGTCACACTCTCATTCTATTGCAGACAAAATGAAGAACTGTCCCTTGTCACCATGTCTTGAAATGATCAAATTTATAACAATTATTTCCTCATTCTGTGTAACAAATCATAAGGGAACATGAACAATAAAGCATCATTGGGAGACATTTTCCACCAACATTTAAGAGTACCATTATCCTAATGGAGTTAAGATGATTCTCAGCCGATATAATTTTCCATCACGAAATTCTCAATTATTATATTCAATTTACCCTACGGGACAAGACATCTTTATCAATTGTGTTTCTGTGGCAGTACAAACCTTTGTAATTGGAATTTCATCAAATCAATATTTTCCCAGTAATTTGCCAAGCAATTTATTTTTGGTCATAAATCCTTACAGCAGAGTTTTAATTAGATAAGAATCTGCCTTGACCAGATAAAACAGTTTTCTTTGTTGATCCTTATGTTTATCACTGGATGCATCACAGCCCCCTGTATCTACATCATAATTTCCTGCAGTTTGGCATTGCAAAAACACAGCACTCTGACAACTGGCAGAAAACATTCTCAGCTGGCTATATGGTCTCATCTGGGCTAAGAAACAATGACTTCACAGCCAACATGCTTAGCAACAGTACGTTCACTGATGCCCCTCCTCAATTGTAAATTTATCCATTGTTTTTGTCAACATTTCTTTTGACAAAATTTGAACATAGGTTTCTGCTCAAAGTGTACAATAAGTTATTATGGTTTAAAGTTACTGCAGTGGACAATGCCTAAATGTTAGTGAAAAACAACAGATAGTTCTATTTTGACACTGGCATCACCCCAGTTGCCTGATATTATATCCTTACATGAATTACTTACAGAAAAATGAAAAATATATGCCAGAACAAGCATCAAGAGCAGTTGAAAATTCTTTTATCAGCCAGCATTTTATTGCCTATCCCACGTTGCCCTTTGACTGAGGCCATTTAAGAGTCAACCACATTGCTGTGATTCTGGAGTCACATGTAAGCCAGACCAGGTAAAGATGGAGGATTTACTTCTCCAAAGGGATATTATTGAACCAGGCGGGTGTTTACAACAATTAGCAATGGTTTCATGGTTATCATTAGACTTTTAATTCCAGGCTTTTTAATCTGAGTTCAAATTTTACCATCTGCCATGGCAGGAACCAAATCTGGATTCCCAGAGCTTCATGTTGGGTCTCTGAATTACTAGTCCAGTGACAATACCACTACACCAACACCTCTCCTTTTGGAAACTATACAATTGCACACTATTGCAATATTAATATTTTCATGCCATTTGTTCTTTTAGTTTATATGTTTGTTGACATTCCCTTGTTAAAATTTATGTGCTTGTGCCATTCATGTCAACATATCCATTACTCCATCTATTTTCATTGGTTTCAAAAGTCTACTAATGCAAAGGACAAACAAAGTTGCAGTTTCTCCATAATGATCTCAAAGCCGGCTATTTTCATGATTGGATTTCAGCAAACTTTACTTTTTGGTTTACTGAAAGCAGAGCTGGAAGGACAAGAATCTTTGATGAACAATCTTTCACATAGATTTTATTTTATCCAACTCTAAGATTTGGTTAATATCATGATCAGTGTTAGATTTTGTTAATGTCGATGAAGTAAATACCAGTACATTCTTGAAAATCACTCAGATGAATTTATATTCAGAAAGTCAGAAACTGTCACATAGAGGATGGAAACATTTTCCCTCCTGTGGCCAGAATACATGCTCCAAAGCCTTGGGCACTAACTGTTTTATTGACAGAATGTAAATTCCAGACTCAGTGCACATGAGTTGAGGCCAAAGGTCCAGCAAGGGCATTTAAAAATATCTGATTTTCTAATCTACTTTTCAGTCCAATGATTCCATTACATTGTTGGAATAATAAGTTGAAGGCATAGATTTCACTAAATACATGATTTACAATATCTAGCTTGTACTGGAACTAAACACATTTCATCTGTTATGGTAACGTCAGGTGCCTTTAAAGCTTTGGAAGATGGTCACTGCTTTTTAAAGCAATTTGGAATATTGACACTGTACCTTCATACATTGGACTCAGTCAAGTGACATATTTTGTGGTTTCTGTACAGACAGAGATAAATATGTCTGACTGCGTCTCTGGAAAGTTACTTGAAATGCAAACGGCCTTTCCAGTTGCTGATTAACTACCCTGCTCACCATTCTAATGAAAGAGATTAAAAATGGCAAAGGCTGCTGGACCTGCTGACCCCATGAAGTTGGAATTTCAAATAAAGTCATTCAGGAGGACAATCATAGCTAGAATATTGATGAGATATAAAACATTCCCCCAATATGTGTCAATTTTATTGTCTTCAACTCACTGTGTGAACAACAGAATACATCAATACTGTCATCACATTACTGAAACTGGCTGGAGAGCCAATCTGCAAGGGGAGCTCTGTGGGTCAGCTTGGGATGTAAAGACTAGAGAGAAGTCATTTTTTTTCCATTAGTACTCAAATAGATTTCTGGGCTTTCTGCCCAGAATACTTAATCAGGCTTCACTGAGAGCCCAGAAATACATTAACCTGTTGAAACACATAAGCTCCAAAGAAAGCATTGCTTAATTGGCAGCTCTAACTCTTATTAATGCTGTTAATGTCACAATGTTTATTTACATACAATAAAAAGTTTCAGGTGCTTCCACTTCAACTATTGAAACTTTAAAAATGTCTGGATGATTGACAATTTTCTTGGGCTATAGCAAAAAAGTTTTTTTTAAAGAAAGTGAGAAATTATCATAGAACCCTACAGTGCAGAAAGAAGCCACTTGACCCATCGAGTCTGCACTGATCACAATTCCACCCACGCCCTACCCCCATATCCCTACATAATTTACCGGCTAATCCCTCTAACCTATGCATCTTAGGACACTGATGGCCAGTCAACCTAACCTGCACATCTTTAGACTATGGGAGGAAACCAGAGCACCCAGAGGAAACCCACGCAAACAGAAGGAGAATGTACAAACTCCACACAGTGACCTGAGCCAGGAATTGAACCCAGGTCCCAGGAGCTGTGAAACAGCAGTGCTAACTACTGTGCTACCGCGCTGCCCATAAATGGTTATTTATTTTAAAGCTTGTTTTTACATATCCTATTGCCACTGTAGGGTTCATTGGTTCAACCTAGTGTATAGTGGATGAATGGGCATGAAAGCATCATAGCTTGGCATTGGAGACATGAGGGGCCAGAGGGATGTGTTGGGGACATACCTTGGCATAGAGGCATCAGGGGCCAAAGAGGTTGGTGGAGAGTGTGCCTTGGTTGGGTGGCAAAATGCGCCATAGGGGTTGTTTGGGAGAACATGAGAGGACCTTTTGAATTTACTTTTACAAGCTTTCCCCCATGCAGACTATGGTTCACAACACCTCTGAGGTGCTGTGAACCACGACTCATTGAAAACCTGACACAACTCAATGAAAACTGCAGAGGACCAGGACATGCCTATCCCACAATGTTACTGGTCAAGTCAGGAGTGCACAATGCAGGCTTTTGATCCAAACCCACCTGTAATGACATTTAGGATGGGAACAGGAATCCCAGAATCAGGTCCCGAGCACAAATTTTAGAGAGCTCTTGAATTATCCCAAATCCAGGTCACCGCATTATAGAAAGGATGTGGAAGCATTGGAAAGAGTGCAGAGGAGATCTACCAGAATGTTGCCTGGTATGGTGGGAAGGTCTTATGAGGAAAGGCTGAGGGACTTGAGGCTGTTTTGTTTAGAGAGAAGGTTAAGAGGTGGCTTGATAGAGGCACACAGGATGATCAGAGGATTAGATAGGGTGGACAGTGAGAGTCTTTTCCTCGGATAGAGGTGGTCAGCACGCGGGGACATAAGCTTTAAATTCAGGGGTGATAGGTATAGGACAGATATCAGAGCTAAGTTCTTTACTCAGAGAGTAGCAAGGGCGTGGAATGTAACAGTAGTGGACTCGCCAACATTAAGGGCATTTAAATGGTCATTGGATAAACATATGGATGATATTGGAATAGCGTAAGTTAGATGGGCTTTAGATTGGTTTCACAGGTCAGCGCAACATTGAGGGCTGAAGGGCCTGTACTGCACTGTTATGTTCTATATTTCTTCATTCAGGGAGCTCAGTCACAATTTGTTCTGCAGCAGCCAGAATCTTCCGATCTCCATTGTGTCCAGTGAACCAAGAAAATATCCTTCAGGCCAGCAATGTTTCAACAACAAGCTTAAGGACTTTGTAAATAAGTGAAATATTTCTGTTTACTCTGGTAGTAACCTAAGAGCATGTCGCGTCTTTCAAAATCATCTTTTCTTGTGTGTGAATGTGCATGTTTGTGGTGTGACTGTTTGCTGCGTTTCCATATCATGTCCTGTAAAAAAAAATTTATCCTTTTTGTTGATTTAAACTTACAAGAAACTCTGTTTGTGCCTATTCTTTGAAGTCACAACACTTAAGAAGTTAAAACACTTCACAAAAATACATCTTGTAGCAGACAGTCAAGAGGTGAGAAAGGAGGGGAAATTATTCAATATTGTTCCCTATTGCAATAAATTAGGGGCTGGAGTCCTTGACTTGAAACCATTGGAAGGTAACCAGCGGAATGCCCCAGGGATCTGTTCTGGGACCCTTGCTGTTGTAATTTTCATAAATGACCTGAATGAGGAACTGGAGGGATGGGTTAGTAAGTTCGCCGATGACACGAAGGTTGGTGGTGTTGTGGATAGTCTGGAGGGATGTCAGAAGTTGCAGTGTGACATAGATAGGATGCAAGACTGGGCAGAGAAGTGGCAGATGGACTTCAACCCGGATAAATGTGTAGTGGTCCATTTTGGCAGGTCCAATGTGATGAAGGAATATAATATCAAAGGTAAGACTCTTAGCAGCGTTGAGGTTCAGAAGGACCTTGGGGTCTGGGTCCATAGGATTCTTAAATAGACCTCGCAGGTGGAGGATGTGGTCAAGAAGGCGTATGGTGTACTAGCCTTCATCAATCGAGGAATTGAGTTCAGGAGTCGGGAGATAATGCTACAGCTTTATAAGACCCTAGTCAGACCCCACTTGGAGTACTGTGTGCAGTACTGGTCGCCTCATTACAAGAAAGATGTGAAAGCTATTGAAAGGGTGCAGATGAGATTTACAAGGATGTTGCCTGGATTGGGTGGCATGCCTTATGAGGATAGGTTGAGGGAGCTAGGTCTTTTCTCCCTGGAAAGACGGAGGTTGAGGGGTGACCTGATAGAGGTTTATAAGATGTTGAGAGGTATTAATCGGGTGGATTCTCAGAGGCTGTTTCCCAGGGCTGAAATAGTCGCTACAAGAGGACACAGGTTTAAGGTGCTGGGGAGTAGGTACAGAGGATGTGTCAGGGGTAAGTTTTTCACTGAAGGTGGTGGGTGAGTGGAATCGGCTGCCGTCAGTGGTGGTGGAGGCGAACTCATTGGGGTCTTTTAAGAGACTTCCGGATGATTACATGGGATTTAATGGGATTGAGGGTTATAGGTAGGCCTAGTAGGTAGGGATATGATCAGTGCAACTTGTGGGCTGAAAGGCCTGTTTGTGCTGTAGTGTTGTATGTTTTATGTAATTAATTTCGAATCAGGAATTAAAATTAATTATCAGAATTAAATGAAAACAAAATGGGGATGATCCTCCCATCCCGTTGCACTGACTTTTTAGCACAGAGGGCTGGGAGATTCTTGCGTCAGCCGATTTGTGGGATTCACATGAGCGTTCCCACCCTAATCGCGTCTTCCAACCAAAATTTTTGGTGCCGACGGAACCACTCTGAAAATCAGTGTAACAGACATTTGCATGCATTTACATAACTTAGCATCTGATTAGTGGGTCCGCAACAACAATCTCCATCCTCATTGGCGTCTCCACCTCTCTGGCGTGGTTTACAACCACTATATAAAAGGGAATTGGCATGGCAGCATTCAACAGGAGTAAGGAGGCAAGTTTTACGGAGCTCCCAGAGTGCTGAGGAGGTTGGAGGCAGAGCCTGGAGATTTGCTGTTCACTGTGGGGAGGTTCCTGGAGACCTTCTGGTACTGTGCCCTGATCCTGTGGAGTGGGGTTGGGGCCCTTAATGGAGTGCTGGCCAGGCTGCTCTCTACAGCCACTGTGCTGTTCCTTTGTTCTGGCTGTGGGGTGTACTGAGGGACTGGACTAAGTGCTGGGGTTTTAGGGAGGGGTGGGAAGGCTCATCAGTTCAAGCAGCTGGTGCTCCAAACTGGGCTGCTCACGTTAACATAAACACTCACTGCATCTGAATGGGAACCCACCTTGTGATGATTAGGAGTCTGCCCCTGCCCCATTACCCTGATCTGCAGCATATTCCTGAAAGGGAATGCTGTAGTTGCATTCATGGCAATGGCTCAGGGGAGCACAATGACCACGCCCCCATACAAGCTACACGCTGTCGCTGCCTGCCATGTTCACGATGCCAATGGCAGGCAACATAATCAGGTGATGCATGGCACCACAGATCGTGCTGTGTTGTCAGCATCCACAAGTGGGAGAACTGGACCCAGTGAAGGATGGGGGGTGGTGGTGTCGATGGTGCTGGGGTAGATGCAAGCAATGACATGAATCTATCTTTCTCTCTCTAACCCCTCACTATGCAGAATGGATCTCAAACTGGTTGATCTAGCGCTGGCCATCACGATGGTAGTTGAGGAGGAGGAAATGGCAGCTCAGGATGTGGAGGGCATGAGGAGGCCAGTGCAGAAGCAGTGACAGCAGCCCTTAACCATGACAAGTGGGGTCATTTCAGGCACCCAGTGGCGACCTCTGTGGGATCTCACAGGCCTCAGTACACACGTGTACGCCAGCTCACAGATGCTTTGTACACCCAGGCAGGCCAATACATCAATTTTGATGTTGGAAAGTAGAACAGGCAGTCCATAACATTTGGTCAAGCATCATGCAGCACAGCAGTCTGTGCCTTAATGCATGGGATTGAGGACCACTCAGCTCTGTAGGGAGAGAATCTGAGACAGATTAGCCACTGCTGTGTGGGGAAAATAACAGTTTATTGTGGCCATTTTAGGGAAAATAGTTACCAATGGAGGTGGAGGTGGGGGTGGGGGGGGTTGCTGTTGCGGGGAGGGGTTGGATGCAGTATTTGATGGGGGAGGTCTGTTGTTGAATGTTCTTCAGGTATCTGAGTGTGGTTTGACATTGATATTACAGCACATGTGCAGGTTTCAGAATGGGATCCACACTCACCCTTGCTGCCCAAAGAAGGTTGTTGAGTTTCTTCAGACACCGTTCCCCAGAGCGAGGTGTCAAGGTCTGGGCGTTAACTGCAGCCGCTGCCACCTCCTCCCACAATGGCTTTGTGGCGTGATTCCTTAGGCAACGGCCCTGAGTGGGGAGCAGCAGCTGGCGCCTCTCCTCCACTGCGCCCATCAGGCACAGTGAACCTCAGCCTGATAGAACCTCAGGGCAGGTTTCTTTCCAACCACCTTCCTGGCGTGATTGGCTGTGTATCCATTGTTGCAGCTTATACACAGCTGTAGCTTGTCAGGGGAGTCCAAGTGCAGTCAGTTTGGGCAGTCTTGGGCCCGTTAGTAAAATTTCCCAGTGCAAAATGTAAAAGGAACCTTTTACAGGGTGAGCTATCTCCCAAGATACTGATTGGCTCTCATTCAGAAAGGTACTGTGTCCAAGGGGTGCAATGCTCAAGGCTCTCATTCAACAAGGGAGAATGCTTGCAGACAGTGTGGTGCATGGCAGCACATCATTGGAACAGCAATATCTGGGGCATTGGGCGATGGGGAGGCCAGCAATGCCCGGGTCATTGGGAAATGGGGAGGCCAGTGATATCTGTTTTTGGGGGGGGAGGGGGGGGGGGCAACATCTGTGGGTGTGGCTGAGGGGCCAGTGAATGCCTCGGGGTTGGAGGGGGATGGGGGGTGGTTGAGAGGCCAACAATGTCTGTGGAGGATTGAAGCCAGCAATCTCAGTGCTAGGAGGTCCTTTTAGTGATCTCTCAGAGATGTGCACATGCACGGGGTCTCGCTGATCATTGTCAAGTTCAGCCTCTTCAGCAGGAATAAGCCCCACTCCCTGGTTTTTAATGATAATCACACTCGTGGCCTATGCAGTGCACAGAGTGTGGGAGATTCATTTTAGGAAACACACTGAAAAAGCAGCGTGATTTCACTCCAGACATCATGTGAATTCAATACTTAGAATTTTTGGGGGAGAATTCCGGCCAATATCGATCAGCTGGCTTTCTTATAGTTTCATTGTACCAAGTATTTAAATGACCACATTTGATGTTGAAACCTTTATGGATGAGGATAAGTATTACTTAGATTAACTAAAAATAGTCAAATAAATTGTAAACATTTGAATTAGCTGTGTTATCAATTAGCCTACACTGCTTCAAAATTATCAGCAACACCAAATATTGTGCTGGAAAAAGATGTGAATTGCAGTAACCCAAACTCTCAGGTCAATATTTGTTTCTTTTGGTACTGCAGTAAGCATAAAAACATTCTAATTAAACAAGAGGAATATAAATTAATATGGATGCACTGCAGCAAGGGTAAGGCTAATGAAGATAAACTCCACTAAAATCAAAACACTGTTTGAAATATCTAGAAAATATTTCCATGCCATGCAGTGGTGTACATGGTTAAAGGTTAAGCATTTAACAGTGCATAAGGTGAAAGATAAACTCAATGAGGTCAAATTTGGCTACATTTTTAGACTACAAATTATAGACTACAATTATTTGGGATCAAATTTCTATACTACTATAATTTGTTAATTACTGCTGCACATCAAGTCAAATATTTTTCTTCCTGATTTCTCTTCTTTAAAATGCATCTCCTGCACCATCTGTCATTCACAACTGAGCAAGTAAACAAGTGACTCCCCCACATCTCTATATCCGTTCCTCTTCAGTGTGCATGGAGCTTCCCTTGGTAACAGATCAGCAACTGATGTACAATTCCTTGCTGTAATGCATTGGCACAACACTCTGAAGCAGTTAGCATTAGAAGAATATAAAAAAGCAGGAATGTGTTATCCCACTGTTTAGATGAATGAGAGTGTTGCCCTCATTTACATTCGAAGGGATAGACTTAGGACTCAGTTTTCCGAGAAATCTTCCTATTTTGTGTAAATTGTATTCAAATATATGTTCAAGTTTTGAAATAAGACTTCACAACACATGTTTGTCAATCATTGTAGAATATGTTGTCAGTGAAAGGCTGTAGGAAACCAGAAACATTAATCCATCTCCAAAATTGCACTGTGTTGGTGGTGCTGCTCGAGTGACGATATTAAATGGACAATATTGTCAGGAATGTTTTTCTGCATTTGTTTACAAACACACTGTGGCTGTACTATGGCAATGAAATTGCAATTACTTACAAAAATGCTACTGCTGAGACAGAGAAATAAATTAGACATAGCAACAAGAATGCAAAATTGTAAAGGATCCTGGGGAAAAATAATTAAAGCATCGTAACTTCACAGCGTGAACCTAAAATCTGTACCCAGCAATTTTGGAGTACTGCAGGGTCTTTGAGTGTAGCTTCAATCTGTAGGTGTATAAGATCATCTTTCAGCAGCAAGATGAAATATAGAAAGTAGGAACCAAAGCAATCTCTTATCTGAAGGCAATTGGAAAAGTCAAATCATGACAAGTGTGAAGGTAATGAGCAATTCACCAGGCAAAAACAGGTCCAGATACAGGGTTGGATGGTAGGATATGTTTGATGCAACATTGAAACTTAATGGAGTTTTGATTTTCTGCTGCTATAACTAAAGGTTGTTTTTCTATTTTGTAACTAATAAAGTGTTGTGTTAAAAGAACAAGGCTTCATTATATTTACATGCAAAAAATTGATGTTAAGTTAGAATTTTTCTTTATATATAACCAACACTTTACACCATAACTCACAAGGCCAGCAAGTGGCTTGGTAACTATGAGCTTCAGCACCTCCACATCATAACTATAAGCTACACAGATCGAGAAAGTCTTGTAATCAGACACAGTTTCTGCTCCTGATCACAAGCCAGTAATTACTGTTGGAGATGCACAATTAAGTATTGATACGGGTAGAATTGGTCTGAATTGAGATGCTCTATGGTCAAGTTTGCTCCAAATTTCTTCAACAACACATTGTAAATGTGTGACCTCCACCATCTGGAAGGGCACAGACAGCAAGTGGCTGGAAACCCACCACCAGCAAGTCGTTCTCCAGGTCATACTCCTGTCTTGGGCATCTATCAACTCTTCCTTCATAGTCACTGTACCTTTCAGAACAACACATTAGATGGGCTGCAGTAGTTCATGGCAGCAGTTGCAGCATCTCCTGAAGGGTGAATAAGCATGGGCAATAAATGCTGGCTTTGTCAACGATGCCCACATCACAAAAAATAATTTTAAACTCTTACTGTGCATGCATACATTTGAAGCATTATTTTGGACAAAGTAATCAAAGTAGGGAAAGTGGCCAACGAACTGTATCCAATGTGATTACTGCTGTCAGAAAACACAATCTGGAGAGAATTGGGGGAGGAGGAACCTGCTCACAGTTACAATGCATGTTTGAAGGTCGACAACAACCCAGCTCATGAGTGACCCTTCTACTCAATTCAAATGTTGACTTGTCGATTTCTAACTATGTTTCACTGATAGTATTGAATATCAATTTTTGCAGCTTACTATTAACGGGTTCAAAATCAAAAGCCGCTGGCTATTAATCCAGTATCCTCATCACTGGACTACCATAAAATCACTGCAGTGCAGAGGTAGGCCATTCAGCCCAATGAGTCTGCACTGACACACTCTGACAGAGTATCCCACCCAGACCCTTTTCCACACCCGATCCCCATAACCCCATGCATTTACCACGGCTAATCCATTTAACTTACACACATTGGGACACTAAGGGGGAATTTAAGCATGGCCAATCCACATAACCTGCGCATCTGCGCAGACACGGGAGAATGTGCAAACACCACACACACCTAAAACTGGTTTTGAACCCAGGTCCCTGGCATTGTGAGACAACAGTGCTAACCACCGTGCCACCTTGCCGCCCCTTCAAGCTATTACAACCATAACAGGATTCCCACAAGCTTAGTTTCCCCTTTTAATACTGCACTGATATTAAAGGCTTCAAGTACAAACACAGGCAGATTTCACCAAATGGCTGAGGTAGCTTCTTGCAGGCCAGTGGAAAAAGAAACACCACTGAACTGTATGGACAGGCTCAGTAGAGAGCTCAGTTAGAAAAAAATTGGAGCAAGCACATGCTGAAGGCTGCACTTACAATATTGCCTTAGTACCGAAGTCTTTATTGATGCTGAAGAAAACAATCTGCTTAGATGGTTCCCAGTGCTTCCAGGGACCTTGTTGCCTTACTGCTGAAGTCAGGGCTGTTGAAAGTGGCAGTTATGGACATTAATTGCACCACAAGTTTCTGGAAATTGGCCTCAAGATTTAACATATTCATTTACACAAAAAAGGGCTTCATTAACACAGTATTACTCCATGCTATTGTATCAACTAAATCCTGGTGTGACAGTCGTATGTGTTCATCTAAATTTCTAATGCAATCAATGATTATCTAATTACTGTATACTCAAATAGCTTCATACATCATAGCCTAAAATTAGAATATAGATGTGATATTAATATTTCATGTTGTGCTGTAATCAAAGAGGAAGACATTGATGTTCTATTTGAGATTTTGGATGTATAGTTTAGCCAACTGTTAATCTCAGAGTTGGCAGAAGCTTTTTCTAGAAAATGAGTTCCAAGTGTTCCAAAGATATTTCACCTTCACAAAATAATTCTTAAATTTCTCTTCTCAGGCCAGCTCAATACATTTCGGCATTATTTGACTCTTATTTTAAGAACATTAGTCAGTTTTTCAATTTGAGAGGTGGGAAAAATTTATTTGTTGCACATTCATAGAATAAAAATATTACACAGCATATTCATTTATTTATTAGTGTCACAAGTAGGCTTACATTAACACTGCAGTGAAGTTACTGTGAAAATCCCCTAGTCGTCACACTCCAGCAACTGTTCAGATAGTGGGGGAGAAGTTAGCATGGACAAGGCACATCTTTTGGACTGTGGGAGGAAACCAGGGCACACGGAGAAAACCCATGTAGACATGGAGAGAATGTGCAGACTCCACACAGACCATGACCCAAGCAAAGAATCAAACCCGGGTCCCTGGCGCTGAGAGACAACAGTGCATACACCGAATGCTATTTGCTCTCTCTCTCTCTCCATTATTTGCTGTGAAGCTTTGAATCTTGGTACCTCACTGAGGATGAACTGCAGGCAACATGAATTCATATCTGGAGTACTATCAACAGAAAATTGGTACTTTATTCCCAAGGCAATATAGGTGTGCATTGCAGCTAAGTTTACTTTAAATGAAATTTCATCAACTTACCTGACCATTGGTTCAGGTGTTGCAACATAGCAGCTTTTAATACTTTTCCCAGGAAGAAATGGTTTCTATACCTAACATGAAGCCATTGCTACCCAGTGCAATTTCAGTGACTAACCTGGACAGGTCCCAGAAATATATTAATTAGCTCATTAATGTTTATGCAAATTAATGGGAAAGAAATCTACCACCCTTAC
The DNA here is from genome assembly GCF_965287045.1 of Carcharhinus amblyrhynchos. Taxonomy (NCBI): domain Eukaryota; kingdom Metazoa; phylum Chordata; class Chondrichthyes; order Carcharhiniformes; family Carcharhinidae; genus Carcharhinus; species Carcharhinus amblyrhynchos. Next base: position 81,510,821 of record NC_137331.1, on the reverse strand, counting down.
TTGGTCTGGTCTACATGTGACTCCAGAGCCATAGCAATATGGTTAACTCGCAACTGTCCTCTGAAATGGCCTAGCAAGCCACCCAGTTGCATCAATCACTACAAAGTCTCAACAAAGAAATGAAACCAGATGGACCACCTGGCATCAGCCTAGGCACCAGAAAAGACAACGGTAGAACAAACAGCCCTGTGGACCAAAGTCCTCCTTATTAACATCTGGGGACTAGTGCCAAAATTGGGAGAGCTGTATCTCAGACAAGTCAGTCAATCAACAGCCTGACATAGGCATTCTCACAGAATAATACCTTACAGATAACACCCCAGCCAAGACCATTACCATCCCTGGATATGTCCTGTCCCACCAGCAGGACAGACTCAGCAGAGGTGGTGACACAGTGGTATACAGTCCAGGAGGGAGTTGCCCTGGGACTTCTTAATATCGATTCTGGACCCTATGAGGTCACATGGCTTCAGGTTAAACATGGGCAGGGAAACTTCTTACTGGTTATCACATACCAACCACCTTTGGCTGATAAATTAGTACTCCTCCACGTTGAACAACACTTGGAGGAAGCACAGAGTGGCAAGGGTGCAAAATGTACTCTGGCTGGGGGATTTCAATGTCCATCAGCAAGAATAGCTCAACAGCAGCACTACTGATTGGACTGGTTGGGTCCTAAAGGACACAGCTGCTAGGCTGAGTCTGTAGCAGGTGGTGAAGGAACCAACAAGAGGAAATAACATACTTGACCTCATCCTTACCAATCTGCCAGCTGCAGATGCATCTTTCCATGATAGCTTTGGTAAGAGTGACCACCGCACAGTCTGTGTGGAGACAAAGTCCTGTCTTCATGTTGAGAATAACCTCCATTGTGTTGTGTGGCACTATCACCGTGCTAAATGTGACAGATTTCGAACTGATCTTGCAACTCAAGACTGGGCATCCAAGAGGCCGTGTAGGCCATCAACACCAGCAGAACTGTACTCCAGCACAATCTGCAACCTCATAGCCTGGCATATGCCCCACTCAATCATTATAATCAGGCCAGGGGATCAATCCTGATTCAATGGAGAGTGTAAAAGGGCATGCCAGGAGCAGCACCAGGTATACCTAAAAATGAGGTGTCAACCTGGCGAAGCTACCAAACAGGACTACTTGTATGCCAAACAGCAAGTGATAGACAGAGCTAAGTGATCCCACAACTGACGGATCAGACTTAAGCTCTGCAGTCCTTCCACATTGAGTCATGAATGGTACTGGACAATTTAACAACTCACTGGAGGAGGAAATGTCACAAATACCCCCTCCTCAATGATGGAAGAGCCCAGCACATCAGTGCAACAGGTAAGGCTGAAGTATTCACAGCAATCTTCAGGCAGAAGTGCTGAATGGACAATCCACCTTGACCTCCTCCAGTGGGCCCCAACATCTCAGATCAGTATCCAGCCAATTCAATTCACTCCACACAATATCAAGAAATGGTTGGAGGCACTGAATACCACAAAGGCAATGGGCCTTGATAACATTCCAGCAAAAGTACTGAAGACTTGTGCTCCAGAACTTGCTGCTCCTTTAGCCAAGCTCTTCCAGTACAGTTACAACACTGACATCTACCCAACAGTGTGGAAAATGGCCCAGGTATGTCCTGCACACAAAAAGCAGGAAAAATCCAACCCAGCCAATTACTGCCCAGTCTACTCTCAATCTTCAGTAAAGTGATGGAAGGGGTCATCAACAGTGCTATCAAGCAGCACCTGCTCAGCAATAGCCTGCTCAGTGATGCTCAGTTTGTGTTTTGTCTGGGTCACTCAGCTCCAGATCTCAAGGCAGCCTTGGTTCAAACATGGACAAAAGAGCTGAATTCCAGAGGTGAGGTGAGAGTGATAGCCCTTGATATCAAGGCTACATTCAACTGAGTGTGGCATCAAGGAGCCCCAGCCAAACTGGAATCAATGGATATCAGGGGGCAAACTCTCCGCTGGTTAGAGTCATACCTGGTACATAGGAAGATGGTTGTGGTTGTGGAGGGTCAGTCATCCCAGCTCCAGGGCATCTCTGCAGGAGTTCCTCAAGGTAGTGTCTTAGGCCAACAATCTTCAGCTGCTTCATCAATGACTTTCCCTTAATCATAATGTCAGAGAGTGGGGATGTTTTCCAATGATTGCATAACGTTCAGCACCATTCACAACTCCTCAGACCCTGAAGCAGTCCATATTCAAATACAACAAGATCTAGACAATATCCAGACTTGGGCTGACAAGTGGCAAGTAATATTCATGCCACACAAATGCCAGGTGATGACCATCACCAATAACGCACACTCTAACCACTGCCCCTTGACATGGTGGAACGGTGGTTAGCAGTGCTACCTCAGTGCCAGGGATCCAGGTTCAATTCTTGGCTTGGATCAATATCTATGTGGAGTTTGCACATTCTCTGCATGTCTGCATGGGTTTCCTCCAAGTGCTCCGGTTTCCTCCCATAGTCTAAAGATATGCAGGTTAGATGCACTGGCCACGCTAAGTTCTCCCTTTGTGTACCCACTGGCACTGGAGTGTGGCGACTAGGGAATCTTACAGTTTACATGTAAACCTATTTGCGACTAATAAATAAAACCGTATAAATAAACTCCAATGGTGTTACTTACCATCACTGAATTCCCCACTGTCAACATCCTTGGGATGACCATTGACCAGAAACTCAACTGGACTCACCACATAAACATAGTGGCTACAAGAGCAAATCAGAGGCTGGGAATACTGCGATGAGTAACTCACCTCCTGAGTTTCCAAAGCCTATCCACCATCTACAAGGCACAAATCAAGAGTGTGATGGAATACTCCCCACTTGCCTGGATGGTGCAGCTCCAACAACACTTGAGAAGCTTGACACCATCCAGGACAAAGCAACCTGCTTGATTGGCACTATATCCACAAAAGTTCCTTAGACAGCATCTTCCAAACCCAAATCACTTCCATCTAGAAGGATAAGAGCAGCAGATACATGGGAACACTACCATCTGCAAGTTCCCCTCCGAGGCATGCACCATCCTGACTTGGAAATATATCACCATTGCTGCAGTTGCTGGCTCAAAATCCTGGAATTCCCTCTCTATTAGCATTCTGGATCAACCCACAACACATGGACTGCAGCAATAAGAAGGCAGCTCACCACCACCTTCTCAAAGGCAATTAGGGATGGGCAACAAATGCTGGCCAGTCAGCGACACCCGTATCCCACAAGTGAATAAAAATTATATAAGCTTTGCTTTGCACCACTGCAAAAACCTAGCAATTGTAATTTAAGACCAACATTCAGCCCATTCTATGTGAAAGCAGATGGCATTATATTTTTTCCAAGCCTTTTTCCAAACCAATTTAAATGTATTGGTTAGACTGAAACTTGGCTCAAGAAATCCAGTGATTTACAGTAATTGTAATAGTAAATATACCTCATAGGGCCAGGGACCCAGGTTGAATTCTGGCCTTGGGTGACTCTGTGTGTAGTTTTCACATTCTCCCCGTTTCTGTGTGGGTTTCCTTCAGGTGCTCCAGTTTCCACCCACAGTCCAAAGATGTGAAGGTCAGGTTGATCGGCCATACTCAATTGTCCCTGTGTGTCAGGGAGATTAGCCGGGATAGGGCTTGGGTGGGACTGTTGTCAGTACAAACGCGATGGGCAAAATGGCCTCTTTCTGTAGAGATGCTATGATTCTATGAAATATTGTAACCATTTTTTTCTGTTCATTTTACAAACAATACAACCACATGCTTGTAAAAGTTTGCTATCGGGCAGCAACTGTTGACCAAAAAAATGGTCATGTCCGCAACAGGTTCTATCCCCACAGTTTACTGTTTCTGAAATCTTAAACTGAGTATGCTTATTAGCTCAGTGTGAGTACATTGAACATAATATAAAGATATGCTGGGAGTTGAGGTGGAGAAAGAGAAACAGCTGATGCATATTGTCTACCTTGCCTGGTTTGAATGGTATCGGATCAGAACAAAAAGCCGTAAAAGAAACAACAATAGCTTGGGTCTCCTCCTCTCCAAAGAAGATTGATTGGTAATAAGCAGCTCTCAATGAAAAAACAATACAGGGAATATACTGTTATACTTTTTTTTTAAAGTATGCCATTGAAAGCACTATTGCATTGGTTTATACACTTGTTGCCCATGGCTAAAGAGTGCTAAGTTATTTTTAAAAATAGGTTAACATTTCTTTTCAGCCTCACATAAAATATCTTCTATATAAAATTGGAATTTTTATATAATGTGTATATGTCAATATATTTACTGAAACACACGCATATATATATATATATGTATATAGACAATATTATTCAGGTATATGTGATTTAAATACATATTTAATGTTAAACAATAATGAATATTAATGTGCCATGACTATTTCCTAATAAAAACTTTAAATGTGACCAAACAGTTAGCAGTAGCATTGCATCAATAATAATTGATATTTAATTGTGAGCAACAAACATTTTTGTAGAATTGGTGCAGACTTACACTATATGCAGCTATGACCTGTAAATCTATTAACCTTGAATTCCTGCACTATTCTATCTGCACAGTGGGAGTTAACCTCAATAAAGCAGCAGTTTTCAATTTCTTTTCCAATATCAACCCATTTTCTGTGAAATTGTAACCATTTGTTTGCGAGAGGTGTTATTGTGATGGCAATATTCGTACTCAAGCATTGTGCACATAAAATAAATTACAAATTCCAATGACAATCAGAAATTAAATTGAACTGATTCAATTTATATCACAGTTATGATTTTGTTTGTGAGATTTATAATTTAACTATATTCAAACTCACATCTGACAAATATAGTCGATTTATTAAGTCATCTTTGCACATTACAATTTAATATGCGCCGTGTTAGAAAATGCCGACTTTTACTTTGTCTATTTAAAGACATGTATTTGTATTTACTTGTGCTTGGTAGAAACACTTACCAGATTCTTAGAATCAGCCTTTTCTAACATTTGATTTCAACTAGTGAATTAAAATGCACGTCTTTGCAAAATCAGCAATGTCCCTGTTTCCATTCTTCCTTGAAACTCAAGTCACATTTAATTACTTTACCGCTATCTCCAAGTTTGCATTCAAGCTACGGCAATAAACAGGTGTACTGCAATACATTTTAAAAAATAACTGCTACATTCTAAGGTTTGGAATGCACGAGCAGGATAGTTTAACCAGCAAACAAAAATGTCAGAAACTAATGAATGGGTTTTGCCCAACAAATGGAAAAAACATTAAGTTAAACAATGTTATTTTAAACTATTTTCTGTGAATAAAAAAGTTTGTTAAAACAGCAACACAGAATGTAAGCACAAAAGATAGGTTCTTCACAAAGCACAGCATGGCTTGCCTCAATGTTATGCATTAGTTCTGTAGCATCATATCTGCTGTTAAGACAGTGATACCTGCAAAATAGAGACAACTAAGGGCCTTGTGACAGTTGCCTTTTTTAAAATGATCATGTGTGCACAGTAAATAAACTAGGTTAGCTAAATATCCCAATATTAGCTGAATCCCCTTATTCTCACTCTCATCTCATCCTGTCTGACTCTGAAGACTTGTCAATTTAAGTTTCATTTTCTGCTTGTTGGGTTTCCAAGTTTGTGGCTATCCTGGAGTCCTTTCATAGAAACATAGAAGATAGGAGCAGGAGGCAGCCATTTGGCCCGTCGAGCCTGCTCCACCATTCATTACAATTATGGCTGCTCGTCTAACTCAATAGCCCAATCCTATTTTTTTCCCCATAACCTTTGATCCCATTCACCCCAAGTGTATATCCAGCCGCCTCTTGAATACATTCAATGTTTTGGCATCAACTACTTCCTGTGGTAACGAATTCCACAGAATTCCACTCTTTAGGTGAAGAAATGTCTCCTCAACTCTATCCTAAATCCTAGTTCTGGATTCCCCCACCATCAGGAACATCCTTGCTGCATCTACCCTGTCTAGCCTGTTAGAATTTTGTAAGTACAAGATCCCCTCTGAACTCCAGCAAAAACAATCCTAACCTAGTCAATCTCTCCTCATACATCAGTCCCGTCATCCCTGGAATCAGTCTGGTAAACCTTCATTGCACTTCATCAAGAGCAAGAACATCCTTCCTCAGAAAAGAAAACCAAAATTGCACACAATATTCTAGGTGTGGCCTCACCAAGGCCTGTATAATTACATCAACACATCCCTGCTCCTGCACTTGAAATCTCTCGCAATGAAGGCCAACATACCATTTGTCTTCTTTACAGCCTGCTGCACCCTGCATGCTTACCTTCTGTGACTGGTGCACAAGGACACCCAGCTCCCGCTACACATTCCCCTCTCCCAATTTACAGCCATTCAGGTAATAATGTGCCTTCTTGTTTTTGCTTCTGAAGTGAATAATCTTTCACTTATCCAAGTTATACTGCATCTGCCATTGATTTGCCCACTCACCCAATCTATCCAGATCATTCTGAGGGATCTCTGCATCCTCATCACATTTGACCCTCCCACCCAACTTGATATCATCTGCAAACTTTGACATATTGTATTTTGTTCTCTCATCCAAATCATTAATATATATTATGAATACCTGGGGTCCCAGCACTGACCCATGTGACACCCCACCAGTTACTGCCTGCCAATTTGGAAAGCACCCATTAATTCCAACTCTTTGTTTCTTCTCTGCGAACCAGTTTTCTATCCACCTCAATACACTTGCCCTAATCCTATGAACTTTAATCTTACACGATAATCCCTTATGCGGGACTTTGTCAAACTTTTTCTGAAAGTCCAAGTATACCACATCGACTGGCTCTCCCTTATCAAATCTACAAGTTACATCTTCAAAGAATTTCAACAGATTTGTCAAGATGATTTCCCCTTCATAAATCCATGCAGATTCTGATCCTGCCACTGTTTTCTAAATGCACTGCTATAAGTCCTTGATAATGAATTCAAGAATTTTCCCCAGTACCGATGTTAATTTTACTTGTCTATAATTCCCCGTTTTCTCTTTATCTCCCTTTCTGAATATTGGAGGGACATTAGCTACCTTCCAATCTGCAGGGGCTGTTCCTGAGTCTATAGAATCCTGGAAGATGACCACCAATGCATCCACTATTTCTACAGCCACTTCCTTAAGTACCCTCAGATGTAGATTATCAGCCCCTGGGGATTTATTCGCCTTCAATTTTCCCAGCACCATTTCTCTACTAAAATTGATCTCCCTCAGTACCTCGTTCTCACTAAATCTTGCATTCTCTAACATTTCTAGCATCTGATTTGTGTCCTCTTTGCGAAGACAGAACCAAGGTATGTGTTCATACTTGTCCAGTTGCTCAGCCATTTCTTTGTCCCCTATCATTCCCCCGTTTCTGTCTGTAGGGGATCTACATTTGTCTTTACCAACCTCCTTCACTTCACGTATCTATAAAAACCTAGTATCAGTCTTTATGTTCCCTGCAAGCTTACTTTCGTACTGTATTTTCCACTTCTTAATCAATCCCTTGGTCTTTCTTTGCTGAATTCTAAACTACTCCCAATTCTCAGACCTATTATTTTTCTTGACCAATCTGTATACTTCTTCCTTGGATTGGATACTCTCTCTAATTTCCTTTGTAAGCTGTGAATTGGCCCTCTTACCCATTTGCTTTTGTACTAGACTGAAATAAACAGTTGCTGCAGTTACCCCATGTATTCCTTGAATGTTTGGAATTGCTTATCCACTGTTATCCCTTTAAGTAACTCTTCCCAATCTACCAAGGCCAACTCATGCCTCATATCCTTATAGGGATTTCCACTGAGAGAGAGATTTCCTGATTTTGGGATCTGCCGTGTTAGCAGCTGGCACTGTTGTGCGGGAAGCCCCAAGAACCAAGAAAATATTTGGAAGCAGTTGAGGATAGGAAACTGAGAAACTATTGCACCAGAGAAGGCGTTCTGATGTGGTTCAGGTGGCTTCCATGTAATCCTCTCCTCCACTCTTCAAGATGCATGCATATTCCTCCTTTCCAGATTAAATATTACCTCAGTAGCCAAATGTGGTGATGGACTGTACAGTCTTAGAGCCCTGCTGCAGAACATTCTTCTCTTTACCCTCTGTTTTTCCATTCAACTAGTGCTCCAACTCTTTGTGTTTTTGCACCTGCTGCTCCCTCTAAAGAGATTGATGTTGCTCAATCTAGCACCCTCCATCCCTGCTTGAGCCTCAAACCAATAACTTCAAATCTTTTCCCTTTCTCCTTTGCTCCCAATGACCCCATTCTCCCATTTTCTTTATCCATTTGTTTGGCAAAACCCTACCACCATCCCAAACACTTCTGATTTCAGAGTCCCTCAGCACTAAGGTCATTCCATATTAAGACGCCTTCTGAATCCTTTGTTCTCTTCCAACTGTGTTCCATGCAGTCATAACTGTCTGCAATGGTGTCATGGAGAGGAAGGAGGATGATGGGCAGAATTTAATCTACTCATTATCATATAAGCAATCTCAAGGCAGCATCGGGGAGACATGCTCCATTTTGTGACAGGACTGGTCATTTTGAGGAACACTGGGTTCTTGACTCAGTATCTGTAATGATAGAGTATCTCCTTTATTCCTTAAATGAGTTAGACAAACATTCAATCCTAGAGGTGCTTCTCTGCCACTATGGATCTGAGGTAAATAAATTACTACAAAAACAAGTCATTTTTCACCCATTACTGCCACACACTTACCTTTTTGCAGTATTTCCAGTTGCAAATGCACTTGGTGATTTGAAAGTTGTCTTTAGTTCGTAACTTGTGAGTGTCCGTAGTTTCAAGGGACAGATTGTATACTATGGCACAAATTATTTGGGACTGTCAATACATGTCCACTATTTGCAGGCGTCCATTTGTACAGGTTTAACTGCAGTTGCAAATTCTTAATTTCTGTTACACTGCGTATTCCTAGGAGAGATGGAAGGGTGTTGTTTACTCATCCAGAAACTAGAACTGAGAGTTTTCATAGCTGAGCAGTATTATGCAATTTACAAGGATCAAGGGCTATTCCTGAAAAATAGGCAATCACTTTCCGAGGTGGACTTGTTCCCTGAAAGCTGTGGGATTCTCATGGCAAAAAGGGGTCACTGATACTACATAATAGAACCATTTACTTGGGGATTGCACCAATTTCCCATATCGTTCATCAGTGTTTTCATAAAAAACAAATACTATGTGGGGCGGGGGGAGGGGATACAAAGGAGGAAGCGAGAACAAAAGAGAGCGAAGCAGTGGGAAGGCAAAACATGGTAAGAGCCTGAGAGATGGAAAAAAACAAAACAGGTCAAGAAAAATTGAGAAGGGGCCAGAGAGAAGAGCAAACAAAGAATGAGGGCAAAGAATGATAGGGGAAAGAGAGAGACAACAGGGAAGGGAGGAAGTGAGAACAAAAAAGGGGAAGAGGAGAAACAGAGCAAAGAAAAGATTGTGAAGTGTAGCGTGAGGGTGAAGAGGAAGAGCGAATAAAGAACATAAGAACATAAGAAATAGGAGCAGGAGTAGGCCATCTAGCCCGTCGAGCCTGCCCCGCCATTCAATAAGATCATGGCTGATCTGTCGTGGCTCAGTTCCACATTCCCGCCCTCTCCCCATAACCCTTAATCCCCTCTCTTATCAAAAACCCATCAACCCGCTTCTTAAAAATATTTAGCGAGGTAGCCTCCACCACTTCAACGGGCAGAGAATTCCAGAGATTCACCACCCTTTGAGTGAAGAAATTCTTCCTCAACTCCGTTCTAAACCGCCCCCCCCCCCTTTATCTTGAGGCTGCGCCCCCTAGTCCTACTGTCCTTTCTGAGCGGGAAGAGTCTCTCCACCTCAAGTTGAGTTAAAGAGAATAAGAAGCAGAGAATGAACAGAAAGTTAAAGAGGAAGATCACAGAGTATGGAGAAAGAGAATACAAAGGGTGAGGAAGGGAAAAAAAAGAGGATATGGATAAGAATCATAGAATGGTTACAGCAAAGAGATGTCCATGCTGTCTCTCTGCAACAGTTATCCCAATCCCCCACCCTTGTCCTATAGCTCAGGAAATGTTCTCTATCCAGGTCATAGAGGTTTACAGTATGGAAACAGACCCTTCAGCCCAACTTGTCCATGCTGCCCCTTTTTTTAAACCCCTAAGCTAGTCTCAATTGTCTGCATTTGGCCCATATCCCTCTATACTCATCTTACCCATGTAATTGTCTAAATGCTTTTTAAAAGACAAAATTGTACCCACCTTTACTACTATCTCTGGCAGTTTATTGCAGACACTCATCACCTGTGTGTAAAAAAATTGCCCCTCTGGACACTTTTGTACATCTCCCCTCTACTTTTAGATTCCCCTACCTTTGGGAAAAGATATTGGCTATCTAGCTGATCTATTCCCCTCATTATTTTGTAGACCTCTATAAGATCACCCCTCAGCCTCCTACACTCTAAAGAAAAATGTCCCAGTCTATCCAGCCTCTTCTTATAACTCTTTCATATAATAGGGTGACAGTATTCCAAGTGTGGCCTTACCAATGTCTTGTACAACTTCAACATCCCAACTCCTGTATTCAGTGTTCTAACCAATGAAACCAAGAATGCTGAATATCTTCTTCACCAGTCTGTCCACCTGTGTCTCCACTTTCAAGGAGCTATGAATGTATACCCCTAGATCTCTCTGTTCTGCAACTCTCCCCACGCCCTACCATTAATTTAGTAAGCCCTGTCTGGTTCAATCTATCAAAATGCATCACATCGCATTTATCTAAATTAAACTCCATCTGCCCTTTATCAGCCCACTGGCCCAAATTGATCAAGATCCTGTTGCAATCAGACATAACTTTCTTCACTGTCCACTATGCCACCAATCTTGGTGTCATCCATGTTTATCCGATTCTCTTTGGGAAGCTATGAATCAATCTACTTCCATGACTTTATCAGGCCACATGTTACAAATCCTAACTACTCACCGAGTAAAAAAGATTTTCCTCATGTTACCATGGTTTCTTTAGACAATCATCTAAACTTGATGTCCGAGGTTTCCTATTCTTCTGCCAATCGGAACTATTTACTCTGTGCAGACCCCTCATGATTTTGAGAAGCTTTACTAAATCCCCTCTTAACCCTCTCTTCTTTAAGGAGAACATCTCCAGTTTATCCAGTCCATCCACATAACCAAAGTCCCTCGTCTCTGGAATCACTCATATAAAACTTTTCTGTACTTTCTCTGAAGCCTTCACATCCTTCCTAAAGCATATACTCAAAATTGGAAACAATACTCCAGTTAAGTTGAACCAGTGTTTTATAACACTTCATCGTAGCCTCTTGCATTTGAACTCAATGCCTTTATTTATAAAACCTAGCACCCTCCATGTCTGTTTAATCACTATTTTAACTATAGTTGCTGTTTTACAACAATTTATGCGTGCAACCCAGGTCTCTCTGACCTCTATGATTATACATTTACACTTATTTTGTATTGCCTCTCTGTGTTCTTCCTACCAAAATGTATCACTTCATACTTTATTGTATTAAATTTAACTTTTTAGATCAGTCCATCCATTCCCCTAGCCTGTCAACGCCATCCTGAAGTCTATCACTATCCTCCTCACAGTTCACAATACTTCCCGGCTTGGTATCATCAGCAAATTTTGCAATTGTGCCCTTTACACCCATGTTGAGGTCATTACTATTTCCCAAGAAATGCAGTGGTCCTCGTCCCAATCTCTCGGGAAACCCATTATATCCCATTTTCCAGTCTGAAAAACAACTATCAATCCTAAGCACTCTGTTTTCTCTCAGTCTGCCAACTTCCTATCCATGTTGCCATTGTCTCTTTTATACCATGGACTCCATCTTTTCTGGGTCGTGTGGCATGATATCAAATGTCTTACATTTCAAATTCTTTCAAGGGATGTGGGTGTCGCTGATTAGGCCAGCATTAATTGCCCATCTCCAATTGCCCTTGAGATGGTGGTGGTGAGCTGCCTTCTTGAACTGCTGCAGTTCGTGTGGTGTAGGTACACCCAAAGTGCTGTCAGGGAGGGAGTTCCAGATTTTAAAGGACATTTCACCAGATCATCTGCATACTATTCTCAGTAACTCTCTCTGTTACCTCAAAGAACAACAGAAGAAAATGAAAGTTGCGGAGAGAAAAAAGGGCAAATATTAGGAGTGAAAGAAGGCTGGGTCAGATATGGCGGAGATGAAGGACAGGGTGGAATACAAAATATAAAAAGAAAGAGCCTGAACAAAAGCAAAGGGAAGGGCAAGCAGAGAAAGAAAACCGATAGCAGACAGAGAACAAAACAAGCTGAGGGAGAGCAAACAAAACAATGGGATAATGACAAGAGAGAGAAAAACAAGAATCAGAGAATCCCCACTGTGAAAAAAAGGCCATTCTACCCATCGAGCCTCCACTGACAACAATCCCACCGTGGCCCTATCCCGGTAACACCACATTTTTACCCTGCTAGTTCCCGTGACACTAAGGAACAACTTAGCCTGGTCAATCAACATAACCTGCACAGCTTTGGACTGTGGGAAACAATCAGAGCACCCGGGGAAGCCCATGCAGACACAGAGAGAATGTGCAAACTCTATACAGACAGTCACCTGAGGCCGGAATTGAACCCAGGTCTCTGGCGCTGTGAGGCAGGAATATTAACCACTGCGCCATCGTGCCTGCTGAATGAAGTAAAAAGATAGAAGAAAAGGAAAATTAAAAATGTAGAATAAGAGGCAGAGCGAGAGAGAGAAATAGACCAAGAAAAAGATGAAAAGAAGAGAACGTGACGGGGGGAAATAAAGGGACGTGCTCTCTTGATCCATTGAAAGAGTAAAAAGGGATGATCAGGTTGTGCGTATACATATACTCATTGGAATGCCACTTAAAAACTAGCAACCTTCTTTGTGGTAACAGCAATAGCTGGCCGGATGCTGCTGGATTATTGTCTACACACTCAATCCATAAATGTAGTGCCTACAATTGGAATGTGGGAAATGGAATTCAGTGAGACCAAAGTAAAAGCATGATCACAGGAACACATAATAGAGTAGAGATCCAAGGGGTCTTCAAAGCTGCAGATAAAAAGAGTCAATACCTTGATGAATGCCTTAGCACAAACTAAAAGGGAGAATTTCTACTAGAAAATATAGTACAAAAATAATGGTAGCAACATCAAATAAAACAGAAATGATTCACTAATAAGGCAGATATTTCTTGTGTTAAAACAGAAGCTCACATAAACAAGTGCTGAAATTTAAATATCAACAGTACTTAGCTCCCACAGTCTATGTCACACATTGTAGACAGACTAGAAATAAAACAGAAACTAGGACAGCACTGCGTTACTTTCCTTAGTTCAAATAAAAGCAACATCATGGAGTGGGAGCACAGTAATACCAACCTGGATCACACCTGGGGCCAAAGCCTGAAACTCTTACTGGCAATTTGCTGGAGGCTACGGCCCTCTCCCGAACCTTGAATGGAGATGGGTGTAGAGGTCCAGAAGGAGCTAGGGATGCGGTAATGGAGTCAGGGGACATTGAAAGGAAGGGGTGCCATGGATGGGGCCAGTTATCGGGTAGCAGTCAGGACAGTTTGGTTGCAGCCTTGTTGTGCGGGTTGTGGATGGAACCAGGTGGGAGACAGGGGACAGCAGATGGAACTGGTGGGGGAGGGCGGGGAGGGAACACTTCCTTCTTTGCTCTCTCCATCCATCCACCCACTTACACCACCCTCAGAGTTGTTCTCACATTATCACCCAATCTATGGACAGCAGCTTCCCATTTTGAACTGTGCTCCTGCACCCATATCACAAGCTTCCCTCTCCCTGTAGCTTCAGCCTCTGGTAGGGGCAGCAGGGAAACAGCAGAAGCTGTCCCAGAATGCACCACACAGGATGTACATGTCCAGCACGCAGGTAACATCAAACTGAAAATATTAAAACAAATCTGAAAATAATGCCCTAAAAATAAACAATATTAAAACAAAGAAAAGCGGGGTGACTTAAATTGAGGATTTACTCTCCTCAAAGGTTTGTAGGCCTCAAGGAGACTATAGAGATAGGGAGGAACCAGACCATGGATGGATTTGAAAGCAAGGTACAGAATTTTAAAATTGAAGGGTGGAATTTTATGCCACCATCAGCAACAGGAATTTTAGTTCATTTGACAAAAAATCTGTGTACTGACATTGGGATAAACTATTGGAATTTTGTTCTCCCAAATTTCAAGGTGTGTTCAGGGCAGGTCGAGCTTCCCAATAGACAATTTTGGGAATGTCATTCACATGCATTAGCATCTCATGCATGCTCGTTAAAATACCACATCGTCAGAAAGTCCAAAGATGTGTGGGTTAGGTTGATTAGCCATGCTGAATTGACCGCAGTGCCAGGAGATTAACAGGGTAACTGTGCGGGATTCTGGGAATAGCTCTGGGTGGGATGTGGTCGGTACAGACTCAAATTTGATAAGTGACGTGTACGATTCTTCCAAAGTGACTTCAGCCACGTAGTTAAATTAGTCAGGAATCCTTCAAGGTGGGAGGACCACCTTTTCAGGTCGGCGGAGTTCAATGTCAACACATTAGGCCAATTAAAAGGGAGATCCTAATAATTGAGGGAACTAGATGTCAAAAGTACACACTTGTGTTTTCCTCTCTATTGCGAAGCCCACTCTACAGCAAGGTGTGCCACTGCCATTCATTCTGTGCCATTTGCCACCCACTGCAGTCAAAGGCAGGGATGAAGGGAGGGAGTGAGAAAGAGAGGTGGGTGTCTCCTAGGGGCAAGGCTGGTGGATGGCAGCCAACTTGAGACTCCAAACTTTTATCCTTTCAGGTGAATGATCATACCTGGCAAGGACTCATGTTGCCATGGCAATGATCTCTCTGTAGGGCTTCCAGGGTGGTGCAGGCAAGCAAAAAAGCGTCCATGAGCAGTTTAGGACACATGGCTCTCATCACCCTGCTTAAAGAGCAATGTATCCATATATATTCATGTATGAATATCCAATCTCTTGTGCTCCAGGGTGTCTTTTACCTGGGCAGGATGGGATGCCACGTCAAGGCAGGTGAAGGGCTTTGCAATTGCCGGCTAACTTTGAGATAGAGGGAAACCTGTAAAGACACGCACATTAAATTTATCAATTTGTTCACACGTCCACTGATGCATCCTGATTTGGTATTGGCTCTCAACTAGAGGAGGAGAAGGATGGCCCATTGCTGGTTAGCATAGGACCAGAAGGAGCAAGGCTCTGGGCAGCATAAGTTCAGGTAGTTGGTGAACACGGACCAATGCAACACTGAGCACTGGTTCGATCATGAATGTATCGCTGATGGTGCTCTTATCTAGACATGAGCGAAAGGCAATGGTGGATGCACCCTCCCATGTCCTGGGACATGGTTGTTCAAATCTGTAAATTTCTCCAGTACGAGCTGCAGCCATAAGTACTCCAAAGGAGCTGCACGAAGCTCCTGGCCTGCAACGAGTGTACATGTTCCTGTTTGGCCTTTTAAAACAGTGCCTGGACTTTCAATCTGATGAAGTAATAGCAGGGCAGGCACCTTCCTGTCTGCTCCACCACAAAATTCACCAAGCTCCTTGCTTGTACGTAATTAACAAGCTCAAAAATAGAAGATTGCGCATCTTCACCTACTCTGTTACCCACAGGAATCTTGTCAACGTTCCCACCTGTAGTCTTCAGAATGAGAATTCTGCCCAAGGTGCTAATAAACCAGGATGCGGTGTATGTCAATGAGCACCTCAGTAAAACATATGTGGAGCAGAGTTTTCAATAGTCTCAAGTATTGAGAATATGGGAGGCAAACAACCATAGATTAGGATACATCAAATTTGCAGATTATAAGCGTATGAAGGAAGGTCTCCGCGGTAGATGAATGAAGGTAGGGATAAAGTTGGGTCCATGTTAAACATGTAGAAATCAGTGGTCTTTCCACATGCATGTGTGGTGGGAAGTTTACCTCGGTAGTTAAATATGACACCAATGTTGCTAATGGTCTGAAGTCTCAAAACTCCAGGTTGAAGTCCAAAAGGTTTAACCTGGTGTTGTGGGACTTCTTACAGTGTCCATCCAAGTCCAATGCTGTCATCTCCACATCATGGTTCAGTCTCAGACAGTTGGGAATAGAATTTGTAGCAGGAATTTAAAAACAACGGCTTCTGTCTGCCCAGTATGCCATTTAAGGAAATTCCTGCTCATCCCTTACTGGATGTGGGACAAGCAGGCTGCCAGTGTGAAGACAATATAGTAGCCAAGAGAGGTAAAGAGGGAATGGGATAAAGCTGGGTTTTGTCAGTGTATATGAGGAAACTGACAGCATGTTTTCAGATGATGTCACTGAGAAACGACGTGTAAGAGAAATAGGAAAGGCGTGAAGATAGATCCTATCGAGCTTCTCCACTAAAGCATCCCATTTCAACCATTTCATTTGGTAGCAGGCTTTGTATTCTCATCATTGTGTGTAAAAAGGTTGTTCCCGAATTCCTTATTAGAATTATAAATCACCATCTTATATTTATGGTTCACAGAAAATGCTGGAAAGCCTCAGCAAGTCTGACAGCATCTGTGGAAAGAGAATAGCGCCAATGTTTCGAATCTGGATGCCCTTTCTTCAGAACTGTGAGACCTAAGATTTTCCAGTATTTTTTGTTTTTGTTTCAGATTCCAGCATTCAACAGAACTTTTCCTTTATCTTACATTTGCGGGGATCCGCACAAGTTACTAGTGGTGTACCGCAAGGATCTGTTTTGGGGCCACTGATATTTGTCATTTCTACAAATGACCTGGATGAGAGCATAGAAGGATGGGTTAGTAAATTTGTGGATGACACTAAAGTCGGTGGAGTTGTGGACAGTGCAGAAGGATGTTGAAGGTTACAGAGGGACATTGATAAGCTGCAGAACTGGGCTGGAGAGGTGGCAAATGGAGTTTAATGCGGATAAGTGTGAAGTGATTCACTTTGGAAGGAGTAACAGGAATACAGAGTACTGGGCTAATGGTAAGATACATGGTAGTGTGGATGAGCAGAGATATTGTGGTGTCCATGTGCATAGATCCCTGAAAGTTGGTACTCAGGTTGATAGGGTTGTTAAGAAGGCATACAGTGTGTTTGCTTTTATTGGTGGAGGGATTGAGTTTAGGAGCCATGAGGTCATGTTGCAGCTGTACAAAACTCTGGTGCGGCCGCACTTGGAGTATTGCTTATAGTTTTGGTCGCCGCATTATAGGAAGGATGTGGAAGCATTGGAAAGGGTCCAGAGGAGATTTACCAGGACGTTGCCTGGTATGGTGGGAAGGTCTTATGAGGAAAGACTGAGGGACTTGAGGCTGTTTTCGTTAGAGAGAAGGTTAAGAGGTGACTTAATAGAGGCATGTAAGATGATCAGAGGATTAGATAGGGTGGACAGTGTGAATCTTTTTCCTCGGATGGAGATGGCTAGCATGAGGTGACATAGCTTTAAATTGAGGGGTGATAGGTATAGCACAGATGTCAAAGGTAGGTTCTTTACTCAGAGTAGTAAACATGTGGAATGCCCTGCCTGCAACAGTAGTGGACTCGTCAACATTAAGGGCATTTAAATGGTCATTGGATAAACATATGGATGATACTGTAATAGTGTAGGTTAGATGGGCTTTAGATTGTTGTGCCAACCTGTGAAACCATCAAGGGCTAAAGGGTCTGTACTGCACTGTAATGTTCTACGTTATGTACGTGGAAACATCTACCCCAAAGTTTGAACAGTTCACCTGGCTTTAAAGAGAAAACACCTTGTACAGTCATAAAAGCTGCAGCCTTTTCAGTTCTGGTATTATCTTTTTTGCAGTTTCTCCAGTGTTGATTTTTTGAGAGCAGAACATCACACAAGCAAGCCTAAGCATGGTTCTATATAACTTTAATGCAACTTCTCTGCTTTGAATTCATTCCTCTAGAAAGTGAGACTGGGTACCTTGTTTGCAGTTGTTATGGTTTCGTTAACTTGTATTGCTACTTTTAACTATTTATGCATTTATATCCCTAGATCCCTGTGCACCTCTACCCCAATTAGGGTCTTACATTCCAAATCTTAATTGGTCTCCTTATTCCTCCTACTTCAATGCCACACTTCATGCTTACCTAGACTGAAACTAATTTACAAGTTTGTTAACTTATTCTTGTATGCCATAGAGTAGAATGGAATCATAGCATCCATACAGTGCAGATGGAGGCCATTAGGCCCACCAAGCCTGCACTAACAACAATCCCAGCCAAGCCCCATCCCCATCCCCATAATGCCACATCATTCCCCTGACACTAAGGAATAATTTTGCATGGGCCATTAATCTAACACACACATCTTTAGACTGTGGGAGGAAACAGGAGCACCTGATGGAAACCCACACTGACATGATGTGCAAACCCCACACAGTCAGTCACCAGAAGCCAGAATTGAACCCGGGCCCCTGGCGGTGGTAATCACTGTGCCACCGTGCCGCTCTATTTTGTCAGTCTTCCTCAGTATTAACTGCAGCCTTCCAATGCTGATAAGCATTGATCCCCATTCCTTTAAGTAAATTATGAACAATAGCATTAATAATTGCGTTTGATTTAATGGCAGAAAACAGTTAACATATAAACTCCCAAACCCACTCCCCTCACCCCATGATCCCTTTTGGAGCAAGGTCACTGTTTTATAAATTCCAAACTCTTAATGCTGATCCATTGCTTCATCTGGTCTGTGGTTATACTGTTCATCAAGGCAAATAATTGGTCTGACAGCTATTCTTTCTCCAATTTAATACTGGATCATGTCATCCTCTGCACTCATAGCCTTTGTGTGTTGAGCCCTTGCTTTCTGCAGACAAATCCTTGACATTAACAGTAGCCTTCAGCATCTGCTGGTGTCCTTAATTTACCCCAAAAATACTGGCATTAAACTTACTGAATTTGTCGAAGAGCATCATGAACAGAGTTCAGTCATGTTTAATGTTTAACTCTGTTCCAAGTTGTGGAATAAGTTTTATATGTTACATAACACAAATGGCTAATTTTCTAGTTTTATTCTTTTGAGGTCAACACTGTTATTTAGAGTCATAGAATCATTGAATCTACAGTGCAGAAGGGGGCCATTTGGCCCATCAAGCCTACACGGACAACAATCCCACCCAAGTCCCATCCCTGTAACCCTATATATTTACCCTCCTAAACCCCCTAGAGTCATAGAGGTTTACAGCACAGAAATGGGCCCTTTACTTTATCATGTCTGTGCCGGTCAAAGACAAACCACCAAACTATTCCAATCTCATTTCCCAGCACTTGGCCTATTGCTTTGTGTATATCTTGGCATCGCAAGTACACATCTAACCACTTCTTAATTGTTAAGCCTACCTTAAGGCAGTGAGTTCCAGACTTCCACCATCCTCTGGGTATAAAAGTCTTTCCTCCCATCTCCTCTAAACCTACTGCCCTTAATTCATTGATCCCTCCACCAAGGAGAAAAGTTTATTCTTTTCTACTCTATGCATGCCCCTCGTAATTTTATACAACTCAATCATGATCCACCCCCCACCACCCCATTGCCCCCCTCCCAGTCTCCTCGGCTCCAAGGAAAACAATCCCAGTCCATCCAATCTCTCTTCATAACTAAAACTCTCCAGCTTAGGCAACATCCTGGTAAATCTCCTCTGCACTTTTCTCATGTTATCACATCCCTCCTATCATGTGAATTCCAGAAATGCATACAATACTATAGCTGTGGCCAAATCAACCTCACTGCTTTTAAACACAGTTAATAAAGGCAAGTATATCACATGCCTTCTGAATCACTTTATCCACCGGTCCTGGGAATTTGTGGGGACTCTTGTTTTCTGGAAAGTACAGTAGAAACTGTACAGAAGCGCTGCCTTTTGTGAAGCAAATGAGATTTAGCCTTCCAGCTGAGAGTCCAGTTTCATTAAACTGCATTCAGCAGTCATGAACTGGATAGCAGTTGGTGAGAAAATTTTAGGGGAGATGGTGAGCTAGTGATAATGCCACTGAGCTACAAATGCAGCAGCCCGAGCTAATGCTCCAGGGACATGAGCACAAATCCCCCCTCAACAGCTGGAGAAATTTGAATTCAATTCATAAATAACCTGGAATTGAAAGCTAGTCTCAGCAATTGTGACCAGGAAACTATATCTGATTTTCAGAAAAACCTATCTGGTTCACTTGTGCCCGTAGGGAAGGAAATCTACCGTCCTTACTTGGTCTGGCCTACACGTGACTCCAAGCCCACATCAACATGGTTCATTATTAACTGCCCTCTCAAATGGGCCAATATGTGCCTAAGTTCCAGGGCAACTAGGAACGAGGCTACAAATGCTGGCCTTGCCATTGACACCCACATAGAACGAAAAGACAATTAATTCACAGCTGATTTGATAAACATCCCCAATTGTAGGGTACGATTAAAGTTTCACATTCAGAAATACTCAATAGCAAGGTTGTGCATGCCTGTTCAGATGAGAATAAGAAACACGTGGAATTGGTGCTGAAACCTCAGAAAACAGCAAACAGGAAAAAATCATCCCGAACAGTGAACAATGGCTGCAAGTTGCACATCGGACCACAGAATTATAGAATTCCTACAGTACAGGAGGCCATTCTGTCTATCGAGTCTGCACCGAATCTGGCACAATGATTAGCACTGCTGCCTCACAGCACCAGGGACCCAGTTTGGGTCACTGTACAGAGTTTGCACATTCTCCCAGTATCTGTGTGTGTTTCCTCAGCCAAAAGATGTGCTGGTTAGGTGTATTGGCCAAGCTAAATTCTCCCTCAGTGTACCTCAACAGGTGCTGGAATGTAGCAACCGGGGGTTTTCACAATAACTTCATTGCAGTGTGAATGTAAGCTTACTTCTGACACTAATAAATAAACTTTAAAAAAGAAAGCGCATCTTACTCACGCCCACCACATCCACGCTTTAACCCCATGCATTTACAATGGTTAATCCACCTAACCCACATATTTTTGGACATTAAGCAACAATTTTGCATGGCCAAACCACCCAACTGACACATATTTGGAGTGTGGGAGGAAACCGGCGCATCTGGAGGAAATAGTCAGTCGTGGAAAGCAGAGCTCTCCAGTAGAAGTTCAGTGTGAGCACTCCACTGGTCTGCTGAACAGTATGCTTGGTGGCAGCAAGACACTCAGTATAAGCATCCTCTGCAGTGTGCTTGGATTTCTGACAGAAATCATGAGCCTTATCGGGAGGGGACAATCTTCTTGCCAATTGGCGTAGCTTGATGGCCTGCACAGTGGACTGACAGAATGAATACATCATGACAGCTGCCAAGAAACCAGGCACCAACTTGAGAATCTCTTTAATCCCAACATCAATGTTCATCAAAGAGTTTAAATCAAATGTCAAGCAAGTATATTCTAAATATTAATTATATCTTAACTGTTTCTGGGTTTTACTTTGCAACAAGTACCATAGCCTTAATCTATCAAGAATAGCTGTAAATCCATGAAATTTAAGTTTCATTTTAGTCTTTTCAAGAACATAAGAAATAGCAGGTGTAGGTCACAGAAGCTATCGAGCCTGCTCCACCATTCAATAAATGATGGCTGATCTTCAGTTTCAACTTCACTTTCCCGTCCACTCTCATATTCCTGGATGTCCTCAGAGACCAAATATCTACCTGGCTCTGCTTCACCTCAATTCAATGATGGAATATTCACAACCATCAGCGATAAGAGAATTCCAAAGGTTCACAATGCTTTGAACGAAGAAATTTCTCCTCATCTCTGTCTTAAATCATCTCTGTCATCTCGGCCCCTTATCCTGAAATTGTGCCCCTGGGTTCTAGGCTCCCTAATCAGGGGGAAAGAATCTCTCAGTCACTAGCATGCCAAACCTCTTCACAATCTTATATGTTTCAAAATGATTACCTCTCACTCTTCAAAAACCGAGAGAGTGTAGGCCCAATTTACCCAACCTCTCATGCCAGGGACTAATCTAGTGAACCTTTGCCGTATCTTCAATGCAAGTATATAAACATTTGTGGAAAATAAAGCAAGAACCAACTCTGAAAGGTTCCTGAGCTTCAAGGTTTAGCTTCCAAAAGAGTTCCCACATGGATTCTGAATAAAACTACATTCAGCCACAGGTTAAGTAGGGCCATGCCAGATTTGCTTCATAGAGACCATACCAAATATAGTAGAACAGTCATACACACTGCTCACCACATACACAGTTAGAAAATACTCTAACTGAAAACCAGACTGTATTAAAGATTAAATGGGAATAATAATCTTGGTTTCTGACTGAACTCAATTGTCATATGCTACGTGAATGAAAACCCTAAAGAGAGATCATTGGAACAAGATACCATTTTGTGATAATTTAACATATACCCAGACTACAGCTAACAAGACATCAAGAATAGGATTTGCAGCCAATGAAATTAATAAGTTCTACTCACCATGGAATATTGTTTCCTCAGTGGGTTCTCAGACTAAATGTACAAATGTACAAAACTCAAAATTTACAGTCATAAAAGCCATATGTCTATGGATTCAAAAATATATATTTACTGCTCACCAAGTCGGTTCTTTCAAACATCGATGGATTTGATAGGAAAGTATGTTGTGAAGAAGACATAATAGTACCGATTTTATGATCTCGCTAAAGTGAGACCAGAAATTCCCACCCAAGGTCAACAAATATTTCCACTGTCTGCCCCTCGCTCACTTCCATTCTGTGGCAGGCGGTAGAGAAGAATTCCAGCAAAGGAGGTTGAACAAAGATCGGTTGAATGAATGGACAAAAATCTGGCAAATGGAGTATTATGTGGGAAAGTGTGAAGTTGCTCACTTTGGCAGGAAGAATAAGCAGAACAGCAGCAGCATTCTGACATGCAGAGTGTTCTAGATGCTCTCGTGCATGAGTCACAAAAAGTTAGTATGCAGGTACAGAATTAAGGCGGCTAAGGGAATGCTTTCCTTTATTTTAAGAGGATTTGAGCATAGAAGTAAGGATTCTCTAATTCAGTTATACAGGGCATTGGTGAGAACACATGTCAAATAGTGTGCAGTTTTTGTTTCCTTATCTAAGGAAGGATGTAAGTAATGTTGGAAGTGGTTCAGAAAAAAGTTACAAGATTGATACCTGGAATGAGTTGGCTGTCTTATAGGTTATACAGATTGGGCATGTCTCCACTGGACTTCGGAAGAGGGTGACTTGATCAAGTGTATTGGATCCTGAAAGGTCTTGACAAGGTGGATGTGGAAAGGATGTTTCATTTTGTGCGCGAGTACAGAACTAGGGACTTTATGTCTCTCAGCAATGTGAAAAATTGCCCAGGCATGTACTGTACACAAGAAACAGGATAAATCCTGTGGAAAGAGGTGAGGAAATTTTTTTTGTCTTAGAGTTGAACAACTTTGGAACTCTCCACCTCAGAATGTGATGGAAGTGGGGTTACTGAAGATTTTTAAAGTGGAGTTAGATTAATTCCCTTGCCTTAGCAGAATCTAAGATAAAAGATTATTGGAGGTAGGTGGGAATGTGAAACTTGAAACACCTGCAGACTAACCTCGATTTTATCAAATGGCAGAGCAGGCTCAAAGGGCCGAATGGCCTACTACTGCTCCTATTTTATATGTTTGTACGGATACTGAATGTTATAACTTTCAATTGAAAATTGAAATATGTCTTTCAGAATTTTGATAGGATAATGTATTAACAGTCTTTGACAACCCATCTTTTTTGATTTGATTTATTGTCACACGTATTGGTATACAGTGGAAAGTATTGTTTCTTGGGTGCTGTACAGGCAAAGCATAGTGTACACAGAGAAGGGAAGGTGAGGAATGTAGTGTTACACTCAGCTAGGGTGTAGAGAAAGATCTGACTGACATATTTAAACATTAGAACAAAATTAACTAAACTAAGATTAGTTGATCTCAAACTGAATTACTGCCAAGGCAAAGTTTTTTTTTGTCATAAGATTAGTAAATGCTGAAAACTTCAGCAGGTCTGGCAGCATCTGTGGAGACAGAAATACAATTGCTGTTTCAAGTTTAATATGGCTCTGCTTTAGAACTGAAGTGAGGCAGGAACGTGATGGGTATTATGTCGTTGAGAAAGGGGAGAGTCAGTGGAACAATGAGGAGGTTAGGGATAGGTTAGAGGGCAGGTATTAGAAATCCATTCCAATAATAGAACAGATCCAGCAGAAGTGGTGGCACAGTGGTATACTATAGGTAGGGAGTTTCCTGGGAATCCTAAACATTGACTCTGGACTCCATCGTCCCACTGCACCGGATCAAACACGGCAAGGAAACCTCCTCTGATTATCAGATACCAGCTCCCCCAGCTAATGCATCAGTACTCCATGTTGAACACTGCAAAGGTCATGGGCCCTGACGATATTCCAACATTAGTCCTGAAGATTTGTGCCCCAGAACCCCTAGCCAAGGAGTCCTGTACAATTACAACACTGGCATCTACCCAGCAATGTGAAAAATTGCCCAGGTATGTCCTGTACACAAAAAACAGGATAAATCCAAATTGACCAATTGCTGCCCCTTCAGTGTACTCTCGATCATCAGCAAAGTGATGAAAGGGATCATTTTTGGTGTCATCAGACAGATGTACTCAGCAATAGCCTGCTCTCAGACACTCAGTTTGGGTTCTGCCAGGGTCACGCATCTCATAACCTCATTACAGACTTGGTTCAAAAATGGACAGACAAACTGAATGCCAGAGGTGAGCTTGACATCAAGGCAGCAGTTGAATGAGTATGGCATCAAGGAGCCTTAGCAAAACTGGAGTAATAAGACCATTAGTGTAAAAGAAATAGGAATAGGAGTAGGCCATTTGGCCCCTTGAGCCTGCTCGGTTATTCAATAGTAGCATGATCTATCTGACATTCCTCATGTCCACTTTTCTGCCCTTTCCCGTAATACTTGATAACTTTCAGAAAGATTACACATGACCTACATGTCAGTAGCAATAGTGTTTATGTGCTCCTTCGACATTATGCATCTATTCGCTAATGTGCTGCTCAAGGAAGTCATAGATATTTGCACTGTCATGATACCATAGCCATCATGTTCTGATCCTGTATTCATTGAACCTATGAACTTAACAACTCACGCAGTTAAATGCATCTTTAAGGACATTATTTTTACTGAAGTAGATGGTCCTGCGATGAGTTCCTCTCTCGAGCCAGCTCTCAATATTTTCATTGCTTTCCTCCAGAAATGCATTTTTGATAAAATGATTACTAACCTCTACCTTTTGCACACTTCAGATATGTAGATGATGACACATTTGATGAATATGAATCTGCAGCTGTGTGTAAGAACTTCCTGACTCATCTTGATATACTTTATTATGCAATGGAGTGGATTAATAGGCTCCCTTTCCTCACTGTGCTAATTAAGAAATTCACAAATGGTTACTCTACGATTGTCTATTACAAGCCTACTTTCACCAGTCAATATATGCATTGGGATTCCTACAGTTACACGCACTACAAGATTGGCCTTGGTGACAATTTTGTAAAGAGGTCCCAAGCCGTTTGCTCACCATGTAAGCTTGATGCCAAAATAGCGAATAAAGTTATTCTGCAGGAGAATGGCCCCACCAATCGGATCATTATTCACAGTGTGTTACTTGGGAGACTGCCGCTTACGATCCGAAGAGTGCTCAGTTTACCTCAAGAATAAAGAATTACAACGATTTGAGCAACAGGTAAAACTAGTCTCTTTATGCTCGTCTTATGTAGCAGCAACAAGTGGTATTTTTCACTAACAGGATGCTGCCATCAAACCAAAAGGACATTCTGCTGACTATACAAATGAATAGTTCAATATGAATTTCAGAACCAGTGCAATACCAGGTACAAAGGCCATACATCCCAATGCATAGTGCTTGGCACAATTGCCTCAAAGTGCCAGCAACCCAAGTTCAATTCCTGCTTTGGATCACTGTCTGTGTGGGGTTAGCATGTTCTCGCCGTGTCTGCGTACATTTCCTCCGGGTACTTCAGTTTCTTCCATGCTCCAAAGATGTGCGGGTTAGCTTGATTGGTCACGCTAAATTGACCCTTTGTGTCAGGGGTACTAGCAGGATATATACATGGGGTTATGGGGATAGGGCCTGGATGAGACTGTTGTCGGTATAGGCTTGTACTGTAGGGATTCTATGATTAATGGATTATATTAAACAGCGTGTCCCTTCAGCTGTTTACAATAGGCAGACTACTGAGCAACCCATGCTTGAAAAACTCAAAACATCATATCTTTCACTGGATATGATTCAGTGATTGGGCAGCAGGACATTCCAGAGTGTGCTAAGATTTACACTAACAACCAATTTAAGATCATCAGTTGGGCTTGTAACGTAACTCACTTGCACTTGCTAGAAGCTACATTTGTTCATACACAGGGATCTTTCCTCTGCAGGCAAAAGCAGCATATCCAGATATTGCGGCTTTCTTGAATACACAAAAGCATGGAAGTAGATACCTGGTGCATTCACCATGACAATGTCTCATGCAGTATAAATTGTTGTTCTCTTTGAAATTTGGCATTCTCGTGCCTGTTCTGATGAACGGAAGTTGAAAAG
This sequence comes from Carcharhinus amblyrhynchos, assembly GCF_965287045.1. NCBI lineage: Eukaryota > Metazoa > Chordata > Chondrichthyes > Carcharhiniformes > Carcharhinidae > Carcharhinus > Carcharhinus amblyrhynchos. Next base: position 81,484,178 of record NC_137331.1, on the reverse strand, counting down.
CTTCAAGACATGCCTCAATTTTCAACAATATTCAAATTCCATATGCAATAACGCAAATGAGTAATTAATTGAATTTCAAGTACCACTACTTCACTCTGAAGGAACATTAAATAGATCAGTAGCCTCTCCATTGCATTGCTCTGTTTCTGATTCTGGAAATCTGCAATAAAGCCACCACAAGCCAACTTACTTTGACCAGCCAATCACTAATACTCCAGAAAATGCACAGTGGCCTGCTAGATAATGACCAAGGAATGATTCAAATCAACAAAACACAGGGATTAAAATGAGCTAATACGAGATTTTAACCATGTACATTTGAAGAATGAAATGTAAAGAAACGAGAGGAAACAAAGATAGATAATGGATTAGGATGGATTGCCCAACAAGACATTAGCAGTGGAGACTTCTAACATCTCTGTCCTCAACAGTGATGATACCCAGCCTGTTAATGCAGCAGACAAATCTGATGGCATATTGCTGAGCATGTGGCATAAATAGCATACAATATAATAGTATTTTGGACGAGCAAGCCAGTGGTCATTGGTTTGACCTCCCCAAACTGATGCTAAAGTAACAAGTTATTAGTTCTCTAGTTTTTCCCTCCCTCCTTTCTTCAAAAATAGAGTGACATTTACCACTTTAAAATCCAATTCACAGAGCAATATTTAATGCCTCTTTCTGCAGCAGGTTTGGTGGCGGGAAAGGGACATTTAAAATCAGGCAGATGAGGTCTCCCCCACCTTCTAAATTCCACCATGATTAGCTTCATGACTGAGAAGGCATATGGATGGCCTGACCATCGCAGTGCCAACTGAGGCCTTTACATGGGTAACGAATGCCCATTTGCTTTAGAGTGCCCCTCTGAAGCACCTTGGGAAATTTTGTTATGTTAAAAGCAAATCGTTTTCTGGGTATGCACTGGTTTTATATCATAAAAACACATCACTGAATACCTCCCACTGTTTTTCTATAAATTTACCTATTTACAGTCCAATCCAGTCTAGAGAAATCAATTTATTTCTTTTATTTATCCTGCTCCACATGGAATGGGAACATTAATTTGTCTTTAAAAATTATGCTTACCAAGGCCTGGTACTCAGGTCACCATTTCTCAGATGGCCTTAGGGAATGACCGCAAGAGGTGCAGACTAAACAAAAATCTCTAGAGACCAACTTTTACGCTTGTCTCGCTCATGTGCGCATTGGACAGAGAAACACTGTCCATAGGCAGCCTTAGTAGGGGCTTAATGGACATGTTCTTATAAACTATAGGCTTTGTATCAAACTCAGAGCTTATAACTGACATATTTATGCTTAAGGTTAAATCTATTTCATTGATGTATGTTTTCACATTCCTTTGTTACATGCCAACTGCAGAATGAACTTTGGAACAATTACTCATTCACACCCCCAAGCATCAGAAGAACATCAGATATTCAAAATGTCAAATTTTTACCTAAATTAGAAGAGCTTTTATTAAATGCATTCCCATACTCTGAGTCAAACTCTATATTTAATCATAAAATCACACAGCTGAGATGAAAGTCATTTGAGCCAAAACTGTGCTGGCTCTTTGTTGAACATATGAAGCAGAGCAAAACAAGGCCTTTCTGCTAATCTGTTTGTGCTCTACATTCCTATTTATCCCCACATTCCTATTTATCCCTAACAAGAATCTATTTACCTCTGCCTTAAAAATATTCAATGTCCCACATGAGAATCCAAACAGCTTCTACAAATACATAAAGGGCAAAAGAGTAACAAGGGAGAGGGTAGGGCCTTTTAAAGATCAACAAGGTCATCTGAGTGCAGATCCACAAGAGATGGGTGAGATCCTAAATGAATATTTCTCATCAGTATTTATTATTGAGTACAGCATGGATGTTAGGGAACTTGGGGAAATAAATAGTGATGTCTTGAGGAGTGTGCATATCACAGAGGAGGAGGGCTGGAAGTCTTAAAGCGCATCAAGGTAGATAAATCCCTGGGACCTAATGAAGTGTATTCCAGGATGTTGTGGGAGGCTAGGGAAGAAATTGCGGGTCCCCTAGCCTAGATATTTGAATCATTGATAGTCACAGGTGAGGTGCCTGAAGATTGGACAGTGGCAAACGCTGTGCCTTTGTTTAAAAAGGGCTGCAGGGAAAAGCCTGGGAACTGCAGGCCAGTGAGCCTCATATCTGTGGTGGGTAAGTGGGAAGATATTTTGACAGACAGGATCTATAGGCATTTAAAGATGCAAAGACTATTTAGGGACATTCAACATGGCTTTGAGTAGAAAATCGTGTCTCACAAATTTGATTAAGTTTTTTGAAAGGGTAACCAAGAAGGTAGATGAAGACAGTGCAGTTGATATTGTCTACATGGACTTTAGCAAGGCCTTTGACAAGGTACCGCGTGGTAGGTTATTGCATAAAGTTAAATCTCACGGGATGCAGGGTGAGGTATCTAAATGAATACAAAATTGGCTTCTTGACAGAAGTCATGATGTGGGTATGCCGGCGTTGGACTGGCGTGAACACAGTAAAAAGTCTGACAACACCAGGTTTTAGTCCAACCTATTTATTTGATAATATACTCGCAAGCTTTCGGGTTCAGAACTCTCCATTCACCTGACGAAGGGGCTAACCCGAAAGCTTGCGAGTATATTATCAAATAAATAGGTTGGACTAAAACCTGGTGTTGTCAGACTTTTTACTGTTCTTGACAGAAGCCAGAGGGTGGTTGTAGAGGGTTGTTTTTCAAACTGGAGGCTTGTGAGCAGTGGTGTGCCTCAAGGATCAGTGCTGGGTCCACTGTTATAGAACATAGAACATTACAGCGCAGAACAGGCCCTTCGGCCCACGATGTTGCGCCGACCAGTTAAAAAAAAACAATGACCCACTAACCTAAACCAATCCCTTTTCGTCCATAAACCTATCCACGGATCTCTTAAACGCCCCCAAACTAGGCGCATTTACAACTGCAGCAGGCAGGGCATTCCAGTCCCTCACCACCCTCTGGGTAAAGAACCTACCCCTGACATCCGTCCTATAACTACCCCCCCTTAATTTAAAGCCATGCCCCCTCGTGCTAGCTTTCTCCATCCGAGGAAAAAGGCTATCACTATCCATCCTATCTAAACCTCTAATCATCTTATATGTTTCAATAAGATTCCCTCTTAGCCGCCTTCTTTCTAGCGAAAACAACCCCAAATCCCTCAGTCTCTCCTCATAGGACCTCCCCTCCATACCAGGCAACATCCTGGTAAACCTCCTCTGCACCCTCTCCAAAGCCTCCACATCCTTCCTGTAATGTGGGGACCAGAACTGCACACAGTACTCCAAGTGCGGCCGCACCAGAGTTGTGTACAGTTGCAACATGACGCTGCGACTCCTAAATTCAATCCCCCTACCAATAAACGCCAAGACACCGTATGCCTTCTTAACAACCTTATCTACTTGATTCCCAACTTTCAGGGATCTATGTACACATACACCTAGATCCCTCTGTTCATCCACACTATTCAAAGTCCTCCCATTAGCCCTATACTCGACACATCTGTTATTCCTACCAAAGTGAATTACCTCACACTTCTCCGCATTAAACTCCATCCGCCACCTCTCGGCCCAGCTCTGCAACCTGTCTAAGTCTCCCTGCAAACTATGACACCCTTCCTCACAATCTACCACACCTCTGACTTTGGTGTCATCAGCAAATTTACTAATCCACCCAACTATACCCTCATCCAGTTCATTAATAAAAATTACAAACAGCAGTGGCCCCAAAACAGATCCCTGAGGCACACCACTCGTAACCGAATTTATTTATTATTTATTAACCGTTATTTATCATTTATATTAATAATTTGGATGAGAATATAGGAGGCATGGTCAATAAGTTTGCAGATGACACCAAGATTGGTGGCATAGTGGACAGTGAAGAAAGTTATCTCCGATTGCAATGGAGTCTTGATCAATTGGGCCAGTGGGCTGACGAATGGCAGTTGGAGTTTAATTTAGACAAACGAGAGGTGATGCATTTTGGTAGATTGAACCAAGGCAGGACTTATTCAGTTAATGGTAGGGTGTTGGGGAGAGTTACAGAACAAAGAGATCTAGGGGTATATGTTCATAGCTCCTTGAAAGTGGAGTCACAGGTGGACAGAATGGTGAAGGCATTCAATATGTTTGGTTTCATTGGTAATAGAGTCATTGAGGTTTACATCATAGAAACAGGCCCTTCGGCCCAACTTGTCCATGCCACCCTTTCTTTTTTAAAACCCTAAGATAATCTCAATTACCTGCATTTGGCCCATGTTCCTCTATACCCATCGTACCCATGTAACTATCTAAATGCTTTTTAAAAGAAAAAATTGTACCCGCCTCTACTACTACCTCTGGCATCTTGTTCCAGACACTCACCACCCTCTGTGTGAAAAAATTGGCCCTTTGGACACTTTTGTATCTCTCCCCTCATTGAATACAGGAGTTGAAATGTCTTGTTGAAGTTGTACAAGACATTGGTAAGACCACACTTGGAATACTGCGTACAGTTCTGATCACCCTATTATAGAAAGGATATTATTAAACTAGAAAGAGTGCAGAAAAGATTTAATAGGATGCTATCGGGACTTGATTGTTTAATTATAAGGAGAGGCTGGACAGACTGCGGCTTTTTTCTCTGGAGCGTAGGAGGCTGAGGGGGGACCTTCTAGAGGTCTTTAAAATAATGAGGGGCATAGATAAGGTAGATAGTCAATATCTTTTCCTAACAGTAAGGGAGTCTAACACTAGAGGACATAGGTTTAAGATGAGGGGGGAGAGATACAAAAGTGTCCAGAAGGGCAATTTTTTCACACAGAGGGCAGGGTGTGTCTGGAACAAGCTGCCAGAGGTAGTAATAGAGTTGGGTACAATTTTGTATTTTAAAAAGCATTTAGATAGTTACATGGATAAAATGGATAGAGAAGGATATGGGCCAAATGTGGGCAATTGGGATTAGCTTAGGGGTTTAAAAAAAAGGTGGCATGGACAAGTTGGGCCGAAGGGCCTGTTTCCAAGATGTAAATTCCTATGACTCTATGAAACCGCCTCCAATACCTTCTGAGACAGAGTTCCAAAGTTACAAACTCTCAGAAAAAATTCTTTCTCATCTCTGTCCTAAAGAAGTGACCCCTAATTTTACTACATCTAGTTCTGGACTCACCCAAAGAGGAATCATCTTTTCCACATCCACCTTGTTGATACCATTAAGTATCTTATATATTTCAATCAAGTCACCCTCCGCTCTTCTAAACTCTAGTGGAAACAAGCCAACGAGAGCTTCAAGTTTTTAGATGTCCAGATCACCAACAACCTGTCCCGGTCCCCCATGCCAACACTATAGTTAAAAAAGCCCACCAATGCCTCTACTTTCTCAGAAGACTAAGGAAATTTGACATGTCAGCTATGACCTCTCAAGAACTTTTACAGGTGCACCATAGAAAGCATTCTTTCTGGTTATATGGTGCTTGTATGGCTTCTGCTCTGCCAAAACCGCAAGGAACCACAGAAGGTCGTGAGTATAGCCCAATCCTTAACAAAAACCAGTCTCCCATCCGTTGACTCTGTCTATAGTTCCTGCTGCCTCGACAAAGCAGCCAGCATAATTAAGGACCCCACGCACGCCAGACATTCTCTCTTCCACCTTCCTTCATTGGGGAAAAAAATACAAATGTCTGAGGTCACGTACCAACTGACTCAAGAACAGCTTCTTCCCTGCTGCTTTCAGACTTTTGAATGGGCCTACCTTGCATCAAGTTGACTTTTCTCTACATCTTAGCTATGACTGTAACACTACATTCTGCACTTTCTTGTTTCCTTCTCTAAGAACGATATGTTTTGGCTGTATAGCGCGCAAGAAACAATACTTTTCACTGTATGTTAATATACGTGACAATAATAAATCAAATCAAAATAGTCAAATAGTCCAAATAGTCCCAGTTGCCTGCTAAGTTCCCACAGCCATCTATATTTTTTCCCATCAAGTATTTATCCCATTCCTTTTTGAAAAGTTTTGGCTGAATGTACTTCTGTTACCATTTCATTGCAAATCACCATTCGTCACTAAATTATTTGTTTTAATTCGCATGTCACTTTTGACTCTTTTGCCAATCATCTAACTCTAATGACATTGGAAAGGCTCCTTCAACCATTCATAATTTTAAACTTCTTGATCAAATTTACACTTTCTCTTGTCCACTCCAAGCAAACTGACCTGAATTTCTCCAGTCTGAAGTCCCTAATGGCTGGTTCCGTTTTAGTAAAGCAACCTCTCTAGAGTCTTGGCATCCTTCCAAAAGTCTGCTGGCCAGAACTGAACACAGTATTCCTGTACTTCAAGAAGATTTAGCTTCCCTTCTTCTGTACTCTATGGGTTGTGTTTCCATCCCAGAGGTGGGCAGCATGAGCTGGTAAATTTCCCAGGTCAGTGCACTGAGGGGGGCAGTGAGGGTGAGAGGACTGTTTTCTTTTTTGTTACAATAACAGGAATGATGGTCAGTTGGAACAATGGCTCGGGCTTTTTAAACAGCCCATCTCCACACCTAACAGCCCTGTGGCTGCATCCAAACTCTTTTCAGGAGGAGTGGGCCTGACTCCAGTTATCATACCCACACCCTGTCCCCATCCAAACGAAATTCCTGCCTTTGAAGGCACTTTATCCTGAGATATTGAAACTCCAAAAGTAGGGTATGAGAGGCAATTGGAGCTGGGTGAACATGCATGGGTTGGCACAGAAGCTGTGAGATGCCATAGATTGCAGGGAAGAGTGGAGTGTGGAGAATGAGCACAGATTGGCTGGAAGGTATGAGGGGCCAGTGAGGGTAGGTGGAGGAACTTACATTGGCATGAGGGGCATGGGTAAGACCCTTTGAAGCTACCTTTCACAAGGTTCCCTCATGCAGGCTATGGTTCACGACTCCTCTGAGGAACTGTGAACCACAACTGATTGAAAAGCTGGCCAGACTCCACAAATATTGCAAAGGATTATGAGATTCCTATCCCCAAAACAGAGTCAGTCAGGTCAGTACTGCAGAAACCCGTACTCTCATTTCATCTTGACAAAGACTGGATATGCCAGGAACAAGTCTGACAATCCCATTTTTAAATGTCTGCCGAGTCTCCCTGATTTGTCAAAAATCCAGCCCCATGTCTCTCTTAATAAACCCAGAACCTATATGTTCACTTTTTTGAAATAAACAATATGTTTATCTTGCCCTACACGTTCAAAGACTTATTTATGTATATCCCCTGTGTCTTTGATGGGTATTGGTTCCAATTCCTGTGCTGGCTGTGGATTTTTTTGAAGGCACCGCCTTCTCAACCTTGTCCCTCGCCTGAGGTGTGGTGATCCTCCGGTTAAATCATTACCAGTCAGCTCTCCCACTCAAAGGGGAAAGCAGCCTATGGTCATCTAAGACTATGGTGATTTTACCTTTATTGGTTTACAGAATTGTGTACTTACTGAGAATATTACAAAAGAAGATACATTTTGCAACTCATGTTATCCTTAAAAACTCTGTGTACATCTGTGAAGATATAGGTGGGGTGAAGGAGTGTCATGTCATTTTTTTCATGTTTAATAAATGTTATTTCTTTTTTTCAAAGTTAATTGGCAGTTGTGTGACTCTGATCATCCATGTCTCTAAACAAAAAAAGGTTATAGTTCACTGAGCCAGGATTCCATTCTGGAACCTTACTGCCCAGTAGTGACATCTGGGATCGCAAGTCAACATTTAAAGTAGGTCCTTTTTATTTTTATGCTATCACTGCAGTCTCCTCTTTTACTGCTCCACTGGCAGCATCCTCTTCTCTACTGAAGACAGATAAAAAGCAGTCACACACTCTGCCTTCACAATGACAATTCTTTTCTGGTCCCCAATTGCCATTACCCATCCCCTGGCTATCTTTTCAGTATTTATAAAAAGGCTTGTGGGTTCCATTTTAGCCATTAATCTTTTACATAAGCTCTCTTTGCTCCTCAGTCTTTTTTCAGATCTGCTCCATGCTCTCTGTATTCAGCTTGGTTATGTGAGTTATAAAACTCAAATTTATCATACGCCTCCTTACTTTGAATCATTTTAATCTCTGTATTTTGCCATGAAGGGAGCTCTAGATTCAGATGCCCATTGTTTTCCCCCCATTGGACAGTATCTACTCTATTCCTGAATTATCTCTTTGAAGAATTCCCATTGTTCATTTACTCATTATATTTTGATCCCTTGAAACTCTCTTAAATAAGCCTTTGCCAATTAACTCTTTTGCACTTGATTGTCCCTCTCCCTTTATCACAATTATCACAAACCTGATGATAATACAATCACTATTTCCCACAAACCCCTGCACTGAAACAATTTCCATTCTGCCCCTTCCGCCCCGCCACGCATTTCCCTGAGCCAGATCCATCACTGCTTCATTGGGCTGGAAATGTGCCTGCAGAAAAATTCTCCAATCAGGAATTCCTCCGCCTCTTTACATTAATTCTGTCCCATCCTATATTAGTACAACTGAACTCTTCAATTATCGCTAGCCTTAACACCTCTGTAATTTCCACGCAAATTTGCCCCCTCATTTCCTTTCCATAATTGGTAAACTACAACATAATACCTTCTTTATCAAATTATAATCAAATAGATTCTGCTTTTGACTCTTCAACTGCATCACCATCTAATTTGTACTATGATAGTTTATTTGATCAACCCCTTCCTTTTTATCCTTCATGTTTCCTGAGCACCTTTTAGGATTATTAAATTCTTAATCCTCTCCTTGCTTGCACCAGATCTCTGTTATTGTTACTACATCATAATCCTTTGTGGTAACATACTTGCAAGTCATCAATAATATTCACCCTGCTATGTGCACTTAGGCACATGCTCGCCAAATTCACCTTAGGCTGTTTTGCATCTGTCCTTGTCTGATTCCTATTTCTGAACTATCCTTTTCTCTTGTATTATTTACTTTTGCCAGCCCTCTATACACCTCTGCACCTTTCAGCCTCATGATTCATCCCGTTGCCTTGCTAAATTAGGTTAAGCCCTCTAACACAAGGTAGGAGTAATTGGATGTGATTCCTGCCATTTCTAAAATTCTTTCTCACAAGCATTAAAAGTTGGCACATAGATGTTAATCTGAAAATATCTCCTTGCAGATGCTTAATTCTTTCAATTTCCAAAAACATTTACTTTGGTTAGAGAATCTGCAGGCAAAATGATTGACTGTTTAATTTGTGAAGGTACATATGAAGAAATCCTTTATTGATATCTACATTTGCTTTTGATATTACTTTTTAACTTTTTTCAATACCCACCAGCTACCTGGATGATTTGCCATAGTTTTGGCCGATGAGCCATGAAAAACCTCCACAAGATGGTGGAAAGACAATGGGCTGGATTTCTGTCAAAGAGACATGTATCAGGGGTCAGGAATTTTCCTAACACTGTCCTGGAGAAGCCAGCTTGGGCTGGAAACAGGCCTGCTGACTCCTTAAAAGGGTGAAAGCAGTAACGGAGGTCGGCAGGTTAAGAGCCCTAGCTCCATTTATTGGGACATTGGCTCCCTGCACGCCCACACATCTCTTCACTCAGTACGCACTTGGCACACAACTAATGAGCTACAAACAACACCGGCAAATCTTCAAAATGTTCATTAAAAGAAACAGGTATTCAAAATCATTTCAATAAACATGTTCATACATATGAATTAGGACTAGGAGCCGGCCATGGCTGATCTGATTGTAACGTCCTGCCAACCACTAATAACCTTTCATCAGCTTGTTCGTCAATAGCTGATCTACTTCTCCTTAAAAATATTCAAAAACTGTACTTCCAATGCCTTTTCAAATAGAGTTTCATTGACTCAGTATCCTTGGCGAAAAGAAATCTCCATTTGTCAGATCTTTGCTCACTCAATTAACATTTTAGCCTTGTGCCCTCTTCACAACATTTTTAAGAGTTTGGGTGAGCTCCAAGAAAGACAAATGGATTCAGCTCAACAGAATCAGTTGTTACAGGGATTGTCTGATTGACAGTTTTGTTGCCTTGTAATAAACCAATCGTTCTTTGAAATCCCTTTTCAATGCCAGTATGTTTATTTGGACAAGATTACAGGGTGCAAAATTATTGAAAGATATCTCACTGGGACTTGTAATGCCTTTGTTTGATTGCCGGTTTTATGAGAAGGTAATAAAAGCCTCTGAGAAACCATGCCTCCTGCAAAGACTGACCTGACTCAAAATTGTGGGAGGGTATGAAATATCCACCCTATAACGAAGCTAGCAAGGGCAGAGGTGCTACATAAAGTCTCACAACCTGCACCCTTAACCCCTGCCAGCAAAACATTGCAGAGAATGGAATATGGTGGGAATCCTGGAATCATCTCTCATCTGACATTTTTAATGTCCTTTTGCCGTTATTTTGACATGGATGGAGGCATGAAAATCCAGGCCTACATCTCCTTTGATTTCACTGTTAAGATGAATGGGAGAACCCCATGGAAATTCATTCCCATTATTCCCAACTGATAAAAAAACAGATGAAAGCCAAACATTATACCTACTACTTTAATTGAGTATATGCTTCATTACCCTGGTTCTATTCTGAATATAGAGCTTCAAGTGAACTGTTGAGAGAAAAGTAGGTCAATTTTGAGTGGACTGAAATGAATAGAGGACTTCATCAAAAATAGATAGTAATAGAAACAAAAGAACGGATAATAGGAAAGATCGTAACAGTTGAACTTTATTCCAAATGTTCACAAATACTGAGCAACAATCTCTTGATTTCCTCAAATGCTTTTTTATCAGCTATACCTGTTGAGCCTTACATGAATTTGTTGTTACTACCCACCTTCACTGACCCATTGACCACATTACTCAACATGATCTTCATCCTCTGTTTAAATCTGAACTTGCTGAGTTGGAGTCAAGGTTCCTTGCTTACAGAAGTTTTTAAAGCATCAAAAACAATTCATTACTCTTCAATTTTCTCATCTCAGCATCTTAAAAAGTTTGCTAAGATATTTAGCCCATATTAGCCGTGAGCGTAAACAACAACATTGGTCCGAAAATATCAGGGGAGCTGACAGACAAGATTTTCGCTGGCGAGGTCTCATTTTCTGATTTTGCCCACCCTTCACTGGTGACGTAACAAGGTTCCTGCCCGGACATTTAAATTAATTTACATGTGGTTAAAGGGCTTCCCCACCTTAAGTAACCTTCTGGTAAGAAACTCCCCCCAGGATGCAGTTAAGAGGAACCCACTCGGAGTGCAAATAGCTCCCAGGGGGAGACGGACATATCTGAGCAGTGCCAACCTGGGGCAGGCCCTCCCCAGGGAGCTTCATTGGGCTGGTTACTCTTGCATGTTCGAAGGGATTGCCCCAATGCTCGTGGAGACAGTGGGGGGTGGTGGGAAGCAGAGGGATGTGGATGCAGGAGGGAGCATTGTAATTGGAGATCAGAATGCTTGCTGTATCAGGCCCCATCCCGCCAGGATGATGGCAAAAACAATGCCCCCCCCCAGATTTTCAGGACGTAAAATGTCAGGGAAGCCGAGAGAAAACTTGGCTGTGCAGACTGCGAGCTGCATGTTGGTTTTCTCCCCTCAACCAGCACTGTCAGGCTGCTAGGGAGTTTGGGAATTGTAAACATAGAGGCTGATGCATGAATCTCATGGGATCTAAAGTATTAGCAGAGGCAAAACCATAAATATATTTTACTTGTTTTCCTCTGCATCCTTCTGTATGCTGCAGTGGTCCCTCGTTGTATGGTGATACTATTGTATCAGAATTCACCAAATATCTGTCTCCTATATCTTGCAGCTCACAACTGTTCACCTTCATCAGTCTCATCAAATTACTTTTCCAATACTGTATTAAACACCATCTGCTGTATCTGATTTGACATTGAATTTAATATCCTAATTGTCACTTCCTGGTTCAAACTCAGCTCCACTCATTAACGATTCTTCAGTCTGATTGGCTAAGATAACATAGACTCTTGCCTTGCTTGCTCAGGTCCCAGATGTTCCGTAGCCAGTGCTGTGCTGCTTAAATAGTGGCCTGACAGGAATACCCAATATAAGGGTAACTCTAACCAATGATGCAAAATCCAGCCCATTGACATTCTGACTCAAGACAGTTAATGGGCCTCCCAAGACATCATTACAATTTTAAGTAACTACTTTGCACTAATCGTAACTCCTGTTCAGTCACAAGAATCAGTGTGTAGCTTCCATGAGATTTGTTAAATGCTCAATTAGATCCAGATCTGATTTGGATAAGAATAAGGATTCTTAAATGAGTGTGAGCTGCCGATTCACATTGAATTTGTCTGAGATTGCTTAAAGAAACAGGAGCTGAGTCAAGCGAACCATTTTCAACATGTCTTGGGGTCGGGAATCATTCCTGGTGATTGGAAGGAGGTTTATGTACCAGTATTCAAACAGCCAGAACAGAAAATTATACATGAATTTGCAAAAGGCAAAGTGCGTTTTATTAATTTGGTTAGCTTCTTTGACAAAGTAATAAAGAGCGGAGATAAAAACATCGAAACTAGAAGCAGAAGTAGGCCATTTGACCCTTCAAGCCCGTTCCGCCATTCATTGTGATCATGGCTAATCATCAAATTCAATTTCCTGATCTCCACTTCCCCCTATATCCCTTTAGTCCTAAGAGCTATATCTAATTTCTTCTTGAAATCAGACAACGTTTTGGCCTCAACTACATTCTGTGGTAGTGAATTCCAATCATTCACCATTCTCCGGGTGAAGAAATTTCTCCTCACCTCAGTTCTAAAAGGTTTATCCTTTATCCACAAACTATCACCCATAGTTCTAGACTCCCCCAACACTGGGAGCATTCTTTCTAAATCTACCTTGTCTAACCCTGTTAGAACTTTATAAGTTCCTATGAGATCCCCTCACATGTTTCTAAACTCTAGTAAATATAATCCTAACTGACTTAGTCTCTCCTCATATAACTAACCTGCCATCCCAGGAATCAATCCGGTAAACCTTTGCTGTGCTCCCTCTATAGCAAGGACATCCTTCCTTAGATAAAGACACAAAAACTGCACACAATACTTGAGGTATGGCCTCATTAATGCCTTATATAATTGCAGTAAAACATTCCTATTCCTGCACTATATGAGGAAAGTATGATTGATATTATATACGCGAACTTGAAAAATAACATTTGATATCAAAGTACCACATAATACATTTGCCAGCAACATTGAGGCAATGGGATTAAAGAGACTGTGGCAGTGGTGATATGAAATTGGCTAAGGGAGGAAAAATAGAAAGCAGTGATGAACAGATTTTCTTTCCCCACACTACAGACAAGTATGCTACGGCATCCTCCAATTCCGCACATCACACTTTAGTTAGGAAGGATGTCAAGGCTTTGGGGAGGGTGCCTAGGACAATTACTAGATGGTAACAAAGATCAAAGGCTTCAGTTACGTGGCAGGAGTAGAAAAACTAGAATTGCTCTCCTTCAACCAAGGTTAAGGTGAGATTTGATAGCAGTGTTCGAAATCATGAATAATTGATTCGAGTAAAAAAGGGGATCGATTTCAGTGGCAAAAGAATGATAAACAGAGCATACAAATTTAAAGTAATTGGCAAAATGGCAGCAGCACAGAGGCACAGCAGCTAGCACTGCAGTGTCATAGTGCCAGGGGCCCAGATTCAATTCTTGTTTCAGGTCACTATCTGTGTGGAGTTGGCCCATTCTCCCCGTGTCTGCACTGGTTTCCTCTGGGTGCTCCAGTTTCCTCCCATAGTCCAAACATGTGCGGGTTAGATTGATTGGCCATGCTAAATTGACCCTAGTGTCAGTCGATTAGCAAGGTAAATACATGGGTTTGCAAGCAATGGGCTTAGGCAAGATTGTGGTCACTGCAGAGTCGATGAGCTGAATGGCTTCCTTCTGACTGTGGCGATTCAATGAAATGGACCAGAGGCGACATGGGAAATAAGTTACCATTTACCTTGTACAGTAGTGAGTTATGATCTGAAATGCATTGCCTGGAAGGGTGGTGGAAGCCAAGTCAATAATAACTTTCAAAAGGAAATTGAATAAATAATTTAAGGTCCGAAATTTGTAAGGAAATGGGAAAAACAGAGAATGGGACAAATCAGATAATCCCTTCAAAAAGCTGGCACAGATAATCCCTTCAAAAAGCTGGCACAGTGTCGAAAAGCCTTCTTCTGTTCGACATTATTCTATGATTAATTTGATGTCAGTTGCAGGAAAATAGCTTGATGGGATCAATCATTAGGATGCTGTCTAAGACTACTTTGAGAGAGAATGGATTATTAGGGATATGCAACATGGCCTCTGGAGAAGAAAGCTACGTTTTACCAACCTGGTCATGGATGAAAGTAGGTTGCTTTGCCACTGTATGCATGGACTTTCAAAAAGGTGCCAGTTCCTTCAGCAGCCAATTCCTGCTCGTCACTTACATCTGCACTCTTAAATTTGCAGTTTTGACCTCTTAGCATTGTCTTGATCATTGCCCCATTTCTACTGCTGATCATCTGGTCCCTTGAACAATGTTTATTCTCTTCCATTCTGCCCATTATCCCATTTCAGATTTCATCCTCAAAAGGGACAGACTAGTGCATATCCACCTAATCTGGCTGCATCACATCACTGGTTCACTAATGTCCTTTAGAGAAGGAAATCTGCCGTTCTTACCTGGTGTGGCCTACGTGTGATTCCAGAGCTGCAGCAATATGGTTGACTCGCAACTCCCTCAGGTAATTAGGGATGGGCAATAAATGCTGACCAGTCAGTGATGCTCATTCCTCATGAATGAGCACTAACCTTCGGATCATCATGGAGAGAAGGAACACGAGATTCTCCTCCCTCCCCCACCACCCCACTCCTTGTCTCCCCGCCAAATAAAAGCCACCAATTTAAACACCAAATTTCCTTCAACAAGAAGTGCAATGAGAGTATAAGAACATAAGAAGTAGGAGCAGGAGTAGGCCATCTAGCCCTTCGAGCCTGCCCCACCATTCAACAACATCATGGCTGATCTGAAGTGGCTCAGTTCCACTTTCCCGCTTTCTCCCCATAACCCTTAATTGCCTTGCCTACAAAAACCTATCTACCCATGTCTTAAATATATTTAGTGAGGTAGCCTCCACCACTTCAACGGGCAGAGAATTCCACAGATTCACCACCCTTTGAGTGAAGAAGTTCCTCCTCAACTCCGTTCTAAACTGCAACCCCCCCCCCCCCCCTTATCTTGAGGCTGTGCCCTCTAGTCCTGTTGTCCTTTCTGAGCAGGAAGAATCTCTCTACCTCTATCCTATCCATCCCTTTCATTATCTTATACGTCTCTATAAGATCCCCCCTCATCCTTCTAAACTCCAACGAGTACAGACCCAGTCTATTTAGTCTCTCTTCATAGTCTAACCCCCTCATCTCCGGTATCAGCCTAGTGAACCTCCTCTGCACTCCCTCCAAGGCCAAAATATCCTTACACAAGTGCAGCGACCAAAACTGCACACTGTACTCCAGCTGCGGCCTCACCAGTGCCCAGTACAGTTGCAGCAAGACCTCCCTGCTTTTATATTCTATCCCCCTCGCTATAAAGGCCAGCATCCCATTCGCCTTCTTGATCACCTGCTGCACCTGCAGACTGGGTTTTTGCGACTCATGCACAAGGACCCCCAGGTCCCTCTGCACCGTAGCATGCTGCAGCTTTTCGCCCTTTAAATAGTAATCCCTCCTACTATTATTCCTGCCAAAGTGGATAACCTCACACTTGCTAACATTGTACTCCATCTGCCAGGTCCTCGCCCACTCGCTCAGCCTATCTAGATCCCTCTGCAGACTTTCCACACCCTCCGCACAATTTGCTTTTCCACTTATCTTTGTGTCCTCAGCAAATTTCGTCACCCTACACTCAGCCCCCTCCTCCAGATCATCTATATAAATGGTAAATAGCTGAGGCCCCAGCACCGATCCCTGCGGCACTCCACTAGTTACCAACCGCCAATCAGAATAGCACCCATTGATACCAACTCTCTGCCTCCTATTAGGCAGCCAACCCTCTATCCACGCTAACACCTTACCCCCAACGCCATCGATAGATTTCTTTGTCACAATGGATATAGGATAACAAAATTCAACAATCACAACAACTTAAATGTATAGAACATTTCTAATGTTATAAAGCTAAGAAAGCCTCTCATACCGCTGTAATGTTAAATATTTCTATCTTAAATGGAAGTGAAAATTTGAGTACGTTTAAAATGTATATTTTTGGTGAATTTTTGCAGTTAGGAAACAGAAAAAAAACTATGCCCAGATTTAATATTTTCTACTTTTTCACACCTCGTATTTACACTAAGCATTCCAACGCCAAACATAGGAAGTGCCAAATACAAACTGCAGCTTCCTCTACTCTGCTCAATTATTTTATTTTTAACTCCAACTTCAAAAGAGTGTCATGGTGGCACAGTGATTAGCACTGCTGCCTCAAAGCACCAGCAACCCCTGCCTGGATCACTGTGTGGAGTTTTCACATTCTCCCCATGTCTACGTGGGTTTTCTCTGGGTGCTCCTGTTTCTTCCCACAGTCCAAAAACATGCAGGTAAGCTGAATTGGCCATGCTAAATTCTCTCCCAGGGTGCCTAAACAGCCTTCAGTGTGTGGCGATTAGAGGATTTTCTCAGTACCTGTGTGAATGTAAGCCTACTTGAGACTATTAAATAAACTTTAACTTTTTCTGCTGCATATGCATTTTTCCACTCCTGTACCAACTACCCCCAAGCACTGAATGTCGAAATAAATCCCTGAACTTTAAGAAGCATTGCTCTGTGGGTTTGTGATTATCACAAATTGATTTGAGCTATCTAAAGGACTCATACAGCAGGAGGAGATGGGAAATTATTGTTCCATATTTTTGATTGAAAAAGTAGTACAAACTCATTGTGACACAAGCTCTAATTCAGCTTGATGCATTGGAAATGTTATAAAAATACCAGATTGTTCAGAAGTAATTGGAATAATCAGAATAGTAACAAAGTCAGAAAGTAACAAAGATTACAATCATCTAATTACATAAAACCCATCAACATTTCACCTATTATACCATGTCATTACGTGAAGTTCCTGGAAAAGGTTTCGATGAGAGCATTAAATTGATTTGATTTATTATTGCCACATGTACATAGTGAAAAGCATTGTTTCTTGCCTACTATACAAAGCATACCGTTCATAGGGAAGGAAATGAGGGTGTGTGCAGAATGTAGCATTACAGCCATAGCTAGGGTCTAAGGAAAGACCAATTTAATGTGAGGTAGGTCTATTCAAAAGTCTGATGGCAGCAGGGAAGAAGGCTGATATCTAGTTTAAAAACCCTTAGTTATCTCAGTAGAGAAACAGATCTCATCATTCTAGAAAAACAACTTCTGGGAGATTTAGTTGAGGCATTTAAATTCAGTAAAGGACTAGATAGACTGTGACCATGTGGACAGATTATTTCAATTAGATGAGTCAGGGAGAATGAGGGGACAAGTGTGAAAGTTACATTAGCACAGAATTAGGTTAGATGTCAAGAGGTTTTTCTTTGCTCATAGCATCATTGACCTCTGGGCCAACTGGCCAGCTCAAGCAGTAAGTGCAGATCCACTGCACCTACAATGTTCCATATGGATCTGGAGAAGATACTGGTCGAGACAGAAAACACTGCGGATATAAGATAGGTGATATACTTTGTGATGTTTGGAGCAGTTGCAGAGAAGGACAAGGAAAAATCAAAATATGAAAATACTCAACAGCAAGAGGGCTAATTTAAGTGAGTTGTAGAGATCAGGTGGATTTGAAACAAAGACTGCCAGGTAAAACAGTAAAATGATTTGGGGAGGCTTTCCAGAAGAAAGATAGTTTGAGTATAGAATAGACATAGTCCAATGAGGGGAAGCAGAAGTCAGCTCCCTAGGTGACTAAAGAAATAGAGATTAACATGAAACAGGAAAAAGGAGCTAACAATTAATGCTAGATGCTACACTAGAGAACAGTCGGGATACAGACTGCACAGGAGACCTGAAAAAGGTAAAAAAGAGCTCAGAGAATACCAAAAGATTAGTTTATAATACAAAAAGGAAAACAAATTACTTTTACAAATATATAGTGAAAAAAAAACAAAGGAAAGAAAAATGATTGGAAACCAAAATGATCTGTGGAGGCCAAGAACATGGTTGAGATAACAAAACAAGTACATTGCATCTGTCTTCACCAAAGAGATGCTGCCAATACAGGGTAAGTAAGTAAGTCGTAGAAAAGCTAGATAGTGGAAAAATAGATAAACTGTTAAAACAGTTGGCAGTGCTGAAGAAGTAAAGTCACCTCGTGCAGCTGGGATAGTTATTGATGGAAGCCTCTGCTCAGAATCCTGGGTGATGGCAGTGGTACTGGAGGATGGAGGGTTGGAAACATGACACTTCTGTTCAGGAGAGAGGTAATTGTCAACTGGTCAGCGTAAAATTGGTGGTGGGGAAACTTGGAGAGACAATAACCTGAAGCAAAATTGTCATTTTAGAAGTACACAGGTTAATAAATGAGAGTCTGTACTGACTTGGTAAAAGCAAATCTTGTTTGATTGATTAGATTTAAATGCTTTGATGAAATAGAGATCACATAATTTTTGGTTGTAGTGAAGACTGTATATATTGTGATATAAAGGTGTCATTTTGCAGGATAAGCTAGATGAATCAGAGGATGTACTCTGGGCCACCAAGCCTCATAAAAGGAGATTAGGACAATACTTCCTCTAAAATTTCACTGTTATGCTTGGTCAGTTTTTCAAATGCACAGTACCTTTTAAATTGCTTACAGTGACTGTGCAGTGTTTAGCACTGATCAAGGCCTGTGTAGTACTTTCCAGCTCTTACACTGTTGCACGCACAAATATGCAATGCATTAGGAGCACTCACGATGCTTATGATCAAAAGCTTGGTTAAAGGTAAGTTTTAAGGTTTGTCTTAAAGGAGAAATGAGTGAGAGAGAGGCTAAGGGAGATAATTCAATTGGGATAAATCATTTCTGGCAGGACAGCTAAGTAACTACAGGGCGCAGGTTTAAGATTGCTCCTTTGGCTTTTTGCCAATAACGAGAAAATGTTTTACTCATTGAATTATGACCAGAATGCATTGCCTGAGCAGTCGGTGGAAGCAGAATCAACAGTAACTTTCGAAAGGGAACTGGATTTATATTTGAAAAGGCAAACTTTGAAAGGCCATGGGGATAAGCAGGAGATTTGGTACTAATTGATGGCTCTTTCAGAAAACACAGGTACAGTCGGCCAAATGGCTTCCTTCTGCACTGTATGATTCTCATGATTACCAATGTTTTCGCTTGATCATAGTGTTTGAAGGAGGATTTCCCTGAATGCTGCTATTCCTAAATTGATTTTCAGAAACATTTCTTCTGGAAAGTTATAATTTTGTTAGTGAATGGGACCATTAAAGATCATGGTGCTTAGCCAGTGCTTGACTATATGGGACGCTCTTAGTAGACCAGACCTTTTCCCATCTGTCAATTTTGTCGTTCCATATGTTCTTCTTCAACATTCATTCAGAATCCCAAGAATTGTGTTTAAGCTTAGACTTGACACTTTAACATGGTAAAGTAACACACAACATATTCCAAAGAAATTAGTATCTTGGCTGCGATGAATGCAAATTCTGAGGTTAAAACACAGACGCCCAGAGGATGTTTTGGCGGGAAATTTAAACTCCTGCCATTTTTGGTTATTCAAACCTTTATCTATTTTCAGATTTCACCCAATGAATATTGAATATTTGTAATTTACAGTCCGAGCTGCAGTATCTTCAATTAAATAAGCTCTGTTTATTGATGCAATTTTGTTGAGTGGCATGATGGCACAGTGGTTAGCACTGCTGCCTCACAGCACCAGGGTCCCAGGTTCAATTCCTGGCTTCAGTCACTGTCAGTGTGGAGTTTGCACATTCTCCTTATGTCGGTGTGGGTTTCCTCCAGGTGCTCAGGTTTCCTCCCACGTTCTCAAAGATGTGCTGGTTTGGTGCATTAACCCAAACAGGTGCCAGAATGTGGCAACCAGGGGAATTTCACAGGAACTTCATTACAGTGTTAATGTAAGCCTTACTTGTGACTAATAAATAAAACTTTAACTTTTGTTACAAAAAGAATCATATAAAACTTCACCTCAAATTTCTCTGTCACAGTTCAGTAACTTCTGTATAACATGGAAATACAATTCAGATGTGCATTAAAATCACACTAATTGAATAACAAATGTGTTCATTCAGACTCCAAAACTCCTACGTACTCTACTGGAACAAAGGCATCATTTGAAATAACAAAAACACTTCACATAAAAATATTAATTCAACTGTTATTGATATTATGTTTAGCATAATGTTTCTTCACGAGATGCGCGTTTACACTCGGAAGTCATAGCTGCTTCTACTGTCTGACTCTTCTGACTCTCCTGACCTGTGACAGAACAGTAAAGACACTGAATAAAATTAATGCAGCCCTATACAAAATATAAGGAGGGAGATACAAGGTGGAGTTTTCCGCTCCCACGAGTGGTGGAATAATGGTGGGCTGGGCCACATAATTTGGCATGTTGGAAAAAGTCAAGTTTTCCTGCTAATAGAAAATTAGTTTGGAATTTTGTTCTCTTGTTGACTTTAATGGGTTGGGTTAAAGGCAGACCAAGTTTCCAACACTTAC
Source organism: Carcharhinus amblyrhynchos (assembly GCF_965287045.1). Taxonomy (NCBI): domain Eukaryota; kingdom Metazoa; phylum Chordata; class Chondrichthyes; order Carcharhiniformes; family Carcharhinidae; genus Carcharhinus; species Carcharhinus amblyrhynchos. Next base: position 81,463,415 of record NC_137331.1, on the reverse strand, counting down.
ATTCATTTGCTCCTCATAAATGTTCATTAAAAGGCCAACTCACCAGAATTATGTTCACCCTCCAAATTGAGGTCCTGTCAGCAGACAATTAGAATGGTCTGTTTTTTGACTATATACAAATGACATGCATCCGGTGAGCTTCAGTTTATCAATAACTTTGATATACATAGATGCTGCTTTCACCTACCTTTAAGAATGGTGCTGCGAGATGAAGTGCTTGTATCAGAAGCTGTGCCAAGGCTAATAGATGGAAATACTAGGGGTTGGGGTGGGGTGGGGCAGGGGAGGAGTGAGAGCGGGTGGAGATGGATGCAGAACTGGTGGTGATAGGGAGATATAGCTCATGGGAGAGAAAAACTATCCTGGGGCAAGTGTTATAAGACTGTCGAAGAAGGCGTAGATACTGTTCTGGGGCTGAGACCATGCTGTTGGTGGCAGATTGAAGAGATGTTACTGGACTGAGGCCATGTTGTTTGGGGCATATTGAAGAGACTGTCCTGGAGCTGTGCAGATCATGTTAGAGGACACTGCATGGCAAACATGTCTCAGTCCCAGGGAAGGTCTCTCTGGGCAGTGATGGTCATACACAATATGATATGTAGGGCATGATCAGTCACCCAAGGAAGTTGATCCTGAGGGTAGGAGCCACAATACCATGAGGCAAGTGGCACAGTCATGATCAAAGGAGGCATCTGCAACCTGCAAGTCAGAAGCAGAAAAGTCATGGGGGGGGGTGGTGTGATGGAGACGGAACTATAAACATGGATAATGATAGATTTAAGGGTAACCAGGAGGTGGGATAGTTATTTGAGGAAGGCAAACTAAGAATCAGTGAGGAGGGAGGGGGGGGGCGCAGGATTTAGTGGATTCTGGGGGAGGTTGGACTTCCAAATGAATATCAGCAGCACCATTTTTGACTTTACCATCCAATACACAGTTTGGAAATCAAGTCAGAAGAAAAAGTCAGGGAGGTGTCTCAGCATGTGAGATCAGTTCCCTTTTCTTAAAATATGTTTAGTTTTTCATTCATGACCCTTTGTAGTTTCTTGCTACATTGTTTTGGCATCTGGGAGAGATGACTGTGACCCAGTCTCGACACTGCAGCCAATGATAACTTAGTCCCTTCACAGATACTGATGAGCAATCAGATGACGTTCCAGACCATGGGTTTCATACCACTGCAAACTTCAACACTGTCCATCTCGCAAAATTTAAAGTTTATTTATTAGTGTCACAAGTAGGTGTGCATTAACATTGCAATGAAGTTACTGTGAAAATTCCCTTGTCGCCACACTCTGGTGCCTGTTCAGTTGCACTGAGGGAGTATTTAGTATGAACAATTCACCTAACCAGCATGGCTTTCAGACTGTGGGAAGAAACCCATGCAGATGCTGGGAGAATGTGCAGAGTCCGCACAGTCGCCCAATCTGGGAATTGAATCTGGGTCCCTGGTGCTGTGAGGTAGCAGTACTAACCACTGTGCCAACGTGCCACTCATAGGCCAATCCTTCCCATTAAATCTTAGTCACTGAATGCATTGTCATGAATTCCATTTCTGTTAATGATCACTAGGCAGCCATTCAGAAGCAAAGTAACATCCTCACAGGTAACTGGACAGCTTCATTAGAACACACAATTCCGATATCACACTCTCATTCCTGTCTAGCAGACACTTCAACTGTCATTGAGTGGTACTAACCTCCATCGCTCAGCAACTTGCATGGGGAGAGTGGACAATAATAAAGGAGAAACATTCAGCCTTAAAGCTAGTGATAAAACAACACAGCAGGGAGGCATAAAGGACTATGATGCTCCATGATGAATAATACTTTTACCAAAACCTCATAATCATAAGATAAAGGCCATGCAGAGTGCATCTGGAATAAAAGGTTTCAACTTACGACACAAAGAGTCATCAGTGCAACATCATCAGATTAATGACTGTCTGAATATTTCTCACGAGATTATCTAATATGTGTCTCAGATGCAAGAGTTGTGTGTTTATCGTGAAGACATTGTTTTCACATAGAAATTCGTTCATGTTGGTAATGTGAAATCAAAGACAATTGATTGTGGTGAAATTGTGTGAGATTATGTGGAACAGAGGAACAAGATGAGAGATAATTCAGGGGTTGGTTCGGGGGTGGGGAGAGACAGGGTCTGTAGACAGCTACACCCTGCTGTCTGAGATTACTTTAGTGGGTATTTTCTGGGACGCCGAGGTCTGGAAGGCCATAACCTGCTAAAGGTCTCCTGCACCAGCGCAACTGCACCCTCCTCGTCCTGACCCACAGGAGCCGATGGGGTCATTGGTAGAAGTGAAGCAGCAGGCTACCCTTCAAGAATCCTGGGTCAATGTCCCCAGGTTTCTGGCTGGTGCTCCTCCTCCCTTTAGGTGTCCAATTTGCCTCTCCTTTGCTCACTGAGGAGAAGGGGCACCTGAAGTGAGGCAGACTTCTCACCTTGCCAGTGCTGGAGTGTACCCAAGGCTAGAGCAATGGAGTTCAAGTTCCAGTGCAAATCCGGCTGAAATAGTGTCTTGATAAAGATAGACCGGGTGGCACAGTGGTTAGCACTGCTGTCTCACAGCTCCAGGGACCTGGGTTTAATTCTGGCCTTGGATGACTCTTTGTCGAGCTTGCACATTTTCCCCATGTCAGCACTGGTTTCCTCTGGGTGTTCCAATTTCCTCCCACAGTTCAAAGATGTGAAAGTTAGGTACACTGGCCATGCTAAATTGCCATTTAGTTTCCGGGATGAGCAGTTTAGAGGAATTAGCAGATTAAATATCTGGGAATAGGGCCTAGGTGAGATTGTTGTCAGTGCAGACCTGATGGGCTGAATGCCTCCTTCGGCACTGTAAGGATTCTTTGATTCTATGAAAGCAATCAACTGTAAGAGCTATGGATGAAAGAGTAGTCCCAGAGCATGCATGCCCCCTGTGTGTGCTCAGTCCTCGCCAATAAGGGATTAAAACATCAGTTGTGTAGGATCCTACAGGAGATGGTGAGATTAAAGTAGGCTGGCAGACAATCAGTGCTGATGTCTCATCAGCTAATCATTTGGCATCCCTGTGAACTCTGTCTAACACACATATGACACTGCACATTTTGTGAGAAGGTTCACTTACCCTGACGAAGCACAGCAGATCATTTGTCCTTTTCCTGCCCTGCAGGGTGGCCTTTTTTGTGTGCCATGGGTACTGACCTCATCCAAGGTTGCCTTTACTCAGGTGGGTGTATCTCCAGATCCCATCCTGAGGAAAGAGGACCCTCTGCCATTCCTGGAGCACAACCAGAGAGGCCTCGTTGAACCAAGGAAGTTGAAGGTATAGATCTTTTAGGTGCCATGGATTACCTGGCCAGCAGTGAGTAAGTGTGTGTGCAGGGGGTCAGTTTATCTCAGTTGGCTGGACAGTTGATTTGTGATGCAAAGCGACGTCAACAGCATGGATTCAGTTTCCATACCAGCTGATATTATTCATGAAATCCTGCCTTCTCAACTTTACTCCTCTCACCTAAGGTGTAAAATCCTCAGGTTAAATCACCATCAGGCAGCTCTTCCACTCAAAAGAGACAGCAGCCTACAGTCATCTGGGAGTATGGCGACTTTATCTTTAGCTAAATCTGGCACCAGGACCTTTGACCTCCACAGCTGGGCAGGTGAATAGCTGCCCACCACAAGCTCCTTGATGCAGAATTCAATGAACGGAAAGGCCGAAGATCTGTTGTTAAACTCCATCCTGCCACAGAGTGAGAATTGTGCTGACTTTGCGACCCATCACTACATTAAATGAAAATTCTGACCATAATCTAAAAATGATAAAGATAGATTTTGATCCAGCAAAACCACAAACACAGGAAAATCAAATTACAACAATATTTGAATTATGTCAAGACTATATTTACTGAAACACAGAATTAATCCATAATTGTGTTCTTGGGTTATTACTGCTGCACCTATCCATTATATCATAAAAGGCAATCAAAGACCAGCAAGTCATTTTCACAAATTAAAAACTGAGTAAGAATATTCCCACACCATTTAAGACCCCCAACTAAGCACAATAAAACAAATCAACGGCTAAAGTAATTTTTGAGCTGGAGCTGAGGAAAGCAATTATACTGAAGCAATATAACCTTGTGATAAATCTCCCAAGATCTAACTCTGACTGAATGATTCAGATCTGCATAAATGGATTGTCAGACCCTAAATCATAAAAGAAGAATTGAATATCCATTTATATAGAGTACTTCACATCCTCAGGTCATCCAAAGCACTTCACAGCAAAGGGATATTTTGAAGTGCCGTCATGGTTGCCAAAACAAAACATCACACTCAGTTATGAGATAAATTTCTGGTGGTGTTGGTCCAGTGGTGCAAGAGTATCTGGCATAGCAAGGGTTAGTGTGGGACTGGGAAACAGTGTAATGACACGATGGGAGACTTGGGTCAGTTGTGACTGAACAGACACCCTTTGAAGAAGCAAACATGGAGTTAGCTCATAGCTTTGATTAAACCCTGTATATAACCCTGGTGACATAGCGGCTCAGTGGTTAGCACTGCTGCCTCACAGTGCCAGAAGCCTAGGTTCGATTCAACAGAGACTTGGGTCACTGTCCGTGAGAAGTTTGCATGTTTTCCGCGTGTCTGTGTGGGTTTCCTCCAGGTGCTCCTGTTTCCTCCTACAGTCCAAAGACGTGCAGATTAGGATTAGTTGGATTGGCCATGCTTAGGGTAAACGTATGGGGATAGGGCCTGGATGGGATTGTGTCAGTGTAGACTCGATGGGCTGAATGGCCTCCTTCGGCACTATAGGATTCAATGTAGATATGCACATGATTATGTGTTATCAATAAACACTTACGTTTAACCATACAAGGTTCAGAACCTCTTCTGAACCCACTGAACATACAACATTCAACATGTTGAGCCATAGATGTTGGTAAGAACGAAGAACAAGACTGCACAGGAACAGGCCCTTCAGTCCATCAAGCCTGCATATTAGAACTCTCTTATTCAAATCGTTTAGTGTGGAATGTACGTCCATCTGAGCAGGTAACATGTCTCTGTTTTAACATTTCATTCAACCAATGACAACTCTGACAGCGCAGCACTCCTTCAAAAACACATTGACACTTCAGCCTTGATGATATGCTCAAGTCCTGGTGTAGAGCTTCAAACCCACAATCTATTATTGCAGAAGTCAAAGTGCCATCAAATGTAACTCAACTAATACTACCAAAGTATAACCTTACTGGAGGTTTCATTCAAAATTAGTACTTCATACAATTTCAGGATGGGGAAGTGATCAAATGTTCATGCTGCACACAACTGCATTCTCAAATGACCATGTAAAACAAGATACCACAACAGAAAATCATCTATTTAGCATATGCCTCAGACATTTTTGTTCTCCAAAAAAGTATCTGATTGTCACCTGAAATGCTTGATGCTGTCTGCTTCAATTACTTATTTCTGCAACGAAAGTGAAAAAAACTTAACGTTCCATTTTACTCCTAAAATTATGTTGTGGAGGTGCAAACATATGTCTGAAATTCCTTGTCACTATTTTAGTGGTAACATTAACCAGTTTAAAATAAATAGAACAACACCTCTAAAAATGAGAAGGACTTTTCAAATGACCGCATTATGAGTTTGTACGTGAGCCTTATTTCTGACCTCCAATTTTAAACTTCCATCCCCCTAATAGTTGAGCTTTTCGGTAAAGCAAACAACTTTTCATAATCTTGAAAATGTACCTCAAAATCCCACTTTCTGAAACATAAGTGTGACTTTCTAAATCCTTTCTCGTAATTGAATATCCTGATGGGGTCCAAATGGGGTTCGATCAATTCTTTGTACAACACAACAGATAGTTCAGCTGGTAAAGCAGAGGCGTGTAGATGATTAAAACTGACATCCTTAAGACACTAGTTCAATTCAGGCTCAAAGGAAACCCCCTCTCATTTAAGCACTTGGAACGCCACAGCATACAAGACCAAGTGCAGGAAAATGGGAATAGAATAGACAGTTGCTTAATGAGCAGGAGAGACGCAATGGCTTCTTTCTGTGCTGTAAAGCTCAGTGACAATCTTTACTAGATTTGTCCATTGCTCTTTGCTTTTATCAATGTCTTGTTGAGGTGATGTATAGGTCAGTTTCTCTTTTTTTCAGAAATGCCTTATGGTGAAGTGTTTCCCATTTCAATGTTACAGAACATTATTGTTCCTGAGCACAAAATCATGCCGAGACTAGTTTTTACATTTTTGAAAAGGTTTCCTTTTGTCCAGCAGATGAACTCTGCTTTGATTTGAGCACTGCCTTTAATTTTTAATCCCTACTTCCAAGGAGCATCATTATATCAATCTCATAGCTCCTATTTTAGAGCTGGATTCTTTCATAACGAGTACTTCGCCTCAGTATTCACGGTGGAAGCCGATCTGGGAGATTTTGTTATGGATTTGCAGCAGATGGAAAGGATTGAGTACGTGAATATTAAGGAGGAGGATGTGTTGGAACTTTTGAATTCTATCAAGGTAGATAAGTCGCCGGGACCAGATGGGATGTACCCCAGGATACTGTGGGAGGCGAGGGAAGAGATTGCAGAGCCCCTGGCGATGATCTTTGCGTCGTCAATGGAGACGGGAGAGGTTCCAGAGGATTGGAGGATTGCGGATGTAGTTCCTATTTTTAAGAAAGGGAACAGAGATAGCCCGGGAAATTACCGACCGGTGAGTCTGACCTCAGTGGTTGGTAAGCTGATGGAGAGGCTTCTGAGGGACAAGATTTACGAACATTTGGAGAGGTTTGACATGATCAGGAATAGTCAGCATGGATTTGTCAAGGGCAGGTCGTGCCTTACAAGCCTAGTTGAGTTCTTCGATAATGTGACTGAACACATTGACGAAGGAAGTGCCGTGGACGTAGTGTACATGGACTTCAGCAAGGCGTTTGATAAGGTCCCCCATGCAAGACTTCTTGAGAAGGTGAGAGGGCATGGGATCCAAGGGCCTTTGGCCTTGTGGATCCAGAACTGGCTTGCCTGCAGAAGGCAGAGAGTGGTTGTGGATGGGGCTTTTTCTGAATGGAGGTCAGTCACCAGCGGAGTGCCTCAAGGATCTGTTCTGGGACCCTTGTTGTTTGTCATTTTCATAAATGACCTGGATGAGGAAGTGGAGGGATGGGTAAGTAAGTTCGCTGATGACACCAAGGTCGGTGGTGTTGTGGATGGTCTGGAAGGATGGCAAAAGTTGCAGCAGGACATAGATAGGATGCAGGACTGGGCGGAGAAGTGGCAGATGGACTTCAACGCGGATAAATGTGTAGTCGTCCATTTTGGCAGAACCAACGGGATGAACGAGTACACTATCAAGGGCAGAAGTCTGAGTAGTGTTGAGGAGCAGAAGGATCTTGGGGTCCGGGTCCACAGGACTCTTAAATCGGCCTCGCAGGTGGAGGAGGTGGTCAAGAAGGCGTATGGTGTACTGGCCTTCATTAATCGAGGGATTGAGTTTAGGAGTCGGGAGGTAATGCTGGAACTTTATAAGACCCTTGTCAGGCCTCATTTGGAGTATTGTGCGCAGTTCTGGTCGCCTCACTATAGGAAGGATGTAGAAGCTATTGAAAGGGTGCAGAGGAGATTTACAAGGATGTTGCCTGGACTGGGAGGCATGCCTTATGAAGTTAGGTTGAGGGAGCTGGGACTCTTTTCCCTGGAGAGACGAAGGTTGAGAGGCGACCTGATAGAAGTTTACAAAATGTTGAGAGGAATAGATAGGGTGGACTCTCAGAGGCTATTTCCCCGGTTTGAAATGGTCGCTACGAGAGGACACAGATTTAAGGTGCGGGGAGGGAGGTTCAGAAGTGATGTTAGGGGTAAGTTTTTCACTCAGAGGGTGGTGAGTGAATGGAATCGGCTGCCGTCAGTGGTGGTGGAGGCGAACTCGCTGGGGTCTTTTAAAAGACTTCTGGATGAGTATATGGGGTTTAATGAGATTGAGGGTTATAGATAGGTCTGTAGGTTGGTAGGTGATGATGTGATCGGCGCAACTTGTGGGCCGAAGGGCCTGTTTGTGCTGTAGTGTTCTATGTTCTATGTTCTATATTTATACACAATCTTTCACAGCTGCAGCCCATGTGGTAACGGAATTCCCACACATGGTGTTAGATAGGGAGACCCAAAAATTTTAACCAGTGACAATTAAGAAATAATTACATATTTCCAAGTTGGTGTGATGTGTGACTTAAAGGGGAGCTTGGAGGTGGTGGTATTTCTATTCACCACTCATATTCTAGGAGATAGAGTGGGTTTGCGACATTCATATGCAAACAAAGACTTCAAATTCCACAGCTGCATAAATGAAACTGCAATATACTTTCATAGCTTTAGGCCTCAGTTGTTTTAAACACATATACTGCAATGGTCTTCCTGATGTGATTGTTGATGTTCTAGTTCAAAGAACAAAGAACAACACAGCACAGGAAACAGGCCCTTTGGCCCTACAAGCCGGCGCCACCCATTTTAACACTCAGTGAGTGCCTCATTCCAATCCTTCTTCTACCTATGACTCTTGACTACATCTTGTGGACTCCACAATAAAGGGGTGCAAATTTAGAGAATTATATGTGCGCCAGATTAAGAGGGGTCCAATTTAGGGACAATTTATTAACACCAATCAGCCTAAAAGCACATTTTTGGGGTGTTGGAGGAAACCGGAGCACCCGGAGAAAATCCACGCAAGCACAGGGAGAATGTGCAAGCTCCCACAGATACTGACCCAAGCCGGATCCAACCCGGGTCCCTGTAACTGCACAGTAAACAGTGATAGTCACTGAGCTGTCGTGTCGCCCGTCAGTTGGTCCAGTTTAAGCATACACTAACGACGTGAAGCGCAAGGCAACTCTCGAAGCAACATCCAAGAGCAGCCCTTGCACGACCCACCGCGTGTATGCCCCTTGTTGGCCAACAAAGCGGACCGAATCGCCTGTGGATGTAAAAAAAAAAGACATCAATAAACGTACAACAGCCTATACAGACATTAAGGAAGATCCCCAGTAGCTCCAGCATAAGAGACAGGTGAGCCATAAAATATGTTGGACGGCCCACAGGAATCTATTAATTCCCAGGAACGTCCTGAGGCTCTTGATCCTCAACTAGAACATTCTTTTTCATCCCTCCATCTCTAGCGTGCTTGCGTGCCTGTCTAGGTAAGCCTTAAACAATTCTAACATGCCTGCCTCTACCACCCTACTTGGCAGTACATTCCAGGCCCCCACAACCCTGTGTGTGAAAAATCTCCCTCTAACATATGAATTATACCTCACCCCTCTCACCTTAAGCCCATGACCCCTTGTGGTTTTCGCATCCAACCTGGGAAAAAGCTTCCCACTGTTCACTCTGTCTATACCCTATAATCTTAAACACCTCTATTAGGTCTTCCCTTGTTCTCTGTCTTTCCAGGGAGAACAACCCCAATTTGTCCAATCTCTCCTCATAGCTGAGACCCTCCATGCCAGGCAGCATCCTGGTAAACCTCCTCTGCACTCTCTCCAAGGCCTCCATGTCCTCCCGGTAGTGCAGCAACCAGAACTGGATGCAGAACTCCAAATGTGGTCTAACCAACGTTCTATACAACTGCAACATTAGACTCCAGCTTTTATACTCAATACCCCTTCCTATAAAGGCAAGCATACCATATGCCTTCTTTACCACCTTCTCCACCTGTGCTGCCACCTTCAAGGACTTGTGAACTTGCACACCTAGGTCTCTCTGTGTTTCTGTACTCTTAATGGTCCTACCATTTATTGTATAACTCCCCCCTACATTATTTCTTCCAAAATGCATTACCTTGCATTTATCTGGATTAAATTTCATCTGCCGTTTCACCGCCCAATTTACCAGCCTATCTATATCCTGCTGTATTGTCTGTCACTGTTCATCACTATCAGCAAGTTCAAAGCTGCAACCCAACCGAATACAATGCCTAGATACGTAAAACTAGCAATTGCAGTTAACTTGTATGTCTAACCACAATTTTCAGTTTACTGCAAGCTGTGGCGCAATCTGGATATTTATGTTAAGCTGATGGTCAACCTGGGCTGATCCAGCAAATTAATCAATGATATGCTGCAGAGCAGCTTCAGAATGGATGGGTTAGTGCCTGTTCACAAAACTGTACAACGATGAGCTATCTGATCTTACTTTTGTCATTTAATCTTCTAAGATTGAAAATGTTTATTCAGTATTGTACATCGATTGCTTTATGCAAATCTGTCATGGCATCATATAGTGTAGCTGTGCAAAAGAGCCAGGAAAGGCTCAGAATCAGTATTTAGTCTTAAATATTCTGCAGGAAATGTTTCAGATGTGTTTCCATTATTGTACCCATCATGCCTTGTGAAGTTGCCTGGTTACATCAACAATTTTAACATTACAGCCAAATTTGCACAGCAACTTCCAAACTCCTTCCTCACCGTGCCGAAGGCATTGCCAATACCTACATCCTCCACAATAGAAACAGATAGGACTAGATATATTTTGCAGCCAAATGCAAATTAGTATAAAAGCTATTTTTGAAACATTCAGTGAATTTGAATAGAGGTCAACATAAAAATTGGAGTGTGGCAAGATAGGAGCAAGCCTATACAATTTCCCTTCATAACCTATAAATGAGCACTATAATTTCCAGTTACATGAGACAGGTGTGCACTGGAGGTGTGCTTGCAATGATGATTGCATCCACCAGCCCCATACTAGATACATGCCCTTCCATTGATTATTCAAAGTCTAGTGGCATCAGCAGTGAAAGGCATGATAAGCATGATTTCACCCTCATCTCTAATTTAAAGAATTTCTAATTTCTAATTTCAACTTCCCCTTTGTGCTTGTAGTAATGATTCTGTAGAGGAAACATTTGATAAAGTAAACCAACTGACTGCCTTCTCCCAAGATCAACAGTACTTACAGTGGGGCCCTGAGGGTATTTGTGGCTGTCCTCCCCTTTACTTATAACTCTCAGCAAACACATGCTTCTGAGTCTCCGTCCAATCTGCTTGGCTGTGCCTCAGCATCAAAATAAGAGATAGTGCTGTGTCATCCTTCTTTGCGGTTAGGGATTAAGTTGGAATGCTATTAGTAGGCCTGGTTAATCCAGCTTTTATCAGGAAGGATCTTGTTGAAATATAACTCAAGATAATCCATTCTATCACTCATATTGTCTGTTACTAAGAGTAAGCGGTTGACTGTGGCAATTCAAGGAAGTGATATGAGTGAAGGGATAATCACACGTATGGCTCCACATCTCACCCCACATGCTTCAGCATTCCAACAGTGGACTTGGGAAAACTTGAATGGGATTTTAGCATTCAACAGTATGTAGCTGTACTCATGATGAGCATATTTCTGCGGCTAATGTGGCTCTTGGCAAAATAATTATTGAAATGAGCTCATGGGCTTCATCATTGGGATCGAGATCATCTGATCATCTGTTGTTTCACTCTCACCGATGAGCCCAATCTTCCTCTGAACCTTTGAGGAGGGTGCGAGGGTAGGTGACATTACGGGGTCTAAAGTTAAGGAGAGGGTACAGGTAAGGGTAGAGGCCGAGGATGTCCCAATAATAGAGGGAGTAGGGGGCGTGAGTATGGTTGGTGGCATTACGGCAAATAGGGTCCAGGTGAAGGCTGGGATGAAGGCGCTTTATCTGAATGCATGAAGCATTCGGAATAAAGTGGATGAGCTGGTGGCGCAGTTCGGCACAAATGGATATGATCTGGTGGCCATTACAGAGACGTGGCTGCAAGGTGACAGGGACTGGAAGCTGAATGTCCAGGGGTATCAAGTGTTTAGGAAGGATAGGCGGGAGGAAAAAGTGGGGGGGGGGGGTGCGTAGCTCTGCTGATTAAGGATAGCATCAGGGTGGGAGCAAGGGATGATACTGGAGCCAAGGAGCAGAAAGTGGAATCGTTGTGGGTAGAGATTGGGAACAGCAAAGGGAGGAAGACGCTGGTGGGTGTCATCTATAGGCCCCCGAATAATGATCTGGAGGTGGGGCGGGCTGTTAATGCGCAAATAAGTGTGGCGTGCAGGAATGGGACGGCCGTAGTTATGGGGGATTTCAATCTACATATTGATTGGTCGACCCATGTTGGACGCGGTGGGCTCGAGGAGTTGTTCTTGGAATGCTGCCGGGATAGTTTCCTTGAACAGTGTGTGTTGGAGCCGACGAGGGAGCAAGCTATCTTGGATCTGGTGTTATGTAATGAGGCGGGTAGAATTAGGGACCTTGTGGTGAAGGATCCTCTTGGGGAGAATGATCATTGTATGGTGGAGTTTCTGGTGCAGATGGAGGAGGAGAAAGTGGGTTCCCGGACATGCGTCCTTTGTTTGAACAGAGGGGAGCACGGTAGGATGAGAGAAGAATTGGCGAATGTGGACTGGGGGAGCGCGTTGGAAGGTAGGTCTGCTGAGGAGCAGTGGAGGATCTTTAAGGAGATCTTTCTTGGTGCTCAGCAGAAATTTATTCCGATGGTTAAAAAGGACCCTAGGAGGAGAGGTAATAAGCCATGGATAACGAAGGAGGTGAAGGAAAGTGTTAAATTAAGAGCGGAGGCGTTTAGAGTAGCTAAGAGTAGTGGGCAAGAAGAGGATTGAGAGAGGTTTAAATGTCAACAAAGATTGACAAAGAAGTTGACAAAGAAGGGTAGGAGAAACTATGAAGCTGGGCTAGTGCTTAATATAAAAAAGGATAGCAAGAGTTTTTATAAATATATAAAAAGGAAGAGGCTGGCTAGGGTGAACGTTGGTCCCTTAGAGGATGAGAAGGGGGACTTAGTGGTAGGGGATGGGGAAATGGCTGAGGTCTTGAATAACTTTTTTGTTTCGGTCTTCACGGAGGAAGACATGAATAATTTGCCGGGTGTTAGAGATGGAAAGATGGTAGGACTGGAGGGCCTTAATGACATTACTGTTACTAGAGAGGCGGTGCTCGACAGACTGGAGGGGCTGATAGTGGACAAGTCGCCAGGACCGGATGGAATGCATCCGAGGGTTCTGAAAGAAATGGCGGAGGTGATAGTGGATGCCTTGGTGGTTATTTTCCAGACGTCGCTGGATTCCGGGGAAGTGCCGGAAGATTGGAAAACGGCTAATCTTACGCCGTTGTTTAAGAAGGGTGCCAGGCAAAAGGCAGGGAATTATAGGCCGGTTAGTTTAACGTCTGTTGTAGGTAAAATGTTAGAATCCGTCATCAAGGAGGAAATAGCGAGGCATCTTGAGGGGAATTGCTTGATAGAGCAGACGCAGCACGGTTTCGTTAAAGGGAAGTCGTGTCTGACAAATTTACTGGAGTTCTATGAGGATGTGTCTAGGGCGGTGGATAGAGGAGAGCTGGTGGATGTGGTCTTTCTTGATTTTCAGAAGGCGTTTGACAAGGTACCTCACAAGAGGTTATTGCAGAAGGTCAGGGGACATGGAGTTGGGGGTAGGGTGTTAGCGTGGATAGAGGATTGGTTGTCAAATAGGAGGCAGAGAGTGGGGGTAAATGGGTGCTATTCGGATTGGCGGTTGGTGACTAGTGGAGTGCCTCAGGGGTCGGTGCTGGGGCCTCAGCTATTTACCATTTATATAGATGATCTGGAGGAGGGAACTGAGTGTATGGTGTCGAAATTTGCTGATGACACCAAGATTGGTGGAACGGCAAATTGTGCGGAGGGTGTGGAGAGTCTACAGACGGATCTAGATAGGCTGGGCGAATGGGCCAGGAACTGGCAAATGGAATTTAATGTTGGCAAGTGCGAGGTGGTCCACTTTGGTAGGAATAATGGTAGGAAGGATTATTACTTACGTGGCGAAAAACTGCAGCAGGCGACAGTGCAGAGGGACCTAGGGGTCCTTGTGTATGAGTCGCAAAAACCCAGCTTGCAGGTGCAGCAGGTGGTCAGGAAGGCTAATGGGATGCTGGCCTTCATAGCGAGGGGGATTGAATATAAAAGTAGGGAGGTCTTGCTGCGGTTGTATAGGGCATTGGTGAGGCCGCAGCTGGAGTATTGTGTGCAGTTTTGGGCGCCGTACTTACGCAAGGATATTTTGGCCTTGGAGGGAGTGCACAGGAGGTTTACTAGGCTGATGCCGGAGTTGAGGGGGTTGAGCAATGAGGAGAGGCTGAATAAACTGGGCTTATACTCGTTGGAGTTTAGAAGAATGAGGGGAGATCTCATTGAGACGTATAAGATGATGAATGGGATGGATAGGATAGAGGTGGAGAGACTCTTCCCGCTCAGAAAGGATAGTAGGACTTGGGGGCACAGCCTCAAGATAAAGGGGGGGCGGTTTAGAACGGAGTTGAGGAGGAACTTCTTCACTCAAAGGGTGGTGAATCTCTGGAATTCTCTGCCCGTTGAAGTGGTGGAGGCTACTTCGCTAAATATTTTTAAGACGCGGGTTGATGGGTTTTTGATAAGAGAGGGGATTAAGGGTTATGGGGAGAGGGCGGGAATGTGGAACTGAGCCACGACAGATCAGCCATGATCTTACTGAATGGCGGGGCAGGCTCGAAGGGCTAGATGGCCCACTCCTGCTCCTATTTCTTATGTTCTTATCTTCACTAGACCTTAACACACATCTTCCTCCAGTTTCTCTGCCTTCCCTTATTTCCTCTGAGCTCCCATTGATCACTAGATTCACTTCCTGCATCCCTGACTCAATTCCACTGAACTGCTAACTACTTAACCTTCTCCCTTGACCCCATTTAGCTGATATTGCTAACGTGTTACATACCATTGTGAGAGGGGCAAACTTTGAATCACCCTCCCTCCTTTTGCTACTTTAAGCTGGTGTGGTGCCATTCACACACATCTATTTCACATGATAAAGCTAGTGTTGAAAGTGAAGGCTTTTAAACAAACTAATTTAAAAAAAAGGCTAGCTAATTAATCATAGATACAAGAGAAACTCTGGGGGCTGAAGTTAATTCTTTCATTGAAAAATAAAAGGGTGTCCATATTTTTTTCCATAGGAACAACTCTGCAAATTTCTGCAAACGGGACTCATTATCACATTAATGAGAGCAAAGCACACATTGTTCCATTTTCATTAAAAAACAAATTGCTTCCTATTGCTCGGTATCAATGCCAGTCCTTACATTTAACTTGCCCTTTATGACTGTGCAGCAGTGCAGGTTAATTTAAACAACTTGAAGTTAAGCATCCTTCTACTTAGACTGATAGAAATTGCACTTGTATCCAAATGGGTACAAAGTTGATGGAGGGATAACTGCACGGGCCAGCTATGCCTCCCTGAGACTTGACACAAATTCAACTTTGGGATTCACTTAAAATACTGCTGTTGAACAGTCGGCACCAAAACATCCCCCTGTTGCAACTAGATGGCCTAGGAAGATGAAGAATTGTCTGTTGATACTCCAAGCTGGCCAATATCAAGGAGGCAGAAGGTAGTAGAAAGAGCAATCGCTAGCAGTCTTCTCTGCTCTGGCTACTGACTGGTGGTTCCGTGGGTTCAAATTGAGCATTCCTTGCTCCTGGGCACCTTTCTGTTCTGCAACCTCCAGTGATCGATTTAAGGTCTCTCGCTAAGTCACTCAACACCTTGTAAAATCAGGCAGAAATTGTATTTGTACCCATATATTTGAGGACCTGAAGCGAGACCGGAGCCCTGATATGCACATTTAAGGAATTAAAAGCCCATTTCAGGTGGACACTTGGATGCATTGAAAGATGCTTGATCCACCGGTCTGGGTTTTGCGATGATAATGATGGTGAACATTTCAGCCTGTATCATCATTGCTCCACTTCAACTCATATTTACCAAAAAAAAGAAGATACAAGGTCACAGTTTAAAGCAAAATAATTTTACTTAATAGAAATCTAGATTAATTTATAAAATTAATATTCAGAACTATAATTTAACTAACTACTAAGATAATAATGATATACAATGAACACAATTACTTATTTTCTAAGCCAAATTTAACTCAAATTTCCTGTTACACCCATTTTACTTTGTCCTAAAACTCAAGTCAGATATGTATTAAAAACTTGAAAGATTAACCACTTGGTCAATCAAAATTGTTGGGCTGTTTGGATTTCTTCCTTCTGATATGTTTCTCCTTCAGGCTTCCCACTACCGATTCACAGTGCCAGATTCCCAGCATCTTAATCAGAATCACCATGGGTCAGACCCTCCTGATCTTTATTCTCTAACCCTGCAGTCTTGCATTTGTAATTATCTCTCCCTCTTCTCAGATTTGCTATCCCAGAAGTCTAATTCACCATTAGGAATGCTCCAGTTAACAAGAGGTTTAAAATGCTTTTAGCTAGAATACCAAATGGATTCTGCCGGAAGGAGATGGCGGCATGGTAGCATAGTGGTTAGCACTGCTGCTTCACAGCTGCAGGGACCTGGGTTTGATTCCCACTTTGGGTCACCATCTGTGTGGAGTTTGCACATTCTCGAGTCTGCATGGGTTTCCTCCCACAGTCCAAAGATGTGCGGGTTAGGTTGATTGGCCATGCCAAAATTGCCCCTCAGTATCCTGAGATGCGTAGGTTAAAGGGATTAGCAGGTAAATATGTAGGCATATGGGGGTAGGGCCTGGGTGGGATCATGGTCAGTGCAGACTCAATGGGCCAAATGGTCTCTTCCTGCACTGTAGGGTTTCTATGATTCTGAGACATTTCTTGCTTTGAGACCAGGTTGTTCTAAAACTAAAAACTCTCTTCAAGACCAGAGTTATATTCATAACTTACTCACCCTATATTTCTTGTTGCTCCTTTGCTATCTGGAGGATGTGGCCTTCCAATGCTTGTTTTATGCCAACAGCAAAAGGATTACAATTGATTCAAGCCCTTATAACAGAACCTGAAAGTTAAAGGTAATTCAGTGAAGTATCTAGACTATTTTCTAAGGGTGTTTGTTCAATGATTAACAGAATCATGTGTGACAAGGTGCTTTTGATTTCTGGTATATTCTTATTGAGTTACTCTCAACTAACCTAGCACGGGGATTCTAGCATAGGCTCAATGTCCTTCTTTAAGGAGAACAAATTAAGAACATAAGAAATAGGAGCAGGAGTAGGCCATTTAGCCCTTCGAGCCTGCCCCGCCATTCAGCGAGATCATGGCTGATCTGAAGTAGATCAGTTCCACTTTCCCACTTTCTCCCCATAATCCTTAATTCCCTTGTCTATCAGAAACCTATCTACCCGTGACTTAAATATATTCAGCGAGGTAGCCTCCACCACTTCAATGGGCAGAGAATTCCAGAGACTCACCACCCTTTGAGTGAAGAAGTTCCTCCTCAACTCCGATCTAAACTGCCCCCTCTACCCCCGTATTTTGAGGCTGTGCCCTCTAGTTCTGCTATCCTTTCTAAGCGGGAAGAATCTCTCTACCTCTACTTTATCTATCCCCTTCATTATCTTATATGTCTCTATAAGATCCCTCCTCAGCCTTCTAAACTCCGAGTACAGACCCAGTCTATTCAATCCCTCCTCATAGGCTAACCACCTCATCTCCGATATCAGCCTAGTGAACCTTCTTTGCACTCCCTTCAAGGCCAATATAACCTTCTGCAAATGCGGTGACCAAAACTGCACACAGTACTCCAGTTGCGACCTCACCAGTACCCTGTACAGTTGCAGCAAGACCTCCCTACTTTTATATTCTATCCCCCTCGCTATAAAGGGGTAACATTTCATTAGCCTTCTTGATCACCTGCTGCACCTGCAGACTGGGTTTTTGCGACTCATGCACAAGGACCCCCAGGTCCCTCTGCAGCATGCTGCAGCTTTTCGCCTCTTAAATAATAATCCCTCCTTCTATTATTTCTGCCAAAGTGGATAACCTCACATTTGCTAACGTTATACTCCATCTGCCAGGTCCTCACCCATTCACTCAGCCTATCCAGATCTCTCTGCAGACTTTCCGCGCCTTCCATGCAATTCGCTTTTCCACTCATCTTTGTGTCATCAGCAAATTTTGTTACCCTACACTCAGCCCCCTCCTCCAGATCATCTATGTAAATGGTAAACAGTTGAGGCGCCAGCACTGATCTCTGTGGCACTCCACTAGTCACCAACCAGAATAGCACCCATTGATTCTAACTCTCTGCTTCCCATTAGACAACCAATCCTCTATCCACGCTAACACCTTACCCCCAACTCCGTGCATCCTAACCTTTTGCAGCAACCTTTTGTGAGGCACCTTATCAAACGCCTTCTGGAACTCTAAAAACACCACATCCACCTGTTCCCCTCTGTCTACCACACTAGTCACATCCTCAGAAATCCAGTAAATTCGTTAAACACGACTTCCCCATAACGAATCCATGCTGCGTCTGCTTGATCAAACCGTTCTTTTCTAGGTGCCTCACTATTTCTTCTTTGATGACGGATTCTAGCATTTTTCCAACTACAGACGTTAAACTAACCGGCCTATAATTCCCTGCCTTTTGTCTGCTGCCTTTTTTGAACAGCGGCATAACATTAGCCATTTTCCAATCTTCCGGCACTTCCCCGGAGTCCAGCGAATTTTGATAAATAATTACCAAGGCATCCGCTATCACCCCGCCATGTCTTTCAGAACCCTGGGACGCATTCCATCCGGTCCTGGGGACTTGTCTACCTTCAGTCCTGTTAGTCTATCAAGCACTACCTCTCTAGTGACAGTGATCGCATTAAGGACCTCATCTCCTACCATCCTTCTATCTTTAATATCCGGCAAACTATTTGTGTCCTCCTCCGTGAAGACCGGCACAAAAAACTTATTTAAAGCCTCAGCCACTTCCTCATCGCCCACCGCTAAATCCCCCCTCTAGTCCTCCAAGGGTGCAACCTTCACTCTAGCCAGTCTCTTCTTTATATATTTGTAAAAACTTTTACTGTCATTTTTTATATTTAGAGCTAGTTTAGCTTCATACTCTATCTTTCCTTTCTTTATCACCTTCTTAGTCATTCTTTGTCGTTTTTTAAATCTTTCCCAATCTTCTAATCGCCCACTATTTTTAGCCACTCTGAACGCATCAGCTTTTAATTCAATACTCTCCTTTATTTCCTTCGATAACCATGGCTGGTTATCCCTTCTCCTACGGTCCTTCTTTACCATCGGAATATATATCTGCTGAGTACTGAAAAAGATCTCCTTAAAAATCCTCCACTGTTCCTCAGCTGTCCTACCAACCAATCTGCGGCCCCAATCTACATTCTCCAATTCCGCTCTCATCCTATCATACTCCCCTCTGTTCAAACAGAGGACACGGGTTTGGGACCCTACTTTCTCATCCTCCATCTGCATCAGAAATTCAACCATACTATGATCACTCGTCCCAAGAGGATCCCTCACTAGAAGATCCCTAATTCTACCTGCCTCGTCACACAGTACCAGATCTAAGGTAGCTCGCTCCTGCATAGGTTCCGATACATACTGTTCAAGGAAACTATCCTGACAGCATTCCAAGAACTCTTCCTCAAGCCCACCGTGTCCGACTTGGGTCATTCAATCAATATACAGATTAAAATCCCCCATAATTATTGCTGTTCTGTTTCTGCACGCATCAATTATTTGTTTGTTTATAGCCCGCCCCACCTCAAAGTTATTATTTGGGGGGTCTATAGACCACACCCACCAGCGTCTTCCTCCCCTTACTATTCCTTATCTTCACCCACAACGATTCCACGTTTTGCTCTTTGGAGCCTATATCTTCTCTTACTACCATTCTGATATTATCCTTAATTAAACAGAGCTACCCCACCCCCTTTTTCCTCCCATCTATCCTTCCTAAACACCTGATACCCCTGGATATTCTGTTCCCTTGTTTAAGGTTCCTTCTGCATATCACAATCCTGTATCATCCATTGGAATAATGTGCCAGTGGACATCAAATTAACAGGCAATCAAATTGGTTTGACTGTGAAGTCTCATATAGTCAAAATCCCACCACGGTAGGTCTGCGGCCCATTAGGCATTAAACTCTGGGTCTAAAAACATCTAATAGTAATAGATGAGGACAAAATATAGCCCCAGGGGAAAATAAAAATTACAAAGCCCTTCCCCTACACTGCTCTGCTCAACATTGTTAGAAAACGTTTGAGCCAAATTGGAAATTAATGAAAAGAGCTTAGCATATATCTGACATATTCTTCTGTTGTTAATTCAGTGGTGAACCAAGTGAACATTATAACTACATTGTTCTCAGCATCCAAAAATAATACCTTATCAGGACTATACACAACATACTTAAAGTGTGCAGAGTAGTAAAGATTACCAGAATGCAAATTCTTAACACAGCACCATTCCATGTTTGGACTTAGCCAGAAACCATAAAGCAGATTTGACTATCAGTAACAATCCTTCAAGGAGCACTATGCATCTTTTCCAAACTTATTGCGGCTTAGTTGCAAACTGAAAATGATCTTTCCAAACTGGCAATCGCCCAGTGAATTTGCCTCCAGCTATTGAAAGTACAGAATTCATTATGCATCAAAGAGTTTCACATTTTCCTGCTGAATATAATAGCCACTGGATGAGGTTAATTAAGTTTTGATCCTTTAGGAAATCACATGCATTTTCTTGTTCAGTGAAATCATGAGCAACCTCTCATCTTAATCCTAAAGGTGCGGGCCAGGGTTTGTCCAAAATGTACATGAGCCTGCAATCAATATATAGTGATACATCACTAATTTACGGACTTGACTGGATAAAATTCAACCCTATTACAAACTCATGAACCAGGACTGCATTATAATTTCCTCCCTTTCCCTACCCAAAATATTTTTCTCCTACAGTTTTAAGAACTGTAGAAAGTAGAAAACTAGTTTCTTATTTGAAGCAAATCTAAATCGCCGCGCTGTCAGGATTTGGTTAGTGTGGTTGCAATTAAATTTGATTTAAAGTTACTAGTAAATAAAATGTCCATTGCTCAGTGCACTTTAATGATAAAAATCCTCTACTCAAAGTTTCAATAACCAGGTAAACAATCCCAGGATCCAAGAATCCGATATTTTATCAAGTCTTTGAAATCCAAGGTAACTAATGTCACTAAACAGCTGAGCAGATTAATTGTTACCCTGGATGAACTCTTCAATTGAAATTCTGACCAAAATGTACATCCAAAGGAAACAAAAAGATTTGAGAAAGATCAAAATGTTTTTATTAAAATGTGAAACAGCAAAAGGAAGAACAAAGATTAAAACATTTATCTTTGATATGTGTTAAAGCGACTTCATGCCAACATATTACATTCAGTTTAAGAGACAGGAATTCAACCTGTGGCCACTAGGTTTTCTGGCAAAAAATCAAGTAGACCTTGAAGTTTTGCATTGCAATTGCTGTACCTGAACTGAGTTATTCAATTTCACATTCTATCCTTGAAAACTGTTTTCAAAGTACCAAATTTTCTTCTAAAATAAACTTTAAAATCTCTCTTGTTATTCCACACATTTACAAAAAAAAAGTTACATTCCAGGTTCTAGTCAGATTAGTTTTAACTTCTATTATTGAGAATGGAGAAGCCAGTGAAGTGAGAGAGGCCTGAAGAGCGTGCACTTCTGCAATAGTAGCAGTTCATCACTGAGGTCCAGTTTGGGAAGGACTTTCCCACAGGGTACAGGTGAATAACTAACTTTTGCTGGAAAACTTGGATAAATATTTGAACCAGGGAAAAATGTGGAGAATGAAATTATGCTTCTAAGGGTGGGATACTAAATTGTGCGGCCTTAAATTAAGTGGTTGCTTAAATTCAGGAACAAAATTCTTATTTTAAAACAGAAGCATTTTCCCTTAGGAAAGACTTGTTCCAGCTAATTCTGATAGTGCAGGGAAAATATATTGGAATCATTTAAAACACTTGTGCTAATATATCCTATTAAGAAAAACTCAAGTGCTTTGAAAAGAGAAGTGATCAATTCAGGACACAGCAATATCATTATGCTGAATTCCAGTCAGATTGCAATTGTCTTCCTGTTGAGAAATATGAGGACACTAACAAAACTAAAGATAACTCTGGGAAGGACTATTTGAGACCATTACATTGTATCATTCCAGAAGCTAATGAAAATTTATAGCTGCTTTTAGTTATGCTGGAAAATGCCTTTGCTGTTCTGCAAATGAAAATCTTTTTAATAAGCACCATCAGTACTATTCAATGCCCTGAATTATGCTCAAACCCATATGCAACACAGATTTATTCCTGTCCAGTTATGTAGTAATTAGGGATTTCTTAGTTTGTAATTGGTGTCAGTTCATCAAAGCAGTTTTGCCCTAAGCATTTACAAATATTATTTTGGTACTTAGCTTTAAGCTTAAAAAGTAATGAGCTCAAAGTGTCGGTGGCAGAGTTCAAAGAGCTGGTTGTCACTTATTTGGCTTGCATTCCTAGATCAAAGTGACCTGAATGTATGCAATACATTAAATACACAAAACTTATTGCACTGCTACAAAATAACATTTGATTTTTTTTCTCCCAAAATGATGGATTTGTTCCCTAATTCTTCAAAAAAATGCTATTCAGACTAAAGACAATGAGCATGAAAATATTTAAAGCTGAGAAGTTTGTCTCAAGGCATGTGTACAACTTATCTTTAATTTCAAGCAGAGGCTATTACTGAGAAGCAATAGAAGACAGTATATATTTTGATATCCTCAACAAGACATTATATAAACTGATTTTTACAAATGGTGAACGATTGTATTGAAAAGCATTTTAAGGATTGTCTTGCTATCTGTTGTTAAATGTTTTTTTCATTGTTTGCTGGTTAAGTGCACTGATCCGAATAGTGGCAACTAGAGGAACTTCGTAGGAGCTTAATTGCAGTGTTAATGTAAGCCTTACTCGTGACTAATAAACTTTAAACTTCTGTAATACTTTTATTACTCAATATTTTACATAGCTTTGTACATTTGTGTTGTCACTGCACATTTTGTTTACCCTGTTTTTTGTACCATACATTTGCAAATTAAAACCAGATTGCTGTAGTTGTTTTCTATTGGATGCCAAACAATGTCCATTGAGAGTAATATGAATTTACTGACACACTTCAGAGGTGATTTGGGAGATACACAAGAGCAGTACAAATTTACTGACACATTTCAGAGGCGATTTGGGAGATACACAAGGACTCCAAGTTGTTTTAAGTGCTTTGGAAATGGAAACCTGAGGTTATAAGGAGATGAGATATATGGGACTATTTGAACAAGGTCAGAGATGGCCAGAAGAATATTTATTAGATGTTTTCAAAATTTTAAAGGTTTTAATAAGTGAATAGGAAAAGAATTGTTCCTCTGGTTGGGAAGTCAGTCATCAATTTAAATTGTGAGGAACATGCTTAAAACAAAGTTATTTCCTCAGAGAATTATTACAGCATAGAATGTTTTGCCACAGGGACAAAATTGAGACAGAGACTATTGCGCCCTTTAAGAGTGCAGCCAATAAATACTTGAAGCAAAGGAAAACAGTGATGGGGAGGGCATGACATACAATGATCAATTTTTGACTACTCTAACAAACAGCAGGCACCAAAGCAACGTCAAATGATTTACCTTGGTCTTGTAAATCTCTAGGCATACACGAGTTGAACAGCTGCCCTTTGGAAACTTTTGAGTGAGGCTGTTGTTTTATCACCCATCTCACACTATTCTTTCTTCTGTGTGTGTCAATGCTTTCAGTTTTTGATGTCAGGCAAGGAGAAGAAAGATGGAACAAGAAATCTCAAGCTGCCTGGTACTTGACTAGGAGAAGCTATACTGACAAATATCCCATAGGCTTTTCATCCACTTGTTTTGTAAAGTGGTATATGAGTTGACTAAGACCTCACACTATCAATATTTTTAAAAATTCATTCATGGGAAGTGGCTGTTGCTGGCAAAGCCAGCATTTATTGTTTATCCCTAAGTGCCCTTGAGAAGGGGAGCTACCTCTTAAACCACTGCAGTCCATATGGTGTTGATACACCCATAGTGCTGTTAGGGAGGGAGTTCCAGGATTGTGATCCAGCAACAGCTAAGGAACAGCGATCTATTTCCAAGTCATGATGGTGAGTGACTTGGGTTATACAGAAATATTTATATAGGCACAACCATTTCTAAAATTAAAGAATGGACAAAGACCTTTAAAAATGGCTGAATCTATGTCTGTCTGTCTGTCCTACCCCCTACCTCCCCTCAAACAAAAGGAGCAACGTCAGAATTAGCAAATGATTATCTCTGGGGAGCCACTAATGACCCTTCGTGGGGGCACAGGCCAAATTCAAAGAGAGCTATACAAAGGATATCTGCATTCCATAACCCAGGCTGGCCAACAGCAGTCTGTTTGTCTGCTAAGACAAAGGGCCCCACAGCCTGTCTCTCAATTCTTAACAGTTGAGATATTTAACAATCCTGGGGACCCAGACGAGCCATACATATCCTTTGTCAAAGACAGCATGGAAAGGTTGGGGGTCATGTGACATGGTGCTCCAGCTTGTGGAAACAGTAATATTACCTTGATGAATAACAAGCTCAGTCTCCTATTTACCTGCCTTACAGAAAAGAAGCTCTGCCTAGGTTGGTGCCTGGCCCTATCCACATTGCTTCGTCTCGAAGTTCCATACCATTGCCAAAAAGATTGATTCATCTCTGTGTGTCTCTCACATTATATGAAGTAAACACCACTGGAAAAGTGAATTCCATTACAAAGGTGGGTTGAAAACCAATCTCCATGAAGCAATATTTTATTGGACTCGAGTTCTGGACTCTGGAACCCAAGTGGACCAATATTTTCTTTCTTTGTGACCTCTGTACTACAAATCCTTCTTATCTCTAGTGTGGAAGTGATGTTGCAAACATCCTCTCCTATTCAATGTGTGAAAATAAATTAACCCTTTGAGTTGATCCCATCTCAAGTCTTCCATGGGGTTATGAATGGAAAATGATATCACACAAAAACCAAGGGGTTAGGAAAAACCGCCATCATTTATAGAGATGAGAATGAGAGGAGAAAATAATGTCGTTTAAATTAACCCCCTCCTGTCCATAACAGAAATTGAGTGTTCAAATGTGGGATAACCCATTTGAAGTTGACTAGAGATGCAAGCCACATCTCACATAAAAGAGCCAATTTAAAACGCAAAGTGAAAAAAACAGTAGGATGAATCTTCCTTTTCCGCCTGCCATGGGAACTGAAGGGGTCAAGGGACGGACCATGATCTATGTTGATCTATGTCTGTTGATCTATGGCAGGGTTTTCCAGTTTTGTGGCAAGCACAGCCAGAAAATCCCACCCTGAAACCCTAATTCTACTAGCACAGCCACTCCAAAACTGGGGAGGGTGAAGCTCACAGAACGGCATTCCCCCTTGGCCTTGGGCGTGATCTTATGAGCCTCGAGCAGCCATGCCGGTAAAATCAGGGCCTATGTGTTTGGAACAAATTTTAAAGCAGAAATAACTTCCCAACACCAAGAACATGGCAACTTTAGATGCTCAGAAGGGGGTCAAGCAAGGAGATTTGAACAGTAAAATGTTAACACAGAGCAATTGAAAGCTGTAGCTAGGAGATACTGGTAAAGTGAAGTGAACTGATCCAGTTGTTGGTGGAGTATTTGGATCTCATATCCAGTAGAACAGGTAGATGAATAGCTCCACAATGGTTCTGAATCCCCTCCCCTAGCTAAATTTGAGCTGGAAAAGATTGGATTACAACTAGAATTCAAAGTGAGACGAGGAGAGAGAGAGATAGGGAGAAAGGGAGAGAGAATTCCAGCTCCAAAATTTGGAAGTGGAGCTAGCAGCTCCATAGAAGAGATGGGAAGCTGCGAGGGAAAATCTCTCTCTACCTGGTAGCACTCCCTATCTTCCTAACCAAAACCAGTCTGAGGTTGGTAAATATGCTAGATTCATCCCATGTTTGAAGGGAATGACGTGGAGTCATTTTTGCCACTTTTGTGAAAGTAACAGGACAGC
The DNA here is from genome assembly GCF_965287045.1 of Carcharhinus amblyrhynchos. Lineage (NCBI taxonomy): Eukaryota > Metazoa > Chordata > Chondrichthyes > Carcharhiniformes > Carcharhinidae > Carcharhinus > Carcharhinus amblyrhynchos. The sequence goes on along the minus strand of NC_137331.1, from coordinate 81,437,464 downwards.
TAAAATGGCCAGAAATCTGGACCTTTTTAATTCAAGGGCAGGGTGTGCTCAAGTGGTCTAGGCCATGCTGACCCAGCTTTGCTAAAGTGTCATCTGGACTTGAAACTTCAGCTCTTTTTTTCACCTTACAGATGCTGGCAGACCTGCTGAGATTTTCCAGCATTTTCTCTTTTGGTTTCAGATTCCAGTATCCACAGTAATTTGCTTTTAGGCCATGCTGACTCCTGATGTGTCTATGATTATGAGCAGATGAAAGCTGCCATCCTAAGTGCCTATGAGTAAGTCCTGGAAGCATATTGGCAGCAATTCCAGAATGATTAGAAGAAAATAAATAAATCTACCTTGAGTTCCAACAGCTAAAGCAAATCGCATTTGATTGACGAGTGAGGTGCTTACCATGTACTAATGAGGGGTTGTGGGAGTTGATATTGCTAGAGGAATTTAAAAACTGCTTACTCTCCTGCCTACAGATGCACATGAAGGAGCAGAGAATCCTCATAGCCCAAGGTGTGGCCATCACAGCAGACAGCTACAATCTCATTTACAGGAATGGAAACTCTGGCAAACCCTTTCAAAGCCGTTCCCATGAACTTCTGAAAGATAAGTAGGACAGCCTAGTTGGGAAAGCTCTCCACCCAGAAAACACAAAAATCCTCCTGTAGCCTGAAAGGAGAACATGGAAGGAAGTCCACTGTGCTTCCATTATAATAAAATAGGTCATTCCAGACCTGAGTGCTGGAGATTGCGAGAAAAGTAAGTAAATCTAATCAGGTTCCATATGAATACTCTTCTGAAGGACATCCCATACATCTGCATGGTATAGCAGGCAGAAACTTTTGCTATAGAAACTTAACCCTTTGAGGACATAGCACTGTGTGTCTGTAAGCCAGACAAACTCTTAGAGAGCTTCTGGAGTTTTGTCCTTTCAGAAACAGTGACCCCATACTCATCCTGATTTGAGTGTAAGTTTGTTGTTCTGCTGCAGAACACAGGGACCATACAGTCCCTACTGACAGAGAGAAACCTAATCCCCACCACCACCCATACCACCCCAAGTTGAAGTCCTTCTGAAAACCAGAATATTGATCAATAAAGTGGGAGAGGGATGTGTTTGCACCACTCCATAAAGTGCACCTCGAGTGTGACCTTGTTTCAGGCCCTGCCCTGGCAGAAATGTCCCTCAACTACCTGTAGCACGAATCAATTTCCTTCTTGGAAATGATTTGTCTGGCAATAGCGTGTCAGCCAGCAAAAAGGAAGAGGCCAACATCAGCCAGCAGAAACTTGCAGAACAAAAAGCTGGGGAAGGTCCAGAGGCACAAAAGCAAGAAATCGCACCCATAAGCAGTGAGCAAGGCCTGCTTAAGTGCAGCAAAGTCAAAGCCAAGCCAATAAAGTTCAGAAGAAACAGCCCCTCAGAATATCCCAATTTAAATGGGAACCAGAGCCGTCCTGCAACAGGAAAAAGATAGTGAGCATAATGTTTCATATAGTTGAAGGCAGGCTATTGAACCAGAAAAGACAAAGGTTAAGGAATTGTTGGAGTATGGCTGGCAGAAACCACATTTCCGATATTAAATCTGGACAAAGGGTATTCCCAAACTGATTTGATTTATTATTGTCACATGCGTTAACATACGGTGAAAAGTATTGTTTCTTGCACACTACACAGACAAAGCATGCTGTACATAGAGAAGGAAAGAGTACAGAATGTAGTGTTACAGTCATTGCTAGGGTGTAGAGAAAGATCAGATTAATGCAAGGTGAGTCCATTCAAAAGTCTGATAGCAGCAAGGAGTGAGATGCCTCCCCCAGTAGAAAAACCACAAGGGAGGGTAGCCAGAGCTACACTTTCACTTGAGGGCAGCGGTGTTCCAGGGACCAGGAAGTCAGCAGAATGCTCCCCTGTCAATCCAAACACACTGGCTAAGAAGCCAGCAAATGAGCTAACTTGCAGGTTTATGACAAATTTAAATGAGAGCCAGGAATGTTACCATAGAATCCCTACAGTGCATAAGGAGGCCATTTGGCCCATCAAGCCTACACCAACAACAAGCCCACTCAGGTCCTATCCCAGTACCCCACATATCTACCCTGATAGAGGCCCTGACACTAAGGAGCAATTTAACATGGCCAATCAACCTAACCCATACAGCTTTAGACTGCGGGAGGAAAGCAGAGCACCAGGAGGAATCCCGTGCACACACGGGGACAATGCACAAACTCCACACAGTCACCTTAGGCTGGAATTGAACCCAAGCAGGCTTGTAAGATTAACGTTTTTGTCTTTTTATTCCGCAGGAGGAGGTCCACCTCGTGTCAAACGAGGGGCATGTACACGGTGGGTCATGCGTGGGCTGCTCTTGGAAGTTCCGGGAGTGGCCTAGTACTTCGTGTCGGTGTGTGTGCTTGATCCTGGACCGGTAGACGGGCGCCGCAACAGCTCAGTGACTAGCACTGCTAGCTGTGCAGATACATGGCCTGTGTCTGTGGGAGTTTGCGCATTCTCCCTGTGGTTGCGTGGGTTTCCTCCGGGCGCTCCGGTTTCCTCCCACACCCCAAAGATGTGCTCTTAGACTGATTGGTTTTACCAAATTGACACTATTCTCCCCTGAATCTGGCTAAGTTAGGGGTTCCATTCGTAGACATGCAGGGTAGAATAGGTGTAGGGTGATGTGGCGGCGCGGGCTCATTGGGCCGAAGGGCCTGTTTCCCGTGCTGGGTTGTTCTTTGTTCTAAGTCCTTGGAGCTGTGAGGCAGCAGTGCTGACCATTGTGCCACCATGTCACCCCTGATCAAACTGGCTCAGGAAGAAAGGGTAATGCCTCACTTAGTTGAAAATCCGTGGGGAGATACAGCAAAAGGTGACCATCCAGACAGCATTAGTGTTTCAAAAGACAAGGAGCCTATCACCCAACTGACCAGTAAGCTGAGGTAGTTTACTCTGAACATAACTGATTGTTGGTCTGGGAATACACTACCCATATGCACAACCCATAGAAACAAAACACAGGAATGACTAAGATTCTTTAAGCAGCAGTGTTAACTTCTTAGCCAATAATAACAAACACAACTCATTGCTTAGCCTGTGAATGAAAGTAAAGGCTACACATTGCAATGACAGGCAATGAATAATTTTATTTCCAAAGGACAAATATTATGATCTGGTCATTATAAATTTCAATGGTTCATGATCCAAGATGTCAACAAGTGGAATACATTGATAGAAAATAGTAAAATATATTGTTGCTTGGCAGATCACTAATGTGTGAAATAATACATGACCTAAATTAATTCTTGAAAAATTGTCTCTCTCACCGAGCAGATAATATTCCATTTTAAATTCCTTTCCCTTTGACGTTTATTTGTTTAAAAAAATCCATTATCTTCAAGCCAAGAAGTTGTTGCAGAATTAAAAGCACTTTAAGCTTTGTGATATTTCGAACATTTTGTCAGACGTTTCAGAAGGTCACAAAATGTTGTGTAAGCCATAATGAATGATTAGAATCCAGCAATCCTTTCAGTTCATTTTGTGACTGTTAACAGCAAGGCTGCAATTTTAACTCCAGAGTTACAGTGATTGATATACTTCAACAAAAAACTATATGAAGTGATACTGAATCAAGAGAGCCAACAAATAACATGTTTTTTCTGTATTAATAAACAGGAAAGTTCATTTTTATATCTGATAGCATACATAATGAATTATTGATCAAAGTAAACAGAGTCTACTGAAAGATATAGACAGATTAAATGAGTGGGCTAAAACTTTGTTGCTGAAAAATAATATAGGAAAATGTGAAGTTATGTGCTTTGGTAGGAAGAATAAAGGAGCTGAACATTATTTAAATTGAGAAAGACTGCAGAAAGCTGCAGCACAGAGGGTATCTTCAAGCATAAATCACAAAAAGCTAGCATGCAAGTTAAGTAATAGGGAAGGCAAACTGAATGTTGTCCTTATTATTTAAAAGCGAATGGAGTATGAAAATAGGAAGGTCACTAGTTAGGCCACATCTGCAATACTGTGAACAGTTTTGGTCTTCTTATCCAAGGAAAAATAAACTGGCATTGGAGGCAGTCCAGAGAAGGATCACTATGAGGAGAGGTTGAGTAGGTTGGCCTTGCATTCACTGGAGTTGAGAAGAATGAGAAGTGACCTTACTGAGAAATATAGGGTTATCAGGGGGCTTGACAGGGTAGATGTTGAGTGGTTGCTCCCTTGTGGGAAAATCAAAGAGCAGAGTTAAGGGTCGCCAATTTAAGATAGAGATGAGTAGGACTTTCTTTTTTCAGAAGGTAGTGAATCTGTGGAATTCTTTACCACAGAGGGCTCTAGAGTTTGGGTTGTTAAGTATGCTGAAGGCTGAGATAGACAGATTTTTAGTCAGTAAGGGAATCAAGAGTTATGGGGATAAGATGGGGAAGTGGAGTTGAGGATTATCATATCAGATCAGGCATGGTCTCATGAAGGCTTGAGCAAACTTGTTGGACTGAATTGCCTACATCTGCTCCTACATCTTATGGTCTACATCAAAAGATGAAGGTAAACTAAAAAAAAAGGTGTTTTGACATGCTAAGAGTTCAAAAAATCTGGTAACTTTATATTACGTCATATGATTTGATGCAGTTAGCAGCATTGGTTACAGAAAATGCAGTTTGAATTATGAGTTTTAAAACCTGCATTGCTTAGCAGTGCGTTTCCAAAGAATAAAGAACAGAACAGGCCCAAGAGCTGACAGAGATGCCTCTCTAATCTAATTTTTTTTTGCCTCTACGTGGTCCAAATCTCTCTATTCCCTGCCTATTCATGTATCTATCCCGATGCTTCTTGAACACTGTTATACAATCTGCTTCCACCACCTCCTCCGGCAGTGCATTTCAAGTAGTCACCTTGCTTTGTGAAAAACTTAACCCTTGCATCTCTTTTAAATCCTCCCCCTCGTGCTTTCAACCTATGCCCCTTAGTTTTTCTTTGAGTTATGAACTTATACTGCCGGACAACGGGAGGAAATAATGAGATGCACATTCCCCCTCATTATATACACTTGACTGAGAGACCAGTCAGCAATTAGAATACTGGAACACCTGCTCTCCGGAGGAAACGTTATTTGATTGATAGCTCAGGTTCTCCAATAGTGGCCATCAATTGCACATTTGTTTTCACAAGTTAAATGTTTTCAAACGTATATGGTTTTGAGACACCTGGATGGATGACTAATAATTTTATTAGCATGTATTGCAGGACATTTTGAAAGTTTTTCTCTACAAACACCTCGATACACTAATGGGTTCATTGATTCTAGAAAGTGCAAGTAGTTCGATGATCGTGGATAGCTTGGTTATAAGAGGCATGTGGGGCCAGAGGGGATGGGTGGAAGGGCAGATTTTAGTATGGGGGCATGAGGAATATTAGAGGGTGAAGAAATGTTAGGGATTAGGTGTGGAAGGCTTTTATGTTTTCAATTTTATTTGGGAGATAGTTCCATGACACCAAGGCGGGTATTTTAAACACCCCAAATCCATACCTAGCAGCCTGTGGCTGCCTCCACACTTCTTTCAGGGTTGACAGCCTGATTCCAGCCTGCACCCCCCCCCCCCCCCACCCCCCCCACACCCCCAGCCATCAGGATCCCACCTTTGCAGGCACTCTCTCTCTCTCTCGAGGTAGGCATGCCAAGATAAGCTGGGAAATTTCCCGACTCTCCCTACTGTATCAAGGATGAAATTCTAGCCGTAAGTACAAAATATCTGTTTGGTCTTTATAGTAGAGGATAAATTGCATAGCTGAAATAGAAGTTGACCAAGGAGCTAATGAAAGCAAGGAGTATGAGATAATTGATATGAGGGTAAAATTATTGTACAAATTTAAGAGACTAAAAGTTCATAACCCCTCAGGAGTTGACGGCTTACATCCTAGAGTTCCGAATGGGGTAGCCATAGAGCTGGTGGATGCACTGGTTCTGATTTCCCAAAATCCTAATTAGAGAGAGAGAACATTTGAACTCGTGGCTAAAGGGATGGTGCAGGAGGGAAGGGTTCAGATACTTGGACAATTGGGACTCATTCTGGGGTAGATGGGACCTCTACAAGAGGGATGGTCTGCACCTGAACCAGAGGGGTACTAATATCTTGGGGGGGGGGGGGGGGGGGGGGGGGGGGAGTTTGCCAATGCTATTCGGGGGAAGTTTAAACTGATTCAGAGGGGATATGGGAACCTGAATTGTAGCTCCAATGTACAGGAGGATGAGAATAGGGAGGTCATGGATAAGGTTTCTAGGTCACAGCAGTGTATTGGCAGGCGGGAGGGTGGTTCGAAGTGCGTATACTTTAAAGAGAGGAGCATACGCAATAAGGTGGACGAATTTGCAGCCTAAATTGGTGCCTGGGACTTCAACGTTGTGGCCATTTCAGAGACATGGATAGAGCAGGGACAGGAATGGTTGTTGCAGGTTCCGGGGTTCAGATGTTTCAGTCAGAGCACAGAAGGTGGTAGAAGAGAGGAAAGCGTGGCATTGTTAGTCAAGGACAGTATTACAGTGGCAGAAAGGATGTTTGATGTGGACCTGTCTATTGAGGTAGTATGCGCTGAGATTAGAAACAGGAAAGGAGAGATCACACTGTTGGGAGTTTTCTATAGGCCTCCAAAAAGTTCCAGAGATGTAGAGGAAAGGATTGCAAAGATGATCCTGGATAGGTGCAAAAGTAACAGGGTAGTTGTTACGGGGGACTTTAACTTTACAAATATCGATTGGAAAAGCTATAGTTCAAGCACGTTAGAGGGGTCAGTTTTTGTCCAATGTGTGCAGGAAGGTTTCGTGACACAGTATGTAGATAGGCCAACAAGAGGTGAGGCTACATTGGATTTGGTACTGGGTAATGAACCAGAGCACGTGTTGGACTTGGAGGTAGGTGAGCACTTGGTGATAGTGACCACAATTCAGTTACGTTTACCTTAGTGATGGAAAGGGATAGGCATATACTGAAGGGCGGAAGTTATAGCTGGGGGAAAGGTAATTATGAGGCTATTAGGCGAGATTTAGGATACATAGGGTGGAGTAGGAAATTGCAGGGGCTGGGAACATCTGAAATGTGGAGCTTATTCAAGGAGCAGCTACTGCAAGTCCTTGATAAATATGTACCTGTCAGGCAGGGAGGAAGTGGTTGAGCGAGGGAACCGTGGTGTACTAAGGAAGTTGAATCTCTGGTGAAGAGGAAGAAGGAGGCTTATGTAAAGATGAGACGTGAAGGCTCAGTTAGGGCACTGGAGAGTTATAAATTAGCCAGGAAGGAGCTAAAGAGAGAGTTTAGAAGAGGACATGAGAAGACTCTGGCGGATAGGATCAAGGAAAATCCTAAAGCTTTCTACAGGTATGTCAAGAATAAAAGATTGGTTAGGGCAAGATTAGGGCCAGTCACAGACAGCAGTGGGAAGTTGTGCATGGAGCCTGAAGAGATAGGAGAGGCATTGAATGAGTATTTTTTGTCAGTATTCACGCAGGACAAAGTCAGTGTAGTCGAGGAGAATACTGCGATACCAGGTAGTAGACTAGACGGGATTGAGGTACATAAGGAGGAGGTGTTAGCAATTCTTACAAGTATGAAAATAGATAAGTCCACTGGGCCGGATGAGATTTACTCTAGGATTCTCTGGGAGGCTAGGGAGGAGATTGCAGAGCCTTTGGCTTTGATCTTCATGTCGTCATTGGCTAGAGGTATAGTGCTGGAAGACTGGAGGATAGCAAATGTTGTCCCCTTGTTCAAGAAGGGGAGTAAAGACCATCTTGGGAATTATAGACCAGTGAGCCTTACTTCTGTTGTGGGCAACGTTTTGGAAAGAATTATAAGGGATAGGATTTAGAGGGATAGGACCTAGAGGGAAATAAATTGATTAGGGATAGTCAACATGGTTTTGTGAAGGGTAGGTCGTGCCTCACAAACCTTATCGAGTTTTTTGAAAAGGTGACCAAAGAGGTGGATAAGGGTAAGGCAGTTGATGTGGCACATATGGATTTTAGCTAAGCGTTTGATAAGGTTCCCCATGGTAGGCTACTGCAGAAAATGCAGATGCATGGGATTGAGGGTGATTTAGCAGTTTGGATCAGGAATTGGCTAGCTGATAGAAGACAGAGGGCGGTGGTTATGGGAAATATTCAACCTGGAGTTCAGTTATAAGTGGCGTTCGTCAAGAATCTGTTTTGGGGCCACTGCTGTTAGTCATTTTTATAAATGACCTAGATGAGGGTGTAGAAGGATGGGTTAGTAAATTTGCTGATGACACCAAAGTTGGAGGAGTTGTAGACCGTGAGGATGGATGTTACAGTTTGCAGAGGGACATAGATAAGCTGCAGAGCTGGGCCGAGAGGTGGCAAATGGAGTTTAATATGGAAAAGTGTGAGGTGATTCACTTTGGTAAGAGTAACAGGAGTACAGAATATAGGGCTAATGGAAGGACTCTTAGTAGTGTTGACGAGCAGAGAGATCTCGGGGTACATGTGCATAGCTCCCTGAAAGTTGGCACCCAGGTTGATAAGGTTGTTAAGAAGGCGTACAGTGTGTTAGCTTTTATTGGTAGAGGGATTGAATTTCGGAGCCATGAGGTCACGTTACAACTGTACAAAACTCTGGCGCGGCCGCACTTGGAGTATTGCGTACAGTTCTGATCGCCGCATTATAAGAAAGATGTGGAGGCGTTGGAAAGGGTGCAGAGAAGGTTTACCAGGATGTTGCCTGGTATGGTGGGAAGGTTGTATGAGGAAAGGCTGAGGGACTTGAGGTTATTTTCATTAGAGAGAAGGTTACGAAATGACCTAATTGAGGCATACAAGATGATCAAAGGATTGGATAGGGTGGACAGTGAGGGTCTTTTACCTCGGATGGTGATGGCTAACACGAGGGGACATAGCTTTAAATTAAGGGGTGGTAGTTATAGGACGGATGTCAGAGGTAGGTTCTTTACTCAGAGGGTAGTAAGGGTGTGGAATGCCGTGCCTGCAGCAGTTGTGGACTCGCCAACTTTAAGGGCGTTCAAATGGTCAGTGGATAGGCATATGGATAACATTAGAATAGTTTAGGTCATTACATTGGTTCCACTGGTCGGTGCAACATCCAGGGCCAAAGGGCCTGTACTGCGCTGTAATGTTCTATGTTCTATGAAATCCCCTGAATTCTGGAAGATCCCCAGCTTAATGGAAGTTAGCGAAAAAAACTGCAGTATTCAAGAAAGGAGAGAGAAAAAAAAACAGAGACCAGGTAACTTTATGTCAGCCATTAGGAAAACGTACTAATCTGTTCAGGGAATTTAACAATGCACTTAGAAAATCATAGTATGATCAGGCAAAGTCAACAGGTTTACAAAACAGAAGTTGCTTACAACAAATTTAGCTGGAGTTTTTTTTGAGGATGATTAAAAAGGGAACCAATGGATCCACTATATTTGGATTTCAAAAGAGCATTCAGTAAGGTGCCACATAAAAAGTTAATGCTCATGATAAAGATTCATGAGGTTGGGGGTAAGATGTTGTTCACCTATTCATTGGCTATCATTTCAATAAAGTTAGCTTAAGAATTTTGTAATCCAATGCATTTGCCAGTGTCATTATTTAGTCTGCTCAAGTCTGAACCCTCATAAATAGTTCAAGTATCACAGTACTCATAGGAAACTGCCCTCATTATGTCTAATCAGGATGCGTGTTTCTGAACTTGAACCTTCAGTCTGAAATTCCATCCCTTTTAAAATACCAAATTGCATTTCAGATGTCTTCACAATGTTTCTGTACTGCAACGCCCGTATGTTTTCACACTGTTAAAAATGCTTGATTTAAAAAAAAAATTCACACTCATCTGTCACTTCTTCAACTCCAAAGCAACCAAGTGGGGCAAATTTAGAAACCTCCAAGCCCCCAGATACAAATTTGACCAACTTCTAATCGCAAATTACATCTGGAGATCGTATTCAAACTGAAGACATATTGGCCAGGATTTTCCAGCCTAAACACCGAAGGGCATAGTTTCCAGGTGAGACAAGAAAATTTGGAGAACTGTTAAAAGTCACCAGCTCTCTGAATTTTTTCATCCTGCCTCAGATGTCTGTCTGTCACTGGCAGGACTAGAAAATCCTAATCATTTTAAATAACATAGTCAGCTTAGCTGGTAGGGCTGTTGCTTCTGACTCAGAAGATTCTGGGTTCAAGTCTCACTCCAGGACCTGAACACGAAACCCTAGCTGACAAGTCAGTGCTTCACTGTGAGAATTGCCATTTTTCACTTGAGACATATTTCAAACAGCAGAGAGTTACCCGCAGTGTCCTGGTCAATATTTATGTCTCAATCAACATCACAGAAATAAATATTATCAAGTCATTATCAGATTGCAGTTTCTAGGAGTTTGCTGTGTGCAAATTGGCAAGTGTGTATTTCCTCATTAAAGCAGTGACTACAAACGATATTCCAAAGGCTGTCTTTGAAGCATCCGGTTGTGATAGATGCAACATTTATGTTTAAGTGTGATCTACAAGAAAGTCACCTCCTCCCCCCTGCACCCCACCCCAAACTGGGTGCTTAAATTTGGTGTGCAACATAAAGAAAGGTGGTCCAACTGCACATCAATGCAGTAATTTATGATTCCCTCTCCCCAACAGTTGGAAACGGGATTACAGCACGTTCAGAATGCCTTAAATCAATGTTAGCTATCTTAATGATACAACTGAAGTGATCTCTATTGTTCCCTCTCTTTCTGTTAAATGTTTTGTTTTACTTTAAGAAGAATTATAAATCTATGGGAGGCTTTGGTAGCTTTTTCAAGAAGCCATTTAAGACATCAATATATGGTCACCAATCACAGAATCCTAGCGTGCAGAAAGAGACCATTTGGCGCACTGAGTCTGCACCGACCACAATCCCACTCAGGCCCTAACTCCATGTATTTGAAGGATCTTGGGGTCCGGGTTCACAGGACTCTCAAATATGTTTCGTAGGTAGAGGATGTGGTTAAGAAGACGTATGGTGTTCTGGCCTTCATCAATTGAGGAACTGAGTTTAGGAGTTGGGAGATAATGCTGCAGCTGTATAAGACCCTGGTCAGACCCCACTTGGAGTACAGTGCTCAGTTCTGGTTGCCTCATTACAGGAAGGATGTGGAAGCCATTGAAAGGGTGCAGAGGAGACTTACAAGGATGTTGCCTGGATTGGGTGGTGTGCCTTATGAGGATAGGTTGAGAGAGCTCAGTCTTTTCTCCTTGGAGAGGCAAAGGATGAGAGGTGACCTGATAGAGGTGTATAAGATGTTGAGAGGTATTGATCAGGTGGATTCTCAGAGGCTTTTTCCCAGGGCTGAAATGGCTGTCACAAGAGAACACAGGTTTAGGGTGCTGGGGAGTTGGTACAGAGAAGATGTCAGGGATAAATTTTTCACTCAGAGGGTGGTGGATGCATGGAATCGGCTGCCTTCGGTGGTGGTGGAGGCAGATTCAATAGGGTCTTTTAAGAGACTTCTGGATGAGTACATGGGACTTAGCAGGATTGAGGGTTATAGGTAAGCCTAGTAGGTAGAGATATGTTCGGCACAACTTGTGGACCGAAGGGCCTGTTTGTGCTGTAGTTTTTCTATGTTCTATTTACCCTGGTTAGTTGCCCTGACACCAAGAGTCAATTTAGCATGGCCAATCTAACTAACCTGCACATCTTTGGACTGTGGGAGGAAACCAGGGCACCATGCAGACACGGAGAGAAGGTACAAACTCCACATAGACATATTACTTCTCATAATTACCAGATGCTCAAAGCACTTCAATGCCAATGAAGTACTTTTGAAGTGTAGTCATAGAAACATAAAAAATAGGAACAGGAGATCATTCAGCACTTTAAGCCTGCTCCAGCATTTATCAAGATCATGGCTGATCACTCAACTCAATAGCCTCATCCCACTATCCTCCGCCTCCGCCCCCCCCCCACCCCACAATATCCTATGATCCCGTTTGCCTCAAGCTATATCTAACTCCTTCTTGAAAACATACAAAGTTTTGGCCTTCGCTGCTTTCTGTGGTAGTGAAATTGATCATGACCAGATAATCTGTTTTTGGGATATCAATTGTACGCTGAGGTGAACTCCCCTGCTCTTCAATTAGTCTAGCGATATACCACTAGGCAAATGCCTTCTCAAAGTATGCAGCCAATGAAGCAGCCTTGTATATAAAGTTAGTTTGTTCAACAGAAGACACCTCTGGGAGTACATCTTCAAATTCACTAATGGGATAAGCATGTTATGCAAAGCCCTTCCAAACCTCCAGAGCCAGTAAATCCAGACAAAATGAGAAATATAAGCTGAAACAGACTTTATTGTCTGGGCATTCCCCCCCGCCCCAACACACAAATAATGCCTGCCTGCCTTCCCCCCCCCACTCCCACACTATGCAGGCAGGAGGGTGTCCCAACCTGACCCCACCCTGAACCTGGGGCCTCCTTCCTACTCAGATTCCCACTCAGCCACCAGGACCCCCCAGTTAGGCCCCGCACTTTGACAATTGCCACATTCCCCCAGATGAGGGTCTTGTGGTTGGACTGTCCCTTCTAGACTTGGCAGTCCAACCACAAGATCATGCTGACATGGTGATTTCAGGCAGCTCTGTGACCAGCGTCTGTAATCCTATCTTTCAGCTGTGAAGGTTTTGAAGTGACCAGATCACTTTAACCTCAGTGTCCCCGGCCACCTGGTAGTCTTTTAAATCACTGCAGCAATCCATTCTGCAGCAGAGATTTCTCTTTCTCTCTGTCAGAAGCTGCAGGTGTGAGCAGACACATTTGAAGTCCTATGACAGAGGAAAGATGTCAAGTTCACGTGGGGGCCCCTTCTCCACAGCCATGCACTGATCCCAATGTAATCACTTTCATTTGAAATCTCTGAACCATCCTAGCACACTGAAATCCTCTCTATTCTACTGAAAACCTTTGACCTCTCTCAATTTCACTGCTTTGACAGTTTAATAGATTTTTACTCATGCCCCAATCAGCTTCAAGGTTCAATGTATCTCAGGTACCCCCATTGTTCCTAACCAAGGTAGATATGCCTGTGGTGTCCTCGAAGGGACTTACCAGCACCAAAGCCCAACTGGTGCATTTCATAGAATCATACAATGCAAAAGAGACTGACACTGACACACACGGACACGCCTGTCTTCCCACCTAATACTCATGTGTGGAGATGCCGGCGTTTTACCCCATCCAACGCTGGCATCTCCACATCATTCCCACCTAATCCCAGTTACCAGCCCTTGGCCCATAGCCAATGGAATCATACAGATGGAGAGGTGGGTAAATGGTGGGAGCTGCAGTAAATGGACCATCAAGCCCACTAATTGTAACATAATTAGTGGGTTTGTATAATAATCAGGTTGCCCCCCCATTATGGGTAGCAATGCATGGCGGGTGAATCTTTAGGCAGGAAAAATAGAAAAGCAAAATATTATTTAAGTGGGAAGAGACTACAAAATGCTGTAGGACAGAGGGAGCTGCATGTCCTTGCATATGAATCACAAAAAGCTAGCATGCATGTTCAGTCTTCTAAACTCTAAGTTCAATATGCTCAGTCTTTCCTTGTAAGATAATTCCTTCATCCCAGGAATTGTCCCACTGAACCTTCGTTGAACTGCTTTCAATACAATTATATCCCTCCTTAAGTAAGAAGACCCAAAACTGTGGACAATAATCCAGGTATGGCCTCCTCGCTGCCAATGTATATTTGTAGCAAAACATTACTACTTTTATATTCCATTCCACTTACAATGAGGGGATAAGGTTAAATCTCACGGTTTATAGGGTGAGGTACCTAAATGAATACAAAATTGGCTTGACAGAAGCCAAAAGGTGGTTGTAGAGGATTGTTTTTCAAACTGGAGGCCTGTGACCAGCACTGTGCCTCAGGGATCAGTACTGGGGCTACTGTTATTTGTCATTTATATTAATGATTTGGATGAGGATATAGGAGGCATGGTTAGTAAGTTTGTAGATGACAACAAGATTGGTGGCGTAGTGGATAGTGAAGAAAGTTATCTCTGATTGCAATGGGGTCTTGATCAATGGGTTGCCAAGTGGAAGATGGAGTTTAATTTAGATAAATGCGAGGTAATGCATTTTGGTAGATTGAACCAGGGCAGGATTTACTCAGTTAACGGTAGGTGTTGGGGAGAGTTACAGAATAAAGAGATCTAGGGGTATATGTGGAGTCACAGGTGGGCAGAGTGGTGAACAATGTATTCGGCATGTTTGGTTTCATTGGTCAGAACATTGAATACAGGAGTTGGGACATCTTGTTGAAGTTGTACAACACATTGGTAAGGACACACTTGGAATACTGTGTACAGTCCTGGTCACCCTATTATAGAAAGGATATTATTAAACTAGAAAGGTGCAGAAAAGATTTACTAGAATGCCACCAGGACTTGATGGATTGAGTTATAAGGAGAGGCTGGATGTCCTAGGACTTTTTTTCTCTGGAGTGTAGAAGGCTGAGAGGTGATCTTTGAGGTCTATAAAATAACGAGGGGCATAGATCAACTAGGTTGTCAATATCTTTTCCCAAACATAAGGGAGTCCAAAACTAGAGAGCATAGGTGAGAGGGGAAAAATACAGAAAGGTGCAGAGGGGCAATTTTTTCACACAGGGTGTCTGGAACAAGCTGCCAGAAGTAACAGTAAAGGCAGGTACAATTTTGCCTTTTAAAAATCATTTAGACATGGATGAGATGGGTAAAGAGGGATATGAACCAAATGCGGGCCATTGGGGATTAATTTAGAAGTTTAAAAAAAAAAGGCAGCATGGACAAGTTGGGCTGAAGGGCCTGTTTCTGTGCTCTGTGACTCTACTATGGGGCACCTTAATCTCTATTAGGTATGTATTACTACAAGTGACATTAAATTAATTTTTGTTATTTAAACTCATGTTACAAAAAAAATTATGGACTTTGTTAAATTATTTACTCAACGGGAAAATCAAACATCGTAACATATTTCTTTGTCCCAAGACTTGGATAGAAACATAGGAAATAGGAGGAGCAGGCCATTTAAGCCTGCTTCACTATTGAATTAGGTAGCTATCAGTCAACAGATTATTGATGCACGTTCTTTAATTGCCACCTCTTCTACACAAAGGTTAGCATATTTGAGTTGTGGCAAATGCCCATGCTTCTATTGTCTTTCATTTCTTTACTGATGCAAAGCATAATCAGATCTTAACCCCTACTGCAAGACAGATGATTTATCTCACTAGACATAATCATACTATGATTGCCACAGGCAACACAACTTGTCCAACAGTGGCATGTTTCTTTTTAATACTGAAAAATCTATTCTAACAATTAGACCCTGTCAATCCTTTTGGGTTTTGTCCAACTGAAAAACTAACCTTTGGAGTATTTGCCAGTTAATTGTTTGATGAGAAATGTTCTAATTCACAATGGACCATGGGAGTTCAGAGACAGTAAAACATGCAAAACACCTCACATCTTTTTCTCCACTGAGTAAAATATGAATAAAAGTCAAAAACAAAATACTGCAGAATCTGGAATCTGAAACAAAAACATAAAATCTCTACAAGCCCAATAGTATCTGTGGGGAATTGGCTCTAGTCTCTCTTCACAGATGCGGTCAGACCTGCTGAGATTTTCCAGATAAAAGTTACAACTGTATACATTAAACAAAGTTAAATCAATCAAGGGATGGAGGAGGATGATGAATAGCTAGAAAAAGTGGTGGAAAGGAGAAGAATAAACTTTTAAATTTGATTTTAAAAAATGTGTTTTAAGTTTAACACTTACTACAATCCAGAAATCTGAAATATCATTTTAAGTACCGTCAGAAATAGGATTTGAACAATATTATTACTGTAATACTAGGTTTTCCATTACCATTAGAAGTTTTGAGCTGAAACTTCTAGAATGTCCATCCCAGGAAGCCTTACTATCCCTGGACTTGTTGGCAATCTCAGATATAAGCAAAAATACTTCCCACTGCATTTTCAGTACCATTAGCTTGCACAAAGTGAGCACCATGGCCTGAAAACCTGTTGGTGTGCTGCTCACTGACTCTACACGAAGAAAATATAGCTCTGGGATCAGAGGAGGGGTCGGAGTTGTGGGTGGGGTTGGAGAATGTGTTCTGATCCTACATTGTTCTTGTAGAGCGCAAGTGGGGCACTCCTGTTCATTGTGCTGCATAGCCAGCTTTTACTGAACAGTGATCTACAGAAAACACTGCACTCTGTAAGCGGGGTTCTAGTGTCATGTACATTTACATCATACACCTATATTTGGACAGGTTAAGGGTGGGATTCAGAGGATTTGGTGTTTCAGCTAAAACTCCATTCACTTTCAGCAGCACCAAAGAATTCCAGCCACGAATAAGAACAGAAATGATTGGCGTAAAATTCTGCCAGATTTTCAAGATAAATGAGGTGGTAGACAAACAAATGTGATTTAGACAAATTCCTGAAATTCTATGATTTAGATATTAAAAATTTTACTTTACAATAATTAGGAATATTTGAAGCATTTTTGAAGATAAGGCATAGATGTTCCACTTGTCCATCAATTTTTCAGGACATTTGGAGTGCATGAAGATGGAAAATTGTTCAGGGATATTCTCCACCAAAGACCCACCACGTTGTTGGCCCTCCCCCCATTTCCTGCTCTCAGGAGCCAATGTCTGCCAATAGGCTGGATTCTCCCATCTTATCCATGCCCACTCCACTGCAAGAGAGAATAGAGAATTTGGTATTCCAACCAAAATGCTATTCACTTTCAGCAGCACAGGAGAATCCCAGCTATGAATAAGGATGAGGTTTTCGGTGTGAAGCTTTGCCTGACTCTGACTGGTACTCTCGGGCATCCAGTGATAGCACCCAGAAAAAAAAATGGCTGCAGAACAGTTTAAGTTTGCAAGCACTCCATTTTGTTTTCATTCATTCTTGGGAGGTCAATACCGTTGGCTGGCCAACTTTATTGCCCATCCCTAATTGCACTTCAAATGACTCATAAGCCCCTTCTTGGTGCGGCTACATTAGTGTTGAGGAGGGAGATCCAGGGTTTCAACCCAGCAACACAGTGAAGGAATAACAGTATTGACCCAAGTCAAGATTGAGTGATTTAGGGGATTGGATGATTTAGGGGAAAAATCACAGTTAATGGTGTTCCCACGCATTTGTTGCCCTTGTCCAATCTAAGTGGTATAATTTTCACTAAAGGATTTGTTACTGGAGGAAAAGTCATTCACGAAGCAACTAAAGATGGTTTGGTTTAGGACACTACGCTGAGGAACCCCAACAGCAATGTCTTGGGGCTGAGATGACTGGTGTCCAACAACCACAAACCTTTCTTTATGCTGGTATGATTCTAACCAATGGAAAATTTTCCCATCAACTTCCATTTTGCTGAGACACAACGATTCCACTCAAAGCTAAATAATGCCTTTATGTCAAGAGCTTCATCTCACCATGAAAATTCTACACTTTTGTTCATGTTAGGATCAAGGCTATAAATAAGTCTTGACCAAGTGGCTCTGGCAGAACCAAAATTGAGTATTAGTGATCAGATTATTGCTGAGTAAGTGCTGCTTAATAGCATTGTCAACAACACCTTCCATCACTTTTCTTATAATTGATGGGGGCAGTATTTTGCTGGTTCAAATTTTCCTTCACCACCCCACCTCCCCCACCCCGGGCAGGACATCCCTGGCAATTTTCTACATTACCAGGTAGATGCCCATGTTGTAGCTGTACTAGAATAGCTTGACTAATGGCACAAGTAGTTCTCCAGCTGAGTCTTTTGTTCGGCATTGGAGATGTTGTCAGGGCCCACAACATGTACTGTGTCGTGTCTTCAACCATTTCTTGACATCAAATGGAGTGAATCAAATTGTCTGAAGACTGGCCTCCGGAGGGGGTCAAGATGGATTATCCACTCAGCACTTCTGACTGAAGGTGACCATGAATGCCTCATTCCAGAAGCCCTGTCTTCTGCAATGACATACTGGACTCCATCATCTTGGAGGATGGGTGTTGCAGCATTTTGTCTCCCTATTAGTTGTTTACTTGTCTATCATGAGTGCAAAATGCGACTCTGAACCCTTGGTTCCAGAATTGGTTGAGTCTGTTTCGAGTCAGGCAAAAACAACTAAATCTCTCCAGTGTTCCATAATACATTTACACCATGCTTGGTCCACATATGGGAACAGAATGATACACAAACTATCTGTATTTGGGACACTATAGTATAAATACAGTTTTCTACTTAGAAGTTAATTTGATATTTTATGATTTGACATGGTATAAAATCAAATGCAAGAAAGCTACATTCATAGATTTGCCTTGGGTGAAACCGTGCACTTGATTATTTTGCTTGCTTGTTTTGCTGTATTTTACTTCAAACAGAATATTCCAACTCATTTTTTAATGATTCTTTTGTTCTCAGCTATTTTGTGAAATGATACATTCTACTCAGCAGTTAGCATCAGCATCTAGCATTGAAGGTTTAGGTGCAGAATAACTCTCCTTCTGTCCCAACTTGCCTCAGTCACAATTTCAGTCTAAAACCATAAATGCATAAGGATGACACTTTCCATTCTAATTCTTCCATAATTTGTATTGCATCCCCCAAATTAAATAAGGTCTTTGTTGAGATCATCCTTTCTAGGAAATGAACTGAACCTCCACATATCCATTTTATATTGGGATCTTACAACCTGCTGAAATAAGAGACTTATTTTAAACAGACAAGGCTCAATTTGAAACCCTGGTTCCAAAGATGATGTGCACTCTTACTACTGTATTTCCCACCATGTGTGATTTTAATTATTACGACTCCTGCAGAGACTAATAAGAAATTCAAACTTCCAGTGGTTGGCTGGAAGGATCATATGACAAGATTCCAAGTTTTAAGTCTTTCATTGTAACAAAAAACTAAAAGTAACATTGATTAGTCACTATTTTATTTAGCAATTTATACTGTAAATTAGAGAAAAAAGCCCCCGGTTATACTTTACTATGTTTCTTAAGTGGACACTTCAATCTTCGCAAACCAGTCCAAAGCTCCTTTCTTTCTTTTCCAGCCAGATAGCTTCTACTCCCCAAACTGACTTTCACAGTGAGGGACAGATTGGAGAACAGTTCCCCCAGCCTAACCATCACAAATCTGGTTTCTTCACTCGAAGTGCCATCTCCCACCTGCATCTACATGGTGAACAATAGACTTGCTGCCTTTATCTTTCTGCACTGTCTCTCTCAGATTCTTACAGGTCGACCCCGAGAGGTTCAATGATTTATCTGGAAAACCCATTGTTTGATCCTGCAATAGCTACCTATGAGTCTTCCCCACTTAAGGTTCATCTCCATGGTAACGTGAATGCTGAGAGTCTTGTATCCAGGTGGAAATGTTAATTAGCTACCGTAGTGTACCCAAACAGGTAGCAGAGTGTGGTTCACATTAACTGCATTGCAGTGTTAATGTAAGCCTACTTGTGACACTAATAAATAAAATAAACTTTGCACTCAAGATCCCAGCTCCATTCCATTTTAAAAATGTTTAAGAATAACTGTTTACAATATCTGACATTTTGTTCCCAGTAAAACAACTGGTGGCCTCCTTTTGGCATCAAGACACTGAATCTTGTCAGCAAAATTCAGATTAAATTAATTCACAGGTTGCATTATTGTTCATCCCTAATTGCAATTTGGCCATTTCTGAGGACAGTTAAGAGTGAAGCATATTGCTGTGGATCTGGAGTCACATGTAGCCCAAATAAGGATGGCAGTTTCCTTCCAGATGGTTTTTACAATGATCAACAATGATTTCATTGTTGTTATTAGACTTTTAATTCCAGATTTTTACTGAATTCAATTTTCATCAAAATGCCATGGAGGAGTTCGAACCCAGGTCCCCAGAGCCATTGCCATGTGTCTCTGGACTAGTGACAATACCACTACACCACTGCCTCCACCTACCATATCTAACGATAAAATAGAAGTTTATTTGAATCAAAAGCTCTTTAGTTATGCATAAACACAGGTAAGATACACATGTTATCACATGTCCAGTTGCATTCAGATGTAAATTCAGTGATGCAGGATTTCAACTTGAGACAATTAGTTCTTTCACGATAAAACAAGCTGTTTTCCAAACGTTCTTGCATTTATCTCTGTTCTCAATATGCCTCAGTTACCTTCAAAAGTTGGAATCTGGTCCTACACTCTGGGAACATTGCCCTCTTTGTAGCAACTTTTCCTCTGGTTACCTGTTATCTATACAATTCACAGGTTGTTGTCCTTTGACTTTGTTTATTGAAATCTTAATCCTTGTTATTACAGCTTCCTCTGACCATTCCAAAAATTAGTGTAGCCCCTTCATAGTTCACTAGCAGATGAACCAGGTTCAATAGATTAAATATGTTAATTTTAAAATCTAAATTCAAGAACTTTCATTGTTGAACAATTTTACTTAAAAAGAAAACAAAACATTTGGTATTCTGAACTGTTGAGTGTAAAATTTGTCTTCAGCAGTAATGTAAAGTGGGGAAAAATAAATTTTCTTCCTCACCAACATGAAAACTTTGGCTGTTACCCATTTTGTGGTACTCCCAAGCCAATAATAGCTCCAATGAATATTAGCTATTTGGCTTGTGAATTCTTTGGCTTTATTCATGCCCTGCTCAGTTACCTTGGAAAAAAATTATTTGAGAGGAGAGTCTTTTCCTATACTTCTTACATCTAATGTCTCTACACAGAGAGTCAGTGAAAATATGGTCTTCGTGCTTCCAAAAATGTAGTATCATAAGTTTATAATCAAATGGTGCAGCTCAAGTATAATCAAAGAATTCCAGAATTCCAATTTGAGCTTAATTCTAGCTAAACAGTAAACTTGGCCTCAAAGTTTACCACTCAAGACTATACCAAAAACTTCAAAATAGCGTTTCTTATTCAGTCTTGGGATGTCAGCATCTCTAGCAAGGCCAGCATTTATTGTCCATCTTGATATAGTTCCATGTGGTATACATATACCCACATTTCTGTTAGGGAAACCAAGTTTTTTGACTCAAAGTCAAGAGAAAAGATGGGAATATATTTTCAAGTCAGGATGATATATGACTTACAGGTGGTGAAGCTCCTCTGCACCTGTTGCCCTTGATCTGGGTGGTAGTGATCACAGGTTTGGAAGGTGCCTTGATGAGTTGCTAGCAGTGCATTTTGTAGATGGTACACAGTGCTGCTATCGTGTGACAGGAGTGGATGGATTAAATGCTTAAGATGGTTGAAGAGGCACCAATCGAGAAGGCTGGGTGATATCATTGGAGCTACATTCATTCAGGCAAGTGGGGAATATTCCATCACATTCCTGACTTCTTGCATATAGATGGTGGACAGGGTTTGGAGAAACAGGAAGTCAGTTATTCGCCACAGCATTCCTATTGTCTGGACTATTCTTTGCAGCCACAGTACCTTTGTGGTCCAGTTAAGTATCTGGTCAATGGCAATCACCAAGATGTTGACAGTAGGGGATTTGGTGACAGCAATGCCATTGAATGTCGGGGAGAAATGATTAGGTCCTGTCTGCCTATTTGTTTAATTGGTTATTTAATCACAATGGCAGACTATAGACATGCTAATTCGTTCATTAAGTTTTAGTGTCTCATTCATCTTCATAAGTATCTAATATTGCGGAGGATAGTGGGATGATTTATCCCTCATTGTACCTCTCTTCTCACATTGGTACTCCGAATATCAGTAAACACAATTATACAAATGTTATGTTAAAATATTAAATTTTAATGTTAAATTTGGCTTTGCTCATTGAATCAGCACCCTTCTGTTTGCTCACTATAACCGTGCACACTTTTTTTTTTAAAAAAGAAACACAACATAAATTCCCTTTTGAATGGAATTTGCCTCCATCACACTCAGGCAGTACATTCCAGACCTTAGCCACTCATTGCATGAAAAAGTTTTTGCTCATTTCTCTTTTGCTTCTTTTACCAACTACTTTAAATCTGCACTTTTTCATTCTCGATCCCGATCTCATTTAGACCCTTAAGTAAAAGTTTTTAAAGAAGAAAATGCATTAATTTATATGTACATGTTAGCAATATCATCCAAATGGGTGAAAAAAAACTTCATCTAGGTTAATTACTCACTAAAATTACATGACTGGAAATATAATTCATGTAAGAATCATAGTGCAGATAAGACCCTTCAGCTGGTCGAGTCTGCACCAATACGAGAAGCACCTGGCCTCCCACCTAATTCCATTTACCAGCATTTGGCCCATAGCCTTGAATGTTATAACGTGCCAAATGTTCATCCAGTTAATTTATGGTATTTCTAAGGGAAGAAATAAAGGTAAGTTATAAGATTTAACTAGCATCAGATTAGCTTCAAAGGAAATGTAAAACCAAATCTTCCCTAATGTAGTTAACATTTTAACAGTCTATCACTGTGTTTACTGTGCTGTGCTAACAGTTAATGCAAGCACCACACAATAACTTCCAATTGACATTTGATCCTCATGGAAAATGTCTGGGTTTGTTCTTTGTTTAGCATTCACTTGGGCAAAGTGACAAATGAAAATGGCATTTGTTTTGGTGTGGTGTTACTATGGCATATATATATATCTATATTCCATCCACAGGTTTGAAATGGGTGGCATTTTACAAATTGCCAAAATGTGACTTAATGCTGTAGTGAGGAAACATTCAGCAGCATCAATACACTATAAGAGTAATGATTTGACAACATATTGATGTATTATATACTAACTACTCTCAGCCACCTTCACATCAATTGCAAATGCAACAATAATGTTACATGTTTTCTTCAAAAAGAAGTCACATTCTGCAAAAGCCAAATTTCATTGACTGATTCAAAAATAATATTACCCCTGCTAATGCTCTAACTACTTATAGAAATGTTAAAACTCAAACGAGTAGGATGCGTTGGCTGTTTCACAAGAATCTTTAAAAGAGATCTAAACACAGTTTTCACCTAATCACAATGTTGCTACAGCTATTGCAATATATATATTCTAAATCTGGGTTTTCTAATCTTAGGACAACTGATTCCCTTGCTCAGGCAGTACACTGAACAAGAGGT
Source organism: Carcharhinus amblyrhynchos (assembly GCF_965287045.1). Classification (NCBI taxonomy): domain Eukaryota; kingdom Metazoa; phylum Chordata; class Chondrichthyes; order Carcharhiniformes; family Carcharhinidae; genus Carcharhinus; species Carcharhinus amblyrhynchos. The sequence continues at coordinate 81,414,342 of NC_137331.1, read as the reverse complement.
GTAAATGCTTCACTACCGGCGAAAATAGAGGTAAGTGGAACTAGCAGCTTCCAGAGGGGTGAGAAAAATGACACAGCACACCTGTAATAATAAATCTTCTGTGGTGTCTGCAAAAAAAATGTCCCTGGCCAATTTTCATTCTAGATAGATATAACTGGGTCAAATATTTATAACGTTTTGTTTCTTAGATCCTACCGGAGGAAGGAACCCTGCCTTGTCACTGAAAACCTGATGCTGAAGATGTAACTGATATCACTGGTAGATATCAGTTACATGGAGGAACAATGCTCGGCAATCACTTTGCTTACAAAACATTAAAATTTAGCTAGAACTTTCCAAACTTCTGCATTGGCAAACCGACTTGTCCTCATGGATAAGTCCATGATCCCTTGATCATATCCTCATTCCTTCACAACGATCCAATTCTGGGTAAAGAGTGGCTGCCAAATGGATACGTTTTCCTCAAGATCGGACACATTTGTTTTACCAGCTCCAACCAAACGGAACCGGTTTCAATTAGAATGATTAAAATGGAAAGGTGCAACTCCACTGCTGTGGCGAGCACCGTCTGAATGCACATGGAGGATACAAGTAACGTCAACTACGGCAATGTACGGCTGTCGTATCGAGCATCAGAGTACAGTTACTTACATTGTGGTAGCACTGTTAGAAACATGATGCACTGCCTCCCCCTCACAGCTCCCCGAAGCTCTTCAGTGGGAAGCATCTCACCCGTTCCCCATTCACACAATTGAATGAAAACGCAAAACAAGGGTCCCAGTGAAAGCAGGCAGTTCAGAAATAACGTGACACAGCCTTTACAGTGCAAATTGACCTGTTAAGGCAGACTAGCCACTGAGGGAAAGCATTAAATAAAAACACACGTTATTGACTTTATCATCAATATTTTATTCCCAGCTTTTCTGATGACAATGATTAGGTTACATCATATTGGCCCTGAAGTAAATACCTGTGCTGAAGTGTCGTTGTGCCTTCTGCGAACAATATAACCAATAACACACTTCATTTTCCCCTCAAGAACTTCCACTGCCATCCACAACTTTGTTTTTTTTTGGGGGGGGCGGATCGTTTTAAAGATTAAAAAGTTTTCAACAACTGGATAGCGGATTTGTCTTTTTTTTTGAAAAAACACAACCATCTGAAATAGGTATACATGTAGGAAAATGACTTCTCAAGAAAAAGAAAAGCAACAAGCTGCAAGAAAAGTTTCCCGTTAAAAAAAGGTGGAAAAGTCTGCAAAACACTTTGGTTGTTATTGACAACGAGAACTTGTTCCAGGGTCGTGCTTGTTGGTAGCTTGTCACTTCAGCTCAACCAAGCGAAGCACACAGATGTGTGTCAATACCGGTATAGAAAAATACACACCAAATAAAGCTTTGCAAATAGAATGAGAGAGCATTTCTTTTAAAATTTGTAATTTGTGTTGTAGAGAAAAAAAAACTACGGCTATATATGCATGCGTGTTAAAAAATATTTTTTGCTTTTTTTTGGGGCTGGCAACAGTAACAAAAAAATATACAAAATATACACAGTTCCTTTTGCCAAAGCCGTCAATGACTTACCACTATACAGCATGCAAGAACTTATTCTGCAAAATAGAATTTATCAACCATGCTTCGTATAGGCTCAATTTCTTGTTTTTTTTTTAATTAAAAAAGTAGTTGAAAATTACCAAAAAAAAGAGAGAGAAAGCACTGAAAAAATCCAGATAGAAAAAAAAACCTACTCACCGAGCGGGAAAAATTCAAGAGAGGAAAAATACTGAAGTTTGTAATATGGCGGTGGAAGAAGTAATGAAGCGCCCTCAGCCTCAGGCAAAGGCACGTGATCCAGAGAGCCTGCTCCCAGCAATGCCCAAAGGATGAGAGAGACAAATCCTCACCCCCCCCCCCCTCCCACCTACCCCCACAATAACCACCCCCTCCCCAAAATAATCAACACAGCTCGGCCCAACTCATCCCCTCACAGCCAGTCTTGTCAGAGCGCTTGTCTTCCCTTCCCACACCCCGCTCTCTCTCTCTCTCTCACACACACACTCAGCAATCGGCGCCTCCCCGAGAACAAGCCAAGCTGCTGCGCATCCCTCACCATCAGATGGTGCAGTCCGCTGGGCTGGGAGGAGGCCGGTCCGGAGAAACAGGGGGGTTAATATGATGGGGTGTGGGGGGCAGAGGAGGGGGAGTCGGCTGGCGGGCGATCCAGAGAAATAGAGGGGTTAATAAATAGGGAGGAGGAGGAGGGAGCCGGCTGGCTGACAGTCCAGGGAAATAGAGGGTTAATAGAGGAGGAGGGGGATTCTCTCTCTCTCTCGTACAGAGATGCTGCCACTCTCTTTTCTACCTGCTGGAATCATTTCCGATGGACCGTCCAGCCGGAGATTTCACACAACTGGAAATGTTTTTTTTTAGATACTCAGATGCCCAGAGAGCATTATAAATCTGTCACACACATTATTTTTTCTCTCTCTCTTTCTCGGAGAGATCTTATTTGCGAGTGGCATATTCATTCGGTTTTAATCTGAAATATTTCCTGCCAGCTTTGCCTCTACGTGGGAACAATCGCGATGTGATGGGCAAATGCTGGATGACATCTCTCTCTCTGTCTCTCTGACTGGTGTGTGTGTATGTGTGTGTGCACGGATTTACAGCAATCCGAACCTCGCCGTGATTTTTTTTTTGGTCTCTTTTGATTGATGTCTTTTTTTGTTTCATTTGTAAGTAAGTTAAATACACACATATGTGTTAAATACACACTCCCCACCCTTATTGCACATTTCTGGTGGTCTCCAGCCAGCAGCATCTGCACACAGCTACAGAAATGCTTACGCCAAAGAAATGAACCTCGTGGGTATTAACATGAATACATAATTCCGGGCAGCTTTCACTGCAAATCAAAGAAAACTTTCAAAGCCCCCGATTTAGCAGTTTTGTTACAAGAAAATACAATTCAAACTATTGAGAATTCGACCTACCTTTGAAACAGCATCGTAACAGATACACACACAGCAGCACATAAATGCGCAATTTCAAAGAATATGAAAGTATCAGAGAGGAGGTTAGAATAACACTGATTTCAGCAGTTTCCCTCTACAGTTCTTGAAAAAAGAAACAACGAATTCATTAAATTCCGGACATGGCAGCAATAACATGATTCTCACCATCTTTCCTGTCTAACAGATGCACACCTATATTCTGACTTTGGTTTTCTCTCTCTCACACACACGCACAATCTCAGCTTTAATATTATGAAGAATGCTTTGTACAGATTGATATAAATGTATAAACCGATCAGGTTGGACATAATCTTCCCCAATCTTTTAATGTGCTCCCTCCTTTGGCGCATTTCCTACTTTCTCCAGATCCATGCACTTTTGGGCGATTGATCATAAAAATGCTTACTGAGCTATCCTCGGTGTATTTTAATGGCCCAGGCGTACAATAAGTAAAAGTTGCTTTACTCTTTGTAGGAAATAAGTACTCTGATCATAGAAACGGATAAAGGTACTGTTTGTGTAGCTTTATGACTGGAGAGACTGAGTTAAAGTATTAGCACTCATGAAAGTGCTGTCAATCAACTAGTATTGATTTTATTCCTCGCGTCTATTTCATATAGGAGTCGATCTTCCATGGCACTACACAGGAAAGTTAAAACCTGGAGCAGTCTTTAGGTGACAGAAATCAGAGCAAGGATAATTAGACCAGTGTGAAAGTATCTAACTGAATCCTCCTTTTAATGGTCCCAATATAAATTCAGATGTTTACATTCGTCATGGGAAAATGCCAATTTGTAAATACATCACAGCAGTTGTGTAGTGGGAAATTTTGAGGTACAGGGGCTCTAAGAAAATGTGTTGGCTATATTATTTCTAAACCTACTATTATGTTGTTCTATGTATTAATCCCTTTTGTCGCCAAATGTCAGTGAAAAATGTTGGTGCAAATAAGCATTTATTTCCAACCTTGTGGTATTTTGAAACATTTGTCTTTAACCTAGTTAAACCTTCATTATGCAACAGTTTATTAATTATTTGATTCAATACTATTAAAAACATGAATTACAAAAAAACTTATTTCAGACTGGGGATGAAGGGGTCACTATTTTTTGTTGATTTATATATTTCTATTCTAAACCTGAGCGTACAGGGCATAATTTCAAGTTTTGAAGATGATGTAAGACTTGGAAGTATTATGAACTGTGAGGTGGATTGCGATAGACTTCAAGAGCATACAGAGGTGGAATGGGCAGATTTGTGGCAATTGAAATTTAATGCAGACGAGTGTGAAGTAGTACATTTTGGTCAGAAGAACGAGAAGAGGTGACATAAAATAAAGGGTGCAATTCTAAAACAAATGTAGGAACAGAGGAATCTGGGCGTACATGCGCATAAATCATTGAAGGTGACCAGACAGTTGAGAAAGCAAGTAATAAAATATACTGAATACTGTGTTTTATACACAGGGGAACAGAGTACAAAAGTTAGTTATGAACTTTGATAAACTATTGTTTCAGCCTCAAGGGAAGGATGTGAAGTTTTAAAAAGGTAGCAGAAAAGATTTACAAGGAAGATTCTGAGGATCAGAGACTTCAGTTATGTGATTAGATTGATGGAGATGGGGCTATTGTTCTTGGAGAAGAGAAGGCTGGAAGGAGATTTGTTAGATGTGTTGAGAATCGTGAGGGGTCCAGACAGCTTAAGTGGGAAGAAACTGTTCCCTCCTGCAAAAGGTTAATAACCCTAAGAGGATTAACAAAAGAACCAGCAGTGACATGAAGAAAATCCTTTTATGCAACAAATGGTTTGGGTCTGGAATGCACTGACTGAACATTCCAGACCCAGCGTTTTGGGTCTGGAAACCCAATGGCAGTTTTCAGAAGGGAGCTGGATAACTATCTGAAGAGAAAATATTTTACTAGGCTACAGGGAAAAGGTTAAGGAGTGGAACTAGCTGAGTTATTGTTGTAGAGAACTGACACAATGACAGTGTGTTGAATGACCTCCTCCTGTGCTGTAATCATTCTATGATTCTAGTATAGGTACATTAAGGAAGTTGAGTTGATAAACACACAAGGAAGAAAGGAGCTGAAAGTTGTCCTGATAGTGTAATTAAGAAAGGTGGGAGGAGATTTGTGTGGAGCACAAACACCAACATAGATGGCCTGGTTTTGTGCTATAAATTCCATAAAAGGTGCCAGCAGGGAACACAAGCAACATGTTGTGTCTCACAGTCTCAGGCCATCACAGCTAAGGAGGTAATGTGAATCATGCTCTCTCTTGCACCACCTCAACCAAAACTTGCCCCCACACACTCCCCCCCCCATCTCTCTCACTCGCATGCTCTCAATGCACATAATCTCTCCTCTTGCACTCTCTCACTCCCATTCTTCCTTCCCCATTATCTCTCTCTTCTCCCTTCACACTCTCTCTCCCATTCCCCCACACTGCCTCTTTCATCATTCCCTCACACTCACTCTCTACGCTTCATGCTCTCTCTTTCACATCCTCTCACCTCCCCATTCCCTCATACTCTCTCTTTCCCACTCCATCATACTCTCGCCCCACCCCCTCACACTGTGGACAGAATCTTACCAAAGGTTTTCAAAGTGTCAGTTCCAATGAGAAAACAGCGAGAGTCCCATTGACACTGATGGCAGGAAAACTCATTGCATATTAAACATCAAATGTTTTTTTCTCCACATGAATCACACTGCGCTTGTGGTGGCTTGCCCTGGGAAAGATTAATCTCCTTAATCAGTGTGGTTATCTTTTTAAACACCTCCCCAGTGCTTGCCCTAGACCAGTTGGGGAATGGCTTCCAGGGAGACTGCACCATGGTTTACAAGGGAAACTTGACTGCAAACTTCTCAATGGGGTCAAGCAGAGGTGGGAAACCCTCTACCCATGATCAGGCAGACATGCAGCAAGCAAGATCACCAACCCTGCCTAAGAGACTGAAGCCATGATTGTGGGTGCCAGCTCCACTAGGGACTTCTGCCACTGGATGGTAACTAGGTCTGGGCCATTGGCAAGGGCAAGGAAGTGAAGGATGTGCAGCAGTAGCCCAGACAGGAAGCCCCTCCATGCCATGTGAAAGGACACAGAGGACATCTCCGCATGATGGCTCGAGCTGTGGGGTTCTGACTCTCACAGGGTGTTTGGAACTTGAGACCAATGTGAAATTCCATCCATAGAACATAGAACATTACAGGCCCTTCAGCCCTCGATGTTGCGCCGACCAGTGGAACCAATCTAATGACCCTCTAACCTAAACTATTCCAATATTATCCATATGCCTATCCAATGACCATGTGAACGCTTTTAAAGTTGGCGAGTCCGCAACTGCTGCAGGCAGGGCATTCCACGCCCTTACTACCCTCTGAGTAAAGAACCTACCTCTGACATCTGTCCTATATTTATCACCCCTCAATTTAAAGCTATATCCCCTCGTGTTAGCCATCACCATCTGAGGAAAAAGGCTCTCACTGTCCACCCTATCTAATCCTCTGATCATCTTGTATGCCTCAATTAGGTCACCTCTTAACCTTCTTCTCTCTAACAAAAACAACCTCAAGTCCCACAGCCTTTCCTCATACGACCTTCCCACCATACCAGGCAACATCCTGGTAAACCTCTTCTGCACCCTTTCCAATGCTTCCACATCTTTCTTATAATGCGGCGACCAGAACTGTACGCAATACTCCAAGTGCAGCTGCACCAGAGTTTTGTACAGCTGCAACATGTTCTCATGGCTCCGAAATTCAATCCCTCTTCCAGTAAAAGCTAACAGACTGTATGCCTTCTTAACAACCTTATCAACCTGGGTGCCAACTTTCAGGGATCTATGCACATGTTCACCGAGATCTCTCTGCTCATCCACACTATCAAGAGTCTTTCCATTAGCCCAATACTCTGTAATCCTGTTACTCCTTCCAAAGTGAATCACCTCACACTTTTCCAAGCAGGGGTGTACTCAGACAGGGGTTCATCACACATCTGCACTGCCTCAAGACTACAGGTACCACTATAGGACCATTTTGAAGAAATTTTTTCTTTAAATCATTTATGGAATGTGGATGTTAGTGGCTGGACTAGTATTTATTGCCCATCTCTATTCCTCCATTTCAGTTAAGAGTCAACCACATTGCTGTAGATCTGGAGTCGTATGTAGGCCAGATCAGATATTAACGGCAGATTTCCTTCCATAAAGGATATTAGTAGGCCCTGCATTGCTGTTCCAGCTGTCTCACTTGGACCCTTCACCTCCATTCCAGCTGCCTAGCCTGGGCCCTGCACATTGCTCCAACCACTATACCTGGGCCCCCATACTGTCACTGCTACTACCTTGCCTGGGCCTCAAAACTCTGCTCCAGCTACAGTGCCTGGTACTTGCACCGATGCTCCAACTGCCTCATACTCCAGGCCCAGAAACCTACCTTCAATACTTACTTTCCCACTCATTCCTGCTTATTCAATCACAGACTAGTTTCCGTCTGATATGCTGCTGAATGGCTCATTAGCAAGCCGATCAGCAAGAAATGCAAAGAAGAAGTAGCCTGTGATTAGATCTGTGCTCCTTTACAGCATTTTCAAATATCAGTCACTTGAGTGTCCAGTTTTGGCAGGCTGCATTGAATTTACAAGTCTCCTTGATATGGAAGTTGCTGGAGCTGCACTATGGTGCCACAGTATAATTCCACCAATGAGGCCAATGCAATGCCTCACCTGGTGGAACATAGTAATTACAGTGTGACAAGTATACCCAGGCATTTCACATTAATACTTTTGACTCAGGAATTAATAATGGAAAAACATTGGCATAAAATGTTTGCAGATTTAAGGTTTTTGATTTTTATACGGTAATATTTAAATAATAAAATCTGCATGCTGCATTCTCGTCACCTTACTTTTTAATTAAGCAAATATAACTGGCATATAAACTGTATTGGATTGTTGTGTACCACAATACAATGGTACAGCTTTCAGTGTGGAAAACGTGCAATTTTCAGCTGAATGAAGAGCTTAAAAAAGGTAGCAAATACAGATTGCAATGAAAAAGCAAACATGTATCACAGAGCAGTTTTCTGTTTTTGCATGGCACAGTGTTCATGGGAAAGATTGTTATTCTTATGGCCGCCATTTTCCATTAATCTTATTTGACAGATGAGCACTATAGATAGCTAATTTAGAGAAGTTTTTATTTCTTACAGATTAGTCATTTTTGCCATTTGCAAACCTACTATACAGGAGGTGGGAACCCGAAGATATGGAGTTATTGTTCTGGAAAACGTTAAAATTTTTCTCTTCAGAACAGTGCACCCTGATTCATTTAATATACTTCTGTATTTCATGACTGATCAAGGTGTAATCTTAAAGAAAGGAAAAGTTTTTTGAAGTTTATCCATATTCAACACATCAGTCAGACTATTGCTTTCCCAAGCATACTTGAACAGTCACTCTCCATTTCACTTTTCCAATGATTCCCCCAGTTCACTGAGAAATTCACTTCCTTTTTTTCTCTACATCACAGAGGAGCTACCTCTTCAAACAACTCCTCTCTCTCAGTTCACAAAAATATGACTTGACAATGTTATCACTGCTGATAATAGCTAAAGTTCCTATCTGATAGAGCACCTTGACTCTGCGAATGGACTCTGCATTGTGAGTGGGGATTCTTTCACCTCTTCATTCTAAGAGGCTGTTTCCAAATAGATGTTTCACTGAGAAGTACAAGTTCTGTAGCATCCGTAGATTCCCTACAGTGCAAAAGGAGGCTGTTTGGCCCATCAAGTCTGCACTGACTCTCCAACAGAGAATCATACCTTCTGCCCTATCTCAGGAACCTCACATATTTACTCTGCTAATCTCCCTAAACTGCACATCTTGGACACTAAGGAATACTAAACTGCACATCTTGAACATTAAGGCTTGGCCAATCCACCTAATCTGCATATCCTTGGACTGTGGGAAGAAACTGGAGCACCCGGAGAAAACTCATGCAGGCACAAGGAGAATGTGCAAACTCTGCACAGAAAGTCACCCGAGGCCAGAATCGAACCTGGGTCCCTGGTGTTGGGAGCTAGCACTGCTAACCACCAGTTAAGACCAGTAGTAAGAAGGTCATCTAAGAGCAACAGCTTTCTGAGGGCAACATCTAATTCTGGGGCCATGATCAACTGTTGTATCACTAGCTCAGCAATTTTCCACCTCAGGGAATTAAATACAGCTCATGTGCCTGGCAATACCCCTGAAACAAGCCCACTTTTCCTTTCTAAAACATGGCAACCAAAGAATGAGGCACAGAACAATATATTCAGTGTTTTCTCTAATTGTTGTTTTAGAAGGCACCAGAAAAAACCTTTTGGATATTGTAATCTATTACTATAAATGTAATGATATTTCTGGACAGGTTTGCTTTGCTTTAAGAATTCAAATGAAAGGTTTTCCTGAGTCTGTACAGACCTGTAAAAGAAAATTGGGTTTTCTTTCCATTAATTCAAATAAAAGGAAAATCAGGTTCATTCCTTTTGAAACAAACCATATGAGCAGTCAATAGGTTGATATTCTCTTCCCCAGGAAAATGTTCTATTTAGTTTGGGGGCACCTCGCCTCTTTCTGCAATAATGATTATTTAAGTTTCTTCTCCTTCCCATTTTTGGAAAGGAACATTTTCTAAAACTGATATGTGCAACCTTGTTATCATCTTGAGCCCATGACGAACTTTCAATCACATATTCATGCCATCACTGAGACGACCAATTTACACCCCTGACATATTACCCTATTTCGCTTCTGTAGACAACTCATCTGGTGTTCAAACCCTCCGTCATGACTTCTTTTATCTCCAGACTTGACTATTCTAACACACTTCCCGATTCTACCCTCCACAAATTTGATGTAATCCAAACCTCTGTTGCCTGTGTCTTAACTCACAACATGTTCCAATCTCCTATCATCTCTGTGCTTTCATAGGATAGTAGAATCTCTACAGAAGAAGCCATATGGCCCATTGAGTCTGCACCAACTCTGTCAGAATAACATACCCCAGGCCCTCTCCCCGCCCTATCCCTGTAACCCCACACATTTGCCATGGCTAATCTATCTAACCTAAACATCTTTGAACCTTAAGGGGTAATTTTCCATGGCCAATCCACCTAACCTACACATCTTTGGAGTGTGGGAGTGAGCCAGAGCAGCCAGAGAAAACCCATGAAGACATGGGGAGAACATGCAAACTCCACACAGACAGTTTTTGATAGGAGAGGGGATTAAGGGTTATGGGGAGAGGGCGGGAAAGTGGAACTGAGCAGCGACAGATCATAAGAACATAAGAACATAAGAAATAGGAGCAGGAGTAGGCCATCTAGCCCTTCGAGCCTGCCCCGCCATTCAATAAGATCATGGCTGATCTGTTGTGGCTCAGTTCCACTTTCCCGCCCTCTCCCCATAACCCTTAATCCCCTCTCTTATCAAGAACCCATCAACCCGCTTCTTAAAAATATTTAGCGAGGCAGCCTCCACCACTTCAACGGGCAGAGAATTCCAGAGATTCACCACCCTTTGAGTGAAGAAGTTCCTCCTCAACTCCGTTCTAAACTGCCTCCCCTTTATCTTGAGGCTGTGCCCCCTAGTCCTACTGTCTTTTTTGAGCGGGAAGAGTCTCTCCACCTCTATCCTATCCATCCCATTCATCATCTTATATGTCTCAATGAGATCTCCCCTCATTCTTCTAAACTCTAACGAGTACAAGCCTAGTTTATTCAGCCTCTCCTCATAGCTCAATCCCCTCAACTCTGGTATCAGCCTAGTAAACCTCCTCTGCACTCCCTCCAGGGCCAAAATATCCTTGCGCAGGTGCGGCGCCCAAAACTGCACACAGTACTCCAGCTGCGGCCTCACCAATGCCCTATACAGCTGCAGCAAGACCTCCCTACTTTTATATTCAATCCCCCTCGCTATGAAGGCCAGCATCCCATTCGCCTTCCTGACCACCTGCTGCACCTGCAAGCTGGGTTTTTGCGACTCATGCACAAGGACCCCGAGGTCCCTCTGCATCGTCGCCTGCTGCAGTTTTTCGCCCCGTAAGTAATAGTCCTTCCTACCATTCTTCCTACCAAAGTGGACCACCTCACACTTGCCAACATTAAATTCCATTTGCCATTTCCTGGCCCATTCGCCCAGCCTATCTAGATCCTTCTGCAGACTCTCCACACCCTCCGCACAATTTGCCGTTCCCCCAATCTTGGTGTCATCAGCAAATTTCGACACCCTGCACTCGGTTCCCTCCTCCAGATCACCTATATAAATGGTAAATAGCTGAGGCCCCAGCACCGACCCCTGGGGCACCCCACTAGTCACCAACCGCCAATCTGAATAGCACCCATTGACCCCCACTCTCTGCCTCCTATTTGACAACCAATCCTCTATCCACGCTAACACCCTACCCCCAACTCCATGTCCCCTGACCTTCTGCAATTAAAACCAATAATGTCAGCCATGATCTTATTGAATGGTGGGGCAGGCTCGAAGGGCTGGATGGCCTACTCCTGCTCCTATTTCTTATGTTCTTATGTTCTTATGTAACCCAAGGCCAGAATTGAACCTGGATCCCAGGAGTTGTGAGGCAGCAGTGCCACTCCGCTGTGCACACCTCACCTACATTGACTTCCAATCAAATGACATCTTGATTTTAAAATTCTCATCTTTAGTTTCAAATTCTTCCATGGCCTCACCCCTCCCTATGTCTTCCTGGCTCACAAACCTCTGAGATATCTGCACTCATCTAATTCTGCTCTTGCGAATCCCCAATTTCAATCCTACAACCACTGAGGACCATGCCTCCAGTTGCAGATGTCCTAACTTCTAGTATTGCCTCCCTATATCCTTCTGCCTCTCCATCTGGCTTTTCTCCTTTAAGATACTTCTAAAATCTACCTAAGTTAGTTTTGGGTCATCTAATCTAAAATCCCTACATGGGATTCAATGTCAGATTTTATTTTATGATGCTCCTGTGAAGTGCTCTGGGATGGTTTATTGTGTCATGGATTCTATTTAAATGTAAGGTATTATTTTTGGTCACCGCATTTGTGAAAGGATATATTGGCCTTGGAGGGAGTGCAGAGAAGGTTCACTGGGCTGATACCAGAGATGAGGGGGCTAGCCTATGAGGAGAGATTGAATAGACTGGGTCTGTACTCACTGGAGTTCAGAAGGCTGAGGAGGGATGTTTAGATCGGAGTTGAGGAGGAACTTCTTCACTCAAAGGGTGGTGAGTCTCTGGAATTCTTTGCACATTGAAGTGGTGGAGGCTACATCGCTAAATATATTTAAGTCACGGGTAGATAGGTTTCTGATAGACAAGGGAATTAAGGATTATGGGGAGAAAGCGGGAAAGTGGAACTGATCCACTTCAGATCAGCCATGATCTTGCTGAATGGCGGGGTAGGCTCGAAGGGCTAGATGGCCTACTCCTGCTCCTATTTCTTATGTTCTTATTGTTGTTAATGTAACAAAATTAGTCAGTATAACTGACATTTTATTAGATCAGCAATCACTGAAACAATATTACCCTTGGCACCTACCTTTCTCTCCCCTTCAAGTTCATAATACGAGTGTGTGCTGATGCTACAGTAGTTGTTAATAATGTAATTCCTTTACAGGGACATCTTAGGCATAGAAATGTTTAAATCAATATAAAGACAGTTTTCTGGCAGTTTACAGTTGCAATCATTTTCAATTTTGAGCAGCGAGGTGTGCCAATAGGCACACGGTTTATAAACTTCAACCTCTGGGATGCTCTGTGAATAAAGAAACTTCCTAACAATCATAAAAATGTCAACTGATTATAAGCATAGATACATGCTGTGAGCTGTAGCCTTTTCCTTTAAGTTACCTTCAGAACAAGAGTGATTAATTGGTTGTTAAAAATTTTGGGACGTCCTTTCAATATGATTAAGAATCACATAAATAAGAGTATTTTGTTTATTTCTTTATTTAACTATAATGGATCTAGAAAGCTGCGTGAACTAAAGGCTCAGGCTTCTACACGAACACAAAATTCCAAATTGCTTTTTGTCACAGGCATCAGTTAAGTAAAGGCGATGGAAGTTTCGTTTAGCATGTGGAGCTAGGGAAAGATGTGTTTCTTTCCTACTCACAACTGTTGATTTCCCAAGTTGATGGATGAATGGCATGCCCAGGGGTGAAATAAAGAATAACGCTAGCAGCAGTGTCTGGGGTTGGTAGTTACCATGTGGAAAAAAAATGCGCAACTAGGACAATATAGGTGTCCTTATTGTTAGGTGAAATATGAACACTGTACCAGCTATTATTGCCATCATCTTTAAGCATAATACGTTCACTTTTGTTCCAAATTTCTATGAGTGTCAATGGTGTTACACTGTACACTCTGCAGTGCCTCCTTTGTTTGGTAAATATCACTATTGTGGGGGATACCCTAACTCCGAGACCTTTGATGATGAACAGCTGCATGCTGCACATTCACATACATGGTTAGCTCTTGCAGAAGCTAAGAAAGCCCATCCTGCCTCATGTTCAGCTTCCTCTGCAAACTGACAAATTTCCAGGGCCTGATGGTTTCCACCCCAGAATTTTACAGCAAGTAGTTAAGTAAAATGCAGATTCCTCAGTCTTAATCTTTCAAAATTCTGTCAACTTGGGAATTGCCCCTTTAGATTAGCAATTTGCAAATGTGACTACTATTTAAGTAAGGTGTATGAGAGAGACAAACCAGATGATTATAGGCTTGCCAGTCCAACATTTGTGGTGGGAAAGATATCGGAATCTATAATTAAGCACGGAGTAATGGAGATATTTCAGCTGATTAGAGAGAGGCAACTTGAAATAGTAAAGTGAAAACAGAGAATGCTAGAACCATTCAGCAGAATGAGGTTTGTTAAAGTTCTGAGGAAGAGCCATATGGACTTGAAATGTTAACTCTGTTTCTCTCCGCAGTTGCTGCCAGACCTGCCAAGTTTATCCAGATTTTCTGTTTTCGTTTCAGATTTCCAGCACCGGCAGTATTTTGCTTTTATTCACTTTGCAATGTCTAACAACAAAATTGAATAATATGAGTAAGTAACTAAAATGGTAGACAGAGGAATGTCTATGGATAAATTTTATATAGGCTTGCAGAAACATTCAGTAAAATTTGATAAAAGAGATTGGTTAACTAAAGCTAATGGAATTGAAGGCAAATTACTGACATGGTTAAGAGATTGAATATATGTTAAAAATACATATTGGGGTAATTGGTATGTATTTGAATTGAAAGGATATGACAAGTAGTGTCCCAAAAGGAGCTGTGCTGGGTCACAACTACTTGCTAAATGTGTTAGTGATTTAGGCAACAAAATTGAGAACCATATATCCAAATGTGCTGACGGCACAAATATTGGTGGCATGGGAGTATTGCAAATGGAAGTATAAAACTACAAATTAGCATTGAGAGATTAAGTGAGTGGATATAACTGTGAAGTATGGATTTCAATGCTAGTAAATGTGAGGATAGACCAAACATTTTTTAAAGGGTGAAACACAAGGAGTAATAAATTTCAGAAGAAATTGAAAGGTCCACATACACAGATTACTGAATTGTTGTGGTAAAACAGAAGTAATCAGGAGACTAACAGAATGATAGTCCTTAACTTTAGAGGACGAGAATATAAAACTTTCACTAAGATCTTGGAAACTTGTATTGGGTTGTGTTGTGGGATGCCTTTCGACCGCTCTAGATGCCAAAAATACAGCTATACACAGCTTTGGTTACACAAGATCTGGGATATACAGCCCTGGAATGCATCTTAGAAAGGATAGATCAGCCTTGGAAGGAGTGCAGCATTGATTCATGAGATTATTACCAGGACACTGAGAGTTAAATTATAAGAGATTACATAATTAGGCTTGTATTCTCAGAACATTTGAGGTTATGTGGTAATTTGTTTGAGGCTTTAAGGATTTGCAAATATTTACTAGTGCAGATAGAGAGGAACTTTCTCTTCTGGTGAGCAATTTTAGACAAGGGGACATAACTTTGAAATCAGAGTCAAGCTTTTCAGGAGAGAAATTGGGAAAAGCTTCTTCACGATGAGTTGGTGAACTTCGGATTCAGAATAATTACGATCCCATTGAAAGGTGTTGGGGCTTGAGGGGCTTAATGGCCTCCTTTGTAGTCATTGACTTATGTTCCTCAGGCTCCTCATTCTTGTCTTCCAGCTGATTTTCTTTCAATTATGATTTTTTATTATGCTGTAGAACACAATGATCTTGGAAACTTGTATTGGGTTGTGTTGTGGGATGCCTTTTGACCGCTCTAGATGCCAAAAATGTGACTTTCTCATGCAAATGGTCTACCAAAATGCACCTCTTTAATGCACTTGTTGGAGACATCCAACTCTGTGGTGGAATCTTCCCATAATTTGTCAAAGTGTTAGTTTTGTTGCGGTATGTAGCTTCCCAGCTACACAGCTGAGCTTTCTCTCCAGATTCTCAGGCATTCAGTGCACACAGAGAACCTTGGGGTACAGTTTTTGTCATCACTCTGTTGGGCAGAGCCTGCTGGAGCTGGCAGTACCACCTCCATAGATACCATAGATATCTAGGTGCTATCTTTAAAGGGTGCCCAATCTACACTAAAAAGAAAACTGACCACACCACCACCCCCCACCCCCCCCCCCCAACCCCCCACTCCCCATGGCATTGGGGAGTCAGTCCCCTCACAAAGCATCAGAATGTCCCCACCCTCCACAAACATCAAGTGGCAATCCCACCTCCCCAGCTGCCCCCCTCCCCACCACCATCACAGAGATATTGAGCCACCCTCCACCCCACAGACAATGGGGCTGCCCAGAGAGCCTGCCACTGGCACTGTCACCCTGGCACTACCACCCTGGGGTGTCATCAGTGAAATTCTGGGCTCTTTTGCGATCCTACATTGAAATGGAAACCTCAATCTCAGGCCTACTCCTCCCTGCTGTTCCTGAAAAAAAATCTATTTGGATGCTTGCTCTGTCAAACAATGCCACAATCACATATTCTATGCAGCAATGCATTTCCTGAAGTTGCTGTTATCTCCAGTGACTATGGAAAGATTCAGACTATAAATAGAGTTGCACCTGCATTGAGGCATGATCGCGCACAGTCCATGCTGCACATGCTTAATGAGGATGACAGCAGAGCCATGGTAAATTGGTCCACTGGCCTCAAAAAGATAGATGAGCTGCAAGCATCATTTTATTATTATTAATTTATGCGATATGGGTGTCACTGGCAAGGCCAGAATTTATTACCAATCCCCAACAGTCTTTGAGAAGGTTGTGCTGACCTACCGTCTTGGCCATTTAGTACCTTGCTATGCCATTTCAGAGAACAGTTAAAAGTTAACCAAATTGCTTTGAATCTGGTGTCACGTTGACCAGAGCAGGTATGATCATCAGATTTCTTTTCTGAAGGACTTTCATACAGGTTTTTACAACATTCTAATCGTCACATGGTTGTCATTAGTTGTACCAGCTCTTTATTCCAGATTTGTTTAATTAAACTAAATTCCCTAGTTACCACAATTGGATTTGGATGGACTCATGTCTCTAGCTTATTAACTAGGCCTCAGGATTTGTTGTCATTAACATAATCAATATGCCACCATTCTCTCAGTTGCCATTTGCCAGTTGCAGTGATGGTGTGCATGTGGGGCGGAGACGGGTTGTACGAAAGGGACAGTGAGGTTTGGTGCAGCAATATCAAACACCTCAGCTTTTGACCTAACTGCTCAGAAGAGCTTGAGGTGGGGGAAGCAAGTGGGAAGAGAGTTACTAGTGGCCAGCAGCAGCACTCCTGCTCCTTCTAGTTTTGCAACAAGGTAAATAAAAATCTATAAATTTACGAAGTCTCCAATGGACTCATGTTTTGGATTTTAAAAAAGAAGGTTAAGTTGGGACATTTTTTGTTCCAACATAAATCCAGCCCTTCTGCCTCACCCACAGGATCATCTGTCGCTTGTTCTTGAAAGTTTAAAGTTAAAGTTTACTTATTAGTCACAAGTAAGGCTTACATTAACACTGTAATGAAGTTACTGTGAAACTCCCCTAGTCGCCGCAGTCCAGTGCCTGTTTGGGTCAACGCACCTAACCAGCACATCTTTCAGAATGAGGGAGAAAACTAGAACACCTGGAGGAAACCCATGCAGATATGGGAAGAACATACAAACTCCACACAGACAGTGACCCAACCCAGAATTGAACACAGATCCCTGGCACTGTGAGGCAGCAGTGCTAACCACTGTGTGACCCCAAGTTTTGATTCTACTGGACTTTGTTCTCCCATTGACACATTCTGCTATTTTACCTTTATGCCACTACCAGCATCTTATATAGCCATTTACACTGCATTAATATATTCTCTGTCTTGTACACTACACATCTTTGTTGCAATCTGTCCTTAATGCTACCTATTACAGAAGTTCTATTCTGCTCCAGCAATTCCACCTCCAATTATACAGTATAAAATCCATGCATTTCTCCTTCTCTTTAACTTTGATGAAGGGTCATATGGAGTCCAAATGTTAATGCTGTTTCTCTCTCCATAGATGCTGCCGACATCCTGAGTGTTTCCAGCGTTTCAGTTTCATTTCAGATTTCCAGGATCTGCAGTATTTTTCTTTTATGGAATTAATTCAGGAGTCCTACTTTGATTTTCTAATCTGAGTGCCCAAAAACAAAATATTATAGACAATAGGCAGAATATAGTTGACATGGGGTAGCCCTGACAATGGTTTCGAAAGCTAAGGAGGCATCCTGCCTTGACAAGACTCTGCAGCTCTCAGGTAGCTCATGAACTGTCTGCACTGCTTATGTCCCTTTGAGGAATGAGATCCTTGCTTCAAGAGCTGCTAGCCAATCAGTAGGCCAGAACCTCTTCAATCACAGCAGTTCCATTGGGAGTGATGGCCATTGCTGTTACTACATTCAGCTAGAAAAACAGCATGGATGCCAAGCTTAGGTGAAGGTGAGTGGGATCAGAGTCACCACGACTATGAATCTAAGAGGCAGGTCCTAATTAGAGGGTGGGGGTTGGATGATGAGGGCTTAGTTGGTTGGGGAGTGAGGGTGTGGGGAGAGGTGACTATTGGGACAGGATAACTTCTGATGTTGGTGGGAAAGGGCCCAATCAAGAGGACTCATCCAACTAAGCCTGCTGTTGCCTGTCATGATCACACAGGTTGTCTTCCAGTCAGCTGCAATGAGAAGTAGCCTTTGGTCCTTTGAAGGCCTCAATTGGCTTCTGGATGGGAAGGTCATTCCCACCCTCCTTATCCCAGATAAAATTCCATGGCAGCAGGAACTTGGCAGGGATTCCACCTCTGCACTTCCTCACTATTTTATGGATTCTTCTGTCTTCCAACCCACTTCCAAGTGCCTCATTAAATTCTGCACCAAGTACCTAATTTTGGCCACAAAAGAATCTGTCAGGCATTCATAAACATGTCATTTATAATTGATATGTTTGAATCATAATTTTCTTCAGGGAGTCTCATTCTGCTTTTCTCAAGTCTCGGGTTTTGATTTCCAATGTAGGCTGAATCCACATTATATAGTGTGAAGCAACATTATTTCACATCAATATTACAGATGTAATGATAATTGCATCCTTAAAGAGTAATGACATGCTCTTTATCAACTGGTTGTTTCCTAGTCCATGTTAAAGAATCATGCATGCTTAAACTCTGGCATATGACCATTATTGAAAGATAGTTTTTACTTGCACAGGGTTTTGAAGATCACTCTCATAGTACAAATAACTGAGGCTGTTAAAATTTGGTGGAAGATGTGAAGAAAGGATGTACAT
Source organism: Carcharhinus amblyrhynchos (assembly GCF_965287045.1). NCBI lineage: Eukaryota > Metazoa > Chordata > Chondrichthyes > Carcharhiniformes > Carcharhinidae > Carcharhinus > Carcharhinus amblyrhynchos. The sequence continues at coordinate 81,395,465 of NC_137331.1, read as the reverse complement.
TTTTGCAGTTGAGATAATGTTATTATGAGGCTAAGCTAACCTTGCATTGTTCCTGCAAACTCAGAGGGCAAATGTAATTACAGCAATGTGCAACAGTCAGTTATAGTGCATAAGTGCATAATTATTACCATAATTATAATTACAACAGTAATAAAGTAATTATGCTTCATGATACTTTTATTTCTATTACAATGCAAGTGTAAAACTATTAAATATAATTTATAATTTTAACTCTGGGTATCATACTCTGTGATTGGCATTTAATCAAAGCACACCGCAGAACCTTCCAATTCCGGAGGAAAAAATGTGAATTTTACCCGAATGCAAAACACGATTTCTTATTCCATTTTTTTGAAGCTTGCAATTATTGCACTCTATATTTCACTGTACAATTTTGTTCTTTGAGATTCATCCCATTTAGAACCAATAGATTCAAGAGAGACTCTTGAATTTCTGTCCCTAACAATCTTCCCAGCTGGAAACAAGTGTTCGAAAATTGCTTTTATCTTACTTAATAATGGATCTCTGTGTCTCATGGAAATTTATAGAACAGTTGAATACCCTGAAAAAGCACGATTTGAAATAACCTTTTCAGGTAATGCTCTCAGAGGTAAACAAAATATTTCATCAGGCTGTTTGTTACTTTTTCCATGCCAGGCAATCATTATGACTCCTCTGACTGAAATTGCCAACTTAGTGACAATTAATCACAAAGTATGGACACGTTTGCAAATCCATACACATCAGGACCTTTGTTGCATTTGCTCAGTTGTTTTCAATGTAAGATTTCTGCAACTGGCAGTGCGAAGAAATGCTCATCTCATCACTCTGGGTTGGATCTCATCACAAAGAACAGAATGATGACTCTAGAAGGGGAGTATCAGGCTAATAAAAAGTTTCAGATAGACATTGGCATGTCATTCAACATCATGACCTTCAGAGACCTGTGCAAAGTGGCTCTACACGGAGATCTGGAAATAAAGGTATTAAAAGTAAGATTGAATGGTATGATACTCTTGCCAAGAGGACAAATTAGTCTGACAGCCCAGTGCAATGGCAAGAAGGAAGATCTAGAGTTTCAGAATGTAGATGGGAAAAAACAGCCTCCCATCTCAGCTGGAACAAGGCTAAAACTTGGACTGGTAATCCTGAATGGACGAACAAAGATTTACAATGTATCGCAAGACACTAAACAATTGACTGCCAAAGAGGTCTTGTAAGAGTTTAAAGCTGCGTTTACAGGGGTTGGGATGTCTACCTGGTGAATATGATCTAGAAATAGATGAGAGTGTAAGACCAATTCACAATCTATTGAGAAGAGTTCCAGCTGCCCTCAAGTCAAGCTTAAAGGACAGGACAAAAGAACTGGAAAGGAAAGTGACAACTTTTACACACTGGATTAATTGCATAGTAGCAGTGAAATAACCTCGAAATCTGTGAATATGAATAGACCCAAAAGGTCTAAATGAAACACTGAAGAGATGGAAACTTGCTGCAAATCACCAAGGCAAAGGTCTATACTACCCTAAAAGCAAAGGATGGTTATTAGCAAGTTAAATTGCATGGAAGAAGTTATTTTCTAACTAGTCACTATTCAGGAAAAACATGGTTGTCCATACTGCTTGATATTTCCATGAATCCTGGAGAGCATCAATGTAAAAAGCATGAGATATTCAATGAAGTCAGTGGAAGCAATGATGAATAGTTTACTCATTTCTTGATGTGGAAACACAGTGGAAAAAGCCATAGCTGAGGCTGAAACTTAGAAAATAGGAGTAGGCCATTTGACCCTTCAAGCCTGCTCCACCTTTTATTATGATTATGGCCAATCATCCAGTCCGATATTCTGTTCCTGCCTTCCTCCCATATCCTTTGATCCTGTTTGTCCCAAAAGCTATATCTAAATTCTCCCTGAAAACATCCAATGTTTTGGCTTCAGCTGCTTCTTATAGTAGAGAATTCTAGGTTACCGCCCTCTGGGTGAAGAAATTTCTCCTCATCTGAGTCATAAATTGACTACCCAATATCCTGAGACTGTGACCCCTAGTTCTGCAATCGGGAGTATCCTTCCTATGTTTATCATGTCTAGTCCTGTTCAAAATGTATAAGTTTCCATGAGATCCCCACCCATTTTTCAAAACCCCAGCAAATATAATCCAAAGCAAATCAATCTCTCCTCTTCGGTCAGCCCTGCCATCTGGCTTGCTCTAGTTATGTAATCGCTGCCATGAGGGAAATTCTGTAAGCCACCATCTTACAAACAATTCAATAAAGACATACTATAAGAAAGCACTGCTGTCTTTGATCTCAAAACACCTTGCCATTGATGCAAAGGAAAAGTACAGCTGGAACCACAAAAGGGGACATAAAACAAGCCATTGGGTTGCTGAAGACGCAATTCAGGTGCCTGGATAAATCTGGGGGAATCCGTTAGTACACACCAGCAAGAATGACTGGAATGGCAGTAGTCCTCTGTGCCTTGTACGACATAATGTTGCTGAATGGATTGGAGCTGTAGGAGCAGAAAGGTGATTACTGCATTTCATATTGTCAGAGGAACAGGATGAGGTGGAGACTGATGTGATGATCATGGTCACTGCAGCCATTCACGTAGCTGTCAGATAAGCCCACAATGGACTCAAACATGGATCGTTCACATAACCTGAATGTGTGAAGCCATATGGTACACCAATGCTAAACCTACTGCTCACCTTCCACCAACACAAATCATTCCCACAACCAATAAGTCTTATACCCTCTGTTTGTCTTCAACTTTGGTCATATCATTCTCCTCAAGGTTGATGGTCATCGCACCATCAAGAGGCATCAATCGAGATGACTGGACAATGGGAACATGAAATAAAATTTATTACCACTCTCTGGGTGAAGAGATTTCTCCTCATCTCAGTCAAAAATTGACTACCCTGTATTCTGAGACTGTGACCCCTAGTTCTGGACTCTCCGCAATCAGGAACATTCTTCCTGAACATTTAAAAAAAGTATCACTGTCCTTTTGTTATAAAAACCAATGTGAATGCCTTAGTAAAACTAAAAGGTCCTCCCTTTCCTCTTACCACTATGTGGTTCTATTGCTGTGGCTTCAGCAGAACTACAGGGAGTTTTGTGGCAGTGATTGCTGAAATGCTTGTGGCAGACATACTATGGATTTTGGGGCTTAAGACACTTGTTGTATGAGGTAGACTCAATCATCAGGGTGAGGCAACATGTGAGGTTCTGACAAAGGCTGGGTGGGACAAGGGAGAAGAAATGTGAACACCTCATGCAGAGTTCCATGTTTCTTTGTCTCATGTTCCCCATCATGCTCACTCACACTTGTATGTCTTCTGAGAGCTGGACAACACTTTACTGCACTCCACTGAGATGCTGAATAGCCAAGGTAAGGCTTTCCACCATCCTATTTAAACAGCCAGGCTGAGTGTGCAGCTCATTGATAGGGGAAAATATGTACTTGGTGAAGTTGATTCTTCATGCAGGTGGTGACTCTTTCCATGGAGGTAGTTATCAGCACAAAAGTCTGAGACATCATGCTGGAGCTGGATTCCTCCATTCTCTGTGAAAGAATGCACACTGTCTCTGGAAAGGCAGGCAGAATGTCTCACAATTCCTATTGTTGTTCCAGAATAGTCCTCTTAGTTGATGATCCTTGAGCCTCAGCATTTTTGTCCAGTTAAGCAGAACTGGATGGGTCCTTTGCCCTCCAATGGTGACTCTCCATCACCTGCTCCTGCTCATTTGTGATATGTACCTTACCATGTGACAACCTAGCAAACTGCCTGGAGTCTCCACTGAGATCCTGTGTGTGCCTAAGCTCATAAAGGCTAACGGTACTTAGAATTCTCAACCTCCTCTGAAGACTCTTCTGCCTCCTCTCACAGCAGTTTCTGTGTCCTGTTTAAGTGTCCTGTGGGAGATTAAAGACCTGAATTAGAAATTGACATGCGGAAAGAGTTCAAAGTTACTGTACAAAGGATTATATTTCAGTTAGTGGTGACAGCAACACAACTTGAGTGATTCTGATGTTCCACGTGGCAGTGTTGGGCTTCAATAGGAAAGATGTGTTGCTTTGTGCAGGAAGAGACTAGAGAATTCAGTGTAAGAGGATTGACACTTGAATATGGATGTCACTTAAAATTCCTGTCCTGGTTAGGTCATTGAAACTCCTTCGGCACTAAAATCAGCTGTATTTATAAAACACCTACAGTGCCGAAGGAGGCCATTTGGCCCATTGAGTCTGCACTGACTCTCCGACAGAGCATCTTTCCCAAGCCCGGCCCACCCTCCTGCCCACTCCTGTAACCCCACCAACACATATTGAGACACTAAGGGGGCAACTTAGCATGGCCAATTAACCTAACCTGCACATCTTGTGAGTATGGGAGGAAACTGGAGCACCCAGAGGAAATCCATGCATACAAGGGAAGAACATACAAACTCCACACAGTCCCCCAAAGCTGGAATTGAACCTGGGTTTCTGATGCTGAGGCAGCGGTGCTCACCACTGTGCCACCTTTAAGGCACTACACTCCTTCTGCTTATTTCCCCAATGACTTCCATGTCTGTTTTGAGGGGCTGACCTCAGCTTCCCATCCAAGGGGATACTATTTATCTCTGGGAAATCATGACCCACAGATCTTCAAGTATTATTGTCTTGTCCCACAGTCCAAAGATGTGTGGGTTAGTTGGATTGGCCATGCTAAATTGGCCCTAGCATCAAGGGAATAGCAGAATAAATATGTGGGGTTATGGGAATAGAGCCTCGGTGGCTTTATTGTTGGTTCAGACTCCATAGGCTGAATGGCCTCCTTCTGCACTGTAGGGATTCTATGATTCTATGATTATGTCAGAGGGAGGGACGGTGGGAGGTGGGCACATTTCTACAACCACATTTTTGATTCTCTTTCTCAGTGACAGATCTGGAATGGATCTATTCTGACCTTAATTAGGGTAAATAGAATGCCTTCAATTGTCAAGGGAGGCTTGTCATCTTGCCCACACTCTCTGATTGTTTAGAAAACCCAAAAGAGGGAACTAGATACTGCAGTTGATTTGAGAAATCACGGTAATGTTTGCTTCATGAACTACTAGTTTACTGACCTGCTGCTGTGTGCTCCCCACTTCCCCCCCAATCTCTCCCCCAACCCTTGCCCCACACTGCCCCATGCAATTAAAAATCTGCCATACCCTTTTATCATTTATAGCTGAGATCCTTATCTACTCTGTGCATTAACACACATCCAGAGCAAGATGTAGGAAATGTTAATTTATTATTTAATGGGTCCACTTTTTACATTATGCTTGGTGATTTTATTCTTGATGTAGAATCAGTTGTGCAAAGCTGGCTTGTTTGGAGACAACTGATGTAGTCAGCAGAAGGAGTATGGTATGCAGAAATTGGATTTAATAATGTGAATCGCTCTGACAGGGTGAGAGCAACATCTCACCACCTTCATCCCACCCAACACACTTCATCTTCCTGCCAACACTCAGGTTAGGCCTCCACAGGCTCATTGGCTGAGGAGCCTGAAGCCTCTTGCTGTTCCTGAACATGAAAAGGAATGTGTGCCCAGAGCATTTACTGCTGTCTCAGAACAATATTGTTGCTGAGAAGCTGCTCACAATGAAACATCCAGTTTCTATAGCATTGGCCATAGAGTCAGCACTGTCTGATCAAGATCTTTTTCCCCTCTGCATGAGAAGCAGATGTATGTTGGCTGTGAGAGGACACAGAGCGGTGGAAGGGTTTGCAACATTCATGTTGTCATTGCCATGGAGGATTAAGCCACAGAGGCACGGAGACTGACAGACAATGAGAAAGTTTGGCAAGGGAGAAATAGGCATCCGTGCTGGAGGTAATAATTTGAGGGTGTGATGTAGTCATTAAGGGGATTTGTTGCATTCCCACCCATCTAGCAACATGCCAAAGACCCAGCTGCTTATGAAGCCTCCGCAATGGACATCTACTATTCTCTGAAGCTGGATCTTATGATTTTCTTTTGTCACCTGCAGATGTAGATTTCAAGATAATGATACCAACTCTCTTTGTCATCACTGGGTCAAGTGCATCAGCAGCATAGTGCACCGTCTCTCTTTATGACCACAATCCCCACCAGCACAGACACACCCACTTTGGTGGGTCCTCATCTGTGGTTAGAAAGGATGGCACTGGCTGATGAGGAGTAATGTGCAAGAGGAGGTTCCAGAGGGGGAGGCAGATATGGATAGATTCCCACAGAGGATGAAGGATAGACTCAGCTATGCTCAGCTGGGTACAAATACAGGCCTCAGGGTTAATAGAACATAGAACATAGAACATAGAACATTACAGCGCAGAACAGGCCCTTCGGCCCACGATGTTGCGCCGACCAGTTTTTTTTAAAAAAAACACTGACCCACTAATCTAAACCAATCCCTTTTCGTCCATAAACCTATCCATAGATCTCTTAAACGCCCCCAAACTAGGCGCATTTACAACCGCAGCAGGCAGGGCATTCCAATCCCTCACCACCCTCTGGGTAAAGAACCTACCCCTGACATCCGTCCTATAACTACCACCCCTTAATTTAAAGCCATGCCCCCTCGTGCTAGCATTCTCCATCCAAGGAAAAAGGCTATCACTATCCACCCTATCTAAACCTCTAATCATCTTATATGTTTCAATAAGATCCCCTCTTAGCCTCCTTCTTTCCAGCGAAAATAACCCCAAATCCCTCAGTCTCTCCTCATATGACCTCCCCTCCATACCAGGCAACATCCTGGTAAACCTCCTCTGCACCCTCTCCAAAGCCTCAACGTCCTTCCTGTAATGTGGGGACCAGGGCTGCACACAGTACTCCAAGTGCGGCCGCACCAGAGTTGTGTACAGTTGCAACATGACGCTGCGACTCCTAAATTCAATCCCCCTACCAATAAACGCTAAGACACCGTATGCCTTCTTAACTACCTTATCTACTTGATTCCCAACCTTCAGGGATCTATGTACACATACACCTAGATCCCTCTGCTCCTCCGCACTATTCAAAGTCCTCCCGTTAGCCCTATACTGAACACATCTGTTACTCCTACCGAAATGAATTACCTCACACTTCTCCACATTAAACTCCATCCGCCACCTCGCGGCCCAGCTCTGCAACCTGTCTAAGTCACCCTGCAAACTATGACACCCTTCCTCACAATCTACCACACCACCGACTTTGGTGTCATCAGCAAACTTACTAATCCACCCAACTATACCCTCATCCAGATCATTAGTAAAAATTACAAACAGCAGTGGCCCCAAAACAGATCCCTGAGGCACACCGCTCGTAACCGAACTCCATGACGAATATTCACCATCAACCACCATCCTCTGTCTCCTATCTGCCAGCCAATTCCTGATCCAAGTACCTAGATTACCCCCAATCCCATACATCTGCATTTTCTGCAGAAGCCCACCATGGTGAACCTTATCAAACGCCTTACTAAAATCCATATATACCACGTCAACTGCCTTACCCCTATCCACCTCTTTGGTCACTTTCTCAAAGAACTCAATAAGGTTAGTAAGGCACGACCTACCTGCTACAAAACCATGCTGACTGTCTCTAATCAATTCATTACTCTCCAGATAACTATAAATCCTATCCCTAATAATTCTTTCTAAAACCTTGCCCACAACAGAAGTAAGACTCACCGTTCTATAATTCCCGGGGAAGTCTCTGTTCCCCTTCTTAAACAATGGGACAACATTCGCTGTCCTCCAATCTTCCGGTACTATACCAGAGACCAACGATGACCTGAAGATCAGAGCCAGAGGCTCTGCAATCACCTCTCTAGCCTCCCAGAGAATCCTAGGGTAAATCCCATCCGGACCAGGGGACTTATCTATTTTCATGCCCTCTAGAATATCCAGCACATCCCCGGTTTCAACTGCAATACTTTCTATTTTACACCCCTGCACCCCAGTGTCCTCCACAGCTACATTCATGTCCCCCTGCGTGAACACCGAAGAGAAATATTGGTTCAATCCCTCTCCAATCTCTTCCGGTTCCACACACAACTTCCCTCTACTGTCTATAACTGGCCCTAATCTTGCCCTAACCAACCTTCTGTTCTTGACATACCTATAGAACGCCTTAGGATTCTCCTTAATCCTATCAGCCAAAGTCATCTCATGTCCTCTTTTAGCCCTTCTTAACTCCCTCTTCAACTCCCTCCTAGCCAATCTAAAGCTTTCTAATGCACTACCTGAGCCCTCAAGCCTCATCCGAACATAAGCCTCCTTTTTCTTCCTAACCAACAAATCAACTTTTTTAGTACACCACGGTTCCCTAGCCCTACCAAATCCTCCTTGCCTGACAGGGACATACCTATTGCAGACCTGCAGTAGCTGTTCCTTGAAAAAATTCCACATTTCGGACGTTCCCAGTCCCTGTAATCTCATAGTCCAACCTATGCTTCCTAATTCTCTCCTAATAGCCTCATAATTACCCTTCCCCCAGCTAAAACTACTGACCCGAGGTTCATGCCTATCCCTATCCATCACTAAGGTGAACGTAACCGAATTGTGGTCACTATCCCCAAAATGCACACCAACTTCCAAGTCTAGCACGTGGTCTGGCTCATTACCCAGCACCAAATCCAATATAGCCTCACCTCTAGTTGGCCTATCAACATACTGAGTCAAAAAACCTTCCTGCACACTTTGAACAAAAACTGACCCCTCTAACGAGCTAGAGCTATAGCAATTCCAATCAATATTAGTAAAGTTAAAATCCCCCATAACAATTACCCTATTACTTTCACTCCTAACCAGGATCGTCTCCGCAATCCTTTCCTCAACCTCTCTAGAACTTTTTGGAGGTCTATAAAAGACTCCCAGCAGGGTGACCTCTCCTCTCCTATTTCTAATCTCCGCCCATACTACCCCAACAGACAAGTCCTCATCAAACTTCCTCTCTGGCACTGTAATACAGTCCTTGACCAATAATGCTACCCCACCCCCCCTTCTACCTCCTTCTCTGCTCCAACTAAAGCATTTGTACCCCGGGACCTGCAACATCCATTCCTGACCCTGCTCTATCCATGTCTCTGAAATGGCCACAACATCAAAGTCCCAGGTACTGATCCACGCTGCAAGTTCATCCACTTTATTGCGAATACTCCTCGCATTAAAGTATACGCATTTCAAACCCTGCTCCGCCCCACCCCCACAATGCCGTGCATTGCAGTCCCCAACTATGCCCCCCTCACTTTCACCCCCTCTACTCAGGATCCCACCCCCCCTCTGAATCAGTTTAAACCACCCCGCATAGCCTTCACAAATTTACCCCCCAGGATATTTGTTCCCCTCTGGTTCAGGTGTAAACCATCACTCTTATAGAGGTCCCACCTTCCCCAGAATGAGCCCCAATTGCTCCATTACTTGAACCCCTCCCTCCTGCACCATCCCCTCAGCCACAAGTTCAAACTTTCCCTCTCTCTATTCCTCTCTAAACTATCCCTTGGCACAGGCAAGAGTCCAGAGATAACCACTCTGTCTGACTTGGCCTTTAGTTTCCACCCCAACTCCATGAATCTCTGCTTAATATCCCCTTCCCTTAGCTTCCCTAATTGGGAGGCTTTACGTAAAACAGCTGCAACAGATATGGTCTCACATATCAGAGTGTCCTGAGGTAGTATAGGCTGAGAGTGGAGGAGTCCAACCAGCTCATCTGCACCAACTAGGCTCGAGGCTCTCTGCGCATACAGTCCTCCATGGAGAAAGTGGCCAATCTCATGGAGAAACAGATGTGGCAACACTTGTAGTGCATGCAGGAACAGCATGGTGATGTAGAATGTAGAACATAGGACATTACAGCGCAGTACAGGCCCTTCGGCCCTCAATGTTGCACCGACCATTGGAACCAATCTAATGACCCTCCAACCTAAACTATTCCAATGTTATCCATATGCCTATCCACTAACCATATGAACACCCTCAAAGTTGGCAAGTCCACAACTGCTGCAGACAGGGCATTCCACACCCTTACTACCCTCTGAGTAAAGAACCTACCTCTGACATCCGTCCTATAATTACAACCCCTTGATTTAAAGCTATGTCCCCTCGTGTTAGCCATCACCATCCGAGGTAAAAGGCTCTCGCTGTCCACCCTATCTAACCCTCTGATCATCTTGTATGCTTACAGGATGTACTCCACACTATAACTCTTCAGTGGCAAAGATGATGCAGCGATGTCTGGAAGGATTGACAGCTGTGCCACAGCTTGTATCCCCCACCAGCCCTCTAGAGCACCTACTGAGGAGGGTAAATGTGCCACCCCTCACAGGGCACCATCGTCATTGATTTCTTTGACCCTGCTGACGGAGGGTGAATCTGTGCAGCAGGGACCAGCGAAGGAGACAGCTTCTGCGGTGATGCAGTTGCGGCAGCCTCTGCAGGTGTCCCCACAGGCACCTCCATGATGAAAGCAATTGTCGTGTGCATTTCAGCCATAATTAGTGTTATGGACAGAGGAGAGAGGTAAACTGAATTCCTTTCTTTTTCTCACTGCCTGCCTGTAAGCAGAGGTATTTCAATTTTTGAAATAGACTTTGGCAGGTTTCCTCAAACCCTCTGTTTATGAAGTCAATTTTAAGGTGACTAGCAGCAAACTCTCTAAGGTTAAATCAGAAGTATTGTTTATTCATACATTCAAACCCAGGGGATGGTCAGCAAAACTGCGTACACATGCACAAGCACAGAAGGAGGATTCAGGAAAGAAAAGATTTTTACAGCTATGAATAACTTAAAGCAAAAAAGGATCCCAAAGATATGGATACTAATTCACGTGAATGATAGAGCCCAGTGAGAGTTCCTTCATGTTAAAGTTCAGGCAGGTTCAACTAGCTGACAGCAGGAGTTGCTGAATTCTTTCAATGGCAACAATGGTGATGCAGCAAGATGAGATTGGTATCCAGTGACTTGGTTCACTCTACAGGCAATGACAGGAATCTTTAGCAGAAACAGGCTTTGAGGAGGTTTAAACTTGAGGCAAGATTTGATGTTAGTCTCAAGTCTGGCATTGGTGTTGACAGACTGTTTATTTAACAGCAGCTGCCCTATGAGCCTACAACTGTGAATAAAAACTTTCCAAAAGCCCAGGGAGCTTAGGTCATGTAGTGGTGCCCATTGATTAGTCAGTTGTCGGCTAACAAGCTATTTCTCTGCCTCTGGTCAAAATCCATTGTTCATCTTAAGAAATAGATGGTGTTATTAGCACCTCTGCAGGTATAACATGTTTTATAAGAACATAAGAACAGAAGAAATAGGAGCAGGAGTAGGCCATCTAGCCCTTCGAGCCTGCCCCGCCATTCAATAAGATCATGGCTGATCTGTCGTGGCTCAGTTCCACATTCCCGCCCTCTCCCCATAACCCTTAATCCCCTCTCTTATCAAAAACCCATCAACCTGCTTCTTAAAAACATTTAGCGAGGTAGCCTCCACCACTTCAACGGGCAGAGAATTCCAGAGATTCCCCATCCTTTGAGTGAAGAAGTTCCTCCTCAACTTTTGATAGTTCTTTGTTGCAAGTCCAAGCTGGGGAAACAGACTATCCGTTGCTCTGTTTTTTCATTGATTGTAATGGGTCCACACAATGATAGGTGTGAGATTTCACAAGGACAAGGGTTTAGCTTTGTCCTGCAGTTACTGTTGGATGTTTGCAGAACTATGGCTGACTTGCAAATCATGTGACCTTTCGGTTTTATGTTTAGCAAAGCCCATTTTTAAACAGCAAAAAGGAAGGTTTGATTTAAATAGTTTATGACCTCTTTCATGTTTTACAGGCATCACAGTAGAGACAAGTAAACAGGTTGCCTCTGTAGAAGTGGCTGAATATGGGGGTAATCACGACAGGCGCAGCACTGAGTGGGTCACAAGATGACTTGTATCTGTAACTGTCCACTGTTTCACTTTTATGAACGGCATGCACATCATGACATGAGAAGCCAAACATGTGAGCTTTCTTTTATAAATGGCAGGGCTGGAAAAGGTGTATGAAGTGGTGAAGAACAATGAAACCTCTGGGCAGGTAGCATCCTTCATTGGCAATGAGTTTACATGTTCCAGGCTATGTCTTCAGCACAGAGTAAGTTCTAGACTAAGTTGTCTTCCTGGGCCAGAGCGGCTCAACTAAATGTGCCTAGGTTCGATGATTCTTGACTTTGATGGAATTCTGAGGAGAACCTTAAAGCCTGAAGTGCACATGGTCACCTCCCTAGGCAGTGAGGTCATCTCTGATTTTACATCTTCTCCTCTGCCTCTTCTTCTTCTATGTCCTACTCATCCTCTTCCTTTGAAAACGTTCTCCTCCAAGGGCCTCACCCTGTTCAAGATTCACACTCCTTTAAAGTGCCAAGTTATTGAGATTGCAGGTGAGCATCACAAAGAAGACCCTTGCAGGAATGTACTGGAGGGCACAATCTGCTAGTCCAGGAATCAAACTTCATCTTCAGAAGCCTGATGCCCTGCTGAATAGTTGACCTATTGAGCAAACACCTTTGGTGCAATACCTCTGCATCTCTGTCTCAGACTCTTGTTGAGGGGTATGTTGCCATTTCTTCAAGGGATAATTTTTCTCCCCTAGTATCCATCTATGGAGTTTGGGGTTGACTGAAGAGCTCCTGTAGTCTGGAATGCCAGTTGATGAAGGAGTAATGAAAATGAACACACACATGGAGGAAACTTCTGTTGTGGGTTGTAAACCTGCTGAACATTGAGAGAGTGGAAGCCTATTAATGAACCAGACTGATGCACTGGGTGCTTGGGTGTTCAGATGGATGCAATTGCTAGATGTGGGCAATTTCAGCAATGGAGGCAAAACCCATTGCCCTTTGTCTCTGTCTGGAATAGAAAAAGGGCACCAGTGACCTGTGAAATGCCAAGATGTGCAGCTATTTCCTTGGAAGGGACTAGAAGCAAATATATGCAAGGCGACAATGGCTTCGGTGGATGCTGGCATGGTATGGCGAGCAATCCCTCAGGCACTCTCAATAATATGATCTGGGGGAGGGAACCAAGTGTATGGTGTCGAAATTTGCTGATGACACCAAGATTGGGGGAACGGCAAATTGTGCGGAGGGTGTGGACAGTCTACAGAAGGATTTAGATAGGCTGGGCGAACGGGCCAGGAAATGGCAAATGGAATTTAATGTTGGCAAGTGCGAGGTGGTCCACTTTGGTAGGAATAATGGTAGGAAGGATTATTACTTACGTGGAGAAAAACTGCAGCAGGCGACGCTGCAGAGGGACCTCGGGGTCCTTGTGCATGAGTCGCAAAAACCCAGCTTGCAGGTGCAGCAGGTGGTCAGGAAGGCGAATGGGATGCTGGCCTTCATAGTGAAGGGGATTGAATATAAAAGTAGGGAGGTCTTGCTGCAGCTGTATAGGGCACTGGTGAGGCCACGGCTGGAGTACTGTGTGCAGTTTTGGGCGCCGTACTTACGCAAGAATATTTTGGCCTTGGAGGGAGTGCAGAGGAGGTTTACTAGGCTGATGCCGGAGTTGAGGGGGTTGAGCTATGAGGAGAGGCTGAATAAACTAGGCTTGTACTCGTTAGAGTTTAGAAGAATGAGGGGAGATCTCATTGAGATGTATAAGATGATGAATGGGATGGATAGGATAGAGGCGGAGAGACTCTTCCCGCTCAGAAAGGACAGTAGGACTAGGGGGCACAGCCTCAAGATAAAGGGGGGGCGGTTTAGAATGGAGTTGAGGAAGAATTTCTTCACTCAAAGGGTGGTGAATCTCTGGAATTCTCTGCCCGTTGAAGTGGTGGAGGCTACCTCGCTAAATATTTTTAAGAAGCGGGTTGATGGGTTTTTGATAAGAGAGGGGATTAAGGGTTATGGGGAGAGGGCGGGAATGTGGAACTGAGCCACGACAGATCAGCCATGATCTTATTGAATGGCGGGGCAGGCTCGAAGGGCTAGATGGCCTACTCCTGCTCCTATTTCTTATGTTCTTACGTTAATAAGCTCTTTAACATTGCTAATTGACGCTGTTAATGGATTGGGTGGGGTGAGCTTTCTACTACCCTGGTGAAACTTGATGGTACCTGGAATGGCATCAGGAAACTGGTATGAACAGTGAGAGGCATGTCTCTTTTCCCACCCCCAGCAGGGGAATGTGGGTCAGTTCAATGAAAGCCAATTTGTGGATAGTATTTCTGAGGGAAGGCTTCAAGGCTTCATTCTCCATTCTTAAGCATGGATTTAAAGAGAAGTTTTACTTCAATTAGCTATCCCTGAGAATTCAGCTACATTGTCAAGATCACTAAATAATAGTGAAGCATAGAATCCAAAGATCCAATTGATCTTTGTCAGATCAGCCATCTGCTTTAAGTGTGGGATGTAAGTGTTTTGTCTTCAATTTTTTTGCTTAATAAGTATGCAAGGAACCTTTTTGAAATTTTTGATCTGAATATCTAACTCTAATGACAGTACATTCTTAAGCTTTTCTTTTACCTGGATTAAGAGTTACAGATAGTATTTGTTGGAGATGGCATTTCCACGTAGGCCATTTTTATTCATGCGAGAACAGTTAAGTGACGGACCTTCAGTTAACCAACTAACTCAATTTAATCATTTCCTGTAGGTAATTGATCTTTTCTGCTGTGTTTTTTTTATCAGTTCTCTTCGTTGTTTTAAAGTATAACATGCGAGGAACAGTTGGAGTTAGTTGATAGGTGAGGGTTTTGCTGAAAATAGACTGACAATAATGGAGGGCAGTTGGAAGAGCATTTGCAGATCATCTCCAGCATCCACTGTTGCTTGCCTTTGCTTAAATTTGAGACAGAGGCTACGAATCCCTCACAGATGCTAGTCTAAATTGGGTTGCTACCTAAGTAATCTAATAACATTTTCATTTTCCTCCTACAGTGCAGATTTGGCACTTTCCCAGTTGCCTGACAGTGCATTTTGAGTATTGTATTTATTTTGTTCTTCTGTGCCCTACAACCTTATTTTTTGCAAAAATACTCAATCACAAAATATATATCAAAGAATCACACTTTGTACTACTTTTAAAGATTCAATCTAGATATTCCATGAATATTTCCAACACTAAAGGATCTTTTCAGCTTTCCACATACTACATCCACAAACAGGGCTTCTAACATTTTTAAATGATTGCTGTTTCAGAGAAAAAAAATGAAGAATCCTGCCAAATGCATTTATTCAGTGGAGGGGGTGGGGTGGAGGTGGGGATGGGGGCTGTGGAGGGGGAGAGAGAGAAAGAGAGGCAGTGGTGCAGTGGTATGGTCACGAGTAATCCAGAGACCCAGGACAGGATCTAGGAACCTGGGTTCAAATGCCATGTGACAGATGATGAAACTTGAATTCAATAAAAACTTGGAATTGTCTAATGATGACTGTGAAACCATTGGGTGGAATCTTCCATCCCGCTTGCCATGGGAATCATTAGAGGCGGGAGAAGGATCGTGCAAAGGTCTGTTGATATCGGGTAGAATTTTCCAATCTTAGGGCGATTGCAACCAGAAAATCCCACTCATTGCCTTTTGCATTAAAAATTCATCTGATTCACTAATGTGCTTCAGGGAAGGAAATTTGCTGCCTTTGTCTGGTCTGGCCTACATGTGAATCCAGATCCAAAACAATGTAGTTGACTCCCAAATGCCCTCTGAAATGGAGGGCAGTTAGGGATGGGCAATAAATGCTGGCCCAGCCAGCAATGTCCACATTCAGTAAATTAATTTTTACAACATGATACTCTTAAAGACGTTATTACAGAGGAGATTTTTCAGGTACAATGAGGGGAAAGGAAAAGATAGGGTAAGAAAAATCAAAGTCCTACAGGTGGTGAAAGAGGTAGAGATTAGAATGAAGCAGAAAATGATGCGAGCTTGACAATGGAAGTGAGGGCCATATTGAAACAGAAAGTTCAGAGGGTAAGTGAAAATTAAATAAGAGAGGCAAAGAGAGAGTATGAGAAGAGACTGGCAGTTAAAATAAAAGTGAATCCAAAATCGTTTATAGGGATATGAATCATGAAAATGTGATAAGAAGGGTGGGGCCAAATAGGGTCCAAAAAGGGGATATACATATGGAGGTAGAGGGCAAAATTGAAATATTAAATGAATCTTTCATCTGTTTTCAATTAGGAAGTGAGAAAGGATATTGAGACATGGAATAGCTAAATTGATTGATGAAGAGGATGTATTAGAAAGGCTGACATAAAGTGGATAAGTCACCAAGACTGGATGGGATGCATTCATTCAATGATGTTGAGGAACCTAAGTTAGAATATTGCAGAGGCATTGGTCATAATCATCCTTTACACCTTAGAACGTGGTGTCAGGATGAAGATCCAGGAACTCCCTTCCTAATAGCACTGCTGGTGTACCTCTCACTACATGGACTACAGCAGTTCAAGAAGGCAGCTCACCACCACATTCTCAAGGGCAATTAGTGAGGATCTACACATGCTGGACTTATTAACGTGCTCACATTCAGTAAGAGAAGAAGGGAAAAAGGATTGGAGAATTGCAAATGTTACGCCTTCGTTCAAAAAAGAATTTGAGGTTAAACCCAGCAACAACAGACCTGCCATTTTAGCCTCAGTGCTGGGAAAACTTTCAGACACAATAATCTGGGACAAAATTAACAGTCACTTGGACATATGTGGATTAAAGAAAGCCAGCACAGATTTG
Source organism: Carcharhinus amblyrhynchos (assembly GCF_965287045.1). NCBI lineage: Eukaryota > Metazoa > Chordata > Chondrichthyes > Carcharhiniformes > Carcharhinidae > Carcharhinus > Carcharhinus amblyrhynchos. The sequence continues at coordinate 81,378,759 of NC_137331.1, read as the reverse complement.
TTATCAGCAAATTATGTTTAACTAACTTGATTGAATTTTTTAAAATGAACTATCAGAGGTTTGATAAGGGTAAAGTGGTTGATGTGGCATATTTGACTTCCAAAAGACAGTTGATAAGATGCCACTTAATAGACTTGCCAACAAAGTTGAAGCCCATGAATAAAATTAACAGTGACAGCATAGGTATAAAGCTAGGTGAGTGACAGAATGTAGAGAATAAGAAAAGGTTGGTATTTGGACCAGCGCTTTTCTTTATATATATGCTAATGACCTAGACTACAAGGCACAAATTCAAACTTTGCAGATGACACAGAACTTGAAAGTTTTATGAATTGTGAGCAGGATATTAATAGACTTGAAGAGGACTTAGACAGACTGGTGGAATGGATGGACACATGGGAGTTGAAAATGAATGCAGAGAACTGTGAAATGAAATATTTTGGTCGGAAGAACAAGGAAAAATTATATAAAAGAAAGCATGGAAGGTGGCAGGTAGGTTGAAAAAGTGGTTTGAAATGCTTACAGATCCTACAATTTATAAAGACACAAAAGCAATGAAGTTATGATGAAGCTTGAAAAAATATTGTTTCAATTCTGGGCAGGATGCAAAGGCTTTAGAGAAAGTGTCAAAGACATTTATGAGAATTGTTCCAGGGATGAGGAACTTTCATTGCATGAGTAGATTGGAGAAGCTGGAGTTTCTCTCCATGGAGAGGGTTGTGAAGGGATTTGATAGAGGTGTTCAAAATCATAAGGGATTTAGACAGAAGACATATGGAAAAATTAGTCACAGGCAGAAGTGTCATGATCCAGAGAACTAGTTCAGAGATTTCAGATGGTTCCGACTTTTTGAAGAATGAAAACAGCGAGTGCTGGAAATATAAAATATAAACAGGAAATACTGGAAAGACATAGCTGGTCTACCACAATCTATGAAGGAGCAAACAAATTTAATATTTCAAGTCCAATATGGCTTTTCTTCGGAACTGACCTGCTAAATTTTTCCAGTATTTTCTGTTTTAAATGCAGATTTCTCGCACTTGCAATATTTTCCTTTTGTTTTCTTTGTGGAATAGTTATTTAGGAAAAGTCAGAAGGATTAAAGCCACTTTGAACTCCCTGATAACTATGGTAATAGCCCCACTCTCCACCCCAAACACCCATTGCCCCACACTGACCACCCCCTGCCAGCTAACCTCGATGATAGTAAGATTGGTTAGAGTCAGCATGGATTTACGAAAAGGAGTCATATTTGAAAAATCTACTGGAATTCTTTGAAGTTTCTAGGTATTCAGATCACCAACAATCTGTTCTGGTCCCTCCACTCTGATAATATAGTTAAGAAAGCCCACCAAAGACTCTACTTTCTCAGGAGGCTAAGAAAATTCAGCAAGTCTGCTATGACGCTCAACAATTTTTACAGATGCACCATAAAAAGCATCTTTTCCGGATGTATCACAGTTTTGTATGGTTCCTGCTCTGACCAAGACCGCAAGAAACTACAAAGGGAACGTTGCCCAGTTAATCGTGCAAACCAACTTTCCATCCATTGACATTGGCTTCACTTCCCGTTGCTGCACAAAAGCAGCCAGCACAATCAAGGACCCCATGCACCACCGACATTCTCTCTTCCACCTTCTTCAATTGCGAAAAAGATACAGAAGTCTTAAAACACATATCAACTCTTTGTAGTTGGATGGTCAACCATGATCAGAATGAATGGCAGAACAGACTCTAAGGGCCAAATTACCTACTCCTGTCCTATTTTTCATGTTTCTACAATACATCTTTGGTGATTTTCCTCTAACACCTTCAAGGTAGTGTCGGGGATGGGTAGTGGGATCATGCTGGTGGCTGGGCCAGGTTGATCAGGTAATGTTCTTGCAAGACAAAGTGCATGGTATTAATGCATAGCTAGGGCAATGGTCTGAGGCACACAGAACTCACTTGAATTTGGTCATCTGGATGAAAGTCCAGTGGGTCCTCACTTTTCTCAGGCAGGCCCATCTCATTCTCAGTGCAGGCCCACTTCTGTCCCTCTACTGTGAGCTCCGGGCCCCTCTCCTCAAATGGTGTCTGGCTCTTCAGCTCTGGCATCCCACCGCCCATCTTTGCTTGCCCTTGGCAGTTGTGAGCTAGCTTACTCTTCAGGAACGTAAATGGGGATCATGTTAGCTGGCTGCCGGGTGGGTCAGGTGTCAATGAAACCTGACATGTGTGGGCATTGTGCATGAGTGGGGAAGGTTTAGCAGGAGTTTCTCTGTCGGTGGCCAGATTCTCTTAAAAACTTAAGAGAATTTAAGAGTTAAACTCGCAAAGGCAAGAAGTCTCAATTCAAGATGTAATTAAAAACGCATTTAAACATAGAATACCTGCAAGACAAACAGAACATAATGCTCGGCCATGGGAGGCTTTCGGATGGTCAAGTGGCTCTAAGTTAGTGTAAAAGACACAAGCAAAGATCTAAGACACTGAGCCAAAACCCTTTACAATTATACCTTTCCAATATGTAAGGTACTCCTTCTCATTAACTTAGGCTTGATTTCATTTCATGTTAGCATGTCAGTTCAAAACATGAAAGATACCTGAGCCAATTGAGATGCACAATTTGAATTTCCGATGTTTCATTTGCCAATACAAAAACTGGATTTCCTCTTCCCGGCATGGTTCACTTCCTTGTTGCCATGCCTCTCTAAGGATGGTAACACCCAAATACCTTTCGCACCAGCACACTGCCAAAACAACTGATAGTATCAGCTCTGGGCCCTCGAACTGACACTTCCCATGTCTGGACAATGGAACCTTTTACATTTTGACGTTAAATGTTTCAGAATCTGTCCTAAACTTGAAATTTCATTGTGATTCTGCTGACTAAATGACTTTTATTTGCTGAACTACTGGACTTTCATAGTCTCTGCAGTGCTTGCATTTTGACTGAGGTCACAGATATTTCAATTAAACTTAATATACATTAATATATTAGATCTTATTTAATATATGAATATAGATACTTAACATTAAAACCATCTCTCATTCACTTTTAATAGCGTTTAGCATTCACATATGAGCAAACTGTTAACATTATCTCGTTAGGTAGATGTCATCTTAACTCCTTCCTTCTCAGCAGTTACTAAAACATTAAAGAATTTTCCTGTGGCTCTGCTCATTAACTCAGAACCCCCTCCACAGAAGGATTGTGAGGAGTAGAGCCTCAGGAGATGTGAAGAAGCTTGTGGGGAGTCGAGTGCTGGAGTCATGCTCGGTCGCATCATGTGGAGTCGAGGTTAGATTCCAAGGGGTGAGGGCAAGGTGGAGTGCAGAGAGGATACAGGGAACACTTACCTGGCAGAATTCTTGAGTCAGTGCACCTCTATCCTCTTGTGGAAGGTATTGGCACTCACCAGTGCTGCCCCCTATTTCCAGGTGGGATTCATGATCTCACTGGACGGTCTCCTGCCAACCTGAAGGTAGGCTGTTCCCCATCTCTCCACTATGGCATCAAGAAGATGGTGAGCGCCCCTTCCATAAAGTAGGGAGCAGGCTACTTCACTGCCATCCTCCTGGCGTGACTGTGAGCAAGTGCTGTGGAGCTGTGTAAATGCAGTGTCCACTTGATAGAAAGGCTCAGGTGACCCTTAGGGTATCCAATCAAATACTTTGGCTCAACATTTTCACATGGGAAAACTTTTTTTCAAAGTGTGGAAAAATTGCGGTCTGATCGCGCCACTGGCGCTGACAGGATTCACATTGGATTTTGCATTCAAACTGATATATAGTCAAATTTTGGAACAATTCTACTCCATGATTCAAATCCCCAGGAACAAATTCCTTAGGTGTCTGACCATATTCTTCACACCATACAGTGCACTACTGTGTGAGGTGACAGGGAGGGGAAAGGGTTGATGCCTTTGAAAAGGGAAACTAGCCAGTGAAGGAGGGACTTTCTGGTAAAGGAAGGGGGAACTTACCTGTGAAGGGGAGGGTACTTATGATGCTGCCATGATGGTGGGGCGGGTGGGATGGCTGCAGTGGTGAGGGGCAAGAGGATGGGGGATGGAAGAGAGCCTCTTGACACTTGTGCAGTTGTGGGGAGAAAATTCCCTTGATACTTTAGTTGTTGGTGGAGAGGGAGTTGCCCCAATGTTTGTAGGGTGGGTTCTGTGTGTCCATTGGGGGTGGGGCAGTGGTGGGGGGAAGTTTAACTTCAGTGCTGTTGAGGCAAGATTTAAAGATGACACCTATGTGGAGCCAGCCTTGCCAACTCTATCAGGCCTCATCCTGCCAGACTGATAGCATGAGCCACAGTCATAGATTTTTTTTGTTGGAGTGGCTGACGATCTGAAATCTCAGCTGTGTATCTGCAGAGGTATGTGTTGGTTTTGTCTAAAATACCTTTTAGTACTTTTGAAATCTTGTAGCGGTCTATAATACTTTCAGTTACCAACTAAAAGTTACTGGTCTCCCTCGAGATCATAACGGAGTAAAATGTTAACTTTTTCATTTTCAGTTTCGTTTCAGTTTTCCATTTTGTTAATTTACTTCATAGTTTGTATGGGATATTATAGCCATGGAGATGTTCTCAAGTCTTTTGATGTTGAAGTATCTTCACCAATATTTATGGAGCTAAAAATGCATTCACGTGACACTACTTCAAGGTGGTGTTGCAAAGACTACAGAAATTGCCTAGAAGCAGGCAGTGATGCTGGTTGTCAGCTGCACCACTGGTGTGACATTCCTTATTAATATTGAAGAAAGCTGTGCAAACCTTGCAGAACTCACAGTTAATGGCAGGACTGCTTGCCCCAAATAATCTATGTAGCCTACGTAACACAGCTTTGAAGCAAGGCTGCACAAACAGGTTTTTAGCCTGTGATTTTTTTTAGTATCACAATATATCAGCTGAAATAGACATCCATTGCCATCCAGGAGAAATTATTGTTTCCTAGGTACTGAGACCAAGGTTAATTCAATGGATTTGGTTTGTGTCCATTTTGGTGCTCAGGAATCCATCCTCCAGTTCAGTTTGTTGATTCAGAATCATATAAAACTTATTTTCACAAGTTTCAATATGGATCTATATTGCAACTGGTAAGCCCACTTTTGATCTCTGTACTTCTCTTTTGATGAGCATGATTTCCCTTTCTTCTCAAATGATGACAGATATAGGTCCTGGCCAAAAACTGAGGAACAAAAATGCTTTTGATCTATTTATATCAAAGGTCATTATAAAAACATGCTTGAATGCCAAGTGCAATATCTAGAACATTATTTTAGATTCTGGATGTTCTTTTATATATGAAGTCAATAATCAAAACATTTGGACACACAAATAACAAGTGCAGTATTTTCAGTTCAAACAGAATATAATTAAGCAGCATAAAAGTTTTATAATGTTTTATGGGTTAATCAACGTTTTGCGAAAGTTGCTTATCCAAGTGAATAAAAGCTTTTAAGACATTCTTGTCCAGTCAGCGAACAGAAAGAATTTCATGGTGAATTTGACTATTCCACAAATCCAGTTTGAACATTAATCTTAATTACCAACATTACTGTTTCAACTAGATGACTCAAACATTTCTCCAAATCCACAGCTCACTTACCGCATAGCTTAAGGTACTTTGCCGCTACTTAGAGTCTTATTGGAAATGCTGACCCAAACAGAATTGTTTCTAGGTATTGCAATTCAGTAGTATTTTCAGTGCTCCATTACTCAGAATTAATGTTAAAATAATTTGGTTTGTTTTGTTTTGTATTTTCACACACACTCTGACAGCTAACGAAGCACTCCCGCTGATGTTGCGGACCTCAAAAGAAATACACACCTGCCTAAAACTGCATATTCTCTGCTGGACCAGACTCTGCATCCCACAAATTGATGACAGCCCCACCTCTTGATGGCACACCACCTGGATGACTGCACCAGCTGCGTCATGACAACTGACCCAAGCGGTGGTGTCCCACATTTCAACCTTCCAAGGAAAATCTGGAGAGCACACCATCATTTGGAAAGAAGCCTGGGAAGATGTGGCCACTTACTCCGTGAATGGATGGTGAAAGACTGCTCAAACTGTGACTCTGGCTATCCAAGCCAGGACATCACCCACATTCTGACCTCCTACCCTGTGTTATCCAATTATAAACATAAATCTTTTCCCCAGATATATTCCCTGTATGTCTGACAAATCAAAGGGAGTCGACTAGGCAATGGCCTAGTGGTATTATCCTAGACTGTTAATCCAAAAACTCAGCTAATGTCCTGGGAACCTGGGTTCAAATCCCACCACAGCAGATGGTGGGATTTGAATTCAATAAAAATATATCTGGAATTAAGAGTCTGCTGATTGTCAGAAAAACCTATCTGGTTCACTAATGTCCTTTAGGGAAGGAAATCTGTCCTCTTTACCTGGCCTGGCCTACATGTGACTCCAGTACCACAGCAATGTGAGTGACTCTCAACTTCCCCCCAAGGACAGCAAGAGAAGGGCAATAAATGCTGGCCAGCCAGCAAAGTCCATGTGCCACGAATGAATAAAAAAAACTCTTTCTTTATTCAATACATCAGGTATCAATATTCAACATAAATTCACATAAATTGCAACACTTTGATTCATTTAACTTCAACTCAAACTCTAACTTAAGCTTTTGACTGAAACCAAATACTACCCATTCTGGCCAGGCTTGCTATCCGTTAGAAATTTCCCTTGTGGTCTTCTCTGAAGATGTCTTCAGGGCACACGTTGCGAAGATGCTTTTCATATTTTTGCTAAGAACAGAGACTCAAGAACATCTTTTTATCCAGAAGTTATTTTTATTCCAGAAAGTTCTCTGGCGCTCAGCCAATGATACCACTGGAAACTGATCACAATGTTCAGCTACAGGCAATGGAGTTACTCATCAACAACTCCCAAATGTTTATACCCAAATGTAGCCTCACCATATATGGAAAAAGGTGGAAAACTTTGGTGCTGGTAAGTCTTGCACTTATCCAAACAAATACATGTATTAGTCATCACAGGAAGTGTTACGTCAATCTCACAGGACAGATCATGACTCACTGCAGCCTTTCTGACCTACATCTGTTTTTAATGATAACTGGACCAAAATCCCAGCATGCTTGACTCTTATTGCCACTATTACCCTCCCTGTTGCTGTTGATTTTGGCCACCAAGCCACAACTAAGAGAACCATTCCTAGTGGTGCCATGACAACTCATTCTGCATAAGCTGAAACTGTTGAAAGGATTGTTAATCTTGACCTTGAACTATAACTGCTTCCCCAGCTATACAAAATTATTATTATTACTTGGGGAATGGTGTGGGAAGGATTAGCAGGCTGATGATTAATATGTTGAACCACATTCATTCCGTGGTCATCAAGAACTTGAACCTGGGGAACTCTGGCTCAGAGGCAGGGATAGTACCAACTGAGCAACAAGACCTACTAAATATTGAAGTGATTTTTATATTTATTCTACATGTGTGATTTAATACAACTGAACTGAAAAGCTATTCAGTGGGTTGCAATCTGCAAGTTAATGCAAACATAGAATTCATAAGTGGTATATTTAAATTTTATATTGTTCTATTAATGTGTTTGACTTGAGGGGAAAAGAGAGGCAATTTATCTCTCCATCCTACTTCTGTCAATCATGGATTTGGAAACAAAAATGCAAGATCAATAAATCATTAATAGAGTTGAGTATTGGTAACATTGTGCCTTTCAATACTGCTGGAAGGGGTTATATTAAAGTATTGATTCTACTTTAATTCAAGTTTTAGTTTCAAAGCTCAAAATAAAGACACTACAAATACTTCTTCAAATCAAGTTTTAGCCGCTATGTGGAATTAAACTCGAGAGTTATCACTTCAGTGGTAAACCTTTATAAACCTTGGGTTTGCAGCAGCTCAACTATTGAGTCCAATTCTGTGCACCATATTTTAACAAGGGTATAATGGCCTTGGAGTGGGTGCAAAATGGAATGGAGAACTTCAATTCAGAGAAAGGACTGGAGAAGCTAAACTTATTCTCTTCCAGCAGAAATATTTGCAGGGAAATTTAATAGGCACATTCAAAATTGTAAGGTATTTCTATAGAGTAAATTGTGACAATCATCACACAACAACATCATGCAAGACGTCAAAGATAGAAGAAAAATGTTTAGGCAACAAGTTGTCATGATCTGGACAAAACTGGCCAAAAAGGTATTGGAAGATCCAACAGTGACCTTCAAAAAGGAAGTGAAAATATACAGAAACAGACTGTACTGGAGAAAAAGAAAGGAAGTGGAACTAACTGAACAACTCCTCCTGGAGATGTGGAGGGCTGAATGGCCTCCTTTTGTGACATATGATTCAAAGATAAAAGCAAAGTAATAGCCACAACTTATAATATCTCAGAGTCTAATTGGAAAAGTTTGAAAAATTGCAAAAAGCCATGGAATTTTGGATTCCCTGCCTACCCAGGGAAAGAGGAAATGTCAGCTGTGTGACTGGGACAGGATCTTGTATTCTCTGTGGCATCGATTTTGGTGGTTGGGAAAGCATTTGTTTGGGCATGAGGACAGCAGGTGAGGACCCTATGACCTTCCCACCGCTGCCCTGATAAAATCTAAGGTGTGAAGATCCGTGGATGGCCTTCCTATCCTGCTGCTAATTGACTGAATAATTAATACCCATTCAAAGCCACATCCTACAGTGCTAGTAGCTCAGCCATAGGTGAGGGGCTTACCATGCAGGGAGCTCAACAAGCAAACCCTGGCAAATTTGATTATGCACTCACAGGGTGGGGGTAGGGGTCCCCTTGTTCAAAGGCACTCAGTACCTGGGATGGTGGATTTAGCATCAGGGAAGGGGGCGGAGCACTGAAAGACACCCACTGCCCTTGCTGCCAACCTCATCATCACTGCCCACCCATTGCCATCCCCCCCCACACGTCCCTTCCCACCCCAGCCTCCCATTTTGCAACTCCTTTTCCGCCATCGTGGTGTATCGTGGAGCACATGCACAGAAAAGTGGTTGCATCGCAGGCTAAGACTCCACATGCAGCAAGGCAATGAATATCCACCTGGCAGAGTGAGAGGACTAGGCAGGTTGTGCAGGAATCTCCTGTGGCCATTCCCTGCAGAACAGATATACTACTTTGGATACTGTTGGGGGGGATGGCCTGAAAGAAGAAAGCGGTAGTAGCTCATTTTTTGCACCACTGTTATTTCGGCTGCACAGGAGAGGAGGAGAAAGGGTGGGAATTGTAATCGAAATAGACAGGCGATGATATCAATAAAACAAGGGATGCAGTCCTAAAAGCGAAATACAGAGAGTTAGAAAGTGAGTTGAAAAATAGGGCTCAAAGGTAGTGATCTCACAATTACTACCAGTGCCACATGCTAAATACCAAGATATATCAGGTGAATACACGCTTGGAAAGTTGGTGCAAGGAAAGGGTTTCAGATTCCTGAGGCATTGGGACCAATTCTGTGGGAGGTGGGACCAGTACAAACTGGCTGGACTGGGACTGATGTCCCAAGGCCAGTATTTGCTAGTAGGGTTGGGGAAGGTTTAAACTAGAACAGCAGGGGGATAGGAACCTAAGCAGAGTTACAAAGGAAAGAGAAACAAGGACGGTAATAAAAGAAAGAACAGTAAGATGCAAAAATGGTAGTCAAGGTTACCAAAGATGACAGGCAATTAGGACCACTGTACAAAAGAAAGCTAGGACGTCTAAAAATGGCAAAAAGGCAAGGCTTTGTATCTTAATGCATGAAGCATTCAGAAAAGATAGATGGAATCATGGTGCAGATTGAGGTAAATGGATCTGATCTCATAGAATAGAGGAGACATGGTTAAAAGGTGATCAAAACTGGCAACTTAATATTCATGATATTTGACATTTTGCAAAGACAGAAAGGAAGAGAAAGGTGGTGGGTTAGCGCTGTTAATAAGAGGTGAAATGAGGTCAGTTGTGAGAGATGATCTAGGCTGAGATGATGTAGAGTCCATTTGGGTGGAGGTAAAAAACAGCAAGGGAAAGAAGACATTGGTAGGAGCAGTGTATAGATCCCCAAACATAACCATACTGTAGGAAAGGGTATAAACCAGCAAATAATAGAAACAATAATTATGGGTGACTTTAGTCTTCATGTTAATTGGGTTATTCAAGTTGGAAGCATTGGTACGTCAAGGAATTCAGAAGAGTGCATGAGCGATAGTTTCCTAGAGCTGTAGGTCATGGAGTCAACCAGTGAACAGGCTATTCTAGATCTGGTAATGGGTAATGAGGCAAGTTTAATAAATAACTTCAGAGTAAAAGATCCTCCAGGAAATAGTGATCATAACATGTAGAATTTAATATTCAGTTTGAGAGTGAGAAACTTGAGTCTGAAACAACCATGTTTAACTTAGATAAAGGGAATTACAACAAAATAAGGCTAAAGTTAGCTAAAATGAACTGGAAAGATTAGCAGGAAAAACAATAAGCAAGACTGCCAGACAGTTAAGGAAATAATTCATGACTCTCAGCAAAAATATACCCCAGTAAAGAGGAAAGAATCTAAGAGAGGGATAAACCAATGATGGCTAACCAAGGACATTAAGGAGAGTATTAAGTTGAAAGAGAAAACAGATAATGATCAAAAGTCAGTGTTAGCCCTGAAGACTGGGATAAATTCAGAATCCAACAAAAGGGGACTAAAAAGATAAAGAGAGAAAATAAATTACGAGGACAAACTAGTGAGGAATATAAAAACTGACACTAAGAATTTTTTTAAATCTATAAAAAGGTGAGAGGTCAAATTGAACATAAGCCCATTAGGAAATGAATCTGGGGAGATAATTATGGGAATAGAGAAATGCCAGAGGAATTAAACATATTTTACATCAGTCTTTATGGTGGAAGATACTTTGAATATTCCTTCCTTACTAAAAGGTGCAAGAGAGGAATTAAGTACTATCGCCATCATTAGAGAAGTAATATTAGACAAATTAATGGAGCTAAAGGCAGATAAGTCCCTCAACCCTAATGGCTTACACCCTAGGATCCTGAAAGAAGCTAAAGAGGTAAGGAATGCTTTGGTTGTAATTTTCCATAAATCCTTGGATTCTGGAGAAACTCAAGGGGATTGGAAAATTGCCAATGTGACACCCATATACAAAAAGGGAGGGAGGCAAAAAAAGGCCATTTAGCTTGACATTATTGTTGGAAAATGTTGGAATCAAGTATTAAGGAAGTAATAGCAGCAGATTTTGAAAATCATAATCTCATCAAGCTAAGTCAGAATGGCTTCATGAAAGGGAAATCATGCCTGACTAATTCATTGGGCTTTTCGAGGAAATCTCAAGCAGAGTGGATAGAAAGGATCCTGTAGATATGAAGTATTTGGATTCCCAGAAGGTACCTCACAAAAGTTTAAGTCATAAGATAGGAGCTCATGGTGTTGGAGATAATACATTGGCATGGATCAGGCTAATGATCAGGAAACAGCGAATGGGGATAAAGGGTTAGTGACCTGTAACCAGTGGGTTCGACATGGATCAGTGCTGGGACCACAACTGTTTACAATATACATTAATGACTTGGAAAAAGAAGCCAATGTGCATTAGCTAAATTTGCAGATGATACAAAAATAGGTAGAAAAGTAAGTTGTGAGAGGATACAAATAGTTTACAAAGAGATATTGATCAGTTAAGTACATGGGCATAAAGTTGGCAATTAAGGAATAATATGGGAAAATGTGCAATTGTTCATTTTGGAAGGGAGAACAAAAGAACAGAGTATTATTTAAATGAAAAACAACTGCAGAAAGCTGCAGCAGAAAAGGACTTCGGAGTACTTGAGCACAAAAGACAGAAAGCTAGCACACAGTACAACAGGTAATCAGGAAAGCTAATGGAATGTTGGCCTTTATTTCAAGGGGTTTGTAGTATAAGAGTAGGGAAGTCTTGCTGCAGTTGTTGATTTGATTTGATTTATTATTGTCACATGTATTAACACACAGTGAAAAGTATTGTTTCTTGCACGCCATACAGATAAAACATACTGTTCATAGAGAAGGAAACAAGAGAGTGCAGAACGTAGTGTTACAGTCATAGCCAGGCTGTAGAGAAAGATCAGCTTAATGCAAGGTAAGTGCATTCAAAAGTCTGACAGCAGCAGGGAAGAAGCTGTTCTTCAGATGGTTGGTACGTGACCTCAGACTTTTGTATCTTTTTCCCGAAGGAAGAACATAAGAACATAAGAACATAAGAAATAGGAGCAGGAGTAGGCCATCTGGCCCTTCGAGCCTGCCCCGCCATTCAATAAGATCATGGCTGATCTGTCGTGGCTCAGTTCCACTTTCCCGCCCTCTCCCCATAACCCTTAATCCCCTCTCTTATCAAAAACCCATCAACCCGCTTCTTAAAAATATTTAGCGAGGCAGCCTCCACCACTTCAACGGGCAGAGAATTCCAGAGATTCACCACCCTTTGAGTGAAGAAGTTCCTCCTCAACTCCGTTCTGAACTGCCCCCCCTTTATCTTGAGGCTGTGCCCCCTAGTCCTACTGTCTTTTTTGAGCGGGAAGAGTCTTTCCACCTCTATCCTATCCATCCCATTCATCATCTTATACGTCTCAATGAGATCTCCCCTCATTCTTCTAAACTCTAACGAGTACAAGCCTAGTTTATTCAGCCTCTCCTCATAGCTCAACCCCCTCAACTCCGGTATCAGCCTAGTAAACCTCCTCTGCACTCCCTCCAAGGCCAAAATATCCTTGCGCAGGTGCGGCGCCCAAAACTGCACACAGTACTCCAGCTGCGGCCTCACCAATGCCCTATACAGCTGCAGCAAGACCTCCCTACTTTTATATTCAATCCCCCTCGCTATGAAGGCCAGCATCCCATTCGCCTTCCTGACCACCTGCTGCACCTGCAGGCTGGGTTTTTGCGACTCATGCACAAGGACCCCGAGGTCCCTCTGCACCGTCGCCTGCTGCAGTTTTTCGCCACGTAAGTAATAGTCCTTCCTACCATTCTTCCTACCAAAGTGGACCACCTCACACTTGCCAACATTAAATTCCATTTGCCATTTCCTGGCCCATTCGCCCAGCCTATCTAGATCCTTCTGCAGACTCTCCACACCCTCCGCACAATTTGCCTTTCCCCCAATCTTGGTGTCATCAGCAAATTTCGACACCCTACACTCGGTTCCCTCCTCCAGATCATCTATATAAATGGTAAATAGCTGAGGCCCCAGCACCGACCCCTGGGGCACCCCACTAGTCACCAACCGCCAATCCGAATAGCACCCATTGACCCCCACTCTCTGCCTCCTATTTGACAACCAATCCTCTATCCACGCTAACACCCTACCCCCAACTCCATGTCCTCTGACCTTCTGCAGTAACCTCTTGTGAGGTACCTTATCAAACGCCTTCTGAAAATCCAGAAAGACCACATCCACCGGCTCTCCTCTATCCACCGCCCTAGACACATCCTCATAGAACTCCAGTAAATTGGTCAGACACGACTTCCCTTTAATGAAACCGTGTTGCGTCTGCCCTATCAAGCAATTCCCTTCAAGATGCCTCGCAATTTCCTCCTTAATGACGGATTCTAACATTTTACCTACCACAGACGTTAAACTAACCGGCCTGTAATTCCCCGCCTTTTGCCTGGCACCCTTCTTAAACAACGGCGTAACATTAGCCGTTTTCCAATCCTCCGGCACTTCCCCGGAATCCAGCGACGTCTGGAAAATAACCACCAAGGCATCCACTATCACCTCCGCCATTTCTTTCAGAACCCTCGGATGCATTCCATCCGGTCCTGGGGACTTGTCCACAATCAGCCCCTCCAGTCTGTCGCGCACCACCTCTCTAGTAACCTCTCTAGTTTTGGCCCCCTTATTTACAGAAAGATGTTGGCCCATAATTTCCGCACCGAATACCAACTTAACCCCATTGTGCCTTGTACATGCGTGTTGGGACAACACGGAAGTCCCAGCACACGCACATGTACATTGAAAGAGTGGCAAGATTGAACCTCTGATTCGAGTTATGGAAGCTGCTGGTATTGAAGTGCTGTAAACTGGCCCTAACTTCCATTACCTGCGCTGATAATAAGTGAGTTTTTGCACACATTGCTGCAGTGAGTAGAGGCAACAGACATTCTTTGAATGGTTTTTTTTGTAACTGTTAATGCACAGAAAAAGAAAGAAGGATTTAAAATAAAATTTACAACTTTGTCATGACAACAAATTCCAGCAAAAAAAAAGTGTATTTATATATAACAAGGTGGATGTTAGTGTCTGGTATAAATTTCAGCTGAAGTCCAGTTGGATTTTGCTTTATATTTTAAGCAGTGTTTATCCTAATTTTAAGAGTCTCCCTGATGCAACGCTGATCCTTTTGCAATTTGGCTGGTTTAATTGCTTTAGTATTCTTTAAGATGACATATGCAAGTATCCTTTAAGCTGATTTGAACCATCTTTCTGATAGGTATTGCAAAATCCATTGCTGATTGAAAATCCGCAGTCATGTTCCACCATCACCTGTACATCACATTTTTAGCTTGATTCTTAACTGAAGTTCTTTTTGAGGCTTTGAATAGGTGGAGTGTAAATCCAAACCTTCTCCCCCGCTTCCCCCCTTTTCTCCTCCAGCCCCACTTCCCTCCCTCCATCCCCTTCCCCTTCCCTTCTGCCCATTCCCTGTCACTCCCTCCCTCCACTTCCCCTCCTTCCCCCTTCCTCCTCCTCACATCCCTCCCTCACCACCTTGTTTAGAGACAACAGAACAGTTGTGTTAATATATAAAAATATTATATTGATTGTTGTGTTAGAGAAAAATATATTTTGTAAGAAATTTGAAAAGATGAGGCAATTAAAATGTCATAATGCAGCTCTAAAATAAAATATTTAGTTAAATGTTAATGTATCAAAGTTTTGTATTGAACGTTTTTTAAAATATGTTTTCCATTAAACTACAAAATTCTATTAATTCTTTATTGAAACAAAACATATAAATATGAAATTATGCAAATACTTTATTGAAACATACCGAACGGTTAAATATGAGAATTATAAATGAAGCAAGCAAGGCAGAATAACACTAATGATAAAGATAACTAGATTTTCCAAGGCTCCAAATGTGAACTCTACGCAACCCCATGCAGTAAGTTATCCAAATCATTGTGCGAGGAATTCTGAACTCTCATCTTCCCTATTAAATTTTCAGTTTCAATATTGTAAATTAAAACATGTGAACACTTATAAGCATGACACAAATAAAGTTACATAATAATATAATGCAGATTTAAATAGGAGTTTCAGGGATTTAGAACAAATAACGAAACCCATGTTCATTTATATGTTAAATAATACTCACTTTCAATCATAAAGGATTAGAAATTACATTTTAAAAATGAACCAATAACAATAGGATTAACTACTTAAAATAAATAGTAAAAAAAATTAAAAAGCTTCAACATACTTTTTATAACAGCAGGGAAACACTTCTGCTTTCATTGCAAAACAACTATTTCCAAGCTGGACCTCAATGGATGTTCTCATTCTAGCTGTGTCATAAGTGGACATATTTAGAATCCTCCTGCATCACACTGGGGCCTGCAGAGATGGCCCTGCTGAAAACCAAAGACTGCCGTTCCCATTGGGTGCTATTTTTAAAGGCAGCTCATAGCTTTCTGCTGCTGATCAGATGATATGGGCCATTATTTCACAGGAGGCAGTTCAGAGAAGGTTCAATGGTATGGAGGTAAGGCTAAATAGGTTGGGAATCTACTCTTTGGAATTTAGAAGAATGAGAGGTAACCTCATTGAAACAGGTAGGATTCTTAAGGGGCTTGACAGGATAAATGCTGAGAGGATGTTTCCCCTCTTGGGAGAGTCTAAGACCAGAGGGCACATGCTCAGAATAAAAGGGTGCTAATTGAAGACTGAGAAGGAATTTCTTCTCTCAGAGAGTTGAGTCTTTTGAACTCCTTGCCCACAGAGAACTGTGGGGGAAAGTCCTTGTGTATATTAAAGGCCGATATTGTAATAACTCCATGGAGGTGGAAGTACCGTCGCCAAGTTACTTTATTTAGACCATACATCGGTACACAGCCAGCTCGCCACTTATTCCCTGCTGAATCCAGGCTGGGAGTCTGACACACCTTGTTTAAATAGGGAGCATGAGGCTCTCTGATTTAGCCATCAACTAAGACTTATCAGGTAGTTCATACTCTAGCAAGCCAACCTCATTAGGCTGAAGTCACAACAGATATAGATAGATTTTGATCAGTAAGGGAATCAAGGGTTATGGGGAAAGGGAAGAAAAGTGAATGTGAAGCATGTCAGAACTGCCATGATCCTACTAAAGACAGAACAGGCTCGAGGGGCCAAATGGCCCCTCCTGTACTGTTTCTTATGGGTTTTTTTGTGCCTAGATCCCTCAATTTGAGGCCTAAGGTAGGTGTAGTACAGGCAGCAGCCATTCCTTCCCTGCTGCTGATGCTAAATACAGAAGAGCTGCCAGCCTTTGGATGCCAAGAGTCAATGGACAGGGCTTCTGCCCTTGAGGGTATTGAGAGATGGGGAATGCCAGCAGCTAACTGATAGATGCCTGAATGGCACAAGATGTTGGACACCTCCCCAAAAAGAGGTAAGATGGGGGTCTCACTGACTCTCTAGCCCATGGCTGAGACCCCCATCACGTCACAAGATTCTGCCCATGGATTTAGATCCACTAATTGGGCAGAGGCAATCCTGGTGGATGGAAGCACTAAATTTGGCGTGATGATCAGTCAGTTTCCTGCCAGTGGAAAATTAGTGGGATGTCAGAGGAAAGGTTGATCAAGTTTCCTGCTGGTATTTGTTATGAAACACATTGGCATTAATTTACATCTCATAAATGTCTATTGAAAGCTCGCCAAAATTAAGTTCTCCCTCCAAATTCAGTGTTCTACTAGCGGATAATTAGAATGGTCTGTTTTTTGACATATAAAGTTGGTGAGATATATTACTTCCATGTCTTGAAAAGCAGCGAACACTACTTTTGTCTTCCTTTAAGAGATTGCTGCAAAGTATTGGATGCCTAGAGACCAGGCTACGCCAAAGTTGGAAATGGGGGGTGGGGGGGGCAAGAACTGCTGGGAGTAATGAGGTGGAGGAAAGACGAGTGGCGGGTAGGTGGGGGAATTTGTGGAACATGAGAGGGAAGAGATTGAGAAGGACAAAGTGGGGTGGGAGAAAACACAAGAGTGGAGGATGGAGACAGAGGCAAGTCAAGGGAATGGTCAAGGTACAGAGTGGAGTACTGAAAGCCTGTCCTAGGGTAAAAGTTAAAAGTCTACCTAAGGAAAAGTCCGAGACTATTTTGGGGCTGAGGCCACTCCATTGGGGTATGATAAAGAGAGAACTCTGGGTCTGCGCAGTTTGTTAAAGGGCTTTGCCTGGCATGCAACTTTGAAAAAAATAAGTGATCGGCTAAAATCTGGGGCTGATTTGTTTAAAAGTTTAAATTGTTGCTTCTATTTCAAATGGTTCCCCTCAGGAGCAACATTTTTTGGACCCTGCTGAGAAATTGTTGTCCCTGCTGCCTAAATTTCTGTCCGAAAGCAGCACACCCTGAATTAAAGACATGTCATGGCGTCAACGCCGATCATTTGGCCCGTGGTGCCTGCACCAGCTGTCCAAATGAGCTGGGCCACCTAATGTACACGGTCAAGTGTAAGGGTATGGTAGCATAATGGTGATGTCACTGGACCTAATAATCGAGAAGCCCTAGCTAATGATCTGGTGACATGGGTTCAAATCCTACCATTGCAGTTGGTGAAATTTATATTTGTCAAATGGATCTGAAGTCATAATGATAGTCTCAGTAAAAGTGTCATTGATTGTTGTAAAAACCCATCTGGATCACCAATGTTCTTTTGGGAATGAAATCTGCCATCCTTATTCAGTTTTATCAGCTGTGATCCCAGGCCCCCAGCAATGTGGCTGACTCTTAAGCCCCCATTGAAATGGCTTAGCAAGTCATTCCATTGTCATTCCTATTGTATCGTGTGGCACTATCACTGTGCTGAATGAGACAGATTTTGAACAGACTTGGCATTCATAGGCACTGTGGGCCATCATCAGCAGTGTTATTGTATCCAGCCACAAGATGAAGGTGACTACCTTTGGCATCAAGTCAGCATTTGGCCAAGTGTGGCATCAAGGAGTCCTAACAAAACTGAAGTCTATGGAATAAAAGGGAAAATTCTCCACTTGTTGGAGTCATACTTAGCACAGAGGAAGGTGGTCGTAACTGTTGAAGGTCAATCACCTCAGTCCTAGGACATCGCCACACGTATTCCTTATGATTAATGTCTGATGTTAAACCATCTGCAGCTGCTTCAGCAATGACCTTCTCCATTATAAGGACAGAAGAGTGCGTGTTTGCTGACAATGTTCAGCACCACTTATGATTTTCAGGTGCTGAAACAGTCTATGTCCAAATGCAGCAAGACCTGGACAATTTCCAGGTTTGGGCTGACAAATGAAAAGTAATATTTTGTGCCACATCAGTCAATGACCATTTCATACAAGGCAGATTCTACCCATCTCCCCTTGACATTCAATGGCATTATCATCACTGAATCCTTAATATCAACACCGTGGGGGGTTAGCATTGATGAGTCACTGAAGTGGATCAGCCATGTAAATAAACACTGTGGCTACAAGAGCAAGTCAGAGGCTAGGAATCCTGCGGTGAGTAACTCACCTTCCATCTACCATCTACAAGACACATCTCAGGAGTGTGACTCACCACTTGCCTGAGTAAGTGCAGCTCCAACAACACTCAAGAAACTCAACACCATCTGGGACAAAGCAGCTCACTTGATGGGCACCTTATTAACCATCTTCAATGTTGCATCCCTCCCCAACCACCCCTGCCCCCCGCAGGATGCACTGCAGCAAATTGCCAAATTCATTCTACAACAAAATTTTCCAAATCTATGATGTCTACTGCCTAGAAGTACAAGAGCAGTAGACACAAGGAAACACCACTACCTGCCAGTTCCCCTCCAAGCCATTCACCATCCTGACTTGGAACTATAAGTGGAATTTTCTTCTGGCGAGAGTTTCTATTTCAGCGGAAGTCAATGAACTTCTGATTAGCTTGCCACATTTTCCAGTCCCACCCGCTCTGTGACAGGACCATAAAATCCAGCCCTAAGTTATGGTTCCTTTACTGTTGCTGGGTCAAACTCCTGGAATTTCCTTCCTTTTAATTTTCCCACAGCTAATGTGTTGCAGCAGTTAAAGAAGGCAGCACATCATTACCTTCTTGTGGGCTATTAGGGATGGACAATAAATATTGGTCTAGCCACGTGTGCCCACATCCCATGAACAAATAAACATAAAAAATCAAATTCCACTATGGAAAGTTGTGAAATTGAACTTAATAAATTTACCATGAAAGTTCATTCACAAATGTTCTTCTTAGATGAGAAGGTGGCATCATTACCTAATCTGGACTGCATGTAACTATATGTAGTTGGTTATTAATAGCTTCCAGGGATGTGAAGTGAATGCTCCCATGTTGGTGTTGCCAAGAACAAGTTTAGAAACCCATATCAATGATATTACATTATATCATGTTTTTGTCAATATCCATTGTCTAGCTAATTCAGGAGGACAAAACAAAACCTAACACTGGACTTCACTTCATAATACCATTTCAGAACGGCAAATATCTTGTAGCAATGTGCTGTATCTGCACACTTTTTCCCAGTAGAAAAGGGCCATCATTATCCTGGTAACATGTAATATATTCTGTCTGACTTCAGTGACTAATTCCAAAGCAGGAATGAACTTGGGCACTCCAAAGAGTAAATCAATGTAACGAGACGCTGTTTGTTGGCAGGAATCCCATTGAAAATGTGAAGGTAATTATTTCATTTCTTTGTAGGGTGATTAATTAATTCTAAGGAGCTGAGTCGCAAAGGCAAATTAAGTTATTCACAAAAGTTGACTGTAGACTAGTTTAAATGGAATATTTAATTTCTGATATCCGCTCTGTTTAAAGTACCCTTCAGATATTTAAGAAAGCACCTCATTTAAACAACTTTGGAGATTGGAAGGAAGACTGTAAATATGTAGATTATAAATAAAACAGGAAATGCTTGAAATATGGAGATGAACATAGACAAATTAATGTTTCACGTGAGAATCTTTAAAGTTAAACAATTCCACCAGGCGTGCAGTTAAAATATATTTCTCGTGATTTTTTTCAATGATAGCAATGGGAAGTCGTGCAGTGTCGGTGACTTAATTATTTCTGCTACATTTCCTTTTTCCTTTATATCTAGCCACCGGAAGAAATGAAATATTGCTGGGACTTGGGTAATACTCCAAACTTGTCAGTAATTGGATAATTAGTATAATTGCTAGTTGCTTGCCTGAAATTTGCTTCCATTTTAATTTTGGGCCTTAATGTATTGGACTTTAAACCAGGTACAAGCTAGCTATACCATTAATCCGAAAGGAAAACTCTCTTGCACAATGCAAGTCATTCTGACCTGGAGTCATGTTCTCCGTGGCAATAAGAAAAACTTTTAAAATATACCAGACCACATAGCCTCCTCAATGGACCATTTCCACCCATTTCAGGTGAGCAACTCTTTGTAAGATGAAACTGAGGATTTAAAATAACCCAGTTTTGAAATGTATCCAAACACACCCAATGATAATCCTGCTCAATGTCTTTGCAAGACCAGTGATGTGTTGAAATGATTCCACATGACATTAAACAGAAAACGAAAGCACTTACTGGATCAGTTGGAAGTAAATTATGGAGAACAACACAACCAAACTCTGATACTTGGGTAGCGCCTGAGAGAACCTTGAGAATGGTGGTGTTTACCCTATAAAAGGAACCAGGGATGTGTCTGCAGTGTCTGTACACTAGGACTTCAGCAAGGTCCTTATTTCTATGCCAGGAATTCAACATGGAATCATACAGTAGAGAAGTGCCTGTTCTGGTTCTTTATGCAATTAGTCTAACTCGCCTGTTCTTTCCCTACAACATTAGCATCAGCTATGGCTCAGGTGACAGCAATCTTGCCCCTTGGTCAGGAAATTTGGGATTCAACCCCTACTCCAGGTCTTGAGCCATTTGGCTGAGATGTTAAACTGTGGCCCCTCCACCCCTCACCCCATGCCTGTAAAGGAAGGCATGGGAGGCCAATATTTACCTCTCAATTAACATCATAAAAACAGATTAGCTGCCCAATATCACATTGTGGTTTATGAGAGTTTGCTGTCTGCAAATTAGCTGAGATGTTCCCTGCAGTATAACAGTGGCAACACTTCAAAAATACTTCATTGGTTGCAAAGTTGGTTTGAGACATCTGCTGGCTGTGAAGATACTATATAAATACAAGTCTTTCTATTTTTCACTTTATAATCCATTATTATTCTTTTTTAGTATATATGAAATTTTCTTTGCTGTATTGTATTTGCTTTCCTTAAATCTGCTTTCACCACTCTTTCCTGCAGTGCATTCTAGATCATAACTCATTGTATTAAAAAATCTCCTGATCCCCTACTGTCTTTTTTTACTCACTATTTTAAATTCATCAATTCTCTTGCCAATAGTAATGGCAAACGTGTTACTTGTGCTGTCTGCGGAACTTTCTTGCAGGCTACTTTATTATATAACCCTTGTCATTTTCACTTGAGAAGCTTAAATTTAGAATTGTTGCTTGCTGAAATAGAATTTTTGGCACGTTCATTTAAACCAAGTAATGGGGCTGAATTTTCCAGCTCTTCCTGTTGGTGGAATCTTCTACAACTGCCAAAGGTGACAACCCCCCCAACATAGCAAGTTCCCCGGTGGTGGGGAATGCAAGCCACACCAGAGGCATTGGTGGGACTGGAAAATCCCACCAGTTGCTATGACGAGCCACCTCCACTGATGGAAAATATCACAGGGGAGCTGAAAAATTTAGCCCATTATCTACCTGTTGGTGATCACAGTATCAGTTTTTTACCCAAGGGCTTTCTGGACTCAATAAACCACTGAGACGAAATTCATATGCCACCGTCCTGCCAGTAGTCACCTTTGATGCAATTGAAGTCACCAATTAATGCAATTGAATTCCACTAAGAGGGGAGATTTGAAAAATTAATGACAGAAGTAAAGGCAATAGCGCAGATTAGCCATACTTGTTATGGTAACTAGAGTTGAACAGGAAGGGGCAGAGTGAAAAGTGCGCCAGTAAACATGGTCAGAGTACGGAAAATAACTTGAAACCAACAGAGCTGCTGGGGGGTCTGGATGGAGGGTGGTTTAAAAATCCAAAGAAAGAAGCTGAGGCTGTAGAAAAGTATATTGTGGGTAGTAACATGTTGAGTGGGATAGGAATGGACAGAATGTAGCAGCAATAACGCATGAGAGAATAAATAACATAGTTGTTGGGGACCTTAACCTGCACATCATCTGGACAATTGGCAAAGATGATTTGGAAGATGAATTTATAGAATGCCTTTCCTGGATCAGTGTTTCAAAATTCATTTATGGGATGTGGGCCTTGCTGGCTAGGCCAGTATTTATTGCCCATCCCTAATTGTCCTTGAATGGAGTGGCTTGCTAGGCCATTTCAGAGGGCATTTAAGAGCAACAACATTACTGCAGATCTGTTGTCACATGTAAGCTACACCAGGTGACAATGGTAGATTTCCTCCCTAAAGGGCATTAGTGAACTAGATGAGTTTTTATGACAGTTGGTTGTGGTGTTATGGTCATAATTTCAGATTTTCATTGAATTCAAATTCCACCATCTGCTGAGGTGAGATTTGAATGGCAGTCCCCAGAGCATTACCCTGGGTGTCAGTAGTACCAGTCCAGTGACAATACCACTATGACACTGCCTCCCTCAACTAGTAATAAAACTATTTTAGACCTGATATTGTACAATCAGGCAAGGTTAGTTAGTAAAGTCATAGCAAAATAAATGCTGGGAAATAGGAATAATAATGCAATTGAATTCCACGTTAAGTTTGAAAAGCACATACTGCCATCATGAAACATTACCTTAAATTTAAACAAAGCCAATTACATAGATATGAACGGAGAGCTAAGCTGATTGACTAAGTATACTGAAAGGTATGGTGACAAACAGATGTAGACATTTATGGAACAATTCGAGATGTTCAACAAAATGCATTCCATTGAAAAACAAAACATATTGAGAAAGATCTACTCTTGGTTTACTAAAAGGGTTAAGGATAGTATTAGAAGAAACAAAGACTCATAACGATACAGAGAATAGTAGTAAGCCTGAGGATTCGGAGTGTTTCAAAAACCCTCAAAGGGTAACCAAAATTAATAAATGTGACAGCGCTAACACAAAGAATGGAGAAAGGGAAAAGAGAATTACAGACTGGTTAGCCTTACATCTGCCATGGGGAAAATGCTGGAATCTATTATTAAGGAAGTCTCAACAATGCTCTTGGAAAAACATAATATGATTAGCACAGAGTAACACAGTTTTAAGAAAGGAAAAACCTGTTTGACAAACATATTAGAGCAATTTGAGAGTATAACAAATTGGGACAGTAAAGGAGAATCAGTGGTGTGATTTCCAAAAGACATTTGATAAGGTGCCATGCAAAAGGTTAATACACAAGACAAGGGCTCATTGATAGGAAGCAGAAATTAGGGATACATGCAGCATTTTCAAGTTGTGATTAGTGAATTGCTGCAAAGATCAGTGATGGGGCGTTAGCTATTTACAATCTATATTAATGACTTAAACAAAGAGACAGAGACTAATGTATTTAGGTTTGCTGATAAGCTAAATGGGAATGCAAGCTATGAGGAGGTCACAAGAGGCTGCAAAGTGATATAGACAGCTTATGTGAGTGGCCAACAATAAGGCAGATAATATGGGCAAGTGTGAGGTTACTGTAAGAACAGAAAAGCATAATATTTTTAAAAGACATGAAACATATGAATTGTGATGTTCAAACAGACTTGCATGTACTTGTGCAAAAATTACAGAACATTTGCTGGCACAGCAAACAATTAGGAAGGCAAATGGCTTATTGGCCTTTATTTCAAGGTATTGGAGTACAGAATAAAAGAGTCTTGCTGTAATTGTATGGTGAGACCACAGCTAGAATATTGTGTGCGATTTTGGTCGCCATATTTAAGGAAGGATAAACTTGTACTGGGGGCAGCATGCTGAAGGTTCACCAGATTAGTCTCTGGAATGAAAGGATTGTCGTATGATGAGAAGTTATAGAATCCCTACAGTGCAGAAAGAGGCCAGTCGATCCATTGAGTCTGCATTGACAACAATCCCACCCAGGCCCATCCCTGCAATCCTGCACCTATTCACTCTGCTAATCTCCCTGACTAAGGGACAATTGAATATGGCCAATCAACCTAACCCTCACATCTTTGGAGTTGAGTAAATTTGGGACTATATTCTTTAAAATTTAAAAGGATGAGGTGCGATCTTATTGAAACACGAAAGATTCTGAAAGGACTTGTCACTAAGGTACTGATTCTTTTTCCCCCTTAGCTGTGGAACCGAGAACAAAAGGGTACAATATCAGAATAAGGGGCTGATCATTTAGTTCTAAGATGAGGAGAAATTTCATGGCCTTGTGGTATTATCACTAGACTATTAATCCAGAAACTCAGCTAATGTTATGGGACCTGGGTTCGAATCCCACCATAGCAGATGGTGGAATTTGAATTCAGTAAAATAAATCTGGAATTAAGAATCTACTGATGTCTGTAAAACTATTGTCGATTGTCAGAAAGACCCATCTGGTTCAGTAATATCCTTACCTGGTCTGGTCTACATGTGACTCCAGATCCTCAGCAATGTGGTTGACTCTCAGTTCAAGGGCAGCTAGGAACAGGCAATAAATGCTGGCCAGCCAGTGATGCCCATGTCCCATGAATGATTTAAAAAACCTCAAAGGTTTGTGAATTTTTGGAATCCTTTAGCCAGGAGTGTTGTGAATGTGCCATCATTGCATATATTTAAGGTTGTGATAGCCAGATATTTTTTCTCTCAGCAAATCAGGAGATATGGTGAGAAGGTGGGAAAGTGAAGTTGAAGTCTAAGATCAGCCATGACCACATTGAATAGCAGAGCAGGCTCAACAGGCATTATGGTCTACTCTTGCTCCAATTTCTAATATTCTTTTGTTCTTAATATTTTAAAACAAAACATGCCTAGGTGGCACTCAGTGATATTGGCTCAAGTTCTGCAGCAGTAATGATGGCAAAGCTATCAGCGTTCATCAGCATAACTTCTTTGAAATTGATAGCAGGTTCTGGGGTCTGCAATGCTCAATTAAACATGGACTTCCAGAAATGTCTATCACTAATTCTATGCTTCACATAAGCTACACTGTAGGAATTCCTCTTGACTGCAATCAACCAGAAATCACTAACTGATGAAAATTTGCCTTTTTATGATTTTAGTTTCGTGGTAAAAACTATTGGCAAAGTTAGACTTTGTGGAATAATGTACAACTGGTTTTTTAACAGTACACTAAGTTCATAGTTACAGCTGAACAGCCTCACTGACCCTGAAAAATCAATTCTGGATCAGTGGAATGTCATTATGATAGAAAAATTACATAGCTTTAAAATAAACTCAGTACTTAACCAAGGATATCGTACCATATTAAACCTCTTTGACCTTGCATGATCATAAAAGACTAAATCATCTGATTGAATAAGTGAGAACAATTTAGGTTCTCCCCTTTCTGTATAACTATAATCTTTTGAATAATTCAATTAAATGAATTACCCATTTTCCTTTATTACAAGAATTTTAAACTCAAAGCCACCTTAATCTTTGCTCACATGCGGTATGGACCATGGTTATCGCTGCTGCCTCACAACATCAGGGACTCAGGTTCAATTCTGGCCTTGGGTGACTTTCTGTATGAAGTTTGCACATTCTCCCCGTGTCTGCATGGGTTTTGCCCAGGTGCTCTGATTTCTTCCCACAGTCCAAAGATGTGTAGGTTAGGTACATTGGCCATGCTAAATTGCCCCCTTGCTTTAGGGGGATTAGTGGGGTAAATACAGGGAAGCTACAAGGATAGGATCTCGGTGGGATTCTTGTTGGTGCAGGCTCAATAGGCTGAATGGCCTCCTTCTGCATTGTAGGGAGTCTATGATTCTATGATCATGATGGGGGTTGGCTGCTCCTATGTACAAAAGGCTGGTGAGGTTGAAATGACACTTTTCTCTCGGCACCTTGGTTCTGGGAGACAGCTGCTGCCTGTATGTCAGTAGTGTTGATTTGGGTAGTCTGGTATCATCTCCTACATGTCCCTCCTGTGATATTCTGAAGTAGAAGGCTAGATATCTGGCATGATCTGCCACACAGAGAAATGGCAAGCTCACAGGTTGATATCATCAGGCACCATTGCAATAGACTTCATGACTTGGGTCACTGATCAGTGTGATGGCAAACCTAAATCATGGAAGTCCCAGGAAACAGCAGACTGCATCCCTTTCAGTTTTGAAAGCTGGTATCAAGGGTACTGACTAAACTGTCTTCTATGATCACCTGGGCAACCGTTTGTGCTTCTTTTCAGTGGAGTCATAAACTGGTCATTGGCTGCTCCTGTGGTGGCAGGTTGTCAAAGATTCCGGAGCAAATGCCACACTCTCCACATTTTCAGTGTGGAGCAAACCTCCTTGGTGTTAGTTTAAATAATGGCTGTAGATCCCAGGATTACTGCTCTGAATTATAGCACATCTTCAGATCCCAAATGTAGGTGTGATATTTCTTGAATATTCTTCTTTCAGGCGAGTGCCCATAAGACCTGGATCGCAAGAGTTTCAAAGCCGAGGACAGTCTTCTTCTTATCTCTCTGACAATGTGACGTACCCTCACTCACTCTTCCTCCACTCTACAAGGCTCACTAATGCTGTTTCATTCCCATGGATAACAGTAGCTGAGGTGATGCACTTTAATTGGAAAATAAGTGACATTGAGGTGGTGAGATCAAGGGAATTATGTGGAAGAGACCTGGACAGGATTTTGCTGCTGGCACTCCTTGGTACCCCTAATCATCCTCCTCCTCACCATCAGCTGCATTGTCCCATCATCACCATAGTGAACAGGGATGAAATATTTGCCTCCTTACAGCACTTTTTCTCACTATCAACGTCCCCCTCCTCACCATCAACGTCCTCTTCATTTGTATATTGATTCTATGGGAAAAGAGGACATGAGGTCAGCATAGAAGCACATAATCACCTTGGGATCAGAGAGACAGTGAGACAGTGAAACTGGTAATCAGGAGGCTTATGGTTGTTGTAGCACAGGAACAGTAATTTCATAACAAAATAGTGAGACTCGTGAGGATATTCTTAAGGTGTTGGTACAATTTATTAGTCGCCAAAGACAGTAGGTTAAAAAAACTACTTAAATCAAAAACATAACTACATCTATCCTCGGAAAAAAAATAAACATGTACATTGTATTTCATGTAAGATTTTGGACAGCGTAAGTAAATATTTTCTAAATCTATTTTCCAATTATTTTTCCAATCAACCTCAAAGTTTTGACAATTCTACAAGAGCTGATTTATTAAAATAGAATTTTAGTTATTTTCTCCTTGTGTACCTCTGATATTTATTTTGCTCTATTTGCTTTCAAAGTGCATTCAGTTCAGCTGCTATGGATTATCAACAATCAGATCATTTTGTTTAATCTGAATGTAGTGAATGGCAAGCACCAGGTTCCAAGTAGTTTATCTTTTAATGGGAAGAATGTTTCACTGAGTTACCCCATTGTCATTACAGGTCACAAATAGTAACAACTGTAAACCTTGCCAATGTCTTCATCTATAATTTAGAACCAATGCTGTTCTGAGAGAGGGAGATTGTGTTGAACTGCCATGATTTGATATTCTAAAGCTCTGTTCTCGTCACCTTATTATGAAATATAGTTGGCCATGGTCACCTCTTCTTATTCCTCAGGTAAGTTTAATATAATGGGATGGATTGCCCTGGGGATTTGCCCCAATCATCTGTCATAATGTGAGCAGAAGAGCCATAGAAACCCCAAGGAAGATATTTTAAATGCTCTTTGGTTCATGTTCTGACCCCTTAGTGGCTCTTCATTATCTACAAGGCTCAGGTCAGAAGTGTAATTGACTCTTGGATTCTCATTTGGGTGGATGTAGCCGTGATAACAATCAAGAATCGCAACGTCATTCAGGATAAAGCAGCTTATTAACTAACACCACTGCCACTAAAGGCTCTGGGGATGCATTGTGAGACCTGGGTGGAAAGTATAATAGAGAAGGGATGCACTGGAGTGGAACTAGACAATATGGCATCAGATTTGCATTCTACCAGCAGCAGGAAACCTTCATGGCAGCATTCCTCCTCCAGCATGGTGGGAAGGCAATTGTGCTCATCGACAATTGCTATTACTTACAACTTAATGCAGGATTTGGAACCAAATCAGCTATACATAGCCATCAGAATCCAACCACTGAAGTTGGCACCCAGAGGCAATGTGGAGGCCTTAGGTTCGCTTGTGGGAGTCAGACATTGGGCTGAACTTTCATCCTCAGGGTGGGTGTGAGAATTGAGAATATTTCTGGCTCACCCTTCCCACCTTAGGAAAAAGTTCTCACATGGATGGAAATATTAATTTAGGAGGGCAGCAAAAGGGTGGAGGAGGTGGGTGAGAGCAGTGGTCAAGCCAATTGACCTGAGGAAAAGTTCAGAGGCAACCAAGGGGACAGATGGGTGCAGAGTGGACTGTTTAAAAGGTCAGCTTCAGTGCTGTAGGACTTCATCCCAGTTAAAATAAAAACAGAAGGGGCCTCACCCCTCACACCCCTTTATCCCTTCCCTCAGCTCCCCAAGCCCTATCTATGCCACTTCATGTCCACCATCCACCCTTTATGGTGTCCCATGCTCCCCATGCCAAGGTATGGCACAAAAACAATCCCAGTTTCCTCATGACCCCATGCCAAACTATGACACTCCATGTCCATTCCTCACAATACAATGAACCCTATAGTTATGGAAGGATGCATAATGTTTTTAAAGAAAACATTAATTAATAACATTCTATTTTTATTGAACAAAACCCTCTTTTACTACAGTCCAATAAAAGTGTCAAACATCCCATCCTTCAAAGTTTTGCTCAACGCTGAGTTTCCTCCACTCAGGAGTGCTGAACCCTGTTGCTGTAGCAACCAACTGTGGAACAAGTTCCACCCCAGGATTGCTGCTCTGCCTTTTGCAACTTTCATGGCAGGACTGACTGCAGATCTGGCAAGGCCGGTAGGTTTTACAAACTGGTGCCAACACCTGCCTCTGCATGATGCATGGTGTGAAGGCAAGATCAGTGCCTCGTAGCTTACCCTCCGCCCACCCCTCCCCCCACTCCCCGCCATCCCCCGAAAGGTATAATTGGATGGGCCCTGCACCTTCAGGCCATAGTATCTGTTGAGCTCTGGGCCCATCTCTGCGACATTAAATTTAGCCCATAGTGTTTGGACTGTTAAAATGAGGAAGCTTCTTACCTTATCTAGAAGTTGATGGATAGCCAAGCAGTGAACATCTGCCCTGTACTCTCCATCCTGTTCCACATGGAATGTGACATTTCAATGAAGGCTGGGAATTAGAATAGCCCAGGTCTGTAATTTAGGCAGTTGAGTCATTTCACACTTCACGCTCAGTCGGTCTCTCCACTATTCACCTGCACATAGCTCACCCCCCTTCCATCAACCCCCACCACCCCACCCCCACCCCCTTCTGCACCTCCCCACTCCTCATCATCCCCTGAAGGCCTCATCATTCCCTGGGTTACTATCAACCTGTAGACCTGTAGTAATGCATCAATCACCTACCCACTGAGGGTTTCAATCTCTGCCAAGGTCATTAATGGGAGCTCTGAAGGGTTGTCTCGGGTTCTTTAACAATTTCAATTATGCTTCCACCTCTTTCCTATGCTGCTGAATTAATCCATGTCCCCATTGCAGCTTAAGACATCCCCCATTGCTGGAAGGCTGCCGTGGACTGGAAATTACTATGGACCCAGGTAAACGGATTCAGAAAAACGTGGAGCATCTTGGCAGAACTCTGATGGAAAGGAAAGAATCCAGCCCAATATGGAGATTGGCCGATTATCATTTTGAGAGAAAAGCAACTGTGTTGTGCAAGAAAATGCACAAATAATATGTGATCAGATGAATCCCAACTTGTGATTGTTTTTTTGAATGCTAATGATATTTCACAATTTGATGCATCATCAAAAATTAAATAAGTTTCTTAATTTTAGCGCACAGGAAATGGGATGACATCATGATGTGGTTCAATAGGTGCCAATGATCTCTCCACTGCAATCAGTGGCTGCTCACACGATGAGCAGAATTTTCCCATCATTGTCATAATGAGAGGTTCTGACTACAAACTGAATTATATCCCCCTAGAAAATTGTCAAGTTTTCAGACCAGTTCTTGAGCCACTCTGACAAAGAGAAATCTGGGAGTGGGGTTTATACCATCAGTCTGGCGGGGATGGGAACTGGTAGAGCCAGCAAAACTGGCTCCACAGAGACTGGGCATCATCTTTAAAGGACACCCTGATCAGAACTGGCCTTAAACACCCGCAGCAGCCCCCCTCCCTCCCATTACCACCACATAGCTATTGAGAGCTCGTAAAGCTTTTGTGAACATTGGTGTGGTTTGAATATTCAGGGAGCAGGATCAAGTGGTGTGTAGTCCCTTTAATAAATTGGAAATGAATTAAATTGTATTTAAAGAGGTTCCCACCTGGGAAGGGGTGGGGAAAATTGGGAAATGAGATCTCGCCAGCGAGAATCTCATTTCCCAACTCTCGCAAGATTTTGCGCCCATGTGGCTGTTCTCCCTGATGGCGAACGTAGGCGCAAAGTCACCCCCTGAGTGAAAAATCTCACATTGAGAAGTCAAGTCTAGACTTGAAAGGAGTAGCATCAGCACGTGAGAGGGATTGAGGTTTGATCAATTGCAGAAGAGGATGTCAACAGTTTTTTTGATATCTTGGATTTGGTGTTTGTAGCTCAACTCTGGGTTAAAAAAGACTTTGGTTGTTCAGATTCAGTCTGAACAAATAGGTAGAGAGCGGATGGATCAGTTATGAGAGAGCAAAGTTTATGACAGGGGCCAGATAGTATTCCCAAAATCAGTGGAGGAAATGTTAACTCATTCAAAATTTAAACTTTTAAAAGATGTACAACATAAGATGCAATGAAGTTAATTAGACAAGAAAGGTTCCTAAATCACACATTTCCTTCATTTGGATTGTGTTTACATTAATATATTCAGATGGAGAATGACTTGGCGAGTGCCAGACAAAATATATAAATTATTTTTCCACAAAACAGTTTAAATGGAAAATTCCTAGCTGTTAATTCAGAAAACTTAGTAGCACAATGTATTAATAATGAGTTTGTTGTGCATATTTGACAAAGCAATTGGAAAACATCATTAGCATTGCTTCATGATGCATAGTAATCTATCAGAAAGGCTTAAGCACTTATTTTATATTGGAAATTCTGTCAACTATACAAAAATCTATTTAAGATATTGCCTTAAATCTGTCAGTAGTAATAAGGTCTAATTCTATTGTGACATATGGTTCTTGATGGTGTCAGAAGTTTCAAATATGTGAAAGCAGAAATATCTTTAAATTGAGATATACCAAGGTGAAGGATTAAGGTAGTGCAGGATGAGAATAGTAGAAGGCAAGTTCAGGTCACATGGAATAATGTGGTTTGAATAGGAAGAGCTAACATGTACTTCTAAAAGGAAGATCATGTTTAACTAACTTCTTGGAGTTGTTTGAGAAGGTAGCAGAAAGGGTTAGTGAGGGTAATGCTGTTGATTCGGTATAGATGTACTGTCAGAAGGCATTTGATACGGTGTCATACCATCAACTTGTAAGAAAAGTTATAGCTCGTGGAATAAAAGGGATAGCAGCAGCATGCTTACAAAATTGGCTGAATAATGAGAAACAGAATAATGGCCAGTGGATATTTTTCAGGCTGGAGGATCGTTGTAGTGGTGTTCCCCACGTGTCAGTATTGGGACACTTGCTTTTCCTGATTATATATTCATGAACTAGATCTTGATCTGCAGAGAGTGTTTGTGGATGACGCATATAAAACATAGAAGCATTGTAAACTTCAAATGGGCATAGACAAGTTGGTCAAGTGGGAAGATAGGTGGCAGATGAAGTTCGATGCAAAGAAGTGTGGATGATGATTTTGGTGGGAAGAACATGGAAAGGCAACATAAAAGAAAGGGCTAAAATTCTTATGTACATCCAAGAGCAGAGGGACCTGAGTGTATGTGTTTGTAGATCATTGAAAATGGCAGGACAGGTCAGGACTGGTGGACAGCGTGGTTAATAAAGCAGTCCAGGCTTTATTATTAGGGGCATAGGGTATAACAGCCAAGAGGTTATGCTGAACCTGTACAAAATGCTAGTTGTACCTTAACTGAAATATTGTGTACAGTCCTGGCTACCTCAATATCGGAAGGATACAAATGCATTGGACAGAGTGCAGAAGTTTACAACAATGATTCCAGGGATGAGAAAGTTCAGTTATGAGGATTGATTGGAGCGTTCAGACTATTCTCCCTGGAGAGAAGAAGACAGAGAGGAGATTAGGTAGAGATGTCCAAAATCATGTGGGAGTTGGGTGGAGTAGATAGGAGAAACTGAACCCCCTTGGAAAATTATCAAAAACAAGAGAACAGAGATTTATACTGATTTGCAAAAGCAACAAATGAGATATGATAAATTTCTTACAATGAATGTTTCAGGTCTGGAAGGCACTGCCTCGCAGTGTGGTGGAGGTATTTCCATTGAGACATTCAAAAGGGCATTAGACGCTTATATGCAGTGAAACAGGGAGAAGGCAGGGGAATGGCATTAAGTCATGATGCTAGTTTGGAGAGTCGTTGCAAATGGCCTCCTTCTCCACCATAATAATTCTGTGATTCTGAATCCAGTAGACTGTCATAGAGTCACAGAGATTTGCAGCATGGAAACAGGCCGTTCGGCCCAACTTGTCCATGCTGTTCTTTTTTTAAATCCCTAAAATAATCCCAATTGCCCACATTTGGCCCATATCCCTCTGTACCCATTTAACCCATGTAACTATCTAAATGTTTTTTAAAAGATAAAATTGTACCCGCCTCTACTATTATCTCTGGCAGCTTGTTCCAGACACTTACCACCCCCCCAGTGTGAAAAAATTGCCCCTTTGGACACTTTTGTATCTCTTCCCTTTCACTTAAACCTATGCTTTCTAACTTTAGACTCCCCTATCTTTAGGAAAAGATATTTTCTAGCTGACCTGTGCCCTCATTATTTTATAGACCTCAATAAGATTACCCCTTGACCTCCTCTGCTCCGGAGAAAAAAATCCCAGTCTACCTAACCTCTCCTTATAACTCAATCCATCAAGTCCTGGTAGCATCCTCGTAAATCTTTTCTGCACTCTTTCTAGTTTAATAATATTCTTTCTGTAATAGGGTGACCAGAATTGCACACAGTATTCCAAGTGTGGCCTTACCAATGTCTTGTACAACTTCAACGAGACATCCCAATTCCTGTATTCAATGTTCTGACCAATGAAACAAAGAATGCCGAATAGCTGAATGGCTGACTGGCTGAAGATTTTGCTGGCATGCAGAAATTCCAGACCCAGAGAACTTTCCAGTGATCACTGATTTGGAGGAGGCATGGCTGAGAGTGGGGTCTGCCCACACTGGCTATATTTCACTTCCTCAGATTAAGGAGACAAAGTCCAAGTTTTGATGTCGGTTCTCTGAAGGAGATGATGGATGCCTAACTCCTGAAGGGCATATGTGGGTCGGACCAGTGCAGGGAAATGGGGTTCATCCAAGCCCAGGAGAAAGTCTAGATTCCTTAAGATTGCAAATGTAATTATTTTTTGTAGCTACCCCCCCCCCCCTATATTTCCAGATGAGAGTGTACCATGCGAGGGGAAATTTCCTGTTAGATGTACAGTTGAAATACTCCATTGACCTCATTATGAAATCTTCTGATCTCGTCAATTTTCAAAGTGTTAAGATTAATATCTGTGGAACTTTACCACAATTAACTAGTTGCCCTGTAGAAATTCCCTTATGCTCTAATCCATCAGGTATCAGAGAAACCTCTTGACTGTGTAACTGAGCTAAGGATTATAGATTTTTTGCTTTCACTTTGAAGAAAAATTCTTTCATATCAGTCCTGACCTCAGCACATTTGATGTTGAATATGTCAGGATTGTATCTTTTTTCAACAGCTTTTGGGTTTACTGGAAGTGATAGAGAGGTTTATAGAATTTTGGCACGTTTTATGAATTACATAGCTTGCCAACTTGAGCCTGGTATCAAGATTCAATTCTGGTACTTTTCAAATTTTGTGCTTCAATCAAAGTTGATGTACAGCTCTTTAGGTACAAAAAAATTCTAAGCAAATGGATGCCAGAATACTCCATGTACCAAATTTAACATACAATATAGATGCTATGGAGATGATTCTCAAGGGCTGCTAGCTCCAAGATAGATTAAACTGTCAGTTGCTCCAAAAGGCTATGTTTTCAGCCCCTTACTATACTCCATATGCACCTACGACTGTGTGGCCAAATTCCCTCTAATTCAATTTTCAGGTTTGCTGATGACATCACCGTAGTGGGTCGGATCCCAAACAATGATGAGACACAGTCCAAGAAAGAGATAGAGAATCTGGTGAACTGGTGCAACAACAATAATCTCTCCCTCACTGTCAGCAAAATGAAAGAGATAGTCATCAACTTCAGGAAGCATTGCGGAGAACATGCCCCTGTCCGCATCACTGGGGACAAAGTGAAAATGGTTGAGAGCTTCAGGTTTCTAGGTATCCAGATCACCAACAACCTGTCCTGGTCCCTCCATGCTAGAGTTAAGATATCCTACTGACACTTCTGTTTTTTCAGGAGGCTAAGGGAATTTGGCATGTCTGTTACAGCTCTCACCAACTTTTACAGATGTGCCATAGAAAACATTCTTTCTGGTCTGGCTCCTGCTCTGTCAAAGACCGCAAAAAACTACAAGAAGCCCAGTCCATTACACAAACCAACCTCCCATCCATTGACTCTGTTTACACTGTCACTGCTTCTGCAAAGCAGCCAGCATAATAAAGGACCCCACACACCTGGACATACTCTCTTCCATTTTCTTCTCTCGAGAAAAAGACACAAAAGTCTGAGAATGCATACCTACCAACTCAATAACAGCTTCTTCCCTGCTGTCATCAGACTTTTGAATGGGCCTACCGCATATTAGCTATGACTATGATGTGGAGATGCTCGTGTTGGACTGGAGTGGACAAGATGAGAGACCACATGACACCAGGTTATAGTTCAGCAGGTTTATTTGAAATCACAAGCTTTTGGAGAGCTGCTCCTTTGTCAGGACTTCACAGGTGAGATAGAAGTAGAGGCCATAGGGGAGGGAGATGCTGGGGGTAGTGTATCTGTAAACAGTACTTGCCACAGCCAAAGTGCATCAGTAGTAGACAGGGAGGATCTTGAGTGCAGCATGAGGGGAGCCAATCAACCAATCTGATCTGTCCTGAATGCCATTGAGTTTCATTAATATGCTTACTACCCCATCCACCCAAGCGTGTGGTGAGCATTCCATCACACACCTGGACATCAGGATTGTTGTTGTAAGTGGATTTGCAGATGACCTACTTGTCTGAGGATACACTACCTTTGACCTGGTTTTGTTGCCATGATATGGCTGTGGCTAGTCCAGCTAAAGTCCTGCTACAGATAGGTGGGGAACTTGCTGATGGCGGTGCTGTCGAAAATCAAGAGGATATGCTGGACTTTCTTTTGTTTTAGATACTGATAACATTCATTCCATCTAAGTGCCAGGTAATCTGCTACTTGTCAACTCAGTTGAATGTTATACAGGTCATGCTGTAAGCTACAATGAATTGCTTCGATATTGGAGGAATTTGAATTGTCACCATCTAACAGCAACGTCTCAATGCTACTGGCAGCGAACAAGCAAACACCAGTTGTGGAACCTCAGCACCAGCACTATGGACTTCAGTGATGTCAATTAGGTACTCCACGGCTGAGTGCTGTGCACTAGGAGTAGTTGCATTCGACTGGCTGTAGTTCAATTGAACACTGAGGTGCATCGTTGAAACCCTGAAGTCAAACGCCCCAGCTACCCATGCTAGCACACATTAGACACCCTCCTCCCACCCCCATTACAACCAGCCACTGATCCGCCATGTTGCAGTGACCCTCTGTGATGTTCAGCAAATTGAGAAAAGCAAACCCTTCCCACTAACCAACATTCCTCACTTCTGCTCTTTGGACAAGCACACAACCTCAGGCAATACAATTGCAACCCTGGAGAGCTTGGAAAAATAATTAGTGTTCACAAGTTGTCACCAATGAAATCCTCATGAAACACCAGACATGGAGGGTCCCTGGTTCCCAGGAAGCTCGTGGACATTCCTAAACCGTATCCATACAAATCATGGCAGATGCAGCTACCTGATGCACAAACGGAAAATCTCTCCAGTGTGTGACTGTGTTAACCCAGAACATACCATGGAGCACACAACAACTCAATGCCCAACTCATAAGTATGAAGAAGGTCTTAGAGCAATTTACACCACCACTTCTGATGTAATATCCTGGCTTGGCCATCTTGATGTAAAATTACAGTTGTTGCTCTCTATACGGTCGTATGGAAGAAGAAAAGAAGTTTAATCAGCTAAGTAAAATAAATAATTATATGGCAGATAAATGTAAAATACTACAGATGTTGGGATTCGAAACAAAAACAGAAAATGCTGAAAAATCTCAGCAGTTCTGGCAGTACCTGTGGAGGGAGAGTAGAATCAATGTTTCTGGTCAGAACTGACAGAATAGGTATTTGTGGAGTAAATATAATTGACAGGAAGCCCGTCTGCCAATTGCTTTATGTTTTAAGTTTTACATTTATTTATTAGTGTCACAAGTAAGCTTACGTGAACATTGAAATTAAGTTACTGTGAAAATCCTACTCGGGTAAACTGAGGGAGAATTTAGTATGGCCAATGCACCAAACCAGCATGTCTTTCGGACTGTGGGAGGAAACCAGGGCACCCGGAGGAAACCCACTATGGCCTCACCCCTCCCTGTTCCTGTGACCTCTTCTAACCTTACAGCCTTCCATGAACACTGCATTGCTTCAATTCTGGCCTCTTGTGCATTCCTAATGTCAATTACTCCTCGACTGGTGGCTGACACTTTAGCTGCTAGGCTCGAAGCTCTAGAATTCCCTCACTGCCTTTCTTTATAAACATATAAATTAGGAGCAGGATTAGGCCAATTGGTCCCTTGAGCCTGCTCCACCATTCAATAAGATCATGGCAGATCTGATTGCGGTCTCAACTCCAAATTTCTTTGACTCCCTGGTTAATCAAGCATCTATCAATCTTGGCCTTAAAAATATTCAACGGCCTTACCTTCACTGCTCTCCGGGAAAGAGAATTCCAAAGGCTTACATCCTCTGAGAGAAAGAAAAATACTCCTCATTTCTGTGTTACGGAAAACCCTTTTGTTGGAATCTTACAGCCATTCATGCCAGTGGGATTTTCCCATCCCGCTGCAGTGAACAGTGATTTGCCTGCTGCCAAATTCTCTGACTTCACTGCAGCGGGAGTGTGGCATGAATGGCTGGTAAGATCATGTCTTTTATTTTTAAACTGTGTTCCAAAGGGGAAACATCCTTTCAGCATCTACCCTGTCAAGTGTCCTCAGGATCCAATATATTGCAATAAGATCACTTCTCATTCTTTTAAACTTCAATGCATAAAGGCCCGACCTGTTCAAACTTTCCTCATAAGATAACCATCACCTCCCTTCCTACAGAGACACACACACACACCACATACATCCGTCCCAGGTAAAAATATGAACCTTCTAACATGTTTATATTCATACTTACATAAGGAGACCAAAGCTTTAAGATACTCTTCAAAACCTCCCTCTTTAATCAAACTGTCAGATTATTCCAATATCTCTTTGTGAAATTTGGTGTTAAATTTTGTATGATAATGCTCCTGTGAGCTTTTTCTTAAACCAAGTTAAAGGCAAGACATCAATGCAACTTGTTCTTGAATTTCTTGTAACTCAACAATAATCTTTCCCTTAATTGCTAGTCTATTCTTGAATCAAGGGCAATGTTTGGTTTTTGAAATGTAATCAGTCTGATCGATACATCTGGCTTTCCAGAGTCATGTGGCTATGTCATGAGGTCTGCCTCTAGAGCCAGGCATCTGAGAGCAGTTGATGAAAGGCACTTGCTAAAACAAGACACTTATGAAGCTCTGATGTCCTTACATATTGAAGCAGGCAGCTGCATCTAAAGTGACAGTATTGCTTAGAATTGAAGATAGCCCAATAGAATTAAATGACCATGGAAATAATGAAACCATATGCACAATATACCTAATGATTTCATCATCAGTGAAGATGTAAGCCCAAAGGAAAATTGTGGAGGCACTTCTCTGGAAAACATTAGGCTTGATTTTTAAAAATGCAGGTCATGAATATGGCCTTTTCAGAAAGTGGCTGTTAAAATGCTGCTTTTTATTTCTAAAACTGAGCGCTTTCAACCAACAAAAGCAAAATCCACAATTTATATTTATTTAACACAGTCAATGTATTAAAATGTCTCAAGACGATTCACAGGAGTGTCATCAAACAAAATTTGGCCCACAGCCACATATGGAAATAACGAGGGAAGAGAGCCAGCAGCTTGATGGAAGAGGTAGGTTTTAAGCAGTATCTTAAAAGAGGAGCAAAAATAGTGTGACAGAGGCTGGGATTCCCCAGCACCACTGTGGTGGGAGCCATATTGGGAGATGTGGCAGGCCAGCCAAAGGTCCATTGACTTTTGACTGGACCAGGCGATCCCAGCGGATGGATGGAGTTGGGGTCTCCTGCCAAGAGTTTTAGGGAGGGAGTTCTAGAGCTTAGGTCCTTGGCAGCCAGAGGTACTGATGCAAATGATGAAGGTTATTATTGAAGGATCTGAGATATTTCAGATGCTTTTATCAGGAAACTTAGGAAATTTGGCATGTCAGCTACATGCCGCCAACTTTTACGGATGCACCATAGAAAGTGTTCTTTCTGGTTGTATCATAGCTTGGTATGGCCCTTGCTCTGCCCAAGACTGCAAGGAACTACAAAGGGTCGTAAACGAAGCCCAGTGCATCTCGCAAACCAGCTTCCCATCCATTGACTCTCTCTACACTTCCTGCTGCTTCGTAAAAGCGGCCAGCATAATCAACAATCCCACACACTGGGCATGCTCTCTTCCATCTTTTTTCCGCTGGGGAGAAAGAGAGGTTGAAGCTGACTGCAAATACCCCACAACCGGTGGGTGCAGGACATCTGTGATAAAGTGACATCTGAGCCAATCATTTTTCGTGGGTTGACTTTTGAAAAGGCTGCTCTGATGTTGGCAATGGTGACGTCTGATACAGGTTCATCCAAGGCTTCTGGGATGGAGGCCGTGCTCTCGCTGACCTCTTGCTCAAATGGGCATAGAATGTACTGAGCTCATAGGGGAGGAGTGCATTGAAACCAGTGATTTAACCTACTTTCATCTTGCATCCTGTTATGTCTTGATCTTGCCATAATCAGTAGGAGTCCACATGGCTAGTCTGGACCTCTAGCTTGGTCTCGTACTGTCTTTTAACATCTTTGGTGGATCTCTGTCGATCATTTCCGGCTTGCTTGTACAACACAGTAAGAAGTCTCACAACACCAGGTTAAAGTCCAACAGGTTTATTTGGCAGCGGAAGCTTTCAGAGCACTGCTCGTTCATCAGGTGCATGGGAGTCATATTCACAAAGAGGGCACATATAGATACAAACTCAATTTACAAGATAATGGTTGGAATGCGATTCTTTACAGATAATCAAATCTTAAAGGTAGAGACAACATAAGGGCAGAGAGGGCCAAGTACAAGTTAAAAAGATGTGTATTGTCTCCAACCAGGACAATTAGTGAGATTTTGCAAGCCCAGGCAAGTCATGGGGGTTACAGATAGTGTGACATGAACCCAAGATCCCTGTTGAGACTGTTCTCATGTGGGGGGCGGCGATAGAGTCAGAGACATGTTTGATATTTGTATAGCAGTGGTCTAGAATGTTTGGGCCTCTGGTGAAACAGGAGATGTGTTGGTGGTATTTTGGTCATACACTCTTGAGCTTGGCCCGATTGAAGCCCCCAACAACAATAAACAAGGCCTCGGGATGTTTCGTCTCAAGGCTATTTGTGGTGGTGTATATTTCGCCCAGTGCGATCTTCATGTCCACATGGGATGGGATGTAAACTGCTGTCAGGATAACAGAGCTGAACTCGCACAGAAGGTAGTAGGGGCACAATCTTAGAGTCAGGTATTCTAGGTCCGAGGAGCAGGAACTCGCCAGCGTAGCTATGTCTGTGCATCACAATGTGTTGATTGGAAGGCATACCCCAACTCCCCTAGACTTGCCTGAGGCTGCTGTGTGGTCCATTCGATGGATTGAGAAGCCCTCTTGTTGTAAGGCACAGTCCAGTGAATCAAGAGTGAGCCACATCTCTGTGAAACAGAGCACACAGCACTTCCTCAGTTCTCTTTGGAAAGTGAGTCTGGTTCTAAATTTGTCTACCTTGTTTTCCAGAGAGTGGACATTTGCCAGGAGTGAGTTATGGAGGTGGGCCTTGGGATCGCTTTGCTTCACTTTCACCTGCAGGCCTGCACATTTTCTACACTTCCTGGAGGGACTGCTTCTTTTTGGGCCTGGGAGATGGTGAGACCATTATGCGGCGTTAAGGATAATGATGAATCCAAAGGGGTTCTTTGCTTGAGTTGGTGTGTAGATGGAGGATTTGTTGCCTTGCTTGCAGTTCCTGCATTGTTAAATGGATCTGTGTGGTCAGGCATTCCAGGTGCGCTTTGGCTTTGGAGATCAGAGGATGTCCATTCTACAATCCGGCTTGGATGGGTGGAGGGCCGGTGGGTGCTTGACATCTCTGGGACCGCAGTTGTGGTTGAGCCAATATCTGGGTCCTTGTGTTGGGGTCCTCAACATCACTGCCAGATTAGGATCTTCCTTCAGAGAATAGAGGATCTCTTGACTGTAAGTAACTTTAAAAGAACAGTGTTAGTGATTTTTAGTAAGAAGTCTCACAACACCAGATTGAAGTCCAATGGGTTTATTTTGTATCATGAGCTTTGGAGCGCTGCTCCTTCACAGAGTTAGTATTGAAACAGTGAGTTGGATGGGAAAATGATCAGCAAGTGGGTTTGCTGGGTGGGAAGAGTTGAATGTTCATAAGAAGGCAGTAATGAATGCCTTGATGAGCCCTTCAAAGGATGCAAAAAGAGGCATAAAGGGAAGCTATAGACTTTTCTAAAAGGAGATCATGACGGGAGATTTGGGAGGTCAAAGATGGCTGGAGTATTTCTATTGAAACTGAATTGTCTACTGAACTTGTTTCTATTATAAGGCCTGTATGAAAATCGAGACAAATTGAAATTCCAAATAATATTTGTATAGTGTAAAACCAATGTCATATTTTTTAAAATGAATACATTTTTATTGTAAAATGATCTTTCAATACTGCTCAAAACAGTTGAGGTAATGGTGAATTATTGACTTTTGAAATCTAAGTATCAAAATTCAATTG
The DNA here is from genome assembly GCF_965287045.1 of Carcharhinus amblyrhynchos. NCBI lineage: Eukaryota > Metazoa > Chordata > Chondrichthyes > Carcharhiniformes > Carcharhinidae > Carcharhinus > Carcharhinus amblyrhynchos. Next base: position 81,336,995 of record NC_137331.1, on the reverse strand, counting down.
CAAACTTTTTGCACAAATTTCACACCTAATGCACCAAGGCCTATACTTTCATTTGTTGAGATCATTTTATCAGAAAAACATACATGAATAAAACCAGCTGTAAAGTTGTTAAAATGTCATATTCTTTATCTGTATTAATGCTATTCCAAGTATTTCTGACCCACCAAATATGGATTAATAAACAGTGAGGAAAAATGCAAGAAAAAATAGATTTATTTTGTCTTGTTAGGGTTGTTCAGGCCATTAATAAAATAAGGAACTAGTGCAGTGTTCCACTGCTGAGTGATCAAATCGGAAATATTTCAGTATGTGCCAGACCTGACAACAGTGATCTGCCCAATGTATGAGAATGTTAACACAGCAAGTATCACAAGCGAGTTCTGTACAAGAGCTCTTTTTTTCAGACAGCATAGGAGAGTTACTGACTGGCGAGTATGTTACATTGAACAATGTAGCTCAGTAACACGGGGTTATCGAAGATGTATGGCCCGTGGTAGGTTTATAGTCGGTTAAAATGGCAGGCTTATCTCATCTGTCAATTAATGAGTATAGAGAAACTTAAATAAAATAAAGGTTTAAGAATTGGATAAAATAAATAATTAAAGAAGCTTGAATAAAATGAAGATTAAAAAATGGATAAAATAAAGATTTAAAGATGCTTGGATGAAATGAAGATTAAAGAATTAGATGAAAGGAATTGGTAAGCGTGCAGTTGCTTTGAAGGTTTTTGATATGTGGAACCGCTTAGCAGCAGGACAAACAGATATTTGATTAAGTAAAGCGGAGAACAACAGAGTATAGAGGAGGTTCTAAAGGAGACAGGAGTTCAAAATGGAAATTCATAAGAATTCATGTCACAGACTTCTAGAACGAGTTGTTTTGATAAAATGAGATCAAAAGGGATAAACAATTTATTAGTAGCAGAGTCCTCCTGCACTGCAGGAGGACAGCTAAGATCATAGCCACGCCCAACTGGATATTTTCCTGAAAGTAGGATTCAATGCCAGAGGATGCTGTTTGCAAACTTGAATCAAAAGAAGGGTTTCCCAAAATAAAGATAACTCACGGCGTGGTAATTATTTGCCAGATTTGGCTCATAGAATTGAACCATATGTGATGTTGCTTTGGTGACAAGGTGCATTCTCAGAGTTTAAAGACATAGATGGACGTGAAATGGAGTTGGTTCAAATATACTGGGGGCGATTCTCTAGCAGCACAGTGGGCTGGGAAACTCAAGCAGAGACCATGTAACGGGCTCCTTGCTGGGCACCACACCCTCCGTGCATCTCCGGCCGCCTTATTTTTGGTGCTGTCAGCTCCACATCAGAAATCAGCGCGGAGCTGATTTAAATATTTAAATTATAATTTAAATCTTATTAGCGGACCTGGGACTGGAGTTCCAGACCTGCTAGAGTTCTCCATCCCGACTCCACCCACCCAGGAATGCTTCTGACATGTCTGCCTTTTTCCTCAACTGACATTTAGCCCTCACTATGGCTGACAAGGCCCTCAATCCTATTAATTCCATCTCTTGAACCTCTGACCTCCCTCCCTCCCAGAACAATGATAGGGTTCCCGTTGTCCTCATTAATCACCCCAATGGCCTCCACATTCAAAGTTCATCTTCCACCATTTCTGCGAACACCAGCATGATCCACAATGAGCCATATCTTCCCTTCATTTGTCTGCCAGCAATCTACAGGGGGCACTTCCTCTGTGACACTCTGGTCCATTCCTCCATTGCTCCCAGTGCTTCATCCCTTTCTCATGGTACATTCCCATGCAATCACAGAAGGTACAACATCTGCCCCTTTACCTCCTCCCTCCTCATTGTCCAAGGCCCCAACACTACTTTCAGAAGAAGCCACATTTCATTGCACCTCCTTCAATTTGGTCCCTGTATTCGCTGCTCCCAATGTGGTATCCTCTACACGGGGGGAGGCTAAATGCCAGTAATAGCCACACCAGTTCAACCATTTACAAACCATGATGATAGTAAAGATCTCTGCAAGTCAACCTTGTGAACAGAACAGTTGTTGTCACCACATTCCTACACCGCAGGGAGAATTGTTCTATATATCAGCAGCAAATAAGAGAGTTAGAGAAATTTGACCAGCAATGCCTCCACCATATCCATGATGTGGAGATACCGACATTGGACTGGGATAAACACAGTAAGAAGTCTCACGCCACCAGGTTAAAGTCCAACAGATTTATTTGGTAGCACAAGCCTCAAGCTTTCAGAGATCTGTCCCTTCATCAGGTCAGTGGGAGTTCTGTTCACAAACACGACATATAAAGACACAAACTTAATTTACAAAATAATGGTTGGAATGCGAGTCTTTACAGGTAATCAAATCTTAAAGCCACAGACAATGTGAGTGGAGAGAAGGTTAAGTACAGATTAAAGAGATGTGTATTGTCTCCAGACAGGACAGTTAGTGAGATTTTGCAAGTCCTGGCAAGTTGTGGGGGTTGTAGATAGTATGACATGAACCCAATAACTTGGTTGAGGCCGTCCTCACGTGTGCAGAAGTTGGCTATCAGTTTCTGCTCAGCGAGAACAGCAACCACACCATCACACAACCCTGCTACAGCAACCTCTGCAAGGTGTGCCAGATCATTGATACGGATGCCATCATCTCACGTGAGTACACCATCCACCAGGTACACCATACGTACCCTTGTAACTCGGCCAACATTGACTACCTAATATGCTGCAGGAAAGGATGTCCTGAGGCATAGTACATTGGGGAGACTATGCAAATGCTATGACAATGGATGAATGAACACCACTTGACAATCACCAGGCAGGGGTGTTCTCTTCCTGTTGGGGAACACTTCAGCAGTCATGGGCATTCAGCCTCTGATCTTCAGGTAAGCGTTCTCCAAGGCGGCCTTCAGGACACACGACAATGCAGAATAGCTGAGCAGAAACTGATAGCCAAGTTCCGCATACATGAGGACAGCCTCAACCAGAATCTTGGGTTCATGTCACACTATTTGTGACCCCCATGACTTGCCTGGGCTTGCAAAAGCTCACTGTCCTGGATGGCGACAATACACATCTCCTTAATCTGTGCTTAACCTTTTCTCCAATCACATTGTATGTACCTTTAAGGATTGATTACCTGTAAAGACACGCATTCCAGCCATTAACTTGTAAATTGAGTTTGTGTCTTTATATGTCCTGTTTATGAACAGAACTCCCATTTATCTGATGAAGGAGCAGCGCTCTAAAAGTTAGTGGTGTTTGCTACCAATATACCTGTTGGACTTTAACCTGGTGTTGTGAGACTTCTTACTGTGTCCACCATATCTGCTTGATTCAAAGGACTGTTGAACAAACTAGAGCATTCTTCTCGAAGTCTGTTCCAGAAACATTCAGATAAAACAGCTGAAAAGTCGACTTTGATGGACTAGACACTGCACTCTGGATCACACTACCTCGCATGACCTTTTTCTCCCTGTGCCCTAAGATTTATGGGTCGAGAATTGGCTTGTTTGGTTACACGGGGATGGCATGGTGGCACAGGAGTTAGCATTGCATCCTCACAGTGCCAGGGACCCGAGTTCAAATCCCAGCTTAGTTCACTGCCTATTCAGAGTTTGCACATTCTCCCGTGTCTGCATGGGTTTCCTCCCATAGCCCAAAGATATGTGGGTTAGGTGGATTGGCCATGCTACAATGCCCTTTAGTGTCAGGGGAGTTAGCTAGGAGAAATGCATGGGATTATGGGGATAGGGCCTGGGTGGGATTGTGGTCGGTGCAGACTTGATGGGCTGAAAAGCTTCCTTCTGCACTGTAGGATTCTACATGAAGACCCATGGCAGAAATCTTTCACCTTGAGTTGACATCATCTTGAATCGAATAACAGCTAATAACGACAGCCTTAGGGGATTGAGTGTAACTGTTTTGCTGCTCTTGGATGAATCTGCCAGACAGAATGGAGAAAAAGTTGTTTTCTCACTATAAACTTGGTGAACTGTTTAGAAGAAACCCCTGGGATGATGGCCAGGGGAGTAATAAGCTGGGAATTAAAAATGTAATTTCTGAGATGTTCTAGGTGTCTCGAATGTGATCAGAATTTCAAAATTTTTTTCATTGACTTTTTGTTCAATAGTTGTGAAACTGAGTCTTGTCTGCGGCATATAAATGATTTCTAAACAATGTTACACTGTTTGTAAAAGTATCCTTCCATGAAACAACATTTCATTAGCATGCATACAGAACTGAAAAATTACTGCTTTGAAGGAAATATTAGATGAGAGCTCTTTAGCGCTCTGTTCTTCAAATCAATACCTTTGCATGTTCAAATAAAATTACATGTGCGATAATGATGGAGTTGCTGCAACATAATTTTCAGCAGAACAAGTTATGTTTTCAAAAGGAAGAAAACTCGCACGAATAGCTCTGGTGTGAAATTCATAGATAATAAACATATGATTACCCAAACCTCCCAACCCTTATTATCACAACTCAATTTTCACCGACTATTCATTGTACACATAGGGAAATGAAAAGCAATGGCCCCCTATTGATAAACTGATGGCCACTGGATATTAAAAATACTTGTCCCATTTCTTTTATTTTTTAATTTTATCCCAAATGCTAAAGATTAATTTTAAAGTGAAAACTAGCCAGTTGTTTGGTTAACAATACTGAAAGGAACTCTAGGATCCTGTGAATGGGCAGAAAGTATCTGTAATGTTTGACAGTTTGAGTGGAGAGCTATCATTGTTCTGAGGTAGATTTGATTTCATTGTTATTCCTGTGGAACCTGGTTCCATTTGCAAAGGGCAGCGCCTTAGTATTACTGGATGGCCTAGTCTGTGGTCAATCACCAATCCCTCGGCAAATTAAGCTTTGGCACCACCTCCATTCAATTTATTATTGCCTTGAGACTTTGAACAGAGGTACATTGTAATCTAATCTACTTCAGGCAGGCTAATTTACTCTGGTATTTAATGGGTTAACAACCACCGCAATAAATTAGTGTACAAGAAATTTTGCACAAATGTGATTTAATTTATTATTGTCACATGAATTCGCATAGTGAAAAGTATTGTTTCTTGCATGCTATACAGACAAAATATACTGTTCATAGAGAAGGAAATGAGAGAGTGCAGAATATAGTGTTACAGCCATAGTTAAGGTGTAGAGAAAGATCAACTTAATACAAGGTAAGTCCATTCAAAAGTCTGATATTAGCAGGGAAAAAGCTGTTCTTGAGTTGGTTGGTACGTGACTTCAGACTGCTGTATCTTTTTCCTGAAGGTGGAAGAGAGAATGTCCATGGTGTATGGGGTCCTTAATTATGCTGTTGCTTTGCTGAGGCAGCAGGAAATGTCGACAGAGTCAGTGGAAGGAAGGCTTGTTACACAGCGCTCCACCAGAGAAAGTTAAATCTCTGGGATCCTTCTTCAATGAAGTATGTGTTTTGTAACTTATTCCACAATTTATTATATTTTACCCTGGAAAAATCAATGTTATCATATACTGTTACACAAGCTTTGAAACTGCTTTATGAATTTGACCTGGCACTGGATGGACATGCTGGTGTCGTATCTTGCTGACCTTGTGCAAAAATCTGTTACCTAATTCTGCAGAGTCCCAAATGGATACATCTGCTCCTGGATGTGCTCAATTAGTGAGTTCCAAGAGCAAGAACAAACACTGTGAAACATTGAACATCAGTGTGGTGAAGCCAGTTTTGGACACAGGGCTTAAGGGCTCCTTCAGCTGTTCAGCTGAGGGATTTTCACCTCATGGGGCTTACCTAAAATAGAACTTCGATATCTCAGCATCAGCACTTTGTTGAATAATTGGAGAGTATCCAGACATTTTGGATACATTCTGTAAAGGAGCCTACAAGCCACATATCTGCATGATACCTGACCCAACTGCAGACCACAATCCAGACATTCAATTGCACCCGAGGAAACATATGCCATTGGTGCCAGTTAAAGATGGCTTGCACCGTTTAAAGCAAATGTTGCTTGAAGAATTATCTTCAGGGATCTGAGACCAATTTCCTATGCTTATTCTTCAATTCACTTCTTAACTGTTTTATTGCTTCAGCATTTATGGGGGCAAAATTTCCAAGTAGACTGGGGAAGAACATCCCTGAGTGAAGCACTGCATGCATGCTTCTTTTTCCCAACAGCTTCTCCACCTGGAAGATAGCCTGATCAACAAGCTTGGTTACTTGCAGTCCAGGAGAGATAAGTTTGTGCTGTACACAGTAGAGATTACTGTGTAGGGGGTGGGTGATGGCAGGGGATAGATATAACTTGGGGTGGAGAGTGATTGTGGGAGCTACACTTAGCATTTCCTTGAATCATTGCTTCAGAATGCCAATATTGTGCTATATTAAGACTAGAAAACAGAGGTAGTTTGAAATAATCTATATTTGTATTTGTAGGCATTAGAAATAAGGCAGAGCTTTAAGTAAATTAATTTTTTGTGGTTCTGTATTTGAAACAATGAATGAGTTCAGTTTGGTTTAGATGCATGTGTAGTAATGAAAGTTTGCAACATGAAAAGAAACAAGGTTTAAAGAAAAAGTGGGATGTTGCTTAACAACCCAGGTTAGAAAGAATGTTTGAGTTTAGTTTTAAGCTGGATCCAGGAGAAGCTGTATAAGACCAGGAAGCTGGAGAAAGCAGGCTTCTCAAAAGAACAAATGAAAATCCAGAAACCAGGGAAACCAGTACAGCCTTGATTGTCCGGCCACATTGTACCCGATGCAGATCCTATTAGACCGGATTGGGGACGGAGAGTTGGGGGTGAGGGGTTGGCATGTTCAACGCTGGTGCCAAGCCCCCTTATGATCTTCCCAGCCACCGCTCCCGGACATAATCTGGTTCCTGACCTTATTAGGAGCTGGCCGAAATGACCTTCCTTCAGCGCAAGTGGGAGTTTAAAAAATTCAAAAAGGAGCAGCCAGGTTTGCAGCCAAATTCCTAAAGTGCAGGGAAAACACAGAGAGTAAGCTGACAACTGATAGTCAAAAAGGAAAGATAACAATGCACTTAAATTGGCCACCAAAAGAAGGAACAAACTGTTAAGGACTGTTAAGTACTAAAATTAGAGAAGACTCCAATAGAGGGCAACTCTCAAAAAAGATGGTCCATAAACAATGAATACCTCTAGGAAGAGGCAATGGAAGACTTCAGAGGAGGCAATGATGACATCAAGGAAGAGGCAATAGAAGAACTCAGAGGGAACAATGAAGAACTCATGGAAGGGGCTATTAAATACCTTAAAGCAAGGTAATGAAGACCTCAAGAAAGAGGCAACAAAATACATCAAAGAAGAGGCAATAAAAACCTCAACGAGGAGATAACAAAGACCTTAAAGAGGAGACAATAGAAAACCCCAGAAAATGAGCAAAAGGAGATGCTAGAAGGAGGGCAATGAAATTCACTACAATGAGGTTATTAAAAGATCCCACATGAAAGGCAACAAGAGAAATGCAGAATGGAAACAGGTCAACACTGAGGCAGAAACAGACCTGATCAAAAGAGAAGCCAAAAAGGGTTTAGCTGAAGTTAAGACAAGTTAGAAATGAAGGTTCCATTTATGAAATATGTATGTCCAGTTAGAACATGATGGATTCCCTTCAGAAGAAATTCTGAAATTAAAGACTTTAAAAGAAACTATGAACTATTAAACATAAAGAGGATTCAGTAACAGGAACTAAAGTTCTAGAGAAGACATTAAAACAAGATGAAATGACTGACAATGACTGGAGAATGACTGGTGAATAAAGAATTGCAAAGAAAAATTACAAGTGAACTTAAGAAGAAGGAGAAATTAATGAGACTATGTAGAATAAGATGAACTCCATGAAAAAGCAACTGGAAAATAAGAACAAATCCAGTGAATAATTGAATCAGGAGAATAAGACCTTGAGGAAGGGAAACTTGATAATGAGAAATTAACTGAAGAGGTAAAAACATTGAAATTGACAGCAGAATCAGCAGTTCAGGCAAAGAAAGAAACTGAGGTTAACGGCAGGATTTTACAACCTCACTTGGGCGAGGCTCGTAAAATCCCGCCTGAGGCCAATGGAGAATTCTGTCCTGCGAGCCTCACCCAGCCCGATTCCTGGGCAGGTGAGGTGGTAAAATTCCAGCCTGCGTGTCAGAACAAGATTGCTGAAATGGTCACGCAAATGGAAAAGCACAAGAACCAATATGATGACATGGTCGAAGAAAAAGATGCTGAATTGAAATGCTGGAAGAAGAAGAAACTTTGTTACATGACCTAAGTTCCAGAAACAGTACCACAACCAACCCTTCACACATGACAAACCAAGATCGCAAAAGAATTGTCAAGACATAAGACTTTGTTGCATTGTGGTGATATATACCTTTTGAAGATGATGTTGATATTACTATTGCTGGGAAATCTTGCAGGCAGAAGGTACCTGTGACTTTAAATCCACAATACCCACGTAATAAAATCTGGTCTATGGGCATGCCTTTATCTGATGATTTCACTGTTTTCCTGACAGTATTCTGCACCCCCTGGCCTGGAGCTCAGGAGTTTGCAGCAGTCATTGTTGGAATGTTGAGTAGCTATTGTACTGATGTTAGACCTTAATATTAGGTTCAGACCAATATTAAGACCCATCACTAGCAGCAGAGCTCACACATGTTCTTTCCTTCTTGATCATCATTGTCATTCCAAAGTAGAATCGAGATCCACCAAACAAAATGCAATTATGGTAAGAATAGATACTATACTTGACCTCAACCAAAAAGCTGCAACTCAATCACTGTAGTCACATCACCTGGCAGCCACAGTGCAGGCTGCCAGCCTTGTCCACATACCACCTCCTGTCTTCTCCACCCACCTTTTGCTGTCTCTAATTGGTGACTCATTACATAAGCATGTTATTGGCCATCTCCTGTAACAAGCCCTGGAAATGTCCCCGATGCTAGGCATTATTATATATCTGGCAGATTCCAGCCATGATCTCTGTACACAGGTATCTTAGGACATGTCCATATAAGTAATTCTGTCCTTCAACATGTGAGGGATAGAAGGTACAGAAGATGCACCTGTCTGGCATATATTCACCTTGAGCTTAAATAAAAAGGATGTGTGTCAATGGAGATATGAGAAACTTCTATTTATTGAGCACATTTCAAATGTTTAAGATGCGTCTTAGCATTATAGACCCAATACGCTTTTGAAGTATAGGCAGTCTTATTTATTCAGGCAATTATTGCAGCCACTTTGTACACAACAAAATCCCAGAAGGATCAAATGAAGAGTTAATCTGCTCTTATTCTGTTGATGGATAAATGGTGGGCACTTCTTCAAAGAATGTAATTGGAATTGTTTATGCATACTTGAGTAGGCAGATGGAGCCTTGGATTAGCATCTTGTCCCAAGAATGCCACCTCTGATAATGCTGCGTGCCCTCAGTGCTGCTTAGTGCAGGATGCCAGTGCCAATCCAGATGAATGCTTGAACCAACAACCAACTGTCTAAAAGGCAATCGTCTGCCACTGGGTCAAGCTGACACTTCAATAGTACATATTGATTTATGACCACTTGAGATGAGAATCAGACCACCTCCATAACATTACTCATTACAGTACCTGCCTCAACACATTTGATCCTGAAGTCCTCATCTATGTCTTTTTTTCAACTCTAGACTTGATTATTACATTGTTCTCTTGGCTGGCTTTCTATGTTTAATAACACTTCTATCCATAAACCTGAGTTCATTCAAATTTCTGTAAAGGTAAAGTCACCATTGTTCTAGCTAGGCTAACCTCCCCTTTGAGGTGGAGGGCTGACTGTGGTGATTTAAACTGAGAATCACCACACCTCAAGCAAGGGGCAAGCTGAACACATGCTTGAGAGTTTGGTATTAATAAGTCTCATATGCAATTGGTGTGGAGGTTTCAAATGTTTGATGTGGCATTAGGTCACATTAACGCATGTTACGTTGAATGAGGGCAGGAGACCACATTATCAATCCCAACAAGTTTTATTTCTTTAAGAAATTGTTATTATTCTGCATAGATTGAATTCTCAGCCCACTTGCAGTCAGAAAATAATGGCAACCTAGGCAATCCACTGACCCCTGAGTGGTATTTCAGTTTGTTCTCCATGTTGTTGGTCCTCTGGTAATATGGGGACACTTTGGTGGATGACTGAATGCTTCTGATGAGATGCCATGCTCACTTAAATTGTGAGTTGGAAAATTGAAGCTTTTATGTTTCCTGAGCCAGATTACTTTCAAGCATGACATCTCTGATCGCAGGACTGTAAAATTTACACTGGTTTACCTTGAGCTATGTCTACTTGTTGCCAGTGCTGCCCACTTTGGTTAAGTTTCTGTGCCATCATAAAATATATCTGCAGGATGTGAAAAACATCACAACATATGACTCTTTGGGATGCATTTGTTGCCATGATGCCGGTTAACATGGACCATGGCAAGGTCTAAGAACATAAGAACATAAGAAGTAGCAGCAGGAGTAGGCCATCTAGCCCTTCGAGCCTGCCCCGCCATTCAATAAGATCATGGCTGATCTGAAGTGGATCAGTTCCACTTTCCCGCTTTCTCCCCATAACCCTTAATTCCCTTGTCTGTCAAAAACCTATCTACCCGTGTCTTAAATATATTTAGCGAGGCAGCCTCCACCACTTCAACGGGCAGAGAATTCCAGAGATTCACCACCCTTTGAGTGAAGAAGTTCCTCCTCAACTTCGTTCTAAACTGCCCCCCCTCCCTTATCTTGAGGCGGTGCCCTCTAGTCCTGCTGTCCTTTCTGAGCGGGAAGAATCTCTCTACCTCTACCCTATCCATCCCTTTCATTATCTTATGTCTCTATAAGATCGCCCCTCATCCTTCTAAACTCCAAAGAGTACAGGCCCAGTCTATTTAGTCTCTCTTCATAGTCCAACCCCCTCATCTCTGGTATCAGCCTAGTGAACCTCCTCTGCGCTCCCTCCAAGGCCAAAATATCCTTGCGCAAGTGCGGCGACCAAAACAACACACAGTATTTCAGCTGCGGCCTCACCAGTACCCTGTACAGTTGCAGCAAGACCTCCCTGCTTTTATATTCTATCCCCCTCGCTATAAAGGCCAACATCCCATTCACCTTCTTGATCACCTGCTGCACCTGCAGACTGGGTTTTTGCGACTAATGGGGCTAAAAGTAAATGAGCAGAAAGTTCACTTCTAATGATATTGGTTGAAAGATAAACGCTGACGAGAACAGTTTGTCTTCTGTCCACCACAATCCAGAATCTACCACAGTTACCTGAACAGGCAGACAGAGCATCACACTTACATCCCACTCACAAGACCACACCTGGAGTACTGTGTACGGTCTTGGTCATCTTATTTAAGGAAGTTGGAAGCAGTTCAGAAAAGATTGATTGAACTAATGTCTGGGACGGGCCAGTTGGTTATAAAGAAAAGCTGAATAGACTTGGATTGTATCTTGAAGTTTCTTAATTAGTGTCATAAGTAGGCTTACATTAACATAGCAATGAAGTTACTGTAAAAATTCCCTAGTAACCACACTCCGGTGCCTGCTCAGGTACACCGAGGGAAAATTTAGCAAGGCCAATGCACCCTACCAGCATGTCTTTTGGACTATGGGAGGAAGCTGGAGCACCTGGAGGAAACCCACGCAGACACAGAGAGAATGTGCAGACTCCACACAGACAGGGACCCAAGCCAGAAATGGAACCTGGGTCCCTGGCGCTGTGAGGCAGCAGTGCTAACCACTGTGCCACCATGCCACCCCACAGGGTGGGTATGGATTGGATGTTTCCTCTTGTGGGAGTGTTTAGAACTAAGGATCACTGTTTGAAAATAAGGGATCATCCATTTAAAACAGAAATGAAGTGAAATTTGTTTTTTATCTCGGGGGATCCTAATTCTTTGAAAATCTCTTCCTGAGATGGTGCTGGAAACAGAGTCTGAATATTTTTAAGGAATAGATGGACGGATTCTTGATAAGCAAAGGGATGAAATATTATCGGGGGCAGGTGGGAAGCAGATTTGAGGTTATGCCATGATCTTAATAAATGATGGCGAGGGCTTGAGGGGCCAAATGGCCTCCTCCTCATCCTTGTCTGAGTGATTCTTTGGATGGTGCAGCACTCCCTCAGTATTGTCTTGAAGTAGCAACTTAGAGGATGAGCTAAATTTTCAGGCCTCCTCAACAGCAGAAACAGGTTAGCAGCATTACAAATATGACGTGTAATGATTTACTTCACAGCGCCCTGACAAGTTTAGTTGGTGGCCAATGAAAGAAAAGACTAAAGCAATCCTGTTTAATCCTGCAAAGCCAGCCTACACTGTTACCACATCATGTTTTATCCCTCATTCTAGAGATCACAGCCCAAGTAATCTACCTTCGCCTCGCTCAAAGGCTGACTGGGCCATTTGATATTGCATGACCTGGATCTGGCAGTCTGCCCTGGGGAGCCCAATCACTCTCTACCTGTAGACATGCACCCCAAGGCTGATGAGGGCCAACCCTCAAAATAATCCAGACTTCCAGCCAGGGCTATTGGCCAGCACATTCTAACCATCAGCTGGCCAAAGTCAGTTTGGAGAAAAAAATCGAACCAAGGGATATTGAGATTGCTACCTCAAGGCCAAAGCTGACAAAGTGATATAAATCAATAGTAAGAATGTTTATGTATGGAAAGGGGAGCGGATAGAAGGTTATCAGATTTCCTAACAATGGCATTTATTTGAAATCCTAACACATCACAGAAACAAAACATTGTCAACTACCCAGAAACACTCTTCACTATTCTTAATAGCAGAAATTTGATTGGCAGGAAAGATGTTATGTATTCCATTCAATGGTCCCTTGGAGTTATTGTTAATATGCAAACAGTTTTTCCATTTTATTGAATTTGAAATGTAAGTCATACACTTATTAACCACAATAAACTCTGTTCTACAACTCATTTCCATTTCTGAAACATAATCCACTGTTTCCTGTCTTTTTAGTCAGATTAAATCAAAATGGCATGATATTGTAAATTGTGCTCACTCGTCTCCTTTTTAAAACTGGGAAGAACTATACTGAAGGGTTTAATGACTCAATTAGAGATGGATATAATAGATGATTGCTTGTATTCTATAGAAGTTCTGTTTATTTCATACAGCCTATCTGCTATGGAGACACTAGCTTTTGTATAATTAGCTTATTGTTAGGTACCAGCACACAGGTTTAGACAGCCATTGTACACACTCTGAATAAGAAAAGAATACTCAATGTTGTTCTGTAATAAAATGTACAGCAAGTCTATATATTTGTAGTGTATTGCACCATTATCTTAGGGGTTGAACCCACCACTGAGCTGTTAACTATACACAAAATCACAGAAAACTCAGATTTCAGTTGTAAACTCATAAAATGACTTATTTTTTCCTTTCAAAAATGTCAACAGCAAGGCGTAAAGGGATGATGATATTACCTAAGGCACTGTTCCATTATTCCACAGCTGGATCTGTAAATGCCACAGTATTCCCCTGCTGAATAGCCTGCCACATCAATAATTTCTAATGGCCTAAAACATATTTCTACTAAATAGGAACCCATAATTTGGTGTCATTGAAAAGCAAAGAAGGGATATTTACTGTAACTGAGTAGTTTGTGGTTTGAGTGACAAAAGGCGGGAGAATAGATATTCTCAACCAACGAATGTCCCTTTATTAGGTCAAAGTTCTCAAATGGGAGGAAACAAACATCAAAATATCACTTATGATCTCAGTTCAGCACTGGTTGTAATAAATCTTTGTGCTGATGAGATGTTTAGCCAATGTTGATGTGATTCCATTTTCATTCTGCATTTGGTGCAAAGACTGCAGTATAACTGAACTGGAAAGACACTGATTCAATGGTGCAAAATGTTTTGAAAAGTGGTGTACGGTTACTTCAAGGAGATATCACACCACTTCAACTTTATATTGGTTACAGTATAAATGGAAACCCATTTTATCAACAACAGCTTAACAAGACTCCTGGCAGTGTGCTGAGAGCACCACCACCCCCCCCACCCCCGCCCACAACCCCGCACAACCCCTCATCCCTCACAATGTTAGCAAAAAGCCGATAAGGAAACAACGCTCTATACCTGTGTTTGTGCATGTCTGCATCCACACACAGGTCTCCAGTTTAAAATCTATTCCAGAAACATATTCCGTATCACAGAATAGCCATTAGTATGTGCGATTCATTTCTATGTGTTGTACACTACAGGTAAGGATTTGGTTAGGAAGAAGGTGCAGCATCTTTGACAACACCTTTGAAACAACAATTTCTGCCATCTAGAAGGACAAGAACAGTAGGTGTATGAGAATGCATCGCCTACAAGCTTGATTCCAAACCACACACCACCCTCACTTGATTCATACATAGTTGTTGGATCAAACTCTTGGAACTCTACACTTAAGACTACTGGGGGTGTAATTTGAATGCACAGACTGCAACAATTCAAGAAGTCAGTTCATCATCACCTTCACAATAGTAACCAGGGCTGGAGAGTACGATTCTGGCCTTGCTAGCAATGCTCAAATCCCAAGGATGGAAATAAATACGTGACAGAAATAACAATTACAGATATATTTACTGGTGCACAGTGTATTACTTGAAAATTGGCAGTTGTGATATACAGCTCAAGTACTGCAAGATAGTGTGAGTGGAATAATTTGAAATGGTGATTTACAATGTTCTGTTGCCAAGGTGGAGTCCCCCTAGATAGTAGCTCAGATCAATGCAACCCTACGTTGTTATAGGCCCATCACTGACCTGTGTTCTCTTCAAGACAGTCTCTACACAGGACTCTAATTTCAACACCAGTCAGATCCAGCTAGGCCAGCTGGATACTCACCAATTGCACTGGGAATGAGACCAAGACTGTTTTAGGTCCTGGGCCTCATTTAAATCCTGCTAGCCTATTTCCCAAGTGGAAATTTGCAGGAAGTAAAAGAAAATGCTGCAACCAAGAAGCAGCATCCTGTAGCTGCTGGGATCAACAACTCAACTGTCTTATAGGGGCTTTATGAGCAGGAAGAGTAGATTCTGAATAGGGGAAGTCTTAGCTTATCTTGTGTAACACTAGTGACTTTCCCCTCTCAGATGAGCATTAAAATTGCAGTCAATTCCAACTGTATCCTTGATATACGTATGCAAAGGAGGACCTAGCCAACTTGGAGTGAGTGTCCATAGAACCATTCTGTGGATCAGGTTAAAACCCAAAGGTTGGGATCCTGGAGGTTCTCAGATGCATATCTAATCTGAGTAACTTTTACTGCCAACAACTGGGCTAACAAGATTCAGATCATAATCTCACAACATTATTCCTCTAGCATATTTGGGATGGTGGCTTAATATAAAGTCAATTACTTTAGTTCACTTGGTGAGATCATTTAACCTTTTACAGTATTGTTTTCAGATCTTGGATCAGTGCATTTTTGTTGTCATTTTTTTCCAGAGTCAGTACACTCACCTGTGGTAGATACTTCAGTACAGCACTGTGAGAGTGCTGCCCTATTGGAGCTACCAGCTTTCAGGTGAGACATCAAACTGAGGGTTCATCTGTTCTTTGCTTCAAGGAGCAATGTTCTCTCCAATGTTCTGGCCAATAGACAACAAGTAAAAACAGACTTCCTTGTTATTATCACTTTGCTGTTCCCAAGAGCTTGCTATGTACAAATATACTGTAACTTTCCTATGTTACAAAACGACAATACATCAAGAAAGTAATATGCTTTTCAAACCTAAAAATTCCTCAGAATAGCAATCAGTGTCAGATTGCCAATCCGTACTCACTTACCTAACATTGCTGACTCAAGTCGAGTGAGATCCGGGCAATGCAGGGGACACTGGGCCCAGCATGGTAGTCTAACAGTGTCAGAGCAAAAGCGCATATGCCTCATTTTTTACTGTGCTAGTTACCATAATGCAGGTAAATTTAATGGTAGCATTGAAACCGACAAATCAAGGAGAAGGTAAACCTTCAGGCGAACTGGATAGGATTAGGGAGAGGAATCGTCTGGATAATGCCCAAGAAACAATGCTTTTCGCTGTATGCTAATACATATGACAATAATAAATCAAATCAAATCAATTGCCCAGAGGAAGTTAGTGCTTCTGAGTCATTGTTCTGCAAACCCTTGCTTGGAAACCTCTGAGAGGGATTCCCCAGCGCATTTCTGGGGTATCCCTCAAATCTGGCACTGGGGAGACCGGAAGTTATGGCCCATTATAAATGAAAATTCTTTTTTCCTTTAGTCTCAAATAGGTTCTTGTGTCTCTGAGATACTTGCTCCAGCAATATTTCTAGAACCACATCCATAAAACAGGTGCACAACTTCTTTTAGATGTCTTTTTTGGGTCAGAGGCACTCACTGTTCATTTTTACTACTGCAGTCTTCAAATTCTGCAGCAATACAAGATTTCCAACTCACATAACAGAAACCTTGGGTTAATTAGGAGCTTGCTGATGCTATTGTAACTTTTTGGTACAAAAAATAGTCTAATTCGCTTCCAAAATGATAGCTGCGAATGTGAATATTATTCAAAGTGACAAAAATTGATCGACAAGACAGTAGTCATTTAATATAATTGATCGGCAAGAAACATATATGGTACTTTTAATTGCAAAGTTCGCTGGAGTATTAAATGACTTATAATGTTTGAAGTTCCACAGGTTTGGCACATTACTTTGCCAATTTTTTTTTCTATCTATAAAACAAGAAAGATTACAAATTCCCTTGAAATCATTTTTCATGCACACTATAAACAAGATGAAAAACTTGTCCAATTGTGCAATGCCAACAGGTAATTGTGCCCCCAGCAATAATGGACTACAACTGAATAATTGAGTATGTAAAGCTAGAATTTGATCCAAGGTTATACGTAAAGGAATGATTGAGCAGAAAATATTTAATATTTTCCAGCTGCTACAAATGGGATTTTGACTAATGCCCTAAGAGTTTATTTATTTTGCAAGATTGCTAAAGAATGAAAAGAGTTGGTCTATTTCTGTAGTGTGTTCTGTATGCGTTACGACAATCATTAATTACAATTTTGTCATCAAGCCTTAAAAAGTCTTTCTTTTGTCATTGTGTACTATGAAATTTGGAAGTAGGTTCTAAGCAACATATCAATGTTTAAATGAAGCATGCAAAAGTACAATACCTATACCTTTGGACTGTGGCGTTTTAACGTAGGAGTACATACGAGACAGAATGGCTGAACAATGCAGATAATTGGAGGAAGACCTTTACTAGGTTGTAGGATATGACTAATACCAACTATTGTTGAATAGCAGTTTGCTTGTGGCTATGTAAATGGAAATGAGCAAGAGAACCATTTGGTCACTTAGGCATTGGCACAATTCCACATGAACATGAGGTCAATTTACTCTGTCAACATCAATTTGTCAACTTTTTGTAAGACCTACTCGTTGTAACTAGGACTGACCTTCCCTTCCTGGAAGGAAGAAACAGCAAACGGGGAAATAAGAATACTGGTCTGAACTGGTCTTGTATGTTTTAAAATGGAACACCAGTAAAATAGAGAAATGTGAATACTGGTCTGAACTTTTTTTTTCCATTCTGGGTTGTTTTCTCTTGATATAATAGATTTAATTGTAGAAATATTATGAATAGCCCCCAAAAAAATCAAAGTTGAAATCTGCAGCACCCATGCACGATCGACCTGGTTGTTCCAGATCTTGAGTGTCTCAGTCAGTGGCCACCTCTTGCTCCTAATTTTTATGTTCATATTTTTGTCATTAAAGGAATCCCTAGAGGCAGCTCAAAAAAACAAACTTCAAAGACATTTTAGTCAATACATTTCTCCTGGCTCCACTGCTGTCTGTAGCCTGCCCCCTTCCACCTCAGGACCTGTCTGCAAGCCAGATTAGAACCAATTTGGATTGAGTAAGTCCTGGCCAGTTAGCTACATCAGACCGATTAATTGTTGGTCACAATCATTTGTCCATGGCAAATGAAGTCTGAGACCAGAGTTCAATCTAATTTCAGACTAACATATTTCACTACACATTATAATCAAACCTCTGGCTGAATTTCTCTTCCAATTTTTTAAATGAAAGTTATTTATTCTTTTATTTCAATATGAAAATGATTTTTTATCATCTTCTTTGCTTAATAGTTTAGAAGGGAGACACATGACCTCATTCCAGTCTGTTTTGGATGCTGCAATGTAATCAGTTGTGGAGAGATACTAGAAGGTGTCCTAATTCCACCTATTTTCCATCTACCCACCTCCTATCCCACCCATTACTGGGGACCGAAGGTTTATTTTGACCTCTCCTCCTTTAAGACCCCCTTAAAATTCCATCATTGACTATACTCAGGGCTGAGCTAGACATATTTTCTATCTTTCAGGAAGACAAGGGATATAGTGAGAAGCTGGGAAAGTGGAGTTGAGACAGAAAATTAGCCATGATCTTATTGAATGGTGGAGCAGACTCAAGAGGACAAATGGCTGTCTGCTGCTCCTATTCCTTCCATTCTCAACTTTGTAAGTACAAAACCTCATTGTGGAGCTTCAGCAGATACAAGCATAGCTAGTCCAATTTTTCCACATCAGAGAACTCACCATTCCAGGTATTAGTTTGGTAACTCTCCTCTGAACTGCTTCCAATGCATTTACATCCTTCCATAAATAAGATGACACAGTACGCCAAACGTGTTTTCACTAGTGCCCTATATAAGCGAAGTATAATCTCCCCACTTTTATATTAATTTACTCTTGCAATAAGTGATAACATTCTATTGGCATTCTTAATTACTTGCTATACCTGCCTTCTAGCCTTTTATGATTCATGCACTAGGACAACCTGATCCCTCTGCACCTAAGAGCTTTGTAATCACCCATCGTTTAGATAAATGCTTCTCTTTTATTCTTCTAGCCAAAATGAACAATTCAGCACTTTCTCACATTATGCTTCAATTGTCAGATCTTTTCCCACTAACTAAACCTATCTATCTCTTTTTATACCCTCCTTATACTTTCTTCAAAGTTTCCCATTTCAGCTATCTGCAACAGGAAGCAATGAAAAAAGAGTTTTAAACAAAAAAGTCAGAGCAAAAATTGTTTTAAAATCAATCTTCAGATCTCAGAGGAGCAAACTGCTTGCAAACATTATTAGCTTAACATTTTTTTGCACAGTAGAACAGTTGATAAGTTTAGAAAACAGCTCCTGAAAACAACAGGTGCCCATCGCACCCAACAAAGTGCAGAAAGATCAAAGAGAAAAAATGTAGCAGTTCATATTCAGCCATTCTTAAAAGGACAATGATGTTTAAAACAATAACTCAAAACAAAATAAGTTAAATAGCCAAGGACCAAAAATGCAACTTACCAGATCAGCTTAGACTCATCCCAGGGCCAAGCTTAAGCTCAGTCCATCACACAAACCAGCTTCCCATCCACTGATTCTGTCTACACTTCCCACTGCCTCGGAAAAGCAGCCAGCATAATCAAGGACCCCACGCACGCCGGACATACTGTCTTCCAACTTCTTCCATCGGAAAAAAGATTCAAAAGTCTAAGGTCACGTACCAACGTACCACAGAATTTCTTCTTCCCTGCTGCCATCAGACTTTTGAATGGACCTACCATATATTAAGTTGGTCTTTGTCTGCAGCCTAGCTATGACTAAAACACTACTGCATCCTCTCTTTTCCTTTGTCTGTATAGTGCACAAGAAACAATACATTTCACTATATACCAATATATGTGACAATAATAAACAAAATCAAATCAAAAGCCTAATGAAACATTGGTGCCCTGGAAAACAGAATTTTTCAACCACTGGAGAACATCAAGTTTCAGAAGAAAGCAAGAGAAGTCCAGATCAATGCCTTTCTAACCTTGTTTGGTGAACTTACTGGTAACATATTCCTAATACTTGAATAATCCTCAACCATCTTTGATGGGGAGAGGGCGGGAATGTGGAACTGAGCCACGACAGATCAGCCATGATCTTATTGAATGGGGGGGCAGGCTCGAAGGCTAGTTGGCCTACTCCTGCTCCTATTTCTTATGTTCTTATGTTCTTATATATTAGCAGCCTTTAAAAAATGTTTAATCTTTAAGAGGAGGAGAGTCTAGAGCTTTAAACGAGGCATACCAAACCACCTGCAAAATGATGAAAAGGCAAAAGACACCATCCAAACAAACCGCGCAGGAGTCGTCATAGAGGCACAGGGATTTTTGGATGACCCAGTAATAAGTCTTTATGGGAAGCACGTGACAGAAGTCCACAATGATTTTTTGTTGAAAACATGGACACATTTCCCAAACTGTAGCAGCAGCTGGTAGTGAACAACAAAAAGAAAGGCCTGTAGCAGGGCGATCAAGAAAAGGCAGAAGCGCAATAAGAGAAGCTTATCTTGAAGCTGAGTTGGAAGAACTCAACCCGAAGTATTGTCAGGCACACGAGCAGACAAGAAAGGCACTTACAGAAGACATTGCCTCGGAAGTCACTTTGACAAATGAATACATGTCCCTGGATGTTGGAAAAGACATTGAATACTGCTTCAGAAAAAGTTGCGTTAGAGCCATTAACAATGACAAAGCTATATATTTATACAAAGATTGAGAAGACAAGAGCTGAACAAGAATATAATCAGTCAAAAGCAAAGCTAATTGTCCTTCAGGATTAGGTTCAAAACCAGTCCATTATCCTTCAGCAATGTGATGAAATAAATAATGCTCTGAGCAGCAGAGTGAAAGAGCAGCACAACAAACTCAATGAGTACATTACAAAAAAAACTCAATACAAAGTACTTGTATTTTCCAATGAAAATGAAAACCTGTTGAAAAACCTTCACACTCTACAAGGGTCCCTCAGGTCTGAGTTTGCCCTTTGGAAACATCATGAAGTGAAACAATATGAACAGAATGCCACTCTGACAGAACTAATGAACCAATTTTCAGAAAAAGATGTTCACTCTTCTGAGAGGAAACCAACAGGCTAACAAGAAAGAGACTCTAGCACTGATGGTACCATGACACATTTGGAAGGATCCTTGGAAAAATATGACATTCACAAAGAGGTATATGAAGAGATGAAAATCAAGAATATTGAATGAGAAGCAAAGGTAGAAGTTCTCACTAGAGTGTAAAGTATTTCAAGAAGAATGGGAAGAAGGGCAGTTACAGTCCGACGGTAATGGGTTATAGTTGATTTTTGCTTACAAGGTCAGAGAGTGATCTTGAAAGGTAACTCAGAGGAAGTATACTTTGCTATGATAATGTAGACAGTCTATTTACATAAATCTTTGACCCTGAGTCTCCTCCGTAAGCTTGTAACTGAATGAAATATATTATTTACATCACCCTACATCGACCACCCCCCCCCCAGCTCCTCACAAAATGTCTCTGCCTTCACCCCTCATTCACACAGATAACAATTTTGTTGGTTTCACTAAAGTCCAAATCTTGTTGTCAGATCTCTCAGAGGATATATAAAATTCAAATTCTCCATGTTCTCTTTTGGATTTTGATTGCATCTATTGGGCTTCATCCTTTCTGTGATTGTGTTCCTGCTCATGCTGAAATGTACATTAAAAGCTTTTATAACATCTTTGTATGTCACCATTTTGTATTTTTACCCTGTCTGATATTATGTCATCTGTATTGCTGCCATTGGCATATTGAGGGGTACTGGCCTGACCTTTGCTGAGATTTTTTGCTAATACTGGGCCAGTTGTGTAAATAGATATTTAGGTAAACCTATGGCACCAGTTTTGTCACTTTGCAGCCTGATCTGGGCCTTGCGCATGTTCAACGCACTGTGGTAAGGATAAGATTTGCTCTAGCCTTTCTGATGCTATTGTCTGTGTGTGTCTAAGTTAAGATTTTCATACTAGGATCAGTCAAGATGGCTGGAGGAAAGGCTGGTGATAAAGTTTAACTTTTATTAAACATTCTTTGAACTAGGAAAAAGGATAAGGCTAACCAAGAGGCTTTACATAGAACTGTCTCTCACTATACTGTGTTGTCTCGTGACGTTATAGCACTGATCATGTACATTAAGCCTTTACACAACAGATATATGTTCAATTCTGACTCCAAAATCTGAGCAATATTACTGTTGGGTTATCTCAGAAGACATTTACTTTTATCAGAGGTCTGGCCGGTTTTATTTACAAAACCAACTGCATGCAAGATTACAGAACATCAGGACAGGGCTACATCTCACTTCTTAAGTTCAGCTTACTCAACTCTGGCTTGATTTAGCCTTTGTTTTTTGGTCTGCTCCACCAGCTTTCAGGAGATTGTAGAAAGTCTGACAGGATTTCTCTGAAAACACTGACCAGTATTATATCTCTTACTGAGTCATCTTTTAATGTCCCATTCTCACAATTGTTAGCCAAATTGGAGAAATAATTTATGAATGAATCAATTCCTTTTCCTTTAACTTGCTTGATTAAATTTTGCCTTCTGTATTACAGTGTTTTGAAAGTGACAAAAATGTGGTGCAAAGGCTCCTTCTAAGAGGTTGTCTCCTCGATCACCTCTTGTCTGGCTAGCACACTGTTTGCGATGCTACAGAGAGTGTATAACAATGTGCCAACCTTGTCCTTGTTATTCTTCCTCACCAAACCTGAAGCAAGGCAAAACAATACTGAGTGAAGCACCTTCTCCAGTTTTGCCATTGCTCAGCTTATTTGGGGCTCTCTACAATCTGGAATTACTCTGGGAGAGGTACAGTAGAAGTCATTTTTCACCCTATGTCGAGGTTTCAGTTTCCTGCACTGCTTTCTGTGCTAGTCATTGGGCTGACTGCATGGTTTTCCTCTCTAGTCTGGTTATCAAGTTGTCCTCTAAGTCCTCCACCCACTGCTCTCTGCTGCTGCTGGACTTCTTTTTGGGTTGTTTCCGCCATTTATTTTTTAATAAATTGAGCGTGACTCATTGAGGCTTCAGAACACAAAGGCTTTATTGCTAAAGCAATGAGTAATGATATATACAAATAAGGTCAGAGACAATAACAATGTAACTGCACCCTACACCTCCATGGCTCCTACTACTATTGTTCCCAACCCAGGATAGCACTCCTTTGGCTCAGCTTCCTGCTTGAACACTCCACGGTGTCTGGCTCGACCACACTTTTAACATTTAAGAAAAACTTGGACGGGTACATGGATGAGAGGGATGTGGAGGGATATGGTCCAAGTGCAGGTCAGTGGGACTAGGCAAAAAATGGTTTGGCACAGACAAGAAGGGCCAAAAGGCCTGTTTCTGAGCTGTAATTTCCTATGGTTCTTTGGTTCTTTAGCTCCCTTATAGGGGCCACACTGCCACACATTCATTGTTTCTCTGTGGGTGTAGGCAACATTCACCGGAATTTTACCGTTCTGCCTGACACGGAAATCAGATCGGACGAGGGGTGGACAATGGGAAGCTCCATTGACCTCGGGTGGGATTTTCCGGTCTTAAGTCAAACGAGGCTGTAAAATCTACTCTTTGAGTGTAAGAGATCTGGCTAGAGACAAAGATCTTTCTTTAAAAGTAGCTTTATTCACAGAACTAACTATATACATGATTGCAGAACGTCAGGACAGAACTACTGCTCTTCTCTTACGTTCTTCTCACACATCTCTCTCTCATTCAGTGACACCATTATGACATAGCTCCTTACATGCACATGCTCAGCAGCTGTTATTAGAATAATGTTAGAGTCAACCCTTTACTCTGCAAACACAATCCAGTTTCAGTCCAAATCACATTTCCAATATGATGTTAAACCAAGATCTGACCTATCCTCTCAGCTGCAATAAGTCCACAATACCAAGATGAGTAGAATTCTCTCTGGCCAATATTTACCTGTCAACCAACACGAAAAACAAATCATCTGGTCATTACCACATTGATGTTTGTGGAACTTTTCTGTGTGCAAACCTATATATTACAACAGCAACTACCCTTTTAAAATAAAGGCTGTAAAACAAATTGACTGTAAAGCACTTTGGCACGTCCTGTAATTGTGAAATGCACCATATAAATGCAATCTCTTTCTTTTTCTGCCTAAAGTTTAGAAAAGGTAGGTTCAATGTCAACACCACCGTTCCCTTTCCCCCATCCCCACGAGGCTGCTCGGTGGCACAGTGGTTAGTACTGTTGCCTCATCGTCTTAGGGACCCGGATTCAATTTCCAGCTTGGGTCACTGTCTGTGTGGAGTTTGCACGTTCTCCCTGTGCCTGTGTGGGTTTCCTCCAGGTGCTCCGGTTTCCTCCTACAGTCCGCAAAGGTACATTAGCCGTGCTCAACTCTTCCTCTGTGTATGCAAACAGGTGCTGGAGTGTGGCGACCAGGGGATTTTCACATTAACTTCATCGAGTGTTAATATAAGCCTACTTGTGACTGTTAAATTAACTTTAACTTTAGCACTGTCTAACTAATCTGAAAATTAACTGACCATATTATCTCTCCTTGTTATATGGTATCTATACTTTATTAAGTTATTTTGCCTGCCGTGTAAATGTGATATTTCATATCTCTACATGTATCCTGTCTGGTTGTACATGGACAAGTGTTCGACATGGAGCAGCTCCATTTGTCACCATGAAAATTGTTGTTAGTTAGGATGATTTAGTGTCACCTAACACAAAGATTTTCATTTCAGAGGTTGTTTGTTCACTGTTAAACAAGCCTGGTTTTCTATTCCTCCAAGTTTATTATTTTATACAAAATACTTCAATCAACTCCTATTGGTTCTATTTTGTTAATACTACAAGGATCATTTGCCTTCTTATTAATTCTCACTGTGCTACTGCAGCTGAGAATTAATGGCTGCGATTCTCCCAAAAGTGCTGAATTGGCAGGAAAACTGTTCTAAATCTTGATTGTTTTGTCAGTTCAGCTTCTCACCTGAATCTTTGCACTCCGTGCATTGCAGAGTTGTGAATCTCATTAAAAACCTAAGGGGGTGTTGGGGTGGCCTTTTGCACCGGAGAATGACAGTTCTGAAACTCTGCGCGTGCTCAGTTGTCTCAATCTGTCAGACTCCCTGTTTGCTGGCCAACTTGATTGCTGGCCAGCCCGGAATTCCCGCAGAGCTGCCCCTCCAGCACCCCCCCTACCCCGCAGGGCCCGATTGTGGCCCCCGCAACAATTATACGGCTATCTTGGAGCCCCCCAATGCACAGCCCACACCCCAGCAGTGGTGATCCCCTAGCCCCCTTACTCCAGCAGACCTCCCCCACACTGACCTCTCCTGGGGTCAGAACCCTCTCCTGGAGGTAGCCGGCCCAACCGGCTGATCCCCCATTCCCCCCCAGCCCACCTCAATCTCTGCCCTCCCTTCACCCCAGCCCGATTCTGTCTGCAAAGTGGCAGTAGAACTGCCCATCCACACTAATCACTCCTGCCCACAATTGGCCCTGCCCCTTTGCACTACCTGATGTCGTTGGGCAGTGCCAAGGTGCCCCCTGCGCATGGGCACTTTGCCCCTTGGGCAGCATTGGGGACACAGGCTGGTACTGCCAGGGTGCCTATGCCCAGGGGGCACCACGGCCTCGCTGCCAGAGCCCCTGGGGAGGCCCTGATTGCTCCACCTTCATTCCAGCGGGGTGTCCTGCTAGTTCCATGAATGTGGGAGCCAGTGTAAACCCCGCCGGAATGAAGTACTCCTCGTGGGACGGGAGATTTGATCAGGACCTGAAAGATCCTGATAATGACCTGCAAAACATATTTAAAATAAATTTCAAAAAGATTCAAATTATTTACCTGCCTTCCTGCTGGCGTCCAACGTGGTCTGTTCGCCAATCTGGGAGATGTGCATGCGCTCCTGGTGCATGCGCAAATCCCGGTTCAAGGCTGGCGACACACATCTCCGACCTCGATCTGCCAGAAAAGTTGCAGGTCACGATGGGAGAATGGCGGCTAACAATTCCAGCTTTTACAGTTGCACCATAGAAAGCATTCTTTCTGATTGTATCACAGCTTGGCATGGCTCCTGCTCTGCCCAAGACCACAAAAACCCACAAAGCGTCTTGACCAAAGCCCAATCCATCACACAAACCAGCCTTCCATCTACTGACCCTGTCTACACTTCCCACTGCTTCGGAAAACCAGCCGGGAAAATCAAGGACCCCATACACTCCGGGCATTCTCTCTTCAACCTTCTTCCATCGGGAAAAATAATACAAAAGTCTGAGGACATGTCCAACTGGCTCAAGAACGGCTTCTTCTCTGCTGCCTTCAGACTTTTGAATAGACTCACATGGTATTAAGCTGATCTTTCTCTACACCCTAGCTATAACTGTAACACGACATTCTGCACTCTCTCCTTTCCTCCTTTATGTATGACATGCTTTGTCTGTATAGCGCGTAAGAAACAATACTTTTCACTGTATACTAATACATGTGACAATAAATGAAATCAAAAATAGATCTCCCCTATTAGAACTTATGAGATTTATATGGCTGAACCTAACCTAAATGGTTGAACTCTCTCATCCCTATGTCGGTGACTGGCACTATGGGTATTCTAGTTTAAATCTATCTCGACTAGGCTGACCACAGAACAAATCAGAAAACATGTATTACTGAAGACCAATTTAGTCATACAATGTTATCATTATAAGTTTAACTTATTCATTTAGTCTGTCCCTCATGTTCATGATAGATAAGAAGGTAGACAGTAGGATATCTGCTTGAATTGATTCGCTACATAAAGTCTTTTGAACAAGATAACCTTAGAATTGAACACCAGGCCAATTTTTGTCTGTATCGAAAGGAATTGCCAGGGTAACTCTTGGCTCTCTAGGAGGTATATGACAGTGGATAAAAATTATGTAAATTTGAGCTGCAGTGTTATAATTTAACAAAATGAATCAGGTTTGTGGTGATGAATTTTCACAAAAGAGAGTGAATAAAGGAAGTGGAAAGTGGTAGTTAAATTGTGAGGGGAAGATAATGGTGATATTAACGCAACACAAAGTCGGCATCATGTGCGAATACATATGTTTGTATTTTTTGTGAGATCTATGAAAGATTATATTTTTCTCATCTTTGCTGCTTCATCACTGATGCTTCTTACTTTTAAAGCCGTATTTTTAAACATAAGCCCAACAAAGGAAGCAGCACATTTTACTTTGATCTAAGCTAAACTTTTCAAAGCTTTATTTCGCCATTTGAATGACCATTTCATAAAATATAGTGTTTTAAAGAAGGTGAAATCATAAAAGATTTCTGTTAATATTGCACATGGTTACTGAAGCTATGATAGCAAATGTGAAATATGTATTTTAGTAAGCAAGCAAGAACTATCATTTGAGATCTGAAAACTCTCTGAGAAGCATATAAACATACAAACATAATGGTATGTATTTGTTCCTATTGGCTCATTGTGAAGCCCTGCTATAGTAATGTAGTACTGTATACGAACATAAGTGATCATGTAAGATGTAGACCAGAGAACAGAGAGAGAAGCAGCAGCCATGGAAGAGATCAAACACCACAAATATAGACTCTGTTAATTTTTAACTCAGTGCTTCCAAGTGTCACATATTTAAGGTGCAAGGGGTAAGGTTTAAATGAGATATACGAGGCACATTTTTTACACAGAGTAGTGGGTGCCTGGAACTCATTGCTGGGGGAGGTAGTGGAAGTAGATACGGTAGTGACTTTTAACTCTTGACAAATACATGAATAGAACCATAGAACCATAGAAAATTACGGCTCAGAAAAAGGCCTTTGGCCCTTCTAGTCTGTGCCAAACCATTTTTTGCCTAGTCCCACTGACCTGCACTTGGACCATAACCCTCCATATCCCTCTCATCCATGAACCCGTCCAAGATTTTCTTAAATGTTAAAAGTGACCCCGCAATTACCACTTTATCTGGCAACTCATTCCACACCCCTACCACTCTCTGCGTGAAGAATCCCCCCCTAATATTCCCTCTAAACTTTTCTCCTTTCACCCTTAACCCATGCCCTCTGGTTTTTTTTTCTCCTCTAGCCTCAGTGGAAAAAGCCTGCTTGCATTCACTCTATCTATACCCATCAAAATCTTATACACCTCTATCAAATCTCCCCTCATTCTTCTATGCTCCAGGGAATAAAGTCCTAACCTGTTCAATCTCTCTGTAACACAGCTTCTCACGTCCCGGCAACATCCATGTGAACATTCTCTGCACTCTTTCAACCTTAATTACATCCTGTAAATAGGTGACCAAAACTGTACACAATACTCTAAATTCGGCCTCACCAATGTGTTATACAACCTTACCATAACATTCCAACTCTTATACTCGATACTCTGATTTATAAAGGCCAATGTACCAAAAGCACTCTTTATGACCCAATCCACCTGTGAATAGGGTAGGAATAGAGGGAGATGGTCCCTGGAAGGGTAGGGAGTTTTAGTTAAGTTGGGCAGCGTGGCCGGTGCAGGCTTGGAGGGTTGAAGTGCCTGTTCCTGTAATTTTCTTTATTATTTGTTCTTTTTGTCATGTTTCCAAATACACAGAAAAAACTGGCAATGAGGACAGTGGCTATGTGCTTGCTGAGTCACTCAAAGAAAATTTTTTTGATAAGTGGGTGAAGAAAACCAATGTAGTGACTGGAAAAGTGGTTGTGAAGTACAGTTAGGAGAAAGCAGCAGAGGAAAATAAGGGTGGCGCTTCTTGGCGTTGTTGGAGATTTTATTGAAAATGCGGAGCAATGGAGCTCTTTGAGCAAACACTTTGACTGGAGAATCCCAACTGTGAGTGAGGTCAGAGAAATCTGGCCAGATGTTTAACATATACGATTTGTATTTATGTTTTAAGTAAAGCCATACACTCTCTTTGGCTTGATTCCGAGTTGTATGTTTTTATTGTAAAAGATTCCCAGTTACAATTTGAAACATAGACTTTGATTTTACAGGTACTGAGTGATTTTAAATCTTTCATTGGACTATAAAAAAAATTAATGTGAAAGCTACAAATTCCTAATATAAATTGTCAATTAAGTATAATCACGTATCTCATACGGAGATGATAGCATTTCATTATTTACTATCATTCTGTGGATCAAAGCTTTTATTGGATCAGAAAGAATAATTTTACTGAATATTGGTGTGTCACCCCAGTTTACTTGGAAAGAAAACTCAGCTTTGATGGTTATTAGTAGCACTGGTGCAATCAGGTCTACAGACAGCAAGAGATGACAGACTGACAATACTCAGTCTGACCTTGGAGATAGTGTGGGCAGAGTTAGCTGCTGCATCCTGAGACAAGTTCAGTTAAGAATATCACTGGGATATGAAGGAAGATTGGTAGATGGAACATGAAACATATCAGGCGGCTGATCCTAAATTGAGTACAGTTATTTTATTTAATCTAGTTTAAAGATTATTTAGCAGTTATTTCCATCTTCATCCACA
Organism: Carcharhinus amblyrhynchos; assembly: GCF_965287045.1. Lineage (NCBI taxonomy): Eukaryota > Metazoa > Chordata > Chondrichthyes > Carcharhiniformes > Carcharhinidae > Carcharhinus > Carcharhinus amblyrhynchos. The sequence goes on along the minus strand of NC_137331.1, from coordinate 81,307,572 downwards.
GATTGTATTTTTCAACTGATAAATGGAAGACTTGATGAATAATTTATTTTAATTATTTAATTTAAAATTAATTCCTTTATCATAAATGCCTGTTCTTTGTAAATTTTTCAATGTCATTTAGGACTGGAAATTAACCTACTCGTATCTTGTAGCAAAAATATGACATTCCTTTCCCATCTTTGCATCAAATGGGCAGATGTGACACATGATACAGGATGGGATTTTGTAGCCTTGCTCGTCCTGAAACTGTAAAAGCCCTGCCCAAGGTCAATGGACCTTTGCATGGTCTGCCCCTCACCTGCTCCAATTCACATGGATGGTAAACTCCTGGCCAGAATGTTCATGTTACTTAAACAGCTGAACAAAACTGATAATTTGCACAAGGCAAGAAAGCCACCACCAACATAAAGTAACAGGATTGTACACCATCCATAATTTGCACTGCAGCAATTCACTGAGACTTCTTCGACAGCACTTTCTAAACCCAGGACCTCTTTGGCCTAGAAGGAAAAGGGCAGCAGATACATGGGAACATGAAATTCCTCTCCAAGCTGCAGCTCCTTCTGAGTTGGAACTACATTGCTGTTTTTTCACTGTTGCTGAAACACATTCTTGGAACTCCTTTCCTAAGAGTACTGTAGTTGTACCTACATCAGGTGGATTGCAGCAATTCAAGAAAGTGGCTCACGACCACCTTCTCAAGGGCAATTACGGATGAGCAAGAGATTTTACCCTTGCCAGTGATGATCACCTGCCATGAAAGAAAAGTGTATCTGCAAAATGCAAATTTGTGTAAATCATGGAATAGTTGCAGCTCTATTGCTCTCTGCAAATTTTCTTCCTTTCAGTTGCTTATCCATAGCCTCCACTATACTCTCAGTCAGTGCATTCTAGATTGTGCTGTCTGTTGCACGAGAAAGCTTTTCCTCCTATTACTTTTGGTTTGCTTACCTTAAGTCTGTGTCCTTAGGTTCTCAACCCTTTTGCCATTGGGAACAGATTCTCTTGATTTGCTCTGTCTATACCCCTCATGATTTTGACCACCTCAAACAAATCACCTCTCAACTTTTATTTTCTAAGGAGTAGAAAACCAACTTCTCCAACTTAACCACATAATGGAAGTTCCTCTTCCCTGAAATCATTGTCACAACTCTTCTCTTTGCAAACTCTATTAACTCCTCACAAAATCGGACTTAACACTCCACTTGAGGCTGTATCACTGCAAGGTTCCTTGCTTTTGCCTTCTATGTCTCTATAAAGCCCAGGATTCCATAGGCCTTTCTATTCACTCTCTATTCAACCTGCCTTGTCACCTTAAACAGTTTGTGCACAAGTATCCCAGCAAGCGGCATTGGTGATAGGAACAAGATAAATGGCAAAAATCTTCTGTAACATTGCCAAAAGGACCACAGGGTGAAATTTAATGGTTGCAATGGTAGGGCTGTCCATTGACTGTAAAACTGGTGGCAACTCCACCATGGTCATTTCTGGGAGTTCCTTTGAGATAATCAGATTGGCTGTGGTGGGCCTTCTGATCCACCAGGGGTAATTTCCTACCAGGCTTCCCAGGGTGTTGGGTGGATCTTTCCTCTGCCCTCCAATCCCAGAGAACTGTTAGCCAATCAGAGGTTTTGTTGGGAAGGTGGGATGTTGGGAAGGTGACGAGTCTCATTCATAGCTGCTCATTAATCACGTTTTGTTTTTTATTTGGTGCTCGTTATATGCTAAGTTAATTTCCATAGATTATTAATGGATTCATATATTCCTGGTTATATTCCTGGCAATGTGATGAATTAAATCCTTCAGCTGATACCGGCAATGCATTTAGAAACTGATGGAAACTCAGAGAACTATTCCACACTCATTGGATCTTTTATTCATATTATCTCGCCTTAAATCAGACTTTTTTGCTCTAACCAAATCAATTTATTCCCTGTTGAATTAAAGGGATATTTTCATTGATATTTTAGTTAACGGGTGAATACGTAGATGTTTGCCAAGGTAAAGATTTAATCTCTTTTTAAAAAATTACTAATAGTCCTCATGTTTAAAACAAAATGAGTGGGAATGACAGCTAATTAAGGCAGTAAAAGAAGTCCAATTGAAATTCTGCATAGAACCATTAAGTTACAATGATCCATCAAAAATAAAGCAATACCAGGAATGATGAAACAAATGCAATTTAGCAGGAAGCATGTGGTACATTAAGTGATTCTATCTAATTGAATCATCTAGCTTGCTTTCCAGCTACCAACAGGTAAAACCACCAAAAACATATTACATTACATCTTGAGAATCACTAATGGAAGGACATATTGGCTGCAATCTAATGTCATTGTTATCCATGGGCGCAAATCCCACAATGGCTGCTATATCTTGCGAGTGACAAATGCCATGATTTGTGCCAGCAAGATCTCAGTTTGAGATTTTCCCAATGCTTCACCAGTGCTGTTATTAGGTCCATGCCCAGAAAGGGTGTGCATCTGGTTTCAATAAATTATCATATTTTAGCATATTATTAAAAGGCTTGACACTATAGTGACCAACCATGGCACTTTCCCCCACAACCCCCTGCAGTAGTGTGATATCACACTCGTGTGAATTATTAATGATTTTCAGGAATGAAAAGCAGTCATTGATGACCATACCAGAAGCACAAAGTTGTTTGTAAGTCTTGGGAATTGAGAAACAAGGCTGGGCATTGCTTCTTAGCACCTTGGCAATACCCCCAGGGTGTCATGCGGAGGCACATGGAAGGGGCTGTGACATGGAGCTCTGGCAGGACTTATCCTCTTCACTGGGGGGATGAGGGGTGGTTTGCCTTCTGCAAGTCGGAGGTTGGGAAAATTGCACCCATTATTTCTACTTTACTCTGCTCTTTATAAGTGTTACTTGTCCTGTGCAATTCCAACCTGTGGTCTTCTAGATTTATCATTTAATTCTTTGAGGTGATGACCCATGGAGTTAAAGCAAAGGCAAGAAACTAAATATCTGCTGAACTTAGGTTACTATGCTATACCAAATAATTAGTCTCTCCTGCTCTTTTCATACCGCTACCTCATATAAATGACTGTAGATTAATAACATTCTTTACCATGCATGGCCGTACTGTAGCAGAACATGTGATTTTTTTTTAAATCTGTGGACAATTCCTAGCTACCTATTGGCAATACAGAGTCACCTATGTTGTATGGGACAGGAGTTTCATAAATCAATAGATTTAGAATGGCAGATTATCTAAAAGGCATCATTCAAACAATTAGGTCCTTCATGTTCATCCACAATTTTCCAGACTTGTTCACTTATTTTCACCATTTAGTGTTGTGATTGGGTCTGTACACGGCCTCTTGAATATCACTGCTTGTACCAAAGCACTCTAGGCTACCATATCCTTGATTAATTTATAAATGAAACTCCTTCCATCTTAGGGGATCTTTACACAGTAGACAAAATAAGAGGAAAGAATTTCAGGTCATGTAGTGTAGCCCCAGTTTTGACAGCACCTTAAGAACCCTCAAACTTTACTACCTAGAAGGACAAGGGCAACAGATGCATAGGCACACTATCACGAGGTATAAGAGGAGGTTGGTATGATTGGCTAGTCTTGGGTAGTGGTGAAGGAAATTTACTCTGGTACCTAGTTCTCATCACTGCCACGTAACTCCAGCTGGAAAACAAGGCAGGAATTTTATACTTTTGCTCCCTGCAGAAGTTGATTTCCAGGCGTACAGGGTGGGGGCGAGTGATCATATAATTGAGCAGGATGGCAGACGGCACCATGTCCATTGCCTAAACACTGCTGTAACCAGTCACAGGTTAGACGTTGGGTGGCCTAGATAACCTTGGGCCAATTGAATCCAATTCATTGTCAGTTAAGGGTCGGCCTGTACGCTCCATCACTGGTATTTTTATTAGTAGTAGGGGAAAGGGGTGCCAATGCCATTTGACGAGGTCACCAACTAAACCCTGATGGGCTGACCTCAGGCTCAGATGCAATCCTTTGCATTCAGAAGCCCCTTGTGCCTCATGCCCCATGGAGAATAACATCACGCTCCTCACTCTGAAAAGTGAACAAGTGCCACCCTGCCTGATTCCAGCCTCTCGTTCATTAAATTTAGCACTTGTGTGATGATAGAGACCTTCTTGTGTCTTTGACATTTAGAATATGGCAAGTCTATGTGAGGATCACAATAAAAGCTGGAGAGAGCCATTTTGCCTTTAAGGATAAAAGCAACCCATAGAACTATTAATAGAAAATCAATTTATTGTAAGTACCATGTTCTAGATGATGTGGGTGGACACTTCTGTCAATATGACAGCTTTTTGACTGCTAACACTGAATGCATTATTTAAATGTTAAACTAATTTATAAGCAACAGTCATACACATAAGACCCATGCCAAAATTTGGACCAAATAATAAATATCTCATTTAACCTCTCCTGCAATGACACAGGCTATACTGAGTCAGTATTGAGTTCATCTAGATCTGTGGTAGCATTTTGCCCTATAAGAAACAAAAGGATCAAAATCAAGGGTCAATGTTATGTTGAATTGTACAACAGAGGAGTCTATTTTGTTCTTACATTTGAAGAAGGATATTAAAGTTTATACACTGCTAATTTTCTATTCATCTCAGCCATGCTTGAATTGATAGCACTCTGAAAAAGTGGCTTCAAGTCCCCATCCAGGACTCAAGCACAATAATCATGGCTGACGTATCAGTGCAGTACTGAGTCAGAACTGCACTCTGAAAGGTGCATTTTGTTGAGTGAGACATGACCACTGTCTTCTTGAAAGACAAGGACAGTAGATACCTGGGAACACCTCCACCTGGAGGTTGCTCTCCAAATCACCCACAAACCTAACTTGGAAATATATTGTTGTTCCTTCACTGTCACTGGATCAAAATCCTGGAATTCCCTCCCTATCAGTACTGTGGGTGTACCTAAACCTCAGGGAGTTCAGCGACTCAAGAAGGCAGCTCACCACCACCTTCTCAAGGGCAGTCAGGGATGGGCAATACATATGGCCTAACCAACAACATCCACATCCTGTATATTTATTTTTAAAAGTCTAATCTTTCAGTTAGATGCTAAAGATCTTATGGCACTATTTTGAAGGACAGGGGAATTATCCCTGGTGTCCTAGATGACATTTATCCCTCAATCAGTACCAGAAAATAAAGAATAGATTGTTTGGTTATTATATTGTGGTTGGTGGGACCATGCTCTGTACAGATTGACTATAGTGTTTCTTAAATTATAATTGCCAAGGTAGTAAAAGGCAATATTGTGATGACCTTTGATCTGAAAGTACAGTAAAGAAAATTTGCAATTTAGTTAAGCGGTCTGTGGAATCTGTAATGATTTTAAGTGTGCTTGAAAAGGACCTGCAAGAGATAATTGTACAGGTTCATCTGACCTGGGAATCCTTGATCTGAAAGCAATACCAACAGGAAGAAAGTTAAGAAAGAAGCTACATGAATGGCAGACACAAAGGAGAGCCACAAGCAGAGGAGCTGGAGGATGAACAGATGCACAGATGCAGATACAAAGAAAAAATATACGGAGACAGAAAGGAGAACACATCAAATTTCTGCATTCAAAATTACTTCCAGGAAGAATTTTTTTTTCCTGTTTGGCAGAAAAGGAAACAGGAGCTTGTGGGAGGCAACGTGCAAGCATGTTGTAAAGGTCAAAAACCTGGAAAACTGTCTGAATAGCTTAGAAATGCCAAAGAGCTGGTTGTTTTCCCAGAAGTGACAAAATCATGAACTGGGCTGTTATTAGTTGGCCGGTTGAAAAAAAACTCTGGAAAGCTATTATGACCTGAGGGAGAGAGGATTGGTATAAGTATATCTTGCCAATGATAATCGCACCCATCCATTTCAGAGGTGAAAACTGTTGTCTGGTAAGATTCCTGACTATCTTGTTGGTGTAATGTTGCCTCCATGACATCCAGGCTTTTACCTTGCTCTTCCTCTTGCAGTTTATGTGGGCATTCCATATAAATGGCTTGCATGCAATCATAACAATAGGAAAACACACTACTATATAATTTCTGTACTACTTCCAGCTAATTCAAATGTTTGCTACAAATGCCTACTTATTTGCCCATTGGCATTTCTGAGCAACAAGTGAGTACTTTGTCCTTTTCCCATGCCAATATACTGACATATGTAGGCAAACTAAATGGAAAAATAACTAAAAAAACACTTCCAGTTGTATCTCAATCTCTATGGCTCATGTTTAAAAATAAAAGTGACATGTAAAAGCAGGTATAAAGCAGAATGGGTCAAGGACTACGAGATGACAAAACTGCTAAACCAAAATGACCAAATTATAATCAGGCTGCCTTGGAAGGATAGCTTCAGGAAAGTATAGAGTTTGGGTTCAAAGGCAAGAGTAAAAAAAGCTTTGTTGGAGTGACAGTATACTATCTGTGGGGAAACAAGCACACTTCTGCTCTTTTGCTGGTCAGGTTTGTTAACATTAATCATTCACGAGTAATTTCGGAAAGCATTTTGTTCACCAAAGTAAATTGAAACTCTAGAAATCTCTCCCCCAAAAGACTCTGGATGCTGGGTCAATTGATTCTTTTCTTTGTGCAGTTTTTGATCATTAACAAATTTGAGTGAGTGTGGTACTAATAATTGTAATTACACCGTGAACTGTTTTTTTGAGCCCATTTATTTTACTGCACAGTAAATGCATCTTTAACTGTCCTTAGGGTAATGTCTGTGATTTTCCTGTGAACGGTCCAGATAATGGCATAGGAATGAAATGCATTCAGTCGTTTTGTTGATGTCCTCGCATCCATGGAGTGCAGTTAGTTTTGGGATATTGAATGAATCCAAGGGAGTAATTTAATACTACCCACTTTGTATGGCAGAGTCTACAGTTTCAGATAACACCAGACTAATTAGTACTTGATTCAGATTAAAGCAGCAGGGACTTTAAGCACCCTGGAGTCAGAATAGGTAAAGAGCAGAACAATCTTATAAGGTTGAGAGATTAAATTGATGAGCTTCAGAAAATGTGATCCCTGGAGTTCTGCACTTTCACATTCAATTGAGACTCGTAAATCTCATGCAATTGCAAGTTGAGAAAGCATGGAGGTATTTTCAGGAATGTACGTTGAACAGCTTTTGGTTAGCTTTTCATATTGCTGTCCCAAAATAAATCCATTATTCTCATTTTAAATTGTGCTGAAAGTAAAATCTTAGTGTGACGGGGAGACGATGGCCTGGTTATATTATCGCTAGATTATTAATCCAGAAACTCAGCCAATGTTCTGTGGACTCGGGTTCGAATCCTGCCATTGCAGATGGTGGAATTTGAATTCAAAAAAAAATCTGGAATTAAGAGTCTGCTGATGGCCATGAAACTATTCTTGATTGTCGGAAAAAACCCATCTGGTTCACTAGTGTCGTGTAGGGAACATAGAACATAGAACATTACAGCGCGGAACAGGCCCTTCGGCCCACAATGTTGCGCCGACCAGTCTTATTTTTTAAAAAAAACATTGACCCACTAATCTAAACCAATCCCTTTTCGTCCATAAACCTATCCACCAATCTCTTAAACGCCCCCAAACTAGGCGCATTTACAACTGCAGCAGGCAGGGCATTCCAGTCCCTCACCACCCTCTGGGTAAAGAACCTGCCCCTGACATCCGTCCTATAACTACCCCCCCTTAATTTAAAGCCATGCCCCCTCGTGCTAGATTTCTCCATCCGAGGAAACAGGCTATCACCATCCACCCTATCTAAACCTCTAATCATCTTATATGTTTCTATAAGATCCCCTCTTAGCCGCCTTCTTTCCAGTGAAAACAACCCCAAATCCCTCAGTCTGCCATCCTTACATGGTCTGGCCTACATGTGACTCCAAAGCCACAGTAATATGGTTGACTTTCAACTGCCCGCGGGCAACAAGGGATGGGTAATAAATGCTGGCCAGCCAGCGAAGCCCATGTCCCACAAATGAATTATTTCAAAGTTACAATTAGATTTGTAGATGGGAAGCGTAAGTGTATTCAATTAATAAAATCACAAGACTTTCAAGAGTGTATGGAGTGAGTGGTAAAGATAACAACTCTGCTTGTCAAACATTGACATCCAGGAGGATGGTTTATTTTACAGTTGTCCCACAGTTGACTCTCACTAAGCTCTCATTAGTGGCTCCAAGTCTGACACCAACCTGCCTCAATTTGCAATCTTGTGAGAGTAGTCAAGGTGTGTCAAAGACTTGACAAAGCCTAGACTTCTGGAACTTATTCAGTCTCCTCATCACTGCTGAACTGTGAGTAGGATATTGGGAGTATGACGACACACTAAAGAAAGCTGTTAAGAATAATGTCATGTGTAGTCAACATCAGGACTTTTCCTTTTATTTAATATCATTTTGGATTGACTTCCTTGCATAGTGTTCAAACATACAGTTTGAAATTTAGGTTTCAGCATTTACAAATTACTTTTGCCTGCTTATTTCTTAAAGTGGGATTCTTTCTGTTTAAAAAGTGTTATTCCATAAAATTAACACAAGAATATGATGAATAAATAAGACTGTAATAAAACTTGCGGTTTGGCACACAAATAGCCCTGTATTGTAGCCTCACCAGGCTGACACCTCATTTTTATGTATGCCTGGTACTCTTCCTGGCATGCCCTCCTGCACTCTTCATTGAACTACAGTTGATCACCAGCTTGATGGTAATGGTAGGGTAGGGGATACATCAGGCCATGAGGTTGGAGATTGTAATTGTTTTAATTTCTGCTGCTGATGGCCTACAGTGCCCAGTTTTGGGTTGCTGGATGTGTTTGAAATCTATGCCAATGGTACTGCAGTATTACTATCCAACACATAAAGGGTAGATGTGAAGATGGAGCTTTATCTGCACAATGACAATGCAATAGACACACCTACCAATACTGTGATGGACAAATGCATCCACAACAGGTATACTGATGAAATTGTTTGCCTTGACCACTTCTGTGAGATCATACAGCTTTTTGCAGCACCACATGCTGCTGGCGTTGTCCACAATACTACAATTGTCACAATTTGCCACAACTACTTCCACTGCCTTTGCAACACCTGGAGGATTCCCTGGCCCACTGAGGGAGAAGAACTTTTCTTCTTCTGCTCACTTCATGTACAAAGACCAACTGTGCTGCATTGGTGAACATAATGACACTCCTTGTTGAGCCATTGTCACTCCTTTTTCTGTGCAAGAGTTCCCTTTGAACCAGTTCCAGCAGTTGCAACAGCCAAAATACATTTTGCTTTTCAAAGGAACAGTCTTTTCTTTAAGCAGTACAGGTTGGCTTTAAGTGATGCTAGTCTCACACAATCTTAGGTTCCCTGCTAAGCATGTCGGCACTCGAAAGCATGCCTCATGCTGGGCTACATGCTGCTATCATTTAAATTATCAGACCAGCACAAAGTCTGTGTTGACTGCATCATGATGATCAAGTCTGGATTAACCATGCCTCAAGGCTGATAACTGGCCTAATCCACTTTTCCCTCCATTAATTTCTAATTATGGTCATGTTTACTTCTATTCAAAAATACACAACTTTCAGTGAATGCTTTATGTATTTCTCCGTTTTATTCTTCCACTGGGTAGTTTTCATTTTTGGTGGACTTTGGCAGTGATTGCAGATGAGCTGCCCATTATGCAAACAAGCATATGAACAAGGAGCAGGAGTAGGCCAATTGGCCCCTTGAGCCTGTTTCATCATTTAATAAGATTGTGGCTGATCTCATAACCTCACATGCTTGTGGATAGGTCATCTCCCCTGATAACCTATCCTCAAGCAAAGGAAAATATAGTGGTCGATCATGTGTCAGAAGGTAGTGAATCTGTGGAATTCTTTACCATAGAGGGCAGTAGTGGCTGCATCACTGAAGTTTGTTCAAGGCTGAGACAGATGTGTTTTTAATCAGTATGGGAATCAAGGGTTATGGAGATAAGGCAGACAAGTAGAGTTGAGGATTATATCATGATCTCATTGAATGTTGGAGCAGAATCAATGGGCCGCATCACCTACTTCTGCTACTACGTCTTACGGTCTTACGTCAACAATGTCGTGTCAAAGGACCTCAGAGACGTGAGCCATGTCCAGCAATCACTTCACTGCAACTGCCTGGGACACTTTGGAAAGATATGTAAGTGCAAAACCTTCAGATGGGCAGGGGATCTCAAATGAGTCCAGGGGATAGATTAGCCACATCAAAAAGAAGTTCACTGATGTTTCTTGAGGGAAATCAATGATCCCAGATTCGTACTTTAGAATGCTAACATATCTATTAATAGTCACTATGTGAATTTCAACTTAGAACTGGGAGCTAGTGTGATGGTCCTGTCAAATCAGGAACAGGAGTGAGAAGACCTCTGATGATGGATGACAGACAGACCACTGCATGATCCCAGAGAAATCCAACAACAGGTCATAGGCACAATCCAAGAGCTGCTCCAATATGGCAACAAACAAATCATCATTCCGTCAGTCATCCACAATCAACCCTTTTCTCTGCTGAGCAGAGGTGCCTTTGTTGCTCTCAGCTGCCTCAAAATGGCAGAAAATGTCAAAACAACCACTGTCATCAGCTACGCTGAATTGGAGACTCCTGAGAGGCCCAGAGGTGTTGATGATCCCGACCGGGACTTCAGTTTAAAATTGTCCTCACTCCAGGCAGAGGAACTTATTCCAGCTCCATTGTACTTGGCAGAAAGTAATCCTGTTTGGAAAGGCCAAACCTCCAATGAACATGAACGTATTTAAAACAGAAGGTAGAGAGGAGAAGGAGCGGAAGCAGAAAGTTGAGCCCAAACCTTCAAAGTCAAACAGTTGCTGTCACAGAACCAAGGAATGCTACAGCAATAAAACTGGAGCTTTACAATCACATGGACAATGTGAAGTGAATCCTAAGCAGGACAGAATGGCCAGCAGCTCAACAAGACAAAACTCTGGGAGGCACATCACACTTGAAGAAACATTAGAAGCATTAGAATCCAAACTGCAGGTTGGGCTCAATATAAATGTAAGGGAGGTAAACCTTCAACTTCCAGGAAGAACATAGCAGACCCCACGAAGATAGAAAACCCAAATCCATTCTATGAAGGAACAGAGTGAACATTCCCTTTGGAACAAGCCCATGGTAACAGAAGAAGGAAGATAGATTGTTGACAAAGAGAGATACAACATTTAGGAACATGAAAACAACCAGATATTGACACTTGGGCATTTAAAGCATGAAGTACTAAACTAGAGACCACCAAAAAGCACCCAAAAGCAGTAAAGATGACCAGACCTTCAACCTTAAGAAGAACAAGATATGGAAGAGTCATAACTCCTCCAGACCATCTGAATCTGTAAATCCTAAGACTTGTGGGGAGGTGGAGTAGCATGTTAATAATACTGCAAATACATGGGCGGCATAGTAGCACAGTGGTTAGCACTGCTGCTTCATAGCTCCAAGGATCTGGGTTCGATTCCCAGCTTGGATCACTGTCTGTGTGGAATTTGCACATTCTCCTCGTGTCAGCGTAGATTTCTTCTGGGTACTCCGGTTTCCCACAGTCCAAAGATGTGCAGGTTAGGTTGATTGACCATGCTAAAAAAATTGCCCCTTAGTGTCCTGAGACACGTAGGTTAGTGGGATTAGCAGATAAATATGTAGGGATATGGGGATAGGGCCTGGGTGGGATCGTGGTCAGTGCAGACTCGATGGGCCAAATGGCCTCTTTCTGCACTGTAGGGTTTCTATGATTTGGGTAAACTTGGGGGTAGTGTAACATTAGAGTGTTAAGGACTGTAAGGGTTAATGTGGGACTGAAACAGAATTATCCACATTTGATGTAGAGAGTCACATGAGTGTGGTGATGAGTCTGGTAGAAGTCGGCCTGAATGCAACACCTAGTCACGACTGGATCCTGTATGTGTGTACATTGTTACGTAATATTAAGTTATCGTTCATATAAGTCTCTATACCCCTTCCCGAGACAACAAGCCGACCTTGCAACAGAGCCCTGTGTATCTACATGCCAGCCACAAGTGTAGGCTTTGTGGCAAGCTAATAGAAATCAGATACTGTCAGTTACAAATTAGTATGGTCACTGTTGATCCATGATCAGCGCAATATAACATAGCCTGAGACTCACTTTGAAATCAAAGCTTTGGAGTCTCTGTTAGTTAATGAATAGAAGTGGTAAGTATGAATTCTGAGATAATTGGGGTGAAGTTGGTGTTTGCCAGTAGTACAAAGTAGATAATAATGAATTGACAGCCTGTCTTATTATCTCCAAATCTTCTTTTGAATTGAAGTCAACTGCCCTTTGTCCAGATCTACATCCCTTCTTCTGTGAGTTTATTATAATAAAGAAGTTGCATAGTGACTGGCGGCTGTGTGAGTTTGCAATGCATCTTAGAAGATTTACGTATAACAGCATTAATTACTTGAATTTCTCCCTATTTATTTTATCCAGGTCCTTAATGATTTTGAACATCTTCTCAACCTTCTCTTCTCCACGAAGAACAGTCCTAGATTCTCCAATATACTGGTATAAAGGAAGTCGCTCATCCCTGGAACCATTCTTAATGTGTCATTTTTAATGCCATCCTAGCCTTCCAAAAATGTGATGCGTCGAATTGGACACATTACTCTAGTTAAGGCCAAACCAATGTTTTATGCAGGCTTATCATAATGTCCTTGTATTCTGTTCCTCTATTTATAAAGACCAGGATCACATATGCCTTATTATGTTCTTTCCTTATCTTCACTGCCAGCTTCAATAACTGGTATACAAATACCCTGAGGTCTCTCTGTCCTTGCATGCACTTTAGAATTATTATCCTTTATTTTATATCGCCTATCCTTCTTCCTAACAAATTTTATTACTTGATCCTTTTCTGCATTAAATTAACCAAAGGAACATGTTGTTTCAATTCATTGGCAAATCATTGGGATGTATGACCCTCATATCTGGCATCTCACCAGTACTGAAATGCTGCCTGAAAAGTGCCCAATCTACCTCAAATTACTATGGAAAGGTAAAGCATCTTAAAAATTTGAACAACAGGTTAAGTAAGCTGTTTCATGCTGCTACCAAATGCATCTGTTAGTGCAAAATACCACTGATTTAACCAGGATGCTGCCATCAGTCCAAAAAAAATTCTGCCTACCACACAATTGAGCAACATCATGCATGAATCCTAGTGCTGAGATGCCAAATATGCAGATCATACACCCAAGTGATTGGATGATCAAATCAAATATGTGCTCCATTGTTTTTAACATGCAGAGTTACAGATCGTAGTCAACCAACCAACAATTGCAAAGTCCAAAAGAAAATACCCACTGTTAGATGTAATTCAGTGACTGGCTAGAACTTGTTGAACAATCCCAAATGTGTTCATAGCTACATTAACAATCAGAAAGTGACATATCTTCAGATGGGCCTTTTAATTACCCATGAGCTTGGAGAGCCTATAGTTTCTTGTTGCTTTCTCCATAGCAATGTCTTGGTTAATCAGTTGACTTATCGATCAATCAGCACCATTTTCTCTCACAGCATAAATTGTTGTGATCATTTGAACTTTTGCATTCTTTTATGTTGCCTAATGCATGCAACATTTTGGGCTTTTTATCCGTATTCAAGTATTGTACTGTGAAGTGTAATGACCCCAGTTAATGTTATAACTGAATGGGAAAATCCCAGAATGAAAATCTGTCTCAAAGACTGTAACTTTTAATTTTTACATCACTTGGCAGAACAGGGTTACAAGACCACTAATTAGTTTTAACAACAAGAACAAAAATGTATCAAACGTGGAAAAATTGGATTGTCATACAATACTCATTTACTCCTCTTAATTTAACAATTACACACAGATTTTAAAATTACCACAGATTGCAAAGTACATCCTAAACTACAATGCTCTCATGAACAAGCAAAGTCCCTTTTAAAGCACACAAGATACTATAGTAAAACATACTCCTCTCTGAACCCAATGAATGCCTGTGAGTTTCCCTTTAAAATATCCCTAGATGATTCCATTGACCTTGGGCAGAATTTTCCAGATTTGGAGCAAGCACAGTCAGAAAATCCCACCCTGTAAGTTTTTAACGCTATTCTGTATCTTTGTCTCGCCACTATATAGTCCAGTAAAAATCTTTCATAGCCAACCATTTTCTACGTATCTTGCCTTCTTTAACGTTGCCTAAACCATGTATTTGTTATCATGGTATGTTCTGTAGAAAATCTACCAGTTTTTGGCCTCGCTCATTTCGTTTTCCAAGATCATATAGTCCTACGTATTGCCATCTCCTCTTTCTCTAAAAATACTGTCCCAATCTCCCAGAACAATCAAAGCGCTGTTTCCACTTTGCTGTTTGATAAGTTTTTCAGCTCTATTATATATTTCATCAACCTCCTTGCCTGGATGTTTGCTTGTGGGCATTTATAGCTAAGTGAAGGTAAGGTCCCAATTGCCCCTTTAGTCTCAGTAGCATCAATCTATTTGGCTTGCATTTACTTCACTCAAGCAGCTAGTAACTTCTTTCTCTAATGCTATTATTACTCCCTATTCTTTTTCACTTCCTTCTATCATTCCATAACTGATGATGTTGTTTTTTCCTGTTCAAAGTTCTTTACGTAATCCCAAAACTTAAATTTCTTGCTTTAGGTATCCCAGCTTTCCTGTCCTACTCATTGACCATACGTTCCACGTTCCTATTCTATAGATACTGCTAAGCTTGTCATAGATGAGGATTTGCTGGACAGTGACCTGGGAGGACTAATTTCCTCCTATGCTGAGCATAACAACCCTGTCCTTTGAAAGGGCTCCCATCTATGCTGTTGGTTTTCCTTTATCCAAAGATGTGCAGCTTAGGTGGATTGCCCATGCTGAATTGCCCCTTAGTGTCCCAAGATATATAGGTTAGATGGATTAGCCATAGTGAATGTGCAGGGTTACGGGCAAGGGGGAAGTGCCCGGATAAGGCACTCTGTAATAGTCAATAGGCCGAATGGTCTCCTTCTGCACTGTAGGGATTCTATGATTTTTTTGTGCTGATGCCTTCCTGAATCTTTCACTTGGGCACTTTCAGTGGTGATTTACTATTGCCAGGTGTTGTTGTGCATGTTTAGTCACCGACAACTGTGACTGGTAATCCTGGGCTTCACTGATACCAATAGCAGACATCCCACTTGCTGGACATTCATACCATTGCTGTTTGAGGGATTTCGCTGTGGGCAAAATGATAGCAGCACAGAGCAAATTTTCTTGAAAACAATTAAAATGAAATTGCCCGAGGAACTTGTAGCCCCAAGTGAAAAATAATTCAAGGACATTTTGAACCAAGGTCTCATAAATATACTGTAGGAGGGAAATTACTTCTGGCAATAATATCAGCAAGATTTAATGAATGTAACTAATATTCCTTTGTCTAGTATTTTTATCTTTTGAGGGAAGAAACAACACTGAATAGCTGTTCTATGAACATAAAGTAAAAGTATATTTAGGCTTACATTCACACTTCAATAAAGTTACTGTGAAAATCCCCTAGATGCCACTTTCAGAGTCTGTTTGGGTACACTGAGGGATAATTTAACATGGGCAATGCACCTAACCAGCACATCTTTTGGATTGTGGGAGAAAACCTTTGCACCCAGAAGAAACACAAGCAGACACAGAAAGAACATGCAAACTCCACTCAGACAGTGACCCAAGTCAGGAATTGAACTCAGGTCCTTGGTGCTATGAGGCAGGAGTGCTAACCACTGTGCTACCGTGCCACCCTGTGAATATATGAATTAGGAGTAGGAATAGACCGAACAGTCCTATGAGCCTGCTCCTCCATCAATCAGATCATGGCTGATCTGATTGTGATCATTACATGATAAATTTTACATTTCATGATAAAATCCGTTCATAGCTAAGTTATGTTAACCCCTTTTCTGCTGCCAGTCATTTATTTACAACTGTAAAGTAACCTTTAAAGTGCGAAATGATTCTTTGCTCAATGTCTCACAAATGTCAGCAAGGAATTATGCAAATATCACACGTTAAACTGCTGGGGTACTTACTTTCTAACTGAATAATTATGCTAATTGTGATATACCTGTCAATGTTATGCCATCCAGCTTTCAGACAAAATCCTTGTCACAGCTATGGATCAATCTGGATCTATTGATAGTTCTGGGGTTACACACATTGTAGTTCATTTTCGACTCAAAACAGCAGGAATAATTCTGAGCAAAGAATAATGTATGCTAATTGGTACCTTGATTATGCTATAATAGATTTACAAAAAACAGTGTTTACATTTTGATTACTGCAGTTGAATGATAATCAGATCATATTTATTTAATACTAGTTCTATCAACTCAAAGGTTCTCATTAATGTAAATTATATAAATACATGCATTTTTAAAAAATTGAATTGTCAGAGTATCGTTTTGCAATACTCTGAATGGCTTACCTTGTGAAGTCTATCTCTAAAGGCTTGATTGGTCCATGAGAATGACATCGCTAGGAAACTGTCTTGATAACAATAACTGGAACAACCACTTCTGATCATTTTCTTTTAATGCTGGTGAGTGAGAACTCAATCTAGTTCAAAACTCAACATCAGAGTTGTCGGTCTGGATTCTATACTCTGTCTCTGGCAGGTTTAATGGTGTGGGGGAGGGGCATATAAATTCCAGTGGTGGCCTTTCTGCTGCCTATCTGCTGCCCATCCTTGCCTTATGTGAAATTTTACAGGGAGGAATTGGGGGAGGCATCAGGGTCCCACCCACTCCTGGGTTTATTGAACATTAACTAGCCAGTTAATAACTTTAATATAATACCCTAGGGAACTCAGCCCCACACCATCTGGGAAGCCCAGCAGCTTCAGTTCTGTTTTGGTTTGTTTAAGACAAGTGGTGGGTGGGTGGGAAGGGGCATTTCCCTTGGGTCTATTGGAGGCAAACCCTCCATCTAGCCCACCCCTCTTTAGCCCTCCCTATGGGTTCTTGAACCTGCCCTTCCAACTCCCCTCGTTAAGATCCCTGAACCCAGAACTTATCTGGGATGGAACAGTGGTACAGTGATTAGCACTGCTGCCTCACAGCACCAGGGACCCAAGTTTGATTCCTGGCTTCAATCACTATTTCTGTGGAGTTTGCATGTTCTCCCCATGTCTTCACAGATTTTCTCCAGGTGCTCTGGGTTTCCTCCCACAGTCTGAAAGATGTGCTGGTTAGATGACTTGATCCGAACAGGCACTGGAGTGTGGCAATTAGGGGAATTTCACAGTAACTTCACTGCAATTACTTGTGCCTAGTAAATATACTTTACTTTTTATCTGGGCTGTGAGTGTGGTAGGACTGTCTACAGTGTGGTGGGACTGCCTGCAGTGAGGTGGGACTGCCTGCAGTGTGGTGGGAGTGCCTGCAGTGTTGAGGGCCTGCCTGCAGTTGGTGGGACTGCCTGTAGTGTGGTGGGACTGCCTGTAGTGTGGTGGGACTGCCTGTAGTGTGGTGGGACTGCCTGTAGTGTGGTGGGACTGCCTGCAGTGTGGTGGGACTGCCTGCAGTGTGGTGGGATATGCCTGCAGTGTGGCGGGACTGCCTGCAGGGTGGCGGGACTGCCTGCAGTGTGGCGGGACTGCCTGCAGTGTGGCGGGACTGCCTGCAGGGTGGCAGGACTGCCTGCAGTGTGGTAGGACTGCCTGCAGTGTGGTGGGGCTGCCTATAGTCCTAGCAATGGCCACCAATCCAATCTGGCATTGCTGGGATTGCAATCGATTGACCAGCAGCTCTAGAAAGTAGGACTTGCTATCGAAATAGATATGAAAGGCAGGGTAGCCTTCACAATCATAGGCTGTGCAGGAGGGGTGGCACAGAGCAGTTCCCTGTAAAATCCAGTGCTCTCTGCTGATATTACTTTACTACCCTTCAATAAGCCACGATGAGTTCTAAAATCAAGTCTCATGTAGTTTCCTAATCTTAACTCTTTCTTGGCCCAACTCTTAGCTTATTTCCTATTGCCCTTCCCCCACCCCAACCCAACCACAATATACTGAGTCCCCCTCTTACATTGGCTATGGCCTCAACTTCCAGCATCTATCGGCTCTGGATTCTCCCCTCTTGACAAACTTATGGCATTAGCATTCTGCTCTCTCATTAATCGTTTCCCATATGAACCTGGCATTTGCACTCCCTCCTGACACAGTGCAGAAATAGCTTTCAGCTCTACTTTACCAATGCCCATTTCCCTCCATGCCATTCCCAAATGATAGATCCTTGGGTAACGCAGGGTGGGGAGAGACGTCGTTATTGGAGAAGCTCTGGCTGGGAAAGAATGAAACCAAGGCAAGTTAGTAACGTAGAGCTTAGCTGTGGAAGAGAAGTGTATTATTTGTCATACAGATTAATACATCAGTGTTATATCATCCATGTCATGATAGCAAAAAAAACATTCAGTGCAATAAAATGTATACCATATAAAACACAGATAGCCTTCAAATAATTTTAAACCCTGAAAGTGAATGGCAGTTACATATAACTTGCTCCATAGTAAAGGAACTAGTTTTGCTTCCTCCCTGCTTGAATTCTGCACACCAGTAGTGCTGTTGCTTTATTAAAACAGTTAATGTGTTTTCACTGTTTCAATAATCATCAGAGAATTAATTCAAAGAAACTTTGTGGATCTATGAACTGAGAGTTCAGTAAGTCAGGCTCACCAACCACAGTTGCTATCCATGCCTGCAGGAGCAGTGGAAATCTTCTCGATTTAATTTCTCTCATATTTATTGTTATGTAGATTGAACTCTTACCATTTCTATCTGTTCCACAGCAGTGGACTAGGTTATATTTTGTGAAATGTGTGGTGAGAATGTGGAGCTTGCGTCCACCAGATGAGTTGAGTAGCATAATTACAGTTAAAGAGATGCTAAATAAATAAATGAGGAAGAAAGGAGCAGGAAGACATGTAAATGGGATTTATGTGGGATTAACGGGGAGTGGTGCACTGATACAGTCGTTGGACTAGAGACCCAGAGACTCGGGGTAATGCTCTGGGGAACTTGGGATGAATTTGAATTGAATCATTCAATAATATTGAAATTGAATTTAATAAAATGTATGGAATTAAAAGTCCAATGATGACTATGAAACCACTGTTTATTGTCTTAAAAATCCATTGGGTTCACTAATGTCCTTTAGAGGAGGAAATCTGCTGTCCAAAATTGGGCGAGCTGTGCAAAATACTAGTAAAGCAATAACCTGACATTGTCATCTTTATGGAATCATATGTTATACATAATATCCGTGTCACCACCATCACTGTCCCTGGTGTGTCCTGTCCCACCAGCAGGACAGACCCAGCTAAGGTGGTGGTACAGTTGTATACAGGCAGGAGGGAGTTGTCCTGGCAGTCCTCAAATTGACCCTGGACCCCACGACAGCTCATGGCATCAGGTCAAACATGGACAAGGAAACTTCCTGCTGATTACCACTTACCAACCTCTCCTCAGCTGATGAATCAGTACTCCTCTATGTTGAACACCCCTTGGAGGAAGTGCTGAGAGTGGAAGGGGCACAGAGTGTGCTCTGGGTGGGAGAATTTAATGTCCATTACCAAAAGTGGCTTGCTAATACCAGTACTAACCAAATTGGCCTAAAGGACACCACTGCTAAATCGATTATGCAGCAACAGGTGAGTAAACCAAAGAGAAGGAAAAACATACTTGACCTCAACTCACTGACTTGACTTCAACTGTCCATGAGAGAATTGGCAGAAGTGACCACAGCACATCTCTTGTGGGGCAATGTCCTGTCTTCACAATGAGCATACGGTCCATTATGTTGTGTGGCAGAACCATTGGGCTAAATGGGATAAACTTTGAACACATTGAGCAACTCAAGACTGGGCATCCATGAGACGTTGTGGGACATCAGCAGAATTGTACTCAACCACAGTCTGTACCTTATGGCCTACATATCCCCCACTCTAGTATTACCGCCAAGCCAGGGCTCAACCCTAGTAAAGAAGAGCACAGGATGCCAAGATGAGCATCAGGCATGCCTAAAAACTAGGTGCCAACATGGTGAAAGCTACAACACAGGATGACTTGTGTGCTCAACAGAATAAGCAGGAGATAGTGGCACGAGCTAATTGACCCCACAACCAATGGATCAGACCTAAGCTCTACAATCCTGCCAAATCCAACTGTGAATGCTGGTGAACTATTATATAAGTCACTGAGGGAGCAGGAGGTTCCATAAATATCCCATCCTCAATAATGGAGGAACCCAGCATATCAGTGCAAAAGATAAAGTTGAAGCATCTGCAACAATCATCAACCACAAGTGCTGAGTGGACGGTCTATCTTGGTCTCCTCTGGAGGTCCCCAGTAGCACAAATCCCAGCCTTAGCCAATTTGATTCGCTCCATGTTATATCAAGAAATGCCTAAAGGCACTGGATACTGTAAATGCTATAGGCCCTGACAATTTTCTGGTAATAGTCCTGAAACCTTGAGTTGCAGAACTTGCCATGTCCTTAGCCAAGCTGTTCTAGTACAGCTACAACACTGCCATCTACCCAGCAATGTGGAAAATTGCCCAGATATTTCCTGTATGCAAAAAATAGGCCAAATGCAACCCAACTAATTCCTACCCTTCAATTTATTCTCGATCATCAATAAGGTGATTGAAAGGGTCACTGAGCGAGGTGATGGTATTATTGCTAGGCTATTAATCCAGGAACTCAGCTAATGTTCTGGGGACCAGAGTTTGAATCCTGTCACGGCAGATGGTGGAGTTTGAATTCAATAAAAAAAATCTGGTATTAAGAATCTACTGATAACTATGGAACCATTGTTGATTGTCAGAAAAACCCATCTGGTTCACTAATGTCCTTCAGGCAAGAAACCTGCTGTCCTTACCTAGTCTGGCCTACATGTGACTCCAGAACCACAGCAATGTGGTTGACTCTCAACTGCTCTCCAAGGGCAAGTAGGGATGGGCAATAAATGTTGTCTAGCCAATGATGCCCATGTCCCATGATTAAAAAAATTAACAGTGCAATAATCTGCTCAGAGATGCTCATCCTAGGACCAACCATCTTCAGCTGCTTCAACAATGAACTTCCTTCCACCATAATGTTAGAAGAAGGGATGTTCAGTGATGATTGCACAACATTCAGCACCACTGGGGACTCCTGACACTTAAGCAGCCAGGTCCAAATGACAAAAACAAGACTTGAACAATATCCAGGCTTGGGTTGACAAGTGGCAAATAACATTTGTGCCATAGATGTGCCAGGCATTGACTATTTCCAGGAAGATAAAATCTAACCATCACCATTTGACATTCAATGGCATCACCAATGCTGAATCTTCCACTGAGGCTAACCATATTAACTCTGTGGCTAGAGTTAATATACCACATATTAGAGCAGCTCCAACAATGCTCAAGAAGCTCAACGCCATCCAGGACAGAACAGCTCACTTGATTGGCACTCCATCCATTAACATTCACTCCCTTCTCCATCGATGAACAATGTCAGCAGTATATACCATCTACAAGATGCACTGTAGGAACTCACCAAGACTCTTTGCATAGCACCTTCCATCCTATGACTGCTACCATTTAGAAGGACAAAGGCAGCAGATATCTGGAAACACAACCAACTGCAAATCCACCTCCAAGCCACTCACCATCCTGATTTGGAAACATTTTGCCATTTCTTCCCTGTCACTGGTTCAAAATCCTGGAACTCCCTCCCTAACAGCAGTCTATTTACATCTCAGGGAATTCAGCTGTTCGAGATGGCAGCTCACCACCATACTTTGAAGGGCATCTGGGTTGGGTAATAAATGCTGGCCTAGCTGGTGATGCTTACATCCCATGAATGAATAAAAAAGAAGAACTTGGGTGAATTGACCTTTTCAATGCTGTAACATACTATGCTAGAGGAGGTATTATGGTGAACTATGCCACTTGTGACTCTGATGAGGAGCATTTCAGTGCCTAGAGGAAGCAGACATTTGATTGGAGAGATTCAAACATGGAATTCCAATGAAAAATTAATTCCGAGAGGACAATACAGTCAAGAACAGGAAGGTTGGAGTTAGGATGGTAGATTACAAGGAGCGGTTTAGGATTTTTTTGTTAGGAAGCAGATGATGATGGCTTTTAAAGGCAGTGTGGGGCATTATCTGAAGAGAGGGATCTGTTTACAATGTCATCTCTCTTGGAAGCCAGGAAGAGAGTTGCCTGTTGAACAATTGAGTGGGAGTGGAGTTAAAGGAGGTAATTTACTGGTTTTTATGGAGAAGGTATGATGAGAGATAGGAGGAAAGCCAGAAATACATTGAATTGGAGTGGCAAGGCTGTCTTCCTGCCAGGTCCTGGTGTTACTCTGCCTTTTTTTGACACACAGGCATAACACCAGCAGGAATACAGCAGGATCACAGGAGGCAAGTCAGTGCTCTTATTTTAATTGCCACACGTCTGCTTCTAGCAGATGGGGCAGGATCGTGATAGGGTTGTAAGTGATATTAACTACTGGTGTCAAGATCATTTTAACACAATCTAGCTACATGATACGTGCCCACCTTTTACAGTCACAGGCTGCAGGTTGTGTAGATATTTGTTATTCTGTGTATACTTTTTTGAATTGTAGCGCTCAAAGACTTCATGCCTGTTTATGCAAAAAAACAAAAACTTCCCCTGACAGGAAATGGACCTGAACTGGTGCTCAGATAATGCATCTGGCCTAGTCTTGGTGGGAGTTTCATGACATGGCTGATATAAATGGCCAGACCACAATGTCTCCAGTGCACCATTCACTTCAAGAATACCAATACACAGTTCTTGCAAATTTCCCATTAAAATGGAAGTATTTATGTGTGAAACTAATTGATGATATAAAGTGTAATTTCACTTTTAAGTTGCAGCTTTAATTCATTTCCTTCATGATGCCCAGAAATGAAAGAGCTGTCAGGCTCTAGGGCATGCATACAAAGGCAGAGACATAATGCTCAATATAGACTGTGTTTAATTGTTCAATAATTGTTCAATCATTATGTGTGTCTGTTGATTCTTCTCTACACTGTGCGTGCGATTAGTTAAGCTAAAAGTTTAAAGTTTATTTATTGGTCACAAGTAAGGCTTACATTAACACTGCAATGAAGTCACTGCAGAATTCCCCTAATCGCCACACTCTGGCGCCTGTTTGGGTCAATGCACTTAACCAGCATGTCTTTCAGACTGTGGGAGGAAACCGGAGCACCCAGAGGAAACCCATGCAGACACGGGAAGAACATGCAAACTCCACACAGACAGTGACCCAAGGCTGGAATTGAACCCAGGTCCCTGGCACTGTGAGGCAGCAGTGCTAATCACTGTGCTACCAATGGGTGTGGTCACTTAGAAAAAGCTCCTATAAGCATTCAAGTGCAGACATTTTAGAGTATCGATTAAAACTCCTGTTACACACAGAGGTCGGGATTTTATGACCATGCTCACCCCAAAAACGAAAAATCCTGCCCCAGGTCAACAGATTTTCATATGGTCTGCCTGCTACAATTCCCCTTTCTATGGGTACGATGAGAAACGCCGCCCCCCCTGCCCCCCCCACCCCACCCCCCAGAAACTGGTATATCATCTTTGCATAACTCCTCAGCTTAAAATGCAACATAGTATACTAAAGATATCATGTAATCAAAATTTACTATGGCACAGTAGGAGCCATTTGACCTTTTGTAGAAGTGCTGACTCTTTGATACACTGCTCCATTGGTCTCACTGCCACTGCTCTCCTCCCCCGCCCGTCCGGACACTTACAATGTTGCCTTGTAAACATTTTATTCAATATGTGTATTCATCCAATATGTTTTCAATGTTACTATGAATCTGCTTCCAATGCCTCAGGTACTTTAATCAATCATCTTTAATCTAGGTCCTCTCGTTCACAACTTTACTGCCATCAGCTGGAAACAATTTTTATTTAGACCATCAAAACCATTAATGATTTTGGATCACTCTATCAAATCTCCTCTGAACTTTCTCTACTCTGAAAACAATGCCAGTTTCTCCAGCCTCTCTGTATAACTGAAGTCCCTCATCCCTGGAAACAATCTGCAACGCCCCAAAGGTTTCCTTAAGTATGGTAACCAGAATTGTCCCTGCTAATCCACCAAATATTTATAAACATTCAGCATAACTTCTATGGTTTTGTTCTTTATTCTTCAATTAATAAAGCTAATAATATCATATGGATATTATTACCAACCTTTTCAACTTGGTCTGCCATCTAACAAGATTTGTGTAAGTACATCCTACTGTCTTCTTGTCCCTGCACTATTTAGTTCATCTTATCTATTTTAAATAAAGATTATATACATTCATGGGATGTGGGCAGCATTAGCAAGGCTAGCATTTATTGCCCATCTGTAATTGTCCTTAAACAAGTGGTGGTGAGCTGTCTTGTTGAACCATGCAGTCCAACTGGTAAAGGTAAACATAGTGATATTAGGTAGAGTGTTCCAGCATTTTGATTGAATAACAGTGAAGGTATGGAAATATGTTTGTAAGTCAGTATGGTACAGGCATTGGAGGGGAATTTGCAAGTCATGCTGTTCCCTTCTGCCTGCTGCCATTGTCCTTCTAGATGGTAGAAATCATGGGCTTGGTAGGTGCTTTGAAGAAGTCCAGGTTACTTCATAGGATTATCAAGTCTGCACTGACCACAATCCCATCCAGGCCCTATCCCCATAACCCCATGCATTTATCCTACCTAGTCAGTCCCCGTGACTCTAAAGGTCAATTTACTATGGCCAATCCACCTAACCCACACATCTTTGGACTGTGGGAGGAAACCGGAGTACCCGGAGGAAACCCACGCAGACATGGGAAGAATGTGCGAACTCCACACAGTAACCCAAGCCGGGAATTGAACCCACGTCTCTGGCGCTGTGAGGCAGCAGTGTTAACTACTGTGCCACTGTGCCATCCTTTGTTTGACTGCATCTTGCAAAAACACATTATGCAATAGGTGGAGCAAATAAATATTTAAGTTGGTGGATGGGGTGTCAATCAAGTGTGTTGTTTTGTCCTAGATGGTATCAAGCTTCTTTGGTGTTGTTGGAGCTGCAGTCATCTAGACAAATGGAGAGTACTTCATCAGATTCCTGCTTGTACCTCGAATATTCAGTCTCTAACCTACTTTTGTTCGCATGATTGGACCAGTAAAATTGCTGGTCATTGGTTATATCCAGTATGTTGATCATGTAGGATTTAATGATAGCAATGTTATCGAATGTCTAGGAGAGGTTGTTAGATTATCTCTTATTGGAGATGGTCATTGTCTCACACTTGTCAGGGATAAATGTTTCTTGTCAATTATAAATCCATGCCTTCATTTAGGCATGGACTGCTTTAGTATCTGAGAAGTTTCAAACTCAACTGAACATTGGGCAATTATCAGTAAACCGCCTCACTTCTAACTATATAATGGAGAGAAGGTCATTGATGAAGCAACTAAAGATGATTGGACCTAGAACACAGCCCGGAGGAACTTCTGCAGTGATGTCCAGAATGGTACTGGCAGCTTCCTTAGTGTGTCTTTTCATTCTTTTCAATCAGAATGTATAACTTCACATTTCTCTGTGTTAAATTTAATCTGTCATGTGCCTGCTCATTTAATTAGACTATCTATGTGCCTCTGAAGTCTCATTGTTTCATTTTATTGTCTGCAAACCTTGAAATTCCATCCTGTACCCTCATATCAAAATATGTATACAGTACATTGGAAGGTATCCCTTTGTGGTATGCACATCTGGATTATCTACCATTAAATTAATGCAGGCAGCTTCTTGACATATGTCACACCTTTTCCATCTGGACCTCTTGTAGCATGCACAGCAAGCAGTGTACAGTGCAGTAATCCAAAACTCATCTTCTGCTATTCTTTGAAGAAGTTTTCCTGCAATGCTAATCTGAACAGCCTGCCTCACATTTAGCTCACACAGCGCCATCTCCATTTAGCCAACTATCACCCAAGGGGTTGCATATACCATGCTGTTTCAACACTTGCTCACAGACTCCACTTTGCCATTCTACATTTGTTTTGCATCCAATATGGTGCAGCTTGTGGAAAAAACTGTCAGAAATTGTTACTCCGGCATGTAGCAATCTACTTCAAGGCACTGCTTTAAATTTTTCCTCAAATTCCTGAAGCGCTGCTGACATGTCCATTAGCCATAAGACCATAAGATATGGAAGCAGAAGTAGGCCATTTGGGCCATCGAATTTGCTCCACTATTCGATCATGGCTGATATGTTTCTCAACCCCATTCTCCTTCCTTTTCCTGTAAACTTTGATCCCCTTACCAATCAAGATCCTATGTATCTCTGTCTTAAATACACTCAATGACTTGGCCTCCTCAGCCTTCTGTGGCAATGAATTCCATTGAGTCACCACACTCTGGCTGCAGAAATTCCTCCTCATCTCAGTTCTAAAGGGTTATTCCTTTACTCTGAGGCTGTGCTTTCGGACCCTAGTCTCTCCTACTAATAAAAATTTCTTCTCCACTTCCACCCTATCCAGGCCTGTCAGTATTCTGCAAATCTCAATGAGATTCCCCCTCATCCGTCTAAACTCAATTGAGTACAGACTCAGAACCCTCAAATGCTTCTCATTTGTCAAGCAAATGTCAACTTTCCCATCTTCCTCCTCTGTTGGGATCTAGAGCACAGCTCAATCCAGGCAGGGTTTTCATTGTAAAGACCAAATGATGGCCAGTGACAAACGGTTTTACAAATTTCATGAATGCAGAATTTCTAGCATGTTAGCCTTACCTCCTCAGCACCAAAATCAGGAAATAATTCCAAGCATGCCCTCACTTTGCCCTGTTAAATTCAATCCATCTTGCGTAGAACTTTTCCCAACTCACAAAGGTACCTTATCAAAATACTAGCCTACTTAAATATTTCAGAACATGTATTATTCAGCCCTTACTCCTACCTTCTGTAAATGAGATCTCCATGGTCCCATTATATTTTTGATCATCTAGGTCTTGCAAACTTTCAGTTGTGTTCAGAGAAGATAATTATCCAGCTCTTGTAAATTATTTAATTGATTTAAGATAAACCACATATGTATTACTTTGTGTGAAAAGCAAATTGTCAGAGTTTGATGATTTCTTGAGGTAACTTTAATGGACTTGATTTTTCAATCTTTGACCATGAATGGTAAAATAATATTTATTGTGACATTGATGCCAGGAAATGCGGAGGGTTAAAAACTAACAGAGCTTTATTAAAAGGTATATCTCCTATGTGACTATTTGGTGGCACAGTAGCTAGCACTGCTGCCCCACAGTGTCAAGGACCCAGGTTCAATTCCAGCCTCAGGTGGCTGTCTGTGTGGAGTTTGCACATTCTCTCCAGGTCTGCATGGGTTTCCTCCGGGTGCTCCAGTTTCTCCGCACAGTCCAAAGATGTTCAGGTTAGGTTGATTGGCCATGCTAAATTGTCCTTCGTGTCAGGGAGATCAGAGGCTAAATATATATGGTTACAAGAATAAGGCCTGGGTGGGATTATTGTGCAGACTTGCTGGACACTGTATAGAAACACAGAGCGACCTAGGTGTGCAAGTCCACAAAT
Source organism: Carcharhinus amblyrhynchos (assembly GCF_965287045.1). NCBI lineage: Eukaryota > Metazoa > Chordata > Chondrichthyes > Carcharhiniformes > Carcharhinidae > Carcharhinus > Carcharhinus amblyrhynchos. Next base: position 81,279,903 of record NC_137331.1, on the reverse strand, counting down.
CCTTGAAGGTGGCAGCACAGGTGGAGAAGGTGGTGAAGAAGGCATATGGCATGTTTACCTTTATAGGAAGGGGTATAGAGTATAAAAGCTGGAGTCTGATGTTGCAGCTGTATAGAATGCTTGTTAGGCCACATTTGGAGTACTGGGTCCTGTTCTGGTCGCCGCACTACCAGAAGGATGTGGAGGCTTTGGAGAGAGTGCAGAGGAGGTTTACCAGGATGTTGCCTAGCGTGGAGAATCTTAGCTATGAGGAGAGATTGGGTAAACTGGGGTTGTTCTCCCTGGAAAGACGGAGAATGGGAGGAGACCTAATAGAGGTGTACAAAATTATGAAGGGTATAGCTAGGGTGAACAGTGGGAAGCTTTTTCCCAGGTCGGAGGTGATGATCATGAGGGGTCACGGGCTCAAGGTGAGAGGGGCGAGGTATAACTCAGATATCAGAGGGACTTTCTTACACAGAGGGTGGTGGGGGCCTGGAATGCACTTCCAAGTAGGGTGGTGGAGGCAGACACGCTGGGATTGTTTAAGACTTACCTGGACAGTCACATGAGCAGACTGGGAATGAAGGGATACAAATGAATGGTCTAGTTGGACCCATGAGTGGTATAGGCTTGGAGGGCCTGTTTCCTGTGCTGTTCTTTGTTCTTTGACCCCATGGCCTCTTTCTGCACTATAGGGATTCTATCATTCCCTTGCTAGCGACCTGTGATCACACTTTTGGTGGCGAACTGCATATATTAATACACAGTTCTTACTGCAGCTATTAAGACTCACTATAAAATTTCCTCCCTCTAAATTGAATGTTCCCAACAATTTCAAAGAGTGTAACATAACCAATAACAAAATAACAATAATTAATAAGACAGACAGTTTAGAGGTTGTCAGTCCCAGAATGGTTAATGGTGAATCACTGGCGTCTTCTTCTTTGCAATAACTGGTGTTTTAGTCTTCATACGAATGTCATCAGTAGTTATTGTGGCCAGTATTGCCTTTGTGGCTGAAGACTGACTCTGTTCTGGACTTCTGGTGATGATGTGCATATATTAATATTCAGTGCTTAGTGCACCTACCAAGAATATAAATACATAACTATTTTTTATTCATTTGTGGGACATGGGCATCATTGGCTGACCACTATTTATTACCCATTCCTAGTTGCCCTTGTCTTGTAGCTATTGATACAATTGTGCAGCTTGAGAGGTCACTTCAGAGGGCAGGTTTGCTGTAGCACTGGAGTCACATATAGGCCAGACCAGGTAAGATGGCAAATTTCCTTCCCTAAAGGGCATTAGTGAACCAGATGGGTTTTTCCAGCAATCGACAATGGTTTCATGGTCATCAGTAGATTCTTCATTCCAGATATTTTTTATTGAATTCACATTTCATCATCTGCCATGGCAGGATTTGAACATTGTTCCCCAGAACATTAGCTGAGTTTATGCATTAATAGTCTAGCGATAAAACCACTAGCCTTTGACTCCCCTGTGATCTCTGTACATCTGTCATTTAGCTTCATACTCACAGTCCAAGTTGAACAATCTGCTTATTGCCCTTTTCTCTTTTAAAGGTCTTGATCATGTCCTTGATTAATATTCTTCTCTCATTTGACAACAAGTTCAGTTTTCTTGGTCTGTAAATCAACAATGCCACTTCTCTAATCCCTGTGCGTCAATAGTCTACTGAAAATGGTGCGCACAATTTTCCAAATTGATTATTACCTATTCAGAATTAGAACAACGTATTTTCATTGTAAGGAAATGACTTTGAATTAAGTCCTAATATTTGTTTCTTCTTGTTAATAATGGCTTTATGTAGAGCGTATATGTTCATTGAAGAGAGTAAATCACTGTAAAATCTTAATCCACCTATGCTAAGCAGTATATTTTGATGGCAGTCATTTATTTTTGCTCCAGTGTGCATTGCTTGACATTTATTACTGAAATTCATTTGTAATTCCCTAACATTTTGCTTAGTTGTTCCTTAATCCTTTGAATAATTATCTGCTGTACATAATTCACAAGGCCAGGCATGTTAAGGTCATCAGTAGCTGTTATATTACAAATAAGCTCCACCCTGTCATTTACTGAATTGTAAAAGTGTAAGTCACTGTAGTCCCAGATGACCATAGGCTCCTCTCCCCTTTGAGGGGGAGAGGTGACTGGTGGCGATTTAACCTGAGGATCACCATATTCAGGCCATAGGCAAGGTTGAGTAGGCAGGCTTTCATGTATAGCCTCAGCCAATATGTGAATTAAACACACGTTATAGACGTCGCTCTGCAGCACCATCAAGCTGTCCAGCCAACTGAGCTAACCAATTGAATTGTACACAGCTGGTGACTCAAAACAGACCTTTCATGAACTTCAATAAGTCACTGACCTCAAACAAAACTTTTGTTATTTATCATTATTTTAGTCTTTGATTGCTAAAACTCCAACTTGTCTTGCAAATGAAAATCTGGGTAAAACATATGCACTGTATTTGTTTACTTCCTCAATCAATCCCAGCATGTTTGACCTTTTCCTTCTCAATCCAATCTGGCTACTTCTTATGGCCTCTGCTCCATTTAAATTATAATTAACACAGCTACTTAAAAAAATTCTCTTGAACATTTTCCCCAGGAAGATTTGGTGATGCTGATCCATCAATCCTGAATCTCCAAATGTTTCAATCTTAGATGTGTAATTTTCTGAACTTGCCGACCAATGACACATATCGTGAATTTGCTCTGTGGATGTTTTACAGGCTATTTATATAAATGAGGTTTGATCAATTTAATACAATTGCCCAAGATGTTTAAGATCTGAGCCATTCCAATTCTCTAATGCTCTGATCTCTATTGAAAACATATTCTGGCATGTGAAGGTTAATTCTAGAAGCGCCAAAATTGAAAAATTATCCCTTTAAAACCTGCTTGCTTTCTTTTAATATCGTGATATTGGACTCCACACCCTTGTTCTCTAATAAAAATGCTGGACTTTAAGGTCCCGTAGAAAAACATAGCACACTTTATTAGGATATATATAAGGACCTATTTTACTCTCCCAACGTCCAGAGTATAATTTCCACTGGATGTACCCTGTGATGGTAAATTTACCTCAGAGCCTAAACTTCCTAAAAGTCCTCAATAAAACGTACGAATAAGGTGCAGTTTTGGTGCCCTTATCGGAGGAAGGATATCCTTGCTCCTGAGGGAGTGCAGTGAGGGTTTACCTGGCTGATTCCTGGGTGGCAGATTTATCATATCAGGAGATACTAAGCCGGCTAGGATTGTATTCATTGGGGTTGTGGAAGAATGAGAGGGGATCTCATAAAAACTAATAAATGTCTAACAGGATTAGACAGGATAGAATGTTCCCAATGGTGATGAAGTCCAGAGCTAGGGGTCATAGTTTGAGGATAAGGGGTAAACTTTTAGAACTGAGGTGAGGAGAAATTTCTTCAGCCAGAGAGTAGTGAATCTGTGGATTTCGTTACCACAGAAAGTAGTTGAAGCCAAAACATTGTGTGATTTCAAGAATAAATTAGATACAATTCTTGTGGCTAAACGTTTCAAGGAAAATGGGGAAGAAGAATTGAATTTGATGATCAACCATAACAATAATGAACGGCAATCAGGCTTGAAGGGCCGAATGGCCTCCTCCTCCTTCTATTTTCTATGTTTCTATATTTCTATGTGATAGCGCAATATTGGACATAATCAACAGACAAGAGGAAGAATGGATGTTTATAAGGCTTTAAAGATAATGTGAAAGCTTTATGGAAAGCAGCAGCCCCATGTGAGAAACGTATGTAGTTCACCGCTTATGGAGGCTTGAATGTAATAATGTTAGCTGCTTGTGAATAATTGAGTGTGTTGAAATCCATTGCACCAGCCAGAAGTAAAGATTTGCAAGTCTCTCCTCTTCTCAATTATTTTAATGTGCTTTCCACTGTGACAGTGCTTGTGCTCCTGCTCTAGGGCTGGGATGTCAGCCAAATGTGAGTTTGTGCATCGCTTATAGAAAACCTTTGAAGATGTAAGTAAAAGGGATGCTCCTTGATGACAAGCAGTGGATACATATGCAGAGATGAATTCCAATAAAACACTGTTTGTAAAGCACTCTGATGAAATGGTGTTATTTTGAATGCGAAAGAACATGGGAATAAACACTGGTGTGAAGAAGAATAATGCAGCACTGGGAGGTGAGTGTTGGATTGAGTATAAGCTTTCTCTTTTTATTTCGAGGTGTGTTTGGATAACGATGTGATCAGGGAGAATGAGAATTTTTGTTTGGTAGAAAGGAAGGGACTGTTAGTGACACAGAAAAGGGTCATCAGGCATTTTCAACAGTTGCCAAGGCGATTTGTGGTGGGTGTTGACAGAGACTCAGGAAGAAATTTATTGAAGTTTAAAAGTTTATTTATTTGTGTCGCAAGTAGGCTTACATTAACACTGTAATGAAGTTATTGTGAAAATCCCCTAGCTGCCATAGTCTGGTGCCTGTTCAGGTACGCTAAGGGAGAATTGGGCATAATCAATGCACCTAATCTGCACATCTTTCAGACTGTGAGAGGAAACCAGAGTTCTCAAAGAGGACTCACACAGAAAAAGGAGAATGCCTAGACTCTGCACAGACAGTGAACCAAGCTGGGAATTGAACCAGGAGTCCCTGGCGTTGTGAGGCAGCACTTCTAACCTGACAGGGCCAACCTGGCAGTGCTAATCTGTGTTGGGGCAGTGCTGGGGTGGATCCTCTGGGGAGTCCCATTGGGTGCTGGGTTCCTGCTCTGTTTGTTGGGGGGCTGAGGGAAGACCCCCTATGCTAATGATTGTGATGCAGGAGTGGAGATTGTGCAGAGCTTTGATGCTTGTTGGGCTAAATGGGGGGAGGGAGGTAGATGGGGGCTCCCCAGTGTCCATGAGGGAGGGCTTTGTATGTGGGGGAAGTTTCTTTCTATGCTGATTTAAAAATGGCTCTTTAAAAATGGCTTCCGATCTTGTGAAGCCAGTCTTGCCAACTCTCCCAAGGCCCATCCTGCCAAAATGATGCCGTTAACCTTGCCCACTGATTTTCAGAGTGGTTCAAAATCTGGACTAAAAACTCGGCTGTGGAGCTAGAGAGCTACATGACAGTTGTCTGCCAGAGGCTGACACTCTGACAAAATATCGGAAACTTCCACCTTCTGTCTTTATGGCCATCCAATTTCTTAAGAAAGTTTTAAAATTACACAGAAAAGATGGTTAGTAAGAGATGTTAAAGATGATAACCCTCACCAACATGTAAGAAGATCTGTGTAAGGGAAATTAGTTCAAATTATATAATAGTAAGCACTGATGTATAATGATTCAACTGGGATTGTCAAACGGGTCAAATACAACTATTTTCTATAATTCAAAATTTTTATTTATTTTGTTTTTTCATTTACAGTTGCCACACAATAGACGATTGGATGGATATTTTGGCAACACAAGTTGTTGTGCATACTTGCTATCAAACTGCAATAACACAATAAATGGAATATATTGGCGAGTATGAATGATTTATTTATGATATTTCTGTTTATGCATTGGTGCTTGACAGATCTGGTGCAAGCCTTAAATGCTAAGCTTGAAATTAAAAATTGAGCAATGAACCAGTAACCGTCGCCACTTTCCTATCCAAGGCAGAGAGTTGATATCAATGGGTGCTATTCTGATTGGCGGTTGGTGACTAGTGGAGTGCCGCAGGGATCGGTGCTGGGGCCTCAGCTATTTACCATTTATACAGATGATCTGGAGGAGGGGGCTGAGTGTAGGGTAACGAAATTTGCTGATGACATGAAGATGAGTGGAAAAGCAAATTGTGCAGAGGATGTGGAAAGTCTGCAAAGGGACCTGGATAGGCTGAGCGAGTGGGCGATGGAATACAATGTTAGCAAGTGTGAGGTGATCCATTTTGGCAGGAATAATAGTAGGAGGGGTTACTATTTAAAGGGTGAAAAGCTGCAGCATGCTACGGTACAGAGGGACCTGGGGGTCCTTGTGCATGAGTCGCAAAAACCCAGTCTGCAGGTGCAGCAGGTGATCAAGAAGGCGAATGGGATGCTGGCCTTTATAACGAGGGGGATAGAATATAAAAGCAGGGAGGTCTTGCTGCAACTGTACAGGGCACTGGTGAGGCTGCAGCTGGAGTACTGTGTGCAGTTTTGGTCGCCGCACTTGCGCAAGGATATTTTGGCCTTGGACGGAGTGCAGAGGAGGTTCACTAGGCTGATACCGGAGATGACGGGGTTAGACTATGAAGAGAGACTGAATAGACTGGGTCTGTACTCGTTGGAGTTTAGAAGGATGAGGGGGGATCTTATAGAGACATATAAGATAATGAAAGGGATGAATAGGGTAGAGGTAGAGAGAGTTGAGGAGGAACTTCTTCAGTCAAAGGGTGGTGGATCTCTGGAATTCTCTGCCTGTTGAAGTGGTGGAGGCTACCTCGCTAAATATATTTAAGTCACGGTAGATAGGTTTTTGACAGACAAGGGAATTAAGGGTTATGGGGAGAAAGCAGGAAAGTGGAACTGATCCACTTCAGATCAGCCATGATCTTATTGAATGGCAGGGCAGGCTTGAAGGGCTAGATGGCCTACTCCTGCTCCTATTTCTTATGTTCTTATGTTCTTATCCATCACTTGTCAGCACAAAGGCCATTTTATCATTTTTCTGGGTGTTACAATCAGTTCACTCTGCAAGAACTTGGAATCATCCCCTAACGCAATCTCTGAAGTTAGTGTGCAAATGAAAGCACATGGGATAGAGGGTAATGTTTTGGCGTGGCTGAAAATGCGTTGGCAGACAGGAAACAGAGAGTGGGAATAAATGTTTTTTTTTGAGTGACAGGCAGTAATTAGTGGGTACAGCAGGGATCATGATATATATAAATGACCTGCATGAGGGAACCAAATGTAACATTGCCAAGTTTGCAGATTACACAAAACTGGATGGAATTGTGAGTTGAAAGAGGAGGCAATGAAGGTTCCAAGGTGATTTAGACAGGTTGAGTGAATGGGCAAACACATAGCAGATGCAGTACAACATGGCTAAATGTGAAGCTATACACCAGAATTCTACTGCCCTGCCCACCATGGGAATTGAAGGATGTGAGGGGCAGACAATGGGAAGGCTCGTTGACCTCAGGCAGGATTTTACGGTCTCGTGTCGAGCGACGCCGTAAAATCCCATACACTTCAGTGTGAAGACAGAAAGGAAAGATATTATTTAAATGGTGACATTTTGGGAAGTGTGGATGAACAAAGGGATCTGGATGTCCTTGTCCATCAGTGAATGGAAATTAAGAGACAGGTGCAGCAAGCAATTAAGAAGACAAATAGTATGCTGGCCCTCATTGCAAGAGGATTTGAGTTCAGAAGTAGGGATGTTTTACTGCAGTTGTACAAAGCCTTGGTGAGATGATACCTGGTGTGTTGCATTCAGTTTTAGTCTCCTTACCTAAGAAAGGATCAACTTGCCATCGAGGGAGTGCACGAGGCTGGTACTGGGGTTGGTGGGACTGTCTTATGAGGAGAGATTGGTTCGAACGAGCCTTTATTCACCAGTATTTGGAAGGATGAGAGGAGATCTGATTGAAATGTATGAATGCTAATGGTTAAGCAGTGGGTTGGAAGACATTTTGGGGCTATGAGATACCCTCTTGATCCAATTAAAATTTATAAGAAAAGTGAATAGCTTGCTGCCTGTAGGAAGTTTTCAGGCTTCTTTTTGAGGTCTGCCCATTTGATCTCTCAGTACCTGTCGAAATGGGTGCCAGGCGTGCTTTGCCCAGTTTTCCTTGTAAGTTGTAATCATCTACCCCATTGGCATTCATTTAAACAGACTCCTGCCCGCCTTGAGTGGAAGTATCTTGCGCCCTTTGGAAGGACTGCCGGACTGTTGATTCAGTGAAGAAGCACAATGTCCCCACCTGACTTACAGCTGCTTGACTTTCAGATGAGAAATAGACTCACAGCAGTTGCTAATCTTCCACATGAACAGTTTTTAACGTAGCTTTTTAGTTTGAGAAACAACCAGAAATGCCAAGCACTAGATTTTCATGATAATATTACGTAGACATGATAAGAATGATGCGTTTTGACACAAATGTAGTAATTAAATTGTGTGGATTTGAAATAAATGAAATAAGAGTTAGCTAGTGAAAACAGTTGACCTTTAAAGGTACTGTGCCGTATCTTTCATAAAAGTTCCTGCAACGATAAATCATGGCATTTCTGATGGTATTTTATGAATGCAATCTTTTCATTTTCTCTTTAATGTTTCCAGCTGGATTGTTAACAGAGCTCCAGGTTATCAAATTGCACTGAAATTCGTTGATCTTGTTTAATTGCAATTGGAGCCTTTAATCCTGGTTTGAAAATGGAACTCGTACATTTTACAAAGATAAAAGAAACCCAAAATTAGTTGCGGGTGCAATCCTTACAGTTACCTTGCAATCATGCCTTAGATCATAGAAGATCATAGAATCCTTACAGTGCAGAAGGAAGTCATTGAGCTAATCAAGGCTGCACCACAACAGTCCCACCCAGGCCCTATATAAATGACCTGCAAAAGGTCATTTATAAACCCACATATTTACCCTACTAGTCCTTCTGACACTAAGGGGCAATTTAGCATGGCCAATCAACCTAACCCACACATTTTTGGAGTGTGGGAGGAAATCCATACAGGCATGGGGAGAAGGTGCAAACTTTACACAGTGACCTGAAGCTGGAATTGAACATGAGCCCCTGGCGTTGTGAGGCAGCAGTGCTAACCACTGTGCCACCCTGCTATCTTCTGTCTGTTAGTGCCCAAAGCTGCCAGAATATGTGAAACTGGACGGAGCAGCCAATTAGCATATGTCCAATGGACATGGTACCACCACGAATGCACATTAGGTATTCGCCAACCCACACAAATGGTAACTCTAGAGCCTGTTGTTGCCTGGGGAGGAGTCAGGGTGGACAGTGCCCCCACCTCTCAAAGGCTGCATTAAAAAAAAAGTCAGGCCAATTGAGGGAATGGCAGCAGGGTGACAGGGTGGGGTGGAATGGGGTGGGGAGCCCATGAAAGCCATGCCGCTGCCCTTTCTTATGACTCCCTTCCTCCCCTCGTTGGTGACCCTCTCCTTTTGACCCAATCCTATCCTCATCCCATCTGGGGATCCACTGGCAATCCTCAGTGCCAATTATTATTCCAAAAGTGACTACTGCTTTAGGTAATGCTGCCTGGACTGGGGAGCTGCTGGTCTCTAATCGGTGTGCAGTTCTTTGGGTGGAATTTTTGCTGCACTGTGGGCTCAACCCATTAGGAGGCTGTCCAGGTAAGTGCGTGTTTATCTCCCCATTGCATTAGGCTTCCCAGAGTAAAGAGATGCAAGATTCCCAACTGATTGCAGGCCAATGGGCAGAATATCCTAACCCCAGCCCACCATCAAAAGGACTAAACTCAGCTCATTATTATTTTGAGAATACACACGGCTATTGTATAAAATTATTATATTTTGGAAATATTCAAATTCAGCTGTGAGTCTTTTTACACTGTGCTCTATTTGGCTTTGAGCTCATGCTTACTTTTACTGAAATGTATTGTTTGTGATATTTACTGAGGGTTGCTTAGAGACCAGGGAAAAGATTTAACAATGAGAAACTTGGAGACAGAGAGAGTCGATGAGTCGGAAGAAGCGTTTTGGTCGGGTGGTGTTGGTGGGCAGGCACTGGAATCATGGTGGAGGTGGAGAGAGTGAAGTCAGAGGTTGTGATAGGGATATGGAGGAGTGACATGAGGGCTGAGGCATCTCAGAGATTGGGAGTGGGAGAGTTGGAATTGTGGGTGCTATTGGCAAGGACAGCGTTGACTGATCGTGTGGTTTGTAATGAGATAAGGTTAAATAAAAAGTAAAATACAACGATACTAAAATACTGAAATGAAAACAGAAAATGCAGGAAAAATCTCAGCAGATCCGGCAGCATCTACGGAGTCATATTTGATCCAAAACATCAAACTCTGTTTCTCTCTCCATGGATGCTACCAGAGCTGCTGAATATTTCCAGTGCTTCCTGCTTTTAAACTTGTTGAACTTGGAGACTGGACAAAATACTCCTGCTGTCACTCACCTATTCAGCTTCTTCTACTTCAGTTCTCTGCCCAAGACAGATTGAGATACTGACCCATGGACTGAAATTTTACTGCCCAGTCCAGCACAGGAATCGGAGCGGGCAAGGGGCAGACCATGAAAAAGTCCCTAGGTGGGATTTACGTTTTTGGGATGAGCGAGGCCGTAAAATCCTGCCCATGATCTCCAGTGAAGGCCAAGGAGGCAAGTTCTGCATCCCTATGCTGATTCAAAACAGCCACCTAGCCAACTGTTCCCCAAGGAGTCCTAGTTGCTGTGACAACATATATTTTTACATGCATGCCATAGTTAGGAGCTATGAGTAGTGATGGTTGAGACTCCAATTTTCTTTCTCTCACATGGCCGAACAGCAATCTCTCCCAATCTCACAGCACGCCATCAATATGTTTTGAAAGGATTTGCAGATTTATACTCAACCTGTTTGGCAATACTATGAATGCACCTTCTTTGGTCATCAAGTTCTACAGTGGGACTTGGACCCAATTTTGAACCTTGTGCCACTCCCCTGTCTTTTCTTTATAGCCCTGGATTTCTTTTGGTCCTTCAGCTAACTGACCCTGCCTCCACTACACACTCAGACTGTACGTTCTGGATCCTAACCACTTGCTGTTTGTCCTCATGTTGCCATGATTTTGTTTCTCAATTATGTTAATATGTAAACTCTGATACAGGATCCTTGCACCAATGGGACCAGATTCTCACGATCCACTTTGTCCCAACCTCAATATTTTAAATATCTCAAATCATTTAACTGTCTCTTCTCCAAAGAGGGCAGTCTCAACTTCTCCAATCTACTTTTATTATCACATGGGTCGGTCCTTCTCAATATCTTTTATCTGCCAGTACACAATAGCTTTGTGAGATCCTGCCTTCATGTGTTAAAAATTGAAATTCTTTTTAAAATGGAGGCACACAGCATCTTCAAGAGGTATGTGACATTAGTGTACCTTGAAGAAAGTTTTTTTAATGATGATCCCTGGAGCTCTCTCAGCTTCTGTGTTTCTCATTGCTGCCGAGCTGTTTGCCAAATGTCTTTTCATTACTCTTTTTATTGTCTTTTTATTGCTGTGGGTGGCACGGTGGCACAGTGGTTAGCACTGCTGCCACACAGTGCCAGGGACACGGGTTCAATACCTGGCTTGGGTCACTGCTTGTGCGGAGTCTGCATATTCTTCCTGTGTCTGCGCGGGTTTCCTCCAGGTGCTACGATTTCCTCCCACAGTCTAAAAAACATGCTGGTTAGGTCAATTAGCTGTGCTAAATTCTCCCTCAGTGTATCCAAACAGACACTAGAGTGTGGCAACTAGGGGATTTTCACAGTAACTTTGTTGCATTGTAATGTAAACCTACTTTTGACTAATAAACTTATTGCTCCTTAAGTGGCTTAAATGGGGGCCTCAAGTACTTTCTGAGATTAATTTTATGACCTTGCATTGTTAGGAAGAAAACTGGGTTGGCAGGTAAGATGACAGGAAATCTTTTGTTTTCGGTTCTGAGCTGTAGGTTTTTTAGAAGGGACAGCGAGCTGAAAAGAAGTATTTCTCTCTCTCTTTCTGTTTTTTTTGGAAATTCTGCTGGTTATCTGAAAACAAGGTCTTGTCTTCCTGTAGTATAAAATCTGCTGTTGGTCGCTTGACCAGAGGCTACCTGAAGTTTTGGGAAGCTGTTCTGACTTCAAATTGTACTAGGTGTGTCAAGAGGACTTCAAGAACTCATAAGACTGAGAGTTTTCAATTCTCTAACCAAAGGACTCAATTCAAGTATCACATAAGTATTAGACTTTTCTGTGTTGAACTTGTTTAAAGGGTTTTCTCTAAGGAAGGTTTTGGTTTGATTGAAACTTCTTAGATAATTTTGTTAAGGATTATATATTTTTGTGGTTGTTTTATTGCTAATGTTTTTTCTGTATATGTTAACTATATTCTTAATTAAACTTTGTTTAATAAAAGCTACCTAGTGGGTCATTTGAATCATACCTGAAGTGGAACATATCATGCTTATCCAAGGCAAATTCAGGATGCGAAATTTATGATCCAGGTGGGCTCCGTAAAACATTTTGGAGTTTCTGACTGAGCCATAACAAATATTTGAAACCAAACTGTCTCCAATTTCATGGCCTCCCCCCACCCTACCTCATGGGGTTAAGACTAATTTACATTTATTTATTAGTGCCACAAGTAGGCTTACATTAAGTTACTGTGAAAATCCCCTAGTCGCCACACTCTGATGCCTGTTTGGGTACATTGAGGCAGAATTTAGCATGGCCAATTCACCTAACATGCACATCTTTCAGATTGTGGGAGGAAACTGGAGCACCCAGGGGAAACCCTCTAACACCTTGAGAAAATACATTTCAAAAATATGGAACACAGGTAGAATGTGCAGATTCCACACAATGTCCCAAGGCGGGCATCGAACCCTGGTCCCTAGTACTGTGAGGCGGTGATGCTTACCACTGTACCCAACTCTCTCAGGAATCATTCAAGTTTTTTTTCTATTTCCCACTTTGAAAATTCCCAGTATTAACAGGAGATTGAACAAAATACGTAACCAAGGCATGATTTATCATTGGGCGGGGTAACGTCTTGACATTTATATTGCAGAGGGCAGTTGAGACAGACTGGTCATCTGAAAGTTATAGCTTTGGATTAATTATTTGTATTCAGCAAAACAAACATCTTGAAGAAATTGAAGCTCCCACCTGTGACTTTCCAATTTAAAATCATTGTCAGTTTGAATTCAGGCTTGGTGCAGCCTAACCATCAGAGTCTCTTCAATCATGTAACTTTTCCAGTTAAAAGTGAAAGAATATTTAGGGGTTGTCCACTGGCATAATCTCAATTTCAAATCATTTGAATAAATATAAATTTGCTTATGTTATTGTCAAAATTTTAATGCAGAAGATCTCAATTTAGTTCTGGGAGGGATAAATACTGTTTTCTATAGAAATTTCAGACAAAGATAAATTTCCCAGTGACTTAGTGAGGATGTAGAAGGGCTTAAATGAGTATCACTTTTTTGAAGGTGCAAATCCCTGGCTTGAAGGTAATTTAATTTTCTTTACATTTCTTGGTCTCTCTGTATCATATATTATCTCTAATAAAGAGATTGTACAGTCAAGCAAGTTACTTCCAAAGCACCAGAAATATGAAGCTGAAACTAACTATTAAGATCTGTGTCACAGTGTTCCACTGCTGGCTAGTTTTCTGATCTTTTCCTCCAATCTGTAGAGAATCTTCTGCCCTCTACCCAGCATGCTTCTACACATGAACATCAAAGACATAGAAACAATGAGTCGAGGAAACAGCTGCTGGTTCAGCCTGTCTCACAGAGCTGCAATACTTTGTGGAATACGTACACTGCCATCTCGGCACACCCAAAAACCTCCTTGAAAAGATGAAGAATTACATAAAAGCCCAGTTCAAATAACCATAGACTAGAAGCATAGAATCCCGACAGTGCAGAAGAGGCCATTTGACCCATTAAGTCTGCACTGACTCTCTATCACAGTATCTTACCCAGGCCCTCGACCCCTCTCTATCTCTGTAACCACACCCCACCCCCCCAACACACACACACACACACACACACACACACACACAGGCACGTGCACACACAGAATCCATCTCACCTACACATCATGGGAGACTAAGTGCAATTTAGCATGGCCAATTCACCTAACCTGCACATCTTTGGACTGTTGGAGGAAACCAGAGCACCTGAAAGGAACCCACACAGATACAAAGAGAATGTGCAAATTCCACCAATGAAATAAAAAATCTGGAAAATGCTTCTCCATTCCTCATTGGTAATCAAAACTTGGTAAGAAGTCTCACAACATCAGGTTAAAGTCCAACAGGTTTATTTGGTAGCAAAAGCCACTAGCTTTCAGAGTGCTGCTCCTTCATCTGGTAAATGGGAGTTCTATTCACAAACAGGGCATATAATGACACAAACTCAAGTTACAAAATAATGGTTGGAATGCGTGTCTTTACAGATAATCAAGTCTTAAAGGTACAGACAATGTGAGTGGAGAGACAGTTAAGCACAGGTTAAAGAGATGTACATTGTCTCCAGATGGAATAGTTAATGAGATTTTGCAAGCTCAGGCAGATCATACAAGTCCATCAAAACTTGTCTAGGCAAATCAAAATTATGAACTCACCTTATGGACATATCTGGCTTAACTCATGCCTCACAGCTCCGTGACATCATATGTTGGAGTGCCAATATTGTCACCAATATGACATAACATTAAAAAGAACATACCACAGCACAACTTGACATGGTTATCATTCCTTACAATATGTATAAAACATAAACAAGAATTTGAACTGACCATCTGATTGACACTCCGGTACAACATTGAAGGAGTGTTGCATTGTTAGAGGAGCTGCTCTTGTGTTAAACATCAGGCAAAGGTCTTATTCGCTTGTTCCCATGATTGAAGTGGATATTAAAGGTGACATTAGCGAAAGAAGAGTAGGGAGATCTGCCAGATTCCTGGTCAATATTACTACCTCAAACCTAGATATTCCTAGATCAATTTGACCGTTCTTCATGTTATCCATTTACAGGCACAGTGTTTGTCTACATAACACTGGTCACTGTGTTCCCAATGACATTCATTCTTTGAAGCATGAGGTGTTTCACTATCATAAATTATTATATCTAAATGCACAACATTTAAACATTCAAGTTTTCTCCACCAGTCTGCTACAATAGTAATGGCTAAATATCACTTTAGATCTCAGCTCATCTTGTCCTGATGATGTGATTTAATAGCTCTTCATGTGTGATTCATCTTGGCATGATGGATATCAGGACGTAATTTGAAGGAGATAATGTGATGGAGGCACTCCAATCACAGCATAATCCACAAGAGCAAAGCTGAATTACTTTACAGTCTGAGCTGAGTGCCAGCTTGGCCATAACACGATCATATTCTTCCAACATACTGTACCTGTGTTCTGTATTATTGAAATATATTTACTCAAAGTGTTACAGAACACACACACAAATAAAAACGTATGTATACAGAAAAAATATCAGTGCAGAGTTATACCAGGTAAAATTGCACTCCATTGATCCTGCAGTGCAGAGGGAATTTGAAATGATAAATTCATGGCAGGAGCCCTCTCCCCAGTCAATGGATCCTTCCATCCACCTCCAATCTCTCTCTATCTGAACGCCTCCTTCTGGCCTTCTTCTTGCTCTTGAGCTTTTCGTGAGAACGGTCGGTGTGACATTGGTCGTATCAACTTCTCTGCTCCTCTCACAGATTCTAATCCGTCTTCTTCTGAGCCTCCGTTCTTGCAAGTCAAATCCAGATTTTGTTTGTAAATCTGCTGACAAAGTGGTGTGGTTATTGTCTGGTGACTTCAATTTAGCAGACTCTGAGTGCCAAATCTCAGACACTTCCGCCTACTACCCACTGGACCACAACCACAACCACTGCAAAATATCAAGACATTGTTTCCAGGACTATCACTGATCCTCACAGGGCTTCTTCCTTTCACAGCTTCTAACCTCATGGTCTCTTAACCCTGAAGAGCCTGCTTTTACTTCCTCTACAAAATGCACAAAAAGTACTACACAGGTAAGGCCATTATATAAACCTGTTTCTGTCCCACTGAACTCATTTCCTCCTATTCTTCACACCATTCTCCCTTCCCTTCCCACCTACATTTGTGATTTCTCTGATCCCCTATGTCACACCAACAATTTCTTGGCCCTCCCACCTCATCTCCACTATGGATGTCCAATCCCTCCACACTTCCATCCCCTACTAGGATGGCCTTAGGGCTCTCCACTTCTTCCTTGAGCAGAGGCCTGAACAATCCCTGTCCACCATCAATCTCCTTCCTCTAGCTGAACTTGTTCTCTTACTCAATAATTTCTCCTTTAACCAGCCTCACTTTCTGCAAATGAAAAGTATTCTAAGGGAACCTTCCTCAGGCGCAGTTATGCTTACCTTTTTGTGGATTGTTATATCTAAATGCACAACATTTAAACATTCAAGTTTTCTCCACCAATCTGGTATAATAGAAATGACTAAATACCACTTTAGATCTCAGCTCTATATTTCCTTGTTCCAGTCTTACTCAGGCCCTCTTCCACAACTCATTTTCCATTGTATTAATGACTATACCGATACAGTTTCATGCCCTTGTCTGGACCTGGAAAAATTATCAATTTTGTTTCCGATTTCTACCACTCTCTTGCTCTGACACTTCCCTTCCCTTCCTTGATCTCTCTGTCTCCATTTCTGGCAATAGACTAACCTCCAATATTAATTACAAACCCACCGGGTTCCAGAGCCACCTTGACTACAGCTCCTTAATCACCACGCCCTGTAAAGACTCCATTCCACTGTCCTTGTATCTCTGCCTCTGTTTCATTTGTTCCAATGATGCCACCTATGCTGCCTATGAAAACAAAGCCTGGCTTTTTCTTTGACTGAGGATCTTCCCTGTGACTGTGGTTGACAGGGCATTCAACTATGTCTGACCATTTCCCGCACCTCTGCCCTCACCCATTCCCCTCCCTCCCAATACTATGACAGGGTCCCTCCTGTCCTCAATTTTCACCCCACCCCACTCCACAATCAAAGAATCAATCTCCTAATTCCCAACACCCAACTTTTCCTCATCAGTCAAACCTTTCATCCCAGGAATGAAAATAAAGAAGTTTCTGTGAACTGCTCTAATGTTAGTATATTCTTCTTTAAGTAAATTGACCAAAACCATGTAACAATACCTTAGATGTGGCTTCATCAATGCCCTGTACAGTTTTAGCAATATTTTCCTACTTTCATTTTCCATCCCACCATGCATTAAAAGCCAGTGTTCCATTGGCTTCCTACTTACGGGTTCAGTTCCATCTGTTTGCATTTCATGGCAAGGAATCCTGAATCGCTCTGCACTGAAGCATTTGGTGGTCTCTTACGTTAAGTGATATTTGCTCTTCTATTGTTCCTACCAAAAACACACCTTCACATTTCCCCACATTATACTCCATCTGTCAAATTTTTGCCCCTTCACTTAACCTATCTATACCTCTTTGCAGACACTGTCTTCTTCGCAACTTGCTTTCCCATCTATCTTTGTAACATCAGCAACTTTAGCTGCATAACTCTCTGGCCTTTAAGCCAAGTCATTAACATAGACCGTAAATAATTGAGGCCTTAGTGTTACTATTTAATAGGTTCTGTTGATGGATGTTAAATACCTAATAGTTTAAAGCGGTAAGGTGAGCAGGTGTTGGGTATATTGATTTGTTAATTATATTCAGATACATTTATAAAGAAGATTTGGCCAGCAGTGAGTCTGGGTTAGAGTAGAAAAGCGAGGTCTGTGACAAGCAATAAACTGGCTCCACCAAAGCAACCCAGTCTCAGAGTCTTTTTCACGACCAGGCTTGGGAATTCCACTGGCACTCAGCATTGATTCTCACAGCACCCGGCGATTATAATATGCTGATCTGAAAATGACCCATTTGCCCCAACACCAGTAGCTCTTAGCTTTTCAGTGGCTTCTCATCAAATGCCTTTTGGAAATTCACAAACACTACATTGAGCGGTTGCTCTTTATCCACATTGCCTGCTATGCCTTCAAAGAGCTTGAATAAATTGGTCAAACACAATTTTCATTTTCTAAACCATGACTCTGCTTAATTGCATTATGATTTTCTGGATGTCGTTTTATCCTCTTTGCCAATATAATAATCTTATCATAGCCAGTCTTCCGTCACCAATCAGCTTTGATTCACAGTGTGTTTTGAATGTCGTTTGCTGGCTACAGAGTGCAGGTCAGCCCCAAGTCTTTCAACTGCTGGACTGAGTGGAACCAGCTGGTTTTAAACCTCCTGCAGCTTTTTCCCTATTGGGCAAACACTGAACTACCTAATAAGAGAGCTTGTCCTCTATGAGATGGACAGAGAGATCTGTGTGTTGAGGTTTGGCCAGTTTGTTCACATTATTTATGTCCATAAAGCTTTAAAAATGCTCTATATTTAATTAAAGTCCAGTTGGAGAGGAATCTGATCCTATAACAGTTGGTTTTAATTCGAGAACAGAGATTCCTGCAAGGTGATCTTACTGACTTGACTGTTTGCACATACGTTATCTATGATGTGTCGCTGACAACAAGTGGTAGAAAAGAGTGCCCAGAACTGAGATCCTCACGTGCTGGACAATAACTGGAAATGAGGTCAAGATCAGTAAGGCCCAATTGCACTCATGTACTGTGGCCCATGGTAAAATTCCAAAAATTGTTCTTTAAGCTGGCCAATAATTGGTACAGAAGTGATCAGAAGAAACATTATACAGGCATATGAACAGCTGCCTTTAAATCTTGCAAGACTAACTTTAGCGTCTGGGTAAAGACAGCCCCAAACAGACCAGAATTGTTGACTGTTTACTGGGCAGGTTTGAATGAATTTGATAAAGGCAAAATACTGCGGATGTTGGAATCTGAAACAGAAACAGAAAATGCTGGAAATTCTCAGCAGCATCTGACAACATCTGTGGAGACAGAATAGAACCAATGTTTTGAGTCTGAAACATTGGCTTGAATTAATTTGCAACTGCAAGATTGAGTTCCAAATGCTAAGCTTCTGGCACACAAGGATACTTCTCCGTTTGCATCACTCAGCTTTCTGTATATCAGTGTAGCTGTGTATGCATATCCTGGATTGGGCTTTCACCCAGCAGCACACCCATAACACTTAAGACTTTTCTATTGATTCAACAGGAGGCTTCGTCATTATAGAGGTAAATAGCATGGAAAAAGGTTAATTGAAATACTAATGAAGGTGGAAAACAGGTGCAAACTGGTAAACAAAAATGTTATATGTTTGGGTGGATGTTGTGTTGTTGTGCTACCACTTTCATGTGTCTAGTTCATAACATCCTCGGCTGCTTCGCTGACTTTGAGGCAGCCTAGCCAAAGCCTTTGTGCAGAGAACAACTTCTCAATGAACCCATCTTACCAACTGCAACCAACCCACGTGCTGTGACTCCACTTTCTTTCATCCTCATAAATGCAACATACATGATAAATAATGTTCATACAGATATTCCAAAAGAAAGTCCAAAGATGTGCA
Organism: Carcharhinus amblyrhynchos; assembly: GCF_965287045.1. Classification (NCBI taxonomy): domain Eukaryota; kingdom Metazoa; phylum Chordata; class Chondrichthyes; order Carcharhiniformes; family Carcharhinidae; genus Carcharhinus; species Carcharhinus amblyrhynchos. Next base: position 81,260,652 of record NC_137331.1, on the reverse strand, counting down.
GGTTAGGTGGATTGACCATTAACAATGCACACAGTTACAGTCTTAACTAAGCCTATAACTGTATGCAGTACATCCTATGTGGGGCAGGATTTTACAGCCTCACTTGAACCAGACCAGAAAATACTGCCCTAGGTCAATGGATATTTACATTGTCCACTCCTTGCCCACTCCAATTCCGGGCAAGGCGGTAGAATTCCGGCATTGGTCTCACCAATGCCCCGTAAACAATAGCTAAACTTCCTTTCTTTTATGTTTCACCCACCCTTGCAACAGATATCAGTGGGATTTTCCAGTCCTGCCCTCCCAACTCAGGGGTTTAATTTTCAGCAACAGTGGTGATCCGACATTTGCCAGTGAGCCTTGCTGGGAAGCCCACCACAGGAGATCTCCGCTCGCATGACCAGAAGATCCCACTGGCAGGAAGGGCCTGAACATTTTGACCAGTGTTTTTCCTCCTGGGAAACAACTAAAATTAAAAATAAAGAGTCTCCCATTTACAGTGGAGATTAGGAGAATTTTGTTTTTGAATATTTTCAAGGCTGAGTTGAATTCTTGACTCTCAAGGGAATCAAAGGGTCCACAGAATAGGCAGGAAGGTAGAGTTGAGGCCACAATCAGATCAACTATTATCTTGTTAAATAGCAGAGCAGACCTTCAGGCCAAACGGCCTACTCCTGTGCCTAACTAATATATAAACACATGTGTATGTGTATTATGTAATTCCATCGAATCCATAGAATTCCAGACAACCCAAATTCTGTATTAGTTTATATTAGCACACTTACTTTAGTTACTGCTGAATCGCATGTTTTAATGATTTGACAAATTATGCATTTTACAATTATGTACAAATGGCTTTCTTCACAAAATATTCACAAAATCAAATGGCATTTGGGTGATTTTTTTGTAGTATTTGGATTTCATTGGCTGGACGGTGATGCAGTTAAAGTAAATCTTAAAATATCGATGATGTGGAGATACTGCTGTTGGACTGGGGTGGGCACAATAAGAGGTCTCAATCACTAGGTTAAAGCCCAACAGGTTTATTTGGAATTGTGAGCTCTTGGAGCGCTGCTCCTTCATCAGGTGAGTGGAGAGGTATGTTTCACAAACACAGCATATATAGGCAATGACACTTGGAATGGTTGGAATGCAAGTTTTTACAGGAGCAAGTCTTTATAGGTACAGTGTGAGTGGAGGGAGGGACAATCACACGTTGAAGAGGTGTGAATTGTCTCAGGCCAGACAGTTAGTAGGATTTTGCAAGCGCAGGCCAAATGGTTGGGGTTACATGAACCCAAAATCATGGTTGAGGCCATCCCCATGTGTGCAGAACTTGGCTTTTCCTTGATGATTCGGCATTGTTGTGTGTTTTGAACGCTGCCTTGGAGAATGCTTACCCGAAGATCGGAGGTTGAATGCCCTTGACTGTGGAAGTGTTCCCCAACTGGAAGAGAATATGCCTGCCTGGTGATTAGCATGCAATGTCCATTCAACCGTTGTCGTGGTGTCTGCGTAGTCTTGCTGATGTAGATCTAAGAACATAAGAACATGAGAACTAGGAGCCGGAGTAGGCCATCTGACCCCTTGAGCCTTCTCCTCCACCCAATAAGATCATCTTTTTGTGGACTCAGCTCCACTTACCCTCCCGCTCACCATAACCCTTAATCCCTTTATCCTCAACTGCTTCACTGGCCAGGGAATCCCACAGATTTGTGTGAAAAAGTTCCTCCTCAACTCAGTCCTACATCTGCTTTCCCTTATTTTGAGGCTATTCTCCCTAGTTCTAGTTTCACCTGCCAGTGGAAACAACTTCCCTGCTTCTGTTTCATTTATTCCCTTCATAATCTTTTATGTTTCTATAAGATCTCCCCTCATTCTTCTGAATTTCAATGAGTATAGCTCCAGTTTACTCAGTCTCTCCTCGTAAGCCAACTCTCTCAACTCTGGAATCAACCAAGTGAATCTTCTCTGCACCCCCTCCAGTACCAGAATATCTTTTCTCAAGTAAGGAAACCAAAACTGTACACAGTATTCCAGGTGTGGCCTCATCAGCACCTTATACAGCTGCAACATAATCTCTGTTTTTAAATTCCATCCTTGTAGCAATGGAGGACAAATGTCTTCATAATTACCTGCTGCACCTGCAAACCAACTCCTTGAGATTCTTGCAAAAGCTCACCCAGGTCCCTCTGCACAGCAGCAGGCTGCAATTTTTTACTATTTAAATAATAGTCCATTTTGCTGTTATTCCTACCAAAACGGATAACCTCACATTTACCAACAACGTACTCATTTGCCAGACACTCGCCCACTCATTTAGACTATCTATATCCCTTTGCAGATTTTCAGCATCCTGTGTACACTTTGGTCTGCCATTCATCTTAATGTTATCTGTGAATTTTGACACACTATACGTGGTCCCCAATTCCAAATCATCTATGTAAATCATAAACAATTGCAGTCCTAACACTGTTCCTACGACAAACCACTAGTCACTGATCGCCGACTTGAAAAATATCAATTTATCCTCACTCTTTGCTTTCTGTTATTTAACCAATCTTCTGTCCATGCTAATACATTACCTGTAACACCGTGCACCTTTATCTTATGCCTTTGGTGCAGCACCATGTCAAATGCCTTCTGGAAATCCAGATACACCACATCCACAAGTTCCCCATTGTCCACTGTGCATGTAATGTTCTCAAAGAATTCCACCAAATTAGTCAAACATGACCTGCCCTTTATGAACCCATGCTGCATTTTCCCAATGGGACAACTTATGTCCAGATGTCTCGCTATTTCTTCCTTGATGATAGATTCAAGCATTTTCCCTACTAAAGAAGTTAAGCTAACTGGCCTATCATTACCCGCCTTTTGTCTACCTCCTTTTTTAAACAGTGGCATCACATTTACAGTTTTCCAATCTGGGGGAAACATCCCAGAATCCAGTAGTGCATTTGCTATTTCTCCCGCCATCTCTTTTAATACCCTGGGATGTATTCCATCAGGACCAGGAAACTTGTCTACCTTTAGGCCATTAGCTTGCCCCAACACTATCTCTTTCATGATAATGATAGTTTCTCAGTCCTCACCTGCCATAGACGTCTTGTCATAAATTTTGGCATGTTATTTGTGTCTTCCACTGTGAAGACCGACACAAAATACCTGTTCAATGTCTCAGCCATTTTTTCATTTCCAGTTACTACATCTCCCTTCTCATCCTCTAAAGGACCAAAGTTTACTATGGCAGGTGAGGTTTTCATTTTATATATTTGTTGAAACTTTTGCTATCTGTTTTTATAGCCTGAGCTAGTTTACTCTCATAATCCATCTTACTTTATAGCTTTGTTTTGTGGCTTTCTGTTAACCTTTACAGATTTCCCAATCCTCTAGGTTCCCACTAATCTTTGCTACTTTGTATGCATTTTCTTTCAATTTGATACCTTCGTTTATTTCTTTAGATATCCATGGCTGATTATCTCTTTTTCTACAGTTCTTCCTTATCACTAGTATTTACTTTTGCTGAGCACTGTGAAAAATTGTTTTGAAAGTCCTTCATTGTTCCTCAATTGTTCCACATAAAGTCTTTGCTCCCAGTCTACCTTAGCCAACTCCTCACTCATCCCTTTATAGTCACGTTTTTTTAAGCACAAGACACTGGTATTGGATTTTACCGTCTCATATTCCATCTGTATTTTAAGTTCAACCATACTGAGATGGCTTCTTCCGAGAGGATCCCTAACTGCAAGATCATTAATTATTCCCATCTCATTACACAGGACCAGATCTAGGGTAGCTTGTTCCCTCGTAGGTTCCATTATACATGTTCAAGGAAGCTATTGCAGATACATTCTATGAACACCTCCTCAAGACTACCTTGACCAACTTGGTTTGATGAATTGATATGTAGATTAAAAACTCCCATGATAACTGCTGTACCGCTTTTGCATGCATCAGTTATTTCTTTGTTTATTTCTTACCCCACTATGAAGTCATTATTTCGTGGCCTATAGGCTACGCCTATCAATGACTTTTTCTACTCACTATTTCTAATTTCGACCCAATGGATTCAACCTTTTTTTCATAGAACCTATATCATCTCTCAGTATCGCCCTGATATCATCCTTAAATATCAGAGCTACACCAGCTCCCTTACCTTCCTGTCAGTCCCTCCGAAAGTCTGATACCCCTGGATATTTAACTCGTGGTCAGGACCATCCTGCAATCATGTCTCTGTAATGGCTACCAAATCGTACTTGTTCACGATGATTAGTGCCATCAACTCATTTACCTTGTTTTGAATGCTACGAGCATTCAGATAAAGTGCCCTTATGCTGGTTTTCGTACTTTCTTTTTGAATTCTAACACCTCCATTAATAACTTCTCCTGAGTTCTCCTTCCTTTTAATTTTTTTCCCAAGTTTTGATATAAACCTGTTGGACTTTAACCTAGTGTTGTGAGACTTCTCACTGTAAGATATCTATACATTAGAAGTAAAATCACTAATACGTTTACTCTCTCGCCACTCATCTGAAAAAATATAAAAATCTTAACTTTGAATTATAAATCTGACATTTTAACACGACTGGTAAAAATGAACACACAACTAGCTTCATCCTGATAGGATCCTCCGATTGAAATACATTCTTGGTAACAATGCACAAACTCGGATCAAGCATTGAAGAGTTAAATACTTGATTTAGTTACAGAATTAGACCTCTTTTCAAACTGATTACATTCCAATTACAAGCACATCGACTGTTTTGTTCATCAATGTATGGTGTGCAGATCATTTCAGGAGCTCCAGGATAAATACTCGATACCGACTGCAAGGACTGAGAATTGCAATGTTAATGCATTTCTTAATGCCCTCTCTGCATATATAACACCACTTAAGGAAGAAAAATTACTTTGAGCCAGGAGCCAGTCCCAGGTTAACCAAGAGCACCCTGGAGTCATTACACAGTCATTGTTTATTTATTGTTAACACAAATAAATTTTGATTTCAGCCCACAGGACAAGGGCCAAAAAATAATCTTGCTTAAAATAACATTAGAAATGAGGGTCCTTATACTGGTTTGGAATACATAAGTACTGTTTTTGTTTGATCAGAGTATAAGCTACTCCTGTGCTGATTAAATGCCAATGCCTAAGGTTGAGTGAGCTGTTGAATCAAAGATTAGAAGTTTCCTCCGGATATGTATATCTTTATATAACATGACAGTAAGAAAATGAGAAAATTGCTTTCAAACATTTTAAGATGTTAATATATTGAGATATTTTATTTCTTGTATTAAGAAAAGCGTTCTTAATTGATTTAATATCTAGTTAACAAGATGATGTGCAGTTTGCATTTTCCTACCTGGGTTTGTCAAATTGATACACTCTATCTGGCAGTCAGTCAAAAACTGGACCAAATTATCAGTGAGGAATGAATGGATGAGGGAGAAATTGGGTGTGAGGATCACATGCTAAGATTAACCCAAACTTGTTCATTGCTTTGCAGAAAGTTAAAAATTGTGCTATCTGCTGCTTCACATGGATGCTGCTTGCAGACAGGGTTACCCAAGCTGTTCATTGGCTGCATGCAGCATAGGAGGTCTTATATCACAAATAGTCTGTACAACTTAAAGAAGCCTGGACCTTTTAAAGAAGAGATGCATTGTGGTTGCAAGAACAATTTTGATAAAAGGCTGTTAGCCTGAAACATTAACAGTGCAGCTGGCTGGGAGATGTCAGCGGATGCCATTTCGGAAGCTTCCCACTGGGAGCCATGGCTTTCGTGCATCTCCGTGGCAAAGATTTTCAGAGTAATCAGCTCTGCGCCAGAAATCCAGGGTTGGCCATTGATCAGGAGGCTAACAATGCAGAGCCACTGCGAATGCGCCGACCTCAGGGCTGAGAGCTGGGCACATGCTGTGTGGCCTGCTCAGCAGTATATTGTCAGCCTCTCGGGTGGGATTAGGCCCCATCCCAGATTTTTGGAGTCAATCCTGGTAGGACACTCTGTGATGCAGAGTGCTGGAGATTCAATCTGAAAATCCCGCTAAAATAATCAGTGTGAGTTACTCCCATTTTTCATGTGAATTGGAGATGTAGGATTGTTTTGGGAGAATCCCGGCCTAACTGTCTCCACAGGGAGGTTATGATGGAGCTGTATCAAATGCTTGTTAGGCCACAGTTAGAGTACTGTGTGCAGTTTTGGTTGCCACGCTATAGGAAAGATGAGATTGCACAGAGGAGATTCACCTGGATGTTTCCTTGGCTTGAGCATTTTTTTATGGAGCGGCTGGTTATGCTGAGGGGGTCCTCATCGAGATGTACAAAATTATGAGGGACATAAACAGAATTGATAGGAATAATCTTTTCCCCTTAGTAGAAGGGTCAATAACCATGGGGCGTAGATTTAAGGTCAGGGGCAAGAAATTTGGAGGAGATTTGAGAATTGATTTTTCCAGAGGGCGATGAGAATCTGGAACTCACTGCCTCAAAGTGTGGTAGGAGCAGGAATCTTCAGAACACTTAAAAAAACATTTAGATGAGCACTTGAAAACCCATAGCATAGAAGGTATAGACCAAGTGCTGGAAGATGGGATTAGCATTGATAGGCGCTTGATGCCCAGTGCAGACTTGATGGGTCAAAGGTCTTTTTATGTGCTGTAAATCTCTAGGGCAGCATAGTAGCACACTTGTTAGCACAGTGCCAAGGACATAGGTTAAATTTCAACCTTGCATCACTGTCTGTGTGAAGTTTTCATATTCTCCCTGTGTCTGTGTGGGTTTCCTCCGAGTCCCCTGGTCTCCTCCCACAGTCCAAAGCTATGTAGATTAGGTGGATAAACCATAGTAAATGTGTGGGGTTACAGGGAAAGTGTGGTTGTTTGAGCCTTGGTAAATTGCTCTCTTGAAGGGTCAGTGCAGACTTGAACAGCCAAATGGCCTTCTTGTAGGGATTCTATCAATCTATGGCTCTGTGAGATGCAATTTGACTTGATGACTAATTCCAACATTTCATGAAAAAAGTCCCATTCCATATGTGAAATATGTATTCTTATCATCATAACTGCGACCATGTGTTGACAAGTGAAGTGTATAAATTTGTATGCACCTTCTGTGAGGAGTTCATTGTGAGCATATTTTACAGTGAATCTCACTCCATGCTCTGCTGCCTCACCAACACCCAGCTCCACCCCAGATGGCAAGGATCAATTCAAGAGACCACTTGATGCTGCCATCAGCAGAATACCCAGCACCGAGGAACTGTATCTTCAAGGAAATTTCGACACAAGGATGGGTACGACCACATAGCTTGGCCAACATACACTGGGCACCAGAGAATCAGAAGATGAACAGAAATAGATAGGATGATGCTGGAGATATGCTGTTACCATGGACTCTGTTTGACAAACAATTACTTCCAAACCCCAGTTGTCACAAGATGTCCAAGATCTGAGATCATGCCACTGGTACCAGCTAGATATCACCATCACCAGACACATCAACCTCAACAGTATCCTTACTACTTATAGCTAACACAGTGCTAACAATGACACTGACCAGTCCCTGGTGTGTCGCAAAGTCAAGCTTTAGCCAAGGAAACAAAACCACCTCAGGAAGGAAGGTACCTCTGTTCCTGAAAGAACTCGAGAGTTCCTCAATCAGGTTCTATTGGACAACAGTGCAGTGTCAAATGAAATCATTTGGATAACACCATTTGTAACTCTGCACTCACTACATACCGGAAAAGAGATCAGAGGAACTGCTTTGAAGTTTATTGGACTGAAATGGGGTCATTCATTGCAACCAAGAGGAGAGCACTCATGAGGTACAAGCAAATCCCCAGCAAACAAAACCTAGATGCTCTCAGCGCTGACTCAATCATGTGTCAGCAGACTGCTTGGCACTATGCCAATCAATACTAGTTGAAACTCTGCAACAGCTTCCCAGGGATGCTGGAGGTTTGTACGAAAGAATCATGAAAGTAACAGACCCAGCAGCAACCAAATCAACCCCCCAAGAAGACAAAGACAGGTGATCATCCCCGCAAGCAAATGGATGCGTGTGTGGAGTACTATCTCTATGAGTCCATGTTAACAGCATATCTCCAGCATCGTCCTACCCACTTCATTTTGCCATTCTCTGGCTCTCAATACATGTTGGCCAAGTTGTGTGGTTGGTACTTGTATGTTGAAATTTCCTTGAAGTACAGTTCCTTGGTTCTGGGAATTCTGCTGATGGCAATCAAGCAATCAAAGATTAGTCATGGCACTTCCAGCCTCCCTGGACTGTCTGGATCCACTACAGTTCACCTACTGCTACAACAGGTCCACAGCAGATGCCATTTCCTTGGCCCTGCACTCAACCCTGGAAAACCTAGATATCAAGGACACCTATATCAAACTCCTATTTATTGACTACAGCTTAGCCTTCAACACCATTATTCCCATGAAACTCATCTCCAAACTCCATGGCCTGGGCCTTGGCATCTCCCTCTGTGACTCGGCATCTTCCTCAACTTCCTAACTCACAGACCACAATCAGGAAGGATAGGCAACAACATCTTCTCCCCGATCAACCTCAACACCAGTGTCTCACAAGGCTGTGTTCTCAGCCCCCTGCTATACTCCTTATACACCTATGACTGTGCAGCCAAATTCCCCTCCAATTTGATTTTCAAGTTTGCTGACAACACCACCGTAGTGGATCGGATCTCAAACAATGACGAGACAGAGTGCTGAAATGAGATAGAGAACCTGGTGAACTGGTGCGGCAACAATAATCTCTCCCTCAATGTCAACAAAATGAAGGAGAATGTCATTGACTTCAGGAAGTGTAAAGGAGAACATGCCCCTGTCTACATCAATGGGGACAGAGTAGAAAGGGTCGCGAGCTTCAAGTTTTTAGGTGTCCAGATCACCAACAACCTGTCTTGGTCCCCCCATGCTGACACTATAGTAAAGAAAGCTCACCAATGCCTCTACTTTCTCAGAAGGTGAAGGAAATTTGGCAAGTTGGCTACGGCTCTTGCCAACTTTCACAAATGCACCATAGAAAGCATTCTTTCTGGTTGTATCACAGCTTGGTATAGCTCCTGCTCTGCCCAAGACTGCAAGGAACTATAAAAGGTCGTGAATGTAGCCCAATCCATCGCGCAAACCAGTCTCCTATCCATTGACTCTGTCTATGCTTTCCACTGCCTCGGCAAAGCAGCCAGTATAATTAAGGGCTCCATGCACCCTGAACATTCTCTCTACCACCTTCTTCCTTCAGGATAAAGATACAAAAGTCTGAGGTCACGTACCACCCGACTCAAGAACAGCTTCTTCTCTGCTGCTGTCAGACTTTTGAATGCACTTACCTTGCATTAAGTAGATCTTTCTCTACACCCTAGCTATGACTGTAACACTACATTCTGCACTCTCTCTTTTCCTTCTCTATGAACAGTATGTTTTGTTTCTATTGCGTAAAAGAAACAATACTTTTCACTGCATGTTAATACATGTGATAGTAATAAATCAAATAATCAATCAAATCAAATCAAATCAAATCATAGAACGCTCCACAATGGAGAACATTGTCCCTGTAAAAGCTCCAGGCTTTCCTGTCATGGAGGAGCTGGACAGCAAGTCCACCATAGTAGAACTCAACAAGATCATTGATCGTCTTGACAGTGATTAAGTCTTAGGAAATGATGGCATTCCATCTGAAATCATCAGAAATGAAAAACCAACACTGCATCTGCAAAACGTTTATGTTTCTGCTGGGAGGATAGATTTGGACTTTAAGACATGATGCAAATACAGTCACCTTATACAAAAGCAAAGAGGAACACTGTGATTGCTACAATGACTGAGGCATCTCCATGTTGTGTGTTGTGGGGGAGGTCTTTGCTCGCATCGTTCTGACAAAATCGGTGACCCAAAGCATTACATATATACCCAGGGTCTCAGTACAAATCAGAGTTGGCAGAACGACAGCTGACAGTTACAAAAGACATTCTATGGACAGCACAGACGATGCCTCATTGCCTTCATAGACCTTTGAGATTGTCAGTAAAGAAGGACTCTTCAAGCTGCTGTGGAAAATAGGCTGCCTGACTGGACTTCTAGAGGTGACTTCTTCTTTCCAGGAGTTTATGCATAGTTTAGACAGTTACAATATAGTACCAAGATTAGCAGCAGAGTAAAACAGGGCTGCATCCTGCACCAGCTCTCTTCGCTGCTATTTTAAGCTTTCAGTGTGTCTCAAGTGAGGATATCTACCTACATGTTAGAACTAGTGGCAAGCGGTTCAGTTGTGCTCCATGATAAATGTGCACAATGTCCTATTCTGTGCATTGCTGTTTGCTTATGATGTTGCATTTGACATCTCATACTGAAGTCCACTTACAACAGCTTGTAGATCAGTTCTTCTGGGCCTACAAGCATCAGTCAGCATCAGGACCAAAGCTTCGGGCAGGAAGGGAATCCACAATCAATCAACATTGACAACCTCACTTTGGAAGTCATCAACAGCTTCACATACCTTGGATCAATAATTACAAACAAACGGCCCTTTAATACCAAAATCAGCACCAGGATTGCCAGAGTCCCAACCATCAGGTCAAAGCTGAAAATGTTGAGTGTGGACTAATAGCAAACTAACCAAAAATACTAAATGTCGTATGCACCTGGCCTGTGTTCTCAGTGCCCTCCTTTACAGCAGCAAGTCATGGACAACAAGACAAGAGAAGTGGCTGAACAACTTTCACCTACGTTGCTGCAGATTGAGCATCCCCTGGTCACCTCTCATTTTGACAAAGTGCCAAATATGGAAATTTACCAGCATGCAGGGATCCCTGGCCACTCCACTGGCTGGGTTATCTGAGCTAAATTGATGAGAGCCACAAGCCCAAAGTCATGCTCCACGGTGAGCTTGCTAATGGCACTAGGCTAGCAAGTTAGCCATGTCTGTGAAACCAGGATGTCTATCAGTAAGTTCTTAAGTTGACTGGGATTGGAGTCGATGCATGGGAAGTCTCTGCTGCTGACTGGAGTATCTGGGGACAAGCAGTCAGGAAGGCCAATGAAAAAGCAGAGGATAAAAGAAATGACCACATAGTGTGAAAGAGAGCTCAGCTGAAGGACAAAACATCAGTCAATCTTGGGCCAACATCATTCATCTCTGCTAGCTGCAGAAGTGAGTGCCATTCATGAATCATTGTATACAGTCACAATGTACAGTGTTCATTACACAAGTGACATTCACCCTGGAAACATGGATGCCAATAATTTTTTTTTGTGGGTGCAAATCATAAAGCCAAGCAATTGCCCTGTCAATGTCAGATGGAGTTCAAGTTTAGCCAGTGGACACAATGTGAGTAATTTTTTGGACTGAACAACAGCTGCAACCTGAATGGTGTTGGCCACCTCAGTGATGTTGGGTGGCTGCACAGAGACCTTGGCCAGTGCAGGAATAGTTTACAATGGCCCACGGCCACTTTGGGAGATCAAGGTCGGATAGATGAGCAGTAAGAAGTTCAATGAGAGAGTTGTTTCTGGTGGATGTTTTATCTTGCCATAGGCCCTCAGTTGTTACTCCTTGGCATGGTGGATTGAACTTTATCAGGTGGTGTGAGGGAAAATATGCTGCTGGTAGGTTGAGGAGGTTTTTGAACAAAGCAGGCTTGGGATGGAGGAGACTTTCTCCAGTAGCTTGAGCTTGCTTGTTGCAATCACTATTGTGATGTGGGGGTGGTGGGGGATGGTGGGGTGGTGGTGAGGGTGGGGTGGGGGATGGCAATGTTGTTCAGGACTGGGAGATGGAGGGGGTCACTTGGTCAGAGAGTACCTGCCATGTTGCACCTTGCCCAGTTGAATTGCACATCAATAAGTTTAATGTAGGTAGACTGGTACCATGCTGTGAACAGTATTCCGCAATTCAGTATGTGACACCCAGTGCAGAGGTCCTTAGGGTCTTGGCCTGTGGTCCCTCTATGAGGTACAACCAATTTACTGAAGAGGTTGTTGTGGGATTTAACTTCTTCCATATGTGGTCAATAATAAAATAAATAAATAGTGGTAAAACTTGCCTGGTAAAATATATTGGCTATGATTGCAAAAGATATAAAGGGCAGAATTTTACAGCCCCTGTTACCTGTGGAATTTTCCAGTTCCCTGGACGGGTCAATGGAATTTTGAACAGCTTGCCTCACTTTTCAGCCCTGCCCTTACCCCAGTGGGGGTGGAAAATTCCACCCATAGAGCACGAAGTTTGAATTGACAGAAACTTGTGACATTACAGTGTAGACAGTTCTATTCCTACCCACTCCACATAAAGAGATTTAAAACTTATCTTTTAGGACCCTGGCTTTTTGCCAACAGATTCAACTGTGCAGAATGGCCATTGTTGAGGTAGAAATTTAAAAAAGTGCCCTGCTGTCAATTCCAGCAGCAAGTCCAGCATATCCATTCTTGAAGGTTTTCTTTACCGAATTCTTCCCCAAGAGTTTCCCTCTACATTCCAATAAATAGTGTGACCAATGTGCCTAATCTTTCTTCTGATGTTACCTTTGGAATAAACAGCAAAGATAAACATGCTGTGCAGCAACAATGGATTCAAACCACATGATTTTATCTCCCTCCCGATTTCCACCAAAGGGTTAAAGTTCCCTCAGCTTACATCTTTTTGTTTCTCAGTGGGTTGTTTTTAAGCAATACTTGTAGGACTCATTAGCGCCATCGATCCATGCCAAATGGCATTGGAGAAGGCATTATCAGTTATGTGGGTCCTGAAGGGGCTCTCACTGCTGGAAGCAACAACCATTTGTTCACAATTGAGCAAATGATGCTTGCTGCTCCCTTGCAAAGAAACTAGATGGTGCAATGATATCAATCACAATATCAGTGCTTCGACTGAAATAAAAACATTGGCAAAAATAGCTTGCGTTATAAATGAATCATGGTTTACACAATATTTGTTCTGATGTTTTAATATGACAGACCTTATGATTATACTCCAAAATGATATCAATTTCTCATACACATGTGGCAATATTTTGTCCATAACTGCTGATCTTCACCCTATCCTTGATACACCTGAATTCCTGTTTACTTTACAGCCAATAATGGCAGAATAAGTTGTATTTACTGGCCCTAGAGCTGTTACGTCCAACCCAAAGAATGGCTTTTGGCAGCACCAGCAGAAGCCAAATAAAAATGCTACCCCCAGAGGCAGAATGGGCAATTAAGTCTTTGGTTTGCTGTTCAGTGCAGAACTTCTCCATCTTGGGGGAAGGTAGAGTAAACAGTAAACAAAATGCATAACAAACAGAGTTCAATGGGTTAGGTGAGGGTGAGTAGCTGAAATTTTAACTTCAGTCCACCCTCCAACCTGCCCACTTATTTTTTATTTATTCATTTGTGGGACATGGGCTTCACTAGCTGGTCAGCATTTATTGCCCGACCCTAGTTGAGAGTCAACCACATTGCTGTGGCTCTGGAGTCACATGTAGGCCAAACCAGGTAAGGATGGCAGATTTCCATCCCTAAAGGACATCAGCGAACCAGATGGATTTTTCCGACAACCGATTTAACTTATTTTAACATAGGCAGATGATCAATCCATTCTGAGAATATGGGTCAGTTGGTAAAAGCTTTTAAGAAGATTGAGTCCTTCCATTATCATGTTTCACCTGTAACAGAAAACTCAACAGGTAAAAGAAGGTGAAAATTTGGAACCCTGAGGTAAATACATTTATAGCACTAGTCCTGCAGGACCAATGATGCCACTATTTAAAAAAGGAGGTAGACAAAAGGTGAGTAACTACAGACTGGTTAGCTTAATTTCTGTAGTGGGGAAAATGCTTGAATCTATCATCAAGGAACAAATAGCGAGACATCTGGATAGAAATTGTCCCATTGGGCAGATGCAGCATGGGGTCATGAAAGGCAGGTCCTGTTTAACTAATTTAGAGGAATTCTTTGAGGACATTACAATCATGGTGGACAATGCGGAAACAGCTAAATGTGGTGTACCTGGATTTCCAGAAGGCATTTGACAAGGTGCTGCACAAAAGGCTGCAGCATAAACTAAAGGTGCATGGCATTATGGGTAATGTATTAGCATACATAGAGGATTGGTTAACAGAAAGCAAAGAGTGGGGGTAAATGGGTGTTGTCCTGGTTGGCAATCAATGACTAGTGATGTGCCTCAGGTTTCCGTATTAAGACAGCAATTGTTCACAATTTACGCAGATGATTTGGAGTTGGGAACCAAGAGCAGTGTGCCAAAGTTTGCAGATGACACTAAGATGACGAATAGAGCAAAGTGTGCAGATGACATGGAATATATGCAAAGGGATATAGATAGATTAAGTGAATGGTTAAGGGTCTGGCAGATAGAATGCAATATTGGTAAATGTGAGATCGACCTGTTTGGTATGAATATCAGAAAAACTGACTATTATTTAAATAGAACATAGATCATAGAACATAGAACACTACAGCACAAACAGGCCCTTCGGCCCACGAGTTGTGCCGATCACATCAACACCTACCAACCTACAGACCTATCTATAACCCTCAATCTCATTAAACCCCATATACTCATCCAGAAGTCTTTTAAAAGACCCCAGCGAGTTCGCCTCCACCACCACTGACGGCAGCCGATTCCATTCACTCACCACCCTCTGAGTGAAAAACTTAATGGTAAAAATGGTAAAAATTGCAGCATTCTGCTGTGCAGAAGGACCTGGGTGTCCTTGTGCATGAATCAGAACAAGCTGGTTTGCAGGTTGTTGTGGGGAATTTTGAAAGTTGGCCAATTTATGTCTGAAAACTTAGACTGTATTCAAAAAACTCATAAAAGGCAAAGTCTCTGTTAAAAGAGCTGATAAAATTTATTTGAAACATAAAGTCAAACAGAACAAACAAAACATGAATGTGCAGCCATTCCGGAAACCTTCCGAACGATTAAATAGCTCAGGTTCAGAGTTGTGAAATCTCTCCGAGAGATCCGGTCATTCATCCAAATTACCAAGTCAGTTTTATAGGATTCTGTTATATATATTTTGCCTTTCATTAGCTTAGGATCAATTTCATTTAACAATTATACATCAATACACACTTTGTCAGTTACTCTGGCCATTCACAATTTGCCACCCAGCACAATGCTTTTTTACTGGTTTGTTTAATACAGATATCACCCTGTATTTTGGCAAATCTAACTTCCTGGTTGCTAGGCTCTCCCTAGAGGTCAAAATGAACTTTCCCACTGGCACATTGCCAGATGAATAGACACATGAACCTTGGGCCCTAGGTAGGTATTTATTCTATGCCTAGACAAGGAATGCAGCTATTCATAAAGTTACAACATTTGTTCCACGTATGCAACATTTTTAATACCTTTTCCTGCTACCTAAGGGATATTCACCCCATGGTTCTAACCTTCTGGCCTAAACCATTATACATTGTGGCATCTTGTTCTTGGCCAAAGCAAACAATGTATTAAAATATATTTAATACTTTGACACATACATACTCTAAAATCATATTCATTTGTTTTAATACTGTTACTGCATTCACATATGTGCAAACTGTCCATATTAACTTGTAAAGAATCATTTAACCCCTTCTTGCTATCCTGTTTCCTCAAAGACTATATCTGTCTGTGAATCTCAGTAGCTGATTTGAAATTCCCTTCTACACAGATGCAGCAGGTAGTTATTTGATTTGATTTATTATTGTCATGTATATTAGTATACAGTGAAGAGTACTGTTTTTTGTGCACTATACAGACAAAGCTTACCATACATAAGAAAGGAAAAGAGAGAATGCAGAATGCATTGTTACAGTCATTGCTGGAATGTGTACAGAAAGATCAACTTAATGCAAGGTAGTTCCATTTAAAAGGCTGATGGCAGCAGGGAAGAAGCTATTCTTGAATCAGTTGGTACATGATTTCAGACTTTTGTATCTTTTTCCCAATGGAAGAAGGTGGAAGAGAGTATGTCCGGGATGTCCTAGGTTATGCTGGCTGCTTTTCTAAGCAACGGGAAGAGCAGACAGTGTCAGCAGATGGGAGGCTGGTTTGAGTGATGGGCTGGGCTTTGTTTACAAACCTTTGTAGTTTATTGCGGTCTTGGACAGATCAGGAACCACACCAAACTGTGATACAGCCAGAAAGAATGCTTTCTATGGAGCATTTGTAGAGGTTGGTGAGAGTTGTAATGAACATGCCAAATTTCCTTATTGTCCTGAGAAAGTACAGGCATTGGTGGGCTTTCTTAACTGTGGTTGGCATGGAGGGACCAGGACAGGTTGTTGGTGATCTGGACACCTAAAAGCTTGAAGCTCTCAGCCATTACTATTTCATCCCATTGACGTAGACAGGGCATGCCCTCCGCTATGCTTCCTGAAGTTGATGATCATGACTGGCAACAGGACTAACCTCATTCTTGTAACTGAATTGAATGGAAGGAAAACCTTGCAGGTTAGAGTCGTTGAGCCATAGATTTTTACAGCATGTAACCAGGCCCTTCGGCCCAACTTGTCAATACTGCCCTTTCTTTTTAAACCCTAAGCTAGTCCCAATTGCCCGCATTTGGCCAATATCTCTTTATACCCATTTTACCCATGTAACTGTCTAAATGCTTTTTAAAAGACAAAATTGTACCCGCCTCTACCACTACCTCTGGCAGCTTGTTCCAGACACTCACCCCTCTGTGTGAAAAAATTGCCCCTCTGAACACTTCTGTATGTTTCCCCTCTCACCTTAAACCTATGCCCTCTAATTTTAGACCCCCTCCACATTTGGAAAAAGATATTAACTATCTAGCTGATCTATGGCCCTCATTATTTTATAGGCCTCTATAAGATTAGTCCTCAGCCTTCTGCGCTCCAGAGAAAAAAGTCCTCGTCTATCCAGCCTCTCCTTATAACTCAAACTATCAAGTCCCGGTAGCATCCTAGTAAATCTTTTCTGCACTCTTTCTAGTTCAATAATATCCTTTCTATAATAGGATGACCAGAACTGTGCACAGTATTCTAAGTGTGGCCTTATCATTGTCTTGTACAACTTCAACAAGAAGTTCCGACTCCTGAATTCAGTGTTCTGACCAATGGAACCAAGCATGCTGAATGCCTTCTTCACCACTCTGTCCATTTATGACACCACTTTCAAGGAGCTATAAACCTGTACCCCTAGATCTCTTTGTTCTGTAACTTTCCCCTTTGCTCTACCATTAACTGAGTAAATCCTGCCCCCGGTTCAATCTACCAAAATGCATCACCTCGCATTTATCTAAATTAAATTCCATCTGCCGTTCGTCAGCTCACTGGTCCAATTGATCAAGATCCTGTTGCAATCTAGCTAACCCTCTTCACTATCCACTTTGCCACCAATCTTGGTGTCATCTGCAACTTACAAACCATGCCTTTTATATTCTCATCTAAATCATTAACATAAATGACAAATAACAGTAGACCAGCACAGAAGGCGTTTGATAAGGTGCCGCACAAAAGGTTGTTACAGAAGGTTAGGGGGCATGGAGTTGGGGGTAGGGTGTTAGCGTGGATAGAGGATTGGTTGTCAAATAGGAGGCAGAGAGTGGGTGTCAATGGGTGCTATTCGGATTGGCAGTTGGTGACTAGTGGAGTGCCCCAGGGATCGGTGCTGGGGCCTCAACTATTTACCATTTATATAGATGATCTGGAGGAGGGAACCGAGTGTAGGGTGTCAAAATTTGCTGATAACACGAAGATTGGTGGAACGGCAAATTGTGCAGAGGGTGTGGAAAATCTGCAGAGGGATCTAGATAGGCTGAGCGAGTGGGCGAGGACCTGGCAGATGGAAAACAATGTTGGCAAGTGTGAGGTTATCCACTTTGGTCGGAATAATGGTAGGAAGGACTATTACTTACAGGGCGAAAAGCTGCAGCATGCTACAGTGCAGCGGGACCTCGGGGTCCTCGTGCATGAGTCGCAAAAACCCAGCCTACAGGTGCAGCAGGTGGTCAGGAAGGCAAATGGGATGCTGGCCTTCATAGCGAGGGGGATTGAATATAAAAGTAGGGAGGTCTTGCTGCAACTGTACAGGGCACTGGTGAGGCCGCAGCTGGAGTACTGTGTGCAGTTTTGGTCGCCGCACCTGCGCAGGGACATTTTGGCCTTGGAGGGAGTGCAGAGGAGGTTCACTAGGCTGATACCGGAGATGACGGGGTTAGACTATAAAGAGAGACTGAATAGACTGAGTCTGTACTCGTTGGAGTTTAGAAGGATGAGGGGGGATCTTATTGGGACATATAAGATGATGAAAGGGATGGATAGGGTAGAGGTAGAGAGATTATTCCCGCTCAGAAAGGACAGCAGGACTAGAGGGCACAGCCTCAAGATGGGGGGGCGCAGTTTAGAACCGAGTTGAGGAGGAACTTCTTCACTCAAAGGGTGGTGAATCTCTGGAATTCTCTGCCCGTTGAAGTGGTTGAGGCTTCTTCGCTAAATATATTTAAGACGCAGGTAGATAGGTTTTTGGTAGGCAAGGGGATTAAGGGTTATGGAGAGAAAGCGGGAAAGTGGAACTGAGCCACTTCAGATCAGCCATGATGTTGTTGAATGGCGGGGCAGGCTCGAAGGGCTAGATGGCCTACTCCTGCTCCTATTTCTTATGTTCTTATGATTCCTGAGGAACACTGCTGGTCACAGATCTCCAGTTTGAAAAACAACCCTCTATAACCACCCTCTAGCTTCTTTCATCAAACCAATTTTTTATCCATTTAACTACCTCACTGTGGATTCTGTGAGATTTAACCTTATGCAACAACCTACCATGCAGTACCTTGTCAAAGGCCTTGCTAAAGTTCATGTAGACAAAATCAACTGCACTGTCCCCACCTACCTTGTTGGTTACCCCATCAAAAAACTCAATCAAATTTGTGAGACATGATTTTCCACTCACAAAGCCATGCTGACTGTCCCTAATCAGTCCTTGCGTCTCTAAATGTCTTTAAATTCTGTCTCTCAAAATACCTTCCAACAATTTATCCACCGCAGATATGAGGCTCATCGGCTTGTAGTCCCCAGGCTTTTTCCTGCAGCCCTTTTTAAACTAGTGCACAACGTTTGCCACCCTCCAATCTTTAGGCACCTTAGCTGTGACTATCAATGATTCAAATATCTCTGCTAGGGGACCAGCAATTTCCTCCCTAGCCTCCCATAATGTCCTGGGATGCACTTCACCAGTCCCGGGGATTTATCAATCTTGATTCTCTTCAAGACTTCCAGCACCTCCTTTTCTGTAGTATGTACACTCCTCAAGACATCACCATTTATTTCCCTAAGTTCCCTAACACCCATGCTTTTCTCAACAGTAAATACTGATGAGAAATATTCATTTTGTTTCTCACTCATCTCTTGTGGATCTGCACATAGATGACCTTATTGATTCTTAAAAGGTCTTACTCTCTCCCTAGTTACACTTTTGGCCTCTATGGATTATAGAAGCTCTTTGGATTCTCCTTTGCCTTCTCTGTCAAAACAATCCTGTTTCCCCTTTTTGCCTTGCTGATTTCTCTTTTAACTCTACTCCTACACCCCCTAAACTCTTCAAGGGATTCACTTGATCCCAGCTGCCTATGCATGTCATGTGCCTCTTTCTTTTTCTTGACCAGGGCCTCAATATCTCGAGTCATCCAAGGTTCCCTACTTCTACCAGCCTTGCCCTTCACTCTAAGAGGAATGTCCTTATCCTGAACTCTGGTTAACACACTTATTGAAAGCCTCCCACTTACCAGATGTCCCTTTGCCTTCCCACAGACTCTTCCAATTAACTTTTGAAAGTTCTTGCCTGATAACATCAAAATTGGCCTTGCCCCAATTTAGAATTTTAACTTATGGGCCAGACCTATCATTCTCCATAGCTATCTTAAAACTAATGGAATTATGGTCACTGGTCCCAAAGTGATCCCTCACGAACATTTCTGTCACCTGCCCTTCCTTATTTCCCAAGAGGAGGTCAGGTTTTGCCCCCTCTGTAGTTGGGCCATCCACATACTGAATGAGAAATTCCTCCTGAATACACACAAAATTCTCTCCATCCAACCCTCTAATACTATGGCTGTCCCAGTCAATGTTGAGAAAGTTAAAACCCCCTACTTATATCCACCCTATTTTTCTTGGAGCTATATGTAATCTCCTTATATATTTGCTCCTCAATTTCCTGCTGACTATTTGGGGGCCTATAATACAACCCTATCAAAGTGATTTTCCCCTTCTTATTTCTCAATTCTACCCAAATAGACTCAGTGGCCAAACCCTTTCAGTACTGTCGTGATATTTTCCCTAATCAAAAATGCAATTCCCCCTTCTCTCTTACTCCTATCTTTCCTATAGGATCTGTACCCTGGAACATTGAGCTGCCAGTCCTGTCCCTCCCTTAGCCATGTTTCAGTAATGCTATAATATCCCAGTCCCACGTACCCATCCATGCCCTGAGTTCATCTGCCTTGCCCGTCAGGCCTCTTGCATTGAAATAAATGCAGCTTAATCTGGACTTCCCTTGCTCTCTGCTCTGCTTTTGCCTGATCTGTCTGGTACTAGGATTATTAACACTGCCTTTGCTACTTAATGTGCTCTGTGCTATCCTCAACATTCTGTTCTGTCTTCCTACTGCTTTGGGTCCCACACCCCTGCCAGACTAATTTAAACCCTCCCGAGTGGCTGTAGCAAATCTTCCTGCACATACAGGCCTCCCTGCCAGATTACCCCTTCTCCATTTAGCTCAAGTGCTGTGTAGCACTCACCGATTAAATTTGGTAAGAAGTCTTACAATACCAGGTTAAAGACCAACAGGTTTATTTGGTAGCAAACACCGCTAGCTTTCTGAGCACTTGCTACTCCTTTGTTAGGTGAGTGGGAGATCTTTTCACAAACAGGGCATACAAAGGCATAAACTCAATTTGTAGAATAATGATTAAAATGCGAGTCTTTACAGCTAATCAAGTCTTTAAGGTACAGACAATGTAAGTGGAGAGAGCATTAAGCACAAGTTAAAGAGATATGTATTGTCTCCAGACAGGAAAGTCAGTGAGATTTTGCAAGTCCAGGCAAATCATGGGGGTTACAGATAGTGTGACATGAACCCAAGATCCTGGTTGAGGCCTTCTTCATGTGTGCAGAACTTGGCTATCAGTGTTTGCTCAGCGACCCTGCACTGTTGTGTGTTGTGAAGGTCACCTTGGAGAACGCTTAGCCAAAGGTTAGAGGCCAAATGCCCACGACCTCTGAAATGTTCCCCGACAACAAGAGAACAGTGGCGATTGTTAAGCAGTGTTCATTCATCCATTGTCGTCGCGTCTGCATGATCTCCCCAATGTACCATGTCTTGGGACATCCTTTCCTGCAGCGTATCAGGTAGACAATGTTGACCGAGTTGCAAGAGTATGTACTGTGTACCTGGTAGATGGTGTTCTCACGTGAGATGATGGCATCCCTGTCGATGATCCAGCACGTCTTGCAGAGGTTGCTGTGGCAGGGTTGTGTGGTGCTGTGATCACTGTTCTCCTGAAGGCTGGGTAGTTTTCTGTGGAGAAAGGACTGTTTGAGGTTGTGTGGTTGTTTGAAGGCAAGAAGTGGGAGTGTGGGGATGGCCTTGGTGAGATGTTCATCTTCATCAATGACATGTTGAAGGCTCCAGACGAGATGTCGTACCTTCTCCGCTCTGGGGAAGTACTGGACGACAAAGGGTACTCTGTCCACAATGTCCCATGTTTGTCTTCTGAGAAGGTTGGTGCGGTTTTTCACTGTGGTGCATCAGAACTATCAATCGATGAGTCAAGCGTCATATTCTATTCTTATGAGGGCATCTTTCAGCGTCTGGAGGTGTCATAAGAACATAAGAACATAAGAACATAAGAAATAGGAGCAGGAGTAGGCCATCCAGCCCTTCGAGCCTGCCCCGCCATTCAATAAGATCATGGCTGATCTGTCGCTGCTCAGTTCCACTTTCCCACCCTCTCCCCATAACCCTTAATCCCCTCTCCTATCAAAAACCCATCAACCCGCGTCTTAAAAATATTTAGCGAGGCAGCCTCCACCACTTCAACGGGCAGAGAATTCCAGAGATTCACCACCCTTTGAGTGAAGAAGTTCCTCCTCAACTCCGTTCTAAACCGCCCCCCTTTTATCTTGAGGCTGTGCCCCCTAGTCCTATTGTCTTTTTTGAGCGGGAAGAGTCTTTCCACCTCTATCCTATCCATCCCATTCATCATCTTATACGTCTCAATGAGATCTCCCCTCATTCTTCTAAACTCTAACGAGTACAAGCCCAGTTTATTCAGCCTCTCCTCATAGCTCAACCCCCTCAACTCCGGTATCAGCCTAGTAAACCTCCTCTGCACTCCCTCCAAGGCCAAAATATCTTTGCGCAGGTGCGGCGCCCAAAAATGCACACAGTACTCCAGTTGCGGCCTCACCAATGCCCTATACAGCTGCAGCAAGACCTCCCTACTTTTATATTCAATCCCCTTCGCTATGAAGGCCAGCATCCCATTCGCCTTCCTGACCACCTGCTGCACCTGCAAGCTGGGTTTTTGCGACTCATGCACAAGGACCCCGAGGTCCCTCTGCACCGTCGCCTGCTGCAGTTTTTCGCCTCGTAAGTAATAGTCCTTCCTACCATTTTTCCTACCAAAGTGGACCACCTCACACTTGCCAACATTAAATTCCATTTGCCATTTCCTGGCCCATTCGCCCAGCCTATCTAGATCCTTCTGCAGACTCTCCACACCCTCCGCACAATTTGCCGTTCCCCCAATCTTGGTGTCATCAGCAAATTTCGACACTCTACACTCGGTTCCCTCCTCCAGATCATCTATATAAATGGTAAAAAGCTGAGGTCCCAGCACCGACCCCTGGGGCACTCCACTAGTCACCATCCGCCAATCCGAATAGCACCCGTTGACCCCCACTCTCTGCCTCCTATTTGACAACCAATCCTCTATCCACGCTAACACCCTACCCCCAACTCCATGTCCCTCGACCTTCTGCAATAACCTCTTGTGAGGCACTTTGTCAAACGCTTTCTGAAAATCTAGAAAGACCACATCCACCGGCTCTCCTCTATCCACCGCCCTAGACACATCCTCATAGAACTCCAGTAAATTTGTCAGACACGACTTCCCTTTAATGAAACCGTGCTGCGTCTGCTCTATCAAGCAATTCCCTTCAAGATGCCTCGCAATTTCCTCCTTAATGACAGATTCTAACATTTTACCTACCACAGATGTTAAACTAACCGGCCTATAATTCCCCGCCTTTTGCCTGGCACCCTTCTTAAACAACGGCGTAACATTAGCCGTTTTCCAATCATCCGGCACTTCCCCGGAATCCAGCGACGTTTGGAAAATAACCACCAAGGCATCCACTATCACCTCCGCCATTTCTTTCAGAACCCTCGGATGCATTCCATCCGGTCCTGGGGACTTGTCCACAATCAGCCCCTCCAGTCTGTCGAGCACCGCCTTTCTAGTAACAGTAATGTCATTAAGACCCTCCAGTCCTACCACCTTTCTATCGCTAACACCCGGCAAATTATTCATGTCCTCCTCCGTGAAGACAGAAACAAAAAAGCTATTCAATACCTTAGCCATATCCCCATCCCCTACCACTAGGTCCCCTTTCTCATCCTCTAAAGGACCAACATTCACCCTAGCCAGCCTCTTCCTTTTTATATATTTATAAAAACTCTTGCTATCCTTTTTTATATTAAGCGCTAGCCCAGCTTCATAGTTTCTCCTACCCTTCCTTATCAACTTCTTTGTCAATCTTTGTTGACATTTAAACCTCTCCCAATCCTCTTCTCGCCCACTACTCTTAGCTACTCTAAATTCCTCCGCTTTTAGTTTAACACTTTCCTTCACCTCCTTCGTTATCCACGGCTTATTACCTCTCCTCTTACTATCCTTTTTGACCATCGGAATAAATTTCCGTTGAGCACCAAGAAAGATCTCCTTAAAGATCCTCCACTGCTCCTTAACAGACCCTCCCTCCAACGTGCTCTCCCAGTCCACATTCGCCAATTCTTCTCTCATCCTACCGTATTTCCCTCTATTCAAACAAAGGACGTGTGTCCGGGAACCCACTTTCTCCTCCTCCATCTGCACCAGAAACTCCACCATACAATGATCACTCTCCCCAAGAGGATCCTTCACCACAAGGTCCCTAATTCTACCCGCTTCATTACATAGCACCAGATCCAAGATAGCTCGCTCCCTCGTCGGCTCCAACACACACTGTTTGAGGAAACTATCCCGGCAGCATTCCAAGAACTCTTCCTCGAGCCCCCCACGTCCAACATGGGTCGACCAATCAATATGCAGATTGAAATCCCCCATAACTACGGCCGTCCCATTCCTGCACGCTGCACTTATTTGCGCGTTAACAGCCCGCCCCATCTCCAGATCATTATTCGGGGGCCTATAGACGACACCCACCAGCGTCTTCCTCCCTTTGCTGTTCCTAATCTCCACCCACAACGATTCCACCCTCTGCTCCTTGGCTCCAATATCATCCCTTGCTACCACCGTGATGCTATCCTTAATCAGCAGAGCTACGCCCCCCCCCCCTTTTCCCTCCTGTCTATCCTTCCTAAACACTGGATAGCCCTGTACATTCAGCTCCCAGTCCCTGTCACCCTGCAGCCACGTCTCTGTAATGGCCACCAGATCGTATCCATTTGTGTCGATCTGCGCCATCAGCTCATCCACTTTATTCCGAATGCTTCGTGCATTCAGATAAAGTGCTTTCATCCCAGCCTTCACCTGGACCCTATTTGCCGCAACGCCACCAACTATACTCACGCCCCCTACTCCCTCTATTATTGGGACATCCTCGGCCTCTTCCCTTACATGTACACTCTCCTTAACTTTAGACCTCGTAAGGTCACCTACCCTCACACCCTCCCCCCCCTAATTAGTTTAAAGCCCTGTCTACAGTCCTCTTTACTTGATTCGCCAGCACTCTGGTCCCAGCATGGTTCAGACCAACCCCATCCCTTCCGAACAGGTCCCACCTACCCCAATACTGGTGCCAATGCCCCATAAATTCAAACCCATTCCTCCCACACCAATCCCTGAGCCACCCATTCACTTCCTTAATCCTGTCAACCCTACGCCCATCTGCACACGGTTCAGGCAGTAGCCCAGAGATAACCACCTTGTCGGTTCTACTTTTTAATTCCATTCCAAGCTTTTCATTCTCCCTCCCCAGATCCTCAGTCTGCATTTTGCTTACGTCGCCGGCACCCACATGTACCACAACGACCGGATTCTCACCCTCCCACTCCAGGTTCCTCTGCAGCCCAGCTGCGACATCCCGTACCCGAGCACCAGGCAGACAACACACCCTTCTGTGCACTTTGTCATTGTGACAAAGGACAGTGTCAATACCCTTCACCCCACTATCCCCAATCACTACTACGTTCCTTTTCCTTTTCTCTTTGCCTATGTCCTGCTGCAGCACTGTACCGTGTGCAGCTTGCTCACCAACCTCACCTGCCTCGTTCTCGTCCAACTTGGAAGCAAGAACCTCAAACCTGTTATGCAGATTAAGAGGCTGAGGCCTCCGCTCCTCACCCCCCTTCCTCTTCCCAGTAGCCCCCTCTTGTCCCTGACCCTTAGAGTTAGCCAGTCTAGGGGGGGTGGATGTCACTTGCACCCCATTGACAATGGCACCCTCTCTCCCCTTGATGAGCCTCAGTGTCTGTAGCTCAGAGGCCAGCTCATCCACCTTGAGCTGGAGCTCCTCCAGCAACCTGCACTTACTGCAGACATGGTCACTGGGATGAACCCTAGGGTCCACCAGTTCCCACATCATACAGAAACCACACATCACATGCCCCTCCATTATTTACTGTAGTAGTTTTGAAAAAATTTTTTTTTTTGTTTTTTTTTGTTTTTCTTTGTTTTTCAAACGAACTCACCTGGCCTTTTTTCCTTCCAGCCCTTTTTGATATTAAGCCCTAGTAGCTCACTCTGCTTCCCTCTCACTCCGCTGCCCGCTCAGACGCTGCCCGCTGTCTACACCAGGCCTCCTTTTAAACCTGGCGCTGATTTAAATCTGATGAACCACAACTGCCTGCTAACCACTCCCTCAGAATTCTTAAAGCAGTAAATACAATAAATAAATGCTTTAAACAGTTCTACAAAGAACAAAGTGCTTTAAACTTATTTTAAACTGGTTTTTAACAGGTAAAATCTTAGCTGTCTCTCTGCTCCTTCACTCGTCTGCTCCAGCAAACAATGGAAGGCTTCACCTTGTGTCTGTTGCAATCTTCTTCATCTGAGCAGATCCTGTGTATACGGAGGGCTTGTCTGTAGGGGATGGCTTCTTTAATGTGTTTAGGGTGGAAGCTGGAGAAGTGGAGCATCATGACGTTATCTGTGGGCTTGCAGTACTGTGAGGTGCTGAGGCGACCGTCCTTAATGGAGATGCGTATGTCCAAGAATGTAACTGATTCCGGAGAGTAGCCTATGGTGAGTCCGGTTGTGGGATGGTTGATGTCATCATATAGTTGTTTCAGTGATTGTTCACCATGAGTCAAAAGGAAGAAAATGACATTGATATATCTAGTGTACAGCATCGGTTGAAGGACCTGTGTGGTGAAGAAGTCTTGTTTGAACGTGTGTATGAAGATGTTGGCGTATTGAGGTGCGAATTTGGTCCCCATGGCTGTTCTGCATGTCTGGATGAAGAACTGGTTGTTGAAGGTGAAGACATTGTGGTCCAGGATGAAGCGGAAGAGTTGTAGGATTACATCTGGAAACTGGCAGTTGTCAGCGTTGAGTACTGAGGCAGTTGCAGCAATGCCATCGTTGTGGAGGATGCTGGTATAGAGTGCCGAGACATTCATTGTGATGAGGAGTGCTCCCGGTTCAACTGCTCCATGTGTGGTGAGTGCCTATAGGAAGTTCGTATGTCACGACAAAAGCTGGGGGTTCTTTGTACAATGGATTTTAGGATGCCCTCAACATACCCTTCGTCGTCCAGTACTTCCCCGGAGCAGAGAAGCTACAATATCTTCTCTGGAGCCTTCAACAAGCATCTCGCCAAGGCCATCCCCCATCCCCACTTCTTGCCTTCAAACAACCGCACAATCTCATAAGAACATATGAACATAGGAAATAGAAGCAGGAGTAGGCCATCTAGCCCTTCGAGCCTGCCCCGCCATTCAATAAGATCATGGCTGATCTGAAGTGGCTCAGTTCCACTTTCCCGCTTTCTCCCCATAACCCTTAATTCCCTTGCCTACCAAAAATCTATCCACCCGTGTCTTAAATATATTTAGCGAGGTAGCCTCCACCACATCAACGGGCAGAGAATTCCAGAGATTCACCACCCTTTGAGCGAAGAAGTTCCTCCTCAACTCCGTTCTAAACTGCCCCCCCTTACCTTGAGGCTGTGTCCTCAACCTCAAACAGACCATTGTCCACAGCAAACTACCCAGCCTTCAGGAGAACAGTGACCATGACACCACACAACCCTGCCACAGCAACCTCTGCAAGACATGCCGGATCATCGACAGAGATGCCATCATTTCACGTGAGAACACCAGCCACCAGGTACATGGTACATAGTCTTGTAACTCGGCCAACATTGTCTACCTGATACGCTGCAGGAAAGGATGTCCCGAGGCATGGTACACTGGGGAGACCATGCAGACGCTACGACAATGGATGAATGAATACTGCTCGACAATCACCAGGCAAGACTGTTCTCTTCCTGTTGGGAAACATTTCAGCAGTCATGGGCATTCGGCCTTTGATCTTTGGGTAAGCGTTCTCCAAGGCAACCTTCACAAGACAGCACAGGTTCGCTGAACAAAGACTGATAGCTAAGTTCTGCACACATGAGGACGGCCTCAACCGGAATCTTGGGTTCATGTCACACTATCTGTAACTCCGATGACTTGCCTGGACTTGCAAAATCTAACTAACTATCTTGTCTGGAGACAATACACATCTCTTTAACTTGTGCTTAACCATCTCTCCACTTACATTGTCTGTACCTTTAAGACTTGATTAGCTGTAAAGACTCACATTTCAATCATTATTCTGTAAATTGAGTTTGTGCCTTTATATGCCCTGTTTGTGAAAAGATCTCCCACTCACCTGATGAAGGAGTAGCAAGCGCTCTGAAAGCTAGTGGCGTTTGCTACCAAATAAACCTGTTGGACTTTAGTCTGGTATTGTAAAACTTCTTACTGTGTTTACCTCAGTCCAACGCCAACACTTCCACATCACGATTAAATTTGGCCCATGAGGTGGGACATTGGTTAGTGCTGTTGCCCCACAGCACCAGAGACCCAGGTTTGATTCATGGCTTGAGTCTTTGTCTGTGCCGAGTCTGTATGTTCTCTCCGTGTCTCCATGGATTTTGTCTGGGTGCTCTGGTTTCCTCCCACAGTCCGAAAGACATGTTGGTTAGGTGCATTGGCCATGTTAAGCTCTATCTCAGTGTACCAAAATAGGCGCCGAAGTGTGGCGACTAGATGATTTTCACAGTAATTTCATTGCAATGTTGATGTAAGCCCAGTTGCGACAATAATAAAATAAACTTTAAAAACTGATTCTAATCCTATTAAAATAATGGATATGCTTG
Organism: Carcharhinus amblyrhynchos; assembly: GCF_965287045.1. NCBI lineage: Eukaryota > Metazoa > Chordata > Chondrichthyes > Carcharhiniformes > Carcharhinidae > Carcharhinus > Carcharhinus amblyrhynchos. The sequence goes on along the minus strand of NC_137331.1, from coordinate 81,232,018 downwards.
TAAAATATAATTGATCAGATCTGAAAGCTGTATGGATTCTGCAGTTTTGCATCTTTACCACCTTGTGCCAGGAAGCAATTGCAAAGAGATTTATCTTCTTCGAAGATTTACCTATCTGCCTAGAAAAGAATTTGGAAAAATTCCCAACAATACAAATTGTTCATGACAAGTGGGAGAAACAAGGTTAACCATATCACTGTCAACACTTGTGATTTTGTTAATGATTTATTGATTCAGAAACAGAGACAAATTTTCTCCCTCCTTCATTTTTAATTTGATGAGTCATACAAATTTTAGCAATAGTACAAAAATCAATAATGACTTAATTAAATTACAAATGTTGCCAGCAATGCAATCAGCTGGCATCGTATGACTTTATGTGTGCTCTTAAATGGAATTATAACAAGATTAATTTTTGTACAATGGCTGATATTGTGGCTATAGACATTTTCTTTTTTAATTAGGAGTATTTGATTTTAGGCTCCAAATATAAATATTTTAGCCAATGTCAATATATTTAAGACTTCATTTTTGCTCATGGGATTTTTAAGATGGTGGCCCATGGATGTAAATGAAAATGGCTCCTACAATATAGAGGAGAGAATCACCATCTGCAAATTTTAACACTGAAAGATAGTGAAAGTTTTAAAGCAGTAACTGTTTAAAAATTCATTTAATGCAGTGGCACAAGGGAGAACTGTGGGATATAGAGTGTGTTACATTTTACATCATTTATATCCCTGTAATGCAGTCCCAAATTGTGCAAAACATGATATTACAACAATGCATTATGCTGTAAGGAACTGGAGATGAATTGACATATAAATCTCATTCATTGTTACATATGCAATATAACTGATGCCTTCACTCATGCATGTTTATCAGCTTTACAGATCGGGTCTGCCTTTATTCGAAAACTTCCCATTGCACATGAAATTTGGTGATTAATAATACTGAGTAAGGCCTTCCCTGCCCATACCAAAAGTATGTAATGCGGTTAAAGAAGATAATTAATGTCATTGAATACTGTTATTTGCTGCTGCACTTAGGAATAGAAATGTAGTCAGACATATACCGAGCCAGTCAAGAAGTCAATTCATTCAATCATAATTCCAAGCATCACATTCCCCTAGATCTCTCTCATGCCAGAAACACTTCAAGAGCTGACATGGTTGAAACAATTTGACATTTGGTTAATGTGACAAATTTGCTCTTTTGTTTTTGTTCTGTCAGGTTGTATTCAATATCTCAGATTGCTAAGTAAGGAGACAGCTTAAAGTGATTGCCTTTTCAGGCATAACCTGGACAGATTCAAATCTCTGACATGCTCTGGAGTTTACTGGGAAATTGGGAATGAAGAAGAGAACCAGGAGTGGGGAAAATGTTCGGACAGCAAGCACAAAAATATTGGTTTTCCAAACTTCCCACTGAAGTTAGGATGCCTGCTAAATGTTTTCAATGGGTTTCCTGCCGGATAGCCAAACAGATATGTTGGTGAGGGGGAGTGGTTGGGGGGGGGGTGGGGAAGAATTTGTGGTAGCATTTATCAGCTGCATGCAACTTCATGGTGGGAGAGTTGCGAGGGTTGGCATATCCGGGGAAGTCTTGAATGTGGTGTTGGAGGACATTCTGACATTGCAAGGGGGTTTGGGGATGAATTGGACATCACAGCGGATATTGAACAATCACAGAGGGCTGGTGGGGGTGCGGGGGAGGGGTCATCCATTTTCAGTGAAGGCTATTGCATGAAGGCTAGCTTGTAATGGATGGGCCAATACCCCTTTTCACCCCCACTCCCAGGTAATGCAGTTAAAATCACTTACCTTATGGATACGATCCTTCCCATTTCCTTTTCCCTGTCAGCCTGGGATTCCTTATCTGCAAGAGTTAAAAATAAAGATGTGTTAAAATGGAAGCGTGCGGCCTATTGAGAATATATTTGTGATGTCCACCTCCTGAAAGTGAAGTGGATACCTGCAGCCAGATTCACCTCTATTTAAACCACAGTTTGGAGAGTGCTTTTTGTCAGGTTTGAAAATCCAAAATTCATCGCTTTCCCACCCTCCCCCAATCACCCATCCTTGGGAGTTAATCTGTTCCCAGCGGCGATTTTATCTCTATCTGCCAGGTGACTTACTAGCTGCTTTCCCAACAGCTGTTTCTAGTTTTAACCAGTTCTTTGAGAAAAGGGGCAAGTAGTAAATATGCAGATTGTACGCTGAAGATGGCATCAGCTTCTGACCGCAGTTTTAACTGTGAACTGAGTAAATAATTCACTGCCTAGAGAGGGGAGTGAGAAAACCAGGAGAGGACAGTTCGGGCAATACTTTAATTTTTCACTTTCTCCTTGGGGTCAGAAAGAACGGGAGCTCTTCAGGCTTCTGCTAGCCATTCATTATCACAATACCGTTCTGAGATCCACAACCCACGGCTTTGATGCTGAATAGTGAATTCTCATTGGCCAAATGTCTGTGCCACTCATCGGTCAGCTGCAGGTTTTTAATTATACAAAAACAGAAAGTACTGGAAAATCTCAGCAGGTCTGATAGCATCTGTGGAGAGATTTTGAGTCAGGATGACCCTTCATCAGAGCTGTCGGTCCTGCTGAGATTTTCCAGCATTTTTCTTTCAGATTCCAGCATCCGCAGTACTTTGCCTTTTTCACAGCTTTTTACTCATTTGGAACAGCCACTTTGTGCAGTTAAAATAGCACAGGCATTGTACTGTCAGTAAAGGCTCATCTGTTATCATAAACCTTGGGTTAAAACTCCCCTCCTTAAAATTTGCAGCCTGCTGTGATACCCTCCTTATGTGCCTTTTAACAGTGTTAGCAGTCCTTTCAGGCAGGAACCACCAGAGTTCTAATGATGTTCCATGTGCCTTTGTGCTGTATATTTGATGAAAATTAACAAGCTGATGTAAGTGTTTTTGTCATAAAGACGTAAAGGGTGCATAGTTTATGTACAAATTATTCAACAATGCAATAAAATTAAATACAATAACCTGTCATGGTACATGCTCAATGATGAATTGTTAAAGAGTCAATGCAAGTGGAGATTCAGACTCCAGAATGCTTGAGTGAGATTTCTAAAGCACTTCAAAACAATGATAATGAATCATAATTAACAGAATTAATCTACAAGATTAGTTTGTCGTGACATGATTTCTTGCTGTATTTGATATTTGACTAGAGCTATTGGCCAATAAGGGAGACATTCTGTAGCTCATCCACAGTAATAGAGCAAAGGTTCTTTCTATATCACTTGGAAATGGACTATTACTAAATACGAACAGAGTAGCCCAACCAGAGTATCTCAACCAAAGTTACCAAGTGACTGAAATGAATGGGAGTTCTGCGACGTTGTGAGAGGATGGGACAGTCACACAACATTCTTTGCTTCTCATTGGAACTTATTTCCAGAGGTTATGTGAGTGACAGAGTGTACACCTAATCCAGGCCCTCAAAAGTTGTAATTCTGATGGTAAGTTTGAGGCTCGCAATTCATGTTGTGAACTGTCATTATTCAGCCCCTACTTTGATTAACCAAAGGTCCACTGCAGTTTGTTATGCCCATCTCTTCATCATCACATTACTGGATGTCTTAAGCTGCCAGAGTTGTCATGTCCCTGATAGCAACAATAACTTGCATTTATGTAGCACTTCTATTGATGTAAAACTTCTCCAGGTTTTTAAACAGGGGATGGGATTTAATGCTCTCACTCATCCTGAAACAGTAAAATCCCGCCTGAGGTCAGCAGACCTTTCCATGATCTGACCTTCGCCTGCTCTGATCCCTGTGCTGGGCGAGTGGGGGCAGTAAAATTCTGGCCAGTAGCTGCCGCATATACTCGATATAATTTGCAGCCTCCTCAGGAACTGGCATGATGTTTGGGGGTTAACTTTTTTAAAGGTGACTACAGCATTGAAGTCTTCTGCCTTTATCACCTGATAGCCCAAGGCAATTGCACAGAAGGGATGAAAATAGGCACTACATGAGTTCTGTGCTCACAAGAAATACCTGTTTAAAAGTCTGATTTTAGTCTTCAATCTTTGATTGAATTGATGATTACCATGATTTAAAGTTGCCTGAAGGCACAAAAATTGACATCTGTACATTTAACACTCAGGCACTTATCGGAAAGAATTTTCCTGGAGGGTGTATGTAGTCTCCAGCATGCACTTCCACTGATGCTGTGGAGTACATTGGCTGACAGAGAGCAGAATGCTTCAGAATAGCTTGGGGATTGAGGGACAGTGTTTAGAGGTTCACAGGGGTAGTGCTAAGGACCAAGTGGAGAAGGTACTGTAGAGTAGATATTACTCATGTGTGCGCAGGGGAGAGAGTGTTAGGAAAGACACACCACAGAGACAATAAATGTGATGGATATGGGAGGTGATTCGTGAGGAGGTTATTAGCAGGAGCATTGCCCCCAGGGCATGGCTCCAGTGCCGCAAGAAATTTAACGATTTGACATGAGTTGTCAAAAAACGATTTTATCTCATACACAAACACTACTCAATAACTGTGCCACACATCCAACATCAAAATCTGGGCCAATGCATTCACCATCTATTTATATACTGATATTCACAAACCCCACACTTTTGCATCCTTCACAGGCAGTACTCATTTCACAGATAGCTCTCACAGGTCTTCAACCATGAGACTTTATTAATAGACACAGCCATACCTGCCAATTCAGTCATTCACAAGCACCATTCAAACAAGTCAAAGTGACAGATAACAGGGGCCAGCAGGACATGACAGGAGTGGGGTCAGGCAGAGGGAGAGGAAGCACAGCTCCATGAGATCATTTATCCTCAGGAGACTGTTCTGGCAGTGATCTGCTATCGATACTGAATCACAATTTTTTTCACAGGACTGAAGGAGGCCATTTGGCCCCTCATGTCTGCACCTACTCTCTGAATGAACAATTTACTTAGTGTCAGTCACTTAGTGCCATGCTCCATTCTACTTTTTTTTGCAGTTAAAGGGCCGTCCTGAACATCAGCCTGTAACAATTATAGAATCCAATATGATGCCATAAAAAGGAGAGAATTGTCTCAGGAAGAAGCCCCGGGAAGGCTCCCAGTGAGGATCCAGAGGGGGACCTAGAGAATGAGAGAAACCTTTGGAAAAGGATCAAGGAACACGTTCTAGACAGTGCAAGATAAGTTTTGTGTTGGCTCTGGACAGGTAAGGCTTAGAAAAGCCCTGGTGATTGAATAGGCAGTAGAAGATCATTGACTCTGTGCTGCAGGCTTGTGGGTCAAAGATAACCCTTTGAAGCATTGATATTCTGCTTGGTGTGGCTGAGGGGCTGGAGCTGTCCCGGTGAGTTGGTGCTGAGCGCAGCCCTCAGGAAGCCAGTGGAACAGAGACAGTCAGGGAAGGAGATTGAACCATAAGGAGGTATGAAGGCATTGAGGCAGGCTGAGTCAGAGTGGCTTTTAAAGGGATTCAGAGTCTAGACTTTGAGAATGGAGATTCACAATCCTTCATAAGGGAGACAGAGTTTTCATGAGAGTATGAAATTCAGCATGGACACAGCCATCCAGATGGGGACTGACTTGGCAGCATTTGCCATATATTGTGTAGTTTGATATGTGTGATCATTAGTTTTCCTACTAATACTTACTTATCTCTTTTTATTCTGAATGTATAACATAGATATTGGACAGATTTTCCAACCCCCTCTAAGTTCCCCCCACCCCAACTCACGGTATGTTTTGCAGCAGTCTGCCTGCTTTTGGCCAGCAATGGGATCTTCCAGTCCCGCTACTGTCAACAGGGTTGCCCACTGTTCCCACACACTGTCATCCGGGAACACATGGCAGGGAGTCATCATCGATGGGACCAGATGATCCCGCCAGCGGGAACAGCTGGAAAATCCCGCTCAATGCAAATTGTTTTACCTTTCTAACTTTGCATAGTTAAATTTATTTTGTCTGTTCAAAACTGTGGAATCTAGTGGCTTAATTTCCTTAGCAAGCATCTGGGATTTCAAACTGTTTCTACTTTATAAACAAAGGTACTGGTCATGAATCGATTGTAATTTAAACTGGGGGCTTGTCTGGCATATCAAATCTCGGACAAAAATGAGCACTGGGAATTGTACGGGTTAGGACTGATAAAACTGTGAATTTTACTGCACTGGAAAACAAAATATCTTTGTCAATTGTTACAACTTTTCTGGGAAGAGTTCTTTGGAACAATTAACCAAGGTTAGGTTAAGTGCATTAGTAGAAAAGTTGAAATTGGTGTTAAAAGTGGACCTAGTTGAGGTAGTAGCATACATTGGGAGGTACAATGCAGAAAGGCGGCACAATGGTTAGCACTGCTGCCTCACAGCACCAGGGGCCTAGGTTCGACTCCTGGCTTGGGTCACTGTGTGGAGTTTGCACGTTCTCTCCATGTCAGCGTGGGCTTCCTCCAGGTGCTCCAATTTGCTCCCCAGTCTGAAAGATGTGCTGGGTAGGTGCATTGACCTGAACAGGCACTGGTGTGTGGTAGCTAGGTGATTTTCACAGTAACTTGTTGCAGTGTTAATGTAAGCCTTGTGACTAAATAAACTTTTCTTTTGAAAATAAATTTCACTTTTTCAAAAGGAGGCTATTTGGCCCATCAAATCTGCACTGACTTTCCGACAGAGTATCTTATCGAGGTCCATCCCCAGCCCTATCCCTATAGCCCCACACATTTATCCTGCTAATCCCCCTAACCTACACATCTTTGGACAGAGGTGCAATTTAGCATGGCCAATCCACCTAAGCTGCATATTTATGGACTGTGGGAGGAAAGCAGAGCACCTGGAAGAAACCCACGCAGATAATGGGAGAACACACAAACTCCACACAGACAATCACCCAAGGATTGAATCAAACCTGGGTCACTGGCACTGTGAGGCAGAAATGCTAGCCATTGTGCTGCCCAGCTTGAGCTAACTAGAATTAAATAGTAGGTGAAGCAGTTGCAAAAGAAAATGAAATGAAGCAACTTGAGATTGAGAGAAAAGCAAAAACTTTAACCTTAACAAGGGAAAGAAAGAGCAATACAAAAGTTTGGACTTGAACTCCAGACAGAGAAGCTAGCAGAATGACAATAGGAAAGAGTCAGTGACTTTCAAAGACAGAGAGATCAGACAGTATGAACTGGCGAAGGAAAAGCTGAGGTTACGAGGTGAGAGAGAGCCGAGTAGACTGAATGATGAGTTGAGTCCCACTCCAAGCTTTGATGCAACAAAAAATCTTTGCCTTTTGCCTAAATTCACTGCGGAAGGGGTTGAGAGATATTTGATCTGGCTTAAAAAGGTTGCTACCAAGCTAAAATGGTCAAAGGACACATGCATTCTCATTTTGCAGCACTTTCTGCCTGGGAAAACGATGGACATTTATTCTAGCCTTTGGAAAAACAATACTCAGAGTATGAGACCATTAAAACTGCAGTACTTAATGCTAATGTGCTTGTCCCCAAAACATATCAGTTATAACATTGGACTTTAAGCAAAAAATCAAATGGAACATTTGAACTCATTCGCTAGAGTTCAAAAGAAATCGTTTGACAAGTGTTCTTGATCAATGATGTTAGAACAAACTTTTGAGAATATGCAGGAGCTAATAATAATGGAAGAATTTTGGAATAGCATCCTAATAGCTATCAGGTCCCACCTGGAAGACCACAAAATTTTGAATGTCAGGGAAGTGGCGGTACTCACAATTGGGTGCGATATATTACATTGCCAGCTAGGGGCAGTAAATCTCCACTTCTAAGTCCACAAGGAGGATTAGAAAAAAATCTAGCTTTTGGAGGAAGGCAGGAGATGTTCCAGTTAATCAAAATGATAGTATAGAACATAAAAATGATACTAAAAATTCAGTATGTTTTTATTGCCATAAGACAGGGCATAGGGAAGCCAATTGTTGGAAATAGAACAGTAAAGTAGTGGCAGTAAAAGGAAGGTTAAAAGAGTCTTCAGAAAAGACAGTGGCTGAGATTCTCTATCCCCATTGTGATGGGAACTGCTGTGGGAGATTTGGCAGCCCAGCTAAAAGTTCATGATCCCAATGGCAGATGGGGCCAAGCACCATTATTTGCATCGAGCTTTGAGAAGTTTGAACTCTTCTTTCCTAAGTTCTTGTCCAAAGATGCCATGAGTGAACTTTGCATTCAACTGCTTTGTTCATCTGGGTAAGATCTACACATGTTCTGATAGATCCATTGGGTTTTGGTACTGGGACCATACTGAACCCTGGATTATTGGAACAGTTACAGGTGACATTCAGGTGCTTCATTCAAGACTCTGACAACAACTCTGTTGCTGATTATTTCATTTTTTAAGCTGTCATATTTATAGTTCTCTGCAGGACTGTACAGATTATTGATAAAAGTATTAATATTTTCCCCTTGTTGTTAGGTATGCTGATGAAATTTAGCCTGCTCAACAATGGTATTCTTTCTCAGGTTGAAATAGGCATCAACGTGCTTTTTTGGCTCCATCATCCATAACTTTGTCCTTACTGATTCCTTCCCTGACTAGGATATCATCTGCACAGCCATTCATCAGATATAATAGCATATTGACCTGCTCGCTGTTCTTTAATGCAGCGAGGCTAGAAGTGGTGTGATTCCTGACAAATCTGCAGCACAAATTCAGCCATGCTTCTGCTTAGTTGAGACCTTCAACCTGTCCAATGCTTTCTGGTAATGGAAGAGATTTTTCCATCATTGTTCTCTCACTCGCTGCAACCATATGATATTCTTGTTCTGTTGTGCTAACACAGAATATTCATTGAGTTTGTTGAGCCATGGAAAATACTAACTTAATTGAGAAGCATCTTACAATGGCTCCATTTTGCCAATGCGGTCTGCAAGAGAGAGTAGGATCATGTGACATTACATCACTTCCTGTGATATCTCATTCGCATAACATAGAGTCAGAAATAAGTCCCTGTGTTGCAGGTGGCAGTGTTTTTGCTCCCCGTCCTGCCATTGTCTTTGCACTTGTCTGCAGCCAGGCATCCTGAACTGCGTAAGCCTATGCTGAGATGGTGCAGTCTGAAATGGGACCATGATGATCCAACAGCTCCTGGTGCCATTACAAGAGGACATCTGAACTGTCCTCAGATTCTTTGTGGTGATCCATTTTGTGTGCTGCTGTCGCTCAAACTGCACTTCATGGAAGCATCAGGACAGTGGAGTAAGTTGTAGGGTAGCCACCAATGTCAGTAGTTTAAACTTTGCAAATTCTTTTGTTGTGACATGTTTAGGTTGTTTGTTCAGTTTTGATGTATGAAGTAGTGAACATGCCCCAGAAAAAGTGTGATGATAGTAATTGAGTAGAGATAGAATTTGTGGTCTTCCTTACTATATTCTTTATGAGGGTTTAAAAAATAAAGCACAGGAGGTCAACTTCCTGATGAATTCTCATTCCTGGAAGGAAAAGAATGTGACATCAATGATCTGATAGGGGAGAATGTGTCTGAAAATCAATTAGATAGTGGTAAACATCCTTCCCAGTTATATGCCACCTCCTTGAATCTCTCTGTTGCTTTCCCTGGTCCCCCTTATCTTCGTCGTTTTCTACCTCCTCTGTTGTGGCTCCTGAGTTTGACCCTCTGGCATAATTGTTGATGGCAGTGGTTGGTGTCTCACAATTTCCAGCTTTGTGGCACCTGCAGCAAGTGATTCTGAGAATCTTTACCCTGTCCCTAGTATTTAGTGCTGTTCTGCCTGACCTCATTAACTCCTCTCATTCCTTCTCCAGACCAAGATCCCATCACCGCCTCCTTCTGATGGCTTCTACAAGTTCCCACGAGGGTTAACGCTGCTGCCTTGCAGCACCAGGGACCTGGGTTTGATTCCCAGCTTGGGTCACTGCCTGTGTGGAGCTTTATTATTTTCTTCCCTTGTCTGCGTGGGTTTCCTCTGGGCGCTCTGGTTTCTGCCCCGCAGTCCAAAGATGCGCAAGTTATGTGGATTGGCCATAATAAATTGTCCATTCGTGTCAGGGGGATTAACAGAGTAAATATATGGGGTCACAAGGATAGGGCCTGGGTGGGATTGTTGTTGGTGAAGGCTCGAAGGGCCAAATGGCCCCCTTCTACACTATCGGGATTCTATGGTAAGTTCCCCACTCTCTTTATATAAATACCTCACAGAATATTTGAGAGCTGTGATGTGGAGATGCCGACGTTGGACTGGGATAAACACAGTAAGAAGTCTTACAACACCAGATTAAAGTCCAATTGATTTATCTGGTAGCACAAGCCATTAGCTTTCAGAGTGCTGCTCCTTCATCAGGTAAGTGGGGGTTCTGTTTACAATCAGGGCAAATAAAGACACAAACTCAATTTACAAAATAATGTTTGGAATGTGAGTTTTATTTGAGAGAACAATGGTCAGAGTGTTGACAATGTTTTAAATGCTATTGGTTGTGACATGTTTACCTTGTTAGTTTCCAGTGTATATAAATAGTTAATTTGCTCCAGAGGAAGAGTAGTGATGGTAATTGGGTGGTAGTGGAACTTATTACATTCTTCATGAATTTCTCCCAGTATGTCTGAAAATTCCTCTTTGAGCAATATGTAGTTAGCAAGTGAAGAGTGAACGCTGAGTATGATTTTAGATGATGCTTGAAATGCTCACCAGTGACTGCTTCCTGTTCAGCTGATCACTGTTTGGAGAGGTTTCTGGTACCAACATTTTATTTCTTCTGGGAGGGAACAGTTTATTATCATTCCCTGGATATCCCGGGGGCATTAACAATCAACCACAACTAGCTTTAAATTGGAATCATATGCAAACAGAACATGGATGATGTGTCCTTTCCCTGAATAATATTACAGAGCCTGTACGATTTTGATAAAATTGTGCTAGATTTCATGGTCATTATCTGGTACTAGTCAGCGAACTTTCTATGTTGGAATTATTGAATTCATGACCTGTGGGTGGCTTCTTCACAAATAAAAACCACAGACTGTCAGCTTGACTCTTCTCTATCGATATAAGATTCACCAGCTGTTAAGTATTTGTTGGACTGTCTGGGCTGAATTTTCCTGGCCCATTCAGGACAGCACTGAAGGCAGAGGGAGAGCTGGGAAAATAGTGGCAGCCATGTTGAAACAACGCCTCTGCATGTTCCCAATGTGAGGGGAATAGATCACCTCCCCACTGCATGTCTACACCCATGTAACACTACATTCTGCACCCTCTCATTGCCTTCTGCCCTGTGTACTCTATGAATGGTATGCTTTGTCTATATAACACACAAGAAACAATTCTTTTCACTGTATCCCAATACATGTGACAATAATAAATCAAATCAAAAGATCATAAGAAATAGGAGTCGGCCATCTGGGGCATTAAGCCTGCTCCACCATTCAATATGATCACGGCTGATCTGATTGTGGCCTTAACATCACTTTCCTGCTTGCCCCACAATCCTCAACTGCCTTGTTTAACACACTCAGCCTTGAATATGTTAAATTACCTAGCCTTCTCTGCTCACTAGGGAAGACAATTCCAAAGACTAACAACCATCTAAGAGGAGAAATTTCTTCATATTTCTGTCTTAAATAGGAGACCTCTTTTAAGTCATGCTTCCTAATTCCAGGTTCCCACACGAAGGGAAATTTCCTCTCAGAATCAATTCCGTCAAGCCTCTTCAGAACCTTGTAAGTTTCAACAAGATCACCATTCATTCCTCAAGGCTCCAATAAGTACAGGCCCAACCTACTCAACCCATCCTCAAGACAAACTCCTCCAGAAATCAACCTCATGAACCTTTCCTGAACTGCTTCCAATGTAATAATATCGCTTCTTAAGTGAGGAGACCAAAGCTGTACACAGGTGTGGTCTAACCAATTCCCTGTACAGCTGAAGCAAGACTTCAGATTTTTATTAATGATCTGGATGAGGGTATAGTTGGGTGGATCAGTAAATTTGCTGATGACACCAAAGTCGGAGGTGTGGTAGATAGTGAGGAAGGGTGTCATAGTTTGCAGGAAGACTTAGACAGGTTGCAGAGCTGGGCCGAGAGGTGGCGGATGGAGTTTAATGCAGAGAAATGTGAGGTAATTCACTTTGGTAGGAATAACAGATGTGTTGAGTATAGGGCTAACGGGAAGACTTTGAATAGTGTGGAGGAGCAGGGGGATCTAGGTGTATGTGTACATTAGATCCCTGAAAGTTGGGAATCAAGTAGATAAGGTTGTTAAGAAGGCATACAGTGTCTTGGCGTTTATTGGTAGGGGGATTGAATTTAGGAGTCGTAGCGTTATGTTGCAATTGTACACAACTCTGGTGTGGCCGCACTTGGAGTATTGTGTGCAGTTCTGGTCCCCACATTACAGGAAGGATGTGGAGGCTTTGGAGAGGGTGCAGAGGAGGTTTACCAGGATGTTGCCTGGTATGGAGGGGAGATCCTATGAGGAGAGGCTGAGGGATTTGGGGTTGTTTTCGCTGGAAAGAAGGCGGCTAAGAGGGGATCTTATTGAAACATATAAGACGATTAGAGGTTTAGATAGGGTGGATAGTGATAGCCTTTTTCCTCTGATGGAAAAATCTAGCACGAGGGGGCATGGCTTTAAACTAAGGGGGGGTAGTTATAGGACGGATGTCAGGGGTAGGTTCTTTACCCAGAGGGTGGTGAGGGATTGGAATGCCCTGCCTGCTGCAGTTGTAAATGCGCCTAGTTTGGGGGCGTTTAAGAGATCTGTGGATAGGTTTATGGACGAAAAGGGATTGGTTTAGGTTAGTGGGTCATTGTTGTTGTTTTTTTTTAACTGGTCGGCGCAACATCGTGGGCCGAAGGGCCTGTTCTGCGCTGTAATGTTCTATGTTCTATGTTCTCCATGTTTAAACTCCAATTCTCTTCCAATAAACTTGCAGTAGTTAGAAAGGCAAATGCTAACTTTTTGTGAATCATGTTCAAGGACAGCCAGATCTCTCTGTACTGCAGCATTCTATAGTCTCTCTCCATTTAAATAATACTTTGCTTTTCTATTTTTCTGCTAAAGTGGACAACCTCACATTTTCCCACATTATACTGAATCTGCCAATTTTTGCCCACTCATTTAACCTATCTATATCCATTTGCAGACTCTTTGGGCACTGTTTTACCATTTTGATTCTAAGTGTTGGGCTGACTTGAAAGTCAGTATTTCAGATCTGACTTTTGGACCCGTTCATACACGCTCAGCCTGAAAAAATACCATTGAGTCTGAATCGCGCTGCACAAGCTTGTGGGTGGGGCTTTACGCGCCCAAAGTTCTCCAGCTCCAATCAGTGCCTCCAACTGCGCATGCATAGAAAAAAAATGATAGAATGCTGCTTCCCTGCCACATTCCACCCTGGCTGGATAGTGCCTCCGTCCTGGACCCCACTGACATTGCCCCATCCCCACAACGTTACTGACCCCCTTATCTCCCGCCCCCCCCGCCCCCCGTCACCTAGATTGATCACTGACCCCTCCCCCTTTCCCCCAGGCAGAGTGGCAGCGGACCATCCTTCCGCTCCACTGATCTCAGGCAGAGTGGCAGCGGGCCCCTCTTCCCCCTGCACTAATCTCAGGCAGAGTAGCAGTGGACCCCTCTTGCCCTCCAATGATCTCAGGCAGAGTGGTAGTGGGCCCCTCTTACCCACCCCCTGCTCCTGCCCCCCAATCTCAAGCAGAGTGACAGCGGACCAACCACTCCCTCCCCACCGATCTCAGGCAGAGTGACAGTGACAGTGAGGACAGATATATGTTAACTGTAACAAAGGAAATATTTCTGCTAGTCGAGCATTAGCACGGGAGCCATACATTAAGTCCTGGCATTCAAAATTCTGAGGTTGGTGTATGTGACTCCAATGTACAAACTGAAGATGAACCTGTAACAGTTTAGTCAAAGTATTGTAAAGAGCATCCCTGAGTGAGATGAATATTTTTGGCAGATAGAAAATTCACCAGGAACATTAGTATATGTGGAGCCAGTAGGTCATTACCAAGGCAGAGATATTTCTTCAGTGTCCCTGATGGTGGTCTGAGTTATCACCAGAAAGAGTGAGACTGATGCAAACTATTAAAATGCTTTATTTCATTACCAAGTGAATGTGCAGAGTAACAGCTATGATAAAAGACACTTAATTCATTGATAAAACTCATCTTCATCTATAGTGATATAAGAAGCACTTTGCTGCCTTCCAGAATGGCTCCACCATTTTCTCCTTTCAAAATATCTGACTGCTCACATGTGAGCTTTACAGAATTCCTTCCATTGGGGCCAGACTATGACTGCTGGGGATCGGTGTGGGGAATTGTGAGGTCATTCACCTTGGGCCTGAGGAAGAGAAATCTGAGTTTGTTTTTGAATTGGGAAAGAGTTGTGGAACAGCAAAGTGATTTATCTGTGTCAATGTGTACAAATCACTAAAAAGTAGTACAGGTACAAAAAACAAAGAACAAAGAACAGTACAGCACAGGAACAGACCCTTCAGCCCACCAAGTCGTGCTGACACAGATGCCTCTCGAATTTAATATTTTCTTGTCTCCACATGGTCCATATCTCTCTATTCCCTGCCTATTCATATATCTATCTTGATGCCTCTTGAATGTTGCTATAGAATCTGCTTCCACAAACTTCTCCAGCAGCGTGTTCCAGGAATTCACCACCATCTGTGTGAAAAATTGCCTCCTACATCTCTTTTAAACTTTCCCAATCTCACTTTCCATCTATGCCCTCGAGTAATTGACCCTTTAATCTTGGGAAATAGACTCTGACTATCCATTCTATTCAAGCCTATCATAATCTTGTAAACCTTCATCAAGTCCACTTCATTCTCCGATACTCCACTGAAAACAACCCAAGTTTCTTCAACCTTTCTTCATAGTCTATAACCTCCAAACAAGGCCACATCTTGGTAAATGCATCATTCCATTTCCATTTCCAATGCATTAACATCCTTCTGGTACTGTGACGACCAGAATTGTACACAATACTTTAAATGCGGTCTAACCAAAGTCTTATACAGCTGCAAAATAATTTTCCAATTCATACGCTCAGTGTCCTGACTGATGAAGGCCAGCATTCCATATCTTTTCTTGACCACATTGTCCACCTGTGTTGCCATCTTCATGGAACTGTGGATCTGCACGTCTAGATCCCTCTGCATGCTAAAATTTCTGAGGGCTCTACCATTTACTGTATACTTTCCCTCTGCAGTAGATCTTCCAAATCGCATCACCTCACATTTGCCTGGGTTAAATTCCATCTGCCATCCAGGTCTCCAGGTGATTTAGATCCTGCTGTATTCTCTGACAATCACGTTCACTGTCATGTTCACACTTCCCCAATTTTTGTATCATCCACAAATTTACTCATCAGACCATCTACATTTTCCTCCAAGTCATTTATATATATTACAAACAACAGAGGCCCCAGCAGTGATCCTCGTGGAACACTGTTCATCACAGATTTCCAGTTAGAAAAGTACCCTTCCACTACTATTCTTTGCTTTCTATGTCCAAGCCAGTTTTGTATCCATGTTACCAGCTCATCTCAGATCCCATATGACTTCACCTTTTGTATCAGTCTGCCATGGGGAACCTTATCAAAGGCTGTACTAAAGTTCACGTATACAGCATCCACTGCCCTGCCCGGGTCAATTTTTCTTGCCACTTCCTCAAAGAACTCAGTCAAGTTTACAAGACATGATCTCCCCGTCATGAAACCATGCTGCCTATCACTAATAAATCTATTCTCTTCCAGATGTGAGTACATCTTGCTCCTAAGAATCTTCTTCAATAATTTCCCCACCACTGATATAAGGCCAGTAAGGTCAGTAACTTCCCAGATTGTTTCTTCTGCCCTTCTTAAACAGAGGAACAATGTTAGCTACTTGCCAATCCTTTGGTACTTCACTCATGGCTAAAGAGGTTACAAAGATTTTGGCAAGGCCTCAGCAATTTCTTCCCTCGCCTCTCTCACTATTCTGAGATTAACCCTATCCAGGGACTTGTCCATCCTAATGTTTTTCAAAACCTCCAATACCTCCTCCCTTTTTATTTCAACATGTTTTAGAATGTCAATATCCTCCTTTTTACACTCACCATCCACCACATCCTTCTCCTTTGTGAATTCTGGTGCAAAATACTCATTAAGGACCTCACTTACCCCATCTGGTTCCACACATAAATTCCCTCCACTATTCTTGAATGGATGTATCCTTTCCTTAGCTACCCTCTTCCTCCTTATGTATGCATAAAAAGTCTTGGGATTCTCCTTAATTCTGCCTGCCAAGGACATTACATGGCATCTTTTTGCCCTCTTAAGACCCTGTTTAAGCTCTTTACCGCTCTTTTTGTATTCCTCAAGAGTCTTATCTGTTTTCAATTTCCTTAAATTTATGCATGGCTCCTTTTTCACAAAGCTCACAATTTTTCTTGTCATTCAGAGCTCCCAAATCTTGCCATTTTTATCCATCATTTTTGCAAGGACATATTTGCACTGCATTGTTAACAACTGACTTTTAAAAGACTCCCACATATCAGTGTGGATTTACTGCTAAACAGCCGCTTCCGGTCTATGTTCCCTAGCTCCTGCCTGATACTATCATTGTTAGCCTTCATGATGTGGAGATGCTGGTGTTGGACTGGGGTGAACACAGTAAGAAGTCTCACAACACCAGGTTAAAGTCCAACAGGTTTATTTGGTAGCAAACGACACTAGCTTTCGGGACTCTGCCCCTTCTTCAGGTGAGTGGGGAGTTCTCACCTGACGAGGGGCAGCGTTCCGAAAGCTAGTGGCGTTTGCTACCAAATAAACCTGTTGGACTTTAACTTGGTATTGTGAGACTTCTTACGTAATTAGCCTTCCCCCAGTTTGGTACTTTCTATCTGAGAGTACTTCGATTCTTTCCTACATGTATCTTGAAACTTATAGAATTGTGATCACTGTTTCAAAGTGATCCCCCACTGAGACATCAAAAAGCAGATATACAGACTAATGTAATATTGCTCAAACAAAACTGTTGCAACATGACAGTGAGCTCATGAGGTTTAAATTGAAAACTGATAAACTAATACTTTGGTTATACAGAATGTTGGTCAGTTCCCTTCAGGACTATTATGTTGATTTTTGGCCATTGCCCTTCTGAAAACAAATATCAGCCTTAAAACAGATACAGTGCAGATTCACCTGAATGCTACCAGTAAATAAATGAGAAAAGATGGCATAAACTTGCCTTGTATACCTAAAGTTTGAATTGAAAGGATTAAGAAATTCAATCAAGTAGATATCCCAATGTGCTTAAGTCAGAGAATTGCGTAATAATCTTAAAATTAGCACTCAGCCATTAGAGAGTGAAATCAGGAAGGACTTTTTTAGAAAAATGGTAATTTAACACTGGAATTCCCTCCCCCAGAAACTTGTGGATACTTGATAAAATGACATTTTCAAGATTGATAGATTTTTGTCAGATAAAAGGACTAATATACATGGTGCAAAGTTAGGACGTTGTGTTGAATGCAGATCAGCAGTGACCTAATTGAATAGTGGAACATGTTAAAAGGGCTGAATGCCCTGTGGAAATTTCATTGCTGCTGGCCGCATCTGCCCCATCCCTTCCCTTTGTAACTAAATTCATGTAAAGCTCAACATGAATAACCACTTAATTCTCAATCCCATCCCCACAATGTGAATATCTGTTGGGAACTTCCGAGAACGAGTCATTATTTGCTTATTGTACATCTGGTCAATGTCTGTCTTTAATGATCAAGCATTATTGAAAGATTGCCCATGCTTTAATGCAGAAATTACTGAGTTTGTTTTTTATTTCAACTTTTTTTTTCATTTTAAACTTGCTAAGTGCTCATTTAGACGGTGCTTGAGGAAGCCTCCTCATTGCACCAGGAAAGGAAGCTTTGAAAAGGCAAGAAAAATCTGAGCAGATGTTCCCAGAAGTGACATAAAAGTAATTTTTCATTTTACGTTTATCAGGGGAGTTTTTTTATCATCAAATTGAGGGAATTTATGAAGTCGATTACTTGGTCACAACCCTCATTACTCATATTGCTAATTCTGTTACTGGTCATGCCTCAATTACCTTTCAGCCTAGATTTGGACAGATTACTGGGAGAATTCCACTCAGTGGATGTCATCAATGTCAACTTTCTGGTGTTACCTGTGGAAAATTGACATTCAAACAAACTAATGTTCAATATATCACATTGTGAAACAGACTAGCAAAGTCTTCAGAAGAAACTACTTCTATATTAAGCTTAAAGATCATTCAATTTCAACCATAAAAAAACGCATGTTCAAAAAGCTTCAGCAAGCTAGGTTTCAGTAACAAAATACACAACTATGATAGTTCTTTTCAAATGAGCCATTTGCTTCCCTGATTTTTGTTGTACAAACTTTCCCAATTTCAGGTTCCTGAACTTGCTGCATTCATTCTTTGGATCATGTTGAAACATGTAGCTAGGTAACATATGTATCATACTTTTGACTCCAAAAGGGATATTAGAAAGCAATTTTCATCAACATAATTTTGACATTAATAGATACAGCATGAGGACATTTTTTGCCAATTTCAATAGGAATTGAAGATTAAAGTCAGTCCATTTCTATAGAAGTATTGAAGAAAAATTGCTTGTTCCACCTTTGCTTCTCTTGTATCTTTGTGGTCCTGCTGCCTTATATTTCTAATTCAGAGGACATAGAACATAGAACATAGAACACTACAGCACAAACAGGCCCTTCGGCCCACGAGTTGCGCCGATCACATCAACACCTATCTATAACCCCCAATCCCATAAAACCCCATATACTTTAAAGCCTTTACTTTAGTAGTAAACACCGAATACAACTAGAATCTATGCTGGATTGTTTTGAGAATACTTTTAGAAAGTCTGAGTCAGACACAAAGCAATACTTCATTGATGTGCAAGGACTGCATCAGTAATATGGAGAGAGAGTTACACTTGGCTGAGTCTCATTTCTTGGGGGCATTTTGGCTGATTTTCATATAAAGCTCATTGTCCTTGTTTCCAGAATGCAGTGGTGTTAACAAACCAGAAAAACTTAAACAACAAGCCAGTCTTCTAAAGAGATATTTCAGTGAGTTTTGCTTTGTATATTTCAGACTTTCATGAAAAGTATAATCCATCTTGTGAGAGTTCCTCTTTAATAAAACAGAAAGTACTTGAAAGTATTCAGCAGATCAGGCAGCATCTACAGAGAGAAAAGTAGGGTTCAAGGTCCTTATATTTACAGCAGAGGAGGCGGGCGGAACACAGCTGAACACCTAGATAACAAAGACGTCTATGCCAGACTCCTATTTATTGACTACAGCTCAGCCTTCAACGCCATTGTTCCCACAAAACTCATCTCCAAATTCTGTGGCCTAGGCCACAGCACCTCCCTCTGTGACTAGATCCTGAACTTCCTAACCCACAGACCACAATCAGTAAGGATTGGCAATAACACCTCCTCCACGATCATCCTTAACACCAGTGCCCTACAAGGCTGTGTTCTCAGCCCCCTACTATGCTTCTTACACACTTGTGACCAAATTCCCCTCCAATTCCCCTCCAACTGAGGAGCAGTGCCTGGCAATGCAACAGGACATAGACAGGCTGGTAGATTGGGCAGATAGATGGCAAATGGAATTTAATCCGGAGAAATGCGAGGTGATGCACTTTGGCCGGAATAATGTGGAGGGGAGTTATACGATAAAAGGTAGAACTATCCGGAGTATAGATACGCAGAGAGACCTGGGGGTGCAAGTGCACAAGTCCCTGAAGGTGTCGGTACAGGTGCAGAATGTGATGAGGAAAGCGTATGGTATGTTAGCCTTCATAGGAAGAGGTATAGAATATAAGAGTAGGAGTCTGATGTTGCAGTTGTATAGAACGTTGGTTAGGCCTCACTTGGAGTACTGCGTCCAGTTCTGGTCGCCGTACTACCGGAAGGATGTAGAGATCCTGGAGAGAGTGCAGAGGAGATTTACCAGGATGTTGCCTGGTATGGAAGGGCTGTCTTACGAGGAAAGATTGAATGAACTTGGGCTGTTTTCCCTTGAGAGACGTCGGCTGAGGGGGGATCTAATAGAGGTTTATAAGATTATGAAGGGGATAGATAGAGTAAATGGTGGTAAGCTTTTTCCGCTACAAGAAATGGATAGAACGAGGGGTCACGGGCTTAGGGTGAGGGGGGCTAGGTATAAGACAAATATTAGAGGGCAGTTTTTCACGCAAAGGGTAGTGGGGGTGTGGAATGCACTGCCGAGTAAGGTGGTGGAAGCAGGCACGCTAGGGTTGTTTAAGAGTCACTTAGACAGCCATATGAGCGGGCTACATATAGGGGGATATAGTAGGCCTTACTGAACATTGTAGGCTTGGGAATACGTTTTGCCTCAGGAATGTTAGTCTTTGCCTGTTTAATAATGAATTTTTTTGTCTCCACAGGCATTTAAGTCCAGCAAGGGGCATGCAGGCGGCAGGTTGTAGTGGGCTGCTCTTGGATGTTGCTTCGGGACTTGCCTATTGCTTCATGTCGTTAGTGTGCTTAAACTGGACCATCTCGAGGGCAACATGACAGCTCAGAGACTATCTCTGTTGCTGTGCGGACACATGGATTTGGGCCTGTGTCTGTGGGAGTTTGCACGTTCTCCCCGTGGTTGCGTGGGTTTCCTCCGGGTGCTCCGGTTTCCTCCCACATCCCCCAAAGATGTGCTTTTAGGCTGATTGATTGGGTACTAAAATTGTCCCTAAATTGGACCTCCCTGATCCTCGCACGTTAGGCGTAGACTAAAATCATGAATAGGTCACTGAGATAGTAGGACGGCGGCGCGGGCTCGTTGGGCCGAAGGGCCTGTTTCCCGTGCTGTGTTGTTCTTTGTTCTTTGTAATTTGATTTTAAAAGTTTGCTAATGACACCAGTGTGGGTTGGATCTCAAACAATGACGAGACAGAGTACAGGAAAGAGATAGAGAATCTGGTGAACTGGTTTGGCTACAATAATTTCTCCCTCAATGTCAACAAAATGAAGGAGATTGTCATCCACTACAGGAAGCGTGCCCCTGTCTACATCAATGTGGATGAAGTAGAAAGGGTTGAGAGCTTCAAGGTTTTAGGTGCCCAGATCACTGGCAACCTATCCTGGATTCCCCAATGCCAACATATAGTTAAGAAAGCCCACTAGATGACTAAAGGAATTTGGCATGTCAGCTATGACAGATGCATTCTTTCTAGTTATATCACAGCTTGGTATATAGCTCCTGGTCTGCCCAAGACCGCATGGAACTACAAAAGGTCATGAATGTAGCCCAATCCATCAAGCACACCAGCGTCCCATCCATTGACTCTGTCTACACTTCCCGCTGCCTCAGCAAAGCACCAGCATAATTAAGGGCCGCACCCACTCTGGACATTCTCTCTTCCACCTTCTTTCTTCAGGAAAAAAAACAGATGTTTGAGGTCACATACTAACCAACTCAAGAACAGCTTCTTCCCTGCTGCTGTCAGACTTTTGAATGGACTTGCCTTATATTAAGTTGATCTTTCTCCACACCCTAGCTATGACTGTAACATTACATGCTGCACTCTCTCGTTTCCTTCTCTTTGAATAGTATGTTTTGTCTGTATAGCGTGCAAGAAACAATACTTTCCACTGTATGTTAATACATGTGACAATAATAAATCAGACCAAATCAAATCAAAAGATACAAAGAGAAGTACAGGACAGGAACAGGCCCTACGCCCTCCAAGCCCATGCCAATCATGATGTCTAAGTAAACCAATAAAAAACCTTCTGCCCTTAGTCCATATCCCTCTCTTCCCTCCCTATTCATGTACCCATCCAGATGCTTCTTAAATATTGCTAACGTGTCTGCTTCCACCACCATGCATTCCAGGCACCTACCACTCTCTGTGCAAAAAATTTCCCCTGCACATCATCCTTAAACTTTCCCCCTCTCATCTTGAACTTGAGCTCCCTTGTAATTGACACTTCCACCCTGGGAAAAAGCCTCTGATTATCCCTCCTGTCTATGCCTCTCAGAACCTGGAAAGATCAGGAATATAGAGATACTGTCAAACCCTGGGAAAACCAACAGGTCATTTGGCCTCTGAACTTCAGGTAAGCATTCTCCAAGGCACCTTTCATGACATACGACAACGCAGAGTCACTGAGCAGAGACTGATAGCCAAGTTCTGCACACATTAGGATGGCCTCAACCGGAATCTTGGGTTTATGTCACACTATCTGTAACCCCCATGACTTGCCTGGGCTTGCAAAATCTCACTAACTGTCCTGTCTGGAGACAATACACATCTCTTTAACCTGTGTTTAACGCTCTCTCCACTCACATTGTCTGTACCTTTAAGACTTGATTACCTGTAAAGACACGCATTCCAACCATTATTTTGTAAATTGGATTTGTGAACAGAAACATATACCCTGTTTGTGAACAGAACTCCCACTAATCTGACGAAGGAGCAGTGCTCCAAAAGCTAGTGGCTTTTGTTACCAAATAAACCTGTTAGACTTTAATTTGGTGTTGTGAGACTTCTTATTGTGTTTACCCCAGTCCAACAGTGGCATCATCACATCAAAACCAGCAGCAGGCAGCTGTAGGGGCCTATGGCGAATGAGTAGAGAGGGGCTGTGACAGGAGGGGAGGAGGGGGGACAGAGAGATTATCAAAATGGGAGTGAGAAGCTGTGATTGGCAAGGGGAGAGAAAACACAAAGAAGTGAGGGAACGAGAAAGCCTGAAATAGCTGAGGTGGAAAGGGAGAGGAAATGATTGGCAGGGGAGAGAAAGTTGGCAATGTAAGAGTAACAGACTGTGATTACTTGGAGAAATAAAGGCTTCAAAAAGAGTTTAAAACAGATATACAACATCAAGGACTCTGGTATTATAGGTCGAATAAACAATTATACACTTATTTGGGCACTTACAGCTTCAGGTGGATTTTGATTGGATAATATGATCCTATCAACGAAACATCCTACCCAGCTTGAATGAAAAGTACAAAAATCATTGCAATCTGTGTTTCAGAATATTAAGTCAAAAAAGCTGGTTAGGTTTTGTAAAGTATAATCATCACTGGGTGATCATATGCATAACTGTGCCTTGAGTGTCTGAGGCCTACCTTCATTTGTGCCCCCACAGGTTTTAATTGTATAGAAAACACATCAACATCATAATATTGTGCTCATTCCCTGAGAAATACAAATCAATCAATTTCCCAATAGAAGCAGGTTTTTGACACAAAAATAGAAACAAGGCAAATATCCAAAGGCAAATTCAGGCCCAATTTGGGCTTTGATTTTTGTATCATTGGGTAGACTTTAATGCCCTCCCAAACTTATGTTCAGAGGTTTGGGAGCCGTTTTATTGGCTGGGAGGGAACCTTTTTGCCAGTCCCCTGACAAAGCTCATTGTGAGATTGAGCAGACACTTCAAGCCACTTAAGGATTCATGCTGCTACTGCAGGTATTCACTATGTTGGGCTGGAAGGGCAGGGAGAGACCCAGTAAATGCTGTCAGACTTTCTCTGTTGCCTTGTCAGGGATCCCTCATTCACAGATGCTCAGTGCCCCATTGAAGGGTTCAGCATTGGGAAGGGGGAGCCTCCAGAAAGGCAGCCAAATGCTCTTGATTTGCTTCCACCCCTTTTCCGCTGTTCCCCCTCCTGCCCTCACTGGCTTTGCCTCCCTGTGATCCCCATGCCATCCATATACACTTCTATCTAGAGACCCGTGGCCAATCCATCCTGCAGGTCTGAGTGCAGTACCGGCAGTGGCCAGTGCTCCCAGTGGCCCTGCAGTACTAGAAAGGTTCAGGACATCTCTCCTTGTTTGGAGGTCCCTCCAACAGGCCCTCCAGTGCCATGTCCTAGAACATATCTGTCCTCTTCCTTGATTCCAGAGTCACTCTGAAATGTGCCCTGTGTGTCAACCAAGAGACACTTCTGGTGGAAGTTGGGGCATTGTAAATGCTTCTATCAGCTCTTGGATATTAAATATGAAGTATCTATATTAACACTGCCAGGCAAGATCAATTCATGATAATCAACAATTATCCCATAATTATATGTCTTATTAGTACAGCACTCACATTGTGCTTCTTTTCACTTTTTCACTAAAATAACCCCCAAAACTATTAAAATCTGTAGGAATGCACCTGATTGCCTGCCCTAATTGGGCTAACTGCTGGCTCAGATAATATCCTGTTAAAATTATGGTAAGGAATCAGTGGAAACTCTATGGAACTTCCAGCTCTTCTTCGTTAAGTTTCTACAAACATTTAACTAGCACATAATTCATGAGCAGAAAATCAACACGTGGGCTTTTATTGATTTGCAGTTCCTTATTAAGGAGGAGCAAGTGGAGGTGGATAAATATTGGGTAGACAAAGTAATAGAGGGCTATGGGGAAATGGCACAGAAAAGGAGTTAAGGCCAGCATACAGCTGCCATGATGGTATTGAGGCAGGCTTGAGGGGCCTGATGGCTTACCTCTGCTTCTATTTCTTGTGTTCTTGTGTTCAGCTATTAAGCTGTAACTCTTTGCCCAGTTCTCTACACCTTTCATATTTCTTCCCCTCCCTTCTACTGTGCATTTGGTTTCTACCCACTTCTTTTTTTCCCCCTTCTTCCTGCTGTTTGACACTGCCTACTCCGTGCTTCACACTGCTGTAGAAATGCAAGTTATTCTCAGATTAGATTTGCTGCTCTAAGAAGAGCTCACGTTTTATACATTGCAAATCAAAACAGCTTATAGTAAACCAAATAAAATCATTATGCAAATATAATGCTGATTGAAAAATGTATATCTCGCTGGAGAGCTTGGTCCAATATTTGAATCTCTATAATTGAAGTCTAGCATCCATCACAATGTGTCTTTTTAAAACACTTCAAAGTGTGGCCTCAGAGGTGTCATATCAGAGCAAAAACAGTGATTGGCTGAAATAAGCACTTTGTGAAGTAATCAAATATCTGATTAACTAAACATAAATGAATATATAAATGTAAAAGACTATCCAACAGAAAATCAAGCAATGAAAATTACCATTCATGAATGTATAATATCAGAAAATGGTTTCCTTCTCCATTTAGTGATTGTCGACAATAAGTAGTAGTGGTGCTGAATATTCCCAGATCCACTGGTACATATATATAAATGAGCATGCATGTCAAGCATTTTAAATGTATTTGGCCTTTTTTCTGGTTTCGTCTACTTACACTCACTTAGGGCATTGTATGCTTGGACATCAGGTCCCTTTTTTCAACAACACTCTTCAGTATGTTCTGATTGAACCTTACGCCCATTCCTTTTTCTCACTCTCAATGTGCATTAATGTTCAGAACCGTTGACTGCCCTGGTGTGCTTCTACCAGCGGTTGCATTCTTAGCACACAGATCTCTAGGGCATCAAGCAATGAACTTGTTATTGGAAAACAGAGTTATCTGCAGGGTCTAACGCACACACTTAGTGCCAGGGCTCTGCGTATCAGTTTGGCACATGCAAAGGATCAAACCACCAGTAGGGCAAATATTAAGTGGTACAATTTACCTCAGCTATCATAAATCAAGGTACGTTAGCGCTAAGTACAATATCTGTTGGCAAAAAGGAGCTGGAATCTTCCAGCCAGCAAAGGAAAGAAAACCAAATAGTAAAGATGTCTTGGTAGCTCACTCTGCCAGGAATCTGACAGCTATCAAGTTGGCATAAGCCTCTCTATCACATCTACACATTGCAATGTCCTCTGCATGGGCCTCTATGACTTCTGAGTCCTTGCCATCACCGTCCCCTTCGTTGTTGGAAGACGCAATTAGTCCATGTCTCCCACAGCTTTTTGTACCACGAGATTGTGCAGACAATGTTGATCGTTTACTCTCTGTGTGGTCCAAACATCTAAATCTCATCTTAAGAAAGCCAATCATCTGCTCAATCGTAGAGTTGTGTGCAGCATTGTAACTCTCCTCAGTCGTATTCTGTGAATGGTGACCTGGTGTCATCAGCCAGATTATCTGGGGTAGCCCTTGTCTCCAAGAAGCTCATCCCTGCAATTGCCAAGGTACTTCAATAGCCTTGTGGCACCTGGGAGTGATTCAGAATGTAGGGCTTGTGAGAGCTTTCAGGGAACCACACACAAACATACAGAATTTGTCTTCTGTGATCACCTATCAGCTGTATATTCGAGGAGTAAAAACCTTCCCTATTGATGAATGTGACTGGCTGTTGCCAAGGTGCTGTCAACACCACATGCATTTCAGTCAATAAACCCTTGCACTTGTGGAAATCTGTGATTGCTGCAAAACCCACTATTCTCGCAGCCTAGTTTTCAGGATCCAGATGGAATTGAATAAATTGGTCTGTTCTCTTGAAGAAGGCATCTGTTACTTGCCTTTCTGTGTTGCTGACTTAGAGATACCTCACTGGATAGTCAGAAGCTTTTTCCCGGTGTGGAAGAGTCAATTACTAGGGGGCATAGGCTTAAGATGTGAGGAGCAAGGTTTAAAGGAGATGTACGAGACATGTTTTTTACACAAAGGGTGATGGGTGCCTGGAACTTGCTGCCAGGGAGGGTAATGGAAGCAGCTATGATAGTGACTTTCAAGGGGTGTCTGGCCAAATACATGAATAGGATGGGAATAGAGGGGTATTGTCCCCAAAAGGTAGAGGTTTTAGTTCAGTCGGGCAGCATGATCAGTGCAGGCTTGGAGGACTGAAGGACCTGTTTCTGTGCTGTAATTTTCTTTGTTCTTTGATCCCCAGTGGTGCACTGTAAGGAGCCACTGGCAAAGAAGTTTAAGGTGGTGGTGGCCTTTAATCCTTTATCATAGGATTGCCGCCAAGTCTTGCAACCACACATCCTCATTGAGAAGCTGGCAGATGTGTTGAACCACATCCTGGGATATCCTAAGGTGCCTTTGGCATTGCCTTTCACTCACCCATAGATCGGTGCATTGCCTGCAAAATAACCTTGGTTACGACAATGCTTGCCACTGCTCTGGCTCCTGGCCGGCCAACCTTCTTTAAAAGCCACTGCCTCTTTCCGCTGTCTGTTGTTCCTCCTGGCCCTGTGCCAAACTGGATGAGCCCTTTCCAGATAAATTAAATCCTGGAGGAACTGAGATGATTGTTTCTCCTCTTCATAGACATCCATGTATGGAAACGTTCCTTTTTGACTGGGGTGATGCCAGCCATGTGCAAGAAGCCTTGGGTAGGACATGAGAGAGAGCGAAAGAAAGTGGAGGAGAGAGAGAGAAGTGGGAATAAAGCC
This sequence comes from Carcharhinus amblyrhynchos, assembly GCF_965287045.1. Lineage (NCBI taxonomy): Eukaryota > Metazoa > Chordata > Chondrichthyes > Carcharhiniformes > Carcharhinidae > Carcharhinus > Carcharhinus amblyrhynchos. The sequence continues at coordinate 81,204,741 of NC_137331.1, read as the reverse complement.
TAGGAGTTGTGTGCTTACTCTGTAACCTGTTTAGATGGCAAATTGCTGCGTTCTCAATGCTTTGAGATAGATGAGTCAGGAACAAACTTGCTGCCACATGGGCTTCACATAGAAAGGAGGTGATACTGAGTATGGTTCCCATCGAGTTGCTTCATAATTATTAGGATGTTCCTTTATTTGGCCATTTATGCTTACCTTGAAGTTTATCCACCCAAAAAACCCTTCCTTTACTTTGAGTGATTGCAGTTTTGGAACAACAGTGTTGCACAGCAGAGAATATCAAAATAGTATGTCATATTCCAGACCAACTCCATCATCTTTTCCCCTCCTTCTGTTTTACTGAGTGTGTTCTTTTCTATCTTCGGCTGTAAGCTCAGGAATTAGTTTGTAGACAGGCTGCAGATATGACTGTAGACATGTTGTAGATATTCTGGTATTTGCTTGATACTTATTTATGAGTACTCCATCTAAACAGGTTACAGAGTAGGCATGAAGCTCCTCGGCTTTATTCCAATCTCTCTTTCTCCCAGGAAAGAGAGTCTAACACACGACTGACTAATAATGATGGTACATCATCATCTTTTATACTTCTGGTCTTTTATACTACACCTGTGACCCACCAAGCAGCCTGTCATTCTTGAGCATCCAACATAACCATTCCTCTCCCCTTGAACCTCCAGCTGTTAGCTGTGCATTGATAACCATGACCCTCGACATGCCTTCTTTCCCCTCTGAACCTACACCTATTATTGACCTGAAGCCCACTGTGACTGTGACCCCTCCCGTTATGTGGCCTACCTGTTTAGTCTGTTTCTGTGATCCCTGTATGAAACCTTCATCTATCCAATCCTGGACATGCTACCCTTCTGGATCCTACTTCCCCCTTCATGGTAACCTTTCCCTCTGCTGCCCAGCACCCTCAGCTCAATCCTCACAAACCCAACATGGACAGAACCAACTCTGCCCTCCAGGGCCACTCCGCTATCACCATCAATGCCTGGAAACACTCTCGCCTACGCAACTACAGGATCTCCAGACTATAGAAATAAGGCCTTTCCCTCATCCCACATCTGTACCCTTGCATTTCCCCCCTGCCTTCCCCAGACAGCCTGTCTTCCTTCCCTGGACTGTCTCTCTCACTGCCCCAGATAGTTTTTAAAAATTCATTCAAACAGTATGGGTGCAGCTAGCTGGGCCAGCATTTATTGCCCACTCCTAATTGCCCTTGAACTGAGGGACTTGCTAGGCCATTTCAGAGGGCTGTTAAGAGTCAACCACATTCATGGATCTGAGTCACAAGTAGGCCAGAGGCGATAAGGACAGCAGATTTCCTTCCCCAAAGGACATTAGTGAACCAGATGGGTTTCTATTTTTAATTCAAATTTCACCATCTGGGATTTGAACCCAGATCATCCCCTGGGTCTCTGGATTATTAGGCTACTGAAAATAACACTGTGCCACTGCATTGTCTGTCTTCTTTCCACAGACAGTCTCCTTTCCTGTCCCAGACAGTCTGTTTTCCTTCCCAGACAGGCAGCCACCCTGCCTCAGATAGTCTGTCTCTCCTCCTCAGACAGCCTGTCTCCCTGCCTCAGACAATCTGTCTCCCTTCTCCAGATGGGCTCCCAGCCATCTACCTTTAGCCTGCCTCCCATGTCCATCCTCTTCTTATCCGTTCCCCACTGATCTTGCCTCCTGTGTCCAGCCTTCATGCAGCTTGGCCTTAGTCTCAGTCCAGAGGCTGACATATATGATCTGTCCCCAAGAAAGCGACGTTGTTTGTCGGGAACCTCGATGCACCTTTAAAGTTGCAGGAATATAACTAAAAGCTTATCCTGCTGACAGAAAATAATTCTTGGTCTCCATTCTAATAAAGTTCCTCAGCCCCCTGAGCTTCCCACTGCTGGCGGGCCTAGAATATTCCTCCTAGCTTTAATTCTTTTACAATGTGTAAATTTAAGGCATGATTTTCACCCATCATGCTGCCCTGCCTAGACTTCCAGCCTGACAATATCACAAATTTAAAATTCTCATCCTTGTGTTATAAACTTTTCCCTTCCCTATCAACCATAATCATTTCCAGGTGCACCACTTCTCCCCTAATGCTTTCTGTTCCTTCACTCTCAGCTTTAACAGGATTTGAATAACTGGGGGTTTGTGGGGGAAAGGCGAGAGAATGCGGATGAGAAAAGTATCAGCCATGATTGAATGGTGGAGTAGACTTGATGGGCCGAGTGACCTAATTCTACTTCTTTGTCTTACGGTCTTATGAAGTGAATGGCCAACCTTCCTTATTATGGCAGTGCGAGACAGGAGAGAGGAGACTTCAGTCTATGTCTGCCCAGAACCTACTGCCATGAGCACCATGTCTGGGCCAGGAGATCATAGTTGTGGAGCAAATGTACAAGGATTAACCTTCAGAAGTTCTCACAATCAGGGGAGAAGGTGAATTTGTGGGAAGGAAGACCTTCATGGGCTTCAGGGACATCTCATGGCAAGTTAAAAAAGTTGTGAAGACATTTCTTTTTGACCAACAATGTTAATGGCTTATTGAGTGGTTTGATATTGAGACCTCTAAGGCTATTGTTATCCTATGTTTCTGGACTGAGACCATTAACTTTACTGAACGCTATGTAGTCAGTAGCACTTCATCTACAGTGTTGCTATGAAGCTGGGCACCAACTGTACTGAGATTCTACTCTTGGCTAGTCTGAAAGCCCATGTAACAAATTGCTGGTTTCTCCAGACACCACTTCTTAAAAAAAAACTCACTGATAAAGTAAGAAATAGATCTCTAAACATTCCCTGAACTTAGTTTGACACAATAATACTCAGGCCCAAGTAGTGTGAGATTGCCTCTATTAAGGGTATACACACCTCAGGTATCAAATCAGGACTTTGACGTTGTGACGGAAGCAACTTGACAGCAAAGCGCTAAGTGAAATGTAACTGTCTCCCTTCCAAATCGAAATAACCAGTGGAAAACAAAACTACTGAAAGGCAAAATAAGAATGTGGAGAAGTGACTTTCAGATAGATGTTGTTCCATTGTGCATAACATTTCTGCTTTCAGATTTTAGTTTCATGTCATGGTCTGTTTCAACTTCTAAACCTTAACTTCAAACAGAACTGAGAGAATTTCTGTATGTCAGGTAACCTGGATGTTGGTGAATGCAGTTCACATGATGTTTTGATGGGGTAAGACAACATGTAATGTACAGCCTTCAAATGCATAAATTATTTGAGACATGGTTGCCGTTACAATCAGTAAATTTATTCTCTCCTGCTGTACTTCAGTTTTATTATGACTGCTTGAATCAGTGCTATTTCTAGCATTATTATCTTACTCAGTATCCGACTGTGGTCTCAGACTTGTTGAAAATAGGATTGATCAGGTATCGTTATTTTTTTCCAATTAATATTTACTGTGCAGATGGATCCTGTATTTTGTAATACTGCCCACTGTATCACCAATCAATTAGATCCAGCTTGGAGTCTTCTCATCACAAAGGTTAGCAAGCCATTTCATTAAAGCAATGCAGAGGCATTGACTAGAAATAACTTGATGACACACATTGCAATACTTCTAAATTAAATATTAATAACAAAATAAGCATTGATACTGTATCAGCAGGCACTGACCTTTAAAACTGCAATTTATCTTTTCTTGGACAATGTGTGCGTTTGTTAGCATTTTATATGTTTATACTTCATTGTACAAGCACTTTGCTCATATTGATCCGATTTAGAGGATTCATTATTTTCAACACAATTACATGAATAAAGATTTGCTTAGCGAATGTGACTGGCCATCTTTCAAAGTTTCAATTCAAACCTAAACTTATTTTAGTGGATTTATTTAGTGATGGGAAGTGTGATCAGCTTATTAATTATTTGTCCCATCATTTGATATATTTTCTAAACCAGTGCAATACTTTATACGTATACACATACAAGCACACAAATTGGGAGGAATAGGCCACTTGCCCCCATGAGTCTGCTCAAACATTCAATAAGATTTAGCAAGGCCTTTGACAGGATACCACATGGTAGGTTGTTGCATAAGGAGGTAGCCATATGGGTACAAAATTATCTTGATGACAGAAGACAGAGGGTACTTTCATACTGGAGGACTGTGACCAGTGGTGTGCCTCAGGGATCAGTGCTGGGTACAGTATTATTTGTCATTTATATTAACGTTTTGGATGAGAATTTAGGAGGCACGGTTACGAAGTTTGGAGATGACACCAACATTGATGGCATAGTGGACAGTGGAGAAGGTTATCAGGGATTGCAATGGGATCTTGATCAATTGGGCCAGTGCGCTGACAAATGGCAGATGGAGTTTAATTTAGATAAACGCAAGGTGATGCATTTTGATAGATCGAAACATGCAGGACTTACTCAGTTAATGGTAGGGTGTTGGGGAGGGTTATAGAGCAAGGAGATCTAGGGGTATAGGTTCATAGCTCCTTAAAAATGAACCCACAGGTGGAGAGGGTGCTGAAGAAGGTATTCAACATGGTTTCATTGGTCAGAACATTTAATAAAGGAATTGGAATGGCTTGTTGAAGTTGTACAATGATGTGGATATGCCGGCATTGGACTGGGGTAAACACAGTAAAAAGTCTGACAACACCAGGTTTCAGTCCAACCAATTTATTTGATAGTAAACTCACTAGCTTTTGGGTTAGCCCCTTCGTCAGGTGAAATTGTACAAGACATTGGAAAGCCCACACTTAGAATACTGTGTACAATTCTGGTCATCCTATTATAGAAAGGATATTATTAAACTAGAAAGAGTGCAGAAAAGATTTACTAGGATGCTATTGGGACTTGATAGTTTGAGTTATAAGGAGCGGCTAGATAGACTGGCACCTTTTTCCCTACAACATTGGAGGCTTGGGGGCAATCTTATAAAGGGCTATAAAATAATAAGGGGCATAGATCAGTTAGGTAGTCAACATCTTTTCCCAAATGTAGGGGTGTCTAAAACTAGAGGGAGTAGGTTTAAGGTGAGAGGGGAGAGATACAAAAGTGCCCAGAGGGTCAATTTTTTTCACATAGAGGATGGTGGGTATCTGGAACAAGCCGCCAGAGGTAGTAGTAGAGGCAGGTACAATTTTGTTTTTTAAAAAGCATTCCGACAGTTACATGGGTATAGAGGAATATGGGCCAAATGTGGGGCAATTGGGATTAGCTTGGTGGTTAAAAAAAAGGATGACATGGACAAGTTGGGCTGAAGGGCCTATTTCCATTCTGTAAACCTCTATGACTCTATAAGATCATGGCTGGTCTGATTGTAACCTCAATCCCACATTTCTGCCTACTCTGATCACTTTTCACCTCCTTGTTTATCAAGAATCTACCCACCTCTGCCTTATGAATATTCAAAGACTCTGCAAGGATTTATGACCCTCTTTGTGAAAAGATTTCACTTCATCTCTGGCTTAAATAGGTGACTCCGTATTTTTAAACAGTGACCCCTTAGTTTTATATTCTCCCACAAGAGGAAACATCTTCACCACATTCAATCTGTCAGGACCCCTCAGGATCTTACACATTTCAATCAAGTTGCTTTTTACACTTTTAAACTCCAGCCAACGAAAGCTTAGCCTGTCCGATCTTCAGAAGATAACTACCCATTCCAGTCTAGTAAACCTTCTCTAAACTGCTTCCAACGCATTTGCATACTCCTGTAAATAAGAAGACCAATACTGTATACAGAACTCCAGATGTGGTCTTACGAAAGCCCTGTATAACTGAAGCATAAGCTCTCTACCTTTGTATTCAATTCCTCTTACAATGAAAAAAACAATCTACTATTTCCTAATTACTTGCTTCACCTGCATATTAACCTTTTGCAATTCATGCAACTAAGAGATCAAGATTCCTCTGCCTCTCTGAGCTCTGCAATCTCTCACCTTTTAGATAATATGCTTCTTTTTTCTTTCTGCCAAAATGGATAAGTTCACATTTCCCCACATGAGATTTCATTTGCCAGAAATGTACCGACTTAATTAACTATCTATATCACTTTGTAGCCTCCTTATGACCTTGTCATAACTTATTTCCTGTCTTGTTTTGTATTATCAATGTTGATCTTTGAACAAATCTTTGATTTACCACCTTGTCCCAAATGTTATTCCCCACTCTCATTAGTTAGCTTAAAAATCTTCTTTAGTTCCCTAGTTTTATAGTTCATTAGGACATTGATCCCAACATGGCTCAGGTATAGACCATTCAATGGAACTGTTCTGACTTTCCCCAGTACAGATGCCAGTGCCCCCCACAACCCACATCTCTCATACCTGTCCTTGAGCCACACATTCAATTTGCAATCTTATTTGTCCTATACCAATTTGCAAGTTGCTCAGGTAATAATGCAGAAATTATTACCTTTGAGGTTATGTTTCTTAGTTTGGTGCCTGGCTCTTCATACTAACTATGCAGAACCTCTTGTCTGTGTCATGGTAACCATATAGACCGCAGTGACTGGATCCTCCTTGCACTCTATGTTCCTTTCCAGCCATGAACAGATGTCCCAAACCTTGGTACTGGGCAGGCAACACAGCCATAGAAACCATAGTGCCGTCTGGGCTCTTGCTCTTTGGTGCAGAGAACAGTGTCAATCTCTTTCACTATCCCCTAGTATTGCTACATTTTTTTTGCTTTGCTCACTTGAATGCTGTCATGGGCAGTCAGCTCATCCACCCTGCAGCCCCCATTCTCACCCAAACAAACTGAATAATCATCAAACTTTTTGGATAATTGCAAAAGCTATGGCTCCTCCACGCCTGCTCTCTGGGTCCTCTTATCCGTCTCACTTTCAGCCATTCCCTCCTGTTCCTGACCACTGATAAAATCAGAAGACCCTATCCTAAGGGGTATGACTGCCTCCTGGTACACTCCTCCCTGGCACATCAGTGTCTGCAGCTTGGTCTCCAATGTAATCAGCAGCTCGTACATGTTGTAGCTGTGACACATCACCTGTCCTGTCTTCCTTTAATGCATTCTAATTAACTACTTAATGATTTTATTCAATTATTTTCTTTTTGTATATATTTTATTCACCATACCACCAGTTTGTACGCTATTTTAAAACTTAGGAATAGAATAGACTTTAATCACTTACCTAATACTCACTAAACAGTTAGTTTCTTCTCCTGTGGTAGAGTAACAGCAAATTTCTACAGGGTGAGGAAGTTTGAAGAAATAAAGGAGCATCTCACCTTTTCACCTAATTCCCTCATTCATCCAGCTCCTAGGACTACCTTGATGTTTATATTGTTTAGTTCCATACAGTGATAGGCATGTAATGGGTGGCATGGTAGCACAGTGGTTAGCACTGCTGCTTCACAGCTCCAGGGACCTAGGTTCAATCCCTGGCTTGGGTCACTGTCTGTGTGGAGTTTTCACATTCTCCTCGTGCCTGCGTGGGTTTCCTCCGGGTGCTCTGGTTTCCTCCCACAGTCCAAAGATGTCTGAGTTAGGTTGATTGGCCATGCTAAAAATTGCCCCTTAGAGATGCGTAGGTTAGAGGGATTAGCTGGTAAATATGTAGGGATATGGGATTGTGGTCAGTGCAGACTCAATGGGCCAAATGGCCTCTTTCTGCACTGCAGGGATACTATTAAAAAAAAGAGTAACTAAAGCAGTTTTCAGAAAAAAGTACAATAGAAGGTTGGTTTTCAACGTCCCAGAATTTAAATTATTTATTGTTCTATTCACTTGTTAACAACACCACTAACATCTATAAGCTTATTATGGGTGATTGTTTGAAGTTTATTTATTAGTATCACAAGTAGACTTACATTGACACTGCAATGGAGTTACTGTGAAAATCCCCTAGTTGCCACACTCCAGCACCTGTTTGGCTACACTGCAGGAGAGTTTAGCATGGCCAGTGCACCTAACCAGCACATCTTTCAGAAAGTGGTAGGAAACTGGAGCACCCAGAGGAAATCCTCACAGTCACAGGGAGACATGAAGACTCTGCTCACACCGTATCCTAAGCCAGGAGTCAAACCTGGGTCCTTGGTGCTGTGAGGAAGCAGTGCTAACCACTGTGCCACCATAATTTACAGGTATCATGACTCTACCTGAAATCTAGCTGAATGGTGATGACCCTATCCCCCTTCTCCAGCTTGGCTACATCTTGTACCACTTGCTCTGTCATGGCTGGCATGCTGTAGTACTTACCACAAGTTTCCACATTGGCTGACTCCCTATTCCTCTGACACTTTCCCTCCTTTCAGCATTGCATCTTTTCCATCCTACTCACCAGTCTTCTAAAAATTATCATTTTCTACTGCTCTTGTTGGTACAGTCAGAATTTTATCACCCAAAATTCTTTATTGCTATCATCCTTCAGCCTCTGCAGCAAGTGTCTTATCTTCCTTGGCAATTTCAACCTTCATCTCAATTTATCATATTCTCTCTCCTCTGAGCTCATTGCCCTTTTGTCCTCCCTTTCCTTTCTCTGAAATCTCCTCCAACCCCAAGCACTCCGAGGTATCTGCACATCTCTAAGTCAGCCTCTTGTGCATTCCCAGTTATCATTGCTTTACCATTGATGGGATTGCCTCCCTATGCCTCACTACCTTTCTCATTTCTCCTTTAAGACACTACTTAAATCTTATCTCTTTGACCAAGCTTTTGATCATATGTTCTTAGTGGCTTGGTATCATTCTTGAAACACCTTGTGATGTTTCATTATGTGAAAAGCATGATATAACTGCAGATTGTTGTTCAATGAATATTGTCACACACTGCAATTCATTTCTATGCAGCTAAAGTAAATAATACTTTTTTGAATATATTTACCAAGATCACAATTTGAATTCTGGCACTAATCTGATACATATTCATGAGGAGAGTCAGGTAAGGGAGAGCTGCAATGACATAACCGAGGCACCAGTGCCATCTTGCAACCAAGCATAAACAATGGTACAGGTAAGTCATCAAATCCCTATTGACAATCATAAATATGATAGCATGTTTGCTTCTCAAATTAAAGTATCACTTGGCAGAATCAAGTGAATAAATGGTAGATGGCATTTCCTCCACAATCAAAAGGGAAGTAAATATTGGAGCAGGGACTGAATGGTGCAAATGGAGCATATAGTTTGCTGGCAAAGAGCAATCCAAGATTAAGTTATTACAAGGTCAGAAATGGGGATGTTCGCTGATGACTACACAATGTTTGTGCCTCCTCAGATACTGAAGCAGTCCATGTTCAAATGCGGCAAGACCTGGACAATGTCTAAGTTTGGGCTGGCAAGTGGCAAAGCCAGGCAATGACCATTTCAAAAAGAGAGAATTCAATCATTGCCCCCTAACATTCAATGGAATTACCACTGCTGAATCCCCCCATGCCAACATTCTGGGGGTCACCATTGCTCACAAACTGAAGTGGATTAGCGATGTAAATGTTTTGGTGACAAGAGCAGATCTCAGGCTAGGAATCCTGTGGTGAGTAACTCACTTCCTAACTCCCGAAAGCCATCTTCAAGCCACAAGTCAGAAGTGTATTGGAATACTCACTGCTTGCCTGGTTGAGTGCAGCTCAAATAATGCTCAAGAAACTCAATGCCATCCAGTAGCCTCCTTTACTGTCACCCCATCGAAAAACATTTACTCCATCAATGCACAGTGGCGGCAGTGTATACTATTAGTAAGATGCACTGCAGGAACTCTCCAAGGCTCCTGAGGCTGCATTTTTCAAACCCATGACCATTACCATCTATAAGGACAAGGGAAAGCGACACATGGGAAAACCACCAATGAGAAGTTCCTCTCCTAGTCATTCACCATCTGACTTGGAACTATGTCAGCTTTGCTGTCACTGGGTCAAAATCCTGGAACTCCCTCCCTCACAGCAATCTAGGTGCATCTACATCAAATGGGCTGCAGCGGTTCAAGAAGGCAGCTCACCCCCACATTCTCAAGGGTAACTAGGGATGAGCAATTAATGCTGGGCTAGCCAGCTATACGCACATCCCACCAATGAATGAAAACGTAATATTGCTCACATTGCAACAGTGCTCAATTGAAGGCAGGAATTTGGAAGATAGAGGCCTGTCCCTCCCAGCTTGACATTCAGTTAAGTGAAGTTAAAATCCTCTTTGTTTGGTTGGTAGCCTGAAGATCAGGTTTAATCGAGTGTGGCCTGTGCTGTTGCCAGCTGCCTCAGGCAATCCAAACTATCAGTGCCAGCATCAAATCAGCACTGAGCCCCTTATTATGTTTCAGGCACAGGAGCTGAACACCTCTTTTATTTCCTTCATTAATAAGGCAGGGGCATTATCTTGATCAGTGTGAAGATACTTTCTGATCACTATGCTAGTGGAGGCGTGGGCAGGAGGCGGGTGCTTAGTACTTAAGATTAGTGAACCAACTCATTTCTTTTTACAACCCAACACCTTCATTGTAATATTTATTTGTGATACCAGATATTTATATTTTCTTCAGAAACTTCAAATTCTCAAACTGCTTTGATGAAATTACTAGTCCAGACCTCTGGTTATCTATGGCAGTAAGATTACTATGACACCATTGTCCCAACTTACTTCAACATTCTCTACATGCAGCAAGTTTAAATATATTTGCCACCAATGATGTGTTTAAGCCTATCAAGCATTTTTAATGACCTCACATAGTTGGAATTCTTCAAAACTCTCCAAGTGCATTGCAAGTTACTAGTGATTTTGAGAAGGATATGGGTGGAATTTCGAGCCCCCCCGCCTCCCCCCCACCAGCACCCCCAAAACCACCCTTTGCCACAGGATGTTTTGGCCTCTGGTGAGATCTTCCAGTTCTGCCAATGTCTAAGACATTTTGCGTGGCTCACCCATCCTGGTGCCTGGGAACCTGATGGGTGGGAATGCCTGGGAAATTCAGCTCTATTTTTGGTTACATGGGTCTGTTCATCAATTTTGTCGAATGGGCTCTAAATCTGGGACAAAACATTCAGGTGGATTATGCTTTGATCCATTCTCTGAAACGTGAAGGAATATTGGAGCAAGATTATCACTTCACAGAGATGTGGAAAGAAAAATCAAGTAAACCATGTCAGAAAGATGGATAAATCCACATTAGGCTCTGAAGCATGCTGCAGGCATACCTTAGCAGCGCCCGATTGACTGAAGGAAGTTTCTACATGAATACCTTGGCTCAAGTACAAAGCAATTACTTTAAAATATCTTTTTCTTTAGATCTTGTACAAAGACGCACATCTCTACGGTTATCATTCAGCTTCAGGGGAAATTCAAATTTAAAACAAAAGGTAATGCAAAGGCTGATGTAAGTCAGTCACAAAACTTACATGTAAAGCAGCGACTTGTGTTAAATTGAGAAAATATGGGGGCATTGATTCTGACAACAAAAATAGATACGGGAAAGACAACATGAAGCTTAATGTAATAAATCTCTTAGATTTAATGCTATTACGTTTTCAATATTTTGTATCATTTATGCATCTCTGCTCTGCATTGCAAGACAACGATAGTAAGTTGTAAGCTTCCTGTATTTTAATGAGCTGCTTCAAGCATTTCAATGAGTGATGATGGAACATGGGCTGACCTGATGCTTTCCTGATGCTCACAGTCGATCTGGCTGAAATAATTGACATGACAATTCACATTGGCATTAACAATAGAAGGAGGAATATCTATGGGTTTCAGGTAATCTGGCATTTTACTGGGATTGTGCCCATTGTTGTTCTCCAGTACTAAATACAATGGTAATTTGCAGGACCAATGGGAAATGAATTAATTTTCCCATGGCCAGCAGGCATGCATGACAATACAAACTCTTCTCATCCACCCTATGCTGCCGGTAACTCTGACACCTGGTCACTATTAGGGAAGAAGTGTACATACATTCCCTCAAACGTCTGCCCCTACCAAAATCCCAGAAATTACATGCCTTAGCATTGAGCGTAACATTATAAGCTGCCCATCTTTAATGACTCCAACAACTTCTCTGGTTTGGGAACCTCTTTCCCATGGGCCCAATAACCTTCTTTGCCTCATCCTACGGGGCAGACCAACTTCTAGTCTTATGCAAAGTCCCTTACGTACCAAGGAAGTGGAACTTCCAACATCAAGAGTCTTTCCTCCCTGATGGATGGAGATGTAGAACATCAAATGCAAAGCACATTTCAAGAAATCAAACATCAACAATTCTTGGGATATATTAGTCAAGATAATTCTTCCTTTAGATCACACAAAAAGTGAACTTATATTCTTGGGTCATTTTTAATCTTATGTTTATTTTCCTGCCAGCACTAAAGATTTCTTAAGTCTCTTTTCAAAAATATTCATTAGAACAGGAATCCACCAAACTGGCATATTGCTCTTCCTCTGGGATGATGCCAGGCAAGTTCGGCTGCACAAGAATTGCTGTTTGCCTCCTACCAGTACCTATACATCTGACTCTGCTAAAAGAAATGGAACTAAATCACTTTGACGGGCATGTTGCTACTCCATTCCTTTAAACTTTTCTTGCAGTTTTCCTCTCATCACTGTGCTCTCTGGAACCGTTCAGATCCATACTTGGTTATGAATAATAATGCAAATAGACTAATGCTGGAAAATTGAGTGTTTTGCACTTATTAGCAGTAACTTTTAATCATTTAAAACTGTATTATATCTGTAGATGAAATATACATTGCATTTTATGAAATATATTCTCAACCATAATTTGATGCTTCATCTTAATGCTGCCTCAATTATAGGATTGTATATAGTACCTGGCTGTTATGCACCAATAGGAGCCTCATGAGATGTTGCAGATTATGACCCTTCTGCAACCTGAGATAATGTTCTTTTCTTCACTTCATGTAGTCATAGAATCCCTACAATGCACAAGTAGGCCATTCAGCCCATCGCGTCTGCATTGATTCTCTGACAGAACATCCCATCTATACCTATCCCTCTTGCCCTATCCCCATAACCCTACATGCTTACCCCACTAATCTCTCTAACCTACCCATCCTTGGTAACTAAGTGATAATTTAGCATGACCAATCCACCAAACTTGCACATTTTGGATTGTGGGACGAAACCAGAACATCTGGAGGAAACCCATGCAGACAGCGGAAGAACATGCAAACTCTTCACAGTCACCCAAAGCTGCAATCAAACATGGGTCCCTGGTGCTGTGAGGCATCAGTGCTAACATTGTGCCACTGTTAAAGTATAAGATGAGGCTGGTTGGAAGGCCTAGATGTGTTGATGTTGTAAGAAACAGAAGCATCATCTACGTCTGTTCGATCCATAGCCCTGCTATTGAACATTACGTAACTAAGGCTATAGATTAACTGACTTAATGACACCAATGAGATAAGTGAAATCCTGCCATGTGGTTCTAACTAGTTAATATGCCTGGCACTTCTACTCTGGCATACCAAACTTCTGTGAATGAAGAGACACTGTCACGCATTGTGCTGCTATCAGCATCGTGGACTGCTTTATTACAAAGCTGTTCAGGATGGCTATGCACATACAGTAGATTCCTTCATATGAGTTGCTAGACGCTAGCTCCCAATTTTCGCTGCAAAGCTTGATGCTCAGAATGATTTACATTTTTTAAACTAGATTGAAATTTAAATGGTCACCAGGAGGTGCCTGAGCAGCAATTCTCTCACATAGCAGAAATCTGCTCCTCCTGTTTCTTATTCAATTGCTCTTCATTTTGAATGCCTCACCCCATCCTCTCTTCGAACTCACTGAGTCCCTAGGGTGGATATATCTGCTCTGGTGCTTAGGTGAGTGATGGCATGTGGTATTTACATGTTGCACATATTAAGAACTGACTTCTTTACCTCAGGTGTGATTCTGGAAACAGGGGTATTTTGCCATGGAAACTTAATGAGTAGATGTTATATCTAACTTGCAAGGGAAATGACATGATGCATGGTTTCATGAAATGTTCTGCTGTGAAGAAGAGCCATATTGGACTCGAAACGTTAGGCAGAATTTTCTGTGTAACCCGCCATGTGTTTCGCAATGGCAGAGGCTGCACACTGTTGGCTGGTGGTGGGATGTTCAGTTCCCGCCATTGTCAATGGGGTTTTCCCATTGAATGTACGCCTCACTGCCAGAAACTCCCCAATGGGGTGCGCCGTCGGCAGCACCAGAATATCCCACCAGCATGAACAGCAGAAAAATATGCCCCTAAACTCTGTTTCTCTCTCTACAGATGCTGCCAGACCTGCTGAGTTTTTCCAGCATTTTCAGTTTTTATTTTCATGAAATTTTTTTTTCCCCTGGCATTAATGACAGGATGATCAGATGAAGAGGAAGACAAATGGATCAAGATCTTGCCCTCCAATTCTCTACCTTCAGCAATTCTAATGGATTCTCTCCGAGCAGATTTCTTGCTTGTCGGTGAAAGGTTTCAACTTTACAGGGCTATTGCCCAATGATGCATTATCCCTGTTGTTACGGGCTGTCTTCTGCTTCAGAAGCAGTCAGAAGTGACTAATGTTACCATGACATCCAGTATTAATCATGTGTCAGCAAGTTACACATTATGGATCTGATACCTGTGAATGCGACAGGCAGTCACATTACACAAGAGGCTTTCTGTGCTGAGTTCTTGTGTCAGTGGAAATGAAAGAGCAGCTCCAGGTGAAACTTGGAGGCATCATGCTGTTTCCTTTGCATTCATTGTAAGAATTCTTGAAGAAAATGTGTCAAAGTGGTAATTGGGAGTGGCAAGCATACATAGCACAGGCAGTTGAGGAAAACTCTGCTGCTCTTACTGATGAAGTTATCAAACTGCTTCCTTCATCGTTTCCAAGGTTGTGAAGTTGTTGGGTTGGAATTGATAAATGCGTGAAATCATTTAAATTCCTCTGGGCAACTTTTCTTAGGGTTCCATTTCTGTCTTTTCCAAAGATATGCGGCACCTTCACTTACTGATTTCATCAAGACCTCAGCAAGTAAGCTCTCAGTCAGAAGTATTTCTGACTCCTGAATCTCACTTATAATGTAATCAGAGTAATACAGTGGGACCAGCACCAAGCTTAGCACATGGATATCATTCGTACACTCTGCAAATTCTAGTAGGCCTCGCACCCCATTGTAAAACCTGAACATCTGAGCCATCCTCGGTGAGGAAGGTGAACAAACGTTTCAAAGTACAAAGAACAAAGAACAACACAGCACGGGAAACAGGCCCTTCGGTCCAACGAGCCCGCGCCGCCATTTGAACATTGTGACTAGTATGACTAGCAATGACACTCAAGGTGTATAAGCCAAATATAGGATGATCAGATTTGCACATGTCAAAATCAAGAGACATTGACAACCCTTGGGCAGGCGCGATTCTGTGATTTGACATATTGGGTGACCAATGGCAGGAGTCTGGGGGCAAGGGAAGTTGAAGTCGGAGGTCATGTGATGACAGCTCCCAAAATATGTCCAGCCAAAGTTGACAACCATATTCAGAGCCTAGGCCGTTATTTTCCAGACCCACCCAACTGCTGGCCGATCTTCCAGCCCTGCCGAAGTTAATGGATCCTCAGCTCATTCACTACATTTTCCAGCCTGTTGCTGCCACTGTATGGGCTCGTTGGGCCAAAGGGCCTGTTTCCTGTGCCAGGTTGCTCTTTGGGTTGTTCTTTGTGGCAGGGTCAGAAAATTCCAGCCCTATTTACTGAAAACAGAATTTATGAAACACAGACTTTTCTTTCGATGATGCCTGCCTCATTTTCTTAAATTCAAAACTGAACCAAAGTTTTGTTCTGTCACAAGGCCCCAGTCAGAATCTTCTATTCCACTTTAACTCTACTTACTGTACAATGCACAATGGCACGATAAATCTCCTTGTTTATTTTCATTTGCAAACTGAGTATTGACAATCGACATTTTCAGCTAGAAGCTGGACATTAAAGTAGCAAAGGTGCCTCAAATGTGGGGGATTTTGTTTGCACCTTGTATTACAAGCAGGAAAGCATGTGATCTTTCAAGGAGAAGTTCGGTTGAATGTGCCTTGGCCCAATCCAATTTGCCTGCTGCCTTCCCCAGCATTGATTGGTAGTTTACCAATTGATGCCATCAGATTACTTCTTCAAGTGGGTGGTGGGTATCACTGTGGTAATCGCTTGGAATGCACTGTCAAAGGAGGTCATAGAAGTAAATATAATAGCAACATTTAAGAGACATCTTGACGAGTACATGAATAGGCAAGGGAATAGGGGGATGCAGACTGCAGAGAGGCAAAAGGTCTTTAGCTTAGAAAGGTGTCATGTGTCACTACAGGCTTGGTGGGCAAAAGGCCTGTTGCTGTACTGTTCTTTGCTCTTTATTCCCTGCCATCACTCCCAAGGCTGATTCCTTTACTCCTCTGGTTGCCAGTAAGAAGGATTTCACACGTGACAGCATCTCACTGTGCTCACTTAACAGTCATCAAGTGAGCTTCATTCCAATTCCCAGGGTATAACACAGCGCAAGAAGGGTATTTTGAGTTTTCCTACAGTAAATGGAAGGTGAGGGGCATTTTAAAGGGAAGGCTTCAGGAGGACTGAAAATTAGGACATCTAAACAATTTGAAGAAAATTGTTGGAATACCAGGACGTATGGAGAAAAACTAGGACATGGGCTGCAATTATCCCATCGCGATCTGCAACGTTTCTGATGGGTCGGGGTGGGAGATGCGCATCGCTGGCCTTGTTCCAGGATTTGTACATGTGCCGGACATGTACACGCATCTCCCAAAGCCGGTCACTGATCAGACCACACTGGAAACTGGCGGGAAAGCAGGTAAGTCATTTGAATCTGTTTTTAATATGTTTTAAATGTATTTATTGGGATTTAATTATTGGGAATTTACTGGTCCCAAATGAATCTCCCACCCCGCCAGAAGTACTTCATTCGGGCAGAGTTTATACTAGCTGCCATCTTCAGGGAACCAGTGAAACACCCTGCCGAAATGAAAAGAGTCCAATCGGGGACCCACAGAGGGTTGGGCAGTGATGGTTGATGCTTCCTGGGCAAGGGCACTGTGGCTGTGCCAGCTTGTTCCCCTGGCACTGCCCAAGGGGCAAAATGCCTGACACTGACCATCAGTGCTAAGAGGGTGGGCCTTTTGTGGGTGGGGCCTAGGGGTGATCGGTGAGGGTGGGGATCCCGAAGCCATTCTGCAGATAAGATTGGTCTGGGATGGGGGGAGGGCAGCGGTTGGAGTGAGGTGGGGAGGGGATGGTGGTCTGCCGGGGGGCCTTCCCCTGGGGAGGGGTCTGACTCTTGCTCCCTCTTCTGGGGCATTCTAGGACGAGAGGTCATAGTCTTAGGATAAGGGGTAGCAAATTTAAAAAGGAGTTGAGGAGAAACTACTTCTCCCGGAGGATTGTGAATCTGTGGAATTCTCTACTCCAACATGTGGTGGATGCTGGGACAGTGAGTAAATTTAAGGAGGAGTTGGGCAGGTTTTTAATTGGTAATGGGTTAAAAGGCGCTGCGGAGAATACAGCAAAATGAGCATATCAGCCATGATCGAACGGCAGAGCGGACTTGATGGGCCAAATGGCCTGATTCTGCTCCTAATTCTTATGAACTTATGAACATATTTGGTTGCCCAAATGAAATATAAATATGTAGGTTAACCATTATCAGCAAAACTAAATTTTGGATGGATGACAAAAAATGTTGAAACGTTATGAACTATGAAGAAGGTGGTCATAAACTTCAAGAGGATCTAGACATGCTGGTGGAATGGGCAGTTAGGGCAGTTGAAATTTAATGCAGAGAAATGTGAAATGATCCAATTTGGTAGGAAGAATGTGGAGGGGCAGTATAAACTAAAGGTCACAATTCTAAAGGGAGTGCAGGAGCAGAAGGACAATGGAGGCATATGTGCACAAATCGTTGAAGGCAGCAGGCAGATTGAGAAAGCAGTTAATAAAGCATAGTGAATCCTAGCCTTTATAAATAAATAATCAAGGAAGCAATGACAAACCTTTATAAAACAATAGTTGACCTCATCTGGAATAATTTGTTCAATTCTGGACACTGTACTTTAGGAAGGATGTGAAAGTTTAGAAAGGGTGAAGATAAGATTCTTGAGCTTGGTTCTGGGGATGAGGGATTTCAATGCTGTGAATAGATTAGAGAAGCTAGTGCTGCTCTTTTTACCGAAGAAAAGATTGAGAGGACACTTGGTAGTGCTGATGAAAATCATAAGGGATCTGTGCAGAGTAGATAGGACAAAACTCCTCCCAAGTGGAAGGTTAAAGATTGGGAGGACACCTATTTAAGGGTGAATAGCAAAAGAAACAAAATTGATGTGAGGAAAGATCTTATTACAGAGCATGATTAAAGTCTGGAATGCAGTGCCTAAGAGTGTGGTGGAGACAGTTTCAATCTTGTCTTTGAAAGTACTTTGATCATTATCTGAAGAGAAAAAGATTTCCAAAGTAAAGGTTGGATAGTGGGGCTAATTGTGTTTCTCTTGCAGAAAGCTGGCACAGATACAGCCTTCATGTATTGTAACTATTCTTTGATTCCAAGCCATACCCTTCCAATGTGTATGTGGCGTATTGCTATCAGCAAATGTACTTTCCCTCCTCTTTCAATTGCAAAAGGACCATTCTCTAATATATTCTGGTGTACTCTTCAGTCACTCGTTCCCTTTCCAAGGCATCTTTCCATGCAAGCGTAAAATATGCGACAGCTGTTTTTTCCTTGATCCCTTCTGACTGTCCAAGGCCCCAAAATCTCCTTCCAGCGCCTGATCGGGGTTGGCGTACTCAGTGTAGGATTAGAAAATCTTGCGAGAAGGTCTGAGACTCATTTCCTGGCAGTGTAAATGAAGGGTGCGATTGGCTCCTCCCCCCTGTCAATGGTGGGCTACATTTCTCCAACGTCGAGAACTTAATTTTGATAAATTTTCATCTCATTATTGTGTCCTTTCTCACACGTCAAATTTAAACCTGACATTGCCATGATGTCAGAGTAGCATGATTTACAACAGTGGTGAAGAAAACGGTCAGGCAAATGACAAAGAAAGTCAAAGGTCAGCACTACTCCACAGCTGAGATCATTCAGCTGAAGCTAAATTGACAGGCTGGGAGTCAAACAGTTGTGCTCACTCAAGCAGTACTAATTCTTGACAGTGCTAATGATTGTTCATCTATTTTTATACCCTTGTATACAGACTTCAAAACTGAATAAGTGCTATGGCGCTGCAGAACCACTAGGTGATGGGGCAAGCTTGGGAATCCCCTTGGAAAGGTGCCAGTGGAACACTGATGGAGCAATGCATTCTTAAACCCTTACATCATGTTTAAGTAAACGTTGAAAAGTCACCGTCTCTCAGTCCAAGCAAGCTGCAGGTTAGGAAAATGTCTACGCCTGAGATGAGTGTTCAGGATGCAGCCGAGTAGCTGAAGCTGTCACCACTTGGTCATGTGGTGTGCAATGGTGATAGGTGGGGAAGGGGGGCTGTGGGGCTGTGCATTTTGTCAATGATCAATAAGCACTGGACATCCATCTGGTGGCCAGGATTCTTTGGCATGCATAAAGGGACCTTGAGAAGCAACTGCAGATGATGACATGTCAACAGTGGCCTTGAGGAGACAATTGCTGACCTTTGTATCTCTCTATTTGATATAGTAGTGAGAAGACCATCAAGAAGATGGAATCTGGTGAACTCAGTGTTTACCTCAGTAATAACAGTCAGGAGAGGAGAAGAATACGATAGTAGTGCTTGACTTGCCAATTGCAGGAGCTGAACCCTCAAGACCAAGGGGTTGCAGGGACCCCTCTTCATGTAAGGGTTCAGCAACAGAGAGCTATTGTTCGTAAGTTCATCAGTTGATCCGAGGTCTATAGAAAGTGATTGTACTACCTGCAAATGAATAAGAGCTAGTGTTGCTGTGACTGTGCATATCAAAGGAACTGGCCATGTACATATGTCACCTTCTGTAAGGATTTGGTGCCACAGGGATTTGTTAAGTCAGTGGCAATGATAGTGACTGCTGCTGTCTATTTCTACTGGGGATCTGTGCAGGATCTTATAAGACTCCACACACATATGTATCTAGGTGGTCATGGATGCCATTTCTTCCAAGGCACACAACTTTGCCAAATTTGACAGAGATCAGGTGAGCCAGGACACATGCGTTCTGGGATTTGCTGTGATTTCTAGGTTCCCACAAGTGCAGGGTACCATCACCTGCACTCACATGGCTCTTAAATCTCTCTGGCAACAAGCAGTGCAGTATGTTAACCACAAAGTCTTCCACTCTCTCAATGTTAGCTAGTTTATAACCATAACAAATGGAACATGCAGGTTCATGCAAGATATTCAGCAGTGATGGCTGTGTGTGTTGAGAATGATGAAAAGAGTGACTTACTCTTCACTCAGGGTAGATTATCCACCCTCTTTTGCCATTGAGTGGTTGTTCTCTTTTGGATGGTTTTGGTGCTGAATAACGTTGCCACCACCTCCCAACCTGGATTTTCCACCTTGCTTGCTGCTCTTAGCCCAGAACGGGGAGGTGGGATGAGGGGGGTGGGGGAGGTAAACAACACCACAGCTGGCCTCCATTGTGTCTAGTAGACACTTGCAGGGGACTTCACTAAATTTGAGGGCACATGTTTCTTAGCTGTGACAGCCATCAGTTCTCAGAATCTTCCTATCTTTTGCAGAGTTCTAGATTGTTTTGCGGCATATTTCCACATGCATCAAACTGAGCTTCCAGTCACTTGTATTATAATTCTCCAAATTGCTCCCTCTCTGACCTTTAGGCCTTGGCCTCTATAGCCAATGAAGCTCTACAGCCAATGTAAGCTTGAGGAACAGCCCTGAACTTTCGACCCATCACTATATAGCCTTCTGGACTCAACACTGATTTCAACCATCTTAGCTTTACGATTGTGATAGTTGCTCCCGTTTAATTTCATTTTCTTTGCAGGCTTTTAGGCCTTTTTCTCTCTCTCTTATGAGCAACAGTGGCAGAGGATAGTGCCTGGTCTGTACAACCTTTGCTCTGAGGAAAGATTGGAATGGCGAGGGCTGTTTTCTTTGGAACCCCAAGACTGAGGGCAGACCTGACTAAAGGCCTAAAATCATGAGGGGTCCAGATCAAGTGCATAGGAAGGTCCTTCCCACATAATTGAAGTTTCATATCAAGAGGCATATATTTAGGATAAAAGGTTTGGAGGGGATTTGAGGGCACATTTTTTCACTTAGAGGGTGGAGAGGATTTCGAATGTGTTATCTGAAAGGGTGGTAGAGACAGAAACTCTCTTAATATTTACGAATATGTGGATATGTATTTGAAGTACTGTAACTTACAAGGTGACGGACTAAGAGCTGGAAAGTGGGATTAAGCTGGGTATCTCCTTGTTAGCTAGCATAGAGATAATGGGCCAAATGGCCTCGCTCAGTGTCATAAATAAGATTCTAAGGCCTTCACTGAGCTCTTCAATGACTCATTATTACTGAATTGAGTGAGCTCTCTGGGATGTTGGCATCAGGAATGACATTCAGAAAACCACTCACCAAAGGATACCAGAATCTTCACACTCAGTTTGCCTTTGTTCTTGTCTCTTTGAGGACCTAAGGACCTGAGTAGCTGCTCAGTGCAAACTCCAACTTCTTAATCGTAAATGAGTGAAGAACTCTTTCGCTGCTATTAACTATGATCTAAACAGAAACTTTACAAAATCTCAAAAAAATGCAGTCTTACAATAGCTTATAATATTTAGTGAATGATGGGAGTGATCTTGAACCCATGCTCACTGTCCGTGGGGATGGCAGCTGGGATTCAAGATCCAGGAAGCCTGGAAGTCATAAACCTCACTAACAAGACCGCGACTTCCATTATTTATCACCTCTTTCAGGGCTTGCAGCTAATTTATATACATTACAATACATTAGCATATCATTAAAGAGACCCTTCACTGTATGTTGAGATTGAGGCTTATTTGAGGCATATTTTCAAACCCCACCAACATAACATCACGTCGACACAGTTTACAACTGGTTCACCCAGGCGTGAACCTGTCATGGAGATCCCCCAGGGGCATAAAGGTGAGCATTGCCCCTGGGGAGAGGGACATGGCCAGGCAGTGCCCTTGGCATTGTCCCTTGGCATAGATTGGAACTGTTGGAAGTGTCAAGTTGGCACCATGTCAACCTGGCAATGCCAATTTGTGGCAGAGGGCAGTGGCACTTGAGTGAGGCTGTAAAATACTGGCCTATGTTTCAGCCTAATAGCCTTTCAAGAACATGCTGAGTGAAATCTTACAAATCTGATTAAATATAAATAATTGTTACTTCTTAGTTATTAAAGGGAAACACGAAACACTAATTTTTTATGGACAGCTGACCCTACGGAATGCATTTTAAGGCCGACTGCCAGTGTATTTGAAGGGAGGAGATTGATGTGTAAAACCAGTCTGCCCCTTTCTTACATGCCTTCAATCTGTTCCCCATATTACAGATGTTGGGTAAGGTGTCAGGCAACCCATCATTGCCTGTCTGCCCACCCACCATTACGCTTATTGTGGACACTTAATTACCATTTAAGGGGCTTTTTCTGCCTCTTCAGCAACTCATCAATTTGATGGGGTAGATAAGCAGCTCATCAGCTTTGAGTGTTTTCAGCTGGAAGTAGGGCATCTCCTTTGGCTTGGGAGAGTATACTTGTACCCATTAGGGGCAGGCACCCCCACACCCCTCCAAGATAATACCTCTCTCTTTCCTTCCAAACTTGCCTTCTGTAACCTCACCCCACCATCCCCGCAACCGCACCCCCCCATACCCCCGGCCTCACTGGGGCCTCCTGACCAGGCCCACCCAAAATCTGCAGGGTTATCTTGAATTTAATGTTCACCTTCACTCCTTGGTGGGAACTTGGCTTCAGCCTTGGCCGTTACTGTATCCTGGTTTGACAGAGCTGCCAGCCGATCAGAGTGGGCCCTACGGGCACAAGTCCCACTCAATTCTAATTAAGAGCAACCCCAGCTGGATTCCACATTGGCAAGGTGTCAACCAATTCCTCGGTCAGTGGTGGCAATAATCTGTTCCCCAATATCCCCCCTCAGCCTACCTCCCAATCCCACTCTTAAAATCCAACCCTATGTACCTAAATCATTACAAAATATATACTTGCTAAAAAGTAATACCAGTGGAATACAACACAGGCTAAACTGCAAATAAGTTGGAAAGTTGCTTTACTATATTAAAACTTAAATTCAATGATTGTAATGTTAAGTGAAAGGAAATGCTAATATTGTTTTAGCTAAAACTCATGTTTTTAGGCTGTCAATATTTTAGACTTGGACTCAATCATGATAATGTGATACTGTCTCAGCTTAGAAACATTAGTACATTTGTCGAGTCTATTACTTCTTTCCAATATAATGTATATGGTTATTGTAACACATTTTGTAATTTCTCTCTTTTACCACAGGATATTTTCCCCAAAGGATGTATAACGTTGCTACAAGATTACAAGATTATTGCATTTTCATGAGTGCTTTATCTAAGATGCCTTTTAGTCAAATAGTTCATAATAAAATCTATTCCAGTAATGGAATTTGTTACTTCTTAATGACTTATACAGTACAGTAGAGTAAATTTCTTTTCAGATAGTTTGAATTTGATGGTATTTAGAAAAGAAATGGTATTGTTTGTCGAGCAAGAGGCAACTTTTGACCTAAATATAGAATCCATATTATTCCCTTAATTTACTATCAATTAAATATCTCAGCAACCTGTTTATTCGGGAGTGTAGCAGAGAGATTGATGGCTAGTACGTCGTGAAGGCTCTGATCCAATGGTAAGTTTATGACGCCTTTAAGAAACACCCTTTAATTGTACTTGAAATGGTGGCACTTGAAGCAGACATTCAGCAACCAGGTGAACATAAATAGTGACCTACAAACAAATTTGAAGATAAGAGTAGCTGGGAATTAGAAAGTTGGAAGACATGGGGTTAGATTTAATGAACCATAGAACCACAGGACCTGTACACAGCAGAAAGAGGCCATTCAGCCCATTGAATCTCCACTAACACTCTGAAAGCGCATACCCCCAAGCTCTCCCCTCCACTCTATCCATATAAACCCATGCATTTACCATAGCTAGTTAACTTAACCTACACATCTTTGGACTCTAAAGGGCAAGTTAGCATGGCCACTCTACCTAATCTGCACAGCCTTGGACTGTGGGAGGAAACCAGAGCACCCGGAGGAAACCGATGCAGAGATGCAAAAGACAGTGTGTAAATTCCATTCAGTTACTACACAGTGCTAAACACTGTGCCACTGTACTGCCCCATGCTTCCCCACCATCCCCCCACCACCTCCCCCCCCCCCCCCCAGTCCTCCTTCAAGGCCAGCTAGGTGGGCAGATGTTAAATCCAACTAATGTCATGTCTGCAGCCTATTCACCCACTCCTGCCCCTACCACAATTTTACCAGCTAGGCCATTCATCACTGAGCCAATGGAACTCTTTTAAAATGCCCACTTCAGGGCCAGACTTAACTGTTGGCAAGAGGCCCATGCCAAGCTGCTGGGTTGGTGGTGAGCAAGAGGAGTTCTGCCTTAATGTTCCCATCCAAGACCTCAAGCTGTTACGCCCCTCCAGTGTACCTCACATCTTTTCCCCTCCCCCATGTCCTCTCAAACCTCAGTCTTTCTCTTCCAAGATCATGTCAGCTTGGCCCTGGTGAGGCATGCCAGGGGCAATGCCCAGACAAGCCCCTCTATAGTTACTTTGGCTCCCCTGGTGTGAAACCCTTGACTGTTTTCCATCTTTATAAAGCTGTTGGGAAACTCACCAGGGATCATATTATATTGTCTCCCATCACAGAACATCAGACATAAGCATTGTACATCAAAATATTGGTGTGTTTATTACCACAACCAGCTTAATTTGTTATTCATTGACATTCAATGGATTATCATCACTGAATTCCCTATTATCAATATCCTGGAGGTTACTATTGACCAGAACCTGAACTAGATAAGCCACATAAAAATTATGGCTATATGAGCAGGTCAGGTATTGGGAATACTGTGGTGAGTAACTCACCTCCTGACTTTCCAATGCCTGTTAAGCACAGGTCAGAAGTGTAAAGAATACTCCACACTTGCCTGGGTGGGTGGAACTAAGCAACACTAAAGAAGTTCAAAATCATCCAGGACAAAGCACTTGATTAGCATTCTGTCCATCTTCCTCCATCACCGATAAACAGTGACAGTCATATATATCATCTATAAGACGCACTGCAGAAACTCACCAAGGCTCCTTAGACAGCACATTCCAAACACATGACCATTATCAGCTCGAAGGATATTGGCAGAAGACAGATAGGAACACTGTTACCTGGAAGTTCTTTCCTATTCATTCATCATTCTGATTTATAGAGTCATAGATTAGAGGTTTACAGCATGGAAATAGGTCCTTCAGCCCAACTTGTCCATGTTGACCATTTTTTTAAACCTCGAAGCTAGTCTCAATTGCTTGCATTTGGTCCATATCCCTCTATACCCATCTTACCCATGTAACTGTCTAAATGCTTTTTAAAAGACAAAATTGTACCTGCCTCTACTACTACCTCTGGAAGCTTGTTCCAGAAACTCACCACCCTCTGTGTGAAAAATTTGCCCCTCTGGACCCTTCTGTATTTCTCCCCTTTCACCTTAAACCTATGCCCTCTAGTTTTAGACTTCCCTACCTTTGGGAAAAGATGTTGATTATGTAGCTGATCTATGCCCCTCATTATTTTATAAACCTCTATAAGATCACCCCTCAGCTTTCTATGCTCCAGAGAAAAAAATCCCAGTCTATCCAGCCTCTCATTATAATGCAAACCATCAAGTCCTGGTAGCATCCTAGT
Organism: Carcharhinus amblyrhynchos; assembly: GCF_965287045.1. Taxonomy (NCBI): domain Eukaryota; kingdom Metazoa; phylum Chordata; class Chondrichthyes; order Carcharhiniformes; family Carcharhinidae; genus Carcharhinus; species Carcharhinus amblyrhynchos. The sequence continues at coordinate 81,178,877 of NC_137331.1, read as the reverse complement.
AAATCCTTTCTGCACTCTTTCTAGTTTAATAATATCCTTTCTATAATAGGATTTGGAAATATATTGCCATCCTTCCTCTATTGCTGGGTCAAAATCCTGGAAAACCCTTCCCAACAGCACTGTATAATGACACCATATGGATTGCCGTGGTTCAGGAAAGTAGCTCATCACCGCCTTCTCAGGGATAATTAAGGATGGGCAGTAAATGCTGGCCTAGTTAATAATGCTAATATCCCTTCAATGAGTAAAAAAATGTCATCCATCAATTATACATCAAATTGCATCAAATTAAGGGTACGCATAACAAGCTGTTCCCATATTCAATACTACAACTTGTATTCTCAGTGTATGCCAAGAGTGTTACATCCCTTCAAGGATTCATCCCCAGTAGCGTTAATTCTTACCTAATATTGATCTAAAACACAGAGGGCCTAATTTTACCATTTTCATTCTAAGTGCTGAATCAGATCTGACTTGGAAATCTGCTTTCAGGCGCCACCCCATACGCACTCAGCCTAAAAAAAATCACCGGTCTGAATCACATTGTGGGCGGGTCTTAGTGCACCCAAAACGACTGGAGCTCTGAACTGCGCACATGCAGTTAGAAAAAATATTGAAGAAGTGTACCCATATCAGATTGCTCCCAGGCTGCAGAAAGCGGAGAAAGCGGGACCGACATCACTATCCCCCTTATCCACCTACCCCGCTACCCAGACTGATTGTCACCCCTCCTGCCTTCTTCCCCCTACCGATCACCCACAGATTGGCAGTGGACCCCCCTGCCCACTTCCCCCCCCCCCCACCAATCGCCTGCAGAGTGGCAGCAGACACCCCCCCCACCAAAGATCCATCTGCCCACCCCCAAGAGAATGATCTGGCCCCAGTCCACACCCCTCCCCTCCAGGGAATGATCTGACCTCACTCTCTTCCACCACCCCAGAGAATAATCTGGCCTAACTAACATCCCCCCCCCCCCCCCCGCAACCCCCAGAGAATGATCTGGATCCACACCCCCCTCCCAAGATAATGACCTGGCCTCACTCCCCGCCCACTCCCCAGAGAATGATATGGCCTCACTCCCCATCACAACCCCCCCAGTGGGGCATCTGACCCGCCTCCCCCTCCCTCCCCAACCCCTAACCAGAGAATGATCTGGCCCCAGCCCATATCCCTCCCTCCAGGCAACGATCTGGGCTCACTCCCCTCCCCACTCCCAACCAGGGAATGATCTGACCTGCCTCCCTACTCCCCCCTCCACCGATCTGAGTCAGAGAGCCTTTGGAAGCGCTGACCTCGCCTCTTCAGCAGCTGGAGTGCCTGATTCAGACTTTTATTCAGTATGTCTATTTCGGCGCAATTCTGGATTGACGAATGCGGTGGTAAAGGGGGAAATGCTGATGAAGTTGGTCGGGCAGTTCATTAATTCAATTTAACTGCGTGCAAGTGCGTTTAAATCACGGTTGCGCCCGTTTAGGGCGTGAATTGGATCGCAGCCATTCCCAGCTCTCAGTAAAGTGGCCATCTGTGCTGATGCGGGCACGGATCATGTTAATGGCCTCACACCCAACTTTACCATGTTTTCGCGCCCGTTTTCGGGCATGATGCAATGGTAAAACAGGGCCCAGAGAGTGCAAAGGGTGGGAAGTTGCATTTGTACAATGACTTAGCATCATGTTTCACAGACAATGAAGTGCAATGGCCATTATTACGTAGGCAAATATAACACATAAAACAGTGAAGAGATTTATGATCATTTAATCCTTAACTGGTTTTTAAATAATCTACAACAACAACTAGCTTTTGTACAGCACTTTTAACATAGAAGACGTCCCAAGGTTTTTTACAGAAACACTGGAAAACGTGGATGTGGAAGAATGAGAGATTGAGAGAACAGCTGAAAGAAAGAGGGGAAAGAAAGAATGTACTGAGTTGGTAAGGTTTATGGGCAAGCTACAGTGCAGTGGGGTGACTGTTGAGATGGCCCACACACAAGCAGCCAGAACAAAGAAAACAGAAGGGTTGGTGGGAAAGGGTTATAGGGTCAGAAGAAATCAAAGGTTGGGAAAGGCGTGGACAAATATGGATGGATTCAGATACAAGGATGACAATATCATATTGCAGCATTGGAAGATCAAGATCTAAGGTCACAGAAGTAAGGAAAGATAAGGGTGAAGAGTGAGGGTGAATTGATTTTGCAATAAGCTTGCGGCGTATTTGTGCTACTAGATCAGTAATCCAGGGGTTTGGAAACACTTTCTTCAGTTTTTAAAAATATGGAAATAAAAAGCTGGCATCAATAAAAATGGACTTGAAGCACTCGGATTACTGTTAAAAACCCAACTATTTCACAAAGGTTATTTTGCCTCCTGTCCCACATCAATGTGTTGACTTTGAACCATTTTTTGAAGTGAAGCCATTCCATTTTATAATGGGAACAAAGGATGAGCAATAAATGCAAGTCTTTTTAGTAATGCCAGCACGCCAAGAATAAAGTGTCTCAAAATCCTGAGCTAACAGAGTTAATGGATGAGGTTTTTGTACTACTGACAGGGGTTAAAGTCTGTGTCATGAATGGAGGGGAATGTTTGAAGTACTTTGATGCTAAACTTGGATGTTGACAATCAGGATCAAAGCTTTGGTGGTTTTCCATTTGGTCCCTGGATATCTAAAATGAGAAAAATATCTGTGTGTTACTGTACCACTCACAATTTCCACCAGGGCTATATTACTAACAATTCTTGCTCAAATCCCACTGTGGCTTCAGTCAATGCTACCACCACCCTTTCTAAAATTACCTACAATTAGTGATAGAGGGCACCATGACAATTGCTATAAATATTACTGAGAGCTTTAGTATGTATTTGTCCTGATATCTTTTTAGGACTGTAAGGATTTCACTATGTTTTTCCCTCTGTAGTTGCCTCGCAGCTTCCGATCCAATGTTGTTGCTCCATCTGTTGCTGCTGAAATTCCTCTTTTCAGAAAAGAATTGTCAAAGGATTCCCACTTTAAGAGAAGGGCTGCCGATGTATCCCTTCATAAAGTTTCCTGAAGGCTGTCCAGCTGCAAGCAAAAAAGACATAGATCCTATACCAAAAAATGATTCCAGTGTTTTAATTAGAGCAGATAATTGCTCGTTTAAATAGTGTTGGAATTGGCTTCATTTCTTTACTAAACATGTTTTATTAGTGAATTTAGGAACAGCAGTGGCAGCACTAACAGAAAAATGGAACATGAGTTGGATTGGAGGCAGTTCAGAGAAGAATCACTAGATTGATTCCTGCATTTAAGGGGTTGTCTTATGAAGAAAGGTTGATCAAGTTTGGCCTATACTCATAAGAGTTTAGAAGAATGAAAAGTGGTCTTATGTATAAGATGCTGAGGGGATTTGACAAGGCAGATGCTGAGAGAATTTTTCCCTTCATGGGAGGAACCAGAACTAGGGTGCACAGTTTCAAAATAAGAGGTCACCCCTTTATGATGGGGATTAGGAAGAATTTCATCTCTCAGAAGGTTATTAGTCTTTGGAATTCTCTTCTGCAGTGAAACTTGCTGACAGATCATTGAATATTTTCAAAGAAGAATTAGACAGATTTTTGATCTACAAAAGAGTAAAGGATTATGGGGGGCATTCAGGAAATTGGTCCTAGGGCTGCAATCAGATCCACAGGGATCTTACTAAATGGCGGAACAATGGGCTGAATGACCCATTCCTATTTCTTATGAGTTCTAAACCATCAATCCTGGTTTAAATATTTTTCTTATGTTCCTAACAAGAATGTATAATGAGGCTTGGCTGAGAGCGCAAGTATTCATTAGTCTGTTGAAACATTTGCAATTCAGGGAAAATGTTGTTTGATTGATATCTCTTTCTCTGATCTATTCTGTCAATTGCTTGATGATTATTTGCATAAGATGAAGTGTTTGTAGTTTCTTCCGGTGGTACTTTGAAGGTTCTCAATAATTGACAATTTAACAAGGCTTTAGTAAAAACATTTTTTAAAGAAAGTTGTAAATGAATGATTTTTTTAATAACCACATCTGGGTGTTACTACAGAATAATATAGTGGATGAGTAGGAATAGAAGTGAGCTAAATTTGAATGGAGGGCATGAGGTTCCGTGGAGGACCAAGGGGCATAGTTTGACATGGAGCATGTGAGGGAGCATGTAGGGTGGATGGGGACTATGAGGTAGCATGGGATATGGGGAGCATGGAGGGGTTGAGAGTTAGAGGGTTGTTTGTGGTTCTGAGATCATTGTTACAACTGGAATAAAGTCGCAGAGTACCGAGGTGGACCTTTTAACCAGCTGCCTTGACATCTGGCAGTCCCTGCAGCTGCCTCCAAACTCTTTCTGAGTGCTGCAAGCCTAACATCTGCAATCAGCAGCATCCCCAGAGTAAAAATCCAACCTTTGTAGGCACTTTCCCCTGGGTGGGTTGGCCAAGTGGGAAATTTTCCAACTCCTGCTATTCATCTCTGCGATGAAAATCCAGACCAATATTTCCTTATGTAGTTTTGATTCATAATGTTGAGGTAAAGTGTCTTGGGAGCTTTTATTATGTTGAAGGTGTTATAGAATTACAAATTATTACAGGTACATGGCACTTGCAGTTGGAACAACATTTTTGTGTTTATATTTCTCACTGGTTTTGTCCTAGTTTTCATGGGCCTGAAGGTGACCAAATGTTCTGAAACAGAATGTCACAATATGTGTGTATCAACAATTAAGATAAATACAAACTAATCTGAATAATTATTCATATCTTAAGATGAGATTCATGAAGCTTTATTGCTTTCATTTAAGCAGCCTGTTGAAAACAAAATTTAAAATTTATTTATGAATTAACACAATATGAAGTTACTGTGAAAATCCTCTAGTTGCCACATTCTGGTGCCTGTTCAGGTACACTGAGGGAGTATTCAGCATGGCCAATGCACCTGACCAGCACTTCTTACAGACTGTGGGAGGAAAGCAGAGCACCCAGAGGAAACCTGCACAGACACGGGGAGAATGTGCAAACTCCACACAGACTGCGTCCCAAGCTGGGAATTGAACTCAGGTCCCTGGCATTGTGAGGCAGCAGTGCTAACAACTGTGCCACCTTACTGCCCGAAATGTTTGACCACAGAAGCAAGCTAGCCTGTAAGGGCAGAAAATTCTTCAGTCCAACACAGGCATTAATCCACCCTGAGCAAATCATTTAATAATGTACTTTTCTTAAAACAGTAGTTAGAGGACTTTCATACCTTTATTGCCAATATCACATTTTGCAAATTTAATCTACATGGCTGAATCACTCTTCTTTCTTAGGGATCGTTTTGCAGACCTGATAGTTTTTAATTAACTTGGCTTGCATGGTATTACCATTAATCAGCAATTATTAACTAAAATGCGATTAAAATAAATCTTGATAGAGAACATTTTATTCATCAGCTGGGAGCTTGAAAAGGAAGTTCATATTAGGAAATCAGTAGATACTACAGGATTTTCAATTTACTTCTTGGATTACAGAACATTCTTAGATTTTAATACTGTCTTCAGCTGCATTGTAAGTTAATAGGGGACAAATTGAATAAGACCTGAAAATGGGGATTGTGTTAGGTGATTAATCCATGCCTATTTTGTCTGATTGATACAAGTAGCATAGTACTGTATGCTCATTATAATGATTGTAGGCTGCAGACAGCACGGAGATTGGTGCTAAGTGACTGGAGACAAAAGTAGGAGATGCAGAATTCATGAGATGGCTGTGCAACTTAAAGTAAGCCTGTGCCCTTTTAAAGGGAAGCTTTATTGTGGCTGAAACTGGTTGACAAGAAACTTGATCAGACGAAGATATGGAAATGGCACAAGTTGGCAGAGAGTTCATAGAACATAGAACATAGAACACTACAACACAAACAGGCCCTTCGGCCCACGAGTTGCGCCGATCACATCAACACCTACCAATCTATAGACCTATCTATAACCCCCAATCCCATTAAATTCCATATACTCATCCAGAAGTCTTTTAAAAGACCCCAGCGAGTTCGCCTCCACCACCACTGACGGCAGCCGATTCCATTCACTCACCACCCTCTGAGTGAAAAACTTACCCCTAACATCACTTCTCTACTTGCCTCCCCGCACCTTCAATCTGTGTCCTCTCGTAGCGACCATTTCAACCCGGGGAAATAGCCTCTGAGAATCCACCCTATCTATTCCACTCAACATTTTATAAACTTCTATCAGGTCGCCTCTCAACCTTCGTCTCTCCAGGGAAAAGAGTCCCAGCTCCCTCAACCTAACTTCATAAGGCATACCTCCCAGTCCAGGCAACATCCTTGTAAATCTCCTCTGTACCCTTTCAATAGCTTCTACGTCCTTCCTATAGTGAGGCGACCAGAAATGCGCACAGTACTCCAAATGAGGCCTGACAAGGGTCTTATAAAGTTGCAGCATTATCTCCCGATTCCTAAACTCAATCCCTCGATTAATGAAGGCCAGTACACCATACGCCTTCTTGACCACATCCTCCACCTGCGAGGCCGATTTAAGAGTACTGTGGACCCGGACCCCAAGATCCTTCTGCTCTTCAACACTACTAAGACTCCTGCCCTTGATAGTGTACTCGTTCATCCCGTTGGTTCTGTCAAAATGGACGACTACACATTTATCCGTGTTGAAGTCCATCTGCCACTTCTCCGCCCAGTCCTGCATCCTATTTATGTCCTGCTGCAACTTTTGACATCCTTCCAGACCATCCACAACACCACCGACCTTCGTGTCATCAGCGAACTTACTTACCCATCCCTCCACTTCCTCATCCAGGTCATTTATGAAAATGACAAACAGCAAGGGTCCTAGAACAGATCCCTGGGGCACTCCACTGGTGACTGACCTCCATTCAGAAAAAGACCCATCCACAACCACTCTCTGCCTTCTGCAGGCAAGCCAGTTCTGGATCCACAAGGCCAAAGGCCCTTGGATCCCATGCCCTCTCACCTTCGCAAGAAGTCTTGCATGGGGGACCTTATCAAACGCCTTGCTGAAGTCCATGTACACCACGTCCACTGCACTTCCTTCGTCAATGTGTTCAGTCACATTTTCGAAGAACTCAACCAGGCTCGTAAGGCACGACCTGCCCTTGACAAAACCATGCTGACTATTTCTGATCATGTCAAACCTCTCCAAATGCTCGTAAATCTTGTCCCTCAGAAGCCTCTCCATCAGCTTACCAACCACTGAGGTCAGACTCACCGGTCGGTAATTTCCCGGGCTATCTCTGTTCCCTTTCTTGAAAATAGGAACTACATCCGCAATCCTCCAATCTTCCGGAACCTCTCCCGTCTCCATTGACGACGCAAAGATCATCGCCAGGGGCTCTGCAATCACTTCCCTCGCCTCCCACAGTATCCTGGGGTACATCCCATCTGGTCCCAGCGACTTATCTATCTTGATAGAATTCAAAAGTTCTAACACATCCTCTTCCTTAATATCCACATACTCAATCTTTTCCATCTGCTACAAAACCGTAGCAAAATCTCCCAGATCAGTTTCCACTGTGAATACTGAGGCAAAGTACTCATTAAGCACCTCTGCCATTTCCTCTGGTTCCACACAGACCTTTCCCCCTTCACCTTTTATAGGTCCTATCCCTTCTCTTCTCATCCTTTTACTTTTCACATATTTATAGAAGGCCTTGGGAGTCTCCTTAATCTTACCCGCCAAGGCCTTCTCATGACGCCTTCTGGCTCTCCTAATTTCCCTTTTAAGCTCCCTTCTACAATCCTTATACTCCTCAAGATCCTTAACATCTCTTAGTTCCCTGAATCTTTTGTACACCTTTCTTTTCCTCCTTACTAGGTTCACCACAGCTTTCGTGCACCACGGTTCCCGTGACCTACCAAAACCCCCTTGTCTCTTCGGAATGTTGTCATGCAGAGCTCCAGACAAACATTCCTTGAACATCTGCCACCTTCCTTCGGTACTTTTCCCTAAGAACACCTCCTTCCAGTTTATTTGTCCAAGTAACTTCCTGACTTCTTCGTATTTCCCCCTACTCCAGACAAACACCTTCCTAGCCTGCCTGATCCTATCTCGTTCCAATGCAATTGTGAAGGAGATAGAATTATGATCACCATTCCCAAGATGCTCTCCTACCGAGAGATCCATCACCTGCCCTGGTTCATTCGCCAGTACCAGGTCAAGTACAGCCTCTCCCCTCGTAGGCTTATCCACGTACTGTGTCAGGAAACCTTCCTGAACACACCTAACAAACTCCTCCCCATCCAAACCCCTTACCCTAGGGATATTCCAGTCGATGTTTGGGAAATTGAAGTCTCCCATCACGACAACTCTGTTATTACTACATCTCTCTAGAATCTGTTTCCCTACCTGCACCTCAACTTCCCTGTCACTATTGGGTGGCCTATAGAATACACCCAGCAAAGTTTTCGACCCTTTGCTGTTCCTAACTTCCACCCACAGAGACTCAGTAGATAGTCCCTCCACGGAATCCTCCTTCTCTGCAGCCATGACACTGTCCCTAACCAACAGTGCCACTCCACCACCTCTTCTGCCACCCTCCCTGTCCTTCCTGAAGCATCTGAATCCTGGCACCTGAAGTACCCAGTCCTGTCCCTGAGACATCCAAGTCTCCGTAATGGTCACCACATCACATTCCCAAGCAGCAATCCACGCTCTAAGCTCATCTACCTTATTCGCTACACTCCTGGCATTAAAATATATACACTTCAGCCCCTCAGTCTGGGCATTACCCTTCTCCACCCCCTGTCTAACCTCCCTCTCATATTGCCTGCAGTCCTCTCCTACCTGGGAGCTAACCTCCTCCGTCCCAGTCTCCCCATCACAATTCCCTCTGGCATAGTGTGGGGGAAGGATTGACAGGAAGAGTGAGATCTTCTATCCACAAGAGATCAGGAGGCACTCCTGCCAAACTCTAAGGTGGAAGTGGTAGCAGTTAGCCACCTAGATCAATGCCAGCATTGTAGCCCTGAGGACCTAGATGTAGTGCTGAAAGAAGTTCAATGTCACATGAGTTCTTCTCCAAGTGCAATATTCCTGCACCAATAACCTCACATATGGCTCAGTGCATCATCAATCACCCCATCAATGTCTTACAATTACCACTCATTTCTAACATTCATAAATTTACCTCATTCTCACATGTTTAGCAGTGTTACAAACTTAAAACTCACATCTCCCAGCTTGTATTCATGCCAGCTATTAAACCAAGATAATCACATCACCCAAACACATTCCACTGCACCCATTGATGTGCTTTCTCATAAACGCAGTAGCAACTAACCAGTGAGAGGCCGGCATTGCTAAATGTTCTCAAACCTGATGGCTAGGGCATCATTGATACAGGTTGTGCAGGATACAGCAAGCCACAATGTATGCTGACACATGCACCCATGCACACAATCACGCATGTGTGTGCACACACATACACACATGCAAACACACACACACTTCTCCCTCTCTTATGCATTTAGGCATGGAATCATAGAATTCCACAGTGCAGAAGGTAGCCATTTGGCCCATCAAGTCTGCACTGATCATAATCCCACCCAAGCCCTATCTCCATAGCTCCATGCATTTACCCTAGCTAGTCCCCCTGACACTAAGGGGCAATTTAGCGTGGCCAATCCTCCTAACCCACACATCTTTAAACTGTGGGAGGAAACTGGAGCACTCAGAGGAAACCCACACAGACATGGGGAGAATGTGTAGATTCCACACAATCAGTGACCCAAGCTGGAAATCGAACCTGTATCCCTGGCGCTGTGAGTCAACAGTGCTAACCACTGTGCTACCGTGCCGCCCAGACACACATACACACTCACACTCACGCTCTGCTGAGCACTCAGGGCTCCTCCACAGTAATCTGCACAGCAGGAGCATTGACAATGCACCATGATAGTCAGCTTGACGATATTCTGCATGGCGGCATGGTTCACGTTATACGCATGCTGTCCACGTGTTGCTCACTGACATCATGAATCAGGTGGTCAGTAGATAGTCAGTGCCACCCCATAGCTACCTTCTGGTTTGACATGGTGGATCAGACATTCATGGTATAGCTGACTGGCATAGAATAAAGGCATCATATCTACTATTGGGATACCAGGCATTTACCAACATGAGGTGATGAGAATCATTGCAAAACAACTGCACATTTATTACAATAAGATGCTGCATCCATGAAGTAATGTGGGTTCAAGCATTGAAAGCTTGAACATGGGGAAGCCAGTTATCCTGACATAGTCATGTGCTTGTTCTATTTGCCTCTCTTTGGAAAAAAAGGATGTTAGGGATGTCAATTTTTCCAGACTGGAGGGATCCAACATAAAGTTCATGGCTATGGTCACCTTTGCAGCCATTGGCAGTGTCATCCTTGCCTTGCTCTGAGATTGCAGGTTTTCCTTCAAGAGGTAAGAGATTTCAGTGAACACTTCCTTTGTAAAATGCATCTGTTGCATAACTGTAACTAAGAAAGGGAAATGTGCAACGAGACCCTGGGTATCCTCGTACACAAGTCACTGATGGTAAGCATGCAGGTGTAGCAGGCGGTAAAGAAGGTATGTTGGCCTTCATAGTGAGAGGATTCAAGTACAGGAGCAGGGATATCTTGCTGCAATTATACAGGATACCTCATCTATGTGCAGCTTTGGTCTACTGATCTAAGGAAGGATGTTTTTGCTATTAAAGGAATGCAGCAAAGGTTTACCAGTTGATTCCAGGGATGGTGGGACTGATACATGAGGACTTATTGAATCAATTGGGATTATGTTCGCTGGAGTTCAAAAGAGTGGTTGGGCGGGGGGGGGGGGCGCGGTGTCTCATAGAAATCTAACAAGTTCTAAAAGGACCAGACAGAGTAGATTTCACTCTACTCCTGCAATGTCATCTGTAGCATCAACAATTCAGGCTCTTTGGAGTAGGTTTTGTTGTCAATACTGTTGAGAATGTTTTGGTCTCATATAGGAGCTTAAAACCAGATTAACTATGAATTGATATCTATTTTGGATTTGGTACTCTTAATACTCAATCTCCATTTGAAACTTTCAATTGTTTCAGTCCCAGAGAGATCTGAGTGTTCCAGAACCCAATGCAGTAACCAGAGCTTTATACAGCTGGAACATAACCTTTGTATTCTAGTTGTCTTGAGACATTGGCCAATATTCCATTCACCTTTTAAGATAGATATCCTGTGCACATTTTCAATGTTTTTTCTTGATTTCTATACTTGGACTTCCAAACCTCTCTATGCAGCCTCCCAGCTCCCAGCATCTTGTCCAAAATATCCTGATACATCTTTCTCATCCAAAGTGGATGATCTCACATTTTCCCATTTAAAACTCTATCTTCCACAGTTTTTCACAGTCATATAATGTAATCTCCCTTTGCTAATTTCTGCTCCTGTCCGCACTACTTACTCTGCCATTTAACGCATTGGCATCAATGAACTTAGTTATCTAGCTCTCTGTTCCTTCATCCAATTAGTGATAGTTGTGGCTCACTTTCAACTAATCAAATACTGCCAATTTGATTATATGCTTTCTATCCCTACGCTTATTTCCAGACCAATCCATACCTAATCCCATTGATTTCCTCAAATGCCATGCACTCTCATTTTGTTAGTCATCCTCTTGTGTGTGTGCAGCAGGGCAGGTCAGCAGGTCCTCATCTTCCTGACTTCAGGTGAGGGACTAGAGGCCAGACCATACCCTCTGCAGGGCTGTTCCTGCTGGGCACTAATCTCCCCACCAGCCGAGATCATCAGCCATGGTGGATGCCATGCAGTGGATTTGTTTAACACTGCTGGTTCCCCTTGGGATCAGAGTTCAAGCTGGGGGGGAGACAGTGCCTCAGTCCAGAGTGTAGCTTTAAGGAGAAGGAGCGACCAGAGACACATGGGGAGAAATAGAGCAAGCAGGACTACAGCAAGGGGATGGATTTTCACAGGATCTTCATTGCAATGTTGATGTAAGCCTACTTATGACAAATAAATAAACTTTAACTTTTTAGAAAGAGTTTGAGGTGATTCATTGCATTGAGGAGCCGAGGCAATGAACAGTATGGACTCTAATCTTGGCTGGAGATTTGAGAATTGGAAATGGAATACTTGAATAGTCGCCAGAGACCTAGGCAGTGCAAAGTCCCTTTACAGGAATGGTTCATGTGACCTCAGGTGTTGGGTGAGCTGTTGGGAACCGCCCTGCGTGGGCAGTCAACTTTTGGAGTGTGGAGCAAACAGACTGAATAAAGAGCTATGTTCCCTGACACCTGACTATGGAGTAGTTATTGAGGAGAAGCTTCAGTACAACAGGATTTAACAATGAGGAGAGGAAGAACCCTTTTTTGTCTGGGAAACAAAATACTCAGGTTCAGGGAGTCACAGGACATTAGCTCCACCACCAGAGCTCTGCCATCCGGCTGATTGGAAATCAGGAGTTAAGCTCTTGATGGTATCCAGGTGGATCTAGAGCATCAGTAGTAAATATCCATTGGAAATAGTTAATTCCTCTAATTGTTTGATTAGAAATGATGTCAGTAAAATAAAGGATTCCCGTTTTCTAAAATCAATGGAGTTCATGTGCTTGAATTACATCTTACATGAGGAACAGTTATCAAGTACCTTAGTTCATATAACTAATATCTATGGGCACTCCTTTATTTACCATATTACTTATTTCCTCAATGATTTCCTCAACCAGTTTACTAGACAACTACCCTTTACGAATCCATTTTGGAGCCCTCTTATCAGCTCATAGTTCTTCAAATACTTAGTCACTCTGCCCCAGATTTTACTAACAACTGGTATTAAACTATCAACCTTGGCAACTGGACCTTCATCCCCGTTTTCTAAATTCCTTTCAGATCTTTCTTACCTTGGCACCAGGTAGGCAACAGAGGACTTGGAATCCTTGGTCATGACTGCAGAGAATGCTGTCTATTTCTTTCATTACTTGACAGGATCAGCATCTGCTGATCTTCATTCTCTAACTCAAGTTCCCTCCACACTGCTGCCTGACAGTCACACTCTCTCCTTCCTGCGCACTCCCTCTTCTAGTGGATGTTCTTTCCTCTGTGATTGTCTTCTGAAGTAAATTATGCAGGAATATTCTCCGCACCCCATTCCTTACGTGTCAGGGTGCGGCTAACTCACACACTGGCATAGCGGGCTAAATTTTAACTGCTGAGGTGGAGGTGGGTTCAGGTGTAGGAGGTGTTATTGTTAAAATGTTGGAAACCAAGCATGATTCTGTCTACTCCTGGTTTAAACAGAACAGGTTTGCAGGAAAGCGAAGAATCCCTATGGAACTGTGGGTAAGAAACGTCAATGTATGGCTAGGTAATTAATTGTGATTCCACCCTGCTGGTATGGTTTTAAAAGTGCATGGATTCTTTGAACTACATGGGAGTTGCCAGGGTCTATGAGGAACAAGAACAATGGAGAGTCATTGTGCAATGAAACTGAATGGCTGGAAAGCCTTTGTAGAGTGAAACTTCACTGTCACTGGCCTGCATATGTGAAGGATTTGTGCTCATGCAACTTTTTCTGAGCGTCAGATTTCACTGCTTCAAAGGCGATTTACAACTTTAGATTGTCTCACCTCAATTTGAACCTTCCTGCTGTCAAACCACACTGGAGAAGTGTATGCAGTTACAGCGCAGATCTCTTGTGAGGAAGAACAGGAGTAGCCATCTCAACACCAACAGCACCAGGAACCACATCAACAGCTGCAGATGCAGCAAAACTAGCGACAACAGCAGCAGCAACATTAGGAACAGCTGCCTTCTCTGCAGCAATAATGTCTGTCACAGTCAAGATGTGACAGAAAAAAATATACATTTATTTACACATCAACTGCACTATTTTACAAAGTTAGGTTTTTCAGTGCTGTTAAAAATGGAGAATTGCTGAGCTAACAAATAGTTCAGCCAGTCACTTTATGTCTTACAGCAATTTCAAGGTAACAATGGCTATGGCAATGAGGAGTCTGGTCTGGCTACCTTGATCAAGATAATGATGCCTGTAATCTCCAATAATGGTACTAAAGGCCAAAGCATTAGCAGACTGAAGACAATGGGTTCAACAAAAAGAGCTGCAGTTAGTTAACCTGGCACCAATATGTCCAAAAACAAAATGAATTCTGACTCCAATCAAACACCTCAATCCCAACTTTGGGCATATCCATCCTGTATCCAGCTTCTAGGAGGGAGGTGCCATGACCCCGCCCACCCCACCCCCAACCTGCACTGTGATAATGTCTGTTGGAAGTGAACTCCAGCTGTCCTTGTTTGACTTCCAAAGTGAACAGAACCCCGGGCATCAGCCTGCACTGTCTACTATCTGGCTGGTGGCAGCAGAGAGAACTCAGACCCTTATCAAACCTGCCAACTGCTGGAACCTTGGAGGTGGTGCCTCCTGACTGACTCATTCTATGTACCTTCTTCTGTCATGCAATGTTCACTCTGGGAAAAATGGGGACATTCTACAACCAGCCAATCTCTCCTCGCAAGGATCATTCCAGTTGACTCATGATTCTGGACACGTGTAAAACCGATACATGTATTTTTATTGTGGTCATGCCCTGAACATTCATCCTTTTCTCCTATCTGCCATTTATTAAATGTTGGTAAGAACTTCAGTGCGTGACTAGGTAAAAAGGGATAGACATTGCGGAATAATTCGTGTGTGTGTGTGTGTGTGTGTGTGTGTAGAAATAAACCAACCCATTTTTACTTCCATCTTACCTTGAGTTTGTTGTGTATGCCATTAACAGAGAATTGCAACTTTTCCAGATTCAAGGATCGGGAAAAATTTGCCATCACTTATAAAGAGGGAAATCAGAATATAAAAACATCTTTCTGTTTACAGATGGGTAGAGACTGGGTAAATCAGGGCAGTTTAAATTCAACCTCCTCCTCAGTCCTTTGAATGGATCTATCTCATATTAAGCTGATCTTTCGCTACACCCGTAGCTATGACTATAACACTACGTTCTGCACTCCTTCCTTTCCTTCTCCATGGAGGATATACTTTGTCTTATAATGCACAAGGAACAATACTTTTCCCCTTTACTAATACATGTGAGAATAATAAATCAAATCAAATTAAATGCTGTTGGTGACATGCCACTTCAAAGGACTGACAGAATAAACATGGCTATTCAGCTTGAAGGAGGCAATGCCCTCAGTATATGTTAAATAATCAGTCAGCGTCCTGTAGATGTCAGAGAAACAGCAGGTCATTTCTGACATCTGCAGCTCCCAGAACATCTGGAGACAGTGAAGCAATACAGGAGCAGCCCTGAGGATTTAAACAGAACAAGAGCTCCTTCCAAGAGGACCAGGTGGGCATGCATTTTCAGTGGCTAGCAAGATCTGCAGAGGAATGCACCTCTTTGACTGTAGCTCCGTTCAGAGTCACTTCTCCAGAATCTCACAGTCTGCTGTTCACAAACTCCCGATTGTTGAAGTCTCAATGTACTCTACATGTACCGCTATTTCTATTGTTTAATTGATTTTTCATTTGTTAGTTCACAATACTTAATGTTGTGGACCAACAGGCATTGTAAATGTAGATTATAATGAGTAAATGGATTTAATTTCATTTTAATTCAGACAATAATTATTTATCTGCTTATTTGTTTCTCTTTTGTTTTGATCTTAATCAATGGTAACCAACTAACAATTAATATTCCTGAGGGAATGATAAGATGAAAAGCCTTAGTTTTCACAGTCTTCACAGCTATGCTCACTGGAACATCACCACCATAAACATTCTCAAACTTTCTTCTCCCACTTCTGCCAGGCTGCTGTTTAAATCCTCAGATTGCTCCTGGATTGCTGTACCCTCTCTAGATGCTCCTTCAGGCTGCTGTTTAAATACTGTTCCTGTTGTACTCGTGATTCTCTCAGGCCAATGCCACCTCTCAGAAGATTCAGCCTGATATAACATAGAATTCCTACAGTGCAGAAGGAGGTCTTTCAGTCCATTGAGCCTGCACCAAAAACTATCCTACATAGGCCCTATCCCAGTAACCCCTCATATTTACCCTGCTAATCCATCTAATCTACACATCCCAGGACACTAAGGGGCAATTTAGCATGGTCAATGCACCTAACCAGCATGTCTTTCAGACTGTGCGAGGAAACAGGAGCACCTGGAAGAAACCGATGCAGACACCAGGAGAAAGTGCAGAATCTGCACAGACAGTGACCCAGGCTGGGAATTGAACTCTGGTCCCTGGAGCTGTGAAGCAGCAGTTCTAACCACTGTGCCACCGTGCTGCAACAGGCATGGGCCACAAGTTCCATGGAGCGGCAATGATTGTTGAATTGCTACTTTGCTCCAATTTTTTTGCCCTATGCTGGAGCTCCATATTCCAAGTGCAGACTTTCAACCCTAACTTCCTGAGAAATGTGGAACACCTGTGTTCCTGGAGTTCTCCCCTTGGAGCATCTGGTGAAGCCACATCCCCCTTTAACAGGACTGGCTTCTGTATTCTGGGAAGTTTAAGTATTCCAACTACCGTTGCATGCTTGGAGAGAAGGTAAGTATGCAAGGTAAGTGGGTGAATGAGTAGGGTGGATCTGTGGGGGGAGCGGGGGGCATGTGGGATAGCCTGGAGATGGGAGTAATTGGGGGGTGGGGGGAGCAAGTGGTTACTTGGGACAGGGGTCTGCAGGATAATTAGAGAGGTTGGGGAAGTTAGGGGGTTGGGGACCTAGCCAGGGTTGGTGGGGGTAGTTAGAGGGTCAGATGGTTTTTTCATTCATTTGTGGGACATGGGCATCACTGGCTGGCCAGTATT
This sequence comes from Carcharhinus amblyrhynchos, assembly GCF_965287045.1. Classification (NCBI taxonomy): domain Eukaryota; kingdom Metazoa; phylum Chordata; class Chondrichthyes; order Carcharhiniformes; family Carcharhinidae; genus Carcharhinus; species Carcharhinus amblyrhynchos. The sequence continues at coordinate 81,162,041 of NC_137331.1, read as the reverse complement.
TCTTGCCCATCCTTAGTTGCCCGAGGGCAGTTAAGAGTCAACCACATTGCTGTGGCTCTGGAGTCATATGTAGGCCAGAGCAGGTAACAACAGCAGATTTTCTTTCCTAAAGGAGATTAGTGAATCAGATGGGTTTTTCTGACAATTGTCAATGGTTTCATGGTCATCAATAGACTCTTAATTCCAGATATTTTTAATTGAAATCAAATTCTACTATCTGCCATGACGAGATTCGAACCCTGTTTCCCCAGATTATTAGTTGAGTTTTGGGATTAATAGTCTAGCGATAATATCACTAGGCCATTGCGTAGTGGTATTATCGTTGGGGGGCAGTTGAGGAGTTGGTAAGTATAAGCGGCAATTGGGTGTTGGGTAGTAGTTCGGGGACCAGGATGGTATTCAGGGATGGAAGCAGTCAAGGATTTGGCAGGATGGTTATGTGGCCGGGGATGGGTTAGTAGTTGAGTGTTCCAGTGAGGGATTGAGGGTGTCCATGGTAGAGTTACACAGGAGTCAGAACTGGTTTCAATCCTTCTAACTTTTTCCTTCTAACTAAAATGAGTCAGAATCATTCAAAATCTCCAACTTTAAATCAAAGATTTGAAGGGTTCCGGATGCAAGGCAGTTCCCATGAAGTCAGTGCACGAAGACTTGTGAGGAGTTTCCCCAATACATCCACCGGGGTGCCTCTGGAGTTCAACCATCCAGAGGATGGAAGATCTGGGCCAATAAATTGAATTAAAATCTTCTATTCATCGCACGTGAAGACACCAAAATTAAAACTGTGAAACATGCTTAGTTCATGTCTTGCTTGGATCTTATTGAAAATAAATCACAATTGAACAGGTAGGAAATCAGCCTGTGAACAAATAGTAGCCTTTTTTGTTAAAGTAAACTAGGCTCAAGGAACAGATTCCAATAAAGCAACTGGCACTGAAGAAGTAGAAACCAACTAAATCAATCAAAATATATTTTTGAAAATCCTTTCAGCTAGCATCTTGCTTTGGGGATGACCCAAGGATAAAACACAAAGTAAGGTTTCTATCATAAAAGAAGACTTCAATAATTCACATTAAAATCTTCAAATATGGCCATAAAATGATATATGTATGCTAACAAATTTGTCCCCAGGACCTTACTATTTCTCAAAGCCATCGCATAGACCCTTTTACTGCAGCTTACTATTTTTCTTAAAGGCTTTGCCGATATGTTTTCTGAGCCATTATGAATGTTCGACAAGTACCTTTTGCATGTAGCAGGTTAGAGCTGTTGATTCCCTTAAATATGTACACTGAAGTGTAAATATTGGAAGATTGGCATCTGCTGCCACTAACTACTAATATGAGGAGCAGGTCTTATATCAGTTTCCTCCTTCAATATGTAAAAATCTTTGCAGTTACAATGGGGGTGGGCATGGTGGGGGAATGCTTTAGCTCCTCAGGAAGGATATAGGAGAGATGAAGGGTACAGGGATCAATTATTAAAATTTGGAAACACAATTACAACAGGCCATTTGTTTTTAACTCAGTTATGGGATGTGTGTGCCTCTGGTTATGCTGGCATTTATTGTGCACCTATTCCACCAACCTCACAACTCTCCCTCACAAACTCCCCTTCACAAACTCCTCCCACAAATTCTGTCCCACAAACTCCTCCCACAAATTCTCTCCCTCACAAACTCCCCCCACAAATTCTCCCCCTCACAAACTCCCCCTCACAAACTCCCCCTCACAAATTCTCTCACACGAGTCCTCCCTCACCAATTTCCTCTCACAAACTCCCCTTCACAGTCTCTCCCCCATCATGTCTCCCCCAGCATATCTTCCCTATCATCTTTCCCTCACCATCTCTTCCCACCATCTCTCCCTGAAAACACTTACTTCTCTGCTGCAATCTCTTTTTACATTCTCTTACCTCACATTCCTTCCCCCCACAATCTCTCTCCTCCAACTATCTCTTCTTCAGCCCCAGGACAATTTTTTCCCCTATCTCCTTCTGCATTCTCCCCTTTCTCTTCATCCCTATAATTTCTTCCTCTCTCTCTTCCTCCTCTCCATTTCCCATCTGCAGTCTTGGAAATCAGGCTTTACTGCAATGCAGCAGCCAACTGTTGTATCTGGCCAGCTGCTGGGAAACCAAATACAAAAATTTGTATTTTGTTAAATGGACAAGGTCTTCACTTTTCCCGTATTTCCATAATTTCTGGGTCGCTGACAGTCATACTGGTCCTCCCGCTTCCCCATAAATTCCAGGGCCCATGTCACTGAGCAATTATTAGCGTAGGCAGTTGCAAGTTTTTAACATTTACCAGCTCTAGATCACTAACAGAGGCAGTTCTGGGGACAAAAACAAAATACTGTGGATGCTGGTATCTGAGACTTAAACAGAAAATGCTGGAAAATCTTGGCAGGTCTGACAGCAGATGACCTCTCGTCAGAGCTGAGAGCAAAGAGAATTCAGAGGGAAGAGCAGTACCTCTTCAGGGAAGGCATTCCTAGAAGAGAAGTGCCAGATCCGGGGACTGCTAATGAGTCTCATACCTGAATATATCATGTAAATGAGATCCATTGGCATACAAAAATCAAAAAAGAGGGGATCACCTTGGAAAAAGAATGTGAAATAATGACACGGTTAATGCGGGAGTCCTGAACAATGCATGTTGTAATAGAAAGCCTGATAAAAGGGAATAACTTCAATGCCAGCCTCCTCTGAGATGTGAACCACAAAGCAATATTGTATTAGAGGATAAGAAACAAGAGAGAACTTTGTAATAGCTACAGATTAGAATTCCAAAAGTAAAGTCCCTATTGTGTCCCTTATTTTCCGCTGGTAAAATAATTAAAACCATTGGCCTATATTTTCACAATGTAAGTAATTGATGCTCAGACAAACTAAGCTAAATGCCATTAGCAGACATTCCATATTGCGCAGTATCACCAATGTAATTACAATTTTAGAGCCCTCAAACTCTTGATGCTATCAGGAGTAGTTACAAATAATGCATTTATTTATTGTTGCTGTAAAGTACTTCATTTTACAGCCTGTGTGCATAAATTGTGGCTAAATAAACTGATTGAAAATGGCATTGTCATCTAAATGTTAGGCTTGCAGCAAGAAGCGTAGTAGCAGTCTATCTCTCATTCACGTTCCATTATTAGTTTCAGACTGGCAGATGTGGTGTCAGTGAAACTGCAACAGACCGTGATCTCCAGTCCATCAACTCTTGTCAAGTCCCTTTCAGAGATAGGCAGTGGAGACTCCTCATGATGACAACATCAGCGCTAAATGTTCTTTTTTCTCTGACCTTATCTGTCAAGAAATGCTGGATGTGATAAGAACCTGGCCAAGAAATATAAAAAGGAAGAAAATAGACAGTCCAGAGAGGAAAATAAATTCTGTAGTTCAAACATCTGAGCATTTTTTTACTCTCTGAAGACTTGTTTCCCTAAATTAAGATTAATGCCTTGATTAAAATATATACTTGGTGTGTGAAGAGTGGTGGGGAGAGTGGATATTAACTTGACAAGGTAAAAGGTGTAAAATTGCCAGTGTACTGGGAAGCTGTCAGCAATTACTGACTTTCACCTTTAAATTGTGCTAATCTGTAGCACATGGGAAATCCACATGGGGCAGGCAGATTTCCTTATTCTTTCCCAGGATGTGGGCGTTGCTGGCTAGGCCAGTATTTAATTCCTATCTCTCCTTCTTGACCACTGCAATCCATATGGTGCAGATACGCCCACAGCACTGTTGGGATGGGGTCTTCAGCTATTTGGCTAGAATTCTCCATCCCACTGGAATTTCAGCAGGCAGGTTGCAGAGAATGTGAAATGCTATTGAGGATCGGGCTGGAATTCCAGCTTTTAGACCAGCTGGAGAATTCTGCCCTTTGAACCAGTGACAGTGAAGGATCAGTAATATATTTCCAAGTCAGGATGGTGAGTGGCTTGAATGAAGGAACTTGAAAATGATGGCCTCTGCTTTCCTTGTCCTTCTAGGTGGTAGAGGTCACTGGTTTGGACGGTGCTGTTGAAGGAGCCTTGGTGAGTTGCTGTAGTCGTTCTGTAGTTGGTACACACTCCTGCCACTGTGTGTCGGTAGTGGAGTGAGTGAATGTATGCAGATGGGGTGCCAAACAAGTGGGCTGTTTGATTGGCATGCTATCAGAGCCAGTATTCCACCCACCCCCACACCGGAGCTAGCATTCACCCCCAACAGTCAGTGCCAGCACCTCCCCCCCAAATATCAGACCCCTTACCCCAGCCATTGTTGGCATCCCCAGCTCCCATGTCTGCCCCCAATCACTCCATGAATAAATGAACCCTCTCCACAACCCCCCTCCCCCCATGAGTTTCCCACTCGGGTCTGCCCAGGCAATGCATCAGCATAGGTTTACCCTGCCAGGTTGGCATGGGCCCGGTGCTAACTTGGCAATGCCAACCTGTGCTAGGAGGCACTGATAGGTCACTGGCTGGCCATGTCCCTCTCTACCAGGGTCTATACTCATCATTTTGTCCCTGGGGGAATCCCCACTACATACGATGGGGTTTAATATCTGGCAGGGATAGGGGGAGGTGTTTAATTAAATGTAAATACAGTGTAATGTAGTCAAATCAGTTTTGCGCCTGTTGTGGACATGAACATCTTTGGACGTGTCCAATGATGTGCAGGTTAGGTTGATCGGCCATGCTAAAATTGCCCCTTAGTGTCCTGGGATGCGTAGGTTAGAGGGATTAGAGGGTAAATATGTAGGGATATGGGGATAGGGCCTGGGTGGGATTGTGGTCAGTACAGACTCGATGGGCCAAAGGGCCTGTTTCTGCACTGTAGGGTTCTATGTTCTATGAACCTGATTATGTCACAGGAGAGATTCACGACTTCTGGGTTTTGCCAGATCTTGTGCCTCCACCAGTCCTCCTGAGAACGGTGAATGTGCGTTCAAGATCACTCCCTACAGCCGAAACCCTACCACCTCACCCACCCCAGAATCAGGAGAAGTTCCCAGAATGGAAATCTCTGGTACGGGATTTTACAATCTTACCCAAGCAAGCTCGTAAAATCCTGCCTTACATGTCTATATTCATTGGAAAACTTGCCATGGGCTGGTTTTATTATCCCAGTACTGTATCTGTCTATTGCTCAACAATTTTTGGATTTAAATGTTAGTTGCAGTGTCTCTCTCTCTCTCTCTTAGTGTCTTCTTAAAGCAGGTTATCATCATTTATAACAGTAAATGTCAGATGACCTTGGCAGATCTCTTGAGGTCTGAAATATTTTTGCTCCTATTTCTGATGTATCATCGATTCTTCTTCCAGGCTTGCTCTGCCTGGCACATTTGGGAATTAGTCCCATGTATGTCTGTCCTTCGTCTCACTCCTTCCAACAGAATGTCCAGGACTTCATCAGGACACTTTATCCCATCTGCAAGGCTGCATTGTTCCTTATCCTATTTCAGTGGTATAAATGCCTATCTATTGCACTTAATGCTTGTTAATCTGTTAGTTCTTTTCTTGCCTCATTAGATGTTCTGTTGAGACATTAAAGTAGACATTTGGGCGCACTTGGCTTTTATGTTTAAACCATCACAAAGGGTGGGTTAAAATCATGCTTTACAACATTCAAAAAGCTGAAGCAAAGCTCATTTAACCCTTTGAAAGAATAGTTAATTGAAGGCTATTTATTTGTAAGTTGATAAAAGGTGTGCTACATCATCATTTTTCAGGGAGTATTGTGTTTTCAAATTAATGTCAGCATTCAAGTAGACATGCTTGGATTTAAATGTACCAATGCTTTGAGTTACTGTTTGTATCATTAATGCTTTACACAGTCAGGACTAACTTAAATCACATTTTGTCATCGACAAAATAAATCTTTGTTCATTGCGAAGAATACACTGACATAGTGGATAGGACTAATTGTATTTATTTCAGGAATTAAAGGTCACTAAGACCTCTGTTCAAGAAATGTTCTGTCAGGATGTTGTTGGTCTGTAATGAGGTACTTTGGTTTGACTGCCCACATAAGAAGATTTGTTTGTGAGGTAACCATGCAACTTTTTTTTATTCATTCATGGGACATGGGCGTCCCTGACAGACCAGCATTCAGTACCTATCCCTAGTTGCCCTTGAACTGAATGGCTTGTTAGGCCAGTTCAGAGGACAGCTGAGAGTTAACCATATTGCTGTGGCTCTGATGTCGCATGTAGGCCAGACCACGTAAGGATGGCAGATTCCCTTCTCTAAAGGACATTAATGAACTAGATGGGTTTTTCTGACAATCAGCAATGGTTTCATGCTTATCAGTAGATTCTTGATTCCAGATATTTTTTATTGAATTTAAATTCCACTATCTGCCGTGGCAGGTTTGGAACCCGGGTCCCCAAAACATTAGCTGAGTTTCCGGATTAGTAGTCTAGCGATAATACCACTCTTTCATCACTTCCCAATCTGGTTAGACAGAAATTTACCTCAGATCAGGCAACATATGAAGTCAGAATTTTTAAAACCCGAAGTCATAGGTATCGGAAAAAAATTGCAAAATTATAGAATTATAACACATAAACATGTGGTTTATGTTAGTGTTGATGCGCTGAACTAGCCTCCTTTCTCCCTATTTCATCTATCCTGGGTAGATCCTTCTATTCCTTTCTCCTTCATGTACTCATACACCTTCCCCTCAAATGCATCTACAGGCCCAAATCTCCCAAAAAAATTCGAAGTGCTGAATTGGTGGAAAAACTGGCGTACATCACGATTGTTTTTTCAGTGGGAGCTCAGACTTGAATCTCCTTCACTCTGTGCAATGCAGAGGTCACAATTGGGAATATCAATAAAAGCTCGGGGTATGGGGCCTATTCACACCAGAGTTTGACAGTTCTGGAACTCTGCACATGCACAGTGACCCCGAACCGTCAGACTCCTGTTTAGTGGCCAGCTCACGACCCCAAGTAACGCTGCCGCTCAAGGTACCCCCCCCCTCCGCACGGCCTGATCACAACCCCCATAACCATTCCAGGGCCAGCTCCGACCCACCCATCCCAGAGCGCCCCGATCTCCAGGCCCCCTCTCCTCCAGCAATTGTGATTCCGCCCCCTCCCACCCCCCATTGGTGGACACACCCCAGCTGGCAGAACTCCCCCAGCAGACAGAACCCCACTGGCAGGCAGACCTTCCCCAGCTCGCCCCGATTGCCGGTCTCCCTCCAGCCCCATGCAGGGTAGCATTGGGACCCCCCATCCTCACATTTCATCCCTAAGCTCTGCCCACAATAGGGCCCACACCTTGACAATGCCCAATGCCTAGTGGGCAGTGCTGGGGGCACAGGCTGCCATTGCCAGGGTGACTATGCCTGGGGTGCAACACCCCTCTGCCGCCTGATCCCTGGGGGACCCCGATTGCCCTCCTCTCCTCCAGTGGTATCTCCTGTTAATTACCCAAATGTGGTATTCTAAACCTCGCCAGAGTGAAATATTGCTGGCGGGGTGGGAGATGCTATCGGGTCTGGAGAATTCAACTTTGAGCCTGATGAAGACATTTAAATTACATTAAAAATAGATTAGAATCACTCACTTGGTCTTCCTGCCGCTTTCCAGCGAGGTCTCGACCGCACCTGCTCTCCGGCGTTGGGAGACGTGCATGCATCAGGAACCCACGCATGAATCCTGCGAAATGGCTGACATGTGTATCCCCCAACCCAACATGCCAAAAGACGTGCGCGTCAGAACGGGAGAATCAGGCCCTACACTTTTCAGCTACGCTCAATACTTTCGACATAAATACTGTCCATTTCAATGACACTTCACTGAAATCACTTACTCAGTTGGAACTGTAGCAGAAGATGATGGATTAAACTCCAACTACGGTCTTGTCTTGCTATAAAGTAGTAATGTTACTGATATTACTGTTACCATTTTGTCTTTGTTTCTTTCTATCACTGCATTCATTTTCATTTGTAAGCCATGCATATAAACAAATTAAAGGACAGACAGGAGCAAATTGACTGGCCCATCGGATCTTTTCCCAAACAGTCATGACAAAACTGTACATTGAAACACCCTGTGGATCCACCCATTTATATTCATGTCAACCTAACAGATGTGAAAAAAGGCAGCTAAAAGCCCTAGGCCAGGGAAATTGCTCTCTGACACCAAAGTGAATTCCAGGGAACCTTTTGTATGAATTAATATTAGTGACAGGAAGGAGCTGGTCTCAGTTCTTTCTTAAATCCACACTCACACATGAACCAATTACTCACTGCAAATAGTAAAAGGAGCAACCTCCTGACATCTGACCTAGTTCATGCTTATGTAGGTTAGATGCATTACTCCACATTTTCCAGGCCCTTTCCAACTCAAATAATCTGCCATCTCAATAGTCTACTTTGTTCGTCAATTTAATTATGTCAATTAAATTTCCCCAAAGTCCAAGCATTTCTAGAGTTAAGAAGCACTCGTTAAGCCCATAACTGATAATGAAGCATGCAAAATATTGATCTGCATATTTTAACTTTGTTATAATTTTCTTGTTAACCTAGGTTGACCGCAGAACAATAGATAACCATGGGTGAGATTTTTAATTTCAAATCAACAATGCCATTTATTATGTGAGATTTATGAGACAAAGCGCATTACTTAACTTGTTTGGAAATGAGGGCAGTGACAGGTCATACAATTAACAGTGTAATGGGCGCAAGACCACTGCAGTTGTAAAAAATTTTTCTGTAGCTCAGCACCTATTTTTGTGATGCGCTCAGATCCAGTGTAACTTTTGATGATCAGCAGTCCTGCAGCCTAAGAAGTCAGATAAAAGAGTCATGGTCACCTTATTTAATGGACAAACCAATTCAAATATTCAGCTATCCTTCGGGAACGCTGCAACTTGCTTATTTCATAGCAATTTTAATGCATAACAATTTGTAGTTGACCCTCCTCTGTGTAAAGCTGCATTGTCCCAGATGGAAGCCCTGTTACTGCTCCTTCTTACTTAATGCTGTTTCGGAGGTTGGTAAATTGAAAGGTACAGTAACAAGGCTACACTGTTATACATACAAATCCCAGAGAACAAGAACATTGCATTGTCAGAGACATAATCTTATAGATTAGGTTTTAAGACTGAGGATTTGTCTCCTAGTCCTGCTAGATGATAAAGACTGTTTGATATTGTTGGCAGGTCTAAAGTGTACTGAGTAACAAGCAGAGGTTTACCGGGTGTCCTGTTTCCTAGGTGCTTAATCGAAGTGACATGTGGTATTTCAGCTGTGCTACCTTTTTTTTCGACAAAGTCCCAGATTCTGCTCTGATCACTGTTTTATCTGATAATATATAATTCAGTTTCAATTGTACACTTCCCTCCTACTCATACTTCCACATGTAATATTCTGTTATCCCAGTTGTCTACCCTGCATATTTTCAGTCATGGAATAACTTGTACCTTCAATGCTTAGGAGGTAAATTGGCAGAGCGGACTGCCCACTTGAGGAAGGTCAATATAATCTCCCCTAGACTCCTTTATTTTTGTTTTTATTTTATTGCAAGGTAATTCATATGTGAAAAACTCTTTTAAAATGTCCTTTATATCTGAGTGAATTCAGCCAAATAATGCTGAAACCATTTAATTCACTCTACAGAAAGGAGTGTGAAGCAGAAACTCTTCATATGCTGAGTGTAATCATGGCTATGCTTTTATGCTTTTATTCTTCCATAACCTCATCATGGGAAAAGGTGATTTTAACAGGAGCAGGGCAGGCAATTGGACTAACGGCACCATACCTACACAGGAAGGAAATGAAATATAGGGCCCTATTTTGCCATTTTGATTTTAAGTACTGGGCGGATTTGAATCTGGGGGCCCAATTTTACCATCAAGTTGTGCTGTTTTCGGGCGTGAAAACTTGGTAAAGTCAGGCGTGGGGCAAATAGCACAATCTGCGCCTGCCTCTGAAATACTCCCTGTTTCAAGTCTGCTCAGCACTTTGGATCAAAATGGTAAATTAGGGCCTAGGAGCTTTTCAGGTCCGACATCTAGACCCGTTCTCAGGCACCCCTATATGCACTAAGTCGGCAAAAATATCAGTGAGTCCGAATCACACTGCAGAAGCCTGTGGGCAGGGCTTAATCCACCTGAAATCCTGCAGCTCCGATTGGCGCCTCCAAATGGTCATGAACAGAAAAAATGATAGAATGCGGCTCCCCTACCACATCGCTCCCCGGCTGAATAATGCCACCCCCAACCTCCACAGACATTGCCCCACCCTCATAACATGAGGGGCGGCACTGTAGCACAGTGGTTAGCACTGCTGCTTCACAGCTCCAGGGACCTGGGTTTGATTCCCGGCTCGGGTCACTGTCTGTGTGGAGTTTGCACATTCTTCTCGTGCCTGCGTGCATTTCCTCCGGGTGCTCTGGTTTCCTCCCACAGTCCAAAGATGTGCAGGTTAGGTTGATTAGCCATGCTATAATTGCCCCTTAGTGTCCTGAGATGTGTAGGTTAGAGGGATTAGCAGGTAAATGTGTAGGGATATGGGGATAGGGCCTGGATGGGATTATGGTTGGTGCAGACTCGATGGGCCAAAGTGCCTGTTTCTGCACTGTAGGGTTCTATGGTTCTATTACTTACTTGCTTATCCCCCCACCCCCTCCCACCACCCAGACCAATCACGTGTCCCTCTCCCTGCTTCCCCTTATTGATCTCAGGCAGAGCGGCAGCAGAACCCCTTCCCCTCCACTGATCTCAAGCAGAGTGGCAGCAGAACCCCTTCCCCTCCCCTCATCTCAGGCAGAGTGGCAGCAGAACCCCTTCCCCACACTGATTTCAGGCAGAGCGGCGGTGAGCCCCCTCCACCCTCCTCCCCCCCCAACTGCCCCCCCAACCCACTCCCCCCACCGTTCTCAAGCAGAAAGCCGTTGGACCCCACCTTCCCACATTCCTCAAAGAACAAAGATCAACCCAGCACGGGAAACAGGCCCTTCGGCCCAACGAGCCCGCGCCGCCGCATCACCCTACACCTACCCGTCCCTGTGTGTATGTGAGTGGAACCCCTAACTTAGCCAGATTCAGGGAAGAATAGTGTCAATTTGTTATACCAATCAGCCTAAGAGCACATCTTTGGGGTGTGGGAGGAAACCGGAGCGCCCGGAGGAAACCCACGCAACCAGAGGGAGAATGCGCAAAGTCCCACAGACACAGGCCCAAATCCATGTATCTGCACAGCTAGCAGTGCTAGTCACCGAGCTGTTGCGGCGCCCGTCTACTGGTCCAGGATCAAGCACACACACCGACACGAAGTACTAGGCCACTCCCGGAACCTCCAAGGGCAGCCCACGCACGACCCATCGTGTGCATGCCCCTTGTTTGACAACAAGGTGGACCGACACCTGCGGAATAAAAAGACAAAAACATTAACATGTAAGTCTACATTTCCGGTGTTGTCCCGAGGCTCTGACCCTATTTAATACCCCCTACTATAACCGTCCATCCTTGTTTCGCTCATGTGTCTATCTAAGTAAACCTTAAACAAGTCCAACGTGCCTGCCTCCATCACCCTACTCGGTAGCGCGTTCCATACCCCCACGACCCTCTGCGTGAAGAACCTTCCTCTCATATCCAAATTATACTTCTCCCCCCTCACCCTTAGATCGTGACCTCTCGTAATTGTCCCCAATCTAGGGAACAGCCTACCACTATTGACTCTATCTATTCCCTTCAGTATTTTATATACCTCTATCATGTCCCCCCTTAATCTCCGTCTTTCCAAGGAGAAGAGTCCCAGTTTCTCCAACCTTTCCTCGTAATTCAGTCCTTCCATGCCAGGCAACATCCTGGTAAACCTCCTCTGCACTCTCTCCAGAGTCTCCACGTCCTTCCGGTAGTAAGGTGATCAGAACTGGATGCAGTACTCCAAATGCGGTCTAACCAACGTTCTGTACAACTGAAGCATTAGACGGCAGCTCCTATACTCTATACCCCTTCCTATAAAGGCTAGCATTCCATAAGCTTTCCTCACAACCTTCTCTACTTGTGTCGCCACCTTCATGAACCTGCACTCCCAGGTCCCTCTGTATTTCTATACTCCTAATTGGTCTACCTTTTATCACGTAGCTCCTCTCTGCATTATTCCTTCCAAAATGCATCACCTCGCATTTGTCAGGATCCATCTGCCACCTATCTGCCCAATGCACCAACCTATCTATATCCTGCTGTGTCACCTGACATTCCTCCTCGGTATCTGCCAATCCTGCCATCTTGGTGTCATCCGCAAACTTGCTGATCACACCACGTACGCTCTCTTCCAAGTCGTTTATATATACTACAAAGAGGAGAGGTCCCAGTACTGAGTCCTGCGGCACACCACTGGTGACTGGCCTCCAGCCCGAAAAGGTCCCCTCAACAATTACTCTCTATCTCCTATTGCCCAGCCAGTTTTCAATCCACCTAGCTACCTGTCCTTGTATCCCATGTGCCTTAACCTTTTCTACCAGCCTACCATGAGGGACTTTGTCAAACACCTTACTGAAATCCATATAGATGACATCAACAGCTCGCCCATCGTCAACCGTTTTTGTCACCTCCTCAAAGAATTCTACCAGATTCGTAAGGCAAGACCTCCCCCTAACAAAGCCATGTTGCGTATCCCTAATCAGATCGCAAAGCTCCAAATGCTCATACATCCTACCCCTAAGAATTTTTTCCAATAATTTTCCTACCACCAATGTCAAACTCACTGGTCTATAATTACCAGGGTTATTCCTACTACCTTTTTTAAACAGCGGTACAACATTAGCTACCCTCCAGTCTTCTGGGACCTCACCTGTGTCCAAAGAAGAGACAAAGATTTGCGTCAGAGGCCCAGCAATTTCATCTTTCACCTCCCTAAGCAGCCTGGGATAAATACCATCAGGCCCCGGAGCTTTATCCGTCTTTATGCTACCTAAAAGCCTTAGCACTTCCTCCCTCGTAATGGACATTTCCTGCCACTGATCAACAGCTCCCTCCAAGACACTGCACGACACTGATCCCCTCTCCTTCGTGAATACCAACGCAAAGTATTCATTCAGGATCTCCCCCATTCCCTCCGACTCAATACATGACTCCCCTCCTTTTCCCTAAGAGGACCAATTTTCCCTCTAACCACTCTCTTGCTCCTAATATAGGAGTAAAATGCCTTTGGATTTTCCTTAATCCTGTCAGCCAAAGCCATTTCATGCCCTCTCTTCGCCCTTCTAACTCCCCTTTTTAGCTCCCTCCTACTCTCTCTATATTCCTCCAGCGCACTCTCCGTACCCAGTTGTTTTGACCTAACATATGCCTTCCTCTTCTTCCTGACCAAGTCTTCGATACCTCCTGTAATCCACGGCTCTCTAATCCTACCTTTCCCATCCTTCCGCTTAACCGGCACATGCCTTTCCTGCAACATTTTCAGTTTGCCCTTAAAAGCCTCCCACTTGCCAACCGTGGACTTGCCAGCTAACAGTGTCTCCCAATCAGTGTCCTTCAGCTCCCTCCTAATCCGGCTATAGCTCGCCTTCCCCCAGTTCAGCACCCTCCCCTTCAGACGGCACTCATCCCTTTCCATTTTTATCCTAAAGTAGACGGACTTGTGGTCACTGTTAGCTACATGTTCGCCTACCTCAACCTCAACCATCTGCCCCGGCTCATTTCCCAACACTAAATCCAGTATAGCCCCCTCCCTAGTCGGGCTAGTTACGTACTGCTCTAGGGACCCTTCCAACACATATTTTACAAACTCCTCTCCCTCCGTACCCCCAGCTCTAGGCCCCCTCCAATCCACTCCAGGAAGATTAAAGTCACCCACTACAACCACCTTATTCTTTCTGCACCTATCCAAAATGCCCCTGCAAATACCTTCCTCCACTGACCTCGGGCTGTTGGATGGCCTGTAGTGTACCCCTAGCATTGTAATCTCTCCCTTTTTATTCCTCAACTCCACCCACAGCGACTCGATCCCTAACTCCTCCATATTGTCCTCCCTCTGCACTGCTGTGATGTGCTCCTTTACTAACAGTGCCACCCCACCACCTCTCTTCAACCCTCCTCTGTCACACCTAAAACACTTATACCCAGGAACATTCAGCTGCCAGTCCTGACCTTCACGTAACCACGTCTCCTCCACCAATCTCAAACAGACAGCCGTCAGATGCTCAGCACTTAACTCCTCACTAACTGGAGCGTCTGAATCGGGCTTTTGTGGAGTATGTCTGTTTTGCACCGAATCTGGATGGCTGAACATGGTGGTAAAAGGGGGAATGGCGGTAAGGTTGGGCGTGCAGCACATTAAGTCAATTTAAATGCATGCCATTTTCAGGCCTTAGTGAAGGGGGAACTGGCGCAGAGGCAGGCATGGATCGCACTGTTCGCCTCAAACCCGACTTTGCCAAGTTTTCAAAAACTTGATGATAAAATCAGGTCCATAGGGTACAAAAGTTAACACATAGCAAAAGGAAAAGGATAGGCAGCAAAAAACATTGAGAATAAAGAAAATAATTAGCAGAAAGAGACTGAATTGAAATGCTGGAAAGAGAAGAAATGTTATCACGCCACCTAAGTATCAGAAACAGAGTAGTACGACCATTCCTTTACACATGAACACCAAGATTGCTAAAAAACTGTCAAGAAATAAGCCTTTCTGCATTGTGATGATGTCTGCCTTCATGCATTATAAAAGGAACCCATATTAAGTACATAACATGACATGCTGTCATAATATGAAACATTGGTAGTGGATTGAGTTAGATTCTCTGAATTATTGTCCCTGAAACTGAACCTCTTTTGTATCAAGTAGACATGGAGGGATGGATTGTTCGTAAACATGTGGATCACTTGAGGAGTAGAGAAATACCCCAGCAGTCAGTGTTGGCATCAAGAAATGTTTTCGATCACATAAGCACTGAACTACGTGATTGACCTGTTATAGACATAATTGATTTTTTTTTCATTCATTCGTGGGATATGGGCATTACTGGCTGCCCAGGGTTTATTATGATGTAGTGATGCCGGCGTTGGACTGGGGTAAACACAATAAGAAGTCTCACAACACCAGGTTAAATTCCAACAGGTTTATTTGTAGCAAACGCCACTAGCTTTTGGAACTGGTCAGGTGGGTGGGAGTTCAGAGCTCCCACCCACCTGACGAAGGAACTCTGAACTCCCACCCACCTGATGAAGGAACTCAGAACTCCCACCCATCTGATGAAGGAACAGCCAGTTCCGAAAGCTAGTGGCATTTGCTACAAATAAACCTGTTGGAATTTAACCTGGTGTTGTGAGACTTCTTACAGGATTTATTACTCATCCCTAGTTGCCCTTGAGAAGGTGCTGGTGAGCCCTCTTCTTGAGCCGCTGCAGTCCACGTGCTGTGGGTTGACCAACAATGTTATTAGGGTGGAAATTCCAGGATTTTGACCCAACAGTGATAAATTTCTAAGTTAGGACAGTGAGTGGCTTGGAGGGCAACTTGCTGTGGAAGCGAGTAATAATAAACTGCTGTGCCGGAAGGGGTACCGTTATTGCAGTTTCTGTTAACATCAATCCTAAAGGAGCATCTCAGACTACAGAATTGCACCGCTCGACAACAAACAGAAAACCCTCCATCAGAAACTCAATTTATAATTGTCTAACTCACGTATATAATGTTTAGTTAGAATATAGGACTGAGTAACTTAGTTATATAAAATTGTATAAAGGAGATAAAGGGGGAGGAATATGATAATTTGTGGTGATAGCTCGTTTAAAGGTAACACAGCAGTGTAAGGGCCATCTAGCATGGGGGGCCAATTGGGATTATCCAATCAAACTGGGTAATCATCCCAGGAAGTGATGTTTGTTCTGTCGCAGTCACCTAGAATGCCATTATGACTATGATAAGAGCCATTTTAGTGCTAGGGCAGGGGTGGAATATCATTGAAAGGATTCAAAAATGGAGGAATGGGCATTGATTTGAGAAGAAACAAAACAAAAGGACTTTGGAGAGGAAAGGGAAGCTGGTGATGAGGTGGTAGTTTATAACAATAGAGGTGTCAAGGGTTGGTTTTTGAGGGGAGAGTCATGCCAGCAGAGCTGAAGGAGATGGGGAGACAGAATTGCTGCTAACAATGTCAGAGAATATGGGAGACAAGAAGAGAAGTTGCATGGTTGATTCATTTACTGCAAATAGGTTTGAAACAACAGCATAAAATGAGGTCAGACAAGGAATGAAGAGAGATAGGAGAGAAACTAGAGAATGGCGCAGATTCAAGACCAGGGCAGGTGGGTATGTCTTACAGGGAGTTCAGCCTCGTGCTTTAGACGAATGGAGGAACTGGCAGAGAATCTCAGTCAGATGGTCTCAATCTTTTTTTTTACACTTTATTTGTTAGTGTCACAAATAGGCTAACTTAACACTACAATGAAGTTACTGTGAAAATCCCGAGTCATCACATTCTGGTGCCTGTTCGGGTACACTGAGGGAGAATTTGGCATGGCCAAAGCACATAACCAGCACGTCTTCTATTGCGAGAGGAAACCGGAGCTCCTGAAGGAAACTCACGCAGACACAGGGAGAACATGCAAACTCCACACAGACAGTGACCCAAGTCGGGATTTGAATCTGTATTCCTGGCACTATGAGGCAGCAGCAGTACTAACCACTGTGCCACCATGCTGCTATCTTGGTGACAGTTTCATGAGCTGCTCACACATTGCTGGAGAGGAGGGTAGAGGTGTCAGGGGGAAGGAGTTTCAAAAGAAGCTGAGGGTTATCTTTGCATTCCAGGATGATCCTGGAATAGTGAGCAGCCTTCATTAATTAAAGTAGGGCCGGATAGTGCCTGAGCCAGATATTACAGTGGAGAGCTAAGCCAATTGTCTGCTGAATCAGTTTAAGCCTTCATCTCTTGGACTTACGGGAACAGATTTGAGAGTTGCACCTGGGAAATGACCAGGGTGAGATTCCCAGGGAATTAGGGCATCAAAGCTGGAGGTGGGGGTGTGGTTGAGGAGACTGATGGCTGCAGAATGTCCTAACAAACAAATGGCCAAAGGTTGGAATACAGAGTTTTGAAAGTGCAGTTGGAAATAAATTGGGCAGAGCTTTCTTTAGGGACTGATACAGAAGGAAGTAGACTCTGGAATGGAAGACATGACCTTGGTAAAGAACAATACAAGAAGATTGTGAGGGATCTGTTATTTATACCACCAGAGTAACAAGACCATATGAGGCAAGGGTATGAAATGGGAGACCTTGAATACATGTCGGTGACTTTACATGGAAGGTGAATTAAAGGAGGATTGGAGGGCAATGATTTCAGAGGAGAGAGAATGAGATGAAATAAGATGGAGGTTCAAAACACGTAGGTTGAATAGTCAAATTGTGCAGAAGCAGAGGGAGGAAATTAGTGAGGTAGGTTGTTGAGAAAATTGACATAGTAGCTGTTCCGTTGTAGACAGCCAGGACTTTAAATGAGAAATGATGGGTTAGAATGAGATAAGATGCTCAACGGAGGAGAAAGTGCCAGAGGAATAGAGAGACAGACTAAGGTAGGATTTGCTCATAACAGCTACATTGCCCCTGCAACAGTCTGGGCAATGCAAGTGGTAAAAGGCATAGTAAGACTGAGAAGGTTTCATTGAGAGACAAAGTGTCATCTACCCTCAGATAAATTTTCCTCAAAGACATCAATTGATTGCAGACCCTAGTTCAAGAATGGGCGGACTTTCTGGAGACAGATGCAGAGAGGGATAGTCATAACTAAACCACTGGTAAAATCCACAGGATCAGCAGTCAGAAGGATGTACTGTATAAAGAGAAGGCTGGAAAGATCATCCCCTATCTAGCAGCTGGACAAGAAGATCAGCAGGAGAGTAGGATGGGATAGTGAGAGTTGCTGCTTGTGTGCAGGCAGTGATGGGTGCCTCGATGGGCCCTTTGCAGAGAGCCCAGAGAGACACAGAAGAAAGCCCTAGGATTTTGTAGCAAGGACTGAAGCCTGAGATGCCAGCAGGTGAGTAGGAAAGTCGAGAAGTACTGAAAGGTTGGATTAGAGAGGAGAAATGAAAAGAAGCATAATGAAAGGAGGAAAAGATCTCAGAGGGACTGAGAGGAAGAAAGCAAAAAGAGGGAGGAACATTATAAAGTGGTGGTGGAAGTGACAGGCTAGGATCCAGAGCAGCAGCCAAAGTGTATGTATGGATGCATATGGGGAAAACTTAAATTACATAGAAATGGTTATGTAGCATTAATGAAGATGAATATTTCCTGTGGGTGTGAGGGGAGACAATAGGACAGATTTGAAAGTAAAAGTTAGAAGTTGTGTAGTTATTTACAGGGTAGAGTATCAGAGGATGCATTGATGGAAAATTTGCAAGACAGAGAGATGACAGCAAATTTGGAGGTTAGTGGAAGAGGTGGAGAGATGTGCTTCAGTCCTAGACTGGCTTGTGAACTTGTTCTCTCGGGAAATTGTAACACTTGGCACAACACATTTGCACACTAATTAATTTTTGCCAACTGAGGAAGCTATTCTTTCAAACCAGGCTCTGAATTTTTTTTTCAAAATGATGACTCTCTTGTGTAAAAGTAAATAATTTGTTTCAGATACTTCTATTTCCATTTGATTCTTCAATTTTCCATAAAGAAGAAACTTCCAAAGTTAAACTGTTTATAATAAATGATACAAATTCATTTCATGATATGAACTTCAAAGATTGCAATTGAAATGATTTCCTATCCTGCCATTTTTCAATTAAAAATAAAAGGAATTATATTGTTTTTATTGGGATGAAAGTTTGAATAATGAACAGTCTCCTGTCTGAACGCATATGGTTGTATAAAGCCAACGTTTTAAATTGTTTGTTGTTACAACCTCTTACAAAGCATTTAATGTTTTTACATGAGCTTATTAATCCAATACAACATAGTAGTCAAAAAGACAGTTGGAAAACAGTCCTCTATAATATTTGTGAAGATCTTCTCTACGTTATTCATTCCAAGTACATGAGCATAAAAATCCAGGCTGGTACTGTCAAAACTCTGTACCACTGAGAACATACTGCATGGTTAGAGGTGCCGGGGGAGTTCTCCCGTCCCACTCACCATGGGAATCGCAGAGGGCAGTGGGGGGTAGACCATGCACAAGTCCATTGACTTGAGGTGGGATTCTCCAGTTTTGGGGCAAGCACACCCAGAGAATCCTACCTGCCATCTTTAAGATAAGTAATTAACCAAGGAAATGTCAGTCCTGTCAAGTGAGTGTAAAAGATTCCATGACATTATTGGAAAGAAAAATCCCATTATCCTCACTGTCAATAATTATCCCCCAGTCAACATCACTAAAGCAGATTATCTAGTCATTATCAGATTGATATTCATGGGAGCTTGCTGTGCACATTCTGGCTGCTGGGTTCCTGACTTGCAACAGTGACTACACCTCAAAAGTATTTAATGGACCAAAAAGAGCATTGGGGTGTACTGAATTCATAAAAACTGCTTTATAAATACAAGTCTTTATTTAGTGTAGTCGTAGAAATCTATGTATGGCAAATTATCTTATAACAGTAAACAGAGAAAATGTTTCCTCCCTGAGAAATTAAGGAGTTAAGGTGGCTTGGATCCTTAATTATTTTACTGGCAACAGAAGCTTTTTCATCTTATCTTCAGAAGCAATTGCTATGCCTGTCAGGTTGTGATCATCTTCACAGTTTATTCAGCATTGCCAGTAACACAACTAACAAACATATTTTGGTTTTCTTCTATGACATTAATATATGTTAATTATGATTTTCCAAGCAGGTTTTTCCATCCTTTGCAGCATTTTTAACTGATTGAAAGCTAATTTCCTTACAGATTTTGTGGTCCTTCATCTGGAAATACTACTACTTAGAAGTATAATAGTGTCAATAACTACATTTAATTTGGAATATTCATTGCAGTAAGAAGATAAAGTTGCACGTTTGCATGTGTCTCATTTTTTATCTTGTGACAATGTAGGTAATTTACTGACACAGACAACTTCATTTACTTTATTCCCAAGGTTCCTTGTTGCTTTTACTCCTCTTTGTTTCCCAACACAGACAGCATTTAACTTAATTTGGTTCTATTTGTATGTATTTTCACAACAGCCTTCAGTGCATCGACAGTCTTCACTAGGCCCTTTATTTAACTTTGCATTTTAGCTACTATAACAAACCTCAGATTTCCCCATTTTTATCTTTGAAAAAAATCTATCACAGTGCCTCAGAAGATAATGAATAAAGAAAGACAATGTTGTATTTTATCTCTTGCCCATTTTATTTTGACATTTTTAATTATTTTGGAGGCATTCCTATTTCAGGTTTTGTAATTTTCCCCTTCCAAAATTAATCCAGTAATCCATCATTTAATTCTGCCCACATCTGCCAATATATCTCACAATTGAATTTCTAAGTGAGGATAACACATAATATCTGTGTCTTACCTATTCATTTTTCTAAGGCAGTCTTTTATGCCTGTAATCAAAAGGTAAATATAAAAGCCACAAAATTCCCTTGGTAGATTCACAACAGGTATTCTTTATTTGTAGTCAAGAAGCAAGGATATGGATTGTTTCATTTTCCTGTTTTAATTTGTGACTTAGTAATAACCAAACACTACATCATTCTCTTCAAAGAATCAAATTCTATTGAAAACAATTGTGTTGACTTTGTGAAAGACATAACATTCACTCTGCACTATTGTTGTGTCATGGACAGGAAAGGGGTTAATTTGAACAGCAGCAATTTCTCCTCTCACCACCCATCCATAAACATAAATGTGTTTTTATTTATTTCCCTCTTTATATGAGATTCTGTATTTTCCAACCCCATGATTCTGGTGTAATCCAATTTCCTATTCATGATCCAACAGCAAACTTGAGATAGGATGACCTTAAAAGGGTTATTTTGTTTGTACACAATTGCAGTGTGATGGGAGGGTCACAATGGTGCCTCCACATTCAGGTTGTGAAAAGAGGGATAGAGAAAAGAAGGTTTTGCAGTGCAAAGACTACAGAGAAAATAAATATTGGGGGCAATCCTCCCAAAAGTGCTCAATTGGCAGGAAAACGGTTCTAAATCCCAACTGTTTTGTCAGTTCAGCTTCTCACTTAAATCCTCCCACCCTGTGCACTGCAGAGGTCCCAGTCGTGAATATCATTAAAAAACCCCCTACCCCAGAGCGACCTGATGCACAGCCCACCCCCTCTCAGCAATGGCAATTCCTCCACGCTCCTCACCGTGGCAGACCCCCCATCGCTAACCCACCCTCAGGGTCAGACTGTCCCCCACCCCCCCACTCCGGGAGGCAGGCTCCTCCCTGACAGACCACTTTCCCTGAAAGTGGAACTGAGCCACTTCAGATCAGCCATGATCTTATTGAATGGCGGGGCAGGCTCGAAGGGCTAGATGGCCTACTCCTGCTCCTATTTCTTATGTTCTTATGTACCATCACCCCCCTGCCCTCCCCAATCACTGCCCTCTCTCCATCCTAGACCAATCCTGTCTGCAGAGTAACAGCAGGACCCCCATCACACTGATGGCCCCTAGGCCCACCCATAATAGGCCCCACTCCCTTGGCATTGCCCGATGCCTGATGGGCAGTGCCAAGATGCCCCTTGGGCATGGGCAACTTGTTCCTTGGGCAGTGCCAGGAGGCACTGACTGGCATTGCCAGGGTGCCTGTGCCCAGGGGGCACCACCTCTCTGCCACCCAACCCCCTGTGGGGTCCAGCTTGCTCCCCCCCTTTATTCCAGTGGGGTCTCCGAACATGGGGAGCTAGTCTGAACCCTGCTGGAGTGAAGTACTCTTAGTGGGACGGGGAATTCAGTCGGGACCTGACGGATCCCGATAATGACCTGCTCAACATACTTAAAATACATTCTTAAAAGATTCAAATTACTTACCTGCTTTCCCGTTGGCTTCCAGCGTGGCCTGAAAGGCAACTGTTTGCCTGCTCTGTGAGATGTGCATGCATTCCCAGTGCATGTGCAAATCCCGGTACAAGGCCGGCAATGTGCATCTTCCACCAGGACCTGCTAGAAAAGTTGCAGGTTGGGATGCTAGAATCGCTGCCATTTTTTGACATGGGTTCCAGAGTCCAGAATCAAAGTTTAATGAGTTTGGGGGCTGAAGACCAATGCTGTATAATTCACTATTCTGGTGGTGTTGACGTCACACGATGAGATAGTCACACTGAGGTGAGTGGGGCTTGTCGATGGTGTGGAATTTTCAGCAGAAGCAGTGTAGATTAGGTGATTTTTAAATGTAAATGGTTTAATTGGACAGGAAGTTATCTCTTGCCTCAAAGAGTTGGGAGCTGCCTACTTGCTGCTAACAGCAAAGGCAGGTAGCAGCCATGTTGTGGGCTACCGCTGCCTTGCCAATTAGGACAGGCAGCCCTGGGAAAGCCATGGAGGTGAAGTGAAACAAACAAGAGAACAACCAGCGCTCTTGCCGACAATTGTTGGCCACACAAGTTTGTTTCCAAGACAACTCCATGGCCACTTATTTGGGCCCCACAATGGATCCAACAAGACTATTAGAGCTTGCTCAAAAATATTTGGAAAATGACATTTGAAAATAGAGAGGACCATTAACAAGCTCCTTAAGGATCATAAGAGTCAATTAATTGGCAGTATTTCTATATTGCATCCCTCCCACCACTGGCCCTTTCAAAATTTCAAAACTGTCCCAGAGGCATCAGAATCCCAAAATGACTCCCTGGAACATGATTTTCAAGGCTCACCCACACTGGGACCCTACTCTGCAGCCATTTGAAAATCCCAGTTATTCTGCCTAATGCAGAAATGGTCAGGGATTAGTCAGTGCATCCAGCTTCACAGATTATAGCTTTAGAACATAGAATCCCTCCAGCACAGAAGGAGGCCATTCAGCCCATTGAATCTGTACCAACCACAACCCATCCAGGCCCTATTCCCATCATCCCACATATTTACCTACTAGCTCCCCTGACACTAAGGGGCAATTTAGCATGGCCAGTCAACTTAACTCGCATATCTTTGGACTGTGGGAGGAAACTGAAGAACGCAGAGGAAACCCATGCAGACACCTTTAGTAGCAAAAAGGAAGACAAGAGACTGCACCCAAGCCACAGTGGTTGCCTGCTGTCTCTTAGAGTTTCTGAGAATCTGATAGCCACCATTAAAATAATGATTCTATATGTTAGTGGGGATACACGTCCATGGCCCAATATTGCAGTCTCTTAGGAAAGCAGCACAAGTGACTAATCCTTCTCCTCAGAGCACCACACTATATAGGAAATGGGATTAGGCTGCCCGGGAGCAAGTGACTTGCTGCTGTGAACTAGTTTCAAAGTGTGGAAGGCCACCTCAGGCACGCTTCTATTCCACAACACAAACAAGTAACTCTCTGGTGAGAATGTCCTTCAGGTTTCACTGAAAGCAAGGCATGTGCCATGAAAGTTGCATAAGAGAGGTCACTGAGGCTCTGTATTGCAAAAAAAGCTGAATACATTTCAGTTTTAGGGAAAATCAGACAGAGAGACCACATGGGTTTACGAGGAGTGCAGGTTTTCTGAGATGCAATGTACCATTTACAGGTGGTTTATGGATTACACCTGCCAACTCTGAAACTGAAAAGTGATTCTATACCTTCAGCATTCAGCTAGTATATGACTATATGCGGTATACCAAACAGGTATCCTAGGATCCTGGCAGCAGTCTTTATTCGGTGGCAGTCCATGGTGCCATCTGCACCAAATCAAATCGAAAGGTATCTACCGGGCATCAAGAGCTGCCCTTTGCTCATGACGGTGGTGCGCAGCCAATGCCAATATATACAATGTGAATATAATGGAAGTTATACTATAGCGCAGGCAGCTAGATTGCTTAAACAACACTTCCACTGTCGATCCACTCTGGAGCTGACCCTGCAGAACTTGTAGAGTTTGTGTCAAGATTCATGGCAGTCTGCTGCACATTGCACAGCCTCAGCATCACAATTACACAACTCTTGTCACCAAATATACAACGACCAGTTGTGGAAGAGTTATAAGGAAGCAGAGGAAAGGAAGGAGAAAGGGAAGAGGAAGGCAACACACTCCTTTCTGGGTGGGCTGCTTGTGATCATCTCATCTGCCTGTGTTAACAATAAACACAACCCAAATTCCCCACTCACCAAGAGTCCCATATTCTTTACCTTCCCTGTGTAACTGCCAAGGTGGGCTTGTGTCACTTCAGTTTGAACTTCTAATGATAATTTGTATGTTTCAGAGAAAGCTGAGGTGTCTGCCATCAGATGCTGCACCATGGCCAATGAAAGCTTCAAGTTCTTTGTGACCTGCCAAGTAAATTAGATTGGGCTCATACCTTACCACCTTGTCACCCACATGGCATGGTGATCAGGCAGGACTTGGCAACCTGAGTTTTAAATTACTTGGCTCCAGGATCCATTGGACCTTCTCCTTCATTTTGGTGGCAGTCCCGGCTTTTCCGTACAATGTGCTCCTCGCACTGTTTGGGCTGGTGGAGCTACCAGCTGACAGTTCCCAAGGGAGCAACATCCTCCCCCATGGGGAGGGCAGAAGTTCCAGACTGGCTCAATTTATCCCACCTGCAGTATGTTATGGCTGTAGGAAGGGCTGATGTGGAATGCTCATCTCCACACTAACTTTGCTTCCTGTCTGTGTTTCCATAACATTCTGACCATTCAGTACAGACATTCTAGCAGGCCCGCAAGTGCATTGTACAGTTAATCAATTTGCTTTGATTTGATTGGTTATTGTCACATGTATTGGGATAGAGTGAAAAGTATTGTTTCTTGTGTGCTTTACAGGTAAGACTTTTCAAAAAATTCATGTGTGGGACACAGGCATTGCTGGTTGGCCCTCATTTATTGCCCATCCCTAGTTGCCCTTGAGAAGATGGTGGTGAACTGCCTTCTTGAATCACTGCAGTCCATTGCTATCGGTTAACCCACAATACCATTAGGGAGGGAATTCCAGGGTTTTGACTCAGTGACTGTGAAGGAACAGAGATATATTTTCAAGTCGGGATGGTGAGCGGCTTGGAGGGGAACTTGCAGGTGGTATTCCCATGTATCTGCTGCTCTTGTACTTCTAGATGGAAGGTGCTGTCTAAGGATCTTTGGTGAATTGCTGCAGTGCATCTTGTAAATAGTGCATGCTGCTGCTACTGAGCATCGATCATGGAGAGATTGAATGTTTATGAATATGGTACCAATCAAGTGGACTGCTTTGTCCTGGATGGTGTCAAGCTTCTTGAGTTTTGCTGGAGTTGCACCCATCCAGGCAAGTGGGGAGTATTCATCATACTCTTAACTTGTGCATTGTAGGTGGTGAATAGGCTTTGGGAAGTCAGGAGGTGAGTTAGTTGGTGCGGTATTCCTAGACTCTGACCTACTCTTGTAACCACTGTGTTTGTAAGGTGAATTCAGTTGAGTTTCTGGGCAATGGTAGGTCCAAGGATGTTGACAGTGGGGGATTCAGTGATGGTTACACCATTGATTGTCAAGGGGCGATGGTTAGATTGTTTCTTATTGGTGATGGTCATTGAAAGAAATGACTGGTTTGAATAGTAGGTTTGCGGATGACTCAAAGGTTGGTGGATTTGCAGATAGCAATGAGGACCATCAGACGTTACAACAGGATATAGATCAGTTGGAGACTTGGGAGGGGGGAGTGGTGGCAGATGGAGATTAATCCACATAAATGTGAGGTTGTTGTTGTTCATCCATCATCATCAATGAGGACCTCGACACCATTAGTCATTTTGAGACTGGTTGCTGTGTGTCTGAAGATGGCTGATCAAGCCAATTCAGGCACGAAATGTCCTGGCACATATTGGACAGATTTGTGTAGACACTGTAGATGTTGATCTGGTGGCTCTGGACTTGCGCAGCTCGCGCTTAAGTTGTGCTTCAGCAATACACCCTACTTCGTGAGCTTGACAGCCTTTGTGGATGAGGCCAGTTTGGCTAGGGCTCCTTGGTGCCACACTCGGTCAAATGCGGCCTTAATGTCAAGGGCTGTTACTTTCACCTCACCTCTGGCATTCAACCCTTTTGTCCATGTTTGAACCAAGGCTGTAATGAGGTCATAAGTTGAGTGACCTGGCAAAACCCAAACTGTTGATGATGCCTTCCATCACTTTACTGATGATTGGGAGTAGTCTAATTGGGTGGAAATTGGCTGGGTTGGATTTGTCCTGCTTTTTGCGTACAGGACATACCTCGGCAATTTTCCACATTGTTGGGTAGGTGCAAGTGTTGTAACTGTACTGGAAGACCTTGGTTAGGGGAGCAACAATTTCTGGGGCACATTTCTTTAGTACTAATGCCGGAATGTTATCAGGGCCCATTGCCTTTGCAGTATCCAGTACCTTTTTGATATTACATGGAGTCAATTGAACTGGTTGGAGACTGGCATCTGAGATGCTGGGGAACACTGGAGGAGGCCAAGGTGGATCATCCACTTGGCACTTCTGGATGAAGAATGCTGTGAATACTTCAGCCTTATTTTTTGCACTGGTGTGCTGGGCTCCTCCATCATTGGGGATGGGGATATTTGTGGAGCCTCCTCCTCCAATGATTTGTTTAGTTATCCACCATCATTCACGACTGGATATGGAAGGACTGCAGAGCTTAGATCTGATCCATTGGTTGTGGGGTCACTTAGCTCTGTCTTTCAATTGCTGTTTTTGCCATTTGCCATGTAGGTAGTGCTATTTGGTAGCTTCACCAGGTACATACATACTGTTCATAGAATACATAGGGAAGAAGGAAAGGAGAGAGTGCAGAATATAGTGTTACAGTTATAGCTAGGATGCAGAGAAAAATCAACTTAATATATAGCAGGTCCTTTCAAAAGTCTGATGACAGCAGGTCCTTTCAAAAGTCTGATGACAGCAGGGAAGAGGCTTTCTTGAGATGGTTGGTATGTGATCTTCGACTTTTGCATCTTTTTCCCCGACAGAAGAGGTTGGAAGAGAGCATGTCCAGGATGGGTGGGGTCCTTGATCATTGGGAATATTTCTCAGCCTTCTTTTGCAAATAATGATTCTTATTTGAGTCCTCCAGAGCAGAAATGTTGCATGACCTTGCCCTCCATCAGACTGGCACCTATGTCACGCCTTTCCCTTATTCTGTCAGAAGTCCACATGCACCAAGCATATCCTGGCTCTATGCTATCTTTTAAAGTATATGCAGTGTCAATATCTGACTAGTGGCTCCGATACTGAGGACTGAATGCAGGTGCTGATTCTCCATTATCACTATCTTCCCCTCTTTCAATGCCAGGCCAATAAGGCTGTTCTTCCACTACGTACCTGATCTTCTGCCTCAATTCCACTCCTATCCTTTTCCCATTTCTCTTGACTCCCTTTTGATCTCAGCCTTTAATATATTCAATAATGGAATATCTTTAATCTCTGCAGTAGAGAATTCCAAAGTTTCATAGCTCCCTGAACAAAGTAATTTCTTCTCATCTCAGTTCTAAAAGATCAACCCCTCACTCTGAGACTGTGCCCCTTGGGGCAGCAGAAAAAAACCTTCACACCTTCTACCTTGTCAAGTTCCTTCAGAATTTTTTTTGTTTCAATGAGAAACCACAGCGAATAGATCCAATTTATTCAGCTCTTTATCATAGGACAATCTTTCCCAATCTAGTGAACCTTCACTGTACTGCTTCCAGGGTAAAAATATCCTCCCTTGAATATGGAGATCAAAACTGTTCCACATGTGGTCCCACCAAAGCTCTGTACAATTGTAGCAAGACCTTCCTCATTCTTGATGTGGAGATGCTAGCGTTGGATTGGGGTAGGAACAGTAAGAAGTTTCACAATACCATGTTAAAATCCAATAGATTTATTTGATAGCAAGAGCTTTCGGAGAGCTGCTCCTTCATCTGTCTCACCTGATGAAGGGGCAGCACTCCAGAAGATCAGGCTACCAAATAAAACTGTTGGACTTTAACCTCGTGTTGTGAGACTTATTGTTCCTCATTCTTGTCCTCCAAACCCTTGCAATAAAGACCAACATGCTATTTGTCTTCCTGATTGCTTGCTATGCACATTAACTTTCTGTGTTCCTCATCTGAGTACACCCTTTTTTTCTGAACGTCAACATTTATAAGTTTCATGGCTTTCATGAAACATTCTGATTTTTACTCTTACATAGAACCCCTACAGTGCAAAAGGAGGCTATTCAGCCTATTGAGTCTGTACCAACCACAACCCCACCCAGGCCCTATTCCCATAACCCCACATATTTACCCTGCTAATCCCCTACCACATCCCACCCAGTCTCTATTCTCATAACCCCATATAATTACCCAGTTAATCCCATGACACTAGGGTTAATTTAGCATGGCCACTCAACCTAACATGCACCTCTTTGGACTGTGGGAGGAAACCGGAGCATCCGGAGGAAACCCCCACAGACACAGGGAGAATGTGCAAACTCCACACAGACAGTCACCCCAAGCCTGAATTGAACCTGAGTCCCCGTCACTGTAAGGCGGCAGCACTAACCACTGTGCCACCATACCGTCCCAACTGTGTGCACAGGAAGCCTGAGATTTGTCAGGTCTTGGAGATGCTTACCACAGAGCTGAAGACATGTTAGTTTTAGCTTAATTACATTAATTTTAAATTACTGTGAATCCTTTTTCTTGGCATAGTTCCAGGCGTGGGGGTGGGGGAGAGTGGTGTATTCATGGCTGCAGCACACTGGTTGGGAACCACTGTTCTAAACACCAATGAATTTAGACAATGAGTTTAGACAATGAGTAAGGTTATTTGTGTGCTGCCAACATTGAAATCAATGGGTGCCATTTAATCACTCATCACAACATCTCTGACTTTATTCGGGGCTTATCAAATATCATGTCAATGCCCTTGAAAAACAAAAAAATGGTTTGTATTCACTTTGCTGTCATGAGTAGAGTGCGCTGTGGCATTGTGCTTTGTTATTCATGAATGTTCGAATCTTAGAGGCAATTGTGCTGACTTATTCAAAGAGCTTATAATTATTGTCAATGACATGGAGAGGTAAAGATGGTGATGTGTTGTTATGTTCCAGGATGCACTTATTAAAGGAATGATCCTTGCATTATAACAATGACTACATTTTAATTGTACTTCATTGGCTGTGAAGTTCTTCGGCATATTTTGAGGTATGTAATTGCAAACCTTCCTTTTTTTTCATTCCTTCCTCAAAGTCTTGATTTGATTTGTTGGGGAGAAGGGCTTGTGACATTGGTGCCAAAATCAGCTGAGTTGCGCAGAAGAGAAGGCTTTAATGCTGAGATATACGCCAATGCCTCTTCAGGAGTCACTCATTTGCGATGCTCTTCTTTATGTTTTTCTAGCCTCAAAGTTGCTGGGTTCACTTCTGCACTTACGTCAAAGTCTTTATGGACAGGATTTTTCAAATGTTGTGGTTTAATGCCCTGTCACCTGAAGAGTTGGTAGGGAACGTATCCCCACTGATTCCAGCTGACCTGCAGCTATTTAATATTCGATGGGGCATAAATTACTTAAAGACAAGACATCCTCTTCCACAAGAGCAGGAAATCCCACTTTAAAGAGATGCAGGCCAACCAGATAGCAGACACTGTCTAACCTGAGCAG
This sequence comes from Carcharhinus amblyrhynchos, assembly GCF_965287045.1. Lineage (NCBI taxonomy): Eukaryota > Metazoa > Chordata > Chondrichthyes > Carcharhiniformes > Carcharhinidae > Carcharhinus > Carcharhinus amblyrhynchos. The sequence goes on along the minus strand of NC_137331.1, from coordinate 81,132,411 downwards.
TGTCAGCTTCAATGCATTCATTAGCAGAGGTATGAAATTCATCACCCTTGACACTCAGCAATGTTGCAACTGAAGCAGACAGAACCAGAGAATCACAGAATACCACAATGCAGAAGAGGCCCTTTGGCCCATCGAGCCTGCACTGATGCATGAATTACCCTGACCTGCCCACCTAATCCCCTTGCCAGCACTTGGCCCATAGCCTTGAATGTAATGGCATGCCAAGTACTCATCCAGGTACTTTTTTAAGGATGTGAGGCATCCCGCTTCCACCATCCTTGGCTGGCTCAGGGATTGGTGTGGGAGGAATGGGTTTGAATTTATGGGACATTGGCACCAGTATTGGGGTAGGTGGGACCTGTTCGGAAGGGATGGGGTTGGTCTGAACCGTGCTGGGACCAGAGTGCTGGCGAATCGAGTAAAGAGGACTGAAGACAGGGCTTTAAACTAATTAGGGGGGGGGAGGGTGTGAGGGTAGGTGACCTTACGAGGTCTAAAGTTAAGGAGAGTGTACATGTAAGGAAAGAGGCCGAGGATGTCCCAATAATAGAGGGAGTAGGGGGCGTGAGTATAGTTGGTGGCGTTGCGGCAAATAGGGTCCAGGTGAAGGCTGGGATGAAAGCACTTTATCTGAATGCACGAAGCATTCGGAATAAAGTGGATGAGCTGATGGCGCAGATGGACACAAATGGATACGATCTGGTGGCCATTACAGAGACGTGGCTGCAGGGTGACAGGGACTGGGAGCTGAATGTACAGGGCTATCAAGTGTTTAGGAAGGATAGGCAGGAGGGAAAAGGGGGGGCCGTAGCTCTACTGATTAAGGATAGCATCACGGTGGTAGCAAGGGATGATATTGGAGCCAAGGAGCAGAGGGTGGAATCGTTGTGGGTGGAGATTAGGAACAGCAAAGGGAGGAAGACGCTGGTGGGTATCGTCTATAGGCCCCCGAATAATGATCTGGAGATGGGGCGGGCTGTTAACGCGCAAATAAGTGCGGCGTGCAGGAATGGGACGGCCGTAGTTATGGGGGATTTCAATCTGCATATTGATTGGTCGACCCATGTTGGACGTGGGGGGCTCGAGGAAGAGTTCTTGGAAGGCTGCCGGGATAGTTTCCTCGAACAGTGTGTGTTGGAGCCGACGAGGGAGCGAGCTATCTTGGATCTGGTGCTATGTAATGAAGCGGGTAGAATTAGGGACCTTGTGGTGAAGGATCCTCTTGGGGAGAGTGATCATTGTATGGTGGAGATTCTGGTGCAGATGGAGGAGGAGAAAGTGGGTTCCCGGACACGCGTCCTTTGTTTGAATAGAGGGAAATACGGTAGGATGAGAGAAGAATTGGCGAATGTGGACTGGGAGAGCGCGTTGGAGGGAGGGTCTGTTGAGGAGCAGTGGAGGATCTTTAAGGAGATCTTTCTTGGTACTCAACGGGAATTTATTCCGATGGTCAAAAAGGATAGTAGGAGGAGAGGTAATAAGCCGTGGATAACAAAGGAGGTGAAAGAAAGTGTTAAACTAAAAGCGGAGGAATTTAGAGTAGCTAAGAGTAGTGGGCGAGAAGAGGATTGGGAGAGGTTTAAATGTCAACAAAGATTGACAAAGAAGTTGATAAGGAAAGGTAGGAGAAACTATGAAGCTGGGCTAGCGCTTAATATAAAAAAGGATAGCAAGAGTTTTTATAAATATATAAAAAGGAAGAGGCTGGCTAGGGTGAATGTTGGTCCTTTAGAGGATGAGAAAGGGGACCTAGTGGTAGGGGATGGGGATATGGCTAAGGTATTGAATAACTTTTTTGTTTCTGTCTTCACGGAGGAGGACGTGAATAATTTGCCAGGTGTTAGCGATAGAAAGGTGGTAGGACTGGAGGGTCTTAATGACATTACTGTTACTAGAAAGGCGGTGCTCAACAGACTGGAGGGGCTGATTGTGGACAAGTCCCCAGGACCGGATGGAATGCATCCGAGGGTTCTGAAAGAAATGGCGGAGGTGATAGTGGATGCCTTGGTGGTTATTTTCCAAACGTCGCTGGATTCCGGGGAAGTGCTGGATGATTGGAAAATGGCTAATGTTACGCTGTTGTTTAAGAAGGGTGCCAGGCAAAAGGCGGGGAATTATAGGCCGGTTAGTTTAACGTCTGTGGTAGGTAAAATGTTAGAATCTGTCATTAAGGAGGAAATTGCGAGGCATCTTGAAGGGAATTGCTTGATAGAGCAGACGCAGCACGGTTTCATTAAAGGGAAGTCGTGTCTGACAAATTTACTGGAGTTCTATGAGGATGTGTCTAGGGCGGTGGATAGAGGAGAGCCGGTAGATGTGGTCTTTCTAGATTTTCAGAAGGTGTTTGACAAAGTGCCTCACAAGAGGTTATTGCAGAAGGTCGAGGGACATGGAGTTGGGGGTAGGGTGTTAGCGTGGATAGAGGATTGGTTGTCAAATAGGAGGCAGAGAGTGGGGGTCAACGGGTGCTGTTCGGATTGGCGGATGGTGACTAGTGGAGTGCCCCAGGGGTCGGTGCTGGGGCCTCAGCTTTTTACCATTTATATAGATGATCTGGAGGAGGGAACCGAGTGTAGAGTGTCGAAATTTGCTGATGACACCAAGGTTGGGGGAACGGCAAATTGTGCGGAGGGTGTGGAGAGTCTGCAGAAGGATCTAGATAGGCTGGGCGAATGGGCCAGGAAATGGCAAATGGAATTTAATGTTGGCAAGTGTGAGGTGGTCCACTTTGGTAGGAAAAATGGTAGGAAGGACTATTACTTACGAGGCGAAAAACTGTAGCAGGCGACGGTGCAGAGGGACCTCGGGGTCCTTGTGCATGAGTCGCAAAAACCCAGCTTGCAGGTGCAGCAGGTGGTCAGGAAGGCGAATGGGATGCTGGCCTTCATAGCGAGGGGGATTAAATATAAAAGTAGGGAGGTCTTGCTGCAGCTGTACAGGGCATTGGTGAGGCCGCAACTGGAGTACTGTGTGCATTTTTGGGCGCCGCACCTGCGCAAAGATATTTTGGCCTTGGAGGGAGTGCAGAGGAGGTTTACTAGGCTGATACCGGAGTTGAGGGGGTTGAGCTATGAGGAGAGGCTGAATAAACTGGGCTTGTACTCGTTAGAGTTTAGAAGAATGAGAGGAGATCTCATTGAGACGTATAAGATGATGAATGGGATGGATAGGATAGAGGTGGAAAGACTCTTCCCGCTCAAAAAAGACAATAGGACTAGGGGGCACAGCCTCAAGATAAAGGGGGGGCGGTTTAGAACGGAATTGAGGAGGAACTTCTTCACTCAAAGGGTGGTGAATCTCTGGAATTCTCTGCCCGTTGAAGTGGTGGAGGCTGCCTCGCTAAATATTTTTAAGACGCGGGTTGATGGGTTTTTGATAGGAGAGGGGATTAAGGGTTATGGGGAGAGGGCGGGAAAGTGGAACTGAGCAGCGACAGATCAGCCATGATCTTATTGAATGGCGGGGCAGGCTCGAAGGGCTGGATGGCCTACTCCTGCTGCTATTTCTTATGTTCTTATGTTCTTATCCTCCCAGAAAGTGCATTCCAGACCGTCACCACCCTCTGAGTGAAATGGTTTTTCCTCAAAAACCTCTGACCCCCCACTTTTAAATCGTGTCCTGTCATAACTGACCCCTCAATTGAGGGGAACAGCTGTTCCCTATCCACCCTGTCCATGCCCCTCATAGTCTTGAACACCTTAAGCAGGTCACCCCTCAGCCTCCTCTGCTCCAGAAAATACGATCCAAGCCTATCCAACTTCTCTGCATAACTTAAATGTTCCATCCCAGGCATCATCCTGCTAAATCTCCTCTGCACCTCCTCCAGTGCATTCAAATCCTTCCTATAATGTGGCGACCAGAACTGCACACAGTACTCCAGGTGTGGCCTCACTAATGTTCCATGCAACTCTATCATGACCTCTCTGTTTTTTGTAATCTGTACCCCGATTGATAAAGGTGAGTGTGCCGTATGCTTTTTTCACCACCCTATTAACCTGCCTTTCCGCCTTCAGAGATCTATGGACAAACACGCCAAGGTCCCTTTGTTCTTCAGAAATTTCCAGTGTCATAGTATACCTCCTCATCAAACTACTCCTTCCAAACTGCATCACCTCACACTTTTCAGGGTTAAATTCCATCTGCCACTTATCTGCCAATTTGACCATCTCGACTATATCTTTCTGTAACCACCCCACCAATCTTTATGTCATCAGCAAACTTACTGATCCTACTCCCACACATAGTCATCTATATTATTTATATAAATGACAAACAAATTCCATACCTCTGTGAATGAATACACTTGAAGTTTACACTATTCAGCTTTGCCAGGTTGCTGCCTTTCCAAAGATCCAGGATGCAATTGATGTTGCCCATGTTGCTTTGTGTACTCCAAAAGAAACTGTTAAGCAAGAGCAATTAGGGATGGACAGTGAATGCTGCTCTAGCCATCAATGCTCACATCCCTTAAATTAATTTTAAAAATCATCCAGTCTCTGCTGATCCTGGAAATTGTATATTTTATAATTCTCAATCTAATTGCCAAGAGTATTGTGCGAGTGTAAAATCAGGAAGCTACAGTGCCACAGGCCCTCATTATAATTTATTTAAATGAGTGCACTTGGGACTTAGCAAATGGATCACAAAACTGGCAAAGACAAGTATCTTGGGATAGAAAATTGGGATGAGCAACTTCTTTTTCACTTTGCTTCCAAAAACAGTTACTTGCTCTTATTATATATGAAATTGTGCCAAGAATGGTATGCTAATTCTAAATCGCAATACTAATTGCTTACATGAAATTTGAGGCACAGAAACAGTACATTCAGCCCAACAGGCCAATATTAGCATTGATGCTGCACATGAGTCTCCTTCTTACCAAGTTCATCTTATCAGCAGATTAAAATTAATTCCCTGACCAGGAATTGAACCCCGGACATGGTAGTGAGTGTACAGAATTCTAATCTCTAGCCTAAGGAGCTACTGACTAATCAAAATGTTTGAAGAGATAGCAAAATGTGGGAAGTTACCTAGCAGTAAAATAAAATGGTTTTTCTGTAGTATCTTTTCTGAGTTGAACTTGTCTTTCATAATCTCAAGGTATCGCAAAGTGCTTTACTGCTCATCAGATACTTGTTAATTATAGCTATTGCTAAAAAGAGAGACATGTTGCAGAAGTTTTTTCTTCTGCAGTCATCAGGACAAACACAAGAATTCAAAATTTCAGGTGATCACAACAACTGATGCTATTCAGTAAGAAGTCTCGCAACTGCAGGTTAAAGTCCAATAGATTTGTTTGGTACCACAAGCGCCATATCCTGTCCTCACGAGTGGAAAAGTTACGACGTCTTCTCCGGAGCCTTCAACATGTCATCGATGAAGATGAACATCTCGGCAAGACCATCCCCACATCACCACTTCTTGCCTTCAAACAACTGCATAACCTCAAACAGATCATTGTCCGCAGCAAACTACTCAGCCTTCAGGAGAACAGTGACCACGGCACCACATAACCCTGCCACAGCAACCTCTTCAAGACGAGCTGAATCATCATCACAAATGCCATCATCTCACATGAAAACACCATCCACCAGGTACACGGTACATACTCTTGCAACTCGACCAAAGCTGTCTTCCTAATACACTGCAGAAAAGGATGTCCTGAGGCATGGTACATTGGGGAGACCATGCAGACGCTACAACAACGGATGAAGGGACATCGCTCGACAATCACCAGGCAGGAGTGTTCCCTTCCTGTCGGGGAATACTTCAGCAGTCAAGGGCATTCACTCTCTAATCTTCACGTAAGCATTCTCCAAGGCAGCCTTCACAACACACAACAATGCAGAATCGCCAAGCAAAAATTGATAGCCAAGTTCCACACACATGAAGATGGCCTCAACTGGGATCTTGAGTTCATGATACATTATCTGTATCACCCACAACTTTCCTGAGCTTGCAAAATCTTACTAACTGTCCTAGCTTGAGACAATTCACACCTCTTTAACCTGTGCTTAACCCTCTCTCCACTCACATTGTCTGCACTTGTAAAGACTTGATTACCTGTTACGACTTTCATTCCAACTATTATCTTGTAAACTGAGTCTGTGTCTATTTACACCCTGTTTGTTGACCCAATCCTCCACTCACTTGATGAAGGGGCAGAACTCTGAAAGCCCACACTACCAAATAAGCCTGTTGGGCTTTAACCTGGTGCTGTGAGACTATGTACAGTGTCTACCCTAGTCCAAAGCTGGCATCTCCACATCATCAATATCTGAGGAGTTTTGAATATACTGTTGTCAGTGAAAGCCTTCATTTCTGATCTCATAAGTGAGGAAAAGTAACTTATTCAGCTGATAAAGCTTTGTCCCTAAGATGCTACCCCAAGAAATTTCAACAGTGATGTCTACAGGGCTAAGATGATTGGCCTCTAATAACCAGAACTATTTTCCTATCTTCTAGCTATGATTTAAGTGGAGAATTGTCACCTTTAATCCTATTGCCTTTAATTTTGCTTCATGCCATTCAGCTGAATGTTGCCTTGATGTCAAGGGCAATCACTCACGCTTTTCCTCTTGAATTCAGCTCCTTTGCCTACATTTGGTTCAAGGTATGAAGGGGTCAGGAGTTGAGTGACCCCGGGGGAAATCAACTGACCATCGGAGAGCAGGTTAGTGCTGTTTAAGTGCTGCTTGATGGCATTGTTGACGACCCCTTCCACCATTTTCCTGATCAACCATTGGGTGGTAGGGCAGTAATTGGCCGGATTGGATTTGTCCTGTTGTTTATAAAGAGGACATACTTTGGTAATATTCAAAGTTGGCGGGTAGATGTCAGTATTGTAGCTGTACTGGAGCGACTTGGCTAGACATGACTAGTTCTGGAGCATAGGTTTTCAGTATTGCAATAGGAATATTGTCAGGATTCATAACATTTGCTGTGCCCAGTGCCTTCAGCTATTTCTTTGCCTCACATGTGATGAGGTTGTGATGCTAGGGACCTCAGGAGGAGGCTGGATTGAATCATTCAGTCCACACTTCCAGCAAAACATTTCTGCAAATATTTATATATTTTCCTCTTGTGTGCTGGGCTCCCCCATCATTGATGGTGTGGATTTGTGGAGCCGCCTCTTCTAGTTAGTTGTCAGCTGTTTAATTGTCAACTATCATTCAGAACTCTTGGCTGAACTTAATGACCACAGGGGTTGACCTCTCCACTGGCAAAGTAGCCAGGGCAACTGAACCATGACTGATTTCAGAAGCTCAAAAAGATTAGCTAATCAGCCAGTTAACTGCCTGCCATCGGGGTTTGCTTGTCTGAGAAGATGAATATGCCACTCCCAAAAGCTGATCTACCTCAAATTACTCTGGAAAGGCAAATATTCTCAAATATATGAACAATAGAGGAAAGAAGCCACTTCACACTGTCATTATGCAGTGTGTACTCAGTTATTTCCAACAGGATGATGCTGACAGTCCAAAAAGATATTCTGAAAATAAAACAGGAAGTGCTGGTAACACTTAGCAGTGATGTGGAGATGCCGGCATTGGACTGGGGTAAACATAGTAAGAAGTCTTATAACACCAAATTAAAGTCCAACAAGTCGATAAGGTTGTTAGGAAGGCATACGGTGTCTTGGCATTTATTAGTAGGGGGATTGAATTTCGGAGCCGTAACGTCATGTTGCAACTGTACAAAACTCTGGTGCGGCTGCAGTTGGAGTATTGTGTACAGTTCTGGTCCCCACATTATAAGAAAGATGTGGAGGCATTGGAGAGGGTGCAGAGGAGGTTTACCAGGATGTTGCCTGGTATGGAGGGAAGGTCCTATGAGGAGAGGCTGAGGGATTTGACGTTGTTTTCGTTAGAAAGAAGGCGGCTAAGAGGAGACCTTATTGAAACGTACAAGATGATTAGAGGTTTAGATAGGGTGGACAAGTAATAGCCTTTTTCCTCGGATGGAGAAAGCTAGCATGAGGGGACAAAGCTTTAAATTAAGGGGTGGTAGTTATAGGATGGATGTCAGAAGTAGGTTCTTTACCCAGAGGGTGGTAAGGGTATGGAATGCCCTGCCTGCTGCAGTTGTAGATGCACCAAGTTTGGGGGTGTTTAAGAGGTCAGTGGATAGGTTTATGGATGGAAAGGGAATGGTTTAGGTTAGAAGGTCATTTCTTTTTTCTTAATTGGTCGGCGCAACATCGAGGGCCGAAGGGCCTGTTCTGAGCTGTAACGTTCTATGTTCTATGTTCTCTGTTCTAAGTTTATTTGGTAGCAAAAGCTACTAGCTTTCAGAGTGCTTGTTGTTCCTTCCTCAGATGAGTGGGAGATCTTTTCACAAACAGGGTATATAAAGGCACAAACTCAATTTACAGAATAATGTTTGAAATGCGAGTCTTTACAGCTAGACAAGTCTTAAAAGTACAGACAATGTAAGTGGAGAGAGCATTAAGCACAAGTTAAAGAGATTATCTACAGGCAGGAGAATTACTGAGATTTTGCAAGTCCAGCCAAGTCATGGGGGTTACAGATAGTGTGACATGAACTCAAGATCCCGGTTGAGGCCGTCCTCATGTGTGCGGAACTTGGCTATCAGTTTTTGCTCAGTGACTCTGTGCTGTCGTATGTTGTGAAGGCTGCCTTGGAGAATGCTTACCCGTAGATCAGAGGCTGAATGCTGATGACCGCTGAAATGTTCTCCAACAGGAAGAGAACAGTCTTGCCTGATGATTGTTGAGCAGTATTCATTCATCCATTGTCATCTGTTGTTGTAGCGCCTGCATGGTCTCCCCAGTGTATCATGTCTCAGGACATCCTTTCCTGCAGCGTATCAGGCAGACAACGTTGACCGAGTTGGTAGAGTATGAACCGTGTACCTGGTGCATGATGTTCTCATGTGAGATGATGGTATCTATGCCGATGATCTGGCATGTTTTGCAGGGTTGCTGTGGCAGGGTTGTATGGTGTCGTGGTCACAGTTCTCCTGAAGGCTAGGAAGTTTGCTGCAGACAATGACCTGTTTCAGGTTGTGCGGTTGTTTAAATGCAAGAAGTGAGGGTGGGGGATGGCCTTTATGAGATGTTCGTCTTCATCAATGATATGTTGAAGATTCCAGAGGAGATGTTGTAGCTTCTCCGCTCCGCTACTCTGTCCACCATGTCCCGTGTTTGTCTTCTGAGGAGATCGGTGCTGTTTTTCGCTGTGGCGCGTTAGAACTGTCGATCGATGAGTCAAACACTGGGCTTAGGGTGAGCGGGGGGGGGCGAGGTATAATTCGGATGTTAGAGGGAGGTTTTTCACACAGAGGGTTGTGCGGGTATGGAATGCCCTGCCAAGCAAGGTTGTGGAGGCAGGCATGCTGGAGTTGTTTAAGAGTTACTTAGATAGGCACGTGAGCAGGATGGAGATGGAGGGATATAGGAGACTGTTTTAAATAAGGTTCAGGAGCCTTGGGACGTCCCTGAGAATCAATTGATTCCTATGGACCTTCCAACATATTTTCTGGCTCACTTGTTTTACTTTTGAGCTTCTGGGGATTCCCTTGAATGTTTGTATAAGGATGTGCACATTATTGATGTTTTTTTCTTTTAATCCACAGGTGCTTTGGTCCGCCTTGTTGTCCAACAAGGGGCATACACGCGATGGGTCGTACAAGGGCTGCTCTTGGATGTTTCGAGAGTAGCCTAGTGCTTCACGTCATTAGTGTACGCTTAAACTGGACCAGATGCTGGGCAACATGACAGCTCAGTGACTATCACTGTTTGCTGTGCAAATACATGGATGTGGGAATTTGCGCATTCTCCCCGTGCTTGCATGGGTTTTCTCTGGGTGCTCCGGTTTCCTCCCACACCCCAAAGATGTGCTCTTAGGCTGATTGGTGTAACAAATTGTCCCTAAATTAGTCTTCTCTCAATGTGGAATGCCATTAGCATTGACAAGGGTCATGGGTGGAGAGGGAACTCATAATGTTAAAATGGTGGCGTGGGCTCGTTGGGCCGAAGGGCCTGTTTCTTGTGCTGTGTTGTTCTTTGTTTTTTGTTATATCCTGTTCTTATGAGGGCATCTTTCAGCATCTGGAGGTGTCTGTTGTAATCCTCCTCATCAGAGCAGATAAGAACATAAGAAGATCCTGTGTATATGGAGGGCTTGTCCATAGGGGATGGCTTCTTTAACATGTTTAGGATAGAAGGTGGAGAAGTGGAGCATCATGAGGTCACACCCCCACTTCTTGCCTTCAAACAAAAGCACAACCTCAAACTGACCATTGTCCACAGCAAATTACCCAGCCTTCAGGAGAACAGTGACCACGACACCACACAACCCTACCACAGCAACCTCTGCAAGACATGCCGGATCATTGACATGGATGCCATCATCTCACATGAGAACACCATCCACCAGGTACACGGTACATACTCTTGCAACTCAGCCAACATTGTGTACCTGATACGCTGCAGGAAAGGATGTCCCAAGGCATGGTACATTGGGGAGGCCACGCAGATGCTACAACAACGGATGAATGAACACCACTCGATAATCACCAGTCAAGAATGTTCTCTTTCTGTTGGGGAACATTGCAGCGGTCATGAGCATTCAGCCTCTGATCTATGGTAAGCATTCTCCAAGGCGGCCTTCACGACATACAACAGCGTAGAGTTGCTGAGCAAAGACTGGTTGCCAAGTTCTGCACACATGTGGACACCCTCAACCAGGATCTTGGGTTCATATTACACTATTTGTAATCCCCATGACTTGCCTGGACTTGCAAAATCTCACTAACTGTCCTGTCTGAGAGAATACACATCTCTTTAACATGTGCTTAATGTTCTCTCCACTTACATTGTCTGTACCTTTAAGACTTGATTAGCTGTAAAGACTCGCATTTCAATCATCATTCTGTAAATTGAGTTTGTGCCTTTATATACCACGTTTGTGAAAACATCTCCCATCACCTGATGAAGGAGTAGCAAGTACTCCGAAAGCTAGTGGTGTTTGCTACCAAATAAACCTATTGGACTTTAACCTGGTGCTGTAAGACTTCTTACAACACTTAGCAGGACAGGCCACAGAAAGGCATTCTGACTACCACAGAGCTGAGCAATGCTATGTATGAATTTCAGTGCAATGCTCGGTACATAGGTTATCCATCTCTGGCTGATAAAATCAACTAGCATGTTCCTGCAGAGTATAGACCCTACTTAACTCGCCTGTGCTTGCAAAATGCAACTGTCCCACCCAGGCCCTATCCTTGCTAATCCCTCTAATTTATCACATCCTGGGACCCTAAAGATTAATTTAGCATTTCCAATCAGCCTAATCTGCACATCTTTGGAGGAAACCAGAGCACCTGGAGGAAACTCATGCAGACATGAAGAGAACATGCAAATTCCACATATACAGTCACCCAAGCTGGGAATTGAACCCAGGTCCTTGTTGCTGCAAGGCAGCTGTGCTAACCACTGTGCCACCCCACCTTGCAGCTGCTTGGACAAAAGGAGGATTTTTCCCCTTGTGAGAGAGACAAAAAAAGAAAGCAGAGCAGGATGGGTCATTGAATTTATTTAAGGCTGAGTTAGATTGATTTTTGATAGGTTAGTGAGTCAAGAGTTATAGTGGGGTTTGGGGTGGGGAGCAGACAGGAAAGTGTAGTTGAGACCACAGCCAGATCAATCATGATCTTACTGAATGACAGAGCAGGCCTCAAGGGGCTGATTGGCTTGTTCCTGCTCCTTCTTCTTATGTTCCTATGATCCTATGTTCTTCTAGTACAAGCAGGATTGTTCATCAAAAGGCTGCAGAATCACATCAAACAGCAGGCATTTTGCTTTACATTTTGCAAGCGCAGGCAAGTTAAGCAGGATTTGTACTCTGAAGGAACATGCTAGTTGATTTGATCAGCCAGTCGCTGAGATATATAACCCATGTACTGAGCATTGCACTGAAATTCTTACACAGCATCACTCAGCTCTGTGGTAATCAGAATGTCTTTCTGAGGGAGAAATAGATGTGGCCTGTCCTGCTGAGTGTTACCAGCACTTCCTGCTTTATTTCAGAATATCTTTTTGGATTGTCAGCATCATCCTGATAGTTGGAAGTACCAGTATGCACATTGCATAATGACAATGTGAAGTGGTTTCTTTCATCTATTGTTCATATATTTGAGACCATTTGCTTTTCCACAGTAATTTGAGGTAGATCAGCTTTTGGGAGTGGCATATTCATCTTTTAAGAACATAAGAAATAGGAGCAGGAGTAGGCCATCTAGCCCTTCGAGCCTGCCCCGCCATTCAATAAGATCATGGCTGATCTGTCGTGGCTCAGATCCACATTCCCGCCCTCTCCCCATAACCCTTAATCCCCTCACTTATGAAAAACCCATCAACCCGCGTCTTAAAAATATTTAGCGAGGCAGCCTCCACCACCTCAACGGGCAGAGAATTCCAGAGATTCACCACCCTTTGAGTGAAGAAGTTCCTCCTCAACTCCATTCTAAACCGCCCCCCCTTTACCTTGAGGCTGTGCCCCCTAGTCCTACTGTCCTTTCCGAGCGGGAAGAGCCTCTCCACCTCTATCCTATCCATCCCATTCATCATCTTATACATCTCAATGAGATCTCCCCTCATTCTTCTAAACTCTAACGAGTACAAGCCTAGATTATTCAGCCTCTCCTCATAGCTCAACCCCCTCAACTCCGGTATCAGCCTAGTAAATCTCCTCTGCACTCCCTCCAAGGCCAAAATATCTTTGCGTAAGTACGGCGACCAAAACTGCACACAGTACTCCAGCTGCGGCCTCACCAATGCCCTATACAGCTGCAGCAAGACCTCCCTACTTTTATATTAAATCCCCCTCGCTATGAAGGCCAGCATCCCATTAGCCTTCCTGACCACCTGCTGCACCTGCAGACTGGGTTTTTGCGACTCATGCACAAGGACCCCGAGGTCCCTCAAGCAAACCCCGATGGCAGGCAGTTAACTGGCTGATTAGCTAATCTTTTTGAGCTTCTGAAATCAGTCATGGTTCGGTTGCCCTGGCTACTTTGCCAGTGGAGAGGTCAACCCCTGTGGTCATTAAGTTCAGCCAAGAGTTCTGAATGATAGTTGACAATTAAACAGCTGACAACTAACTAGAAGAGGCGGCTCCACAAATCCACACCATCAATGATGGGGGAGCCCAGCGCACAAGAGGAAAATATATAAATATTTGCAGAAATGTTTTGCTGGAAGTGTGGACTGAATGATTCAATCCAGCGTCCTCCTGAGGTCCCTAGCATCACAACCTCATCACATGTGAGGCAAAGAAATGGCTGAAGGCGCTGGGCACAGCAAATGTTATGAATCCTGACAATATTCCTATTGCAATACTGAAAACTTGTGTTCCAGAACTAGTCACGTCTAGCCAAGTCGCTCCAGTACAGCTACAATACTGACATCTACCCACCAACTTCGAATATTACCAAAGTATGTCCTGTTCATAAACAACAGGAAAAATCCAATCCGGCCAATTACTGCACTATCAGCCTACTGTTGATCAGAAAAGTGGTGGAAGGGGGTCGTCAACAATGCCATTAAGCTGCACTTAAACAGCACTAACCTGCTCTCTGATGGTTGGTTTTGTTTCCCCCGGGACCACTCAGCTCCTGAGTGGTTCATAGCCTTGAACCAAATGTAGGCAAAAGAGCTGGATTCAAGAGGAGAAGAGTGAGTGATTGCCCTTGACATCAAGGCAACATTCAACCAAGTGGCATGAAGCAAAATTAAAGGCAATGGGATTAAAGGTGACAATTCTCCACTTAAATCATAGCTAGAAGATAGGAAAATGGTTCTGGTTGTTAGAGGCCAATCATCTCAGCCCCAAACCATCACTGTTGGAACTTCTTGGAGTAGCATCCTAGGGACAAATTTTCATCAGCTGAATAAATGACCTTTACTCAATTATGAAGTCAGAAATGAAGGCTTTCACTGATAATTAGGAGATGTCAGGGTTAAGTTTTTAACTCAGAGGGTGGTGAGTGAGTGGAATCAGCTGCCATCGGTGGTGGTAGAAACGAACTCGCTAGGGTCTTTTAAAAGACTTCTGGATGAGTACATGGGATTTAATGGGATTGAGAACAAAGAACAAAGAACAAAGAACAACCCAGCACGGGAAACAGGCCCTTCGGCCCAACGAGCCCGTGCCGCCGCATCACCCTATAGAGAGTTATAGATAGTTCTATGGCTTGGTAGGTAAGGATATGATCAGCGCAACTTGTGGGCCAAAGGGCCTGTTTGTGCTGTAGTGTTCCATGTTTTATGTTCTATAATTGTACTTTTGAAACTCCTCAGATGCTGATGTTGTGGAGATCCTGGCGTTGAACTGGGGTAGGCAGAGTATGGAGTCTCACAGCACCAAGCTAAAGTCCAACAGTTTTGTTTGATAGCACGAGCTTTCAGAGCACTGCCACTTCATCAGATGAGTGGAGGATTGGGTTCACAAACAGGGTGTATATACACACAGGCTCAATTTACAAGATAATGATTGGAATGTCTTTACAGGTGCAGACAATGCAACTGGAGAGAGAGTTAAGCACAGGTTAAAGAAGTGTGAATTGTCTCAAGCCAGGGCAGTTAGTGAGATTTTGTAAGCCCAGGCAAGTCATGAGAGTTACAGGGAGTGTGACTTGAACACAAGATCCCAGCTGAGGCCGTCCTCATGTGTGCAGAATTTGGCTATAAGAACATAAGAACATAAGAAATAGGAGCAGGAGTAGGCCATCTAGCCCTTCAAGCCTGCCCCGCCATTCAATAAGATCATGGCTGATCTGTCTTGGCTCAATTCCACTTTCCCGCCCTCTCCCCATAACCCTTAATCCCCCCTCTTATCAAAAACCCATCAACCCGCGTCTTAAAAATATTTAGCGAGGCAGCCTCCACCACTTCAACGGGCAGAGAATTCCAGAGATTCACCACCCTTTGAGTGAAGAAGTTCCTCCTCAACTCCGTTCTAAACCGCCCCACTTTTACCTTGAGGCTGTGCCCCCTAGTCCTACTGTCTTTTTTGAGCGGGAAGAGTCTCTCCACCTCTATCCTATCCATCCCATTCATCATCTTATACGTCTCAATGAGATCTCCCCTCATTCTTCTAAACTCTAACGAGTACAAGCCTAGTTTATTCAGCCTCTCCTCATAGCTCAACGCCCTCAACTCCGGTATCAGCCTAGTAAACCTCCTCTGCACTCCCTCCAAGGCCAAAATATCTTTGCGCAGGTGCGGCGCCCAAAACTGCACACAGTACTCCAGCTGCGGCCTCACCAATGCCCTATACAGCTGCAGCAAGACCTCCCAACTTTTATATTCAATCCCCCTCGCTATGAAGGCCAGCATCCCATTCGCCTTCCTGACCACCTGCTGCACCTGCAAGCTGGGTTTTTGCGACTCATGCACAAGGACCCCGAGGTCCCTCTGCACCGTCGCCTGCTGCAGTTTTTCGCCCCGTAAGTAATAGTCCTTCCTACCATTCTTCCTACCAAAGTGGACCACCTCACACTTGCCAACATTAAATTCCATTTGCTATTTCCTGGCCCATTCGCCCAGCCTATCTAGATCCTTCTGCAGACTCTGCAGACTATCAGTTTCTGCTCAGCGACTCTGTGTTCTCGTGTGTCTTGAAGTCGCCTTGGAGAATGCTTACCCAAAGATCAGAGGCTGAATGTCCTTGACTGTTAAAATGTTCCCCGACAGGAGCGGCCTGGTGATTGACGAGCAGTGTCCATTCATCGGTTGTCATAGCGTCTGCATGGTCTCGCCAACATACCATGCCTCAGGACATCCTTTCCTGCAGGGCATCAGGTATGATGTGGATATGCCGGCGTTGGACTGGGGTAAACACAGTAAAAGGTCTGACAACACCAGGTTTTAGTCCAACCGATTTAATTGATAGTAAAGTCACTAGCTTTCGAGGGGATTCCCTCTTCTTCAGGTGAATGGAGAGTTCTGGCCTCAGACAGAGCATATAAAGCACAGACAGTTTACAGATTACTGATTAGAATGCGAATCTTTACACGTAACCTGCTGTTCAAGTCCTAAAGTGGCTGACAATGTGTGTAGAAGGAGCACTGGTCACAGGTTAAAGAGATGTGTATTGTCTCCAGACAATACAGTAAGTGAGGTTTTGCAAACCCAGGCAAGTCACGGGGGTTACAGATAGTGCGACATGAGCCCAAGATCCCTGTTGAGACTGTCCTCATGTGTGAGGAACTTGGCTAGCCAAGTAGTCTTTGTCACATGCAGCATGAGCTGCATATCAGTCGGGCTTGGTCTGATAAAGAGCAAGTAACATTTGTGCGACACAAGTGCCAGGCAATGATTATCTTCACAAAGGAGAATCTAACCACATCCTCATTAAATTCAATAACAATATCATCACTGAATCCCCAAATATCAACATCCTGACGGGTTATCATTGACCAGAAACATAACTGGAGCAGAATATATGTATATATATTTGGCTACAAGAGCAGGTCAGAGCCTGAGAACACTGTGATGGTTAACTAGCTCTTTATTCTCCAAATCTTATCCACCATATCTATAAGCATTAATTAGCAGTCTAAAGGAATACAAATCACTTGCTTGAATGCATGCAACTTAGCAAAGCACAAATAGCTCATTAGCATTCAAATTGTAGTATAATGTAGAAATAAGCATAGAAACATAGAAATGTACATAGAAACATAAAAGATAGGAGCAAGGGGTGGCCATTTGGCCCTTGGCTGCTCCACTATTCATTACGATCATGGCTGATTGTCCAACTCATTAACCTAATCCTGCTTTCTCCCCATAATCTTTGATCCCATTTGCCAAGTGCTATATCTAGCCACCTCTTGAATACATTCAATGTTTTGGCATCAATGATTTCCTGTGGTAATGAATTCCACAGGCTCACCACTCTTTGGCTGAAGAAATGTCTCCCCACCTCTGTCCTAAACAGTCTACCCTGAATCCTCAGACTGTGACCCCTGGTTCTGGACTTCCCCACCATCAATAACGTCCTCCCTGCATCTACCCTGTCTAGTCCTGTTAGGATTTTATAAGCCTCTATGAGATCCACCTCATTCATCTGAACTCCAGCAAAATCAATCCTAACCTAATCAATCTCTTCTCATACATCAGTCCCGCCATCCCCGGAATCAGCCTGGTAAACCTTCGCTGCACTCCCATGAGAGCAAGAACAACATTCCTCAGAAAAGGAGAACAAAACTGTACACAATACTCTAGGTGTGAGCTCACCAAGGCCCTGTATAATTGCAACTACACATCCCTACTAAAGTCACATAGACTTGGTCAAATTGCAACTTCTAACGAGTTACATTATTGCAATCAGCCAGAAGCTTTCATTCTATCTCAGAATTTGTCATACAAGCGGAATTGCAACTTTTATTGGTGGATTTACGTCTTCAGCTCCTGGGAGCTGATCTGATAGGACAAATTGTCCTTTCTTTGTAGGACTGCATGATTTTATTCTGTCAACTTTAATGCTAATTAGTAAAGTTGAAAATTTACATGGGCTATTCAACCTCCCTACTAACTCACTGTACTCTTTTAACGAAATTCTGCTCAGCACGTTCTGACCTTAATTTTCCAAGTTGGGAAAATACATCAGAATTCTCCCATCCCGCCCGCCACTGGAATTTTAGTGGGCGGGTTGCAGACAATGTGAAACCTCATTGACAGTCCGCAGGAATTTCTGGCTTTTAGACCAGCATGGCTAGAGAATTCCACCCATAGACTCGGGGATCATCCCACAATTATCCTGCCAGTGCATTGCAATGCTGATCAGACTATCCAAACTCAGACTGTTCAGCTAGATTAATAATCACAATTAGTAGGAAAGACTATCATAATTCAAATTCTTAGTTAACCATAATACTCATTCCATATAGACCACTTAGATGGAATGCCCTGGTGCTTCCATTTCTCAGAATAAACTTTCAATGCAGTCACTTGACTACAAAGGCATCAAGACAAGCATCTAAGTAAACAATACTGACTTCAAGTTTCCTATTTGGATTGAGTTGCATGGCCAATTGAAATGTCCAGCTGTAAACCTATGTAGGAATAAAATTGTATATCCTTTTAATATTTAAAGTAACATGTTAACCCGTACAGACTGAAACAAAATGAGAAATATTTAATATCAACGAAAGGGTTATGCTCCAAACAAAGTATATTTGTATTTAATCCATGTACGCTCTGCCTGAGGCAGGTCCTTGGCTCATTATCTGCCGATGCTTCATCCTGAGCTGTTTCTTGGCAGTTTTTAATTAGTGGTGTTTCACCAATGCTTTCCACTCTCAGAGACAGAAACCAGATCTATCTTAGCCAGAATGGGAATTGAACGCATGCCAATGGCATTATTCTAATGTGCATGCTAGTCATCTAGTTAGCTGAGCTAACCAGCTCCCTTGTTCTTAGCATGCACTGTGAATTTGAATGTGATTAATTAAATAGTTGTTTGATAGTACAGAATTTGAGTATTGTTGAAAATATAGACATGCTGTCAAAGCTTTATTCTTGCACTCATCAGGACAAATTCGCAAGAAAATCAAGTGGAAAGGGAAAAACAGTTTAGACTGCATGAGAAAAGAGTGTTGATTGATTGGCAAGTGGAACTTGATTGGTAGGGGCATTGCCATTGGGAATGCACCAGGAAACCATTAACTGCCAAGATTTTGTCTAAATTCAAACTAGGTAGGTTGACTCTGATTGATCAAGGCATTACCATATGGGATGAGCCAGGGAATAGATATCACCCAAGCTTTTGCTTAGCTGAAAAAGAATAATATGTGTGCATGCTCATTCTGTCTACAAATGACCGGGCCCTGTGTGTGAATGCACGTAGCTTCTAGCACCTGTATGTGAGCCACACTGCAAACTTAACTGTAACATAGGACCAGAAGAGCTGTAGACCAATCAGCCCCTTGATCCTGCTTCACTATTCAGTTATATGATGGCCGATCATTTACCTCAACACCATCCTCCTGCATTATCCCTCTCATTCTTCTAAAATCTAGAGAACAATGTAAAGAACATAGTACAATCCTCGTAACTCAGGTGTTAGACTGGTCAACCTTCATTAAATTTTCTGTATGGCCAGTTTTAACTTCCTCGGTAAGGAGACCAAAAACTGCACACAATCCTCCAAGTGTGGTTTCACCAATACTCTATTTTACTCCTTACTCCTGTACTCAAATCCCCTTGCATTAAAGGCTAACATACCATTTCCCTTCCTAATTACTTGGTGCACCTGCATGTTCACTTTCTGTGACTTATGAACAGGATCCCTTTGGACATCATTATTTTCCAATTGCTCTCCATTTAAGAAATACTCTGCATTTCTGTTTCCTCTTGCAAAGTGAATAACTTAACGTTTTTCCACATTTCCACATCAGACCCTTAAACTGGTCATCAGTTTTGAATATAGGGAAAGTGATGTTTTGCTGTAATTGTATAGGGGTGAGGCTACACCAGGAGTATTGTGGGCAGTTTTGGTATCCTTATCTGAGGAAGGATGTTCTTGCTATAGAGGGAATACAGCGAAGGTTTACCAGGATGATTCCTGGAATGGCAGGTCTGTCATATGAGGAGAGACTAAGTCAGCTAGGATTATATTCATTGGAGTTTAGAAGAGTGAGAGGGGATCTCATAGAAACTTATAAAATTCTAATAGGATTAGACAGGGTAAATTCAGAAAGAATGTCCCTGATGCTGGGGGAGACCAGAACTTGGGGTCATAGTTTGAGGAAAAGAGGTCAACCTCATAGGACTGAGGTGAGGAGAAATTGCTTCACCAAGCGAGTGGCAAATCTGTGGAATTCACTATCACAGAAAGTAATTGAAGACAAAACATGCAATTTCAAGAAGAAATTGAATATAGCTCTTGGGGCTAAAGGAATCAGGTGTTCAGAGGGTAAGGGGAGGTCAGGATATTGAATTTGATGATCAGCCATGATCAAAATGAATAGGGGAGCAAGCGTGAAGGAGCGAATGGCCTACTCCTGCTTCTATTTTCTATGTTTCTGTGTCTTTGTCAGTGTAATTCTTAGCAGGATTGCTTGACAAGTACTGTCCAGTTCAGAATTATACTTAACATTGGACAGTATGTTGTGAGGTTTGCAAGCAGGAGCTCATTTTCTAATAATACTAGGTTTGTATTTTAATGGAGATAACCTGCTTGTTGAAGTCTAGTGGTATAATTTTTGCACATTAAATTCGCTCTGACTGTTGTTTGAACTCATGTTCCCTATTGTGTTTCATAGTAACAGTTTTTGTTACCTTACAACTTTCATCTTATGCACTTTGTAGTTAGCAGCGCTTTACATTTTGGATTTTTATCAGCTTTGTATGTGTAGTATAAAGTATTAATAGCTATTATGCTAATAGCTAATATCCATCATCAGTGATGTCAGATCACATGCTGCTGGAGCTCAGAGAGATGGAGCTTACTCTTGTCTATCCCTGTGCATAATTGCACATAGTTGAGAAATGTTTTGAAGTTCCTGGCTGCCTTGCTTCCAGTAGTCTCTATTAAACACACCATGGGACTGTTTATGACAATATTTTATAGTGTCAGTGGTAAATCAATTGAATAACAAGGATCCCCAATGAAACGACCAGTTGTGGGGAAGTGAAAGCCATTAAATATAAAGCAGCCAATGTATAACCATGGCAAAAATATCAGAAGGAACTGTTGCAACAGTGTCCTACGATGGTTTATTGAAGTTAACAAACATGAAAAAAATCCTACCTCTACCCCACCCTTTGACAACATAGGAGGCTCTGGTTAAATAGCACAAAGACAAAGCTGGCATCACAGATTAGACAGGGCTGCCCCAAAATGGAGGGGGGGGAGGCAGTCACCACCATTATCTAGTGCTGTCCTGCTATGGTGTAATAAATTCCTATAGGGCATCAAGACTGTCCCCGCCACAAATGCACAGTGTCATTTCTGCAGGAGGTGCGGCCATTTTATAGCAGTACGCCACAACTGAACGTCTCCTGCTCAAAAATGTAAAGGGAGATCAATCAGATCAAGTTGTATCCAGGAAACAGAAGATACAAAGGAACACAAAACACCTTTCTTGTATGAGGTTGGAAAATCCAAGTCACTTTTTGGATGCCAATGACCACAAAACTGGTTTTAAGATGGACACAAGGTAGGAGAATCAATTCTTTCTGATCTGGTCCAATGCCTGAAGCCTAAGTTTCTCCACCCATCTATCATTCAATTCCATGCCTGGGGAGTGGGAGTGGGGGGGCGGGGGGAGGGGTTGGGGGTCGTGGGGCAGTTTCCGCTGAAAGTGCAAGGGCAGATGACTGCCACGCTCTGTAATGAGGGAAGAGAAATTACAGTCATTCTTTCAATTTTCCAAAAGCAAAAGTACTCATTAATAAGCCAGAGAACCTGCTCTGAGTTACAGGAGCTGAGTGACCATGACAAGAGGACATTTCTAAAACTATTCCCAGGTCTGGGGCAACTCTAAATATCTTACCATATTATTTTAATGCTGAATGCTGTATTTGTTTAATCCACCAATGTTCCCACACACTATTTTAAAAAAAGGTGAGATTAGAGACTGACTCTACATGACCCCAGGGTGTAATATCACCAGTAACACAATTCACTTATAGTGCTCTGGTATGGTACCTGGTGTCAAGCTTAAATGGCTCACTTTGCATTTGTGTAGACCTGACCACTGCCATAGAAAGAGATGACCACTCAATGGTGTTAGTTGACGAAAGCTCAGGGAGGAGCTCGGTTGTCACCAATCTAGGTGCCAACAGTGGCATCTGGCAGAAGGAGTCCAAATTGCTAACAACATTTATAATGCCCTTCAGCCAGTATTGTCTCAATCACATATCACTTCAAATTGGTTCAGCACCCGAGACATTTCCATGTAGCATGACGAACATTTTGGGGTTGGTGGATCGTGTATTAGTGATAGGAAAGGTGTGGGAAAAAGAGGACCCCTACCATGCACATTAAACCCTGACATACAACCATCATCACAGAGCACAGAATATACCAGCACTCTTGTCAGGTGAGTCTGTCTGTTTCTGAGACCAGAACCAGTCCAGCCAGGCTTTGAATCAGTCCGTTCTTCCACACTCTTTTCTTGTGCACAATGAGTACAGTGTCCTCAGGTAGAATACTAGTATCCACCAGCAGACAGTCTTTATAGACCTGGATAACTGAGAAGACAACTCAAGCAACTGACTAGATGGCTCACAGTCCCTTTAGAAGAAGAATGTGAGTCTAGCTCTCTTCCAAAAGAAATAAGAACAAGATTCTTCAGACTTGTTGAAGCACCCTATGACTCAGGGATGTTGATAGTGACTTGAGGGAGTGTGGGGGAGTAGGATGTGAAAAGTTTAGGAAAGATGAAGTATAAAGGATAATAGCTATTATCTTAATGGTTAATATACATCATCAGCAATGTCAGATATTAGAGGGAGGTTTTTCACACAGAGGGTAGTGGGGGTATGGAATGCTCTGCCAAGTAAGGTGGTGGAAGCAAACACACTAGATTCCTTTAAGAGTAACTTAGACAGGCACATGACTGAGTTGGAGGTGGGTGGATATAGGAGAACCTTTAATTAAGGGTCATTAGCATTGGGGTGCCCCTAGAAATGTAAATGAGTATAGTATGATAATAATGTTTTTCTCTTTTCATTCACAGGTTTTAAGTCGATCCACCTCATGTCCAACGAGGGGCATACACGCGATGGGTCGTACTGGGGCTGCTCTTGGTTGTTCAGGATTGGCCTAGTGCTTCATGTCGTTAGTGTGTGCCTAAACTGGATAAGATACTGGGCAAGACGACAGCTCAGTGACTATCGCTGATTGCTGTGCAGACACATGGATTTGGGCCGGTGTCTGTGGGAGTTTGCGCATTCTCCCCGTGCTTGCGTGGGTTTTCTCCAGGTGCTCCGGTTTCCTCCCACACCCTAAATATGTGCTGTTAGGCTGATTGGCAGGAATAAATTGTCCCTAAATCAGTTTTCCCTCAATCTGGATGGCCATAAAACATTAAATAGGGGTCATGGGTAGAGAGGTGGTGTTGAGATGGCAGCGTGGGCTCGTTGGGCCGAAGAGCCTGTTTCCCAGGCTGATTTTGTTCTTTGTTCTTTGTTTGTCACTGCAATTCAGAGAGAAAGATGGTTCCGGAAGGACCCTCATGCTTATCTATTGCTGTACATAGTTGTGTATGGTTAACAGTTTTTTGCAAGTTCCTGGAAGCTTTATTTCCAGTAGTCTCTATTAAACACACTCTGGGACCGTTTATTACAATGCTTCGGTATGCTTTAATTAAATATCATTTTGCATGCATTAGGTTTAACAGTGCATTTTTGTGCATGAATTTTAATGGACCATTATTTCTTATGTTTTCATGAAATAGATTCAGATGAAGAATGTCTTTTGTCATATTAAAGATCATTGCCTCAGAATGCAGCTAAATATGCAAGCCGATTTTTAACTGAGTTCAAACACCTTTCCTCATCACAGATCCAAACTCTCAATCATTTTCTTTCTTGAAATAAACACTTCCTGGCATCTGTTTTCATTGTACCCTTCACACACCCAAACCTGTGCACTCTTATACTGATGGCTTGGTATATTTGAAATGACGATTCATTGTTTACTTTCACTATCCCATTATCTGTATAAAATGAGATTTTTTTCTCATTCTATGTTTCTCAGTAAGAAGGAAGAACTTGTATTTATACAGTACATTAAAATGACCTCGGGATGTCCCCGAGCACTTTACAGCCAATGAAGGACTTCACTGTTGTAATGTAGGGAATACATGGTTTAAACCCTCTGACAAATCAGCCTTATTATTC
The DNA here is from genome assembly GCF_965287045.1 of Carcharhinus amblyrhynchos. Taxonomy (NCBI): domain Eukaryota; kingdom Metazoa; phylum Chordata; class Chondrichthyes; order Carcharhiniformes; family Carcharhinidae; genus Carcharhinus; species Carcharhinus amblyrhynchos. Next base: position 81,108,533 of record NC_137331.1, on the reverse strand, counting down.
TTCTCTGAGTGCTTTCCTTATGTCACGGTAACACAATCTGTACGCATTTCCCAGATGCAGTCTGAATTTAAAAAATGATAAGGGACCGGTGTTTAGGAATTGAATGTGGCACTCGGCACACGACATGATTTTCAGTGCATTCATTTTAAAATGCAAAATGTATCTCACAGCCCCAGTTTTGACCATTATTGATATGAATGGAAATACTTGGCGGGATTTTTCACCCACTCTGTGGCATGTTTCGCGGCAGCAGGAAATGGCACGTGCTCATGAGTGGTGGAATCTTATGGTCCTGCTGTTGTCAATGGGGTTTCCCATTGAATGCACCCCTCACCGGCGGGAATCCCGCAGTGGGTATGCATTGGCAGCAGGACCATAAGATCCCACCAGCATGAAGGGAAGCAAGATTTTGGTGATTGTCCTAAAAAAGCTTAAAGCAGGACTTTCAGTTGTCAAACTTGTTACAGACTTTGAGCATTGTTGCTTCTGAGAAAGATTCAAGTTTCTAGGTGTTCAGATCACCAACAACCTGTCATGATCTCACCATACTGACACTATAGTTAGCAATGCCCACCAACGCCTTACTTTCTCAGGAGGCTAAGGAAATTTACCACGGCTGCTGTGACTGTCATCAACTTTTACAGATGCACCATAGAAAGCATCCTTTCTGGTTGTATCACAGCTTAGCAAGGCTCATGCTCTGACCAAGACCACAAGAAACTACATAAAGCTTGTGAACATAGCCCAGTCCATCGTGCAAAACATTCACTCCATCTCCATCATTACTGCCTTAGAAAAACGGCCAGCATAATCAAGGACCCCATGCACACTGGACATACCCTCTTCCACCTTCTTTTGTTGGGAAAAAGATATAAAAGTCTGAAAGCATGTACCAACTGATTCAAGCACAGCTTCTTCCCTGATGCCATCAGACTTTTGAATGGATTTATTTTATATTAAGGTGATCTTTCTCTACATCCTAGCTATGTCTGTGACATTACATCCTGCACCCTCTTCTTTCCTTCTCCCCTATGTATTTTATGAACAGTATGTTTTGCTTGTATAGCGTGCAAAGAACAATACTTTCCAATGTATCCAATAGATGTGACAATAATAAATCAAATCAAATCAGCACCTTTCTGAATCAGAAGATCGTGAGTTCAAGCTCTACTGCAAAGATCAAAACCTGTGATGGTTGAAGAGTTCATAGAGTGCTTTTGAAATATTTTCTGAACAGCACATTCTGCAACCAACCAGAGAGCAGGTTATTTTAGATTATAATTGCTACAGTGTAAAGTGACAGGGTTACTTAATGACTACAGAATAAAGGCAATCCTGATTAGCAGCGACCACAAAGTGATTGAATTTTACGTCCAGATTGAAAGGGAGAAGAGTGGGTCTAAAACTAATATTGTAAACTTAGATTAGGGCAACTCTGTGGGCATGAAAGCTGAACTAGCAGAAATGAACTGGAATATTAGTCTAGAGGATAGATCATGAGAGAAACAGTGGAAGACATTTAGGAGGATATTTCAAAACACTCAAAATTGTTATATTCCTGCTATAAAGAAAATTTCTAAAGACAGAACCAAAACCATTACCTAAGGAAGTTAGAGAAAGCTTCAAACTTAAGGAAAGTACACATAAATTTGCATAGATGAGTGGCTGGTCAGATGATTGCTTAGAATATAAAGTACAGCTGTGAATGATTAAAAAATTAATCAGCAGAAAGAAATTAAAGTATGAGAGAAAGTTGGCTATTAATGTAAAAATGGATAGCAAAAGTTTCTACAGGTATTTAAAAAAAAGAAAGAGCAGGTAAAGTGAATATTGTTTCACTGGAGAGTGAGAATGGGGAGGTAATTGTAATTAATAAGATGAAGTTAACAAATATTTTGCTCCTGTCTTCATTATAGAAAATGCAAGAAACATTCCAGTAACAGTTGTAAATCAGGAAGTGGAAAGGTGAGAGGAACTTGGTGAAATTGCAATCATTAGGGAAGCAGTAGCGAACAAACTGATGGAGCTGTGGACTGACAAGTCTCTGAGTCCTGATGAGCTTTACCTTAGGAAATTAAAAGGTGGTTAATGAGGCAGTGGATGTACTGGTGTTAATTTTCCAAAATTAACCTGGCTTTGGAAAGTTTTGTCACATTGGAAAATAGCAAATATAAACTCTCTATTTAAGAAGGGAGGCAGAAAATACAAACCACAGTCCAGTCATATATTAATAACCTGGAGGAAAGAAGTGAATATATTGTAGTCAAATTTGCAGATGACACAAAAGTAGGTGGAAAGGCAAGTTGAGAGAGGGATACAGACAGGTTACAAGAGATCTTGATAAGTAAGTGGTCAAAAGGTTGACAAATGCAGCATAATGTGGGAAAATGTGAGGTTGTTCATTTTGGAAGGAAGAGTAAATGAACAGAGTATTGTTTCAATGGAGAAAGATTGTAGAAAGTTGCAGTACCAAAAGACTTGGGGTGCTTGAGCATGATAAACAGAAAACAAGCACACACATGCATCAGGTAATCAGGAAAGCTCATGGAATGTGGTTCCATTTTTCAAGGGATTTGGAGAATAAGAATAGGGAAGTCTTGCTCAATCGATACAAGGTACTGGTGAGACCATACCTAGAGCATTGTGAGCAGTTTTGGTCCATTTATTTAAGGAAAGATATTATTTAATTGGAGGCATTTCAGAGAAGCTTCACGAAGATGATCGCCGATATGGAGGGATTGTCTTATGAAGAAAGGTTGAACAGATTGGAACTCTATTCATTGGAATTTAGAAGAATGAGAGGTTAGGGGCTTGATGTGGAGATGCCGGCATTGGACCGGGGTAAACACAGTAAGAAGTCTGATAACACCAGGTTTAAGTACAACCGATTTATTTGATAGTAAACTCACAAGCTTTTGAGGTTAACCCCTTCGTCAGGTGAATGAAGAGTTCTGGCTTCAGACAGAACATATAACAGCACAGACAGTTTACAGGTTACTGATTAGAATGCGAATCTTTACACCTAACCTGCTATTCAAGTCTTAAAGTGGCTGACAATGTGAGTGGAAGGAGCACTGATCACAGGTTAAAGAGATGTGTATTGTCTCCAGACAGTACAGTAAGTGAGGTTTTGCAAACCCAGGCAAGTCACGGGGGTTACAGATAGTGCAACAAGAACCCAAGATTCCTGTTGAGACTGTCCTCAACAGTGCCACAGCGAAAAATTGCACCGACCTCCTCAGAAGACAAACATGGGACACGGTGGACAGAGTGCCCTTCGTCGTCCAGTACTTCCCTGGAGCAGAGAAGCTACGACATCTTCTCCGGAGTCTTCAACATATCATTGATGAAGATGAACATCTCACTGGGGCCATCCCTACACCCCCAGTTCTTGCCTTCAGACAACCACGCAACCTCAAACAGACCATTGTTCGCAGCAAACTACCCAGCCTTCAGGAGAACTGTGACCACAACACCACACAACCCTGCCACAGCAACCTCTGCAAGACGTGCTGGATCATCGACATGGATACCATCGTCACACGTGAGAACACCATCCACCAGGTACACGGTACATACTCTTGCAACTCGGCCAACGTTGCCTACCTGATACATTGCAAGAAAGGATGTTCCGAAGCATGGTACATTGGGGAGACCATACAGACGCTCCGACAATGGATGAATGAACATCGCTCGTCAATCATCAGGCAAGACTGTCCTCTTCCTGTTGGTGAACACTTCAGTAGTCACGGGCATTCGGTCTCTGATCTTCGGGTAAGCATTCTCCAAGGCGGCCTTCACGACACACAACAGCGCAGAGTTGCTGAGCAGAGACTGATAGCCAACTTCTGCACACATGAGGACAGTCTCAACAGGGATCCTGGGTTCATGTCGCACTATCTGTAACCCCCGTGACTTGCCTAGGTTTGCAAAACCTCACTTACTGTACTGTCTGGAGACAATACACATCTCTTTAACCTGTGATCAGTGCTCCTTCCACTCACATTGTTGGCCACTTTAAGACTTGAATAGCAGGTTAGGTGTAAAGATTTGCATTTTAATCAGTAATCTGTAAACTGTCTGTGCTTTATATGCTCTGTCTGAGGCCAGAACTCTCCATTCACCTGACAAAGAGGTTAACCTCGAAAGCTTGTGAGTTTACTATCAGATAAATCGGTTGAACTTAAACCTGGTGTTGTCAGACTTCTTACTAGCTTAGGGGCTTGACAGGGCAAATGCCGAGAGGACGTGTCACCTCATGGAAGACTCTAGGACAAGAGGACATAGTCTCAGAATAAAGGGACACCAATTTAAGACTGAGATTAGAAGGAATTTCTTCTCTCAGAAGGTTGTGAGTCTTTGGAACTCCTTGCCACAGAGAGCTGTGTGGACAGAATCATTCTGTATACTTAAGGCTGAGATAGATAGATTATTGATCAGTAAAGGAATCAAGGGTTATGAAGAAAGGGCAGGAAAGTGGACATGAGGAATGTTGGATCAGCCATGGTCCTATTGAATGGCAGAGCATGCTCAAGGGGCTGAATGGCCTCCTCCTGCTCCTATTTCTTACAGGCTCATAGTTAGCTTGACATCTGTCATGAGGAAATTGTGAAAATCGATCATTTAAGAGGTTAAAGCTAAACACTTTGAAAAACTCAAGGTAATTGGGAAGAGACAGCCTAGTTCTGTGAAAGGGAAATCATGTTTAACCACTTTGTTACAGTTCTTTGAAGGAGAAACTTTAAAAAAAATGTATTTATGGAATATGGGCATCACTGGCTCAGACAGCATTTATTCCCATCCTCAATTGCCCTTGTTTAGAGGGCATTTAAGAGTCAACCATGTTGTTGGGGATCTGAAGTCACCTGGTTAGAGATCTGATCTCCCATAATGGCCTGTGTGTATGAATCACAATAGGTTTTGTAGAGTAAAGGGCTAACGGTTATGTCAATAATGATGTAAGACATCAGAGCCAAGATGATCAAACGGCTCTAAGAAAGCAAGATACACAAGACTGTCTCCATGGATCCTTGTACTAATTAGGATGTCTTGTAAATAGTGTAAGCAAATAGTTAAATAGTTTCTAGAAAATCTATATACCAACTATCTCAAATCACTTATAGATAAAGGGTAAAACAGGTTTCAACTCAATAGGTTTTCTTAATTTTATTTCCCTCCTGACCCAGGAATGATGATTTATTTTTCAAATTCATAATCCTGATCCAGGATAATGTAACAGATATACTGAAATTGACAAAATAAGGTTTCTTTTAGCTCTCCTGTTAGGTCAGACACTGGTCCCATAATCCGCACGCCGCTCCTATTTTAATTAACTCTTATTAAAGTAGAGTATCACTTTCTTATTTTTAGCCACAGAATGTATGTTTGAGAAGTTTCTCGAATTTTCTGTAGGATACCATCTTGTTTCATTCTCATGAGAATGGCGGACGGTGGCACAGTGATTAGCACTGGCTGTCTCATACTGCCAGGGATCTGGGTTGAATTGATATGAAGTATGGAATTTGCACGTTCTCTGCGTGGGTTTCCTCTGGGTGCTCCGGCTTCCTACCACAATTCAAAGATGTGCAGTTTGGTGCATTTGTCATGGTAATTGCCCTTAGTGTCAGAGGGATTAGCAGGATAAACATGTTGGGTTACAAGGATAGGGCCTGGGTTGGATTGCTGTTGGTGCAGTCTTGATGGGTTGAAAGGCCTCCTTCTGCTCTGTAGGGATTCAATGATTCTATGATTCTAATCCTGCCTGTCCCTTATCCATAGAATTGTATGTAAAATTTGACAGCTTGAGGTATTTCAATTAAATTCTTGTTTGAAATGTCTCTAAACAAACAGCTAGACTTTCTCTCATAATGAAATGTGCATTTATTGTCTGCTGACACATTGCCTGAACCCATCAGGCTCTGAGCTAAGTTTTCCACCACATCACTCACTCTAATGATTGATAAGTTTTGATGAGCTGCAGGACATCCAGCTTTCAAACTGGGAACTGTACTCATAATAAAAAAACTTCAAAGCTGCTTTGGTGAGGAAAAACTAATTATGTTTGCATTCCAATTTGTCTTAATATTCTGTTTGCAATCCTAGCTCAAAGAGAAGTATAACATTTAAAAATAAAATGTACAGTTTCTCTTAGAGGCCAAAAATGAATATTGAAATACAAAATTAAATTAAGTGACCTTAAGTTGAGTGGTGTATGTACACCTAAATTGCCCTTCCAATGGATTTTTTCATCACAGAACAAATTATTTGGGACTGTTTCAGTGCTCTGTTGGGGGCGATGGAAAAGATAGGCCTGCATTTTGAAGAAGGTAGCACATTTGAAGGCTTTCAAGAGCAAAGGGAGATTGGAGCTCAACACTGAGCAAGGTCAGAGAGGTCAAAGTGGTGCTTTTGTAGAGGGGCTAATTGCAGTTTTGAATGAGAAAAAGCCAGTACCTAAGGAAACCATCAAGGGGTGACACAGTGGAACAGTGTTTCGCACTGCTACCTCACAGCACCAGGGACCTGGGTTCGATTCCTGGCTTGGGTCATTGTCTGTGTGGAGTTTGCACATTCTCTCCCTCTGTGTGGGTTTCTTCTGGATGCTCCAGTTTCCTCCCATAATCCAAAGATGTGTGGATTAGGTGGATTGGCCATGCTAAATTGTTCCTTAGCATCAGGGGGATTTACAGGGTAAATTTGAGGGTTACTGGAATTGTGCCTGGGTGCGTTTGCTGTGAGTGCAGGCTCGATGGGCCAGAAGGCCTCCTTCTGTACTACAGGGATTCTATGAATATAACTAACATGGGGTTAAGGATGGATGTTGGTGGTCAGTGGCCCATTGGGAATATTATTGAGAAAGCACAAGGTGATTTCAATAATAGTATAATCCCAGAGATAATTTCAGAGAAGACATAAGGGGAGATAAGAAGTCTAGAGAAAGGATTAAGTTCAGTAGTAGGGCAGGGGTGAAACTTGGCTTGGTTGGTAAAGGGAAGGGGAAGGAAAGTGCAACCAAGAAACTGACACAGAAAAGGCAGAGGGAATATGAATGCAAGCTAGCAACGAACATAAAGGCAGACTATAAAACTTTATTTAGGTATGTAAAAAGGCTACCTCCATGATGGAGCTGTGAGGGCGGGAGGAGAGATTAATTTTTGTTTCAGTGGAGCCAATCCCAGGATTTAAGAGTCCCTGCCCACCAGAGTGACAACACAAACCACTTCCACTCTTTTTTTTGACAGTTGTAGGGACAAGATCTGGAGAGAAAACTGGCCACTGGAGCTGGAGAATTCCACGCCAATTTTCTCATTAGAACTGACACTCTGCCAGATTCTAGTAAGATTCCACCCATGATGTATTTGGATATTAAAAGGCTTACAATAAGCTCTCACACAGGAGATGAGTAAATAAAATTACAGTACATGAGACTGGGGCTAACATTAGAATGGATTCACAATTGAGTAACAAGCAAAGAACAGAAGGTAGGAATAAATGGGTCATCCTCAGGATGGAAGGCTGTTTACTGGTGGGGTACGCGGGTTGATGGGTTTTTGATAAGCGAGGGGATTAAGGGTTATGGGGAGAGGGCGGGAATGTGGAACTGAGCCACGACAGATCAGCCATGATCTTATTGAATGGCGGGGCAGGCTCGAAGGGCTAGATGGCCTACTCCTGCTCCTATTTCTTATGTTCTTATGTTCTTATGTACCACAAGAATCAGAGCTTGGCCCACAGCAGTTCACAACCTACATAAGTGATTTGGATATGGGGGTCAGGTGTATGATTTCCAAATTTGCTAATGAGACAGAACAAGGTGGAAATATAAGTTGTGAGCAGGATGTGAGGAGGCTTCAAAGGGACTTGGACAGTGAATGGGCAAGAACATGGCAGATGGATTATAATGTGAATAAGTGTAAAGTTATCCACTTCAGTGGAAAAACAGCAAGGTGGAATATTTCTTAAATATTGAGAGGTTTTGAGGTGCCTATGTCCAAAAGGACTTGGGTATCCTTGTTGATGAGTCACTAAATCTAGCATGCAGGAACAGCAGGTAATTCGGAAGTCAAATGATATATTGCCCTTCACCAAAAGAGGATTTGAGTACGATAGTAAAGATGTCTTGCTGCAATGTAGATCCTTGGTGAGACCACATCTAAAGTATAAATGAAACTTAAGGGACAATAAATCGTACAAATCCCTAAGACTTGATGGCCTACTTACAAGGTTTTGAAAATGAATAGTTGCAGTGAGTGGTTTCCTGGATGCTTGATTGGTCCCAGCAGATTGGAAGTTGGCAAATACCTGCTATTAAAGAAAAGAAGGATATGGAAAACTGGGAGCTACAGGTCAGTTGACCGAACATCAGTTGTCAGGAAAATGCTGAGGTTTAGGATTAAGGAAATCTTAATTTGTAATTAGAAAATCATAATGTGTTCAGACAGAGTCAACATGAATTTATGAAAGGGTCATCATATTTGTCCCTTATTAAAGTTTATTGAGCATACAACTAATAGATTAGATAAAGAGATGTAGTATGATTGGGTTTCTGAAAAACATTCAGTAAGGTGCCACATAAAAGTTTATTATGCCAGACAAAGGCTGATAGAATTGTGGGTGAAATATTAGCAGCAGATTAGTCATGATTGTATTGCTTGGTTGTCCCGGTGCCAGGGCTATATTCTTGCTCCCATTTTTCATGCTTGCTTTCCAGGATGATGCTTGAGCATTGAGTGGTTTTAGAGGAGGAGAACAGAGCCAGATCCTTACAAACAGACAAATGGTTAGTTTCTTTCAATCAGGATGCAACCTTTTCACTAACAGTGTGTTTGACCAATGCCAAGCTTCAGACACTGCTAAATCACAAGTGATTTCCACGCACATGGCTGGCACTTAGAATTTTCAATAGAATTGCTTGGGTAAAGGAAAAGGTAGAAGGAGAGAAGGTGGAAGTGGTGGACAGTTCCAGTTGTGATAAAAGCAAAATACTGTGGTTGCTGGATCTAAAACAAAAGATTACTTTTCTGATTTTCTTTGCTCTTAGCTTTGATGAAGGGTCATCTGAACTTGAAACATTAGCTCTATTCTCTCTTCACAGATGCTATCAGACCTGTTGAGATTTTCCAGCATATTCTGTTTTATTTCTAGTTATTACATGAGAATAAGAAACTGTTAACAAAACCATGGCAGTTCTGTGTTCCTCTGACATGCAGCACCTACAGATTTATTCAATCATTGCTTTTGTTAACTTACTTTAAAACTCATAATTGTCAATAAGATTTTAGATGAATGTATTGAGTTGCTGTGTGGATTCTCGGGTGCAATAGGAAAGATCATCTTGAAGGTGTTTTAATAGAACTAGTTACTAGGAAGCTGGAAAGAAGCAAGGAGGTAGATGGAGATGGAGTAGGAGGCCGAGACTAACAAGGAATAGGAGACCTATGGAGCAGCAGGAGGCAGGATATGTGTATATCTTGCTGCTGTCCATGCCAGCGGGGTCTTAGGGTCATGTTGACAGTGCACACCTGCAATGAGTTTCTTGGTGGCAAGTCATGCAATGGCAATGATGGGACCATAAAATCCCATGGCCAGAGAGTGATGTGCTGCCAGAGAGCAGTGTGCCACCATGAAACACACTACTGAGGGAGAGAAAAGTCCCACTCATAGTTAAGTGGTTATTTTTGATGGTCAGTATTACAGTGAGAGTGTTACTGGATTGGTAATTCAGAGATCTTGATTAATAGCTGAGAGACAAGAGTTCAAGTCCCACCATGGCAGCTGGGAAATTTGATTCCCATCAATTAATAAATCAGGAATAAAATGTGAGTTTCACTAGTAATCCTGGAATCAGATTGCTGCAAAAATCCATGTAGTTCATGACTGTTGTTCAAAGAGGGAAGATCTGCCATCCTTAACTTGTCTAGTGACATGCTCTCTGGATCCACTCCAAAGTGGTTGAATCTTCCCATTGAAATCATCTAGCTAGATCACTTGTACCAAACCAGCAAAGAATCCTATATTGTAACAGTGAGAACACATCAAAAGTACTTCTGGAAATGCATGTCTTTCTATGTTTCTTTTGTTGTTGGACAACAAATTTTATGAAATTGGGCGCACAAAATGGAAGCAAACTAAAGCTATCCTCAGAGCCCTCCACTAAAATCACGAAGTAACAGACACTGATCAGTGGGCAAGAGCATGCTTTTAGAATGCAAATGAGGGCTAGCACATAAGGAAAATTGGACAGGATGGCACCTACAGGAACTAAATTAAAGAACACACTCCCACCCCATCAAAATCAGCACTTCTAAACCAGTCAAGCAACCCATGGAGACACCTAAAATTAACATAGTTAAGGAAATGTCCCTGGCCCCTCAAACCTCTTTGAGATCAATAACACATCTATGGTTCAAACCCCAGAGATTCTAGACCATTGATAACCAACCAGACAAAAACAATTAACACACACTTAAAACAATTGCTCCAACACTCGAAAACATCGAAACAGGATGGCTGAAGTCAAATACTATAAATAAAGGATTAGCGTTTGAAACACAAAGTTCAAGTATAACTGTAGCCCGTTGTGGGGGAGTCTTTAGAACGCTTTCAGGACAGTCCGATTATATGTCCTGACTGTGCTTCTCCGTCGACGTAAAAGAAATAAAGCTGTGCCGGTATTGAACTTCACCCTGAGTCCGTAGTGGTCGTTTCGCCCACTTGCGCTAACACCTTCCAGCAGTAAAGTAATTCAAACAGATGGTTCACCATGATCTTTTCCAGGGCAATTAGGGATGGATAATAAACGTTGGCTGAGCCAGCAATGTTTCACATCCCATTTTAAAAGTTGCATAGTTCCTTAATTGGGCTATATTTGCATTATTATTTAATGCATTGTATTATAATTATTCATTGTGTTCTATTCATAGTGTAATTTAAACCACTGTCCATTTGTAATCATTTATTCTTCTGTATTCATATTAAAATTTAACATCCTGTGTTTGTGCTGTAAATAATTGCATTGCAAGTGTTATTATTTAGTTGTGCGTCTTTAATTGATTTCTTTCTCGGTGCCACAGTTCACACATTTTGATACATGACACTGCACATAATATGAATTAATTGCACTTGCTATATGTATGTTCCTGATTTTAAATGTTAGTTATTTTACTATGAACCATGAACTACATTAAGAGCTACTTAACAATTGAAACATAATCTAACACCATGAGCTGAGAGAAGCCAATGGAGCATACGAGGCCAGAAGAATGTGGAGTTTACCATTAGTAACAGTGCTTGTGATAAATATTGATAATTGCACATTAAGTTTAAATTTACTTTCGTGATTTAAACCATTCAAAACTGAGTGCTGTTCATTTGAAGTCTCAACTGTAAGTTGTTCTGAGGCAGCAAAAGATAAATGGGTATTTTCAAAGCAGTTAAGTGTTCCCTTGTTGTTTTCTTTCTCTGTGGTAATGTCTCTATTGGCTAAGAATATGCAACATGTCTACTGACACCACTGTGAAACCAACAAGTTGGAGGTAGAACAATACAAAAAGCAAGACTCAACCAAAGGTTTGGATTTTGCCAGCAACATTAATGGCAGTGGTCACTGCCAATATCTCCTGGAAACAGCAAAAAAAAAGACTTCCATATAATTAGCAACTTTAATGACCACCAAATGTCTCAAAGCACTTCACTGCCAATGATGTACATTTGAAGTGTATTTGCTGTTGCTGTTGTATTACAGAAAATACAGCAGCAACTTTGCACACAGCAAAATTCCAGTAACTGCAACGTGGTAATGAACAGATAATCTGTGTTTTCTGATGTTAATTGAGGGGAACCAATTGACCAGAAATAGCTCCCTGCACTTCAGTGCCACACAAACTTTCACATCCATCTGAAAGAGCAATTTCATGCTTCAGCTGAAAGACAGCACCTCTGACAGTGTAGCGCTCCCTCAATACTGCACTGGATTGTGAACATTGATATTTATGCCCAAATTCTGGAATAGTACTCGAAGCCACAGCTTTGTGTCTCAGAGGGGAGAATGCTACCCACTGAGCCACTCGTTAATATGTTGGAAATAAGCAAATCATCATGGAGATTCAGAAGTCGCAGTCAATCACTCACTAATTCACTGAAATCATTGTATCCTTCAGCTTCCTTACACCCACACTTGTGTTAGAACCCCCTAAAATGTTATATCTTGGTCAGCTAGGTTAATTCGGTTTTTAATAGCAATATGATTAGTAAAATTTGATGAACAAGATTGGCCCTGAAAAAATTATTGTAGGAAACGCCCAATTAGTTTGTAGGAAATAACCAATTAGTAAATTGCTTTGCTGATACTGTCCAGTGCAGGGCGGATAATGCAAGAAAGAGACAGGGTTTGGTTGTTGAAGACCATGTTCAAAGACCACTCATCAGACCTCAAAGAGGATGTAGGCAGAGAGAAACAGCACTGAAGAGACAGTACACCAGAGAAGGGACATTGCAGTCTGCATGACAAGGCAGAATCTTCTGCAGAGGTGATGACAGAGGCAGTGCAAGCCAGCTGCCACATTTTGTTTTTAGTGAATGACAGACAAACCTACCAGACAAACAAAGGAAGCATGACTGGTGGTCCCCAAACACTGTTCCCTTTCTGTTGGCGAACACTTCAGCAGTCACGGGCATTCGGCCTCTGATCTTCGGGTAAGCATTCTCCAAGGCAGCCTTCATGACGCACGACAGCGCAGAGTTGCTGAGCAGAGGCTGATAGCCAAGTTCCGCACACATGAGGATGGCCTCAACTGGGACCTTGGGTTCATGTCACACTATCTTTAACCCCCATGACTTGCCTGAACTTGCAACATCTCACTTACTGTCCTGTCTGGAGACAATACACATCTCTTTAACCTATGCCTAATGCTATCTCCACTCACATTGTCTGCATCTTCAAGACTTGAATAGCAGGTTAGTTGTAAAGACTCGCATTTTAATCAGTATTCTGTAAACTGTGTGTGCCTTTTATATGCTCTGTTTGAGACCAGAACTTGCCACTCACCTGACAAAGGGGCAAACCCCGAAATCTGTGGGTTTACTATCAAATAAACTGGTTGGACTTTAACCTGGTGTTGTGAGACTTCTTACTGTGTTTATGCCAGTCGAACATCGGCATCTCCACATCATAGTCCCCAGAGATGTCAGCAGTCACAGAGTGGTGAGAAGGACCTGGATCAATTGCTGGAAGAGTTTCAACAACTTTATGCTTTCTGGCAAGATGAGCAGGAAGCAAAGCCAAGCATGTCAGCCCTGAGAATCTTATAGAGCAAGAGAGCCTCTTGTGATTAGGTACATCAAGTAGATTATTGACCCTCACATCAGTGAAGTTAGCAATGTAAGGCCAGCATGACGATAGTATAAGCACTGGGCAAATGTAATAATAGAAGCATTAGTTAGTATATCAGGATGTGCAAATGGAAAGATTGAGTATAGTTAACCCCTCCATCCTCACACAGAAGATACAAGAACACAGTGAATGAGCAGTGAGTCATTCAGGAGGTGGAGTGGCCAACCTGACAATATTGGTGCTAATAGGAGAAGGCATTGCAAGGGTAGAATGGCAAGGTGGCACACTGGTTACTTCTGCTGCCTCAAAGCACCAAAGACCCAGGTTCGATTCCTGGCTTGGATCACTCTCTGCGTGGAGTCTGCATGTTCTCCCTGTGTCTGTGTGGGTTTCCTCCAGGTGCTCCAGTTTTCTCCCACAGTCCAAAAGACATGCTAGTTAGGTGCATTGGCCATGCTAAATTCTCCCTCAGTGTAACTGAACAGACACCAGAACATGGTGACCAGGGGATTTTCACAGGAACTTCATTGTAGTGTTAATGTAAGCCTACTTGCGATACTAATCAATAAAATAAATAAATAGCAGCTGTGAAGGCAGTTGTTGATGGTGAGAAGTTGTTTGGCAGACACAGAGTGATCATTTAATGAATTTTCCTTGGAAGTGCTTTGGAGCAGCTTCCAGCCATATCAAATATTTTCCAGTGAAAGCCATTTGATGTGTTCAAAGATGTTTGCTGAAGTACTTGATGAGAGGAAGGTTGTTGGGCAAATAGGGCAGACGTGGGAGAATCAACAGTAGCTAAAAATGGAGGCTACATTTACCTTCAGAGGCTGACTTGTACTCTGAGAAAACACCATCACAGCCATTGATAGTGTTGTCCACCAGTGCACATGCACAGTCCACAGTGGAGCGGCTCACAACTTTAAATGGGTGGCACAAAATGTGCTGCATTGCACATGTGAGCAGGAGAGAGGATGGAGCCATAGGCACCTATATGCAGTCCCCACCAAAAGGTGGAGGGCAGCTCTCGCCATGCTCAATCAGCTAGAGATGTGGAGCCTCAGGGCTATTACAAAGGCAGCAGTCAGAGACTGCTAGACTTCAGGCAGAGCTTCCTGAGGCAGTGCAGTCTCTTGTGAAGAAAAATGGAGGACATGAGTGCTGGAATATCTCAGGCATATAAGTGCAAGAGTTGGTCTACCGAAGGACACCCACTCACTCTTGTCCATATGCAGTTTTGTCAAGAGAAGGAGATTGAAAGTGGGAGAGTATGGAGATGGGAGAGACTGAGGGAGAATATGGCAATGGGAGAGTGTGACAATGGAAGAGTATAGTAATGGGGTAACAACAGGGGAGAATGTACATCATGTGGCCTGATTTCCAACATTGGCAGTGGACAGGATTCTCTACTGGCATTGCAAAGTCTCAAATTTATGTCTACTACTTTTAGAAGGCCACACACAGCAGATTTGCTGCCTCAGAGCCAAGCATGCCTGTGCCTGTGCTTGTGCAAAGCAATTTATTTTCAGCTTACTGATTTAAACTATGCTGGTGTTGCTTATTTTAGCTTTGCCCTGATGCACTAACTCTGCATGTGATTTTCTTTTCTGGAGATAATAATGAGGGAAATCCCAGTGCAGTACATGCTCTATATGCCATTTCCTTTCTGTGAATAGTGTGAATGAATGAATGGTGCAATATCAACTGGAGGCTGATTGTAATGCAAATTGAACTGAATAAAGTGGCATAAATAGTCCCAATTCTCAATGCATAGGCCAAGAGGGTGCTAAATGAGGCAGTTGCTTCATGGACAGAGAACAAATGAAAGCAAGGTGACAGAGGATGTAGACCAGGGGAGGTGATTATGGAAATGTTGCACTTACAGCAGGAAACTGTGCTTACAGGAACCATTGAGGCGAGGAGTCAGATCTACAATGTATAGATTGATCTCAAATTCATGCTCCCTGAGAAAGCAACGTCCCCACTGAAACAATTATCATTTCCCTGGGATCCACCTCATTGTTGTGAGTTGCTGGATTTATTTGCATTTCCTCATGCTAGCCAACATCCCAATGAATCTGCTCCATACGTAGATTACTGTCTCACCATTCATTCTATACTTCAATTGTGATCTTACTGAGGTTTTACACAAATTCATCCTGTACCTTGCCTTTTCTATTCTGCTCCTCTTCCTTTAAACTTATATTCTGTCAAGCTATTTTATGGTCTCACCCACTTGAGGTGTTGCTGTTAATGTTTTGTGAACTGGGACCTTGAACCTGCTCTTCCACATGACTTAGATTTCCTAATTCAAATTATTTTGAATTTGTAATTGAAAAATGATTTTCCCATTTGTAATTTCTTTCAGCACTATGTACCATTTTACATTTACTAAGTTTCAATTCCATCCATCACATTTTTAATATCCCCTTGCAACATGCCTTGATTCTATTTTTGTTATATTTACTATGCCGCTTTTTTCAGGAACAGAAAGCTGAAGCAAGGATGACGTATTGAATGTAATATGTGTGAACTTACAAAAAACTTGTGGTAAAGAACCATGCGATTGACAGACTCACATTAGAGCATGAGGAATAGGAGATAAGTAGCTGAATGGGTAGCCAGCTAGTTACAAAACAGAAAACAAAGAGAAGCTGCTTAATCAGGCTGGCAGAATATGGGAAGTAGTAATCCACAGGGATTGGTGCCACTATTGTTCACAATATCTAGAAGCAATTTGAACTTAAGAATTGGAAGTAGAGTATTAAAATAAGGAAGATTGACAAATTAAACGAAGGCATCAAAAATACTTGCAGCATGAGCATGGAAATAGCAAATGAACTTGGACCCTATTTTGACCCTATTCCTACTAAATTGTTGACCACCTATTTTAACCAGTTGACCTCCATTTTATGGGACCTGCAAGAGTGGGATTGGTGGCGGGTGGGCTGACTTCAACAGGAGCTGAAACGTGGCTTTCTCGACAACAAGTTGACAACAAGCTGAACTCAACGGTGTGTTTGCGATGGTTTAGGCCTCAGTCATCCCTTGGAAGGTTCCTAGTAATATATTTGCATGCAATGCAAGCTCATTATATTGAAACTTTTTATAAAGATGTCCTATCTCCATGATAAAGTCAATGGCTCACAAGAATCTCATGGTACCTGATTTATTTAAAGGTGGCATGCAAGGTACTACATAAATGTAAGTAATCTTTTTAATTATGTCTGGACACTCCTGACAATTATCCCTGTGCTCGAACCTCACTTCACCTGATGACTATAGTTAGTTTTAACTCCCTGAAAGGGACTAATAATTTAGTAGAAATTAATTCTGTCTTCTTATTGTTAATCCCTCCCACATTTTTACCATACACTTCAAGACTTTTTTTACTGTATTCATTTAACATAAACACAACATGGTAATCAGTACATTGTGCCTTGCAACCTTTACTTTATCATCTTTTGCTGCAGAAGTTAAAGACATCATGAAAGATGTGAGCAACATTGCTATTATTTTTACTACTGCAGCACAGTAATTCCTGGCTTGGGTCACTGCCTGTGTGGAGTCTGCACGTTCTCCCTGTGTCTGCATGGGTTTTCTCCAGGTGCTCCAGTTTCCTCCCACAGTCCGAAAGGCATACTGGTTACATAGAAACTAGAAGTAGGAGTAGGCAATTTGGCCCTTCGAGCCTCCTCCATTCGACACGGCCGATCGTCAAATTCTATATCCTGGCTCCCCTTCCTTCCTATGTCACTTGATCCCTTTAGCCCCAAGAACTATATCTAATATATTCTTGAGATCAGACCATGTTTGGTCTCAACTACATTCTGTGGTAGTGAATTCCACACATTCACCACCCTCTGGATGAAAACATTTCTCCTCACCTCAATTCTTAAAGGTTTACCCCTCATCCCCAAACTATAACACCTAATTTTGGACTCCCCCACCATTGGGAACATTCTTTCTGAATCTACCCTGTCTAACCCTGTTTGAATTTTATAAATTTCTATGAGGTCCCCTCTCACTCTTCTAAATTCCAGTGAATATAATCCTAACCGATTTAGTCTCTCCTCATATGACAGACCTGCCATCCCAGGAGTCAGCCTGGTAAACCTTCGCTGTATTCACTCCATAGCAAGGATATCCTTCCTCAGCTAAGGATACCAAAACTGCACACAATACTCCAGGTGTGGTCTCACCAATGCCCTATACAATTGCAGCAAAACATCCCTATCACTATACTCATATCCTCTTGTATGAATGTCAACATACCATTTGCTTTCTTTACTGCCTGCTGTACCTGTGCATTTACTTTCAGTGACTAATGCACAAGGACACCAAGGTCTCGGTAAATATCCACCTCTCTCAATTTAGACTGTTCAAGTCATAACCTGGTTATTGCTAAATTCAGTGTACTCGAATAGGCACCAGAGTGAGGTGACTAGGGGATTTTCACAGTAACTTCATTGCAGTGTTAATATAAGCCTATTTTTAACACAAATAAATGGAGTTTAACTTTAATTAAATTTTACTGTTCAGTAATTCCTTTACTATTTCTTTGGGCCCCTAGCCAAGCGGCTGTATCAAGTTAATAATGTCAAAAATTGTCCAGGTTTGTCCTGTCCCCCAAAAAAAGGACAAGTCTAATCTAAACAGTTATTGTCCTACTGTCTGCTCTTAATCATAAGCAAAGTGATGTAAAGTGTCAGTGATAGTGCTGTCAAGCAGCACTTTCACAGCAATAGCCTGATTTCTTAGCTCAGCTTAGGTTCCACCATGAAATCATTGGGAAAGTTATCCACTTTTTGGCTTCATACCTAAAACAAAAGAAGATAGTTGTGGTTGCTGGAGGCCAAACATCACAGCTCCAGGCCATTGCTGCAAGATTTCCTCAGGGCCTGTCCTACGTGCAGCTTTCTTCAGCTGTTTCATGAATAACCTTCCTTCCATCATGAGGTCAGAAGTAGGGATGTTTGCAGATGATTGTGTATTCAGTATTTGGAATCATTCAAGGTTCTTCAGCTTCTGAACTAACCCTTGCCCATATGCAGCAAGCCTGGAAAAATTTTGGCTTGGGCAGATAAATGACAAGCAATACTTGCATCACACAACTGTGAGGCAATGACCATCTCCATAAAATGAGAATCTAACCATCTTCTCTTTAATTCAGTGGTGTTACCTTCACTGAATCCCGCCACCACCAAAGTACAGAGTGTACCATCGACCAGAATGCTAACTAGACCAGACGTATAAATACAATGGCCACAAGAACAGCTCAGAAGGTGCAAATTCAGAGATGAAGAACTCACCTCCTGACTCCCCAAAGCCTCTCCACCATCTTCAAGGTGCGAGTCAGTGATGAAATACTCTCCAATTGCCTGGATCAGTCCAGTTTCAACAATGCTTAACAAGCTCAATATTCTACAGGACAAAGTAACACACTTGATTGACCACAAGTTAAACATTCACACCCTCCACCACTGGCTCACAGTGGCAGCAGTGTTTACCATCTACTGCAGCAACTTGCCCATTCTTCTTTTTACAGCACCGCGAAACCTGTGACCTCTACCTCCTGGAAGACGAGTGCAGCAGATGCATTGGAACATCACCACCCTTCTGAACCACATACAATCCTGATTTGGAAATAGATTTTTTCACTATTGCTGGATCAAAATTCTGAAACTCCCTTCTTAATATTACAGTGGGCTTACTTGCACCACATGGTTTGTTGTGGTTTTGGAAAACAGCACACCACCATCTTCTCAAGGACAATTAGGGATGAGCAAAAATGCTTGCCCTGTCAGCAACAAACACATCTCACGAAAATACTATGAAGAAATTACATGATGAAAGCAAATTACTGCAGATGCTGGAATCCAAAACCAATCTAAAACCAATCTGAAACCGAGTAGCACGATAGCACAATGGTTAGCACTACTGCTTCACAGCACCAGGGACCCTGGTTTAATTCTGGCTTGGGTCACTGTCTGTGTAGAATTTGCACATTCTCCCTATTTCTGCGTGGGTTTCCTCTGGGTGCTCCGGTTTCCTCCCACATTCTGAAAGACATGCTGGTTAGGTGCATTGATCTGAACAGGTGACTGAGGGAATTTCATAGTTACTTTATTTCAGTGTTAATCTAAGCCTTACTTGTGACTAATAAATAAATAAACTTTGTAAGAGAAAATGCTGGAATATCTCAGTAGGACTGGCAGCATCTATAACGTCAGCATCTGAAAAGAGCTGACATTACGAGACCAGATGGCCCATTGTCAAAGCTTTGATGAAGAAATTACAGTTCATTTTGCCATTTCTAACATGCATTAATCTATGAAAATTTAAAACTGGTAAAAAAAATGCTGTCTTTAAATTTCTTTCTGCATAGTCAATTCACAAAGCTTTGTAATATGCATTAAATCTATGACCAAAAAGAAAGTGAAGAAAAAAAATGAAGTGAAATTGTGAGAAGAATGGAACCAGAATGAGTCTGGATGAGAAAGGTTTGAAAATGAGTGCTCTACTTTTACTGGCTAATGGTCAAGAACATATTGACCAAGATTTGAACAGAATATCAATCTGAAAGATGTGAGGGGGAATTTTCCAACCATTCACATTGGTGGGATTCTCTGGTACCTCTGCAATGAACAAATAATTGGCTGAGTGCCAAATACTCTGTCTTCACTTGAGACGGTGGCGGGGTTTCACAGCCAGAGAACTCCAGCCATGATGGTCATCTCGAACTCCGGAGGTTGCTCTAAGCCTTCTTCATGTAAGTCCTCACTTTTGCGCATCACACTAGTTTAGACGTGTTCTGGACAGGTATATTTTTCCATTAGCGTTGCAGAGAATGGTTGGGGGGGGCGGGGTGCAAGAATGGTTCTAGTCAGGTGATTACACTCACGCCAGTGAATGCATGGGAGAATTCTGTCTTGTGTGCAGTTTCTAATGTTCTAGAATTGCAAGCCCTAAAAGTTTATTTATTAGTCACAAGTAAGCTTACATCAACACTGCAATGAAGTTACTGTGAAAATCCCCTAGTCGCTTCAGTCCAGTGCCTCTTTGGGTACACTGAGGGAGAATTTAGCACCGCCAATTACCTAACCAGCAAATCTTTGGACTGTGAGAGGAAACCTACACAAGCACAGAGAGAACATGCAAACTCGACACAAACAGTGACCAAGCTGGGAATTGAACTCAGGTCTCTGGCGCTGTGAGGGAGCAGTGTTAACCATTGTGTCATTGTGCCCTCCACTCCTATAGGGATTGCTGGAGAGGCTTTAAACTATCTAGCTGTAACCTTCAATTCATAGATCATGCAAAATATACAGGATTTGGAGCTAGATGATTGCAAGAAGAAATAGCTCATTAAAATACCCTGAAATTATACCACACTGGCATCAGTGTGTGGAGAGATTTCTGGCCTGGCAGCTTGTATGGCAGGATTCCAAGAAATCAAAGCAAAATTTCACAATCCCAACCAACGAAGGTTTGATGGGCTTTGTTATGGACATGCTTGTAGGGATCCATATTTCAGTGGTGGAATTGCACATTCATCATCATGAAACAGTCAGAATGGTAGCACCATTGGGACTATTTAATAGCAACCCAAACAGCACCTTAGGGATGTTAAAACAATGTTAAAACAAGCCTGGACAGCTCTAAAGATTGTTCTGAATCAACCTGGACATCAATATAAAGCTGTTCAAAATCAGCTTTAATAGCACAACAGAACTGTTTAAACCAGCCTGACCACAGCACAGTTCAGTTCAAGATCAGCCAGAATAGTTGTAATTAGCTGTTGAAAACCATTCTGGACAGCACTACAGAACTGTTCAAAATCAATCTGATTATCCTTAACAATTTGTTCAAAAGCAGCACAGAGAGAACTCCAGTAGCATTGGAAAGCAGTCCGAGCAAAATTGTTTAAAGCCAGCTTACAATGTGCTGCAAATCTGTAAAAACAATCCTGAACTGCAAAACGAACCTATTCAAAACAAGCCTGCATTAGCCCATCCAGATTCTTTTGTCATTGTATTATAATTTATATGACCTACTGTTCAGGTACAAATACCGCAATTAGAATATTGGGGGCGATTCTCCCAAAAGTGCTGTATTGGTGGGAAAACTGGTCTAGATCAGTGTTTTTTCAGTACAGCTTCAAACTCGAATCTTCCCACTCTGTGCACTGCCCAGGGCCCAGTCATGAATATCATTCAAAGCTCAGAGGGTGGGGCCTATTCACGCCAAAGAGCCTGAAATTTTTGGGATGTGCGGGAACCTACGCATGCGCACATTGCTAGCAGATTTCTGAAAAGACCTCCCAGCATCCAGATCACTGCCATCCAAGCACCACACACATCGTTGGCCTCCAGGGAGCATGAGCTGGTCTTCAAAGAGCCGAGGGATGTCTGACTGCCTGAGCACAAAACTATCATGGACAATTCCTGGGTGGCGTGCATCGACCTGCATGATCTTCATTAGATGGTCGCAGACAATTTGGATGTTCAGAGAGTGAAACCCCTTCCTGTTCACAAATTGCTGCGGTCCTGCAAGGTGATGTGTGTGCCATTGGAAATCCTAATAATGGAAGCAAAGCTGAGACTCCAAGCCTCCTGCTGTGTACGGCCCACATCGAAATTAATGAACTGCCCTGCCCGGGCATACAGGGCACCTGTGACCTGCTGCATGCATCTGTGCATGGAGGCCTGGGAGATCCCAATTAGGTCACCCCTGGGTGCCTGAGATGAGCTGGAGGCATGGAAATTCAGGGCAGCCATAACCTTCACGTCAACAGGGAACAGGTGGCACTGCTCCCCTGAGATGCCAGGTGTGTGAGCACCTCACAAAGGCATCATACCGTGGTTTGGAAAGTTGCAGCCAGTAACTGCACATCTCCTCTGAGAGGGTCTTGAAGGAAGTGTGGGGCCTGTACCTTCTTGCCCTCGCCACCCTCCGCCTTCCATGTACCCTCTTGGGGGGCTTCTCACCCAGCCCCTGGCCCTCAGCAGCAGCCCCCTGCCATCTTTCCTGAGGGACTGATAGTGTCTCTCTATGACCACCACCTCCTGAGCCACCTCCTCCTCCTCTTCTGCCCCCTGCTGCCTCCACCATGGCCAGCTCCAGGTCAAGGAAACTGAGATCCATCTACACAGTGGAGTTGGAAAGAGCATAGAATGATGGATTGTTACAATTGGCTGCATAGACCCAGCACCACCCCAATCCCTCACTTGGGCCAGTAGCCCCATCTGTGGGTGCTGGCAACCCCACACAATCCATGGTGCCATGCATGGCCCGATTGGTGTTGTGTGAGATTCCCATCATGACAAATGCTAGATTATGCAGGTCGGTGTGCAGCCATGGGCAATGCGCACCCTTGAGCCATTGCTATGTCTGCAACTGCAGCAGCCGTTACAGGCATGTGTTGTTGGTTCCTGTTACAGGGCAGGGACAGGCTGCAAAGCAGCACCAGATATTTGCCCAGTGACAGCAGATTCCACGCAGTCCATGTCTGAGCTCCCCCCCCCACCCCCCCCCCCCCCCTTATCTGCCATGCCATGTTTGAGACCTTTATATACCTACTCTGATTCATGCCAAAGTGACATCACACCAAAGAGGCGGAAGACACTAATGTAGGCAGAGATTGCTGTGTCAATCCCAATAATGGCACGCCAAGATGGAAAGTAATACAAATCAGCGGCACAGTGGTTTTCTGCGCAGTCCTGGCGGTGCCATTTTTTTCTGGTTGGGAGATGCGCACAGGCCATAAACGCTCGTGGGGTCCTGTGAAATGGCCGACACACGCATCTACTGACCTGACCCGCCAGAAAATTTGCAGGTCACGATGAGAGAATTGCCGCCATTATATCCAGTGTTTCTTGACATTGATCAGAAAGAGACTATTGCATTAGTCAAATAAAGAAGGGGCATATGGTTTTCAGATCTGAGTTACTAAGTTGCAGAAAACAGACTGCACAACTTTGCAACATTTTCCCTCAGCAATCAGGATTTGGGAGCAAATACAACTCAAGTGAAAATATAAATAAATCAGATAAAATTAACACCAACAAATACATGCAAGTTACAGAGAAGTCCGATAGCTAGATTGCTTGAAGACATTTGCCGTTGTGACAATAGAATCAGCCAGTTAGTGGTTCAGAAAATCAGTAGAGGCAACATCAATCTCCTTATTCTCCACTTTGCTCTAAGGCAATGTCTCACCTCTCCTTGCTACCACCATTAAATTGATTCAAACTCACCAGTCACATACTTAGGTAAAGTAGGTTCCTGCGCCAATGTATTAGTACATTGCTGGCTGACTAACTTTGAAGTTCAGTTTTCTTCACACTTTTTTGATAAATTTTGCACATTATTCTGTTACTATTTTAAAAACATGCATGTTGCATATGATAAATGAAATGTAATGTGTTTAATTATTTTACAAAATTGTTGTTGAATATCACTATAACGTACCCAAAAGAAAACACATTGGGCAGAATCTGGGACTACATGCTGTGATGGGGACAGAGACTGTATCCCGCTTCAAAGGGCAATGGGAAACCACGCCATACCTTTCATCCCTGGTATAATTAATTATGCATCATCTGTACTGTCTTCTGTGGCAGGGCAGGTTTAATGGCACATTCCACACTATCACATCTGGGTACCATATTTAAAAGACTCACCAACCATTGAGGAAAATAAGTGGATCTCCTGAAGAAAGAACCAGCAACACTCTCAGGCTGGGAGATGGACTTCATTGATGATCCTTGTGGAATTAAGTTCCAACAACAACAAGACTACTTGGTCAGTGAGAATGGAAAAAAATTCATCACAAAACAAGTCCTCTTTTGAGGTCAGCGGTTGTGTACTCAGGAAAGAGACTAATCTATCTGTGATGACTTTAATCAGGCAACTGTGGTAGGCCTGCTTGAGCATGAACTCCCTGATTGAGAGCCAACTGATGGCTCAGTCAGGAAGCCCCATGTCGTGTATTTAAACAGGAGTGTCAGTCCCTCTGCAGTTGTGATGCAGATCACACACTGTGAACACTCTGTATGTCATGATGGGATCTTGTAAATGAAGGAAATTTGGTGACAGGACTTTTGCCTCCGTGGATTTAGTACACTAACCTTGTGTTGATTTCATAAACACTGCATTTCCAGCCTTGGCCACAGGTTGAAACAAAGACAAGTTACCATGACAAATACCAAAAACAAGATATGTTGACACATTACGGTAATGAAGGAGATGATTTTTTTATTGGCTAAGAAAGAGGAAAAAGCTATGCTATGATTGGTGGACTATGTATGCGAATGATGGGTTAGAAAGTTGCTCATTTCTCATTTGCTGCATTAAATATAGCTGCTAATTATCCGTATGAATCAACATAACATCATAGATAGATCATAGAATGCTACAGTGCAGAAAGAGGCCCTTCGGCCCATCGAGTCTGCACCAAACACAACCCCACCCAGGCCCTACGCCCATATCCCTACATTTGATACCCACTAATCCCCTCTAACCTAAAAATCCCTGGACACTATGGGGCAATTTCTTAGCATGGCCAATCAACCTAACCCGCACATCTTTGGACTGTGGGAGGAAACTGCAGAACCCGGAGGAAACCCTCACAGACACGAGGAGAATGTGCAAACTCCACACAGACAGTGACCTGAGCCGGGAATCGAATCCAGGACCCTGGAGCTGTGAAGCAGCAGTGCTAACCACTGTGCTACCGTGCCGCCCAGAACATCATAGTGAAATTCATATATCTGTTCTTGTGAACAAGTAATAAAAGTTTAGGAGATGGAGTACTGACCAGGCATTGTCTGGTTAATCCTCAACACCCTGAAACTGGAAGATTCACCTGATTAATTCTTCCCCTATACACTGCTCTGGTGTTCCAGAATCCAGGATTACAGGATTCTGGCAGCCTCCATCCAGAACTTCAGAGGCAACTCTAGGCTGTCTTCGGGTAAGTCCCCACTTTTGCTCACAACCTTGGTCCAGATGTATACTGGCCTGGCTGTGTTTTCCATTGGGGACATGGAGAATCGGGTGTGAGAGGGGAATATATCAGTCAGGCTGATACCTGCATCCTGGATGCAATTGGGTTTAATGCTGGCCCGATCCACCATGGCGGGCATGATCGACAGAACTGGGTGTAAATTCATGCTGGACTGAATCCGACTTTTGGATCTTCCATCAGGTTCTCCCTCTCTCGCTGCCCATCACTGAACCTGCCAGTGGAGGCATGGGGAAATTTGGCCCATTGTTAAAAGTCTAAAGCTTTTACATCAGTCTCACAAGTCGGCTTACATTAACACTACAATGAAGTTACAGTGAAAATCCCTTAGTAGCCACACGCCAGCGCATATTCGGGTACACTGAGGGAGAATTTGGCATGGCCAATGCACCTAACCCGCACATCTTTCAGATTGTGGGAGGAAACCGGAGCACCCAGAGGAAACCCATGCAGGCATGGGAAGAATGTGCAGACTTCGCACAGACTGTGACCTAAACCAGGAATCGAGCCTGGATCCCTTGTGCTGTGAGGCAGCAGTGCCAACCATTATGTCACCGTGCCACACCATTGGATCTTGCAGATGATTGGTGGTGAACTCTCTGTTATTATCCCCCTGAGACTGACCACAACTTCAGGATGTTGGGAATGTGTAGAATCAGACAGAAATCCTGAAGTTGCAGTCTGCCATTTAGGTCTCTGACACAGACTGTGCTGTGGACAACACCACCTTCCCCCACTGCCACCCTGCCCAACCCCGAGTCAGCAACCACAAAAATCAGTGAGAATCTCAACTTTTTGCTCCCACTTGAAACACCATAAAAAGTCAGACCTTGTTCAATCAGGTCCAACTAAGCTTTTGACAGCGACATGATTAATAACAGTTAACGAACAACAGAACTGACCCTGAAAACATTATTTTCTAATCCTGGAATGCTGGTCAATGATTAATTAGTAGAGTTTATAAGATGAACCTTTTAAACAGTAATTTAAGAAAAGTTGAAATATCTGAGTTTCTATCTTCACCTCTTCTGTGTATTTCAATCTTTAGTTTGATCTGTATAAATATTTTTAGATGTTCTGCTGTGGGGTGAGAAGGAAAACTATGAAAGCCCTGTTATTGAGATTGACTGTTTGGACAGTCTGAGATATCATTGCTGTGTTACACTTCAAATGCCCAGTATAGAAGGTTGCAGGAGCCTCAGTAATGGAAGTGAAATTCTTGTTGGAGAGACCCGAGATCTTGCAGCAAGACTTACTTTGTATCCGACTCAAAAATCTGGCCCATAAAATAAAGTTTACTTATTAGTCACAATATCTTCCAAATAAACTAGAAAAATATACTATCATAAACATTTTCCTTGAAATGAATATGATTTAAAATATGGTGCTTCTTTACAAAAATGGTTAAAAAAACCCTAACGTTTAAATAAGGTAAATTAAACAGCAATGATATAATGAAAAATATGCACCAGTATGTTACTTGTGTAAAACTGAAGGATAACTTACAATTCATAAAAAATGCAGCTTTACTTCCCTTTTGGGAACAAACATTATTAACATCTCATTCAAAATAACTAATTCTGTTAGAAGTTACATTACTGATTTTGTTTATCAAATTGTTGCTGAACTACTGTTGTCAAGATTCATCTTGAACCATAATTTAGTAAGTGACTGCAATGCCCAATCGCATTTTGTGAAAAATGCTAAGTAAATGGTCTAATAAGAATTTCAAGATCAGTTGGATTCTGTCAGTCTGAATGTATAAGTGATGTGATTGCATTAATTTTTCTCATGGAATGTGGGTATTTCTGGCAAAGCCAACATTTGTTGCTCATCGGTAACTGCACTTGAGAAGGCAGTGGAGAACCGCTGTAGTCCGCCTGGTGTAGACACATCCACCGTGCGTTAGGGGGTTACAAGTTGCAGGTCCAAGTGCCACTCCAGCATGTGAGTGAAAAAAATCAGGGTTGATACTCCAGTACAGTACTGAGGGAGTGCTAAACTGCTGAAAGTCCTAACCTTTGGATCAGATGGTAAGCTGAGGCCCTTTCTGCTCTCTGAGATGGATGTAAATTATCCCACAGCACTGGTTCAAAGAAGAGCAGAAGGGTTATCCTCAGTGTCCTGATTAATATGTATAGAATTATAGAATCCTAGAATTCCTACAGTGTAGAATGAGGCCATTCGGCCCATCAATCCTGCACCGGGATCAATCCCACCCAGGCACTATCTGGGTAACCCCATGTATTTACCCCACTAAGCCCCTCATGCTAAGAGGCAATTTAGCATAGCCTGACCCTGCACATCTTTGGAGTGTGGAAGGACACTAGAGCACCCAGAGGAAACCCACGCAGACAGGGAAAGAATGTGCAAACTCTACACAGACAGTCACCTGAGGCCAGTATTGAACCCAGGTCCCTGGTGCTGTGAGACAGCAATGTCATCATGCCAACCTATCTCTCAATCAACGTTGCATAAAGAGATTGGGTTGAATTTTCAGGCATTACTGATGTTGGAAACAGAGGAGGACAAGGCCTGAGTGCTCCTCTGACAGCACTGTGGGTGTATCTACAACAGATGGACTGCAGTGGCTTACCATCACCTTCTTGAGGGCAAATGGTGAGGAGCAACAAGTGTTGGCTTTGTCAGAGAGACCAAAGACCCAGATTCCATGAGAAAAATGGTAGCTGAAATGCTGATTTCCTGACCCCATTCCCAGCACTGGTCATGAGGCTCATTAAGATACTTGACAAGGGCACTGAAAGGAAGCTGACTGCAATTTTCCAGTCACCCTCCAGTTTCTCAATGCAGTGGAATGCCAACGCTGCAGACAGACCTACAATTCCTGCCTCTCTCGTATAAGATAATGAAAGGGATGGATAGGGTAGAGGTAGAGAGATTCTTCCCGCTTAGAAAGGATAGCAGGACTAGTGGGCGCAGTCTCAAGATAAGGGGGGGTGGGGTGCAATTAAGGGGAGTTGAGGAGGAACTACTTCACTCAAAGAATGGTGAATCTCTGGAATTCTCTGCCCATTGAAGTGGTGGAGGCTACCTCGCTTAATATATTTAAGTCACAGGTAGAGAGGTTTCTGATGGACAGGGGAATTAAGGGTTATGGGGAGAAAGCGGGAAAGTGGAACTGATCCACTTCAGATCAGCCATGATCTTATTGAATGGCGGGGCAGGCTCAAAGGGCTAGATGACCTACTTCTGCTCCTATTTCTTATGTTCTTATGTTCTTAACACCTTACCCCCAACTCCGTGCACCCTAACCTTCTGCAGCAACCTTTTATGAGGCACCTTATCAAATGCCTTTTGGAAATCTGAAAACACCACATCCACCGGTTCCCCTCTGTCTACTGCACTAGTCACGTCCTCATAGAAATCAAATAAATTGGTCAAACACGACTTCCCCTTAACGAATCCATGCTGCGTCTGCTCTATCAAACCATTCTTTTCTAGGTGCCTCGCTATTTCTTCTTTGATGATGGATTCTAGCATTTTTCCAACTACAGATGTTAAACTAACTGGCCTATAATTCCCTGCCTATTGTCTGCTACCTTTTTTAAACAGCGGCGTAACATTAGCCGTTTTCCAATCTTCCGGCACTTCCCCGGAGTCCAGTGAATTCTGATAAATAATTACCAAGGCATCTGCTATCACTTCTGCCATTTCTTTCAGAACCCTGGGATGCATTCCATCCAGTCCCGGGGACTTGTCTACCTTCAGTCCCTTTGGTCTATCAAGCACTACCTCTCTAGTGATAGTAATTGCATTAAGGCCTTCATCTACCATCCTTCTATCTTTAATATCTGGCAAACTATTCGTGTCCTCCTCTGTGAAGACCAAGGCAAAAAACATATTTAAAGCCCCAGCCATTTCCTCATCGCCCACCGCTAAATCCCCCCTCTCATCCTCCAAAGGTCCAACATTCACCCTAGCCAGTCTCCTCTTCTTTATATATTTGTAAAAACTTTTACTGTCATTTTTTATACTTAGAGCTAGTTTAGCTTCATACTCTACCTTTCCTTTCTTTATCATCTTCTTAGTCATTCTTTGTTGATTTTTAAATCTTTCCCAATCTTCTAACTGCCCACTATTTTTAGCTGCTCTGAACGCATCAGCTTTTAATTTAATACTCTCCTTTATTTCCTTAGATAACGACAGCTGGTTATCCCTTCTCCTACAGTCCTTCTTTACCATCGGAATTTATTTCTGTTGAGTACCGAAAAAGATCTTAAAAATCCTCCACTGATCCTCAGCTGTCCTACCAACGAATCTGCACCCCCAATCTACATTCGCCAATTCCGCTCTCATCCTATCATACTCCCTTCTGTTCAAACAATGGTTAGGTGCATTGACCATGTTAAATTCTCCCTCAGTATACCTGAACAGGCACTGGAGTGTGGCAGCTAGGGGATTTTCACAGTAACTTCATTGTGATATTAATGTAAACCTACTTGTGACGAAGAAATAATTAACTTTTGAAACTACATCACAGACTGTAAAGATCATCTGGGCATCAGGTGATCATAAAAGTATTATATGATAGGAAGAATTTTTTTATTGACATCCTTACCAACTTCTTAGAAGAAGCCCTTTGGCCCACTGGGTCTCCACCAACGTGTGAGAAATACCTGACCTCCCACCTAATCCCATTTACCAGCACTTGGTCCATAGTCTTGAATGTTATGACGTGCCAAGTGCTCTTCCAGGTACCTCTTAAAGGATGTGAGGCAACACACTTCTACCACCCTCTTAGGCACTGCATTCCTGGCCATCACCACCTCTGGGAAAAAAATGTTTTTCCTCACATTTTCCCAAATCTCCTGCCCCTCAACTCAAACCCATTTCCCCATATGACTGACCACCCAGCCAATCTTTGTGTCATCAGCAAATTTACTAATCCTAACCTCCTACATGGTCAGCTAAGTTATTTATATGAATGACAAATAATAGGGGACACCACCGGACATTGGCTTCCAGTCACTAAAGCAGTCTTCTGTTATCATCCTCTGCCCCTGCAATTGAGCCAGTTTTGAATCCACTTTATCAAATTGTCTGTATCCAATGTGCATTTGCCTTCTTCATAAATCTCCCATGTGGGACCTTGTCAAAGGTTTTGCTCAAATCCATATTAACTACATCAACTGCACTTCCCTCATCTACACACCTAGTCACCTCCTCAAAAAGTTTGCTCCAATTTATTAGGTATGACTCCCTTTTGACAAAGTCATGCTGACTATCCCTGATCAAGCCTTGCCTCTACAAGTGAAGATGGATGGTGTCCTTCAGAAGTTTCTCTCACAGTTTCTCTATCATTGATATGAGACTCGTTGGTCTGTAGCTCCCTGATTTATAACTCTTCTTAAATAGTGGAACCACATTAGCTGTTTTCTAATCCTCTGGCACTTCCTAGGTGCCATAATGTGAAGATGAAGGGGCAACTCTCTGAAAGAGAGTGGTTTGTGCTACCAAATAGGTCTTTGGACTTTAACCTGGTGTTGTGAGACTTCTTACTTCCTGGGTGGCCAGAAATTGGGTCAAAGCCCCTGAAATCTACTCCCTTGTCTCCCACAGTGGGCTGGGACACAATTCATCCAGACCAGGAGATTTGTCCACTTTTAAACCTGCCAATATCTCCAGTACCTTGTTCTTCCCTATGTCAATTTGCCCAAGAACCTTGCAGCCTCTCCCTCTTTGAATTCTATACCATCATCCTCATTCTCTTGGATGAAGATGGATGTGATGTATTCGTTCAGTACTCAACCAATGTCCTCTGGCTCCAGTCATATCTCCACCCTTCCTACATCTCTTCTGTGAATCTAGCCGTTTCTGAATGTTTTCTTGCTATCTGTGTGCTCAGAGTACCTCCCTTTTAAGAAGAATTAGCTACCTTTAAGCGATGTCAATAAAATCTTCCTACCACCTTCTTGACCCTTGCCGCCCAATGTATCCCCAATGCCAAAAAAATAAAGTTGCAGAGCTAGTAAGCAGCACTGAGTGCATGGAATGAACTGACTATACCAATTTCTCCAAGTGCTTGAAACTATATGAAAAGGTTCTGCATAACACCACCTTTTTCACTTTTCCAGGCACGATCAAATATCTAGGCCAAGATGTTTTCAAAATCGATGCATGGCTGTAAATAAATTTATAAATGCATCTTTCTTACTTTAACTTGCATTTATTATTCATCAATCTCTGGAGGCAAAACTGGGATTTAACTTTTTGAAAGCAGCTTTATTGATGTTCAATGTGGTATGCACATAATTTAATAATTCCACCATAAGCTACAGCAAACGGTAATACTTCAGACAGCTAGTGCATTTTAATCTATGTTGATTTAATATAACATAGGGTCCATTTTTGCACTCAGCAACAAACTTATGAAGCCAGCTGTTTGTTGCACTTGCCCATGCCATAGACAATTATAGAGGTGCTGACATGGAAATGGGATAGCCTCAATTTTTATTGCCAAGCTTGGTGTGTATTTAGTAGGTAAGAACTGCAACTTCCTGATGTTGCAAGTATTTCAATGTTGAGAAACCATTATTGTGTTGCTTCATGATGAGAATCTTAGACAGAAACACCTTGATTTATGCTTTTAATTGCACATATGCTGTGGCAAGATGCTTCAGCATGATCTACACGTTAATAATGGTGAGTGGTGTTAGCCTCACAGTTATTTCTCCTGAAAAATTCAGTCCACAAATGCTTAGAAAATTGCACCAGGTTAAATTATTGCTAGTGTTTGTTCTCAACTGATTGCCGCTGTGAATCTATATTTTTCTGATGGAACGTAATTCCACTCCCTGTAGCTGAGTTTGGAGGATTAGAGGCAGGGGGTGGTTTTTAATTGGACAAGAGGGTGCAGTGCTGGGATCCTGCTGGTTTCTGCCTCTACCTGATTAGGTTCAGGGCAGGAAGGCCTGTAGATTGCTTTTCCAACCCCCAGATGCCAACTGATGCTCTTAACCAAGCAACTCAAGCTCATTTAATAATCTCATTCTGTTGCCTTTGACATTCAACAAATGGCAAGCAGGAGAATCACCACATCAGGCAGTCTGAAAGCAAATTCCCTTGGGTTTTCATGTGGGCTTTCAAAGATTACTCCTTGTTTAAAGGCACACTATGGCAGGTTGAGGGACCCGGCATCAAGAAGTGATGAGTACTAAGGGTTGTGGGATCACAGAAAACCACCTTCCTGTATTCCCCTTTGATCCTTTCCCCCTACTGTCCTGCATCCCTATCCCGTGGCCCCCATTTCGCCCTCAGCTATCTTTGGTTGGAGTCTCTCTTGATCCTGGGCCTCTGGTGGGTGCATCACTGGAAACTGTTACCTCTCTTTTTCTCTCTCTGGTTGACTAGCAGCACTCAGGTGGATGAGGTTTCCACCTCCAGGAACCTAAATCCTGGGGAAAGTCTGATGCTTATCACTTAAGGGCCAGATGGGTGCTTAACCAGACAGATCTTTTCCAATGTAAGTGACATGGGGCTCATGGTATGGGGGTAACATATTAGCATGGATAAAACACAAAAACATAAGAACTAGGAGCAGGAGTAGCCAATTCAGCCCTTGCGTCTGCTCCGCCATTCAAAACGATCATAGCTGATCTCATCTCAGCCTCGTCTGCACCTTCCTGCCCATCCTCATAACCCTTTACCCCACTATTAATTAAAAATCTATGAAATCTCCTCCTTAAATGTGTTTGGTATTCTGATGTCCACTGCACTCTGGGTAGAGAATTCCATAGATTCACCACCCTTTGAGTTCAGAAATTCCTCCTCATTTCAGTTTTAAACCTGTCACTCTTTAGCCTAAAACCATGGCTTCTCATTAGAAGGGGAAATATCCATTCTACATCCACTCTGTCAATCATGTTTAGCATCTTATATTCCTCATGCCAATGAGCATCGGTCTAAACTGCTCAGTTTCACTACATAAAGCAAATCCTTCATCCTTAGAATCAATTGAGTGAACATGCTCTGAACCACCTCTAATGTATTTATCTCCATCCTCAAGTAAGGGGACCAAAATAATATGTTACCCCCATAGTATTCCAGATGCTGTCCCATTGAAGCCCTATACAGTTGCAATAGCACTTCTCTATTTTAATACTCTATTCCATTAGCAATGAATGCCAAAATTCCATTTACCCTCCTTAGGGGCGGCACAGTTGCACAGTGGTTAGCACTCTGCCTCACAGCGCCAGGGATACAAAGAACAAAGAACAACCCAGCACGGGAAACAGGCCCTTCGGCCCAACGAGCCCGCGCCGCCGCATCACCCTACACCTATTCTACCCTGCGTGTCTACGAATGGAACCCCTAACTTAACCAGATTCAGGGGATCTAGGTCCGATTCCTGGCTTGGGTCACTGCCTGTGTGGAGTTTGCGTGGGTTTCCTCCAGGTGCTCTGGTTTCCTCCCTCAGTCCAAAGATGCACAGATTACATGAATTGGCAATGCTAGATTCTCCCTCAGTGTACCCGAGCAGGCGCTGGAGTGTGGGGACTAGGGGATTTTCACAGTAACTTCATTGAAGAGTGAATGTAAGCCTACTTGTGACTAATAAATAAACTTTACTTTGTCTGCTGCACCTGCAAATTAACGTTCTGTGATTCATGGACAAGAACACCCAGATCCTTCTGCACCAAAACATTTTGATATTTCTCTACGTTCAGATAATAAGTTGCCTTTTTATTCCTCCAACCAAAATTGATAACCTCACACTTATTAAGTTCAATTTCCCAAATTTTGGCCCACTCACCTAACCTATCAATATCCACCTGTGAGTTTCCAAACTGCAACCTACAATCCCACTTCATATAGACAGTTGGGGTCAGTGGACTGAAACCTGGGGCATACCACAGGTTACAGCATGCTAACCAGAAAAATACCCACTCCTCCCCACCCTCTACTTTCTGTTGGTGAGCCAATCTTTCAGTTAAGCTAATATATTACCGTTAACCTCATGGGACCTTAGTTTTTGTGCGACATGTTATTAAATGCCTTTTGGAAATCCAGATACACTACATCTACAAGGCCTCCAATATTCACTTTACTTATTAGATCTTGCAGCAAGTATTATATCTTCTAGAAAATTAATCAAACATG
The DNA here is from genome assembly GCF_965287045.1 of Carcharhinus amblyrhynchos. NCBI lineage: Eukaryota > Metazoa > Chordata > Chondrichthyes > Carcharhiniformes > Carcharhinidae > Carcharhinus > Carcharhinus amblyrhynchos. The sequence continues at coordinate 81,074,055 of NC_137331.1, read as the reverse complement.
ATTTACCCTTCATAAAGCCATACTGACTATGATGAATTACATTTTGATTTTCCAAATGTCCCATTACCACTCCCTTAGTGATAAATTCCAGCAATTTCCCAATGACAGACATTACACTAACTGGTCTATAGTTTCCTACTTATTGCCTTTCTCCCATTTTGAACAGGGGAGCTGTTTTAATCTTTTTGCAATCCACTGGAACCTTTCCAGAATCCAGGGAATTTTGGAATATTATAACCAACGCCTCTATTGTCTCTGCTGCCACTTCCTTCAAGATCCTAATATACAGACCATCTGGCCTGGGGACTCATCTGCCCTTAATCTCAATAGGTTACTCAGTACTTTTTCCCTAATGATAGTGATTGTTTTAAATTCCTCCTTTTCAACAACCTCTGCATTACCTGTTACTAATGGGATGGTTCTAGCGTTCTCCACCACAAAAACCGAAGCTCTTGTTCAAAAAGGGAGAAAGGCAGAAAGCAGGGAACTGTCGGTTAGTTAGTTGAACATCTATTATTGACAAAATGTGGGAGTCAGTAACCAGAGAGGAAATAGCTAACCATTTAGGAAAGCTAAATATAATCAAACCTAATCAATATGATTTTATGAAAGGGAAATCATGTTTGACAAATTTGCTTGACTTCTTTGAGGATGTAACAAAGAGATGGGAACCTGTAGATGTAGTGTATTTAGATTTCCAAAAGACATTTTACAAGGTCCTGCACAAGAGGCTGGTACATAAAGTAAAAGCCCCTGGAACTGAAGGAAGTGTGTTAACATGGCTATCTTTCACATAGTAAACAGGGAGTTGGAATAAAGGTGTCCTTTTCAGAGTGGAAAGATATAACTAGTGGAGATAGGAGGAATCAAAAGGCAGATTATTATCTAAGTGGAGAGACTCTTCAGATAAGTGAAGTAGAGAGACCTAGGTATTCTAGTGCATGAATCACAAAAAGCTAGCAGGCAGGTCCAACAAGTAATTAAGAAGTCAAACAGCATTTTGGCCGACATTGCAAAGGGATTGGAGTTTTAAAAGTTTTGTTGCCATTGTACAGGATGTTGTTGAGGCTTCATCTGGAATACTGCAAACAGATTTAGCCTCCTTTCCTAAAAAAGGATAGAGTAACATTGAAGGCAATCCAAAGAGCATTCACCAGACTGACTCCTTGGATGAGGGGTTTGACCTGTCAAGAAAGAGTAAATAGTCTGGGTCTGTATTCTTTGGAGTTTAAAAGATTGAACATAAGAACATAAGAAATAGGAGCAGGAGTAGGCCATCTAGCCCTTCGAGCCTGCCCCGCCATTCAATAAGATCATGGCTGATCGGTCTTGGCTCAGTTCCACTTTCCCGCCCTCTCCCCATAACCCTTAATCCCCTCTCTTATCAAAAACCCATCAACCCGCGTCTTAAAAATATTTAGCGAGGCAGCCTCCACCACTTCAAAGGGCAGAGAATTCCAGAGATTCACCACCCTTTGAGTGAAGAAGTTCCTCCTCAACTCCGTTCTAAACCGCCCCCTCTTTATCTTGAGGCTGTGCCCCCTAGTCCTACTGTCTTTTTTGAGCGGGAAGAGTCTCTCCACCTCTATCCTATCCATCCCATTCATCATCTTATACGTCTCAATGAGATCTCCCCTCATTCTTCTAAACTCTAATGAGTACAAGCCTAGTTTATTCAGCCTCTCCTCATAGCTCAACCCCCTCAGCTCCGGTATCAGCCTAGTGAATGGGATGGATAGGATAGAGGTGGAGAGACTCTTCCCGCTCAAAAAAGACAGTAGGACTAGGGGGCACAGCCTCAAGATAAAAGGGGGGCGGTTTAGAACGGAGTTGAGGAGGAACTTCTTCACTCAAAGGGTGGTGAATCTCTGGAATTCTCTGCCCGTTGAAGTGGTGGAGGCTGCCTCGTTAAATATTTTTAAGAAGCGGGTTGATGGGTTTTTGATAAGAGAGGGGATTAAGGGTTATGGGGAGAGGGCGGGAAAGTGGAACTCAGCCACGACAGATCAGCCATGATCTTATTGAATGGCGGGGCAGGCTCGAAGGGCTAGATGGCCTACTCCTGCTCCTATTTCTTATGTTCTTATGTTCTTAAAATATCTTTGCGCAGGTGCGGTGCCCAAAACTGCACACAGTACTCCAGCTGCGGCCTCACCAATGCCCTATACAGCTGCAGCAAGACCTCCCTACTTTTATGTTCAATCCCCCTTGCTATGAAGGCCAGCATCCCATTCACCTTCCTGACCACCTGCTGCATCTGCAAGCTGGGTTTTTGTGACTCTTGCACAAGGACCCTGAGGTCCCTCTGCACCATCACCTGCTGCAGTTTTTCGCCACGTAAGTAATAGTCCTTCCTACCATTATTCCTACCAAAGTGGACCACCTTACACTTGCCAACATTAAATTCCATTTGCCATTTCCTGGCCCATTCGCCCAGCCTATCTAGATCCTTCTGCAGACTCTCCACACCCTCCGCGCAATTTGCCGTTCCCCCAGTCTTGGTGTCATCAGCAAATTTCGACACCCTACACTCGGTTCCCTCCTCCAGATCATCTATATAAATGGTAAAAAGCTGAGGCCCCAGCACCGACCCCTGGGGCACTCCACTAGTCACCATCCTCCAATCCAAATAGCACCCGTTGACCCCCACTCTCTGCCTCCTATTTGACAACCAATCCTCTATCCACGCTAACACCCAACCCCAACTCCATGTCCCCCGACCTTCTGCAATAACCTCTTGTGAGGTACTTTGTCAAACGCCTTCTGAAAATCCAGAAAGACCACATCCACCGGCTCTCCTCTATCCACCGCCCTAGACACATCCTCATAGAACTCCAGTAAATTTGTCAGACACGATTTCCCTTTAATGAAACCGTGCTGCGTCTGCTCTATCAAGCAATTCCCTTCAAGATGCCTCGCAATTTCCTCCTTGATGACGGATTCTAACATTTTACCTACCACAGACGTTAAACTAACCGGCCTATAATTCCCCGCCTTTTGCCTGACCTTATTCAAACATATAAGATCCTGAGGGATTTGACAAGGCAGATGTGGTACTTTCACAAGTGGGAGAGTCTTGAACAAGGGAACACAGCTACAAGATAAAGAACTGGTCATTTAAAACTGAGGTGTGTAGAAATTTCTTCTCACAGAAGATTGTGAATCTCTGGAATTCTCTGCCCCAAAGGATGGTGGAAGCTGGGTCAGAAGACATATTTAAAATGGAGGTGGATAAATATTCGATAGACCGAGGAATCGAAGGCTATGGGAAATGGCACAGAAAAGGAGTTGAGGCCAGCATGGATCAGCCATAATTGTACTGAATGGTGGGGCAGGCCTGAAGGACCAGGTGGCCTACTGCTGCTTCTATTTCTTGTGGCTTAATTTCTCTGCAAGTTCTGTGTTCCCCATTATTGATTCCCCAGTTTTGTGCTCTAAGGGATCAATAGAGAATTGATTAGTTAAGATTTGGATGAAGGGACTGAATGTAAGGTTGCTAAGTTTGCTGATGGCAAATATATAAATAGGAGAGTAAGTTGAGATGAGAACATAAGGAGTTTACAGAAGGATTTAGATAGGTTAAATGACTTAAGTGAGTGAGGGAGAAAGATTGGCAGATGTAATGTAAAGTGGCAAAACATGAACTTGTCCACTTTGGCAGGAGAAGTGGAAAAGAATTATGCTATCCAAATTGAGAAAGGTTGCAGAACTCTGAAATATAAAGAGATCTTTGCCCTTGTACATGAATCGGAAGAAGTTAGCATGTAGGTGCAACAAGCGAATAGGAAGGCAAACTGAACTCTGGCATCTATTACAAGGGGAATTGAGTAATGAAATATTACTGGAAGTATGGCAGAATTTTTCATTATACCAAATTATATTTGGATTGATTTTCAAAAGTTTGCGTGGTGGCAATTATGCCATTTTTCTGTTCTTCTTTTCTCATAGCTGCCTCTAGTTGTCATCTTAAATTCCATTACAATGACTTACGAAAATATTCAAGGGCACTCCTGATTTCTGTGCTAATTATGTAACAGAAATAGTGACACAAATGCTCGAAGTACACACCATTTCTCTCATGACCTGATTAGTTATTAATATCTCTCCAGTTCTTTATTTTTGGAGAGGAGAGAAATTAATTGACAAAGCAATCCGTATGAATCTAAATCATAGAACATCATAAAGCACAAAATTTTTATTCATTTGCTTTCTTCACCATATGTGTCTGCCACTCTGCTGCTAACAGTTGGATTGTAAGAACATTTAAAGTTGTGCATTTCTGATTTGATTCATAATTTGTATTGTACAGGATTGGCACAAAATTAGGTCATCATGGAAAAATAACATCATGTGACATTCTGCGGGTTAAATTGGATAACTTCCCACCCTTCTAATAGTGTGTCATGACCACGGTGTACAATTAACTTGCTCATTGCAATGTAGGCATTGTGTCTCCTTTGATCTGCCTGGTCACGATGGCACTGCTGCCTCACAGTGCCAGGTACCCGGGTTTAATTCTGGCCTTGGGTGACTGTCTGTGTGAAGTCTGCATGTTCTCCCCATGTCTGCATGGGCTTCCTCTGGGTGCTCCGGTTTCCACCCACACTCCATAGATGTGCAATGCTAAATTGCCCCTTAGTGTCCCAAAATGTTAGGTTAGATAAGATTAGCCATGGTAAACATGTGGGTTTACAGGAATGGGGCAGAGGAAGAGGGCCTGGGTAAGATACTCTGTCAGAGAGTCCGTGGTTTAAATGGCCACTTGTGCACTGTACGGATTCCATGTTGTTGATCTTTGATTGCGCACATTAGCAACCATTACCTCAATATTGAGAGCGCCGAACATTACTGAAAGCTAGCCTACAGTTCTTAAAGGTGAAGAGTATTGTGGTTGCTGCTGCAGTCGAAATCATTCTGAATATTGTCCTGAGAAAGAATCAACAATAACTGATAATCTGAAAGAGTTCACACCATGGTTTTTGAGACACTGTACTGGAGGTCCTTGTGAAAGAATTAGAAAGAAAGAGAGATGCCCTATATGCTCACAGGAAGGGATCCAGACATAGACTCTGAAGACAGCAGCAAAAGATAGTGGTAAAGATCAATATCAGAAATGTAGCCACAAGACTTGGATGCAGTGCAAGAAGAGGTTTAATAACCTCACAAAAGTTGTCAAGGTCAGTGAGTTTTCATCAAATTTAAAAGATTTGGAGGAGGAAACTGCACAAATATTTCCATCCTCAATGATAGCTGACCACAACATATTGCAATGTTTTCAATGAGGGCCATGAGGTTGCATTCTTGGAGTATGAGTTTCCTGATAATTGCCTACTCAATCAGGGAACTCATACTCCAAGAGACCAACATCATGGGCCTCATTGAAGTCAATACACACACCAGTACAAAAGACAAGATTGAAGCATTTGTAAGCATCTTCAGCCAGGAATTCTAAGTGGATGATCCATCTCAACCTTTCCCAAAAGTTCCCAGCATTACAGATGCCAGTCTTCAGCCCATTTAATTAACTCCACTTGATATTAAAAAATGGTTGAATGCATTGGATATTTCAAAAGATGTGGGCCCGGACAACGTTCCAGCAATAGTACTGAAGACCATTTCTCTAGAACTTTTTGCACTCCCAGCCAAGCTGTTCCAGTCCAGCTACAACATAGGCATCTACTTGATAATACAGAAGATTGCTCAGGAGTGTCCTGTCCACAAAAAGCAGCATAAGTTCAACCCAGCCAATTACTGCCCCATCAACCAACTCTTGATCATCATTGTGTTTGTTACTTTGATCTTTACATTGTTGGAAACAACACAAAATGGTGATCAGTTACATAGAAAAATTAAGGAATGTGGGACTGCTGGTAAATGTGGAATCATGGTTGAGGTTATTGGTATCCTTTATTAATTATTCACTATCTGCAGCCCAGGCAAAAAAAGGCTGTCTAGGTGGCAGTCTCTATTTTAATTTCTCCTCTTTTGTTTCTTATCCTCTGTCTTCTCTATTTTTGCTTCGTCCTCCTACACCTCAGCTTCTTGCCTCATGGCTGGTGGCAAGGGCAGTTTCCTGACAATGGCAAGTTTCTAACATGACTATTCTTAAGACCAATTCAGCTAAATACCAGAGAGATCCTCCAAGTCAGTCTAAGCAGTGAATCACTGATGCCAGTGGTTTGTTCTCTAATGCTCCTTGTAGCAGCATGGCTCCTATTGTCTGCCTGATGTACACACACATGCAGGTTTCGATCTGAAATCATCAGCTCAGTCATGAGTGGATAACCCTTGTTGGACAGTTTTTAATTTTCCCTTGGTTGAAACACAACTGGTGCAGAAGACTGCAGAATGAACTAACCTTGGCTGCTGCCAGGATACCAGGTGTTGACCTGCATGAATCTGCTTACGGTCACATGCCAACTGCAGATTGAGGGAATGGAATTTTGTTTGGTTCAGGTAAATGGCTGAGTTGACATGAGGTGCATGCAAAGCAATGAGCACACAGTCAATGGCAGCCTATGCTCCATGGGGAAACCTTTACAAATCCTTATATCTCTTCTCCTGCTTGCTAGCCCAAAAGAAATGACATGAAGTTGGCTCGCTTTGCACAAGAGAGCCTCAGTGACTCAACAGGAGGAAATCAGCATTAAAGCTCATTGCCGTGGCTCTTTTCACAGCCACTGGCAAAGCTGTCATAACCCTGCCCTGAGATTGGAGTTTTGACTGCACGGTAGTTTGCAGATTTTAGTCTTTAGTAAGCTGCGCTTTGCCAAAATTCAGGTATGAGAATTTCTCCCTGAACACCCTCTACGTATATATAACCCCATACTGAGGGCTCTTTTTTTTCTCCCTGCTCTTCCTCCCTCTTTGAATTGCTTCTCCTGTTCTGTGTGACCTCTACCCATTCTCCCAATCATGCTGAAGACCAGGAGTTTGCTCCCTTAGGCCACCCTGTGTCTGTGAGCAACTGGTTTGTATGCAAGTTTAGAATTACTTCAGCACCAGCCAAAACATTCCCTGTAGGCTATTGAAACCTTTGATAAGTAGGGAAAAGCACCCAAAACAAGTTGAAATGCAGCACAAACCAGATGAGAAAATCCAGAAAATGTTATTAGTAGGTGATTACTTTAAAGAGTGCTGTCATTTATCATTATTTGCAGTTGTGTGAGATTAAGGGAAGATACAGATTGAAGTCTGGAGTTTCAAGATGGTGTCACAAATTGAAGCCATGATCTTCCTGCTTATGGAAGTCATTAGGTGAATGCGCACTGATTCCTTTATACTGATGTTGCCTGCCTTCCAATATTCAGTTTTGTTTATGGGTGTTCTGTTGTGCCTGCCCTCAGAAGAGGAATAGAGCAAGGAAGACTGAAGTAAGCAGGCATCGTGTGATGTACAGGGAGGACCAAAAATAAGAGGAAAGAGAACTAGGTTTTTCACACATTGCAGACTTATGAGTGTGAAAGTTGCCATGGGAGTGATTTACATCTCCCTATGTGTTGCCATTACCATTGTGGCATCTTCCTGAAGAGAAGCAGATAGCACGGTCTATACCAGCAATTCGTTCATGATGACAGGCAGTGAATAATGTAGGTTTATGTCCTATTTTATGATCGCAGCCAATTTTAATTTATCCTGTACCAGTCCTCTAACCCGGCATCATCAACCACCCAGGCCATCCAGTTACCTTGGCGATAAAGGACGTCTCCTCTAGATATTGCTCACAACTCCTGTCAGGCACTCAGGCACAGATGGAGGACAGAACTTCAATGTGAACAATGCTGCCACCAGAAATTTCACAAAAGCTGATCATTTGCATACTCAAATAATTGTCCTGCTGTCTGGAGCCTTTTGATGGAGTTCTGTACTCACTTAACAATAACTTATATTTATATAGCACCTTTAGCAAAATGAAACGTCATGAGGCTCCTCGTGAAGCATCATTAAAGGATGACAATGAGCCACATAAGGAAATATCAGGCATTTCATAGAATCCTACAGTGCAGAAGGAGGTCATTCAGCCCATTGAGTCTGCACCAACCATAATCCCATCCAGTCCCTATTCCTGTAGCCCCCCCTTTTTACCTTGCTAAAACCCCCGACACTAGGGTTAATTTAGCACAGCCAATCAATGTAACCCGCACATCTTTGAACTGAGTCAAAGGTAAGCTCAAAGATGTAGGTTTTAAGAAGTACCCTAAAGAAGGAAAGTGAAGTGAGAGATGAGGAGAAGATATTCCAGAGTTTGGGGGTCTAGACTGCAAATCAGGCTGACTTCTGATTGTGCTTGCAAATTTGTGCTGCAATCTTTATAATTTTGTAATTCAGAGGAATCAGCCCTTACCACTACCTGGGCAGGAAAAGTCGAGGAGAAGGAAGAAGAGGAAGGAACTGTTGCCCACCAGTTGCTGTAACACTCAGCGCTGTTAGAAAACAATTAATAAAAGAATGCTTTAGCCGAAGCCATCCCACAACCAAAACGCCAATAGTTCTAACATACATGAAATCACAGCTCTCACAGGCAGCATTTGGAAGCCTTCTTCCAGTGCAACCTCTTGGGAGTTGTACTCAGGATATTAATAGTTTAAACACAAAAGCATAACCCTAGTTCAATGCAGCAAGCAGAATAGAACATCAAGAATGGCACCAAACATGTCTGAGATTGAGATATGAACCTAGTGAAGTGGGAGCACCTGAGTCTCCGTGATTTTGGGTAGTCATGCTGCTAAGATCTTTATTGTTCTTAATTTCTCAGTGATATTAAATAAGATGAACTGGTGATTACTTTGCACCTCTTATATAGAAAGAACTCAGATGAGTTAAGAAATGTTCTTGCTGGTTAAGCAGAGCTGGAAAACAATTTATCCCGATCTTTGAAAATTACACCAAGGCCACTAAGTATTCTCTAGCATCAGTTATTAGCATTCATCCATTGAAACAAGGATTGTTCTGAGACATTTTAAAACCGATGCTGTAATTATCAATCTGATTTTGGCATCCCACAGTTGCCTCATCTGCATTTAAACAAATCTGCGTTCCTTTTGTACCACAGATTCACTTTTATCCAGAGATAGATTACTGCAGGTTGGGTTGGGAGCAATGACAAAAAGAATAAGCATCAGAGATTCACAGGCACAAATCAGATTGCTCTTCTGCACAGATAAGCAGGAATTTTTCAGCATCTTGGAGTGTCTGTACTTTAATAAAAATTGGGGTACTGTATTCTTACAATTAACATTTAATATTCCCATTCTGTTCCATTTAATTCCAAAAATTATAATTTTCATGCTGCAGATAAAAAAAACACTTGTCCATGTTGTCTGCTTTTTTTAACAAGGGGTCACTTGAGTTCTAACTTTTCCAGATATGGATGTTCCCGTTCATGACACAACAATAATATTCCTCAAAAATCAGCAACTGTTGACTGATTTATCCGAAATTAAAGAAATAGAATTCCTACAGTGCAGAATGAGGTCATTCAGCCCATCGGATCTGGACCAACTCTCTGACAGAGCATCTTAACGAGGCCCTCTCCCCTCCCTATCCCCATATCGCCATGTATTTACCATTTAACCTACACATCTGGGGACACCAAAGGGCAATTTAGCATGGCCAATCCATGTAATGCACACAGGGCAGCATAGTGGCACAGTGGTTAGCACTGCTGCCTCACAGCTGGAAAATGGAATTAGAGTAGTTGGGTGGTTTATCTTTGACCAGTGCAGATTTAAGAACATAAGAACATAAGAAATAGGAGCAGGAGTAGGCCATCTAGCCCTTCGAGCCTGCCCCGCCATTCAATAAGATCATGGCTGATCTGTCGTGGCTCAGTTCCACATTCCCGCCCTCTCCCCATAACCCTTAATCCCCTCTCTTATCAAAAACCCATCAACCCGCGTCTTAAAAATATTTAGTGAGGTAGCCTCAAACCACTTCAATGGGCAGAGAATTCCAGAGATTCACCACCCTTTGAGCGAAGAAGTTCCTCCTCAACTCCGTTCTAAACTGTCCCCCCTTTATCTTGAGGCTGTGCCCTCGAGCCCTACTGTCCTTTCTGAGCGGGAAGAGCCTCACCACCTCTATCCTATCCATCCCATTCATCATCTTATATGTCTCAATGAGATCTCCCCTCATTCTTCTAAACTCTAACGAGTACAAGCCTAGTTTATTCAGCCTCTCCTCATAGCTCAACGCCCTCAACTCTGGTGTCAGCCTAGTAAACCTCCTCTGCACTCCCTCCAAGGCCAAAATATCCTTGTGTAAGTGCTGCGACCAAAACTGCACACAGTACTCCAGCTGCGGCCTCACCAATGCCCTATACAGCTGCAGCAAGACCTCCCTACTTTTATATTCAATCCCCCTCGCTATGAAGGCCAGCATCCCATTCGCCTTCCTGACCACCTGCTGCACCTGCAGGCTGGGTTTTTGATGGGCTCAATGGCTTTTCTCTGTGCTGTAGACTTCTATGACTATCTTCCCTTCACTTATCTAACCTATGCAGTCTTGGATTCTCCTTCAATCAGTAATTTTGGAAATGCATTCAAGGGGCTCAGAATTGTTGGTCTATGAAGGTTTTCCTGAAATTCTTATATTTAGGGTAATTTTAACTCCCAAGAATGTGTGAGTTTAGATGGGGTGACAGTTTAACATTTTTAAAAATTTCAATCCCAAATTCAGCTTGCCTCAAATCTTCCCATTCCAGTTTTAACAGAGGCAAGACTGGGGTTTGCAAGTGACTAATGTGTTCTCACAATATGGGTCAGTCAGTAAAAAACTTTAAGGAAGCTGCCATTCATTTCAATAAAGTTTTATATTTAACCTTTTTCAGCTGGGTTCCCTGGGTATCAGAAAACTCAACAGGTAAAAGGAGGCAACACAGGCCTTCAACCAGAAAGTAAATATATTTTACTTATTAGTGTCACAAGTAGGCATACATTAACACTGCAATGAAGTTACAGTGAAAATCCCCTAGTCGTCACACTCCGGCACCTGTTCGGGTACGCCGAGGGAAAATTTAGCATGGCCAATGCACCTAACCAGCATATCTTTCCGACTATGGGAGGAAACCCATGCAGACTCGGGGAGAATGTGCAGACTCTGCACAGTGACCCAAATTTGTGCTGCACGAAATCACAGCCCTCACAGGTAGTGTTTGGAAGCCTTTCTAATTTGTTCTGAGATGTGGGCATCACTGGCTGGGCCAGCATTTATTGTTCATCCCTAAATGCCCCTGATAGGGTGAATGGCCTTCTTAAATAGCAGAAGTCCATGTGTTATAGGAACACCCACAGTACTGTTAGGGAGAGAGTTGCATGATTTTGTCCTAGCAATGGTAAAGGAATAGCAATTTTGTTCCAAGTGAGGATGCTGAGTGACTTTTAGGGAAATTTGCAGGTGGTGATGTTCCCATGCATCTTCTGCCCTTGTCCTTCTAGGTGATAGCAGTCATGGGTTTGGAAGGTGCTGTCTACTTGGTGAATTACTGCAATGTATCTTGTAGATGGTGTAGGCTCCTGCCACTGTGAATCAGTGGTAGAGAGAGTGAATGTTTATTGTAATGGATGGGGTGTCAATCAAGCAGGCTGCTTTGTCCTGGTGATGCAAGTGGAGAGTATTCCATCACACTCCTAACTTCTGCTTTGTAGATTATAGGTTTCAGGGAATCAGCAATGACTTATTCTCCACAGAATTCACAGCTTCTGACCTGCTTTGGTAGCTACAATATTTACATAGCTGTCCAGTTCAGTTTCTGATCAATGGCAATCTTCAGGATGTTGATACTGAGGGATTCAATGCCTTATTGGAGATGATCATTGTCTGGCACTTGTGTGACTTAATGTTATTTCCCACATAACTATCCAAGCCTGGATATTGCCTGGTCTTGCTGCAGATGGACATGGACTGCTTCATTATCTGAGGAGTTACAAATGAGATAATCGAACATTGTATAATCATTAGCAAATATTTCTACTTCTGACCTTATGATGATGGGAAGGCCATTGATGAAATAGTTGTAGATGATTGGGCCTCAGACACTACATTGGGGAACTCCTGCAGTGATGTCCTCAACTGAGATGATTGACCTCCAATTTCCAAAATCAGCTTCCTTTGTGCCAACCAGTGAAGAGTTTTCCCCTTGATACCAATTGACTCCAATCTTGCTCAGACTCCTTGATGCCACATTCGGTCAAATGCTGCCATGATGTCAAGAGTAGTCACTCTCATTTCAGTCCTTCAGTTTGGCTCTTTTGTCCATTTTTGGACCATAGCTATATTGAGGTGAGGAGCTGAGTGGCTCTGGCAGAACACAAACAGTACTTCAATGAGCAGATTATTGCTGAGTAAGTGTTGATTGATTGGAGCAGCATGGTAGCACAGTGGTTAGCACTAATGCTTCACAGCGCCAGGGACGCGGGTTCGATTCCCGGCTTGGGTGACTGCCTGTGTGGAGTTTGCACGTTCTCCCTGTGCCTGCGTGGGTTTCCTCCAGGTGCTCTGATTTCCTCCCACAGTCTGAAGACATGCTGGTTAGGTGCATAAAGTGAAACAGGCGCTGGACTGTGGCAACTAGGGGAATTTCACAGTAATTTCATTGCAGTGTTAATGTAAGCCTTACTTGTGACTAATAAATAAACTTTACTGATGGCACCATCGATTATCTCTTCCATATCGATTATCTCTTCGCAAGCAGACTGATTGGGCAGTAGTTAGTCAAATTAGATTTGTCCTGTTTCTTAGTGTACAGGACATACCTGGGCAATTTTCCACGTTGTTGGGTAAATGCCAGTGTTGTAGCTGTACTGGAAAAGCTTTGCTTGGGGTGCAGTTAGATCTGGAGCGTAAGTCTTCAGTACTATTGATGAAATGTTGTCAGAGCCCATACATAGTCATTGCAATATCCAGTGCCTTCAGAATGAAGATTGGCATTTGTAATGCTGGGTACGTCAGGAGGAAGCTGAGATAGGCTATCCACTTGGCACTTCTGGCTGAAGGTGGCTACAAATGTTTCTGCCTAGTCTTTTGCACAGATGATGCTGGTCTTCCCCATCATTGAGGATTGGGATGTTTCTGAAGCCTCTTCCTCCTCCAGTGAGTTATTTAATTTTCCACCATCATTCACCACCAGATGAGGCAGGACTGCAGAACCTATATCCGATCCATTTGTTGAAGTGTCATGTTTCTCTGTCTGTTGTATATTGCTTCCACTGTTTGGCACACAAGTAATCATGTATTGCAGTTTTACCAGATTGACACCTCATTTTTAGGTGTGCCTGGTGCTGCTTCTGGTTCACTGAACCAGGGTCGATGCCCCAGATAGATGGTAATAGGGGATATACTGGGCTATGTCATTACAGGCTGTGGGCTGTATATAATTCATCTACCCCTGAAGGATGCCCAGTTTTAAGTTGCTAAATCTATTCAAAATCTAGCCCATTTAGCATGATGATCATGCCACACAATAGAGGGTATCCTCAATTTGAAGACAGGACTTTGTCTCCACTAGGAATGTGCAGTTATAACTCCTACCATTATTGTCATGGACAAACACATGAATGACAGCTAGATTGGTGAGGATGAGGCCAAGTAGGTTTTTCCCTCTCATTGGTTCTCTCACCACCTGCTGAAGACCCAGTCTAGCAGTTTTGTCATGTAGTTCACAGCCAGCTTGATCAGTAATGGTTCTGCCTCTTGGTGATAGATATTGAACGCCCCCACCTAGAATACATTCTGTACTCTTGCCTACTTCAGTGCTTCCTGCAAGTGGTGTTCAACATAGATGAGTACTGATTCTGAGGGAGGTCAATAGATGCTAACCTGCAGACAGCTTCCTTGCCCATGTTTAGCCTGTGACTTAATGAGGTCTGGAGTTGATCTGAGGAGTCCTAGGGCAACTCTGTCCTGACTGCATACCTCTTTTTCACCACCTCTGGTGGGCCTGTGCTTTTGGTACGTTAACCTGGGTCTCTGTATTACTAGTCCAGTGATATTACCCCTGGATATTACCATTTATACCACTGCCTCCCCCCCCAAAATGAAACCATGGCCTGATTTCTGCCACTGTCAGGAACAATCTGTCCCATCTCATTCCTCTGTAATCTTAAACACTTTCTAAAATCACTACAGTAAACTTTGTTTTAACAAAAACAGCCACTAGTTGTAATGTGAACGTAGAGGGAATGCAACTCAATATTCTCTGAAAATGGGTGCGAAGATTACAAGGCCTAATTAAGCTGATTTTCTTGCTTCTGTTTCAGATTGAATGCTGACTTTGTGCTGCCTGTTAATTCACATGATTGCTGAGTGCAGTCAGTGTTTGCTGAGTGGCTGCACACCTCAGACAGTGTTTCATTTATACAAAGTCAACACCTATTAGAGCTATCCTGCTCCTGTATTCTGGAGGGGCATTCTGACTGCTGAAACTGTTTGTGGAAGAGAAATTGCGCAGGAGAAAGAATAACTTATGGGACAACAAGGAAGAACATGGGTTCCAATGTTTATCTATGCAGTTTTGGAAGGAGGCAATGGTGGAGGTATTGGACAGGGAAGGAGAGATGCTCCATCCAGATTGATAGTGCAAAGCGGTGGAACCGGATAACCATGACAATCAATGTCCCGACTCAATCCTTGAGGACCTGGATGCAATGCCAGTAGTTCAATTGCCTCACACTAACAGTCAAAATCAATGAAGGTATCTTCAGGTGCTGTATCCTAACAATTGTACCACCAGGCTCACTCACTTCTTAATGCAGCACATACCCATTAACTGCTTACCTAAAATCTCTATTGGGCAGCAGAATGGCACAGTGGTTAGGACTGCTGCCTTACAGTGCCAGGGACCCGGAATCGATCCCTGGCTTGGATCACTTGCAGCACCCGGAGGAAACCATGCAGTGCTAACAACTGTGCCATTGTGCTGCCCCAATGTAACATAATGTAACAAAGAATAACAGATTGAACTTGAGTAAACTGACTGACAAACTACAAATCTATTATTTTTCATGTTAGATATAACATTTAAAATATCATTAATGCTGGTCTGCAGTACTTTTTTTTATTTACTCTATTGATGGCATTTCTATTTTATTATCGATCTTTCCCTTAACACCGTCCGTATTGAAAACGTACATTTCAATAATATTTCATATACTTTAACATCCCCATCACAAGTGCCTGCCAACTTGCACTAAATGTGAAGATTGATCTGCATATACTTTGGTTTACTTATAGTGCAGTTCAAAGAAGATTGTTCAGTCATTGACTGATCATTTTGTTCAAGGTGTTGTCATTTGAATGTCCAACAATACAATAAATCATCCTCTCTTGTTGGCTGCTGGGATTTGACAAGGACTTCCTTTCACCTTGAAGAACTGCAAATTGAGTTTCACCTCATAGTGCTCTCTGAGAATAAAACTGGTTGCTAATATATCCTTCTGAGAGATACAGACCCATCCTCCCTGTCTTTGATGATGGATGATGGCTAAAAAAGACCTGCTTCTGTTACATTTTTTTTTAGCAGCAATTGTGTCTGCATTGAACACTCTTGTTGAAATGGCTTTCTTATTCCATTGCTATTATTGTCTGAGAGTGATCTCATTTTTAAATGCAGTAACATGGAACAAAACACTTTCACTCCCGCTTAGAGCTGTAAGTTTTCAGATGTTTGTCCTCTGGAGACTTAGAGCATTACGAAAATTGTGATCTCATCTCAAACTGATCTTTTATAATTTATCATAGCTAATTCTTGACAGCAGACACATTTTACAGCAGCATAATATCAACATATTATACCTAAGTGTAAATGTAAGTAAATTTTTTTAAATTTGCAGGTCTTTCATTGAACCATAGAATCCATACAGGGCAGAAAGAGGCCATTCAACCCACTAAATCTGCACCAACCCTTCGAAAGACCATCCCACCCAGGCCCGCCACACGTCCTACCCATAACATTGTGCATACATGATGGACAATCCACCCAACCTACACACCTTTTTGGACACTTGTGCTGAAATTTTACCGTCACACCCGCCCCAAAATGGAAATCCCTGTTGGCCTCAGACAGGATTTTATGAGCCTCATCTGAGCAAGGTTATAAAACACCAACCTAAGAGGCAATTTAGCGTGGCCAATCCACTTAACTTGCACATCTTTCGACTGTGGGAGGAAATATGGAGGGAACCCAGCATACATGGGGAGAATGTGCAAACTCCACATTGACAGTCATTCAAGGCCAGTATCAAACCTGGGTCCCTGGCACTGTGAGACAGCTGCGCTGACCACTGTGCCACCACGCCACCAAAACATTTAACTGAAAACATTTCAGACATTCTAAATCTTGCTGTTTGGAACTTCAAGTTACTGAAAATTAAAATAACAGGTATTAAAAATGAATGATGGTTTGAGAAGCAGGTCAAATGGCATCAATAATCTGCCACTCAATTTAATTTTTTTCATGGTGCTATAACAATGCATGTTAGGGTAACTGGTTAATGTTTGGCTGATTTATATTTTCCTTGATAATTTATTTGAGTCTGCATATGCAATCTCAAAAATTTTAATGCATATTACTGTAGCGGCCATGATCCTTGTTGTATCTCAAAAAGTTTTAGTACAGATTACTATAGGGGCCATGATCTTAGTTGTATCTCAAGAACCAGAAGAATCAGTCTGGAGACTAGATGAGGCAACATGAAACTTGAACTCGAAATAAAGTCTTCCATGTTCGCCTAGCTCTCCACGACATCATGTGAAAAGAAAACTTCAAAACAGTAACAGATGCACTTGACAGTAACGTTCACACTTCACAACTCTGGCTGTTCTTCAGGAACATTCCTTGTTACATTCTGTCCTCAGCAGTGGCACTGTGGTGGTTTCACATTCTCTACCTGCTCTGTTGACAAGTATGTCACTTTCCCCCTCATGAAAGTGTCAGGATTAAGTTCACCATCTGGTCTCTTTCCTCTAACTTATTTCCTGTTTCATAAACATCTCCATTTCTTTGTGTCCTATTTAAATTTGCATTTTCAAAGAAAAAGAAGTATATCTGTAGAAGTTCTATTTGCCGGTGTCGCTAATTGGTTGGGGTTGCTAAGCAACAACACAGCTTCGCGGAGGTAAGATTTTGTTTTAAGATGCCGAGATGAAAAAAAATATGTTGACTGTTAACTTGTGAGTAATGAAAGAAAAGATAGCCATTTCAAGTCAGAAGAACAACATCCAAAGGAAATGTGACTTGGGTTTTTATTCCAGTGAA
Source organism: Carcharhinus amblyrhynchos (assembly GCF_965287045.1). NCBI lineage: Eukaryota > Metazoa > Chordata > Chondrichthyes > Carcharhiniformes > Carcharhinidae > Carcharhinus > Carcharhinus amblyrhynchos. Next base: position 81,056,804 of record NC_137331.1, on the reverse strand, counting down.
AGAATAGGTGTTACACACATATGGGATGATTTTGCAGTCTACATTCTACCGTGTTCAGCAACCTCATTCTAGAATTGTGGTCCTTTTTGTTAATTATTTCCTGGTCATTAGACAGGCAACTCATTGAACATTTAAAACAAGCCAGATTTGTAGAGATTCCTTTTGTAACAGTTGAAGTCATCACTCACTCAACACAAAAATGAAAATTTCCTTCTCGTTTCCTTTTGTGAGATGGAGGGATGCTTATGCTGGGGAGCAGAACACTTCATTTCAGGCCATGAATATCAACATTAACCAGAATCTGCCGTGGCAGGTGGTGCAATTTGAATTCAGTAAAAATATCTGGAATTAAGAATGTACTGATGATCATGAAATTATTATCGATTGTTAAAACCCATCTGCTTCCCTGATGTTCTTTAGGGAAGGAAATCTTCCGTCCTTACCCGGTGTGGGTTATATGTGACTCCAAAGCCACAGCAATGTGGTCGACTCGCAACTGCCCATCAAGGGCAACTAGGGATGGGCAATAATTACTGGCCAGCCAGTGACACACATGTCCCACGAATTAGTAATTAATAGAAAAAAGTTATTGGACCAAATATGGAGCAAAACTCCCTCTGTTCTGCCCCAAAAAGCATATCTTCAAAGAAACACTCATTGGGTGGGATTTTCCAGTTTCCTACTGGCGGGATCTTCCGGTTTTTTCCCTGCTGGGGAGATCCGCTGGTTCCGCTAAAGGTGAATCCCACAGTGAGTCCCCAGACAGTGGGGCAGGCAAGTCGTACAAAATGCAGTAGATTTCAGTGAGACAGGAAGATCCCAGTGATGGCCAGTCATCTCCACATCAGAAAATATGCTGAGGGAATGCCGGAAAATCCCAGCCAGCAATTTCCATTTCCCAAATCAACCATCTGTGGGTCTGCTTGCATGGCACTGCCAGGTGCTGCCCAAGCTAAGATGCCACCCAGCCCCCTCAGCAAATGTTTTTCGAAACAAAATAATATTTGCACCATATTGACATAGGTATGTTATTTCATATATATATATATTACCAATGGAATGTTTATTACATTACAAATATGATTGCCACATTGTGGTCGCCTAAACAATATGTCCAGTCTGGATTTTTTTCAATCTAATCTTTCAGGTTTGAATAAGGGAGTTCAGCAGAACAAAGGTTGAAGTGATACTGGAGAACAATGCTGCTCACAGTATGACATAGAAAGACATGAGACAGGAGACAGAATTACATGGAGAGATTCGAGGTCAACATGAAGTTAGCTCCCAGGTTGGGTATACAGCTGGGATAATGTTATCAATAAACACTATTGTTCAATCTTACAAACCTCTGAACCTCGTTGTGAGATGCACTGAAGAAACCGTTACAATATGGCGGTAGGTAATGAACGAATCTAGAACTGAAGAAGCTGGTGAATGACCAGCAATCTGAAAAACTGAAGGAACAACTTCCCGGCCTGACTGAAGTGCACCTGAAACAAGGACCTCAGCTGGGGATTTGTGGTTATGAAGCTCCATGGCATATGTAGAGGCTGAAAGGAAAAAAAAATCCACTGTGCACTCCACTACATAAGAACATAAGAACATAAGAACATAAGAAATAGGAGCAGGAGTAGGCCAACTAGCCCTTCGAGCCTGCCCCGCCATTCAATAAGATCATGGCTGATCTGTCGTGGCTCAGTTCCACATTCCCGCCCTCTCCCCATAACCCTTAATCCCCTCTCTTATCAAAAACCCATCAACCCGCATCTTAAAAATATTTAGCGAGGTAGCCTCCACCACTTCAACAGGCAGAGAATTCCAGAGATTCACCACCCTTTGAGTGAAGAAGTTCCTCCTCAACTCCATTCTAAACCACCCCCCCCTTTATCTTGAGGCTGTGCCCCCTAGTCCTACTGTCCTTTCTGAGCGGGAAGAGTCTCTCCACCTCTATCCTATCCATCCCATTCATCATCTTATACGTCTCAATGAGATCTCCCCTCATTCTTCTAAACTCTAACAAGTACAAGCCTAATTTATTCAGCCTCTCCTCATAGCTCAACCCCCTCAACTCTGGCATCAGCCTAATAAACCTCCTCTGCACTCCCTCCAAGGCCAAAATATCCTTGCGTAAGTACGGTGACCAAAACTGCACACAGTCCTCCAGCTGCAGCCTCACCAATGCCCTATACAGCCGCAGCAAGACCTCCCTACTTTTATATTCAATCCCCCTCGCGATGAAGGCCAGCATCCCATTCGCCTTCCTGACCACCTGCTGCATCTGCAAGCTGGGTTTTTGCGACTCATGCACAAGGACCCCGAGGTCCCTCTGCACCGTCGCCTGCTGCAGTTTTTCTCCATGTAAGTAATAATCCTTCCTACCATTATTCCTACCAAAGTGGACCACCTCGCACTTGCCAACATTAAATTCCATTTGCCATTTCCTGGCCCATTCGCCCAGCCTATCTAGATCCTTCTGTAGACTCTCCCCACCCTCCGCACAATTTGCCTTTCCACCAATTTTGGTGTCATCAGCAAATTTCGACACCCTACACTCGGTTCCCTCTTCCAGATCATCTATATAAATGGTAAATAGCTGAGGTCCCAGCACCGACCCCTGGGGCACTCCACTAGTCACCATCCGCCAATCCGAATAGCACCCATTGACCCCCACTCTCTGCCTCCTATTTGACAACCAGTCCTCTATCCACGCTAACACCCTACCCCCAATTCCATGCCCCCTGACCTTCTGCAATAACCTCTTGTGAGGTACCTTGTCAAACGCCTTCTGAAAATCAAGAAAGACCACATCCACTGGCTCTCCTCTATCCACCGCCCTAGACACATCCTCATAGAACTCCAGTAAATTTGTCAGACACGACTTCCCTTTAAGGAAACCGTGCTGCGTCTGCTCTATCAAGCAGTTCCCTTCAAGATGCCTCGTTATTTCCTCCTTGATGACGGATTCTAACATTTTACCTACAACAGACGTTAAACTAACAGGCCTATAATTCCCCGCCTTTTGCCTGGCACCCTTCTTAAACAACGGCGTAACATTAGCCGTTTTCCAATCTTCCGGCACTTCCTCGGAATCCAGTGACGTCTGGAAAATAACCACCAAGGCATCCACTATCACCTCCGCCATTTCTTTCAGGACCCTCGGATGCATTCCATCCGGTCCTGGGGACTTGTCCACAATCAGCCCCTCCAGTCTGTCGAGCACCACCTCTCTAGTAACAGTAATGTCATCGAGACCCTCCAGTCCTACCACCTTTCCATCTCTAACACCCGGCAAATTATTCACATCCTCCTCCGTGAAGACCGAAACAAAAAAGTTATTCATAGAGGTTTACAGCATGAACACAGGCCCTTCAGCCTAACTTGTTCATGCTACCCAGTATTTACCACTATGCTAGTCCCAATTGCTCGCATTTGGCCTACATCCCTCTATACCCATCTTACCCATGCAACTATCTAAATGCTTTACAGAGTCTTTATAGAGGGGTATGGAGGACACATGGAGGTCCATTGTCAATCCCTATTGATTGCAGAGTTAAAGAACCCAATGAGAGCAGAAATTCAGGTCTGAGGTTGAACAAGCCTTTAAACATTTTAAAACTATTAATCAGTCAAAGCAGTTTCATTAATCACCGTGGCCAGCCTGGACTCCTAGTTGGTGCCGCATATCTCCTACACCCATTGGAGTTTAGCGGACTGAGAAGTGATCTTATTGAAACATCTAAGCTCCTGGGGGGACTTGACAGATGAACATTTGAAGGATGTATTCTCCTGTCAGGGAGGATACAACTAGGGGATAAAATTTAACAATACAATACTTCTCTCAAAGGGTCATTGGTGTGTGGAATTCTCTTATGCAGAGTGCTGGATATTGGGTCTCTAAATTTATTTAAGACAGAGTTAGACAGATTTTCGATTGACAAGACAGTCGGATTATGGGGCACAGGTAGGCAATTGGAGCTAAGACCACAGCCAGGTCAGCCATGATCTTAATGAATAGTGGTGCAGACTCAAAGGACCAATGGTCTACTCCCACTCATATATTACATACCACATGGTGGCTGCACTTTAATCAGAGAGAAAAAGATAAAGTTTCAAAAGCTCAACCAAAGCTGGGAATCATCTTTTAGCCTCCGCAACAATGGAAACATTCTAAAGAGCCCAATAAGAGTGGCATAGTGGATAGCACTGCTGCCTCACAGTGCCAAGGACCAGGGTTTGATTCCTAGCTTGGGTCACTGTCCTCATATTCTCCCTGTGGCTGTGTGGGTTTCCTCCGTGCGTTCCAGTTTCCTCCCACAATCCAAAAGATGTGCTGGTTAGATGCATTGGCCATGCTAAATTCTCCCTCAGTGTACCCGAACAGGCGTCGGAGAGTGGCAACTAGGGGACTTTCGCAGTAACTTGTTAATGTAAGCCTACTTGTGACTAATAATAAATAAACTATAAAAACTTTATCTTTGATTGGAAAATTCACTGCAAGAAACCAATCCCTTTGAAGTTAGACCTGCAGCCGCCAAAACCTATCAAACGCCGGAAGAAGCATTGAGAAAGCAGCTACTGCAGTACCATCTATAAAAGTGAAACAACATTTAAAGATGTACTCCACTGAATTAAAAAGCAACCATGGATAATAAATCAAATTAATGTGAGCTAATACAAAGGCCACACCATATACAGTGCTAGAGGCTTTAGTGAAAATAGCTTCTGGCTTACCTAATTGAGGCTGAACAATTGAATACGCTACTGTACTCAATAGGACTGATAGATGCTGACATAATTGTAAGACCAGCAATAAATGAATCTTCAGATAAGTTTGAAGAGCTTCTGAGATCCTACTTTAAGCTAAGAAGTAATAACATTTTAGAGCGCTCAAAGTTTAACAAATGAGTCAAATAACCTGGAGTACATGTCAACTCTTCCACTACTTAATCATACAGATTAGTTGGGACTATGACACCTTTAAGTCAGAGCTCATATGAGACTGAAGGATAATCGGAGCTTCTGATGATGCCCTTTTAGATACACTGCAGGCCAAAGGAAATCTGCTTCCAGACAAGGTCACCCATATGGTCAGACAGTCAGAAATTCACCAACAAGACCTATCTATTTATCATTTATTTTATTTGTATTTAGTTATTAGTGTCGCAAGTAGGCTTACATTAACACTGTATTGAAGTCACTATGAAAATCCCCTAGTTGCCACATTCTGGTGTCTGTTCAGTTACACTGAGGGAGAATTTATCAAGGACAATGCACCTAACCAGCATGTCTTTGGTCTGTGGGGGGAAACCAGAGCACCCAAAGGAAACACACGCAGACACAGGGAGAACGTGCGGACTTTTCACAATCAGTGACCCAAGCCGGGAATCAAACTTGGGTCCCTGGCACTGTGAAGCAGCAGTGCTAACTGCCATGCCACTGGGCATTTTTTGAGATGAGGTCAAGCCATGGTGTGGCAAAACCCCAACTGTCCATCTTATAAACAAGGAAAGGATAGGGAAACCCCAGGCAAAGAAAGCTAATACCCAAACAGACCACACAATGGTGAGAGACATGGCCGGAATTCTCCCATGCAGCCCGGCACTGGAATTTTAGCACACGGGTTGTGGAAAATGTAAACACCATTGACGGTTGGTTGGGAATTTCTGGCTTTTAGACCAACGCAGTCAGAAAATTCCACTCCATCTGAACGCCGTGGAGCCAAAAGATCTCTCCTGCGAAACAATGTCCAGCAATCTCTGAGCACTATTTCAACTGCAACCAGATGGGACAATTTGGAAAGGTGTGCAAGTCTAAGACAATGAAATGTGTAGAGGATCCCAAAACAGTCCACAAAATTGAGGGAAGAAGTCCAACGGTGCTACTTGGGGAGATGAAGAATCCCTCTAAACAGTAAACTCATCAATTTCAAATTAGACATGGCAGCTATGTTAGGTTCCTCTAAGGAACCATGACTGGTGAAGCAATGTCTGATGCCATCCACAACATAGTTATAGAGAGCTAGTGGCATTACATTCCCAGTTAAAGGTACTTTGCAAGCCACAGTCCGGTACAAAAACAAACAAATTCAGGAGGCATTATTTGTACTTCACATTGTTGTACATTATTTGCACATAAATTGTACTTCACCTCTTGAGCAGAAAAGCCTGTGTGGACCTAAGTTCCTTCAGAAAATTGATGAGGTAATCTGCAAGGAAAAGGTTGCAATTTTAAGGAATTTCCAAAACTTTTCATGGGATAGGGGAAACTGAAGACTGCATATATTATTACATTGAGAAGGATAGCAAGCCCACACACCTGTCCACACTGCTTATGAAGCAAATGCTGCAACATCTGGGTCAGATGACCAAAATGGGTGTCAGCCCCCTCTTTATTTAGTGCATAGAATGGAGTTCTGGGACGGTCCCAGTAGCCAAATGGGTCCATTCACATCTGTGTCATCCTGACACAACTCAACAATGCAGTGGCAAGCGAGGTTCACCCTGATGTCCTCAGTGGATGACAGTCTGACTAAAAGCAAGGTGTATTTGAATACAAACAGCCTCTGGGAACTTCCACAAAATAAGCAGTCCAGATTACTGACTATCACCCCAATTGGCAAATGCTATTTCTACCACTTGTCCTTTGGCATCGGCTCAACACCCATCATTCTTCAACACACAATGCCAGCCACCTTAGGAGGCCTTAAGCTTGTCATCTGCCATATAGGTCATGCTTTGATCCACGGCATAACAATTGAGAAACAATTTGAAAGGCTCACAGCTCTCTGAGAATGCTTGCAAAAAGCACGGCTGACAATGAATGAGAAAAGCCTATTAGGTTTTTAGGAAATATTGTGAGCAGCAAAGGCATTATGGCGGATTCACACAAAATAAAGGCAAAGAGAATTTTCCTAACCTCACCACCTATTCCAGAATCCCAAAGATTCCTGAGCATGGTAAACCAGTTGATACATTTTCTGCCCAACCCGATTTACATCACAGAGCTTCTGTGCCAGCTTCTCAAAAGGGGAAAGATTTGGTGTTTGGATATGCATTCAGAGCAAGCATTCAGTTACATCAAGGACATGCTGTTCTCATTTGCTATTCTGACTCATTACAGCCCATCTCTGCCCACTACAATAGCAACAAATACCTCTTCCACAGACCTGGGGGTAGCTTTCTCCAGGAGCAAGTGTAAGGATATTGCCATCAAAAGTATTACCTATTTAAAGGACTGTCAGGAATTTGTAACAGTGCGCCTAAAATTCAGAGATTCCACTTACGTCTCAGGTGCTTCACATGTGATACAGTATATGTTCAAGGGAAACATCAAACTACTACAGATTATGCAGGACCAGAGTCAACCTTCTTGTGACACATGATGTCACACTGGTCAATGAACTTGAGTCATGTTCTCAATTGTTGAGGGAAAAGCTGCCGGTTATCTCAGGAAATCTTCAGCAAATCCATGAGGAGTAGTTGTGAGATAAGGTTGTGTCCGCATCTGCTGTTACTGTCAACAAGTGTGGCACAGCAGAGGCCAGCGAGCAGTGTCATGAGCACTTGGCAGCATGGTAGCACAGTAGTTAGTACAGCTGCCTCACAGTGGTGGCCAACAGCAGTACAGCAGCCTTGGGTCACTGTGTGGAGTTTGCATGTTTGCCCCATGGATGCGTGGGTTTCTTCAGTGTACTCCAATTTCCTTCCACAATCCAAATATGTGCAGGTTAGGTTGATTGGCTATGCTAAATTAACCCTAGTGTCATGGGATTTGCAGGATAAATGTGCAGGATTACGGGAATAAGGCCTTGGTGAGATTGTGGTCAGTACATACTCAATGGGCTGATGGGCCTCCTTCTGTACTCTAAGGATTCTATGATTCTATGATTTGTTTTGAACAGCAGAAGCACCTCACTGCGATCGATGATCCATTAGTATATAACAAGTGAGTGGTCATTCCAGTCTCCCTTCTGCAACAGATCCACCAAAGTCACTTGGGCGTTACAAAGTGCAAAACACAGACGCAGCCTATAGGCTGATGGCTGGGAATGTCAAGCGCAATTGAAGGATGACCTCAAGCTGTCAAGTGTGTGGACACATCGAGCCCATTAACCCCAAACTGTTCCTTACCAGGTTTTGGGAATGATTGAGGATTGACATTATTCATGTTTTATGGTAGGTCTTTGCTCATCATAGTCGATTACTTCTCCCTTTAGACCAAAGTGAAATAGTTACACACAAAAACAACAAAAATGATCTTTCAATCCTTGAAGGAAATATTTGCAAGCCATGGCATCCCAGATCAGGTGGTGTCTGATAAAAACCTGCTAATCTCAGATAAATGCTTCACTCAGTTTGCTTTCTCAATGCTTTACCAGTTCCCCAAGGTATCCACAATCTAACAGAAAGAGGCATCCACACAATTGAAAGAGAAGGCTTCACTGTCTGGCAAGATGATCATCAACTAAGGTCATACCTGATACACACCATGCAAAGGATGATCAGGCGAGGCAGGAGGAGTCTCCTCTTGTTCCTTGAGGCAAGCATCCCAACCTACATTTAAATGAATCAGATGGAGACAACCTAATGCCAAAAATGCAGAATACTATTGCTTAACTTGAAGCCAACAAAGCATGCTCACATGAACTGAGCATACCACTCATCCAGGTGTGACCAGAAATAACTTCTGGAAGAATTATCAATCCTTCAAACCATGTGAATTTATAATGTCAGAGACTTAAGGTAGGGGGAGGGGCAGGCAGTGGAGTTGCATTTAAGTAAAGATTATACTGTAAATATATGTGAAGGCATGGTGGGTGGAGGTGTAGTATAAAGGTGTTTGGCATAGCAAAGGTAGACATGAGATTGAAGAACAGCACTGCTCACAGTTCTGATGTAGACAGCTACATAACAGTCAACAGGATAGACCTGTATAGGGGTCAACATGAAGTTAGCTTCTAGTAGGGCTTTTCTTTGTACATGTGTTTTTAGTCATGTGTTCCCAATAAATGCTATTGTTCAGCCTCACAAGTCTCCAAACCTCTTTGTGAGACCTACTGAGCAAACTGTTACACTGCTAGCATTTGTTGCTCATCTCTAATCACTCTTGAGAAAATGATGGTGAGCCACCTTCTTGGCTGGAGTCCAGGTGGAAAATCTTCCAGCAGCTTTGCATGTAGGTCAATTGTATTTAATTTGTCTGAGTTCATTGTGGGCTACATTGTGTTTAACATGCAGTTGATTTTAATCATTACTTGCATGGTGCTTATCCTTGATAAACAGACTGTAATAGTAAGTGTTGTTTATATTCCAGGCCATCTGTGTACTGACAGAAGCTGAAGTTCAAATACATGTCATCATTATCAAAACAATAACATCTCATCCACTTCAGCAGGGTGCAAGATTATTCAAACATTGTTCTTCAGTTTATTTTGCTCCAAATGCTATTGGTTAATCAGAATGACTTTTTAAAAAAATGCTGCAAAAGAACTAAGTCTTCAATCTCTTAAAGCAATTCAGATTCAGCTAAACCTTTGACTGGTTGAGGAAGACTGCACCTCAACAACTTGCACTTTGGCTAGCCCATTCCCTGCTCAGCAATTACTTACACACATAATCCTAAAACCCTTTTCTCCACTTTAACTGGCTTATAGTCCCATAGATTTTATTCCATCTCATCTCTACCATCATCACTGGACTTCCTTTCATTCAGTCTAACTTCTTGCAGAGCAATTGACAGGTCACCAGGGGGCTATCTCCGCCTTTTGGCCTTTCACCTGCTTTGAAGGCAAGAATGTGGAGCTTGAAGGAAAGCACTATGTTGTGGAGATGAGAAATGGTGATGGCAGAGGCACCTGACGGGAAATGATGACATAATGGTAATGCCACTCGACCTGTAATCCAGAGACCCAAGCTATTGCTCTGGAGACATGGGTTCAAATCCCACCAAGGCAACTAGTGGGATACAAATTCAATTAATAAATCTGGGCTGAAATTCTCCCGCCTCGTCCACCATGGGAATCGTAGTGGGTGAGACAGAACATCCTGTGGACCATTCAAAGTTCCGTTGAGCTCAGGTGGGAATTTCCGGCGTTGGGGTGCGTGCGGCCTGAGAATCCCGCCCCTCAAAAATGAAGCCAGCTTCAGTCATAGAGTGACCATGAAACTAGACTGATTGCCCTAAAATCTCGTCTGGTTCACTAATGCCCTTTAGAGAAAGAAATCTACCGTCCTCACCTGGTCTGGCCTATGTGTGACTCCGGACCCACAGCAATGTGGCTGACTCTTAACTGACCTGATGTAAAAGGGTAATTAAGGCTGGGGAACAAATGGTAACATTGCCAGCAATGTTCACAAGAATGCAAAATATATTTTTAAATGAGCACCCACAATGTCAATGTAGAATCCCTGTGGATTATCACACAGCTACAACTTCTGACACACATCTCTGCCCCCTCAATTTCAAGGCTGATACCCATATTTAACTTTCCAGATCCACCAAAGCAACATAGGAGGAGAAAGATGATAATGCTGCCAAAAAGGATGATGAGGGCAAAGCCACGCTGAATGATAGCATCCTACTGGTTCACAAGACATCAACACAATGTAGGTCTCTTTATCACACCACACCAGAGGATGCATGAGATAACATCAGACTGACAAGAAACAAGCTGACATGAGAGGCGGGCCAAAAAACCCCTTGAACATTTCGCAAAGAATAGGCAGTCAACCATTTCTTGTGGTTCTGATCCTCAAGAGGAATATAGAAGGAGCTGTGGTTAGGCACCAATAGGAAGTTCCTGAGAAGTCCTGGCAGTAGTCAGGAGTGGAGGAATCCTGGTGCTCCAACCCTATATGAAGTAGCCAGAAGCAAGTGTAGGCATCATTAGGCAGACAGCAGAAAAAAAGAAAGCCTCAAAAACTGTTTCCTACCTGCAAACAAATCGGAAATTAAAGACCTTCTGAGTCCTTTGTTTCAGAAACTCTTCACTCTTGCCTGGCCAGCTGTTAATGACAGTTGCTGCATCTCGTTGAGTTTTACATAGCTTACTACAAGTATAACAACTGAACAAATCCACAGAGACAATTCAGTAGACAGATTGTCAAAAAGTTGCGGACGTACCAGGAGACTCAAGAATAAGTATACAAGGTGGAACTGGCATCCATTTCAATTTCCTCACAAAAACAAAATCGTTGCCTCAGCATTCCAGCACAGTTAGTGTGTCAGGAATGGCACAGCCTCCTCATCACCTCTAACACCATCTCTATGTATTTTGTATTAGCTTGGACAAGATTCTAGTGTTAATGAAGCTGTAAATCCATTTGATTAACTGGTTACTTTTTTCTTCCTTCAACTAGCTATTTTTGACATTACACCACACTAATGATTGCTCAACCCATGGTGGTTATTTCACAGAATAGTTCTATGAATTAAGTATTAGTCTTTGATATCACTTGTCAAAGGTTCACAGAAGTTCCTAACAGATTTGGAAAGGAAGTGATTCTGAGGTGACTGCACTCAGGTGTCCAGGATTACAGAGGGAACAGATCAATTTGAGCTTGGTAAATTGTTCATCATGGCACAGAGTTCGAATATCAAGCTGCAGGAAGCAAATTTTTGAAAGTTAAGAAAAGGAAGAGAAGTCAGCTTGAACCTTTAGAGCCACTGTCCCTCAAAGTACTTAAGTTGTCATTAAAAAGACACATATACATTCAAGTTCACACCAATTTGTAACACTGCACAGAATTTAGTTGTGAACACTGGTGTCCCACTCATTGGTTAGAGAACCAGTGGAGACCTCGAATGAACTTTCAAGAAGAGGCTCAGCACAGCTACCAGGAAAGCAGGCACTTACCTGGACAGCACAGGACATCATGCCAGGTAATGATTCTAGGAGGATGGAATTCCTGCCCCAAGAGGGTTTGCTCAGCGACTTTCTGTGGCATGGAAGACCAGTGAGAGTCTCATTTAATCCCTAGGCCACCATCGATCCCAGTGGGCTCAGGGATAATTGGATTTGATGCACTATAGTGTCTCACCACTGGGAGCTAGGCGCGTGGCCTACTGTACAATTCTCCAGGCCTGTCTGCCACCTTATCTTCTCCAGCTGGATCCAAAAAATTCCACACATTATAACTAATCATTGGATCTTCAATCTTCAGCTGGTCAGGGGTGTGTCCAGCTTTCAACATGTTTCTTTTCTATGTTTTGCCTCAGATACCTTTCTTTTAGCCACCTCAAAAAGTTCGGGGAACAGTGGCTCTCAGGGGCTGCTATTATGTGGCCTTAACAAACACTGTACAGAAAGTCTGAGTGTACAGACTTTTCTGGACATGCCTGAGGAACCATACCTCTAGAGTATTTGTTTCACTAGGATGATTTTCTCAGATATCTCATCCATATCCGCTCCATGATGGCGATGAAATTCCAGGAAGTATTAAGGTAAACCACACTGGAGTATGTGAGGTAACTAGAAGTTGAAATGTGGTGTTAGGTTCTCCTTTAATCCCTGAATTTGCTATAGATTAATTGAAGACTGGATACACTCCAGGTCATGGAGAGAAGGCTCATCTTCCAGTGATCGATTTGTTTGAAAAAGCTAAGTAGAGTTAAGAGCCAATTGCTGAGAAGTTAAGATCTGCAATATAAGAAAAAAAATGACAACACAATACAATGCTGTTCACTGTTCCCTGGAACCTTTGGGATTATGTAATCAAATCACTTGTTTAATTAGACTTGTTATTTCTCCTATGTTCAGAGTCTCAATTTCTTTTGTTAGCCACTTGCTGTAAACCATTTTTATATAAATGCTCGATATCTCAAGTATGTGGTTTGTACACCTTCCTATGTGAAGTTCTTAGTTATGGATTACATTGTCACTCACATGGAACACTTGAGAATACTGTCACAACTAAAACAACTTACGTGGAAGATGGTTTGATTTCTGATAGTCAGAGGGGGTGACCTTACTGGCTCGTTATGCCAGTCAATCAGTACAATGTCTGGAACATGATAGGGGAGTGACAGATTCACCCAGTGCACTGTGTAAACTTGGCAATCCACTGGGCAATCAGGGAGCACGTGCAATAGTGCCCCTAGCAGCCTGTATCCAGCTTCCCAGCATGAATGGATTCTGTCCACACCCCCTACTGGTGAGAATCATATTTTGTCTAATTTATTTTTCTAAGTGCCGTATGATTGTGTCTGGGAGCTTGCCTGAAAAATGCGTGCAATTCTGTCCTGTTTGCATGCTTGTTCAGCATTTGGAATTTTTTTGGTAAGATAGCTCCCATAATTTTTAAGTTCCTACAGAGGAGAGTTACATTTCCAATGGCCAATAGCTTAATGTGCATATTCAGCCCAGGTACAGTTGTTTGGTGTCCCTACTGGAGCAGCAAATAGGATTAGAGAAATTCAGGCCTGAATCTTGTGCTTGTCGGGAGCACACAATCAGTGGGTCCAGAAGTGGGTCCATTTTACTATTTTAATTCTAAGTGCTGGGCAGATTGAAATTGAGTGTTTCAGATCCGACTTTTAGACCCGTTCTCCGGCACCTCCGTACGCACTCTGCTTGAAAACATATCAGTGATGCCGAGAGGCGCCACACAAGCCTGTGGCCGGTGCTTAACGCGCCCAAAATCCTGCAGCTCCGATTGGCACCCCCAACTGCGCATGCGCAGAGAGAAAAGATAGAATGCGTCTCCTGTGCCACATCCCTCCCAGGTCGAATAATACCTTCTCCTGGCCTCCGCAGACATTGCTGTAGCCCCACAACATTACGGACCCACTTATTCCCCCCAGCCCCCTGCCACCCAGACCGATCACAGGCCCCTCTCCCCCCTTCCCCTCCTACTGACTCAGGCAGAGTGTGGGCGGACTCCGCCCCCCCATCTCCCCATCGATCTCAAGCAGAGATCCATTGGACCCACATTTCCCTCTCCCCCAACCAATCTCAAGCAGAGAGCTGTTGGATGCTCAGCACTTTTCTTCTCACTATCTGGAGGGCCCAAATCAGATTGTTGTGGAGAATGTCTGTTTTGCACCAATTCTGGATGGGTGAACGCGGTGGTAAAGGGTGAAGTGCCCATAAGTTTGGATGTGCAGCCCATTAAGTCAATTTAAATGCATGCAGATGCATTTTTGAGCCTTGGTAAAGGGGGAATCAGTGTGGAGGTGGGTGCGGTCCATGCTACTCATCTTCGCCTGACTTTACCAGTTTTCACGCCTGAAAACGGGCGCAACTTGATGGTAGAATCTGGCCCAATATGTTCTTCTGGCCGGAATCAGACAGCAACTGGGACTTTATGCTAGCTGACCAACAGGCAGCCAACATGACACACGCACTAAGAAAGGCTTAGTGCTGCCAGGGGTGGGGAGATGGTGGGCATTAGGCAAAGTAAGAGTGAGGGTGGGTGTTTGCAGCAAGCTCTTTGCAGGTTGACAGTTGCTGTGGAGCTGCCTCTAGGGGTTATGGTATTGTATAATGAAATTAGCTCAAAGAGATGCTGCAAGTTGTGTCTAGTTGTGAATCCAAGCGCCTGACAGCAGACCGCACAGGATCTCTACCTTTAACTATATTCTTATTTTATATCACCCTGGATGGTTTATCTGGCCCTGGAACATGTTTGCTGTGAAAACGTGATGCTCACCTGGCCAAATCACCCATCTGACAACTGTAATGGTGGACGGGCCATATAAAATCATCACCAATTACTTCCTTCATGGGCTTCCTTGCTTGCTTAAATGTCAACAGGCACTTTGGACTCATGTGTCCACCGGCCATAATGTTGTGCACAAGCATGATGACATTGGGACATGCGTCCGAAGTCTCCTCATGTGGTTTCAAACGCTTTTGTGTCTGGCACGTGACCTCTCAATCAAAGTAAAACTCTGGCCTCAGTAATCATGTTGTCAATACATAGCTATGAGTATAACGCTTGGCTTATGTTGCAAATTCTGTCAGGGATAGAAAAAAGTCCTTGAGATGTATTGGCTTTAATCGGTTAGTGGTAATAAAGCCTCATCTATCTATAACACCTTCCACAGACCATGTACATTCTACATTATTATGGACTGGATTTCTTGCATTGAATATTCTCGGGTAAAAATTTAGTATATTTTTCCCTCACCCCCAAAAAGATAAACAAAATTGTTCTCCCATAGACAACCATTAATTTATAAATAAATCAATCTTCTATACACCTGCTCTCATCTTCAGTGAATATTTCCTGCCATGACAACTTTCCTTGCAAGTACAAAACAAAACTGGTAAAAGCATCTGATCTACAAAAAATCTTATCCAATGGTGGTTAAGTAGAATGGAACTAAATAAAACTCCTGATAAGCTGAAATTCCGATCGCCAAGGCTCGCACATATTGCTTCCGAG
Organism: Carcharhinus amblyrhynchos; assembly: GCF_965287045.1. Taxonomy (NCBI): domain Eukaryota; kingdom Metazoa; phylum Chordata; class Chondrichthyes; order Carcharhiniformes; family Carcharhinidae; genus Carcharhinus; species Carcharhinus amblyrhynchos. Next base: position 81,041,418 of record NC_137331.1, on the reverse strand, counting down.
AGCAAAAGGCAACTGTACCACCACCTTCTGTGATATTCAGAGGTCAGTTTTTCATTTCTGAAATTATTTTCTGCAACTTAGCTAAGGCCAGGTCCCTTGGTTGAGACAAATAAGACAAGGCACAAAGTGCATCAGCAAACAGTAATTAAGTGACACCAAGCTTGCGTTTTACAAGTCTGAAGATAGGAGGAGAATGGAAAGTTGAGATAGAGTATGAATTTGGGCAATGAATGTTGTGAGAGAACCTATATTTTTAGATTTTGTGTATGTTTGTAAGTTAGCACCTGTAGGGGCATTGACCTTAGGTTGACTGACAATTGTAAAATTTAAAGAACAGAATGTAGCAGGGTTGATACATAAGCCCCCACCTCAGAACAGGAGTGCAACCTTGTTGGAAGATATTAACAGGTCACACCAGTTGGTTCAAGGGCTGGGTGAATAGCAGCCTGTGGTGAGCAGTGGCTGTTTAGATGACTTTGGAGCTGGAGGATACAGCAGTAGGTTGCAAGTTTCATGCTACTAGAGATTGGGGCTAAGAGAAACCTAGTTTATAAGTTTGTGTATTATTCATAAGTACATTACATTAGCATTGCAACTAATTTACTGTGAAAATCCCTGAGTCACCACATTCCAGCGCCTATTTGGGTACACTGAGGGGGAATTTAGCATGACATATGCACCTTACCAGCATGTCATTCGGACTGTAGGATGAAACCGAAGTGCCCAGAAGAAATGCACACAGATATGGGGAGAACATGCAGACTCAGCAGTGACCCAAGCCAGGAATCAAACCCTGGCACTGTAAGGCAACAGTGATAACCACTGTTCCTAGAGCAGTGAAACTGCTGTTGGTTCTGTGATGCTAGGAGTTGAGACTTTGACAAGCCCATGCAGTGGCAGCTCAGTGAAACTGAATTGGCATCGCTTGCTTCATGAAACTGGCAGTTGGGGCAGGGTTCTGCTCAGAGTAGTTAGCAAGCTGAAATCCTGCAGGTAATTCGATGCTGGGGTGCAGCTTTATGAATCCAGTGAGACTGAGTCTCAAGAGAAGAGATTGAGCAACTGGGAAGTGAGCAATCATCAGGGCGGCTTCAGAGGAAATGAAATTCCTCGGGGGAAAGAGAGTTTTAAAGAATATTTGTGACTCGCTTGGTTGCGTCTGTCATTTAAAGTACAGTTTGTGTTGTGCTCAACAACAGTTTGTTTGTTCATCCACATTAGTTCTGGAAAGTAAGATATAAGTTAGATAATGTTTGCTTTGTTGATTAAGTTCTTCCTTTTTGTTGACAAAAATGTGGAAACTTGTGGCTTTATCCTCTGAATAAATAACTGGCATTTTAACTTTAATTTACTTTAACATTAAAAAAAGGTTGCTGCTCCCTAGCTGTGATTTTAACAAAATGGGGGTCTGCTCTGGGATTGTAACCATCTTCTTTCAACCTTTCCCAGGTTCCAGAAGGAGAAAGAACATAAACAGGGAGAATTTATTGAGTTTCTGGTTTGTTATTGGGGATTCTGTCAGCTTTCTGGCATTGTTATACCTTTTTTAGTGTTTTTTTAAACATGATTGTAATACATAGAGAGGGGATAGGATAAATATTAGAAGCATGTATTGAATTCTCTGGAGATTTTGATTATTGTGCCTAAATAGTTAGAAAAGGGCATTCATTGAATCTAACAAAAGACCTGAATTAAACTCTGAAGAATTAGGTGGTTCAATAAAATGCAGCAATAGATAATAATGCTGAAATTCACATTTAAAGGCAGATTATGTAGCAGAATAGTTTATGCATCCATGGGTCAATAGAAATTATTCCTAGTGCAGTATTATCACCTTTAGAAGCACTGCTGTATACACAGTGAAATGCTTCAAAGGGCAATTCAGCTGGGAGGTATTTTTACATCTGATTGTAGATGGAACATTGGCTTATTCTGCACTTTTCAAGGCAATTTCTCACTTGTTAAAATTCGTGCTGAGGTAGCAATGTATAAGATAAAAGAGACCTATTATTTTTGATAACTGTCCATATTACATTGATCCCTGCTTTGCAATAGATCAGAACCTAAAAAAAAGCTTTAAATAATCACTTCAGCTTTCAAATGCTCACTGTCAGTTCAAGCTTGCTAAAAGGGAGCTGTATAAAGAGTATCAGATAAGATCAGGCATCTAACAGCTGATGGGACAAGGTTAGTTTCCATGGCACCTGGATGCTGTACGGCCTCTTAAACTATAAAAATGGCATCCACTATGCATGGACTCACTGCCAATGATAAGTGTCCAAGTGCCATTTTATAAAAGAGTTAATGCGTGTGCAATTAATGATCACCGCAAGAATGAAGAGCAGGCAGATCTTGATGTCAATAAGCACGTAACATTGATTTGATGCCAGTGCTGTCATTTGGATCTCAATGTCCAACCCATGCTCTTTCTTAGCTACACACAATTGGGCTCATATTCAACAACGTGAATGATCTACCATTGGTGCTATACATAGGGATCATAAATTATTTACATGTTAGTTGCTGAATTATTTCTTCTGATAACTTCCCATATTTACTCAACACAGGAGGCTTCAGATCACAATTCCCAGAACAGATCCTGACTCAGAGTAACTTTACAGCTCGCATCTGGTTTTAATTATAAGTTGATCAAAAATCCCAGCATGCTTAACTCTCAGCCATTTTAAAGCCACTTTTGCCATTATTCTTGTTAAAATCATTGTTGTAATCATTCTTTCTTTGTCTACAAAAAATTGCTTTAATTCCATGTACTTTTGGTGCTTTACCAGTTTAAATTTTCAGTAGTGTAAAGGGAGTTGTCTGGCTGATGCTGAAGTACTATTTGGTGACTTATACGATTGTGGACAAACCAGTTGATTCCGTCTCAGTAGGGCTTCCCATTACACTGAGCATGCATGGGAGAATGAGTTGAAGCCACACGGAATAGGACAAGCTGCTAGAAGAGAGAGGAGGTGTTTGTATGTCCTATAACCAGCTGGAATGCATGCTATTGTTTTCTCCCAGATCAGCCTTCAGTGCAAAAAAAAAGAAGGGTCATCCAGACACGAAACATTGGCTCTATTCTCTCTCCGCAGATGCTGTCAGGCCTGCTAAGATTTTCCAGCATTTCCTGTTTTTGCACCAGTGCAGTTATGTCTGGTGGCTCACTGTGTACAGATCCCACCTCTATCCTATCTTCCAAATTATAGCTGTGGCAGTATCAGAACTGGTGGCTGCTATTGTATTTATTTTTATGAGTTAGCTTGTGCACAGTCACTGAGCCAAGTAATACCCCTGTCAGTGGCTAGATGGAGTTCTTTAACCCCTCTGTCAAGTTTAGTCAGTGGACACTCCTCAACAACGTGCCATTGTTTGGACTGAACCTCAGCTGCAGCCTGGATGCTCTCGGTGGCCATTGATATTAGGTGGTGACACAGGGGCCTTCAATATGATTTATAATGGCTCACTGTTGCCGCAGGAGATTAAAGCCAGGTAGACAAACTGTAAAGTCTATGATGAGCCCTCAGCTGTTACTCTGCGGTGTTTAACCATATGAGGTAGCGTGAGAGAAGGCTTTAGCTGGTGGGTTGAGAAGGCCATTGAATAAGGGAAGGCTTGAATTGTAATGACTTGCTGATGTGGGAGGGTGGGGTCACAATGTTGGTCAGGACTGGGCACCAAAGGAGGTCAGTTGGTTGAGGAAAACCCATGATTATGAAGTTGAGTTGAATTGCACATCAATGATATGAGCAGATTGATACTGTACTGGGGAGCAGTATTGTATAGGTGCATGATGACAGGAGTTTAGGGTCTTACCCTGTGAACTCCATGAGGAACAGCTAGTTTATTGAGGATGGTGTTACTGGTTTTAATTTTTTCTAGTCTCAATGAAGTTCTGTCGAGAGTGCTACCTACATGAGACTTCAGCCTCTGGCCATTCAGATAAAGCTGCAACTTTGGAGTCAAATAATCTTCCTTTTCTTCTGGTTTTTCTACACTAATTAGACAGATTCCAAAATTTGAATATTTGGAAATAAGAAAGAGACAAGGGATGGTGAGGGGAGAGGTGAAAGTAAGAGGCATAGGCTTAGATCATCAACAGCTTGTAAATCAAGGGTTGAAGAAGAAGTGGGATGAGAGAAGAAGGATTAAGTATGAGGATGTCATCATCTTCAAAGGCTTCATCCTTATTGATGGCCATGTCCTGAATTGCAATGACCCCAGTGATAGGAGTTTTGTGATTCAGCAGCAGTCAGTGGAATATGGCACCTTAAGACGTACACACTGGCTGGCCTTGTCTCATCCTTGGGGTAACATACAGATGTGCCTCTCCCCTCCCCTTAATTTTTTCTGCTTCTTGTGTACCACATCCTCCTGCAGGAAACAGAGAAGTGTATCAGGAAATGTCATGCAAAATATATGGATGATGGGGTTGCCATTGCTGATAGCTGCCTCAGAAGCTGAAGATGTTGAGACCCTCATGCAGCACGACTGTGATATTCTGGTTTGGGTTAATGAACGATGAGTAATATTTTTCTTTATTTATTTGTGGGACATGGACGTCACTGGCCGGCCAGCATTTGTTGCTCATCCCTAGTTGCCCGAGGGCAGTTGAGAGTCAATTACATTGTTGTGGCTCTGGAGTCACATGTAGGCCACACCAAATAAGGATGGCAGATTTCTTTAGACATTAGTGAACCAGATGGGTTTGCATCACACACATGCCAGGCAGTGACTTAGCTCCAGCAAGGCAGAATCTAATCATCTCCCATGGATCTTCAATGGTATCATTCTCAACATCTTGGGAATTAGCATTGACCAGAAACTGAACTGGACCAATCTTATTAATATTATGGCTACAAGAGTAGGCCAGAGGCGGGGAATTCTGTGATAAATAACTCATCACCCGACTCCCCAAAGCCTGTCTACCATCTGCAGGGCTCAAGTCAGGAGTCTGATGGAGTACTCTCCTATATTACTTTCCAAGAATAAATCAAATCAAAATCAAATCAAATAAATTCCTTGAGCTCCAACAATGCTAAAAAATCTCAACAACTTCCAAGTCAAATCAGCCCGCTTGAATGTGGTTCTATCTACCATCTTAAATATTCTTTCCCTTCATCACTAAACACATTGGCAATAATGGGACCATTTACAAGATGCGTTGAAGCAATTTGCCCAGTCACCCTTGACAGCACTTTCCCAACACAAGAGCTCTAACATCGAGAAGGAAAGGGGCTGCTGATGCATGGAAACACCATCATTTGTAAGTTTCCTTCAAAGTCACAAAACACCCTGATGTAGAACTATATTATTGTTCCTTTATTGTCTCTTGGTCAAAAACTTGAAACTCCTTTCCTACCGGTACTGTAGATGTATGACACCTCATGTACTGCAGAATCCAAGAAGGTGGCTCATCACTGCCTCCTTAAGGGCAATATGAGAATGGGCAAGAAATGCTGTCCTAACCAAAAACATTCAAATCCCATGAAATAATAAAATGAAAGTGTGTGGAAACTTTAAGATATGGGTGTGAGGCTTGCAGTAAAGCTAAATGTGACAGTGAGGTAAATCGTATGAATGTTAGGTTTGAGAATGAGTGATATCTTAAGTTGTCAGCTCAGTGATAGGGGTTTTGTGATTGAGCAGCAGTAGGTAGGATAAGGCATTTTAAGATGTACACACTGACTTTGAGCACTTGCCTAAGGCTATTAAACCTCTTCCGAAATCCATTCAGGTTCGTGGGACTGACCATACCTCCACCAAGGGAATGAGACATCTCTCCTACTTTCCATTTCTTCAACCAAGAGCTCTAATGCAAAACCTTTCTCTCAATCAGGGCTGAATCCTTTTTTAATTTATTTATTAGCATCACAAGTAGGCTTACGTTAGCACTGCAATGAAGTTACTGTGAAAATCCCCTAGTCGCCACACTCCAGTGCCTGTACACTGAGGGAGAATTTAATTTGGCTAATCCACTTAACCAGCATTTCTTTCAGACTGTGGGAGGAAACCAGAGCAAATTCACGCAGATACGAGGAGAGCGTACCTCCATGCAAACATTCAGTCAAGCTGGGAATCGAACCCAAGTCACCGACACTGTAAGGCAGTACAACTAACCACTGTGCAACCATGTAACCTACTCTCAATACAATGTTAGAACAATATTAGCCTCACCAGCAACCACAATATGTGTCAATTTGAAGAGATGAAGACAGCAATTATGTAGTGTTAAGCACTAACATTGGGCCCTCTGCTGATGTGTGCAGTTGATGAAAAACACAGGGACCCAGGATCAAAAGCAACAGTCATCGAGACAAGTAGGCAGTGTGATGGTGGCATGCTGCCTGTCCCAGCTTACTTACATCCCTTCACTCGTTTTTGGGTACTATTCAATTTAACCCACAACATGATTTCGGAAACAAAGGATCAAATAAATATCTAAAATATAGCCAGAAGAAGTTAGGAAACATTTGGGATTATTCCAAATCAGTAATGACTGATGAAGTGTGTTGGATATTACTGTACATTTTCTTTATATGAAGGAATGGCTGCAAAGCAGAGAATGCATGTTCTTTTGATGCCCCAATATTTAATCTTTGCGTAGTTTGGCAAAAAATTGAGTTGATTCATACCCTGTAAGACATTACTAAATAAAAGTGCTGTCTTAAGAACTTTCCACCTTTCCCAGAGGCATTATAGTGCAGAGTTTTTTGACTAATCTGGTTTTAGGAAGCAAATGTTTACAGTACGATGATACTGTTAAAATTAATACACAGTGTTACAGCACAGCAGTCATGTTTACTGGAAGACAAAATGTGAATGTAAGGAAATCAAAGTGAAGCAGAATGTTCTGAAGTTGAATTTGTTTTTTTTTATCTGCACTTAAGTAGTATCCGCACAGAGAAAGCAAATGGCACAGTGGTTAGCACTGCTGCCTCACAGCGCCAGAGACGCGGGTTCAATTCTGGCCTAGGGTGACTGACTGTGTGGAGTTTGCATGTTTTCCCTGTGTCTCTTTGGGTTTCCTCCAGTTGCCCCTAAATGTCTGAAGATGTGTAGATTAGGGGGATTAACAGGGTGAAAATGTGTGGTTGTGGGGTTTGGGCCTGGTTGGGATGCTTTGTTGGAGAATCGGTGCCTATTTGATGGGTTGAATTGCCTCCTTCTGCACTGTAGGGATTCTATGAATAGCCATAAAATTCTATAGTGCAGAAGGAGATCATTCTGTCCATTGAGTCATTATCGACCACAATCCCACCCAGACCGTATCCCCATAACCCCAAACATTTACCCTAGCCCGTCCCTGACCCTAAGGGGCAATTTAGCATGGCCAATCCACCTAATGCACACATCTTTGGACAGTGGGAGGAAACCGGAGCACCCGGAGGAAACCCACACAAACACGGAGAGAATGTGAAAACTCCAGACAGACAGTGACCCAAGCCGGGAATCAAATCCAAGTCCCTTGCACTGTGAGACAGCAGTGCTAGCCATCGTGCCGCCCATCAACTTTATACATTAACGTAATCAGAATAATAGACCAAAGTTAACCATTGTAATGATTGTCAAACTGATAAATTTGCAATCCTTAGTCTATGAAACTGGGCAGCACGATGGCACAATGGTTAGCGCTGCTGCCTCACAGTGTCAGGGACCCAGCTTCGATTCCTGGCTTGGGCCACTGTCTGTGTGGCGTTAGCACATTCTCCCTGTGTCCATTTGGGTTTCCTCTAGATGCTCCTATTTCCTCCCACAGTAAAAAAGTTGTGCAGGTTAGGTAAATTGAGCAAGCTGAATACTCCCTCAGAGCACGCAAATAGGTGTTGGAATGTGGTGAGTAGGAGATTTTCACAGTAACTCCGCTGCAGTGTTAATGTAAGATTACTTGCGACTAATAAATAAGCTTTACTTTAAATTGATATCAACTGTGGGTGTATCCACACATGTGCAGTTAAATATGGAAATCCAGAAGTTGCTGTCAGTAATTCCCAGCTCCTCCATCGGGTGTGCTGTTGAAGTCCTTGTGGGTGGAAGTCTTAGAAATCATTTTGAGTCGACATGAACTGCCAGTTTTAGTGATTAGTCTCACTGTAAGATCCCTGGGAGAATGATTTTTAACAGCATGCTTAGTCATCATTACTGCTAAATAATCCTTCTGGCTCTGAAAAACTAATTTTATATACGCAGAAGGTTGCATTTTCCCATTTTCATAACAAATGCATGGATTTTTAAATTAGTAAATATTATATCATTTCAAAGTTTGTTTATAATATATCAGTTTCTGTCATAATCCCATGTACTTATCCAAATCTTTACTTCATTCTGAGTAAAATGATTTAAGATGAAGGATAATCAGGACTTTTTGCTTCCTGCTTTGCTGTCTCTGATTGATTGGCCTGCTTGGTGACATTGCTGTTGCTGGATGTTGGAGATTACCTTTAGCGGGCACCAGCATTAAGTTAATGTTTGAAAAGGTGAAATGTATGCCACAGCATTGTATCTCCTTGGAGAAGAGGAGACTGAAGGGGCATTTTATAGAGATGTTGAAGACAGTGAGGAGTCAATGGCAGAGGGGCAGGGGAAAGGCTGCCCCAATAAGAAGTGCCCCGAGAGGTGATGGTGGCAGCAGCTGCCCATCTACTGCTACAATGTCCATTTTGCGCTCTGGCTTCTCTGGGAGGAACCAGGGCCTGGTTGCAACTCCAAGTGTCTTATCCTCCCTCAGCCTAAATCATGTTGGTACACTTATTTGCAGGAATTTGTGGAGGCAATGTTGGTGATATTGCTCCAGGGATTTGATGTGTCTGCCGTACATTGTTCATGCTTCTGATGCGCACTGGAAGGTGGGGTGTAGACCATGAGCTTGATGCTGGATCGGATGTCTTGGGCTTTGAATACTCTCCAGGTGTCCGAAGACTGCACTGGCGCATTGGAGTCGATGTTGGTCAGCACATGTGTCCAGCTCCCATCAGTGAGCTGCTGCACTTGGTCCTTTATAACAGTCAGCAATCTTGCAATGGAGGAAGCCATGTATTCTGAGGAGCGGGTAATCGCAGTTCTCATGACCTGGATGACCTTCTCCACGGTCTGTGTCAGTGTGTGCAACCACTCTGGCATCCTTGCCACATGTCCACATATATCCTTGTGCTTGACAGACGACTCCAGAGATCATTATCAGCCTTGGGCTCAGCCCTTACATTACATCCAGCACTCCTTCAACTGCCAGAGGCCTATGCTATCTCAGTCTCCAAGAATTGGTCTTGAGACTACTTGCACCAATGTGTGGATCATTTTAAGCCCTTGAGCAACTTAAAGGGATCTAGCCACTGAGGCGCATGTATCTGCACTAATACTGGACATGAAACAAGCATGTGGAGTAGAAACTCTGTGGCTCCAATCTCCTCCTCAGAAGTTAATGTTGATCCTTTGGTGCTACAGTGTACAGCTGTCAATATTTAGCCTGTGGGGAAGCAAACAAGGGTTATGAAGTTCAATATTTTCATTTGAGAACACTTCATAGAGACACATGTCCTCAAATACACACACCTCGCATCCCAGGGAGATAGTAACCATGGTATAACCGTTAGCCTCTTTAATATTGAGGCACACAGTCAGTTGCTAATTCTGGAAGCTTCCAAAATCTAAATCATCAATCCTACCTCTCCATGAACTTCACCAGTTTCTTCACCACTCCCTGTGAACACCCCCCTCACCCCGCCCGGCCACACCTCACCTCACTATGTTTGCCAGAGAGAGCTATGTGCATTTGGAATTTCACCATCCATGGGGTGGCCTCCAATCTCTTCTTGTCTGATGTTGCAATTCCACTGATTTGCTGTCTCATACTCTCTCATTTCCTCCACCAGAGTGACGAAAATGGTCAAGTTCGTTTGACAACCTTCTGCCCGCAAAAAATTACAAAAGGTCATGAATGTAGCCCAATCCATCACACAAACGACCCTCCCATCCATTGACTCTGTCTACACTTCCCGCTGCCTTGGCAAAGGAGCCAGCATAATTAAGGATCCCACACATCCCAGACATTCTCTCTTCCACCTTCTTCCATCAGGAAAAAGTTATAAAAGTCATGTACCAATTGACTCAAGAGCAGTTTCTTCCGTGCTGCTGCCTGACTTTTGAATAGACCTACCTTGCATTAAGTTGATCTTTCTCTCCACCCTGACTACGACTGTGATACTACATTCTGCACTCTCTTGTTTTCTTCTCTATAAACAGTATGCTTTGTCTGTATAGCACGCAAGAAACAATACTTTTCACTGTATGCTCATACATGTGACAATAATAAATCAAATCAAATCAAAATCCTGGATTTCTCTCTGGCATTAGGTTGTCTCTTTAGTTGCTGAGGCATAGAATTTAAGAGCAGGGAGTTTATGATGGAGCTGTACAAGACATTTGTTAGACCACAGTTAGAGTACTGTGTGCAGATTTGGTCACTGCACCACAGGAAGGATATGATTGTACTAGAAAAGGTGCAGAGGCGATTCACCGGGATGTTGCCTGGACTGGAGTTTTATAGCTATGAAGAGAGGCAGAATAGACGGTGTTATGTATGATAGGGCATGCCCCTTAAGAGAACGGGTCACGTGACCTGGAACTCAAGCTCCACCCGCTTGAGTCTCGGATTACCCGACCCATTCTCCACCCTGGGTGGAGCTTGCCTAGCCAGTCTTGTGCTGACTGTGCTAGGATAAAGACGAGTTAATAAATTGTTCCAGTTAGGTTACTTCCATTGTCCTTGTGGGTCTTTATCAGACCTTAAACATAATAGGCTGGGATTGTTTCTTTACAAACAAACCTGTTGGACTTTAACCTGGTGTTGTAAGACTTCTTACTGTGTTTACCCCAGTCCAATGCCAGCATCTCCACATCATTGTTTCTTTACAACAGAGAATGTTGAGGAGAGACCTGACTGAGAGGTACAAAATTATGAGGGACATAGATAGAGTCGATAGGAAGAATCCTTTTCCGTTAATAGAGTGGTCAATGGCCAGGGGGCATAGATTTGAGATAAGCGGGGGGAGGGTTTAGAGGGGATTTGAGGAAAAACATTTTCACCCATAGGTTAGTCGGAATCTGGACTTGCTGCCCAAAAGGATGATAGAGGCGGGAACCTCACAACATTTAACAACCACTTGGATGAGCATTTGAAATGCCATAGCATACCAAGCTACAGACCAAATACTGGAAAATAAGATTAGAATAAATTGGCGCTTGATGACCAGCACAAACGTGTTGGACCAAAGGTTCTCTTTCTGTGATGTAAAACTCCATTGGAAGCAATTAGCCCCAAAAAATTCAAAGTGCTAAATGAGTTAGAAAACAGGAAAGTTTCAGATCTGTTTTTTTGGCAAGGCCGCAAATGAAATCTTATACCACTTAATGCAGAAAATAATCCACAACCTGTTTCTCGCCAGTCAGGGGAAGCAGGGCCTAAGCTCACTGGAAAGCTGGCCTCTCACGTAAAGGGCACAATCGTGCTTGCATAGATCTCTCTGTTTTTTGCAACAGAACAGGGAGTGATCTGTCATTCTCCTCCCCTGTCTGCATATCGCCCGCTTTCTCACCCCGCGATCGCTGGCCTCCCAGGCTGATTTGTGCCTAGATATCACCCCCCGCCCACCCACTCCTGGCCGACTGCACAGCCCCCACAACCGAGCCAATTGCCCCACCCCACCACCACTGGCCCAGCCGATCACTCACTCCTGGCCTGGTCAATCATTACCTTGCCTAAAATCTGGTTGCAAAGTGCACAGCTTTCCCCCGTCCCCAGCCCGAGCTGATCCTCAGCTACAAAGTGCACAGCTACTCTCTGTCCATCTCCCCTTAGGTCTTGACCAATCATAGCCATACCTCTTTTTTGACATGGCCCAGCACCATTTGGGCAATACCAGGCTGGCAGTGCCCAAGGAGCTCTGCCCCCTTGCCCTGACTTCCCAATGGGCCTCAATGGCCCCTGGTCCCACTAGCAGGGCCATCACATCAAGTTCCTGTTGTTGGGGCCCATACGTGATTCTTGCTGGTGTGGGCCTTCACCGGTGAGGCCGCTAAGGTAAGTTAGCTCAGAAATTCTGTCCTGGGCTCACTACTAATATTTAAATCTATTAGACTTAAATATTGTGATCAGCCTTGCACTCAGTCCAGGAGTGAGGGTGATCTTGCCAGAAATCTGGGCCCAATAATCTCGCGAGAGGCAAGAAACCATGCGCAAACCCAATTTTTCACCTCTCGCGTGAGTTTACTGACTTATCCCACCGAATGATGGGCAGGACAAGCCAATAAGATTGCCCCCTATGGCTCTTCTCCTCATAAAAGGAATACTGAAACAAATATGAGGAGAATATATGCTTTCAATTATGTGCCCAACATTTCCTTTGTCACTGACCAATAAATCTCAGCCGTTCATGCTAACTAATAAACGTTGCTCTTCATAAGCCCCCTCCCTATCCTAGTTAACCCCTGTCAGGATCCCCTGGGATCATGCTGAGTGGCATTCTGTTTCAAGACACTGAGTAATTTTGTGTGAGAACTTGATTGTGATTTTTTAACTGAAAGTAGGTGTGGCTCAGACACTTGCAGAGTCACGTTGCTGATTTGAACCGTTTCATGTCGAATATCTGATAATGTGGAAACAAATAGAGCAGTTTTGTTAATGTACATGTTTTGGTGTGCGCCTTGTTCTGAAAATGACTAACAATTTTACAGCAGAACATTCACCGAATGGTTGAGCTATAACTTATGTAATAACCCAATAATGAATTCTGCATAACTCCAAACAATCCATTTAAAGATAAAGTGCTTATTTATTAGGCTTGGAAAACCTTCATAAATTAAAGATGCATAATGCTTTTTTTTTCATAAAAACAGAACGTGCTGAAAAACCCAGCTGGTCTGGCTCTAACAGTGGAGAGAAAAAGAGAGTTAACGTTTTGAGTCCAACATGACTCTACTTTATAACTTCTTGGGTTCCAAAGAAGAGTTATACTGGACTCAAAACTTAACTCTGGACAGGATCTTTCAGCACCCCCATGCCGTGTTTTCTGACAGGGAGGTGGCTCGCCATTGGCCACCAGTGGGATCTTCGAGTCCCGCCAATGCTAATGGCATTTTGCATGGCTCGTCCATTCTGCCACTGGGGAACCCACCACAGTGGTCGCCTTTGGCGGGACTGGAAGATCCAACCGGCAGGATGGGTTGGAAAATCCCATCCTTTATTTATCTTTCCACTGTTGCTGGAAAACCTGCTTAGCTTTTCCAGCACTTTTTATTTTAAATTTCCAGCATCTGCAGTTTTATTTTTACCCTTTCTTCTGTATCTTGAACATATTTAATCAAAGGATGGCAGCAATACTTTGTAAAATAATTTCAAACAGTTGTCCAAAAATTTACACTTCAAAACTTAAAAAAAAACATTGCAAGCTCTTGCGGAAGGTGGAATACATCATACAGTTTGGATCTGTTTTTAATAAACACAAGTTGGATCAGAAGTTGGTTATGTAATAGAGAAGTTAATGCTTGGTCTCCTGTTGTTTTTAATCTACATTAATGAGCTCGAGGTGGGAAATAAATTTAATCTTGTCAAATTTTCCTGATGACAGCAAAATAGAAAGAAATGTAAGGGGAACTGATGTAGCTAAAAGCTCTCAGAATGATTTAGAAAGGCTACGCAATGAAGTACATAAATGTCAAATTAAATTTAAAACTGATAAATGGAAAGGATTGTATATTATGTTGTAAGAATTCATTTGATAAGTAGTTATGTGACTGAATTGACAAATGGAGGCATACAAAGAGGTCTTGCAGTAATATTTTGTTCCTTATTTATTTATTGTTTCCCGCCTTTCTTTATTCTAATTTCAAAGCTCCGCGTTCTCCAGTTTCTCTATGTCATTAATACTTAGAACCAAAGAACCCCTACAGTATAAAAGGAGGCTGTTTGGCCCATCAACACTGCACCAACTTTCCAACCTCATGACCTTGCTCATTTACCATGGCTAATCCACCTAACCTGTACTGAGGCATGCCCTCCACTACGCTTCCTAAAATCGCTGACTTTCTCCTTTGTTTTGTTGACATTGAGGCTAAGATTATTGTTGTCACACCAGTTCATCAGATTCTTTCCACTTTTTTCCTGTACTGTGTCTTGTCATTGTTTGAGATCTGACCCAGAATGGTGGTATCATCAGCAATCTTGAAATCAAGTTGGAGGGGAATTTGGTCATACGGTCAGAGGTGTATAAGGAATATAGTAAGGGGCTGAAGACATAGCCTTCCAGAGTATTGGTGTTGTGGATGATCGTGGAGGAGGTGTTGTTGCCTATCCTGACTGACTGCGGTCTGTGGGTTAGGAAGTCTAGGATCCGGTTGCAGAGGGAGGAGCTGAGTCCCAGGCCACAAAGTTAGGAGATGAGTCTCGTAGGAATAATGATGTTAAAAGCTGAGCTGTAGTTTAGGAATAGGAGTCTGACATAGGTGACTTTGTTATCTAGGCTTTCCAGGGTTCAGTGTAAGGCCAGGGCAATGGTGTTTGCCATGGACCTGTTGTGGCAATAGGTGAACTGCAGTGGATCCAGGCAGTCTGGGAGACTGGAATTGATTTGTGCCATGACTAACCTTTTGAGGCACTTCATAATAATGGATGTCAGAGCCACCGGATGATAGCTATTAAGGCACACTGCCTGGCTTTTCTTCAGTACTGGGATGATGATCATCTTCTTGAAACAGGTAGGGACCTCAGGATGGTGTAAAGAGAGGTTGAAAATGTCTACGAATACCTCTGCCAGTTGGTCTGTGCAGGACCTTAGTGCTCCTCTGGTTACCCCATCCAGGCCAGTTGCTTTCCATGGGTTGACTTTTGAGAAAGCTGCTTTGATGTTGGCAATGGTGATCTCGGATACATCTTCATCCAAGGCTTCTGGGCTGGAGAGCATGCTCTCGCTGACCTCTTGTTCAAAACGGATATAGAATGCACTGAACTTATTGGGGAGGAGTGCATTGGAGTCAGTGATTTTACCTACCTGCGAATGGTTTGCTGGCTTTTATAACGAGGGGAATAGAATATAAAAGCATGGAGGTCTTGCTGCAGCTGTACAGGGCACTGGTGAGGCCGCAGCTGGAGTACTGTGTGCAGTTTTGGTCGCCACACTTGCGCAAGGATATTTTGGCCTTGGAGGGAGTGCAGAGGAGGTTCACTGGGCTGATACCGGAGATGAGGGAGTTGGACTATGAAGAGAGACTAAATAGACTGGGTCTGTACTCGTTGGTGTTTAGAAGGATGAGGGGGGATCTTATAGAGACGTATAAGATAATGAAAGGGATGGATAGGGTAGAGGTAGAGAGATTCTTGGTGCTTAGAAAGGATAGCAGGACTAGAGGGCACAGCCTCAAGATAAGGGGGGGGGCAGTTTAGATCAGAGTTGAGGAGGAACTTCTTCACTCAAAGGGTGGTGAATCTCTGGAATTCTCTGCCCGTTGAAGTGGTGGAGGCTACCTCGCTAAATATATTTAAGTCACGGGTAGATAGGTTATTGACAGACAAGGGAATTAAGGGTTATGGGGAGAGAGCGGGAAAGTGGAACTGATCCACTTCAGATCAGCCATGATCTTATTGAATGGCGGGGCAGGCTCGAAGGGCTAGATGGCCCACTCCTGCTCCTATTTCTTATGTTCTTATGTTCTTATTTACCCTCATCTTGCAGCCTATTATTTCTTGCAGAACTTGCCATAGTCGGTGGGAGTCCAAATGACTAGCCTGGGATTCTAGTTTGGTCTAGTACTGTCTTTTGGCATCTTTGATGGATCTCAGTACATCATATCTGGCTTTCTTGTATAGATGTGAAGATTCTGGCGTTGGACTGGAGTATACATAGTCTCATTACACCAGGTTAAAGTCCAACAGGTTTATTTGGTAGCAAACACCACTAGCTTTCGGAGCTCTGCCCCTCCGTCAGTTGAGTGGGGAGTTCTGATCACAAACAGGGCATATAAAAGCACAGTTTAAAGAATACTGATTAGAATGCGAGTCTTTACAGCTAATCAAGTCTTAAAGGTGTAGACAATGTAAGTGGAGATAGCGTAAAGCGTAGGTTAAAGAGATGTGTATTGTCTCCAGACAGGAGAGTAAGTGAGATGTTGCAAGCCCAGGCAAGGTATGGGGGTTACAAATAGTGTGACATGAAGACAAGATCCCGGTTGAGGGCATCCTCATGTGTGCGGAACTCGGCCATCAGCCTCTGCTCAGCAACTCTGAGCCGTCATATGTCACGAAGGTCGCCTTGGAGAACGCTTCCCCGAAGATCAGAAGCCGAATACCCGTGACTGTTGAAGCATTTGCCAACAGAAAGAGAACACTTTTGCCTGGTGATTGTTGAGTGGTGTTCATTCATCCGTTGTCGTAGTGTCTGCATGATCTCCCCAATGTACCATGTCTCGGGACATCCTTTCCTGCAGCATATCAGGTAGACAACGTTGGCCGAGTTGCAAGAGTATATACCGTGTACCTGGTAGATGGTGTTCTCATGTGAGATGATGGCATCCGTGTTGATGATCTGGCACGTCCTGCAGAAGTCGCTATGGCAGCGTTGTGTGGTGTCATGGTTACTGTTCTCCTGAAGGCTGGGTAGTTTGCTGTGAACAATGGTCTGTTTGAGGTTTGGTGGTTGTTCGAAGGCAAGAAGTCGGGGTGTGGGGATGGCCTTGGCAAGATGTTCGTCTTCATCAATGACATGTTGAAGACTCCAGAGAAGACATCTAGCTTCTCCGCTCCAGGAAAGTACTGGACGCTGAAGGGTACTCTGTCCACCATGTCCCGAGTTTGCCTTCTGAGGAGCTCGGTGCGGTTTTTAGCTGTGGCGCATCTGAACTGTTGATCAATGAGTCAAGCGCCATATCCTGTTCTTATGAGGGCATCTTTCAGCGTCTGGAGGTGTCTGTTGCGATCCTCCTCATCAGAGCAGATTCTGTGTATATGGAAGGCTTGTCTGTAGGGGATGGCTTCTTTAATGTGTTTAGGGTGGAAACTGGAGAAATGGAGCATCATGAGGTTATCCGTGGGCTTGCGGTATAGTGAGGTGCTGAGGTGACCATCTTAATGGAGATGCGTGTGTCCAAGAATGCAACCGATTCCGGAGAGTAGTCCAAGGTGAGTCTGATGGTGGGATGGAACTTTGTTGATGTCATCATATAGTTGTTTCAGTGATTGTTCACCATGAGTCCAAAGGAAGAAAAATGTCATTGATGTATCTAGTGTATAGCATCGGTTGAATGTCCTGTGTGGTGAAGGAGTCTTGTTCAAGCCTTAGCATGAAGATGTTGGCATATTGAGGTGCAAATTTAGTCCCCATGGCTGTTCCGTGTGTCTGAACAATGAACTGATTTTTGGATGTGAAGGCATTGTGGTCCAAGATGAGGCGGATGAGTTGTAAAATTGCATCTGGAAACTGGCAGTTGTCAGCGTTGAGTACTGAGGCAGTTGCAGCAATGCCATCATTGTGGGGGATGCTGGTGTAGAGTGCTGAGACATCCATTGTGACGAGGAGTGCTCCTGGTTCAACTGCTCCGTGTGTGCTGAGTTTATGTAGGAAGTCCGTAGTGTCGCACCAAAAGCTGGGGGTTCTTTCTATAATGGGTTTCAGTATGCCCTCAACATAGCCGGAGAGGTTCTCACAGAGGATCCCATTGCCCAATACGATGGGATGGTCGAGTGTGTTTGCCTTGTGTATCTTTGGGAGGCAGTAGAGATCTCCAACGTGAGGAGTACATGGGATGAGAGCAGGGAGGGTGCTCTGAAGGCCCAAATCTTCAGAGGCCTTCATCCCTGCTTTTGTTGCAACACTACGGACTCCCTACAGAAACTCAGCACACATGGAGCAGTTGAACCAGGAGCACACCTCGTCACAATGGATGTTTCGGCACTCTACACCAGCATCCTCCACGATGATGGCATTGCTGCAACTGCCTCAGTACTCAACGCAAACAGCTGCCAGTTTCCAGATGCAATTTTACAACTCATCCGCTTCATTCTGGACACAATGTCTTCACCTTCAACAACCAGTTCTTCATCCAGACACACGGAACAGACATGGGGACCAAATTCGCATGTCAATATGCCAACATCTTCATACACAGGCTCGAACAAGACTTCTTCACCGCTCAGGACCCTCAAACAATGCTATACACTAGATTAATCGATGACAATTTATTACGTTAACAGTGTGATAACGCAAGTTGCTGTTGAATTTGTATTGCACTTTTCAATCTGTCAAGATACCCCAAAGTGCTTTACTGCCAATGAAGCACTTCTGAAGTACATTCACTGTTGTCATGTAAGTGCAGACTGTTAATGAAGATTAGTGGATGCTGGTGTGTTTAACATATAATTGTCAATTATGGTGATGGTGCTACTTGCCTGGTTTAAATGACCAAGTTAAATGTGGGGGGGTTTAAACACTGGGGACTGTATCACCAAATACAGCATGATTGTGTAATATAGTTGGTTAATTTTTGACACCTCTTTTCTTTCTTTGGACCCACGGTGAACAATCACTGAAACAAATATATGATGACATCAACAAGTTCCATCCCACCATAGACTCACCATGGACTACTCTCCAGAATCGGCTGCATTCTTGGACACACGCATCTCCATTGAGGACAGTCACCTCAGCACCTCACTGTACTACAAGCCCACAGATAATCTCACGATGCTCCACTTTTCCAGCTTCCACCCTAAACACATTAAAGAAGCCATCCCCTACAGGCAAGCCCCCGGTATACACAGAATCTGCTCAAATGAGGAGGATCGCAACAGACACCTCCAGATGCTGAAAGATGCCCTGATAAGAAGAGGATATGGCGCTCGACTCATCGATCAACAGTTCCGACGCGCCACAGCAAAAAACCACACCGACCTCCTCAGAAGGCAAACACGGGACATTGTGGACAGAGTACCCTTCGTTGTCCAGTACTTCCCAGGAGCGGAGAAGCTACAACATCTTCCCCGGAGTCTTCAACATGTTATTGATGAAAACGAACATCTTGCCAAGGCCACCCCGCACCCCCATTTCTCGCCTTCAAACAACCACACAACCTCAAACAGACCATTGTCTGCAGCAAACTACCCAGCCTTCAGGAGAACAGTGACCATGACACCACACAACCCTGCCACAACAACTTCTGTAAGACATGCCGGATTATCGACGTGGATTCCATCATCTCACATGAGAACACCATCCACCAGGTACACGGTACATACTCTTGCAACTCAGCCAATGTTGTCAACCTGATGCACTGCAGGAAAGGATGCCCCATGGCATGGTACATCGGGGAGACCATGCAGACGCTACGGCAATGGATGAATGAACGCCACTCGACAATCACCAGGCAAGACTGTTCTCTTCCTGTTGGCGAACACTTCAGCGGTCAAAGGCATTTGGCCTCTGACCTTCGGGTAAGCACTCCCCAAGACGGCTTTTATGACACATGACAGCGCAGAGTCTCTGAACAGAGACTGATAGCCAAGTTCCGCACACATGAGGACAGCCTCAATCGGGATCTTGGATTCATGTCACACTATTTGTAACCCCCATAACTTGCCTGGACTTGCAACATCTCACTTACTCTCCTGTCTGGAGACCACACACATCTCTTTAACCTATGCTTAATGCTATCTCCACTCACATTGTCTGCACGTTAAGACTTGATTAGCTGTAAAGACTCGCATTCTGATCAGTTTTCTGTAAACTAAGTGTGTGCCTTTATATGCTCTGTTTGTGATCAGAACTCCCCACTCACCTGATGAAGGGGCAGAGCCCCGAAAGCTGGTGGCACTTGCTACCAAATAAACCTGTTGGACTTTAACCTGATGTTGTAAGACTTTCTTGTATAGGTCAGGGTCACCCAACTTGAATGATAAAAGCAAAGCAAATTGCCACTAAGCTCTTAGCAAGTTGAGTGTCTCAAACTTAGTGACTGACTTGAAAGATCTGACCACCATGCCTTCATTTTTTAGGTACAATAGACACCTCTAATGAAGAAAAATAGTTATATGATTCTTATTTGTGTACTATAATATACTGCCAAAGGTGAATGCACATCTAACATCCATTTGACTCTGCTGAGTCTATTGCATATCAAATTTTGATAGCTCTCAGCAAGAAGGGATTTGACTTCCAACATGTGTTGTCTTTTTCAGCTGATATTAGTAATGTCAGTTTTGGGATTCATCGCTCTGTGCACACTATACTTTCTGGAAAGAATGCAAAGCTTTTCAAAATTGGTTGCTTCGTTCACCTTGTTAATACATTCAGAGCAGGTCTTGATGAATTACAAATCGACAGAAATGCACAGTGACGAAAATATATGGTCATTTTTTGTCATCGGCAGTGCAATTTGAAAACATCAAAGAGTTGGAAGGGATTGTTGATCTGCAGTGGGTTGAGGTTATCAAGCATGTAATTACACATTGCTTGCCATTGGGAGAAGCTGTGAATCACATTTTGAAATGATGGCCTGCTTTGTTCTCATGCGTCAGCAGCACAGATTGTTCAAGTCATTTGCAGAAGCTCCTTGTGATAGATGAAGAGCAGCACAAAGGTGATAATGAATGCACTCATCAAAATGTTATTGCCATCTACCTTACATGCCAACTTGTTCCCGGTGTTTGAAGAAGTCAACTTCAAGTTGCATTCCTTGGACACATCTGTGCCTTATCCAAATCTTGCCATTCAGCTCTCCTGAAGATCAGTGGAGTATTTACTGCTTACCAACCAGAACATACACTGGTTCAGTGGCCTGATGACCAAAGGCAGGAAATAATAAATAACTTCATCATTTTGTGACCAGGCAATGAGTCCATTTCTTTAAAAAATGACCTGGTCTGATAATTGACAATCCATGGTTTTTCCTGAGATGTCTGACTATGAATGGTGAAAGACCCACCTCAACTCTCTAATCAGTTGATTGTCTATATAAAAATATTGCATTCTTGCATCAATATTGAAGGATGTTGGTCAGGAAAATCTATTCCACAGAAATATAAATAGATATTTAGAACATGCAAGGATTTGAGAAACCTGTACACAGGCATAATTTGCCTCATTCATATCCCATCAACAACATGTGGATCATTGATGGGACAAAGGTGGGATGGTTCTTTAATAATTGTACTGTTGTTCCTCTTAAGGCTGAACTGCAAATATAATGCCAATACCAAATGACATGTTGTGAATTTATAACCTTTTCAACATCTAATCATGGTCTGTTGAATGCTGCAATCTTAAAAGAAAAATATCTTAGCAAACGGTTTAACTGTGAAACTAGACATTTGTAAACTATTACAGTCAATTATATAACGTGTTGCACTAAATCTAAAAGATCACAGTAAAGGAACACTTACTGCCAGATTTCACAGTTACATCAAACTTTGAGTGGAACCAGCTAAGGTATATATTGTATGAATCATACAAAATGATATGTTAACATATAGATGAAAAAGTAACTAAATTTCAGTTTACATTGAACGATAGTTAGAAAACTATTCAATTTACAGGCAAAATTACAGAGTTAAATTGAATGTATGAATTCAGGATGTATAAATCAATCAAAATTATTTTGGTGTTCTTGAACTTTGTTGGCAACAATTCTTCAAGTCTTGACTGAATATTTAATTTCAAAGGAAATGGGGCAAAAAGTGCACCAGATAGCATCATTTTAAGGTGAAAAATTCCAAAGTTCCTCAAAGTGAGACTCTGCTTCCACTCAATCGCTTCACTCCCTCAGACTTGGTTCCTCGTGCGGTCTGCGTCTTTTTCTTCATTTAAGCATTGGGTAAAATATTGGTTAGTCCTGCCAAATAGTGAATTGATGATCTGCTTGCAGATGGACCAAGTGGTGTGCAGGACTTCCCAGTCCAGTGTGGAAGGAACCAGTGATAACGACAAGGGCTGTGATGAGGTCTGCAACCAAGTAGTCATTGTGGAACACTAAGTACACATTGGTGAGCTAATGGTAAATAATTGCTGCTTGATACATTGTTGTCAACAAGTTCCATCACTTTGCTAGTGATCGAGAATAGACCGATGGGGGCAGAAATGGCCGAATTCAATGAGCGGGATTTTGTGGCCTTGCTCAGTCCGAAACAGTAAAATCCCACCTAAGGTCAACGGACCTTCCCATGCTCCACCTCTCATCCTCTCCGATTCCCATGGCAGGCAGGCTGGTAAAATTCCAGCTTATTTATCCTCCTTTTTTCAGACAGGGACATACTTCAACAATTTTTCATATTTTCAGGTAAATGCCAATGGTTGCAGTTGTACTGGAAGGTGCATAGTTAGTTCTGGAGCACACATCTACAGCATTATTACTGCCCCAGTAGGCACTCATAATCTTAGTTGTATTCACTGCACACAGCCCTTTCTTGATCTGTGAATTCTTGAAATGAATCAAACTGGTTGAAGACTGGCATTTATGATGCTGGAGACCTCAGGAGAAGGACAAATTGATCATTCACATGGCATTTCTGGAGTATTACGTCTTTGGCCCTACATTAAAATGGAAAGAAACTCCCTCTGTAGGATAAGTGACCTTTATGAAAGTGTTCCATGAGATCAAATGAATGAGGCACATGCCTTTTTCACTCTGGTTATGTTTTTTCTCATCTTTTGTTATCATTCATTTTGGTAGCCTCTGATTTTCTCTGCAACTTTTTTTTGTATGTGTCCTAATCTCTCTACCCATGCCTTAGAGATATTAGTGGTATACTGACCAATCAGGGCTGGGCTGTCTGTTTTGCATTTAAATGGAATCTAGGCAGTTAACTGTTCCCTAGTGTATTTACTATGGCAATGCCTCTACCAATTAGAGGCCTCTCACCAACCAATCAGCATTCTCTTCTCACGCAGTATAAACTTTGTTCCAGTTAAGAATTGAGGAAGTAAAGTATTAAAATGAAATTGGGATAAAATAAAGGAAAGGTATAAAAAGAGAATCAATGAGTGCAGTGCTTGAATGGGTGCTTTGATATATGAATTAGCATAGTCATTGTTAAAATAAGGATTCACCCATGTAACTAGAGGAAAAGCAATTGTGTATAGAAGAGGTGACTTCAATTTGGAGAGATAAGGCAATTGACATTTACGTGCTAAAAGCCAGGTCCACAGGATAGGTAATGTCAAAGGGAAAATAATGTTAATCCACAGCATGGTAATGGGAGAAAGTGACACAGTAGAAATATCTACCATCTTGGTCATATGTATCTGTAGGAAGTAGGTTGTCCCAAAAATAAGTCATTGCTAAAAAGCTGTTGTTGAGAATCTAAAAATCAAACAGAGAAAATTTTACCTTGGCTGAGGCCGAAGACAACTTTCCCAAACATGGACAAATAGCCATAGTATCCCTACAGTGCAGAAAGTGGCCTTTTGACACATTGAGGCTGCACCAACTCTTAAAAATGCAGGAAAAAGAAAAGGGAAGGAAAAGAAATACAAATGAAAGACCTGAACTAGAGATGCAGGAAAAGCAAAAGGAAGGAAAGACAGGAAAAAGAGAGTTTTTCAGAAGAATTTAGAAATGGAGAAGTTAGCAGATGGAGAAAAAGGGGAGGGATAGTGACTTTCAGATTATAATACTGGAAGTTAAAGCAGCAACACTCAAGCAGGTTAGGAATAAATTAGTTCTAGACATGAACCTAATGGAGAAATGTTTAGATTTGTACAGGCGCTTCCAAGATTTGACGAAAAGGATGTGGAGATATTCTTTAACTCATTTGAGAAAATAGTGAGACAAATGAAATGGCCACAAGATATTTGGGCACTGTCCCTACAGAGTAAATAGGGCTGGTGAAGTCTATGTGTCTTTGTCAGAGGAAAGGTCTGGGGATCATGTACAGTGAAGAAAGCTATATTGAGTGTTTATAAGAGATTTATAGATAGAAGTTTCAAAATGTAAAAAAATAAAATGGACAGACATATTGAATTTGAAAGGGTTAAACAAAATATTTTTTTAGATGGGTAAGAACATTAAAAGTAGAAAAAATCTATGAGGCTCTTAAAGAAGTAATCTGTTGGAAGAATTCAAAGATTCAATACCTACAGTGATAAGAACTCTTTTGGAGGATCAAAGAGTGTTAGGCAAGCTACAAAGCTTGCTGATGACTATGAATTGGTCAAAGCCTTTCTTTCAACACACTTTTCAATCTGAAAAAGATGGAAATGGGAAGGTGCAAGAAAAGGGAACCAAGCAAGGAAGGCAGTGATTGAAAAGTCCATGGAGACTTCACCTCAAAGTAAAAAAGATGGTGCTGAGGGAATGAAGGATTATGAGGAAAGTTAGATGTGTTCATTGTAATAAACTGGGCCATATGAAATAACTATGTTGGGATTTAATGGTAAACTGGTTGGAGTTATATGTCTTAAGAAAGGGAATATTAAATCAGAGACAGGAAAACAAGAGAAACTGGTAGGGTTTGTACACTGAGAAGAACAAACAACAGGGTTGAAAATGTATGTACAAGTTGTACAGGGCAGAGTGAACAGCAGGTGGCTGATGTATTTAAGAGTTTTAAAGGTGAAGGGAAAACCTTTTCATGTCTACAGAATGGAATGGGGAAGGCTTTGCATATCTTTTCTCACATTATACCAAATTGAAAATATACACCACTAATGACCAGTGCTCCAAATTACCCTTCTGGGTTTTGGGACACCCTCACATTTAACATCAATGGGATTCTTCACATTTTCCTTTACAAATGGTATTACAAATCTATCCTGAAGAGTGCAGGACAAAATGCTTTGACAGCATGTCACCTTTTTCAGCAATGCTCAAGCTTCATTACTTTAAAAGTTCACACCAAAATAAAAAAATAGTTTGAATTACTTTTTCTCAGCTGCTGCAAACTTTTCCAGTCTACAATTTCAAGATATGCCTTTTGATTTATTATAAAATAACAAAGGTATGAGAGCTATTTTCCATTCTTAAAAACTCTTCCAAATGTAATTAAATTACAAAACTTCAGTAAAAGGCACACTAATTTTATACCAGATGATGAAGGGTCAAAATGTTAGCTCTAGTCTCTCCCCACAGATGTTCAGACCTGCTGAGATTTTCCAGCATTTCCTGTTTTTGTTACTAACTTTATATTACTTTCTCATCCATGGGTGCTTCTTAGCCAAATAGATAATCCAAATAAAGAGTACCTGACATTTTAATAACCAAATTCATTGTTATTTTCAGCCTGCTTCACTCATCAACAGTCATATTTTGCATCTTATACAAAGATAGAGAGCTCCTACTTCACAAGGAGGACACCAAATATCATAATAGTATAAACTGCGCTGAACTATTCAGGTGAACAAACTCTTTCAGGCTGTCGTGATGGCAACTAATTACATACAGATTATTTTTGCAAAGTGATAATATTTTATCTGTAATATATTCCTGGTTGTCACGGTGATGCTCTTCTCGTTTTTGCTTTCAGTATCTCCTCCTTCTTCACAACTTTCAAACTCAGATTAAGTGTGGAATAAGACTTCCAGCGAGTGACCTCTCTGTCTCTGGGTATCATTGTAACTGTTCCAAATTGTTCAGCACCATTTGATGCATTCTCCTCCTGGGATCCTGACATTGGATTATTAATGTGTCATGTAGCTTGTCAGTACCAGCTAGGAAATCATAATTACGTCCTTCGTGCAATTTTTTGCATGTGTACCCATTCAGAATACTGCACCTTTGTAATACCGTTATAATATGAATACATCACACAGGGAGCACTGTCTGACTATGTGTTCACCAGTTCTTCTTATTGATGCCTAATCCCTCCACATGCATTAGTACAACAGGAATAGCTGTTTTCATTACTGTGATTGTGCATGATAAAACAAATTGACTCTCATTGCTCCGACTGACATTAATTTAGACCTGGATTGGGTTTGACAAAGAAAACAGATAAGTCTGCCACATTATAATTTGGTAATTGCTGCCAAGCTAAATCTAATAGGATCCTCTTCCCAATAATTGGCTTAATTGCTGTTGTTAAGCCTCTCATGTTAAAACGTTGCCACGTTATTAAACATGTGGAAAAATCAGAGTACTATTATTACTGCCTAGGATTTACACCAGATATCTGCATGGGGTTAGGTTGGCATTAACAGTTATCAGTAGGGAATTGTAAACCTCTTTAGTTGTGAATAGCAATGCTACTTTTAAAAAAGCAGTTTTCCTAGATTAGGTGATTACAGTCATGTCTAAAACTATGGTGTACAAAGAATGATGACTATAATAATTTTAAACATAAGCAGCAAGTGAATAAAAGAAGGAAATGTGACTTATAATGCACATTTGCCAAGTAAATGCAGCCGTAAAATTTTATTACAATAATTCAAAGAGGAAAACACTGCACATATAGGATAGTGTTTTGGATGGAATAAGCAATTAAGGACTAAATTGTGCCCCAAATTAGACTCATTTTCAAAAGTGTTTTGCTTTCTGACTTTGTGTTTGCATTTGAACACAAAGGGCAAATTTTCCCTTCCATTCCGCCAGCCACGAGAAACAGAGCAGATGAGGGACGGACTATTCGCCTCGGGTGGGATTTTCTGGTTTCAGGGCGATGCAAATGGAAAACTATGCCCAAAATTTGTTATAAGCTAACAATCAAGCAAAGCATAATGACTACAAATTTTAGCTCCATGGTGCTAGGGATGCGATTTCAATACAAAAGTAAGGTACATACAACTTTCACTCATTCCTGATGTGGGCCATGCCAAGCATCATCAAGGTGAGGATATCAATGTGGGTTTCATATCTGTGAACAGAAAGTAGGTTAATCATGCAGTTTTATCAAATTCAACCAGTTCACCATCCATTGCTACATCAGAGGGGTAAGTAAAGAGTGCAAAATTCATCACTTTAGCATTGTTGAAGGCAGCATTATAGAAGCATATAATGGCTTTGCTGGGACACAACACAGTCTTTTGTGACCTGTTTGTTATTCAATTAGGAAAAAGGAGCGTGTGCAACTGTCCCCTACACGTAGTGGAAGGCTGTGAATGTGGGCCATCTTGACATCATACAACCCACCCATTAACGTGAAAGACTCAACTTTGGACCTTGCAAGTCCAGGAAATGTAATCATCAATTACTTAGCCAATATGTAGAAGCATGAATCTGCAAGGGCTAAAGGATCAGGCACCAAGTTGCAGCTAATGTATTTAAATAACTTCTATTTAAAAGTTTCAGGAAGTACTCTGGAGTGTCTTTGGAGGTTTTTAGTGAGTCCCTGGGTTTGACAGAAAGTCTTGCTGCATCCTTTTACAGGTCCTCATAAAGGTTTCAAAAAGTATGTATGTTGTAGTTGTAGTTGCTCTCAGTCCCCAGCATGGAAAGGGAGATTGAGAAGAGACTGTGGAGAGAACAAAGAACAAAAAACAAAGAAAAGCACAGCACAGGAAGAGGCGCTTTGGCCCTCCAAGCCCCTGCCAATCATAGCTAAACTGCAAAAAGAACCTTCTGCCCTTACTTGGTCCATATCCCTCTATTCCTTCCCTATTCATGTACCCATCCAGATGTCTCTTAAATGCTGCTAATGTGCCTGCTTCCACCACCTCTTCTGGCAGTGCATTCCAGGTGTTCATCACCCTCCGCATGATAAACTTCCCCTGCACGTCTCCCTTAAACTTTCCCACTCTTACCTTCAATCTGTGCCCCCAAGTAATTGACACTTGGGAAAGAGCTTCTGACTATCCACTCTATCGATGCTCTTCATGATTTTGTAGGCCTCTATCAGGTCTTCCCTCAACCTCCATCTTTCCAGTGAAAACAATCCTTGTTTGATTAACCTTGCCTCATAGTCAACACCCTCGAGACCAGGCAACATCCTGGTGAACCTTCTTTGCACTGTCTCAAGTGGCTTAAGCTTAAAGTTTATTTATTAGCATCACAAGTCAGCTTACATTAACACTGCAATGAAATTACTATGAAAATCCTCTAGTCACCATACTCTGGCACCTGTTTGGGTACTCTGAGGGAGAATTTAACATGGCCAATGCACCTAACCAGCACGTCTTTTGGACTTTGGGAGGAAACCCACACAGACACAGGGAGAATGTGCAGACTCCGCACAGACAGTGATCTAATCCGAGGGTCAGACCTGGGTCCCGAGCAACATCCTGGTGAACTTTTTTGCACTCTCTCCAAAGCTATCCTTCTTATAGTGTGGCAACCCAAGTTGCATGCAATACTTCAAATGTGGCCTAACCAATGTTGTATATAGCTGTACTCAATCTCCCGGCCAATGAAGATAAGCATGCCATCTGTCTTCGTAATCACCTTGGCCACCTGTGTTGCTACTTTTTGGGTACCCTGGACCTGCATGCCCAGATCCCTCTGTATCTTAATATTCCTAAGGGTTCTGCCATTTACAGTATAATTTACACTAAGTTTGATGCTCCATAATGCATCATCTTGCATTAAATCCCATGCCTTTTCTGTGCCCAAGTCTCCAGCTTATCTATATCCTGTTGTATCCTCTGAGAATCCCCGACACTATCAGGAACTCCATCAATCTTCATGTCATCCTCAAACTTTCTGATCAAATGGCCCACACTTTCCTCGAGATCATTTTTATATACTTCAAACAATAGAGGTCCCAGCACTGATCCATGCAGAACACCGTTCGCGACAGATTTCCAATCTGAAAAACATCGATTCATCACTACTCTCTGACTTCTATGACCAAGCCAGTTCTGTATCCTTCTAGCCAGCTTGCTCTGAATCCCTGATTTCAATTTATGTACCAGTCTGCCATGTGGGACCTTGTCAAACACCACACTAAAATCCACTTAAACTACACCCACAGTCCTTCTATCAGCAATTTATCTTTGTCACTTCGTCACAAAACTCAATCAAGCTGGTGAGACATGAACTCCCCCATACAAAATTTTGCTGTCTGTCACTAACTAGTCCATTTTCTTTCAAACGTGCAAATATCCTATCCCTCAGTATCTTCTCCAAAAGCTTTCCCACTATTGATGGCAGGCTCACTGGCTTATAATTTGCTGGATTATCCTTACTTCATTTCTCAAACAAGGGAAAAAAACATTAGCTATCCTCCAGTCCTTTGCAACTTCACCTGTAGTCAAAGAGGATATGAAAATATCTGTTAAAGCCCCAGCTGTTTCTTCCCTTGCCTCCTGCAGTAATCTGGGATAGATTCCATTTGGCAATGGAGACTTGTCTGCCTTAATGCAATTTAGGATACACAACATGTTCTCCTTCAATATATTGACATTCTGTAGAGTGTTCACACACCTGTCCCTGACCTCAACATCTATCATATCTTTTTCCTTGGTGAATACCAATACATAGTACTCATTCAGGGTCTCACTCACTTCCTGTGGCTCCATGCATAACTTCTCTTCACTGTCCTGTAGTGGCCCTACTCTTTCTCTTTATGCCCTCTTGCCCTTAATATATGCATAAAAAGCCTTGGATTCTCCTAGGCCCTGCTTGCTAAAGACATTTCAAGGCCCCTTTTATCTTCCAAATTCTACGTTTTAGTTCATTCCTATTTTCACCGTACTTCTCAAAGGCTTCATCACTTTTTACATGCCTAGAAAAATGTTTTTGCTTCCTTTTTCCTTTTGGCTAAGCTTACAATTTCCCTTGTCATCCATGGTTCCCAAATCTTGCCATTTCTATCCTTCATTTTTGCAGGGACACACCTCTCCTACACTCCAATCAACTGGCCTTTAAAAGCGTCCCACATGTTAGATGTGGATTTGTCAGAGAGCAGAGGTTGTGGAGAGGGCAGACAGTGGGGAGAGGGCAGAGGGTATGGAGAGGACAGAGGGTGGGGAGAGGGCAGAGAGTGTAGCGAGGGCAAAGGGTTGGGAGAGAGCAGAGGGTGTGGAAGGGTGGAGAGAGGGCAGAAGCTGGGGAGAGGGCAGAAGGTATGGAGAGGGCAGAGGGTGCAGAGGGGGCAGAACCTGTGGGGGAGGGCAGGGGAGAGGGCAGAGGCTGGGGAACGGGCTCAGGGTGTGGAGAGGGATGAGGGTGTGGAGAGGGCAGAGGGTATAGAGAAGGCAGAGGGTCAGGGAGAGGGCAGAGGCTGGGGAGCTGGCTGAGGGTGTGGAGAGGGCTGAGGGTGTGGAGAGGGCTGAGGGTGTGGAGAGGGCAGAGGCTGGGGAGAGGGCAGGGACAGATACCCAGGTCAAGGATGCAATGCAGGAAACAGCTTAATGGCATCATCATGTCAGGAAAATCAAGAACATTTGCAGATTCAATGGCATCCTGTGATTTAAGTCTCCATTCACTTTGTCTTGCTCAATGTGTTCCGTCACATTTTTTTCATTCATTCGGATATGTGCAGCACTGGCTAGGTATTTATTACCCATTCCTAATTGTGCTTGAGAAGGTGATGGTGAGCTGCCTTTTGAACCGCTGTGTGCAATGTAGGCATATCCACAGTGCTGTTAGGGAGGGAGTTCCAGGGTTTTGACTTTGCGACAATGAAGAATCCGTGATATATGAAGTATCAGGGTGGTGATTGGTTTGGAGAATTTTCAGGTGGTGGTGTTCCCATGTGACTGCTGCCCTTGTTCTTCTAGATGGTACAGTCTGGGTTTGGAAAGTGCTGCCTAAGGGGTCTTGGTGAGTTCATGCTGTACATCTTCTCGACATTGGTGGCAAAGGGAGTGAATATTGTGGATGGGATGCCAGTCAAGTGGGTTGCTTTGTCCTGAATGGTGTTGAGCTTCTTGAGTGTTGTTAGAGCTGCATTCACCCAGGCAAGTGGAGGATATTCCATCACACTCCAGAATTGTTCCTTGCAGATGATAGGTGGGATTTGAGGGGCTCAGGAGGTGAATTCTTCACTGCAGGATTTCATTGTCTCTTCGTAGATTCAGGCTTCGGGGAACTCAACCTTGGTCTGTTTCTTCTCTGTTGCATGCACTATGAAGGTGTAGCACACACTCGGCGATCTTCTGGCCCTGCCCATAAAAGGACCAGCAGCAGATCTCATCGCCCAGCTATGGTAGGCACAATATTTACGTGGCTAGTCCAGTTCAGTATCTAATCAATGGCAATCCTCACAATTTTGGTAGTGGGCAATTCAGTGATGCTAATGCCTTTGGATATTAGGGAGTGATTGTTAGATTCTCTCTTGTTGGGGATGATCATTGCCTGCACTTGTGTGGCTTGGATGTTACAGACCAATTGTCAGCCCAAACCTGGATATTTTCTAGGTCCTGCTGCATTTGGTCATGGACTACTTCAGTATCTAAGAACTCATGAACGTTACTGTACAATTATCAACAAACATCCCCGCTTCTGTCCTAATAATGGAAGGAAGGGCATTGATGGAGCATGTGGAAATGGTTGGGCCTAGCACATTTCCTTGAGAATTCCTGCAGTGATGTCCTGGAAGTGAGATGACTGACCTCCAACAACCACAACCACCTTCCTTTATGCCAGGTATGATTCCAACCTGTGGAGAGTTTTCCCCTGATTCCTTCAGATTCCTTGGAGCCACATTCTAAAATCTGCCTTGACATCAAGGACAGTCACTCTCATTTCACCACACTGTTCCTCACATCCACTCAACTTTTAGCAAAGGGCGGTATGGTGGCACAATGGTTAGCATTGCTGCCTCACAGTGCCAGGGACCTGAGTTTAAGGCCTTA
This sequence comes from Carcharhinus amblyrhynchos, assembly GCF_965287045.1. Taxonomy (NCBI): domain Eukaryota; kingdom Metazoa; phylum Chordata; class Chondrichthyes; order Carcharhiniformes; family Carcharhinidae; genus Carcharhinus; species Carcharhinus amblyrhynchos. The sequence continues at coordinate 81,009,718 of NC_137331.1, read as the reverse complement.
GGTCACTGTCTATGGAGTTTGTACATTCCCCCTGTGTCTGCGTGGGTTTCTTCCAGCGGTTCAGGTTTCCTCCCACAGTCCAAAGATATGCAGGTTAGGTTGATTGGCCATATTCAATTACCCCCTAATGTTAGGGATATTAGCAGAGTAAATACATGGGGTTACGGGGACAGGGCCTCGGTGGGATTGTTGTGGGCGCAGGCTCAATGGGCCGAATGGCCTTTTTCTGCACTGTAGGGATTCTAAGATGCTATCCATTACATTATATACAGTTCATCACTCCACATTTAGCATCCACCATTATCATTCAACCTAATTCTAATGCAAATGTTGCTTGGGTCTTATGGGCACACTCAGGAAATGCATTGCACTGATCTGGTGAGTTTCTCAACTTCACACACTCCCTGGGCAGGATTTTACAACCTCACTTGCCCCAAGGCCAAAAACACCCACCTGAGGTCAATAGACATTTCACCACCTTCTAGGGTTCCCATGGCGGGCAGAATGGGAAAATTCTGCAGTGTGATTTTTTTTTCACCCCTTGTATAACAGAGCATGAAACATAAGAGAGAGGGTGAACACTGCAGCTGAGCTATGAGAAATCATCCAGCTCAGAGATACAGAGGAGGAGGCCCTGGAGATGAATGGCTCATCTGCATCTTTCTCAGTCAGTGATGGAAAAACAAGGAGATAACAGATAGCTGGTGACAGAATTGCGAATATTGCCGGCACATATATTTCATCCACAACTGAATTATGAGAAAAATGGGTTTAGCGATTGTCAAAATCATGACATTGCTGCAATTGAATTATATTCTTGTATCTTTCACAGCCCTCACACATACAGCGGATGGAACTTTGTCTATAGTGTGCTGTTGCTGATAGAAAAAGTGGAATTGGGCATCGCTTCTGCTCTCTTGCTTTTTACTGATTCCATCATGACTGAAGTTATAATTTAAAGTGCTGCACAGTATGTGGGAAACCCATGTGATTCCGTGGTAGGAGTTGCTCTTCGGTGTTAAATCTGGCCGTTAGCTGAGAATGTTGCAGTTGCAGGCACACTATAAAAAGCCTCTGGTCAACAGGGGGGCCCTGCATCATGGCCAAAACTTACCTGCCCAAGTCCATTGCCCAACTCCATCACCATTAACATAAGCCTTATTGAATGAACAAAGGTGGCACAGATGTTTTTCAAAATTAAATTCTACTTGTAAATATTTCACATTACATTGGTTTCTCTATTCTTGTGTGTGCCATCATTGTTTGTTGAGGCGAGCTTAGTCAGAAAGATAAAATGTACTGGCGTGCCTTATGGTTAGCAACATTGATGATTACAGAGAATTTAGGGACATTTCCTTTATTCTGGATGAAGCACTGTTGTGTTTTTTTGTTCGCTCTTTATTGAATGTTCATGCTTTAGTCTAGTGGCGTCCTTACTGTTTTGTGGGACGTGGATGAACTTGTAGATTCAGCTGGCCCTTCCTTCTATGTATTGTAAAGGATATTGTCCTTTACAATACAATAGATCACTCTCACTGTGGATAAGTAAAATGTTGTTGGTAAACTCAAAACCCTGTAAGGACTCTGTTATGCAACCTCCTGAGATGAATACACTATGTGGCCAGTAATAACATCCCCTTTAGACCTTCCATTTTCTTACCCTAGCTGACTGTATCCTCAGACCAATGGGGAGGCTGAGAGAGGAGTACACACCATTAAGGACCTACTCAGAAAGCTGAAGAGTTTGTGTTAGCCAGGCTCAGTTATTGTCAACAGTGTTGCAGGACAATTTCTCCCCTTTTCAGCATTTGATGGGCTGCAGGCTAGGAACCCAACTTCTTTTCCTTTCCCATACATTGATACCAAACATCATGGTAAAAGACAATAGTCGTGCAAGAGAAAGGGAAGCAAGTTACAGAGCACTTTCAAGTCCGCACTTCCACCTAAGATAGGACTCATGACTTTTCCATTCTTGTAGAATGAACGATGTTGTGGATCAGAGAACCGCAGTGAGAAGGGACAATAATGGGGAAATTACAACAACCAAAATTATATCTCCAGATGGAAACTGGTAGGAAGACAGATTATTATTTGAATGGGTGTAAATTGAGAGAGGTGGATACTCAGTGAGACTTTGGTGTCATTGTGCGTCATTCACTGAAAGTAAGTATGCAGGTACAGTAGGCAATAAAGAAGGCAAATTAAATGTTGGTCTTCTTGGCAAGAGGATTTAAATTTCGGGATAGGGTATGTTTTCCTACAATTTTATAGGGCATTGGTGAGGCCACACTTTGAGTATTGTGTGCAGTTTTGGTGTCCTTATCTGAGGAAGAGTATAGCGAAGGTTTACCAGACTGACTCCTGGGATGGCAGGTCTGTCATATGAGGAGAGACCAAATCAGTCAGGATTATACTCATAGGAATTTAGAAGAGTGAGAAGGGATCTCATAGAAACTTATAAAATTCTAACAGGTTTAGACAGTGTAGATTCAGAAGGAATGTTCCCAATGATGAGGGAGTCCAGAACTAGGGGTCATAGTTTGAGGATAAGGGGTAAACATTTTAGAACTCAGGTGAGGAGAAATTTCTTCATCCAGAGTTTGGTGAGTGTGTGGAATTCACTACCACAGAATGTAATTGAGGTGAGTGATTTCAAGAAGAAATTAGATAAAGTTCCTGGGGCTAAAGGGAATCAGGATATTGAATTTGATGATCAATCATAATCAAAATGAATGGCAGAGCAGGCTTGAAGGGACAAATGGCCTATTCCTGCTTAAAGTTTCTGTGTTTCTATGTAAGCAGTGCACTCTGACAAGGCAGAGGAAGCTGAACCTCTACTTGGACATTATTTTGATGTGGTTAATTTCTACTGAGACGTCAGCCCCTCTTTTGTGAACAATCCTCCTGTACATGTTCTGATCCCAGCATGGGGGAATTACAGATTGGTTAGCCTAACATCAGTAGTAGGAAAATGCTAGCATCTATTGTAAAGAATGTGATAACAGGACACTTAGAAAATATCAATGAAATTGGACAAAGTCAATCATGTCTCACAAAGCTTTTAGAAAAGATTAGGGAGAATGAGTGATTACGCAGATGATTTTCAGAAACCTTTTGATTAAATCCCACAAACTAGGTTAATGTGCAAAATTAGAGCACATGGGATTGGGGGTAATATATTGGCATGGTTTGAGAATTTCTTAGACAGGAAACAGAGAGTAGGAACAAATGGGTCTTTTTTGTTGTGAAAGGAGTGAAAAGTGGGGTCCTAAAGGGATCATTGCTTGAGCCCCAGCTATTCACAATATATATCAATGTTTCGATTGAGGGAATCAAACATAATATTTCCAAGTTTGCTGAAGACACAAAACTAGGTGGAATTATGAGTGGTATGGTGGAAATAAAGCAGCTTCAAGGCAATTTAGACAAATTGAGTCAGTAAGTAAATACATAGCAGATGCATTATAACGTGAATAAGTGTGGAGTCTGAAAACAGGAGAAAGGTGTTGAGATAGAGGATCAACCATGATTGCATTAAATGGTGAGCAGGTTCAATGGGCCAAATGGCCTACCTGTATTTTCTGTGTCTCTGGCTGCACTCACCGAAAAGCTGGAAAACCCCGCCTAAGGTCAACAGACCTTTGCATGGTCCGCGTCCTGCCTGCGAGTGGGGCAGAAAAATGTGTCTTTGTTTATATTATTGCACCCTTGGATTTGATTTGATTTATTATTGTCACATGTATTATTATAAAGAGAAAAGTATTGTTTCTTGCACACTATACAGAAAAGACATACCATACATAGAGAAGGAAAGGAAAGAATGCAGAATGTAATGTTACAGTCACAACTGCGACATAGAGAAAGATCAACTTAATGCAAGGTAGGTCCATTCAAAATTCTGATAGTAGCAGGAAAGAAGCTGCTTTTGAGTCAGTTGGTAAGTGATCTGAGACTCTTGTATCTTTTTCCCGACAGAAGAAGGTGGAAGAGAGTCTGTCCGGAGTTTGTGGAGTCCTTGATTATGCTGGCTGCTTTTCTAAGGCAGTGGGCGATGTAGAAAATGTCAAGGTTGGGAGGCTGGTTTGAGTGATGGACTGGGCTTCATTCATGACCCTTTGTAGTTTCTTGCAGTCTTGGACAGAGCAGGAGCCATACCAACCTGCGATACAACTAGGAAGAATACCTTCTATGGTGCATCTGTAGAAGCTAGTGAGAGTTGTAGCAGACATGCCAAATTTCCTTAGTCTCCTGAGAAACATAAGAACATAAGAAATAGGAGCAGGAGTAGGCCATCCAGCCCTTCGAGCCTGCCCCGCCATTCAATAAGATCATGGCTGATCTGTCGCTGCTCAGTTCCACTTTCCCGCCCTCTCCCCATAACCCTTAATCCCCTCTCCTATCAAAAACCCATCAACCCGCATCTTAAAAATGTTTAGCGAGGCAGCCTCCACCACTTCAACGGGCAGAGAATTCCAGAGATTCACCACCCTTTGAGTGAAGAAGTTAAAAAAAAGTTAAGAAAGTAAGGATGTTGATGGGCTTTCTTCATGAAAGTGTTGGCATGGAGGAACTAGGGCAGATTGTTGGTGACCTGGACAGCCAAAACTTGAAGCTCTTGACCATTTCTACTTCATCCTCATTGAGGTAGACAGGGCCATGTTCTCCACTATGCTTCCTGAAATTGATGACTATTTTCTTCATTTGATTGACATTAAGGGAGAGATTATTGTCATCAAACCAGCTCATCAGATCGCTATCCCTTTCCTGTACTGTGTCTCATCATTGTTTGAGATCCGACCCACAGCAGTGGTGTCATTAGCAAACTTGAAAATTGAGTTGGAAGATATTTTGGCCACACAGTCATAGGCTGATTGGTTTACCAAATTGACACTATTCTCCCCTGAATCTGGCTAAGTTAGGGGTTCCACTCGCAGACACGCAGGGCAGAGTAGGTATAGGAGGATGCGGCGGCGCGGGCTCGTTGGGCCGAAGGGCCTGTTTCCCGTGCTGGGTTGTTCTTTGTTCTTTGTTCTTTGTGTATGTAGAGTATAGTAGGGGGCTGAGAACACAGCTCTGTGGGGCACCGGTGTTGAGGATGATCGTGGAGGAGGTGTTGTTGCTTATCCTTATTGACTGTGGTCTTTGGGTTAGGAAGTCTAGGATCCAGTTGCAGAGGGAGGAGCCGAGCCCGAGGCCATGAAGTTTGGAGATGAGTCTCATAGGAATAATGGTGTTAAAGGCTGAGCTGTGGTTTATAAATAGGAGTCTGACATAGGTGTCCTTGTTATCTAGATGTTCGAAGGTTGAGTGTAGGGCCAGGGAGATGGCGTCTGCTGTGGAACTGTTGTGGCGATAGGTGAACTGTATTGGATCCATGCAATCTGGGAGGTAGAAATTGATTTGTACCATGACTAACCTTTCAAAGCACTTTATAATGATGGATGTCAGAGCCACTGGATGATAGTTGTTAAGGCACATTGCCTGGCATTTCTTTGGTACCAGGATGATGGTCATCATCTTGAAGCAGGTAGGGATTTTAGATTGATGTAAATAGAGGTTAAAGATATCTCCGAATATCCTGCCAGCTAGTCTGCAGAGGCTCTGAGTGCTCATCCGGGTATCCTGTCTGGGCCAATTGCTTTCCATGGATTGACTTTTGCAAAGGCTGCTCTGACGTCAGCAATGGTGACCTTGGATACAGGCTTCCAGAATGGAGGGTGTGCTTTCACTGACCTCTTGCTCGCAACGGACATAGAATGCGTTAAGTTCATCGGGGAGGGGTGCATTGGAACCCACGATTTTACCTACCTTCATCTTGTGGCCTGTTATGTCTTACAGACCTTGTCATAGTCAGCAGGAGTCCATTTTGCTAGCCTGGGATTCTAGCTTGTATCGGTATTGTCTTTTGGCATCTTTGATGGATCTCCTTAGAGCATATCTGACTTTCTTGTATAGGTCCATGTCACCTGACCTGAATGCCTCAGACAAAAACAAAAAACAAAGAACAAAGAACAACCTGGCACGGGAAACAAGCCCTTCGGCCCAATGAGCCCGCGCCGCCATTTTAAAGCATTTTCCTACATCTACCTTGCCCCGTGTGTATGTGAATGGTACCCCTACTCTAGCCAGATTCAGGGCAGAATAGTGTAGGGTCAATTTGGTACACCAATCAGCCTAAAAGCACATCTTTGAGGTGTGGGAGGAAACCGGAGCACCCGGAGGAAACCCATGCAACCACAGGGAGAATGCGCAAATTCCCACAGACACTGGCCCAAATCTATGTATCTGCACAGCTAGCAGTGATAGTCACTGAGCTGTTGTGGTGCCCATCTGCTGGTCCAGACCTGGACTTCAGCAAGCAATGGACATCCCTGCTCATCCATGGTTTCCAATTTGGAAACACGCAGATTTACTTCTTTGGCACTCAGTCTTCTACACACTTACTGATGAAGTCAGTTTCTATAGTCGCATACTCATTCAGGCTGGTTGCAGAGCTTAGAGATGGAAAGAGATGGTCTTTCTGTCCTACACAGCACAAGTGCATCCTATCCTGATTGCATCTATTTAAATCCTCCAAGGTTGAAAAGAGTTGGATTCATATAAGCATGCCCTGCCAAATGTTTATGAGAAGGAATAACTAAGGTACTAGTTGCAATATGTGAGCAGATGTGGCAATGAGAAATTTAAATACCCACCTGAACTGTTGCTGAAACTCACCTCTGTCTCCCTGAGCACTGCCTGGTCACTAGAACCAAGTTGAACACAATTTAAAAAGATATCATTAACATCTCCTGAGGATATTTATTGTGCTAATCATTACCTACTTGAATACAGTTATTAAATCTCTGACTTTGGCAAATAGCACCCAAACAACAACCTCGAGTAAAGCAAGAATTTTAATCCCACTACTCCCATACTCCCAACTCACCAGCTTCTGGGGGTTAAAATACCTCCACAGAGCAAGGACCAGGAACAATTTCTCTTCAATTTTATTTGAAGCCAATTCCACAAACAGCAATCAAAAAAACACAACTATAACAAGTAATTCAAACAAATCAAAAGGAGAAAAATGGTTTTAAAAAGAAAACCTATTTGTGATTCGAACCGCCTCCTCAAGAGCAAATAGAAGTGGGTAATAAATGCTGACCTTGATTACATTCCAAGAACGAATACAAAAAAGACACCATCAATTGAACTAAACAAAAGCAATGTGGGAAATGTGAAGCAAAAGCCAACGGTTACTGTCAAAAAGTTAATATCAAGTGAAAAGCACCAGATAAAACTTCAAGGCAAAGAGTGATATTTCCATGGTGATGCATACCTTCACAGCATGCCTGTCAAACAAATGGAAATCGTGAACAATTGTGGGGGAAAGAATTCATTTTTAAAAATATATTTATCACTTAGAAAACCAAAATGACCCAAGCTGAACTGAGATGAGTCAAAATGATGAAAGCCTACATTTACCTTTTGAAACTGCACTCATGTGATGCTATTCTGAAAGTGTTTCTACTTTCAGAACTCAGAGTAATTAGCAATGACAATGCACAGCCAGTTCACTGTCACTGTTCAGGTAAATAGAGCACCATAGGATGGAGGAAGGAGACTTAAGCAGCATTTCCACTGGATGCATCAAAACAAATGTCATCGCTAAGGTGAATGGAAGAATTGTGGGAAGTGGAGTTCATTGAGGGGGATGTTTGACGTCATCTACCCTGGGTCAAAGAAGCACGATATTTTCTAAATTGTGAGATACCAGGAACCATGGAGCAGCAAAGTAATTTGAGTGTCTTTTGACAAGAAATTATTAAACATGGACAAGTCAAAAACATCAAGAAGCACTGCTGCCTCACTGCGCCAGGGACACAGATTCAATTCCAGCCTCGAGTCACTGTCTGTGGAGTTTGCACATCCTCCCAGTGTCTGCGTGGGTTTCCTCTGGGTGCTCTGGTTTCCTCCCACACTCCAAAGATGCAGATTATGTTAATTGGCCATGCTAAATTGCCCCTTAGTGTCAGGGGGATGAGGAGGGTAAACGTGTGGGGTTACAGGAATGAGGCCTGGGTGGGATTGCTGTTGGTGCATGCTCGATAGGCCAAGTGGCCTCCTTCTGCACTGTAGATTCTATGATTCTAAGATTAATTGGATGCTGGACTTTAAACTGATGACTCCATCCTTGGACTAGACAGCCTCATATCTCCCAGTTTGGGGATTAAACCTATCTGCTCCTGCAGCCTACCCTGGAGTCTTCCCCACTGGCCGGGATATCAAACTTGTCAGTGAAAGGTGCATTGTTCAAGGAAGTACTATGTCTCTTTTGTTTCCTACAGACCCAGCAAAACAAAGAGAATATGGGGTTAACTTTCTCAGAGTGTCTGGATTTCCTGAGATTCAGGGTACCAATAATGGGACTAGAGTCCCTTTTTTAAAGTTTATTTATTATGTCACAAGTAGGCTTACATTAACACTGCAATGAAGTTATTGTGAAAATCCCCTAGTCGCCACACTCCACCATCTGTTTGGGTACAGTGAGGAAGAATTTAGCATGGCCAATGCACCCCTAACCAACACATCTTTCAGACTGTGGTTGGAAACTGGAGCACCTGGAGCAAACCACGCAGATATGGGGAGAATATGCAGGCTCTGCACAAACATTGATCCAAGCCAGAAATTGAACCCGAGTCTTGGAGCTGTGAGACAGCAGTGCTAACTACTGTGCCACTGTGATGCCATTTATAGTACAGAAGTAGATCATTTGACACATCGAGCCGGCACTGACAACAATCCCACCCAACCTCTATTCCCATAACCCAACCTTTTTATCCTGCAAGTCTCTCTGACACTAAGGGACAATTTAGCATTGGCCAATCAACCTAACCCACATATCTTTGCAATGTGGGAGGAAACCAGAGCACCTGGAGGAAATACATGCAGGCAAGGATAGAACATACAAACTCGATGCAGTCACCAAGGCCGGAATTAAATCCGGGTCCCTGGTGCTATGAGGCAGCAGTGCTAACCACAGTGCCATCATGCCACCCTGACATGGCAATAAAGCTAAAGGGTGAAAATTAGTTAGGACCTGTACAAAGAGCTGAAGGCTAGCCTGAAACTGGACCTTAGGCCTCAGTACAATAATTTAAGGAAGCTGCTGGTGTCTTTCACACCTTCACTGCAAACTCACCTATTTGAAGCAGCCAAATTTTGACACGTTTGTCTCACTAGCAGCAAGTATCATCTGAGGGGTGAAGAGAGAGCACGGTGGAGGAAGGAGAAGGCAAGCAGACTGATCTTAGCTGATATTTCTTCACTGATATTGCTCAGTGTTCTTTCAGTCTGAACCTATGGGAGATGGCGAAAAATGTGCAGATATTGGGTGAAATTTTACAATCTCATTGCACCCGTTTTGTGGCAGGAAAATGTTGTCAAATCCGGCATGATGTGGCTTGATGAACGTGATGGCCCATTTTCACGTCCATTCCCATTTTACCAAACAGAACAATTTGGCATGATCAGGTGCCCATCCAAAACAGGTGAAACGTCAATTTGCATTTTTTTTGCATTCATCATAATGTCATTGACCAGCTTCTCTCCCAATCATTCCAGCTCACCCGCCTTAACCTCCTCTCTCATTGCAGCCAGATCAGTCAGAAAAACACCTCCACTGCAAAAGTCGGATTGAAATGCTTGATCAGTGAGGGTAAAGGAGGAGGTAAGTCTCTGCGTTCAACCTGCTCCATGCTGCTTTGAGGGGGTTGGTTTGTGGCAGCCAATTTGCATTTTGGGAGGGCTTACGAGTATGTGGGGGGTTGCTGTTATCATGGGGTCCAACCTCGGGCTCTCAGCTCAGACCCGGCTCCGAGCGCTGAACTCGGGTCTCAGCGCTGACTCTAGTTCCTAGTGCAGGCAGCAGCAAGCTCTGTTGCAGGTGGGGGTGGGCTGGAAATTTTCTGAATTGGCAGTGCTGCAGCCTCAGGACTTGTCAAGCAACAGTGCCTGTGGCCACGACTGCATGGGTTCTGCGTGTGTGTTCGTGAGTTGGGGGGGCAAAATGGGGGTGTTGTACTGTCATTCTGGGATGTGTGGGGTGTTATGGGGAGTGTATGGTGCTGGGGGTCTGTGCAGCGGTACGGTGAGTATCTGTTGCTGGCAGTCTGTGGGTGGGTGGTATGGGGAGTGTATATTACTGGTCTGTTGGCAGGTGCTCATTTCTATGCTCCAGCTCGACCATGCTGTCGTTAATGGTCCAATGCTCTTCCCAAGTGCCTGTTCCTCAAAGACATTAAGGACCAGGATCTCATACACACCAGCCCCTGTCTTCACCCTGTCCAGGTGATTATGGATAATCTTCTCCCGTGGGTTCAGAAGGAGCCATGTCAAATCTGATGGCACGAGTCCAGCAGGCTCTCAGAGGTGACCCTCAGAGGGCAAGGGTTGGATAGGAGAAAGGAGATGCTTGGGGAACACTGGTTGAAAGCATGCACGGTGCTGGGGGTAGGGGGGACCTGGAGGTCATTTAGGGGAAGATGCCAGATGAAGTAAAACACTCATCCTTGCTGCCCAGATTAAGTCATTCACTTTTTTGCGGCACTGTTTCCCAGTTTTCCTGGCCAGTGCCCTGGCACTAACACATGCTACCACCATTGCTGCATTTCCATCCCTTCTCTGGGACAGCGGCCTGCTGGAAGGAGGTCAGTGCCTCCACCCTCAGCAAGCTGGCCAGGTTAGCATCTGAAAATCAGGGAGCTGTCTTCCTGGAGGCCATTTCTTCTAGCACTGCCTGCCTGTCTGCCCGTCCTTGGGGTTTTTACGGAACTCTCCCTTGTTAGGGCAGGTCAGCTGCAAGAAGTTTGGGCAAGTCACGTGCCTGTGACTGCATTCTAGTGAGTTTAAAGCAGTTTGCTTTGTTACCATGAAGGGAGAATCAAGTCAGTACACGTGGCGTGCTGTTGGACCGGCGGGGGTATTTGTGCCTCTGTGATTATTGGGACAGGGCAGAAAGAAGATCATGTCAGGCAGCCACCGGGGCCAGTGGGGTGATGAGGGGGTCATATGCCAAGAGGTCCAGGGTGGGGTGGAGTTAAGGGGCTCAGTAATTTTAGCTGGGAGCTGGGGTCTGTATCTGGCCCGTGGAGATTCTGATAGTCTGTGGCTCTGATCTGAGCTGCTGGCTGTCTGGCAAATTAGGCCCTGGCCACAGGCTATAGTGGTTAGAAATAATCTAACCCATAATTTCAAAGACTAAGCACATAAAATTGGGAATGAAAACTCGCCTGAAAATGGATCAGCAACTCTCCCATTTTCACACTAGCTGGACACTTAGAAAGAATCTCATAAAATTCTGCCCGTTGTGTCAGCTGAATGGCAATAGCAAAGTGCTTTAAATTGAATTTCTCAGCTCAAAAACTTGCACTGTCTCTCCAGATGTCAAACTCACAAACTCCTCATATTTGTCTGCATTCGCTGATATGCACTATTGCTGCACCTTTCAATCTCTATTCAAGTTAGTATTGAAAAACCCAGGAAGCTGACAGCTGCACTGCCACTGGCTCTTACTTGGACATATCTAAGTGAGGTCAGTGGCGACACAGGAACTCTCAACAGAGAATACTCAGGGGAAGTGTTTTGAAAACACAAAAGCAGTGAAAACGTTTTCCACCACAATTCCCTCACTACGCAATCCCAACACTATTTATACATAACTACTGCAATAATTTCTGTCAGAATTAAACCTTTCTGAATAACTTAATTGTGCAACATACTGTGTGTGCAATGGTAACTCATGGTGGATCCTTCTCTGACTTAATTGGGATTCTCCAGACTTATCAAACCACCTGAAGTAGTAATTTAACAAGACAATTTTCTGCTCAATTATTATACAAGTGAATTCTGGGGCCTCAGCATCCATGTTCTCCACCGCTAAATCTGGATACGAGAAAGGTATCATTAGGCATCTTGTCCCTGTCATCCAATCAACCAAGCTTAGGCAATGTTCTGGTTTCACAATGCAGCTTTTATTGTTTAATGAAGTACAAATGAGTAATGGCAGGTTCCTGGGTAATATACATCGACATACAAAATTATATGATTACTATCACACACTAGCTGCATATTAATTGAATAATAACCCTTCCTGTTGAAAAAGTTGAGCTGATTCTCATGTTTGACCTTCAAAGTTTACATGAATGTTAAAAAAAGCACACTGCAGCGGTGTTTTAGAAAGGTTTATTGTTTGCCTTCCTTTATTTTGGCACAGCCCATAAGCAAGCCAATAAATTCAGATGCCCACCTAAACAATTATCTGTGACTTTCTTAACACAGTGACTGCTGGAAATCAGTGGAGGCCATCTGGAAGGACCCCAGGGGCTAAATGTTCCTCACTCTGACCAATTTTACAGCCACCAGTAAGGCTCCTTGCTGGTAAAGGTTGGAAGACTGACATTGAAGTTGTCAAAGGAAAGCACAAGATGCTGCAATATTTGCGTGAAAGATCAAGTGGGGTAAAATTAGTCTGTATCAGCAAAAAAAACAATTTTTATTCAGGTTACTTTATTTTACATGACCATCAAACATCTCAATGCCCTTTGCAGCCATTGAAGTGCACCAATGGAGAAGACAGTTGATATAGGACTTTTAACTATAATACAGAGGCCTAGGCTAATGTACTGGGGGGGGGGGTGGGAATCAGTCGAAATCACACAATTTAAGTTCAATTTATTATAAAAATCTGGAAAATAAAGCTAGACCCCCATGGTGCAAACTATCCTCAATAGTTATAAAAAACACTTCTGGTTAAGTTATGTTTTTTAAGGAAGGAAACCTGCTCTCCTTACTGGTCTGGCCTATAAGTGACTCTAAACCCACAGAAATATAGTTAATCCTCAACTGCCTTCTGTGATGGCCTAGCAAAGCACTCAACTCAAGGGCAATGAGGGGTTGGAAACAAATGCTGGTCTTAACAGTAAAACCCACATGCCATGAAAGGATTTAACAAAAGTGCTTTTCAAGTAGAGTCATGGTTGCAGTGTAAGAAATGTGGCAACCAACTTTTGTGTAGCACACTCCCACAAATAGCAATGTGATAATGACCAGATCTTATTGATTAAGGGATAAATATCAGCCAGGCACCATAGGTTGCTCTGCAGCGCTTCAAAATAATGAGCAGGAAAGTGGGATCTCATGTGAAAGGGCTCATAATGAATCAGCAGCCTGGTACATACAGTACTAACTTCCATTTTACAAAATATAGCCATGGTTTTACTTCCACACTGAGTAAAACCAAGAATCAGACAAAGAAGTGACGTTTGAGCTGCCATTCGGTGCTCAAATGATGTTTGAGCTGCCATTCTATGGTCTTCAATGGAAAGAAGATTGGATGCAATGAAAAATTAGCTGCTGATTCATGATGAGCTTGTTTTGTGCTGTTGATGCACACTAATTTCATCCCCCAAGATATTACTTCAAAGCTCATTGTATCAAATAGAAGAAAATAGAATTCCTACAGTACAGAAGGAGGCCATTGGGCCCATCAAGTCTGCACCGACCACAAGCCCATCCAAGCCCTGTTCCTGCAACTCCACACACTTACCCTGCTAATCCCCTTGATAATTGGGTCAATTTAGCATAGCCAATCAATCTAATCCACATATCTTTTGGAATATGGTAGGAAACCGGAGCACCCGGAGGAAATCCAGGCAGACGGGGGAGAATGTGCAAATTCCACACTGAAAGTGACCCGAGGTCAGAATTGAACCTGGATCCCTGGCACAGTGAGGCAGCAGTGCTAACTACTGTGCCACCATGTTGCCCTTAAATTCCCTCAGCTGCCATGGCGAGATTTGAACCCAGGTCTGGATTTACTCAACATTACTCTCAGCCTCTGGGTTTCTAGACCAGTGACATTACCACTGTGCCATCTCAGTGGCAATAATATTCTAGGAACAGATACATACGGGCCAAGTATTGACATTTTTTGATGTCTCACTTTTCTTTCTTCCATATCTCCTTCTTGCTACATTCACAATCCTCTTCCTCATTTATGTTTTGTATAATATCACTATGACAGGAGTATAATTCTCATTATATGAAATATATATTGTCATCATAGAGCTTAGTAAGGGTGTTCAGCATAGTTAACAAAACAAAATCAGTCAGTAGCTTATATGGAAAAATACAATGTGTCCTAGCAAGGCCTAGGCCATATTTTATGGTCTCTGTGGCAGCATTGGTGGTAATCTTTCAAGAATCACTGGAGGCAGGGAGGGTAAACACAGTAAGAAGTCTCACAACACCAGGTTAAAGTCCAACAGGTTTATTTGGTAGCAAAAGCCAATAGCTTTTGGAGTGCTGCTCCTTTGTCAGGTGAGTAGGAGTTCTGATCACAAGCACGACATATAAAGACACAAACTCAATTTGCAAAATAATGGTTGGAATGTGAGTCTTTACAAGTAATCAAGTCGTAAAGGTACAGACAAAGTGAGTGGAGAGAGCGTTAAGCACAGTTTAAAGAGATGTGTATTGTCTCCAGACAGGACAGTTAGTGAGATTTTGCAAGCCAGGCAAGTCATGCGGGTTACAGACAGTATGATATGAACCCAAGATCCCGGTTGAGGCCGTCCTCATGTGTGTGGAACTTGGCTATTAGTTTCTGCTCAGCAACTCTGCGTTGTCATGTGTCGTGAAGGCCATCTTGGTGAACATTTACCCGAAGATCTGAGGCTGAATGCTTGTGACTGCTGAAGTATTCCCCAACAGGAAGAGAACATTCTTGCCTGGTGATTGTCGAGCGGTGTTCTTTCATCCGTTGTCCTTCCATGATCTCCCCAAAGTACCAGGCATCAGGACATCATTTCCTGCAGTGTATCAGGTAGACAACGTTGGCTGAGTTGCAAGGTGTGTATCATGTACCTGGTGGATGGTGTTCTCACGTGAGATGATGGCATCCGTGTTGATGATCCGGCATATCTTGCAGAGGTTGCTGTGGCAGGGTTGTGATGTGCTATGGTCACTGTTCTCTTGAAGGCTGGGTAGTTTGCTGTGGACAATGGTCTGTTTGAGGTTGTGTGGTTGTTTGAAGGTAAGAAGTGGGTGTGTGGGGATGGCCTTGGCGAGAGTTTGTCTTCATCAATGACATGTTGAAGGCTCTGGAGAAGACGTTGTAGCTTCTCTGGCCCAGGGAAGTACCGGACGATGAAGGGTATTCTGTCCGTTGTGTCCCTGTTTGTCTTCTGAGGAGGTTGATGCAGTTTTTCGCTGTGGTGCGTCTGAACTGTCGATTGGTGAGTCGTGCGCCACATCCTGTTCTTAGCAGGGCATCCTTCAGCATCTGGAGGTGTCTGTTGTGATCCTCCTCATCTGAGCAGATCCTGTGTATACGGAGGGCTTGTCCGTTGGGATGGCTTCTTTGACGTGTTTAGAGTGGAAGCTGGAGAAGTGGAGCATCGTGAGATTATCCATGGGCTTGCAGTACAGTGAAGTGCTGAGGTGACCGTCCTTGGTGGAGATGCGTGGTCCAAGAATGCAACCGATTCCGGAGAGTAGTCCATGGTAAGTCTGATGGTGGGATGGAACTTGTTGATGTCATCATGTAGTTGTTTCAGTGATTGTTCACCATGAGTTCGAAGGAAGAAAATGTCATTGATGTATCTAGTGTAATACATTGGTTGAAGGGATGGTACCAGAGAACTGGAAAGTAGCAAATGTAACACTGCTGTGTAAGAAGGAAAGGAGACAGCAGACAGGAAATTATAGGCCAGTTAGCCTGACGTTGGTTACTGGCAAGATTTTAGATTTTAGAGTCCATTATTAAAGATGAGATTGCAGAATACTTGGAAGTGCATGATAAAATAAGACTGAGTCAGCACGGCTTTGTCAAGGGGAGATCATGTCTGACAAATCTGTCAGATAGGATTTCTTTGAGGAAGTAACAAGGAAATTAGATAATGGAGAACATGATTTATTTAGATTTCTGGAAGGTGGACATGATTTATTTAGATTTCCAGAAGCCTTTGACAAAGTGCTGCATAGGAGATTATTAAATAAGATAACACTCATGGTGTTAAGGGTAAGATCCTGGTATGGGTGGAAGATTGGCTGACTGGCAGAAGGCACTGAGTGGGGATGAAGGGATCTTTCTCAGGATGGCATCTGGTGACTCGTGGTGTGCCTCAGGGGTCAGTACTGGGACCACAACTTTTCACAATTTACATTAGCGATTTGGAAGAAGGAACTAAAGGCACTGTTGCTAAGTTTGCAGATGATACAAAAATATCCATAGAAGGTATGTCAAGGGACAGGTAGTATTGAGGAAACAGGGCGGCTGCAAAAGGATTGGGACAGGTTAGAAGAGTGGACAAAGAAGTGGCAGTTGGAATACAATGTAGAAAAGTTTGAGGTTATGCACTTTGGAAGGAGGAATGGAGGCATAGACTATTTTCTAAATGTGAAAATGCTTAGGAAGTCAGAAATACAAAGGGACTTGGGAGTCATTGTTCAAGATTCTCCTAAGATTAACATGCAAGTTCAGCTGGCAGTTAGGAAGGCAAATGAAATATTAGCATTCATGTCAAGAGGGCTAGAATACAAGAACAGGGATGTACGTCTGAGGCTGTATAAGGCTCTGGTATATCCCAATACCCCACTTGGAGTATTGTGAGCAGTTTTGGGCCCCATATCTATGGAAGGATGTGCTGGCCTTGGAAAGGGTCCAGAGGAGGTTCACAAGAATGATCCCTGGAATGAACAGCTTGTCGTATGAGGAACGGTTGAGACTCTGAGTCTGTACTTATTGGGGTTTAGAAGGATGAGGGGGGATCACATTGAAACTTACAGGATACAGTGAGATCTGGATAGAGTGGACATGGAGAGGATGTTTTTGCTAGTAAGAAAAACTAGAACCAGAGGGCACAACCTCAGGCTGGAGAGACGATCCTTTAAAATAAAGATAAGGAAGAATTCCTTCAGCCAGAGAGTGTGAATCTTTGCTGCAGAATCTGTGGTGGCCAGGTCATTGAGTGTCTTTAAGACAGAGATAGATAGGTTCTTGACAAATAAGGGATCAGAGGTTATGGGGAAAAGGCAAGAGAATGGGGATGAGAAAAATATCAGCCATGATTGAATGGCGGAGCAGACTCGTTTGTCTAATTCTGCTCCCATGTCTTATGGTCTTATGGTCTAAAATTTTGGAAGCAGACTCTTCATGTTAATATTAATATTTCTATTTATAATCACAATTTATTCCAGATATTCATTGTAAGAGATACATATATGAGTATCCTGTGTTGTTCATGATTTGCTATTTGCCATTATTAAGCAAATTAGTACATTGGCATTAGGTTCTGTAACAGTGGAACTTTTAACTTTTGACAGAAAAGAGGGATAGTAGACGATGAATCTATTATGTAATTATACATACATTCCAAACTCAAGAAGGCAAGTTCTGGAGGTGATCTGTTATTCACTTCATAGCACTTGGTTGAGATGTTGAGAATCAGTAAATTAGCAAGTGTCTTGCAAGTTCTGAAATCTGACAAGCATTGAGATAAGGATTGAGCAAAGGGGATGATTTCTGTTTAATTCAAACCTATTGCCCATTAAATATCTTCTCACTGGATGGCAGTCAATGCTTGATTTAATCACATAGACACATTTCCCAGAGTATTTATATTGCTCATCTAAAAAAAGGAAAGCAATTGCATTTATTTAACACCTTGAAACATCTTCATGGTGTCCAAAGCACTTCACAGATAATAAATTACTCTTTTCAAGTGGAGTCATTGATGGTAATGAGACACAAAATCCCTGAGTGCCCTAATCCTTCTATTTTTATAGAATCAAAGAATAGTAAAGCACAGAAGCCCATTGAGTTGCACTGAAGAATAATGCAACTCTCACACACCTTCCCCACATTACCGTTGTTTTATCATTCTTCTATTATCTCTGCAATTTCCTTTTGAAGGTAACTATTGAATCTATTCACCACCCAATCAGGCATCCTAATCTGTTGTTTCTTTGTGTTTCCTTGTGTTCCTTTGCCAATCAGTTTAAATCTGTGCCCTCTAATTAGCCACTGAAACCATTTCTCTTTATTTGCTTTGTATCAAATATTCATGATTCTATCAAATCTCCTCTTAGCATGCTTCGCTCCACCTAGAACAACCCCAGCTTCTCCAGTCTATCCATGTAACTGATATCCTTCATCCCTGGAGCCATTCTAGTAAATCTCTTCAATATCCTTTCCAAAGTCTACATGTCCTTTCAAAAGTATGATGCCCAGAATTGGGCACAATTCTTCAGGGAGACCAAGCTAATGTTTTAAATAGCGTTTGCATAATTTCCTGGCTTATCAATGTTCTATCTCTTTATATAAAGCCCAGGATCCCATATACTTTATTAATTGTTCCATTAGCCATTTTAGCCACTTTGAAAGATTTGAGTAAAAGTGCCTCTAGTATTTAAAATTATGTCATTTAGTTTGTATTGTTTCTCCTCCCTGACCAAAATGTGTCACCTCACACTTTCCTGCATTGAACTTCATCTGCCTTTTGTTTGTCCATTCCATCAACGTCCTCTGGAAGTTTCTTATTATCATCTCACTATTTACTAAACATTTACTAAATAATTTTCAGGTTTTGCATCATCTGCAATTTGAAAATGATGACTTCTTCCCTACCACCAACTTGTTTCACTCTTATATTTTAAACAGCTGTTGTCATTCCCAGTCTACTATTAAGTTAATCTGTTTTAGTAATTTTGGTTTAGGGAGGAATGTAGGCTAGGAGACCGAGGAAACTTACTCACTCCTCGATGCTATGGAATTGCTTACCTGAATGGCCGGATGAAAGCCTGGTTTAAAGTCTCAACTAAAATACAATACCACCAATAGTTTACCATATGTCTAAACTATGAGAATATCTTCAAATATGTTGCAATCACTTGAGGGAGATTTGTTATGATTTCAAGTTAAGAAGGGTTTATAACCAGTAATATATATGTATATATAAGCAATGGTCAGACAGAACTAAAGACATGCCTGCACTCTCTTTTCCCTGGCTCCAAGTGAGCCAGGACATGCCCCGAACTTGCACTCTTGCACCTGGCTGACTCAGTTCCCTTGCTGGCTCTCCATAGGGTCCAACCTGATCACATGGCTCTCAGAGATTACTCCCTTAAAAGGGCCATGTTACCTCACTTACATTTACCCCAAGCAAGGAGCCCCAGAAAAACTGGAATAAATGGGATTTAGGGAAAAAACTATCTGCTGGTTGGAGTCATACCTGGCACAAAGCAAGACAGTCATGGTAGTTAGAGGTCAATCATCTCAGTTCCAGGACAATACTGCAAGAGTTCCTCAGGGTTTTAGGCCCAACCATCTTTAGTTGCTTCATCAATGACTTTCTCTCCATCATAAGTTGTGAAGTGGGGATGTTTGCTGATAACTGCTCAATGTTTAGCACCATTCGCAACTCCACAGATATTGAAGCAGTTTGTGTCCGAATGCAGCAAGACCTGGACAACAGCATGGCTTGGGCTGACAAATGGCAAGTAACATTTGTGCCACACAAGTGCTAGGAAACGACCATCTCCAACAAGGGGGAATTTAACCGTCGCCCCTTGATATTAAATGGCATTGCCATTGCTAAATCCCCCACCATCAACATCCTGGGGTTACTGTTGTGCAGAAACAGAACTGGAATAGCCATACAAAAACTGTGCCTACTAGAGCAAGTCAAATACTAGAAATTCTGTGGTGAGTAACTCACCTGCCGACTCCCTGAAGCCTATCCACCATCTATAAGGCGCAAGCCAGGAGTGTAACGGAATACTTGCCACTTGCCTGGATGAGTAAAATTCCAACAACACTCAAGAAGCTTGACACCATTCAGAACAAAGCAATATGCTTGGTTGCTACCTCTTCCAAGAACGTCACCAACGAACAGTGGCATCTACAAAATGCACTGCAGGAACTCACCAAGCTTCCTTAGGCAGCATCTTCCAAACCCACGACCACCACTATCTAAAATGACAAGTGCAGCAGATACTTGGGAACATCACCACCTGAACGTTCCCCTCCAAGTCACTCACCATCCTGACTTGGAAATATATCACCACCATTCCTTTGCTGTCGCTGGGTCAAAATCCTGGAATTCCTTCCCTAACAGCATTGTAGGTATACCTACACATCCAAGACTACAGCAGTTCAAGAACAACTCACCAACATCTTATGAGAGATGAACAATAAATACAGACCTGGCCAGCAAAGCCCACACCCCGTAAATGAATTAAAAAAGAGAATCAGTCTCCAACATGGTAATTCTGCTAGATTGTCTGTGTAATTGATAAGGCATGATGAACAAAATCGACACTGTAATCCATATCTTAACAGTGCATTGTACCCTGAAACCACAGGATACCTACAATTATTTTGGTGCCATAGCCAACATGCTGTGTCTCATAAAGAGAATGTTCGATTTAATCTAAATGGTTTCTCCCAGAAACATTATACTTCATTATTTAAAATAAAAGCTCTTAAGTTCTTGTCTATATTGATTCCACACTGAGAAATTTTGTGTAATGTATCTTCTTTGCTTCCCAATTCAACTGCAGCTTTGAAATAGTTATGGATTTTCATAGCTCTGATGATATTAGCAGAGAGAACACAACTTGAAAATCGTAAGCAGACCTAGTTTGATCATTAGCAAAGTCTGTCAACAGGAATCTATCTGCTGTTATGGTGGGGACAGTGAAATTTTAATTTGTAAAAACGGAGTGGATGTACAGGTAAGTTCAGAGAGCTACTCTGATGCTTTAGTTTCTGATTTCAATAGAGGCACAGACAGCTCAGTGACTGCTAAGGTCATAAATGACATATGCATTGCTTCTCTCCCTCTCTCTTCCTCCCTTTCTTTCTCTCTTCCTTCTTCCCTGACACTTTCTTATCTGCCTTACAACTTAAAAGCTTTCAATTTAAGTAAGTTGTTTACAAATCAAATAGTTAATTTGTGGACTTTAGAAGAAAACTGTTGAATGGCAGTGCAGGCTTGAAGGGCCAAATGTCCTACTTCTGTCCCTATTTTCTATGTTCCTATGAATAATATTGGAAAATTCATAGGGGAAGTAGCTGCCTACGTAATGTTGTCAAATGCCTTTCAGAGGAGATGAGATTCAAGTGCATAGTTATTGAATAAGTGTCATATTAAACGAATAAGAAGCAATGCAAATTTCAAGGGAGTTTACATTTACCATGCTGCAGTTCTGTTTGAAAATGGTTGGTTCTCTGTAATCAAGTATGGATTTTTGCTCAATAATCTTGTATTGATTTTACCATAATCATAAACCCTTCACTATGGAGTCTTTGTCCATCAACTTTTAAAAGCAGAATATGTATTAAGATAAGTACTCAAAAAACTAGCGTAAACATCTAGGGAAAAAAACAATTTCTGCAAAGCAATAAGTAACTTCGAATTAAACCAGGAATATATCTATGGAGTGGGGTGCAGGAGGAATGATTTTTTAGCAGCAAGTTACTCTCTTTTCGAAAGTTAACATTCATTCTGTGCAGTGGTGCACTTACATAAATCTGTAGCTCATCAAAAATATATATGCAGGAAGGGAACAATGCTTATAAATTCTTCAAAGTTACTTTCTTAATTATTAAAAACATGCGCATATGTAAATAAGTGATTTGCCATATATTTGTATTAAATATCTCAGTGAACTTTGTGTTTTAATCAGTAATCCACTGGTGAATACCGTATAAAACGCATTGTGCTAGCTCACCGATGCACCTTAATTGTTGGTTGCAATTTTTCTCCTTAGCTCGATCCCAACAGATTTCTATTCTCACTTAATATCCCCCCGAGGGCTTCTTCCTCTCTGTCAACGTAACACATTCATGTTGATTTATGACTCCCACTCCGTTCTGTCACAGCTGCAACTCCCAGTTGTATCATTGTTCATCCAATTATTTTGTTTTATTCATAGGACATTTTGGGCCTGTCGGTTCTCTATAATGGACACATGTTGTGTTAAGGTAACTTCTTCTTGTCCTCAGTGCAGAACTCAAACTTATGCACTGTGAACAGTAGGAAAAGTTGCTTTCTGCATCCACAGGAACCATCTTCTATCACTGTGTACCTGAAAATGTGGGTTAACTGCCATGCTTCCATATGCCATATATTACGAGTCTGTACGGAGGTGGGGGAGGTCAATTCTCCCCTTGATGGATAACTCTTGGTTTTAAGCTGGCAAGGGTACTCTCGAAAATCGATGTTATCAGCTTAGCACTGAAGGTTTTCCCTCTGTTAGTACTTTAAAAAGTTATGATGTTGATTCCTGGCAATGCTACATGAGAAAGAGGTTGTTTATAAGCACATACAAGTATGATCTTCCAATTGGAGCCCCAATGGATAGATTAACATTGCTCAGAGCATACTCAGCAAATTGAATGCAATCATACAAGGGAGCTGGGCTAATCATTAGTAGATGAACCTTCAGTGGGCTCTTTATATAGATTCTATTGGTGATTCACCACCTCACACTCCTCAGCTCAATAACCCTTTTCAACCAATTCCCACTGTATTGATTTTAGGGACCAGAACAACATCACGTATCACAATCTTCTTGTCAGAGTCTTCACTATTTCTGTACTTCATTCAGTCTTCCATCTATTATGCAAAGCCTTCAGAGCTATCTGTTTGAAAACTAGCTCTGTAGACTGTCTAAAAGTGTGTCTTTGAAATTAACTTTATAGACTTTGAAATTTAATCATTTTGAAATAAAAAGTACTAAAATAGCAAATTTTTTGGGTTAAAAAAAATTGGACATTAAAGGTAAGGGGCTGGATTCTGTGGAGTCCATTGGGCAGGTAAGGTGTCAGGTGGACACAGAGAATTGTGTGTCAGACTTCCAGTGGTGGGAAAATTTTAAACAATTAAGTCCGCAGTAGGAAGGTTACAAAACAGGAAATTTTAGTGGCAAGAAGTTTGTTGATATGCTTAATTACTCACTTGCATAATAACTTAATTGCAATTCAACACAGTTTAATCCAGTGAAATTTATGCATGTCTCTCATGCCTCCGGTAATCTGTCCAATTTTGTTGCAGCTTCCTCGATTCACTGTGAGAATCCTTTGGACTTCCGGACAACTGAGTCATTGCACTGATCTTGGAGACTTTTTCTCTTCATAAAAACTTGCTGAGCTGACACTCTGAGGGGTCGAGCTTCAGATAGGAGGTACGGTACTGGTCCAGCACACAACTAAATTGCAGAGGGACTATCCCTCACAGTGTTATCAAAGATCTGAGTCACTAAAAGGACAACAATAATAGCAAAGCAAAATATTATTTAAAGGGGGAGAGATGACAGAATGATGCAGCGCAGAGGAATCTGGATGTTGTTAAACATGAATCACAAAAAGTTAATATGCAATTATAAGTTAATACGCAAGTAATCAGCAAATTTAATGGAATGCTGTAGGGAAGTTTAGCTACAGTTGTACAAGGTATTGGTGAGACTCCAGCTGAAGTAATGTGTACAGTTTTGATCTCAGTTAATGAGTGTTTAGCAGTTTAATGAAGATTTACTGATTACTGGGATGAAAGGGTTGTCTTATGAGGAAACTTTAAGCAGGTTGGGCCTATACTCATAGTAATTTAGAAGAATGCAATGTGAATGTTACTTACCACTTACCAGCCAAAACCTGAATGCCCAGGTCCTGCTGCTTCAGTATCTAAGAATTTGCAAATTGTACTGAACACTGTGTAATCATTTGTGAACATTCCCACTTCTGACCTTATGATGGAAGGGAGGAGACAGTTGAAGATGGTTGGGCCTAGGACATGACACTGAGAAACTCCTGCAGTGATGACCTGAAACTGAGATGAATGACCTCCAAACATCCTAACCATCTTCCTTCGAGCCTGGTTTGACTCAGTCAGCAATGTTTCCCTTTGATCCCCATTGGCTCCAGCTTTGCTCGTGCTCCTTGATGCTACACTCAGTCAAATACTGCCTTGATGCCAATGGCAGTCATTCTCACCTCAGCTGGAGTTCAGCTCTGCTAATCATGCTTGAACCAAGGCTGTAATGAAGTTAGGGAATGAGTGACCCTGCCTGAAAGCTAAACTGAGCATCGGTGAATAGGTGAATCCTCATACATGAATGACTGCAGTCACGCCAAAAGAAAGGTATGTATTTGCCTCACCTTCTCAGAAGGCAAGATCGCAACCTTCATTGGACTGAGATGAGAACTCCAATGAGCTAGCTGGAGGGTGAGGGAGTAGGGTGGGTCAGGTGGTCAAGGAGGATGAATGGGTGGTTGGGGGGAGGGGATTGTAGTTGGAGATTGGGGGGTTTAGTCAGGTAGTTAGAAGTTAGTCAAGTGGTCATGGGGTTGGATGGTACTCAGGACGGTTGTAGTAGTCTGGTGGTCAGGGCAGTGGGTGTGTTTGGGTAATCATGGGGTAGTCAGGGGTTCAGTGGGGAGTCAGGGGATTGGGATGCAGTTGGAGGGATCCAATAGAGAGCTCAGTGGGGGTCAGTAATCCAGAGGTTAATTATTCTAACTTTTCCTATATAACTGCGAAGTGAGTCAGAACCATTCAAAGTCTCTGGGGCCAATTTTGCCAGCTCGTTCTGTGGCCAATTGGCATAGCAAGCTGGTAAGATTGGGCGAGAGGCATAAAATCAGATTTGTGGCCAGTTCTTCGCCTCTCGTGATGTTTTGCCAGCGAAACAAGCTTCGCGGCCATAAAGAGCATAAAGCCAATTTCAATATTCATGACTTCATTTAAATAGAATTAGTGAGTCCTGAATGCCTTCATCCAGGCTCACTTGCCTTTACCTGCTCATCAGTTGAGATCCTCATGAGTGAGGATTATATGAAGTAAAATCAATTAATTGAAGGACTGAGTATTGATTGGGTTGTTACCTGAACAATCGCTTGAAGAGTATAGGGGAGGTAGGAGTAGTGTCAAGAGAGAAATCAGGAGGGCAAAAAGGGGACGTGAAATTGTTTTGGCAGATAAGGCAAAGGAGAATCCAAAGAGCTTCTACAAATACATAAAGGGCAAAAGAGTAACAAGGGAAAGAGTAGGGCCTCTTCAGGATCAACAAGGTCATCTGTGTGTAGATCCACAAGAGATGGGTGAGATCCTAAATGAATATTTCTCATCAGTATTTACTTTTGAGAAAAACATGGATGTTAGCGAACATGGGGAAATAAACAGTGATGCCTTGAGGAATGTACATATTAAAGAGAAAGAGGTGCTGGAAGTCTTAAAGCGCATCAAGATACATAAATACCTGTTATCTGATGAAGTATATGCCAGGACATTGTGGGAGGCTAGGAAGGAAATTGCAGGTCCCCTAGACAAGATATTTGAATCATCGATAGTTACGGGTGAGGTGCCTGAAGATTGGAGAATGCCAAATGTTGTGCCTTTGTTTAAAAAGGGCTGCAGGAAAAAAGCCTGGGAACTACAGGCCAGTAAGCTTCACATCTGTGGTGGGTAAATTGTTGGAAGGTATTTTGAGAGACAGGATCAACAGGCATTTAGAGATGCAAAGATTGGCTAGGGACAGTCAGGATGGTTTTGTGAATGGAAAGATCATGTCTCACAAATTTAATTGAGTTTTTTGAATGGGTAACCAAGAAGGTAGATGAGGGCAGTGCATTTGATGTTGTCTACATGGACTTTAGCAAGGCCTTTGACAAGGTACTGCATTGTAGGTTGTTGCATAAAGTTGAGTTTCACAAGATCCAGGGTGAGGTCTCAAAACGGATACAAAATTGGCTTCTTGGCAGAAGCCAGAGGGTGGTGTAGAGAGTTGTTTTACAAACTGCAGTTCTGTGACCAATGGTGTGCCTCAGGGATCAGGGCTGGGCCCACTGTCATTTGTTATTTGTATTAATGATTTGGATGAGAATATAGGGGGCATGGTTAGTAAGTTTACAGATGACACCAAGATTGGTGGCATTGTGAACAGTGAGGAAAGTTATCTCCAATTGCAACGGGATCTAGATCAATTGGGCCAATGGCTGACGAATGGCAGATGGAGTTTAATTCAGATAAATACGAAGTGATGCATTTTGGTAGATTGGGCCAGAGCAGGACTTACTCAGTTAATGGTAGGGTGTTGGGAAGAGTTCCAGAACAAAGAGATCTAGGGGTACATGTTCATAGCTCCTTGAAAGTAGAGTCACAGGTGGACAGAGTAGTGAAGAAGGCATTCGGCATGCATGGTTTCATCGGTCAGAACATTAAATACAGGAGTTGGAATGTCTTGTTGAAGTTGTACAGGCCACACTTGGAATGCTGTGTGCAATTCTGTTCACCCTATTATAGAAAGGTTATTATTAAACTAGAACGAGTGCAGAAAAGATTTACTAGGATGCTACTGGGAATTGATGGATTGAGTTATAAGGAGAGGCTGAAAAAACTAGAGCTTTTTTCTCTGGAGCGTAGGAGGCTGAGGATTGACCTTATAGAGGTCTATAAAATAATGAGGGGCATAGACAAGATACTTAGTCAATATCTTTTCCCAAAGGTAGGGAAGTCTAAAACTAGAGGGCATTGGTTTAAGGTGAGAGGGGAGAGATACAAAATTGTCCAGAGGGGCAATTTTTCCACAAAGAGGGTGGTGAGTGTCTGGAACAAGCTGCCAGAGGTAGTCATAGAGGCAGGTACAATTTTTATCTTTTTAAAAGCATTTAGATAGTTCCATGGGTACGATGGGTATAGAGGGATATGGGCCAAATGCAGGCAATTGTGATTAGCTTAGGGGGTTTGAAAAAATGGCAGCAGGAACAAATTGGGCTGAAGAGCCTGTTTCCATGCTGTAAACCTCAATGACTCTATGACTCTAAATTGGTACAAGGCAAATAAGATTAGAAATGTTAATATGTGGCTGAAAGACTGATGTGGTAGAATTGGGTTCTGGTTTGTGAGCCACTGGCACCAGTACAAGAGAAAGTGGGGGCTGTAATATTAGAATGGTCTACACCTGAACCAAGCTGGGACGAGTGATATTGCAAAGTGCATAACTAAGGAAGTAGGGAGGGCTTTAAATTAAACAAAGGGGACGAACAATCAAGCTTGGGTAGATGTAACGAATCAAGGGGTAGATACAAAGCAGGAGACCAAAATAATAATATGGGAAATGAGGTCCATAGATAGCAGGAACAGGCAAAGAGATCAAATATAGGAATACACCACTTGTCAAGATTAGTTGTGACAAAGATAACAAAAAGAAGAAAACTAAAAGCTGTGTATCTGAATGGGCATAGCATTTATAATAAAGTAAATCAATTGATAACTCACATTAATGTAAATAAATGTGATCTGATAGCCATCATGGAGATATGGAATTCTCCCATCCTGCCCACCACTGGAATTCTAGCCGGCAGGTATGGATCATGTAAGGGTCTATTGAAGTTGAGTGGAAATCTCCTGTTTTCAGGCAAGTGCAGACCATGGCCTAGATTGCAAAGATTGTGTTGTGAATATTGAAGCATAAAAGATATTCAAGAAGAATAGGAAGCTAGGTAAAAGTGGCAGGAGGTAGCATTGTTGATCAAAGATAGTATTTGTACAATAGTTAGAGATGACCTCTCAGCCAATGTAACACAGGTTCACTTTTCCAACCACTTTTTGCAGCTAAAATGCACCTCCCTTTTAAGAGGTACGGGGCGGTCTAGCTATAGGTAGTGTCATCCATTCCTAATATTGTGACCCCTGCTTGTACCAATGATCAGCATGAGTAACATTACTGTATGCAGCAGTCATTTAAAACAGCAGGTAACACAAATTTTATGTGTTGCCGACACCATAATGAATGGATGTATAGATGTGGGTTATAAGTGTCCTGTGATTTCCCCTGCTCTCCCCTGGACCCCATGTTCTGCTTTACCTTAATCTCCAATATCTCCTTTATATTTCAAGCACTGGTTTGCATCACTACTATCTGTGAACTGCCATCACTCCAATTCTGCTGCCAGCTCTATATGATTCATAAATCAGAGAAAGGCAAGCCTAGCTTATGCAGACTTAAATTAATAATTATATAACACAGTGCTCAAATTTTTAACATTAATGAATAGCTAAATATCCAATGGGTCATCTGAATTCATGGTATCCACTGCTCACAATGCTATCTCATCTGCAGACTGGGTGACCACTTTGCAGAACACCATCGCTCAGTCCACAAACAAGACCCTGATCATCCAGTCACTTGCCATTTTAGCTCACCATCTTACTCCAGTGCCCGCTTTTCTGTCCTTGGCCTGCTGCAATGTTCCAGTGAAGCCCAATGCAAACAGGACGGAGAGTACCTCATCTTCTGATTAAGCACTGTACAGCCTTCTGAACTTCAACAAATACAGGCCACAAATTCTGTCCTCCGATTAGATTAATGTTGAAGAAAGAATATCCCAAAGCCGTCTGCCACAGAGCACCAACCCTTGCTCTGCTACTCATACATTCATATTGGATTACAGTTTTTGGTGACAATTCTGCTGTCTCCCATTTACTCCTTTTGTTTGCTTACTTGACACATTTCCAGCTCCCTGTACTACCATCTCTTTGGCTAATTAATTTTTCCTACCCTCTGTAGTGATGGAATCTAGCATGTATAGGGTTATTGTGGGACTCAGTACAGGACCACCCACACAATGATGTAAGAAGGCACATGAGCGAGAGCCAGGGTCAGCCTAGAAATGGACAGAGACATATAAAGAACTAGGAAGGAATCATGCTCTATACATTACCCTTTGCTGTGGGGTGGGATTCTCCCTTTGCTGTGGGGTGGGATGGGAAAATTCCCCCATAGTTCTGAGTTATTAATAAAAAGGCTATGAAGCCTATCTCATGCTATCCAAAGAAAAATAATTTCTCCTCCACCCTGTTTCCTCCTCTGTTTCCTTGGCTCTGTACTTGCTGAAAAATTGTTACATCCCTTAGCCTATTCCAAAAGGACAGAAGTCCATAAGCTAGAGTTAACTTTGTTTCTCTCTTCACAGATGCTGTCTGACTTGCAGTGTATTTCCAGCATTCGCTATCACATTTTTTAGTCATTGTCAACTTATGCAGAAAAAATGCAATCTATAGGTTTCACTTGTTAATCTAATCCAATTCTAGGTACATGCATTTCATAGGCAATTCAGATTGAAGTTTGCTTTTTCATTAACAACATAGCACTGACAGCAAAGTGCTTGCTGATGTAATTTGTAACTGCAATAAAATAGGGCACTTACGTTTCATTTAACATAATAAAATTGTCAGGGAAAAGGGCTCTAATGCTTTTCTCACTATGACTATTTGCAGAATTTCTTCCATCTGCCCAAGTATGTAACTATAGCAACCTATTACCATCTGCCATCATCCTTCATTTGTACAAGATCATATGGAGATAAAATTACTTTAAAAAAAACTGTAAGAAACTAATAGAATTTACAAAATCTATTCAAGCGTATTATTACATTTGACAGTTAACAGCCTTTAAATTATGTTACTCTTGCTAAATTATACAGTCTGCCTCACTACCGGGAATACTTTTGGTAATGTAGCATATTCTGTGAAACCCGATTGCACCCATCTCTCCAATCATATTATTGGGGCCTATAAAACTGATGGGGGAGTACAGAAGGTACTGTCTACTGTTATAAATTGTCATCAATAACCTACTGAATGGACACACCATTCAAATTCTATACAAATGTTTGCTCCACATATATGTGGCTGAACAATTTACACTTCAACGTTATCTTGAAGAACTACTAAAAATGGACCTTGAATAAAATTCACTGGAATGTTCCTATCCTAGGATAATTTGAAAATGCTTAAACCATGTACCATGAATGTTTAGCTTTGCGACTTGACTTAAAGACATTACCTTGCTGAAAAAAGCGGTGAGAAAACCTTTCGTTTTCTCGCCCATTCGACACAGTCATAGTAAGATCACAGCCAATAAGTTCCCTGCAGATACTTGAGGAAGGGAGGTGGTGAATAGTAAGTGGGAGAGAGGGTCAGGGCAGTAGCAGACCAGATGGTTTTCACTGGACTAAGAAACAATCCGGCTCCTCCTGGCCCCACAACAATTATTTGAAATTGAGCTCCCCAAAGACACCAATAAAACAGGTCAGAAAGTGCATGGCACATGCCCTAATCAGTTCTGTTCTAAAATGGTAGTTAGGATTACAAGTAGAAATTAATTTTCATATTAGGATGAGTCTGCCACCAGAAACAGTCAGATGCTTCAGCCAGTCTTCTGTCTTTTTAAAGTTCTCTCCAGCCTCCTCCACCCTCACCTCAACAAGTGTGAAGAGCTCATGTTTTTTTCTTGTCACTAAGTTTGAAACCATCCATTCAATTGCCCCTGCCACGTCCCTCCTCTCCACTTGCACCATTGACCAAACTTTCTTGAATGTTCCCCAGTGCTCCAGCCTGAATTCCTATTCTCTTCAGTTTCTCATCTACCTCTCCTCATGCTATCTGCGATCTCGTCTCATCCATGAGACCTACCTACTATTCCCTTGATCCTATTATAGGGGAAGCAGGGGCGTTATGGGGTAGTGGTATTGTTGCTGGACTAGTAATCCAAGGACCCAGGGTAATACTCTAGGGATTTGTTTTCGAATCCCACCATGGCAGATGGTGAAATTTGAATTCAACAGAAATCTGGAATTAAAAGTCTAATGATGACAGAGAAATTATTGTTGATTGTCATAAAAATCTATCTGGTTCACTAACATCCTTTAGCGAAGGAAGTGTGCCGTCCTTACCTGATCCGCCTACATGTGACTCCACACCCACAGCAATGTGGTTGAGTCTTAAATACCCTCATGGTCAGGTATTAAATGCTGGCCCAGCCAGGGACACCCACATCCCAGGAGTGAATAAGAAAAAAAAATCCACTAAACTGATGATCATCTAACTTCCCCTTCTGGCCCCCAAGTGAGCCATTAGTGTAAGCAGCTGTTCAGACCTTAAATGTGTTATCACCTCCCAAACCTGTTCCCATCTTTCCCTGAGCTCTATGTCCGAACAGGTCTCCACCCCTGCCACTGCACCACTGCAGTTACAAATAATATCATATGTACTGACAAAGATAAAGTTGACCTGCACATCCACATTGACATGGCTGCAGCCTTTAACATGGTGGTTCACACCACCAATGCCTCTTCAGCATCATCCAACTCACACGTGGTTCCACTCTTACCAATCGACTTACAGCCAGAGAATCACTTGCAATGGTTGGTCTTCCTGCTCATGTGCCGTCCCTCTCGTGCCCACAAAGATGTTTCCTTGGTTCTCTCCTAATTCTCATCCATATGCTTCTCCTTGGCAATATTACCTAATGGCACAGCATTAGTTTTCACAAATTTTCCAATGACACTGAGTTTTAAATCACTACCACCTCTCTCCACTCCTCCACTGTTGTTAAATTATCAAACTACTCATCTGACTGACATTCAGTAATGGATGTATAGAAATTTCCTCTAATTAAATACTGGAAAGACTAAAACCTCTTTACATTTATCAGTGTCAAACATACATATTGCGAAGTGCTTAGGGCATTTCATTACGTTAAAGGTACCATAATTAAGTTTTTGTTGTTGCATATAGCTATAAAAATGGCAGGTGGTAGGATGTCAGCATTGATTGAGAAGTAAATTCTTGAAACAAACTCCATTTCCTAGCTACTGATTCCAACCCTCTCCATGACATCAGTCTGAGAATAAGCCTATCTATCTACAACCTTTGTGTCACATTTGATGGCAACTTGGGCTTCCGCCTTCATATTGGTACCATCACTAAGACCATCGATTTCCACCTCCATAATATTGCCTGACTTCACCTCTGGGTCAGCTTATCTGCTGCTGAAATCACCATTCATGTCTTTGTTACCTCTAGACTCAACGATTCTATTGCATCCCTGGCTTGTAGCCCACATTCTGCCCTTCTAAACTTGAGATCTTCTAAACTCTACTGCCTGGGTCTGAACTCATACAGCTCCAATTCACCTATCACTTATTTATTCAATTATCTTTTTTTTTAATTCAATTACTGGCCATGGACATTGTTGATTAGACCAACATTTATTGCCCATCCCTAAATGCCCTTGAGAAGGTGGTAGTGAGCTGCCTCCTTGAATTGCTGCAGATCATGTGATGTAGGTACACCCATGGTTTTGTTAGGGAAGGAGTTCCAGGATTTTAACCCAGTGACAATGAAGGAACGGTGATATTTTCCAAATCAGGATGGCGAGTGACTTGGAGGGGAACTTCCTGGTGGTGGTGTTTCTATGTATCTGTTGGCCTTGTCCTTCTCTAGATTGTAGCAGTTGTGGGTTTGAAAGAAACCTGTCTAAGGAGCCTTGATGAGTTCTTGCACTGCATCTGGGATCCAGGTTCAATTCCTGGCTTAAGTCACTGCCTGTGTGGAGCCTGCACATTCTCCTCATATCTGTAAGTTTCCTCTGGGTGCTCCAGTTTCCTCACACAAGTCTGAAAGACATGCTGGTTAGGTGCATTGGCCGTACTAAAATTCTCCCTCAGTGTACACCAGCTGGTGCCGGAGTATGGCAACTAGGGGATTTTCAGAGTACCTTCATTGCAGTGTGAATATAAGCCAACTTGTGACTAATAAATAAATAAATAAACCATTCCCATTTTTTTCTCAGGCATTCTGTAACCATTTACACCTCTTCTGACCAACTCTTGTTTCTGGACTTGTTTCATTACCATTGCATTATTATCCCCTCTGATGTTAAAATATTGTCTATTGCCATATTATAGAGTCTTTTCTGTACTAATTCTCTATTTCACCTCCTTTCCATTACTCCATGCTTCCTCATCCATAATGTTGTTCATCTTTAACATGTTGCACTTCTGTTGGAAGGTCATCGGCCTTAAATATTAATTGTTTCTTTCCTTTTCCCACAGATGCTACCTGACTAAGTAAGAGTTTCCAGCATTTGATGCTTCAATTCAATTTCCCAAGATATTTAGAGTTTTATTTTTGCTTTGTTAGCATTGCAAATATGAGATTTCTAAGCTTGTTAGATTTTAGAACTACCTTAAATTTAGTCAAGAAATAGGGCCATGTGCCCTGGTCTGGGATCTGCCTGACAACAGACTTGGGGTGATGAGACTATTAAAGATTAAAAGAAGATTGGAATTGTTTTGCTGGGAAAAGAGGTGTAAGTTGTTAACACTTGGAGATAACGTAGCAGCATTTATGTTTACAGTAGTTTGACTGCTAGTCTCCAAAGTCATGATGTGGAGATGCCAGTGTTGGACTGGGTAAACACAGAAAGAAGTTTCACAACACCAGGTTAAAGTCCAAAAGGTTTATTTGGTAGCAAAAGCCACTAGCTTTCAGAGCGCTGCTCTTTTGCCAGGTAAGTGACAAAGGAGCAGTGCTTTGAAAGCTACTGGATTTTGCTACCAAATAAACCTTTTGGACTTTAACCTCGTGTTGTGAAACTTCTTACTGAGTCTCCAAAGTTCCAGGAAGGTGTTGCAAACAATAGATGTTAATATTTTATGCTTTAAACTGTCCATTTACTTCCAAGATAAAAGAGAGTTGGGTTCTCCAGAATAGCTAATCCACATTTTTACCTGGATACAAGGCTTATGTGATTCATGTTGCCATTGAAATGGGCTTTGATAAGGAAAATGTTTCTAAGATATCCTTAAAAACTCACAGTTAGTCATCCAGGATTCATGAGAGAGAGCATCTAGAGATCAAAGGATTCTGGGGCTCATTTTGCTAGCATGTGCTTGGATTGATAAGACCACCTCCATGAAATTGAAATGAGATTGGAAATTTTGTCCATATTGTACTAGAGGCAAAATCTCTGGGAAAAGTCCTTGCCGTGAAAGACAGTTTTGAGGTAAATAGTTACCAGGCTGTGAAAGGAAAGGAATGGAATAAACCCCTGGGGGCTAAGAATCACTTTGAACTGGTTCTGGGAGAAGTAAAAGTCTGCTTAAGGGAAATAGTGACATATAACTGTGGAGAAAGATTATTGGTTAGGTGAAAGGTACTTGGAGAAAGTTCTGTTTGACAATTTAAAGCATTGTTTACTCAATATTACTTCTAGTTGGCTTGTTACAGGTAAAATCTTAAAATGTGAAATCTTAGTGTGCCACCCTTTCAGTTATTCACTCAAAATTTAAACTTACTCTTAGATTCTCTTGGATTCTCAGAGGCTATTTCCCTGGGTTGAAATGGTCGCTACGAGAGGACACAGATTGAAGGTGCAGGGAGGCAAGTACAGAAGTGATGTTAGGGGTAAGTTTTTCACTCAGAAGGTGGTGAGTGAATGGAATCGGCTGCCGTCAGTGGTGGTGGAGGCGAACTCGCTGGGATCTTTTAAAAGACTTCTGGATGAGTATATGGAATTTAATGGGATTGGGGGTTATAGATAGGTCTATAGATTGGTAGGTGTTGATGTGATCGGCGCAAC
Organism: Carcharhinus amblyrhynchos; assembly: GCF_965287045.1. Taxonomy (NCBI): domain Eukaryota; kingdom Metazoa; phylum Chordata; class Chondrichthyes; order Carcharhiniformes; family Carcharhinidae; genus Carcharhinus; species Carcharhinus amblyrhynchos. The sequence goes on along the minus strand of NC_137331.1, from coordinate 80,975,248 downwards.
TCGTGGGCCGAAGGGCCTGTTTGTGCTGTAGTGTTCTATGTTCTATGTTCTAAGTTAATTGTCTCTACAGAGATCATATCAGTAACTTTTGGTCATTGGTTTGATTTTGGGCTTTAAAGGAGATATATGAACAACTGTGTTCTCACCATAGCTGAAGCACTTATTAGAATAATAATGCCTTTCACTCAGCAGCCAAGAAATATTCAAAGAGTATTACTATTGATTTGATCTATCAGCCATCAGGCTGCCAGAGGTAATTGGATACTTTCCACTGTTGCCATCATAGCTCCAGAAATCCATAAAAAATGAATGCAATGTCTAAAGGTCACTTCTGCACAGCTGCTCATTACACGCACGGGCAGAACTGAAATGAACTGGACTATCCATAGGGCTAAGTGTTGGCAGAGGTAGGCAGGGGTACAGCAGCAAGTTGGAAACCTGCTTGTGAGTGAAGTGGGCTTTACTGTAGCTCAATCACAACATTACAGTTCGATTTCCATGATTTCAGACTAATCATACAATTAGTGCGATGACAATCCACAATTATCAATGACAGGATTTCTATCGAAAGGGACCTGACAGGGATCAGAATGGTTCCACTGAAGATTTAATGGTGAGGATAGAGCAAGCAGTAAAATAGAAGCACAAGATGGCTGCTGACTCCACCTCATCACTCCCCCTCCCTGCTCCCCACCTCTCTGATTCTTGATTTGATATGCTTTGATTTATTATTGTCACATGTACTAGCATACACTGAAAAATATGGTTTCTTGTGTGCTATACAGACAAAAACATTCTGTTCATAGAGAAAGAAATGAGATAGAACATAGAACATAGAACATTACAGCGCAGAACAGGCCCTTCGGCCCACGATGTTGCGCCGACCAGTTACAAAAAACAATGACCCACTAGCCTATACCAATCCCTTTTCGTCCATAAACCTATCCACAGATCTCTTAAACGCCCCCAAACTAGGCGCATTTACAACTGCAGCAGGCAGGGCATTCCAATCCCTCACCACCCGCTGGGTAAAGAACCTACCCCTGACATCCGTCCTGTAGCTACCCCCCCTTAATTTAAAGCCATGCCCCCTCGTGCTAGCTTTCATAGTGCAGAATGTAGAGTTGCAGTCATAGCTAGGGGAAAGATCAAATTAATACAAGGTAAGTCCATTCAAAAGTCAGACAACAGCAGGGAAGAAGCTGTTCTTGAGTTGGTTGGTACGTGCCCTTAGACTTTTGTATCTTTTTCCCAAAGGAAGAAGGTGGAAGAGAGAATGTCTGGGGTGTGTGGGGTTCTTAATAGTACCGTCTGCTTTGCCGAGGCAACTGGAAGTGTAAACAGAGTCATTGGATGGGAGGCTGGTTTGCGTGATGGATCGTGCTGCATGCATGATCTTTTGTAGATCCTTGTGGTCTTGGGCAGAGCAGGAGTTGTACCAAGTTGTGATACAACCAGAAAGAATGCTTTCTATGGTGCATCTGTAAAAGTTGGTGAGAGTCGTAGCTGGCTCGCCAAATTCCCTTAGTCTTCTGAGAAAGCAGAGGCATTGGTGGGCTTTCTGAACTGTAGTGTCGGCATAGGGACAGCTTGTTGGTGATCTGGACACCTAAATACTTCAAGCTCTCAACCCTTTCTACTTTGTCCTCATTGATATAGACAAGGGCATGTTCTCCTTTACGCTTCCTGAAGTCGATGACAATCTCCTTTGTTTTGTTGATATTGAGGGAGAGATTATTGTTGCTGCACCAGTTCACCAGATTCTCTATCTCATTCCTGTACTCCATCTCATCGTTGTTTAAGATCCGACCCACTATGGTGATGTCGTCAGCAAACTTGAAAATCAAATTTGAGGGGAATTTGGCCATATAGTCATAGATGTATAAGGAGTATAGTACGGGGCTGAGAACGCAGCCTTGTGGGGCATCAGTGTCATGGAGGAGGTGTTGTTGCCTATCCTTACTAATTGTGATCTATGAGTTTTTAAGTTCAGGATCCAGTCGCGCAGGTAGGTGCCTAGCCCAGACCACGGAGTTTGGAGATGAGTTTTATGGGAATAATAGTGTTGAAGGCTGAGTTGTAGTCAATAAATAGGAGTCTGACATGGGTGCCCTTGTTATCTAGGTGTACCAGGGTTGAGTGCAGGGCCAGAGAAATGGTGTCTGCTGTGAACCTGTTGTGACGGTAGGCAAATTGTACTGGATCCAGGTAGTCTGGGAGGCTGGAATTGATTCATGCCATTACTAACCTTTCAAAGCACTTCATAATGATGGATGTCAGAGCCACCGGTCAAATCGCTGATTCTTCCCTAGAGATACTGCTATGGCCTACAAAGGCTAACAAAGATGTTTAGTTCCCCACTTACAGGAAGAAGAGGCCAGCATCTTAAATGAAATAGATGTCGCTGGAAGTAGTTGATGGAGTGAGAGTAAGAATGTGTTCCTTTCAGCTGATTCAATGCCCCCAGGCTGAGCCTCTTGTTTCCAAGCCCTCCCACCCTCTTGCCAGCCCCCACTGAGATATGGAGAGGAACACAGGAAGGAGAATATGGGAAGCGCTGCCTGCATCCAGCCTTCACAACCCTTTTAAAGCAAGTGGCATCCCAACATGAAGGGAAGGTAAGGCCTGCAAGTGGCCCCTGTGTGGATCCCTTCCCCCAGGAGAGCAATTGTTGAATCCCTATCCAGGTCCCGAGTTCCACTTACTTCTGTCCTCCACATCCTCTCTGGTGCCTCCTGAGCAGTCAACACCCCAGAGGGTGTTGGCTGCTTGAGTGCTCACCTTTGAATTCCCCTTGGAGGTGAAGGAGCCAGGTTCATGCTTATGCGAAGCTGTCACAAATAGCGTGACGTCATGCCAGCACCTGCTGAATATCCGGTGAGGGGGAAAATCCCAGAGAGAGTGCTTGCCAATGACACGCCAACGTATTGAAATGAGTTTTATGCAGTCCCATGCTGTGTTTCATGCCAATCCACCGACAAGGGTTTGATGAGGTTAGAATTCAGAAACTCGCTGGCACGAATTACACTTACCAGATTTTGAGTGTGTGCTGCCACTCCTGCAGACAGAAAATGCAGGCTTAAAATTGCCCCCTTAGATTGGGTCGGATGACCTCTGGCAACCATCTTTTGCAGTACATATTGTCCATTTTAAAATAAATCCATTCCAAAAGATTCTGCAGCAAGTAAAGTTCACATGTTAAAAATGATGAATGTGATGTGCCTTTACTGGGCATGACAAGTGGCTTAAATTTGCAATTAATTATCTGTTAACATATTTAAATGACAGACCCGACATTTCCAGAGGATTGCCCATCCGTCAGGAAATGGCGAATGTAAGTGGGATCAAGTCAATGTTCTTCCCACTGGTTTAATCACACCCGGTATCAGGACCTCTTGCAGGTTAAAATTCAGCCCATGGTCCCTAGTTCTCTCTCTTTGCAGATATGAATATGTAGATTCTGTATTTTGTGGAGTTCAGCATGTTTAAAAGTGAGTTTTATGTGGATATGTAATTATCTGTCTAAGAAAGGCATGTATCCAATGTCTATCATGTTATGTATTGTCTGCATTGAAGCTTTCATTCAGATAAGATTTCTCTGTGCTACATGTCAAAAAATTGGAAGCAAGTTTATAAGGAATGAATTCATGTTTGTTAGACATATTGTGTGAAAGACATGTTTCTTTGTCTCTATTTTCAAGTTAAGGTCATAATAAAATCTTTTGTGTTATTTTAATGCAATGAGCATAAATAGATACATTTCACTGCAACGCTAAGTTAAAAATAAATGAACCCAAGGCTCACTATCTAAAATGACAGTGCACCTAAAGCTGTTGTATCCTGGATTTACTGAATTAGTTATAATATTGACTATTTAACTGACTGATTGGATGATCCAAAACAATTCCGATTAGTGCCTGAAATGTTCCCCTTTAACCTCAAGCACAGAACAATTGGGCTAATCTAAGAAAATAGTATGTATGGTGCCAGGCCATGTGAAATGAGAGCAACTATTGGGTGTTGCATTGTAGAGATTAGTGAACCCCCACATACTATTATATCCATTCAGCATATCAACAGTGATGACACTTCAAAAAATACTTCATGAGCTGTAAAGTACTTTGGGATGCCTGCTGCTCATGAAAAAAAGTGCTATATAAATGCAATCCTTTCTTTTTCATAGGTTGTTAACCTACATGACAGAATTGCCACCTTCCTCCATCCACTGCTGCAGGAAGGCTTGCATCTGTAGTGCCAATTTTACGATTCTGTGAATAATTGAGGTTTGGCATATTTGCTCAGGAAAGTACATGCACACTAAAGCAAGATTGATAAAATTAAATTTCAAAATTTGAAAACTTGCCATGCAGGCTGACATTATTGCTATTAAAGGAAATGTCACCTTTACATCTTCCCTGATATTTAATTTGGCATACTATTCTCACTTCCATGCTTTCTATCAGTCATCATGTCATAATGTCAGAAGTGAGCATTTACCTTGAATTTCTACAACTCTGCCTCTCTGGTCAGACTGTCAATGACTGGCAGTGAAAAGCCTCTGGGATAACGTTATGTTGATATTTCAAACTGGGATTTAAACAATGAGAAGCATGACCTTTCCATACGTCAAAAGAGGCACCTGATGGTGCGTAAGAGAATAAGGAAGTATAAGACTGGAAATAAGTCTTCCAGTCCTAAAAATCAATTATATTTCATCACCTAATTCCCTATATATCTATCCAATTTTCATTAATTTTTTTCACAATTACTGTGCAGCATTCTTCCTCTGGGCGACCAAGGTTCGGACTGTTTCAGGGTGCTGAATCAACAGCTGTGGGAAACAATCACTAATTAGGATTTTAAAGGAGGAACCCTTAATAGACCTGGAGATGAGCAGCAATTTGGGTTTCTAGATTAAAAGGAACAGTTTGCTGTAATGGGAGGTAAGTAAAGCAGACAGTGTGGAGGTGTCCTTCCTCTAACATTTTTAAATCTTTAATTAAAAGCTGCAGTACTGAAGAAAGCTGTTCGGCCCATTGAGTCTGCATACTCTCTCCGACATATCAAATCATATATCAGTTGTGGCTTAGAATTATTGAATCCTTACAGTGCAGATGGCTGCCATTCGGCCCATTGAGACTGCACCAACACCAATCCAACTCAGGCTCTATCCCCATATATTTAGTCTGCTAATGTCTCTGACACTAAGTGGCAGTTTAGCATGGTCAATCAACCTAGCCTGCACATCTTTGGAATGTGGGAGGAAACTGGGGCATCCAGAGGAAACCAAAGCAAACGTGGGGAGTACATGCAAACTCCACACAGACAGTGACCCAAGGGCAGAATGGAACCTGGTTTCTGGCACTGTGAGGCAGCAGTGCTAACAACTGTGCCACCTTACCGCCCTTACGCATATGTTTTATATGCAAACAGTAAGATTAGCGTGAGGACTCATATCAGGTGGCCATTATTGAACTAACCTTTTTGGACATCCCCATTTGAGAAGGCAATGTAGCAAAATTCCCAAATCTTAAATATACTATGCTCCCTCCGTGTTTAAAGAACTTATATATTAAAACGTAAAATTGTACATATACATAAGTTCCCAGAATACAATGTGACGAAACAATCATCAGCAACCACTGACGTTGAAAGCTTAACAAGAGGGATTGCACGTGTGTTTTTACTGCAACCATCACTGAAACATATATGACCAATATTGCCATAGTCGCTTACATGAAAAATATGTTTTTCCTTAACTCCAGTATATATTTCACAAAAATATACTCATTTGACAAGAAGTAATTTTTAAAATTCATTTTTACAGGATGTGGGCATTGCTGGCTGGGCCAGCATTTATTGCCCATCTCTAACTGTACTCCATTTCAGAGGGCAGTTGAGAGTCAACCACATTGCTGTGGCTCTGGAGTCACATGTAGGCCAGACCAGGTAAGGACAGCAGATTTCCTTCCCTAAAGGACATAAGTGAACCAGATGGGTTTTTCCAACAATCGACAACGGTGTCATGGTCATCATTAGATTTTTAATTCTAGATTTTTATTGAATTCAAATTCTACCATCTGCCATGGCAGGATTCGAAATCAGATTCCCAGAACATTATCTTGTGTCTCTGGATTATTAGTCCAGTGATAATACCACTATACTAATGCCTCCACATAAAGAACAAAATACCAACTTATCTCTCCGTAACAACAGTGTCCCAGAATGATAACAATGAAAAGGAGGTGATGTAGCTTTGATAATAAAGGTGCGGCATCTCATCAAACATCTTCCTGAAGTCGTGGTATACTATGTCTACAGGATCCCCATTATCCACTTTGCTTGTTACATCTTCAAGGAACTCCAGCAAAATAGTCAAACACAATTTGCCCTTCATAAAACCATGCTGACTCTGATGGATTGGATTTTGACTTCCCAATGTCCTGTTATTACTTCCTTAAAATAGGATTCTAACAATTTTCCAATGACAGGTGTGAAACTAACTGCTCTATAGTTTCTTACTTTCTACGTCCCTCCCTTTTTGAATTAGTGCCACAGTGCCATTCTTGTGCATGAATCACAGAAAAATGGTATGCAGGTACATCAGGTAAAAAGGAAAGTACTGGAATTTTGGCATTTATAGCTAAAGGAATAGAGTCTCAAAGCAGGGTTGTATTGCTGCTACTGTACAAGGAATTAGTGAGATCGCACATGGAGTATTGTGTATGGTTTTAGTCCCCTCACCTAGGAGCCATGTTATTGAATTGGAGGCGGTTAAGACGAGGTTTACTAGATTGATTCTAGAGATGAGGGGTTTTTCATATGAGAGAGATTGAGCAGTTTAAGAATATGCTCTCTAACGTCTAGAAGGATGAGAGGAGATCTAATTAAGGTATATAGATGATGAAGGGGATTAACAGGGTTGATGTAGAGAAGATGTTTCCTCTTGTGGGGCAATCTAGAATGAGAGGTCATAGTTTGAGGATAATGGGTAGAAGATTTAAAACATTGATGAGAGTCAATTATTTCTCTCAAAGGGTTGTGAATCTGTGGGATGCTGAGTACGGTGGATGCTGGAACATTGAGTGAGGTTAAGAGATAGACAGATTTTTAATTAGTCATGGGTCGAAGAGTTGTGGAAAATGGGCAGGAAATTGGGGTGGCATGGTGGCACAGTGGTTAGCACTGCTGCCTCACAGCTCCAGCAACCTGGATTTGATTCCTGGCTCGGGTCACTGTCTGTGCAGAGTCTGCACGTTGTCTGCGTGGGTTTCCTTCTACAGTCTGAAAGACGTGCTGATTAGCTGCATTGACCCGAACAGTGTGGCGACAAGGGGAATTTCACAGTAACTTCATTGCAGTGTTGATATAAGCCTTACTTGTGAATAATAAATAAATTTTAACATTAACTTTAAAGTGGAGTCGAAATTGAGATTAGATAAGCTATGATCATATTGAATAGTGGAGCAGGCGCATTGCAAAATTTTTATTTCACAATTCAGGTTGAAATGCTCTCTTGTCTTTTCCTCGTTCTCATACGATTACAATTAAAATTTAAAGTGTTGGTGGCAGGTATGGGAAACACATACTTAAGAGATTTATGCTAATGAGTATGGATGACATAAAAATGTATTATAAGTATGGGCCCGCCACATCTAATGTAAGTCTCGACACACTCACTACAAACATGACACTGACTTTATCTCTGCATCTTAATCCGCCACTGGGAAATCAAGAATTCTCATCCTGCCTATTAAGTTACTCTGCCCTGTACGTTTCATGCTCTTGTGAGAACAGTAAAATTATCTGTAGAATACTGCTATTGGAATAACTAGTCAGTTTCACAGCAGTTCTGCATAATGTTTTGTGACTTAGAGACTTTTTATATTCTCTGAGATAACAGACACCGCTGCATGTCAGCTTATTGTCTTTGCTCAAAAGAACATAAGAACATAAGAACATAAGAAATAGGAGCAGGAGTAGGCCATCTGGCCCTTCGAGCCTGCCCCGCCATTCAATAAGATCATGGCTGATCTGTCGTGGCTCAGTTCCACTTTCCCGCCCTCTCCCCATAACCCTTAATCCCCTCTCTTATCAAAAACCCATCAACCCGCTTCTTAAAAATATTTAGCGAGGCAGCCTCCACCACTTCAACGGGCAGAGAATTCCAGAGATTCACCACCCTTTGAGTGAAGAAGTTCCTCCTCAACTCCGTTCTGAACTGCCCCCCCTTTATCTTGAGGCTTTTATTGTTCTTTAGGCTGCCTACAAACACGTGTCTGAGGTTGATTTCTAAGTTCATGGCATGATGAAATAATTCCTTTAATTTGAGAATATAATCAGCAATAATCTTTCTTGGTGGTTGCTTCCTAAATGCAATTCTCAGGGCAGTTTCATTTTTAGTAGGTCTATAAGATGAGTCCAGAATTTAGGTTTAGGATATTCCATCAAAAATAAATCTCTTGCATAAAATTGGTGAAAGAAACTATATCAGAAATTATATCAGGTCTCATCATAGTGAGGAAACATTTGCTTTAACCTCATCTATCTTATTTGCTTTCAGCCAAATCATCATAGAAACCTAACCCACACATCTTTGGGCTGTGGGAGGAAACCAGAACACCCAGAGGAAACCCACACAGACACAGAGAGAATGTGCAAACTCCACACAGACAATGGCCCAAGCCAGGAATCGAACCCAGGTCCCTACAGCTGTGAAGCAGCAGTGTTAGCCACTGTGCTACCATGCCACCCTTCATGTGTAGCCTTCATCTGTAATTACACCAATCTTCTTTGTTAGTGTTGAATTCCCCCATTGTCTCCAAATAGTCCTCAGTGCAATTTTTAAAATTACCTACTATGCTGACATACTGTATACTTGAGTACAATGTGTCTAATCATTCAAATTGCTCAACCTTCCTCAAAATCAACTTTAGGAGTTCCAGAAATTTGTTGCAACCTTCTTCAACATTGACTTCTCAAATGAAATGCAAAAATACTTCAATCTCAGCCTTGTTACCAGCTTTCTGTTGTATGTTTCACTGAATAAGATTAACATTTGGATTCACAGCAGGCAGCCATTATTGAACTAACTTTATTTACACTTCCCCAACCAACAGGGATGGCACAAGAACAAAATGCTCAGATCTTAGAAGTTTTATGTTCGTATTTATTTTGTTATAACTAGATGAGAAACATGAACTGGCTACCCTCTATTCAGTCATTTGAGTTGGACATAGAAGCATAGAAATGAGAAACAAGAGTAGACCATTTGATCCTTCGAGCCTGATCCGCCATTCATTTTGATCGTGGCTGATCATCGAATCGAACATCCTGATTCCCCCTTTCCCTCCCACGTCCCTTGATCCTTTTGGCCCTAGGAGCTATAACTAATTTTTTCCTGAAATCAGACAACATGGTCATCACAAAAGTTTACTTAATAAGGATATTCCTTTTCCAAATCAGATTGCCTTTAACTATTTAAGCTGTGAGCAACAAGAAGCCAACCACACAAAGTTTTCTTGAGTCAAGTAAAGAGTAAATTTATTAACCACTAAATTGGAGGAAATGTGACGCCAAATATTTGGCTGTCATACAGTCATCAGGGCGTACAGACACACACACACACACACACACACACATGCACGCCCACACACACACACGCACACCCACATGCACACACCCACACACACACGCATACGCACACACACACACATGCACACACACACACACACGTATCTGAAAGGTATCAGAAATAAGGAGTAAGTGTCCAATAAAAAAGATAAAATAAATGTATTTTATCATGACTCTTTAGTTCATGATTGGCAGATCTAACATGTTTTGTTGGCATTTTTTACTTCATTCCTGTATGATTTGTGATTTTCAGAATAGACTTTTTCTTTGTCATTTATTTGTCAGGGTTATTAATGGACCCTTGCAGTATCTCTCCACCCATAACCCCTCTCCATTGTTTACACATTATTTTATCCTTTCAAATCTCAGCATTATCTGGCTGATTCTTTTTTTAGTATCACCTATTTTCGAGGATGTTGCCTGGTATGGAGAACATTAGCTATGAGGAGAGATTGGAAAAACTTTGTTTGTTCTCACTGGAACGACGGAGGCTGCGGGGCGACCTGGTAGAAGTCTACAAGATTATGAGAGGCATGGACATAGTGGATAGTCAGAAGCTTTTTCCCAGGGTGGAAGAGTCAATTACTGGGGGGCATAGGTTTAAGGTGCGAGGGGCAAAGTTTAAAGGAGATGTAACAGGCAGATTTTTTGCACAGAGTAGTGGATGCCTAGAACTCGTTGCCAGGGGAGGGAGTGGAAGCTGATACAGTAGTGACTTTTAAGGGACGTCTTGACAAATACATGAATAGGATGGGAATAGAGGGATATGGTTCCCAGAAGAGTAGGGGATTTTAGTTCATTTGGGCAGCACGGTGCAGGCTTGCACAGCCGAAGGGCCTGTTCTTGTGCTGTAATTTTTTTGTTCTTTGTTCTTTGTTCTGTTTTCTATCTAGAGATTTCCACATTATTTAACTCACCGGGGCTAAAACTTCCATCTGGATTCTTCCAATCGCCACTGAAACTTCAGTGGGGCATTAGCAAAAAAGCTGGAGAAATGACATTAACATTTGAGAAACACGGTGGCTCAGTGGTTAGCACTGCTGCCTCACAGCACCAGGAACCCAGGTTCAATTCTGGCATCGGGTGACTGTCTGAATGGAGTTTACATGTTCTCCCTGTGTCAGTGTGGGTTTCCGGGTGCACTAGTTTCCTCCCACTCTCCAAAGATGTGCAGGTTAGGTTGATTGACGATGCTAAATTGCCTCTCATTGTCAGGGGGATTAGCAGGGTAAATATGCAGAATGATGGGGATAGGGCCTGAGTGGGATTGTTGTCAGTGCAACCTCAATGAGATGAATGGCCTCCTTCTGCACTGTAGGGATTCTATGATTTGTTTCCACCACTTCACATTTCTCACTGCAAAATCTTTAGCTCAGTTCCTTGTCCTGAATTGATGGAGCATAGCATATGCCCAAAGTTAGTTACCTTCCTCCAACATGTGTCAACCTTATTAATGGGGATAGCCACACCCAGATAGATCCACCTGCATTAGAATCTTATTTTGTTTCAAATAAAATGCTGCTCTTCTGGTTGGTCCGATATGAATTAGTGACTATGCTTGAAAGGAACATTGATTATATTGGTTACACAATTGCTAATTATTGCTTGAATTTAACATCTGCCCTCAGCACAGAAAGACAGTTAATGCCCTATGATTTTCCTCTTCAGTCAAAGACCAGCTACATTCTGAGCTTCACTTGTGTTTCTCCCCATTATAGAAGGTCTCTGTATCCTATTGCACGCTGTCAATCCAATATGAATATGCCACTGAATCATTTAATTTTATTCTAGAATCAAAGTTTTTTAATTAATCACACGACTTAGCATTTGCTTATCCAAATCAGTCAAATTCCATTAAGTTCATCAAATGGATCTTAACTTTTTCATACCTTCTTGCAAGTACCATCATGTTTCTTTGACTTGAATTGGTGTTAACACTAAAGATATTGATTTATTCTGACTGACGGAAAAAATAATTATTTCTGAGTTCAGTTTCAGCCAATGCATAACTATTGAACTGTGGCAAAATCATTAAAATGCACACGTCCTGGTTATATACAGCTTTGGATCATTTTCCAATTGCTTTCATATTGTGTATGACGTTTTTATGGAGCTGTGGGAAGTGAGAAACAGATAGAGATATCTGAACAATACCATTCAATGAATGCAAGAAAATAACATTTATTGTCATTTTCAATGATTGTGGTATCATCGAAGAACAATTTCAGGCATGTTATTTGATCGTTAATCAGTCATGACTGATTTCCTGAATTTTTTCACTTATTCATTGACATGATGTACAAAAGCAACCAGATATCATTCTTCCTCATTGATTTTAGATTAAAAATTCCCTTTTGACATTTTTCCTGATACTGGCCTAGAATTTCCACTTGAATTATGGCAGCATCTGAAAAGTACATGGCGAAAAACTGCAGCATGCGAGGGTGCAGAGGGGCCTCGGGATCCTTGTGCATGAGTCGCAAAAACCCAGCCTGCAGGTGCAGCAGGTGGTCAGGAAGGCTAATGGGATGCTGGCCTTCATAGCGAGGGGGATCGAATATAAAAGTAGGGAGGTCTTGCTGCAGCTGTATAGGGCACTGGTGAGGCCGCAGCTGGAGTACTGTGTGCAGTTTTGGTCGCCACACTTACGCAAGGATATTTTGGCCTTGGAGGGAGTGCAGAGGAGGTTTACTAGGCTGATACCAGAGTTGAGGGGGTTGAGCTATGAGGAGAGGCTGAATAGACTAGGCTTGTACTCGTTAGAGTTTAGAAGAATGAGGGGAGATCTCATTGAGACATATAAGATGATGAATGGGATGGATAGGATAGAGGTGGAGAGGCTTTTCCTGCTCAGAAAGGACAGTAGGACTAGAGGGCGCAGCCTCAAGATAAAGGGGGGTGTGGTTTAGAACGGAGTTGAGGAGGAACTTCTTCACTCAAAGGGTGGTGAATCTCTGGAATTCTCTGCTCGTTGAAGTGGTGGAGGCTGCCTCGCTAAATATTTTTAAGACGCAGGTTGATAGGTTTTTGATGGGCAAGGGGATTAAGGGTTATGGGGAGAAGGCGGGAATGTGGAACTGAGACACGACAGATCAGCCATGATCTTATTGAATGGCGGGGCAGGCTCGAGGGGCTAGATGGCCTACTCCTGCTCCTATTTCTTATGTTCTTATGTTGGTGAAATGTAATGCGACCATTGTGGGAGTCTCTCCAGCATCTCCCTGCTCACCCTATCATTGGCATCATTGTTAGAAGTGATGGACGGTGTGGAATCAGCACATCCAAAACCTGCCTGGTGTATGTAGCTGGCCAAAAAGACATTTGCAATGCAATTTCCACCGTCCGTGGGATGGCAGAAACTCCTGTGTGTCCCCTGCATAAAACACTGCGACCAGTGGGAAGGGGGACTTGAAAATTAAAGAGTTACCTGAGTCCATGATTAGGGCTGCTTTTTGGAAAATACACAAGCTTTGATTTCCCTTGAAGGAGCCCTTTGAAGAATGCCATAGCCATTCACTAGCCCCTTCATTTAGCCTCCCCAGCAGAGACTGGGAACCCTGAAACAAAACAGCCTGATCATGATAAGTCAGCTGGACTCAAAGGTCCAGCTTTGTTGGCAATGGAACTCCAGCCATGTTCAACATGCATCAAACTTCCAGCACAATGGAAAATCACAGCCGCAATGGCTGATGTGGAAATATAGGTTAGTTGCACCCTACATTTTACATTGGTACAACATGAGTTTGCATTATATTAATGTTATATGTGTGATGTAACACAGATAGGAAATCACCCAACTAGAAATTAATCAAGTACTGTGAGATCTGCTCATACAGCTTCACACCAATTGCAGTGTGATTGTACTCAGCACAAAAGAAACTTTTATGTTTCATCTTTTATTTTCCAAAGTTAACAAAAGACTCAGACGTCTTTCTGCGGACATTAAAATGCTTTGGAATTCAATGAGATGTCTGCAACTCTATTTCATAGAGCTCTGTTCTTGATTAATGAATAATAAAGGGATAGTTTTATCCCTTCTATAATGGAGAGAAAAGATCAAGGAAAATAAATATATGAAACCTGGCCCCAACCCATTGCAAATGTGCCTAAACCTGGTTTGACACAATGGGCACAATCTTACCAGTCTGCTGCACTGATTGATTGGTGTAATGAGCAGGAAAAGACCAAGAAGCTGGTTCTAACTTAGCATGAAATAGTCTCTTACAAACATTACCCTGACAGCCTTGTTTTGCCAGTGGGATCAGCATTTCATTGATTTAAATATTAATGCCATAATTTACATGACATTAATGCATCTGGCACAGCTGTTTCTGGCCTCCTGCACACTTCCCCTCTCAGTAATGAGAGGTCACACTGGAGGGAATCTCTCATGGTCCCCACCAACAGTGACCCGGTGCCATGACCACATCAGGGGGATCGGAGGCCATTGAAGCCCTTGGGTAGCCTGCAGTATGGCAGGGCAATGCAGACCGGGCACCAACTGTGACAGGGAAGTGCCAAAAAGGTGGGACCTGAGTAGGGCGGGGCTATGATGGGGAGGGTAAGTAAGGGGAGGAGCTCTGCGGAGATGTATGCAAGGAGGTTTTTTGGGCTCGTTTGATACTGAAACCTTTCCAAACTGCTATTTTTTTTGGCAGATGCGAGATTCACATCAGAAAGGGCAGGGCGCTGAGTTTATCAACGCCAGTGAAGCCGGATGCAGAGGGCAGGTGCCACTGCACAAGTGCCCTGATCTCCCAGTGCACAGGGAGACCTCCTGCCATCCCCTCCATGGACACTGGCTTTGGTGTGAGACCATTCTCTGGTCAGGGGAGAAGCATCTGGGAGGCCAAAAACAGTGGTGCCAGCCTCGCTAATGCCATGTAATGTCTCCCCATGGGGCGAGACGTAAGTGAAGCTCAGAATGTAGCTGGTCTTTGACTGAAGAGGAAAATCATAGAGCATTAACTGTCTTACTGTGCTGAGGGCAAATGTTAAATTCAAGCAATAATTAGCAATTGTGTAACCAATATAGTTAATGTTCCCTTCAAGCATAGTCACTAATTCATATCAGACCTATCTGGACCTATCTGGATGTGGATATCCCCATAAATAAGATTGACACATGTTGGAGGAAGATAACTAACTTTGGGCATGTGCTATAGACCATCAATTCAGGACAAGGAACTGGGCCAAAGATTTTGTAGTGAGAAATGTGAAGTGGTGGAAACAACTCACAGAATAGAATCATAGAATTCCTACAGTGCAGAAGAAGGCCATTCAGCCCATCAAGCTTGCACTGACAACAATCCCACTCAGGCCCTATCCCCATCATCCTGCGTATTTGCCCTGCTAATCCCCCTGATCATAAGAGGCAATTTAGCATGGCCAATCAACCTAATCCTCACATCTTTAGACTGTGGGAGCACCCAAAGGCAACCCACACTGACAAGGGAGAATGTGCAAACTCCCCACAGACAGTGACGCAAGCTGGGAATTGAACCTGGGTCCCTGGAGCTGTGAGGCAGCAGTGAACTGTGCCACCAAGCTGCTCAAATGTTAGCATTATTTCTTCAGTTTTTTTGCTAATGACTCGCTGAAGTTTCAGTGGAGATTGGGGGGATCCAGATGGAAGTTTTAACCCTGGTGTGTTAAATAATGTGGAAACCAGTCAGATAATGCTGAGATTTGGGAAGACGAAATAATGTGTAAATAGTGAGAGAGGCTGTGGATGAAAAGGTGCTATATGCAAAGCATGGCATTAATATTCAACCGGCAAAACAGGACATAGAAGATGGCATTCGGCGCCAAACTGGTTTGCGCCTGCCGCAAACCAACTTCTTGGTCTCCTCCCAGCTCGCCATAACAATTGAGCAGCGCAATGGGCTGATAAGAATTCTCCCACTTTGTATGCCGGGGAGGAGTGAGAGAGTGAGTGAGTGCATTTGTGTCTGTGTATGAGAGGCCGTGTGTGTGTGTGGATGGGTGAGTGTGAGAGATGTGTGTGTTTTTTGGGGGAAGTGAGAGAAGAATGAGTGTGTTAGGACTGAGTTAATTCATGTGTGTATGTATGTGTGTGAGTGTGTGTATGTGTTTGTGTGAGAGGCAATGCTTGTTTGAGGGGAGTGAGAGAGCATGTGTTTGTTTGCATGAGAGTGAGAATGTAGGAGAGTATGTGTGGGTGAGAGAGAGAGTGTATGTGTATTGTGGGTGTGTGAGAAGGGCAGAGTGAATGTGTAAAAGTGTGAGGGGGGGTGAGAAAGTGAGGGGTTTACTGTCTGTGTGAGATAGTGAGTGTGAGTCTGCCTTCCTTCTTCCCACAATGCCAGATTCCCTTCCCTGATATCTAACCAGTCCCGATGTCTGACTCTCCCCCTGTGTCTGACCACACCCCCATGTCCCAACTCTTAACTCCCCACGTCCCCCCCTCATGTCCAACATCCCACCCCCCCAATATCCAACTGCCCCAAGAGTGTCTGAAACCCAAGCCCCCACATCCCATCCACTTAACTTAGATGCTTATCTTTGCGGCCTGTAATATTCAATGGGACATTTGAACATACCTGCTTTATTTCAGCTAGCGCTATAAAAAAGGGAGTGTGTCCTCCTTCGCTCCATTTCTTTTACACCTTGCCACTGGAGCCAGAGGCACACTCTCTTGCCTGAATCTCACTCAGCCTGTGTCAGGAAGGTTCAGCGAGACAGACACTTAAGACCATAAGCACAGTTAAGTCTGTACGGAGTGATAATCTGTTGCTGATTGCCACTCTGAGGAAGTTGTAACCCTTTATCTTTCTGAAATTTGCTCACTAGCCCCATGAGTAAGGGGAAAAATGGAAATGTGGCTCCCAAGTGTAAAGGTTGGTCAATAAGTCTGATTTAAAGTATATGGTGGTTTATTCAACCTGGAAACATTCAGAGCTACTTTATTCTAATGAGGACTGTACATTTTCATTCTGGTGGCTGCCGTTGTATGGGGTGTCATTAACCCTTGGGCACACACACAATTTGTTTTGTGTTACAAAAAAAACTTTGCAATTCAGCATTTTGTTTGCAAATAAATTCAACTGCCATCGAGCTTGGCAGTGATAGCACTCTGAATGCAGTCTTCCATACAAACTTCCAAAACCTAATTTATCTTCCTAGCCTAATTAATGTTCCTATTCCAGAAATTCTTCATTGTAAGCTTCCTCCATTAAATAACATGATAAGCTAGTTATAAATTGAAATGGAGTTGGCCAGAGGTTTCTGTGCAGTGTGCTTTATGAAATAAATTAATTATACTTCAGTAACTATATTAACTTGACAAGAGGAAGTATGTGGAGAATGAAAGGAGTAAATAGAATTTATAATTAATTTTTAACTTGTAATATAATCTTTATGATGCTATGTCGCTGGTGAAATAGAGTTATACAGTGGCAGTTGCTTAAATTGACTGAAATCCTATTGAGAGAGCTCGAGCTTGAAATCCTCAACTACTTGACGTTGACTATTCACTCTTATCGCTCCTTCATTGTGCAAAGTCTATGGAACAGAATAATAGATGATTGCTTCTAAGCACCTTGGGAAATTTTACTATGCTAATGATTCTATGTTAACATACATCAGGAGGAAACACAACCCAGTAACCAATCATGGCTGGCAGGATGGCACAGTCGTTACCGTTGGTGCCTCACAGCGCCAGGGACCCGGGTCACTGTCTGTGTAGAGTTTGCACATTCTCCCTGTGTCTGCATGGGCTTCCTCTGGATGCTCTGGCTTCCTCCCACAGTCCAAAGGTGCATGGGTTAGGTTGATTGGCCATGCTAAATTGACCTTAGTGTGAGGGAGATCAGCAGGATAAATGTGTGGGATTATAGGAATAGGGCCTGAGTGGGATTATGGTCGGTACAAACTCGATGGGCGATATGGGCCTCCTTCTGCATTGTAGGGGTTCTATGAATGCTATCCAATTAGAGTCAATTCCAATGCTAACATTGCAGATACACACAAAGAAACTGGATGGTCAATAGCTTTCTTCTCCACCTGTCTCTACAACGTTCAGTGAATATGACACATTAACATGAGCTTGTGACCGATCACATACCTTTAGAGCAGAATTTCCTTAATGTTTTCTGTCAGACATCAATTGAAATTTTTATTGATGGTCCAGGATTGAGCAACTTCACTCCAAACATTTGCCGGTCCAGTGGATTGGCTGTGCTAAATTATCCCCTTAGTATCAGGGGCATTAGTGGGTTAAATAAGTGGAGGTAAGGGGATAGGGCCAGGGTGGGATTGGTGTTGGTACAGGCTCGATTGGCTGAATGGCCTCCTTCTGCACATCTGCATGAGGAGGGGGCAATATTTCTTTTTGCTTCTTCCTCTTTATGAATCCAGTTCCATTCCAGGGTATTTTCTGATAGTTCTCTGATTTTCAAGAAGTTCTTGGTATATATTTACGTTCTTCATCATTTTCAGAAGCCAAGATAGTAGAAATACTGATGGAATGAGGTAGGTGCCATGGAGGGTTATAACTGGACAATTAAAGCAGTTCAATCTCCAAGTCACATATTGAGCGTAGACTTAGTATTTGTTTGTTATTAATATTGGTTTTCTGACAGAACAAGTTGGAGACCATAGCCTGGCTTTTGTGTGAATAGCTGAGCAGCAGAAGCCAGGGCCGGAAGCAGAAGGTGCTGACACTCCCTACCCAATCCCCAAATGCACCACTGTTTCATTGGCCGACCAATTAACTGTCAGCAGGTGGGCAAGCTGACAATTCCACTGATGGTATGAGGTGTTTAGGCAATGGCTGAGGCGCAGGCTGACATCGAGGGATATTCAGGTACCATCTTTAAAGCAATGCCGGAACACAGCTGAAGCCCTTTTGCACTCCAGCAACTCCTGAATATCCAACCAGCAATACAGTCCTGCAATTGGCAGAAGTCAAGTTGTCAGTGAGATATTATGAAGGCCTGAGGAGGAGATGCTTGTTGATGTGGCAGATGGAAGAGTCTGGGTGATGAATTCCAGCATGTTTTTGAGCAAGTTACTTGGTCAAGGCAGGAGGTCAAGGGAACATTAGTGGGAGCAGAACAAGACCACATGGCCTGTCCAATCCAAGCTCTGTCATTCAGTACTATCACAGCTGATCTTGGGCTTCAATCCACTTACCCACCCACTGCCATATCCCTAGATTCTATGAGAGACCACAGATCTGTCCACCTCAGCCTTAATTATGTTCAATAATAGAGTTTCCACAACATTTTGGGGTCAAGAATATTAATAAGTCACAACCTTTTGAATGAAGTGTCACCGTGGTTAACACTGCTGCCTCACAGTGCCAGTGACCCGGGTACAGTTTCAGCTTGGGTCACTGTCAGTGATGCATCGTCCCCTGGGAGAAAGGACCCTGCAGTGGGAGTCCCACCTGTTGTCAGCATCTCTTTTGTGCTCAGCACTAGAGAGGCGATTGCTACTGTTGGTGTTACACGCAGCTGAGGCCTCAGGAGAGGAGGGAACACGGCACAGCAGAGTAATGATGGGGGGCAGATGGGTTCATGGCTTGGGAGTTGCAGAGGAAGGGGATAGGAGCAATAGCTCTAAATGTCCCCCTATTACCAAATTCACCATGAGTGAGTGCACAAGATTCATCCAATATTCCAGGTGTGGTCTCATCAAACCCCTCTACAACTGTAGCAAGAACTCTATATTATTGTACTCCAATCCCTTTGCAATGGGGTCAACATGCCATTTGTCTTTCTATTTGCTTGCTATTCCTGCACAATAATTTTCTGGCTGGAATTTTACTGCCCTGCCCACGATGGGAATCGGAGCGGGTGAGGGGCAGACAATGGAAAGGTTCATTGATCACGGCATGATTTTACGGTTTTGAGATGAACGAGGCCATAAAAGCCCACCCTTTGAACGTCAACAGAGCAAGAAGTCTCACAACACTAGGTTTAAGGCATCTCTACATCATCAACAGAGTCACAGGGCTCAATTTTACCATCAAGCTGCACCTGTTTTCACGCGCGAAAAGCTTGGTAAAGTCGGACGTGAGGCGAGTAGCACGATCTGCGCCTGCCTCAGCACCCATTCCCTCTTTACCAATAGCCAAAAATGGCCACGATTGGGACCACACCCAAAATAAGCACAAGGGCCATTTTACTGCATTTGCATGCATTTGAATTGATTCAATGGCTACAGGCTCATTCCTGTTTATCACCGCGTTCATGCATCCAGAATCAGTGTCAAACAAACATGTTCCACAATGGTCCGATTTGGAC
The DNA here is from genome assembly GCF_965287045.1 of Carcharhinus amblyrhynchos. Classification (NCBI taxonomy): domain Eukaryota; kingdom Metazoa; phylum Chordata; class Chondrichthyes; order Carcharhiniformes; family Carcharhinidae; genus Carcharhinus; species Carcharhinus amblyrhynchos. Next base: position 80,955,344 of record NC_137331.1, on the reverse strand, counting down.
ACTCCAGCTTCTGAGGAGATAAGTTCAGAGCTTCCGGCGGCTCTCTGACTCAGATAGGTGACAGTGGGAAGGGTCGTGGTCAGAGGAGGGAGGCAGATCAGATTGCTCTCTGATGGGGGGAGCAGGGAGGTGGGTCAGATGGCTCTCTGGTGGATGGGAGAGAGGTGGGTCAAATGGTTCTCTGGTGGATGGGAGGGAGATGGGTCAGATGGCTCTCTGATGGATGGGAGGGAGACGGGTCAGATGGCTCTCTGGTGGATGGGAGGGAGATGGGTCAGATGGCTCTCTGATGGATGGGAGGGAGATGGGTCAGATGGCTCTCTGATGGATGGGAGGGAGATGGGTCAGATGGCTCTCTGATGCATGGGAGGGAGATGGATCAGATGGCTCTCTGATGGATGGGAGGGAGATGGGTCAGATGGCTCTCTGATGGATGGGAGGGAGATGGGTCAGATGGCTCTCTGATGGATGGGAGGGAGATGGGTCAGATGGCTCTCTGATGGATGGGAGGGAGATGGGTCAGATGGCTCTCTGGTGGATGGGAGGGAGATGGGTCAGATGGCTCTCTGATGGATGGGAGGGAGATGGGTCAGATGGCTCTCTGATGGATGGGAGGGAGATGGGTCAGATGGCTCTCTGATGGATGGGAGGGAGATGGGTCAGATGGCTCTCTGGTGGATGGGAGGGAGATGGGTCAGATGGCTCCCTGGTGGGTGGGAGGGAGGTGGGATAGATGGCTCTCTCGTGGACAGGAGAAAGGTGGGTCAGATAGCTCTCTGGTGGAGGGAGGGAGGTGAGTCAGATGGCTCTTTGGTGGATGGGGTGGGCAGGGGATTGCAGGGGTAGGGGGGTCCACTGTCACTCTGCATGCGATTGGTGGAGGGGAAGGGAGAATCAGCTGCCACTCCGTGTGTGATCGGTGGGGGGAGGGGTTCCACTGCCACACTGCATGCAATTGGCGGGGGGGAGGTGGGTCGGCTTCCACTCTGCGTGCGAACGGTAGGGGGAAAGTGGGGGAGGAGGCCGCAATTGGTCTGGGATTTGGGGGTCGGGAGATAAGGGGGTTAATAATGTTGTGGGGGTGGAGCTATGTCTGTGGGGGCCAGGAGGAGGTATTATGGGGTCCAGGAGACTGTGCATGCACAGATGAAGGCTCTGATTGGAGCTGCAGTGTTTCGGGAGTTTTAAGTCCCACCCACGGCTCTGCAGCGCAATTCAGAATCACTGCTATTTTTTCAGGCAGAATGAGTGTGAGAATGGGCCCAGGACTCAGATCTGAAAGACTTCCAGTTTCAAGTTTGCCCAGAACTTAGAGCTAAAATGGTAAGATAGGGCCCATAGACTCATAGAGCCATAGAGCTATATAGCATAGAAACAGGCCCTTCGGCCCAACTTGTCCATGCTGCCCTTCTTTTTTTAACCACTAAGTGAGCTCCAATTGTCCACGTTTGGCCAATATTCCTCTATAGCCATCTTACCCATGCAACTGCCGAAATGATTTTTAAAAGACAAAATTGTACCTGCGTCTACTACTATCTCTGACAGCTTGTTCCAGTCACTCACCACCCACTGTGTTAAAAATTTGCCCACTGGACCCTTTTGTATCTCTCCCCTCTCACCTTAAAGCTATGCCCTCTAGTTTTAGACCACCCTACCTTTGGGAAATGATGTTAACTATGTAGATGATCTATGCCTCTCATTATTTTGTAGGCCTCTGTAAGATCACCCTTAAGCCTCCTGCACTCCAGGGAAAACAAACCCAATCTATTTAGCCTCTCCTTATAACAGGTTTCATATTTTTACAAAATATCCTGTTTTCCTGGCCTGATTGCTGCAGCAGATGGGGAACCTGGAGTGAAGTCAATAAGCATCATCCTATTGTGGCCTACATGGCTCACCGGAGTGTGTGGCCATGGAGCACATGGCTAAGTGCAAATCCAGCAGGTATCCATGGTGGTTGCCAACCTTCCCACGATAGCCTCGAGGTATTCACATGTCAGAACCATAATATTAGACAGAACCCAGACGGACTCCTCCATTGCTCACGCCAGTCTGCTGAGAGACTCTCTATGTTCCGCTGACTGCCTTTGCATCTTGACCAGCGAGCTGGCAGCAGCTTCCAAAAACTCATTATCTGACTGGGACTGAGCTGGTGTTTGGTCTCCTGCAACCCTTTGAGTGCCTGAGATCTGGGCTGTCCCTCTCCCTGACTGCTGTGGTGACATGTCTGTGAGGTGTTCTCCACAGAGTGTCCTCAAGTCTAACCAGAGAGGTGCAGCTAGTTTGCTTTCCCTTGGGTACAGCTCATGCCATTGACCCAGATGCCCCAAATAAGGGTCTCAGGGGCCCTGGCAGTTAAAGCTGGTGCAGCCTTCCTCTTGAGGCTGCTTGCCTTTTGCCTCTGGGCTCCATCCTGCACAATCTGTGAAGAGAAATGGGCTGAAGAGGGTGATATGAATATACTGGACTAGTGTTTAAATATGGCAAAATTAGTTTTGTATTGTAATTGAGGTCCATTGAGCATTGTAAATTGAATTTGTGTCTTTATATGCCCTGTTTGTGAACTGAAATCGCACTTACTGATGAAGAAGCAGCGCTTCGAAAGCTAGTGGCTTTTGCTACCAAATAAACCTGTTGGACTTTACTCTGGTGTTGTGAGACTTCTTACTGTGTTTACTGCAGTCCAACACCAGCATCTCCACTTCATGTTTAGATATGGTGCCAGGACTTTGAATTGACCACAGGAGAGAAAGCTGATGGTTCAACTGCCAACCTGCCAGATACTTAGCCTCAACATGGAGAATTCTGCCCATTATCAAAGCCTCTTTGTCAGTCATTAACATAGATTGTAAATAGCCGAAGTCCCAGCACTGACCCTCCCAGCGTTCCATTAATCACAACTTGCCAAGTTAAAAGTGTCCCAATTATAGCTACTCTTCGCTTCCTGTCCATTAACGAATCCACTATCTATGCTAGCATATTACCCAAACTCCATGAGCCCTTCCTTGCCTTGCATATTAACCTTTTGTGTAGCACTTTATCAAGTGCCTTTAGAAATCCAAATACTTCGTCAACTGTCCCCTTTTATCTACTTTAATCTACTTTTATCTACTTTTACTTTTATCTAATCATCATTAAAAAAACTCTAATATATTTTCAAACACAATTTCCTTTTCACAAAACCTTGTCAATTTTGTTTTATCATATCTTGATTTTCTCAGTGCATTGTCAAGACTTCTCTAATAATAGATCGTGGCATTTTCCAATGGCTGATTCAGGTCAACTTACTTGTAGTTTCTTGTTTCCTCTTCCCTCCTTTCTTGAATAGGGATTTAAGCTTACTGATTTCAGGTCTGCTTGCACAATTTCAAGATCTAGGGAATTTTGGAAAATCATAGCTAATGCATCCACTACCTCTGCAGCCACCTCATTTAGAACCCTAGGATGTAAGCCGAGGATGTAAGGTCATAGGGATTTGTCAGATTTTAATCCCTTTAGTTCCTAGTACTTTTTCACTGTGGATATTAATTACCTTAAATTCTTTATTTTTTAGCCTGTGTTACCCCCTACTTCTGGTGCATAATGTGTGTGCTCTACTCTGAGGGCAGGGACAAAATATTTTTTCAATATCTTTGCCAATTTCTCATTCTCCATGACAATTTCTCCTGTCTTTGCTTCTAATGGACAAATGTTCACTTTAGCTACTCTCTTCCTTTTTATAAAAGTTTATATGAAAGTTCTTACATTCTGTTTTTATATTCCTGGCCCTCATACCACCTTTTCCCTTTTTATCAATTTCTCAGGGGAGCTTTTATGGTTTCTAAAACATTTGCAATCCTTCGACTTACTACAATTCTTTGCAACATAACCTTATTTTTCAATTTAATGCTATCCTTAATCTCCTTGGTAAGCCTTGGATACTCCTTTCTTGTCTGATTATTTGTTTTTTAATGGAATATATTTTTGATGAACATCTTGAATTATTTATTTAAATATTTCTCACTTTTTATTTAGACCATACCTTTCAGTCTATTTCCCCAATTATCCGAGCCATATCTCACTTCATATTTACGGAATTAGCTTAATGCAAGTTTAAAATTCTTGTTTGTGATTGGATTATGTTGTTTTCAAACTCAATGTGCAAATCAATCACATTATGATTAATGTATCTGAGTGCACTTTTTACCGTGAAATTACCCTGCCTCACTGTACAACACTGGATCGATAACACTTTTATCTCTAATTGGTTCTCTATCATATTACTCCAGGAAACCGTCACAAAGTCACAAAGAAAATCACCTTTGGCAATTTGATTGGTCTTGTCTATATGAAAATTAAAATCCCCCACAATTAAAGTGCTGTCTTTGTTACAAGTTCCAATTTTTTTTAATGCTTTATCCAATGCCATAATGACTCTTAAAGGGTCTATAAACCACCTTCACTAGCATTCTCTAACTCCTGCTACTTCTAACACCCACCCACACTGGGGTGGATTTTATGTGCCCTTAGAACACGATGGTTCTAACACTATGGTGTTAGAAACAGGCCTTTTGGCCCGTCTTGGCTGTGCCAAGCCATTTTTCTGCCTAGTCCGACTGACCTGCACCTGCACCATATCCCTCTACAGCCCTCTCATCCATGTACCTGTCCAAGATTTTCTTAAATGTTAAAACTGAGCCCGCATTTACCACTTCATCTGGCAGCTCATTCCACACTCCCACCACTCTCTGTGTGAAGAAGCACCCCCTAATATTCCCTTTAAACTTTTCTCCCTTCACCCTTAACCCATGTCCTCTAGTTTTTTTTCTCCCCTAGCCTCAGTGGAAAAAGCCTGCTTGCATTCACTGTATCTATACCCATTATAACTTTATACACCTCTATCAAATCTGCCCTCATTCTTCTATGCTCCAGGGAATAAAGTCCTAACCTATTCAACCTTTCTCTGCAACTCAGCTTCTCAAGTCCCGGCAACATCCTTGTAAACTTCTGTGCACTCTTTCAACCTTATTAATATCCTTCCTGTAGTTAGGTAACCGAAACTGCACACAATACTCTAAATTCGGCCTCACTAATGTTTTATACAACCTCACCATAACATTCCAAGTCTTATGCTCAATACTTTGATTTATAAAGGCCAATGTTCCAAAAACACTCTTTATGACCCTATCTACCTGTGATGCCACTTTTAGGGAATTATGTGTCTGTATTCCCAGATCCCTCTGTTCTACCATACTCTTCAGTGTCCTACCATTTACCTTGTATGTTCTACCTTGGTTTGTCCTTCCAAAGTACAATACCTCACATTTGTCTGCATTAAACTCCATCTGCCATTTTTCAGCCCATTTTTCTAGCTGGTTCAAATCCCTCTGCAAGCTTTGAAAACCTTCCTCACTGTTCACTACACCTCCAATCTTTGTATCATCAGTAAATTTGCTGATCCAATTTACTACATTATCATCCAGATCATTGATATAGATGACGAGCAATAATGGACCCAGCACTGATCCCTTCAGCACACCACTAGCCACAGGCCTCCACCCAGAGAAGCAATCCTCCACTACCATGCGCTGGCTTCTTCTATTGAGCCAATGTCCATTCCAATTTACTACCTCTCCATGTATACTAGCAACTGAACCTTCCTAACTAACCTCCCATGTGGGACCTTGTCAAAGGCCTTACTGAAGTCCATGTAGATAACATCCATTGCCTTCCCTTCATCCACTTTTCTGGTAACCTCCTTGAAAAACTCTAACAGATTGGTTAAACATGACCTACCATGCACAAAGCCATGTTGACTCACCCTAATAAGTCCCTGTCTATCCAAATATTTATAGATCCTACCTCTTAGTACTCCTTCCAATAATTTACCTACTACTGACGTCAAATTTACTGGCCTATAATTCCCCGGATTACTTGTTGAACCTTTTTTAAACAATGGAACAACATGAACTGTTCTCCAATCATCTGACACCTCGCCCGTGGATATTGTTTGCCTTATTTCGGTAGACTCCATGCCAGTTTCCTTAGTAAATACGGATGCAAAAAACCTATTTAATATATCCCCTATTTCTTTCTGTTCCATACAAAGCCAACCACTCTGAGGACCTCAAGAGGACCATCTCTGAGCTGACACACATAACATGGTAGGAGGATAGAGACTGAAATTACTAGCCTTAATCAAAGGTCAATTGATCTTGACCCCAATAATATGCTGCCAATCATGCTAAGGCAGGGAAATTGCGAGGGAGTGTATTGGCCATTTCTGGAAGGAGGGAACTATTATCTTCCTTTGCACAATGAGTGGCAATCCCCCTAAAATGTTGATCCAATCCACTTGCTAACCAAAGCCCACAATTTCCAAACTCCCATGTCCTCTCCATAATCTGTCCAAACCTTATTTTGCTCAGGAATCACAAGCCTAGGTGTCCATGAGGCTCTGTGGGCCATCAGCAACAGCAGAACCCATATTCAATCTCATTCTGTAATCTCATGGACTGGCATATCCCCCATTCTATCATTACCATCATGTCAGAGGATCCACTCTGGATCAATGGAAAGTGCAGGAGACCATACCAGAAGCAATACCAGACGTCCCTAAAAAAGAGGTATCAACCTGGTGAAGCTACAAAACGGGACTGCTTACTTGCCAAACAGTATAAGCAGCAAGTAACAATCAGAACTAAGCAATCCCACAACCAACAGATTAAACTTAAGCTCTGCAGTCCTGTTGCATTCAGCCATGAATGGTGATGGACAATTGAATAACTCACTGCAGGAAGATGTTCCACAAGTATTCCCAGCAATGTTGGAGGAGCCCAGCACACCTGTACAAAGGACAAAGCTGAAGCGTTCACAGCAATCTTCAGATAGAAGTGCTGAATGAATAATCCATCCAGGCTCCTCCGGTGGTCCCCAGCACCACAGTTGTCAGTCCTCAACCAATTTGATTCACTCCACATGATGTCAGGAAATGTCTGAAGCACTGGATACTGCAAAGGTTGAACATTTACCGGTGGAGGATAAGAAAGGAATAGCAGTTGGCAAGAAAATCATCAAGAAGCCAGTGTCCAAGGGCAGCAATCAATGGAAGAGAACCAGGAAGGAGAATACTCCATCTACATTTACAAAGTGATGAAGCAGTTTTACCCTGACACCAGCACTTACTCCAAGGTCACGAGTATCATAAACTTGTCCATCAACGACAGCTTTAAGTACATTGTGGGCAAGGCTTCCCATCTGGGCCATTACAAGTGGCAGCCCAACCACTCCTGAGTGATCCAGACCACTTCTGCTGCTGGGGAACTGGCCAAGCATACTGTCGTGTTGGAGGGAATAAAGGTGGTGACCAAATACAGCAGTCCTAAATGAAACCGTGCTGGAGCTGCTTAAATTTAAAAAAAAGGCCATGGACCCTGACAGTACTCTGACAATAGGCCTGAAAGACTTGTGCTCCTAAGCTTGCCATGCCCGAGTCAAGCTGTTCCAGCACAACTGCAACACTGGCACCTACTCAACAATGTGGAAAATTGCCCAAGTATTTCCTTTATACAAGAGACAGGACAAATCCAACACAGCAAATTACCACCCCATCAGTCTATTCTTGATCATTGGTAAAGTGATGGAACAGGCATCAATAGTGCTATCAAACAGCATTTACTTAGCAATAACCGGCTCAAGGGCACTCAGTTTGGGTTTCTCCAGGGTCACTCAACTCCTGATCTCATTACAATCTTGGTTCAACTAAAGGAGCTGAATGCCAGAGGTGACTGTCCTTGACATCAAGGCAGCATTTGACCAAGTGTGGCATCAAGGAGCCTAGGTAAAACTAGATTCAATGGGAATCAGAGGGCTAACTCTCCACTAGTTGGAGTCATACTTTTCACAAAGGAAGCTTCAGGACATCACAGCAGGAGTTTCTGAGGGTAATGTCCTAGGCCCAATTATCTTCAGCTGCTTCATCAATAACCTCCCTTCCATCAAAGAACAAATAACAAAGAAAATTACAGCACAGAACAGGCCATTTGACCCTCCAAGCCTGCACTGACCATGCTGCCCAACTGAACTAAAACCCCTTCTGGGGACCATATCCCTCTATTCCCATCCCATCCATGTATTTGTCAGGTGCCTCTTAAAAATCACAATCGTTTACTCATCATAAGGTCAGACGTGGGGCTGTCAGGTGACAGCACTCTGTTTGGTACCATTCATGACTCCTCAGAACTGAAGCAGTTCATGCTTAAATGCAGCAAGACCTGGACAATAGCCAGGCTTGAGCTGACAAGTGGAAATAACATTCCTGCCACACAAATGCCAGGCAATAACCACCTCCAGCAAGAAGTGATCTAACCATCATCCCTTAACATTCAATGGTATTACCAAAATTGAATGCCCAACTATCAACATCCTGGGGGTTACCATTGACTGGAAGCTGAACTGGACTAGCCATATAAATACAGCAGCTCCTGGCAACACCGCTACCTGGAGATAACCCTCCAAACCACTAAACATTCTGGCTTGGAAATATATCGCCGTTTCTTCACTATCTCTGGGTCAAATTCCTTAAATTTCTCCCTAACAGCACTGTGGGTGCACCTACACCTCAGCAACTGCAGCAGTTCAGGAAGGCAGCTCATGATCAGTTTCTGAAGGGCAACTAAGGGTGGGAAATAAATGCTGTTCTAGCCAGTGACAGCCACATCCTGTCAATGAATTGTTAAAACATTAGTTGCCCATTCTTGTCTCTTCAATTGTAATTGGTAAGTAAAAAGACTCACTAGCCAATTGGGCGAACCTTTACTGTTGGTCAAACAGCATTTAAAAAAAAACATATTCAATGTCTTTTTTAATCTGGCAATAGAAATGTTAAAAAAAAGACTAAAGAAAAGCAACCTTTTTTAATGCCCCCGGTGATTTTTTTTTCCCTCCAAGGTTGCACACGGTAGTGTCCTGGAAAATTATCTTCAATCCCAAGCCAATCCAGAAGGGTTGGCAATCTTAATCAAATGGTTGGCTACTTTGGAGTAAATATTCACTTCTGATAGTGATGGAAAGCATTTGATAGTGGATCAGACATCATTGTGCACTGCAGCCAATTGTTCTCAGGTGGGGTGTCTAATGGATAGCCCATCTGCTGCCACCTATTTTCCACAGCTGCCAAAAAATAAAAATCTCCCCTTCTGCATCTATTTTCTCCATTGAGTTGCCTGGGTCAATAAATGGATATGAGGCTAAAAAGTGATGCTGACTTAGCCCTGGATCATTTTGGTGGACTTCACCCAAGAGCACTAAAGGACATGTGTTATGCCAGCCACTAACTCACACTTTTGGCAGCTCACTGAGATCTGGGATTATTCCCATAGACTGGGAGATAATCCGTCTGGTGTATTTATTTAAAAAGAGGATTATGTGGAACGTGGGAATTGTAGGTTAGTTAGTTGTTGATTTCCAAAAGGCCTTTCGTAAAGTGCAGACAGATGGTGATTAAATAAGGTTGCATCCTCTGAGATTGACAGTCAGATTTTAAATTTGATTGTGAATTAACTGAATTTGCTCAGGCAGAAGTTAGTTATTAATTGTAATCACATTTGGTCTGGTCAGTAGCGGAGTCTGCACTGACAATAACTACCACTAAAGTCGCACTAATCCCATTTTCCAGCACTTGTCCCATATTCTTGAATGTTACGATGTCTCAAATGCTCATCCAAATACTTTTGAAGGTTGTAAAGTTTCCAGCCTCAATACCATCCCAGATAATGCATTCCAGAATCTGACCACCCTCTGAGTATTTTTTTTTCAAATCCTCTCTTAATCTCCTGCCCCTTATTCTAAAACTATGCCACTCTGTGATTGACCCCTCAACCAAGGGGGGCAGCTAATTCCCATTCACCCTGTCCATACTCCTCATAACCTTATACACCTCAATCATGACTCCCGTCAGCCTTCTTTCCCCAGAGGAAAAAAATCAAAGTCTAACCTCTCATTATAGCTCAAATGCTTTATCCCAGGTAACATCCTGGTGAATCTCCTCTGCACCCCTTCTCATGCAATCACATCTTTCCTTTAATGAGGTGACCAGAAGTGCACACAATACTCCAGCTGTGGTCTAAGCAATGTTCTGTTCAGCTCCAGCATAACCTACTTGCTCTTATACTCTCTGCCACAACGGATAAGAAGGCATTTGGGACAGTTGTTTTTAACTATCCTATTCACCTGCTCTGCCACCTTTAGGGATCTGTGAATAAGTACTCCAAGGTCCACCTGCTCCTCTGAGCTTCCAAGTATCCTGCCATTCAGTAAATAATCCCTTGCCTTGTTACTTATTCCAAAGTGCATCACTTTGCCATTATCAGAGTTAAGTACCATTTGTCACTGCTTTGTCCATCTGGCCAACCCAGCACAAACACAATGGCCCTACAATACTGGTGTCCTGATCACTGGCCAGTCCCGCGACCCCCACATTGCTGGCCGTGCGAACTCCTTCAAGACCCGATCGCTGGCCCCCCACCAAACGTGCCTCGACCCCGCCCTCCACCCCCTGCAGCCTCAATCTTCTGACACCCACCTCCCCACTGGCAGCCCTGACCACCCCCTACTCTGCAGTCCTGAACCCCCTCCCCCAGCAACAACAAACTCCCCGGCAGCCCAATCCTGCCGCCACCCTGATGGCCAGCCCCAATCGTTGGCATCTCTCCCTCTGCCACTTAGCTCAAAAAAGTGTGACAGTGGGACCCCCTACTCTCACCGATTACCCCTGAGGCACCCCCACCATCTGGCCCCATGTTGATACTGCACCACGCCTGGCAGGCAATGCCAAGGTGCCCCCTGGGCATTGGCACGTTGCCTCTTGGGCAGTGCTGGGAGCCCAGGCTGGCACTGCCAAGATGCCTGGGGTCACTAATCCAGTGCCCGACTCTCAATTGGCCCCCCTTCACTCCAATGGGATCGGGTCCCCAGCTCCCTGCAAGCGGGGAGCTATTGTAAACCCTGTTGGAGTGAATCACTCCTGGCGGGGAAAGGAGATGCGAGCAGACCCGGACACTTCAGCCCTGCCCCTACTAATGATATTGAAATTGTATGGTAATGCGCATTACCATAATTTATGCAGCTCCGTGCTGATTTCCAGTGTGGAGCTGCCAGTGCCGGAAATCCAGCTGTCGGAGACTCGTGGAGGCCGTGGCGCCCAGTGGGGAACCTGCAAAACAGCCCCCGCTGGAGTCTCCCAGCCCACTGTGCTACAAAAGCAGTATAGCGGAATGGGAGAATTGCCCCCTCTAATCTTTCTATTCCTAGCACCAGTTTATTTTCCACACACCAGATGTAAGTTTCTAAAGATGTTGATGGTGGTAGAGCCTCCAGCCATTGTATACTTGGTCTTTGAAATTCTCTGCTAATTGCTTTGCTATCTGATCCCACCTTCCATAGCCTCCTTGAAAAAATGTCTCCACCTCTTTCTTCAGCGTCCTCCTCTACTTTCCTATTTTTCTCTTTTGCCCAGGTCCAAAAACCCTCCAGAAAAGCATCTTGAGTTTTTTTTGTCATGTAAAATGTTGTTGTTGCTGTTGTCAGCCCAAAACCTGCTGAGGGATGCAGTTAATCACAGCTTGGAAAAACATGCTGGAACTTGCATTTTACTGTTGGAAAATGTCATAAGGCTATCTTCTGTAATTTTCTCTTTAATGTCGTTAGTTACAAAAACTTGACAAAGTCAGCAAAAATCTGTCAACCTACTTGAATTTCACAAGATTCTGCAAACACCTCAATCGTACCATGAGGTAAATGTTCATATTTGGTGGGATTATTGGTGGCGTCAGTCACTGCTTGGTCAGTATAACCCACTTGATTTTGCTTTCCCACAACTTCAGTTGAATATAACACATTACAATTGCCTTCTTCGCCCCCCACCTCCCCCACCGCCCCCCACTTCAATGGATCTGTTAGAACAGGTGAGAGCAAACAAGGGCATCCTCATCCTCTTACTCTGCCATAGGCCTGGAGCAAGTGAATGCATTCTGCCTCCCAATCAAATATGGGGCGTGATTTTACTGCCTCGCTCGACTCAAGACCAGAAAATCCCATCTGAGGTCAATGGACTTTCCCATTGTCTGCCCCTCACCCACTCTGATTCCTGTGGCGAGCTGGACAGTAGAATTCCGGTGATGATTTCAGTGCCATAGAAGCTTAATGTGAAGCACCCTTGACCCAACTAAGATTTAGTGCTATGTTATTGTGTTCTTGGGTTGGAGTAGTTTCAAGATGTTCTCAAATACTGCTGGCTATAGCACATTCTAACTTGGCTGTAACATTTTACAGTTATAATAACACCCTACACCAGTTTCTGACCATGTTTTCTCTTCTCAAGTCCTAGTAGGCCATTTGGTCCTTTGAGCCTGCTCCACCATTCATTATGATCATAGCTGATCATCCAACTCAGTAACCTGCTCCCACGTTCCCCCATATCTTTTAATCCCTTTAGCCCCAAAAGCTATATCTAACTCCTTCTTGAAAACATACAGGGACGATCTTACACCGGTCAATTGGTGGGTGAGGGGCGAAAAACAGAGTTTGCGCCCACTTTCTCGTCTCTTGCGATGTTACCAGCCCCATTCTGCTTGCAGAATCAGCCTTGTGCCCGGGAACGGCGCAAGGCTGATTTAAATATTCATTAGGTTATTTTAATATAAGCAGTGAATCCTGGAAATTTGTAATGAATAGGGAATAATTCAAACCAACTGTGTTGGTACTTTCTCATCTCTTTCTGTACGTATGTGTGGAAGAATTATTATGCTGTACTCTATCAATTCTTGTGGGTTTGTTCCACTCTTGAGCTCAGAAAGACTGTATTCTAAAGGAAGAAGGTATGACCATTTCCAGGAAATCTAGAACTCGATGTGGAGAATGCAGAACATTTGGTCACACACAATCTGGCAATTCAGAGTGAAAAACTTTCCTATTAAGGAGGTTAGAAGTGTTAAGGGACCTTGGAATGTACGTCCACAGATCCCAGAGGTAGCTGGATATGTGGAAAATGTGGTCAAAAAGGCATATGGGATATTTTCCTTTATTAGCAGAGTCATAGAATATAAGAGCTGGTAGTTTTATGCTGAAACTATATAAAATGCTAGTCAGGTAAAAGTGGAAAAAATCTTCAATAAAATATATTTTAAAAATCAAAACTGAGAAGATTGCAGGTGGGTTGGGTTAACTTATAAAATGTTTTACTTCCCAACTCCCTGCAAACTGCTTGTCCTTGTTTGGAGTGGAATGGGGGTGTGGGGGGGGGACAGTGGGGGGCCAGTCAGGGAATTATCAACTTCCTTTAATATTATTATCATACATATCATGGGTAGGATTTTACAGTCTTACTCGTCCCAAAACTGTAAAGTCACGCCCAAGATCAATGGACCTTTCCGTGGTCTGCCCCTCGCCCGCTCCCATCCCTATGGTGGGCGGGACGGTAACATTCCAGTCCACGTCTTTTTCTCAACTTATTGCTGGGTTCACCCACTTTAACATAATTTAAAATAATGGGCATCCGTGATTGCTAAACATTGAATTGAACACAGAAATAGGGTCATTACATTAGCTGTTGCCACGTGGACTGTCCATGATTCTGTCTTTATACTTAACTGAGCAGACCTGCCAAATTATGGGTAACCTATTTAGAACACTGATCATCAACCTGCCATTCCTGGCTCCAACCTGACAGCATATGGTTACAGAATCACCCTTTCTTTAATATTTGGATTTTGCTAGAAAGAGAGATGTGTTACCAAATCATTTCATCTTGCACTCAGCTAGACAAACAAGAATGCTAAATTTCAACAATGATAACAGGTTATTCTAGAGGAAAAGGGGGTGCTGATTGGTTGGCAAGTGGACTTTGATTGGCTAGACACATTGCCATGGAGAAAGCAATAGTGAGTTATCGGCTCGCCAAGCTCCCAGTTAGTTAACAAGAAAGCCACGTGGACTGTCCGTGATTCTGTCTTTATACTTAGATTTGAACACGTTCATTTTGGTTGCAAAGAATGTGTCCCTGTACATGAATGAATGTCATTACTAGCAAGTATAAATGAGCCACCTTGTATTTTGGGCAGAACTTGCTGAACAATCCTAAATGCTTCAATTTCTAAACTAGCAATCAATTTAAGATATTCAGTCAAGCTTGTAACGTGGCTTGAGGGGCCAAATGGCCTACTCTTGCTCCTATTTCTTAATATCGTACAAGGAGAATAGGGTCTTCTTTATTACTCCATCAGGATCATCAATTCCATGCAATTCAATTAATCTCCCCTCAGTCTCCTTTGTTCCAAAGAAAACAACCAGAACGAAGAGACTCGAAATGTTAACTCTGCTTTCTCTCCCTACAGATACTGTTGGACCTGCCAAGGTCTTCCAGCATTCTCTGGTCTTGTCAAAGTTTATCCAATCTTTCCTCATAATTAATATCCTTTAATTCAAGCAACATCTTCATGTTTGTACCCTCTCTAGTGTAATCACATCTAACAGTAGGGAACTGGACACACACTACTCCAGCTATGGCCTGACCAGCGTTTTATATAGTTCATATAGTTCCAGCATAAAACTACTAGCTGTTATATTTTATGACTCTGCTAATAAAGGAAAATATCCCATATGCCTTCTTGACCACTTTTCTACATGTCCAGCTACTTCAGGAATCTATGGACATGCTCTCCAATGCCCTTGACATGTTTAACATTCTTAATAGAAAAGTTTTTCACTCTGAATTTCCAGATTGTGTGTGGCCAAATGTTCTGAATTCTCCACATCAAGTGGTAGGTTTTCTGGAAATTGTCATATTTTCTTCCCTTAGAATGCAGCCTTTCTGTGCTCAGTGATGGTGGTCAAACAACCTGATAGTCTGTGCTCCACTAAACATGTCTCTTGAAAGTGACCCATGATGTCAAAAGCAGCAGAGAAGTGTGCGGCAATGAGATACATGTCATTTCTCAATTTGTGATGGAAAGAAATATAGTGATCTTAAAGGGGAAAATTTTTTGGCTTGACAAGAAGCTCCCTGTAATCTGCACCCAAGTGTGTATTCTGTACTTAAAGTTAAGCACAACTTTGTTGTCAAAAAAAGCATGGGATAAACATTCCTAAGAAGCTAACACCAACTGCTTTGAAGGCAAATGAATTGGTGAAAATGAGAACTGTCACTCGAAGAAGTCTTCAGTACCGCAAGTTGCAATGCAAAATAAATTCATCTGTGAAATGTTAATAGTCTCAATTTGTCGCCACTATCTCCATTTCTTCACTTCTGAGGCACTAGACTCCTTTCAGTTCAATACCAACCTCACAGCCCAATGTGCATCATACCTCTATGCCTTCCACATGACGATGTGAATCTTTATATAACTCTAATGAATAATTCAACAGGAATTAAGTGCTGGTATACTTGTATGACCACAAGTGAACACAAAATAAATGCACCTTTTCAATTATTCTGACAATTTAATCAGTGAACATAAGTTTCCCCAGTCCTTATTCGCTTAATGCTTGTTTAAATGTCCTTTTGATTCTCCTGTTTTAGTGCTTTTTGTAAATTCAACTTGAGAGCCATTATTATGAGCTTACCTGCTTTTGTGGTAGAAAAGGCTCACAGGACTGAGGTAAGCTCCCTCTTAGTGGTTCTGAGAAAGACCCTCTGCAGGCTGTATCATGTACCCATCTTACTGAGTAGTCTCACACATGCCATGTAAGTGGAACAGTGAGAGGAAAAGACCACTTTCTGCTGTTTTATAAATTGGCAGCCTCATGAAGTCCACTGCAGCTGCTATCATTCTATCAAGCCATGAATCTGTTTCTCCACTGATCAATGGGATAGCTGGTCTACTGGCAGCTATCAGGTCTTATAAGCTTTCAACCAACAATCTGCATGCTGGCTGTTGTGTAGGTTTCAATTGAATTCATTATTTACAGCTAGGATGGCTACCATTGTGTGAAGAAGGAGGCATTTACTATTCCTCAGCAATCTCTGAGGTACAGAGCAGTTATAGTGGCTGCAGGAAGAAATGCAGGAAAGGATGTGATATGTAGGTCAAGTTTTCCTTTGTGGTGTGGTTTGTTTGGCATTAATATTTGCTGGATCATAAAACTACTCTTCTGCTCCTGTCCGTTAATCAATTATTGATCAATACTAATACATTCCCCTAACCCCATGTGCTCTAATTTTATTTGCTTACCTACTGTGTGGGACCTTGTCAAAAGCGCTCTGCAAATCCAAATACACCATATTCACTGGTTCTCCTTTATCAATGATAGACACAATATCCTAAAAATATTCCAACAGGTTTACGAGCATGATTTCCCTTTCAGGAATCCAACTGACTCTGCCCATTTTTAAAATTATCTGAATGCCCAGTTTTTACACCCTTTATAATAGTTTCTAATCTTTTCCCTACTACTGACATCAAACTTACAGATCTATAGTTCTTGATACTCCCTCTTCCTCCATTTTTCAATAATATTATATTTTCTACTCTCCAGTCGACAGGAATATTTCCAGAATCTATCAAATATTGAAAAACAACAAGAAATGCATGCACTATCTCTATTGCCACCTCCTTCAACACACTGGAATGAAGCTTATCTGGTCCAGGAGATTTATCAACCTTTGATCCAATTAATCCAAGCACTGTCTCTTTACTGATATTAGTACATTTAATTCTTCAGTTCCACCAGTCCCATTGTCACCTATTATTTATGGAAGATTTTCTGTGCCTCTCATGAAGACACTCACAACTGTTTAGTTTCTACACCATTTCCCTTTTCTCCACAATAAAATCTCCTATTTCCACTACAATGGGCCCACATTTGTCTCAGCTAATCATTTTCTTTTCACATAAAAAAGCTTTAACAATCCATCTTTATGTTCCTCAAGAGTTTGCATTCATATTCTCTTTTCCTTTTCTTAATCAGTTTCTTTGTTAGGTTTGAAATTGTTCCCAATTCTCAGTAAAATCACTTTTACTGGTAAGTGTTTGTATTTTCCCAATTCATCATAGCCAATTTTCTCCTTTCCTTTCTTCAGGATAAGACGTTAATTTCAGAACAAACTATATTGTATTCAAACTTAATGTAACGTTGTATCATATTATGGTTACTATTTCCCAAAGACTCCTTTACAGCAAGATTACCAATTAGCCTTCTCATTACATAACATTAAATCCAATATCCCTCATTGGCCCCTGAACATATACAATGTAAACTCACCTCATACACACTCAAGGAATTCCTCCTCCATAACATGAGTGCATTATTCATAGCTTATCCTTTCTGTTTTCAGGTACTGATAGGTTTGTTTTATATTTTGATCATTTTCTCTGTTCAGTTCAGTCTTGCAGCTGCAGTGTTTCTTGTCTACTTCCCCATCTCCTTTGTTCTTGGGTGGGCCTTTCTCTAGTCTTTTTACCAGTTTAACTTTTTCAGCATTTTTTATTCTTTTATTCTTTTAGTATATTTTTGTTGATTCACTTAGATAATTTGTTATACTATCAACCAATTTCCTTTTTCCAACACACATTCATGTATCATTCAATTCATTAGCTTCCTCCAAACACTGGGTTGAACTTTATGTGCTCCCACTGGGATATTTTTGATGTGAGACACATAAAATGGAATGGGTGCCCAGGCACCTACCTTATTACCCATCTCTGGACTCACCCCCATAACAGATTAGATGGGAATCAAGGGTCAATTAAGCTTGTTAACATCTGATGATGAGGATGATGTGGGGTAAATCCAAGTACTTTTACTCATCTATTCTATTCAAGCACAGGAACAGGAGAAAGCCCTTTCGTTCCCCTTTTCAATAAGGTCATGTTAGATCTGTAGGTTAATGGCATATACCAAACTTTGCCTCATATTCTTTAGAATACAAAAATCTACCAACATCAGATTCAGCATCAATTGCCATTTGCAAGACAGAGTTCCTTCCAAACTTCTAGCAGCACCTTGTATGTGGAATTATTTCCCAATTTCCTGATAGATATGATTCTAATTTATATACTATTCCTTAGTCTCAGTCTCTCCAAAAAATGGAAATATTTCTCTCCATCTACTACATTAGTTTCCCTTAATATATGGAAAATGTGAATCAAAACACAACTTAATATTCTAAATTCCAGGGAATAATCTGTTGTTGCCATCTTGGAAAATGCTGAGTGCCTTACATTCAGCATGAGATCCAACTGGATGCAAAAGTTCATTTTCAAAGTAACATTTGTTTACATACTCAGGATTACAAAGCACTCGGACGAAGACACTACTTGTCTCTTAGGCTCTCCCCATCCTATTCTATGTGACTGGGCTTATAGTAAACTTTGTTGTCTAACCAAAGCTTTGTAAAGTTGAAGCATGACTTCTACTGCACCACCCGCACCCCCCCCACCCCCGCACCCCCCCCCCCCCGTACTTTAGTTATTAATATTCCACTAGCCTATCTGATTACTTTCTGCACCTATTCACACATTTCTATACTGCCCTGCTAGCTCTTAGTCCCTGACAGACTGATCTACTCCTGTACCTAATTAAATTTGGCTTTTTAAGGACACTCAGATCTGACTTCATGAAGAGTCATACAGAGAACATAGAACACTACAGCACAAACAGGCCCTTCGGCCCACAAGTTGCTCCGATCATATCCATACCTACCAGGCCATAGAACTATCTGTAACTCCCAATACCATTAAATCCCTTGTACTCATCCAGAAGTCTCTTAAAAGACCCCAGCGAGTTCGCCTCTACCACCACCGATGGCAGCCGATTCCACTCACTCACCACCCTCTGAGTGAAAAACTTACCCCTAACATCTCCTCTGTACTTGCTTGCCAGCACCTTAAACCTGTGTCCTCTCGTAGCGACCAGCCCTGGGAGATAGCCTCCGAGAATCCACCCCATCTATGCCTTTCAACATTTTATAAACCTCTATCAGGTCGCCTCTCAACCTTCGTCTCTCCAGGGAGAAGAGACCTAGCTCCCTCAACCTATCTTCATAAGGCATGCCTCCCTATCCAGGCAACATCCTTGTAAATCTCCTCTGCACCCTCTCAATCGCTTCTACATCCTTCCTGTAGTGAGGCGACCAGAACTGCGCACAGTACTCCAAGTGGGGTCCGACAAGGGTCTTATAAAGTTGCAGCATTACCTCCCGGCTCCTAAACTCAGTCCCTCGATTAATGAAGGCCAGTACACCATACGCCTTCATGACCACATCCTCCACCTGCTAGGCCGATTTAAGAGTCCTATGGACCCGGATGCCAAGATGCTTCTGCTCCTCAACACTGCTAAGACTCCTACCCATGATATTGTAGTCCTTCATCCCATTGGACCTGCCAAAATGGACCACTACACATTTATTCACGTTGAAGTCCATCTTCCACTTCTCAGCCCAGTCTTACATCCTATCTATGTCTTGCTGCAACTTCTGACATCCCTCCAGACTATCCACAACACCACCAACCTTTGTATCGAACTTACTAACCCTTCCCTTCACTTCCTCATCCAGGTCATTTATGAAAATGACAAACAACAAGGGTCCTAGAACAGATCCCTGGGCACTCCACTGGTGACCGACCTCCATACAAATACTGAAAAATAACTAGTGATTAAAGAAAGTAAGTTCCAGATATTTTTAAAACTCAAAATTAAATAGGAGCAGGAGTAGGCCAGTCTGCCCCTCAAACCCATTAAAATGCTGATATTGGGTCCATATGCCAGGGATGAAATTAATTATTTCTTGAGGTGATTGCTGGGATTCAATTCCATCATTTCTTGTTCCAACAGTAAGACACAATGCCAATTTTACACCAAGAGGTTGGGAGACTCCCTCCATGCAGCTTCCAGGCCGTTGTTTCCATTAGAAATAATACCATGTATAACCTTAACCAGTGTGGTGCTGATGTAATGCTGCTAGCCACCCTTTTGCACTGTAAAAAGTAAAACAAAAATGGGGTAAGATAGGCAGTTGATCCGATCCTGCTAATTTCTTGCTAGGTAGATTAGTTCAAATGAGTCTAAAAAAACTCTGTGTATACAAAGGTCCGTTGACTTCAGGTGAGAATTTCTGGCCTTGATATAAGTGTGAATGGAAATTCCCACCCTGTGAAAGTCTGGCAATTTTAATTTAAATTGATTTGATTTTGATTTGACTTATCTTGATTTATTATTGTCACATGAGTTAACATAGAGTGAAAAGTATTGTTTCTTGTGCACAATACAGACAGAGCATACCATTCATAGAGAAGAAAAGAAGAGAGTACAGAATGTAGTGTTACAGTCATAGCTAGGGTGTAGAGAAAGATCAACTTAATACAAGGTAAGTCCATTAAAAAGTCTGACAGTAGCAGGGAAGAAGCTGTTCTTGAGTCAGCTGATACATGACCTCAGACTTTTGTATCTTCTTCCTGATGGAAGAAGGTGGAAGAGAGAGTGTCCTGGGTGCGTGGGGTCCTTAATTCTTCTGGCTGCTTTGCCAAGGCGTGGGAAGTGTAGACAGAGTCAATGAATGAGAGGTTGGTTTGCATAATGGATTGGGCTACATGCAGAACCTTTTGTAGTTTCTTGTGATCTTGGGCAGAGTTGGAGCCATACCAAGCTGTGATACAACCAGAAAGAATACTTTCTATGGTGCATCCATAAAAGTTGGTGAGAGTCATAGGTGACATCCCAAATTTCCCTAGTCTTCTGAGAAAGTAGAGGCATTGGTAGGCTTTCTTAACTATAGTGTTGGCATGGGGCAACCAGGACAGGTTGTTGGACACCGAAAACCTTGAAACTCTCAACTATTTCTATTTTGTCCCTGTTGATGTAAACAGGGGTATGTTCTCCTCTATACATCCTCAAGTTGATGACAATCTCCCTCATTTTGTTGACATTGAGGTAGGTATGAGTTCACCAGATTCTTTATCTCATTCCAATATTCTGTCTTGACATTGTTAGAGATCCAACCGACTATGGCGGTGTTAGCAAACTTGAAAATCGAGTTGGAGGGGAATTTGGCCCCACAGTCATAGGTGTATAAGGAGTATAATACAGAGCTGAAAATACAGCCTCGTGGAACACCTGTGTTGAGGATTGTCATGGAGGAGGTGTTGTTGCCTGTCCTTACCGATTGTGGTCTGTGCGTTAGGAAGTTCAGGATCCAGTCCCAGAGGGAGGTGCCGAGGCCCAGGCCATGGAGTTTGGAGATGGGCTTCGTAGAAATAATGGTGTTGAAGACTGAGCTATAGTCAATAAATAGGAGTCTGCCATTGGTGTCTTTGTTATCTATGTGTTCCAGGGTTGGGTGCTGGGCCAGGGAGATGGCGTCTGCTGTGAACCTGTTGCAGCAGTAGGCAAATTGTATTGGATCCAGGCAGTCCAGGAAGCTGGAATCGATTTGTGTTATGACTAACCTTTCATAATGATGGATGTCAGAGCCACCGGCCAATAGTCATTAAGGCACGCTGCTTGGCTTCTCTTAGGTGCCAAGATGATGGTTGTCTTCGTGAAGCAGATAGGGACTCAGATTGTTGTAAAGAGAGTTTGAAGGTGTCGGCGAATACTCCCACCAACTGGTCCACACAGGATCACAGTGCTTGTCCGGGTACCCCATCCAGGCCAGTTGCTTTCCATGGGTTGACTTTTGAAAAATCTGCTGTGACATCTGCAATGGTGACCCCAGATACAGGTTCATACAGGCTTCCAGAATAGAGGGCATGCTCTCGCTGACCTCTTGCTCAAAATAGGCATAGAATGCATTGAGTTTATCAGACAAGGGAGACCAGATTTTACATGCCTTCCTCTTGTGGCCTATAATGTCTTGCAGACCTTGCCATAATTGGCGGGGTCGATGCGGCTAGCCTGGGACTCTAGTTTGGTCCGGTACTGTCTTTTGGCGTCTTTGATGGATCTCCATAGATCATGTCTGGCTTGCTTATAGAGGTCAGCATCGCCTGACTTGAATGCCTCAGGCCTGGACTTTAGCAAGCAGTGGATATCCCTGTTCATCCATGGTTTCTGGTTGGGGAATACACAGATTTGCTTCTTTGGTACACAGTCTACATTGTCAGCCACTTTAGGACTTGAACAGCAGGTTAGGTGTAAAGATTCGCATTTTAATCAGTAATCTCTAAACTGTCTGTGCTTTATATGCTCTGTCCGAGGCCAGAACTCTCCATTCACCTGACGAAGTGGGAGTCCCCTCGAAAGCTTGTGAGTTTACTATCAAATAAATTGGTTGGACTAAAACCTGGTGTTGTCAGACTTTTCACACAGTCTACACTACATGAAGTCAGTTACTGTAGTGGCATACTTGCTCAGGCTAGTCACAGAGGTTTTAAATACTGACCATTCCACTGACTCCAAGCAGCCCCGCAGGAGATCATCCGATTCCTCAGATCAACATTACATGACTTTCCTTGATGTCTTCTCCTGCTTCAGTTTTTGCTCGTAAGCCGGGAGCAGGAGCACAGTCTTGTGGTCTGATTTGTCAAAGTGTGGGTGGGTGATAGAGCAGTAGGTGTGTTTAATATTTGTGTTGCAGTGGTCTAGGATGTTTGGGTCTCTGGCGGAACAAGAGACGTTTTGGTGGTAACTTGGTAGAACACTCTTGAGTTTGGCCTGATTGAAGTCCCTGGCCACAATGAGCAAGGTCTCGGGATGTTTCATCTCAAGGCTATTCATAGTGGTGTATATTTCGTTGAGCACAATTTTCATGTCTGCATGGGGTGGGATGTAAACTTAAGTAATTTAAGTTACTTCTATCAATTCTGGCTTGTAATTTTCATTCAGTCCAGCATTAGTTGAGATGGGAAAAATGCAACTCATCTCAGAACACTTGGTATAATGGAAAGAGACCAGATTGAATTCAGGGACGTGTCTTAGCAAGAGAGATTGAGCAGTTTAGGCCTATGCTCCTGGAGTACTGGAGAGGAGGTCTAATTGATATTTACAAGATGCTAAAGGGGATTGACAGAGTAGATGCAGATCAGATGTTCCCCTTGTTGAACATTCTAGAATGAGAAGTAATACTTATAGACTAAGGAGTAGCAGATTTAAAACGAAAACGAGGAGGAATTACTTCAATCAAAGAGTTGTGAAGCTATGGAATTCTCTAAGTCAGAGTAAAGTGGAATACTAAACAGATTTAAGGAGGAGATAGATAGGTTTTTAATTTGTAGCGGAATGAAGGGTTATGAGGAGTGGGCAGGAGGTGGAAATGAGGCCATGATGGTATTGAATGGCAGAGCAGGGACTCTCTTTAGCAAGGGGCTAAATTGTCTACTCCTAGTTCTTGGGTAGACATCAATGTGGTCAATAAGGATACCTGTGCATACTTGTTTCTCATTTTCATAAAATTGGATTTTAAACAGCAAGAAATGAAGTAGATTTCCTGAAGTCCTAATTAGATCAAAATCATTATTAAACAACTGCCTGGCCATTTGTTTCACTTCAATTATGGAAACACAAGAACAAATCATAGAGAAGTAGTTTTGTTAATTTTCTTGCCTGGGTGATTGTGTGTATAATCCTTGGCATCTGTTATCTCATGTTATAAATTAAATGCATCTTCCAAAGATATTGCCAGATGTCAGATATTGCTATCTCAGCAATTAAAAAGACTTCAATTTATGCAGCGTATTGTTTAATCATTCTTTCCTCTTTATTGCTGTTGGCTGTTTAAAGTTATTGTGGAATTAATTGATGCTGGAGGGAATAGCAAATTAGGGCCGAGATAGTGATGGATACTAGCAATCAGAATTAACGGCAGATGGATGGTGACAGTTCCCATACTTTCCACCTGCTATTAATATTCATGTAAAGCATAAAGTAGTAGACATAATAGTGGATTTTGTTTAATAAGGGATTATTTTTCAAATAGTCAATTAATTGCCTATAAAAGTGGATACATTTGGAAAAAGAAACAGTATAATTTCTTTCATAAAAACAGTCCAACAAAATTATTTTTATGGAGCATTAAGATATTTATTGACAATTAAGTATTTCATTTATCTGAGCCATGTGATGTTGTGAGGTAAGAAGAAATGACACAAAGTGCACAGACAAAAAGCTTTCCACATTTTTGTTAACATTCTAGATTGAAAGGAAAATAAAACCAGCAGAGGGAATCTCAGGAGAGTAACTGAAAATGACTAAAATTATTTTCTGTCCAATCATTTTACCACAGCTTTTTGTTATAATAAACAAGAGAATATATTGAAATTGGCATCTGCAAGTGAAGCATTGAGATTAGTAGGAATGACTTTAAAGGACTAAATGGATGGGATTTTATGGCCTCGCTCGGGCAAGACTGGAAATTCCTGCCTGAGGTCAATGGGGATTTCCGTTGTCAGATTCTCGCCTGCTCCGATTCCATGGTGAACGAGGTGGTACAGTTCCGGCCACTGTGCAGAACTGGAATACATTGAAGATAAATACATTTTAATGATTAGCTGACTGTTACATCAGGGCAATTGGTGCTCAAAAGGTCTAGGGGGATTGACATTCTTTTCCTGCCTGAACCAGTGGCTGTCTACAGGTATCATTCTCATAGGGCTGAATTCTTCTTGCCTGTGCAGTGTTCTTGGAGGCCAGGAGGTAGTCCCTGGCATACTGCCACTGCCAGGGAATATTCCCAACAGCAAACAAAGGTTCGAATCAGCTGCCACTCCAGGAAGGTGGATAGTCAATTACTATTTTGCAGCCTTGCCAGCATTTTGTTCCAAGCAGAGCCCCACACCTCCATCTTTTATGTGCAGAGACCACCAGCTCAATAGAGACAGCCTGCTCTGATTTAGGGGTCATTTTACTCCTACAATAAGGCCTTGGAAGCCTCAGCCAGGACTCAAAATATTTTTCCAAAGTGATTCCCCTCTGTTCCAAGAATCCCAGCAGCTTTGGCCCTCAATGTTTGCATTGTCATCACGCTTCATGTGTGTCTCTCTCTCTATACTAAGGTGTTCATACCACGTTGATGTGCCTTCGCATGTCCAATTCTCCAAGTGGGTCTGGTAAGGATTCAGAGCTGCCTGTGTACTCTGCAGCATCAGGAACCCACCAACAGTGAGCATGGAGACAAATAATTACTCCTTCTCTGGAAGATTCCATCACTGGTTTCATTGCAGGGAAGTGTGGGGCTCAGGAGTTCCATTTGTTCCAGTTCCAAAGCCCATAAAAAACTCCATCCCAAATTCTCCTCCTGCATTCATATTCTGCAGGCGCTGTAATTGTTTGAAAAAGCAAGGGGAAGCAATGGCCTAGTGGTATTATTGCTAGACTATTAATCCAGAAACTCGGCTAAAGTTCTGGGGACCCAAGTTCAAATCCCATCATGCAGCGGTGGAATTTGAATTCAATAAAAAATATCCAGAATTAAGAATCTACTGATGACCATGAAACCATTGTCGATTGTCAGAAAAACCTATCTGATTCACTAATGCCTTTTAGGGAACGAAATCTGCTGTCCTTACCTGGTCTGGCCTACATGTAAGTCCAGAGCCACAGCAATGTGATTAACTCTCAACTGCCCTCCAACGGCAACTAGGAATGGACAATAAATGCTGGCCAGCCAGTGACACCCATGTCACATGAATGAGTAAAAAAAAGTTCAATATGCTCTAAGCTACTCATAATTGATATTCAGACGAAGATGTTTTCCTCAGATATTCCCATGCCAGAAGTAATACCTGGCTGTAAGACAGCAATTTGCCCAAATGTACTGAAGCTCATTAATAAGACATGCTGCTTAGTTGCAATGCTTATTGAATCATATGAAAAACCATTCATTAGGCATTTTGAAATAAAGTTATGCTCCTTAATTATCCTCCCTATCTTATAAACTCTGTCTGTCCCATAATTCTCTGAGCTCTTCAAATTTTGGTATCTTGCACATGGCCAATTTTAATGACTCAACTACTGGTGTCTTCTTCAGCTGCCAAAGTCCGAAGCTCTGGAATTTCTCCGCAACTTTGCTGCCTCTCTTTCCTCCCTTAAGATGCTCCTGAAAACCAAGCTTTTGGCTGACTTCCATTAACATCCCCTTCGGAAGCTTGGTGTCAAATTCTATTAGATAACACTTCCTTGAAACACCTTTGAACATTTCAGTACATTAAAGGTGTTATAAATCAAGTTGCTGCTGTTAAATCGACTGAATTTCTTGGTATTTGAGTCAATAGCTTGAACTGTTGTTTTTGCAACTCAAAGTTAGAAACTTTGCTGGTTCACCTAAGAACATAATAAGAACATAGGAACAAAAGAATTAGGAGCAGGGGTAAGTCAGCTGGCCCCTCAAGCCTGCAGTGCCATTCAATAAGATCATGGCTGATCTTTTCACGGAGTCAGCTCCAGTTACTCCCAACTCACCATAACCTTTAACTCCTTTACTGTTCAAAAATGTATCTATCTTTGCCTTAAAAACATTCAATGAGGTAGCATCAATTGCTTCACTTGGTAGGGAATTCCACAGATTCACAACTCTTTGGGTGAAGAAGTTCTTCCTCAACTCAGTCCTAAATCTGCTCCCCATTATTTTGAGGCCATGCCCACTAGATCTAGTTTCACCTGCTAGTGCAAACAATTTCCGTGCTTCTGTCTTCTCTAATTCCTTCATAACCTTATATGTTTCTATAAGATCTCCTCATATTCATGGAAGTGAGCAAACAATATGCTCTGTTGCGGGTGTGCGAGGGGAACTTCACACTCTGCCTAAGACTCACTCCTTTAATAACTGTTCTGCATTCCAAAGGGTATGCAGTGGATTGAGGGGGCAATCCAGAGATTGAGGCTGATACTTTGGGGATGTGAGTATCCCCAGAGGACGTGAATTCAAATCCCACTGCAGCAGCAGCTGGTGGAATTTTAATTCAATTAATTATGAAGCTACGCTCATTAATGGTGACAATGCCAACGATGGTCAATTATCTTAAAAACCCATCTAGTTCACTAAGGTCTTTTAGGGATGGAAATCTGCCATCTTTACCCAGTCTGGCCCACATACGATAGCAGAGTCACAGCAATGTGGTTGACTCTTAACTTTCACTCTGAAATATCTAGCAAGCCATTCAGTACAAGGGCAATTGGGATGGGCAACAAATGCTGGCCTTGCCAGTGACGCCCATGTCTCATAGAAGAATAAAGCAAAACACAGTGTGTTGGCCATAGGAAAGCAACATCAGAATCAGCAGCAGATTTAAAGAACAAATGGCATTGTGCTTTCTCATCCATTATCAATGTGTCCCGGCCAGGAGACAGAAAGAAAAATAGATATATATTAACTACATCAACCCAGCCACTCTAAAAAAAGTATTTATATTTTTAAAAAAGTGGACCTAGCCTTTACTTTGACTAGCCATAGCTCATACCAAAGGAATTCCTAACCTTCTAAAATCAGAGACACACTGGGCAGGATGTTTGGGCCACACTTGCCCTAAGACCATAAAATCCCGCCTGAGGTCAATGGACCTTTGCATGGTCTGCACTCTGCCACTACGATTCCTGTGACAGGCGGGATGGGAAAATTCCACCCATTAGCTCTAAAAAAGTGTGAATGCCCATTCCTGGAATGCACAAAGCTTCTTCATATTTTGAAAGAACACTGGCCACCGATATGTCTGCAAAGGACAAAAGGACCTGGGTTTGATTCCCGGCTTGGGTCACTGTCTGTGTGGAGTTTGTGCATTCTCCTCGTGTCTGCGTGGGTTTCCTCCAGGTACTCCGGTTTCCTCCCACAGTCCAAAGATGTGCTGGTTAGGTTGATTGGCCATGCTAAAAAATTGCACCTTAGTGTCCTGGGATGCGTAGGTTAGAGGGATTAGTGGGTAAAGTATGTAGGGATATGGGGTAGGGCCCGGGTGGGACTGTGTTTAGTGCAGACTCGATGGGCTGAAGAGCCACTTTCTGCACTGTAGGGTTCTCTGAAAAGGGACACAGACTCCTATAAAACACCTCAAGATCCCAGACCTGGGGAAATTCATCCTTTGTCCAACACTCAGGAGAAGCAGTAGGAAATATGCCACTTCCCGCATGCTGATAGAATCAGTAATATTTTCATATGGGACTGAACTCAGCCAGTTAACATTTAACGTCAGAAGAGAAGCAGAACTCCAGGCCAACAGCCTGTCAGCCATTTTACCTTCAAGCAGGTAGCAGCAGAAAGACATCTCTCCCTGTCTCTGTGCACCTCTCCCAAAATGGAAGTCCTCACTTCAGCAAAGATGAATCACCCTGCAGCAGTCAGCTTACTACCCTCTGAAGGAATACACTATTGAATGTTTCATTCTGGACTTAGACAAAATCATAATTCTTATTTTTTAATCATGATCTTGCCCCAAACCCCTTTATTCCCCTTATTCCTTTTTTATTGTGTGAGTACGAAAGGGGAAAATATGGTGAAGCCCCCTCCCATGTTGTGGGAGTGCAAAATTAACCGTCTCTCATTAGAATTTTTAGAGTCCCACAGTGTAGAAGGAGGCCATTTGACCCACCAACCACAATCCCACCCAGGCCCTATCCCCATGACCCCATGCATTTACCTTAGCTAGTCCCCCTGACATAAAGGGAAAATTTAGCAATCCACCAAACCCGCACATCTTTGGACTGTTTGAGGAACACACAGAGGAAATCCACGCAGACATGGGGAAAATGTGCAAACTCTACACAGACAGTGGCCAAGCCAGGAATTGAACCCAGATCCCTGGCACTATAAGGCAGCAGTGCTAACCACTGTACCACTGTGCTGCCCCTTATTTTACCTTATCTTGCGTTTGCTGTGGAGGTTACTCATAGAAGATTGGAACATTCCAAACTGAAGTGCTGAGGAAATTATGCTATCACTTAAAAAAGGGGAAATCAAAAAATCAAAAGCACCTTTGTTTGGATGGATAATGAGAGGAGAGATCAAGACTATTTAAGTTAATCCTTCTCCAGTCAGTAACAAATGTTTAATATTGTACCAATCAATTTTGTTGAAGTTTTGCTGACGTTCATGCCAGTGGGATCTTACGGTCCTGTCAATGGCGCACCCTGCTGCAGGTTGCCTAGCAGTGAGGAGTGCATTCAATATAAAACTACATTGACAACAGAGGGCCCCAGCAAGTGGCACACTGCCTCCTGCCACCATGAAACACACCAGAGGGAAGGAGAAAAATCCTGCCCATATGTGCATATACATATTTTCTTTCCTTTTTCTTTCCATCTCCCTTCTGCTTTTGAGGGTGCCAAATCATGCTGACAGGCAGTCTCACTGCACTGAACTCCATAGTGCAATAGTCTTGTAACTTTTCTTCATATACAAAGTAGATAGTGAAAGTTGACTCTGTGGAAGACATTTCAGCTGGACCCAATGCTACTTTCACCAAACATGCAGTGTCCAGACGGTGCCAATGTATGCTGATCAGAATTCAGTCTCTGGCTTTTCAGCCTAGTGATCCACATGCATCTTGCAGCAAACTCTACAACCGAGATCAGCTGGCAATACCACAGATTGAGGATTAAACTTGGCATCATCCTGGTCTGTGGGACTCCACAAAGGACAATGCATGGTGAATTTATCTTCTTATTTGTCTATGTGTTTTTCCTGACTTGGTTCCCATACATGAATTTCTTCCAACATTAGAAAATGGCACAAAATTGACTGCAGACTGTTTTTTGACATCACATTATGTTGAAAGCACAAAAGCTTTTGTGAGCATATTATGTCACAACTCCAGCTTATAGAAAATTCATTCAATTGAAAGAAATTATTTGAACTTCAGACCAAAATGAGATTGAAAATGATACCCCTAGTTAAGTGTTTGGTATTTTGAGAGTTGGATCGTTAAATCACTTCAGACATTGCTTTGAAAAAATGAAATCCAAGGTTAAAGTCTTATGACGAGAGTCCATTTTCCACTTGTTTGCAGAGTATTCATTCACTTCCAACCTGTGTTTGTCTGTAGCACTGTGGATCAGTCCTGTAAAAGGACTCCAGCGTGTGGTTATATATCTGTGATCAGCACAGTAACTTTCCTTTAGACATCAGTTCAGACTGAAACATAATTCAGCTTTAATTAGTGAATGCATTTGGTGTGACAACTACCGATATCTTTACTTGTACAACAATATTGTTAGAGTAGCTTAAGTATTGAATTTTTTTAGTGAGTGATTAATCTCTGTTATAGCTCTTGTGAAAGGTAATCTATATTTTAAATTTTGGCTTTATCACTACGTTTAAAATTAATCTATTGACCAATCAGTTTGTATCCCATCCTCCCTCATTGCAATTTAATGCTTTATGATGTGATCCTCTAATTAGATTCTTTGTGCCAAGCTGAAGAATATTCTAAGGAAATATGATCACAAATTTGCAGAGCAGTGAAACAGGGTAATTAAACCCCTAGAAAAGTTGAATGTTGGGGACACCTAAGCAACAGTAGCCATAAATCAGCTTATGAATCCAGAAGGTGAGAAAGAACAGAGAATGATGACTTTAGAGCCTTGGATTCAAATGAAAATAAAGGAAAAAGGCAATCAAACATTAAGAAGTATTTGTGAAAGATACCTCTTAAATACTATAGCTAAATTATTAACGGAGTAAAAAAGTATAAGGGAGAGCATTTATGAATAAAAGTGCTTGCCGATCTGAATAAATTACCGATCATAGAATCAATGCAGAACAGAAGGCTGCTATTTGGCCCATCGTGTCCATGCTAGCTCTCCTAAGAAACAATTCACATTCTGCCACTCCACTAAACTCTCCCCAAAGCCCTGTACTAGAAAGACACCTACAAAGCAGAGGCTGTGTAGCGAGCTTCCCGCTGGATGTCATAGCCTCCATAAGTCACCAGCAGTCGGATTTCCGGCACCATCAGCTCTGTGACAGAAATCGGCGCAAAGCTGTGTAATTTATACTAATGAGGATTTTAATATAATTTGCATGGCCAGACTGAAACCTCCAGACTATTAGAGACTCCCCTCCCACCAGGAGTGTTTCACTCCAGCTGGGTTTACAATAGATCTCCATTTGCTGTGAGCTGGTGACCTGACCTTGTTGGAGTGAAGCGGGGGCCATTGGGACTGCGGGGTGGGAGGGGGTGTGGGGATTGGGAGATCAGGGCTTGTGGAGGTGGGAGGGAGGTTGAAGTGGGCCAGACAGGGCTCAAGACTGGCCAGCAGGAGTCCTGGGGGCCAGAAATTGGGCTATGGGGGGATCACTGGGGCAGTGATGCGGGGTCAGGGGCTGGCCATTGATCAGGCTGGCCAGCATCAGGAGGGCAGCAGTGTGGGTGACTGCGCATGCACCAATCTCAGCACTGACAGATCGCACATGCACAGTGGCCCACTCAGCGCGATGGTGTTGGCTTCTTAAGTGGAAGTAGGCCCCACCCTTTGATTTTTCATGAGAATCATACCAGGGCACTCTGTATTGCACAGAGTGTGGGAGATTCATTCTGAAAATCTCACTGAAAAAAACAACTCCAGTTTTTACATGAATTCAACACTTAGAATTTTTTGGGGAGAATCCCACCTTATGTTGTCAACCACTTGCTACATACAGGCCAAAAATGTTCTTCTGAAATGGACCTCAAACATTCTGCTCTTTATTTAGAAATTAGATTTTACTTTTAAATAATTTTTAAGTCTTTCATGTGGAACATTTCATGGAAGTATAGCAAAATGTATTATGGGAAAATCCCAGGTGAAGGAAATTTAATCAGGCAGGATTTCAGTCATGTAAGCCTGTGCTGTTCCTTATTAATTAATCACAAGACAGCAATGATACCAGAGGTCACCAAGTGTGCATAGTTTTCCATCTATTCATTTTAATCAACAGAAAATCCTGCGGTGCTTGATAACTTCCATGTTTGTATTCCTTGTGTGTGTGCTTCTGCCATGCAAAGCTTTGTGACAGAAGTTCTCATCTGCAAATTTGACCTCAATATGCTGTAAGACTGAGAGAACCAGACAGAAAGAGAAGCTAAGTCATAAAAGTACAAAGGGAATGGAAATTGGAGATTTTTATTTTTCATCACCCAGCGCATTTTGTTGCGAGGCACTATCACAGCTCTGAAATTTGCTCAGTGTAATTATGAACAAAGGAATAGAATAAAAATGAATCAACGGCAGCAATCGCATCATGCATTTATACAGCTTCTTTATAATTGAAAGACATCCCAAGGAGCTTTACAGGGGCACAATGGATTTTGATCCAATGAAACTGGTATCAGAAAGGATGATGGAAGGCTTGCTTGA
Source organism: Carcharhinus amblyrhynchos (assembly GCF_965287045.1). Lineage (NCBI taxonomy): Eukaryota > Metazoa > Chordata > Chondrichthyes > Carcharhiniformes > Carcharhinidae > Carcharhinus > Carcharhinus amblyrhynchos. The sequence continues at coordinate 80,923,115 of NC_137331.1, read as the reverse complement.
AATGGTAGATTTTGAGGCAGAGTTGGTGGGGGGGGGGGGCAGTGGGGGTAGCTTAGATCCAAAGAGGTATAGGGAGAAAACTCAAAGCCTAGGTTCAAGATGGTTGAATGGATGCCACCAGTGGTGGAGTCATAGAATCATAGAATCCTACAGTGCCAAAGGAGGCTACTTGGCCCATCGAGTCTGCAACAACCACAATCCCACCCAGGCCCTATCTCCATAACCCCATACATCTACCCTAGCTAGTTCCCCTTACACTAAGGGGCAATTTTAGCATGACCAATCAACCTAACCCACACATCTTTGGACTGTGGGAGGAAACCAGAGACCCCAGAGGAAACCCACACAAACACTTGTGCATGTGCAAACTCCACATAGACTGTACTACATGAACTAAAGATGTACTACATAATTTTTTTTAGAAGAAATGATTATTTAGGAGAAAACTTGCATTGCTGGATGAGGTTACAAAGACAGTGAGGGGCAAGGCCATGAAGAGACTTTAATACAAAGACTAGAATTTTAAATATGCTGTTTTGGAAGATTGAGGCACAGTGTAGATCAGTGACTACTGAGAAGACTTTGTGTAGGAGAGTTGATAATCGGAGGCGAAGCATGGAACAGCTGATTCATAAGGTGACTGGGCCTTAGATTGGGTTCAAACAACTGGTGGCTGAAACAGGTGCAGAGGAGGGCCAAGTTACAGAAGTGAAAGTCGATAGTTAGACAACATATGGGGATAAGAAGTTCCGCTCAGGAATAAATAGAATGTCAATTTGTCAACAATCCCTTACAAGAAACAGGACTGAGGTTACGAAAGATGTGTATAAATACAAATGTACATTGGCAATGATAAAGATTTAGTGTCAGGTCTTAAGACCAATGGCATTACACTTCCCAATGTTTGGGAGACTCTGGCCATAATAGGAAATCGGGGAGAGAAAGAGAAGCCATTGCTGAAGTGCTTTTGCTAAAATCTGACACATAAATTGGAACCAATCTGAGCTGAAAATGTTGCAGCAACATTGGAAGAGATTAATATGATTGGCTGTGCCAAAGACTGCGGGGGAATGAGAATTCAATGGCCCAATAACTGTGAGTATTACGCACAACTTTACTTACGTATGACTTTAATTTTGTTCTGTGGGGAAGATAGAAAGTTGATTGGAAAGATTCACAACATTGGGCAACAACACATTCAATGGCATTTGGAAAATAAGGGTGGATTGGAAATGAAGCAGTGGTTTGGAAGGAGAAAGCACTGGTAGGTGGAATTTTTAATGAGGGGTTAATAATGATGGTTTTAAAAGGCAGAGTGGCAATACCTGAAGAAAGGAAACTATTTACAATGTCAATTGCTCTAATTTTCTGTATTTCAGCAAAATGTAAATCAGCAAAAATGCTGATTTTTGGACTCACTTTTCCATGGTAACCATTCCTTGGAAAGGTGCTGGACTGTATGGTACAATAGCAAATAGAAGATGATCCACTTTGTGGTGCAAAGCAGATCATGAAAATAAATGGGAGCACGAATAATCTGGACAGTCTATTAAAATACAAATGGCTGAAAAGTGTCCCCCAACTGAATATATTAAGTCAATTTTAATGAGGTTACTTACCTCCATCCCGCCATGGAAACTGGGTGAATGGCTGTTGAAATCACCTGTCAGCACCCTATTCCCTTGTCGTAAGCTACGTGTTTAACTTGCTCTAGTAGCACAACCTAGAAAGACACCTACCAAAATCCAATGGGTCTTCCTTAAACATGTTGATCAGGCTTTGATAATCTCACTGGGGCTGTTGGGAGTCAAATATTCTGTAATTCCTTTATGTACTTACAGAAATGTGCAATCTTGATACTCTCTTGTAGAATGGCTTAAAAAAATCTCAGCAAACAATCTGAAATGACCTGCAAAAATAGCTAAATGTTTGTTTAATTGATATAAACAGTAAATCATTGACTGCGGCACAAACATTGTTTGTGAGATGTGGTGGCACAGAACACATATCAAGAATAATAAATAAATCAAGAACTCCAGACTACGGTAGATATCACTGAGAAACACCAAATATTCTTCACAGAAAGGAAGATTGAAGCACCAATGTTCAAAACAGGAATGGAAATCTATCACATGCGAGATTGTTAGAATCATAGAAAAATTACAGTGCAGAAAGAGGCCATTCAGCCCATTGTGCCTGTGCCGGCCAAAAAGAAAAAATACACTAGCTGCTCATTTCAGCTCCACTTTCCAGCACCTGACCCTTGTAGGTTACTCCTCTTCATGATGCACATTCACGTTGCTGTGCTATCACACACTAGAAGATGCTGAAAGGATATCATGAGAAATGTATGAAACTTGAAGGAAAAGCTGCCAATGTGTGAAGTGATAATGAGAAGGTTAGCTGAAAGACACTTAGAATTGATAGTATGTTCAGTCATTGTAGAACAGCAATCAATAAAGCAAGCAGAACATTGAACTAAATGGGCCAGACAGTAAAGAGCAGCTTTTGCTTTAGGAGACTATAACCAGCAAAATGAAGAGCTGGGCTTACTATTCCTTACAAGCCTAGCTTACACATTTATTACTAAACAAGCTCTCTTTTCTTCTGGTACCTTGCTCAATGACAAGGAGGTAAAGAAGAAATTTAAGGGAAGCATAAGGCCTGCATGTCCAATTTAAAGTGATATTGTTATATAGTTGAGTTCAGGAAGTTAGTGAACAGATTAGCAAGCAGGACCTCAAAGGTAATATTCTCTGGATTACTTCCCAAGGCCATGTGCTAGGGTGCATGGAAATAGGACAACACACTAGGTGAATGGTGACTGGGAGGCTGGAGAAATGGTGTAGGTGAGAAGGCTTTAGACTTCTGGGGCATTGTGACCAGTTCTGGCAAAGATGGGATCTATGGAAGCCAGAAGATCTACATCAAAAGATCTTCATCTAGGATGAATGCCCTTGCAGGGAGATTTGCTAGTGTTGTTGGGAAGGGATTAAGCTAGATTGGCAGAGGGATGGGAACCTGAGGGCAGACTAATTTAGGACAAATTCAGAACAGGAAGGAGGAGACAGAAAATCAGTGAGTAATTCTGAAAGACAGAAGAAGCAGAGGTGAAAAGGTTTACAGCACAGGAATCTGATAATATTAAAAGATATTTATATAAATGCAAGGACTATTGCAAAAAAAGCCCAGATAGTCACATTAACGGAAATGTGGCTTAAAGAGGGGCACAACTGGAATTCCCTGCCCAAGCTTTAAATTGTCCATCGAATTTTCCATCCCACTGCGACAATTCTCGCAGCAGGCAGGATGGGAAAATTTACCCTGAAATTATAAAGTACGGGGATGAAGAAAAAAAGATAATCAGGAAAGCAAAAAGAAAAATGAAAAAAAAAGATTGGCAGGTAAAATCAAAGAAAACCTAAAGATATTTTACCAGCACATTAAAAGCAAGAGAGTAACTTGGGGAAAGTAAGGCTTATCAGAGATGTACATGGTACCTTGTGCACGCATGCTGAAGATGTGGACAGTGTTCTCAATGAGGACTTTGCTTCTGTCTTCACTAAGGAGAGGGATGATACTGATATTCTAGTTAATTAAGAGGAGTGTGAAATATTAGATACAATAAGCACAGTGAGAGAAAAAGTATTAAAGGGACTGACATCCTTGAAAGTAGATAAATCACTAAGTCTGAATGGATTTTACTCCAGGTCATTAAGTGAAGCCAGGGGGGAAGTAGCAGGCACTCTGAGAATCTTTTTAAATTCACAAATGAAACAGGCAACGTCCAAGAGGAATGGAGGTCTGTGAACATTATACCATTATTTTAAAAGGGTGTGAGTGATCAGCTGAATAATTACAGGACAGACTGTTTGCCTTCGCTGGTGGACAAATTATTAGAATCAACTCTGAGAGACAGATGAACTGTCATGTAGAAAATTTATTAATCAGAGATAGTCAGCATGGTTTTGTTAAGGGAAGTTTGTGTCTTACTAATCGGATCAAATTTTTTGAGGAAGTAACAAATGATTGATGAAGATGGTGCAGTGGATGTTGTCTACATAGATGTTAGTAAGAGATTTGGCAAAGTGACACATGGCAAACTGATTATATTTGATTTGATTTATTGTTGTCACAAGCATTGGAATACAGTGAAAAGTATTGTTTCTTGCATGCTATACAGACAAAGCATACCATGCATAGAAATGGAAAGGAGAGAGTGCAGAATGTAGTGTTGCAGTTATAGCTAGGGTGTAAAGAAAGATCAACTTAATGCAAGGCAAGTCCATTCAAAAGTCTGATGGCAGTAGGGAAGAAGCTGTTCTTGAGTCAATTGGTATGTGACCTCAGATTTTTGTATCTTTTTCTCAATGGAAGAAGGTGGAACAGAGCATGTTCAGGGTGCGTGGGTCCTTAATTATGCTGGCTGCTTTGCAGAGGCAGTGGGAAGTGTAGACATGTTAAAAAAGTAAAAGCCCATGGGATACTGGGGAATGTGGTGAGCTGGATCCAAAACTGGTTCATCGGCAGGAAACAAAAGATATTGGTTAATGGATCTTTTTGAGAAATGAAACTGGTTGCCAGTAGTGTTCCACAGGGCTCGGTCTTAGATCCCTTGCTGTCTGTTGCATATAATGTTTTGGACTTATTTGCGGGTAATATGATTGGAAAATTTGCAAATGACAAAAACATTGCCCAGGTAGTTGAATGCTATTAATCATTTGGCTGTGTGCACAGAAATTTGGCAGGTGGGTGGCACAGTGACATAGTGGTTTGCACTGCTGCCTCACAACTTCAAGGACCCGGGTTCAATTCCTTGGGTGATTGTGTGAAGTTTGCACATTCTTCCCATGTCTGCATGAGCTTTCTCCGGGTAACTCTGGTTTCCTCCCACATTCCAGAGATGTGCAGTTTAGGTGGATTAGCAATGCTAAATTGCTCCTTAGTGTCCTAAGATGTGTAGGTTAGATGAATTAGCCATGGTAAATATGTGGGGTTGCAGGGATATGGTGGGGGAGAGGACCTGGATAAGATACTCTGTCAGACAGTCGGTGCAGACTTAATGGGCCAAATTGCTCCTTCTGTGCAGTAGGGATTCTATGATATGATATATGATTCTGTGATATGGAATATATATCCATGGTCAATGAATAATTGCTAGGATTTCATTTATCTTCAAAGGCTTCATAAAATGTCAAAAAGTGATGAGCAAGACTGAAATGAAGGATAAACCAACATAGAAGATACAAATGGAGTGTGTGATCAAGTTATAAAAAGGGCATTGCATCCACAACTCTGTTTTTGTTGTCAGAGAAATGAATGAACTGCTGCATGATATGGGTCCAAGGAGACTGCTTTCTTTGGCATTTCAAGGCATTGATCCCAGAGGATAGTGTTAGCAAGCAGGACAAGGCATGGGTGAGGAGACAGACAGAATTTTCAGCTCCAGCAGATTTGCATTGTTGGATACATCATAGGATGCACATTTTCAAATTTCTGATACAGAGGCACGGTTAGTTTAAGTAATAGTCACACACAAGTCCTAGTCTGCAGACCATCCTGTTTGTTTTAAGAAGAATATTGTTGGGATTTGGACTCTATATGGGAATCATAGGGAGCGACCTTGACTCCACTCTCGCCATCCACAGGAATGGTGGCTGGGGCTCAAGATTCGATGAAACCCCGGAAGTCGCAGCTTTTGTCTTTTCTCACCGTTTACAGAAATATTGCTTTCCTTCTTTTCCCCCCACTGCAGTTCGCTCTCCTCTCCCCACCCCACTAAGACCATCTGTTGCATGTTTCTGGTTGTGTTTTGACACTCTGCTTACCTTTGCTCTGCCATTTACATGCTCTGATCACTTAATGGATGCTACCAGCACTCCTTTTTTGTATATGATATCTTTGTCAACACCACCACCCCCTCACCCTAACAGTATAAGTATCATCCTGTGTTCTATTGTCTTCAGCTTTGATGAAAGTGCATCCAGGCTCGTTAGCTTTATTGTCCCTCCACAGGTGCTGCCATTTTCCAGCATTTTCTGTTTTTGAACCAGTAGATGTGTTGTATTTGGGCTTCTAGAAGATGTTTGACAAGGTGCGTCACAAATAGTTAAGACATTAGAGCGTATGGTGTTGGTAGTAGTATATTGGCATGGGTAGAGAATTGGCCAATGGGCAGGAAACAACGAGTGGGAATAAGGGATTTTTTTTGTCAGGTTGGCGACTTGTAACCAGTAAGGTTCCACAGGGATCAGTACTGGGACTACAACTATTTACAATATATATTAATGACTTGGAGGAAGGAAGTGAATGTACTGTAACCAAATTTGCAGATGACACAAAAATAAATGGAAAGGAAAATTGCGAGAGGGATACAAACAGTTTACAAAGAGATTTAAATAGGTTAGGTAAATGGGTAAAAAGTTGGCAAATGGAGTACAATGTGGGAAAATGTGAAGTTGTTTATCTTGTAAGGGAGAACAAAAGAGCAGAGTGTTATTTAAATGGAGAAAAATTGCAGAAAGCTGCAACACAAAGTTCCCAGTCTATTTTAACTTCTGACATTTCCAGTCCATCTTAATTACTGAAGCCACACAATTCTCAGCTGCCTGTTGAATGTTTTCTCTCTCCCTCTGTCTGGTGGAAATTACTTCCTAAGTTTGTAGATTTTCTAAAATGACTAAGACTATACAATTGATTCTCCCAAGTACATTTTAATTGACTGAACAACTGATGTTTAATATCGGATTCTTACAGCAACTCTTAGCCCTGTAACAATTACTTTAACCACTAACTAAATCTAATATTGAGCTCTTATGGCAAACACTCAACCTGTGACAAATATCCATTGACTGACAATGTCCTACACAAATGCAATCTTTCGAGCAAGTGGACACCCTTAACTTTCTGCTAATAATTACCTTCCAGCAAGTGCCCTGTGACAAATGCTAACTATTGGCAAGTGAAGGCGTATGCAATACTTGCCTTTATTAGCCAAGACATAAGCAGGGTGTTATGATGGAGCTGGATAAAATGCTCATTAAGCCTCAGTTAGAATATTCTGGTTACCACACAATAGGAAGGATGTGATTAGGCTAGAAAGAATGCAGAGGATATTTGCCAGGATGTTGCCTGGGCCAGAGAGTTTCAGCTATGAAGAAAGACTGGGGCTGTTTTCCTTGCAGCAGGGAAGGCTGAGGGAGATCTGACTGAAAAGTGCAAAATTGTGAGGGACGTAGATAAGGTAAATAGAAAGAAACTTTTCCCCTTAGTAGAGGGGTCAATAACAAGGGCCATAGGTTTAAGGTAAGGAGCAGGAGCTTTAGAGGGGATTTGAAGAAAAGCTTTTTCACCCAGAAGGTGGTGGGAATCTGGAACTCACGGCCTGAAAGGTGGTAGAGGTGGGAACACTCACAATATTTAAGAAGCATTTAGATAAGCACTTGAAACATCATAGCATACAAGATTATGGACCAAGCAGTAGAAAATGGGAGTAGAGTAGTTAGGTACTTGTTGTCTGGTGCAGACATGATGGGCCGAAAGGCTTTGTGTTGTAATTCTTAATGAGTGGAAACTTCCTGTCTTGCCCTCCAGGGGAATTGTAGCGGGTGGGACTCGGACAATGCAAAGGTCTGATGACCTTGGGTGAGATTTTCCGGTTTTAGGGTGAGGGTGGATGGAAAACCCTGCCCTATGAATCTAAATGCAAATTCTGCAGTGATTTTGCCCTTTTACCTTCTATCTGCCAGTTGCTTTGCAATATTTAGCTCATGTATGTGCACCTGATCAACACAAACAACTTCTAGCCCAATACATAAGAACATAAGAAATAGGAGCAGGCGTAGGCCATCTAGCCCTTCGAGCCTGCCCCGCCATTCAATAAGATCATGGCTGATCTGAACTGGCTCAGTTCCACTTTCCCGCCTTCTCCCCATAACCCTTAATCCCCTTGCCTATCAAAAGCCTATCTACCCACGTCTTAAATATATTTAGCGAGGCAGCCTCCACCACTTCAACGGGCAGAGAATTCCAGAGATTCACCACCCTTTGAGTGAAGAAGTTCCTCCTCAACTCCGTTCTAAACTGCCCCTGCCTTATCTTGAGGCTGTGCCCTCTAGTCCTACTGTCCTTTCTGAGCGGGAAGAGCCTCTCCACCTCTATCCTATCCATCCCATTCATCATCTTATACGTCTCAATGAGATCTCCCCTCATTCTTCTAAACTCTAATGAGTACAAGCCTAGTTTATTCAGCCTCTCCTCATAGCTCAACCCCCTCAACTCCGGTATCAGCCTAGTGAACCTCCTCGGCACTCCCTCCAAGGCCAAAATATCCTTGCATAAGTGCGGCGAACAAAACTGCACACAGTATTCCAGCTGCGGCCTCACCAGTGCCCTGTACAGTTGCAGCAAGACCTCCCTACTTTTATATTCAATCTCCCTCGCTATGAAGGCCAGCATCCCATTCGCCTTCCTGACCACCTGCTGCACCTGCAGGCTGGGTTTTTGCAACTCATGCGCAAGGACCCCAGGTCCCTCTGCACCGTAGCATGCTGCAGTTTTTCGCCATGTAAGTAGTAGTCCTTCCTACCATTATTCTTACCAAAGTGGGCAACTTCACACTTGCCAACATTAAATTCCATTTGCCAGTTTCTGGCCCATTCGCCCAGCCTATCTAGATCCCTCTGCAGACTTTCCACACCCTCCGCACAATTTGCCATTCCACCAATCTTGGTGTCATCAGCAAATTTCGACACCATACACTCGGTTCCCTCCTCCAGATCATCTATATAAATGGTAAATAGCTGAGGCCCCAGCACCGACCCCTGGGGCACTCCACTAGTCACCAACCGCCAATCCGAATAGCACCCATTGACCCCCACTCTCTGCCTCCTATTTGACAACCAATCCCCTATCCACGCTAACACCCTATCCCCAACTCCATGCCCCCTAACCTTCTGTAACAACCTCTTGTGCGGCACCTTATCAAACGCCTTCTGAAAATCAAGAAACACCACATCCACCGGTTCTCCTCTATCCACCGCACTAGGCACATCCTCATAGAATTCCAATAAATTCGTCAGACACAACTTCCCCTTAATGAAACCGTGCTGCGTCTGCTCTATCAAACAATTCTCCTCAAGATGCCTCGCTATTTTCTCCTTGCTTACGGATTCAAGCATTTTACCTACAACAGACGTTAAACTAACCGGCCTACAATTCCCTGCCTTTTGTCGGCTACCCTTCTTAAACAACGGCGTAACATTAGCCGTTTTCCAATCTTCCGGCACTTCCCCGGAATCCAGCGAGGTTTGGAAAATAACCACCAGGGCATCCACTATCACCTCCACCATTTCTTTCAGAACCCTTGGATTCATTCCATCCGGTCCTAGGGACTTGTCCACAGTCAGTCCCTCCAGTCTGTCGAGCATTGCCTCTCTAGTAACAATAATGTCATTCAGGCCCTACACTCCTACCATCTTTCCATCGCTAACACCTGGCAAATTATTCACGTCCTCCTCCGTGAAGACCGTAGCAAAAAAGTTATTCAAGGCCTCAGCCATTTCCTCATCCCCCACCGCTAAGTCCCCCCCTCATTCCTCTAAGGGTCCAACGTTCACCCTAGCCAGCCTCTTCCTTTTTATATATTTATAAAAACTCTTACTATCCTTTTTTATATTTAGCACTAGCCCAGCTTCACAGTTTATCTTCCTTTCTTTATCAACTTCTTCGTCATTCTTTGTTGATATTTAAACCTCTCCCAATCCTCTTCTCGCCCACTACTCTTAGCCACTCTAAACGCATCCGCTTTTAATTTAATACTCTCCTTTACCACCTTCGTTATCCACGGCTGATTATCTCTCCTCCTACTATCCTTTCTAACAATCGGAATAAATTTCTGCTGAGCACCAAGAAAGATCTCCTTAAAGATCCTCCAATGTTCCTCAGCAGACCTACCTTCCAATTTGCTCCCCCAATCGACATTCGCCAATTCCTCTCTCATCCTATCGCACTCCCCTCTGTTCAAACAAAGGACACAGCTCCTAATGGGAAGAGGCCTCCTGGCTCCCCCACAGCAAAGTGATGTCCTGCTGGAATGACAAGAGTTTAAGGCGTACTGCTTGTTCTGGACTCTGCTGGCTGGAGCTGCTTGGGACCTGCAGTGAAGGAGTCTCTACAGGCCACAGCACAATGCAACTGCAGTGAGCTCAGGGAAGTCCTACTTTGCAGCACTGGCTGCCAGAAGAAAGATAGTTCTGATGGGCCCTGTGAGGCTGACAGGCTAGGGAGAAGGTAAATTTCCAGGTGAGTGAGTGGAATTTGGCTGCTCAGGTCTGGGGGGGGTGGTTTGGGATCCTGGGATGGAGCCCTGGGGGCGAGGCTGAGGGGTTGCATCAAGAGAGAGGGGAATCTTAGAGTTGAAGATGCAGGCTGGAGGGGTGAGGAAATCCCATGCAGCCGGTGATCAGGTGGGGGGGAACCCATGGGGGGGTCAGAGTGGGGTTGGGAATATCCTGGAGGTTCATTTGTTAGGGTTGGCAGGTCTAGAGTGTGGAAGGTGGCCCACGTCAGGATCGGTCTGGTGTTTAAGTTAGGCAGGGGTTTTATTTCTTCTAGCTCATGTTCATGTAAAACTGGCAGAACCATCTGAAGTTAACAGTTTAAATCATTTTGTCAGATGGTTCCCCCTCACAGCGCCAGGGACCAGGTTCAATTCCTGTTTCAGGTGACTGTCTGTGGGGAGTCTGCACATTTTCCCCATGTCTGTGTGTATTTTCTCTGGTTTCCTCCCACAGTCCAAAGATGTGTGAGCTAGGTTCATTGGCCATGCTAAATTGACTCTGGTGTCAGGGGATTAGCAGGGTAAATATGTGGGGTTATGGGAAGAGGACTTGGGTGGGATTGTGGTCAGGGCAGGTCAATGGGATGAATAGCCTCCTTTTGCATTATAGGGATTCTATGATTCTAAGTTACAGACCAATATTTTGTCACAGTTTGGAAATCCAGAAGTGGGATTCTGTTGCTGTGGCCTAGTTCAAGAGACATGGCAAAGCCTGTTTCAGTGACAGACAGGTTCGTGATCTGCCATAGGCATCCCTGTTCTGTGCCAGTCCATTAAGCTAATATCCTACTGGCAGAGTCTATGCCGATAAGACGTAAAGGTGTGGACAGTTTGTACATTGGCCGCCACCCACATAACCGCCATCCCAAGTTAAAATCAAAGCTCATGATTCAGTGGAAAGTAGGTGCCCTTGTCCTGCCAAGTGACTTTGCTACATGAATGTGTCCAGCCTGGAGTGTGAGTGTTGGCTGTTGATGAAATACAGCTGAGACTGATGTTCTCTTTACCTCTAGTAAGTTTACCAATATAGCTGTCAGAAGTGGTTGTCTGGAGTGAAAGCTACCCTTTCCAAAAGTACCACTGTCAATTGTAGTAATAAGGTCAATGGACTCAGTGCTGACTAGGAATCAAACCTGGAGCCTCTGGTCTTTAATGTCTCCGTTACAATCTGGATTTACAAATCAGCAATTGGAAGAACTGCTCAGTTTTCTTCAAAGTTATGCAGCTGTGGTAGAAGGGATTAGCTGTCCTTTCTAAGTTGGATACAGTGGACTGACACAAGTGATGGATTGTAATGGTATTCATAATATTAAGCAGTAATACTTGATTTATAGCAGACCACTTTTTTCTTGCTGCTGGCAAAATCATCCCTTTGCAATAAAGTGAGGTTTTAATGACATGGAGGGTTAAACCTGTAGCCAAAACAAAATGTCCACCACAATGCTGACTACTAAAAGTCATCCTTCTGTCTTTCCTATGATTAGCACTAGGGTCTCTATATACCTACTGAGTGGTATCCAATGGTTTGTTTTATAGAAGAAAATGTGAAATAAGAAACATCATGTTTACAGTTTTACATTGAAACAGGGGATGCATATTCTAATTGAATCTTCAAAGAGCGAAGAAATCAATGGGAAGAGGAGCCTACTTTAACCCCACCCTTTATTGACTTCTATTTTGTCTTTTTCTAGCAAAAATGGGTTATTCTACGGTATAGATTCTTTCATTGGACACTAATGGCTGGGTTTTGGGGCGTTAACGGGTTCCCTATCCCTCGTGTAACTGTCTCACCTCATAACTTTTCAAAGATTACAAACTTTGGTGGGGGGGGGGGGGGGGGGGGGGGCGGGTTGAAATTTAGTTTGAAACAGTGCTGGAAACAGATCCATGACATCATGCTCTTGAGTGGGACTCACCCCACTCGTGAACTCTGCCTTCAAGTAATCGGTGGTGCCCCAATCTAACAACAATTAAAATAAAGTTGAGGATCCTCACCGGCCCCACCCCACACTGACATGGACATGGAGAGCCACCACCACCCGACTCCATGGACACAGGAACCCCCCCACCTCCAGACATAGGCAACCACCATCCCTCAGGCAGAGGTGATCACCCGAACAGAAGCCCCCATATGATACTGCCTGGACATGTTCTTCTTTCCCTTGAAACTTGTACTTACCTGTGTGTCCACAGTGAGTTCTCTTTGTCAGGTCCCGATTGATTCAGATCTGTTGCAAATTCTGCTGACACTACATCACACCAGTGGGGGGTGGAGGTGCAACATGGAGGGAATCCTGATGTGAGAGGACACTACTGTCTGATAATTGTATGGTAATGGGGATCCTGTCCTTTCTGGGCGGGGACCCCATTGTGTATTGACAGGGGGTGTTAGACTCTCCACCTCACCAGTTTACTCAACCACCAAAAATAGGGCTGGAGAATCCTAGTCTTAACCTGGGCCTGTCCTGCCATGGTACAACCCCAACATCAGTGGGAGGAGGACATTGATTGACCATCTGTTAATTGATTTTCCCATTGCCACAATAACAATCACATTCCAACTCCAATCTTCAGACTGTCATACTGTTGAATGTCTTCCCTTACCCCATCTCCATGCCAAGCCCCCGGACTTTAGTATCAAGGCAAGGAGCATGAGTCAGGACATTTTCAGACTTAGCAGAATAGCCTCTGTCTAAATGGCTCCTGCATGCATTATTTTCACGCCAAAGAGACAGGTGCAGGATGTTGCCTGGCCTTCTGACCCTAGGAGCAGTTTCAGAAGTAGCCACAACTGTAGGAAAGTGCTGATTTTTTTCCCCTCTCAGCTCTCTGAAGGCATAGGCACTGATCAGGGTAGCTTGACGTCTGTTCTGTAGCGGAAGCTGTAGTGTCATTATCTGGTCTTTTACACCCTTGTATGATTATCAAGTTTCTGAACAAGGTGACTCCTGGTGACGAATCCAACTCCAGCATCACAATGCTCATCGCTGCCACGATCGCTCCAGAAAAAAGTGTATCCACCTCCAGTTTCAGTCAACTGACCTACATTGGCAAGACAAGTTTCGCTCAGTGCTGCAATGTCAATGTTGTATCTTGCAAGCTCTCTGGCAACTAAGGCTGTTCTTCTCTCTGGTCTGTCTGCTATAGGGTTATATTAAAGGCTTTAGGCCCACTAACCAACACCCCTTGCCCCACCCCGTTCCCCACTATATAGCCCCATGACACCTCCATGCTCCCATGCTAGTTCTATGTCCACTAACCCAATGTGCACTATGTACAGAACCAATCCATCATATAATAAGAACAATAGATCTTGGAATGTAATTATGAAAAACATGCATTCAAAAATATTGTTTAAAGAAAACGTCTGCTCTTGCAACCTTACAAAAGTGTCATTACACAATCATTTGTAGTTTCAGCATCAGAATTACCTCACTTGACACCTCTTGATATTGTCTAAATAAAAATGGAGCTGCTGAAAAAAATCAAAGAAATAGTGATTATTGTAACCTATAAAGATGTCAGTCAATCAAAGAAAATATCTTGCTTTCCACTAGTGTAAACAGACCCCTGATGAATGAACTAATTTCTGAGTCTTGGAGCTCAGCCAGGCATTCATAATGAGGTAGCATGGAATGTGAATGGAGGTCATGAAAGGGCCTAAAGGCATGGAAATGTTACTGCAGTCATAGAGCACTCACTGGAAGACCTTTTGAACATACAACTCAAAATTATCCCAAATCCACACTATGACTCACAATTCCACTGAGAGGTAATAAACCATGAGTCCTTAAGAAGCTGAATGGACTTCACAAAAATGGTGGGGTTTGGGAGAGGATGGATCTGAGCTGCCTACCTCCACAATCATGTCTACCTAGTAGAGAATGCATATGCAGGCTTACACTTCAAATCCTTATCCAACATCAATGAAAATTGCCAGTGCTGGGACTGGAAGTGGGAATTCCAAAAATGGTCTGATTTTTAGAAGGCTCTACAGTCTGCAAAAATCTAGCCCCTGATCTTTCCTCCCTCTTTGGTTCTCTGATCCCTCAACTTTTCCTTTTCCACCTTGCTTTGACCTTTGCATCCTGTCAATTCCCAGGCGGGAAAGAGAAGAAACCAATGATTTGATTTATTATGGTCACATATTCGTATACAGTGAAAAGTATTGTTTCTTGTGCGCTATGCAGGCAAGACATATCATTCGTTGAGTACATTGGGGAAAAGGAAAGGAGAGGGTGCAGAATATTGAGTTACAGTCACAGCTATAGTGCACAGAAGATCAACTTAAAGTAGGTCCATTCAAAAGTCTAATGGAAGCAGGGAACAGTCAATGAGCTCCTCCCATTAAATTTGGCTCTTGGGGATAGCTACTCACCTACAGCATCCGTATAAATTCCAGGATCAACTTGTGTGCGGCTCTCTTCATCCCTAAAGCTGATGCTCAGGAATGATCGCTGGAATCCAGGCCAATTGATAATTCTACCAAACTCTTGTAAATGAATTCATTTATAAGGTTTCAGTTTGTCTCTTGTAACATCAGTGCATTAAAAAAAAGCTTTGCTTCATAAAATATGATTTTATAGAGTGATGCTCTGCTGCACAACATAAAATCCTTTTACTTTTACAAAAATATATGTGCAGCAAGCATTTCATTAACCCAAACGGTGAGGACAAAATGATTTGCAACCATAGCAGAACTCATAACCAAATATTGATTGATATCTGTAATGGGGTGATTTAATTATACTTACAATTTATTAATATGTACCACATTTACCCAGCTGAGAATGGAAGTTCAAAAAACTGGATACCTGAACTAAATATAGAAAATACTGGAAACACACAGCAGGTCTGTCAGCACCTGACAAGGATCCTGATGAGTGTCTACGTTATAAAAGTAAACAGGTTCAATGATCTTTTCTTTAGCAGTTTAGCAGCAAAGTCAAAATACTGACCACTTGCTAGAATTAATTAATAACTCTCAAACTTTCCACTGAGGTCCTTCTATATAATATAGGTAACGTGGTTCTTCAATCAATGGCATGGAGGATATTCAATGCTGGAGCAATATTTGAAAAGCTGCAATTAGTAAAATGGTGAACAGTTTTTTTTTCAGAGGGTAGAATTTAATGCCCCACCTGAGGAGGAAGCTGGGGAAGGGATGCCATACCGAAGATTGGGAAAAATTGTGGTGGAAAGCCTGTTCCGTTCCTCACTCTCCCCTGTTAGAGAGTGTTGAGGTAGGCCTTCCCACCTCAAGGTCAATTGAAAGGCACTTAAGGCCCGCAGACAAAGTGGCAAGGATTAGTGGGAAGCCAGAAGATTGGGAAGTCTTTAAAAGTGACCTGAGGATAACCAAAAACAGAAATAAGGAGGGAGAAGATGAAATATGAGTGTAAGTTAGCAGGTAATATAAAAGAAGATAGGAAGAGTTTTTTTGTCAATACATAAAATGTGAGAAAGAGGCAAAAATAGCCATTGGACCACTGGAAAATGAGGCTAGAGAAATAATAGTAGGAAACAAAGAAGTGGTAGAGGAACTGAATAGTTACTTTGCATCAGTCTTCATGGTGGAAGATACCAGTGGGATGCCAGAGCTCCAGGAGAGTCATGGGCACAGCTGAGTGTACTGGCCATCACAAAGGTTTTGGGGAAACTGAAAGGTCTGAAGGTGGATAATTCACCTACACTGGATGGACTACACCCCACGACTCTAAAAGAGATAGCTGAGGAAATTGTGGAAGCATTGGTGGTAAATTTAAGGCATCACTGGAGGCAGTACCAGGGAGGGTACCAGAGGAGTGGAAAGTAGTGAATATAACACTGCTATTTAAGAAGGGAGGGCGGAAACAGATGAGAAATTATAGACCAGTTAGCCTGATTTCATCATTGGCAAGATTTTAGGGTCCATTATTAAAGATGAGATCACAGAGTACTTGCAAGTGCATGATAAAATAAGGCTGAGTTAACATGGCTTCATCAAGAGGAGGTCATGTCTGACAAATCTGTTAGGATAATTTTGAAGAGGTAACAAGGAACGTAGATAAAGGAGAACCAATGGATGATTTATTTAGATTTCCAGAAGGCCTTTGACATAGGCATAGGAGACTGTTAAATAAGTTAAGAGCCCATGTTGTTAAGGGTAAGATCCTGGCATGGATAGAGGATTGGCTGACTGGCAGAAGGCAGAGAATGGGGATAAAAGGGTCTTTTTCAGGATGGCAGCTGGTGACGAGTGGTGTGCCTCAGGGGTGAGTGCTGGGACCACAACTTTTTACAATATACAATACCGATTTGGAAGAAGGAACTGAAGGCATTGTTGCTAAATTTGTAGATGATACAAGGATATGTAGAGGGACAGGTATATTGAGGAAGCACGGGGGCTGCAGAAGGACTTGGACAGGTTAAGAGAGTAGCACATTGAATACAATGTGGAAAAGTGTGAGGTTTTGCACTTTGGAAGGAGGAATGGAGGCATAGAATATTTTCTAAACGGAGAACTGTTTAAGAAATCAGAAATACAAAGGGATTTGGGAGTCCTTGTTCAAGATTCTCTTAAGATTAACGTGTGGATTCAGTTGTCAGTTAGGTAGACAAATGTAATTTTAGCATTCATGTCAAGAGACCTAAAATACAGGAGGAGGGATGTACTTCTGAGGCTGTATAAGACTCTGGTCAGACTCCATTTGGAGTATTGTGAGCAGTTTTGGGTCCTGTATCTAAGGAAGGATGTGCTGGCCTTGGAAAGCGTCCTGATGAGGTTCACAAGAATGATCCCTGGAATGAAGACTGTCATATGAGGAATTTTTGAGGACTCTGGGCCTGTACTCATTGGAGTTTAGAAGGACGAAGGGGAATTTTATTGAAACTTAGAGGATACTATGAGACCCAGATAGAGTGGACGTGGAGATGTTGTTTCCACTAGTAGAAAAAACTGGAAGCCAAGGGCACAACCTCAGACTAAATGGATAATCCGTTAAAACAGAGATGATGAGGAATTTCTTCAGCCAGAGGGTGGTGAATCTGTGGAACTCTTTGCCGCAGAAGACTGTGGAGACCAGGTCATTGAGTGTCTTTAAGACATGGATAGACAGGTTCTTGATTAATAAGGGAATCAGGGGTTATGGGGAAAAGGCAAGAGAATGGGGATGAGAAAATATCAGCCATAATTGAATGGCGGAGAAGACTCGATGGGTCGAGTGGCCTAATTCTGCTCCTATGTCTTATGGTCATTCTGCATCTGGAACCACCTATGCAGCCTTCACTTACCTCTTTACCTCTCATAAGCTTTCTCAATCAGTGCCAATACATCAAGGCAACACAGAGTAAAAGCAAACCTTTGTAAACACACAAGCACCCTCTTTACCCAAAAATGCTCTGACAACCTACATTGCCTACTTCTGACAGAGCAATGATTTGTACTTATATAGCACCTATAACATAGTAAAATGTCCCAGGGTATTCCACAGAGGTGTTACCAAAGAAAATTTGACACTGAAAACACCAGTAGCTTTTTGGGGAGATGATCAAAAGCTTGGTCACGGAGATAGGTTTCAAGGAGCATATTATAGGAGGAGAGAGTGGTCAGGAAATAGTCAGGAAAAATGTCCCTCCTCCTCCCATCATGAATCATGGGGTATGTGCTCTTGCAGGGAAGTACTGTCACTTACATACCTTTGACATTTTTTTTGCCCATCCAAAGAAAAATCTGGCTCATTGTCAGCTCCAGAGAAATGTGACTCTGCAAGCCCTGCTCTGACAGCCTTCACAACACACGACAGCGCAGAGTCGCTGAGCAGAGACTGATAGCCAAGTTCCGCACACATGAGGACGGTCTCAACCGGGATCTTGGGTTCATGTCACATTATCTGTAAGCCCCACAACTTGCCTGGACTTGCAAAATCTCACTAACTGTCCAGTCTGGAAACAATACACGTCCTTTTAACCTGTGCTTAAAGCTCTTTCCACTCACAATTTCTGTACCTTTAAGACTTGATTAGCTGTAAAGACTCAATTCCAATCATTATTCATGTAAATTGAGTTTGTGTCTTTGTGCCCAGTTTGTGATCAGAACTCCCACCTACCTGACAAAGGGATAGCCTGTTCCAAAAGCTTGAGGCGTTTGCTACAAATAAATCTGTTGGACTTTAACCTGGTGCTGTGAGACTTCTTTCTGTTTTACCCCAGTCCAATGCCAGTATCTCCATATCATTGGAACTCATTGACAGACAGAGAGGAGAGACTAAAGGGGATGATAAGGTTAACAATAGGTACAGAGAGGACACAGATTTAAGGTGCAGGGAAGCAAGTACACAGGAGATGTTAGGGGTAAGTTTTTCACTCAGAGGGTGGTGAGTGAATGGAATTGGCTGCCGTCAGTGGTGGTGGAGGCGAACTCGCTGGGGTCTTTTAAAAGACTTCTGGATGAGTATATGGGATCTAATGGGATTGGGGGTTATAGATAAGACAATGGCTTGGTAGGTCTAGATGTGATTGGCGCAACTTGTGGGCCGAAGGGCCTGTTTGTGCTGTAGTGTTCTATGTTCTAGAACTGACAGCTGGTAAAAGTTGCAATATGTTCATCATTGGTAGTGTCAGCTTTTGGTGCTTTATCAAAGTTTTGCAAAGTCTTTGCACCTCCTTCTAAAGGGAATGTAGCCATGTGCACTGTTTAAACAAGCTCTCTATTTTATAGCATTGGGAGGTCCTTGCAAAACAAGGCCAGTCTCTCCGATAACCACCCAGCAGGTTCAGATTGCAATCCTAACTGCTGCCACTTTTGTTGCCTATCCCATCAGTGTCCTAATTACTCCAGCACTAATCCAGAGGCACCCAGTCAGATGAAAGTAGTTAGTGAGTCAGAAGGCTTTTCAGTCAGTGGAGCACTGAATATTGATGAGAATGCGGAGCCAGTACTAGAAAAGACAGAGTGACATTTGGCAATGAAGGATGTGGAAAGATATACTCTAAGCTGAGAAGCCAGATCTCTATGGCTAGCCACTTAAGAGCAATAGAGACCTTTTGCATATATGAGTAAGATAGAAGAAAATCAGTTGTGGTCTGCTGTGCGTATCACCAATACATTTTCTATGACCTGTGTACACACTGCCAACAGTGAAAATCTGAGAAATTTATGCAGCATCAAGATATCAGGAACAGCTTCTGATGACATTAGTGGCTTCCAGAGTAAAGGCTAACTGAATCTCAGCAGAAGCTTTCAACAGAACATTTTTATGGGGTTTCCAAGACTCAATGCAGGCTACTTGGTCAGCGATGACACCAGCCAGCACTGCTTCAGAGCTTGCAGGTGTGAGGTTATCCACTTTGGCAGAAATAATAGTAGGAGGGATTACTATTTAAAGGGCAAAAAGCTGCAGCATGCTAATGTGCAGAGGGACCTGGGGGTCCTTGTGCATGAGTCATAAAAACCCAGTCTGCAGGTGCAGCAGGTGATCAAGAAGGCGAATGGTATGCTAGCCTTTATAGCGAGGGGGATAGAATATAAAAGCAGGGAGGTCTTGCTGCAGCTGTACAGGGCAGTGGTGAGGCCACAGCTGGAGTACTGTGTGCAGTTTTGGTCGCCGCACTTGCGCAAGGATATTTTGGCCTTGGAGGGAGTGCAGAGGAGGTTCACTAAGCTGATACCGGAGATGAGGGGGTTGGACTATGAAGAGAGACTAAATAGACTGGGTCTGTACTCGTTGGAGTTTAGAAGGATGAGGGGGGATCTTATAGAGACGTATAAGATAATGAAAGGGATGGATAGTGTAGAGGTAGAGAGATCCTTCCCACTTAGAAAGGATAGCAGGACTAGAGGGCACAGCCTCAAGATAAGGGGGAGGCAGTTTAGATCGGAGTTGAGGAGGAACTTCTTCACTCAAAGCGTGATGAATCTCTGGAATTCTCTGCCCATTGAAGTAGCGGAGGCTACCTCGCTAAATATATTTAAGTCACGGGTAGATAGGTTTTTGACAGACAAGGGAATTAAGGGTTATGGGGAGAAAGCAGGAAAGTGGAACTGATCCACTTCAGATCAGCCATGATCTTATTGAATGGCAGGGCAGGCTCGAAGGGCTAGATGGCCTATTCCTGCTCCTATTTCTTATGTTCTTATGTTCTTATTGTGCTCAATGCCAGGGCACAGCTTGGAGAATTCAGATGTCACTGTCTCTACAGGTAGTGTAGCAAGATTTTAAAATTAGTCTGCAGCAATCTTAAGGTTCAAATCTCCAGGAATTCCAACAAAAGGCAACAAGAATGTTTTGAGTCCAGAAATATCGCAGATGAGTCAAATAAACCATATAATGGCTTGCATCTGTAATGGGGTAGTGGAAGGTCTTCTGGAAGAAGTGAGGCAGAGAAAGAAGTTTCTCTTTGCTTGTGAGTGCTGTCAGCATCCCAAGGCAACCAAACCTGGTTCCTCTGTGACTGCTACCCTCACAACAAAAAGCACATGTAAGCAGTGCAAGAAAAAGATTAATCACCTTACTTTGTGAATCAGGGTAAACAAACACATTGTGAATGTAAGTCAAAGCAGTATACCAGCCATGTCAAGCACTCACAATTCCCTGCCTCTTATATAGGACCCCAAAACCCTTGGCTGCTTTCTGCCGGCAGAACTGCAGTGGAGCAAGCTATTCAGAATTAATTAGCTGATATTGGCAATATCTCTAGTGACAGCTTGAAATGACTAGACACATAAAGATTGAGTATGATGATGACTTTTATTGTCTCTGGCCTATGGTCGAATACAGCTGCAGGTCTGCTTGCTGCCGACTGTGATATAACTTTATCATTTCTTTCCTGATAAATCAAAAGCTTTGCAAATTCTTTCTGTTTGTGCAGTGCCATTTCAAAGTGGCTGGAGGTACCTGCACAACCCGCCCACTTTTCTTCAATACATCAATGAGGATGCTCAGGGGCCCCTGGGTAATCAATGTCATCATATAGCAGGATTGTTAAGCAGCATACAAACATTTAGCCCAGCAACTCAGACATGTGGGGATTTGAACACTTGTGTGCATATATTAGTGCCGGTGAAAATCATTTTTGATAAAATCTCAGCTGTCTATATCCCTCTATTTGTTCCCTATCTTCTGAAAGACAGAGATACAGGGGAGTTTGCAATTGAAAATGTGTTGTGGCACTGCAGCAGCAGGGAAAAGGGTATTAAGCATACAGTTACTACAAAAGTCATTTGAAGACCCCACTAACAATGGCAGAAGAAATACTAAGAATCAGGAAGGAACATTTAGAATCATGTGCAGTGGAAACATGGATTTCTTTATTTTACTTCTAGACTCTATCTGCTGGTTTATGGCTATGGCAGCCTGAAGTGGACCAATTGCACAATGCAATTTTCAATACACCACATAGAGCAATAGCAAATCTTCAGCATGGATCCTGGTAATCTGGTAGTCTTACTACGGACTTTTCAAAGTGATTTCCATGACAAGGATTGACACCCAATTAGATGAATGTTACTCACAAGAAACGTTGGTTGGAAAATTGCAAGCCAGCAATGCTTAATTTTCCATTTCTTTAAATTAATGACAGAAAATTTGGGGACCCTGGCCTGTGATTTCCAATTGGGACTTCCTGTGAGTGGAGTACAACCGCTCAGCAAATTAACCTTTCAATGTCAAGTAATCCTAAACACTGAGATTATGTGAACAATTAAATGAAGCAAGATTTTAAAAAGCCAAAATGTGTGAGGTCTCTGTGCCAGTTGGAACTAAATTTGTCAGCGTAATGGCTCCAATATTTTGCCTGTTCTCCTGAATTCTACCAGATCTTTCAGAGGTCCCACTACTGTGGGATAACCTGTGGACACTCTGAGAGGACATTACTTCTTCAGATCCTTCTTCAGTCACACTGCTGGCATCGGATGACAAATTATCAACACATGGGTCTGTGCTGTTTTGTTCTTTTAATAGTCCAGGAGAATGTCAAATAAGAGACAGGCTGTTTAGTGAAAAAGAGTAAATAATATAAAAGAAACACAAGAGAAATGAAAACAAGCAATGAGTCTCATTGCTCTCTGCCCATGGGGTCCCCAGTAATGATGGCCTGGTCTGGAGCTCGAGTGGTCCTGGCATCATTCATGATCACAGTCCAAGGTAAAGTCCAACTTACTCAAATCAAAGCTATCTTTTTCTAATGTAGCGCAAGCAACTTCTGTGTGAGACTTGGTATAAACATACAGGCTTGGACAAAGAAAACAAAATACCAAGATTATGGTAGGTCAACTTGACCTAGAATTACAGCGATACTATTATATGGTGCAAAACACAGCTGTATCTTTCTAGGTTCCCACAGCTTGAATATTGCTGAGTTGACTGGCAAAGATCTTAACTCTTTATTTTCTATACATTCCACTCTTAGATTCACAAGTCATGCAGCAATCCCATCTGTACCTGCATAACTTCCATCACAGCAGTGACTTGTGTTAACAATGCACCACAAGACAAGTAAAAGGGTACAAAGTAGCAGTAAAACAACAGGATGTAATAAAGTAAAAACAGAGAATGCTTTGGGTGACCAGCCATTGGCCATTAATTGGAAAAAGTTCCCATCGACATTGGCCATGACTCAGTTGTAAGGTACAAGCTTCAGTGCATGGGGATATGTAGAGGACATACCATCCCAAAAGGCCATTGGCTAAAGGGTTACCCATAGATTCCATTGAATCTGAGAGCTTATTGTCATTGTTTTTTCCAAATAATTTCCAGTTTTCCCAAACCAAAAACCAGCCTATAAATGGATACCCAAAATCAAAATAATCAAGGTCTGAATCACTCGTGCATTTAAGTTGTTCCATGCTCTGTCTGTCTTACAGTTCCCATAGAGAGTTGCTCCAGGATTGTAGAGATGATGGACGTACATTATCAAACATTCTTTGATAGCTGCTACAGACTGTTCATGGTGAATGTTACAAATGTCTTTAGCTGCTACATCAACTTCCCTCTGAAAGTAACATACTAAACTCTAGTCTATTCATCTGACAGACACCATTGGTTTCAGTCTAGCTATATCTTTCTTTTTCCCTTCCTTGTCATTACAACATTTCACCACACTTGTAACTGACCTGATGCTCAACCTTTTTCACTAATTATTTTCCCATCTGTTCATTTTGCTTGGGAAAACAAGGGCAGGTGGAATAACTTATGATGTACCTGCTCTGCGACTCTCCTTCAGTTGGCTTCCTCTCCTTAGTAACTATCTAATACTAAACCAGACTGTTTACAACATTGGTGTCATGTTTGACATTGAAACCATACATCAGTAAGACCATCTCATTCCATCCCTTGTAACATTGCACAATTCCACCTTTGCCTCAGATTAATTGCTACTGAAACCCTCGCTGATGAATTTGTTACCTCCAGACTTGATCACTTCAAAGTACTCCTGGCTGACCTCCCACATTCTACTTTCCAAAAATGTCTTGGCATTCAGTCCCATTCACCCATTGCCCCTGTTCCTACTACAGTGGTTCTAGTTAAGCTTCACTTTGATTTTAACACACCTTTGCTTGTTTTCAAGTCCCTCCATGTTCTCTCCCCTCTCCCCTCCCTTTCTTTATGATCTTTGTGATCTCCCCCAAACCTATGAGCCTAATTCCGGCCTCTTAAGTATCCTTGATTTTAATTGGTCCACCATTGTGTTTTCAGTTGCAAAGGCCGTAACATCTGGAACTCACCACCAAAACATTGCCTTTTTTACATCTCCTTAAGGCACTCCTTAAAACCTATTGCTTTGACTACGTAGTTGGCCCTCTGCCCCAAAGTCTTCTTGTATGGCTTGGTGTCAAATTTTGTTATTTACTATCCCATGAAGTGCCTTGGAATGATTTTGTTTGTATTGAAGGCATAATTTGAATGCAACTTGTTGGTGAGAAGAACTTTAACAAGAAAAGGAATAAGACTGCAATGCAGCACCTGATGAAAGCTTTAAAGCCAGGTAATGTTTTGAAAGTACCATACAGATACTTCTAAATGTATTTTTTCTCAATTCTTCTGCCAAGGTTAAGGCAGACAATGGAAATTCAACCTTGCAGTAAAGTCTGCATTGGATTTGATTATGATGCCATCTCTCCACATGGTGAATAGTCTACAGGTCCTAACTGGCAGAGACTTTTCTCTTGAGTCCTTGGCTGAAAAGCATTGGCTAGACAGAGTGCATAGATGAAAATCAAACAGGGGGGACTGTACACCTCTAATGGAGCCCATTCAATTATTCAACTTTTCTTTTAAATGACCATGTCATGTGTGATATTCCACAAACAATACTCAGAGTGAATGGACCCATGAGACAGGTCAATCCCCTACTTTATAAAACTCATAAATAGTATGTAAAGGATTGAGAATTTGATGACCTGAACCTGACAACATATGATGGAAGGATTTTATTGCAAATTGTAAAGTACATTCAATCTTTCATTCCTATTCTCTAAATTAAGGGGATATGCATTTTGCAATATATTGTAATTACTTGGATACTAAAATGATCATAATTGGGCAATTTTTTTATTATTTTATACTTTATTTTTATTTGAATGGTTATGTCACAAATTATGACACTTATTTTGTTTGCATCACCATCGAGACTCAGAGCCTACACCATGACGATTTTTAGATAAATCAATTTCCTGCCTGCCTTTTCAAATTTCTGATCAGCACAGAAACAGCCAAGTTTAACTGTCCGGCAATCTAAAAATTAGCCATTTAATTCCACTTTTCTAAGCCTCCTGAGAAGTCAAGTAGGCCTTTCTTTTAATTCAGATGAAACATCTGGGCCACAAATATCTGGAGGGGTTGTTCTAATGTCCTGCTGTAACTTTGACAGAAGACCGTCAGAACCCCTGCAGAAATTTGCAGCCGAGACCTTTCATTGCTTCTTCATTGCAGTTAATTGGCATATTTTTCAACAGGCAAGCTCTTTTCACTCGCAGAGGTCGAAGACATCAATGCATTATTTATACAGAGGCATCACAGAATTGAGTAAAGATTTTTGCTAACTGACATGCGTTATGAATATAGCTTTTACAGAACCGCATCTCTGTTTTACTTCCTCTGTGCAGTGGTTAATGAATTCCTGTCGATGCTATTTCCCAATAGCGGGGTTAATGGTGAAACAGGAATTTAATTTGAACGTGTTAACTGGTCTACTAAAAGTAGTTCACGGTGGAATTTTAAACCCCAAGTTGAGACCACAATATTCATTAGCAATGAAAGATGATGATAACACTAGTAAGTAAAAACTGAATATTTAATTCATTAGTTCATTGCTACCCAACGAGATAAATGGATGAAGAAATTGGAATAATTGTAATTCAAAACAAATAGCTAGTTCTTATTTAATATTGGCTACATTCTACAAAGCATTCAGAATTTCATAGTTTTTAACTAGTTATGCATCAGAAGCCACAAAATGAAACAGTTGGATTGACAACTGATCACATATATTGACTATTTCTGAAAGTGAACTGTAATTAACTGATTATAAGGAAAGGAAAGTGTTAAATTAAAAGCAGATACGTTTAGAGTAGCTAAGAGTAGCGGGCAAGAAGAGGATTGGGAGAGGTTTAAATATCAACAAAGAATGACAAAGAAGTTGATAAAGAAAGGTAGGATAAACTACGAAGCTGGGCTAGCGCTTAATATAAAAAAGGATAGTAAGAGTTTTTATAAATATATAAAAAGGAAGAGGCTGACTAGGGTGAACATTGGACCCTTAGAGGATGAGAGGGGGGACTTAGTGGTAGGGGATGGGGAAATGGCTGAGGCCTTGAATAACTTTTTTGCTACGGTCTTCACGGAGGAGGACGTGAATAATTTGCCAGGTGTTAGCAATGGAAAGATGGTAGGAGTGGAGGGCCTGAATGACATCATTGTTACTAAAGAGGCAGTGCTCGAAAGACTGGAGGGACTGATTGTGGACAAGTCCCCAGGACCGGATGGAATGAACCCAAGGGTTCTGAAAGAAATGGCGGAGGTGATAGTGGATGCCTTGGTGATTATTTTCCAAACCTCGCTGGATTCTGGGTAAGTGCTGGAAGATTGGAAAACGGCTAATAATACACCGTTGTTTAAGAAGGGTGGCAGGCAAAAGGCAGGGAATTATAGGCCGGTTGGTTTAACATCTGTTGTAGGTAAAATATTAGAATCTGTGATCAAGGAGAAAATAGCAAGGCATCTTGAGGAGAATTGCTTGATAGAGCAGACGCAGCACGGTTTCGTTAAGGGGAAGTCGTGTCTGACGAATTTATTGGAGTTCTATGAGGATGTGTCTAGGGTGGTGGATAAAGGAGAGCCGGTGGATGTGGTGTTTCTTGATTTTCAGAAGGCGTTTGATAAGGTGCCGCACAAGAGGTTATTACAGAAGGTCGGGGGGCATGGAGTTGGGGGTAGGGTGTTAGCGTGGATTGGGGATTGGCTGTCAATTAGGAGGCAGAGAGTGGGGGTCAATGGGTGCTATTCGGATTGGCCGTTGGTGACTAGTGGAGTGCCCCAGGGATCGGTGCTGGGGCCTCAGCTATTTACCATTTATGTAGATGATCTGGAGGAGGGAACCGAGTGTATGTTGTCGAAATTTGCTGATGACACCAAGATTGGTGGAACGGCAAATTGTGCGGAGGGTGTGGAAAGTCTGCAGAAGGACCTAGATAGGCTGTGCAAATGGGCCAGAAACTGGCAAATGGAATTTACTGTTGGCAAGTGTGAAGTTGTCCACTTTGGTAGGAATAATGGTAGGAAGGACTATTACTTACATGGCGAAAAACTGCAGCGTGCGATGGTGCAGAGGGACCTCGGGGTGCTTGTGCATGAGTCGCAAAAACCCAGCCTACAGGTGCAGCAGGTGGTCAGGAAGGCGAATGGGATGCTGGCCTTCATAGCAAGGGGCATTGAATATAAAAGTAGGGAGGTCTTGCTGCAACTGTACAGGGCACTGGTGAGGCCGCAGCTGGAGTACTGTGTGCAGTTTTGGTCGCCGCACTTATGCAAGGATATTTTGGCCTTGGAGGGAGTGCAGAGGAGGTTCACTAGGCTGATACCGGAGTTGAGGGGGTTGAGCTATGAGGAGAGGCTGAATAAACTAGGCTTGTACTTGTTAGAGTTTAGAAGAATGAGGGGAGATCTCATTGAGACATATAAGATGATGAATGGGATGGATAGGATAGAGGTGGAGAGGCTCTTCCCACTCAGAAAGGACAGTAGGACTAGAGGGCACAGCCTCAAGATAAAGGGGGGGTGGTTTAGAACGGAGTTGAGGAGGAACTTCTTCACTCAAAGGGTGGTGAATCTCTGGAATTCTCTGCCCGTTGAAGTGGTGGAGGCTGCCTCGCTAAGTATATTTAAGACGTGGGTTGATAGGTTTTTGATAGGCAAGGGGATTAAGGGTTATGGGGAGAGGGCGGGAATGTGGAACTGAGACACGACAGATCAGCCATGATCTTATTGAATGGCGGGACAGGCTCGAAGGGCTAGGTGGCCTACTCCTGCTCCTATTTCTTATGTTCTTATGTTATGTTCTTATTAGACGTAGAAAATTAAAAGGTGTGCAAGATAATTAATATACTCTATGATGAGAGCAAGAATTCTATATTTCACAATTATGAGGCTCAAAACGTGATTATACTTTCAGACTGTCACTTTAAATTCAAGGTTGATGATGTTCTGCAGTCTGCCGAACAGTAAGCCTGAGTGGTTTGAATGTTGGCGATCACAATAAGGTTTAGATTGTGTTGCTGAGAAGACAGTGCATGAGGAATGCTTGGAGACAATGGTAGCAGTTTCTGAGTTTACAGGCAGAATTCTCCAGCCGCATTGGTCTAAAAGGCGGAAATTCCCACCCAACCATCAATGGTGTTTCACATTCTCCATAACCCACCCACTAAGATTCCAGTGGTGGGTGGGATGGGAGAATCCCATCTTAGGTTCTAATGACTGAATGTTTTGAGGTGGATGGAGGCTTGCAACCCACCATCCCCCAAATGCTGGAAGAAAAGTTAGTCATACACTGACCATCTTTAAAAAGGTCCACACTGTAGCAATAGTGCACTGTGGCAGCCAAAACAAGCTGAAGTGTGGACTCTTGGGCTTCAGTGGAAGGAAGCCCCACTCTTCAGAGCTGCTGGCCATTCTGATTGATTGACAACTCCTGGAATCCCAGCAGTGCCCACCACTCACTTCTGGTACTACTGGAGCTGCACAGAGGCCAACAAAGAAGTGATATGGATACCAGGTAAGATTGGGGTCAGGGTTTTTTGGGAGGGGGTAAGCAGTTGGAGAGAGGAAGGAGAGAGGTGGGATCATAGAAAAACTAGAGCACTATACAGGCCTTTCAGCACACAAAGTTGTGCTGAACATGTCCCTACCTTAGAGATTACTAGGCTACCTATAAACCTCTATCTTAATAGAAACATAGAAAAACTACAGCACAATACAGGCCCTTCAGCCCACAAAATCGACAGGTTTTGTAAACCAGTTTAGCAGCCACAGGCTAGGTAACAATCTTAGAGGAAGGTTTCCTTAATGCACACAGGGTAGTCCCCAGTGAAAGTACCTTTCTCTTTCTTCCCATCCTTTCACCTAATCTGTTGAAAAAAAAAGGCTTTCCTACTCTCACCCAATTACCACACCCACCATATTGTGGCAGTGGTGGAGGATTGAGACTTTTAATTACTACCTAATTGGACAGAAAAGGGCCTCAACTAGCTGAAGGGTGGGTGGCCTAGTGGACACCTTACCTCCATCCCTCTCCCACTACATATACTGAGGTTACAAACAGTTATGCTATAAACCATCTTGCCATGTATGCCTTAAAATAGAATTCTGGTATTACTGATAACAATATTCTTGATCTTTCACCGGGATTTGACAATTTTGAACTGTTTTTCTCTTTCTGGGGTAAAAGGCATAGTGGAGACCATTTTGAGATCAGGTTACAGACTTCCATACAAAATCAATGAATATCACAAAACAGATGTTCTGTGTGGTCAGCAGAGAAAAAAGGTTGCTTGGCTTTGTAAACCACCACAGTCAGATCTGGGAGGGAGACAATCTCTAGTAAAAGAGAATAATCCTGCAGTCATCTAAGGGAGATTAGCCCTGGTGGTCAGGGAAAGAACAAGCATCAGAACAGACTTTATTGCTGGTGTGGATAAGGGAGCTTTCTGAGAGATGAGGAATGTGCCTGCAGACAGCCGCTTGAAGTTAATACTCAAAGTTGGTCATTCTTACCTCATTAACTTCCTGTAAAAACATCAAAATGGACTTATGATGGTGATTGGTGATCAGATTCTGTAAAACTAAAATGAAATGAAGCTTGTGGCTGAGGATTTACTTTTTTTCAAATGCTATACAATTATCTAAGTGAACTCATGTTCCATACTCAACCTTTCTCCCCCTGCACAATTTCAATCAATGTACCTGCGCCTTAGGGATATAAATTAAACCTGATCTTGCCAATAAGGTTATGAATTGGACTTCATTCCTTTTGCAATAAATAAAGGTAAAAATGTGTAATAAATGTTTCATTCAGTATGCTTTCAGCAGCATGGGAAAGCGAGGTCTCAGATCAGAAATCCTAACCTACACTGAGTTGAATATCCTCAACTGGGAGATGGGATGCTGTCCCAGGTTATGGAAAAAACGTAATAAAGCTCCTGGTCTAGATTGCTATCCAGTGACCTCTGCTGGAATGTGCATTTTATGCAAGGGTGAATAAAGTAAATGTATGCAGGGCCTGGGATTTTGAACTCCCGCTCGCATTGGCCATGAATGATTCCAGAGCACAAAATCCGAATCATGTATTAAATCCCTTCATGATAGTACCTGCCTCCCCATCCCCTCACCCCAGTGACCTAATAGGATTACTAATGTTCAACACAAGGAACACTATTAGAATAAATTTAAATCTAATTATTGGGCGTGTACATCAATGAATGCACCCCCCCCACCCCAATTATATTACCCATTCACATTATGGTGAGGGCTGAATCTCTCAGGGCAAATAGTTCATGCCACTTGACATTACACCAGGGGCAATTCCAGGGGGAAGTGTAAGGGGATGGGTATTGTGTTTGGGTGAGTTACATAGTGCGAGGCGTTGTTTGGGGGGGGGGGGTTACATTGTGGGGGGCATTGTTTGGGGGTTTACATGGGGGGGCATTCTTCTTTTACTTTTGTATATCGTGGCCACCTTTAAAAAAGGCAACCCATCTTTTAAAAAAGTAAGTTGCTGGCGGGGCGGCATCAATCAAAGCCCCCACCCAACAGTGTGGTGTCATGGGATCCATCCCCTTGCCTTTTCTTTGCTATGCTCTGAACAATCCAGCAGAGAAAACCATCATTGAGACTGGCAACTTTAACACCATTTTTCCCGTCTGAGGTGACACTCCGCCAAAGAATGAAACAATTCCGCCAATGAACTTTATAAATTATATATGTTTACCATGAAATCTGTGGAAATTAGTTCAATAAAGTTCAGTACAGAATTCAAGTTAA
The DNA here is from genome assembly GCF_965287045.1 of Carcharhinus amblyrhynchos. Taxonomy (NCBI): domain Eukaryota; kingdom Metazoa; phylum Chordata; class Chondrichthyes; order Carcharhiniformes; family Carcharhinidae; genus Carcharhinus; species Carcharhinus amblyrhynchos. The sequence continues at coordinate 80,892,266 of NC_137331.1, read as the reverse complement.
TGAAATAAATAGCAAGAATTCTCAGATTAAGACAGTGGAACTAATCTAACCCCCATCAAGGGTTCTCAGGGTTCTTTTGCAGAATTGCATTGTTCACATACAGGGAGGTTTCCTGAGCTCATGCTGCTCTTGTGATCAATCTAAGTAGAGTTATAGACATCCTTATCCAGAGTATAGTATGAAGTATTAAAAGAGCAAGTGTTACTTTAAGAAGGTGAAGATTGCAGTGGTGCTAAGGGGGGAAAGGGAGAAAGTGATGAGATGCTACTGTCAATTGTCCTCAAATGTTTACATATTTTCCTGCATTGTTAAACAGTACTGGATGTGAAGAAGTTGGAACTCAGTGCCAGTAACACAACTTATGGGCAACACTGTTTATGGACAGGATTCTCCGAATGTGCACCCCAACACTAGAAATTCCTGCCTGAACTCAGCAGATCTTTGAATGGTCCGCCAAATCTCAGCTGCTATGATTCCTGCAGCTAGTGAGATAGGAGAATTTTGGCCCTGTTAGTGTAAGACTTTTGTCTTATATCTCTTGAGAAAGACCCTGAAAACCTTCCACAGACAAGCTGGTTGTATGTGTTCTACTTGCTGCCCTTGTGTGGCTCCTAGTGGGCACCTTATATGTGTATGACAGTGCCAGTCTGGGTTGATTTCATAGATCAGAAATGGCTTTGAGGATCTGGTGCAAAATGCTAGCAAAACTATTTGCCTTCAGATATTGTTTTTTCTGCTGCATGGTTACGGTAGAATGTTTTAAAAGAGATTGTGCTATTCCCACAGTACAGAAGGAGGTCATTCAGCCTATTAAATCTGCACCAGCAACAATCCCACGCCAGGCCCCAGCCCTGTAACCCCACATATTTACCCAGCTACTGCCCCTGACACTAGGGTCAATTTAGCATAGCAATCAATGTTACCCAGACATCTTTGGATTTTGGAGGAAACTGGAGGAAACCCACCGTTCTTCACTGAAACAATTGTTTTTCAGTCATGGTTGGTATTATTGCACCAAGTTTCCTAGAGGTAGATAGGTGGGTAATTGTATGCAAGTATGTGTGTGAGTGCACATGGCAGCCTATCAGATGAGAAAGATCCAAGTTCCCGTCGATGATTTGTGCTGTTTTTTTTCCTCAATGAATGTGGTAGGGATACTATAATTAGCTCCACTGCATTGGTTTAAAAGTGAAGGAAAATCATTTTATCATGAATCAGAGATCCCAGTTGACAATGTGGTTGAGGACATGGGTAGAAAAAAATCAGGCTTGGCTGTTGTACATGACTATGGTGAAGAGGACTGTGCTGGTACATGGAGAATGGCTGTCTGTGCAGAAATGATCAAACGCTGTGGAATAATACCAGAAATCGATGTCTTTATGAGGGAAGAATACTCAGGTAGAAAATTTGCAGGTGGAGTAAAAGGAATACACAAGTGTCTACATTTTCCAAAATGAAAAAGCCGCAATGGAGGTTGCAGAAATTCATTTAAAAAAATTTCTCTGCTATGTGTGATAATTGGCAAGATTCTTGCAATGAGCTGAAGAACAGAAACTTAAAACACGGAAGACTATTCACACTATCACACCTCTGCTGGATCTTTGAAAAAGCTGTCCATTCTTCTGCTTTGCCCAAAATCCTCTTTTTTGAAGTATATATTCAATTCTCATGCATTCAGCAAAATTAGTAAGATAAAACATACCAAATACGCTGAGATTTATCCAACATGAGTGTGTGCGTGAGCGCTGATTGATTTACATAGCATTTAGATTTGGGGTGAGCGTGCACATCAATAATCTTCATTTTTAAACACACAAAAGCCTGCTACTAGTTTTTTAAATCGACCATGTACCAGAGGGGGTGCTTAGGAAAATATCCCCAACTTTCCAAATCAACCAGACTGATTGTCGAAAGTAAGGAAAGAGAATTAGGAGTTTCAGTTTATCCCTACTCCCCTGACTGTAACACATATCCTGTTGTGCTCAAATATTATCAATATTCTAGTGTTAACACTTTGGAAATTCCTCTGACGAAACAAAGTCTGGCAGCAATACACTATGCATTGGTATGTCCACCTGCTCCCAGAATCAACATATAAGATATGAAAATATAAAACTGAAATGGAGATTTAATTGACAAGTATGGTTTTATCAGCGCTCAATGTGAGAAGATCCAGGTCCAATCCCACAAAAAATGAAGAGCTGAGAGGAAAGGTAATTGATATTGATCACCCAGGTCTCATTACCCGATTCTCTTCTGTTCTCAGATGCCTGTTTGTTCCTAGGTATAGCCTGCTTTGCAGAGAGCCTTGTTGTCTTGGATTTATCACCTTCACTTTTTGCTAAGCGCTCTTGAATTGCAGTCTTCATGACAGGCTCCAGTATCTTTCCTCAGTGTAGATGTTAGGTTGACAAGGTTATAATTCTCCAGATCATGCTTCTGGTCCACTTTAAAGATTGGAGTCATGTTACCTTAACATACTACTAGTCATTGTAGAAATTCCACTATTAATTTTCTTTAGTATTCTCAAATGCCTTTCATTCCAGGCAGGTATGATGACGTGACATGTTAACTGTACTGAAAATTGAATGATAAGGAAAAATGCCAGATCTCCAGCTGAGAGATAAAGGGCAGAATTTTCTCAGCCAAAGTGGAGAACAGGATACAGTGAGTGCAAGTTGGTAAAGTCTTGGATCCTGATGCTGTCCTTCATCCTCAGGTTTTCCCCATGGTGGCTTCCAAGTTTGATGGGGAATTCCTCAGAATCTGGTAGGAAAGCAATTGAGGGCCTTTCTCGTTGTGAATTCTTTCTTTCCTGACACTGTCTGAGTTCTACACCAATGCTAGTATGCAGAGGAAGGAACTTCTTCAGTGAAACTGACAAGCTGGGAAAGCTTTGATCAGTGAAGAATTCAAGCTGTGTGCTTGCTTCTCCTGCATGGACAGAAAGCAGAGAGATTGGGTGTTTGTAATGACTTGTATTTGGGTGGAGAAAAGGACATCGTTTGTGGAGGGTCACTGTAAGATTTGAGTGCCAGAGGGCAATATGGCGAGGCAATGTGAGTATTAACTGCTTAGATGGTGTAATGAAGCACGCTCACAGACTTCGTCAAGATATGCGGGTTAGGTTGATTGGCCATGCTAAATGGACCCTAGTGTCGGGGGGATTAGCAAGATAGATGTGTGGAGTTACGGGAATAGGGCCTGGGTGATATTATGGTTGGTGCAAACCTGATGGGCTGAATGGCTTCCTTCTGCACTGTAGTGATACTATATTATGAATACAAACACATTAGTGAGGAAAAACCGCACAGAGGTCAGCAGCCCCCAGGCTGCTCTATAAAAAAGCCTCACTCCCTACAGGCCTCCTACATGTCTTCTAGATGCCTTCTGCTTAAGAAAAGATGCCACCCCCTGGGGTGACTCCCAAGCCAGGTGATCGTCCTCTGCTATATTGCCCTTAAAGGGACAATCATCACGATGCAAATACAATGTGCCTGAGATAACTGATTGCAAGTGTGTTTTGAGGAATTTGTGCAGGAAAATGTTGAGCAAATCAGAGTGTGAGACTTTGTTTCTGAAAGTGTTATGCTACATGCCTGCCATATCCTCCTGTGGTCCTGGATCCTCTTGTTAAATTGTCTTGAGGTTGAAGTGACCACAGTTTGCTTCTGAATTCTTTGGCTACTTCCAAACAGCTTCGTTTGAGAGGCTGGATGCTACCTCCTGTGATTGGGGCAGCTCATCTTAGTGGGACCCTTCAGATATCTCAGGAGGATCTCCAGGTAAGAGTGAAAGAGACATGTTGGGGGACAAGAAGGCGGGGGGGGGGCAGGGGGCGTGAGGGGTGGGGACACAGCTTTTTCAGGTCTCATCTCCATTTCTGTGATTGTTGTAGCCTAAAAAGTCTAAGTGCTGCCAAGCCCTTGGAATTCATGTGGTGGTCCCTTTAATTGGAAATCCTTCCTCTGACAGTACATGTAATTCCCCCTCTCCCTAAGCGGTCAGCAAGTCTGGAGGTGGGTTATTAATGCTGTTGTTCTGGGGAAGAAGATGAGCATTTCTAAAAAGAATTGGATTCATGTTATGACAATGGTCCTACTGTTCCAGCAGAAGTTAAGTCCATTAGCATAGCAGAGATGCTTAACAGGTATTGCAGCCATTTATCTACTGAAAAGGTGAAAGAAGAAAGACTAGGGAAGTAGCTTCAACATTAATCCACCTCTATATTAAAAGGATAAGGGATTGAAAGAGTTAATGAGAATTGAATTTAACAAGCCAGCATAACCAGATGGTTCACACTGTAGGAAATTTTTATCTGACATGACCAAGGCAAGCATCTTTGGCTGTTGCATTTTCACCCTGTGCTTACCCCTCACCTAATTGTCAAGCCCCTTGGTAATATGCGATGGCCCAGGGAAGAAAACATTGTTGGAGGCTCTGTCGCTGAAGGCCTAAAGGGGCCTGCAGCAGCACGAAGGGAAGATCTTATAATTTACTACTTCTTATTTAAAGAGATTCTTTAAATTAAAGAACAGTTATACGGACTCAACGTGTTGACGGAACTTTACCAGCTTCCCCGCCCAAGACTTGTAAGATCGTTGCAAGCCAAGTTCGGGGCAGGCATGCTGGTAAAATCAGAGCCATTAACTCTATTTTCTCGCTCCACAGATGCTGTCAGACCTGGTGAGGTTTTCTTGAATTTTCTGATTTTGTTTCTTACAACTTTAGATTTTTAGAAGACATTTTTTTTCTGCCTTCAAAGTTGCTTTATGGTTTACTTTAAAAAACACATTGTAAACACTCCTAAATATACTTTTTAAAGTGTTTTACCTGACAGACAGGACTTTTAATGAAGTATCTGTTAAATCTTTCTTAGCTCTGAGAGAAAAGAAATGGAGAAAGATCAGGAAAATTATCACAGAGATGCCAAGTTCAAATCCGAGTTGATGCTGTGAGGTGAGGAAAAATGCTGATGACTCCCCTCTTTAGCCATTCCTCATTTGGTTGTTACAGAGGTTTGAGTTTTAAAAGGATGCTGTTTTGTTAGTTTAGTATGCACTGACCACATGCACTTTGAATGAATTAAACCAGACTGGTATTCTTAAATTAGACATATAAGCAGTTAGCTTTAATGCTAAAATTCCACCAGATAAAAATATTGAAGATGTACAAATATGACCTACAACTGGTGCACACAGATCCTCACTCAAACCGCAAGCATGCAGAGGAAAGTGCAATTTCATAGATGCAGATAGAAAGATAAGGAAAATGGAAATTCACTGATTGTATTCAGGCTTTGATTCTCTATTGAAACAATTGTTTTTCAGTCATGGTTGGTGGATCCCTTGTCCTATGGAATCATTGTTGCAGAATATCCAATGGGTATTTTAGTACAGTCTCTCTTTGCTGCAGAGATATAAGGCAGAATTTTCCATTCCTACCATCAGTGGGAATCATGGCTAGTTTATTTTGCAGGAGGAAAATATCTGTTTCCCAATGGTGAAATAAACCATTGGAATTATGTTCTCCTGGTTTTCAAGATGGGTTGAGATTCCTGACAAATAATGTTGGTAACCCTATTTGCATGCAATAGCATCTCATATGTGCTATTAAAAGGCCAAAGTTCAGTTTATCTTCCAAATTAAGCAAGAAATTAGAGCATTCAATTTTACAACAGTGTGAGCTTCACTTCATCCATGATGTTGAGGTCCGTAGATGTTACTTTCTCTTCCTTGGAGACCATGCATAACTTCACTCAATGCTGTTTAGCAAAAGCTGCACCAAGGCTAGGTAGGACAGGCACATGTATAGTGGAATGCTGTGGAGAGTGTTCAGTAAAAAGGGGGGTGGAATGTCCGGGGAAGGATATGGTGGGTCCTTCCAGGATAGGGTTGATGGTTTTGACATTGATAACCTGGGGGGAAACTCAGGGCACTGGTGATGGAAGAGGACAATCACAGTTACAGGGGAGAGAGGATGTGCTAGACTCAAAGTTCCGGGTGAGAATCTAGTAGGTGAAGGTTTCACCAGGTGGGATGGTGATGGTGATGTCCATGGAGAGGAAAAACAGGTGGCTTGGATAACGGGAAGAGGCAGGATCAGGAAGGACATTGGGATGGTAATGGGTCTGAGGGGAAGAAAGGCAAATGGAGGTGGATGGTAATAGGGTTTAGGGTAATGAAGAGTGCTTCAAGCATACCAGAGAGGAGAGGAATTGGGTGAGTGATATTGGGTGGGTCAATGGCAGATGACAGGGAGGATGGAAGGTGGTGGAATGAATTTCAAGGGTGACATGCAGCATTTTTACAAAGTGACCTGAGCACACGGATTAGTCAGTCAGAGATATCCCTCGAGGTGGGAACAGAGTCTTTTCAGGTGGCTGGACTTCAATGTCAGCATAAATGACAGACTAAAGGTAGACCCTAATAATTATGAGACAGCTGTGTATCAATGATATTCACTTGTGTTCTCCACTCTCTGGTGAAGCCCACATTGCAGCAGCTTTGCTCCCAACTCATGGTTCTCAACATCAAGTTATCAGCAAGGTGCGGAGCCGCCAAAAATTCTGCACCATTTACCACCGGCTGCAGTCAGGGACAGGGATGAATGGAGGGAGGGAGTTTGATGCCTCCAAGGGTGTACTCACTGGAAATTGGAGGAATGAGAGGGGGTCTCATTGAAATGTATAAATTTCTAACTGGGCTGGACAGGCTGGATGTAGGGATGGAGTGTCTAGAACAAGGAGTCACAGGGCCCGATTTTACCATTGCATTGTGCCCGTTTTCAAGCATGAAAATTTGGTGAAGTCGGATGTGGCAAATAGCATGAGTCACATCCATGCAGATATCCACTTTACCAAGGCCCGAAAATGGTCGTGGTCCAAACTGTGCCTGAAATGGGCACTTGCATGCATTTAAATTGACTTCATGAGCTGGACGGCCAATCTTACCTGCATTTTCCCCTTTACCATCGCGTTCGTCAATCCAGATTTGGCGCGAAACAGACATTCTCTGTTTTGGGCACTCCAGCTGCTGAAGAGATAAGTTCAGAGCTTCCAGCGGCTCTCTGACTCAGACCGGTGGAGGGGTGGAGAGGTGGGCTAGATCATTCTCTGGTCGGGGGGAGGGAGAAGGAGGGATCCAGGTCAGATGTTTCTGTGGTTTGCGGGGGGGGAGGGGGTGTGGAAGAAGGGAGGCCAGATGGTTCTCTGGAAGAAGGGAAGAAGGAGGCAGGCCACATGGATCTCTGGTGGGGGGGAGAGGGGCGAGAGGGCAAGGTGGGGGAGTCCACTACCACTCTATGGGCAATCGCTGTGGGGGAGGTGGGGAGTGGGTCACAATTAGTCTGGGTAGCGAAAGGGGTGGGTAGATAAAAGGGACAGTTATGTTGTGGAGATGGGACGATGTCTGTGGGGGGCTATCACTCCCGAGCCACTTTTTCTGCTTTTTGCAGCCTGGAAGCCATGTAACAGGAGCGTTTTTCAAGTTGTTTTTCACTGTGCGTGCGCAGTTGAAGGCTCCGATCAAAGCAGCAGTGTTTCGGGTGCAATAAGCCCTGCCCACAGTGCAATTCAGACTCACGATGTTTTTTTCAGGCTGAGTGTGTATGGGGGCACCTGAGAACAGGTTTTCAAGTCAGATCTGAATCTTGCCCAGATTCAGCACTTAGAATCAAAATGGTAAAATTGCCCCCATAGTCTCAGAATATAGGAGGCCATTCAGGACTGAAGGTGGTGAACCTGTGGCATTCTCTACCATGGAAGGCTGTAGCAGCCAAGACACTGAATATACCTACAGAGGAAATAAATGGGGGCGGGGAGATGGAGGGGAAATGTGAGCCTGGTTCACTCCCAGTCTCAAGGTTCTCATTCACCCTCACCTTCACACAACAACAGGCACTGTCACAGTGGGTGAGTGAACACTCTGAGGCTGGAAGTGAGCTGGACACACACACACTCTCACTCCTTCATTCTCCAATAGTTGTCCTTATTTATTGCTCATTATTTTGAAATTGTCAATTTATTGTTGTGGGTTTTTTTTTGCTCAGTAAGTTATTTCTTTTCATACGCTTTTTTAAGTTCATGTTTAATGTCATGTCAAGCCTTTTCATTCTGAAATTTGCTCATCAGCCCTGAGTGTTAGGAAAAATTGAAATGTGCCCCTCCCTCCCCGTCCCCTCCCCCCTCCCACCCCCATCACCCCCCTTGGCCCACCACATGCAAAATTTGGACAAGCCTGACAGGCGTGCAGGTCCACAATTCCCTAAAATTGGCAACACAGGTAGTCAAGGTGATTAAAAAGACATATGGCATGCTTGCCTTCATCAGACAGGGCATTAAGTACAAGAGTTGGGAATCATGCTGCAACTATATCAAACCTTGGTTGGGCCACATTTGGAGTATCGCGTGCAGTTCTGGTCACCACACTACCAAAAGGATGTTGTTAGCACTACTGCCTCACAGCTCCAACAGACACTCTCATAGGGACCCAGGTTCAGTTCCTGGCTTGAGTCACTTTGTGCAGAATCTGCACGTTTTCCCCATGTCTGCAAGGGTTTCCTCCAGGTGCTCTGGTTTCCTCCCACAGTCGGAAAGACGTGCAGGTTAGGTGCATTGGCCATGCTAAATTCGCCCTCCGTGTACCTGAACAGGCGCCAGAGCGTGGCGACTAGGGGATTTTCACAGTAACTTCATCGCAGTGTTAATGTAAGCCTACTTGTGACACTAATGAATAAACTTTCCTATTTTTAAATGGGTATGTACGATGTATAACTCACCAATACTTGAGATCAACTCCTGTTCAAAAGAATTTTAGAAAATTATGATACCTCTGCTATTTCATCAAAAATCTCCTACAGTGTAACACATCTGGTCATGCTGACTTGTCAACTTCAAGTCACATTAACTTTCAATCCCATATCCTTTCACTATTTGTATAGATTAATGGTTGCAGCTACTTCCCTGGTATTTCAGCCTTTTGTCTTTTATCTCCTCAGTGAATAAAAAGCTGCAGTATCAGTTAAGCATGCCTGACATGACTTGTCGATCGGGAAACTCTTCTTTGTTCTTTAATGGCACCTCTTTCTTTGAGAAACTATAACGTATGAAGCTAAATGTTGACCTTGAAGAAATGTTCTTGTTAAGAAAACAAAGTGTAGGTTTAGTCTGACATTCAGTGTCCCTATATATTACATAACTCAAATCTTGGAAATAAGGCAATATAATGCTCAGTCTTGATTAAATGTCTGAATAAGGCAACAAAGTTAGTATTTATGCTAATTAGTATCATATTAGGGATCTGGCAATGCATGTCTATTGTGTATTGGGAACCGACACATACTGAGACTATTACATCACTTCAATTATATTTCCTAATGCAGTAGCATAGTGGACTAGTATTCCAGAGACCCAGGGTAATGCTCTGGGCACCTGGGTTCGAATCCCACCGCTGCAGGTGGAGAAATTTGAATTGGTTAAAAATCTGGAATTCAAAGTCTATTGATGATCATGAAACCATCATTGATTGTCGTAAAAACCCATGCAGTTCATTAATGTCCTTTAGGGAAGGAAATCTGCCACCTTACCTGGTCAGGCCTACATGTGACTCCAGATCTACAGCAATGTGGTTGACTCTTAAGTGCTCTCTCAAGGGCAATTAGAGATGGGCAATAAATGCTAGCCAAGCCAGCAACGCCCATGTAAGGAAAAGGAAAAAGGAGTGGGAGCAGACTTCCATCCTTTCTCTCTGGACCATCCAAGAGGAGATTTTACTGACCATAGTGTATTTTTAACTCAGACTCTGAAGATCAATGTTAACATTTATTTCGTAAATCACATGATGCCATATTATGACAGCATGTTATGCAAGCACCTTTTGTTAAATAACTCAGTAGAGCTTCAGGAAGATATCCAGTAATTATTTCGATTAGCAAACTAATTGTAGAAAAAACAGCTGTAATGAATTCTCGGATTTTAGCATAATGAAGTATTACATTGAAAACTATCACCTTCCCTTCATCAGTTCCATTAGATGTAGAAATCATGGCCATGATTCTCCAAAAAGTGCTGAATTGGTGCGAGAACTGTTCGAAATCCTAGCTGTTCTGTCAGTTCTGCTTCTCACCTGAATCTCTGCACTCTGTGCACTGAAGAGGTCCCAGTTGTCAATATCATTAAAAACCCAGGAGGGCGGGGCCAATTCACGCCAGAGTTTGACAGTTCTGGAACTTTGAACACACGCAGTGGCCCCAAACTGTCAACCTCCTGTTGACAGCCCAATCGCTGGCCAGCCCAGGACTCCTGCAGTGCTGCCCCTCAGCCCTCACTTCCTCCCCCACCCAGCCTGATTGCAGCCCCCACAGCAATTCCTGGGCCAACCCTGACCCCGCCCATCCCAGAGCACCCCGATGTCCAGTCCCCACCCCTAGTAATGGTGATCCCCCACACACCTCACCCTGGCTGACCACCGCCTCCCACCTCTCCCCAGGCAGGCCCCCCACCCCAGAGGCAGGTCCCCCCACCTGGCAGACCACCCACCCATGCAGCCTGCCCCAATCACTGCCATCCCTCCATCCCAGACTGGCCCTGTCTGCAGAGTGGCAGCAGGATCCCCCACCCCCACCAATCACCCTGAGGCCCTGCCCACAATAGAACCTGCCCCCTTGGCACTGTCTGATGCCCAGTGGACAGTGCCAAGGTGCCACCTGTGCATGTGCACTTTGTCCCTTGGGCACTGCCAGTGTGCCCATGCACAGGGGGCACCACCCCACATAGCCCAAACTGCTGGGGGGCCCCCATTGCTCCCCCTTCACTCCTGTGGGGTCTCCCGCTAGTTCCCCGAATGTGGGGAGTTAGTCTGAACCTGAAAAGTCCTGATAATTTCCTAAAATGCATACTAAAAACAGATTAAAACAGATTTAAATGACCAACCTGCCTTCCTGCCGGTTTCCAGCCTAGTCTGGCCGGTGACTGTTCTCCAGCTCTAGGAGATTGGCATGCGTTCCCAGTGCATACACAAATCCCTGTTCAAGGCCACAGGCGGGTGTCTCCCACCACGACTCAACAGAAAAGTTATACATAGAACATAGAACAGTACAGCACAGTACAGGCCCTTTGGCCCTCAATGTTGTGCCGAGCTATGTCCAATCCCAAGATCAAGCTATCCCTTCCCTATAATTCTAGAGTGCTCCATGTGCCTATCCAATAGCCGCTTGAAAGTTCCTAAAATGTCCAACTCCACTATCAAAGCAGGCAGTCTATTCCACACCCCAACCACTCTCTGAGTGAAGAATCTACCTTGGACATCCCTCCTATATCTCCCACCATGAACCTTATAATTGTAACAGCTACATCCACCCGAGGAAATAGTCTCTGTACGTCCACTCTATCTGTCCTCTCATCATCTTATAAACCTCTATTAAGTCGCCTCTCATCCTCCTCCGCTCCAAAGAGAAAAGCCCCAGCTCCCTCAACCTTTCCTCATAAGACCTACCCTCCAAACCAGGCAGCATCCTGGTGAATCTCCTCTGCACTCTCTCCAATGCTTCCACATCCTTTTTATAGTGAGGTGACAAGAACTGAACACAATATTCCAAATGTAGTCTCACCTAGGTCCAGTATAGTTACAGCATGACCCCACACTCAAACCCCCTGTTAATAAACGCCAACACACTATAAGCCTTCTTCATGGCTGTATTCACTTGAGTGGCAACCTTCAGAGATCTGTGGATATGAACCCCAAGATCTCTCTGTTCCTGCACATTCTTCAGAACCCTGCCATTAACCCTGTAATCCGCATTTAAATTCATCCTACCAAAATGAATCATCTCGCATTTATCAGGATTCAACTCCATCTGCCAATTTTTTGCCCAGCTCTGCATCCTACCAATGTCTCTTTGCAGCCTACAAAAGCCCTCCATCTCATCCACTATTCCACCAATCTTGGTGTCATCAGCACATTTACTAACGCACCCTTCAGCCCCCTCTTCCAAGTCATTGATAAAATCACAAATAGCAGAGGACCCAGCACTGATCCCTGTGGTACACCGCTCGTAACTGGCCTCCAGTCTGAAAATTTTCCCTCTACCACCACCCTCTGTCTTCTATGAGACAGCCAGTTACTTATCCAATCGGCCATATTTTCTTTTATCCCACACCTCCTTACTTTCTTCAGGAGCCTACCATGGGAAACCTTATCAAACGTCTTAATAAAGTAAAAGTTGCGGGTCACAATGGGAGAATCGCAGTTTGTTTTACCAACTAGGGCTGTTTTTAATTTTTTTATGTTGTGAGATATAGATACACATTGAATTATTGTCTATTGATCATATTTGAAAATTGTGTTCAATAAAAACCTTTCAATTTATCTCATTTTTAAGTATTGAATTCTTCTGAGATCAAAGAATAAATATGTTCAGTGTAACATTTGGAGTTTCAAGGTATAAAACTCTTCTAAGTAAAAATTCTTAATTTCTAATACTAGGATCCTCAGTATACAAGGTATAAATACCTGGTATTTATATATCAAGTCAAATGTATTAAGCAAAATTTTACATATACTTAAGAAGTAATGAAGACCACATATAACTTTGTAATTTCACAAGATACAGGAATTCTTGGTGTTGCCAGAACCGATGATATGATGCCTCTCCTCTTTGTCTTTGAAATGATATAGACCTGTATCCAGGAGTGTCATATTCCAGAATCCATGTTATTACTCTGCTAACAAACACTTCAGTCTCTCAACATTGTCCCCTAGTCTCTCACACCTCCTTTTTTCTTAGAGATGGTCTAAATTCGCTCTCCTATTTGATGTGGGATGCAAATCATCTTATGTCACCCCATCATTGTAATTCAAGCCAGACCAACTAAAGAAAGTGATCATCACTTTTCCCCTGCTACATGAGTTGTAAACCAAGACATAGCTTTATTTCTTAGCAACATAAAGAAACCATAAATAAAGTAACATTCTTCTGTCAACATATTTTAACCCAAGCCTCACAGATATCAGAAAGTACAAGTTTCCTCTGGTACAGATCAATTAAAACAATACATGGTTTGTTTAAACATAATGTCTTTGTAAGTTTAAGACTATTAAATTCAATTCTGTTAACTATTCCTTCAAAGCAGAAAAACTTTTGAATTCAGACTTTGCAGGGTCATGGGGCAGCATGGTGGCACAGTGGTTAGTACTGCTGCCTCACAATACCAGGGACCTGGAATCGATTCCCAGCCTAGGTCACTGTCTGTATGGAATTTGCACATTCTCCTTGTGCCTGCGTGGGTTTCTTCTCACAGTCCAAAGATGTGCGGGTTAGGTGGATTGGCCTTGCTATGATGCCCTGTAGTGTCAGGAGGACTGGCTAGGGTAAATGCATGGGGGGTATGGGGACAGGGCCTGGATGGGATTGTGTCAGTGCAGACTTGATAGGCCAAATGGCCTCCTACTGTACCTTAGGACTCTATGATTAAAGTTATAAATTCAGCAAGTATAGTTGCTCACAAACATCTGCTTTCCAGTTCCCCAATTACCTTGACTGTTAATTGTCTAACAGAAATTCAAACTGACCCTTTTAGAAGTGGTTACTATCTTGTAGTTGTTACTATCTGATGGGATAATCTCACCCAATGACCTTTTCAAACATTTAGAACAGTTGTAAATGTTTTGATATGGGAGAAATGTTATCTAGAAGTGGTCCTAAAAGAAGAAATCAGCGCTCAAGCTGCTGTCTATTATTTGTTTGATATAGCCAATGAGCCCATACCTTGGGGAGAAATTTCCATACAGAGTTGCTATTAGGTAATTAAAAATGACTTGTCCCTCCCTCTTAGTAGTCAGGTGAATATTTACATGAGGGTTTTCTAAGCCAGCTCATACTCAATAGCCATTGGTGCAAATCCTGTTTTTGAAAGGTTTAAGTTTGTGCAGTGCAATGAAGGCTGAGGCGCAGCCTTTAAAAAGACTGCTCAGTTTGTACATTCCAGTAGCAGACTTGGGAAGGTGCATTTAAGGACAGACCCATACTTGGATTATTTACTTGTCTTTCAGCTAACTTTACTGTTTGATCATCGATCCTTTTCTCATTCCGTTCACATTTCTGATACTGGATACTTCTGCAGATGTGTTCATTCACATCAGGTCTCCTGCAAGACCTCCAGGAGCAAGGGATCACACTCAGACACTGAAGATGAACATAGCATTTTTCTGGTTCACTGGTCCTAGCTATTCCTTGAAGGCAGCAGGTACAGGCTTTTTGGGTGTTCTGGTCAGTAGGCTTGCCAGAAATGCCACTTCTGCACCTCGAGAGAGCTGAGGCTGACAATCTCATCTAATTCTCACCCCCAGAACTGACAAACAGTGCCACAAGGAGGTTAGCAACCTTACCAGATTAGCAAAGATAATACAACAGGAAATCTTCATTTTCTTCCTTCCTCACCTCATGTGCCAGCATATTCTTCACTCTCTTAAAATACAATTCAATAAACCTTCACAACACTCTCTGATTAAAATTGGGGAAGTGGTTCAAACTCAGCATCTTGCAATATTATTACAGAGTTCCCTAACGTTAAATATCTCCAGACGCAACCTGTCTCTCCTTTAAGACATATTCTAAAACCTAGCTTTCTGACCAAGCATTTGATCGCATGTCCTAATGACCTATAACCACTGAGCTCCAGGGCAGCACATCTGAAGGGTATCCCAAAAATAACAGTGGGGAAGCCCCACCGTGAATGTTCCCAGGTAAAAATTGTTGCATGACAATTGCCTGGGAAATTCACGCTTGCAATGGGCACTTGCTCTGCAGTAAGAACCATCTGCAAATGCAATTTAAATCCCAAACTTCTGATGGTTCAGATTATCTTATAAAATAGTTACCCAGATAAGGTTAGAAAAATTAAATCCACTCCTAGCTTCTGGGTAGTGACCTCCCCTCATCCTTCACGGGACACCCAACTGGCCTCCAGTCTCTCCACTACATCTTCCCCGGGCCTCCCCTCCCAATCTTCCACAGGATTCTCACCTCCATGTAACCTCTCCCCCATGGAACCTCTCCACACACCGCTGACATCCCACAGGACCCCCACCCTCACCACCAACCCCCCCCCCCCCCCCAACCATCAACTGCACCACCCCAACTAGTGTGGCACAAAAATGGGCATGGTCTACTTTTCTTGACTGAGCTGCCCTTGAGTTAATGTTGTGGAAATCCATTTTGTCGGACAGATCACACCTGGCCTGAGTTGGAAAGTCAGGTGAGGTAGGGTGACTTGGTGGCACAATGGTTAGCACTGCTGTCTCAAAGTGCCAGGGACCCGGATTTGATTCCTGGTTTAGGTCACTGTCTGTGTGGAGCTTGCACGTTCTCCCTGTGTCTACATGGGTTTCCTCCCCTGGCACTCACCTGATGAAAGGGCAGCACACCGAAAGCTCGTGCTACCAAATTAACTTGTTGGAGGCACTTACCTAATGAAAGGGCAGTGCTCCAAAAACTCATGCTACCATACAAACCTGGTGTTATGAGACTTCTTACTAGGGTTTTCTCTGGATGCTCCGGTTTCCACCCACACTCCAAAGATGTGCAGATTAGGTTAATTGGCCATGCTAAAATTGTCCCTTTAGTGTCGGGGAACTAGCTAGGGTAAATGCAGGGATGATGGGATAAGCCTGGGTGGGATTGTGGTCAGTGCAGATTCGATAGGCCAAATGGCCTCCTTCTGCACTGTAGAGATTCTATGATTCTATGAAAGATTAGTTGGATTTCAAGGCAAGTAATTGCAAAAAGAGTGGCAATCCTAAGCATATGGGCTAATATACCCTCTTTGGCTCAGTGTCAAAAGTTGTCAGATTAAACTCCAATAAAGTACCTTGGAACTTGATAGTCTGTTAAAAGCATTATGTATATGTAAGATATTGCTGTGGTGAGAATTTGATTATATTTTGTATTTTGAAAGTGTGGGTGTGCATGAGAGACTATAAGTTTATGCAAGGACTTGGCATGGATGAGAATCAGCCCGGAGCATATTGCCATATTGCTCACACATGCCAGGCGCTCACTTGCACTCTTGAGGTGCCTACGCAGTCTATCTCACACATGGTACTAAAACCAGAAAATTCTGGATAAACTCAGCAGGTCTGGCAGCATCTGTGGAAAGAAACAGAGTTAACACTTCAGATCTAAATGATCATTCTACAGAACATTACCAGACATGGTGCAGCTGGACAGTGCTATATTCCAGATTCCATAAACGGATTGTCTACTTACCTCTTCCCAGTTCAATGTCCAGTAACTAACGGCTGCCAGGCATTGTACTGGCCTCTCCTTCAGAGTTTAACCATCCATCAAATAGAAACTGAAACATAGGCCTGCCCTGTCACTTGTCACAGAATCATTAGTTACTCTTCTATAATTGGATTTCAATTTTGTCACTTCAGTTTTGTCGAGCTTTTCTTTACTCCTTTGTAAAAGTTGAAAAATATTTACACTCATTTTCTGAAGGCTGAAAGAACATTTATCTCCATATGCAACCATTTATCTTTCTCTTTATTTCCTATTTAATTCACATCTTGAACAATGCTAAAGCTAAGTCTGTAGCTCAGAAAAATGGAGCTAATCATGGGAGATTGTGGGAGTGGGGCAGGAGGGGGTAGCAGAGATGGGGTTGTGGGGGTAGGGTGCAGAAGTGGTGTGGGTCAATATTTCAGCATCATTTGTACCAGCAGCAAGGCAGAAAATTGCCCTTACAGTAGTCGGCTTCTATAGTTCAGAAATCCTACAAAGACATCTCATATGCCCAAACAATTCAGGGGTTTAATTCAGAATGCTTACAGACCCATGGTATGTTGCACTCATTAGAAATCGTCTATAATTCTGTGATGTTGGGTAATTTCATACTAAAATAGGATAAATTAATTCCATTGCAACTAATGTTTAATCATTGAGAATATTACCACTTTGAAATTATAGACTGTTAAAATGTATGTCTGCTTTAGGCAGAGGGGATGGTGAGTACGTGTCCACTTGGTTCTCAATTAAATTTATCATCATGCTCCTAAACCGAGCACTTGCTTTAATAGCTTCCAAGATATTAAATAACCTTTCTTTTAAATTATTTGTAACAAGAATAACATGTTTTCAGAAATTACATATTGGGGTTGACACAATTTGATGATAGACATGAAAATTTCAGCCTTCGATTGGTGATGATTATCATTTAATTGTGCTCACTTATTGAAACAATATAGTTTCTAAGTGTGGGTTTATAGAGGTGTAGATTTAATTCTATACATGAATTGGCTTCATTCAGCCAACTCCAAGATTAATTTTTTGATATTTTTCATGGTATCCCTCTGGTTTTCTTTATCTTTATTTTATGCAGTCAAACATAAAGGATACAATATTTAAGAGGAGATGAGAAGGGAGCAAATGAGAAGGCATTATTTTAATTTTTACCACTCATTTCCCAGCCAGCCACTGGGCAAAAAGACCAGCTGCCAAGTGGCCAACCAGCCAAGGCCAAAGGGCGCAGTCAGGGATAGTCAACGACAATCAGGAAAGGTCACGGGGCAGGAAGTAGGGGATATGGACTGCCTCATAAGGAAAGAAGGGGGTCAGAGGAATATTACATGGCGTCAGGCTGTGTTTGGAGAGGCAATCAGGAAGGAGAGAAAGATGATCAGATAGAAACGAGAGAAGTTCAGATCGGCAATCACTCCATTTCCAGGACATCATTTCAGGGGCAGAATGTTCCCCTCCCAGCCACCACAGGAATCATAGCAGGTGGGACAGAAAGTTCGGCGGATCATGCAAAGGTTCGTTGACCTTGAGTGGGAATTTCCAGCCTTGGGGCAAACATGACCAAAAAATCCCAGCCCTGGAGCTCCTCGGGGTAGTGTCCTAGGCCCAGCCATCTTCACGCGCTTCATCAATGACCTTTCTTCCATCATAAGGTTAAAAGTGGGGATGATCACTAATGACTACATAATAATCACCACCATTCGCAACTTTTCAGATACTAAAGAAGTCCATGTCAAATGCAGCAAGACCTGAACAGGTGGCAGGTAACATTTTTGCCACACAAGTGCCAGGCAATGACCATCTACAACAAGACAGAATCTAACCATTGCCCCTTAACATTCAGTGATATTACTATCACTAAATTCCACTTTACCAACATCATGGGGTTTACCATTGACCAGAAATGAACTGGACTAGCCACAAAAATACAATGGGAAGGTCAAAAGTTGGGAATCCTCTGGTGAGTAACTCACCTCCTGACTCCCCAAAGCCTGTCCACTATCTACATAGCACAAGTCAGGTGAGTAATAAGTGCAGGTCCAACAGCACTCAAGAAGTTTAACATCCTCATCCAGGACAATGCAGCTGTCCTGATTGCTACCCCTTCCACATACATTTAATTCCTCCACCACCAATGAACAGTGACCACCTACAAGATACACTGCAGGCACTCACCAAAGTTCCTTAGACAGCACTTTCCAAAAGCACAACCACTACCATCTAGAAGGACAAGGACAGCAGACACATGGGAACACTGCCACATGGAAGTTCCCCCCCCAAGTCACTCATCCCCCTGACTTGGAAATTTATCACAGTTCTTTCACTATTCCTGAGTGAAAATCCTGGAATTTCTTCTCTTCGATTTGATTTAATTTGATTAATTATTGTCACATGCATTAGTGTACAGTGAAAAGGATTGTTTCTTGTGTGCCATACAGACAAAGCATACTGCTCATAGTGAAGGAAACGAGAGAGTGCAGAATGTAGTGTTACAATCATAGCAAGGGTGTAGCGAAAGATCAATTAATGCAGGTAAGTCCATTCAAAAGTCTGACAGCAGCAGAAGCTGTTCTTGAGTCGGTTGGTACGTGACCTCAGACTTTTGTATCTTTTTTCCAACGGAAGATGGAAGGAAGAATGTCTGGGTTGCATGAGGTCCTTAATTATGCTGGCTTCTTTGCTTAAGTGGCGGGAAGTATAGACAGAGTCAATGGATGGGAGGTTACTTTGTGTGATGGATTGGGCTACATTCATGATTTTTTGTAGATCCGCGTGGTCTTGGGCAGAGCAGGAGCCATACCAAGTTGTGATACAGCCAGAGAGAATGCTTTCTATGGTGCATCTGTAAAAGTTGGTGAGTGTCGTAGCTGACAGGCCAAATTTCCATAGTCTTCTGAGAAAATAGAGGCTTTGATGGGCTTTTGTAACTATAGTGTCAACATGGGAGGTCCAGGACAGGTTGTTGGTGGTCTGGACACCTAAAAGGCGAAGGTCTTGACGCTTTCTACTTCACCCCCGTTGATATAGATAGGGGTATGTTCTCCTTTACACTTCCTGAAGTCGATGACAATCTCCTTCATCTTGTTGACATTGATTGAAGGAAGGATTATTTTCACCACCCCAGGTTACCAGATTCTCTATCTCATTCCTGCTCTCTGTCTCGTTATTGTTTGAGATCTGTCTCACTATGTGGTGTCGTCAGCAAACTTGAAAATCGAATTGGAGGGGAATTTGGCCACACAGTCATAGGTGTATAAGGATTATAGTAAGGGGCTGAGAACACAATACTGTGGGGCACTGGTGTTGAGGATGATCATGGAGGAGGTCTTGTTGCCTATACTTACTGATTGTGATCTATGAGTTAGGAAGTTCAGGATCCAGTCACAGAAAGAAGAGCCAAGGCACAGGCCACAGAATTTGGAGATGAGTTTTGTGAGAATAATAGTGTTGAAGGCTGAGCTGTAGTTAGAAGTCTGACATAGGTGTCTTTGTTGGCTAGGTGTTCCAGTGTTGAGTACAGGGCCAGGGAGATGACGTCTGTTGTGGACCAGCGGTAGGCAAATTGTAGTGTGGCACTGTGGATGTATCTACACCACAAGGATTGCAGTGGTTCAAGAAGGCAGCTCACCACCACCTTCCCAAGGGCACACAGAAATGGGCAAGACAGCGAGGCCCACATTCCATAAATTAATTTTTAAAAATTAGGAGGGAGGGAGAGAGGAAAAGAGCATGGAGCAGAAGCCATGTTGGGGGAGAAGGAGAATTGTCTGCCTTCAGAAGGCTTGTTTGAAGGACTGGAAAGAGTACTGCTGCGGCTGGAATGTAAAAGGCATTTTGCAGCTCCTGTCTTCCTAACCCAAGCCCTGGAAAACCTGGTCTGCAGTCTTATATTTAAATCAACCTCCTGACCGCATGTGGGAGATATTAAATAATTTCTTTCCGAACTTGATATCATCTACATCATGCTAAGTGTTCTAGCAAACATAGGATTAGAGAAGTGAAGGGCCTCACTTGTCCTTTGAGCACAATGGATGGAAGCTATGAGTATTTGGCGGACAAATTGATCTGCTGTGACATAAAAACAAAGAGAATAGGAACAGGACTAGGCCATTCAACCCTTCCAGCCTGCTCTGCCATTCATTATGTTCATCATTGATCATCCACCTCAATAGCCTGATCCTGCCTTTCCCCTTTGACTCTTTGATCCCCTTTGCCCAAGAATTATGTCTGACTTCTTGTTGAAAACATTTTAGCCTCAATTGCTTTCTGTGAATTCTGCAGTCTCACCACGGTGGATGAGGACATTTTTTCCTCATTTTAGTCCTTAAAGATTTACCACGTTTCCCGACTGTGTCCCCTGGTTCTGGACTATCCCACCACTGGGAGCTTTCTTCCTACATCTACTCTGTAGTCCTGGTAGAATTTTATAGGTTTCTATACAATCTTATTCCTCTAAACTCCAGTGAATATAACTCTAACCAACTCAATCTCTCCTCATACATCAATCCTGCCATCTCAGGAATCAGTCTTTTCGACCTTCTCTGCATTCCCTCTATAACCCTCTGTTCCCTTTTGTAACTCCATGCTGACTGTCTCTGATTCTACCACTGTTTACCAAATGCTCTGCTATAAAATCTTCTATAATGGACTCTAGAATTTTCCCCACTCCCAACGTCAGGCTGACTAGTCCATAATTCTGTTTTCTCTCTACCTCCCTTTTTAAATAGTGGGGGTTTCATAAGCTATCTTCCAATCTGTAGGTACTGTTCCAGAGTCTATAGTCCTGGAAGATAACCGTCAATGCACCCATCATTTATAGGGCCACTTCCTTAAGTGCTCTGGGATGTAGATTTTCAGGTCCCTGTGATTTATAAGCCTTCAATCTCGTCAATTGCCCCAACACCATTTCTCTACTTCAGTTCCTCCTTCTCACTAAATCATGTGTTCCCCAACATTTCTCTTATGTTATTTGTGTCATCCTTTGTGAAAGAACAAAATTTTGTATTTAGTTAGCATTTCTTTGACCCCAATTATAAATATGCTGTTTCTAACTGAAAGGGACCTACATTTGTCTTCACCAATCTTTTTCACTTCACATATCTACAGGAATGTTTACAGTCAGTTCTTATGTTCCCCTCAAGCTTACTCTCATACTCTATTTTCCCTTTCTTAATCAATCACTTCATCAATCAATCACCTTGCTGAATTCTAAACTGCTCCCAATCCTCAGGTCTGGTGTATTTTTCTAGCCAATTTGTATGCTTCTTCCATGGATCTACTAGTATCTCTAATTTCCATTGTAAGCCATGGTTTGGCTACCTTTCCCCTTTTACTTTTGTGTCAGTAGAAATAAACAGTTTTTCTAGTTCACCTATATATTCTTTGAATGTTTTCTATTGATTATCTCTCATCATCTCCATAAGTAGTGTTTCCCAATGCATCATAGAACTCGCACCTCATGCCAGTGTAATGTGTGTTCAATTTTGTGGATTCATTGCTGAGTCTCTGTATGCTTATCCAAGCATTACTGCTGCTGCAAGGAGGGTTGCAAACTCAGTTTGGAGGCAGCCTTGGAGGGTTGATCTCATGACATCCTAACCATGTGACACCTGAATATCTAATCACATAATTTCTACAAACGCTATAGAACCTACCTTGTAAAGGTTTAGTTCTGTGCAACTGATTATTTTTGTTTGTGATGTTGCCCCAAGAACAGGAAGGCCACCCATGAGCAAGTGACAGGGATAAGAGTGGCCAAAGAAAGGAAGACCTGAACACTTTTTGTCGCAAGGAATCATGTATACGTTTTGGAAAAGGTGGCAAAGTCCTGCAGTGTGCAGGGCCAGAAAGTTAGTTTATTTTCCTTCCATCTTTATTTCCAGACATTAACCTGCTTGCACTTAAGTTATTGAAATGACATGAAAACAGTTATAAAAAATGACAGTCATCCGCTGTGCCTTATTATGTAGACTTGCCAGGCCAACTGATGAGATCTTATTCCTTGGAAGTATGGAAAAAACAGGATGAAAACGAAGGTCATTTTAGGACAAAATGTTTCTGTGAATTTCCTCTTTGACCTTCATAAAGGATTGGAAGCTAGTTCAGAAAATTACACATTACAAGGCAATTGATTTCCCATTCCTACTTTGGAGATAACACCTAAACCTGGGGACCTGGATTCTGACTTTGATCGTGTTCAATCTAGTTCCACATCAGCAGCCACTTCCCAAACATACATCCATGGCTTGAAAGCTGTTGATGAGTTGTGCAGGATTGCCACCTCCATGTCATGATGATGTGAACAAAAGCTTTCACAATCATTTCCAAAAGTGCCAGCTGTAACATCCTTTAATTCACTGAATCTGAATTCATTCCTTTAATTTCAGATATGATGCTAATAGAGTTTATGTTACTAGATCTTTAATCCAGAGGACTGGACTCATAATCAGGAAAAGAGTTCAAATCATGAATTCATGAAATATTTCATATTTAAGATAATTAATTCAATTCATTAAATAAACTGCTGATGGTGACCCCAAAGCTATCAAATTAATCTGAAAATCCAACTCATAATCTATAGGAAATTATGGCAGATTTCCTTTACCAATCTGGTCAATGTATGATTCCAGGTACACTCGGATGAGTTAGCAAGTACTCCAATTGGATCAAACAGCCTTTGAAAAAGTGCAAGAGGAATAATATTGGTGGGACCACTCAACACAGACCTAACAAAAACATACTCAATCTAGTCGACCCTGCAAAGAACACTTCACACACAAGTGGGGACTTGTGACAAGTGGTGAAGATCTGTCAACTTAGTCAAGAAATCACCTGACATAGATATTACTTATAGAATCACAGTAATTATCCAACATTCCAGAAATTCTTCATCACCATCCCTGAGGTGGCAGCACATTGACAAGAGATAATGATGCTACACAACTTCAACAATGTCTTCAGATCTGAAGAAATCTCATGACATCAGTTCAAACACAGGCCTTCATTTGCCTAAGCTCTGGAATTCTTTTAATGCATTCTGTCTCTGCTTCTTTAATAACCTCAGTTAATGTATCATTGCTTGTGCATGTTGATCATCACTTGGAAGAAGTGCTGAGCAAGGACACATAATGCATTCTGGAGACAGGAACTTCAACATTCATCAGTAGCAGCACTACCCACCAAGCTCGCTGAGTCCTGAGGGACATGGCTGTCAGACTGATGAGGGAAATAACAAGACGGAAAAACCTACTCGTCCTCAGTCCCACCAATGTACCTGGCACATATTTATGGCGGTATTGGTTGGAAGTACCATCACACAGTTTTTGTGGAGAGAAAAATTAGGGGCAGCACGGTAACACAGTGGTTAGCACTGCTGCTTCACAACTCCAGGGACCTGGGTTCAATTCCCAGCTCAGGTCACTGTCTGTGAGGAGTTTGCACATTCTCCTCGTGTCTGCATGGGTTTCCTCCAGGTGCTCCAGTTTCCTCCCACAGTCCAAAGATATGCAAGTTAGGTTGATTGGCCGTGCTAAAAATTGCCCCTTAGTGTCCTGAGATGCTTAGGTTAGAGGGATTAGTAGGTAAAATATGCAGGGATATGGGGGTAGAGCTTGGGTGGGATTGTGGTCGGTGCAGACTCGATGGGCTGAAGGGCCTCTTTCTGCACTGTAGGGTTCTATGATTCTATGAAAACTTCATCTTCAAAACTCAGCATCCGTTTGAGGCACTGGGCCATCAGCACCACTTGTTACATCATGACTAGTCATATATCACACTATCATCAAACCAGGAGACCAAAATTGGTTCAATGAGGTGCATGGAACAACCTGCAGAACAGGCATTCCCAACATGTTCCCAAAGTTGAGGTGTCGTTTTGAAGTTACAAAATTGCACTAAACGCGTGTTAAACAGTAGTAACACAATGCTTTTGACAGAACTGAACAGTCCCACAGCCAACATCTATTCAAATGATCAGGAGACAAATGGATGCCATAAAAATGATGTATTTCTTCAAGAGTGAACAGGAGTTTAAAATTGATCAATTTACAAGGTAGATGATTGATCTTTGTTCAGGTAGTCTGTGCAGACTATTGCCAGATTATTAGGTACTGTAAAGATTCAAATCCCACAACTCAGCTCACATATTTGGATCTAGCACATGTGAATAACACATTATTGATTCATTTGACCTAGCAGAACCAATGATTTTCACCAAGTGAAAGGCATATAGTGTTGGGAAAATTGCAATTCCCTAAATAAAATGATAGCCATCTTTATTGTTCAATTGACTAGTTTTTCTCTTGAGGTAGCTGATATCGGATTGGCAGCATGCAACAGCTCTTAAATTCTGCCAGGGCAATGACACCTGCCTCCATGTGCACCAGCTAATCAGATAACCCAGGCAGGATGACACATGGAATCATTCAAACGAAGGATTTCTCAGGAGGCTCAGGCTTTCATGACCAGTCACTGACATCTGGACAACATCTGACCCTGCTAGGAATTGGATTGACTCTAATGTACATTGATTTCTGAGGCTTCAGTAACCACAGGAATGAAGAGAACTGTGAAGGCTGCTGCCAGATCTCCTTAGCTGAAGATGGATAGAAATGAGATGATATTTGTCATAGAATCACAAAATCCGATAGTGCACAAGGAGGCCATTCAGCACATCGAGACTGCATCGACAACAATCCCGCACTATCCCCGTAACCCCACATATTTACCCTGCTAATCCTCCTGAAACTAGGATCAATTTAGCATAGCCAATCAACTTAACCGGCACATCTTTGGACTGTGGGAGGAAACTGGAGCACTCGGAGGAAACCTGCATAGACACAGGGAGAATGTGCAAACTCCACACAGACAGTGACCCAAGCTGCAAACCGAACCCGGACCCCTGGCCCTATGAGGCAACAGTGCCACTGTGCCGCCATGCCACCCGCCCACTTGTCAAGCATGGGAGAAAGAGACCAATCTATCAAAGAAAGTATGTATGAATAGAAGTGATTGAGGAAGTTAGAAGCATGGAGGTTGCCTATCAAAACAAGACACATTGTCTCAAGGGGCTCAAGGATTTCAGGAGGGCAGGAAAGATACATAGAAACATAGGAATTATAGAACATAGAACACAGAACATTACAGCACAGCACGGGCCCTTCGGCCCTCAATGTTGTGCCAAGCTGTGTCCAATCTCAAGATCAAGCTATCCTCTCCCTATAATTCTGGAGTGCTCCATGTGCCTATTCTATAACCACTTGAAAGTTCCTAAAATGTCCAACTCCACTATCACAGCAGGCAGTCCATTCCACACCCCAACCACTCTGAGTGAAGAATCTACCTCAGACATCCCTCCTATATCTCCCACAATGAACCTTATAGTTATGCCCCCTAGTAACAGTTACATACACCCGAGGAAATAGTCTCCGTACGTCCACTCCATCAATCCCTCTCATCATCTTGTAAACCTCTATTAAGTCGCCTCTCATCCTCCTCCACTCCAAAGAGAAAAGCCCCAGCTCCCTCAACCTTTCCTCATAAGACCTACCCTCCAAACCAGGCAGCATCCTGGTGAATCTCCTCTGCACTCTCTCCAATGCTTCCACATCCTTTTTATAGTGAGGTGACAAGAACTGAACACAATATTCCAAATGTGGTCTCACCAACGTCTGGTATAGTTGCAGCCTAACCCCACAGCTCTTAAACTCAAACCCCCTGTTATTAAACACCAACACACTATAAGTCTTCTTCACGGCTCTCTCCACTTGAGCGGCAACCTTCAGAGATCTGTGGTTAAGAACCTCAACATCTCTCTGTTCCTCCACATTCCTTAGAACCCTGCCGTTGACCCTGTCATCTGCATTCAAGTTTGTCCTACCAAAATGAATCACCTCACACTTATCAGGGTTAAACTCCATTTGCCACTTTTTGGCCCAGCTCTGCTATCAATGTCTCTTTGCAGCCTGCAAGAGCCCTCCACCTCATCCACTCCTCCACCAATCTTGGTGTCGTCAGCAAATTTACTAACCCACCCTTCAGCCCTTCTTCCAAGTCATTGATAAAAATCACAAAAAGCAGAGGACTCAGCACTGATCCCTCTGGTACACTGCTAGTAACTGGCCTCTAGTCTGAAAATTTTCCCTCCACCACCACCCTTTGTCTTCTATGAGATATCCAGTTACTTATCCGATTGGCCAAATTTCCTTCTATCCCACACATCCTTATCTTAAGAACATAAGAATATAAGAAATAGGAGCAGGATTAGGCCATCTGGCCCTTCGAGCCTGCCCCGCCATTCAATAAGATCATGGCTGATCTGTCGCTGCTCAGTTCCACTTTCCCGCCCTCTCCCCATAACCCTTAATCCCCTCTCTTATCAAAAACCCATCAACCTGCGTCTTAAAAATATTTAGCGAGGCAGCCTCCACCACTTCAACAGGCAGAGAATTCCAGAGATTCACCACCTTTTGAGTGAAGAAGTTCCTCCTCAACTCCGTTCTAAACCGCCCCCCTTTTATCTTGAGGCTGTGCCCCCTAGTCCTACTGTCTTTTTTGAGCGGGAAGAGTCTCTCCATCTCTATCCTATCCATCCCATTCATCATCTTATACGTCTCAATGAGATCTCCCCTCATTCTTCTAAACTCTAACGAGTACAAGCCCAGTTTATTCAGCCTCTCCTCATAGCTCAACCCCCTCAACTCCGGTATCAGCCTAGTAAACCTCCTCTGCACTCCCTCCAAGGCCAAAATATCTTGGCGCAGGTGCGGCGCCCAAAACTGCACACAGTACTCCAGCTGCGGCCTCACCAATGCCCTATACAGCTGCAGCAAGACCTCCCTACTTTTATATTCAATATACTTTTATATACTTATATCTTCTTCATGACCCTACCATGGGGAACCTTATCAAACACCTTACTAAAATCCATGTATATGACATCAACTGCTCTGCCTTCGCCCACACACTTAGTTACCTCCTCAAAGAATTCAATTAAATTTGTGAGGCAGGACCTACCCCTCACAAATCTGTGCTGACTATCCTAGATTAAACTGAATCTTTCCAAATG
The DNA here is from genome assembly GCF_965287045.1 of Carcharhinus amblyrhynchos. Classification (NCBI taxonomy): domain Eukaryota; kingdom Metazoa; phylum Chordata; class Chondrichthyes; order Carcharhiniformes; family Carcharhinidae; genus Carcharhinus; species Carcharhinus amblyrhynchos. The sequence continues at coordinate 80,864,905 of NC_137331.1, read as the reverse complement.
GTAATAAATCCTATCTCTCAGGACCCTTTCCACTAACTTACCAACCACCAAAGAAAGATTAACTGGCCTATAATTACCAGGGTCATTCCTATTTCCTTTCTTGAAAGTAGGAACAACATTTGCCACTCTCCAGTCCTCTGGCACTATCCCTGTGGACAGTGAGGATCCAAAGATCAAAGTTAAAGGCTCTGCAGAAGTAGGCAAATTCATCCCTTCAAGCCTGCTCTGCCATTCAATTAGATCATGGCTGATCTCTCTCTGGACTCAAATCCACCTCCCCACCTGTCCACTCTGTCCCTCTTTCCCTTTTTCTAATTAGAAATATGGCTACCTCCTTCTTGAAACCGTTTAATGATTCAAACTCCACCATGCTATGGGGCAGCAAGTTCCACAAATTCATCACTTTCTGCAAGAAATAGATTCTCCTCATTTTTGTTTTAAACCTTCTCCCTTTTATTCTATACCTGAGACTTCTTGTTCTAGGTTGCCCCATAAGAGGAAACATTTGGTCTACATTTACTTTATAAATCCCTTTTAAAATTTTATATACCTCAATCTGATCCCTTCTCATCCTTCTAAATTCCAGCATGTATAAGCCCAAATTATTTAATGTTTCTTCATATGCCAACCCCTTCATTCCAGGAGTCAATCAGGTAAACCTCCTCTGAACTGTCTCCAATGCCATCACAAGCTTCCTCAAATAAGGAGACCAAAATTGCTCCAACAGTGCTCCAGACATGGTATCATTAACACCCTATACAACTGCAACAACATTTCTTGACTTTTATACTCCAGCCCTTTTGCAATAAATGCCAACATCCCATTTGCCGTCTTTATTGCATGCTGCACCTGCATGCTGACTTTCTGTGATTAGTCATTAGAGCGAGTGGAGAGTGGCATAATTGATCCGAATGACCTTTCTGCCTCTACACACAATGCTCACACTCACAATCCTCTGCGTTTTCTCCTTGCAGAAGAGGAAAATGCAGAACTCCAGGGAGAGGCAGAAACCTGTTGGCTTATCTCAATTTTGGAGAGCATGTCCACATGTTTAACCTGAGTGGCTCCTTTTCATTGTTAACTTACAGCACACCTTATAAATCAGATCTTGACATCTAAATGTAAGCCAGAATGAAGGAAAAAAACCTAGCAAATATTCCCCACAAGTACCAGGGCAGAAACAGGTAACTGGAAAATGCTGTGTTACTTTCGGAAGAAATAAGATTTTACAATGGTTTAGTTAACAAGGCTGCTGAACATCATTCAGATACTCTATACTCAGTACAGGGAAGGAAACTGAGGACAGGTATGGTGAAGGCACTCATACAATAAATCACATGAAAATGTATAACCAAAGAATGCTGGTCTGAATAGTGTAATCTCATAGAGACATGATGATGACACCATATTGTAGATATATTTGGAACCTGTAGTATGTGTCCATCTTGGCCATCATCGTACTGTTGGTACCTATAATCTGTATGCATTTGAACAGAACAGCCAGGCTAACACTATGATGCTGGCAAGATCAATTCAAGCAATTCAGCTTAACTGTTCAGATCTAGCACCCATGAATAACACACATCTATTTGTCCCAGTGGGACCTGCACTTGTCAACCTGCATAAGTTACACAGTGTTGGCGAAAATTACAATTCCCTAAACATCTTTATTGTTTAAACAATTTGGTTTTCTCTTGAGGCAACTGAGATTAGACTAGTAGCAGCAAGGGTGCCAAAAAGTCCGCTCCGTGAAGCAATAAATAATTAACTGGAACCATCTCCTGCTATAATATTCTGGAGCATCTGGACCAGCTCAGTGTGCCTCATCCACTGTTCAGGGTGGATTATAGAGAAGCTGATTATCCTGACTGCTGTGTTTTCATTCCAGCTAAATATTGCACCAGGGACCTCATATGATAGTTTAAAAATCAATGGGAAGCAATTGGTGGAATCTTATCCGGAAGGGTCTACACAATGTGTCACCGATTGGTAAGTTTATTGATTTAAGAAGCAGGATTTGCGGTAGCTTCTAAACTCAATCATGACATTGGCATTCTGCTTCCATATTTGCCAGCTCCTCAGAAGGTGGGCAGGATGACACAATGAACCATTCAAATGATGGTTTTCTCTGGAGGCTCAGGCTTTCATTCCAGGTCATTAATGACTTTTGCAATATCTGGATAATATCTGATCCTGGCAGAGACTGAAATGATTCAACTGTATGTTGAATCCTGAGACTCCAGCAGCCACAGAAATGAAGAGAACTGTAAAGGCTGCTCCCCTGGGTCACAGACACTTCATTGTTATTCTTAAGCACACCTCAAGCTCAATTGCTGACTTCTGACTGCAAGCAGGATGAGGAAGAAAACATAGCAAATATTCTCCATAAGGACCCAGAGACAAACAGGCAACAGGAAAATGTTGTGTCACTTGCAGAAGGACTAGGAATTAACAATGGATTAGTTTACAAGGGTGTTGAATCTCATTTAGATGTTAGGTATGGAATACAAGGAATTAACCAAATAGCACTGAGGACAAGGATGGTGGAGGCAGTCATTCAGAAATTGTGACTTAAGTTATCAAAAAGCACTACCAAAGATTGAAATGTGAATAGTGCAATCTCCTAGACACATGAGCATTACTCCATGTTCTAGGTTTATTTGGGTCACACATGTCCATCATGGCCATTATCACATTGCTGTTATACAATATTCTCATATGCATTCTCCACAGCCAGACTTCCAATCAGCTGCTTGGTAAGATTCAGATCCTAGTACTTCAGCTTAATTGTTTGGATTCTAGCACTGGTGAATAACACACTATTATTGATTTGTCCTGGCAGAACCGGGTGCTTTGTCACCCTGAATAACAGTTCCACAGAGCTGGTGAAAATAATGATCCCATAAATGAGAGGATTATTGTCTTTATTGCTTAAATGGTTTGGTTTTATCCTGAGCTACCTGAGGTCAGACTGGCAGCATTTAACAGCAGGGGTGTCTGAGAAGCACACACTGAGACACCAGTAAAAAGATTAAGTAGAATTACCTCCTGCTGCAATATTCTGTAGAATCTGGACTAGCTCAGTGTAGCCCATTCACAGTTCAAGATGGATCACGGAGAAGCTGAGTATGCTGATTTTTTTTCCCATTGCAACTAAACGTAGCACCGAAAACCTCACTTCATAGCTTAAGAATCAATGGGAAGTGGAATCTTATCCTAAGTGACGTGAAGATAACGGGGAGGTGAGTTGCAGGCCTGGAGTCTGTTTGGTTTAGGAATGGATTTTGCTGTGGCTTTTTAACTGAACCACAACATTGGCTTCCTCTTTCCATATTTCCCAGACACTCAGAGGACAGGCAGGATGGCACCCTGAATCATCCAGGTGAAGGATTTATCAGAAGTCTTGGGCTCTCATTCCAGGTGATTACTGACATCTGCAACATCTGGACAACATCTGACCCTTACAGAGTTTGAAATGATTCAATTGTAGATTGGGTCCTCAGATTGGCTTCTGCAGCCACAAGGATGGAGAGGAGAATTGTGACGACTGCTCACTGGGTCTTGGACACTTAGCTGGAGTTTATGCTGCCATATTTGAGGGACTGAAATGAGGTGAAATTTGGCAAGCAGAAAGAGAAAGAGACTAGCCTATGAAAGCAAGCAAATGTAAGTTACTGAAAAAGTGAGAAGTATGGGTGTAGCCCCTCAAACCTTGAGACAGTGTCCCAAAAGGTTCAAAGACTTCAGGATGGCAAGAAATTTTCTTGGCAAAACTAGTGGGTGGCTCTTCAGTCTTCGAGCAGGCTGAAAGGAGCAAAAGATAGATCTTATCATCTGGATAATCAACACAATTCATCTCAGAGAAATCTCTCAAAGCATGATCAAGGTGAGTGAGGTCCAAAATAGGTGATCCTACTTCCAAAAATTTGGAAACCACCTGCTAATTAGTGAGAATGCACTTTCTGAGTAAGTGATGAGAACATCAGCCTCTCACTTGAATTTGACTGCAGCTTCTCAATTTCATTCTTTGAAGGCTTCCCAGCCTGATGGTTTTACTGAAGAAGATCACCCTCTGCTGTTCTCTCGCCGGGTTCACTCTAAACATGAAAATCAAAAGTAGGGAGAGTCTCGCCGTTTGTTCGTTCAATGTTGTAGAGTGGAATGGGCTGGTTAATGAGTGCCAATATGGTCCCCACCAACGGGTGAGTGCTAATATGTACCGGGGCTTCCCAGAATCAGGAGGAAGGCTCCCCTGGCATCAGCTTGCTTTGAAATGGTCTGGGAAACTGATGGTAGAATGATAACCCCCAAACACCATAAGCTACTGTTGGGGTGATCTTCACAAGGGGGCAACCAATGCTCCTCTGGTGGCACCAACCAAGCCCCATAATTTTGGCACCAGTGCATTTGGGAGTTGGATCTTCAAGAGGTCTCAGCTTCACTCAAGGTATTGGAGTGCTTCTCTCTCCTTGAGGTATTTTCACTCTTTCCCTGGGTGGATATCCAATTGACATTGGTCAGAGATGACTGTGTGAAGGGGATGCACACATATAATTGCAGGTAACACCAAGCAGCGGCAAAACAGAGCCTGCTGCGGCAGCAAGGATGGTTACTAATGCCAAGCCTTGAACAGGCAGGGAAATTTACAATTAATAGAAAAATATGTCAGAATAAAGCCTAGCAGAAATGGTAAAGATGAGTATCTCAATGACTTTAGTGTCCAGAACATAACCCATAGACTACCAATAGCCTCTGTGAGGTCTGTCCAACAACTTCCATTGCTTTGAACATTTATCCAACTTTTCCTGAAAAAAGACACTGGTCTTTGCCTCAACTATTCACCACATCAATGCATTTAGAGAGGTCAATAGAGAGGGTAGCTGTAGACCATCAATTTTAAAAATAAATTACAGGATGTAGAGCTGGCACTGAGAAATGGGTAGCACACAGAGGAATTACATGAGAACTTCAGCTGCACTACTTCCTCCTTTCCGGTATCTCTAACTGGTATTGATTAGTTTTTGGTCAGGATTTGCTCTCTCTTGAATTAGATTCACCTGTCTTTATTGTTTCATTTCTCAAGTTGGGTCTGTGGGTAGTTTGATAAGGGTTCCATTTTCTCTAGCTCATCTTGACACCAAATGTGTTCCTGTGGCAGAAAAAGAAATTAGACACAGGAAATACTGGAATTGCACAAGTACAATAGCAGTTATTTTATAGCTCCCCTCAAATTGTAAAAACCATTTAACCCATAAATGCTGGATATGGATTCTGGGTGCAAAACTGATTGGTTTGTTTTGTTCCTTAGTACAAAAGGCAGAAGATACCACTGCTTCTGAAGTTGGACAACTATTGACTTCTTCAAGCTATTTAGCAGTTTCTAGCCATTGGTTCTAACCATCTGTGAAAAAGATTTCTTCAACTTACCATACTTCATTTTTCAAATGTTAATCCTGAGTTCTCAGTGTCAGGGAATAGCTTCAGAAGCTGATTATTCATTTGCTTAGTCCCTCGATCTCAGCCTTTATTCTTACTTAGTCATTCATTCTCTGCCAAAATACTATACTCAACACCAATTAGTGGTTTCAATATGATAGCTCTCAATTATATATATTAAAAAAAACTTTTTCCAACAGCAACTCTCTGTGTGTCAACTGGCAAGCAATGTTTCTATTCTTCATGGTCCCTTCACAAACCAAATCCATTCAGACTAGCTGTATACGCTCATTCACTCCTAAAGGAATTAATTAGGAAGTGGCAGCTTATTTTCCATCACTGAAATTGGTTGTTAAGTGCCAAACTCAAATTTACCCAGTTTACAAACCTGTTCAAGTGCCTAATCTTACTGTAATGCTTGATGAGGCTTATAAAAGGGCATTGCCTTGATGAAAGTCTTCGGCAAACACCATTGGATCTCATTTAGGTCATGATGGCAGAATGAGTTAGAATGTATAAACAGGTTCCCATGTGCTTACGAGCCAGAAGGCATAGTTTGATCACGTTGGGCAATGCTTAGAATGACTTGAACACCATTGATAGAGACAGATACCATTAATTATGGAATGCTGAGTTGGTATCAAGAAGGTGGGAGATGTTGTTCAGCCCTTGAACTAAGTGGCTTGTTAGGCCATTTAAGAGGGCAATTAAGAGTCAACCGTATTGCTGTGAATCTGGAGTCACATATAGCCTGATCGAGTAAGAATAGCAGATTTCCTTCACTAAAGGACATTAATTTATCATGAGTTTTTATGACAATTGATGATAGTTTCATGGTCACTTTTACTAAGACTAACTTTTAAACCCAGATCTATAATTATTAAACTTAAATTCCACCGGCTGCTGTGGCATTAGTTTGGATCTCTGTATTACTAGTCAAGTGACATTATTTCTACACCACCATCTCCGCCCCCATTTTATACATGCAGGTATATATAGGGGGTAGGTGGGTGGGGGTAAATGCCTTCCTGGAACTTTAGCTTAGGGTCCAGTTTCAGTCAGACACCAGCAATAACTTGGAAGATCTGCCAATGATGTTAAGTAGTTATTTTTTTTACAGAACTGGGAGTGAATACCAAAGCCAAAGACTAGGAGCAACCAGTCAATGAGGAACAGCAGGGAAGTACCTGAGTGTGGGACCTTAAGCATTAGTAAACAGATCCCAAGACCCAATCTATGAGTATGCGCAACAATATTAAAGATTTACAACCAACAGCAACTTCAACTTATGCACCCTTACAATCTAACAATATTAACAGCTCTGTTGTACTGATCATATTGCTCAGTCTGGCATTCATAAATTAAGATACAAGGTAACAGGAAACCTGTTTAGATCTTCTAGCTGCCCGCATTCAGTCCTAGATAGATCAGCCAGTTAGTAACGGTCTGTGTAGTTCCATTTTGTTCACTGAATCTGCTTGTGCCTGCCTCAAATATACCCAATTTATGAATTTATTGTGGTGTCTGATCTCACTGTGATGCTCAGTGTAAGTGTGAGGCTTGCTCTGTGCTGTCATGATCAGAATTAATCAGCTAAAGGCCTTCACATTTAAGAATTTTATTTCGATCACAATGACAATGATTTACAACGTAAGATTTTCTCTGTGATTTCCAACTAAATATGTTGGGTAGACGATGGTGATGAGATAGTTTTGTTTCTCCATGCCAGGGTTTCTTGGTGGAGAATGATTCAAAACTATCAATGTCCTGTGAAACTGTGCTACTTTCTATGGTTTGGAGCAGTGTAGAGTTAGGCACTCCAGATTATTGGTGCTGGATACCATTGATCAGGATCCATCTATGCTGGCGTGATGCCAGAAATGAGGGAGCCAGACCATGTTGTTGGAAATTTTAGGTGGAGCTGATTCAAATTCTTATGTCTGTTGTCACTGCTGAGGCTCTGCCAAGATAAAAGTTCAGCGGGAGCTAGTTTATTGACCACTATTCTGTACCTGCAGGTAGTGAAGAGTAAATGTCTACATGGGAATTTAGAGCGTATCTAGCAAAAACTGATGATTTTGCTCAAGCTCTAGAATATATCAAATAATGCCAATAATCCTAAGTAGCTGAATTTAGTTCCAGAACAGAGTGTGAGACCCACACTCACAGATTGGCAGTAAAGACTGGTCAGTCAGAGACTCCAATTTGTGATCTGACAGTCGGACCAATTAGACATCTGTTTCCATGTACCTGGCTACCTAAAAGCAGCGATGTGGAAGATTTAAAAACCGAATACTACAGATACTGGAATCTGAAATAAAAACAGCAACTGCTGGAAAAACTCAGCAGATCTGACAGCGTCTGGGGAGACTTATCATTTCAAGTTCATATGATGCTTCTTCAGCTCTTGATGTTTTTCCAGCATTTTCTGTTTCTGTTTGTGACATGGAAGACTTACATGTGACAATACAATTATTCCATCATATTGTGCAATAGTATTAACTAAACTTGTTAGGTCCTTCAGAGATTAAAATACAAGATAAGCATGTTGAGACAAACCTTTCATTGTCTGCAACTATCCATTGAATCTATCGGTTGATGATGTTACCATTTTTCATGTTCCCTTCACAAAACAAGCTTATTCACATCTTCTAACTGATCACATTCAGTCCGAGATTGATTAGCCAGTTAATTACAGCAGCTCCATTTCCATCACACTTTAACTGATTGCGCAGAAACTCAGTTAATGAACCTATTGTAATGTTTGATCTCGCTGTGATGCACATTGTGAAGGTGAGACTTGCTCTGCCATATCATAATTTGACTCATCCAGTTAAAGGGACTACACCTTGATGAAATTGGGTTTGACAGCACCCTGGGGCCTCATTAGTGTACAAGGAGTCATTATGCTAAAATTCAAAAACAGTTTTCCATGTGACCATGTCCCAGAAACAGGGAACACAAGCAATGGGTGTGACAGGGTTCGCTGCTTCCTACCAGTGATGTTAAATAATTCGATATATTTACAGAACAAGAGGCAAGCACAATATCTAAGAACTGGTAACAGCTAGTCAATAAGAGACAAGAGGAAAATACCTTAGTGTGGGGCTGTGTAACTCTTAGTAGCCGGGGTATAAGGCCCCATGATGTGGGAGAAACAATATTAAAAAGTTACTAGCGATTTCAATAAATCCACTCTACTCTGCATCAATATTACTGTGTCTTTTATACTTATCATGTTGTTCATTATCGCATTCAAAAATTACAATATAAGGTAATTATGTTGAGACAAACCATTTAATGTCTGTAGTGTTCCGTCTGATTCATTACTTGATGTTGCCATTCGTCGTACTCCCTTCAAAATACCTGGTCAGGTCATCCAGCTGACTACGTCCTTATAAGTCTACTTTGTGAAGGGAATGTGAACACTAGCAATATTGTTGTTTTGACAAAGGGTCATGTGGACTCGAAACATCAGCTCTTTTCTCTCCTTACAGATGCTGCCTGACCTGCTGAGATTTTCCAGCATTTTATCTTTTGCTTTCAGATTCCAGCATCCTCAGTAATTTGCTTTTATTTAGTGGCAATATCATTACTGGCACATTTAGTAGAACATTGTGGACACAAAAGGTTTGTCTCAATATGGTTATCGTTATTGTAATTTTTGAAGGGCAAGCTCAGTTAATACTTGGTAAATCTGTCTGTTCCATTTCCTTCAACTAAATATGTAGGCTCCTGCACCAAACATACCCAATTTATGAATCTATGGTGATGTCCAATCTCACTGCATGCTCAGTGTGAGGATGAAGGCTTGTTCTATGATGTTGTGGCTTGACTCAGCCAGCTAAGGAAGGGTCTCACTTTGCTGAACGTGTAGAGTAAACAGCCTTGGGATTGATTTCGGTCACAATGACAAAATGAGTTAGAACGTTCAAACCAGGTTTCCATATTGTTACAACCTAGTGATCTTGGTGTGTAGGCAATGGTGATGGATTGTTTGCCTTCTTTGTTTCACCTTTTTCTGATTAATGATTATTCCAGCATTCCAAAATGCTTTGAAACAGAGCTTGTATTTCATTGGTTTGGAGTGCTCTACAACTGGACCATCCACATCATTATAAATCAGATTCCACTGGTTTGGCTTGGTACCAGGGACAGGGGAGCAACAGGTTGTTGGAGAACTTATCTAGAGATGAATTACATTCATATACTTGGTGAAGTTGAACAAGTTCTGACAGAAAAGCCAGTGGAGATGCCAGCTCCATTAAGCTCTCTTCTAAACTGCAGGTCACAGAGGTTAAATATTTACCTCTAAGTAGCAAACATTGATAATTTTGCCCCAATTTCTAAAATATCTCAAATAATGCAAATAATAGTATGTTGCTGAATATAGTCACAGGTTAAGGCATGAGCACCATATACAGACTGGCAGTGAGACAGTCAGTCAGAGACTCCAAGGAGAGTCTAGGAATAGGTCTGATTAACTATCAGAGATTGGGCTCCAAGCACCTGATTACCTAAAAACATTGATATGAAGATTTCCTTATGAACAACAAGTACAATATTCCATCCTATAGTGCATCAGTATTAACTGAGCTTGCCCTTCAGAAATTACAATAACGATAACCATATTGAGACAAACCTTTTGTGTCCACAATGTTCTACTAAATGTGCCAGTAATGATATTGCCACTAAATAAAAGCAAATTACTGAGGATGCTGGAATCTGAAAGCAAAAGATAAAATGCTGGAAAATCTCAGCAGATCAGGCAGCATCTGTAAGGAGAGAAAAGAGCTGATGTTTCGAGTCCACATGACCCTTTGTCAAAACAACAATATTGCTAGTGTTCACATTCCCTTCACAAAGTAGACTTATAAGGATCTTCTAGCCAAGCACATTCCTTCCTAAACTGCTCGTTAGTAAGTCATTGCAGCCCTGTTTCCGTCATTTAAATTGATTTTGAAGCCTGCTGTCTGACGCTTACCTAGTTATGATGTGGAGATGCCAGCATTGGGCTGGGGTAAACATAATAAGAAGTCTCACAACACCAGGTTAAAGTCCAATAAGCTTATTTGGTAGCAAACGTCACTACTTCTGCTGCTCCGAAAGCTAGTGGCGTTTGCTACCAAATAAACCTGTTGGCTTTAAGCTGGTACTGTGAGACTTCTTACCATGCTTACCCAGTTAACAGAGCTATTGTAATGTTTAATCTCATTGTGAAACGCCTTGTGATGGCGAGACCTACTCATGTTGTCACTCATGGTTTAACACCTCAGTTTAAGGGACCTTGACCTTTATGAATTTTTCACTTTGTCTGCTGCTTATAGCAACATTTAGAGATAATTGTGGAGTATGAAGACTCTAAGAGGAATAAAACGAATGGCTTTTATATTATACGTTTTATATTGCCCTCCTTCAGAGGCCATTTGGTGAAACCTCATTCATCCATCCAGAAAGACTACAGAACATCCAAGCAAATTCTGCCTTTGTTTCTAACCACAATAATGAGGTTTCAGTTCTTATTTTCTAACCACAATCTTTACAAAGCACTTGATATGCATTCAACTGTGAAGAGAAAGAAAAACAAAGCTCTAGGCTAGTGGGTAAGTTATCCCACCTGTCAATCCAAGTGATTCATAGGGGCCAGACACCAGATGCTATTCTTTCAATGTGAAAGGGGAACACTCCAGTGAAACTCAATCCCTGCAGTTCCTCAGAGCATTCGAAGAGACTTCAGAGCCTTATGGGAGAAAGCAAGAGGATCTCCTGGGTAAAACTGACAGGACCTTTCTATAAGACCACTTAAAGGAGGTAATTTAATACCTGGAGTTTGTGATTTTAATCAAGGCCAATCCCAAACGTGGTCTGGAATGCTGTGGTGATTTTGAAGGCATCCAGATGTCCATTGGGCATAGATATAAAGTGCCCAGGGCACTTCAAAGGTTTTAAAGGACAACACAATAATAAATATCTTTACTGGAACGATGTCTAAAATTCACCATCCTGAAAGTGAATACCACCTTTTCCAGGGCAGCAAGGACAAGTGCAGCCATTAAACTACCATCCCAGAGGAGGTCAACCACTTCCCCTGAGCCCACCTATCACCCAATTCATAGAATTATAGAACCATACAGTACAGAAAGAGGCCATTTGGCCCATCAAGTCTTCATCGACCACAATCCCACCCATGCCCTTCCCCCATATCCCCACATATTTTACCCACTAATCCCTCCAACCTACGCATCTCAGGGCACTAAGGGGCAATTTTTTACCATAGTCAATCAACCTAACTCACACACCTTCGAACTGTGGGAGGAAGCCGGAGCACCCAGAGGAAATGCACGCAGACACGAGGAGAATGTGTAAACTCCACACAGACAGTGACCCAAGCTGGAAATCGAACCCAGGTCCCTGAGCTGTGAAACAGCAATGTACAGCTGTGAAACAACTGTGAAATGAAACAGCTGTGAAACAACACTGTGCTACCATGCTGCCCCTTTGGGAGATCCTCCCTCTGCAGCCTGGCAGCAGCAGAGGGCCAGATGGGCACAGCACATACCTCCTTGCCTCCATTCGGAGTCCAAAGTGCCAGGTCAGTGTGTCACTGCTAAGGTGTCAGAGGCAGTGCAATGTTGACACTGCTGAGGGATGGGGCCTGAAGGAGGCCTGAGGGGGTACTTGAGGAGATCCAGTCTCAGGGTGTCTCTTTTATGGGGGCAGTTGAGGCTCTGGCTAAGGGGAGGAGGTTGGTTAATCCTCATGTCTGCTTGGTATGGCGGAGGGTGACCTTTCAGTGGTGGTGGGGAGGATGCCCCTCTGTGTTGAGGAGTTGGGTGTGCTTCCCTTGTCAGCAGGGATGCCATGTTCATTTTGTGAGGACGGTGCCTGTCTCTCAGTGCTGAAATTGGGGTACCTTTTAAAAATGGTGGCCCGATCTCTGTATAGCCAGACGAGCCATGTAAATCATGCTTTACATACTGTTAAATGCTAAAGGTGGGAGAATTCCACCTGACAGGGACTGCTAGCACCAGCAGGAAACACTTTGGTTTTTCCATTGGTAGGAGCACTTAGAGTGCAATTGGTTAAATCACACACATACTGTCTATTTTTATATCTCTTGTACTCTATTTTTTCCTTCCTTCTTAACCTTTCAGTTATTTACTGAATGACAGAATTGATATGCGCGGAAGGAGGCCATTCGACCCATTATATCTGTACTGGCTTTCCAAATGAACATTGTGACTTAGTGCCATAACTCTGCACATTATTTCTGTTTAAATAATCACCTAATCTCCTCTCAAAGTCTCAATTGAACCTGTCACCACCACACTTCCAGGCAGTGCATTCCAAACTCAAACTACTCACGTGAAAAAGTTAATTTTTCCATCACATTCGCTATTTTAGCAATTACTTCAAATCTGTGCCCTCTTGTTCTTGATCCTTTTATGAGTGGGAACAGTTTCTCCCTATCTACTCTGTCCTGCCCCCTCATGATTCAGAACAACTTCACCAAATCTCCTTTCAACCTTCTTTCCCTGGATAACAGTCCCAATCTTTTCAATCTATCCTCAGAACTTAAGTTTCACACCACTGAAACCACTCTTCTGCACTTTCTCCAATGTGTTCATACTCTTCCAATAGTGTGGCACCCAGAAACACACACAATCATCCAGCTGAGGTCTAACTGGTATCTTGTATAAGTTCAGCATAATCTCCTTGTCTTGTATAAGTTCAGCATAACCTCCTTGCTCTTGTAATCTATGCCCCTATTAATAAAGCCCAGCACACTGTGTGCTTTATTGACTGCTCTCTCCACCTCTCTTGTTACCTTCAATGATCTATGTAAATGAACACCCAAGTTCTTCTGCACCTGAAACCCCTTGAAGAATTGCACCCCTTATTTTATATTATCTCGTCATGTCCTTCCTGGCAAAATGCATCACCTTACCCTTCTCTGCATTGAACATCATCTGTACGTGTCTTCACGCTCCACCAACTTGTCTATGTTTTTTTGAAGTTCCACACTGTCCTCCTCACAGCTTACAATAAGTTTTGGATCATCTGCAAAGTTTGAAATTATCCCCTACACACCAAAATCTACATTAGTAATATATATCAGAAAAAGCATGTGCTCAATACTGGCCATTGGGGAACACCACCAGAAACGTTCCTCCAGTCTGAAAAATTTCTATGACCATTACTCGATGCTTTCTGTTATTCAGCTAATTTTGTATACACATTTCTACTGTCTTTTTTATTCCATAACTGTAACCTTCATCACAATTCTGCTGTGCGGCACTGTATCTTTTGTAGCCTTTTGAAAGTCTAGGTACACCACATCAACAGCATTATCTTGTCAGCCCGTTCTGTTACCTCCTCAAGAAACTCCAGCAAGTTAGTTAAACATGAGTTCCCCTTTAGAAACCCATGCCAGCTCTTTCTAATCAACACATATTTTTCTTTGTATTAGAAGCAGTTCAGAGAAGGTTTACTAAACTAATTCTAGGAATAGGTGGGTTGTCTTATGAGGAAAGGTTGGAGAGATTAAGTTTGTATCTACCAGAGTTTAGAAGAGTAAGAGTAGCTTGATCAAAACCTTTAAGATCCTGAGGGGTATTAACAGGGTGGACGTGGAAAGGATATAATCATAAAACCATAGAATCATACATTACAGAAGGGGCCCTTCAGTCCATTGAGTTTGCACTGACACATGAGAGACATCTCACCTCCCACCTAATCTTATTAACCAGCACTTGGCCCACAGCCTTGAACATGCCAAATGCTCATCTTGGTATTTTTTAAAGGATGTGAGGGAACCCGCCTCAACAACCCTTCCAGGCAGCGCATTCCTGACTGTCATCCTCTCTGGGTAAAATAGTTTTTCCTCACATCCTCCCAAACCTCCTACCCCTCATCTTGAACTGAAGTCCTCTTGTGACTGACCCTTCAACTAATGGGGACAGCTGGTCCTTATCCACTCTGTCTGTGCCCCACACAATCTTGTAAACATAAGAACATAAGAAGTAGGAGCAGGAGTAGGCCATCTAGCCCTTCGAGCCTGCCCCGCCATTCAATAAGATCATGGCTGATCTGAAGTGGCTCAGTTCCACTTTCCTGCTTTCTCCCCATAACCCTTAATTCCCTTGTCTGCCAAAAACCTATCTACCCGTGTCTTAAATATATTTAGCGAGGTAGCCTCCACCACTTCAACGGGCAGAGAATTCCAGAGATTCACCACCCTTTGAGTGAAGAAGTTCCTCCTCAACTCCGTTCTAAACTGCACCCCCTTATCTTGAGGCTGTGCCCTCTAGTCCTGCTGTCCTTTCTGAGTGGGAAGAATCTCTCTACCTCTACCCTATGCATCCCTTTCATTATATTATACGTCTCAATAAGATCCCCCCTTATCCTTCTAAACTCCAACGAGTACAGACCCAGTCTATTTAGTCTCTCTTCATAATCTAACCCCCTCATCTCCGGTATCAGCCTAGTGAACCTCCTCTGCACTCCCTCCAAGGCCAAAATATCCTTGCGCAAGTGCGGCGACCAAAACTGCACACAATACTCCAGCTGCGGCCTCACCAATGCCCTGTACAGTAGCAGCAAGACCTCCCTGCTTTTATATTCTATCCCCCTCGCTGTAAAGGCCAGCATCCCATTCGCTTTCTTGATCACCTGCTGTACCTGCAGACTGGGTTTTTGCGACTCATGCACAAGGACCCCCAGGTCCCTCTGCAGCGTAGCATGCTGCAGCTTTTCGCCCTTTAAATAGTAATTCCTCCTACTATTATTCCTGCCAAAGTGGATAACCTCACACTTGCTAACATTGTACTCCATCTGCCAAGTCCTCGCCACTCGCTCAGCCTATCCTGATCCCTTTGCAGACTTTCCACACCCTCCGCACAATTTGCTTTTCCACTCATCTTTGTGTCATCAGCAAATTTCGTCACCCTACACTTAGCCCCCTCCTCCAGATCATCTATATAAATGGTAAATATCTGTACACCTTGATCAAACATTCTCCCCCCGCCAAATCTTCTCTGCTGTAGTAAAAACAATCCAAGCCTACTCATCTCTCTTCATAACTTAAATAATCAATCCCAGGCAGCATCCTGGTGAATCACCTCCGCACCCCTCCAATGAACTCACATCCTTCCTATGATAACCAGAACTGCACATGCTGCTCTAGCTGTGGCCTCACCAAAGTTCCATACAACCCCAACATGACTTCCCTGCTTTTGTAATCTATGCTTTGATTGATAAAGGCAAATGCTGCATATGCCTTTCTCATCACCCTACTAACATGCCCTTCTGCCTTCAGAGATCTGTGGACAGACACGCCAAGGTCCCTTTGTTCTACAGAACTTCCTAGTGTCATGCCATTCATTGAATTAATTAATTAATTAATTCAATTGTAAAATTTCTCTTTCCAAAGCATATCTCCTCACACTTTTCAGAGTTAGATTTCATTTGCCACTTATCTGCCCATTTGACCATCCCATCTATATCTTCTTGTAGCCCAAGGCACTCAACCTCACTGTTAAACACCCAGCCAATCTTTGTGTCATCTGCAAACTTACTAATTCTACCCCCGATATAGTCATCTGTGTTGCTTATATAAATGATGAATAATAGGAGAACCCAGGACAGATCCCTGTGGAATGCCACTGGACACTAGCTTCAGGTCAATAAAACAGCTCTCTGTCATCACTCCGTCTCCTATAACTGAGCCAATTTTGAATCCACTTGATCAAATTACCCTGTATCCCATGTGCATTTGCCTTCTTCATAAGTCTCCCAAGTGGGAACTTGTCAAAGGTTTTGCTGAAATCCATGTAAACCACATCAACTGCACAACCCTCACCCTGGTCGCTTCATCAAAATCTCAATTAAATTTGTTAGGCATGACCTCCCTCAAATGAAGCCATGATGACTATCGCTGATCAAGCCTTGCCTCTCCAAGTGGATGTTTCCTCTTACTGAAGAATCTAGAACTAGGGGTCACTGTTTAAAACTAAGGTAATTAAACACATAGATGAGAAAAAATGTTTTTGTCTGAGGATCACAAGTCTTTGGAATTCTCTTCCTCAAAAGGCAGTGGAAGCACAATCTTTGAATATTTTCAAGGTAGAGCTGGATAGATTCTTGATTAACAAGGAGGGAAAGGCTATTGAGAGTAAGCAGGAATGTGGGGTTGAGGTTACAATCAGATCAGCCAGATCTTATTGAATGGTGAAGAAGGCTTGAGGGGCTAAGTGGCCTACTCGTGTTCCTAATTCATTTGTTTGCATGTTCTTTAATTTACCACCTTTTCCAAAATTTGGCCCCTTACGAAACACATAGATGAGGAAAAATATTTTTGTCTAATGATCACAAGTCTTTGGAATCCTCTTCCTCAAAAGGCAGTGGAAGCACAATCTTTGTAGAGAGGTGTTTAGTTTAAAACCCTCTCTACTTACCTAGTTATGTAGGTTGCTAGTACACTGGCCACAGTATGGTTCAAGTGTAAACCATCCAAATGGTAGAGATCACACTTTCCACAGCACTGGTGCCAGTACCAAAATTGTTAGTCCATAATGCATTGTCGTAAGTAATTTAAAACAAAAGAATGGTTACAGAAGAAAACCACTTAGCTGGTTGTGTTCTTATTGGCTTTCTGCAAGAGTTCTACTAAATTGGGCCCACTCTTCCACTTTTCCCTGCAGCCCCGCAATGTTTTACTCTTCAGATAATTATCCAATTATCTTTTGAAAACCTTGATTGAACTTGCCTTTAAACATTTTCAAACAAGATCCTATTCACTTAATTGTAAAAAAATTTTTTCTTCATGTCACCAATGCTTCTTTTTCCAATTCCATTTAATCTGAGTTCTCTGGTTCTCAACCTTCTGCTAATGGGAACAGTTTCTCCATATCAAATCTGTGATTCCTTGTGATTCTGAAAACCTCTATCAAATCTCCTCTTAACCTTCTCCAAGAATGCATGTGAACGTTGGTTAGGATCTGGTTTGAGACTAGCAACTCTAAACAAAGTGGAATCCAAAATTTCAGCTAGTTACTGAGAGAATGAAGCCACAAGATTCCACAACTTAAACCAAAAGAATTTTTACAATACAAGATTCAACAAAGCAAACACTAAATACCATCTTGGGCAACCATCTATATTCTAAAACCTAGAGTCAACATAAATTAAACATAAACTAACAGGCAAATTGTGGTTGAATATTAACTATAAATTATACATTAATAGCTGTAACAACGAAGATAAATCTTACAAATTGACTCAGCAGTCCACTTCTGTCAGTCCTTCTTCCCCCTCCTCCCCTGCTTCTTCTCGGCTAGGTGGACCCATCTGGGGAAAAGAAGAGGAATTAAATTTGGTTTCTGAGAAATAGAACTCATACATGGCTTTCAGTAGGAACAGCGTGAGATATTGACAATCAGGTTTGCTGGCAGACGATTTGGAGTGCAATAAGATAAGCACAAGGGGTAGAATGTTATAAAGAATAGCTTCCTCCTTGTATGGGTGAATGGGCAGAGATGGGTGACAGCAGGAATCCTGTTGACAATCCTTCTCTTGTTATGAGCTTCAACTAAAATAAATCCTGAAACCTGGGAGCTTGCTGAGTGTAAATCAACTGCCATGATTCCTGTGGTACAGCAGTAAGTTCAGTTCAAAAGTATTTCATTGATTGTAAGCCACTTTGGGATGCCTCAGAATCATGAAACAAACTGTATACTTATGTGTTTTCTTTCTCTCTTTCTTGTATTTAAATTATGCAGGCCTCACTCCCAAGCAATCAACTTACAGTGCCTGGAGCTCACCCTCAATGTTATCATTAGGTTGGCCATACAAAGCTTGATGGGGCCAGACCTAGTGCAACCAATTATATCCAACCTCCTTCAGGATTAACACCCCTTCTCAAAATTTGGGCTGTTTCATACTTGATATTGACCCATATTTTGCTGCCAGTGATGAAGAAGACTTGCCATTCATTGGACTTACAAATTCCAATGGACTTTTGTGGACTTTTGAGTGGCAATTGATGGAAGTTAGACACTAAAATCAGTTAGCTTTAATTCATTTGTGTTGTCATGGCTAATAAGATAAGTGGCTGAAAATAGCAGTCATCTAATTATAATATGTTTATAATTGGTAGCAAAATGTTTACTTAATGTCTGCCTGTTAACCTTGATTACCCAACAGATGGTAACCTTGCCATGGCTGCTCTGTGGTCTTGTAAAGTCAGTGTGTAGACATTTCAGAAACGTGATGCAAGTTGCCTTGGGAACAAGCATGCTAAATGGTCAGGTGAAACACTCAGTTTTGGCTGTTATCCCTCGCCTAGACATACCTTAAGTAACGTTCTTTTAGTTTTGTAACATCTGTTTACAAGCAAAGGCTATAAGAAATTGTTAAATTTTCCCTGCAATTTACCTGAAGGTTGCTTGGGACATAGTAGAAAGATGAGATTTTGAAAAAACCTAGGGCACATTCCTGCAAACAATGCCAAGTTCAACAGTACAGATGTGTTTGGGCCGCACATTTCACAGAGGGTAAAATTTAACTTTGGCAGGGTCGCAAAATGGGCAATGGCTGTTTGCTGCCCATTATAAATCTCACCCAATTTTTCCACTATTAATTGATGCTAAGGACAATGCGACATCTATACTGAGCAGCTAATCACGACATGCTATGTTACACCACAACCCCGCCCACCCTTGCAGAAGTTAGCAGGTAGCCATTTAATGTTCAGGCTCAATCGCCTGGGAGATAATTAGAGAATGTAGTGTACTTTGTGTATTAGAATCACTCCCATTTGCAAAATTGTTGCTGGTAACTGTACATTTAAAAAATTGGCTGGTTTCAAAAAAATCCCTGATGCAGCTAATGCTCTCTACAGGCTATATTTTAATTTATTGTATCACTCATGTTAAACTGGACAGCATGGAGCCAGTTCGGCACCTATAAAAATGCCTTCACAGCCCAAATAATTACTGAATAAGCATTTTTGGCAACTGGAGCAGTGGAAGAACGGAGAGGATGTTTCAGCACTGGACAGTCAGCAGCTGAAAAAGCCCTTGCTGACACAGCCAGAAGTACTGTCCAAGCCAGTTCATGTTGTTTCTGTATTTGTAGGTAAAGTACTGATATATCAGCAGAGACTCCCAGATAACATGTTGCACAACATCCAAACCTGCTTAAAAAGGGAAAAAAAACACTTCCAATCTTACCCTTAATACTTCCGGTGACAATCACAATTACACTCCTCTAGTTATTGACTTTCAGTGGAAATATTTTCCCAATTTACCTTATCAAAACCCATTGCAGTTTTGACTGCCTCTATCAAATATTATGCTTATTTCATTACAATGAAAAGACTCACATTTTCTCATGTCTTTCCTAATAATGAAAGCATCCAATTGTAGGTACCATCACAGTGAATGTCTTCAGCAGCCTAACCAATGATTTGTATATTTCTGACATTACTTCATTGCTTTTGTATTTGATGCGCTTATTTATGAAACATAAGCTTCCATGTTTATTCTTACAAACAACTGTCTTCATTGAACTTTGAAATAGATCTGGTGAGGGGGGGGGTGGTTGCGATTCACCCAAAAAAATTCTATGTGCCATATCCGCTTGAAAACTGGAGTAACTCTAGCTGATTTCTTCAGTGGGATTTTCAATATAAACCTCTGAGCACTGCAGAGAGGCCAAGCGAGATTCACATTGACCGTAAGTGGGCAGGACCTATTCCTGCTGGAGAGGCCGGTAGCATAGTGCTAAGCGGGCCACTGCCCATAAGCCGATCTATCAGAGCGGAGATAAGTGGGTACGCAGGAGCACCGCATTGCCAACTTACCGACTCCCGATCACTGGTCAGCCTGATCGTTGGCCAAACCCATGGCCGTGCGTCGCTGTTGCTCCAATCTCCCCACCCCCCCAAGTCGCTGGCCTCCTGGACCTCTCCTGGCCAGTGCCCACAACCTCCCATGGTCCACCTCGATCTCCCCAGCCCTGAGCCCCTGGCAGACCCAACCCCCGCCCACCCTCGCTGTCCACAACCCCGCCCCCACCCCACTGCAGCCCGGCCCCCACTGCAGTCCTGACCCCCTGGCAGGCCGACCCCACCCCCTGGCCCACTCAGATAGCAAACCCCGATCACCCCCCCACTGTCCCTCTGCCTGCGATCCAAATGCTGAGTAGCTAAGGGACCCATGCACCTCCCCACCTATCGCACCCCCTGCCCCCCCCATAGACTCTGCCCCAATTGGCCGTGACCCTCACTGTCTTCACAATCCCTTTGGCATTGCCTGATGCATAGTGGGCAGTTACAAGATGCCCCTTGGGCATTAACAGGGGACCAGGCTGGCAATGCCCAGGGGCATCCCCTCCTTACCCCTGACCACTGGGAGGGCCTCCATGGCCTCCTTTCACTCTAGCGGGGTCAGTCACCAGTCCCCTGTTAATGAGGAGCTGCTGTAAACTCCACTGTTGTGAACCATTCTTGGCAGGGGAGGAGACACTTGTGGGCCCAGAGACTTCAGTTCTGGGCCCGCTAATGATATTCAAATTCAAATTTTAATATTTAAATCAGGTCCACATCAATTTCCGGTGCAAAGCTGATGACTCCAAAAAACTTGGATGCCAAGTTGTTGTGTCTGCTAAATGGCCTCCACTGATGTTTCCTGGCTTGCTGTGCTGCTGTAGCTGGGAAAATCACCCCTCTAATTTCTGAATAATTTATTTGAACTCTGTTAAGTCTAATTCATCATTATGACAATTAAAAGACTCTACAGGCAAAATTCAACATTGGCTGATGTAGCAGGAAATGAGCTGGAATTGTTTGTTTGTTTAATTGCTTTAATATTGATTAACATACTAATGAATCGTGAGTAGGAAGTGATGCAAGCTAACATGTGAAACATTTGTTGGAGAAATGTCAACAGGGAGTCTGTCTGATTTGACTTGATTCATTCTTGTCATGCGTAGTGGGATACTATACAGACAAAGCATACTGTTCATAAAGTACATTAGGGAGAAGGGAAGGAGAGGGTGCAGAATATAGTATTGTAGTTACAGATAGGGTTTGGAGGAAGATCAGCTTAATATGAGGTAAGTACATTCAAAAGTCTATTGGCAGCAGGGAAGAAGCTGTTCTTGAGTCGGTTTGTACGTGACCTCAGACTTTTGTATCTTTTTTCCAATGGAAGAAGGTGAAAGAGTGTATGCCCGGGGTGAATGGGGTCCTTGATTATGCTGACAGCGTTCCTGAGGCAGTGGGAAGTATATAAGGAGTCAAAGGCCAGAATATGTTCTTATGTTCTTATTTTACCATCCCGCCCACCATGGGAATCAGAGAAGGTGAGGAGCGGACCATGGAAAAGTCCATTTACCTCATCAGGGTTTTACTGTTTTCAGATGAGCAAGGTCATAAATCCCACCCAATGGATGGGAGGCTGGTTTGCATGTTGGATTGGGCTGCATTTACAACCCTTTGTAGTTATTTGCGGTCTTGGTTAGAGCAGGAGCCATACCAAGCTGGGATACATCTGGAAAAGATGCTTTCTGTGGTGCATCCGTAAAAATTGGTGAGAGTTGTAGTAATCAAGCCAAATTTCCTTAGCCTCCTGAGAAAGTGGAGGCATTGATGGCTTTCTTAACTGTAGCGTCAGTATAGAGGGACCAGGACAGGATGTTGGTGATCTGAAAACTAGAGACTTCAAGCTTTTGACCATTTCTTACAGCAGAGCTCCCTTGAATCCAAAGAGGCGTGCATAGAATGGGAAATCCCATTGACAGTGGGGGGTATCAGAAGATTCTGCTGCTGGACAATTGCAGGTCGCACTTGTCTCCATGAAACACACCAAAGTACAATGTGAGACAGAGGATTCATTAAGAACTTATTATCATCCCTGATCTTTTCAGTCCCACCATTGGCCATGACCTCAATCTTTAACAAAGAACCTTTCATTTAGTTTACCAATCATCATTAGTTTTTGGTACATTTGCGTTAAGGGCCAATAACACAAGTGTGTTGGGAGGAATGGGTATTGAATCATGGGGAAGGCAGTGTGACAGATCTCCGATGTCAAGATCAAAGGACCAATTTTCCCAGAGGAAACAGGATGAGAATGCCATCACCACACGTTGTGAAGATAATTTTATTGCTTTCGTATATATGACTAATTAACAAGGAACATTTTGCAATCAATTGTTACCTTTAGAATTAAGTGCAAGTGTGCGGGAATGATGGCTCTGCAGTTTCCCAGCCACTTAAATCTGGTGGGGAGCAGACAAGTTAATCTATGAAGAGATGGTGAGCCATTTGGAACTGCCAGCCACAACTCAGCTGTTCTATTTATAGAGGGGAAAGAAAGCTGTGATTCATTGCGGGAATGGACAAGGACATTGCAGGGCGGTCAAGTCCTTGTTTCTCAATTCAAGGGCTCTGTGCTTCTGTGCTTTCCTCAAAAGCACATGTAGTGCCAATATATGAGCTTGTTGCTCTGAGTGTGAGATTGAGAGATTAAGTGACGGTGCTTTATCATCATCAGTCATTTGTTTGATTTGTATTCTATACTTGCGCATCAGCACCAGGCCAAGGTTGTGCTTCCTGGGTATCTAACAGGAGAAATATACATAGTATAGGGCCGAAGCAAGAGAAATGGTAGAAAAGCAAAGTGTGCATTGCAACATCCAAGGTTTAGAAATCAGAAGAAAATATGGCCAGAATTTTCTGGTTGTTTTCATTGGTGGGATCTTCTGGTCCTGTCGATGGAAAACCCGCAGTGGGGTTTCGCCAATGGTGGGGAAGGGGGTGTGCATAGAATGGGAAATCCCACTGACAGCGAGGGGTATCAGAAGATTCCGCTGCTGGACAATTGCAGGTCGCACTTGCCTCCATGAAACACACCAAAGTACAATGTGAGACAGAGGATTCATTAAGAACTTATTATCATCTCTGATCTTTTCAGTCCCACTATTGGCTATGACCTCAATCATGGATGTTCCACTGATGGTGAACATTGTCTGCTCCATCATACGAGGATAGCCCACTGTACCTGTCCCATGTTGATTTGATGCTTCAACTCTGCAGCAGCTATGTGTAAAAGAAAGGGAAATGTGTCAGCGAGTGCAGTAGAATGTTTTTGAGTCAGGCGATTGTTGGTTGAATTTAATTGACAGTATGTACAAGCAGTAAAATATGAGGCTTTCATCAGTCATAAGTGTGTGCGGACGAACCTGAGTTGTGATTGATAAAGGTTGATGGTAGGCGAGTAGTGGAGATTTAGCGCATTTTGCAATGTATGAGCCAATAGCGCAGTTTTGAAATTAACAGGGCAGCGCCACATTCACTGCCCACATCAGGATGGCAGGCAGGAGAAAGATTCAGTTGGCCCTATGGGATGGCAGCCTCACTAGGAGAGGTAGATGCTGCTGAAATAGATGAAAGGAGCTTCAAAATTGAGCTCAACAGTCAAGAGGCTTCAGAGGGATTTATACATAAGAAGGCCACAAAATAGTAGAACTATTGGTATGGAGGGGAAACAAACTATTTTTCTCAGAACTTTCCAATTTCAATCTTGCAACTTTGCGATAGTGGCATGGACGGCAGCATATGTCATCTTTTTGACTTCCACATATGAGTTACTTCCAATGTCTTGATGAGCGCCTGACACAGCATAGGGCCCCTACACATCCTTCCATCAGATTACATTGCTCCACACAAGTAAGGGCTAATTGCTTTTACAACTATCTTGATTTGCTGCCCACTTTGGAGGCAAGAAAATCTGCTGGAGGTGCGGCCGCATTACATAATGGTGAGATTTCCAGAGCTGCACCATTGCCCAGAAGAGAAAAAAAACAGTAAAACGGGGAAATGAACTTAGTGGTCCTAATTGTTTTATGCCTTCTGAGTGCCTCCAATATCCCTCTGAAGGACTGGAGAAATTCCCCACTCTGTTTTTCCCAGGTCAAAGCCACTTCTGCCATGAGAGCCAGCGTCTGCTTTGGCCAACTGTCATCATTCTTTTAAGAAGTGAGGACTTTTCTGTGGCATAGGCTGGCTTAAACTTGTGAAAACAGAAAATGCAGGAAAATCTCAGCAGGATAGGCAGCAGCTGTGGGGAGAAGAACAAAGTTAATTGAACTGTGGCCTGGCTGGCTGAGTATTTCCAGCATTGTCAGCTTTTATTTCAGATCTCCAGCAGCTGTAGTGTTTTGCCTTGTGTTGCTGTAGCTTGAATTTATGCTCGTCGTTGGAGATCTTGCTGCGAGTGAGTAGGTCATGGATATTCGCATGCTGCCCGCACATAAAGAATCATTCCAGGTTAATCACACAGCATGATTCCCATAATCATCTTTGTCCTCTTCAGTTTTTCTCTGTTTGCCTGCATTAAGGCCAGCCAATTGAAATTGAGCAACATTGATTGACAAAGTGATGACATCCTGCAGGTTGCTTTAATATTTAGAATACAGAGATGGCCGTCCCAATATTAATAGAGAAAGGAGTTTTGGACTCAGGTAAGCTAGAGGTATGTTGATCCTTATTTCAAGGGGTTTCAAGTACAACAGTAGCAAAGTCTTGCCGCAACTGTACAAGGTACTGGCGAGACTACGTTTGGAGTACTGCGGGCAGTTTTGGTCCCCTTATTTAAGCAAGACCGAGGTCAACGGATATTTCCCTTGTCCACCCTTTGCCCACTCCAATTCTGTGGCAAGCAGGATTGTGGAATTCCAGTGATTATTTCATTGGAGGCAGTTCAGAGAAGGTTCACTATATGATCCCCGGTATGGAGGGATGCCTAGGACCCGGGATTGATTCCCAGCTTGGGTCACTGTCTGTGTGGAGTTTGTGTATTTTCCCAGTGTCTGTGTGGGTTTCCTGAGTGCTCCAGTTTCCTTCCACAGTCTGAAAGATATGCTGGTTAGGTGCATTGGCTACGCTAAATTCTCCCTCAGTGTACTTGAACAGGCACTGGGGTGTGGCAAATTGGGGATTTCCGCAGTAACTTCATTGCAGTGTTAATGTAAGCCTACTTGTAACTAATAAATAAACTTTAAACAGAAAGGGAAAACAGGGTGGGACTCTACTCATTGTTAATCATTAAGGTAATCAAGGATTATGGGGAAAGGACAGAGAAGTGGGCATGAGGAATGTGAGATCAGTCTTGATCCTATTGAATGGTGCAGCAGGCTTAAGGGGCCAAAGGCCCACTCCTGTACCTGTTTCTTGTGGTTTTATGATCTAACACAGAAATATAGGTTTCTTCCACATATCAATTAACAGCCTGTGGCACAGCAAAGCATGTGAACAAGGCCATGGCACATGTATTAAACATACATACAAACAAAGATAATGCCATGTCATATAATGACTATTAGCACAAGGGATGCTGACTGAATAACTCACAAACAATGGAAGCATTTATCATATCTTCTGCCACATCCTCCACTCAGGACTCTTGCACTATTTTTAAGTCAGAAAAAGTTAACATGATCAATAATGTTGTAGATACTCTTCAGCTTGAGTCTCCTATTCAGAGTCAATTTTACCATTGCCAATCTTTTTGGCAAATCAAATAAATTAGATCAAACAAACTAAGGGCCAATGAAGAAAGCAGCCCCCTGTAAGAAGGGAAGGGCCTGAAACAATTTTATCATTGCCTGTGCCTATATCTCTAAACATCCCAAAATACTTTAAGTGTCTCTTGGAAGCTCTTCTTCACTCAAAGGGTGGTGAATCTCTGGAATTCTCTGCCCGTTGAAGTGGTGGAGGCTACCTCGCTAAATATTTTTAAGAAGCGGGTTGATGGGTTCTTGATAAGAGAGGGGATTAAGGGTTATGGGGAGAGGGCGGAAATGTGGAACTGAGCCACAACAGATCAGCCATGATCTTATTGAATGGCAGGGCAGGCTCGAAGGGCTAGATGGCCTACTCCTGCTCCTATTTCTTATGTTCTTATGTTCTTAAGCTCAGTTATGTCATAGATACCAAGGCATTACTTAGTATTATTCAGTAGTACTTGGTTGATTTATTTGGAACTCCACTCATGGAAGCTGTAGTAAAATCCTCAGAAAGGAACATTCATTTTTCAAGTGTGATTAATGTTGTTAAGATTGCTGCCTTTTTGTCATTTAGACTTCAAATTAATTCCAGTGTATCATTCAAGGAATTATAGATCAGCAAACCTACATTGGTACTAGGGAAAGTTCTTGAATCCATTATCAAGGACTTCACAGTGGAGCATTTAGAAAGAATGACAGGATCAGACAGTGTCAGCATGGGTTTATGAAGGGGAAATAATGCTTGACAAATCTGTTGGAAATCTTTGAAGATGTAACTAGTGGAGTTGACAAGGGGGAGCCAGTCGATGTAGTATATTTGGATTTTCAGAAAGTGTTTGACAAAGTCCCACATAAGAGATTATCATGCAAGATTAAAGCGCAGGGGACTGGGGGAGGTGTATTGAGATGGACAGAAAATTGTTTGGCAGAGAGGAAAGTAAGAATAGGAATTAATAGGTCCTTTTCAAACTGGCAGTAACTAGTGGGGTGCTACAGGAATCGGTGCTGGGACCCCAGGTATTCATAATGTATATTAATGATTTGGATGAAGGAACAAAATGTAACACCTCAAAGTTTGCAGATGATACCAAGTTGGGTGGGAGGGTGAACTGTGATGAGGATGCAGAGATCCTTCAGAATGATCTGGACACATTGGGTGAGTGGGCAAATAAATGCCAGATGCAGTATAATTTGGATAAATGTGAAGTTATTCACTTTGGAAGCAAAAACAAGAAGGCAGATTACCACCTGAATAGTTGTAAATTGGAAGAGGGCAGTGTGCAGTGGAACCAGGGCGTCCTTGTGCACCAGCCACTGAAGATAAGCATACAGGTGCAGCAGGCAGTAAAGGCAAATGGTATGTTGGCCTTCACTGCAAGAGGTTGAGTACAGGAGCAGGGATGTTGCAATTATACAGGCCTTGGTAAGGCCACACCTAGAATATTGTGTGCAGTTTCGGTCTCCTTTTCTGAGGAAGGATGTTCTTGTTCTTGAGGGAGTGCAGCGAATATTTACCAGACTGATGCTGGAGATGGCAGGACTGATGTATGAGGACAGATTGACTAGATTAGATTGTTTACGCTGGAGTTCAGACAAATGAGGGGGGGATCTCATAGAGACTTATAAAATTCCAACAGGACTAGACAAGGTAGATGCAGAGAGGATGTTCCTCATGGTGGCAGAGTCCAGAACCAGAGATCACAGTCTGAGAATTCAGGGTAGATCATTTAAGATGGAGGTGAGGAGACATTTCTTCATCTAATGAGTGGGGAACCTGTGGAATTCATTACCACAGGAAGTAGTTGATGCCAAACCATTTAACGCATTCAAGAGATGGTCAGATATATCATTTGGGACAAATGGGATGAAAAGAACTACAAAAGATTTTGAATGTAGCCCAATCCATCACACAAACCAGCTTCCCATCCTTTGACTCTATCTACACTTCCTGCTTCCTCGGCAAAGCAGCCAGCATAATTAAGGACTCCACGCACCCCGGACATTCTCTTTTCCACTTCCTTCCTTTGGGAAAAAGATACAAAAATCTGAGGTCACGTACTGACCGACTCAAGAACAGCTTCTTCCCTGCTGCTGTCAGACTTTTGAATGGACTTACCTTGCATTAAGTTGATCTTTCTTTACACCTTAGCTATGACTGTAACACTACAGTTTGCACTCTCTCAATTCCTTCTCTATGAATGGTATGTTCTGTATGTATAGCATGTAAGAAACAATACTTTTCACTGTATGTTAATACATGTGACAATAATAAGTCAAATCAAAGGTTATGGAGAGAAAGCAAAATTAGACCGCTGATTTGGATGATCAGCCATGACCATAATGAATGGCAGAGCAGGCTCGAAGGGCCAAATGGCCTTCTTCTGTGTTCTATGCTTCAATTAAATAAATTCTGATACAATTCCTGTCAAATAACTTAGTTTAATATCAAATCATTACCAGAGTTTACAGCAGGCCATTTAGAGTCATAGAGTCATAGAATCCCTTCAGTGCAGAAGAAGATCAGCCTATCGAGGCTGCACATTGAGCCTGTGCTGACAGCAACCCTACCCAGACCCTATCCCCATAACACCATGTATTTACCCTAGCTAGTCCCCGTGACACTAAAGGTCAGTTTAGCATGGCCAATCCACTTAACCACACATCTTTTGTACTGTGGGAGGAAACTGGAGCACCTGGAGGAAATCCACGCAGACACAGGGAGAATGTGCAAACTCCACACAGACAGTGACCCAAGGTGGGAATGAAACCTGGATCCCTGGCACTGTGAGGCAGCAGTGCTAACCACTGTACCACCGTACCAGCTTTCTTCCATCTTTTCTGAGTCAGCTTTTGCTGAGCAATATAAAACTCATTCCGCTGTCTTGCTACACTCATATCATCAGCCTATATCTTCCTCTGATTCAAACATTTATCCAAATTTCTCTGAACAGATGCACTTTGAGAATTTCCTTGGGCCTTCTCCCACTCCAGTGCCATAATAGTCCTGTGCCAAGAAGATTCCTGCCGAACTTCCAAAGTTGTGGCATGGAAATGAGAAAAGTCCTGATAATATTCCTCAAAGTATTGGCCTCTCTCAGTCTCTCAAGTGCTCCTTGTGATGGAGTGTTCCACACTCTAACAGCTGTCTGTACACAGAAATTCCTACTAACTTCAATTCTCACTCTCAGAGATAATTTCAAGTTGGTGATCCCTCATCTCTGAACACAAGAATGCAAAAAAAAAGAAGCAAGAATAAGCCACCAGGTCTTTCAAGCTTACATCACCATTCAATATGATCATGGCTGCTGTATGCGACCTCAACTCCTTTTCTGTGCCATTTCCCCATAGCCCTCTATTCCTCGATTGATCAAATATTTATCCACCTCCATTAAATACTTCTATTGGCCCAGCTTCCCTTTGGGGCAGAGGTTTACCTTTCATAAAACCATGTTGACTAGGTTTGATTATCTTCAGGATAAAAGCAAATTACTGCAGATGCTGGAATCTGAAACCAAATTTGATTATATTCAGCTTTCCTGATTGATTAGCTATTTCCTCTTTGATTATTGATTCCAGCATCTTGCCAATAATAGATGTTAAACTAACTGGCCTATAGTTCCTTTCCTTCTACCTTTCTCCCTTTTTGAAAAAGGGAGTCACATTGGCTGTTTTCCAATCTTCTGATACCTTTCCAGGAAAATTGCAACCACTAACTTGGCAGCCACTTCATCAGCTCCTGGCGACTTGTCCGCCTTTAGTCCCTTGGGTTTCTCTAATATTCTATCCCTTGTGATTGAGATTTTTGTAAGCTCTACCATGTTATTTGAAATCCAGTCTCCACCAACCTTTGGGGTAGAGAATTGCAGAGATTCACCACCCTCTGAGAGAAGAAATTTCTACACACCTGATATCTTTGGGATATTTGTGGTAGAACCATAGAACCCTACAGTGCAGAAAGAGGCCCTTTGGCCCATCAAGTCTGCACGAACCACAATCCCACCCAGGCCCCATCCCCACATCCTACACATTTTACCTGCTAATCCCTTTAACCTACACAACGCAGGACAATAAGGGGCAATTTTAACATGGCCAACCAACCTAACCCGCACATCTTTGGACTGTGGGAGGAAACCAGAGCACCCGGAGGAAACCCACACAGACACAAGGAGAATGTGGACTGTGGGAAGAAACCAGAGCATCCGGAGGAAACTTATGCAGATACGAGGAGAGCATACTGTGGAGCATGTGGAGTGCAAACTCCACACAGTGACCCAAGCCAGGAATTGAACCCAGGTCCCTGGAGCTGTGAAGCAGCAGTGCTAACAACTGTGCTACAGTGCTGCCCATAATGGTAATGCCACAAACAGAACAAAGTTTTCTCTATTTACTCTTTGTAAGTTTAAAAACATCTGTTAAAATCTTTTCATAGCCTTCTCCGCTCTCGTAGAAATAGACTGACTTTGTAGCTATATTTCCCAGCACCTTGGTGAATTTGCAATTATTCTCTTTAAGAGTATCCTTCCTATAAGGGAGCACTGAGAACAGGACACATTCTAGCTATGGTTTAGTCAATATTATCTGAAACTGCACAGAAGGAGGCCATTTAACCCATTGTATCTGTGCTGAATATTTACGGTTGCCCAATTTGTCCCCAAAGCATCACAATTCTCTCTCCTTCAAGTATTTTTCCAATTCTCTTTTGAAAGTTACTGTCAAAATTGCTTCCTTTGTGGTCATGCATTTGAAGTTATAACAATAGACTGTGTTCAAAGATATTCCTCATTTCCATTGATTATTTTGCCGGTTTCATTACCAATCCTTCTGCCATGGGAAGTGGTTTCTTCAATTTTTCAGAAGTTCATGACTTTTAACACAACTACTTGATCTACTCTCAACCTCAGGTTCCCAAGTCTCTCCACATAACTGAAGATCGCCACTCCTGGTACCATTGTTGTAAATTTTGTCTGTATCCTCTCTAAGGCCTTAACATCCTCCTGAAAGTGGGTGCTGAGAACCGCACACAATCTGACAACTAAAGTCTGACCAATTATAAAAGTTTAACTTAATTTCTTTGCTTTTGTATTCTAAGCTTATTTTAATTAGACCAAGGATCTAAGGCAACTCAATAATTGCCAGGCTAACTTCAAAGATTTGTATATAATGTCCTTAGATCTCTCTATTCCTGGACTCCCGCTGAAATTGTACTATTTAGTTGAAAATGGCCTTCCCCATTCTTACTGCAAAAATGTATCATTTCATACTTTTCTTAATTTTTATCTTGTCATCACCAGTCTGTTTATGACCCCTAAAGTCTATTACTGTCTGCATAAATTCATGACAACTTTATGCCTCGATTCATAAAATCCAAAATTGCATTGGTCTTTTTATGACTTCATCAACTTAAATAATATATTTGAACCCATCGATACCTTAGTTCATCTGTATCCTTTAGTGTCTTTCCATTAAATATGTACTCCTATTTCTTGTTTTCTCTTAAAATATTTATTATCTCAGACTTAAATTGCATCCTTCCATTAAGCTGCCTAGATCTGCATTGATGATTTTGGCAGTGCTCTTCACTGTCTGCCAAATCTTCTATTTTTGTGTCATCAGCAAATTACGAGTCCAGACATTGAATGCTGGGGTTAGAAATTCAATTGCATAGCACCAGCCCAGGCAATACTATGAAGCTTCCTGGCATGCAGTGCATTTGCTAGCTGCTTTCTGCATGGCTTGCATGGTATTTCAGCTGGACAAGGCCTCAGAAAGTGCAACGGAAGGCTTTAGTTCAGCCCTATCCTGATGTCACAGACAACTAGCTGGTGTGATGTCAGAGTTCCAGATTTGGAGCACCAGGGCCCAGTTCTGGGGGGGAATTTTACAAGAATAATTCCAAGTGTCCAGCTAGCGTGAAAATGGGAGCATTCCTGATCCATTTTTTGGGCAAGTATTCATGCCCAATCTTATGTACTTAGTCTTATGTAGTTGGTACAGCCTGTTTCTCGCTGCTGCAGGCCATGGACTAGGTTTAATTCACCAGCCAGCCTATAGAGGGAGCTACTGCACATGTGCTGCACCTGCGCAATTTTAGCAGCAGGAGTCTGACAGACAGAGAGCTGTCAGGACCCTGCTGCTGGAGCCAGTGTGAACCAACACACCTTGCAATCATGGGGTCCGCAGCCTATCCTGAACCCCACAACACATGGATATCTAGCCTCTGCCACCCAGACTGATCACTCTCTCCCTCCCCCCCCTCCCTCAATCTGATCACATCTGCAGAGTGTGCAGAAACCGCAACCCCCCCCCCCCACCCCGAGAACTTCCCTGATCGGGCCACCCCTTCATTCTCCTTCCCCTTCATGTCCTGCCCCTTAAGTGCCTGCCCTTTTCATGCCCCACCCCATAGGCCCTGCCCCTGCCTGATGGGCAGTACCAAGCTGACCACTGGGCATTACTTAGGCGTCAAGCTGGCAATGCCCAAGGAATACCTCCCTTTTCCCTCTGCATCCTTAATGGTCTCCCATTCCACTGGCGAGGCTAACACAACCATTCCCTGTTCATGGGGAGCAGGTGTTTTCCTCACCAGAGAGAATCTTTCTGAACGAGGCCATAATGGTCAGTGAGCCCAGATGATTGAGCTTTGAGCTCTTTAAATAATGCAAATTCGTATTTGAATAAATTATTCAGTGTTTTGCCCATTTCTGGTGGGAAGCTGATCTCAGCCAGAAGTCCAGCTCTCAGAAAAATCAGAAGAGTTGAGAAATTGGGCGTGATCCTGATTTTTCAGCTCTTGCGTGATTTTACCAGCTTGCTCCATTCTTTGATGGTTGAGGTGAGCTGGTAAAATCCTGGTCTATGTGTTTATTCACTGGATGGGCCTTGCCCTAATGTCTTAAAGCCAGGAACCCAAATTGGAAATAATGGAATTTTTAACAACCTTCTCTACTGCAGTGTGTGGCTGTACTCTACAATGTTTCTGGAGACAATATTGAGCTCCTGGATTTTTTGCAGAGTTTCTGCATTCACAAAGAGAGGACAGAAGAGTAAGTGACTTGTCCACACAATGGCTACAACGGTTAAAGAGGCAAGGGTAACATTTTCTTGGAGTTTTAGAATTAATCAGGGATAAAGCAGAGATTGTAGAGATGGCACACTCTGCATGGTGTCTACTTCAAGTTGGAGTTGCCCATGCTTCCTGGCAGTAATACGAGATTGTCTGACAGTCCAGTTAATGCATCAATATCTTGGTGTGCATGCCAACAGCCCTTTTTGCATACTGTCTTGCATTCAACTGAGTGTGGCATCAAGGAGACCTAGCAAAATTGGAATCAATGGATATCAGAGAGCAAACTCTCCACCGGTTGGAGTCATACCTGGTGCATAGGAAGATGATTGTGATTGTGGAGGGTTGGTCATCTCAGCTCCAGGACATCTCTGCAGAAACCCCTCAGGGTAGTGTCCTTGGCCCAACAATCAGCTACTTATCAATGACCTTCCCTCCATCATAAGGCCAGAAGAGTGGATGTTCACCAATGATTGCACAATGTTCAGCACCATTCACGACTCCTCAGAAACTGAAGCAGTCCATGTACAAATGCAACAAGATCTGGACAATATCCAGGCTCATGCTGACAAGTAGCAAATAACATATGCGCCGAACAAATGCCAGGCAATGACAATCACCAATAAGAGACACTCTAACTACACCCCTTGACATTCAGTGGTGTAACCATCACTGAATCTTCTAGTATCAACATCCTTGGAGTTACCATTGACCAGAACCTCAACTGGACTCACCACATAAACACAATGGCTACAAGAGCAGTCAGAGGTTAGGAATACTGCAGCAAGTAACTCACCTCCTGATTCCCCAAAGCCTATCCACCATCTACAGGGCACAAGTCAGGAGTGTGGTGGAATACTCCCCACTTGCCTGATAGGTGCAGCTCCAACAGCACTCAAGAAGCTTGACACCATCCAAGGCAAAGCAGCCCACTTGATTGGCACCACATCCACAAACATCCACTCCCTCCACCACTGACACTCAATAGCAGCAGTGTGCACTATCACAAGATGCATTGCAGCAATTAACCAAAGATCCTTAGGCACCTTCCAAACCTACGACCACTTTCATCTCGCAGAACAAGGGCAGCAGATAAATGGGAACATCATCATCTGCAAATTCCCCTCCAATCCACTTACTGTCCTGACTTGGAATTATATCACTGGGTTGAAATCCTGGAATTCCCTCCCTAACAACATTGTGGGTCAACTGACAGAACACGGACTGAGCTATTCAAGAAGGCGGCTCACCACCACCTTCTCAAGGGCAGTTTGGGATGAGCAATAAATGCTGGCCAGCCAGTAACGCCCGTGTCCCATGAATGAATTAAAAAAATGTCCTCCCCTGCACTAGGACTCATTTACAATCCAGTCCTGAGGGAGCTAACTACTCTAGGCCTGTCTGGATTACTCACTGGATACTGATGCCAACTCTATACTAATTTTCAGGATATGCACAGTGCCAGTATCTGAGCATGTCAGATCAAGTGACGGGCTTTTTATTATTGTCTTGTTGCTGTCCTCATCCTAGTACTGCAATGGCTGGGTATGACAGTTCTTTACTGTCTGAAAACAGGAAATCAGAAGAAGAAGGTTGGATGAAGGAAGGGGATAGGGTGAAATGGGAGAAGTTCATGGTCACACCATCAGCAACTTGCCCATCATGCCAAGCAGCAGGACCAGCGCTTGCTGGGAGTCGAGAAGCAACTTAAGTCAGGAACTTAATGTTATCAGCGATGGTGAGTGCCAAGTCCCATCTCAGCCAGGTCCTTGATGCTAAGAGACATCTCACCTGT
This sequence comes from Carcharhinus amblyrhynchos, assembly GCF_965287045.1. NCBI lineage: Eukaryota > Metazoa > Chordata > Chondrichthyes > Carcharhiniformes > Carcharhinidae > Carcharhinus > Carcharhinus amblyrhynchos. The sequence continues at coordinate 80,830,040 of NC_137331.1, read as the reverse complement.
AAGATTCAGGGACAGAACTTCTCATTGCCTTCCCTTTTATTGTGTCAACTTTCCTGCGAGTGACAGAGCAGAATGGCAGTGACTGTAGAGCACTGTGTTTGGCCGGTGCACCTGCCATAACTGAATAGCTGGAGATACCTGGAAATTATGTATGAGGTGTGTCTGAAACTGGCACCTGGGGAGGCAGTAGCATTATGATATTTTCACTGGACTACTAATCCAGAGACCCAGGTTAATGTTCAGGGGACCCAAGTTCAATCCCAGATTGTGAAATTTGGAGTCAATAAAAATCTAGTTCCCCAATGCCCTTTAGGGGAGGAAATCTGTTCTCCTTACCTGGTCTGGCCTACATGTGACTCCAGATCCACCCACATCTCTTGAATAAATAGAATATATTCTTTGAAATGTGTGTGTGTGAAGGACAGTGAAGTGGAGTATATGGTTGTTATGTCTGAGTACAGGAGTGAAACTGGGTGACTGACAAGCACGTGGTGCATTGAGCAGTGAAAGGAATTGGTAATGCAGTAGGTAGGAGATATTATGAGAAGATGTTTTCACTCATGTAAGACCTTTAGACCTCTTGGATTGATGCTAATCCTTGGGTCCAGAATCTGTGTTGACCTCCATGGCCACATGCCCATACTTGCTGTTGACGGTATTCTGGCTCCTTGGTAGAATCATGGCGTCTCTCCTCTTGGTCACCTCCATCATTAATAATTCATAATGGGCTGTAACTTCCAACTGATGTTGGAACATGTCCAGTCGATGGGATTGCAATAAATAATTACCTATCTATCTGTATGACAAACTTACCCATATCCTTCTGAACCTGTCTGGATTACTCACCTGGCTTAAATCAACAAAGGCCCCAGCCAAGGGCCCCATCCCCATCGAATGATAAGGGCTGCCATAGACAATACTGATGTTTAGATTTGAAGAATCTCTACAATTTCACAGCTTCTTAAAATTACTTTTTCCATTTTTTTAACATTTAATGCAATCGTTATTGACTAACTTGAAGTAAAGTTTTTTGTTTCTTTTAATGATTGAATAGAATTCTTGATCAATAAGTGTACACCTGTAATGCTATTACATGATTTGAAGTTTTGCTTGCTGAAAAGAACTCTATTTTCAAAAGGTAGAAGATGGCAATGGCAGAGATTGTGATGTGGAAGAGATGCCAGAACTTCACTAATGAAAAATTGAGAACTTTCCTGTGTAAGGTGGATGATAGGCACAAATCAGATCCTCAGGTACGGAAAGACAGAACCATCAAGATTTAAAGCAATGCATTGAAGAAATTGGCAGCAGTTGTTAGTGCAGATGGCACCGTACATAGGACAGTGAACCAGTGCGAGAGCCAACTGTATGATTTAATGCATACATCTAGATAGAAAGAGTAATCTCTGAACTTCAAATCCTAATTTGTGAGTTGAAATACAAATGTTTTATGTGCTAAATTCCTGAAGTGTTATAAAATGCAGTTTCCTTGGAGATATCTCTGAATTACTTTCAGCTAGACCTATTGATTTAACAGTGCAGAAAGGTAGACGATTTTGTGTACTAAGTTTCTGAGGTGCCGTAAAATACAGTTGCCTTAGAGATGGCTACAAATTTGTCAAAGTGTTATTATGGAACTAAAAGTCCCTCAGGATACAAGCTGTTCCAGAAGTCGTAAAATGTGTCACAGGACAAGGTTTTTAAAATGATTCCATTTATTTATTTAGACAAAGCTGGCCCATAATTCCCGGGAGTGGTAATTGACTGGAGGAGATGCGGGTGAGGGTTTCCTGTACATCAAGGACCTGACAAAAGAGAAGTAGCATGCATGGAGTCAGACTGGTGTGTGTATCCAACCCTGTGACAAACAGTGGGGTATCAGATGTCAGGATGAGAAAAGCTGACCTACAAAGGCTGAGTGCTCACACCATCAAGATGACAGTTAACTTGTGACAAAAATAATTGTGCTTTTTTTCCACTCTCACAGATGCCACGGCAATGGAGGTGAGTTTGCTGAAGCATCCAAGATATCTAAAAGGGGCCATGTGGGATGGAGATGAGTACATCGCAGCAATGTAAAACTGAGGCTGCAGCAGAGAGAGAGGCCTGCAGGATGGCGAGAGTTCTGATTTTGAAGATGGTGCTGATGACAATCCAGTGCTAATGCTAAATGTAATGTGCTTGAGGAGGAGGAAGCCTGTGGTAATATAACTGCTTTATTGGAGGGAGGCAACTCAGAACTGTAGGTGAGGAGCCTGCAGTGTTGCCAGCAGAAGCTCCCCAACCACACAGCCAACTTCCAGCCAATGCAGATAATGATGAAGATGCTGATTTGACCCATGACTGCTTATATCAGGATCTGTGACAGAGGGCTGAAAGTTATGAGGCCAATTCACACTTGCTTCAGAAAGCCTTGAATGATTTAGGATAGATGTTAGCCAGCATCTGCAAAGATGAACCAATGTTTGCATACAGCATGTGCAGATTATTCAGCAGCAGAATGAGTTTATAAGCCTGTATAATGAGATTCTTTAAGAGATTCTGCTATAATTTTAGCACCTGCTCCTTTTGGCCAACGATAGCTCAGTGAAGAGAAATCTGCTGATGGACATGCTTCAGGCATGCAAAAGAATACTGCGCAGGAACAGGGGAGATCCAGAAGAATTAGGATCCCTTCCCCCTCTCTCTAACACTGTTGCCTTTACCTCATTCACCCCAATTTTCTCATGAGAAATATTTTAGAATTGTTTTGGAAAGATTGCCCCCTTTGTCTCTATTTTTGCTGCTTTGTATCCCTTATTAATTGTTACATTGACTACACAGGGGGATTTTCAGCTGGGGTCCTCCGTGAATGAAAATGGGGAAGCAGATGGACAACAAACTCGGTGAGATCTCTTTCTTGGATTTTCACCGCCCCTTGTCAGTGACACAACAAGGTTCCCGACCATCCTTGGTGTGAATATTCTTTAAATACATTTAATTGAATTTTAAGGTGGCACAGTGTTTAGCACTGCTGCGTCATATGTCTGGGGACCCGGGTTCAATTCCTAGCTTGGGTCCTGTGTGCACGTTCTCCTGTGTCTACGTGGGTTTCCCCCAGGTGCTCTAGTCTCCTCCCACAGTCTGAAAGACATGCTGATTAGGTGCATTCACCATGCTAAACTCTCCCTCGGTGTACTCAAAAAGACGCCAGCGTGTGGTTATACAAGGACTTTCACTGTAACTTCATTGCAGTGTGAATGTAATCTAATTATGATTAATAAATGAACTTTAAATGTATTTAAAGGGCTTCCCCGCCATATGTTCTCTACCCCCCCACCATCCAGTTGACATATCAGCAAGGTTTACAACTTCTGCACCACTTGAAGCTGTCATAAAAACCCATCAAGGGTACAAATCCTCTGGGCAGAGGGACAAGTAGAGAGCTGCACACTGTTTTATTTGTCTCAGCCAACACAGTGCAGAGGGGAAAATTCCACCCATTATGTTTTGTTACATTTGACTTCACTTTATTGTTTGCTTTGTGTTATTTATTAGTATTTTTATGCTTTTATTTAAAAATGTCCCATTCCATGTCAGATTTATTCTTTATTTTAATTATATTTAATTATCATTATCTTCTATTTAAAAACTTCAGTAGTCTTTAAGTTTTATGAAAATATGTTATTCACAGAAAATAGAGATATAAAATTGAAATATTAGAGAACACAATAACTTCTAACTTAATCAGCTACAGACATGTCTCTTAGAGCATACGAGGAGACCTAGGCTCCAGTGGCCATCAGGGCAACTAGAGATTGCCTGGTCACTATTGCTTTTGGATGTTGAATTCTGAAAACTTCACCTCTCCCTCTCTTTGCCTTTGAAATATTGGATAGTAACCAACTCAAATATTTTTCCAATGTTTTCGACTGCAATAAAACAATTTTCAAAACTTTACCACAACAGTTGTCTTGAGACAGGAAAAAAAGAGAGGGAGAGGTGAAGTTTTCAGAATTCAACATCCAAAAGCAATAGTGACCAGGCAATCTCTAGCTGCCCTGATGCCACTGGAGCCTGGGTCTCCTCATATGGTCCAAGAGACATGTCTGCAGCTGATTCCACATTGTCCTCCAGTAAGGGCTGCTTTAGCACCAGAAACAGGGGAGCACAAAATGCTTCAACAATCTTTATTACAGGTGAGTAATGGTCAGGCAATGGTAACATGACTACAAAAGTCTTATTGTTCTCTCCACCATCTTACATGCTGTGTCATTTTTGTGCTTCATTGCTGGTCCTCTGAAATGGTATTACAAGCCATGTTCTCAATCGGTATCCTGTATCACCCAGTAGCCATCTGTAATTCCTAGTGATGTTGACATGGCCCAGGGCAAACTTAGGTTCACCAGGACAAATGAGGTATTGGCATTTCCCTGGTTGTTTGCATTCACATTGAAGATCTTCATTTGGGCATCACGGGCAACACACACACACACCTCAACATGTTTAACCTGATGAATGTAGGCCCTTGCACATCTTACACATATCACCAGTGTCATGTTGAAAAGACATACTTCTAAATAAATTTAGTCATGTTGTGAGTTTCATTTCTACGGTTAAGACAGTGCAGCATTTTGAGTTTGCCTTCAGGTCTTTCTCAACATGACACAAAGGCATCCCATTGCTCTGTTGTTGAAGCATAGTTCCCCAACACATTCCCCATCTGTACACTTTCAGGGATGGGTAATTGATCTCTGTTTATTAAGCAGACATTTTAAGAGAGAGAGTCTGCCTTTAAGAATGGAAATGTTGTCTTGACCACATGATTCCCAAATGATGTTTAGCTCCCCTGTTGTAGACGGATACTGCAGGCAATGTTTTGCTGGAGAAAGCAGCATGGTCCAACATTGCAACCTTTCAGGTAAGGTGAATACACCAAATTTCCTGTCACCCAGCTCGACTTGAATAAACACAGACTGGTCATGAATTATGACCCTGGGTTCACTAATGGAGCTTTATATTCCCTAGCCCATAGAATCCAACAATTCTATACAAAAGATGTCCAGTTTGCTCATTGAGCCTTTTCCAGCTCTTTGGAAAAAAAAAATTAGCCAATTAGTTCCATCCCCTGTTTTGCCCCATAGCCCTGTCATTTTATCCCCTTCCAGCTTTTATCCAGTTCCCATCTGAAAGTTACAATTCAATTTGCTTCCATTACCCTTTTAAACTGCATTCCAGTTCATAATAATCTGCTGCTTAAACGTTTCACCTCTGTCATTTTTGCCACTTACCTTAAATTAGTGTTCTTCAGTTATCAATATCCCAACTATTGGAAACATTTTCTCCTTATTTACACTATTAAAAGTATTGTACAATATCTTCATGATTTTGAATGCCTCTATTAAACCTCCCCTTAAACTTCTCTGCTTAAAAGAGAACAACTCCCATTTCTCCAGTCTCTCTAGGTAACTGAAGTCTCTCAACCTTGGTCACATTCTAGTTATTCTCCAATGCCTTCTAAGGAATGGCCCAAATTTGGACAGTATTGGCTTGTTGCCTTTGAGTGCTCCTCTAGGATCCACAAGGAATATTTAGAAGTTTCCCCTTCCAGTCCATGGAACCTGTCCATCTCTGGAACCCCATTGGACACAGTTTCCTAAATTTCCAATCACTTCCTGCCTAGATCCTGGTCATCCTAGGAAGGATGTTAGCCAAAGGCCTCTAAATGAGGCCTATAGTGAGTTAAGATCAGCATCCACCTGCTGCTTATGTACATAAAGCCCTAAACTTCATTTTAAAGTAATGCAGTCTACTCTATGCTGAACCTGATAATTACCTAATGACATTTTCTTGGCATGTGTCATAACAAATTGGACATGAAAGTATTGCATTAAGCTACTGAATATAATGTGTTGTTATTCCCAGAATAACATCCCCATCGCAGATAATTTCAATTAATTTAGAATAAGAAATTGTCTAATATTTTGGTTTAAATTAGGGATCAGTTAATTCTATCTAATTAGCCTTAAATAGAAACTAAATTGTAGAATATTGTCATGATTGAAAAAAATCCGTCAGTGTAAAATTCTGGTTCCCTCACACTGATTTCTTGTTGTTTGTCTTCCTCACTGGAACTATACCTTCTCCTATAAGCATATATGCATTATTTCACCCTGACCCAGAAGAGTAGTATTAATTTGTCACTAAACAGTATGTGATTGGAAGTGTAAGCCAGCAAACCCTTTCCCACCCTATTGGAAAGCAATGATCTGACTGAAAGTTGAAACTAGTTTCAGGCTCTGAATGGCTTCCACTTCAATGTTTTCTCTGTATAGTGTGCAAGAAACAATACTTTTCACTTCATCCCCCTATACATGTGACAATAATAAAGTCAAATATTTCTAATTTCCTGAAAATTTTCCAATGCCACTTAAACTTATGTGCTCATTCGTAATTAATAATTGATCTCTGAAAACTCCATGAGGCAGAACATCACTGAATAGCGTTTATTAGTATAAGATTTTTGATCCTATAACAATTTGGTTTTTTTTTTTAGGTATTATTAGTCATAGTTTCTGTCGAAATGCAGGGTTTCCAAAAGCTGGTGACCAAGAACTTGTAACAAACAATAGTGTATTCAGTGGGGTAGTAGCTTGTATTCTGCCTGCACTCCAGGGAGAATTCCTCCTCTTCCAACATGTGACCTCTTAATTAACTGCATCATCACGTGACTACTAGGGCAGCATGATGGCACGGTGATTTGCACTGCTGCCTCACAGTGCCAGGGACCCGGGTTGGATTCCAGCTGAGTCACTGAGTGGATTTTGCACATTCTCCCTCTTTTTATGTGTGGGTTTGCTCCGGGTGTTCCAGTTTCTTCCCACACTCCAAAGATGTGCCAGATATGTTGATTAGCCACACTAAATTGACCTTTAGTATTAGGAGGATTAGCAAGTTAGAAGTGTGGGGTTACAGGAATAGGGCCTGGGTGGGATTGTGCTCAGTACAGACTCGATGGGTCGAATGGCCTCCTTGTGTACAGTATAGATTCACTCAGCCTACAGTTTCCAAAACGTACACTGAGATTAAATAAAATGGCCTAAAAATGTATGTGGTAAAAATGTTAGTATGGGGCCACAATGATAGGAACATAATTCCTATTTAACTAAATTATTGTTTAACATTGGAGTTGTTTCAATAGTTCCATTTTATTAAATATTGCACTTACGGATTAGTTTTTAATACCTTTGTCATAGCTATAATCAGTTTGCAGCAATAATGTACATTTTTGTTGCAGGATAATTAAGTCTCACAGAATTATGTTACATTTCATAATCATCGCTAGACTAAATTATAAACAACCAAAAAGGGATAAAAATTAAAGCAAAATACTGCAAATGCTGGAAATCTGAAAAATAAAAACAAAATGTCATTAAAGCTCAGCAGGTCTGGCAGCTTCTGTGGAGAGAAACAGTTAACGTTTTGAGTTCACGTGATTCTTCTGGTGAGAGGTAGAAGTGTGATGGAATTTATACAGTTGAAGGCAGGGTGAGACAGGTGGAGCAAAATAGAAGGTCAGGGAAGATTTTGACAAAGTTGCCATGGTTACAAGAATAAAAATTAGCATGCCTGAGTGCATTTTGTTGCTGACACTGTCAAATTTTAGCAGATACAAATATCTAAACTCATTGAAGGTCCGGTTCAAATAAATACAAATTCAACAAAGATAAAATCTCTGACAAACCGTGGAGAGCAGGACCTCACATACTGAAGACTTCAGATATTCAAGATTTTAAAGTTTTTGGAGAATATTTGTTGAAGATTGTTAGAATATTTGTTCATTCACAAAGCCCAATATCTTGGCACATAGCCCAGAGAATAGAAGTTGTCATGTTCAGGGAGTGTACCCCAAAGATGTGCTGGGACATCTCCTTGTTCCCACACATCCTCACCCCAGGAAATTTTTAAGCAAGAATTGCATGGCAATCGCACAGGACATTCAAACTTTCATTGGGCAATCACCCTGCAACAGGAACCAACTAATACTTTGTTTTAAATCGCTAACTTCAGAGAAGGCCACCCAACAGGAGGAAGAGGAAGAGGAGGAAGATGATGAGCAACACCACTCAAGCACTGGAGGGCTGGCGGCAGCAAGAATCAGGTATGTGAGGGCAGCAAGGGAGGCCCTGACCACACCACACTTTAGTCATTAGTGACCTATGTTGCTGCATGTGTGTTCCATTTCCTTCTCCATCCCTGGAGTCCTACAATCTCCTGCAACATTGTAACAGAGTGATAGGCCTGAGTCGATTGTGTTAGCAAGTTTCTGTGGTACACAGGAGGGTAATGATGACTCTGTGCACCATGATGATCCCCTGGAGCAAATTAGTCTGACTCCTACTTGAGATCCACATGCATGCTGGCACCTGAGCCCACATCTGGGTGGTGGGTAAGGGAGCATTAAACCCCAGGTAGGGCCCTGGGCCAGGTGGGATTGGGGGGGGGGGGGGGGGGGGGGAATTTCTCATGCATTCTGGGAATACCAAAGATGCTGTACAACACTGCCGATGCATGTCACCTGCTGTACCCAGTGAATGATTCGAGTACCTTGATTTTCTCAGTAGCAGTGTGCTGAGGGGGCCTCCTGCACTGACATCAATATGCAGAGTCCCTCCAGTGACCATCAGAGTCAGCACATTCTTGTTAGAGGCTAGTTAGTCACAGGTGTGGGGTGCAATAACATTTATTGTTGCAATATTGCTTTCAAAATAAATGATAATATAAAAACATGTGAACGTGAGACTTTAAAAGTGTCTAAATATTCTACCTACCTAGTGTTGCTCTTCACCCATTCCATCTTAGTGCCGCTACAACTTCTTAACCCGACGTGGTCTATGACTTGGTGTCTCCCAGGATGTACATCAGAGGTGGAGGTAGCCAGCTGCCTACCGTGCCCCTTGGCCCTTGGCAAACGTCCTCTGGAGGGTCTGGATCTTGAGGGTCCTGATCTGTTTCCAGGTAGTCATGTGGAGATGCGTTGGACTGGGGTAAACACAGTAAGAAGTCTCACAACACCAGGTTAAAGTTCAACAGATTTCTTTGTTAGCAAACGCCACTAGCTTTCGGAGTGCTCCTCCTTCGTCAGGTGAGTACGAGATCTGTTCACAAACAGGCAGATAAAAGACAAACTCAATTTACAGAATAAGGATTGAAATGCGAGTTCTTATAGCTAATAAAGTCTTTAAAAAGTGCAAACAATGAGAGAGCATTAAGCACAGGTTAAAGAGATGTGTATTGTCTCCAGACAGGACAGTTAGTGAGATTTTGCAAGTCCAGGCAAGTCATGGGGGTTACAGATAGTGTGACACGAACCCAAGATCCCAGTTGAGGCTATCCTCATGTGTGGGGAACTCAGCTATCAGTCTCTGCTCAGCAACTCTGTGCTGTGTGTCTTTAACCCGTGCTTAACGCTCTCCACTCACATTAGCTGTAAAGACTTGCATTTCAATCATTATTCTATAAATTGAGTTTGTGTCTTTATATGCCTGTTTGTGAACAGATCTCCCATTCACCTGACGAAGGAGCAGCGCTCCAAAAGCTAGTGCCGTTTGCTACCACATAAACCTATTGGACTTTAACTTGGGTGTTGAGACTTCTTACTGCGTTTCCAGGTGTCAGGAACATATCCATGATACCCTCTTCATCCCCCTGCCCTGGTGTCAGGAAGGGGGAGGGGAGTCAGAAGCTTTAATCTCAGCCATAGATTCCTATGCCAAAGGCCCAAGCAGGGGCGAGGCCTTGCTCCTCCCTCGGAGTTCTTTTGGACCCCTGGCTCAATCCATGGGACACTGGTGCTTCTGAAGTGAACTTCAAAAGCTCCAGCATCACCTGGTCCTGCCAATTCTGAAAGGACCTTTTGCATTCTTGCCATGGTGTTTGAGCCCTCTGCGATGGCTAAGTCAAGGGTCACCTGTCAATGGCCACAGCAAGTGTCCTGAGACTGGGCTATGCTCTGCAACCCCTCAACCATGACTCTATGACTGGGCCACATTCTGAAGGGATGCTGCTATAGCCTGCTGTGTCTTAGCACTGTCCCTCTGTGTCTCCTGCCAACTCTGTAGCCCCTCAGCTATGACTCTGAGAGTCAGCCACATTCTCAGGGGTGCAGTCATAGCTTACTATGTCTCAGCATTGTCCCACTGGGTCTCCTGCAAGCTCTCAAACCTCTCATCCATGGGCCATAGAATCTCAAAAAGCCTGTTCAGGCCCTCAGCTGTGGCCTGCTGTGACTCAGCCACTCGAGGGCATCCTGAAAGTCAATACAAAAAAGAACCCCCAACTTTTGTCGCAACACTATGGACTTCCTACGGAAACTCAGCACACATGGAGCAGTTGAACTAGGGGGACTCCTCGTCACAATGGATGTCTCAGCACTCTACACCAACATCCCCCATGACGATGACATTGCTGCAACTGCCTCAGTACTCAACGCCAACAACTGCCAGTTTCCAGATGGAATTTTACAACACATCCGCTTCATCCCGGACGCAATGTCTTCACCTTCAACAACCAGTTCTTCATCCAGACACACAGAACAGCCATGGGACCCAAATTCGCATCTCAATCTGCCAACATCTTCATGCACAGGCTCGAACAAGACTTCTTCACCACACAGGACCTTCAACCAATGCTATACACTAGAAACATCGATGACATTTTCTTCCTTTGGACTCATGGTGAACAATCATGGAATCAACTTTTATGACAACATCAACAAGTTCCATCCCACCATCAGACTCACCATGGACTATTCTCCGGAATCGGTTGCATTCTTGGACACACGCATCTCCATTAAGGACGATCACCTCAGCACCTCACTGTACTGCAAGCCCTTGGGTAACTCATGATACTCCACTTCTGCAGCTTTCACACTAAACATGTTAAAAGATGCCATCCCTTATGGACAAGCCCTCCATATACACAGGATCTGCTTAGATGAGGACAATTGCAACAGACACCTCCAGATGCTGAAAGATGCCCTCATAAGAGCTTCTTGCCTTCAAACAACCATACAACCTCAAAACAGACCATTGTCCACAGCAAACTACCCAGCCTTCAGGAAAACTGTGACCACAACACCACACAACCCTGCCACAGCAACCTCTGCTAGACGTGCCGGATCATTGACACGGATGCCATCATCTCATGTGAGAATACCATCCACCTGGTACATGGCACATACTCTTGCAAGTTGGCCAAAGTTGTCTAACCTGATACGCTGCAGGAAAGGATGTCCCAAGGCACGGTACATTGGGGACACCATACAGACACTACAACAATGGATGAATGAACACTGCTTGACACTCAGACAAGATTGTTCCCTTCCTGTTGGCAAACACTGTAGTCATAAGAACATAAGAAATAGGAGCAGGAGTAGGCCATCTAGCCCTTTGAGCCTGCCCCACCTTTCAATAAGATCATGGCTGATCTGAAGTGGATCAGTTCCACTTTCCTGCTCTCTCCCCATAACCCTTAATTCCCTTGTCTGTCAAAAACCTATCTACCCATGACTTAAATATATTTAGCGAGGTAGCCTCCACCACTTCAACGGGCAGAGAATTCCAGAGATTCACCACCCTTTGAGTGAAGAAGTTCCTCCTCAACTCCAAAGTCACAAGCATTCAGCCTCTGATCTTTGGGTAAACGTTCTCCAAGGTGGCCTTCACGATATACAACAGCACAGAGTCACTGAGCAGAAACTAATAGCCAAGTTCCACACACGAGGATGGCCTCAACTGGGATCTTGGGTTCATGTCACATTATCTGTAACCCCCATGAGTTGCAACATCTCACTAACTGCCCTGTCTGGAGACAATACACATCTCTTAAATTTATGCTCAATGCTATCTCCACTCACATTGTCTGCATTTTTAAGACTTGATTAGCTGTAAAGACTCACATTCGAATCAGTATTCTGTAAACTAAGTGTGTGCCTTTATATGCTCTGTTTGTGATCAGAACTCCCACGCACCTGATGAAGGGGGAAACCCCAAAAGCTAATGGTGTTTACTACCACATAAACCTGAAGCATCTCCTGCCTCAGGCTTTCCACCGCAGATGCTACACTTGCAGTGTTGGCCTGGGAACCGCTCAAAACCAGCAATAGCTGGTCCATTTGAAAGCTTTGGGACTCTCCCAGCAGCCTCACGGTTGGTCCAGTGTGGCCGACAGCCTTTCCTGCATTCCCTGGCTCTGTTGCTGCATTGCTAGCAGCTGAGGGAGAAATGATCTCAGAGGTCCAGCATGTAGCCTGGGGCCAACTGAGTCCTCGCTTCCAGCAGCCCCCACATGCCAGAGGCCTCAACCATTCCATCCTTCACCTGTTGTACATCAGCAGATGTGTCATGCACACCAGAGAGTGACACAGAAGCTTCACCACTAACTTGACCTACCAATATGAGAATCTCTGGGATGGCAAGTTGCAAGATGGAAGCTGACAAAAAAAGATTGGTGCCAGCCTCGGAAGTCCCTTCATCCGCTTCCTCCGAGGAGTCTTCCGGGCTGTCAGAGGCAGGATGGGCAGGAGCCATGATGCCAGATGGCCCAGGCTTTTGGGGTCCCTTCCTGCAACACAGGACACATTTCTCCAATAAGTGGAGGGTTGGCAGGTGCTCACTTCTATATTCCAACCCAACCATGCTGTTGCTAATTGTCTGCATCCCCTCCTCTCCCGCAAGTGCCACTGCCTGCTCCTCAAAGGCACTAAGGACCTGGATCTCAAACACACCACCCCCTGTCTTCACCCACTCCCAGCGATTGTGGATATTCTTCTCCTGTGGGGACAGAAGAAGCCATGTCAAATCTGATGGCACGAGTCCTGCAGGGTTTCAGGGGATTGCCCTCAGGAGGTCAGGGATTGTAATACTCTTGATGGGAGAAGGGAGGTGTTTGGGGGTCAAAGGCTGAAAGCATGCAGGGTGCTGGGGTGGGGGGGACCTGGAGGTCATTTAGGGGGAAGCAGCTAGATGAAGTAAAACACTCGCCCTTGCTGTCCGGATTAGATCAGTTTTTGCAGCACTGCTTCCCGGTTCTCCTGGCCAGTGTCCTGGCACTAATGCATGTTCCCAACACCTCCCAGTCTGTGTTTCCATTTCTTTCCTCTGGAACGGCATTCTGCTGGGGGAAGAGGATATCCCACCTTGCCTTCCCTGCCTTGAGCAACGTGGCCAATTTAGCACCTGAAGATCAGGGAGCTGTCTTCTTGGAGACCATTTCTTCCTGCAGTGGCTGCTTGTCTGTCCATCCTTGAGATTTTGATGAGGCTCTCCCTTGTTAGGGCAGATTAGCTGCAGGCAGTTTGGTAGAGTTACCTACCCATTTGAGATTCCAGTGAGTTTAAAGCAGTTTGACTTGTTACCATGAATGTGGAGCCAAGACAGCACTTGAAGGTTTGCTGATTGGGAGGGGTGGATTTGAACCACTTGTGATGAATTGGTGGGGGGGGGGGGGGGGGGGGAGGATCATGTCAGTCAGCCATTAGGGCCATAAGGGGGCCTTGTGCAAGGAGATCCTGGCATTGAGGGTGAGGTAGAGGGGTAAGAGGGTCAGTAATTGGGGGTCTCCAATGTCTTGGTGGTGGTGGAGTGGGGGGGGGGAAATGAAGGCTCTAGCTGGCCCGTGAGGGCTCTGTCAGGAGAGCTGTTTTTTTCCATTTTTCTGCACACGAGCAGTTTGTGGCTCCAATCTGAGTTGCTGGCTGTCTGGCAAATTAGACCCCACCCACTGCCTCTTGCAGCTGGAAGCAGTATAGCCTATAAATTTCAAAGACTCAGGACCCTATTTTACCATTTTGATTATAAGTGCTGGGCAGACTTGAAACTGGGAGTGTTTCAGATCCGACTTTTAGACATATTCTCAGGTGCCCCCAAATGCACTCTACCTGAAAAAATATCAGCAATTCCAAATCGCTCTGTAGAAGCCTGTGGGTGGGGCTCAACGGCCCAAAATCCTGCAGTTCCCATCAGTGGCTCCAACTGTTCATGTGCGGAAAATAAATGCTAGAATACGGCTCCCCTGCCACATTCCTCCTGGGCAAGATAACACCTCCCCCTGACCTCCACAGACATTTCCCCACCCCCGCCCCAACATTACTGACCCTTCTATCCCGCCAGATCACGGGTCCCTCTCCTTCTATTGCTCTCAGGCAGAGAGCCGTCAGATACTAGCCACTTACTGCCTCACTAACTGAAATGCCTTAATTGGATTTTTGTGGAGAATGTCTGTTTTGCGCTAATTCTGGCATCACGCCTGTTTTGGCACAGTCCCAATTGCAGCCATTTTCAGGCCTTAGTAAATAGGAATCAGCATGGAGGCAAGTGCAGATCATACTACTTGCCTCACACCTGACTTTACCAATTTTTCATGCCTGAAAACAGGTACAACTTGATGGTAAAACCAGCCCAAAGTGCATAAATTTGGAGTGAAAACTCACCCGATAAATAGATTGGCAACTCTCCCAGTTACATGCCCGCTGGACACAAAGAAATCTCGTAAAATTCCACCCATAATGTGGGTCAATGCGAACTTATCCAATTTGTCGGGAAGAATAGAAAAGCAGTATGTTTGAATGTTGAGCAACCAAAAGCAGATCTCTTTGGTATTGAGGTACCAGGCTATCCTGGTACATACTGTATTTGCATAACATTTGGGATTCAATTGTTTAGGAAGGCAAACAGAATATTGGCACTTACTACAAGGGAATTAGCGAAATGATGCTGCATCTGTACTGGGCCTTAACTGGACCACATCTGGGAGTACTTTTTACAGTTTTGTCTCCTTTCTTAAGGAAAGGTATCATTTACATTAGGAACAGTTCAGAGAAGGTTCAGTTGATTGATGTCTGGATTGATAGACGTATTTAAAATCAAAGAGAAACTGTTCCCACTCATTTAAGGATCAAAGACAAGAGGGCACAGATTTAAAATAATTGATATATGAAACAAAAGTAACATGAGGAAAATCTTTTTCATGTAGTGAGCGGTTAAGGTCAGGAATATATGTTTTAAGAGTGTGGCAAACGCAACTTCAATTGAAACATTCAAAAGGCAATTAGACCATCATTTAAAATATACAGAGTTACAGGCAGTTGATGGGAGAATGGCACTAAATGATTTGCTTGGGTAGAGAGAATGTGAAGAAGTAATGGCTGAATTGTCTCCCCTGCACTGTAACGAGGAAAGGTTGAGCAGGTTAGGCCTATACTCATTGGAGTTTAGAAGAATAAGATGTAATCTTACTGAAACATATAATGTCCAGATGGGGCTAATAGATGTTTCTCCTTGTGGAGGCATTAGCATTCGTAAATGCAGTTTAAAAATTAGCAATCTCCTAGTGAGACTGAGATGCAGAGAATTTTGATCTCAGAGGCTTGTTAGGCTGTAGAATTCTTTTCCTCAGAGAGCAGAGGAGGCTGAGCGAGATAGATTCTTGTTCAACAACGAAATCAAGGATAACGGGGGTGGGGGGCAGACAGGAAAATGGAATTGGAACCACAGCCATGATCTTTCGGTTGGAGGAACAGACTCAAGGGGCTGAATGTTGCTCCTAATTATAAGATCTTGTGTTCTGAGAGCAGACAGGGTAGGTTTAGCTCTCAGTGGAGATGTCATGTGCTCAAAGGTAAGAATGTATGCTGAAGAGGAACTGAAGTTCCTGTTCAGCATACATTCAAAATACTTTTACTTTTCTATTCTTAAGATCAAACTGAACAAGCTCACATTTACCCATTTGCCAACTTCTTGCCTCCCCAACTTGTCTATATCTTCATGCAGCCTTTTTTGTGTCCTCCTCACAGCTTACATTCCACCCTAGCTCTGTATTATCAATAAACTTGGATGCTTTCTGCTCAGTTTCTTCATCTAATTCATTAGAGATTGTAAATAGCTGAGACTCAGGCATTGAGCCCTCACAGCACTGTACTAATCATAGTCTGCTAACTTGAAAATGCACCATTTATCCCTATTCCCTGCTTCTTGTCCAGAAAGAAATCCTAATATGGTGTCCACAAGTTTCCTTTTGCAAAATTTGTGTTGATTCTGTCTGATCATAAGATGATTTTCTAAGGGCATTGTTAAAACTTCCTTTAATAGCTTTCTTCCTTGAATAGCAGTGTTAAATTTCCCAACCTTCAATCTGCTGGGACAATTCAAGAATCTTTGGGAATTTGCAAAACAATAACCAGTGCAACCATTATCTCTGCAGTTCCATCTTTTAGAAATGTGAGGCCATCAGGTCCTGAGGATTTGTCAGCATTTATTTCCTTAAGTTTATCTAAAAGCTTTCCATCAATTATATGAACTACTCAATTACTTCCAAGTTCCTCATTCTTACTGGCCCTCTCAGTAACCTTCTGTAAGAAATATGAAAGCAGTTTGAAAATGTGCTATGCATTCATCTTCCTCTGGCCTTACTGATGAATTAACTATTGGATCAAATCTTCAATTTATATTGTGCTGTTTTATATTCCATCTTGATATACGCCATGAAAGTTTGTTGGATTGCTTAAATCCATTGCAAATTGTGTCCTCACTATTAAAGACAGTTGTTTATTATCCTGTCAGCACTGGGGTCAAGCCAGTAGCATCAATATTAAAGCAATAATTGGAAATAATGTAATCTAGTTGTGTTGTGATGATCTAACCCTACAATTCATACAGAAAAGTTGACTCAATCTAACAGAATGATTTGTGATATCCAACAATAAACTACAAAATGCCATGTAAGAAATCTTTACCCACATTAATCTTGAAATGCCTATTAGTTGTTGATTGAAATACCAAAGCAAATATTGCCTTAAAAGGACCATCCGTTACTAAAACTAACCATGTCCAATAGTAGTGGCAGCTGTCAGAAATTACCCAAAGAAATTAATAAGTCTGTCATTGTTTGCACACGACTTGCTAAACCATTTGACAAATGAGGAAAAATGTGCCATTTCATCAACTGTGACATTTATGGATGCACTGTATAACAGGTCCATATTTAACATTTTAGTAAAAATGTTAGCTGTGAAAATACAATTAGCATTAATGTGAGAAGTCTAGTATAATATGCTAACTGAAATGTATAATTCTTTACTCTATAAATGTGAAGACTGTACACACATTCAGGACAAACTACAAATTGAAGAGAAACTGATGAACGTGTACAAGCTAGATGTGCACAATCTTATTTCTTCAAATCTAAATGAAAGATCTTTATGATTTCAACCTTTTAAATTACAAATGTTTTGTCAAGAAACCTCATACATCTGCCCCTATGGTGCCACAAACCTTCTTCCGTTATACAAAAGTTTAAGATTAGTTAAACATGGAGAAGTATAGACTCAATGCTCTGAAAATGGTTCAGACAACGTCAACCAAAAAAAAAGGAACCACAAGCCAGACACAGCTATGGAATTTAATGAACTGCTGAGATCATTCAATGACTACGTCCACATACAAGAATTATGTATAACAATATAGTAGTGAACATAATGATAATTCAGTAGCCAAAAATGAAAGTGTGCTCTTAGAAAATTTACTTGGAAATCAGAGGCCAAGATAATGAGTGAAATCAGGAAAATCGGAGACCTCGTAGGGGTGCATTGTTCTGTCATCAACACAGATCAAAGAACAAGCAAAAAACTGATCTCCAGCAGTGAAATGCATAAGGCAGAAGCAATCAGTTGGAACTCAGTTTGGCAGTGTTTCTAAGTTGTCACACAGTCCAGCAGTTTATTTTCCTCTGAAAACTGTGAATCAATAACAGCTGATACAAAGGACATCGCTGATGCCTAGTTCATCAGAGTTTGAAACAAGTACTGGTAGCAGGCCGACAAGTTGTTACATGGCTAAATATTACTTCTTTAGCAAGGAAGCTATTTTGTATCAGGACACATGGACAATCATGTTGTGATGATTGTTCTTGAAGAACAACCTCACTAAATAAGATTTACATGGCCTGAACAACGAATCAAGATCTAGAGTAGGGAACCTCTCCAGGGTGAACAGATTTCCTTTTTAATAGATTGTGCTATGGACTAACAGCAAACATGAAGCTCATGAAACATTCTTATAAATAAAGTTATTTTATTCCACAACAAGGTTCCAGGAATACATCTATACATCTGGCTAATAGAATAAATGATCCTGGCACAGCCTCTGGCCAGACACCTATGAGTTTCAACTGAAGCCTGAGGAAAAATTTAAAAAAATATACTCACCAGAATGCTTTTCCTTGGGCAAATAGATTTTGACACAATCCGTTGAGCACCTCAGATTTTATTTGAAAGCAAACAAAATTGGGGAGGAGTAAAGCACAAAGAAATTCCCCTGAGTGCCTGTGGAAATCAGGCTCATACTCTCATTTGCAGTCTCACAACCCTAGGTGAGCCTAACTTCAAATCATTCAGTGAGATTGTGGATTTAGTGAAAGGTTATTTTCAACCCAATTACCAATAATACTCCAGAGATTCAAATTTAGTTCAAGGGTGAGAGCCCCAGGTGTATCAATTGTGACTTTTATTGTTAAATCAGGGCAATTATTAGAGCATTGAGATTTCAGAGCCCCCCTAAATGATATGCTACAGAATCAGTTAGTCTGTGGCTTGAGCAATGATGTTACCCAATGTAGATTGCTTGCATAAGTTGACATAAATTTCAAATACATAATGGAGTTAGCACTGACCTTGGAAAGTACTGTAAAAGATTCAAAAGAGGTGCAAAGCACTCAAATTAGTGCCATATGCCAATTAGAGTAGATCCTGCAGCCAGCCATGGTCCCACAATTGTCAAGACAACCATAAAGTGGGGAACAATTTCAGTTACCCACAGGACAAAAAGATACAGCAGAGGCAAGCAGATAGGAATTCTTATAGTGGAATGTTACCAATGTTGAGGTAACCACACTCCTCGCTCATGTAGATTTAAAAAGGCTAAATGTTATTATTATCACAAGAGAGGGCATTTGAAAATTGTGCAATGCTAAGTCAAGATCACTAAGTAATTGATCAGCCAAGTTGTTACAAGTATACGATGTGAAAGAGCCTAAGACTTTTGATTATGATATTCACCCTTTAATCCAGAAGTAGGCAAGCCTAACCCTATTCCTGTAGCACTCATGTAAATGGGAAGCCTCTTAAGATGGCAGTGGATACAGGATGTCAGCCACATTTCAATACCTAAGAGAGGGAGTCTGTGGTAACTTGAGACCACAAATAAGGTCATCAAATGCATTGTTTAAAGAGTGATCTTCTTTATATCAATAAATAATGAAGTTTAATAATAACAGTAACTCAACAGAACAGTAGTAATTATGAAAATAGGGGTAGCTAGTAAAAGAGGTCTTGCTTGCAAAATACTTTCTTGCAGACTGAAAAGGCCTCCAAAGCCTGCACATGTTCAATCCAACAGATGACCATAAAACAATTACATGGGTGAAAGAATTAAGATGAGTCACAGTGGAGAGAGGGAAAGGGGGAGAATTCAGAATTTGAGCAAGTGGAAATGGATATAGACTATCATAAAAATAACCGTTTGGTAGGGCTGAGATAGAGTTGTGGGAAGGAGAGAAGGTAGGCCACATGGCAGAATTGAAGGTTGAGGGTTTAAAAGGATCAAATGAAGAATTTGAAAGGGGTCACTGAGGGTCACATTTTCCTTGTGATTTTAGCTTGCAGCCTTTGCTGGCTCTTGCTGTACCTTACAATATCCCCCTTTATCCGTCTCCTGAAAAATGCAAAGGACAAATGGAAAGAAAGAATAGTGAAAAGCATTCAGAGAAAGACTGCATAACAAAAGAAAAGAAATGAAATTTTAAAACAGCACATACTCATAACAATGCCAAGTTGACCGTATTTCTGAAGATTTGATCGCCTCACATTGCAATTATGTCAAAAACTTATCAACTGCCTATATATTAAGTATATTCTCTTCATCCTTTTAATTTTCATTGTCATCTTCCTTTATACTCTCATTTCTTACCGGGCTGTTAACTTGCTTAGTAGAACTGGAAGAAATTATTGTTATTGTCTGCAGCTATAATCAGATTCATTCGCCCTTACACACATCCCACCATCCTTTTGAATACTTTGGAAGTTTTCCAATCAGCATTTGTTGATTAAGTTTCTTTTTCTTCCTTAGTCTACAATTAATTGTCTTATTGATGCATTTAAGGTCATTTTTTGTGACTACACCCATACTAGTTTAATGAAATATGTTGTGTTGGTTTGTATGTCTTTCAAGATGATCCATTTATTCTGTATTGAGGTAGTAATAAATTATTATTTCTGTCAATCTATTTTAGCTCTTCCCACATAGCCTGCAATGTTGACTTTTTAAAATTATATCCCTGATGGCTTGTTCCTTGGTAGTCCAAATTATATTGAACCATCACAATAGCTATGAACAAAGATTTCAAGACTTGCAGCTTCAATATGTATTTGTGGTCACTCACAATTATTAAGTATGTTTAAAATGAGCTTCATAAGATTTTTTAAAAATTGATGGCGTTGACATTTTAATTTTCCCTTTCTCTCTTGGGCCACATTTGCCCCAAGACTGGATAATCCTAGCCAAAGTCAACAAACCTTGGCATGGTCCTGCCCCAGCCATTATGATTCCCATGGCAGGTGGGACAGAAAAATTCCGTCCTATATTTATATTTGGCATCCTGTCTGAGGATTGCTAATCATGCCTTATGCCATGATATCACAATGAGGCAAGGCAGAAGGCAAACCCCAAGTACCAGAGCAGGGAGTGAATGCAATGCTGTTACTATTATTTTGCATTATATTCTACTAAACTGAGCTAACCCATCTTGACGTTTTAACAAAAGTCCATTTTCATTTTTGTATAAAAGGTTATAAATTGGATTAAAATATACTATATTTTCCACTCAATTATTAATATGCTATTTCTATAAAGGGGGAAAGAGAATATTCTACTATGCAGTGATTATATGATCATAATGTTGAGGTTAGCTATGGAAAAGAACAAGGAAAATTTGGAGTAAAAATAATTGAAGGAGGGCCAATTTCAATGAGAACAGATCCGTCCACGGTAAACTGGAACCAAAGGACAGGATCTTTTCCATCATTGTAAAAATCCTGGAAATGGCCTAAAATCCTAAATCCCACTCCAAAGCTAGCACTTCCCATCTTCTTAGAGGTGGGACTGAAGTCAGGCCAGAAACAGCCAGCCATTTAAACCACCAGCTGCCTCCACTGAAGTGGGATTTTGGAAGGCCAGGAGTGTGGAATATGGAATGTGCAGATCCAACTGGGTAAGAGGAGGTCTGAATATGATAGATTCTTGTGAATAGGCAGGATGTTTCTTCAGAGAGGCAATTGTCAGATTCACAAGAAAACTGGAGTAAATCACACTGTTTTTTTTCAGTAGAAATTCAGTGAAGAATTTCCCACAGTCTGTGCACTGCAGAGTGCACTAGCATAAATTATGTTAGAAATCTATGGGCAGGGTCTCGTCCTGCCTGGGAGGTTGGCAGCGTAGCACTGAATGGGCCACTCTGTATGCACCGACCTGTCGTTCTGAGATTGCTGCATGCGCAGAGACCCCTGTCTGCCAGTCTCCTGATTGCTGGCCAGCCCCCCGATCCCCGCAATGCCAGCCCTCTGGTCCCCCCCCCCATGGCACAAATGCTGGCCTCCCAAACATGCCCAGGCCCAGCCTCGACTCTCCCCCCCGAGCTCCGCTCTCCTGATCCCCCCCACCTGCCACCCCTCCAGAGTCCTGACCCTCTGCACAGTGCCAGCCCGTCCTGCAGACCAGACATGCCCCCGACCAAGCAGTCTTCCCTCCCTTCCCCACAGATCCCAACTGCAGAGTGGCAGCTGGACTTCCCACCCCCACCAATTAACCAGAGGCCCTGCCCCCTTAGACCCCAGCCCATTGGGCACCACCCACCTGGCACTGCCCCATGCCAGTGGGCAATGCCAAGATGCTTCATGGGCATTGGCACTTTGCCCATTGGGCAGTGGCAAGGGGCCAAGCTGGCATTGTCAACATGCCAATGCCCAGGCAGCACCCCCATCATCAAATCCTCTAGAGGGCCCCACTTGTTCCCCCTTCACTCCAGCGGGATCGGGCCAATAAGTAGGGAGTACTGTAAACCCCACTGGAGTGAAATACTCCTGGCGGGGGCAGAGAGGCTAGCAGATCCAGGTCTGAAGTCTCCAGGCCTGCGAATTGTATTTAAATTATATTGCAATGTCCTCTTTGATAGGTAATGCAGCTCCGTTCCTGTTTCCAGCCCGGAACTGATGGCGCCAGAAATCCAGTGCTGGGAGATGCATTCAGGGTCGGACACACAGCATAGATCATGCTAATCCAGCCCCGCTGAAATATACCAGCCCACTGCGCTAAAACGTTAGTGCAGCAGGATGGGAGAATGCGATTGTTAAATGTGAACAAGATTATGCACTGTTTATGTACAAACTCATTGAAACTGTCAAGCTGTAAAAGAGGTTTCCAACTACGCAGGGATTGTTGAACTGTCAAGGAAATGTCCAGCTGCCATGTAAATGTTGAGGAGCTGTCCAAATCTGATTGAGCTATCTAGGAAGTGTCAAATCTATCAAAGCTGCCAATGCTATCCAGGAAGTTTCAAACTTGCAAAATTTACCAGGGAATGAGAAACCTATTAAGGAATTGTCTGTGGATACTAGGTGAGTTGGTATGGAGCAAGAACGGCCATGGAGGGTGCTGGAGGCATGAAGTTAACATGAGTTGGAGCTTTGGGGGCATTGGATTTGGATAGAGGACATTACATTGGCATGGGTGTATTGGGGCAATGGGAGTGGATGGAGAAGCCAGTAAGCCGGCATATTGATGTTGGAGTCGTGGCATAAATAGGACATGAGAAGAGTGGCAGAGAGGGGGAAAGGATGAGACCTGGAGGGATACTTTTGTTTATTATTATTCCTTATTTAAACACTGGGGCACAAAGGCAGGCCTTGCACCCAATCAGCCTCAATTCCTCAGCCGCTTTCCCTGACTCCTTTTTCAGCTTCCCCCTTTTGAAAATCCCATCTACAGGCAGCCACTTTTAATTATCATGTTCATTGAGCCAGGAAATCTCCATAAACAGTGAACACAACCCAAGAACAGAAATCTGGGGAAAGATTGACAGGCAAAGCACTATTGAAAGAATGGGTTGCCTTTAAAGAGAAGATGTTTTGGGTAGAGTCAAGTCAATTCCCACAAGAGGCAACAGTTGAGAAAACATAGCTACTGCCTTCCTGGCCAATGAAAGAGATAGAAGATAATTTGAGCAGTATACAAGTAACAGAGATATCAGCATATAAATGGTAAAAGTGTGTAAGGGGGAGGTGGGGCTAATTCGGAACCAAAAATAGAATCTATATATGGAAACAGAAGATGTAGCTGAGATACTAAGTCAATACGAATATTAGAATTAGAAGCAAAAGTTGACCGTTCAACACCTGAGGCCTGCTCCATCATTCAATAAAATCATGGCTGGGGTTCTCCCAGCGAGCGGGCCAGGACACATCAGTAGGGCATGAGTCTCCAAGGCATTTTTCTTCAGAGTAATTAGCTCCGAGCCAGAATTCACACGGAGCTGATTAGCATATTGAAATTTGAATTTCAACATTATTAGCAGGACCCAGAATCTATTCTCTGGCGCACTAGCGTCTCTCTCCTCTGCCAGGAGTGGCGCCCACCAGCTGGGTTCACAATAGCTCCTGACTAAAGGGGAATAGGCACGCTCACCCCACCCCTTGTGGGACAGAGGTCATTGAGCCCACTCCCATTCCCACCCAGAGAGGTCAGGAGCAAGAGAGTTCTCCTTGGACTGTGCCAGCCTGGCACCCTGACACTGCTCAAGGGCAAACTGACACTGCCTACCAGACACCTTGGCACTGCCAAGGGGGCAGAGCATTCTGGTGGGTCTATTTAGGGACAAACGGTAGTAGGAAGCACCCCTGCCACTCTACAAGTGGGATCAATGGGAGAAGGAAGGAGAAGTCAATCAGGAAGGCAATCAGCAGTGGAAGAGTGCATTTCTGAATGGAGGGCTGTGACAAGTGGCTTTCCTCAAAGATCAGTGCTGGGACCTTTGCTGTTCATAATATATAAATGACTTGGAGGAAAATGTAACTGGATTGATTAGTAAGTTTGCGGACGACACAAAGGTTGGTGGATTTGCGGAGCATCAGAGGCTACAGCAGGATATAGATCAGTTGGAGACTTGGGCGGAAAGATGGCAGATAGAGTTTAATCCGGACAAATGTGAGGTAATGCATTTTGGAAGGTCTCATACAGAAAGGAAATATACGGTATATGGCAGAAATACCCTTTAGAGTATTGATAGGCAAAGAGATCTGGGTATACAGGTACCCAGGTCATTGAAAGTGAAAATGCAGGTGGAGAAAATAGTCAAGAAGGCATGCAGCATGCTTGCCTTCATCGGCCGGGGTATTGAGTTTAAAAATTGGCAAGTCATGTTGCAGATTTATCAAACGTTAGTTAGGCCACACTTGGAATATAGTGTTCAATTCTGGTCGCCACACTACCAGAAGGATGTGGAGGCTTTGGAGGGGGTACAGAAAATGTTTACCAGGATGTTGCCTGGTATGGTGGGTATTAGCTATGAGGAGAGGTTGGAGAAACTTGTTTTGTTCTCACTGAAGCAACAGAGGTTGAGGGAAGACCTGATAGAAGTCTACAAGATTATGAGAGGTATGGACAGAATGGATAGTCAGAAGCTTTTTCCCAGGGTGGAAGAGTCAATTACTAGGGGGCATAAGTTTAAGGTGCGAGAAGCAAGGTTTAAAAGAGATTTATGGGGCAGATTTTTTTTTACACAGAGAATATTGGGTGCCTGGAACTCGTTGCTGAGGGAAGTAATGGAAGCGAATAAGATAGTGACTATTAAGGGGCATCTTGACAAGTACATGAATGAGATGATAATAGAGGGATATGGTCCCTGGAAGGGTAGGGGGTTTTAGTTAAGTCAGACAGAATGGTCGATGCAGGCTTGGAGGGCCAAAGGGCCTGTTCCGTTGCTGTAATTTTCTTTGTGCTTTGTTCTTTGTTCAGGGCTGGCCATGGGGTGGAGGGGTATAGTTGGGCCTGGTCATCGGTGGGGGGGAGCATGAGGTCAGAGTTGGCCACTGAGAGATGGGTGGCCGGGGCTCACTCAGAGATTGGGGAGATCAGAGCTGACCCAGGAGCGCGTGGATTGGGTGGGGGATGGGGGGGATGTTCTGTAAGCCAATCGGGGGGTGGAGGGGGTGGTTGGGAAGACTAGTGATCGGGGGTTCTGGGGAAGGTTAGCAATCACAGGCCAACAATCTGGAGCCCAGCCGTTGGTGGTGGGGAGTGGGAGGTGTTGCTGTGCACAGGCGCCAATTTACAAACTGACAGATTGATACTTGCACAGTGGCCTGCTCAGCACTATGTTGGCGACCTCTCTGGCGGGAATAGGCCCTATCTGTCGCACTATCTGTAACTATTATGTCGCACTATTTGTAACCCCCGTGACTTGCCTGGGTTTGCAAAACCTCACTTACTGTACTGTCTGGAGACAATACACATCTCTTTAAACTGTGATCAGTGCTCCTACCACTCACATTGTCAGCCACTTCAGGTCTTGAACAGCAGGTTAGGTGTAAGGATTCGCATTTTAATCAGTAATCTCTAAACTGTCTGTGCTTTATATGCTCTGTCTGAGGCCAGAACTCTCCATTCACCTGACGAAGAGGGTAACCCCTCGAAAGCTTGTGAGAATATTATCAAATAAATAGGTTGGACTAAAACCTGGTGTTGTCAGACTTTTTACTGTGTTTACGCCAGTCCAACGCCGGCATACCCACATCGGGAATAGGCCCTGCACCCTACTTTCCAGTGTGAATGAGTCTGTGACACTCTGCAATGCTCAATGTTGGAGATTCATTCAAGTAAGTATCTCAAAAACTAGCAGGAAACTTTGAGAACAAAGTGGATGAGCTTAGAGCGTGGATCGCTGCTTGGGAATGTGATGTGGTGACCATTACAGAGACTTGGATGTCTCAGGAACAGGACTGGGTACTTCAAGTGCCGGGTTTCAGATGTTTCGGGAGGGACAGGGAGGGAGGCAAAAGAGGTGGGGGAGTGGCACCATTGATCAGGGCTAGTGTCACGGCTGTAAAGAAGGTGGATGCCGTGAAGGGATTATCTACGGAGTCTCTGTGAGTGGAAGTTCGGAACAGGAAGGGGTCAATAACTTTACTGGGCATTTTCTATAGGCCGCCTAATAGTAACAGGGTTGTTGAGGAGCAGATAGGGAAACAGATCCTGGAGAGATGTAAAAATAACAGAGTTGTCATGATGGGAGACTTTAATTTCCCGAACATCGACTGGAATATCCCTAGGGTAAGGGGTTTGGATGGGGAGGAGTTTGTTAGGTGTGTTCAGGAGTGTTTCCTGACACAGTATGTGGATAAGCCTACAAGAGGAGAGGCTGTGCTCAATCTGGTATTGGGTAATGAACCTGGACAGGTGTCAGATCTCTCAGTGGGAGACCATCTTGGGGACAGTGATCATAACTCTATCTCCTTTACACTAGCATTGGAAAGAGATAGGATCAGGCAAGCTAGGAAAGTGTTTATCTGGAGTAAGGGGAAATATGAAGCCATCAGGCAGGAAATTAGAGACGTAAATTGGAAGGAGGTATTCTCAGGGAAATGTACCAAAGTAAGGTGGCAGATTTTCAAAGAATGTTTGTCTGGAGATCTGCATGACAACGTTCCGATGAGACAGGGAGGTTATGGTAGCTTACAGGAACTGTGGTGCATGAAAGTTGTAACAAATCTTGTCAAAAAGAGAAGAAAAGCATACAAAAGATTCAGGGAGCTAGGTAATCTTAGGAATCTAGAGGAGTATTCGGCTTGTAGGAAGGAAGTTAAGGAAATTAGGAGAGCCAGAGGGGTCATGAGAAGGCCTTGGCAGGTAAGATTAAGGAAAACCCTAAGACGTTCTACAAATATGTGAAGAGCAGATGGATAAGATGTGAAGGAATAGAACCTATAAAATGTAAAGGTGGGAAAGTTTGTATAGAACCGGTAGAAATAGCAGAAGTGCTTAACGAATACTTTACTTCGGTATTCACGGTGGAAAAAGATCTTGGAGGTTGTAGTGCAGGCTTGCAGCAGACTGAAAAGCTTGAGTATGTGGACATTAAGAAAGAGGATGTGTTGGAGCTTTTGAATAGCATCAAGATCGATAAATCACTGGGACCGGATGGGATGTACCCCAGGTTACTGTGGGAGGTGAGGGAAGAGATTGCAGAGCCTCTGGCAATGATCTTTGCATCATTGATGGAGAGGGGAGAGGTTCCGAAGGATTGGAGGATTGCGGATGTGGTTCCTATATTCAAGAAAGGGAATAGGGATGGCCCAGGAAATTACTGACCGGTGAGTCTAACCTCAGTGGTTGGTAAGTTGATGGAAAAGATCCTAAGAGGCAGGATTTATGAACATTTAGAGAAGTATAGTATGATCAAGAGTAGTCAGCACGGCTTTGTTAAAGGCAAATCGTGCCTTATGAGCCTGGTTGAGTTTTTTGAAAATGTAACTAAACACATTGACAAAGGAAGAGTGGTGGATGTGGTTTATATGGACTTCAGCAAGGCATTTGATAAGATCCCCCATGCAAGGCTTATTGGGAGAGTGAGGGGACATGGGATCAAAGGGGATGTTGCTTTGTGGATCCAGAACTGGCTTGTCCGCAGAAGGCAGAGAGTGGTTGTAGATGGGTCTTTTTCTGCATGGTGGTCAGTAACCAGTGGAATGCCCCAGGGATCTGTTCTAGGACCCGTGCTTTTGTGATTTTTATAAATGACCTGGATGAGGAAGTGGAGGGATGGATTGGTAAGTTTGCCAATGACATGAAGATTGGAAGTGTTGTGGATAGTTTGGAGGGATGTCAGAAGTTGCAGCGTGACATAGATAGGATGCAAGACTGGGCGGAGAAGTGGCAGATGGACTTCAACCTGGATAAATGTGTAGTGGTACATTTCGGCAGGTGCAATGGGATGAAGGAATATAATATTAAGGGTAAGACTCTTAGCAGTGTGGAAGATCAGAAGGGTCTTGGGGTCCGGGTTCATAGGACCCTCAAATCGGCTTCACAGGTAGAGGATGTGGTTAAGAAGGCATATGGCGTACTGGCCCTCATCAATCGAGAAATTGAGTTTAGGAGTCGGGAGATAATGCTGCAGCTGTATAAGACCCTGGTCAGACCCCACTTGGAGTACTGTGCTCAGTTCTGGTCACCTCATTACAGGAAGGATGTGGAAGCCATTGAAAGGGTGCAAAGGAGATTTACAAGGATGTTACCTCGATTGGGTGGCATGCCTTATGAGGATAGGTTGAGAGAGCTTGGTCTTTTCTCCTTGGAGAGACGAAGGATGAGAGGGAACCTGATAGAGGTGTATAAGATGTTGAGAGGTATTGATCAGGTGGATTCTCAGAGGCTTTTCCCAGGGCTGAAATGGCTGCCACAAGAGGACACAGGTTTAAGGTGCTGGGGAGTAGGTACAGAGGAGATGTCAGGGATAAGTTTTTCACTCAGAGGGTGGTGGGTGAGTGGAATTGGCTGCCGTCGGTGATGGTGGAGGCAAATTCGATAGGATATTTTAACAGACTTCTGGATGAGTACATGGGACTTAATAGGATTGCGGGTTATAGGTAAGCCTAGTAGGTAGAGATATGATGATTGGCACAACTTGTGGGCCGAATGGCCTGTTTGTGCTGTAGTTTTTCTATGATTCCATGATTCTCCAGTTTTCCCACCTGTTGGCTGTAACTTTTGTTTTGGAAGCATCCCGGTCCATGTCTGATCGGATTGTGTCCTCAAAGTCATTTTGCTGCCTACCTCCATACCCTTTGACTCACTTGTTAGTGAAGAATCTACCCACCATCGCCTTAAAAATATTAAATGGCTGTCTCCACCACACTCTGGGTAAAATAATTCAACAGACTCACAAATGTCTGCGTGAAAAGATTTTCCTCATTTCCCTGGCACTGCCCAAAAGGCAAAGTGCCCATGCCCAGTAGGCACCTTGGCACATCCCACCAGGCATTGGGCAATGCCAAGGGGCAGGGCCTGTTGTGGGCAGGGCCTAGGGATGATCGGGTGGGGGTGGAGGGTCCCACTGCCACTCTGCAGAAAGAATCAGTCTAGAATGGAGAGAGGGCAGCAATTGGGGCAGGCTGGGGGGTGGGGGGAGGGGTGGTATGCCGGGGTGCTGCCTCTGGGAAGGGTATGACCCCAAGGAGGAGTTAACAGAGAGGGTGGTCAGCCAGGGTGAGGGGGAAGGGGGGTTCGCCACTGCTGGGGGTGGGGTGGGGGGATGGGGGTGGGCTGTACATCGGGATGCCCCTGGGTGGGGGTGGTCAGGGCTGGTCCAGGAATTACTCTGGGGGCCGTGATCTGGCCTTGGGGGGTGCTGGAGGGGCAGCACTTCGGGGCTCCCAGGCTGACCAATGATCGAGCTGGCCAGCAAACGGGGCGACTGAGAGATGGGGGCATCTGTGCATGCACAGGGTTCCAGAACTGTTAGACTCCGGTGCAAATCGGCCCCACACTCACCAGGTTTTTAATGAAATTCCCGACTGGAACCTCTGAAGTGCACAGAGTGAAGAGATTCTGGTGAGAAGCTGAACTGAGAAAACAGTCGGGATTTAGAACAGTTCTCCCACCAGTTCAGCACTTTGGGGAGAATCGCGGCCCAAATCTCCAATCTATCTTTATCCTGTTGGATCCTTTGACAATCCCCAGCACTATCAGCAACGCCACCAATTTTCGTGTCATCTGCAAACTTACTAACCAACCACCCACATTTCAGATCATTTATATGTACTACAAACAAGAGAAGTCCCAGCATTGATCCCTGCAGAACACCACTAGCTAATGATCTCCATTCTGAAAAGTACCCTTCCACCGCTACTCTCTGTCTTCTATGATCTAGCTGTTCCTGTATTCATCTAGTCAGTTCATTCCAAATTCCATGTGATTTGAATTTTTGTACCAGTCTGCCATGTGGGACATTGGCAAATGCCTTCTTGAGAAGGAGGGTCGATCCTCAGCAAAGCCTGAAAAGAATCAACTAATGAGATACAGCAACTTCAGGACTTCCACATTAATCTGTGTTTCTGCTAAATCCTAACACAT
This sequence comes from Carcharhinus amblyrhynchos, assembly GCF_965287045.1. Taxonomy (NCBI): domain Eukaryota; kingdom Metazoa; phylum Chordata; class Chondrichthyes; order Carcharhiniformes; family Carcharhinidae; genus Carcharhinus; species Carcharhinus amblyrhynchos. The sequence goes on along the minus strand of NC_137331.1, from coordinate 80,799,828 downwards.
TAGGTTCAGAGGGAGAATGTAGTGAATGTTAACAGTTCACTGGACCAGATTCTCAAGCTTACCAATAAAATTTAACTATTTCTAATTATATATAGAATTACATAGCATCTACAGCACAGAAATAGGTCATTTGTCCCAACTGGTTTTTGACTCAGCACAAGCCTTTTAAATGTCTCTTTCTAGCCCTCGTATCTCGCTATTATATTTTCTTTCACACACGTCATCAATCTCCTTGAAAGTGTCAGTGCTGTCAGCTTCAATGTGACAATAATTCAACATTTTCACTGAACTCTGTGTAAAGACATTCCATCTAAATTCCTTATTATCTCTTCGTGGTTATCTTACATTTATGGCCCCCTGTTCTGGTTCCCCCACTTGTGGAGACAATTTCTCTACAAATCTTGTACCAAACTGATTTGTAATTTAAGGACTTCTATCAAGTCTCCTTTGACTTTTCCCAGCCACTCAAATTGTCCAATCTTTCCCAATTGATGCATCTTTTCAGTTCTGATATGGCCTGTTTAAGAACATAATAAGAACATAAGAAATAGGAGCAGGAGTAGGCCAACTAGCCCTTCGAGCCTGCCCCGCCATTCAATAAGATCATGGCTGATCTGTCGTGGCTCAGTTCCACATTCCCGCCCTCTCCCCATAACCCTTAATCCCCTCTCTTATCAAAAACCCATCAACCCGCGTCTTAAAAATATTTAGCGAGGTAGCCTCCACCACTTCAACGGGCAGAGAATTCCAGAGATTCACCACCCTTTGAGTGAAGAAGTTCCTCCTCAACTCTGTTCTAAACCGCCCCCCCTTTATCTTGAGGCTGTGCCCCCTAGTCCTGCTATCCTTTCTGAGCGGGAAGAGTCTCTCCACCTCTATCCTATCCATCCCATTCATCATCTTATACGTCTCAATGAGATCTCCCCTCATTCTTCTAAACTCTAACGAGTACAAGCCTAATCTATTCAGCCTCTCCTCATAGCTCAACCCCCTCAACTCCGGCATCAGCCTAGTAAACCTCCTCTGCACTCCCTCCAAGGCTAAAATATCCTTGCGTAAGTACGGCGCCCAAAACTGCACACAGTACTCCAGCTGCGGCCTCACCAATGCCCTATACAGCTGCAGCAAGACCTCCCTATTTTTATATTTAATCCCCCTCGCGATGAAGGCCAGCATCCTGCATCCCATGAAAGTGTATTTTAAAAAAGCTCTGGACCCATCCAAACATCAGTCCTGCCTGTCAGCTTGCTAATAACACGCACAATTCCTATTGCTGTGTTCACATCTGCTACACTGTAACAGTGCCCTGTAGCACTGGTTCAGAAGAGCCATAAAAGTGGGCATTTCTTGTCACCAAGCAGCCATCTGTCCTTTATCCCTATTGTTAAAATAAAGGTAAAATACTAGACTGACACAGTATGGCTGGGATTTTACGACCTAGCTCAGGCAAGGCTTGTAAAATCCCACACGAAGCCAATGAAGAATTCCATTCTGCAGGCCTCACCCGCCCCGATTCTGGGATCAAGACAACTCTCAGGTTGCAGCTAGCATTGAGCTGTACAATTAAGGAAACAAACCTTTTCAGCTCATGCAAAAATGGGGTTTCATTTGGGACAGAGGCCACATGGGCAGTAGCTATAGCCTTAAAAGCCCAGGAAAATCTGGCAATTCCAAGAAATTTAATGACTCTTCAATCATATGTCTGAATACATTATTTGAATGATTTGAGTTGCCTTCACATAGAAGGAATTGTGTTCTTTCCTAATAGAGGAGTTCACAGAAAATTGACTGGACTGGCAAATGTCCCCTGTGTCTTTTTGGAATTAGATTGTCACATAGAAGTTAAAAGCAATGGTTGTTTTCTTTGCACAATCCGAGCTGTCTATCTAATGGATCTTGATTGAAGTTCATCTGTAACAATGAACTGAACTCCTCTAAGTCTTCCCGACTAAAGCACATTATTCTTAGACAGAGTTCCTGGAACACTCTTCCAAAATGCCTCTTCTGCTGTATGGGTGCTGCAGCAACGGGAGATTATGTAAAAGGTTAATTATGCAGGTCTTAAATTCTGGGTCAGAAATTCACTTGAAAAAACAACGGTTTCCAAGGTTATCATAATATGCAAAGTAGGCAGAGCCTGCAGTGAGTCCAAAGATTTGGCCAAGAGTCTCCACATGCAACCTAAGGTAAGCACTATTCCTTCAAGCTCATACTTCCATCTTGATGAACAGGTGCTGTCAAACTGCACCTTTTTAGACTGGGCCACACTCTTTGGGCTTATACAATAACAAGACCAATTGGAAGGCAGAACTCATATTTTAGGACCAATGAAATCACCCCATTATAACTCTGTCATTTGAAATAGCTGTGATGCAGGGATGCTGACATTGGACTGGGGTAAACACAGTAAGAAGTCTCACATCACCACAACACCAGGAGCAGCCTGACAAAGGAGCAGCGCTCCGAAAGCTAGTGGCGTTTGCAACTAAATAAACCTATTGGACTTTAACCTGGTGTTGTGAGACTTCTTACTAATTTGAAATAGCTGCCATTGGCAGAGTGAGTGTCCCCTGGAACCCAATAGAATTTAAGTTTTTCCATAGAAATCCAGCATGTTTTGGCTGTTTCTGAAATTTCTGGCCTGCAAAATGTGTATTTTTCAATTGACGCCCTCCTCCCAACTCAAGAATTTTGGAGTTCATGAACACATGTATGATGAAGCCTTATACAATCATTCTCAATAGGGTGGAAATCATCTCATTTATAAAGTTCACTAATGCAGGTTTGATTCAAAGCAAGGTTATCACATCTACTAGTTGTGCTACTGCAAAAGTTTCATCAAAATAGATTTAATGAAGGATTAACATGAAAAATGTTAACCTTTTAGTTAGTTTTTGTGAGTGAATATTCATCAATTTTGGGAGTGGTAGCAACCTTCAGATTCTAGAACCTGTTAGCATGATTTTTTACTCCCATCGATTTATTTACACATTTTGAGAAAGGGAGGAAATTATGGATCCAGATTTTGTGTTCCCTCTGTAACATAAATGAAAAACCAGGAATATGTCTGCCTGAGCTAATTCCAAAGAATATCGTTTGGTACTTTAAAAGCATATCTGTATGGTGCAGCAAGGACTCATCTTATTCAATTGCACTCAGCAAATCATTGACAAGACTTATCCATAATTACTTTTCAACAAGATTAAATTCATCACACAAAAAATGTAACAGCATGAAAATATAATGTAAGTAAAGCAAGATGCAGCAGTGACATTGTTTTCATTTTAAAAGCTCTAATTCCATTTCCATGACATGGCATACTTTACCAATGTCCTTGATGTACTGTTGATTTTCAATGAGTTCTGAAACATGTTCTCTGTGCAACAGATTAACAACAAATATGAATTCATGGCAGCAATGGTGGATTTAGGGATCCTAACATAGTAGGTACTTTAAAAAAAAGAAAATTTTGTTTTAAAAATATTTTTCTTTGTTAATAGGTATGTTAAATAATTCAGCATCAGCCATGAGAGTGTGAGGACAATTATTTTCGTACATTATTAAGCCAACAATTTCATATGCAGAAACGTACAGTAGTTGACATTGTTAATTTTTGCCTTTTGCCTGTATTTTCTAAAATGGAGCTGGACTTCACAGCTCCCACCAGGCATGTTTCAATTGGATGGCCCACCACCTTCTCTCCACCCCTCATACTGAGGTAGGCAAGGCACCCACTAGTATGCCTGCCCATTGGCCTAATGAGGCCATAAAATAGCCAATTATTGCCCACTTAGGGCCCTCAATCCACCTCCACTGCCATAATACACTGGGCACTGGGCAGTGAGTAGGAGTGGAAAGGATGCTTTCTCACCGCAGTTGGTGAAAAGAAGGGAGAGGCTTACATTAGGGATTGCCCTGTTTGCATCAGCGGTATCCCCCAATATCATGCCCACCTCACTTTATACCTTCTGACCTGACCTCCAAAACCTGCTTTCCCTCACACCCTCCCCTCTTGAGTACTTGTTCCTTCCCCATCGATAAAACCCAGGATTTAATTGTCTCCAGCATCCATGACAATTCCTCTTAGGACTGCTTGTGGTCTTGGGGTCCATAGTTTTAGTCACAGGAACAACATCAGCGATGAATGGGTTTGTCTGGACCAAAGCAGGTATGAATCTAAAGAGATGAAAAATACTAAGCATTGACCATCCAGCAAAATGTCTTCAGGAAATGTGTTTGATATTTTTAATAAGAATCGCAACAAAAGATCAAGATCGCAGGCTCTGGCACTGCAGTCAGAAGAAGGGCTAGGGCTTGACTCATGCCTACTTTCAACACTGGACAAGGCTGGCTGTGTGGGAATTGTGTTTTCAGCCCATATCATGTTGACATTGTTGAAGGTTTGGGACTGTGGTCACCAAGGAGTGTCAGAAATGGTCAACATGATTCATGAACCTACAACATTCACCGCAAGGATAAACTGTGTAGGGGCTGGTAAGTTATCAGCCAGGTCTGAGGGATATTGGGCTGAGGTTTCAGGATAATTTACTTTAAATTCTGAGGGGGTTTGGATTGGAATAAGGTTTTGTCCTCTGGTTTTTCAATGGAGGCTTTTATTAACAAGTCATTGTTTTTATGTGTTAATGGGAATGGGAAGTAACTCGGGCTAACCAGTCAAGCGTTGTGCATTGTAATTTGCACTAGAACAGAACCCTTGTATTATGGCATTTGGGGTTTTTTTCCTATACAACAGGATTGTGTTTGCGCCAAAACCCTGTGCCTATGAAATTTGTCATTTATAAAATCCTAAAGATAGGAATCAACAGGAGGGGGCACATCGTACATCCCCCACCAGATCCTGTTTCCTCAACCCTCAAATGGCCTATACCTGTGGCCAAGTTGGATCGATCCCACCATGCATGATTTATTTTCTCACTTCACCTTTTTTTAATTGCTTTTGACGTTGAGGATTGCTAACATTGAGCGATTGTATTTTTACACTTCAGATACCCAGTCTCAGCATCAAAGAAAGCTTTCTCTGCACTGACTTAATATCATGCTTCAGCTCCCACTTCAGTAAAGCATTCTCTAATGCAGTGTAACATTCCAGCCTGAATTTGCTATCAATTTAATGGAGAAACTAATGACGCTCGTCATTATTTATGTGTAAATGGTACAGCAACTTCAGGCAAGGAGCAGATACATACACAGTCAAATGCTGCTGTCCACAAGTTACTGGCAAGTTGCAACATTTTGCCATTGGCTTCATCTTGCCCTTAGCTTCACGTGTTTTAAGGGACTTCACCCATTGATTGCATAATAAACTAGAAAGCAAATTTTTGCCATTACAAACATAAGTACCCTTTTAATGACATGATGAGTGTTGATGTACAGTCAATAAACTTACCCAGCACCAAACATACTCAAAGTTTGGCATCTCATATCTTCAAGTTTTGAAATTTTGTCAGGAAGTTTTAGAACTCAATTTTTCCCTTTCTGTCATGAAATCCAATTATGCACCCCTTCTCTATTTCTCTTTCTGTACCTAATTTAACATTGAATTCAGTCTCTTTAGTTCATTCTTCTTCTCAGTCTTTTCTTTATTTCCCAATTCTTAAATTTCATTGGTAAAGAGATACTCTTGTTGTCCTGTCCACTCCAGGCCCATGACATCCTGGACATAATTCTGTGACCCCAACAAGATCACAAATGGAGCCAGACAGGGCCTAAAATACCAAGGCCGACAGGCAGCCAATTGGATTCAGTAAGAGCATTCAAAGAAACAATTAAAGGAGACTGACTGAGGGCCTACAGTTTTCCAATCTGGTTGTCTGATTCCGATCTATTGTCACTGTACACTTGATGGGTCGAAGGGCCTTTTTTGTGTTGTACAACACTATGGGCTCGATTTTACCATCAAGTTGCATCTGACTTCGGGCACGAAAACTTAGTAAAGTGATTTGAGCAGCACGATCCACATCCGGTTCCACACCAGTTCCCCCTTTACCAAGGCCCAAAAATGACTGCAATCAGGACCACACCTGAAATGGGTGCGACAGCCATTTGCATGCATTTAAATTGACTTAATGTGCTGCATGCCCAATGTTAGTGCCATTTCCCCCTTTACCTCCTTGTCCCCCTATCCAGAATCAGTGCAAAGCAGACATGCTCCACAAAAGTCCATTTCTGGCGCTCCGGTTAGTGAGGAGGTAAATGCCAAGATTCTGACGGCTCTTTGCTTTAGATCGGTGGGAGGGGAGGAGGTGGGTCCAACGGCTCTCTGCTTGAGATCGGTGGTGGGCAAGAAGGGGGAGTCCACTGCCACTCTGCCTGTGATCAGTGAGGGGGAGGTGGGGGTCCACTGCCACACTGCCTGAGATCAGCGAGAGGGAAGGCGGCAGGGGCCTATGATTGGTCTACGTGGAGGGGAGTGGGGGGTAAGGTGGGCCTGGAGCAATGTATGTGAGGGCCAGGGAGAGGCATTATCCGACTCGGGAGCGATGTGGCAGGGGAGCCGCATTCTATCATTTTTTTTGCTGCGCACGCACTGTTGGAGGCGCGAATCAGGGCTGCAGGATTTTGGGCCGTTAAGCCCCACCCAAGGCTTCTGCAGCATGATTTGGAATTGCTGATTTTTTTCAGGCAGGTTCTGTGTGGGGGCACCTGAGAATGGGTCTAAAATTTAGATCTGAAACATTCCCAGTTTCAGCCCAGCACTGAAAATCGAAATGGTAAAATAAGGCCCTTGGTGTCTAGTTAGTGTGAAAATGGGAAAATTCCTGATCCATTTTTTGGGCAAGTTTTCATGCCCAATTCTACAGATTTAGGCATTGAAAATATGGGCTAACCCATTTCTAGCTGCCGCATGTATGGGCTGTGCTTAAATTGTCATGATGTGGGTATGCTGGCGTTGGACTGGCGTAAACACAGTAAAAAGTCTGACAACACCAGGTTTTAGTCCAACCTATTTAATAGGTTGGACTAAAACCTGGTGTTGTCAGACTTTTTACTGTGCTTAAATTGCCAGCTAGCCTGCAGAGGGAGCTATTGCACATGTGCAGAACTCTGGTCATGCTCATGTGCAATTCCAACAGCAGAGGTCTGACAGACAGAGAGAGAGAGATCTTTCAGGCCCCTGCAATTGCAGGCAACTTCACAAACTTACCCTCCCCTGCAATTGCCATGACCGATCACAAGCCCCACACCGCACAGACATGTAGCCCCTGATTCCAACCACTCCACCAGCCAAACTAATTGTCCCCCCTCATCTGAACGATTGCGTGCAGAGTGGCCCCCAATCCAATTGCGATGCAGAGCAGCAGCGGGCCTCTCTCCCTCCCTGACCTGATCACAGGCAGAGTGCACAGTGGCTCCCCTTCCCCTCCAGGTCAGCCTGTCTCAGCCTGGCCCAGCCCCCATAGGTCCCACCCCCCCCATAAGCCCTGCCCCATAGGCCCCACCCAATAGGTCCCAAAGGACATTACTGAGGTGCCACGCTGGCACTGCCAGGTTGGCACTGCTTAAGGAAAGACATCCCCCTTGGCTTCCCTGGGGGGGCCTAAATGGCCTCCAGTTCTACCGACAAAGCCAAAATGACCGTCACTGTTCATAGGTAACAATTGTTTTCCTCGCCGGAGAGAACTGAAGAAATTGAGCACTGGGCTCACTAATGCCATGAGAATTAACATTAAAATAACATTAAAATAAATTACCATAAAGTTCGCAAGAGTCAAGAAATCAGGTGTAATCCTGATTTCTCAGCTCTCACTTGATTTTACCAGCTGGCTCCCCCATCAATGGGCAGGGCAAGCTGGCAAAAATCTAGCCTTTGACTCTATGATTGGGACAGTAAAACTTCCTGGAGATGGCTGCCCAATAACAGGCTGGGGACCCAGATCTCCAGACAAGCTTGCAGGCCCTTTTTGCACGTCAACATGTGGGTGTGGCCATAGGCCACCCAAAGACAGATTCCTCCTTCAACACCCTATTCCCCCCACCCTCATAGTAATGCTCTTCTTCCATTTTTAAATACGTTGGTTGGCAAACACATTCCTGTTGATATGCCCTCCTACTAACTCCTCCTTTACTGCAAATTGCTGCTTCTCTGACGCCCAAAGGCCTCTGATCGGTCTTCCAGCTTTCAGAGCCTGCCTGTTGCCCTGAGTTGGACGGGGAACCTGTCTCCATGCCAACTAAAGGATTGGCCCAGTCTCAATCACAGTCTGTGATTGGAGGCTGGTTCGGGGCCTGAAAGCAATTCCATATCATGTCTGGCAAAGACTGGATAACTGCTTTGCGGAACACCTTTGGTCAGTCTGCAAGCATGACCCCAATCTTCCTGTTGCGTGCCATTTTAACTCAGCACCTTGCTCTCCTGAACATATGTCAGTGCTGCTGCAGTGCTCTAGTAAAGACCAGTGCAAGCTGGAGGAGCAGCATCTCATCTTCTAGTTAGGCTCAATGGTGTGTTTGGCAACTTTAGATTTTAACCTTTCTCCTCCATCTTAACACCCCCCCCCCCCCAACTTTCTTCTCTTTTTTTAAAGTATTTCATAAATGTATGGCCTCAGTGCAAAACAGTCATAGAATCATAGAACCCTACAGTGCAGAAAGAGGCCCTTCGGGCCATCGAGTCTGCACCGAACACAATCCCACCCAGGCCCTAACCCCATATCCCTACATATTATACCCACTAATCCCTCTAACCTACACATCCCTGGATACTGAGGGGCAATTTCATAGCATGACCAATCAACCTAGCCCGCACATCTTTGGACAGTGGGAGGAAACTGGAGTACCTGGAGGAAACCCACGCAGACACAAGGAGAATGTGTAAACTCCACACAGACAGTGACCTGAGCTGGGAATCGATACCAGGACCCTGGAGCAGTGAAGCAGCAGTGCTAACCACTGCGCTACTGTACCGTCCCTCCCACTCACCAGGTCAACTGTTTATTCTTAAAGTTGCTACTTTATGTTGCAGTTTATTTTAGTGTAACGTTCTCCCTCCTTTCTATTCCAATGGAAGGTTTATGATTTGAAATGTACGCCAGAATTTTACTGCCTTGCCCACCCGAGGCTAGTAAGATTCTTCTTAAGGCTAATGGAGAATGCCATTCTGTGAGCCGTTTTGTCAGGGTGCCAGTCTGGCACTGCCCAATGGGCTCCTGACCCTGACCTCCCAGAGAAGCCTCAAAGGTCTCCGGCCCTACCAACAAGACCATCATAACAGGTTCCCATTGATGAGGACCATACGTGACCCACATTAGTGAGGACCTTCCCTGACGAGGCTGCTACGATGATTGCATCCCGGGCTCACTCATAATATTTATATCAATATTATCATTGATTTATATTACAACCAGCTTTGCGCATAGTCCCGCCAGATATCTGGGAAGGTCATGAGAGGTGAGAATTCAGGTGCGAAGCCGATTTTTCAAATCTCTTGCAATCTTACCAGCTCACCCTGCCTATTGACTGATGGATGGAGAAGGTAAGATCATTCCCACAGTGTCTTACTTAAGACAGATATGGGGAGGGCAGAGCGTCATAAATATTTGGACTCTTCCCCAGAAAGCAGTGGAGGCTGGGTCACTGAATATATTCAAGATTGATTTGGACAGATTTTTGACTAACGAGGGAGTCAGGGTTCATGGGGAGCACAGTAAGAAGTCTGACAACACCAGGTTTAAGTCCAACCGATTTATTTGATAGGAAACTCACAAGCTTTCGAGGTTCCCCTCTTCGTCAGATGAATGAAGAGTTCTGGCCTCAGACAGAGCATATAAAGCATATATGAGAGACTAAATAGACTGGGTCTGTACTCGTTGGAGTTTAGAAGGATGAGGGGGGTTCTTATAGAGATGTATAGGATAATGAAAGGGATGGATAGGGTAGAGGTAGAGAGATTCTTCCCGCTCAGAAAGGACAGCAGGACTAGAGGGCACAGCCTCAAGATAAGGGGGGGGGCAGTTTAGAACAGAATTGAGGAGGAACTTCTTCACTCAAAGGGTGGTGAATCTCTGGAATTCTCTGCCCATTGAAGTGGTGGAGGCTACCTCGCTAAATATATTTAAGACATGGGTAGATAGGTTTTTGACAGAGAAGGGAATTAAGGGTTATGGGGAGAAAGCGGGAAAGTGGAACTGATCCACTTCAGATCAGCCATGATCTTATTGAATGGCGGGGCAGGCTCGAAGGGCTAGATGGCCTACTCCTGCTCCCATTTCTTATGTTCTTATAAAGCACAGACAGTTTACAGATTACTGATTAGAATGCAAATCTTTACACCTAACCTGCTATTCAAGTCTTAAAGCGGCTAACAATGTGAGTGGAAGGAGCACTGATCACAGGTTAAAGAGATGTGTATTGTCTCCAGACAGTACAGTAAGTGAGGTTTTGCAAACCCAGGCAAGTCATGGGGGTTACAGATAGTGCAACATGAACCTAAGATCCCGGTTGAGACCGTCCTCACGTGTGCGGAACTTGGCTGTCAGTCTCTGCTCAGCGACTCTGCACTGTCGTGTGTCACGAAGGCCGCCTTGGAGAGTGCTTACCCGAAAGTCAGAGGCCGAATGCCCATGACAACTGAAGTGTTCGCCAACAGAAAGGGAACATTCTTGTCTGGTGATTGTCGAGCGATGTTCATTCATCCATTGTCGTAGTGTCTGTATGGTCTCCCCAATGTACCATGCTTCCGGACATCCTTTCTTGCGATGTGTTAGGTAGACAACGTTGGCTGAGTTGGCCGAGTGAAAAGGGGAACCTCAAAAGCTTGTGAGTTTACGATCAAATAAATTGGTTGGACTTAAACCTGGTGTTGTCAGGCTTCTTACTGTGTTTACCCCAGTCCAACACCGGCATCTCCACATCATGGGGACCAGGCAGGGATGTAGAGTTAACTACACAATTTGATCATCTATGATCTTATTGAATGGTGGAGCAGGCCCGAGGAGACATATGGTCTATTTCTGTTCCTATTTCTATTGTCCATATCTTTTTGCTTTCCAATAATTTTTCCAATCCTTACCATAAGTGAACAACAACCCAACGTGGATAGAAATAGCTAAAACAAAGATAGAGAAGCAGTAGAAGGCTGAAGGAGGGTTAAGCAGACAGAAGCAAAAGGCAGGCGAGAGAAGCAGAAGGCAACAGAGGGAGATGCAGACAAGAAGACAAACAGAAGGGGCCAGGATTAAGAGGAAATGATAAAGGAAAGTAATAAGTTCAATGGAAGATGGAAAGGACAGTCAGCAAGAGACATACATAGATATAGACAGTATGAAATTGGGTTTAAAGAGAAGCAGAATGAGAAAGAGAGAAATACACACAATGATAGAAGGAGAGCCAGAGGTGAGAGATCAGAGATAATAAAACAGTAGCCTTTTCAAACCACACCACAATTACATTTCCACAATGAAATTAATATCAGTGGGTTTCTCTAACAGGTGGCCAATTTGCAGTAATAAAAGTAAAATACTGTGAAAGCTGCAGATTTGAAATAAAAACAAAGAGTACTGGTAAAAATCAGTAGGTCGGGCAGCATCTGTGGAGAGAGAAAGAGAATTGCTTCACGTCCAATATGACCCTTCATCATAAAACAATGAAAGGCCTATTTTACAAGTGTGAGTTAGTTAAAAAAGTTATCATCACTGAATCCAGGAGATGAGATAACCTGCGGTATAACCATGAAACAACGAAGTGCGGTTAGATTGCCAGTTGCAGAATAGGGATTAAAATTGCCAGACAAGGAAGCCATTTAATTTTCCACAACTTAATGCATCAAGATGTTCCTAACAACTTTAAGCTGCTGATTATGATGCTAAAGCAGCATTCTATGTAAAACCAGCTTTGAGTTTAATCTTTCAGTGAAATCTCTGAATTCTGCTCTGCCAAGGAAATTAATTCGACAGATCTAAACCACATCACAAATTAACATAGATGCTATAACCTGCAATAGGTTTTGCAGAGAATGCATGAAAAATCAGGGTATGATTTCCAAATCTTTACATTCAATGGGTATTTGTTTTTGTAAGTGATGCATATTCAGTATTTCAAAAGGATAGCAGCAGCAGTTAACGCCCCAGAATATCGCAACCACATGTGCTCATGGATGTACAAAAAGGTCATACTTAACTGAAGAGTGGGTGCAGTCTCAGTGGTCATGCCCCTGTTAATGAGAAGGTGAGTTGAAAGAGAGTCAGAAGGAGGCCAACAGAGGCAGAAATTCTGAGAGAAAGAAAACAGAAGCTGGAGCAATTAAATTTAATGATGAAAAAGAGAGAGACAGAAAGGAACGGTAAAGGGAAACAGCTTGAACAAAATAAAAGGAGGCGGAGAAAGAAAAACAAATAGAAATCAAGAAGAGCAACACAAGCCTGAGGTAAAAAGAGAATAGAACAAAGCAAAACAGAGATTAAGAAAGCAAGAAGAGGGAGCAAAAGAAATGGAGATCAATAAAAACAAAACGAGAGATCAGCTAAGGGCAAATTTGAGAGAGAAAATGAGAGGATTGAGAGATCCATTCCAAAATGAACAATAACAGGCCCAGAAAGAAAAAGGTTAAGAGGAAGAAATAATGAGAGAGAATGAGGAAAGATGACAAGCAGAGGGGGAGAAAAATGAAGACAAACAAATAAATGTTATTTACTTTTAGCACACTGGTACGCATTTAATGAGGATTAATCTTTTTTTGAGTGCCCCCATAGGATTTCTCAGTGCACTTTCTTCGAGCTTAGATACATTACAGCTAATGCACAATTGAGCAACCAATCATAATAATGGTACCAAATTATCCATTAATCCCATCCTCCTCACTGAGCACGTACCAGCTATAAATAATGTTTAAATTATCAGTCCATCAGTGGAGTGTGCAAATTGCAGCACTCAGGAAGGGAGAGACAGAAAAAATGTTCATTTTACTGATGATGTCTTTCGAACAATTTTGGACACCTTCTCACACCAAAAATATAATTATAAACATGAGATAAATAGCCTTAACCCAGATTCACAAAGTCATGCGCTATATCACATGTGTTAATCACATTGTAACCAAACCAAATCAAATCAAATCACTGAATGGTAAAAGGAAAGTTAAAAATAGAGTATGTTTACCGATTTCTGAGGGTGGCAGAACAAGTTGAGAAGGGTCTTTGCTCCAGTGGGTTATTCCAGCCCCGTTCAAATGGGGCACTTCATTGTTTAGATTTGTTCAAAACAGGAATAAATAGATACAGACTGAAACTGTCATTATTGGGTTCGGAGGCACATTTTGGGTTTATTAGAAGAGGCAGAGAGCACAAATGCAAGGATGTTATATGAAACCTTTGTAAAACACTAGTTAGGCCAGGGCAGAAATATTGTGTAATGACCGGATGCAGTTAAAATCAGGACAGTGAAATATTTTGAAATTGGACTTAAACCTGCCATCTCAGCAGGTGCACAGGATGTTCCACCAGAATCAGCCCAGTAGCCAGAGAAAATGTCAACAATGATTCACCTAATCCTAGCCTTTCTGAAGGTTGGAATTTTAACCTGTTCTTTTGCACAGGTGAACAGGATATCACAAAAAGAAAACCCAAGTTCTGCCTTAAATATGCAACTTTAGCCCTAACAGGACAAACTTACCCAGAGCTTAAGAAAATTTACCTGGAAACCTTAAGAAATCCAATCAGGCAAAGTATTTTCAAAAACATTTTTTTTCAGCTCTCCTGTCCCAGATCCCGCTCCATTCCCTTATCCCATGCTGATGAAAATTGGGTATATCGTGAATGGGGCAAGGAGTTCAGGAACTGGGTCCCAACCATTGTTTTTAAAAGTCCGTGAAGTCTCCCAACTCTGTGAACATCTAGCCCATTAAGGCTGGAGGTAACAAAGACATGGATGACTATTTCAGCAGCAAATGAGCTGAGGCAGGGGAAGAGTAGAGCAATGTTAACAAGGTGTAAATGGGCAGACTCAGTGATGACGCAGATAGTTGGAAGCTCATCCCCGAGTAAAATATGACATCAGGGTTGTGAATGGTCTTGTTTAATATTGGCCAGTTTTTGGAGAGGGTGAATTAAGCAATGGCTAGGAAATGGAGTTTGTGACAGGAATCAAAGACCCTGGGTGGGATTTTTCTCCTTCTGCGCAATGTTTGGTGGTGATGGGAGGCAGCATGCTGCTCGCTGGTGACATGATCTTATGGTCCTGCCATTGTATCTTGTTGAACGCACCCCTCACTGCTGGGGAATCCGTGAAGGGGGCATGCCTTTGATGGGACCATAATATCCCATTGGCATGAACGGCAGCAAGGTTTTAGCAAATGTCTTTGGTCTTCCCAATATTTAGTTGGAAGAGATGTCTAAGCATGTTGAGAAAATAGATTGACAATTTCAAAACAACGGAGGCATTTGAGAGAGCTGTGTTTTGTCAGCCTACGTGGACAAACAGACATGATGTTTTCACATGCTGTACTGGAAGGAGAGGATTTTTTAGAGAGTTGTAGGACGTTGATCAAGTTGGTTTCATACAAGGACAGTTCCCATGGGTTCCCAGCCATGACCTCTTGCTGAGATAGTGAGCAATCGAACAGCAGGGTAGAGACAAAAGCTGCTTCTTCTCTTACGGCAGAAGTGAATATTAGATTACAAAATCATGGACTGAATCACGATCACTTGATTGTAAAACATTCAAGAAGCACATCATTTCATTGCAATTGGAGAATGCATTTACGATAAAGACAATAAATCTTGCTGCTGTGCCAGGTCACCAACGCCATTAATTTTCAGCTTAAGTGGCAATAGGGAGAAAGTCAGTGTTAAGAAAATTTGCGATTGCCATTGACTTTAATGATAGTGGAACTCTGAAAACCTCTCACTGTTTCTGGTAATTATTTTATGGCATAAGTTGCTTATGTATTAATTTTCACTTTCTTTTTCATGGGTCCTGTAATATAGGTTGTAACCCTTCAGGAAATTCTGTGCCGATGTTAGATTTAATTTCCAATTCAGGCTGGGGGTAACGGTACTCCGTGTAATTACAGAATCACCAATTTTAAGAAGCATGGCAAATAATCATCATTTGGAGTCAAGCATGCAGAAAAACGCCCATCACAAGGTCATCTTACCAGTGTTCCAGTCATTATTATAAGGGTGTATTCCTATTTTGAAATCATCTACACCCTTCCAAATATAAATTGGTCCACTGATCAAATATGATTTAGATAATTGCCATGTACAATGCTTAGAGATAGTTGCACCAACAGCAGCTTGGTGACAAAGCACTATTTCAGAACGCCAATAACGTTTTATCTTCATATTACCAACTTGTTTTCAAATATAAAGTATGCTTTATTCATAAAATAGCTGAAAGAACATTACAGACATTTCAAAATGGCCATCATACAAAGTACAATAATATCCAGTTTCTCCGCATACATCATGTTGCGCTCTGAGTGCTTCAATACAGTCAAAGAAATGTCACAGACATTTCAAAATGATCATTACAAATGGTGCAAAGGTATTTAAGGTGTTGACCTAGATCAAGTTGCACTCTGGGGTGCTTCTACACAATTGCGATACGTGTAATGTTCACCGTATGCAGTCAATGAGCCATACAGCCCAAGAGTGTTCTGTACAATCCCACTCCTCTCAGTTCACTATGGTTGAAAGGTCTAAGACAGCGACCTTCCCCATTGCATCTCCATGTTGGCTGCCCCAAGGTTTAGTGTGTCCCTGAGCACATAATCCTGGGCTTTGGAATGTGCCAGTCTGCAACACTCAGTTGGGGACAACTCCTTACACCGGAAGGCCAACAAGTTTCAGGCAGACTAAAGAATGTCTTCTGTCAAGTTGATAGCTGATGTTTGTCTCAGTATACATCCCTGGGAACAGTCTGTATAGCACAGGGTCCTGTGTCACAAAGCTACTCAAAATGAACTCGACAAAAACCATCTCATCTCTCTCCAGACTTCCTTTGCAAAGGCACATTCCGCATGGAGGTGGACAGTGGTCTCTTCCCCATTGCACTCATGTCGAGGGCAATGTGTAGATGGGGTGAGACTCAGGGCATTTAGGAAGGATCTTCCTCACCACTATGCAAGCTAGGTCTTGGTGCTTGTTTGAAAGTTCTGGTAATGAGGCATTCTGCCAAATGACTTTGACAATCTGCTCAGGGAACCATCTAACAGGATCCCCCATTTTGCTTTCCAGTAGGGTCTCTAGGATATTACATGAAGACCACTATCTGATGGACTTGTGGTCAAAGGTGTTTCTCTGCACAAATTTATCCATGAAGTGCAGGTGATATGGAACCGTCCAACTACTTAGAGTGTTCTGCAGCAGCATGGCCAGACTTCTCCTTCGCAACCTGGGGAGGGGTGTGGGGGAGGGGGGTGCAGGTAGAACCTCAGCATACAGTGACATTTGCTTCCTGTCTGACTGAAGGGATTTCAATTTAAGTCCACAAGAAGATAATCAAGTAATCCTCGGAGTCTGTTTTGGAAACAGTTTTTAAACTCAATCTAAGGTTTATAAAATATCACCTTCAAAACAGTTTTTCTAAAAATTTGTAAATACACAACTGTGACCCATAACAATAAGTACTCTCAACAATTCCTTATCCAGTGGGAGATAAGAAAGCAACCAGTGATACACGACTTTGAATTGATCATGAATATGGTAATATATCTTCTTTTCTTCATTACGTAGGCAAGTTTCAGGAGGTTTAACAAATGGATGCTTGTGCTGTTATGTTTAAGTGCTGATCAAAAGTGGGTTATTTACCTATTATAGGCAGTCATTCACCTCTGCAGACAGGACTACACCCAAACATCAAAATCTGCCTGAGTTAAACCATGAAGTGAACATGTTGGAGCCAACTTCAACACACGCTGACATCGTTGCCAATTTTAACAACCCTCTGCACTGCATCATGTGCACTCTTTCCTATT
Organism: Carcharhinus amblyrhynchos; assembly: GCF_965287045.1. Taxonomy (NCBI): domain Eukaryota; kingdom Metazoa; phylum Chordata; class Chondrichthyes; order Carcharhiniformes; family Carcharhinidae; genus Carcharhinus; species Carcharhinus amblyrhynchos. The sequence continues at coordinate 80,782,895 of NC_137331.1, read as the reverse complement.
AAAATTCCCCCTTGTATCTACTGTAGAAGAGAGGTGAGAGAGAAAATGAAGACTTTCTAGATTCTCATTAGTTAAAATATTGAGATACCTTCTCCAGACTGTCACTTTTAGAATGAGGCTCTACAGTGGGTTGGCTGATATATGAGCAACCTTAAGAAGGCAGAGCAGACTTGAAAGTAATGTCTAGGAATTTAAGAAAAAAATTATCTCCCTAGTCACCAGCAATAATAAAAATATAACTTCTTTAAACCAATTTTAATTAGATTGTTAGAATGTCAAGCTACTAATGCAAACATGTCAAAGTTTGCGAGTAATCATGAGTAATATGGAAATGATTCTTTGGAATTAATCTTGAATATTTTCCAATTTATGCTTGCTAAAGGGTGAATCAATTAACTATTTGTTTTATCATTATAATCAAGGAATTCCTAAGGAAATCCAGACTCTTGCCTATTGGGAAAGAGTCGTGCATTTGTTCAGCTATGTATTATAGATTAAAGCAGTCAGAAATTAATCAATGACAGCTCAGTAGTGTTTACTGTATAATTTCTTTATATGTTTAATTTATGTCCACATCAGTGGAGCTGGGCCATTGGCAATGAATATAAAGACACGGTACAACAACAAAATCATTGAACAGTGGACGCTCCATTAAATGTATCTTGAACGGCATTGATAGCAAGATATGCAATAGAATTATGGCTTAGTTAAATTCATTAGAGAGATGGATCCAGCAGAAAGGCCAGTGAGTTAAAATTGGGAGAAGTGGGAATGGTATGGAGAAGCCCATGGTGTAAATTAACCCCCAGGTAATTGCCACTGGACAAACAGTGTTAAATTCAGGGCTAAAACTTGCAGTTAAAAAATTCTCCCATCCCCAGAATCTTGCATTTCAATTTACATTTTGTTTGTTGACAAATGAGCTTAGATGACGAACACAAAGGCATTACTAGTGACAATTGTGAATCCTTGTGAGTTAAGTAATCATATTTAATAGCAAGAAGAGTAAAATACAAATGTCAGTTGCACCAACATTGAATTTATACTTTCATCTAGAATAATTTAAAATGCATTCATGAATAGGTAGGTTTACTTTAATGAGATGTTGCTAAAAATAACCATTTGCAGAACCTTGATTGTGACACTCGATCTATTAACAAAATTCTTACATTAGTGCGTAATGTTATATTGAAAATTAAATTACTTTCTAGGAGTCTTTTTAAAGTCTAATTTCAGCATATAAGTGCTGTTTGCAATTCAATGTTGTTACAAGAAGCATTTTCTCATGACTGCATTGAGAAATAAGTCTGCAGAGAAAAAATGTAATTTATGAGCTTCATAGAATTCCTACAGGGTGGAGAGAGGCTATTTAGCGCATAACCCCACATATTTACTCTACTAATCTCCCTGGCACCTAGAGGCAATTTTGGACTGTGGGAAGAAACTGGAGCACCCGGAGGAAACCCACACTGACACAGGGAGAACATGCAGACTCTGCACTGACAGCGACACAAGGCTAGAATAGAACCTGGGTCCCTGGTGCTGTGAGACAGCAGTGCTAACCACTGTGCCACCATGCTGCCCACAGTTTATTCACACTATCAAAAGTGTTTTTCTGTTCCTATCTGTACATTAGTAAATAAAAGAGGGAGGAGTTGGAACTTTGATTTTCTTCCTGTGAAATAAGAGAGATAGCTTCAAGACAAATCAGGTATAATGAACATAGAAACACAAACACAGAGAAAAGGAGAAGGAGGAGGCCATTTGGCCGTTGAGTCTGCTCCGCCATTCATCACAATCATGGCTGAACGTCCAACTCAATAGCTTAATCCTGCTTTTTCCCCATAATCTTTGATCCCATTTGCCCCAAGTGCTATATCTAACCACCTCTTGAATACATAACTAAACTTCAGCAGTAGGCAATGTTATACAGTCAAACATATTTGTATACATCTATACAGTGCAAGTTACAGTGGCCATGAAATTCATTTACATGGCACCGGCACAGTTGAAGCAGGAAAGATGCCCCTATTCATTTTCTGCCCAGTCTGCACAGATGAGTGGAATGGCACTTAACGGTGTTGCCCCTAGATGCTCCTGAAGAGATTCAATGAGCAAGATCATGGGGTTACACACATCAATATGTGGTTACAACACCTAAGTACTAAAATATTGGCAAATAAACATGCAGGATACACTTTCCTTATTCGCTCCAGAAACAACAAATGCTCATAATATGAGCAGGGCATGAAGAAGCGGTGACAGAGAGGGGAACATCTGAAAGTAAGGACAAGAAGGAGGCCTTTCCTTAGAGCGTCCTATTCTGGTGGTCTATTAGCAGCACTGGTCCTAATTTAAAATGAACAAGGAGCATTGCCTTGGGAGATATCACTTTGCTAAGGACATGATATGTCATATTGTTCATGCTAAGCTCGAGCCTCAAACGGCTGAATACAGACAGTACAATAGCTGTTAATCTTGTGTCTTAATTCTCTTTGTGGGTAACAGGAATTTCAATCTTTTTTATTTTACTGGACCAGACTTTAGCACCATCTCTGAAACTCTACTGCCTTGCCTGCTACAGAATCCGAGAGGGCAAAGGGCAGACAACGGAAATGTCCATTGACATCGGGCGGGAATTACCAGTCTCACTCAAGTGAGGCTGTAGAATCCCACTCCATATGCACAGACACAAAGTGAGGTGAATAAGGTTGATGAGTCCCAAGCACAAATAACCACGTGGGAACATGATGTAGTGGCATTAACAAAACGTGGCTTATAAGTGGCATTGTTGGGATGCTTAATATTTGAAAAAACTGTTCAAGAAGAAAGAAGGAAATAAATGTGGTGTGGCAGCACTGATTAGGGAAGACATTGTAGTTTTGGAAAGGGAGGATGTCGTTAAGAGGATAAAGAGGGGATCTATTTGATTACAGATGATCTTGCTGGGAGTATTCTATAGGCTTCAAAATGGTGAGAGGGGGATTAAATAAATCATAGAGAAGTGCAAGAACTATAGAGTGCTCTGTATTAACAGAGCTATTGACTGGGATAATGTTTGAAAAAAGAGTAAAAGGTAGAGGAATTTATTAAATTTGTTGAGAAGAACTTTCATTTCCCGTCTATTCTTGTCCAGCTAAGATAAAGGTGATGTTGGATCTGCTGGGCAAGTGTCGGTCGAGAAAAGCTTGCATAAGAGTGATTATCGAAGTGCATGGTTTAGATTAGCTATGGAGAAGAACAAGCAACAATCTACAGTAAACTTCTAAATTCAAAGAGGGCTAATTTGAATGGGATGAAGGCAATCTAACTTGGGTGAAGTGGAACCAGAATCTTACGTAAGAATCCAAGATCACAAGGAGTAGGAGTAAGCCATATATCTCATCAAGGCTGCTTTGTCATTCAATATGATCATGTTAAATCCTGAACTTCAACTCCACTTTCCTGCCCAGTCCCCATATCTCTTGAATCCCTGAATGAGCACAAGAACACAAAATGTTGACATGAAGCACTATAATGGAATAATGGATGATTTTAGAGAGGAGAAGAAGCTTCAGGTGTAGGCTAGGCACATACCAAAATGTAGGGAGCCAAAGTCAGCTCTCTTTGGATGATAAGGGAGACAGAGGATATGATGAACAGAAAAAGAGAGCATAATCTCATGAATCCTTCAAAAGAGAGCCAGGCCAAGTACAATCAGTTGAGGAGGAAAGTGAAGAGGAAAGTAAGAGTGGCAAAGAGAGAATGCGGGAATAGAATGGCACTTATAATAAAAGGGAACTCAAAAATGCTCTACTGGGGTGTGAACGGTAAGCAGGTAGAAAGAGGATAGCTGGGTTATATTAGAAGTAAGGTGCTTAGATGCATTGAGACACATTATAAGGCTAGAATATTTAATGAGTACTTTGTATCCACATTTATGATCAAAGTGGATGCTGACAAAGTATTGACAGAACCGGAGACAATAGAATAAATGGATGGAGTGAAAATTTTAGGGAGTATCTACTGGAAATTCTAGCTATATTTAATGTCACCTGGACTAAATGGCTTGCATCCCAGGTAGCTAAGGGAAATGGGACTGAAAGAGCTTGCCGTAATCATCCAATCTTCTCAATGCAGGAGGGTGCTAGAGAATTGGAAAGTGGTGAATTATGCAAGGAAGGGTCTAAGGATGTTCTTAAGAATTACAAATTGGTCACGTTAACCCCATGGTGGGTGAGGTTTTGGAAAAAATAGTCAGGGAAAATTACATCAACAGGTACATGAAGAGGATTATAATTTAAGGAAAGTCAGCACACATTTATAAAAGGCAGGTCATGTTTGACTAATCCAATCAATTTTTTTTGTGAAGTAACAGAGAATGTGATAAAAGGAAAGCAATGGATGTTGCCCACATGGATTTTAAAAAGATGTTTGAAAAAGTTCCACATAGAGGGCTGGCCAACAAAACTAAGGCACAAGGAACAGGAGGTCAGAGTCAAATTCAATTTAAAAAATGACTTAAGGACAGAAAACAGTGGGTCAATTAATGGTTATTTCTCACATCGGAGAATGCCAGACAGCCATGTTCCCAACGGTCAGTACTCGATCCACTGCTGTTTTCTTTGATATATATATAAATGACTTAGCCAGAAGTGTTGAGTCGGTGATCCATGTTGGCCTCAGCCTGAAGTCCCCAGAATCACAGATGCCAATACTCAGCCTGTATGATTCACCTCAGGTGATATCAAGAAATAGCTGAAGACCACCAGATACTGCAAAGGCTATAGGCCCTGACAATATTCCAGCAGTAAGATTGAAGATTTATGTGCCAACGCTAGCCTCAACCCCAGTAAAGCTATTCCAGTACAGCAACAATACTGCAGTGTTAATGTAAGCCTGCTTGTGACTAACAAATAAACTTTACAATTCTTAACAGACCTTGATGTTGAGCCATTTCCTACAGGTCTATGAAGATTATGATTTGCACAGTGTACCTGTGTGTATCTTACACTTCTTGTTGGCTTGATATTCTCCTGTTACCAAGCTCATGATGGCATGCACTGGACATTCATGACCTTTGCGACCTCCTCCCATTCCCTTCACAGGATTACTCTGGAGAACTTCCTGCACACCCCCACCCTGCTGGAAACATGGTCACAATAAAGTCCAAATTGATATTGTGAAATTGGGAAGCCCTTTCCTCCCTCAGTTGTGCCTGGCGGGGCAGGCTCGAAGGGCTAGATGGCCTACTCCTGCTCCTATTTCTTACGTTCTTATGTTATGTTCTTATCTTCTTTGCTTCACCATGAATGGTTAAGAAACAATTATCAGCAGCCTGCAACGCAATGCTGCAATGTGCCCTTTATAAGTGCTATATCATTGAAAAGGAAAACCTGGAGTTTGTGGTTTCTTCCCAGCATTACTTAACTGGCTCCTTGGAGCATGCAGAGAATGCCTACACTGAAATAAAGACTGTAGCTACCCCACAGCAGCTCGTGTCTATACTATTATCATGGAAATTATTTGGGTCAAAGGTCTTACCCACCGCAGGAGGCCATGTAGCATTGGGGAAAAAATAATGTGTGTCTTTCCCTTCTTTTTAAGGCAGAAGCCATATAAAATAGAAATTAAAATAAGAAACAACAGAACTGTTTATTGGGACAGACTGACTGGAATTTTCTGGCCGTTCTTGGTGGTGGGATCTTCCAGTCCTGTTGGGAGATCCCACCACGGGAAACCCCAATAACAATGGCAGAATTTCCAGTCAATGGTGGGTCACCTTCCCACCAATGGGGGGGCGGGGAGGCATGGAAAATCCCACCCTCTGATGTTCACCCGAACATTTCTGTCCTGAGACAGAACTTTGACCGTTACACTAAATGCATTTTACTAAGAAATATTGAAAATCATTTGAGGCTCTGAACAGCAAAAATTGGATATTGTAATTGACAAAGTTCATCTTACACCCGTACAGTTAGATTACTATTGACTTTTTATTTAAAAGATGTATGTTTATGATGATCAGACTTGGAAAGGATCCAGTGATAATTATGAGGTAATCTAGACTATTATTGACTTTTCATTTAAAGGGTGTATATTTCCAATGATCAGACTTGGAAACTGTCAAATGATAATCTTGAAATAAGTGATGCAACCTGTGTTCTGAATTATTCAGTTGTTCTGAACTATTCCTAAGCCATATTTAATGTCTCTTGAGTTAGAAAATAATTCATTCTACTAATCCTCAAAGAGAAATCTATACTAGATGGAATAATACATCCAACTGATCTTGAAGATTCTTTTAACATCTAACAATGTTCATCAAAATGTTGCTCTATCTCCAAGTTTTCAATCCAATTCTTCCCAATGTTAATAACCTTTCTGAGAATAAACACTTGAACAAAATTGTTGCTGAAATTATGTGTGGTGTGAATAATCAGAACAAATTTAATCCTTTTGAAAGGGCTTTGGATTTTCAGTTGCCGACTCGGAACATTCTCCTTAAATTACCCCTAATCCTTTAGATGTCACGTAATCTTCTCCACCCATCACTTGTGTACACCTGATAGTCATCCACATATGCATCTAGAGGTACATATAATAAAGTGACCTTGCAAAATTGGACATGAACAACTTAATGTCATTGCCAAACCTGTTTCTAATTATTCAGGCATAAAATGCATCTACATTGGCAAATGCGAATGTTAAAACTGCTTCTTGATGAAGAAATAAAACATAAGGCATGGGGAACAATCATTTATATGTTTCGTCCAACTGAGAGCTTTGTCTATCAGTGCTGCATTTTGAGAAATCACAGGTGCAGTCCTCTCAATTTTCAGACAATTAACTTAAATGGGTGGAATGTCATGGAGTGAGAGTCTGTGATTTTTTTCCATTGTGTGATCCTAATGGGCAGAGCTTCATGCTGGAAGCAGCATTCTGAAAATCAGCCATGCTGTCTAAGGCAATTTTGAATTCTATAAAGAGTAATCAGATCACTAGAGGGTGACTGGCTTTTAGAATCTAAACTATTTGTCACCTGCTGCTCGGTTTACCATGTCTTTTCTCATTCCTTTCTTCCATTCTTTTCTACAGTCTAGAGCTTGGTCCCTCAACCAGATATCCCTGATTTTAAAAATGCTTAATTCTAAAAAAAATCGCCATTTTGTTTGAGCATTTGAAGTTGTCTACTAGCATTCTACTCAATACATCCTGACAGCATTTTAGACTGAAGATAAAATATTAATGCTGCTGATGTCGTTGGGGTTTAACTCTAACCAAAGATTGAATGTAGAACAATAGATCTGGCCAGACACAGAATATCAAAAAAAATCTTCAGAATACCTTGGAAGCATTAGCCAAAAATAAACACAAATTGAATCAATTATGTAACATTGTAGACAAATGACACTTTACAGATAAGTAAAACTTGAAGTGTACACTGTGGAAGGAGGGAACCCCTGACTTCCCAAAGCCTGCCCACCATCTACAAGGTACAAGTCAAGAGTGTGACAGAATACTCTTCACTTGCCTGAATGAATGCACTCCTACACTCAAGAAACTTGGTGAGATCAAAGGCAAAGCAACCCACTTGATTGCTACCCCTTCTACAAATGTTCACTCCCTCCACCACCAACACACAGCCATGTGTACCATCTACAAGACACAGTGCCGGCACACACCAAGGCTCCTTAGGCAGCACCTTCAAAACCTACAACTACTGTCATCTAGAAGAACAAGGGCAGCAGATACTTGGAAAATCACTACCGGAAGTTTTCCTCCATCACTGACCATCCTCACTTGGAAATATATCACTGCTCCTTCATTGTCACTGGGTCAAAATCCTGCAACTCCCTCCCTAACAGCACTGTAGGCGTACCTGCACTTCAAGGACTGCAGTGGTTCAAGAAGGCAGCTCAACACCGGCATGCCCAAATTCTGTTAAACTGCCCAAAGTTTTACCCTGTCCCTAGGTCAGTGTGATCAAAAGATACAACTTGCCAACACACAGTTTAAACTTGTACTGCCATTGAAAAAAATCTCTGTCTTTGTTGTGTATTTCAAAATATATGAAAATGTATATTCTTACAGGATAGGCTATTTATTTTCTGGCTACCCAGCTACATATAAGTAGCAGAGTGGAAGTGGAGCATGGCAGCCCCAACCTCCACCCCGATCCTCCCCCACTCTTCCCCCCATCTGCCCCCAGCATCTTTGTCATTATAGCACCAATTGCAGATGAGGGGTGACACCAATTATCCCTTGGGCTGTGGTGGAAAGCCTGCTGAACTCAACCTCTTTGCCCTCCCTTTTATGAACTTGTACAAGACCCCTGACTTGCTCCTCACTTACCTTCTCTACTTCAGCAGTGTTCTGGCTGTCAAGCAGGATCTCCATGGGAGGAGTCAAGCATTGCAGCTTTAGATGATGCCGCCACCTGTCTGCATTCACTGACACTGATTGTGCCAAGCAGCCAGCAAAGAAACAAATGTTGGAATGAGGAATGTGTCACTCAGGTATCCAAACCAGCACACACCATGTATGATTATGTCTAAATACAGCACACTCGGTGCTGGGTGCTTAACTTCAGAGATAACACAAATAGTTAGCACTGTACTCTATGTTACACCAATCTTGAAATGAAAAACACAACATATATTGCAAGGTGATGTTCTAAAATGAAGCAATGTGAGCAGCGTTTATCTTAGCAAACTTCTTATGACCAGCAAATTTCTTTCTCACCTGCTCCCAGGTTGAAGGCAGAGGCAGTAGCATTTAATCTTTTACACAGAACTACACTGCACATACATTGCAGAAACAGGATATTTGACCCTACAGGGCAATGATGGTGCATATACGCCACTCAAACCTCCTTCCACTCACCTTGATCTAACCCTATACTATACCCTTCTATTCCTTCCCCCCTCATCTAGCTTTATCTTAAAAGGGGATGCAATTATCTCAGCAGCTCATTGCAATAGCAATTTCCAAATTCAATCCAATCTGCCAAATAAAAAAGTTATTTCTAAATTTTTTACTGGATTTATTACTATCTTAAACTCATAGTCCTAGTTTTGGGCTCCCTTACAAGTGAAAATGTTTCTCTATATCTACCCCATTAAATCCTTTCATGATCATAAAGACCTCTATCAGGCAACCCATCAGTCATTTCATTTCTGGAAAAGAGCCCCAAGGTAAAGCCTACCTCAACTCCAAAAACAAATCACCTTTTCTTCATAGGACAGCATGACCTTTTATTTGATTGGTTCCCATAGTGTACCTGTTGGGCTCAAATCATTTTGAGGCCTCTTTTGTAACTGGAAGCCTTCAAGGACAGCCAATAGATCTTTTAGAGGTGATAGCACAAGGAAACACCATACTGGGTAATATGCTTATGATGGCTCAACATTCATTGTGTGTTATACGGTGTCCATCAGCTGGGAGCACTGACAATTCAATTGAATGAGTTGGCAATGCGCTCGAAGGTCAGCTCAAATACTATAGACAGGACCTGAGAAGTAGTATTCTCATGGCCATGATGAGTACATAATCTGCCCGATACAACTGTGTCCTATATGACATATGAAAGGAAAATAGTCATTTGATGACCTAATGTATTGATGTGGCTGCAGTGACAAAAATAACCAAATCCTCCCCTCCTCCTGACTTCACTGAAAACGGGAAAGATTAAACGTATAATTTCGCTCAATAGAGTAATCAAAAGCTGTGGACTGACAAATTCTGTGTGACACATATACCCAAGCTCATTTTTAGTGACTAAATCCCCTTTATATCCTTCTTTAAAAGAAAACAGAATTCATAAAATAAAATTGAATATTAAATATGCTGAATTGTAGAGTTGGGAGATGGGATAAAAAGCTCATAAAATGGCAGGGTACTTCATGATTAGCAACTGCCCCTTTGTTGAACTTAATTTCAATCTTTTATCAATCCTTGATTAGGGGCCTTTAATGAGGCTTCCTATTTCTGAATCTCCATGTAAGAATGAACAATGGTCACATTAGCCCATGTCACTATGCAAGCTGTGTTTGATCAATGGAAAACTGATCTATATTTCAGGCTATTAGCCGCAGAGGATGGAAGTTTTCTAATGTTACTGAAAAGTGTAGAGAACCTCGTCACTTCATAGACCTAACTGATTACTGACCAAAACCAACCAATTTATTTCTTTCATACCTGGGGTTCACAATCAAACATCGGTTTGTTTTTGAAGTTATGACATTCTATGATTCTCTGATTTTGTTAAGTAAAAGTTCAAACTGAGAAATGTATCCTTATTTTCAGAACACAGCCTGCAGGGTCTTTCTAGATGGAAACTGAACATGAATTAATTATTTTTATTTTAGAAATTTTAGGTAACACGTCACCATGATAGAGAAGAAAACCATGGAATTACACACAGGAATATTGTATATTAAATTAGGCCTGTATTTTTATTAAAATGAACACAAACCCAAAGATGGCTGAGAATGTACAGTCGGCCACTGCCTGAATAGCTGCTTGGTGTTTCTCTGAGGGACAACAGTTTCTGGACAAGATAATTCTAAAAGCATCCAAAGACTGATTACTATCTTTGGTAAAGACAAAGGAAAATAATGGTTATCTCATCTCAAGAGTTCCTGTGAGTAATATCTGGATAGAGTCACGGATTCCACTTTCAACTTGGAATATACAAAGGATAGGTTAAAAACCAGCTGAAAGAGCTGCCCCAGAGTCTGCCTGTGTCTGCTCTGTAAATATAAGCTAGAGGCTTTTCACACTGATGGTGTGTGACACAGTCAAAGCAGCAGCCAATGCTGCCCTTCAATTTTTGCAGGTATATCTCAAATCTCTTTCTCTATGGGGGCGCAATCTTGGCCCCCGCCCAACCACCTGATCCCCTGGGGGGCCGCAATTGCACCTCCCTTCACTCCAGCAAAGTCTCCTGCTAGTTCCCCAAAAGTGGGAACCCCACTGAAGTGAAATTGTAATGATGGGGCGGGAGATACTATCGGGCCCGGAGAATTCAATCCCAGGCCCGATAATCACATTTAAGTTACATTACATAAGAACATAAGAACATAAGAAATAGGAGCAGGAGTAGGCCATCTAGCCCTTCGAGCCTGCCCCGCCATTCAATAAGATCATGGCTGATCTGTCGTGGCTCAGTTCCACTTTCCCGCCCTCTCCCCATAACCCTTAATCCCCTCTCTTATCAAAAACCCATCAACCCCCGTCTTAAAAATATTTAGCGAGGCAGCCTCCACCACTTCAACGGGCAGAGAATTCCAGAGATTCACCACCCTTTGAGTGAAGAAGTTCCTCCTCAACTCCGTTCTAAACCGCCCCCCCTTTATCTTGAAGCTGTGCCCCCTAGTCCTACTGTCTTTTTTGAGCGGGAAGAGTCTCTCCACCTCTATCCTATCCATCCCATTCATCATCTTATACATCTCAATGAGATCTCCCCTCATTCTTCTAAACTCTAACGAGTACAAGCCCAGTTTATTCAGCCTCTCCTCATAGCTCAACCCCCTCTGGTATCAGCCTAGTAAACCTCCTCTGCACTCCCTCCAAGGCCAAAATATCTTTGCGCAGGTGCAGCGCCCAAAACATTACAAATAGATTAAAATCACTAACCTGGTCTTCCCGCCAGTTTCCAGTGTGGTATCAACCATACCTGTTCTCTGGCATTAAGACACATGCATGCATCAGGAATGCACGTGCAAATCCCATGATTCGGCGCACGTGCAGGTCTCCAAACGTGGCCCACCAAAACATTAGTGAGTCAGAATGGGAGAATTGCCCTGTATGACAGTGAAAGTCAGCCCCAGTCATCGAAAGGATCACGCTAGAAAGAGAACTAGAGAATTTCTCTGCCAAAACACAGGGCACTGGAATCGAAGAACCAACTATTCACCTGCTGAAGTACTTGCTGAAGTTAACTCGAGTAACCTTAGAACTGATTATCTGTTGACCAAAGTCAACTTTACTGAAACCTCAAATCATAATGGCCACATACTTCATCATCTTTTACTCCTCATGAGTTAAGGACCTTTCCATTTACCTTTTTATTTTTATTTATTTACTATTGGATGTAATTCTCACTTCTGATCAATATGAATGTATATGCATGTGTGTTACCATTTTTCTCTTTTCCTTTTTAGTCGTTAATAAACACAGTCTACGGAACTCAAGAAACCTGGTTAAATTGGCTCCTTTTATAACATAACTGCTGGGTCTGGGAAAAGATATCTGTGAAAAGGGATCATTTTTAGATTAAATCTTCTTGCTGTCAACAGAGTAGGTTTATGGAATTGGTTCATTGCTCCTCACCTGGGTTTGTAACAATTTGGGGATATCCCAGTTGGACGGTAACAAAAGCTGGGATTTTGCTGAGATCAACAACTTTGGGGAAAGTTGCGAGATGGTTTTAACGGACGGTAAAATGTTTAATTGTAGACCCAGAACATCCATTCTCTGTTCTAGGATGTACCACTGAAGATGGATTGAGGGACTCCTCACATAAAGGTTGCATCAGAAGTGCCCAAGAGGTTGAACTTTCTGTTGGGCAATTACCCTATACCTGGGATTCATCCAGAACCCTTTGGATGGTTCTGACTGTCAGCAGAATGGTTCCTTAAAAAATATTAGAATGATTTAAAACACTTCCATCTCCTGGGTAACTACGGTACTGACCCCTTGACTCCCTCACTGAACTTCCGACTACCCCTCTCCAGCCAACACCCAGCCCCCAACTAATCCCCTGATGACCCTCCTGAACCCTGTGACTACCTTTCCCACCCCTGACTACCCCCAACCAGCATCACACATGCCTCCTGATGCCTTGTGACCAACCAATACCCCTTCCTACCACTAAACTGCATTCGCCCTAACCCATCCAACCACCAGCCCCTCTCCCCTCCTGACCACCCCACCTCCCCAACAATCTGACATCTCCCCACTACTGCACTGACTGGAAATACTCTGGAGCAGCTACATTGTATATTTCTCATGGTCAGATATCTGAGTGAGAAATAGGCTATTCCCAACAAAGGTATGTAGAAAAGAGAGATATAGCAATCCAGTGATGACTAACACTCCATGAATGTCATAATTTGTGCTTAATTACAACCAAATTATTGACTAACCAATTGTATAATGACTTTTGTAGTTACTGTTTTACATGTGCAATCTCACTGGAGTTTAAGTTCAAATTATATTATGTTACTGTGAAGTTATTCTCAGTTCACCAGGTATTAACTCCCAGAAACTGGGGTTTGGCAAAACAAAAAATGCAGTTGCCATAGTCTGGCACAATAAGGGAGAAGCTTCTCATTCATGATGCCAACATTTATTGGTGGCGTTACAAGCCATTACTTAACGCAAAGACTGAGGAATCAGAGATCAGTCCTTACTTGTCCATCACCATATTAAACAGATCAGTCTTCAGTAGCATGAATCCACAAGAGTCAGAGTAAGTTACAAAGTAAGAAGTCTCATTTTCTAAAGAAAGTCCCAGTCAGATCAAAGACCATAGTCACATAAAATGAGTTTAACTCAGAGGAAAGGGCAAAGTTGCAGAATTTATAATTTTGATGATCCAAGAACCAGATCAACTTAGCCAAGAAATGGCCCAGATTTAAAGTAACATTTGATTTGATTTGATTTGATTTATTATTGTCACATGTATTGGTATACAGTGAAAAGTATTGTTTCTTACATGCTATACAGACAAAGCATACTGTGCATGGAGGGGGAAAGAAGAGAGTGCAGAATGTAGTGTTACAATCATAGCTAGGTTGTAGAGAAAAATCAACTTAATGCAAGGTAGGTCTATTCAAAAGGCTGTTGACAGCAGGGAAGAAGCTGTTCTTGAGTCGGTTGGTACATGTCCTCAGACTTTTGTATCTTTTTCCCAATGGAAGAAGGTGGAAGAGAGAATGTCCAGTGTGTGTGGGTCCTTAATTATGCTGGCTGCTTTTCTGAGGCAGTGTGAAGTGTAGACAGGGTCAGTGGATGCGAGGCTGGTTTGAGTGATGGACTAGGCTTTGTTCATGACCCTTTGTAGCTCCATACGGTCTTAGATAGAGCAGGAGCCATACCAAGCTGTGCTACAACAAGAAAGAATGCTTTCTATGATGCATTTGTAAAAGTTAGTGAGAGTCGTAATGAACATAGCAAATTTCCTTAGTCTTCTGAGAAAGTAGAGGTGTTGGTGGGTTTTCTTAACTATGGCATGGGAGGGACCAGAACAGATTGTTGATGATCTGGACACCTAAAAACTTTAAGCTCTTGATCATTTCCATGTCGTCCCCATTAGATGTTCAAGACATCTAATAGTATTTACAATTATTTAGATGTGACCCCTGACCCAACTGCCCCCTGACCCACCCAAATGCATCCAAACCCCCAATTACATCCAATCCCCCACCCTGATCAACCAGCTACAGCCCTGACCCAACTACCCACGATCCCCCCCCCACCAAGCTGACTACCCCCAATCAGCTAACTGCACTCTCAACCTATCTAACTTTGCATGACATGACTACCCTCCTGACCCTTCCCCCGACTACCAGCTCCAACCTGACTAGCCCCGCAACCTGCTAGCCCCCCGACCACCTGATTCGTCTTTCCAATCCCCAACTTTGCTGCCTAACCTGACTGTCCCAAGACTTCCCTCCCCAATCTGCCAACTAAACCTCCCTCCCCATTCCAATTATCCCCCCCCCACTCCATCTGACTATGCCTAACCCACTACTCCCCGCACCAATTACCTTTCAGCCCTCCTAAGTAATTCCCCCACTCCCCCCAAAATCATGCCACTGAGTACATTTGATTAATAGAATTTACACAATACATTGTTAAAAGCAGTGGTGATTGCCCCTTTAAGGATCAATCTGCAGAGCAAGGGTCACATGACCTGTGGAACCAATCAGATAGGAGGGTGGGGAATTACTCTGGTCAGCATGGGCTGCTGTACTCAAAGTCATCTTGGGAGCTGACTGCAGCTGTGAGGCTGCAAGCATGTGTAGTTTTAATCTGCAAATAAATGAGTTATGTTTTCCCTAAAACTGTGAACGAGCTTCTTGAGAAAAACTTTTACAGACTTGAATTAGCCAGACTTAATTTTCTGTGGCAAGCTTCATGAGTGCCATCAAAACACACTAAATCTGTCACCTGCTGAATTTTAATGATGAAGCAAGCTGTGAGATGTAATTTTTCCAAAACTATTGGCATTGCACCATTCCGTTCAGTCAGCATCTTTGTGAGGATTTGATTTAATAAAACTTGATTAAACTTAAAATTGACCAATTTCAACCAGCATATTTTGCAAGATCAAAAGACTTTTTGAAGTGGAACAAAACCTGCTAGAAGCTGCAGACTGCCTTATCACAGATAAATAAGAATCACTGGGCTGTGACAGGAGAGAGCAGACTTTCAAGACCATGATGTATCTGGCTGAGAGGACCACAATCATAAAATGGAGCTCATACAACAGACAACTACGCTTCAAAGCTGTGTCAATTCTTCCAGCTAAACCATGACTAATTAAGGAATACTTGCTGGGATGCAAAAGTTAATTAGAGTGTGGAACATCAGTATAGCTTCAATGGTTTGATAAGATCAGAGAATATAAGCTGTGAAAAGTTTACAAACTGAGAAGTGATATGTTTTGAGTGTGTCAAGGAAAATAGTTTGGAATGAAAAAGGGAAGATAACATAAAACTTGGCTGATCAAAGACAGAAGGTATATGTGAAAGCTTTATAAGCTCATGGAGAATGAGTAAGTCCTTTGTTTAAACAAAAAACAACTGAACATACCATTAGATATTATAGTTTAAGCTAGATTTTGACAGGACAGTAATGTCCCCGTTGATGACTACCCATGCCCACCTTGGAAGAGAAAGTTTAAAGATGGTTGTAAAGAATGATTTAGCACTGCAGCCAGAATTTGGCTAATCATCCAGATCTGAAACTTCATCTACCAAGCCATTTGAACAGGGTAGGTTGTATTTTGAACTTGTTGTGACATTTGTCATGGAGAATTCTCTTTGAACCTTTTGGTGTAAGTACTTTGAATCTGCTTCAGTGAACTTAAGAGTGCTCTGAGCGATTTGTCAATACCTCATCATTCTTGGATCAAAATTTAAGTAAGATCTCAGAAGTGATATCTTGCAACATTTTGAAATTCATACTTAACAGTGCATTTGTCCTTTGCCTGATTTGCACATAAATAAATGTTAGTGTCTCACCAATATTCTTCAATTCATACATTCCAAATAAAATAAACAAGTTTGCTGGATGGCAATTGTACTTTGTCAGCTGGAGTTTTGTCAATGCAGTGGAGACTCTGACAATGGGTCTGTAAGTCAGGGCTGTTTGTAGAACCACACATTGCGTTATCAACCCTGGAGGCTCCTGCCTCCTAAAGGAATGGCTGCCAGCTCCAGGCACTACCGGCCAATAGGTTGACCACAGAGTGCCTTCCCCAACGAGCGCTCAGGGAGGCTGCCAGGCTTCTGCCCAGTAAAATGGCAGTGGCAGTAGGCCAAGGGCCTCAATTGGCCACATGAATGGCTCAATTAGCCCCTGGGCAAGAGGGCTGCCCTCCACCTTTCCCTGCTGCTGCCTAAATACCATGGTGTTGTGAAGATGATGAATACTTTATCCTAACTATCCCTCTCCATTTTAACCCCACTGCCCCACAACTAGTTCTCAGCCCATTCCAGGTGGGCTGGTGGAATTTTGTGAGAGTGTTTTTTGATGAGCCTTAAAAGATCAGAGATAGATAAAGGCTGCACTTGCAATGATGTATTATTTAATACATAGGGCGCAGAGATTTATTTATAACCCCCAGGTCTTCACTTTCTCCAATCCTTGGGTAAGCCACAGTCCACTAATTCTGAACCTATGAAAAAATTCTCAGAAACTGAAATTTGACACAAAAAACAATCCTGATCTAACAACTGAAAATATTGGAGGTGATCAGCAGATCAGACAGCATCTGTTCATGGAGAGAGAAAGCCGACAGCTCTTAGTAAGTGAGATTTCTGTCCCAGGGCTCTTGATTTCAGGGAAAGACCTACTACAGGCCTCACTTCTGTCTAATTGGCTTTTATTTTAGGGGAGGGGTCTTCCTAGAAAGAAACACTACAAGTCTCTCACTAGTTCTCCAAGTGGCAGATAAGACCCCCAAATGCCTCAAAAAGGTTCTGTCCATAACATGGAATTTTTACGCTGTCTTGGGTGACATGTTGGGAGGCATAGTGGGCATTTAATGAGGTGGGATAATACCTGAACCCCACCATCTTCCTGCTTCTGACAGAATTAAGTTATGGGTGGGAAGACCAATGATCAACCTTCACACCCTGCCACCAATTGAGACCAATTAACGACCACATAAGAGCCTCATCTCACTGTCTCTTTGGAAGGACATAGGAGAGAGTGGGTCCCCTCAGAGCTAATCCCTGATCTTGCTTCTGACCCCCTTGTACCCCAACTCCCACCAGCAGCAACCCACAAAATGCTTCCTAACATCACTTACCCTTGTTCTTGGTCTCTGTAAGACCCAGGGACTTCGAACCCTGCTATTCCATCAGCAGCCACTACCTTCCCTCAAGTGCTGCTAGTTCAAGAGCTGCTGGCTTATGATTGGCTAGCAGCTCTCAGTCGGTGAGACCCCTTCCCCTAAGATCTTGATTCCTTGGGAAGATCTGCCCCGCTGACTGCTGGCCTCACTGCTGCCTGATTTGCTGGTGGTTTAGCAGATCTTCCCAAAAAGAGGCAGCACCACTCTTCAGCCAGCAGGCAAGACCCCTGATTCCTCAACAAACGCCATATTTTTCAGACAGATCAGGAAGAATTGCCTAGGAACTATACTCCCAGTGAGAAGTGGATACCTACCATCATCTTAACACAGATAGGACCTGTTTCCTATACCATACAAACTTAGGGAGATGTAGGGTGGAGGGGACATGCTGATCTTAGCAACCAGAGCTAGTTTACTAGAGACAAAATCAACCAAGAGTCTGTAACAAGCTGTACCAAGTAAAGACCTAGACATTCCTGAGAATCTGACAATAGCTGAAACAACTGTGAAAAACAGGATCTCAGCTGAAGGCACTTTAACACAGAGTAAACCTCCAAATCCCATATCGACTCTGTTTGAGACAACTATGGACAACATCCAAACTCAACCAAAAACACCAGTTGTTTCAGTCAACATAAAAAAGCAGACTGCTGACGTTCACCCAACAACCACACAGGTGTCAACATCCTCCAAAATGTCTAACTTATTGACTACTATGTTTATTAATTGGTCACATTGAGAATTTTGCCTGTTAATGTTATATTGTGTTTTATTTCAGGAACTCCTGATGTAGAAGGGAGAGGAAAGTATTGCGTATTCATGTTTGTGCCTAGTTGGGACAAGGTCACTTTAAGAATCCAATCATATGATGTGTTGACGATATCATCGGCTGTTTGCATGGTCAAACAGGCAGTTTATCCTAACAACCTATAAAGTAAACACCTTTCCAATAAACCTCTTGCTTCTGGAATGCAATTTCCAAACTATCCAGTTAAAGTTGATGCTCTTGAGGGTTTCCAAAAGGGTTCTCACCTTTTAAGAAGATATTAGTTTTAGCCTTTAGGGTTGGGTTGTTGAGCAAGACCAAGTCATAGAACAAAGTAAATTACAGCACAGGAAGAGGCCCTTTGGCACTTCTAGCCTGCACTGAACATGCTGCCAGATTGAACTAAAACCCCCTACCCTTCAGGAACCATATCCCTCTACTCCCATCCTATTCATGTGTTTGTCAAGATGCCCCTTAAAAGTCACCACTGTATCTTCTTCCACTACCTCCCCAGGTAATGAGTTCCAGGCACCCATCATCCTCTGTGTGAAACATTTGCCTCACACATCTCCTTTTAAACCTGGTCCTTCACACCTTAAACCTGTGCCCCCTAGTAATTGAGTGTTCCACCCTGAGAAAAAGCTTCTGACTATCCACTCTGTCCATGCCTCTCTTGTAAACTTCTATCAGGTTGCCCCTCAACCTCTGTCATTCCAGTGAGAGCAAACAAAGTTTCTCCAACATTTCCTCACAGCTAATAGCCTCCATACCTGGCAACAACCTGGTAAATTTTTTCTGTACACTCTCCAAAGCCTCCACATCCTTCTAATAGTGTTCTTGCTGTTGGTATGTTCATTGGACTTCAGGTGTAGCTGTACAGAGTGAAATAAGAATATTGGTGCTGCAGACTGCACTCTGAACGGCTCTAACTGCTTCATTTGGTCACATGGAGAAATTCCCATCCAAACATCCATCATGAGTTTCTGTGCTGGCTCCTTTTTACTCATGTTGTCATTGTCTTTGTTTACAATCAACAATCTTTTTATTCTTGTTGACCATTGATGCATGAAGGAAGTCAGCAGCTCTTTGTTCAAACTGAATGTTCTTTCCAATGAGCTTGAGGGTTTCCTCATGGTAAGGAGATTTGACAATTGCCTCAATTTCTTGTTTCTTTGTGGTTTGGGATGTATAAAGGGAGCATGTTAATGCATTCTAGTAATCCTCACTATATTTTTCAGTATAATTAAACCCTCATTTTTGTCAAATAATTCACATGCATCTTCTGTAAATACTTCATCCTTTGTTTCTGGAATCTGAACCACATTTGTTACAGGATGCAGAACCTTTGTCATTTTGGTCCCAACACTGTTTGTCTGAGCCAAGTCCACAGCTACTTTTCCAGCTTTTTCAGCAGCTGTTATTTTCTGCTTCTTTTGGTTGGGCTAGCTTCGGAATCTGACATTACATTTACCTTGGCCCAATTTAGTCTGATCTTTCTCAGCCAGCCACTTCCCATTAGTGCTGGATATATTCCTTTAACCATTTGCAAGGACGAGTCTGTAGATTGTCCAGTCAACTGCACACTTACATCAATATGGGCCCAAAACGGAACCACTTTTCCAGTATCAGTTTTGAACACTTTCTTCAACGCTTTCAAGAGAATATGTTGAAGCTTTTCTTGGTAAACAGTTTCTTCTACCAATAAAACTGCAGCTCAAGTGTTCACCTCAATTTTCACCAGCTGTCCACCAGTCACATATTGTTGCACCAGTATTAGCTAATACATTTAATGACAGTTCATCATCGAGCTGTGACTCAAGTACTTTTTAACATCCTTTTTGTACCACACAGATACTTTTACCCTTATCCGACTTTCCATTTGATGCAATTGGCTTTTGTTTTTTGTCATTCTGGCCTGAAACCTCCTTCTTTTTCTAGCAAGTACATTCAGTGTAGCCCTTCCTGCCACAATTTCTGCATGTGATGTCTTTTCACCAACGATCTGCTGCTGAGTGCCCTTCTTTAGCACACAAATGATAATGACTTTGCTTTTTATTAAATAGTTTGAATAGTTTTGCTCCTCAAGTCACAGACAAATCTATTTCTAATGGTGTCATTCAAAATATCCCCAAATTCAGTGTTTAGCTAATCGCTTCAAAGTAGCTACAAACTGTATGATCAATTCAACTTGCTGATTATACTCTTGGAACTTAAATCTTTTAGTGATGACAAAAGGTTTTGGTGATTACAGCACTGCAATATTTCCACTATTTCACCATAAGTTTTCATACTTGGCTTTTCTGGCTGTATCAGACTTATCAGGAAGTTAAATACTCCGACCCCCACCCCCCACATTATGGTTAGGGAAGTTGGGGCTACATTACCTGCTGCTATCTTGTTTTCTTGGACAAAATAGCCAAATCTTTCTGTATAGGAGCTCCATTACTCTGTATTATCATCGAACTGTCCCACAATATCAAAAACGCGCATCATTTTTATGATGGAAAGGGCCTGCGTGAGCAAGAAGTGCCATAAATTTTCAGCATTGCTGTGCTTCTTTTCTCCCCAAAACAATGTAAACCGGAGCTCAGCATCTTTTACAACAACTCTAAATTTGTTGTTCCAGGGTACTTGATGCTCATGGTGCTCCCAATAGAAATCTTTGTGGGCAGAGAACTTGACGAGTTTCTTTCCTAAGTTGCTTTCTGCATCATCTTCAATTATTTTTTGATTCCTCCAGTGGCTGCGACCATTGTTTGGCACCTCTCTATTGCCAGCTTTCATGCAGCAATGATTTATCCTTCAGTTGGGTGTGTACAGTGCTGTTGGACTTTTTCCACATTTTTATCTTTTGGATTGGCTGTGAGTGTAGTCTGATCACCTCGTCATCTGTTTTCTTTGTGGTATTTTTAAAGGATGGGCTTGCACAGGTTGTAGATACTCTGAAGAGACTAACTGAACACTGTGAATTCAGGGATGTCTTGAATGACACTGTTAGAGATAGATTAGTCTGTGGTTTAAGAAGCAAGGCTATTCAATAATGGCTGTTACCAGAACTAACCCTAAAGAAAGCTTTGGAAGTTACTGTATCATGAAATCATTAGCCAAAGAAGATCAGTAGTTGAGTATGAGCACAAGAATTCATAAGTTGTCAGAAGGTACACACGAACAAGAACTTTATTGGAAAGCTGTTTACTCTGCAGGCTGTTAGGACAGACTGGGAGCACCATGGCTGATGATGTCATCAATACATCATGTGATCGGGCTCTTAAAGTGACCTTGTTCTAACAAGGAACAAACATGAATACACAACCCTTCACTTAGTGCCATATTCTGAGAGAATTCTGATGTAAAGTCATCAACTTAAAATGTTAACTGTTAGGTTGCTACCAGCTTATTATTTTCAGCATTTTCTGTTTTCATTTCAGATTTCCAGCATCCATAGTACTCTCTTTCTGTAACAACCTAGATCTTTCATTTGAAGTGCATTCTGCAGTATAACACAAATAAATTCTAAAGTCACAGTATATCTAATTTGTAATAACTGATGCCGAGTGTTTTATGGCACCAATTTAGCCAGATTTAATAATCAGATATAAATATTTCAGTGGCACAGACTTTTCAACTCTTCAGCATTCTGCGTATGACAAATTAATTTTTGTTTCTGAAGAATACTCCATGGAGTTTAATTTGCCATATAAATGTCAGCTTCTAACAATTTAGATGACTTATGCTAATACGGAGTATCTTCAAACAGAATTCTAAAGGTTTACTCGTAACTTAGGCAGACAATTGCTTAGACTCCTACCTAGAAGGCGACAAGTGTTGAGTCTCTAGGTTTCATACAATTCAAGCTCATATTTCTTGGTAAGTTTTGGCAATTCTCAGTTGAGCTGCTAGATGAAATGTCACATAGTTAGAACCCGGTTATTTAAATTCCACCTTTTTTAATAGACACGTTTCTATGTGCAGTGAATCCAGACAGCCAAATCTCACACTCTTATTATCTTAATGGCTGTCGATGCAGGCTTAGAAAGCTGACTCTGTTGGAAGAAGGTAGGGAGGGGATATCAGGGTAAAAAACAAATCTATATCTTATAAAGTGCTTGCCTCACCTCAGGAGACAATTTTTCAGAGTAATGCAATATGTAGTCGTAAAATTGTTTGGATTTAATTATGCAAAGCTTCACACTTACGATTATAATTTGCCTCCATTTGAAATAAAAGCATTCATATATTATGTAAAACCTGGCTTCAGTCTCTCATTGGCCCATGAATTCTCAGTCTGTTTCTGGTAATTTATGCTCAGTTTGTATCCACACCCCCACCTGCTGTCACATCAGGCTTCTGTCTTTGTAAACAGTTCATGCTTCTGTGGACATGCACTGATTCGTGACTGTTCTGCACAGCCTTGCTGACAGTCCCTTGCTGTGTGAGAAGGCACTGCTGTTATCATGTGCCCTGGCAGAAACCTGACAGGTGCCTCGGATAAAAAAAATCCTCTCGCCACTGCATACTTGACACTTGCTAGAATTGAAATAAAGACAAACAAACCTTGTCACTCACTGCCATTATAAATCATGATATGGAATGGCTACTGAATGGAAGCTTAGTCAATTTATTCCATGGTGCTAGGCAGCATATGTTACTGGTGATATTCCTGGCTGGAGAAATTAATGACTGTTTTTTCCTCCTCTGCAAAATAGTATGAATGAATGCACTGGTAGCCATAATTAACGATGAAAGAAGATATTAAAATTAGTCCCGGAAAGAAGTCACATAAATCTTTCTCCAAATATCAATAAAGACCTAAATGAAAATAAAATAAATCTTGGAAGGCTGAGCACTCCACTGGCAGCTCTTTGGATCATGAATGTACCCAGATGAAATATAAAGGAGCCAGATGCAATAAACAAAGGTTGGTTGAAAATTCAACTTTAATGATTCATTATAATGGAAGAATAATTCATTTTAGATCTCCTATAATGCACATGCACATAGAAATGGTAAGGGGAAAATGGTTTGACTTTATGAACGTTTGTTCAGTGCTGTGGAAAAAAATAGACATAAATAGATTTGAGGGACAGATCAGCCATGATCTGAATGAATGGGGATTAGATTTAAGGAGCTGAATGGCCTACTCCTGTTCCGATATTCTTATATTTATGCACCAAACTAGTTATTTACTCCAATATTTGCATTGTTTGGAACAGACTTTGTAGTATTAGAGTGCATTAGCTTTAGGTAAAGTGGTGCCATATAAATGGATTACAGTCACTTACGTTGACTATTGTTCTTGTATGGAAGAGCATTAACTAAATTACTAAGTGTTTCACAACATTGGTACATTCAAGCTTCGTCAAGCAAGTTCCTATCTTCTCTCTCAGATGGATGAAAAAGATGTCAACACATTATTCAAAGGTTATGGAATTTGCCTCCATGTCCTGACCAACATCCATCTCTCAACTTTTCAGATTATCTTGTTTTTCATTTCATAGTGGCAGCTTGCTATATATAATTTTTGCTGTTTCAATTGCTACTTTACAACAGCAGTTGAAACACCCTGGGTTGTGAAAGGAACATCATATTGGAATCAATTCCCTGGCAGTGTGCTAACAGATTCCTTACACCATTCAGTCATTTGCAAGCAGCCAAGGTGCCATGAAGTATTTTAATAACTAGAGAAACAACTTTTGCTTTTATAAACAGATGTCAATATTATCATTTAGCTTAATTTAATTCCGATCTCCAAGGTAGCTATTGAGTGCAATAATTGACTTCAAAAATTATTGAGCAACCTTTAAAGATTTGTGCTAAGTTATTTTCACGTTGCTGCGGCAACATTTGAGTGTTGGAGTAGAAAGCCAGTGTAATTGTGTGCTGACTGTCCAGGAGGTTCTTTGAGAGAAATATATTTCAATAAGGCCTGGCTATCAAAATAGATTGAAATGCATTGAAATGCATGGTCTGAAATGAACATTCAGGTTTCTTGGATGTTGAATATCGGATGGCATAGAGGCTGACCAGCAGCACTCAACTAAGTCAGAAGTGATGGGGGTTTTCCTTGACTTCCTGAACATGGAATATGGAGATCCCAGAGCAACTGTCACCCAAGCTTTCTTTGTGGGATTCATATAATTTTGTGATATTACTGCTGCTTCAGCTACTTCTACTGAGTTGAACACTTCAGTCAGTTAGACTCTAAAATAACTTTGACGTCTTTTTGAAGTGATCGGACCTCAATTTGCATCCAATTATGAGGTGGCTTTCTGAGTCAAGTGGATGATTCAAAGGCTCAGGAGAACAGTAATATGAAAAAGGCAGAAACAGCAAGGTAATGGGATCACTTTCATTTTAATTCTCATTCCATTGAGTTTTCTCCCCTGTGTGTCTTAGATTAAAACATGTTTAATTCATGGTTTTTACATGGGAAGTATTTGCTGTTTGAGATATTGGGTGAAACATTACATTTAACTGGTGGTTACCAGCTACAGTCCAAATGGACAAACAATTGGGTCCAATTTTCCTAAGCATCCAGCAGAAGTTAGACAGTTTGCAGTTTTGCAGATATGCAGCTGAACTTCAATGTATCTCCTTAACTCCCTGAATGGCGTGATTTTCCAGCGGTGCCCTGAGTCCCAAAATTCCTGCCCGAGGTCCACAGGCCTTTAAATGGTCCATCAAATTTTCCATCCTGCCTGCAATGATTCTCACGTTGGGCGAGGCTGGAAAATCTACCCTAAAACTCCACTGTGAAAGGGGATAACAACATATTGGGTATGTTTTTGGACTGAAATGATGTGGTGACAGCTGGGGAATGTTACCATAATAAAGTAAACAAAATCTGGCATAAAAATCTACTAAGAGTATTGATAACTTCTTGGGTTGTTCTATACCACATGGACTGTATTGGTTCAAGCTCATCACCACCTTCTCAAGCCAAATTAGGGGTGGGCAATAAACATTGACTTAGTTACTGACACTCTCATCCCATCTTTTTTTTAAACCAGTTGATTCATTAATGTCCTTTAGTGAAGGAGATCTGCTATTCTTACCTGATCTGGCCTACTTGTGTATCTAGGCCTGTAGTAATGCTCAATAAAATGCTCTGGCAAGCCAAACAATTATATGGATTTCACCAAGGACACTCAGCTCCTGACCTCTTTACAGCCTTATGGACAAAAGAGCTAAACTCGAGATAAGATGAGAGTGATTGCTCTTGACTTCAAAGCTTCATTTGACCGAGTGCAGCATGAGAAGTCCTAGCAGAGCTGGAGTCAATGGGCATCAGAGGTAAACTCTCCACTGGTCAGAGTCATACTGGCACTATGGAAGATGGTTGTTGGTATTGGTGGTCAGTTGTCTTAGCCCCAGGTCATCACTGCAGGAATTCCTCAGGGTAGTATTCAATGATTTTCAACAATTATTTTCAATTGCTTCATCAATGAGCTTCCCTCCATCATAATGTGAGAAGAAGGGATATTTGAAGTTGACTGTATGACGTTCAGTGTCATTTGTGACTCCTCAGGTACTGAAGCAGTCCCATGTTCATATTCAGCAAGATGTGAACAACATTCAGACCTGGGCTGATAAATGGCAACAAACATTTGTGTCATACAAGTGCCAACACTGACTATTTCTAATAAGGGAGAATCCAACCATCTCTTCTTTATATTCAACGGTATTACCATTGCTGAAGCTCTCACTATTAACATCATAGGGATTAACCGAAAACTTAACTGGACCAGATAAACACTGTGGCTGTAAGAGGAAGTCAGAGGTTGGGAAATCAACAGCAAGTAACTCAATTCCTGACTGCCCAAAGCCTGTCCACCAACCTCTAGACATAAGTCACGAATGTGATGAAAACCCAGTAGCCAATTTGCAATCAATAAGCTTCCAAAAACAGTAATGTGATAATCATCAGCAAAGTTGACTTCATAATGTTGATTGTGGGATAAACATCAATGAAGACACAAGGGATAACACTCATTGTATCATTTCAAAATAGTGCCAGAGATATATTACATCCAGCTGAGAGGATAGACTGGGTTTGTTTTAATACTATCTCATCACTTATCTTGATTATCTTGATCAAGGTTATCTTGATCTGAAACATTGTCTGGAATTTCCAAATCCACCTGCAGCAGGAAGCTGAGCAAACAGAGGAACATAATTTAGCATGAGGCCAAAAATCTGTATTTGATGGCAGGACAAACTTTTGCTATGAGGTTCTCAAGAACTTATAAGATTTACAACAGTGTTGGACAGGTCTTTTTCATATATTAGCACATCACATGTGTTCATCAAAAGGCCAGCTCATCAGAATTAAGATCCTTCTCCAAATTAAGTTCCCCACCGTCAAGAAATTAGGACATTTAGATTTATGACTGCAAATCGGAGGCATACACTCAGTAAGATCGACTTTTTCCATGATTAACTATGAGTTGCTGCTGCATTGCATTTTATGGAGAGTGTCTCTAAATGCCAGCCTATGCTTCTAGCAACAATACAAGTTTCACTGGGGATGACCAAGGGAGATAGGGAAAAATGCAGGATTAGCAGGGAAGGTTGGAGTAGAGACCGGGCAAAGGTTAAAGGGAAAAGACAGGACGTTGCAGAAGGGATAGTGCAGGAAGTCCGAGGAGGGATAGTATTCAAGGACGGATATTTCCGGGGAGGGAAGGTGTTAAGGGGGAATTGTGCAGAGTGTCCAGGAAGACATAGTGCAGGTGTCAGAGGAAGGACAGTGCAGGATGTCCAGGGAGGGATAGTGCAGTTTGTCCGGGGAGGGATAGTGTCTAGGGAGACACGGTATTGAGGGAGGCACAGGGGAGGATATGGGTGAAAGGTTATTGAGTTAGTCATGTGTAGTAATTGACTTTTTAAGGATCCATCTGCTGAGTCACATGATCTGAGGAATCAATCCCAGAGCAGAGTGGGGATCACACTGGTGAGCCTAGGTTTCTGTTCCAGAATCTTCTTGGGAGCTTACTGTCAGCCATGAGGTTGCAAGCCTCTGTGTTATCATTATGGATAAATAAACTTTGCAGTTGTTATTTATGTAACTGGTGAACAGGAAATAAAACATTGGTGTCAAATATAAGAGAAAAAAGTAGTGGTTCCAAGATCGTGAGATTAAAATTTATGTTAAAGTTCAGTTCAAGTTGAGAAACAGAAGAGTGTTTGGAGATATGCCCCTATTTGGACAGATAGTTCCTTTTGATGACTTTGTGGAGGATAGGACACAATACATTGAATGTTTACTATCTTCAGGGCAATGAATAGAGGAGCAAGGGAAGAGGAAGACAATCCTTCTGAGAGCATATGGGACCCAGTTTCACAACCCTAAGCGCACCCAACTCCAAATCATTCACTGAGATGAAGATCAGTAATATTGCAGCGATTTAGGTTAAACTCAACAGGAGAACCCCTGGGGAAACTACTGCTGCTTATGTTACTAAGTTAAAACAGATCTCAGAACATCATGACTTCAGAGCCACTCTCAATTTTATGTTGCGGGACTGTTTACTCCGCAGGGTAAAGGAAGATATTAGCAGAGGCTGATATAAATTTAAAGAAGGTGTTTGCAATAGAGAGCACTGAGAAGGGCACACAGGATTTTCAGAGCCAACTCCTGTGTTTCTATGGTTCTAGGGGTGTGGAGGGATATGGTCCAAGTGCAGGTCAGTGGGACTAGGCAAAAAATGGTTCGGCACAGACAAGAAGGGCCAAAAGGCCAGTTTCTGACCTGTACTTTTCTGTAGTTCTATGGTAACAAAATAGCATCGTTCACCAGTTTGCGCAATAAGCTGCAGTCAGCAATGCTGATGTGGATGAGCTGGCGTTGGACTGGGGTAAACACAGTAAAAAGTCTGACAACACCAGGTTTAAGTCCAACCGATTTATTTGATAGTACACTCACTAGCTTTCGGGTTAGTCCCTTCGTCAGGTGAATGGAATCCAGTCAGCAATGCTACCAGAAACAAAGATATACAGGGTGAAGCTCTTGAAAAAGTTCTAAGTGTTGAATTGGCAGAAAATATTGTGTAATTCACAATTGTTTTTTCAATGGGAGTTCAAACAAGAATCTCCCACACTCTGTGCAATGCAGAGGGCACAATCGTGAATATCATTAAAAGTCAGGGGTCAGGGCCTATTCGTGCCAGAGTCTGACAGTTCCAGGCCTCTCCGCGTGCGCAGTGGCCCCAGTGTGTCAGCTTCCTGTTTACTAGCCAGCTCAGTTGCTGGCTAAACCAGGACCTTCACAATGCTGTCCCCCCCAAACCCCTGCCCCACGGTTCAATCACAGCCCCCATGACCATTACTGGGGCAGCCTCGACCTCCTCCCACCCCCATCCCAAAGCACCCCAATCCCCACACCTTCCCCTTCCCCCAGCAGTGAAAATCGCTTCCCACCGTGGCAGACAAACCCACCCCAGCAGATTCCCCCCCAGGAAGCAGATCCCTCCTGGCAGACCAGCCCCCCGTCCACCCTGATTGCTGGCCTCCCTCCAGCCCCGACTGATCCCCAAGCAGAGTGGCAGCAGTACCTCCACCGATTGCCCCGAGGCCCTGCCCACAATAGCATCACCCCCTTGGCACTGCCTGATGCCCACAGTGCCAGGGAGCACAGACTGGTACTGCCAGGGTGTGCATGCCCAGGGGACATTATCCCCCCACCACCTGGAGGAGCCCCAACACCTGGAGGGGCCCCAACTTCCCTCCCGTTCACTCCAGTAGGGTCTCCCACTAGTTCCCCGATGTGGAGAGCTATTCTAAACCCCACCAGAGTGAAATACTGCTGGCAGGGTGGGAGATGCTAACGGGCCTGGAGAATTCAGCCCCGGGCCCGATAATGACACTTAAAGTACATGAAAAATAAATTAAAATCGCTTACCTGGTTTTCCCACCAGTTTCCAGCATGGTCTCAACCATGTCTGCTCTTCGGCAGTGGAAGACGCACATGCGTCAGGAACACACGCAAGAATCCCATGAAATGGCCAACGCACGATTCTCCCAACCCAATGCACCAAAAAAGTTAGCATGTCACGATGGGAGAATTGAGTCCGTTATTTTAAAATGGGAAGAAATGCAGCGACAAATGGAGCAAGAAGATTTAAACGGACTGGCCAATCTTCTAGGTTTGAAGCAGAGTGTTACCAGTGTGAGGGTAATCACTCCCTGGAACCCTGCAGGTATAAAGAGGCTGAATGCATTTTCTGCCACAGGAAAGGTCACTTAAGACAGTGTAAAAGTAAGTCTAATCTACCCAGTAAGAGAGTTAGTAACAAAATGAAAGTGCGTAATATGGAAGAGTCCAGTGCTAAGGATTTAAATATTCACTCACTGTTCAATGTGAATTCGAAAATCACTGATGCTTTTGGTAAATGGTTGGCCTTAAAGACAGAAGTTAATTCAGAAGCATCTGCCACGGTGCTAAGAAAACAACACATTTTAATATTTACAAGGAAGAATCCAGTCATTTAGTTTGTGGGGTACCATAGCAAAACTAACAACTTACACAGGAAAAGCCATCAAGATAAAGGGTACTTATCAGGTAGTACTACAATACCAGTGAGCTATTGGCAGCAGTCTACTGAGCTCCTAATAATAATAGTGAGAAGGCCAAGTCTTTTGGGCCATGATTAGCTCAAGGTATTTAAATTAAACTGGATGGAGGTTTTCCAAGTAGAGGAAGGGGAACTGTCTGAAATATCAATGCCTACAGATCTGACACATGTACAGACTTTATAAAAGATTTAAAGGATTCCAAGAAGGAGTTACCATTGTTTGGGATGAGCATGTACATATTGCATTTTAACAGGTTTAGTTTCTGCACAGAATTTTGTTTGTAGCCAACACTATAATGAGGTAAATTAATAAAATCTGATTTTTGTCTATTATATCATGATAGTGAGCAATTCTAGAATGAATAAGTCTGCTGAAATAGCATTATAACAATGGGAGGAGTTGTTGGGACAATGGGAGGGCAGCACGGTAACACAGGGGTTAGTACTGCTGCTTCACAGCTCCAGGGACCTGGGTTCGTTTCCCGGCTTGGGTCACTGTCTGTGTGGAGTTTGCACATTCTCCTCGTGTCTGTGTGGGTTTCCTCTGGGTGCACCAGTTTCCTCCCAGAGTCCAAAGATGTGCGGGTTAAGTTGGTTGACCATGCTAAAATTGCCCCTTAGTGTACTGAGATGTGTAAATTAGAACGATTAGTGGGTAAAATATGTAGGGCCTAGGTGGGATTGTGATTGGTGCGGACTCGATGGGCCGAATGGCCTTGTTCGGTACTGTAGGATTTCTATGAATCTACCCACCCCAACCACCATAGCAAGTAGGACTTGGACCATGCAAAGTTCCGTTGACCTTGAGTGTGAATTTCCAGTCTTGGGGCAAGAGCAGCCAGAAAATCCCGCCCAATATCTTTGCTACAGAAATCTATGTAGGTAAATTTCAAATGTTCCCAAAAACTTGGATGTTTAAATCAGTCCTTAACTTTCAGCTACTAATGATTCAGCAATTCCATATGCTGTTGATTCAAGGGTTGTGACATTAGTTCCATCTGTTTGGCATGGTCATAATCAGGAACATGAGCCCTGCTTGATTCCCCCTCCCATCCCCACTCCTGCCCCCAATATCCTTGACCAAGGGGTGCTGAGGCCAGTTGTATTGTGCTCACTGTTCAGATCAGTTCATTCATACTGGTTACTCAATCTGTGATTTTTTTTCATGGTTTTGTGATGTACAACATAAGATAATCTTGGCAAGTCATTGGAGGAATCAACAAACTAGGAAAACCAGAAATAACTGGAAAGAAGATTGTTATTAAAAATCCATTAATCACAAATTATTCCTTACCTTCAAATCATATAAAATTTGTAGTGCTGTCATGTTTCCCCCACAAGCCTAGAGTTTCCTTTTGTAATTGATAAGTAAGGATTGTTTTGAAGATGTCTAATTTGTTTATCAGTGTTCCATTTCCTTTCATATTATTTATCATCTTAAATTTAGTGGCTCCGTAGTCAAGGCCAGTTCTGGTTTCATCTAATCTCTACATGCTGTACAAGAGACATAACAACCATGGCTTTACTTTTTCTTCCCAGCCCAAGGAGAATTGAGACCAACAATGGCAACTTCTCACTGCCATTGCAGATGCCGAGCCACTAATTTCACACTTCAAAACACAGAATGAATGGGTACAAAAACAAAGATCTCTCTTCCTATCATCCCACCTAATAGTCAATTCTTTTATCAGTTAGGCAGAAAGATGGCTAGAATTTTCCAACTGTTCATGCCAGTAGAATTTTCCCATCCCACTGCAGTGAACAGAGATTTGATTTGTCACCAAATTCTCTGTCTTTGCTGCAACAGGAGCATGTTGTGAACAGGCAGTAGGATTGCACCCCCTGGGTTCCTTAAAGGGTTGTCCCAATTTCCCACCTTTAACCTAAGTAGGATATTAAAGGAATTTCCAGAAAAGCAGCATAAACAGTCCTTTCTCCAGGGACCTTCTGATGTAATGACAGGAGATTAAGACCATCCTTTAAGAAATTTGAAGACAATTGATTAATCAAAGAGGGATGGCATGGTGGCACAGTGGTTAACAATGTTTTCTAACAACGTTAGGGACCTAGGTTCGATTCCCAGCTTGGGTCACTGTCTGTGCAGAATCTACACATTTTCCTTGTGTCTGCGGGGGTTTCCTCCGGGTGCTCCAGTTTCCTCCCACAGTCCAAAGATGTGTAAGTTAGGTTGATTGCCCATGTTAAATTGACCCTTAGTGACAGGAGGATTAGTAAGGTAAATATGTGGTATTGCGGGGATTGGGCCTGGATGGTATTGTTTTTGGTGCAGATTCGATGGGTCAAATGCCTTCTTCTGGACTGTAGGAATTCTATGATTCTATGATCGATTAAACAAAGAGAATTGTCAACAATAAAATGCTCACATTGTCACAGTGGCGGAGCATGCCAGGAAAAGCCAACAGCCAGGCAGCCCTTCTCCAATATAAAAAACAGAACCCACTCATCCCGTCCACTTGAAAACAGCAAGTAGTCAGCATAGAAGGAGCATATTTTGGAAGAATTGGCTATATTATAACTTCATTCGTTGCAAGAATGTAAAAATAAATGAAAAATCAAACACGTGGATTAAAATAACTCATTAGATCACCAATGAGAAATATTTAATTAAGAGATGGCAAAGTCTAAAACATTTTTTCAGTGAGTAAAAAAGCAGTATATTGAAAGTTGCCTTTCTATGGATGAATAAGTAATTTAGAACAACTCTAACTGCCCCCTCCCCCCAAAAAAGTTGTGCTTACTTGGCAATTAACAAAAGGAAAGCCAAGACAAACATACAGAGAAACTCAAAGCCACCAAGAACAAAGCAATCTCCTTGACTGGCTTTTGCTCATTCTACTTTGGATGAGCATCAACCTCCTTCATCTTCAGCATAGTGTGACTGCAGCATATTCAGGGTGTACTGCAGTTAATCATCAAATTTCATCAAATGCCACGAACAAGCCTGTGAATTTTGCCACCAAGAAAGGCAAGAGCTGCATTTTCATTGCAAAACCATCCCACAGTCCAAAGATGTGTAGGTTAGATTGATTGTCCATGTAAAATTGACCCTTAGTGACAAGGGTAAATATGCGGTGTTGTAGGGATTGGGCCTGGATGGTAATGTTTTTGGTGCAGATTCGATGGGTCAAAGGTTCCCCTTCAACTCATCCAGTACCCTGATTAGAATTGTATGGCCATCTTTTTGTCAATCCTGGAATTACCTACCTTGTGCCTTTGGGTGTACCTTCATGAAAAAAAACAGCAGCAGATCAAAAGGAGGGCTCATTACCATCTTCTGAGGTGTGGCAACAAAACTTGTCTTTGTAGTATCTTTACTTCCTTACTATGGGCACCATTTCACTACCAAAATGCAGTATAGATATACATCTGATATGACAACATCAAACATCATTTTGGTGAGATGTTAATGTGGGTTTTAGCATACCTTAGAAGTGCACCAAGTAGGCAGATTGTGATATCAGCAAGTGTGTAACACTGATTGAAGCCAACACTAATATTTCCAGCCTCACAGTCAGGACCCTGTCCCCTAATCTAATGTTGTTGTAAGGCATCAGCAATAGCTTTCAGGTCAGTCCTTGATTTATTTTTACTGGTTTTACCTGAGTTTGTAGAAGTTTAAAGCATATTCATTGGCGAGAACTGCTTTTTACCATTGACTGAAAAATCTAGGCCATTGCCTGAGGTATTGATGGTGCTTTGCATATTCTATCATCGTGAATTAGTCCTGATCCATTATATGCAGCACTCTGCAAAGAAATAAAGTTCTTCAACTTTGCTTTCTTTTTAAGCTGCAACTCACAATGCAGTACTTATACCTCAATCTGCTTTAAAACGGGTCTTAGCTAAATGTAGCAAACTGACAAACACAGTGAAAGCTATGCAGAATGCTCACGGCACAATCTGAGAAATGCTCATGACGAAGACTTTCGTTATGACCTCAAAGGTTTTGCTCCAACTACTTGTTCCTAGACATGGGTGCTGCAGCTTGCATCTCATTTGGCCTTCAGCATGACTGGAGATTAAGCAGAGGAAGCACAGTGGACAATGAGACCAAAGGAGGAGGATGAGAAGTGCACTCAGCAGGACAAAACAGCCTGCTTGATCACCAGCTACCCATTACCTTAAACATTCACTGCTGCCACTATCAGTATCAGAATACACTGCAGCAACCCACCAAGACATCTTCGACAGCACTTTCTAAGCCCAGAAGTTTTACCTACCAGAGGAACAAGGGCAATAGGTTCATGAGAGGATCACCTAGGGCAAAGTCCCATTCAAGTCTCGCACTATCCTAATTTGGAACCATATCAGCATTCCTTCACTATCTCTGGGTTAAAATCCTAGAACTTCCTTACTAACAGCACTGAGAGTGTACCTATATCAGATGAACTCCAGAGACCTAAGAAGTAGCTCACCATCATTCTCTCAACAGCAAAAAGAGTTGAGCGCCAATGTTGGCTTTGTCAGTAATGTTTACATCCCATGGGTGAATTAAAAAAAAGGACTCATGACAATGGCATTAAAGCCAACTTTACTGAATTGCATTCAACCTTCAAAACATTTATATGCCTAATCATCTTTTTGCCCATATAAAATGGAGACACGACAGACATGACTTCTACAGCAAAGTTGCTATTGTCTTCTGGAAAGTTTTTGAACACTGTTTTTTGGTATTCAGCATTTCTCAGGTTGTGCCGTGAGCATTCTGCATAGTTTTCACTGTGTTTTATCAGTTTGCTACATTTAGCTAACACCCGTTTTAAAGCAGATTGGGATATAAATACTGCATTGTAAGCTGCAGTCTAAAAAGAAAGCAAAGTTGAAGAACTTTATTTCTTTGCAGAGTGCTGCATATAATGGATCAGGACTAATTCATGATGATAGAATGTGCAAAGCACCATCAATACCTCAGGCAATGGCCTAGATTTTCCAGTCAACAGTAAAAAGCAGTTCTCACCAGCGACCATGCTGAGAAATACAAATTTACCTGCTTCATTGCCTGCTGCAAGATCCACGAGAAAACAATCAGCAAGGCAAAGCAGCAAGGCATATTGCTGAGGAATCCATGCCTTTTAATAACAGCAAGAGTCAAAGACATGCCCCTTGATGTCTCTCCACATCTCAAAGGCATATAAATGTTTCATCATTATTTTAAATACCTGTGAACATTTTAAGCACTCTTCAAACATTTAAAATATTCTTTAATACATTTATGAACTTTAAACACTTTTAAACTGTTATGATCCCTTTCTAAACCAATAACTTCAAAAAATTGAATTTACAGTGACCAAATTAAAGGAATCACATGACAAGATTTCAAGATCTTTCTGTAGCTTTCACTGTAAAATCAACTTCAACTAAACATTCCTTAGTAGGCAATTAACATTCTAAGCTGAGGAGAAGACATCCCCTATTAGTGTTTTAAGAGATGCAAAGACCCCATGTTACATTTATACGTTACAGCACATTTTCTGTAGAAATGCAGTCTTTGCAGGAATTAGTTGAAAGTTACTCCCAGCTTCCAACAGGCTTGTTTATCCCTGTTCCTGAGTTGGAATGATCAGAAATGATGAAAAGTCCTTCATCTTAGTCTTTTGAAAAATCCCAAAATAATCTTCAGGTGCAAGTTGATTCCTTTCCCCAACCAAGCCAAGATGAATCTTCCAGGGTCCTTGCATTTCCATAGTGTAGTCCCTTTCACCAGAGAACGTATTCGCTCCTGAATTCTGTATGGTAGCTAACAGAGGAACAAAATTTTCCCCTTTGCTAAACGCAGCAGCTGTTGTCTCTGTCTCTGTGGAAATTTCTTAGTTCAGTGTTTTCCCATCCTGTCCCGCCCGCCATGGGAATTGTAGCAAATGGGATAGGATAGGACCATGCAAAGGTCTGTTGGCCTCGGGTGGGATTTTCCGCTGTTAGGGCAAGCATGGCTGGAAAGTTCCATCCTAAGAGTCTAAATATGGTAAAGCCATCTGCTTGGTCCTTTGTTAAGAACATAACATAAGAACATAAGAAATAGGAGCAGGAGTAGGCCATCTAGCCCTTCGAGCCTGCCCCGCCATTCAATAAGATCATGGCTGATCTGTTGTGGCTCAGTTCCACTTTCCCGCCCTCTCCCCATAACCCTTAATCCCCTCTCTTATCAAGAACCCATCAACCCGCTTCTTAAAAATATTTAGCGAGGCAGCCTCCACCACTTCAACGGGCAGAGAATTCCAGAGATTCACCACCCTTTGAGTGAAGAAGTTCCTCCTCAACTCCGTTCTAAACCGCCTCCCCTTTATCTTGAGGCTGTGCCCCCTAGTCCTACTGTCTTTTTTGAGCGGGAAGAGTCTCTCCACCTCTATCCTATCCATCCCATTCATCATCTTATACGTCTCAATGAGATCTCCCCTCATTCTTCTAAACTCTAACGAGTACAAGCCTAGTTTATTCAGCCTCTCCTCATAGCTCAATCCCCTCAACTCCGGTATCAGCCTAGTAAACCTCCTCTGCACTCCCTCCAGGGCCAAAATATCCTTGCGCAGGTGTGGCGCCCAAAACTGCACACAGTACTCCAGCTGCGGCCTCACCAATGCCCTATAC
Source organism: Carcharhinus amblyrhynchos (assembly GCF_965287045.1). NCBI lineage: Eukaryota > Metazoa > Chordata > Chondrichthyes > Carcharhiniformes > Carcharhinidae > Carcharhinus > Carcharhinus amblyrhynchos. The sequence continues at coordinate 80,746,378 of NC_137331.1, read as the reverse complement.
AGCTGCAGCAAGACCTCCCTACTTTTATATTCAATCCCCCTCGCTATGAAGGCCAGCATCCCATTCGCCTTCCTGACCACCTGCTGCACCTGCAAGCTGGGTTTTTGCGACTCATGCACAAGGACCCCGAGGTCCCTCTGCACCGTCGCCTGCTGCAGTTTTCTTGCACGTCAATTTAAATAACACTTAACGTGGGTGTCCCCAGACCGCACAGCTCTCTCACCCATTTGCTGACTCGTTTCATTATCCCGTTTTATCTTTAATTAAAGAGAAAGTTTAAAACAAAGCCACCTTATAAAAATGTGCATGCGTACAAATTGCTTTAACAAGTTTGACTACCGCGTGACTAAAAATTTATTTTGCTCCTCTAGTTTCTACAATGTTATTAGCTCAATTTGCTTACAGTTTTTATTGTCCATTATAACCAAAGGCATTAAGGGACATGGGACACATAAAAATCTATCAGACTCAGTTTTAAAATTAGCAATTGATCAAATGTGAACTTCAGTTTGGGGAAAGGGTTCCAAACTTCCATCAACCTTTACGTGATAAACCAGTTCCTAATCTCTCTTCTGGAAGAGCTAGTTCCATTTTTCTTTTACTAAGTCCCCTTGTTCTAGACTGCCCAAAGTGGATGCTTTTCCCAATTTTATCCTCTGTTCCCCTTAATATTTTGAAAAGGTCAGTCAAATCATCTTTTACCAACTAAATTCAAAGAAATACAATACCTGTTTTTTGATCTCTCTGATTTGTGAACACTTGATGGCCTGTAGTATTCCAGAACTTGCACACTGCACTTGCTCCAAGGCCAATATTGTTTAATCTTCCTAAGGTGCAGTGTCTGGAACTGCTTACAATATTCCAGTTTCATGTGATATTTTGCATAAAGTATTGTCCTTGCTTCTGCTCAATTAGAAGAGAAGCAAATTTGTTAAAAGCATATTCTATATTTGCCCCATGACACTCTTTAATATTGAATTGTTTTAATTTTCAAATCCCAGAAAGAAAGTGATTTACATAAAATATCAAACCAGGCCAAGGGTATTCTGACTTTGTGGAACTATATTGGCTGCTCACGTTTTCAAGTTTAAAATTTTTACCTGAGTGGCTGGAATAATCAGTTGAGGAGGGTTCAAATGTCTCCCCTCTTTTCCCACTCCTCATTTGACTCTACATGAAAAAGGTACTTGCCAATTCAGTGACTATTTAACTATTTACACACATTGATCATGGAAGATACAATCAGGCTGGCTTTTTCGAGTGTTAACATAGAAACAGATTAGCTTTATTATACTTAATGCGATCTAAGTAAACATTAATACAATATGTTCTGACATTTGCATACACACACACACACACACACACACACACACACACACACACACACACACACACACACACACACACACACACACACACACACACACACAGATACAAATAGATTGCAGAGAGGGGAAGGATAAATTAAACAAGTTAGAGCTCAGTGAAATAAATGGGCTATCCAGTCTGTGGAGGTGAGTATTAGCTGGCTTCATGTTCAATTCTTATCAATTGCAGCACCCCCTCCCCCATCCTTGCCCTCATAGTAAAAATCTTGTCTAATTTTCCTTATCTTCAACGCTGATGAAGCTTCACCCAAACTCAAAACGTTAGCTCTATTCTCTCTCCACAGATGCTGTCAGGCCTGCTGAGACTTTCTGGGATTTTCTGTTTTTGTGTCAGATTCCAGCATTTGCAGTATTTTGCCTTTATCTTCATGTTGAAATTGGTGATCTTACTACTCCCTCGGTGGTTGTGGAGCTTCTGGTGTTGTGGCAATTTAAAGACATAGATGGCTACTTTGGCTTTTTCTTCGAGAAAGAAGTGTAGGGTTGATTTGCTTCAAGAAGACTACCTGTATCAGGGTTGCTCCTTGGTGGCTATAGTCGGAATACAGGGTTCAAAAGCTTTTAGATTGGATTGGAAAGAGAGGGAGGAACAAGGAACCCCTTGTAGGTCTTCTCTCGTCAGCGTCTCAGCTGCTTGCCCTCCTACTGTAGTTAATGCAGCAACATAGATACACAAAAGGTTGGTGTGTCACATGACCATCACTCAGTGATTCAAATATGACCATTACTAATGTATCCCCTGGGAACCCCTCTCACACAATTTTTTAACTAAGAAAGTTCCATATCAATGCATTTTTGGTTCAAAACTTGCTGAAAGTGCATAGCATCAGGAAATAGCCCACCTGTTACTTACTCAATGTGCACATAGCAAAAGGAAAACTGTTTTTCTCTTTACAGAGACTGATTAACCTGTTTGTATTTTCAGTACCTTGTGTTTTTATTGCACAGGTCTAAGTTCACCCCTCAAGGTGAAATATATTGTTTAACCAAGTTGTGCTTTGTTCATTATTTTTATTTAATTTCACTTGTAACTACTGATAAATGAAATATGGAAATAAGACAAAATTAAGTCATAAAAGCTGTGTTCAAAAACTGCAAATAGTGAAATATTTTGATAGATTAATCCCCAATAAACACATTAATTTATATGAAATAGAAAAACTTATTTTTGAAAGATCAACTTGTTTATGCCAGTACAAAACTTAGCACCACATCCAATGAAGTACCACACATGGGATTTAGGTACATTTTCAAACAGGGGAGGGAATGCACTTGGAGATTATTCCTATTTCATAATCAGTCTTAAAAGGTCACATGCTCCCAGGAATGACAAAGTTTCTCCTGACTGGTGACTGCACAATTTATAACTGCCTGGTTTCCAAAGCGATCCAAAATATCAAAATACTTCAGAAAGCAGAAAGAATGGAAGAAAAGGATCAATGTTGCATTTCCAATTAAACTACCTCTCGCCTAATTGAAACCTTCAGGAGATTAACCTAAAAATAGAGGGCAAAGTGACCTTGAATTAAACTGATGTGGTTTGTCAAATTAACTGCAATATTAATCTAGTGTGAACTTTATTTTTGTTAGGGAAAAGAGAGTGGAGTAATTCATACTAGCTAAAAATGGTCCTAGAACTAGTGAGATGTTGAAAATACATTGGGTATAAGGTTCAAAGGTAAAGCCTCCCCGTATTTGACAAAGATAAACCAAACTTGATGCAGATAATTCATTCAGTCAGGAAGTAGGAAAAGAGGAATATGAAAATGGAAAGGCAGCTGTAGCATTCTGTAAACCTGTTTGATAAAAGTTAATTCCTGCTGAATTTGGGTTAAAAGGTGAGATGAAGTTTCACTGAGATCCTTCTGTTTACTATAAAGTGAAATGGCCCCAAGCACACCCTAAGCAAGCTTTCTACCTGTCAATATCAGGTCTAACATATGGCACATTAAAGTCTATGCAAATTGTGGGTAATTAGCCCCAGTGCACGCATACATTGGTCCCTGCCATTGCTTTAAAGAAAGACCCAGTTGTCGCAGCCCATTGAATTTCAGCTTTTGGTGCATCTACAATTGTGAGAAATTATGCGCCCGATTCTTCCATTGCGACCCGCAGCTTTTCTGGCGGGTCGGGTCAGGAGATGCGCATGTCGCCCATTTCACGGGTTCCCCGCCAGCTTTTACAACCCGCGCAGATCTCCCAAGCAGAAAAAAATGGCGCCACCGGGAACACGCAGAAAACCGACAGGAAGTGAGGTAAGTCATTTGAATATGTTTTAAATATACTTTGAATGTATTTTAAATGCAATTCTCAGACTCGGCATGGAACTTGCCGGTCCCGATTGAATCTCCCACCCCGCCAGGCATACTTCATTCTGGCGGAGTTTAGAGTAGATCCCCACGTTCAGGGAATTAGTGGAGGCCCCACCAGAGTGAAAGGGGGCAATCAGGGCCCCCCAGGGGGTCAGGTGGTAGGGGGTGGTGCCCCCTGGGCATGGGGACCGTGGCAGTGCTGGTCTGCGTCCCCAGCACTGCCCAAGGGGTAAAATGCCCATGCCCAGAGGACACCTTGGCACTATCCACTAGGTATCGGGCAGTGCCAAGGCGTAGGGGCCCATTATGGGTTGGGCCAAGGGGCAATTGGTGGAGGTGGGGGGGATCCTGTAGCCACTCTGCGGAATCTGTCTGGGCTGGAGGGAGGCCAGTGATTGGGGCGGGCTGGAAGGGTGGTCTAATGGGGGGGCCTGCCTTTCAGGGAGGGCAGTCTGATCCCAGAGGGGATCTGCTGGGTTTAGGGGTGGGGTATGGAGGGCGTGGGGGCTGGACATCGGGGTGCTCTGGGATGGGGGGGTGTCAGGGCTAGCCTGGGATTTGTTGTGGGGGACCGCAAGCAGGCCATGCAGAGCACTGGAAGGACAATATCGTGGGGGGTCTTGGGTTGGCCAGTGATCAAGCTGGCCAGCAAACAGGAAGCCTGACAGATCGGAACCACTGCACATGCACAGAGAACCAGAACTGTCAGACTCTGGCATGAATAGGCCCTGCCCACCCCCACCTCCCCCCACCTCCCCCCACCGTGTTATTAATGATATTTATGATTGTGACCTCTGCAGTGCACAAAGTGGGGAGATTCAGGTCTGAAAAAACAGTCGTGATCTGGGATAGCTTTCCCAAGAATTCAGCACTTTTGGGAGAATCGCCCCCTCTAGTGCTGTTCCAGCCCTCAATAATATCGAACTTCACAGTGTTTGCACCACTGGGGTGGCACATTTTGAGCCAGTTAGGCCAAAATTTGTGAGGATTGGCAAACAGTGTGAGATTACCCCTCCTCACATACTTTCTTATCTTGTATCAGAGCTCCGCTTTTCTGGTCCAGGCTTCCAAACTGGGCTCTTCAGAAATGCAGAGTGTACCTGGTTCTCAGAGTCCTTCCTCAGAAGGTAGGATCATCAGCCATGCCCAATTTTTATGGCACTGCCACTAACTGGTGTATTCTCATAGGTCTTTATTCACTAACACAGTGAAAAGTTTTGGCACATTTAACTAGTGTGATAACGACCATGTGTGAGTGAGGTACGTGGGTACACAGGGTCGGGTGACAGGCTGGTAGGTGAAGATTGGTAGTGACAAGGTGGGTGGGAAGGCAGGGTGGGCAGTGTGTCAGCTGGTTATGGTGGGTGATAGTTGGTAGGATGATAGAGCAATTAGAGATGGACAACGAATGGTGGCCTCACCAGTGAAATTCACATTCCTTGAAAAGAAAGTAGCAGGGTGGGTGGGTGTCTCTGCAGAGTGTGCCATCTTCTATGTAGTCAGTCTGCTCCACGTTGTACCAATCGTGGAGATGAAGAGGAGGCAGACAAACACTAGAGACTCAACTTGAAAACATGAGGAGGTTTTACATAATGCCAACTTCAGGTTTGAAAGGATGGATAGGGTGGTGAGGTCAAGTTAGGTCAGACTGGGGAGGAAGCTGAAGGTTGGAGGGGCTGATCAGAGGTTTGGGACATTGAAATGTCAATGGAAGAGAAAGAGTTAGGAGAAGTCAGAAGGTCAGGGAGAGTTGGAGGATTGGGAGGAGTTGGAGGATCAGGGAGTTGGAAGGTCAGGAAGGGAGTCAGAGGATTGGAGGAGTCAGAGGGTCAATGGGAGTCAGAGGGTTGGGGGTCTCAGAGGGTTAGGAAAGGAATCAGAGACTCAGGGGAGTCAAATGACTGAGATAATTGGAGGATCGGGAGAGTCGGAGGGTTTGGGGGTCTCAGAGGGTTGGGACAGAGTTGGGAGGCTTGCGGGGTAGTCAGGTTGAGTTGGTGGAGTCAAGGGCTGGGGAGTACGTGGGAAACAAGCTGAGCAGGAAGGGCCAAAGGGATAATCAGAAGTCGGGAGGCAACGGGAGTTGTCAGTGTGATTGATTACGTTTGGTTCCCCAAAAATAAGAACTAGTTTTAGTCCTTCTAACATCTCCTGAATAACTATTCCAGTAAGTGAATTGGAACCATCCAAAGTCTCTGACTCTAACTCAGAGTTAGAGGCTTTTTCAGGGGGTTCATGATGCAGTGGAATTGACTATCAGAAGTCCAAACTTTCTGGACAATTCCCACATAGTCAATGCATCAGGACTTAGGACTAGGACTAGGACTAGGGGGCACAGCCTCAAGATAAAGGGGGGGCTGTTTAGAACGGAGTTGAGGAGGAACTTCTTCACTCAAAGGGTGGTGAATCTCTGGAATTCTCTGCCCATTGAAGTGGTGGAGGCTGCCTCGCTAAATATTTTTAAGATGCGGGTTGATGGGTTTTTGATAAGCGAGGGGATTAAGGGTTATGGGGAGAGGGCGGGAATGTGGAACTGAGCCACGACAGATCAGCCATGATCTTATTGAATGGCGGAGCAGGCTCGAAGGGCTAGATGGCCTACTCCTGCTCTTATTTCTTATGTTCTTATGTTCTTATGACTTCTGAGGAGTCATGTAGTGCAACTTGTGGGGAGAATACTGCTGGGGTACAACAATCCAGAGATCAAAAGATCTAGACCGATGTGTTTTCTTTAACAAGAGCAGGCAGTAGTATAATGGGCTGAATAGCTTCCGTTTGCAAGTGAGAATTCTATAATTCAGTGTTATATAGAGTTACAGTGAGATAATGAGCAGATACAGGTCAGTGAGTGTTCTGGCTAAGCTGTACATGTTTAGATGCTACTATATAAAAAATGTTTGGATTGAGGTAGCCTTGTGAGAAATAGTGTTTTTTTTAACTGCATTTGCTTTGAAGGCATAAAGGGATAAAGATACTGAACCCGTCAACACTATGTCCAACAATTTTATCAGGCTCACTGTGCTTGAAATACCATGGTTTCATAAAAGACTCCTAATGAGCTGTTTGTTAAAAAAAAATTTAAATAGCTAGTAGTTAATATTTAACTATTTGCCTCAAACTCTTTGACTCTTTGGTTTTGATCAATGAAAGTCTCTTCAAGCTTAGAAACATTATGTTCTCAGCTGGGATTTCCTTCAGCAGCTGGTAGTTTTTAAAGAATATTAATACCGTGTATGTAAATATTAATCATGAATATTTAATGAATTTGACATTTTGAAGGAAGTGCTTGCTTCTTTTCATTATCCTAATAGCTTTTTAGGTCGACAGTGAAAACCATATAGATGGCTCTGCAGAGTGTGTCAGCGTTCTATGTAGTCAGCCTGCTCCGCATTGTACCAATCGTGGAGATGAAGAGGAGGCAGACAAACACTGGAGACTCAACTTGAAAATATGAGGTGGTCTCACATAACGTCAACTTCAGCTGAAGACAACAGTTCTGTTTCCCCCTCAGCAAAGGCGCCTTTGATCATTCAGACATAAATCTAAATCTGTGACTTTACCAGCTGCCTCACAGCTAGTAACTCTGAAGCAGGAATGCTGTCTTCTTCAAAGAACATGTTCAAACCAGTTCTGATCTCGGTTTTTCCTTTATACTTCATGCAGATTTTGTTGGGCTCACATCGTATTTTCGCTTTAATTGGTGGATTGAAATCAAATGGAAACCTTTTTGATATTCTATCCATTTCGTGGGTTGGTGTGATGTGCAAAATATTTATTTGGAGATTAACGTTCTTAGTGAAATGAATGAAACAGTGTAACTGCCCTACAACAATACAACAAAGAAAATATTAAATATTTATGTAGAAAGACAAAACAAAATATCAAACCAAAGATGAAGTAGCAAGTCAGTCATTAAAATTACTATAATTAAATTCAATGAGCTACTGTAATTGAAACTATGTGAGATCTAATTTCCTCTGACAGTGCACTGGTTAACACATTCATGGCAAATTCTGTTTAAATATTTTAACTCAGCCATTAATCTATTTAGGAAATAGGACTTTGGAGCAGGAGTACGTCATTCAGCCCCTCAAGCCTGTTGCGCCATTTGATAAGATCTGATTGGTCTGATTGTGGTCTCAACTCTCCTTTCCTACCTGCTCCACTATAGCCCTTGATTCCCTTATCTACTGAAAATCTGTTCAACTTAGCTTTGAGTGAATTCAGTAATCCTGCTTCCACTGCTCTCTGGGGAAGAGAGTTCCACGACTAAGGAGTCTCTGACAGAAAAAAAACTAATTTACATCTTAAAAGGGAGAACTGAGCTAACCAACCTACCCCGCCTTCCACACCGCCCCCCCGCCCCCTCATCCAGATAAGGCCAATTCCCTTATGAATTCCTACATTGAAACAGTCTCCACGACACTCTCGAGTAGTGCATTCTTTAAGACTCACTGCATGAAAATGATTTATCTCATGCCTTCATTGCTTCTTTTGCCAGTGACTTTAAATCTGTACCCTCTTGTTCCTGATCCTTTCACAAGTGGGAACATTTTCTCCCTGTCTGGTGTGCCAAGACCTCTCATGATTTTGAATACCCGTATCAAATCTCCTCTCATCCTTCTCTTCTCCAAGGAAAACAATCCCAACTTCTCCAATCTATCTCCATAATTAAAGATCATCATACCTGGAACTAACTATTCTTGTGAATCTCCTGCACTCTCTCCAATGTCTTCACACCTTTCCAGAAGTGCAGCACCCACATTTGGACAATATACTTCAATGGAGGCCAAACTAGTATCTAATAATAAGAGGTAATGTCATTTCGGAAATTCTGCATTTGTTCACGCTTTCTCCTTCAAGGGAATATGCCTTGACTGCACCTGATCAATCCCTTATTTGATGGTAGCCCATTGATCATTTTTGCTGCCAACCACTGATTGCAATTTATTCAGCCCAGATCCATTATTACCCCATTGAAATTGGCTTTCCCTCAATTACTTTTCTTATTCTAGATAGTTCTGTGGTCTTTTCAAAAGCCAATGTAAATCTTATGTTACAATGTTCACTGTCCCTCAAATGTTCTCCTACTAAGGTAATGCATTTTGGAAAATCCAGAACGGATAGAAGATATGCAGTAAATGGCAGAATCCTTAAGAGTGTTGATAGGCAAAGGGATCTTGGGTGGACAGGGACACAGGTGACTGAAAGTGGCAATGCAGGTGGAAAAGCTAGTCAAGAAGGCATACAGCATGCTTGCCTTCATCGGCCGGGGTATTGAGTTTAAAAATTGGCAAGTCATGTTACAGCTTTATAGAACCATAGTTAGGCCGCACTTGGAATATAGTATTCAATTCTGATCGCCATATTACCAGAAGGATGTCGAGGTTTTGGAGAGGGTACAGAAAAGATTTACCAGGATGTTGCCTGGCATGGAACGCATTAGCTATGAGAAGAGGTTGGAGAAACTTTGTTCTCACTGGAGCGACGGAGGTCAAGGGGAGACCTGATAGAAGCCTACAAGATTATGAGAGGCATGGACAGAGTGGATATTTCCAGGGTGGAAGGCTTTTTCCAGTGTTGAAGAGTCAATTACTAGGGGGCATAGGTTTAAGGGGCAAGGGGCAAGATTTAAAGGAGATGCACGAAGCAAAATTTTTTACGCAGAGTAGTGGGTGCCTGGAACAAGTTGCAGGGGGAGGTAAAGGAAACGGATACGGTAGTGACTTTTAAGGGGCGACTTGACAAGTACATGAATAGGATGGTAATAGAGGGATATGGTTCCAGGAAGGGTAGGGTGTTTTAGTTAAGTCAGACAGCATGGTCAGTGCAGGCTTGGAGGGCTGAAGGGCCTAATCCTGTGCTATAATTTTCTTTGTTCTTTTGTTCTTTGTTCTTTGATATTTGCCAAGAATAAGGGTAGAATTCTCCCATAAAAATTCTAAGTGTCATAACAGTTTTACAGGCGTTCTCCACACCACAATCCACCCACGCTCAGTCACCTTTTTGAAGAGTTGGGCATTTTATGAACCAGCCCCCTGCAAGCCCACTGCCGAGAGCTACATATATGTGCCTTTGGGCTACTGTATGTCATTCCTCTCACCTTATTTTAAAGAGGATATGCAGGTACACTATAGGATGCAAAACAGATTTATGAGGATAACATCAGAACTGAGGGGTAACTGAATAGAGATTGTTAAAATAATGAACATTTCTGATAAACTATTCACGGATAATGTTTTTTCCACTTATGGAGTTGAGCAAAACATATTTTCACCATAAATTTCATAAAGCTATTGGCATTGTTCTTGCTTTCTCTTTGGCTTTCCCAGCCTTTCCCTCAGACCATGTATCAATGTAATTCACCCACCCGATTTTTCTTCTTTCTCTTCTGTTTTTACCCTAAATTTCTCCTACAATTGTTATCAAGGGCTGTTGGATTTTTGATTCCAATGTCCAAACTTGGTTATCTTTCTCTCTCTAACTGTACTAAGTAAGATAAGAGCATCACCAGGAAAACAAACCGAAGAAACATCTTTACCCAGAGAGTGGTGAGGATGTGGAAGTCGCTACCCCCAGGAGTGGTTGATGTCCATAGGACTCTTAAATCGGACTCGCAGGTGGAGGATGTGGTCAAGAAGGCGTATGGTGTACTGGCCTTCATTAATCGAGGGATTGAGTTTAGGAGTTAGGAGGTAATGCTGCAACTTTATAAGACCCTTGTCAGACCCCACTTGGAGTACTATGCACAGTTCTGCTCGCCTCACTACAGGAAGGATGTGGAAGCTATTGAGAGGGTGCAGAGGAGATTTACAAGGATGTTGCCTGGATTGGGAGGCATGCCTTATGAAGACAGGTTGAGGGAACTAGGTCTCTTCTCCCTGGAGAGACAAAGGTTGAGAGGCGACCTGATAGAGGTTTATAAAATGTTGAGAGGTGTAGATAGGGTGGATTCTCGGAGGCTATTTCCCAGGGCTGAAGTGGTCGCTACAATAGGACACAGGTTTAAGGTGCTGGGAAGCAAGTACAGAGGAGATGTTAGGGGTAAGTTTTTCACTCAGAGAGTGGTGAGTGAGTGGAATCGGCTATCGTCGGTGGTGGTAGAGGTGAGCTCGCTGGGGTCTTTTAAAAGACTTCTGGATGAGCATATGGGATCTAATGGCATTGGAAGTTACAGATAGTTCTATGGCTTGGTAGGTATAGATGTGATCAGCGCAACTTGTGGGCCGAAGGGCCTGTTTGTGCTGTAGTGTTCTATGTTCTATGTTCTATGTGAATCGTATAAGAGGAGGCAAAATAAACATATGAGAGAGAAGGGATTAAAGAGTTATGCTGAGAGTTAGATGAGGAAGAATGGGAGAAGGCTGAAGTGGAACATTAATATTAGTGTGGTATTGTTGGAATAAACCCAAAATTAAAAGATACAAGATGGTTACCTGGCACAAGATGGACTCTGTGAAAAGACATTAAGATGTGCTGTCTTAGGCACAGATATTGCACAACGAGTTAAATCCTGTTAGTGTCTAATTACTACAAGAAATAAATCAGACCTTGAGGCCCAGATGATCACCTTAGCTTGAGATAAGACAGAACCAAAACAATGAAGTTTGTTAACAAGATCAGTCATTGAAAGAAGGACATAAATGTATAACGATGTGCTAACTGCTGATGTCTGTACTTGTCTACTCGCCGAAATGTATAATGATGTGCTAACTGCTAATGTCTGTACTTGTCTACTCTATGTATAACGATGTACCAACTGCTAATGTCCATACTTGTCCACTATTTGAAAATGTATAAAAGAAGCTCAGCTGCCATTTTAAAGTTGAGAAGGTGACTGCGAGCACTGCAGAGAGCCCAGCACTTCTCCCAGAGCTTTGTCTGATTAACTCCATGTTGAATCTTTAAATCTGACTCCAAGTGGTGATTTTCCCACAACAGTATCATATGGAGTTAATCTAATTGTCTGAAGACTGACAATGTGATGATGGGGACCTTGCAGGCAGCTGAGATGGATGATCCACTCGACACTTTGAACTAAAGATGGTTCAGTCTTGTCAGTGCATTCATATGCTGGGCCCCGCTATTCTTGAAGATGCAAATGTTCTTGCAGTCTCCTCATCTAACAATTAGAAGTTTAATTATCCGTCATCATTCATGAGTGGATGTGGCAGGACTGCAGAGCTTTAATCTGATCTGGTGGTTGTGTGTGTGTCTAGCTATAGCCATAGCATGCTGATTCTTCTGTTTAATGTTTATGTCATTGTGTATTGTTGTTTCACCAGAACTTCAATTTTAGGATATCTGATGCTGCTCCTTGAGTGGTCTTCTACATTCTTCATTAAACCAGATTTGATCCCCTGGCTTAATGGTAATAGTGGAGTGGGAAATCTTTCCCAGCTGTGATTAGATTGTGGTTAATTCCAGTATAGCCCATGGCGCTTAGTATTGCATGGACGCTTTATGCATGTTAAAGTTTTATTCTACATAACTGTTCAGTCTGGACTTTTTCTAAGCTCTTCTTCTATACTGTTGCATTCTTTCCCAGTGAATGTGCAAACTTTGATATTGAGCTACTTGCTCCTAACATCTAATCATTAATATGAATTAACATCCTTGTTTACTGCCTTTCTCCAATCTGGATAATTATCTTCTTTCCCTTGTTTTTTAACAAGTTTTCCTCCCATTAAACTATTTGCCCAGGTTCCACATACCCAAACCATTGAGCCCACCACTTCATACCTCACCAAAGGCTTTTATATGAGTTCCACATAGTTATCCATGTCTATTTCTTTATCCTCTGTTCAACAAATTCCTACGGGTTAGGAAGCAAGGTCTAGCCATTTGGAATCTGTGACAACTTTTTATATATATTTTCTCTCTTGATATTTTTCTTATAGTATAGATTCCAGTATTTTTCCAAAACTGACATTAAGCTGACTGGTCTACAGTTCTTAAGTTTTGTTCTGTCTCTCTTTTTATACAGGAATAATATTAACTGTTCACCAGCCCTCTGGCACAACCCCCTTTTTGATGGAACATTTATATAAAATTATCTCTGGCCTGGTTTTGTTGAGAATGCATGGGTGTATACCATCTGGACCTGATGTTTTAACCTCTTTCAGTCTTGTTAGCTTACCAAATCATTTTCTCCCTATCTAAACTACCTCCAATAATACTCATTTTCACCTTATTCCTTAATTACTTCAATAGAATTTGAGACAAATTATTCAAAGCTTTTGCTATTTCTCTATCATTACACACAAGTTTTCTTTCTCATGCTTCAGTCATCTCCCCCTACTTCAATTGTCTGTTTATTATTTGTGTCCAGGCATCATATTATTCATTCCTCGATAATTTGATTTTGTAGTTTTACTTCATCTTCCTGTTGTTTTTTTCAACTTCTCTTCTGAGTCCTTAGCATATCCTTCATTTAGCTTCTAGTGACCTATCCCTTGATATCATTATCCACTCACACTGCCCTATAATTAGTTTATTTATTTTTGATTTTTCTTGAATTCTGTTGATTGTCCTTTTAAAGATTTCAAACTGTTTGATCCACGTGTGCATGCGTGTGTGCGTGTACACGTTTATGTGTGTGCATGCATGTGAGTGTGTGTATACACGTGTATGTGCATGCATGTATGTGTGTACGGTTATGTGTTGGGCAAAATTTCAAAAGCTCATGCTGTCTCACATTCCCGCATGCTGTGGAGGTTTGAATGGTGTGGCAGCCTACGGATTGTAACCAAGTTGCTGCTGAGAACTTATTTCTGCCACTAAATCATGTTTAAGTGATTGGGCCAAGAAGGAAGTTGTTGAGACAAAAATGAAAAGAAAACACTGAATAATTCATTAACTTGGCAAAGTAAGGACACCAATTGCACAAGGGCACCTTGCTTCAACGATGAAGCCATTAAACACTTTGCAGGAATTAGAGCAAAGGAGTAATGTCCTACTTTCCAACGATGGAAGAAAGGTCATGAAGGCTGTGGCAGGAGGTGACTGGAGTCAGTAACAATAGCTGAACCTTTCCAGGAATATAGATTAAGTTCTGACAAAAAGTTTAATGGCCTCACCAGGAGGAGGATGTGAATGTGATCCTCTCCATAGATGTAAAACTAGGAGCTCTTTAACAACTACTACGTATTACATGGCTCCATGGTAACAAGTCAGACACTCCGTAAAATGAATTACAGATGCCAAAACGTTGGAGAAACTGTCAATTAAAGTTTTAAACAATCAAATTTTCCTGGGAGAAATCATGTACAGTAAGAAGTCTCACAGTTTGAAATCTTTATTTGTGCTACCAAATAAACTTGTTGGACTTTAACCTGGTGTTGTGAGACTTCTTACTGTGCTTCCCCCAGTCCAACACCAGCATCTCCACATCATAGAAATCATGTACTCAGTCATCTGTGATTAGATTATACTGTGCCTTTAAGAAATGTATTTATATCATGTTTTTTGTGAGGTGTATGTTCTGTTTATATGGTGCTGATTTGACTGTACCAGGTAGCTCACATGCTGAGGATGCAGGCTAACAATTGACCTCAGATAATGGGGTGTTTTATTTTAATCTGGGTAAATGCATTTTTGTTTGTTTTTGATTTGTGCCCTGGGGCTTCAGAGCTGTGTTTGATTAGGTTGATTGACAAGAGACAGAGGATGAGGACCTAAGTGTACAGTGAAAAGCAAAACACTTCTGCTTGGTTCTGCAAGAAGTAAGGTGGCTCTGTTTTTTTCTCTCTCTCTCCCTGGAGGCTGATGTTTTGAGAGTCAGAAGATAGGTGTCTCTCTGTCTCTCTCTCTCTAGAGATGTTCAAAGGTCCTAAAACTGTTAACAAAAACAAATGTGTAAGGCTGTGTGGCGCCACCTGATTTTGAAGAGGAGTTTAGGTCTATGCAAGGAATATTGCTTAAATTGAACTAATAGAGACAGGTTAGCATTTGTCATGTTTGAATATTTCAATTAGTAAAAGTTAAGTTAAATCATTATAGTTAAACTGTATTGTTAAATAAAGTTTGTTTTGGTAAAAGCTTCTTAGTGTGTCAATAGTAAATCTGGAGTAAAACATTTTATCCTCTCACTAATGTCAAAATTTTTTAAAAAACCGTTGAAGTAAAATCAGGTTTCATAACATATTTTGAGGTTTCTGCTCAGGTACCATAACACATCCTCTTTAAAAAATAAATCTTGTACTTGCCATACTGACGTACACCCCACACTCTGGCTTTCAAGTACTTTTACGGTCCGTCATTATCTAAAGAATCATAGAAGCTTGGAATCATTGAATCATACTGCCCATCGGGTCTTCAGTAACACATTAGGAACACCTGAACTCCCATCTAATCCCATCTGCCCATTGTCCTGAATGTTATGATGTCCTAAGTGCTCATCCAGATACTTTCCAAAGGATGTGAGGCAACTCACCTCTACCACCCTCACAGGCAGCATATTCCAGACCATCACCAACCACTGGGTAAAAAAGTTTTTCCTCACAGCCCCCAAAACTTCCTACTCCTCACCTTGAACCTGTGTCCCCTCACAACTGACCCTTCAACTAAGGGAAACAGCTGCTTCTTATCCATTCTGTTTATGTTCCTCATAATCTTATACTCCTCAATCAGGTCACCCCTCAGTCTTCTCTGCTCCAATGAAAACAACCCAAGCTTACCCAATCTCTCTTCATAACTGAAATGTTCCATCCCAGGCAACATCCTGGTGAATCTCCTCTCCACCCTCTCCAGTGCAATCACATCCTTCCTATAATGTGGTGACCGGAACTGCACACAGTGCTCTAGCTGTGGCCTCACCAAAAGTATGATACAACACCAATATGATTTTTATAATCTATGCCTCGATTGATAAGGGCAAGTGTCCCATATGCCTTTTTCACTGCATTGCTAACATGACCTTCGGTATGTAGGATATCATAAAGGATATATGAGCTGTGCTTCAGTTCATTGTCATCTCTGAATGATCAGATTCCAAGTTCAAGTTCCATCCCAGGACCTGAGAACAATCATCAAGGCTGACACTCCACTGCAGTACTGAGGGACCGCTGCATTCTTGGATGAGACATTTAACTGAGGCCCTGTCTGTCCTCTTGTGACATTATGTTGAAGAGAGTCACCAGGTTATCCTTGGTATTCTATTCGATATATAGCCCTCAGTCAAAATTACAAAAGATGGATTAACTGGTCATTATCACATTCCCTTGCATTTCTGACATTATAACAGTGACTATATCTCAAAAATAAAAATACTTCATTGGCAGTGAAGTGCTTTGGGATGTCCATTTGGCAAGGTGCTGTACCAAAGACTGCTACATAAGGTAAAGGTGCACAGTGTTACGGGTAATGTAGTAGCATGGATAGAGGATTGGTTAACTAACAGAAAGCAAAGAGTTGGGGTAAATGGCTGTTTTTCTGGTTGGTGATCAGTGACTAGTGGCGTGCCTCAGGGATCAGTGTTGGAACCGCAATTGTTTAAGATTTACATAGATGATTTGGAGTTGGGGACCGAGTGTCAAATTTTGCAAATGACACTAAGATGGGTGGAAGAGCAAAGTGTGCAGAGGATACTGAAAGGCTGCAAAGGGATATAGATAATCTGAGTGAGTGGGTGAGGGTCTGGCAGATGGAGTATAATGTTGGTAGATGTAGGTCATCCATTTTGGTAGGAATAACAGCAAAATGACTATTATTTAATGGTAAAAAATTGCAACATGCTGCTGTGCAGAGGGACATGGGTGTCCTTGTTCATGAATCACAAAAAGTTGTTTTGCAGGTGCAGCAGGTAATTAAGAAGGCAAATGGAATTTTGTCCTTCATTGCTAGAAGGATGGAGTTTAAAAACAGTGAGATTATGTTGCAGCTGTATAAGGTGCTGGTGAGGCCACACCTTGAGTACTGTGTAGAGTTTTGGTCTCCTTACTTGAGAAAGAATATACTGGCACTGGAGGGTGTGCAGAAGAGATTCACTAGGTTGACTCCGGAGTTGACAGGGTTGGCTTATGAGGAGAGACATAGTAGATGGGGCTATATTCATTGGAATTCAGGAGAATGAGGGGAGATATTATAGAAACATATAAGACTATGAAGGAAATAGATTGGATAGAAGTAGGGAAGTTGTTTCCACTGGCGGGTGAAACTAGAACTAGGGGGCATAGCCTCAAAATAAGGGGAAACAGATTTAAGACTGAGTTGAGGAGGAACTCCTTCACACAAAGGGTTGTGAATCTGTGGAATTCCCTGCCCAATAGAGCAGTTGAGGCTACCTCATTGAATGTTTTTAAGGCAAGGATAGATAAATTTTTGAACAGTAAAGAATTAAGAGTTATGGTGAGCTGGCAGGTATGTGGAGCTGAGTCCACAAAAAGATCAGCCATGATCTTACTGAATGGCAGAGCAGGCTCGAGAGGCCAGATGGCCTGCTCCTGCCCCTAGTTCTTATGTTCTTATGTCTTGTAATTGTGAATGGTGCTACATAAATTCATGCCTTTCTAGGATATGCACTCCAGATCTACCATCTTTCTTTCTAAATTGGGGGTGTACGGCCAATATGTAAATATAGTATACAAGAATCCAAATGTACAGTGCACAGCATAGCCTTTTGTGGGAATGAAAGGAATAACAGATTTGTTTGCAAAATTCAAAGGGTAGCAGCAGTTGTTATGTGGGAGGAAAAGTATGCAAGTCTAATTTTGTATATTGCACAGTGGTAAAATTATGCTTTATCAAATTAAACATTGTTTTAAAACTTCCAAAACAAAGTCAAAATGAAAAATTTTACTAACTGTTAAATTTATTTTAAGCAAACAGATTTCTTCCATTCATGTACTAACCAGTTCTACTGAGACTTTGTTAGCCGCTAAAATCAGACATATTTCTTTCAGACTCATTTGGCCAAGAGCTTCAAACTCATCACACCATCCCTCCCCACTCCCATCCCCATCATCAGCTTTATTGATTTCATCAGGGCCTTTGATAGCCTTTGCTCTGGGAGGATCTCTCTTCATAAAGCATCCCATCAAGGATGGTGACAACAATTGAGAAGATCTATGAAAATCCCAGATGCTGTGTTGCAGGACAGAAGCTGGTTAATGCAACTGACTAACTATTCAATGGATCAAGCTAACCAAGAGTAATCATGGATTGAAATGGATAAATGATGTGAACTTATAGATTTGGACTTTACTGATGACATTGCTGCCCTGTTAGACAGCATAACTGGGTTTTCAACAGCAATTATCTCAACCAGTAACCAGGCTGAGGGAGTGGGACTTACCATAAACATCAAGAAAGCAAACATGCTGACAGAAAGCCACCAACAAACAGCAGGGATTTTATGGGGTGTCATGTCCCAAACCGCATCCCTCTCTCCCCTCTTACTGACAGAAAAGTTGGTCAGCTGGTCAACAGCCCACCCACTCAAAAGCTGAGTCACAGCAATATTACACTGGAAGCTGCCTTAATTGTGTCCTATCTAGGAGGAAGCCAAGCCTTAGAAAGCTGTGTGACAATCTGATCGGCCAGCAGTTGTGTAGCCCCTGCAATGTCAGGATCAAGAGGTGGCTATTGCTGAGACCGCAGACAGCTTCCAAGGAAGAAGACTGAAGGATTCCAGGCATAGAGGTAAGTCTGGGGTTCTGGGCTTGGCTGACAAAGTCCAGCAAGGGAGCAGGCGTGAAACGACAGTAGTCCATACAGTGTATCTGCTAGGCTACCCACCTTGCCTCTACCTTCTTTGCAGCATATAACATGGTAGCAGGAGTAAAGGTGGCCCTGAAGTGGCCATTAATTGACCTGTTAAGGGTCACAATATGAAGGAATCTCTTATTAAATTTAGCTCCCTCCAGTATGTTGTTGGATCTCAAGTTGAAATAGACATCAGAAGTTTTTAAACATCATCAAATTTGGCAGACTATTCATCAATTGTGAATAGCTTTGTTGTTTGCTATTGACCCAGTTGAGTAAAGAAGTGTGCTAACTTGTTCTACTGCTGAATTTTTATTGAGACCTGTAGCAATACTGTTTCTTAACAGTCTTCTCCTCCAAAGACTCAAATTGAGCGCCTGGTTTGGGCCATGGGTGAATTCCAGTGGAACTGGAAGTACGGAATTGCAACCTACTTCTGATGATTTCAAAAAGTGTGGTACAACTTTAAGAATTTATACACTTCTGAGATGGTTTCACCCATTACTGTTCAAAAGAGGATTTTCCCACACTTGCTGGTTTTTTGGGTGACTTCTCAAAATGGCATTGCCTGCTCCTAATATAATGTTAGAATAGAACATAGAACATAAAACATTACAGCGCAGTACAGGCCCTTCGGCCCTCGATGTTGCGCCGACCAGTGGAACCAATCTAATGACCCTCTAACCTAAACTATTCCAATGTTACCATTTGCCTATCCACTGACCATTTGAACGCCCTTAAAGTTGGCGAGTCCACAACTGCTGCAGGCAGGGCATTCCACGCCCTTGCTACCCTCTGAGTAAAGAACCTACTTCTGACATCCGTTCTATAAATACCATCCCTCAATTTAAAGCTATGCCCCCTCGTGTTAGCCATCACCATCGGAGGAAAAAGGCTCTCACTGTCCACCCTACCTAACCCTCTGATCATCTTGTATGCCTCAATTAGGTTACCTCTTAACCTTCTTCTCTCTAACAAAAATAACCTCAAGTCCCTCAGCCTTTCCCCATAAGACCTTCCCAACATACCAGGCAACATCCTGGTAAATGTCCTCTGCACCCTTTCCAATGCCTCCACATCTTCCTTATAATGCAGCCACCAGAACTGTACGTAATACTCCAAGTGCGGCCGCACCAGAGTTTTGTACAGTTTTGGAATAATGCACCACAAAGGCGGTGGAGTCAGTTGGCTGTCGACTTATTTCATTCAGTGGTACCATGTTATGAATTAAGACTCTTGAAAATTAACTTTGAGCTTACTGTTTTTGAACTTGGACTGTGGGAAGGTACGCAGACTGGTCATATTAACGTTTTTTCTTTACTAGACTAGGAAGCCACGTGTGGAGACTCAAAGCCTGGGATCGGGTTTAGCAACGCGTTGTTTTCAAACAGCACTTCTGACTGAATGACATAGAAGGGATTTCTCAGGTCTATAGCTGGCCTGGAATTTTAAAAAAATATTCTCACCCTTCCAGGCTGCAAGCTGTGCCTGCTGGAACTAGACTTCTAAGGGTGGTGTAATGATATCTTCTGCATGACTAAAACTTCCACCCTTCCTGTTTGTCTCCAGGTTCTTCTGTCTCTGGAGGTTTTTATTTTTTATTCTGGTGAGTTTTCTAGCATCAGTAACTTAAGTAGGGAGTTGGGTTCATAGAAATCATAAAATCATAGAAATGCTACAGTGCAGAAAGAGGCCATTCGGCCCATCAAATCTGCACCGACCACAATCCCACCCAGGCCCTACCCCCTACATATTTACCCATGAATAATTTCAGCACAGGATCTGTTGAGGTCTTCTTTCTCTTAGTTTCTC
Source organism: Carcharhinus amblyrhynchos (assembly GCF_965287045.1). Lineage (NCBI taxonomy): Eukaryota > Metazoa > Chordata > Chondrichthyes > Carcharhiniformes > Carcharhinidae > Carcharhinus > Carcharhinus amblyrhynchos. The sequence continues at coordinate 80,726,163 of NC_137331.1, read as the reverse complement.
AGCATTCTTGTGAAGATAGGGGTTTTAATCCTGATGTTGCCAGCAATGAAAAATCCTGCTTCAGACACCATGACATTTTATAGTCTAGGGTATGTTAACAGATAGCCTTTATTAACAACACATAGAAATGTACATTTTTACAGCACAGGGTACAGGTGTGGAGCTGACTGCAACCTAGGTCTTTACATTGCTCTGTCTATCTCTAGACTAACACTGGGTCTGAGTTATGTGTCTTCTTACATCACTGTGAAGGATGTACTGTACTCAGCCCCACATTAACAATTTATGTACCTGATCCTACTACATAGAAAGGCCACCCACATTATCTTACAATCTTCCCCACCTTCAAATACACTGATGGACAATGTAAATTCCAGCCACAGGTGTTGGTCACTTAAAATAAAGTTGGCAAATTTAGTAAATAAATCTGGAATTAAATAGTTGATCTCGTTAATAGTTACCGTTGTCGATTGTCATAACAATTATCTGGCTCACTCATCACTAGGGAAGGAAATTGCCATCTTTAGGTGGTCTGGTCTACATGTGACTCCAGACTCACAACAAAGTGGTTGACTCTTAAATGTACTCTGAAATGGCCCTAGCAAACAAATCAGTTGTATTAAACTGCTATGAAATCTACAAATATGAATGAAACCAGATGGGTCACCTGCCATCAATCTATGCACCAGAAATGAAAGCAGCAGGGCTAGGTGATGCCACATTCTATGGATTAAATCAAAGCTCTTGCCCCCAGTGTCAGGGGATTAGCAGGGTAAATATGTGGGGTTACGGGAATACGGCCTGGGTGGGATTGCGGTCGGTGCAGACTTGTTGGGCTGAATGGCCTCCTCCTGCACTGTAGAGATTCAATGATTTTCTGAAGTAATAAATTAGTAACTTTTATATAGAATTTTAGTTAAAAACTGAATTAAGTTCATTATTGTATTCAGGTAATACTTTTTAATAATAGAATTGAAATTTTTAGCACCAAGGCAGCATTTAAACAAGTGTGACATTAAAGAGCCGTAGCAAAACTGGACTCAGTGGGTAAACCTCGCCACAGACTGGGATCATACCTAGCACAAAGTAAAATGGTTGTGATTGTTGGAGATCAATTATTTTAGTCCCTGGATAACACTGCAGGAATTCCTCCATATAGTGTCTTGCTTCGTCAAAGACTTTCCCTCCATCATAAAGTCAGAAGTGGGAATGTTTGCTGATGATTGCACAATGTTTAGTTCCATTCATGAGTCTTCAGAAACTGAAGCAGTTCATGCCCATATGCAGGAAGACTTGGATGACAGTCAGACTTGGGCTGATAAGTGACGAGTAACACTTGTGCCACACAAATGCCAGGCAATTACCATCTTCAACAAGAGACAATTCAACCATCGCCCCTGACATTCAATAGCATTACCACTGCTGAATACCCTGTCCCCCACATCCTAGGGGTTACCATTGATCTAAACCCAACATTGTGACTACAAGAGTGGGTCAGAGGCTTGGAATTCTCTTGTGAGTAATTCACTTCCTGACAACCCAAAACCTGTCCATCTACAAAGACCAGTGATGGGAAAATCTTCACGTGCCTGGATGAGTGCGGCTGCAGCCATATTCAAGAAACTCAACACAATCCAGGACAAAGCAGCCTGCTTGATTGGCCCCTCATTGACCACCCAATTTCCACTTCCTACATCACTAATGCACAGTGGCAGCAGTGTGTACCATCGATAAGATGCACTACAGCAACTTGCCAAAGCTCTTTCCACAGCACCTTCCAAACTTGCGACATATGCCGCTTAGAAAGAAATGCATGGAAACACCACCACCTGCAAGTTCCCCATCAAGTCACACAACATCCTAGCTTGGAAATATATCATCGTCCTTTTACCATTGCTGGGTCAACATCCTTGAAATTCCTCCCTGAGAGCATTGTAGGTGTAACTGAACTACAGCAGTTCAAGAAGGTGATTCACCACCACCATCTCAAAGGAAATTAGGGGTGTGCATTAAAAATGCTGGCCTAGCCAGTGATGCCCATGACCCATGAAAGAATTAAAGAAAAGATGAACAGGTGCCAGAGTGTCAGTAGCGATTTCCAGCTTGTCAGTGGACACTGGAATAAGCAAGAACATTAACTGCAGATAAAAAAGAATGGATTTCTTTGTGTGCCTCATGCATCCCTAGACAACAGAACCACTATATCCAACCCTAAATGAACAGATTTCATATTAATTAAATGAAATACAACATCGTAGAGCTGCAAGAAATTGGGTAAACAACATGTTTAACATGTAAAACATATATAAAAACTTGTTTTAACTATTAAAATTAAAGCTTATTTATTAATCACAAGTAAAACTTATGTGATATTCCCCTAGTCCAGCACCTGGTCAGGTCACTGCACCTAACCAGCATGTCTTTCCAAATGTGGGAGGAAACTGGGGCACCCAGAGGAAACCCATGTAGACACAATAAGGATGTGCAAATTCCACACGGACAGACACGCAAGCTGGGAGTTGAACCCGGGTCCCTGGCGCTATGAAGCAGTAGTGTTGACCACTGTGCCACAATGCCACTGTTGGTAAATAGTATTAGGTAACTATTCTGTCAGGAAGCTCTTAGCTGTAACTATAACTTATAATTTAAGAAATCCTACATCTTCAATATGCTATGTTGGCAATATACATTGTGTGATACTGCAAGTGTGCATTTTATCATCCCCTGTGCAACATTTATTTCACTGATTGCATGTTAATCACTTGTAAATTGAAATAAGTAACAGATGTTTATTTGTTCAAACTCAACGTAATATATCATGATTCAGAAAGTGGAGAAGTGACTCTGCATATTAAATGAGAAAGCAATTCGCAAGGTCACTGAGCAAAGCAGTAAAAGACAGCTGAAAAGCTGTATTGGAATAAATTAAGAAATACATTGTTTTGCAATCAAAGATGAGTTGAAGAGAACATCCTGTCATATTCTGCAAGGCAGAAAAACAACACATTTGAATATATTAAAAATATGTTCAGTTTTAGTCTGAAATTTTATCAAGATGCTACTGCTTCCTGTCACGTAGATTCCATTTTGATAAAGTAGTTACAGTGAGAAGCTAACGATAAAGAAAGAATCCTTATTATCTTGCAATATGTTCTGGATACCTTGTGACTGGTGAAATTGGAGATTCTGCTGATCATTTCCAGATGCACACTGTGAGCACATCACCGATGCTGACGCTAAAAAAGACCTACACTAATTCCCCCTCTCCCTTGATCCCCATTGCATTTTCTGAAAACCGTGTGACCTGAAAATGCATGGGCCATGATTTTGGTGGTTTCCTCACAATTAAAGCTACATGTGCCTTTTAGCTGAAGTTTGTGCTGTCAAAGGTAATCTCCTAACTTACATGGAGCTGGTGGACACCTTGATCATGAAAGTGCACCCCTAGTTCCAAGAAGCCATAAAGTCTATCACCTGACCACCAAAGGATAATGCTGTCCAAGCCTCATGACCCTCCAAACAGTCTCACCAACAACTCTTCTCATAAGAATCTCTGTAAACGATAGGCAGATGGACAGACTTGGAACTGGTGAGGATGAAGGTTTAGATGACAAGAGAAGTTTGTTAAAAATAAGAAGAGCTCATTGTAGACAGTGTCTGCTTTATGTGTCTCCTGAAAGTAGTATAGTGCCTTTACACTATTCAAACAGAAATGTCACTGTCGCACAGCTTAACAAGTTCTTCATTTTGACATGACAAAGGGCTCCTTGAAGAGAGAGATATATCGCTCTGAAGACTACCAAGGTACTTTCAAATCAAAAACTCCACAAAGTCCAGCAATCACAAGTTCCTGATCTTTTAACATAAGAACATAAGAAGTAGGAGCAGGAGTAGGCCATCTAGCCCTTCGAGCCTGCCCCGCCATTCAATAAGATCATGGCTGATCTGTCATGGCTCAGTTCCACTTTCCCGCCCTCTCCCCATAACCGTCTTCAAAAAAAATAAGGAGGTAGCATCTATCTCATCTGCAAACAGTGGAGATGTTTTCCATACATAGAATTGTTATGATGGAGAACTCAGAGGAGTCAATTATACACATGAGATGTTGATATAGTGGGGATAATGGAAGGCCAGAAAGTTTCAGGTGCAGCATGCCAGGAGGGGTTACTAAAGTGGCTTCAGCAATAGCACTGCTTCAATAAGTGCCTTGAGGATTAACCATTTCACCAAGCTGCCAAAATATGACTTGGACTGAGGAACTTAAGTATTCATTGCACTGACCAGTGACACCTTTGAGCGTAATACTGCTAGACTGGAAAAAGGTAGTCACAAATATTATAGGGTCATAGACCATACAGTGCCTTGACCCTGCTCTACCATTCAATTATACCATGGCTGATGTGCATCTCTGCTTCAGTTACTCACTTTTGCTTCATATCCCTTGATACCCTTACTTAACAATAAAAATCTATCTTGTTATAAATGTGTAAACCCATGAGTCATATATTAGGGCTATCAAGAATTAAGGTGTTTCCTGATTTTTGAGTCACTGGGCCTATGCTTGAGCTGGGATGTCCAAATTATTGTGGTGCTTTGGGAATATTGGAAGATCGTCTGGCTGGTTGCTAGTTCAAAGACTCCAAAAGATCTCCATCTTGGAGTACACCAGGAACACTGAGGAGAATGAAAGTGAATTCCAAAGAGCTGTGGCATGCCTTGGTTTTGTGCCAGGAGAAGTGAAGAAAGTAAAGATTCTGGAAAGTATAGGGGAACTCACAGATGGCAATAAGAATGGAATGGGAGTGACCTGTTGAGATTTGGGGGCTAAGGAGTAAGTGTTTATTAAATCTCCTTCAATATCAAAACAATCTCAGTTTCCAAGTCCAAGTTCTACCACCCACAGTAATGGGCAGCATGGTGGTACAGTTGCCCCACAACACCAGGTTCAATTTCAGCCTTGGTAGCTAGCTGTGTGGAGTTTGCAAATTCTTCTCCTTGATTTTAGAAGGATTTTAGTTTCCTTCTATAACTATTAATTTAACCTCTTCTGCTTTGAAAATGGATATAAAGTTGATGCTTAATAAGCCTGCCATGATCCTGTTACCTGCTAGAAGTTCAACTAAGCAATTACTTATTGCTCCAGGCAAGTACTAAAAATTGAGTTCTATTAGCAAAATAGAACTGTTGGTTGTTGCTGTAAGAATATTCTGAAGTTTAAGAATATCATTCCTTTTTTATTCAGTCTTGAATTAAAAAGAGCCCAAAATCAAGTTCAAAGCGAGAAAATTCCTGCAATAGTGAATCAAAGAGACATTCTTTGCCTTTTTTGCAAATCTTAAGTTTGAATATCTCCAGATTGATATCCACGAAACTGCACAGAAATTGCACGTTTTGCATGGAAAGCATTGTACACTGTAAATATATTGTGAGTGTGGATGTGCCAACTCTCTTGGCAGCACCTACACCTTTTTCTTTTCTTGAAATTTGTGGGAGGAAAATTGATTAGTAGATTATTGCTGCTGGTGAACTGTAACACTGATACTATATTTTTATTGCTTTTGTTTAACTTTGTTTTCGTACAGAGGCACTGAGATCATCGTCCACCTGATAAATCTATTCAGATGCATGGAGGCAGGTTATGCACACATAAATTCCAAAATAGATTTAACACGGCCAAAGGGATTTGACAAATAAATTTGCTTTTCCAAGAGTGTGAACCTGTAAATTTAATCCTTAAATCTTTCATGCTCTTGATTTTAAAACACCAATTTACACATTTATCGAGTTTAATCAAGTTATCTTTAGTCGCAAATCAAATTTCAAACAGATACATCATGTACTCCATTGAAGTTACAATTGGACTCGGACTTTAAGGCGAACTAAAAGCTGTTTTACGGAAGGATTACGCTAATATCTTTCAAAATGTGTTAATTAAATTGAGTATGCACACCACTAAACATTTATAAAGCCATTACATATTAACACTGTTGGGGAAAAACTCACATTTTTGCAAACTGTTCTATGTAGAAGAAACTGCCTTTGCATCATATTATTGCAGTGCATTTATCTGAACCCACAGTGAAAATTTAATGCAAATATAACTTCATATGAAAAATTATTTCTGGATTTGTAAAAAAATCACGGTTCTGGGAAAAAAGCATGCGTACTTTCGTGTTTTATATTGAAAACCAGAAAAATATTACAACAGATGAAATACCAACTTGGATTACACTGCCAGATTTAAATATTATAGTTATCCTAATGACATTAAAACATTTGATTTTTTAAAAAAGTTTTGATTAAGAACTTAATTGGACCAAATGTTGTGAATATCTTCAGTTTACAATGTGAAACATGATCAGTTCCGATTGTTTTTCTGACTTGTCAGTGATAGATTGATGTGAAATTTTATTGCTCTCATCCTTGCTCCATTTCTCACTGTAAAAACCAAGAATGAAAAATCAAGCTAAGAATACACTTTGAAAAAAAGTTCAAGGAGAATGTAAAAGACAAGTATAAAATTTGCACCGCATCACAGTGACATAGTAGTTAACACCGCTGCCTCACAGCGCCAGAGACCCAGGTTCAATTCCCGGGCTTGGGTCACTGTCTGTGCAGAGTATGCATGTTCACCCCGTGTCTGTGTGGGTTTCGTCCAGGTACTCTAGCTTTCCCCCCACAGTCCAAAAGACATGCTAGTTAGGTGCATTCCTCATGCTAAATTCTCCCTCAGTGTACCTGAACAAGTGCAGGCGTGTAGTGACGATGGGATTTTCACAGTAACTTCATTGCAGTATGAATGTAAGCCTACTTGTGACAATAATAAGATAAAAAAAATCAATGTCTACTCTCAAATGTACATGAATAGGCTCAGATGCATTTACAAATATACCTAACACACATTTACACACAATAATACAAATGCACATGAAGCACTTCATGTAATCACACATGGACACATGTGGAAATCCCATTGCCCTGAATATCAGCTAGAAGGGAACTAAGATAGCAGTACAATATTAATTTGACAGATCAGAAGCAAAAGAGATTTGCAATAGCATGATTTCAGAAGAAAATAGTTTCTAATATTTTTCTTTGACAAAATGGAAGGCTCTTTTGTTATCAAAGATTGGAAAAATTACCACTGTTAACTAAAGTAGTCACTGTACTGAATAGCAATCAAAGTACATGTATTGTCATTCAAAAATAAGTGACAGAAAATTCGAACATTGTTTTTTTTCCCTAGAGTGTAATTTTTTTTTATTAACTCATTCATTACACAGGGGGTGAAATATCATACCAAAGCAACTTGTTCATTTTGCAACAAGCAATATATTTTGATGCAGAATTCAATGTTTTATTACACATGTTAACTTTAACTCAACCAACCATGAATGATTCGGGGCTGCTTTGCACCATTTATGATCTTGGCCTCCTCTTCTGAATCAGTGTCAAAGCCACCAGCTTAACAGCAGCTGAGTCCTCCGATAACTATGCAGTCTGAAGTCTGATGGTGGACATTGACAGCTATTTTAACTCTAACCTGAGTACAGCAGGCCCTAACTTTCCTGGCTGATGAAGGCACTGTGAAAGAAATTTGAGACCAGAAAAGGCCACTTAAGCTAACTTTATTTACTTCCACCTCCCAATACTGCAAGGAAAGATTAGGACCGCCCCACCATGAACTCCCTGCTTTATCTCCCATGAGGTTCTCCTCATGACATTCCTTCTTACTGCTCACAGCTGGGCAGACAAGGAAATAGATAGCTTGGTGCGCTCGATAGAAGCACTGCTGGCAGCAAGCATTAAAGGCAAAGGCAAAATACTGCGAATGCTGGAATCTGAAATGAAAACTGAAAATGCTGGAAAAGCTCAGCAGGTCTGACAGCATCTTTGGAGAAAGAATACTGCCAACGTTTTGAGGCTGGATGGCGCCCCCATTTAAGGTAGTCAGTTTTTCCAGAAATAGTCCTCACATCCCATTCGTTGCTGACTTTTCCAAGGACCTGGAAACCTACTTAGAGTTAAACCTGGTAGATAGATTTAATTTAGGACATGCAGCCTCAGCATATTCTAATATATAATAACTAATCTGACCCACTGGGAGAAGGTTGGTTGCTTATTTCCCATTGTGCCTCCATTAAAACTGCAATTGAGTCAATTGGAATGATTTAGTATTTTCATATTCCACCCAACCCAAACCAAAATGTTTTGGTTGTTAAGATTCACCACCCAAGTACAATCTGCTGGTCATAGGTAATTACTTGCTATGCTGCTTGAGCATTGAGAATCAATCGATTCTTAACCATATCTCTGCTAACATCACCATCCTTGATGTTCAGCATCAGCAATGATTCAAATTCTCTTCTACTGATCAGGTTGGCATTAATGCTGAATCTGTTCCCATAATGGATAACTTTTAATTGCTTATTAATCAACCCTCATTGATTAGCTCAGTGATTCTGCTCCTCTACAGGAGTTTTCCTATCCTTTGATCATAATTATTCCACTGAATTTTTTCTCACTGCTTGCCTCTTCTGACCAGAGACTCAAACAGAGTGTTCAGCAACAAATTGTGCTTTTGCTTAGTGAAACGGGCACTGAGTGCACACACACAACAGGATGTTTATCCAAAAATTGTGAGTGATACATACATAATTTTTGATAATGTTATCCATTGCATGACACCATCAGGGATCGTTGGCAATCTAGAAGAATCTTGACCTTCTGTGATTGTGAATGTGAATCAGCAGCCCATTTTACATCTCTTGCGATATTTATTTCCCATGCTGGTCCAGGTAACACTATGCTGTGAGCCAACACAGACCTGTTTATAACACTGTGCTGCATTCAAAATATTATATTGTCCTTGTCTGAATTTGTTTTGGCTGTATCAGGAATATTTGTCACCAAGTTTGGTTACAAAAGCAGCAACAGTGTCTTGAGACAGTTATATTTCACTAAGTAGGGGATAACTTAACTGTGCCATCTCCTTTAACTGGATATGCAGCTGCAGAGCAGGGTAAGAATGCCACTGCCACTGGCCAAAGATATTACGGTGACTCTCAACTTCTAAGCCAGTAGATCCTTCCAGGTCAGAACAAGTCACATTGCCAATGTTTCACAGCTCACCATGCAATGCAGCACCTTGCAAGTGATAGAGGCCCTGTACAGAAGGGGAAGAGACATCATTGGCTTCTCTTTCACCAGAGAGAAGGAGGGAGAGGGAGCACATGGCTTTGCCAGGCTGCAGGATTCCCAATTGGATAGGCTGCCATCATCTGCAGCATATGGCTCTGTAGATCCCATGTATTAATAGAGAAATGTACTGCAATTGCAAGTGCTATCATTTTAATGTGCAGTTTCTGCACGAACATGTGCATCTTCATATCGGTGATAGCCAACTAACCTGGCTGCAGCCATGTTGCATTTTCCTGCTTCATTCAGCCTACAATCTTTAAGCCACTGCACTGAACCATAGGTGAGACGGGCTCAGCACTTTACACCTGGCTCATGACTCTCCTCTACCACCAGACCACATATGACACCCACAATGACAACTATACCATCCCACAAATGTCAAGGAGCAAACCATCAATGTTCTGAAACTGACTGGACTACACAGGAGGAGTCCTACAATTATCACAAGAGCGTGTCTCCAAATACATGGTCCTCCACAACCTCATTATCAAGTGAGTGCAGCCTTTATCACCAGGCCTGTGGTGAACACCTTAGAAAGAGGAGGGAGTGGGAGGAGGATGAGGGGGTTAGAAGGAGGAAGTTGCAGATACCTCTTAGTTCCTGACAGGCTGCCCATTGTCAGCTATTCAGACTCAGTTCCCACATCTCACAAAACCATTAATTCTCCATCTTTCTATCCCTCTGCCACAGGCAACCAAAACCTGGCCATGATTCTGAAATATGTACTGTAGTTCATCAGAAGGTCTGAGTGTTTTATTATATGGCCCTCTCTGCTGCCCTCTCTGTTGAGAGGTGTAAATAAAGTTAGTTCACTTATGGTTCCCTGCAGCTGAGCATGGATTAGTGTTACTCAGCGCAATATATAACAGAAAGCTGATGACGAGGCTGCAATAGAATTATTTTTTAAATTTAACTTAAGAAATTAAGGACTGAAGAACTGTGGAACTCCTAAAATTGACTCTGCGCGAGTTTGATAAATTTGTGCATGCTGTGGCACTGAAGTAACATTTGGGAACAATGCAGAATGCAACTGTAACAAAGAGGACTGGTGTAATCATTCATGCAGTTTACAGACTTGGCTGAAAGAGAATAAAACAGTAGCTGAGTATAAAATAGTTTTAATCATAATGTGAGACCAGATCACAGAATCCCTACAGTGCAGAAGGAGGCCATTTGGCCCATTGAGTGTACACTGACAACAATCCCACCCAGGCCCAATCCCTATAACTCTACGCATTAACCCACCAGTCCCTCTGACACTAAGGGGCCAATCAATCTAACCCGCACACCTTTGAAGTATGGGAGGAAACCAGACCACCTGAAGGAAACTCACACAGACACGGGGAGAACGTGCAAACTCCACACAGACAGTGGCCTAACACCGGAATTGAATCCGGGTCCCCGGCGCTGTGAGGCAGCAGTGCTAACTACTGTGCCACGTGCCACCCATGTTTTTATTGAAGATTTTCCATTTTACCAAATAATGCAACAAATGTTGAAAATCTGGTATAACACAGAATAATCATCAGTCCACATATACATGCAAAAAAGATGGGCAAATATCATTACAATCAGTTCAGATCATCAATTACAATTCATTGTAAACAACTCACTTATCAAGGCAACAGGATAAAGCCATGATCACATGACACAATGGTGCACATCCTTGCTCATAGGATAACAAATTCCAAGCTCATCACCATAGTTGTATAGCTGGAGGCATGTGGAAGTTGTGAGCATGGTGTATGAGACTTGTAGCCATTGATAAGTTGCAATGTGCATGTGATTGTTGGTTGATTGATGGGGCAGACTACCTGTAAGAAATGCAGGTTAGCTGTACATTATTTTAGCCAAACATGCTGCAGTGTCCCCTATTAAGTATACAGATAGTCAATATCTCATTTTGCACTGGGCTGCACTCTACAATCATTCTGATAAGCCTGGTATTACCCTGTGCCTGGTCCTGCCTCAGTGGGACCAAGTACAGGGTAATAATAATCTTCAAACTTGAAGACAAGTTCTATTGACTTTTTCTCCCATTCTAACCAATTTTGCTCTCCTGACAAGATGTGTGGCATAGAGGCCCTGGCAATGATTCAGGAGAGGGTGGTTAAATTGACACACACTTTAAATCCCTGAGTTATTATGATAAGTGTAGTAAGCAAGATTTTCTTGTACTTCATGAAGATTTAATTTACATTTTTTTTAAATAATGAAAGGACTAGATCATGACAAGTGGATAGATTATTTGATTTAGCTATATTGTAAATTCATAGGATCATATAGCACAAAAGGAAGTCATTTAGCCCATCTTGCCTGTATCAGCACTTTGTTAGAGATTCCCAAATAATACCTCTGCCTCCGCTCTTCCCCATAGTCTCAAGTTCCAATACAGAGGACAAGTGACATGTGTATGAGTTATCTAAGCAGAAAACTGGGTTACGTGTCAGGAGGTTATTCTTTTTACAGAAGATTATCGATTTTTGGAACAAGCTGCCATCTCTTGCGGTCAGTGTGGATTTATTGCAAGCACTAATAAGGGAACTGAGCAAGTTCCTGCTGTGGCTGATATCACTGTGTGTAAAAGACAAGTGAAGTATTAGGCTATGTGCTTCATGCCTTGTGGTCTGTCTGAGAATTTATTTTGACTGCCGTGGGGATAGTCAGAGAAATTTTAGATTTGTTTTTTCTGGATTGGCTAGGGTTGTTTCAATCTGTTTTTCTTTTGCGAAACCCATGAGATTACATGGCTGGTGATGGATGAAGCACTTTGGAGATCAAGATGCTCAGGTGTATCATTACTGAATGGACCAACTGTTTCCCTGTTTGGCTCTGTTACGTATATAAGCTTGTCTGGGTTTCTGAAGCCTCTCTTACAAATATTGAGTACCCCCATTTTTGTTTAGCTGGCGAGAGATAGAATATTGAAAGCATGATTCAGTGATGATGAATTCAATGAGCTTATTTACATATTTCAAAGGAATGTCTTGTTTAATTGAATAGGTCAGTCTTTGTTCATAAGGACTTAAATTCTTCTCAGCTTCTGAGGCAGGGTGGTGAAGTTATAAGAACTTCATTATGCCTTATAATTTGAAATCAATCTCAAGGCAATAGATCCAATGCTAAACTTTATTTGTTGTCCTTGTCCATGTAAAACTAGTGTTGTTGAGATTTGCCATTGACATTTGGAATACTACTTCTGAACTGAGTACTTGACTAACTGTTTTGGAGCATTTATCTACATTGTTCTTGCTGCCTTTGTGGTAAATAATTGAAGTCACTCAAGTCTGTGGTTGTGGTAACAGTAACTTTTACACACAGGCATGCTAGGGAGACACAACCTATTCCTACAGGGTTTATCCCTTATACAAAGGCTTTGGGCAGGATTTTCCAGCCACACTGGCCCCAAAACCGGAAAATCCTATCTGAGATCAACGCACTTTTGCACATCTGTCCCCTACCTACCCGCTACAATTCCTGTGGTGGGCAGGACGGGAAAATTTCCCCCTCTGTAACAAACATATTTATATCTTTTGGTTCCTTAGAACCTTAGTCAGGCCACACTTGGAATTAGAAACTTAGTTAGACTGCACTTGGAGTATAGTGTTCATTTCTAGTCGCCACTGTACCAGAAGGATGTGGAGGCTTTGGAGAGGGTACAGGAAAGTTTTACCAGGATATTGCCTGGTTTGAAGGGGATTAGCTATGAGGAGAGGTTGAAGAAACTTGGTTTGTCCTCACTGGAATGACGGAGGTTGAGGGGCGACCTGATAGAAGTCTACAAGATTATGAGGGGCATGGGCAGAGCAGATAGTCAGAAACCTTTTCCCCAGGGTGGAAGAGTCAATTACTAGGGGACGTAAGTTTAAGGTGTGAAAGGCAAGATTTAAAGAAGATGTACGAGGCAAGTTTTTTTACAATGAGGGTGGTGGACGCCTGGAACTCGCTGCTGGGGGAGGTAGTGGAAGCAGATACGATAGTGACTTTTCAGGGGCATCTTTATAAATAACATGAATAAGATGGGAACAGAGGGATATGGTCCCTGGAAGGGTAGGGGGTTTTAGTTCAGTCAGGCAGCATGGTCGGTGCAGGCTTGGAGGGCCGAAGGGCCTGTTCCTGTGCTGTAATTTTCTTTGTTCTTTATTTCACTAAATGAGCCAAATTATACAGGGTGTAACTATTCTCTTTATCTCATTTTGAGGCAGCTCAAGTCTGATCTCCTTATCTCATTTTTGCTTCCCCATCCTGTGAAGGTTATTAAGTTTGTGGTTGTTACTTTCCCAAACAATCATGCCGAAAAAGAACTCTGCTAACTACTCTTTGAAAGCTGTTAATGCTCATAACTGCATGTGCTTACTTCAAAACTATAAATGTTTCATGTTGAATTATTTCTATTACCCCACTTCATTGCATTACTTTCAGCTGGTATTCAGTACTGCCTTTTTTGAAATGCAAGACTTTTTCCACAACAGTCTTGCATACAACTATCATCACATTTGCAGCAAGCAAATAGCTCAGCTTGAGAGTTCGAGGGCACTCAAAGATTTGGACGGAACCCTATGGCAGAAAGTGGGACAGGCCAAATTGCATTTGTAGCTTTTGTTAACTACTTGTCATCATGTCAGTAATTCCATAGTGCAGATAGAGTCCTTAACAGGCCAGAAGAGATCTACCATCATTGACCAAGATGATAGGAATTGAGATATATGACTACCACAATTTTAATTTTTAGACAGCTTTCACCACAGCTTTCTTTATGACCTTAAGAACCCTTAGTTTCTGATTCTTTGCCAAAGCCATCTCTTCTAACTGTGTGCCCTCGTTTCTCATTGCTCTATGTCACTGGAGGTCTATTTTGTCTCCAGACACATGATATGAATGATCACTATATGGCCACCGAAGCTCGCAAGTGCATTGTGCATAACTCGAGGTCAACAGCTCTTACTGCATTTTACAGGTAGGGCCCTGAGCCACTTCTAAACTTGGATTTTGAAAGATTGTTTTACAGAGTGAAAGTAAACAGAGAAAGGCATCATGGAAGAGAATTACTTAAGGAGCGCTCTCTATACTGCAAACGGCTTTACGCTCTTGTCACTTGAGTACATCTGTACACAGTTTATACATGTCCAATTTTGAATCTACAGCATGTATCCTTATTGCACTGTCTTAATTTAATCTATTCACAAAAGATTTTATTTACAGTAGAATTCCATAAATCAGCAAGTGAAGGTTACATAACATTGCATTATAGGTATTTGCAGCACATAACTAGACCATTCAGCTTACTAGGTCTACAGTGGTGTTTATGCTTTACATGGAGCTCCTCCAACCTTACATCATCTCATTGTGAAAACATAATGATATTGAACAAAAATTTTGGTATTACTATAAAATAAAAATTTAACTTTGATCCCTGCTTTGTGTGAAATTAACTTATCTTCGGTAGTGTGGGGTTAGAAACCCTTTCAACTGGACTTCCATCAAATACAAAAGCCCAACAGCTTCATGGACATAAACATTGAAAATAAATAGGATAACCCTCAACACACAGACGCAAGTTGTACTGTAAGGGGTTAATCTTCAAAACATGTCGCTAACAAAACCAAGTCAGTACTATGTTAAAACACTGGGCCATTGTTATCTCAAAGACAAAGCAGTGGCCATCAGACGATCCAATTAAAGAAGCATGGAGACCATCAGAGCTGATGTGAACCTACTTGTGGCATGAATAAACTAAACTAAACTCTTAACTTGGGAGTCAGATTCATCTCACCTGAGTGGAGTCCATTGTTTCAGTTGTGGAACCAACATCACAATAAATCAGTTTGTCTGGACCAAGATAGGAGCCAGACAGAAAGAAATTAAAGGGTGCTAGGTACTGACCACCAAACAGAATGTCTGCAGGAAATATGCTTTGGTATTTTTGATAGAGTTCTGTAATAAAAAGGCCAAGACAGTAGAATATTGCAGTGTAGTCACCAAGGTGAATGGGGAATGGTCACTGAATTACAACTCAACCAATTGTGTGAGGGATTATAAGTATCAGTCAGATCCAAAGAATATTGGGGCTGAGGTTTAAAGATAGTTTAAGAATAGCAACTAAATCCTGTTCCACTCATCTGATGCAGGAGCAGCGTTCCGAAAGCTCATGATACCAGGTAAACCTGTTGGACTTTAACCTGGTGTTGTGAGACTTCTTACTGTGCCCATCCAGTCCAACTCTTGCATTTCCACATCGCAATTAAATCCTGACAGGATTTGAGTTGAGGTTTGGGCAGAAACATAGGGCTATGTCTAGTTTTTCAGTGGAAGCTTGAATTAATAAGCCATGGTTTTGAATGTGCGGTATTATCACACTAGTTTAGAGCTCCTAGATTAGGGCATTAAGAGTTTTTTTTATGTTAATAAACACATTTGTGGTTCAGCCCAAAAGTCTGTGTCCATGAAAATTTATTCTTTATTAACTCCAAAATCCAGGAGCTGACAGCAAGGGTGTATAGGAATGTGTACTTTTTACAGTAGGGCTTCAGTCAAGGGAGGAGAAAAATTTACCAGGTTTCCCAATCCCATACAAGTGCTGAAAAGTGGACACCATATGAAGTCAGACTTATGCCCTGTGGATAATAAATCACTAACACTCAAATCTATAAGCTTGCACATAATAAAGGAGACTTACAATCAGGTGCTGGAGAAATTCCAGGTCTTGAGGAGTACAGTAGGATTATCTCACTGCCTTTCGGATAGAAGCAGGAAGAAGAGGGAAAAACTGAAAGGAAAAAAAAATCTTAGTGGCAGTTGTAGATTAAAAGGTTGCACATTATCTAATTAATGTGTATTATCATATCGAGTGCTTGCATCATGTTTCTCCAATATCTATGGATACTATCATATTACTTTCTAACACACTCACATCTAGCTTTATTCACCATGGGGTAAATTTGTTTTTTGTTTCATAAGAAAATAAATCTTAATTTGTTCGATTTGCGTCTGTTAGGATCCACTCTAATAGGCATCAAAAGCTTGTGCAGAGGGGAAGCTCGGTCACAGGAGCTTTCTGGATTAGCTGTGAATTCGCTGCAGGATAATGACTTTATCAAACCTTGATACATAGCTAACTTATGATTTGAATACTGACAGCACGAAAACAACTAACCAGCATTTATTACAGATTATTCCATCTCAACAGCATTAAATTGTATATAGGATAATGCTGCTGACTTGAATAAATGGATTTTGGCTACTGTCAGACAGAATTAACAATGGTGTTTCATAAAATGGCAGCAGAAATGCTTTTGCTGAGCTTGCAGTATCACTATACAGAATAAACAATAAGGATTCCATGAAACTGTAGCATAAGCACTCTTACTATGTCAGAGACACATCAACCTTAAGTTAGTTGGTTGAATTGTTTTAACATAAGGAGATTTGGTGGGATTATTATAGCTTAGGACTTGTTGTTGGCAGGGATTAGTCAAGCCAAGTTAATTGAGAAAACAGGAAAATTTGATACTCAAACATAACTAGGCCGATAATGTGGATTTTGGAGCCTGAAGCAATGGCACTCCTACTGTAGAGATTGTGTATAGTCAGGTACAATCTCTTAAGAGTTTACTAGATAAGTCTGTACAGTTTCCGATCCTTGGAGATTTCCTGTGAGATCCACTTAATGTCTGATGATCTAAAAATGATTAAACAAAAGACTTTCTGTCCATGTGAGATAACTCTCTCCTGAGACATGATTATAAGACAGATTGATGCAGTGATGTAGGAGGAAGGTTGCATTGGCATGATCCTTCCAGGGGGTAAAGAAAAGAGGTCAGCTAAAGCTATTAAACATTTGAACAGCGGCGTCACACATGATAAGTGTAAGATTAAAACTCTATTCTAACACAAGATGCAGTCACACCACTGTGTGAATGCTATAATTTATTTTTGTTTCTATGCTGTTCAGCAACACAATTTAAAGAAGGTGCAAATAAAAACAAGCAAATTAAGTTGAAGAGTGCTGTTCCCTAACTGCCATTCATCAATGTCATTGCGTTTTACAAACAATTTAGAGCGTTTTGAAAAGGGGATGCCCTCAGTGTCACCACTGACCATGTGCTAGACCAAAACACTTGTACTGCTTGACCATCTGTGACACTGCACAACGGTGATGCACTGAAGGTGACAAAACAACCATTGGGAATGTGAGGACAACAACAGAACCTGAGTGTAATCCGGTGCCACTTCTCTGCAATAGAAGATACCATTTTAAAATATTTCCTTTAAAACATTGTGCCACATAAACATCACCATACTGGAAAAGATGTGGCATTGAGTGCAGAGCTGCATCTCATTGGCACCCTCGTGCATGGCAGCAGTGGGTGTTCCTTGTCCAGATATAATCATACATTCTGCAGATCTTTCTGTCAAGTTTCTGTCAAGTAAACCAAACCAGGTTATGGAAATGCTACCTGGTATTTCAAGGATGGAACGCTTGTCCCACTTTATTTATATACTTTGCTGTAAACAAGTTCACTGCTATCACAGTCAGGTATGCATCATATGTACACGCACCAATTCATTGATGTGAACATGTGTCAATAGGTTCTTCATTTGAAGACAATTGCAGAATACAGACTGACTGAAGGTCCAGTAAATACAATTGAACTGAATCTCGTTGAGCTGGAACTCTGATGGGTGTCCAGTGGCATGGAACATAAGAACATAAGAAATAGGAGCAGGAGTAGGCCATCTGGCCCTTCGAGCCTGCCCCGCCATTCAATAAGATCATGGCTGATCTGTCGTGGCTCAGTTCCACTCTCCCGCCCTCTCCCCATAACCCTTAATCCCCTCTCTTATCAAAAACCCATCAACCCGCTTCTTAAAAATATTTAGCGAGGCAGCCTCCACCACTTCAACGGGCAGAGAATTCCAGAGATTCACCACCCTTTGAGTGAAGAAGTTCCTCCTCAACTCCGTTCTAAACCGCCTCCCCTTTATCTTGAGGCTGTGCCCCCTAGTCCTACTGTCTTTTTTGAGCGGGAAGAGTCTCTCCACCTCTATCCTATCCATCCCATTCATCATCTTATACGTCTCAATGAGATCTCCCCTCATTCTTCTAAACTCTAACGAGTACAAGCCTAGTTTATTCAGCCTCTCCTCATAGCTCAATCCCCTCAACTCCGGTATCAGCCTAGTAAACCTCCTCTGCACTCCCTCCAAGGCCAAAATATCCTTGCGCAGGTGCGGTGCCCAAAACTGCACACAGTACTCCAGCTGCGGCCTCACCAATGCCCTATACAGCTGCAGCAAGACCTCCCTACTTTTATATTCAATCCCCCTCGCTATGAAGGCCAGCATCCCATTCGCCTTCCTGACCACCTGCTGCACCTGCAGGCTGGGTTTTTGCGACTCATGCACAAGGACCCCGAGGTCTCTCTGCACCGTCGCCTGCTGCAGTTTTTCTCCACGTAAGTAATAGTCCTTCCTACCATTCTTCCTACCAAAGTGGACCACCTCACACTTGCCAACATTAAATTCCATTTGCCATTTCCTGGCCCATTCGCCCAGCCTATCCAGATCCTTCTGCAGACTCTCCACACCCTCCGCACAATTTGCCTTTCCCCCAATCTTGGTGTCATCAGCAAATTTCGACACCCTACACTCGGTTCCCTCCTCCAGATCATCTATATAAATGGTAAATAGCTGAGGCCCCAGCACCGACCCTTGGGGCACCCCACTAGTCACCAACCGCCAATCCGAATAGCACCCATTGACCCCCACTCTCTGCCTCCTATTTGACAACCAATCCTCTATCCACGCTAACACCCTACCCCCAACTCCATGTCCTCTGACCTTCTGCAGTAACCTCTTGTGAGGTACCTTATCAAACGCCTTCTGAAAATCCAGAAAGACCACATCCACCGGCTCTCCTCTATCCACCGCCCTAGACACATCCTCATAGAACTCCAGTAAATTTGTCAGACACGACTTCCCTTTAATGAAACCGTGTTGCGTCTGCCCTATCAAGCAATTCCCTTCAAGATGCCTCGCAATTTCCTCCTTAATGACGGATTCTAACATTTTACCTACCACAGACGTTAAACTAACCGGCCTATAATTCCCCGCCTTTTGCCTGGCACCCTTCTTAAACAACGGCGTAACATTAGCCGTTTTCCAATCTTCCGGCACTTCCCCGGAATCCAGCGACGTCTGGAAAATAACCACCAAGGCATCCACTATAACCTCCGCCATTTCTTTCAGAACCCTCGGATGCATTCCATCCGGTCCTGGGGACTTGTCCACAATCAGCCCCTCCAGTCTGTCGCGCACCACCTCTCTAGTAACAGTAATGTCATTAAGACCCTCCAGTCCTACCACCTTTCCATCGCTAACACCCGGCAAATTATTCACGTCCTCCTCCGTGAAGACAGAAACAAAAAAGTTATTCAAGACCTTAGCCATATCCCCATCCCCTACCACTAGGTCCCCTTTCTCATCCTCTAAGGGACCAACGTTCACCCTAGCCAGCCTCTTCCTTTTTATATATTTATAAAAACTCTTGCTATCCTTTTTTATATTAAGCGCTAGCCCAGCTTCATAGCTTCTTCTACCCTCCTTTATCAACTTTTTTGTCAATCTTTGTTGACATTTAAACCTTTCCCAATCCTCTTCTCGCCCACTGCTCTTAGCTACTCTAAATTCCTCTGCTTTTAATTTAACACTTTCCTTCACCTCCTTCGTTATCCACGGCTTATTACCTCTCTTCCTACTGTCCTTTTTAACCATCGGAATAAATTTCTGCTGAGCACCAAGAAAGATCTCCTTAAAGATCCTCCACTGCTCCTCAGCAGACCTACCTTCCAACGCGCTCCCCCAGTCCACATTCGCCAATTCTTCTCTCATCCTACCATACTCCCCTCTATTCAAACAAAGGACGCGTGTCCGGGAACCCACTTTCTCCTCCTCCATCTGCAACAGAAACTCCACCATACAATGATCACTCTCTCCAAGAGGATCCTTCACCGCAAGGTCCCTAATTCTACCCGCCTCATTACATAGCACCAGATCCAAGATAGCTCGCTCCCTCGTCGGCTCCAACACACACTGTTCCAGGAAACTATCCCGGCAGCATTCCAAGAACTCCTCCTCGAGCCCACCTCGTCCAACATGGGTCGACCAATCAATATGCAGATTGAAATCCCCCATAACTACTGCCGTCCCATTCCTGCACGCCGCACTTATTTGCGCGTTAACAGCCCGCCCCACCTCCAGATCATTATTCGGGGGCCTATAGACGACACCCACCAGCGTCTTCCTCCCTTTGCTGTTCCTAATCTCCACCCACAACGATTCCACTTTCTGCTCTTTGGCTCCGATATCATCCCTTGCTACCACCTTGATGCTGTCCTTAATCAGCAGAGCTACGCCACCCCCTCTTTCCTCCTGCCTATCCTTCCTAAACACTTGATAGCCCTGTACATTCATCTCCCAGTCCCTGTCACCTTGCAGCCACGTCTCTGTAATGGCCACCAGATCGTATCCATTTGTGTCGATCTGAAATAAATCAGAATCCGGATACAATAAGTCATGGTCTAAGTTGTGATTATCCGCTTTGCCTTGTAAAACCTGTGAGGCAAAGTGGGTAAAGCTGGGGTCAGAGCCAGGGTCAGTCAGAGCTCCTCTCTACCCTTGGAGCTCCGGCTTCCCTGACCTCAGTGAATCCTGGCATAAGGCGGAGCGGTGAACTGAACAGTGCAGGTGGTTCCCAATGATACTCCATCAAGCCAACGAAGCAGCTTGACCACCAAAAAGAAGATGTAGTTATTATTATCTCTCTTTGTAAAGGAGTGCAGATTCAATAAGACTGACATCCTCTCCCTGCTCAGTGTTGACTACCTGCTGCAATTTTAAGCAGCATTGGGCTGGCAGTTGCCCAGTAAGTCCCCATGCTGACACAGGCTCCTATTTAGCCCCATTTAAATGAAGTACCCGCTCACCGGGCTGCACATTTTGGTGAGATCAGCATTAGAGGGCATAACTAGGCATGATATCAACTTGTCTGCTGGTTTCAATAACTTGGCACTAATATTTCATTCAGAAGTAGGCATTGTGTTGCACAAAAGCTGACTAAAATATTAACAACTTGTGTAGTTCCAGCTCTCCTCTCCAAACTCTGTGGCCTGGGCCTCGGCACCTCCCTCTGCGACTGGATCCTGAACTTCCTAACTCACAGACCACAATCAAGAAGGACAGGCAACAACACCTCCTCCACGATTATCCTCAACACCGATGCCCCACAAGGCTGGGTTCTCAGCCTCCTGCTATACTCCTTATACGCCTATGCCTATGTGGCCAAATTCCCCTCCAACTCAGTTTTCAAGATTAAATCTCAAACAATGATGAAACAGAGAAACTGAGTACAGGAATGAGATTGAGAATCTGGTGAACTGATGTGACAACAAAAAATCTCTCCCTCAATGCCAACAAAATGAAGGAAATTGTCATCAACTTCTGGAAGCGTAAAGTAAAAATGCCCCTGTCTAATCAATGGGAACGAAGTAGAAATGGCTGAGAGCTTCAAGTTTTTAGGTATCCAGATCACCAACAACCTGACCCCGCAGGCCGACACTATAGCTAAGAAAACCCAGCAATGCCTCTACTCTCTCAGAAGACTAAGGGAATTTGGCATGTCAGCTATAATTGTTACCAACTTTTGCAGATGCACTATAGAAAGCATTCTTCCTAATTGTACCACAGCGTGGTATGGCTCCTGCTCTGCCCAAGACCGCAAGAAACTACAAAAAGTCATGAACGTAGCCCAATTCATCAGGCAAACCAGCCTCCCATCCATCAACTCTGTCTACACTTCTACTGCCTTGGCAAAGCAGCCAGTAAAGTCAAGTATCCTATGCACCCCAGATATTCTCTCTTCCACCTTCTTCTGTCGGGAAAAAAATACGAAAGTCTGAGGTCATGTACCAATCGACTCAAGAACAGCTTCTTCCCTTCTGCCATCAGACTTTTGAATGGGTCTACCTTGCATTAAGTTGATCTCTCTCTACACCCTAGCTATGACTGTAACACTACATTCTATACCCTCCCATTTCCTTCTCTATGAACAGTATGCTTTGTCTGACTAGTGCAACAAACAATACTTTTCACTGTACACTGCACAATAATAAATCAAATCAAATCAGCACTTTTGTGATGACTGTTGTCAGACCAACTGGCTATAACTTCCTGCTTTCTTGTTCCACTCTCTTGAATAGAAGTGTTAATAACTAACTTCAAATCTGATCCAGTCTGCAGGGTAAGAAACTGTGGAAAATTGTGACCAGTGCATTCCCTTTCTCTACAGTTCCCCTTTTCAGAACCTGAAGACTGCATACAGGTAGGTACATTAGCAATAAAGCTTTCCTCTCATTCTGACCCTGATTGGTTTTTTTGACCAGTTCACACAAGATGGCACATTCTGAATGGTCACCACATTTGAAACCAGATTGTGTGATTTTAATGAGTTTGCACTCTGCAATTGGATGAATATATAGTAAATTGAGGGCAGATTAGTCAATTGGAGCAGAAGCGCTCTTGAGGATCTTGATGCTGTGCTGGTGAGTGTGCACAAACAGGCACATTCACCAGTAAAATGTGCGCTCACTCTGGCCCTGGTGTTGAGGCTATAGTGATGCATCGCATGCTGCAGGCAGATAAATCATTGAAGTTTCAAACTTGCTCCAGCCCTTCTTTAAGGCCACTTTGGAAATTGCTGCAAAGAAGAGGAGAACCAAAGGGGAAAATCAAAACTTTCAAATGAACAAACCGATTCATTCACATTCATCCCAGATTCGGCTGATTTCCCTGTGTGCCTAATTTGCGACGAGAAATATGCCAATAACAAGAAATCAAATCTTGAGAGGCAGTTCACTAAAAAGCACAGTGCCTTAGCCGAAAATTATCCAGCTGGAATGCCTGAAAGAAAATGATGGTGGAGCTGATGAACAAGGCAGAGAAATCTGGGAACGCATTTACTTAAATGGGCAAAATCAAAAGGTGGCTTAAGTACCGCTAGTTTAGTGGCAGCTCGAGAGATTGTGAAATGAGGAAAGCTGTTTGCAGATTGTTAATATGTAAACAAATGCTTTATCAAAGTCTCCGAGCAGCTGTATGGCAATTTTAAAAACAAAAATAAAATCACTCAAAGAAATAAAGACTTGCTTTTAACTGTGAAGATTGTGAGGCCAGAATAAGTGAAAATTGCCACAGGTATCACCAACCCTGAGGTAATAAATTCAGTGTGAGCAAGTGTTTTCAGATATGAATTTCACAAAAAGCAAGTTGAGAAGTCACTTGAAGAAGGAAAGTTTACAGTTCCAGCTGGAGATGAAAACAACAGCAAAATGTTCAGACTTCACACGACTCTCCAAAAAACTCCAGCTGCAGAAATCACGTTAATGTAACCTTTTGGGCATTTACAGAAAAGTTGGTGTTAATTAAATGGTGTGTTTCATTCATTTAAACTTGTATTAACATTTCACTTGTGAGACATCGTCATTCAATTAATAACTTGCAGTCAAAATCTTTAAAGCGTTGCTGATAACCACATGCCAGGGGCAATTCTCCCATCCTGCAGTGCACAGAGTGTGGGAGATTCTTCTCTGAACACCTACTGATTAAAAACAACGTGAATTACTCCAGTTTCCACACAAATTTGACCTTAGAATTTTTTGGGAAAATCCCACGCATCTGCTTTCATTGATGTACAATTATGAACTGCTGTAAAGCAGCATTGGCATAGAAATCCAAAAATGTGCCTCTGTCTTGTTTTTTGATATTTTTGCTGCTTAAAAAACAGAATTGTGGTTCTTAAATTATTATATTTTTAACTAAATTTTTTAAATGGCCACTAGATCTTAGAGTTTAGTCAGCTTTTAGTTCTTAAGCTTCTCAAATACTTTCTCTCAGCCAATATCAATTATGTTCCTCACTCTTACAGCCCCTTGGTTACTCTCTATTTCTGGTATGTAATTTGTGTCTTCCACTGTGAAGACAAACTCCAAATATTCATTCAATGTGTTACTGATGAATGGAATATGGCATGCGCTAAGTCTGGCAATGATGTTTGAGATGAATTCATGTTAATGGAAGATCGAGGACAGGAGGCTGGCAGGAGCCAACAAAAGTTTGGATCAGAAAGCAGTATAAAAACAGGTTATGTTATGAAAGTTGAAGTAGGCTGTCTTTTTGATGGAAAGGAAATGGTGTAGGATGTTCTTCTCAGGGAAAGGAGAAAGTTGGGATGGTGAACAGTTTAGGTCAGTCTGAAAGAGTGGCCAGGGAGAGGGATTGAATCAATGTAAGGGCACAGAATTTGTGATGGGACTGAAGATTGCACAGCCTAATTCTCACAGCAGGGAGTTGTATTGTCATAGAAAAGTATCACAGAGAATTGTAGAATCCCTACAGTGCAGAAGGCCAATCTGCCCATCAATTCTGCACCAACGGCAACTCCCCGTAACCGCACATACTTACGTTGCTAATTCACCTGACACAAAGGGGCAATTTAGCATGGCCAATCAACCTAACCCACAAATCTTTGGATAATGGAGGAAATCAGAGCACCCGGAGGAGATCCACGCAGACGCAGGAAGAATGTGCAAACTTCACACTGTCTAGTGAGGCTGGAATTGAACCCAGTTCCTTGGCACTATGAGGTAGCAATGCTAACTACTGTAGTACAGCAACAAACATCTTAATAAACTCACATTTCACGATTTTCTACTTATCAAGATGAATGAATAAAAATTGCCTACAATTTCCAAGGTGGGATTGATGGTGATGGTCATGGTTGTGGGGGTGGGGGAGGGGGGTGTACAGGCAGCAGGGAGAGTATGCAAAATTTGTAGAATTGCCTCTTATCATATTAAGTTACAATTGACTTTAATATGTGCCTGCCCATGATAACTGATTTTTGACTGTAATCCAAGCTCTGACCACTGAAGCTTAGCCACAAAGCAGATGCCTTTGTTACACTGCCATTAGCAAGGTTTCAGGGTGTGAATGGATCTTGCAGATTCAGGTCAGTAAAAGTTATCTCCGATGTCCATGTATTGGCACAAGAGAATAAACTGTGCACATATGTGCTATTGCTTGCTATTATACACCCAATTTAACTCATTCTGATCAGTACAGGGCTGTAATTTGTTCTTTGAACAGCAAAAGAAGGCAGTAAAAGGAAGGCAGGTAAGATTGGCAGATAGAAATAACTCACGTAAGAGGTTATAAAAGGTAACAGTGAGATGCAAATACACCTATAAAAGACAAAGATAAAAAGGCACTCACATGTGAAGATACAGCAGGAGCAGGAGTACGCCACTCAGTCCCTCAAGTCTGTTCCATCATTCAATACGATTTTAGCTATTCTGATTTACCATCAAATCCACGTTCCTACCTATCCCTGAGAACCCTTCGCCCCTTGCTGATCAAGAATCTATCTACCTCAGCCTTAAAGATATTCAGACTCTTCTTCCACCACCTTTTGAGAAAGAGAGTTCCAAAGGCTCATAACCAGCAGAGAAAAAATTCCCCTTATTTCTGTCCTAAATGGGCATCTCTTTAAATGTAGTTCTAGATTCTCCAAAAGATCCTTTCCACTTCCATCCTATCAAGAACCCTCAAGGTCTTATGTTCCAATCAAGATGCATCTTACTCTTCCAAACTCCAGTGATTACAAGACAAGCCTGTCCAGCCTTTCCTCGTAAGACAACTGGCTTTCAGGTATTAGTCCAGAAAAACTTCTCTGAACTGTTTCCAATGTATTTATACCCTTCCTTAAATAAGGAGGCCAATATTGTACTCGGTACTCTAGATGTAGTCTCACCAATGCTCTGTATAACTGAAGCATAATCTCCCTTTTTTTGAAATTAACTCTCCTCACAATTAGCAATAACATCCTATTACCTTTCCTAATTACTTGTTGAACCTGCAGACTAACCCTTTGCAATTCATGCACTAGGACAACCCAGAGCCCCCTGCACGTCAGAGCTCTGCAATCTCTCACCATTTAATTAATAGGCTTTGTTTTCATTCTCCCTGCCCCAAATGGATGATTTCACATTTGCCTGCAATGTAGTCCATTTACCATATCTTTGCTCATTTACTTAACCTATCTATATCCCTCTGTGATCTCTTTAAGTCCTCTTTACAACTTACTTTCTTACTTAGCTTTGTGTGATCAACAAATCTAGCAGCCATACCTTCAGTCCCTTCATCCAAGTCATTTTATAAATCGTGAAACATTGAGGCCCCAGCCCTTCACTGGATGAATAGGTTGCTCAATCTTTTCTTACGTAATATTTTGTTTGCTGTGATAACTCTTCACGATATGAGGAGTCCATTATATTATTCGTTGGCTAATTAAAATCTTAGCTGCAAAAGTTCAAGTGCTTACTGATCTAAACTGCATCCACCATTGCATCGGCTTGTAAATTTGATCAGAATCTAACTTTACCTTCAGAACCAGACTGTAGTTACAAAATTGTTTTCCATATTGGAATGAATATTTTTTATTTCATCCTTTAGTTGGCTATCAGACTGAGTTGATAACTGCACAGCCCAATAAGGAACTGAACCAAATAGGCTGGTAACATTCCTGGCTCAATCTCTGGTTTAGGCAGGTTTTGTTAACCTCAATCAGTTGGTCATGCTACTTTGGTGGATGGTTATCTGCCCAAAATGTTACATCTCTCTCTCTCTTATTTGCCAAGTGTCTCTGTCATTTTCTGTTGTATTGCAAATTTTCAGCGTCAGGGTATTTTGCTTTTGTGTTAAAGTTAATTTATTAGTCACAAATAGGCTTACATTAATACTGCAATGGTTACTGTGAAAATCCCTTAGTCGCCATTCTCTGGTGCCTGTTTGGGTAGACACAGTAAAAAGTCTGACAACACCAGGTTTTATGACAAAACCTGGTGTTGTCAGACTTTTTATTGTGTTTACGCCAGTCCAACGCCGGCATTCCCACATCATGCCTGTTTGGGTACACAGAGGGAGAATTTAGCACGGCCAATGCACCTAACCAGCACATCTTTGGACTGTGGGAGGAAACCACAGCACCCGGAGGAAACCCATGCAGACACAGGGAGAATGTGCAAATTCCACAAAGAAAGTGACCGAAACCAGGAATCGAACCCGGGTCCCCGGCATTGTGAGGCAACAGTGTTAGCCACTGTCGCACCATGCTGCCACAGAGAAATAATCAGCCAATGGATCCTGTTCCTGATCATGATCCAATTACTGACCCACCCCTCACCTAGCTGAAAATTTATATCTGCAGACATCTGTTTAGGTAAGTCCAGCGTGACTTTGATGCCTCTTACCCCATTTATGTGATTACAGTGGCAGCACAGAGAAGACTACTTGGCCCAATTCCCTGTTCTCCTCCTCTACAATATTGCCAGTTTTCAAATATTTTTCTAACTCTTCAATAAATTATTTGATTTGCTCAGACTGAAAAGATATTCCTTATTTAAACAACCTTTCACTTGAAAAAAAATGTTCTGACTTTCCCTTTAGTAGACTGACACTAATTGTAAATTTATATTTCACTGTCACTGTTTCATCAACCAATTAAAAATAAAGGGAAACAAAGGTCTCTGTAGTGCCTCTATGTAGATTCTTAACACTCAAAAATGGTGAACTTCTGTCAAGAGAGGATATTGATCACCATCTTGGAAAAGAGCATACACCTAAGGACTACTGACAGCATGCTGAGCAGGCAGGTTATGACGTAAATCAGTGTACAACACTGAACTGTTGCCCATGTTGCCATCTTTGAATGCTATGCGCCAGCTACAGCCTGGTGTAAATTTTACAGCTGAACACTCATTCAACATCCTGAAAGATCCCTGAACAGCATTAAGTGTAGGGATTGTAAAATAGTTACAGATTAGTTGCTAGAGTACTTCATAGAATGACTGCTGCTCCAGTTGTATGGAGTGTTCCCATACTTATGATGAAACAATTTGCTCCCAGATATGAGTGGTCTAGTTGGCCTTGTTTTTGAAATTGAACATGACTGGGAGAATTAAAACATTACAGAGACATGGTTGCAGGATGGTCACAACTGGAAGTTAAATATCCAGAGGTATCAGACTGTTCACAGGGATAGACAGGAAGATAAGGGAGGCGGTGTAGCTCTGATATTTAAGGGTGACATCATCAGGGTGGGAGTGACAGATGATATAGGTTCTATGGAGAAAAAGATTTAATCCATTTGAATGGAAATTAGAAATAATAAGAAGAAAAAGTCACTGATAGGTGTAGTCTACAAGCCACCAAGTAATAACATCACAGTGGGGTGAGAAATAAACAAAGAAATTACTGATGCATGTAAAACTGGTACAACAATTATTATGAGGGATTTTAATTTACATATCAATTGGTCAAACCAGGTTGGTCAAGGCAGCCTTGAGGAGGAGTTCAGAGAATATATCCACAACAGCTTCCTTGAACAGCATGTAATGGAACCTACGAGAGAGAAAGCTATCCTAGATCTGGTCCTGTGTAATGAAGCAGGAATAATTAATGATCTTATAATGAAGGATCCTCTCAGAAGAAGCAATCACAGTATGGTTAAATTTAAAATACAGATGGAGCATGAGAAGGTAAAATCCAATACCAATGTCTTGTGCTTAAACAAAGGTGGCTACAATGGAATGAGGGAGGAGTTGGCTAAGGTAGACTGGGAGCAAAGACTTTATGGTCAGACAATTGAGGAAAGGTGGAGGACTTTCACAATGATGTTTCCCTGTGCTCAGCAAAAATATATACCAGCTATTAGGAAGGACTGTAGAAAAAGAGATAATCAGCCATGAATATCTAAGGAAATAAAAGAGGGTATCAAATTGAAAGAAAATGCATACAAAGTGGCAAAGATTAGTGGGAGACTAGAAGATTGGGAAATCTTTAAAGATCAACAGAAAGCCACAAAAAAGCTATAAAGAAAAGTAAGATGGATTACAAGAGTAAACTAGTTCAGAATACAAAAACAGATAGCAAAAATTTCTACAAATACATAAACAAAAAAAGAGTGACTAAATTAAACATTGGTCCTTTAGAGGGTAAGAAGGGGGATGTAATAATTGGAAATGAGGAAATGGTTGAGGCATTGAACAGTATTTTGTGTCGGTTTTCACAGTAGAAGACACAAGTAAAATGCCAAAAATTGATGACGAGAAGGCTATGGCAGGTGAGGACCGAGAAACTATCATTATCACTAAAGAGGTAGCTTGGGCAAGCTAATGGGACTGAAGGCTCTTGGCCCTGATGGAATGCATCCCAGGATGCTAAAGGAGATGGTAGGAGAAGTAGCAAATGCACTGGTGATAATTTACTAAAATTCACTGGACTCTGGAATAGTTTCCCCAGATTGGAAAACAGCAAATGTGATACCACTGTTTAAAAAAGGTGGTAGACAAAAGGTGGGTAACTAGAGGCTGGTTAGTTTAACTTCTGTAGTAGGGAAAATGCTTGAATTTATCATCAAGGCAGACATATCGTTTCACCTGGATATAAACTGTCCCATTGGGAAGACGCAGCATGGTTCGTGAAAGGCAGGCCATGTTTGACTAATTTGGTGGAATTCTTTGAGAACATTGCATGTGCAGTGCACAGTGGGAAACCTGTGGATGTGTGTGTCTGGATTTCAGAAGGCATTTCACAAGGTGCCACACCAAAGGCTGCTACATGAGAGAAAGGTGTTACAGGTAATGTATTAGCATAGATAGTGGATTGGTTAACTAAGAGTGGGGGTAATTGGGTGTTTTTCTGGTTGGCGATCAGTGACTAGTGGTGTGTGCCTCAGGGATCAGTGTTGGGACCACAATTGTTTACAATTTACAAAGACAATTTGGAGCTGGGGACCAAGTGGTGTGTGTCAAAATTCACAGCTGACACTAAGATGAGTGGCAGAGCAAAGTGTGCAGAGAACGCTGAAAGTCTGCAAAGGGATATAGATAGTCTAAGTGAGTGAGCAAGGGTTTGGCAATTGGAGTACAATGTTGGCAAATGTGAAGTCATCCGTTTTGGTAGGAATAATAACAAAATGGATTATTATTTAAATGGTAAAAAATTGCAGCGTGCTGCTGTGCAGAGAGACCTAGGTATTCTTGTTCATGAATCACAAAAAATTGTTTTGCAGGTGCAGCAGGTAATTAAGAAGGCAAATGGAATTTTGTCCTTCATTGCTGGAAGGATGGAGTTTAAAAATAACAAAGTTATATTGCAGCTGTATAACTTGCTGGTGAGGCCAAACCTGAGTATTGTGTACAATTTTGGTCTCCTTACTTGAGAAAGGATATACTGGCACTGGAAGGGGTGCAGAGTAGATCCACTAGGTTGATTCCGGAGTTCAGAGACTTATGAGGAGAGACTGAGTTGACTGGGGCTACACTCATTGGAATTCAGAAGAATGAAGGGAGATCCCATAGAAACATATAAGATTATGAAGGGAATAGAGAAGATAGAAGCAGGGAAGTTGTTTCCACTGGCAGGTGAAAACAGAACTAGGGAGCATGACTTCAAAATAAGAGGGTGCAGATTTAGGACTGAGTTGAAGAAGAACCTCTTCTCACAAAGGGTTGTGAATCTGTGGAACTCCTCGCCCAGTGAAGCAACTGAGGCTACCTCATTGAATGTTTTTAAGGCCAATATAGATAAATCTGTGAACAATAAAGGAATGAAGGGTTATGGTGAGCGGGTGGGTATGTGGTGCTGAGTCCACAAAAAGATCAGCCATGATCTTATTGAATGGCGGAGCAGGCTGGAGGGGCCAGATGGCCTACTCCTGCTCCTAGTTCTTATGTTCTTAAAACAGGCCATGCAGAGGAGGATAAGATGCTAGATGAGAGAAAAGCAGGAGGGAGGGAGAAAGCCTCTCCACGTGAGGCCATGTCCTCTGATGGAGCAATCCTCACATCTCAACTTCAGTGACAACCAATATTTGGCCTGTCCTCACTTTGCAAAAACAGTTTGTGATTGAAAGCTGCTAACTGTTGCAGCTAAAACTGCAACTTGCAACAGGCAAAAGTTTCCATTGCCTGTGGTTTGCAGTTGAATGTTTCCAGTCTACTCATACAGTTACAGAGTCTTAAAGGATTACAGCATGGAAACAGGCCCTTCGGACCAACTTGTCCATGCCGTCCTTTTTTTAAACCCCTAAGCTAATCCCAATTGCCCACATTTGGCCCATATCCCTCTTTACCCATTGTACTCATGTAACTATCTAAATTCTTTTTAAAAGATAAAATTGTACCTGCCTTTGCTACTATCTCTGGCAGCTTGTACTAGACACTCACCACCATCTGAGTGAAAAAATTGACCCTCTGGACACTTTTGTATCTCTCCTCTCTCACCTTAAACCAATGCCCTCTATTTTTAGACTCTCTTACCCTTGGGAAAAGGTACTCCATGTGGCAAGGTGGCACAGTCGTTAGCACTGCTGCCTCACCATGCCAGGGACCTGGGTTCAACTCCCGGCTTGGGTCACTATCTGTGTGGAGTTTACACCTTCTACTCATGTGTGTGTGAGTTTCCTCCAGATGCTCTGGTTTCCTCCCACATTCCAAAGATGTGCAGGTTAGGTTGATTGGCCATGCTAAATTGCCCCTTAATGTCAGGGGGATTAGGAAGGTAAATATGTGGGGTTACATGGATAAGACAGGATCTGGGTGGGATTGTTGGCGGTCCAGGCTCGATGGGCCAAACGGCCTCTTTCTGCACTGTAGATTCTATGATTCTATGAACATCACACAGATTGTAGTATAGCGTTATATAAGGGAACTCACTGAGGCTCTCCATACAAAGAAAGATAGCTTCGTCTCATTCTTTCCTGCCCAAAATAAGCAAGGAGTATGAACCAGAAGATCACATGGATTGCAGCCTTCCCTGTGGTCAAGGGTGCCATTGACAATACCCACATTGCCAGCCATGCACCTCATGCAAGTATGGCCAATTTCATAAACAAAAGGAGAATCCATTCTTTCAAAGTACAGCACTCTAAACTTCCACCACAGCATTCAGACTGCTTAATGGAAGCTGCAATGGAAGGTATAACATCAGCTCTATACAACATGGTAGGTTCTACAGAGGTGCTGATTGTGGTGACCACCCACTTTCAAATTAGAAAGTATAGATCCTAAATTCCTCACAAAGCCCTCTGTTTCCATGCTCCCTGACACTGTGTTCAGCCTTTCCAGTGGAACAAGCATTTGGTTATTTACATCCATCAGTCTTCTTCTTCAGAATAGACCATTAAAGCCCTCAACCAAGTTGCAACAGAACTAGTTTGAAATCTTAGCCTTAGGTTAGCCTTAGGGGAGCTGGCACCTATACTGTCTTTTCAGCTTGCCCTGTCTCTTGGACTCTTGTTCCCTATGTCTTACTACGTGCAGATCCAAACCAATAATTATTTACATACCCACAATAAATCAACCCACTCACCCTCGCAGTCTCATTCCTGCCTGCAGTCTCCCAGCCCCAACTCCTCACAATCTCAGATTTGATCTATGATTTTCTATTGACTCCCCAACACCGCTCCCCCCACCCCTGCTGCGTTATCTCTGACACCCCTAACCCTTCCACAATCTTTGATTCCTCCCAATTTTCCTACCTTCCAACCACTCACTATTTGAGTTTCCCCAATCTTCAATTCTTCTGATTTTCTACTCTCCACACAACCCACAACCTCTGACCTTGCCTTATGCCTGACTCCCTCACAATGTCTGGTTTCATCCTCATGATGTCTGGCTCCATTCATATGATGTCTGCCTCTCCAATATCACTGACTCCACACTCACCACACAATCCCAAAATGCTCCCAGTCCCACATCCTCCAGACAATCTCCACTCCTCCATGTCCTCATACAATCTCTACTCCTTCAATATTTCCCCCATGATCTCCACCTTCACTTCAGCTTCCACAATTCTGATTTCCCTTTATGTAATCTCCTAGTTACTTGCTATCAGCTCCCCAGCTTCTCTCTGCTCGAGCAGACAGCCAGCTTAGTAATCAGGCTAGCAATAGGACTGTAAGCCTGGTGAAAAAATATCAAATGTCTTGCAATTGATTTTTGTTAGTTTGTCCAGGAAAGCCATATTTCTGAGCTGAGAGATGATGGTCTAGTGGTATTATCATTCGGCTATTAATCCAGAAACGCAGCTAATGGTCAGGGGACTCAGATTCAAATCATGCCACGGCAAATGGTGGCATTTGAGTTCAATTAAAAAATATTTGGAATTAAGAATCTACTGGCGGCCAATGAAACCATTATCGATTGTCAGAAAAACCCATTTGGTTCACTAATGTCCTTTAGGGGAGGAAATTTGTTATCCTTACCTGGTCCAGTCTACATGGGACTCCAGAGCCACAGCAATGTGATTGATTCTCAACTGCCCTCTCAAATGGCCTCACAAACCATTCAGTTCAAGAGCAACTAGGGGAATTTCACAGTAACCTTCATTGCAGTGTTAATGTAAGCCTTACCTATGACTAATAAGTTTTACTTACTTACTTTACTTTTTAACTAGGGATGGGCAATAAATGCTGGCCATCAGCGACATCCATGTCCCACATATGAATAAAAATTAAGAGCTTCTTGTTTAGAACTTCTCCCTCACTCTCTTCTTGTGACCCAATATTAATGTTAGGGCCATCATGCCCCAACTTCAACACTTCCATTATCATATTAAATTTTCTTTCATTCTAATTTTGCTATCTCCTGTTCTTTCAGCTGCTCCTCTCCAGAACGTTCAACCCTTTACATAGTTCTCTCTGCCTTGCCACCTCCCTTCTTTTTCAGGTTACAGATTGTGAGGATGTACTGCAAAGACAGTTCTGTGAATTATGTGATAAAAATCAAGTGAGTTTTATAATGGGCTGCCAATCCATCACTCAAATTCATACACGCTTTATCACAGTCATACTTCCAGTGGACCATCTATCTTGGGTATGGAAAGCGTTCTCCACAGTGATGTTGCTGTCTGAATTAGAGTTATGGCATTAGAAATTACTGTTTGCCTCTGAAATATGAATGGATGTAACTTGTACTGGAGGATATTTCAAAGTGAGAAGGTTGTTGTCTCTAATTTATGCCTGTGGCAATCATTATCATTTGTATAAGAACTGGGAGTTTTCCCTGAAGGTTTCAGTACCAATAGTCACATTGTTTATTTTCAGTGGAGGCAGGTCAAGGAGCTCTCTGATTACAATCACTTAATGCAAGAGTTATAATTCACAAATTCTGTTAGAAAATTTTGAGCTATGTGCTATGGACTTCATTTTTTTTGAAGCCATTTAAACTATGTATTCTGCTGATAGTTACTTGCTGTCTGCTTCTGCTTCTGTAAAAGCATTTAGGATAGACATAAAGCAGATGTTTTCACTCATAAGAAAAAAACAAAGAGGCCATGAATATTAAATAGTCATCAGTAAACCCAATAAAGAATTTGAAAGAAACTTCTTTACTTATGGATTGGTTAGAGTGTGGAACTTACTATAACATGGAGTTGTTGGGTGAATAGCATATATATTTTTAAGAGGAGGTTGGCCAAGTGCATGAGGCAAGAAAGAAGTAAAACATATTTTCTCCCCAACCAAAGATTCCACCAGATAGATAGACAGGATCCTCACCTATCATGCTGATGTAGTTAAATGAATGAGAGTGGGAGCAGGCTCACACAGAACATAAAAGCCAGACATTAACCAGTTGGGACAGACTGGCTGTCTCTGTACTGTATGTCATGTGTGTATCTATGTGATTTGTAAGTAAGTGTAACTCTATAACTTGAACAATATCATAGAATCCCTACAGTGCAGAAGAGGCCATTCGGCCTATTAAGTCTGCATCAACCACAATTCCACCCAGGCCCTATCCCCATAATCCCATACATTTATCTTGGCTAATCCCCCTGACACTAAGAGGCAATTTAACATTGCCAATCCACTTAACCCACACATCTTTGGACTATAGGAGGAAACCCATGCAGACACAGGAAGAACGTGTAAACTCCACACAGATAGTGGTCCAAGCTGGAAATCAAACCTGGATCCCTGGTGCTGTGAGGCAGCAGTGCTAACTACTGTGCCACATTGTCACCCCATTACAATTTAATTGATTAGCACATACTGCCTTTCTAACTAAATTAAAGAACAATGAACAATGGGAATATTCAACAGGTCAGGCAGTATCTGTGGAGCATGAAACAAGGTTAATATTTTACGTTGATCAACTTTCATCAGGACTAGGTAACATTGTGGAAGTACAGAGGCAAGAAAGGGAGTGAAGGAAAGGGAAGATCTGTGTTAAGGTACAAGATAGGAAATGGTTGTGTTAGGAAAAGGAGATGATAATTGGATAAGTGAAGAAACTAAAGGTTGCCCATAGGCAGGTGTAAATGGAAATAGAAGAATTATCAGTAAAAGCTGCAAGCTGAGAAAAAGGGAGCCGAGATTCTGTTATAAAATTGTTGAACCCAATTTTGAGCATGTTCTGGTATGCCTTTAAGGAATTGCAATCTGACATCACTTGAAGGAAATTTGTCATGTGATCCGGTTTGAGCACACACAAACAGCTCTGCAACTATGATGACTTCAAGTTTTCTGTCCACGTATGTATGTTCTCAAGTACCTAGTTTAAATAAATGAATACACAACAGAAACGATTCCCTGGGCTATTTAGCTCCCAGTGAGAATTGTGATGGCCAAGAGAATTGGGCATCAGTTGAAAGATGGGTTTTGCACCAGTCGCCAAGCCAGTTCCAATGTTCCCAGTCCACCAGGCCAGCCTCAATCTCCTTTCCTGCAGGTGTGTACATTTAGTCCCAACTCAGGAGAATCACGGTCAACTTTTTACACCGTTCTGAAAAATGATTGGTGCCATTATATCATTATAACACACATGCCAGAGCCCATAGGTTTGTAAAGTGCTGACTCACTCAACTACCTTGATGACATTTCCCCTCTGCCCCACTTCCTGAGAGGACTTCATTCCAATGTCCTAGTTTCCCTGTCTCTGTTGCATCTGTTCAGACAATGCCACCTTCCATATCAATGATTCTTCAGGTAATTCTCAATAGCGTAACGAAAGATAATTAGCCTTAAAGCCCCACAGTCAATGATTGTTAAGTAGCCTTTCAAAAATCATACCAAATACCCATTGAAATAACTTCTTTAAAATTAATTTCTAAATAAAATAAAGGCCGTGATTCTCCCAAAACCACTGAATTGGCAGGAAAACGGTTCTAGATCCTGACTGTTTTGTCAGTTCAACCTCTCACTCGAATCTTCCCACTTTGTGCAATGCCGAGGTCGCAATCGTGAATCTCATTAAAAACCCAGGGGGACAGGCTTAGTCATGCCAGAATCTGATAGTTCTAGAATTCTGTGCAAAAAGTTTCCCCATTTGCCGTTTGCTGACCAGCCCAATTGCAGGCCAGCCCAGGATCCCCACAGTGCTGCCCCTCCAGCCATCCCATAGCCCGATTGCAGCCCCCACAACAATTCCCGGGCCAGCCCTGACCCTGCCTGCCCCAGAACACCCCATGACTAGCCCACCGCCCCCAACAGTTGCAATCCCCCCACCTCTCACCCCAGCAGACCCCCTTCCGTCATCCCCCCAGAGTCAAACCCTACCAACCCCTCAGGAGGCAGGCCCTTCTGGCCCACCCCAATCACTGGCCTTCCTCCATCTCAGACCGATCCCGACGCAGAGTGGCAACGGGACCCCCATTCCCCACCAGTCACCCACAGGCCCCACCCCTTGGCACTCCCCAATGCCCAATGGGCATTGCCCAGGTGCTCTTGGCATGGGCACATTGTCCCTTGGGTGGTGCCAAAGGCATAGGCTGGCACTGCCAGGGTACCCATGTTTAGGGGGCACCAACCCCCTGCTGACCGACCCCATCAGTGGCCCTGATTACCACCCCCCCCTTCATTCTGGTGGGGTCTCCCGCTAATTCCCCAAACGTGGGGGGCTATTCTAAACCCCGCCAAATGAAGCACTCTTGGTGGGGTGGGAGATTCAATCGGGACCAGAAAGTTCCCGATAATGACATCAAAATACATTTAAAACATATTAAAAAAGGTTCAAATTACTTACCTTCCTTCCCGCCGGTTTCCAGCGTTGTCAGGCCTACGACTGTTCGCCAGCTCTGGAAGATATGCATGTGTTCCCGACGCATGCACAAATCCTGGAACAAGACCGGCAGTGTGTATTTCCCACCGCGACCCGCCAGAAAAATTGTGGGTCACAATGGGAGAATCGTGGCCAAAAGTTTTGCAGGTCAAAGATCTGTGATGCATGCTTACTGGTACTTGCAAACATCTGGTTAACAGCTCCAATATGGCACTTCGCTAACAAAACTTTCCAGCAATATCTTTAGCACTATTCTGTGACATGTTATCATTTCAAAACTATTTTTGAGACTATTCTCTGCTTTATGACAGCAGCATCATGAGATTATTTTGCAAGCAATCCAATGGTAAGGCGCAAGCGCAGCATTTCTCTGGATCTGAAAGAATTGAAAATTAACTTCAGATGAGCAGAGAACTTAGAGGAAAATGTTATTGTAGAGGAGATTCAAAGTCAAAGTCCAACTCTCCCTTCATTGCCGTGACTCACTTCCCCTAGTCCCTGTTTTGATTATTTATTCATTCACCCTGGCTCTAAATGCACTAGTTTCCACTAGCAGGAAAAGCTAGAACCAGAGGGCACAACCTCAGGCTAAAGGGATGATCCTTTAAAACAGGGATGAGGAGGAATTTCTTTTGCCAGAGAGTGGTGAATCTGTGGAACTCTTCATCGCAGAAGGCTGTGCAGGCCAGGTCATTGAGTGTCTCTAAGACAGAGATAGATAGGTTCTTAATTGATAAGGGGATCAGGGGTTATGGGGAAAAAGCAGGAGAATGGGATGAGAAAAGTATCAGCCATGATTGAATGGTGGAGCAGACTCAATGGGCTGTGTGGCCTAATTCTGCTCCTATGTCTAAAGGATGATTTGATTTGACTTGATTTGATTTATTATTTTCACATTTTTTTAAATTTTATTTATTAATCACAAGTAAGGCTTACGTTAACACTGCAATGAAGGTACTGTGAAATTCCTCTAGCCGCCATAGTCTGGCACCTGTTCTGGTCAATGCACCTAACAAGCACATCTTTCAGAAGTGGGAGGAAACCGAAGCACCTGGAGGAAACCATGCAGGCACGGGGAGAACGTGCAAACTCAACACAGGCAGTGACCGAATTTGGGAATTGAACCCTGGTACTGTGAAGCAACAGTGCTAGCCGTTGTACTACCATGCCACCCACTGTGCTACCGTGCCGCCCATTGTGTTACCGTGCCGCCCACATTAGAATACAGTGAAATGTATTGTTTCTGGCATGCTATGTAGACAAAGCATATCATTCATAGAGAAGGAAAAAGAGAGACTGCAGGATGTAGTGTTACTGTCATAGATAGGGTGTAGAGAAAGATCAACTTAATGAAAGGCAGGTCCATTCAAAAGTCTGATGGCAGCAGAGAAGAAGTTGTTCTTGAGTCGGCTGCTACGTGACCTCAGACTTTTGTATCTTCTTCCCAGTGGAAGAAGGTGGAAGAGAGAATGTCTGGGGTGCATGATTACTTTGCCGAGGCAGCAGGAAGTGTAGACAGAATCCATGGATGGGAAGCTAGTTTGCGTGATGGATTGGGCTTCGTTCATAACATATGGGTGGTTTCTTGTGGTCTTGGGCAGAGCATGGGCTATACCAAACTGGGATACAACCATGATGTTTTCTATGGCTTTCTATGGTGCATGTGTAAAAGTTGGTGAGAGTCATAGTTGATATGTCAAATTTCCTAAGTCTCCTGAGAAAGTAGAGGCATTAGTGGGTGGGTGAGTATCAGTGACTAAATCCTCGAAGAAAAGATGCTACCTGCGAAAGATTAGTGTGGTGAAAGGCTTTGTGGCCGAAATTAATGCCATACAACATGAGACAATTTCCTAATAAATAAGCACCTGCTATATAATGTATAAGTTATAGTTTATATTCACCACAATTTGCTGGTTAATTCATGATTAGTTTATATTGATTTTAGCTTGATTGTTTAAGTGAATGTGCTAAAAGTGAAATCTTGTCCATTGGTTTTCTTGTTTGGTAATTTTTGTTTCTTTGGTTTGTTGCCCTCTAAGGGGATCCAAACAAAATTAGGGAATTTTCTGGGATTGATCCAAATTTGGCTTTAAATGGGTTCATTGGAACTTTACAGAAATGAAACACGCAAAATTCCATGTTCACTTTCGTTGTAACCATTGGGGAATCAACATGGAAACTTCTGATGTTCAGGCCTTTATGGTGAGAGGTGATTTGTCTCTCAGTGCAGTAACTTAGAGTAGTTGACAGAAGATAATTTGATTGTTGTAGCAAAGAAAATATGCGTCAGCTTAAAATCAGGAACTAGGATGACAGAGATCACTGAAGAATTGGCTCATTACTTGAAACTAGAGAAAGGAAAAGACAGCTCTGCTACTTCTCAAGGCGAATTAACCAGACCAAAATTTAACAAAATAAGAGAAATCAGAAGATCTAAAACAAAGGATGAAACTGGAAAGAGAAAAATATCTTGAACATGGAAGAGTAATGAAAAATACTTGACTTTGAAAAACTTAGAAAAGAAGACATTAGAATTGGAAAGGGCAGAAGTATTGAATTGGTATTTTGTGTCTGTCTTCACTGTAGAAGACTTTAGAAAACTTGCAAAGACACTTGAAAGTCAATAGGCAAAAAGGAGGGAGGAAATAAAAACAATAACCATCATCAAAGAAAAGGTACTGGGAAAATTATTTGACCCAAAACCTGACAAGTTCCCAGTATTAGAAGGCTTACATTCTAGGGTTTTAAAAAAATTGGCTGCAGTGATAGTAGAGATAGTGGTCTTTATCTTCCAAAATCCCTTAGATCCTAGAAAGTTCCCAGCAAATTGGGAAACAGCAAATGTAACAAATGTTCAAGAAAGGAGGGAGACAGAATGTAGCAAGCTATAGACCAGTTGGCCAAATGTGCTATAGAGAAATTGTTAA
Source organism: Carcharhinus amblyrhynchos (assembly GCF_965287045.1). Classification (NCBI taxonomy): domain Eukaryota; kingdom Metazoa; phylum Chordata; class Chondrichthyes; order Carcharhiniformes; family Carcharhinidae; genus Carcharhinus; species Carcharhinus amblyrhynchos. The sequence goes on along the minus strand of NC_137331.1, from coordinate 80,685,860 downwards.
AATCCATCATTAAAGCAGTTATAACAGGATAGTTAGAAAATCATAAAGGCATCAGGCAGAGTCAAAATGGTTCTGTGCAAGAGAAATCACACTTAACTCATTGATTAAAGCTCTTTGAGGAAGTAACAAGCAAGGTGGATAAAAGGGAAATCTGAAGATGTGGTGTAATTGGATTTCCAATAAGTTTTGTTAAGGTGCCATATCAGAGGTGATGACATAAAGTAAAAGCTCGTGCTATATATTAGTGAGAATAAGGGACTGGTTAGCTAATAGAACACTTAGAGTAGGGATTTTTTTTCATATTGACAGGCTGTGATGAATGAAGTGCCATCAGGAACAGTTCTGGGGCCTCAACTATTTATAATGTATTTCCATGATTTGGATGAAGGGGCTAAATGAGTGGTTCTTTAATTTTCCAATGACACCAAGATAGGTTAGACAGTGTGTTGTCAAGAGGAGATAGACAGAGACTGCAGAAGAATATAGACAAGTTAATGAATACAAAAAAAATAGGCAAATGGAGTATAATGTGAATTTGTCCACTTTGTCAGAAAGAAGACAAAAGCATAGAAATTTAGGATTTAAGAGCAAGAGTGGGCATTTGGTCCTTTGATCCTTCTCCCACATTCAATAAGATTATGTCTGATCTATTTATGGTCTCAATTGCACTTTCCTGTTTGCTCTTCATAACCCCCTTATCTATCAAAAATTTGTTTATCTCTGCCTTGAATAAATTCAATGAGTTGGTTTAGCTCAGTTGGCTGGATGGCTGGTTCATGATGCAGAGTAACACCAACAGCATGGGTTCAATTCCCATATCAGCTGAAGTTATTCATGACGGCCTGCCTTCTCAATCTTAAGGAATGGCATGGTGGTTAGCACTGCTGCCTCACAGCACCAGTGAACCGGGTTCAACTCTGGCCTCAGGTCACTGTCTGTGTGAAGTTTGCACCCTGTGTCTGCATAAGTTTCCTCCAGGTGCTGCAGTTTCCTCCCACAGGCCAAAGATTTGCAGGTTAGGTTGAATGGCCATGCTGAATTGACCCTAGTGTCAGGAGATTAGTGGGGTAAATATGTAAGGTTACGGCAATAGGCCTGGGTGGGATTGGAGTTGGTGCAGACTCGATGAGCTGAATGGCCTCCTTTTGCACTGTAGGGATTCTATGATACAATGACCCAGGATCCATCTTCTGGAGAAGAGAATTTCATAGACTAATGACATTCTGAGAGAAAAGAAGTTTTCCTCATGTCTTAAAAGGAAGGCCTCTTTTCTTAAACTGTATCCTCTAGTTCTAGTCTCCCCACAAGTGGAAACATCCTCTGGGTATCTACCCAGTCAAGTCCCCTCAGGATCTTGTACGTTTCAGTAAGATCACCTCTCATTTTTCTAAACTTCCAGTATATAAAAGCAGTTTACTATTAAAATGAGAGAGATTGTAGAACTCAGTGGTACAAAGTGAACTGAGTGTCCTGATTCATGGATCACATAAGTTAGTATGCAGGTGCAAGAAACTGTACAGGACCTTGATGAGACCATAACTGGAGTACTTTCTACAATTTTGGCCTCCTTATTTGAAAAAAAAATGTTAGAAACAGTTCAGAGGAGGTCCACTGGACTCATTCCTGGGATGAAGAACCTAACTTATGAAGAAAGGTTGAACACTTTGGGTCAATACCCATTGGAGTTTAGAGAGGTAATCTTAGTGAAACGTATAAGATACAGAGGGCACTGATAGGATGGATAGGAAGATTTTTCCTCTTGTGCAACAGTCTAGAACTATGGGACATAGTTTAAAAATTTAAGACAGAAATGAGGGGACTTATTTTCTCTCAGAAGGTCGGTAGCATATGGAATCATCAGAGAACAGTGGAAGCAGAGGCTAAAAAGATCTCTGAGTATTATTTTGTCACTTAGATGAGGAAATAGAGATATCATCTGATGAGAACAGGACTGTAGTCCATCAAATTATTATCTCTCCCTCTTACTGCAATGGGCTTTTAAGAATTACTGCAGTAAGCTTTTAAGAATTGCCTATGAGTTTCCAGCTGCAGGCCTTACAAGGTTCGGAAGACTCAAGCTAGGATAATGGTGCATTTCGATTATGTTGCATAAAAATGTGGTTGATTTTTTGCAAAACATGCCATACATGTCAGATGGTTGGGAAATTGCAGCCTTTGATCAAGCCAGTCCCATTAATACTGATATCTGCATTAGATGAACTATTTAGCAGGATTCTTGTGGACTTTCTGTTGGATCCTTGTCTTAGACTAAATCAGATCATAAGTATCTCCTGACCATCATGTATTTGTCTGCTCAGTTTCCAGGAGTAGTCCCTCTCTGATGAAGATCACAGTGAAAGTTGAGATTGAAGTATGGGCTGCCAAAAGAAAGCCCCACAACTTGTCTAGGTTTGCAAAATCTCACTAACTGTCCTGGCTGGAAACAATACACATCCCTTTAATCTGCGCTTAACCCTCTCTCCACTCACATTGTCTGTACTATTAAGACTTGATTTCCTATAAAGACTCACATTTCAACCATTATCTTGTAAACTGAGTTTGTGTCTTTATATGTCCTGTTTGTGAACACAAGTCCTCACTCACCTGAAGAAGGAGCTTGAGGCTCCGAAAGCTAGTGCTGCCAAATAAACCTGTTGGACTTTAACCTGGTGTTGTGAGACTCCTTACTGTGCTTATCCCAGTCCAACACCGGCATCTCCACATCATGATTACCAAAAGAAATCAAGGGTGGGACTTTCTGGTCCCCTCACAGCATGTTTCCCAGTAGCTAAGGCCGTTCATCATTGGACACAAACAAGATCTTCTATTCCTGATATTTATGGCAGTTTGCATGTCTTGCCTGTTCCACTACCAAGGAACTCACCACAGGGGATTGCCTTCGTTGTGACCAGAAGATTCTGCTAGCAGGAACTGATAGAAATCCTACCTTTGCCTCATCAAGGATCAAATTTTATGCCAAGTGTGAACCATGCAGTGAATTGAATTAACTGGCGAAAATTAATTGGCGAAAAACTGCAGCAGGCGACGGTGCAGAGGGACCTTGGGGTCCTTGTGCATGAGTCGCAAAAACCCAGCTTGCAGGTGCAGCAGGTGGTCAGGAAGGCGAATGGGATGCTGGCCTTCATAGCGAGGGGGATTGAATATAAAAGTAGGGAGGTATTGCTGCAGCTGTATAGGGCATTGGTGAGGCCGCAGCTGGAGTACTGTGTGCAGTTTTGGGCGCCGCACCTGCGCAAGGATATTTTGGCCCTGGAGGGAGTGCAGAGGAGGTTTACTAGGCTGATACCGGAGTTGAGGGGGTTGAGCTATGAGGAGAGGCTGAATAAACTAGGCTTGTACTCGCTAGAGTTTAGAAGAATGAGGGGAGATCTCATTGAGACGTATAAGATGATGAATGGGATGGATAGGATAGAGGTGGAGAGACTCTTCCCGCTCAAAAAAGACAGTAGGACTAGGGGGCACAGCCTCAAGATAAAGGGGAGGCGGTTTAGAACGGAGTTGAGGAGGAACTTCTTCACTCAAAGGGTGGTGAATCTCTGGAATTCTCTGCCCGTTGAAGTGGTGGAGGCTGCCTCGCTAAATATTTTTAAGAAGCGGGTTGATGGGTTTTTGATAAGAGAGGGGATTAAGGGTTATGGGGAGAGGGCGGGAAAGTGGAACTGAGCCACAACAGATCAGCCATGATCTTATTGAATGGCGGGGCAGGCTCGAAGGGCTAGATGGCCTACTCCTGCTCCTATTTCTTATGTTCTTATGTTCTTATGTTCTTAAGATTGACATCTATGATGACGGAGACCTGAGGAGGTGGCTGAGATCTGGGATCACTTCCAGTTGTAGATGGTTGTATATGCTTCAGCTATGTCATTTGCATTGATGTGTTGGCTCCACCATCGTTGAGTTTGGGGGTATTTTGAGGCTCCTTCTCTGACTAGTTGGTTAATTTTCCACTACCATTCATCTCTAGATATATCAGAACTTTGATCTGATTATCTCTGGTGTATTGTATGATGTTTCTGCTGTTTAGCATACTCCTAATCTTGCATGTAACTTCACCAGAGTGGCACTGCATGTTTAGGTAATCCTGTTGCTGCTCCTGTGTGGTGATTATCCCTTTAAGGATCAATCTGCAGTGTAAAGATCACATGACCTGGGGACCCAATCAGGGAACAGAGTGGGGGATCACTCTAATAAGCCTGGGATTCTGTACTCAGAGTAATCTTGGGAGTTGATTGTGGGCATGAGGCTGCAAGCCTCTGTGTAGTTTTAAACTGTAAATAAACAAGTTGTTTTTTACCCCAGTGAGCATCTTTACATCCTGGCATTGAACTGGGTTTGATGGTAATGGGACAGTGAAGGTTATACGAGGCCATGAGGTTGCAGATTGTGGTTGAAGACAATTCTCCTGCTATTGATGGCCCACAGTGCCCCACAGATGCCCAGTTTTAAACTGCTAACTCTGATCTTAGTCTACCCATATAAAATGGTGAAGGCTGCAGTCAGTCCCAGTAATGCCATGGGCAAATGCATCTGCGACAGATAGACTGATGATAATGAGTTCAACTAAATATTTCCCTCATAATAAAAAGAGATGTTTCTCTCCCCATAGATGCTACAAAACCTGATGACTTTATCCAGCATTTTCTGTTTTTTTTAATTTCAGATTTCCGCTATTTTGATTTTATTAGATGTTTCCCTCATGTTGGTTCTCTCACCTCCTGCTACAAGCCCAGCCTGATGGGTACATTCATCAAGTCTCAGCCACTCAGTCAATAGGGATGCTACTGCATCAGAGGCATTGTTCTGTCATCACCAAACATCTGTTCAGCCAGTGTCCTGGTTCACCCATGTGCAGCATTATAATTGTGCTTTTCTAGGATACTCAGGTTGTACAATAGTGTCATCAACCATGACTCCACAATGTCGTCCATATCTCAAAATGAAAATCCATCCATCAATTTTCTTTTAAAGAGCTGTAGAGATGGCAGAAGTTACAACACAAACAGGTAATTTGACAGACACTCACATGTGAGCTAGATGATGTTTTATTAATTCAGAATTAAAGCATCATGTATGCCTCATAGGACGTGTGTATTGATATGTATAATTTTCTGACAGTGGCCACAAATCATTCACATGTGAATAGAACCACAGCCCTTCCTATTTAGTTATACCATAGGATTGTCAGTACACTCACAGCTGGCAACATAGGTATAAACAATGATGTCCTGTACCTGAGGAGTGAACAGTGTCACAAAACTATAGTTCCACAGTGTGTGTTAGTGGACATGTAATATAAAAATCTTTCAGTTTCCCCAATGCATCGCATTTCAGTCATACAAAATCTCCTTTGGGAATCTTTAAAACGACTGTAAATTAATGTTTTAAAGGCAGTGGTGACCTTTATTGGCGCTGGCAGTGTATAGTCTGGATCGGGTGGTTTTCCCAGCAGATTAACGTGTACGGACCAGTACAGTTCAGTGACAAACTTCATGCTAAGCCTCATGACAATTTTTACCTAAACCTGCTCCCCGCCTGGTGGAGACACGATATTCCTTTGTAAATTATTTTTATTGATAAAAGCTTGCAGTTTCAGTCAAAGGTTGAAACTGAAATATCTTGGGTGATTTTGTGCCTGTGTTCGTTGTCAGTGAGACTGGCGGAAAAGCATAAAACTTCACAAGAATCAGGAAAGGCGATTCATGCCAGGGAGACTCCATTTCCTGATTTTCCTTGTCCCTCTCCAGTGAAGTAATGAGGTTCCTGCCCTTCTTTTAAATATATTTTAATACATTTGTCTTTGTTTAAAGGATTTCCCTTCCACCTTATCCCCCCTCACAGAATATTAAAGCCTTGCCGACCTGATGTTCACGATAGTTTTGTGAAGACAGGAAACAGTCGTGATAATCCTGCTGGAAGCTCCTAGGTAATTATAGCCCCCAGTGGGAGAGGGACATGCCTGGGCAATGTTCTGGCATTGGCACTTGGAATCTGTGCCAGCCTGGCAGCCTGGGGAATAGGGGACAGTGCAAGGGGTGGTCCTCCAGTGCCACTTGAAGGGAAGGGTCCCCTTAGGTGTTTTGGGATGCGGCTGATACCAATGAGGGGAGAGAGTGTCCCTGAGGCTGCGGTGATGAGCGGGGAGATTGGGGAGAAGGGAGTGCCCCGGTACTTGTGACAGAGGGAGGTGGTGGGGAATGATGTTGGCATTGTGGTGCAAAGGATGCCCCGTTGCCTGTGCTGTGGTGGTGGGGTGAGGAGCCCCCGATGCTTGTGAGGGGGTGTCCTCTGTACCTGTAGTAGAGAACTAGAGAGCATTTACTTTCTGTGCTGATCTGGGTGCCCTTTAAAGACAATGCCCCAATCTCTGTGGAGCGAGCCTTGCCAACTCTCTCAGGCCTACCCATCAGACTGGCACCTTTAACCCCATCCACTCATTTTCATTCCAGAGTGTCTGAAAATATTGACTAAAAACTCGGCAGTGCAGACGGGGAGCTATACGATAGCTTTCGGTCAAAGCCTGACACTAAAAAAAAGGAAAATTCCACCCAGCAACTCAGCATTTGCTACCAGGATTCCTCAATACTTCCATATAGGCCGTCACAGCCAATGAATTGGTATATTTGTAAACATCGATAAACTACACATCCTCGTCAGCCATAAGACCACAAGATATAGGAGCAGGATTAGGCCATTCAACCACTTGATTCTGCTCCACCATTCAACCATGGCCGATATGATTCTCATCCCCATTCTCCTGCCTTCCCCATAGCACTTAATCCCCTTTATTGATCAAGAACCTATCTACCTCTGTCTTAAAGACACTCAATGACCTGGCCTCCACAACCCGCTGTGGCAATGAGTTCTACAGATTCACCACGCACTGGCTGAAGAAATTCTTCTTCATCTCAGTTTTAGAAGTGTGTCCTTTCACTCTGAATTGTAGTCTCGCCGGCTAGTGGAAACATCCTCTCCATGTCCACTTTATCGAGACCTCTCAGTATTCTATAAGTTCAGTTAGATCCCCCCTCATCCTTCTAAGCTCCATCAAGTGTAGACGCAGATTCCTCATTCACTCCTCAGATGACAAACCCTTCATTCCTGAGATCATTCTTGTGAACCTCCTCTGGACCCCCTCCAAGGTCAGCACATCCTTTCTTAGGTTTGGGGGCCCAAAACTGCTCACAATATTCCAAATGGTGTCTGAACAGAGCCTTATACAGGCTTAGCAGTACACCCCTGCTCTTTATTCTAGCTCTCTAGAAATGAATGCTAACAGTGAAATTGACTTCCTAACTGCCGACTGAACCTGCATGTTAACCTTAAGAGAGTCCTGAACCAACACTTCTAAGTCCCTTTTGCCTCAGATTTCTGGAGTCTTTCCCCATTTAGAAAATAGTCTATGCCTCTACACTTCCAACCAAAGTGCATAACATCACACTTTCCCACACTGTATTCCATCTGCCACTTCTTTGTCCATTCTTCTAACCTGTCCAAGTCATTCTGCAGCCTCCCCAATTCAACACCACCTCTACCTATTGTTGTATCATCTGCAAAATAAGCAATCAGTTCCATCTTCCAGATCATTAATGTATATAGTGATAAGTTGTGGTACCAACACTGACCCCTGTGGAACACCACTAGTCACTTTTGAATCTCAGATGCTGAAAGGAAGCAAAGTAATACACACTCATCCATGCAATGCCACAGAGAACTACCTCTCCCATCACTTATGGCACCTTCAAATGCAATCGCAGAAGATGTAACACCTGCCCCTTTATTTCTTCCATGCTTACCATCAAAGGTCCAAAACATTCATTCCAAGTTAAGCAGCGTTTCACTTGCACCTCTTTCTATTTGGTGTATTGCATTCGCTGCTCCCAATGTGGTCTCCTTTAAATCAGAGAGAACAAGTGTAGGCTGGGTGATCGCTTTGCTGAGCACCTTCGATCTCTGCGCAGTCAGGATCCTGAATTTCCGATTGCTTGCTATTTTAACACACAATCCTGCTCCCATGCCCACATGTATGTCCTTGGCTTGCTGCAACATTCCAGTGAAACTCAACGCAAACTGGAGGAACATCTCATCTTTCAGCTCGGCACTTTACAGCCTTCCAGTCTCAACATTGAGTTCAACAACTTCAGGTGAGTAGCTCTACCCCATCTCAACCCCATTGTTTTCATTCTATTTTATTTAATTTTTTATTTTCTCTATCTTTTATTTCTTTGTCTTTCTTCATTTTTCTTCCTCCCACTCCCCCTATTTTATCACCCCCTTTCCATATATTTTCTCCCCCTTTGCTTTCCCTTTTCTAAATTTTAACTCTGTCCCACCTATCTCCTGCCCCCCAGCCCCACCACATCTTCATCTGTCACAACTTAGCCTCTGATTTCAGCTTCTCTGCCTTTTGGCCATTCACACCCTTTATTCTCTCTATGGACTGCCATTAGCAGCCTTTTCCCCTGGTTTCTGTGGCTATGACTTACCCTGCATTCCCTCACCCTTCAGTATAAATATCTCCCACTTTCAATGCATTTTAGCTTTGTCAAAGGGTCACCTGGACTGGAAACGTCAGCTCTTTTCTCTCCTTACAGATGCTGCCAGACTGCTCAGATTGCCCAGCATTTTCTCTTTTGAAACCACAGAGAACTAATTGCCCAAGCCATGTCAAACTGAGTCTTGGTTTGCAGGTCAGTTGGGGTATCCCCCAACATTTCGGCTGTGGGCAGAGAAACAGTCTTTGTGTTAAATCCTGGCCATAAAGTCATTCGTGGCACAGAGCATGGCCTCCCTAACTGATAAAGGTCTGACTAACTGCAGAAACGCAATACCTGCCCCCCCTGTGTCATTGATAGTAGTTCAAAAAGAAAGTCCACTTTTCTAGTGCAAGTAGGGCAATGCTGAGCTTACCACTTAGGTTATGTCCTGAGAATTCATTTTTTTACAAATTCACAATAAATTCAACCACTGCTCTAAAAAAAGTTATTAAAAACTTAAATCTCAAGGACTGTTGCATAATTTTGAGAGATCTGAATTATTCTGATTATGTGAAAGAAGCAGAATATAGTTGTGAAGATGGCCATCAGAGATTTCAAAAAAATGAATGTAGATGTAGTGAAATTGAAAGTGACAGCTGCTTTGTCTGAATGAAAACAGAACCATAAGGACCACTTAGCTTCAGCCAGCATATGTTCAAATCAGATGGTACGATATTTCCTTGAGGACCCATGTGTAATTACCTTAATTTTCACAAGAGGATAGAAGACTTTGGAGCAATTAAGGGAGGGTTAATGCTCCACAGGTGCTTTCTTCAATACAATCATAGAATCGTATAGTGCAGAAGAAGCTTTTCAGCCCATCAAGTCAGGTGCACCGACATGCACCTGACCTCCCACCTGATCCCATTTACCAGTGCTTGGTCTGTAGCCTTGAATGTTTGTGTGCTAAGTGCTCATCCAGGTACTTTTTAAAGGATGTGAGGCAACTTGCCTTGACCACCATCCCGGGCAGTGCATTCCAGACCATCACCACTCTCTGAGTGAAAAAGGTCCCATTGTTTTACAGACCTTTCTAATGTCTTGCCATTCATTTAATACTTCCTGGTCAAATTTCTTCTTCCAAAGTGTATCACCTTTGAGGGTTGAATTCTGTCTGCCACTTATCTGCCTATTTTATCATCTGTTGCTTGACCAATCTGTGAGACAGCTCTCCCAATTTTGACACAAGCCCCCAGATGTTAGTGAGGAGGACTTTGCAGAGTCTACAGCACTAGGTTTGCTTAGCTGATGTTGGGTTATCCGCCCAGTTTCATTCCTTTTTAAGGTGTGGTAGCCTAAGTGAGTAATGACAGGCCATTTCAGAGGGTAATTATGTGTCACAATCAGGTAAAGATGGCAAATTACCTTCCCTAAAGTTAACAAGGTGGGATTTTAATGAGCATTGACAATGGTTTCTTGCCTTTCAATTTCAGATTTATTAATTGAATTGAAAGTCCACCAGATGCCTTGGTGGGATTTGAACCCTGTTGATAGGTTTTTTTTGCAATTCAGGCAGACTACAATATCATGTTGATGAACGTGCAAAGTATGTTTGGGAATTTTGCTGTGTGTGTGAATCCTGAGGTTCCTCCCATTTATGGGGAAAATGAAGTAGGCATTGGGTGGTATAAACATAGTTTGGCTACTATTAATGATATCCCCTACAACAACACGAAAGGAACCAAAGGCAAAATTGGCTTCAATGATCATTACTGTAGAAGATAATGTTGTATTTCTTTTACAAGGTTGATTGCAGGTATTCTAACAGCATATTGCACAAACATCTTCCCAAGAGAAACACAGCCTCCATGAGTATTACTCTTTAATGAATTCTCAATACGACTTTTAATGATGGGTTTGAGCCATTCTCCTCCCAAGTTCTGTGCCTTGTGTAATGTTTTAGTTCATTTATTCTCCTTGTCTTCCATTCAGATGTCTTGGCCAGAGGGTCCTACGTGTAAAGAATAAATTGCTTGCAACACTGGCTTCACAAAAAGCACCACCGGAAACAATCTTCACTCATGATTGCTAACAATTGTCAGCAAAATAGTTTATCTTACAAAATAAAATTCCAGCTCTTGGGCCTTTTAAGTATATGCCATTTAAATATACTGCCTAAATTGGCCTAATACCTAATTTATTATGACATGATCCTGTCATTTCAGTCTGGACTAAGTTTCTACCTACTTAGGGCAGGAGTTCCCATTTAAGGTTTAGACAGCAAATTCAGTGAAGCACAAAATAAGCAATAATCAGGTAGAACTGAATTCCCACTTACTGCTCCATCTACACCCAGGAATGGAGCATAACAAGGAGAAAATCCATTTCCATAACTTGCAGATACAAAGAACAAAAGAAAATTACAGCGCAGGAACAGGCCCTTTGGCCCTCCAAGCCTGTACCGACCATGCTACCCTTCCGGGGACCATATCCCTCTATTCCCATCCTATTCATGTACTTGTCAAGATGCCCCTGAAAAGTCACGACTGTGTCTGCTTCCACTACCTCTCCCGGCAACAAGTTCCAGGCACCCATAGGATTAAATTCCATCTGCCATCTCTCCACCCAAGTCTCCAACCGATCTATATGCTGCTGTATCCTCTGATGGTCCTCATCTCTATCCACAAATCCACTAACCTTTGTGTTGTCCACTCTGTGTAAAAAATCTGCCTCATACATCTCCTTTAAACCTTGCCCCTTGCACCTTAAACCCATGCCCCCTAGTAATTGACACTTCCATCCTGGGAAAAAGCTTCTGGCTCCCCACTCTATCCATTCCTCTCATAATCTTGTAGACTTCTATCAGGTCTCCCCTCAACCACCGTCACTCCAGTGAGAACAAACCAAGTTTCTCCAACCTCTCCTCATAGCGAATGCCCTCCATTCTGGTAAATCTCCTGGGTACCCTCTCCAAAGCCTCCACATCCTTCTGGTAGTGTGGCAACCAGAATTGAACACTATATTCCAAGTGCGGCCTAACTAAGGCTCTATAAAGCTGCAACATGACTTGTCAATTTTTAAACTCAATACCCCGGCCAATGAAGGCAAGCATGCCATATGCTTTCTTGACTACCTTCTCCACCTGCGTTGCCACTTTCAGTGACCTGTGTACCTGTACACCCAGATCCCTTTGCCTATCAATACTCCTAAGGGTTCTGCCATTTATTGTATATTTTCTATTTCTATTAATACTTCCAAAATGCATTACCTCACGTTTGTCCAGATTAAATTCCATCTGCCATCTCTCCGCCCAAGTCTCCAATCGATCGATATCCTGCTGCATCCTCTGATGGTCCTCATTGCTGTCCGCAAATCCACCAACCTTGGTGTTGTCCACAAACTTACTAATCGATCCAGTTACATTTTCCTCCAAATCATTCATATATATTACTAACAGCAAAGGTCCCAGCACTAATCCCTGAGGAACACCACTTGTCACAGCCCTCCATTCAGAAACGCATCCTTCCACTTCTACTCTCTGTCTTCTTTGACCTAGCCAGTTTTGTATCCACCTTACCAGCTCACCTCTGATCCGATGCAACTTCACCTTCTACACTAGTCTGCCATGAAAGACCTTGTCAAAGGCCTTACTGAAGTCCATGTAGACAACATCCACTGCCCTAGCCTCATCAATCATCTTCGTCGCTTCCTCGAAAAACTCAATCAAGTTAGTGAGATACGACCACCACTTCACAAAACCATGTTGCCCCTCATTAATATGTCCACTTATTTCCAAGTGGGAATAAATCCTGTCTGGAAGAATCCTCTCCAATAATTTCCCTACCACTGATATAAGGCTCACCAGCTTGTAATTACCTGGATTATTCTTGCTATCCTTCTTAAACAAAGGAACAACATTGGCTATGCTCCAATCCCTTGGGCCTCCCCTTTAGCCAGTGAGGATACAAAGATTTCACTCAAGGCTCCAGTAACTACCTCCCCTGCCTCTTTCAGTATTCTGGGGTATATCCCATCAGACCCTGGGAATTTATCTACTTTAATGTTTCTCAAAAACCCCAATACCTCCTCCTATCTACTATCGACACATACTTTCCCAGACTCATCATCCAACAAGTCCTTCTGTTTGGTGAATACTGATGCAAAGCACTCAATTAATACTGTGCCCATTTCTAGCTCCATACATAGATTCCCTCACTTGTCCTTGAATGGGCCAAACCTCTCTCTGCCTACCCTCTTGCTCTTTATGTATAAAAAGCCTTGGGATTTTCCTTAATCCTGCTGGCCGAAGCTTTTCATAAGCTCTTTTAGCCCTTTTTACTCCTTGCATAAGTTACATTCTACATTCTTTGTATTCCACACTTGCTTCATTTGTTCCCAACCTCCTAGCTTTGACAAATGCTTCCTTTTTCTCTTTGACTAGGCTCACAATATCTCTCGTTATCCAAGATGCCCAAAACTTGCCATATTTATCCTTCAGCCTTACAGGAACGTGCCAGTCTTGAATCCCTATCAACTTATACTTGAAAGCCTCCCACATGCCAGATGTTGATTTGTCCTCAAACAACTGACCTCAGTCTACATTCTTCAGTCCCTGCCTAATATTGTTGTAATTAGCCTTCCCCTAGTTTAACATTTTAACTTGAGGACTACATTTATCCTTATCCATCAGTACCTTAAAACTTACAGATTTGTGGTCACTGTTCCCAAACTGTTCCCCTGCTAAAACATCGACCACCTGGCCCGACTCATTCCCCAATACCAAGTCCAGTATGGCCCCTTCCCTAGTTGGACTATCTACATACTGTTTCAGGAAGCCCTCCTGGATGTTCCTTACAAACTCTGGCCCGTCCATGCCTCTCATACTAAGTGAGTGCCAGTCAAAATAGGGGAAATTAAAATCTCCCATCACAACAACCCTGTGATTTTTATATTTTGCCAAAATCTACTTACATATCTGTTCCTCAATCTCCTGCTGGCAGTTGGGCGGCCTATAGTAAACCCCCAACATTGTGGCTACACCTTTTCTATTTCTGAGCTCTATCCACATTGCCTCAGTGTTTGAGCCCTCCAAGGTGTCCTCCCAGAGTACAGCTGTACTCTCCTCAACCAGTAGTGCAACTCCCCCACCTCTTTTACATCCCTGTCTATCCTGCCTGAAACATCTGTATCCTGGAATGTTCAGCTGTCAACCCTGTCCTTCCCTTAACCAAGTCTCTGCAATGACAACAACATCATAGTCCCTAGTACTAATCCAAGCTCTAAGTTCACCTGCCTTACCTGTTACACTTCTCGCATTGAAACAAATGCGCTTCAGCGCACCAAACCCTCTCTGATTAGCAATGCCACCTTGCCTGCTGTTTCAAAGATGTGGTACTAAAAAATTATTTCAAATGGATCATCAGGCATATTTTGAAGACAAGGAAATGACACTTTGGGTGAGATTCTCTGGCCTCCCCTCAGCATGTTTCTCAGCATAGGAAGTCGCCCACCATTTGCTGGCAGTGGGATTGTCTTGTCCCACTGTTGTCAATGGGAATTCCCCTTGAAAGCACCCCAAGCTGCTGGGAAATCCACAGCAGGAGTGCGCCACTGGAGGGTTCAGAATTCCAGCCCTTCTCACATAAACAAATTGCAGATTGAATTTCAAGTCGTCCAGACTTCATAATTCCCATTTCTGTTTCAGGTTTCTTTGGTCTTCTCTCTCGCCCTCCCTCTCTGCACAATGTCTGATTTAAAATCACTTGCTTTCCTCACCCAAAATGATTCAGTTTGTTGTCTGGAGAATATAAGTTCCTTATTGTGCTTCCTGCTGCTATGGATGTTCAGTGTGTAATGAGCTTGCAGCACTCAAGCACACGAAAATGCAAAGATTAAACACTAACCCAATTAAATCATCATCCCATGCATCCAAAATGGACAGGAAGTGTCAAAACCGTATTAGCTCATTACCTTTATTTTAATGCTGTTATCTCCCAGGATAACAGCAGTGTTAATGAATATTGATGTTCAGATTTTTCATGTTACCCATTAGCCTGGAGCATTAATATATGTTGAATTTTGACAGCCAAATTGTTTTAGTTTTCACTTAGTTCTTCACCCTGATTTTCTTGACCTATTTTATTCATTCACCTGCATTCCATCCTCTACCTGCTGGGAGCAAAAGCTATAATCAAATCAACAATTCTGAGTGCCTCTGATTGTTCTCTTAATAGCTTTGCAACTGAAAGGACCACAGTTGCTCTGCTAAAGTGAGTTTCATGCCACTTTATCAAGATTGCCATAGAAATGTACAACAATGGCACTTTGACAGCTTTCCATTATTAATCACATTGGCCGAAGACTATCTTATATGTGTTCCTGACTGCTATATTTTGGGGCTTTAACCTTTTTTTTACAGCAAACAGCAAAAGAATAGGTAGCCACATAGTGGATTATTTAATGAACAAGTCAGAGTTTATTAAGATAGGTGTTGCTTCATCACAGCCTAATATGGGAGAGAGATAGAACCCTGTCAGTGTCTCTGGTGATGTTACCGCACATCATGTGACTAAGAGATGCAATGTTTTACAATACACAACATCCCTCTCCCTTTACTTAAGTAGTGCGACAACAAACTTTTAAACATTAATGAGTATCCACTATGAGCATCAGCTCCATTACCAAGTATTATTATCTACTTATGTACAATTAATATGAAAGTCTCTTTGTTGGATATCAACTTTGTTTTTGTAAGATGCAGCATCTTAAAAAGCCTGATCTTTAATATCCTTGGTAGCTTGTTCCTCATGAATATCAGATATTTCATCTTATGAAGTCGCTTTGTTGTCAGTTTCCAGAGATGTTTATTTGCTTTGATTTTGATTTGATTTATTATTGTCAAGAGTTTTAGTATACAGTGAAAAGGATTGTTTCTTGCACACTCTACAGACAAAGCCTATCGTTCATAGAGGAGGAAACGAGAGAGGGCAGAATGTGGTGTTGCAGTCATAGCTAGGGTGTAGAGAGAAAAATCGACTTAATGCAAGGTAAGTCCACTCAAAAGTCTGACAGCAGCAGGAAAGAAGCTGTTCTTGAGTCGGTTGGTATGTGACCTCAGGCTTTTGTATCTTTTTCCCGATGGAAGAAGGTGGAAGAGAGAATGTCTGGGGTGCGTGGGGTCCTTAATTATGCTGGCTGCTTTGCTGAGGCAGCGGAAAGTGTAGACAGAGTCAATGGATGGGAGGCTGGTTTGCTTGATGGATTGGGCTACATTTGCGACATTTTGTAGTTCCTTGCAGCCTTGGGCAGAGCAGGAGCCATACCAAGCTGTGATACAACCAGAAAGAATGTTTTCTATGGTTCTACTGGATTAGGATCTGAACTTGGTTCTGTAGTAATCCATGGTTCAGAAATTTCACAACCTTGGGTCTCCGACATAAGTTTTTCTGGTACTGTCTTCACTTGGAGTGAGTATTTGATCTGTGTGTCTCTGCAATATTCTCTCATCATCAAGTTGCACTTGATTGTTGTTTTGAAACTTGAAAGTTGTTTACTGCTTGGATAACAGACTTTGGTCTTTTAATGCTTCAATAACATGTTTCAGTGATTATACTAGCCTCTCCACCAATCCATTCATAGACAGATGATATGGGGCAGTCCTAATGTGTTGTATACCATTGCTCTTAAGGTAATCCACAAATTCCAAAGATGTAAATTGTATCCTGTTATCTATTGTTCGGTCCATCCAAATCTTACAAACAACTCATCCAACTCTTCTATGGTTCTTTCCGTCATGGTGGATTTCATCATCAGAACTGCTTTGAATGTGCATCCATGAGAACAAAAGACATGCAGCCTTCAGTGGATCCTGTGAAGTCAATATGTATCCTCTGCCAAGGTTGCTTTGGCCAATCCCATGGTGAAGTGGTTCTAGAAGTGGAGTTTCTGTTTTATTGATTCATGGGATAGGCATTGTTGGCTCGCCAGCATTTATTGCCCATCTCTGAGGGCAGTTGAGAGTCAACCACATTGCTGTGGCTCTGAAGTCACATGGAGACCAGGCCAGGTAAGATGGAAGATTTCCTTCCCTAAAGGACATTAGTGAACCACATGGGTTTTTCCAACAATCGGCAATGGTTTCATGGTCATCAATAAATTCTTAATTCCAGATATTTTTTATAGAATGCAAATTCCACCATCTGCCAAGGCAGGATTCTAACCCTGGTCCTCAGAACTTTAGCTGCGATTCTTGATTCATAGTCTAGTGATGATACCACTAGGCCATCATCCATATCCTAGCACATGACTGGCATTGCTCCAGTTTTCAAGTCAAGTCCCAGCCACCAAAAAAAACTTCATGCGAGTTCATTTATCCCCACTACCCCGGACGACCTTCGTGCAGTTGATTCAGGATTCGGCTCTGTAAGCATGGAGGTATGATCACCCTGATTCCCCATAGCAATACTCCACTTGCAAAGCTCACTTGCTTTATCTTGAGCTTTCCTGTAATTTAGTGATCAGGGTAATATCAAGTATCTTTTAGTTTACTTCCATTCTACTGTTTACATAGCTGATATAGTCATGCAATACTTGTGCATCAGATCATGAAGAGCAAGCAACTGTTCTTTTATCTGTTTATTTTCTTGTTGCCTTTGCTTTGGGATTTCTTCTTATTGTCCCTGTGGGATTTCTTGTCACTCTGCCTCTGGAGACTTTGGTTGCAATCTCTTTGAGGTCCCATGTTTCCTTCAGTGGAGGTATCCTCTCTCTGGATTCTTTTGTGTCCTTCATGGAGTTGCCCTCTCTACGGGGCTCTCGTTACCCTCAGTGGAGTTGCCCTCTTTCTGGAGTCTTGTGTTGCCATCGGCAGGATTGCCTTCTCGCTAGAGTCTCTTGCTGCCCTTGGTAAGTTGCCCTCTATCTGGGATCTTTTGTTGTTGTGGACCTTTATGGAGAGAATCCCTCAACACAGGGTGTCTTCTGATTTTCTGTACATAGCTTTATTTTCATGTCGTTATCACTTTAAATTTTATTTAAAGTGAGTGTAATGCTCATTTTTTTCCACACAAGCAGTAGTTACCAGGATATATTTAGCATCCTGTGTCTTTTTTTTTGAGGTCTTGTTGCTGGGCAGATTTTTGAAAAAGCTTTACGGGTGTATTTTGTAACAGACGTATTAATGAAGGTACAGAATGTTGCAGCTCATTGTGCTGCACTGGGTTTGGAACATTGCTTTTTGCCTCTGCTTTAGTTTGGGACAAAATGTCTTTCCTTGTTTCAGAATGAAAGTGTTTGAAGCCACTTCCTTTCTGTTTAGAAGATTTCAGCATTTCCAAAATGCTTGGAAGGATTGTATTCAGGGAATGTTGTAAATTTACCCTCTTTGTAACTGTGTTCTTTGGGCATCTTTATTTTATCAGTGTTGGCCTTTTTTTGCAGGTTTCCCTTTGCCCTTTTTGCGGTTTTTTTAAATGCAGCTATCTATTGGCTTTTGTCAACTACTGTGGGACTGCCACCGATTCCACAAAATGAGTACAGTTTCTTTTTATATAACTTTTTGCTCACCATCTTCTGAACTGCGTTATTCAGGTTTTTGCAATTTTCTGTGGTGAAGCTTCTTCAACTTTTTCTTCCAATTGTCTTCTTAGATACGTGTCTCTCCAATCCAGCTTCAGTTTTTCATACCTTGGGATACTGTTCTGGGTTCGTGCATTTATTTGCTACATTTCATACCGACGCATGTTGGATTATGGTACTCTCCCTGCTGTGATATTTTTAGGAGCTTCCACCACTGTCAACAGTGTTGTAACATGCTACACAGTAATATTTCAATGATGAGGAGATCTTGTGACTCTTATTTAAGCTGGGCTATTCATAGATCCAAGGAATATTCATGTACATTGATGCTACTGCCATGCAGGTAGGCAGCTAACTGACAGAATTCCTTACCACGTGACTCTATATATCATACTGTGGGCAGTCTATGCTCCAGCCCCACATTAACCCTTGCTCTGCCAAGCATCTTTACATTACACACACCACAACAATGAGATTTTAAAAACAAGGTATTGTCAGACTGGAAACCAATGTTGTTCAGCAAGCACAGGATTGATTTCTCAGTTGAATCTGATACAAATTAGAATATGAGCAGTAGAATTTCGGACAAGCTGAAGTTGATGGAGAGTGCAAGTTGGAAGGTCCATCAGCAGAGTACAGGAACACTTAAGTTGAGAGGTAACAAAGACATAGAATTAATTTTCAGCAGTATTTGAGGCCAGAGGCAGGGATAAGTCATGTTATGGAGGTCAAAGTAGGCTGTCTTGCTGATGCAGAGGTCGGGTGCTCAGACCTCAGCTCAGAATCAAATAGGATGCCAAGATTATGAGCGATCTGAATCAGCTTCAGACAGTGATGAAAGGGAGTAATGGAGCAGATAGCTCAGAAATTAAATTTGTGTCAGAGACTGCAGAAGCTGTCTCTGATCGCCCCAGTATTAAATGGGAGAATGTTTCTGCTCATCCAGAACTTGAAGTAAAACAATATCTAATTCATATTACTCCCTGCCCACCTGAATTAGACTTCCAGTGTCTCAGATTCTGATGTGGTGGAAAAATATCCAAAAAGAATTAGAAGTTTCAATCAGCAGGAGAAAAGATGCTGCACTTCCAGAAAAATTTGCAGCTTCCAATTCCTCAACAGATATACAGCTTATTCTTCAGCTCAATAGGCGATGCCTGAAGTGGTGGCAAAGGGTATGGATCCCAAGAAGGGACTGAAGAAAGCGGCCACCAAGAGGCACGCCAAGGGCAAGAAGAAGCGTAAGAAGAGCCGCAAGGAGAGCTACAGCATCTACATCTACAAGGTGCTGAAGCAGGTGCAACCGGACACTGGCATCTCTTCCTCGGCCATGAACGTCGTCAACTTGTTCGTCAATGACATCTTCAAACGGATCGCCTGCGAGGCCTCCCACCTCATCCGCCACAGCAAGCGGCAGACTATCTCCTCCAGGGAAATCCAGACCACCGTCCGCCTCTTGTTGCCCGGCGAGTTGGTGAAATACGTCGTCTCTGAGGGCACCAAAGCAGTCACCAAGTACACCAGCTGCAAGTAACGAGCGCCTCTGGACAAAGACCGCACTCAAAAAAAAAATCTCAACAGATATACGACACAGCTTTCATGCCAGCAAAGAGATTCTGTCAAGTTTTCTGGGCTGAATAGAGATTGTAATTACACAGCTAATATCCTGTCCCACAGTTAATTACATTGAGATGATAGAGCTCAGTTCAAGACCTTTGATGTTAATCATTCTGGTCGCACTTGGAGTATCAGTGACACCCTGATTACTGGGTGACCACCATTCCTTATGACGATGCCACCTTTCCCTTTTGTCACTTGCGTGAGTACTTCAAGCTGCCATGAGCGAGCACCGTTCTCTCTAGCTTTTGGTATCGGAAAACACATTTATTCAGTGGCCTTGTTCCCAGTTTAATGTTATTCTATTCACTTTCCATCAGTGGGCTGCTTTTGTGTCTTTGAATAGACAGCTATTTGAGGTAACTGTTTTGTAGCAAGGGCAAAGAGTTAATAAACCAAAGTGTCGTTTCAACAAAAGGAAAGAACTGCCTTAAAAGTGATATCATGCCAACTCCTTTTTGACACAATTGCAATGGATTTTTTATCTACATGACAACTTAAAGCAATGCTTTTCTAATGTCGGTGAACATAATTATACATCAATGCAAAATGACCTAAACTATTACTAAACCTGTCAGCATGATGTCAGAACACTATGTTTAACATCAGTGCAAATTACACCTGACAGTATTTTTATTATAGAGGAATAAATTTTTCATCCGTGGCATTTATTTTTCTGGGGCACAATGTATTCATTATTGTTCACAAGGTGTAACTGCTGCTTCATTGGTTCTACCATCCAAATGCCAGTATTTGTGATTTCAAATCTAATCAACATGGCAAACACATGCTTACTGCCTTGACTAAACAATTATAGAAACAGATTTATCCACTGCTGTTTCTTGTAAATATATATTGCATTTGCAGAATGCCATTTGCTAATTTTACTCCAGAACAAGCTGCATTTAAACCCATTTCTCACGCCACACAGCACACTCTTCTATTTTGAAAATGTTGCCAGATCTAATCCATACTACCTGTGACATGTGCCATAAGTAAAATCAGTTAAAGCTGGAAACGTCTCAATTTTAGGAGTTCACTTTTACAAGGAACCACCCTTTCTGCTGTTGGGAGAGGGCTACTCTCTTTTATGCAGTGCTCAGCAGGACACCTGCACACAGCCGCATCAAGGTAGTCACTCTGGTGTTGGAGAGCGTCTTCACTTCCTACTGCAAGATCTGCAGGATTAGTAAACTACCCTCAAGTGCAGGGGGCTATCGGATGCACACATATCCTTATAACATCACCAAGTCATCGAGCTGGCACCTTTGTAAACAGAAAATATTTCCACTCAGAATGTGCAGCTGATGTGAGACTGCAGCAAGGTTTTCCTGCAGGTTTGTGCACAGTATTATGGTTTGTGTGGGTTAATGTGTGGAACTGTGCAAATAATCCCATAATGATGATGTAAAAGACTCATGGGCAGCATGGCAGCACAGTGGTTAGCACTGCTGCCTCACAGCTCCGAGGACCTGGGTTTGCTTCCCAGGTTGGGTCACTGTGTGGAGTTTGCACATTCTCCCTATGTCCAAGTGGGTTTCCTCCGGATGCACTGGTTTCCTCCCACAGTCCAAAGATGTGCAGATTAGGTGGATTGGCCATGCTAAATTGCCCCTTAGAGTAATGGGGACTAGCTAGGGTAAATGCATGAGGTTATGGGGATAGGGCCTGGGTGGGATTGTGGTCTGTGCAGACTCGATGGGCCCATAGCCTCCTTTTGCCCTCTATGATTCTATGACGAGGAGTCAAGTGGAGTTCATGGCTTCAGAAATGTAACACCTTTTCATGGATAGCTGTACATTTTATTAGTTATATATAATAAATCAATTATTTGAACATATTATTGTCTCAGTAATCATTGACTAACTAACACACAATGTTTTACATAGCACCTTTGAAACTGCCATGACTGGAGGGTTTGCACCTGTCTCAGCTAGCTCTACTCATCAAGCCAAGCTGTTCCAATACAGCAACAACACTAACATCTATCTAGCAATGTGAAAATTGCCCATGTATGTCCTGTACACAAAAAGCAGAACAAATCCGATCCACCTTATCAGTCTACTCGCAATCATCAACCTCACTATCAGGCAGCACTTACTCAGCAATAGCCTGCTCATGGATGCTCAGTTTGGGTTCCACCAGGGCCAGACAGCTCCTAACCTCACTACAAGCTTTGACCAAACATGGACAAAAGATCTGAACTCCAGAGGGAATGTCTGAGTGACTGCCCTTGACATCAGAAGTGTGTTTGTCCAAATGTGGCATAAAGGAGCTTTATAGAAATTTAGACACATGATAAGAAATGTACAAGATAATAAGGGAAAATTAACATCATGTAGAGCTCAGAACATTATCTTCTATGATAGCAATATTGTATGTGGAACTATCAAATGTTTATAGAGAGCTCAAAGCCCAATAATACAAACCAAGGGAGTGTTTCACATCTGGAAATATTCGAAACAAATACGGATATAGTCTAATATGATAGCACAACCTGAAAGAAGAACAATATTATTACCTCATATGTTGAACTAAATATTATGGGGATTAACTTGATAGCAGTAGCCCAAAGTAGGCAATAAAAAATTGGCAATCTGTTTTACACCTCATCTGACCTTTTTGCAATTGAAGTAATTTTTTCATAGATTAGTTATTGCTGCTCCCACTCAACAGAAGAGGGCTTTCAATAGACAATCCACGCTGTGCTCGAATGAATTGAAACCTCCCAAAGAGAATAAAGAGTGGGTATTTGCAAGAATTGTCTTCAATACTTATGAACATTTATATATTTTTATTTATCTTACCAGCTGAAGCATATGGCTGAAAAGAAAATTTAAAAACATTGCAAACCCACAATGTTTTTAAAATATGCCATTTAAAAGTAATTTATTTCCAAATTCATTTCCAAATCCTTTCTTTGGCAAAATAGTCAGAAATCCCAAAATGCAATAGTGCTATATTCTGAATGGTACAAAGCAAAAAACCTTCCAACACTAGATATTAACTAACTTGTTTTGACGAACAGTCATCTGAAACATTGGGCCGCAAGACAGAAGGTGAGAGCCCTGTCTTATCAGCTTGGATCAGGAATGTCTCAACTTGATGAGACTCTGAAGTAGACTTGATATGATTGAATTGGATAAGTAAATAAAAAATAAACCACAGGATTGGTCTTCATGTACACTTGCTGATATAGCACACCATCTTCCACTTTACAAGTCCCTTTGCATCAGGTCAAAGAATCCATAAATCTTTGGTCTCCTGACTTCACGGGTCGCTTCTTTCTGAACAATATCCAAAAGATACCTTGCTCTGAAGCAAGTGATAGATGATATTAAAGGCTGGGACTGATAAGGACTGGTGACAATATGGCAAAGAGCTCAGGGTGTTGCTGGCCATGTTATGAAGATCCAATTTCTACAGAGCGGGGCTGCAATAAGTTGATTGAGTAAAGCACATTTTAGCATGAAATATTTGTTTCTTCCTTTCTAATGTTTATTCCTTTTGGATTGCCTATTGATATTTTGTTTATTTCTTATTCATTCCATTCACACATTTTGAATGAAGGCACTCTCCTCCTTAAAGCCAAGAGGTGGTTATTCAAGCAATAATTAAGAAGAGATCAAAACAGTGGCAGTTCTCTTAGCCAAAGAAAGATATTAATATGAAGATGATGCTTTCAATTTCTCATTGTGCCCTAACAAAAGTTATATTTAATTGAAAATAACATAAAATGATGACAAATTTCAACACTAAAATTAATGATCAGTTTAGTAAAACGTCCCCATCTTTTCACAAAATAAACATAATCTACCACAATTAAGAAGCAACACCTTCTTAAGGTTTCACCATAAAAAGAGAGAGATTAACTCAGAATAGCTTTGTAGAATAAAATTAAAATGATTTATATTTAGTGAGTGAAACGCCATCAGAGCAGCAGTCCAAAGATTCTGAGATGTTTCCCTCCTCTGAATTTATTGCACAGAATATCCTCCCTTTGGCGATTGAAGGCAGAAGGCAGGGTCATCATATACCCAGCGGGGGGATTGGGTTTTTCAGGTGACAAGTGATCTGCTTAAACTTGTATGTGATGGGAAAATGGAGGAAAGCTAAACAGCTGCTGATACCGGAGTACTGCCTCTCGAGGCAAAAAGGAACGACAGATTGATGTATTAAGGCAGGACGGGTACCTGCATCATCATGTATTCTCCGATGGCACTGAGGAATCAGCAAGGTCTCGCCAGCTTTCAGCAGCCATCTGACAGCTGCTGAAAGAACAAAATGATGCTGTCTGGATACAACAAGCAAATCCATTTATTTATAGACAGCACCACAGTGTTCAGCATGATTGGCTACAAACTTGATTGGAAATTTTTGTCGACTTTGGAATGATCCACAATAGCTGCAGTATGTAACACGAAGGATTGAATTAATTGTCACCAAATACGTGCGGCGATCAAACTGCAAGAGGGCTTTGGTTTAGTAATGACTGCAAAAAGAAAAAAAGTTTCATTTGTCAGCGCTGTTACCTGATTAGCTGAAATTGAGCCACTTTAGGAAAACAAATTGCAAAATTTCAGACTATCACTTTGTCCTAATTGTTCGATTCTCTGCAATGCAATACGTTTTATGTGTATTAAAGTAGCGTATTCAGACGGTTTCCCCTTGAGCTTCAGAGCCCCTAAAGGTTGGGAATTTGTAATCCAAGTAACACACAGAACCTTTACAAAGATACATTTACTAGAGAAACAAAGGACATAGGCATACACACACTAGATTCCCAAAGAATATGAATACATACCCAATACTATACCATGAAGGAAATCCAATATGTAGCCACAATTTGATCTTCGGAAAATGTATGGCGTATCGGGTGTAAATCTTGTTTTTAAAATGATGGATAATAGATTGCACGGTTTGAATGCCAAATGTATGTTGCCACAGAGTGGTACAATACAAGGTCAATCGCACTAAATTTCCAATCTCCAAGATGGAAAAATCATCAGAAAAGTCAGTGCCAGGCAACTCTTGTGCATCTTCTATTGGGAACCTCAACTATGGAGTTAGTAGAGGGCTGAGGACTAGATTACTCATTCAATCTCTCAGCTGTAAGACATATTTGATCTAGTGAAAACAGTAAATTGGTAATGTGCCTTCACATAACAGACATAAACAGGACAAACAGGTAAGCTTCAAAGGGTCATCTTAAATGAGAAAAGTAGAGAAATTTGAGGAGGGGATTCCAGAGTTTTGGGCCTAGGCAGATGAAAGAACAGCCATTAAAGCTGCAATGATGAAAATTATGGATGAGCAAGAGGCCAGAGTTGGAAGAGTGCAGAAAGCTCGGAGGGCTATTGGGCTGATGGAGGTTACAGAGATACATCTAGGGCTGCAAAATTCCAGTGGTTTCAAGTCTGTTGGAGTGGCTTGAGGTTAAGATGACAGGGAGACTTGTTTCTGGCCATTTTGGCATGGCCTGCACCAATCACCATGTTGTGAAAGATGATAATGTGGATGTTTCATACATGACCTCGATGTGTCCAGAGTGGGCAATTCATGATAACAATTAACATTGAACACTGATTTAATGCTGAACCTGCAACTTTGTACCTCACCATCTCTGTTAAAGCCCATCTTAAATACTCAGAATTGAACACACATTCAACTACCTATGGGGCTCTTATAACCAATATTATTTAGTGGTATCACTATCCAGTTTGCCAGTGTTTAGAATATGAGACTTTGTAAGATGGTTACGTTCTCAACAGTCCCTTTTAATTCAAGGTAAAATGGCATAGTGGAAAGGGGCATGTGACCTCGTAAGATTTCTGCCTGGGACAAAACTTTTTGTGACCTGGCTATTGAGGGAACAGGGATCTAGACTGAAACTTACAAAAAAGTAACAGGCAAACTTTAACACCTAGACACAAAGAACAAGCCATGATTTTCCAGTTGCGTCGCACCCAGCACAAATCATGTTGGGCAGCGCGGGGTCAGAAAATAGCATTTAGCGCCAGCACGAAATTCTGTTGCAATCCTCCCAACCACCACACCCACATATAATCTGTTTGAAGATTAGCATATTTAAATAAGTAGTTAACTATGCCTAGTCTGTTTGAAGCCAGATTCTCCCAGCTCCCAGGATTTTCCAACCCTCGGGAACAGTGGGAACCCAGTCTGGTCTCCACAGAGACCATGCATGATGGCCAAATCAGTGGGGCTAGGAGGCCATTGAAGCCCCTAGGTGGTCAGGAACATGGCTGGGCAGTGCCCATCTGGCAGTGCCAAATGGCACTTTGGCAGTGCTAGTTGGGTGCCTACAGGTCGGCACTGCCAGGCTGCCAGGCAGCAGTGCCGGGGGTAGGGGGTGTGCCTGAGGAGGTGTGCGTCCTGAGAAGGATGGGGTCTGAGAGGGGCAGGAAGGGGGTCATGAAGGAGGGGATGAAGGGGTCATAAAGAGGGTGCATGAAAGGAGATACACTGGGAAGGCCCTAATTCACTGATGCCAGTGATCAATGTTAGAAGGAGGGTGGGGAAACATGAGGGGGGAGTGATGATTCTGTGGAAGAAGAGAGGGAGGTCTTCAATTCCACTTTGAAATTGGGGCACCATTTAAAATTGGCACTTGATCTCTGTGAAGCGGGGTTCACTGGCATGTTTAGGTCCTGTCTCTCTCAGGACTGGTGCAAATCTCAACCCTCTCCCAATAATTGTTTAAATGTAGGAAAATTGCGATCTAATTTACGCTGGTCATGCCAGCACAAATCCCATTGGTTTTGTCACCAAAAGTGACACTCAGGCCAGACTTTTTCACTTGTTCATGTCCCACCACTGCTGCAAACGGGGACAGAGAATTTGGCATTTAACCAAATCACCATTCACTGCAGCGAGACCAGAAAATCTGCACCCCCCCTCCCCCACCCCCTCTCCATGTGAACAGCCAGAACATTCTCCCCTTAGTAAGTTTTTGGGAAAATTCTGCCCACAGGCTCTCAGAGCAGATTTGGGGGAACAAGACCCATAACAGATGTAACTAGGCTGGGCAGTAGAAAAAGACCTCTTTTGGGCTAACCACCAAGTAGAGGGTTGCTGAGAATGGACCCTATGTTTGAGGAAACAAAGATTGTGAATTGTCAATGACATAGGATCACAAGAGGATATCTTGCAAGGCGGAGGCCATTTGATTATGCTTAAAGGATTGAGTGAAGAGATCTTTGTTTAAAGGATCACCGGAAGAATCTCCAGGTGATGATGTCCCTCTTGTTAGAGCCAGAAAGAATTTTAGACATTAATCGTGAGAATTGGTCGTTATTTGTGTGCTGGCTGAGGCAAGAAACTGGGTGCATTGATTGCAGGCTACACAGGCACTTTCTCTTGTCACGTTGTGCAGCACTGTCTCCCAGTGTGGCCCATAAGACGATAAGGCCATAAGACATACGAGTAGAATTAGGCCACTCAGCCCATCAAGT
This sequence comes from Carcharhinus amblyrhynchos, assembly GCF_965287045.1. Taxonomy (NCBI): domain Eukaryota; kingdom Metazoa; phylum Chordata; class Chondrichthyes; order Carcharhiniformes; family Carcharhinidae; genus Carcharhinus; species Carcharhinus amblyrhynchos. The sequence continues at coordinate 80,658,700 of NC_137331.1, read as the reverse complement.
CTGCTCCACCATTCAATCATGGCTGATTGTTTTCTCATCCCCATTCTACTGCCTTTTCTCCATAACCCCTGATCCCCTTATTAATCAAGTACCTATCTATCTCTGTCTTAAAGACACTCAGTGACTGGCCTCCACAGCCTTCTCCGACAAAGAGTTCCACAGATTCATCACTCTCTGGCTAAAGAAATTCCTCCTCATCTCTGTTTTAAAGGATCGTCCTTTAGCTTGAGGTTGTGCCCTCTGGTTCTAGTTTTTCCTACTAGTGAAAACATCCTCTCCACATCCACTCTATCCAGGCCTCGCAGTATCCTGTAAGTTTCGATAAGATCCCCCCTCCAACAGAGTACAGACCCAGAGTGCTCAACCGTTCCTCATACAACAAACTCTTCATCCCAAATTGTCGCAATGGCTGGTTAGGGCCTAATAGGGCCAGAGCAGGGCACACTTTTGTGATATAAAATACAACCGCCACCCTCTCCCCCCCAACTTCATTGGATAAGGGAACCCCTACCAATGAAGTTCCCGAAAGAGGCCCCCAGCATTGATCACAGCACTACCCCCAGCATAGTGCCAAGGTACTGCCCAGGCATGAATGATGAATGATGAATGATGAATGGGATGGATAGAATAGAGGTGGAAAGACTCTTCCCGCTCAAAAAAGACAATAGGACAAGGGGGCACAGCCTCAAGATAAAAGGGGGGCGGTTTAGAACGGAGTTGAGGAGGAACTTCTTCACTCAAAGGGTGGTGAATCTCTGAAATTCTCTGCCCGTTGAAGTGGTGGAGGCTGCCTCGCTAAATATTTTTAAGACGCGGGTTGATGGGTTTTTGATAGGAGAGGGGATTAAGGGTTATGGGGAGAGGGCGGGAAAGTGGAACTGAGCAGCGACAGATCAGCCATGATCATATTGAATGGCGGGGCAGGCTCGAAGGGCTGGATGGCCTACTCCTGCTCCTATTTCTTATGTTTTTATGTTCTTATGTTCTTATGTCCCCCCCACCGCACCCACCCCCCCCTTACACCCCAGGATCTATACTTACCTGTGCGTCCCTGGCAGGTTCTCTTCACCTGGTTCATGTTCTGCAAGAGCAGTTACAAACCTTGCCAATGTGATATCATGCCTCTGGGCAGGGAGTTCCAAATGTGAGGTTGGGGGTTGAGGGGTCAATACGTAGGCGGTGCCCTTTAATTGTATTCTATCATTGAAATGAGTTTCCTGACCTTGCAGGGTGAAAACCTTGTTACATCACCACCAGGGGTTGGGGAGAATCAGAAAACAAGGAGGGCAATTCATCAGCCCCTTTAGCCCCTCTTGGCTGGTGATGTCAGCAATAGGCCCAAAACAGGATTTACATCAGGCATCAATCAGATCGCAATCCTCCTAGCAAGTTCTAACTGCTGTGATCAAGATCTTGCCCAGAAAGGAAGAGAACCTGATCAGAACTAACTTGCATTTATTTTCATCTCAACAGCAAGATTGAAATCATAGAATAGAATCTTACATTGCAGAAGGAGGCTATTTGGTCCATCATGTCTGCACCGACCACAATCCTACCCAGGCCTTATCCCCATAACCCATTTACTCTAGCTAGTCTCCCGCCACTAAGGGTAGTTTATCATGGCCAATCCACCTAACCTGCACATCTTTGGACTGTGAGAGGAAACCAGACCACCTGGAGGAAACCCATGCAGACACAGGGACAACATGCAAACTCCACACATACAGTGATCCAAGCCAGGAATCGAACCCAGATCCCTGGTGCTCTGAGACAGCAGTGCTAACCACAGTGGAGCGGTGGGTGGCACAGTGGTTAGCATTGCTGCCTCACAGCACCAGGGACCCAGGTTCAATTCCCACCTTGGGTCACTGTCTGTGTGGAGTTTGCACATTCTCTCTGTGTCTGCATGTGTTTCCTCTGGGTGGTCCGGTTTCCCCCCAACAGTCCAAAGATGTGCAGGGGATAGCTTGATTGGTCATGCTAAATTGCCCCTTAGTGTCAGGGGAACTTGCAGTGTAAATGTGCAGGGTTACAGTGATAGGGTCTGGGTGGGATTGATGATGGTGCAGGCTCGATGGGTCAAATGGCCTCTTTCTGAAACGTAAGGATTCTATGATTCTATAACTTCCTCCCTTGACTTCACCACCACCACCCTGTGTGAAGTCACCTGTTTGCCAATCACTACGGATCTCTAATAGCAGGGACAATGCACCATGGACTCCAAGGGGGAGCAAGGAAGTGAGCATTGTGTTTCCCACTAGAGACCACACATGAAAATATTTTGGGAGAATAGCATTCAAGATCTCTCAAGTCAGATTTTGAGCCGTATGAGACTTTCCCACAAAAAAGACAGGTGCAATATTGTGGAATCTGCCTCTCATTCTGTGTTGAGCTGTCACAACCTGAATCTCCCTCTTCCACCTTTTCTAACCACCCCACTTTGGTATGCTAGCCCCTGCTGATCTATTAGTTATTCATTGACCCCAGGATACAGTCTTATCTCTTGGAAAGGTTTTTTTTCTTCTTCCTCTGGCATGATGCCTGCATCCTCTAAGCTGCTAAAATGTAACTGCAAATCTGCTGCCCCCCTGCATTCATTCAATGTCTCCACCATTTTCACACATTGTGTTCATGAGAAGCTGTGACAGAGCAGGCAACTCCCTTAAACACAACACACTGAATCTCGAGTGTGTGAATCTGTGATTGGGGGAACAGCTCTATCTTTCCTGTCCCTCCACTCATAATTCAATAAAAAATATCAGGAATTAAGAGTCTCTCAATAACCATGAAACCATTGTCGATTGTCGGAAAAACCCACCTGGTTTACCCACATCCTTTAAGGAAATCTGCCACCCTTATTCTGGTCTGTGTGATTTCAGAGCAACGAACAAAGAAAAGTACAGCACAGAAATAGGCTTTGGCCCTCCAAGCCTGTGCCAATCTTGATGCCCTAACTAGAATAAAGTAAAAACCTTCTGCCCTTACTCGGTCCATGTCTCTCTATTCCCATTCTATTCATGTACCCATCCTGATGCTAATGTTGTTAATGTGCCTGCTTCCACCACCTCCGCTGGCAGTGCATTCCAGGTACCCACCATTCTCTGCATGAGAAGCTTTCCACAGATATCTCCCTTAAACTTTCCCCTTCTCACCTTGACACTTCTACCCTGGAAAAAATCTCTGACTACCCATTCTTTCTATGCTTCTCATAATTTTGTAGACCTCTATCAGGTCTCCTCTCAGCCTCTGTCTTTCCAGTGAAAGCAATCCTAGCTTATTCAACCTCTCCTCATAACCAACACCCTTGAAATCAGGTGACATCCTGGTGAACATTCTTTGCACTCTCTCCAAAGCTTCCATGTCCTTCTGAGAGTGTGGTAACTAGAACTGCACACAATACTCTAAATGCGGTCTAACTAAGATATTATATAGCTGTAACATGATTTCCCAACTCAATGTCCCGACTGATGAAGGCAAGCACCTTGGCCATCTGTGTTACCACTTTTAGGAAATTGTGGACCTCCTGATGAAGGAGCAGCGCTCCAAAAGCTATTAGTTTGTGCTACCAAATAAAACTGTTGGACTTCAACCTGATGTTGTGAGGCTTCTTACTGAGCCAGTGATGCTCATACACTATGGATAAATAAAACAAAGTTCTGCAGTCAGGTTCTGCGAGTTGCAATATATTTCAATTGTGTGCCTGCTGCAGTTGACTTGCTGGCTGTACACGAAAGCTGTAAGATGTGAATGTGCATCTTCTAGGCTATTTAGTATGTGAGAGTGAAGCCTATAAATGTGAGATTTGGATCATGGTTGGCATAGATTCCTGATAAATGAGTGAAAGGAGAATGGCAAGTAGGGTAGTGCATAAGGCTTGTGGTGCAATTGGCAGGAATAAATATGGAAGGATTCATTCACTGACCTTGATCACTGTTGAAAGGCAATTAAGTTTCTTGAGGCAATACACCAATGTCCTTGGCACCAAACTGTTAGCATTGTTTTTCATTGCCTTCTGAACAGTTATTTGGAAGGCTTTCAGGCTGTTTCTAGCTCGTGGTCCACCTCTTGCACCAATATCTCCAGCCTGGGTAAGTACTGTCTTGTTTATTGTGTCATTTGGATACTTCCAGAAGCTCTTCCGATCTTTCCAGCCACTTCCAACCCCTGCTACAGCCAAAATAATCATGTCCTTTAGGAAATATGGTCTGACATTAAGTACTGCAGGTTACCTTTAAGTTATCCTAGCTTCTCCTGAACCAGTCTCTTATTGAGGTGTGCAGCCATTCAGTGCTAGACTGGGCACCAAAGTCATAGTAACTGGCAGGGAGTACAAGGTGTAGGAACACCTATAGCACTGTCGAAAATGGAGTCCCAGGATTTTGAGCAAGCAACATTGAATGAATGGTAATCTAGTTTCAAGTCAGGATACAGTGAAGTGAGATTGGTAGTGTAGGGGGTTAGTGGAATTCCTCTTGTCATTAATTTAATCAAAATGGTCACAGTGAATACAAAATGACGTTTTCTGTTCTGTGCCAATACTAATGTCTTTGGTAAAATTACTGATGGGAGAAATTCTACTCCTGGGTGTGAGAAAGAACAAGCTCAGTGCACTGGAGCACATGTTTGACATTTGGTAGGAATTAAATTAGTAGATAGCATTTTCTTCATCAGATGACTCTGCAGCTGGAGACAGGAGATTTAAATTCACGCAATGATGGAGCAATCAAAACCACAGGTAGCATTGATTTGTTATAGCTCTGTGTGACCTCGCCATTTTGAGAGAGAATTAATCTGGAAAAAGTGAGTTGCAGTTAAAAAAAATTAAATAAAAACCTGGCGCAGCAAATGAAGGTGAATTTAAAATCCCCAAATCAACAGGGTAAACAGGAACCATGAAGTCCAAATTTGTGGTTGAAGCACTAAATTAAACTAGATAGAATGGTATCATGAATTTTCCATTCTGCTTGCTTCTAGCAGACACTAAGAAGGCCCAGATTAATTCCCATACAAATATGACACAATGAATGGGCTATACAGCAAGTGGCCAGATGGTTTGGCTGCTGCTTCTGGGACTTTGGGCTCCTATATATAGTACCAACACCAGCAGTGCTACAGTGCTGTGTTTTGTAACCCAGAAGTTTACAACACAAGGAAGGAAGCCATTTGTCCCAATATGTCAGCATTGGCTGTGTGCATGAGCAAATCAAAACAAATCCCATTGTCCGACCCTCTCCCAAAAGCTTTGTATCCCCCTCTGATTCAAATATTTAACAACTTTTCTCTTAAAGGATGTAGTGATCTGTCTTCGTGCTATTGATTTTAAGATTCTATGATCTCTGATCAGACACTCACTTTAATAAAGCAAAGATCTTCTGTGCTAATACATTTTCCAAATCTCTCACCTCACTCAATGTTCTGATCTCTGTGGAGACCAATAAAACAAAATAAGTGAACTTACCAAACAACCCAACAAGAAAGCCAGTGGATAAGTTTCATGAATTCTAAATTTTCAAACAAAATTCAACATAAATTATAGATGGTTATCAGGCAAATTGTGATCAATATAAACTGTAATTTACACATTAAATAGCAGATATAACAAAAATAGATCTTCTAGAGTTATTGGGCACAAGTAATGTATGTGGCATTAATTCCAGCCACAAAATCCTCTAAAACTATGTACTTTGGAAGATATCCAGCTTCTTTTCTTCAATCATTTAGCCTCCAAAGCTCAGCCGATGCATCCAACCAAACTGAGTTCCACAGAAACAGTCCTCACCAAAATGTCTGCAAAATCTCCTCAGTTTTGTTCAATGTAGTCCTGTTGGCATGGATCTACCAGTTACTTTCATCTGAACCTCAGTAGAGTCACAGAGTTACTGGGCCCGATTTTACCATTGCGTTTCACCTGTTTTCGGGCGCGAAAACATGATAAAGTTGGGTGTGAGCCCATTAACGTGATCCGCGCCCACATCCGCGCAGATTGCCATTTTACCAAAACTGGGAATGGCGGAGATTCGATTCACACCCAGAACAGGCGCAACAGTGATTTAAATGCATTTGCATGCATTTAAATTGAATTAATGAACTGCCCGCCCAGCTTTATCAGTAGTTCCCTCTATACCACCGCGTTTGCCGATCCAGAATCGCACCGGAATGGACCTACTAAATAAAAGTCTGAATCCTGCACTCCAGCTTCTGAAGGGCACATTCAGTGCTTTCAACGGCTCTCCGACTCGGGGGGAGGGAGGGAGAGGGCTGATCATTGTCTGGTGGAGGCAGGGAGGGCTGATCATTGTCTGGTGGGGAGGGAGGAGGAGGCATGCCAGATGTTCCTCTGGGGGGGACGGGATGAGTGAGGCCAGACCATTCTCTGAGTTGGGGGTGGCAGGGGTGCTGCTTGGATGATGAGTGAGGCCAGATCGTAGTCTGGGGGGGGGGCCAGTGAGTGAGGCCAGACCATTCTCTGGGAAGGGGGGGAGTGAGGCCAGATTGTTGTCTGCGGGGATGGGAGGCTTGATTGCTCACTGGTGGGGAGGAGGGGGACAGATGGATCTCTGGTGGGGAGAGAGGTCAGATGGATCCCTGGTGGGGGAGGGTGGGGGCAGGGTGGTCCACTGCCACTCTGCAGGCAACTGGGGGGGGGGGCGTCAGAGATGGTGATCGGTCTGGTAATTGGGGGGGTTGGATAAGGGGGACAACGATCTGTGTGGGTAGTGGGGGGAGGTGTATAAAGGGGATATGATTTTTTTGGTAGTGGGCGGGTGGATAAGGAGAACAGTGATGTCTGTGCACACATCACTCCCGCTCATTGCTCTCGAGCCACTTTCTCTGCTTTCTTCAGCCCGGGAGCAATCTGACAGGTGCACTTTTTCAAATTTTTTTCCAACTGCGTATGCGCAGTTCAGATCTCTGATCCTTTTGGCCACGCTAAGCCAAGCCCACAGCGTGAATGGGACTGGAGATTTTTTTTCAGGCTGACTGTGTATTGGGGGCGCCTGAAAGCAGATTTCTAAGTTGGATCTGCACTACGCCCAGATTCAGCACTTAAAATTAAAAAGGTAAAACCAGGTCCTTTGAGTTGTAGAGGTTTACAGCATGGAACCAGGCCCTTCAACCCAACTTGTTCATGCTCTCCAGTTTTTACCATTAAGCTAGTCCCAATTGCTCACGTTTGGCCCATATCCTTCTATACCCATCTTACCCATGTAACTGTCTAAATGTTTTTCAAAAGACAAAATTGTACCCACCTCTACCATTGCTTCCAACAGCTTGTTCCAGATACACACCATCTGCTATGTAAAAAGATCGTCCCTCATTTTGTATCTCTCCCCTCTCACTTAAATCTATGCCCTCTAGCTTTAGACTTGCCTACCTTTGAGAAAAGATGTTGACTATCTACTTTATCTATGCCCCTCATTATTTTATAGATCTCTATAAGATCACCCGCTCTTACGCTCCAGAGAAAAAAATCCCAGTCTATCCAATCTCTTCTTACAACTCAAACCATCAAGTCCTGGTAACATCCTAGTAAATCTTTTCTGCACTCTTTCTAGTTTAATGAAATCCTTTCTATAATAGGGTGACCAGAACTGTACACAGTACTACAAGTGTGGCTTACAGTGTCTTGTACAACTTCAATAAAACTTCCCAACTCTTGGTAACAGTAACACCTGTACACTGTATAACCAGCTCTGATTAATTAGTTCCTTTAAAACAAAGGGCCAGAAGTTCCCAGAATAACATAACAAGAGCAGAGATCTACAGTAACATCACTTTCATTTCCTCTTCACTGTACCTGAAAACTGAACATTGTCCAAGCTCCACAAAAGGGAAGTCTCCCCTAAATCATTCAAAAGAAAAATAATGTGCCATATTTATTTAATTGGCATACCACGAATGATTGTTAATGGGGGGAAGGCGGGATCAATGGCGAGAAGGTGGGATCAGGCTATTGAGTTGGACGATCAGCCATAATCATAATGAATGATGGAGCAAGCTCAAAGGGCCAAATGGCCTCTTCCTGCTCCTATTTTCGATGTTTCTATGTGTTTTTTTTACAGAATTCAATTTTAATATGGGATATTAGAGAGTTTGCAGTGCTTTTCAATGTCACCATAACTAGATCTACAAGGTGAGAATGCGTGCCGAATAAATAGCCACATGATTTGCTGTGAGTCAATGCTACATCCTATTACAGGTTCCTTAAATGTCTGCACTTAGCACATGTAGAACAGTTTGACAAAGTGTAATTGAATTTACACACAGGTCCTCCTATAGGCATTGGAAGTACCATTCCTGATCTGATTGATAACAATCACTTACACACTGATAAATGAAGGTCTGAGACTGATTCTAATGTTTACATTGCATTATTTTTTGAAAATGTAGATCTTAGAAGAATAGCTGTTTCAAATTCTAAAGTGAACATCTGACCCTATCTTCCCCACTATTGTTGAAACCATTAACATCAACACCTCAGCGTTGCCTCAGCCTAGCTCTCACTGAAACCTCATCCTTGGTTTTGATGCCTCAATTTGCAAACAGTTTAATTCTCTTTCAGCTGGGTACTAACTCTAGAATTTCCTCTTTAATTCTCTCCATCTCTATACTCCACTCTCCTCTTTAAAACCCTCCTTAAAATCGACTTCCTCGTTGTAAATCTCTATTTCTATCCCCCTCTGCTATGTGTGTGTAGTGGAGTGGGGAGTTGCAAATATTCCTCTCCTGGGTTTTCAATGTGGAAGAAAAAACTAATCTGAGTGAATCATAACACAATTTTGAGGTGAGTTATGAGTAACTTGGATCACACAATCCAAGGATTTGGAAAAACACACCACAGTATACTTTAAAATAATTTAGAACTCCTTTTGCTTACAGACATTTGGTGAGAGAAATGAAATATAGTTTGTCTATCTCATTGCTATCCATAACAGCCGATAGTGACAGCCAACGTGTTCATCGTCATCATTAGATTAGCTTTCAATTCCAGATTTATTAATTGAATTTGAATTCCACCAGTTGCCATGGGGTGAACATGACTCATTTCGCCCAAACATTAGCCAAGGCCTCTGAGTTACTAGTTCAGTGATATTAGCACCACACTACTACTCTGCAATTGGAGTGATTTTTTTTAATGTGTCTGCTTTGAACACTTCTTTTTAAATCAATTTCCCTTTCTTTATAATTGATCAAAAGGGATATAAAAATATCAATAACCATACAGCATATGAAATCTGTTCCTTTTTTAGCTGTGGCAGCTTGTCTCAATACTTCTAATGTCTTGGCCCCTCTCTTTATCCTTTACCAGCCTTATTTTTTAAATGTGCAGCCATTTCTTTTTGAAACACCTCAATTAATTCTGTGCAGCACGAAGAGTCAGTGAACTCCAGATTCTCACTACTACTTGTTTAAAAAACTCATCTACTTCCCAAGCTCTGCCGGTTCCACAAAGTTGCACTGTACGATTGTGACTCAGTATTTGTTATATGACATTACACCTGATTAAAATTTTCTATTTAAGCCTTATGCTTGTATATGAGATTTATTATGTGTGCCTGGGTCATTATTTCAACATCTAATTGGTTATGCTTGAAATAATGTTTACATTGACGAAAACGTGATTTGATTACAATGGAGTCAGCTTGACTCTGAAGAGACGAGTGAAAATTTGTGAATGATAAGCTTTGTGTTAGAAGTAATCCCATGTTTTTGGAGCACATCAGCTAGAATATATAGTATGATATATAATATGAGTTTTATAATTTTGTATAGGCTTCAACAATTATGTGATTCTCAGTATAATTTTAGTGTGTTTTACATATTCAATAAAAATGTAACAGTGATTAACACTGCTGCCTCACAGTGCCAGGGACCCAGGTTCGATTCCGTGCTTGAGTCACCGTCTGTGCAGAGTCTGCATGTTTTCCTCTGCGTCGACTTCCTCCAGGTATTCTGGTTTCCCCCCCTCAGTCCAAAAGACATGCTGGTTAGCTGCATTACTTATGCTAAATTCTCCTTCAGGGTACCCAAACAGGCACCGGAGTGTTTTTATTGTAACCTCATTGCAGTGTTAACGTAACCCTACATGTGACACTAATAAATAAACTACTTTGTAATTTTTTCCCCTGGATTGATGCACACTCAATTGGTACAAATACGAGCTTTGTAAATTATGTGTAACATACAAACAGGATGCAGTTTAGATTGAAATCTATAACAATTTGTCACACAGTATGAAGAGATAAACCCAAGTAATGTAGGCTAAGGCACAAAGAAGATGGTTGATGTAATCAGTAGCCATGCTCACAGCACTAATGTCCTTCTTGAAGGAAGAATTAACTTCAATAAGAAATATATCTTGGTCAACATGATATGTATAACTAAGAAAAGCAGCTGGCTCTAAAAACAAAATTCATGCATGTTTTATTAATGTTAATTTTTTTCCTTAATTAAGGTCTTCAATTTTACACATTTAGAGTAACTTATTCGACTTTCATATTGCAGATCACAGACAGAGCACAGTCTTTGAAAACCAACAGTAATTTTTTGCCTAGCTATAACACATCATAAGACTTTTTAGACGATTCTTGAAAGTTACTTATTCCAAAAGGAAGGAACTTCCTCCTTGCCCCTTCATTATTTTTTCTCTTTCATCCAGTCAAATTAGTACTAATTGCCAATTTTAAAAGCTATAAGGCTGGATTTTACAGGGGTGCAGGGGGTGGTGGTTAATACATAAATCAGATCAAAACCAGCTGACCTTTAAAAAGCTTGCCCTGTGGCTAAAATAGGCTACAGGTAGCCTAAGTAGGTTGAGATTTCCACCCCTCAGTAGAAGGAAATCTATGCCAGATATCTATGGATTAGATTTTGAAAATCTGGCTAAGAGATGCAAAACTTAATAACAGAAGGCTCCACCAGCAGCTTTACTGCATCCTTGGGAATGACTAGGAAGATCCTGGATGTGAGTATATGCAGACTTTGCAGGGCCATTTATAACCGCCATGTTTTTAATTCTCAACAACGCCCATTCAAAATGGATCGACATGCACAGATTGGTGCCTACTAACTCTTACAATGTCATAGAGAAAATCCAACAATCTTTTGGTACACATGGTATACCCGAGTTTCCATGATAGACAACGGCACCCCACTTACCAGCGGGGAGTTTCAGACTTTCATGAGTATGAAAAGAGTAAGGCACATTTGCACGGCACCCTACCACCTATCCTCAAATCACCTGGTTGAGTGGGCAGTCCAAACATTTAAAAGTGGTATGAAATAATAAGCCACAGGTTCTCTAGGAATAAAGCTCGAACGTTTCCTTGTTAACTACAGGATTACACCACATATGATGATGGAACTAGCCCTGGTGGAGCTATTGATGGGCCAACACCTTCAGACTTAAGTCTGACATTCCCAAATTTGGCTGGTAATGTCAAGTTAATGTCAGTGTCTTATAAGATTAAAAACTAGGGAGAAGACCATAAAGAAGAACGTAGATCATCTTTGTCACAGGCAACCTTCTGCAGAGGTAACTGTTTCTACAGAAGTGCCACTGTCAGTGTATTTCACTCCGGCCTGTGGATGGGAAACTCTGCCCTCTATAAATTCAAAAGCCAGTCATCTGGATGATGAAGATTCCAGCTTGGACACAAGACAGAGGCAGGTGACACCCAGTTCGAGGTCATCATTGAGGATGAGCCCACTGTAATTGCCTTTTCTGTGAAAAGGCATTCAGTTATCATTACACATTCCCGAACCAGACCCTACTAGCAATGGGCATGAGGCCACAGACAAAGAAATGGAGAGTGCCCCACCATCATTGGAGAAAGGGGGAATCCTTGGACTTGGGTGGGGGGATATGAAATCTCCCACAAGATCCATGAGGAATCACTGATTGATCTCCCCATGGGACTCATTGAATATGGGCTCTCGTGGTAACAGGCAGGGGCCTACCCAGCTGGAACTCATTACTGGAGCCTTTTATAAGGCAGGCCCAGGATTGGGCCTGCTGAACTGTAGTCCCAGGCACAGAGTAGTATGTATACACCATGTTAGTGATTTTACTTTGAATTCTGAAATAAACTACGTTCCTTTCCAGCCGGGCTTTCTGAGTCATTATAGTGGTGGAATTTTGAAAGCCTGGCGTAAAGGAATAAATGGAGGGGGTAACATCTTGAGGGGTGCCCAGGAAGCGCACAGGGCACCATCTGAATAATGTGCCCTCCTCCTTCCCACCTTTTCAATGAAATTGATTTAAAATGGCCTTTCCACCCTTGTATTCTCACACTAACCAGTATTATGGCCATGGAGGCAGGTTGAGGGCCCACTCAAGGTCCTCAAATGGCCAAAGTGTAGTGGGCTATTGGGTACCTTCGCCATCATATGTATAATGGGGTCCTGTACAGGGGGGTAGGAGAGTAGGCAGTGAGCTAGCCATCTCTAAAATCACACTCAAACGGTGTGTGTGTGTGTGTGTGTGTGTGTGAGGGTGGGGGGGGTGGCACAGTGGGTTGCATGAAATCCGGCCTAGGGTTTTAATCTCTTTTCAAAATTACAATTAATTTCCTGTTCATAGAAGTATCTATTATGTTTAATTGCTTCCTTGTATAACTGGCAATCCTTCACCACTATGATCCGTTAAAATGCTTTATCCACTCCCACATCTAGCACTTACCCTATCAAAAAATGTAACACTTAGATTATGGATACACAATATAGAATATCGTATCTTGGCAAGGGCTGTGGTTTCCAATGATCTCTGAGTAAAAGATCAAAATGATAGTCTCTAAGCCATATAATCTTGTTCACTATGCTCCACAATATCTTTCCATCATCCAGCTATCATAAATAGTCTGCAACGTGTCAAGAATATGCAATATTTTCACGAGTTAGGATTCAATGAAGAACAATGGTTTTTAAGAAGTGTACAGTGTCTGAGGCCAGTGAAAGCATCAAAATCCAATTTCAAGCTGTTACACGTTCACTCTATTACTATCCTAATGGTAAAGCAAGCTCAATTGCAGCCATGAACCACAGCAATTTCCTCTGTCACCGAACTAAGAGAAAGTGGCAGTCAGTAAAAAGAGCATACATGCCTGTCAATTAAAGTAGATCCAGGCATTATATAACAGCAATTTATCCAATAATTATCTTTCCCGAAACTGCAAAGAATAAGAGTTAATGATGCTGTCAGGTTAACTAGCACATGAACGTTACTCTCACAATAAACATTTTTAAAAATATATGTTCAAAGAATGTTCAAGACAAGGCCAGCATCTCTTGTCCATCCCTAATTGCTTTTGAGGAAGTGGTAATAAACTACTTCTTTGAGCTGCCGCAGTTCTTTTTTTTGTTCATTCGTGGAACATAGGCATTGTTTTTATTGCCCATCCCTAGTTGTCCGAGAGCAGTTGAGAATCAATCACATTGCTCTGGGCCTGGAGTCACATATAGGCCAAGCCAGGTAAGGATGGCAGATTTCCTTCCCTAAAGGACATTGATGAACCAGATGGGTTTTTCCAACATTCAACAATGGTTTCCTGGTCATCAGTAGATTCTTAATTCCAGATATCTTTTATTGAATTCAAATTCCACCATGGCAGGTCCCCAGAACATTAGCTGAATTTCTGGATTAGTAGTCCAGCAATAATACCACTATGCCATTACCCCCCCACCCCACCCCCCCCCCCCCCCCCCCCCCACATCCCTTTGTGTGACGTCAAGTGGTTTTGACCAAGTGACAGCTAGCAATAATACCACTAGGTTATTGTCTCCCCTCACGTGATGTAGGGTGATTTTGACCGAGTGACAGTGAAGGTACTGCAATGTAGTTGCATGTCAAAGGAAGCTTGACAGTTTGTGGCAGTATATTTTATTGATGGTATAAAATGCTGCTACAGTGTCTCAATGAAGGCGGGAATAAATGTTTCAGGTGATGGATGGTTTGTCAATCAAGTGTGCTACTTTAGATGATGTTGAGCTTCTTTGGTGTTGTTGGAACTGCGCTCACCCAGACAAATAGAGAGTATTCCATTACACTCCTGACTTATGACTTATAAATGCTGGGCAGGCTTTGGGGAAATGAGTTACTCATCAGAGTTCGTAACCTCTGACCTACCTTTGGAGCCACAATATTTATGTGGCTGACCCAATTAAGTTTCTGGTCGCTGATAGACCCAGAACTTTGATGGTGGGTGTTTCAGCGATGGCAACGCCATTGAATAACAAGAAAGATAGCAAGATTCTCTTTTATTGGCGGTGATCATTGCCTGGCACTTGGGCGTGAATGTCACTTGCTATTCATCAACCCAAGCCTGTACGTCAAGTTCCAAAATAGAGTCATATTGGAATTCAAGATTCTGTTTCTCTTTCTATAGATGTTGCCAGGTCTGCTGAGCTTTTTCAGCACTTTCTGTTTTTATTTCAGATTTCCAGCATCTGCAATATTTTGCTTTCATCTGAATGTTGTCCATGTCTTGCTGAATGCAGGCATGGACTTCTTCAATATTTGAGGTGTTGCAAATAAAACTGAACACGGCAGTCATAGCAAACATCCCCACATCCATGATGGAAGGCAGATAATTGATGAAACAGTTGAAGATGGTTGGGCCCAAGACATTATCTGAGGAAAGCCTTCAGCGATGTCCTAGAACTGAGATGATTGGCTTCCAATAACCACAACTATCTTCCACTGGGTGTGACTCCAATCATGGAAAAGGTTTCTCCAAGATACACTTGGCTTCAATTTTGCTAGATCTCCTTAATACTACATTGAGTTGAATGCTGCCAAAAAGTCCAGGCACTCCCTCTCACCTGCACTGGAATTCAGTTCTTTTGTCCATGCATAGACCAAAGCTATAATAGGGTATGGAGCCGAGTGGCCTTCACAGGAGCCAGGTTATTGTTGAATAATTGCTGCTTGATAACACTTCACTGAAACCTTCCATGATATTGCTGATGATCGAGATTGGGCTGATGGGGGTGTAATTGGCTAGGTTGAATTTGCCCTGCTTTTTGTGAACTGGACATACATGGACACCTCATATGTACACTTCGATCAGGTCCCCTCTCAGTCTTCTCTGTGCCAATGAAAACAACCCAAGCCTATCTAACCTCGTGAGTATCCTCTGCAACTCCTCCAGAGCAATCACATCTTTCCGATAATGTGGCAATCAGAACTTCACACAGTACTCTAGCTGCGGCCTCACCAAAGTTCTATACAACTCCAACGTGAATTCCTTGCTTTTGTAATCAATGCCTCGATTGATAAAGACAAATGTCCCATATGTCTATTTCACCATCCTACCAACATGCCCTTCTGCTTTTAGAGATCTGTGGGCAAACACACCAAGGTTTCTTCGTTCCACAGAGCTTCCTAATGTCCTACCATTCATTGAATACTTTCTTGTCAAATTACTCCTTCCAAAATGTATCACCTCACACTTTTCAGGGTTACATTCCATCTGCCACTTATCTGCCCATTTGACCATTCCGTCTCTATCTTCTTGTAGTCCAAGACACTCCGCCGCACTGTTAACTACGGGTCCAATCTTTGTGTCATCCATACCTTATCCAGTGCTTTTAACCATGTCTTGATATCATGTAGGGTGTATGAAATTAACTGAAAACTGGCACCTGTGATGTTGGCAAACATAGGAGGAGGCCAAGATGGATCGTCCATTCAGCATTACTGGTTGCAAATGATTACAAGTACTTCAGTGTTGTCTTTTGCATTGATGCGCTGGACTCCCCATAATAAGATGGGGATATTTCAGGAGCCTCCTCCTTCTGTTGTTTAATTGTCCACCACCATTCACAACTCAGTGTGACAGTACTGCAGAGCTTTGATCTGACCCATTGGTCATGGGATTTTGTAGCTCTGTCTATCACATACTTCTACTGAATGGCATACATGTGTATGTTCACCAAATTGGCACTTCATTTTTTGGCGTGCCTGGTGCTGCTCCTGGCATTCTCTGATATGTTGTAGTGAAGTGGACCACAGTGTGATATCGCAAGTTGCTGTTGAATTTGTATTGCACTTTTCAATCTGTCAAGACATCCCTAAGTGCTTTACCGCCAATGAAGCACTTTTGAAGTATATTCACTGTTGTCATGTAAGTGCAAACTGTTCAATGAAGATTAGTGGATGCTGGTGTGTTTAACATATAATTGTCAATTATGGTGATGGTGCTATTTGCCTGGTTTAAGTGATTGCCCAAGTTAAATGTGGGGGGGCTTAAACATTGGGGACTGCATCACCAAATACAGCATGATTGTGTAATATAGTTGGTTAATTTTTGACACCTCTTTTCTTTCTTTGGACTCACGGTGAACAATCACTGAAACAACTATATGATGACATCAACAAGTTCCATCCCACCATAGACTCACCATGGACTACTCTCCAGAATCGGTTGCGTTCCTGGACACATGCATCTCCATTAAGGACGGTCACCTCAGCATCTCACTGTACCACAAGCCCACAGATAACCTCACGATGCTCCACTTCTACAGCTTCCACCCAAAGCACATCAAAGAAGCCATCCCCTATGGACAAGCCCTCCGTATACACAGAATCTGTTCAGATGAGGGGGATCGCAACAGACACCTCCAGACGCTGAAAGACGCCCTCATAAGAACAGGATATGGCATTCGACTCATCGATCGACAGTTCCGACACGCCACAGTGAAAAGTCGCACCAACTTCCTCGGAAAACAAACATGAGACATGATGGACCGAGTACCCTTCGTCATCCAGTACCTCCCCAGAGCATAGAAGCTACAACACCTTCACCAGAGCCTTCAATATCTCATTGATGAAGATGAACATCTCGTCAAGGCCATCCCCAACCCCCACTTCTTGCCTTCAAACAACTGCACAACCTCAAACAGACCTTTGTCCACAGCAAACTACCCAGCCTTCAGGAGAACAGTGACCACAGCAACCTCTGCAAGATGTGCCGGATCATTGACATGGATGCCATCATCTCATGTGAGAACACCATCCACCAGGTACATGGTACATACTCTTGCAACTCGGCCAACGCTGTCTACCTGATACGCTGCAGGAAAGGATGTCCCGAGGCATGGTACATTGGGGAGACCATGCAGATGCTATGACAACAGATGAATGAATACCGCTTGACAATCACCAGGCAAGAATGTTCTCTTCCTTTGGGTAATACTTCAGCAGTCGTGGGCATTCGGCCTCTGATCTTCAAGAAAGCATTCTCCAAAGCGGCCTTCACCACACACGACAGCGCAGAGTTGCTGAGCAGAGACTGATAGCCAAGTTCCGCATATATGAAGCTGGCCTCAACTGGGATCTTGGGCTCATGTCACACTATCTGTAACCCCCTGACTTGCCTGGACTTGCAAAATCTCACTAACTGTCCTGCTTGAAGACAATACACATCTCTTTAACCTGTGCTTAATCCTCTCTCCACTCACATTGACTGTACCTTTAAGACTTGATTACCTGTAAAGACTCGCATTCCAATCATTATTTTGTAAATTGCGTCTGTGTCTTTATATGCCCTGTTTGTGAATAGAACTCCCACTCACGTGACAAAGGAGTGGGAAGCGCTTCAAAAGCTAGTGGCTTTTGCTACCAAATAAACCTGTTAGACTTTAACCTGGTGTGTGAGACTTCTTACTGTGTTAGCTCCAACAATGCAGCAAAGGATTCTGAGAGGTTAAATGCCAGAAGAAATAGGTATCAAATAGCCATTGATACTCATCGGGGCCAAGAAGTGGTTGTTGTTTCGAATTGGGCCTTCAGGGAAGGTGAAATATACTTTCAGAAAATACATCAGCCAGCAAGGTGGCATTGTATCTTTTGATTCTTGATTGACATCTACTGCTTACGGAGACAAACACAATCTGCTTTCCTTCATGATCTTTGATTTGAAAATGAATACAAGACTCAAGAGGTGAGGTATACATTTGGAATGAGTTTTGCATTAGGGCACTGATTCAGGTACAGTGTTATTTAACAAATTTGTCAGCTTTGTTGTGAATGAAACCCTTTTGCTGCTGCTTTTTTTTATTTTTAATAATCTTGATTCATCCATTATAAAATAAGGCACACAGTAACTATCAGAGTGATTATTCTTACTATGAAAAGACATGAGTGCATGAGAGGATTCAAGTTGCAGCAAATTACAACAATGGGGATCTTCTTGGCTATGAAAGTGATTCTTGTGTAAGAACTACACAGTGAGATGTGGAGCAAGTCATTTGGCCTTTTGAACCTACTCTGCCATTCATAGCTGATCTTTGACCTCAGCACCACCTTCCCAAATTATCCCTATATCTTATAATTCCCTTAATTCTCGAAAAAAATTCCAAAGGCTTATAACTTGTTGAGTGAAGAAATCTCTCCTTATCTCAGTCCTAAATGGATGAGCCTTCTAAACAGGTGTCTAATGAGGCTGCAGAAGATATTCTGATGGTTCGTAATTGTTTCATTATGAAATTATTATTCAGTATAAACACTGTTTCCAATCTTTCCCTCTGGATCCTCTCTCCCTGTCCCAGAAGCATCACCAACTAGGGAAAAATCCAGTTTTGAAGTGCTATCAATTCACCCTGAATTGCTACATGTCCGGGCGCTACTAAGTCTGGAGCCCCTGTGAGTGCCTCGACCACTACAAGCAGGAGACCTCTGGTAGCGTGAAAAAACGACTACACATCAGGGAACTCCGACCCGCAGTCGACTACACGCCAGTCCACACCCAGGTCCGGGTGACTCCCTGGGATATAGGGAAACGGCTGCCCTCTGAGAGTCTATTTAGCGATAGGAGTTTGGGTAGGAGCTGGTGGCCCCGGTCACTGCAGTCGGTAGTCTCTCCGTATGCTGCGGCCCCCTGGAGAGGCTGTACAGAGCTCACCTGCCTCTGAGAGCGGCAATCTCCCCGCTACAAGCAGGTCGGGCTCTGCGGGTTGTCACTGAAGGTACAAATGTACTAACAGTGGGAACACGAGACCATAACCGAATCAGATACACACACAAGTATCTGTGAAAGCATTAGAGCCAGGATTGGTATACTACTGACCCTAGTAAAGGAAACTAACATGGATAGCAACAGTACCACCTTTGAATGGGAACCAGAAGGGTCCCTCACCTGCTGTCTAGCAGACAAAATAAGAATCTAGTTAAAAACCTAATGAAGGTAATGTGGAATGCATGTTGGAAGCTTTCATGTGTGTCTGTGTGTGTTTGGTAAAGAGGTTGTATCAATGTTTTTGTTTGTTGTTTTATTAATGTTTTAATGTTCTTCCCCTAATTGTGATTTTACAACAGGGGGGTTTGACACAAAGCTTAAATAAAATTTGGAAATTGGATTGGATTAAATTGAAATAGATTCTTGGAATTTCTTAGCCTTTTGAGTAAAATCAATGGCCATGGTTGTGCTTAAAAGGTATAGAATTTAAATAATATACAAATATGTGGGATTCAGGGATACTGGGTCCCCAAGGAAAAACAAGACTGCAGCCTTGTAAGAATCCCTCCCCTACACATACGCGGGCCAGTCCACACTCCCCACAAGCAATACCCCATAAAGCCCAAGGCACTACAAGCCACTGAGGAAATTTCTCAGGCTTTGGTTGCCCAGGGTATCTTGAGACCCAGTGTCCAACACCAACTCCCCGATGTGGCCAGTTCGTAAGCTAGTCAGTACTTCGATAAAAAGCAATACGCAGCTCCGAAGTTGAACCTTCAACCCAGTATTATCCAACACTCCGTCTGAGCCTGAATTCAGAGGGCAGGCACCCCACGTGACAGCCAGTCTTAAGTGAATGAAGGACTAATACAGATTTGACCAGTAAATTGGGCCATAAACCCGGTGTCTGGAACATAAGGTGGACAAACTGGTTGTTAGAACTAGTCATGATGTGGGTATGCCGGCGTCGGACTGGCGTAAACACAGTAAAAAGTCTGACAACACCAGGTTTTAGTCCAACCTATTTATTTGATAATATACTCACAAGCTTTCGGGGTTAGCCCCTTCGTCAGGTGAATGGAGAGTTCTGACGAAGGGGCTAACCCCGAAAGCTTGTGAGTATATTATCAAATAAATAGGTTGGACTAAAACCTGGTGTTGTCAGACTTTTTACTGTGTTAGAACTAGAACAGTCAAGGAAATTTTGGTAAAATCTGTGGGAGGGAACTTAGTGAAAACCGGACCCCTACTCTGATCCCTTACGTATCCTCAAGTAACGAATCCTAAAAGGAAATAATTATGGCCTGTCATGCCGAATGGGAGGAAGTTCTCCATTGATATTTGAATCATAAGCGGCTCAAATGGGTACGGTGGGGTGATGTCCCGAAACCGGACCTGGGATCCGAGAGAGAGAATTGTTGGATTCGTGCCCAAAAGGGAGTGGGTAAAAGGGCTCACAAGCTTAGGAAAATGATTGCAATTGCCAGTTGTCTGGAACAGCTCCTTGGTAGAGAAACAGAGATAAAGAAAATGTTTGTTGAAACTGAGTAAAGTTATTGTGATTAGTAGTTTAGAAGAGTCACAGAGTGAGAAGTCAGAGAAAATGAAGTTAAAGAGAAATTATGAGAGAGTTAGTTGAAAAGCTAAGAGAAGAAAATAAGTAATTTTGTGGGAAAGTAGATGAGCAGGAACAAAACAGTGAGGTAAATATATGGTCTATGAGTCAGTTTAAAGTATATCAAGTTAGCGAAAAGAATCCAAGTTCTGATTACTCCAAGTTCCAGCAGGAGATTAACCAATTAAAATCTCAATTGTCAGTGCAGATAGGGATGTTGTCTGTGTTTGGGACAGTTGAGTCTGAGGGAGATAGTGTTTATGGATTGGGTTGTGGCATTGACTGGGGACCCCCCACTTCTTTTTCCAGAGGCACCTGATCCCAAAGTAAGTTTAGAATTTTCCCCTGGTTTGATGAATTCTGTGACCATTAGTTGCAAGCAAGGCATGGAATTACCAGGAAATGTTGTTGATCGGGATGGAATGAATGGTTTAAAGAACCTTAGCACCGCATATAATCTCACCCAAGTGATCCTTTGTTTTTTAAAAGGAGGAAGTTTGCAGGGTGTGTTACAGAATTTTGAGAGAAGGAGACTAGTCTCTCAACATATTAGGAAAATATTATCAATTAATTGGCAAGATGGAAGATTGATTAGAGAAAATCTAAGGTTGAGCTGATAATTTGGATAGTTTTTGTATTTCAGTGTATTTGTGTGGACTGGCTGCTTGTCGAATGTAGGTGATTGTTGTTGCATTGAGGTAAGAGCAGAGTTGTTAAAGGTCTGTTTGTTTTTGAGTACACAATGCTTTACACTTTGATTTAACTTCAAAGGGGTGACCCACGATTACATGATGGCCTGGAAAAGGCATGGGTTTATCACCACAGGGTTGGTGGGGGGGGGGGGGGTGGGGGGGGGGCGCATAAAGCACAAAAATATAATCCGAGATCTGGTAGCTGCAGCCAGGCTGCCCTCAGAAGCAGCCTTAATTAAGATAAAAGCCCACCAAAGAGTAAAGACAGTGGACCAGAGAGGGAACCAACTATCAGACGCTGCAGCCAAGGCTGCAGCTGGGGAAGCCCTCCCGCACATAGCCGCTACCACAACAGCACCCTTGGAGGAAGTGGATATTTATAAGCCACAGGGTAATGCAATCCCAGATGAGGTGACACAGTGGGCACAGGCAGGGGTGTCCTGGGACAAAGATGGAGTATGGCGCAGAGGGCACCCACCCCCATATACCTCTGCCAATCATTGACACAGAAAACCGCAGCCCCGGGCAAAACCCTGATATATTCCCAACCCCAGGTACAGGGAACAAGATAGAACCAACCCCAGATATGCACTCCCACAAGTACAGTGTTACACCTGGAGGCAACCCAAGTATTTTGCCCAGAACTGCAGGGTGCCACCCTACTACCCTACATGAGTAACTCAGCAATTCCTGGATGATGGACCCCAACCCATGCCCCTCGAAGGGCCGGCCCAATAAGCAGCTACAACCCCCACCCACTACCCCCAGAACCAGCACATGAACCCACGGTTTCCACCCCAATTTACAGAGCTTCAGGAATAAAACCACGGCCTGGGGGCGCCAACAAAAAGGATGGGCACCCTGCAAATCTTACCCCCTGTGGCACCCCGGTACCGAGACTCCCAGAACCGTTTGACCCGGCGCTCATTACCAGAGATGGTACCTGGCAGTCAAAGCCTGCCCACGTAGGTTCCCTTCACTGAGGAAGAATCAGGACATCACAGTCTAGTTTGTAAATAGCTTTATCCGTCCACTCCAAGCATCACCCAATCGAATAAACTTGTCGAACCGTTACTTGTGTTTGTCCTTTGTCCATCTTGCAAATAAGGGCACTGGGGTAAAACATTTAAGTAAACAAACTGGTCCAAAGTATCAGAGATTTTTAAAATTACAACAGTGGCATCCTGCCCCCAGGATAAAATGAAAAGATATGTGCAACAGTTAGGCCACCAACTCAGAGAGCTACACCACGCAGCCAGAGACCAACAGGCTATAAAAGACCAGGTTAGGAAACATGACATCTGCCATACCTCCACACTTCCCCGGGTAGGGGACAAGGTTTTGATCTGAGTTGCCCCCGATCAAACAGGGCTCGCACCGAAGTGGATAGGACCCCATGAAATTATCCTCACCAGCGACACATGTGCCTGTGTTGACATCAAAGGGAAAGGCCGCTGGAAATACTGGTCACAGCTAAAGGGATACCACTCCGGGTGGGGGGGGCGGGGGGTGGAGAGAGAGAGAGAGAGAGAGAGACAGACAGAGAGAGAGACAGAGAGACAGGGCAGACTGACTGTAAAGACAAGAGTAGTCCGTCGACATAAACGGGCCTCGTATCCACCCATAACTAACCGCCTCTATCCACACAGCGGAGAACGAATTAACAACCTTCGTTTCTAGGACGGAGGAAAACCACACATCAGCCAATGTGCGTATATATGTATATAGATGCAGAGGCATGCCTAAGTAGATTAGTTTATAGCGATTAGTTAATACTAAGATTCTAATAGCTGGCGGCCACCAGGCATTGTGTACCCTTCCTACCCCTCTCCAGGGTGATAACCACTTTGAGGATGGCCCTATCTGTGATCTTCTTGTCAAGGTTCACCATCCAGGGATACACCACCTATCAACAATCCCACGGAATAATATTCAATATGTCCGAGGCGTTGTGCGTGCCAGCAGCACCATACCCCGAGAACAACAGAATGTATTCCAATGCATGGCTACAAGTCCACCCAGATCTCGATGTGACCTGCTTCACCTGCACATTGGATAAGACCCAAACACGTATCCAACAGCCAGACTCACTGAGCGACTCTGGCTGTACCTTTGGAATGATCTGCGCCCTTCCCGAGGACCCACGGATCAAGTCACAAAGAGACATTTTGAAACCGGACACTGATATTTGCGGGTACTATGGACTAGTTAAGGCTCCAGCAGTCTCACTATATGTACGTTTTGCACTTCCTACAATGCGTGCCCCCACGACCATGATGCCCGAAATCTTACCCTGCCCCTTGCTGAGCAGGGGGGCCAGAGGGAGGACTGGTGTTGTGGAACGAGGGAGAAATTGTACATGACAACGTGAAACATGAAATCGTGCCTGTTCTGATCAATATCTCAGGGATCCAGGTACCGGGTTGCTGTTCAGAACAGACACAGGACATGTACCAAATGCTGGGCTGGGAAACTATAAAGCGGGCTATCGATGCGATGGGAGCAACACACTACAGAGACAACACACACACACACACAGAAGCAAAAGGGGCATAGTCAATGACACCTGATCCAGCGTGGTTAACTCAATTGACATCCAGGGACTCAATAATAAGATAGGACAGTTGAAGGGAGTGATGAAAGATATCCTGCAACAGTCATAAGAACATAAGAAATAGGAGCAGGAGTAGGCCATCTAGCCCTTCGAGCCTGCCCCGCCATTCAATAAGATCATGGCTGATCTGTTGTGGCTCAGTTCCACTTTCCCGCCCTCTCCCCATAACCCTTAATCCCCTCTCTTATCAAGAACCCATCAACCCGCTTCTTAAAAATATTTAGCGAGGCAGCCTCCACCACTTCAACGGGCAGAGAATTCCAGAGATTCACCACCCTTTGAGTGAAGAAGTTCCTCCTCAACTCCGTTCTAAACCGCCTCCCCTTTATCTTGAGGCTGTGCCCCCTAGTCCTACTGTCTTTTTTGAGCAGGAAGAGTCTCTCCACCTCTATCCTATCCATCCCATTCATCATCTTGTACGTCTCAATGAGATCTCCCCTCATTCTTCTAAACTCTAACGAGTACAAGCCTAGTTTATTCAGCCTCTCCTCATAGCTCAATCCCCTCAACTCCGGTATCAGCCTAGTAAACCTCCTCTGCACTCCCTCCAGGGCCAAAATATCCTTGCGCAGGTGCGGCGCCCAAAACTGCACACAGTACTCCAGCTGCGGCCTCACCAATGCCCTATACAGCTGCAGCAAGACCTCCCTACTTTTATATTCAATCCCCCTCGCTATGAAGGCCAGCATCCCATTCGCCTTCCTGACCACCTGCTGCACCTGCAAGCTGGGTTTTTGCGACTCATGCACAAGGACCCCGAGGTCCCTCTGCACCGTCGCCTGCTGCAGTTTCACTAGCCTGAGCAGGCTCTTTTAGGGGAGAGGGGTGCCCATACTCAACTAGATGGAGTCACAATATTAGAAACACACACCCGTACCATTAACCGCCTCATAGATAGAGAGAAAACGCTGCCTGGGTACAACAGGGACAGCTGTGCCATGCGTACGGTCAGTGGATGATAGATCAATTAAGACATAATTTGGACCAGGTACACAGAGGGGAGGTGCCCGATTGGATTGACAGCACCCAGCTAGCACAGCTCGCAGATCAGAAGGGGGTGCTGGATAGCCGAACCTTGAAAGGAATGACACGGGTATATCCAGTGATCCCTGACTGCGAGGTTAGCGAGAGTACAGGAGTAGGGATGGTCCTATTGATTCCAATAGTTACACCAGACTCGGGACCATTCCCTACCTTCCAGATTGAAAACATCGGTGTTATTAGAGGCAATACTTCCCTCCGCTACCATATAACTGAAGTCACGGCCATCTCAAGGCATGGCGTGATGTTCAGTACCTCCCTCTCGGGATGCAAACAAAGGGGAGAGATAACCATCTGCCCTCACCCACTGAGACAAGGAGAGGCAGCAGAATGCAGGTTTAACAAAACGCAGGGCTGTACCCTAGAAATTACACCCACCAATCCATACTTTGCCCGGGCAGGATATGGAGGACGAGGCAGGTGTTGTGTAGCCATAACAAGAACATGCTTCATATACAACGGGCTAACATGCCCAATCCCCAGCCCAAACTTCTGCTTCACCCCTCGCCGACCGGTCACTATTGGCCAGGTCCACATCACCGACATCCGAAGTAGACAGACCCTGACACTTCATGCCACGGACCCATTGAGAGACGACCTCAAATATTACCGAGAGCCAGAACAGGCTCCAATCCCACACTTAGCAGAAGTACTGAGAGAGCTCCGTCTCAAAGTGGGACACTCTGATCGATTAAACCACCAGCTACAATCACATATCAAAACCCTAGAGCATGACACAGAGTCAGCCTTACAGAGCCAGACATGGGTTCAGAGGGTGTGGGACTGGATAATCTCGCACATACTGGTTGCCATCCAACTCATACTGGCAATATCCTGGGGGGTCATAATGTGCTATACATACCGCCAGCGCAAGAAAACCAAAACTAGGAGGGAACTAATTAGAATGATTGGCAATATGGGACAATTAACAAATCGGGAAGACTTCTCCCGCATACACCTAATTTGACAAACCGGGGGCTCCCCTAAACTGTACGATTGCAGCGTGCAAATGCAGGGAGCACCGGACATAAAATTTGTTAAGAAAATCGGTCTGAGGGAGGCGAGCAAGCCTGCTCTCGACCGACAGGGGGAGCTGTTATCGGACAACAAATTTTATGAAATTGGGCACACAAAATGGAAGCAAACTAAAGCTATCCTCAGAGCCCTCCACTAAAATCACAAAGTAACAGACACTGATCAGTAGGCAAGAGCATGCTTTTAGAATGCAAATGAGGGCTAGCACATAAGGGAAATTGGACAGGATGGCACCTACAGGAACTAAATTTAAGAACACATCCCCACCCCATCAAAATCAGCACTTCTAAACCAGTCAAACAACCCATGGAGACACCTAAAATTAACACAGTTAAGGAAACGTCCCTGGCCCTTCAAGCCTCTTGAGATCAATAACACACCTATGGTTCAAACCCCAGAGATTCTAAACCATTGATAACCAACCAGACAAAAACGATTAACACACACTTAAAACAATTGCTCCAACACTCAAAAACATCGAAACAGGATGGCTGAAGTCAAATACTATAAATAAAGGATTAGCATTTGAAACGCAAAGTTCAGTTATAACTTTAGCCCGTTGTGGGGGAGTTTTTAGAGCACTTTTGGGACAGTCTGATTGTATGTCCTGACTGTTCTTCTCCGTCGACGTAAAGAAAATAAAGCTGTGCCGTTATTGAACTTCACCTTGAGTCCGTAGTGGTCGTTTCGCCCACTCACACTAATACTTCCATTAATCTTTTCCTATTTAAATACCTATTCCTACTTACAGTGTGTTTTTTTAGTCTCTTTCTAGTCTATTCTTATAATACCTTTTCTTTATCAATTTCTTGATCCTCCTTTGCTAATTCCAAAATTCCTCAGGCTTACTACTGTTTTTGGTAACATTATAAGCATTTACTTTGATCTAATAGTCTTTTCCCCCTCTCAGGCCTTTTTTTTAATGGGGCTTTCGTGCCTTAAAGAAATATCAATTTATTGCAAATTATATTTTAATTAATGTTAGCCATGTTTATCATTACATCTTTTAATGTGGTTTACCATTTAGCAGTTTGCTTTGTTCAGATTTAAGACCCTAGGTTTAGACTTAGCTGAATCACTTACAATAACATTCAATGACATTATGGCTAGTTGAAGTACAATAATAATGATGAAGCCTTTTCATTGCAAAATATGAGATCCAACATAGCCTGTTCGTCAATTTACTGAACTAGAAAACCATCTTGCTCATGTTTCATACTGTCCTCCATACATTGCAAATTCAACTTACTTATGAAGATCAAAGTTCCCCATAATTACTATATTACCCACATTATATGCATCTCTAATTTCCTGTGATATATTCTGCCCTATTTTTACAGATGCACCAGAGAAAGCATTCTTTCTGGTTGTATCACAGCTTGGCATAGATCCTGCTCTGTCCAAGACTGCAAGAAACTACAAAGAATCATGGACGGAGCCCAATGCATCATGCAAACCAGCCTACCATCCACTGACTCTGTCTACACTTCCCACTGCCTTGGAAAAGCAGCCAGCATAATTAAGGACCCCATGCACCATGGACATTGTCTACTCTACCTTCTTCCATTGGGAAGAAGATACAAAAGTCTGAGGTCATGTAGCAACCGACTCAAGAACAGTTTCTTCCTGCTGTCATTAAATTTTTGAATGGACCTACCTCATGTTAAGTTGATCTTTCTCTACCCCTAGCTACATTCTGTACCCTCTCCTCTCCTTCTTTATGTACGGTATGCTTGGTCTGTGTAGCACCCAAGAAACAATCCTTTTCACTGTATACTAAAACATGTGACAATAATAAATCAAATCAAAATTAAAACATTACAATTACTGTTAACTCCCATCAATGTTTCCTACCCCTAGCTGTTTTTAATTTTTCTACATTATGTTGAATGAGAGTGAAATATCAGACTCAGACCCAAAAAGAAAACTTTAATTTCTGCAACTGCATGAGTGTTGGAAACTGCATTACATTGAGTCCTTGCGAGCCAAGCAACTACAGAATAGAATCTGGTTACAACACAGCTGCTGCTGTTTATGCTGGCAGGATCTTACGGTCCTATCAGTGGTGTACCCCTGTCACAAATTTCCTGGCAGCAAAAGATGCATTCAACAGGGAACCCCACTGACACTGGCACAGAGGGGGAGGAAAAACTTGCCCAAAGAAGGCCATTTGGTCCACAATGTCAATGTCAGTTTGCTGTAAAAGCAACTCAACTGATTTCACTTCCCTGCCCATTTACAGTTGCCCTGAAGTTTTTGTCTCCTCAGGGGCTTATCCAATTTTCTTTGAAAGCTATGTTTGAATTTGCCTTTGTTACATTCTCAGACAATGCATTCCAGATCCCATGCTCTCACTGTGTAAACAAAGTTTTTGCTCATGTTACAGTTGGTTCTTTTGTCAATACATTATATCACTGTTCTATAGACCTCTACCCTTCCACTAACTGGGCTATGGTTTCTCTGTCTGCTCTGTCTAGACCTCTCATGATTTTAAATACCTCTACCAAATTTCTTCTCAGGCTTCACTAAGGAAACAATCCCAATTTGTCCAATCTAGCTACCTCATAGAAGTACTTATCCCTGGAACAATTCTCATAACTCTTTTGTGCACTCAACAAGGATGCCTTCTCATCCTTCCTAAACTGCGGTGCTCAGAATTGGACATAATTTTTCAGTTGAGGCAACCAGTGTTAATAAAGCATCATAGCTCCTTGCATTTGTACCTGTGCTCTATTTATAAAACCCTGGATCCTGTATGAATTTTAAACCACTTTCTGAGTCTGTCCCACTGCCTGCACCTAAACCTGAGGCCACTCTGCCCCTAGAATTGTGCGCTGTGACTGGAATATTTCTCTCCACCAACCCACCCCCGGAACTGGTTGGTAGTCAGGGGCCTTAAAATCTGTGGTGGTGAGGCACATGCCCATTGCCTGCTTGCCTCTGCCTAGTGGTCTAGCTGCAACAAGGCAGGGATGTAGGGAGAGTTCCTCTTGTTCCAGCAAACAGTGTCCAATGGAAGCCAGTCTCTTAGCAAAGATGAGATTACCATTGCTGCTTATTTCCCACTTTTCCAAACTTCACCCTCCCAACACCCTTGCAATTGTACCCCACCCTTCTCATTTGGGCCTGACCTTGGCAAAACTGCTCCAATTCATCTTTGAGTCTGGCCTCTGTGATAGACTCCAAGTGGGAATGGAAGCCACAACCATAACCATTTAACAGTCCGGCGGCCATAAAATCAAAGTATCACTACCCGGCCCTACGGACTTAAGCTGAATGGATAAGGTGACCAGATCCACAAAAAAATATTCATTTTATATTCTCTCTCCTCATTCCTCCTACCACTTTACACTTCTCTGCATTAAATTTGATCTGTCACTTTCCCATCTATTTCACCAATCTGCCTGTGACCTCTTGAAGTTATAGTGGACGTAGTACTTTGGGCCAACTGATCGCCACAGTTCCTCCATCATGCATCTGAAAATTTCAGATGGCTTAGAAAGGATTCACTGAGACCAGCTTCACTGCCACAGGAAAGTATAACTTCCCAGTTTAATTTTAACTCATTGCCTAGACCACACAGTACTTGCTCGTTAAATGTGAATCTGTAAAAATAGTGTATGTCAGACAATCAATAAAACTAATTTTATGTTTGGTGTATCTTGATGGTTGCCTCTCTTTGCACAGTTATGGTAATATCAATAGTCATAAATTCTTTTAAATTGACAAAAAGCAAATAAATGTCAGCTATTTATATTGTAGACTAATATTTACTTCAGTGCAGAGTGGAATAAAGACTCAATCAGAAATAACTATTATGGAATTTGATTTCATTATGTGTCTCATAGAGATTTAGAGGTTTACAGCATGCAACCAGGCCCTTCAGCCCAACTTGTCCATGCCTTCCTGTTTTTAACCACTAATCTAGTCCCAGTTGCCTGCATTTGGCCCATATTGCTCTATACCCATCTTACCCATATAACTGTCTAAATGCTTTTTAAAAGGCAAATAGTACTCACCTCTCCTATTGCCTTTGGCAGCTTGTTCCTGACCTTCACCTCCTCTGAGTGAAAAAATTGCCCCTCTGGATCCTTTTGCATCTCTCCCCCCTCACCTTAAACCAATGCCCTCTAGTTTTAGACTCCCCTACCTTTGGAAAAGATATCAACTATCTCCCTTATTTGCTCCTCATTATTTTATAGACCTCTATAAGTTCACCCCTAAGCCTCCTATACTCCAGGGAAAAAAGTTCCAGTCTATCTAGCCTCTCTTGCAACTCAAACCATCAACTCCCGATAGTATCCCAGTAAATCTAAGTTTCGTGCTAGATCTGTTGATAGAATATAAAAGCAGGGAGGTCTTGCTGCAACTGTACAAGGCACTGGTGAGGCCGCAACTGGAGTACTGTGTGCAATTTTGGTCCCCTTATTTGCGAAAGGATATATTGGCCTTGGAGGGAGTACAGAGAAGGTTCACCAGGCTGATACCGGAGATGAGGGGGTTAGCTTATGAGGAGAGATTGAGTAGATTGGGCCTGTACTCGTTGGAGTTTAGAAGGCTGAGAGGGGATCTTATAGAGACATATAAGATCACGAAGGGGCTAGATAGGGTAGAGGTAGAGAGATTCTTTCCACTTAGAAAGGAAACCAGAACTAGAGGGCACAGCCTCAAAATAAGGGGCAGTTTAGAACAGAGTTGAGAAGGAACTTTTTCTCTCAGCGGGTGGTGAATCTCTGGAATTCTCTGTCCATTGAAGTAGTGGAGGCTACCTCGTTGGATATGTTTAAGTCATGGGTAGATACATTTCTGATTGATGAGGGAATTAAGGGTTATGGGGAGCAGGCGGGGAAGTGAAACTGATCCACTTCAGATCAGCCATGATCTTATTGAATGGCGGGGCAGGCTTGAAGGGCTAGATGGCCTACTCCTGCTCCTATTTCTTATGACTAATTTTCAAATACAAGGAATATGGTACATGCTGAAAATGCTGTTTGTTATGATATTTATCAAGTACTTTGCATAATGCAAAACAAATTTCACCACTTTATATTAGGCTTTACTGGAAATTTCTTAGCCCAAACTTTCACAACAACATAAGAACATAAGAAATAGGAGCAGGAGTAGGCCAACTAGCCCCTTGAGCCTGCCCCGCCATTCAGTAAGATCATGGCTGATCTGTCGTGGCTCAGTTCCACCTTCCCGCCCTCTCCCCATAACCCTTAATCCCCTTGCCCATCAAAAACCTATCAACCCGTGTCTTAAAAATATTGAGCGAGGCCTCCACCACTTCAACGGGCAGAGAATTCCAGAGATTCACCACCCTTTGAGTGAAGAAGTTCCTCCTCAACTCTGTTCTAAACCGCACCCCCCCCCCCCCCCCCCCCCACTTTATCCTGAGGCTGTGCCCTCTTGTCCTACTGTCCTTTCTGAGCGGGAAGAGCCTCTCCACCTCTATCCTATCCATCCCATTCAACATCTTATACGTCTCAATGAGATCTCCCCTCATTCTTCTAAACTCTAACGAGTACAAGCCTAGTTTATTCAGCCTCTCCTCATAGTTCAACCCCCTCAACTCCGGAATCAGCCTAGTAAACCTCCTCTGCACTCCCTTCAAGGCCAAAATATCCTTGCGTAAGTGCGGCGACCAAAATTGCACACGGTACTCCAGCTGCGGCCTCACCAGTGCCCTATACAGCTGCAGCAAGACCTCCCTACTTTTATATTCAATCCCCTCACTATGAAGGCCAGCATCCCATTCGCCTTCCTGACCACCTGCTGCACCTGCAGGCTGGGTTTTTGCAACTCATGCACAAGGACCCCGAGGTCCCTCTGCACCGTTGCATGCTGCAGTTTTTCGCCACGTAAGTAATAGTCCTTCCTACCATTATTCCTACCAAAGTGGACAACCTCACATTTGCCAACATTAAATTCCAGTTGCCAGTTCCTGGCCCATTCGCCCAGCCTATCTAGATCCTTCTGCAGACTCTCCACACCCTCCGCACAATTTGCCATTCCACCAATCTTGGTGTCATCAGCAAATTTTGACACCACACACTCGGTTCCCTCTTCCAGATCATCTGTATAAATGGTGAATAGCTGAGGCCCCAGCACCGACCCCTGGGGCACTCCAGGGGTCATTCATTCTTTCAATCTTCAGCTGGATTAAAAATTCTATACCCAGCAGTGAATGTATCAGAATTAAACTGGAGTTACTGTTTGGTTGACTCGAGCCAAGTGTTTCAGATTTTTGATTTTTCCTCTGACAGTCATTAATTTTGAGATGGAATTAAATCTAAGAGCAATAACACTTGGTACCAGTAAAGTTGCATTCTTTGATAAAATCATTAGAAAAGTCGATAACAAAAACATATTAAATACAGCTTTCCTTTAATGGGGCACGTTCAGCACCAAAACTCTATATGTCATTCGTATTGACTTTTTCTAGTTAAGTCAATTTATCCAATTGGGTACTGTAACTATTGAATAACCACTTTCCTCTCCACACTTTATACAATCTGATTTCAAGGACATTTGCTAGAAAATAGTATTCTTTACGAGTTTATTTCCCATCTGTGTATTGTATTCTTAGGTTTTATAATATTATTGACCAATAAAGAAATTCATAGCCAAGGTTACCACAAATGGGAAGAACAACAGTATTTCCCAGTAACTAGAATGAGGTCATGCCAAAGTCCACAAATTATTAATAACATAGTCTTTTCCTTCCAAAAAAACTAGCCATTTTGGTTTTTGAATATAATTATTTGTTGACAAATTTTGCTTCTGGTTTTAATTTCTATGCAAATAACATAGATATATTCTTGTTGTCAACATTGTGTACAATAACGACTTTGATGGATCCAAGGCAAAGCAGGATTTAAATAGTGGTATAGTGGCTAGCACTTCTGTCTCATAGTGCCAGGAGCTGAGGTTCGATTCACGCCTTGGGTCACTGTCTGTTTGGAATTTGCACGTTCTCCCTCTGTCTGCGTGGGTTTCTCCCAGGTGCTCCAGTTTCCTCCCACTGTCCAAAGATGTGCCGGTTAGGTGGATTGGCCATGCTAAATTGCCTCTTGGTGTCCCAAGGTGTGTAAATTAGGGGGATTAGTGGGGTAAATACATGAGGTAATAGGAATGGGGTGGGCCTGGGTGAGATGCTGAGCCAACAAAGACTCAATGGACTGAACAGTCTCCTTCTGCACTGTAGAGATTTTATGATTCTACGAATTCTGAACTACTTCTAAAAAGGAACAATAGAACTCTTTTATACCAGTGTCAATACTGATTAACCTTTTCAAAAGTGTCAGCATATCCAAATGATTTCAGTGCAGGTCAAATATGAACATACAAACATGACAAGAGAGAAAGGATTTACATAATAACTGGTCATTTCTTCAGTCCAAAACACTTTTACAATTAATGGTTGACATTTGATGCTTAATCACTGGGAAGGATTTTTATTCATTCATGAGGGCAGGAAAGAGGGTTGAGCAGTCACTTAAACACATCCCCTGGTTGGTATGTAACACAAAACAGGCATGCTCCAGGTTTGAAATAAAGTGGCAGGAGTGGGAGGAGGCACTTGACCTGTTTGGTCTATGTAAATAGCCACTTAAGTCCATTAGTGAGCTTGTTGTCAGTTAGATAAAGAGCAAGTTTCTTTCTAAATGTGGGATAGATGCATCTTCAGGACTATGAGGGAAGCACATAGAATCCTACAGTGCAGAAGGAAACCATTCGGCCCAGTGAGTCTGCACAGACCACAATCCTTCCTTTCCCCATAACCCCATGCACTTACCCCAGCTAATGCCCCTGACACCAAGGGCAATTTAGCATGGCCAATCCACCCCACCCACACATCTTTGGACTGTGGGAGGAAACTGGAGCACCTGGAGGAAACCCATGCAGACATGGGGAGAACATACAAATGCCACAAAGACAGTGACCCAAGCTGGGAATCGAGCCCATGTCCTTTGCATTGAGAGGCAGTAGTGCTAACCATTGTGCCACTATGCCGCCCCTAAAGCAGAACCAGGAGGTTGTGACACACTGCGGACTGAGCTACAGCAGACAGACAGCAGCAAGAGGCAGCACTGAAAAGTAAGAGGAGATCCTTATTCATAGACAACCAGTTACTTTAAGTGGGACAAAATATCTCTCATATTTCTGTACCTTCTTGACAAGGGTATTTTGAGGAGACTGGGATTGGAGGAGTATTGGAGGTGTTGTCCTTCACTTATGGCATGACTATCAAAAGTCTGCATCTTGGTCTTGCTGAGCAGGGATGCGCTTGTCCTTCATTTTCCAAAAATGACTAGCCACGGCCAACTCTGCCTCCACTGAATGCAGTTCTAACATACTGTGTGCTTCAATCTGTGTCATCTTCTATGATAATGTACAAAGACCCATTGAGATGCAAGGATCAGTGCTGGTGAAGAGCGCGCAGGAAAGTGCCAGTGTGGACCCCAGGATTTCGACCTTCCCTTTATTCCTTGGGAACTTGTTATTGCAGTGTGGCCACCTGCCCCTCCACTGCTGGCCCTGTGGGAGACACAAAAGGTAGTGACGAGAAACTGACACAATCGACAGTTGCTCAGACTGCTTAGAACAAAGAAGAGATGCTTTTTGCATGGCAAGTATTGCCATCTATCCTCTTAATATGGAAACATTGTGATGTTTTCATCCTGTTTACGTCAGGCATTCTTCATCAGTCATGCCAGTGGCTTACCAACACTGGCAGGTTTAGGGGCTAGTCCCACAAAATTCCTCAGTGATGTGAGCTGGAACACCACACAGTCCAGGTGTGCCTTCATGTTCTCCCTGGCATTCAACCCCTGGATGGGCTACAAAATGAAGAAAGATACAAGGCAAGGCCTTGCTTCCTCGCCGTTTGCATCTTCTCATTGGCAAACAATGTTGCAGTCCACCTCCTGTCCAGCAGCACTAAGGTATTGACCTCTGCTTATCTGTCACTCTGAGCACATATTTCTCCCATGGTCTGGAGAACTCTCTAGCCCTCTCCCAGGCGATGTTAAAGGTGTTAACTTTTATTGTCCATGATCAAATCTATTAGCATGTGGATGTGTGTATTTGCTTATCCTTGGAGTGGTTAATGACAATTTAAAGGAGCCAGCAGCAAGCTTTTGCATTAAAAATACAGTTTGTGAAGTCTGAAATCACATGGCTCGCTAACCTTCTTACTGATACATGACACTTATGAAGATGAAAATAAGAACAGAATATTCTTTTTATAAGAATTATGACATGGAACTTGACTCATTCTCTGTTTCGGTGGAGGCCTGTTGTTTCTTAGTGTTTTAAGTGAAGACTTTGAAATTGGTGCCTGTGGCACCACACCTGTTTCTGCTGTAGAGCAGAGTCGGGCAAAGAGCAAGTGAGCAGTATAATAGAGAACTCACTAGTTAGAGGCACAGATGGGCGTTTCTGTGGCTGCGATCGAGACTCCAAGATGGTGTGTTGCCTCCCTGGTGCCAGGGTCAAGGATATCTCTGAGCAGTTGCAGGACATTCTTAAGGGGGAGGGTGAACAGTCAGAAGACACACATATTGGTACCAACGACATAGGTAGGAAAAGAGATGAGGTCCTGAAGTGTGAATATAGAGAGTTAGGCAGAAGGCTGAAGTGCAGGATCTCAAAGGTAATAATTTCTGGACTACCACTGGTGCCATGTGCTAGTGAAAGTAGGAATAGGAGGATTAGGCAAATGAATGTTTGGCTTGAGAGCTGGAGCAGGGGCAGGGATTTAGATTTCTTCTGGGGAAGGGTGGCCTGTTCAAGAGGGACAGGTTATACCTGAGCTGAAGGGGGACTAACATCCTGGAGGGGAGATTTGCTAGAGCCACTTGAGAGGGTTTAAACTAGTTTGGCAGAGTGGTGGGACCCAAAGCAGTAGGAAGACAGATGAAAAGATTGAGGACAGCGCAGAAGTTAAAGAAAGCACATTAAGTAGTAAAGGCAGTGTCAGTAATCCTAGTACCAGACAGATCAGGCAAAAACAGAGCAGAGAGCAAGAGAAGTCCAGATTAAACTGCATTTATTTCAATGCAAGAGGTCTGACAGGCAAGGCAATTGAACTGAAGGCATGGATGGAAACGTGGGACTGGGATGTTATAGCAATTACTGAAACTTGGCTAAGGGAGGGACAGAACTGGCAGCTCAATGTCTCAGTGTACAGATGCTATAGGAAAGATAGAACAGGAGGTAAGAGAGGAGGGGGAATTGCACTTTTGATTAGGGAAAACATCACCGCCATACTGAGAGGAGATATATCCGAGGATTCGGCCACTGAGTCTATCTAAGTAAAACTGAGAAATAAAAAGAGGGAAATTACTTCGATAAGGTTGTACCTTAGGCCCCCAAATAGTCAGTGGGAAATTGAGGAGCAAATATGTAAGGAGGTTACAGATAGCTCCAAGGAAAATAGGGTGGTAATAGTAGGGGATTTTAACTTTCCCGACATTGAACTGAGACAGCCATAGTATTAGAGGGTTGGACGTAGAAGAATTTGTTGAGTGTATTCAGGAGGAATTTGTCATTCAGTATGTGGATGACCTGACCTGAGAGGAGGCAAAATTTGATCTTCTTTTGGAAAATAAGGAAGGGCAGGTGACCAATGACCATTCTATTAGTTTTAAGATAGTTATGGAGAATGATAAGTCTGGCCCAAAAGTTAAAATTCTAAATGAATTATAAATGAAAGAGAAACAAATAAGATCCAAGCTGACAAGATAAGGGATAGCACCCCATCTTAGGCTTGGTGTGACACTTGATCTTAGCCAAATCAGAGCCCTAGTGATTAGTGCGATGTGCGTGCCAGATTTTTTGTTTATCATGTTCAATAACTGGGCTCTCTTCTCACATTTTATTGAATATATATATATATCTTTCCTGAAAAGGTGCCCATCATTAAAATCTAAGGATTTTAAGGATGGTGAACAGTTGGTGCTCGCTGCATAAAGAGTCGCTACCTAACATCTCAGTGAAAATAGCATTGAGTTTGAAAGATTAGCAAAACTTTTGCAGAAACTCTAGTCCAATAAACAAAGAGTAAAGTAACACATACGAAAGAGCACAAGAACCAACTTGTCCCTTGGACCTGAACAATCCGGCAACTTATTCCAAGGGTTGAAAAACTGTCTGCAATAAGCATTTAATTTAGACATCTTGTTTTCACATATTGCACTCATGTTTCCTGGTCCCTTCTGTTTCCACCCTCCCCATTCTCCACTCCCCCCATATTTAACCTATCTAGCTCAAATAACTAATCCAACTGGACTAAGTCTAAGCCTTTCATTGTTCTTAAAAACTCAATCAAGTGTTGTCAAGTCTGTCCTTTTGCCAAGTAAAAAGTCTCAGCTCTCACAGGCTGTCATGGTGATAGTATTTTTGCTGTGGCCTGAGTAAGATCTTATAAGAAGGAAAGCAATTTTACTTGGTATTTAGTTGAATGACAAGACCTTGGCCTGTAACTTCCCAGCTCTCCAACATCAGATTTGTAGCTCTTGTAATCCAGTTGCTGGGTGCAAGTTCTGGCCCAATCATTATTCTTTATTTTATACTGCAGTACTTTTTCAACATAGAGTTTTTGTAGACTTATCTTGAAAAGTATTATTTATTATTGCAACCCTCTTCCTTGCCAATAAAAATCATAGTAAACCACTATATCTAGTTTAAGTGAGAGAGAGAGAGAGAGGATGAGAGAGAGAGAGAGAGTTAGAGACAGAGTGCTCTGGGAGGTTCAAATCCCAAAAACAGCAGCCTGTGGAATTTAAATTCAATTAATAAATCTGGAATTGAAAGCTAGTCTCAGTTGGTTTACCTTGAAATGATCATCGATTGTCATGAAAACCCATTTGGTTCATTTATGTCCTTTAGGAATCATAATCTGTTACCATTACCCAGTCTGGGCAACTTGCGATTCCAATGTTGACTTTCAAATGCTCTCTGAAATGGCCTCGCAAGTTACTCAGTTCGAGGGAAATTAGGGATGGGTAACAAGCTGGCCTTGTCAGTGATATCTACATTTTGTGAAGGAATAAATTGAAAGAAACAGCAATAGAATCATCCCAATGGCTTGTATAATGCTTACCTGTTAGTCAGTGCCATGTAGAAAAACAGAAAAAATATTCAATTTTCTCATTGCTGTGTGAAAATGGCCATGTTCTCTACAACAACAACCTCTTGCATTTATATAGCATCTTTAACATGGTAAAACACCCCAAGTACTTCATAAGAGCATTATCAAACAAAATTTGACACCAAGCCACATAAGGAGCAAGCAATTGTCGCTGCCAGCACAGAAGACACAACCACATTGATTTAAAATTAATTCATTGTCTGCGAGGAATGTTACAAAAGGACATTAACAGTCTAAATGGGTCTGATTTTAACTCTATAAATGTAGAGGGTAGTAAGCGAGCTAAATTTTCACTTTTCCTTACAAGTCTGAATATTTTGTTTATAGGAAAAGAGTAGGAATTGTGAAATAGCAAGAGATTTGGATATCAATATATACAAATCAACATAGGCTTGTGCATAGGTACAAAAATGCTAATAAAACATTAGCTATTATCTCAAGGGGGTTGTAATATAATATTGAGATAAGTGAGAACCCTACGTTTCAGTTATGCCTAGCCTTGATCAGATCCCATCTGGAGAACTTTGTTTTATTTTAAACTCTGCATCATACATGCCTCGAGTGTGGTACAGCGTGAATTTTGCTGGAATGGCACAGATCCAAAAGGGTTAAATTAGGAGGACAATTATATGGACTCAGTTTGTATTCTATGATTTTACAAAGTTGAGAGATGATCTAATCAAATTCTTTAAAATTCGCAAGAGGTAGAACATAGAACATAGAACATTACAGCGCAGAACAGGCCCTTCGGCCCACGATGTTGCGCCGACCAGTTACAAAACAATGACCCACTAACCTAAACCAACCCCTTTTCGTCCATAAACCTATCCACGGATCTCTTAAACACCCCCAAACTAGGCGCATTTACAACTGCAGCAGGCAGGGCATTCCAATCCCTCACCACCCTCTGGGTAAAGAACCTACCCCTGACATCCGTCCTATAACTACCCCCCCTTAATTTAAAGCCATGCCCCCTCGTGCTAGATTTCTCCATCAGAGGAAAAAGGCTATCACTATCCACCCTATCTAAACCTCTAATCATCTTATATGTTTCAATAAGATCCCCTCTTAGCTGCCTTCTTTCCAGCGAAAACAACCCCAAATCCCTCAGCCTCTCCTCATAGGACCTCCCCTCCATACCAGGCAACATCCTGGTAAACCTCCTCTGCACCCTCTCCAAAGCCTCCACATCCTTCCTGTAATGTGGGGACCAGAACTGCACACAGTACTCCAAGTGCGGCCGCACCAGAGTTGTGTACAGTTGCAACATGACGCTGCGACTCCTAAATTCAATCCCCCTACCAATAAACGCCAAGACACCGTATGCCTTCTTAACAATCTTATCTACTTGATTCCCAACTTTCAGGGATCTATGTACACATACACCTAGATCCCTCTGCTCATCCACACTATTCAAAGTCCTCCCGTTAGCCCTATACTCGACACATCTGTTATTCCTACCAAAGTGAATTACCTCACACTTCTCCGCATTAAACTCCATCCGCCACCTCTCGGCCCAGCTCTGCAACCTGTCTAAGTCTTCCTGCAAACTATGACACCCTTCCTCACTATCTACCACACCTCCGACTTTGGTGTCATCAGCAAATTTACTAATCCACCCAACTATACCCTCATCCAGATCATTATTAAAAATTACAAACAGCAGTGGCCCCAAAACAGATCCCTGAGGCACACCACTCGTAACCGAACTCCATGATGAATATTTACCATCAACCACCACCCTCTGTCTCCTATCCGCTGGCCAATTCCTGATCCAATTCCCTAGATCACCCCCAATCCCATACATCTGCATTTTCTGCAGAAGCCTACCATGGTGAACCTTATCAAACGCCTTACTAAAATCCATATACACCACGTCCACTGCCTTACCCCCATCCACCTCTTTGGTCACTTTCTCAAAAAACTCAATAAGGTTAGTAAGGCACGACCTACCCGCCACAAAACCATGCTGACTATCTCCAATCAATTCATTACTCTCCAAATAACTATAAATCCTATCCCTAATAATTTTTTCTAAAACCTTGCCCACAACAGAAGTGAGACTCACCGGTCTATAATTCCCAGGGAAGTCTCTGTTCCCCTTCTTAAACAATGGGACAACATTCGCTAACCTCCAATCTTCCGGTACTATACCAGAGGCCAACGACGACCTGAAGATCAGAGCCAGAGGCTCTGCAATCACTTCTCTTGCCTCCCAGAGAATCCTGGGATAAATCCCATCCGGACCAGGGGACTTATCTATTTTCAGACCCTCCAGAATATCCAGCACATCCTCCTTATCAACTGTAACACTGTCAATTCTACTCCCCTGCAACCCAGTGTCCTCCTCAGCTATATCCATGTCCCCCTGCGTGAACACCGAAGAGAAATATTCGTTCAATGCCTCTCCAATCTCCTCCGGTTCCACACATAACTTCCCTCTGCTGTCTATAACTGGCCCTAATCTTGCCCTAACCAACTTTCTGTTCTTGACATACCTATAGAACGCCTTAGGATTCTCCTTAACCCTATCAGCCAAAGTCTTCTCATGTCCTCTTTTAGCCCTTCTTAGCTCAGTCTTCAACTCCCTCCTAGCCAATCTAAAGTTTTCTAGTGCACTACCCGAGCCCACACGTTTCATCCGAACATAAGCCTCCTTTTTCCTTTTAACCAACGAAACTACTTTTTTGGTGCACCACTGTTCCCTAGCCCTACCAATTCCTCCTTGCCTGACAGGGACATACCTATCACGGACTCGCAGTAGCTGCTCCTTGAAAAAACTCCACATTTCGGACGTTCCCAGTCCCTGTAATCTCCTAGTCCAACCTATGCTTACTAATTCTCTCCTAATAGCCTCATAATTACCCTTCCCCCAGCTAAAACCACTGGCCCGAGGTTCAAGCCTATCCCTTTCCATCACTAAGGTGAACGTAACCGAATTGTGGTCACTATCACCAAAATGCACACCAACTTCCAAGTCTAGCACCTGGTCTGGCTCATTTCCCAGCACCAAATCCAATATAGCCTCACCTCTAGCTGGCCTATCTACATACTGAGTCAAAAAACCTTCCTGCACGCTTTGTACAAAAACTGACCCCTCTAACGAGCTAGAGCTATAACGATTCCAATCAATATTAGTAAAGTTAAAATCCCCCATAACAATTACCCTATTACTTTCACTCCTAACCAGGATCGTCTCCGCAATCCTTTCCTCAACCTCTCTAGAACTTTTAGGAGGTCTATAAAAGACTCCCAACAGGGTGACCTCTCCACTCCTATTTCTAATCTCCGCCCATACTACCTCAACAGACAAGTCCTCATCAAACTTCCTCTCTGACACTGTGATACAGTCCCTGACCAATAATGCTACCCCTCCCCCCCTTCTACCTCCTTCTCTACTCTGACTAAAACATTTGAACCCCGGGACCTGCAGCAACCATTCCTGCCCCTGCTCTATCCATGTCTCTGAAATGGCCACAACATCGAAGTCCCAGGTACTGATCCACGCTGCAAGTTCATCCACTTTATTGCGAATACTCCTCGCATTAAAGTATACGCATTTCAAACCCTGCTCCACCCCACCCCTGCGATGCTGTGCATTGCAGTCCCCATCTATGCCCCCCTCACTTTCAACCCCTCTACTCAGGATCCCAACCCCCTTCCAAATCAGTTTAAACCTCCCTGCATAGCCTTAGCAAATTTACCCCCCAGGATATTGGTCCCCCTCTGATTCAGGTGTAGACCATCCCTCTTATAGAGGTCCCATCTTCCCCAGAATGAGCCCCAATTGCTCAAGTACCTGAACCCCTCCCTCCTGCACCAACCCCTCAGCCACGAGTTCAAACTTTCCCTCTCTCTATTCCTCTCTAAACTATCCCGTGGCACAGGCAAGAGTCCGGAGATAACCACTCTATCAGACTTGGCCTTTAGTTTCCACCCCAACTCCATAAACCTCTGCTTAATATCCCCTTCCCTTAACCTCCCTATGTCATGTGTCCCCACATGAACTATAACTTGGGGTTGATCTCCCTCTCCCCTAAGAGTCCTGAATACCCTTTCTGATACATCCTGGACCCCAGCCCCTGGTAGACAACACACCAGCCCTGAGTCCCTACCTTTACTTCCAACTCTCCTATCTGTCCCCTTAACTGTGGAGTCCCCAATCACTAGGCCCAATCTTTTACAGCCCCTAACCACCTGAGCTTTCACACTAGGCTCACCCCCAGAGACCTGCTCCCTTTGGCTATCCCCAGTTGATTCCTCCTCAACTGTAGCCTCCAGGACCGAAAACCTATTTTGGAGGGGAACAGCCCCAGGGGATTGTCCCCCCGATTGCTTCTTTCCCCTCTTCCTGGCAGTGACCCAAGACTCATTTCTAGGAGTGACTATCTCCTTATAACTCCTATCAATTTCCACCTCCGCCTCCCGAATTATGCGGAATTCCTCTAATTCCACCTCCAGCTCCTTTACACGCTCCTCCAGAAGCTGCAATCTAACACACTTCCTACAAGTAAAATCACCTGAAACACTACTAGATTCCCTCACCACATACATCCCACAGGAGATGCAGCTTACTGCCTGAACTGCCGTCCCTGAAGCAATTACCAGCAGAAAAATAAAAATAAAATAAAAAAAAACTTCCCCCACACTTATAATTAGGTTAGAGGAGGTGGGAGGGTGGGATTCTCTACCAGTGTAGAGGATCGGGTATCCTCTCTACACTAATTTATAGGGTTAGGGGCCCGAGAAAAAAAAACTACAACTACCGGCAAGAGTCCTAGTGACGATTTCCGGTTTCTAACTAATTTTTAAAAAAAACCGCCGAAACTCGCGACTTTAAAACTATAAATAAAAAGTTAAACAATATCAACAGAAAAATGTACCTTTTTGCTGCCTCCTCTCACGCCCAAAAATCGCTGTGGAATTAGAGATATCAAAAAAGTATTGTCTCCCAGAGCAGCACAATGGCATACTGCTGCCTCACATCACCAGGGATCCTGGTTCAATTCCAGCCTCAGGTGACTGTCTGTGTGGAATTTGTACATTCTCCTTGTGTCTGTGTGGATCTTCTCCAGGTGTTCTGTTTTCCCCCACAGTTCCAAAGATGTGCAGGTTAGGTTGATTGACCATACTAAATTGCCCTTTAGTGTCAGGGTAAATATATGGGGTTATGGAGATAGGACCTGGATGGGATTGTTGTCAACACAGGCTTGATAGGCCGAATGGCCTTTTTCTGTACTGTAGGGATTCTATGATTCTATTCTATTCTATGATTCTATGGAGAAGATGCAAGACGAGGGAGCATAATCATAAAACAGAGCGAAACCGGTTAGAATGAATTCAAGGAAGCACTGTTTCACACAAAGGATAATGAAAATCTGGAACTCTTTTACTCAAAACGTTATGGTTTATTAAAATTTTCAAGGAGGATAAATATATTTATGTAAGAATACTAAAGGTTATAGATAAAAGGCATGTAATGGAGTTGAGGTACAGATAATCTCTGAAAAAGATAGAACAGCCTTGAGAGTATCTATTTACAAAAGCATTTTGGAACATCCTGGGGATAAGAAAGGCACTACCAAATGCAAGTTTGTTCAATTAAAAAATAACAGGGCGTTACTGTGACCTTTGGACTTATTATTTTACCAACATCAAAGGGAATGAGTTATAACAATAAGGCTGGACAAAATCTGAGAATAGCTAAATGCACTATTTTACAATAGCTGGATATTTTAATGAAAGGAGCAAATTGGCTTGGTATTATTCTGCAAGTTTTTAGTGGTAAAATCACTATACCATAAAATATTATGGTATATTACTGTTCTAATTGTCAAACACGGCAAAACAAAATGAAGACTTAGAGAAATGTTAGACTGTAAAATGAATCACAGGCCGGACTAAACTCTTCATCAGCTTGAATACTACACAATGCAACGTACGCCTGTTAGCATCGGGGTTGCACAGCTCACATTTATTTGGGCAATCTTATATATTTTACAAAGGGGTCACACCTCCCCAACCTGGAGCACTCAGCTGGAACTGCACTATAAAGTCCACTAATAACTGGTCTTTGCCAGTGCAAGTGACATTTCTCCACAGGCCTGCAAAGATAGTGATAGAAATTCCATCACATACATTTTATGCCTGACTAGTGAAGCCTGGTGAAAATGATTTAATATAGATAAACATAAACCTGTCATTTATTGAATGTAGG
The DNA here is from genome assembly GCF_965287045.1 of Carcharhinus amblyrhynchos. Lineage (NCBI taxonomy): Eukaryota > Metazoa > Chordata > Chondrichthyes > Carcharhiniformes > Carcharhinidae > Carcharhinus > Carcharhinus amblyrhynchos. The sequence goes on along the minus strand of NC_137331.1, from coordinate 80,614,373 downwards.
AGTCAATTTCACTGGATCATTATGCAAATCAAGTTATACATTTCACTACACCATGGCTGACTGTTAAATACAGTTTAGTCTATACTCCTGAGAGATTGCCTACAATTGTCAAATTTTCCATATGATTAGAAACTATTTCTCACGTATATTTTATTGTTTTAGTTCCCTTTTAATATCATGTGGGGCAGTGGGGTTGGAAAATAGGGAAAAGAAAAACAAACTCCATTTTAAATATTCTTCAGTTTGTCTCTTTCCATTTCATAGAATCATAGAATTCCTACAGTGTAGAAGGAGGCTATTCAGTCCCTAAAGTCTGCACTGACTCACTGACGGAGTATCTCACCCAGGCCCTAATCCCAACCCTATCCCGTAACCTCACGCATTTACTATAGCAAATCCATCTAAGCTACACATCTTGGGATACTAAGGGGCAATTTGGCATGACTAATTCATGCAACCTGCACACCTTTGGATACTAAGTGGCAATTTAGCATGGTCAATTCACCAATGCCCAGATTCATTCACAAGAAAAAGCATCCTCCCAGCAGCCATGCTGTCAAGTCCCTTCAAAGTCGTATATATTTCAATAAGATCAACTCTCATTCTTCAGCTGAGTGAACCTTTCCTGAACTGCTTCTAATGAAATTATATCCTTCCTTAAGCAAGTTGTTTAATTGTTCGCAATAATCCGTGACTTAATGTGGCAGGACTGCAGATCTATGATCTGATCTACCGGTTGTATGGTCAGTCATCACCATCAGTAGCATGCTGTTTCAATCTGTATTAAAATGTCTGTTAAAATATTAATTTCTAATACTGCATTGGCATCCCTTAATTAACAAGTCTAGATATTCTGTCAGCTGACAGATAAATAAGTCAACACAATATTCGGTCTGGTATCAACAAAGATTTGAGCCAAAAGCCTGTTGCACTAATGAGCAGGGTGAAAGTCTTCCTCACAGAAACTGTAAGATAAGAAAGAAGTGCCAATTTACAGGAGAACTAGAAAAAAATGGAAGCAATTTATAAAAAAAATCAATGAAATTTTTTGAGGTAGAAAATACTCTGTATCCATCTTCACAATGGGAAAGGACAACACAGGTTTTGACATCAGGGTGGAGGACTGTGAAATATTAGAGGAGAAAGGTACAAGCATATTTAGCAGCCTTAAAAAAGGATAATTCTGCAGGCCTGGTTGAGATATTCCTAAACTGTTGAGAGAGACAAAGGTGGAGATATCTGGGACACCATCAGTACTTTTTAAATTCCCTCTGGCCACAGATGAGGTCAGTAAGAAGTCTCACAACTCCAGGTTAAAGTCCAATAGGTTTATTTGGTAGCACAAGCCACTAGCTTTCAGAGCACTGCTCCTTCATCAGGTGAGCGGATTTCAGTTCCCAAACAGGGCATATAAAGACACAAACTCAATTTACAAAATAATGGTTGGTATGCGAGTCTTTACAATGTAATCAAGTCTTAAAGATACAGGCAATGTGAGTAGAGAGAGTGGAGTGGGTTAAGCACAGGTTAAAGAGAGGTTACACCTTTCTCTCCAGCAAGGACAGTTTGCAAGCCCAGGCAAGTTGTGCGGGTTACAGATAATGTGACATGAACCCAAAATCCCGATTGAGGCTATCCTCATGTGTGCGGAACTTGGCTATCAGTATGTGCTCAGGACTCTGCATTGTCATGTGTTGTGAAGGCCGCCTTGGAGAACGCTTATCTGAAGATCAGAGGCCGAATGCCCATGAACGCTGAAGTATTCCCCAACAGGAAGTGAACACTCTTGCCTGGTGATTGTCGAGCGGTGTTCATTCGTCCATTGTCGTAACATCTGCATGATCTCCCCTGTGTACCATGCCTTGGGACATCCTTTCCTGCAGCGCATCTGGTAGACAACTTTGCAACGCCAACATCTCCACATCACAGGTGAGGTTCCAGAGGACTGGAGCATTGCTAACATTATCCCATTATTAAACATTATCCCATTATTAAAAAAGGACAGAAGGGATAGGCTGGGAAATCACAGGCCAGTTAGTCTAACTTCAGTGGTAGGGAAGTTACTAGAAAGAATTTTGAAGGATGGAATATATCTGCACTTGGATAGACACGTAAGAACATAAGAACATAAGAAATAGGAGCAGGAGTAGGCCATCTAGCCTTTCGAGCCTGCCCCGCCATTCAATAAGATCATGGCTGATCTGTCGTGGCTCAGTTCCACATTCCCGCCCTCTCCCCATAACCCTTAATCCCCTCTCTTATCAAAAACCCATCAACCCGCGTCTTAAAAATATTTAGCGAGGTAGCCTCCACCACTTGAACGGGCAGAGAATTCCAGAGATTCACCACCCTTTGAGTGAAGAAGTTCCTCCTCAACTCCATTCTAAACCGCCCCCCCTTTATCTTGAGGCTGTGCCCCCTAGTCCTACTGTCCTTTCTGAGCGGGAAGAGTCTCTCCACCTCTATCCTATCCATCCCATTCATCATCTTATACATCTCAATGAGATCTCCCCTCATTCCTCTGAACTTTAACGAGTACAAGCCTAGTTTATTCAGCCTCTCCTCATAGCTCAACCCCCTCAACTCCGGCATCAGCCTAGTAAACCTCCTCTGCACTCCCTCCAAGGCCAAAATATCCTTGCGTAAGTGCAGCGCCCAAAACTGCACACAGTACTCCAGCTGCAGCCTCACCAATGCCCTATATAGCCGCAGTAAGACCTCCCTACTTTTATATTCAATCCCTCTCGCTATGAAGGCCAGCATCCCATTCGCCTTCCTGACCACCTGCTGCACCTGCAAGCTGGGTTTTTGCGACTCATGCACAAGGACCCCGAGGTCCCTCTGCACCGTCGCCTGCTGCAGTTTTTCTCCACGTAAGTAATAATCCTTCCTACCATTATTCCTACCAAAGTGGACCACCTCGCACTTGCCAACATTAAATTCCATTTGCCAGTTCCTGGCCCATTCGCCCAGCCTATCTAGATCCTTCTGCAGACTCTCCACACCCTCCGCGCAATTTGCCGTTCCACCAATCTTGGTGTCATCAGCAAATTTCAACACCATACACTCGGTTCCCTCCTCCAGATCATCTGTATAAATGGTAAATAATAATCAGGGACATTCAGTATGGATTTGCTAAGGGAAGGTCACGTTTGACAAACTTAATCAATTTCTTTGAGGAGGTCACCAGTAGTGTTGATGAGGGTAATGCAGTTGATGTGGTCTATATGGACTTTTAGCAAGACTTTTGATAATAATCTTGCGACAGACAAGTCAAGGAAGTCAGGGTCCATGGAATCCAAGGGAAAATGGCACACTGGATCCAAAATTGGATGAGAGGCAGAAAGCAGAGGCAAATGGTAGAAAACGTATTTGTGACTGGAAATCTGTTTCCAATGGGTCCTGCAGTACTCAGTGCTAGGGCCCTTGCTATCTGTGGTCTACATTAATAATTTTGACTTAAATGAAGAGGATGTGTTCATGGATGACATGAGGGTTGCTAGGATGGAAAATAGTGAGGAAAATAGCCTAGACAGTGGGGCAATATTAAAAAATTGATCAGGTGTGCAGAACAGTAGCAAATGGAATTCAACCTGGACAAATGTGAAGTAGTACATTTCGGGGGGACTAACAAGGCAAAGGATTGCACTATGAATGGTAGGACCCTGGAAAGTACTGAAGATCAGAGGGATCTTGGAGTGCATAGACACAGATCCCTAAAGGTGGCAGAGGAGGGGCAGGATTTTCCAGCTGTGCTCGCCCCAAGGCCGGAAAATCCCTCCCGAGGTCAATGGGCCTTTGCGTGGTCCATGACCCACTCGCTACAATTCCCATGGTGGGTGCAACGGGAAGATTCCACCCCACAAAGATGAGGTGGTTAAGAAGGCACATGGGATACGCCTTTATTCATCGAGTCATGGAATATAGGAGCAGGGAGGTCATGCTGGTTCTGTATAAATTGCGGTTTAGGCCACAACTGGAGTACTGCATACAATCCTGGTTATAGGAAGGATGTGATTGCATTGGAGAGTGTGTAGGGGAGATTCACCAGAATGCCGACTGAGATGGAGGATCTGAGCTATAAGGAAAGATTGGATAGGCTGAAGCTGTTTTCCCACCGGCTGGTGCAGTCAGAGGGATGATGACCAAGGTGGACAGGAAGGCACTTTTTTCCATTAGCACAGGGATCAATAACCAGGGGTAGAATGCTAAGATGGAAGTTAAATAATCTTTTCACCCAGAGGATGGTGGGAGTCTGGAATGCACTGCCTAAAAGGATGGTTGAGTCAGAGATTCTTGTAACATTTAAGTAGTATTTAGGTACTCACTTGCACTGCCATAACCTCCAGGGCTATGGACCAAACACTGGAAAATGGGATTAGTGTAATCAGGCCTTTGTTAACCAGCATGGACATGATGGGCTGAATAGCCTTCTTCTGTGCTGCAAATACCTATTAATCTATGGATTTAAACCTGTTAACCTGCAAAGAAGTAGTTAAAATTGACTATATGACTCACCCAACAATGACTTGCCTCTCAATCTGAAATTGCTATTTTTGCAGGCTGTAGAAAGCTGGGTTCAAAGATATCATCAGACCCCTAGCCTTTATTTTAACTTGACCTATGGGGAAAAGCCACATTGGCTTTCCAGTCAGATTGGAAGCAGTCATGACCATTCAAGGAAAATGTTTTACTTTCCTTTGTGGAGGCAAGAGCAGAAAATGTTTGCAATTAAAGTTGGGTACAGTGGTGATTATTTATCAAGCTGCTATTACAAGACAACTGCATAATTGTTTGTTTAATAGTGTGGATATCTTCAGAACCATTGAACATTAGTTTTGAGATATATCTATAAGTGGTTCCAATGATCGAAAATCCAGTATAATTCAGTATCACACATATTACCAAGTTTGTGCTGCACTGACATTATCCATTTACTTGGTAATGTTCAGGAATGACTAAGCTACTCTTTCAAACAAATAAACAAAATGCTGTATGTACATATTTCACATGATTGATTAATGTATTATTGATCTTTCTGCAGATTCATGCTCCTCAACAACATAACTATCATGAATTGGATTGCAATTCAATAGCGTACGATAGGTTTTTGGTTTGCTGTTTTCCATCGCTCATGTCCTAGCCAGTATTTATCCCTCAACAACACAGAAACAGATTACCGCATAGTTATTTGTGGCAACTTGTTGGACACAAATGAGCTACCACTGCTCCTACATTACAGCAGCACCTACACCTCACAAGTATTTAATTGACCACAAGGCATTTTGGGACATCTTGGGGTTGTGATAGCATAAATAGTGATATTCATAGTTGAGGCCTTTCCAATGCAGGCTAAATTTAAGACTTCCATATGTTTGTAATACAAGCCTAATTAGTTGCAATTTTAAAAAAACTAATTAGGGTAAAAATATTTGTTTTTTGATACTCTGCATATAAATTATGACCCATTACAACCTTAAATGCTCACTTTACTATGTCCGAGCAGACCATGTGAAACTCTAATGCTGGCAGTTAGGGGCCAATTTTTTTTAAAAGTGGATTTTCAAGTGCTTCCATATAAAGCAATGCTTTAGTTAGCATGTAGTGGATTTGTGAAACACAGATTTCAGTGTCAGCCTTGTCACTGTATTCTTCTTGCTTCTTGTGCCAAGAGGTTATTGCCTCAAGCTGCAATTGGCACCATGCACTTAAAATTTTGCCGTCATTTGAGGAAGAATCCAAGAATTGGAAGTCTTATACAGAAATATTTCACTATTATATCCAAGCCAAAAAAATACAAGGATATTGTGGTCCCTGTTTTCCTATGCACTATTAGTAATAAAACTTTTAATCTTCTAAGGAGGATGGTTCAACCCATAAAACCTGGTAGTAAAAGCATCACATACTGACCAAAATTTTAGACCATTGATCATAATAGAGCATTTTTGTTTTCTTAAAGGAATAGAGAAAACATTTCATCACAATCCTGAAGTGCCTCATGGAGCATTGTAATTTGGCAACTCTTTGGATGATCCTAGCCAAGACAGACTTGTTCATGGCCTTTGAACTGAAGCTTGACAGCAAAGAATATTAATGTAGGGTCAAAAACAGCCCTGGAGATTTAAGTTAACAGTACAGGATGGATGCCTGTTCTGAGGGATGAGAGTGATAATTCCTCTAAATTTGTGATGAAAAGTTTTGGAATAATTATATGAAGGACACACAGGTATAGTCAGAACAAAAGAATTGGCAAGATGTTACTTCTGTTGGCCAAAACTTGATGCCTAGATTGAGCAAAAAGCAGAACTGTGCCAGTCATGTGCGCATGTCAGGAATGCACCACAGTTGTTCCCATTACATCCATGCCAGTGGCTTAAAATGCCATGGCAAGATTTATACAGAGACTTTGCAGGTCCATTCGAAGGGCACAAGTCATTGATGCCCACTCAAAATAGCCTGAAGTGATCATGATGAAATCTGCCACCACAGAATATACTATTGAACAGCTCAATGAGATTTTTGCCAGATTTGGAAACCAGAACAAATTGTAAGCGATAATGGATCACAATTCATGGCTCAAGAGTTTGAAGACCATCTAAAGAAACAGTATCTAACTCATAAAATCAGCACCATACCACCCTTTGACAAATGGTTTAACCAAAAGATTCATCCAGTCCTTGAAGTATGCATTGAAATCCTTCATGGACCAAGGTTAATTAATTCAGTGTCTTAACAGTTTCTTAGTAACATATCACAACACCATACTTGAAATCACAGAAAATTTGTCAGATTTACTACTCATAAAGAGAAAGCTGAGAGCCACTTTTGGATTATTCATACTACAGGAGACATATGAGGCAGTAGAATGCAATCAACAGTCACAAATCCTACAACGGAAAGATAATTCAAAATGATGCCTACTTCAGCAAGGAGAACAAGTATTGGTGTGCAGTAATACCACCAATAATAAGTGGGTTCCTGCAACGATCTTGGTTCAAACTGGTCCAATCTCATAGATTATTCAAATGGAAGATGAGTTAGTTTGGGAACGACACACAGATCGGTTATTGGCTGCACACACCAATGTATTATCATGATTTGTGCCAGAACTACCTCAGGCTGTATGATCTTCCAGTCTACCAGAGGCTGTAACTGCGACTTCAGATAAATAGTTGACCCTAGGATTGCTGATGAATCTGTTACTACTAGTCCACCTTCTGCTAAAGAGACTTTCAAGGTGGAAACACTTATTACAAACCCTGAGAGTACTTCTAAGGTCAAAGACAATGAGATTCCTAAAGTGCACAGGCATCCATCATAGAATAGATGCCCTCCAAACCATCCTTCCTATTAACTGCATTATAATTACTATGTAATTATGGGGTGATCTTACCAAAAAAATTCTGAGTACCCAGCAAGCACAAAAATTGGGGAGAATTATGTCGATTTCTTTGGATGAGCTTCCAGACATGATTGTACGGCACTTAGTGAAAAAAGCACAAAAGTGATTCCTGCCAAAAGGAGGAATGGGTGGAGCCGATTCATGCCAGGGAGCCAGCTGCTGTGCTCTAGGGGTACCATTGCGCAGACCCTCATCTCCAAGTGCCCCCCTAGACACTCCCCCATTTGCACCCCAGCCGATCAGCACCTCCTCCTATGCAGAGTACCCTCTTCCCTCCCCCTGTCACAGAGCTCCTTCTGCCTCTCTCATCATGGCCCCATCCCTTGTCAATGGCCCACCTCCTTCAGGCCCTGCCCTGCACCACAAATCCCACGCTCTTCAGGCCCCAGCCCCTTTCCACTGCCCAGTGCCTGATAAGCAGTGCCAGGATGCCAGGCTGGCACTGCCCAGCTCTGCCCTTGAATAGCCATTGGTGGGTGCCATACATGATCCACGCCAAAGAGGACTTCAGTAATGAGCAGTTAAATACAAGTGAGCCCAAATAATAAAATCTGGGGCTCACTAATCATATTTAAATAAGCTTATGAATGTTGAAATCAGATTGACTCCCTTTATGGGTGTGAAGCCAATTTCACTGGCAGGATGAGCTGGTTAAATCACCTCCCCCCTCCCCTCACCCCCCCGAAATGGGTTATTCATTGTATGGGACTTTAGAAGTAAAGGAGGAAGGATATTATATATTAGCATTATGTGTTGTACAGTCCCTTTAATGGTTTGGTCACATGGTCAGTCCATGACATCCTCACAGGCTTTATTAAGTCTAGACCCAGCCACTGTAGATTCAACAGCTATTTAATAAACCTACACCCAAAACCCATGTGCTATAATTTTCTATTCTTTTATCCTGCAACAAATACAACAAACATAACAGTTGTTCCTAGGTCATGTGGACCAGTATTTCTTATTATCAAAATCATAATTTCTCCTTTTACAAGTCATACAGATGCTTAAAAGTTATTTTCAATAAAAAAAATTATTACAGGTTCCCCAAACGTTTTAAAAGTAATTACAATTTATCCTTACTGTTACTAATTTCAGGTGAAAGGCTGTCACAATTAAATGAATTTCTCTTTGAATTACTCCCCCATGGCAACTGGATCACATGGGCATGTCTCTGAGCTGAGGTGTTGAATTAAGATATATTACAAAACATAGCATTTTGTAAAGTTCAGCATTCATGATACACTCTGTAAGTGTAAGGCCTTTCTTGGCGTTGGATTAATTTGTTAATGACATTCTCTTGACTAAAAGCATTCAATGAATGATCAATAATCCATGCTAATCCTTTCATATCCACCTTTGTGAACCGACACCATTAATTGCATGCACATTTGTTGTTTCCAGTTTTAATATACATTACATTAGTACTCAAATTATTTTGTTTCTTTGAATCCTGATAATCCCTGCCACAATTCTCCCAAAAGTGCTAAATTGGTAGGAAAACTGTTCTAGTTCCTGACTGTTTTGTCAGTTCAGCTTCTCACTCGAATCTCCCCACTCTGCGCACTGCAGAGGTCCCAGTTGTGAATCCCATTAAAAACCGGGGGGGGGGCGGGGGGGGGGGGGGGGGGTGGCAGTGGTGGGGGCAGTGGGGGGGAGCCTATTTACGCCAGAGTCTGACAGTTCTGGAACTCTGCGCGTGCACAGTGGCCCCGATCTGTCAGACCCCTTGTTTGCGGTTTGCTGACCAGCCTAATCGCTGGCCAGCCGAGGACCCCCACAGTGCTGCCCCTCAAGCCCCTCCCATGGCCTGACGTTGGCCCTACAACAATTCCTGGGCCAGTCCTGACCACCCCATCCCGGAGCACTCCGATGTATAGCCCAGCCTCCTCACCCTGGCAGATCCAGCCCCTCCCCCCCCACGACTCCCCAAGGAAGCAGGCCCCTCCATGCAGACCACCCCAATCACTGCCCTCCCTCCATCCAAGACCAATCCTATTTGCAGAGTGGCAGGGGGAACCCCTGCCACCCCCCCCCCCCCCCCCCCCCCCAAGGCACCATCTGCAATAGGCCCTATCCCTTGGCACTGAACGATGGGCATGGACACTTTGCCCCTTAGGTAGTGACAGGAGGCACAGGCTGGCACTGCCATGGTGCCCATGCCCTGGGCGCACCATACCACCATCGCCCAACTCCCTGGGGGAGCCCGAATTGCTCCTCTTTCATTCCAGTGGGGTGTTCCGCTAGTTCCCTGAACATGAGGAGCTACTCTAAACCCCACTGGAACGAAATGCTCCTGGCAGAGTGGGAGATGCTATTGGGCCCAGCAAGTTCCTGATAATTAGATTTAAATGACATTTAAAACATGTTAAAAAAAGATTCAAATGACTTACCTGCCTTTTCGCCAGTTTCCAGCTTGGTCTGACCAGTGACTTTGCTGGCTTTGGGAGATGCGCATGTATTCCCAGCACATACGCAAATCCCAGAACAAGGCTAGCGACGTGCATCTCCCAGCCTGACCCGCCAGAAAAGTTACAGGTCTCAATGAGAGATTTGCAGCCAATTCCATTTCTATTAGTTATCTGTCCTAGAGTTCAATATCATCAGCAAATTGTACTTAGGATTTATATCAAACCACATGGGAGCAGACTTTGACTTTAAAGTTTACTTATTAGTGTCACAAGCTTACATTAACACGGCAATGAAGTTACTGTGAAAATCCCCTGACTTTGTGCAACAGTGTAAATCAGTTGAAAGTGAATTACCATCCCATTGTACATCTCTCCCTATTTTTGTTTCCATTGAAGTCATTGCAATGATTTATGTCATTCTAATGTAGTAAGCACTTGAAATACAGTCTTTGTAATATAAAACTTTTGAAGCATCCACACATAGAGTCATGGAGGTTTACATCATGGAAACAGGCCCTTCGGTCTAACTTGTTCATGCCGCCCAGTTTTTACCACGACGCTAGTCCCAATTTCCTACATTTGGCCCATATCCCGCTTTATCAATCTTACCCATGTAACTGTCTAAACGCTTTTTAAAAGAAAAAATTGTACCTGTCTCTTCCACTACCTCTGGCAGCTTGTTCCAGACACTCACCACCCTCTGTGTGAAAAATTTGCTTCTCTGGACCCTTTTGTATCTCTCCCCTCTCACCTTAAACCTATGCCCTCTAGTTTTAGACTCCCCTACTTTTGATCAGTCAGACTATCCAGTTAATCTATGCCCCTCATTATGTTATAGACCTCTATAAGATCACCCCTCAGCCTCTTACACTCTGGAGAAAGAAGTCTCAATCTATCCAGCCTCTCCTTATAACTCAAACCATCAAGACCTGGTAGCGCTCTAGAGAATCTTTTCTGCATTCTTTCTAGTCTAATAATATCCTGTCTTTAATAGGGTGACCAGAACTGTACATAGTATTCCAAGTGTGGCCTTACTAATGTTTTATACAACTTCAACAAGATGTCCCAACTCCTGTATTCAATGTTCTGACCAATGAAACCAAGCATGCTGAATACCTTCTTCACCATTCTATCCACCTGTGACTCCACTTTCAAGGAGCTATGAACTTGTACCCCTAGATCTCTTGTTTTGTAACTCTCCCCAACACCCTAGCATTAACTGAGTAAGTCCTGCCCTGGTTCAATCTACCAAAATGTATCGCCTCGCATTTATTTAAACTAAACTCCATCTGCCATTTGTCAACACACTGGCCCAATTGATTAAGATCCCATTGCAATCCGAAATAACCTTCTTCCATAAAGGTAAACAAAAAATTCTCAAATAAATATTTGAACACTGTTGATTCCAACACCTCCAGACTTCAAACATGTATCCACTCCTCCAAATAAAGAGCAAAAAGCAAAAACAAATCCATTGCATATAATATTTTTTGGAAATATAAAGATTCCCACAGTGAGTTTTTGCAGATGATAAAATAAGTTCTACGAATAACCTTTCGTGTTTTGAAAATCAGTGACAGGACCTCAGTGCAAAAACTTGTGTCAGCTCATTGTGCTACCTTGGCAAAATATCTGGAAATCAATTTACATATTGCTAAACAAAGCAGCAAGTGATCCAATTCAAATAATGTTACTTCAGGGCATTTGGTGATATGTCCGAAATATAAAACAATGTGAATGGCTTTTATAGAAATCCTGTCAAATGAAATATTGTCATTCACGCTACACTGATCCACCAATAAGAACAACTAGTGCAAAAAACTTTGAAAATAGCACAAGTCTTTTATGAAGGATCATGGCTGGAAAGGTATGTTAATAGCCAGAATTTTATGAGGGTCCTGTAACAATGCTTATGAAACATGAACCAGCATTGAAATGAGGAAAGGTTTAAAGTTAGATTTTGTTATTTAATCTAGCATTAAACTGCAGTTATAGTTGCATGCACAGTCGACTAATGGTCAATTAACCAAATAATCTTTGCACTGTAGCAAACTTAAGATATCGTATAGCAGTGGATGATATGAACTCCCTGTTCCACACAATCAATTTTCAGCATGTTTGCTGTTTAGAGAAAATGGCGCTAGACAAAATCTAAAGTCACTTTTCCTTTGTTGATTCACATCAAAAACATAAATGTTACAAAAGTGCTCCTTTGGTAATGGAAGCAGCAACGCCACTGTGGTGGAAAGTTTTTAAGTGAATTTGAATTTACTCTTAAACTGTTCTGCAACACCATCAAAGCAAGTTATGTTCCATCAGACTCTCTGCATTGCATTTTCTTCAGTTTTTATCTGGCAATCCTCTTAATCATAAATGTCATGTACAAGTAGAATGATATCCATGCCACCTTCATCAAATCTCTCCTGAGCTCCTACCTATCCTTGACCTTCTATTTTGCTCCACCCTGTCTCTTTAACGATGTAACACCCATCAAATTTCTCTTCAGCTTTGAAAAAGTCATACAGGTTCAAAACATTAACTCTGTTTCTCCATCCACAGGATCATGTGGTAGATTGTCCCACCTGAAAGATGCAGATGATCTCATTCCAAGCGATCCGCCAGCCAATCCAGCTGTTCTGAGATTGGAGCCATTTTTAAAGGGGACCCCAATCTCTATGCTCGCAGACAGGCCCTTCCCCAAATTATTTTACGATGCCCAAGAGCAGACCACAGCTTGGAACTCTCCTGCCATGACTTACCCCTTTAAGTTAAATTAGTCTTTTAATATCAAACAATATCAACTCGGGCCTGCCTTCTCCACTCATCATTATTACAGAATATATTTCTTACAAACAATGAATCACAGAAAGATAGCTTAACAATTATGATCAATAGTAGTACTAATTCCCAACAAATTGTACTTGCCTAAACAGTTATTTAGATTTACTTAGGAGATGTAAACTTGCACTCTGCTCTTTCTTGCAGTGTTTTAACCACCTACTTCTGTTCTTAGATTCACTTTCTCTTTACTCCTTTATCCTCCTAATTTTGTTCCTTAACTGTTATCTTGTCACTCCCAGGCCCAGTGCTTTATGCGTGAGGGCCCCGAGCTCTGCACCAATCCAGTTTTTTGCCCGGCGTCTAATTCTCTGGGCCGATTCTTGTCTTTAGCTAGCAGGCCTGGAGAACCCCTCCCAACATTTCAAGTCCAATATGATTCTTCTTCAGAACTTAGTCTGTTAAGTTGAGAAAGTTGGAGGCTGATCTAATCAGGGTGTATAAAATTATAGCAGATTCAACACAATACATATTGAGAAGTTTTTTTTTTCCGTGGAGGAAATCTAGAAGAAGAGGGCACAATCTTAAATTAGGGCTGGGCAGTTTACGAGTAAAATCAAGAAACACTTATTCACACAAAGAATAGTAAGAATTCCTTGCCTCAAAACGTAAGGGCTGTTGGATCAATTGCCATTTCAAAACCGAGATTACTAGATTTTTGTTTGGTCAGAGTATCAAAGAGGATGGAACAAAACAGGAAAATCATCAACAATTGAGTTATCATGAATAGAAAGGATCAAAGCAACAAAATAGGAAGATAATAAAGTTGCAAACAATTTTTTTAATAGACAATGAACTTCAGCGTATATCAATGTGATGTTGTACATTTTGGAAGGAAGAAAATGAAGGCCACATAACTCTTGGAAAATAAAGGCTGGATTTTTGATACCAAAGTAGCTCCATGTTGGAAATTTCCCAATTTGATTAAAAAGAACACCAAATATTTTCACACCCTAGGCATGGGTGCACGATTGAGTCCAGCTTGCTAATTCCAAGTGCAGGATGGAGACTGGCACAGTGGCAGGCTATAGCTAAGGTTAAAAGACTGGTTAAAAGACCCACCTCAGTTCTCTGGTACTTTGTCCCAGTTGTTTTGGATTACTTTAGACCCTCTAGCCCTCATTCCTTGCACCTCCTACCCATTACCCATAATCAGTTATAAATCTAATGAAGAATTCAGGAGAAACTTCTTTACCCAGGGAGTGGTTGAAATCCAGAACTTACTGCCACAAGGATTAATGGAGGCAATTAGCACAGATGCATTTATGAAGAAGCTAAGCGTGAGAGAGAAAGGAATGGAAGCATATGTTGATGGGGTTAAATGAAGAAGGTTAAGATGGGTCTCATGTGGAGCACAAACATCAAAACGGACCTATTGGGCCAAATGGCTGGTTTCTATATTGCAAATACTGGGCAGAATCATGTAAATTGTTAGGTGGCTAGCATGTAATTCAGAATTACATAAGTAGCATGGGTTTGATTCCCTGCCACTTCACCCAGCTTTTCCTGAGAGTGGAAGGCAATGACAAACCATTGACAAAATCTGCCAAGAAAACAGCTCCGGGTGAACCATCAGCAGACAATGAATCAATGAGCTGTCTTCAGGCAGTGGTCACGTACATGACTATGTAAAGATGGATAGATAGAATTGAGATACAGATCAGCTATTATCTAAGTCAATGGCTCAAGAGGCTGAACCATCTACTCCTGTTCCTACATTTACATTGACCCTGTATACAATATATCATGCATTCTAGCTCATTACCACAAATTCTATTGTTTGTTGCACTGTTAATATTGCAATGCATCAGCTCTGCATTTATTGATCTAAACAGGCAAAGTGTTATACCCCTGCTTCATCAGAAACCTAAACTACAAAAATCAACATACTTCTAAACAAAATGATGTAGCTCATTTAAATTTTCATCACATTCAGTACACTGAAATGTCAAACTCATTAGCAGAATGCTTTTTGTAAACCTGTCATAACTCCCTTGCTGAATATATCCTTTTGGAGCAATCACTTTTCATGTTTCAGACCCACTCAGATTACAATTAGTGCTTTTATCGAACAGCAAGACATTTTCCTTGGTATTTTACAAAGTTGGAAAAAATTGACTTAAGTAACGAGGTATGTGGAAGTAGAGAATACAATACTATAGAGATTCATTTCTTGTTGAACAAAGAGACTGAACGTGTGATGTTGAGTACTGAGTTCTAATCTCAATGTCAAAATTTTTAACCTTTACATTTTAACCAGTTTAAAAATAGAAGGCAAAATGGTGCTGCAATTAATTTGTTGTGTTGTAGATTGCGTTTTGCTGCTGTTGATTCATAATTTATAAGCTTGCCTGAAAACACCCCTGAGATAAATAAACATCTACTGAGATAATAAATCCCCACAAAAATGAATAAAGACCCTTCCAACGATCAGCAAGCCAATACGCTGTAACCTCAAATATAGTTACAAACTTTCATAGCCCTTTATGAAATTGTATTTCAGAGATTTTGCTACAATGTTGTTAAGATGCAAATACCATTAAAAGAAATGAATGCCTCCATGAATTTACTATCTCCTGGAATGCTATAAAAAGAATAAGGAAGCAGCAAGGAAATAAAAGAGCAGTACTGCAGAGTAATGATGGGACAGGGTCGAAGCATTAGAAATAAAATCATGGAACAGGAAGCACAAATCATTAAGCTGTCATTAATTTTTCAGAGCCTTGTGGAGTCTTAAGTCCCTTTACCCTGTGGAAACCGGACGGAACAAGAATTAATATGCAAGGAGAACATTTAGCATTCACTTCCCATGCTGCAGTTATTTTTAATGTTGCTGTATCTTTGCATGGTAATGCAATACATGAATACTTTAGATATGGTTGCAATGCAATCTTAGCAGCTGACTAATCAATGAATGCTTCACTCAGTGAAGCCCGGTGGAGGGGTCAGCAATTGGAAGAGCAAAAGGTTTTGAACTGCTACTGCCAACCACCCCACCTCCCACGTATTTGCAGTCCGAAATTAACCTCTAGGTTGCCCAATTTTCACAGGTCCAAAGCTACAGAGCTGCCTCTGGACATTAATTTTGGTTAGGCAGCTGTAGGCCAGTGCAATATTAAAGTGGTCCAGCCATTAAAATGGACTGGGGTTCAAACTGTAGTCGTAGGCATGTTCCACTGGGGTCTTGCCTGGAAGCTAAAATCTGCCCCATTCCCTACACCCTGGGTTTGGAGCTAAACCTTCATCATTATTGTGACATTTTCAAAAGACATAGAGAAAGCAAAACAAAACATAGGAAGGAGGTGCCATTATTAAAGAATGATTACAACCAAAAGAAATGACACATGAAAGATATTATTTCTGATGAGTCACTGTGAATTGAATTCAAAACAGCAATGAAATACATTTATAATGATTGATTTTGTCAGCCCTCTGTTTGATTGTTCTATGGTTAGTTATGATATGGTCATGCAAGAGTGCATTTCACTAATCATACAGTCAAGCAGATCTGATTTTATCAATTTTATATTGTGTACAAGCAGTACAATGCTACCAAACCAGTGACATAACTCCCACAGATAAAATAATAGAAGGTGCATGCAATAAAATGTCTGAAGTGTAGAAAATGTCTGTAGCTTTCTTCAGCTGCTTAATTCCTCTAGGAACAGAAGGCTAGACATCCCCATTGATAAATGCCTGCTTCTATCATTATGATTTTTTTTTCCCATTCCTACAATAATACTCAGAGCTGTAAGGAATGTTGTTTCTCTGGTTTCAAACAGACACCCACTTCTTTAAATCTTCTCAAAACTTCCTCCAAATTTGATCTGTGTTCCTCAGGTAAGGCTCCTAATGAAATGCCTGCTCCACTATAACTGTGGTCACAGCTCCTGTGGTCAACTTCCATTTTAAGTGATCTGCTGTTTACCAACAACGATATCTCGATAGGGACACTTTACTCAGTTGAACCTAGTTAAGGGTAAATGACTCAGGTCCCTTGTCAGGCTCCTCATCCAGTTTTTTTAAAGGAGTTAAACAAAACATTGTATGTTTTTTTTTGCATGTTCTGTCCTGACTACTTCATTCTGCATCACACTTGTAAATGACCCACCCTATTATACTGTAACATACATAACTCCTGCATTGACAAGCATCTTGGGAGTGTCTTCCACCACATCAATAACAAACTTCCCACCCTCATTACTGTATTCCCTTTTTTGAGCTCTGCTGCACCCACAGTCAGGCTGTTTTTCACATCAGCCATTTCCTGTCACAAACGGTTCACCTCATTGGGCACGCCAACTCACTTATACCCTGCTCAGCGCATTCAATTGCCTGGGCCAACTCTACAGCTTTTTCTAAAGAGATTTTGGTCTCAGCTAGAAACTTCTTCTGTATGATTAGACCGTTGTACCAGAGACCAGATAGTCTCTTAATGTTCCTCCTAAAGATGGGTTGAACTCACAGTGCTCTGCTAATCCTCTCAGTCTGGCCATGAAGCCAGAGACTGTATCCCCTGGCTCGCAGATCGCTAAATTAAATTTGTACATCACCATAATGATCGAGGCTCAGGGGTTAAAATGATTTATAACTAATTCATCAATCTAGTCAAAAGACTTTGGCCTGAATTCTCCAGCATTTATGACGGCAGGACTCTTTGGTTCCGATGGCAGTGCACCCGTGCTCATAGGTTTCTAGCTAAATCGGCGACTATTCTCCACTTTTTGTTGGCTCCAATTGAAGATCCTCCCCAACTGTGGACACAGTTGGACACGTGCCCTTACACCCAATTGGCTCAGTTTCTAATATTGCCACTCCATAGGGTTCACCTCCTTAAAGGGCTACGCTTTTTGGAATTTCTTCCTGAAACCTCTCCCCATCTCTGTTCTTTTCCACTAAAGATGTTCCAAGAAACCTGCACCATCTGCCTTAATATTTTTTTCAGTTGCTTCTTGCGAACTTTTGTCTGATAAAACTCTTGTGAACTCCCTTGTGTCATTTTACAAAATTAATCTTTATTTTATATCAATGATATGCACACAAGTTGTGAAGAGAAAAGAGACAAGTACTAATGGGGGGAATGGATCTGCAAAGTGATATCAGAGCCATATAGCTGCATAATCAGCAGAAGTAATGATTGTCAAATTCAAATTTCCCTGCATTAAGCAGTCTGCAAAAACATTGATATCTATTATAGACCAAAAAAAAGTCTAAGAAATAGAGAAAGAAAACTTGAAATAATTCAAATAGATATTAGAAATAGGTTAAAGAGGGATTTGGTCACCATACCTTCTCAAAGGCAATAAGGGATGGACAATAAACGCTGGCCTAGATAGCGATGCCAACATCCCATGAATAAATAGTATAAAATTTAGAGAGCTACATACGAAATTAGCAAACAGGATGTCAGAATTAGTAGGCTGGAGTTCTGCACCACCACCTCCCCCCCCCCCCCCCCCCCCCCCACCCCTCACCCCACCAACTCCCGTGGCATGTTTTCCATTGAAGAAAGAGCTCGTCATTGACCCCTGGCAGGATCTTCCAATCCTGCCAAAGTTTATGCTGCCCCACTGACAGGGAACTTACCACAGTTGGATCTGAAGAACCTGCCAGTGAGATGGGCTGGAAAATCCTGGCCACAATCCCCAGATTGTTCCCAGCACCACTGCAAGTGAGTAGAGAAATAGGAGGATAGCGTGGGAGAGAAGACTTTGAATTCTTGGGCTCAGGGGAAATGGGACTTCCACTGGCTAGACAGACACTCCTACATAGAGCCAGGACTAAGTTCCTTATAGGGCATTTTAATTGTGTTATTGGGGAGGGTGTAAACTCACTCAGTAGAGGTATAGAAATTAGAAGACAATATCAGTGAGGAATACCAAAGTGTACAGAATACTGGGAGAAACAGATAGCACTAGAAAAGGAACAGTGATTTAGTAGATGAGGTCAGAGTAAAGGACAAAGGAAAAAGTCTAAATCAGGGTTACTGTGAATGTACAGAACATAGTAAATAAAAAGAGTGGTACAGATTGCCATGTGAAAATACAATGGATGGAATTTTCCACTCCAAAGACTGGTAATGGATGGGATCCTGCTGATCGGCAGTAGGTCGAGAAATCACGCCCTACCTTACGCTTAGAAGCCCATTAATTATGCACCGGTGACTCCTTAACTGAATCACATGGCAGAGCAGACAATTGTTTGTCCACCCTGCTGTAATCTAATGGAGTCAAAGGTCCTGGTGTTTTTTATAAACGTCATCACCTCCAGCCGTGAAAGGTTTACCTGCCACCTGACAACAGGACACCCAAAGCAGGCCGGGCCTTCCAGGCTTTAGCCCTTCAGAGGATGCGTGCCAAAGTTTTGAAATACAGGACATAGCAGTCAGCAGGCTGCCTCCACCACTGCTGCTGGGGATGTTGGGGATCCAGCAAGAAATAACAGTAGGGTTATAAAGATTAAGAAACATCTATATCACTTTTGGGTTATGGGTGTTCACACACTGTATAAATTATGCAACTTTGTAAATGCATTTGCTGTTCATGACAATGGTCTTGTCATTTGAATTCATCGTACATTTGTATTAGTGTGGATTCCTATTGTGAGGGTGATCTATGCTCCCACCCTATAACTGCCTCACTTTGTTAGCCATACATTCATGCAATGCCTAGTTAACTCATTTTAGTTTCTTGCCCCTTGTCTAATGTCAGGGAGGTGTGTTAACCTCTTTCCTGAAAGTGACTGCAAACTGTGTTAGGAAGTGATATTCAATAAAAGAACCATGATGAACTGGAAGAATACATGATTAACTGCATTAGACAGCTACCTTCCATGGTGTCTTCAAGTAGCTGTCTTCATTGTTTGTGCCAAAGCACAAGACTTGCACGTATTGTGGTCTTTCCAGCCATGTGTCCACCTCTGTGGCAGCAAGAAATGTCTCATATAGGAGGTCATGAGTGCATCAAATCTACTTGGCATAGGCACTGTGCTGCCTTTCACTTCCCTCTGAAGACTAATATTTTCAATCTCCTTCACATGCCATTCAGCCCACCTAATGCTGATGCTGTGAATTCCTCCTGTAAACGCTATGGGACGTTTTACTAAATTAAGTGTGCTACATAAATTTGTGTTGTTGTTGCGGACATGAACTGAGCTTGTTACAAGACCTTAGGAGGCTTGTTTCTGTGAGTAAGGGCAACACAACCTGATAAGTTATTCATCTTTCAATTTTTCAGCAACACAAAAAAGAAGTGACAATTTCATGATAGTTAAAGTTTATTTATTAGTCACAAGTAAGACTTACATTAACACTGCAATAAGGTCACTGTGAAATTCCTATTTGCTACACTCTGGCGCCTATTCAGGTTGATGCACCTAACCACGTTTTTCTGATTGCAGGTGGAAAGCAGAGCACCAAAGGAAACCCACACAAACACGGGGAGAATGTGCAAACTCCACACAGACATGACCCGAACTGGGAATTGAACCCGGGTCCCTGACGCTGTCAGGCAGCAGTGCTAACCACTGCGTGTCACTGTGCCGCCCATGGCAGTGTCTGTGAAATTAAAGGTGTTTGAATTGATATACAAACAGCTGTATGCAGAGGTCATCCTGGAAGGCAACATCTGTCAAAAGTAGCACAGTATAGACTGATGGAAAAATAACACCACACAGGAATGTTAGAATGTCTTTGATTCATTCTGTAACTGTGTCTTGATTGATAGATTCTGTAGGATGTATAAGCCATTGACAGAAGAAATGAGAGTCATGGAAGGAATGACAGATAGTGCTAAAATGGCAGCTGTATTCAGGGGAAAACCTGCAAGCAGGGAAACCTCAAAACTCAATAAGATTTGATCAGCTCATCTCTTGCTAAAAAAATGTGGATTCCTTGACTTAAAAACTTCTAAGTGCTATTGTTTTATTTCCATTGTTCTATTCTATTTTCAACAATATTTATAATTGTTATTCAGATTTATCCTTAATGAGTCTCTTAATATGTAGAGCTGGACCCTATTATTTTGAGAAATGTCCTATATATAAGACATTTTCTAACAAGGAGAGTAGAGTTAGTCATACATGTCATGATTGTTGGAGCGTGATGATACCTTCCCTTTAAAAAATATAATTTTCATCATGTTTCTTGCAAAAGATATGTTTAAAATTCAACTCTGTTTACACCATGCCGATTTGTCTGTACCAGCCAGATCCATGCTGAGAATACAGGAGAATAATTGGTTTTAGCTAATGGGGTGCTTGTTTTAATCTGAGTTAATGCATTTTTGTTTATTTTTGGCTTTCCCCTGAGTTTCAGAGTAGGGTTTGATTAAGTTGATTGACAAGAGACAGAGTCAGGTGAATGGGAGTAGCTAAGTTTACAGAGAAAAGCAGGCAGCTTTCTGCTTGGTTGTGAAAGAAGCAAGGAGTCGCTCTCTTTCTCTCTGGCATCTGTTGTTTGAGACCTGTTAGAAAAAATAGGTCGCCCTCTCTCCAGAGGCGTTCTGGAGGCTTGAGGATTGGTAGCCTATGAACATAAGCCTGTGTTGTTTACTAACTGATTTTAAGCAGGTGTTTATGTCTATAAGAGGTTATTGCTTAAATTAAAACTAATAGAGGTATGTTAGCAGTTAAGAATTATATCTTGTCATGTTTAAGTAATCCAATTGTTAACCGTTGAATGAAATAATTTGTTATATTAAGCTGCAATGTTAAATAAAGTTTGATTTGATAAAAGCTTCTTAAGTGGTCAATAGAATCACACCAGGGGAGAAGTACCTTATCCTCACACTAATGCCAAAATAAAAAAACGTTGAGATCTAGTTTAACTTCATAACATACCTTGCTTGGAGTTCTGACTTGGTTGATAACAGGAGGCAGAAGTGGATTTACAGTTTGTGGGATGATATACTCAGCTTTATCTTTGGGTACCCCCTCTCCCCATTAACTCTGGAATCTGAAAGCTAAAGCCCACCCCTCACATGCACACTCTATCTTCCCCCCACCCCTCACATAGACTCTCCCTTCCTCCACATCTCTCTCGCACACTCTATCCCCATCCTTACTTCCTCCCACCCCTCACTCACTCTTGTCCTCCCCACCCCTTGCACACACTCCCTCTTCCTCCCAACTCCTCACACACATTCTCTCTATCCCCACCCTTCACTCACACACTCACTTTCCCCCCATCCCTTGCACAGACTCACTTCCTTCACCCTTCATTCAAATACTCACTTTACCCCCACCCCTCACACAGACTCACTTCCTACACTCACGCACTCGCTTCCTCCCCACCCCTCGCACAGACTCACTTCCTCCCCACCCCTGGACACACTTCCTTCCTTCCCACCCCTCGCACACACACTGTTTTCTTCCCCACCCCCTTACATACACATTGTCTTCCTCCCCACCCCTTGTACAAACATACTCTCTATCCTCACTTCTTACTCACACACTATCTTCCTCCCCACCCTATGCACATGCTCATTTCCTTCTCAGCCCTTGTATGCACTCTCTTCCTCCCCACCCCTCAACATATTCTCTCTATCCCCACTTCTCTTACACACTCTCATTGTCCTCATACACACTCTCTTTCTCTTCCTTTACCCCTCACACACCCTCTCTCTCTATCCTCACCTCACACTTACACATTCTCTTCCTCCCCAACCTACACACACACTCTCTTCCTCCTCATACACACACTATTTCTCCCCATCTGTCACACAAATTCTCGCTTCCTATCCATTCCTCGTACATTCTACCCCCACCTCTCAACCTAGCTTGTCTCTCCTGTCCCTCACACACACTCTCTTTGCCCCACCTCTGACACACACTCACTCTTCCCCATCCCCTCACATACACTCTCCTCTCCACTTCCCTGCCCTGTCACCACTGCCAGTGGTATTGTGGGAACTTTTGAGGTGCAGGAACTGTAAGAAAATGTATGGGCCATAAAATTTCTCAATTTCCTCAGTCTTTATTATCAAGTCTCCAAACATCAGTAAAATTATGCTTTTTACATGTTAGTGCCGGTTTGCATTTTGTCTTAAACCTTGAATCAGTGAATCATTTTAGTCTTTAGCATAGCTAAAAAAAAAGCCACAGTTTAATTATGTAATTTGAGCCTATTAAATCATGACTTATAGAGCTTTACCAAAAAAAAGGAACAAAACTGGATAAATAGAGTTAAGATATAGATCAACCTTCATGGCAGAACAAGTTCCGGGGCTGAGTGGCCTCCTCTTGTTTCTGTACCCTATCTAGATATTAATGAATAGGGCTTGGTGCATGTGTGCAAGCATTCATGCATCAAGCCCTTTCGTCGGTCAAATCAAATTTATGTTTGAAACCTTCCTTGTACTTGAAAGTTGAACCCATTCTTACAGCGGGTACCAGGTTGTCTGCAGCAAAAATTTTCTCAACCAAATAAAATATAATGATACAATGACTATTGATATGAAATGAGGGATTGTGGAACATGGAGTGTTCCCACCAAAAATAATGGTAGGAATAGACTCCATCATATGTTTCATATCAGAATGTTTTAACAAAGGGAAGAATGACGTGAATACTTCTTTCTGAGAGCTGTGCATTGACAATGTAGGGCCAAATAGCTTCTATCCGTGCTGTTAAATTCTATGATTTCCACATGGAAATCAGATAGTACTGCAATGATTAAATCCATTACTTCCCACACATCGAATGAGAAAGAAATTCTTGCCTGCGTCCTCAAATTCCTTTTCCCTGCCATTCTATCTATTGAATTAAGTAACACACCTTAATTGGGAGGTGGGGGAGAGGGATTGGGGAAATGAGGGAGGCAGGAGTGGGAAGGTGAGGGAGGGGGAATGGAGATGAGGGAGGGGAATGGGAGTGAAGGAGGGGGATGGGGTGGAGGGGGTTATTCAGTTATGATTCTGGTTCCCACCACCCAGGCCTGGGACTTACAGGGACGCCCCTGCAATTCTAGCCCTGCTCATGTAATAGCTGCTCTGGCTCACCTTTTCTCAAATCCAAACTCCTGGCTGTTGGTGCGGCTGGATTACAGTTCCCATAAGGCACCACAGGTTGGGTCTCCCTTGATACCACTTTGCTGCTCTTCTCTGCGCTGGCACACAACACCACGAACTGCATGGGTAATATAATTCTGACTGAGGGTTGTATCAGGAAAGAGCTTCCCCCTTCTTGTGATTGGCTCAACAGAGCAATTGATGTGCAAATTCTGGAAGGGATTTGAAGTAGCTCTGTCCTTGACTGGCTGTGAGAGACTTGTTCATCATTCTGGCTCTCCATGTCATTTGGGAGCCACGTCCCTAGGCACAGTGTGTTTCATTAATAAATCGCCCCCAGTTGGACAACAATCATTTCAGCCCTAAGGCGTTGCAGCATGAGTTCCTCAAGATGCTGTCCTAGGCCCAACCATCTGCAACTGTTTGATCAGTCAGCTTCCCTCTATGTTAAGATAAAAAGTTGGGTTGTTCATTGATGATTGCATGGTGTTCAGTTCAGTTCCCAATCCGCAAATAATGAAGCAGACAATGTCCCATGCACCAAGTTAAATTTATTCCACGCAAATGCCAAACAATGATCATCTCCAACAAAAGAATCAAACCATCTCCTCTCGAGATTCAGCAGTGGCACCATAATCAAATTCCCTAACAGCAATATTTTATGGGTCACCATTGACCAGAAAGCTAAATGGGCCTACCCGAACAGATCAGAGGCTAGGAACTATTTGGCGAGTGTTTCACTTCTCGATTCCCCAAAAGCTGTCCACCTTCTACAAGGGATGGAATACTCTCCACTTGTCTGGATGAGTGCTGCTCCAACAACACTCAGGAACCACAACACCACCCAAAATAAAACAGCTTGCTTGACTGGCATCCTATCCAGCATATTAAACATTCACACCTTCCACCATCAGCAAGAAAGATAACAGTACAATCTACAAGATGCACTTCAGTAACTCACCAAGGCTCCTTTGACAGCACTTTCAAAACCTGCACCATCTACTATCTAAAAAAGTAGGGTACACCTTTCCAATAATGTAACAAACTGTTTTGTGGTAAAATTTAACAGAACAACATATGCTACTCGAAG
The DNA here is from genome assembly GCF_965287045.1 of Carcharhinus amblyrhynchos. Lineage (NCBI taxonomy): Eukaryota > Metazoa > Chordata > Chondrichthyes > Carcharhiniformes > Carcharhinidae > Carcharhinus > Carcharhinus amblyrhynchos. The sequence goes on along the minus strand of NC_137331.1, from coordinate 80,589,626 downwards.
GGGGTTTTCTACTGCTTCATTTGAGAGCAGGGAAAGTGGAGGGGGTGGAGAATCGAGTGGAAGTCCCAAAATGGATTTTATACTGGCAGGATTTCCCCAATCGATTGTCTCTGACCACCCCATTCCACACCCCCCCCCTACACACACACACACAGCCCCCCTCACCCTCCCCATGACATAACAGGCAATTTGCATCAATTTAAATAGTCAATCAAGACTTTACATCTGATGCTCCCTCCGTCATGTTAAATTGTTCATTCACATTGGTGTGTCCTAATCACCACAGGTCCCCCATGATGTGCAGAACCTGCTGGAGGTGCACAGGTGAATACATCCCCAGGGGAGAGGGTCATGTCTGGGCACTGCCAAGATCAGTGCATGGAAGTAACAGGTTCCTTGGGGGGAGGTTCCATGAGGGAGTTCCATGGCAGTGGTCAGGGTGAAGGTGGGAGGGCAGAGGAGGTGGAGGGGGGGGGGGGGGGGGGGGTGGCGCAGTGCAGGTGCAGTGGGGAGAGACTGTTCCAAGGGGGAGGCAGGGAAGAGTTTTCCCTAGAGGACGACAAGGGTGTCCATTTTTATTCTTTTAAATCTTTTAAAAAATGAAGTTGCTGGCAGCGATTCTTCACCTTTTTTGAAATAGCGTTTAAAAATGACAGGAAAAGCCAACATCTTTTTTTGCTCTAGTCCTTTTTTCACACTAACCTTTACCATATAACAATCTTTGAAAAACCATCTCTCACTTTCTATGTGATGAAATACTCCACAGAGTTATTGGTTTGCCCAGTCTTCAGTTGGCTTCAGACTGACTGCTCACTGGGATAAAGTTGCAAATCATCATTATATAAAGATTATGAATTAAAATGTAATTTAAAAATCCTGCCTCTATTATGATATATCTCAAGGCATTCAATGTTTTAGCTTCTCTCCTGACCTTGCTTTTCAAAGTAAGGGAGAATCTAATTAGGAAATAGCCTTTGAACTTTCGAGTGCAGAGCATCAGTTATCAATGAATTTCAATTTATTGCTTGCACTTCATGTTGTCAATACGCACAGCCAGGTGATCTCAGGCACTGTTTGATTACGTCCTCTCATGCAAGTAAACATTGTTCAGTCCTGGTCTGGAGTGACATAATCCTTTATAATAAAGAAAGATTATCTCCAACCACAATGCTCTAATCTGCTGTCATAGTTACAAACCTTATGACCCTTACTCAAAGGAAGAATCTAGTCTTCTATATCTGAGTATTCATCACTGAGGATATCATCACAACCTACCCAAATACTAACCAGTCCAAAAATGTGTAGGTTATGTCAATTAGCCATTGTAAATGCATGGGGTTACGGGATAAGGCAGAGGGGAGGATCTGCATGGGATGCTCTTTCGAAGAGCGGGCGCAGACTCAATGAGCTGAATGGTCTTTTTCTGCACCATAGCGATTCTGTGGTTCAGATGATGACCTCCTTAATGGTACAGCTCCCTCTTTCCTCAGTAATGGTGCCAATGCCCTGTGAGGCAAAACCACTTCTCCCACATCAATCTTTGAGTCACAAGTTAATTCTCTACTCTTATTTACCCTTTATTAATTTGTTTGTGGTTCACAAAATAATTCAGAAATTATTACCTGTGATGTTCTGCCTTTTAATTTAGCCCCAAGCTCTTCATACTCCCTCAACAGAATCTCCTGCCCTGTTCTAGCTATGTTGTTGGTACGTACATGAACCATGACCACTGGATTCAGCCCCTCCCACTGTAAGTGATTTTCCAGCTCACAGCAGTTGTTCCGAATCCCAGCACTGGACAGATAAAGCAGCAGTCTGGACTCTTGCCCTTGGCTGCAGAGTACAAGGGCCATGGACTTAAGGTGAGGGGGGAGAGGTACAACACAGATATTAGAGGGAGGATTTTCACACAGAGGGTAGTGGGGGTATGGAATGCTCTGCCAAGTAAGGTGGTGGAGGCAAACACACTAGAGTCCTTTAAGAGTAACTTAGACAGGCACATGACTAAGTAGGAGATGAGTGGATACAGGAGGTCCTTTTAAATAAGGGTCATTAACATTGGGGCGTCCCTGGTAACGTAAATGGGTATAGTATGATAATAATGTTTTTTCTCTTTTCATTCACAGGTTTTAAGTCGGTCCACCTCGTGTCCAACAAGGGGCATACATGCGATGGGTCGTACTGGGGCTGCTCTTGGTTGTTCGACATTGGCCTAGTGCTTCATGTTGTTAGTGTGTGCCTAAACTGGACAAGATACTGGGCAAGACGACAGCTCAGTGACTATCGCTGATTGCTGTGCAGACACATGGATTTGGGCCGGTGTCTGTGGGAGTTTGCGCATTCTCCCCGTGCGCTCCGGTTTCCTCCCACACCCCAAAGATGTGCTGTTAGGCTGATTGGCAGGAATAAATTGTCCCTAAATCAGTTTCCCTCAATCTGGATGGCCATAAAACATTATGTGGATGTGCCGGCATTGGACTGGGGTAAACACAGTAAAAAGTCTGACAACACCAGGTTTTAGTCCAACCGATTTATTAGTAAACGCACAAGCTTTCGGGTTAGTCCCTTCGTCAGGTGAATGGAGAGTTCTGGCCTCAGACAGAGCATTTAAAGCACAGACAGTTTACAGATTACTGATTAGAATGCGAATCTTTACACCTAACCTGCTGTTCAAGTCTTGAAGTGGCCGACAATGTGAGTGGAAGGAGCACTGATCACAGGTTAAAGAGATGTGTATTGTCCCCAGACAGTACAGTGAGTGAGGTTTTGCAAACCCAGGCAAGTGTTGGGGGTTACAGATAGTGCGACATGAACCCAAGATCCTTGTTGAGACCGTCCTCATGTGTGTGGAACTTGGCTATCAGTCTCTGCTCAGCGACTCTGCGCTGTCGTGTGTCGTGAAGGCCGCCTTGGAGAATGCTTACCCGAAGGTCAGAGGCTGAATGCCCGTGACCACTGAAGTGTTCGCCAACAGGAAGGGAACACCACTGTTCCCTTCCTGTTGGCGAACACTTCAGTGGTCACGGGCATTCAGCCTCTGACCTTCGGGTAAGCATTCTCCAAGGCGGCCTTCACGACACACGACAGCGCAGAGTCGCTGAGCAGAGACTGATAGCCAAGTTCCACACACATGAGGACGGTCTCAACAAGGATCTTGGGTTCATGTCGCACTATCTGTAACCCCCAACACTTGCCTGGGTTTGCAAAACCTCACTCACTGTACTGTCTGGAGACAATACACATTTCATTAACCTGTGATCAGTGCTCCTTCCACTCACATTGTCGGCCACTTCAAGACTTGAACAGCAGGTTAGGTGTAAAGATTCGCATTCTAATCAGTAATCTGTAAACTGTCTGTGCTTTATATGCTCTGTCTGAGGCCAGAACTCTCCATTCACCTGACGAAGGGACTAACCCGAAAGCTTGTGCGTTTACTAATAAATCGGTTGGACTAAAACCTGGTGTTGTCAGACTTTTTACTGCATAAAACATTAGACAGGGGTCGTGGGTAGAGAGGTGGACTGGTGGTGTTGAGATGGCGGTGCGGGCTCGTTGGGCCAAAGGGCCTGTTTCCCGGGCTGATTTTGTTCTTTGCTGTGTCTATCTCCATGACTATACTGTCCCCTACTGCCACCACATTCCTATTAACTCCCCAGCTTGAATGGTTTCCTGTACTATGGTGAATATACTCATTCTTTGCAGTCACCTTTTTATCCATATAGGCTGCAAGAACCTTGAACCTGCCTCACTCTCAGTCATACCATCTGTCCCTGGTGAAATCTGAAAATCATATACTCACTTCTTGCCAGGAGGTTAAGCCTCCTGGCAAGAAGTGTCCAAGTAACGTGCCTCTCCCTGATGCACAGCAGTGCCTGCAATGTGGCCTTTAGCTCAATAATGCTACATTAAATTTCCTCAAGCAGTAGACACATACTGCAGATGTTTTTGCCCAGAATCAAGCTGGCATACATCACCCCCACATTCCATGTGACAGCACATCATCTGACCTGCAATCTTTATTATGTCAATTAATATATTATTTAATAAAAATAAACTTAATTATTTTATAACTGAAAAAGCACGCTACTCCCAATAAGCTAATATACCTGATTTGAAAGAAATATACAAAATGTTAACCTGCCAATCACTTACCAGGTTTATCGTGCTGTCACAAAATCATAAAATCCCCACAGTGCAGAAGGAGGCCATTTGACCCATGAAGTCAGCACTGACCACAAATACACCCAGGCCATATCCCCTTTACCCCATATATTTACCCTGCTAATCCCCCTGACACTAAGAGGCAATTTCCCATGGCCAATCAACCTAACCTGCACATCTTCGATTATTCTTTCTCAAAGCAGCTTTAAACTCACAGACTAAATACAGCCAGCTCACTATTTAACCCATCAGACTCTGAACTCACAGACTAGATACAGAAAGCTCACTATTTAACCCATCAGACTCTGAGTTCACAGACTGGATACAGCCAGCTCACTATTTAATCTATCAGACTCTGAACTCACAGACTGGATGCAGCCAGCTTACTATTTAATCCATCAGACTCTGAACTCACAGACTAGATGCAGCCAGCTTACTGTTTAACCCATCACACTCTGAACTCACAAACTGGATACAGCCAGCTTACTGTTTAACCCATCAAACTCTGAGCTCACAAACTGGATACAGTCACTCACTATTTAACCCATCAAACTCTGAACTCACAGACTGGATACAGCCAGCTCGCTGTTTAACCCATCACACTATGAAATTTTGCCATTTTTTAATTCATCCCACTGTGAACTTGCAATGTTTTAAGCGATCCCACTCTGAAACTCTTGTTGTTTTATTCAGTTCCACTCTGAACTCTCACTTTTTAACCCTTCCAGTCTGAATTTTTGCTGTTTTAACTGTGAGCATTAATCATAGAACCCCCAAGAATTTGCCATAGAACCTTGTATTATCCATCTTTTGAAATGCACATAACATATTGAACATCTCAAGTGGATTCCAGTTCTCAATCCTGAAGTAGAGGAACAATTATTAGTCCTGTGTTATGCTTCCTAGAACCAGCAGGATTCAATAATTCAAAAGGGACTAAATCCACTTCTGAAAGTATCTTTTTGCTGTGAACACAAGTTGACAGTATTGGGAGAGAAACCAAGTTGTAACATTAATATCTACTTTCTTGCAAAAGTGAGAAAAGTGAAATCAATATGTCTGGACATATGGCTAAACATTTCACATTCTTCCTTTAAATAAGGTGATAAACCCAATGTACAGTTTTGTGGCATTACGTTAGTTCAATACAAGCTTTTAATGGAACTATAATTTGTTTAACAATAGACTTGTTCAGTCTACTATGCGCATACACCATAATTTTAGCAAAAATGCACTTTTTTATGCTATAACAATTTGTAGATAATAGTTGTATTTTAGCTGAGAATGAAAGGAATTTGCAACTGGAGTTGTACCACTAATCAGTAATGTCCCCTGTGTGAATGCTGCAATTCCCAAAAGATTCATAAACTACTTTACAGAAAAATCTATTAATACTGTCAATATAGATTTTGTTTCAACAAACCAGTGCAATGCAATCTATGAAAACAACAAAAGGGTCATTTGGACTGCAAGTCCTTCCAGGTGTTTTGTCTTTTGGCAGCTTTTAGCACTCACTTTTCATGCCAATGTTACCCTTCAGACACGGTCAAACACCAATGCTAATGTCTGCCTCTCAGATCATTGCTCAATTAATAATATATGTATCATAGCAAGCATTGTAAAACAAAACTTTTTTCACCTTATATTATCCAATGTTCTTCAATTCATTGATCGCATCCACATAACATCTGTGCAGCTTCATTTAATTAAGTATTTTTCTTCAAAATTAGAGATCTAATGTATTGATTATCTTGTTTCACTATGTTATCTGTTTTGCCATTGCAAATATATTCATCAATATTCCCATCCTATTCTGTGACCTTAACCTCTTTGTCTCCCTTCTGCACAATTTAAGAGTATAGATTGGTCTAATAGTTAGGTGCTTATGTTGCATCAATCTTCTACTTTGTAATATTTATTTTTTATTATTACAGTTCTTTATGACTCCTTTCTTCCAGCTGCAGAGATTATAAACTGAACTCCCAGTTTATAACTCTGATGTTAAAGATCCAACCATTTCCCCAGTGATACATAACACTTAGTTACAGAGCACTCAGTTCTCTATGACTTCCTTCTATTAACTGTCTTGTTTTCAAGAAAGCCCAAAAACATCAATCATATTGTTATATCCTAATGGGTTCTACATAGCATCACTATCAGCTTTGGAATTCTGGTGGATATTCCTGAGGATGAAAGGATTCTTGGAAGGAGAACAGAGTGGAAGAAAACTAAATGTTTTCATTGTTCAGGAAATCCAGGCTTAACTCATTGAAAATCACTTCTCATTGGAAGATGAGTTTCTTTTCGGCGCATTCACTTACTACAGAAAATATATAGGCATGTTTTTAAAACAGATGGCTAACACACTCTTTTCATCATCACCTTTGTCTTGTGGGGAATAGCCTCTTTCTCAAGTCTGTGAAACAATGAAATATGTCTATTTTTCCTGCCATGTGAAGGTGGACCATGGTGAGTGAGCACAGTAAAGTTAAACCAAGTCAGAAAGTACACTTTACTAGAACTGAGATTGATCACACCACGGGGCTGATTTTTATCTACCTCCTGTTCTGTTTCTCAGCATGAATGGGCTGACAAAAACCAGAACAAAATGTACAACTTTCTGTAAGAGGCTACATGTTGTGGTTTTTTAAAATCGGACTCAATTTTAATATCCACTATCCTTATCACAAACAAATCAGAGCCTATTAAATAAATTAAGTTGCGGTCCTATGACACAAGTAAGAGCCAAACTTCTGTTTTTTTAGTACTGCCACCACTGTTTCCTAAACCCATCCACAAATTGTGGATAATAGAGGACAAAAGCAATTAGTCCCAGAACTATTTAAAGGAATGCTTACCTGCTCTAAATCATTGTAAACATTTGGCAGTCACCTTGCTTGTGAATTTTGGATACATTATCAATTTTGTTTGCTTCCAACAGGACAACCTTCAAAAGGTTTAAGTAGGTGCTGGCAACATGAAAAATAGGGACCCTTTCACCACTGCACTCCGAATGGAGAAAGGATTGAAGCAGGAACATGTGAAACAATCACATGGAGTTTTGGGGTGAGCAAAGGGGAGAAGTGGCAAAAGCTCTGACCCTCCCAACACAGTGTATAGGCCCAGAATTTAACACTAGCTTCTTATATGGCCACGGTATCTGGCGGCTGTCACACACCTGTGTCATTTCCTTCAACAAGATCTGCAGCCACAGGTAACATTGCATTACCTCTTGCAGTCAAGGTTACCTCAGTCCATAAATTCTTTGCCCCTGGTTATTTCTAGACTACAGCGAATATCAGCAACATCACTCTGCCATTCATGCTTGCATTAAGCATAGGCTGATGGAATATTTAGAAAATCAAACAATTATAACATGATTCTGATGAACAACCAGAAACAGCAAGGAAGGACTCTACATTTTCTTGCAAATTTCAGGTTTCTCCAAGCATCAGGGTGTAATTTACTGTTCACAGTCTTGCAAATGAATGTGCTGCCTTTGTGGATGACAATAGGTCTCATTCCATTGAAGTGCAACTTCCATTAATGTGTAATCATCATCTCCAGTCTCCAATGCTCCATTATCCACCCTCTATTAACTATAACCTGTCAAAAATGTAGCTTGTTCCACATGAAGTCCAGTTTGTCATTGTTCCTCACTAACTGACATTGGCTTCCTTTTCTCAAAATATCTAATTTCAAGTTTGTGTCTTTGTCTTCAAAGCCCTCCACAATCTTTAAGTTCTCTATCTTCATGGCCTTTTCCAGTCATCTTTCTTCTGAATCCTGTGGTTCTTTGACTCTAACCTCTTCTCAACACACAATTGCTGACAGAACTTTCAGTCATGTCAACATTACGCAGTGAAAGATGTCTCTGCCTCTTTATCATCTGTGCACCATTAAAATTTTTGTCAAAACACATCTTTTCAACATACCCTTCTGTCATCTCTCTGAGCTTTCTTCCATGGCTCTGTGACCTTTCCAGATACTATTTTTCAATAAAGTGCCTTCAGACATCTTGTTCATTCAATATGCTACATAAATTGTTATGATCTCAAGGGACACCATTAAGTTTTAAAAAGAAATTCAAACTCCCAATTATTAAATGAAAGAATCATAGTACAAGATTTCACAATTTAAATGAAAACTCAGGTGGCCCAGTGGCACAGTGGTTAGCACTGCTGCCTCACAGCGCCAGGAACCCAGGTTCAATTCCGGCCTTGGGTCCGGCCACACTGTCTGTGTGGAGTTTGCACATTATCCCTGTGTTTGCGTGGATTTCCTCTGGGTGCTCCAGTTTCCTCCCACACTCCAAAGATGTGTGGATTACGTGGATTGGCCATACCAAATTGCTCCTTTGCAACAGAGGGATTCGCAGGGTAAGCACATGGGGTTATGGGGGTAGGGCCTGGCTGAGATTGTAGTTGGTGAAGGCTCAATGGGCTGAATGGCCTCCTTCTGCACTGTTGGGATTCTATAATTCTACGACCACGTAAGAATTAAACAAAGCAAGTACTACAAACTGAATACTATATTTCAAAACCCATTATTATTTAAGGCCAAAACTAAACAGACCACTTCTTGTTCCATTTATAATTCAACCCAAAATTTCCACTGTAGATTACAGGATCTTAAGGATTCCCTCATTTCTCCAGAACTCAAATCAAGCTGTGCCACGGGCCTTAGGAATTCATTTGGGCTCTCCTCAGTTTACCAAAATGGCACTTGGACTTAGAGCTGTCTCCTTCTGCCGATATCTCCACTAGCTTTGCCAGGCAGACTGATAATGTTACTCTCTGATGAACTTGGACTTCTTCATTTTGCGCACGGGTCCCAGTCACAATTTCTGCTTAGTGGCTCCAGATCAGGAACATTCTTAATCCCTAGTGCCCTCTGCACTCCTTGTTCTGACTACTGTCAGATACACAGCTGCCTGCTCACAATCTTCCAAGTTGGCTAACTTTTTATGAGAAAACACAGATGAACCCAAAACAAAAGACTGAATCCATCCAATTTATCGCCATGGGAATATGCCACATTTGAGATGTAACAAATAAAAATTTAAGCTAATTATCTCCAATAACATTCAGGAAGCTCAACACCATCCAAGACAAAGCAGCTTGTTTGAATGGCATCCCATTCATCAGTTTCAACATTCACTCCCTCTAACACAGTAGCAACATTGTGTACCATCTACAAGATTCACTGCAGTAATTCACCAAGGTTCCTTCACCAGCATCCTCCACCTAGAAGTACAAAGGTAGCAGATGTATGGGAATACTAAGACCTACAAATTCCCTTCCAAGCCACAAACCATCCTGATTTGGAATTATAAATCCATTTCTTCATCGCTCCATGAGATTGTTTAGTCTGTGGGTTAAGAAATAAAGCAATCCAGCGATGCTTGCTCTCCAAGCACACCTTAAGACTAAGAACAACTCTGGAAATTGCAGTCTCGATGGAATTCACAGCGAGATGAACTTCACAATTGGGAACCGGCGTGAGAGACCATAGGTTGCTCTCCATCCAAAGGAAGCTTACCCAACCTCAGGAGTGTCATTGATGTAACGGAACAGGGCATTCACTGGCTGACTGTTGGAGCAAGGACATCCAATGCAAGAATTGTGGCAATGTTAGCCACATTGCAAGAGTTTGTTGGAAGGGATCAGGATTCACTGAATAGAATGGTTTGGAAAAGAATCCAGACACACATAAAAAGAGGAATAAGACAAATTCAGCAAAAGGAATCGATATCATGCCTGATGAGAACAATAGCAAACAGGAAGAGACATTAAAGGAGTCTAAAGAGGAGCTAAGGTTGAACATGTTATGCATCCAAGGAGAATCACTCCAATTTTGAGTAATCCTTATGCTGAATAGGCAACCAATCAAAATGGAAATTGACACAAGATCTGCCAAGTTTTTAGTCTCAATGCTAGATCTCAACAGAAATTAAAGCATCCTCCCTTAAAGCCAGCAAATGTGATCTTAAGAACATATACGAAAGAAATGTGCCACTGAAAGGCTGCATCATCATCAATAAGAACATAAGAACAAGGTGAAACAAATGACGGCATTGCCTCTCCACATGGTCCAAGGTGAATTTCCGGCTCTCTTTGGTCGATTTTGGCTGGGGAAGATCAAGCTGGGCTGAAGCACTGTAAACAAATATCAGAGAGCCATGCTAACGTGAATGTATTACCATGGTAGTCCTTGCCTGCTGGCCACATACCATTGAGAAGCGTTCCCAACATTTTTCATTTTTCCCGAATAGATAATGTATCAGTGATATCATCACAAGTCCAACGACATACCAGGAATAATTCCATGATGTGGGAAGTCCCAGGTATGGTGTTAAAAAGGGAGGATAAACGGGAATGCACCCTGATCTAAAACCATGCATGCCACAGAGGCTAGAATTGACAGCCATAGAACATAGAATATAGAACACTACAGCACAAACAGGCCCTTCGGCCCACAAGTTGCACCGATCACATCCATACCTACCAAGCCATAGAACTATCTGTAACTCCCAATCCCATTAAATCCCATATACTCATCCAGAAGTCTTTTAAAAGACCCCAGTGAATTCGCCTCCACCACCACTGACGGCAGCCGATTCCACTCACTCACCACCCTCTGAGTGAAAAACTTACCCCAACATCTCCTCTGTACTTGCTTCCCAGTACCTTAAACCTGTGTCCTCTTGTAGCAACCGTTTCAGCCCTGGGAAATAGCCTCCGAGAATCCACCCTATCTATACATTTTATAAACCTCTATCAGGTCACTTCTCAACCTTCGTCTCTCCAGGGAGAAGAGACCTAGCTCCCTCAACCTATCTTCATAAGGCATACCTCCCAATCCAGGCAACATCCTTGTAAATCTCCTCTGCACCCTCTCAATAGCCTCCACATCCTTCCTGTAGTGAGGTGACCAGAACTGCGCACAGTACTCCAAGTGGGGTCTGACAAGGGTCTTATAAAGTTGCAGCATTACCTCTCGACTCCTAAACTCAATCCCTCGATTAATGAAGGCCGGTACACCATACGCCTTCTTGACCACATCTTCCAGCTGCAAGGCCGATTTGAGCGTCCTATGGACCCGGGCCCCAAGATCCTTCTGCTCCTAACACTGCTAAGACTCCTACCCTTGATATTGTACTCCTTCATCCCATTGGTCCTGACAAAATGGACCACTACACATTTATCCGCGTTGAAGTCCATCTGTCACTTCTCCGCCCAGTCATGCATCCTATCTATGTCACGATGCAACTTCTGACATCCCTCCAGACTATCCACAACACCACCAACCTTCGTATCGTCAGCGAACTTACTAACCCATCCCTCCACTTCCTCATCCAGGTCATTTATGAAAATGACAAACAGCAAGGGTCCTAGAACAGATCCCTGGGGCTCTCCATTTGTGACCGACCTCCATGCAGAAGAAGACCCATTCACAACCACACTCTGCCTTCTGCAGGCAAGCCAGTTCTGGATCCACAAGGCCAAAGCCCCTTGGATACCATGCCCTCTCACCTTCTCAAGAAGTCTTGCACCGGGGACCTTATCAAACGCCTTGCTAAAGTCCATGTAAACCACATCCGCCGTTCTTCCTTCATCAATGTGTTCAGTCACATTTTCAAAGAACTCAACTAGGCTCGTAAGGCACGACCTGCCCTTGACAAAGCCATGTTGACACTTTCTGATCATTCTAAACTTCTCTAAATGCTCATAAATCTTGTCCCTCAGAATCCTCTCCATCAACTTACCAACGACTGAGATCAGACTCATCAGTCAGTAATTTCCCAGGCTATCCCTGTTCCCTTTCTTGAAAATAGGAACCACATCCGCAATCCTCCCATCCTCCGGAACCTCTCCCGTCTCCATCAACGATACAAAGATCATCGCCAGGGGCTCTGCAATCACTCCCTCACCTCCCACAGTCCAAGGTGGGATGCTTGTAGGAGTGATCATCACTCCTAATGTGTGACACAAACTGTTGAAGCAGTTACACAAAAGACATCTACACAAAAGACACCTACACAAAAGACATCCTGGCAGAGTCCAAATGAAGGAACTTGCTTGGAGTTACTTTTGGTGGCCACGTCTGGATGCCCAGATGGAAGAAAAAGTGGGACAATGCCAGTCAGGTGCTCAGGTGAGAAACCCACCAATGTTGCCATCCTTACATCCATGGGAATGAAATAAAACACAATTTTGATTTTGTTAGTCCAGTCATGGGGTACATGCTGTTTGTTGAAGCTGATGCACACTCTAAGTGGCCAGAAGAGGCTTTGATGAAATCCATCAACAGAGAGAAAACCATTGAGAAACTGAAGGGGAAGCTCACAAGGTTTGGCAGGCTGGAACAAATTGCTACGGGCAATGGGCCACAGTTTACATCACAAGAATTTGAAGATTACTCAAGAGGAATGGTATCCAATATATCAAATTAATGCCCTATCACCCAACTAAAGGATTAGCTGAAAGATTTATGCAATCCCTGAAACACACATTTAAAGCTTTTTGAGACCAATGTTCATTACCTGATATCTTAATACCTTTGGGGCATTCTACAGGAATACTAGTGCCCAGGCAAGAGTTCGCCCACACTATCACTCACGAAGAGGAAGCTGAGAATAGCATTTGATCTTTTAATATCCCAAGAGACATCAGTGATAATAGAATGAAACAAACAGTTGCAAGGAGCCAGGAGACAAGAGAATGGTAAACAAAGCTTGTTTCAGCAAAGGGAGGGGATGTTGCCACATAGCTATACTACCCAAACAAGTGGGTACCTGCAATCGTATTGACTCAAACTGGCCCCATATCATACAGTCTAAACCAAGGATGAACTGCTTTGCTAACCAGTTGCTGGGTGCCCACAGTGGCTTGCCAGCATCACCTCAGGATGAATGCCCTCTCTCATTCCTGATATTGGGCTTGCTACTATAGGTGCATCAGTAAAGCCCAAAACCACTAGCAATCCTTTTGCTGATGCCAATTCCCCTATTATGAACAATACCAGGACTCCTCCAAGGGAGGTAATATTTACTAACATGCCTGACTGATGAATACAACCAGTGAGGGCTTGGCAGCCTCCCGATTGCCTCTTCTATTGATTGTGTTTCTTTCAGTCATGTTGCATTGCCTAATGTGTATCAAGTATTTGTGATGCTATGTGTGAACACCTTAGCAATTTGCCATGGGGCCTTAAATGTAAAAAGGAATGCTGTTATGTATTTGGGGTGTTACCATGCTGTGGCATGGCCCTCTTAAGAGAATGGTCATGTGATCACTGTGACATCATCAGGGTCGCCACACCTTAAAACAAAACTATCTGCTGTTCCTACAAAAGACCCTTTGTTGGCTTTCTCTCTAGAATCGGTTACTGCATCCCCAGCAACAATAAATGCTAGTCTAGCCAGCAATGCCCACATTCCCATGAAAGAGTTTTTAAAAATCTCTCATTTTAAACCAGCCCTTTGATCTGAAAAGTACATGGATGCTTTAGGGTCTTTGCTTTGAAACCGTTCTTTGATCTGGGACCCACACTGGGGGGGATACCTCCATCCAACCTAATATGTAAAAGTTTTTTTCAGTTTTTCCTCAGTAATTAATACTAGAGATTGCCATTGTGCCTCTTTTCTGTGCAGACTCCAACATTTGATTGCCTCCCATGTTTCTAAAAAAACTCCTATTTATAAAACACCTTTCATAACCACTAGATGGCCAAAGCACTTATAGCTAATGAAGTACTTTTGAAGTGTAGTCACTGTTGTGATATAGAAAATACAGCAGCAGCTGGTTTGCCTAGAATAAAACGCTCACAAACAGTGATTTGGTAATGACCAAGACCTATTTGTTTATGTGACACTGTAGAGGGCTAAGTATTGTCCAGAACATAAATTTGAAATTATCTGAAATAGTGCTGTGGAATCTTTTACACCCACCTGAGAGGGCAGCTAAAAGACAACACTTTGACGGTGCACTATTAGCTAAGTACTGCATTGTCAGCCCAGATTGTTGCGTTCAACTGCTGGAGTGGGACTTGAACCCACAACCTTTACTCATAGGTAGAAATACTATTATCGGAGACTCAAATGTATTTTTTTTAAATCACCAGAACGGGTCTTCATATTCAAGGTGTGGTCTGACAAGGGTTTGACTTTCTATTGTTTTTTCTTTGTCATTCTTATTGATTTTGTTGATTGCAGCTCTGCTTTGAATAAACATGTTGAAAATTAAGTCAACTGAGCCTCCTAGTTTTCTTTTAATTTCATCCTTAGATAGGTCAATACCATTCTTGAAGTAAATTAGTTATGTTTTTTCCCCCCCTTAACTAATTTATTTAACATCTGTTGAATTAAATTGCATCTGTCATTGTTCAACGCATTTGCCCCAGCTGCCAAGGAGGTAGAATGAAGTTGAAAATGGTAGGGCCAAAGATAGACCTTACAGATTCACCAGAGCTAATAATTTGAAAGCAGAAATAGAAGGCTTTTCAGATTATTCACTGGCTATGATGAGATGGATAAGAAAGAAACCAGCTGGACCACTGTGGAGAGGTGTTGAAGAAGAATTTTGTGATGAACTATGTCAAAGGCTGCAGAAAGTTTGTAAAAGACAAATGGGAATAGTTTACCTTTGTCACAGTCACAGTAATTTGTAACTTTGATAGCAAGATTTCAGAACTGTAGCAGGATGGAAACCTGATTGGAGGAACACAGAGTTCAGGGAAAGATAGGCACGGATTTAACAGGTGACAACAAATTCAAGGACATGGCGATATGAAAGGGAAACCGGAAATGGAACAGTAGTTTCAAGCTCAGAGGTGAGAAGTGTGAGTTACGAAGCTAAGCGAAGTGGCTAACTGGATGTTCTCAATCAAGAACAAAGAAGTAAAATCATTCAAACATTTGGGGGATATGAGGCAGATTTCAGTGGGAGATAGAAGAATATGGGGGAAAATTCACAATCTACTCCAATTAGTATGAGTTGTGCATTCAACTGATATGTTCCATTAACAGTTATCATGATTCTGAAGTGTAATTTTGAACTGAGAAAATGCTGTTTCTTTTTATTTCATGGGTGTGCCACTGGCAAAACCAGCATTTGTTGCCCACTCCTAATTGCTGTGGCTTGCTAGGCCATTTGACAGGGCAGTTGAGAGTCAACCAAGTTATTGTGGATCTGGAGTCATATGTAAGCCAGATCAGGTAAAAGTCAGCAGGTTTCATTCTCTAAAAGCACAGTAAGAAGTCTCACAACATCAGATTAAAGTCCAACGGGTTTATTTGGAATCGCGAGCTTTTGGTGCTCTGCTCCTTCATAAGGTGACTGGCGCTACTCACATGATGAAGGAGCAGCATTCCGAAAGCTCGATGTGCCTAATAAACCTGTTGGACTTTAACTTGGTGTGGTGAGACTTCTTACTGTGCCCACCCTAGCTCCAACGCCGGCATCTCCATATCATTCCCTGAAGAGTATTAGGGCATGAATGAATCAGATGAGTTTTTAAACTGCAGTTGATGATAGTTTCATGGTCACTATTACTAACAATAGCTTTCAATTCCATATGTATTAAATACATTCAAATTCTACCAGCTGCCATAGTGGAATTTGAACTCATGCCCCAGGGAATTACTTACTTTTCAATAATATACTTCATCATGGATTCATTTGTTCTTTTGTTAAATATTTTGATTACACAAAAATATAATGGTAAATTACCCTTTATTTGTGGAGAACACAGATTTGAAAGAATGCATCCATTCAAATAAATCCGATGGGTTTCCATTTTTATGGCTTTCACGTGAGTGTTTTTCACATACAATATAAGACTTGTTTGAAATGAGTACGATTTTCATTTTTATTACTAGGTGAGAAATAAATGATAGTGAATCAATTGCCTGTTTTATATAGGGCCTCATCTTTTCCACTGAAGCTAGGGCAATCCACTAGCACTTGTTTTTAGCAAGGCAGTAAAAGGTAGCATGAACTCCCAACACTTCCTCCACATCTTGAATGTGCTAAAAGTACCCTCTGACAGCTATTAATGGTGAATGTTAGTGATGAATGGCTGCAGTTACACAAGCTTTTGTGTTTTCTAATGACCCCGACTCAGCTTCAGTAAGTTAAATCTGTTGGGAAAGCTGTAAGTTTGACTTCGAGCTCAACTTCAATTAAATTTAAGTGTTTCAGACCTTAACGCTATTAATGCAACAACCAGCAAAATGCTTATTGCTAGTTATACATAAAAGGAAACATTTCATTTTCATTACTACCTTCAGATTCAATGAACATTTCAAATTTGCAAATGTCTTTCGGAATATTGCAAAGCATTATCACAACATCGAAGAATTTAAATTTAAAAAAAATACATATTTAACTCTTTTTTGCTAGCTGTATGATTAGTGGTTGTATCTGTTTTCTAGTTCACAATATGAGTTGTGAGTGATTGACTTAGATGTTTTGTGCAGCAAAGAATAATGCATGTAAAGCTATTTCATATCTTCAGCTTAGTTGCCTGTTCTGTAACTGACCCAGCTCATGGCATTAATCCAGTTTTTAAAAGTTAAATACTGCCATCTACTGTTCCATTTGATTCCTCCACTGATCCAGAAACTCTTCGTGTAACTGGAAAGAAATAGTTCAGATGGTCATAAGTTCTCCTCCATTATGATTTGAAAAACTGGATTTGGACACATTTTTGTCCATTCCAGACACTGAATCCAATATCAAGAAAGGTAGAATTATTTTCCAATTTACCCAACAATTAGAGTGGAATTAGTTAAACCACGTGTAGAGACGGTGTAGCCACTAGGCAAACCAGTAATCACCTAGAGGGGCAACATTTGGGAGGTGGTTGCAAAAAACAGAATTAACTATTTGTGAAATTATATAAGTAAACAAACAAGTCACGTGGCATCATGGCAAGTAGAAAGAAATTGTCTGGGGCAACATATTGTAAACGGAAGGCTGTAAAGGAAAATAAACTAGCAAAGCAAGAAGTTTCCTTTCTTAAAATCTGTCCATCCACAACATAAAGATGAAGATACGTTAAAGAATGAACCTGAAGTCAAAACAGAGGCAACCGTTTTGCCAACAGTTTCACAAGTTGAGGTAGAGATTGAGAAACATAATTTGAATGTAGAAGATGAACCAGACAGAGCCTGCCAGGATCAAGGCTTGAGAGGACATGAAAGTGAATATGCCACCAGTTTGAACAATGGTGACCCTACTACTTGGTCCAAATGTGATGATCGTGTGTGACAAATATTGGTGGAACATTGGCCAGAACATTTTAACAGTTCCATTTTGCTCATAATAGTAATTAAAGAATATTCCTAACAAATCATGACAAAAGGATATTTGCCAATGGAGAAGAAATGCATTGTCAGTGGCTAAAGTTTTCAATGTCAAAGGACTTTGTGTTTTACGTCTGTTGCAAGCTGTTTACAAGCCATTGCAGAAAGATTGCAGTGAGGTTTTCAGTAGAGAAAACATACTAAAATCTGAGTGTTCTCTCTCTCTTTTGGAACAAGTGCATCATTACCTGGATCAGGGGACAACTTTACTACAAATTTACCAGGTGAACCAAGATCTTGAATAATTGCGACATCTTCAGCATCTGACTGCATCCAAGAAAGCAGCCTACCAAATCAGCTGCAACATTTAAATATCTACACCTCATGGACAATCAAAAGACACTTAATCAAATAATAGTTTAACTTTTTTTACTGGACTCTAATACTTGCTTATTTGTGAAACCTGCATGCGTGTTGTCAATTTTTGATTACTTTTTTCCCTCAGGTTTAGTAGTTAATAAATTTGATCATTCCTTGACTCAAGAAAACAATGTTTGATTGGTTCCTTATTATTCACAGCTAAGATAGTTAAATCGATTTGGATTTGGAAAAGACATATCCTCGTGAAAAAGAAACTTAACCCTTTGCTGTGACTAAGTGAGGCAGTTGAATAGAGGGGAGCCCATTCACCCCTTCTCACCTGGTTGTAAGATCTGCTTCAATGGAACTTGGCAAAGGTAGTTTGGAAGTTAAAACCCATGCATCCAAAAATGGGTGTGAATGAATCTTTAGTATGTTATGTACATGTTTTTATTTTTGTCCAGAGATTAACAATTAATTCAATTACAGTACTGCTACTGGATTAAATGCAACTGCATGCTTCACGCCTATTTACATATCAGATAGATGGAAAACATTACACACATCAAAAATTCTAAAACATTTACAACGTATTTACAAAATCAAGTCATGAATCTTAGAAGATTAGACAAGCACTTGACAGTCTAATTTATAACACAGAGTTCATCAAAGCTCTTATCTGCACTCAGGTAATGTGTAGAGCAGTGTCTTGGAAAAAGCCAAGTCATTACTACTGACATACTAAATAACATCATGCTCTCCTCATGCCCTTTGGTAACAGGAAAAACCTTTTGAAGCATTTCTGTCAGAATTTAAGTGAAATTTCTAAATGGTCAGCAAGTTA
Organism: Carcharhinus amblyrhynchos; assembly: GCF_965287045.1. Classification (NCBI taxonomy): domain Eukaryota; kingdom Metazoa; phylum Chordata; class Chondrichthyes; order Carcharhiniformes; family Carcharhinidae; genus Carcharhinus; species Carcharhinus amblyrhynchos. The sequence goes on along the minus strand of NC_137331.1, from coordinate 80,570,952 downwards.
TTGGATCTGAATGGACTCTAAATTCCAACCAGAACTAAAAAAATGCAGATAGGCACTGCTTTAATTCACTGAATTTTTCTGAGTAAGGAAAATCAGCAGAATCCATTGAAATAACTTTGTAGCCGTAGAACATTCCATGGCCACTTTAGTATATGCCAAATAGTAATTTTGACACACACTCTCATTTTTTCTAACATAACACAACAATGGAATTCATATAATTCCTGAATCAAACATTTTAGGGACAATTAATGGAAACTCAATAAGGTTTCTGCCCATGCCACAGTACAAAAATACTTTTACCAATGTCACAAATTACATCCAATGTAATTGTGACAAAGATAAACTATCCATGTGTGTCTTTCTCGACCTGTTTTCAGTCTTCGGCATGTCCAATCAGATCATCCCTCTCAGATACCTCTCCACTGGCATCTAGCTGACTGAATCTGTATTCACCAATTTTCTCCATCTTTTTGTAAGCAGAGAATGACCATCAATGTTTTCTATTTCCACTCCTGTACTGTTAATTCAGGTGTTCCACTAGTATCTGTCCTTGGATCCCTCCTACTTCTCATCTACATGCTGCTCATAGATGACACCATCAGAAAATGCAATGCCAGTTTCCATCTGCATGCTGATGACACCCATCATTACCTCACCACCACCTCTCTTAAGCCCCCTTATTGCATCTATCAGTCTGCTTATCTGACATCCAGTTCTGGATAAGCAGAATTTTCCACCAATTAAATATTGGGAAGTCTGAAGCCAGTGTCTTTGGCTGCCATTGTAGACTCCACTCCCTTGCACTGAATCCATCCCTCTGCCTGACTACTGTCTGAAACTGATCAGATTGTTTGCATTGGTATCCTATTTGACTCTAGATGAGCTTTCAGCCACATCTTTGTGTCATTAATAAGATAGCCTATTTCCATCTCCAGAACACTGGCCAACTCCATACTTACCTCAGCTTTGCTATGCTGAAACCCTCATCCATGTCTTTGTGACGTCCCAAATTCACTATTAAAACACTCTCTAGTTGACCTCCCACATTCTGCCCACTATAAGCTTGTGGACATCCTCTTTCCTTATTCAGACCAAATCCTGTTCACCCATCGCCCTTGTTCTCTCAGACTTACACTGGCTTCTGGTTAAGCAATGTCTCAATTTTTCCATCCTTGTTTTCAAATCTTTCCATGGCCTGGCCCCTCCCTATCTCCGTAATATCTTCCGAATCTACAACGTCTGAGATATCTGAGCTCTACTAATTCTTGAGCCTCTTCACGACCTTAATCACTCCACCAAAAGTAGACATGGGTATCAGCTCCTAGGTCCTAAGCACTGGAATTCCCTCCATAAACCTGTCTGACTCTAAACATCACTTTCCTCCTTTAGGACATTCTTTAAAGCCTATCTCTTTCATCAAGTTTTGGTTGCCTGATCTAATATCTCCTTGCGTAGCTTGATTCTATGACTGATTCTTTTGGCTTTGTTCTATAATGCCTCTGTCAAGCATGTTGGGATGTTTTACTAGGTTAAAGGAGCTTTATAAGCACAGATTTCTGCCCCTCCTTTCTCTCATTCTATTCCATTAACATCTTCTGTCTCAATAAGTGTTGAGAGTAGACTGATTTTAAATCATAGAATCCCTACAGTGCAAAAGGAGGCCATTCGGTCCATCAGGCCTACACCAACAACAATCCCACCCAGGCCCTATCCCCGTAGTCCCATGTATTTACTCTACTAATCCCCCTGACACTGAGGGTCAATTTAGTATGGGCAATCAATTTAACCTGCACACATTTGAACTGTGGGTGGAAATTGGTGCACCCAAAGGAAACCCATGCAGACATGGGGAGAACATGCAAATTCCACACAGACAATCACCTGAGGCTGGAATTGAACCTGAGGGACTGCGAAGATCCTTTCAACAAACTTTAACACCGTTCAAAGACGATCATGCATTCACAGCAAGGCTTTTGTTTGGAGCGCTACTCCTTCATCAGGTGACTCCCCTGATGAAGGAACAGCACTCCGAAAGCTCGTGCCACCAAATAAACCCATTGGACTTTAACCTGGTGTTGTAAGACTACTTATTGTGCATCCTCACAGGAAGGAAGATACAGGAATATAGATAGATAGGTAAGTGAGTGGGCAAAACTTTGGCAAGTGGATGGGTTATAATGTTAGATAATGTTAAGTTGCTCACTTTGGCAAGAAAAATAGTAAAGCAAAGTATGGAGTAATGGAGAAACATGCTGGTTGCTGTAGTACATAGGGAGCTGAGTGCCCTTATCCATGAGTCAAAAAAAGTTAGTATGCAGGCCCAGCAAATAATTACGAAGGCCTCTATTTCAAGGGGATGGAGTATAAAAGTAGGGAAATCTTGCTGCAACTGTACATTGATGGGACTGCATCTGGGGTAGTGTGTACAGTCCCAATCTTCTTAGTTAAGAGAGGCACTGCTGCCTCACAGCACCAGGCACCTGGGTGCAATTCCCAGCTTGCACATTCTCCCCATGGCTGTGTGGGTTTTGCTCCAGTTTCCTCCCACAGTCCAAAGACGTGTGGGTTAGGTTAATTGGCCATACTAAAGTTTTGAGGGGTAAGTAAAGTGTGAAGGGTTACGGGGATAGGGTTAGATTGCTGTTGGTGCAGGCTTGATGGGCTGAATAGCCTCCTTCTGTAATGCAGGGATTCTATGAATATACTTGCAGTGGAAGCAGTTCAAAATTGCTATCAGATATGTTTGCTCTTTTGCCTGCACAAAATTCTTGTACCTTTCCCCTTGCTAACTTTACCAGATCCCATTTTCCTGAACTCTCCCCAAACTCCCTCTTTCCTCCTGTCTATTCCTCTCTCCAATCTTACTCTGTCTTTTTCCTCTTTCCCCCAAGCTCACTTCAATCAGAGGACCACCGTTCATCACCCCTCTCCATATGTAACACCATGGCATATTGATTAGTGAAATAAAATCAAAATGCTGTAGACAGAATATATGTCTTTAAAATAGGGGATTGAACTAAATCTGCTCATCAGATTTACCAGTTACTTCTTACCATCTAATCCTGCTTTATCTGCACACCATACTTGGTCTTGAGTACTCATCTGAAGTATCATGGGCTATTAACTGTCATATACTAAACACTTTCTGGCTTTTGTTCTGAAAATTTCCAAAGTTCCACAGTGGAAGTGAAATTTGAACTTTTTATTTGCATACAGCTGGCTTTGTTTCTTGACAGTAAATAACAATTTGAATTCAGGGGCAAAAAACAGGGTTCAGTAACATATGTAAAGAAAATGTGTAATACTCATGTTAAACCCATCAACAGATTCTTCAGTATATCCAAGATGAAAAGAATATCCACAGTTTTAAGCCATTAAGTATAATTAAGTAAAAGCTATGAGGTACGGTGACTGTAAATTGTGTTTATTCTGAAAATACAATAAATAATTTACTCCTTTTAAAAAGCACATTAATCATCTTGACAAGTTAATTAGCTTATTTTCCCACATTATATGATCTCTTATTTGCTGTTTGTGTTTTACTCAAGATTATATTTTTCCTTCTAATAGCTGAGAGGGCATTGCTAAATGAGATTAAACAACTGCACATTGTTTTGCCTCCTGGCTGGATTGAAGAAATACAAAAAAAGTGCAAAACATTGAAATGTTTCCAGTTATTTCACTGTTATATATGGGTGTATAAAAATTTAATTTGCAGGCATGTTTTTAATTGGTTGGTCATAGGCTCTTGCCCTGAAGCATTCAAAGATCTTTAGATTATGTTATTCTACTAAGAACATAAGAAATAGGAGCAGGAGTAGGCCAAATAGCCCTTCGAGCCTGCCCCGCCATTCAACAAGATCATGGCTAATCTTAAGTAGATCAGGTCCACTTTCCCACTTTCTCCCCATAACCCTTAATTCCCTGGTCTATCAGAAACCTATGTACCCGTGACTTAAATATATTCAGCGAGGTAGCCTCCACCACTTCAACGGGCAGAGAATTCCAGAGACTCACCACCCTCTGAGTGAAGAATTATTCTATTACTCTACTGAGTGCCCTATTAAAGCTGTATGGTAGTTTCTTAGTTTCTCAAGTCAGTACTAACTTAGGTATGTGAATCAGATATACAAGGAAACATTTATGGCACACAAGGAAGTCATTTGGCCTTTCTTATGCATGCCAGTTTAAAAAGTGATATCCAGTCTTATTCCACCTTCCACCTCTTGGTCTATAGTCCTATAGATTACAGCACTCTAATGCATGACTAAATGTTTATGACTTTGAGAAGTTTTGCATTAAAGTACACAATTCAGATTTATTTATTCATTCCCATGTAAAATGTTTTTTTCTCTTTCACTTCATTCCCACCTTTGAATAAAGTTTTGTTTAAAAATATTAGAGAACAGAAACGCAATACATGATAGGAAAATAAGATTCAGAGGGAGTAACAACAAATGATCTTCAAAATGATGAGAGGTATGGATTAGGTCAATTTTAGTAAAACAGAATTTGGTTTGATTTGATTTGAGTTTGATTTATTATTGTCACACATATTGGAGATGGTGAAAAATATTGGCTTGTAACTTCTGATCACTGGTGGAAATGTATGTACCGCCCAAAATATAAAGAAACTTTTGTGAATTTACCTTTCATGAGAAATTCTGCCGGAACTCCCGATGGGTACAGCAGCCTTCGATTTTCAGCGCAGCCATCTCCCCAGGCCCCAACGTGACACAAGCAAATCCTAACCATGCCCATTGAGGTCCAGGTTCCAAAAGGCAGTTTTGCATTGAAAATGGAAGGTATGTATTTGTATTTCTTTTGTTTTTGCTATTTATTTTAAATAGTTAGTCTGCCATTATTGGCTCACTAAAACTATAATTTTTGTTATTTTAATGCTTGAATATGAACATTATTTAATAAATAAACATATGTCTTATTTTATTTTGAATTTGTGAAAGTACTATTTAGAATCATGGCAAACCTAGAGTGCAGGAGGCCATTCCACCACCAAGTCTGCACCAACAACAATTCCACCCAACCTTACCCCTGTAACCCCATGAATTTATGTTGCTAATCCCCCGATACTAAGGGGCAATTTAGCATGGCCAATCAACATAACCCGTATATCTTTGGAGTGTGGAAGGAAACCCAAGCAGGCAAGGGGAGAACGTGCAAACTCCACACAGTCACTCCAAGGCTGCAATTAAGCATGGATCCCTATAGCTGTGAGGCAGCAATGCTAACAACTGTGCCACCATGTCACCCTAAATCTGCACTGTATTGTTATGTAACTTTTTAGTATGTGCTGCATGCTTATAAGTGTTTGTGTGCTATAATTTAGAATATGGGCACTGAAAGGCTTGCTGAGAAAAAAAGAGAACTCAATTTCTCTGACCATGATTTAGAAAACTTAATGTATGCAGTGAAATAGAGGAAAGTTCAAATTTTGGGCCATGGAAAATTACTATTTAAATCTGCATTATACATGCGTATAAATGGTCATATGTTTTAGTTTAGAATATTCTAAATGTGGAAAACGATTTAAATGTGCATTCTATTATTATAAAAGTTATATAAGTTTTTGTGTGTTTTAATTTAGATGATGGAAATTGAAAAGTTAATGGGAAGATGAGAGGTCTGAATGTCTTGAATCATTATTTGGACACCTGCATGAGATTGATCAAAGGAGAGTTTACATTTTGGGCCATGGAAAATCTAGATGTCTTTATCATTAGTAGTTCTCTGCCTTGATTACTTCATGTACAATTCCAATATTTAACTGTTCTGTATATTTCAATAAGGCATTCATATAATTTCATATTTAAGTCTTTAGTTTCAATAAAGCATTAGTAGAATTTTATAGTTTAATGGAAAATATTTATTAACAAAAATAATGTTAATCAAAACCTTGATACAATGTTAACATTTAATAAACATTGTACTTTAGCAGCTGAACTAACATGTTTATTGGCCTCGTCTTTTCAAATTTCTTACAAAATATATATTTCTCTAACAACAATCAATAAAACACCTATACGTTAACAATTCGTTAACAATCATGGTCAGAGAAATTGAGTTCTCTTTTTTTCTCAGCAAGCCTTTCAGTGCCCATATTCTAAATTATAGCACACAAACACTTATAAGCATGCAGCACATACTAAAAAGTTACATAACAATACAGTTGATTCTAAACTGGGAGGTGAGGGGGGGATGAGGAGGGGAAGAGATGAAAGGAAGGGGGGGAGAAGCATGGCGGAAAGCATGGGGGAAAGAGAGGGAAGGATTTGGATTTTACACATAACCTGACTCTTCTATGCCTATATCAAAGTCTGAAAAAGAACTTCAATTAAGAATTAGGCAAAAAGCATGATGTTCCAGCGATGGTGGTATATGGCTCCTGATTTTCAAGCTGCACTGGATTCTGTAAAACCTGTCAGAGAGGTAGTTCACATCATCTTAGAGAAGACTTGCAAAAATGTCACCTTAAGGGAAATGCTTTCTTAAAGCATTTGAACTAGTCAAGTTGCATAGAAATCAATGTTACATCAGGAAGACTCTTAAAATTGGGGTAAACATTACAGGAGAATTGTATATGCTATCTTAAGGGATACACTTTCCTGAAGCATTTAAACTAGTGAAGTTACACAAGGATCAACATTGCATCAGGGAGACTCGTAAAATAGGGTTAAAAACTCCTTAAAATATATTGCAAAATCCAAATGCTGAAATTAAATCCAGAACTAAAATCCACTTTGTTATATATGAACAAACTTTTTTTTACTGGAATTAGTTGTCATAACAAAGTTGTAAAGCAATTTTTTTTTAAATTCTTTCACTTTCTGTGCTTTACATATATGTTAAACATTTTTTAAAAATATGTACAAAAAGATTCACCCAAAGAATATCTGCTGTCTCTGTGCGCTGTAGCTAGCCCAAAAAATGAAAGTGCAAATAAATGAGGGCAAAAACTCACCTAACAACGCAAGTGACAGAGGTTTTGGCACAATTGCAGCTCAGCACTTCAATACCAACAGCTTTCAGAACCTCGATCAGAGGTTCCCATGTACACGTGTAGCGCACAATGAATTAATCCGGCATTCAGATTGGAAATTACATCCCATTGTTTCTTGCGCACTATACAGTCAAAACATGCCATTCATATGGGAGAAGGAAAGAATAGTGTTGCAGTTACAGGTAGGGTGAAGAGAAAGATCAACTTAACGTGTGTTAGAATCATTCAAAAGTCTAATGACAGCAAGGGAGAAGCTGGTGTGTATTTTGAGTTTTGCATCTTTTTGCTGACAGAAGAAGGTGAAAGAGAGTATGTCCAGGGTACGTGGGGTCCTTGATTACGCTGGCTGCTTTCCCAAGGCAGCGGGAACATAAGAACATAAGAAATAGGAGCAGGAGTAGGCCAACTAGCCCTTCGAGCCTGCCCTGCCATTCAATAAGATCATGGCTGATCTGTCATGGCTCAGTTCCACATTCCCGCCCTCTCCCCATAACCCTTAATCCCCTCTCTCATCAAAAACCCATCAACCCGCGTCTTAAAAATATTTAGCGAGGCAGCCTCCACCACTTCAACAGGCAGAGAATTCCAGAGATTCACCACCCTTTGAGTGAAGAAGTTCTTCCTCAACTCTGTTCTAAACCGCCCCCCCTTTATCTTGAGGCTATGCCCCCTAGTCCTACTATCCTTTCTGAGCTGGAAGAGTCTCTCCACCTCTATCCTATCCATCCCATTCATCATCTTATACGTCTCAATGAGATCTCCCCTCATTCTTCTAAACTCTAACGAGTACAAGCCTAATCTATTCAGCCTCTCCTCATAGCTCAACCCCCTCAACTCCGGCATCAGCCTAGTAAACCTCCTCTGCACTCCCTCCAAGGATAAAATATCCTTGCGTAAGTACGGCGCCCAAAACTGCACACAGTACTCCAGCTGCGGCCTCACCAATGCCCTATACAGCCGCAGCAAGACCTCCCTACTTTTATATTCAATCCCCCTCGCGATGAAAGCCAGCATCCCATTCGCCTTCCTGACCACCTGCAAGCTGGGTTTTTGCGACTCATGCACAAGGACCCCGAGGTCCCTCTGCACCGTCGCCTGCTGCAGTTTTTCTCCACGTAAGTAATAATCCTTCCTACATTATTCCTACCAAAGTGGACCACCTCGCACTTACCAACATTAAATTCCATTTGCCATTTCCTGGCCCATTCGCCCAGCCTATCTAGATCCTTCAGTAGACTCTCCCCACCCTCCGCACAATTTGCCTTTCCACCAATTTTGGTGTCATCAGCAAATTTCGACACCCTACACTCGGTTCCCTCCTCCAGATCATCTATATAAATGGTAAATAGCTGAGGCCCCAGCACCGACCCCTGGGGCACTCCACTAGTCACCATCCACCAATCCGAATAGCACCCATTGACCCCCCACTCTCTGCCTCCTATTTGACAGCCAGTCCTCTATCCACGCTAACACCCTACCCCCAACTCCATGCCCCCTGACCTTCTGTAATAACCTCTTGTGAGGTACCTTGTCAAACGCCTTCTGAAAATCCAGGAAGACCACATCCACCGGCTCTCCTCTATCCACCGCCCTAGACACATCCTCATAGAACTCCAGTAAATTTGTCAGACACGACTTCCCTTTAAGGAAACCGTGCTGCGTCTGCTCTATCAAGCAGTTCCCCTCAAGATGCCTCACTATTTCCTCCTTGATGACGGATTCTAACATTTTACCTACAACAGACGTTAAACTAACAGGCCTATAATTCCCCGCCTTTTGCCTGGCACCCTTCTTAAACAACGGCATAACATTAGCCATTTTCCAATCTTCCGGCACTTCCCCGGAATCCAGCGACGTCTGGAAAATAACCACCAAGGCATCCATTATCACCTCCGTCATTTCTTTCAGGACCCTCGGATGCATTCCATCCGGTCCTGGGGACTTGTCCACAATCAGCCCCTCCAGTTAGTGTAAACTGAGTCAATGGATGGGAGGCTGATTTGTGCGATGGGCTCGGCGACATTCAGAACCCTTTGTAGTTTCCTGCGGACTTGGCCAGGAGCCATACCAAACAGTGATACATCTGGATAGGTGCATCTGTAAAAATTGGTGGGAGTGGTAGTGGACATGTCCAATTTCCTTAGTCTTCTGAGAAAGTAGAGGCATTAGTGAGCTTTCTTGACTGTAGCATCAGCATGGAGGGTCCAGGACAGACTGTTGGTGACCTGAATACCTAGAAATGTGAAGCTCTCAACTATCTGCACTGTTTAAATTCTGAATTAAATTAATTAAGCTGTGAGCAGAACTCTAAATGTTACAAGCCTAATATGAGCAAACTTCAAACAAGATTAAAGATTAGGGGACTATTTTCCACAGCATAGACAAGCAAAAACAATACAACCTTTCTCGTCTCCCTCTATCCTGCAGCACAACTAGATTCTAATCTACTCTAAATTTTCTTGTTCTTACTTCTAACCTCCAAGTATCATCTTGAACATGTGCACTTATTTTGTAAATTCAGTCTTTCCCAGGATCTCAAACTATTGCAATTTTTTAAATTCCTTCAGTTTTTCCTTCCTCCTAAAATCTTCTATTTTTTAAAGCCCAAACTGTGGACTGTTTAATCACAGTCTACTATACCCCACCGCCACACTCACCCACCTCCCCCAGCTCATCTATGCTCCTCATTATTTTCTAGACCTCTATAAGAACACCCCTCAGCCTCCTATGCTCCAAAGAAAAAAGTCCCAGTCTATCCAGCCTTTCTTTATAACTCAAACCATCAAGTCCCGGTAGCATCCTAGTAAATCTTTTCTGCATTCTTTCTAGTTTAATAATATCCTTTCTATACTTCACATAGATCTGTGAAGGTCTTTGTGTTGCATGATGTACTGGAGTATATCTGACTGTTCATTGGATATTCTCCCCGTAGTCATTGTTGTAACAGTCACTATTTGTAAGCTATGGACCTGACTGACCCACCCTGTTCTATTGTGTATAATTCTTTATCAGGCTCATCTACTGATGTCTCTCCTATTGCCATCTATATAGCCTTGTTTTGTTTCTTTCTAAACAAACATGGGCACAAAATGATTTTGCTTCTAGTCATTAAAACAGTGCTTTCCCCACATTAAGCAATCCTTCTTTTCCTGTGTATGTTGTTCTCTGCAGTATCTGCACATTGTTTTTGTCTGTATTTGGTCTATGCTTTTGGCTTGGACTGTCACTTAGCAGATGTATCTCCTGGTCTGCCTGCCATATATGTGCTCCAGTTGACTTTTCACAACTTCCGTATTTCAACACGTCAGTTTTTCATCATTCAGTAGAACTTGCTGTCAGCAAGGGGTCTCTCACACCTAAGACGAATCGGTGCAGAGGGACCTCGGGGTCCTTGTGCATGAGTCGCAAAAACCCAGCTTGCAGGTGCAGCAGGTGGTCAGGAAGGCGAATGGGATGCTGGCCTTCATAGCAAGGGGGATTGAATATAAAAGTAGGGAGGTCTTGCTGCAGCTGTATAGGGCATTGGTGAGGCCGCAGCTGGAGTACTGTGTGCAGTTTTGGGCGCTGCACCTGCGCAAGGATATTTTGGCCCTGGAGGGAGTGCAGAGGAGGTTTACTAGGCTGATACCGGAGTTGAGGGGATTGAGCTATGAGGAGAGGCTGAATAAACTAGGCTTGTACTCGTTAGAGTTTAGAAGAATGAGGGGAGATCTCATTGAGACGTATAAGATGATGAATGGGATGGATAGGATAGAGGTGGAGAGACTCTTCCCGCTCAAAAAAGACAGTAGGACTAGGGGGGGCACAGCCTCAAGATAAAGGGGAGGCGGTTTAGAACAGAGTTGAGGAGGAACTTCTTCACTCAAAGGGTGGTGAATCTCTGGAATTCTCTGCCCGTTGAAGTGGTGGAGGCTGCCTCGCTAAATATTTTTAAGAAGCGGGTTGATGGGTTCTTGATAAGAGAGGGGATTAAGGGTTATGGGGAGAGGGCGGGAAAGTGGAACTGAGCCACAACAGATCAGCCATGATCTTATTGAATGGCGGGGCAGGCTCGAAGGGCTAGATGGCCTACTCCTGCTCCTATTTCTTATGTTCTTATGTTCTTATCTTTAATCAGATCACCTTTTAGCTGTCCAAATTTGTGTGATTTTGCCAACTGTATTACTGCTGTCATGTACTGTTCAATGCTCTTTTTTACTCAGAGTTCTAGTGTTGAACATATGTTGTTCATATGTAACATTCACTCAGCATGCATTTTTTTAAAGTAAAGTTTATTTATTAGTCACAAATAAGGCTTACATTAACACTGCAATGAAGTTACTGTGAAATTCCCCTAGTTGCCACACTCTGACACCTGTTTGGGTCAAGACACCTAACCAATGTGCACTCAAGGTTTTCAAAATCTTTGTTTTTTTTTGCTCACCTGTTAGATTTAGAGTGGTATGCACTTTGTAACAGTCCCTCCACAGCAGTGATAAAAATGTGGCTACTCATGCAGATTGCTCATTAAGTCTGTTGCAATCTCAGTTTTGCCATCGTATGTGGGAAAACAATCAATTTTGCCACGAATCACTTTTCATTTTTACTGGAGAGTAGATTGTAACATTTACAGAGTTTGCCATATTCACTCATCCACCATTTTTGCAGATTTGTATTTTTCTGTGCGTCTTTCTGAACAGGGTCTCACTTGCAGCCTTCGGCTGTTTTCTTTTCTCCTTTTCAGCAGCTTGTTTACATATTTTACATATTTCCTGAGTTCTCTTTGTTGCACCTTTTCGAAGGTTCAAAAATCTCTCTTCTCTCTACTTCTGTACATCATGTTTCATGTATAAATACAGCTTTACTTTTTCAGTGTGCACTCAGTGAGAGTACTGAACTGGTCATAAATGGTATCCTGCAGGCAGTCTGGCTCATGGCAGAGTCCCATGGCAATGGCAAAACAGTAGTACACTGATAATATACTGAGTAAGGTTGCATTTCCAAAACAGTGAATAACATATTTATCAATGATAAGGAGCACACATTAGCTGCATGATAACCAAGAGCAGCAAAAGGAATCCTTGAGAACCATATGGAAAACCCATATGAAATTTAAACTATATAAATTATATCAATTTGAAAGTTGAAAAAGGCTCAGATAATGTTCATAGATGACTTGTGTTTTATTCTCATGTTTTGTGACAGCATCTGCGCCCCCTGATTACTGTTTTATAACCATTCACTGGTATTTGCTATTCATGGAACAAGAAAAAAATAACAATTAGACATTGATAAACAAGTAAAAACGACTACTGGAATGCTACCCATAGGATATGCCATTACATTCATAAACATATACCCATTTGAGAAATAGAGCAGCTTAACAAATATAACTTAAAAGATTAAATAAAAATAGACAATGCTGAAAAAAATCAGCTGGTCTGAATTCAGTCACAAACTTGAAATGTTAACTTTGTTTCTCTCTCTCTGCAAATACTGCCAGACATGCTGAGTATTTTCTATATTTATTCAAGTTTCCAGCATAAGCAGTATTTTGCTATAAAGATGAAGCCACTAGCAGAGGATGGTGAGGTTAGGACACTGGTTTGCATATTCTAATACAAAACACATATCTACAGGTAAAATTTCTAGATTCTACTTTGTCAATTTTGCTCACAGACTAAGCCGCTGATTATTAACAGTACCCTGCAAATTGCTCCTGAACCACATTTCATAAGCATTGCAATCTTCTCCCATTACACAGCTGCCTGAAAGTTCACGTGGAACATTCTATACTTCCAAAGAATGCCATCATGTAATTTGTTCTGGGAATAGTGACACTGGTGCTTTACAGTTGTGCTATAACACTTCCCACAGAATCATAGATCATGAAACCACACGTGTCTTCTTACGTAGAATTATGGTGAAACCTTTGAAATGGATATAATGCATCCCTCAAAGAATATACCATCAACTTAAGCCTTCAATTTGCTCCTTGCAACACCAACTTATGTCTTATTCTAAAAGAACATATGTTCAGAAGACATAATAAAACCTGCATGCTCAATATGACAAGAAGGGATTTGGAGAAACTGAATGAGGTTAGGCGTAGGAATCACGTAGTTTGACCAGGAATCAATATAGGTCAATAAACATGGGGGTGAAAGGTGAATAGGACTTGGTGTGAGTTAAGATATGAGCAACAGAATTTGGAATAACCTCAATGGAATCTGGGAGTGCTTTTGAATAGTTGAGTCTAGACATAAAGACATGATAGAGAGCTTCAGCAACAGATGCGCAGAGACAGGATTAAACCCAATCAATGTTATCAAAATGGAAATTTTGAACGAAATGGTCATTGTGGCACATGTGGGTGCCAACGACGTAAGCAAAATGCAGACTGAGGATCTGGGGAGGGAGTATGAAAAGCTGGGAATGGAATTAAAAAGTAGAACCGACAAGGTGGTCATCTCTGGGCTACTACCTGAACCGAGTGCAGATGGGTGTAGGGTTGACAGGATTAAGGAAGTGAATGGGTGGCTCAGGGATTGGTGTGGGAGGAATGGGTTTGAATTTATGGGGCATTGGCACCAGTATTGGGGTAGGTGGGACCTGTTTGGGCGGGATGGGGTTGGTCTGAACCGTGCTGGGACCAGAGTGCTGGCGAATCGACTAAAGAGGACTGTAGACAGGGCTTTAAACTAATTAGGGGGGGGCAGGGTGCGAGGGTAGGTGATGTTATGAGGTCTAAAGTTAAGGAGAGGGTACAGGTAAGGGAAGAGGCCGAGGATGTCCCAATAATAGAGGGAGTAGGGGGCGTGAGTATGGTTGGTGGCGTTACGGCAAATAGGGTCCAGGTGAAGGCTGGGATGAAAGCGCTTTATCTGAATGCACGAAGCATTCGGAATAAAGTGGATGAGCTGGTGGCGCAGATCGACACAAATGGATACGATCTGGTGGCCATTACAGAGACGTGGCTGCAGGGTGACAGGGACTGGGAGCTGAATGTACAGGGCTATCAAGTGTTTAGGAAGGATAGGCAGGAGGGAAAAGGGGGGGCGCGTAGCTCTGCTGATTAAGGATAGCATCACGGTGGTAGCAAGGGATGATATTGGAGCCAAGGAGCAGAGGGTGGAATCGTTGTGGGTGGAGATTAGGAACAGCAAAGGGAGGAAGACGCTGGTGGGTGTCATCTATAGGCCCCCGAATAATGATCTGGAGGTGGGGCAGGCTGTTAACGCGCAAATAAGTGCGGCGTGCAGGAATGGGACGGCCGTAGTTATGGGGGATTTCAATCTGCATATTGATTGGTCGACCCAAGTTGGACGCGGGGGGCTCAAGGAAGAGTTCTTGGAATGCTGCCGGGATAGTTTCCTCGAACAGTGTGTGTTGGAGCCGACGAGGGAGCGAGCTATCTTGGATCTGGTGCTATGTAATGAGGCGGGTAGAATTAGGGACCTTGTGGTGAAGGATCCTCTTGGGGAGAGTGATCATTGTATGGTGGAGTTTCTGGTGCAGATGGAGGAGGAGAAAGTGGGTTCCCGGACACGCGTCCTCTGTTTGAATAGAGGGGAGTACGGTAGGATGAGAGAAGAATTGGCGAATGTGGACTGGGGGAGCGCGTTGGAGGGAGGGTCTGCTGAGGAGCAGTGGAGGATCTTTAAGGAGATCTTTCTTGGTGCTCAGCGGAAATTTATTCCGATGGTCAAAAAGGATAGTGGGAAGAGAGGTAATAAGCTGTGGATAACGAAGGAGGTGAAGGAAAGTGTTAAATTAAAAGCGGAGGAATTTAGAGTAGCTAAGAGTAGTGGGCGAGATGAGGATTGGGAGAGGTTTAAATGTCAACAAAGATTGACAAAGAAGTTGATAAAGAAGGGTAGGAGAAACTATGAAGCTGGGCTTGCGCTTAATATAAAAAAGGATAGCAAGAGTTTTTATAAATATATAAAAAGGAAGAGGCTGGCTAGGGTGAATGTTGGTCCTTTAGAGGATGAGAAAGGGGACCTAGTGGTAGGGGATGAGGATATGGCTAAGGTATTGAATAACTTTTTTGTTTCTGTCTTCACGGAGGAGGACGTGAATAATTTGCCGGGTGTTAGCGATGGAAAGGTGGTAGGACTGGAGGGTCTTAATGACATTACTGTTACTAGAGAGGCGGTGCTCGACAGACTGGAGGGGCTGATTGTGGACAAGTCCCCAGGACCGGATGGAATGCATCCGAGGGTTCTGAAAGAAATGGCGGAGGTGATAGTGGATGCCTTGGTGGTTATTTTCCAGACGTCGCTGGATTCCGGGGAAGTGCCGGATGATTGGAAAACGGCTAATGTTACGCCTTTGTTTAAGAAGGGTGCCAGGCAAAAGGCGGGGAATTATAGGCCTGTTAGTTTAACGTCTGTGGTGGATAAAATGTTAGAATCTGTCATTAAGGAGGAAATTGCGAGGCATCTTGAAGGGAATTGCTTGATAGAGCAGACGCAGCACGGTTTCATTAAAGGGAAGTCGTGTCTGACAAATTTACTGGAGTTCTATGAGGATGTGTCTAGGGCAGTGGATAGAGGAGAGCCGGTGGATGTGGTCTTTCTTGATTTTCAGAAGGCGTTTGACAAAGTACCTCACAAGAGGTTATTGCAGAAGGTCGAGGGACATGGAGTTGGGGGTAGGGTGTTAGCGTGGATAGAGGATTGGTTGTCAAATAGGAGGCAGAGAGTGGGGGTCAACAGGTGCTATTCGGATTGGCGGATGGTGACTAGTGGAGTGCCCCAGGGGTCGGTGCTGGGGCCTCAGCTTTTTACCATTTATATAGATGATCTGGAGGAGGGAACCGAGTGTAGGGTGTCGAAATTTGCTGATGACACCAAGATTGGGGGAACGGCAAATTGTGCAGAGGGTGTGGAGAGTCTGCAGAAGGATCTAGATAGGCTGGGCGAATGGGCCAGGAAATGGCAAATGGAATTTAATGTTGGCAAGTGTGAGGTGGTCCACTTTGGTAGGAAGAATGGTAGGAAGGACTATTACTTACGGGGCGAAAAACTGCAGCAGGCGACGGTGCAGAGGGACCTCGGGGTCCTTGTGCATGAGTCGCAAAAACCCAGCTTGCAGGTGCAGCAGGTGGTCAGGAAGGCGAATGGGATGCTGGCCTTCATAGCGAGGGGGATTGAATATAAAAGTAGGGAGGTCTTGCTGCAGCTGTATAGGGCATTGGTGAGGCCGCAGCTGGAGTACTGTGTGCAGTTTTGGGCACCGCACCTGCGCAAAGATATTTTGGCCCTGGAGGGAGTGCAGAGGAGGTCTACTAGGCTGATACCGGAGTTGAGGGGGTTGAGCTATGAGGAGAGGCTGAATAAACTGGGCTTGTACTCGTTAGAGTTTAGAAGAATGAGGGAAGATCTCATTGAGACTTATAAGATGATGAATGGGATGGATAGGATAGAGGTGGAGAGACTCTTCCCGCTCAAAAAAGACAGTAGGACTAGGGGGCACAGCCTCAAGATAAAGGGGGGGTGGTTTAGATTGGAGTTGAGGAGGAACTTCTTCACTCAAAGGGTGGTGAATCTCTGAAATTCTCTGCCCGTTGAAGTGGTGGAGGCTGCCTCGCTAAATATTTTTAAGACACGGGTTGATGGGTTTTTGATAAGAGAGGGGATTAAGGGTTATGGGGAGAAAGCGGGAAAGTGGAACTGAGCAGCGACAGATCAGCCATGATCTTATTGAATGGCGGGGCAGGCTCGAAGGGCTGGATGGCCTACTCCTGCTCCTATTTCTTATGTTCTTATGTTCTAAATAGATGGTCTGAATGATGGTGCATACATGAGGTTGAAAATTCATTTCCAGGTCAAATATGATATCAAAATTGTGAATTCACAGTTGTCAGGGAGAGGAATGGAAATGGTAGCTAGGGAATGGAATTTGGAGGATAATCGAAAACAATGATTTCAGTCTTCCCAATATTTACTTGGAGGAAATTTTTTACTCATCCAGTACCGATGTTGGATAAGCAATCTGATGATATAGCAATAGTGGAGGAACTGAGAGATCTGATGGTGCAACAGACTTGGATGCCATGATGCAAAAACTAACACTGGCTTTCAAATGATGTCACCACAGGAATAGATGAGAAATAGGAGGGTTAGATCATAGGGCTTTGGGAGACACTCAAGTAACAATGCAGGAATAGGAAGAGAAGACATTGCAAGTGATTCTCTGGTTACAATTGGATAAATAAGAATGGAATTGGGTGGGAGCAGTCCCATCCAGCTGAACAACACTGGAGAGATCTTGGAAGATGATATGGTCAACTATATCAAAGGCTGCAGGCATGACAAGAAGAATGAGGAGGGATAGTTTATCCTTGTCACATTTACACAGGATGTCATTTGTGACTTTAATCAGAGCTGTTTCCATATTGTTACAGGGATAGAAACTTGATTGGAGGAATTAAACTAGGGAATTCCAGGAAAATGGACATATATTTGGGAGGCCTGGAACATCAAAGGCCTAGAAAGGAAAGAGAAGTTGAAAATTTGAAGGTAGTTTGCACAATGGTGAGTCAATTATTTTTAGGGAGATGACAGCAGATTTAAAGGAGAGAGAAAGTCAACACTGAGGACATCCATTAACAATATCAGCTTTTGTTTACATGGGGAAGTTAGCTCAGTCGGTGCAAATTGGAGTAAAGGAACAAGAGGTGGGTCACATGAACAAGATGAGCTCAGACAGGGCATAAGAGAACATAGGGGAGTAACTAGAGAAAAAATGTGAGGTAAGGGTTAAGGGCAAGGAATTCAGGAAGTTTGGTCAAATCTACTAGTAAAAAGGAATACATCAGAAGCAGCTGATTGTATGGTCTCAATCTTAGTGAGAAGGAAATCCATCAAGTCCTAGAGATCAAACATATTGTTAGAGCTAAGGATGGAAGAGACAAGGGCGAGAGATATAAGGTGGCAATTTTCAGTGAAGATAAAAAACCCGGAGTTATCTTTGATTTCCAGTGTTATCCTAGAATAGTGAGAAGTTTCAGTAGACATGTTATATTCCCAATAGAGACTGATATCTTTTAAAAAAATGAGGTATTTCTCATTTCTCATATGATTTTTCTGTGACCAAAGTATTGCACTACAAGACTTCAGATTTAAGAATTTTATTATAACAAACCAACGAAAATCAACACTAACTTTACTTAGTAAGCTACACTAAACTACAGGAAAGGTATTAAAAAGCAGAACACTAAGGATTCTGATAATCTGAAGTAAAAGCAGAAAATGCTGGAAATACTCAGCAGATCACAGATGTATCTGTGGAGAGAGACATTTCTGGGAGACAGGTGGCAGTGAATTAGGCATTAATCACAGTACTTAAAGTGCTGGAAATCTGAAATAAAAACCAAAAAAAAATTAAGAAGCAATTGCTGCTTTTCAATTAGTGTATTGGTTGTAACTGAGTCTTTTGGTTTCAAATCAATGTTTTTCTTTTTTCCATCATCTGCTTTGAGTACTTCTGCTATCTGCACTGACAACCGTCTTGCTTTCATTCTGACTGCATATATATTTCAGACAGCCGTTAACCTTTTGTTGTTGCTCCAATGTCCCTTTAACATTGGCAGTTCAAGCTTTTGAGGCTTTGGACACTTCTTTAGCAGAAACAGTCATTTCCACACCAGGATTGCAGATAATTACAGATTTTTGTACATTTCTTGATTTCATCTCCATTTTTTCAGTTTTAACAACTTCAGTGGGCTTTTCTAACATCACTAGAGATGGCAGTACCTTAACTCCAACTGGGTAATTTCCGAATACAAAGTCAACACTTTAATAGGTGACGTTGGTACAATCCCTACAATAACTAATTGAAACTAAACCACATTTTAAATGAACTCTATGTAACAGAGTGGATTAACAACCTCCATTAATACCCTGTATCACTACACTTTTACGTAGCAAATTTTCTGGAGAGAAATTCCCGACATTAATCACCATCATAATTTCAGCTGACTTCATATATCTTCAACAGATGGAGTTAGAGTCAATCTTTATCAGGGAAGCAACAATCCCTATTTGTGTGCTTGGCCACGACTAGAAAAGTTACCTTGACAGTGGGTGGAAAAGGATTTGGAGGGTTAGCAGGGGAAGGGTAGGGGCAAATGGTTAAGTAAGGCAATGGTGCCTGGATTTGTTGCCCTCAAACTCGAATCAACTGGCATCATGGACAAAGGCACTCAAATTATTGTACAACAAATCTCCTTCATTGTACATCAAGTTACCACAAAATTACATCAGGCATCGATCTTCATTATGCACGAAGTATTTAACATCTGACTTATATCGTTACACGCTCTGTAACCAACATTTGACCTACCCTGTTATACACAAGAATATTCAAAAGGTATCAAAAGTTCACAAAATAACCAAAGGTTTGTGAATTTGATTAAGAAATAGTACCCATGGCAAGGCTAACTGATCAGATTCTCTGCTGAATGGTTTTGCTCCAATTTCTCCAAGTCCCAGACTCAGGGGACCCTATTTTACTATTTTGATTTTAGGTGCCGGGCGGACTTGAATCTAGGAGTGTTTCAGATCTGGCTTTTAGACCCGTTCTCTGGCATCCCCATACACACTCTGCCTGCAAAAATATCAGCACGTCCGAATCGCACCGCACAAGCCTGTGAGCAGGGCTTAACGCGCCCGAAACATTGCAACTCCTATCGGCGCCTCCGACTGCACATGTGCAGAACAAAAAAAGATAGAATAACACTTGCCTACCACTTCATTCCCGGGCTAGATAACAACTCCCCTGGCCCCCACAGACATTGCCACACTTCCACAACACTACTGGCCCCCTTATAACCCCATCCACCCACCATCCAGCACGATCCTGGGCCCCTCCTCCCATCTTGATCAATTGGGCCAGTGGGCTGACGAATGGCAGATAATGCATTTTGGCAGATTGAACCAGGGCAGGACTTACTCAGGTAATAGTAGGGCATTGGGGAGAGTTACAGAACAAAGAGATGTAGGGGTACATGTTCACAGTTTCTTGAAAGTGGAATCACAGGTGAACAAAGTGGTGAACAAGGCATTTGGAATGCTTGGTTTCATTGGTCAGAACATTGAATACAGGAGTTGGGGCATCTTGTTGAAGTTGTACAAGACATTGATAAGGCCACACTTGGAGTATTGTGTGCAATTCTGGCCACGCTATTAAAGATATTATTAAACTAGAAAGAGTGCAGAAAATATATAGCATTTTTGGTGCTTCATTCTATGTTCAATGGAGAAATGTGAATCATGTGTTTGGCATCCCAGATTCCTCTCCCTCCCTTGCACTGAACCTTGTGTCCTGTGTTGCAGGGACAGATCCGGATGCCCTAGGGCCTTCTGCCTACTGCAGCTCCTGCCCATCCTGATCAAGACAGCTCAGATGAGTCCTCGGAGGATATGGAGTGAAGGGACTTCCAAGAGTGGAACAGTTTTGCATCAGCTTCCACCTCACAACTCACCATCCCAGGTACTGACATACTGGTGGGTCCAGGTAGTGGTGAGGCATCTGGGTCACTCTCTAGCGAGCACAACATATCTCATAGTGTACATCGGGTGGAGGAGGGAATGTCCAAGACCTCTGGCATGTGGGGGCCTGCTGGAGGTGAAGACTCAGCTGGCCCCAGGCTACATGCTGAGCCTCTGAGTTCACTTATCCCTCAGCTGCTGGAGATGCAGCAGAGCCAGAGAATGCAGGAGGGGCTGACGACCACGCTGGCCCAACTGCGAGGCTGTTGGGAGGAGTCGCAAAGCTTTCAGGTGGACCAGCTACTGCCTGAATGCATATTTCCCAAGCCAACACTACAAGGGTGGCATCTGCAGTGCAAAGACTGGGGCAGGGGATCATCACAATGACTGGCAGGCTCCAAGCAATGGCCAAGTCACAGCAGGCCATAGCTGAAGGACTGAACAGTCTTCTTGAGATTCTGTGGCCCATGGCTGGGAGGCTTGAGAACTTGCAGGAGGCCCAGCTGGACAGGGCTGAGACAAAGCAGGCTGTAGCAGCAGCCACTGAGAATGTGGCCCAGTCTCAGAGGGTCATGGCTGAAAACTTGCAGAGTGTGGCCCAGTCTCAGAGGGCATTTGCTGCAGCCATTGAGAGGTGGCCCCCGACTCAAGTGGCCATTTCAGAGGGCTTGTCCACCATGGGTAAGACGCAGGTGGTCCTCCAGGACTGGCAGTGCCAGCTGGCACCACAGCTTCTGGAGCTCACTGCAGAAGCACCACTGTCCCATGGAGTGACCCAGGGGCCCACAAGAACTCCAAGGGAGAAGGAAGGGCTCAAGTCCATGCCAGGCCTTTCAGCCAGGAGACTGTGGCTGTGACTATACCTTCTGATTCCGCCCTTCTTGATACCAGGTCGGGGCAGCGGGTTGAAAAGGGTGTTATGGAAACATCCCAGACACCTGGAAGCAGGCCAGGACCCTCAAGGTGCAGAGCTTCCAGAGGATGCCCGCCACATGCATCACAAGCCACAGGGCATGTTGGGCAGTTGGTCCCCTCCACTTCCGATGTACATTCTGGGAAGTCAGTGAGACGTAGTAGTAGTAGGCCACATAAGATTAGGAAGTTGTAGTTGCACTGAAATGGCACGGGTGAAGGGCCACACTAGTTGGAAAGATATTTACATACCTTAACTTTTTCTGTTTCTCCTGTTCACGAGTTTTTATGTTAGAACGTCTTAGTTAAACACCTTTATTGCAATTAAATGTTTTTTCACCACCCACCCATGACTAATTTGTCTCAAATAGGAATCCTCTTCCATTGATATTCACCAGAGGATGCTTCATGTTGATGTAAGTTGGGGAGCCCCCCAACACTGTTCACTGAGAAAACGAAGGTTTTGGTAAAGGGGGAACTGTTGTGGACGCAGGCATGGATCGCGCTACTCGCCTCATGCCCGACTTTACCAAGTTTTCGCACCGCAATTTGATGGTAAAATTGAGTCCAGGGTCTTGCTTCTACAGTGGTTAATCCCAAGTTACGGCTGCCAACATCTTTGTATCTCCTCATTTTAGAGATTCTGCTGGCACTGATCATGCTTCCAGTCACGTACTCCAAGAACAAGCACTAATCAATCACTGTCTTTTTGGTCACAAATATTGAGAGTTGTGCCTCTGTTGAGGGATTGTAATTCTCTCAGGAACATGACACAGAGGGATCTGAGTTCAATCATTATCGTTCAAGACATAGCAACAGCCACTGTCCAATCAATTCCTGTGTTTGTTCTATTGCTGTACATCCTGTCCTTTACTGCTCCCACAGTCCTTAGCCTATATAGAGTTAGCCCATTTAACTATCAGGCTTTGCTGATGTCTTTATGAATACCCATCAAGGTATATGTTCATTTCTTCTTCAATGCGCTTACCTGAATATCATATACTTCTGCAGTCAGTTACTATTGTCAGTTCCTGTTTGTTCTTTCCATAATCTTGATCCTGATGGTTTTAATAATAGTTGTGTTTTCAGGTCTTCAATTCATTGTTGTTGTTTGATGGGGGTGTATTCACTTATTAAACTGTGCTTTTCAGCAAAGTTGTGACCATGTGGTCACACGAATAAAACTGACCGTAACTAATGCCTGTTTTTACCCCAAGAACCAGGGAGAAACAAGTCTATCTGTAAACAACACAGCAAGAAATAGCAGCAAACATCTATGTCTTAAAACTAGAAACTGTAACCTTGTAAGGTATCTAAGGCTGTGCATTTTCAAGGACACCGATACAAAATGTTGACCCCCTAATAATAAGACTACAACCAACCAAATTAATGAATGGAAAAAAACTCCCTTTTCCCCAGGCCTGCACTGGAGATGAACCAATCATAAAACTTAGAAATTACTCATTTGTTTGTAACTTGTAAAACTTCACTATTCTTGTTTAACTGTATTTTCCTCACATGTGTATATGTGGCTTGTGAATGATGCAGCATTATATTTTCAGTGTGAACATGTGAATAAATAATTCTTTTATTTGAACCCACAGAAAGCATGCTGCTGGTTATGTAAACTGACCATACACTCAATGGGTAAGAAGCACCACATCTTCCTTTTCAAAACCACACTAATTACAAACAGTAAGAAAAGGGAACAGGGGTTTTAGTTCTCTTTCATCCCTGTTCTTAGCACTATATATAAAAACGAGACAGACCAAGTCTAGGAAACTATAGGCCAACTAATTTTGGTAAGTGTAAGAAAAATAACACAATGTTTACTCAAAGATGTAATAGAACAATATCTAGAAATCTAAAATATTATAAAGAATAATCAGCATGGATTTCAAAAAAGGAAGGTCATGCTTAACCACACTTATTAAACTATTTGAAGTGAATAGAAAGAATAGATAAGTGTAATGCAGTACATGTAATACATTTGAGTTTCAAAAAACCTTCACAAAGGTACCACATAATAGATTCAAGACTAAGGTCAAAACATGAAAAATCAGTGGACAGTAGCAGAATGGATAGCAAACTGAGTACATAAAGCCAGAAAAAAAACAGAAGGTTGGAGTATTCAATGTATTCAAGAGGCAGCTCGAATAGCACTTGGAGCTAATGGGATCAAACGTTTTGGGGGGGGGGGGGGGGACGGGCGGGTGAAACAAGGATTAGGCTTTTGAATTGGACGATCAGCCATGATCGTGATGAATGGCAGAGCAGGCTTGAAGGGCCAAATGGCCTCCTCCTGCCCCGATCTTCTATGTTTCTATGTTTTAGGTTTGAATTGATAAATGATAGGAAATAGTATTCCACAAGGACCAGTGCTAGGATCCCTTTTGTTCACCATTTGGTTAAGTAATTTGGGCTTGGGAATCTGAAACACAATTTCAAAATCTATCAGCGATGCCAAATTGAGGGGGGCAGGGAAGGACAGTTAATACAAAAAATGACCATGACTAAATAGAGGAACATATAAACACTTTTGCAGAATGGAGTGTAAATATCAAATAAATTTCAAGGCAAGTGTGAGGCTATACTGTCACAAAGAAAGAATAAGGAGGCTATTGTTATGTTGTGACACATTGACATGATCAAAAGGTACTTATTAATAAGAGAAACTTGGTACAGAGGTTTGCAGCTCTCGACTGCCTTGGAGTCTAGAGCTGCAAACCCTGGAGTCCTTATATGTCTGCTCAATGATCCTGCCTCAGAGAGGACTCCAGCCTCTGGAGTAATCACTCATTCTCAATTAGTCCCTCAAGTCAAGTGATTCATTTCTGCTGTACTGTCTTAAAGAGACAAATACCACATACACAACAGCTACATACTGCTTAGGTAATAAAAGTCTAACTGTCGTAAAGAAATAAAGCAGTATGCAGACAGAAATCACTAAAAGTATTGATGCAAGGTTAATAAAACCAGTTAAAAGCAAACAAATCATATGGGCTGGGGGGATATAATTGAAAAACAGAGAAGTTATGTGAACTTACAAAGAATCTTGAATAGACTACACTTGGAACATAACGCACAGTTCTATTTTCCATCTTAAAACAGAAACACTGGAAAAAGTTGCACAAAGATTCACATGGTTGTTACCAGAACTGAAAGAATACATTTATCAGGAAACACTAAACAAGCTAGGGCTTGTTTCTGGAGTAAAGATTGAGGAGTCACTGGAGCAGCTTTTAATATGATGATAGGATTTTTTTCAAGTAGACATTGGAGAGTCCAAAACCAAATGTTGGTAAGGTAGCAATTCAGCAGGAAAATCAAGTAAAATTTATTTACTGAAAGAATGGTAAGGCCTTGGAACTCAAAACCACATGGAACAGTTGAAACAAATAGCATATGCATTTAAAGGGAATTTAGATAAGCACTTGAGAAAGGAATGAATGGATACATTATGTTAGAGAAAGAGTGGGGACGAAGAGAGGGAGTGGTTAATGTAGATCATCAGATTGTATCAGTGGTACCAAATGGCTCATTTATGTGCTGTAGATTCTAACTGACTATATATAGTTATTTGTATAGCTGCTTGGCAGCAAAGTTAGGCATCACCACGGCACAATCCAACCCCAGTATAACCATAATTTATTATGGATTTTTGTTTGTTAATTAGAATCCCCAACATTCTGGCGCTTTAACTACAGGATCTTTTACCTCCAAGCACCTAACTCAGACAATACCTGTTTCCCCCAAATATCTTTATGCATTTCCAACAATTTTTAAAAAGTTACATGGGTAAGATATGTATAGCAGGACAAGGGGCAAACACAGGCAATTGGGACTAACTTAGGGGCTGGAAAAAGGGACGGCATAAACAAGTTGGGCCGAAGAGCCTGTATCCATGTTGTAGACCTCTATGACATTCTTCCTATTTTTTTGATATCCTCGTGATGCTATTCGCAGCTGGTGTCCAGGTTAATCTTCAATTTCTGGGGACGCCAAGGAGAGTGAACAGTTGGGCAATACTACCGTGTGGTTAATAAACACTTTTCTCCAAAAAGCAATCAGCACTAATCCTTCGGGCATGAGTTCAGCATTTCATCACCAATTGGTTGGTTCGTGTGGACCTACCTACGGGTCACATGGGTGACTGGATCCGCCCGCTTTCCCAGTGCACTGTCTGTGGAGCGGCGGCTGGCGACGTGTTGACGTTGAGAGGAGTGAGGAGCACGGTGCTGTGGGGTTTATTGCTCTGAAGGGGTATGTGTGATAGGGTTGCTGCTTGTCTCGCAGTGCTGGACTGAGGTAAGAGAGGGTGTCGCCTGCTGCTTGGGGGGGGGGGGGGGTGTCGCAGTGATTCGCCGTTGCTGAGGATCGCGCTCAGGCTGCAGCCTCGACCAGCGCGTGATCCTGTTTGCTTCCACCGAAGGCTGCTGGCCGGGGGAGCGCCGCGCGCTGTTGTTGTTGCCCCCGGGTGCCGCGCGCCGCTGCCGTTACCCGAGTCCGGGTGCCTCGCGCCGCTGCCGTTACCCGAGTTCGGGAGCCTCGCGCCGCTGTAATCATCCTCACTCCAGGGGTCTCAGGCGCAGCTACTGCTGCTGCTGTGGACACCCCTGCCGCGCCCGGGAGGGGGGAGCGCT
The DNA here is from genome assembly GCF_965287045.1 of Carcharhinus amblyrhynchos. Lineage (NCBI taxonomy): Eukaryota > Metazoa > Chordata > Chondrichthyes > Carcharhiniformes > Carcharhinidae > Carcharhinus > Carcharhinus amblyrhynchos. The sequence goes on along the minus strand of NC_137331.1, from coordinate 80,544,898 downwards.
TCGCTGCAGTTAACATTGTGTCCTTGCTTGGGGGTGGCCATTTGAAGCCGGTTGCTCGTTGAGCGAGGGCAGGGGGTAGGAGGGAGCCGCAATGTTTCCAAACACGCCAGTAAGTTGGAGGTGGACTCGGAAGAAAAGAAACTGGTTTGCTTCAGGGAATGAATCCAGTTTATAATGTCTGTCCGCCTGGCCTCCATTACCGCAGGACGGCATCCAAGCGCCTGCGATGTGAAGCAATCGGCATATAACACTGAGAGATGCTGTGTGTTGTATACTAAATACCCGCGGCTTTTAATGTGTTACCTAAATGGCTTAAATTTCATGTAGGTACATTTCACGAACAGCTCTAACTGCCCCAAGTTTCACAAGTTTGCATAAGCCATTTGGACGGGAACGAAATTAATCAGTCCCTTTACTGGCAGGAAGAAAAGTTGAATTTTCCGTACTGAGACTTGAGAAGTGTCAGGTTTTGGCGAGTGTGGAAATATCTACACAACTGTGTCAGGGCTTAATGCAGTGGTGGAGGTGATGGATGGTTTATAGTATTTGGTGCTTAGAGCTTCTCTGCTGGACAGCATGGTGAGAAATGCACCTGGTGCTGAATCATTGGATTGGTTGGATACGTTGGTTTGGGGTGGTCGTCAACATAAATATCGCTGGCAGGTGGACTTGCGTCTGCTTTTTGACCCTGTGGCTCGATTTATGGATTTAAGATGTCAGTCTTTGCTCAATAATAGCATGCTCACATTTGAGTCAAAAGGGTTCAAGTCCCACTCCCAGGTCTTGAGCACAGAATCAAAACAGACACCATTGAAGGACTGGGCACAATCTTACCACAGTAAGAAGTCTCAGAACACCAGGTTAAGAGTCCAACCAGTTTACTTAATAGTAATCCCACAAGCTTTCAGAAATGGTGTTCCTTCATCAGGTGTGGAATAAATAATGACGAACTGGCAGCAAAAATGCAGATGGCACCATTAATGTTAGTGAAAATTATTGCAAGTCATGTGATATAAAGTAGTCCATTATCTCTTGAAATCACAACCCTTCACTATTGTCTTGCTTTACCTGCATAAGTTTATAATGACAATTAGTGCATATGCATCTGTATTGAGCTCCAATTCAGTCACCACTTTAATGAACAACAATATTTATGTTTTACCATTATATATAACAACATAGACAACCAACCCACCCACCTCTTTTGCCTTTCTCCGATTGTCTATTTAATGAATCCGACGCTCTAATTTTAAACTGCCAAGCCCAGTAGCTACTTGAAGCAGTGTAATGCTACTTGCATGATACTTCCTGGTATTTGCTCTAAAGTGGCACATTCACCTCCTCATCTTGCTTGGGTTGTGCCCAAGAGAGTAGTTTCAAATTTGTTTTCAACTCTTAAAGAACAAAGAAAATTACAGCGCAAGAATAGGCCCTCCAAGCTGGCACTGACCATGCTGCCCGACTGAACTAAAACCCCTTAGCCCTCTGGGGACAATATCCCTCCATTCCCATCCTATTCATGTAAAACTTCTATAACCTATGAGACAAAGGAGACCTTTCAGCCTTGAAAAATCTTTGTTCCTCAGCTCACTAACACTTGTTTCTGTTTCACTTCTAGTCATGTTCCTATATGAAAAATGCCAAAATAACTTTGTTAATTTTAAGGGGTTATGTATGTTTGGTGGTTTAATCATGAATTGTTTTAGCTCTCCATGAAATCAGTTCTGTTCCAGCGTATTCTGTTTGCCTTTCAGGTGTAATATTTCACTTTTTTAAAAAATTTGCGTATCTTTATGTTTTATAGTTTGTAAGGCAAAATTGATTTGCCACCTCTTATGCCTGACGGGAAGAAACTAGTTCCAGCAAGTGTGCCAATCGAAGGATGACCACTTCATTTGTTCCTGTGCCTATACCAGTAGGAAATTCCTCTTCTGGAACAGCTACAAGTAGAAGTCGGAGAAGTTCTTCACTTCAGTCTTTGGACAGTGTATCCAGTTCAAATTCATCAAAAGGTCAAGTTGGTAATTCTAATGGATTTAGAAAGACAGTTACCTCTGAGCACCTAGCTTCTACAGACTTGACAAATAATAGTCCTTTACTACGAACTAAGCTCAATGGTGCAAATTCATCGATTGAGTACTCTTCCAAACCTGTGGAGTCTGAGAAAGAGACTGAATCAGCAAACTGGGAAGAGAGACCTGCTACACCTACAATGTTGGGATATGAAGTTATGGAAGAAAGGGCGAAATTCACTGTAAGCTAACTTTGACTTTTGTACCTGGGTGCTGATCTGATCTGATCCTTGTGTCATTTGTGTACTTTGCATGAAGTGATTCAATTCATTTGGATTCACTGGGTTACTGTTGTCCCTTTTCCTGCTGACTTGTAAAACCTGCTTGTTTTGTTTTTGCTAGAGTGTCTTCAAAAATAATTAGCATTGCTCTGACTTTATAGTTGGTATTCATCCAACACAGCAAGTCCTAGGACTCCCCACCTACTTTGACCTCTAAGTGAGACATATCAAAGAAATAGGAACTGAAAGTACTGCTTGCTTGGGCAGAGCAAAAACTTCTGCAGCTATTGTGTATCTGTTTCTAATCTTTTGATTTCTTATGGTGGGTATGGGAAATTACTATCAGTGGATGAACCAAGTATGGGGGATTGATGAAGGGTGCTATGGAATACATGTTTGTTCTTCTCTTTTTGAAAGGATTCTAATACTGTTACCCACTTACAACTATAAAGTTACCTCTTGTGCAACCATCATGTAAGTTGCTTAGCATGCTTGTCATTAGAGGAACTCCTGAGAGGATTTTCACTCACTGCCATCAACTAAAAATGCCTGCAAAGGCAAAATAAATACAGCATGTAGCAGAATGCAGTTTGACTTGTGTTCTCTAAATAATGTCTAACCATGTAGATCAGTGCTTCTCGAACTTTTTCCCAATATGACCCCAATTTAATGCTTGAAAACTGGTACAATCCCAGAAAGAGCGAGAACGGAGCGGTGCCAGTGGCACTTATTGAGCAGGAAGATGGCAGCAAATTTGACTCTAACAGGGCCTAGGAGCTGAGGGATGTGCGTGTAGTGAAGCCTGGACACCAGTCCAGAATTGTCCCTGCAGAGTCGTTGCTTGAAAGTAACCATTGTTGCCTATGAGCTTGCAATCCTAAATGACTGTCCCATCCAATGTGGTCCCAGCATTTAGGAACCACATATAGACCTTCACTAGTCATTTGAAACTAAAGAAATCACAGATGGAAATTTCCTGCTTGCACAACTTGCCCTACACTTTCTTAATTCACTCTGTTGTATAAATCGTACACTTTTATGACTGCAGTTAATAATGTTGAGGAAGTCTTGGCTGAAAATTTTGAAAATGTATTGTAGAATATAGGATGGATAGCGACAATGTAACAGCGTAGCTCATTGATAACTTTTAGAATTTGACAAATTAATTTTTTATTAAAAAATGATAGTTTAGAAAATCTTACAAAACAACCCCAAACGTGCTTCACCAAAGGCGCACAAAGCTATATTTTCCGGCAACCGTTCTGATAGATTCTTAAAATCCAGGAAATATTACCAAAGCTAAGAAATTGCTTTTGCTTTAAACAGAAGTACAGTTCACAACTTAAGAATAAATCCATGCTGATGTGGTTTTCATGATGTGGAGATGCTGGCGTCGGACTGGGGAAAAAACAGTAAGAAGTCTGGCAACACCAGGTTTAAGTCCAACCGATTTATTTGATAGTAAACTCACAAATATCAAATAAATCAGTTGGACTTAAACCTGGTGTTGTCAGACTTCTTACGATGTGGTTTTCCACAGCGAAACTCAAAGCCAACTGTTTCTGTGGACAAACATCTTCCTGGCTGAAATCTAAATTGGTTTTCTTCAATTAAAAGATTTTAACTGCACATTCCAAACACAGGAGGTGGTTTTCAGCAGGACTCTGCACACCACTTGCTACAGCTGAAACCCTATTCCCATAAATACCCATTTTACCCATTTCATCTTAGTTCTTCTTTATCTTCAGATGTCCCTTTGAAAACTCAGGTTCCCAAATATTGAAACCTTGTTTTCAACACTATTTTTGGGTCTGTAAATTTTTAAAACACTTGCTCATATTTACTCATGAATCTCCTATAAAACACCACCATTCTTTGGCATCTTAGAAACTCCTGTGAAATACAATTGCTGCAGATCATTTCACATTTTTATGTCCAAATGCAAACGGAGAAAGTTCAAAACGGAGGACAGAGATCACAGTCTGCAGTTGAGTCCAGAATGCTGTAAAGTGCCTAATCAGAAGTTGAGGTGCTATTCCTTGAGCTTGCATTGGGCTTCACTGGAACATTGCAGCAGGCTGAGGATAAAAGCGCAGTTATGAATTGAAAAGTGACCTGGAAGTTCTGGGTCATGCTGGTGTTCTGCAAAGTGGTCACCCAATCAGCTTTGAAAAGGAGACCACATTGTAAATAGTGAATACAGTACATTAAATTGAAGGAATGTAAGAATGTGACTTGGATGTAGGAGTAGGCCATCCAAATTTGCTCTGACATTCGGCAAGGTCAAGACTTCCGGTTATGGTCTTAACTATACTCTTGCCTGCTCTCCATTACCCTGGATTTTCTTTTGTCTACCAAAAATTTGTCTAACTCTACATTGACTAAATTCAATGACTCACCCTTTGTTGTTCTCTGAGGAAGAGAATTCCACATCATAATGACCCTCAAGAAAAAAGCCCTTCATCTCAGATCTCTTTATTTTTAAACTGTGTCACTTAGTTGTAGTCTTTCCCACAACTAGAAACGTCCTTCCAATATCCATCCTGTCAAGTCCCCTCTGGTTCTTACATGTTTCAATAAGGATCACCTCTCATTCTTCCAAATTTTAATAGGTATTGTCCCAACATGTTCAAACTTTTGTTTAAACAGATTCCTTAGATTAAATGCGAATTGGAGATTTGCTAGAAAAAAATTAAAATGTTGCAGGGAATGAGCAGAAGACTGGAATTAGACTAGGTTTGTGTAGAAAAATGCCACTGCGGACTTGATATGTCCATCGATCTGTTTCTGAGGCATAATGTTTCAGTTCTATATTTCAGAAATCTGAAATTCATTTTTTTCTCTTTTCTACTCTAATATGCAGACCAGCTTTAAAAATAATTGTGTGGTTAAGGTCTGAAACCTTTGGAAAGTAAGCAGACTAGGTAGCAGTGCCACTGTGCATGCAGATGTATCCTGTTATGTAAATCTTTCTTGGTTTCAGTTACTGTTCAGGTTTTAATTTGAACTGTTTTTAATAAAAGTATTTTTGAGTGTCTCATGGCCCATCATTTGTCATGATCCCAGCCAAAACTACTGGACAATCGGGTCGAAGAGCTCAATAGGTCATAACTTTTTTGTTTAGAAACATGCATGAACAGAGTTGCATGACTGCTGATTAACTTTTAACAAAATAATAAAACATTATTAAACAGGAAAAAATTAACTAGAATGCACTACTCCCCATTTCCACTGCACCTTTTATAGATATGTACAGATTTCTAAGGATTACACAAGTTACAAAAAATATTAAACTCTAACATTCTCGGTAGGTACACAATCCATGTAAACCAACAGGCGAAATGTGGTCAGATACACCACACTCTGAAACCAAGTGACAGATGCCAGTACAACTTTCCCTTTTCCAAAGATGCTTAGCGCACTTTGAGCCAACTGGTCTCGCTGGAATCTGATACTACATAAATGTTTCTCAAGTCCACTCTTGAGGGGGAAAAAAACCTTTAGAATCTTCTCCCAAGCAACACTTTCTCTTGGATGCTTTCACCAAATAACTACTTCAGGATTTCAGTGTCTCCTTTCAGTATTCCTCTCCCTAGGATTGCACATACATTCAAGCTTCATTGCTATCTCCCCAGTATTCAGCCATGCCACCAGAAACCACTACTTCAAAGGGTATATTAAGACCATAGAATCCCTACAGTGCAGAAGAAGCCATTCACTCCATCAAGCCTGCACTAATTCTTTGACAGACTACCTTACCTAGGCCCTCTTCTCCTGCCCTAGCCCATATTTTCCCATGGCTCATCCATCTAACTGTATATTTGGACACGAAAAGCCAATCCACCTAACCTGCACATCTTTAGACTGTGGGGGAAACCAGTGGAAATCATGCAGACATTGGAAGAATGTGCAAGTGCCACACAGTCACCCAAAGTTGGAATTATACTCAAGTCCCTGGAGCTGTGAGGCAGTAGTGCTAACCATCGTGTCACCAAACTTTTGACTGACCTCGCATCTGATTTCTGAACTTTCTTTTATTCATTTGGGAAGTCTGCTCCCTGCAGCACTTCTTGTCCTGCCCAGCTCATCCTGGCTCCAGGTTAAAAACTAAACTCAAGTTCTTTGTAACCTGGAATCTTCCATGGTTGCTAAGCAGCAATCTAGTTTACCTTCAAAGTCTGCTTACTTTCAGAATGCAGGCACAGTTTAAAGTGATTAAAACTGACAGACATGCAGGAATCTTTTGATCCTTGTACAGAACACAAACTTGTTTACACTGCACATTGTTTCTAAAGCCACAAATACAAATATGGATTATTTAAAACTGTTTTCTGACTGTAGTTCTGAATTTTTAATTTTTGGTTTTAATTTCAGTTGAAGTTATGTACATATGTTTTCAGGTAACCAGTGTTGCATATCAACTTGATATGGACATGGTGCTGCTAACTCCTTTCCAATTTGGAGATATTGGGAACTGGAGAAACCACTGTTGAATTTGAATGACTGGAAGATAAAACCAGTAAAGTCATTTGAGAAACTTTGCAACTTTAGCATCATTTTTAATATTCTCTTAGAAATTAGTGATAATGTAGAGACAATTGTATGTGATTTTAAAATGGCATATGGTTTGATCTAATGACAATAGGTTTTGTCATGGAATAAATGGGACTTTTTCCAATTGGCAAACAGTGATTTATGAGGTACCGCAGGGATTTGTCAGGACCCCAACTGCTAACATTATCTCCCAATTGGCAGATGACAAAGTTGGATGGAGTGGTGAGCTGTGAAGAGAATGCAGAAATGCTTCAGCGTGATTTCAACAGGTTGAGTGAGCAGGCATATGCATAACAGATGTAGTATAATGTGGATAAATGTGAGGTAACCCACTTCAGTAGCAAAAGTAAGAAGGCAGATTATTATTATTTGGGTGTAAATTGAGAGAGGTGGATACTCAGCAACACCTTGGTGTCCTCGTGCTGAAAGTAAGCGCACAGTTGCAGCAGACAGTAAAGAAGGCAAATGGTATGTTGGCCTTTATGGTGTGAGAATTTGAGTATAGGAATAGAGATGCTTTATTGCAAATGGATAGGACATTGGTGAGGTCACAGCTGGAATATTGTGTGCATTTTTCTGTCGTTATCCTGAGGAAGAACGATCTTGCTACAGAGGAAGTGCAGCAAAGGTTTATCAGGCTGATTACTGGGATGGCAGGATTGTTATATGAGGAGAGATTTAAATCGATTAGAATTATATTTATTGGCATTTAGAAGAGTGAGAGGAGATTTCATAAAAACTTGTAAAATTCTAACAGGATTAAACAGGGTATATTCGGGAAAAAATGTTTCCAGTGGTGGGGAGTCCAAAACTGGGGGTCATAGTTTGATAAGGGGTAAACATTTTAGGACTAAGGTGAAGAGAATTTTTTTTTCACCCAGAGATGGTGAATTTGCTAATCACAAAGTAGTTGAGGCTAAAACATTGTAAGATTTTAAGAAGGAATTAGATCTAGCTCTTGGGGCTAAAGGGATCAAAGGATATGAGAGAATGGTAGGATCACAATATTGAATTTGATGATCAGCCATGAACATAATGAAGGGCAAAGCAAGCTAGAAAGCCAAATGACCTCTGCCTGTTTCTATATTCAATGTATGTGTGTCATCTTTACAATTGTATGAATTTGTATTTTTTTCAATAATAGTAACTTTATATTGTACCTTGAATATGGAATAAGTCCCAGGATGGTTCATAGAAAAATGAGGAAGTTTGTTGATTTAAAAAGTTAGAAAGTCAATGAAAATTGGTATTAAGAAAGGTCTTGAGGAGAGGTGGGGCTAGCAATTCTAAGGAGTGAGACCTAGGTGGCTGAAGGCATAATGAATAATATGCAAGAAGAGATGTCAGTCAGTGGAACTCAGCTCAGCAGGGGCTAGTGGAGGTTTTACAAAAAGGTGTAAAGAAATTTAAACATAAAAATTTTATATTTGATACATTTGGAGATAGACAAAAAGGGAAAGAATGGTTTGATTTGTGATGAATATGAAGCACCTGAAAGCCACTTACGATGTTCCGATGTGAACTGCATTGGTGTGTTATATACTTGTACTGACATAAGTAGCAGGTGAAATTGAGGTGATAATCAGAAATGAGTCCACATTGTAAATAAGGCAAGGAAATTGTTAATTTCAGTTTCTGGCAATCTAAGAAAAAGGTACAAATGATGTGAAATATTTTTGAAACATTTCCAGAGGGTAGGTGCAGATGTGGGAATCTCAATGTTTTTGTGTCAGTTGTGTAATTTTCAGCTGCTGGAAGCAAAGGGCAGTAGTAAACAGCTTGAATACTGGGAGAAAACATTAAAAATAGGAGTAGGATAGTGAAGTCTCTCCTCATTTCAGTCCTAAATAGCCTATCCAGTATCCTGAGACTGTGACCATTCATTCTAAAATCCTCTTCCCAGTCAGTTCTGCATCTAATCTGTCCACTCTTGTCAGAATTTTATGTTTCAATGAGGCCATGACTCCTCTTCTGAGTTCTCGTAAATACAGGATTAGTCGACCCAATCTCATGTGACAATCCTGCCATCCTGGGAGTCAGTCTGGGGAGTCTTTGCTACACTCCCTCTATGCAAGTATATCCTCCCTTGGGTAAGGAGACTAAAACTGTGCATGATATACTGAAACTGTAGTTTTTGTCAGCTGTTGAGCAAGGCAACTCAGTTTGTCCTAATGATGATGCTGGTATTCAGTGCTTGGTTTCTGAGTTTTGTTACTTATGGATAGCTGATATTGGTGCTGGCATTCACTACTCTTCTGCAAACCTGTGATGTAGAACATAGAACACTACAGCACAAACAGGCCCTTCGGCCCACGAGTTGCGCCGATCACATCAACACCTACCAACGTACAGACCTATCTATAACCCTCAATCTCATTAAACCCCATATACTCATCCAGAAGTCTCTTAAAAGACCCCAGCGAGTTCGCCTCCACCACCACTGACGGCAGCCGATTCCATTCACTCACCACCCTCTGAGTGAAAAACTTACCCCTAACATCACTTCTGAACTTCCCTCCTTGCACCTTAAATCTGTGTCCTCTCGTAGCAACCATTTCAACCCGGGGAAATAGGGTGGACTCTCAGAGGCTATCTATTCCTCTCAACATTTTGTAAACTTCTATCAGGTCGCCTCTCGACCTTTGTCTCTCCAGGGAAAAGAGTCCCAGCTCCCTCAACCTAACTTCATAAGGCATGCCTCCCAGTCCAGGCAACATCCTTGTAAATCTCCTCTGTACCCTCTCAATAGCTTCTACATCTTTCCTATAGTGAGGCGACCAGAACTGCGCACAATACTCTAAATGAGGCCTGACAAGGGTCTTATAATGTGATAAAGCACTGATCATGACAATGGTCTAATGCAGTAGAATGTGCCCAGCATTGCATTTACAGTTGTGCTGTAATTCTGTCTGTATATTCAGCATATCTTTGCAAGTGGTGATCTATTGAAAGTGTTAATTTATAGAAAAATATATATTATGATCTCAGAAAATTAGTCCAAGTTTTTAATCATAGAAATATTGCACTTTGAAAAGCTTACTAATTAAATCCTACAGTGGTGATTTCAGTCTCAGGTTAAAAGAGAAATCAATCAGAGTTGTGTTTCCAATATTGGTGGGATTGCATTATGCCTATGTAATAATCAAATAGTTCTTTGTGAGCTCTGACAAAGGTTTATCCAGACTTGAAACATTAGCTCTATTCCCTCTCCACAGATGGTGTCAGACCTGCTGAGATTATCCAGTAGTTTCTGTTTTAGTTCAGCTGTTAATGGATTTTGATTTGCATATGGTATTGCTACTTGGATAAGTTGCCAGACAGCCTCCAGCAAGAGTCTTCATCTTTGGGACAGAAAGACCACATGGAAAGGGAAAAAATATTTGTCTTATTAAGAATGAAAGTTCAAGATCTTTTTGTCTCAGGTTTAACTAGCTGACTCAAATTTTAACTAGGTACGACAATGAAGCAAACAGACCAGGAAGTTTCAAAGATTAGATTCCTTGACTTAGTCTGTTTGCTTAACATGGTCATGGCAACATTAGAAACGTTGTACAATTTTTTTTTGACTGAATATTTCAACAGGTCCGGCTCCACATCAGTGTTCATCCATCAATTCTTTCTGGAGTTTGATTATCTGGATCTCAGCTGAGGACAGGCTTGGATGTGGCTGTTCTTAAAGTCAATTTATTTATTAGTCTCACAAGTAGGCTTATGTTAACATTGCAATTAAGTTACTGAGAAGGCCCCCTTGTTGCCACACTTCGGCACCTGTTTGGGCATGCTGAGGGAGAATTTAGCATGGCCAATGCATCTAACCAACACATCTTTCGGATTGTCAGAGGAAACCCATGCAGACAAAGGGAGAACGTGTAGACTCCACACAAACAGTGACCCAAGCCAGGAATCCAACTGGGGTCCCCAGCATTGTGAGGCAGCAGTGCTAATCACCATGCCACCCTTACTGTTTTGTCATAGTCAAAGATGACATTTGGCTTACAAACAAATAGAAATAAATTACTTCAGAATGCTGGAATCCATAGAAACATAAAATCATTAAATCAACATATTTCAGACTATGGCTAGGCAAAGATTGCTAAAACAAAATTGGGAACATAGAGTCTTTATATGCTATTCTCTTTTTCCTGTAAATAAAAAGGAATATGACCAAAAGTTTCTCTTTAAGGACAGTTAACTGTTCGGCTGTAAAATATGTCCTTGTAACCTCTAGAAATGACCGTGGACATTACTTCTCTCATTGAACCAGATATATCGTGGAGCTTAAAATTCAGGCTTAAAGCTTGCTCTTAGTACTTTTGCTCTGACCAACTCAATTGCTGTAGAAATAATTGCAAGAATAAAACGCAGTAGACCGAATTCAGATCGCATAACAATTAGGACAATATTTATTTTAGATCCCTGTTTAAATGTAAGCATACATTTGGCCAAGTGTATAATATTCTTTTTCTGTAAGCAATCTTCATTGGATGGGAGAGGGGAGAAAGGCAAATTTATAGCTGTTTGAAATTGTGGATGGCTTTGATAGAGTAATAAGGAGAAATTTGTTTCTGGTGGCAGAAGAATTAATGACAAAAGGGCACAGATTCAAGCTGATTAAGCCATGGAAAAACAGTTTTACTGAGTTGTTGAGGTCTGGAACCCTGAAAGGGTGCAGAGCCTTTGCTACACTCCCTCTATGCAAGTATATTCTCTCTTGGGTAAGGAAACTAAAACTGCGCACAATACTCTAGGTGTGATCGCACCAAGACCCTGTACAATCCCTCCTTCCTCGCATTGCTGTGTGCACCTGCCTCCCCCTCGCGGTCGCGTGTGTGCAAGAGGGAAGCGGTGTTATTCTACAAGGCCACCCATGTATATACACGCCATGGTGAAGGTGGCATGCACAGGCGTGAGGGAGGAGTGTGTATTTGTGTTGCTTTTGGGTATGAGTCTGTGTGTATGCATGGCTGAAATGAGAATCCAGCTCTCTAGCAGTACTTCCAGTAATAAATAAATTTTCTGAGTACGAGGTCAGCATTACTCCTTCCTTGAAAAGTGACAAAAAGGTAAAACTTGGATGTGTTTGTTGAATACGAGAACTTTTTAATTATAATAAATGTGTGTATATTTAAAAGAGATAGAAAAGACTTATAGATTTGGCATGTTTGTGCCTTTGTACAATAATAACTTTTTTTGTGCTTTAACCCTTAAGTATAAGAATATTTCTTAAGATTCCATCTTTATTCTTGGGAGGTCACAAGTGTTCCATGGCTGGAAATGTTTGGGAAGCCCTGTTCTAGTATGGCACACAAGTTACTCATTTCACCCTAAGTGGAAGATAGCTGATCCAGACTCTGCTCAAGATTCAGGTGTGCACCTCACAGAGCAGGAACTCTTCTTCAATTCCTTTCCCACTTTGTCTCTCCAGTATAACAGAGCACACAAGATTGAAAAATGTTTGCTTTGGAGGAGAAGTTTGATTTCCGTTTTCAAATCAGCTTTAGTTTGTATTGAATATCTAAATATTAAACAGTTAAATTAAACATTTTTTAAAAACCTACACAATTTTTTATGCATACTATTGTTATCTTGTTAATCATAGGTTTACAAGATACTTGTTAAAAATCATCTAGATGAGAGCTGGGTGGTTTTTAGGAGATACACAGACTTTTCACGCCTGAATGACAAGGTTTGTAACTTTTTATTGTTAATAGAAAAATGATGTTAAAGTAGTACTAAAGACAAACTTATTATTGTAAAAATGGAGATGAAACATTTCTGCATATGTGCATACACTCAAACCTGTACGTCTCACCTGCAAAAGCATCACCCTAACTGAATAGCTGGCATATGAAATGCCTGGGCAAACATCAAAAAAAATCCCAAAATTGAAACTTTGTTTTTCAGCTGCACTCATGAGGTTTTTTTAATGATTTGAATTTTGACAGCTCATTCAGTATATGTACTGTCTGGTATGTTACTGAGCCAAACAAACTGTACAGCCATATGTACAGTCTGCTGAGTTTGGCTTCCATTAGGGCCAGTGAGCAGGTTATTGCTGAGTAAGTATTGTTTGATAGTAGTGTCAGCTACACTTTGTTGCTTTACTGCTGCAACACCAATAAATGCGTAGCATCAGACTAGGCTGAATATTTATCCATTGAGCTAGATGAATAAGGATGGGCAATAAAAATCACCCAGCAGCATTGCCCACCTGCTGGAAATACATATTTTATAAATCAGATGTTCTAAAGTTTTTTGCCCTAGATTTTCAAAATGATTCTATTGATTAAAGATAAATTGTTCTCTTGCAAATGATTAGGACATAATTAGGAAGGTAAATGTAATGTTGTCATCTATTGCAAGGGGAACGAAATATAAAAGCAAAGAAGTTTTGCTACAGTTGTGTTGCTGAGATCACATCTGGAGTAGTGTGCAGTTTTGGCCTCCTTATGAAAGGATATAAAAGCAGTAAAAACAGTTTGAAGACAATTCACTTGACCGGTTTTTCTCTCTTATGAGGAAAGGTTAGACACGTTGGGCCTGCACCTGTTCGAGTTTGGAAAAATGAGATGTGATCCTATTAAAACATATAAATTCCCAAGAAGAATTAACAGGATGGACACTAAGTGGATTTTTTTAAATTCTTTCACTGGATGTGGGGCTTGGTTTTAGGCAAGCATTTACAGTCCATCTCTAATTTCCCTTGACAAGATGGTGGTGAACTGCCTTCTTGAACCACTAGTCCATGTGGTATAGGTACACTCACGGTTCTGTTGGGAAGTGAGTCCCAGGATTTTGATCCAGCGACAGACTCTCACTTGGGGATAGTTTAAAAATAAGGGCTATCCCATTTAAGACAGATGATGAGAATTTCATGAGTTGTTCAATGAACTCTCTTTCCCAGGAAGCACTGGAGGCCAGTTCATTGAATGTTTTGATGGCTGAGTTAGTAAGATCCTTGGCTAACTAGGGAGTCAAAGGGTATAGGCTGTAGACAGGATAGTGGAGTCGAGATTACATTTGGTTCTTCCATGATTTTATCAGATGGTAGAACTGGCTCGAAGGGCCAAATGGCCTACTCTTAATTCATATTTTTGTATAAATGGTTCCTTTTTGACATGAATTGATTACATTTTCATTTTTATTAAGTGATATGATCTTACTGTGGCTCTAGCATGGTCAATGCACTTATCCTACATAGTTGTGGGCACCTTGAAGAAACCCACGCAGACATGGGGAGAACGTGCAAACTCCACAAAGACTGTCACCCAAGACCAGAATTGAACCTGGATCCCTGATGCTGTGAGATAACAATGCTTGCCACAGTGCTGTCCTACAAAAAAATTATTAAGGCTGATGTACTAGCGAGGATATGTTGCTGCCAAGGAAATTCCATTTTAACCAGTAAAGCAAAAAATGACATTCTTCAAATTTTTCCAGTTAAAGGAGATGTTTCCTGGTTTTCGTCTGGCACTTCCCCCAAAACGTTGGTTCAAGGACAATTATGACCCTAACTTTCTGGAAGACAGACAACTAGGACTGCAGGCATTTCTGCAAAATCTCGTAGCGCACAAAGATATTGCTAACAGGTATGTAAGCTTTCCAGGCATCATGCCTAATGTGCATAGTTTGTCCAACATCACAACAGTGACTAGATTACAAAAGTACTTTGCAACTTATATTTATATTGGTTGTGTTTTTCTTTAAGTAAGCGTTTTCCTGAGTAATCAGGAGATTAATTTATTTGTATTTATCTCCAGGAAAACTAATTGTCGAGAAGCCCAATTTTAATTAAGCAACTGAAGATGTTTTCCTGTAGGGCCATTTTTTTTAAAAGATGTCAAAAATATTCTACAGACTCGTAGAATATTTTGAAGGGAACACTAATTCCCTTAAATGTCGGGCTATGAATGTGAATATTTGTCCCATGAAAGCATGGTGATTAAAAACAGTGAGTTCAATTTCTTTGGAATTTGCTGAATAATAAGACATGCATGGCATATTCTGTTGTTATAAACACAGTGCCAATGCCGTTTGTAGCACCACAGTTGTTGATTCAAATTTTAACAGTGGCTAACATTTTAATTTGAGTTTTTATTTGGTTATAGCATTTTCGTCTTCTGTGACGAAATTGTGGGAACCTTAAGATAAAGGCAAAATACTGCAGATGCTATAATTTGAAACAAAAGCAGAAAATGCTGGAAAATCTTAGGTCTGACAGCATCTGTGGAGAAAGAATAGTTTTGAGTCTGGATAATCCTGTCAAACCTGCTGAGATTTTCCAGCATTTTCTTTTTGATTGTGGCAACCTTGGTTTTCTTTCAGGCCCAGTTGTAAGAGATGGATGCACCTTACTTTTGCATTCTATGCTTGCCAATGAGAAGTTATGGGAGTGGAAATCATCATGCTTTGCAATTAATTAATATTGACACTAAGCTGCTAAATAGCTTTAAGTAGATCTATACATTTTCTATTTTCCATGGAATTTCTTAATTGTTCATGATATTCTAAGCAAGTAGAAATTTTAATATATATTACCATGAGTTCTTACTGACTAAACATACATCAGAAATAAAAATGAAGCTCAGAATGAAAAAAATTGGTGCTGAGAAAGCGTCATTGTAGAGATTGAAATGGAGAATATCAAGCGGGGAAACTAGCAATGCTGAGTGAAAATGTAAATAATCATTTTTAACAAAACAGAATTTAAGAGGGATCCATTTGAAGGAATTGAGCCCACAGTAATACTTCTGAGGTTACTATTCCTTTTAAATGAGTCTTGGTGTCCAATTTCTCTGTACAAAATGTATGGAACTTCTTGGAAACTGATCTGCATCAAAATCCATCTTCTCTCCTAAAGTAACCTTGTCTTTTCAGCACTTCAGTGAGAGAGTTTTTATGTCTGGATGATCCACCAGGCCCCTTTGACAGCCTGGAAGAGAGTAGGGTAAGTTTTTACTTTCATTTTACTGCATAGAAAATTAATACAGCAAAAGAACAAATAGTTATATGCACAGTAGCCTCATTGTTTTTGTGGACGTTGAAACATTTGCTGAAGAAAGCAGGAATGCAAGGCATGGGTGAAGTTAATTAATGCAATTTAATGTTCAATATGTTTACACAAGATGACCTTTTTATGTTGTTGAACGTACATTTTTTTTCAGATGTTGCTTGACATTATTGAGCCTGGACCAGTAGTTAATCTTTTATTTGTAATTCCACCTATAACATTTTGTAGATGCTGTGTGAGCTGGATGAATATAATGCATTTGTGTTCTGGAAGAATAATCTTTACTTTATATCTCTAAATCTATCTTTCCACGCATGGTCCTCTTTACTGTTGTCACAGAATTGTTGCAACACAGAGCTGATTGTTTTCTGGTGCTAACTTGTATTGGTTTTGACTTGCGTTTTATATCTAAAAGTTGGGATAGATTCTTGGTCTTAATTTTCAAAATTTTAAACAATTCAGAACTTCACAATTGCAATTGTTGTCCTTTATGCCATTTTCTATATTTGAAAGAATGTAAAACTAATTTACTCAAGAATTTGAAGAATGCTCAATTGGATTCAGCATGACCTTTAATTTTGTCAATTTGGTATTTCCGATCACGTTATCTACATCCTCCTATTACTACAAAGGATACCACTTCATTGCCATATCCTTGAAAGAAGTATATGTAGCCTAATTGAGTTAACGGTTTCTAGGGATGCTATGTGCTGGATAAGCATGAGAATGTCATAATGTTGCAATTAAGTGGTGCCACACTTTCTGATCTCTTTCCACGTTGTATAAAACCCTGAGGTATGTAGCATTTCTTCAGTTTATTTTTGTTAAGTAGGTTTTCTTTGCTCCTTAAATACTTCATTGTTAAAGTTTGGGAAATGTTCTCCAGCCAAGCATATGGAAGAAATTTGTGCTCTTTAGGCCAAATGCTAAAACTAACAATCCTCTGCTTCTTAGGTAGCCATACAGAGAGCATGTAAAGCAGATAAAACCACCAAGCAAGGATATACAGCATAGAGATTGGAATGCTCGCATTTAACAATTTCCTGAGAAACCTACTAACTCTGGGGAGAAGCAAAAGAGAATATAGCATTCTTTGCTTTTCTTCATCATAGTTTTCATGCTGAGAAAGGATTGTCTGAACACTCTATTCTATGTCTTTGCTGAATCTGTAAGACATGATCACATCTGTAATTGGACGAGCCAGTACTGCACTGGAATTGGGAAATCTGTTCATCTGTTTTACTTCTGTCTAGCAATGGAAAGAAATGATTTGACACAACTGGATGGGGGATAAAAATAATTAAATAGTGCCTTTCATGACCTCCAGACATCCCAAAACACTTCGTAAGTCAATGAAGAACTTTTGAAATGGTTACTGTTGTACTTTGGGAAACATGGTAGCCAATTTGTACAGCTAGGTCCCACACAAAGTGATTGTCAATTTTTCTTTGAAATAATGCTACAAGATCTTTCACGTTCACCTGAGAGGCAGACAGAACTCGATCACATCCGAAGTATAGAACTCGTGTTCGCTGACTTACGTTGTCCTCGGCTCAGAAGTATCTTAGATGTTAAAATTCTAATCAAAACAAAATACTGCAGATGCTGGAAAACTGAAATACAAACAAAATGCTGGATAAACGCAGCCAGGTCTGGTAGCATTTGTGGAGAGAGAAACATAGTTAATGTTTTGAATCTGTAAGACCATTCTACAGAACAAATTTTTAATCTATTTTCAAGTCCCACCAAGGCTTTGTCCCTCCCTATCCCTGATCTTCTCCAGCACTATATTTCTCTACTTCTGACCTCTTGCATATCTCTGATTTTCGTCATTCCACCAGCATTCAGTACATTCAGCTGTTTAGTTCATAAACTTGCATTCTTTCCCTAAAACCCTGTTCTGTCAAGATGCTGCTTAAATCCAATTCCTTCCTTGATTTGAATTCAGCCTTCTAACTGCGACAAGATTGCTACCACTGATCCACTTCCAACCTTAAAATTGACCAAGTCAGAAGGGTTCAGTGAGACCATAGGATTTTTGAATTGTATATCACTCCTCATCTTGATTTTTTTTATTTGCTCATGTCTTACTCCATTCCCTTTTACTTGTGAGCAACTGCGCATCTTTCTGCATTATACTAAATTTGCCAATCATTTAATCAATATCTATATTTCTTTGCGGACTCTTGGTATTCTCGCAACTTTCTTTCCAATCTATCTTCTTATTGTCAGAAAATGTAGCTCCAATAGTCAGTCCTTTCATCCAAGTCAATAATATCATTCAAGCCGCTGCACTAATCCCTATTCTACTCCACTAGCTACAGATAATTATTGCCATCTGAAAAAAGATTAATTTATCCCAGTTCTGTTTCCTCTGTAACCAATTCTCTATTCATTCTAACATATCCCCATATTCTCTTGAACAGTAACCTTTTATATCACAGGTTACTGAATGCCATTTAGAAATCTAAATTCAATGTTTTCTGCTTCCTCATTATCTACCCTGTTACATCCTCAAAGAACTCAAATTTGGCAACACAAGATCCCTTTCACAAAACCATGTTGACTCTGTATAGGGTGGCATGGTGGCAAGTGGTTAGCACTGCTGTCTCACAGCACTGGGGGCCCGGGTTCAATTCTGGCCTAGGGTCACTGCTGTGCGCAGTTTGCACATTCTCTATGTCTGAGGGTTTCGTCCGAATGCCGGTTTCTCCCCACACTCCAAAGGTGTGTGGGTTAAGTTAATTGGCCATGCTAAATTGCCACTTAGTGTTAAGGGAACTTGAGGTTTTGTTTGAGTGTCCTGTTACTACCTCTTTAATAATGGATTCTCTCATTTCTCCAATGAGAGACATGAAGCTAACCAGCTTATGATTTGCTGCAGTACAAATGGGTATGATTTAGTGGCCGTTACAGAAACGTGGTTGCAGGGTGACCAGGACTGGGAACTAAATATCCAAGGGTATCAGACAATTCGGAAGGATAGACAGGAAGGAAAAGGATGTGAGGTAGCTCTGTTAATTAAGGATAACATCAGGACAGTAGTGAGAGAGAGATATGCTCTAAGGAGCAAAATATGGAATCAATGTGGGTGGAGATAAGGAATAGTAAGGGGAAAAAGTCACTGGTGGGTGCAGTCTATAGGCCCCCAAATAATAACTTCAAGGTGAGTGGGCTATAAACAAACAAATAACAGATGCATGTAAAAATGGAATAGCAATAATCATGGGGGATTTTAACCTCCATATTGATTGGACAACTCAAGTCAGATGTGGTGGACTTAAGAGTTCTTAAAATGCTGTCGAGATAGTTTCCTCAAACAGTATGTTACAGAACCTACGAGGAGCAAGCTGTCTTGGGTTTGGTCCTGTGTAATGAGACAGGTAAAATTAACGATTTCCTTGTAAGGGATCCTCTTGGAATGAGTGATCACAATATGGTTGAATTTCTAATACAGATGGAGGGTGAGAAAGTAGGGTCCCAAATCAGTGCCCTGTGCTTGAACAAGGGGGATTACAATAGAATAAGGGTGGAGTTGGCTAATGTAGACTGGGAATACAGACTAATTGGTGGGACAGTTGAGGATTTTTAAGGAGAATTTTCTCAATACTCAGCAAAAATATATTCCAGTGAAAAAGAAGGAACGTAAGAAATGGGATAACCAGCCATGGATAAAAGAGTATCAAATTAAAAACCAATGCATACTGAGTGGCCAAAATTAGTGGGGAACTAGAAGATTGGGAAAGCTTTAAAAAGTAACAAAGAACAACTAAGAAAACAATAAAGACAGGAAAGATTATGAATGTAAACTAGCATAAAATATATAAAATAGAAAAGAGTGGCTAAAGTAAATGTTGGTCCCTTAGAAGATACGGGGGATTTAATAATGGGAAACGAGGAAATGGCCGAGGTCTTAAACAAGTTTTTTTGTGTCAGTCTTCACAGTGGAGGACACAAATAGCATAACAATAATTGACAGTCATGGGACTGTAGAGGGTGAGGACCTTAAAATGATTACTGTTACTAAAGAGGTAGTGCTGGGTAGTCTAATGGGACTAAAGAGCACAGGACTAGAGGGCACAGCCTCAAGATAAGGGGGGGGCGGGGTGCAGTTTAGATCAGAGTTGAGGAGGAACTTAATCACTCAAAGAGTTGAATCTCTGGAATTCTCTGCCCGTTGAAGTGGTGGAGGCTACCTCGCTAAATATATTTAAGTCACGGGTAGATAGGTTTTTGATAGACAAGGGAATTAAGGGTTATGGGGAGAAAATGGGAAAGTGGAACTGATCCACTTCAGATCAGCCATGATCTTATTGAATGGCGGGGCAGGCTCGAAGGGCTAGATGGCTTACTCCTGCTCCTATTTCTTACGTTCTGGAAGGTAGACAAATACCCTGGTCCGGATGGAATGCATCCCAGGGTACTAAAAGAAATGGCAGAAGTAATTTATCAAAATTTGCTGGATTCTGGGAAGTGCCACCTGATTGGAAAACAGCTAATGTAACCCCACTGTTTTTAAAAAAGGAGGTAGACAAAAGGCAGGTAACTACAGGCTGGTTAGCTTAACATCCGTAGTTGGGAAAATGCTGGAATCTATCATTTAAGGAAAAAATAGCAGTACACCTGGAACATAATGGTTCAGTCAAAGACACAGCATGGATTCATTGAAGGGAAAGTCACATTTGACTACCTTACTGGAATTTTGAGGATATAATGAGTGAGGTTGACAGAGGGGAACCGGTGGATGTGGTGTATTTAGATTTCCAGAAGGCATTCGATAAGGTGCCTCACAAAAGGTTGCTGCATAAGATAAAGGAGTTGGGGGTAAAGTGTAAGCGTGGATTTGAGGATTGGCTACCTAACAAAGCAGAGAGTCGGAATAAATGGGTGCTTTTCCGCTTGGCAATCAGTGACTAGTGGCGTGCTGGGGCCTCGGCTATTTACCCTTTACATAGATGACCTGGAGGAGGGGACCGAGTGTAGGGTAACAAAGTTTGCGGATGACACAAAGATAAGTGGGAAGGCAAATAGCGTGGAGGACACAAAGTCTGCGCAGAAATTTAGATAAGCTAAGTGAGTGGGCAAGGATCTGGCAGAGATGCAGTATAACGTTGTTAAGTGTGAGGTTATCCACTTTGGAAGGAATAATAGTAAAATAGATTATTATTTAAAGGGTGAAAAATTACGACGTGCTATTGTGCAGAGGGACCTGGGGGTCCTTGTGCATGAATCACAAAAAACTAAGTTTGCGGGTGCAGCAGGTAATCAAGGCAAATGGAATCTTGGCCTTTATCGCGAGAGGGATGGAGTATAAAAGCAGGCAGGTCGTGCTGCAACTGTACAAGGTACTGGTGAGGCCGCACCTAGAGTACTGTGTATAATTTTGGTCCTTTTATTTAAGAAAGGATATATTAGCTGGATTCTGGGGAAGGGCCGGAAGGCTGGAAAACGGCTAATGTTACGCCACTGTTCAAAAAAGGTAGCAGACAAAAGGCAGGGAATTATAGGCTGGTTAGTTTAACGTCTGTTGTTGGAAAAGTGCTGTAATCCGTCATCAAAGAAGAAATAGGCACCTAGAGAAGAATTGTTTGATAGAGCAGACGCAGCACGGATTCGTTAAGGGGAAGTTGTGTTCAACAAATTTATTGGATTTCTATGAGGATGTGACTAGTGCGGTAGACAGAGGGGAACCGGTGAATGTGGTGTTTCTCAATTTTCAGAAGGTGTTTGATAAGGTGCCGCACAAAAAGTTGCTTCAGAAGGTTAGGGGGCATGGAGTTGGGGGTAAGGTGTTAGTGTGGATAGAGGATTGGCTGTCTAATAGGAGGCAGAGAGTTGGCATCGATGGGTGCTATTCTGATAGGCGGGGTTGGACTATGAAGAGAGACTAAATAGACTGGGTCTGTACTCGTTGGCGTTTAGAAGGATGAGGGGGGATCTTATAGAGACATATAAGATAATGAAGGGGATGGATAGGGTAGAGGTAGAGAGATTCTTCCCGCTCAGAAAGGACAGCAGGACTAGAGGGCACAGCCTCAAGATAAGGCGGGGACAGTTTAGATCAGAGGTGAGGAGGAACTTCTTCACTCAAACGGTGGTGAATCTCTGGAATTCTCTGCCCGTTGAAGTGGTGGAGGCTACCTCACTAAATATATTTAAGTCACAGGTATATAAGATTTTGGTAGGCAAGGGAATTAACGGTTATGGGGAGAAAGCAGGAACGTGGAACTAAGCCACTTCAGATCAGCCATGATCTTATTGAATGGCGGGGCAGGCTCGAAGGGCTAGATGGCCTACTCCTGCTCCTACTACTTATGTCCTTATACTTAGCTGTCCCTGAGGCCATTGAAAAATTTAAGTCTTTTTTTCAAACAGAGGTGGCAAAGGATGGCCCCAAGGTATTGTCAGTAAGAATAACATTATATTGGATAGACACAAATTCAAAACTACCGAGCAAAAATAGGATGAATTAGTTCACTCCAACATTGCGACTTAAAATTCTAACCAAAAATATGTATTTGGCACCCTCACTAACGAGCTTGCATTGTGTGTGGGGTCTGTAGTGATGTGCACAAGCAGCTTCTTCGTGAAAAATATCTAATGTTGCAATCAACCATCAGCACCTGTATGCTCAATGCATAGTCAGAAAGAACCAGCAAAGAATTATGGTGGCGGGAAACAAATGCTTTCACAGTATAGAGCAAGTCCTGTCCCAACTGTGGCAGCCGTCACACTCAGAATTACATGTTTAGCATTTAGTAAATGTTGCAACAAATGTGGCAAATAGAATCATTTTGCAAAATGATGCAGATCTAAACTACAGCAATCTGACTATGCCACCAGCCCAATTGCAGCCAGTCACTTCTCCAGGGTTTGGAACAAATTGCAACATACTGCCCAGGCTCGTACCGGAGATGAGGGGGTTAGCTTATGAAGAGATTGAATAGACTGGGTCTGTACTCGTTGGAGTTTAGAAGGCTGAGGGGGGATTTTATAGAGACTTACAAGATAATGAAGGGGCTGGATAGGGTAGAGGTAGAGAGATTCTTCCTGCTTAGAAAGGATAGCAGAACTAGAGGGCACAGCCTCAAAATAAGGGGAGGGGGTGCAGTTTAGAACGGAGTTGAGGAGGAACTTCTTCACTCAAAGGGTGGTGAATCTCTGGAATTCTTTGCCCATTGAAGTGGTGGAGGCTACCTCGCTGAATATATTTAAGTCACGGATAGATAGATTTCTGATAGACAAGGGAATTAAGGGTTATGGGGAGAAAGCGGGAAAGTGGAACTGAGCCATGATCTTATTGAATGGCGGGGCAGGCTTGAAGGGCTAGATGGCCTACTCCTGCTCCTATTTCTTATGTTCAGACAATTGCTAGGGGAAATGGACCCATATGCTGCGCCAGTTCCTAATACTGAGGGACCTTGTGGTATATAGCAGTCAAACTATCTGCACAGAAGATGTGGCTACTCCCCGTTGCACTCTGGGGAGCTTCCAGTTTCACATCACTGACCAAAATATGAAACCACTGGATCTTCAGGACAGCATCACACTGAGGCTAATCTACTTTGGTCCAAATGTACACACTAGATTCCAGAAGTGATAGGATATAAAGACCTAATCAACTGCAACCTCATTGGGAAGCCACCTGTAATGCAGTAAATGAGGCTAGATGACTCTGCACTGTTAGCAACCTTTTCTCCAAAGAGAGTATCATAGAATACTACAGCACAAACAAGCCCTTTGGCCCACAAGTTGCGCCGATCACATTTATACCTACCAAGCCATAGAACTATCTGTAACTTGCAATGCCATTAGATCCCATATACTCATCCAGAAGTCTTTTAAAAGACCCCAGCGAGTTTGCCTCTACCACCACCGACGGAAGCCGATTCTACTCACTCACCACCCCCTGAGTGAAAAACTTTCCCCTAACATGTCCTCTGTACTTGCTTCCCAGCACCTTAAACCTATGTCCTCTCGTAGCGACCGTTTCAGCCCTGGGAAATAGCCTCCGAGAATCCATCCTATCTATTCCTCTCAAGATTTTATAAACCTCTATCAGGTCACCTCTCAACGTTCGTCTCTCCAAGGAGAAGAGACCTAGCTCCCTCAACCTATCTTCATAAGGCGTGCCTCCCAATCCAGGCAACATCCTTGTAAATCTCCTCTGCACCTTCTCAATAGCTTCCACATCCTTCCTGTAGTGAGGTGACCAGAACTGCGCACAGTTCTCCAAGTGGGGTCTGACAAGGGTCTTATAAAGTTGCAGCATTACCTCCCGACTCCTAAACTCAGTCCCTCAATTAATGAAGGCCAGTACACCGTATGCCTTCTTGACCACATCCTCCACCTGCGAGGCCGATTTGAGCGTCCTATGGACCCGGACCCCAAGATCCTTCTGCTCAACCCAGCTAAGACTCCTACCCTTGATATTGTACTCCTGCATCCCGTTGGACCTGCCAGAATGGACCACTACACATTTATCCACGTTGAAGTCCATCTGCCACTTCTCCGCCCAGTCTTGCATCCTATCTGTCATGCTGCAACCTCCGACGTCCCTCCAGACTATCCACAACACCAACCTTCGTGTCGTCGGCGAACTTACTAACCCATCCCTCCACTTCCTCATCCGGGTCATCTATGAAAATGACAAACAGCAAGGGTCCGAGAACAGATCCCTGGGGGACTCCACTGGTGACCGACCTCCTTGCAGAAAAATCCTTGGCTATTAAACAGAAGGTAGTCGATGAACTGGACCAAATGACAACCCTGGGTGCCATAGCCCCATAGACAAGGTCAAGAATGGGTTTCAGCAGTAGTGGCTTTAGGAAAGACAGATGGCACAGTCAGATTTGCATTGGCACAGCTAAGATTTGAATCGGCTCAGTCCATCTAACAAGTCACTGCTCAGATCTCATCACCCTATGAAGATGGTTAACAGGTTATAGTTGACATGTCCATGCTTGAATCTTTCAGCATCTTGAATGTGAAATGCAAGTTCTGGCAAATCCCATTGAAAGAAGAATCATAAACATACTATATTCATACCTCTGATAGGCAGGTACTGTTTTTATTTTCTGCATGCCCTATTAGATCTCCATTGGCAGTGAGATTTTCCAAAAGTGCATGGAACAATTCTTTACAGGACAGCCCTGCAAAGTCAATGATATCTTGGACTGGGGTCATACGATACAAGAACACAATGCTTGTTTGTGTTGAATCCTCAACAGAATTAGAACCATATACTTAAAGTTCAACTCTTAAGTGCAAATTTTGGGTCAGCCAGATTCCATAGATAGCTCTACGACAGATGTCCATTCCTGTGGACATGCTTTGCAGCAATTCCTTGGTACAATGAATTACACTTCCAGTTCATTCCTTGCTAAAATGAGATCACAGGACCCCATCATATGCTCCTCCACCAAGATGTCAAATGGTGCTGGCAGGAGCACAAACTCAAGCAAGGATTTAGCCCCTCTGGTGCTACAATATGTTTGAGCACCTATTCTCCATCCACAGATGTCTCCTAGCACAGACTTGGTGCAGTCTGCAACCAGAATGGCAGAACAGTAGCCTTTGCATCATAGGGCACTGACACTGAGACTCAGTCTTCAGGTTGAGAAGGGACTGCTTGCCCTAGCTTTTGCCAGTCAGAAATTGCATGATTTCATATATGTTAAGTGTTGAAACTGATCATCAGACACTCATAACTAAGAAGCCTGTTCTGCATGGTTGGAATACATGATCCTCAAGCTGCAATGCTGCAGTTTGTGTCATCTACTAATGCAGTAAGAAGCTGTTGGAAGTTGTCAGGATGGCCATGGTCTAAGGTGCCAGGCTGAAGGAGTGTGATTCCTTGCCTTACGTACGCCTGGTGAATTCTAGTCCCTTTCTAGGGATGTGGGTTCAAATCCCAGTCCTGACATTTCTATTGCAAGTGGCACAGTGGTTAGCGATGCTGCCTCTCAGCACCAGAGACCTAGGTTTGATTCTGGCTTAGATCACTGTGCAGAGTTTGCACTTTCTTCCCATGATTGTTTGGTTTTCCTCCGGGTGTTCCGGTTTCCCCCCTCAGTCTGAAAGTCGTGCTAGTTAGGAGCATTGCCCATGCTATATTCTCCCTCAGTGTACCTGAACAGCTGCCAGAGTGTGGTGACTAGGAGATTTTCACAGTAACTTCATTGCAGTGTTAATATAAGCCTACTTGTGACACTAATAATAAACATTATTTTACCTGGCTGATGCCCTTCCCAGGGCGTTTCTGTCTTCCACTGACAAGACAAGTCATGAGGGGGACATCAACATCATGACTGTGGAGGTGTTTTCCTTTTGTCGAACCCAAGGACTCGATGCCCTACAGGTGAATCTCATCTGCAGACAACATCACAATGTCATCATGAAAGACTGGTTCCAGTCCTGAAGGGAACTTCTGCATGAGCTGCATACATTTTCCTCCATGAGAGATGAACTAACTATATAAGCTGATCCATGCTTCTGCAGAAGTAATATGCCCAGCCGTTCCACCAAGAGCACCCGACTGGAAGGATAGAGCAAAGGCATCTATACTGGCTCCTGATGTATACGATCATGGAGAGGGAAATATCTGGTGCACCGTGTAATGTCACATCAAACCAAAAAGCCACTGCAACTACACGAGGTCCCAGACCTCCCATGGTCATTCAAGGTGGCTGATATCTTCAAATGGAATGGTAAACAACACTTGGTCCTAGTTGACTCGTACTCTGGTAGGTTTGAAATCAACCACCTGCTGGTCACGAAGGGCAACGCTATCAAACTCCAGAGAAACTTGCCAAATACTGCATGCCTCGGAAGATAACGATGGGCAGTGTACACCAGTTCATCTCTAGCGTGTTCAAGGACTTGGCACACACGTGGGACTTGGAGCTGTGCATAGAGGGGACTACATGTGATCTGCTCCAATGGCCTGCAGAACAGGCGATACATTCAGCCAAGCACCTACTTGAGAAATGTGCCTGAGACCACATGTATTTCTATGCTGCCATGACAGGGTCCATCTTCATCAGCACAGCCCTGTTCTCCAGGTGCACCAGGATCACAAATCCCATTGCCAGGGTCCTCTTACAACTGACCAGCAAAACCAAATGAGCAGTGCCTTCATGGAGGGCTGCCTAAGGAGAAAGAGATTATGATCAAAAGACAGTGGCTGATCTTATAAAATAAATTCTATGTGCCAAACAAGCATGAAAACTGGAGAGAATTGCACCCTTTTTTTTTGGGCGATTGAATGGCATTGAGATAAAAAGAGAGCCCAAATGTGATTCTTGCCAGCACAGGGGGGGTGGGGGCACTATTCATGCCAGGATGCTAGCTGCTGAGCTCTAGGGATACCATTGTGCAGGCATCCTGATCTCCCAGTGCAGAGTATACACAATGCACTGGGAGATCTCACTACCCACACCTGATATTTTTTAAATAATAGTAAAATGATTTTAGATGTTGGAACTACCCCTGGCTGGTATCTAGGAAAGAGAGGGGTTATTAATATGGGTGTAATTCCTTCAGAAGCTAGTTGACCTAACCTGTTTAATTTGCAGATAAAAATGTTGGAAAAAATTAATGTCTCATCATACTTTTGAAAGTTGCAATATATTTATAACATAGTTATGATTATTTAAGGCATCATTTCATAATCACTTTATATTGAATAATTTGGCTCAATGGAAGAACCAGCGTTTTACATCTAGTTATGGTTTTCCATCCAGGCTTTCTGTGAAACATTGGAAGAAACTAACTACAGACTGCAGAAAGAACTTTCTGAAAAACAGAAGGAAATTGAGGCTTTGAAGAAATTACTAGAAGAAAAGCATCTTCATATAGACGTTTTAGAGAATAGAATCAGGTATTTGGCGATACAGTTTTTGTGGAGTTTCTTTTGATTTGCTAAAATGAATGCCCTAAGTTGCTTAA
This sequence comes from Carcharhinus amblyrhynchos, assembly GCF_965287045.1. NCBI lineage: Eukaryota > Metazoa > Chordata > Chondrichthyes > Carcharhiniformes > Carcharhinidae > Carcharhinus > Carcharhinus amblyrhynchos. The sequence continues at coordinate 80,517,092 of NC_137331.1, read as the reverse complement.
TCAATGACTTGAGTTGTAACAGTTCATCCATTCCAATGGCAGTTACTATAAGGTTGTTCTGAGTTAAATTATTTAATTGCTGCCTCCCTTTGAAATATTCAGATGACTGCTGTCATTGGGACATGATGTTTGAGATAAAATCTAGTCAGCCAATGGACTAATCTCTGGCCAGCTATATTAGAAGGAAAATAAGGGGACAATTGCAATTCTTGGTCTGTCCCAGCACTAGTTAAAAGAGGCTTTGGTGACACTTTTGGAGCATTATTCACGTGGCCTCTTGAATGAAAGATTACATAAAAAGCTTGCCCAAAAATTACAAAAACACAGCTTTATAATTAATTTTGGTAGGGCTATCACCTGGAATACTTTTTTATAATTTTACTGATTTTCAAAAAGGTAAGGAGCAGCCAAAGTACAAAACAATACGACGCAGCTCCCCCTCGCCCCACGAGCAAATAAAAACTACAAAACTGGAAAAAACACCATTTAAATTAACAATCAACAGTATTAAGGTTTGTGAGATGTGAAAACACTTTGGAATGCTTCACTGGACCACTCAACCTACAACATTCCATGTAATTAGCCCGATTGAAAGCCCCATGCCACCTTGAGCTAGTCATATGATGCTGTCATTCCCTATAGCCAGAGTATGGTGCAAAATGAAAAACTGGTCCACAGATTCACATTCAACAGGTCCATCTTCAATAATCCTGAGTGTAAACAACAATGACCAGGTATTTAAAGTCATAATTTCACGTCCTTACTCCTGTAAAATCTACCGAGGACTACCCAGTCAAGAATTAAGTAGTATGTGCCACTGAAGGAAAGAAACTGCTTCACCTGGTGTGTCAAAGAAGTGATCTTCTACATAGAAAATGAAAAGTAACTTGAAAAAAATCGTCAGAAGTGCCATGTATGTGTCCTCTATATTCCTCAGAAGTTCCTGGAATACTTTTCATAGCAAACTAATACTGCAAAATAGATATTACAAAAGCTAAGGAGAGGTAGTTTGTCAGACACAAGATAATTCTGGGTTGTTGGAAAATTATCAGCAGTGCTTTGGACATCGCAATAGGAAATTGTCCACTGAAGTGCCAAATAATGTAACTGCTTATTTGTGAAATGTAAACTATGCTGGTCTGTGTATGAAGAACATTATACTGCAGTTGACAGTCTGATTGTTTTCCTGATATTGCATTATGTGAACTTTATTTCAGACTTGAATGTGTGTGCTGTTTCTGCTTCCTGGATATTCTTTCCTGCTTATCTGCAACTTTCCTGATACCAGCCATTGAATGTCGTATGGGTTGTTCAACCATAAATATCACCATAACCTAACATGTCCTCATGTAGCATTGTCACAGCAGAGCAAACCTCTCTGGCAGCAATGTAAAGAACATTTGATCAGTTTCTGTTGAGAGTTTTAAGATTGCCAGTTCTTTTTGCAAGTACTCTTTTTCTTTTCTAATTTTCTCGATACTAAGACTGTAATAGAGCCACAGAATGTGGTTTTATTACAGTGTGAATATATGCATATGTGTGTCTGAGTGTGTGTGTGTTGTATAATTTTGTATTAAAATATGGCTTTGCATTCTTGGACTGTTTTGTAGGGAAATATCCTTGGAGCAAGAGAAAACACGTAGACCATCTGGACAAGAGAGTGAATGTAGTGGAGAAGTTGAGTCTTCTGCAGTAGAAGCTGACCAAGCTGTAATAGAGGATAATAGGTAGAATTGAAATCTCACAGACTAAATCATGGGGGATAATGTGCAATTTTTTAAGGATTATAATAAACACATCTCCAATTTACTTACCAATATATTTATTACCTATGAGAACTGTGTCTGGAGACTGCTCTAGCTTCAGTTACTTTATTTTGTCTGTTAGTTTTCTTCCTTCATGCACAAGAACAAAATAAATAAAAGCAGGAATAGGCAGTTCTATCCCTCAAGCCTGCTCTGCCATTTAAGGTTGATCTGATTGTCACCTCAACTCCAACTATTGTTTGCGCCTCCCATAAGACTTGACCTGCCTGTCCATCAAAAATCTCAACCTTGAATATATTCAATGACCCAACCTCTATTTCTCCCTAGGGAAAAGAATTCCAAAGACTATTAACCTTCTGAACAAAAAACACAGTGATATACATTTGTGTATCTTGTGTCTGAATGGTAGAAAGGGCCAAGGAGCTAAACAACCTATTCATTTTAAATGCTTGTAGGTCTCTCTTCAGTAATTATTTTACTTCTGTACAGTTCTAGTGACATCGACCTTTTTCCAATGAAGGCCATTACAAATTATTAATTTTGTCATGCCTTACCAGTTATTTATCTACTTTTCAGGGATTCATTTTCTTTGCCATCTCTTTCTTGGTTTACTTTGCTGTTATAATTAATACTAGTAGCAAGTTTTTCTTTCATGCTCCAGGAAAATGATCAACAACAAATGCGATGCATTTTGTTCCATTTTCTAACTCTGCACCTGTTTATGCCTGCTTCCTTCGATCTTCCCTTTTATTTGTATTCTCCCTCTGTTAAATCTGACTACAGAAACCTTTGTAGACCCCATAGTGCATCATGATGGAAATACCCTAATTGCTCTTTATGGGTATAGGTCCTGTAATCTATTAGTGAGTTATGCTGTTGATCAGCCAATTTCTCCTTGTTTTTCCAGTGCCTAGTTTAAATCAAGGATCTTTTCTTCTGACATCTCTTTCACTCCTTTAAGCTCAAGTGAAATTCAGCATCTTATCATTGTTGATGCTGCTCGATACCAGATTGTCTGTTTATCCTGGTTTCTGACCCATAACTACCATGTATGGATTGAAGCTTTTCTGCTTTAGAAAACTGCATTAATGTATGTGATAATTTTAATTATTTTCAATTTTTATTCCACAACAAACATTTTTTGTTCTTATAGACTTGCTAATCTGTGTGACTATCTTGGTGCAGTTTCTAATGCACATAATCTGAGACTGACTGAGATTTAAATATTTAACATGCTTAGCAATATTAATCAAGGACCATAAAGGCAAAGAGGGAAAGTAAAATATCATGTGATGGGGCAGCTACTTTTCTGGCCTATTTCTGTATGTGACTGTTCGTAAAGCAATTTGAATCTCCTGAGGGTGCAAATGATACCATATTAATGCCACTCCTGTCTTTCTTTCTTGAAGGTCTGCTGGGAAAGCACCCTGGAAACTGAAAAGTATTATATGGGGACTAACTTGAGATAGCTTTGGTGTGTGGCCTAAGGTGGATAGGTGAGAAGATAAATTTGGAGTCTGTATAAATGCCCATATAAATGAGGAACAGCATTAGTGAACCTCAGGACTCCCAACTTGCACTCCTTTATTTACACCACCACCGCTACGCCAGTCTGGATTTTTATTTAATTCTCTTGCTCAATTGGGTAGCGGGTGATCTCAATTTTATTTAAGTGAAAACAAAATATAAATGCAAGATGTTTGATTTTTTGTTACTTTATTTATTTTAGTTCTGGAATGGAGTCTGATAAAGAACAAGGTACAGCCTCCTGGAACAGCCCTGTAACTGAAACATCTATGTTTGTGGAAGAAGCCCAAGCTGCAGAAGAAGACTGATGGAACACCCCTTTGTTAATGCTGATAATTATTCTTGGTAATAAATTGCAATAGCTGTAGCTGGAATACAGCTCAAAGCTATGAATCAATATGGTTTTGACAATGTGTATGTTTTTAGGATTCATCATTCCTGAAGTAACCAAGGAAATTGCTCTTCCTGTAAATAAATATTTCAGTATATTTTTGCCTGATGCAATGAAGTAGATTTTATTAATTCAGCTTTACTGGGCTCTGAATTTTGCAAATTTGTGCTCTTAATTGTAGGTCCAAACTATCACTATGCAGACAAATTGAGCCATTGATTTTATGGTGGAGCCATTCAGTTTTATTTGTACAATATTTTTTTCTGTAAGCTGCACTCAATTTCCATCTAGAAGTACATACATGAAATATTTGGCTAAAATGCATTACTGGTAAATTCAAGCATGATATGGCCATTTCACTAACTAAGCTGTATTTGCCTAGTGACATGAAAGCCAATTTTTTTTCCCCTGCTGTTAATTAAACAACTTTAAATGTTCCACGTGATGTTTACTTTTGAATATCATTCGGTTTCTCCAAAACAAAACTAATGGCTTGAATGGGCATCATTACAGCTTGGATGAAAGCAATTGAGCTTTAAGATGCGTAAGTTCGTTTAATCTAATGGGCACAAATACAGCATTTAATCTCATTTAGATCAGAAGCAAAAATATACCTGTTAATTTTGTCAATTCTACAAACTAGCTAAAGTGATGATTTCAATGGGGTCTTTGCTGATTTTGGCTGGCCAGTAGTGTAGACAGTAATTTAGTTTACTACCAGCTGTGACTAGAAAGAAAACACAAATGTTCACTAGATTGTGGTATAGACCGTACATTTGAACTTTTGTCAAGTTTCATTGGCAAATGTTTTAGTTTTTGAAATGCTTTTTTATCTTATTATTACAATCAAATTGTGATGTTGGTTCATCAAAGTTACATGTCTTGATTGCTCTAAGTGCCTTGTTTTTCTAGATTTGCAAAAGATGTAACATGTCAGTTGTTACTTCATCATCAATATCTTAGAGTTTGTGGCAAGTGGGTTATGAAGTTTGGGAGACAGAATTCTGAGTATTTATTCCAAAACTGCCTGATTTCATATTCAGAATCTCTTAATTTATGCTAGTAATTCAGAGTGAGATATATTGCCCCTAAAGAAGATATTTAACAGATCAGATGCTTTAACTTTCCACTAGAAGCCTTGCCTAGGTGTTTTGTTATATATAAGTATGCATTGTGTGCTGTGCCAAATTTATGGAGGGTTTATGCATGATTTAAATTGCAGCATATTACCATGGGTCTACCCCACCACACTAAGAACTTTTGCATAGAAACAAATGCAACTTACTGAAATGGGGAATATACTAGTTTTAATTTGCATGGTTTCATTTGTGGAAAAATGTTTTTTAAATAAAGTTTTTTTTCCCCATTTGTCATTTAGTACTGTGTTCTTCTTGACATTTGATGCTAAAAGCAATGATTTGTTTTGTGTAATTTATGTATTTTCTCCTAGACAGGATCATCAGCTGACAAGGCTCCAACCCATTGCCATGATAAATGATCATTTAACCTTCAACAACTTCACAACTATTATGAAGTGTGCTTCTAACTTGGTAAAAATATTTCACATTTCTGTACAGGGTAGTTTTGAAAATTTGTTGGCAGTGATTAAAATGTAGTCTACAAAGCCATGGTTGGCTTTACTTTAAAAATAACACTTCTTAGTTAGGAAGGAGCTAGTCCCTAATGTATAGAGATGTAGCTAAAATTTATTCTATGAAAAAGCATAGACAATAGGAGGAGACCATTTGGCATTTAAGCCTGCTCTGCCATTCATCATGATCATGGCTGATCATCTAACTCAGTAGCCTGATCCCATCTTCCCCTCTATCCTTTGCTTCATGTTCACTTATCTTGGCAGCACCCTCTCCCAAGCAGTGACTATTGACACAGAAGTTAACTGCAGAATAGCAAAGGCAAGTTCTGCTTTCGGTAGACTGCACTTCACTGTATGGGAATGTAGAGGAATCAGCCCAGCAACAAAACTGAGTCTACAGCGCCATGGTACTCACTACCCTCCTGGATGCCTGTGAAACATGGACCATGTATCAAAGGCATGCAAGACAACTCAATCATTTCCACATGACTTGTCTTCACAGAATATTACACATCCAGTGGCAAAACAAAGTACCAGATATCAAAGTTCTCTCTAGAGCAAGTCTACCATCAGTCCACATACTGCTAATGAGAGCGCAGACCTGGTGGGCAGGTCATATCATCTGTTATGGCAGATGAGCACATACCCAAGCAGCTCCTTTTTGGGGAACTCTCTGCTGGAAGACATTCCCATGGAGGGCAGAAGAAATGTTTCAAAGACACACTCAAGGCCTCCCTGAAGTTGCTTGACATTGCCAACCACCTGGGAAACACTGGCACAAAACTGCCCTACCTGGCACTACCTCATCCACAAAGGCTGTCAAGCTCACAAAGCAAGGTGCATTGCTGAAGCACAACTTAAGCATGACCTGCTCAATTCCAGAACAACCAGTGCAACAACTAGTGTCTACACAAGTCTGTCCACTATGTGCCAGGACATTGTGCCCAAATTGGCCTGATCAATCATCTTCTGACACACCAAAACCAGCCTCAAAATGACTAATGGTGTTGTGGTCTTCATCAATGATGGATGAACAACATACCTATAAATATTTCTTCTACAATAATAAAGGATAGATTGATAAAGATCTTTTGAGGACATAGTAATGTACAGCAAATACTTAAACTATAGAGACTCCACAAATCCTAGAGTTTGTTGCTTTAGTTTAATTAGCTGACCTTTGTTTGTTGGTTGCCTTGAATGTACTGATTTAGGGAGAGATGGAAAATTAGTTAGGATTCTGGTTTCCAGCTGCTGCTTATCAGCTCTGCTAAAATACACATGTGCACAAAGACATGATCAGTCCCTGCTGTGATGCCATTGTATTGAGTGCTTTGCTATTACTACGGTCAAGTTGAACAGCAAAACTGCTTAACTTCCAAAAATGTGCCAACAAAAATTGTTTTTAGGTTTTCTTAATGCTAAATAAAAATAACATTCAACACAGACATTTGGTTACATGTAAATTAAGTACTTTTATTTACAAAATGTTCTTGTATTTTACCATCTTACTGGATGGTTGCTTGAATGGTAGCATTTTTCTTCAAAGAACAGCTATACAAATACATAAATACATGATACAAGTTCTATTTGAAGACTAATAAACTTAGAAATGTTAAAACTAAATTTTAATAAGACTTTCTTGCTTACATACATTTCAACTGTAACAAAATTATGCATTTAAGCAGATTTTCCAATGAAAGCAAAGTTACTTAAGACCTATCTGAATTTGATTTTATCCCTCATTTGAAAGTACAGCTTAATTAGACCAAAAACAGAATCAAGTAGTTTAACAAAAACAGTATACAGTAAATCAAGTAATCAACTATTTTAAATAATATCCAAAATATTAAGGTGCAAGAGAAAAAAAAGTGCAAGGAAAGCCTTCATTTTTTTGTGGTAAGTTATCAAGCCAGTGTCATGTATTTTTTTTTGGTCATATAGGTATGAGCTTTAAAAAATGTTTCAATTAAATAAAAATACAATTTCTTAGTGTACTAGCCTAGACTTTAAATCTAATTTTCACACAAGTTCCTGATCTTGGCTGGTTTGTCTTAATATTAAGTGAGACAGTTCACACAGAATACCTCCAAGGCTTGCGTGAACTTAGAAAGCAACATTGTTTGTACTGTGGGAATATTTGGTTTTCCTGCATGCTGCTATTGCATTTTATGTATAATTACAGGATAAAATCTCAAGTTCCACGTGGGTTCCCCACTCTGCAAAAGTCTCAAAATACCCAGGGTTTCTGTAGGTCCTTCAAGTTAGTGGATTCGGTGGAAACTCAATCCATTTTTGCTAATATAATAGAGGAAGTTTATAAAGATAGATGTGAATTTAAATAGTTGGCAAAAATAAGTCAAGATTTTTGTTACATTATATTGATATGGTTATGATTTTTTTGATCAACATGCATCTATTTTTGACAAGATTTCACCTGTTTTATACCATATATTTAACATAGAAAACATCTCAATCCTTACAGATGTAATCTGGAAAAATGGGTACTGAGACAAGATAGATACATATTGGGAAGGATGACCAGAAACTTGGTCAAAGATGTGGCGAGACATAGGAGTTTGAGAGAAGGAATTCTACAGGGTTGGACGTCTACAATTGATACCATAGCTGTCAATGGTGGGGAATGCACAAAGTCAAAGAAACAGGAGGCAGAGGGTGTCAAAGTACAGCTGGAGGTCAAATACATCACAAATGTAACTAGAACACCATTTTTTTATAGCATGCATGAGGTTGCATTGCCACATCTATTCTGACTCATAAGCAGTTTATAATATGCCTTATCCCACTTCTTTTTACAAGGCACACTTACTTTCCTTTCTCCTTCCTTTCCAAAGAAGCAATTCCTTGCTGACACTCCAATCCTCAGGTGGTAAAACAAGCATATGCTCTATAGGTTGAACAGCAGCAGCTTTGGACAACTATCCCATTTTGTCTCAAACAACAACTTAAGGAAAGATCAATATTTTCAATGTACCTCCCAGGACATTCACTATTAATTACATGAGCATTTTTATTGGAGTTCTTATGTGTATATGCTTCAATCATAGAATAATTAGAGCACAAAAGTGAATGTGATTTGTTGAGTTCACACAGACTCTACAGCAGCAGTATTTCAGCTTGTCTCACTTACCTGCCCATAACACCATTTTTCTTGATCTTCAGATATTTGTCCAATTCCCTTTTTGGGAGCCACAATTAAATGCATCCAACACTCTTAGGCAGCATATTTATGATCCTAACCCCACACTAAAAAAACTCTCATGTCATCTTTCTTTTTTTTGTCAATCACCTTAAATCAATATAGTCTGATCAAAGACCCATCACCAGTAGGCAGTTACTCTTAATCTAGACTAGATCCCTCACAATTTTGAGCACCTAGCAAATCTCTCAACAAAAACAAGCCTTCCAATAAAAACAAGGATAACTTTGTTGGGGTCTACTGCATGTGATAGCAATAGGAAGTTACAAACCTTGGACTGTGATTGTTTAAAACATGGGTGGGCTAAAAATTGTTTTAAATGAATTCTCTTATCTGGTGCTATCCCCTGTCAATTAGTTCAGTTATCAAAATACTTATGGATCAGGAATTTTGAGACAATCCCTTCAATTTAACTCAAATTTTCCAACTTATAACAGGAAATGACAGTCATTCAGTCAAGTTCATTTTTTAAAAATTATTTTATGGGATGTGGGCAGAGCTGGTCTAGACCAGCATTTATTGCCTATCCATCCCTAGTTACCCTTGAGAAGGTGGTGGTGAGCTGTATTCTTGAACCACTGCAGGATGCAAAGGTTTCTAAAATAAAAGAAATGTAAGCAGAAAACGACCACATGGCCCCTCAAGCCTGCTCTGCCATCTAAAAGAATTATCGCTACGTGGAGTGATTGAAGGGAAATGATCTCTGCAATGGGTGGATTTAGATGATGACAAATGGAAAGAAGTTTGAGTGGAGTATAAATAACCGGTTGGGCCGAATGGACTGTTTGTCATATCCTACGTAATGGCTGGTTTTCAACCTCAACTCATTCCTGTATTATTGAGTCTTGCTCATTGTAAACAACTGTGGGGAAAGCCAGCAACACTTGCACAAATATAGTCCCATAGTAATTTGGTTAATAACCAGAAAATCTATTTTAGTGATACTGGCAGAAGGATAAATATCCATGAAACTGTTGGCAGTGATTCCATGTGTTTTTTTCATCTAAGAGCTTAGTTTAACTTTTCATCCAAAAGATGATACTTCTTAGAACATAAAAACTAGGAGTAGGCCATCTGGCCCCTCAAGCCTGCTTCACCATTCAGTAAGATCATGGCTGATCTTTTCATGGAATGAGGCCCACTTACCTGCCCGCTCACCATAACCCTTAATTCCTTTACTGTTCAAAAAAGTATCTATCCTTGTCTTAAAAACATTCAATGACGCAAAGTACAGCATTCCCTCAGTCCCGCATTGAAGTGCCAGCCTGGAATATGTGCTCATCTCTAATTCAGACTTAAACCCAAGACCATCTCAAGCAGAGGCAAAACACTACCAATGAGCTGACTCCTATTTTGTTTGTAAACACCCAGGTTTTTAGTGTCATTTAAAGTTATAAGGTTCTTCTCATCATAACTTGAAATTTAATTCTACTGATGCCAGCTAACATTCTCACCACTCCAATGAGCACCTAATGCAGCAGAATTGTTTTTACTTCAGCTTCTGTGCACTCCAGATCTTCACCCTTGGTGCCCTCTAATTCTTCATTTACATGCAATTGCTCAGTGACATTACTCACGAGCATGATGTCAGCTTCCAACCCTCCATTGGTAATACCCAACTCCATCTGTCGACGGACAAAAAGTCCAAGACTGTTTCTGCATATCCAGCTTCCTGTCAAACACAATCTTGGGACATGCCACTTTGTTAACAAACTGAAGTCATCCATTTTTGTTTTCCAGCATCAGTGTTACAAGCTGGCTCTCAGTCTAAAACTACAGCAATGTTTGAGTATATCCGCATTCTGCGATCTTTCTGCCGCATTTTGTCTCAATTGTTGTGTTTATGGACACCTTCCATTTGCCAAACATTACCTAAATGTATACTTCTTGACTTGCTATCTCACCTTATCATTGCTGCTGAAAACCAGTTAGCTTGAGGACTAACTCCTTGAATGCCTTTTACTCTGCTCTATCAAGCCATTGTAGATGTAATGTTGGGAATTGCATTAGACAGGAAATCAGATGCATGTGATAAAGGAACATCTGTAATTATGCATAACTTTAATGTGCATATAGATTGGGGGAGTCAATCACAGTGCAATAGAGGAGGAACTTCTGAAGTGTATATGGGATGGTTTTCTGGAGCAATATGTTGAGATGCCAACAAGGGTACAGGCCATCTTGAACTGGGTATTGTGCAATGAGCAATGATTAGTTGGCAATCTAATTGTGAGAACACCCTTGGGGATGAATGACCATAATATGATAGAATTTCAAGGTGAACAGTGAGGTCGTTCTGAGACTAGGGTCCTGAACATCAATAAAGGTGAGTATGATGGTATGCAGCACTAGTTGGCTATGATGGACTGGGAAATATTACTGAAAGAAAGGACAGTGAATAAGCAATGGGAGGCATTCAAGGAATGAACTCCAAAAGCTGTGTATTTCTATTTGGTGCAAGAGTGGAAAGGAAACTACGACCAAACCATGGCTTACAAGGGGAAGAGATAGTACGAGATTCAAAGTACTACACAAATTGACAAGAAAAAACAGTGGACCCAAGGACTGGGAGCAGTTTAAAATTCATCAAAGGTGAACCAAGGGATTGATTAAGGGGAAAATAGAGTATGAAAGTAAGCTAGCGGGGAACATAAAAATAAGTAAAATTTTCTATATGTATGCAAAGAGAAGAAGATTGATAAAAACAAATGTAGACCTCAGAGTCAGAAACTGGAGAAATTTGTAAAAGGGAACAAAGAAATGACTGAGGAACTAAATTCATACTTTGCTTCTGTCTTCACAAAAGAAGATATGAATAATGTACTGGAAGTTCTGAGAAACACAAGTTTTAGTGAGGAGCTGAGCAAAATGAGTATTAGTAGAGAAGTGATTTTGGGAAAATGAATGGAACTGAAGGCGGGTAAATCTCCGGGGCCTGATGATCTTCACCACAAAGTATTAAGGAAGTGGCTCCATAAATAGTAGATCCATTGGTGGTCATTTTCCAAACTTCTTTGGACTCTGGAATGGTTCTTACAGATTGGAGGGTAGCTAATGTAACCCCACTTTTCAAAAAGGGAGGTAGAGAGAAAACACTGAACTATTGACCAACGAGCCTAACATCAGTAGTGGGAAAGTTGCTTGAGTTCATTATCAAGGATTTCATAGCACAGCACAGCATTTGGAAAACAGTGGTATAATGAGACAGGGTCTGCATGGATTTTAGAACATAGAACACTGCAGCACAAACAGGCCCTTCGGCCCACAAGTTGCACCGATCATATCCATACCTACCAGGCCATAGAACTATCTGTAACTCCCAATCCCATGTATTCAACCAGAAGTCTTTTAAAAGACCCCAGTGAGTTCGCCTCTACCACCATTGACGGCAGCTGATTCCAGTCACTCACCACCCTGAGTGAAAAACTTACACCTAACATTTCCTCTGTACTTGCTCCCCAGCACCTTAAACCTGTGTCCTCTCGTAGCAACCATTTCAGCCCTGGGAAATAGCCTCCGAGAATCCACCCTATCTATACCTCTCAACGTTTTATAAACCTCTGTCAGGTAGCCTCTCAATCTTCGTCTCTCCAGGGAGAAGAGACCTAGCTCCCTCAACCTATCTTCATAAGCCATGCTTCCCAATCCAGGCAACATCCTTGTAAATCTCCTCTGCACCCTCAACAGTAGTGAGGCAACCAGAACTGCGCGCAGTACTCCAAGTGGGGTCTGACAAGGGTCTTATAAAGTTGCAGCATTACCTCTCGACTCCTAAACGCAATCCCTCGATTAATGAAGGCCAGTACACCATATGCATTCTTGACCACATCCTCCACCTGTGAGGCCGATTTAAGAGTCCTATGGACCCAGACCCCAAGGTCCTTCTGCTCCTCAACACTGCTAAGACTCCTACCCTTAATATTGTACTCCTGCATCCCATTGGACCTGCCAAAATGGATCACTACACATTTATCCACGTTGAAGTCCACCTGCCACTTCTCCGCCCAGTCTTGCATCCTATCTATGTCACGCTGCAACTTCTGACATCCCTCCAGACTATCCACAACACCACCAACCTTCGCATCGTCGCCGCCGAACTTACTAACCCATCCCTCCACTTCCTCATCCAGGACATTTATGAAAATGACAAACAGCAAGGGTCCCAGAATAGATCCCTGGGGCATTCCACTGGTGACTGACCTCCATGCAGAAAAAGACCCATCCACAACCACACTCTGCCTTCTGCAGGCAAGCCAGTTCTAGATCCACAAGGCCAAAGCCCCTTGGATCCCATGCCCTCTCACCTTCTCAAGTCGTCTTGCATGGGGGACCTAATCAAACACCTTGCTGAAGTCCATGTAAACCACATCCACTGTTCTTCCTTCGTCAATGTGTTCAGTCACATTTTCAAAGAACTCAACTAGGCTCGTAAGGCACGACCTGCCCTTGACAAAGCTGTGCTGACTATTTCTGATCATACTAAACTTCTCTAAATGCTTATAACTCCTGTCCCTCAGAATCCTCTCCATCAACTTACCGACCACTGAAGTCAGACTCACTGGTCGGTAATTTCCCGGGCTATCCCTGTTCCCTTTCTTGAAAATAGGAACCACGTCCGCAATCCTCCAATCCTCCAGAACCTCTCCCATCTCCATCGACGATGCAAAGATCATCGCCAGGGGCTCTGCAATCACTTTCCTCACCTCCCACAGTAACCTGGGGTACATCCCATCCAGTCCCAGCGACTTATCTATCTTGATAGAATTTAAAAGTTCCAACACATCCTCTTTCTGAACGTCCACATACTCAATCTTTTCAGTCCGCCGCAAACCTGTAGTACAACCTCCCTGATCACTTTCCACTGTGAATACCGAGGCAAAGTGCTCATTAAGCACCTCTGCCATTTCTTCCGGTTCCACAGACTTCTCCCCCTTCACCTTTTATAGGTCCTGTCCCTTCACTCTTTTACTCTTCGCATTTGTAGAACGCCTTGGGATTTTCCTTAATCTTACCCGCCAAGGCCTTCTCATGACCCCTTCTGGCTCTCCTAATTTCTTTTTTAAGCTCCTTTCTACAAGCCATATACTTCTCTAGATCCTTAACATCTCCTAGCTCTCTGAACCTTTTGTACGCCTTACTTTGCTTCCTGACTAGGTTCATCACGGTTCCCACGACCTACCAAAACCTCCCTGTCTCACTGGAACGTTGTCGTGCAGAGCTCCAAACAAACATTCCTCAAAAATCCGCCACCTTCCTTCAGTACTTTTCCCCAAGAACACTTCCTTCCAGTTTACTCATCCAATTTTCTGCCTGATGTCTTCAAATTTCCCCTTACTCCAGATAAACACCTTCCTAGCCTGCCTGATCCTATCTCTTTCCAATGCTATCGTGAAGGAGATAGAATTATGATCGCCATCCCCGAGATGCTCTCCCACCAAGAGATCCAACACCTGTCCTGGTTCATTAGCCAGCACTAGGTCAAGTACAGCCTCTCCTCTTGTAGGCTTATCCACGTACCGTGTCAGGAAACCCTCCTGAACACACCTAACAAACTCCTCCCCATCCAAACCCCTTACCCTAGGCAAATTCCAGTCGATGTTTGGGAAATTAAAAGTTTCCCATCACAACAACTTTGTTATTACTACATCTCTCTAGGATCTGTTTCCCTATCTGCACCTCAACTTCCCTGTCACTATTGGGTGGCCTATAGAAAACACCCAGCAAAGTTATCGACCCCTTGCTGTTCCTAACTTCCACCCACAGAGACTCCATAGACAGTCCCTCCATGGCATTCACCTTCTCTACAGCCACGACACTGTCCCTAATCAACAGTGCCACTCTGCCACCTCTTTTGCCTCCCTCCCTGTCCTTCCTGAAACATCTGAATCCCAGCAGCTGAAGTACCCAGTCCTGTCCCTGAGACATCCAAGTCTCCGTAATGGCCACCACATCACATTCCCAAGCAGCAATCCACGCCTTAAGTGCACCCACTTTATTCACTACACTCCTGCCGTTAAAATAGACACACCTCAGACCCCTGGTCTGGGCACTTCCCTTCTCCATCACCCGTCTAACCTCCTTCTCATACCGTCTACAGTCCTTCTCTACTTGGGAGCTAACCTCCTCGCTCTCAGTCACATCTCGATTCCCTCCTCCCAACCCTTCTAGTTTAAAGTCCCCCCAGTAGCCCTAGCCAACCTTCCCGCCAAGATATTGGTCCCCCTGGGATTCAAGTGCCACCCGTCTTTATTGTACAGGTCACACCTACCCCTAAAGAGGTCCCAATGATCCAGGAACCGGAATCCCTGCCCCCTGCTCCAGTCCCGCAGCCACGCATTCACCCTCCACCTCATTCCATTCCTGCTCTCACTCTCCCATAGCGCAGGCAGCAATCCTGAGATTACTACCTTCGCGTTCCTCTTTCTCAGCTGTCTACTTAATTCCCTACAATGCCTTTTCATGACTCCTTCCCTCTTACTGCCTACGTCAGCGGTACCTATATGTACCACAACCTCCGGCTCCTCACCCTTCCCTTTCAGGATGTCTGGGACACATCCAGAGACATCCCAGATCCCAGCTCCAGGGAGGCAAACCACCATCCGTGACTCCCATCTGCGTCCGCAAAAACGCCTGTCTGACCCGCTCACAACGGAGTCCCCTATTAATACTGCCTTTCTCCTCTTTTCCTTACTTTTTTGAACTACTGGGTCAGGCTCAGCTCCAGAGACCTGGCCACCACTGCCTCCCCCAGGTGAGCTGTCCCCACCCCCAAGCAGTACTCAGTCGGGAGTACTTATTACGAAGGGGGACATCCACCAGGGTGCTCTCCATCACATGAGCTTTCCCCTTCCTAACAGTTACCCACTTGCCTTCCTCCTGTTGCCCCGGTGTGACCACTTGCCGGTAACTCCTGTAAATCGCCTCCTCATTCTCTCTAATGAGACAAAGGTCCTTGAGCTGCAGTTCCAGTTCCTTAACACAGTCCCTGAGGAACCGCAGCTCCACACACCCAGCACATATACAGACATCTGGGAGACCAGAAGCCTCCAGGACCTCCCACGTATTGCACTGGCAACAACATACTGGCCTCACACTCAAAATTGCCCTTTCTAGAAATACAAGAGAGAAAAAAGTAATTAAAAACTTATAAACTTACCTTGCCTCGCCCTTTTCGCTTAAGCCCTTACAGCTCACAAAAAACAAACTTACCTGCTCTAACTCCAAGTCTCTCTTTTTTTTAGGTTGGGGGGGGGGGGGGGGGGGGGTGCGGGGAAAGAGTGGGATACTCTACCTGTGTACAGTATCGGGATTCCTCACTGTTCCAATTTATGGTGAGGGAAAAAAAACTACCCAGGCCTTTTTGCGAACTCCTTCCGGTTTCTGGTTTAAAATATTAAAAAAACTAGAAAAGTTAGTTAAAAAAAACATTGTAGCTTACCCTCAAGCTCTCCTCTCACGAATCGCTCAATCTCTGCTGTGCTCCCAAGGAACAATGAGGTCGATTCTCTAAGGTGAGTAACTTTTAAAGGGAAAAAAAACTACCCAGGCCTGTTTGTGAACTCCTTCCAGTTTCCGGTTTAAAATTAATAGAAAAACTAGAAATTTTTGAGAGGGAAATCATGCTTCACAAATCTACTGAAATTCTTTGAGGATGCAACTAGTAGAATGTATCGTAGGAGACCGTTAGATGTGATTTATTTAGACTTTCAGAAGGCTTTCAACAAGGTCTCACATAGCAGATTACGTAAAAAAGCGCATGGGATTGCCGGTGCTGTCTTGAGATGGCTAGAAAGCTGATTAGCAGACAGAGAACAAAGAGTCCTAATAAATGGGTCTTTTTCCAATTGGCAGTCAGTGAATACTGGAGTACAGCAGGGATCTGTGCTTTGACCCCAAACATTAATATTATATATCAATGATTTGGATAAGGAAATTTAATGCATCATCTCCAAATCTGCAGTTGATATAAAGTTGGTGGGAGGGTGAGCTATGAGGACATAGAGATGGTTCAACATGATTTGAACAGGCCGAGTGGATGGGCATATGCATGGCAGAGAGAGAGGTTATCCGATTTAGTAGTAAAAATAGGTAGATTATTATTTGAATAGGGTAAATTGAGAGAGGTGGATACTCAGTGAGAATTTGGTATGTGCGCTTACATTCAGTGACCGTATCAAGGATAATATCACTGAACATAAGCACACACATACAGCAGGCAGTAAGGAAGGCAAATGGTATGTTGGCCTTCATTGTGAGAGAATTTCAGTAAAGGAATAAGGATGTTTTATGACAATTATATTGGGCTTTGGTGAGGCCACACCTGGAGTAGTATGCAGTTTTGGTGTCCTATTCTGAGGAAGATGTTCTTGCTGCAGAGGGTGTGCAGCAAAGGTTTACCTGATTGATTCTTGGGGTGACATGACTGCCATATGAGGACAGATTAAATCAGTTCGGATTATATTCATTGGAGTTTATAAGAATGAAAGGGGATCAATCAGAAACTTATAAAATTCTAACAGGATTAGACAGGGCAGATTCAGAAAAAATGTCCCCAACAGTGAGGGAGTCCAGAACTAGGGGTCATAGTTTGAGGATAACAGGTAAACCTTTTAGGACTGAGGGTGAGTAAAAATTTCTTCACCCAGAGAGTGGTGAGTTGTGGAATTCATCACCACAAAGTAGCAGAGGCCAAACATTGTGAGATTTAAAGAACAAATTATCTCTAGCTCTTGGGGCTAAATGGATCATGGGATGGGGCGGGGGGGGGGGGGGGGGGGGGGTGGGATTAGGGTATTGAACTTGATGATCAGCCATGATCATAATTAACGGCTCAAAGTGCTGAATGGTCTACACCTGCCTCTATTTTCTATTTTTGTTTTTATGTACAAGTTTAGAATAACAATGCAACAGAGTACGCCACGAGAAAGCATTTTTAGATGTGTTGAGTGATAATAATCCAGAACCTGCTGCCCATAAGGATGGTGGAAGCTGAAGTAATCAATGATTTCAAAAGAAAATTAGATTGGCATTCAAAAGGAAATAAACTTAGAAGATTTCTGTGATTGCACGGGAGATTGGAACTGACTGGATTGCTCTGCTGGGAGCCAAAATGGACTCAGTGGATTGAATGGCCTCCCTTCATGCTGCAAATGGCTCTAAACTCCATTTTCCCACCCAATCCCCAAATCCTTGGATGTGCTTGAAGTCTTAATGTTTTCTTATTATGACACTATGCCACCTCCACCCTTCCAGTTCTAGACTATTCAGCCAGAGGAAATAGTCGCTCAGCATCCACCCTATGTTCCAACGAGGCTCCCCCATCATTCTAAAATTCAGAGACAACAGACCTATTCTACTTAAGCTGTCATTATGCAATAACTCTCAATGTCAAGAATCAACTTAGTGAAACTTTGTTGCATTGCCTTCAAGACATACCTTCCTTAGGTATGGAAACTAAAACTGTATACAGCACCCAGCTGTGGTCTCACTAAACCCAAGTACAATTGCAGCAAGGTTTCTTTAGTCTTGTGCTAAAAACATTTTGCAACTTGCCTTCCTAATTGTTTGTTGTACCTACATGTTAACTGTGGCGTGCACAAGGACACCCAAAACCCCCTGAGCACCTTTTAATAGTTTCTCACAATTAAAATATTCCACTCTTCTGTCTTTCTACCAAGGAAACAATCTCTCATATTCTACCTGCCACCTTTTTACCTGCTCACTTAACCTATCTGTAACTCTTTGCAGACAACGTGTGTCCTCCTCAGAGCTCAAGCCTCCTATCTGGTTCTGTATATTTGTTAACATTACGAACAATTCTTTTATTTAAGTCATTAACGTAGACCGTAAATCATTGAGAACACAGTTCTGGTCGTCACGACCTGTTTATTTCTATTGTTTTCCCTTTAACCAATCCTCCATTCACTTCATTCAGGTGATTCACTTTGGTAAGAGTAACAGGAGTACAGAATATAGGGCTAATGGAAGGACTCTTAGTAGTGTTGACGAGCAGAGAGATCTCAGGGTACATGTGCATAGTTCCCTGAAAGTTGGCACCCAGGTTGATAAAGGTTGTTAAGAAGGTGTACGGTGTGTTAGCTTTTATTGGTAGAGGGATTGAATTTCAGAGCCGTGACGTCATGTTACAACTGTACAAAACTCTGGTGCGGCCACACTTGGGGTATTACGTACAGTTCTGGTCGCCGCATTATAAGAAAGATGTGGAGGCATTGGAAAGGGTGCAGAGGAGGTTTACCAGGATGTTGCCTGGTATGGCGGGAAGGTCTTATGAGGAAAGGCTGAGGGACTTGAGGTTATTTTCATTCGAGAGAAGAAGGTTACGAGGTGACCTAATTGAGGCACACAAGATGATCAGAGGGTTAGATAGGGTGGACAGTGAGAGCCTTTTCCCTCGGATGGTGATGGCTAACACGAGGGGACATAGCTTTAAATTAAGAGGTGGTAGTTATAGGACGGATGTCAGAGGTAGGTTCTTTACTCAGAGGGTAGTAAGGGCGTGGAATGTCCTGCCTGCAGCAGTTGTGGACTTGCCAACTTTAAGGGCTTTCAAATGGTCAGTGGATAGGCAGATGGATAACATTGGAATAGTTTAGGTTAGAGGGTCATTAGATTGGTTCCACTGGTCGGCGCAACATCAAGGGCCGAAGGGCCTGTACAGTGCTGTAATGTTCTATGTTCTATTCGTGCTAAATATATTAGTCCCAACTCTGTAAGCCTTAACTTGCATTAACCTGTGTCTAGTTCCCCATTTGAAAATTAGGGAAAAAGAATAAGAGGCGGCATTGGACAGAAACAAAAAAAAAGCCTAGGAATACCAGGCAATATCACTGAAGTGAACAGGCTCAAAAACAATTTCTGGAGACAGGATAAATTGCAGCTAAATACACTAAGTTAGGTGTAATTATTTGTTATCTGCATGTTACATTCCTTATCGATTACGTTTTACTAGCTTTTGAGCTGTACTAAGTTGTGTGGTCATCAATTTGTTGTTTGTTTGAAGCAGCTTGTCTTTGTCAGTGTAAAGTTCATTCAGTAGAAAATCCTGAATGACAGCATATGTAGTGCAGCACTGTTTGCTTTCAGGGTCTTCTATTTCACCTCCTTTTAATTTCCTTCTGGACAAGACTGTTTGATTCCACTTCTGTAGTGTATTGCATAGTGTGCTGATATTCAGTCCTGCAAGCTGCAGTAACTGAAATTTTAAATTTAGTGCTTCGAGTTGAGAACAAATGTGTGTAGGTTTTGTGGGTTTCTAATTAAAGGACAGTTGCTTAGCTACAAAAGTAGCTTGTTAGGAATGAATCAGATTCAACGAATATGCAGACCTGTATGTAATACAGAACAGATGCCAAGGAAAGTCAGAAGTATGATAGGTAAGTGCATGGGGTTATGGGGATAGGGTTGGGTCTGGGGAAGATGCTATGTTTCAGAGAGTCAGTGCAGACTCGATGGGCCAAATGGCTTTTTTCTGCACTGTAGGCATTCTGTGGTTCTATTGCTTTCAAATTAACCATCAAATCTGTTTTGCTTTTGTGTGATTGATTTCTTGAAGTCAAGATATAACTATCTACTGGAGGGGATATTTCAGATTTGGAATCCGTTCACTTTTTTTTTTAAACATGCATTCGTTATGGTATTTGACCATAGATATTTCCCAAACATGGTCTAATTCAAAAAGCATGTAGAGATTTAGCATATGCTAATGCATGAGAAATGAATGATTTGCTAACAGTGATTTGAAAAACATTCCAAGTGAATATCAGCATTTACCATAAATGCAGAACTGAACCCCAGATACCTCAGAACCACAGTACATCAACCTTTTGGAGGAGCATTTACCAATCATTCAAATACAAAGTAACCTTCATGTCCCTTAAGATTATCATCCTTCCTTCCTTTGGCAATTCTACAATGCCCAGGCTTTTAGATGCTTCAAACTTGCATCTTCTTCCTTTGTTTTCTTCTGTGTTTTAACTAGAAAAGAGTAAGTTATACAAGTATTTCATTACGTTCTGTTCATTATTTCTGTTCACACAGAAAAAGTACAAATCTTTAAAGGAACACAGAGGCTGTCTGAATAAACTATAGGTTTAAACTGAACGAGAGCATCCCGTTATAGATAGCTGACTCCATATATTTCACCAAAGTAAGCCAAAGACAGGAGGGTCAGCAATGATAATCTGCAAGCAGAATTCCTATCAATTTTGCATTAGGTGGCTAATTCGATTTTAGTCACTGAAGTAAAATAAATAAAATGAGGATGATCAACCAACAATACTCAAGTTAGTTAACAATGCAGAAGTTTTATAAGTATTTATAAAATGGTTGTATTAACAAACACCATCAGACAAGGGATCTGTACTAGATCCACACATTCTGATACATGATTGGCAGAACAAAACATTCAATGTTAGGTCAGAGGTTTACAGCATGTAAACAGGCCATTTGGCCCAACTTGTCCATGCCACCCAGTTTTTAAGGACTAAGCTAGTTCCAATTGCTTGCATTTGGCCCATATCTCTACCAATCTTACCCATGTAACTGTCTAAATGTTTTCAAAACACTAAGTTGAACCACCTCTACTGCGACCCCTGGCAGCTTGTTCCAGATACTCAGCACCCTCTGCGAAAAAACTGCCTTCTGGACCCTTTTGTATCTCTCCCCTCTCACCTTAAACCTATGACCTCTATAATTAGACTCCCCTAACTTTGGGAAAAGATACTGACTATCTAGCTGATCTATGCCCCTCATTATTTCATAGACCTCTATAAGATCACCCCTCAGCTTCCTACGTTCCAGGGAAAAAAAAGTCCCAGTCTACCCAGCCTCTCTTTACAACTCAAATCAAACCATCAAGAGCCAGTAGCGTCTTAGTAAATCTTTTCTGCACTTTTTCTAGTTTAATAATATCCTTTCTATAATAGGGTGACCAGAACTGTACACAGTATTCCAAGTGTGGCCTTACTAATGTCTTGTACAACTTCAACATGACATCCCATCTCCTATATTCAATGTTCTGACCAATGAAACCAAGCATGCCAAATGCCTTTTTCACCACTCTTTCCACCTGTGATTTCACTTTCAAGGAGCTATGAACCTGTACTCCTGGATCTCTTTGTTCTATAACTCTCCCCAACACCTTACCACTAACTGATTAGGTCCTGCCCGATTCAATCAAAATGCATCACCTCACATTTATCCAAATTAAACTCCATCTGCCATTCATTGGCTCACTGGCCCAATGGATCAAGATCCCGTTGCAATCTTAGATAACTTTCTTCACTGTCCACTATGCCACCGGCCTTGGTGTCATCTGCAAACTTATTAACCATGCCTCCTAAATTCTCATCCAAATCCCTAATATAAATAACAAATAATCATGGACCCACCACTGATCCCCGAGGCACACAGCTGGTCACAGGTCCCCAGTTTGAAAAACAACCCTCGACTGCTATCCTCTGCCTTCTGTCATCAAGCCAACTTTGTATCCAATTGGCTACCTCACCCATGGATCCTGTGAGATCTAATCTCATGCAACAACCTACCATGTGGCATCTTGTCAAAGGCCTTGCAAAAGTCCATGTAAACAACATCGACTGCACTGCCCTCATCTACTTTATTAGTTATCCCTTCAAAAAAACTCAATCGAGTTCGTGAGACATGATTTTCCATTCACAAAGCCATGCTGACTGTCCCTACTCAGTCCTTGCCTCTCTAAATGCCTGTAGATCCTGTCTCTCAGAATACCTACTGACAATTTCCCCACTACAGACATTAGGCTCACTGATCTGCAGTTCCCAGGCTTTTCCCTGCAGTCCTCCTTAAATAAAGACACAATATTTGCTACCCTCCAATCTTCAGGAACCTCATCTGTGGCTGTCCAAGATTCAAATCTCTCTCCTAGGGGACCTGCAATTTCCTCCCTAGCCTTCCACAACGTCCTGGGATACACTTCATCAGGTCCCAGAAATTTATCTACCGTGAAGCACTTTAAGACTTCCAGCAACATCTCCTTTGTAATATGTACACTCAAGTCATCAATATTTATTTCCATGCCTTTCTCAACAGTAAGTACTGATGAGGAATATTCATTTAGGATCTCACCCACCTTTTGTGAATCTGCACATAGATGATCTTGTTGATTCTCAAGAGACCCTACTCTCTCTCTAGTTATTCCTTTGCCCTTTTATGTATTTGCAGAAGCTCTTTCGAAATTAAAGCACCTTCATTTGTGGAAAAAGTTTGGTATAGGAGATTTGAACACTACTCTCACCAAGCGAAAATTGAACCAACTACAGGATGAAAACTTCCTTGCACTGTCAGAAAAGGTCTACATGGAATGAGTTTGAATAGTCACAATCCAGAGCCGAATGCAAGAGCCCATAACCACAGAACTAGTGAAAATCAACACAAAAATGACATCAATCGTCAATCTTCTTCAGAAGAATCAGACAGATGATTAGTGAGACAACAATTTGGAACAAAGAATAAAAAACAAAGAAAATTACAGCACAGGAACAGGCCCTTCAACCCTCCCTCCAAGTCTGCACCTACTCAACTAAAACCCATTACCCTTTTGGGGACCATATCCCTCTATTCCCATCCTATTCATGATTTGTCACCCCTTGAAAGTCACTACTGTATCTGCTTCCACTACCTCCCCCCAGCAACAAATTCCAGGCACCCACCACTCTGTAAAAAAATCTGCCTTGTACATTTCCTTTAAACCTTGGCCCTCCCACCTTAAACCTATGCCCCCTAGAAATTGATTCTTCCATCCTAGGGAAAAGCTTCTTACTATCCACTCTGTCCATGCCTCTCAATCTTGTAGACTTCTATCAGGTTGCCCCTCAATCTCCATCAGTCCAGTGAGAACAAACCAAGTTTCTCCAGCCTCTCCTCATAGCTAATGCCCTCCATACTAGGCAACATCCTGATAAATCTTTTCTGTATCCTCTCCAAAGCCTCCACTTCCTTCTGGTAGTGTGGCAACCAGAGTTGAACACGATATTCCAAGTGTGGCCTAACTAAGGTTTTATAAAGCTGCAACATGACTTGCCAATTTTTAAACTCAATGCCCTGGCCAATGAAGGCAAGCATGTCGTATGCCTTCTTGACTACCTTCTCCACCTGCATTGCCACTTTCAGTGACCTGTGCACCTGTACATCCGGATCCTTCTGCCTATCAATACTCGTAAGGGTTCTGCCATTCACTGTATATTTCCTATCTGTATTAGTCCTTCCAAAATGCATTACTTCACATTTGTCCAGATTAAACGCCATCTGCCATCTCTGCCCAAGTCTCCAAACAATCTATATCCTAGTATAGTCTGATGGCCCTCATTGCTACCCGCAAATCCACCAACCTGTGTATCATCCGTAAACTTACTAATCAAATCAGTTACATTTTCCTCCAAATCATTTATATATATAACAAACAGCAAAGATCCCACCACTGATCCCTGAGGGATACCACTTGTCACAGCCCTCCATTCAGAAACACACCCTTCCACTGCTACCTTTTGTCTTCTTTGACCGAGCCAGTTTTGTATCCACCTTGCCAGCTCACCTTTGATCCCATGCGACTTCACCTTCTGCACCAGTCTTCCATGAGGAACCTTGTCAAAGGCCTTTCTGAAGTCCACGTAGTCAACATCCACTGCCCTACTCTCATCAATCATCTTTGTCACTTCCTCGAAAAACTCGATCAAGTTAGAAACACACAACCTCCCCTTCACAAAACCATGTTGCCTCTCACTAATATGCCACTTATTTCCAAGTGGGAATAAACCCTGCCTTGAAGAATCCTCTTCAATAATTTTCCTACCACTGATGCAATATAATTTACACCATTCTTTTCCAAATGGATTTTAATTAATCCTATGGTACATTAACTTCGAAAAATAGCCTATATATTTTAATTCTAACAGCAAGCTCATTTTAGCTCACCTTGTCTTGATGGGAGTGAGGTAGTTGGAACTTTTGGCAGTACTTTAGTCATTTTCTTAGTTAACTCTTCTTGTTCCAGTTCCTCCAATTCTGCTAGCAATTCATCCTGAAAACATGAGCAAATAATTCATGTCAGCCTACAAGAACTTTTGAGTTACCACAGCTGTTAAAAAAAATTGTCCCAGTTCACTAGTCTCTCATGCCCTGCTACCGCTCAGCCAAAAGAACTGGAGAATCCCAGCTGCGGGCGAGGTCAGCGAATTCATGCCATTATTTCATAAAAGACAGAAAAGCAATACACTCAATACAGAAAGAATCTCAAAAAATACATGAAATAATTTGTATCATCACATTCAATTGTATATAAAAGAACTTTCCTTATGGCCATACAGAATTACAAATTTTAATGAAAACAAGGATAAACTGTTTTAATCGAACTAAAAACAGAAAATGCCAGAAATACTGAGCAGATCAGGCAACATTCGAGAAAAGAAAGAATTAGTGCTTCAGGTCAATCACCACTGACATTAATTTAGTAATAGCTTTCTCAGACTACTCCAATAATTGTATGCTTTTTATGCTTTAATTACTTCTGTCCCTTAAAAATTATATGAAAATATCACCTGGGTCATCCTTGCGGATGATACTAAGATTGGCGGAATTGCGGATAGTAATGAAGATTGTCAGAGAATACAGTGGAATATAGATAGGCTGGAGAACTGGGTGAAGAAATAGCAGATAGGATTTAATCCGGACAAATGTGAGGTGATGCATTTTGGCAGATCCAATTCAGTTGAGCACTACAAAATAAATGGCAGAATCATCAGAAGCATAGATACAGAGAGATCTGGGAGTACAGGTGTAAAAGGTGATGAAGAAAGCATATGGCGTGCTTGCCTTTGTTGGACAGGGTGTCAAGTATAAAAGTTGTCAAATTATGTTACAGTTGTATAAAACGCTGGTTCAGCCACATTTGGAATACTGTATCCAATTCTGGTCACCACACTACCAGATGGACATGGATGCTTCGGAGAGGGTACAGAAAAGATTTACCAGGATGTTGCTCGGTATGGAGGGTATTAACTATGAGGCCAGATTGAATAAACTGGGATTGTTCTCCCTGGAAAGACGGAGGCTGAGGGGCGACCTGATAGAAATTTATAAAATTATGACAGCTACGGACAGGGTGAACAGTTGGAAGCTTTTTCCCCAGGGCGGAAATGACAATTACAATGGGACATAAGAACAAAAAAAAGTCAGCAGAAGAACAGGCCCTTCGGCCCTCCAAGACTGCACTGACCATGCTGCCTGACCGTTCCCGGGGCCTTATCAATAAGTTCAAGAGAAGGAGGGAAAGGTTCAGTGAAGATGTGCGGGGAAAGCATTTTTGTTTTTACAGAGGGTAGAGGAGGTCTGGAATACACTGCCAAGGTTGAGGCAGTTACATTAGCCACATTTAAGACTTATCTTGATAGACATATGTACAAATGGAGAATAGAGGAATAAAAGCTGTTGGTCTAAATAAGTACATGTGATTGTACAGGCTTGAAGGGCTGAAGGGCCTGTTCCTGTGTTGTACAATTCTTTGACAAGTTGCCAGTGTGACCAGCAAAGGACTGACTGATTGAAAAACAGCATTTTCTGACTAGTTAGAAAGCAGTAAGAAGTCTCACAATACCAGGTTAGAGTCCAACCAGTTTAACAGTGTCCCTTTGTCAGGTGTGTGGAACCTTCCACACACCTGATGAAGGGACACCATTTCCGAAAGCTTGTGGGGTTACTATCAAATAAACTGGTTACACTCTAACCTGGTGTTGTGAGACTTCTTCCTGTGTTTACCCCAGTCCAATGCCGGCATCTCTACATCATACTTAGAAAACGACAGTGGAAAGACAGTGATGAATACATTTTTAAACCCCAAATTCAAAAATTCAATCTATCACAATATCCTGGGCGGCAGGGTAGAGACTCATGAACCCAAAATGAGCTTATAGAGTAGAAAACGAAGGGTAAAGAAGCAAGATCCAAAGTACTAAAAGGATGGGAAATGGAGAACAAAGCCTGGGCCAAGTATAATGGCTTGCTAGTCGCAGTAGAGTTTTTGAGATGCAGTCCACAGGTTCCATCTTGAACAACTGCATAGTTTAAGAATAGAAGTTTGAATTTCATCACTGGAACAAATAACTGATGTCTAGGAGTAAACGATAATAAACAAGAAAGCTCAAATTTGATTACAGACTGCTTTAACCAACAATTTGAGACAATTTTATCTTTACTGCTTCTGATTAAAGTTTAACAAAATGCATTAATTAATAATTTTGTAGATTTCAAAAAATTCTACATATTTCCTCCCTTTTGCACATCAATGCCAAGTTTGTCATCTATATTTGTTTAAGTATTTTATGTACCTCATCAAATTCTGATCCAAATGCAGCTGGATGGGAAATTGCATCAGAAATTTCTTGTGCTATTTCCTGCTGTTCTGTGATATCTTGCATCATCTCATCAATTTTATCTAAATCTCTGAAGAGAAAATATAAATTAATACTCCCAAACATTCAGTTCAATTTCACCAACTCAATTTCTTGCAAAAATTACTTCAGACATTGACAGTAACAGTTTTTTTTTGCAGGGTATAATTTTATTCAAGGATTTAAAGAAACTGTAATTTAGTTTTGATCGTTAATAAAGTAACCTGATAAATGGCTGATTTCAAGTCTTTTTGATTCAATTTCCAGACCCTGCTCATTTTTAACATTTCAAGGCTGACTACAATAAATCACAATTGCATTATTTGTGTATAAGTAAATAAATATAAACCGAGCAGAGCAAAGATGGAAATAACCGAATGGTCTGAAATACAAAAAGGTTCCAGGTTTCAACCTTATTGTGTACCAATTAAACCAATATTAGCTGGTGTGACAATTGAGATATGACTATTTGTTGTAACCTTCTGATTTGGGACAGGGATAAAATTCTACTCTCCATTTTTTTTTTGTTGTGCACCTCTCTTCTATGCACAGGCTCTTTAACTGTTTATCAGGTCTGCACAGTGGCAAAATGTTCAGGAGCTGACATCTGTTTGGCCTGTGCAAAGCCATGCAGCTTAGAGGGACATTCAATAACAAGTGATGCATTTTAGATATGCATGTGTGATACTTGAGTGAGGATTACATCTAATTCAGTTATTTAGGCCCCCTCAGGTTGAATAGCTCACCCAAGTATTACACAAAGTCATACAAAAGACATACAGTTCCAAAAGCCTACACCACATCCATTTTCCAGGCACAAAAGGGTGCCTACGAGAGAACATAATGGGCAAATGCTCATTATCTGCTAGAAAAGTGCCACCCGCCGAACTGGTACAAAGACCCTTGTGCCAATTTGGTTGCCCTGAGCATATCTGAAACCAGGACAACAAGATCTACGTGCAACCAAAAGAAGGTGGTCCTTAATTTCTAAAAGCTAAATTTGGAAAAAGTACCTACTTGAGTGTACAACAGCAAGAAACACACACTACATTAAAACCATGGGCCACCCGTTGACACACAGGAATACGCCACACAGTTCCTTGAGCCTGCTCCACCATTCAGTAAGATCATGGCTGAGCTGACTGTAACCTCAATGTCAGTGTTTCCCTCTGAAAATGTTTCAGCCCCTTGTTAATCAATAGTCTATCTAGTTCTGCCTTACAAACATTCAAAGATTTCCATTGCCTTTTGAGGAAGTCAGTCTTGACCTTCAGAGAAAAGATTTCTGCTTATCTCTGTCTTAAACTACTGCCCCCTTATTTTAAAACAGCGATCCCTAGTTCTAAATTCTCTGACAAGGGAACATCCACATCCACAATATCAGGACCTTAAAGGTTTTGATCAAGTAATCTCTTATTCTTCTAAACTGGTGAATACAAACACAGGGCAGCATGGTGGCACAGTGGTTAGCAATGCTGTCTCACAGCACCAGGGACCCAGGTTCGATTCCAGGTGATTACCTGTGCAGAGCCTGCACAGGTTTCCTCTGGGTGTGGTGGTTTCCTCCCACAGTCCGAAAGATGCACTGGTCAGGTGCATTGGCCATGAGGCTTCGGAATATAGCGACTAGGGGATTTTTCACAGTAAAAGGGTTAATGCAAGCCTGCATGTGACACAAATAAATAAACTTAAACTTAACTTCTCAGGCTACTCACCAAACCTCTGACTGTCAACTGATATTCAAATACTTTTCACCAATGAGTTGCCTAGGAGTGCAAGCAGATGTCTGTATCTCACTAGTTATACTTAAGGCCTAACGCCCAATTTAGGGACACATTCAGTACAAGGATTACAGGCTGGCAGCAACGTACTTCTGCACCATAGCACTCTCATTTATTACATTATTCCAAAAACAGTAATCTTAAGGTGTTATAAAAAATTATGGTTCAAGATTGTCTTCCTCAATGTGCTAAAATATAACATCTGTTTTGAATGTTACACAACTATATTATAATTTTAGTGTTCAGTTGTCTCTTCTTGGTCTTTTGACTAAGATCAAGCATCAGATGAAGCCCAAGATGGGATACACTGACTTGTCTGTCGCTTTTGTGGGGATCTTGAATTAGATTCAATTGGAATTTGAATTTAGTTTTTGGAGCAGGCAAAGGATGGATTTGCCCAGTCCACTCAGAGCACTAGTTGTGTAACTTTAAGGATGGTGTAATTTTTAAAAATATATATAAATATATATTATAGGGTTCAGACATATCTACCAAAATAATTCACAACTAGCATAATAATAAATTGAACATAATGTGGATCCAAAGAAATATCAAATATAATAGACCAGACTTTGTTGGGACGCAACATCTCACTGATACTTGGTAAAAATGAATCACTTACATGTGTTCGTGAACAGATTTTATGGCTTTTGCAGCATAGCCCATAGATTTCAATACTTCTGTGTTTGTGTGTGCATTCTCTAATGCTTCACGCTGGAATTCAATTGTAGAGAGTGTACCATCAATTTGTGTTAACTGCTTTTCAAGTCTCTTCTTTCGTTTGAGTGCTTGTAGGGCAACTGGGAATAGAAAAAAAAATGAATATAGTCAATTCAATTGAGTATAACGTGCACGTCAAGATTTTTTATAACATCTATTACATTAAGGTCATCAAGAAAAACGACAAAAATAAGAATACCCAACGTAACAGAAATGATTGACGAGGAAAGATCTCATTGAGACGTATAAGATGATGAATGGGATGGATAGGATAGAGGTGGAGAGACTCTTCCCGCTCAAAAAAGACAGTAGGACTAGGGGGGCACAGCCTCAAGATAAAGGGGAGGCGGTTTAGAACGGAGTTGAGGAGGAACTTCTTCACTCAAAGGGTGGTGAATCTCTGGAATTCTCTGCCCGTTGAAGTGGTGGAGGCTGCCTCGCTAAATATTTTTAAGAAGCGGGTTGATGGGTTCTTGATAAGAGAGGGGATTAAGGGTTATGGGGAGAGGGCGGGAAAGTGGAACTGAGCCACGACAGATCAGCCATGATCTTATTGAATGGCGGGGCAGGCTCGAAGGGCTAGATGGCCTACTCCTGCTCCTATTTCTTATGTTCTTATGTTCTTATGCTTGCCTTTATTGGATGGGGCATAGAGTATAAAAGTTGGCATACGATGTTGCAGTTATATAGAATGCTGGTTTGGCCACATTTGGAATACTGCAACCAGCTCTGGTCGCCATACTACCAGAAGGACATGGAGGCTTTGGAGAGAGTGCAGAAAAGGTTTACCAGGAGGTTGCCTGGTATGGAAGGTCTTAGCTATGAAGTGAATTTGAGTAAACTAGGGTTGTTCTCCCTAGAAACAGAGAGGTTGAGGGGTGACCTAATAGAAGTTTATAAAATGATGAAAGGCATAGGTATGGTGAACAGTTGGAAGCTTTTCCCCAGGTTGGAAATGACAGACACAAAGGGTCACAAGTTCAAACTAAGGGGAGCAAGGTTCAATACAGAAATGCAGGGGACTTTTTTTTTTAAAAACACAGAAGGTGGTGGGGGCCTGGAATGCACTACCAAGCAAGGTGGTTGAGGCACACTAGCATCATTTAAGACTTATCTAGATAACCACATGAACAGACTGGGAATACAGGGATATAAACAGATGGTCTAGTTAGGTACATATGATCAGTGCAGGCTTGGAGGACAGAAGCAAAGAGCAAGAAGGGTCTCTAGAGCAGTATGTAACTAGTCCGACTAGGGGAGAGGCTATACTGGATTTAGTGTTGGGTAATGAGCCGGGGCAGGTGGGAGAGGTAGAGGTAGGCGAACATATGGCTAATAGTGACCACAAGTCCGTCTACTTTAGGATAAAAATGGAAAGGGACGAGTGCCGGCCGAACGGGAGTGTGCTGAACTGGGGAAAGGCGAGCTATAGCAGGATTAGGAGGGAGCTGCAGGACACTGATTGGGAAGGACTGTTAGCTGGCAAGTCCATGGTTGGCAAGTGGGAGGCTTTTAAAGGCAAAATGAAATGGTTGCAGGGGAGGTATGTTCCGGTTAAGAGGAAGGATGGGAAAGGTAGGATTAGACAGCCGTGGATATCGAAGACTTGGTCAGGAAGAAGAGGGAGGCGTATGTTAGATCGAAACGACTGGGTACGGAGAGTGCGCTGGAGGAATATAGAGAGAGTAGGAGGGAGCTAAAAAGGGGAATTAGAAGGGAGAAGAGAGGGCATGAAATGGCTTTGGCTGGTAGGATTAAGGAGAATCCAAAGGCATTTTATTCCTATATTAGGAGCAAGAGAGTAGTTAGAGGGAAAATTGGTCCTCTTAGGGACAAAAGCGGGGAGTTATGTATTGAGTTGGAGGGAATGGGGGAGCTCCTGAATGAATACTTTGCATCGGTATTCACAAAGGAGAGGGGTTCGGAATCGTGCGGTCTGTTAGAGGGAGCTGAGGATCAGCTGCAGGAAATATCTATTACGAGGGAGGAAGTGCTAGGGCTTTTAGGTAGCGTAAGGACGGATAAAGCTCCGGGGCCTGATGGTATTTATCCCAGGCTGCTTAGGGAGGTGAAAGATGAAATTGCTGGGCCTCTGGCGCAAATCTTTGTCTCTTCTTTGGACACAGGTGAGGTCCCAGAAGACTGGAGGGTGGCAAATGTGGTACCGCTGTTCAAAAAAGGTAGTAGGGATAACCCTGGGAATTATAGGCCGGTGAATTTGATATCGGTGGTAGGGAAATTAATGGAAAAAGTACTTAGGGGTAGGATGTATGAGCATTTGGAGCATTGCGGTCTGATTGGGGATACGCAACATGGCTTTGTTAGAGGGAGGTCTTGCCTTACGAATCTGGTGGAATTCTTTGAGGAGGTGACAAAAACGGTTGACGATGGGCAAGCCGTTGATGTCATCTATATGGATTTCAGTAAGGCGTTTGACAAAGTCCCTCATGGTAGGCTGGTAGAAAAGGTTAAGGCGCATGGGATACGGTGTCAGGTAGCTAGGTGGATTGAGAACTGGCTGGGCAATAGGAGACAGAGAGTAGTTGTGGAGGGGACTTTGTCCAGCTGGAGGCCAGTGACCAGTGGTGTGCCGCAGGGCTCGGTACTGGGAACTCTCCTCTTTGTAGTCTACATAAATGACTTGGAAGAGAGCTTAGGTGGTGTGATCAGCAAGTTTGCTGATGACACCAAGATGGCAGGGTTGGCAGGTACTGAAGTGGATTGTCAGGTGATACAACAGGATATAGATAGGTTGGTGCATTGGGCAGATAGGTGGCAGATGGAATTTAATCCTGACAAATGCGAGGTGATGCATTTTGGAAGGAATAATGCAGAGAGGAGCTATGTGATTAAAGGTAGGCAAATTAGGAGTATAGAAACACAGAGGGACCTGGGAGTGCAGGTTCACAAATCCATGAAGGTTGTGACACAAGTGGAGAATGTTGTCAGGAAGGCTTATGGAATGCTAGCCTTTATAGGAAGAGGTATAGAGTTTAAAAGCTGCCGTCTAATGCTTCAGTTGTATAGAACGTTGGTTAGACCGCATTTGGAGTACTGCGTCCAGTTCTGGTCACCTTACTACCGGAAGGACGTGGAGGCTCTGGAAAGGGTGCAGAAGAGGTTTACCAGGATGTTGCCTGGCATGGAGGGGTTGGGTTAAGAGGGAAGGTTGGAGAAACTGGGACTGTTCTCTTTGGAAAGACGGAGATTGAGGGGTGACATGATAGAGGTATATAAGATACTGAAGGGAATAGACAGGGTCAATAGTGAGAGACTG
This sequence comes from Carcharhinus amblyrhynchos, assembly GCF_965287045.1. NCBI lineage: Eukaryota > Metazoa > Chordata > Chondrichthyes > Carcharhiniformes > Carcharhinidae > Carcharhinus > Carcharhinus amblyrhynchos. The sequence goes on along the minus strand of NC_137331.1, from coordinate 80,484,376 downwards.
CTCCCTAGATTGGTTACGAATACAAGAGGACATGATTTAAGGGTGAGGGGGGAGAGGTATAATTTGGATATGAGAGGAAGGTTCTTTATGCAGAGAGTAGTGGGGGTATGGAACGCACTACCGAGTGGGGTGGTGGAGGCGGGAACGTTGGACTCGTTTAAGGTTCAGTTAGATAGGCACATGAGTGAAACGAGGATGGAGGATTATGGTAGGGGTTATTGAATAAGGGTTAGAACCTCAGGAGACACCGGAAAGGCAGGCTTGTGATTAACGTTTTTGTCTTTTCACTCCGTAGGTGGAGGTCCATCTCGTTGTCAAACGAGGGGCATGCACACGGTGGGTCGTGCGTGGGCTTCTCCTGGAAGTTCCGGGAGTGGCCTAGTACTTCGTGTCGGTGTGTGTGCTTGATCCTGGACCGGTAGACGGGCGCCGCAACAGCTCGGTGACTAGCACTGCTAGCTGTGCAGATACATGGATTTGGGCCTGTGTCTGTGGGAGTTTGTGCATTCTCCCTGTGGTTGCGTGGGTTTCCTCCGGGCGCTCCGGTTTCCTCCCACACCCCAAAGATGTGCTCTTAGGCTGATTGGTTTTACCAAATTGACACTATTCTCCCCTGAATCTGGCTAAGTCAGGGGTTCTAATTGTAGATACGCAGGGTAGAATAGGTGTAGGGTGATGCGGCGGCGCGGGCTTGTTGGGCCGAAGGGCCTGTTTCCCGTGTTGGGTTGTTCTTTGTTTTGTTTTAAACAACTGTAAATTAAGATACATATTGATGAGTAGGAAACATTGCTTCAGATGGATGAGGTATATGCCCATTCGATGGTAAAAAAGTACAATAATCAGAAACAAGATTGACAACAAGATTGGTAGGCACTCTGCAACAACTGGCTTTAAGATAAATTTTACTAACTTCAACCTTAATGTAGCTTCCATTTTGCAACAAAGGGAGTTGCTAACAATGTGGGAGACATTCTACAGAGGGTAGTCTAAAGAAAAGGATGAATTGTTAGCACATAATCTCCATCTATGTCTAGCTTTTTGGAAGTAGCACAAAAATAGATGTGCGTCACAATTTATAAAAGCATTTGTATCCTGATCCAGCGAAACAAATGTAAAATAGCTATCAATTATATTAGAAGCAATTAATAAACTGAATTTACTGTTAAACTACTAAGTACTTATTGGCAAATTCCATTTTGCAAAGTAGGTCCCAAAGAGCCGCATCATTAAGACAACAATAAAATGCTTTAGGAACTAAGTTTTTCAATTCACGGGCAGCACAGTAGTGCTGCTTCACAGCTCCAGGGACCTGGGTTTGATTCCTGGGTCGGGTCACTGTGTGTGGAGTTTGCATGTTCTCCTCATGTCTGCGTAGGTTTCCTTCAGGTGCTCCAGTTTCCTCCCACAGTCCAAAGATGTGCGGGTTAGGTTGATTGGCCATGCTAAAATTGCCCTTTAGTATCCTGAGATGTGTAGGTTAGAGGGATTAGCAGGTAAAATGCGTAGGGATATGCAGATAGGGCCTGGATGGGATTGTGGTCGGTGCAGACTCGATGGGCCGAAGGGCCTCTTTCTGCACTGTAGGGTTCTATGTTCTAACTCAATCATTTGGCTTAGACAAAATAGTTACAACAATGAGTGAGACACAAGCAGAGAGACAAAGGCAGAAAGAGCAATACGAGGCTTACACCCACTCCCAAGCATGGCAATGTCACAATCATTCTGTTTTACAAAAGAAACCTCTATAATATCGTTTTATTATGTGTTTATAGAAGGGTTTATTATACACAGAAATACATACAAGCTGATAATAACTTCAAAATCCAACTTCATAAACCTGTAAATTTAGATGGAAAAATCTCAAAACATTCATACATAGTTAAACTTTTCTGGTGCGAATGAAACAAATTAAATACCAATTGAAAAAAATTCAGACTGGCTGGCAGTTTCAGTTTTTTTAACTTCAGAAGTTCATTATAAAAGTCTGAAAATTTTACAAGTTTCTTTTTCTGTGATCACAATTTAACAGTGCAGCAGTCAAAATAATTTTTTGAGGCATCTCCAAGATTTGAGGGCAACTTTTTGATTTTCAGATGTTACTTTTTACATTGTCACTAACTGCTAGTTTAGTCACAAGTAACATTTACAAAATTACAAATGCATAAACGTTTTCCCTTCTTTAGGCTGATATGGTCGCAGAAATACCAAAGATTATTATATTAATTTTTTAAACTTGAAATCTATAAACATATTGTTGTTCATCATAATGAAATCTCCTATTTAGCATTTGCAAAATGAAAAGTCTTACTATCTGCAACTGCACAACTTAGGACAGAGTCCAATTTTGCCTGCGCTCTCTATGTGAGCATTCACCTGGGGGGTCAATCTACAAGTGTTTTAACATCAAGAAATGATGAACAAGACACTTGACGATATATTTTTGTTTATAAAATATGAGCATTAAATTAGATAGGGAGAAATTTAAAAAACTAAGCAAGCTACAGTTGGTCAAGTGGTGGGGGTAAGGAGGTACAACAACTTACCAGGATATCACCTACGCAGATAAACTCTCCAGTTGAGTGAATATTTTTATGGCTGAGGTAGATAGGTTCTTGTTAGGCAGGGGAAGGGGCAGATGGGAATGTGAAACAGATCAGCCATGATTTTATTGAATGGCAGAGCAGGCTTGAGGAGCCATATGGCTTGGTTTTGCTCCTATTTCATATGTTCAATGTTCTTGGCTTCTTCGTTACACTTTTGCTTACCCCAGATGCAAGCATATGATCTAGTGAAAACTGTTACAATGACAGAAATATACACTTGTAGCACACAAGGGAAAAAAAATCAACTCCTGATACAAAGCAAAAGTATCTGATAGAAGTCGGTGTCAAAACCACTTAGCACATATGGAAACTGAATGGCAAGCAGTCACTGTTCTCCCAGCAACAGCAGAAACAAATTGGTTCAAAACAGTTAGCCTAAAAGAATTACTGAAGCAACTGAAAGGAAACAAATTTGTGTCTCTGTTGTAAAGGTAAACTTTTCTTCAAAAATCAGAAATGATCATCATATACGGATGACATTGCCAAAATCTTGCTTGGAATTACTACACAACAGTGCATTGTATTATATCAAATCAGCAAACTCCAATCTAGTGTGATGTAATTAGCTTGAATTCTTGATAGCATGTTAGTCATCTTGCAGCTTTGCAAATACTCTGTTTTACGTGCACCTAAAACTCGTTACATTAAACAATGAGGAACATTGGAAAACAATACTTAATACTCATGTTATAGAATCCCTACAGTGCAGAAAGAGGCAATTCAGCCCATCGAGTTTCCACCAATTCTCCAACAAAGCATCTTATCCAGGCCCTATCCCATAACCCCATGCATGTACCCACCAAATTCCCTAATCCACACATCTTTGGACTGAATCAAAAAGTACGAGGTAATGAAACATTTTCTCATTTCAATGCAAGGCTTATAACTTAGAAATGACTTCTGTGGGCCTTTTCTCCAAATGAAATTTGTAAATTAATGCATGACATTATGAGTTTTGTTTGGCTCGTTTCAGAACACTTTCCATCAGATATATTATTTTCTCAAAATGTGAATTTTTATTTGCAACTTGTAAATTATTGTCCATCAACTCAAAGATGATAGCTTGTAAACTACAAGTTTACATCCAAAATTTCCTGAACTCTTTGGAGGTCAACACCATGTGTGTTCTGCTTGAAGGCAGGTCCTTGGCTCATAGTAGTCTTTCCATATCTATCCAATGCTATTCTTTTCATTTGCCAATAACTTCCTTCAATCTTCAAGCCATCCAACATTGATATTCTTTTCCTTCCTCTTTTTCCTAGAGATTTTCCCACCATAAATCTATTTCCCTTAAAGTATACCCTACTCAAACTTCCTGTCTTTGGGGAATTACTAGGCAGGAAATAGTCTTCCCACAAGAAAAAATGGGAATTAGAACATGCTGTTGTTCTCAGCTAGCTGGACAGCAATATCATTTTATATGGGTCTGTGAAAACAATGCCTCTCAAACCATTTGACCTACAGTTGTTGCAAAATTTAGGGAGGGCGGAGAAAATATTTTAAAATGCAGCCAAAAACATATATAACTTCATACTGCTTCTTTAAGAATTTTTGTTTCCTCTCACATTCAAATGCCATCCACCATTCCCAAAACTCCTTAAAGACTGTGGGACCAAATTCATCTAAGTAACATGCTGACTTATTATTCTATTGCACATTCATATTTAGAGACAGAAAAGAAATTTTTAGGAAATGGAAAAGAACAGCCCCAGAGTTTAAACCATTCACCAAATGAGACTTACAGGTGTCAAGATGATCTAACAGAAAGAAGCATTACAGGTTTACGTAGCACTTATCACAGATCAGGCCAGAGAAGATTGAAAGGTTTGGAGGTGTTCCTTCTGCAAGCATGAAGAAAGTGAATAAACTCGAGATGATCTGTCAAGAAAAACACATGTACCCAATTAACACATGCAAAGTAAGATCAGAGGGAAACCATGCATTCAAATAAAAATGTCCAAGAGCAGCCTCATCTTCTTCTCATACATTTAGCAACTAACAAAAATTTATAAAATCAACTTTAAGAAATGAATAACCATCAACCCTGGGCTAGCAGCTCATTACATATTTAAAATCAGAATATTCTTTGAAATGCACTACAGTAATTCCCTTCAAATATTTAGCATCACACAATAGGTTTGCTGACCAGAATGTAATTTTTGCAAGCTATATATTTCATATGATATGGGTAAAAAGGCACTAAGTAAAGGCTGAACAAAAAAGGACTATTTAAATATTTTTTAAAAACTTAGGTGACTTAATTTTATTTAAGTCTTATTCTCCATTAGTTAGTAAGTAGATTTTAGGAATAGAAAATTACTTAGCTTTAAACCAAGCACAAATATGGTATATTGTAATTTTTAATAGCAGAGGCAAATCAAGTAGTGCCTTTAAGAACCTATAAGCAACTCTTAAAATGCCCCAGTAAAAAGACATACCACACGTTCAAACATACTAGAAATGTTCAATTCCTACACAGTCAAATTTGGAATATAATAATTGATCTTGCATTATTATTATCCATGAGTAAAATGTTGGATTTGTTTCCAAGTGAGATTTGAGGATAGCCAATAAAAAACATTATTAATTTTAAACAGGAATCATCACGAGTCTTTACCATAACTTCAAATGCTGTTGATCCTATCAGAGGTCCACTTTAAAATGTTGCTGCTACATAACCTTGCATTTTTCAATATGCATCAGAGAACAAGAGAGAATTTCTACCCATTTAAAATTGATCATTATGCCCTATCACAATTGTTACATTCTCTTGCAGAGTTCACTTCCTTACAATTCTGCTCACTTGCCTTTTCTGCAAACAGGGATTCTTAACCATGTCTGAGAGTCCACCCCACCCCAGAGTGAACAACAGGGTTTTAAGAGGTCTGTTGCAATTCACAACTTCTACCAATACCAGCAATTTGTCTCTAACTAGCTCCGTTCTTACTGATGTATGAGCAGCCTTCCAGTCAGTGCCACAACAGCCCATCCTTGGCCTCAGCAACATTATCTGAAAAAGCAGCATCAGTTTTCATATGTATGCTGTCATCACTGAGTTCTACCTCGACATTACCTTTCTTGATAGTTCGCTGTCATTTGACATCTCATTCTGGTTGACCAGAGATTTTGTCCTGTTATATATTGAAAAGCCACTGCCTTTGGTTCCTATTACAAATTCAGTTTCTGACCACTGAGTCAATCCAGATCCTGGCAACTTTCTCAGCAATCTGTCTGCAACCCTAGTGTCATATATCTGATCGCAAGATGGTGTTCTAAGCACATAGTGAGACTATCACAAGATCACCTATTGTCCCTCAATAACATTGCTCAATTCTGTCCCCACCTCAGCTCATCTGCCACTAAAAGCCCTATCCATGCCTTTAGTTACTTATAAAGTTGAATATTTCAACATCAGCCTCCCACATTCTACTCTTCAAAACCTGAGAAACTCTGCTGTGTGTGCACTAACTCATACCAAGTCCTGTTTACCTATCATCCCTGCCTCCTGGTATGTAGCACCTAGACTTTAAAATCCTGCCCTCATTTTCAAATCCCTCCAGGGCCTTCCTTCTCCCTATCTCTGCAGTCTCCTCCAACCATAAACCCTCCCAACATCAAAGTATCTGCAGTCTTCTAAATTTGGCCTATTGAACATGCCCCAATCTCAATTGTTCAACCATTGGTGGACATGGTTTCAGTTGGACTTCTATCCCTAAATTTTGCTACCTCTGCTCCCTCTATTTATCATTTAAATACTGTCCCTTGGCATCATCCGAAGGTATGGCATTCATTTTCAAATTCACGCTGATGCCCAACTCTATCTTACTTCACAACTGCCAAATCTCCAGTTATTGAACCGTAAAGAAATAAGTTTAAAGCTTGCAGCTAAATGAAGCAGTCACTATTTTAGGCATCCAGTAAGAGGCAGCTGACAGTTCCAGACAGGCGAACGAGGTGGTGAGAAAATCCTAAAGAATCAATTCCTTCAGGGCTATTCCACTGAGTTCATTACAGCCTTGGTCCAACCACAGACAAAAGTGCTGAACCCAAGTGTGATTAGCTGCCCTGACATCAAGACAACATTTGATCAAGTGTGGCATCAAGGAACCCTATGAAAATTGAAGACAATGGAAATCAGAGGAAAACTCTCCAGTGCTGGAATCACACCAAGCACAAAGGAAGATGGTTGTGGTTTATCATAGCCACAAAACAGCACAGCACAAGCTAGTGTCCTATACCCCAATCATCTTCAGCTGACTCACCAATGACGTTTCATGGCTGTATAATGTTCAGCAATACACACAAACCCCAATAACAAACCATTTTACCAAATGCAACAAGACCTGGTAAATATTCGGGCTTGGGCTAATAAGTGGAAAGTAACATTCACACCTAACAAGTGCCAGGCAATAATCAGCTCCAGTAAGAGAATCTGCCCATTTCCCCTTGACATGCAATGGTATCACCAATACCGCACACCCCCAACAATCAAAATCATGAGGTTACCATTGACTCTATTGTGGCTACAAGAGCAGAGGCTGGAAATTCAGTGGCACTCCTGAGCCCCCAAAACCATTTAAAAGACAAGTCCAGAGTATGATGCAATATTCTCCACTTGCCTGGATGAGTGAAGCTCCAAAGACATCTAAGCAGCTTGTTACTTTACAGGACAAAGCAGCCTGCTTGATCAGCACCACCATGAGCATTCGCCCTCTTCACCAATATAAATGGTACAAGTGTGTACTATCTATTGGATGCAGTGCAGCAACTCACCAAGACTCCTTTAACAGCATCTTCCAAACCCCTGAACTCTAGCACTTAAAAAGGACAAGGGGACCAAATGTATAGAAACACCATCACCTGCTAGTTCCTCGCCAAGCCGCAAACCATCTTCACTTTAAACTATATCACAGTTCCTTCACTGTCAAAATCCTAGGACTCCTGCCCTACATCATGTGGGTGTACCTATACTAGCAGCTCAAGGCAGTGTCTCACCCATCTTCTCAAGAACAATCAGGGATGGACGATAAATGCTGATTTTTCCAGCAACACATCCCATGAATGAATAAAAAAAGATTCAATAGGCTGATGGCCTTCTGTGCTGTACTATCCTATGCATCTATTCTTGCGGACAGTGAGGGCCGTGGACACTGGAGAGAATGAGGGCCCAGGTGTGAAAACTCCGATTAATACAGCACTGCTTCTTCTTCAGTACTTAAATGTTGGTCCCATGCAGTAGAACCTACTTCTGTGAAGTTGGATTTTCAGCAGAGCAATGCAACAATATTACCAAGCCGGACTGAACAATGATCATGACATGCACTTGTCAAAGACATCTCCATGTCATGACAAAATTGTTGCTGAAATGCAACAAGTTTCACCTTGAGTAAATAAAACAAAACATTACAAAATATTATCATGCATTTAACTTCTACACAGAAAAAATACCTGCGTTCTGTAACAGGAAGTCTGTGGATTTTTTAATAACGATGTGGAGATGCCGGTGTTGGACTAGGGTAAATACAGTAAGAAGTCTCACCAGGTTAAAGTCCAACAGGTTTATTTGGTAGCATAAGCCACTAGCTTTCGGAAAGCTAGTGATTCACTGTTTCTCATTGCTGTTTGTGAGAACTTGCAGTATGAAAAGTGGCCACAGCTATTCCCAAATTATAATGATTACACTTTTGGAATACTTAATTAGCTGCAAAGCACTTTGGGATTAAGCTTTCTTTAAAACAGGATTATTTCTCAATGACTTCCCATCATGGTCGCATTCCAATCATTATTTTGTAAACTGAGATTGTGTCTTTATATGCCCTGTTTGTGAACTGAAATCCCACTCACCTGACGGAGTGGTGCTCCGAAAGCTTGCGCTACCAAATAAACCAGTTCAACTTTAACCTAGTGTTGTGAGACTTCTTACTGGTTTTTAATATCAGAGAGGGCCGCAGAAACAAAAATTCATGCTCTATAAAAGTTAACTCTATAAGAGTTAAACAAACTCTTCCAATGAGATGAAGTTTATAATAAGCAGGTCTTGTAGAATATACATTCTATGCTGAAAAAAATATTTTTGGGATAGACACGTTCTAACATCTCACCAAGGATATTTCAAATGTTATCACTTTACTTAATGCACTTTCCAGAAAAAGAATAACACAGCACGGGAAACAGGCCCTTTGGCCCAACGAGCCTGCGCCGCCATTTCAACATTGTGAATCCCTCTTCCACCCATGACCCTTGCCTACGCTAATGGCACTCCATATTGGAAACCAGATTGAGGGGAAGTTAATTTAGGGCCAAATTGTTACACCAATTAGCCCAAGAGCTAAAAAAAGTTTATTTATTAGTTACAAGTCAGCTTACATTCACACTGCAGTGAAGACTGTGGGGGGAAACCTGAGCACCCGGAGGAAACCCATGCTGACACAGGAAGAATGTGCAAACTCCACACAGACAGTGACCCAAGCGGGGAATCAAACTCAGGTTCCTGGCACCGTGAGGCAGCAGTGCTAACCATTACGCCATCTTGCAGCTCAGTGGTTAGCACTGCTACCTTACAGCGCCAGTGACCCAGGCTCAATTTTGGCCTTGAATGATAACCTGTATTTTGCACAGTCTCCCCATGTCTGTGTGGGTTTTCTCCAGCTGCTCCAGTTTTCTCCCATAGACCAAAGATGCACAGATAGGTTGACTGGTCATGCTAAATTGCCCATTTGGGTGTCCCAAGATGTGTAGGTTAGGGAGATTGGTGGGGTAAATATGTGGGGTTTACAGAGATAGTGTCTGGCTGGGATGCTGTATTGGAAGGTAGCTGCAGGCTGAATGGCTTCCTCCAGCACTGTAGGGATTCTATGAAAATATTTACACAAACATATTCTGTCTCTTCACCCAAGTCATGACATAAAATTGAAATTTGAGAGATGAATTGTGCCAGGGTTAAAATACACGGGGGTTAATAAACTAAATCAATAAGGGTTTGCTGATTATTTCAGTATGGAACAACTGTACCAATATACCGTTCAACCTCACACTGTATTAGAGTCAATGTATGATAAGCCAATTACAATAGGCAAAACTGTTTAAAAAAGAAAAATAGAAATATAGGCAGCAAGCAAATCCACAGCATTTTTAACAACCTCATAATTGCAGTGTACTAGGGGTCCTGACAATGCAGTTGTCGTGGTGCAACATAAAATTACATAAGCATTCACAAAATGTCAAGTTAATCTAAATTAGGAGGTAATTACACTCAGAAATAGCTAATTTCTCCCTAAAAAATATATATAAAATTAAGAAATTTTAAATCAGATCAAAGCTAATTTAGATATTTCCGTTATTTGTGTTTCAAAAGAAAACACTTCGTTCTAACTTGCAACTCCAAAAAGGAAATTCTATGTGCTTTAACAGTGCTCATATGGATTATGGCTGATTGGTATATTAAAAAAAACTGCAGGCAATAGAAATGCAACAGCATCCTGCAGAAATGTTTCGTCTTTATACACCTTTAACATAACAAAGCATCCCAAGGGATGTAACATGAGCACCATGAAATGAAATTTTACACAAAGCCATATAAAGGGATAAAGATAAAGGGATAAATGTTAAGAAGTGTCTTAAACAGTGTCAGATGTGGTTCAGTTTCTAATATTCCTGCCCGAGTCAGAAGATTATGGGTTCAAATCCCACTCCAGCACACAATGAAAGATGCCAGTGCAGTAATGATGGAGTGTTGCATGGTTGAAGGCGTGTTCATTTCAATGAATCATTAAAGCAAGGCTCTTAATGCCATTATTTCAAGAGTGGCATATGTGCTGGTCAATATTTATCCCTCAATGAACATCCCAACATCATATTTGCTGTTTGTGGGAACTTGTGTGAAAAGTGGCCACTGTTATTCCCAAATTATAATTAATGATTACACTTTTAGAATACTTAATTAGCTGCAAAGCACTTTGGGATTAAGCTTTCTTTTAAACAGAATTATTTCTCAATTCAATTTCACTAGTCAGTCTCAACATAAGAATTTGACAAAATGGTTGAAGACCATCACTCACTTGATAGTATGAATTATGTTATTCATATAAATATGACTATTGTTATTTGAGTTGCAAGATATTGATTTTGGTTTGTTTCCCATAATTGTTACACCCCCATTCAGGAGGGGGCATTTAGACTTTTTAAACAGGATTGGAATTTGCTCAATGTCACTAACAGATCACTAATCAATCATTTAATGAAAATGGCATTATTAACTTGTGGGAATGTATTGCATTTAAAACAGCCAGAATGCACGTGACATTCTGGCATCACTTGAAGAACAACAACCATCAGATATAATCTGTTTTTTATGTTTAATCCAACACCTATTGCATCATTGGTTGTTGGCTGGTTCATGATGCAGAGTGATGCCAATAGCATGGGTTCAATTCTCATACCAGCTGAGGTTATTCATGAAGACCCATCTGCTCAACCTTACCCAAGGTGTGGCGAACCTCAAGTTATATCACCACCAGTCAGCTTTCCCCCTCAAAGAGGAGAGCAGCCTATGATCATTATGGAATTATGGGACTATATCTTTTATATTTCATGTTGGCTCAATGGCCATAATGCACAGGAATGGGTTCACTTTCTCAACGCCAAAATAAACAAGAAGGGATATCCAGTCCACAAAGGACAGATTATTATTTATCTCAGACACTAGAAATTTTGCAGATGTTTCCTTGAAGCACACTATAATCAGATAGGCTTTCACCAAATCTGCCACATTCTTTAGCACAACTAAGATGGAATTTTAAATGTGGGTGATGCTATACTTGTTTCACTAAAGAACACAAAACCTTCTGTATACCATGAAAAAATGTGATGTCCTTTTTGTGGCAACTAGAATCAAATAGTATAGGGTCAGTCTAGTTCTAGGACATCTAATCAATTTTCAGTATTGTCCTGAGCAGTTATTTTTCTGCAGCTATTCTGAATTCTTTATAAAAGCAAAGTCCAATTTACATTTTAGTAAAAAGTTCAAGAAAGCATTCCATAGGAAAATGGTAGATCTATGAGAACAGCAAACAATTGGTAGATCGAGTTAATACTCCCAATATAGATATGAAGTCACGCATTTAGATATACAAAGCTATGGAGTGCAATCATATGATTAGGATGAATCAGCACAGGGCCCAAACAGTTAAAGATGAACTCCACAATGTATCAAACCAATATCTGGCTGCTATCAAGAAACTAAAAACGTTCGGTTTGAAAATAGGTGAACTCAGTATAGATCAAAGGAGATTAGCCTGCCACTTATAGAATGCAGGCCAAGCTTCTGAAACCTTTTTTTTGAGAGGGTTTGCATTCACTAATTAAAGTACAAAGAGTTTCTAGAATGAGAAGAAAATGTATATGGTAGATTCCTAGAAATGGGAGTCTGTATTGAAGATGAAGAGACTGATGAGGATATTGAGATATAAAAATTAGTAAAGCTTAGAAAATAGTCAGGGCATTTGAACCCCTTGTAGGCAAACTAAATACAGAACAAGTATAAGTTGATTCAAGTGGAACATAATACATTACTTTCACTGACTAATTTTGGTATTGCTAAGAGTATAAAATAGTCATCAACTGTGCTGTGATTTGAGAATGACTTCTACTCAGGGTTATAAGTTTTGCATAGGTCATCAAGTGACTGAGCAGGCCGATTCTCAACGTGTTGATCTTTGGGCACAGGGGAAAGAGGTCACAGAGGTAGTGCAGGATTTGCCTCCTTTTTTCCTTCCCCTGCCACCATCTGCCTTATTCTGAAGACGTTGTGACTCAAAGTATTACATAGCTTGATGGACAAGCTGTCACCATTCTGAGCATTTGGCAGCAAGCTACTCAATCATTAATATCAATGCTTCCATGTTTTATGGAGAGCTTCTGTGTGTCTTTGAATTGTCTTCTTTGTCCTCTCCTGGAATGTTGGCCATTTTGGAGTTCAGAGAACAAGAATTCTATTAAGAGTTAAACAGTAGTTAGCTGCCTTGAGCTAGAATTCTATATCTACCCAATTAAAGTTTAAAGTTAGTGTCACCAGTACGCTTACATTGCAATGAAGTTACTATAAAAATTCCCTACTCGCACAGTCTGGCACCTGGTCAGGTACTCTGAGGGAGAATTTAGCATGGCCAATGTATCTAACAAGCATGCCTTTCGGACTGTGGGAGGAACTCGGAGGAAACCCACACCGACAGAGAGAACGTACAGACTCTGCACAGACACTGATTCAAGCCAGCAATCGAACCCAGGTTCCTGGTGCTGTGAGGCAGCAGTGCTAACCACTGTGCCATCCCTCATTACTGCTAAACAACGTTGCAGTTCAATTTACAGTGGACAAGAAATGGAAAATGCGATCAATTGCGACAGAGTCACTTGCAATTAGAATACTTGCTAATTATTGGACATGCTATAATCCAGTGGTGCATCTTCCATATTTTAGACACAAACACCCTTATAAACTCTCACCATAAATCTTTTTGCATTAGCTATTTCTAAATTAATTCTGATGCATCCTCAATTCTGCACTCTTGCAAAGCACAAAATAAAACTAATGTAGTTTGAGTGTATGAAATATTTATATTTCTTTTACTTTCCTAAATTTTGATGTGCTACACAATACTTGGAAGCATAAAAGCAGGAAGAGACCAACTCCCAAGCCTTTCATAATGCAACTTCTAAGTCCGTGACTAGAAGCACAAAACGATAACTCTATAATAATTTGGTCTGAATTTTCACCCACATTGAAGTGAGCATAATTAGGAAATTGCACTGCATCACTATTCCATTTTATATATTTCTCTGTCTCTAGCGTTATCTTACACCACCTCGATCAACACACTTCTTTCAATTTTGGGTTATGGGTCCAATTTTTATTACTGTAATTCAATGATGTAGTTATTCAATTATTCTATCATTCTTCCTTTTCTGATGCTGCTCTTTATTGCAATTTCTTGTATTAGAGATAAATTTTATATGTATTTGCATTTCAGTATATGGCCTATAATGTACTATCCTAAGTTTGCCCTGTTCAAGTCAATCTTAAGCTGTGGTTCCAGGTAATCCAATTTTAGCACTATATCCAATGTATGCTGTTTGCTGCAACTTCTCAGACAATCGTATTGCTCTTCATTTAACATTACAGTAATATTTCATAAAGGTTAATGTGCTTACGTTGCCACATTTTGTCTATCCACACTTTTATCAGGACTCTTATCAGGACTCTCATCAGTAACAATCCCCACCAGGCCCTATCCCCATAATCCCACATATTTACCCTGCTAATAGGACCATAAGATATAGGAGCAGAATTAGGCCATTCAGTCCATTAAGTCTGCCCCGCCATTCAATCATGGCTGACATGATTCTCATCCCCATTCCTCGTAACTCTTGATCCCTTTATTGATCAAGAACCTGTCTTTAAGATACTCAATGAGCTGGCCTCCACAGCCCTCTGTGGCAATGAGTTCCACAGATTCCTTCTCATCTCAGTTTTAAAGGGATGTCCTTTCACTCTGAGTTCTAGTCTCTCCCACTAGTGGAAACATCCTCTCCATGCCCACTCTATCCAGGCCTCTCAATATTCTGCAAGTTTCAATTAGATCCCTTCCCAATCCTTTTAAACTCCAGAGTATAGACCCAAACTCCTCAACCGCTCCGCATATGACAAACCTTTCATCTCTGGGGTCATTCTTGTGAACTTCCTCTGGACCCCCTCCTAGGTCAGCATATCCTTCCTTAGGTATGGGGACCCAAAACTGCTCATAATACTCCAAATAGGGTCTGACCACAACCTTATGCAGCCTCAGCAGTAAATCCTTACTCTTGTATTCCAGCCCTCTAGAAATGAATGCTAACATTGAATCTGCCTTCCTAACTACCAATAAACCTGCATGCTAACCTTAAGAGAGTCCTGCAATAGGACTCCCAAGTCCCTTTGGGCCTCAGATTTCCAAAGCAGTTCCCCGCTTAGAAAATAGTCAACACCTCTATTCTTCCCACCAAGTGCATAACCTCACACTTTCCCACATTGCATTCCATCTGCCACTTCTATGCCCACTCTCCTAGCCGGTCCAAGTCATTCTGCAACCTTCCCACTTCCTCAACACTATCTCTTTACATGTCTTTCTATCATCTGCAAATTTAGCAACCATACCCTCAGTTTCATCTTCTAGATCATTAATGTACATAGTGAAAAGTTGTGGTCCCAACACTGACTGACCCCTGTGGAACATAAGTCACTGTTTGCCATCCTGAAAAGGACCCTCTTATTCTCACTCTCTGCCACCTATTAATCTACCCATGCCAGTACCTTGCCTCTAACACCATTGGCTCTTGGCTTATTTAGCAGCTTTCTGTAAGGCACCTTATCTAAAGCTTTCTAGAAATCCAAATAAATCACATCTGCTCGCTCTCCTCTAACTTCTTTATTACCTCCTCAAAGACATGACTTCCCTTTGACAAAGCCTTGCTGACTCAGCCCTACTTTACCATGCATTTCCAAGTACTCATCCTTAATGATCTTACCCACGCCCAAGGTCAGGTTAACAGGCCTATAATTTCCCATCTTTGCTTTCCCCCTCCTTAGACAGGGTGCTACATTTGTCTTTTTCTAGACCTTTGGGACCTTCCCCGACTTCATTGACTCTTGAAAGATCACCAATGTCTCCACAATCTCCTCGGCTATCTCCTTCAGAATCCTGAGGTGTAGTCCATCCAGGTTGTAGTCCATCCTTTAGACCTTTCAGCATCCCTATTGCCTTGTCCTTAGTAATGGCCACTATATTTACCTCTGCCCCCGGCTCTCAAAGTTCTGGCATGTTACTGGTGTCTTCCACCATGATGACTGCTACAAAGTACCCATTCAATTCCTTTGCCAATTTTTTGTCTCCCCATTACTACTTTTCTGGCCTCATTTTCCAGTGTCCATTCTTGTCTCTCTCCTACCTTGCATGTATCTTAAAAAAACTCTTGCAATCTTCTTTTATATCACTAGCTGGTTTACCCTCATATTTCATCTTCTCCACTTTTTATTTTAAGTTGTCCTCTGCTTGCTTTTAAAGGCTCCCCACTATTCCTCACCACACGGTATGCTCTTTCCTTTGCTTTTATGCTATCCCTGACTGCCCTTGTCAGTCATAGTTGCCTCATCCTCCTTTTAACATGCTTCCTCTTCCTTGGAATGAATTTATGTTGCACCTTCTGAATTATCCCCCAAAACTCCTACCACTGTTGTTCCACTGTCTTTCCTGCTAGACTCCCTTGCCAATCAAATCTGGCCAGCTCCTCCCTCATGTCTTTGGAATTTCCTTTCCTCAATTGTAGCACCGTGATGTCCAATTCCAATATCTCCTGCTCAAACTGCAAGGTGAATTCTATCACATTGTGGTTCCTCTAAGTTATGCATCCCAGGACACCAAGGGGCAATGCACCTAACCCACACATCTTTGGACTGCGGGAGAAAACCAGAGCACCCAGAGGAAACCCATTTAGACACAGGGAGAACATGCACTATTGTACTATTACTTGTATCCAGAGCCAAGATGGTTCATGGCTCTCATCTTCCACATAATGGAAGATTTATTTCAGAGACGGGAGAGTTAAGCATTTCTTGCATTGTGGTCAGGAATAATGGGCAACACAGTGGTTACTGCTGCTGTCTCACAGCATCAGGAACCCAGGTTCAATTCCAGCCTCGTGTCACTGTCTGTGTGGAGTTTGCACATTATCCCCATGTCTGTGTGGGTTTCCTCCTGGTGCTCTGGTTTCCTCCCACAATCCAAAGACGTGCAGGTTAGGTTGACTGGTCATACTAAATTGCACCTTAGTGTCAGGGCACTTACAGGGTAAATATGTGGGGTTACAGAGATAGGGCCTGAGCTAGATTGTGGTCCATGCAGGCTCCATGAACTAAGTGGCCTCCTTCTGCACTGTAGGGATTCTATGATAAAGGGCCCTCGGCTGGTGTATGAATGGGAGGGAGGCAATAGTTGTCTTTCTATCCCCATGTTGCGAATACTCAGGAGAGAAAAGCAGTTCTCTTCCCACCCCAGAATTGTGTACACTTGGGAAAGAGGACAGGTTTCCTCCTGTCCCCAGGTTGTGTACACTCAGGAAGGGACACTTCTCTCCCTGGTCCAGGCTGTGTACACTCGGGAAGGAGGCAGTTTCCCCCCCCACCGGGTGTATTTGGCCGGAGCTCCTACCTCTCTTGTTCTTCGTGCCGCTTCTTCGGGCCGTCTCCAGCTCTCTCTGGATCCTGTTTTCCAAATATTCCTGCTTCTTGGTTAACATCTCCTCGGTCTCCCGGAGCCGGTGGAGGGCCTCCTGGGGAGTAGGACCCTGTTTTCTGGAGCTGGAGTGGGACCGGGACGAGCCAGAGCTCGATCCACTCTTGAATATGTTGGAGAATTTGTTCATAACTACTGTCCACCGTGTCGAAACCAACCCACAAACACACCAAACAACCACGACTGTTCACTTCCGGCCGTGGCTGTCAATCACCCGGGGGTGGAGCCAGCCCGGGAGACCGCGGCTCACTTCCGGCCGAGGTTGTCAATCACCCAGGGGGTGGAGCTATTCCGGGAGACTGCAGCTCACTTCCGGTTCAGAGGCTGGCAATCAGCCAGGGGGAGGAGCCAGCTCGGGACACAGGTGATCACTTCCGGCCGCGGCTGTCAATCAGAGGAAGGGGCGGGGCTGAGGACAAAATGGCCGAGTTGGAGATCGGGCAACAGTGTGCAGTGCAGCATTGTCGGCAGTTAGGTAGGAATCTGGGAGGGGCGGTTGTAAGTCACGCTCGTTCTTGCAAATAGCACCCAACAAAGTTTTTCTGTGTCATTTCAATAACTGTGTGGGGATATTTTTAACCGCATGAAATTGAAATCCCATCTTTCAGAAGAGATGAATATCACTCATTGCTCTTGCCATGATTGTGAAGGTGATTAGGGGTGAGGGAGCCCATGAAATCTCATCCACCCAGGATGAGCTTAATGAGTATTCTCTAAACTCCATTGTGGGTATCGAGTGTTTTCACCCCCAGGGTGCAATAATTTAATTAGCAATGATCCACACACACTTTGGTATTTTCCAGTTTTGCCCTCTCCAGTTGTTAAAATCTTGCATATTTTGAAAGCTTTAGCTGTTAGATGCCCCTTCCAGACCAAAAGCCCAATTTGCTGCACTGTCTTCGGTACTGAACGTGGTACTGAAGCCATGTGTGGTCAACTGCTTGCTCATGAAGTTTCAACAATTTGCTCTCTTTGTTGCATTACATTGATTATTATTATAAGGGTCTGGTCCATTTAGGATTAATGTGGAACTGAATAAAATACCAACAGCACGGTGATGTAAGCAAACACATGAATCCAGGATCAATGAAGAGTAGGACAGCGCTGTGTGTACCAGCAAGCATGGAAATGGCTCCTAGTTTGTATAATTACAAATGATTCTAAGAGTCAATAAAGACTTAAAGATAACCTATGTGTATAACTACAAAGACTTCTTCAGGCATATGGAACTGTAAACAACACCCTGCAACAGATTAAATAGGACATAGAAAAACTACAGCACAAACAGGCCCTTCAGCCCACCAGTTGCGCCGATTATATCCCCACCTACTAGGCTTACCTATAACCTTCAATCCTATTAAGTCCCATGTACTCATCCAGAAGTCTCTTAAAAGACCCTATCGAATTTGCCTCCACCACCACCGAAGGCAGCCAATTCCACTCACCCACCACCCTCTGAGTGAAAAACTTACCCCGACATCTCCCTTGTACCTACTCCCCAGCACCTTAAACCTGTGTCCTTTCGTAGCACAGTAAGAAGTCTGACAACACCAGGTCCTCTCGTAGCAACCATTTCAGCCTTGGGGAAAAGCCTCTGAGAATCCACCCGATCTATGCCTTTCAACATATTATACACCTCTATCAGGTCACCTCTCATCCTTCGTCTCTCCAAGGAGAAAAGACTGAGTTCCCTCAACCTATCCTCATAAGGCATGCCACCCAATCCAGGCAACATTCTTGTAAATCTCCTGTGCACCCTTTCAATAGCTTCCACATCCCTCCTGTAATGAGGCGACCAAAACTGAGCACAGCACTCTAAGTGGGGTCTGACTAGGGTCTTATAAAGCTGCAGCATTATCTCCCGACTCCTAAACTCAGTCCCTCGATTGATGAAGGCCAGTACACCATATGCCTTCTTGACCACATCCTCCACCTGCAAGGCCAATTTAAGAGTCCTATAGATCGGACCCAAGGTCCTTCTGATCCTCTAAACTGCTAAGAGTCTTACCCTTGATATTATACTCCTTCATCCCATTTGATCTGCCAAAATGGACCACTACACATTTATCCGGGTTGAAGCCCATCTGCCAGTTCTCCACCCAGCCTCATATCCTATCTATGTCACGCTGCAACTTCTGACATCCCTCCAGACTATCCACAACACCACCAACCTTTGTGTCGTTGGCAAACTTACCAACCCATCCCTCCACTTCCTCATCCAGGTCAGTTATGAAAATTACAAACAGCAAGGGTCCCAGAACAGATCCCTGAGGCACTCCACTGGTGACCGACCTCCATGCAGAAAAAGACCCATCTACAACCACTCTCTGTCTTCTGTGGGCAAGCCAGTTCTCGATCCACAAGGCAACAGCCCCTTGGATCCCATGCCCTCTCACTTTCTCAAGAAGTCTTGCATGGGCGACCTTATCAAACGCCTTGCTGAAGTCTGTATAAACCTCATCTACCGCTCTTTCTTCGTCAATGTATTTAGTCACATTTTCAAAGAACTCACCCAGGCTCGTAAGGCACGATCTGTCTTTGACAAAGCTGTGCTGACTACTTTTGGGTGCACTAACCTCCTTTAAATGTTCATAAATCCTGTCCCTCAGGATCTTCTCCATCAGCTTACCAACCACTGAGGTTAGATTCACCGGTGGGTAATTTCCTGGGCCATCCCTATTCCCTTTCTTAAATATAGGAACCACATCCGCAATCCTCCAATCTTCCGGAACCTCTCCCATCTCCATCGACGATGCAGAGATCATCGCCAGAGGCTCTGCAGTCTTTTCCCTTGCCTCCCACGGTAACCTGGGGTACATTCCATCCAGTCCTGGTGACTTATCTATCTTGATGCTATTCAAAATTTCCAACACATCCTCTTTCTTAATGTCCACATATTTAATCTTTTCAGTCCACTGCAAGCCTGCAGTATGTAAATATGTAATTTCCTCCTAGGTCTTTCTCAGCTTCACCCTTAACTATTTCAAAATAGACAGTGTGACAGAGTGAGCAGCTGGGAAGTTGTTGAGTGAAGGCGTAATGGGAAGGAGGTGCTCATTTTTCTTTTTCTGCCTTTTCCATGCTCTTCCTTTGGTACGGGGAAGACATTGATTGGTGAGTAACTGGTAAGTTATTCTGTTTAATCTACTCTAATAAATAGTTTGTAAAATTAAGGTATGGCACATCTGCAAGGACAAATGGATCATTTTCATGGTGGTAAGCTGTCTCTACTGGGTACTGCAAGGTTTGGTGTTGGGCCACAGCTGTTCACAATCTATATAAATGACTTGGATATGGGGACCAAATATAATATTTCCAAATTTGCTGATGACACCATGTTTCAAGTTCAGTCTGACTCTTATTCGGAACTCTGTTAACCTGAAAAGTTAACTCCATTTCTCTCTCCATAGATGCTGCGAGTCCTGAGTTTTTTCAGCACTTTCAGTTTTTATTTCTGATATCCATTATCTGCAATATTTTGCTTTTATTTTATTGACTGATTTGTGTTGAGTTTCAAAGTTTAAGTTATTGATGTAACTGAGATATAGTCGTGGTCCTCACAATAACCCTTGGGGTACCTCACTCAGTGCTCTTATCACTTCATCAGTGCAACTCCTAAATACTTATTATTTTCTATCCTTCAGCTAATTTCTTAATATATTCCAAGATTCAGCTAGAATCCCTACAGCTTGAAGTTTAATTGATAGCTTTCAATACAGAATTTTGTTCGATTCCTTCTGGAAGCCTAAACAAAGAACTTTTGTTGAGATTACCATAATGCATTTGGGATGTTACATGTTTCGTGAAGTTAAGGAATAGCTTTGCCTTTTGAATTTATGTTGATCTCTGCTGACTAAATTATTGCTCAGATTCAGTTAATTTATGCACAACTGAAATTGGTGCTGCAGCTACTTGAAGCTGACTTGTTAGTCATTTTGAATTTGGTTATGGCCTATTTCTGCTAGAATGTTGTTTTCTGTCATATTGTCAATCCATAACAAATCCTCCCTCATCTCCTTTAGCGTTTAGTTAAATAAATATCTGACCCTGATAACTTTTAAGCCTTTTCACCTTGTATGAAACTTTTACCTTTCATTACGGGTTCATTAATTTTGACTGATTGGGGATAACATTGTTGCTTCCTATTTCCCTGTGAATACCTCAAGGAAGAAGTAATTCAGAAAAGTTTACTGCTTTCATTAAGTTAAGTCTGATCATTTTATGGCTAATGTCCCCAGGGATGACACAAATTCCTTTTTTGTGCTTTGAGTTATTTGCAAGTGTCAGGTCAAGATAAGCAGTCAACAAAAAAAATGCAAATCCAGGGTGGTGAGGGAACGTTACGATCTAAATGTCAGCACACAAGTAGAGTGAAAGTCCAGTACCAAGGCAGTGGTGAAGTTTTGTCAGCATGTGTGTACACAGACATGATCCCAAACAAGAATAAAGATTTGTCTACAAACTAGAAATTTATGAAGTATGCTTATAAAACTGGTTTATTGGTAATTTAGTGCCAAATCAGACTCATTATATATGTTATTAAATGTTTCTTAATACTACTTTGTGGTATTTGTTATGGATCCATTTTGAACTTTGAGAACTAACTTTTTTTCCTTATCAGTATAATTGTCAAATGGCCATTCCAGTAATTTTAAGTAAATAACAGCTATGCTATCAAAATAGCAGAGCATTGTTTAACCAACATACTGCTCTCCTTTTTCAGATTTTCTTCCATTTGTTTGTGATGGGTGTTCAGGAATATACTGGTACAGTATTATTCATTGAAATAAACTAAGAAAACAAGCTCTATAAATATACCATTATCTCTTTATTACTTATAAACTCTTTTAAAAATATTAATTTGCTGTACTATATATTCTTCTTTTCCTTTAGTCTTGAACACAGAAGCAAAGATGCCCATGATTGTTCTGAGGTGAGTTTTTGTAGATATGTGCATGTAGCACTTTGTCTAATGTGTTAATATCCTCTCTGTAGTATGGTGCCCAAAAATGAACCCTCCGCCCAAACAGCCAGCATTCCCAGCTCCCACATCTGCTCCCCCCACCACCACCACAAATAAATGAATTTGCCGTGCCTCCATTCCTGTGGATGCCGAGAGTAGGCTCAAGATCGCTTCATTGTTTTTTAAACCTAGCAATTTGAATTGGGAAATTGAAATAAAAGAAAAAACTTTACATGTTTACAACCATCTACAGGATGTACTGCAGTTAATTCACCAAGTTACTTTGACAACACTCACTTCCCCCATATGATCTGCACCACTGATCAGGGGGGATGATAATGTCATGGGATCCTCACCATGCCACACTAGCTTCGACGTGTAACTTGCATTGTTGTTGAGAGAATATGCTAAAAATATTTGTGTAAGTGTCATCAGCATGAGGACTGTAAAGAGTCAAAAGAATCTTTGAGAGGAACTGTGGCACATCAAGGCAGATAGGGATGGGTAATAAGTGTAGCTTTACCAACAACTGTGTCCCAAAAAGGAAAATATGAGCTTTTTAATTACTGATTTCTTTGAGATAGAGACAAAGGAAAGGGACAATCTCCAAAAATTCATTTGCAAAAAGTACCATATTTATAAAGCACCAAATTTGATGTTTGTCTATATATTTTAGAAAGTTACAAACCAATGTTACCAGCTATGGATTAATCCATCTCTTAACCTCACAGCTGATAGATAGCAGGACTCCGCCAATGAGACAGGTTTCACAATGCATTCCTTTTCTGTCAAACTTTAGTTTCCCTGACCTCCATGGTAATATAAGATCAAAGGATCTCTTACAATGCTGGAAAGCTCCATTTTGTCTACTTCGGGCTCCATGATTCTGCTTTCAGTTCTCCCAAAGCTTTGCACCATCATCTGGTATTACTGAAGGGTGTTAGCGTGGATAGAGGATTGGTTGTCAAATAGGAGGCAGAGAGTGGGGGTCAATGGGTGCTATTCGGATTGGCGGTTGGTGACTAGTGGGGTGCCCCAGGGGTCGGTGCTGGGGCCTCAGCTATTTACCATTTATATAGATGATCTGGAGGAGGGAACCGAGTGTAGGGTGTCGAAATTTGCTGATGACACCAAGATTGGGGGAAAGGCAAATTGTGCGGAGGGTGTGGAGAGTCTGCAGAAGGATCTAGATAGGCTGGGCGAATGGGCCAGGAAATGGCAAATGGAATTTAATGTTGGCAAGTGTGAGGTGGTCCACTTTGGTAGGAAGAATGGTAGGAAGGACTATTACTTACGTGGAGAAAAACTGCAGCAGGCGACGGTGCAGAGGGACCTCGGGGTCCTTGTGCATGAGTCGCAAAAACCCAGCCTGCAGGTGCAGCAGGTGGTCAGGAAGGCGAATGGGATGCTGGCCTTCATAGCGAGGGGGATTGAATATAAAAGTAGGGAGGTCTTGCTGCAGCTGTATAGGGCATTGGTGAGGCCGCAGCTGGAGTACTGTGTGCAGTTTTGGGCGCCGCACCTGCGCAAGGATATTTTGGCCTTGGAGGGAGTGCAGAGGAGGTTTACTAGGCTGATACCGGAGTTGAGGGGGTTGAGCTATGAGGAGAGGCTGAATAAACTAGGCTTGTACTCGTTAGAGTTTAGAAGAATGAGGGGAGATCTCATTGAGACGTATAAGATGATGAATGGGATGGATAGGATAGAGGTGGAAAGACTCTTCCCGCTCAAAAAAGACAGTAGGACTAGGGGGCACAGCCTCAAGATAAAGGGGGGGCGGTTCAGAACGGAGTTGAGGAGGAACTTCTTCACTCAAAGGGTGGTGAATCTCTGGAATTCTCTGCCCGTTGAAGTG
Organism: Carcharhinus amblyrhynchos; assembly: GCF_965287045.1. NCBI lineage: Eukaryota > Metazoa > Chordata > Chondrichthyes > Carcharhiniformes > Carcharhinidae > Carcharhinus > Carcharhinus amblyrhynchos. The sequence continues at coordinate 80,460,634 of NC_137331.1, read as the reverse complement.
GTGGAGGCTGCCTCGCTAAATATTTTTAAGAAGCGGGTTGATGGGTTTTTGATAAGAGAGGGGATTAAGGGTTATGGGGAGAGGGCGGGAAAGTGGAACTGAGCCACGACAGATCAGCCATGATCTTATTGAATGGCGGGGCAGGCTCGAAGGGCCAGATGGCCTACTCCTGCTCCTATTTCTTATGTTCTTATGTTCTTATGTTCTTTCCTTAATGCAGCTAAACTCATTCCGTCTGCCTGGTATTACTAATTATCAGTTACCTAACTTATATATCTTTGTAAATCGTGCAGTTTCTTTTTAAAAATTAAATGATTTGATAAAGTATTGATAAGACCACCCATTTACAGTTTACACAGGCGAATGGACAAAATGATTGAATTACCATTGTGCGAAAAGAAATGCCACATGTAAATTAGTAAAACAGAAATTAGGATTATTTATTTAATCAGTCGTCGCAATGCTTTTCCTTATTTGTTGTAAACATACGTATTCACTGTGAACAACAGAAAGGGAAATCTGCAAGTAGTCAGTAATATTTAGAGTGCTAAAAAGTGATGGAGTTTAATATTTAAAGTCTACAATTCAAATTCCAGGTCTGTTTAAGAAAACCAGTGAAATCTGAAGGAACTTCTTCTTATAAATGTACATACAAAAACTGTAAGATGAAAGAACTCTTGCCAGTAAATTGCCCGCATTGTGAGAAAAACTTTTGTCTGGGGTGAGTACCTGTTTAGGCAGAATTCTTGGTACTGGTGTTAGTTAAGGTTTACACTTCAGAATGTTGATGTTTCTGTTACAGGCATCGGCACCAGTCAGACCATGACTGTGAGAAACAAGAGGTGCCTAAATCACGTTTCGTTGTCCCTCAGCAAGTAGTTAAAGAGGCTGTTGGCAAGTACTATGTTACCTTTCATAAACAGCCTAATCTTTCTCCAGACCATAACCTGGCTACTAGTAAATTAATATTTGGAACATAATCAAATACACAGAAATCAGAAGTTGGCTGAGTAAAAACTAAAATACCAATCACAAATTGTGTGTTCCTTGCCCTACAACAGGAAATTGTAGAATTTTGTAGATGTTGTTTTACTTGTGTGCTGATTCCTAATCCAAGGGTGAGGCCAGACACTCCTTTTTTCCAAAGTTACTGTAATCATCTCTTCCTAGGTTTGTGACATTGGTGGCAGATTAACACTTTCCCTACTATTTTGGATGAACATTTTATCTCTCCTACAAAAACAGGAAATGCTGGAAAATTGCAGCAGGTTTGCTAGCATCTAGGGAGAGAAAATAGAGCCAACTTTGAGACTAGATGACCCTTTGTTAGCTCTGATGAAGGGACATCCTGACTCAAAAAGTTAGTTCTTTTCTCTGTCCCTGATGCTGTCAGACCTGCTGTGATTTTTCCAGCATTTTCTGTTTTTGATTCCAATTCCAGCATCCGTAGTGTTTTGTTTTTATCTCTCCTTGCTGAGATGCTTAATTCACTGAATAGTTGAGGCTAATCGTTCAGGTATGACTCAGCAAGACAAATTGCTTCTCTGCTTTGCTATTATTATTACTAAATTGCTGTGTTTAAGCAGCTTCAGGTGGTAGAACCGTCACCTCTCACCCAAGTTGTGGGTGCATGTCCCATACCAGGTCTTAAACATAACTATTACTGAATAAGTGTGTTAATTGCTAATTGTCTTATCTTTTGGATGAAGCATTAAACCAAGGCCTCATTTACCCTCTGAGGTACATAAAAGATCTCAGAAGATTATCTGAAGAAAAACAGAGAGGTTATCCCCTGTGCTCTGGCCAGTATTTATCCACAGTAAGAAGTCTCACAACACCAGGTTAAAGTCCAACAGGTTTATTTGGCAGCACTAGCTTTCAGAGTCTCAAGCTGCTTCATCAGGTGAGTGAGGGGTTGTGTTCACTAACAGGGCATATGAGGACACAAACTCAATTTACAAGATAAAGGTTGGAATGCAAGACTTCACAGGTAGTCAAGTCTAAAAGATACAATGTGAGTGATGACTGAGACACTCAATTAAAGCTACAGACAATGTAAGATTTGATTACCTGTCAAGATTCGCATTCCAACTTTTATCTTGTATATTGAGTTTGTGTCTTTATATGCCCTGTTTATGAACACAAGTCCTCACTCACCTGATGAAGGAGCTTGAGACTGCGAAAACTAGTGCTGCCAAATAAACCTGTTGACTTTAACTTAGTGTTGTGAGACTTCTTACTGTGCTTAATTCAGTCCAACGCTGGCATCTCCATATCAATATTTATCCTTCAGTCACCATTACAAAAATAGATAATATGTTTATAATCACATTTATGTTTGTGGCAGCTTGCTGTGTGCCAATTAGTGGTCACATTTCCTACATTAAAACAGTGACCACTACTTTAAAAGTAGTTTATTGACTTTAAAGCACTTTGGCATGTCCTGTGGTCATGCTCTATAAATGCACGTCCTTTTTTACGATATGCGTGTTGCAGGGATAGGTAACACTTAAGTTGCACCTCAAGAATAATCTTAATAATTTTGAAAAAGCAGGAAAAATTATTAGCTTGACCATTATCGATATTGCATTTGCATTGTTTGAATTCGTTTTTTTATTAACTCAAAAGCCACAAATGCAGTTCCACTGAAGAAGAGTAGAAAAGGAGCAAGGAACAATGCAACGGCTGCAAAAGTAGCACTTATGAAGATGAAGTTACATGCTGTTGGAGACAAGTCCATTCCACAGGTTGTCAATTTATTTAAGATGAAATATTAACTGAAAATCCAATAACAGGAATAGTGTACATTGTGATAGGTTTCCTATTTTTAAATCATATCTTGAGGCTCATTTTTATTCTGTACATGCCTTCAAAACAGGTGCAGAGGAATTGTTAAAATTGCCGGAGCTCTTTTCCTGGAGGTCTCTTAACCATTCTGCATTCACATTTCTGTATTGGTTGGGCAGGCAGCAGTTTCATGATATTTAAATGAGCAGTTAAGTATATCACTTAGATGTTATGATTTAGCATAGTTGACATTATTACCCGTGTTCCTCACCATGCCCACAGCACCTCAGCATCCAAAATACACCATTTTGAGTGTCAAAGCATTTAAAGAAGCAACAGTTATTTTCTGAATTTATTGTATGAACCCATTATATGAAATGAAATTTCTGTTACCATTCTCTCTGCAGTATGTAAAAGGACTTTGTGCATTTTGGTGACTGTGCATTTTGGTGACTGATTTTGAAAAATTCCTGCACTGTTACTCGACACGTATCTGTATTTGGCTTACTTGAAGAAAGAGAAAGGATGCAAGGATCATAACCAATAATGCACAGACACAGCCTTGTGCTCCCAAATGACTATACAGGAAAAGGCATTCATCAGAGGTGCAATGTATGTGAAAGCAATATTCCGTTGAGGAAGAGCGATAATTATGTTGCATGTGCTGTAAAACCTTCCTTATAAATCAAGAAGACCTTCCCAGCAGAGGCAGTGATCATCAAATTGGCATTTTGTTCAAAAAAGTCCCCTGATTCGATGCTGCAGTGTATTCTACTGGGACTTTGAGTCTGACTTCCACCAAAATATGCAGTGCAGCATCATTTGAGGAATTCAGGGTTGGACAGGAATATAATCAGTGGAAGAGAGGACGTGCTAGCTTTTTACAACTGCCCTATGTTAAGTTAAAATGGATCAGTGGATGAACAATTGAATGGGGAGGGGAGTGGTTGCAGTTAGGTGGGTAGTCAGGTTTGGGCATGGTCAGGTGGTGGAAAATCAAGATGGTGGAGAGAGGGGTCAATTGTGCAAGTAACCAGGTTCTAGAGTAGATTTTAATCTAACAAACATTTCCAAGTAAGTACCATGAATTTTACAAATTCTCGGACTCTAACTCACAGTTGGAGATGTTCACAACGGATCCGGGAAGCAGGGAAATTCCCCATCAGAAGTTGAAATTTCCTGGGCAATTCCCATGGAATGCATGCAAAAGGTTTCCACGGTTCCAACGCACATCTTCAATCATGTGTCCAATTTCTGAGCAACTGGAAATCAGATGAAAATATAGAAGGCACCGTCCATAAGTTTGCAGATGACACCAAGGTGGGTGATATAGTGGACAGTGAAGAAGGTTCTCTCTGATTGCAGCAGGATCTTGATCAATTGGGCCAGTGGGCTGACAAATGGCAGATGGAGTTTAATTTAGATAAATGTGAGGTGATGCATTTTGGTCAATTGAATCAGGACAGAACTTAATCAGTTACTGGTAGGGCTTTAGGAAGAGCTACAGAACAAAGAAATCTAGGGGTTCATGTTTATAGCTCCTTGAAAGTGGAGTCACAAGTGGACAGAGTGGTGGGGAAGGCATTCAGCATGATTGGTTTCATTGGTCTGAACATTGAATACAGGAGTTGGGACATCTTGTTGAAGTTGTACAAGACATTGGTAAGGCCCCACTTGGAATACTGTACAGTTCAGGTCACCCTATTAGAGAAAGGATATTATTAAAATAGAAAGAGTGCAGAAAAGATTTACTAGGATGCTACCAGGACTTGACCAGGACTAGTTATAAGGAGCAGCTGGATAGACTGGGACTTTTTTCTCAGGATCGTGAGGGGTGATCTTATAGAGGTCTATAAAATAATGAGGGGCATAGATCAGCAAGATAGTCAGTATCATTTCCCAAAGGTAGGTGAGTCTAAAACGAGAGGGCAGAGATACAGAAGTGTCCAGAGGGGCAGTTTTTTCACACAGTGGTGAGTGTCTGGAACAAGCTGCCAGAGGTAGTAGTAGAGACAGGTACAATTTAGTCTTTTAAAAAGCATGGGTAAGTTACATGGATAAGATGGGTATAGAAGGATATGGGCCAATTGCAGGCAATTGGGACTAGCTTCAGGGTTTAAAAAAAAGGGCGGCATGGACAAGTTGGGCCGAAGGGCATGTTTCCATGCTGTAAACCTCGATGACATTCAGATCCTTGATATGCATATCACATTGCCTGCAGTGACTATACAGTATGTTTGTAAAAGTCGCTGCAGCCCAGAATCTTTGGGCCTTGGATTCCTTTCAGGCTGCTACTGGGGATATTCATAACATTAGTCCTGTAGTCCATACATGTGTGAAGCAGATGACATATGTGTTGTGTACAGAGTATAAAATTTTGTCACTTCCTTAATAGCCAGAACTAGCAAGAGGGCATGGGCTTGCAAAATTGCACATTTTACTAAAGTTCGGGACATGGTAGATTGCATCAATTTTGCACTGAGAAGAGGACTGTCGTATGTTTACACTAAGTTTAGCCTCAGAATAAATGACTAGGACACAAGTATTGATTTTTAATTTTATTCTACTGTATTATGATTTTATTTATTGCATTGTACCTATTTGTACTAGAAATTATTTAAACCAGTTTCCTTGGTGTCTCTTAACAGTGAAACAGCTGGTAATAGGTAATATAGATGTGGTTAGATGTTCTCTAATTTCCTCTGACGGTTGGGCTATTGTGCGAGTTAAGACAAGATACATTAGAACCAAATAGCAAGAGATCAACCTTCTGATTTCCAAGGGACTTGGAGTTCGGCCATAGAATTTGGTCTTATTTTGGTTGGACAGAAATGTTGATTTTCAATAATTTATGTGTGAAGTGAGTCAGCAGAGTTTTGATTAAGAGTTTGGTGTGAATGGGTAACATAATCAGGCAGTCAAACGTTTGGTCAGAATACAAAGAATGGCAGAGAATAATGAAAAGATTAATTGGAGAAGGAATTTAGACTGAGAGGAAGCTAGCTAGAAATGTAAAAATGGATAATAGTTTCTATGTTAGGTATTTAAAAAGGAAGAGAGAAGTAAAGTGAGTGTAACTGAGCAATCTGTTGGAGCTGTGCACTGACAAGTCTCCAGGTCCTGACAACTTCATAAGAACATAAGAAATAGGAGCAGGAGTAGGCCATCTAGCCTTTCGAGCCTGCCCCGCCATTCAATAAGATCATGGCTGATCTGTCGTGGCTCAGTTCCACATTCCCGCCCTCTCCCCATAACCCTTAATCCCCTCGCTTATCAAAAACCCATCAACCCGCATCTTAAAAATATTTAGCGAGGCAGCCTCCACCACGTCAACGGGCAGAGAATTCCAGAGATTCACCACCCTTTGAGTGAAGAAATTCTTCCTCAACTCTGTTCTAAACCGCCCCCCCTTTGTCTTGACGCTGTGCCCCCTAGTCCTACTGTCCTTTCTGAGCGGGAAGAGTCTCTCCACCTCTATCCTATCCATCCCATTCATCATCTTATATGTCTCAATGAGATCTCCCCTCATTCTTCTAAACTCTAACGAGTACAAGCCTAGTTTATTCAGCCTCTCCTCATAGCTCAACCCCCTCAACTCCGGCATCAGCCTAGTAAACCTCCTCTGCACTCCCTCCAAGGCCAAAGTATCCTTGCGTAAGTGCGGCGACCAAAACTGCACACAGTACTCCAGCTGCGGCCTCACCAATGCCCTATACAGCTGCAGCAAGACCTCCCTACTTTTATATTCAATCCCCCTCGCTATGAAGGCCAGCATCCCATTAGCCTTCCTGACCACCTGCTGCACCTGCAGGCTGGGTTTTTGCGACTCATGCACAAGGACCCCGAGGTCCCTCTGCACCGTTGCCTGCTGCAGTTTTTCGCCACATAAGTAATAGTCCTTCCTACCATTATTCCTACCAAAGTGGACCACCTCGCACTTGCCAACATTAAATTCCATTTGCCAGTTCTTGGCCCATTCGCCCAGCCTACCTAAATCCTTCTGCAGACTCTCCACACCCTCCGCGCAATTTGCCGTTCCACCAATCTTGGTATCATCAGCAAATTTCGACATCATACACTCGGTTCCCTCCTCCAGATTATCTATATAAATGGTAAATAGCTGAGGCCCCAGCACTGACCCCTGGGGCACTCCACTAGTCACCAACCGCCAATCCGAATAGCACCCATTAACCCCCACTCTCTGCCTCCTATTAGACAGCCAGTCCTCTATCCACGCTAACGCCCTACCCCCAACTCCATGCCCCTTTACCTTCTGCAATAACCTCTTGCGAGGTACCTTGTCAAACGCCTTCTGAAAATCAAGACAGACCACATCCACCGGCTCTCCTCTATTCACCGCCCTAGACACATCCTCATAGAACTCCAATAAATTCGTCAGACACGACTTCCCCTTAACGAAACCGTGCTGCGTCTGCTCTATCAAGCAATTCCCCTCAAGATGCCTCGCTATTTCCTCCTTGATGACGGATTCTAACATTTTACCTACAACAGACGTTAAACTAACCGGCCTATAATTCCCTGCCTTTTGCCTGCCACCCTTCTTAAACAACGGCGTAACATTAGCCGTTTTCCAATCTCCCGGCACTTCCCCGGAATCCAGCGACGTTTGGAAAGTAACCACCCAGGCATCCGCCATTTCTTTCAGAACCCTCGGATGCATTCCATCCGGTCCTGGGGACTTGTCCACAATCAGTCACTCCAGTCTGTCGAGCACCACCTCTCTAGTAACAATAATGTCATTGAGACCCTCCAGTCCTACCACCTTTCCATCGCTAACACCCGGCAAATTATTCACGTCCTCCTCCGTGAAGACCGAACAAAAAAGTTATTCAAGACCTCAGCCATTTCTCCATCCCCTACCACTAAGTCTCCCCTCTCATCCTCTAAGGGTCCAACGTTCACCCGAGCCAGCCTCTTCCTTTTTATATATTTATAAAATCTCTTGCTATCCTTTTTTATATTAAGCGCTAGCCCAGCTTCATAGTTTCTCCTACCCTTCTTTATCAACTTCTTTGTCAATCTTTGTTGACATTTAAACCTCTCCCAATCCTCTTCTCGCCCACTACTCTTAGCTACTCTAAAAGCCTCCGCTTTTAATTTAACACTTTACCTCCTTCGTTATCCACGGCTTATTACCTCTCCTCCTACGGTCCTTTTTAACCATCGGAATAAATTTCTGCTGAGCACCAAGAAAGATCTCCTTAAAGATCCTCCACTGCTCCTCAGCAGACCTACCTTCCAACGCGCTCCCCCAGTCAACGTTCGCCAATTCTTCTCTCATCCTACCGTACTCCCCTCTGTTCAAACAAAGGACGCGTGTCCGGGAACCCACTTTCTCCTCCTCCATCTGCACCAGAAACTCCACCATACAATGATCACTCTCTCCAAGAGGATCCTTCACCGCAAGGTCCCTAATTCTACCCGCCTCGTTACATAACACCAGATCCAAGATAGCTCGCTCCCTCGTCGGCTCCAACACACACTGTTCAAGGAAACTATCCCGGCAGCATTCCAAGAACTCCTCCTCGAGCCCACCGCGTCCAACATGGGTCGACCAATCAATATGTAGATTGGAATCCCCCATACTTATCGCCGTTCCGTTCCTGCACGCCGCACTTATTTGCGCGTTAACAGCCCGTCCCACCTCCAGATCATTATTTGGGGGCCTATAGACGACACCCACCAGCGTCTTCCTCCCTTTGCTGTTCCTAATCTCCACCCACAACGATTCCACTTTCTGCTCTTTGGTTCCTATATCATCCCTTGCTACCACCCTGATGCTGTCTTTAATCAGCAGAGCTACGCCCCCCCTTTTTCCTCCCGCCTATCCTTCCTAAACACTTGATACCCCTGGACATTCAGCTCCCAGTCCCTGTCACCTTGCAGCCACGTCTCTGTAATGGCCACCAGATCATATCCATTTGTGCTGATCTGCGCCACCAGCTCATCCACTTTATTCCGAATGCTTCGTGCATTTAGATAAAGTGTCTTCATCCCAGCCTTCACCTGGACCCTATTTGCCAGAACACCACCAACCATACTCACGCCCCCTACTCCCTTTATTATTGGGACATCCTCAGCCTCTTCCCTTACCTGTACCCTCTCCTTAACTTTAGACCCCGTAATGTCACCTACCCTCACCCCCCCCCCCCCCCCCCCCGCCACCGCCGCCGCCGCCGCCAATTAGTTTAAAGCCCTACTTACAGTCCTATTTACACGATTCGCCAGGACTCTGGTCCCAGCACGGTTCAGACCAACCCCATTCCACCCAAACAGGTCCCACCTACCCTAATACTGATGCCAATGCCCCATAAATTCAAACTCATCCCTCCCACACCAATCCCTGAGCCACCCATTCACTTCCTTAATCTTATCAACCCTACGCCCGTCTGCACACGGTTCAGGTAGTAATCCAGAGATAACCACCTTGTCGGTTCTACTTTTTAATTCCATTCCCAGCTTTTCATACTCCATCCCCAGATCCTCAGTTTGCATTTTGCCTACATTATTGGCACCCACATGTACTACAACGATCGGATTCTCACCCTCCCACTTCAGGTTCCTCTGCAGCCCGGATGTGACATTTGCTAGATTCTGGAAAGGTCCATCAAACAGCATGGTTTTGTAAAAGGAAATCATGTTTTAAAAATTTATTGGAGTTCTTTGAAGGCATAACGTCCACTCTGGATAAAGGGGAGCCTGTAGATCAAAGGATATGGGGGAAGACAGGATCAGACTATTGAATTGGATAATCAGTCATGATCATAATGAATGGCAGAGCAGGCTCAAAGTGCCGAATGGCCACCTCCTATTTTCTACGTTGCAGTGTGAATGGCATTAACAAAGGGCATGAAGGTCTGGTAGCTAAATTTGTAGATGGCACAAAGATAAGTAAAAAAGCATGTTATGAATTTAAGGAAGGGTGTAAATTCGTTGGAGGTGCAGTTCAGAGGTTTGATTGGCAGTGGGAATGAGCAAGTGGTCTTATGAAGAAAGGTTAGAAAGACTGTGCTTGTTTCCACTGCAGTTTAGAACTGTAAGGAGTGGCTTGATTGAACTATACAAGATCCTGAATGGTGTTGATAGGTGTACATGGAAAGGATATTTCCTCTTGTATGTAAGTCCAGAACTAGCAGGTACCATTTTAAAAGTAGTAGTTGCCCTTTTAGCAGATGAGTTTTTTTATTCTCTCCCTGAGAGTTGTTTAACTTTGGAACTCACCGCTTCAAAAAGCGGTAGGTGGAGATTAGGTGGATTCCTGTTAATCAGGGTTTATCGGGCAGGAAATGGGAATATAGAATTTGAAATTCAAGAGATCAATCACAATCTTATCAAATGGCAGTGCAGGTTTGAGGGACTGAATGTCTGCGTACATATTCTACATCTTTAAGTTAGAGGCAGAGGAATGATAAGTGCTGGGAACCCTTGGGGCATGTGAATGGACATGGACACATGAAAAGACAATAGAAAAAGACCTCCTGGTTCATAAAGTTTGTCTCATTCAGTTATAAAATGTAACTTGGAAATATTGTTATTGGGTTAAAATCCTGGCACTCCACACCCACCAACTAAGGGAGTATTTTCACCACAGACTCCAGTGGTTCACAAAGTGGACTCACTGCTGCCGCCTTATGCACAATTAAGGATGGGTAATTAAAGCTGGCTTTGCCAGCAACGCCCATATTCCATGAATGATGTTTTTTAAATCCTGTTGCAACAAAGCAACGCGACTATTAATGCTCTCCACCCATATAGCCATATAATCTTGGCGATGCAAAAAATAAAAGACTTAAAAAAAAAGATATTTCACACAAAGTAATTGTGAAATTCCTCTCAAATCATCAAAACCAAGTTCCAAGACCTAAGTGACCACAAGATTAATCACCCAAAATCCTATCTACCTCTTGTATGTGGCAAATATCAGCTTCCCCTAGAAACTGGTTCAGCTCCCTTTTGATCATCTGCACGAGCCAGTAATATATTACAGTAGTTGATGTCACTTGACGAATAGAAAAATATCCAGACAATCAGGTTGTGTTTGTGTAATTTTAATACACCCCTCATTCTTCTGAGCTCCACAGATAAAGTCTAGTTCTTTAAACCCAGCTTGCAGGTGCAGCAGGTGATCAGGAAGGCGAATGGGATGCTGGCCTTCATAGCAAGGGGGATTGAATATAAAAGTAGGGGTCTTGCTGCGGCTATATAGGACATTGGTGAGGCCGCAGCTGGAGTACTGTGTGCAGTTTTGGGCGCCGTACTTACGCAAGGATATTTTGACCTTGGAGGGAGTGCAGAGGAGGTTTACTAGGCTGATGCCGGAGTTGAGGGGGTTGAGCTATGAGGAGAGGCTGAATAAACTAGGCTTGTACTCGTTAGAGTTTCGAAGAATGAGGGGAGATCTCATTGAGACGTATAAGATGATGAATGGGATGGATAGGATAGTGGTGGAGAGACTCTTCCCGCTCAGAAAGAATAATAGGACTAGGGGGCACAGCCTCAAGATAAAGGGGGGGCGGTTTAGAACGGAGTTGAGGAGGAACTTCTTCACTCAAAGGGTGGTGAATCTCTGGAATTCTCTGCCCGTTGAAGTGGTGGAGGCTACCTCGCTAAATATTTTTAAGACGCGGGTTGATGGGCTTTTGATAAGACAGGGGATTAAGGTTTACTAGGCTGATACCGGAGTTGAGGGGGTTGAGCTATGAGGAGAGGCTGAATAAACTAGGCTTGTACTCGTTAGAGTTTAGAAGAATGAGGGGAGATCTCATTGAGACGTATAAGATGATGAATGGGATGGATAGGATAGAGGTGGAGAGACTCTTCCCGCTCAAAAAAGACAGTAGGACTAGGGGGCACAGCCTCAAGATAAAGGGGAGGCGGTTTAGAACGGAGTTGAGGAGGAACTTCTTCACTCAAAGGGTGGTGAATCTCTGGAATTCTCTGCCCGTTGAAGTGGTGGAGGCTGCCTCGCTAAATATTTTTAAGAAGCGGGTTGATGGGTTCTTGATAAGAGAGGGGATTAAGGGTTATGGGGAGAGGGCGGGAAAGTGGAACTGAGCCACGACAGATCAGCCATGATCTTATTGAATGGCGGGGCAGGCTCGAAGGGCTAGATGGCCTACTCCTGCTCCTATTTCTTATGTTCTTATGTTCTTATGTTATGGGGAGAGGGCGGGAATGTGGAACTGAGCCACGACAGATCAGCCATGATCTTATTGAATGGCGGGGCAGGCTCGAAGGGCTAGATGGCCTACTCCTGCTCCTATTTCTTATGTTCTTATGTTCTTTCATCATTAAGTGCTTCAATCAAATCACCCCAAAGTTGAAACTTTTCAAGAGTAAAGTGGACAGTAGATAGTTTTGATTCTCAGACTAGAACCTTCTTGGGATTTTTCCCCACTAAATCTTTTGCAAATAAGGTAAACTTTACAAAAGGAATCATTCACAAATCTTTGGGTTCCTAGTTGTAAATCTGCAGCAGAAACAGATGAAAACTTACAGAAGTTTTCTCAAATGTACAAAATGGCCACTAAATTAAAGTTGTTATTTGCAGGATGAGCGAGTCTTTTTTCAAGTGTTCTTGCCAAAAGGAAACAAAGAAAAAAGCAGACCGATGTTCTTCTGTTCGAAATGGAGTATTGGAAAAGTGATTGATAACGCAGCTTCACTGTTGAACCTTAGGAATGATAACAATATTTTAGCAGCTAAGGTAATATTTGATAAAATAAATGGTTTTGCCTTTACCTTCTGCAAATATGTACCATTGCTGCCTTTACATGTGGCTTATGCTCATAATTTAACCAGTACGTGATATTATAATCTGTTCAGTATTGATAATTTGGGTTTATCCACCATTTCAAATGGAAAACTAGCAATAGAAAGTGGTGCAGTGCTGAAGAACAGATATAAAATATTCCAGTACGATGAGTATGAATGAAAATCCCCTGTGGTGCTGAGCTCGACAGCAACAAATTGCATTTATATAGACCTCAACATTTTCTGCAAGAAGCAAAATTGTTAAAAGAAACATTAAGAGCCAAAACATAACATTGAACCTAACTAGGTGACCTAAAACTTGTTCAAGGAAGTAAACATGTTAGAGGAGGAGAGAGATTTAGGCAGGGAATTCCAGAATTTGCAGCCTTAACAGCTGAAGTCACATCAACTTCAGTGGACGATAAGAGAATTATGGAACCAACAGCCAAAATTGGAGGAAAATAAGATCTTGTTGGGCTGGATAGATGAGGAGGAATATGGGTATGGAGAGATTTGACCAGAAGAGTGAGAAAACAAACTCCTTCTTAATTTCTGGCAGCCAAACACAAGTAGTATTGGCAATGCCCTAGAGGGTGACACAAAACTGAAATAAATGTTTAAAACCAAGAAGGTTTAATGAAACAATGTAATATTTTTAAGTAAAAAGAGAGAGGATTCTGCAAAGATTTGCAAACGGTTAAGATTAATTATAGCGTTAGGCAGACAAATCGTAAATTCAACTAAAATTGATGAATGTAAGATGGGATGGGGGTATTCAATGAATTGGAATTGAAGAAGAATTAGGAAGTAGCTTTCAAACTGTAGTTTACATAGCTGTTGTTTGCTATGGCTTTACAAAGAAGAAAAGGTGCAGAAAAGTACAACAGGACTGATCCCACATGGAAGAGGATTGAGATATGTGAAATGATTAATGAAACTAAAGTGCTATAGTTTAGCAAAAGGTTGATTAAAATCTATAAAATATTAATGCACATATGATAAACAGTACTTCAAAGTTTACCAAGAATGTAGAACTGGAGGACATTTGGAAATTATTGAAACATAAATTTGCAATAGCTATTAAGAAAATCATTTATGCTTAGAGTGGAAACATTTTGGAATAATCAAGTAAGGAAATAAATTAGGCTTTATTAATAGTTTTCCTTCTAATGCAGCTAATGTAGTATTTGGAAAAGCTTCAATGGGACAAATTACTTTTTGCCTTCATTCTTTTTTTTTATTCCCTAGAAGCTGAGATTGTGTCACAGTGAATCAGGAAGTGCATTGCCCATGGGCCAAACATTGGAATTATGGATAGCAAATACTGACTGCCCACTGATTAATGGAGGAATGATTATCCTTGAATATTTAGACAATGATTGTGTGAAATTAGAAAACACAAACTCCTACATAGAATGACAGTTTTTTAAATGAACCAAAACTTAATTGCTTAATTGGAAAATACTCTGAAGAGAATTTGTTCTGTTGATGTATTTCATATATTACAACCTGCGCAAAATGCTGTGTAAATAGTGGTCTTGTTATTAAATTTAATAAAATCTTTAAAATCTATCCAGTGTCACTGTTACCAACTTAATCCATGGTTATCGATGACTTCAAAGCTTTATTTAGAGTTGAAAATGTATTTTTAAAATGATCTTTTTTATATTTCTTTTTTAAAATCAAGTGTAGCTTCCCTTCTGTGCCACTGGGCACAGTAAACTCATGGTACTGGATTAGTGGTGATGAGTTTAAACTCCAATAATTTCTGGAACTGATATTCAATATTTGTGATCTGACACCAGGAAGATGATCATGAAAGCAGATGGGCATTTGTAAAAATGAAACTGTTTCATTAATTCCATGCAAACCTGCCATTCATCCCAGGCCTGATTCAAGTCCTCTCCAAAATAACCCATCTGAGCCAGTCACAAAGTGCATTTTGGTAAAAATGCCAGATATTTCAATGTTATATTCTATCATCCTATGATAATTTGTTGCACTGTTATTCCATCAGACCACCTCTGCTAAATTACATATCTCTGTTAATCAGTGGTATTCACTCAATGTAGACCTCAAATCACAGAATCTTCACAGTGCAGGAGGAGGCCATTCAGCCCATTGAGCCTGCACTGGCTCTCTCAGAGCATTCTATCTAGTCGCACTTCCCTACGTTATCCCTGTAATCTTGTACATTCTCTCCTATCAAATGGCAATCCATTGCATTTTATATAGTCTATTCAACCTTCCTCCACCACCTCACAGGAAGTTTGTTTTGGACTCAAACCACTCTGTGGAGTGAATAAAACTTTCCTCACATCTCTTGTATTCCTTTTGCCAATTATTTTGAATCGGTGTCCTCCATTTCTTGATGCTGTTGAAATGGGAACAGTTTCTAACTACGCTATCCATACCCCTCAGGGTCTTGAATACCTCCTCCTGGCCTTCAAGGAAAACAGTCCCAACCTCCACCTATCCTCATTGCTACAATTCCTTATCCCTGGAATCGTTCTTGTGACTCTGTACTCCGTCCAATGCTTTCACATCCTTCCTCAAGCTTAGCGCTCAGAACTGAATGCAGTACTCCAGATTAGCCCTAACTAGTGTCCTATGCAAGTTCAACATGACCTTTTTCTTATACTCAGGCTTTATTAATAGATGCACTAAGATGTATGGTATTAAATGCTCAACATGCCTTGCCAACCTAAGTAACTTTTTTAATTCATTCTGGAGGTGTTGGCATTTCTGGCTGGGCCAGCATTTATTTCACATCCCCAATTGCCCTTGAGAAGGTAGTGGTGAACTATCTTGAATCACTGCAGTCCACATGGTGTAGGTGCACCCACAGTGCTGTTAAGGAGGGGATTCAAGGATTTGGACCCAGCAACAGTGAACAAGAAGCAATACATTTCCAAGTCAGGATGGTGCGTGGTTGGAGGGGAGCTTCAAAGTGATAGTGTTCCCATCTGTCTGCTGTTCATGTCCTACTAAATGGTAGAGGTTGTGGGTTTGGAAAGTGATGTGCTGGTAATGAGGAAGAGGAGACTTTGTGAGTTCCTGCAACGCATCATGTAACTGCAGGAACAGAGGTACTTTAATGTAACTCTACATAAGCTAGGGGATCAAACCTTGTTTGATGAAGAGAGCAGGAGGGCTTACTAGGAACAACACCAGGCATACCTAAAAGTAAGGTGTTAACCTGGTGAAGCTACAATACGCAACTACTTGGATACCAAAGTGCAGAAGTAGCAAGCAACAGACAGAGCCACACAATTGCACAATCAAAGGATCAGATCTAAGTGCTGTAACACTATTACATCCAGTCGTGAATGGTAGTGGACTACTAAACAACCCACTGGAGAAGACGTCTCCACAAATATTCTCATCCTCACTGATGGAGGAGTTCAGCACTTCAATGCAAAAGATAAGGCCAAAGCATTCACAACAGTCTTCAGCCAGAGGTGGATAATCCATCTACGGCTGCTTGTAGCGGTCTCCAGTATCACCGATGCCAGTTTCATCCAATTTGTTTAATTTTGCATGATATCAAGTAGTGGCTGAGGCACTGGATACTGTAAAGGCTATGGGCCCTGGCAATATTCTGGAATAGTACTGAAGACTTGGCCCTAGCCAAGCTCTACCACAACAGCTACAAAACTGGCATTTACCCTGCAATGTGAAGAATTACTTGGGGATGTCTTGTACAGAAAAGGCATGACAAATCTACCCTAGCTAATTACTGCTCCATTAGTCTAGATCATCAGTAAAGTGATGGAGGGGGCATCAACAGCACTATCAAGTGACCCTTGTTTAGCAATAACCTGCTCACTGGCACTTTCTGCTAGGGCCTCAGCTCCTGACATTGTAACCTTGGTTAAAACATGGACAAAAGAGCTGAACTCCAAAGATGAGATAAGAGTGACTTCCCTTCACAGCAAGGCAGCATTTAACCAAGTATGGCATCTACATCTCAAGGACTTTCATTCCTTTGAAATGCCTCAGTGGTTCAAGAAGGGAGCTCACCATCACCTTCTTAAGGGCAGCTAGGGATGGGCAGTAAATGCTGGCCCAGAAACGCCCGCATCCCTTAAGTGATTTTTTTTAAAAACGTGATATTAAGCTGAGACCGTACATTCTTGTTCAGTGAATGTAAAAAATCTTTTTAACATCATTTAAAACAGAAAGAATAGCTGCAATTAACATTAATCATTGATCTTATAATCAAAAAATAACATCCTAACACATCTTGTCAGTTCTGCATTCATTTTATATCCAATCAAATCAATATCATAATAAATGAGCAGATAGCAATCCCAATCTCAAACAGAGTGTGATTAATCCACTTCTGATGCAAGCAGCATGCCAATGCCATGCTACCTCCTCACTAACATGATATTCATGTAATGCAGTCATTGCAATTGTATGACTCTGCAGGGACTCAATTGTCAACATTTAACACCAGTTAAAGCTAGCCTGCACTACTTAAGTCCACTCTACACCTAGAACAAAGAACAAAATCAGCCCGGGAAACAGGCCCTTCGGCCCAACGAGCCCACGCCGCCATCTCAACACCACCAGTCCCCCTCTCCCCCCACGACCCCTGTCTAATGTGCGCACTGGGGCTGGAACAGATAATGGACGTTTAACATAGAGTGTATTCTGACCTGACACACCAGAAGAGGGCATGGGCTTCAAAATGTTTTGATCCTGTACTGGGAGGCCTTAGTCAATGAGGTTACAGGCAGACCAATGTGCTCTATCTACAAGAGGCATGGAGAATCCCCATTCAATCTGTCAGTAGACAATGCCAGGAGTCAAAAAGGCCACATAAAGTTCATTGATTTCACATGAATGACCAAGGTAAATTAATGCACATTCCAATATCATCCTAGCTATTGAAATAGCCTCAAGCTCAATTCACCACACCCAAAGATGAGAGGTATTGATCAAGTGGATTCTCAGAGGCTTTTTTCCGGGGCTGAAATGGTTGCCACAAGAGGACACAGGTTTAGGGTGCTAGGGAGCAAGTACAGAGCAGATGTCAGCGATAAGTTTTTCACTCAGAGGGTGGTGGGTGCATGGAATTGGCTGCCAGCGGTGGTGGTGGAGGCGAATTCAATCTGGTCTTTTAAGAGACTTTTGGATAAGTACATGGAACTTAGTGGGGAGCTGCCCCTTTCACTTTGTCCTAATTTAATTTGAGTTTGTCTATTTGGTTTGACCTTAAAAGAGGATATGGAACTTAGTAAGATAGAGGGTTATAGGTTGCCTAGTAGATAGGGACGTGTTCAGTGCAACTTGTGGGCCGAAGGGCTTGTTTGTGTTGTAGTTTTTCTGTGTTTCTAACCATCAAATGCTTTCAGTCAGAACTCAAACATTCATAACTCCCCCTCACACTCCCATGTTTCATCCTACTGAAAACCTCAGCTTGCATTAACTGTTAGCTATCCAACCATGACAGATGCATCATCTGATCAGATTGCACTATGCTCACTAACACACTGCCTTCTCTCACAGGACAAAGTGGATCAAAGCCAGAGGAAGTGGATGTTTATAAGTTTGGGAGAAACCATGTACTTGAAAGAAGAAATCTTGCTTGCCGACAGTGAAGCAGCCATGGCTGAGGCCATGGTCAACGCTGGAGCTGAAACTATTGAAGGAAACTGTATTTAACCCTTCGTCTCGCATCCCATGAGATTGTTCATCCGATAATCACTTCTAAATTGCAAGCTGCAAATGATGTAAGCATATACAGTTTAAAGTTTATTTATCAGTGTCACAAGTAGCTTACATTAACGTTGCAATGAGGTTAAATGTGAAAATCCCCTATTCACCACACTCCGGTGCCTGTTCAGGTACACTGAGGGACGATTCAGCATGGCCAATGCAACCTAACCAGTACGGCTTTCGGACTGTGGGAGGAAACCGGAGGATCCAGAGGAAACCCACGCAGATACAGAGAGAATGTGCAGGCTCCACACAGACAGTGACCCAAGCCGGGAATTGAACCCAGGTCCCTGGCACTGTGATGAGACTATAAAAGCCATAAGGTTTATGTATAGTTTGTAATCTCATGCTGTGAACATGCTGTCCTGCACGTATGAAGAAGTGCCATTAATCACAGTCTGTAGTCTAGCTGTACCTAGTACCAAGTGTTTTAACTATCGTGTAAGGATTTATTGCGATGAAAGTATGTACAGATTTGATTGGTTTTCAGAACATTATAAACTGTGCATGCAGCTATACTACCGCTCTATTGGTGTAAAAGAGTCAGGGACAAGTTGTAATAGGCTAAAGCTCTGGAAGCCCGCCTACAGACTGGGATAAGTGTTTGGAAAAAGTAGAACAAAAAAGTTAGTTTTGCCTGGGTGTGCGGGACCACTGACACCTACCCACCGTAAGGAAAACTAGCTCTGATGTCGTAAAAGAATAAAGGTATAAATCTTCTATCCGGAGTTGACTTGATTATTATCAAACCAAGCTGAAAGCAGAGCGCTGAACCTTAGAAATTGTCAGTCAGGCAATAGCACCAACCACTGTGCCACCCTCATGCTCTCCCCTCCTCCACTCCTCACTCCTAGCTCTGCTACTTGGCAGATGACAGTGCTGTTGAAGAAACATTGGCCCAAATCTTCTGGTCAGCATCTAAACTCCTCTGTCCAAAGTTGATCAGACAGAAAATGGCCCACTTTCCTGCACACAATTTTTCTGTTTAAACCTCCAGTGGGAGGATCTTGCAGAATTTGCTCAGCACAGGAATTCATGGAGACAGCAACAAAGAGAATCTGTGCAGAAGCCACACACCTTCAAATGGCACTAGCTGTCGTATTCTGATGAGTGTTTATAGGTCCCCACGCTTCACTGCATGTTTGTTAATATGTGTATGAGTGAAAGGATAAGTGAATTGGTGAGTATGTAGGAAGATAAGATGGATGAGTTAAATGGGTGGTATTTGGGTTGGATGGCATCTGGTTAGAGTGGTAGATGGGTGAGATAGGTAGGGTGGGTGAATAGGTGGATGGATCAGGAGGAAGTCTGGGGAGATCACTGTGAGTGGCTGGGAGTCTGACAACACCAGGTTTTAGTCCAACCGATTTATTTGATAGTAAACTCACTAGCTTTTGGGTTAGTCCCTTCGTCAGGTGAGTTTCAGGTGAAACTCACCTGACGAAGGGACTAACCCGAAAGCTAGTGAGTTTACTATCAAATAAATCGGTTGGACTAAAACCTGGTGTTGTCAGACTTTTTACTGTGTTTACCCCAGTCCAACGCCGGCATATCCACATCGTGGCTGGGAGGTCAATGTGCCAGGACAAATCCACCCCAGGAATTGGAATAGGATTTTTCTGTCTAGTATTTTTTGGGCAACTATTCAGATAAGTCAGAACTGTCTGAAGTCTCCATTTCTAACTTAGAGTTGGGGATGTTTCACAGGGTTGGGGGGAGCAGGGAAATTACCCATCTGAAACTTTCTGGGCAATTTCCACAGAATCAGAGGACTTCTGCAGGTTCCCAACACATATCTTGGGTTGTACAATCCAGACACTGGACAATCTGGTCATAGTCACTCTCTCCCTCTTTCTCTCACTCACCCACAGCCACCAGGTAAGACATTGACACAGTGCATATTGTAGAGGGTAGCTTGGAGCAGGAATCTACAAATGGTGAGTCACTGGGTGTGAGTGGCCTCCTACTAGGACAGGAGTCAAGGGGAATGCAGAGGCCAACTCAGCAGGAGACAAGACGAGGTTATGCATGAGTTCCATTGTAGAGAATTCAGATAAGCACTTTGATGTAGCCTCTTTCACTTTCCCAGATTGGTTCTTCAACAGTCCTAGTAATCTGGTAGAGAACAGATTGCTGAATCGCTTTGACACCATGCAAATCCCTTTGAATACTGATATGGCGATGATGGTAGCAGCCAGAACTTGCATGGTAGCAAGCCAAAACCCACTGTGCATGACATAAGACTGAGTTTCCACTGCATTTTGTTGGGGTAGGCTTAGTAGAAGGCAGTTGAGTTTGTACAATGAAATGTTGATGCGATGGCAAGACTGCCAGAAAGCCTGTTTACCAGGTCAAAGAGCATACAACCATCTGACAACAATTTGCAAAGGGAATTGTGCAGAGCTTGGAAGAGGTGGCCAATTCATGAGCACATTTGATCCAGCATTTATATAAAATACCTGAGCTTTCCATTACTGCTGTCAATCTTCTGTCATGCAAAGTCAGACTGCCTCATGAAAACTTAGCTTCAGCTTGCTAGCTTGCAAACTCAGACTGCTGCCATCAAAGCCATATCGCATTCAAAGGGCCTTGCAGGGTGTCAAAGCGATTCAGCAATCTGTTCCTCAACAGGCCACCAGGTTTGCTGAATCTGAGAAAGTGATAGAAAATGCATTGAATATGAATGAACCTGTTGCCCTCTTTCAGGATGACAGCATTTGTCCTCCCACCCTGCTACTCCACCAGTTATCTTCCCCTTGGCTATCAGGACTGCTGTCACCCATGATAAGATGATGGTGCACTCTGCAGCTGGGCCTGTTTTCGGCAGATTTGTTTGTCCTTCAAGATTACCTGCAGTCTCTTCCACTGAAAGACAACAACCTTCCATCATGCATGCTGCAACCACTGGGATAGCACCAAATAGGAATGTTAGGACAGGCAAAACAGGCAGAAGACAAGGACCAAAGGAATACACAAGGACGATTAGGTGACTTTTGTACACAAGCTGATATAATTTTATTAATTCGTTTTTGTGCTGTCTTTATTTCTACATTGCAGGTAAGTGGATGCTGTGATAGTCAGTGACAGAGCGAAGGTAAGGTGGGGGGCTGTTTGGTAATTGGGAGTTGGTGTTGTGATTACTGGTATTGGAGTTGGACGAATTGTTTACAGACAGCCAGAGCAGAAAGGGGATGTTTAGGTTGTCTCCTCCCTTCCTCTTCCTTTTCCTCCTCCTCCTCAAGTACTCAGCATGCAGCTAGTGACACAAAATCACATGCTTGCTTTGCCCACTATTCTCAGGCTAGAGAGAATAAAGTGTGTTTCGATTTCATTCACTCATTTTCATTTCATTCTTCAGAGTATCAATCACCTCCCTTATGCATCTAACAGAAAGTGTGAAATATTGTGAATATCTGCATTTCCAGCCTGGGAGGAGCCTGATGCATTAAATCTTCGGTTAGCTTCACGACCACTGGCAATGTGGCCTTGGCTTGCTCTGCGGTTATAATTGTGACAATACAGGAGGCAGATTTCAGTGCAGTGAGGACATCCTTACTGATGTGCACACATCTTACACTTTGTCCTTCACTGAGGTTCAGGTCAGGAAAATGATCCTTCACCATTCTGGGCGGGTGGCCTACTTCTGCACGTATTTATCCTGCTAAACCTTCCTCTTTTAACAACATATCTTGTCTGAGATCCTCTGTTCATTCTCTAAGTCAGGCTGCATTCTAAGGGAATGTCTACAACTCCATCCATGTCTTGGACGAATAAACCTGGAAGTTAATATCAACTCCTCCAGCACCTGTTATACCATTTCTCGTAGACTTAGGGGTGGCATGGTGGCACAGTGGTTAGCTCTGCTGCCTCACAGTGACCAGAGATGTAGGCTAGCTTGAGGCAGCAAAAGATTAATTAATAATTTCAATAGATGGTGTGTTTAGGCATTTTCATGGAGTTGTTTTAAGACTATTTACATTTTAACTGAGTGAAAAGCACTCATTCACAAGCTGTAAGAAGTCAATGAAGTGTGAAAAGCCAGGTGAATATGGAGTTTAGTTTTAGTGAGAATAACTGGGACAAGAACACTTGAAGTTTTATTTACTTTACTATATTTTGAGTTTATATATTTCAGTTGATTTAGATTTGGTTGGGAAGAGCAAAATGATGAAAATATTGAAAGTGGCCAGCAGTTCACGGCAGCACTTGTGTAGAGAGACAGAGCTAACCTTTCAAGTTGATGATGCTTCATGATGAAGTTTGCTGATGACACAAAGGTAATGTTTGGCAAGTGAGGTGGACTACAAAAAACTTTAGAAAGACAGGTCAGTGCAACGGGCAGGCAAAATTTAACGTTGATCTGAGCGAGAGAAAAAATTCTGCAAGAGAAAAAAGAACAAGGAATGTGGACACTCAACAGTAAGCAGCTGGACAGTGTGGGTGAATGAAGAGTTGGAGGGGGCTGAAAAAATAATCACTTTGTGCAGTTTAGAGTATCCAATTATAGAAATAATATTAAAGACATTATTTTAAATGATCAAGTGAGTTTGGGACATGCTTTTGCCACAGGGGGAAGTTAAAACAGAAGCTGGTGCACTTTTATGGAAAAGTACAAGAGTGTGGAAAGAGAGGGGAGGGACGTGGGATTATTGGGCAGCATGGTAGCACAGCGGTTAGCACTGCTGCGTCAAAGCACCAGGGACCCAGGTTCAATTCTGGTTTCTGGTCGCTGTTTATGTGGAGTTTGCACATTCGCCCCGTGTCTGCGTGGGTTTCCTCTGGGTGCTCCAGTTTCCTCCCACAGTCCAAAGATGTGCAGGTTATGTTGATCGGCCGTGGTAAATTGACCCTGGTGTCATGGCATTAACAGGGTTAAATATGAGGGGTTATGGGAATAAAGCCTAGGTGGGATTGTAGTCGATGCAGGCTCGATGGGCAAAATGGCCTCCTTCTGCACTGTAGGGATTCTATGAAAAAGAAGTGCACAGAAAAGAAGATGAACCGATGTATTGTATGTAAACTTGAGCAGTTTGAAAAGTGTCTACCTGCAGGCAGTTTACATGTTCACAACTTGCCCTTAGTTGCAGGATGACCAGCCTTTCTCAGCCACTGTCAGTTTAGAGACAGTCCCCCGTGTCTGCACATGAGCAGTGGGTAACTCCGGAAGAGGTCGGGCAACAGCCGGCGAGGAGAAGTATACAGGCGGCCCGGTGAAAGGAAGCAGAGCCGGGGAGGAGAGGAAGAAGCAGCCCGGTGCAGGGAAGCAGGAGCCGGGGTTCTTGGTGAGATGACTCCCTGGCACTATTGGTTCTCTGTCTGTATTTCAGGCTGAGACGGAAGGGTCTTTAATCTTTCTTTCTCCGTTCCGGGTGAATTGAAAGCTGCTTCACTCTCTGAGCTGTAGGGAATTCCTTACTGAAGGCCGCCTACCCCCCGCTGCACTTCTGATTTTGGTTTCAAAGGTCTGATTGCGCTGCGACCGGATAAAGTGTTGATTCAGATCCTTCGGGCCAGCCCAATGCTGTCCATCTGCCCATTTTACCTTTGCTCCTAATAGGGATGGGTCACCTTAAGTTCTAACCAGAGACTGGCATGTTCCCAGGGCACAAAAATCAGACAAAAATAGGCTGCAACCAGTTGGTAACCATGTATCCAAAGAAAGAGATTGTATTAATGTAACAACTTACATAATTTTAGAGAAGAAAATAATGAGGGGTATAGGTCAGCTAGATAGTAAATATCTTTTCCCAAAAGTAGGGGAGTCTGAAACCAAAGGGCATACATAGGTTTAAGGTGAGAGGAGAGAGATACAAAAGTGTCTAGAGGAGCAATTGTTTCATTCAGAGGGTGATAAGTGGATCAAGCTGCCAGAGGCAGTTGTAGAGGTGAGTACAATTTTGTCTTTTAAAAAATAGACAGTTGCATGGGTAAGATGGGTATTAGAGGGATATGGGCCAAACATGGGCAATTGGGACTAGTTCAGTGTTTAAAAAAGGGGCAGCTTGGACAAGTTGGGCTGAAGGTAAACCTCTATGACTCTAAAATAATTGGACTTAATAACTCTTATTCTTTCATGGGCTGTGAGCAGTTGCTGGCAAGGTCAGCATTTCTTGTCCAATAATTGCTTCTGTGAAGGTGGTGGTGAGCTGCCTTCTTAAATCACAGCAGTCACTGTGGTCCAGGTACACCTACAGTGCTGTTAGGAAGGGAGTTCTGGATTTTTAGGTCATAGAGTCGGTGGATTTGGAAAATGCTGACAAAGGAGTTTTGGTGAGTTTCTGCAGTGTAGATTGTACATAATTTTAGAGAAGAAAATAATGAGGGGTATAGATCAGCTAGATAGTCAATATCTTTTCCCAAAGGTAGGGGAGAAAGAAACCAGAGGGCATAGGTTTAAGGTGAGAGGAGAGAGATACAAAAGTGTCTAGAGGAGCAATTGTTTCATGCAGAGGGTGATAAGTGGATCTTGTAGATTGTACAAACTGCTGCCACTGTGCATGGCTGTTGGAGTGAGTGAATATTTAAGAAGGTGAATAGGATGCCAATCAAGCAGGCTACATTGTTCTGGATGATATCAAGTTTCTTGACTGTTGAAATTGTACTCATCAGGAGGTGAGTTAGTCACCATAGAATTCCCAGTTTCTGATTTGCACTTGCAGCCCTGGTATTTATATTGCAAGTCCAGTTCAGTTTTTGGTCAATGGTAACCTCCTAGACGTTGATGGTTTCGGATTCAGCAATGGTAATGCTTTTGAATGTTATGGAAAGATAATTAAATGCTATTTTGTTGGAGATGGTCATTACCTGACAATTATGAGGCTACAAATGTTACTTGTCACATAATGGCCCAAATCTGAATTGTTTCCAGGTCTTGTTACATATGGACATGGACTGCTTCTTATTTTGGGATTGGGAATGGCACTGAACATTATGTATTCGTCTGTGAACATCCCCATTTTTGATCTTTTGATGAAAGGAATGTCACTGTAGCTGAAGATGGATGGACCTTGAAACTCCTGCAATGCTCCCTGGAGCTGAGATGGTTGATCTCCAAAAATCATAACCACTTTTTTTTACGCGAGTATGACTCCAACCAATTGTTGACTCTAATCCAAATTAACAAGGGGACAAATTAAAAGCATCAGCTCCCAAAAGGAAGGGAACCACCCAAAACAAAAGACAAAGTGGAAAGGAAACTTAAAACATCAAATCAAAATGTGATTAAACAAGTCAGTAAGGCATTCCAGCCCCTGCAGTGCCCAGCAGGCATGGAAGGCATTAACAGTACCCTCTGACATCGTATGCTCCTTCTCCAGGGATCCCCGGCCACAAATATAGCCGTGGTAGGGGGCGGTCGGTTGGGCCAGATGACCCCCTTGATTGCTTGCTGCCTGGACTTGTAGGTGGCAAGCTTTAGGCCCAGGAGCAGATTCACGAGGAGATTGTCCCCCTTTCCCGCCCTCCCCGCCAAGTGTCCATAGATCAGGAGCATGGGACTGAAGTGCAAACAAAACATAAACAAAAAGAGAATGCAGTCTATAACATTGAACTTAGACAGTGGAAACAATCTCTGTGTCTACCTTGTTTAAACCCCCTTCAGAATCTTGTATATTTCAATGAGATCATCTCCCATTCTCCTAAAATTCAAAGAATTTGGGCCCATTTTATTCAGCCTTTTATCTTAGGACAGTCTTCTCATCCCAGAGAGTATTTTAATGAGCCTTTGCTATACCGTCTCCAATGCAAATATATCCTTCCTTCAATATGAAAATCAAAACTGCACACAATTCTCCAGGTGTGGTCATCACATTTTGAGTGCTGGAGACCTCATGAGGAGGCCTGGGGTGGATCGTCCTCTCGGCAGTTCTGGGTGAACTTTGTTGCTAAAGCTTTCTCTTTTGTGCTGATGTGCTGGGCTTCCCATTATTGAGGATGGAGAAATTTGTGTGAAGCTTCCTCTTCTGGTTAGTCGTTTGATTGTCCACTATAATTCACGACCTGATGTGGTCAGACTGCAAAGCTTTGATCTGATCCGTTGCATGTGGGATGGCTTAGCACCATTGCATGCTGCTGCTGCTGCTTTGCATGCATGTAGTTGACCTGTATTGTCAATTCACCAGGTTGGTACTTCATTTTTAGGTATGCCTGGTGTTATATCTGGTATGTTCTCTTGCACTCCTTCAAGCAGGATTGATTTCCCCCTCACTCCGCCCACCAAATATTTTGTCTTCATTGTTACCTTTCTGAATTTGTTTCACCAGTATTCTGCAAATTCATTGATTAAATCCTAGAAAGCAGATAATAATAAGAACATAAGAAATAGGAGCAGGAGTAGGCCATCTAGCCCCTCGAGCCTGCCCCACCATTCAATAAGATCATGGCTGATCTGAAAATGGTTCAGTTTCACTTACCCGCCTGCTCCCCATAACCCTTAATTCCCTTATCGATCAGAAATCTATCTACCTGTGACTTAAACATATTCAACGAGGTAGTTTCCACCGCTTCAATGGGCAGAGAATTCCAGAGATTCACTACCCTCTGAGAGAAGAAGTTCCTCCTCAACTCTTTTCTAAAGTGAACCCCCCCCTCCTGTTTTGAGGCTGTGTCCTCTAGTTCTTGTTTCCTTTCTAAATGGAAAGAATCTCTCTGCCTCTATCCTATCTAGCCCCTTCATTATCTTATATGTCTCTATAAGATCACCCCTCAGCCTTCTAAACTCCAATGAGTACAGGCCCAATCTACTCAATCTCTCCTCCCTCCTCATAATCTAACCCCCTCATCTCCAGTATCAACCTGGTGAACCTTCTCTGTACTCCCTCCAAGGCCAATGTATCCTTTTGCAAATGATGTTGATGAAGTGATGAAGTGAAATGATGTTAATGAAGCGTTCACATGTTCTAGGACCCTTGCTGTTTGTCATTTTCATAAATGACCTGGATGAGGAAGTGGAGGGATGGGTTAGGAAGTTCGCCAACGATACGAAGGTTGGTGGTATTGTGGATAGTCTGGAGGGATGTCAGAAGTTGCAGCGTGACATAGATAGGATGCAAGACTGGGCGGAGAAGTGGCAGATGGACTTCAACGCGGATAAATGTGTAGTGGTCCATTTTGGTAGGACCAATGGGATGAAGGAGTACAATATCAAGGGTAGGAGTCTTAGCAGTGTTGAGGAGCAGAAGGATCTTGGGGTCCGGGTCCATAGGACTCTTAAACCGGCCTCGCAGGTGGAGGATGTGGTCAAAAGGCGTATGGTGTACTGGCCTTCATTAATTGAGAGATTGAGTTTAGGAGTCGGGAGGTAATGCTGCAACTTTATAAGACCCTTGTCAGACCCCACTTGGAGTACTGTGCGCAGTTCTGGTTGCCTCACTACAGGAGGATGTGGAAGCTATTGAGAAGATGCAGAGGAGATGTACAAGGATGTTGCCTGGATTGGGAGGCATGCCTTATGAAGATAGGTTGAGGGAGCTAGGTCTCTTCTCCCTGGAGAGACGAAGGTTGAGAGGCGACCTGATAGAGGTTTATAAAATGTTGAGAGGAATAAATAGGGTGGATTCTTGGAGGCTATTTCCCAGGGCTGAAATGGTCGCTACGAGAGGACACAGGTTTAAGGTGCTGGGAAGCAAGTACAGAGGAGATGTTAGGGGTAAGTTTTTCACTCAGAGGGTGATGAGTGAGTGGAATCGGCAGCCGTCGGTGGTGGTAGAGGCGAACTCGCTGGGGTCTTTTAAAAGAGTTCTGGATGAGTATATGGGATTTAATGGGAATGGGGGTTATAGATAGGTTGATGGCTTAGTAGGTATAGATGTCATTGGTGCAGCTTGTGGGCCGAAGGGCCTGTTTGTGCTGTAGTGTTCTATGTTCTATATTACAGAAAGACACAGTGGTACAGAATTTGAATATTTTCTGAAAAGACAGACATGTTGCTGTAGCTTCTTATCTTCTCGTCAAGAAAACAAGAATTCAAAGTTTCAAATGATCACAATTCATGCTATAGGAGAGAAGTGTGCTGATTGATTGACAAGTTGACATTCTCTCTCTCACACACACATGCAAACTATTCTGCCCTCATCTCCAGGGAGGTGTGGCAGGCTGGGCTCTGACCCTGTTGAGCATGCCTGATATTCAGTGATATCAGATCAAAAGAGTGATTTATAGCAGTCCATTGATCTTCCGTTTTTACGTCTTATTAAGTATTTACTCTTTGTCACAGAAGTCTGTGGAAGCCAAGTCATTGAATGTCTTTAAGACAGAGATAGATAGGTTCTTGATTAATAAGGAGATCAAAGATTATGGAGAAAAGGCAGGAGAATGAGGTTCAGAAACATATCAGCCATGATTGAATGGCAGAGCAGACTCAATGGGCCGAGTGGCCTAATTCTGCTCCTATGTCTTATGGTCTTTACACTTCCCATTGGAAAACAATATAAACTAACTAATTCAGACTCTGACAGATATGAAACAATTTAATGCCTTGATTTGCACAGATATTGATTAAATTCCTTGTAACTTCGAAGTGGAGTAATGGAAACGTGGCCAGTGATTGGTGTCTTCTGAACCCTGCAATGCAAGAAATTTTACTCGAGAAAAGCAAATGTGGAAATTTACTGAAATAGCAGAAACATGGGAGTTCTCCCTGGAACAGCTAAGAGCTGCTCAGACTAGTGAATAAACTACTGTTTGTTGTAAGTCCTTGGTCGCCAATCTTTGGAACCCAGCACATCTACCTGGTGTTAGAAGTTGGCAGGATGGCACAAGGACTTCACTGCATTGACCTGCTCATATTGGTGAAAATATTGTGGATAAGATTGAAAAGGACTGGCGTACATATTGCGGTGCTGAACAATTGGACATTCAAAGAAAGTGTACAAGCTTACACCTTACTAAAGCTAGCGTGCCCCGAGGCTGTTATGAACTTTGAGTCTTTTGTATTTCAAATGGAGAAGGACAAAGAGGATCTGGAGTTTAGAAGGATGAGGGGGGATCTTATAGAGACGTATAAGATAATGAAGGGGATGGATAGGGTAGAGGTAGAGAGATTCTCCCCGCTCAGAAAGGACAGCAGGACTAGAGGGCACAGCCTCAAGATAAGGGGGGAGCAGTTTAGAACGGAGTTGAGGAGGAACTTCTTCACTCAATGGGTGGTAAATCTCTGGAATTCCCTGCCCGTTGAAATGGTGGAGGCTACCTCGCTAAATATATTTAAGACACGGGTAGATAGGTTTTTGGTAGGCAAGGGAATTAAGGGTTATGGGGAGAAAGCGGGAAAGTGGAACTGAGCCACTTCAGATCAGCCATGATCTTATTGAATGGCAGGGCAGGCTTGAAGGGCTAGATGGCCTACTCCTGTTCCTATTTCTTATGTTCTTATCTCAAAATAATTATTATAAGAAAAGCTTGAGAACATGTACCTGCCAGTGAAGAACATAATACTCGACAGACATACGTTTAACTCTACAAATCAAAGATTTGTGAAGAAATGTGCATTTGGCACTTTTACAGAATTATTACAGTGCTGATGGAGGCCATCTTATCTGGACTTGCTCTCCAAATGAGCATTATGGCTCAGTGCCATTCCCCCGCTTTCTCCCCATACACCATGTTTCTATCCAACTAATCAGCTAATAACCTCTTGATTGCCTCAATCAAAGTTTCTCATTCTTGTAAACTGCTTCTATACTCTCACCACTGCGTTCACATCCTTCCTATAGTGCGGCACCCAGAACTATATACAGTCTTCCAGCTGAGGGCTATCGAGTGTCTTGTATAACCTCCATGCTCTTGTACATTATACTATATGCTGTCTCCAATGATGAGATAGTTAGGGATCGGTGTCTATAGGGTCCACAATGATTTAATCCACAAGCAGCTGCTGAGACAGAAAGATTTAACATTACAAATAGCCATTAGCATTTGCATGTTAAACGAGCTGTCTGAAAAAACAACAAGGAATTTGGATGTGAAACAGAAACTTTTGTGGTATGGGGCACCTCCTGCCATGCTGCACTGGCCATCACCTTCCGAATAGAGCAGCATATTTGTTATACAGGAAACACTGCAACAAATGTGGAAAGTGGAGTCATTTCGCAAAATGCTACAGACTGAAAGCACAACAACTTTCCTTTGACAAGAGCTATATTGTAGCTAGTCAGTCCTCCAAGGTTGGAAACATCAGCAAAGGAGCTCAGCCAGAGCAATCAAACCACTGAGCCTCCTACAACATACCACAGTGAAAGTGCCAACACCTTCACAGGCTGAGATCTCATCGCCATGAACACAATTTGCAGCAGTGCAAAACTGAAGATGAAGATTGACACTGGAACTATGATAACATATTTCCCGGCTGGATGCCATGGGACGTAGACCCAAATGCAGCAGATTCCAATGCACGGGTGAACCATGTTGAAGGTGTGGCCAGTCTCCATTGCACACAGGGCAGCTTCAAGTTCCAGGTAGTTGACCAGAACTTCAAGGCCACTGTTAGTTCTTTAGGACAGCATCATACTGGGGCTCACCCAGCGTGATCCAGAGGTATGTGCTTTACAACATCGGGCCCCAAAAGTGATAGCATACAAAGACCACGTCAACTGCAACATCATTGGTAAGCTGCTGTTAATATGCCACACAAGACTAGATTACTTGCTATCAACAGCAGTTTGTCCTCCAAGGAGAATGCCAATAGTAATGACACAGAAAGTAGTCAATGAGCTGCATCGGGTGGTGACGTCATTAATTCTCATTGGTGAGGCCACATGATGGGTTTCGGCAATGATGGCTGCTGTAAAGAAAAACGGCAGTCAGAAAATACATTGAACAGCTCTCGTCACCTAACGAAGGCAGTGGGGCAGGTGATGGCAAACCTGTCTAACTCCAAGGTTTTCAGCATCCTGGATGCGAAATGTGGATTCTGACAGATCCCACTATGTGAAGAATCTTTGAAACTTATAATATTCGTGTCTGCGGAGGGCAGATATTTTCTTTGAGTGCACTATGGGGTCTCCTTTGACAGCAGGGTCCTCCAGTGTGCACAGAACAAGTTTTTGAAAGCTAGTCCTTCAAAATCATTATTGATGACGTCCTGGTCTGGGGTTGTGCTATGCAAGAAAATGCCTTTGTCTCATCCTTGGCAGAATCAGGACCGTACAGCTAACCTTGCTAAGTGCATGTTCAGAGTCTCTGAGTCATTTTCTCCTAGCCAATGATGTGAAGCCAAATCCAGACAAGATAATGACAGATGGCCATCCCCGTGGACAACCACACTTTACAGCGCTTTCCTTGGTATGACAGATTATCTTTCTAAGTTTATTCCTTGTTACATTGAAGTCACTGGGTCCCTTCCTCAGCTCCTCCATCAAGATGTTGGCAGGAGCACCACACAACGGGGGGATTCTTTCAAGTCAAACCAAGAAAAGCACCACACAACGGTCTTCAACAGACTCGAGCAGACACTCTCACCCCACAGCTATTACATTACTTTGACATTCGAGCACCCATACTCCTATCAGTAGATGTCTCCCAGCATGAACTTGGCGTAGTCTGCATCTAGAATGGCAGACAATAGCCTTTGCATCAACGGCTCTCACTGACACAGAGACTTGTTACGCACAGATCAAAAAGAAACTCCTCATTCTAATCTTCGCCTGTTAGTAGTTTCGTGACTTATGATGATATGGTCATCCTGCAACAGTTGAAACTGATCGTTAGCCACTCATAACTATTATAAAAAAGCCTCTTCACACTGTGTCTGCACGACTGCAACACATGATGCTAAAGCTACAATGCTAATGTCCTTTCTAGAGCTTTCCTACCCGCTACAGACCAAGCAGGTCATGAGGAAGATGTAGACAACATAATAATAGAGGTGCTTTCCTCTTGTGGAATCCAAACATGCCTTGTAACATGTCTTTACAAGCAGACATCACTTGCATACATCTGCATGATATCATCAAAAGGGGCTGGTTAGTGTCCTCAAGGGAGCTACCCCATTAGCTCCACACATTCTTTACATTAGAGGTGAACTAACTGCAAACAAATGGACTAATACTGTGTGGCCAGCTAGTCATCATTCCTACTCCTCTTCAGACGTGCTACGGCCAGCAATTTCACCAGGGGCACCCTGGGTTGGAAGCAACTGGATACAGGGATTCACTATACTGGCCTCCATGTATGCCGACATGGAGAGGAAAGTGTCCCAATGTGCACCAAGCACTGCACTTAAGCTGCATCAAACAATGAGACAGCTGCAGCTGCATGAGGTGACATTCAACCTACAGCATGGGCCCTTATGTTAGTGGAACTGGAGGCTCCTCCAGAGGCCTCTGCAACGAGCGCTACACCCACTGATACGTTGAAGGAACATCCCAGCTTGTCCATGCTGAAACACTAGCCTGGAAACATCTACAGCACAGCCAATTATCACAATCACACACACAGAACATATAACAAATACAGGTTCCAAAACCATGTAACAAACCTGTCCATAAATGGCCTTTGTATTTCTTCTTTACACAACAAAACTGGTGGGGTGGGGAGGGGGATAGCAACAGCTTAACCTGTGTTTCATTCTGTATTTGATTAGTCTGTTCAATCTGTATGATATAAAATGGCGCACACACGCAAGGTTACCATTACAACTGTTACATTTCACTACCGCTGGTTATCCCAATTTAAATGGGAAAGATGTAGATAGAGTGGTCACATGACGACAAATCTACTTAAAAGGTCACATGATGGAATTGCAGGAGTTTTCTTCTGAGTGCAGGCATAATACAAACGTGAAAGAGCTGCTCTGACTGATGAATGAACTATGTGTTATAAATCCTTGGTCACCAATCTTTGAAATCCAGCACTTGTACAAAGAGTATCCACCAAAACAACAGTGTACCACAAATAATTTATTTGTGCTCTTAGTTAATTACCGAAGTACTTAGAAAGGATAGGAACTGTGTAACACTGGATAGGTGGAGCAAATGTAATGACCTATTATTATTTATGCTGGTTATTCTTTACTATTGACTCTGCTGAACTGGTTAATGTTTGCTGTTTGCATTTTGCAATATCTTGGTTAAGCTCATGCATTTAAGTCTGGAATGACTCCGAGTCTGCATCTATGTCTAAATGGTCAGGATAAGTAACCTTATTTGCTTGAACTATGTGAATCTCCACAACATAGTAATTCTTTCAAATTATGACATGTTTTACACAGAGATCCACAGTTGAAAGATGTCACAACAATGTGCAGCGTCAGATCCGTGGCAAGATTGTATGGAGGTTGCAGTTGCTGTTGCCCGACAGGCTGGTATAGTGAGTAAATTATGACATTGGAATTATGCATACTTTCCATGTTCAGTAAATCTTGCTCAGAGATCTAAATTATCTAGGGAAGTTTGCCTTCTGCTGAAGTAACGTATTTAAATGTTCAGTTGGACAATGTGATAAAATCATCTTGAACTCAGGTTTTTTACTATTTCATCAGACTAGCTGAGAATTCATGCATGATCCTCATAAACAGTCAGAAGCCCAAAGTTTTTAATTTGAAGATTAGGCCCTTTGTCAAACCAGAAACTAAATCACTCTCTCATTCTGTCAGCAAAGCTTTATGTTCTCAAGAGGCTGTCTTCTTTCTGAAGGCATGTATTTAATTCTTTCCTATTTTAATTTTGGTATCCAGCTGCAAGACTGGGTGCTGTTGTCTGCATTTACCTGGCTGCCTCCAGGCCAACTGAGTCCCTTAAGTAGCCAATTAATGGACCTCCTCCAGCAGCTGCTGGGATTTAGCCCACAGTGGGTTAAACCCATGCCAAATGTTCAGCCAGGCAGCTTTGGGCTGGTATCCAGTCAAGATGAACAGTGGTGCCACCTTTACAGGCCCTCTGTGTCAATTTGAGTCCTCTGTCCTCCAAGGTCTTTCTACTCCTGTCTTTTCCATCACTGAATCCAGGCTGGCAGACCCAACCCAACCATTTACCTTCACAATTGGCCCCTTCAGTGACTGGGGATGGGATGCAATCCCAGCAATGGCCACTGCTTTTGGTGGTGCTGCTGGGACAAGAGAGTTAGGAGCAATTTGATTGGCTGGCAGCTCTTGGGAGTGGTGTTTTTGAACGGCTGCATGACAAACTGGCCATGCAGGACTTTCCCCTAAAAATGCTGCCTACTGTCTGTAAGTCTCCTACTGTGCCCTCAATGGGATTGTTCCTTCAGGCATCCCCTTTAGCAAGAATGGTTCCTGCTATGAGTACTTGCCTTATAATTCTTTGTTGTAGTGTGACGATCTATTCTGCAGTGTTATAATAGTTCAAGTGCTGTGAGACATGATTTCTTAATCTCAAAGTTATAAAGTTGTCCTTTCCATGATGCAGCTCATGTTCTGATAGTGAAACACATATATATGAATGTTTCCTTGTAGCATTGCTTGATGAGCTAGAAATATAATACATTGACTCTTCCCAATGAATAAGGCCTACCAGAGAAATTGCACATGGTCCAAAAACAGCACAAGGAGTTTACTTAAAGAAAACTAAGTGGAATTTTACATCTCACCTGTGAAAGGGTTTGACTTTCATTTGAATTACTGGCAATTTGAAAGTTAAATTGTATGTTTTGTACAATGTTGAGTAATACATGGTCTTGGTTTGTCTCTTGATATGATTTATCATTAAACATTCTGAAGGATTGATGATTTAAAAATAATGCTAATCTGTAAACTTCAATTCATAGAATCATACATTCATATTATTACATAGAATCATACACACACTTAAATACATTAGCAAATAAAACCCATAGCTATCATGACTACAGCTTTGATCAGATATCAATTAACAGTGTCACAATTTTTAAGAGTCAACACTACCACAGATGACTGGGTGTTACATCTCTGCATTGCCCAACAAATTCTCGGTCATTAACCACCACTAGGAATCTAATCCGTTTTTGCTCATCATCTAGTTTCTTTTTAACTGTGAAATATGTAAAGTTTGAACACACAATCACATATATATGTTGTTGCAAATTTTCCACTTGGAAGTGAAGGAAGTTAGCATAATTAGTTCACAACTCCTGAGAGGGAACAGGCCCTTTTCACTCACTAGTTACATTGTTAAAATCTTGTATAACGTGATTCACATACATCCTATCTTTTGTCTACTTTCAAAGTACATTTTGGAATTCGTCTGCTGTTTACTTGTAAATTTACAGAAGTACTGTTATTTGTAGCAATAGCAAGAAAGGACGGAGCATATTTTCTGATCAGTTGACTACTTAAATTCTTTTTTAAATTTGTGTTGACATTTGAAGAAGTGTTGATTCATTCAAAATTATTTTTCTAAATTTCACATAGGATAGTTTATCTCTTTTGAACTTTGACAAAGGGTCATCTGGACTTGAAACGTCAGCTCTTTTCTCTCCTTACAGATACCGTCAGACCTGCTCAGATTTTCTAGCACTACTCTTTTCGTTTATCTCTTACTTGATTTATCCCAACTGTTTATTTGTCAATTTTTTAATAAAATGCACGATTTTAGCAAAAATAATTTTAAAAGCCTTGCATCCCTTCTCCCTTCCAAATATCCTTTTAAAATGCAAGAAGTTGACATTTTTATTCCTGTTATATTATCTTGAAAGAGACTGAAACACAAATTCCTGTTCCTGTAGGAAACTGCAAGTTTGAATGAATGAAATAGCTTCTGTTAATGCCTCTTTTGTTAAATTACTTATATTTTCTTTATAGGTTATTTGTGATGCTTTGAGAAAAGACCAGACTGTTCAGATTAAAAGTTCTCCGGCAGACCTTGTGACCGAGACTGATCAAAATGTAGAAAAAATGATCATAAACACCTTAAAGGAAAAATTTCCTTCTCACAGGTAAAAGATTATCATAATAATTTGGGTATGAAGTGTAATTTGGAGAACTACTCCACCACATTAATACACCACAAAAATATATTCATTAATAAGTTCCAAATGACATTTAGTGTATACGCAATCGTTTGGGATGTTGATCTACGTTTGAAATATTCTGTGTACCCTGAACAGAACTTTCTAAGTGGCCTCTTTCTGTGCCCTAACTTTTCTATGGTTTGAAGAAAGATATATTTTTTCTAATGACTAATAGCAATTTTGCCCCACTGATTCTTATAAGACAAAGGCAAATGCAGTTATGATTTCACATCCATCAAAATTTTGGTTTTGGTGAAAAATGTTGGTTTTAGAATGGTAATCAGTGAATACTTTGAGAACTTGGATTTGTGGACAAGATTCGGTGCAATGGAAAATAATCATTTGTGACAGCTGATGAAATGTGAAAATGCTGCAGAATCCAAGTAAACTACATGGTGGTTCAAAACTTTAATACCTTACTGTAACTTTTATTTATTTCAGTTTTATTGGTGAAGAGTCCGTTGCAGATGGAGCACCGAGTATATTAACAGACAATCCAACATGGATAATTGATCCCATTGACGGGACCACT
The DNA here is from genome assembly GCF_965287045.1 of Carcharhinus amblyrhynchos. Taxonomy (NCBI): domain Eukaryota; kingdom Metazoa; phylum Chordata; class Chondrichthyes; order Carcharhiniformes; family Carcharhinidae; genus Carcharhinus; species Carcharhinus amblyrhynchos. The sequence goes on along the minus strand of NC_137331.1, from coordinate 80,423,874 downwards.
AATTTTGTTCACAGGTATGCCATTTGCCTGAGAAAGGCTTCATATTGATGGAGAAGTGTGTACTTTATGAGCTGTGTAGATCTGACGAATTAAAGCGGATTTTCCAACAGATGCTTGGGGAGTGTTGTCTGAATATGACTCTCTTTCTAAGCATCACAACAAAGCTTTAAAACTTTTTTAAAAGGGATTTCAAGATAATTTGTGTGAAGTTAATTGTAGTGGTTTATTGTTCTTTCAACTTGGGCAATTTTTTTTTCAGGTTTCCTTTTGTAGCGGTTTCAATTGGCCTTTCTGTGAATAAACAGGTAATGTTTTGTTCTGAATATATTTTCTCGTAATAAATCATTTGATATTGTAAATCAGTTGAGATAGTTATAAAGCAGGAGAAAGTTGTAAACTATGTACTATAAGTTGGCAGGAATTGCTAAGGTTATTGAATTGACATTCTGTTAAATGTTTTAGGATTTATGTGCTGCTTGCCTACATTGGGCTACCGTACCACAACTCAAATTAAAAATTCTCACTCCTGTGTTCAAATCTCTCCATGGCCTTTCATCTCTAAAGTTTGTAAATCCTTGGATTTCTCAACCCTGAGAGGCTGAGGATAGACAGACTTTTGGTGTCTCAGGGAATAAGGGATATGAGGAATAGGCTGGAAAGTGGTGTTAAGGCACAAGATCAGTTATGGATAATATAGAAGAGCAGGGCAGACCTGAGCCATATGGCCTCCTTTTTTTCATGTTTTTATGTACTTTAGTAAACTCCTTCAGTTCTAAAAATCATTCACAAGCTCTGCATTACTCTAACTATGGCCTCTCGTGCATCCCCCACTTCCTTTACCCTTGCCTTCAACCGTCCAACTCCTATGCTCTGTAATTAAGTCCCTCACTAAAATTTACCCCTCTACCTCCCTATCATCTGTCTCTTTTAATCCACAGGTGTCGGTCCACCTTGTTGTCAAACGAGGGGCATGCACACGGTGGGTCGTGCGTGGGCTGCTCTTGGAGGTTTCGAGAGTGGCCTAGTACTACGTGTTGTTATGCGTGCTTAATCCTGGACCAGCAGACGGGCACCACAACAGCTCAGTGACTATCACTGCTAGCTGTGCAGATTCATGGATTTGGGCCGGTGTCTGTGGGAATTTGCACATTCTCCCTGTGGTTGCGTGGGTTTCCTCTGGGTGCTCCGGTTTCCTCCCACACCCCAAAGATGTGCTCTTAGGCTGATTGGTGTACCAAATTGACCCTACACTATTCTCCCCTGAATCTGGTTACAATAGGGGTACCATTCACATACACACAGGGCAGGGTAGGTGTAGGAAAATGCTTTGTTGAAATGGTGGCGCGGGCTCGTTGGGCCAAAGGGCCTGTTTCCCGTGCTGGGTTGTTCTTTGTTCTTTCTAATCATTTTATGTTGTTTAAGACCTATCATCCTGACATAGCGTTTGGTTTCTTGCTCCAGTGGCATCTTCTTTGACTTGGTGTCAAATTTTGACTGATTACCTTAGCACTTTTACTACCTTAAGGCCAGCATGTAAATACAAGTTGTTAGTGTTGAATTGTATTTCCATGTCTGTTTTCTTTCTCAATTCAACATGGGAAGCTGTAACAGATCTGTGGACAGCATGGCGATGCAGTGCTTAGCACTGCTGCCTCACAGCACCAGGGATCTGGGTTCAGTTCTGTCCTCAAGTCACTGCCTGTGTGGAGTTTGCATGTCCACCCAGTGCCTGCATGGTATTCCTCGGGTGCTCCAGTTTCCTCCCACAGCCCAAGGATGTGGGGGTTAGGTTGATTGACAATGCTAAATTGCCCCTAAGTGTGAAGGGGATTAACAGGGTAAATATATGGGGTCAAGGTGATAGGGCCTGGGTGATTGTGGTTGTTGTAAGCTCAATAGGCCGAATGGCTTCCTTCTGTGCAGTAGGGATTCCACGATTAAGCTAATATATTCCCTAGTGTACTGAATGTCTCATTTCCTGTTCTAAATTGCATGTAGAGTGAAATTGGGGTTGTATATAGCTGTGTGGAGGACAAGATGTACACAGCTCGAAGAGGGCAAGGTGCATTTTGCAATGGCAAACGATTAAAAGTATCTGGACAAGAAGGTGAGTTAATATCTTTCAGTGGTTTGTGGTTGCAAAGAAGGTAAATTAGCATGATATATTTGGTAACATTTATGAAGAGAAAGTTTTAAGTTCCCTTGTTATCGAAGTATCAGAAATGAAACTGGGTCACCAGAAATACAGATGTCTGCAGGTAATACAGAGTTATGATGTGGAGATGCCGGCATTGGACTGGGGTAACACAGTAAGAAGTCTTACAACACTGGGTTAAAGTCCAACAGGTTTATTTGGTAGCAAAAGTCACTAGCTTTCGGAGCGCTACCCCTTCGTCAGGTGAATGAGAGTTCTTTTCACAAACAGGGCATATAAAGACACAAACTCGATTTACAAAAGAATTCATCAGGCAAATGAGGCTGCAGGAGTTCTTCCACAAACCCCAAGAGGCCAACAGCGAATACAATGAGATAGCCAATGAACCGGAACAGCAGACAAAGAGATCTGCAGTGCAGCAATCGAAGAGGAAAGAGTCGAATTGGACTCTCCGGAAGGCCGCTGCCCTCGACTTGACATGTATGCCCAAGCCGTCAGGAGGTGTGTCAACACCAGATTCATCAGCCACACTCACAAAATGGGCCTGAACATCACCCAAGCACAATGCAATGTCATCCACGCTCTCAAGACCAACTGCAACATTGTCATCAAATCAGCAGACAAAGGAGGGACCATTGTCATACTGAACAGAACGGATTACTGAAAAGAAGTATACCAACAACTGAACAATGAGGAACACTACAGACAGTTACCCGCAGATATGACCAAAGAACACACCCATCAACTCAACAGACAGATCAAGACCTTTGATCCAGGCCTTCAGAGCACCCTCCGTGCTCTCATCCCATGTACTCCCTGCGTTGGAGTTCTCTACTGCCACCCAAATATACACCAGGCAAACACACCTGGCCATCCCATCCTATCAGGCAATGGGACTCTGTGCGGAAACCTCTCCAGCTACGTTGAGGGCATCCTGAAACCCATTGTACAAAAATAACCCCTACTTTTGTCGCGACACAATGGACTTCCTACATAAACTAAGCACACATGGAGCAGTTGAACCAGAAGCACTCCTTGTCACAATGGATGTCTCGGCACTCTATACCAGCATCCCCCATAATGATGGCGTGGCTGCAACTCCCTCAGTAGTCAACACCGACAGGTGCCAGTTTTCAGATGCAATTCTACAACTCATCCGCTTCATCCTGGACCACAATGTCTTCACCTTCAACAATCAGTTCTTCATCCAGACTCATGGAACAGCTGTGGGGACCAAATTTGCACCTCAGTATGCCAACGTCTTCATACACAGGTTCGAACAAGATCTCTTCACCCCACACGATCTTCAACCGATGCTATACACGAGACACATCGATTTTCTTCCTTTGGGCTCATAGTGAACAATCACTGAAACAACTATATGATGACATCAACAAGTTCCATCCGATCATCAGACTCACCATGGACTACTCTCTGGAATCCATTGCATTCTTGGATACACGCATCTCCATTAAGGACGGTCACCTCAGCACCTCACTGTACCGCAAGCCCACAGATAACCTCACGATGCTCCACTTCTCCAGCTTCCACCATAAACATGTTAAAGAAGCCATCCCTTACAGACAAGCTCCCCTCCCTCCTCATCCACTCAGATGAGGAGGATCACAACAGACACTTCCAAACGCTAAAAGATACCTTCATAATACCAGAATATGGCACTTGACTCATTGACAGTTCCGATGTACCACAGCAAAAACTGCACCGATCTTCTCAGAAGACAAATATGGGACACGGTGGACAGAATACCCTTCGTCGTCCAGTACTTCCCTGGAGTGGAGGAGCTACGACATCTTCTCCGGAGCCTTCAACTGTCATTGATGAAAACGAACATCTTGCCAAGGCCATCCCCACACCCCCACCTCCTGCCTTCAAACAACCGCACAACCTCAAACAGACCACTGTCCACAGCAAACTACCCAGCCTTCAGGAGAACAGTGACCACGACACCGCACAACCCTGCCACAGCAATGTCTGCAAGACATGCTGGATCATCAACATGGATGCCATCATCTCATGTGAGAACACCATCCATCAGGTACACAGTTCATAATCTTGCAACTCAGCCAACGTTGTCTACCTGAATTGCTGCAGGAAAAGATATCCCAAGGCATGGTACATTGGGGAGACTGTGCAAACACTACAACAACGGATGAATGAACACCGCTCGACAGTCACCAAGCAAGAGCGTTCTCTTCCTGTTAGGGAACACTTCAGTGGTCATGGGCATTCGGCCTCTGATCTTTGGGTAAGCATTCTCCAAGGTGGTCTTCATGACACATGACAATGCAAAATCACTGAGTAGGAACTGATAGCCAAGTTCCACACACATGAAGACGGCCTCAACTGGGATCTTGGGTTCATGTCACACTATCTGTAATCCCCATGGCTTGCAAAATCTCACTAACTGTCCTGTCTGGAGACAATACACGTCTCTTTAACCTGTGCTTAACGCTCTCTCCACTCACATTGTCAGTACCTTTAAGACTTGATTGTCTGTAAAGACTCGCATACCAATTTTTGGTTTGTAAATTGAGGTTGTGTCTTTATATGTCCCGTTTGTGAATAGAACTCCCACTCACCTGATGAAGGGGCAGCGCTCCAAAAGCTAGTGGCTTTTGCTACCAAATAAACCTGTTGGACTTCAGCCTGGTGTTATTATAAGACAGAGTTAACCAGTGGAAAAGAGAGTGGAAAGACATTAATTTATGATTAGCAATTTTAGCACTCAAAAATCATGTCAATATAACAGTATTTGCTAATCAGCCTCCATAAATTTAGACATGTTACAAATGCAAGTACTTTTAACTTCTTTAAAAAATGCTTATTTAAATTGGAATTAGCATCCTAGATTTTTTTTGGGTTGTTTCAACTAGATGATGTTAAAATAATGGATACATAAGCCAGCTTGTCTTTGTAGTCAGATGCATTGCTTCTCCCATGAGATTGTTTGGGAGATGCAAAAGAACATTTTTATTTGAAAACCTTGAGTCTCCAACTAACTTGAATAAGCCACTCCCTGATGTGTTGTGCATCATGAGAGGCAGTCACTTTGTGGAATGATGTTTCCTTCTCTGTGGTGTGGTAGGTGGCATTTTTGCAATATGGGAATGGTGGGATTTAATGTAATTGCTTGTGGTATGAACATACAACAAAGTCTAATCTGTCATATGTGTACTTTTTTTTAAATTACAGGCTTGTTTCATGAACGTTTATTGATTTGGATTTTTAAGTGTGTCAATGCAAATGTTCTTGTTCTCTTCCCACAATGACTCTAATATTTAACCACAAGGTCAATAGTTGACCCTGTGGTTAAAGCACAATTTTGTATTTCAGAACGCTTTTATGCCTGCACACTCTGCATCAAAAATATTTTGGGTGGACTACTTCTGCAGCCATTCTGTTTAAAAGAAACAGAACCATGCCTTTACATAACATTTTACATGTTCCCAAGATGTACTGTAGAATTTTTCAGCCAGTTAGTTATTTTCAGAGTGTAGCTTTAATTCTGTTTGTTCATGGGATGTGGGCATCAGTGGCTAGGCCAACCTTTATTGCCCATTGCTAATTGCCCTTGAGAAGGTGATGGCCAGCAGTTACTTTGAACTGCAGTTATCCATGTGGTGTAGGTACACCCAGTAATAAGTCTCACAACTCCAGGTTAAAGTCCAACCAGTTTATTTGATAGTAAACCCACAAGCTTTCGGAAACGCTGTTCCTTCGTCAGGTGTGTGGCAGGTGTACGTGTAGGTACGCCCACAGTGCTGTTACGGAGAGAGTGCCAGAATTTCAACCCAGTGACAGTAAGGGAACAGTGGTATATTTCCAAGTCAGGATAGTGTGTGGCTTGTAGCAAACTTGCAGGTGGTGTTGTTCCCATGAGTTGGCTGCCATTGTCCTTCTAGGTGGTAAAGGTCGTAGGTTTGTAAGGTGCTGTCGAAGGACTTTTGGTGAGTTGCAGCATCTTGTAGATGGTACACATAGCTGCTATTATGCATTGGTGATGGATGGGATGCCAATCGAGCAGGTTGCTTTCTCCTAGATGTTGTCGAGCACTTCAGTGTTGTTGGAGCTGCACTTATCCAGGCAAGTATCCAGGAGAGTATTCCATTATACGTTTGTGCCTTGTAGCTGTTGGACAGAGTTTGGGGAGTCAGGAAGTGAGTTACTATCTCCAGAATTCCCAGCCTCTGACCTGCTCTTGTAGTATTTATATGGCTTGTCCAGTTCAGTACTTTGGTCAGCGGTATCTTCCAGGATGTTGATAGTGGTAATGCCCTTGAATGTCAAGGGGAGGTGATTATATTTTATTTTGTTGGAGATTGATAACTGCCTGACATTCTTGTGATGCAAGTGTTACTTGTCTTGTGTCAGCCCAAGCCTTGATATTGTCCAGGCCTCGCTGCATTTTGACAAAGACTTCTTCAGTATCTGAGGAGTTTCAAATGGTGCTGAACATTCTGTAATCATCAGCAAATATCCCCACTTCTGACCCTATGATAGAAGGAGGGTCAGGGGCAGCATGGTGGCACAGTGGTTAGCACTGCTGCCTCACAACATCGGGGATCCAGGTTCGATTGCCGGCTTGGGTCACTGTGCAGAATTTGCACCTTCTCCCCATGTCTGCGTGAGTTTCCTTGGATGCTTCAGTCTTCTTCCAAAAAACGTGCTGGTTAGGTGCATTGGCCATGCTAAATTCTCCTTCAGTGTACCTGAACAGGAGTTTGGCGACTAAGGGATTTTCACAGTAACTTCACGATGATGAAAATGGAAGCGTACTTATCACATTAATAATTAAACTTGATGAAGCAGTTGAAGATGTTTGGGTCAAGGACATTTCCTGAGGAATTCCTGCTGTGATGTCCTAGAACTGAGATGATCGACCTCCAATCACCACAACCATCTATCTTTATGCCAGCTATGATTCCTACCAGCAGAGACCCAATTCCCATTGGCTCCTTCATAGAATCCCTGCAGTGCAGAAGGAGGTTACTTGGCCCATCAAGTCTGCACTCTCTCCCATTCTATTCCCATAATCCCATACATTTACCATGTTCAATCCATCTAACCTACACATCTTGGGACACTAAGGGGCAATGTGGCATGGCCAATTCACCTAACCCGCACACCTTTGGAGTGTGGGAGGAAACCAGAGCACCCAGAGGAAGCCCATGCAGACACGGAGAGAATGTGCAGACTCCACACAGAAAGTTACCCAAGGCTGGAATTGAACCCGAGTCCCTAGTGCTATGAGGCAACTGTGCCACCATATCACACTCAAACAAATTCTGCCTTGATGTCAAGGAAACTCACTCTCACCTCACCTTTGAAATTCGGCTCTTTTGTCCATGTCTGGACTAAGGCTGTAAAGAGGTCAGGAGGTGAGTGACCCTGCTGGAACTCAAACTGAGCGTCAATGAGCAGGTATTGTTAAGGAAGTTCCACTTGATTGTTCCGTTGATGACTCCTTCCATCACTTTACTGAGATTGAGAGTGGACTGATGGATGTTAATTGGCTGCGTTGGATTTGTCTTGCTTTTTGTGTGCTGAGCGGTTTTCCATATTGTCGGTTAGATGCCAGTGTTGTAGGTGGCAAGTTCTGAAGTACAATAACTTTGATTGGGCTGCAATGGTCTCAGCTTGTTGACACTCGCTGTCTCAGCTTGCACACAAAGATAAGCTGTTTAGCAAGTTACTGGAGAGCTGACTATATCCAAGACGATTATACCCTCAGCAACAGAAAACTGGAAAAAGAAAAAAATAAATTGCAGGAACTTGTAGGCAAGAAATTGGGAAAGTCAAAACTGAATATTATGAATTTTCTTTAAGGATACAACCATGTCGTTGCACTATTGGAGCAGTGCCGCATTGTTGGAAGTATGATCATTCTAATGAGGGTGCAAGGGCCTTTAAAAGGGGAGATTCACCAGAATGGTTCCTTCCAAATCTACAACTGGTACTATCTAGAAGAAGAAGGGCACCAGACACACAGGAACACCACCACTTGGAGGTTCCTCTCCAACTCATTCGCCATCCTGACTTGGAAATGTATCACCGATCCTATCACTGAGTCAAAATCCTGCAATTCCTTCCCTAACAGCACTGAGAGTGACTGCAATGGTTCAAGAATTCAGCTCATCATCATTATGTCAAGGGCAATAGGGATGGGCAACAATTGCTAGCCTAGCCAGTGATGCCTGGATTCCGTAAATGAATAAAGTCATGAACTTTGTCTTCACCCTTTACTGATCTTCACCTGAAAATTGACAAATTTGTCAACCCATGATTTTTGAGTCCTGGTTGATTTGGTTGCTTGTGGAGGTAACTGCCAAGACTGAAAAATCTCAAATGAAAACAGTCTAATAATTTCTCAAGAGAATTAGGAAATGTAAAGGGTTGTACTCTCTCAAAAGTCAATTTTCTATTACTGATGCGTGATTTGCAAATTATTTGAGAGCTGTCCATATCCAAGCCATTACAACCTGGCAAAAGATTTGCAATTAGATGATGCTCATCATGCCATTGTTTAAGTTGAGTAATTATTTACCTTTAATATTTTGTAGACATAAGCAAAGCACTTATCGTAACTGAACTTGGGTCCAATCGCACACCAGAAATCTTGAAGACGGTTCTATCAAACATGGAAAAGCTCATTTCTATTCCGAGCCATGGGTATGTATCTTAATTTTCATCTAGTGTGGGAAATTAACTTTTATAAGTGTGGAGTGTTGTTTATTCAGGTAATGCACCACATGCAACAAATAAAGGGTTGAATTTCCTGTTCTGCCTGCCGCTGGAATTGTGGCTGGCAAAGGATGGACCATGGAAAGATTCTTTGACTTTGGACAGGATTGTCCGGCTTTGGGGTGAGCGCGGCTGGAAATTCCTGCCCATGGTGTTTACAGTTTCTGTGCTCGAAACTCTTGGGATTGCCTGAGGTTTCACTTCTGACACCAGAGTTCAAGACTAGACTAGACCAGACTTGTGTGCTGCAAGTCTTTTCTGTCCGAGAGACTAAAGGTCCTATATGAAATGTGCTTTAGTAGCCTCTGGTCTAATATTTTGAGGTGTGCATTTAAAAATAAGAGAATATAGACAACATCTGTATATCAGGAAAAATTAAATAGATGACATTAAACTTGGCGTTTTAAAAACTTTAAGCCTGTAAGTTTATTGTCAGAATGTTGATAATTTTGACTTTGGGGGAAAAAGTGAGGTGGAGGTATCTTAAGTACAATAACTTCACTGATTTTCTTCCTCAGTCTCTTCACAAACAACTTTTTGTCCTCAGTGATTCCAACCTCCATCTCACCTTTTTGTGCTATCTTTCCTCGAGTTCATTGTCCTCTTATTCTCCCTAAGTCACTCTGTCCATATAAACACTCCAAGCTACATTCTTGTCCATGTCCTTGACCTTGCTATTCATGTGGTGTGGTCCCATTGTATCAAAAATAAGGTCACTTAGGATCATTCATGACACTCTTCCACATCACCAATCCCAATTCTTCTATACGTGACCCTTAAAAAAAAACTATCCCCACATTCATTTCCAACTGCATTTTCAAAATCCCAACCATCTAGTCTTTGACACTCCCCTCCAGCCCTCTGAGTTCATCTTGTCCTTGAGATTCCTACTCCCTCAACTCTATTCTCATTAAATTGACAACCTTCCAACTTACCCTCATGATCCCCATGATAGCTGACATGGTTAACCAATCTCTCTCCTGCCCTTCTCTTCCATCAGCATCAGCTCTCTCTATAAAACAGAACTTGACCTTCATCATTTTTGCAAATTACCCCCCATTTTCAACCTCTTCCATTTCAAATGCACATTGTGCATTTGTACAATTTGTTACAACTGTGCATTGGTTGGGGGTTGGGGAGGTGTGTGAATGTTTAACTTTGTGGGTAGGATGCCAGTTAAACAGAGTGCTTTTTCCTGGATGATGTTGACCTTCTTGAGTGTTGTTGGTACTCCAGCCAAGTGGAAAGTATTCCATTACACTCATTATTTGTGCTGCAAATTGAGGATTGGACAAGGTTGTGGCCATCTGGCTTCCTTGCCCATGTTTGACCTGATGCCATGAGATTTTATGGGGCCCTGAGTCAATGTTGAGGACTCTCCGTCCATACCATGTCATCGCTGGGACAGGAGCTACCTGGGATGGTGGTGATGTCTGAAACATTGTCCATAAGGTATTATTCGATGTGTATGACTATGTCAGGCTGTTGCTTGGTTAGTCTGTGGGACAGCTGTCCCAATTTTGGCACAAGGCGTCGTATGTCAGGGCCAACATGGCTGGGCGTACCATTCTAATTTTTGATGTCTAAGTCGATGCCAGATGAGCTGTCTGGTTTCTTTCCTTTCATTCATTTAAGTATTTTCTCAATATGTTTCAGAATTCGAGCTCTAGGAACTGCAGCTGTAAACATGTGCACAGTGGCGACTGGTGGTGCGGATGCTTACTATGAGATGGGTGTCCACTGTTGGGATATGGCGGCAGCTGCACTCATTGTTACTGAGGCTGGAGGTGTTGTGCTGGATATATCAGGTAGTTTTGAGTCGCTGTTTTAATTATAAAATTAACTTTCTAGCATATTTTCATCACATGGATTTTCTGGTAAAAGCAAATTCCTCCATATCAATGGATTCAAACCTTTAAAACGTTACTTTCAGATTTAACACAATTAAAGACCAATTTGGAAGAGCAATGCACACATTTTTAATATATTATGAGATAATATTATTTGTACATCATCTGACACTTGGTTTCTTAGAATATGCATCCATTTAGCTTCAAATCCCTTTTAAACTTTATCCCGGACATGGTAGGATTCCTTGCTTTAAGTCGCTCCACTTAAGATTGTTTTGTTTTAAAGTAATTAATTATTCAGTATCTCTGATTTATGTCACATTTTAAAGTTTAAAGTTAAAGTTTATTTTTTAGTCACAAGTAAGTCTTACATTAACACTGCAATGAAATTCCCCTAGTTGCCACATTCCAGCATCTGTTCGGGTCAATGCACATCTTTCAGACTGTGGGAGGAAACCAGAGCAGCCAGAGGAATCCCTCACAGATACAGGGAGAATGTGCAAACTCTGCATAGACAGTGATCCAAGCCAGGAATTGAACCCAGGTCCCTGGCGTTGTGAGGTAGCAGTGCTAGTCACTGTGCCACCCCATTGCATTGCCGTTGCACTTTTGCAGGGTCACAGCCTTCAGCAGAGTAAAGGAACAATAATGTTGGGAGGTTTGTCTGCAACCTTAAGAATAGGCTGGGCAGAATCCCAGATTAGCTCTGCTCCTGGCCTGCTATCCGTCCCACGCCTACCTTCTAGCCCTCTCCCCCACTGCTTCAATTTCAATTGATTCGCTGTTTCCAAATCCAAGTAGCAGATATTGGAGAAAGACTGACTGGGGATCAGGGGAGAAACTCACTGTGGAACCTAATACCAGTTTATATATTAATTCTGATGTGAAAATCTGATTCACTTAACATTGTTTTGCTTAAAGTCACACTTTTAAAGAACATATCTAGGATATTAAGTGAGGAATTACCATCTACCTAAGTGTTTTGAATCTCTGTTCTTTATAATAGCATGCCTCCCTCTTTTTCAGAACTGTTGTCATCAGTCCTTTCACAAAAAAAGTATTATTGCCCTCTGTCTTTGCAAACTACTGCTCTGCTTTCAATTTCCCTTTCCTTTCCTTGAACTCTTGTCTCTAAATCAGTGCCTATCTTTCCTGCAACTCGATTAAAATCACAGAATCTTACAGCACAGGAGACCATTTGGCCCACTATGCCTGTGCTGGATAGCCCCACTACTCCTGTTCTTTTCTCATAGCCCTATAATCCTATTTACTTTACTAGTATTTATCCAATTCCCTAGTGAACGTAACTCCCAGTTTGGAATTCTACCGTCTAATCTCTAACTCTCCCAAAATACCAAGACTGTCTTAACCAGAGTCTCAAATGACATCTCTGTAACTAATCAGAGTGCATTCTTCCTTCTCAACTCCTTTGCAGCCTATAGCAGAAAAGTCAGTCTCATTCTTCTGTTGCCCAGTAGGGTTGTTGTTATTGTGTTATTATAACGATGTAACACCTTGGGCATATTTACTGTACATGAGGCAAGGTACCGATTGCTTACAAGGGATAATATAAGACAATATTGGTTCATTTATTATGACTAGGCAAATTGTTATACATGGGTATAAAGCCTGCAGGCCACAGAGTTGTGTGTGCAATCTGCTTAGAGCAAAATTGAAACTAAGACTGGACGCTTGAAACATTTCAAGTGATGTCATGCTGATATTCCTTAAAAGCATAAGCATTTTATATTCATTTATGGGAAGAGTGTCGCTGGCAGGGCCCGCATTTAATACCCATTCCAACTGTCCTCTGTTTCAGAGTCAGTCACATCACTGTGGATCTGGAGTCACACGTAGGCCAGACCAGATAAGGATGGCAGATTTCCTTCCCAAAAGGACATTAGTGAATCAGATGGGTTTTTCTGACAATGGTTTCATGGTCAACATTAATTCTAGATTTTTATTGAATTCAAATTTCACCATGTGCAGTGGTGGGTTTTGAATCCAGGTCCCCAGATCTCGCTCTGGCTCTCTGGACTATTAGTCCAGTGACAACACCACCATGCCATTGCCTGTAGCTCTAAGTTAAAGCTAATGTCAATGTGTTATTTCCATTTATAAGTTTTGCATGTCTTTAAAGATGATTTTATGTCAGTCTATAAAGTTAAAATAGTTAAGGTGAGAATATGCTGTTAATAATGATATCCCTTCTTTTGTCATTGACACCTTAATTTTCTCCTATTAGGTGGACCGTTTGATCTGATGTCACGGCGAGTGATTGCTGCAGGTAGCAGAGCAATTGCAGAGAGAATAGCTCAAGAAGTGCAGATAATCCCCTATGAGAGAGATGATTAGGAATAATGAGAACATGTATTTCTCAATATGATCTAAAAAAAAAATGTTTATTCCAGTTTAAATAGATTTTCAATCTTTCATTTGCAAACATACCAGGAATATCTCCCATCAATTGAACTGATCAGGGTCAGTTTCAGTAGCTGATGTGTAGGGTGCTAACACTGTGTTGATAATGCCCTAACATGCATCAATATTTTACAATAAAAGAATTTTATGCTTCTGCACTGTCTGATCAGAAACTGATGGATTTAAAGTGTTGCAGTCAGAATTTGGATCATTGCTGCCAGTAGTTTAATCGCACTTTCTTGCTTAATTGTATGTTGTGGTATATAAACACATGTTCTGTAATTGTTTTGATATTGAATGGAAATGAATGCATATATTGAATGTGAAAAGTATAATATTGTGGGTTAGAGTTTCTGCATTGGGTGCAATTGGCTTGCCAATCATGTAAAATTACACCCAATTTGAGAACTCTTTCTTCTCAGGTTTCTACTTAAACTTGCTTGCATATTGACAACCCCAAATTTTATCATGATTCAGCAAAATTGAACAGTATTTCAGAATGCAATTTTAAAAAATTGCTTTAGAAAGTATTTCTTTAGGTATTTAAGAGTGGTAATTTTGTGGTTTGATTAATGCAGCAGAATTTTGGTTTGTCATATATAAATATTTTAATCAGAATGTTTGGTGCACAAGTGTAAAATGCTGAAAATATACAGGATTATTTGCTAGTTATTTTGGTGTAGGCATTTAAAAAAAAATCAATAGCTTTAAAAACTTGCTTGCGTAGTGTGTGAACAATGATAGATCAAGAAGCTCTCATCCATCCAACCTGTGCCCACAACTATATTTTGTGTATCACAAAATGTGCATTTTCCAATCAATACCATCTGCATGAGCCCCCGGGAGAGATGAAAAACCAGGTTAAAAGTTCAGTCTAATTTGGGAGGGAAAATCAAAACTAGTCAAGATTATCACTCCAGTCCTGAATTCCTGAGCTACTGTAAACCAACTCAGCTCTCATTTGAAGAATAAAGCCTATTACTGTCCTTGTTTCCAAAAGATACAGCTTATTCTTTTTGGAGCCTGTTCAAAGACCTGCAAACAAACACACACCAACTTTGCAATAGTGATTAATTCACCGCAGAGGCATGTCTAATTTTGTGAGCGTGACTGCTTTCTAGTGTGATTTTTTTTTAAACTGGGGCAAAAGATTGTAAAAGCAAATTGTGTCTGAATGTAATTTACACTTGAAATGATGCAATCTTTTGTGCATTACCCTGATTTTGAGTGAATTGCGTTGGGAAAACCAGAGCAACCAAGTGGAAATTCTACCTCGCTATATGTAAAGTGGAGCTGGTACAAGTGTAAAATCATTTATTACTAGTGTAGCACACGTGGATTCACTTGCTATTTTACTCCGATAAAAATATGTATTTCTGAAACTCATGAGAATTGGGAATTTGTTGGAGTTGACTTTTTCTTTATTCCATCTGCACCTTTTTGCAAGTTAGAATGGAGAGTTTGTTCTGACTGGAGATGAAAATCAGCCCCACTCAATGAGCTCAATCAGAATCCTAACAGTACAGAAGGAGGCCTTTCGGCCCATCAAGCCTCCACCAACAACGATCCCACCCCATGTATTTACCTGCAAACCGCACCCCCCTCCCCCCCAACACTAAGGGGCTAGTTAGCATGGCCAATCAACTAACCTGCACATCTTTGGACTGTGGGATGAAACCAGAGGAAGCCCATGCAGACATGGGAAGAACGTGCAAACTCCACACAGTCACTCGAGACCAGAATCAAACCTGGATTCCTGGCACTGAGGCAGAAGTGCTAACCTCTGTGCCACCATGCTGCCCCTAAATCTGATTCCTAAATTGATCTTTTGCCTTTATTCCATTTACCTCATGCCCAGTAAACTGCCTGAGCCATTTTGTTCATTTTAACAATGCCACCCCCTTTTCTGTTGTGAGGCTCAGAGGCCCAAACATCAGAGTGCAGTGATTTGCTGCTCTTTAACCTCCATAGAGAACATTAAGGATGTTCCAGCTCCCCATTTGAGAATTATTAGCGAGCTGTTGCACATTTTATATTCACCTGTCATAAAGTTTCGTTGGAAGTATAATGTGTTGTACCAAACCACGTTAGCAGACTGGGCCCTCATTTTAAGAAGACTTTGATATTGCTGGAAGATAGAGCTGTTTTAGGCCCTATTCTAAGATTATGATCAAGTAACAATTCTAACAAATGCAACTAAAACCAGATGTCATCAGTACCAGTCGGCATTTTATGAAGTTAGCAATGCACCTTTTTCTTCAGCCGTTTTAAGCTGTTAGGCCTGTGTGTACAATACCAGGGATATCCTATGATATTTTATATGGAATGAAATAATTTGTGATGTGGTGCATTTGATCAGGTGTTATGACTACTTATAGTTATCCATGTTACAAGGATAGACCTAGGAGAGAAGTTCACGGTTATAAAGGCAATAAATAACACCAACAACAATAAACATCTCTTGTATATTATAGGTAGTATGGCAGCCTTAATTCTATTGAGCAAAAGGGTTGCATTTTCCTCTTGCAGCTACAGTATCAGGGCAGGGTTTCTGGATTAGTTTTCTACATCATTAAGTATTTGAAGCATGAGTTTGTAGAGATTTCCATTAGGAAATGAAAATCTGTTTTTAGTGGCCATGAGCAAAGTTGAGAGGTGCAAAATTAGTTTGCATCATCAGAGGTGGGAAACACACGAAAGGGCAAACCAGCTCCGAAGACTACACCGAATCTTACTGAAGGCCTTGCCAGGTAAGTGCAAGAGGATGATGTGATAATATCCTCTCCCTACATCTGAGGCCTTCCTGTCATTGTCCCTGGAACTACTGCCAGACTTCACCTGACTTTTCTGAGTACTGTGAATCAGGGAATGCAGCATGTGAAAATCGGCTTGGCATCCTGACTACTTTTTCCAGCTCTATTTGCAAGCAACAGACTGGGAAGCTGCAGCCAACAAGAGGGATGAGAAAAGAGGGATGAGAAAAGATTGCCCTGGGTGTCCAGGAATTAAAGACTCCAGGCCATTGGTGGAAGCAGCCCGGGAGGAAAGAAATCATCAAGGTACAAAAAGTACTGTGTATTTTAAATTTTGTTTAGATATTTGTTTACCAGTTACAAAATTATTTGAGATCAGGAATAATGCTGATAGTCAAAAATCATCCAGTTGAAAAATGAAGAATGTATGTGCCATGGCAAGGACATCTTGCATGACCAATGGCATGAGAGTGGGGTGAGATGGATTGAGATAGAAGGTCATGCGATGAACTCTCCAAGAATAAATACAAGGAGTGTTGGCAACTTAGGATGGAATAGTGTTTCTATCCTAACCAATATCTAGGGTAAAATGCAGCATTAAATGTCTTTTGCATGAATTGGTGTATGTTCTTACTGGATCTTCAGTCAGAAAATGAGTGACATGAACTGTAATGAAACAGTAAGTATAAATTCAATGTTGCATGAAAATCAATTAAGTTCACTCTTTTAAGTTAAAATGGTATTAACTTATTGTTAAATTCTAACCCAAGGGCATCATTGGAGGAATACTCCATGTGCCACCAATGAGTTAAGCCAACCAGTGCATGATTCATCCCAGATTTGTAGAAGTGTAAGAATTTACATTTTTATAGCACCTTCACTGTAGGAAATCATCCCAAAAGTTTCACAAGTGAAAGTTTGACTCTTGAGCTAAAGTCTGGTCAAAAAAGTAGACCTTAAACAATATCTTCAAAGAGGAGTGCTTTTGGGAGGGACTTCCACAGCCTTAGTTGAAGGCATGACCGATGGTGGAAAGAAGGAAACTGAAAATGCAGATTTTTCAAAGAGTTGCAGAGCTGGAGACAGTTTTAGGATCACTGGCCAAAATAACTGAATTGCAGAGGTGAGAGTGACTGCTCTTGAATCAAGGCAGCATTTAACCAGGTGTGGCATGGTGGCACAGTAGATCGCACTGCTACCTCACAGTGTCAGGGAACTGGGTTCAATTCTGGCCTTGGGTGGGTGTGTGTGGAATTTGCACATTCTCCCTATGTTTGTGCAGGTTTCCTCCCATACTCCAAAGATGTGTGGGTTAGGTTGATTGACCATGCTAAATTGCCCCTGAGTGTCAGGCACATTAGCAGGGTAAATAGGTGGGGATAGGGCCTGAGTAGGGTTGATGTCTGTGCATGCTCAGTGGGCCAAATGGCTTGCTTTTGCAGTATGGGGATTCTAAGAAAATAGTGTTGAGGATAGGGGGAAATGAAAGGGGGGACTTTTAATTCCTGAACTGGGTCAGTTGGGGAGCTAAAATAACTATTTGCATTGTGCCCACAACCTGGCTCTAACACTACCTATGTCTATTATACCTCTGTTAAATCTGGATGCTAACTGCAGTCAGGAACTTTAGTGCAAACAGACAGGTCAGTGTGGCATCAACAAGTTGGGCCGAAGGGCCTGTTTCCATGCTGTAAACCTCTATGACTCTATTGCAGTGATTAACATTCCTTGGAGACACTAATATAGTGCCTCCAAGGAATGTTAATCACTGAATTTAACAGCATTTCTAGCACAGGTTTTCATGGGCTCAAGAAACTGACTGAGGTGAAATTGAGCGCTGTAAGGTAAATGTTTAAACTTGAAAACTTTCACAGGTAATTAGTGATGGACAATAAGTGTTGAATGGGCAAAGACCATTTATGGAATATAGGCATCATTAGGCCAGCATTTACTGCTCATCCCAAGTTGCTCTTCAAAAGGTGATGGTAAGCTGCAGTCCCTGAGGTGTAGATACACCCATAGCACTGTTTGGGAAGGAATTCCAGCATTTCAACCCAGTAAAGTCAAGATGGTGGGTGACTTGGAGGGGAATCTCTAAGTGGTAGCCAAAATATCTGCTGCTCTTGTCCTTCTAGATGATAGTGGTCGTGCATTTGGAAGATGCTGCCTGAAGAACCTTGGTAAGTTCTTGCAGTGCACCTTGTAGATTGTACTTTTGCCAATATGCAGCGGTTGTGGAGGGATTGAATGTTTGTGGAAGATGTAGCAATCAAATGAGGGCTGCTTTGTCTTGGATGATGTTGAGCTTGATTGTTGTTGGAGCTGCACACATCCAAGTACTTGTCTCATGAATGAATTAAAAAAATGTAAAAACTTGTCATTCCTTCACCCAGATAAAAGTTATTACAATTGGAATCTGTGTTTCTGCTGGCAAATATGGCAAAGAGTTCTTGTGGATATAATTTTTTTTGAACCTGGATGACTAGAGTATGGGGGGCTGCCCCTCTTAATGTGTCCCTAAGTTAATTTGAGTTGGTTTTTACTCGTTTAGCTCATAAGAACTGTCTAACAGAAAATGGCTGTCCTCCCACCTCTGCTTATTATCACTTGAGTTGTGAATCATCAGGTGAAAAGCCAACCATATATGCCACCCAAGTAGTTGGCTGGCATTGATATACATCCTGTAAAAGAAAAATATTCTTTGAGAAACCCTCAGCACATCAGCAACCTTTCCTGTAAAACAAAAGGAATGTAATTTGGTCACAGCAAAATAACAATCTTGACAATCACTGTACTGAATCTTAGTTCAGTCATTGATGAAGGTACCATATATGTATCAGAGGCTTTTATAATTGTCACTATTTAGCTATGAGCTCCTTGTCTTTCCATCTGTGAGTGAGAGGAATATAATACTTATCTCCTGGGCTGCCACTTCCTCTGAACCTGTTAGCAGGGCAACATGTGGCAGCCCACCTCCTGTGCATGACCAATGGCATGAGGGTGGAGTGAGATATATTGAGATAGGAGGTCATGCAATGAAACCTCCAAGAATATATACAAGCAGTGTTGGCAATTCAGGATGAGATACCATTTCTATCCTAACCAACATGCTAGGATAAAATGCAGCATTAAATGTCCTTTAGATGAATTGGTGTATGTTCCTACTGGACCTTCAATCAGAAAATGAGTGACATGAACTGTAATGGAACAGTAAGTGTAAATTCAATGTTGCATGGAAGATCAATTAAGTGCACTCTTTTAACTTAAAATGGTATTAATGTGTTAAATTCCAACCCAAGAGCATCATTGGAGGAACACTCTGTGCCTCTGATGAGTTAAGACAACCAGTGCCTAATTCATCACATACTTGTAGAACTGTAAGAATTTACATTTTTATAGAACCTCCACTGTAGGAAATCATCCCAAGGGTTTCACGAGTGAATGTTTGACTCTTGAGCTAAAGGCTGGTCAAAGAAGTAGATTTTAAACAATGTCTTCAAAGAGGAGAGTGCTTTAGGGAGGGATTGCCACAGCCTTAGCTGAATACATGATCTATGGTGGAAAGAAGGAAACTGAAGATGCACAAAAAGCCAGAATTGAAGAAATGCAGATTTTTTCAAAGGTTGCAGGGCTGGAGATGGTTAATAAAGGGGTGGGAAGGGGAATGCACAAAATGTAGATGAATCAGCAACCCTGCTCACTTTTCCAGATCTGGTTGTCATTAGCTTCCTGTACTGCATCCAACTCTCCCAGTTGCTCACGTCCCTCACCTATCTCCAACCATGCCTGCTTGATGAGAGTCAGAGGTTTTTCTCCCCTTTCTTCAGACAAGTATGTCCTCCTTTCTGACCGCATCCTGCGGTAATTTCTGGGAAGCATCATAGAGGAAGGGAAGCACCCAGACTCAATATGCAGCATCCATTGTAAGCAACTTCGATTCCTAGTTAGGACATTGTCTCTTTGGAGTTGGGATTGCATTGTGCAGATGCTCACCTTGCCCACTGGGAACATCAAATCCAGAAGTCAAAATGTAGTTTAAGTTCTTGAACTAACTATTGAGTTCCCCCACCCAGAACCCTAGGCAATTCCATCACTCTGCATGTGATCTTCAGATTATCAAACAGTTATGAACCACTTTTCTTTTGCACCTTGGGAAAAACATAGATTAATCGATAGGTGTGAATTGCTTTGGGCTATAATGAGACTTTACCTTATCAGTGGAAGTCTTTAATTTTCTGGTGCGGTCATCAATAAACTGTTCACCTGCTAGATCTTGCGATTCCTTTCATGATTTGCTTTAGAAGAGGTACCTCTAGGTTTTATCAGATGGAGCTACTGGTATGAACTCTGGCTCTGCTTGTATTATCTATACTATTATCACTAATAAGAGAGTTGTCTGCATTTTCCATGTCTGATATGTGATCCTTTAGTGTAAATATGGGGTTCACCACTCCCCAATTCTCTTAAAATGTTGTGCATCTGGCTATTTAAAGATAAAATTGTATATTGTACTTGCAAGTCAAAGTTCAATTTTGCAATATTCCCATCCTGTTGTTACTGGACTTACTGGATGAATTCCTAGTACTTAAAAAAAAATAGGCTAGCACTAGATCTTTAATCAGTGGAGAATCATTTGTGAACTACACAAGAAAATCTACAAATTCAATCACTTCACAGTTTGTATTTATGTTTTGTGCTGGGGGTGAGATGACATATGTCCTTTCACCTCTATTTTGAAACCATTCTAGACTGGTTGAGAAAATCTCATTTCTCTAGAATGGTAGTACAGTGGCATGCCTCTTATATGGGCTGCCTATGAACTTAAAACATAGGTCTGATGAAAGCTGTGGCTATTTACTGATCTTGATCTTTAACTCAGAAATTACATCCACTAGTCTTGGTTTAATGTTGCCCTGTTTAGTACTGTTTTGCTTCAGTGTTGCTGAGTTAATAGGATCTGTAATCTTGAGCATCACAGAATTTGTTTAAATGTGGTTTTCTGTGTGACCCAAGTGGTGCCATTTTGGAGCAGTTCCCCTCCTACCTCTGACCTCCAAACTGCAGCCTCTCCCTGTTCACCAATCTCCAAGCCACAGCCTCTCCCTGATCTGTGTGGGTTGTGCCATCTCACCAAACTCAGCTGTGGACTGCAACTCCCACCTCCTCAACAGCCAAGACTATAAAAGCTGCTCCTGCCTCATTGCTCCTCTTCTGAGCCCTTGCATGGAGCCAGCGTTCAGGAGAAATTAGCAGCCAACAGGAACATTAAAACAAAACGTTGATTGAAGTAGCTCCAAGTCTACACCATCAGGATTTACATTTCCACAATGCTGGAGCTCCAGATCAGATCTGGATCTTGACCAGGATGCAAGTCCAGGAGAGGGAACTGCTGGGAGGTTTAGTCAGAAAGCAGTAGTTTCAGTGAGAAAGTGGGTCATGGGTGGGGAAAGAGGCTGCAACTTGGAGAGCTGGGAAGTGGGGAGAGGTCACAATTTGGAGGGTGAGGGAGTGGGGAGGATCTGCAGCCTCCAAGAGGATTGGGGTTGGGATGGAGGATCAGGAAGCAGGATCTGCAGTGAGCAGAGGGTACAGTAAGTTGAAAATTACATTTCTCTTGTGAAATTAAATTTAAAAACATGCAAGTTATTTCATTTACCAATGTAGGAATTTAACACTGTAAATATGGCAACTTATATAGAGGGTAAAATTTTTTAAAACTTGTTTGTTTTCTGATAAGGAAGGTTCAACAGGACGTAATTATAGTTTTAACATGTCTTCAATGGAACCAATGTTTCATAAGAACTAGAAGCAGGAGTAGGCCATCTGACCCCTCGAGCCTGCTCTGCCATTCAATAAGATCATGGCTGATCTTTTTGTGGACTCAGCTTCACTTACCCGTCCACTCACCATAACCCTTCATTCCTTTACTGTTCAAAAATTTATCTATCCTTGCCTTAAAAACATTCAATGAGGTAGCCTCAACTGCTTCACTGGACAGGGAATTTCACAGATTCACAACCCTTTGTGTGAAGAAGTTCCTCTTCAACTCAGTCCTAAATCTGCTCCCCCTTATTTTGAGGCTATGCCCCCTAGTTCTAGTTTCATCTGCCAGTGGAAACAACTTCCCTGTTTCTATCTTATCAATTCCCTTCATAATTTTATATGTTTCTATAAGATCTCCCTTTATTTCTCTGAATTCCAATGAGTATAGCCCCAGTCTACTCAGTCTCTCCTCATAAGCCAACTCTCTCGTGTCCGGAATCAACCTAGTGAATCTCCTCTGCACCCCCTCCAGTGCCAGTATATTCTTTCTCAAGTAAGGAGACCAAAACTGTACACAGTACTCAAGGTGTGACCTCAGCAGCACCTTATACAGCTGCAACATAATCTCACTCTTTTTAAACTCCATCTCGCTAGCAATGAAGGACAAAATTCCATTTGTCTTAATTTCCTGCTGCACCTGTAAACCAACTTCTTGTGATTCCTGCGCAAGGATACGCAGGTGCCTCTGCATGCTGCAATTTTTTACCATTTAAATAAAAGTCCATTTTGCTGTTACTCCTATCAAAATCGATGACCTCACATTTACCAACATTGCACTCCACCTGTCAGACCCTCGCTCACTCACTCAGGTTATCTATATCCCTTTGCAGACTTTCAGGGTCCTCTGCACACTTTGCTCTACCACCCATCTTACTGTCATCTGCAAATTTTGACACACTACACTTGGTCCCCAACTCCAAATCATCAATGTAAATTGTAAACAATTGCAGTCCCAACACTGATCCCTGAGGCACACCACTAGTCACTGATCGCCAACCAAAAAAACCTACTTACCCCTGCTTTTTGTTTTCTGTTAGTTAACCAATCCTCTATCAATGCTAATACATTACCCATAACACTGTGCATTTTTATCTTATGTAGCAGTCTTTGGTGCAGCACCTTGTCAAATGTTTTCTGGAAAAATCAGATACACCACATTCACAGGTTCCCCATTGTCCACTGCACATGTAATATTCTCAAAGAATTCCACCAAATTAGTCAAACATGACCTGCCCTTCATGAACCCATGCTGCATCATACCAATGGGACAATTTATATCCAGATGTCTTGCTATTTCTTCTTTGATGATAGATTCAAGCATTTTCCCTACTACAGAAGTTAAGCTAACTGGCCTATAGTTACCTGCCTTTCGTCTACCACCTTTTAAAGAACAGTGGCGTTACATTTGCTGTTTTCTAATCTGCAGGAATCACCCCAGAGGACATTGAATTTTGGTAAATTACCACTAGTGCATTTGCTATTTCTCCCGCCATCTCTTTTAGTACCCTGGGATGCATTCCATCAGGACCAGGAGACTTGTCTACTTTTAGCCCCATTAACTTGCCCAACACTACCTCTTTCGTGATGATAGTTTCTAGGTTCTCATCTGCCATGGCCTTCCTGTCTTCAATTTTTGGCATGTTATTTGTTCTTCCACTGTGAAGAACGACACAAAATACCTGTTCAATGCCTCAGCCATTTTCTCATTTCCAGTTATTACATTCCCCTTTCGTCCTCTAAAGGACCAACGTTTACTTTCGCCACTCTTTTTCATTTTATGTATTTGTAGAAACTTTTGCTTTTTTTTTAATATTTGGGTTAGTTTACCCTCATAATCCATCTTGCCTTACTTTATAGTTCTTTTTCGTGGCTTTTTGCTGACGTTTAAAGATTTCCCAATCCTCTAGTTCCCATTAATCTTTGCCACTTTGTAAGCATTTTGATACCCTCCTTTATTTCTTAGATATCCATGGCTGATTATCTCTTTTTCTAAGTCCTTCCTTATTACTGGTATTTACTTTTGCTGAGCACTGTGAAAGGTTGTTTTGAAAGTGCTCCACTGTTCCTCAATTGTCCCATCATAAAGTTTTTGCTCCCAGTCTACCTTAGCCAATTCCTCCTGCATCCCTATATAGTCTTTGTTTAAGCAGAAGACACTGGTATTGGATTTTACCTTCACACGCTCCATCTGTATTTTAAATTCAACCATACCATAATTGCTTCTTCCAAGAGGATCCCTAACTGCAAGATCATTAATTATTCCCATCTCATTACACAGTAACAGATCTAGGGTAGCTTGCTCCCTCGTAAGGTCCACTACATACTGTTTAAGGAAACTATCGCGGATACATTCTATGAACTCCTCCTTAAGGCTGCCTTGACTGAACTGGTTTGACCAATTGATATGTAGATTAAAAGCCCCCATGATAACTGATGTACCATTTTATATGCATCAGTTATTTCTTTGTTTTACCCCACCATGATGTAATCATTTGGTGGCCTAGAGGGTCTGCCTCTCAGTCATGTTTCACTTAATGTCATATTTTTCAAGACAGCACCTACAACTTTACGTGAGGACTTACTGAACTAATGAGGCTAACAAGCAGCCCCATCACACATTTCAAATAAGGTATAGATATAAATACAAATAGAACAAAGTTACTAGATTTTAGAGGCTGAATATGATCGACATGGTATATTATGAACAGCTCTGCAGTATAGTAATTAACAAATTAGCATAAAAATATTAAAACTTCTTAAACATCAAGATTATGATTACAAGATTAAATTTCTATAGAAGAACAATGAAACAACTTCCAACATATAAAAATATAAAATCTGTAGTTAATTAGAATGAGAGCTACTTTAAAACAAATAAATAAGTGCAAAATCACTTAAACAGGAAGTCTGAAATCTCCCTGAGCTCTGTAGTGACATGCCAGCTGTATAATTTGTATATAAGAATACACAAATTAATTCTGATTGTAAATATAGCATAGGGGATTTGAGCTAAAGGAAAGGACAGAAGCTGAATTGTTGTCAATGGTCCCATTAGGAAGATGGAGCAAAAACACCATCGACTCAATTCTGTACCCCAAATTCAATGCAAGCGTGTGCATGGTGAGGCTTTGTACTTGAAGTGGAGCCTTCAAGTTTCTGCCCTTGTTTGGAAAATTATTTTCATGATCACTTACTGAAATGCAAACAGCTTATTTTTTCTTAAAATTATACCTCAAAAATTTGCACGATAAACTTTGAAAAATATTACATTTCCCCAACGTTTCATTAAAAAAAATGTGTGAAATGTGAAACCTTTGAGCTGTAATTGAGTTCTGTCACATTCCTTCTTTCAGATTGATTATACGTTTCTGAAAAATATTTCTCAGGAGCCCATCACTGAACGATGTTGCCCTGATGTTTTAACAGATTTGCATAGGGCACCTTCACAGGCTCTGCACTCACAGCTGAAGTTCGTTGGGTACATATCACTTAAAATTTAGTTTATTTATCAGTGTCATCACTAGGCTTACGTTAACACTGTAATGAAGTTACTGTGAAAATCCCCGAGTTGCCACACTCCGGCACCTGTTCAGGTACACTGAGGGAGAATTTAGTATGGCCAATGCACTTAACCAGTACATCTTTCGGACTGCGGGAGGAAACTGGAGCACCCGGAGGAATCCCACACAGACACAGATAAGGTGCAAACCTCCACGCAGATAGTGATCGAAGAATCGAATCCGCCTCTCCCATTCTTTTTCTCTAAGTAATGAAAGGACGTCATGGTGGCACAATGGTTAGCACTGCTGCCTCACAAAGCCAGGGACCCGAGTTTGATTCCCGACTTTGGTCACTGCCTGTGTGGAGTATACACGTTCTCCCCATGGGTTTCCTCCGAGTGCTCTGGTTTCCTCCCACAGTCCAAAGATGTGTGGGTTAGGTGGATTGGCCATGCTAAATTGCTCCTTTGTGTCAGGGGGATTAGCACAGTAAATATGTGGAGTTTTTGTTGGTGCAGGCTTGATAGGCTGAATAGCCTCCTTCTGCACTGGGGGATTCTATGATTTTTCTTCCACCTAGCAGCTGGTGTGGGTCTGAATCTCATTGCCTGAGAAGGTGAAAGAGGCAAAACCCTCATCACATTTAATACAAACATTTGGATAAGTACTTAAGGAGCTATAAGCTACAGGGCAATGGACCAAGAGCTCTTTCTTGGCTGTCATGGACATGATGGGCCAAATGGCCTCCTGCCATACCACAAATCTTTCTCTATGATGCATCTGATAGTGATTAATACTGCATGAAAATCCACAAATATTTAAACATACCTGACAAGTGATAACTAAAATAAAGTAAATGTGATCTTAAGACTGATCTTGATATAAAGCATTGTCACAGTAGGTTGCTGGTACAGACACAATGGGCTAAGTGGCTTCCTTCCGTGCTGTGTTTTTATGTTTGAAATCTGTGTTCATGTGGATAAAGCCACTTCTCATTAAACATCTAACTGATGGAAGCAAATGATCCTGAATTCTTGTCGAAAACAGTTTGTTGATTGTCCAGCTTTAGTTCATTCAATATTTTCTGTTAAAAATAAACCAGATAACATTGGTTACTCTCACATTATGAAACTGTGTGTGTTTGTATGTATGTGTGATGTGTGTTTGAGTAAGAAAAACAGGGTTCATGGAATTCTAATTTACCTTTAGCACCCAAAACAAAACATCTCTGGACTGCACTTCTTTGTAAGCAAAGTAGACATTACGGGCAGGATTTTCCAGCCGCATTCAGCCGAAGACTGGAAGATCCTACCCAAGGTCAACAGACGTTTGCATGGTCTGCCCCCATGGCGGGAGGGACAGGAAAATTCCACCCTATGTCTCCAGTTCTTCATCTAAGTCAGCCTTTCTGGCTGTTAACCCCTTAAGTCAACATGGCCCCAACCCTTTCAGTATAATAGACAGAAACTTGCAAGGGTTGCATTTATCCCATTTTCTACAGTTCAACATCTTTCCAGACCTAAAATTTACCTAAAATATTAACATGTACCATAAACTAGAGATTCACAACAAATGGAAAAATGGAATTAAACAACATATTTGTTCACCCTCTCCTAATTGAACAAAGTTAATAAAGGTCTGAGGAATAAAATTACAGCTGCTGTCAATCAACTGGTAGAGGTAAATCAAGCAGCATATACTTATCTTCATCCCTGTCACCTTGCTAAGAAGATCTCAATCCTACTGCTGAAACCCCACTGGAAGAAATCAAACCAAGGCAACTAAGTAAGAGTGATCCTCGATTTTATTTTGAAGACTACTTCCCACAACAACTGCTGCTTATTCAGTGTCTTTGAAAACCTGTGCTCTGTCGGTATAAAGAGATCCTGACCCTGGTGAAATTTCTGGGAGTAGGAACAGTTTGAAATAAAAAACAAGTGCCAATGTCAGTATGGGTGAATCCTGAGCACCCAGTGAAGGGGCAGCAGAATAAAAGGTGCTGCCGGGGAATAGTTTTCAATACAAAGCCGACAGGGATGCCTACAATGGTCTTGGTGGTCTTAGATCCCACTTTTATAATTTTGCCAGCATGCTGCAAGTCAGGTCTTAGAACCAGCAAGCCTCCTTAGCTGAAGACAGATTGCAGTGCAACTCTTTTCAAACTGCAGGAGTATTCCAGCCCCTTAAACCCCACTTCTATAACTTTGCCAGCATGCCGTAAGTCAGGTGCACAGTACGAAGGGTAGCAAATTTGTTAAGTAGTTTTTCTTTGTTCTTCGTGGTGCTAACGACCCATTTAACACACACACACCTCCATGGAACTTGCACATGGCCGCTGGGAGAATTTCCTGGTTATGATTTTTGTACAGCCTCCCAGCATAACAGAGCCTTCTAGTCAGCTTCTAACAGACTTTTGCCTCCATTCTGTTGCTGTCTAAAAGAGGTCCTCATATCAAAATGAATCCAAGCATAGCCTAATTTTCAAATTCTGTGCTATCAGAATGAGGGATGTTAATGCTCCAGGGTAGACCACTCGCTGTTCCAGGCACTGAGCACTTTCATTTCAGGTATTGAATAGTTGGATGCTGAATAAAGCTCGTTACATTTTCCCAATAATGCGCCTCAGCCTGAGCTCCGAGAAAAAAATGGGGGCTGTATTTTTGAGTTGGGGGACAGGAAATAGAAATTGGGACAGGAAATAGAAATTAGGACTTTTTCTGAATCCCAAACTGAGGTTGGAAACAGAATGCAATCACGATTTACATGGTGACAACCCCTTGAACTGGTCTGGAGACAGATTAGTAGCCACATCAAAGGGAACAGAGGCCGGCCAGATGAAGGGCACACTCGATTTATGGTCATCAAAGTAGCGATTATGGCGAGTGCTCTGTGAAGGAGCAGGGAAGATTCAGTAGAGCAATAATTGCCTGTAAAAATAAACTGAGGTAAGCTGGGAAAGAAGACAGATGAGCCACAAAAGAGATGTAGTTGGTACACATAATTTGATTTTGATCATTGGTGCAGAATCGTCTGATTCAATTTTAGTTAATATATTTTAATAGATAATGCTGTGTCAGCCAATGCATCAATTGTATCCAGAACTTAATTTTCTTTGAGATTTTTTGAAAAACTTACATTTCTTAGTCGTTGTGTAAATTGTTCTTCTTGTTCATTCACTTGTTGGTCAGGGATAGTGACACCCCAGCGTTGTAGTTCCATTAGTATTTCCTCCTGGCAGTATAATACAGCTGGGTCCAAAGAATTTTTATTAATGAGTTCCACCAAAAACTGTTTAAAATGTATTCTGAAATGAAGATGAGAGTTGCAACAAATGAATGACTTTTGACATACTTGTGTGAAGCTTTATATTTCCCTTCTCAAGTGCAGTTTTATTTAAACTGCTAAATTTGAATAGAAATAGGTGGCATGGTGCCATAGCGGTTAGCACTACTGCCTTCCAACGCCAGGGACCCGGGTTCAATTCCCAACTTGGGTCACTGTCCGCACTAACTGCATGGGTTTTTTCCGGGTGCTCTGGTTTCCTCCA
Source organism: Carcharhinus amblyrhynchos (assembly GCF_965287045.1). Taxonomy (NCBI): domain Eukaryota; kingdom Metazoa; phylum Chordata; class Chondrichthyes; order Carcharhiniformes; family Carcharhinidae; genus Carcharhinus; species Carcharhinus amblyrhynchos. The sequence continues at coordinate 80,395,063 of NC_137331.1, read as the reverse complement.
GAGTCCAAAGTTGTGCATTGGCCACGGTAAATTGACTAGTGTTAGGGAATTAGCAGGGTAAATATGTGGGATTACGGGAATAGGGCCTGGCTGGGATTGTACAATCTCGATGGACCAAATGGCCTTCCTCTACACTATAGGAATTCTATGATTAATATATTTTAAATTAAAAGTATCCCACAAGAAGCACAATTAAAAGTTAACCAGTTTTATTCTGGTTAGACATCAGTTTGAAAACGTCAATACTGTTCTTTAGAAATAAAATGCAAACATACCCAAGTTAAAATAAATTGTAAAAGTACTTCAAAGTTATAAAATCGGTTATTTTGAGACAACAGACAGAATTTTACCATTCCGCCCATCACGGAAACAGCAGGCAGGACACAGACCATCGGAGGTCCACTGATCTTGAGTGGGACTTTCTGGTCTTGGGCTGTGCATGGCTGGGAAATCCCACCCAATGACAACGGCAGCAGCAGCAGCTTTAACACCTTCTTGTAGGGATAGGCCAATTGGACCTTCGAGCCTGACCTGACATTCTGTACAATAATGGTTGATCTACAACTTTAATTCCATCCTCCTGCATTATCCACCTTCCCTTAATTTATTTGTTCAAAGACTAAACATCCACAACCCTTTGGAGTGCAGAATTACAATTATTCACAATGCTCAAGATAAGAAACCTCTCTTCATCTCAATCCTAAATATCGAATCTCTTATTCTGAGACTGTGACTTCCAGATTTTGACTCCCCACACAGGAGAAACATCCCTCCAACATTTACCCAATCAATCCCTTAAAGTTTGTAAGCATGATTTTGCCTGCCGTTCACATCACGCTTGATCTGCAGTGAGGTCGGAGAATTTAGTACCCAGCCAAATCTCTGTTCACTGCAATGAGCTGGGAGAATTCCGCCAGTGTAAACAGTGATAAGATTCCAGCGTATGTATCTCAACGAGATCAGCTCTCCATTTTCTAGTCCCAATCGGCTCGGTCTCCTCATCTGCTCATTCCAGGAATCAGCCTGGGTAAACTTTTGTCGGATGCCCTCCATGGTTAGCATATCCTTCCAATGGTAAGGAGACCAAACATGTACACAGTACTCCAGGTGTAGTTCACCAAGATGCTACGTGACTGCAATAAGACTTTTTCACACTCTTATACTCCAATCCCTTTGTAACAAGGTTAATATACCATTAGCATTATAATTGCTTGCTGTACCTGCGCGCTTTCAGTAATTTCTATAAAAGAACATTCAGTCTCACCGAGTATTATATTTCACAACCTTTCACCATTTTCAATAAACATTCAGCTTTGTCTATGTTCCTACCAAACACCAACAAAAGCAACTTATATTCTTATAACATTTTTGATATTATGATACTTAAGAACATATGAACATAAGAAATAGGAATAGGGGTAGGCCATCTAGCCCTTCGAGCTTGCCCCACCATTCAATAAGATCATGGCTGATCTGAAGTGGATCAGTTCCACTTTCCCACTTTCTCCCCATAACCCTTAATTCCCTTGTCTGTCAAAAACCTATCTACCCGTGACTTAAATATATTTAGCGAGGTAGCCTCCACCACTTCAACGGGCAGAGAATTCCAGAGATTCACCACCCTTTGAGTGAAGAAGTTCCCCCTCAACTCTGTTCTAAACTGCCCCCCCCAACCCTTATCTTGAGGCTGTGCCCCCTAGTCCTGCTGTCCTTTGAGCGGGAAGAGTCTCTCTACCTCTACCCTATCCATCTCTTTCATTATCTTATACGTCTCTATAAGATCCCCCCCTCATCCTTCGAAACTCCAACGAGTACAGACCCAGTCTATTCAGTCTCTCTTCATAGTCTAACCTCCTCATCTCCGCTATCAGCCTAGTGAACCTCCTCTGCACTCCCTCCAAGGCCAAAATATCCTTGCGCAAGTGTGGCGACCAAAACTGCACACAGTACTCCAGCTGCGGCCTCGTCAGTGCCCTGTACAGTTGCAGCAAGACCTCCCTGCTTTTATATTCTATCCCCCTCGCTATAAAGGCCAGCATCCCATTCGCCTTCTTGATCATCTGCTGCACCTGCAGACTGGGTTTTTGCGACTTATGCACAAGGACCCCCAGGTCCCTCTGCACCGTAGCATGCTGCGCTTTTCGTCCTTTAAATAGTAGTCCCTCTTACTATTATTCTTGCCAAAGTGGATAACCTCACACTTGCGAACATTGTACTCCATCTGCCAGGTCCTCGCCCACTCGCTCAGCCTATCCAGATCCCTCTGCAGACTTTCCACACCCTCCGCACAATTTGCTTTTCCACTCATCTTCATGTCATCAGCAAATTTCGTCACCCTACACTCAGCCCCCTCCTCCAGATGGTAAATAGCTGAGGCCCCAGCACCGATCCCTGCGGCACTCCACTAGTCACCAACCGCCAATCAGAATAGCACCCATTGATACCAACTCTCTACCTCCTATTAGACAACCAATCCTCAATCCACGCTAACACCTTATCCCCAACTCCATGCCCCCTAACCTTCTGAAGCAACCTTTTGCGCGGCACCTTATCAATCGCCTTTTGAAAATCGAGAAACACCACATCCACCGGTTCCCCTCTGTCTACCGCACTAGTCACATCCTCATAGAAATCCAATAAATTTGTCAAACATGACTTCCCCTTAACGAATCCATGCTGCGTCTGCTCTATCAAACCATTCTTTTCTAGGTACCTCGCTATTTCTTCTTTGATGATGGATTCAATCATTTTTCCAACTACAGATGTTAAACTAACCAGCCTATAATTCCCTGCCTTTTGCCTGCAACCTTTTTTGAACAGCGGCGTAACATTAGCCGTTTTCCAATCTTCTGGCACTTCCCCAGAATCCAGCGAAGTTTGGTAAATAATCACTAAGGAATCTACTATCACCTCTGCCATTTCCTTCAGAACCCTTGGATGCATTCCATCCGGTCCTGGAGACTTGTCCACCATCAGTCCCGTTAGTCTATCAAGCACTACCTCTCTAGTGACATCCTTCTACATTTCATCGGAGCAATGCAAAACAACACTTGATACTAAACTGCACAAGGTGATATCAGGGCAAACGATCAACAGCTTGATCAAAGATAGGTTTTAAGAGATGAAAATGGTGGAGAGGTTTAGGGACAGAATTCCAGAGCCTGAGACCTAGTCAGCTGAACGTGCATCCATCAATGGTGGAGTAATTACTCCTGCTCCTATCGCTTATCAATCTTAATTAAAATTTGGGATGCACAAGAGTCCAGAATTAATTGAGCACAGGTATCTTAGAGGATGTGGGTCTAAAGATTAGACACATAAAGGGGACAAGACCATGAAGGGATCTGAAAACAAGGGTGAGAATTGTTTTTTAATCGTACCTTTGTTTAACTAGGAGTCAAAGTAAGTTATTGGGATGATAGGGGAATGGGACTTGGGCAACAAAAAGATAACCTCAAGCTTTTGGAAGATAGAACTAGAGCTCATACAATGGACATGTATGATTTCAGCTGTAGATAAGCTGAAATAGTGGTGAAGTCAGGTAATGTTAGGTAAGTGGAAAAAGGTCTTAGAGATGCTGTGGGTACGTGGTTGGAGGCTCACCTTGGGGTCAAATATGACATCAAGGTTGTGAACAATTTGGTTTAATCTCCGACAGTCACTAGAAGGAGGACATAAGCCTTTGACCATGGGCTACGTCCTTCTTCGAATGACTGTTCTGAAGCCTTTGACCATGGGCTCAGTTTTCCCAATAGTTAGTTGGAGGAAATTTCTGCAAACCAGATTGGGAAATCTAAAAAGCAGTCTAATAATACAAAAAACAATAGTGGAGTTGAGAGGCGTAGTGGTGAAACAGCCAATCTAAAATGGATAACCTCATATTGCCATACATTATATTACATCTTATTATTTATTACTGGTGTCACAAGTAGGCTTACATTGGCACTACAATGAAGTGAAAATCCCCAAGTCGCCACATTCTGGCACTTGTTCGGTTACACTGAGGCAGAATTTAGCATGACCAATGCACCTAACCAGCATGTTTTTCGGACTGTGGGAGAAAGCCAGAGCACCCTGAGGAAACACATGCAGCCATGGGGAGAATGTGCAGACTCTGCAGTCAGTGACCCAAGCCAGGAATCGAACCTGGGTCCCTGGAGCTGTGAGGTAGCAGTGCTAACCAGTATGCCACTGTGCCTTCCCATCTGCCATGTTCTTGCCCACTCATCCAACTCCTCCGTATCCCTTTGCAACCTGTGTGCATGCTTCTTGTAGCTTACCTTCTCAATTAACTTTGTGTCACCTGCAAACTTGGACGCTATATTCGGCAACCTTGACTCCAAATCATTAATATAGAGATCCTTACAGCACCCCGATTAGTTACGGCAAAATAGCCCATTTATTCCTATGCTCTGTTTACTGTCTTTGAAGCAATTCTCAATCCATGCTATTTTCCCTAACCCAATATGCTCTTATTTTGTGCAATAACCTCTCGTGTGATACCTTATCAAATGTATTTTGAAAATCCAACATGTTCTTCCTTATCTATCCTGTCAGTTACAACTTCAGAAAACAGATTTGCCTCATAACATTTTCCTTTCATAAATCCATGTAGCCTCTGCCTGATCATATTACTATTATTTATGTGCTATTACTATATCCCTAGTAATAGATTCTAGTATTTTTCCTACTTTTGATGTAAGGGGGACTAGGGTGAGTGCAAATTCACAAATCTTTGCAGATGGCAAGGCAGTATTGAACTTTGCTGGTTTCTGGGAAAATTCTGCCTCGCAAATGAGACAAAATGGGAGAGAAAGATCGTAGTATGTGGATATACTCAGAATATTATGGTCGCAATGCTGTAGTTTTAGACTGAGCAAAGAGCCTGCAAACTTAATGTTGGAACACAAAAAAAGATGACTTCAGTTTGTTAACAAAGTGGCACATCCCAAGATTATGTTTGACAGGAAGCTGGATATGCAGAAACAACCTTGGACTTTTTGTCCATCGACAGATGGAGTTGAATGTTACGAAAAGAAGGTTGGAAGCTGACCTCATGCTTGTCAATAATGTCACTGGGCAGTTGCATGTAAATTAAGAATTAGAGGGCACCAAGTGTGAAGATCTGGAGTACACAGATGCTGAAGAAAGAACAATTAAGTACAAGTAAGAACCGTGTCACTTTGGATAGCACGGTGGCACAGTGGTTAACACTGCTGCCTCACAGCACTAGGGATCCGGGTTCGATTCTGGTCTCGGGTCACTGTCCGTGGAGTTTGCACATTCTCCCTGTGTCTGCGTTTCCTCCCACAGTCCAAAGATGTGCGGGTTAGTCAAAGCAGTGGGAGACACTTTAAGCATTCAAAACAAATATGTTACCGTAAAGGAAAAGGGATTCCCAAATCTATAACTCTCTGAATGTCAAAGAGAATATAGGGGAAGACAAGACCAAAAAAAAAGGAATAGTTTCACCAGATATGTTATGAGAGAGAGACCTATGTCAGGTTAGGTGGATTGGCCGATCTAAATTGCCCCTTAGTGTCAGGGGGATTAGCTGTGTAAGTACATGGGATTACGGGAATAGGGGCTGGGTGGGATTGTGGTTAGAACATACTCAATGGGCCAAATGGCCTCCTTCTGCACTGTAGGGATTCTATGAATTCTGCTAGATTAGATGCTCATAGAAGTGGCAAGAACGTTAGCTGGTACCATCAAAATTAAATCTCAAACTACTCCGTGGAGCTTGGAGATAAACCTTATGATTTTAAATGACATTCAAAACCTGACAAAATAATAGAAGTCAGCTCAGTGGTAGTATTTTGCCTCAGTATGAGATGGTCTTGGGTTCAAGTCTGCTTTAGAGATGATCACATATTCCAGGCTGGCATTTCAGTGCAGAACTAAGGGAATGCTGTACTGCTAAAAATATGTCATCTTATGGGACTACTTACCGTAATTTCGTCGACAACATTTATCCTTCTGCCAACATGCCTTAAATAAATTCTCTGGAGGGAATGGCAGGTTTCACTAGGATGCTGGATGAAGTGGTGCAGAGGTGGGACACACACTAGCCCAGCTCCAGGAGTTGGCCTTCCAGAAGGGTCACCACCCCAGCCTTGGATGCAGTGGCAGCCCTAGTCATTGCAAGTGCTCTCCAGAAGAGATCAGGAACAGCAGTGTCGAAATAAGATGAATGATCTTCACTCAGTCAGGGTAAATGAACCGTCCCAAGTCTTCCACTGGACCCACTTACACCCCCAATCCTTTCTCACTGAGCCACCTTGGCTTTTGTCAGCGCCAGGTTCCCCCCACAATCACCACGTTTCCCTCCGTAGCTGCTGTCCTCCTCACATTCCAGCTCCTACCCAAGTCCCACACCTGCCCAACCTCATCACCATCTTAAAATGTCAACACTCCCATCTACAATTTTCCTCTCTGTGTCACTGCAGGACAAACTCAACCATAACAAGTGTGAGCAGGCGCAGCCAGCTGGAGTCATGCCCAAATTCAGAACCCTTATACATTTTGAGGAGCAAGCCCCCGAGCTGACTGGGGAGGAGGATGAGAATTTCTGCCTTGCTGGTGAAGTGAGGCAGCAGAGAAACATGAGAATCTTCAACACATATACTTCATTCCTCAAGTCTTGGAGTAAGGAATCAATGTTTGCGCTGTATCTCCTGTAATGCACTGATGCCATGTTTTTCCTCTTGCAGGCTGACCACTGGAACAGGCTGGACCATCCTTGATCTCCTAGACCCACCGGAGTCCAGAAGCTCACGGGGGGACTTCTCCAACTTCACTGTTGAAGAGGTGTCACAGGTGTCACCCACAGCTGACACCAGCACAATACACAAGTTTCTGTCACTCACTGGTGAGTATCTCACAGCTGAAGATCCACAGCAGGCGAAGGCAGAGAGGTCTCAGGGAACCAGCACCCAAAGGGATGCTGGAGGGCTCTGCCTAGCCCCTTGCTGATGAAGTGCCCCCTGGGCCTGGTCATCCCACAGCTGTGAACACCCTGAAGGGTGCTGGCTGTCTGAGCGCTCACCTCCAAAATCCCCCTCGGAGGTGAAGACGCCAGGTCCGTGCTTTGGGACTGAGTTGGTGATTTCCAGATATGAGAATTGCTACACCTGGAGTTAGGTTAAGCTTTTAAGTACTATTATCAATGAGTAGGAACTACTGTAGTTACGTCAACCACCATTCTTAACATGCTTCAATTTAGAGCACTGCCAACAAATATTATCATTTCACTTACTCGCAAAGATCCAAGTGGCTTTTAATTGAGGTGCGTCCACATTGTTCATCTTTCAGACCATGTGAGGTTTCTCGCTGCTCCATAACCTTGCATTTACCTGAAGCAGGACAGTATTAATCATGATAAACAAAGCTTTGAAGATGCTGAAGATTGTATTTTCCAATATTTAAAGAAAATATGAATTAAGTGCAAATGCCCATTATCATTAGAAGTAACATAATTTCAAGGCGGCTTTTAAATTGCACACACAAAATGTTAATTCGATATTATGGGAGCTCCATTTAAATCCACATAATTATGGAGTCAACATGCAAATCCAGATGATCACAAAACAGTATATGTTCCAAAATTGTTTCTCTGTTACAGCTAAAAAGTTTGGCATTACTTTTTCACTATTCTTTCTTTAGGGAACAATATCTGTTATTCTGGGTTACAATCTGTCAACTATTAATATTTAATTTCACAAAAATTAGAAAGTAATCTTTCCTCTCTCCATCTCTGCTTAAGAAATCCTGCAGAGCCAATAATGGGGTTGGAAGCTATGAGATAAAGTGAACAGTTCACTTCTGTGAATTGTATAGTTCATTGTCAGTAGGTCAATGGGATAGAGGTGGAGAGACTCTTCCCGCTCAGAAAGGATAGTAGGACTGGGGGGCACAGCCTCAAGATAAAGGGGGGGCGGTTTAGAATGGAGTTGAGGAGGAACTTCTTCACTGAAAGGGTGGTGAATCTCTGGAATTCTCTGCCCGTTGAAGTGGTGGAGGCTACCTCGCTAAATATTTTTAAGATGCGGGTTGATGGGTTTTTGATAAGAGAGGGGATTAAGGGTTATGGGGAGAGGGCGGGAATGTGGAACTGAGCCACGACAGATCAGCCATGATCTTATTGAATGGCGGGGCAGGCTCAAAGGGCTAGATGGCCTACTCCTGCTCCTATTTCTTATGTTCTTATGTTCTTATATACACATCTGTGTGTATATACAAATACTGATAAGCTATGCTAAACTAGTGAGAGCAGCACCACACCCAACCCATTCATAATGTGGGTGGCACAGTGGTTAGCTCTGAGGCCTCACATAGCCAGGGATCTGGGTTCAATTCTGGCCTTGAGTTTGCACATTCTCCTTGGGTTTATGTGGGTTTCCTCTGGGTGCTTCGGTTTCCTCCCACAGTTCAAAGATGTGCAGGTTAGGTTGATTGGCCATGCTAAATTGACCTTTAGTGTCAGGGTGATTAGCAAGGTAAACACGTGTGGTAACGGGGATAGGGCTGGTGTCAGGGCAGGCTCTATGGGTCGAATGGCCTCCTTCTGTAATGTAGTGAGTCTATTCTATGATAATATCAAGGAGTTGCACATATATTCACACAAAACTTATTTTTTTGCAGTATATCATATCAAAGATGATAGTTATTACCTTCCACCTGTCCTGGGCTGTTATCTATTCCAATGGCAGTCAAGGAAATATTCGCTCTCTATACAAAAGGAAATCAGACATTAACGAAGCGGCTGAATAATAAACCGATTGTTTTTGTATTCAATAAATTATAAAACTTTCGAGTTTGAGTTTTTGATGACAAACTCTGAATTCTCTGTGATTCCTCCTCAGAGTGGCTGCAATAAGTGCAAATAAATGCTTCGATCTTGAAGTTAGTCTATCATTCACTACTTTCGCATAGGCTGTTGTGTGAACTGAACCAACCCCACTACCACCAATAGTCCCCATGCCCCCCAGTTAAAACCAGCCATCATTGAAATGAGTTGAAATGATGAGAACTTTCCCTTTTCCTTTCGCAAATCGTTGTTTAAAGCCCCATTAAAAGTTGCGCATTGTTCAATGAAGTCTGGCCCTGAGGTTTTTGTTTTAAATTTGTGCAGCATTAATTGTTCCATTTTAATCAATTACTGGATTTTTAAAAACTGAATAATTTTAGAAATTTTTTTCATGTTAATTCAGCTTCTACCTTCATTTTGTTTTGCTTTATGTAAAAATCTTAAGAAGTAATTTCATTTTAGTGCCTTTTACGTCTGTTGTGGAATTCTTTAATGTTATTGGCTGTATGGACAGTTTGAGAACATCACTGCAACTCTACACTGGGAATCCCCAGAGAATAATTCGCTCACTGAATGGCGAGAGGAGGAAAGGTTCTTGTGGAAATAGCACATCTCTCTACAAGACTTTCTTCAAGGTCAGAGGTGAACATCCTTGCTTTGCTTTGCCATTGACCACTGACCACAAAATCCAGTCTGACTCAAGAACGATCTGACTATAGAAGGGTCAGCTTTCACTCAAAAATGGCTACTGTATCAAAAAGTCTGTGTTGACATACAAACATTCTACCAAGAGATACCATCTCGCTCCCTTCGCTCCCCCCAACGCCACCGCGCCCCCCCCCTCACCTTCCCCCAACGCCACCGCGCCCCCCCCCCCCCCCCCCCACCTTCCCCCAACCCAACTCTGTGACACAGCCTGTCTGCAGGAAACGCACTGGTAGATCTTACTAGATTAACAGCTGGTCTGGCACAATTCAATTATTCCTCCTATCAGTACAGGTTTTCTTCATGTAATCCACTATAACTAGTGGCAGGCTTGGGGGAAGGTTGCAGGGTTGGAAATCAAGAAGTAATTTGTATTGGAAGATCTCTTGCCATGATAATATTCCCTCTTGTTGAATAATTTGAAGTGCATTACTCGGGAATAGAACATCAAGAAATTAGCTACGACTCACATGTAATAGTTGCTGTAGCCGTTCCACACTCCAGTCTCTGAGATGATAGAAACAGTCCCGGGGATGATGTGCATGCAAACCCTTAGTACGGCAGTTACTCATCAACGTACAAGCCTGTTGCAATCAAACACATTTAAATATATAAATATATAAAACAACCTGTTTCTATTATCAGGCTATGATAACTGGCAAAGCACACATAAGAATGCAGGATAAAGAAATGCGGGAAAAAGGGAAATGGGATGAGGCTGATGTGCAACCTGATTCCATTGACCTCTTTTTTCCATATCTTTTAATGTCTCTGGTTAGCAAAAATCCATCAATCTCAGACTGATCTAGAATCAAGGTAAAAATATTTAATCAAAATGCATAAGTGAGAGAAACAAGATAAGAGAATTATCTGAGTGAAATATACTTAAGTTGGAGGCTATGACAAAACCAGTTCTCAGAGAAAACTAAGCAGTGGGTGGAAGGTTGTTGAGATGATTTTGAGCATAGATACAGAAAAGGCAGCTCTAAAGACTATAGATAAGTTAAAAAACATCAAGATTTATTTGCTCAAATTATATCATATCTTGTCAAGTTGTGAAACCAAATTGAATAAATCTAGTCATCCGTAAATTGTTAGTGAAATAAAAATGACAATGAAAGCTTCTGGAATATCATAAAATTTCAAACAGATCATTAATTCTGATCTGGGAAGAAAACCTGCCACACACATCTGGTTTGACCTACAAGCTCTCCAGTACCAGGCTCTTTATGCCCTCAAGCAATAACTGCTGCCATGCTGGTTTAATCCAGGATGAAGAACACAAAACTACATTAGAAATAAGATGTAGAAACTGGAGACTATTGCGGCTGCATGGAACTACAACAGTGGGAATAATGGTGAGAATAGTAACAATGGTTAGGTGGACTGGCCATGCTAAATTGCCCCTTAGTGTCAGGGGGATTAATGGGATTATGGAGATGGGGCCTAGGTGGGATTGTTGCCGGTGCAGGCTCGATGGGCCGAATGACCTCCTTCTGCACTGTAGGGATTCTTTGATTCTAATATAACATACTGGTGAATGGACAGAGTGAACAGAAAAAGGGCATGACATGACATGTAAGAGGTTAAAAAAGTGGATTCTGCAGGAGGTAGCATATTATACAATGAACTACACTGGTCATTCAATAAGTCCTTGCTTTGAATTGTCCTGCTTTACACTGTTTTGCTTTAAAATTGTTTATTCTTCAGAGCCCTTTTCTCCAACATATATTGCAATTTCCATTTATACATCACAATTGTGCATTGCACATTGTCAACACACAACAGAAGGAACAGTGTCATCAGGAGCTCTCTCTGAAAACCCAGGAGTTAGCTTGAGAACTTATTCCTGCACCCGCTCATGCCCTGATGGTTGCCTCCCATCTTTCCTGTTAGACGCATCATACCAGCGCGGCCTCCAATCTGACTGCTGCCTTACTCCTAATCTGCTTCTGCCTTGCTCGCTGCCTCACTCCTGCTCTGTTCCCGCCTTGCGCACTGCCTTGTTCCTCCTCTGCACCCACCCTGCATGCTGCCTCACTCCCGCTCTGCTCCTGCCCTGCTCGCTGGCTCATTTCCTGCCTTCTCCCATTCTGTTTGCTGTACTGTTCGCTGGCTTGTTCATTGCCTCACTTCAAATGACCAAAAGTAAAATCAATTCGCTTTGTCCACATCCATGTAATAAAGACCAGGGAGAGAATGGGGAGAGAATTGCTGGCAATTAGGAGGCAAGGAAAGTATAACTGAGGATCAAGGAGAAACTCGCTGTGGATCCAAACTCCCATTTATACATTAATTCTTATGTAAAAAGCTGATTAATTTAAATATTGTTTTGCTCAAAGTTTCACTCTTGAAGAAGGCAGCTAGGACGTTAAGTGAAGGTTTGGGTGGCACAGTGCGCAATGGTTAGCACTGCTGCCTCACAGCACCAGAGACCTAGATTCAAATCCAGCCTCGGGTCACTGTCTGTACGGACTTTGCACTTTTTCCCCATATCTGCATAGGTTTCCTCCAGGTGCTCTGATTTCCTCCCATAGTCCGAAGATGTGTGGGTTAGGTTGATTGGTCATACTAAATTGACTCTAGTACCAGGGCAAATGAAGATCACGAGAATGGGATCTGGGAGAGATTGTGGCTGGTACAATGGGCTCAATGGCCCTCTTCTGTAATGTAAGCATTCTACGATTTCTATGAATTACTGTATATGTTAATGTGAAAAAAAGCCTGACCTTAGTAATAGTATAGGCCAACCACGTGAACATGAAGAGGTAGACAGCTTGCTCAATGATGCAACAAGAAATAAAGGGAAGTTAATATAGTTTATTATTTAATTTAATATATTATGCAATTTAGTGAATAAATCGGAAAAGTGAAATTAAGATCCAATATAAGCTCTACAAATCCCAGAGAGAAAAAAGGGGTAGAGTATTCATTACAGAAAATATTAAACATTTGGAAACATGTTTAAAGCATAGCCAAAGGGTAATGAGAATCCAGGAAATAAAGTATATTTGCAGCTTTGTTACAAAATTGCAAGAAATTATTTCAGTACTTCAATAGTCAGACAGACAGTCAGGGAACAGGCTGAAGTCCTATAAGATACAAATAGATTTAAAACAGAATGAGCATAAGATAATAAATATGCGTAATTATAATGACCTACACTCCAAGCAAGTATTCCCTAAAGAAGGCACAAGCAACATACTATTCACAAATAGAGGTCACTTAGCTAAAGGTAATACCCAGCTTTCCAAAGGGCATTTAACAAGCTTTCATGTGGAATCATGTGGGAATTCAAGGTGAATCTTCAGGTTCAGAAACCTAGTGAACGTTAAAAAAAACATTAGCTGTCTGTTAGAGGAGCCAAGTACTGCATGGGGAACCTCAGGGATCAGTGTTTGGACCACTACCGTTTCTAATTTACATCAATGACTTGGACCTAGATGCTCAAAGCAACGTGGTCGCATTTGCAGATGAAACCAAATTAAGTCAAGTTGTGGAATCAGCTCAAAAATTACAAAGTGAGTTGGACAAAACATGCAAGTTAGCAAAACAAAGGGAACTAATGATTAATATGGATAAACATGAAGTACTGGGCAACGTGCATTGAATTAGCTCAGGAGGGAGTTGAAAGAGACTTAGCAGTCTTGGCAGATTTCATGCACAAAATGTCCAATAAGTGGAGGACTGTAATCAATAAAGTCAACAGAATATTGAACCGTATAACAGAAATTAGAAGAAATTGAGATCAAACTGTACGATGCTTTGGTCAGATCAAATATTGAGTAATATGCTCAGATTTTATCACCAAAACAAAAATGCATTTTAGTGCTGGACTTCATACAAATATGAGCCATAAAGAGCATTCTTAGATTCAAAGATATACAAGTTGAGAGTAATGTTGGAGGAAGTTAAAGCTTTTCACTCCTAAAAGAAGTCTGCTCTTAAAGTTGTGGAAGACAGTAAACTAAATGATAAAGGTAAGCGTGGAAAATTATCGCTAAATTGCGAGTAGGATTAGTAAACTAACAAAAGTTTACGAATGTTATGAAGAATGTTTAAAGAGCGACCAGTAAATGGAATGGACTCCCAGATACAACAGTGAAAACCTTTAACTTAATTAGGACATAACTAGGTGCTACAATGGAGGATGAGTGCTTCTGGGTTTTGGATGGATGAACATGAATGAAATAGCCATTGTTACAATTTTGGAATCTTGCCTTTGGTATTCTTTCAAGTGCAGCTATGCAAAACATTGTAAACAGTCTTATGTTTAGTTGTGTGGCTGCTCTGTCCCTTATCTAACCATACAAAATTGTAACTTAAAGATGCAGCAATAGTTAGCCTTTATGGTCTGAACTGGGGAATTTTATCTTGCATGCTTCCCTTTGAGAGCAGCTTTATTGCACAGCAACATACAAATGAGTAGTCATGATCAGGTTTACATAGAGATATTTTATATTGATTTAACTATGTGCCAATACAAAATGATGAACATGCTCTGCTTCTCCACATGCATTAAAAGGGACTGTTTTTCCCATCCAAATCCTATAATATGATAGCTTCCAGGATCTGCAATTACACATGTTGAAATATAAAGTGGGGAGAGGAATCAGTTGTTAATATCTCCACTATTTTCAGGATGGTAGTGAGCAGAGGTCAAAGAGAACATTATGGGACATTTTGAAAAGCTTAAAATAAGAACAAAGAACATTACAGCACAGGAACAGGCCCTTTGGGCCTCCAAGCCTGCACTGACCAAGTTGCCTGACATAACTAAAACTCCCTACCCTTTAGAGCACCATATCCCTCTATTTACATCCTATTCATGTATTTTTGTCCAGACGCTACTTAAAACTCACTATCGTATCCGCTTCCATTACCTCCCCCGGCAGCGAGTTTCAGGCACCCACCATCCTCTGTGTAAAAAAACTTGCCTCGTCCGTCTCCTTTAAACCTTGCCCCTCACAATTTAAACCTATACCCCCTAGTAATTGACGCTTCCATCCTGGGAAAAAGCTTCTGACTATCCACTCTGTCCATGCCCCTCAATTTTGTAGACTTCTTTCAGGTCTCCCCTCAACTTCCGTCATTCCAGTGAAAACAAACCAAGTTTCTCCAAAGCCCTCCATACCAGTCAACATCCTGATAGGTACTTAAAGGTTTTGCAGCAAAATAAGAGATGAATACTAGTTAACCTTTAGCTGGGGATGGTGCCAGCCATCTTTTCATAGAAGTAAGAGATAATTGGGAGAAGAATGTTACAACAGGACAATATTCAAACACCTTTAAATTAAAAAATGTCTTCAAATGTGAATGCGTAACTCAATGCCACACTGATCAATAATCTAGTAAATTGGCTTTGATTTTGAAAAAACAACTTTTAAATTATGGTGAAAAGCAAAATAAAACAGATATATTTTGTGAATGAAAGGGCATTCAAGGATCCGGAAACAACTTACCGATCCTAATTTAAAGGGTCTCTTACAGCCACCACAGAAATCATAATTGCATTCTGTGCAATTAAAATGAATACAGCCTCCTCTTGATAGATCAAATTGAACTCTGCAATTAGGACATTCTAAAGCAGACACAAATATACAATTAAAGAAAATAAGGACTCACAAAGCTGGCCAAAAATGTCTGCTTACAATCAATTAGATACTATATCATAAACTCAAGAAAACAGATGTCTTTCATCACATGAAGGAAAGATTTATGTTATTTGTTTTTCTTTTACAGTACACAGAAAATCCATGCATGAAGAACATATTTATATTAATATAAGTAGGGCATAACAGAGATATCCATTACCACAATGGTGAACAATGATAGCTAACTTATTCCCCTGAGGAAACTCAAAGATTTTCGTATCAGGAAATAATTTCATTCCTTTGGTGTTCCAGCAATAACTTTAGCCTGTAAACTAGCAACAATCTGGGAAAATTCCTGATGTTATGGACTATATTTTCTGTAAGTTTTCAGCTCACATGCTGAACAAGCCTGCAAACAATTGTTATTATAATAATAAGTGCAAACAAATGTTGCAAAATGTTTTATTACTTAATACAAATAAATGATGCAACTTAAATAAATTTAAAAATCTTGTGATGATATCCTCTTCCCTTCTCTACTGTCGTATTTTAACTAGTCTGGATGTCGCATAGCCTTGTTCAATGTATTCCCCATTTAAACAAAATACATTTACATTTGTCTTGTTTCTTCTGCTGTCTTGTCCTCAGGAATATTGTGGGAATGGAAACAGCTTCAAAAAGTGTCAAAATTATTTGCCCAAAAATTTACCCCAAAGTGCAATTTTAAAAGTTAATTGAATGGCAAGCATTGACCCACCATGACATTACAGTTGTACCCTCATTGTTCATATGCAAATAAAATTCTTAAACAATAAAATTCTGTCTGAAGAACAATTTTCTTGATAGCCCATATAATAAAGGCACAACTTGACGACTACAGTTGTCTCTGGCATTTCAAAAAGTAAATTCATCTATAATCTCAGTTGCTGTTAAGTCCAATTAATTACCTATTCCATTCTTGCAGAGGTAGGTGTTTAATTTGCTCGCCTGAAGCTCAGGGTTATTCAGCTGCTTCCATAATTTAAACTTTTCACAGCTGATTCCCTCATGCTGTTGCTCCCACTGAGGAAAAAGAAAATGAAGTGTCATTATGTATACCGTTGGGGAGAATCTAAACTAGCTTGATAGAGGGATGAGACCCTGATGGCCCGATTTTATCATCAAGTTGCGCTTGTTTTCAGGCACGAAAATTTGGTAAAGTCGGGCATGAAGCGAGATAATGTTCAAGCCAGAACAGTGAGAGATAATGGGCAGGATTTCCCAGCCCCAAAACCAGAGGCTTTAAAAGTTAATGACTCTCCACATTTTTTGGCCTTGCCTGCGATGATACCTGTTGGTGATGGAACTAGAAAATCCCATCCAATGTATTTGGGCAGAGCAAACAAGATAAGAGAATACACAATAGGGCATGAATGTATAGGAACACAGGCCATTAGAGTGCATGCCCACAGAACCCCGAAGGTAGCAGAACACAAGTAGAAAAAGTAGTTAGAGTGTATGGATACTTTTCTTCTATTCGATGAGACACAAAATACAAGAGCAGGGAGATTAGGCTGAAAAACTGAACAAAATACTAGACAGGCCACAGCTTCGGTACAGCAAACAGTTTCAGTCACTGCGCCAAAAGGAAGGATGTAATTGCACTATGGAAGGTACAGAGATTTACATGGATGTTACCAGAAACTGAGAATTTTAACCGTGAGGAAAGATTGAATAAGCTGTTGTTGTTTTCTTTGGAAAGGAGAACCAAAGGGGAGATTTAATTCAGGTTTATAAAATTATAAGAGGTCTAGACTAAGTGGACAAGAAAGTCCAGTTTCCAGTAACAGGGAATTAGGAGCAGAAGTAGGGGGCTTGGCCCCTCAAGCCTGATCTGCCATTCAATAAGATCATGGCAATAAGATCTCATTGTAGCCTCAACTCCACACTCCTCCCTATCCCCAATATCCTTTCACTCCCTTACTTGTCAAGAATCTCTCTCACTCTGCTTCAAAATATTCAAAGATTCTACTACCAGCACCTTTTAAAAAGGACAGTTCTAAAGACTCACGAATCTCTTGAGAGGAAATGTTTCTCCTCCTTTCTGTGGACATCTCCAAATTTTAAAACAGTGACCCCAGAGAGATCAACAACAGGGAGCAAAGATTTAAAGTAATTGGTCAAAAGATTAGCGGGGAGAGGATGATTGCTCCTTTGCACCTCAAGGGATGGAAATAGCTGTTCAAAAGGGCACTAGAGGCAGAAACTCTCATGGTATTTCATACGTTCTTGTACATTGGAAGTCTGGACAGCCACCAGCCTACCGACTGACAGCTGTAAAGTTTTAACGTTTATTTATTAGTGTCACAAGTAGGCTTACATTAACACTACAGTGAAGTTACCGTGAAAATCCCCTTGTCGCCACACACTGGTGCCTGTTTGGGTACACTGAGGGAGAATTTAGTATGGCCAATGCACTTAACCAGCACATCTCTGGGACTATGGAAGAAACCAAAGCAGCTGGAGGAAACCCACACAGACATGGGGAGAATGTTCAGACTCCGCACTGCGATCCAAACCAGGAATCAAACCCGGGTCCCTGGTGCTGTGAGGCAGCAGTGCTAAGCACTGTGCCATCCGTAAAGTGAGATTAGGTTGGTTTGTTCTTTCTTGGTTTACAGACATGAGTGGCTAAATGGCCGATGTCAGAGGCTTTTATAACTGGTTATGTTCTGTGAAATTTCCACAACAACTAGAATGAAGATCAATTAAACAAGAAGAATTATCCAGTCCAATAGATTACTTACCGGAATCTTGCACTGAAAGCATGTGCTTTTCTTACAAGAAGGGCAATCCATTCTCAATCTATTTATCTCATGCAACAGTCCAAAGGAACACTGGAAGAAACAATGTAACATTTAGCATAGCAATCATATTTTAAATAAAACTGAAGTTACTAATCCATTTGTGTTCCAAACTTGATTAAATAATTTTGACTGAACCCAGGGCTTCCATATGACGCGTTTTTCTGATAATCAGGAAATTGAAGGAAGTCAAGAACGGTTATCCACATCCATTACTCAAGGACACATCTATCTACGCAGTTCATCATTCGAAGCCACAATGTTTAAATGTTCTGTCAGCTTCCACAGATTTGATAGAGATCACCGAGCAATTCAAACACAAAGTCTTGGTATTCAGAACTAGTAATGTTGTAAATAAATTGATCTAAAAAGACGCAACACAACTTTTAAAAAAATTCTGTCACTTTGTAACCATTAATCACAAAACTGCAGCTCTGCACTTCAATCTGACTCAGATTTGGATGCACTCACAATTCTGCAACTGACCCTAACTTTGGAGTCTACAGTATTGTAGAAATAGTGGGCTCTTCTGAAATTTAAAATGGAGCTGCATGGGAAATAAACAATACCTTTTAATAGAGAAATGCAAGTTCAGAGCTCCCCTGAGCTCAGTGGATAACTATCGCTCACTTTAGTGCAGAATCACAAACTAGAAAGATCGGTTCCTAGTTCACATTTAATTGGATGAAGTCAGCCAAGACAAACTGGAGTACTGTAAACAGCATTTACATCATAAACTAGGGAGGGTTAAATGAAGTATTTGCCCCTGATGATTTCCAAGTTGTTCATAACAGGTGCATAAATATTGGGTAAATCTGCCAAACAATCTACCAAAACTCTCAGTCTGGTGGTCACGAGCAAGATATTTGGAGGCAACTGACAACACAAGCAATACTGAATATCACAGAGTCATCACTTTCACGGGAAGAAAGAAGAACACAGGAACTGGGCTTTCACTAATTTTTACAGATGCACCACAGAAAGCATCCTTTCCGGATTATCACAGCTTGGTGCAGCTCCTGCTGTGACCAAAACTGCAAGAAGGGTATGAACATAGCCTAGTCTATCATGCAAACCAGCCTCCTGTCCATCGACTCTGTCTACATTCCCTGCTGCCTCGGAAAAACAGCCAGCAAAATCAAGGACCTCATGCCCCCTGGACACACTCTCTTTCACCTCCTTCCTCAGGAAAAAGGTACAAAAGTCTGAGATCATGTACCAGCTGACTCAAGAACAGCTTCTTCCTTGCTGTTAACAGGCTTTTGAATGGAACTACCTTATATTAAGTTGATCTTTCCACACACCCTGGCTACGACTGTAACACTATATTCTGCACCCTCTCCTTTCCTTCTCCCTGATGTACTTTATGAACGGTATGCTTTGTCTGTATAGCATGCAAGAAACAATACTTCACAGTATACCAATACATGACAATAATAAATCAAATCAACTGGAGTGGTCATCCAACATCTCAAGCCAGTTTCAAAACTCAATTAGACCATGGCTGATCAGTATTGTAACTCTATCCGCCCACCTCAGTTCTTTAACCTTTAACATCTTTGCCAATCAAAAAAATCCACCAGATCTCAGCTTTAAAATTTTCAATTGGCCTGGCCTCAACAACCTTTTGGAACATAGAAAAGTAAAAATCCAGCACTGAGATACAGATGATTACAAAAATCAAATCTCTATTTACGGTTTTTTTTAATAACTCTTTGCAAAGTGAAATGAGACAGCTGCAAAACATTCTTACGTGTGCACACCATCTGAAGTTGGGCATTTCCATCAGAGTTCGGTCACGGAGCTTTCTTTGAAATAACGCATGAGTTTCTCCATCAAGATAGTGGCGAATCTATATATTATGTAAAAACATTTTACACAGGTATTTCAGTTAAAATTATCATATTTTCTACAGAACCAAAATATCCACAGACAGGGATTTAAAGCACAGAAGTAAACGCTTCAAGCCCGTTTTCATAAATTTAGTACAATAGACACAGTTCAGAGGAGGCGATGGCCTAGCGCTATTATTGCTAGACTATTAACCCAGAAACTCAGCTGAGGGACTCAGGTTCAAATCCCACCACAGCAGGTGATAGAATTTGAATTCAGCAAAAAATATCTGGACTTAAGAATCCACTGATGACCATGAAACCATTGTCAATGCTGGAAAAACCCATCTGGTTCACGAGTGTCCATCAGGGAAGGAAATCTGCCATCCGTATCAGGTCTGGCCACAGCAATGTGGTTGACTCAACTGCTCTCCAAGGGCAACTAGGGATGGCAATAAATACTAGCCAGCCAGCAACAGCCACGTCCCATGAATGAACAAACAAAAACTTGGAATTTTCCTCCATTTTCATCCCATAGAGGTCTGACGACAAATTTAATATTAAGCACAAAATAGATAACGTTCATATTTACATTTCAAATGACTTGTAAGCAACTGAGTGTTAAATGTTTTACAGTTTGTAAAACATTAGATGGGTTTATGTGAGCATCATTTTGAAATAAAATGTGACAAACCTCCGTCCCTCACTCACGAAAAAATTCGACGAAAAGAAAAAAAAAACGATGTCTATAAATATTAATTCCACAACCAAACTTGTGACTTTCTGAAGTATTTTACTATCCTGAATTGTTTGCTAGATCATCTGTTTTTATGCCTTCCACTGGTTACTCTTATTAATATAGTTATCCAACTTAATCTGAGCTAAGCTTCTGTTGCTTTTCGTGTTTCTGGATTTTTATTCCCAGATTTTAAAACTCTGACCTGAATATCCAATAAATTGAAGTACTCCATATCCTCTTGGGATTGGTGACTTTGCAGATCAGGTTTTCTGCACATTGGGCAAACAACGTTCGCAATATTCTTCTCCTTTATGACTGATGAAAAGTACTTCCTAAAGCAGTCTTCGCAGAATGAACAGCTACAGTGCGTCATTGTGACAATCTACAGAAATAAAAAAACATGCTTTCAATGAGGGTGTCATTTAAGCAATAAACCAAAATAATTAATCTAATTTAACACAGGTCATTTGATTTAAAGAAATTAAAGACAAAACTCACTATGCCACATTCACAATTGAGCTTGAAAAAAATCCAGATTTAGGAATTGCACAATGCATAGGTAAGACTCATTTTATTACATATCTGTAATATCTGTGGTATGAAACCACACATGAAACATAATTGATTACTGAAAGTGAGTATTGACCAGCAGTCTAACCTGGGATCTGAAGGATGCTTAGAAGCTGCTGTGGCGCTCACCGAATATTGCTCCACATGCATATTTTTCAAATAATTAGAAAGCAACTGCATGCATTTTAAAATAGCAAATTACAATTTTTGCATCACATAATATAAAACTGAATGTTTTACAAACTGATAAATTAGGACACTAAACAAATTAGCTGAGGTCTCTTAAATTCAATGAAGGGCTGTCAGACATTTACCGCTAAGTTCCCTGCGCACCTCATTACCCTTTTAAATCATACAGCAAGTTTTAGTTTTAAACAAGGCAACTCATGTCAGAGCAGTGAGGTCATTGGTATCTTCATCAAGCAATTGCAGATTGGGTGCAGCATGTTAGGTATAGGTGCAGTAGTTCTTTCTAAAATGACGCACCATTTTACCTTACGGCTAAACTCAAAAGATCACTCCCAGTGCACTATTGTCAATTTCTCTATTTCCTGCACATACCTTCAAAGTAGCCCTGCTGAGTGGAACTGCTGGTACTGTTTTTGCACTGAATGACCTTGATTAGCATGTCTAATCTAACATTTTCATGCCTAATATATATTTTAAAGAGGCAAATTCACTATCATTTGATATATAAATTTAAATAATTACTGAAAGTATCTCAATTGTGCCTACAAAGCACAATTGAGATACGTGGGCAACATGATGGCAACGTGGTTGGCATTGCTGCCTCACCGCACCAGGGACTGGGGATCGATTCCCAGCTTGGGTCACTGTCTGCATGTTCTCCCTGTGTCTGCATGGGTTTCCTCCGGGGGCTCCAGTTTCCTCCCACAGTTTGAAAGATGTGCTAGTTAGGTGCATTGGCTGTGATGAATTCTCCCTCAGCCTACCTGCCGGAGTGTGGCGGCTAGGGGGTTTTCACAGTAACTTCATTGCAGGTGTTAATGTAAGCCTACTTGTGACATGAATACTTAAAAACTTAAACATGAACTGTAACAAGCAATTCACAAATTGGACCAAACAAATTTAATAATTTTCCAATTATCAATGCAGGGTGAACAACTTCAGCAGTTGGAGCAGATGATGTACTCTATCATGAGGCATAAAATCAAAATTTGTAGATGACAGGCATTTTGGGGTTTTTTGCAAACAGATAACTATGTCAATATGAATGGCTGTCATGATGCAGAGATACGGGCGTTGGTCTGGGGTAAACATAGTAAGAAGTCTTACAACACCAGGTTAAAGTCCAACCAGTTTATTTGATAGTAAACCTACAAGCTTTCGGAAATGTTGTTCCTTCGTCAGGTGCATGGAAAGTATAGTGTTGCGAAACTTCTTAATATGAATGGCTCCAGGGTATTGTAACATGGGGAAGCAGTACTGTATCATGTTGCACAACAGTCACAGTTCATGTCCTGTAGTGTGGTGGGTTAAAAGGGGAAAAGGAATCAAAATAAAGAACTGTTTGTAGTCCTTACAGGCAATAGGTTGTTTCCTAACAAGGCCAACTTTCAGCTTTAAAGAAATTTCAGGTTGCTGAACTGGCTACATGATTCTCTAAGCTGGAGGGAAGAGAAGGGATGGTTAATGCAAGGAAATTAAATCTGCCGAATGATATGAATAAACACACCTGGGACTGATTTTTTTGTGTGTCCTGGATACATTAATCATAATGACAGAACTTAACCCCTTCAGCTCTGAATAGGGTAAAACTGTACTGGGTCATAGATTTTGTAAAAGCAAGTGAGTGCATATATTGCCTGTATTTCACATCAGAGCCAAGAATTCTATACATTATACCAAACCTTGCTAAAAGATACATGCTCTCCACAAATGGGGCACTCATGAGAAAGATACCGCAAAGCTGATTCATAATTTAAACCAGACTGCACAGCTTCCAGCACATCTTCTGCATTGAAATTCTGGTCTTGAAGGCTCAGTAATCTCTGAAAAATTTCAGATTTTTCCCTTGGTAGAGCCACAGGAATTGATAATAAATCTGTCTGTGAATTGATAAAACAAAATCTTGCGTTAAGACTAAAAACTTTATTTTGTGACATAAAAGTCCACATCACAATCATCCATACATATGCTCAACATGATATCTGCTGTCACAGTAAATAAGCAGGTGTTAAAATATATTGCATAGAGGAAACTACAGTTCTAGTTCACAAGCACTAATATATTGGTATTTAAAGTTACCTACCCAAGTTTTGCTGGAATGTGCTACGTCCACAGGGAGAATTTTAGCTCCAATGTCATCTTTAGCCGACACATCATCTTTCTCCTCATACAACTTCACCTCTAAGGGGAAGTTTTTATTATTGATGGTGATCACATGATGTTCCTGTTGGACAACTCTTTCTGCAACTGAATAGAAAATAAGTTCAAAATATTTTTGGGATGTGAATAGGGCATATATTTTTTCATATCCATGACTGAAAGAGAAGATACACTGTATCTGTATTTTCACTTAAACCTTGTTGTGTCTTTTAAATTTTATTGGATTTTTCTTAGTGGCTTGAACCAAAGATTTGCTTTAAAGGTCAGTTTGCCAAGGCTATTAGAAGAGCTTCTGGATCACATTACCAGATTGCCATTTTTCAATTAGATGTTATTGTAATTTGTAAGCTAGTGTTGCACTGCCTCATAGATGATTATGAAGTTGCTGAAAAAATACAGCTCCTTGCTGGAAAATATCAGGTGTATCTTATCGCACAGAATCCCTACAGTATAAGAGGAGGCCATTTGGTCCATTGAGCCTGCACTGACAACATTCCCAGCCAAGCCCTATAACGTAAACTATGTATTTACCTTTCTAATTCCCCCGGTACTAACGGTTCAGGAGCACCCGGGGGAAGCCTATGCAGACATGAGGAGAATGTGCAAACTCCACAAAGACAGTCATCCAAGGCCGGAATTGAACCCTGGTCCCTGGCGCTGTAAGACAGCAGTGCTAACCACTGTGCCACCCTTACCTATAATTCAAAAAGTCTTACTGTCAAGTTAATGCACTGCCTTCACTGAAGGATAAACATATCCAGCGCTCTTTTCAAACAGAATTACAGTGGAGCATTTTCGATTATTTATTAAAACTTTTGCTTAAAAAGTGAATAAGACTTCATTATATTACAACATTGAGTCAGTTTTGAGGAGTTAATAAGCTGGCTGAGATAAACATTGGATGGACCCATGGTTGATGATGTTCTTTACATAATAGTTGTTAATACACTCCTTCATCCATATGGGATATGGGTCAAATGCAGGCAATTGGGACTAGCTTAGGGGTTTTAAAAACAAAGGGCAGCATAAACAAGTTGGGCCGAAGGGCCTGTTTCCATGCTGTAAACCTCTATGATTCTATCCTGTAGATGGCGCTATTTTACAGTTGTTCATGTTTCCAACACACCTTGGCTTTGTGCACAAAGGATAAATCTTACTTTATTGGTGAAAAAAAATAAAATTTTAAAGTAAAATTATGTCAATGAGTGCATAAAAAGTAAATTTCTGCATTACTATTTGGAAACACCATGTCATATATCGAGTATACTGTACCTGTGGCATCACCAAAAGTGATAACAGCGGACCCCGGAGTTCTAGTTAGAAACTCAAAATCAACTATCTCCCCACCGCCGTTTGTAGCTCTTTGGAAAAATATGGTAAGTTTATCTTTCATCCTGTGCCAGGGAAACTCAACAGGAATGTTACGCACGTGCACTCTGCGTTTATCCTGAAAAGTGCTTGAATATTGAGCGTCGCGTAAAGTCAAAGGTTTTGCTTCTTCTGATTCAATCCAAATGGAAGAAAAAGTATCAGCCACATCTTCAAAAGACAGAGCATGTTATTCTAAAATCTTTATGACAGTTTTACTAGATTTGACACAGGAAAATTTATAATGGAAATCTGTACACCTCTACGTTCATAGTTACTTGTCAAAGATAAACATCATCTACATGATGGCAGTGTGGTTAGCACTGCTGCCCCGCAACACCAGAGGCCTGGGTTTAATTCCAGCCTTGGGTCACCTTCTGCACAGAGTCTACATGTTCTTCCTGTGTCTGCTTGGCTTTACTCCAGATGCTCTGGTTTCTTCCCACAGTCCAAAAGACGTGCTGGTTAGATGCACTGGCCAAGCTAAATTCTCCCTCAGTTTTCATGAACAGAAGCTGGAGTGTGGCAACTAGGGGATTTTCACAGTAACTTCATTACGGTGTTAATGTAAGCCTACTTGTCCAGGTTCTCCACCTGGGCCAGAGGCTGACTGTGGGTTGACCTTCGTGAAGGGTGCTCTGACATCTGTAATGGTGATCTCAGATGCAGGTTCATCCGAGGCTTCCAGGGTGGAGGGTGTGCTCTCACTGATCTCTCATGCAAAACAGGCTTAGAATGCATTGAGCTCATCAAGGAGGGGTGGGTTGCAGCTGGCGATTTTACATGCCTTCATCTTATTCTGCATACTGGCTTACTTCCTTACTAAATATTTGCTCCAGAACTAATGGGCAGGTGTTTACCCTCAAGGCAGATTCTGCGCATAAAGCCTATGGCAAAATTGGGAAGATAAGCAAAATACTCTGGATGCTCCAATCAGAAACAAGAACAGAGGGTGTTGAAAAAGTTCAGCAGGTTTGGCAGCATCTGTCAGGACAGAAAACAGAGTTAACAAATAAACTTAAACTTTAAAAATTTAATTGGCAAGATGATTGCCCACACTGTAGATCCACGGCCTCTCAACCAGCTGCCTATGAACAGAATTACCAAAGAAAAGAAAAATCAAAAAGGAGCTCGACAGTTAAATTCTGCAGGACGATCAGAAATCCACTCTTCTCGATTTCACAAACAAGAACAAAGAATGGGAAACAAGAACGAAATCAAAAAGACTCGAAACGTTAACTCTGCTTTCTCTCCTGACAGATGCTGCCAGACCTGCTGAGCTTTTCCAGCATCATCTGTTCTTGTTTCAGATTCCAGCATCCACAGTATTTTGCTTATCTTCCCAGCTGCACCATAGCCATCATGCACAGAACTTGCCTTCAGGCTAACACCAGACCATTAATTCTGGAGCAAATATTTGGTTAGGAAATGAGCCAGTATGCAGGATAAAATAAATACAAGGTGATTATTCAATTTAAGTACTTCAAATTTCAGGCTGACTGTTGTAATCTACAGGAGGTACCTTGTTTGGTTTGGGAAGGTGTTTCCAAGTTAAATGCATGAAGCACTTTGTCCAACTGCAAGTCTTGAAAGAGATCTACGGTTTGTTCTACAGAATTCATTTTCTTCTTCACTGCATAATCTATCAAATAAAGGAAACAAGAATATAACATTCCAAGCAAATGATTCAATGAAGAACACCACAGGACATACTGACAATCTTAATTTCAAAATTAAATACTTCTTATGGCAGTCAGGTGACACAAAGGCTTGGATTTTTACACTGCTGTATCAATATAATGCACAAACATCACAGGTTAGCAAGCAAAAGAGCATTAACACCTGACCACCGTGCTGGTGCATTGCACTGTGCAGTAGCAAGGTGCCGGTTCACAATTTTGTTCTAAATGTCAACACACCTATTAAATAAAGGTGTTGCCACACAGGGACAGAAGGAAAATGCACCAGAGAAGAGGCATAGGCAACTTCATGTTTTTGATAGGCAAGGGGATTAAGGGTTATGGGAAGAAGGCGGGAATGTGGAACTGAGCCACGACAGATCAGCCATGATCTTATTGAATGGCGGGGCAGGCTCGAAGGGCTAGATGGCCTACTCCTGCTCCTATTTCTTATGTTCTTATGTTCTTATAC
Source organism: Carcharhinus amblyrhynchos (assembly GCF_965287045.1). Classification (NCBI taxonomy): domain Eukaryota; kingdom Metazoa; phylum Chordata; class Chondrichthyes; order Carcharhiniformes; family Carcharhinidae; genus Carcharhinus; species Carcharhinus amblyrhynchos. Next base: position 80,368,103 of record NC_137331.1, on the reverse strand, counting down.
CATTCTCCCACATCACTCAAACTCAAGTTGGAAAGTACAGACCTAGAGCACTGCAACATTCCCAATTTCTTGGTCTAGTAAACCTTGTGAAGATAAAGTTTCAAAAAAAAGCTTAACTAATAAGTTGTTCAAGGAAAGTCTTATTCCCCATTTCCAGGGAAATTGTGATCCTGCAGGCTATTAAAACAAGAAAAATAAAAGTTAAGTAAAAGTCAAATACTGGAAACCTGAAACAAAAACAAAAAAGCTGCAAACATCAGTAGGTAGGACAGCATCTGTGGAGAGAACAGTTAAAGTTTTATTCATCTCTGATGAGAGGAACGATAAGTGCACGAACAACAATGGAAAAAGAGTGGGGTAGAAACAGAGGAAGTATTAGTGGAATGCTGCAACAGATTTACTGAGTGGATAACACTATTAAAGGTGATAGCCTAGTGATATTATTGCTTGACTATTAATCCAGAAACTTAGCTAACGTTCTGGGGAGTCGGGTTCAAATCATGCCACAGCAGATAGTGGAACTTAAATTTAATAAAAACAGTCTGGAATTAAGTATCTACTGATGACCATGAAACTATGGCCGATTGTCAGGAAAACCCATCTGGTTCACTAATATCCTTTAGGGAAGGAAATCTGCTATCTTTACCTGGTCTGGCCTACATATGATTCCAGAGCCACAGCAGTGTGGTTGACTCTCAACTGTCCCCCCAAAGGTAACTAGGGATGGGTAATAAATGCTGGCTAGCCAGCGATGGCCATGTCCCACGAATGAATAAAGAAAACAACTTTGTCTCCTTTAAACAAATGAACAAAGAACATTCAACTAGCTAAAGGAGTATAAAAGATAGGGAAATGCTAAGGAAATGGGAAAGATGGGAAATACCTTGACGATTAGTTTAATAATTAAACCATAAGATGCTAGCAAAGTACACTGGGTTCATTGGCTAAGAAAGCTCAGAAAGAACAGATTAACAGCTTATGTTCTGATGAAGTGTTGCCACAACCAAGACTGGCTTTCCCACACACTAACAATTCCAGCATAGATCATCTGTAAAAGAAACGGAGGATATCGCACAAGTGTGAAACTTCCCTGCTGGGCCATACCTCCTACCAGCTACTTTGCTCAGACTGATATCACAGGGGTGAGGTGTCTCATCACCAAATCACTGGGGTGATTCTCCCATCTCAGCGTAGTGGGCTGGTTTACTCAAGCGCTGGCTTTTTCGCGGGCTTCCTGCTGGGCGCCACGGCCTCCGTGAGTTTCTGGCATAGTCAGGTCCCTGCTGACTTCTGGCATGCAGCTGTTTAAGTTTCGTAAATATGCATTTAAATCTTTAAGTATCATTAGTGAGCCCGGTACTGAAATCTCTGGGCCTGCTAGCCCCTCACCCTAGTCCTCTGCCAGTAGTGTTTCACCCAGGTGTTCCCTGGGCATTGCCACCTTGACTGGGCCTCCTGGCATTGCCCAAGGGGCAAAAGTGGCAATGGCCAGGAGGCACCTTGGGGAGAGTGGGTCTCGCTGCCATTCTGCACTAGGATTGCAATTAGAGGGAGGGGGCCAGCGGTCGGGGGTGGGTTCGAGCCTGCAGGAAAGGATCAGTGCTGTGGGATAATGAGGGTGAAGAGATCGAGGTGGCCGGGGATGGTTGAGGCTGGCCCAGACACGTCTGGGGGGAGGAAGAAGGGTGGGGAGGGGGGAGCTGCATTGCAGGGGTCGCGAGGCTGGCCAGCAATCAGGAGGCTGGCAGACAGGGGCCACTGCCCATGTGCCAATCTTGGCACTGACAGATCAGTGCTTGCACAATGGCCCTCTGCGCTATGCTGCCTGCCTCTCCGGTGGGAATAGACCCCGTCTCCTGATTTTCAATGGGATTCCCAGTAGTGCTCTCTGCAGTGCACACAGAGTGTGGGAGATTCATTTTGAAACACCTGCTGAAAAAACCAGCATGATTTACTCCAGTTTTATGCGAATTCGACACTTACAATTTTTTTGTGAGAATCATCCACCACTGACGCCCCCTCCACTCCTCCTTCACCTTACTCAATTGCTCCCACCTCTCCTGCAGAATCCTGTTTTTATACCATCCATTCAATACAATGACAGACACAGTCGCAGACACCTTCACAACTCTCCTCCCTCAGCCTCTCTACAGAACAACTTTTCATTCTCAATTCATCATGTTCTCTCTCCAGAGGGCTCACTGCCCTTCTATCCTCCTTTCCTCTCCCTGCATATAGATTTCCCCCACCCACATTCACTGTCTCCTTCTTCACCTGGCTATTTCAAGAAGCCTTACTGCTCCCATTAAGCCAATCACAGATAAGGGCAATGAGTGATAGCCTAGCCGGTAGCGGGGGGCGTAGCTCTGCTGATTAAGGATAGCATCACGGTGGTAGCAAGGGATGATAATAGGAACCAAAGAGCAGAAAGTGGAATCGTTGTGGGTGGAGATTAGGAACAGCAAAGGAAGGAAGACGCTGGTGGGTGTTGTCTATAGGCCCCCGAATAATGATCTGGAGGTGGGGCGGGCTGTTAACGCGCAAATAAGTGCGGCATGCAGGAATGGAACGGCGATAATTATGGGGGATTTCAACCTACATATTGATTGGTCGACCCATGTTGGACGCGGTGGGCTCGAGGAGGAGTTCTTGGAATGCTGCCGGGATAGTTTCCTTGAACAGTGTGTGTTGGAGCCGACGAGGGAGCGAGCTATCTTGGATCTGGTGTTATGTAACGAGGCGGGTAGAATTAGGGACCTTGTGGTGAAGGATCCTCTTGGGGAGAGTGATCATTGTATGGAGGAGTTTCTGGTGCAGATGGAGAAGTGGGTTCCCGGACACGCGTCCTTTGTTTGAACAGAGGGGGGTACGGTACGATGACAGAAGAATTGGCGAATGTTGATTGGGGGAGCGCGTTGGAAGGTAAGTCTGCTGAGGAGCAGCGGAGGATCTTTAAGGAGATCTTTCTTGGTGCTCAGCAGAAATTTATTCCGATGGTTAAAAAGGACCATAGGAGGAGAGGTAATAAGCCGTGGATAACGAAGGAGGTGAAGGAAAGTGTTAAATTAAAAGCGGAGGCGTTTAGAGTAGCTAAGAGTAGTGGGCGAGAAGAGGGTTGGGAAAGGTTTAAATGTCAACAAAGATTGACAAAGAAGTTGATAAAGAAGGGTAGGAGAAACTATGAAGCTGGGATAGCGCTTAATATAAAAAAGGATAGCAAGAGTTTTTATAAATATATAAAAAGGAAGAGGCTGGCTAGGGTGAACGTTGGACCCTTAGAGGATGAGAAGGGGGACTTAGTGGTAGGGGATGGGGAAATGGCTGAGGTCTTGAATAACTTTTTTGTTTCGGTCTTCACGGAGGAGGACGTGAATAATTTGCCGGGTGTTAGCGATGGAAAAGTGGTAGGACTGGAGGGTCTCAATGACATTACTGTTACTAGAGAGGCGGTGCTCGACAGGCTGGAGGGACTGATTGCGGACAAGTCCCCAGGACCGAATGGAATGCATCCAAGGGTTCTGAAAGAAATGGCGGAGGTGATAGTGGATGCCTTGGTGGTTATTTTCCAAACATCGCTGGATTCCGGGGAAGTGCCGGGAGATTGGAAAACAGCTAATGTTACGCCGTTGTTTAAGAAGGGTGGCAGGCAAAAGGCGGGGAATTATAGGCCGGTTAGTTTAACGTCTGTTGTAGGTAAAATGTTAGAATCCGTCATCAAGGAGGAAATAGCGAGGCATCTTGAGGGGAATTGCTTGATAGAGCAGACGCAGCACGGTTTCGTTAAGGGGAAGTCGTGTCTGACAAATTTATTGGAGTTCTATGAGGATGTGTCTAGGGCGGTGGATAGAGGAGAGCCGGTGGATGTGGTCTTTCTTGATTTTCAGAAGGCGTTTGACAAGGTACCTCACAAGAGGTTATTGCAGAAGGTAAGGGGGCATGGAGTTGGGGGTAGGGTGTTAGCGTGGATAGAGGATTGGTTGTCAAATAGGAGGCAGAGAGTGGGGGTAAATGGGTGCTATTCGGATTGGCAGTTGGTGACTAGTGGAGTGCCCCAGGGGTCGGTGCTGCGGCCTCAGCTATTTACCATTTATATAGATGATCTGGAGGAGGGAACCGGGTGTATGGTGTCGAAATTTGCTGATGACACCAAGATTGGTGGAACGGCAAATTGCGCGGAGGGTGTGGAGAGTCTGCAGAAGGATCTAGATAGGCTGGGCGAATGGGCCAGGAACTGGCAAATGGAATTTAATGTTGGGAAGTGCAAGGTGGTCCACTTTGGTAGGAATAATGGTAGGAAGGACTATTACTTACGTGGTGAAAAACTGCAACAGGCAACGGTGCAGAGGGACCTCGGGGTCCTTGTGCATGAGTCGCAAAAACCCAGCCTGCAGGTGCAGCAGGTGGTCAGGAAGGCTAATGGGATGCTGGCCTTCACAGCGAGGGGGATTGAATATAAAAGTAGGGAGGTCTTGCTGCAGCTGTATAGGGCACTGGTGAGACCGCAGTTGGAGTACTGTGTGCAGTTTTGGTCGCCGCACTGACACAAGGATATTTTGGCCTTGGAGGGAGTGCAGAGGAGGTTTACTAGGCTGATACCAGAGTTGAGGGGGTTGAGCTATGAGGAGAGGCTGAATAAACTAGGCTTGTACTCGTTAGAGTTTAGAAGAATGAGGGGAGATCTCATTGAGACGTATAAGATGATGAATGGGATGGATAGGATAGAGGTGGAGAGACTCTTCCCGCTCAGAAAGGACAGTAGGACTAGGGGGCACAGCCTCAAGATAAAGGGGGGGCGGTTTAGCACGGAGTTGAGGAGGAACTTCTTCACTCAAAGAGTGGTGAATCTCTGGAATTCTCTGCCCGTTGAAGCGGTGGAGGCTGCCTCACTAAATAATTTTAAGATGCGGGTTGATGGGTTTTTGATAAGCGAGGGGATTAAGGGATATGGGGAGAAGGCGGGAATGTGGAACTGAGACACGACAGATCAGCCATGATCTTATTGAATGGCAGGGCAGGCTCGAAGGGCTAGATGGCCTACTCCTGTTCTTATGTTCAGTGATGCTCCCAACCCAAAAAAGGGAAAAAGCCACCTAGGATCACTTCCTTGTACAGCTTTCCACCCAAATTCATTCTCTCAACCCCACTGCTTCACCTTGCCCCAGGGGAACAAAAGAAACATCTCCCAATTCACTTTACAACCTTGCTTTCAAAAAATCACAACTATCTAGTTTTGGCCACCTGTTCACTGTGAACATTCTGCAGATACCAATTTATTCAACCACATCTTCACCTCCACCTTTGATGCTCTAGTATCCATTAAACCCACGGGCTGAATATTTAGGGTGGCAGGAGCTTGGACCCTGCCCGCTGTGGAGTTGGTGGGGATCTGACTCAGACAGGCTGGCTGCCATTTTACACTCTAATGAGCAGTGATCGGCAGCAGACAATATTCCATCCTCACCTGGATGGAAGTCTTGCCTTGGAGAGTTGCCGGTCAATTCATCCCCAAACCCAGGGAACTGCTGAAGGAGAGAGAGGCTGGTGAGTGTGATCTAATTTGAATTTATACAGGGTTTATTTTATATGTAATGATTTATTTTATTTTGCAAGTTATTTCAGCTAGGAACACAGTGCTGCATATGTATAGTACAATATTTTAATTTGTGTACTGATTTTTTTTTCTTCTGGGTGAGAAATATCTGATGGAACCTAACTCCAGTTTTAACATGGATTCTAATGGGAAACCATGCTTCGCATAGCTGTTTCACTTAAAGTCATTATTTCCAGGAACGCAACCACAACATTAAAAAGAGGACTTACTATACAGCCTAATCCCACTATTTATTTTAGTTAAGCCAGGCAGTGTGATCCACCCATGTGGGTAAACAAAATGTGTTAATTCTTTTCACATTGTTGCACACGGACAAGTTGTACTGTGAATTAGACATATCTGATCATAGCAATTATTGGATTATAAAATGCTAAAACGTACCGGATTTTCCCTTGATAGCTTCATGCGAAGATTTGGAAGGAAATAGGCTGGAACTGTACAAGAAACAAAATAAGCTAAACTTCAAATCCATTATGCAACTTTACTGGCAATTTTAACAAACTATGAAATAAATGAATTTAAGGCCTCCATTGCACTGCTTACAATAAGACTCTCTAGACTTCATCCAGAAAAAGCAAACTGGCCCCAGTGGCTTGCAGAGTTAACTTTACTGATTCAATTATCTGATAGACCTCTGCCGAATAATGTTTTCAGCATCATGTGTTTCAAGCCACTGATTTTGCTAAAAAAAATTAATATTTAATTTTGTAAGAGACACTTATTAAAAGTTTTAATAGGCTTACTTGAATCATAGAATCCCTATTATGCAGGAGGTCATTCAGCCCAGAGTTTGCACCGATCACAATCCCACCGAGGTCCCACTCCCACGGCCCCACATATTTACCCTATTAGTTCCCTGACACTAGAGTCAATTCAGAATGGCCAATCAACCTAACCCGCCCACCTTTGGATTGTAGGAGGAAACCGGAACACCAAGTAGAAACCCACGTAGACACAGGGAGAATGTGCAAACTCCATATAGACAGTGACCCAAGGCCGGAATTGAACCCGAGTCCCTGGCACTGTGAGGCAGCAGTGCTAACCATCGTGCCACCCTACCTTACTTGCTGAAAAGGTTCCCAGCTATTTTTTATTGCATAACTTTTGGAAAGGCTTTTAAGAAGCATGTGAATTTTTGTACTGCATTAGGAAACCACGATATATCTTTGGCAAAGAAAAAAAAAATCTTCTGACTACAAAACCAAAACATTGCAGAATCTGGAAATCGGAAATATAAACTGAAAATACTCAGCTGGTTAGACAGTGTCTGTGGAAAGAGAAATATAGTCAATGTTTCAGGTTGATGACTCTTCAATTGATCTGAAATGTTGGTCAGGGTATTGAAAGGTGGGGGCTGTGTAGGCTGGTGGGTAGTATTTAGAATGGGAAGCCTAGAATTAGACCCAATTTTCCCAGATGAACAAAGAAGAAAGAAGATTACAGCACAGGACCAGGCCCTTCGGCCCTCCAAGCCTGCACTGACCATGCTGCCTGACTTAACTAAAACCCCCTCCACTTCCAGGGACCATATCCCTCTATTCCTATCTCATTCATGTACTTGTCAAGCCGCCCCTTAAAAGTCACTACCGTATCCGCTTCCATTACCTCCTCCAGCAACGAGTTCCAGGCACCCAACACTATGTAAAAAATCTGCCTCATACATCTCTTTTAAAACTTGCCCCTCGCAACTTAAACATATGCCTCCTAGTAATTGACTCTTCCACCCTGGGAAAATGCTTCTGACTATTCATCCTGTCCACGCCTCTCAATCTTGTAGACTTCTATCAGGTCTCCTCTCAACCTCCATCACTCCAATGAGAACAAACCAAGTTTCTCCAATCTCTCCTCATAGATAATGCCCTCCACACCAGGCAACATCCTGATAAATCTTTTCTGCACCCTCTCCAAATCCTTCTGGTAGTGTAGCAACCAGAATTGAATACTATGGGCCCAGTTTTACCATCTGGAGTCTAAGGGGCCGAATCCAGGCATAGTACAGATCTGAGCCTGGAGTCCTCTTTGCAGCGCATCCATATGCTTTTTGCCGGCTCCAGTCTGATTTGCGCTGTGGGCAGGGCTTAGCGCTGCTGGAACGATTGGAGCTCTGAATTGCGCATGCGCAGTTAGAAATGAAAACATTCGAAACAGCACGCCCGGGTCGGGAAGAAAAAAAAAAGCAGAGACAGCAGCTCTGACACAGATCATCCGCTGGAGGACGGAGGGGGAGGAGAGAGCGGCTCTGAAGCTGCTTTGGAGGTTCCCCTGAAAAATCAAAATCGGCTTCGGAGTTTTCTTTTGCAGGTCGCTAGAAGTGTGGATCTGGAATGGACCAGAAGAAGGTAAAATGGGATTTGGTGGTAGAGTTGGATGCGTGGCTCATTAAATCAATTTAAATGCATGCTAATGCACTTAAATCGTTGGGCCGCCCGATTCAGGTGTCTGTAATACTGCGATCTGCTCAGATTCGGGTGCAGATTGCGTTCAAGGCCCAAAAACACACGCAAAATTTTGGTAAAAATCAGGCTCTATATTTGAAGTGCAGCCTCACTAAGGTTCTATAAAGCGTCAACATGACTTGCTAATTTTGAAACTCAATACCCCGGCTGATGAAGGCAAGCATGCCATATGTCGTCTTGACTACCTTCTCCACCTGCATTGCCACTTTCAGTGACCTGAGTACCTGTACACCCAGATCCCTTTGCCTATCAATACTCCTAAGGGTTCTGCCATTTACTGTATGTGAGTTCTAATCTTTTTTTTGTCATTCACGGATTTATCCACCCCGAGGTCAGCCTGATTGAAGGACTTAGCTGCCTGTCGGGCGGGTAGCATTCCGGATCAAATCACAAAACCCCCGGGTGACATGCAGCAATCTGGGCAGGATTTTGATCATTGACCCCAGGGCGGTGGGGTGCCAGGGAGAGCTTAGGCAGCCATGAGGAGACACTCTTGCTCCACCTTGCCCACAAGTGCAGTGCTGTAATGAGTGCTAAAATCTAGCCTGGTAATTCTTATTTCTCTCTCCATAGGTCCCTGCCTGACCTGAGTATTTTTAACAGTTCCTGTTTTTATTGATCCAGAAGATTCCGAGTCATATGACTTTGCGCAATACAGTAACTGAAAGCAGATATTTCATTAAGAACATAAGAAATAGGAGGAGTAGGCTATCTAGCCCTTCGAGCCTGCCCCGCCATTCAGTAAGATCATGGCTGATCTGAAGTGGATCAGTTCCACTTTCTCGCTTTATTCCCATAACCCTTAATTCCCCTGTCTATCAGAAATCTACCTGTGACTTAAATATATTTAGCGAGGTAGCCTCCACCACTTCAGTGGGTAGAGAATTCCAGAGACTCATCACTCTGAGTGAAGGAGTTCCTCCTCAACTCTGATCTAAACTGCCCCCCCCCCACCCCACCCTTATCTTGAGGCTGTGCCCTCTAGTCCTGCTATCCTTTCTAAGCAGGAAGGATCTCTCTCCCTATCCATCCCCTTCATTATCTTATACGTCTCTATAAGATCCCCCCTCATCCTTGCACATGTGCTTCTCTTTCAATGCAGCTTCTGTGACTTACTCGCCTTGAAAAATTCCAGGCATTTCTGGGCCCTGACCAGAACGAATCAGAAGTCCGTTGGGAGGTAGAATCTTCCAGGAAGTGGCCAGCTCAATCAGTGGATTCCCAATGTGGGAGGTCCAGTGAGAGCACCTGTAGTACTCAGCGGATGATAACTCCATTGATAGAGGCGGGCATTGCTGAGGCAAGTAGGGGAGTACGAAGGGATGAAGGCACCCTCAGAAGCCACCTGAAGGAGGTTTGAAAAAAAAAAGGAAGGCTAACAACTCTTTTGGTTATTTTGAGAAACTCCTTCGTGGGAATGGTTATGGCTGAGGGCACAGCTTTTGGATTCATGTGGCTCAAGAATAAGGCTAGTAAACACTGGACTAGTGACGCTCCAGCTGTCAGGAAGTTGTCCTCGGGAGATGTGGTGGGGGGAGGAGGGGGTGACTACATCAGTGGCGCTGGAAAATTTCCACCTTACAAAAATTGTTCCTTTTAGCTAAAAAAAATGCCAAAATAAATACTGAATGATCCAATAATTCCAATTAAGCGATTTCGTAAGACATAGGCTAGGTAGTTCATGCACAATTTTAAATTGAATTAACATGTAACATTAAAATTCTTAGCACCAAGTATTACCTTGGAGAAGGTCTTGCAGGAGACACAGAATAACCACTGCCTTGATGTTGATAACTGACAGCTGTAGAAGGTAAAATGTAAAGACATTAACATATTTAAACAGTGCTCATGACAAGTTCATGCACTGTCAGAAAGTTACAACATATACTTTCATTTATAAAGGGCAAGCTTCCTCAATAGCTGCATTTGTGAGTACCCTATATAATGCAACACTCATTATCATTAATGTTCAGATCAAACATATAGGTTGGGATTCTACTAAAAAAATTCTTAAGTGTTGAATTTGCATGAAAACTGGAGTAAATCATGCTGGTTTTTTCAGAGGGAGTTTCAAAATGAATCTCTGACACTCTCCGCAGAGTGTACTATTGTGAATCATGCTGAAAAGCTGTGGGTGGGACCTATTCCTGGGAGGCTGGCAACATAGTGCTGGGTGGGCCACTGCGAATATGCCAAGATCGGCACACGCGCAATTGCACCTATCTGCTGGCCACCCAATTGTTGACCAGGTCGATCGTCGGCCAGACCCGCAACCACCCGTCCATGGCCCGATCGCTGACATGTCCCCCACCCCCAACATTCCTGGGCCAGCCACCACCCCCCTCCCTCTGGCCCACCTTGATCATCAACACCAACCCTCTGTCACCCCAAACAGGCTGGTACTGCCAAGCTTACAATCCCCAGGGGGCACCATCCCCCGCCGCCCGATCCTCTAGGGGGATGTTCCGATTGCACCCCACTTCATTCCAGTGAGGTCAGGCTGCTAGCTTTCTGAAAGTGGAGAGCTACTGTAAATCCCACTGGAGTGAAATACACCTGACGAGGTGGAAGAGGCTAGCTGGCCCACAGGTTTTAGTCCCAGGCCCAATAATGTTTTTAAATTATATTTTAATTCTCATTTAAGTAATTCATGAAGGTCCGTGTCGGAAATCTGGTGTTGAGAGACGTGCTCCGGGCCGAACACCAGCACAGGTCGTGCTAATCTGATACTGCTGAAATCTCCTATCCCGCTGCGCTAAAAATCAGCACAGTGGGATGGAAGAATTCACTCCCTAAGATGGCCATTTACAAAAGAAACTGCAAAGTTGCTGCATCCATCCAATGATATGCCAGCATTCACCACCACTTTAGTCTCGAAGAGACTTTTTGGCTCATTGAGTCTGCACCAGCTCTCTGACAGTGTATCTTACCCAGGCCCTCTCCGTCACCTTATGCCTGCAATCCCACACATTTACCACGGTGAATCCATCTAACCTACATATCTTGGGACACTAAGTGGCAATTTAACATGGTCAATCCAAGTAACCTAAAGGGCAGTTTTAACTGCTAAAAGAGGCAGATTTAATACGGCTGCCAAAGATATCTGACATGTCTGCACCTGCAAATTCATCAAGTTTCTGGAAGTTTCCAATGTGAGTTACAATTAGGACATGTCCAGGCAGGCCTTCTATAGAATTTCACACCTGCTGATGTCAAGGATGACTTCAAAAACATCTTAAACTTTAAAATGGTTCACTGGCATCCTTATAATAGCCACGTTCCATTTCTATTAGGCTGGAGATGGAGAATCTACAGAGATAATGGGTAGGATTTTACATCCTTGCTCGACCTGAGACCAGAAAATCTCGCCCAAGGTCAACAGACCTTTCCATTGTCTGCCCCTCACCCGTTCTGATTCCCGTGGCGAGCGGGGTGGTAGATTTCCAACGAATGGCTATACCTTCAAGGTGTTGAGACATTTCTTCTAGCTCATTACATGGGAGAATGAATCATTTAGAAGTAATGGCTTTGGGTGTTAAAAAATTAATCATCTAGGCCATAATACAACAGCTGAGGTCTGTCTAGAATGAACTAATCAATTATGTTTTGTCCAATACTCAATCATTATGGAGAGAGAAGTCATATGATTGGGATCTCCAACGTTTTTTGCTGAAATCAAAAAATTGCTCTTGCTTTGGGAGCAGTTTGGAAAATTAACAGAGTCATAGAGATTTACAGCATGGAAACAGGCCTTTTGGCCCAACTTATCCATGCTGCCCAGTTTTTACAACTAAGCCAATCCCAATTGCCCGCATTTGACTCATATCCCTCTAGATCCACCTTCCCCATGTAACAATCTAAATGCCTTTTAAAAGACAAAATTGTACTCGCCTCTTTAACTTCCTCTGGCAGCTTGTTCCAGACACTCTCCACACTAATTGAAAACATTGTCCCTCTGGATCCTTTTGTATCTCTCCCCTCTCACCTTAGACTTCTGCCCTCTAGTTTTAGACTCCCCTATCTTTGGGAAAAGATGTTGGCCATCTACTTCATTTATGCCCCTCATTATTTTATGGATCTCTATAAGATCACCCCTCAGCCTCCTACACTCCAGGGAAAAAAGTCCCAGTCTATCCAGCCTTTCTTTATAACTCAAACCACCAAGTCCTAGTAGCATCCTAGTAAATCTTTTCTGCACTCTTTCTAGTTTAATAATATCCTTTCTATGATAGGGTAACCAGTATTCCAAGTGTAACCTTACCAATGTCTTGTACAACTTCAACAAGATGCCCCAATTCCTGCATTCAATGTTCTGACTAATGAAACCAAACATGCCAAATGCCTTCTTCACCACTCTGTCCACCTGTGATTCCACTTTCAAGGAGCTATGAACCTGTACTCCTAAATCTCTTATGTGTAATATCTGAAAGCAGACAACATCAGTAGCCAAAGGCTGTCAGCTTCTCCACTCTCTCTCAGCTAACTTGAATCATGCCTGCTTATATCCCAGTGTGAAGAGCAAACAAGAGAAATTCTAAATAAGACTTCAAATTCCAAACTAGTGCTTCCAGAATGAAACCAAGGACTAAGCATAAAACTGCCTCAGCCACAAACAGTAAAAAGTCAATCACTGAACTCTATAGATCTTGCCTTTTCTCATTGAATCTTCACTTGATCAAAAATTAACATCCTAAACTCTGTAACTTCAATTTTTGCATGCTTTTTGCTTGCAGACGACAGGTGGAAATGCAAGTTAGAAGAAGGATACAAAATGTTTACAAAGAAATATTGATAGATTAAGTAAGTAAAATATAAAGTGAGATAGAAAGATTTTGCATAGTCCAATAGAAGTGTTGTTTCCTTTTGAACCAATATGCCTATAAGTTGATAGGCATTAATATTTAATAAAATTACTGGAAACGCATCTACTAATTAAACTGATTATCCAGTTATCTTAACCCGCTTACTTACGCCATACGTTTGAATAGGCAGGCAGGAAACAACCAGAATTCAAAGGCTGAGGAATATTTTGGAGACTCTGACCACAATTACCAATCGAAGGGACTGTACTACAATGGAAAAACAATATTCTTTATCAGATTTTATCTTTTAGAGATGACATACAGAACCATCTGAACCGCAAAGCTTTTATTTCAGTCAGTCACAGAGCTGGAAAAGTCTCGTCTGCACTGCAGAAAAGCTCACACTCTCCTACCAACCCCACATTTCTGCTTCTCAATAAAACTTGCCAGCTGTAAACCGACAAGAGTTGCCATATTAGTGGTACATTGATCTTTAATGTAGTGTTACTACATTAGTCAACTGCAGTCCAGTTCATCAATAACATCTATAATCATACTAGGTTTTGACTGTCCAGACTATTTTTCACTAGTCAGATTGAGGGATATGTCAGCTGGTGGTTGGGTTGGTGGTGCCTGGCACACAGAGCATGCAAAGAAAAGGGCGTGGGATTCACATGCAGCAGCCAATGGTTGGTGGTATTGGTGGTGGGTTGTGTGGGGTCACAGTAGAGGTGGGGGGTGTTGGTGGAGGACAGAAACAGCTGATGAGGTTCTAAGTTAACCTGGCTGGAGAGATTGCTTTTGTGAGAGAAAGGATGGGTGGGAGAGTTAGGGATGGCAAGAGTTGGACAGGGCTGATATGGGAGAATGGCATGGGAAAGATGGAATAGTATCAAGTGGGAACGGTAGGGAAGGGAGGGATGGATGATAGAATTGGGTCAGTGTGCCAAAATGGCAGGGATAATTATTTCACAAAAAAACTTATCATTCAAAAGTTATTCTCTTAAAAAAAGATGCACTATATTTAGAATAGCTGACTGCTGAATCAAATACGGACATCAGCATTGTTTCTATTGATGAAGACAACAAACAATATCCTCCAGAGTTTCTGCAATGTCCAAGTCCAATGGAAATGCCAAACTTAAACCTCAAGGAAGGAGCAGTTATTATGCTGCTGCAAAACTTGAAGGAATGCATCATGGAACAACATTGGGAAATTGTTTTCTTTGATGATGCAATAACAGCTACCTAAGGAAATAGTGTTTCTTCTTCAAATAATATTGAGCCTACTGGATGTAAATCCATCTTTTCAACTCAGGAGAATAGTTTTCAATTAGACTTTTACATTCTATGCTAATAAATGAGACAAGCCAGGCTCTTGACAAAATTTGTAAGTATATTTCTAGGCCTCTTTTTACATGTGGGCGCAGTGGCACAATGGTTAGCTCTGCTGCGTCAGGAACCTGGGATCAATTCTGGCCTTGGGTCACTGTCTGTGTGGAGTTTGCACATTCTCCCCGTGTCTGTGTGGGTTTCCTCCAGGCGCTCTGATTTCCTCCTACAGTCCAAAGATGTGCAAATTAGGTTGATTGGCCATGGTAAATTGCTCTCAGTGTCAGGGGGATTAGCAGGATAAATGCTTGGGGTTGTGGGGATACAGCCTGGGTGGGACTATCATCAGTGCAGGATCGATGGGCTGAATGGTCTCCTGCTGCACTGTAAAATTCTATGATTCTTTATGTAGTGTACATCACGCGGTCATGTGAGAAAGTGATGACTCAGCTACATAAGAGGCCACATAGCAGGAGTGTGGGAATTGTTCCTGGGAGCACAGGCAGAGACAAGTCCTTGTTGTCAGTGACTCAGGGAACCCATAACTTTCTATATGTAGCATCTTGAAGAATAAGAAGTTTTGATTCAATTAAAACTTTAGAAGTACTTAGAAGAAATTGTAGAAATACTTTTGCAATAAAAATACTAATTGCCCACAAATGTTTTGCAGGTTGCTGTTTATTTTTAAATATTCTATTACTTCACCACTTTGTAACTTCAATTAATAAATCTTTACTGCATTAATAGAGGTCACACCAAGTATTTAACTTCTAATGATCCATCACAACAGTAATCACCAGCAACAGAGACTTACTTTGGCTGAGAAGATGCAGCGATGGGGTTGGTGGAGTAGTGTCCTAAATTGAAAGGGAAGTAATTAAAACATGTTCTTCTAAAGTACTCTTCACAAACATCAATATTAACATTCCTTTGTACATCATGCCTGTTTTTGCCTTGTGCTTTAACATTAAATATCATGAAATCAAAATACTGCAGAAACCAGAAATCTGAAATTAAAAACAGAAAATGCTGAAATGACTCAACAGGTCTGCTGGCAGAGTCCGTATGACTTCTTTAGAGCTGCAGAAGCTCTCCTCGTCATTGGATAGGCAGTGCTATTATAAACGTAGACTGAACGATTTATGATGGGTACATAAAAATAAGGTTGGAATGTATGAGATTAAAATAGGGTCTGAATTATGTCTGAATGCTTTGTTCCAATTCTCCCACATCCGTTAACTCTGCTTCACCTGCAGACTGCACTTGGGACAGGATTTTTCCTTTTGGTTCAGGACTCCAACCTCAGAATCACGACCCCACACTGTATGGGAAACAGTCTCTTACAATGTCTCTCCACAAATTGATTAGTGGCCAGAGCGCAGGCCAGCTATTGGGCAATCTTTTGAAGCTGCAGGCCCAATCAGAGGCCTTCCAGCTCTGAAGCAGCACCAGCCTGCAGTTCAGTTCAGGAGAGGACACCTCCACCTTGAGGGACAGTCTCTGCCAGTTTTAAAAGGTTGAAATGAAAAAATGACCTCAACAGCTTGTCCGCCATTGTGAAAGGGACACCCTTTCATAAGGAACCTGTGTCTGTAACTGTAAACAGGCAGACGGGGAATGTCTGAAAGCCAGCCTGGAGCCAGTATGGGAGCATTGCAGTAGGCTGCCTTCAGGCAGATGGTCTAGTTTCAACAACTGTGGCGGCATGGTGGCACAGCATTAACACTGTTGCCTCACAGCGCTAGGAACCCAGGTTCAATTCCAATCATGGGCAGTTTGCAGGTTCTCCCCATGTCTGTGTGGGTTTCCTCTGAGTGCTCCAGTTTCCTTTCACACTCTAAAGATGTGCAGGTTAGATGGATTATCCATGCTAAGTTGCCCCTTAGAATCAGGGGGATTAGCAGGGGAAATACTTGGGGTTACTGGCATAGCCCAGGATGGAATTGTTGGTGCAGGCTTGATGGGCCTCCTTCTGCACTATAGGGTTTCTATGATTCTATGATTGCAGGCTGACTGGAAAACTCGAGTCGGCCTCTGACAATAGTTATTCAGTTCCTCAGATGCTTTTGAGAGGTAATCTTACTGGCCCCAATCTTGCCTCCGGGAATGTGATCCAGGGGTAACTTGGTGCCAGAAAATCTACACACTGGCATGACAGTGACACGAATTTTCATGCCTCCTTTTTGTTTTGTTTGTTGTGTTTCGGTCTTCACGGAGGAGGATGTGAATAATTTGCCAGGTGTTAGCGATGGAAAGGTGGTAGGACTGGAGGGCCTGAATGACATTGTTACTAGAGAGGCAGTACTCGACAGACTGGAGGGACTGATTGTGGACAAGTCCCCAGGACCGGATGGAATGCATCCAAGGGTTCTGAAAGAAATGGCGGAGGTGATAGTGGATGCCTTGGTGGTTATTTTCCAAACATTGCTGGATTCCGGGGAAGTGCCGGAAGATTGGAAAACGGCTAATGTTACGCCGTTGTTTAAGAAGGGTGGCAGGCAAAAGGCGGGGAATTATAGGCTGGTTAGTTTAACATCCGTTGTAGGTAAAATGTTAGAATCCGTCATCAAGGAGGAAATAGCGAGGCATCTTGAGGGGAATTGCTTGATAGAGCAGACGCAGCACGGTTTCGTTAAGGGGAAGTCGTGTTTGACAAATTTATTGGATTTCTATGAGGATGTGACAAGTGCGGTAGACAGAGGGGAACCGGTGGATGTGGTGTTTCTTGATTTTCAAAAGGCGTTTGATAAGGTGCTGCACAAAAGGTTGCTTCAGAAGGTTCGGGGGCATGGAGTTGGGGGTAAGGTGTTAGCGTGGATAGAGGATTGGCTGTCTAATAGGAGGCAGAGAGTTGGTATCAATGGGTGCTATGCTGATTGGCGGTTGCTAACTAGTGGAGTGCCGCAGGGTTCAGTGCTGGGGCCTCAGCTACTTACCATTTATGTAGATGATCTGGAGGAGGGGGCTGAGTGTAGGGTAACGAAATTTGCTGATGACACAAAGATGAGTGGAAAAGCAAATTGTGCAGAGGGTGTGGAAAGTCTGCAGAGGGATCTGGATAGGCTGAGCGAGTGGGTGAGGACCTGGCAGATGGAGTACAATGTTAGCAAGTGTGAGGTTATCCGCTTTGGCAGGAATAATAGTAGGAGGGACTACTATTTAAAGGACGAAAAGCTGCAGCATGCTACGGTGCAGAGACACCTGGGGGTCCTTGTGCATGAGTCGCAAAAACCCAGTCTGCAGGTGCAGCAGATGATCAAGAAGGCGAATGGGATGCCGGCCTTTATAACGAGGGGGATAGAATATAAAAGCAGGGAGGTCTTGCTGCAACTGTACAGGGCACTGGTGAGGCCGCAGCTGGAGTACTGTGTGCAGTTTTGGTCGCCGCACTTGCGCAAGGATATTTTGGCCTTGGAGGAAGTGCAGAGGAGGTTCACTAGGCTGATACCGGAGATGACAGGGTTAGACTATGAAGAGAGACTGAATAGACTGGGTCTGTACTTGGAGTTTAGAAGGATGAGGGGGGATCTTACAGACGTATAAGATAATGAAAGGGATGGATAAGGTAGGGGTAGAGATTCTTCCCGCTCAGAAAGGACAGCAGGACTAGAGGGCACAGCCTCAAGATGGGGGGGGGGGGGGGGGGGGTGCAGTTTAGAACAGAGTTGAGGAGGAACTTCTTCACTCAAAGGGTGGTGAATCTCTGGAATTCTCTGCCCATTGAAGTGGTGGAGGCTACCTCGCTAAATATATTTAAGTCATGGGTAGATAGGTTTTTGACAGACAAGGGAATTAAGGGTTATGGGGAGAAAGTGGGAAAGTGGAACTGATCCACTTCAGATCAGCCATGATCTTATTGAATGGCAGAGTAGGCTCGAAGGGCTAGATGGCCTACTCCTGCTCTTATTTCTTATGTTCTTAATAACAATCTATAAAGTGAAATTCAAAATATTGGTACCATGCAATGTGCAAAGTGGGGTCCTTTTTTTGAGAAGAGGCTAAGTGGAAATCTTGGGGGAACAATTCTCCCAAATAAAATTTAAGTTTTGAATTTGCATAAAAACTGAAGGAAATAACGCTGTTTTTGTCAGCAGGAGTTTCAAAATGGATCTCCCAAACTCTAGTGCACTAGTGTAAAACCCGTTGAAAATTAATGGGTGGGGCCATCACCACTGAAGAGGCCAGCAGCATAATGCTGGGTGGGCCACTGCACATATGCTGATCTGTCAGCGCCGAGATCAGCTAATAGCTAGTGCTATTTAAATTGAATGCAAATCTACAAAAGCAACACAGCGGGATGACAGAATCAACTCTCCCCCTTGTGTTTTCCCACTGGAAGGCATTATAAATAAAAAACAGAAAATATATCCCTCAATTTGTCATGCACCTTTCTTTCTTCTGTGCAGCATGAGGTCAGCAAGAAGACTGCTTTTCCTTACAGCCATTGCTAATGCATTGTATAGGAAGACCAGTGAAGAGAAGAAAATAATGGGAAGCTCAAATTCAAAGACGTAGGAGAAAATGGACTGTGTTAAAATCATTCAATATATAAGAATAAAATGCAGTGACAGTAAATTGACACTTTACCTTGTGAAAAAGGAATCTGTGTTGGATTATTTAAGCAGTTCATAAATGATATTCTTAGGTCTTCAATAAGACCTTCCAAATGTGATGTTGGCTGAAAAAAGCAGAATCATCCAAAAAGATATAACAAAGAAAATCGTTACTAGCTTGGCCTTGACCTTTGTATTCTTACTTCCCAGTAATTACTTTACTGCATCTTTTCTTAACCCAAGTTAAGCTTGCATTTTTAATTCTCTCATTTAAATACACACACTAAAGCTACTCCCATATGAATTATGTAATTAAATATTTTTAAAATTCCATTATAATTCTGGGCTACTACCACTCCTACATCATACTTTCACTCTTGTATTTTATTGTACTTGGAGAAACTCTAATACGCATAACTATATCTAATATATCTTAAATAAAAAAGGAACTCAGGGCAGCACGGTGGTACAGTGGTTTGCACTGCTGCCTCACAGTGCCAGGGACCCAAGTTTAATTCTGGTCTCGGGTCATTGTTGATGTGGAGTTCGTACATTCTTGCCATGTCTGCATAGGTTTCTTCTGGGTGCTCCAGTTTCCTCCCACAGTCCAAAGATGTGTGGGTTAGGTTGATTGGCTGTGCTGAATTGAGCCTAGTGTCAAGGGATTAGTGGGGTAAATGGATGGGGTTGTCAGAGTGGTGCCTGGGTGGGCTTGATGGGCTGAAAGGCCTCCTTCTACACTATGGGGATTCTATGAACTATTTGATTGTGTTAAGAACTTTGCAGTTCAATTGTAAAACAGCTATCCAATGGCACAGAAAGACAGTAAGAAATCTCACAACACCAGGTTAAAACCCAACCAGTTTATTTGCTAGTAAGCCCACAAGCTTTTGGAAACGCTGTTCCTACATCACGTGTGTGGAAAGATCAGCGTTTCCGAAAGCTTGTGGGTTTACTATAAATAAACTGATTGGACTTTAACCTGGTGTTGAGAGACTTCTTACTGTGTTTACCCCAGTCCAACGCCGGCATCTCCACATCATGGCTACCAAGGAAAGACAGTGCCAACCTTTTTCTTAAACGTTACTTTAAGATATGTATTTGATGGACATATGGATATAAGAAATAGAAGCAGGAGTAGGCCATCTAGCCCTTCGAGCCTGCCCCGCCATTCAATAAGATCATGGCTGATCTGAAGTGGATCAGTTCCACTTTCCCGCTTTCTCCCCATAACCCTTAATTCCCTTGTCTGTCAAAAACCTATCTACCCGTGACATAAATATACTTAGTGAGATAGCCTCCACCACTTCAACAGGCAGAGAATTCCAGACATTCATCACCCTTTGAATGAAGAAGTTACTCTTCAACTCCTTTCTAAACTGCAACCCCCCCCCTTATCTTGAGGCTGTGCCCTCTAGTCCTGCTGTCCTTTCTGAGCGGGAAGAATCTCTCTACCTCTACCTTATCCATCCCTTTCATTATCTTATACATCTCTATAAGATCCTCCCCTCATCCTTCTAAACTCCAACGAGTACAGACCCAGTCTATTCAGTCTCTCTTCATAGTCTAACCCCCTCATCTCCGGTATCAGCCTAGTGAACCTCCTCTGCACTCCCTCCAAGGCCAAACTATCCTTGCGCAAGTGCAGCGACAGTACTCCAGCTGCGGCCTCACCAGTGCCCAGTACAGTTGCAACAAGACCTCCCTGCTTTTATATTCTATCCCCCTCGTTATAAAGGCCAGCATCCCATTTGCCTTCTTGATCACCTGCTGCACCTGCAGACTGGGTTTTTGCGACTCATGCACAAGGACCCCCAGGTGTCTCTGCACCGTAGCATGCTGCAGCTTTTCGTCCTTTAAACATTAGTCCCTCCTACTATTATTCCTGCCAAAGTGGATAACCTCACACTTGCTAACATTGTACTCCATTTGCCAGGTCCTCGCCCACTCGCTCAGCCTATCCAGATCCCTCTGCAGACTTTCCACACCCTCCGCACAATTTGCTTTTCCACTCATCTTTGTGTCATCAGCAAATTTCGTTACCCTACACTCAGCCCCCTCCTCCAGATCATCTATATAAATGGTAAATAGCTGAGGCCCCAGCACCGAACCCTGCGGCACTCCACTAGTCACCAACTACCAATCAGCATAGCACCCATTGATACCAACTCTCTGCCTCCTATTAGACAGCCAATCCTCTATCCACGCTAACACCTTACCCCCAACTCCATGCCCCCTAACCTTCTGAAGCAACCTTTTGTGTGGCACCTTATCAAACGCTTTTTGAAAATTGAGAAACATCACATCCACCGGTTCCCCTCTGTCTACCGCACTAGTCACAATTAGACAGAATTAGCAGGCTTGCTAATTTTATTGCATATACATGGAGATTAAAAGATTAAAAATGTGGGAAGGTTCAGAGAGAAGGATAAAGAGGGAGGGGGATATCGAGTTTGCATAAAATTACTGGCTCACAACAACATTTCTCTTAAATTACGATGGCACTTGAAAATTACTATAAGGACTGTGTACTTCAGAAGTAATTCTACGTTTACCAACGTATGCATAACTTGGGAAATAATACAAACAAAAAAATCCTCTTCTACCCAGTACCTATATTTGAAAACATTACAATTCATGAATTTACAAAGTAAAAAACCTGATACACTATTTTGTTACAAATTCTTAAACTCCCTTCACACCGCCTTCTAAATGCAACGTTTATAACAACTTTTAATTGTCACTTATACATAATTTGACATGGTCTGATGATTGAATAATATATCTGATGTGTGTGCTTAGAATCATGGAATCATCGAATCCCTACAGTGCAGAAGGAGGCCATTCGGCCCATCGAGTCTGCACTGACAACAATCCTATCCAGGCCCTATAATATTTATTTATTAGTCACAAGTAAGGGTTACATTAATACTGCAATGAAATTACTATGAAATTCCTCTAGTCACCACATTCCAGCGGGTCAACGCACCTAACCAGCAGGTCTTTCAGACTGTGGGAGGAAACCGGAGCACCCGGAGGAAACCAACACAGACACAGGGAGAACATGCAAACTCCACCCAGACAGTGACCCAAGCTGGGAATCAAACTTGGGTCCCTGGTGCTGTGAAGCAGCAGTGCTAAATCACTACGCTATCATGCTGCCCCTAACCACTGAGCTATTGTGCTGTCCCTAACTACTGTGCTACTGCGCCACCTGCCCCTATCCCCATAATTTTCCTACATTGAATTTGGCAATATGGTTTATGTTCTAATATAGCCATCAACCAACACAGTCTTCAAGATCACATTTTTGTGTGTATATTCGCCCAAACCAGTATGTTTCAGACATTTTGTCACATATTTACTTAAAGTATCATCAAGTTTGATGTATGAACAAAATTATAACATATTTTTGCTTACATATTTCCAGTTGCATAAATAACTTGAAGACACCCTGCCAGTGTTATCCAAATGGATTCCAGAGTTTTGGCACACTATTGGTAACTTCTTCATAAAACATTTTGGTGGATTTTGGGGGTGAGTGTTATGCAACCAGATGCTTAATGGAACATCATAAATTAAACCTGAATGTAAACACATTAATACATTGTTAACAAAACTGAAATTGAACATGTAAACCTAATCAATACTGGTTTTGAACCGTTTCACCCCATCATGGTTTTCAGCCCGTCATCAGACCGTAAGATGGAATTTAACTCACAAATAGGACCATTGACACCATTAGTTTACCAGGGAACAGTGCTGCTTCAAGTAAAACCAAACTTGATTGTCAATAGTGTTTCTCAAACAATGTTTCCTCAGACTAGAGAAGCGTCCCAACTATTGGAATTTAACCATTAATCCAAATTGTAATCTAATGCAGATTGAATACTCTTATGTAGATACCAAACTACGTTCTTACCTCTGCATAACACAGGAATAGTGCCACTCAAATTAACAAACTTATTTTTAATGCCAGTTCCACAACCTGGAAGGGAAAAGAAATAGAAATTCATCAAATGGATTTAAAAAAATTGAATGATTTGAATCAATTATGTTTGTTTAGACATAAAGGGCTGGGTTTTAACTCTAAAAATACATGGCTTAAAATTAGATCAGAGGTTCAAATTAAAAAAAAATCTGTGCCTAACCCACTTCCCAATCCACCCACTTCCAAGTTTATCAGATTTGGAATTAAGGGCAAGAAGCAAGATTGCTTCCAGGAAGCGGGTTGGGAATTTCTAATTTAACCTGTATTTCTGTTTAAACCTTGGACTGATTGGATTCCCAGGCCTTAGAAACACAGTACCTGAAGGAAGATGGGGATTGCTTTTGGGGAGAATGGTAGACCCTTTTCAGCTTTGTTTGTGGGCCTGGAGGAGCAGGTGCACTGTTTGGTTTTTCAAGCCCCCTCAATCCCACAATCTAAAGAACACAAGTCTTTGGTGTGGATCCCCCTCAAAATCAGCTAAGCTCCCCACGACACCACTGCTCCATTCTCAGGGGTCAGTAATCAGTCCTGTTGCTGCTCTTTTCTGCTGACTTCTGGACAAGGAACTCATCAAGGATAAAAGACGCATACTAAGCCAGAGTTCCTGGTTTCTAATCTAAAATTCCATCCTCACCCCATCCTTAGCCTATCCCTTTTAATATCCAAGTAACATACTTGAATTTGAGAGAATTGTGTCCCACAATTAGAGTGCACTTTTGTGAATATGCCAGGGACACTGGTTTACCATGAAATATCAAATAATGCTTTTATTTTAGAGTAATGAAAGTGCGCTAGTGGTCAGGCTCAACTGGCTGATTGAATATAATATTTGCACAATGCAGTTTAACAGATGGAAATGGTTTTATTATCTGATGTAGTCAGTGTCTCAACATTTACTGGTAAGCCATGCACTGGTCAAGTGGACTCAGCTTGGATGTCCTCATCCCCACCTTACTTTAGCGATTTCCTCTTGCCTTACAAGCGCAAACACACTGCCCTTACAACCATTGGCTGTGGTGGTTCGCAGTCTCCCAAGATGTCCATATCTTTTGCAATTTTGTGGAATCTGTGCACCATGCAAGTTGTCCTAGGCTCTTGCATTCTGACTTACTTCACCCAGTTTCATCCACACTGCTTTCAAAATTTCAGGATTCATTTTGACCATTTCTTTTAATTTCTCTTCAAATCTTCTTTTTTCTTCCAAAGTGGAAGCCTGAATTGATAGAGATCTCAGAATGTCCCAAAGCACTTCACAGTGAAGTTTTTTTTAATGTGTAAAATGTATGCAGCAGGGTTCCACAAGCTTCAATGTAGCAACAGCCAGTGATGTCTTCCTGAAACTGATAAGTGCTACTGAGTGCTGTGTAAATGCTCTGCTACTGTTCATCATAGAATCCCTACAGCAGAGAAGTTTTCCCTTATCATAAAATGTTGTATTTTCTTTTTAAACTCACCAAAAAACGTAAAATCATAGAACTCTTACAGTGCAGAAGGCCATTCAGCCCATCGAGTCTGCACCGACTGTCTGACAGAGCATCTTTTCGCCACCCTATCACTATAACCCCACACATTTACCATAGCTAATCCATCTAACCTACACATCTTTGGACTGTGGAAGGAAACCACAGCATCTGGAGGAAACTCATGCAGACACAGGAGAACATGCAAACTATACAGTCATCCAAGGCTATAATTGAACCCGGGTCCCTGACTCAGTGGGGCAGCAGTGCTAACCACTGTGCCACCATCCCATTCTCATGCACCCTTAAGCAAAAGGAACTTGCAGTTTACAATAAGTGTTCTCCAGGATCTTTCATATTACATTAACAAATATAGAGTTATGCATTTTAATCATGAATAGAACAAATAAATGTAATTTATCAAACTTTCTCTGCACATACTAAATCATTACTTACAGTAATAGTCAAAACATACAGAGAGATTTCTGTACTTTGTTTGTACATTTTTAAGTTCCTTCACAACCTCTGCTGGATAACAGTAGGAACACTGTAAAAGAAAAATAATAAAGTCACTTACAACATTGCATATTACAAGATCAAAACCTAATTTCCTGTTACTACTAAGTTTTCAAAATCCATAAAAGTAAACCTTAAAAAATAAAGTGTCATTGTCTTCGGGACACGATGCTAGAATAACCCAGCTTCCCAACATAAGCTTCCTCTACCAGCCTCAAGCATCTTTTGTGAACTTTATGAATGGCTTCATTCATGTTCCTAATGCATAACAGTCTGCAAAATAAAACTGGCCAACACAACTGATGCTATTTTTAAAGTCTGATCACTTTAGAAATTTAATGCTCCCTGAAAACCATGGAGCCTATTCCTTCTTTGATTAGTTTGAGGCAATCATGTACTGAGGCTTTCAAGATATTTCCAGGAACATAAACACGAGGAAGAAGTTTGCTGAGTTTCTTTAGAGTCATAGAGATTTACAGCATGGAAACAGGCCTTTCAGCCCAACTTGTCCATGCTGCCCTTTTTTTTAAACCCCTAAGCTAGTTCCAATTGCCCATATCTCTCTATACACATTTTACCCAAGTAACTGTCTAAATGCTTTTTAAAAGACAAAATTGTACCCGCCTCTATTATCACCTCTGGCAGCTTGTTCCAGACACTCACCACCCTCTGTGAAAAAATTGCCCCTCTGGACCCTTTTGTATCTCTCCCCTCTCACGTTAAACCTATGCCCTCTAGTTTTAAACTCCCCTACCTTTGGGAAAAGATATTGACTATCTAGCTGATCTATGCCCCTCATTATTTTATAGACCTCGATAAGATCACCCTTCAGCCTTCTACGTTCCAGAAAAAAAAGGTCTAAGTCTATCCAGCCTCTCCTTATAACTCAAAACACCAAGTGTCAGTAGCATTCTAGTAAATCTTTTCTGCATACTTTCTAGTTTAATAATGTCCTTTCTTTTAGTCTTGGTACAAGGTGAACACTTGTGCCATTCACAGCCAAGATACACCCTAATTCTAAAGCGCTGCAGCTGAGTAACAGCTTCAGAGTATTAGATGTCTTCGTTTGGCTCTAATACTGATTAACAGCACCACCTCACTCCATATCCATGAGAGATGCCATCACAGCAATCCCTCGTTCCTATCTTTGCCGTAGCAAATTTGGCTGAAAATTTTGGGGCTCTTAATACGGTATACGCTCTCAATGCTTATCTTCCTGCTACTGCCTGCCTGTTTTTGTCTCTCTCTCTCTTTCTCTCCAATTCAGGTGGCCATTCCCACAGACTTGAATAAAGGATTTCTGAAGTGCATTCACTTTTGTAAAATAGAGAAGCAAGGCAGCCAATAGGTATAGAGCAAAGCCCAATGAACAAAAACTAATTTTGAATAGATAACTGTTTTAGGAACATTAGCTAAAGTATAAACAGCAGTGTCTGGTTGACGCAATGCATCAAGCGTGTTAGCATAGTGGATAATCTGCTTTTCACCTCTTGCTTTCAGTTTTGACAACTGGCTAGTAAAACTACTGTGAAGAGAGAGCTGAGAGTGTACGCCTCTTCCACCAGAAGATAAGCAAGACAAATGTAAAGCCTCCTTGTGGAGATAGGCAAGGGACATACAGGCCCATCACTCTGGTGCCCACGAATCAGATGCCCAGCAATGGGTAAATAGCAACACTGCCATGTGGGTGTTTTGAGAAAGAAGGTGAGTAAATCCTGGCAGAACATCAGGAGAGGAGTCCAGTAATCTGAAATCTGTCAGGCAGTTTTCCAGCATATCCAGGGGCAGCACTAGTACAATACAATATACTGGTCTCAACCTTTACTTTGGATGACACCAACAATGACAAGGGAGGAGGAGATGGTCCTGATAATACAGCAACTCAGGGTCTTCATACTATTTGCCCAGACCAGTATACTGAAGAGGACACTCCAGCTTTGTGGTGTACAGACTTCAATGCAGCGTAAACACAACTACACTATAACTCCAGATTACAGTGTAGTGTAACCAGTCTGCATTGTAACACCAGATCCCAATGCACGTAAAACGCTCCACGCTGTAACACCAGATCCCAATGCAACGTAAAACACTCTGCCCTGTAACTCCGGATCTCAGCGCAGTGTAAACACTCTGCCCTGTAACTCCAGATCTCAGCGCAGTGTAAACACTCTGCCCTGTAACTCCAGATCTCAGCGCAGTGTAAACACTCTGCCCTGTAACTCCAGATCTCAGCGCAGTGTAAACACTCTGCCCTGTAACTCCAGATCTCAGCGCAGTGTAAACACTCTGCCCTGTAACTCCGGATCTCAGCGCAGTGTAAACACTCTGCCCTGTAACTCCAGATCTCAGCGCAGTGTAAACACTCTGCCCTGTAACTCCAGATCTCAGCGCAGTGTAAACACTTTCACTATCCAGATGCCGCTCTCTGGCTGCTGTGCTGGGGCTGTCCCAGGCGCTGTGCCGGCTCAGTCTCTGTTCCCAGCGCAGTAAGAAGCCCCTGGGTCTAACTCACTTCGATCAAGCCGCGGTGCAGTGAGTTTTCCGGGACACTCAACATCCCCCGACTGCACGGTCCACCCTTCAGCATTCAGAGCGAAACCGGAAACTTCAGAACGTCATGACGTAGCAGAGGAGCACGTGATCTGAACCTGACCAGCTGAGAATTGTTACAACTGGCGGTGCACGTGACTCAGCTAATATGGTGCAGTCAGCTGGTATGGTGCCACTCAGTAGACATGGTGCCTTTTAGAGCAACAATGCAGTATCTAGCTACACCCTTACAAAAACATTATCGGAGGCTGTTCACCTGAATTCAGAATAGGTTTAGGGAAGATTTAATTACCTAGTTCAAATTCATCAAGAGTTTTGTTATAATAAATAAGGAAAAACTGTTTCCAAGAAGTTCGCATCTCAATTCAACAACTTTTCTGCAATGGAAAACATTTGAAATGCTATCCTCAGTTGGTTCCGATTGCGTTACACCAATAGTTATCCAGAACAAGTCAGAAGAATTAAAACCATTCCTAATTCCTGGGTAACTATAGTAGTGACCCAAACCAAAACCCCAGAGGACTTGCCGCAGCTACCCTAATCCTTCACGATTAGTAATTAGGTGCACAAACAGTGGGAGACATCACCCAAGTGAGGCACAGTCTGAGTGAGTATCTTTGAGAATTTGGAATGGGAATTTAGCAATTTAATGCAAAGGGGGAAGTATTTTTCACAGTTGGAGGGAATGAACAAACAGAGTCTTCTGAGATTGTGTAGAACTTCAACAAAAATGGCTTTATTCATGAGAGAGCGCAGAATTCCCAGCTGCAACTACAGCTTGCTTCCGAGCTACTATATTGAGCATCGGTTCTTACAGATTCTTATACCCTTTTCTTTTCATTACAAAGCATTACATTTACATCAGATCATCATACTGTTACTTTGATTGGTTACAGTTCTGTTTTTGATTACATTATAGGGTTCCATTGTCTTTTGTGCTTTAGCTTTAATCATTTTCTGGACATCTACTGCTCCCTGTTTACAATATCAAAACATTGTGTTTGTCAAACTGATTTCGATTGGGCGTTAATTGGCACATCTCCCACATACTTGATTAGTTTTTCAGAGGCACAGCGGTTCCTTTAGACTTTTTGGAGCCTTCATAAGTGATAACATGTTTCTTATAGGTGCTGTAACCTTCGAACGATCTTACCTGGGATGAGACTGGTTTAGTGCCGACTGAGATGTAGTTATTTGTATTTTGTTCTGTCTGCCTGCAGTGAGTGTGGATACTACAATGCTGTCTGTTTAACCCTTTTCTCACATTCCCATCCTACTACAGCTCACACTCTCTGGCTTTGTTCTACTGCATTCACCCTACCGAGAGTGGTCTTGTCCTGCTATAGGAGTAGAGGGGTATTTGGTGAGTATTTCAGCTGCTGCGAGACAGCAGTGGAGAAACAAAAAATGCAGCTGTGAGGCCTTAAGAAACTGGTGAGTTAATTGGCCAGTAAGTGCACAGTGTGAGGGGCAGTATATGAAAAACTTGTCTGGAATAAGGGAAAGTTAGGGCTTAATATATTGAAGTGATACAAGTAGTCCAAAATAAATAGTTACGTTTGAAACGTAAACAAAGGATACCATAGGGTTTAAAACAGTGCAGAGATTTATGGTTATTTAATAAAATATATAAATAAGTAAGTAAGTTAATTAAGTAATTATTTAAAACACATTAAGGGTGGAAGAACAAGTGATGTGTCAAGGTTGCAGCATGTGGGAGCTCTGGACAACATTATGATCCAGGGCAAACATGTTTGCCATAAGAAAAGCTTCAGCTCAGCATAATTGAGCTGCAGACACTATGACACATCAGGGAGGGAGGTATTTACCTGGACATTTTGTTTTAGGAGATGGTCATATTCCTTAGGATAGTGTCTTCAGGTTTGGAAAGTGGCCAGGGATGGAGGGGAGGGTAAAACTGCAGCTGAGGCAGATAAGGGGGCCCAGATGGCAGGTGTGTCAGTTCTCTGCAATTATACAACAGTTTTGAGGTTCCCTCAGCTTGTTTGGATGAGAGTGGGGGCTGCAGGATGAATGAGCTGACTGGCCATGGCACCGTGGTACAGGAAATCATTCAAGTGTGGATATGAGTAAGAATGGAGTGGTAGTAGGGGACAGTATAGTGAGGGAAATTGACACTGTTCTCAGCAGTAAAGAACTTGAGTCCAGATGGCTGTGTTGCCTGTACCAGAGTTCAGGTCATTTGCTCTGGGATGGAGAGGAGCTTGCAGTGGGATGTGGAGAATTCCATTGTTGTGGTCCATGTAGGCACCAGTAACAAAGTAGAATGAGGAAAAAAGGTTCTGCACAGGGAGTTTGAGGAACTAGGCACTAAATTAACAGAATTTTCAGTGTTATACCTATTTGAAAATTGGCATAGAGTACCTAAAATTAGAGAAATGTGGCTCAAAGATTGGTGTAGGAGAAGTAGGTTTTGGTGGGCACTGGCGTCAGTACAGGGGAAAGTGGGGCAGAGTTGGCTGGATTGGACTGGGAAGGAGTTTAACAGAAAGGATGGTTGATCAGCAATGACAGACATTTATGAAAATAATTCCTAACTCATGACAAAGATATATCCCAGTGAGGAAGAAGGATTCTAGGAACAGGATATTCAACCATGGTTAACTAGGGAAGTTAAGAATACTATTAAACTGAAAGAAAAAAATACAATGTGGTAAAAATTAGCAATAAATCAGGGGATTGGGAAAGTTTTAAAAACCAACAAAATATGATGAAAGAAAAAAGAAGGAAAAGATAAACTATGACAGTATACTAGCAAATAAATAAAAACAGACAGTAATATCTTGATTAAATATATAAAAAGGAAGAGAGAGGCCAAAGTGAACATACGCTCCTTAGAGAATGAAACTTGGGAAATAATAATAAGGAACCAGGAAATGGCACAGGAGTTGAATAAATACTTTGCATCAGTTTTCATGGTGAAAGATACTAATAGAATTCCAAAAATATTAAATAATCAAGGGACCGTAGGTGGGAAAAAAATAAATACAATCAACATCACTAGAAAAAAAGTATTAGGGAAACCAGTGTAGTGAAAGGCCGATAAGTCAAGTGGGGAGAGAAAAGAAAATGTAGCCATAATTGGGGATCGTATAGTTAGGGGCATTGACACTGTTCTCTGTGACCAGATTGAGAATCCTGAAGGTTGTGTCACCTGCCTGGTCCTCAGATTCGGGATATTTCATCTGGGCTGTAGAAAAACTTGGAGTGGGAGAATAAAGATCCTGTTGTGGTCCACATAGGTACCAGTGGCATAGGTAGAACAGGAACAGAGGTTCTGCTAAGAGAGTATCAATAGCTAGGAGCTACATTAAAAAGCAGAACCAAAAAGATAATAATCTCTGGATTATTACCTAAGCCATGAGATAATTGGCACAAGGTCAATAAGATTAAAGAGATAAATGCATGGCTCGAAGATTGGTGTGGGAGGAATGGATTTGAATTCATAGGACATTGGCACCAATATTGGGGAACAGGGGACCTGTTGCAATGGGACGGTCTTCATCTGAATCATGCTGGGACCAGAGTCCTGGTGAATCGTATAACTCGGGCTGTAGATAGGGCTTTAAACCAAATAATGGGGGGAGGGTTCAGTTGTATGGAGAATTAGAAAATCAAAGTTAAAGGAGAGGGTAGAAGTGCAGGATAAGGATGAGGACTTTCAACTAGTTAACGGAGCCGAGGGCTCAGGAGAGGTTAGTAAAGTTTCCAGACAATGTAATAGAACAGAGAGTATAAAAGGTGGCAGGAATCTAACCTGAGGCAGAGCAAAAAAAGTGACAAGTATGAGAAGGGAGGTGGTCAATGTTGGACTGAGGTTGTTGTACCTAAGTGCACACAGTATATGGAACAAGGTAAATGAGCTTGTTGCACACATTGAAATTGGCCGGTACAATGATGTGGGCATCACAGACATGTGGCTGCAAGGAGATCAGGGCTGGGCTCTAAACATCCAAGGATATGTGTCCTATCGGAAGGACAGGCAGGTGGGCAAAGGGAGTGGAGTTGCATTGTTAGTGAGGAATGAAGTTAAATCAATAGCAAGAAGCAATATAGGATCAGAAGGCATAGAATCTCTGTTGTTAGAGCTGAGGAATCGCAAATGTGGAAAGACTCTGGTGGGAGTTGTGTACAGGTCCCCTAGCCGTAGTCAGGATGTGGGGCAGAAAATATCAAGAGATAGAAAAGGCATATAAAAAAGGCAATATTACAATAATCATGAGGGACTTCAACATGAAGGTGGACTGGGAGAATCAGGTAGTTAGTGGATTCCAAGAAAAATAATTTGTGGAATGTCTAAGAGATGGTTTTTTGGAGCAGCTTGTGACAGAGCCTACTAAGGAACAGGTAATTCTGGATTTGGTGATGTGTAATGAGGCAAACTTGTTTAGGGAAACTTAGGTGAAGGAACCCTTAAGGGAGCAGTGATCACAATATGATAGAATTTAACCTGCAGTTTAAGAGGGAGAAGCTGGAATCAGCTTTAATGGTATTACAATTAAATAAAAGTAACTGCAAAGACATGAGGGAGGAGCTGGCCAGAGTTTATTGGAAAGGGAGCCTAGTAGGGAAGACAGTGGAACAGCAATGACAGGATTTCTTGGGGAATATTCAGGAGGCATAACAGAAATTCATCCCAAAGTGGAGGAAACATGCCAAGGGGAGGACGAGGCATCCATGACTGATGAAGGAAGTCGAGGACAGCATAAAAGCAAACCAAAAAGCATACAAAGTGGCAAGGATTAGTGGAAAGCCAGAGAATTGGGAAGCCTTTAAAAGCAATAAGGGGGAGAAGATGAAATATGAGTGTAATCTAGCTAGTAATATAAAAGAAGATAGGAAGGGCTTTTTTCAATATATAAAAGGTAAGGGAGAGAGGCAAAAATAGACATTGGACCGCTGGGAAATGAGGTTGGAGAAGGAATAATAGGAAACAAAGAAATGGCAGATGAACTGAATAGTTACTTTGCGTCAGTCTTCACGCTGAAGACACCAGTGGGATGCCAGAACCCCAGGAGAATTAGGAGGTACAGGTGAATGTTGTGGCTATCACTAAGGAGAAGGTACTGGGAAAATGAAAGGACTGAAGGTGGATAAATCACCTGGACTGGATGGACTACATCCCAGGGTTCTAAAAGAGATAGCTGAGGAATTGTGGAGGCATTGGTCGTGATCTTTCAGGAATCACTGGAGGATCCGAGAGGACTGGAAAGTAGCGAATGTAACACTACTGTTTAAGAAGGGACAGAGGCAGCAGACAGGAAATTATACGCTGCTAAGCCTGACTTTGGTCATTGGCAAGATTTTAGATCCATTATTAAAGATGAGATCACGGAGTATTTGGAATCCAATTATTTGGATTTTAGTCCCTTTTATATTCCCAAAACCACTGTGGCCTAAGCACACCCAGCAGCAACAATTGAGAATTCAGGAAGAAAACAATAGAGAGTAAATAGAGTGCCAGGCTTCATATCAGTGAGAATCCTGCCACTTACTCTGCCAACCACATTGTTCCTTGTCCACAGTCAAAATCAGGCCTTTAATTTGAGATTTAAATCCCAGCATCAGGTTAGTATCTCACGTCCATTTGCGTTGGCTCTTTCAATGATGGATGGACATGTACACCCAGATCTCTCTGCCTGAAACTACTCCTAAGGGGGCTACCATTTACTGTATAATTCCTACATGCATTGGACCTTCCAAATGCATTATCTCACACTTGGAAAGCCACAGGGCATAATTTTCTAGCTCTGTTGAGTCTGGCTGAAAGTCAATAGACCTTTGGCTGGGCCGCTGAATCTCTTGTGGCAGACCCCGCCATGACAGGGCTCGAAAGTCCTGGCCATAGTCTTTGTTAAAAAGTGCAATATCCAAACATGAACACTGTATTTTAAATCCTATCATATTTTAAAGTACAGATATTTTAAATAATTTGTTTAATTTTATAGTCTATGCCCCTGATATGTTATATGTTTCTTAGAACTTTAATAATAATTTTCAACATTGCCGTGTTTTGGTATATTTCATCGTGTATGGTTTTCATTTCAAAACTTTTATTTAAGAAAGTGCATTTCTGACATTGTTCCAGGTTTCGAAAAGTGTTAATTTGGTTTTATTTTAACTTTCTTTATGGCCACTTGGTGTCAGTAAAGAGCCATTGCAATATGATACGCATTGAAATTCTCTCTCGTGGATAGCCATTTTCATTTGTAGTTTTTGGACAGAAATCTTTAAAACATGGATATTGTTCTTTTCCCTGCCATTTTAAAACATTTTTTCACTGTAATTTCAGTTTTTGCTCTCTGATAAAGGATTTTGGACAGACAACCTGTAGTTAAATTACTGCCTGCCCTATATTTGGGAAGCAGTGGCGCAGTGATATTATTGCTCTCCTAATAGTCCAGAGATCCAGAGAAGTTGTCTGGGAACGTACGTTCAAATCCCACCATAGCAAATGGTGGAATTTAAAAACTCAATAAAACATCTGGAATTACAAGTCCAGTGATGACCATGAAGCCATTGCTTTAAAAAAAAACCTATCTCGTTCACAAATGTCCTTCAGGGTAGGAAATTTGCCTCCTTACCCAGTAGACATGTGACTCAAGACCCACAACAATGTGGTTGACTTTTAAAATGCCACTTAGTTCAAGGGCAATAATTGCTGGCCCAGCCAGCGACGTCCATATCGGACTCGAATCTCCTATCTTCTATGACTGAATAAAAGAAAATATTGCCACAACTTCACACGTTTTAAATAAGATGCAATTTCTGCTGTGGAGAATTAAAAACTGAGAGAGACTCTGAAGGGAGCTTAGGGGAGGTGATCAAAGGAACGTTGAATAGGTAGGTGTAAGGAGGCTTTTAAAAAATAATATAAATATGAAAAGCCAGAAGATTTTAATAAGGAAATTCCAGAGTCCTGGTTCTAGTGACTGAAGACTGTGGTAAGAGGAAAGAAACTTACTGAAGGTCAGAGTCGAAGGCCCATGTTGGAAAACAGGAGTTAGAAGATGTGCAGAGGTGGGAGAAGGAAAGGTCATGGAGATGTTTTTCAACAATACTTCAATTATTTTTGAAATCAGTCTACTGGAGAACAAACACCCAGTAATGCATAAAGTCATAACTGAACAGGATTTAATGCAGAACTAACTGAAAATGATGGAGTTCTGAACTAGTCGGATGGGTAGGATGATCTTGGTAGCCAGTAAGAAACATTAGGAGAGGGTGGGGTTGAGGAGGGTGGGCATCGGAGAGGATCAGATCTTGGGGAAGTCGGTTAGTTATTGGGGGTGGGGGAGTCCAGGGTGTTGGGGGTTAGGTGAGGGAGTCAGGTGTATGGAAGGAGTTCTGAGTAGGGTTAGGTCTGGGTGCTTACAATAGTTAACACGGAAGTTAGAAGAGGTTTTAATTCTTCTAACTTTTTGGTGTAATTATGACGGTAATCCTGGCAGAACCACCTGAAGTTAACAATTTATATTTTTCAGATCATTCACAGTGCAGGCCAATTCCCAGAAGAAGTTAGCACCTCTGGACAATTGCCTTGCAAATGCTTACTTGAGAACTTCCAAGAGGGATTCCAAAGCACATCTTTGGGGTAACACCCCCCTCCCCCCAAATCTGCCCCCCGCCTCCAAAATCTGATGCTGGGGAGCCCATATTCTATAAAGCAAAAGGCCCAGGTGGAATTGATAAGCCTGGGAGATGGAACATTGCTAGGATTAGTGGGGGGAGGGGGATTGGATAGCAGGAGAGGGGGTTGGGGGAAGGGTTTCAGGAATCGGGGTGTGGGTGTCGTGGAGGGGCATTAATGTCGGGAGGAGGTTGAATGTCTGGAAGAGATGTCCAGGCATAGTATTTTGGGAGGGGTGTGGGGGACAGACGTGGTGAGATGATCAGAAATTATGAGAGTTGGAGGGTTGGAAATTTTGGGGGTGGGAGGGTGGGGTACTGCAGTAAAAAGGAGGGTGTGTCCCCCTTCTTACCAACGCTGTTAGACTGCCAATCTGGGCCTCGATGATCCCTGTGTTGTCTGATCTCGCTCAGCCTGAGTCAGGATGGTCAGATGAATGAGACACAGAAGCAAGTTGGTGCAAATGGGCACAGAGTGGCAATCCAATGCTGATTGCCAATCCAAGGAAGTTACAGCCCAAAGTCTGTGTGGAAAAGTAAGCCCTGAAGCGAGATGGAGTGTGGGCTAAAGTGTGAAATTTCTGCTTGTACCTTGTCATGGATGATTTTAGCACGGTGAGACTGCTCGTCATCAGAATACAAATAGAAGCTGAACTCATGTTTGCAGCTCGTGTCCCTGACAGATAGCATATAAAGGAGACTGCCAAGCTGGAACCTTACAGCGTGCAGGTGATCATGGAGGTATGTGCAGGATGCTGATAATCAAATGCAGCCATGAGCGGACAAGACGGGATTGGTTGGGGAGCAGGGTTAGTGGGTGTGAATTATGTGTCAGTGTCGGGATGTCGTTCATGGCGTTGGTTATTTTGCAGGAGCTGAGGTCTTGGTTTCTCATGCCCACGAGGTGGGGAGCAATTTAGACATGGCAAGAGCCTTATTAAAGGTAAGATGCGGAAGGTATCTGGGATTTTCCAGCTTCTGTAAACAATGGAACCAGACCAATGCTAGGAGTCAGGCACCCAACGCAGGATGGGATGCCAGCACTCCCAGTGGATTTATAGGCCCTCCTTACCTGTCTAAAGTGAGGGTGCACCCAAAAGCTCCACTGCTGAGGACTTCCAAATACCTCCAACCCCCCACCCCCTACCACATGAGTATGAAATGTTGTTTTTCCTCCCAGATTATGAGGAAATGTGAACAATATTTCTTAATACATTCCCCAAAACAAAACTTAAAACTTTGACTATGCTGTAATTTCATATTGAGTTTCTTTAATGTTTCAGCTGAAATAGGACCTAATTTGCTTTATTGGAACCAATGTCTGTTATAATGCAGTAATGATGTGGAGATGCTGGCGTTGGACTGGGGTAAAAACAGAAAGAAGTTCATAGTGCAGTAATACCAGCAGCACAGTCCATCAGATATTGTACATGACAATGCCAAAGTGAATTCCTCTCTAAAACTGAAATTATTGTTTGATCATCTTCATTGAATTCTTTGACGAGGTAACAGAGTGTCAACAAGTGTAATGCAATATCTAGATTTTGAAAAGGCCTTTGATACGGTACCACATAGTTGAATAATTAGTTTGGAGCTTGCAGAGTCAGGTAGCAGAATAGCTTGCTGGCTGTTTGACAAAAAACAGAGAGAAGGGGTGCTAAACTGCCAGTCAGAGTGGCAGAAAGCACAAAATGGGATCCCACGAGGATCAGTGCTAGGACCACAGTTGTTCGCAGTTTATAATGATGATTTTGAAGTTGCAATCAAAAATAGAACTTCAAATTTTTCAAATTGGGATGGATAGTCAGCACTGAGGAGGACAGCAACAATCCAATGGAAAACATCAATAAACTTGAGAAATGAACTTATAATTGGCAAGTGGATTTCAACTAAGGTAAGTGAAAATAAGATTCGAAATGCCTTAGAGGAGAAAAGTGATCTGGAGTTATAGAATCCCTTCAGTACAGAGGAGTCCATTTGGCCCCTTGAGGCCTTATCCTCGTAACTCCACATACTTACTTCACTAATCCTCCAACACTAAGCAGTAGTTTAGCAGGCCAATCCACCTAACCCGCGCATCTTTGGATTGTGGGAGGAAACCAGTGGAAACCCACACAGACATAGGGAGAACATGCCAACTGCACACAGACAGTGATCTGAAGCTGAATTGAATCTGGATCATTGGCACCGTGAGGCAGCAGTGCTAACCATTGTGCTACTGTGGCACACAGATACAATGTACAAATCTTATTACCTTATTAATAATTAAGGATTATAAGGTAATTAAAAAAAAACACTAGGATTTATTGCTTGGAGGATAGAATTGAAATTAGAAAAGTAGAAAAGTTATGTAAAACTAATATAATACCTTGGTTATATGATACTTCAGATACTTTTTAAGTCCTGGTTGTCATACTGTGAAAAAATGAAGTTGAGGTTCCAGGGTAGGCGTTTTGTGCAGGGTTCAGTCTGGGCACTAACAATAGTTACACAAAAGTTAGAAGAGCTTTTAATTCTTCTACCTGGTAAATTGCAATTAAAATTATACCAGATTGAAAATGTTATGTCCGTCAGGAAGGGATGAACAAGCTAAATCTCTTTTCTCTTGAAAAGTGAAGGTGAAGCAGTGGCCTAATAGAGAACTTTAAAATGATGAAAGGTTTTGATTGAGGCATTGAGGGAGTATCTAAATATTACTTGTCACTTACACCCCAAGCCAGAATGTTGTCTAAGCTTTGCTTCATTGGCTGAGGAGTTGTGAATGGCTGGACCAAGGCTGAAATCAGATTAGCAGCTGAGTGCATCTGACAGCATCTGTGGAGAGAGAATAGAGCCAACATTTCGCATCTGGATGAGTCTTCATCAGAGCTCTGATGAAGAGGTATCCAAACTCGAAACATTAGCTTTATTCGCTCTCCACAGATGCTGTCAGACCTGCTGAGTTTCTCCAGCATTTTCTGTTTTGTTTCAGATTCCAGCATCTGACGTATTTTACCTTCATAGAAGCTAAGTGTAGCGGGTGGTACCAAAGATGAACATTGTTAGCAGGCTATTGGTGAGTAAGTACCACTTGACAAATCTGTTGACCACACATCAGCTACAATATGGGAAGGACTCTCAATAATGTAAATAAATTATAGAGTTTAATGGGGCTGAAATGGCTTTAGGCCTATTTGGGGGCCTGGTAAATGAATGCATTGCAAAGGAGGAGGCAGTGTTACCTAGGACTTGAAGTGGAGATGCCGGCATTGGACTGGTGTAAACACAGTAAGAAGTCTAGGACTTGAAGCTAGCCTGCAGTTGATGATTGGGCCATATGAATATTGGAGAGCTGCCTATGGAAATGAACTTGGGGCTGTTTGCCTTCCTGGCATTGAAGCTGGTGCCAATTGCAGCAGAGCTGAGATCATGGTTGCTGCTATTTTGGTTTCTAGTTAGTCCTCTTCATGCTAGCACTTGAAGCTGTTAATCAGGAAACTGTTGCACCAATGAGTGGGTGATTAACTTATATTGGTGGTGTCTGATAGGTGGGTGAAAATAGAATCATCAGCAGATGGTGAATGGAAAACAGTTTATGGAGAGATGCCCACAGAATACAGAATATTGAGAATCAAATTACAGAGTGTTTGGGACTTTAGATCTACAGATAGAAACTTACCATACAGAAACAAATTGGAAATGGCCATTCCTGGAGTTCATGTTTTGATTAAAATATACAGTACTGTATGAATGCAAATCCAGCACTCAACCAATGTTAAATTGACATGATAATGTGGTGGAGAAATGTTGTACAGTCCCCACTATTAACACTGTCTCTGCTTGTCACAAACAGCTCCTATGTCAAGTAAATGCTGTTAGCCTTTACCCATGTGTTACCGTAGGAGTCATTTACAAAGGCGGTGTTTTATAACATGTTAAACATGCCGGCTATTTGAGCCTGTACCTGTTTAAAGGGGTGCGTGCCAACAGTCCTGCTTAATTCACTATCTGTTCAAAAAGAACATCAGAGGAGCAGACGCTGCACTGGAATGACTGCAGTTTCATTCTGTCTTCCTGCCTACAGCACGATACACTGTTTGGATGGAGAATTGAGCTCAGATTCCTTTGATCGACACGTTACAATCTGTCACTGAATCATCAAGGCGCAATTAGATCAAACCCAGGTATTCTTTCAAGAGTATTGGGGGTTCCACTTGAATGCAGAACTTTCCTGCTCACACAAGATGCCCACTTCATGCCCCCCCATGTTTGATCCCACCCCGAGTTAAAAATGACTCTGCCCCGCCACCACCCCACTCCTTCAGTTATAGCTATGGGAGTCGAGATGTACCAAGGAAACTCATCCCCGAGATAGCAAATGTGATGATACTGTGTTGTGCACCTGTGTGACGGTTTGTGCCCGTGTGTGAGGGCTTGTGCACACGTGTATGAGGGTTCAAGCACGTGTGTGTGAGGGTTTGTGCATGTGTGTGAGGGTTTGTGCATGTGTGTGAGGGTTTGTGCATGTGTGTGAGGGTTTGTGCATGTGTGTGAGGGTTTGTGCATGTGTGTGAGGGTTTGTGCATGTGTATGAGGGTTTGTGCACATGCATGCGAGGGTCCATTCATGTGTGTGTGTGTGAGGATTTGTGCGTGTGTGAGGGTTTGTACGCCTGTGTGTGCGGGTTCGTGCATGAGGGTTTGTGCATGTGTATGTGAGGATTTGTGCATGTGCGTGTGAGGATTCATGTTTGTGTGTGTGTTCGTGCACGTGTGCCTTGGCTGATCTGATTATAACCTCAATTCCACATTCCCCCTTACGCTCTATAACATTTCACCCCCTGCTTATCAAGAGCCGTAAAAATATTCAAAGGCTGCTTCCACTGCCTTTTGAGGAAGAGACAACAGACTGGACGCTACATCCAGACTTCTGATGGAAATAGTAAAAGATGTCAAGCTGCACCACGTTTTCAGCAATCAATTCCTTGTCCCCTTCACCGTCAGGTCAGACGGCTTGAAGATGCTAAAGAGATGGCTTGGAGGGACCAGGGCATGCGTCAAAAACTGGAAGGAACTAATAAGTCTAATGAACCAAATATTGGGTATGTTTCCTCGCACCTGATGTCCAGAACCTGGTCATCAGGTGCGAGGCACTCTTGGTGTTGCTGTAAATGGTGCAGATCAGTGGCACAAGTCAGGAATGTGATGGAATACTCCACACTTGCCTGGATGGGTGGAGCTCCAACAACACTCAAGAAACTTGACACCATCCAGGACAAAGCAGCCCACTTGATCAGCACTACATCCACAAACATCCACTTCTTCCACCACTGATTCTCAGTAGCAGTAGTGTATACTATCTACAAAATGCACTTCAGCAAAGATCGTTAGACAGCACCTTCCAAATCCACAACCACTTCCATCTAGAAGGACAAGGGCAACAGGAACATTGGAACATCACCACCTACAAGTTCCCCTCCAAGTCACTCATCATCCTGACTTGGAAATATATCGCTGTTCCTTTGCAGTCGTTGGGTCAAAATCCTGGAATT
Source organism: Carcharhinus amblyrhynchos (assembly GCF_965287045.1). NCBI lineage: Eukaryota > Metazoa > Chordata > Chondrichthyes > Carcharhiniformes > Carcharhinidae > Carcharhinus > Carcharhinus amblyrhynchos. The sequence continues at coordinate 80,327,652 of NC_137331.1, read as the reverse complement.
CTCTCCCTAATGGCATTGTGGGTCGACCCACAATGAGAACATAGACTGCAGCGATTCAAGGAGTCAACTCACCACCATGTTCTAAAGGGAAACTAAGGATGGGCAATAAATGCTGGTCAACAAACAGCACCCATGTCCCACAAATAAATTTTAAAAAATCTGGTCCACTCCTCACTCCTGTGCTGTGGGAATTACCTAAGCCGTATTCCGCTTCATCTGGGGGTCAAAAATGGATTGCATTTGAAGGGAGGTGATGTATAGACCTCTAGATGAAGAAGGGAGGAACGTGCCTAACATAGCCCTAATTCTCCAATGAAGGGTCATCCAGACTCAAAACGTTAGCTTTGCTCTCTCCACAGATGCTGCAGACCTGCTGAGATTTTCCAGCATTTTCTGTTTTTGTTTCAGATTCCAGCATCCACAGTAATCCACAGTAGCTTTTATCGCCCAATCCTGATTGCGAACTTTATGTGTTAGTACCTCAAGCTTTGCATAGATCCTCAGTACCCAAACACCAAGTATCACTGTGTGCTGATGTTCCTAATGTTTTGAGGGATGGTTCTGGCCAAAATCTCCCGTGGAACGCTCCAAGTGCCCTTCCACCTGTCTTTCATGGAAGAATTTATGTAGAGAAACACCTTTGACCACAAGTCCATCAGTTAGTGATCTGCACATAATTCATCCTAGAGAGCCTATGGGAAAAAGAGATGGTGGATCATAGGGTCATACAGTACAGAAGAGATCCTTCAGCCCATTGCATCTGCATTGACAAAACTGCACTAAATCTTCATTAATCCCACTTTCCAGCACTTGGCCCATAGCCTTGAATAAACATATTGTCCCTGGATTAGTAATCCTGTGACCCAGGTAATGCTCTGGGAATCTGAATTCAAACCCCACTATGGCAGATAGTGAAATTTGAATTCAATGAAAATCTGGAGTTAAAAGTCTACTGATCACCATGAAACCATTGTCAGTGTCGTAAAAACGCATCTGGTTTGCCCTTTAGGGAAGGAAATATGCTGCCCTTACCTGGTCTGGCCTACATATGACTTCAGACCCACAGCAATGTGGTTGCTTATTAAATGCTCTCAGGGATGGGCAATAAATGCTGGCCCAGCCAGCAATGCCCTTGTCCCATGAATGAATAAAAATAAATTTCAAGTGCTTATCCACATACTTTTTAAAGTAGTTTCCGTCCTCTAGTACCCGCCCAGACAGTGCATTCCAGACTCTTACCACCCTGTGGGTAAAATAATTTTTTTCCGATCCCCTCTAAACCTCTTGCCTCTCACTGTAAAATTATGCCTCCTTGTTATTGATCCTTCAATTAATGGGAATATCTGCTTCCTATTCACTCTGACCATGCCCCTCATAATCCTCTCAAATTTTTCCCTGATCAGATTTCAAAGTCATTTGGCAGAACGCCTTATCACCAGAAATTTAACACCACAAGAACATAAGAACTAGGAGCAGGAGTAAGCCATCTGGCCCCTCGAGCCTGCTCCGCCATTCAATAAGATCATGGCTGATCTTTTTGTGGACTCAATCCACTTATTCACCCCCACTCACCATAACCCTTAATTCCATCACTGTTCAAAAATTTATCTGTTCTTGCCTTAAAACCAAGCTTGGCTAGTGGTGAGAAAGGCCCTTCCTACATGCCCTGAGTCTCTTCTCATAGAATATAGAACACTACAGCACAAACAGGCCCTTAGGCCCACAAGTTGCACCGATCACATCCATACCTACCAAGCCATAGAACTATTTGTAACTCTCAATCCCATTAAATCCCATATAATCACCCAGAAGCCTTTTAAAAGACCCCAGCGAGTTCGTCTCTACCACCATCGACAGCAGCTGATTCCACTCATTCACCACCCTCTGAGTGAAAAACTTACCCCTAACATTTCCTCTGTACTTGCTTCCCAGCACCTTAAACCTGTGTCCTCTCGTAGCGACCATTTCAGCCCTAGGAAATAGCCTCCGAGAATCCACCCTATCTATTCCTCTCAACGTTTTATAAACCTCTATCACGTTGCCTCTCAACCTTCGTCTCTCCAGGAAGAAGAGACCTAGCCCCCTCAATCTATCTTCCTAAGGCATGCCTCCCAATCCAGGCAACACCCTTGTAAATCTCCTCTGCACCCTCTCAATAGCTTCCCCATCATTTCTGTAGTGAGGTGACCAGAACTGTGCCAAGTGGGGTCTGACAAGGGTCTTATAAAGTTGCATCATTACCTCCCGACTCCTAAACTCAATCCCTCAATTAATGAAGGCCAGTACACCATACGCTTTCTTGACCACATCCTCCACCTGCGAGGCCGATTTAAGAGTCCTATGGACCCGGATCCCAAGATCCTTCTGCTCCTCAACACTGCTAAGATTCCTACCCTTGACATTGTACTCCTTCATCCCATTGGTCCTGCCAAAATGGACCACTACACATTTATCCGCATCAAAGTCCATCTGCCACTTCTCCACCCAGTCTTGCATCCTATCTATGTCACGCTGCAACTTCTGACATCCCTCCAGACTATCCACAACACCACCAACTTTTGTATCATTGGCGAACTTACTAACCATCCCTCCACTTCCTCATCCAGGTCATTTATGAAAATGACAAAGAGCAAGGGTCCTAGAACAGATCCCTGGGGCACTCCACTGGTGACCGACCTCCATGCAGAAAAAGACCCATCCACAACCACTCTCTGCCTTCTGCAGGCAAGCCAGTTCTGGATCCACAAGGCCAAAGCCCCTTGGATACCATGCCCTCTCACCTTCTCAAGAAGTCTTGCATGGGGGACCTTATCAAACGTCCATGTAAACCACATCCACTGCTTTTCCTTTGTCAATGTGTTCAGTCACATTTTCAAAGAACTCTACTAGGCTCGTAAGGCACGACCTGCCCTTGACAAAGCCATGTTGACTATTTCTGATCATTCTAAACTTCTCTAAATGCTCATTGCATTTCTCATCTGCACATTGCCCTCGACATGGTTGCCATGGGGAAGAGACCATTCTCCACCTACTTGTGGAATGTGCCTTTGCAAAAGAGAGAGATTAAATTGTTTTTGTCAAGATTCACCCAGAGTAGCTCCATGACACAAGATTCTGTGCTCTACGGGCTGTTCCGAGGGATGCACTCTGAGTCGAACATCAGCTGTTGCTGGTGAAAGACGTTCTTTCATCTGCCTGAAACTTGTTAACCTTCCAGTGCAAAGAATTGTCCTCCAACAAGTGTTGCAGGCTGGCACATTCCAACATCCAGGACTATGAGGGACACATTCAAGCTTGAGGCAGCTGTCGCAAGGTGCAATGAGGAAAGGCCACTGTATAAGGCCTTTCAGCCAATGTACATCTCAGGGCTTGTAACAAGGCAAAACCCCTCAGACTGTATGCTTACTCCTAACAATGTAAGGAAGCACTTATATGTTTATGGTTTGTTTATGTTTATGTTTATGATTTGTACTCTCTGTAATGAAAATATTGAAATGTTCCCATTACTGAATTGCAGCACCTCAAAGTGCATCTTGATCTCTGGAGAAAATGTGAATATCATTGCACTTTCCTATTATGATAACTTGAAATGTTTTGCAATGTTTCTTTCAACTATTTTATGGATAAAGTATACTTTTCCAAAAACGTGATAGTCTCGAGTCACATGTGGGCCAGACCAGGTAAAGTGGCAAATTTCCTTCCCTAAAGAACATTAGTGAACCAGATGGATTTATATGACAATTGGCAATGGTTACATAGTCATCATGAGATTTGTAATTTCAGATTTTCATTGAATTCCAATTTCACCACCTGCCGCTGTGGGACTTGAACTCGAATTCCCAGAGCATTACCCTGGGTTTCTGGATTACTAGTCCAGCAACAATATGTTCAACCCAAAGTAGATTGTGAATCAATAGGGTTATTTTCAGATGACTTATGCCCCCAAGGGTGGCATGTTGGCACAGTGGTTAGCACTGCTGCCTCACAGTGGCAGGATATGAGTTTGATTCCTGGCTTGGATCACTGGCCAGGAATCAAACTTATATCCCTGCCACTATGAGGCAGCAGTGTGTGAAGTTCGCATGTTCTCCGTGTATCTGGGTGAGTTTCCTCTGGGTGCTCCGGTTTCTTTCCACAGTCCGAAAGACATGCTGGTTAGATGCATTGGCCATGCTAAATTCTCCCTCAGTGTACGCAAACATGTGCTTGAGTGTTGCAACTGGGGGATTTCACAGTAACCTCATTGTAGCGTGAATATAAGCCTACTTGTGACTAGTACATAAACTTTACTTTCAATTATTTTCAGAAAGCAAAGTAAGTAACCGATATTCCCCTAACTGTTAAAAAAAATGCATTTAAAGAGTGAAGGGTGATGGAATTTATGACCTTTACCCTAATTTTGAAATAACCCGGCTGGTATTCACCACACAGCAGCCAACAAGTTATTGTTTTGAAATGATCTCAGTCACGTGGACTCCCACAGCATTGCACTTTAATCTGTTTTTAACTACAAGGGAAGGAATCTGAGGGTATTAGAATTGGTTTTAAAGAACTGATGAGGGCTGCACAATACTCAATGTGGATGACTGTGCAAAAAGTGCCTTACAGGTAATTAAAGCCTGGTGAAATCAAAGGGATAGCTTGCTGTAGATGGAGATTAAATATTTGAAATCTCACATAATAAAGATTCAGAGATCAGACACATTTGTAGTTTGGGAAGAGGTGAACTGTTTAAGCCTTTGGTTGGGGACCACTGCTGTAAAAGGTGACTGTATACTTCAAATCCTATTTTTATTAATTGAGATTAGAAGATTTCTGGAATTTTACTGGTACTTTGGAGCTTGCATTTCTATGAAAACTGTAAATTAATATTGGTCTTAATGTCTGACACTTAGTGACCAAATTCAAATGCATTTAATAATGTTCCCATTTTAAAGTTCATTTAATTAAAAACAAAGTTAAGAAATTGGCATCTTTCAAATCCATCAGATGCGTACTACATTTGAACCTGACACACAATTCCTCACAATGTGACTTCATTATCATATGATAAGGGAGAAGTGGCAATTCACAAGAAAGGAAAAGAGGAAGCATGAATCATGGCAAAGCACTGTTCTACATTTTCTACCTGCCAATTACACAACAGTTTTGGCAAAGACTTGGGGACATACCAGCTGTCCATTGCTACAGTATTGCATGTGACACAGGACTCTTAATTTTCCAATCAATCCAGGACAAAAATGAGTGTGGATGGCAATGCTATTGGTACCAGGAAGCTTGCAGGGTTAAGCCAATTATCCAATTATAGAATCCCTACAGTGCAGAAGAAGGCCATTTGGCCCATCAAGTCTTCAACAGAGCATCCCACCCAGGCCCTGGCCCTGTAACCCCACGTATTTACTTCGCTAATTCCTCTTAACCCACACTAAGGGGCAATTTTACCATGGCCAATCCAACTAAACTGCACATTTTTGGATTTTGGATTGTGGGAGGAAACTGGAGGACTCAGAGGGAACCCACACAAACAGCAGGAGAATCTGCAAACTCCACACAGACTGTCAACCAAAGCTGGAATTGAACCTGGGTCCCTGGCACTGTGAGGCAGCAGTGCTTATCGCTACGCCACTGTGCCGCCAGTTGCAGACCTGGTAGAGCTGAAACTGTTCTTTCTCAGCATCCAGTCACAGGGGATGTCAGATCACTTCGTTCCCAGTGGCCTCTAGGTTACAGCATGGCCGTACAATGGTTAGGACTGCTGCTTCACAGAGCCAGGGACCTGAGTTCGATTCCTGGCTTGGGTCACTGTCTGTGTGGAGTTTGCATATTCTCCCTGTGTCTGCATGGGTTTCCTCTGGGTGCTTCAGTTTCCTCCCACATTCTGAAAGACATGCTGGTTAGGTGCATTGACCTAACAGGCTCCGGAGTGGTGACTAGGGAAATTTCATAGTAATTTCAATACAGTGTTAATGTAAGCATTACTTGTGACTAATAAATAAACTTTATATTAAAAGAAACTGAAACACCTGGATTTGAGGGAAAGCATTGGAGATCAGAGCAGTTGAAACCAGCATACATCATATGTATGCAATAAAGGAGTTGTTTCTTTTATTGTTCACAGAATGTGGGCATTGCCAGCATTTATTGCCCATCCCTACTTTCCCTTGAGAAGTTGGTGGTGAGCTGCCTTCTTGAAACCCCCATGGCAGTCCATGTGGTATAGGCACACCCACAGTGCTGTTATTATATTGCAATTGAACTCTTTGCAGGAAGTATTTTAGGTCTTGTTGGATATTTGAACAACTGACAGTTTTAGAAATTCTAAAGTTTATTTATTAGTGTCACAAGTAGGCAAATTACTATGAAAATCCCCGAGTCTCCATACTTTGGCGCCTATTCAGGTACACCAAGGGAGAATATAGCATGGCCAATGCACCTAACCAGCATGTCTTTTGGACATGGGAAGAAACCAGAGCACCCGGAAGAAAGCCACACAGACGCAGGGAAAACATGCAAACTCAACACCGACAGTGACCTATATCAGGAATTGAACCCAGGTCCCTGGAGCTGTGAGGCTGGCAGTGAGAGCGAGAGAGAACATAAGACACAGGAGCATCATCAGGCCATTCGAGACTGACCCACCACCGTTCAGTACAATCATGGCTGACCTTTTGTTTCAATTCCATTTTCCTGCCTGCACACCACATTCCTTAATTCCCTGAGAGACTAAAAATCTGTTCATCTTGGCCTTTAATATATTCAATGACGGAGCTTTCGCAGCCCTCTGGGATAGAGAATTCTAAAGATTCACGGTCCTTTGAGAGAATGAATTTCTCTTTCCCTCAATCTTCAATGATTGCTCCTTATCCTGAAACCGTGCCTCTGTGTTCTAGGTTCTGCAGCCAGGGGAAATAGCCTCTTAAGTGTCTACCCAATGGAGAAGATGTAGTTAGGACTGTTGATTCAATGAAGATGAGGAGTGGATGTTGTGTATGAAATTGTAACAAGTGACCAAAAAAAAGATTCTCTTTAGTCACCCTTTGGTTTCAACAAGAGCAACATTTTAGGTGGAAAAATATACTTCCTCAGACAAAAACTGACATTGAGTCAAAAAGGAACAATTAGGAAAAGTAACTATAAGCTCATTTAAAACAAAAAGGTTTTAAAGGAAGAAAGATTATTACTGCAAATATATAGTTCTTTGGTGAGACCATACTTCAAGCACTGTATTGTTTTTGTCACCTTACCTAAAGGTGAGAGAGAAAACAGGAAAGATTTCCATTTACATAACACTTTTCATGACAATTGGAAATCTTCCAGTGTTTTATAGCTAGTGAAGTACTTTTGATGTCTGATCACTGTTGTAAGAAATGCATTTGTAAACAACATGTTCCTACAAACAGCAATGTGATAATGACAAGATAATGTGTCTCTGTGATGTTGATTGAGGCATACACAGATGGACACTGGGCTAACTCCCCTGCTTTCTTCAAAATATCACCACAGGATCTTTTACTCCTACCTAAAAGGGCAGATAGGGTCAAAATTTAACATCCTATTCAAAAGACAACACCTGCACCAGTGCTGCACTCCTTCAGCACTGCACTGGAGCTACTTTCAAACACAACTTCTCAAGAGCGCTCCTAATTGTGCCACCTATCGTTTTAATAGGGATTAGGACATTGAAATAAAAACAGGAAATGCTGATAAACTCAGAAGGTTTGGCAGCATCTGTGGAAAGAGAAACAGAGTTAATGTTTTGAATCCATATGGCTCCTCTCAGGTGGCATTGCAGAAAGTTGAACAGGTGGATAACTGCAGAATTGTGGTGGATGGAGGGCAAAGTCTAGCCTGTTTGGAAAAGTGCAGACGTGAATGAATTGGGACAGAGTATATTTTTAAGAGGTGGACATCTGTGATTGTTATGGTGGGAGCAAAATGTCACATGATATGGTATGGTAACAGACAGCTGTGAATATGGGTTAAGGAGAGAGAGAGTTAAGGACAATGAATTCCAAGTGAACAAGATTGATCACTTGGATGAGAGGGCTGTCCTATGAGAAGACTAAGTAGAATGGACCTATATTCTCTGGAGTACAGAAGAATGAGAGGTGACTTTATTGAAATGTAAAATTCTTAAAGCTTGACGCTGCAAATGCTGAGAGGCTGTTGCCCCTGGCTGGAGGCAGGACCAAGAAAAGGAAGTTCATTTCAAGTGCTCTGCTTTTGATGCGACTTCATTTTTTGCAGACGGATATCTTCCTTCCCCAGAGTAATGCAGAATACAGTGATGCCAGGATGTCTTCAGGCACAGTTCCCACAGAGCGTAATAGTGTGAATCTCTGGTTTTTGCCCAGATAGCCCTTGTTTGCTTGGTATACTCTGTACAGTTTTGGTTTCTGTTCCTGAGGACATGCAGGAGGAAGGTTAACAAATTTCACTAGACCGATTTCTGGGATGAGAGGGTTGCCCTATCTGCAGAGATTAAATAGATTAAGTTTATATTCCTTGGAGTTTGGAAGGAGGAGAGGTGATCTAATTGAAACATTCTGAGAGAGCTTGACAGGGTAGATGCTGAGAGGCTGATTTGTCTGGCTGTAGTTTCTAGGACTATGGGACATAATCTCAGGATAAAGAAATGGCCATTTATGATTGAAATAAGGAGCAATTTATTTTCCCTTAGAGGGTTTTGAACATTTGGGAGTGGCACCCAGAAGGGCTGTGGAGGTTCCAACCTTAAAAGTGGGACTTTATGGCGTCCCTCATCCCGAAACCATAAAATCCTGCCCAAGGTCAACGAACTTACCCATTGTCTGCCCCCTTGCCCGCTGTGAATCCCATGATGACGGGGTAGTAAAATTCTGGCATAAGTATATTCAAAGCTGAGATCAATAGATTTCCGGATGTGAGGAGAGTTGACGAATATGAGAACTGAGGGGGAAATGGAATGAGACCAAAGGTCAACCATGATCTTGTTTTATGGTGTAGAGTGGAGGGAGTATATGGCATACTCCTGCCTTCAGTATTCTTAAGAAACGCTTCTCCAACATTCAAACAATCAATGATCACAAATGTTCTTGCCAAGGGTTCTGTTGGTGTCCTAGGATACTGCAGAGATTTCATGATTACTTAGTCCTACAATTTCCTTTCTAGATCATATATTGGTTGGCCATGGTACATCTTAAGATGAAGGCAGTCCAGTGTATGCAGTCATGAATTCAGAAACTGAAATCCTTTCTGATTCATGTAGGTAGCATTATTTTGAATTGGGTGCAAAGAAGAATAGCCCCAGGAACTTCATAGAGTAGATGAAATGATCTATTCATGCAAAGGAAGTTGTACAGTAATTGCTACTTTGGAATGATCAGGAGGCGTTGCCATTAGAAATTATCTTCCTCGCAGCCTTGTGGTTTCATATGTATGTATGAATTTGGCTTCATGTCACTTTGCGGTGTGTGGCACAAATCAACTAAAAGCTCTTTTACGAATGGTAGGGACAATTTGTACATCTCCATTTGTAAATCTGAGTGCACAAATACTAGCAGAAAGTTTCTGGTTCAGCCCAACGTGCCTATCATTCCTCTCTCCATGAAAAAGCATAGATACAATAGGAATGTTCCTGGGGGAAGGACATAGTGATACTGTTGACAAAGAAATGGTTGTGCCTCAATAGTCACAAAAGCTCCTGAACACCTGATCACCAGTTTGACAAAAGAACCTAAGAAAACTTTTGAATAATTGACTGAAAAGTTGTGCAAAAGGTACTTTAGATGAACTTCCATGTACATCTAAGTTCCTGGTAGCTGCAGGTATACATTTTAAATGGACGTTGATGAATTAGTGTTGAGTATGTGTGAAGATTGGAAAATTGTGTAGGTGTCATTCAGCATCCATCCAAATCCCCCACCAGGTACATATTTAATTAGCTATACCCAAATATCTTGGGGAAGAGTGGGGGTGTTGGGACAGAGGTGGTGGGGTGGAGGGGGTCGAGGGATCAGGAGATGGGGACTGCGGGGGTTGGGGGGGGGGGGGGGGGGAGGTGAAGATCAAGACAGGCCAGAAGTGAGATGGGGGAGGGGATGGTGGGAGGGTCAGGGCACGACTGGAGATATCTAGGAGGCCAGCAATTGGGGTGTGTGTGGGGATTAGGGGGGCAGCATTGCAAGGTTGTGGGGCTGAACAGTGTATGAGCTGGCCAGTGACTGGGAGGCCAGCAGTGCAGGGCTACTGCGCATGTGTCGATCTCCGCTATGACAGATCAGTGTATGCGCAGTGGCTTGCTCAGTGCTGTGCTGTCAGCCTCTCCAGCGGGAATAGGCCCTGACCCCAGATTTTCAGCCTTTATCTCCTTGAGGCACTCAGCAGTGCACAGAGTGTGGGAGAATCATTTTGAAAATTCCACTAAAAAAAGCAGATACTCCAGTTTTTATGTGAATTCAGCACTATTTTTGGGAGAATCCAAGCCAATATGTGTGTCTTATACTGAAACCCATTGACATACATCGATGGCACAATATTGAGCATTTAGCAGCATATATAAACTTTTTGTTACAGGTAGGTCATTTGCTTGTTCATAATTCAAAAGTAAAATATATTGAAGCAGAGACCCAGTAGGATTATAAACACCTGTTTTATGTATACCCTAATATCTTAAATATATTTTCAAACTTTGGAATACATTTGGAAAGGTATTTTAAAAGACGTGGCTTGTGTACTTACACTGAAGTTCTATTAACAGCATAAAAAATTATCCTTAAAAAGCTTCAACGAATTTGTTAGCCATGTTGACTTGTCTAAATCAAATTATGTTTTCCGAAGTTCATTGTTAATACTTCCTTAATAATGGATTCCAGCATTTCCCCCAGAAACTAATGTTAGGCTAACTGATATGTAATTCTTGATTTTTTTCTCTTCCTCCTTTCTGGAAAAGTGGAATAATATTTACCAACTTCCAATCTGATGGAACTGGTCCCAAAGTCAATGAACTCTGGAAAATTAGCCAGCACATCCACTATCTCTGTACCTATCGCCTTTAGAACCCTAAGATGAAGTCAGTAGGCCCTGGGGATAGTCGCATTTCAATCCCCTAGGTTTCTCCAATATCTTTTTGATGTTGCTATTTATTTCGCTAATTTATGTGCTTTTTATCCTCCTAGTTTAACATCCATTTCTGGAATGAAACTTGAGTCTTCTACTGTGAAGACAGATACAGACAATGTCTCTGTTATCTCCTCATTCCCCATGATAATTTTATCTGACTCGAATGGCCCCGTGTTAACTTTAGCCACTCTCTTCCTTTTTACATACTTAGTTTACAACCAACTTAGGTGGGATGCCACAAAATTTATTGAGCTTAGACTCATCGATTTGTCACCTTCTGGCTGAGGTGCCACGTAATCGCCACATACTTGGGTGAGGAGGAATGACTAGCTCCATGTTGTTATTAAACCCAACCCTCTGTTTAAAGTTTTAAAGTTTATTTATTAGTGTTACAGGTAGGCTTACATTAACACTGCAATGAGATTACTGTGAAAATCCCCCAGTTGCCACGCTCCGGCACATGTTCAGGTACACTGAGGGAGAATTTAAAATGGCCAATGCACCTAACCAGCACATCTTTTGGACTGTGGGAGGAAACCGGAGCACCCGAAGGAAACACACGCAGACCCAGGGAGAAGATGCAGACTCTGCACAGACATTGACCCCAGCTGGGAATCAGAACATTAGTTGAGTTTCTGGATTAATCGTCTTGCGATAATATCATTAGGCCATCACCTCCCCTAGAAAGGAGGAAATTCAACTCGGTTTTCTTGAGTTAAGGTAGAATAAGTTTATTAAGTTTCTAAAGAAGATAAAGAGAAATGGTATCACATGCATTTACATTAATACGGATCAGAAATACATTTAAAAAGTTACATAAGAACATAATAAGAACATAAGAAATAGGAGCAGGAGTAGGCCATCTAGCCCTTCGAGCCTGCCCCGCCATTCAACAAGATCATGGCTGATCTGTCGCTGCTCAGTTCCACTTTCCCGCTTTCTCCCCATAACCCTTAATCCCCTCTCTTATCAAAAACCCATCAACCCGCGTCTTAAAAATATTTAACGAGGCAGCCTCCACCACTTCAACGGGCAGAGAATTCCAGAGATTCACCACCCTTTGAGTGAAGAAGTTCCTCCTCAACTCCGTTCTAAACCGCCCCCCTTTTATCTTGAGGCTGTGCCCCCTAGTCCTAGTGTCTTTTTTGAGTGGGAAGAGTCTCTCCACCTCTATCCTATCCATCCCATTCATCATCTTATACGTCTCAATGAGATCTCCCCTCATTCTTCTAAACTCCAACGAGTACAAGCCCAGTTTATTCAGCCTCTCCTCATAGCTCAACCCCCTCAACTCCGGTATCAGCCTAGTAAACCTCCTCTGCACTCCCTCCAAGGCCAAAATATCTTTGCGCAGGTGCGGCGCCCAAAACTGCACACAGTACTGCAGCTGCGGCCTCACCAATGCCCTATACAGCTGCAGCAAGACCTCCCTACTTTTATATTCAATCCCCCTCGCTATGAAGGCCAGCATCCCATTCGCCTTCCTGACCACCTGCTGCACCTGCAGGCTGGGTTTTTGCGACTCATGCACAAGGACCCCGAGGTCCCTCTGCACCGTCGCCTGCTGCAGTTTTTCGCCCCGTAAGTAATAGTCCTTCCTACCATTCTTCCTACCAAAGTGGACCACCTCACACTTGCCAACATTAAATTCCATTTGCCATTTCCTGGCCCATTCGCCCAGCCTATCTAGATCCTTCTGCAGACTCTCCACACCCTCCACACAATTTGCCGTTCCCCCAATCTTGGTGTCATCCGCAAATTTCGACACCCTACACTCGGTTCCCTCCTCCAGATCATCTATATAAATGGTAAAAAGCTGAGGCCCCAGCACCAACCCCTGGGGCACTCCACTAGTCACCATCCGCCAATCCGAATAGCACCCGTTGACCCCCACTCTCTGCCTCCTATTTGACAACCAATCCTCTATCCACGCTAACACCCTACCCCCAACTCCATGTCCCTCGACCTTCTGCAATAACCTCTTGTGAGGTACTTTGTCAAACGCCTTCTGAAAATCTAGAAAGACCACATCCACCGGCTCTCCTCTATCCACTGCCCTAGACACATCCTCATAGAATTCCAGTAAATTTGTCAGACACGACTTCCCTTTAATGAAACCTTGCTGCGTCTGCTCTATCAAGCAATTCCCTTCAAGATGCCTCGCAATTTCCTCCTTAATGACAGATTCTAACATTTTACCCACCACAGACGTTAAACTAACTGGCCTATAATTCCCCGCCTTTTGCCTGGCACCCTTCTTAAACAATGGCGTAACATTAGCCGTTGAGTTGTGATGATTTAGGATGTTGACGGGATGCAGTCTATGTGATTCTTTTCATAAGCTTCAGCTGACAAATAGATTCTGTGGTGTAGGTGTCTTGTAGTCAAATTGAGAGACTTTAGTTCTTTTATCATAGAATTCCTACAATACATAAGGAGGCCATTCGGTCCATCGAGTCTGCACTGACTGCCATCCCACCCAGTAACCCCACACATTTACCCTGCTAATCCCCCTGATACTAGGGTCAATTTAGTTTGGCCAATCAACCTAACCTGCACATCTTTACACTGTGGGAGGAAACCCACACAGACATGGGGAGAAAGTGCAAATTCTGCACAGATAGTCACCTGAGGCTGGAATTGAACCTGGATTCCTGGTGCAGTGAGGCAGCAATGCTAACCATAAGAACATATGAACGTAAGAACATAAGAAATAGGAGCAGGAGTGGGCCATCTAGCCCCTCGAGCCTGCCCCGCCATTCAATAAGATCATGGCTGATCTGTCGTGTCTCAGTTCCACATTCCCACCCTCTCCCCATAACCCTTAATCCCCTTGCCTATCAAAAACCTATCAACCCGCGTCTTAAAAATATTTAGCGAGGCAGCCTCCACCACTTCAACGGGCAGAGAATTTCAGAGATTCACCACCCTTTGAGTGAAGAAGTTCCTCCTCAACTCCGTTCTAAACCGCCCCCCCTTTATCTTGAGGCTGTGCCCTCTAGTCCTACTGTCCTTTCTGAGCGGGAAGAGCCTCTCCACCTCTATCCTATCCATCCCATTCATCATCTTATACGTCTCAATGAGATCTCCCCTCATTCTTCTAAACTCTAACGAGTACAAGCCTAGTTTATTCAGCCTCTCCTCATAGTTCAACCCCCTCAACTCCGGTATCAGCCTAGTAAACCTCCTCTGCACTCCCTCCAAGGCCAAAATATCCTTGCGTAAGTACGGCGACCAAAACTGCACACAGTAGTCCAGCTGCGGCCTCACCAGTGCCCTATACAGCTGCAGCAAGACCTCCCTACTTTTATATTCAATCCCCCTCGCTATGAAGGCCAGCATCCCATTTGCCTTCCTGACCACCTGCTGCACCTGCAGGCTGGGTTTTTGCGACTCATGCACAAGGACCCCGAGGTCCCTCTGCACCGTCGCATGCTGCAGTTTTTCGCCACGTAAGTAATAATCCTTCCTACCATTATTCCTACCAAAGTGGACAACCTCACATTTGCCAACATTAAATTCCATTTGCCAGTTCCTGGCCCATTCGCCCAGCCTATCTAGATCCTTCTGCAGACTCTCCACACCCTCCGCACAATTTGCCGTTCCACCAATCTTGGTGTCATCAGCAAATTTCGACACCATACACTCAGTTCCCTCCTCCAGATCATCTATATAAATGGTAAATAGCTGAGGCCCCAGCACCGACCCTTGGGGCACTACACTAGTCACCAACCGCCAATCCAAATAGCACCCATTGACCCCCACTCTCTGCCTCCTATTTGACAGCCAATCCTCTATCCACACTAACACCCTACCCCCAACTCCATGCCCCCTGACCTTCTGTAATAACCTCTTGTGAGGCACCTTGTCAAACGCCTTCTGAAAATCCAGAAAGACCACATCCACCGGCTCTCCTCTATCCACCGCCCTAGACACATCCTCATAGAACTCCAATAAATTTGTCAGACACACACTGTGCCATCGTGCCGTACAGTCATTGTATTGCCTTCAGAAATGGTGGATGCATTGGTGGTTATTTTCCAGACGTCGCTGGATTCCGGGGAAGTGCCGGAGGATTGGAAAACGGCTAATGTTACGCCGTTGTTTAAGAAGGGTGCCAGGCAAAAGGCAGGGAATTATAGGCCGGTTAGTTTAACGTCTGTGGTAGGTAAAATGTTAGAATCCGTCATTAAGGAGGAAATTGCGAGGCATCTTGAAGGGAATTGCTTGATAGAGCAGACGCAGCACGGTTTCATTAAAGGGAAGTCGTGTCTGACAAATTTACTGGAGTTCTATGAGGATGTGTCTAGGGCGGTGGATAGAGGAGAGCCGGTGGATGTGGTCTTTCTGGATTTTCAGAAGGCGTTTGACAAAGTACCTCATAAGAGGTTATTGCAGAAGGTCAGGGGACTTGGAGTTGGGGGTAGGGTGTTAGCGTGGATAGAGGATTGGTTGTCAAATAGGAGGCAGAGAGTGGGGGTCAACGGGTGCTATTCGGATTGGCGGATGGTGACTAGTGGAGTGCCCCAGGGGTCGGTGCTGGGGCCTCAGCTTTTTACCATTTATATAGATGATCTGGAGGAGGGAACTGAGTGTAGGGTGTCGAAATTTGCGGATGACACCAAGATTGGGGGAACGGCAAATTGTGCGGAGGGTGTGGAGAGTCTGCAGAAGGATCTAGATAGGCTGGGCGAATGGGCCAGGAAATGGCAAATGGAATTTAATGTTGGCAAGTGTGAGGTGGTCCACTTTGGTAGGAAGAATGGTAGGAAGGACTATTACTTACGTGGTGAAAAACTGCAGCATGCGACGGTGCAGAGGGAACTCGGGGTCCTTGTGCATGAGTCGCAAAAACCCAGCTTGCAGGTGCAGCAGGTGGTCAGGAAGGCGAATGGGATGCTGGCCTTCATAGCGAGGGGGATTGAATATAAAAGTAGGGAGGTCTTGCTGCAGCTGTATAGGGCATTGGTGAGGCCGCAGCTGCAGTACTGTGTGCAGTTTTGGGCGCCGTACCTGCGCAAAGATATTTTGGCCTTGGAGGGAGTCCAGAGGAGGTTTACTAGGCTGATACCAGAGTTGAGGGGGTTGAGCTATGAGGAGAGGCTGAATAAACTAGGCTTGTACTCGTTGGAGTTTAGAAGAATGAGGGGAGATCTCATTGAGACGTATAAGATGATGAATGGGATGGATAGGATAGAGGTGGAGAGACTCTTCCGCTCAAAAAAGACACTAGGACTAGGGGGCACAGCCTCAAGATAAAGGGGGGGCGTTTTAGAACGGAGTTGAGGAGGAACTTCTTCACTCAAAGGGTGGTGAATCTCTGGAATTCTCTATCCATTGAAGTGGTGGAGGCTGCCTCGCTAAATATTTTCAAGAAGCGGGTTGATGGGTTTTTGATAAGCGAGGGGATTAAGGGTTATGGGGAGAGGGCCGGAAAGTGGAACTGAGCCACGACAGATCAGCCATGATCTTATTGAATGGCGGGGCAGGCTCGAAGGGCCAGATGGCCTACTCCTGCTCCTATTTCTTATGTTCTTATGTTCCTATGTTCAGTGTGCATAATATCCTCTGGTTCCTGTTTCTCAGCATACACACGGTGAGAGAGAGAGAGATAATGCCACATGAATTCCCAAATGTTTGCTTGGTAGGTAAGCAGTCCAACTTTTAGCCGTCAGATCTGTACTCTAAGAAGCTGATGCGTGCTCACTTTATGAGGTCATTCTAGACCTTGCCATGAGCTTGTTGCTATGTCCCTTTGTCTTCCAGAGATGGGAAAGAGATTTTGGATTGGATTTACAAGTACCTTTAATTGTTGACCCACAGGAAGGATGTCCCATTGAGACCTCTGCAGCTATTCCTGTCAATGGCTAACGGTGCATTCATCAGCCATCTTCAGTGTCTCATGTCCATTTTTAAAATATACAACTCAGGTACTTTATAAAAGTGCATTTTTCATTATATGACTCCAAGTTTTTTTCTCTATCATTGGAACAACTTTTATATTGACCCAATCCTCACGCTGGTTACTGTATTTTTAGCAATAATGTAAGCCTCTAATACTATCCCTCATATCCTGAGTGAGCCACACATGGGTCTTTCCTGCTGAAGTTTTGATTCATCGTCTTGTGTGAGTCTCGTCATGAGCAGTGTAATTGATGTGAATTTATAGAATGGCTAAACTATGGCAAAAATGTTTTTGTTCATGGAGCAGTGATTATCAGCACATTAAAATGATTAAAGCATTTCCACTGGAATTATTCACACTCAGCCAAATGACATTTTCATGTCTACACTTATTTGTGTATTGGCAAGGCTTTCAACTGTGAAGTAATTTACAGTTGAATTCAATCCTATATTTCACCCTTGCCCTCACAATAGTCAGTAGATAGTGATCACATCACCTGTCTAGATTTTCTTCTCCCTCACCATGCTAACTGTAAATAATTATTGCAACTTTGAAATTCATGGTTAGTGTGGCTCAGTGCCACACCAGGTAGAGCATTTGCTGTGCATGTGCCGTTTGCTGGTTGAAACATAACCTTAGTGTTGGAGACACTGGGACCGATTCTTCCAGATTGGCGCATGTGCATTGGCCCGTTCAGCACTTTGCTGCTGGCCTCTCCAGCGGGACTAGGCCCCATCCCCTGATTTCCAGAGTGAGTCAGATGAGGGCACTCTGCATGGCACAGAGTGTGGGAGGTTCATTCTGGAAATCAGCAAGATTTACTCCAGTTTTCCCACACGTTGGGGCCTTAGAATTTTTTTGGGAGAATCCTGGCCATTGATTTGGAAGCCCAAAATTTGGTGGCATTCGAGAATTTGTTTGCTAGATCTGGATGTTTCCTTATCTTGGATACCTAGGGCACAAATAGCTGATTAGGTCTGATCTGTTGGTTGGGGAAAATCACTTAGTTTTGTTTTTCACCGGCTGCTAATGCTATTTGGCACACAAGTAGTCTTGTGTTGTTTCAACAGTTTGATACCTTGTTTTCAGATATGCCTGGTGCTGCTTCTGGCATGCCCGCCTTAGTTCTTTATTGATGATTTGGCATCAGGTATATAGGTATTAATGTGCCTCTAATGTAGCCATGTCAAGGACCAAAGTTTGAACATCTATTTAAGTCTGCCTTTAGTGCCGGACACCACCTTGTTATACGAGTTAAAATGAGAGATGTAAATGGTTGCCCAAAAGATGGTTAAACCTGTGGTTGTCAACCAAATTGGCTCCTAACGTTTATTATAATAAGTTGCGCAAAATTCTGCTGATTAATGTTGCAAATACCAACCTTGCCTATCAGGGACCAGCTGTAATGTGGAGAGGCCAGCTTTCGACTGGGGTAGGCACAGTAAGAAATCTCAAAACACCAGGTTAAAGTCTAACAGGTTTATTTGGTAGCATGAACTTTCGGAGAGCTGCCCCTTCATCAGGTGAGGGACCAGCTGAAAAGGAGTAAAGTCATTAATGAGGATTGTGTGCACTCTGTAAAGCCGTGCTCAGCTTTTACTGTTTACTTGTTCCATCACTGCACTGTGCTTGGAAGATGTTCCAAGACTCTTTGTTTTTTTAAAGTTTATTTATTAATGCCACAAGTATTAACACTGCAATGAAGTTACTGTGAAAATCCCCTAGTCGCCACATTCCGGCACCTGTTTGGGTACACTGAGGGAGAATTTAGCATGACTAATGCACCTAACCAGCACATCTTTGGACTGTGGGTGGAAACTGGAGCATCTGGAGAAAACACATGCAGACACAGGGAGAAAATTCAAATTCCGCACAGACAGTGATCCAAGCCTGAAATTGAACCCAGGTCCCTCGCGCTGTGAGGCAGCAGTGCTAACCACTGTGCCACTATGCTGCCCTTGTCAAGACTTTACCAACAATTTATCAGCATTAATTCTGGAGATTCTTGAAGTACTTTCCGTAAAGATAAAAAAGGCCACAAATTCCACCTCTACCCAATTATTATCACCACTATTTACATACATCAAAAACAAACAATGTAAATATGACACAACAAACAGCACTTATTCAAATCTTCATCCCGGTACTTTCCCACACTGGCTATCCTAAAAATACTCTTATACTATCTAAAAACGTAAATCTTTCCTGAGCTCCCATCTATCCCTGACCTATTTTGTTTCACATTTTCCATCCCCTCTTCAACTGTATAAAACCCATAACATTTCTATCTCTCTTCAGCATTGAAGAAGAGCATTGCTGACTCACAATGTTAGCTCTGATTCTCTCTCCACAAGATGCTTCTTCAGCATTTTCTATTCTTGTTTCAGGTTTCCAGCATCTGCAGTATTTTGCTTTTGTCTGCTTTGGTACTTCTTTCAAGTTTGACCTGAGTGGTAGCAACATGTAAGGACTTAACAGCTGAGAATCTGAAGAGGACAAGAAAGCCATCATGAGCTTTAAAGGCTCCGCCATAGACTGCACCAACTCAGCTTAGCCTGAGCATTCTGGGCTGCCTAGCTAACAGACAATTGTAAAGACAATGACGGAACGAGAGATCAGGGAATAGGAATGTTGCTATCAGGAGAGAGACCAATGGGTTCCAGCTCTATGATCCTTATGCCTCTGCCTCAGGGATGTCCAACCTTTTTGCCACATGATGGGCCACATTTCAATTTTTCTTCCTCAATCACTGGGCCTGTGAGCAAATTTTGGAGAGATAAGGCATTGGAAATTTATCTTGCTATTAATTAAGCAACAAAGCAATATGCATTTTATGAACAAGCTTCAGATGAGAGGATGTACTTTTTTGTCACTATTTTGAACACTGATTTAGTGAAATATTTGGCACTGCCTTTGCTTCCACAAATAGTCAATGCCCACAGGAATACTAGTTGACCATTCAGCCCCTCCAGCCTGTGCTATCATTCAGTTAGATCTAAGGTGACCTGTACCACAACTTCCTTTACTTGTTTTAATTCATATCATATGAGATCCTTCTTTATCTAAAAAAAAGTGATCATCTCAGTCTTGAACGCTCCAGTTTCCCCTCAGTATCCACAGATGTTTGGGGAGTGAGTTCTTGATTTCAATTGCTCTTTCTTCATTCCTAATTTCACTCCTAAACAGCCTAGGCCTAATTTTAAAGTCATGCACCCCAGATTCCCCCTCCCACCCCCATCACCACCACCACTTGTTCTCCATTCTCCAACCAAATAAAACACCTTCTCTATCTCATCAAACCCTTTTATTTTAAAACCTCTGTAGCTATCTGTATCCTTCAACGTTCAATTAATTGCTGTTAGTCTCTTTCATTTATAAATCAGGAAAACGTGTCCACTGAAAGGTTTTTAAATTGAAATTCATCAGAGCAGCTATATAACCTAAGATGTTATACATGGAAGATAATGCAGTAGAAGCTACCAAATTAAATGCTTGATTAGCAATTAAATGAGATTATTTAATTGACAAATTTATAAGTATAAATCTCTTTTTTATATAGCTTGACATGTTTCCATTTTTTCCATTCTGCAATCTTCTCTAACTGCATACCTGGCATTTACCATTCACTTAAGTCATACCAGTTCATGTGGACAAGTAAACATCCAAAAACACAAATATTTGACATCCACTTGGAACAGAAATTTTGCGTTGAACTCGAATTATTTTTCAACTAACAAATTAACTTGATTACATGTAACTTTTTGAGTTTATTATAAATTTAACAGCTGTGCGTAGGAGGAGCAAGTGATAAGTGTGCCAGAATCCTGACCATAGTTTGTGGGAAATCAATTAAAGATAATAGTTCACAGCATTTCTGTTAGGAAGAAAAAGAGCATAGTCGTTATAAAACACAAAAACAGTTTTAACAAGGTCAAATTTCCCAATACTACATAAATGCTACTAATTGCTGAGTGCTTTCTAAACCGTGTATGAATGGATAAAGATAGTCCTTTTCATTACCAATGCTAGGAATTTCTCTTACAAAAAACATCATTATTGCAAGACGCCCAAATTTACATTCCCTTCCTGCAGTAACGGCTGTCTGCCAAGACCAAGGTGAAACAGAGTGCAAAGGATGCTGTCACATTTTGCAAGGTCGGCTCATTTAACCTTAGTCATGCAACAATAGTCAGCCCAACTGGATGTGTAGCAGATCAAATTAAAAATATAACTGCATTTAAAGGTAAATCACAGCATATTGGAGTAAATATTCTTTCAGCCCTGATGAAGCTTCAAAATATTTTTAAAATGTTTATCGTATGGTTCAATAACTTTCTGTCCTAAGTCAGGGATAAATTGTGTGATTTAATTGCAGAAGTCTTTCAGGTTGTCTCAAAAGTTATTCTTCTTCCTCCAAATCTAGTAATGAGGAAAAATTCCTCTCTGTCCACTTGGTTGTCACAAGTAAATGGAAATGACAATGAGGGCTACAATAACAATGGCAATAAGCCCACAAAATAGGCAAAACAAAATTTAACAAATATACTTACCTTGAAGAAACATCTTAAATCCAGCATTCAGTGTCACAACATAATTTTAAATGAAAACAGGACCAGAAGATCCAGATACATTTGGACAACCTCCTTAATCAGGACACATCTTTACTGATCCAGACAATCATCCCTGGACAAATATTTCAAACTTATCTTAAAGCTTGATGAAGACTGAAAGAATATCCTAGCATTTTTCATGCTGCAAACTGTAGCATGCCTGTTTTTGTTTAACTTGCCCCCAGGGCAGTTCTGCGCTGCCGCAGAACTTATGTCAACATTAAACATGCGTCTGTTGCGAATTATGTATGAAGATATAATCAAATGGTAGAGCATTATGATCACCAGGTCAAAGAACAACAAATATTATTATTAATTTGATTACTTCCAAGCTGATTTGAAATGGCGAATTAGTGGAATTAAATGCATTAAATGAAACCTCTTTTACAATTACATTGGCTAAACTGGGAAGGATGTGTCAACCCTATACCTGACACCAGACTCTCAAAATAATTTCAAACTCAGTGGCAGCAGGAAACTCCCAAAAGGAGAGTGGAAACATTTTATGGATGTCCTCAAAGCATCCATGAAAATGTCAAACATCCCTGCTGATTCATGGAAGTCCTGAGCTTGCGACTGAACAAAATGGAGAATCTTCTTCAGGAAGACACTGAGCACATCAAGTGGTTTCATTAGGAACATGCAGACGTGAAGTCAAAATGTGAGCGCATGAACCTCCAAACAACTCATCAGGTAGGACTTCAGTCACCATTTCTCCAGCATGTGGCAGAGTCTTCATTGGACCTTATCAGCCATCTCAGAGCCCACTGAATTGGAGCAGAAGCAAGGCATACTTGATCCTGAAGGACTGCTCCAGAAGAGAATGAAGAAGTTATCACTGAATAACAACGTTTGTTTTCATTTAAATGCAAATAAGCAAAGTTCTTCGGCTGTGAGGCTGACAGCATTGGCTGCTGTTTTAGAGTGAGGTGCAGAATCTCAGGGCGAAATCTTACCAGAAAATGGCAGATTGTTGATTCCAGTGAGAAATAGGCTGGATTTCTCTCCACATCTGACCATACTCTGCCACAAAAAAACAGCTAGGTGTGTTTCACACCATCTAGTCAGAGGGTGGGGCCTCAACATGCCAGCAAAACCCAGCTGCTCTGAGATCAGGGTGTCCTGTTTAAAAGGCACCCCGATCAAGGTAAACAATGACCTCCCCTTGCCCCAGGACAACATGAAGGTCTCAACTCCTTGATTGGAGCCGGCACCACCCCCTACCTCCCCAGCCAACCCCTGGCAGCTGCCCATCCCCTGATCGGAGCCAGCACCACCACTTCTGCCTCAACTTTAGACCCCTTCCCCCCCAAACACATAATCAATGCTGGCACACCTTCCCTCAAACAGTCATCACCAGCATTTCCTGCTCTTACATCTGCTCCGATCTAACACAATAAATGAATCCCCCCCCACCATGAAGCTCCTATGCCAAGGGGCAGTGCTGGGGGCATTGTCAGGCCTCTGCCTGGCTATGTCCCTCTGCCCCAGGGATTTTACTCACCTTTATGCTCCTGGGGGAACCCCACGACAGGTTCATATCTGGGTGAATCTGTTGTAAGCCACGCTGAAATGACGCTATGTGACACAGTTTGAATATATAGCAGTATCTATTTAATTATATTGGAAATATATTAAAATTAATTTAAATCACTTGTGACCTCATTGGCGAGGAGTGGCAAAAATCAGAAGTCATGTCCTGGTGTTAAGTTCCACAGCTTTTGGGGTTTCGCTGACTGACTTAAAATCGCCCCATGAATGTTGGGTACATGTCTTGATTGTTGATTTTAAAAGGTGCATTCAGCAGTTTGAGAGGTTGATGGTGGTTGTTGAGTAGGAGGTGGTATCGGAAAGTGCATTTCCTGGCCTTGACCACTTTGAGAGAATTGAAACTGGATGTCTTGCCTACTCTGCATAACCTTAAGCCTATCCTGAAACCACGGATCATGAATCAGCATATCCAGAAAAAAAACTCACTCTGCAGCATATTTTTCAGTAAGTGCAGGTTCATTATTATTTTTTAAACAAAGATTAACAACAAATGACTCTTTTACAATTAAATGAGCTAAACTGAGCTCTCAATCCTGCCAACAGTGGGTGAACAGGGGATTTTAAGTTGGTGGGAGATCAAAAATCAGTTTCCCATGTTGGGATGAATATTTGGAATTCTGATCTCAGATCATTAAAGGCCAATGTGGGGAAATAATGTTGGGAAACCCTTTGCATACATCATCAAAAGTCTGCTTTGGTGAATTCAGTTCCCCACAAAACAGAACGGGTGGCAAGGTGGCACAATGGTTTGCACTGCTGCCTCACAGCACCAAGGGTCCAGGTTTGGTTCCCAGCTTGGATCACTGTCTGTGAGGAGTTTGCACATTCTCCCTGTGCCTGTGTGGGTTTCCTCTGGGTGCTCCAGTTTCCTCCTACAGTGCGAAAGACATGTTGGTTAGGAACATTGGGCATGTTAAATTCTCCCTCACTGTATCCGAACAGATGCCGGAGTGTGGCGAACTGGGGGATTTTTGCAATAACTTCATTGCAGTGTTAACATAAGTCTATTTGTGATACTAATAAATAAACCTTAAAACACCAGTGAGAAATTAGAGCCTTCACTTTTGTTCATTAAAGCCTAACAGACTTTCCCTTTAAGCAGGTCTTGTTATGCCACCTGCCTCTCATCAAATCAGACTAGCAGCAGAGACCTTAAAACAGGTGTAAGGCTCTTTCCATCTGTAAAGGACAGAGGCTCTGTTTCATTACCACTACATGGTGATTTCTTTATTTTCACCAATATGGGTGGTGACCTTCCTGGCTGAACACTTCCTGTCCACTATTTTGGAAGCTGAAGAGACCATTTAGAGACCATGGGCCCTGCACAGTCCTACTGTGGTTAAGGTTACTGACCACACTAAGGTTAAAAACCTGCTAACATCATAGAAGAATAATATAATGTAAAGCAGAATGCACAACTGTAATGGGGGAATTATCGTTGGGAAGGAGTGCAAGCTTTATAAATTTGGTATAGTTTTCCTTTGTGTCTTTTAGTTCCTATGATCAGCAGTTATTTCCCCTGATCTTTTGCAATCTAACCATAAAATTCTTCTTTTGTTACAGTCAGAATTTGTGGTTGCTTTACTTAAATAAGGAAGTTGGCTTTTGCTGCTCAAAGGACATGTTTCTGTTACATATTGTGACATATGACAGTTCTTGGAGTTAATGAGTATTAAGACAAGATTTAGACTAACCAAACTAGTTGGCTATTTGCATCAAGGGCATGATATTTTCCAATTAGGGAATGATAGTTTAGTGGTTATGCCACTGGCTTAGTTATCCAGAAAATGAGTTCCGATCACTCCACAGTAGTTACGGAGTTTAATTTCAGTTAATGAAGAAAAAGCTAGCGTCAGTAATGGTAACCATGCGCCTATTGGATTGCCATGAAGCTCAACTGGTTCACGCAAGCCATTTTGGTAAGAAAATCAGTTACCCCTCACTGGTCTGGCCGTTTTATGATTAGACCCATACTAACATGGTTGATTCTTAACTGCCCTCTGAAATGGCCTAACCAGCCACTCAGTTAGTGAGGGATGGGTAATAATAATGTCCAAATCCAGTGAATGAAAATAACCTTTCCAGATTTTGAAGCCATCTATGCCCAAATATAACAAGATCCTGACAATATTCAGGCTTGGGCTGGTAAGTGGCCTGCATGAAACATTCACATCATATAGGTGTCAGATATCAACGCTAAATGCCATTTACCAGCCATCTCCAAGTATTAAACTATCTCCTCTTTACACTGGATTGCATTACCATTGAATTCCCACCATCAAAATATTGAAAGATAGTATTAGTTAGACATCTAATGGGGACAACTACTTAAGTACTTGGAGGCTGGGTATAGTGGTGAGTGATTCACCTCTTCACTTTCCAAAGTCTTTCCATTATCTACTAGCTACAAGTCATGAGTGTGATGGAATACCTTTCATTTTTCCAGACAAGTGTTCCTCCAACAACACTCAATTAGCACAACATGATCCAGGACCAAGCAGCCTGTTTGATTAATCCTGTCCACCACCGAAGCAATCACTTCTTTCACTATTAGTACACTATACCCAAAGCGTGTACCATCTACAAGATTCATAAAAGGTTTTTCAATGGCATCTTCCAAAGCCACAACTGAGGACTTTATGTTGTTAAACCTGAACAAAATGAAAGCAACTAAATTTAGCCAGGAACTACCAATGATTAATAAATAAGCAATAAAGAGTTGAGAAATCAAATCACTCAATTTTGATGTGAAAACTGTTCATTCTAAATTGGCAAGTGAAGAAGGAGCAGGGCTCCAAAAGCTCATGATTCCAAATTTTAACCTGGTGTTGTGAGACTTCTTACTAGGATAGATAAGAGCAGTCAAATCTTAGTGTTTCCCCCCAGTGTTTTACATAGCAACATATGCAGCGTGTTATGTTACACTGCATACCTGGGCCAGAAACTACGTTTTAGCTTTGGGTGTACTTCTGACTTGAAAGAATATTAAATCACGTATGATAACATTGAGCATGTGTCCCAGTGGTGTTATGCACTCGCCTGATACGATGGTTAGCAGATGCATGAGGGAGTTGGTTGTGTGTCCATCAACAAACCACCAGCCACCTAAGGCACTTAAGAGGACAATTGATCCAATTGTAACATTGTCCGTGCGATTTCTCAGCTGGTGCATAGGTAACATGGGCAGACAACCTGCTCAGTTTTTCATTTTCACTTTTCTCACCAAAGGACAGGATAACATAAAAATAAGCTCAACTGGTTCACGCAAGCCATTTTGGTAAGAAAATCAGTTCAAAATAAGTACTCCGGCCTGAGTACTACTGGGGGGGACAGCTCATCTGAGGGAGGAAGCGATGGCCAGCTCTCTGGAGCTGAGCCAGTGAGCCAAAAAATCAAAAAGGGAAGCAGAAAGGTAGTATTAATAGGGGACTCCACAGTGAGGGGCGCGGACAGGCGTTTTTGTGGACGTAGAAGGGAGTCGCGGATGGTGGTTTGTCTCCCTGGGGCTGGGATCCGGGATGTCTCTGGGCGGGTCCCTGACATCCTGAAAGGGGAGGGTGAGGAACCGGAGGTAGTAGTACATATAGGTACTACTGATGTAGGTAAGAAGAGGGAGGCACTCGTGAAAAAGGACTATAGGGAACTGGGTAGGCAGCTGAGGAAGAGAAAAGCAAAGGTAGTAATCTCAGGATTGCTGCCTGTGCCAAGGGAGAATGAGGGAAGAAATGAAATGAGGTGGAGGGTGAATGCGTGGCTGAGGGACTGGTGTCGAGGGCAGGGATTTCGGTTCCTAGATCACTGGGACCTCTTTAGGGGTAGGTGGGACCTCTATAGTAGGGACGGGTGGCACTTAAATACCAGGGGGACTAGTATCTTGGCGGGAAGACTGGCTAAGGCTACCGGGGGGACTTTAAACTAGAAAGGATGGGGGGAGGGAACTGTGTTGGGGAAACTGGGACGGAGGAGGTTCGCTCCCAGGTAGGGGAGGACCGCAGGCAGTATGGGAGGGAGGTTAGACAGGTGGTGGAGATGGGAAATGCCCAGACTGAGGGGCTGAAGTGTATATATTTTAATGCAAGGAGTATAGTGAATAAGGTAGATGAGCTTAGGGCGTGGATAGCTGTTTGGGATTGTGATGTGGTGGCCATTACGGAGACTTGGATGTCTCAGGGACAGGACTGGGTACTTCAGGTGCCAGGCTTCAGGTGCTTCAGGAAGGACAGGGAGGGTGGCAGAAGGGGTGGTGGCGTGGCACTGTTGATCAGGGATAGTGTCATGGCTACAGAGAAAGAGGATGTCGTGGAGGGATTGTCTACAGAATCTCTGTGGGTGGAAGTTAGGAACAGCAAAGGGTCAAAAACTTTGCTGGGTGTAATCTATAGGCCGCCCAATAGTGACAGGGAAGTTGAAGTGCAAATAGGGAAACAGATTCTGGAGAGATGTTTTAATAACAGAGTTGTTGTGATGGGAGACTTCAATTTCCCAAACATCGACTGGAATATCCCTAGGGTAAGGGGTATAGATGGGGAGGAGTTTGTTAGGTGTGTTCAGGAGGGTTTCCTGACGCAGTATGTGGACAAGCCTACGAGGGGAGAGGCTGTACTTGACCTGGTACTGGCGAATGAACCAGGGCAGGTGATGGATCTTTCGGTAGGAGAGCATCTTGGATATGGTGACCATAATTCTATCTCCTTCACAATTGCGTTGGAACGAGATAGGATCAGGCAGGTTAGGAAGGTGTTTGTCTGGGGTAAGGGGAGATACGAAGAAGTCAGGAAGTTACTTGGACAAATAAACTGGAAGGAGGCGTTCTTAGGGAAAAGTACCGAAGGAAGGTGGCAGATATTCAAGGAATGTGTGTCTGGAGCTCTGAATGACAACGTTCCGATGAGACGAGGGGGTTTTGGTGGGTCGAGGGAACCGTGGTGCACAAAGGATGTGTTGAACCTAGTCAGGAAGAAAAGGAAGGTGTACAAGAGGTTCAGGGAATTAGGAGATGTTAAAGATCTTGAGGAGTATAAGGACTGTAGGAGGGAACTTAAAAGGGAAATTAGGAGAGCCAGAAGGGGTCATGAGAAGACCTTGGCGGGTAAGATTAAGGAGAATCCCAAGGCCTTCTATAAATATGTGAAAGGTAAAAGGATAAGAAGAGAAGGGATAGGACCTATAAAAGGTGAGGGGGGAAAGGTTTGTGTGGAACCAGAAGAAATGGCGGAGGTGCTTAACGAGTACTTCGCCTCAGTATTCACGGTGGAAGCCGATCTGGGAGATTTTGTTATGGATTTGCAGCAGATGGAAAGGATTGAGTACGTGAATATTAAGGAGGAGGATGTATTGGAACTTTTGAATTCTATCAAGGTAGATAAGTCGCCGGGACCAGATGGGATGTACCCCAGGATACTGTGGGAGGCGAGGGAAGAGATTGCAGAGCCCCTGGCGATGATCTTTGCGTCGTCAATGGAGACGGGAGAGGTTCCAGAGGATTGGAGGATTGCAGATGTAGTTCCTATTTTTAAGAAAGGGAACAGAGATAGCCCGGGAAATTACCGACCGGTGAGTCTGACCTCAGTGGTTGGTAAGCTGATGGAGAGGCTTCTGAGGGACAAGATTTACGAACATTTGGAGAGGTTTGACATGATCAGGAATAGTCAGCATGGATTTGTCAAGGGCAGGTCGTGCCTTACAAGCCTAGTTGAGTTCTTCGATAATGTGACTGAACACATTGACGAAGGAAGTGCCGTGGACGTAGTGTACATGGACTTCAGCAAGGCGTTTGATAAGGTCCCCCATGCAAGACTTCTTGAGAAGGTGAGAGGGCATGGGATCCAAGGGCCTTTGGCCTTGTGGATCCAGAACTGGCTTGCCTGCAGAAGGCAGAGAGTGGTTGTGGATGGGGCTTTTTCTGAATGGAGGTCAGTCACCAGCGGAGTGCCTCAGGGATCTGTTCTGGGACCCTTGTTCTTTGTCATTTTCATAAATGACCTGGATGAGGAAGTGGAGGGATGGGTAAGTAAGTTCGCTGATGACACGAAGGTCGGTGGTGTTGTGGATGATCTGGAAGGATGGCAAAAGTTGCAGCAGGACATAGATAGGATGCAGGACTGGGCGGAGAAGTGGCAGATGGACTTCAACGCGGATAAATGTGTAGTCGTCCATTTTGGCAGAACCAACGGGATGAACGAGTACACTATCAAGGGCAGAAGTCTGAGTAGTGTTGAGGAGCAGAAGGATCTTGGGGTCCGGGTCCACGGGACTCTTAAATCGGCCTCGCAGGTGGAGGAGGTGGTCAAGAAAGCGTATGGTGTACTGGCCTTCATTAATCGAGGGATTGAGTTTAGGAGTCGGGAGGTAATGCTGGAACTTTATAAGACCCTTGTCAGGCCTCATTTGGAGTATTGTGCGCAGTTCTGGTCGCCTCACTATAGGAAAGATGTAGAAGCTATTGAAAGGGTGCAGAGGAGATTTACAAGGATGTTGCCTGGACTGGGAGGCATGCCTTATGAAGTTAGGTTGAGGGAGCTGGGACTCTTTTCCCTGGAGAGACGAAGGTTGAGAGGCGACCTGATAGAAGTTTACAAAATGTTGAGAGGAATAGATAGGGTGGACTCTCAGAGGCTATTTCCCCGGTTTGAAATGGTCGCTACGAGAGGACACAGATTTAAGGTGCGGGGAGGGAGGTTCAGAAGTGATGTTAGGGGTAAGTTTTTCACTCAGAGGGTGGTGAGTGAATGGAATCGGCTGCCGTCAGTGGTGGTGGAGGCGAAGGCGAACTCGCTGGGGTCTTTTAAAAGACTTCTGGATGAGTATATGGAGTTTAATGAGATTGAGGGTTATAGATAGGTCTGTAGGTTGGTAGGTGATGTGATCGGCGCAACTTGTGGGCCGAAGGGCCTGTTTGTGCTGTAGTGTTCTATGTTCTATGTTCTAACATGCTACTGGAGCTTTGGGCGTGTGAGTTGTTAGGAGTTCAGGTGAGAGTTTGCTGTTGCTTTATTGTTGAAATTTCAGACATTTTTTCTCTATTTTCTTTTTGTTTTGTTTGCCTTGTTCTGAGGACACTTTGTGAACTCTTTCGGAGCATTTCTGTCCATTGCAGCCTCAGTATATAGGACAATGCCATCTGCATCTCAGCAGACGGTGATTGTGTACGTCGCTGGGAGCACCTCCTCTAAAGAGAAAGAGAGGGGTAGAAGGGAGAAAAGGCCAAGAGTCCGCAGAGGAGAGGGCTGTGGGAGGAGAAGTGCTTTGTTGCATACATATACTCTCTCTACTCTTTATTCATTCCATGTACTAATTTCCAATGATATAATTCATAATTTAATCAACTTCTATGACTGCTGAGAGATTGAAGTCAATGCATTTCTATTCCTTGTCATGCCTGAAGATGCCAAGTTAATATGTTTTCTAATTCACATTGAGCAATGAGTGGTCAAAGGCATGCCAGCAGATTCAGCTTTACAGCAGGTGGAGCTACAGAGCTTCTACCTTGCCCAGGGCAGGTACCAAAATATTTCCTCCAACATCAGGCATGTTTTAAAATAGCTGGGTTGTGGCATTTTATTCGTAGTGCAATTCTAGAGAAGGGAGAGTAACAGGGACTAACATATGCCAATTTGGTTTCTGCCCCTATCGATAAGCTTGACACCATGCTGGACAGAACAGTTTGCATGACTGGTGTCCCTGCCACTAAACTCAATATTCACATCCTCCATCAATAACAAACTGTGGTAGCATATGTGTGGACCAAATGATATACTGCGGGGATAAATCAACAATAACATTTATTTGCATTTATATAACACCATGAATGCAATCAGTAGAACCAACATGCTCAGTAGGAATATTATTTCAATCAATTGGACAAAATGAAGCTTGCGGCTTCAACGCTCCTCCCTTGCAATCTTTACTACCAGAACAAGCATAGTGGGAATATTGTGGAACACCATCATCTTCAAATTCCTTTTCAAGCCACACAGTTCTGACTTGGAAATATAATTCCTTCAACATTGCTGGGTCAGAATACCAATGCAATCCTCAGTCAAATGCTGCCTTGGTGTCAGGGCAGCTACTTTCACCTCACCTCTAGAATTCAGCTCTCTTGTCCCTGTTTGGTCCAAGGTTGTATGAGGGCTGGAGTTAACTGGTCTGAACAGAACCAAACTGAATGTTGGTGAGTGCATTATTTTGATGTATTTTTCACCAGTGGACCCTTTACAACGTTCACTTACTTTTGTATCCACTTCCTTCTCCAGTGCAGACACACTCATCTGTGTGGCTCATAGATCTATCATCCTGGTGGTCACCTCACTGACATCTGTCCACAGCAGGAGGAGGCAGTGACAGCCAACTTCTCCAGCACTTGAAAGACTGCCAGAGAAAAGGCCTCTGTTAAGTCTGAGTCAGACCTTGAGCTGCTGGGAGTGGCCTTTGAGAAGATGCTGGAATATCAGCAAGATGCAGAGGAACATCAGGCAAAGGTATCAGCGGCCCTCACCAGAGTGATATGCAAGGTGAAAGAGTCCATCTGCATGCTCTCTGAGGTAGTGGTTTTGACGTAAGTGCATGGAGGTCTCCATGGGGAAGATGGCCATCTTCCCATGGTGATCCTGGTCTAGCAGAACCTAAGTTTCTGCCAGAGATACGCTGAGACCTGCCAGCTCAATGCAACCACAATGTTGGTTTGGTCGTGCTTTGGACCAATGTAAATTACCCCTAGATGAGATGCCAGGATGAGAAAGGTAGGGGGAGAGGGGGTGCACATTTTGGTCAGTTGCTCATTTTAATTTGAGTAATCACATATTAATCATGTTACCGATGGCCTTCGCAGGAATGGCGATTGCCTTTATCCACAATGATAGTCTGGACTGCAAGTTCCTGCTGTCATTTCTCTCATTGAGAACCTGATTTTATTCTATCCACCCCCATCCCACCCACCCACCATAAATCCCATCACAGGCAAGGGGACAGTTTTTGAAAAATTCTGGACTACAACATTAAAGAGTCTACTTTCCCAAGACAGGATGAAACATCCAAAAAGAATAGGACTCTCAATTACAGTCGTATAGAAAAGTTTTGTGACTGTAGGATCTACTTGAAAGGATTTTAATTTCCTGAGGCATGAGAATCATGTATGTCCATTCTGTGGTAATATATTCATGTATATCCGTTGGCTTCCACATCTGTACATTGTTCTCTCCAGTTCAATTTCTCATTTATTTTGATGTCTAGATACTAAAGGATCCACTGGTGAAAAATACATTTCAAAATAATGCACACGCATATCATGAGACTTCACCGGGACAATATCATTAGCTGCCTGTTTCCTAACATTTACAAATATTCTTTTGTCTTGTTTTGGTTCACTTTAACAGAATTGTTATCACACCATTTTATGAATGAATCCACTACGTTCCTCTAGTTTTCTTTATTATATCTTATGAAACCCACAATACAAAATCATCTCAGACTTCACAATTGTTATGTTGTATTCTGACTATCAATCACTTGGAAGGAGGATGGAAAATAAAAGTGACACAAAGATAGGTGAGAAAATAAGTTGTGAAGAGGACATAAGGAGGCTGCAAAGTGTCATCGGTAGGTTAAATGAGTGGGCAAAGAGCTGGCAAATGATGTATAATGTGGGCAATTATGAGATTGACTATTTTGGCCGTAAGAATAAAAAATAAACTTATCTAAATGATGAGAGATTATAGAGCTCTAAGATTTTGATTTTATTATTGTCACATGTATTAGTATGCAGTGAAAAGTATTGTTTCTTGCGCACTATACAGACAAAACATACCGTTCATAGAGAAGGAAACGAGAGACTGCAAAATGTAGTGTTAAAATGATAGCTAGGGTGTAGAGAAAGATCAACTTAATGCAAGGTAGGCTCATTCAAAAACCTGATAACAGCAGGGAAGAAGCTGTTCTTGATCAGTTGGTACGTGACCTCAGAATTTTGTATCTTTTTCCTGAAGGAAAAAGGTGGAAGAAAGAATGTTCAGAGTGCATGAGGTCCTTAATTATCCTGGCTGCTTTGCTGAGGTAGTGGGAAATCTAGACAGAGTCAATGGATGGGAGGCTGGTTTACGTGATGGATTGAGCTGCATTCATGACCTTTTGTAGTTCCTTGTGGTCTTGGGCAGAGCACGGGCCATACCAAGCTGTGATACAATCAGAAAGAATGCTTTCTATGGTGCATTTGTAAAAGTTGGTGAGAGTCATAACTGACATGCCAAATTTCCTTAGTCTTCTAAGAAAGTAGAGGCATTGGTGGGCTTCCTTAACTATAGTGTTGGCATGGGGGTACCGGACAAATTGTTGGTGATCTGGACACTTAAAAACTTGAAGCTCTCGATCCTTTCTACTTCATCCCCATTGAAATAGACAAGGGCACCTTCTCCTTTATGCTTCCTGAAGTCGATGACAATCTCCTTCGTTTTGTTGACATTGAGGGAGAGATTATTGTTGCCACACCAGTTCACCAGATTCTCTATTTCATTCCTGTACTCTGTCTTGTCGTTGTTTGAGCTCTGACCACTATGGTGCTGTTGTCAGCAAACTTGAAAATCGAATTGGAGGGGAATTTGGCCACACAGTCATAGGTGTATAAGGAGTATAGTAGTGGGCTGTGAACATAGCCTTGTGGGACACCAGTGATTCAGAGGAATCTGGACATCATAGTACATGAATCACAAAAGGCTGGTATACTTATGCAGCAAATAGTTAGGAAAACTAATAGAATGTTATTATTTATTGTGAGGGGAATTAATTATAAAAGGTAGGGAGGTTATGCTTCAGTTGTAAAGGGCATGAGTGAGACCACATTTAGAGTACTATATACGGTTTTGGTCTCCTTATTTAAAGAAGGATGTAAATGCATTGGAAGCAGTTGAAAGAAGTTTCATCAGGCTAATACTTGGAATGGGTGGGCTGTCTTACAAGGAATGGTTGGAGAGGGTAGATTTGTATCCACTAGAGTTTAGGAGAATAAGAGGTGACTTGATAGAAACCTTTAAGATCCTGAGGGGTCGTGACAGAATGGATGTGGAGAGGATGTTTCTTCTTCTGGGAGAATCTAGAACTAGGGGTCACTGTTTGAAAATGTGGGGTCACTCATTTAAGACAGTAATGAGGAGAATTATTTTTTCTCAGAGTCGTGAGTCTCTGGAATCCCTCCCTCAAAATGCAGTGGAAGCAGAATCTTTGAATATTTTTAAGGTAGATAGATTATTGATTAACAAGAGGGTGAAAAGTTATCAGCCGTAGGCAGGGGGAATGTAGATTGGAGGTTACAATCAGATCAACCATGATCTTTTTGAATGGTGGAGCAGGCTTGAGGGGCCAAGTGGCCTACTGCTCCTAATTCATATGGCTGTATGCATATTCGTTTGACAATATGTAACCCTAAGGAGATCACAATTTGTTAACATGGGCTCCCAGTGAATTCTGGAAATTACTACACAGTGGTCATGTTGTGAAGGAAATCACTGACCAAAAATAGAATAGAATTGACATTAAGGTTTTCAATTGTTTCATGAACTTGAATGGTCACGTGGAAAGCTGAAGAGAAATCAATGAAAGTAGCATCAGCATAGTTGCCTAATCCATCTGAGCGCTGTTGGATCAGATGAACCAAAGTCTGGACAGCATCTCCTACTGACATATGAGGTTGTCAGACAAACTGCAATTGATCAACGTGAGGAACACTTTGCAACAACTCATGATGTAAGAACAATCATTCAGCTCAGTAGACTGCAACCTCTTAGCAACTAAAACAAGGATGGCAGATTTCCAACAGCAAGGAACAGTACGTGTGGCAAGCAGTTTCGGAAAGACCAGGGGAAAAGGAAACTGTCAACTAATGAATATGTTCCTTAAAAATTTTTATACTGAACTAATCTTGGCCACATGGAAATATGAGGGAAATAAAGAGAGAAGAAAAGAAGTGGCAAGCTTACTCTATGGAAGAGCAAGTTTCAGAGACCATTATCAACACAGCACAGCACACCACAAAAATAATGTTCAAATTCCTCTGATCAGAAGAAAGATATCAGATTTAACTTCAGTTTAGCGCCTGTGAAACCAACCACTTCCTAGTTTGGGACATCATGTAACCATTGGATAAATCAAGTTAAATGCTGGTGAAGTGACAGTTATTTCCAGTAAATTAACACCACTGCCATCTCATCCTCCTGTCAGCTTACTTTTACCTCCTTTGGAGGGGGGTGTTGGAAGGGAGGGTGTGTGTTTATTCACCCTCTCAGTTTTATTCCCAGAATTTAACAAGCATATTGAAGGGGTGGATCTCTGGAATTTGAGTTGTGTCCTAAGTCTCAAGCCAGAATGTCATCAAACATTTTCATCAACAAAGGATTTCTGCTCCAAAATATATATGGAATTTCCAGGCTCCAGTAAAGTTTGATTTATGGTGACACAAATGCGTTCCAATTAAGAACAGCAGGGAAGTTCCTGAGGCTGCATGCCTAATCACAGATCTTCCAGTTTTGGAAGGTCAGTAAACTGACCAGGAGAAGCTGACCTTTTTTTTTAAAACAGGAGTCTGGAAATTCCAAACATATTTTGGAGCAGAAATCTTTTGTTGATGAAAATGTTTGGTGACATTCTGGCTTGAGACTTAGGGCATGACTCAAATTTCAGAGATCCACCCCTTCAACATGCATGTTAAATTCTGACAAATAGGAGACAAATAAATGATAGAACTGCTTATCATGTAAACATAAAGTCTGGAGATAGGCAATGGAACTGAGCAGGATGTGCAGCAGGCAACCAATTCAATACCACCCACTTTATCCATTGCACAGAATGCATTTCTACCCCATTAACTTCATATCAGAGTTCAGTTCTGAGGGACTCTGGCCACTTCCTCACCTGTGAAAATGCTGCATGAAATTCATGATGTTCATGGGTGGAATCTTATGATACTTTGAAGATGGGGTTGGAGGGGGTATTGGGAGGAAAATATGAAATGTTGCTATTGGATCTGTGGACCAACCAACTCCCACCTCAGGATGATCTTGTTGAAGGTGGGGGAACAATGGGTGCAGCTACCCACCCAATATCTCAGTGTAGGCGGACTTCCAGGGCAGGTCAGGCAGTCATTGCTGTTGAAACTTCAATGCACTAATGGTGGGGCTAGGAACAGGCAATGGTTGTTTTTGAATGCTTTCTCCTCTATTCTAAGTGTCCTTACCAGCTTTGGTTTTTATCATTTTTCATTTTATTGCATGCCTCCAAAGACATTGCCATTTTGAGGTGCCATCACGGTCTCCTATTTGCCTGAACAGTGTCAGTCTCTCCTGGTCAGTTTACTGGCCTTCCAAAACTGGAGGATCTGTGATTGGGCCTGCAGCCTCAGGAACCTTCCTGCTGTTCTTAATTGGATCTCACAGGCAGATGGAACCCACATTTGTTCTTAACATAAGAACATAGGAAATAGGAGCAGGAGTAGGCCATCTAGCCCTTTGAGCCTGCCCCGCCATTCAAAAAGATCATGGCTGATCTGAAGTGGATCAGTTCCACTTTCCCGCTTTCTCCCCATAACCCTTAATTCCCTTGTCTATCAGAAACCTATCTACCCATGACTTAAATATATTCAGCGAGGTAGCTTCCACCACTTCAACGGGCAGAGAAATACAGAAACTCACCACCCTTTGAGTGAAGAAGATCCTCCTCAACTCCGATCTAAACTGCTTCCCCCCCCCCTTATTTTGAGGCTGTGCCCTCTAGTCCTGCTATCCTTTCTAAGCGGGAAGAATCTCTCTACCTCTACCCTATCTATCCCCTTCATTATCTTATATGTCTCTATAAAGATCCCCCCTCAGCCTTCTAAACTCCGAGTACAGACCCAGTCTATTCAATCTCTCTTCATAGGCTAACCCCCTCATCTCTGGTATCTGCCTAGTGAACCTTCTCTGCACTCCCTCCAAGGCCAATATATCCTTCTGCAAGTACGGTGACCAAAACTGCACACAGTACTCCAGCTGCGGCCTCACCAGTACCCTGTACAGTTGCAGCAAGACCTCCCTACTTTTATATTCTATCTCCCTCGCTATAAAGGCCAACATTCCATTTGCCTTCTTGATCACCTGCTGCACCTGCAGACTGGGTTTTTGTGATTCGTGCACAAGGACCCCCAGATCCCTCTGCACCGTAGCATGCTGCAGCTTTTCACCTTTTAAATAATAATCCCTCCTAATATTATTTCTACCAAAGTGGATAACCTCATATTTGCTAACATTATACTCCATCTGCCAGGTCCTCGCCCGCTCACTCAGCCTATCCAGATCTCTCTGCAGATTTTTGTTTGAAGAATATTTTCAAAAGTGGTAGGACTTGCATATTGCTATTCAGAAGTTTAATTGCCAAAAGCAAAAATTCAGGCCAAACACTGCACAAAATTCTTATATTTAAACTGGCACCACTAAGGCCTAAACACTTCATTTGTTAACTTTTAAAACGTGAATTTCAATGAGCTATTCAGTTGCAGGTTTCCCTGTATTTCTTGAGTCCTCACCTTCACGTAATTTAATATCTACGTGACAAACTTAGGTCTTTTTCCACACCAGGATTCCTGAGGACAATTGGATGACCCTCCCTAATGTAGGCTTCTGTGTTTCGCTTAATACAAAATATTGGGGGTTAAATCTGGGATCATCCCAATCTGTACGCTTCAGCTTATCACTGGTTTAACTAGCTGGACCATCTGTGGAGCCCAAATTCATCACGATCAAACTATCTCTGTCAACCCCTTTATGCCATTATTTTAAGAACTCATTTCTTAGTTTTGCTATTTGTCTAAATATAGAAATTCAGTTCGTGACTGACTCTCTGACAGAGGATTTTACCCAGGCCTATCCCCTGCCCCAATCTATCCCTGTAACCCCATGCATTTGCATTACTAATCGCCTTAACTATACATCTTGGACACTAAGTGGCATGGCCAAGCCACCTAACCCGCACTTAACTGTGTTTAACTGCACTGGGAGGAAACCAGAGCAGACACAGAGAGAATGTACAAAATAGATAGTTACCCAAGGCTGGAATCGAATCAGGATCCCTGGTACTCTGAGGCAGCAATGCTAACCACAGTACACCATGCCACTCTGGGTGGGGAATTTCAATGACTATCACCAAGAATGACTCAATAGCAATACTAGTGACCTAGTATCCCTGAAGAGAAATGGTGAGAGAACCAAACCTGGGGGGAAAAACTGCCCTGCTCTGCCCTCATGAATCCACCTGTCCCAGATGTATCCATTCATGACAGTATTGATAAGTATCTTTGTGGAAAAAAGACATCTTCATTTCTGTGGCTATTCTCCATTATATTGCCACAGTGATAAATGGATGGATTCAGAACAGATGTAGTTGCTCAAAAAAACCTGGCATCCAACAGGTGCAATGGGCTGTCCCAATTGAATTAAGGATGGCATGGACAAGTTGGGCTGAAGGGCCTGTTTTCATGCTGTAAATCTCTATGACTCTATAATTATATTGCATCATAATTTATAGCCTTATGGTCCAACACACCCCTCAATCCACTTATCAACAAGCCAAGGGATCAAACTTGGTTCATTGAGCTAATATCATGCTGAAGCTAATATCATTCCTCACTATTGTGTTAATTTCCTTTCTAACCAGAAATGCAAACCCATTGCTAGTTCCTATATGTCTGTCCTTCCTAAATACTGGACATCCTGGATATTTATCTCCCATCCCTGGTCACCCTGCAGTTATGTCTCAATAATCCTGACAATATCATACATGTACGCATTTATTTGTGCAATTAATTCATCCAGAGGAAGAGAAGGCAGCATAAATATCCCTACCTAAATCATGAGGAAGCCCAGGGCACCAATGCAAAAGACAAGGCTGAAATATTTGCAACCATCTTCAGCTAGAACTAACAAGTGAATGACCTATGTTGGCCTCTTCTTGAGGTCCCCATTGTCAGACTTCAGCCAACTGATTCACTTCATGTGATATCAAGAAATGTCTGAGTGAACTGGATCCAACAGTCTCTGAGACTTGACAACTTAACCAGCTACAGTGCTCTAGGATTAGCTGCACCCATACCCAACTTTTTCTAATACAGCAACAACAGTGGCTTCTATCTGACAAAATGAAATATTACACATATATGTTCGAAAGATGTCTGAAAGCCGTGCTAGTTAGGTGCATTGGCCATGCTAAATTCTCCCTCAGTGTACCTGAACAGGAGTCAGAGTGTGACAAGTAGAGGATTTTCACAGTAACTTCATTGTGGTGTTAATGTAAGCTGACTTGTGACACCATAAAATAAATAAACTTCTATCACAAAAAGCATTACAAATGCAATCCAGCCCATTACCTTACTCTCAATCATTGGCAAATGATGAAAGATGTCAACATCAAACACCATTTACTTGCCAATAACCTGCTCACTGATACTCAGTTTGGGATCCATGAGGACCACTCAGTTCCAGGCCTCATTATGGTCTCAGTCCAAACATGGGCAAAAGGACCAAGAGGTAAGATAAGAGTGACTATCTTTGACAACAAAGCAGCATTGACTACATGTGACATCACTGAACCCAAGTAAAATTGAAGTCAATGAGAATAAGGGGGAGAACTTTTGACTGGCTGGAATTATACCGAGCATAAAATGATTGTGGTTATTGGAGACCAGCATGACCCCAAGATATCTCTGCAGGGTGGTCAATACAAAAACCTTGTTTAGTGGTTAGCACTGCTGCCTCACAATGCCTGGGACCCAGGTTCAATTCCTGTCTTGGGTCACTGTCTGTGTGGAGTTTGCATATTCTCCTCGTATCTGAGTGGGTTTCCTCCTGGTGCTCCAGTTTCCTCCCACAGTCTGAAAGATGTGCAGGTTAGGTGCATTGGCTATGCTAAATTCTCCCTCAGTGTACCCAAACAGGTGCCAGAGTGTGGCGACTAGGGGATTTTTGCAATAATTTCTTTGCAATATTAATGTAAGTCTACTTGTGACACTAATAAATAAACTTAAGCTAAACATAAACTTTATAAACTAGGACCCTAGTTGAGTTCCAGAAGTCCCCATTGTCAAGTCGCAGCTTAAAGAAGACAGTGCCAGCACAGTTGACTTGGTGCTGGACTTCATCCTCGATGGTAGTTCCTTGAGAGAAGTGGTTGCCGAGATATGGGAAATGCTGCACATAAGAACATAAGAAATAGGAGCAGGAGTAGGCCATCTAGCCCTTCGAGCCTGCCCCGCCATTCAATAAGATCATGGCTGATCTGTTGTGGCTCAGTTCCACTTTCCCGCCCTCTCCCCATAACCCTTAATCCCCTCTCTTATCAAAAACCCATCAACCCGCTTCTCCAGAATCATTCTGACTACATGAATATAGTTGGTAGAGATGCTTTGTGGAGTCATAACGTGAATTACTCGATACAGAGTTCCCAGCTTCCGATGTGCTTGCACAACTATAACATTTATGTGGATGGTCCAGTTAGCTTTCTGGTGATAGGTGACATCATTGGGCTACAGGGAAAAATCTGGGAACTACAGGCCGGTGAGCCTCACATCTGTAATGGGTAACTTGTTGGAAGGTATTCTGAGAGAAAGGTTCTACAAGCATTTACAAAGGCAAGAACTGATTAGGGACAGCCAGCATGGCTTTGAGAGTGGAAAATCATGTCTCACAAATTCGATTGAGTTTTTTGAAGGGGTAACCAAGAAGGTAGGTGAGGGCAGTGCGGTTGATGTTCTCTACATGAACCTTAGCACGGCCTTTGACAAGGTACTGCATGGTAGGTTATTGTATAAGGTTAAATCTCACGGGATCCAGGGTGAGGTAGCCGAATGGATACAAAATTGATTTGATGACTGAAGGCAGAAGGTGGTTGTAGAGGGTTATTTTTCAAACTGGAGGCCTGTGACCAGCTGTGTGCCTCAGGGATCAGTGCTGGGTCCACTGTTATTTGTCATTTATGTTAATAATTTGTATGAGAATTTAAGAGGCATGGTTAGTAAGTTTGCAGATAACACCAAGATTGGCGGGAAAGTGGACAGTGAAGAAGGTTAGCTGGGATTGCAACGGGATTTTGATCAATTGGGCCAATGGGCTGACAAATGGCAGATGGAGTTTAATTTAGATAAATGCGAGACGATGCATTTTGGTAGATCGAACCAGGGCAGGGCTTGCTCAGTTAATGGTAGGGCATTAGGGAGAGTTATAGAACAAAGTGATCTCGGGGTACAGGTTCATAGCTCCTTGAAAGCGGAATCACTGGTGGACAGAGTGATGAAGAAGGCACTTGGCATGCTTGGTTTCATTGGTCAGAACATTGCTTACAGGAGTTGGGATGTCTTGTTGAAATTGTACAAGACATTTGTAAGGCCACACTTGAAATACTGTGTACCGCTCTGGTCACCCCATTATAGAAAGGATATTATTAAACTAGAAAGAGTGCAGAAAAGATTTACTAGGATGCTACGGGACTTGATGGTTTGAGTTATAAGAAGAGGCTGAATAGACTGGGACTTCTTTCTCTGAAGCGTAGGAAGCTTAGGGGTGATTCTGTGAAGGTTTATAAAATAATGAGGGGCATAGATCAACTAGATAGGCAATATCTTTTCCTAAAGGTAGGGGAGTCTAAAACTAGAGGGCAAAAGTTTAAAGGTGAGAAGGAAGAGATACAAAAGGGTCCAGAGGGGTAAATTTTTCACACAGAAGGTGGTGAGTGGGAACAAACTGCCAGGGGTAGTAGTACAGGCAGGTACAATTTTGTCTTTTAAAAAGTGTTTAGATAGTTACATGTGTAAGATGGCTATAGAGGGATGTGGGCTAAACATTGGCAATTGAGACTGGCTTACTGGTTAAAAAAAAGGTAGCATGGGTAAGCTGGGCTGAAGGGCCTGTTTACATGCTGTAAACCTTTATGACTCTGTGACATCAGCACGTTGATGATATATAATTCAGCAGGGGGTCAAAAATTATGAGGAAGTGATTAAGCTCTCTATTGTTGGAGCTCGTCAATGTTTGAATGTTATTTACCATTTATCAATACAAGACTGAATGCTGTCCAGGTTTAGCTGCACCTGGGCATGGATTACTTCATTATCTGAGGATGTGGATATGGGACTGAACCTTGTGCCATCATCAGCAAACATTCACACTTCTAGCCTAATCATAGAAGGAAGATCATTGATTAAGTAGCTGAAGATGAATGGCCTTCAACAACCACAAACACCTTCCTTTATACTCAGTATAATTCCAGCCAGTGGAGGGTCAGCATCGCCAGCTGAGAAGATTCTTTGGCATAATAGTTGAGGGCTCTTAGCCAGTGCAGTATTCAATGTGGAGGATGTTTGGAGGTCTGATTACAGTAGGATATGGAATTTCCGCAATGGTCCCCTCTTGAATCATAGCTTCCTTCAGCAAATCATATCTGATACATACCATACAGGACATGGTCTGTGCATCCTGGTGGAAGGGTACCACCTATTTTGTCTCTTATTTTAGTGTAGCCCTATCCTGTGAATATCTCTCATCTCATCTGCTTGCAGTTTGCCTCCACATATCTTTGAAACAAGGATAGCAGAAATAAATTTGCTACAGGAACTCAACTTGCACAGTCATTTATCAAGACAGTACAGCACAAAAAAATGTTCAAACTGCTTTAATCAATAGATATCAGACTTAGTTCTTATGCAGTCAGTGCTTATGAATTAACAACTTTCTGGCTTGCGACATATTCAATAAGTCAGGTGCAATGCTGGTGAAGGTATAATTATTCCTGATACCTCTGCATAAATTCATTTCTCTTTTATCTTCCTTATCACATGCATTCGCTGCCTGTGGGGGTGAGCGTTTATTCCCAGCCAGCATTATTGGGAGGAATTATTGTGCATAGAAGGAGATGGACCTCAGGATCTGCCCTGACTTATATCGTCCAATCCCCTTCTCCAGACTCTTTTAAAGATGGCATTAAGTGGGTCCAGGAGATGCAGGAACACTAAATAACATTGCCAATCATGTAAACAGTAAAGTCCAGAGGTGGGTAAAGGAACTGAATATCAAACGAAATGTGTAATAGACAACCAATAACACCTATAATGTTACTGTACAAAAT
Organism: Carcharhinus amblyrhynchos; assembly: GCF_965287045.1. NCBI lineage: Eukaryota > Metazoa > Chordata > Chondrichthyes > Carcharhiniformes > Carcharhinidae > Carcharhinus > Carcharhinus amblyrhynchos. Next base: position 80,284,362 of record NC_137331.1, on the reverse strand, counting down.
AGATTTCTGCCCCATTAACCTCACACTGGAGTACAGTTCTATGGGCTCCGGCTACTTTCTGGTATTTCGTCTTATGACTCCTCGCTTCTGATTTTACGTTGTCAGGAGGCAGTCTTACCTGAGGGGAATCTGCCCTGATTTATATTGTCCAATCCCCTCCTCCAGACTCTTTTAAAGATGGCATTATGAGAGTCCAGGAGATGCTGGAACACTAAATAGCATTTCCCATCGTGTAAACAGTAAAGTTCAGAGGTGGATAAAGGAGCTGAATATCAGACAAGGTGTATAATGGACAACCAATAACACCTATAATGTTACCGTACAAAATAGATGACTGAAATTCAGGCCGAACATTACACACAATCATCAGATTAAACAGGGAACTTAAGGGCAGAAAATGATGCCTCTACAGATTTTTAATCAGTCAGAGAATCAAGGGTTATGGAGATAAGGCAGGAAAGTGGAGTTGAGGATTATATCAAATCAGGCATGATCTCATTGAGTGGCAGAGCAGACTCGATAGGCCAAATGGTCTACTTCTGTCCCTATGCCTCATGGTCTTATCGCCATATTAACTTTTAAACAGTGAATATTGGCAAACTATTCAATTACAGGGATGCCAATGTTGAGGCCTGACCTATTTCTAATCTAATAGCTACACTCATCTTCATTCAAAATCATGTTACTTTCCCCTTCCTAACCCAACATTTGTGAGGCCAATTGAAAGGCCTCATTATCATTAGCTCAGTCCCCTTAACAGAATATTGGAAATTAAATCTGGGAACTTCCAAATTTGTATGCTTCAGCCTCACCCTGGCTTATCCGGCTTAACTAGCTGAACCATTGACAGCATCTCAATCCATCATGATCAAGCTATTTCTGTTAGCTGCCTTTTTGCCAATTTATTTTAAAGACCTCTTTGTCATTTGTTTGATTTATTATTTGTCTAAACATAAAAATTCTGTTAGTGAATCAGCTCAATGATAAGTCAACATGATAAGACAGAAAAATAATAATATTCTGGATTTTTGATGAACATTGTTGAAAAGAACAAAACCCAAAGTTCACTTTTTTTTTTACTTTTTTACTCTGGAAAATGCAGGGACAACTCATAATATTTCTTTAAAAGTAGGGAGTCAACAAAATGCCAATTAACTTTAAAAATGTGTCTTTTTCAAAAAACATGAAGATTTTGAAAGACAAATTGACCAGAGTGCCTGATTGCAAATTTGTGTCATTAAGATCACACGCTCATAGGAACAGAAAAATTACAGAATAGAAGGAAGCCATCAAGTATGTGCCAGCTGAAAATAAACCATCCAGTTTGTTTTGCTTTTCTCCAAATAGTTTGTGAGAAAACTTTTAATTTAATTTCTTTCACAGTAAGTTACAAGTCTTACGAAAATACAAAAAAAGAGAAAAGTAGTAAGTGGTTCATCTAGCCTGTCTCCTCTAACTAAATCATGCAATGTTTTGGGAGAGGCAAAAAAAAGAAAAAAAAAATCACAGATGAACTTTTGGAGAACTTTGCAAAATTCCCTGTTGACGATATGAAGGCTATCAGCCAAGCTCCAGAGGTTTGCAGACATTAGTCACTGCTGATCCCATCTACTGCTCCACTTGGAGACAGCGTTTACTTATAAGAACTCTTCCAGCTCTCTTTCGAGGGTAAGTCTGTAAACATCTGTGAGATGTATTTCTTGACATCTAATCTAGCTAATTGTTTTGCTCTTTTGTCTTCCAGTCCTCTCCACTATATCCAGCTTTATTGACTACCCATATGAACCGCATCTAGTCCTCTTATCATTTAAGAAAAACATTAATTACATTGTGCTTCACTTTTGAAAAAAACTCTGGTTCTATCAGCCTATCCAGATACCAAGAATTTTCAAAATTGATAACATTCTGGTATCCCACCAAATCTTCCCAGGAGCCCCGTTATACCCACCATGTTAGACTGCCAAAACTTGTTACAATATTCCCGACGTAGCTGTGCATAGGTCTTGTCCAATGTAATTATTAGACTTGACTGTCCTAGCAATACATCCCAAGACCTTATGCATTTTCCTTAGTTACATGGCACTAGTCTTGGACAATGTCCTCCAGGTCCCTCCACTGCTCCATAGCAGTAAGATGGTGAATTTGCTCACTATATACATGCAAGGAATTAGAATAATCCAAATATATCAGGCTGGATTTAATCATATTGAAGGATAGCCTGGACAACCAGGCTCATTTGCAAATCAGTCTGTAGTTGGTCTAAAAACTTTGACTTACTGCACATGCTTAAGTATCATGAGAAAGCTAAAAGATGGTTCTCCTGACACCTCCATCCAAATGGCTGATAAAAACAGTGAAGTACAATTGATCCATATAGATTTTTGCAGGACTCCATTAGTCATTCCACTTAGAGCTTCCACTATTAACACTCAATCTCTGAGTGTGAATGCAACAGAGTCACAATACAGCTTAACTTTTTACTGCCAATCCCACAGAGCGCAACCTGATCTAATAGCCAGATGTTGGTGATAAGATCTAGTCAGGGAGAAAGGGGAGAGGGTGATCAGTGGGGAGTGGTGTTAGCCACTCTTATAGAAGACTAAAAATCATAGAATGGTTCCAGCACTAAAAGGCCATTTGACTTTTGTGGCAGGATTGTCTGGCCCTCACTATGTTTTGCGGCAGTCTGCTATTGGTCTGTGGCAGGATCTTCTGGCCCTGCTGCTGTCAATCGGATTTCCAGTTACCTGTAGTGAAGCGTCACTATTGGCAGGACCAGAAAATCCCACCCTTATTGTCTGTGCTGGCCCTCTGAAGGAGCAATTCAGCTAAAGCCATTTCTGTCTTGTCCTCAAACCCCTGATATTTTTATTTATTTTCTGATAATGATCCAGTTCTCTTTTGAAAACTTCAATTGACCCGACCACACTCAGACAATGCATTGCAGATCCTAATCCACTCATTAAAAGGGATGAGGTTATTATGCAAGAAGTTAGATATACTTTAAAAAAAATGAAAACAAAATGTAAGCTTTTTATCACTCATGACCTGAGGATTCCTTCAGCTTTTGAGTGGCATGGTGGCACAGTTGTACAGTGGTTAGACTGCTGTCTCATAGCTCCAGGTACTGAGGTTCAATTCCAGTCTTGGGTAACCGTGTAGAATTTGCATGTTCTCCCCACGTCTGCATAAATTTCCTCTGGGTGCTCCGGTTTCCCCCCATAGCCCAAAGGTATGCTGGTTAGGTGAATTGGCCGTGGTAAATTGCTCCTTCGTGTTCCAAGATGTTAGATTAGAGAGATTAGCCATGGGAAATTTGTGGAGTTGCAGGAATAGGGTGGAGGAGAAGGCCTAAGTAAGATACTCTGTCACAGAGTTGGTCCAGATTTAATGGGCCAAATGGCCTCTTCTGCACTGTAGGGATTCTATGATTCTTTGCTATTACAGGCGATGTCTTTCTCTTCTTCTGTCTCTAATGTGATTCTGAACTACATCTTTGAAGAATAATACAACAGAAGCCATGGTAAAACTGTTCCATCAAAGACTTCAATTTTCCAACTTTTATTTCCATTCCTCATTAATCCACAATTCCTTATTTGGAAATAGTCCAAATACACCTCTTCCATTGGCTTTGGGTGTAGGTCATCTGGTTTCACCTCGCCTCTGTATCTAAAGTCACGTAGATTGAAGATATATGTCCATCTCTTGTTTACATTTTGTTGTGAACAAATGATACATTTCCCTTAATACAGAGTAGTTACAAACAATGTCACACCCTCTTCAACATACTTTAATCCAGGTTCCATAGATAATAAAGCCATTAAAATCAAATGTTATCATTTTCAACCCTAATGACAAAACAGAAAGAAAAGTTTCCACCTAATACAGATGTCCTGTCCTACAAATATGGTTAAATCAATTAAATCAATGCATCGGTTTTATTTAAATATAATGGGTCTAGTTTACCATTTTGATTTTAAGTGCTGGGCGGACTTGAATCAGGGAGTGTTTCAGGACTGACTTTTAGACCTGTTTTCCGGTACCCCCCACACACACACACCCTGCCTGAAAAAAAAATCAATGATTCTGAATCGCACTGCAAAAGCCTGTAGGCGGGGCTCATCACACCTGAAACTTTGCGATTCAAATTGGAGCCTTCAGCTGCACATGTGCAGTAAAAGAAAATAGACAAAAGCTCCCCTGCCATATCGCTCCTGGGTTGGATAATGCCTCTCCTGATCCCCACAGACATTACTGACCCCCTTTATCCTCCCACCACCTCACTACCAGACTGATTGTGGCCCCCTGCCCCCTCCCCCACAAAATCACATGCAGAGTGGCAGCAGACCACCCCCCCCCGCCCACCTCCCACCACTCCCCTCCTCACCAGACAGCCATCTGACCCATCTCCCTCTTCCCCCTATCAGGGAGCCATCTGACCTGACTCCCCCCCACCCCACAACCAGACAGCCATGTGACCCACCTCCATCCTCCTACCATCAGAGAGCAATCTGATCTGCCTCCCTCCCCCCCCAGTCCCACTCCTCCCGATCTGAGTCAGAGTGGGGCCAGAAGCTTTGAATTTACCTCCTCAGAAGCTGCAGCATCCGAACTGTATCTTTGCGGATCATATCTGTTTCACACCAAATCTGGAAAGGCGAACACAGTGGTAAAGGGGGAAGTGCCGGTAAAGGTTAGGCGTCCAACCCATTAGGTCAATTTAAATACATGCAAATACATTTAAATTGACATCACGCCCATTTTAGGTATGGTCCTGATCAGCTTTTGGGTAAAAGGGGAACGGCCGCAGAGGCAGTCGTGGATCGTGCTACGCACCTCACACCTGACTTTACCACATTTTCGCACCTGTAAATGGGGGTAACTTGATGGTAAAAATCAGGCCCAAAGTGTCATCCTAAGTTCAAGCTACCTTTTAGCCATTTCTTCAAAGCTGATAAAAAGACTCTTAATTGCCCACAATATCATTAAAGTAACAAAACTGCTGAACCCAGACACTCAGGCAACCTTACGATTGGGATTTAGCAGCTGTGTGAGACATGGCTGCAAATCTCATCATGGCCACTAAATCTTGTGAGAGGCCAAAAATGGGATCAACGCCTGTGTGATTTCCAATTGCAATCTTCACAGACCCTCCCTGATGACATGATCCTGATTTGTGTGAATTTGAATCCATTAAGGCCAAGTCACCATACTCCCAGGTGACCATAGGCTGCTCTCCCCGTCGAAGAGTAACTGGTGATGACTTAACCTGAGGATCACCATACCTCAGGCAAGAGGCAAGGTTGAGAAGGCAGGGCCTTCATGTATAACATTAGTGGGAATTGAACCTGTGCTATTGGTGTCACTCCGCATCACAATCCAGTCGCACAGCCAGCCAAGCTAACCGACCCCAAATCCATGGCTATGTACATAGCAAGGTTAAAGTCAAATCTGCAGACCTCATTGAAACTTCCTATTCACCAGGCATGACGTCACACCAGCTACTGGTTTCTAAAAATGGGAACCAGGCAGAATGACTTCCGAGAAGGAGGAGGAAGGTAAGAACAACAGTCTCTACTGTATACCAGGAAGTCCAAAGGACAGAGCCTACTGGCCAGCTCCAGAGATGAGGTGGAGATGCCAATGTTGGACTGGGGTAAACACAGTAAGAAGTCTGAGAACACCATGTTAAAGTCCAACAAGTTAATTTGGCACCAAAATCCACGAGCTTTCGGAGTGCTGCCCCTTCATCAGGTAAGTGGGAGCTCTGTTCACAAACAGGGCATATAAAGACACAAACTCAATTTACAAAATAATGGTTGGAATGCGAATCTTTATAGGCAGCAAGTCTTAAAGGTACAGACAATGTGAGTGGAGAGAGGGTTAAGCACAGGTTAAAGTAATGTGTATTGTCTCCAGACAGGACAGTTAGTGAGATTTTGCAAGCCCAGGCAAGTCGTGGGGGAGCTACAGGTAGTGTCACATGAACCCAAGATCCTGGATGAGGCTGTCCTCATGTGTGTGAAAGCTGGCTATCAGTCTCTGCTCAGTGACTCTGCGTTGTTGTGTGTCATGATAGCCAAGTTCTGCGCACATGAGGATGGCCTCAACTGGGGTCTTGGTTCATGTCACACTATCTGTAACCCCCACGACTTGCATGGGCTTGCAAAATCTCACTAACTGTCCTGTCTGGAGACAATACACATCTCTTTAACCCGTGCTTAACACTCTCACCACTCACATTGTCTGTACCTTTAAGATTTGATTACCTATAAAGATTCACATTCCAACCATTATTTTTTAAATTGATCACACTTGATGGTAAATCAGGCCCAATGTGTCATCCTAAGTTCAAGCTACCTTCTAGCCATTTCTTCAAAACTGCTAAAAAGAAAGACTCTTAATTGCCCACAATATCATTAAGGTAACAGAAAACTGCTGAACCCAGACACTCCGGCAACCTTACGATTGGGATTTAACAGCCGTGTTAGACATGGGTGCAAATCTCATCATGGCCACTAAATCTTGCAAGAAGCCAAAAATTTATATGCCCTGGTAATGAACAGAACTCCCACTTACCTGACGAAGGGGCAGTGCTTCAAAAGCTAGTGAACTTTGCTACCAAATAAACCTGTTGGACTTTAACCTGATGTTCTCAGACTTCTTACCCAGCTCCAGAGAGGCATGGGGTGGTATGCATGTGCGTGCATGTGTACTGTGGGGGAGGGGGGGGTGGTGGTCAGGAGCTTGGGAGTGGATGAGAGAAAAAGGAGGGGTATTAAGCTCACTGATGGGGTGGGGGAGTCAAGGTTGGCGTGCACGGTCCTGAAGTCTGCTGTCTATTGTTTAAATGAGATTTTAGTGCTGTGTTAGTCTGCTGTCTCTGGTATGGGAGCAGGGACAGGGGCAGCTGGAGTGTGGGAGAGGTGGCGAGTCAAGGAGTCGGGTCTAATGGGCCAGGTGGCTGAGAGTCTGAAAGAGAAGGCAACACAGTGCTCCCTTGGAGGAGAGGTGGGTGACAGTCTCGAGAATGGCTGTCCAGGAGGCTTAATTGCTGTGTGGCATTACAGCAATTAAATTTCGGAATGATACAGCCTGAGTGAGAAGGGTGTCTATTTCAAATATGTTAGCATGTTATTTGCATAAGCTATTACAGGCCTACTCCTGTTCTCATTTTCTTGTTCAGAAATTTATCACAACATTTACAAAATAATTGTATTTTTCCTAAATGTTAAAAAAATGTGCTGTCCATCTGTGACTGTTACCAATGATGAGTCTCCTCTGAATTGCCAAAATACCCCTCAAATGCCACACTATCACCATTTTGTTCTCCAAAAGATAAAGCTGATTGGAAACTCTACCTGACCCTCCCCTAGCTCCATAACCTGGCAGATTATCAACCTAATATTATTATGTCTTACATTATTGTATTACAACATACATAATTCAGCTCTTCCTGCGTTGCATTTCACAGATGGTTTGTCAATGTCCCTCATAGCACAGAAACATCCGCACAATATTTGGCCATCTGTGCCTGTACTCTTACAATTGCTACAAGTAGTTGGATCTGAATATTTTGGCTTACGTGCATATTCCCATTTCAACCACATTAGGAAGAAAATGCCAATTCTTTGCAAATTGACAGGATGTGTGGGGCAGGGGGTGGGGAGAGAATAGTTTAAGAAAGCCTCACAGCCATTCATTCAGAGGAGCTGACAGCTGCTAAACGGATTAGGTATTGATCTCTCACAAAACCTTGCTGATAGGGTTTTCAATTTCTCATTATCATGCTGCATAATGTCCTGGTGGTCTGATGATAATACTGGATTCTGAATGGAGGAATCCAGGCAGGGCATGATCACCTCACAACCATGTAAACTGACCCCAGTGGCACTGAGGAAACCAGCAGCCAATTACAAAGCAAGGCAGTTGTAATCTGACTTTACAGAAGAGCTCTCAGCGTGCTGCAGAATTGCTCTCTGCTTCTTTACACAGGAACGACACTTCAATCACATCTCACTGCTCTTGATGCAGATTTCATATGTGAATGTTTTTGAAATCTGATTTTTAAAAAGTGCATCAACAAAACCCCGGAAGTTCTAAGGTCGTGAAATCCTAAATTTACATTTTGGCTGCTGAGGAAAAAAAATGGTACATTCTCTCTTGAGAGATACACATTTGTATTAAATATGATTCAGAGCAGTCTTTACTCGTTTCTTCACACAATCATTTTTTGTTCAGGGGCAGAAAAATGTATTTTCCATCAACAGGATAGCTGTCAGTGCTGGCTCTGGAATACTATCGGCATGGTGGCCTAGTGGTTAGCGCTGCTGCCTCGCAGCATCAGGGACCCAGGTTTGACTCCTGGCTTGGGACAACGTCTGTGTGGAGTCTGCATGTTCTCCCTGTGTCTGTGTGGATTTCTTCCTGGTGCTCCAGTTTCCTCCCACAGTCCAAAAGAAGTGCTGGTTAGGTGCAATGGCCATGCTAAATTCTCCCTCAGTGTACCTGAACAGGCCCTAGAGCGTGGCGACTAGGGATTTTTGCAGTGTTAATGTAAGCCTGGTTGTGACAATAATAAATAAAACATAAATGAACTTACTGTCCCTTAGGATTTTCAGTTTCAGGCCCTGTATGTGATAGACCAGATGCAGAATAAATCTTCCTCCATTCTATCCCAACAATCTGAATCAAATGTAACCTTAGGGAAACAATCCTGCAGTAGTGCCAATCCAGCTGTCTCATAAATCAAGAGTAAAGCTTGAGATTTTTTTCCAGCACATCAAGACATTAAGCACATCAAGAGATTTTTTAAGCACAAGCCAACGCAGAGTAACAATTGGGTTAGAAATCTCATTAGTCATTTATTATATCCAATGGGTCAGAACTCTTTATAAAAACCATGATTGGAATTGTGCACTCCCCACTCCACCAAGGAGTTCTGAGATGGGGCAACATAAAATAGCATGGATGGTATTCCCTCTGAAATCCCGCCTGCATCAACCCAGACATGATATTATGGTGCGGTGGACAGGGCCTCAGATGGGAGGCCTGCTCATGCCCTTAAGACCTTAATTGATCACTTCAAGGCCTTTTTCTGATGACTAAGGGTGGGAAGCAGAAACACCTTTCACCCTCAATCTTGAGTGGGAAGGCTGGAGGATAGGTAGGAGGGTGGTAGGGAGGTGTTACTGGACACCTCCATCAGAAGGTCCCTTCAGGCGGGGGGGCACCCTGCCCTCATGGATCAGAGCCCTCTGGCCCTTTGCCCGGCCCTCCCACCAACAGTATCATCACCTTCCTCGCAAGCCCTCTGGGTATCCCCTACACTCCCCTCACTGGGATCGCTGCTATTTACCATTAAAATGATTCCATCAGACATGGCATTGCTGGAACTCTTCAGGCCATAGCAATGCTTGTGCTTGGTTTGCTGGAAAGCTGTCTAATTGACTGACTGCTCTCCAACGTGAGATTTCCTTCTAAGTGCGGTGTAAATTCTGCCAGCTGCCAATCATTGCTCATTAGAACCTAAAACAGCAACAGGCTGAGGTCTAACCATGCCGAAAATTCAGGCCTATGTTACTGTTTCTGAAAATATTTTACAGAGAAACCTTTCAAAAAAAACCTACCTCTTATCCTCTCATGTGTCCTGCACCACCATTGCCCCCCCCCCCCCCAACCCCCTGCAACCCCCGAAAGCCTGTCCACTATCTACAAGGCACAAGTCAAGTCAGGAGTGTAATGGAATACTCTCCACGTGCCTGGATGAGTACAGTTCCAATAACACTCGCAAAGTTCAATGTCATCCAGGACAAAGCTGCCTACTTCATTGCTACCCCTTCCACAAATATTCAATCCCTCCACCCTCATTAGGAATCGCTAAATGCATATGGCTTCATTTATTAAGACTATAAATACATGTGAATGGACCTACACAGATATGATACTTGAAGACATCAACAGCAGACTTTGCTGAAAGTAAAATCAAACCTCAAACTGGATCACATTACACACTTCCTTCTAGTGATGTCATGCTGAAGTGTCTTAAAGGCATATTACTGCAGCCACCAGCTCAAAATACTAGCACTGTCCAAACCTTAGGATGATGGTTTAGAGGTAGAACCTGCACATGGTGAATCACAGGGCATGAGTAAGGTGCAGTAAGGCCAAAGGAGGGGATAATGGCAAGTGCCAGCTTCCCAAATGGTGAGGGCATAGATGAGTTCTGCTGCAGAAGATGCATATGAACATCATTGGTGCAGGGTACAGGAAAAGGACTGATTGACATTTATACAGAAATGCTTGGTTAAATTGGCAGGCCTGCCAGAATGCTTGTGGTCACTGTCATGGAGAATGGAGGAGGAAAGTTGAACCCAGCTTCATGCAGGACTTGGAATCTATCATTTCCAGGTTAAAGAGTAATTGATGGGTCTGCAGTGCATTGAGCACTGAGAGGTTGGTGGTGTGCAGTGTGACTAACTGTGGCACATTTTAGAGGACTTTACCATAATTGATACATTTGCCATGTGTCCTGGGTCATTTGATGCCCAGACTTCATCCTATGTTATTGATTCATTGCTTCAGAGACAGTATCTGGCTCTCCACATCTTGGTTTTCATAGTTCCTTCAGAAGGGGAAAGAGCTGATGCTCCAGCTTTGACAAAGTGTCATCTGGACTCGAAACGTCAGCTCTTTTCTCCCCTTATAGATGCTGCCAGACTTGAGATTTTCCAGCATTTTTTCTTTTGGTTTCAGATTCCAGCATCCATAGTAATTTGTTATTTTCCAGAGTTCCTTTGTACAAACACAGGGTGCACCTGTGCATGTACACTGTGCTTTCCTCCTGGTGGCACACTCCATAGTTTGGGCAACAGCCCCCAGTCCTGGTCCTATGATTCCCCATGCCAAACTGTCCTTTATTTCTTTCCCTGAGAGTTGGCAGCCAACTGCATTGGCAGACCCAACTATCATTGTGACATCTGAGGGCGAATGCTTCAGCATTTATTGCAGCACAGGCAGAAACTACCCAAGGTCTTAGCGTTGCAGTGGAATCTCAGGCCAAGGCCATGATATCAGTACTGGTTTGCATGTAGACTTGGGTTTGTACCATGCAGACTCATACTGCTGCCATCTTAGCTATGGACATTAGAGCTGAAAGGACAAGATGGCTTTCATGCAGATTACTAGGAGATTGGGGAGTTCCAATGTATCCGTGGTGCATGAAGCTCTGACCTTACTTCAGGTTGACAGTATTCATGCTTCCACCACTGCCACTCCATCGGCACCCTTGTTATTGCTCATCAGCCAGGTGGTTTGAGGTGGTGCAATCCAGAATCAGGTCCTCTTGGCCCAGCGTTGTCCGAGGGCCTTGCACGGCCACCTACAATCACTGTGCACCAGAACATAGAACAGTACAAACTTCGGCCCTTGATGTTGTGCCGAGTTTTGTCCGAAACCAAGATCAAATTATCCCATTCCCTATCATTCAGGTGTGCTCCATGTGCCTATCCAATAATTGCTTGAAAGCTCCTAAAGTGTCCGACGCCACTACGGCAGCAGGAATGATGGTGTGTGCATGTTTGCGTGAAAACTCTTAAGTTCGGAGAGTGGAACACTAAGTGTCCTTTGAGTTGTGACACTGGCTGAGCTCTGTGCACAAAGTCAAAGACTCTCTGCACCACTGGTATGCGTATTGACCTGGCAAAGTCACATGCCTGCTGCCCCTGCTTTTCCCTACTGTCAGACGCAGCAATGAATGGCAATCTGGGAAATCACAGGATCTTTCCTGGAAGGATCCAGTGACATGCCAACTGAGGGTTATCATGATGTTAGCAGCCACTGGCAGTGCCATCTTTGCCCTCTGTGTGACTGCTACTCTGGCTCAGGGAGGTAGCACTGTTTTATGACCACCTACTTGAAGTGCAGTGACCACAGACACTGCTCCTAGCTGAGGTGGGGCTGGGGAAGTCCTCGGTGAAGATCGGGGTTGGGTGTTGAGAGCCCTTCTTCCTCCTTCCTCTGAACAGCTTCTCCTTTCTGCTGCTCCATCGTCCTGTCATGCTGCAGCCCAAGAGGAACTGCAACCATTTACCATGAGTAGGCTTTTAACGCAGATTCCTTTGAAATTCACATCACTACTTCCACTAACTCTGCAGCAGCGATAGGAAATTAAAAAGTCTTTTGTATGGTAATCCCCTTAGATAGTGCTGACGTGGGTGAGATTGCCAGTGGGGGAGGGGTGGTGGTTTGGTAATGAGATCATGGCTGGCCCTCGTGCAGCGAATGTTTAACACAAGACATTAACAGAAGGCTCCGGGAAGGTCCAAAGTCAAAAGGTTGCGTACCAAACCTGCTTTAAATGCGAGAACATTAAAAACAGGAACAGGGAGTAGCTCATACAGCCCCTGAGCCAGCTCTGATATTCAGTGCAATCACAGCTGATCTCCTATGTCAATTCCACTTTCCCATCTGCTCCCCAAATCCCAAACTGCTGTCAGGAGCTGCCCAATATGCATACTTCTTGCACAGGGAACCGGAAATCCACGCTATTGCCCTTACAAACAGGATGATTGTGCTGGGCATGCTGAGAGGAGCTGGGAGTAACAGTAGTAGCAGCTGGAGGAGAAACATCTCATCTTCTGCTTTGGTACATTATAATCTTGTTCCATAGAACATAGCTCAGCACAACATTGAGGGCCAAAGGGCCTGTACTGTGGTGTACTGTTCTATGTCCAAAACTAAGATCAAGCTATCCCACTCCCTATCGTTCTGGTGTGCTCCATGTGCCTATTCAATAACCGCTTGAAAGTTCCTATAGTATCCGACTCTACTATCACAGCAGGCAGCGCATTCCACACACCAACCACCGAGTGAAGAATCTACCTCGGACATCCTTCCTATATCTCCCACCATGAACTTTATAGTTACACCCCCTAGTAACAGCTACATCCACCTAAGGAAATAGTCTCTGCACGTCCACTATCTATTCCTGTCATTATCTTATAAACCTCTATTAAGTCTCCTCTCATCCTCCTCCATCCTAAAGAGAAAAGCCCCAGCTCCCTCAACCTTTCCTCATAAGACCTACCCTCCAAACCAGGCAGTGCAGAGGAGATTTATCAGGCTGCTCTCTCCAATGCTTCCACACCCTTCTTATAGTGAGGTGACAAGAACTGCATACAATATTCCAAATGTGGTCTCACCGAAAGTCTTGTACAGTTGCAGCATAACACCATGGCTCTTAAGTTCAAACCCCCTGTTAATAAACACTAACACACTATAAGCCTCTTCACAGCTTTATCCACTTGAGTGACAACCTTCATAGATCTGTGGACATAAAGCCCAAGATCTGTTCCTCCACATTCCTCAGAACCCTGCCGTTGATCCTGCAATCAATATTCAAATTTGTCCTACCAAAATGAATCACCTCACACTTATCAAGGTTAAACTCCATCTGCCACTTCTCGGCCCAGCTCAGCATCCTATCAATGTCTCTTTGCAACCTACAACAGCCTTCCACCCCATCCACTACTCCAATCTTGGTGTCATCAGCAAATTTACTGACCCACCCTTCAGCCCCCTCCTCCAAGCCATTGATAAAAATCACAAATAGCAGATGACCCAGCACTGATCCCTATGGTATACTGCTTGTAACTGGTCTCCAGTCTGAAAATTTCCATCCTCCACCACCCTCTATGAGATAGCCAGTTACTTATCCAATTGGCCAAATTTCCTTCTATCCCACACCTCCTTATTTTCTTCATGAGCCTACCTTGGGGAGCCTGATCAAAATCCATGTATATGAAATGAACTGCTCAACATTCACCTACACACTTAGTTACCTCCTCAAAGAATTCAATCAAATTTGTGAGGCAAGACTTACCCTTCTCAAATCTGTGCTGACTATCCCAGATTAATCTGCATTTTTCCAAATAGTCATAAATCCTATCCCTCAGGACCCTCTCCATTAATTTAGCAACCACCGAAGTAAAACTAACCGGTCTATAATTACCAAGGTCATTCCTATTTCCTTTCTTGAACAGAGGAACAACATTTGCCACTATCCCCATGGACAGCGAGTGCCCAAAGACCAAAACCAAAGGCTCTGCAATCTCATCCCTTGCCTCCCCAAGAATCCTAGAATATATTCCATCTGACCCAGGGGACTTATCGACCCTCAGGTTTTTCAAAATTGCTAACGTGTCTTCTCTCAGGACATCTACCTCCTCCAGCCTATATCACACCCTCATCCTCAAAAAACAGGGCCCCTCTCCTTGGTAAACACTGAAGAAAAGTATTTATTCATTGCCTCTCCTATCTCTTCTTACTCCATGCACAAGTTCCCACTACTTTCCTTGACTGGTCCTAACCTTACCCTGGTCATTATTCTTATGTGAAAAATAAAAGAAAAAGCCTTGAGGTTTTCCTTTATAGACCCGCCAAAGACTTCTCATGCTCCCTCCTAGCTCTCCTAAGCCTGTTTTTTAGTTACAGCTGGAAGATTTTCACAGGAAAATCATTGAAGTGTTAACGTAAGCCTACTTTTGACACTAATAAATAAACTTAAAAATGGTAGCGGGTCCATTCTTAATGTTCTCCCAGCTCCTATAGCACCCAAGCCAGTGACTCTGTGGAGCATAGATTTTCAGCCTGTAAATAGAGGCTTATAGTTGATGCGAAACCCATATTCATGGTGAACAGTACTGGTGCATTCCTGCCTGTTGTTTCAAGAAACAAGTGTGTCACTTACAGATGCTCAGTTGTTGGTATTAAATCTGCATTCAGTCCTGGGAAAATTGTGGGTGGCATCATTTGATTAAAAGCAGAAAGGGCTTGACAGACGTGAAAATAGTTCAAAGCAGTAGCCTCAGTTTCCTGTCTGCACAGCATCTCAGCAACAACAAAAGCTTTGCATATATATTAGATTTGAAATTGTTTTGAAAGGAAGTACAGGTGCGAACATGTCCCAGAACAAGCAAAATGCTGCAGATGCTGGAATCTGAAGCATGAGCCCAACCTTTCCACCGTGTGACATTTTAACTCAGCACCTTGCTCTCATGCCCACATGTCTGTCCAGTAAGAAGTCTCACAACACCAGGTTAAAGTCCAATAGGTTTATTTGGATGCTGAGTAGGATGAGGGTGGACACCTGATAATCCATAGAATCCCTTTGGTGCAGAAGGAGGCCATTCAGCCCATCAGATATACCCCGATTCTCTGAAAGAGCATCTTACCCAGGCCCACTCACCTTATCCGAGATCCCACATATTTGCCATGGTTAATCCACCTAATCTACACATCCTTGGACTTTGGGAGGAAACCAGAGCTCCTAGAGAAAACCTACACCAACATGGGGTGAACATGCAACTCTACATAGGCAGTCACCCGGGACTGGAATCGAACTGGGGTCCCTGGCACCATGAGGATCAACATTGTGCAACCTTGCTGTAATATGTGGCCCAATGCCTAAATTGTTATGGTACTTTAGGTGCATTAAATCACATTATTGGTCCCAGAATGACTGACTACTACTATACAGAGAAACAGATTAATTTTTGATGTAGCCCTTTCTCATGTGGAGAAGCTACTGGAAAAGTCAGACTGAAGTGAGGACTGATACAAAACTCTCCCCTATGGAAAATGTGTAGCAGACATGGCACATGGTTGCATGAATGCTGTGGGCCATATCTAGGTAAGTGGAAGGGTGAGCAAATGAGGAGCAATGATAAGAGGAAGCTGGGGTGGGGGGGATAGCAGGGGCAGTGTTCAGGGGTAGGGTGTGTACTAGCACCAATGAATCATACTACACAGAGGGTTGTATACCCAGCTGCATTTGTGAATGAGCAATGCTTTCAGAATATTCAGAGCACCTTATGTGAAATGATAGCAGGTATGCATAGCACCTTGGGGTGGCAGATCCAGGACATCCTACACAAATGTTCTTTATGGCACAATAACAGTTCTTCAAATCTGTGGTCAGCTGTTAGTCATTGGCCATGTGCCAGAGACAGTGGAATCATTTAAATAACAAATATGGAGGAGCAGCACTTATTCAAAAATCGGTTCTCGATCTTGTGGCTAAGATAAAGCGTAGTATCAACATGCTGTGCTTGGTTGAAGTCATTAGGTTACATTTTAGCTACACTTAAAGCAATTTTTAAAAGCGGCATCTCAGCCTTTTGGCTATGATGCAAACGAGATCAAGCCTTGGAGGAAGAGCTATTCCAATAAGCTTGGATCATGTAGATCAAGCCCAAGACAGGAGGTGAGAGCCCTATCTTGTCGGCTTGGATCGGGAATGTCTCAACTTGAGACTCTGAATTGGACTTGGTTTGATTGAATTAGAATAAAAACAAAAAAGTTACCTCTGACCTAATTTAAACAAAAATGACAACAGTGCCATTACTCAATATTACAACTGTGTTGAAATGCTGAAGTATCACGCTGATAAGGGCTGCATTTTACCAATCATTGGTAAATATGTTATTGCAAATAATGCCCAAGGGAAAGGTCATTCAAAGATTTAAATGAATTTGTTCAGAATGACTGTAAGCTATAAGCTACAAGTTATGAGAGCTTTAACATTTGCCTTGCATTAGTGCCAGTGAATTAAGTAGGAAGAGGTTACTACAGGTCAAACTATTAGCTATCTGCGGTATGAAGCAATGCTTCTGAAGTAGGCACCTTTGCAGGAAAGAACCTAATGTTTTGTCATAAATGCTACTTTCTAACTGTACGAACTTAGGAATTGATTACCAAAGCAAAAAGTCATAAAGAATGTGTAACATTTGTGGATAAGAAGCACGTGCCACTGCAGTTCCGATGGTAAAATACAAGCTGTTGCAATGAACACTGTTTTTGTGTCTGAGGCAGCTTCCTCTGAAACCACTTGATGGAAACATAACATCTTTATTTTACAAAGGGATTCTCCCCATCTTTTGTTGGAATTCTACTGTACAGTTAATCATCCCAATGCAGGGAAGGGGAGATCTCCATGATTGCCTCCCTGGTGAAATGTCAATGATGACGATGTAGCTGATCCATCATGTTCATTAAACTCTGGCATTGTCAGCCTTGCAGCAACTTGACGGGCACGATGGTTAGCACTGCTGCCTCACAGCACCAGGGACCCAGGTTTGATTTCCAGTTTAGGTCACTGACTCAAGTTTGCGTGTGTGGAGTTTGCATGTTCTCCCCATGTCTGTGTGGGTTTCCTAAGGTGCTCTGGTTTCCTCCCAGTGCAAAAATGTGTGTGTTAAGCGAACTGGCCATGCTAAACTGACCCTCAGTATCAGGAGGACTCGCTCAGGAAAATGCATGGAATTATGGGGATAGGACCTGGAGGGGGGGGGGTTGGTGGCATTGTGGCCACTGCAGACTCAATGGACTGAATGGCCTTCTTCTACATGTAGGATTCTATGAGTAACTGCAGAGATCTTCCTCCAATTTAGATGCATCTCCCTCTGCTCTTGATTGAATCAACCTCCATTCTTTCAACTTCTAGCCCCCAGGGTGGGGGGGGGGCAGGCAGAAGCTCCCCGAGGAATGTCTCTGCTGTCCACAATGTGCAATGACTTGCCTCACTCAGACAACTGATCTTGAACTTAACTAAAACCCAGGTTAGAGGGAAGAATGTACAACTTTGAATTTCTGCACAAAACCTCAAACATTGGAAATTCCAGCAGTAACATAGCAGAGGATTTTCCATTTATGAATTTAACTCCTGCAGGAACCTGTTTCCCTTGCACCTGAATTCTGATTAATGTTAAGAAATGTGGAGATTTTTGCTGGGAAAAAAGTGAAAGCTAATCTTAAATGCAAAGAATAAATTGGTAATTAAAGTTCATTCTCTAATGCCACATAATCCTTGATTTTATAAAGTTACTGTACTGGTCTTTTTCTGTTACCTCATGTTCCCACAAGTTACATATCCCTAAGCAATTTGAAAGCCTGGATCTTTTGCATAGAATCTACTCTTCAGTGATATCAGGGAAAGTATCATCATTCCTTAAAATACAGAACATTTAAGCTCCAAAATTGAGATTTATTGTGGATGTAGGATTTTGCCTTGGGAACACTTAGATCATGATATGTAGCATGCAGGAACTAGTACCTGCTGTGCAGCACAAGTTTAGATGTCAGAAAGCAGGGCCTAAGGCTGGATTGCCACATCCTGAGAAGCAATTTATGATAATGAGGCTCTGCAGTAAACTCTTATCCCAATAGGAAGAGTCCATACTAAGCAGAAGTAAAATAATTTTAATTGAACAGTATTCACAATGTTTTTCTTCTATTACTTACCATCAGGCTTCCCTTTGCTGAACATATAAAAGCATAATTCTTTTCATGTTGACCTTACTAACATGTCTTTGAACAGGGGGAGAAGAGCAGCAAACTGCTGTTGGTCAACATGGACCTCCAAAGGATGAAGATGGCGTAGCACCTTTGGTACTGAAATGGTTTTTCTGCTGACTGACACCTCTTCAATCCAATGAGGGACTTGCATTGTATGGCTATTGAGGCAGCATGGCCCCTTTAAAGGGGTGTTCCCTAAGAGCCATGTGGTCAGGTCAGGCCCGGCCCTATGGAATGTTGAGGTGGGAAGCAGTGCCAATGGTGTGCAAGGTGATAGTTGGGGCAGAATTGGCAGTTGGAGCCAAGGAGGAATAGTGTACAGTTACAAAGTATTCTGTCAGACTGTATATGTATGTATCATTATTTGTTGTTTAGCAATAAAACCTGTGTGTTCTGAAGCCTCATTGAGTCACCCTTGATTTATTACACTGGCGATCGCCAGAAGGGGATACAACAGGTGACTCCAGCAGTACATGTAGATCTGTTTGAATTGGGAGTATGGATCCTGGTCATAAATATGGAACCAGAGAACCCAGTTGCTGTGGTAACAGAGAATACAGCTGCTACTGAAGACAGTGTAGACCCTGGATTGAGGAGTATGCCATTAACTTTGGCCTGACCAGATTTTTCATTTCCAGACAAATGTAGATTGTTGTTGAGACATTCTACAAGAGTTCAGAAGTCACTGGCTTAATTAACCATATAACAAGGATGTGATGAGACTTTCCCCTCGATTTCTTTTTTGTAATTTGCTGTCTGTGTTAACAATGTTATTTTTGTTCTCTCCTTAAGTTACTTCAGGAGTTAGTGGGGAAGGACTATAATAGCATGACCCTTTCAAGGGAGCATTTCCTGAGGACCACATGGTTGAGCCAGACCATGAAAGAAAGCTGAGAACGTAAGAAATAGGAACAGGAGTAGGCCATCTAGCCCTTCGAGCCTGCCCCGCCATTCAATAAGATCATGGCTGATCTGTCGTGGCTCAGTTCCACATTCCCACCCTCTCCCCATAACCCTTAATCCCCTCTCTTATCAAAAACCCATCAACCCGCGTCTTAAAAATATTTAGCGAGGTAGCCTCCACCACTTCAATGGGCAGAGAATTCTGAGCCAATCAAGTAAGAACATGTGTATGCTGGGTTAGGAAAGATTAATAGTTGGAGCTAGAAGTAGTAATATACAGTCACAGTTATTCTAGCAGACCCTATTTTTACTCCTTGTTATTCAATACTTTAAGCAATAAAGCCTTTGTGTTCTGAAGTCTCATTGAGTTGCCCTTGATTATTACAGATATTGTCACCATTATCAGGAAAAGCTGCTTTGTTCATTTCTTCTACAATGCAGCTGGGGTGGGGGAGGGAGACTCAGCTCCAGGGATCTGGGTTTGATTCTTGGTTTGGGTTACTGTCTGTGTGGAGCGTGTACATTCTCCGTGTCTGAGAGGGTTTCTTCTGGGTGCTCTGGTTTCCTCCCTCAGTTCAAAAAATGTGCTAAATTGCCCCTTCATGTCCTGGGCTGCATAGGGTAAAGGGATTAGTGGAGTAAATATGTGGGATTATATGGATAGGGCCTGGGTGGGATTGCTTGTTGGTGCAGACTCAATGGGCTGAATGGCCTCCTTCTGCAATGTAGGAATTCTATGGTTTTTTTTCTGAGTCTGAATCTATGTTGGACAATTCTGCAGGACTGCAGATCATAAGGCATCGCTGTGGATTATAAAGCCTACAATAACCTTTGCAGGGTTGCCAGCAATGCCCTAAAAAGGATGGATAAGTATATTTTGGTCCTTGTGTTCTGAAGTGAATTAATCAAAGTAAGATATTAATCCTTCTCCAGTTTCATGCCTGGGGAATGGGTTGCTTTTGTGCCAGTACCCCTTCTATTTATTCCTTCTCATGTTTGATTTGTGTTTCTTCTCAAACTCACCGTCTAAATTGCCTGGGTGCTTGAATGGTGATGTAGCTTGTGGTCAGTGCCAATAACATGCTGTGAAGCAGCCTGTTCCTGACTGCCACTCTTCACTTCTGGCAAACTTTGAAGAAGTTTATTTGAAGAAGACATTAAGATGTGATACAATAGCTTCAGGACAAAAAATCTCAGCTGTAAATGTTGCTATAAAATTGCTGTGTAATGTGCACAAGAGTGAAAATGAGAAATTGTAATAGTGGGAGAAGGAAAATACTTACTCTCTGGGATCAACACTCTTCCAAACATTGACCTTCCACATACCAAGGACCAAATATGCCAAGGCCATCTGCCTAGTTTGTACTACTTCTTTCAACAGTGGTGCTACCCACATCTGTGTAAGCCACTCACTATCATTGGAGATCATCTCCTGGAGACACACATCTAAGTGTTAAAATTTGGCAATGTTAAAATTCTCTCCACTCACATTGGAGAGAGGGTTATACAGACACTCACATTGTCTGTACCTTTAAGACTTGATTAAGTGTAGAGACTCGCATTCCAACCATTATCTTGTAATTGAGTTTGTCTCAATATATGCCCACTCACTGATGAAGGGGCGGCACTCTGAAAGCTTGTGGCTTGTGCTACTGACTAAACCTGTTAGACTTTAACCTGGTGTTGTGAAACTTCTTACAATGTTAAAACTGATAGCCCAGTAGCCAGACCTCCTTATTTCAACATGTATTGTGACATCTCCAAGCTGATTGGGCCTTTCAGCCCCCTTAACTCTACAAAGGGGAAAATGTACCATGTTACAACATGAATATAATTTGCAAAGATTGGATAATTATTTTGCCAGACCTAATTCCACTGAATTTTTTTTAAGAAAGTTTTCTCCATGCAACTTGCACTCCTGTTTGTAATGAAAATGGACTTTTTGCTCCAAGGCATATCATCCATCTTTGTCTCATGCCTTGCATTAAAATCTCCATCTTTAATGGGGGCAGCCTGTTCTACTTTATTACATTGCATTGTAGCTTCAACCAAAATTCATTTCCCAAATTCAGAAACATCCATTTCTTTCTCTTTTAAAAAATCCTCTAAACAGTATACACAAGGGTGTGGTGGGAAGGTGGATTTTCTGCCTCTATCACCAGAGGAGGAAAAGCCAGAAGTCTCACTTGAGCAAGGCCATAAAATCCTGCCACTGTTCTCCAGCAGGAAAAGTGCAGGGCACCCTGTCAACTGCTTTGCCAGGTTTTCACACCATATTTTCAAGTACTTAGAAAGTAATGTTAAGGGTGGGTGCCATGATGTCTTGCTGCTAGGGCAGGCTCTGAATGAGCCCACTCCTCCAACAACATTGGGGCTCCTTATAAGAAAGGACCAAGGAGTCATTCTAAAAAAAAGAACCACCTCTATCAGACACTGGCCCCCCTCATCCCCCAGGGAAAACCCCAGAAGCTCCATGGCAGTGCCACCAGCACTGTCCACTGGCCCCTTGCATTGGGCAATGCCAATGGGCAGTACCTGGGGTAAACACTGTCCTGAAGCACTGCCCAGAGGGCATTGCCAGGGTGCAGCTTGGGCATATCCTACTTGACTCTGGGAGCTGAACTG
Organism: Carcharhinus amblyrhynchos; assembly: GCF_965287045.1. Taxonomy (NCBI): domain Eukaryota; kingdom Metazoa; phylum Chordata; class Chondrichthyes; order Carcharhiniformes; family Carcharhinidae; genus Carcharhinus; species Carcharhinus amblyrhynchos. The sequence goes on along the minus strand of NC_137331.1, from coordinate 80,262,480 downwards.
TATGCTCCTGGTGGTCACTGTCAGGACCTATTGTGTGGGAGGAGGGGGGCAGGTTAATACAGTACGGAAACCCTCTAATGACATGTAACTGAATAGTAATGGGGTTCTTGACCTTTCATGGCAGGAATGCTGTTATTTTATTAGTGGGGGCGGGGGGGGGGGGTGTGGAATAGAAATTATCCCAGCAGGCCATCCCAGTGTACATGCTGTTTTTGGATTCCTGCTGGATTCTTTGCCCCTTCTAGCTTTTCCTTCATTGAAAACAGAGGCAGAAAATCCACCTCTCCGTCACCCGTGAATATATATTTAGAGGATTTTTAAAATTTGTACTCTATTGTCGCATCTCACCGAGCGTACTTAGACAACATCTCCACTTCTGCAATTGACCAACAAGAAACAAAAGAGCAGTAAAGCTGTGGCAACACTATTTTCTCCAAATTCCATTCCAAGTCACCACCATCCCAATTTGGATATATATTCAACACTGCTTCATCATTTCTAGAAATTTGACCTAGCACTTCCTTTCACGGTGGGAGCACTAGAACTTCAACACTTCAAGACTTAGCAACACCCTTGCAGAGCTGCTTGGGATAGTATAGCAGTTGTGGTATCTGACTCCTCCACCCACCACCCCTGCCCCCCACCTGCATTGTCTGTATTTGTAGAGACCTGGATTACCTGTTGTCTATTTATACCATAGGTGTGAACCCAACACTCCACTCAACTGATGAAGCAGTGCTCCAAAAGCTTGTGAAACCAAATAAACCTCTTGGACTAACCTGGTGTTGAGATTTCTTTCTGTAGGGACAGCACAGAAGATTCATCTGGTTTGAGGCACCAATAGGAATTGAGGGCAAGTGATCACTCGAGGGTAGAGTTCTCTGTCTGGCAGACTTCATCTGGAAGTCACGTAGCAAGCATATAAAGACCAGAGTAGCTGAATAGTGTTGCTCCAAGGCAGCCTAGAGCTGCAAACCCTTTACGTAATTTATCTTTATTACTGAATGCTTTTTGTTCCTTATGAAGTCTGAAGTGTATTGGTGACACCCTGAATTGCCACTACATAACAGATGGGTAATAAATTCTTACTTAGCATCATTCACATCCTGAAAACAATGATCTGGATTTTGAAGGTCCCTTGCTTGGTTGAAATAGGAACATAGGAAGTAGGAGCAGGAGTAGGCAATTCATCCCCCCAGCCCACTCCATCATTTAACATGATTGCGACTGATATTATCCTGCTCTCAAACTCCACTGTCTGTTCCCCATAGCCTGTATTCCACTTTTCATCAGAAATGTACATCTCTTTGAATCTGTTGATTGATTTTGCCTCCACTGCATTCTGGGACAGTGAGTTACCAATTTACAACCTTGAGAGAAGTAGTTTCTCCTCATCTCATCATATCCATGACTTCTTATTCTAGACTATCTCACAAGGGGAACATCTGTTCAATGTCCATCTTATCAATCCTCTTTAGTATTTTATATACCTCAAAATCAGATCCTCCCCATCATTCTTCTGAACTTCAAAAGTACAAACCTAAGCTATTCAACTGCTCCTCATTAAAACAGCCTTTTAATCCCCAAAATCAATGTGGTGAACCTCCTCTGGACTTGCTCCAGTGCTACCATGTCCTTCCCCAAGTAAGGAGACTAAAACTGGACACAATAGTCCAGGTCTGGTCTCACCAAGTCTTATACAATTGTAAGAACACTTTTAAAGTCCAGTCCATTACAATAAATGGCAAGATTCCATTTGCCTTTCTTATTAAATCTTGCACCTGTGTACACTGATTCATGCACAAGGACATCCAGATTCCTCAGCACTGACACACTTTGAATCTATTTCACTCTTATTTTTCTGGCCAAAATAGATAACGTTGCATTTCTCCACATTAAATTCCACTTGCCAGATTCTAGCCCATTCTCTTAGTCTACTGATGGATATTGAAAGGCTATCATTACAGCCTGCTTTCCTGCCTATTTCAGTATCAACTGCAAACCTTGCTATGCTACACTTTTGATCAAGCCTACCTCCACCACCCGTTTGGTTCCAAATACCCTCTGGTGGTTTGCATGCTGCCTACCTCCTCCAGAACAGGGACAATCAGGTTATGAATTACAACCCTGCACCTGATGAATAGCACACACTTTTAGCTCTATATCTTTTATAATCTCAACGACATTAGCCTATAATAAAATGATCAAAGATACCACCAGATAGGCATGATTGGAATAGAAATGGGTAATTTTATGGTTTAGCTTATGAATAAGGTTAGGGTTTCATAATGTACACATTACAACTTGTTCAGTCTTTTTTCCTTTAGTGGAAATAAGTGACACAAATGCCATATTCTTGTATGAATCAAATGCACAAGCTTGAAACAATTTTCAAATCAGCAAAAAGTTAAGAGCAAGCTGTATAAAATATTGCTGCCTCAGTAGTATTTTCCAAAAATCATTTAAAAAATCGATTAATTTTTTGCAATTTTCATATATGGATGTGTATACAGTGTATTTACAATTTTTATATTGTTTTCTCTATACATTGTTGCTTTTTCATGAAGACAAGTTGCTATAGGCAGATGATTACTATAATTCCTACAGAGCTGCTGTGTACAATTAATCGTAACATTAGTAGTTAGTTGTGATAGTGCGACCTCATTAAGGGGGGTGGGGGTATGATCATTCACAGGTCATGTGAGCCACACAGCACTGTCTGGAACGGAACACATGAACCTTGACCTATGGAGTGGTAGAGCGTGGGTCAGTGTAGGAGAAATCCTCATTGCAAGCCAGCGGGTCAGATAGATAAGAACTGCATCTGCATTGAGCAAAACAGTATTATTTTGCTGCCGTTGTTTAACAATCATTGTGATTTAAAGCTTCATCATATTAGCTTGCACTACAATACTGATGACATCTTATATGATTTGTGCTTCTGCACTTCATGGCTCTGCAGTTCAATGACATAAGATATACAGCCAGTCCTTACAATAAACTTCCTTTGTACCTATGTTGTCCACCCCCCACCCATGCAGCCATTTTGCACACAAATTTCCACAAAGAGCAGAGATTGGATGACTGTTGTACAGCAGATCTCAGGAAGACATTGAGTCTTGCATAGTTTAATAGTAAGCACACACACACACACACACACACACACACACACACACACACACACACATCTACAGTGCACAAGGAAGCCATTTAGCCCATCAAGGCTGCACCTACAATAATCCCACCCAAGCCACATCCCCATAACCTCATGTATTTCTCCTGCTAAACCCCCTGACACTAAGGGACAATTTGGCATGGCCAATCAACCTAAGCCACAAGTCTCGAGTGTGGGAGGAAATTGGAGCATCTGGAGGAAACCCACTCAGACACAGGGAAAATGTGCAAACTCCACACAGATAGACAATCACTTGAGGCCAGAATTGAATCTGGGTCTTTGGCACTATGAGGCAGCAGTGCTAACCACTGTGCCACGATGCTGCAAGGAGTGTTGTGGGAAAAATCACCACTTGGAGTCAGATCTAAGATACAACATGAAGTTTTAATCAGACAAGGCTTTGGGAGAAGCGCTGAGCTCTCCACAGTGCATGCAGTCACTTTCAACTTTATAATGGCTGTTGAGCATCTTTTATACATTTTCAAAAAAGGGACAAGGACAGACATTAGCACATCATTATACATAATGTCCATATTTGTCTACTCTATGTATAATGATGCATTAACTGTCAGAGTAGATACATTTATGCCCCCCATGACTGATCTCATGACCGAAATTCATTGTTTTGGTTCTGCTTTCTCTCAAGCCAAGGTGCCTCAAGGACGATCTATTTCTCGCAGTAATGCAGACACCAACAGACTAACTTTTTGTTGTGCAATGTCTGTGCCCAAGTCAGTACATCTTAATGTCTTTTCCCAGAGTCCATTTTGTGCCAGGTAACCATCTTGCATCCTTTAATTTTGATTTTACTTCAACATACAGTATCAGGTCTAAGTTAGGGATAAGCTTGGAAACAGCTCCTATAGACTCAGGTCATGTATTGCTTTACTCACACTGTAGACTGCAAGGTATGATATGGAGATGCTGGCAAGGTACCCAATCCCACTTTAACCCCTTCTATTCCAGCCCTTTATGCTACAATGCCAACTGATTGTAATTTATTTTGGTGGTGGTGTTGATTGATGCAGAATGTCAATCAGGACAACATTAGAGCTCCTTGCTCTCCTTTAAATAATGACACACAATATCAATGCCCACTGAAGCAAGCAGATAGGGCCATGGGGTTAATGGCTTATCCAAAAGACAGTGCCTCAAAAAAAAGTCCTACAGTACCACAATGAAATGCCAGCCAATATTATTTCTCAAATCCTGGCAGGAACTTGGAGCGGTACAATGGCACTGTGGTTAGCATGCTACCTCATAGCTCTGGAACCTGGGTTCGATTCCTGGCTTGGGTCACTGTGTGTGGAGTTTGCACATTCTCCATGTCTTCATGGGTTTCCTCCCACAGCCCAAAAGACCTGCTAGTTAGGTACATTGGCTATGCTAAATTCTCCCTCTATGTATCCAAAAAGGCATTGCAGTGTGGCACCTCAGTGATTTCCACAATAACTTAATTGCAGTGTTAATGAAAGCCAACTTGTGACACTAAAATGAATTATAAACTTTAACCTATTCAAGTAAACATCTTACCTGAGACACCCGATACTGCGTCAAGTATTTATGTCACTCAAGTCCTTGTAAAGATCCTTTTCAGAGGTTAAATGGGCATTGATTTAACACGTGCTTTCCTCAACATTGAATTGTGTCTTCCAAAGAGCAAGTATTTCTCTGGCCTGGAGTACACTTCCAGAAAGGGTGTGGAATCAGATCCAAATCTCTCAAAGTTACTATTGAATATGTGCATGACAAAAACATTTACAGCATCATAGGGAAGAAACAGGGGAGTGGCCTGAACTGAATAGCTCTCTCAATCATCAGACACACCTGTTAAAAAAGGTGTGACAATATACAATCTAAGTAAGAACATGTATATCAGCCAGTTTCCTGTGAAAGGGATACACTTTTGTACTGGATTTTGTAAATAAATCTAATGTTGAAGACAGACTGGCTCCAGCTTTTTCCATTGCTAGATGCCAGTTCAGCACAATAAATGCAGGCAGGATGTTGAGTGGATTCCTTTTGAACTGTAAGATATGATTCTGTCATTTACTATTCTAAGGGTTAGCATACTTCAATGAGCTATTTGTCAAAACATGTCAAGCACACATTGATTCTGTGGTTTCTGCCCAACTTCCTCAAAGGAAAGCAAGATAAAATGAACTAAATAAAGAATGATACTGAAATGTAAAATGACTTTAGAACCACATGGCTCTCAGTACCTATTATGTCTGTAGAGCTGAATCATATTAGACTAAGGAGGTCAGAGGTCCAATTCCAGGGAAGTGCCCAGTTTGCAAAGTATAGCTGAGATAGTCGTGAGTACACTTAATTGACCTTAGCTTCACTGGTGAGGGATGGAAAACCTAGTCCCTGTTGAAAATATTACAATGAGGACAAGGTCAGCTACTGCTGAAGAACTTTCCAGCACTGAGCATACAAGTGAAGGGTGACAACTTGCATGCTGGCTCACGTAGTTTATAACAAAAACTATGTCCTTTAGAAAAGAATTCAATAGAAGAAAACTGAAGGTAAAAAAATATAAAAACAGAAAACAGGAAGCAAATAGCCAACACACTCAGAACTACTGAGCACATGCCAGACAGTGTCTGCTGTATGATGAACAGCTTCTATGCAAAAAATCTCAATGAAAGCAGAATTAAATGGTTGTCAGACTTCACAACTTTTTTCCTAATAAAACTTGAAATGTACATGACAGGTAAGGAATTCCTCTCAAAATAACAAGGGATTCCATCAAACTTAGTGCTCCTACACTCAATACAGCTTTTATTCCAAATATGTTGCTAAACATAAAATAATTGAAACCATTTACATCCATCTCCTGTCCTCCCACTGGACAGACATTAGGCTGACAGCGCATACTGAAAAATGACCATCTTCCAGAGGCAAGCTGCCAATTAAATGACTGTGTGCCAGGAAGCTGCTGGAACTGGCAACTACAAGACCAGATATAGCAGAAGCAGCTGTAGGACCATCTGATGCCTTAACACAAGGACACAGAACCACCTTGAAACAAGAGGTACTCACCAACATCCTGTAGCGAACCATCTGCCTTGCTTCTTCTACCTAAAAAAAGGAGCCCAGGTTTAGCTGGTATCGTGCATGAAATGGAACAGTTGAGGACTCTAGTTCTGTACTCAGAGTTTAGAAGGATGAGGGGGATCTTATTGATATTTACAGGATACCATGAGGCTTGGATAGAGTGGACCTGGAGAGGACTTTTCCACTAGTAGAAAAAAACTAGAACCAGAGGACACAACCTCAGCCTAAAGGGACGATCCTTTAAAACAGATGAGAAGGAACTTCAGCCAGAGAGTGGTGAATCAGTGGAACTCTTTGCTGCAGAAGACTGTGGAGGCCAGGTCATTGAGTGTTTTTAAGACAGAGATAGATAGGTTCTTGATTAATAAGGGGGTTAAGGGTTATGGAGAAAAGGCAGGAAAATGGGGGATGAGAAAAATATCAGCCATGATTGAATTGCAGAGCAGACTTGATGGTCCAAGTGGCCCAATTCTGCTCCTATGTCTTATGGTCTAAATATATGCTGTTATCAAAGGAGGGGACTGGAACAAAAAAAACCAAACTGGCTCTTACTCTAAGCCTACAAACATGGTGTTGACCCCACCTCTGTCCACAACACACGCATTGGGGCAACACCCCTCCTCCCTACCCATCACAGACATTAGATCCCCTCCCAACTGCCTCTGCCACAAGCATTAGGGCATACCACATCTTTCCACTCCCCCCCCGCCCCAAAATCACACACAAGGGGAACCTCACAATGGGGGTTCCCTAGAAGAGTGTCCCTAGGAATGCTACCCTGGCACGTCCCTCTCCCTCCTTGGGCTATACCCCCCGACAAGTTCCTTGCAACTGCTTTAAGTTTTTCTAAGCCTGTTGTGAACCTTGCCGACATGTGGGAACATTTAAGTATAATGATACTTAAACCATATTAAAATTTATTGAAATGAAGTTTACACTCTGGGTGAGAATCTCGTTTCTCAACTCCTGTGAGGCTTTGGGGCCAAGTTACTGTCTATGCTGATGGCTAACGAGAGCTTAAAAGCACCCATGTGTCAGCAGTGATATATTTGCCTCACTACTGTGTCCTATCCTTTGACTTTTGGCCCACTTCGTTCTCCCAGCATCATTCAACCCCACTCCACCAATTCTGTGGTTAGATCTGTTTGGTATGAAGGGTTGTGTAACATGATCAGCATTCAAATTAGCACTTGACAACCTGGTGAGAGAGGCTACATTGTAAGACCAACCACTGAGCTCAAGCATCTGGAGCACGTGCTTGAAAATATCTATAATAGGTTTGGTAATGGTCCAAATGGTTTCATGTGTCATACTATAGTTTGCTGTTCTTGGTATCTCAATGGTATCATGAGCCAGGGCTGAAGAGGTTAACTTTGACAGCCAATTCAGAGGTGATGTCAAGAAGCAATGCTTCACACAGTAGGACAATAGAAATCAAAGTCTCTGCTGAAGAGCTTTTGAGATTAGGCTAACCATTAGAGCAATTGAAAATGTCAAAACTGAGAGGGATAGATGCTTGATAAAAGCAAAATACTGCAGATGCTGGAATCTGAAGCAAAAACAAAGTGCTGGAAAATCTCAGCAGATCTGAGTGTGGGGAAAGAATAGAGCCAATGTTTGAGTTTAAATGACTGTCGGGGATAAATGTTTCATTAGGCAAGAGTTGTAGAACCAATATGGAAAATTAAATTAATATACTGATCAGCCACAATCTAACTGAGTAGCTTGAGGGGCTGAAAGGTCTAATTTCTTATGTTCCAAGGGGCCATTTTCTTCATTTTTCTATCTCAGGTTCAGAGGATTGTCTTAAAATGAAGGTGTCAAGATTGTTGACCGGCAACTAGGCATTACCATTTACAAATTAACTTACAGGTTACCATGTACAAATTAACTGCCCTTCATCCCTCCATACATCCCCTGTTCCTTCAATATAATACACCCAAAAAGTCATTAACATTTTCCAATGTTAATTGGAATGATCAAAAACATTGCAACAAAAGTAAAATGAAAGTGACCCTTTTTCTGCTACTTCTAAGATTTTAATGGGTCTTCTGTTAAAATTGCAACGGTTGATTAGGAGACTTCCCATGGAAATTCTCCTCTAACCCAATCAAAAAATAAACTTAAAATTTCGCTTCGTAACAATCCACATTTAAAGTCCTTTTTTTCCATAGAGATTACATTAAAAAATCCAGCTGGTTCCCCTTCAAGTAGTTATTTTCTGACTTCTGGCATGGTGGCACAATGGTTGGCATTGCTGCCTCACAGAATCAGAGACCCTGGTTTGATTCCCAGCTTGGGTCACTGCCTGTGTTTTCACTTTCTCCCTGTATCTGAATGCATTTTCTCCAGGTGCTCCAATTTCCTCCAACAATTGGAAGATACACAGGTTATGTGGATTGGCTGTGCTTAATAGCCCTTAGCGTCAGCAGGACTAGCTAGGGTAAATGCATGGCGTTATGGAGATGGGCTTGGGTGGTATAGTGGTCAGTGCAGACTTGATGGGCCAAATGGCCTCCTTCTGCACTGTAGGGATTCTATGAACCAGTCTGATCCACAGTACTCTTTTTTTCTAAGAAATGAACACCTCAGAATTGCAATGCATGGTGCCATTAAAATTATAACATTTAAAATGAAACCCTCGATCAATCTTCACTGACAATAAACTACATGGAATAAAACATACCATGTTATTCTTTTTAATTGGGAAGAGCAGGATACAGTCAAATTATGCCTAAAATGATCAATTTTCTTAGAAACCAGCAATGGCAGAAACAAAAGGCACTTTGTTCAAGGTCATGGTCTCAGCAGGGGTACAAGAACAACTAAGATTTTCAGATGAATTCAGGTCACATTGCCCTCTTTGGTTGCCAAATCCTGTGGATATCATTATTTTCTTCAATTACCATAACATGATTAAGAATTTAAAATGAGATGACATGATGGCAGTGTCATGTTCAGCAAAAAAAAAAACTGACAACCTTCCCTGGTAATTTAACAAATTCAGTGCCCTGAGTGAAAATAAAAGATCAGGACAATAAATCATCCAAAGTGAATGAGAAACAATGACATATCCTCTGCATCGCCAACTTAGTTAAAACAATATCAACAATCGCTCTAAGTTTGAAATGAGCTCCTGACCGCACATCACTGAGGGAAGTCTGGGGAAAAGAAATGCAACTAAATTGACAAATGAAATAGAAATTTTGATTGACAGATGTACATATAGATTAGACCTCAACTGCAAACTTATCCCACAACATACTTACATACCATCAGTTCTTGTGACTATGTGCTTCAAGATACACTGAAATCTGGCCACTGCAGGTTTCCTAGCAGGTGGGGGGGTGTGTTCAATGAGATGCACAATTTCAAATTTCACCAAATGGGGTGAAGAGAGGGGTGCTCCATCCCAGAGTGTGAATAACCCCATCCCTTGTCAATTGACAATTGTTACTTTTCAAATGCTTCTGGGGTGAGACATTAAAATATAATGACCTGTTCTGAAATATAGCTGCAGCAGGCATGAGCTAAAAATTTATTTGGAATGTACAACCAGTGGAGGTATTCCAAAGGCCCCTCACTAAGCAGGAGAGGGGAAAATGACAGTGCTGTACTAAACACACTGCTGCATTGCTCCTTGCCATTAACCCTGCCAGGATGGCACTGCTGACCTGGCAATGCCAAGGCACTGCCCAGACATGTCCCTCACCCCCTAGGGGTAATACTTAGCTGTGAATCCCCTAGCCTGAATCTCATTTTTAAAAAGCAATGCAACATCATTTTGATGAGATTTGAATATAATGGTGGGAACTGGCTAAATTATATTAAAATTTATTTAAATCCATTAAAATGAGGTTCTCACTCTTTGTGGGCGTGAACCTTGTGATGCTGCTAGGGAGGGATGAGGAAAATTGGGAAATACAATCTAAGAAAATTGAGATTCCCAATTGTTTCTGGATTTTCCAACCCTGTCACTGTTCTCTGATGGCAAACAAAGGCTGAAATATTCAGTCAATATTAACATTGCTGCATCCCTCCCATCAACAACCTGGGGAGGTGCTATCAGAAACTGAACTGCAACAGCTAGATAAATATTGTGGCTCAAAGACCAGGTTATGGCAGGGAATTATGCAACTAGTCACTCACTACCTGACTCCCCAAAGTCTGTCCACCATCTACAAAACAAAATCAGAAGCCTAATGAAATATTCTTTATTTGCATATATGAGTGAAGCTCCAACAGCACTGAAGCAGCTTGACACAATCCTAAAGTATCATGCTTGACTGAGACCCCATCCACCATCCTAAACATTCAGTTCCTCCTCCATTGAACAATAGCAACGGTGTGCACCATCTACAAGGTGCACTGCAGCAATTCGCTAAGGTTGCTTCAACAGCACCTCCCAAACCCCAGTCTCTTACAGCCAGAATATAAAGGGCACCAGACACAAGGTAATACCAACAAGTTTTCCAAGCCACAGGACATCTTGACTTGGAATAATATCATTCCTTCATTGCTACTGCATCAAAAGCCTGAAGTTCCTTCCTGCCGATTCTGTCACCTACATTTGATGCACTATAGCAATTCGTTAAAAGGTGGCTCACCACCACATTCTCAAGGACAATAAGTAATGGGTAACAAATGCTGATACACCTATCCAATGAAAGAAAATAAATGCAGGTTGCTTCATTATCAGAGGACTTGCAAATGGAATTGAACACAGTGCAATCAGTAAACATTCTCTCATTTTTGCTCTTACAATGCAGGAAAGGCCATTGATGAAGCAATATGGTAGAAGCCAGTGTTTAAGAGCAGCTTCTAACATTGGTGCATAGATCCTAAACAAACAACACAGCAAGGACTGTTGGTTTCAAAGAATCAAGATATATACACAAACTATTGGGGGACACAGGTCAGAATTGCACTTTGTAATGCCTTTGCATAGACAAAATGCAAATATGAGTTTAATACCTTTGAATTAGACCAATATTGGCAAAGTTCTGTGTAGATTTAGTGTATCAATTCTTATCTTCCACTTGCACAAGAAAATGCCCTTTGGCCAGTCACTGGATTTGCACATGTATTGGTTCCAAATTCCAACAAGATTACAAATCCTCATGAAAAATCAAAAACTGCTATCCCAGCACAGGACTCAGCTAATACAAATCTCTGACCCCTTCAAGGAGGCCAGTTTGAAACTAATTGCCACTGCTTTCCCAGTCAATCTGGGATGAGATTTTCCTCCCCCTCTATGGCATGTTTCGTGGCAGCAGGAGGCAGTGTACTGCTTGCTGGCAGCAGGATCTCACGATTCCACCCTTGTCAACAGGTTTCCTTGTTCATTGTACCCCTTGCTGCCAGGAAGCATGCAGTGGGGGTGTGCCATCAGCAGGACCATAAGATTCTGCTGGCATAAACAGCAGCAAAATTTCAGCGCTGAAGTCTTCAGGACCGAAGTCGCAATTAATATGTGCGAGTAATACAGCATCACAATCACCAATTTTCTAACCCCTGCACAGTTATATGTACACTGAAGGAGGTCAACACACAGCTTGAAGACTCAATGTTTGTCTCAGCTCTGAATCAGATTAGGGGTTTCAGTCCCACACCAGATATCTGAGCACACATCCTAGGCTAATGCTTAAGCATTGAGGAAATGCTGGACTATTCAACTTGTGGTCTCTGAAATTAGACATTAAATTAGGGCATTGTTTGAACTCTCAGGCACATGAAGGATCCCATTGCACTGTTATAAGGAAGTGCAGGGAGCTCTCCCTGGGTGTACTGGCCAATATTTATCCCACAACCAACATCACAAACAGATTGTCTGGTCATTACACATTGCTGATTGAGAATTGTTGTGCACAAATTGTCTGCTATGTTTCCTACATGATAATAGTGAGGACATGTCCCAAGTACTTTGTTGTGAAGCTCTTTTGGATGTCACAGGTTATGATCCAAATCTTTGGTACAATCCTGGACGTGACCACAAATTTTGCGATGATTTGGTTAAGGGTCCATAACCTTTGTTTGTTAAAGTAGATGAAATTTGAATTCCCAGTTACTTATTAAAAGAATAAAGTCCCAGGATTCCATGAAAGTGAACAAACAGAGGAAATGTTACTACACAAAAGGTCATCAAAGCAAACAACACTATCCCCTTGTATGTCCAGAATTAACATGAGGTAAATGTGAATTAACAGAAACTGTGGTCAGACAAGAACAGCACATTAAACAGCAGGCACAAAGATAGAATTCTCAGCAATGCATCCAGACATCAGTGAACCACAAAAATTCTTTAAAGCTCTGCCTTCCTTCTGTGGGATTCCAGTTCCTCTCTTTTGAAGATTTAGACTTTCATTTACCTCAAAAGCTGCTCTAATTCAGACGCCCCAGGGACTTTGTACATTCCAGTTGCTCAATCTCTTCTCCCCAGCTTGGATCCATAAAAGCTGCATATTAGCATTTAGCTACCCACACAATTCCAGCTGTCGAGCAGCTCTGAGCAGAACCCTGCCATTCATATGCTTTCCTTTCCCCAATTGCCAATTTCATGGAGCGATCACTGCCCTCCTTCCCACCATGACACCCTTTTTTGAACACTGGCTCTCTCAGCAGCACTAAGCTAATTGCAGTACATCAGCTGTGAGGAGCCAACATTCTTCTTTGCCTGCTCCTGACTACTTACTGTACATCTTGCCCTTGAACTGAGCAGTGCCAATATCTTCAAACAGTGGTCCACCATTATTAGGCAAGGTCTAAATGTATCCAAGCTAGATATATTCTGTACCTTAACAATCAAAATCTCTAGTCAAACAAAGGTTCACTCTCCCCACCCCATCCACAAGTAGTGCTAATTTACAAAACAGAAACAAAAATATATTGATTCCCTCATACATAAAGTCATGAAAGGCACATGAATTTAAGTCCTTTTTATTTTAATGCATTTCCCATGCTTGTATTGATTAGAATGTTGCATCCATGTATGAAAAATACTTTATTCATTCATGGGATGTGCTCCCATTGGTTCTGCCAACATTCATTGCCCATCACTATTTGATCTTGAGAAAGTGATGCTGAGCCACCTCCTTGAACTACTGCAGCCCCTGCAGTGTAGGTACACCCACAGTGCTGTTAGGGATGGAGCTCCACAATTTTGACCCAGCTAGAGTGAAGGAATGGTGATATATTTTTTGCCACTTGTTGGTTCAAAATGGATATCGCCTAGGTCTTACTGCATTTGGAAACTGACAGTTTCGGTATCTGAGTCATCATGATTAGTCTAGTGAACATGTCTACTCAAAGAACATCTGCGCTTCTGACATTTAGATGTAAGGAAGGTCATTGATGGAGCAGCTGAAGATGGTTGGACTAGGACACTACCTCAAAGGACTGCTACAGGATTGATCTCCAACTACCACACTATCTTCTATTGTGCTCTGTAAGACTTCAGCAAGAAGAAAACATTTCCTCTGATTCCAGTTTTGCGAGGATTCATTGAAGGCAAAGTTGATCAAATGCTTCCTTGATATCAAGAGCAGTCACCCTCACCTCACTGCTGGCATTCAGCTCTTTATTCAAGTTTGAACAAAGATTGTAATAAGGTCAGGAACTGAGTGACCCTTGCAGAGCCCAAACTAAGCATCAGTGAGCAGGTTACGGCTTTGTAAAAGCCACTTGATAGCACTGATGATGACACCGCCTTCCATTATTTTACTGATGATCAGGAAAACACTGATGGGGTGATAATTAGCCACGTTGGACTTGTCCTGATTCTTGCATAGTTCCTGAACTCCAAGGGAGTACCCTTCACTTCCAAGGGAAGTTGTCTCTCTTTTGGGCTTTCAATAGGATATCCTCAATGTGAGGATGGGACTTTGTCTATTGGTCACAAGGATTGTGCAGCGGTCACTCCTACTGATCCTGTCTTGGACATATTCATCTGTGACAGACTAGTTGGGGAGATTGAGGTCAAGTATGATTTTCCCTCTTGGTTCACTCACCTGTTGCTGCATAACCAATCCAGGAGTGGTGTCCTTGGCTAGCTTGGTTAGTAATGGTGCTGCTGAGCTGCTGTTGATGATTGAACATTTCCACCCAACCTATATTCAAGTCACCTCAGTGCTTTCTTCATGTGTCCAACTTGGAGTATTGATTCATCATCTGATCAGGTTGTGAGGGGGGGGAGGTATTTGGCAATCAGCAGGATTAGACCTGATGCCATTGGACTTCATGCGTTTGTGTTGAAGGCTCCCAAGGCAACTCCCTTCTGACTATATACCATTATTGCAGGTGGACAAAGATAGAGGATGCTTCTACTCATTTCTTAACCCACCACCCCTTAGAAAGAAGCCCAGATGACTGAAATTTTGCAATACAGATGCAGGGCCCCCATGAACTCAAAACATACAGCGTGCCAAAAACCTCATTTGTCAGCACAATATAATGAGCAGCCAGCCTCATGCTCTGCTGAAACCATCATTATGTACAAATGATGGGAAGCTGAAGAAGACTTCACAATTGCACATAGGGATTCATTGGGTGTTTGTAACAAATAAAATGTTGCTTGATTTGTGAAACAGTAAAATGGAGAAAATTTTACTTTATTCCCCTCTTTACTGCGGCATTTCAATTCCTCAGTGGATAACAGTTAATCAGAATGTCAGAGTGGAATTACTGAAGACTATGCTTATGACGATGGGAATGCTTTGTGCTGTGTGTGGGGGGGGGGGGGGGGGGGGGGGCAGGGTGCACACTGTTGGATAAGGATGACCCCAAAGCTTTTGGAGTTACAGTTCTACATGGCTTCAGACTTGTTCATTGTTTGATCCAGGTCTCTACGACACCAATTGGGGTTTCTCTGGCAGCTAGATTGTGGCTGTAGCCAAATTATGCTCTCCTCCTTTCAACTTCACTCACTGCTTCTCTTCCTTTTAGGAGGGTGACAGTCTGCAGCTTCTCCCTCTTGTTTGACCTGGAACGCACATGAACGCACATGCACACGCATTATTGGCAGCTCACCTGACAGATGTCAGCAGCTGACTCTTCAAAAGATAGCTCTTGTCTCCAAGGAGCTAATTGCTCAGAGGTACCACCACCTGTGGTAGACATACTGCTACAGCATGTAGTACTAATAGCTGCTTCCAGGAAATCTTGTACATACATATATATCAAAGTTATGGGGATTACAAACAAGCTGCATATTCACACATCCGAATCCCTTCTAGTTGATGAACATGACAGGATCCCCTGAAGGTGCCTTGATTACCCCATGCACTCCTGTCAATGATTCTCTGAATCTGTGCAAATCCAGTCACTGCAGTAAAGGCAAGAACTCTGTCCATATGCCTGGCCAGTGTCAAAGTACATGTGGTGGATGGCCTTGGCATACATGGCACTTGTAAATCAGATATGGGATTTGTAGACTGGAAAATTGTGAATCCTGAAGATGGCATTAATTGGTGCCTAAAAGGAATCTGAGGCAAATTATTTCAGAGCTAACTGACAGTCATTGACAGAAAATGACTGCATTGCCTTCTTGAAAGACATCTTGTTGCAAGAGGCTGTGAACAATAAGCTATGATGAGTGCCTGAGCATGCTGAGGTACTGTTACTAAGTCATGAACTGGGAGCAGATTCCTTGACTGTGCACCTGGTTTGGGGGTACAGTATCACCTCCTTTGATAGGGAGTTCAGTGTCCTTCCCCTCTGAGCAGTAGAGTGACATGAGACTGTGACAGAAGGCCAGAGCTTAGTGTTGTGGCTACTCCTGATGCTGCTGTTGCTGTCTCTCATGTCCCTCTTCAACGATTGATATAATGGATGCATATACTGCTCCCATTTTGCAGTGAAGGCTGAGATCTCATTTACAACAGGTTAATTAAGTCCAAGGTAAGCCAGGTGATATTAAAAAATGCTCCTTGTCTTGAATTAGGAAAATCTTGTTCTTGGGACAAATGCCAAAAGTGAAGTCATGGCTGCAGCAGTTCTGCCTCTATTTAAACACTGTCGCATGTCAACTTCATTGATTAATTACTTCTTTCTGCACTCTTGCCCAATGCACCATGTTGACATCCATACAGCTTGGAAAATCCATGTGCTGCCTTTAAAAGACAGAATTTAAGGTTAAATTGCCTCTGTAATTAGTTAACAGACCAGACACATTCAAGGTGATCTCTTGTCCGTTTCTGAATGTGTTCCTGTTAAATGCTAAATGGGAACACAGTGATGTAATAGGTTTTAAGCAAGCACAGGGGAAATAACAAAGAGGGTGATGGTGTAAGGCAAGAGGTTATAGGACAAGTGAAGAAACAAAAGATGGCTATAGAGGAAGTCCAAAATGAAAATAGCAGAATTAAAATAGTTAGCATATTGATGGTTACAAGGTTTCATTTGAACAAAGAACAGCAAAGGAACAGGCCCTCCAAGTCTGCTGATCATGATGCCTGCCCAAACTTAAAACCATATGCACTTGAGTCCATGTCCTTTCATTCCCATCCTTCTCTTGCATTCATCTAACACTGCTACTGTACCTGTTCCACCACCTCCCCAGTGTTCCAGATATTCACCACCCTCTGGAGCTTGCTGGAATTTATGCAGAGGCAGAAGTTCACCTGACATAAAATCCAGGGTAAGACTGTTTCCTCTTGGCCAGGCCACCCCATATCTCTTTTACAGCTATCAGACCATTATTTGGTATGAGGTGGGACATCCACACTATCAGAGAATGGTGGCCACTGCTGGAACTACAGGCAGTTCCTGAAGAGACACCACAGACAAACTTTAGCAAGTCCAGTTAGTAATTCCAGGGTTTTGCAGAAGCCAAGTTGGTGGACTTTGGAAAGGGATATTGGAGACCAGGCTTATTAGGGCAGGGATGGAGTGAGGTGGGGCAGACACAAGGGTTTGGGGGGGGGGGGGGGGGGGGGCAACACCAGAGTGGAAACTACCCTGTGGATGGGGCTCGGTGGGTACATGATGCCTGAACACCAGGGATCCCTGCCCAGCCTGCAACAAGGCTGTCGGAATGAAAATCACTGGCAGTGGAGAGATAATAGTTCTGGCATTGTAAATGGTCCATGTGGGTGTTCAGGGTTGGCGGTGGGGAGCAGTATTCCATCCATTGTTCCCCAAGTTATTTTACCAGCATTGTTATTTTTGCTTTAATTCCATTTGCTGTACCCATTACATTTTTTCAATGCAAGCTTCTTAATTACTACATCTTTTCCTGCAACAATCTTGTTGCAGTTCAATTTCAATTAAAATAAAAGGAATTCTTATCCAGAGATCTTGTGTGTTCCTGTAGCTCTACACAAGTTGAATTATGAAAACAAGTTAACAGGGGTTAAGAAAGGCAGAGGAACATTGTCTGTACATCCTGGGGCCTGCATTTATAGGCCTACCTGTGCATCACTGTCACTTTTTCCTTTGCCTCATAAGGGTGTCAGTGGAGCTTTGTGATCTGCTCCAAGAACCTGCAGGCAACTTCAACTGCAAGGAATTACTCTTCCCACAGTTGAGAATCACCAATTCATTAATTTTTCTTTATCCAATCCTCCCAAGACTGGTTTCCTGTGCCCAGTTGGCCAGTCTGATATCAATAAGACCAATATTCCAGGGAAGACAATTGAGGTGCATAATGAACATAGAACATTACAGCGCGGAACAGGCCCTTCGGCCCACAATGTTGCACCGACCAGTCTTATTTTTTTAAAAACATTGACCCACTAATCTAAACCAATCCCTTTTCGTCCATAAACCTATCCACCAATCTCTTAAACGCCCCCAAACTAGGCGCATTTACAACTGCAGCAGGCAGGGCATTCCAGTCCCTCACCACCCTCTGGGTAAAGAACCTGCCCCTGACATCCATCCTATAACTACCCCCCCTTAATTTAAAGCCATGCCCCCTCGTGCTAGATTTCTCCATCCGAGGAAACAGGCTATCACCATCCACCCTATCTAAACCTCTAATCATCTTATATGTTTCTATAAGATCCCCTCTTAGCCGCCTTCTTTCCAGTGAAAACAACCCCAAATCCCTCAGTCTCTCCTCATAGGACCTCCCCTGCATACCAGGCAACATCCTGGTAAACCTCCTCTGCACCCTCTCCAAAGCCTCCACATCCTTCCTGTAATGTGGGGACCAGAACTGCACACAGTACTCCAAGTGCGGCCACACCAGAGTTGTGTACAGTTGCAACATGACGCTGCGACTCCTAAATTCAATCCCCCTACCAATAAACGCCAAGACACCGTACGCCTTCTTAACAACCTTATCTACTTGATTCCCAACTTTCAGGGATCTATGTACACACACACCTAGATCCCTCTGCTCCTCCACTCTATTCAAAGTCCTCCCGTTAGCCCTATACTCAACACATCTGTTATTCCTACCGAAATGGATTACCTCACACTTCTCCGCATTAAACTCCATCCGCCACCTCGCGGCCCAGCTCTGCAACCTGTCCAAGTCACCCTGCAAACTTCGACACCCTTCCTCACAATCTACCACACCTCCGACTTTGGTGTCATCAGCAAACTTACTAATCCACCCAACTATACCCTCATCCAGATCATTAATAAAGATTACAAACAGCAGTGGCCCCAAAACAGATCCCTGAGGCACACCACTCGTAACCGATAATGAAGTTAAACCATTATCTTCTAAGGACTCATTTTATGCCATTTACTAAACAGAACCTTCCCAAAATGGATAGTAACTTGGAAGAACACAGGGAGCCCAGTCAGGCTGTAAACTGGCCTGTAAAATAGTCAACATGGTGGCACAGTGGCTAGCACTGCTGCCTCAGCATTAAGGGCCCTGGCTCAATTCTAGCCTAGGATGACTGTCTGCGTGGAGTTTGCAAGTTCTTCCCCCCCATTTATGTAGGTTGTTCCAGGTGCTCTGGTTTCCTTTCACAGTTAAAGATGTGTGGGTTAGGAGGATTGGTCATGCTAAATTGCCCTTACTGTCCCAATATGTGCAGGAGGAATTATCAGGATCTTTGGGGTTACGGGGATAGAGTCTGGGTTAGATGCTCTCAGATTTGGTGCAGACTTGATAGTCCAAATGGCCTCCTTCTGCATTGTAGGAAGGCTATGGTCATTGTTTCCTGGGTAAAAGGTGAAACAAAGTGAAATAGTTGCGTCTCCTTCAGAAAACAGGGCAATCAAAACCAATGTTAGATTCAGTAATACAAAACACAGATATGATTTTTGTGGTAAGGTTTTGGTAGAATGCCTTCTCATGTTGCTCTCCTATTGTCAAAGCCACCCAGAAAGGAAAGTGCTGTGATATACATGAGCTGCAACCTCACCTTTCAGGACATAACACCAGTTCATTAAAACTATTTAATTCAATGCCTCCCGGACCAACGCAACCAATCATTTTGTTCCGGTATGGGATTGTGGCAAGGCTGATGGAATATTTGGGCTGGGAAGTCTACTCCCATCACATTCTGTAAGTCACATTTAACTTTCAGAAACAGTGGGGCCATGCTGGGCACTTCCTTTCTGCACAACAGGGTGGGTAACTGGAATTCAGATACCTCTTCACACAGATTACATCTGCCTGCTAGGATCACTATGAAGATTGTCATTATGTCTATGCATCTGTGACAACTGTCCAATGGTGTCTCCACTGAGGGAAGGTCGAAGTTGTTTTTCCCTCCACTCCACACAGAACTTGCCCACAAATGGCCCTGATCTCAGTCCAACTTCCAGCAAATGAAGTGTCCATTTTATCTGGTGCTACAGGAATGGATTTACAAAGTCAACAGGAGAATTTCTTCCCTCAGGAAACTAGATCAAGGTTACAAGGTATTGGAAGGGTGGACAAACTTTAACACTTCTGGAACACAGCTATTGGGAGCATAATCCCAGAGGAAGTAGATTTTTCTTTGCTTGTGCAACATAATTGTGTGCAATACACTGTCAACATTACTGCCATGTGAGTGAGAATTGACATGCGATTTAAAACACTGCAACAGATAATAAAAATGTTGTAATATTTTCTGTAGGCTGACACCATGGAGGTGATCTTGAGCCCATATTCACTGTCTGTGCAAATGCTGGTGGAGGCACAAGATCAGGAAGTCACAGATCTTGTTGGCAAGATCATGATCTCTGGTCTTCCATGCCCCTCACCAATGATGCAATCAAGGTCATGTCCATAATGGGTGTGAACATGCTTTACACTAATTTAAGTGGATTTCATTATCATAACATGTCCTCGCTGAATATTGACCCCCCCCCCCCCAGTAAATTGACAATGAAATCATGTGATACTTTGGCCCTGCCACTTGGCACAGGTTAGCAATACCAGGTTGGAATCATGCCCATGCCAACCTGGCAGTACCAACCTGTGCCAAAGGATGGGTACCAGTGGGAATCTCAGGAGTGGGGGGGGGGGGGGGGGGGCGGAAGAATGGTTTAATTCAGATTTGGTTGTGGGCCTGGAGCGGATTAAGGAGCAGGGATGCCAGCGATAGCCATGGGTTGGGGTGGAGGAGTTGCTGGCTTTGATTGTGGGGCGGTGGGGGGACTAATGATCGGGAGGGGTGGGGGGGGGGGTGGTGAAGAGAAGTGCTGACTCCTACAAGGGATGGGGACGGAGCCCTGAGACTTGATGGATTTGAGGGAAGGTTTACTCCTGTTATGATGGGGGTGCCCTTTAAAGATGGTGCTGCTATCTCAGTGCAGCTGGGTTTTGCCAGCAAGCTGAGACTGCACACCACCACCACACACCCCGCCACCCCCCCCATGACAGCATGAAACATGCCCCTTTTGATTCAAAAACAGTGATGCAAGATTGGGAGAGAAAGCTTACCTGTTTCTTTGGAAAGAGACAGGTTGATTTCCTCACCAGAAACATTTTTCGGTAAGATTCCCCACACACACTATATGCATTCTAGTAGAATCATGGTATAAGTGGACTAATGATCATTATCTGGCAGTATAGTGATGAGTGTATAGCCATTCAATGTGATTCAATGTTGGTCCCAGAAATGCTTATAAATGAAGATTCCTTACAGAATTCAGACTAAGCCTGCAATATTATTGTCTCATTTTGGACGTTGGAGAAATGTTTATATTGCATTTGTGCCTAGCTGTCACCTGTGTCCCCCCCCACAATGGCCGGTGGTGTCCACCATTATGCTTGCGACCTGTGAATGGTGAATCCACAGGAGCTCGAGTGTATCATCCACACCAGAAATGATGATCGGAATTCTCTTACCTCACCCACTGCTGGGATTCTCCAGACCTGTTGCAGTGAATGGAGTTTTGGCTGAGTGCCAAATTGTCCATCCTAGCAGCAGTGGTGGGTGGAGTTAGAAATCAGACTTCTATTTTGACAAGTTCTCTTTAAAATTTTGCCTTTTGGTTACAGTGCCTCTCAGGGGCTTTCAACTAATTCATTAGTTTAATTGTTTTATTGGTTTAGAGAGAACGTGCAAAAAGAGATTTTTGGGACACTGGAAGTTGGTTAGGGAGGAGTCAGATATTTGCAATTCTGCATCCTGTAATTAAACGTAGTATTAAATAAAAGATTGGTGTCTTTTTTCTTACTTCACCATTTGGCTGTTAGCAGTTTAAAGCTACAGTCTTTGTGCCATCAGTTAATAGTTCTTCCTCGCCTACCTTATCCAAAACCTGTTATAACCTTTTATGCTCCTATCAAAGTTCCCTCAGTCTCAAGGAGATCACCCAGCTTTTTTCAGGCCAAAGTCTCCATTCTGGAGCCATTCTGCTAAATAGTCTCTGCACCCTCACATACATCCTAAAGTATGGTGACAAGAACAGGTATTTGATACTTAGTTGTGGCTTAACCAGAGCCTAATAGATAATCAGTAAAATAATCCTTACTTGGTACTCATTGGGCCTGATTTTACCATTTTCATTCTAAGTGTTACATCTGGGTGCAATTCAGATCTGACTTGGAAAACCTGTTCTCAGGCCCCTCCACATTTGCACTTAGCCTGAAAAAAAAATCATCACAGGTCTGATTGCACTGTGGGCAGGGCTTAGCATGCCTGGAATGATCGGAGCTCTGAACTGTGCTCGTGCAGTTAGAAAAAAATTGAAAAAGCGCACATGTCACACTGTTCCTGGGCCTCAAGTGGAGAAAGTAGCCCAGGCAGGAAAAATGAGAATGATGGCCCCCAGAGACACCACTATTCCCCTTAGCCACCACTCCCCCACTACCCAAACTATTCAACCCCCTGCCCCCCCCCCCCCCCCAGAGTGGCAGCAGACCCCCTGCTCCCCACCAGGGATCCATCTTACTCACCTCCACCCCCCCCCCACACCCTGCCAGAGAATGATCTGGCCTCACTCCCTCCACCTCCAGAGAATGATCTTGCCTCATTTCCCCCCCCCCCCCCCCCCCCCCCCCACCCCCAAGAGATACATCTGACCCACCTTCTCCTCCCTTCCCACCTCCCCCACCAGAGAATGATCTTATCCACCTCCCTCTGCTCCCCCAACCAGACAATGATCTGCCCTCCCACCCCCACCAGACGATTGGGCCTCCCCTCTCTCTTCTCCCTCCTCCCCTTTACCAGGGAATGATCTGACCACCTTCCCTCCCTCCACCAGAGTCAGAGAGCTGTTGGAAGCACTGAACTCACCTCTTCAGCAGCTGGAGCACCTGAAATCTTTTATTCAGCATATCCACTTTGGTGCAATTCTGGATTGGCAAACTTGGTAAAGTGAGAAATGCAGATAAAGTTGGACGAACAGTTCATTACTTCAATTTAAATGCATTTAAATTGCTTTTGCACCCATTTTGCGTGCAAATTGGATCGCGGCCATTCCCAGATCTCGGTAAAGGGACCACCTGTGCAGATGTGGGCACAGATCGTGTTAATGGCCTCAAACCTGACTTTACCACATTTTCATGCCCAAAAACAGGTGCAACGCAATGGTAAAATTGGGCCCATTATGTCTCTATTTATTAAGTTACACAAGTGCCACACTATGACCATCTCCAACAAGAGTCTAAACCACCTCCCTTAATGTTCACCTTTACCGGTTCTCTCAATTAACACAGTTACATTGACCAGAAATTCAACTGGAGCAGTGATGAAAGTACCCTGGCTACAAGGAGGTCAGAGTAAGTATCCATCTTCTGACTCCCCAAAACCTCTTCATCTACAAGGTGCAAGAGTATGATGGAATACTCTCCACTTGGTCGAGCAAGTGCAGCTCTAACACTCAAGAAGCTCACACCATCCAGAATGTTGTTTCTGGGAGTTTCTGTGAAAAATTGGCTGCCTCTTTTCCTGTGTTTATAACAGCAACAAAGCTTCAAACAAATATTCCATCGACTACAGTGCTCCGAGATGTGCTGTGGTTGTGAAAAATCACACTAAATGCAAATCTTTCTTTTCACTATCTGTTGGACATAGTCTCTTGTTTGAGTTCAAGCTCATTGTATCTGGAGGCAGTCACAGTCCTGTAAAAGTGCTGGCTTAGGTCAGAACACCAGTGTATTTATTAGTGTAAATTTATGCTTGTTCAATCAGTACTAATAATTTGCTTTTCTGTACATTTTCCAGATGTCAAATGTTGCTGACAGTTCTCCATGAATTGTTAGTGGGGGAATTGCTATGAAATCAGCCAGCAGCTTAATGCCGTTGAAACAAAGGTATAAAAATGTCATGATGCAGTCTTTAGGGACCACTTGAGTCATATTGCATGCAATCATTTATGAGAATCATACAGATCAGAAAATATTCATCTAATTTCAGAGGAAACGATTTTGTTGAACAGGACTGATGCATTAATTATTTCACAATGAATAAAGACAATTGTGCTTTATTGCTTTGTACAAAAATAGCTTATGTTGTTTTGAATATGATAATCCTTCTGGGTGACTGTTTTGACTTTGCCAGGCAGCAAACAAAACTGGATTTGTTGAGAAGACTGTTCCACATTGACAACAATTTTATTTGATGAGTATGCCAAATGTTTTATTTTATTATCCCCAGAAACAATTTCTATTTAGAAGAAATAACTGGATGTCAGCTTTTGCAATTGTGCTGATGTAAATGGGTGTTTAATCTCATTTATCCCCTGTACTGATAGACATCATTGCATCAGTTGGATTCAGGAAAGGGTAGTTTCACTGTCCTTTCCATATTGGGTGCAGGCCAAATAAGGTTGATGAAACGTCAACCTGCAGTAGCATTTCTCTGCCTTAGGTCAATCAGGGAACTTTATCACTTTGGATTAGTTGTAGAATCCTTTGAAATGCCTTTTAAATGTGTTTTCATGGCTGTTTTCTGCTTGATAGCATTCAATATTAAAAGTTTGCAGGAAGTCATCAGTGTAAATCATAACAAATACAATTCCATATCAGTAAATTAAGTTTATAGACCATAGAATAGATCATAGAATCCCTAGAGTACAGAAGGAGGCCATT
Source organism: Carcharhinus amblyrhynchos (assembly GCF_965287045.1). Taxonomy (NCBI): domain Eukaryota; kingdom Metazoa; phylum Chordata; class Chondrichthyes; order Carcharhiniformes; family Carcharhinidae; genus Carcharhinus; species Carcharhinus amblyrhynchos. The sequence goes on along the minus strand of NC_137331.1, from coordinate 80,237,812 downwards.
CAACCCATCAAGTCTGTACAGACCACAATCCCACCCAGACCCTATTTCTGTAACCCCACACATTTATCCTGTTAAAATCCCTGGACACTAGGGACAATTTAGCATAGCCAATCAACCTAACCCACACATCTTTGGACTGTGGAAGGAAACTGGAGCACCCAGAGGAAACCCAAGCAGACACAAGAGAACGTGCAAACTCCACACAGAGTGATCCGAGGCCAGAATTGAACTTGGGTCCCTGGTGGTGTGAGGCAGCAATGCTAACTATTGTGGAACAGTTCTAAAGATCTTTTATTTTCAAAATTAAAGGGCTTTGAGGGGGGATATATGGTGAAAGCCCTGATATCAATGGGGAGCTGGACACCATGTAGAGAAGGCTGGAAGTGAGAGGAACTAGGCAATATGGGATATGGAGGCCCTGTCAATCTTAGGCCTTAATTAAAAATTCCATGCAGATGCCAGCATAACTGCTGGCCAGAATGACTGATTGAGGAAATTTCACAGGAGGTCATAGTCAATGTTTGTAGGGGGGGGGGGGGGGGCGGTGTGTGGTTTGCAGACAGCCTCAGGCTGTGATCAGAACAGGAGCTAGTGGAGGAAGAATCACGCTTGTTATTATTGGAGAAGATGCCTGCTCATAGTGGCTGGGGCTGGAGGAAGGGCAAAAAAGTTTCTTATGCAGCTTGGAGAAAACATTTCCTCCTCTTAGCCACAAAGAGCCCAAAACCAGGCAAGGGCAACTAGGGATGGGCAATAAATGCTGGCCAGCCAGCAACACCCTTGTCCTATTAATAATAAATAATAAAGGTTGCGAAACTTACCTTGGCCTCTGCTGGCCAGTTGGCTGCTCCCATTGGATTTGTTCTGCCAGCTGAGCAGATATTAAGAGCTCTGAAGTAGAGTCATATTGGATTTGAAACATTAACTGTTTTTCTCGCCACAGATGCTACCAGACCTGCAGAGCATTTCCCAGCACTGTTTTTATTAGTGTCTGATGAGATTAAAATCAAGTATTTGTGCTAATGATATTGGCCTGGGTCTTTTGCTTGTTAAGTACCTTCCCTTTTGAATGTAATAGGAATTTCTTCCAGGATTTGAATGATCACCTTAAATGGGGACTTGTATTTTAACCCCACATTCCTGCCTGTAGGAGCAGGTTAAAATTGAGGCCATTGCTTCTACTGGTTTAAGAAGCAGTAACAAGGTGACATTGGCCTGGAATTTGGTTTGTGTAGCCAGGTCTGGAACATTTCATTCAGAATGATCACAGCACTGAAATATGTGGGCTCAATTTGAAACCTCATTTGCACAAAGTCAGCAAGCTGCATGTGCCTACAGAACATTTCCAGCCAGTTCACTGGCAGAGAATTTGGCTTCACAGTAAATTTCTTGCCTTTTGATTGACTGCCTGACTATGCAAAAAAGGTCTGTAAACTGGATCCGAGCCTCCATTTCAATCTGCTAAATGCCTAATGACTATTACCAGTGTGGACCCCCTTTTTCTGTTTCATCAGCAGCACATCTTTGCTCAGGATTGTATGATTATGGAATGTACTGCTTAACCTGGGTTGAGTTATTTCTCTCCTAGATTCTTAAATTTCACAGAACAAATTGAGTAATGCAGATTGAAAACCCTCTGGCTATCTGTTGTCTCAATATCATAACACTACTTGAAGTCCTGTCACATTAAATTGTGAATGATGGCAGAAAATTAAACATCTAACTGGGGGGAGTAGCTAGTCTCTACAAAATATCCCCATCTTCAATGACAGGGGAGCCTAGGCAAGGCATTTGCAGCTTGGGTATGTTGTGGCTAGCTATTTAAGAATCTTGGGGTGAAATAACAACCCAAGATTGCAACAATCTTCAACAAGAAATGCGGAGTGCATGATCCAACTCAGCCTCCTCTCAAGGGCCCCAGCATCAGATTTGATGCACTCCATGTAATATCAAAAACAGCTGAAGGCACTGCATTCTGCAAAGGCAATAGGTACTGACAATATTCCAGCAATAGTACTGAAGATGTGTACTTGAAAACTTGTTACATCTTTAAGCTGTTCCAGTACAGCTACAACAATGGCATTGCCCAGTGACGTGGAAAACTGCCCAGATATGTTCTGTTTACAGAAAATGGGGCAAATTTCACAAGGCCAATTACCACCCTATCAGTCTTCTCTTGGTCATCAGTAAAGTGATAGAAGGAGCCTGCAACATTACTATCAAGTGGGACTCACTCAGCATTTACTTGCTCACTGACATAGGCCAGAATTCGCCCCAAAAAAGTGTGGAATTTGCATAAAAAACTGAAATCAAACTAGTTTTTCAGTGATAGTTTCAAAGTGATTCACTCTAGAATTCAGGGTAGGGCCTATCCCTGCCTGGAATGCTGGCAGCATAGCACTGAGTTGGCCACTACTCAAACTGATCTGTCAGCAGCAAGATCAGCACGTGCACAGTGGCCCCACACTGCTGCCTCCTGTGTGGGCCAGATCAGTTGTTGGCCAGCCGCACGACCCTCGCAAAGCCAGCCCTCCACACACCACCCCCCCCCCCCCCCCAAACCATGTCTGGCCCAGCTACCATCATTTCCCCCACCCCAGCAGCCCCAATCTCCTGCACCACCACTCTAATTCCCTTGCCTCACCGACAGTCCTGACCCCCCCCCCCCCCCACCCCAACTCCCGACAGTCCCAATCTTCCCAGCAGGCTGATTCCCCAAGCCGAAGGTTAGCCCCGATCGCTAGCCTCCTCCTGCCCCCACCTGATCCCCATACAGAAGGGCAGTGAGGCCCCTGTCCCCACTGCCACCCCCTTAGGCCAAGTCCCCAGAGCCACCACTTCCAATGGGCAATACCAAAGTGTTCCCATGCATTGACACTTTCCCCATGGGCAGTGTTGGGAGCACAAACTGGCACTACCAAGGTGCCAATGCCCAGCAGGCACCACCTCCCCCCATTACCTGACCCTCTGGGGACCTCCAATTGGCCCCCTTCATAACAGTAGTGTTGGGCCACTGGGTCCCAGAAGTATGTATTGTCACTACAACAGCAGGTCAGAGACTGGGAATTCAATGGAAAGCATCTCATCTCCTGTCTCCCCAAAGCCTGTCCACCATTTACAAGGCACAAGTCAGGAATATGATGGAATACTTTCCACTTGCATGGATGAATGTAGCTCCAACAACACTCAGGAAGCTCAAAACCATGCAGGACAAAGCAAACTGCCGATGGGCATCACCTGTCCATCACCTTAAACATTCACTCCCTGGACCACCAATGCAGAGTGGCAATGTGTACCATACACAAGAAGCACAGCAACAGTTTACAAAGGTTCTTTGAGAGTTCTATGTAATAGGGAACTAATGCAGGCTTGCAAAGACAGAAGTAATTAGGAGAGCAGGATGTGATACAAAATAGATAGAATTTATTTCAGTGGAATTTTAGATGAATTTATGCCACACTGGAGAGGCTGATAAAGATACAGGAAATTAAGTCAAAAAGTGACAAGGCTACAAATGAAGATTGCTTTAGCAATGAAGGTCAGTTAAGAGAAGTGAACAAGGTTAAAAAGCCTTGGTGACTAATAGGATATAGGGTTGGAGCTTCAGCTTTTAATAATAGGATGCTAATAGCTATTGGCCAACAAGAATTTTACAGCAACTTCAGACATCACCTGCTTTGAACTCAGTATTTACTCTACAGTCAATGGTTTTGTAACATCCAGAAAGCCAATGTTATAATAGCTGTGAGTCACTTGCTAAATTGATGCCTTTCAATCATTGATGTACTTTGATGCAACTGTAATGTTTAGCCTAAAGGCACCGAGCTCCAAAAGTGTCACATTTTATCATTAACATCTCAGATCAGGTTTTATTTAACCTTTAAATTGCTGGTAAATATACTGAAATGACAGCATTCCTGAATCAATGGATTAACATGTTATCAGATCTGAAATAACACCAATATTGCAGTAATAACATCCCTCAAGTGTTAGACACAGATTTAATGCTGTTATATACATAAAACTATTGGAACAACTTAAGTTTCAGCACTGATACCTGTGGCACTTCAGTATTTACCATTTGCCAACCTGAAAATGTCCCATTTATCCCTACTGTTTCCTGTCAGGTAGCCAATTCTCAATCCATGCACATGTCTTAATATCAAAACCTCATGGTTTTGGAATGACACCTTATTGAATGTATGTTGGAAATACAAATACTCTGCATCTATAGGTTGCCTTTATCAATCCAGTGTGTTATGTTCTCAAAAAACTTGAATAAAAATTTGTTTCCTTTCATTAAACCATGTTGACTGCTTGATTGCATTATGATCTAAATGTTCTGCTACTTAATAACAGGTTCCAGCATTTTCCCAGCCTTATGTTCTTCCCCAGGAGGGATTGAGACAGGCCTCGGGAGACTGAAATTGCATGAACAGGATTGCCTCTGGGATCCCACCAATCCCAACCCGGATGTGATTTTACGGTGGCTCAGGCAGGACCTCAGATGGGAAGCCTGCTCTTGCACCAATTAGTGGCCACAAAAGGGCCTCTCCCCCATTACCCCCTCTGCCTCTGACCTCAATTTTTAGGCTGGTGGGCACCATATAGCTCTGTGTGCAAAACAAGTATTCTGTCCTTCAGAAGTCCACTTCTGACTGGGGCACCCTCTCCTCAAGGACCACTGACACCTCTGGACCTGTATCTTCACCATCCCCCTCACCTCCCAAGCCTATCCCCCAATAGCCCAATCTCCCTTGCAAACTCCTTCCTCCTTGGAGGATTTTCTGGCCTCATCATGCCTGGTGTGGATCACACCGATCCTAGAAAATTGTGTGGGCCTAAAAGAGTTCTTGCCTGGTGCCAGATAATTAGCAATTGTCCTAGTTCCTTTCTATCTTTTGCAAATTGGATAGCACTCAAAGGGCATGAGGGCTATTGGCATGTTTAAAGTAGGATTTAAATATGCTTAGTTAGTTCAACATCTGGTTCTTCCAGTTACAGGAGTTTTTGACCTTCAGGCATTATGACACGTCATTTTTTTTTTAAAAAACAAAAATCATGGCCTTGGCCTTTATGTCCTAACATTTAGTCACAGGCACACCTCTTATGGCCATACAGTGCTGTGCCTGGATAGGCCAGCCAATCTGATTGGTATGCAGGTACAGCAAGTAATTAGGAAAGCCGATAGAATGTTATTGTGAGGGGAACTGAATATAAAAGTAAGTAGGTTATGCTTCAGTCATGCAGGATATGAGAGACCACTAAGGTATTGGTCTCCTTATTTAAAGGACAAAGTAAATGACTGAGAAGCAGTTCAGGGAAGGTTTACTAGACTAATACTTGGAATGAGTTGGCTTATGAGGAAAGATTGGTCAGGCTAGGCTTGTATCTGCTGGAGTATTGAAGAATAAAATGCAATTTGATTGAAACTATGACAACCCCCATGACTTGCAATGGGGAAAAAAAAAAATCACTGATTGACCTCCCTGTCAGACTTTTGAATACAAGCTCTGTGGGGATTGGTAACTAACAAGGTGGAGTTCCTAAACTGAGCCCTGTATAAAAGCAGGCTTCTGAGTGGGCCTGCTTTATTGTATTATATTGTCCCTGGAACCTGTGTTCACCACAGGCTTGTGGTTTTTGCTTTACTCTATTTTGTAAAATGAAGAAGAACTGTTCCTTTACAGTCAACTCCTGGAGTTATTTTAGAATCATGATCATGAGATGTCTTGACAGAGTGGAAGTGGAGTGGATGCTACCTCTTGTGGGAGAATTTAGAACTAGAGATCATTGTTTAGAGATAACAGGTTGTCCATTTAATAGAGAGGAAGAGAAAATCTTTACTTTGAGAGTGTTGAGAGTCTTTGGAACTCCCTTACCCAAGTCTTTGAATGTTTAAGGCAGAGCTGGATAGATTCTTGATTAACAAAGGGGTGAAAAGTTATTGTAGACAGGGAGGTTACAACTAAATTAGCTGTGATTTTATTGAATAGTGAAGCAGGCTCAAGGGGCTGAGGCTCCAAATTCATATTTGGAATTTGCATATTAAAACAAGCTCATCTAAAAAAAGCAGTTGTTTTGCCATCCAGGGACAGGTGCCTGTGAAAACCAAGGTTGGTCAATTGTTAACAGGACAAAGGCTCCTGTCCTCATTAGAAAATTAAAAGCCTAAAAATCAACACTGATTGTACCAAGGGAAAGTTATCCCACTGAATGCATCATGTTGTCAGAAAAATATGCATAAATCACAATATTTTGATAAATAAATCCACATCATAAAATAAACAAGTGTATAGGCATTCTAACAGTATGCACACCACTTGTAATTTACCACCTTGAGTTACTTGTTCAGTTATATAACATCAAATTTTGAACCATATTTTGTTCAAATGTGATATTAATCACATTTTCCCCCCCCAATTCAAATGTCCAATGCACATTACAAACTGGACTCAAACTCAGGCAGAAGCCCATGGAATTGTTTGACTGCTGCCTCCTGAACATAGGGATTCAATCAAAGTAACTGCAATCAGTGAACTAATAATATAGAGACTGCAAAGTGTTGAGTGATTGATGAAGCATTCAAGACTGTGTTCAACATCCACCCACTGTCAAAAACACTATTCTGAGAAGAAAGCAAGCAATGAACACCCACCTCACTGAATATATCAAGATTGTGGTTGAATCTTTGATGGGGTATCTATGACAACTGGCAAATCCATTCATAATGGATGGTTATAAATGGTGCCTAAAGGAAAGCTTTCTTCTATATCAATCTGCACTAATCTAATACAGCAGCATGAAATTAATGATAATTTCCATTGCAATCTAGTTGTGAGGGACTAATGTAATTATTTAGTATAGAGATTAATTTTTACTGAATATTTTAAATACTGGATATATTTTAGATTATTGATTGTGACTAAGCATACTGTGCATGAATGTTGAGGAGGGAAGCGGCATTAGAAAAGTTCTGCAGGATCCTGCTTTGTGCAGATGAGTCAACATCAATTCTTTCATTGACTGTACATTATCTTGAAACTTGCATGCACAGAAAACAAACAGTCAGTTTAGAAATTATGTTTGATCCTTTGATATCCTGTTCACAAGTTACGCAAATGTGAAGCATGGGCACATCTGATAGTTTCAGGGAAATGTAGCAACCATCGGTGCCACTGTTGATCCATTTATATAGATTTTCTCTGGCATTTTGCTAAAGTAAAGATGGACAAAACAAATTTATATTGTATGAAAAGAGTGCTGATTGGTTGGCTAGTGGACTCTGATTTAAAAAGGAGGTAGACAAAAGGTGGGTAACGATAGGCCAGTTAGCTTAGATTCAAGCATTTTCCCAATACAGGAGTTATCAAGGAAGAAATAGCGAGGCATCTGGATATAAATTGTCCCCTTGGTAAAACACAGCATGGGTTCATGAAGGGAAGGTCATGTTTAACTAATTTGGTGGAATTCTTTGAGAACATTACATGTGCAGTGGACAATGGGGAACCTGTGGATGTGGTGTATCTGGATTTTCAGAAGGCACTTGACAAGGTGCCACACCAAAGATTGCTATGCAAGACAAAGGTGCAGTGTTACAGGTAATGTATTAGCATGGATAGAGGGTTGGTTAACTAACAGAAAGCAAAGAGTGGGGGTAAATGGGTGTTTTTCTAGACAGCGATCAGTGACTATGATGTGCCTCAGGGATCAGTGTTGGGGCTGCAATTGTTTACAATTTACATAGATGATTTGGAGTTGGGGACCAAGTGTAGTGTGTCAAAATTCACAGATGACACTAAGATGGGTGGCAGAGCAGTGTGCAGAGGATGCTGAAAGTGATATAGATAGTCTAAGTGAGTGGGTGAGGATCTGGCAGATGGAGTACAATGTTGGTAAATGTGAGGTCATCCATTTTGGTAGGAATAACAGCAAAATGGACTATTATTTAAATGGTAAAAGATTGCTGCTGTGCAGAGGGACTTGGTGTCCTGGCACAGGAATCTCAAGGAGTTGGTTTGCTGGTGCAGCAGGTAATTAAGAAAGCAACTAGAATTTTGTCCTTTATTGCTCAAGGGATGGAGTTTAATAACAGCAAGGTTATGTTGCAACTGTATAAGGTGCTGGTAAGGCCACACCGGGAGTACTGTGTACAGTTTCGATCTCCTTATTTGAGAAAGGATATACTGGCACTGGAGGGGGTGCTAGAGGAGGTTCACTAGGTTGATTACAGAGTTGAGGGGGTTGGCTTATGAGGAGAGACTGAGTAGACTGGGGGTATACTCACTGGAGTTTAGAAGAATGAGGGGAGATCTTATTAGAAAGATTATGAAGAAAATAGATAAGATAGAAGCAGGGAAGTTGTTTCCACTGGCAGGAAAAACAGTGGATGATTGTCCCTCCCTGCTTAACAACAGAGCCAGCCGTGTCAAAGAGGATTAGAGCAATTGTTAAAGGGGACTCTATAGTTAGGGGTGCAGATAGGCACTTCTGTGGACATGAGAGACTCCAGGATGCTACATTGCCTCCTTGGTGCCAGGATGTCTCTGAGCAGGCAGAAAGCATTCTGAAGGAAGAGGGTGAACAGCCAGAGGTTGTGGTACATATTGGTACTAAATGACATAGGTAGGAAGAGTGATGAGGTCCTGCAGGAACAGTTTAGGGAGTTAGGTAGAAAGTTAAAAAGCAGGACCTCTAGGGTTGTAATCTCAGGATTACTCCCTGTGCCACATGCTAGTGAGGCTAGGAATGGGAAGATAGTACAGCTCAACATGTGGTTAAACAGCTGGTGTAGGAGGGAGGGTTTCAGATATCTGGACTGCTGGGGTCTCTTCCAGGGCAGATGGGACTTGTACAAGAGGATGGGTTGCATCTAAACTGGAAGGGCATAAATATTCTGGCCAGGATGTTTGCTCCTGTCACAGGAGGATTTAAACTAGTTTGGCAGGCCAGTGGGAACCAAAGGTGAATTAGCTGAAGGGGAACCAGAGAGTAGGACCAATCAGACTCAGCAGAGCAACAGCAGGCAGCATGGGGTTGCTAATCAGAGGGTCTGGTGGACTGAAATACATTTGTTTCAATGCAAGGCTGATGAACTTAGAGCTTGGATTAGTACTGTGATGTTGTTGCCATTACAGAAACTTGGTTAAGGGAAGGACAGGATTGGCAGCTGAACATTCCAGGATATAGATGTTTCAGGCAGGATAGAGGCAGATGTAAAAGGCATGGGGGAGTTGCACTACTGGTTAAGGAGAATATCACAGCTGTTTTTGGGGAGGACACCTCAGAGGGCTCAGTGAGGCATATGAGTAGAGGTCAGGAATAGGAAAAGTGTAGTGACAATGTTGCCAGCAAGAGATGAGGAACAGATATGTAGATAGATTTTGGAAAGGTGCAAAAGTAACAGGGTTGTTGTGGTGGGAGATTTTAATTTCTCTTATATTGACTGGGACTGACTTTGTGCTGGGGTATGGATGGGGCAGAGTTTGTAAGCAGCATTCAGGAGGGCTTCCCAAAACAGTGTATAGATAGTCCAACTAGGGAAGGGGCCATACTAGATCTGGTATAGGGGAATGAACCCAGCCAGATGGTTGATGTTTCAGTAGGGAGCAGTTGGGAATAGTTACCACAGTTCAGTAAGCTTTAAGGTACTGATTAAGGTAAAATGTAGTCCTCAAGATAAGGTGCTAAATTAGGGAAAGGCTAATTACAACAATATTAGGCAGGGACTGAAAGATGTACTTTGGGGGCAGGTGTTTGAGGGCAAATCAACAGCAGAATAAGGAAAATCAAGGCTTTTTGTACATATATAAAGAGCAAGGGGGTATCCTGAGAGAGGGTTGGCCCACTGATGGACAAGGGAGGGAATCTGTGTGGAGCCAGAAATGGACGAGATATTAAATGAATACTTTGCATCAGTACTCAAAGAGAGGGGTTTGGTAGATGATGAGTCTGGGAAAATGTGTAGATAGTTGGAGTCATGTTGAGATTAAAAAGGTGGTGGTATTGGGGTCCTTGAGAAACATTAAGGTGGACAAGTCCCCAGGACCTAATGGGATACACCCCAGAATATGAGAGCGGCAAGGGAGGAAATTGCTGGGGCCTTGAGAAAAATCTTTGTATCCACACTGTCTAAGGGATGTCCCAAAGGATTGGAGAATAGCCAATGTTGCTCCTTTAAGAAGCGTAGCAAGAATAATCCAGTTAATTACAGGCCGGTGAGCCTTACATCAGTAGTAGGGAAATTATTGGAGAGGATTCTTTGAGACAGGATTTATTCCTACTTAGAAATGTGGGTGTATTAGAGAGGCAACATGGTTTTGTTAAAAGAAGGTTGTGTCTCAAACTTGATTGAGTTTTTTTGCAGAAGTGATGATGATTGAAGGTAGGGCAGTGGATATTGTCTACGTGGATTTCAGTAAGGTCTTTGACAAGGTGCCTCATGGCAGACTAGTGTAGAAGGTGAAGTTGCATGGGACCAGAGGTGAGCTGACAAGGTGGATATGTAACTAGCTTGGTCAAAGACGACCAAGTAGTGGAAAGGTGTGTTTCTGAATGGAGGGCTGTGACAAGTGGTGTTCCCCAAGGATCAGTGCTGGGACATCTGCTGTTTGGAAAATGTAACTGGATTGATTAGTAAGTTTGCAGATGACAAAGGTTGGTGGATTTGTGAGTAGCAATGAGGACCAAAGGATACAGCAGGATATAGATCAGTTGGAGGTTTGGGTGGAGAGATGCCAGATGGAGATTAATCTGGACAAATGTGAGGTAATGCATTTTGGAAGGTCTAATACAGATAGGAAATGACAGAACTCAAGAGTATTGAAGGCAGAGAGATCTGGGTGTTCAGGTATACAGGTTATTGAAAGTGGCAATGCAGGTGGAGAAGGTAGTCAAGAAGGCTTATGGCATGCTTGCCTTCATTGGCTGGCACATTGAATTTGAAAACTGGCAAGTCATGTTGCAGCTTTATAGTACCTTAGTTAGGCAGCACTTGGAATATAATGTTCAATTCTGGTTGCCACACTACCAGAAGCATGTGGGGGCTTTGGAGAGGGTACAGAAAAGATTTACCAGGATATTTTCTGGTATGAAGGGCATTAGCTGCGAGGAGATGGAGAAACTTGGTTTATTCTCACTGGAATGACGGAGGTTGAAGGGTGACCTGATAGATTATGAAAGGCATGGACAGAATGGATAGTCAGAAGCTTTTTCCAAGGGTGAAGCAGTCAATTACTAGGGGGCATAGGTTTAAGGTGCAAGGGGCAAGTTTTAAAAGAGATGTACGAGGCAGGTTTTTTTAAATATACACAAAGTGGTGGGTGCCTGGAGTAAGTTTCATGAACCTAACTGGCAGCAATACAACAGGATGCTTTGTTTCACCTGTCAGGCATCTGAAGCCTCCTGAAATGGGAAATGTTATGTTCTGTCCATGGAACCAGACTCCACTATACTGTCAATCATAATGATATCATTCCTTTGCTGGCTTTCCAACACCTCATAATATGGTTGTATAATTCCAGCAGCTTTATTTATGGCTGGGGCTGCTGTAGTTATAAACTTGAATACCTCACCCTCTCATGAAGCGTCTTCTTTTCTACTCCTGCCAATAATCTTGTTAATGCTTACTGCTGCATTGTGATTTACCATATGCAGATCCCTCAAACATTATCTGCCAGCTGAAGAGCATTGGCTGACGTCTTTGAGGGAGAGAGCTCAGTATTTAATATGCATCCTTTCTTCCAAGGTGTTATCTTTTGAGGGAAGCTCTTGCTAGTGAGAAGGACCTAAAACAAGGTGGAAGGGGAGTTATGCTGGGGGGGTAGAAATTGCACCTTTTCAGACAGTGATATAGGTTGAGATTGCAGTGCTTGCTGAGGTAAAGGAAAGTTTAGAAATAATATAAATATCCATTATCAGTCATGCCTGTAATAATGCTGACTCTGGCTGGATAACTGATCAGATCAGCAAGACTCACCTTGATTAAGCCAATGTTTGGTACTCTTTCCTTAATCTTGATTTTCTTTTTCCATTATGTTTCTACAAATTATGACAATGCAGAGTGTTTTAGTGATAGAATTTTGCCTCTCGGTCTACATTTATGGACCACTCTCTGCTCTTGTTTGAGTATCAGGAAATTATTTGAAAACTGCAGAGAGTCACTAGAAGTGGTGGAATGTGTCCTCCAACTGTACTCATTTTGCAAGTAGAGAACGGCAAACCGATGAAAAGATTCCATGAAGTTTCAATCAACCTGCCTACCCACATTTCTTTATTGTAACATGTTGCGTAAAGGTTTAATGTTAAAAGAGTAAATAACCAGTCTACATTTTCAGTGATGGCAGGTCATCTAACAACAGACTATGCTGATAGTTCTGTAAAGCCTCATGCTAAGTCTTGTACATTGTTAGAAGAATGTTCAATAAAAGGTAAGTTTACAACAGCCTTGCCTCCAGCAGTCTCTTCAATCCTGATCAAAATCAACCTCATTTAAGACCCATAATGACAATAATAGATGGTGACAGCAGAAAAGATAACAAAAAAGTACCAGGTAAAGAGCCCAGTGGTGGAAAAAGCAGAAACACAAATGACTGTGGGACAAGGACAGGATGGGGAAAAAAGTACTGACAGAACTCAAAAAAGGCTAGAGTAAAGAAAAGCTACAGAGAAAACCTTATCTTTACCAGATTATTTCAATCACGTGAAGGGCTGTATCAAGCTGAGAAGCTGCTGAACTGGCATCATAGATTTATCAGGCACACAACCACTTTGGGACTTGCAGAGAAGCCTAGCAAAGAATCAATGTCTTACTCCATACTATGGGAAGTAGTGAAAATGATGTGATGGTCAGACAGGGCATAAATGAATAGACAGTGACATGTATTATAAAAGCATTTGATGCTGTCTTTAGCTTGAGAAGGAATACCATCATAGAAAGCCTGGAGTTCAATAGCCGTATCCAACGACGAGGAGAGCGTCTAGATCCTTTCATTGATTTTTACATCGACCAACTGAGAATTGTAAACAAAGAACCCTAAAAGATGAATTAATTCCAGATTGCATTATTGTAGGAGTTTATCAGATTTGCTGCAGTTGTGGAAGATTGTGCTATTGAAGAATATCCATTAAACAAGTCAGACAGAAATGAGAAAGCAAAATTGCACATTTATTCAAAGGTGACAAGGAGAGTTTGTGGAGAAAACAGTGATACAGTATACAGCACAGAAGTAGCAGCACACCTCCTCAAAAACAGAGTGCAAGGGCTGCCATTATCAGTGTTTCAACTGCAGCAGAGATAGGCTCCACCAGCATAAAGAACACCCTGCCAAAAACAGTGCTATTCCTGTAAGAGGGGCAAGCCATAGTGAAAAGCTCCTAACACAAATATTAAGAGACACCACTTAAGATATGAAGAATTCAAGAAATTGAAGATGTAAAATTTTATGAAGTGCACTTCTTTGGATCTAATGGGAACTATTGCACAGGCATTATGAGCAACAGACATAAAACAAACTTCAAAGTGGATACTGGAGAAGGAATTTCAATTCTTTCAGACATAGAACAGTGACAGAAGCAAGACTTCTCCCATTCATCAACCATATGAGTCCATGATCCAGGAAGCATTCAACTTAATATCAAAGGACAGTTGACTGCTACACTTCAGTGTAAAAGAAGCCTACACAAGTGATGGAACATCATATTGCAGCAGACTATGTAGGGCAAAAGTTCAATGTAAAGCCTCATGCCAGCCTTGTGCTGGGCATAGTTGGCAGAATGTTCAGTAGGAGGCAAGGTTTATTTAATGGGATTGTTCTATTTAATGGGATTGGGGATTATAGATAGGTTTATAGATTGGTAGGTGTTGATGTGATCAGTGCAACTCGTGGGCCAAAGGGCCTGTTTGTGCTGTAGTGTTCTATGGTCTATGTTCACCACCAGCCTTGCCTTGAACAGTCTATCAATCCTGACCAAGGATAACCTTATCTTAGACCCAAATGATAAGATGATACAGATGGTTATTTATTAAAACTAAACAGACTGTTATAACATCCTCACATATCTATTTGTCACCTATAAAAAAGCTAAGAATGCTCATTCAAATATTATTTTTCTCTGTGAAAATAGAGATAGAGACATAGAACCATACAAAAGTTACAGTACAGAAGGAGGCCATTCAGCAAATCTTGTCCATGCCAGCCTGATGACATCTAGGTGCCTTTCTAATCCCATCTTCCCACATCTGGCCCATAGGCCTATAGTTACAGCATTTAAGACGCAGATCCAAGTACTTTTTAAAAAGAGTTTAGAGACTCTGCCTCCACCACCAAGTTGGTCGGGCAGCAAATTAATGCCAAGATCTGCAATCTAAGAACATAAGAAATAGGAGCAGGAGTAGGCCATCTAGCCCTTCAAGCCTGCCCTGCCATTCAATAAGATCATGGCTGATCTGTCATGGCTCAGTGCCACATTCCCACCCTCTCCCCATAACCCTTAATCCCCTCGCTTATCAAAAACCCATCAACCTGCGTCTTAAAAATATTTAGCGAGGCAGCCTCCACCACCTCAACAGGCAGAGAATTCTAGAGATTCACCACCCTTTGAGTGAAGAAGTTCCTCCTCAACTCTGTTCTAAACCACCCCCCCCCCCCTTTATCTTGAGGCTGTGCCCCCTAGTCCTACTGTCATTTGAGCAGGAAGAGTCTCTGCACCTCTATCCTATTCATCATCTTATATGTCTCAATGAGATCTCCCCTCATTCTTCTAAACTCTAGAATGGCAAATACTTTTATTCACATAAAAACACCACCATATTTGGGACATCTTTACCCTAGTTACCAAACTACTTCATCCAGCAGATAATGTAAGGTATATCCAACCTTGGTCTCAGGAAGAATTTATCATTGTGTTTAGAGATTTCCTTAATATTTCCTCAAGATGTCTCAAGTGTGTCACAACCAATGATTTAATTTTGAAGTGCAGTAATTTTCATGTTGACAAAGCCTCAATATTGCACAATTGTCAAATGTTTGCACTAAAAATAATTAGAATGCTTAGGAGGGGAACAAGGGGCTGAAGTAGGCCATTTGGACCCTTGAGCCCACTCCACCATTTAACTAGATCATAGTTAACATTCTACCTTAATGCCATCTTCCTACACTATCCCTATATCCTGCACGCTCCTTGTATCTATAATGTGTGATTAGTGTGTTTCTTCCTCCGGATGGAAAACAAATGTCTCTGCCTCATTGCTCTTGGCTATACATACTTTTGAAAGTAAAATTGTCCAAATCCTTAAAAGTATAACTTCTCTTCACGCAGCATTATTTAGTTCCTTTATTTCACAGGAATCAGCTCTCAATTTTGCAGGCACCAGTACAATTTGGTGCATCAAGAATATGATAGTGAAGAAGGATACAGCTAACAACACTGATCTCATTATTCTAAATCTGTGGGATAGAAGTACCCACATCAACTTTGTAAGCCAGTAGGCTTTGTACTACTACTGCACAGAACATGTGGGCTTCTAACCTTATGACTTGTTACGTGTCCTGTACTTCTAACAAAAGCAGCAAAGACAGACACTAGTTATTTGGATCTAGAGCTGGTAGTAGACAAGTATTGCAGTGTGCATTGTTTAAGGGGAAGGCAACATAAACCTCACAATGTACTCAGTCCTGCAGACAAGCTGTTTACCTTATCTCAGATTCTAAGCTGTATGTTGCTGGTGAAGCATAAAGTTGTGTTTCTCCAAACTTTTTGTAAAAATACTGTTCTGCATAGTCTTACTGAACATAATGGGTATGATAATTGATACATGACAGTGATATTGTTAAACATTAGCAACCGACCCTGAGATGCACTGAACTCATCAAGCGCATAATATGTTGGGGAAGCATTTTGGCACTGTGAAAGTAAAGTCACATCATAGGCCATGACTTAACCCAAGGACCAGGCAAGGGTCAATATTGAGAAAGTTTCATGTATAACACCAACTGGTATTGGAATTGAACCCATGCCATTGGCATCACAATGCATCACTAACCAGCTGTCCAGCCAACTGAGCCAAATGGCACTGATGACTTGCATAGCAGACATTCTCATTAAGGCCTCAAAAATATGTCCTTGCATCCTAATACAATCTAAATGCTGAAATGCACTGCTGGAGTTTAGCACCAAGATAAGAATGGTTGGCATGTTCAAATATACTTGTTCCTATTTCTTAGAGAAGAAACTGACTTGTAGTTTGCATCAGGTGCCTGCATGTTGATCCATTAATTTCATTGTAATTAGCCAGTTGGGTGGCCATATAATGGGATGTTAGTGGATTTTAAACTTGGAACCCTCTCAAATAAGAGGATCAAAAGAAGTCAGATATCACTGCCAAGAAAAATGGTAAGATGTGCAGCTGTTACTGACACCACCTCCTGGTGTAAGACACTGCCAGGGATTGGGCTTGGCTGGGACTGTGACTTGGCCATCAAATTCCCTTGCAGTTTGATCTAGAGAAATACAACACCTGAACAAACAGGACCAAGAAGATCAACCAAACCAAAATGAAATGAATAAGCAGGATGTGAATCTCAAGAAAGATAATCAAGTCCGTTGAGTCTGGAGTATGATGATTCATTTTCATTTTGCCTTTAGTTTAAAGGCCAATGAATAAAGATCCACATTGGGTAAACCTTTTTTGAATAAATGTTATTATTTGCCCATTCTGAACAATAAGTAATCCTAATAACGTTCTTTACATCAAAGACAATTACATGATGGTCAAAAAGTAAGTGATGTGTGAAGACAAGTGTTGGGAAATGGGGAACTTCTTACTTATCACAGTCAGTTGTCAAAAAAACTATAGAATAAACTAAGAAGCAGGAATGTGGGAAAACTGTACCAGTTTCAAATAGGAGGTGGTGGTGGGTGTAATCTTGAATTAAAAGCAAGAGGGAGAAACTATCTATATAAAATGGAGGCAGTGGGCAGTGATGCTTCAACTTGAGGGAGGAGTAGAAAAGTCAAGATAGGTTAAACATGTCATGAGAAGTGAATGAACTATTAAGAGGAGGAAGAGGGAAGAAAGAAAAACAATTCACTGGATCTTCCTCACATATTTGAAAATTAACAGATCCAAAACCTCCTTGATTTAGGTTTTAACTGCTGAATAAATTCATTAAACAATGGATAAATGAAATGGATAAACATAGTAATAACTATTTACAGTAGGTATTAGACTGTGGTAATCTCTGTGCACATGGAAAATAGTGCGTTATTGCAAAAACCTGTCTGCTCACTAATTTGAGTTGGTGAGGGGGGAGGGGGCAGTTGTGAAGGCATGGAAGCAGCATTGCAAGGATAGGAGTAAGTCATTTTAGGTCAGGTATAATGGGGGTGTGTTGGGCACACATGTAAGCAGGGATAGGTTCTGATAAGGAGTGCCAGGAGTATGAGGAAACTTGAGATGGGACCCACCTGGATGGCAGCATGTGGGGTCAAGGTTACATTCTGAGGGGCAAGGGCAAGGAGGATAAAGGGAACATTTACCTGGCAGAACGGAGTCGGTTATTTATCTTGGTGTATTGTACCCCTATTCTCTTGTGGAGGGTGCTGGCACTCAATGCTGCCACCAACTCCCAAGCAATGTTCCTGAACTTGCTGGCTGGTGGATCTGCCAGCTTGAGGGTAGGTCTTTCCTCCATGGCATCCAGCATTCTGGTTAGAGCTCCCTCCATGTAGCAGGGAGCTGGCTTCTTCACTGCCATTCTCTTGGTTTGACTTTGAGCAAGTGCTGTGGAGCTGTTTAAATGCTGCACCACTTTGATTAAAGTGTTCAGATGACTCCGGGGCAATCAGATGATTTGTGCCACTGGTGTGGTGCTTTTCACTTGGGGAAAATGTTTTTAAAGTGCCTAAAAATCGTGGTCCAGATTGCACAACCAAGACTAGTGGGATTCACACTGGTTTTCACACTAAGAGAATGTGGAGAAAATTCTGCCCATTCTCTGTATTCATTCAGTTAAAACCTTTCATAATTATCTATTAGGTCACCCATCAGCCTCCTTTTCTCAAGTGAAAAGAGACCTAGCCTATCAATCCTTTGCTGATATACCACCCATTTCCATTATCATCCTTATCATTTTTCCTCTCCCCTCTGGTGCATTTATATTTTTTATGAAGTGACTAGAATTGCACACACTACTCCAAGTGATATCAAACCAAACTTCCAGAAGGTTTTTGGGTATCTTCCGACTTCTCAATTTTATCCCTCCAATTTGCTGTCATCTGCAAATTTAGAAATTGTGTTTTTGATTCCAACATCCAAATGGTTATTGTAAATTGTGAATAACAGTTGTCCCAGCAGTGATCCTTATGGCACTCCTACCTCCACATTGCCATTATGATAAGCTACCATTTACTTTCACTCCTCTGCTTTCTGACGTAAAGCTAGCAAGCAATGCAGTCTGACACTTTTCCCCTGACTCTGCATCCTGCAACCTTCTTCATCAGTCTACTGCCTGGCTCCATACCAGGTGCCCTTTTAAAATGCAAAGTTAGAGCTACTGTATCACCATTGTCTGCTTTCTCTGCCACCTCTAAAGCATTCAGGTCAAGCCAGATTTTCCCTTTTGAGATCTACTCTGACTATTGTTATGTGCTGTGATGGGAGTGGGCACCATCAATTCTAGTCACACTTTCACAGTTTTGTGACAAAAGTTGAAATATCTGCCGACCCACAAAACTGACCAATTGATTACACTTAAAGTAAAAAGACTCAAACCAGCTTCTTCTAGTAAAGATTAAAAACATGATTTATTATAAATAAATAAGTTATAAAACTGGTTGACATACAAATTGTAGTTTAAAACATGAACAACTTTCCCCTATACAAGGAAAAGCAGATGTTCAAACCATATACTCACAAACCAAGTCAAAATAAATATAGTTCCCTGCAAAATCTGGAGTATGACATTTCTTTTAAAAAGGATAAAATTTAAGGATCTTGAAACTGTTGATCTGACAGAATTCTGGTCATATTAGATCTTTTCAATGGATTTTTGGTGAAACTCTCCTTAATGACTCAGGGCACAGTGGTTAGTGCTGCTAACACACAGCACCAGGGACCTAGGTTTGATTCCAGCCATGGTCACTGTGTGGAGTTTGCACTTTCTCCCCTTGTCTGCATAGGTTTCCTGAGTGCTCCAGTTCCCTTCCACAGTCCAAAAATGTGGAAGTTAGGTTGATTGGCCATACTAAAATTGACCCAAGTGTCACAGGGATTAGCAGGATAAATGTGTGAGATTATGGGGATAGGACCTGGGTGGTCTTGTGGCCAGTACAAACTCAATGGGCTGAATAGCTCCTTCTGTACTGTAAGGATTCACTGATTCTATTTTATGTTTCTTATCACAACTTTGCAGGCAAAAAAAAAATTATTCTGATGAAAGTTTAACTTAATCTGACTGCACATGACACAGAGATAGGATAGATAGAGAGAAAGAGAACATTTTCTTCTTTCAGCCTGCCTCCAAGATGCACACAGAGCAGAATTTTTCTGTCCTGCCTGCCATAGGGATCATAACAGGTGGGATAGAACCATGCAAAGGTCCATTGACCTTGGGTAGTATTTTCTTTTTTTTGGGGAAAAAGCACAGCCAGAAAAATCCCACTCAGTTTTAAAGAATAAAATGTTCACAAAATACTTCTCTCAGGCCCATCAGCAAGAGTTCTTAGCCTAGCAAGATTAATTATTTATTAACTTCAGTATACAAAAGTATCTTTTCAAATCTTCAGGTGTCCCCCACTATCTGTTGAACCATTTTTTTTGGCAAATGGCATGCTCGCAACAATGAATTAAATTAGCAAACTTTACAAAATAACTCAAAGGAGAATGTCCAACATTTAATATCCTTCCATGTTTTTCCAAAAACAGTTTCCACATACCATGCACAGTGATGTTCTTCTATTCTCTTCAATAGTAGAGGTTCCCTTATTTTTGCTACCATTGTTGTGAGGCTGTTGTTCCCTAGACATACTATAGCCCTCTCCTGAAATACAGGAATCAAGTCAGCTGCCTACCAATCTTCTGCTATTTATTTTCTCGATCCTTTGAATGACTGCAATCCAACTGGACGAGGAGTTTTATCCTTTTTGACTTTAATTAATTTATTTAATACACCCTTTTCCTATTTTAAATGCAGTTACCTTGATCTTTCGGGTCAAACCAAGTAAAATGCAGTCACCTTATCACTTGTCTCATCATTCAATGACAGATCCACTTTTATTTAATTGCACACAGGTGGTAGGGATTAGCTGTGGACTCAATTGTGCCCCTAGCAAAAAGAACAGACAGAAATTGAGGCTGTTGGGTTAGAAGGCACATTTTTAAAATATGTAACTGTAAAAATAGTTGTTTGCACAAGTGTGCAAACCTCTGTGTGGCTTTCTGGAATAAAACACTTAAGGATTTTGCAAAACAATTAAGTATGTTTGAAGTTTCGTCACTGTTTTAATGTAGGAAAATTGGAAGGGATTTTGCACACAGCAAGCTCTCACAGACAGAAATGTGATCATCTATTTTAATGATGACAGGTGGCAAAAATATCAGCCAGGACCACTCTGTTCTTCTACAATATGCTGCCACGGGAAGGATCTGTTTATGTGTATTTGAAAGGGAAGGTAGGCCTTGGTTTAATTATCCCAGCTAAAGGATATCACCTCTAACAAACACTGCAGCCTTTTCTCAGCACTACTGCACTTGAGTGTCTGCTTAAATTGCAGTGTGCTCTAGGCAATGGATTTGGACCTTCTGATTCAGAAGTAAGGCATAGTTGACACCAATGAAAACTTACCTGGAATATTTATGGTTTTTATTATAATTGCCTGCAGCAATTACAGTTGTAAATTTATTTTTTGAATTTTAAGCGAACATATAATTCACCAAAGTGTGATATACATTAGAATACATAGGTTCTAACATGTCTGAAACAGCAGGTTCGATCTACATTAAAAGATCAAGAACTCATGGTGGGAGCTTGTTTTGAGTCCGGATTGCCTACAGCAATATGCCTGCTGCTATTTTAAAACAGGAAGCCAATTAAAGGCCAGGGAATGGGTTCACCTTTCAATCAGTGATGGTGGATGGGCAGGCTCCAGAGCAAGATGGGAGGCCCTTGGGCACTCATAAATCAGCAACTGAGGTAGGCTGCTGCTAATCTGGACACAGTGAAGAAGATGGCCTAGGAAGTTCTTTTGATTTTTAAAATGGCCACAGCTGCCCACAGGCATCATCTGGGGAGGCAAATTCTTCAGTGACGGCCAGCAGGCACAGCTGTAGTCTAATGGTTCTTACAGATGCAGATGGCATATCTCTTGCGTGGAAAATCCCTAGCCTTCCTGCTCTGAGCCCACCACTTTGTGTTTTTCCTACATTACCAATTGGAAATTGGGGCCCTGACCCCAACTGAAAAGTAGGCCCATTATGTAGCATCTTGCAAATGACTGACAATGATAGTGAAATGCTTGTTGCAGTTGAGTGAAATATTCCAAATCCCATAGAGCCTTAAGTATCAAACCATAATGGGAGGAGGGTGTGAGTGTGTGTGGTGTGGGGAGTAGGGTATTTTTCACCTAACTCACCAGTTGAGCAGCTGAAAGGCTCAGACTAGCCATCTGCTTTACCTGATTTTATTTTCCATTAAAGTAAGCGTCCTAGTAAAGGAAGGTTAAAATTATCCCGAAGATCTTTGGCGTTTCAGTTGTCACATCAGGAATAAAGGCAATATTTCAGCTGAAGTAAAGGAATCCACAGTCCCCCACCCACAGTGCAGATCAATCAGAATTTTTCAGAGGAACAACTGACTAAAATACTTTTCAAATTAAATGTCTTGCAGAAAGGCGGCTATCCAAGTAAAGACGGAATTTAAACACATCCCTCTCCCAAAGCAGTTCATTAAATAAAGTTTGATTTATTATTGTCATGTATTAGCATAGAGTGAAAAGTATTGTTTCTTGTGCGCAATACAGACAAAGCATACCATTCATAGAGAAGGAGATGTTGCAGAATGTAGTATTACAGTTATAGCTAGGGTGTAGAGAAAGATAATTAAAGCATTGTTAGACAGTTTAAAAGAGTTAGAGTGAAGTTTTAGAAGCATAGAATGAGAGTAATAGATAGAATTAGAAGGTATGCTGGGCACAGCTTGCAAGAAGTTGCCTTGCTGCAACACCATCTTGGAAAATAAAGGTTGAAGAATTTGAGGATGATTTTTCTTTCCTATATGTATAGTTGGGCAGTGTATCTGCTCAGCCTGCCCAGCGGGCATGCTGATCAATCCCTTAGACTAGGTCCTATTGAAATACAGTTGGCAAGCTGCCAGCTTTAGTCATTGTCCTTTTATAGCTCCCACTGGGTGGAACGGGGAGGAATACAGTGGGACTACAGGGTATCATTTTCAAAAATAGTCATTTAAAAGCCAGTTATTCAAAGAGGGTGTGGGATTACACATCAGTATTCTGATTCTCCGATGTATCTGGGGAGATGCTGACTACAGCAGGAAGGGAGTATTCTTCTCCTCCACTAGGCAACAGATGCTCCAACAAGTCAGCCGGCATCAATGGATGGAGTTGACTTATTGCGAATGTCATCAGCATTATTGTCAGGTGCTCTTGTGTGTCCTACTCTCAAGTCCTGAAAGGGGTAGTGATGCAGACCTCAGGGGACCTGCATTTTTTAAAAATTGTTTTTGCCATACTAATTACTTACTGCTTGCTGGTGAGCTTCCACAACATGGAGTCGTTCACTACCAACCTGCATGTGATTCTTCGAAACAACATTGAAACATGTCACCTGTAGAAGGCTGAGGGGTGATCTTATAGAGGTCTATAAAAATAGATCAGCTGTATAGTCAATATCTTTTCCCAAAGGTAGGGGAGTGTAAAACTAGAAGGCATAGATTTAAAGTGAGGGGGGAGAGATACAAAAGGGTCCAGAGGGGAAATGTTTTCACACAGAGGGTGGTGAGTGTCTGGAACAAGATGCCAGAGGTAGTAGTAGAGGCGGGTACAATGTTGTCTTTTAAAAAGCATTTAGACAGTTACATGGGTAAGATGGGTATAGAGGGATGTGGGCCAAACATGGGCAATTGGGACTAGTTTCAGGACTTTAAAAAAAAAGGGCAGCATGGACAAGTTGGGCCAAAAGGCCTGTTTCCATGCTATAAACCTCTATGACTATGACTCTATAGAATCCAATAAAACACTGTCCCTCCCCGCTACCTTTCAGGAGTCTGTGGCACCAGAGGTTTTTAGCATCTCTTAGCTATGCTTGTGTTGGGGCCATTAAGGCTTCACCAACTGCACCTTGGACGCACTACTTGGATAGCAGCTTTAATATGGATGGCTTACAGAATACAATTTATCGCCACATCTCAGGATGACAGTACGTCTGAATCTCACAACTCCTTTAACCCTAGTCCACTTGCCACTACAAAATCAATCAGGCTAGACATCCTCTGCAACCTCTGGGTTGCTACAGGTTGCAATTAGACCATCTTATGCCAAGTCCCAAGAGCGTCAATAGTCATTAGCATCTCAGAGATCTTGATTTGGCCACAACTACCTTCCAGCTACCATGGAGAAGCGCCTTAAAAATAATGGTTTGATAAAATAACACTAGGGACTCACACCAGCGTCTAAATTAGTTTGCGGGCATTCGTGCAAGCCAGTGAAATAATGTACCTTTTTGAAATGGTTTTACTGGAATAAAGAGTGTTCCTGTCATTGCAAGTGACTCTACAACGTTAATTGATAAAAACGTTATTGATCGCGCAGTTTGTTCAATGTTGAAAGGACTGAGAATGATGTCAAACATGATTATTTACAAGGAAGATCAGAGAACATTAAAACAAAGCTTTCTTCAATGAGCTGTTGTCAGAGAGCTGTGGCTACACAAGGTGTTGACACCCTCTCATCATCCTTTATGTCACTAATGTCATCTCTCAGTATGCTGAAGGTACTCACCCACCAGTGACTTCATGTATTGTCCCTGTTGCAATACAAAAGCATGCAACATGCAGCCAATCATTACCAACCATGGAATGCTTTGTGAGTTATATTGCAAAAATATCCAGGCAGCAAAATAATTTCTTGAGGATCGAATGGCTTATGAGGTGAGGGCTCTCATTTGTGTCGGTGTGGGTTTGTTAGTAGCACACTCAGCTTAGTCAGAAGGTTCTGGGTTTCAGTCCCGCTTTGGGACCCCAGTGCTGCATTGTCCAAGGTATTATATTTTGAATGAGATGTTAGAACCGAGGCCCCATCTGTTCTCATAGGTGGATGTGAATGTTCACGGCATCATTTTGAAGAAGAGCGGGCAGTCATCCCCAGTGTCCAAGCCAATATCTATTGTTCAATTAACGTCAGTAAAGAAGCTTTCTGATCATGATCACATTACTGTATGTGGGAGCTTGTTGTGCACAAGTAGCCTGCTGCAGTTCTTACGTTTCAAAAAGATTTCATTGGCTGTGAAGGGGCTTGGTACATTCCGAGTTTGTCAAAGGACATACATAAATGTGAGTGTCGTTGTCTCGATTGAACCACAAATCTGATGGCGATCATTTGACCAAGTGTTCATTTCTAAGAGGAAAGCATGAATCAAAAGTACTGGGCATATCCCCACCCACACATCACCCAGAACTCAGTTGCTGTTGTCATGAATGTGGAACTTCGCAAAATAATTATTATTAAAAATATCCCTTTAACTTTAAGTGAAAGAGATAGTTTTAAAATGGGATGAATGTCAGGTAAACATCTCAGTTCAGAGAAATACCTAAGTGTTCTCAGGTTGCCATGGGGAAAGAAACTCAAAAATACATCTGTTGAGGTGTTAAGTTGCAATTTTAACATCTTTCACAGTATCTCACAGTAAAGAAGAAAAGCTGCTGTTGAGTCACCAGCCACAGAGAGAACAAATAGAACATAGAACATTACAGCGCAGTACAGGCCCTTCCGCCCTCGATGTTGCGCTGACCAGTGGAACCAATCTAATGACCCTCTAACCTAAACTATTCCAACGTTATCCATACGCCTATCCACTGACCATTTGAATGCCCTTAAAGTTGGCGAGTCTACAACTGCTGCAGGCAGGGCATTTCACGCCCTTACCACCCTCTGAGTAAAGAACCTACCTCTGATATCCATCCTATAACTACCACCCCTTAATTTAAAGCTATGTCCCCTCGTGTTAGCCATCACCATCCGAGGAAAAAGGCTCTCACTATCCACCCTATCTAACCCTCTGATCATCTTGTATGCCTCAATTAGGTCAGATTGTAACCTTCTTCTCTCTAATGAAAATAACCTCAAGTCCCTCAGCCTTTCCTCATAAGACCTTCCCACCATACCAGGCAACATCCTGGTAAACCTCCTCTGCACCCTTTCCAATGCCTCCACATCTTTCTTATGATAAGGCTTGTGTTAGAGACAAAGTAGGGTGAGTTTAATAGTTTTTGCTCAAAAGAAAGCGAACAGAACAGGCAGAGTTTCTGAAGATTTAGGGAATGGGACTCTAGAGATCTGCCTCACTGGAGATAATTGGGTCTGAAAAATCTAGTCAGACTGGAATGGTTATTTTGACCTGGTGTGAAGGGATGGAATTAATCTCCACTGGAGAGCTGGGGTGACTTTGAGACTGTAGTGTGTTGCAGAGTGAAAACATTGTGTTAGTCATATTTTGCTTGTGTTAGTTAATGCAAAACATACCTTTTTCTTTAATTTGATGTATCAGTTGCTTGTTAATTAATTTTTGATCAATGTTGATTTCCATTTGCTTCTAACAGTAAAAGTCTTAAAAAGTGAAATTGTGTCCAGTGACTATTTCTATTAGTTATTTGGGAAATTCAACTCATTTAAAACATTAACAATCTCTATGGAGATCGTGATACCGTGCAGGGGAGAAACTGTGGGGAGATAAAGCATTGGTGCATTATGAAGGTAATTACAACTGACAAGAAAGCAGCACAGATTTGCAATAATGAACTCTAGTTTGGACACAAGTGTAATGGTATGTCACACATCCATATTCCATGCACGAGGGGTGACAACAAATGTCAGGAGTTCTCAGAAGCCTTCAAGCTGTACACTTCCTCTTAAAGGCTCACCAGATAATGGTGATGAAACAAGGAAGGCTCGGTGGTCAATCAGTGAGGTAGCTGCAGTAACCATTTTTGGCTAAGGAAGGGACAGGAACAAACAATGGTTCAAGACCATACTTGTAGAAATGGCTCATGCGAATGAAGAGCATAGCTCATCTGGCTTGCAACCTGTCTTCTAACTCTAAAGCATGCGACAATCTCATGCTAGCCAAGGGAGTTGCGCAATGACAACTTAGTACTGTGCCAACAAGCACTGGATTGATCTATGTGAAGAAAAACAAACTGCTAGTGATACCAGCTACTTTAATGCTAAGTATGATAATATCAAAGAGCACTCTGCCCCACCATCATCAAAGTTGCTCATTTGAAATCCACAATTGGGAAGCATTACTGACAGAAACAAAGAAGTGGCTTGCTGGATAAAACACTACTCTGAGCCAGGGCGGCATGGTGGCAAAGTGGTTAGCACTGCTGCCTCACAATGCCAGGGATCTGGATTCGATTCCCAGCTTAGGTCACTCTTTGAGTGGAATTTGCATATTCTCCCTGTGTCTGTGTGGGTTTCCTCCAACAATCTGAAAGTTGTGCTGGTTAGGTGCACTGACCCGAACAGGCGCTGGACAGTGGTGACAAGGGGAATTTCACAGTAATTTCATTGCAGTGTTAATGTAAGCCTTACTTGTGACTAATAAATTAATTTTACTCATGAGATGGCTCTTTCCTTGCTTGTACTTGGCTTTCTTCTACAGGTACCTGACCTGTATGAGCTTGATGCAAAATCCTCAGTACTTGAGCTTTAAAAGGCCACTGATTCCCCAGCAGCAAGAAAAATGCCTGGAAAAATGGAATATCAGCAGAGCTCCTTGTGTATAGAAATCCCCAGTTGCTGCCATACCTCCAGGACTTACTCTTACTATACTGGAGGTAATGTTACGTCACGCAGGATGTCAACAGAATGCAAACTTCATCATGTTATACAAGAACAAAGGCAAACAAGGGGTTTGCAACAACTACCATACCAACAACTATCATGGGCAGCACGGTGGTTAGCACTCACAGTGCCAGGGATCTGGGTTCGATTCCGGCCTTGGGTGACTGTGTGGAGAATGCATGTTTTCCCTGTATCTCCAGTTTTCTCCCATAGTCCAAAGATGTGCAGGTTAGGTGGACTGGCCATGCTAAATTGCACCTTAGTGTCCCAAGATGTGTAGGTTAGGGGGATTAGTGGGGTAAATACAGGGGGGAGAAGGTCTGGGTAAGACACTCTGTCAGAGAGTTGGTGCAGACTCGATGCGCCGAATAGCCTCCTTGTGCACTGTACGGATTCTATAATTCCATGATCTTATCTCTGGGAAGGTTTTTGCCAGAATCATTCTAATGAAGCTCCATTGATCAGCCAACAGAATACATTTAGAGGCAAAATATGGCTTCAAGGAATATAGAACAAAGAAAAGTACAACACAGGAATAGGCCCTTCAGCCCTCCAAGCCTGTGCCAATCATGATGCCCTAACTAATCTAAAAGAAAACCTTCTGCCCTTACTCAGTTTGTATCCCTCTATTCCCTCCCTATTAAGAACATAAAAACTTAAGAACTAGGAGCAGGAATAGGCCATCTGGCCCCTCGAGCCTGCTCCACCTTTCAATAAGATCATGGCTGATCTTTTTGTGGACTCAGCTCCACTTAGCCGCCTGCTCACCATAACTCTTATTTCCTTTACTGTTCAAAAATTTATCTATCCTTGCCTTAAAAACGTTCAATGAGGTAGCCTCAACTGCTTTACTGGGCAGGGAATTCCATAAATTCACAACCCTTTGTGTGAAGACGTTCCTACTCAGTCATAAATCTGCTTCCCCTTATTTTGAGGCTATGCCCCCTAGTTCTAGTTTCACCTGCCAGTGGAAACAACTTCCCTGCTTCTATCTTATCTATTCCCTTCATAATCTTATATGTTTCTATCAGATCCCTCCTCCTTCGTGTACCTATCTTTCTTAAATGTTGCTAATGTGTCTGCTTCCACTGCCTCTTCTGGCAGTGCGTTCCAGGCATCCACCACTCTCTGTGAGAAAAACATCCCTCCAAACATCTCCTTAAACTGCCCCCCTCTCACTTTGAACCTATGTCCCCTTATAATTGACCCTTGCACCCTGGGAAAAAGCCTCTAATTATTCACCCTGTCTATGCCTCTCCTAAATTTTGTAGATCTTTGTCAGGTCCCTGTCAGCCTCCATCTTTCCCGTGAAAACAATCCCAATTTATTCAACCTTTTTTCATATCCTCGAGACCAGGCAACATTCAGGTGAACCTTCTTTGCACTCTCTCCAAAGCTTCCAAGTCCTCTGGTAGTGTGGTGACCAGAATTGCACACAATACTCTAAATGTGGCTGAACAAGGTTTTGTATAGCTGCAACATTCCTAACTCTTGTACTTCAGAGCAGGCAGATCCACTGTAGATACAAGCTTTTTCTTACCTCAACTTCAGAGAAAGTTCGCAAGCTGCAAACGCCACTCTACCTTGTGAACTTTACTATCTGTTTTTATATATTTCTAGCTCGTTTTCTCTCACTCTCTAATTTCTCCCTTTTTTTGTCATTCTTTGCTTGCTGGTTTCTGAAATCTGTTGAATCTTCTGACTTACCACAAATCTTTTGCAATACTGTACGTATTCTCTTTCAGTTAGAGGGATGCGATGGCCAGGTGGTATTATTGCTACACTATTAATCCAGAAACTCAACTAATGTTTTAGGGATCAGGGTTTAAATCCTGTCACAGCAGCTGGTGGAATTTAAATTGAATTAAAAAAATCTGGAATTAAAAATCTACTGATGACCAGAAAACCATTGTCAATTGTTGGAAAAACTCACCTGGTTCACAAATGCCCTTGAGGGAAATTTGCTGTCTTTACCTAGTCTGGCCTACATGTGACTCCAGAGCCACTGCAATGTGATTGATTCTCAACTGCCCTTTGCAAACCACTCAGTTGTCACCACTATTTTTTCAAGGGTAATTAGGGATGGGCAATAAACACTGATGTGGAGATGCCGACGTTGGACTGGGGTAAACACAGCAAGAAGCCTGACAACACCAGGTTTAAGTCCAACCGATTTATTAAATAAATCGGCTTTACTTAAACCTGGTGTTGTCAGACTTCTTACAATAAATGCTGACCAGCCTGTGACACCCATGTCCCATGAGATTTGCTACAGATGGTACATCTTTCGCATAGCGGCTTACTTTCTTATAGAATATATCTCAAATGAAAATACTCAAAAAAGACAGTAGGACTAGGGGGCACAGCCTCAAGATAAAGGGGAGGCGGTTTACAACGGAGTTGAGGAGGAACTTCTTCACTCAAAGGGTGGTGAATCTCTGGAATTCTCTGCCCGTTGAAGTGGTGGAGGCTGCCTCGCTAAATATTTTTAAGAAGCGGGTTGATGGGTTCTTGATAAGAGAGGGGATTAAGGGTTATGGGGAGAGGGCGGGAAAGTGGAACTGAGCCACAACAGATCAGCCATGATCTTATTGAATGGCGGGGCAGGCTCGAAGGGCTAGATGGCCTACTCCTGCTCCTATTTCTTATGTTCTTATGTTCTTATATTTCTGCTTGATGGCATGTGGGATATAACATGGAAAACTGTGAACTTGTCTACTTTGGTGGGACGAATAAAAAAGCAGTATATGATTTAAATGGAAAGAGCCTGCAGAACCTTCCAGTACAGAGGTATGCTGGTATATGAATAAAAAAAAGTTAGTATGTCGGTACAGCATTGATTAGGAAGACAAATTGAATGTTGAAATTTATTGCAAAGGGAATCGAGTATAAAACTAGCAAAGTTTTGCTACAGCTGAACAGAGCCTTAACGAGACCACATCTGGACTACTACGTACAGTTTTTATCACCTTACTTAACAAAGGATATAATTGCAATAGAAGCTGTTCAGAGAAGTTTCATGGGCACCTTGTGACATTTTATTATGCGAAAGGTGCTATGGGAAATGGGAACTCTTATTGTTGGGAGAAAGAATGAAGGAAGGAACAGAAAGTGATATAGCTACATTCCAGAAACTTTTACAAACTGCAATTGCCAGGCAGCTGTGTGAATGTTTATTAGGCTATTCTGAGTATGCACATATTTAACTCTAAATAATATTGTACAAGTCAGAATTAACCATGGAAGGACCAAAATGTGATCCATGCTCAATGTTGTTGAACTTTGTGTGTATTGCTCCCTCTCAGGGATATAGGGTGGAATTTTATGGCCCTATCATGGCAGGGGTGGGGACATTAACTTCAGTGGGGCTGGAAGTTCCCACCAGTGGGAGAGGCTGTAAAATCATTTTATTGGGCCACGCAAGATCAAATGAAATAAAAGGAAAATACTGCAGAGGCTAGAGATCTGAAATAAAAACAAAATGTGAAGGAAAAACTCAGCACGCCTGGCATGTGGAGAGAAAAAGAATTACAGTTTTAAGTCCACATGAGTTTTCTGCAAATAGAAGTCACACAGAGAAAACTTCAATGGTCAGGACCTTGGCAGCTCTAGGCATTGCCACCCGGGATTGGCAGTGTATAAATGTGAGGTTATGGGGACATGGTTGGGATGCTGTATTGGAGGGTTGGTGAAGGCTTGAGGGGCCAAATGGCTTCCAACTTTACTGTTGTGATTCTAAGATTTAATGGAAGAATAATTCATCCCAAAGCATCAATTCCAGGGTCTTCCCAAAAAAGCAGCCAGCATAATTAAGACCCCACGCACCCCGGACGTCCATCTTCCATCTTCTTCCATCAGGAAAAAGATACAAAAGTTTGAAGTCACTTACCAACAGACTTAAGAACAGCTTCTTCCCTGCTGCCATCAGACTTTTGAATGGACCTAGCTCATATTAAGTTGATTTTTTCTCTGCACCCTAGCTATGACTGTAATACTCCACTCCATTCTCCGCTCTCCCGTTTCCTTCTCTATGTATGGTTTGTTTTGTCTGTACAGCCTGCAAGAAATATTACTTTTCACTGTATACTAATACACATGACAATAAATCAAATCAGATCAAATTAAAATTGGGGATACTCAAGAGAACAGAATTAGAGAGAATCCAAAGAAGAGGCATATTGGACCCAACATGTTAAATCTCTTCCTCTCTACAGGTGCTGCCAGAACTGCTGAATGTTTCCAGCATTTTCTGTTTTCATTATACAGGAACAAATAGCTTGGATGTTACTGTAATCAACCCAGCATCCCAGTGCATGGCACGGATCATAGAATTATCACATGATGCACTACAAAAGAAGGTCATTCATCCGAGCATTCCACTGTCAACTCTTTGAAAGAAATGTTCACTTAGTACCTTTCCACTG
Organism: Carcharhinus amblyrhynchos; assembly: GCF_965287045.1. Classification (NCBI taxonomy): domain Eukaryota; kingdom Metazoa; phylum Chordata; class Chondrichthyes; order Carcharhiniformes; family Carcharhinidae; genus Carcharhinus; species Carcharhinus amblyrhynchos. The sequence continues at coordinate 80,206,313 of NC_137331.1, read as the reverse complement.
CTCTTTATCAATACCCCTACTAGTCTTTCCCCTATCAAATTCCCCTGAGATAATTACTATTGAACCTGATCCAGCTACCTTTTCAGGTAGCACATTACAGATCATGACAGTTGGTGTGTGAAAGAACTCTCATCATTTTCCTGGCACTTTTGCTAACTATATTAAACCTTTGTCCTTTGGTTGGTCATCTTCCTGCTACTGGAAGGTTTCTTCTGTTTGCACTCTCATGAAATTCCACATTATTTAGAACATCTCTATTAAACATCCCCTTAATCTTCTGTGTTTCAAAGAGTTTTCTGCACCCTCTGAATGTGAAAGAAATTTCTCATTCATGATGCCATTCTATCAAATCTCCTCTCCATCCTTTCCAGCTAACTAACAGCTTGCATTATATCACACCTTTAATCTTGTACACTTTGCAATGTGCTTCAGAGGTGTTCTGAAAATAAACTGCCATTGAGTCAATTAAGAAGATATCAGGGGCCAGCTGACCAAAAGCTTGGTCTAAGCATCTCAAAGTAGGAAAGAGAATAGACCCCTCCCACCCTGATGGCCAGTCCTGATCTCAGGCTGCCCTCCCTATGTTGCTCAGACTGAAGGCAGAATGGCAACGGGATCCCCCCCACCCTCCCAGAGGCCCTTCCCCATTTGGCCATGCACCATTGGTCCCCACCCCTTGGCACTGCTCAATGCCAAGGTGCCCCCCCCCCCCAGGCATTGACACTTTGCCCCTTGGGCATTGCCAAGGGACCCAGACTAGCACTACCAGGAGGCACACTGCTGGTTCCCAACCCTCTGGAGGGGGCCCTCTTTCACTACAGCAAAGTTAGGCCGCCAGCTCCTCGCAAGTGGGGAGTTACATTAAAGGAGTGAACCACTCCTGGTGGGAGGGGTGGAGATTTCAATCTCGGGCCCACTAATGAGATTTAAAATATATGGTAATAAATATTAGTATAATTTATGCAGCTCTGCGCTGATTTCTGGTGAGGGGCAGGCTGTGCCAGAAATCCGGCTACCAGAGACTTGCAGAGGCTGTGGTGCCGAGCCGGGAGCCCACAAAACGGCCTCCGCTTGAGTTTCCCAACATGCTGCACTACAATAGCAGCACAGCAGGACGGGAGAATCACCCCCAAGATGTCCAAAATTGAACACAATTTCTGAGGCCCCAGCTGAGGCCTGATCAGTATTAGATAAGGGTTTAGCATAATCTCCTTGTTTTTCATTCTATTTCTCCATTTATAAAGTCAACAGATCCGTTTTTTTAGCAGCCTTCTTAATTTGTCCTGTTACCTTCAATAATTTGTGTACATACTGCCCCTCCCACTCCCCCCGCTCCCTAATCCCCCTGTCCTGCTATTCTTGCATTCCCCTTAAAATTGTACCATTTAATTCCCACCGTCTCACCTCATTCTTCCTGCCAAGGTACGTCACATCACACTGCTCTATATAAAATTTCTTCTGCCATGCGTTACTAATTTATCAGGCTGCCGAAGTTGTTTGGAAGCCTGCTGAAATTCTCTTCACTGTTTATTTCATTTCCAAGTTCAAAATCTTACTTATATTCATAATTCATGTGTCAACTGCATATTCATGAAATAATAGCCCTTTGTTTCCATGAATGATTAAGTGTTCAGTCCAAGGGGAGGTACAAGGCCTCATGAATGATATCTTGGATGGCCTTCAATGATCGGAATTTTGCCAGAGAGAAGAAGTGGACGGTTAGCGCTTTCTTTGTTTCACAGGGAACAGGATGCAATCAATGGTCCCAGCAAACAATAGGTTAGATTGTAACTCGGGGCAGAATCGATGTGAGGCGCGCTCAGGGCAGGGGGAGGAAAACGAATGCTGGGTGTTCTGAAACAAAATAGAGGTAATTTACATTATATCGTCTTATTTTAATTTTGATAGCTTTCTCCCGCTTGTGGAAACGTTCTGCATGGTATTGGATGGAGAACTAGATCAGAAGTTGGTATGGGAGCTGGATTCTACCAGTGGAACCCAACCAGGGAAAAGGTTAATTTAGATCTTATCTAAAAGCAAAATATTGCAGATGCTAGAAATCTGAAATAAAGACAGAAAATTTTGGATAAACTCAACAGGTCTGGCAGCATCCGTGGAGAAAGAAACAGTTAACATTATAAATCTGTATGATTTTTCTTCTGAGCTCTGAAGAAGAGTCATACGAAAAGAAGAGTCATACTGACTCAAAACATTAGCGCTGTTTCTTTCTCCTTAGGTGCTGCCAGTCCTGCTTAATTTAGATCTTGTTTTGTATAATGAGATACTAAGTGCATAGCAAAGATCCTATGGAAAAGAGTGATCATAATATGATGGAATTTTTCTGAGTGACATACTTAGGACTAAAACTTAAATAAGCCAATTATATGAATATGAGAGGTGAATTGGTTAAAGTTTGTTGGGGAACATGTGTGAAAGAAAAAGTATGGAGAAAAATAAACAATGGCAAACACTGAAGACATAATTTAAAATAATCAACAAAAATACATTCTATTGAGAAACAAACATCCTAAAGTAAAAGTGATTCTTCTGTAGCTTGTTAGTAAGTTAAGGATAATATTAGATTAAAGGGGACCTGTAGAATTGTGAAGAACAATAGTCTGAGTGTTCAGAGGGGAATCAGAATATGCAAATAAATAACAAGACATATGAAAATCAATTCCATAAGTGTTTACAAAGGAAGGGTGTGGCAGAAATAAATATTGTTCCTTTAGAAGCTGACACGGATGAAATTACAGGAAATAAGGAAATGGCAGATATTAAACAAATAAGATGTATCTATTTTCACAGTAGAAGACACAGAAAAGCTCAACAAAAATAATGGAAACTCAGGGAGCTAATGAGAGTAAGCTGCTTAAATAATTGACATGATGTGGAGATGCTGGCGTTAGACTGGGTGCGGTGTCGATGGTAGTTACGATGTGGAGATGCTGGCGTTGGACTAGTTGCAGTGTCTATTGGGTTTGTGTCTATGTATGTCCTGTTTGTGAACACAAGTCCTCACTCACCTGATGAGGGAGCAGTGCCCCGAAAGCTTGTGCTGCCAAATAAACCTGTTGGACTTTAATCTGGTGTTGTGAGACTTCTTAATGTAAATAATTGACATCAGTAGAGAGAAAGTACTAGTCTTAAAGTAAAGAGTACTACCGTCAAATCTCCTCGAACTGATGGATTACATTCCATCAGGGTTAGATTAGGATGCGGGAAGATATGCCTTTTGATCTTCCAAAACATATTAGATTCTGGAACGTTTCAGTAGATTAGAAGGTAGTAAGGGATATGAGGAATCATGGGAAAGTGGCAATGAAGTCAAAGCTGTGATCTTATTGAGTGGCAAGGGGGTTCAAGAACTATATGAACCACTCTTGTTCTTATTTATTTTGTTTTTATGGACCCAAGGGAATTTTTGACATAAAATAATTATTGAGTGAGTATTGCAGAGCTGTTGCTAGTCAGGCCAGGGAGAATAAAGATTGCAATAAGGGAAGCCCAAGGATTTTTTGCACAGTTGGAAGGAGAACACTTACTCTTCCTGGTGCCAATCCTTATGAAATCCCTCTAAAAATGAAAAAGACAGCATATCTTTGTCATTTTTGGCAATTCTGCTGTTCCCTGCTCAGTTTGTTTGGAAAATTTTTCAACAGGTGGGCCTCCCCTCCAAATTTCAGTAAAACTAACATTGTGTTATTCTGAACCATCCAGCCAACAGAGCCCTCCTTTCCCCTCCCTGGAGCACTGTCAGTGTGACATTGGCATCTCAATTTCTTTGTTGCCTTCATTCACCCTAACCAATCTCTCTGAACTTGCAGCACTCCATTCTTTGGAGTCTAACCCTAAAATTGTTACCAAGCTTGCTGATAGGGCAGTGCCATGTTATCTGGCATAGTGGCCTTTGGCCAGCAGAGGCCGAATGCCAACTCTTTGACACTTCCTCCTAACTCCTACAGAACAATGACTCCACCACTGAACATCAAGCCATTGTTTCCATAACTGCCATTGACATATTTTCAATATCTTCCAAACCTATATTCCCCCAAACCCAAACAGCACTACCTCTCAAAATCTGCAAACGGGATTGCCCTAGTAAATCCATCATTTCAGCTTTGTTCTGCCCTACTGAACGGATTTCTTACTAACTCAATTCTTACAATTTATTTTCTCTTGTCTAATCTCCTCCCACTTGTATACAGGACTCTTCCAATGCCCTCCACCACTTTAATTACTTCCAGTATGCTAGCTCTTACTGTCTCCTTTTCATTATGTCCTTTCCAGTCCCTCTATACAGTCCCCCCATCCCCCACTGAGAACTTGGATGGAGGCCCAACCTGTCCCCTTCTATTTTTATTCGATTCTGTACTAAATCTGGGAGCGTTTGAGATTTATATCAAAAGCAAGTTGAAAACCTTTCATTGTCCCGAACAAATATTTTCTTCTGTGCTAAACAAAAGATCACTTGTAGAATGTGGGAATCAGGCTTCTCTCAGCAAAGTAATTAAACTTATTGCTTGTGTTAACATGCATAAAATGTTTCTTCTCCAGTTTCACAGATACCTGACGTCAGTTACTCTAGGTTCCATAAGCAGTGTTAACAGTCATATACAATTGCCTTGCCTTCAGGTTACATTCACACTGACTCAAAAATTGGAATTCCCATCCCAATCTACTGCATAAATCATACAATATATCAGAACATTTATTATTTCATGAACAGTGACAAATAAAACATAGGTCATAAATTTCCATTTACAGCACAGCTTTTGAAGCTTGAAATGCATTTAGCTAACTCATTTAGTTCCCTTGGCAAAACTGCACAATGTAAAGGGTGTATAAGCTGATGTTCTAACATGTAGCAGGCAGTATGACATGTCAAATTGATAATGCAATTATACAGTTCACATAGTTCTAGACACTCAGACAGGTTTAGGAAATAAAGAAATTTACCTTTGTAACCATTTTCCATTATTCTTATGCCTGTGAAAAAATAAAGCTCTGGAAATACTTTTAAAAAGTATTGACTCCCTAAACGTTGTATTTTAACTCAGAACAAGTCACATGTATGCACCATTATAAAGTAACAACTGCTCTATTACTTCATGCATTGCTTTTTATAAAACTTTACCAGGATTAGAAATGTCAAAAACATTTATCACGGAAGTGTTCACTGATAAGAAAAAAACATAACAACCATTCAAACGTTTTTCACTACACAGCTCGTAAAGTTAAATGTTAACAGAAAGAATGCATAATTTATGTATTTCTTCAATATATGGAATCTAGGTTTAAGCTAAATGTATAATGTTGTATATGAAAGGATGATGCTAGGGCACACGGATGGTTTAAAACAATGGAGCTTTTATTTTCAGGTGTGTGTTCACTTACATGGCTGCTTTTTCTCTGTCAGTTTCCTGTGCTAGGGACTTATAACATCACTTCTGGTGAATACGTTAATACAACAGGGCTTTAGTTGGCGGCATGGTAGCACATTGGTTAGTACTGCTGCCTCACAGCACCAGGGACTCAGGATCGAGTCCAGCCTTGGGTGTCTGCCTGTGTGGAGTTTGCACATTCTCCCCTTGTCTGCATGGATTTCCTTCCTCCATGTGCTCTAGTTTCCTCCCATAGTCCAAACCAAAGATGTGCATGATAGGTGGAGTGGCCAAGCTAAATTACCCCTCAGTATCCAAAGCTGTGGAGGTTAGGTGGATCAGCCATGGCAAAACTTGCACAGGATATAGGAGGGGGCAGTGGTGGGCAGGCCTGGGTAAGATGCTCTCTTGGGAAGTTGTTGCCTTCTTCTGCACTGTGGGGATTGTATGGCGCTATAAGAAGTAATACAAATACTTAAAATTTCTTCCCCCCATAAATTCAACATCCCCAAAAAATTTAAACCAAGTTCAATAACCAATAATTCACTCATTATTCATAAGTCAGATGATCTATAGGTCGCCACTCTCAAACTGGTTGATGGCAAACCTCTGGTATCTTACACTTTACCATAAGATCATAAGACATAGGAGTAGAATTAAGCCACAAGGCCCATCAAGTCACTGGTGATAATCTCTGATGTTTTTGCCTTTGCATGAACGTCATCAGTGGTGGGTTTAGCCAGCATAGCTGTAGGTACTAGAGGTTGTCTTGATGTCTGATCAGTCGATGAGGTGCTGCTTTCCTCGTGTCTTTGGTGTTGGGGTTATACAAAGGTTTAGGTCATGAACCTGGATTCTCTGAGGTTCTGATTCCAGCAGATCTGTTTTTCCAGACAACAACTAGTATACATACCTCCTCCAGATAACGTCACCTCTGGCCTGGACAGTATAAAAGGCAGGTCCAGTCTGTGCAAGGACTGTGGCAGGAATCCATTTCTCTCCTGTGGAATAATTCCTAGCCAAAACTCCATGTCTTTGGTGGAAAACTCTGTGCCTTCATTTGCTTTCCTACCATCCCATTTGTCTTTGCTGTTTCTGTTGCACAATTTCTTTCATTTTCAGAGGTTTCAACAGATCAAATGCCACTCATATTTGTTTCTTCATCATTATTCATACGGTGAGGTCTTGATCATTGAATGTGCGTATTCCTATACACTAGCAGGAATTTGTTGAGATTTGTTTGGTCAGAGAACCTTGTTCTCTGGTCGCTGTCAAGGATTGTTTCATGCTTTGGATGAAATATTCTATTCATTAATTGATAACAGGATGACATAGTGCAGACCTAATATGTTGAATGCTATTCTCATGTACAAAACTTCTGAATTCTTGACAGACAAATTGGGGTCCATTATCACTTTCCAGTTGTTCAGGGAATCCAAACCAACGAAGTACTTCTCGTTTCTCGATCGTCTTCTCTGATGAAACATGTTTCATTACAGCAACCTCTGCCACTTTGTGTGAACTTCGACAGTTACCAAGAACATAACTCCTGCAAGGTCCATGTGCACTCATTGCCAAGTCTCTTCAGGCCACTCCCACTGATGCAGCAGTGCTAAGGGCATCGGGTTTCTTACCTTGGCACAGGAAGAACATGTTCTGTCTTTCCCTTCAATTTCCACATCTAGCCCAGGCCACCAGAAATAATTTCTCACTATTTCCTTTAGGCATACAATTCCTCAATGGTCCTCATGCAACTTCTCTATTACCTGTTTCCTCAATGGTGGCAGAATGATCACTCTGAACCCCTGCGGAAGACATTCTGACTATGCTGACAGCTCCAATCTCCTGGATTGGTACAGTTTCAGGTTAGGTGTTAGTTCTGAGGTCATCCCTCATAATACCAAATCCATCCCTTCAGAGAGTACTGGATTGCTTTGCGTATGCTTCCTCACTTGTTTAGAAATAACTGGTGCATTGTCTATTTGCTCAAAGTAAAAGCCATTCCCACTTGGGCAGATTAATGAAGTACCTGGCAATCTTGAAAGTCCATCTGTGTTACAGTGTAGACCTGACTGTCACAACTTAAATGTGTTGACAAAAGCAATGCCCATCTTTGCATTCTACTTGCCACTAGTGAAGGAATTCCTGTATGTGGTCCAAAAAGATAGTTAGCAGATGATGTCCATCAATAATGTAAATACTCACCCATACAATTGCTGATAGAATTTCTTTACTCCAAAAATGATCTCGAATGCTTCCCGTTCAATCTCTGCATAGTTACTTTCAGCTTTACTCAAGGTTCAAGATACAAAAGCAATGGGTCTTTCTTCACCTGATGGCATAATGTGGGAGACCACTGCTCCTACACAGTTAGGGGATGCATCACAAGCAAACTGTAGGGGTAAAGTTAAATCGAAATGCATAAGAATTTCAGATTTGAGTAACACTTCTTTGGATTGCACAAAGGCATTATTGCATTGATCTGACCACTTCCACTTCTTGTTCTGATAGAGGAAGTTATGTAACACTTTCAGAGACTGAAAGTTTGGAACAAATCTTCCAGAGTAGTTCAATAATCCTATGAAGGAACACAACTAGTTAATATCCTAAGATGCAGGTGAAGATTTGAGAAGGCCTGTGGTGCCTATCGCATGTCCTAAGTATTCAATGGAGGATTGTAAAAACTCACATCTGTCTTTTGGCCTCTCAGCCCATTATCTTCTAATTTCTGAAGAGCGGAATCTAAATTCTCAAGATCTTCCTCTTCATCTCTTCCAATGACAAGGATGTCATCCAGATAACACTGGACTCTGCTCAATCTGATTGCTCCTTGAAACAATGCAGGAGCTGAGGTGATACTTTTGGAAATCTTAAATACTGGAACATGCCTTTATGTGTCATGATTGTCAAATGCTCTTGTGACCTCTTCTCCATATTCATTTGTGAGTAAACCCAACTCAGGCCAATTTTTCCAAAATTTGGCTTCCAGCCAATCCTGCAAACTCAGCATCAATGTGGGGTAATGGGTACTGTTCTGTGAATAACACTGAATTAATGGTAATCTTGAATTCTCTGTAAATCCTTATAGGTCCATCCTCCTTGATGACTGGAACAATTGGCGAGGCCCATTCACTAATGCTAACAGGTTCCAAGACTCGTGCCTTCACAAAGTGTTCTAAGTTAACTTTCACATTTGGCCTTCTGGCACATGGCACAGACCTACCTTCAAGAATTTTACTTGGCTTCCTTCTTTTATTTTCAGGTTATCTTTGATGCTTCCTAATTATTCAACAAACACAACTGTGGGCTTCTTTAGAATTTTTGTGAAGGCTGATTCTCTATTGTAAGTAGTCTCACTACACCAGATTGAAGTCCAACAGGTTTATTTGGTATCACGAGCTTTCAGACCGCTGCTCCTTCATAAGGCGAGTGATTACTCAGTTGATGAAGGGGAAGTGCTCCAAAAGCTCGTGATTCCAAATAAACCTGTTGGACTTTAATCTGATGTTGTGAGACTTCTTACTGGGCCCAACCCAATCCAAAGCTGGTATTTCCAAATCATGATTCTCCATTGGTCATCATATTGACCTTGGCCTAGTTCAATCACGTCATCTCCAGCCATATTCGACCCATCAACTCTGGATAGTTGCCCTTTGTAGAGACAAATCTGCTGTTTGTCCATTAAGTTGCACAGTTACTTTGATGCAGCCCCTCAGTGGAATCACTTCACCTGTCTACGTCTTCAACATATTTCCTTTGAACTTTCAAGAATAATGTTTAAATTTCTCCTTGTAAATAGTCTCTAACACCAGCTAGACTGCTGCCCCAGTATTCATTTCCATTCTCATCGGCTGTCCATCCAACAGTGGAGTGACCCAGTATCCATATGTAACATTAGCAATGGCTAACACATTCAGTGATAATTCCTCCTCACACTGTGAGTTGATATATTTTCGCAACCTTTTTGTACAACATGCGCACTATCTCCTTTTGCTCTGTTTAAATGCTGATTTGGTTTGTTCTTCCTTCTTATTTTTACTTACACCTTGCTTTTGTTTCAGCAGGCACTCGCTTTGACTGGAATTTTACCATCCTGCTTCCCATAGGAATCATAACAGGTGATGAGTGGACCATAGATTTTACAGTTTCGGGGCGAGAGGCCGTAAAATCTTGCCCTTGGTGTCCATTTTTCCACAGCTTCGACAAAACATGGGTCAGATTTTACCGTCTGGTTGCGCCCGTTTTCAGGGGGGTGGGGACTGGGGAGGTTCTGCTGCCAGTTTGCCTGAGATCAGTGGGGGGAAGTGGGATCCACTGCCATTCTGCCTGAGATCAGTGGGGGGAAGGTGGGAGGTGCCTGTGATCAGTCTGTGTGGCGGGGGTGTGGGGAGGGAAGTAAGGGGGTCAGTAATGTTGTGGGTGTGGGGCAATGTCTGTGGAGTCCAAGGGGTGGCATTATCCTGCCTGGGAGGGATGTGGCAGGGGAGTCGCATTCTATCATGTTTTCTCTGCGCGTGCGCAATTGGAAGTACCAATTGGAGCTGCAGGCTTTTGGGCACATTAAGCCTACCCGCAGGCTTGTGCAGTGTGATTCAGAATCGCTGATGTTTTTGCAGGCAGAGTGCATATGGGGGCGCCAGAGAATGGGTCTAAAAGTCAGATCTATAACATTCCCAGTTTCAAGTGCACCTAGAACTCAGAATCAAAATGGTAAAATAGGGCCCCCTGTCTTTACACCAGCATTCAGCTGGCTTTGCACACCAGTGACATGTATAAATTTCACAATTCTGGGGAATCAGGTCAGCCACCATTTTGTGCATCTGAATACACAAACTCGAATTGTTGAGCTTCTTTAGCGGCTAGTTCTACAGAAACACCAATTTCCATGGCTTTTTCAGAATAAGGTTACTCTCAGTTAGCAATGCTGTAGCATTTCTGTAATGCTTCACTGAGCAGCCCACAATCCAATACGGTACTGAATTATGATGTCACTTCGAGAGAATTATCATGTCACTCCCGGTGAATACATTAGTATGACACAGCTTCAGTAAGCTAATTAGAAGTAATACAAATACATAACAAATAGCAAATGTCTGTTGTAGAAATGTCCGTCACTTCAGTCAAGGTGTCATTTTGAGCACTTGCCATACAGTAAGGTGAATATTTAACAATCTTTCATTGCCTTACAATGATTCACCAGACTGCGTCTGACTAAAACATGTTTGACAACCTTCCCAATACATTCAAATCATCATGGAAAACCTGAGGCAAGTTTTAACCTAGGATCTAGGCCGCATTTGGAGTACTGCGTCCAGTTCTGGTCGCCTTACTACCGGAAGGACGTGGCGACTCTGGAGAGAGTGCAGAGGAGGTTTACCAGGATGTTGCCTGGTATGGAAGGACTAGGTTATGAGGAAAGATTGAGCAAACTGGGACTGTTTTCCCTTGAAAGACGGCGACTGAGGGGGGGATCTAATAGAGGTATATAAGATTTTGAAGGGTATAGATAGAATAAACAGAGGTAAGCTATTTCCTATGTTAGAGACACACAGTACGAGGGGCCACGGGCCTAGGGTGAGAGGGGAGAGGTATAACATGGATATTAGAGGGAGGTTTTTCACACAGAGGGTAGTGGGGGTATGGAATGCTCTGCCAAGCAAGATGGTGGAGGCAGACACTCTGGAGTTGTTCAAGGGTTACTTAGACAGGCACATGAGTGGGTTGGAGATGGGAGGATATAGGAGATTGTTTTAAATAAGGTTCATTAGCATTGGGACGTCCCTAGTAATGTAAAAGGATGTGTAATCATACTAAAGTTTTTCTCTTTTAATTTACAGGTTTTAAGTCGGTCCGCCTTGTTGCCCAACAAGGGGCATAAACGCGATGGGTCGTACTAGGGCTGCTCTTGGATGTTCGAGAATAGCCTAGTGCTTCATGTCGTTAGTGTGTGCTTAAACTGGACCAGATGCTGGGCAACACGACAGCTCAGTGACTATCACTGTTTGCTGTGCAGACACATGGATTTGGGCCAGTGTCTGTGGGAGTTTGCGCATTCTCCCCGTGCTTGCGTGGGTTTTCTCCGGGTACTCTGGTTTCCTCCCACACCCCAAAGATGTGCTGCTGTTAGGCTGATTGGAGGTAATAAATTGTCCCTAAATTAGTTTCCCTCAATGTGGAATGCCAAAGCATAGATAAGGGTCATGGATGGAGGGGGGACTGGTAATGTCAAAATGGCGGTGCGGGCTTGTTGGGCCGAAGGGCCTGTTTCCCAGGCTGTTTTTGTTCTTTGTTCTCTTTGTTCTTTATCTGGATCTACCTTTCCCAGCTGTGGAATCGTTTACTTTACTTGTACCCCTGGGGCTGAGATGCCAGCCTTAATCACCTTTTTACTTAAACTCTGAGCAGTGTAAATATGCATAGATTAAAAATAAAAGAATCCTGTCAAACATGAATTGAGAATTACTTTAAATTCAAATTCGCAACTTCCTCGACACTGAAAGAGTTCATTTCCTTAAACAGCAAGACCTGGGCAAGAAGAAGACACCCTGCCTTGTGAACATCTATAAATTGTTTAATGTTAAACCTGAAAGGAATGTAAATAATGCCTTGTCTATGTGATTTACAATGTACAAATATTGCAGGCCTTTTCAGTTAGGTAGGAGACAATCCCAGAGGCCTACTCTGAGACTGAGCTCTCCTGACATGTTGGCTAATAAATGATTGATCTGTACTGGACCTCTCTGAGGTTATTTAGTATAATAATCCGCTCCACAACATGGTACAGGTACACCCACAGAATTATTTGGAAGGGGCAATGTAGTTCCAAGTTAGGGAACTTGTAGGTCATCTATTCTTATCCATCTGGGTGGCAGACGTCATGAATTTATGATTCATGAGGTCATGATATAGTATATTGAGCCTCGATTCAACAGCTTAGTCAAAAGACAGCACAAGGAGGGGATGGGGGCAAAATTTTTCTATCCCGTCTGCCACAGAAAATTGTAATGGATGGTGGTGGCTGGGGTGGGGGGGTAGTGTGGGGGGTGGCTGGAGGGGTGGGGGGTTGGGGGGGTTGTGGGTGGGGGGATGGGGGGGTTGTGGGTGGGGGAGTGGTGGGTGGGTGGGGTGGGGGGGTGGTGTGGGGGGTGGGTGGGGGTGTGGGTGTGGGGGGCGGTGGGGGTTGTGGGAGGGGGTGGGTAGGGGTGGGGGGGTGGGGGTTGGAGGGTGGGGTGGGGAGTGGTGCAGGGGTTGGGGCGGGGGAGCGATAGTGTGGAACATGCAAACTGTTGATCTCGGGTGGGATTTTCTGGTTTTGGGGATAATGTGGCTGGAAATTCTTGCCCAGTGTGTCTTGCAGTGATAGCATTAATTACATGCTCCAGACCTGAACTCACAACCTTCTGACTAGGAGGTGAAGGTGTGGTCATTGACCCAAGCTGATTCTTCAAATAAAGGTAATGTCATAGGAAAAGTTACATGTTTCAGATACTTCATTATGGTTTCAAAAGAAGTATGAAATAAAGAGTTTTACAGAAAATTATTCCTACAATGGAGGCAGTGATATGTATGAGAGAGGAGCGAGGGTACGTCATTGTGAAGGGTTGGCGGTTGAATATCCATAACAATAGAAATTAAGCAAATCATGAGAGGTCGAGACAGAGTATAGGGGGAAAAGGCCAGAGAAGGATCAAAAACAGAAGAGCCCAGATTTAAGGTAATTGGCAAAAGAAATAAACGAGACATGAAAAAAAACCTTTTTATGCAGCAAGTGGTTAGGATCTGGAATACACTGCTTGAAAGTGTGGTGGAGGTAGGTTCAATCAAGGCATGTAAGAGGGAATTGGCTTATTATCTTGGAGGAAAATACGTGCAGAGTTATGGGGTGAAGGCCAGGGAGTGGCACTAGGTAAAATTATGCTATTGGAGAGCGAGCACAGACTCAGCAGGCTGAATGTCCACCTGCTGTGTTGTAACCATTATGTGATACAGCAGACCCTAATGGCATGCAATTTTTTAAAAAACTATTTCCTGTCTGATTAGCATGATTGAAATAGCACTATGGTTGGCTGACTGCTAGGTTGGGATGTCTTATGCTAGAAGGCCACAATGTGGACTGTTGGGAACAATCCCCAGAACCAGGAAACGTCACAGGTTGAGGTGCGCTGTTGTTGTTAAACCAGCAATTGAGAGAGAACTAGGACTGGATCAAGCAGGTCAATACCAATCCAGTCAATTCCCTGACTTGGAACTATGTCACTTTTCCTTCACTGCTGCTGGGTCAGAATCTTGGAACTGTCTTTCTAACATCCGTGCGGCTGTTACTCCACCAGATAGACTGCAGTGAACAATAAATGCTGACTTTACCAATGATGCTCTCAACCCTTGGAGAAATAAAAAATAATTGCTGGTTAGGGGGTGAAAGTGTGTGGTCACTGTCCCAAGCTGATTCTGATGGATGGGGAATTGGACTTGAAAGCCAGAAGGCAGGGGAAGAGACCAAAGGTGCAATATTGTGCTGTTGCTGTTGGTGAGCTTGACATTAGATAGGATGGTTGCGTATCAGAACTTTGCCACCTTCCAGCCACAGTCAGAATTAAACTATGCCCTGCTGCTAATTGAGGCCCTCAAGTGGCCAATGAATGACCACTTAAGAAAGAGCTTCATCCCACCACTGCTGGGGTTTTGCCTTGCAGCACACATAGCAGTCAGAACTGTGCAGCCAGTTTGTCACCTCCAGTGAGAGTGCTCCCTTGATCAAAAGAACTCAGTACTTGATTGAGGGACTGGACTTTGGGGAAGGGAAGGGAGCTGCTGAGAGCCACCACCTTTCCTTGCTACTGACACACCTGCACTCCTCTCCCAGCAATGCTGTTTTGAGATGACAAGTACAGGAAGGTCTGGGTCCTGTTTGGAGACGGACCAAAGGTGTTCCGCAAAGTGGTCACCCAGTCTGCATTTGATCTCTTCGACATAGAGTAGACTGCATTGGGAGCAGAGAATGCAATAGACCAGGTTAAAGGAGGTGCATGTGAAGCGCTGCTTCACCTGAAATGAGTGTTTAGGCTCTTGGGTGGTGAGTAGTGAGGAGGTGAAGTGGCAGATGTGTACCATCCTGCTCACATATCCAATGTCTGTCCTTGACCTGCCGCAATGTGAAGGCTAAGGCAAACTGTAGGAACAGCATCTCATCTTCCAATCAAGCATTTTATAGTCCTCTGGACTGAACGTTGAGTTCAACAATTTCAGAGACTGAATTCTGTCCTCCACCTTCACTCCATTTCTATTCATTTTATCTTAGTTACTTAAACGTTTATAACTGAGTTATTTATATTTTCATTTCTATCACTGTTTCATTTTTCCACCTTTCCAAAGCTTGTTTTCCAATCACCCCCCACAGTCTCCCCTGCCTCCACCCCACTGTGGCCATCTGTCACATGTCTTAGGCCATCCTTTGACATTCTGCTTACCTTCGCTCTGCCACTTACATACTCTAATCTCTTAATGGGCCGCAATCAGCATCCTTCTTAGCCATGATCACTATCATCTTTGTCAAACGCCACCCTCATCCCGCCTGAACAGTATAAATATCACAATATTCTCTCTCCACAGATGCTGTCAGACCTGCTGAGATTTTCCAGCATTTTCTGTTTTTGTTGCCTTAAGCATTCCTGTAGGATGGCACAGTGGCACAGTTTGTTAGCACTGCTGCCTCAAAGCACCAGGAACCTGGGTTCAATTCTGACATGGGTGACTGTACAGAGTTTACACATTCTGCCTGTGTCTGCGTGGGTTTCCTTCGGGTTGTCCAGTTTCCACCCACAGTCCAAAGACGTGCGGGTTAAGTTGTTTGGACATGCTAAATTGCTCCTTAGTGTCAGGGGGTTGGAGGGATAAACACATGAGGTTACGGGGATAGGGTCTGGGTGAGACTGTTGTTGGTGCAGGCTCAATGGGCCGAACGACTTCCTTCTGCACTGTAGGGATACTATGGGCGGGAATTTCTGGCCTCACTTGTCCTGAAATCAAAAAAGTCCCCCCCAAGGTCAATGGACATTTCAATGGTCCGCTGCTCACTCGCTCTGATTCCCGTGGTGGGCGGGATGGTAAAATTCACCCTGATGATTCTCTGTGATGGATGAGGTTCTTTGTTTGGAGTAACAGGTAATAGTTTGAAGGAATTACACAGGTTAAGTTATGGTAAACAGTATAAAAACATTAAAATAAAAGCAAAATACTGTGGAGGCTGGAATTGGAAACAAGAACAGAGAACTTGAGGACCCAAATGGACTCAAAGTGTTTACTCTATTTTCTTTCCCTACAGATGCTGACACCCCCTGAGCTTTTCCAGCATCGTCTGGTTTGGTATCAAAACCTTAACATGCAGGCCTGTCTGACAATGCAGAATTCGACTTACATTTGGACTTGAAACTCAACTAACTTCTTTTGTTGGAACTTATGTTTCCACTATGTTGCATGAGTGCGTGGGCACACAGCAGTTTGGAAGATAACCTCTCAGCTTTGTTCCACTGAAATACTTTGTGCGCACATCTAGCAAAAAGAAACCAAGTGGAAAAAAACAGATACAACAACAACATTTTAAAGGGAACATCGGGTGCAGCTCAATCTTGAGTTCACAGTCAGTTGAGATGTCCAGGATAAGACTGCAGCATGGATACATCAGAAACAACTGTGAAAGGATAATAAATCCAGCTGTTTGCATTTCGGAAAATTCTGAAGGCGAGAATCTATCTCCATTTGAAGAGGCAAAATTTGATCAGGGATAGTCAGCATGGTTTTGTCAGAGGGAGGTCATGCTTAACAAATTTGATTGAACATGTAACCTAGCATGTGGATCAGGGTAACGCGGTTGATGTAATTCACATGGATTTCAGCAAAGCCTTTAACAAAGTCCCACATGAGAGATATATTAAGAAGGCAAATGCACATGGGATACAGGAGGATCAGATAAGGTGGATTCATAATTGGCTTAGCAGTAGGAGACAGAGAGTGATGACAAATGGCTGTTTTAGTGACTGTGTGGCGTATCACGGGAATCCGTGCTGGGCCCCCTATTGTTTGTCATTTGTATAAATGACATAAATGACTATGTGCAGGTAGGATTAATAAGTTTGCCGATGACAAAGATTGTCTAGGTGGTAAACAGTGAGGTTGAGTGTCTTGGGCTATAGACAAGATGATCAAATGGGCAGATAAGTAGCAGATGGAATTTAGCTCTGAAGAGTATGAGGTGACGCACTTTGGAAGGAGTAATTTGACAAGGAAGTATACTTTGCAAGGTCTGACACTGGGAAGTTCCGAAGAACAAAAGGACCTTGGTGTGTCTGTCCATAGATCTCTGATGGCGGAAAAGCAGGTTAATAGGGTGGCGAGAAAGGCATATGACACACTAGCCTTTATCAATCAGGGTGTAGATTACAAAAGCAGAGAGGTCATGATGCAGTTGTTTAGAACTTTGGTGAGGCCACAGCTGGAGTACTGTGTGCAGATCTGGATCACATTATAGGAAGGATGTGACCTTACTGAAAGGGGTGCAGAGGAGATTCACCAGGTTGCTGCCTGGGATGGAACATTTAAGTTATAAAGGGAGATTGGACAGGCTTGGGTTGTTTTCTCTGGAGCAAAGAAGACTGAGGGGTGACCTGATTGAGGTGCTCAAGATTATGAGGGGCATGGGCAGGGTGGATAGGGAGCAGCCTCAGTTGAATGCTCAGTTACAAGGGGACACAAGTTACAAGTGATGGGTGGGAGGTTTAGGAGGGATTTGAGGAAAAGGTTTTTAACCAAAAAGTGGTGACCATCTGGAACGCACTGCCTGAGAGAGTGGTGGAGGCGGGATGTCTCATATCCTTTAAAAATATTTGGATGAGTACTTGACACGCCGTTAACATTCAAGGCTATGGGCCAAGTGCTGGCAAGTGGAATTAGGTGGGCAGGTCAGGGCCTTTCATGTGTTGGTGCAGACTCATGAGCGGAAGGGCCTCTTCTGCACTGTGGTATTCTATGATTCTGTGATTTGGCAGCTTTACTTAACCAAACCCAATAAAAAGCAGCCAGCAAATCCTCAAGGTTCTTCAGTTTAACTGATTACAGGGTTGTCCCTACCAGTGACTAAGGGTCTGCAGCTTGCATAATAATTGCCAATTACAACAAGTGGAGTGTGTGAGATAGATGCAAGAGGGGACACACAAGAGGAAATGCCAACAAATAATCCCCTGCAGTGTGTAGCAGTTTTGGAACCACTTCTCCAGAGTACGTGAAAGCAACAGTAAACCTGTCAAGACAGCATGGATTGTTTGTTTTGGCAATGCTTACCTACATTTGTACAAATTCAAGATTCTCATTTCAAAGATTGCCTCATAAGATTTTACTTTAGCTCGACATGTTATGCATATGGAAAAAAGAAAACACCTACTCAGCAAATCCAATATAATCCGTTGCTTTCTAAACCCAATGTGGCACAGTAAATGTTATCTTGTTATGAATATCCAAGGCTGAGTCAGTGATGTTCTTCACAAATCCTATTCAATTAAAAAGTTTATTTAGTAGTCACAAGTAAGGCTTACATCAACACGGCAATGAAGTTACTGTGAAATTCCCCTAGTCGCCACACTCTGGTGCCTGTTCGGGTCAATGCACCTAACCAGCATGTCTTTCAGACTGTGGAAGGAAACTGAAGCACTCAGAGGAAACCCACGCAGACACGAAGAGAATGTGCAGACTTTACTGACCCAAGCTGGGAATCGAACCCAAGTCTCTGGCGCTGTGAGGGAGCAGTGTTAACCACTGTGCCACCATGCTGCTTTCTGCTGAACTGAAAGTTTACTATGTGAGTTTATAAATGATCATTAATCCTCACTGGTACATGAAGTGTGACAGGTACCATGGCTGCCTATCCAGGAGTTTTCAATTCATAGCCAGTGTGCCGCAGGGCAATTGATCAGGACGAATTATAACATAGGACCAATAGGAATGGCCAGTGAGTGGCACTGCTGTCTCACAGCTCCAGGGACCCAGGTTCAATTCCAACCTTGGTGACCATCTGTATGGAGTTTGCACATTCTCCTCAGCCGGTACTTTACGTCTTCACTCAAGCAAGGGTTTCTTCTGGGTGCTCTACTTTCCTCCCACAGCCAAAGATGTTGTGCAAGTTAGATGGATTGACCATACAAAATTGCCCTTAAGTGTCCAAAGATGTGTAAGTTAGGTGGGTTAACCTTGGTAAATGCATGGGGTTATGTGGATAGAGCGGAGGGGAAGGCCTGGATATTACGTTCTTTCAAAGAGTTGGTGCAGACTTGATGGGCCAAATGGCCTCCTTCTATACTGTACAGGTTCGATGGAATATAGGACTTTGGAGCCAGAAATGGCCATTTGACCCCTCGAATATGCTGTACTATTTGTTAAGTTTATATGCTGATCTGGTTGTGGTCTCAACTCCATAGCTGACTCCCTTAGTCTTTCAAAAATCTAACTCACTCTCAAATAAACTAAATGATTCATGCCTCTGCTGATTTGTTGGGAAGAGAATTCCATTCCAATGACCCTCCGAGGGAAAAAAATTGCTTTATCTGTACGAAAAAATCCTCTTATTGTTAAACTATCCCATATGTCTAGAGTGCACACAGCATGAAACATCCTCCCACAAGCCACTCTATCAAGTTCCCTCAGTATCTCATATGTTTCAATAAGATGACCTTCCATTTTTCTAAATTCCAATGTGTGTGAGCCCAACTGTTCAAACTTTCTTCATAGGTTCTTCATCCCAGGAATCAGTTGAATGAACGTTTTCTTAAACCATTTCTAATTAAATTATTTTTCAAATAAGGAGCTGAAAACTGCACAGCATTCCAGATGTCTCACCAAAGCCTTGTACAGCTGCAGTAAGGTTTCTCTACTTTTATTCCCCCTTGGAATAAATGCCAACACTCTGTCTGTCTTCTGAATCACTTGCAATATTAACTCCTTGTGATTCATATAACAGGACACTGTATCAGCGTTCTGCAATCTTTCCATTTAAATAGCATACTGCTTTTCTACCCTTCCTGCCAATGTTAAGTTCACATTTTCATATATTAAATTCCACGTGCCAATTTTTTACCCATTCACTTAACCTGTGAACATATCTCTTTGTAGGCTTTTAACCTCCTTTTCACAACTTAGTTTCCTTTCTATCTTGATGGCATGGTGGCACAATGGTTAGCACTGCTGCCTCACCATGCCAGGGACTGGGTTCAATTCCCAGCTTGGGTGACTGTGTGGAATTTGTACATTCTCCCTGTGTCTGCGTGTGTTTCCTCCAGATGTTCCAGCTTCCTCCCACAGTCCAAAAACATGCCAGTTAGGTGGATTAGGCATAATAAATTGCCTCTGGGTGTCAGGGGGACTAACTAGGGTAAATGCATGGGGTTATGAGGAATAGGGCCTCAGTGGGATTGCGGTCAGACGTGATAGGGCAAATGGCCTCCTTCTGCACTGTAGGATTCTATTATTGGCATTAATCATCAAATTTAGCTACCATACATTTGGTTCCTTCATCCAAGTCATTGATATATATTGTGAACAGTTGAGGCCCCAGCACCAACTCTTGTGACACCCCAATAGTTATACCTTACCACTCCAAAACAAAGCAATTTATCCCTACTCATTGCTTCCTGTTAGCTAACCAATCCTTTTTATGCAAGCTAATATGTCACCATCTATAGCGTTGTGTAGTAGTCGTTGATGTGTCACCTTATCAAACGCCTTTTGGAAATCCAAATACACCACATCTACGAGTTCTCTTTTGTCCCCCCTTGTTTGCTACTTCCCAAAAAACTCCCTGGTAATAGCTTTAAGTTCACCTTATGATTTTCAAGTATCTTAGGGAGGTTTGCTCAGGACAGGCTTTTCCCTTCAGTGCATCAAGTGTGGCGGCTGAGTGTAAAAACTGATGCTTTTCCTGTATGGTTGCTTATGTGCCATATTGTTTGCTTCTCACCCCATTAGTACTGCATGCATAGGAATCATACTAGATCGTCGGTAGATGGCTTCTAATTTGCCTATGCTGCTGTGAACTCACTGCTAGTACCATACTTAAACATTCAAGCATTCTCTATGCACGCACCCCAGAACTGCTCCACTGAAGGCACGTGACAAATCCCCAAGTCGGGTGATGCTTCTCTGGAATGCTAGACGCGCCTCATCACCATGTCCTCTATCTCCATGATGGCAGGGGAGGCCCCTTCCCTGCATTCCACTCCCCCCCCCACCCCCCACCCCCCCACCAATCAACTGCAGCTTGGGAGATGGTGGCAACGGTGATCAGTGCCAATGCTACACATCAGGGGTTGGCCATTCAGTGCAGAATCCCCTCTGCCTGTGACCACATCCACTCCAACTGCTCAGGCCAAGGAGGGTGCATATGCCCCAGAGCAGGTGACATCACAACAGAGCATAAACTGTAAGGATACAAAAAAAAGCTGCAAAGAGACACGGACAGATTTAACTGTGTGAGCAATAAGATAGCAGATAGAGTATATTTTAGGCAGGAAATGGAAATGAAGTTTTCACATCAGAAATGAGAAAGGAAAACCAGTTTTGTTTTAAAAAGGCACGAAATTTCTAAATGTTAACCTTCAGGGGACTTTTGTGTAGATGTGTAAGGAACAGTAAGCAATCTGTAAGGCTAGCAGAATACACTTTTTATTCATTTGTGGGACACAGGCGTCACTGGCTTGCCAGCATTTGTTGCCCATCCCGTATTGCTCGAGATGAAAGTGGCGCCTTCTTCAATCACCGCAGTCCATGTGCTGTGGTTGACCCACAATGGCATTAGGGAGCGAATTCCAGGATTTTAACCTAGCAACTGCAAAGGAATGGTGACGTATTTCCAAGTCAGGACAGTGAGTGGTTTGGAGGGAAACTTACAGGTGGTGATGATCCCATTTATCTGCTGCCCTTGTCCTTCGAGGTGGAAATGGTTGTAGGTTTGGAAGGTACTGTCTGAGGATCTTTGGTGAATTGCTACAGTGCAGCTTGTAGATAGTACACACTGCTGCTACTGAGCATCAGTGGTTTGTAAATGCTGTCCCAATCAAATTGATATGCCTGAATTGGAGATGCCACTGCATTAGTGATGGGGTACCAATTAAGCAGGCTGCTATGTGCCAGCTGCAGCCATCTAGAATATTCTGTTTTCTGATTATAACTTGTAAATGACAGACAGGCTTTAGGGTCAAATGGTGAGTTACTGGCCAGAATGCCCAACCTTGGGCTTGCTCATTGCTGCAGTATTTGTATTGTTGATCCAGTTAACATCCAGCCAAACCACAAGGGTATTACCAAAGGGATTGCAGCAATAGGGAGATGACTATCTCAACAGCCCAAGCCTGATTGTTGTCTAGTACTTGCATGTAACGGAGTTGAGAGTAACGATTGAAGATGGTTGGGCAGTTACTTCAGGTTTACCCATGCTCCTTGCTGCAACATTTGGTCAAATGGTGTTGAGGTCAAGGGCAATCACTCACTGCACTTCTGGAATTTCATTATTTGTCCACAAGGCTGTAGTGAGGTTTAGAATTGGTCCTGGCAGAACTGAGTAGGTTACCTTACAGCACTACTGAAGCTTCCATCGTTTCACTAATGATGAGGGGGGAAATGGAGCATTAATTGGAGAATTAGACTTTGCAAGCAGGAGATCTGGGCAATTTTCCACATTTAATTGTTAGGTGCCAGTGTTTACAGCTGTAATGGAAAGTTTTCCTTAGGACACAGCTAGTTCAGTAACAAATCAATACTGCAGCCTATCTGGCTTTGCTGTATTAACTGTTTTCAGCATTCTTACATTACTGTATGTCCTGACATCACTAATACTGAAGGAGGCCAAATCACCCATTACAGTCAGCAGCAAGTGAATGATGTGATTGTTTCCAGTACAAGTGTCTGAGGCATGCATCTACAATGAAAGGAAATAAATACTCCAAAATGTCTTACATTTCCTTCAAAAACTAGCAGTTCTATGATCTTTGAAAATTGCTAAAGCAGTGCTGTAAAACTGATTCTCAGTGCAGTTGAGTAATTTAAATACAATCAATTGTCAGATCTTCTGTCTAGTTCATTTGTTTTTATTCCAATTCAAACAAATCAAGTCCAATTCAGAGTCTTAACAAGTTGAGACATTCCTGATCCAAGCTGACAAGAGGGTTCTCATCTCCTGTCTTGGGCTTGATCTACATGATCCAAAACTGGAGTACACATAGCTCCAAGGCTTGGTATCATTTGCATCTTTGCCAGAAGGCTGAGATACCACTTTTTAAAAAAAAATGCTTCTTGGCCTTTTGGCCAAGATCATGTGTAGTATTGACATGCTGCACTTGGTTGAAGTCATTAGGTTACATTTCAGCTTCATTTGAAGCAATTTTTAAAAGCAGCATCTCAGCCTTTTGGCTATGATGCAAATGAGATCAAGCCTCACAGGAGCAGCTAGGATCATGTAGATCAAGCCTGACAGGTGGTGAGAGCCCTGTCTTTTCTTGGATCAGGAATGTCTCAACTTGAGACTCTGAATTGGACTTGATTGGATTGAATTGGAATAAAAATTGCTTCAAATGAAGCAAAAATGTAACCTAATGACTTCATCCAAGCACAGCATGTCAATACTACACATGATTTTAGCCAAAAGGCCAAGAAGCGATAGATCAGGGTTGACTGTTTTCAAACATTCCATTATTTAAAATGAGGGTCTCAATGATTTGTCACACTACATTAAGTACACCCTTGAAGCTATATCCTGTATTTAAAAACTAACTAATGCTGACAAAACCAAAACTATATTTTTGTTTCTTGTACACAAGTTGAGGGTTAGGAAAATCAACATACTTAAACTGCAGTGGCAAGGAAAATCATGTTAGGCTAGTCATCTTAAAAAGGCAAGAAAAGTGAAATAATTTCCAGCTGGAAATTTTGAAATAAAACAAACACTAGAAGGTCACTGGCCGGAAGTTTAACTCTCTCTCACCAGATGCTGCTAGAGTATTCCTGGCAATCAAATCCTGCTCAATTGTACTGTTGCTTATTTGACTTAAAAGCCCTGCTCGTTGATATGAACACATTAGTAGGGTTTGGCCTCTCCAAGACCACCCCACCATTCAATATGACCCTGGCCTCAATGCTGCATTTCCAACTCCTGGAGGCCTGGAGTCAGGCAACAGTTTGCAAATAGTATAACATTTTAAAGTCAATTCTACTATCTTTCATTAAAAATATACCAAGTTTCACAAGTAGAGGTGAAAGTTATATTGACAGGACTTGGGGACTAAGAATTGATAGTTCTTTTCATGAGCCAAACAAGTAAAACCAACTCAAATTAACTTAGGGACAAATTAAGATGGGCAGCCCCCCCCACCCCAAATTCCTCAAAATGGTACTTGTGCTTCTTTCCATTAGTACCATGGTTTTAACCAATTTCCATTTCTTCATTTTTAATTTTCTTCCTGTACCAGAAGGTGAGACTGCTATTAAGGCAGAAGACAAAAAAGTTAAAATTACTATTTCAATATTAGTGCCATTACTGAGGTCCAGTTAATATCCAAATTATTTGATACATACCAGGTATGAGAGAGACAGACAGTTTCATAGTTAGTATTTTAAAATTAAATTGCAAAGTTCTGTACAAACTTTCTAAACAGGCATGGAGTCCAACTCAAGCACTGTCTATTGATTAGTGAAACCAACACCATTTTATATTGAAGGAGAATCAGACTGATCTTGTGTAATACACAATTTTATTAAAGCTGCACAAATTGAGCAATTTTTGCACTTGGGTTGTATAAAGAGCTGTTCTTTTCTACAGGTTACATGGGTTGCAAATCTGAAAGAGTCCTTAAACACAAAGTAAATGCCAGCAATTTTACATAGGAGCCAGGACAGTGGTGGTATAACTTGTAGCTGGTATAAGCAATTTATAGTTGTAATACAACAAACATGTTTGACAGATAATTAACAGCCAAAAGTAAATACTTGACTGTACTGTCTCACTTTCCCTTTGTTTAGCATATAATTATGTAGGATATCATCCAACTTGGAAAGCATTGCATAATTTGAGAACTTTCTTCCCCCTAGACTAAAAGTCTAGTCATGTTTGTTATTTAGGGATAAGTCCTTTTCTTTAAGGAACATTTAATTAGCGCAAAGGCAAACTGGCACTAATTTTGTTAACTGAATTTATGACTTCTAAATTTGTCCAAATACCAAGGTGGCAAACTGGCATTAATTTTAAATGTGAATCTGCAACTCCTATAATTTGTCCAAAACACAGATGTAACCAAAAGTCACATGAAAAAGAACAGTCCATATTACTGAGGGAAAAGTCCAGTAGAAAAGCAGCAAGTGAGGTTTTGAACTGAGCCCATCCTCCTGGTTTCAGGTCATCACTTTGCCTTCCGATAGGTTCGGGTGCACACCACATCACCCATGGTGCAGGTCTGATTTACAAAGGAAAGTAAAAAAAGTAAAAATTATTAAACAATGTTGGGGTAAATATCAATTTTTTAATTCTTGAATCAAATGTGCACATTAGTTTGTCACTCAATAACAATAGCATCACAAATCACTCAAGAAACTGGTAAGTCAGATCAATCCAAGTTATCCAAACATCCACTACCATAAATTTACATTTCTCAGAATCCCTAGGGCACAGGAGGCCATTCCACCCATCAAGTCTACAGTACCTCTGACAGGCCCTCTCCACACTATGCCCATTAAACGCACTGCCACCATGGCTGATCCATCCAACCGACACATTGCTCCTCATCTTTTGGGTCAAACCAAGTAAACCAACTTAAATTACGTTCAGACAAAAAAAGGGGGCAGCTCCCCAAAAGGAGGGGGAACGGCCCGAACAGAAACAGAAGGTACAAGGAAACTTAAGACATGTCAAATCAAAATGTGATTATCGGGGTCTATAAGGCACCTCAGCCCCTAGTGTCCTAATCCACTCTGGTCAATCTGCTGAACTTGCGCATCTTTGGACTGTGGGGCAACCAAAGCACCAAGGAAACCCACACAGACATGGAGAACATGCAAACTCCAGACAACCAGGGCAAGAATTGAACCCAGGTGCCTCATGTTGTGAGGCAGTGTTAACCACTGTGCCACACCTAAACAGCAGTAACTATTTGGTTCTGTCTACAGTAATGTATTTGGTGCTTACCAATATTAGGTCACCATCCTTCAATTCTCTAACCAGGGTTGTCTCTTTTCCATCCCAACGTTGCGTTTGGATCAGCTTACCGTTTTCTAGTGTCACTGTGGTCTGTTGGAAATTTCAAACAAGAGGGCATTTATCTCCAGAACTCATGTACAGGGTTGCTACAAATCATGGAAAAAAGGTTGGTCACCAACACACCTTAGTTTTCCTATCATCTGCGGTGGTCTCATCAAATTCCTCCCCTAGCTTGAATTGGATCCTTGTGTTTTTAAACGTACTTTTGGTTTCTAAAATGATTGTATCGCCCTCCTTAGAAATTACAGTGTTGGGTTTGAGTGTTTTAGCCATATTCCTTTGTATCATATTCACTTCTAAAAGAGACAAAAAAATCCAACATTTAGCGGTACTAACGGTAGCGAGATGGAGAAATGCAAACAGTTCCAACACTGAGTTCACACTATTTGCCACACTCGGTGTAACAGAAGTCAAATCGGAATATTACCCATCTAAAATTTGAGACTCTGGGCGTTCATTTTCTGATAAAAACAATTTTTTTGCTACGTTTGCTACTGAGTAAAATCAATAGCACGCTTTAAAAATGCACCATGCCATCCTGTCCCGGTGTTCAGAAAGGGCGCTATCGAGACACTTAAAGCACACAGTCCACGCTTTTCTCCCCAACATCAGTTGAGCGTTTTAATCACCACAACAGAGACAACAGCAAACAGCAGCCCCACTGCAAAACCCGCCGAGAGCAATACGTGACAGCGCTTACAAAGTAAAACCCCACCACAAACATACACACAACATAAATGCAAATCCTCACCCAGATGTTTCATGTATTCATCAAAATTTTCGCTTGCATGCAAGCTCCAAACGCCGAGAAATGCTTCAACCATTTTACTTGATATGTGCCGATCCCTCTTCCCAACCAAGACCAGTACTCAAACACCCTCACGCTGCTCTCCCAGGCTCTCTGCACACATACACACGCGCCGCTCTCCGTTTTATAAACTGCTGCAGCCCAGCACCACGTGCAAAATACTCTAACCAATCCAGAATGGCAACATCACAGATCGGCAGGTCAGAGACAAATACCCTCTTACACACACAAAAAAACTATGCACTTTCACTGAGCTCTGCACCCACACAGAGTTCAGATACTGTGCACAGATTGCTTCTGTACCCTGCGTTTAATGAACGCTTTTCGTGGACTGCTGTTCCAGGAGGCGGAGATTTAGATGTTGGGGAGCGGAAGGGGATTGGTGCTGGATGTTACTGGAAGTGCACGGTTTGAAGGTTTTTTTCCAACGTGGAGAGGCTACCAAAGAGTGGCAAGCTTTTTTGTTGTATTTTAAGGGATTATCCCTTATTTGACCGTGATTCCAATTTAAGAGGTGTGTTTCTAGGGCAGCAGTTGTGAGACTGATCGTGGGAGTCTCCAGGTTGATTTGGGGATGACTGGAAGTGAGCGAATTGGCCAGCAGAGGGATGATCATCTGACTGAAGGAATGTGTAATGACCTCAAGGAGGTCCATGAAGTTGGGCTCTTGGAGTATGAGATTCCTGATTGAGGTCATGATTGTCTACCTGATGAGGCAGTCTCACCTGTATATATATTGAAGAATGTTAGGTCTACTGACAACCCAGATTCTGACTTTGTACCTGAAGCATTTTTAGGAGTTGAAATAGTTTGTAAATAAAGGGAATCTTGTGAAGATAAACCGCCCTCTGAGGAGTTATGTCAGAATGCTTCCTTCACCTCCTGTCATATTGAAACCACCACCCCACACAAGTCTCAGCTCTTAACGGCCCCTGCTCTCATTGTCAATGCCCCTCCCCCTCCCCCTGCACTCCCTGTCCCATGGTCACAGATGTCCCTTATTCCATTCAAAGTTGGTCATCCTGCAGCATAATCATCTCTACTATTTATCACTGCACTAGTTATATTTACCCAGTGGAAAAAGTTCCAATTTCTTAATCATTTAATCAAAATCATAACGCACTATTCTTTGTATCTATGCTCTTCAATTCTATTTGTATATATTGTTCACTAATATCATAGCATACTCTTCTCCAAATTATCTACTTTATATTACTCTGCATTGAACAATGTTTGTCATTGATGTGCCCACAGGTTCAACCTGTTAGTTAAAGCTTCTCTATATTATAATTCTTCAAACTTTCTTATCTACCTGCAAGACTTATCATACAATCCCTACAGTACAGAAGGAGGTCATTCACCCCAGTGAGTCTGCACTGACTCTCTGACAGTGCATCTTACCCAAGCCCACTTCCTGCCCTTTCCCGGTAACCCCATGCATTTATCCTGCCAACCTGCCTAACCTACAATTCTGGTCATGTTTAATGTTTATTTATTAGTATCACAAGTAAGCTTACATTAACATTGCAATGAATTTACTGTTAAAATCCCCTAGCCATCACACTCCGGTGCCTGTTCGGGTACACTGAGGGGGAATTTAGTTTAGCCAATGCACCTAACCAGCACATTGTTCGGACTGTGGGAGGAATCTGGAGCACTGGGAGGAAATCCGTGCAGACACGGGAGAACATGCAAACTCTGCACAAGCAGTGACCCAAGCTGGGAATCGAACCCGAGTCCCTGGTGCTGTGAAGCAGCAGTACTAGCCACCATGCCACGCCTTTATTTCTTGATTTCTTCCATAGAATTCATACAGTGCAGGAAGGGGCTATCTGGCCTATCGAATCTGTACCGACTCTCCATACCAACTATTCAGTAGACTTTAAGGAATACCTCTCACAAAACACAGGAATAGCCATTCAGTCCATTAACCCCATTCCATTATTCAGGAAGGTCAGGCAAATTTAAAGCACAGAAGGAAATCACAGAAAGTTAACATGTAGGTACAGTAAGCAATTAGGAAAAGCAATCATATTTTAGCCTTTATTGCAAAAGAATTGGAATGCAAGAGTGTAGAAGTCATATTGCAATTGCAAGGGGCCTGGACAAGTCCACACCGAGTGTCTGTACCTGTACTGTGTACAGTTCCAATCTCTGCATCTAAGGAATGACATACCAGCCCCAGAATAAGTGGCACATTTTTTCACTGAAATACTCATGAATCTTTGCAGTTGTCTGCTGCAGAACGTGGTGAATATATTGCAGGTTGACACTGACAGAATTTTGATTCTGGGAATCAAGACATGGAGAGTGGGCCTAAATGTGGAGTTCAGGTAGACGATCAGTCATCACCTCATTGAATGATATAGCAGGCTTGAAGAGCTGAATGACCTGCTACTGTTCCTATTTGTTTTATTCTTTTTTTGAATGACATTTAGAAAATTTCAATGCTAATGGCTTACACTTGAGTTAATGGAGAAACTAATTTCTAACATGTGAGGCGGAGGGAATAAATTGATTTCACGATGATTTGAGCTTGAAGTAACTTCCACAAACTAGGATGAAGGCCTGAGGCTCGCTCCAAACAGGGCCTCAGTCATCAACTCCATGCAACTAGCAATCATCACCTATTGGAGTATTTCCATTATAGGCTCGTAGTGTTGCCCTGGAAAGGGAAAGAGGCTAATAGGAGTGGAAGCCGGCAGTGGCCATCAGTATTGAAAGCATAGAACACTACAGTGCAGAAGGAGGCCATTTGACCCATCAAGTCAGCACCAACAACATCCCCACCTAGCCCTTGTTTTTGCGATCAAGACAAAAACTTTTTTTGAGAAAAAAGTTCATTTATTAGTCACAAGTAGGCTTACATTGACATTGCAGTGAAGTTACTGTGAAAATCCCCTGGTTACCACACTCTGGAGCCTGTTTGGGTACACTGAGGGAGAAGTTAGCATGGCTAACACAACCTAATCAGCATGCCTTTCGGACTGTGGGAGGAAACCAGAGCACACAGAAGAAACCCACACAAACACAGGGAGAGCTTGCAGACTTCACACAGACAATGACTCAAGCTGGGAATCGAATCCCCAGTCCCTGATGCTATGAGACTGCAGTGCTAACCACTGTGCACCGAGCCACCCTTATTTTTCTTTTATCACATCTAGTAAGTAAACATAGAAAAAGTTATGTTACTGTCGGCAGCCTCCAGTCGTCCCTATAAAGACCACTGATTAGGCCACAATAAGGCTACAAAACATAAGCAGAGCATGTATGCCAGATGCCTATCCATTTTCTGCTAAATTTGACAGTGGGCCCTGTTATTAACACACTTAAAAGGTTTAGTGCCTGTTTTAAGTGGACTCTCAAAAATTGATGGCTTCCAAAGACTTCAGAGACAAATAAGAGAGTTGCTATGATCTCCAGTCTATCATTTAAATGCCATGGGTAATCAACTAGTAGATTATTAATATTCTTTATCAAATTATTGTATTTTGTGTCACAATGAGGACACAATTTAAAAAATACATAATACATAAAAAAACCTAAAAGCTGTAAGTAAATCTCTTTCCAGAATTAAGGATCACCAATTAATATCTGTAAAATAGCTGACTTTTAACAAGCAGAGGCAGTTTTTAATGATGATTGCAAGTACAATTATTTTTGAGTGGAATGTGATTCGGTTTTCATTTTGCTCGCTGACCAGGCAATGGAATAAAACAAAAGAACAGTTCTTTACTTCCTGTACAAGTGCACACCCTGGAGGAGATTTGCAATGCTACTCAAAACCACTTCTCACAGCTACCAACTACCGAACAGACATGTTCTAGTTCTTGCCATGGCAATTCATTCAACAGTTAGCAAATATATAAAAACATAGACGGACGTTACAATTTTTATTTGTGCTGACTGGCAAGATACCAGTGTACAGCTGAGAGATCTATAATTTATACTACTTGTAGTTTAATATATGTGTAAAACTAGGGATTCTGTTTAGAAATTATCAGTGTAATTTACTAAGGCGAAAAGAGAATGTGAGTTATAAAATTTGGTCTTGGGGTCCTTGGATTCAGTGGACATCACACTGCATTTTGTAACAAAGAAACTCTTACCACACTGTCTGATGGCACGAGCCATTTCACCATTACTGAGCTGCAATTTTGTCTGAACTTTTACACTTGTCCCAGGTGCATATACAGATGCAGTATCGCAGCCACATGGGAAATTTCAACACTCAAGTCTGATTTGAAAGTTAGAAATCCAAATGGTAAGAAATTCTGTTTTACAATTCGACACCTAGCACTGCCTTTTCTACTCCATTCATTGATTAATGAATGCCACTCTGTGTTTTAAGAAAAACCACTCGGTCAATTCATAATTTATTTTAAGGTACACTAATTTAATACTCGGTAGTACATAGGGCTGCTGTTTTCTCTATAAATTCTGTGGATTGTGTGCAATCTGTTAAGTGTATCAACACTGAAAATTCCAAAGGATGTGCACACAATTTTAGACAGGTGTAGGATTTCAGGCAGGATAATGATAAGTTTTTTAGAAATTCTTTCTCCTTATGAGCGGGGAGGTTGGGCAGAGGACACTACCCTGAGGAATTCTTGCAGTGATGGCCTGGGACTGAGGGAATTGACCTCCAATTACTGCAACCATCTTTCTTTGTACTAGGTATGACTCCAACCAGCAGAAAGTTTTCCTCTTGATTCCCAGTGACTTCAGTTTTGTCAGGTCTCCTTGATGTCATGCCCAATCAAATGCTCCTTTGTTGTCAAGGGTAGTCACTCTTGCCACTCTTCTTGAGTCCAGCTCCTTTGTCCATGTTTGGACAAAAGCTGAAATGAGGTCTGGAGCTGAACCTCTGACGGAACCCAAATGAAACATCAATGAGCAGGTTAGTGCTGAGTAAGTACCACCTTGACAGTACTGTAAAAGATGCCTTCCATCACTTGATTGATGATGGAGAGTAGACTGATGTGATGTAATTGGCTGGGTTGGATTTGTCCTGTTTGACATAGAAATTTTAGCTGTGTGCGTGCAAGTATTGTAGCTGTGCTGGAACAGCTTGACTAGGGGCATGGCAAATTCTGGAACATAAGTCCTCATACCATTGCCAGAATATTATCAAAGCCCATAATCTTTGCAGCATCCAATGCCTTCACATGACAGAATTGAAAACTGCTGGGGGGTGATTTTGAGCTGGCACTTTCAGTCTATGGGAATGGTGGTGCATGCTCAAAAAGCACAATTCGTGGAGTGAAAGCACTCACCCTGGGAACATGGAAAGCTCATCATAATGCCTTAGAAAGTCATTAGTGAGCACTCTCTGGGACTTATCCCCTCACCAAAAATTTAGTGGGTGCCATTTGTAACAGATTTACCTAGATGTGAGCCTGTCTTGGGGGTTTTCCTGGAGAGGGGGGGTGGGGGCGTGGTAGAAATGACTATAGCTTCGGGGAGAGGGGACATGGTCAAGAGGTAGACTGGCATTGCCCCTTGGTACAAGTTGGCATTGTGTCCATGCCAACCTGCAGTGTCAACCTTTGCCTAGGGACAGGCCCCAGTGGGGAGTCATTCAGATTTGGATGTGGGCTGGGAGTGGACAGAGGAGCAAAGGATGCCAGTAATGGCTGCTGAGGGGAGGGGGTTAGGTGACAGCTCCAACTGTGGGGTGGGGGGAGCGAAAGGGGCCAATGATGGGGGAGGAGGTGGGGAAGGGACCAATGATTGTTGGAAGTGGAGAGGGGGCTGATGATTGAGGGTAGAGGCCGTGGGGTGATGATTGGGGGGAAGGGGGGAAGGAGAAGTGCCAATTCCAATCATGGATACAGAGGGGAGCCCTGAGACCTCCGTGGTGGGCTGTGTGGGGGGGGGGGGAGGTAAGGTTTATTCCTGTCATGATTGGGGTGCCCTTTAAAGAAAGCTCCCTGATCGCACTGCTGCCGGGCGTTGCAGGAGTGCTGAGGTCCCACCCCCTTACAGATGACATGAAACATGATAAATTTATTGGATAATATTTTATCAGATATTATTTATTCTGGCAGTTAGGTGGCACTGTGGCAGTGTTAGTACAGCTGCTTCACAGGTCAGGGCCTGAGTTCGATTCCCGGCTTGGGTCACTGTCTGCATGGGTTTCCTCCGGGCACTCCGGTTTCCTCCTACAGTCTGAAAGATGTATGGGTTGGGTGCATTGGCCACGCTAAATTCTCCCTCAGTGTACTCGAACAGATGCTGGAGTGTGGCAACTAGGGGATTTTCACAATAACTTCATTGCAGTGTTAGTGGAAGGCAATGGCCCAGTGGTATTGCTGCTAGACTATTAATCCAGAAACTCAGCTCTGGGAATGTGGGTTCAAATCCTGCCATGGCAACTGGTGGAATTTGAATTCAATAAAAAATACCTGGAATTAAGAATCTACTGATGACCATGAAACCATTGTCAGTTGTTGGAAAATCCCACCTGGTTTACTAATGTCTTTTAGGGAAGGAAATCTGCCATGCTTTCCTGGTCTGGTTTACATGTGAGTCCAGAGCCACAGCAATGTGATTGGCTCTCGGGCAACTAGGGATGGTCAATAAATGCTGGCCAGCCAGCAATGTCCATGTCCCGTGAATGAATAAAAAAATGCAAGTCTACTTGTGACAATAATAATAAATAAACTCATAATAAATAAATAAATAGTTTTTAGGAAGAGTGTCATTAAGATCTGGAGAGAAAACTGGCATGTTTCTTGTGATAAACACACTGGTTTTCTCACCAGAAGCAACACTGCCATTACTTGGTAAGATTCCACCTGGCATCCATGATGCTGGGGGCATCTGAAGGAGGCTGAGGTGGATCATTCACTCACCACTTCTGGTTGAAGATTGTTGCAAATGCTTCAGCCTTATCCTTTGCACTGATGCTGGGCTCCTCCATCATTGAGGATAGGTGTGGAGCCTCCTCCTCCAGTGAGTTGTTTTATTGGCCACCGCTGTTCACAGCTGGATGTGGCAGGACTGCAGATCTTAGGCCTGATCCGTTCTGTGTGCTTTGCTCTCTCTATCACATGCTGCTTTTGAATGTAGCATGCAAGTAGTCCTGTGTTGTAGCTTCACCAGGTTCACACTTTATTTTTAGGTACGCCTGTTGTTGTTCCTGTTCAAATTCTATCCCATTTGACATGGTGGTAATAGCACACAATATAATGGAGAATTTCCTCGGGTTTCCTCAAAACAGTGGTCACTCCTACATTATCTGTCATTATATAGATGCTCTTGTGACAAACAAATTAGTGAGGATGAGGTTAAGGAGGTTTTTCACACTCTGACCACTAGCCTAGCAGCTATTTCCTTTTGGTCTTAACCAACTTGCTCCGTGGGGGTACTACTTAACTACTCTTGGTGATGGACATTGAAGTTCCCCACCCAGGGCACTTTCTACGTCCTTGCCACCTTCAGTAAACCCTCCAAGAGGTTTTCAACATGGAGGAATACTGATTCATCAGCTGAGGATGGACAGTACTTGGGAACAGCAGGAGGTTTCCTCCTCCGTGTTTGATCTGGTCGCCATGATCAATGTTGAGCACTCCCAGGGCAACTTCCTTCCAAATATATACCACTGTGCCACCATCTCTCTTGGGTCTGTTCTACCGGTGGGACAGGACATACCGAGGAATGGGGATGTTGTTAACTAAAGCAACAAAAGCTGGATAAGCTCTGCAGATCTGGCAGCATTTGCAGAGAGAGAGAGAGAGAAGCAGAATTATTTTTTTGAGTCTATATGACCATTTTACAGAACTGCTTTCATGGTGATGATGGTGTCTGGCACATAGAACCATAGAATCCTTACAGCGCAGAAAGAGGCCATTCAGCCATCGAGTCTGCGCTGACTCTCCGAAAGAACATCTCATTCAGGCCTTTCCCTCCACCGTACCTTTCCAACACTATTCCTTCCATGTTTACACTGCTAATGTACTGCATTAGAGAGTTGTCATGAGCTGCTTGGGTCATCTTAAAAAAATTCCAGGCAGTTGGCATTTTCAAACATTAGATTTTCAGACTGGAGAGGTTGCAGTGTGGTAAAATATCCCAAAGCACTTCACAAGATTACTATAAATGTGACATTGAGCCATATAAGGCCATTCCAGACCAGATAGTCAACTGGTTTGTCAAGAAGGCAGTTTTTAAGGAATGTCAAGAGCAAATATATATCAATCATAATTTAAAGGGTATATAAATCAATCCATGTGCCAAAAGTTGTTAAATATTTGTAGTGACTCATATTATCGCAACGTTAAACTGGCGATGTTTTTGCTGACTCTCATTTATGACAAAAACAAACATTATGATTAAAGCTTGTAAATTACTTCATCAGGAAATGCTCCCATCAGCTTTAAGTGGTTTCAAGTTCAGATATAAATTGCAAAATTTGTCTTTCACCATATCAAAATCCAGAATTCTAATCCAAAATCCTATGAAGGGGAACAGTTCCTCTTGCCAAAATATGGATGCAAAAGCCTTGTAAAGAACAGTCATAGCTGCATCACAGCACCAGGGACCTGGGTTCAATTCCGGTCTTGGGTGACTGTCTATGTGGAGTTTGCACATTCTTCCCATGTCTGCATGGGTCTCCTCCGGGTGGTCTGGTTTCCTCCCACAGTCCAAAAATGCGCACATGCGGGTTAGGTTGATTGGTGGTGCTAAATTGCCCCTTAGTGCCCCAGGATGGGTAGGTTAGGGAGATTAGCGAGGTAAATACACGAGTTCACAGGGATAGCGTCTGGATAAGATTCTCTTTCAAAGAGGCGGTGCAGATGCAATGGGCCGAATGGCCTGCTTCTGCACTGTAGGGAGCTAATGATTCTAGGAGCGAGGTTCAGTGTATGGAGCCAATCTTCCTTGTTCCTGGACATCAGTTTAACTTCTGTGCTGAACCACATCTCTTATGGTGAAAGTCAAATTTGCATCGGAAACCAGAATGAGTTGAGGATGCATATTACGCACTACTGTAAGATTAAATATTAGTTTCATAATTTCTGCAAGGATGCTATACATCAGTTTGACTCTATATAGAGATGATGGCCCAGATTTTGCTAATGATGAAACTGTCAGCATTTGCTAAATCTTTACTCCACTGAAACTGACAGCAAATTCAGGAGTCTAAACGTGCACTGTATTGACATGGACAGAAGAGAGAGTAACTGGACTTATTTATCTGCTCTCTGCCTGTCTATAAGCACAGGCATTTTTGAACTAAAATAAAATAGGCTGTGCCAAGTTTCCTCAAAGCCCCTTTTATATTTTTCAGTTTAACAGTTACTCACAGCAACCACTTATTATGATTAACTCAGAAGGTTAGTTTATTCACATTCAAACCTGGAGGGGTGGGGGGGTGGGGGTCAATGTTCACAGACAGACAGAAGCACGCATGCACACACACACGCACACACACACACGCACACATGTTGAATAGGATCATAGAAGTTTACAACAGAGAAACAGACTCTTTGGCTCAACCTGTCTATGCCATCCTTTTTTTTAAAAAACCCCTAAGCTAGTCCCAATTGCCCACATTTGGCCCATATCCCTCTATACCCATTGTACCCATGTAACTAAATGCTTTTTAAAAGACAAAATTGTCCCTGCCTCTACTACCATCTCTGGCAGCTTGTTCCAGACACTTGCCACTCTCTGTGTGAAAAAATTGACCCTCTGGACACTTTTGTATCTCTCCCCTCTCACCTTAAACCTATGCCGTCTAGTTTTAGACTCCCCTAACTTTGGGAAAAGATATTGACTATCTAGCTGATCTGTGCCCCTCATTATTTTATAGCCCTCTATAAGATCACCCCTCAGCCTTCTATGCTCTAGAGAAAAAAGTCCCAGTCTATCCAGCCTCTCCTTATAACTCAAAACATCAAGTTCCTGTAGCATCCTACTAAATGTTTTCTGCACTCTTTTTAGTTTAATAATATCCTTTCTATAATAGGGTGACCAGAATTGCACGCAGCATTCCAAATGTGGCTTACCAATGTCTTGTACAACTCCAAAAGACGTGACAAATCCTGGATTCAATGTTCTGACCAATGAAACCAAGCATGCCGAATGCCTTCTTTACCATTCTGTCCACCTGTGACTCCGCTTTCAAGAAGCTATGAACATGTACCCCTAGATCTCTTTGTAACTCTCCCCAGTGCCCTACCATTAACTGAGTAAGTCCTGCCCTGGCTCAATCTATCAAAATGCATCATCTCGCATTTGTCTAAATTAAACTCCATCTGCCATTGGTCAGCCACTGGCCCAATTAATCAAGATCCCATTGTAATTGGAGATAGCTTTCTTCCCTGTCCACTATGCCACCAATCTTGGTGTCATCTGCAAACTTACTAACCATGCCTCCTATATTCTCATCCAAATCCATATAAATGACAAATAACAGTTGGACCCAGCACTGATCCCTGAGGCACACTGCTGGTCACAGGCCTCCAGTTTGAAAAACAACTCTCTACAACCATTCTCTGGCTTCTGTCAAAAAGCCAAGTTTGTATCCACATAGATACCTCACCCTGGATCCCATGAGATTTAGTCTTATGCAACAACTTACCATGCGGTACCTTGTCAAAGGCATTGCTAAAGTCCATGTAGACAACATCAACTGCGCAGCCCTCATCTACCTTCTTGGTTACCCCTTCAAAATACTCAATCAAATTTGTGAATCATGATTTTCCACTCACAAAGCCATGCTGACTGTTCCTAATCAGTCCTTGCATCTCTAAATGCCTGTAAATCCTGTCTCTCAAAATACCTTCCAATGACTTACCCACCACAGATGTGAGGCTCACTGGCCTATAGTTCCCAGGCTTTTCCCTACAGCCCTTTTTAAACAAAGGCACAACATTTGCCACCCTCCAATCTTCAGGCATTTCACCCATGACTATCGATGACTCAAATATCTCGGCTAGAGGACCCACAATTTCCTTTCTAGCCTCCCACAATGTCCTGGGATACACTTCATCAGATCCCAGGGATTTCCCTACCTTGATGTGCTTTAAGACTTCCAGTACCTCCCTCTCTGTAATATATATACCGCTTAACACATCACTATTTATTTCCCCAAGTTCCCTAACAGCCATGCTTTTCTCAACAGTAAATATTGATGAGAAATATCCATTCAATAGAAAAGAGAAAGATTCACAACTATGGGCAATAGCTGTAAAAGAACCACAGAAATTAATATTAGTTCATGTGATTCCCAGATTGTGAGAGTTAAAATCTGGAGGGTGTTTCCTTCATGGTGGAGTTCAGTCCAGGTGAGTTCCTGGTTGGAGACAACAACGTGAAATTCATTGAAGTGAATGGTGCTGCAGCATGATAGGTTTTCTGTACAGAGACCACTTGACAGCCGAGGATCGGAGACTTTTAAAATCAAACAGGTTTTGGGGAGTTAAGAGCCAAGGGCTGCTGGAGTTCTTTCCAGATGATATAAAGCAGCAGACTGATCTGGGAGGTATGAAATGTATTGTTAAAATGATCCAAAAGGCTAGATACACAGGGTCACGTGATGTGGGCTATTAATTAGTTAATTTCAGCCTTGCCAGCAGTTTTTACCACCAGTCACACCACTGGGACTTTCCCCCCTGCTGCAGTGACAGGGAGAATCTTCTGGTGCCAAATTCTCCGACTTCACTGCAGCAGGAGTGTAGTGTGAACGGCCGATAAGATTGTGCCCCTTATTTCCCTTAGGAGCGAAATTATGGGTTTCGACACATCTTCAGTTCTAACAAATTTCCACGTTGCTGTCATTGTTATGGTCCTGCCAGGGTGTACCTGGTAGTCATTTACTTTCATGAGCATAATGTGACCTTACAATGGGGCATGCAATTCCACAGGATGTGAATAGTTTAAAGTTTATTTATTTGTCACAAATAGACTTACATTAACACTGCAATGAAGTTACTGTGAAAATCCCCTCGTCACCACACTCCAGTACACTGAGGGAGAATTTAGCATGGCCAATGCACCTAATTAGCATGTCTTTCAGAGTGTGGGAGGAAACCAGAGCACCCGGAGGAAACCATGCAGACATGAGGAGAATGTGCAGACTCTGCGCAGAATCGAACACAGGTCCCTGGTGCGGTGAGGCAGCAGTGCTAACCACTGTGCCACTGTGCCACCCTCTTTTATCCTTGTAGTCTCTGTTGGAACTTAACATAAGAACATAAGAAATAGGAACAGGAGTAGGCCATCTAGCCCTTCGAGCCTGCCCCGCCATTCAATAAGATCATGGCTGATCTGAAGTGGCTCAGTTCCACTTTCCCGCTTTCTTCCCATAACCCTTAATCCCCTTGCCTACCAAAAACTTCCAGAACAGATGGCCAACATAATGAATCGCATGACCAGTAGCAGGCATTTTGTGGTTCAGCAGAAGTCCATTTCAAAAAAGCAAAAATAAATAATGTGTTAATATACACAGCATTGACTTATTTTCATGATTTATTGTCACAAGAATGAAATGCAGAAATCCAAAGGTTGCTGTGCCTAAGCTCCTGCACTGGGTGCATTGTATAGTTTTCCACAGATTGCATTTTCCATTGCAATCATGATTTGATGAAAACTTCCAAATCTGTGCTGTTAGTCTCAATGTTGGGATGCTTAAAGGGCTTTTAGATAAGAACATGAACATGCAAGGAATAGAGGGATGTGACCCAAGGCCAGGCAGAAGGGATCAGTTTAATTTGGTGTCATGTTCAGCACAACATTGTGGCCCAATGGACCTGTTCCCGTGCTGTCCTGTTCTATGTAAAAGCCCTTGAAAAAGTTACTCCTTGTTGAATGAGGTGCAACTGATTTCAGATTTCTCCCTAATGTTTTAAAATCACATTTTTAATTGTTTTTATTTATTTGCTTATCTTTACTCCGTTCTTATGTTAATCCAATCATAATCATTTATTTCATTATTGGAAAGTTAAGTTGAAAGTGCAGCAATTCAGTTTTAATTGCCTGGTTTGCTTTGTGTTGAATACTTAGATGTTTTTTTTATATTTATTTATGGGACATGGACATCGCCTGCTGGCCAGCATTTATTGCCCATCCCTAGTTGCTCTTGGAGCCAACCACATTGCTGTGCTCTGGAGTCACATGTAGGCCAGACCAGGTAAGGATGGCAGATTTCCTTCCCTAAAGGATGTTGTAGGTAAAATAATACCTCTGAGATTGTCAGTGAGTCAAAATACAGTGGTTTTTATTCCAAAGCTTTGGGAGAAATTGGTTCCAAAAAAGGACTGCCAGACTTCTCCTGGCACACAAATACAAGCGGGTATTTATACATCATGAGTCTTAGTAACAAATATGACATAAACTTCCATTCCCAGGCAGGGTCTCTGATCTTCCTCCTTCAATTATCATGCCTGTGACTGCTTTGGCATCTCCAAGCTTGAAGTTATTTGTGTGATTACAGCTTCTGTCTTTGAAGTTACTTGTGCAATTATGGCTTCCCAACCGCAGCTGTTTAAAGATGTGCAATGAACATAAACAGGCCTGCAAAATAACATTTACATCTGACCATCTGTCTTTACATTCACATCTGACCGTTTATATTCACATCTGACCATTTGCCTTTATGAGAGTTAAAGAATGAAAGACACAAACAAGTAATTTACATTAACGTCAGGAGCAATATAAGCCTGGGAAGATCAGCCAGGATGAAGGGTTATGTTTGTGATATATTCTAGGTACAAAATTCATTAACCCTTTTCCTTCTTCAAGGACATTAGTGAACCAGATGGGTTTTTCCAACAATCGGCAATGGTTTCATGATCATCAGTAGATTCTTAATTCCAGATTTTTTATTGAATTCAATTCCACCATCTGCTGCACCTGGATTCAAACCTGGGTCCCCAGAACATTTGCTGGGTTTCTGGATTAATAGCCTAGCAACAATACCACTAGGCTGTTGCCTTCCCTGATGTGATTGGTTCCTTATTCATTTTCTGACATCACTGCTTCTGCTCACTAAGCCATTCCTGGACTAAATATCAAATTTAAACAGCCATTGAGTGAGGGGAAACCATGTCACAATGATCACAAGATTTTTGCTGGCAATGTTCTTCAAGGTCAATGGTTGCTGCTGACTATGAAATCCGGGCCAATATAAACAATTGCTTATTAAATCCATAACTAGAACATATTATCTAAAAACTACCCACTGTCTCAAGTTTACACATTTCATTAAATAGTGTTAATTATAGAATCATAGAATCCCTTTAATGCAGGAGGAGGCCATTCGGCCCATCGAGTCTCCACCGATCACAATCCCACCCAGGCCCTATTCCCATAACTCCACATATTTACCCTGCTAATTCCCTGGCACTAGGGTTAATTTAGCATGTCTAATCAACCTAACCTGCACATCTTTGTTATAATAGGTAGAATGGTGATCTGAAGTTCTTACCAATATTAGTTTATCATCCTTCAACTCTTTAACCAGGGTTGTTACTTTTCCATCCCAACATTGCGCTTGGACCAATTTACCATTATTCAAAGTCAGTGCCATATTTTGGCAATATGAACCAAAAGAACATTTATCTCGGGAAGTTGGAAATCAGAGCAACAGAGCTTGATGTTTCTATTGCCTTGGCGACTTCATTGAATTCATTCCCTATCTTGAGTTGATCTTATGTTTTTTTTACCTTACTTGTGTTGATTGTGTCATTGTTCTTAGTAATTATAATTGTGGGATTGGCTGTGTTACTGAACCTCCTTAATGCCACAATCACCCCTGTAAAAAGACATAAATAATGGAATATTTAATGGTCCTAATGGTCACGGTGTTACTTACGTCAAGTGAAGAAATGGCTTTCCAAAGCTTTCCAAATCATTGAGTTTAAGTGCTGGACATTTCACTACACTGTAGCATAACTGATATCGTTTCTGAAAGTGCCAAATCAGGATGTGTATGTATTAAATCTCTTGCTACATTTAAAATTAATTTCTAGGTTTAAATTTCCTTTCAGATTTTCCTATACTGTAGCCAGAGAAACACTGTACCATTTGTACTGGTATTTTAAACATAGGAAGTACCTCCTGTTATTATGTTCACCATTTGTCTCTGTGATCAATTGGGAACTTGGCATTTTAATCACTGCAGGAAACTACAAAGCTGGCAAAACTGTGGCAGCTGAATTGCAATGCTGGTTAGTGTGAGATCATTCATTTTGGAGCAAACAAAAAGAATTAATCTGAGTACAGTACAGTAAAATGACCATCGGCTAGAGACAGTGGTGGTCTAAGAGGTTTAAATTCCCCTGCAGACAGATTACTGAATTGTAGTTATCAGTTTCTTCAGAAAGCCCGGAGCTTTCAGTCTCGGACCCGCTAATGGAATGTAAATAGGGATTTGAATATTGAAATGAGCTCTGTGCTGATTTCCAATGCAGAGCTGATGACATTAAAAATCTTTGCCACAGAGATGCACAGAGGCTGTGTGCCCAAGGGGGAGCCCATGAAACGGTCTCTGCTGATGTCTCTCAGCCATTGCCTTGCAGGCAGCAGGCTGGGAAAATCACCCCCACAGGCTTTGGAATACAGGGCACAATCCCAAAATTCACAGCTGAGACAGAACTTGGAAGTATTGTGAACTATGATGAGGACAGTGCCAAACATAGGTCGGTGGAATGGGCAAACAAGTGGCAGATAAAATTTGAAGCAGGGAAGCCTGAAGCGATATAAAATTTAGTTAGCTAAGCACAATTGATTAAATTAATTAGTTAAAAAATGAGTTCATTATTTAAAACTCAGTTAAGTTAATTAAACACAATTTGCCCCACAAGTCCTTGCTGGCTTTTCTTTGTTAATGTACTTTTGTCCAAGTGGATGATAATGTACCAGAAAATGGTGGAAAATCTCAGCAGGTTGAGTCAATCATTGGTTCTATTCTCTCTCCACAGATGCTGTCTGACCTGCTGAGATTTTCCAACATGTTCTGTTTTTGTTTCAGATTCCACAGTATTTTGCTTTTATCTTAGTGATTCATAATGTTATCCAGAATCATTATGTCTAAAAGCTTTCCCAAATCAAGCTTAAGCTGATTGACCTTCAGCTGCTGACCTTTTCCTTTCTCTGAAGCAGGGTGTAACACATAAAAAAACAAACAAGTGGTTTGTTCCCAGAATCCTTCCAAGGTAGTTGTTCAATTTCTGTTTGGTTAATCATTTTTTTCTTCGTAGAAAGGCTTGAACTCTTTTCATTATCTACCTTAGGCGATAAGCTTGAGTTGGAAAAATAAATGTGAGCAGAACATGGACACAAAGCCACACCTTAGCCTGTGGTGACATAGTGCCCCAGTGCTCATACCAAAGGGGCATAAAATAATTTTTACATTATATGTTCCAAAAAGTCCTGTAAATGTTGGACATAATATTTCACATTAAAAGCTTTTGTCAGTAGCTGTTACCGTGTGATTCTTACAGTGTTGTGATCATGGATTTAAGGCACGGTGTAGACAGTTAGCCCTCTATCCATACGCATGTTTTTTTTTGTTTGACACAATTGAAAATGTACCGGGTACTCTCCAGTAAAAATGTCATCCAGTGACAGCTGATTCATCAGTAAGTACATGGTGTAAATAGGACAGAGAAAGATCTACTCTTCCGGATTCAGAAAATTAGCATGAAGCTGAGCAGCTGCATAAGTACCAAAACAAAAGCTAATATTGAAGAAAGAAAGGTAGAAAAAAATAATCTTGAGTTTAAATATTTACTTCTTTTAAATATTTTATTTTAAATTAAAACAAAAGATGTGACAGATGCATGAGTAAGAATTTACCTGAAGATAACCCCTTGTATTTATGACAGACACACTCAGGGCAACCAAAGCAATTTGGTGCTCATAGTGAAATGTCAGGAAAATCAATGGGAGAAAAATTGGATTGCATACAAACTGGCTGCAGGGAATAATCCTGGGAACAGAGGCACTCACGTGTTTCTTGGAATTATTTATGTATTTTACCAAAAGGGATGGATTCTGTCTCATCATCTATTACGGCTTGGTCAAAACTTGTAAGTTTGTCAAAACTGTTTAAATTGTAAAAATTCTGTTTTAACCTTTATGAGGTAGTCTACAGGACAGGGACGCTTTACCTGAGTAAATTTCTTCACACATTCAAAGGCTACCTGTGGTATCTTTCAAGATGCAAAGGCTATCCTGATTTGATTATGTAATTGTGTAACAGCCCATGATACTCGATGCCTTCAACGAGTGTTTACCAAGATTGATAATCAACTGTATTAGTTTGATCAAGTTCTTCATACATGACAAAAAACAATCAATTCATCAGACTGCAATTGCCAAAGCCAATCTGATGGTAGAACCTTGCTTAAAATAATTGATTTCAAGCTAAAAACAAAAAGAAACAAGGTACAGACAGGAATCTGTATGCTATAGGTGATGTATGATTGTTACTAATAAATCCAATAAAGAATTCAGGAGAAACTGAGAGAATGTGAAACTTCCAATAGATAGAATTGTTAAGGTAAATGTCATAAACACATCTAAAATTAAGCTAGATAGTCCGCGAGGGCGAAAGAAATGGACGTATAAGATGATAGGTTGAGGTGGAGCAAGAGGAAGCTCATGTGAAACATACGTTCTGACAAAGGGGTTGAGCGATATGACTTGTTTCATCATAACTTCCTTATTTTTGTATTCTATGCCACTCTGCATCAAGTCCAGGATGCCTTTTTAATGCCATTCATAACCTGCACTATCACCTTCAATGATTTGTGCACACATGCATATTAACCTACATAAGTCATATGAATCAGGAGCAGGAGTAGGTCACTCAGCCCTTTGAGCCTGATCTGCCATTCAATAAGATCATATCTAATTTGATTTTAACCTCAACTTCCTGCCTACTCTTGATAACCTTTCGATTTAGAATTCATCTACCATCTACCTAGAGGTTCTTTCTTCTGTTCATCCCCCTTTAGAATTGCATCCTTTATTTAGTATTGGGAATGATTTTCCAGATGTTCACACCAGCAAGATCTTTCAGTCCTGCCACCAACCAGCAGCGGGCTGCCTCCTGCCACTAAGAGACACGTATCCTCTTATTCTTTCAACGCATCTGCATTAAATTTGCTCTGCCATG
The DNA here is from genome assembly GCF_965287045.1 of Carcharhinus amblyrhynchos. NCBI lineage: Eukaryota > Metazoa > Chordata > Chondrichthyes > Carcharhiniformes > Carcharhinidae > Carcharhinus > Carcharhinus amblyrhynchos. The sequence goes on along the minus strand of NC_137331.1, from coordinate 80,161,707 downwards.
TGTCCACCTAGCGACTAGCGACTGGGGGGGGGGGGGGACAGCGGGGAATGGGATGGGGTGTGTAGGATGGGTCGGGTGGTCAGTTGGAGGGCTGGGAGATGGAGTGTGTAGTCGAAGAGGTGAAGAGTGGGAGGGTAATTAGGAGATTGAAACGATTGTCAGAGTTTAGAGGGTGTAGCGGGGGGTGTATAGAGGGCAGTCGGGGGTGGGAGGGTAATGGGGGTTTGGGGGGATATTTGAGCGGGGGGGGGGGGGCGGTGGAGGTAGTAAAGGTTTCGTAGATAGCAGTCTAGCTATCCAGGCGTTAGAAGTGCTTTTAATTTTTCTAATATTTCCTGGGTCAGGCTTTTTTAAGATGGGAGTCACGACCTGCACTTTGAAATGTACAATAAATCCCATTTAGATTGAGAGTGTAGCTGCTGTATCACAGCTTGCCTGGTCAGTGCCCTCTGCCCGAGTCTCGCAGTTCCCGCCATGAAGGCAGGCTAGAGCTTCAGATTTTGACGAATATTATCTCACAATCAAACTCATTATTGTTCGTCTGTGTGCATAAAAATATTTTGCTGTTGAATCAATTTCAAAATGAGATGAAATCTGAAAAACAGGAAAACCATTGCGAAGTGTTACTTTTTTAAATCACATTTTAAAATGTGTGAGAAATGATAACTGACCCATTAACCACCGACTTCAGTGGGTGCAGCAAAATATACTCATTGATTATCACACTAACCAGAACGGTTTACTGATGGGATGGTAACAGAGATGACTAGCGACTGCCCTATTAAGTTTCCAACTAAAAGTAGACCGTTGATCTGGTGAGCTCTGCATTCCAAAGATATAAGTTAAACGAGAAACTTGCAACAAATAAACGGCAGTCAATTCTCTGTGGATGGCTGATGCACAGTAAATGAGTATTTTGTCTGATTTCGGTCATCCATTTTCAATGTATATGTTGACGAGAGGAGCTGGCAAAATACTGACACCGATTTCCTGTGTGCCAGAATAAGGCCCGAATAAATTGGAAATAGATCTGAAATGCACCCTTGACGTTTGATATACTGTGTAATGTTGGGACAAAGTGTAAAGATCATATTTCATTACACATCCCACGTTACGTGATTTGCGAGGGATGGTCATTTGGTAAAAGTAGGTCGCTGAAAAAAGAACTTAAAAATGCCCGAGGTCACTATTCTGCTAAAAGAATCAGAACGATCCAAAGTCTCCGATTTAAGTAGGATTACTCTAGATACAAAAGTTCCATTGGGAACTTCTCGGGAATTTCTGTGCAGTGTTTGCATGGGGATTTCCACAGGATCCCGCGCCACATCTTTTGGGCTCGGGTCGTTCTTTTCCTGTCCTAAAGACAAACAACGTCCAACAAGTCAAGCTGTCATGATGTTTTGTTATGATCAACACTGGCCAACTTTTGTTTCAAAAAGAGGCCAGCAATTTTCTTTAAGTGGTAACCGCACAGGTCCCACCTCCCAAACAGGTGGTCCCATTGAGTGTGGGGAGATGCAACCTCTGAAATTGACTTTGGGTTAGAATCCTGACATCATCCCACCCACTTATGGCTTTCCCCAGGGCAGGTTCCAGGTTCAATGAAGAGTCCTCTCGCGTCTGGCAGGATAAAGCAATTGAATCAATTAAAAAGGTAATTAAAGATTGGATTCTTTCATTCCTAACAAGACACAGGATCCATGTTGTGTCTTCAACTTGTCAGGTAGAAGAAGGTGACTTCACAGCAGGAACTCATCATTGAGTGAAACTGACTGGATATTAATAGGATACAGGGTGACACTGGTGAGACTGTGAAAGCTATAGTGAAAGACACACTGACAGAAGCTTCTGTTTCAGTCTTAATTCACTGGCGATGTTGGGAACAGCAACTGTATGTATCTTTTAACAAGAGTTAAGAGTGTGAGAAGTGAATTTCTTGCTGGAGAGGGTGGGGGGGATGTGTGAGTATTTGAGGACGGAATGGATGTGTGAGGGTACCAAGATGAGCTTTCAGTGTGAGTCTATGTTGAGATGGAGATTTTGGGAGGGGACCAGAGAGGCAAGAATGTGTGTGACAGCAAGGTACTTCAGTCTGAGGAGTGCTGTGCAAGAGAATTCAAGGGAGGTGAAATAGAGATGGCTGCCAACTGAGAGTTACAGACACCACCTTGCTGGTTTCTTGAGGCCAGTCAACCTTTACTGGTACTGGATCCAGATTCTAAGTACTATGCTCTGAATTATGATAGCCTCAGCAATGAAAGCCATACTGTCCTCAGTGAAGATCTGTTTATGTCATCACTGCATCAATCATCATTTCCAGGGGTTAATTGTTTGGTGAAGGGTGTAGTATTCAATTGTTAAATAATTCTGCATTTGAATATGTGAGCCTGTTTACTATTTATTCTCACTGTGCTTGATTATTGAAGCTGGACATGGACTCAGAAAGAAGTAAATATGCCTGAAAAGGCAGTGGAAGCAGAGTCTTGGATAACTAAAGGGGTGATGGGCTTTTGGGGGTAGGCTGGATGTAGATTTGAAGACATAGAATTCCTACAGTGCAGGAAGAGGCCATTGGCTCTGCACCGACCACAATCCATCCAGGCCCCATTCCAGTAACCCCACATATTCACCCTGATGCTAGGTTAATTTAGCATAGCCAATCCAACTAACCTGCACACCTTTGGACTGTGGGAGGAAGCCTGAGCACCCAAAGGAAACCTACGTGGACATGGGGAGATTGTGCAAACTGCGCACAGTTACCCGAGGCTGGAATTGAACCCAGGTCCCTGGTGCTGTGAGGCAGCAGTGCTAACCACTGTGCCACCATGCCACACTCTATTACATCAGCCATGATTTTGTTAAATAGCAGAGCCAGCTCAAGGGGCTGACTGGCCTATTCCTGCTCCTTGCTCGTATGTTCGTTAAACTGTAGAAGTAGAATCATAGTTTCCCTACAGTGCAGAAGGAGACTATTTGGCCCATTTGCACTGACCATAATCCCATCCAGGCCATGCCATATTCCTGTAACTCCACTTATTTACCTTACTAATCCGCCTCATACTAGGGTCAAATTAGCATAGCCAATCAACCTAACTCACACATCTTTGGACTGTGGGAAAAATGATGTGGAGATGCCAGTGTTGGACTGGGGTAAACACAGTAAGAAGTCTCTCAACACCAAGTTAAAGTTCAACAGGTTCATTTGATAGCAAAAGCCACTAGCTTTTGAAGCGCTGCTTCTTCATCAGGTGAGTCCTGATGAAGGACTCAAGATCTCCTTTCTCACTGCATGAAATGAGTGGTCCAGATGTAGCAGCTACCTGTAAGAGGGTAGTACTTGTATATTTCCTTAGAGCAGTAAGACAGTGAATATTCAAGAACAGTTCACAAAGACATGGGGGCAATTCTCACAACCCACTACATCGAGTGTCACAACCTCTGCGAGTTTCTGAGACTAAGATTTCCTGCATAATAAGCTCCGCTCCGGAAATAGCCATGGAGCTGATTTCAATATGGAAGTCTCCATTTGCATTTGGTTAGTGAGCCCGGGACCCACTAGTGTCTCACCCCCCTGTCCCCACCAGGAGTGGTTCCCTCCATCGGGATTTACTCTTGCTCCCAACTAATGGGGAACAGGCGGCTGACCCTGATAGAGAGACGAGGGGCCATCAAGGACCCCCCCCAGGAGGTTGAAGATAAGGTGGGGGGGTGGGGGGCTGCTCCTTGGGCAGTGCTAGCCTGGCTGTGCCAGCCTGGCCTCCTGGCACTGCCAAAGAGGCAAACTAGCAATGCTCAAAGGGCATCTTGGAACTGCCCATCAGGCATCAGGCAGTGCCAATGGGATGGGGCCAGAGGGGCGAGGCCTATTGCGGTGGGACCTATGGTGGGTGATCAATGAGAGTGGGGTCCTGCTGCCACTCTCCAATCTGGATCACTGCAAGAGAGAGGGAGGAGGTGATCAGGGTTGGCAACCCATCTCATCTTATCAGCTTTCAAAAAACCTTAATTAATTTTATTTGCTCAGTCTTTGCTGAATTTCCTTTGCTTCAGGAAACAAATTGTGATCGCTTGTTTAGAATGACAAATATGAGCCCAGCTTTATATTGGATATGAAATTTGTAATACTTCAGTCCATTCAAAGTCAATGGGTCTAAGGTTTTAAGAAGTCAAATGCAGCAAACCTGTATGGCATTAACAAATTAAAAATTAAATCTTACACGTTAAGGATATGAAAAAAAAACAAGGCATGGAATGCAGTATCCTCAACGTCGCACGGGCTTTAACAAAAAAGATGGGATAATTTAAATCTGATAAAATATTAATATCTTCTGAAAGCCTCATGGAATCATGCTGCTTGCAGAGAAATGTGCATCTGTAATTAAGGATATTTATTTAGCTTCGGTGTTCTGTATTTGAAGCATTATTTTATTAGGTAAACAGGCATTGTAATCTTCACTTTTAATGTTTAGTTTGAGTTTGGCAGCGAGAAAGCTGGTGTGTCCTAATGCCATGATATGCTCTTCAGAAATGACAGCATTTAATTAGGAGCAATTAGATGTCTCCCAGCACAGCAGGCTTCAAGTAGCAAATGTCCCCATTTGCAAGTGACAGCCTTGGACGTCAGTCAGTTGTTCTACAGTGCGAGATCAGTTTCGAAATAATTTTGTTAAGCATTAAAGGGCAGGAGTGATTTTGCTCAGGAAATCTATTGTTGGACCTGGCCCAGTTCCGAAGCAAGATTCGGGTCTCAGCTTTAAAGGTCAACTGATACGAAAACGCATATTTATCCAGACAATATCATGGTGTTTGTTGTAGGTGAGTGCCACTCTGCGATTGCTGCTGCTTGACAATAAATGCTATGTATTGTTTGTGAACTGAAAAAAAAGTTTTAATGAGGACCAGAAAGGAGACTTCTTTAAATAGGATGTAGTCTGGATGCTGTGGGACAACCAGTTTCAGCTGGATGTTATTGATTTCTTGATTGCAGATCCTAGTCCATTGCTGACATATCCTGTTCTGAGGCTGAAGTCAAATGTGACTTGTGCTGCTTTTTGTTACCTCAGTAATGTTACTCAGGGTTACTCCTGAATTGCCATACTCAACACCTGGACTGAGCAGTAGTCACATATATCTTGGTCTAATCCAGCTGATTTGGGGGGAGGGGGTGATCTTTTATTTTTATTTACTCTTGATGTAGAAGGTTCCATAAATGTTCCTTACTTCTAAGTAAATTTGTGAGTTCGTTACATTTCCTATGCACCTCGGGCATGCTGTCTTCCTATTTCTTCTGCTAGGGAAAGAGGTACAAAAGTCTGAGGTCACGTATCAAGAACAGCCTCTTCCCTACTGCTGTTAGACTTTTGAATGAAATTACCTTGCATTAAGTTGATCTTTCTCTACACCCTAGCTATGACTGTAACACTACGTTCTGCACCCACTCGTTTCCTTCTCTATGAACAGTATGTTTTGTCTGTATAGTGTGCAAGAAATAATACTTTTCACTGTATGTTAATATATGTGACAATAATACATCAAACCAAATCAAATCAAAATCACATGCTGATGAAGTATTTGCTGTGTTGTATGGCTGCATCTGTCAGTTGTGGGGGCCTTTTTGATTGTTTAGGTTTGCATTGTCTCAACTTTATTTTAATTCATAAAAATCTTTCCATGAAACGTTTTAGAAAATAACGATAGAAAAAACGTGCATGAAATGAAGATCTGTATTATATAGATATTGAGCAATATTGGGGATGCTGATTTGCTGTGACATCCTGTAATGTCCTATTTCTACACTTACGACACAAAGGGCCCGATTCTACCATTGTGTGGGTGCGAAAACATGGTAAAGTCGGGTGCAAGGCCATTAACATGTGTTTAAATGCATTTGCATGCATTTAAATTAAATTAACGAACTGCCTGCCCAACTTTATCAGCATTTCCCCCTTTACCAATGCTTTCGCCAATCCGAAATCGCGCCGAAATGAGCACGCTAAATAAAAGTCTGAATTGGACACTTCAGCTGCTGAAGAGGTGAATTCAAAGATTCCAGTGGCTCTCTGACTCAGATTGGTGGTGGCGGGGAGGGAGGGAGGGAGGCAAGTCAGATCATTCTCGGGGGGGAGGAGTGGGGAGAGAGGAGGAGGTGGGTCAGATGTACCTCTGGGGAGAGGGGAGTGAGGCCACATCATTCCGGGGGGAGGAGGGCGGGGGGGGCGGGGGGGAGTGAGGCTAGATCATTCTCTGGGAGATGGAGGAGGGAGGCGGGTAAGATGCACCACTGGTTGGTGGGGTGGGGGCAGGGGGGGGAGGTAGAGGCCACTCTGCTGGCGATCGGTGGAGTGGAAGGGGGCAGGGGGTTCAAATCAGTCTGGGTAGCAGGGGAGATAGTGGATAAGGGGGACAGTGATGTCTGTGGGGGCCAATACTTCCACTTTTCACTCCTGGGCTGCTTTCTCCACTTCTTGCGGTGCCTGGGAATGATCTGACACAAATGTGCTTTTTCAAATTTTTTTCTCACTGCACATGAGCAGTTCAGAGCTCCGATCATTTCGGACGCACTAAGCCCCGCCCACAGCACGATTCAGACACACAATTGTTTTTCAGGCTAAGTGCGTATGGGGGCGCCTGAGAACAGGCCAAGTCGGATCTGAATTGCGCCCAGATTCAGATCTTAGAATTGAAAATGGTAAAATCAGGTGCTAAATTTGGGAATTTTGTGACCTTCACTCCAATTGTAACAGAATTTTTGCTGAGGTGAATATCTTGTATTCTAATAGCCATTATTAGGATTGGAAACTCTGATAGACTTATTTCTGGAGCTTTCATTATTTGACCACCTGTCTCCAACTATTCAGCCCATGTTCTTGCCATTGGTTATCTAACACCTGTTATCACAACACATTGGCTCGATGTGTCAACCAGAAAGCAAACCAATTCTTTGTTAATGAAAGCAGAAAATGCTGTAAATTCTCAGCCAGTCTGGTGGCATTGTTGGACAGAGAAATAAAAGTTTCAGGTCGATGACCTTTCAGCAGAATTCTTCATAAACCCTTTCAATGATTCTTGATAGTCAATCAAATAGCCTTCACATCTCATCTCCCACCAGCTCTGATAATCTTGTTAAACAGAATTGTCCCAAGAAAATTGAAAAAAAACAGCGTACACAATCTTCATAATATCCTGATGGCTTTTCTTCCAAGTTGCCCGCAGTGGCGTCCTAGAGATCCTAGATTAATCCTAGAGATTAATCTTCATTTCCTGGAGAGCCAGGGAAGTCTGGAGGGTTGGCAACCCTACTCTGTGATGACAGTAATCTTCGCACTCTGTTGGGGGAATCATACAGGCCATTAACCTGATGAAGGAGCAGTGCTCCGAATTCTCATGATTCTAAATAAACCTGTTGGACTTTAATCTGGTGTTGTGAGACTTCTTACTGTGCCCGGTAATAAAGTGGGAAATAGGGAGCAACACTGCCACACTTTATAAAGTGGAGCATTTCTATTTCTACTCATTATTGATTGCAACTTGTTGGAGTTATGAAGCAGAATCTGCTGGCAAGTAGTCTGCTGGATAAGTGCTGCGTCATCAACCATAAACACACTACATGCACTTTGACAACGTGGCAGGTGAGTAAAGCACTAAACAAATTCACAAAATATATAAAATCTTTTACTTCTCAGATCTTGTGCATGACTCAAGATTTTTTGTGGTAGATCATTACATTTCTACTTTATTTTTATTAATATTTTACAGTTGTGTCAAAAATAAGAGTTGAATTGAAGCAAAATGGCAATCTGAAATGGCCAGACTTATAGAATTCAACCTCAACCTGCAAACCTTGTAATTTTGGAAGGTTTTTTTTTGAATTTCCTCTCCCATTAATAATATAAAGAAATATAGACAGGAATGAAATATGACTCTTCATTGTAGAACATTATTTTCCCTATGATAACTTGAGTTTAACATCATTACGACAGAAGTGGCATCAGAAAAATTGTTACAATATTACACAGTAAATTGTTTTTTATTGGCCTATTGGCTTTAGAGGCATTGTTTTCTAGAAGAGAGCGTATAAGTATGTAGGTGAAGAGAGAGAGGTGCAATTCTTGCTGGGTAGTAGCAGAAAGTGTAATTATAGTTGTTGACTGAACTATTGATCCGCTGTTAAAAATTCCTTTCCAATGAGTTACTATGCAATAATTTTTTTCAAGTTCTTAGAGTTAAAAGAAAACAAAGTATATTCCTTGGTAACCTTAAGGTTTACACATCACTTAATGGCATTTGGATTGAATATTTAAATTTGGCGTTCCAAGTACCTCAGTATTTGGCCCCTGATTGGAAAATAAGCATCATATGGAGTAAAATTTATTGGAATTTTTAGGAAGGCATTAAGACTTCAGTCAGCATATATTTCCCAGTTAGCATCTTTATGAGAATTCCTATAAGACAATGCATTCGTTGCAACTTAGATGTTGGTGGCAGCTTGTAAAATTTCAAAGTCACTCAAGATGAGCTAAACCAGAAAAATGCATTGTTGCTGAATGAGATAGGAGTTCCAAAATCACTTGTGATTCCAGTGATCTTGATGGGATAATGCTTGAAAGTGTCCTCCAGTGCAGAATCTGGTGGAGTTTATGGGATTGGGTGGGCACAAGGACATCTTCAGCATCTGGAGTGATGGTAGCGAGTGGGTGGGGTAGGAAGATTTAGTTGGACTGCTGAACTGTGTCCAGTGCTTGGTATGTTTTTTAAATTCATACTATGAAACGATGAATGCAGAGCCTCTTACCAAGAAATTTAGATGCAAAAATCACTGCAGTTTTCATGAGATTTGTTTAAAGGGTGCTTTGAGTTGAAGTTACAGGATTGAGCTGGTGGAACCACAGTAGAATTTTTGGCCCGAGTAATTGTATTTTCATTTTTAAAATGGAACTTTTGCTCATTTTTGAGACAATATGAGATTTTTTTATGAATCAATCCTTCCAGTGCAAGTTTCATGCTATTGGATAGAAACTCGTGCAGTTGAAGTTCTATCTGCATGTTCTGATATTTCAGGAAATCGAAGGCTCCTGTTCAAAATGAGCAAAATATCCCAGTGTCAAGCTCGAATGACCACGCAATGAAAAGTTCCTAATTGGCTGCAAAGTGCCTTGGGGTATCTTGGAGTAATGAAAGGCACTCTACAAGTGCCAATCTTTTTTCCCCTTCAAGCAGTTTAACTAAAAGGGCTTAACAAGTTATTCATCTCAATGCTGTTAATGGAATCTTGCTGTGTGCAAAATAGCTGCCACATTTCTATGTGCCAGACAATGCACTTCTAAAAACAATTAATTGCATGTGCAATGTTTTGTGATTCGATTCTTTCTTCATTCCTTGCTTGTTTAGAAATAAACAGTCTATCTTTCCCAAATATATGAAAAAGAAAGTATTTAAATTAAATATTGGCTCCATAGAAGCAGAAACAGGAGAAATTATTAAATGGAGTGATGAAATGGCAGATGTATTGAACCAATATTTTGTGTCTGTCGTCACTGTAGAAGACACAAGTTGCATGCCATAAATAGAAGGTAACTTAGTGACTTAGAAGAGTGAGGAAATGAAGGAAAGTATTCTGTGGGATCTTCCAGCCTCCCACAGGCGGGAGGTGGTGCATTGTTTGCCAGCAGTGGGTTTCTCTGGTCCTGCCACTGTTAATGGGAATTCCCATTGGTCAGTGAATCCCATCGGCGTGAATGGCTGGAGAATTTCAGCCAATATCACCATTACCATCGCTGAGTCCCCCACTGTCAGCATCCTGAAGGTTACCATTGACCAGAAACTGAACTGGACTAGCCATGTAAATACAAACGCAGTTCCGAGGCTATGAATCCTGCAGTAAGTTACTCACTTCCTGATCACCATCCACTATCTATCTACAAGGCACTTGTCAGGAAAGTAATGGAATACTCTCCACTTGCCCAGATGAGTGAAGCCCCAATAACACTCGAAGTTCAATACCATTCAGGACAAAGCAGCATGCTTGATTGGCATCCATTCCACAAACATTCACTGCATCTACTGCCAGTGCCCAGTGGCAGGAAAACCCTGCAGGAACTCACCAAGGCAGCACCTTAAAATTCAACATCTTTATCGTCCAGAAGGACAAGGGCAGCAGACACACCACCACCTGCAAATTCCACTCCAATCTATCGCCGTGACTTAGAAATATATCATTGTTCCTCACTGTTATAAGAACATAAGAAATAGGAACAGGAGTAGGCCATCTGGCCCTTCGAGCCTGCCCCGCCATTCAATAAGATCATGGCTGATATGTCGTGGCTCAGTTCCACATTCCCGCCCTCTCCCCATAACCCCTAATCCCCTCTCTGATTTCAGACAGGGATTTTCTAGGTTTTTTAAAAATTTATTCATGGAATGTAGGCTCCTTTGGCTAAGCCAGCATTTATTTCTCATCCCTAATTGCCGTTGAGAAGTTGGTGGTGAGTTGTATTCTTGAATTGCTGCAGAGAATGTGGTGTAGATATATCCGTAGGAACTCCCTCCCTAACAATACTACGGATATATCTACACCACATTCTCTGCAGCGATTCAAGAATACAACTCACCACCAACTTCTCAACGGCAATTAGGGATGAGAAATAAATGCTGGCTTAGCCAAAGGAGCCTACATTCCATGAATAAATTTAAAAAAAACCTAGAAAATCCCTGTCTGAAGTCAACAGATCCTTAGCTTATCCATCCCATCCATAATGATTCCAACAGTGGGTGGTTTGGGAAAATCCTGGCCATTGGACCTGGACTTGTGTTTTGGGTAAATCACCAAATGAAAGCAAGTGTGTATTTGTCTTGATACACCCACCCTAAGGCGATGCATTTAGGAACATTCTGGATGCTTCTGATAGTGTTGAACCTACAAAGGTTACCTGACCCTTGGTGACAACTTCAATAGTTCATTAGGGTCGATTATAAACATGACAGTTCCAGAAACTTCGATATGAATATAGATTTCCATTTAAAGCTTTGAATATGACATGTCTTTAATACACATAATATTAGTTTTACCAGATATGTCTCAGTTGATGTTGTATTAACTTTCCCTGAAGCCAGAAAAATGGGAAATTCTAACATAACAATTGTGTACAATGGCTTCTTGTGCCAATAGACCTGTTTCTGGTAGATGGAAATTATACCTTACATGTCTGTCTTGAAAACTGCAACACAAGGCTGGGATCTGGCATATTTGTGCCTCAGCCAAGAGTTTTATCCAAGGGCAGATTTCTGCCAAAGTTATGACAAAATGATGCCTGGAGATCTGTGAATGTTCAGTGTCTTCAGAATTAAGTAGGTTTGCTATGGGTAAAGTATATCAGTATGCAATAGTTATAATCATCGTTTGCATAATGAGGGCTATAATTGGTGAACTGAATTTGACTTATTACATGACTAGCATCAAATAGGAACTTCTACTGATGGTTTTAATCATGCAAGTGACGCATTTCTTTTACTTGTGCATGGAAGGTGAAAATTCTTGTCAAGGCCAACATTTGATTGACCATTCTTAATTGCCCTTGAGCGAGACATAAGAACATAAGAACATAAGAAATAGGAGCAGGAGTAGGCCAACTAGCCCTTCGAGCCTGCCCCGCCATTCAATAAGATCATGGCTGATCTGTCTTGGCGCAGTTCCACATTCCCGCCCTCTCCCCATAACCCTTAATCCCCTCTCTTATCAAAAACCCATCAACCCGCGTCTTAAAAATATTTAGCGAGGTAGCCTCCACCACTTCAACGGGCAGAGAATTCCAGAGATTCACCACCCTTTGAGTGAAGAAGTTCCTCCTCAACTCCGTTCTAAACCGCCCCCCCCTTTATCTTGAGGCTGTGCCCCCTAGTCCTACTATCCTTTCTGAGTGGGAAGAGTCTCTCCACCTCTATCCTATCCATCCCATTCATCATCTTATATGTCTCAATGAGATCTCCCCTCATTCTTCTAAACTCTAATGAGTACAAGCCTAATTTATTCAGCCTCTCCTCATAGCTCAACCCCCTCAACTCCGGCATCAGCCTAGTAAACCTCCTCTGCACTCCCTCCAAGGCCAAAGTATCCTTGTGTAAGTACGGCGCCCAAAACTGCACACAGTACTCCAGCTGCGGCCTCACCAATGCCCTATACAGCCGCAGCAAGACCTCCCTACTTTTATATTCAATCCCCCTCGCGATGAAGGCCAGCATCCCATTTGCCTTCCTGACCACCTGCTGCACCTGCAAGCTGGGTTTTTGCGACTCATGCACAAGGACCCCGAGGTCCCTCTGCACCGTCGCCTGCTGCAGTTTTTCTCCACGTAAGTAATAATCCTTCCTATCATTATTCCTACCAAAGTGGACCACCTCGCACTTGCCAACATTAAATTCCATTTGCCATTTCCTGGCCCATTCGCCCAGCCTATCTAGATCCTTCTGTAGACTCTCACCGCCCTCCGCACAATTTGCCTTTCCACCAATTTTGGTGTCATCAGTAAATTTCGACACCCTACACTCGGTTCCCTCCTCCAGATCATCTATATAAATGGTAAATAGCTGAGGCCCCAGCACCGACCCCTGGGGCACTCCACTAGTCACCATCCGCCAATCCGAATAGCACCCATTGACCCCCCACTCTCTGCCTCCTATTTGACAACCAGTCCTCTATCCACGCTAACACCCTACCCCCAACTCCATGCCCCCTTACCTTCTGCAATAACCTCTTGTGAGGTACCTTGTCAAACGCCTTCTGAAAATCCAGAAAGACCACATCCACCGGCTCTCCTCTATCCACCGCCCTAGACACATCCTCATAGAACTCCAGTAAATTTGTCAGACACGACTCCCCTTTAACGAAACCGTGCTGCGCCTGCTCTATCAAGCAGTTCCCCTCAAGATGCCTCGCTATTTCCTCCTTGATGACGGATTCTAACATTTTACCTACAACAGACGTTAGACTAACAGGCCTATAATTCCCCGCCTTTTGCCTGGCACCCTTCTTAAACAACGGCGTAAGATTAGCCGTTTTCCAATCTTCCGGCACTTCCCCGGAATCCAGCGACGTCTGGAAAATAACCACCAAGGCATCCACTATCACCTCTGCCATTTCTTTCAGGACCCTCGGATGCATTCCATCCGGTCCTGGGGACTTGTCCACAATCAGCCCCTCCAGTCCGTCGAGCACCACCTCTCTAGTAACAGTAACATCATCGAGACCCTCCAGTCCTACCACCTTTCCATCGCTAACATCCGGCAAATTATTCACGTCCTCCTCCGTGAAGACCGAAACAAAAAAGTTATTCAAGACCTCAGCCATTTCCCCATCCCCTACCACTAAGTCCCCCTTCTCATCCTCTAAGGGACCAACGTTCACCCTAGCCAGCCTCTTCCTTTTTATATATTTATAAAAACTCTTGCTATCTTTTTTATATTAAGCGCTAGCCCAGCTTCATAGTTTCTCCTACCCTTCTTTATCAACTTCTTTGTCAATCTTGACATTTAAACCTCTCCCAATCCTCTTCTCGCCCACTACTCTTAGCTACTCTAAACGCCTCCGCTTTTAATTTAACACTTTCCTTCACCTCCTTTGTTATCCACGGCTTATTACCTCTCCTCCTACGGTCCTTTTTGACTATCGGAATAAATTTCTGCTGAGCACCAAGAAAGATCTCCTTAAAGATCCTCCACTGCTCCTCAGCAGACCTACCTTCCAACGCGCTCCCCCAGTCAACGTTCGCCAATTCTTCTCTCATCCTACCGTACTCCCCTCTGTTCAAACAAAGGACGCCTGTCGGGGAACCCACTTTGTCCTCCTCCATCTGCACCAGAGACTCCACCATACAATGATCACTCTCCCCAAGAGGATCCTTCACTGCAAGTTCCCTAATTCTACCCGTCTCATTACATAGCACCAGATCCAAGATAGCTCGCTCCCTCGTCGGCTCCAACACACACTGTTCCAGGAAACTATCCCGGCAGCATTCCAAGAACTCCTCGAGCCCACCACGTCCAACATGGGTCGACCAATCAATATGCAGATTGAAATCCCCCATAACTACGGCCGTCCCATTCCTGCACGCCGCACTTATTTGCACGTTAACAGCCCGCCCCCACCTCCAGATCATTATTCGGGGGCCTATAGACGACACCCACCAGCGTCTTCCTCCCTTTGCTGTTCCTAATCTCCACCCACAACGATTCCACGTTCTGCTCCTTGGCTCCAATATCATCCCTTGCCACCATCTCGATGCTATCCTTAATCAGCAGAGCTACGCCCCCACCTTTTCCCTCCCACCTATCCTTCCTAAACACTTGATACCCCTGGACATTCAGCTCCCAGTCCCTGTCACCTTGCAGCCACGTCTCTGTAATGGCCACCAGATCATATCCAAGACAATGGATTGAGATCCAGAAGTATTACTTAATAATGTGATGAGTCAGTGGTTTGGCAGAGTGCATTCAATACCAACTAATATTGTGCTCAATAAAGTGTGGGAATTGTTGATGGCTCCATCTTTCATGAATTTGGATGAAATAGCATCCTTTGCTCTGTGTATGTGTGAAAGATAACATAAGAACATAAGAAACCAATGGGATGGGTTTGTTTACCTTTCAGTTGGTTGCAATTGTTCATTTTTCTATGAAAAGAAATACAGCAAAATATTCAGTTTAATTGATATGCTCCAAAAAAAAGTTATGTCATTAAATATTATCAGTTGATCACAATTCTCTCTACAATGTATTTGTTCATGAATTTACTTAAAGGAGTACCACTCCACAGACAAAGTCTTTTATGGAAAAATAGGACACAGTAATATCATTCACATTGACCCTTCTAATGTTTCAACTGTCGAGAATGTGTGTTTAACCCCTAATCTAAGATTAGGAAAGTCCAGGATTATCTCTGATGTGTATGCTACTTTGGCTAAGTTAAAATACTCAGAAGAGTTACCATTTGATTGATGTAGTGGAATATGATTAGTGTTCATTTAATTTTACCCCATCAAGCATCAGCATTTTCAGGAGAAAGTGGAGAAAATAGGTGGAAAGTAGATAGAAGCACAAGTTATTCTGCACTCATTTCATACAAACTGTATATTCATAGCTGGCTGCAGTAAGTAAGCAGGGAAATACAAATCCTGCTATTTGTTGTGGCTTACTCTCTACTCCCTACTGGGTGAGTAAAGGGCAAAGAATGCACCAGTGTGGGCACATCTATTTCATCACTAATTGGCAAGATGCTTTGAAATGTCATTCATAAGCAGGTAACACAATCTCTTCAGTTCAACTGAAAATACATTTTTATGACAATAATTAAGGCAATACAAAAGTTGGGGTTATTAGTGTGAGTACAACAGTTTCTGCTGCTGCTTCAGCAGTGTCATTAGGAAGACCAATGTTTATTGCCCCTGAGAAAATCGTGGGTAGCTTTCTTCTTGAGCCAGTCCAGTCTTTGCAGTGAAAGTGCTCCCACAAGGCTATCAAGTATCATTCCAGAACTTTAACCCAGCATCCCAAGGAGGGTACAACAACAGCAACTTACATTTATTAATGTCTCTATCATGGTAAAATGTGTCAAGGAGCACAATCTTACCACCCATTTACATCACCCTCCTGCTGCAGCGAGGTCGGAGAATTTGGCAGCTAGCCAAATCTCCATTCACCGTGACAGGATGGGAAAATCCCAGCTCAGTGAACAATGGTAAGATTCCTAGCTTCATGCTCTTACTAAATGTCACATACTCTTCAATATTCAGGTCCTAATCTCTATAATCCTGCAACCATATGTCTATAATGACTATTAGATTATACTTACTCATTTCTATTTGTGCTCTCAATTCATCCATTTGGTTTCAGACACTATGTGCATTAAGATACAGCCTTTAGTTTTGTCCTTTTATCATTTATGTAATCCTTAGCCTTATCTGCTGAATTATTCTTAGTTTGTACATCCTGGACTCTGCTCCATCCTGTCATAGTCTGTTTATCATTTCCCACATTAACAACTTCCTCTTTTGCCTTCTCTTTATCTGATTTACTACGTTTTTCAAAATTTTATGGAAATTCATAAAATTCCCCTGACAGTGAAAAAATATTGGAAGAGTCTCTTACAATGTGAGTGACACCACTGCACTAACAACAATCCCACACAGATCCTATCCCTGTAACCCCATGAGTTAACTTACTAATCCTCCTGACACTAAGGAGCAATCTAGCACAGCCAATCAACCTAACCCGCATGTCTTTGGACTGTGGGAGGAATACGCAGCATCCAGAGAAAACCCATGCAGACACGATGGGGGCAATTCTAGCAGCACAATGGGCCTAGAGACATCGGGGTCAGAAGCCATTTAGCAGGCTGTCCGCTAGGGGGGGCATGGCCTCCGAGCATCTCCATGGCAAAGTGTTTTGGAGACATCAGCTCCATACTGGAAATCGTCATGGAGTTGATTTAGATATTGAAATTAACATTCACAGCCCTGAAGCCACCAGACCTGTTAGCATCTCCCTCCTGCCAGGATTTGTTCCCTCCAGCAGGGGTTACAATAACTTCCCACTAACAGGAGAACAGACAGCCTGACCCCACTGGAGGGAACAGAGGACATGGAGGGCACCCCAGGAGGTTGGGGATAAAGGGTGTGGCCCCTTGGGTAGTGCCAGGCTAGCCTCTACCAGCCAAGGGGGCAGGGCCAGAAGGGGCAGTGCCTATTTGGGGCAGGACGAGAGGGGGCTGTGCCTTTTGGGGGCAGGACCTACAGGCGCGTTCCGCTGCCACTCTGAACAGGGATCAGTGGCAGGGGGAAGAAGGACAGTGATCGGGGCTGGCCTGAGGGATGGGGGGCAGGGGTGAGGAGAGGGGGCTGTTGGAGCTGCTGGAGGTGGAGGTGGCATCGAGACTGCTGGGAACGAGGTGGTCAGGGACTGCCGAGGGTCAGGATTACGACAGATGTGTTTATCCTGGATATCTCTGGCATCCAGGATCATGTGCTGCAGCCTTGCCACATCACCTGTCCTTCCATCCTTAATATGTTTTAATTAATTACTTAACAATATGATGCACTTATAGGTCTAATACAGAAGGTCTACTACAGATAGGAAATATACAGTAAATGGCAGAACCCTTAGGAGTATTGATAGACAAAGGGATCTGGGTGTACAGGTACACAGGTTACTGAAAGTGGCAACGCAGGTGGAAAAGGTAGTCAAGAAGACATATGGCATGCTTGCTTTCATTGGCTGGGGTATTGAGTTTAAAAATTGGCAAGTCATGTTGCAGCTTTATAGAATGTCAGTGAGGCTGCACTTGGAATATAGTGTTCAATTCTGGTCACCACACTACCAGAAGGACGTGGAGGCTTTGGCAAGGGTACAGAAAATATTTTCCAGGATGTTGTCTGGTATCGAGGGCATTAGCTATGACGAGAGGTTGGAGAAACTTGGTTTGTTCTCACTGGAGTGATGGAGGTTGAGGGGAGACCTGATAGAAGTGTACAAGATTATGAAAGACATGGACAGAGTGGATAGTTAGAAGCTTTTTCTCAGGGTGGAAGAGGGGCATAGAGGGCATAGGTTTAAGGTGTGAGGGGCAAGGTTTAAAAGAGATGTTCAAGGCAGATTTTTTACACAGAGAGTGGTGGGTGCCTGGAACTTGTTGCTAGGGGAGGTAGTGGAAGCGGATATGGTAGTGACTTTTAAGGGGCATCTTGACAAGTACATGAATAGGATGGGAATAGAGGAATATGGTCCCTGGAAGCGTAGGGGGTTTTAGTTAAGCCAGTTTAGTTAAGGCCTGTGCAGGCTTGAAGGGCCGAAGGGTCTATTCCTGTGCTGTAATTTTCTTTATAGAACATAGAACAGTACAGCACAGTACAGGCCCTTTGGCCTTGATGTTGTGCTGAGCTATGTCCGAACCCAAGGTCAAGCTATCCCACTCCCTATCATTCTGGTATGCTCCATGTGCCTATCCAATAACCACTTGAAAGTTCCTAAAGTGTCCGACTCCACTATCACAGCAGGCAGTGCATTCCACACCCCAACCATTCTCCTGAGTAAAGAATCTACCTTCGACATCCCTTCTATATCTCCCACCATGACCCTTATAGTTATGCCCCCTAGCTACATCTACCAGAGGAAATAGTCTCTGAACGTCCACTCTATCTATCCCCCTCATCACCTTATAAACTTCTATTAAGTCGCCTCTCATCCTCCTCTGCTCTAAAGAGAAAAGCCCCAGCTCCCTCAACCTTTTCTCATAAGATCTATCCTCCAAATCAGGCAGCAGCCTGGTAAATCTCCTCTACACTCTCTCCAATGCTTCCACATCCTTATTATAGTGAGGTGACCAGAGCTGCACACAATATTCCAAATGTGGCCTCACCAAGGTCCTGGATAGTTGCAGCATAACCCCATGGCTCGTAAACTCAAATTCCCCTTTAATAAAAACTAACACACTATAAGCCTTCTTCACAGCTCTATCCACTTGAGTGGCAACGTTCAGAGATCTGTGGATATGAACCCCAAGATCTCTTTGTTCCTCCACGTTCCTCGGAACCCTGCCGTTGACCCTGTAATCCACATTCAAATTTGTCCTACCAAAATAAATCACGTCGCACTTATCAGGGTTAAACTCTATCTGCCACTTTTCTGCCCAGCTCTGCATCCTATCAATGGCTCTTTGCAGCCTACAAGAGGCCTCCAGCTTATCCACTACTCCACCAATCTTGGTGTCATCAGCAAATTTACTAACCCACCCTTCAGCCCCCTCTTCCAAGTCATTGATAAAAATCACAAATAGCAGATGACCCAGCACTGATCTCTGTGGTATACTGCTGGTAATTGGCCTTTAGTCTGAAAATTTTCCTTCCACCACCACCCTTTGTCTTCTATGAGATAGTCAGTTACTTATCCAATCGGCCAAATTTCCTTCTATCCCATGCATCCTTCCCTTCTTCATGAGCCTACCATGGGGAACCTTATCAAAAGCCTTATTAAAATCCATGTATATGACATCAACTGCTCTATCTTCATCTACACACTTAGTTACCTCCTCAAAGGATTCAAATTTGTGAGACAAGACTTACACCTCACAAATCCGTGCTGACTATCCCAGATTAGGTTGCATCTTTCCAAATGGTCATAAATCCTATCCCTCAGGACTTTTCCATTAACTTATTAACCACTGAAGTAAGACTAACTGGCCTATAATTACCAGGGTCATTCCTATTTCCTTTCTTGAAGAGAGGAACAACATTCGCCACTCTCCAGTCCTCTGGCACTATCCCCATGGACAGCGAGGACCCAAAGATCAAAGCTAAAGGCTCTGTAATCTCACCCCTAGTCTCTCAAAGTATCCCTGGATATATCCTATCTGGCCCAGGGGACTTATCGACTCTCAGGTTTTTCAAAATTGCTAATACATCTTCCCTCAGAACATTTATCTCCTCCATCCTATCAGCACTCACAAGTTCTTTGTTCTTTGTATACTTTTTTCCTTTTTTATGCAGTTTATTACCCTTACCACCAGTTCATGTACTACTAAACCTTGGGACTGGAATAGACATTAACCACCTGCCAGATACTCACCAAACAGTAGTTCCTTTCCCTGCAGTGGAGAAAGAACCAATCCCAGAGTGTACAAAGGGTAAAAAAGTCAAATGGAAAGGAGTCAAGAGAAAGTAAAATAAACTTTGAGGGGAGAAAGGAATCATAGCAAACAGGAAGGTTAAAATGTTCTAGATATTTTTAAATGGTGGGAATGATCCAGTCTCAGAAGAGATCATGTGATGAAGCAGAGGTCAGCTTCGATATTTCTGGATGAAAGGTCACAGACCTGAAATGTTAACTCTGTTTCTCTCTCCACAGATGCTGGCAGACCTATTGGATAGTTTCAGTATCTTTTGTTTTTATTTCAGATTTCCAGCATCTGTAGTATTCTGCATTCCTGATATTTACAAACAGACAGGGAAGGATTGGGATGGGGTATGGGGATGGGGAGGTTTCTGAGTCACTACTAAACTCAAAACTGCAGGTAATTAGATGGTTCTATAATAGTTCAGGTTAGAAACTTTAAAGTGTTTTATGAAGCTCACCTGAACCATGAGGTTTTTGGGTGGCACAGTAGCACTGTGGTTAGTATTGCTGCTTCACAGCTCCAGGGACCTGGGTTCGATTCCCGGCTTGGGTCACTGTCTGTGTGGAGTTTGCACATTCTCCTTGTGTCTGTGTGGGTTTTCTCCAGGATCTCCAGTTTTCTCCCACAGTCCAAAAATGTGTGGGTTAGGTTGATTGGCCATGCTAAAATTGCCCCTTAGTTTCCTGAGATGCATAGGTTAGAGGGATTAGTAGGTAAATTATGCAAGGATATGGGTGGGATTGTGGTCAGTGCAGGTTCAATGGGCCGAATGGCCTCTTTCTGTGCTGTAGGGATTCTATGATTTTTACGTCTTGAATTTAGCAAGGATACCATGAGATGTATTACTTCAGGTGTGATTCAAAAGACATACCAGAGAGCTTTTATCAAACAAAGTTTATTTAAGAACATAGTTAACATGTATAATAAGAAAATTAGCAAGAACTTTTATCAATTACAAGAAACAAGACGACCACTATTATGTGTAACTCCTACTGGATATCTTTAAGGTATTTTCCAGCACTGCTGCCTCACAGTGCCGGGGACCTGGGTTTGATTCTTGGCTTGGTCACTGCCTGTGTGGAGTTTGGATATTCTCCCTGTGTCTGCAATGGTTTCCTTTGGCTGCTCTGGTTTCCTCCCATACTTGATGGTTTGATCGAGCAGACGCAGCACGGATTCATTAGGGAAAATTGTGTTTGACGAATTTATTGGATTTCTATGAGGATGTGACTAGTGCGGTAGACAGAGGGGAACCGGTGGATGTGGTGTTTTTAGATTTTCAAAAGGCGTTTGATAAGGTGCCTCATAAAAGGTTGTTACAGAAGGTTAGGGTGCACGAAGTTGGGGGTAAGGTGTTAGCGTGGATAGAGCTGTTCTTATGTTCCAATGATATGCAGGTTATGTTGATTGGCCATGCTAAATTGCCCCTTAGTGCTGGGGGTTAGCAGGGTAAATAAGTGGGATTACAGGATAGGGTCGAGATGGGATTGTGGTCAATGCAGATTCGATAGGCTGAATGGCCTCCTTCTGCACTGTAGGGATTCTATGAAACAGGTTCTCCTTTGTCCATGTTCCAATTAAAACCAAAACCCATAGACAATAGAAGAAAACAGGTTTCACAGGTTTAACACAGCACAGACTAATGCTCACTTGATACTGGGATCAAGGCCGTTAATTGAATTCTGCAATCCAATGTTCTTGAGACTCAGAACAGCTTTCCAAAGCACAGATTTGTTACTGCAGCATGGCAACAAGCCTATCTTTCAGCTAACTGGTAACACTTTCAAAGTAAAAGAGAGAGAGAAAGAGACTTATTTTCCAGCTTGCTTCTCAGGCTGCCTTTAACACCATAGCCAAACCAAAACTGAAAGCAGAAAAACTCCAGTCACCTGACCTGCCCACAGTTTTTTTTCCCTTTTAGCATTGACATCATCCAAGGCTGTGGCCATGATTTAAAAAACCTCTTAAAGGTACACTAACCTCACACTTGATCAATAGTCAGCCAAATTAAGAAGCAATTCACAGACTGGAAGACCAGTGCTGGTGTGCCATAGTCAGAGAGCAGGGGGAAAGAGAGATTGTCAGTCAGGACACTCATTATTGGATAGAAGATCAAGGGAGAGCACAGGTAGAAAGTCAGGAATGATCATGCATGGAAAGTCAGGGAATGTTGTGGGTGGAGGGTCTAGGGAAATCGTGGGTGGAAAATCAGAGGAGATTATGGGGGGAAGATCAAGAGATATTGTGCGTAGAAAGTCAGTGGAGACTATAAGTGGAAGTCAAGGGATATTGTGGTTGGAAGCTCGGGGGGCAGATCATGGAGCTCAGGGGGGCAGCTCATAGATTGGAGGTCACGGGGAAATGTTGTGGATGAAAGATTTGAAGTGATGATAGATGACAGGTGATGGAGGGGCTTGTGGATTTTAGAAGGTGATTGTGGAGGTCAGAGTGGATATTGGATCATGGTGGGCGAGGGTGGCCAGTCATGGGTATGGAAGCAGGTTTACTTCAGAGATGGGGGAATGGCAGGATATCTATTCCTCCTGGCCCACAAGCAGGGAAGTCATTTACCCTGCTAGACCTCACTCTGGTAGTACGACATCAGAGAATTCTGGCCACTGTTATAATGGCCTGCTTACATTAATGATTGCACAGACGCCAGCGAGTAGCTTACTCTCAGGTAGCTAAATAAGTCACTGTTAAACTTAAAAGTTAATGCGCTGGAACTGGGTTGTGTTTACTCTTCAGTTTTTCTGAATTTAACAACAGATACGTCCTTGGCTGACCAATTTCTTTTTCCTGTGAGCATTCCTGTGAGCAGATGGAACCTGTCGACAGGAGGACTACCCATCGAATCATGGAATAAAATCATAAAATCCTTACAGTGCAGATGGAGGTCACTTGGCCCATCAAGTCTTCAATGGCTCTCCAAAGAGCATCTTACCGAGGCATACTCATAACTAATCTACCTAAACTGCACACCTTTGGATGCTAAGGGGCAATTTATCATGGCCAATGAAGCTAACATGCACTTCTTTGCACTGTGGGAGGAAACCAGAACACCCGGAGGAAACCCACATAGACATAGGAAGAGTGTCCCAAGGCTGGATAGAAACCCGGGTCTCTGGCACAATGAAGCAGCAATGCTAACCATTGAGCCATGTGCCACCATGTTGCATTACAGGGCAGATAGGGTTTTGCCATTATAAGATGTGGACACATTTATTTGTATTGTGAAACATTAACGTAACATTTTTCCATTGTAAATGTTAATGCACAAACAATGACATGAAACTTGTGACACAGGAAATAAGATTAATTATGAACAGGAAATGTGTACCGTGTAGAAACATTTCAAGGGGCGGCTTGGCGGCACAGTGGCTAGCATCGCTTCTTCACAGCACCAGGGACCCGGGTGTCACTAGCAAGGGTAAATGCATGGGGATAGTGGAATAGGGCCTGGATGGGATTGTGATTGGTGCAATGGGCCGAATGGCCTAATTCTGCACTGTTGGATTCTATGAATCCATAAGCATGTTGTACCTATATATTGATGTATGTGGATGACTGACTGATAGCTGCAACCTCTTGGCAGGTGAAAAAGCTGAGGATGAACCACAGGAAGAAGAGCTGTGGATTATCAGTAAGCAGATAGTGGAAAAGGCTGTTTGCCAAGCTGTGGAGCAATATTCCCAGGAGAGGAAACAAGATGAGAAGAAAGCAAAAGCAAAGAAGGATTCTCTTCTGCAGGCATCGAACTGTTCTGAGCAACAGAAAAAGAGGAACTAAAAGACAGAAAACACTCAAGGATCCCTTGTGGTTAGCCATGTGTTTATGTTTCGAGATGTAAATACTATACATAAGCATAGTTACATTCCTTCAGATAACAGAAAAGAGCCTTTTTTTTAATATTTGACTGCATTCTTTAATTTTTGACCAACATTCCTAATATAGTTTGTGAATTAATGAAGGAAAACCAACAATACAAATTTTCTTATTTGCAAAATGTTGCTGCAGGAAAATCAGTTTTACATGTAAATCTCTTCAATATGTAAAAATGAGGAAATCTTTTGAATTGTGGATATCAGAAATGGAATTAATTGTGATGTGTATATACTATGAATTCATTAAGTTAGAAAAAGCTAATGTAAAGTTATTAAATTATTGTTAAAAATTAAGTTCTCATTCTGTCACAAATTTGAACCATGTCTTCCATATAGAATTTCCCTTTGTTCCACTCTTACTGTGATTTTCATTTCATATTTTTCATATATTTCCTTTGAGTTTATATATTTCTCTCCGATGGTGTTCATAGTTGGAGGCTATTTAAATACTGTGACTGCAACAGCATATCAGAGGCTGGGAATTCTCAGACAGTAACTCACCTCTTGATTCCCTAAAGCATGCCCACCATCTACAAGGCACACATCAGGGATGTGATGGAATATTCTCCATTTGCCTGGATGAGTATAGTGCCAGTAACAGAAGCAGCAAACTTGATTAGCACCCCATCACTCATTCCCTCTACCATTGGTACAGAGTGACAGTATCTGTAAGATATACTCCCACAGTTCATCAAGCCTCCTCCAATAGTACCTGCAACCTCTATCACTTCAGGAAACAAGGGCAGCTGGCACATGACAACAGCAGCCCCTGCAAATCCTCCTCCAAGCCATACCCCATCCTGCCTTGGAACTACATCACCATTCCTTCAATGTCATTGAGGAAAAATCCTGAAATGCCCTTGCTATCAGCACTATGGGTGAACCTGGACCAGATAAACCATGTAAGGGTGTAAAGAAGGCAACCACTCCTGCCTTCTCAAGGGCAATTGGGAAAAGATAATAAATGCTGGCCTTACCAGTGATGGTTACTTACCATAAATGAACAAAAAAATTCCTAAAGAATAACAGTAATGCTTTTTCCAGTTGGGTAATTATATCAGGGACATTAATTTGCATGAGATAAGTCAAATTCCATTTTTTATTAAATGGTATAATAGTATTTTTACTGATACTTTAGACTTTAAATTCCATAACTGTGTCTATTATTCTGTGAAACGAAATAAATGCCCTTTGTTTTATGTATGTATTCCTTTACCTTGCAAATGAGTTGTTATCCTCTATCCATTTTAAAAATGATATTGGAAACCAAGAAGATATACAAGATGCTCCAGTTAGATTTCAGAAGCATGCAAACCCATTGTTTCTTGCTTAAATATAGTACAATCTGGACAGGGAGCATTGGGGAACATTGAACAGAACATGGATCCATCAAACCATCACTGTTGTTCAGCATCAAAAATTCTGGCTGTGCTGACTTTAGAAGGGAAGATGGATCTGGTGGGATAGAATCATAGAATCACAGAATCTCAACAGTGCAGAAGGAGGCCATTCAGCCCATTGAGTCTGCACCGACCACAATCCCACCCGTCCCCTATCCCTGTAGCCCCACATATTTACCTGCTAGTTCCCATGACAGTAAGTGGCAATTTAGCATAGCCAATCAACCTAACTCGCACATCTTTGGACAATCCATTAATCTTAATGGAAGACTGGTTTGTCTCCGAAGCAAGTATGTATTTATTAACACTGAAAGCAATAATTACCCCTTTGTTGAAAAGTGGATGGAGAGGTTAAAACATAACCTCCCAAAAATTGACATTAAGATTTATATTTCCCTATCTGGATAAATACATTATACATATGCCTTCAAATAGTTGACATCTACATCAGTGTTGTTAATGGCAGTGTTGCAGTGCTTGTTACAGTATCTATTGTGAAATTGGTCTGCAAGCTGCCAAACTGGCATCACAAGGTAAGGCACTGCCTGAGTTGCTGCAGTGTTTAGAAAAAGGCATTTGCATAACTCGGAGGTCACTTGAAAAATAACGTTCCAAAGTGATGTGGATCCTCTGTTCATGGACTACGATTCCCCAAAATGGTAGATTGCTGATCTCATCAAGATTATTAGATGATCAGGAGAACATTATCGGGGAGAGGATGTCCATTGATTCCTCAGTAGGACCCTAGCTTTCACAGCCTGGTGGTCAACATAGAGACAAGTACCATTTTTGGCAAAACCACAATCCCAGCCAAGTGATTTTTGTTAAAGCACTCTGGCAAGGATAAATATACATTTAAGAAAGCAGATTACATTGTTGTTTTAGTGTAACACACTCCAGGTATATCCACAGCAATATAAATGCATGATTAAAGGCAAAAACTCTTAAGAATCCAAAATATGACTAGTCCTGGAATGATCTTAAATATATTGAGGTAATAACACAAAATTACATTTCCACAGTTAAAAATCTTTTGCAGTTACAGTTTTTAGTTTAAGAGGAATCATCTTGAAGTGCATCTTTGCATCATGTACCACTGTTGCGTATATACATATGATCTGAATTGGTTAACATGTCCTTGAGTGCCTGCTCCATATCTACTTGGAGTATTAATCAATCCAGTTCTGAATCCCTGAGTCATTCCCGGTCCGGGTCTTCCAATGCCCTGACTAAAAGTGCCTCCATATGAAACAGCTCCATAATTGAGCTCTAAGCCATAAGGTCTACTTGGTAGGATGACTGGGTTGATGTTTTTACCTGGCGTGTTGAAGAAAAACTCAGGAGGAGGACTGGTTGGTTTTGCTGGGGTAGAGGTATTAGGGTTCATTTCGTCCAGCTGAAACTGTTGGAACATTACTATGATCTAAGGGATTCCATATGTTGCTCGGGATTGAACCAGTAACCAGTGATGGCCTAACCCAATTGTCTTTAAAAGTCTGAACAGCTAAAGTTTTAATGAATGTGGAGAGGCGATTAGTCACGTGTGCCAGCACCAACTGTTCATTCGCATCTCTCCTGATCCGCACATGTACAGAACCAGCCAGAGTTCCAAATCCAAGGGTCCAAAAATGCTCATTCCTCACTTCAAGAACACCATCTAGAGTTGGGACCTCTCTTAAAAGTTTATCCAACTGGCCAATCACATGAGAAGGTGTTGTCTGAAGTAGCACCTTTCCACTGTAAACACTCATAGGGTACATGGTGCCAAATGTCATAACAGCAATGGCTATAGCCGAGGCTGTGTCCACTGCAAAATATTTATTTATTTCAATCAGCATATAGGTGATGCAGACTGCCAATGCTCTTGCAAGGTCTATTAGGACAAATGGTTTCGTGTGAGGAAGCAAAATACTGCTTAAACTTGGAATTAATCCACATAAACTTTGGCTTAGATCAGTGATATGTTCCTGGAGCCAACTTGTACTAGCAGCTTCAGAGACATAAGCCAAAAGTCTTGTTCCTTAAAGACAGCATGGTAAGCAAATTGAAGAACAGGGCCACAAAGGTACTGACAATAAGACAGAATTTCAGGTGGTTCTAGAAATTGCTCCACGTTTTCTTTGAGTATAAAGAAACTGAACTGTGCCAGGACAGTGGCAGTGAACACTACTAATGCTTCAAAAGAGGTTTGACATGAAATGGGTGTGCCATTATTGGCTGATTTCATTTGCCAAGATTTTATCCTGACAGATAATTAGACCAAAGTGACCTTTTCTCCAGTATC
Source organism: Carcharhinus amblyrhynchos (assembly GCF_965287045.1). NCBI lineage: Eukaryota > Metazoa > Chordata > Chondrichthyes > Carcharhiniformes > Carcharhinidae > Carcharhinus > Carcharhinus amblyrhynchos. The sequence continues at coordinate 80,134,485 of NC_137331.1, read as the reverse complement.
ACCCAAACTTCACTGTTGCCTTCAAAAGCAAAGTTGAGAGGAAAGTTGCTGGAATGAGACACTGTTAAACATTTGGGGTTTGGTGTCAGGCGTCTAGGTATTATGCAGGAAGTGGTTCAATGATCTCGGCAGAGCAGGAAAGGTGAGTGTAATGACACATTCACCTCAAACCCCTCAGTCTGCCTTCTTAACCCTACTCCACACATCACTCTTCACACCAAATTGCAGATACATCCAATCCTGTTATGCGCTTACTCACATTTCTAATTGTCAATCTACCAATAACATCCACCCTCGTCCTTTTACTTTGTTATAATGACCCTCAACAATACTCACTGTCATTCTGTTCAGCATGTCCCATACTCTAACTCCTAGGTCTCTTCTTTCTCTCCTTGGAGAAGAGAGTGCAGAACATTAGGGTAATACAGAGAATCTCAAACTTGAAAGGTACAGAGGAGCAGGGGCTGGAAACCCATGGAATCTTGGATATCTGCTAATTGGAATTGGATGTCTGGCATCTACATGGCACATAACACTCGCTCATGTTGACTTGTGTCAACAGCAAGTGAACTATGATCATATACCCAATGATAACAGAACATTCTTACTTGGATGAAGAATTTTGAAATGGTGCTGACTTTGACAAGTGCTGCTAAAATTTGGTGACAAGGTCCAGATGGCAGAAGATCTTTTCCCAGCAAATGTCTGCCACCACCTGTTGCAAGACCTTGAACTTCCTGAGATATTGGTGTTCCGTCATGCTGAGGAAGGTTGTCCTCTTTTTGTACCCCTATGTGCTGGATATCCTCTTTTTAGGCTTCCACCAAGGATGATTTGTTTCTGCTCTGGTTCAATGAGTACTGAGATGACTGCCACATTGGGAGGAATGCTGTTTGAAGGATTGGGTGGGTGAATTAGTTGAATGTTTGTGCACTATGATATAGTTTCTTACTGTGCTCAGTGCTTGCTCGATTAAACTTTCCCATTTTGGTTGATCACAAGTCAAGGACTCCAAATCTGCTTTGAAAAACCTACAACATTACAAATTTACAACTCTATAAACGCGTCAGTAATAGAAGCTTTACCCAACTCACACCTCTTAATCTTGTCCAAATAGACATACGGGCATTGACAAAATAGATAACAGAAAGAATAACTTGCTATGACTAAGTGTAAATAAAGCAAGGTATTCGCTTCGTTTTACTCTACCTAACAGACCACTGCAAAGCTTTACATTTGGAAGTGGTGGAACTCAGCCGAGCATTCATAATGAGCGCAAGTGTAAAAGTGCATCTCTGCCATCTTCTTCTGCTGGGCCTGTAAAGGGATACACCATCACTGGTACGCGACCAGCCACAGCCAACACTCCCGCTTTCTTACCCCTGCAGGGAAAAGTAACCTGTGGCTGGTAGTGTACCAGTGATGGTATATCGCTTTACAGGCCCAGCTTTGTCCTTCTCCAGTGTCTCCTCTTGGAGCTGTCCCTGATCTTGCTGCCGGTTTTCATGTGGATCCACTGTGGAATCGGCCAGTTCTGCTTCATCTTCTTAGTGAGGAATCACTTGATCCTGAAGGTTTGGTGGGATGGCATGGCCGCACGTCCACCCTGGGAGGAGGGATTCATTCCTCCGGTGGGGAGGAGGGATCGCCCGGCGAGTGGCAGTGGACCCCCCTGTACCCCCCCCAATCAGCTGAGCCCCCTCTTCCCCCCTCAACCAGAGACCCGTCTGCGCCCCCTCCTGCGCGCCTCCCGCCCACCCACCCCCCGGAGGATGATCTGTGTCAGACATCTACTCTCTCCGCTTTCTGCTTTTTTTCTGCAACTGGTTTTAATGACACATCACACAAACAACTAAATATACGTAAGTCAAATCCACACAAATGTAGTCAGGAACAGGAGGCACAGAATTAATGTGAATGGGTAGTCTCTAATTAACATTCAAGGCATTTTCTTCTTGCATTTAAGCCATGTAAGTCATTCCCTATATCCTTCCTGTAGAAACACATTTTAATAAAGTAAATTGAGTTGATCATAAATTAAAAACACAACTTATTAATGACATCACAATCATATGTGCATTTGTCAAAGTTCCACTGATGTCAACATCAGTAAGTAGTCCAGTGATGGTTGTTTCTAAAATCCAAAATTTTGAAGACTATTTCTTTGTCCAGAATTTGTTATTAACAGTCAACTTTAAATTCACCTTCAAATTGCTCCTCTTTTGTTCCAGCTCTTTTGGGAACACGTTTGCGCAATCTTTCTTTCCTTTCAGCTTCTGGCAGAAAAGAAACATCGACTGGCATCATATTAATTTTTTTAGGCTCCTTGTATTGGATATTGATAGTGGACCCATCAGGTCGAACCACCAAAACAGGATACAGCCTGGCATAGACCTGCCTTCCAATTCCTTGGAATTGTTCCACCTGGGTACGCTGACACAGGACACACAGCAGGAAGCAATCTTCCAGAAGGCACAAACTGCCACAGCCCAGCGGTCCGGGTGCGCTGCCTCCAATTTTTTTCAAACTGCGTATGTGCAGTTCAGAGATCTGAACGGTCTGGCAGCGCTAAGCCCTGCCCATAGCACAGATCAGATTGGAGCCGGCAAGAAGTGTAGAGGTGCACTGGAACAAGGATTCCAGGCTCGGATCCATATTACACCTGGATCTGACCCTTCGGCTCCAACTGGTAAAATCGGACCCCTGCTGACTTGTATTATTTAATATTGTACTGATGGGCATCAAGATCAACACCCATCTCTGAAGCCCTGTGATCCCCTAGGGAAGGTACTTCCCTTTTTGAACCAGATATTATAGTAAGGACATGGTGATCAGTCAGCAGGTTGAATTTTCTACCAAACAGGTACTCATGGAGGTTTGCAGATGCAGACGATTACAGATGCCTCTTTCTCAAGTTGGGATTAATTTTGCCCTGAATTTGTTCATACACGAAGCATATACTGCAGGTCTTTCCATTCTGTCTTCCATTATATGAGAAAACACCACAATTAATCCTGTGGTGAGACATCACACACTAACCTGTGGATCTTAGTAGGACAAAATGCCATCAAGAGTCAGTTCTTCCATCTCTTCTTCAAATGCCTCCTGGCACTCCAGAGACAACTGCCAAATCATTCTACCTTTGAGCAGTTGATAAAATGGGGCAAATGCGCCATAGGTACTTCTGGCTCAATTGGCCTGCCACTACTTCCATAAGGTATCATCAGTTTGCTGTCTTCCCACTGCTCTAATGCAGCCTAGAGTTTCTGGCGTAGGGATTTTGATGTAGCACTGTCCATGTGATTCCATGACCCCTCCCCACCTCATTCCCCATTCCATTGGACTCAATTAAATTCCACCCATTATCCCATCATTATCACATTGCTGTTTCTGGGAGCTTGCAGTACACAAGTTGCTTGTTGCATTTCCTACATTACAAAAGTGACAACGCTCAAAGTAATTTATTTGCTTTAAAATCATTTAGGATGTCCTGGGATCATGAAAGGGATTATATAAATGCAGGTCATTCTTTCACATGTACCATGGCTAACCCAGCAAACTTATAAATCTTTGGGCACTAAGGGGCAATTTAGCATGGCCAATCCACTTAACTTGCATATCTTTGGATGGTGGGAAGAAACCAGAGCAAACCAACACATACAGTTACCCAAGGCTGGAACTGAACGCTGGTCCCTGGTGTTGTGAGGCAGCAGTGCTAACCACTGCGCCACTGCGCCACCTTAAATCTTGATGCAGAATGTAAATAGTTTGCTTGTCTTTCATAAACTAGATTAGGGAAAAGACCAGCTGTGAAAGAAATCTGTGCTTTCTATAGTTCAAAACCTTGCATATTGCCAACAGCCCTGCATAGCTCACAATCCAGTAACATAAATCATAGAATTCCTATAGTGCAGAAAGAAGCCATTTGGCCCATAATTCTGCCCAGGACCTATCGCTGTAACCACACTTATTTACCCTGCTAATTCCCCCAGACGTTAAGGGGCAATTTAGCATGGCCAACCAACCTAACCTGCACAACCTTGGACTGTGGGAGGAAACTGGAGCACCCAGAGGAAACCATGCAGACATGGGGAGAATGTGCAGACTCCGCATAGACAGTTATCCATTGAATCCACGTCTCTGGTACTGTGAGGTAGCGGTGAGTAATGTGCCACCCTCTGTTTCTGTGCAAATGATACATGCAATACCATTTTAGACCACAAGATGACAGTATCACACTTCCAAAACTGGAATCTCCAGAATTGATTCGTAACATGGATTAAGCGAGTCTTCCTGAAAGAGCCAGGATTAATCTTTAACTACTCCTGCTATTAATTTTAATCATTTTTATTTATACTTATATAATGCATAGTTCTTCCACCTGGCATAAGTGGTACCCTTCTGCCAACTTATAACTTAACTGATCACCATAGTTAATATTTTAAAATGAATCTGCGTGCAGTGGGACAGTAAAATCATTTTTGTCTCAAGGGATCAGCTCTGAGTCTGACATTGCAAACAGAATGTACAAAAATAAAATCTGATATTCAGGACAATCTCCAACTTAGCCCCGTTGATCTACACTTCTGATGTGCCCAATCAGTAAACACACCAAATGGTGTGGCACAGATTCGCTGACCAGGAAACTTTCACATTAGATCCCGTCCCTGCTGAATTAGCTGATCCCAAAAACTGTGGCCTAAGTTTCTCCAGACCAGCCATGGTGCTCTTTTTTCATCAATACCCAAAGGCCGCTACTGGGTGTCGACATTAGGCATGGATTTGACGTCTCATTGACTGTCAATGTTCATTGTTAAGCGTTCCAATAAATGTATATAACATTTATATATATTGTATAACATTTATATGCACTATAACACTAAACTCATGCTGCCATTTTGGGGCCCCACTCTCCAGCCAATACTCTCTTTTTATCTTCAGTGTATTCTATACACTAAGGTGTGCAAGTGTCAATATCTGAGCTGGTGTATACAAGTGTGAGATGAATCGAGAATATCTCTTCATCATTCTCTTTTCGGTTCTTCTCCACTGCCTGGCCAAGCTGCAGTTGGATATTGGAAAGATAAAAGACACAAGAGTGGGGTTAAAGTGAAGGGAAAGAGGAAGTAAGAGGTCAATGGTTACATCATCTGAAGGTTGTAAATTGGAAGAGATTGTAGGATGAAGGGTAATTGAGGATGTGAGAAGGTGGATTAGCTATGAATATACCATCATCATCAATGTGTTTAATCTTGCCACTGACCGCAGGCTCAGCAATGGTCATTCCAATAATGATCAACACTATCTTCTCCATGGGGTAAGGATATGCAGGAACACCTGTCTAGTTCTGCTTAGCTCCTTCCTCTGCCTGTCTGCCACCTTGTCTTTCTAAGACAGAGGTAAGTGAGTCAGTGAATGTTGTGTGATGTGCTTTGGGCGATGTGGTATCATGGTAGAACATCTGTCGGTGTGCGCAAGTTGTGAGAAGTGACTGTGAGGCTTGCAGCAATATTAAATATGTGAATGTAAGGTGGAGCATATGAATGCTAGGCATGAGTCCTCTTTGATAAAGATTGTTTGTAGCTGTGTGGTGGAGGTGTTGGGAATTGAACTGTCTCTGATGACACTGAAGGTTACATACCCGCTTCAATTTAAACAGCAGTCAGAGATGAATCACGCATCACAATCCCTGTGCTCAGTTAGGGGGCTACCTAATATTATTTGGCTGGGTCAGCATTTAGCCTTTATCTTTAAGAATGCACCTCCCATTTTGCTATAATTATAATAATATTTTTGTGGATTAGTTTAAAATTCTGAAATAATCTTATGAAGGGTCACAACCTGAAATGTAAACTCTACACAGAAGCAACCAAACCTGCTCAGTATTTCCAGCATTTTCTGTTTTTATTTTGGTTTTCCAGCATCTACAGTACTTTTGTTAAAAAGATGCTGTTCAAACCCCCAGTAATAGGTGAAAAGTAAAAGCAGAAACATCTTTAAATAGTGTTAGAAATCCTCTGCAACAGCTAGTTTGCTCCCAAATCAGCAGGGCACTGTTAGTAGAGGGCATTAGGTTAAGCTTAAGCCACCAATATTAAGTCTCTTTAATGAGCATTACTGGCAATACAAGCGACAATTAGCATTTTAAAGATCATGCTGGTGGCTGTTCCAAGCATGGGTTTTTACTTCTTTATCAAGATATCACCATGGACTAAATTGACATTTCAATTTAAGTCTCCATTATGGCCACCTTGGAGACTCTTCAGCACCTGAAATAATTGGGAAAAATTCCCCATCCTCTGTCTCTGAGAAAGCAAATACAAATATCTAACAAGAAAGACATTGATGCGGAGAAACAATTTGATAAAAAAGAATAATGGATAAGTTGGAAATTTCTTCGGTTTTAGAAAAGCATATATTGGTGAGAGCAGAGAATTGAATAACTCCTGGTCAATAATAAGTCAGTGTTGCAAGTAATTAATTGCCATTTCTAATTTGCAAAGGATGAAGAAAAAAGATCTTTCTATCATTTTAGAGTTCCCTATCCAAATAATTTACTCTACACATCATCAAATTGGAGATTTTACAGGAGATTTTTCTTTAAGAGAAAGCATTTAATTAGTTCGGATAAATAAGCGTTGTGTATCTTTTGCCATGATGCACAAGGAATGCAATGATTCATTTTTACATTATTTATATAATTGCACAGTATATTTGTGGATGACTAAAAATCTCATCGGATGCCTTTTGTATAAGCATCATGCTCCTCGAATAAAGTATTGTTTGGATTTACTAGACTATGCAAAACATTTAGAGAATGTATTTTTTCCAATTTCGGCCACATGGACAACAATGTTTTCCCATTGATGGAAAAGCATAACCCAAAGCCTACCATGGATTGCAGCCTGTAAGTCAATCTCTGAAGCTTCAAAAAATTCTTCCAAAAGCCGAATTCAACTTGTACGCCGAGAATAAAATCAATATTGCCTCAGCTAAATGTTTCTGTTTTCCTTTTGCAGTTGTGACTACCACAGAGAGACATGAGCAGCCTGCCAAAGTGACCCTCCCCAGACTTCCATTGAGGACAATAGTCCCAATGTCTCTTCTTTCACCTATTCCTAGCACCAGCACAGATACAGTCACCTCAGTGGATACACTGGTGAGCTCTTCAAAACTCACCTCAGACCCTGGTGAGCTCCTCAAAACTCACTAGTGGTGGCCTTGAGAGGCCAGGCCACTGACAGTCAGGGAGCTGTTGGATCCATGCTGTATGCAGCCTGATGATGGGCCTCGGATGAGTGCCAAACTCAATCTGCTGGAGCTGCAGAGGAAAAGAGGGGAGAATCTGGTGAAGCTGCTGGAGGGCTAGACAAGGTAGATGCAGGGAGGATGTTTCCGATGGTGGGGGAGTCCAGAACCAGGGGTCACAGTCTGAGCATTCAGAGTAGACCATTTAGGATGGAGGTGAGGAGACATTTTTTCACCCAAAGAGTGGTGAGCCTGTGGAATTCATTACCACAGGAAGTAGTTGATACCAAAACATTGAATGTATTCAGGAGGCAGCTAGATATAGCAAGTGGGCCGAATGGGCTCAAAAGTTATGTGGAGAAAGCAGGATTAGGCTATTGAATTGGACAATCTTCCATGATCATGATGAATGGTGGAGAGGCTTGAAGGGCCAAATGACCTCCTCCTGCCCCTATCTTCTATAGTTTAATGTTTCTATGGCCTTTGTAACATCTCGCAAGCCTCCACTCATAAATGCATCCCGAAAGTGATGGATGCACTCTTCATGATGGCACACAGTTTCACCAATTCCAACCGTGATGAGCTAGCTGGGATACAAGAGCAATGGGATTTGCCTAGATTTCTGGTTTTCCACTGATGCAGGATGCCGTTGACTGCACTCACGTGGCGCTTTGATCTCCATGCATCAAGAAGTGCAGTTTGTCAACCACAAGGGCTTCCACTCCCTAAATGTTCAGCTGGTTTGCAAACACCCAAAACAAATCCTCTAGATGTGTGCTAGGTTCCCGGGGAATGTGCATGACTCATGCACACTGAGACACACAGATCCTCATCCTTTTTGAGAGTCCACAGTGGCTGCAGGGTCAGCTCCCCTGTGACAGGGGATAATCACTGAGGATGTAATTGATGACATCATTGCAGAGGCCATCATTGCAGCTAAGACCAGATGCAAAGAGGCTCATACTGCTACTCGTGCTTTGGTGAAGCAGGCCATCTGGTTGTTGAGAATGAGGTTCCAGTGCCTGGACTACTCAGTTGAACTCCAGCAGTACAGTCCGCAGAGGGTATTGTGCATCATGGCATCTATTGCATCTTTCACAACCTGGAGGGCATCAGTTAAACCTTTCACAGTCTTTCTTACCAGCAGACCCTCTTTAGGCCTTCCAGCCAGTGCCCTAGCTCCTCTTCCACATTGCTCCCTTCCCCACACTACTCTCCACCAGGCCGCAGCAGTGAGGACAGCTCCAATATTGGATTGTATGTCAGCATAAATCAAGAGAAAAATTGCAGATGTAAATCTAAAATAAAAATATTGCAACGAACAACAGAGGGTAATCAACATCTGCAGAGAGAAAGTTACAATTCAATTTATTTCCAGCAACATTCAGGCAACAGGTTGTAACAACTTGCATCACAAAAATAAACTTAGCTCTTAAAGGTGACCTCAAATTTAATGACAGAGTGTACCTTGCGGATATAATAGTGGTTCAAATGGATAATTGTACCTGAAGTGTCTATAAAGGGAATAAACCTATCCACTGCACTTGTACCAAGGGACCTGAAGTACTTAACAGCAAGCTCCATGACACTAAATAAAAACAATACACCTTATAGAAAGGATGTTGGTCTCCAGTTGTTTTCTGTTATTGTTGATAGACTTCATCTTGAGAGTATTTTTTCATAAGATTGAGACATGGTGTAGCAAAATAAAATGTTGGACATGGGCAGAATATAGAAAGTTTATTGTACCTGCAGGTCACATCATTTTCCTTGGGACCCAACTTCGGACTTAATAGAAAAGATTATCCTCTGTTACTTTTTACATGTAATAATACAGCAAATATAGGATGGGGTTTTCTGCCCCTCTCCATCCCCCCTCGCATGTTTTTGGTGGCAAAGGTTGCATGCCATAGGCCACCGACGGGATATTCCTGGACCTGTCCATAGACGGAACGTTACCTGTATTTGGCAGAATGACAGCAGGTGGAAAAAGCAGCATTGAGGTTTTCTCTGCCATATTGTTGGGAACATAAGGGAAAAAACTTCAAGAGGCAGGTCACGCTCCATTAAGATGGTGAAGTGTGCCCTGATTTAAGTCACCTCGCCAGCAACTTAAGGATCGGGGCCCCTTATAAAAGTCTGTCCCAGTGCACAAAAGTTCACTATGAGGATCTATGAGGATCCTCCCCAAATCTTACCCTCCTACCTCTTCATGCAACTACGATCCCACCACTGCCTACACACTTCCTCTTGCAGTGCCTGGACATAGCTCTCTCCACCCTGAGCAATGCACTCACCTGAGCTCCTCTGGGCGGTCTGCCCACCGGATGCACACCTTGAGAGACCAGTTGTAATTCACATCGGTCTACCCTCATGCCAACGTGAATGGATTTTCTGATTTAAAGTTTAAAGTTTGTTTATTTGTCACAAGTCGGCTTTCATTCACACTGCAATGAAGTTAATGTGCAAATTGCCTAGTCACCACATTCCAGTGCCAATTCGGGTGCACGGAAGGAGAATTTAGAATGGTCAATTCACCTAACTTGCATATCTTTGGACTGTGGGAGGAAACCCATGCAGAGAGAATGTCAAGACTCCACATAATCAGTGACTCAAGCTGTGAATGGAACCCAGGTACCTGGTGCTGTAAGGCAGCAGTGCTAACTACTGTGCCTCCGTGCCAATTCACTTACCGGGGGTAGCGGGGGTGGTGGGGGTGGGGTGAGGGTGGCGGTGCATGATTAGGCGTACAGGCTTGATTATATATAAAGATATTAGAAAGATGTTCTTGACGTTGAAGATCTGGATTCTCCTTACATCACTGGCAGGGGGTGGGGACAATCATGCCACGCTTTTATGTCAGCATGAAATGCAATTTTGGCCTCTGCTCCCGTCACCAAACCATCCAAAAAGAACGAGAGCAGAAAATCCTTCCCTCACCCTCCCCAATGTCTATGGTGTTTTGTGTGGTTCACCCGTTCTGCCACCAAGGCACCCGCCACAGGCGTCACTTTCTGCAGCACCAAAAGATGCCACCAGCAGGGAAGTCTGGAAAATCCTGCCTGAAGACTTGTGCGTTCAACATGATGGTAACGATAGTGTCTGCTCATCTGGCACATTTTCAGCCAGCATTTCAAAGTAACTTTTTTGAACATCTGGGCATTTATAATTTGAGGATATTTCATTAGAATCTCCAACAGGTTGATATCAACACCATTTCAATGGGCTTCCTGGAAGTTCAGTGGATAAATGCACTGAATGGGTTGTGCGGTGTTCAGTCATGCAAACCAAAAAGGTCACATACTCGATTTCTGATCTGTGTTCATTTAGCCAAGGTTAGGCAGGACAGTGTTGGTGCTATACCTGACCTTTACTCTTCACTGATCACTGCTGGAAGTGTATGTTTAGATCCAGGTGAGGACAGAAGCAGTTTGGGTTGTGATGGCCTGTCAAGTTTTCATATAGAACTCCTGCATGCCCATTGGAGTGAAATCTTGGATGATGGATTGTCCATTTTTCAGATGGGGAGGGCTAAGAGAAGATAAGTTAGAGGGTGGGGGTTGGTGGGGGGCGGGGGTAAACAATCATCATTGTAATTGCATTGTTAGCAATTAATGTAATGCTTAGTCAAAGTGATTTTGGTAGAATTTAACCTGGAACAGGAAAGGTAGTGATTTAATAGTTTATGAAGGAGCAGTAATAATGGCATTCTGAGAGGCAGCGGTGGTCATGGCCACAAGAGGAGAAATAGTTAAAAACAGATAGGTTTGACTTACATTGCTGAATTTTTCTTAACTATTAATAGATACAAAGATGATGCAGGCAAAAAGATACGCAGAAGGCAAGATGTCACAAAAGTCCCTTGCTCCATAACAATTATGTCCATTATATGTGAATTTATTATAACAAATTGGAATCAGTATCAGACTTTGTCATCCTGATTGTGAGGAGAGTACTCTCAATGAGTTACTGGAGCTGATTTCAACATTTCTTTTGCATGGTCAACATTTTGCAAAATGTATTTTTTCCTTCATATCTTAAGTCCAAACTGAAAGCAAGTTGTGTTGAGTACTCATGTTCTTCCTAGTTGGAACAAGGGACTTTAAGTTACAGATCATGTTACGTTTGTGGGGTGGCATGGTGGCATAGTGGTAAGCACTGCTGCTTTGCAGTGTCAGAGACTTGGGTTTGATTCCAGCCTTGGGTAACTGTATGCCTTACTAACGTTCCTGCTGCTGGTAAAATGCCATCGCAGCAAGATGACACTGGACTTGCCTTCCAACCTCTTGCTCTGCCATTTTGCCATCCTCTTACTCTCAGCTTGTCTCGAGTGGGCTGGGAAATTTGAGCCTGAGATATGTGTATCTGATCTATTATGATAGACCAACCAAAAAAACATGAAATATGATGTTACATTCAGAGGCACAATTTTGAGACACTATCATTTTCTGGCACGCCGTTCGTCTCCTTTATGACAATAGTTGGCAAGAACAGATCAAATAATCCCAGTTAAGTCTTTAAATCCTGAGTTATAAGAAAGAACAAAGAACAATACAGTACAGAAACAGGACCTTTGGCCCACCAAGCCTGCACTGACACACGACACCTTTCTAAACTAAAGACCTTTTGCCTCTACGCGTCCATATCCCTCTACTCCCTACTTAGTTATGTGTCTGTCAAAATGCCTCTTAAACGTTGCTATTGTATCTGCTTCTACCACCTCCTCTGGCAACACATTCCAGGCACTTATCACCCTCTGTGTAAAAAAACTTGCCTCTCACATCTGTTAAACTTTCCCCCTTTTCCCTTAAACCAATACCCTGTAGTAATTGACATTTCTACACAGGGAAAAAGTCAGACTACCCAAACTTTCCATGCCTCGCATGATTTTGTAAATTTTTATTAGGTACCACCCACCTCCCCCCTTGCCCCCCCACCCCCTTCCCTCCACAACCTTTGACTTCCAAGTGTAAAAAAAAACAAATTTGTCCAATCTTTCCTCATAGCCAATACCCTCCAAACCAGACCACATCCTGGTAAACCTCTTCTGTGCCCTCTATGGTGCTGTTAAGAGTATTTTCATGTGTTCTGTGGATGCAGTCCTCACTGATAGTTTTGAAACCACAGTTGATCTTATAACTGTCCTGCTGCTGCAGGTTTTCCTGGGTTGTCACACACAGATGGATGTTCTGCTTGGTTTGATAACCTTCCTCCACAGTGTCGCAGATGTGAGCAGCATAGTCCGTCATGTTATCCATCTCCCATACATACGTGGAACCCTTGTGATAGGATATTGCTTTCAGAGGCACTATTCTGAGGGACTATTATCTTGCAACACTCCTGGCAGCCCATTCAGCTCCTTTATGACTATAGTTGGCATAGAACATAGAAAAACTACAGAACAAACAGGCCCTTTGGCCCACAAGTTGTGCTGAACATGTCCCTACCTACTAGGCTTATCTATAACCCTCTATCTTACTAAGTCCCATGTACTTATCCAAAAGGCTCTTAAAGGACCCTTTTATGGGCATGAACAGATCTTTAGTATGAGCTCCATGATTGAAAACCAAGCCAGTGAGATTCGGGTCTCTGGGACACAATGGCTAAGGGCAATTATTAACTGTTCCTCAGGAAGACACAGCTGGATCCCCCTCCTTCCTTCCCAGCACCTCCTGCTCAATGGTGCTGACAGTATGATCTCCTTTTCAACTTAAATCATTTCAAGTTCCAGTTTCTAGGTTGAGAAAATGAAGTGCCATGATTGATTGATGGGCTGAATTTTAATCTGAAGGAACGTGTGGGTTTGAGCTTGGGAAACAAGCTCCTTGTGTACTTGTGTATTTCATTCTAATGCATTAGGTTGCATGCAGGCAAACCCTCAGGCCGTTTGCCAGGAACCATTTGTCAATTGCTCAGAGCAATATTTCAACACATGTCTGACCTTAACAGACCTTAGCATTAAACTTTGGATTTCCTGGGTTACCTAATGCTCTTTCCACTCACATTATTGGCATCTTTAAGGCTTGAATAGCAGGTTAGTTGTAAAGACTCACATTCTAATCAATAATCTGTAAATGCTGTGCGCTGTTATATGCTCTGTTTGAGGCCAGAACTCTCCATTTGCCTGACGAAGGGGCAAACCCTGAAAGCTTGTGAGTTTACTATCAAATAAAATGGTTGGACTTTAACCTGGTGTTGTGAGACTTCTTACTGTGTTTACCTGAAGCTTGCCAACAAAAGCATGGTGGCAGCACAGCAGCAAGTGGAGCCGTATCAATCTTAGGCAAATATGTTGTTAAGTGCTCAGTATTCACAGCTGCTTTCTTACCTGCTAGTTGGAAGGGGTTTGTTCATGACACTTTTGCTGAGAGGGTGTTGTCCACTCTTTGGAGCCTTGCTATATAAAATCGGGACTGTGGTGCTTTTGGTTGACAAGATTGGATCTCAGAGGAGGATCAGGGTGATCAGCACCAAGAAAGCAGCAGCAGCCAATCGATCACAAACCTGGAACTGCACCCTGGAGATGGAAGCAATTAACAGCAGCAGCAACGAGTGTTATAACAGAGATAATAGCAACAGAGAGAATGTTAGCAGAGAAAATATTAGCAGAGAGAGAAAGTATTAGCAGAGAAAGCATTAGCAAAGAGAGAAATTATTAGCACAGAAAACATTAGCAGAGAGAGTATTAGCAGACAGTGTTAGCAGTGAGAGAAAGTATTGGCATAGAAAGTATTAGCACAGAGAGTATTAGCAGAGAGTGTGTTAGCAGAGAGTGCATTAGCAGAGAGAGAAAATTAGCAGTGACAGCATTAGCAGAGGAAGTATTAGCAGACAGAGTATTAGCAAGGAGAATATTAACTGAGAAAGGAGTAATAGAGAGAGTTGACTGAAACATTCCCATGCCCTGGCTACTGTTCAGTGAGTAGGTTTGATGCCATTGACTGCCTGGAACATTCTCTTCTGGAACTTGCTCTTTTGGGTGTTAAGTGACGTTTGGTTCTTTCTTTCATCTCTGTTCACAGAGGATGTTTACCACAGCAGTTATCAAATGCCATTCCTTTTTCTTTACCTTTCAACCCAGTTGCTACCTCTCTCTCTTATTTGACTCTTCAATTCAAGTGCACCTGGCCTACAAACAGTTACAGCCTCCTTACAAATTTACAGTACTCCTAAATCAGGACACATTAATCAGGAACTGGAATAGTTCTGTAAACTACCTTGGATATGCCATGATGCCCACCTGGGAAAGGTTTTGTTGGCACCTACTCATTCTGGCAACCAGGTGAAAATGCAATCCCTTATCTCAGTGCTTCTATCACTTGGAGAGAAAACCAATTCACTTTTATCCACAGAGAAAACAAAGTAAGAGGTTTCTCTGAGCAACTCAGGCTCTATTTGAATTTTCACACATATTCAGAACTGTTGTCGATGTCCTTATAACACAAATGCTTTCTCCTCAATTTTACTTGTTTCATTTACAGATACTGCACCATGTAAGAAATTTATGCACAGTGCCTGAGCCAATATTTATTCCTCAGCATCACCACAGACAGATAAATCTTGTCATTATCACATTGGTGCTTGTGGGAGTTTGCTACAGTATTTGCAAATTGGTTGTCACTTTTCCTCTGTTACCACACTGACTACATTTCAAAGTACGTCATTAGCTGTAAGGCATTTTGGGACATCCTGAGGTTGCATAAGGTACTGTCTTCCTTTTTTCCTTCCTTGTTTCTTTTTCTCTTTCTCTCTCCCTCCCTATCTCTCACTCTCTATCCTGCTGCTGAAACTGAATATAGACCTGGATCTGCAATGATCACGGGGGAAATCCTTTTTTTAATTACATGTAGCCTCTTGAAGACACCTGCCAAAATCCTGCTAGTCCTTCCTCCTCCCCCGAGCCTGTGAATATTTATTCTGCCATGTGTTGTTATACATAATTCAAATGTATCACTTTCAAACATGTACATATTATCACCTTAGTATGTTGACAAAACTTGTGTAAATAGAAAAGAATGTTTAGTTTGGCTTGTTAGTGATTAAAAAAAGACATTTCAGAAAGTATAGGCCATGAACCAAAAAAAATTAGATTTAAACCAGAAGATGCACTAAATAGATCAGGCGGCATCTGTGAGGATAGAGTAAATAATTTAAATCAATGAGCTTTCATTGGGTACTTGGATTCCATTTTTGTTCATTATCTGAATGAGTGGTTAAAACCACACTGGTTAACTAGTGGAACGGTCCCAGGAATTGACTGTTCTAATTTTTGAGCGAATAGTAAGGACATCCAATCAAATATTGCAGGATTCTCCTTGACATTTTCAGGCCAGATCCCAACGCCATCAGTCATGGTGGCTTCCCCAACAGATTGATGACAACAGGAAGAGGAGACAGGGCCAAGCTAGGGGTTGGGTCTTAATGAGCTTGGAGGTGGGTCTTCTGCCTAATTATTGGCCAGGGGAAATGCAAATGGAAAGTGGGCCACATACTGAGCCCGAATCAGCAGCCATTGTTGTGGCTGTCATCTGTGTGAGGTCTTAGAAGAATGAGAGGATCTTTATTTTGAAAGAGGCCACGAAACAGGGAGCTGGGACCCAGGATAGGGAAGAGAAAAGTTAATGATTGAAATGTCATTGTTGCTCAATATTGCTTTAATCCAGGCTTTCACTTTTTTGGCATCAAATGAAATGGCTTCAGCATTCTCAGCTAGTCAGCTTCAGAGAACACTTAAACTTTATCCACCCCCTTGAAAATCTCAGGAAGCCAGAAGACAAGCTCTAAATCTTCCCTAATAACCTCAACACGCCCAATTAACAAAGCACATGACTTCACTTCCTGCCCAGAAGTCCACCCCCACTCTTTTCCACACCCCCTGCTCAGAAAAGTCATCAGAGTCAGCATTGGAGGCAACAGACCAGCCTACAGGTTGCCCACAATTTTTTTTCTTTTGCTGCTCTTCCTCCATACCATCCCATCCCAAATTGGAATGGAAAAATCCAGCGCTAAGTGTCCATGAAACCATAAAGTTGAGAAAATTAGCACCATTAAAGTATCTTTCTATTCTCTATCAAGCTGAACACATTTTTATTATGAAAATTGATCATTAGTATTTCCTTCTGAAAATACAGTTGCTTTGAAAGTATTTTCTTACATAGTATTGTAATTACTGATTACATGTGAGCCACCATTAATTACAATTGTACTTCCACTGATCTTCCACAGCCTTTCAGAATACTGTGAAATTAAAAATGTACTGAGAAAGGCCAGCATGAAATCCTGAAAGAAATTCAATATGATCCATTTACTAGTACAGGGTAATTATGTTAATGTTATTTTTACACTACCTGAATAATTTGACATTGTCCATTGACATTTCCCGTATTTTTAAGCATATTCTTTTAACTTGATGACTGAAATGTTGCATCATTTTAAAGAATAAAGGTTTCATTAATGTTCTCGCTATGGTATATTTAACTTTGAATACAGTAGTTAGTTTTTGACTGCAGAAAGCGCAATGAGGAACCCAATTTTTTTGGGACATTGTGGATTAATTTAATTTCTGAATTTAAATAATTCACTAATGGCTTATGTCGTAAGCTCATTTGAATCGAAGTTGGCACATCCTATTTCTTAGGCTTTTTATTCCTATTAAAACTCAAAAATGATAAACAAATCCTTTAGTTACTTTCTGATAATTTTCTTTGAAATGCGAAATTCAAATTGGAGAATAGGATTTAAAAATCCTTACAAATTTACAGTACTCTTCTGCTCCTCCAAGGAGACAGTGTTTGAACGAAATGACTACCCCTCTGCCAGAGCAACCACTTGTAAAAAATCTGGTCACTATGGTTACCATTTTGCTGCGAAATATTTGTGGAAGTGACCATGGATACCAAAAGCAATTAAAACATATGGGGCCTGAATTTCCTTGTCTTAATTTGCAGAATTTAAAGATTCAGATCTACATTCGTGGTTGAATGAGTAAATAAGGACCCATCTGTAATAATTATTTTTTTCACTCATTACATATACAGTTTGAACTCGATATTCTTGGCTGAATTCATTGCTGAACATTATTGCCCTGAGAATGTGGTGGTGGGGCTTCTTGAACCATGTGTGATGCCTTTGCAGTGATCGTGCTAAGTGGGGAATTCCAGGGCACTGACCCAGCAATTATATGAGAATAACAACATATTTCCTAGCGTGCAACTTGGAGAAAGATTGGAGGTGATGGTGCTTCTATAACACTTCTGCTTCTGTTGTTCTTGGTGCAATAGTCCCAAGAAATGAGTGGTCATTAAAGCAGTCTTGATGGGTTGCTGAACTGTAACTGGGTGAGCAAATATGATGCAGCAACAGTGATTGGTGGTGGAGAGAGTGGAGAGATGGAGACTGAGTATAGTTCTCACAGACAATGCACTCAGTTTTTCAGTTTATTTATTTGTATCACAAATAGGCTTACATCAACACTGCAACTAATCTACTATGAAAATCCCCTAGCCTCCACAGCCTGGCGCCTGTTCTGGTACACTGAGAGAGAATTTAGCATGGCCAATGCACCTAACCAGCATGTCTTTCAGACATGAAACTGGAGCATGCAGAGGAAACCCACGCAGACACAGAGAGAATGTGCAGACTCTGCACAGGCAATGATCCAAGCCGAGGAATTGAACCTGGCTCCCTGGCACTGTGAGGTAGCAATGTTGACCACTATGCCACTGTGCCACCCTCATAGATGTTATTGAGAAATCATGGCACTGAAGAGGCCAGTTAGCCAACTGAGTCTATGCAGAATTTGCTGTACATTTTGGCAGAGTGAAAAAGCCCAGGATGCTTGATGGGAAATTATTCATAGGCTGACTTTAGGACCTGCCACTGTGCCAATCTGAAAATACTTTCATAATCTGAAAAAGAAAGCCATGGTTGGAACAAGAAAATCCCACTCACTGAATAAGGGCATAAGGCTACGACTGGCTGGTAAAGTTTTAACAATGTGATCTCTGCAATAAACCATGTGCTTGACATGTAAAACAAATATTGTCATGCCAAGTAGCTCATCGGGCCCCCTTATTAATTCATATTTATCACTAAAACTTAATGAAAGAGCAGGGCAATGAAGAAAAGTGGACCACGCAGTGAGAAGACGTTAAGGGGAAAAGTGCATTTTTGCAAGCAACGGATACAAAATCAGCAATGCATTGAAAATATGTGCTGCAAGATGGAGGTCCCAGACTCCTCTCAAAACAGGCCTCCAACCTCACCTCCACAATACCAGCAAGCTGCAGATGGCAATCAGGTACAACAATACAGACCTGGGCCACTTGGAAATCATCTGGCCTCAATGCTGAACAGGCCGATAGTAATTCAGGGAGTAAGTGCAAATGCAAGCCAGCAGTGGCCTGCAGTGTCACTGTACTTGCAATGTCAACCCATGATTCAATTGGCTGCAGTCTCATCTCTAAGACAGGAGATGTGGGTTCAAGACCCCTGTAGGAACTGAGTGCAATAATCAACACTGATATTCCAGTCTAATGCTGAGCCTAGATCCGTTTTGCTGTCTTTCAGATGAGTAAAACAAAGATCTTTTCTGCCCTCTTAGGTGAACCTAAGATGAATCATGGATGTTCTAGCCAATATCTATTCCACAATCAACATCACAAAAGCAGATCGTCTGATTATTATCGTACAGCTGTTTGTGAGGGTTTGCAGTGTGTAAACTGGCTGCTGCAGTTTCTACATTGTAACATTGACTGCACTTCAAAAGTATTTAATTGCATGTAAAGCTCTTTAAGTACACTTCCAAGTCTTTCTTTCTGAATTGCTGTGGAGCCAGGAGTACATCCCCTGCTCCTCTTGTCTTCACATGGAATTAAATGTCACCTAGTAAGAGTATAAGAATGTCATACAAAGGGTAAAAAGTACATACAGTGCACCTGTGACATTTCTACACTGGTTCATCATGCATTTTCATAATGCTGGAGCAATCAACAGCTTTAAGAAATATTAATTAAATATAGGCCAGAACACCAGGACCTTGCTCTTCTTCAAATTGTGCCTCATTGCATAGAGAAAACTCTGGAAATTGTGCTGCACAGCACCCTTCATTCAGTTACTATGGAGGCCTCAAAATGGCAGACAGGAAGCATGCCTGAAAGCATGCTCCCTGCCATTTTGGGTAAGGTGTATAAGAGATATTCTTTACCCATGCCTGGAGAAAGAATTTGCATTTATACAGTGCAGTTCACATCCTTGGAACTTTGCAATAGAGTGAAGTATTTTTGTGATGTCATCACTAGTTGGGCCTATCACATATACAGGGCAGCAATAAAGCTGGTGACCTATTGGCTTGGATGGTTAGAATGTGGTGCTAATAACGCTAAGGTTTTGAGTTCAATCCCCATCCATGCCAAGTACATTTCCCAATCTCTGTGCCATCCTGGTTGATGTTACTGGGTGACACGATGGCACCATGGTTAACACTGCTGCCTCACGGTGCCAGGGACCCGGATTAGATTCCCTTCTTGGGTCACTGTCTGTGTGGAGTTTGCATATTCTCCATATGTATGCATGGGTGTCCTCTGGGTGCTCCAGTTTCCTCACACTGTGTGAAAGATGTACTGGTTAGGTGCATTGGCCATGCTAAATTCTCCCTCAGTGTACCCAAACAGGCACCAGAATGTGGCGACTAGGGGATTTTCACAGTAACTTCATTGCAGTGTTAATAATGTAAACCTACTTGTGACAATAGTACTTAAACTTAAAATCTCATGTTTAGTTAAAACATGTTGTGCGAACAATAGAAGATAGGAGACATTTTAACATTTGAATGTTAACCCTTCTTCTACTGACTAATGATCATCTACCCAAGGTTCTATACCTCTTGGTACATGGTCCAATGGTATGCAATGTCTTTCTCTTCCCACCCCGAGAGCTTTTCATGTGGTTACACACTTCCCCAAATTTCTCGATTAGACACTTCCAGCTTCCCCACGAAGCTCGCAATTAAACCTCCATCCCCTTCAGTTATCCCCATCTTAGAGATCTTTTCCGGGCCTTGATACCCATGATAATCCCACAAGCTGGCTTCTGTGATCATACTATCCCCTTCCTCCCCTCTCCTTCCTCCTCTTGCCAGTCCTGCCTTCCTTCCAACTTTACTGGAGGGCTCCTCTGACCGTACTAGCCTCAATTTATTGAGATTCAATGCCCAATATCTAGTTTTCCTCTCCATTCTGTCAGAGCTCCTGAAACTTGGTACCCCTGAATTTCTAACTCAAGGCTTCCATTTAAAATCTTATTTGAAAAGAATTTTCTACTCTGGAAACTAAGTGATGGGTGTCTCATTGCTGGGCTTATATTTCTGGGCACCATATTTAAACAGCATGCCCACACTAATCTGTAGCCCCGGATTTGCTGTGGCAACCTGTGTTATGGCCCCAAGAAGAAACAAGTACTGTGTTCTGAAGTTCAGCAACAAGGCACTGCCAACACTGCTTCAGGTAGTCAAGGGCCAATGGGAGATACTTTCCCCCTGTGATGGGAGTCAGAGGCCCATCAACCTCACCACCGAGACTTAGGGGGATGTTACCAGGGTGAACATACAAATATATGAATTAGGAACAGGAGTAGGCCACTCGGCCCCTCAAGCCCACTTCGCCATTTAATAAGATCATGGCTGTAACTTCAACCCCACATTTGTGCCTCCTCCCGATATCTTCTCACCCTTGTAATCAAAAATCTATCTAGCTTTGCCTTAAAAATATTCAAAGACTTTGTTTTGAGAGTTCAGAGACTCACAGCTCTCTGAGAGAAAAACATTCTCCTTATCTCTGTCTTAAATGAACGATTGTTAAACAGTAACCCCTAGTTCTAGATTCTCCAACACGAGAAACATCCTCTCCAGTCAATACACCTCTTACTCTTCTACACTCTAGTGGATATATACCTAACCTATCCAACCTTCCCTCATAAGATAACCCACCACCCACCCGTTCCTGGTATTAGTCTAGTAAACCTTCTCTGAACTGCTTTTAATGCAGCACCAAAACTCTCTAAAAGAGAACCTCAATCCAAGGCAGGAAAAGAATGAATGATCTTACCTGCTCTGCCAAGGTAAGTCAAATTTCTTCTTAGTCTCTACTCACAGTCTCATAAGGCCATCAACATTGGCTGAGTTATAGTCCACGGGGATCTCTCACACTACCAGCACAAGGAACATCAGCACCAATTCTCTCACACGCACTTTTACATCTTCATCTCTTGTCACATCCTGCATCCACTCAACACAAACAGAACGCAGGAAAGCTTATCACCTGCTTTGATATCTGTCCTGCTCACAATTTGTCCATATGTTTTTATGCAAGAAAAGATCACCCACAACAACAGGAGAGATCCCAGTCTGGAGTTCAATTCACTCACACACTATGAAGTGCAGGCAGCAGAGTTGGCTAATAAAGATCAGGACTATGTCAGCGCCAATGTAGTGTTTGCCAGTCCTGAGTGTAAAGTAAGTAGACTCACAACACCAGGTTAAAGTCCAACAGGCTTATTTGGTAGTACAACCTTTTGGAGTGCCGCTCCTTCATCAGGCGAGTGCATCATTTGTTTCACGAACAGGCATGTATAGACGCAAACTCAATTACAAGATAATGGTTGGAATGCAAATCTTAACAGGTAATCAAGTATTTACAGGTACAGACAATGTGAGTGGAGAGAGGGTTAAGCACAGGTTAAAGAGGTCTGTATTGTCTCCAGCCAGGACAGTTAGTGAGATTTTGCAAACCCAGGCAAGTCGTGGGGGTTACACATAGTGTGACATGAACCCAAGATCCCGGTTGAGGCCATCCTCATGTGTGCAGAACTTGGCTATCAGTCCCTGCTCAGCGACTCTACGTTGTCGTGAAGGCCGCTTTGGAGAACGTTTTTCCAAAGATCAGAGGCTGAATGCCCTTGACTGCTGAAGTGTTTCCTGTGGGCGGAGTCCTGTTCCCTGACAAGAAACACTTCAGCAGTCACAGGCATTCAGCCTCTGATCTTCGGGTAAGCATTCTCCAAGGCAGCCTTCACGACACACGACAACGCAGAGTCACTGAGCAGAAACTGATAGCCAAGTTCCGCACACATGAGGATGGCCTCAACCAAGACCTTAGGTTCATGTCACACTATCTGTAACCCCCATGACTTGCCTGGATTGCAAAATCTCACTAGCTGGCCTGACTGGAGACAATACAGACCTCTTTAAGATGTGCTTAACTCTGTCTCCGCTCACATTTTCTGCACCTGTAAAGACTTGATTACCTGTTAAGACTCACATTCCAACCATTATCGTGTAATTGAGTTTGTGTCTATATATGCCCTGTTTGTGAAACAAATCCTGTACTCACCTGGTGAAGGAGCAATGCTCCAAAAGCTCATGCTACCAAATAAACCTGTTGGACTTTAACCTGGTGTTGTGAGATTACTGACTGTGCCTATCCCAGTTGAATGCTGGCAACTCATATCAGTCCTGAGTGTGAGTAACATTTCAATTAATAGTAGGAGATCTTAGGCACTTGTGGCAGCTTGTTCTTTGACATCATGGCTATGTGTACAGCTAGACCTCACCCCTATCATCCACTTGCATGATGCAGATCTATGGATCTAGCTAGGACTTGGTGACTCGTGGGATGTTTGCTACATCAGAATGACTATAAGGGCCAGAGATGTGTATCAAGCTCCAAATGCCGGACTATTGATTGGGAGCTCTGACTAGCATGGCTAGACATATCCCTGAGCCAGCTCTTTAATGGCCAACTGGCATAGTTATCTGATCATCACAATGTATATCAGTGTGCCAGGTGTGTATATCTGAAACTGCTGGACTGAGAACATGGAGACCCTAAATGGGATCAATGCAAAATCTCCCTGCACCTTTATTATCAATGGACTTACTAAGAAATGGGTGGCAAGGTGGTACAGAGGTTGGCACTGCTGCCTCAGTGCCAGGGACTTGGATTTGATTCTGGCCTTGACTGACTGTTTGCATGTTCTCCCTAAGCAAGATCTTCTGGCCTCCCAGCCATGCATTTCCTGCCAGTGGGAGGTGGCGCATTGTTTACTAGCGGTGGAATTCTCTGGTCCCAGCACTGTCAATGGGAATTCCCACTGACGTCACCTCACACTGGCAGGGGTGATGAATTCCACCGGCATAAATGGCCGGAGAATTCCAGCTCCTGTGTCCGTGTGGGATTCCTTCAGTTTCTTCCCACATTCCCAAGATGTGCAGGTTAGGTGGATTAGCCATGGTCAATATGTGGGGTTACCAGGATAGGATGGGGGGTTGGGCCTGAATAAGATGCTCTTTTGGAGAGTTGATGAAGACTTGATGGGCCAAATAGCCTCCTTCTGCACTAAGGGGAATCTATGATTAATTTCTAATACCTAAATGCAGTGTTGACATTTACTGAGTCACGGATGCTTGTCAATGATGGTGCTGTTAAAGCACTTTCCATACACACAAAGGTGACCTGATTTGCATCCATGTCTGACAGTGATAGATCACTTTGTCCTAAGGAAAGATTCCATGCAGGGTCTAAGTGTAAGGATAAGGCCCGAACATTATTCTTGCATGAGGAATGGACAGTGGAGAGTTGTCAGATTCAGATCAGGACTCTGACATTCCAGTCCCGACCATTGATTGACATCTTGCAACACACCAGACATACTGCCATGAGTACTCCAAGTTTTGCAGTGTTGTTCCTGCCTCCTGAAGGCTGCTATGGGCAGTGAAATGTTGGTGTGCTGTTTAACCCATGCACCATGTCTACTTGCTTCACAGTGTTCACTGGTGAAACTTTTAGCCCATTACAATACAGACATATGCTGCAGAGGCTGCCTAGTCTTCAAAGGATGACAGCTTCATCACACAAGAATATGACTCATCATTCTGAGACTGATGTCCTTCATTAAGATGCTGAAGGTAGTAAAGAATGTCTTCATGTTGAGCCTGCATGGAGGGCACAGGTGAAAGAAGCTTGTATGACCAATTTATCTTTATCATCTTGGACCTTTATGGCTATAAGGATCTCATATATACGTCTGCTGCACTGGCCTGTGCTATGTTGGGGTTCCAACATCCTGGCCCTCATTGGCCTCACCACTCTTGATGTCCTCCTCATTGGAGGAGATGGTGCAGCTCCTCCATCTCCATTTGTAAACAGATCCTCCTTGGAGCACCAGATTGCAGATAGTGCAGCAAACCATGATGACGCAGGATAGCCTCTGGGCAGAGTACTGAAGAGTTCCGCCAGATGGTCCAGATGCCTGAAACACACCTTCAGCATGGCGATATTCAAATGTCAAAGACTGTGTTGCATAATGAGCCACATTGTACCTCTTCTCTGAAGCGCTCTGGCAGCCAAATGGACAGCCTTAACCATGTCAATGATGAACCAGCCCTTCACGCTTTTGCTTTCCAGCCCCTTCCCTTGCATTTGTCTTGTCTTATCTCCCCACTTCTCAGTCAATCCTTTACCTTCCAGTTTCTCCCCTTTCCATTGCTTTTGTCTGAGTAGGCTTGACGTGGAGACAGAACAGCTGTGAACACAATGCAGCAAAGGGTAGATGAGTGCAAACCTCAAAGTCGCAAGGGAAGTGCAGTCCACTCCATCTATTATATCTGGCTGTGATTCACAATGATCAGTGCCAGCGTGGTCAGTTAATTTTAAAGTAGGGGGCTGGGGGTGGGATTTTTGGAAGGGGAGAGCAATAGTGATTCTGGCAAGCTGAGTTTTTAATAACCATTCATGCAAATGCACTTCCTGACATGGAGTTATGGGCTAACCCACCTGCCATCAAAGTTGGAAGCAGAAAATTACATACCATTGTTGCACTATCGGGAAACAGACTTTGGACCACACTCTGCATGTTTCCATTTCACTTGCCATGATGCCCACCACTGGTGGGTCCGAAAAACCTGCCGAACATCTCTGATAGTGCATCATTTCTCCAATGAAGTATCAGTCTCAAGTCTCTGTCATTGAGGTTGAACCTATGAGCTTCTGGTATGAAGACTAGATTATAATCATTAAGCCAAGGGTGAAGTGACATCCTGTTGTAAGTTCAATTCTTGCTGAACAGCAGAAAGGCTAATAGGTTATAATCTGAAATATTAAACAGCAAAGCTGCTGCATATGGGACTATTAAAGGTGGCCCATAAGGAGCTAAATGTATAGCAAATATGTGAGTACTTGTGAGTACAAGTGCTTTTAGATGCATTATGATGTGCAGTGCACATCAGCTATGAAGAAGGCTTCAGTGCCAAATAACATTAGGCATGGGAATGCTACATGGTATTCCTGGCCTTTGAATGCTCCATCGAACTATAGTGTTGCCATTACTACTTGTCACTATGATCTTTTCTGGCTCAGTATAAATATGGGTGAAGGAATTAATGATTATGTTTGGCTCTTGAAGCATTAAAGTCAGTTACAGTATATTGGTCACGGTCACCAGTGAGAATCTGAAGCTCTGTCACATTCAGCAGTTACTGCATGGAAATTGGATTACAACAATCAATCCAAACTGCCGTTCTCCATTTATTGCATCTATACTGCAAAATGAGATGGGTTAAAATGTAAGCGTTGCTGACAAATACAATTCCAATCGTGATCTGCAGAAGATAAATGTCAATGATGGGTTGATTGAAGTGCAAAATATCAAATAAGCTTTGAAGTAATAGTTAAAAGCATGGATTTATGCAGACGTTATGCTCCCAGAAACAACTCAATTTATGATAGTGAAGATTGTCCTTCTGTCAAGTAACAGTAATCTTCATTGAAGTTTGCTTGGTCAATACAATGCAACCTCATTCCCTTCGTCTGCATTCCATGAGCTGGGATACATGCTGGCCTTCAGTGGCATCATTGACTCACTATGGCAGACAGTATTAGACGTTCCCGCTGTCACTTCACACTGGCATGAAACTGACTTTTGGGCCTCCTGCAGAATTCACCTCCTCCCCCCCTCCCGCCCACCATTAATCCTGTCAGTTGAGGCATGGGAATTGTGTAGGCACAAAGTTATCTTCCATATGTAGGTTCATAGCACCTAATCTACCTCTCCACAGAACCTCCATTGCCTTTGTGCTATCATTCTGTTCGTCCAATGTTGAGCTTTGGAACAATTACATTCAGGCAGTTTTCAATGCAAAATTGTGCAGAACACAACAAATCACAACCCAGGTATTTGCCATATACAGACTTTTAATAGCACTCCTTATGAATCAGCTGTTCTGATCTCCCACATTTATTATGCCAACCTTTGCAACTGCATCCCATTACATAGAAACACAGACTATTTATGGCACAGGAGGAGGCTAATAGAAACAAATTCTCCTTATTTACTCTATCATCACCATGCACGATTTTGAACACCTTGACCAAATCCCCTTGAGATCTTCTGCTTCAAGGAGAACAACCACAGATTCTCCAGTCTTCATGTAACTGAAACTCCTTATCCCTAATTATCATTCTAATCAATCTCTCTGCATTCTTTCCAAGGCCTCATTTATAAAGTGTGGTGATCACAGTTGAACACAATAGTCCAGCAGAGGCATAATTAGGTTTTTACAAACAAAAAGCTTAATTCCCTTGCTATTGTGATTGATTCCTCTATTAACAAAAGCAAGGATTCTCTATTTATTCTTAACAGCTTTCTCTTGCTGCTTTACAATATTCAACCATTTGTGTAGATCCACATGAAAATTCTCTCTGTACTACATCCTTCAATTGCACATGTTGTTAATGTTGTCTCTCCTCATTCTTCCTCCCAAAATGCTCTGTGTTAAATTTAATCTGCCTTCAGTCAGCCCATTTTACGATTCTGTCTGTATCCTCCTGAAGTCTGTTCCTATCATTGTCATTGTCTCCTACAGTCTTCGTTTTGTGTTGCTTGCAATCTTTGAAATTCTGCCCAGACCGCCTAAGTGCAGGTCATTAATTTTCATCACAAAGAGCAATGGTCCTCATGCTGACCCCCAGACACATCACTGGAACTCCCTCCAACCTGAAAAATAACTGTTCACCACTGCTCCTTTTTCTGTTTCTTACCCAATCTTCATCCAGGTTGTCACTGCCTCTTTATTTTCATAGGCTTTTGGGGCAGCATGGTAGCACAGTTGTTAGCACAGCACCAGGGATCCAGGTTCGATTCCCGGCTTGGGCCATTGTCCGTGTGGACTTTGCACACTCTCCCCATGTCTGTGTGGGTTTCCTCCCACATTCTGAAAGATGTGCTGGTTAGGTACATTGGCCTGAATAGGTGCAGGACTGTGGCGACAAGGGGAATTTCACAGTAACTTCATTGCAGTGTTAATGCAAACCTTACTTATGACTAATAAATAAACTTTGCTTTGCTAATGTTGTGAACAAGCGGTATGTTATTAATAGCCTTTGTAGAAGCATCCAGTTCCAATAACTGTTGACCAAAGACAAACAACAGTGGATGTTCATTCACAGTAACTGAATAGCTCTTATGTGCTGTGCCCAGGACAACTCCCATGCTCCTGACACATCACCTCTCTTTGTATCCATGTCATCCCAACAGCCAAGTGACAACCTGGTCTACATCTTTCCCATTTAAGTTGAGACAACCAGTAGCACTGAGGTAGGGGAACAGTAAGAAGTCTCACAACACCAGGTTAAAGTCCAACAGTTTTATTTAGTAGCAAAACCCACCAGCTTTCGGAACTGTAGGGGACCAGTGACATAGTATAAATACATTTAAAATTAAACAGGGGTAACAATGCATAACAATTTACAAGGTGCTAAATGCTAATTGGCCGACTCCAGCTGGCGGATTGCCCTTTGAATATCCTTCCCCCTCCCTTTTAAAACAAAATCCAGTCATAGATTATTTCATCACATAGTCTTTGACTCTTGGATTTATAGAATAGAATAGATCATAGAGTTCCTACAGTGCAGAAGGAGCCATTCGACCTATCAAGCCTGCACTGACAACAATCTCACCCAGGCCCTATCCCAATAAACCTACTTATTTACCCTGCCAATCCCCCTGATACTAAGGAGCAACTTAGCATGAGTAATCCATCTAACCTGCACATCTATGGACTGTGAGAGGAAATTGAAGCAACCAGTGGAAACCCACATGGACATGGAGAGAGTATGAGAACTCCCCACAGACAGTCACCCGAGGCCGGAATTGAACCCGGGTCCCTGGCGCTGTGAGGCAGCAGTGCTAACCACTGTGCCAGGCTGCTGCTCTTTGATTGGCTCAGGCATCCTGAGTGTGTGATTGTACCAGCTGGTGGTGCTTGAGATACTCTCAGGTGGGTGTATTTCATGTGAATGGCATCAGGTGTCTTTGTGGCATACTGCAACGCTGCAGGGCCTCCTGCATTGGCCTCTGAAGGGGTTCTCCATTTCCATAGGGGGCAACTGTTCCTCTTCATTGAAGGTCAGTCAAGAGAGGGCATAGATTAAAAGTGAAGGACAGCAGGTTCAGGGAGGATGTGAGGAAAAATGTATTTACATAGAGGGTGGTGACGGTCTGGAACTTACTGCCTAGGAGAGTGGTCGAGGTTGGTTGCATCATATCCTTTAAAAAGTACGTGGATGAGCACCTGACACGTCATAACATTCAAGGCTATGGACCAAGTGCTGGTAAATGGAATTTGATGGGCGGTCAGGTGTTTCTTACGTGCAGGCTCAATGGGTTGAAGGGCCTCTTCCGCACTGTATGATTCTATGATTGGTGTGGAGGACCTGAATTGCAGGCTGGTGCCTGGGATATGGTGGTGATTGATGGTGGTGGATCAGGTACCTCCAGTAAGTGATACAATCACGTGCTCAGGTTATATACATACTGAGAACGTCTGAGGAAACCATGTAGCTATTTGGCAATGGGGCACGACCATTTACCAATGCCAATCCGTCATGTCCTCATGTAGTCTGAATCCTGACCATTTCACCAGGCTCTAGAGGACAGAGTGTACAAACATTTCTTTCATAATACCTCTTTTCCCTTCATCGCCACTTCATAAGACACCATTCACATTGATTTCGACCTTTGGTTGCAAGGGGGACTTGGCAATGGGAATTGTGGTCCTGGTATGCTGAGAGAGCATGAACTGCATGAATGATGGCAGACCCTGTCTGGGCATATCTCACAGACTGAGGAACGCAGCATAAAATTCTGTATGGTCATAGCCACATTTCTCAATCAGATGCATGGCTGAATGCATTGCCCTTTCTGCCGGGCCATTGGACTGTGCACTACTCATGGTGTGCTCAAAGTCCCTTGTGAATGCAGAGTCCACAAACTGTGGAAATGAACTGCCTAGCTGTAGAATCCCTTAAGTGCAGAAGGATGCCAATTGACCCATCGAGTCTGCACAGACCCTCTGTTTAGTTTAGTTTAGTTTAGTTTATTCATTAGTGTCACAAGTAGGCTTACATTAACACTGCAATGAAGTTACTGTGAAAATGCCCTAGTTGCCACACTCCAGCACCTGTTCGGGCACACTGAGGTAGAATTTAGCATGGCCAATGCACCTAACCAGCATGTCATTCAGACTGTGGGAGGAAACTGGAGCACCCAGAGGAATCCCATGCAAACACAGGGAGAATGCGTAGACTCTGCACAGACAATGACCCAAGCCAGGAATCGAATGCAGTCACTGGTGCTGTGAGGCAGCACTGCTAACCACTGTGCCACTATGCTGCCCTCTGACACACTAGGGCATGCAGTTCCTTCTCAATCAGGAAGTCTCAGTGTCCATGCTCTGAGAGAATTCCCTTGCCCCTGACACGTGACCCCTTTTGTATGCATGTCATCCCAACATCTGCGTGGCCGGCTGGTCGCCTTTTGAAAGTTCACAAATACAACACGAAATGTATTACCCTAATCAACCCTCTCTTTACTTCAACAATCAAGTTTGTCAAACCTAATTTGCCTTTAACTAATCCATGCTGATTTTCATTAGCCCAAATGTCTGTTAATTTAGGGTTCATTTTGAAATCACAAAATGGATGGGTTGAGAGTGGATGAGATGTAAACATTTTACAAATGTCAAAGCTGACCTCAATCACCTATAAAGTGGCATCTTTTGGATTCATCAGAGGTGAACCAGGAAGCAGGTTGCTAATTTACACATATTCACGAGGCTGGGAGCCCCATATTTAACCTACCTTTCAGTTTCAACTCTGGATGAATGGGGTTCGCAGACCTATAGGAACCCAACAGCAAAATGAGAAGTGAGGACAGCTTCAGGAAAAATGTAAGTGTTTTTACAGCACTGCTGTTGGGCTAGGAGAAGTAGAGGTGCTTTACCATAACCCCCAAATTTAATTAATTTCTTTGGATTGAACTTCCCCATTCGAAAGACCCTGATTGGGAATTGGAATTCTATTTTCTTCCCCAAAAATATACTTTTTCATAACATTTTTAAAGGTACATAATATAACATCTTGAATTTGACACTACATCAAATGCAAAACAGATCTCGTTACTGTATGTGGCACTCTAAGATACTTCACTATACCTAACAATTATGATTTATTTTTACAATATTCATTTCATACAGCCTAAGGGGTTTTGTGCAGTTTTCAGTCACTCACTATACTATGCTGTGATGTGGAGATGCTGGCATTGGACTTGGATAGGCACAGTAAAGAAGTCTCACAACACCAGGTTAAAGTCCAGCAGGTTTATTTGGTAGCACGAGCTTTCGGAGCATTACATCTTCATCAGGTGAGTGGAGGATTGGGTTCACAAACAGGGCATAGACTCACTTCACAAGATAATGGTTGGAAGGTGAGTCTTAACAGGTAATCAAGTCTTTACAGATGCAGACAATGCAAGTGGAGAGAGGATTAAACTCAGATTAAAGAGGTGTCAGTTGTCTGTACACTATGCTGAGAAGGTCTCAGACTGTGCCTTTCCTTGTTGAACCTATGGAGCAGTTGTTTCAAGCTTTAGAGTGATACTCGGCACATGGTCATGAAGCTTGGAAGATGCCTGACTAAGACTCTTGATTATCAACAGCTTGTAAGTTTTGGGCACACCTGTGTTGATGGTACTCCAACAGTAGTTGACATTTATCTCTGTGTGATTCCCTGGATCAGCCTTAGAACATGGAATTGTATGTCATGGAATAGCTCACAATGAACCTTAACAAGAGCCAATGCATCTCTTTCCAGGCCTTCTTTGCAAAGACAGATTCCAATAGGAGGTGGATGATTGTTTTCTCCCTACTACATGTGAAGATGGTGAGACACCAGTGGTGGAGGGGTGGTGGCGGAGGAGCGGTACGATGGCACAGTGGTTAGCACTGCTGACACACAGCGCCACAGACCCAGGTTCAGTTCCGGTCTCAGGTAATTGTCTGTGTGGAGCTTAAACGTTTTCCCCGTGTCTGCATGGGTTTCCTCTGGTTGCTCCAGTTTTTTCCCACACTCCAAAAATGTGCGGGTTAGGTTGATTGGCCATGCTAAATTGTCCCTTAGTACCAGGGTAGATATGTGGGGTTGTTGTCAGTGCAGGCTCGATGGGCTGAATGGCTTCCTTCTGCACAGTAGAGATTCTATCAATCTCCCAAGCCCTCACCGGCCTGTTTGATGGCAGATATGATGGGATAATATAGTGGCTTGCCCAGAAATCAGTTACATATTGAATTTGCAGCAGGATCTTCCACTGGTGCCATGGCAGCATGAACTTCATTTGCATCTCACTGGTGGAATATAGATAAAGCCTCAGCCCCCACACTAGATTCTCTGTGGTGCCAGCAGCAAAACAAGTTGGTGTTCAGAAAAACATGACGTGCTGATGTCAGGACTCATCTAAACATTTGGGGCTGCCTCTGGAGTTCAGGATGGAGGCCCCTGGACACCAGAACACCACAGCAGTGGGTTGGGGAGGGCATCTGCAGATGGAACTTCCAGGTTAGGTGTCCTGAAGGGGGCCTGTCTTTCAGCTTCAGAATGTCCTTGGAAATCCATCTTCATTCTCAGGAGGTCCATCTTCTGGTCACAGAGTGTTCCCAGAATTCTATTTATATTTTCAGGAGATCCAAGTTCTTTCCTCTATAAGAGTCAGTGATGTTGGACTCCTCTTCAACATGACACCCAAATTCAGTGGTGGGCTAGTCCCATCCAGGCCTGTCCCACCACTGAATATAGTGTAAAAGATCCAGGTGGATAATTAATGGGGTCAGGGCTGGATGATATAGTGTATTTTCCCACTGGTCTCCGCATACTCCACACTTTCATGCTGGCTATGGCACCTGGTCACAAAATGTGAGCGCTCTGCCCCTGGTATGCAGGAAGGACCTGACAGGTAAGGTTCTTCCCACCACCATCTAAGTCTTGGTGCTTTATTGAATATTCTGGTGATGAGGGATTTTGCCACATATCTTTACCAGTCTGCTCAGGAAACTATCCAGCAGGATCCACCATCTCCTTCTCCTGCAGAGCCTCCAGAAATTACATGTGAACCGCTGCCGAATGGATTAATGGACTTTATTTCCTGCACTAGCTTCTCCACAAGGCACAGCTGGTGTGGCATATGGTCCAACTAACTGCGAGCTTTATGTCAAAGTGGCCAAACTCATCCTTCATAACACTGTGGACAGATTGAATCTCAGCATGCAGTGATACTTAATGTTTGTGACTGAGAGTCTTGATGCAGATTGTCATAAAGGTGGCCAGCAGGGTGAGGGTGAGGTGGAGCAAACTTTTCCCCCTTTGTTTAGAAGTTTGCAAATGATGTCTCTGCAGACATTTTCCATTTTTGATCCTCAGATAAAGCAGAAGATGGCTCAGATGACCACGCAACATAGGAGTGTGGTATGATTGAAACCTCTGTCACATGGAGCAACATCAAAACTGCCTTGCACCCGATGACCAAGTTTTTCCCTGCAGTGGAAAGGGAACATGGCCCCCACATGCCCAGTTTCTGATAACCTTGCCTTTAACTCCTCTCAGTTTATGGCATACACCCCCACTTCTCTGAACCCAGCACCTTCAGGTAGTCAGATCTGATGGTGATAAAAACAACAGGATTGGTTAACCTAGATCCCAAAAAACAAGGCCTTACTCATGTACCTTTGTTTAGGACCTCTGGTGTAGAGAACAGGAAGGATTATGCTGTCCATGAGTTTCATGTCATACAGCCTGGCATAAAATGTGATCTTTCATTTGTCAGGCTTAATGATATTATCAAGCCTTTGTCTTCTTTCAGGCTGCCAGCCGCAGTGTTCTCCCGTACCTTTTGGAAAAAGAAATGTAAACATATCTCATCCTGCTCCATGGAGTGGACTCTGGATAAGAAGATGATCTTGGAGGTCTTTGAGGCAATGAGTGTGACCTGCTGGCCCTTCACCACTTGAAAACCTTCCTTGACATTGGCTGCCATTGACTGCAGCAGGACAGATTCTGCATGCTTTTCTGTGGACGGGGTGTTTCTTTGTCTTGCTTCTCTCTCGTACCTTCTGAGCACCTCAGAGGATGTCCACCTTGATGTTTGTTTTGATTGCTTCCCACCAGTGCATCGCTCAGAGGAGTTTTGCAGTCCTTCAAACTCTGCAATTCCTAATGTTTCCTGAGATCAACAGTTTCATATTTAGCTCCCATGTCCCCCTTCCTGGCATCCTGTAGGTGACTGTCAGCCTGTAAGATGAAGTGGTCAGAGAAGAATACCAATTTGACTTTGGTGGATCTGACTTTAAACACACAGGACATAAGCAGGAAATCTTTGCTGGACTGGGCAGACCTGCCTAGGTTTAACAATATGTATCTATGCTGCACTCTGTCTGCAGGTCACTGATGACGTTGTGCAGCTTGCTTTCTCTTATCATTTGCAGGATAATGGACATGGCATCCAGCTTGCTGTCAGCCCTGCTGAATCATTCAGTTCCATCAAGCATACAAGTGAAGTCACAGCCTGGAATCACAAGCCTGGATGTCACCAGCAGCAGTGGGAGCTGCTGGAAGATTGTCAGCCGCTCGTTGTTGAGAGCTGGAGTGTACACATTGCTTCATTAAGATGGAATGTTTTGTTCAATACCTCTGATAAAAGGAGATGAGCTTCCACCATCTAGTTAACTTCAGAGGTGGTGAAGTCGCCACACCACAACAGTATGAGACTTGAGGAATGGGCTTGTGGGAAGCAGGTCAGTGAGCTCAGATTAAAATAACAGTGTATTTTATCCATTCCTGAGATGTGGGTGTGGCTGGAAAGGTCAGCATTTGCTGCCCATTCCTAACTGACCTTGAGAAACAGGTGCTCAGCCATTTTCTTGAACCATGGTGTGGGTGGCATGGCAGCACAGTGGTTAGCACTGCTGCCTTACAGCTCCAGGGTTTAATTCCCAGCTTGGGTCACAGTATGTGTGGAGTTTGCACAATCTCCCTGTGTCTGTGTGGGTTTCCTCTGGGAACTCCGGTTTCCTCCCACAGTCCAAAGATGTGCAGGTTAAGTGCATTGGCCTTGATAAATTGCCCTTTAGTATCCCAGGATGCACAGGTTAGTGGGACTAATAGGGTAAATACATGGGGTTACGGGGATAGGGCCTGGGTGAGATTGTTGTCGGAGCAGACTTGATGGGCTGAATGGCCTCTTTCTGCACTGTCAGGATTATATGATTCATTACAGTCTGTTTGGTTCAGCTACATTAACAGTACTGTTTGCTCAGAAGTTCTAGGTGTTCTTAACCACAAGCAGCTGTGTTTCCCTTGCCTTGGGAAATTCAGCACCTGAAAGGAGGATGAGAGTTACTGAATGCATGAGATAATTACCTTTGGAGCACTGCTTGTGGGCCAGGAGGAGCAAGACTGATTCCTACAGACCCAGTAAACTTACCAGTAAATCCCGCCCCCTCCACCCAATAGCACAATCTCTCTGTTAACTCCCATCTGTCAGATGACTCCCATGATCGGGGCCCCAGCCAACAGTGGACCCATGTCAGTTGAATACCTCCCTATCACCAGTGGAAATACCCAACAATCCAAACCCCACCCCATGCTATGGGGATCCATCCCTCATTTGATCAGGACACTCATGCTCTCCTCCTCAAGATTGGACCACCCACTTCCCAACCCTCAACATGGGAGAACCTCCTTTCCACCTTTCTCCGAATACTTCCATGCATTGAAAAAGATGACTAAACAATGGAACCACAGAAGTAATTAATGCATGACTTCAGAAGGCAAGGCGAGCTCCAAAAAGTATAGAATATGAAAAATGAGCTGCTCCAATGTCTTTCATGCAAGAGAACAGCAAGACATCTAAATGGTGTCTTGTAACAGCTGGTAAGTCAAGTTAAAATTAATGATATAGATTGGTTATGGAGTAGAACATTTCATGGTTGGTGTGAAATGAAAGATGAAGGGAAGTATGCCAGGGACACCAGCAGGCAGCAGAGATACACTGCCTGCCCTCAATATGTTACCGACAACCTTATCTGCAGGTCCTGAAACAACCAATTTGGCAATGAACAAATAAATGACTCCACAGTATCAGGATCTGTATAGAGCCAGTTATACATCCTTACTATCTACTGCAGTTGACCCACTGGGTAAACATTTCCAGTGCACCTGAAATAATTTCCCCTCAATTAGGCTGCATGGTAAAGACTTTAACCCTGAATTTATCTGGAGACACAGGGAGAGGTTGAGGCTTGGTCTGGCTCACTGACGTGAGACCCAGAACATCTTAGATCAAATAATGTGTCGCTGAGTGGACTGAAGAAAATAGCTCAGTTACCTTCTTTAGTGAACATTTATGAAGTTTGAATGGTCAGACATTTTGACTGTGGTGTAAAATTACCCATAAATGTTCAGGAATCTTGGTCCAGCAGATTATACAGAAGTATGCTCCTCTGCATATGAAAATGTGCCATCAGGCATTCTAACTGCATGTGTTAATAACAGGCTTAGCAGATTCTTTGGAAAGTCACTGTTAGGCGCATTCTATGCTTTTTTTCAAATCCTTACTAGAATTTTCGGTATTATAGTTCCATAATTGGGAGGGATAATGGGTTGAACCTTGGTCTGTTGGGTGGATGGTATTTTTGCCTGGAAAGAAGATTAAGACATTAGAACAGTTGTTGTATTGACATTCTGGCAGAACTTGCTGACCATTCTTTAAAATATGTCAGCTTCCCTGAGATTCTGGGACTTTAATTGCCCAAAAGCTGTAGCTCCATTCTGCCATGTTACAAGTTGACTGATTATCTTGAATCACATGTTAGTACAGGTATTATCATACTCATGATTCTTCAGTAAGTGCTGCCCAATTGCAAATCAGATCTAACAGTTAACATTTTGTTTTGAAATTTGGTTGAGTATGGCCTAGGTATGGGGCCTGTACAGATTGCACCTGAACAGAGCTGGGACCGATTTCCTTGCGGGTGTTCAGCTAGTGCCATTAGAAACTTTCAAAACTAACTCAGCAGTGTAATGGGAACCAGGAGATAGTATCATATAGGAATATCAAGATGCATTGAAAATTGAGAAAGATAGACAGTACTAGAATAAGGAATAGTAAATTAATAAATGGGTTCAAAGAGAAAGTAATAGGCTGGAATTTTAGTGTCCCACCCACCATGGGAATTGGAGTGGGTGAGGGACGGACCATGGAAAGGTCCGTAGACCTCGAGTGGAATTTTACAGTTTCGGGATGAGTAAGGCCATAAAATCCCAACCATAGAATTTAAACTAAGATTACTGTAATGCACGCGAATGCTTGGAGTGTGGTAAATAAGATTGGTAAATCACAGGTGCAAATGATAACATATGATGTTGTAACAGAGACCTGCCTCAAAGAAGGGCAGGGATGGCGTTAAATATTCCTAGATACAAGGTGTTGGGGGATGATAGGAAAGGAGAAAATTAGAAGGGGTGGTCATATTGATTAAGGAGAGCATTACAGTGCTGAAAGAAAAGGATGACCCAAAGGTTTCAAGGATAGAATCTATTTGGCCAGAGCTAAGGAATAAAAATGTGGAGTTCTACTGCTTGATGCTGTCTATAGACCACCAACTAATGGGAAAGATGTGGAGGAACAAATTCACAAGGAAATTACAGAAAGCTACAAAAATTTTAAAGGGCGACTTTAACTACTGTGTTATTATGTTGGTTCTCAGGTTGCCATGTTTTTATCTTTTATTCATTTTTTTTACAGGAGGTGGAAATTACTGGCTAGCCAGCATTTATTGCCTATCCCTAACTGCCCTTGAGAATGTGGTGGTGAGCTGCCTTCTTGAACTGCTGCAGTCCGTGTGGTGTAGGTACACCCAGTTTGCTGTTAGGGAGGGATTTCCAGGATTTTGACTCAGTGACAGTGAAGGAACAGTGACATATTGTGAGTGAGTTGGAGGTGAACCTCCAGGTATCTGCTGCCCTTGTCCTTCTAGATCTAGTGGTAGTGAGGCTTTGAAGTCTCTGTGACATTGGTTGTGCCACTTTTGACTTTCATCTCTTTCCTAGCTACCTTCCTCTGTGCACCTCTTCCTTATGCTTGTGTGGCTTCTCCTGCAGCATGTCATTAATGCCTTGGATAATGATGGTCTTCCTCTTCTAGTATACTGCCAAATCCAACCCGTCTCTCACTCTAATGTTGTCAGTTTAAAATTATCCAAAGATGAGGAGAAGCTGTGCAGATCTGTTGAAGAGGTAATTGATTATTATTGATGGAAGTCCAAGCAAATAGGGCTAAGTATGTGTGAAGTTCAAACTTTCTGTATTAGAATCAATGGGGGGATTTTCTGCCTCCCTGCTTTCGGCATGCAAGAATGGTGGAGGGGGTGCAAAATCCTGGCTTTAAAAAACAGCCTTTACACCGCTGGGATTTCACATTGAGATTGTCCCCAGACACCCACACCCACCACCCTCAACCCCTGCCATTGATGTAATGGGGTTCCAGCCATGGAAAGTCAGGAACCCCATTAGCATAAATTCACACCTCACGTGGGCCTGTTTGCTGTATCATCCCTGCACATGTGTATTTCCCGCCCCCTCCAGCATGATGTCACATCAGTAGAGTTTATACCATACCCTCATAAATGGGACCTGATGAACAGAACCTGCCGGGGGTGCACAGGAAATATAGTTGCAAAGGGAAGAGGATCATGCCTGGGGAGTATCTTGGTGGTGCTTACTAGCAGTGCCCCCTGGCAATGCCAGGGTCGGGGGTGGGGATCTTCCATTGGGGAGCTTCAGAATGGGGTGATTCCCTGGTTGGGAGGGTTTCCTTGTCCATGGTGGGGCAGGGGTGGGGGGTGAGTTCCCTGGGAATGGGCTTCTCTAAGATGGAGCTGCCCTTTCCATTCCTTTCTTTTAGCTGTCAAAAATATGGCTGGAAAACCTGACAAGGCAGCTGGCGGGCTCTGCTCTGCTTTCCCCACCAGAGGAAACACTTTAGAAAAAAAGTGAAAAATTCTGCCCGACTTTTTCATCATTTTCATTAAAGACTTATATGAGGACCTTCAATTTGCAGATGACATGAAAATGTGCATTGGTTGAGTAACTTACCCCATTTAGCTGAAGCTGATTTAGACAAATTAGGAAAGATACCTATGTGTAGCAGAAATTCTTCTGTGGTCAAGCACATTGTCATGCATTCAGAGTTGGAAAACTGCAGGTATGTTTACGTAGCAACATCAATTTAAGTTATCAGATCAAGAAAGAGGCCTTGAGGTTTAGTGAATCATTCAGTAAAAATGTATATTATGAAACAGCCCGGAGAAGTAAGTAGGATTTTAAGTTGTATTATTTGAAGCATCGTGTACAAAATGAGAAGTACCATCCTTCGGCTATATAAGACTTTATTATGTTTTCACCTGGTTCCAGTTTAGGTTGCTGCGTAAGACTATAAGAAATAGGAACAGAAATAGGCCATTTAGCCCCTCGAGTCTACTACGCCATTTAATCGGATCATGGCTGATTCAATATTCCTCACATCCATTTTCCTGTCCTTTCCCCATAACCCTGGATTCCCTTACTGATTAAAAAGCTATCTCAGCCTTAAATATACACAATCCACAGCTCTCTGTGGTAAGGAGATCCAAATACTTATAACCCTCTGATAGAAGAAGTTCCTCCTCATCTCAGTCTTAAATCGACTTCCCTTTATTATGAGACTGTATCCTTTGGTCCGAGACTGTCCCAAGAGGGGAAATATTCTCTCCAATTTATCACATCAAGCCCCTTAAGAATCCTATGTTTCAATGAGATCACCTCTCATTCTTCTAAATTCCAATGATTTGAATCACAACCTGTTTAACTCTTCCTCATAAAACAAATCCTCCATACTGGGCATCATCCTTGTGAACTGTCTCCAATAAAATAATATCTTTCCTTAAATAAGAGGACCAAAACTGCTCACAGTACAGTGGTCTCACCAGTATCTTGTACAGTTGCAGCAAGACTTCCCTATTCTTATACTCCAACCCCCTTGAAATAAGAGCTAACATTCTATTAGCCTTCCTGATTACTTGCTGCATCTGTGTGCTAACTTTCTGTGTTTTGTGCACAAATAGCCCCAAGTCCCTTTGTGTTGCAGCTTTCTGCAGTTTTTCTCCATTTAAATAATACTTGGTTCTTTTGTTCTCCCTTCCAAAATGAACAATTTCACATTTTCCCAAAATATACTCCATTTGCCAACTTTTTGCCCCTCTACTGAACCTGTCAATATCTCTTTTGCAAACAGTTTGTATCGCTCTCACAATTCATCTTTCCATTTAACTTTGTGTTGTCTGCAAATTTGGCAACAGTACATTGGCTGGCTTCCTTCCTCAAAGTCACTAATATATATTACAAACAGTTGCAGTCCCAGCACTGATTCCTGTGGAACCCCACTGGTTTGCCAACCAGAAAAATAACCAAAAGAGAAAATGCTGGAAAATCTCAGCAATCTGGCAGCATCTATAAGGAGAGAAAAGAGCTGACATTTCAAGTCCAGATGACCTTTCTATGCCTTTTAGCTTTGAAAAAGATTCACCTGGACTCAAAACGTCAGTTCTTTCCTCTCCTTACAGATGCTGCTAGGCCTTGCACTTTCTCTTTTGGTTTCAGATTCCAGCATGCGGACCCTCTCTACCCTCTCACTGATCACAGGCAGAGTGGCAGCAGACCCCCTCTTCCCCCTCCCCCATCTAAGCAGAGAGCCGTTGGACCCATCTTCTCCCTGCCCCCACAACTGATCCCAAGCAGAGAACCGTCGGACCCTTGGCATTTGCCTCCTCACTAGCTGGAGCCCCAATTGGACTTTTGTAGAGCATATCTGTTTCGTGCCGAATCTGAATAGGCGAACGCACTGGTCAAAGGAGAAGTGCAGATAAAGTTGGGCGTGCAGCCAATTAAATCAATTTAAATGCATGCAAATAGCCATTTTCGGGCCTTGGTAAAATGTGAACCAGCATGGAGGTGCGTGCAGATTACGGTACTCGCCTCATGCCTGACTTTACCAAGTTTTCACGCCCGAAAATGGGAGCAAACTTGATGTTAAAATCAGGCCCACTGTTTCCTGTCCATTAACCAATTTCCTATCATTGCCAATTTACTACCACCAACGCCATGGACTCTTATCTTCTGACTTAATCTTTTGTGAGGT
Source organism: Carcharhinus amblyrhynchos (assembly GCF_965287045.1). Taxonomy (NCBI): domain Eukaryota; kingdom Metazoa; phylum Chordata; class Chondrichthyes; order Carcharhiniformes; family Carcharhinidae; genus Carcharhinus; species Carcharhinus amblyrhynchos. The sequence goes on along the minus strand of NC_137331.1, from coordinate 80,093,628 downwards.
ATCTTGTCAAATAACTTCTGGAAATTCAAATACAACATACCCATTCTGGTTGAGACTTCCTTGAAAAACCCTAATTAACTAATCAGGCATGATTTCCCTTTCACGAAGCCATTCCGACACTGCTTGGTTCGATAATGATTTTCCAAATCTGCTGCTATTACTTCCTAAGTGATTGATTCCAACAGTTTTCCAACAATAGATGTCAGGCTGATCGTCCTATAGTAAACTGCTTTCTGTCTCCCTCCCTTTTTGTGCATGGGTATCATATTGGCAGCTTTCCAAACCTCTGTTACTTCTCCAGAATCAAGGGTTTTTGGAAAATTACAATGAATGCATTCACTATCTTTGTAGCTAATTCTTTTAGACCCTAGAATGCAAACCATCAGGGCTTATCAGCCTTTAGCTCCACTAGTTTATCTAATAACACATCATTAGTGATAGTTCTTATTCCTCCCCCCATATTCTTTAGTATTAAGGGGATGTTCAAAGTAAAGACTGATGCAAAAGACAGCTGCTTTCATATCATTGTAGTCTTGCCTCAGGGAATAAAGTGAACTAGTGAATGGAAATACAGGTTACTTAGCAGCCTGGCAAACTGTAACAATCAGAAAAACAAATAAGAATATGAAAGGAAGAGAGCTGGAAATGTAAAAACAGCGAGTAAGCGTTTCTACAGGTATTTAAAAAAGAAAGGTGTAAGTTTGTGATGGTCCTCTAGAGAGAGACAATGGAGAGTCAACAGTAGATAATACAGAAATGGTGGATGAAATGAACAAATATTTTGCTTCTGTCTTCTCTGCAGAGGATACAAAATACATTCTAGTAATTGTTGTAAGTCAGGAAGTGGAAAGGAGAGAGGAACATGGTGAAATTATAATCACTAGGGAAGAGGTATTGAGCAACTTGATGCAGCTGTGGGCTGACAAGTCTTCAGGTCCACATGGACTTCAACCATTCTCACCAGTGTGATCTTCTGGTCCCACCAATGGCGAACACCCACTGCAGATTTCCTGATGGCAGAGCAACAATAGATCAGGAAACCCCATTGACAGTGACAGGAACAGAAGATCCCACTGCCAGCTGATGGCAGGCTGCCCCCGCCTCCACAAAACACGCCGCCAAGCGTTTGGAAAATCATACTGCACATCTCGAATAGTGGCGGTCTCCTTATGTAAGGGAGGATGTGAATGCATTCGAGGCAGTTCGGTAGAGGTTGATTCGTTTGGTACCAGGAATGAATGGGTTATGAACAAAGTTTGAATAGACTGGACTTGTTTCCACTGGTGGTTAGAAGAGTGAACTGATTGAAGTATATAAGATCCTGAATGATCTTGCCAAGATGGACATAGGAAGGATGTTTCCTCTTGTGGGTGAATCAAGAGGTAGGGGTCATTGTTTTAAAAATAGGGACTACCCTTTTAGGGCAGAGATGAGGAGAAATTTTCCTTCTCAACAGATTGTGGAAGTCTCTGCCTCAGAAATTGATGGAGGTTGGGGTGGTGGTGGTGGTGGTGGTGGTGGGGCGGGGAGGGTGGTGGTGGTGGTGGGGCGGGGAGGGGGGTGGTGCGGGGGAAGGGTTTTGTGGGGAAGTGGGGGGTGGTAAGGGAGTCATTGAATATTTTTAAATGTGGAAACAGATAGATTCTATGTCATTTGGCATAGATAGGAATGTGGAATTTAAAACACAGACGGATCAGCCAAGACCTTATTAAATGGCAGAGCAAGCTTGAGGGGCAGAATGACCTGCTTCTGCTCCTAATTCATATGTTGGTATGTTCACAACATGAACACTCCTTCCAAAGTTGGGACCATCTTTACCTGCATCTGGAAATTGCTCAAATCCATTATTAAGGAGGATATAGCAGCATATTTTAACAAGAAAGTTGGATGAAGAGGAACCTACAAGTAAGATAGACTTGGAGTTCCAAAAGCCATTGAAGAAGATGTCACGTCAAAGGGTACTACAGGAGATTAAGAGCATACAGTGTATTGGATAACATATAAGCATAATGAAAGGATAGATTAGCTAACAGGAAGCAGAGTTGGAATAAATGAGTCTTTTTTGGGGTGGCAAACTCAGTTATAATTAATTCCAATGGGCAGGAATATTTACTTTAGAGAAACATAGGGGTTAAATTGATGTGTAATGTATTAGAGTTTGACTGATTTGATAGGTTATTTGAAATGAATATTTATGGTAGGAGCAGAGTGCATGTACACAAAATTAACCAACAAAATCAATATAAATTAAATACGAACTAACTGGCAAACTGTCTTCAATAGAAACCATAAATTATACCTTAAATAGTTGATGCAATGTAATTAAATAAAAAGAAGGATAAGTCTCATGAATTCATTGGTAGTTCCTTGAGCATAAATGTAGCACCACACAATGTTTCAAAGTCCTTCACAACGCTATCTTCTGCTAGATGTTATTTATTTACTTTTTAGTCACAAGTAGGCTTACATTAACACTGCAATGAAGTTACTGTAAAAATTCCCTTCAACTCCTCTTTGATAAGCTGGATTTGATCCTCAAATCACACTGACAACAGCTTATCTCCATCCAGGTTCCACAGATATGGATATCAACAAAACGGTGCACATCTGCTGAACCTTTTTAGTTTAGCTCATGAGAATCCTGATGATATGGATTCCTCAGATTTACCTTCATCCAACCATTCAATAACACCCCAACAGACAGTATTGCTGGATCTGGTAAAAACTGAAGCAGTGGTAGTGACTTTATTCTCTATCACTGTTGTCAACCAAACCTTCAGTTTTTCCATTTCACAGCTGTCTTATACGCAGAGCTTCTCAGCCTGTTTCTACTGCTCCTGCTGAAACCTGAACACTTGCGAACTCTCTCTCTCTCTCTTTCCAATCAGCTTCTATCTTCCTAGCAATCTAGGCCATAGGTTGACCTTCCAATGGTCCGATATCACAGCCAAGAATCCCAATCTCCCACCCCGGCTTCCGAGAAACATGAAGTTTCAGTTTCTCTTCTGGTTAGTGACAAAAATACTGGTTTTGAAACCAGATGTAATGCAGGCAACAACTCACATACTCCAGATTTCATCACATTATTCTAACATACTTCTGACCAGCTTCCCCTGTTTTACCCACTGCAAATCTAAGGTCATTCAAAGCTCTGCTGCTGTATCCTGCACCTCTTAATTCTGTTCCCCCTAAATTGCTGAGCACCCAACTTTACTTCTAGTGCCAGTTGACATTCTTAGTAGTTTCCGCTTCCCATATACTGTTTCTACTCAATTCCATGATTAAAATCTATAATTATCGCCTTCCTCCTCAAAACAAATCTTTGGTCCCTCAGTCCTTGCAAACTTGTGCAACACAGTGGCACAGTGGTTAGATCTGCTGCTTCAAACCGCTGGGGGCCCGGGTTCAATTCCAATCCTGGTTAACTGTCTGTGTTGAGTTTGCAAATTATTCCCATGTCCGTGTGGATTTCTTCCGGGTGCTCTGGTTTCCTCCCACAATCCAAAGATGTGCAGGTCAGGTTGATTGGCCGTGCTAAATTGTCCCTTAGTGTCAGGGATACTAGAGGGATAAATAGAAGGATGAGGGGGGATCTTTTAGAAGGATGAGGGGGAATCTTATTGAGATGTATAAGATGATGAAGGGGATGGATAGGGTAGAGGTGGAGAGGTTCTTCCCACTCAGAAAGGACAGCAGGATTAGAGGGCGCAGCCTCAAGATAAGGGGGGGGGCAGTTTAGAACGGAGTTGAGGAGGAACTTCTTTACTCAAAGGGTGGTGAATCTCTGGAATTCTCTGCCAGTTGAAGTGGTGGAGGCTACCTCGCTAAATATATTTAAGACGCGGGTAGATAGGTTTTTGGTAGGCAAGGGGATTAAGGGTTATGGGGAGAGAGCAGGAAAGTGGAACTGAGCCACTTCAGATCAGCCATGATCTTATTGAATGGCGGGGCAGGCTCGAGGGGCTAGATGGCCTACTCCTGCTCCTACTTCTTATGTTCTTATGTTCTTAAATATGTAGGGTGTATGGAATGGGGCTTGGGTGGGACTGTGGGCGGTGCAAACTCGATGAGCTGAATGGCCTCCACCTGCACTTCTTGCTGATCTATTTTTGCTCCAGTTTAAACCATACCTTGCTTTTAAAATTCTTATCCTTGTTTTTAAATCCCTCCATTGACTTATTGCACCTCCCTTTCTGTGATCTCCCCCTTGCCTTAGAGCGCCCCAGGTATAACATTCAACCAATTCTGCCCTCTTAAGCTTTCCCAATTTTAATTGTTCCACCTTTGGCAGCTGTTCAACTGCTCTGGCCCTAAATGCTACAATTTCCTCGTACTCTCCCTGATTTTCTAACTCTCTGTCTTTTCTTTAAGACGCTTCTTAAAATTTGCCTCTTTAATAAAATTTTGATCACCTGTCCTAGCATTGCCTTACATAAATTTCTGTCCAATTCTACTCGATAATACTTGCTAAGTACTTTGGAACACTGCACCCTGGACATTCTCCCTTCCAGCTTCTTCCATCAGGAAAAAGATACAAAAGTCTGAGGACATGCACCAACCAACTTTTCCCTGCTGCCATCAGACTTTTGGACCTGTCTCACATTAAGTTGATCTTTCTTTTCACCCTAGCTATGACTTTTAACATTACATTCTGCACTCTCTCCTTTCCTTCTCTATGAACGGTATGCTTTGTCTGTATAGCATGTAAGAAACAATATTTTTCACTGTACACTAATACATGTCACAATACTAGATCAAGTCAAATTATTACATTAAAGGCATGATGCAAACATGAATTAGTGTGGCTTTCCAGTTTGACTGTGACTTTTAATACTGAATAAGTTAGTTGCCATAAACCTGGTTAATTTCAAAAGTATCGTTTTAAAATGATTCTGTCTTTCAATTATTCCATGTGTAACTCGTACATTCACTAAAAATTGACCTTTAGCTGTATGTTTTTAATGCTCCAATGGAATATTCTAAAGCCCTGAAGGTAAAGATAGTATCCAATTCCTAACAAGCTACAACCTTTGTTGTCCGCAATTAGGTGAAGAAGATTGATATTCAGAAAAGAATTGAGCCTAATTTGTTGAAGATCAGATTTTAATTTAGCCTCTGCATCTCATCTGTAATCATTGCATAGCTTTAGATGATTAAATTTATTTCTTGTGCTGTAATGTGATTTCTAAGGTGCAAGAAATGGTTGTGATAATTTATCCTTAGTTATATTAGAACTGCTCCTGCTGCAAAAACTCTGGAAAACATATCAGATCTATCACTTACTGCTGTTAATTTCTTGGAACTGTTTAAAGTGTAAAGTTAAACTTGTATCTTGTTTGATTTTCATTTTTGCAAAGTGACTCTTAAAGTTTGTTGAGAATTCTGAACTTGTTAAAAGTACTTTGTCCATAGTATGTGGATGTCACGAACAAGGCCAGCACTTGTTGCCTATCTCTAATTGCCCTTGAACTGATTTTCTTGCTTGGCCATTGCAAGCACAATGCAGAGACAAGTCCATTGCTGTGTGTCTAGAGTCATATGTAAGCCAGACTGGGTCAGGATGGCAGATTTCCTTACCTAAAGGACATTAGTGAACCAGTTGGGTTTTTATGACAATCAATAGTTTCATGTTTACCATCACTTTATACCCAAGATCTAATAATTGAATTTAAATTCCACCAGTAACCATGAAACCATATCCCCAGAGCATTAGCCTGGATCTCTGGATTACTAGTCCAGTTACATAACCACTACATCATTACATCAGAAAATCATCAATAAAAAATGAACTTATAGTCCCCCTTCACTATTTCATAAATAATTCAAGTGATTTTCCCTATACCACTCTTTAATTTAATACATTGACAGCACTGCATGACAAGGAACTTTGTGACATTAGTCCAAAAGTTAATATTTTCCCAGTTTTAACTTTCCTAATGCTTTAGTTTAAATTGAAGTTGTCCAGGCACTGAGTTTTTATATTTTGTTAATTTTCATTTGATGTTTCAATATCGTTTGAGAAAAGTTAGTCTATAAGTGAGAGGAACAGTGAGTAACCAAGCAGCTAAGCATGAGATCAAGCAATTAAGGATGGGCAATGAATGATGACCTAGCCTGTGAGGACCACATCCCATAAATAAGTTTAAAAAACAAGGTTGTCCCTTGTGAAACAGCTACAACATTAGAACTGAGAATGAGATAATAGACTTTATGTGCAAGTTGGCATCTGTTATTGAAAAAATTACTGAGTGCCAATCTTTTGGACCATTCTTCCTTTTCTCACCACCTCAGACTTCTCTTCCTCCTTGTCCTTTTCCTGTTTTTCTGGTCCCCTAAATATCTTCTCATTTTGCAGTTGCATTGTCATCCTGCACTGCATACAATAATTTGCAACGGATGGCGATAACCTTGAATACTTTAGCTGGGCTAAAAATTAACCTCTTGCCAGAGCAGTTCTATAATCTTGCATACTTCGGACGATAGAGGAGTACTACAGACGATTTAAACTATAGTGGACTATAGAAGATGTTCCAAACAGCAACACAGTTCTCTCTACATTGTGACTCATGTGGTGGGATGGCTTTCATTGTATCTCATTAATCACTCTCCCAAGACAAAGGAGAGACCAACTGAACAGAACAGCTTTACAAACTAGGAAGCCTTCCCAAGAAGCAGTCGAGAACATTTCCATTGCTACTTTGGTGTAGCTTAAGGTTGTGTAATAAGCTTCATAACTACTGGAAGTAGAAAATGTGTAGGATGTTTCAGGCTGCTTTCAGGCTGCATTGAGGTTCTTGTTTGGTTTCTGGGGCAAGCTGCAATGGGTAGGCTTTCTTGACCAAAAACCATTCTGATATCCTGTTACCTTCAAACAATATGGAAAATGTATAATATTGCATTAGCATCATGCATGACAATGGGGAGGCAATGGCCTAGTGGCGTTATTGTTAGACTATTAATCCAGAAACTCAGCTAATGTTCTGGGGGTATGGTTTTGAATCCCACAATGGCAGATGGTGGAATTTGAATTCAATAAAAAATACCTGGAATTAAGAATTCCAGAGATGAGGGGGTTGGACTACGAAGAAAGACTAAATAGACTGGGTCTGTACTCGTTGGAGTTTAGAAGGATGAGGGAGGATCTTATAGAGACGTATAAGATAATGAAGGGGATGGATACGGTAGAGGTAGAGAGATTCTTCCCACTTAGAAAGGATAGCAGGACCCGAGGGCACAGCCTCAAGATAAGAGGGGGGGGCAGTTTAGATCGGAGTTGAGGAGGAACTTCTTCACTCAAAGGGTGGTGAATCTCTGGAATTCTCTGCCCTTTGAAGTGGTGGAGACTACCTCGCTAAATATTCTTAAGTCACGGGTAGATAGGTTTTTGATAGACAAGGGAATTAAGGGTTATGGGGAGAGAGCGGGAAAGTGGAACTGATCCACTTCAGGTCAGCCATGATCTTATTGAATGGTGGGGCAGGCTCGAAGGGCTAGATGGCCTACTCCTGCTCCTATTTCTTATGTTCTTATTAAGAATCCACTGGTGAGCATAGACCATTGTTGATTGTTGGAAAAACACATTCGGTTCACTAATGTCCTTTAGGGAAGAAAGTCTGCCATTCTTACCTGGTCTGGTCTACATGTGACTCCAGAGCCACAGCAATGTGGTTGACTTTCAACTGTCCTCTGAACAAGAGTAACTAGGGATGGGCGATAAATGCTGGCTAGCCAGTGATGCCCATGTCCCATGAATGAATAAAATGTGGTCTGAAACATCCGACACATTTTCTACTTCCAGTAGTTATGAAGCTTATTACACAACCTTAAACTATACCAAAGTAGCAATGGAAATGTTCTCGACTGCTTCTTGGGAAGGCTTCCTAGTTTGTAAAGCTGTTCTGTTCAGTTGGTCTCTCCTTTGCCTTGGGAGAGTGATTAAATGATATCCCAGCTCATACATGCTATCAGGGATTTTTGATTTGATTTATTATTACCCCATGTATTAACATACAGTGAAAAGAATTGTTTATTGCATGCTATACAGACAAAGCATACCATTCATAGAGAAGGAAATGAGACAGTGCAAAATGTGGTGTTACAGTCATAGCTAGGGTGCAGAGAAAGTTCAACTTAATCTAAGATAAGTCCATTCAAAAGTCTGATAGCAACAGGGAAGAAGCTGTTCTTGAGTCGGTTGGTACGTGACTTTTCAGACTTCTGTATCTTTTTCCCGATGGAAGAAGGTGGAAGAGAGAATGTCCGGGGTGTGTGGGGTCCTTAATTATGCTGGCTGCTTTGCCGAGGCTGCTGGAAGTATGAACAAAGTCAATGGATGGGAGGCTGGTTTGTGAGATGGATTGGGCTACATTAATAACCTTTTGTAGTTTGTTGCGGTCTTGGGCAGAGCAGGAGCCATACCAAACTGTGATAAAACCAGAAAGAATGCTTTCTATGGTGCAGCTGTAAAAGTTGGTGAGAGTCGCAGTTGACATGTCAAATTTACTTAGTCTTCTGAGAAAGTAGAAGTGTTGATGGGCTTTCTTAACTATAGTGTTGGCATGGGGGGGTGCGGAAGGAGGGGTGCAGGGCAGGTTGTTTGCGATTTGGACACCTAAAAACTTGAAGCTCTCGACCTTTTCTACTTCATCACTGTTGACATAGACACAGGTGTGTTCTCCTTTATTCTTTGTTTTGTTGACAGTGAGGGAAAGATAATTGTTGCTGTACCAGTTCACTAGATTCTCTATCTCATTCCTGTATTCTGTCTTGTCATTGTCTGAGATCCAACCCATTATGTTGCTGTTGTCAGCAAACTTGAAAATCAAATTGGAGGTGAATTTGGCCACATTACTAGGTGTATAAGGAGTATAGCAAGGGGCTGAGAATACAGCCTTGTGGGGCATCAGTGTTGAGGATTATCGTGAAGGAGGCGTTGTTGCCTATCCTTACTGGTTGCGGTTTGTGAGTTAGAAATTTCAGGATCCAGTCACAGGGGGAGGTGCCGAGGCCCAGGCCACGGAATTTGGAGAAGAGTTTCATGGGAATAATAGTGTTGAAGGCTAAGCTGTAGTCAATTAATTGGAATCTGACATAGGTGTCCTTGTTATCTAGGTGTTCCAAGGTTGAGTGCAGGGCCAGGAAGGTGGAGTCTGCTGTGGATCTGTTGTGGCAGTAGGCAAACTGTAGTGGATCCAGGTGGTCTGGGAGGCTAGAATTGATTCATGCCATGACTAGTCTTTCAAAGCACTTCATAATGATGGATGACTGAGCCACAAGCCAATAATCATTAAGGCATGATACTTGGTTTTTCTTAGGTACTGAGATAATGGTCATTTTCTTGAAGCAAATAGGAACCTCAGATTGTTGTAAAGGGAGGTTGAAGATGTCTGTGAATACCCCCACCAGCTGGTCCGCGCAGATCTGCATGCTCATCCAGGAACCCCATCTGGTGCAGTCACTTATCGTGGGTTGATCTTCGAGAAAGCTGCTCTAACATCTGCAATGGTGACTCTAGATATAGGTTCAGACAGGGCATCCAGGGTGGAGGGCATGCTCTAGCTGACTTCTTGCTCGAAAGGGGTGTAGAATGCATTGAGCTCATCAGGAAAGGGTGCATTGGAGCCGGCAATTTTACATGCCTTGATCTTGTAGCCTGTTATGTCTTGCAGACCTTGCCATAGTCAGCAGGGCCTGGTGTGGCTAGCCTGGGGCTCTAGCTTGGTATGCTACTGTCTTTTGACATCTTTGATGGATCTCCTTAGATCATATCTACTGTTTGTTTAATAGAGGTGTGGACTACAAATTGGCTGATTTTTTTCAATGACTTTTGGCACAGAAGCTGACTGTGTTTGTCACCTTCACGCCAATAGGCAGATTTGCCCTCATTTTTGATTCATATTGCAACAAGTAGCATAGATCCATAACAGGCAAAAGGAAGAATTTTAGTTCTGGAGTTAAGACCCTGATGTTAGGTGCTGACCTCACTCTGTATTAGTGCATACAAAAACAGAAAATGCTGTAAAGTCTCAGTAGGTCTGACAGCACCTGCGGAGAGAGAATAGAGCCAATATGCATGATGAACATTGCATGATTGGCAATAGAACTTTCATGGCCAGGGAGCTAATTGGGCACCCAATATTGGAAGTTGAGGTGGGGAAGGGGTGCTTCAGAGCCACTGATCTTTTTGTGTGTGTGGCTCAGTAGCACAGCGGTTCACACTGCTGCCTCAGTGCCAGGAACCTGTGTTCAATTCTGGCCTTAGGTCAGAATTAGGTCTTGTGGAGTTTGCATGTTTTCTCCATATCTGTGGGTGTTTCTTCCATGTGCTCCTGTTTCTTCCCACAGTCCAAAGATGTACAGGTTAGGGGAATTAGTGGGGTAAATAGGTGGGGTTACAGGTAGGGCCTGGGTGGAATGATCTGTTGGAGAGTTGTTGCAGACCCAATGGGCTGAATGACCTTTTCTGCATTGTAGGAATTCTATGATTCACTGACTCTTCACTATTTGTGCCCATGCTCAAGTAACTCAGTCTCATTGTCTCAGAAAGTGAGGTTATGGCTGTCTGGACCCCAGATATGACCCTAGAGTGTGACTTCCCCCCTGGTGCTCCCATAATTACAGACTACCTCTATGCTATTTCTGCACACTCACTGACCATTGTGTACCACAACCTGAACAGCTCTCTGAGCCATTCCCCTTTAATTCACTGATGCTAAATGAACACAAGTCTGCAACAAACCTCCTACTCGGGGGAAATATTATATTAAATATTAAGATGATTCACTATGAGCAGGGCCCAAACCAGCCAGTTCCAGGCAACTTTTCAAAAACGCGTGGAAGATAGGGCCACATTGGTGAGCTAGTATGCCGTACATTGTTACTGATTTTACACTTGGTCGGCCCCACCTCCTCTGGAGGTTAAAAATCATGTACAACATCTCTATGACTGAAGTTGCAGTGAAGTGAGAGATAGGGATGGGTCTCAGCTGACATTTTGTCATAGGAATGGCATGGTCTGTACCAGATCATGAAATAATAGCAGGTTGTGCAATGTCCTTGCACCTGGAAATATTGCCTACATCACATTCATAGGTGTTATTCATAGAATCCCTATAGTAAAGAAGGAAGCCATTCAGCCCATCGATGACCATCCCACCCAGGTCCTATTCCCGTAACCCCACATATTTACTCTGCTAATCCCCCGACACTGAGGCTCAATTTGGCATGGCCAATGAACCGAACCCGCACATCTTTGGACTGTGGGAGGAAACCGGAGCACCAGGAGGAAACCCACACAGACACGGGGAGAATGTGCAAACTCCACACAGACAGTCACCTGAGGCTGGAATTGATCTCAGGTCCCTGGCACTGTGAGGCAGCAGTGATAACCACAATGCCATTGTGCTGCCCAAATACTGCCGACTGATGATAATATCATGGGCAGGGCCTCTCCTAGACTGATGAAATTCAACGTGAAACTTGAAATCTTTTTCAAATAGTTGATATGAATATTTTAAAGCGACACATGCATGCCAGTACCGCAGCCTCAATCATCTGCCCCAAATTGTGCCTTACAAATTAGTTTCAGAAAACACTGGAGGCATTGGGTCTGATTTTATAACTTTGTTACCATGAGCGAATGACTGAAGTCTCACAAAATTGATATTTAATAATGTAGTGTTTCCTGTACACACATCTTGCTGCAAATTGGATGAACCAAATGCCTGTCAGCTGGAGGTGCTTAAAATGCAGATGAAATCTGATGATGACCTAGAACTTATTGATTTGTTTTTCATCCACAACAGCCCTAGAAACTTAGCACAAATGGTGCCTGCCCCCCAGTGAAAATAGTACACAGCTTATGTACAGTGTACTCATTAAAACACACACTTCATGTCTGGACATTTGCTACACCAGCAGTAACACGCAGAACAAACCCAATGCTGTAATTGTCCGTGATTTAAAAGCCCAGTTGGTGCATGTTGGCAGGTTTGTTTTCTGTCATTAGAATGAGAGCGTATTTCCCTGGGTGACATTCCTGGCAGCATATGATTAAAACTTAATAATTACATACATTCTGCATCCATTCAGAAAAACAAACATGTAAAAAAGCAGAGACGGCAAAAAAAATTTGAGGAATGTGTTATGTATACATCACTCAAAGCAATGCTTTTTTCTGATCCTGCGGTTTCAAGCTAAAGTGTGCAATGTGAATGCATAAAGTCATTTTCCACACTCTTAACTGTGTAGATGCATAAGAAAAAAAAATTCATTTTTCAGACAATGGAATATTGAACAATGAAGATATATTAGTGCAGTATTTTTTTCCCTTTCTGTTCAAGATCCTCTAAGATATTTACCGATGTGCCAGCATTTGAAAAACATTTTGTACTTGACTATAGCTGTTCACCTTTATTCATTCATAAGGTGTGGGCATTACAGGAAAGCGCAGCATATATTGACCATCCGCAGTTGTCTTTGAAAAGGTGGTGGTGAATTGTCCTCTTGAAACATTGCAGCCCCTGTGGTGAAGGTACTCTCACAGTGTTGATAAATGGTCAATGATACAGTTTTATCTGACTTCAGGGGAACTTGCTGGTGATGTGTTCTCATTTACTTGCTGCCTTCGTTCTTCTACAAGCCAGAGGTCGCAGGTTTGGGACATGACATCAAGGAAACCTTGACATGTGGTGGTTGTTTGTTTTGTAAATGGTGCACACTGCAACCATAGAGAACAAGTGATGGATGGGGTTCCAATCTGTTAGTCTGCTAAGTCTTCGACGGTGTCAAGCTTCAAGTGTTTTTGGAGCTGTACTCAACTAAACATGTGGAGACCATTCCACCAAACTTGTGTCTTATGACCTTGTAAGTGGTGGAAAACTTTGGGTTATTAGGAGGTGAAATATTTGACATAAAATACCCAGGGTCTAAATTCTCCTTGAGTCAGGCCATTCTGCAGCTTCTGAGAGGTGGTGGTGGACTGGTTAGAAGCTCTGCGTTTGTTCTTGAGGAGGCAGCTGAGCTACCAGCATTGTTCTTATGCTCTGTAAAACTCACCCTTCAATGACCACCCATCTCCATTCCCCTCAACATTCCCCATGCCCTCTTCATGCCCTCTAATATTCCCCATGCCATCCATGCTTCCTCATATATGGATTCCCCCTCCATGCCCTTCATATCCCGCTTCCCAACACATTCCTCATGTATCCTCTGTAGCCAATTACCCACTATCTTCAGTCCTCAGGAGCCATGGATGCAGCGGGGAAATTAATACAGTAACAACCTAATAAAACTCTCATTCAAACCACAGTCCTTTATACTGCAAAAGACTGTAATTCCATGGAAAATATGTTAACCCTTGAGTGGCCATTTTGTGTAAATAAACAAACATGTATTCAGGAAGGCAGATTATGTTATTATAACCTCTTAAAAGTTTCAATCACTCCACTGACTCAAAAGAACTGAGAACTCCTGATTTTGGAATTTGGTCAAGCATTCATAATGGCCACAGCTAACAAAATGTTAGCTTTCAACTGCAGACCCAAAAACAGAAAGCCAGATGGTGTTCCATTCCCATTTCAAAGTAGATAGCCTATTGATCAAGGGAATGGAGCAAGCTCTTTTCATACTCTCAGCTGCAGAGCATCTTTTTATTTCAAAGTTAAAAGATCCTTTCACATTGTCCAAAACATGAAAGAAATGTTTCCCAGCATATGCTTCTACCATTTTGAATGCAAAATGGCATTTTCCCCAAGAGAAAGGTACTTTAATGCTTCTTAACCCTCTCAACAGATTGCTGGTCAACATAATCATAGAATCCCTACAGTGTAGAAGTTGGCCCATTGAGCTGCACTGACTCTCTGACAGAATGTTTTACCCTGGCTCTCTGCCCTGCCCTATCCCCAAAACCCTGTACATTCATCATGGCTAATCCATCTAATCTTGGGGGCAATTTAGCTTGGCCAATCCATCTAACCTGCGCATCTTTCGTCAGCTTACCTTTGCAGGACAGAGTCCTATGATCCGTCGCTGCATTAAAATATATCTACATTAAAATATAGCATCTAATAGTAACATTTGAAGGTGTAAAAACATTTAACACTTTCTTGTCAGAATGTTCCCAACTCCTCAGCAGTCACGAAATGTCCATGGAGGTGCATTTTTGGGGATTCCAATACCTGCACTGACTCATGAAACTAGCATGAGGAAAGAAATTTAATTTTCCTATGGTCTTCACAGGGAAGGAGATACAGATTATAATAAGGAATTTTGTTGTAGCTAGCTACCCCTGCTCCTTCACCTCTCTTTGCCAGAAATGCAGCAAAACTCCTGATTACATGTATAACCAGGGTTTTATTACACATATAGCAATAGATAGGAGAAACTCGAAATAAATTGCTGCTTGTATTTACTATTGGTTGTTTATACATTGTAACAATGCTGCTGACCGAAGGTATACAAAAATGAAGTGCGTTAACAGAACCATATACCCAACTGTCATTAATCAGTAGCATCCATAACAAATTATTTGCAGCCAAACTCCCTTCACCTATAGGCACTGTGTTGATCTGTATGTCCTGGAAGTTTCCTGATGCAGGATTTCCACTTCACTGCAATTTTTCCAGTCAGAAAAAAATCAGCAGAATGCTATTTCAGAGGCAGAGTTCTTAAAGTGCGTGGAATAGAAATGAAAAGTCCATTCAGTAACTTCTCATTATGATACATCTGAAACTTAAAGCACCTGAAGAGTAGAGTTCTGGGATCAATCTATGTCTCATGTCTCACAGGATAGCTGGTTGGAAAATATTAAGATTGGCCTTGAAGAAAGCTGCTGATTTTCTTTCCTTTGTGTGATTTCTGGTATTTATGACGTTCTGCAATATAATTTCCACACCATTATGATATCACTGAAGCCTCATTCATCATAGGTTCTGATGGATAGGCTTTGCAAAATTCATAGGTTTCATGTTTTCTATGATGGTCAGTTGTTACTGACCAGTGTTTATCAGTGTCCCTATATCCTCTACAAACTGGATTTACATTATATTAAATAATGCTGAACATTTGGAGGCAAAAAAAAAGGTTTTCTGGTTGAGTTTGCCCAAGTTTCAGGTATAAACGATGTGAGTTTAATTAGAAAGTCAGGCAGACATCTACTATGCATTACATGTGGGTCTCAGGGTGGGAAAATGTGCACACAACATGCTCACTAAAATTGGTGTCAGCTTTATTTAGATATTAATTTGAGGCATGGGAAATGTGAGCATCATTTCTCAATGTTCCTCTGTGTAGGACACCTACTCCAATTCATACTAATGTGAATTGTGAATCCTCGTAAGGTCATGTTAAATAAGGGCCTGTGCTGCACTGTAATGTTCAATGTTCTATGTTCTATATATAAAAATTCTTTGAAAGGTCCCACTAATGATAAGGGAACTGTACTGCAGCCAGTCCTGACTGCTTTTCTTTCTTTTGTTCTGCTCCCAGCTTTTCCATGAGACTTATGCCAGTTTCTTATAATTTCTTTTTCTCAAAGTATGCTTTATTCATAGAATTTGTGCAATTACTTTACTGTTCAAAGTTGACATGTAAAATGCAATATTGTTCAACTTCTTTCCACAGTATGTGGCACTTTGGGGAACCTGATGACACGTAAAACCATAGGATGTATTTACAATTTGTGTTTCATGCCAAATGTAAGAGTCCGAGGGGTTTTGCACAGGTCTCTGGCAGGAGGACCTTAAAGTGTGGCCTTTCCCAGCCTTTGTGGAAGCTGCCACAAACTTTAGTACACCCCTCAGCATATAGTCCTGAACCTTGAAATAGATCAGTCTGTAACACTTGGTCATGGATAGTTTCTTGCACTGGAAGACCAGTAAGTTTCGGGCAGAGCACAGATGAATGTATTTAATGTGTTGATAGCGCTCCAGCAGCTGTTTGTCTTTATTTAGTCGATTGTCTTGGGAACAGTAGGTAGAGAGCATTACAGAACTGCTGGGAATGAACCTTAGCAAATACCAGTGCCTATATTTCTAGACCTTCTTTGCAAAGGCACATTCCAAAGGGAATCATAGAATCATACAGTGCTGAAGCAGCCCTTCAGTCCATCGAGTCTTCTCCAACACATGAGAAACACCTGACCTCCAACCTAATCCCATATGCCAGCACTTATCCATAGCCCTGAATATTATGACGTGCCACATGCTCATCCAGGTACTTTTTAAAGGATGTGAGACAACTTGCCTCTATCACCCTCCCATGCAGTGCATTGCAGACAGTCTCCACCCTCTGGGTAACTAAGGGGAACAGCTGCTCCCTATCCACTCCGACCATTCTCTTCATAATCTTGTATATCCCTATCAGATCGTCCCTCAGTCTTCTTGGCTCCAACAAAAACAAGTCTTCTTAACTTAAATGTTCCATCTCAGGTTGCATGCTGGTGAATCTCCTCTCCACCCTCTCCAGTGCAATCACGTCCTCCCTATAATGTGGTGACCAAAACTGCACACAGTACTCTAGCTGTGACCTCAAAGTTCTATGCAACTCCAATATGACTTTCCCTCTTTTGTAATCTATGCCTCGATTGATAAAGGCAAATGTCCCATCTGCCTTTTTCACACCCTACTAACATATTCTTCCATATTCAGAGTTCTGTGGACAAACACACCAAGGTCCTTTGTTCCACAGGACTTCCTAGTTTCATGCCATTTATTGAATACTTCCTTGTCAAATTACTCCTTCCAAAGTGGCAAAGGAGGTAGGCAAAGTCTCCTGTTCTTTGCAGATCTGTTTGCCCCAGAACCATTACTGACAACAATGGCAATTCTCCCTTTGAGGAATTTGAAAGATGAACTGAAGCACTGTAGTCAACTTAGATAAAATCAACACTACAAGAGTACTCAAACTTCCAATCTTTATCACTCATGCATAACAAGAACACACATACAGTGGGATACACTGCTAGGTGTTCAGTCAATCCATACAAATAATTTGCTGTTATAGTTCATTGCAGCAAATGAGAAACGAGTAACATTCTGAACCTCACTATAGATATACATAGTCCACCAATTACAGTATAGCTTTTTGTCCTTTTTTATCCAATAGAAAACAGTCTAATCCATTATTAGCATATATGTCACCATATTCTTATATTTGGTGTGAGTTTTTGTACTTATTTTTGGTTCATCCCCTGGCCATGACAATTGCTGGGAACTGAGTGTTTAAGAAATTGACATAAGGTTAGATTAGTCATGTCTCGGAATAAGCAACCACTGACCTCACCCAGGCTTTGTCTGTACATAAACACTTTCCATTCTTGCTGACAGAGTTGTCTGCCATAGTTGTTTTAACTTAATTTCCACCGCACCAATGGTCGCCAAAGAGGTTCCCTGTGTCCTTCCAGGAATATCTGCATAAAACTGGATACAAGAAGATATACCTTGCTACATCAGGAAATTGGTGCATTCCCAAATGCACCATTCCCAAAGGAAGCTGAGATGGCAGACCAGATGCTTCAATTAAAATATTTGAATGCCTGTCTAATAATAAAGTTGGATGTTTTGCCAGACGTATTCTTATCACAGCATATCCTGCATTCAAAGGCACAACATGAAAGAATGCATGGCAAAGTGATTAAAGGCCATCAACATCCAACTAACCCATCAACATCCAACTAACAATACAATTCAATAGAAAAATTGTAGCTGTTGGAAATCTTAAATAGGAATAGGAAATTCTCCAAATGCACCGAGGGAATAAAATTGATCTATGTTAACTGCGCGAAGCAGGCTCATAGTCAGTCGGCAACCAATTTCTCAGCCTATTTTTCATTGATGTTTCCATTGACCTGGGTAATATTGCCAAAATTTCAAGCCAAGTAAAAGCAACAGTGGAATTCAGAAATAAGTCTTCAAAAAGAGTTTGAATCAAAGTTCTGTGACTTTCAGTGGAAAAGAAATTGGACAAGATGAAAGCATGGCTGCCAATTGGTTAAAAACCCATTTTTAACTGCTCATGTAGGCCAATTTTAGTCCCAGAATAAGTAAGAAGAACAGAAAGGTTATGATATTTTGTGTGTGTACCCTTCATCAAAACCGGAGACTAAGAGCCAATAAAGGCATTTAAAGAAGTTCGGAAAAGTGTAGAAAGAAAGAGAAGTTGGAGAGAGAAATAACAGATGCACCAATCACAGGCAGTGAACTAATGTTCCATGAGATCTGCAAACCTTGTGATAGAAAACAGTTAGGTGATATAAAAGATCATAAATGAGATAATGAAGACTATTTATAAGGACAGAAGCAGGGGCAAATAAATACAGTTTCCTGGACCTTCCAGGTCCAAAGATTACAGCAAAACAAAACCCCACATGAAATTCACTCCAGTATAGAAAAACTGCATGCAACAACTGGATACATTTACATTAAGTACCGTATACTGTGATACTATTTGATTTGTTACTTACACAGTGGATTAATCAGTGTATTAATATTCCACAGGTTTGTTTCTTCAGGCATTTTACTGCATGTTTGTGGCTTAATAAAAAAAAGGAAATTAGAAAGTGCATTTAGAAAGTCCCTTTTGTGATCAGGACATCTCAAAGCATTTTAAAGTCAACAAAGTATGATAGATCAAGTTGTGAAAGTTTTTGGAAGTACTCTGAATATACTTGGTCCTTAGAGCTCCAAACATTATTGATCAGGTTCTGGATAAAACAAATATGGGTTGAAAGAGCTAAGAGATCCATGTAAAAAAAGATGAACTATGGAAAGAGTAAAGAAAGGAAAACAGATGAAATTAAATGGAAGCAAACCACATGGGCATAGAAATTTGTCTCAGCCAGTGGCGCAGTTCAGCTGGTATTGGATTGGCTGGCCATTTTAGAGTTGACTGCACTGGAATTGAATACTAGGCATGCCATATGCCAAGCGCCAATTCAATACCATCTGTTTTGCACCATACCCTGATGGTTCTACCAATCGCTAAAAAGGAGAACATAAACCCCAGCCAGCAAAGTGCTCTGCAAAATAATTCAGCCTCAAGGCCAATATCCTACATGTGAAGAGAATAAAGGTTTGAAGCTCCTAAAATAAATGTTCAGAACAGAAGATAGCACAGTGTCGAGTAGAATAAGATACTAGGATTAAAATGAGTCAGAATTGGGTTTTGGATATGGAAGCAGCTATGTAGTCTCAATGCTTGCCTGATCTTGGAGGCTGAGATTAATCCAGAATTAGGTCTCGAACTTCATCTAAGTAACGTGGGTACACCATCACACTTGATGTGTCTGAGATGTGAATTGCTTCATTGGTAGCCAAGTGCTAAATACACTGTGTTACTTACACTGTGATCAAATAGTATCACAGTATATGGTACTTAAATTAAACGTATCCAGTTGTTGCGTGCAGCATTTGAGTGAATTTCACCTGAGGTTTCATTTTGCTGTAATCTTTGGACCTGGAAGGCCCAGGGAACTGCATTAATTTGCCCGTGCTTCTGTCCTTATAAATAGTCTTCATTGTCTCATTTATGATCTTTTATATCACCTGTTTCTATTACAAAGTTTGAAGATCTCATGAAACATTAGTCCACTGCCTGTGATTGGTGCATCTGTTATTTCTCTTACCAACTTCTCTTTTTTTTCCACTTTTCTGAACTTCTTAAAATGCCTGATTAGTTCTTCATCCCCAGTTTTGGTGAAGAGTACACACACAAAATATCATCCCATGGGGACATCCATCTGAGGTGAAGCTGAGTGAAGCAAGTTCGCCTAGTTTGCTGTTCTGGAGACCAATTTTGTGTCTTAAAAGAAGCTCCTCATTTGCATACAGAAGAGTTCTATTTATGTGGTGGCTAGAGAGTCCTGAAAAATCTTTATTTACATCGTCCTCATTTCCAGATTACTCCACAATGTTCTCCTACTGATCTCCTATAAACATCCTTCATGAACTTATGCCCACCCTTCTCTTCTCTTCACATCATAATCTGTGCCAAGACTCATTCATGAAACACTCCTGTATTTGCTAATCATGAGCTCTCAACCCCACAGTGCATCAGCTTAAAATCCCATCCTTCTGTTCAAATTCCTTTTATGCCTTCATGATTTCCTAACTTCTGTAAGCTGCTCCAACCCTATAGCCCTCTAAAAATGCAAAATTCCTTCAACTATTCTGCAAACCCCATTCCATTTACCCTGACATTGGCAGCTGTATCTTAAGCTATCCAGGCCTTGGATGCTGAAATGGTTTGTAGGTTAGATTGATAACCGAGAAATTACTCCTAAGACAATCTTTCCCAAGAACTTTTAATTCTGTTCCATTTCACACTCAACAATCTGTCACTGAGATGAATTAAACCTTTCTCCAAATTACAGCAATTATTTCTCATTTGCTCCTATTTTCTAAGTATTCTGCACTGTACTCTGTCACTATTATTAGATGTTCTTGTAAGTAAATGAACCTGTATGACATACTGATCTGTCATGATCTTGATACAATTTACACTGTCCTATTCAGTTCTAATGAAGATGATATCCTGCAGGGAGAAATTCATGTGACAAAGGAAATAGAAAAACAGATAACCTACTAGGTCAGCACTGAATGTTCCTCTCAATTATTAAATGCAAGATTTCGGGATATTTTCAGCTATGTTGAGACTGTGCTCTTGTTTACATAACATACAGTTGATTTCCTTGACCTTGGCATAATTATTTTTCTTCATGCTGTTGGATTCTCCTGCATTTCTATCTTTTTTAGGATGGGTATGTTAACCTCTTTCAGGCTACAAGCACCACCATTGAGTAGCCAGCAGCTGGGAGCTGTACATGAATAAAGACACTCATTCATATTTTTACTATCAGGACAACTAACTGCCATGAAGTCCAGATGGCCTTACAAAATCTGGGAATACACCTTGGTGCAAAAAATCTTTAAGTCAAATCATAACATCAGCAATTTAAATTTATATAGCATCCTTAACATAGTAGATGATTCCTGAAAAGACATTAAGAAAGGTGATCAAATTCTTGGTTAAAGAGTTTTAAGGAGCTCCTCAGAAAGGGAAAGTGAGGTAGAGACCAATGAGGTTAAGGGAGAGAATTCTCGAGCTTGGGGCTGTGGCAGCTAAAGGCACAGCTCCAAATAAGAGGTCAGAATTAGGATAGTGCAGAGATCTCAGAGACTTGCAGAGAAAGTTTTTCTTTAATCTGTATGTGAGATGTGTTTGGTAACTTTAATTTTAGTTACAGCTATTTTGTTTTTTACCGTTTGGAAGGATACTCACTGCTGCCTGATATGCAAAGTCACATTTCTAAGGCAAAAAAAATTTCATTGTAAACAACTGTTTTATCCTGAAATCAACCTACCTGATGCAATTACTGAGTAACAAGTGTCAAGAAAACAAAGATAGTTTTAAGTGGACTATGTTTGTATTGTTAAACCTTAGAAATGAGAAATAGAATAAGTTATAGATTTAAGGAGGTTTAAATTAGTATCCATTTTTTGTCTAACATAAATTTATCTAAACAAAGATGTTGGCTTGTATTTGACTTCAGCTTAAACTGTGTTTCAAATGCGCTGAGAGAATTTACAGTGTGAAAAGTAAACAAAAGGAGAAGTCGTGAATGGTTTCTTAGCAATTGAGGGCATCTTTAGGATAGGAATACTTTTAGAGTTTAGCTTTAGCTGAATTCATAGCAGTTGGTAACAGGCAACTGGAGAGTGATATCTCTCTCAGCTTTGCTAAAAGAAAGGCTATATAATAGAGTAATTATAAAGAAAACCAATGCCAGAAACCTAAAGGACAGTTAGTTAAGAAAATTAGAGAAATGAAGAGGAGTTTCCAGGAAACCTGAATTAAAGGACAGAAGGAAAAGGGGATTAGAACAGTATACTGTTCAGTGAGGACAGATGGCTAAAATAGAGTTGGCTAGTCAGAAAGAAATCTTGAAATGGTTCTAAAGTATATGATATCTCACTACAGTTTGTGAGATGGCAATTGATAGCATTGTGGACTGATCAGTGGCTTGGTTTCAGAGCTGGTGTAAAGCATTCAAGGCAAAGCAATCCTGAAAGGAGAGTAGGAAAACCTGGAACTGGATTCCTTGCTAACGGAGAAAGCTTTGTGTGAATGGATATTGGAAAATTTAGAGCTGCATTCTTTTTTAAAACAGCTGATGGGAAGTATTGTTTGAAAGAAGATTTTAAAGCATGTCCTTTTGAAAGCGGAACTTAGAAACACTCATGTGAGAATAGTCTGAGGGAAATTTGAGGAGAAATCCATGGATGATCGATTGAGTGGCTTTGGCCATTTAGTTGCACAGTGGGGTGTGATCACAATTGACCTGTGGTGTTAAAGGGACTGTCTATTTACTGAAACACTTATAGCTCAAGATATATTTTGCAACCTCATAGTTTTGCCATTATAAGTGGCAGTTTTGTCATGCATTATTTTTTCATTTGGACTGGAAATGAGATTGGAAAATTTATTGCACAATTTACTTGCAGCTTGCATCTACCTTTAAATGTGTCCTTTCCTCTGCAGTCAGTAATTTCATTTGCAGTCAGTGTATGCTTTTGTCCTTTTCTTGGTACCCAGTAATTTCAATTGCAAGCAGTGTCTTCTTTTGTCCTTGCCTTTAAAGCTTTTCCTTTGCACATTTGAACTGCGTGTCCTTCCGAGCTGTCTCATTTGCAGCCTTTTTCTGATTTACTTTGTCTTTTTGCAGATCTCAAACCTTGCTGTGTTTCTGGGTTCTTAGTGTCTTCTCGGTTACTTTATGAGGTTCAAAAATCTATTTTTATCTACTTCTATACACCATGTCTCATGTATAGGGCAGCATTCTTCCATAATGTCAGTGAGAGCCTTTGGCTAGTCTTAAGAAATCTGGCCCAGAGTAGCCTTATGGTGTAGCCACGTGACTACTTGGGATGTGGGTATCCTGGTTCAAGACAGCATTTGTTGCTTGTCTCTGAGGACATTTAAGGGTCAACCACATTGCTGTGATCTGGTCTCATATGCAGACCAGAGCAGGTAAGGATATTACGTTTCCTTCCCTAAAGGACCAGATAATCAATAATGGTTTCAGGGTCATCGTTAGACTTTTAATTCCAGACTTTCATTGAGTTCAAATTTCACAATATGCCATGGTGGGATTTGCAATTGGATCCCCAGAACATTACCCCTTGTCTCTGGTCCTGCAACAATAACATTACACCACTGCCTCCATGAGTGTCATCGGCAATTTTCAGTGTCCTATCAATTACTAAATCCAAATCAGCTATTGTTCTCAATCTCGAGTTTGTGGAATCCTGTTGGTCATATTGGCCCTTGAAACATATTTGTCTGTGATGCGAAAAGTTAGATCATAGAATTCTACGGTGCAGAAGGAGGCCATTTGGCCCATCAAGTGTGCACTGACTCTTTGACAGAGTATCCCATCCAAGCCCTATCCCTGTAACCCCACACATTTATGCTGCTAATATCCCTGACAGCTAACTTGCACATCTTTTAAGAGTGGGAGGAAACTAGGTACCTGGAGGAAACTCATGCAGACACAGGGAGAATGTGCAAACTCCACAGAGTCACCCAAGGCCAGAATTGAGCCTGGGTCCCTGGCACTGTGAAGCAGCAATGCTAACCTCTATGCTAGTGTGCCACTCTGTGGGGATAAGGTGGAAAAGTTGAGTTGAGGTTTATCACATCAGATCCATCATGATCTAATTAAATGGTGTCACAGACACGGTTGTGATCTTGTGCACACAAATGTTCTGGGGATAAATAATGGTGCTATGTTAATATGTAATTTTATATGATAATAAATATTGTATTAGCAAATATGCAATTCCACAGTAAATAGTTTTAGATCTTAACAGATTTTTTTTAAAAGGCACAAAAATTTATGCTTTAAGTTACATTTATTCTTTGCTATCTTATCAGAGTATTAAATAGCTTAAAATGTACGTACTGATGGTTTTGTTAGGTTAGAAGACAAAGAAACTCAGCAGATAAATGTGAAATACTTGTTATACTGTACACAAGGCAATGTAACAACAACTTGAATTTATATAGTTAATTTAGTGTCAGACGGCACCCCATGGTGATTCAGAGGTATTATGTGATATCAAAGCCAAAGTCTTCATACAAGTTTGATGTTTTAATCCAATTTGTAGGATATTATCCTTTAATAAATCAGAAGATTTGAAACTATTAACAGCCTGGCTTGCAATGCAGAAATTCCTTCAAAACTAATTCCCCGTTTTAGCTGCTGAGGAAGCATTGCACTGATTGGAATGGACATATCAGTTCTATCTCGGTTAAGTTAAATCTTAAATATGTCAGAGTTGTTCTCATGGATTGTTGAATGCAACTCCTCTCAAGGGATTTAATATCTCAGCGTGAAACTCCAAAATATTGGTGGCTTATAAAAAGCATTTGATATGATTCAGTGTTAAGAAAGACCATATGTACCAGCTTTCCACAAAGTAGCTGCAATTGTTTTTGATGTGTTATTGGGAAAGAAGATATTCCTTATATTGCTCCTTGCAAGTTCTGCATCAAATTCATTGCCCCCGAGAACTAAGATTATACGGCCTTGATATCAGGCAACTATTTGGTCCTGAAATCAATGCTATTTGATGCAATAATATTGATGGAAGAACACATATAAGGGAGGATAGAATAAATCTGTCTGAGTTATAATTTTAAAATCTGAATCCATGCAGTGTACAGAGGATAGAAACGGACTAAAGGTAACTGCACCATTTGAGTGAATAATTATGTAATAATCCACATGACTCATTTCTTGATTCTATCAGAAATCTGTAAGGAAATCACTAAAGACATGACTGAGCCATTGTTTGATTCCTCAAGTTATGGGCCTGTGATTATATGTGGATCATTCCTTGATATGAGAACAAATATGCGAATCAGGACATCCTTGAGGTTATGGATGTATAAAGAGGACTGGCATTGTAATAAGTAGAATAATCATTTTGTCTCACTGCTTCTCTGTTTTATCTGCACCATATATTTGCAGCTTCCATCTCCACTGAAGAGCTTTATATCATTCTTGCATCACACTTCAGAAATTTCAATTTAAGTGCTCAGGTTAAAACCAGTATATCCCTGGAGTATAATATCCCTTTCCAATTTGTTAACACTCCATGCATTTAGAAATTACAGAATTAAATTCCCCTAATTCCCAGGGGTTAATTTGGTCTCATTGCCACCCTGTTTCCAGCTAAAAATGGGATAGTAACAGTACCAAAATAACGTGAGCTGCAGAACTGCTGATGCAGTTTTGATTATCTGCCTTTGTGATGCTGGAACTTGATTTAGCCCATCAGGTTTCAGACAAGAACAGGCAGCGACATTCATATACATTTGAAAGGAACAGGAGTTACTCAGCTCAATATAAATTACTTTTTATGGAACCTATTTCAAATTGGTCATTGTTAGGTTTATAATGAAGTCCTCCGGGCGTCCAAGCCCTTTCAGTTTAACTACAGTGTGAATTGCTGACTGAATTGCAAATGAATAGTCTGTAACCCGTAGGGATTTCCTGACCATGTCTTCATCAGCCACACATGCTTCAAACCTAGATAAAGTGTGTCTGTATCCAACGTAGTGAGCCCTTCATTATCACTCCCACAGAGCCAGTAAGAATTCCAGCCTGCCAATACAATCACGTCAAACAATCTTACATTTTTGAAGAAGTTACTACTTCATTGTTGAGTCATTAATTTGTCATTAAAGTACTTTTCTTACAGATGGACAAGAAAGGTACTGGGTTGTAAAATGATTAAATGGCTTTCTTTATATTCCTGAATGATGTACTTGACTCCAGCTTCAATGAATAGGAAAGAAAATGTAGATTCATTGATCTTGATGCTCCTTGATTAGCACTGTGTTCAAAAGGCAATATGATGGAAAAGGGACAACACTCATGTCTCAATTCTCAGAACTACATCCCTTTAACTATTGATCTTTGCAGGAACCTTGGAGATGTGAGATTACATATAGAGATCTTCAGACCTGTGTACCTGTAAGTTTCTACAGTTTCTTGGGAGCACAAGTTCACAGTATAAAATTACACATAACTTTATTAAGTCTCTGTGAGTATTTCTGTCTGTACTTGTCATGCTAGTTCCACAAATAAGTATGAAGAAATTGCTATTTTAATTTGTACTTTCATTAACTGATAATCATGTTTTCTGATCAGTTTTACTCGAAATGCATATATTATATTATTTCAGAATTCTTTAATTATTTTACATTTTACAACTGGACAATGTCACAAGGGTGAATCTATCCGTACATGCCTACCAGATAGGTAGTTACTCATCTAGAGTTGCCAAACATTTAGCCAATTTTAACTTGCTCTCCTGAGGAACAAGTATTTGCCTAAACTGGAGAATTCTTTTACATAACCATGTTATATTTTGTTAGGTCAACCTGGAATAGAAGATTCTCTATCATACTGCCATCTTCTTAACCAGACCCTGCATCCCTTTAAGACCAGGATTGTTCTTTAATGTCAAATATGTATATATACCACACAAATCGCTCCAACAAACATTAATTGGCTAGACCCTAGACTTCCAGCCCTCACTTTGGAAGAACTCATGCCTCAGAGAGTTGCCAACCAATCTGATTGGCGAGCAGTGCCTGAAGCTGCAATGGCCAGGACTGGGGCTGCAAGCAGGCATTGGAGTCCAGGACCAGCTAGGTTTTGAAGGTCTCACAGCAGGGTGGGAAGGTGGGCTCCATGGGTGGAGCAGAGAGGGAATGGGTGTGTTAGTAGAGGCTAGGGGGTGCTATGGAAGACCTACATGGGTCAGATCTTGTGTGGGGTCCACAATGTTAAAAGGAGGCTACTAATGGAGGCAGCTCCCCCCTCTTCCCTTCCAACCCGAAGCCTGGACATTTTCCAGCTTGCCTCCTGCCCATGATCTCCTCCCACCAGCCTAAAAATTGAGGTTGGGCAAGAAACAGACATTGATTGGCTACTAAAGGACTTCAATTTTGGCATGGGCTGGCAAGCTGACCTAGGCCTTGCCTGTCCCAGTGTAAAGCTACGGAGGGGTCAGGGTGGATGGGAGCCAAGTCGAAAGGCAATCTGGAAACCTTATGGCCAAGGCTAATTGCAAATTTTAACTGCAAATGGACAAATAGACAGAGCCTACATTGAGTCAGATCCACCATTTTCTACCTATTCTTTAGCAGTTTCTCTAGAATGCATTTAAATAACCACTTTCAAAAAAAATACTTTTTAAGAGTTATACTATTATAGGAGCTAGAAGCTCCTCCTGGCTTTACAAGTGTCCTGTAAGCCACCGTCAGCCTGGATTCACCACCTCCTTCAGAGACCTGACCATTAAGTACCTTCTGAACAGCACAGTATATAAAATCCCACACATCACCCTCACCCACCAATTATCTTACATCCCTGAAGTCTCCAATAAATTAGGTGAAGCTTGTCTTTAGTGAACCAAAATTGGTGCCTAATTAATACCTTCAATCCCATTAAACACACACATTTCATTCTTTACAATATATTACATCATTTTTCAGTTATAAATGTCAAACCCAATGGATTTATAATTCTGAAGATCATGAACCTGACTCTTTTTAAAAGTGGAACTGCGTGAGTTATTTCTTAGTGTTCAGCTCTCATTGCTGCTTTCAGTCCACTGCAAAACATTTCAGCGAGGATTATGGTAATGTAACTTCTGTGGTTGAAAATTTAGATTGGAATCTTTGGATTATAAAACCTTTTATTGTTTAACTTAACTATTCTTCATAGTTCACTGTTCAAAAAAAAAGTTTGTATTTCAGCTGATCGCCAGGACACAGGCCCCTTTTAGAGTGTAATATACTATTTCTATCTCTTTGCCAAAATAATGCGCTCAGTTGAACCATCCAGAGTTGAATAACAAGATTTGAGCTATTGTCTGTGGGGGCAAGGGGCTGAATTTTATAGATTGCAGAGGGATCAGTAGCAGAAGCAGAAAGCCTGGGATATACGTCGTCTTGCCCTATCTTTTGTTCCTGCCACCAGCCAGCCAATTAGCAGCCAACGAGTGGGAGTGCCAGCAAGTTGACGGTCTAGTCTGGGATGTCCTTGAGCATTCCATGCTCGTTGGGCCCTGCATGGACTGAGGCTTTTTATTGACCTCTTTAATCACATTTGGTTTGATATTTTAAGTTTTCTTTACACTTTGTTCTTTCTTTTGGGCAGTGTCTCCCCGCAACCCCCCCCCCCCCCCCCCCCCCCCCCCCCAATTGATTTAGTTTATTTGATTTCCCAAAAAGATTGCCTGGGACTTTCTGCAGACCATGACCTTGAAGGTGGCTCTGGGCCTTGATTTAAAGGGACACTAGCAGTGCTGCTAACACAGAAACAGGCTGGAGGGAAAGTGAGGCGAGGGAACCTGAAATGACCAACCAGTATTTCAGGTTCAGTCTGATAACTCTCCACGTACACTACTACATGTGCGAGTCACGGACATCAGGTGGCCACCAGCAAAACTAGAGCTCAGTTCCCTTGCCATCATCCCACACAGTGATGTCACTGTCTCCCAGAAGATACGCAGTCAGAGGAGACACTGGCAGTCCAACAGCTTTTTATTCATTTACTTATGGGATGTGGACATCGCTGGCTAAACCAGCATTTTCATTGGCCATCTCTAATTTCCCTTGAGAAGGTGGTAGTAAATGCCTTTCTTGAACCACTCCTGTCCTCATGGTATAGGTACATCCATAGTGCTGTTTGTGAGGGATTTTGACCTAATGTCACTGAAGGAACAGTAATATATTTCCATGCCAGGATGGTGTGTGCCTTGAAATGTTGACAGTAGGGATTCAGCAATGGTAATGTTGAATGTCAAGAGTTGATAGTTGGATTTTTTTTATTGGAGATGGTCCTTAATTGGCATTTCTGTGTCATGTATGTAACTTGCCACTTATGGGCCCAAGTTTCAATATCATCCAGGTCTTGTCACATATGGACATGGACTGCTTCAGTATCTGAAGTGTTGTGAATAGTGCAGTTATCAGTGAACATCCCCACTCCTGACCTAATGATGGAGGGAAGGTCATTGATGAAGAAGTTGAAGGTGGTTGGTCCTAGGACTCCTGCAGTGATGTCCTGGGACTGAGATGATTGATCCACACCTACCACAACCATCTTCTTCTGTGCTAGGCTTGACTCCAATCTCATTTGCTAATGCTAGATAAGCCTGGTTCTTTGCCTGGCTTCCCACTGGGCTGCTACTTCCTACATGAGGAGGTTGCTATGGCCCAGCATGGTCCCCATGCATGAAATGAAAACTCACTTATAGTTCATGAAATGGTCGGTAATGACTTCACTTCAATACTCCAGTGCTGAGTAGTTTGTGAGCATTCAGCTTCAATTGGGATGGCAAGAGCCAGCATGCTGCAACTCATTCCGATTTTGTTTCTGATCTTTCTCCAGTCCAACCTTCTCCAATAGATCAGAAATTCAAGCTCAGGATTTACATAGTTTTGGATATCTTTCCATTCTTAGCTGCGTTGAAATTTAGATTGGTTCATATCCTCACTCAGTGGTGTTGTAAACGCTTTTGATATTTAATAAAGTAATCTTTTGAATTCTCTACCCCAGAGAGCATTGGGGACTGGGTCATTGAAAATATTCACGGCTGAATTGGACTGAATTTTCATTGACAAGTGAGTCAAAGACAGGCAGGAAAATGAAGTTAAGGCCACAAACAGATCTGCCATGACCTTATTGAATGATGCATCAGCCTCAAGGGGCCTGGGGCCTGCCCTTGCTCCTATTTCTCATCTTCTTATAGGTAAGAATGTTACACTCCCCCAAGGCAGGTTCTGAGGTGGAAGGTGGACATAAAATTGAATGGAAGGGTTTCGCCCGGGAAACCACTATTAATGGCCCTGCCTAATTTTTAGGTTGGCTGGAGCAGGTAGGGTGGGAAAGTGACAAAAAATATTTTGTCCATCTCAGGCAGGAAATGGGCTCCTCAGAGTTGGGGCACCCTTCCTTTCAGGACCTTGGAGTTCAACAAATCCAAGCCAGGATTTTGTGTCATGCCCTTTAGTATTTCTTAGTCTTGATTACTGTACAAACTGCTTTTAATTGCTTTAACTTTCGATTCCTGGACTCTGAGTAAAATGGCATCTGACGTTTGTGTTACCTTTGAAGTCTGCTGTTCCATTTTAAGTCTGATTATTGCAATTGTCTCTTTAACTCAGAACCCTTCATTTACTCTTCCTTGAATTCTTTTAAACAATACCATTGTCCTCATTCCCCGGTTACCTTGACAGTAACTGGTATTCAAGGAAACCTGCTGCTTTTGCAGTTCCCATCCTTTCCTATCTTTCTTCTGGCGAAGTTGAGAAATGTTCACTCCTTGATGTCTCCAAATGTAATATATCCAGCTAAAACTAAGACTTAAAAAAGGATTTTCCCTTAAAAGGGCCTCCAGTTGCTTCTGCTGGCCTATTTAATCTTTATGCTGTAGCCCTCTTTAAGCACAATAAAATCACAATTGAAACATAACCAAGCCTCACACATGCCAACACCTTTGTCCAGCATGAATCTAACAGTAGGTCCCTTCTAGGCACAAAAACATTAAATTAAACCCGCCTAAAACTACACCTTATTTCCAATCTATACCAATGCAAGTATCAATCCATTATAACCTTTGGTTTCCAAACACCGTACACAATACACTAGTTGTGATGTGTCCCAGACTTCTACAGTTGCAGCAAAAGTTCATCCCCCTTGCAATAAGGACCAACATTCATTTTGTCTTCCTAAGCATTTTTAAGTTAAAGTGTACTTACTAGTGTCACATATAGGCTTACATTAACACCACAATGAAGTGATTGTGAAAATCCCCTAGTTGCCACACTCCAGCGCCTGGTCGGGTACACTGAGGCAGAATTTAGCATGGCCAATGCACCTAACCAGCATGTCTTTCAGACTGTGGGAGGAAACTGAAGCACCTGGAGGAAAGCCACACAGACACAAAGAGAATGCACAGACAATGAATCAAGCTAAGAATTGAACCCAGTTCTCTGGTGTGAGGCAGCAGTGCTAACCACTGTGCCACCATGCCGCCAACTGCTGTACTTGTATGCTAACCTTATAATTTACGTGCAAGGACCAAGGTCCCCTTGTACTGGGGAACTCTGCAATCTCTCTTCATTTAAACAATATTCTACTTTTCTATTCTTCCCAACAAAGTGGACAAACTTCCATTTTCCCAGAGATGCTCTCTACAGGTACTGCTGGACCTGCTGAGTATTTCCACCATTTTCTGCTTTTATTACCCATGAGAGAGGTGTTTTATATCATTATGATCAGAACCAGTAATTTTCAAAGCAGAGATGTAATATAATGAAAATAAATGCAGTGAATTATAAAATCTATGCTATCTGTGCTATCCTTCACTAAATCATTCTTAGTGCCAGATCAATGTTTCTTGTTATGAATTTCATGTAGCTTGTCAATTATTTTTCCACATTACTAGATAACACATCTTATGAAAGCTCCCCTAGAATATGTGCACATTTATTAGCTATTAACTTAATAACAATTCACTGACTGTCTTGTCTGCATGTGAATTCAATTTATGTTATTTGTAAAGACTGCCAATGAGTGAAACTCTCAAGTTAAGCACTTCAATCTGATGGCATTACTGCAGCAAAGTGATTGGTTGAAGACATGCTTTTGAACAGACAGGATCTAATGACATCTGCAACTTTCATCAAATTGTGGCATGTTGCTTACTGTGAGCACTATTGTTCCATCAAGATGATTTTCGAGATTCTTATCCATGGCATTTTGAGTTTGCTAGTTATTTCCTTCCTCTCCAAGCAAACACAAAAAGTGATGTAGTAATAGTATTTCACTCCAGTATGATGAAACATCAAAATTAACATTTTGGCAAATGAGCCACTATCAAATGATGCAGCTGAGGGGAGGCAATGGCCTAGTGGTTTTATAGTTAGACTATTAATTCAGAAACTCAGCTCATGTTCTGGGGACCTGGGTCCAAATCCTGCAGATTGTGGAATCTGAATTAAAAGTCAGACAACCATGAAACCATTGTTGGAAAACCCATCTAGTTCACTCATGTCCTTTAGGGAAAGAAATCTACAGACTTTAACTGATCTGGCCTATATGAAATTCCAGAGCCATAGCAGTGTGGTTGACTCTCAACTGCTCTTAGGCAACCAGGGGTGGGCAATAAATGCTGGCCAGCCAGTAACACCCATGTCCCACGAGTGAATAAAAAAAGTCACCATTTATCTGCTGAGACTTGCAGGGCCATAACAGTGTTGTAATTCTGTTGCTAATTTAAAGAAAGCTGTGAGAAATTGTCCTTGACTGGTATGAGAGCAAAATAATACAAGCTGCATATGTGCACTAATTTTTTATACTTTTACATAAAGATAAAAATGGTGTCATCCAATTAAAAAAGAGGAATATAGGGCTCGATTTTACCATCAACCTGCACCTGTTTCCGGCATGAAAGCTTGGTATAATCGGGTGTGAGGTGAGTAGCGCAATCCGTGACCACCTCCCTGACCGTTGCCACTTTACCAATGGCTGAAAATGGCAGCGATCAGAACCACACTTGAAACAAGTGTGACGGCAATTTAAATGCATTTAAATTGAATTAATGGGCTGGATGTCCAACCTTATCGGCACTTCCTCCTTTACCACCGCGTTCGCCCGTCCAGATTCAGCGTGAAACAAACATGGTTCACAAAGGTCTGATTCAGGTGCTCTACCTTCTGAGGAGGTAGGTTCCAAGCTTCTGGCAGCTCTCTGACTCAGATCGGTGGTGGGGGGGCAGGGGGCGGGGGGGTGGGGGGTGGTGGGGGAGGGTGGAGGTAGATCAGATGGCTCTTTGCTGGGGAGGACGGAGGCGGGTTAGATGGCTCTCTGCTGATAGGGAGGGAGGGGAGTCAGATCGCTCTTTGATGGAGGGAAGGGAGGTAAGTCAGATCGCTTTTTGAGGGGGGGTGTGGGAGGTGGGTCAGATGGCTCTCTGGGGGCAGGGAGGAAGGCAGGTCAGATGGCTCTCTGGTGGGGGGAGGGAGGCAGGTCACATCACACTCCAGTGGGGGGGGCAGAGGGGGTCCACTGCCACTCTGTGGGTGATCAGTGGGGGTGAAGGGGGTGTCTGCTGCCACTCTGTGTGCGATCAGAGGGGGGGTAAGGGGGGCTGTGATTAGTCTGGGTTGTGGGGAGATAAAGGGGACCGTAATGTTGTGGGAGTGGGGCAATATCTGTGAGGGCCAGGGGAGGCATTATCCAGCTCAGGAGTGATGTGGCAGGGGAGCGTTTTTCTAGTTTTGTTTTACTGTGCATGCGCAGTTGGAGCTGCCAATCAGAGCTGTAGGTTTCTGGGCATATTAAGCCCCACCCACATGCTTCTGCATTGTGATTTGGAATCACTGATTCTTTTTCAGGCAAGGTGTGTATGGGGGTGCCCCAGAACGGATTTAGAAGTCGGATCTGAAACACTCCCGGTTCAAGTCCACCCAGCACTTAGAATCAAAATGGTAAAATAGGGTCCACAGTGATAGGAAAACAAAAGTAGTTTTAAGAGTTTTATATTTGTATTGGTAAACATTAGAAATAAGGTAATTAAGAGTGTTTAATTTAATGTTTCTATGCCTGGAAGGATAAAACCTATAGTTAGGTTCATGCTGGACAAAGATGTGTGGGAGTTGGTTAAGTTCCAACTGTGATTCTATTGTACTTAAAAGGGCTACAGTGTAAAGAATAAGCAGGCCAGCAGAAGTGTGCAGACATTGCTTAGCAACTGAAGGACCTTTTAAGGGAGAAATCTTTTTTAAGTTTTAGTTTTAGCTGGATATATTGCATTCGGAGATAGGACATCAAGGAGTGAACATTTCTTAACTCTGCCAGAAGAAAGACTGGAAAGGATGGGAACTGCAAAAGCAGCAGATTTCCTTGAGTACCAGTTACCATCTAGATAACCAGGAAATTAGGACAATGGCATTGTTTAAAATAATTCAAGGAAGAATAAATGAAGGGTTCTGAATTAAAGAGACAATTGCAGTTCTCAGACTTAAAATGGAACAGCAGACTTCAGAGGTAACTCAAACGTCAGATGCTATTTTAATCAGAGTCTGGGAATTGAAAGCTAAAGCAATTGTGAACAGTTTGTACAGAAGTCAAGACCAAGAAATCCTAAAGGGCATGACGCAAAATCCTGGCTTGGATTTGTTGTTAAAAGTAGAGCAGAACCTCTGTTTAAAAGTGTCATTTGTAAAACTGGGACTGGGTTTCATAATGCAAAGCACGAAGGGAAAGCATTGTTATGAGAGAAGATTTTAAAGCATGTTATTGGGAGTGGAGTTTGGAAACTCTCATGTGATAATCATTTGGGAGCATCCTGTGGAGAAAGCCGTGGACACGAACTTGGGTTCAGAGCGAAGCACGTGTATTTGACCACAGTCATCTTGTGTACATAAAAGGGACTTTGTGTGTTCATGAGACCATTGTACCTTAAGATGTACTTTGTAATCTGTGTTGA
The DNA here is from genome assembly GCF_965287045.1 of Carcharhinus amblyrhynchos. Taxonomy (NCBI): domain Eukaryota; kingdom Metazoa; phylum Chordata; class Chondrichthyes; order Carcharhiniformes; family Carcharhinidae; genus Carcharhinus; species Carcharhinus amblyrhynchos. The sequence continues at coordinate 80,059,054 of NC_137331.1, read as the reverse complement.
TCTTAAAATCTGTGTGTAATTGATGACCTAAAGAGGGGGTAAAGGAGTATTATAGAAAAACTGGATTATTATATGTTTAATTTTCTTTTCTTGTTAAAATTAACTAGTGGTCCTATGACTCTGTTCCTCCATGCTTTTATAAAGAAAAGTAAAAGTTGCAGTCTTTTGGTCCAGGGTTCCATTCAGGAATTTTCCTGTCCAGTTATAATATCAACTGGACCGTAACATGGTCTTATCAATTTTTTTCTTTTCTTTATATATTTCAATGGATTATTTTGTGTAACTAATTGTTAGTACTCACTTCTAATATTGGGGCTTGCAATCAAACTGTGATTTCAATATGGGAGTATGACTGTAAATGAATTTGGGTGTAACATTTAACATATACTGGGTATTGGTCTTCCTTGGAAGATTTGATGGAATCTTGTAAGGGATCGAACCACAGGCCTCCCTAAACAAGTTGGCACTATGAGAGGGATGGTGGCAGGTCAGAGTCTAGGGACTTGGGATAGATTTATAGGCAACATTATGTAACATCGATCTTGGGTTACTCAGTTGATATATTGTGCCTTGCCGGGTTTCTTAACGCTTGCTGTCTTATTTTGTATCTTCATTACTTCCTGGAAGTTGACTCAGGTCATGACCTGCTGTCAACATAACGCATCACTATCCTCTGCGAAGAGCATCTTGAAATAACAGAGGAAAACTCTTTCAATATCCAACTGACACATTGGCCTTGAAATGGATGGTGTGCTATGTTATTTATCACTAGTGTGTAGAATTGATTTTGCATTTCTATATTAAATTTCCTTTCATTTCATGTTTCTCCCCCCTGACATTTCTACCGCTTCCCCCACTGAGTGCCAAGGGAGAAGCTGAATGGCAAAACTCCCCAGAGGATTTTTGGAATTTTAATAATGAAAATAATCTTCAGTTGGAAGATTACGTAAGGCAGCATGAGATGATTTGGTGGTAGCTGTTGAGTTATTTATTTTGTGTCCAGATAAGGCATAAACCTTTTTTTAATTTCTGAGAAGTTTGGCTAGTTGTTTACTAAATAGAAGCATGACAAGGCACCTCAATCCCACCAAACACACACTCTCTGTGCCATTTTCAAATGCTTCTTGTGATCTGGACAACCATATATGTCATCAGCTGGAGATGTTTGAGCTCCAATTTAAAGGTCTAAAGCAGCAACTGGTGTCGCTGCGGTGTAACCGTGAGGTTTAGAATGATGTTTCTGGAGATGGTCAACCCCCACAATGTAAGAATATGCAGGGATGGAATGGGTGATGGTTAAGCAGACAAGTTGGATGACTGCATCTCGTCCTCTAGCCAGTGTCCATGGATATCCCATGAATACAGTGTCCTGCCAGAGCCAAGGCTGTAGTGCAGTGAGTGGCACAGCAATACGTGGAGGGAGGAGGAATGTCAAGAAAGCACTAGTCATGGGCATTCAATAGTTGGAGGGACAGACAGATGTTTCTATGGTAGCTGACGTGACTCCAGAATGGCAAACTTCCTCTCTGGTGCCAGGTCTGAAGTTATCACTGAGCAATTGCAGAATATTCTGTCTGGGGAGGGTGAACATTGACAGCTAGTGCTCCACATCACTACTAATGCCGTAGATGATGTCCAGGAATTTAAGAAAGCTACGTAAAGCATTAAAAAGCAGCACCTCAAATTAGTAATTTCTGAATCACTCTTGGTGTCACAAACTTGTGGGTGTAGAAATAGAAGTATATTGAAGATAAATCCATGGCTACAGAGATGGTGCAGGAGGTCCCGGCTCCTGGGGTATTGGAACTGAGGTTTGTACAAATCAGACAAGTTGCACTTAAAACAGGGCTGGGACCAATATTATGATGGTAAGAAATAAAAATAGAAAATGCTGGGAAAACCAGCAGTTCTGGCAGCATTGGTGGGGAGAGAAACATATTTTGAGTCCAATATGACTCTTCAGAGTCTGAGCCATATTGGATTCAAAACCTTACCTTTGATTCTCTCTCCACCACCAAGTACTTGCTCGGTCATTTCAGAGGGCAGCTAAGATCTATTGCTGTGGACCTGGAGTTGCATGTAAGCCAGACCAGGTAAAAACAACAGATTTCCTTCCCTAAAGAACTTTAGTGAACCAGTTAGGTTTTTACAACAATCAAGGATAATTTCATGGTCTCCAATACCGAGACTAGCTTTATATTCCACTCATTAATTAAATTTAAATTCCACCTGAATCCACAGTACAATTCCAATCTATGCCCTTAGAGCATTATTCTGGGTCTCTGGGTTACTAGCCCAGTGAAATAACACTATACCACCATCTCCTCCAGATTTGATATATTTAGAAGCAGCATCAAATGGGGCTATATGGGATGAACTGAGAAACACAACTGGTGCAACCTACACCGCAGGGAGTGCGCAATAGACCCCTGATAGAAGGGGATAGGAGAATTTGTTAGCGGGTTGTTGAGATATTGGGGCGATTCTCTGGCCCTGCTCGTGCAGACACAAATTATGTTATGGCTAGAGTCTCTCGCAAGAGAGCCATAACTCGAGAACTCATTAGTGAGGGCGTGAACCAGATTAGTATATTTAAATTCTCATTTAACTATGCAGGATTTGTTTTAAGCCGGATTTTGCTCGACTCCTGAAATTCCTCCACCTGCCTGTGCAACATGAAGCTGTTGGGAATCATTACTAATTTCTGAGACTAGATGTGGTGACTGCATAACGTGGCTCTGAGGCTCTGGTAGTCAGGGACAAGCAGGACTGTGGGGATGGAACTGATGCCAGCAATTAGGAGGAAGGGCCCAATGCCAGTGAGGATGGATGGGGGGGGTAGGGGAATTCGGCACATATTGGTGTGGTGCTGATCAAGACATTTAGTGACGGGGTGGTGGATTGTTTTCTCTCTCTGCCATGGTCAAGGGTTTAGAGTATTTTCCATGTCTGTGAGGAAAGGTGGCAATGTCCGTTAGTGGGGAGGGTGGGAGGTCTTCAACTTTACTTAGAGATTGGAAGCTGTTCTTGCTGGTGTCCTTTGGTCCTGCACATCTTTCTTGGCACAATTCACCCCAACCTTCAAAGGACTGTCTAAATGCGGATGGATTGCATTCAGGATCCCACCGATCCTACTAGTAGGAATGGCACTGCATTTCCCGCCAGAGACCACACTTAGAACATTTTTTGGGAGAATTGCACCCATTGGCTGTGATTCTCTCATTCCGACCCATTAACTTTTAGGCGGGTCAGGCTGGGGGAACTGTGCATGCGCCGATTCATGGGATTCGTGCACGCGTTCCTAACATGAATCTCCCAGCGATGGAAATCCGACGTGGTTGGGGCCACACTGGAAACCGGCAAGAACAGTAGGTAAGTCATTTTAGTCTTATTTGAATGTCATTATTGGGCTCAGGACTGAAGTCTCCAGGCCCGATAGCATCTCTGACCCTGCCAGTCCAATTTCACTCTGGCAGGGTTTAGAGGAGCTCCCCACTTTTGGGGAACTAGTGGGAAACCCTGCTAGAGTGAAGGTGGGGCAAGTGGGGCACTTCAAGGGGTTGGAATGGTGCCCCCTGGGCATGGGCATCCTGGCAGTGCCAACCTATGCCCCGGCACTGCCCTAGAGGCAAAGTACTCATGCCCAGGTGGACCTTGACACCGCCCACCGGGAATCAGGCACAGCCAAGGGGGCAGGGCTTAGGGGACAGTGCAAGGGTTTGGGGCCAACTGGGGGTGGGGGTGGGGGGTTTCGTGCTGCCACACTGCATAGGGATTGAATGGACTGAAGTGAGGCCAGCGATCCACACAAGCTGGGGGTGTCTGCTTCTCGTCGAGGGGGAGGATCGTAACTGTTGGAGGAGCTGCTGCTGGAGATCAGGACACTCCGGGCCAGGGGAGAGTGTCGGGGCTGGCCCGGGAATGCTTGTGGTGGCCGCGATCGAGCTGTGGAGATGTTGGGAGGGGCAGCACTGCTGAGCCAGCAAACTGCAGGCTCAGAGTTCGGGGCTACCGCGCATGTACAGAGGCCTGAAACTGTCAGATTCTGGCATGAATAGGCTCCGTCCTCTGAGGTTTTAATGATATTTATGATTGTGACCTCAACATTGCACAGTGTATGGGAGATTTGGTGTGAATTCTCACTGAGAAAACAATTGTGATTTACACCAGTTTTCCCATGAATTCAGCACTTTGAACTTTTTTGGGAGAATTGCCCCCATTATTTCTCATTAATGAGGTAGTGATGGTAGGACTTCAATTACCCTAATATCAACTGAACACATATCAGTATAGAAGAAATAGAAGGTGCAGCACTCTTTAAGTGCATTCACAAGAACTCTTTTAAGCATTACATAGCAAGCCCAACAAGAGAATGGGCAAATCTGGTTTTAAGGCAAAATGTCTGCCGAAGTGGAGATGGTATCAATGAAAAGCATCTTGGTGGAAGTGATTGTAATTCAGTTAGATTTGGCTTAGTTATGGAGAAGACAAAGCCAGGCCAAAAGTTTTGTCAGTTGCATAAGGTTGAAAAGTGGTTCAGCAAAAATTGAAATGCTACTTGAAGGTACATCAGTGTAAGAGGAGCAGGAGGCATCGAAGACAGAGATCAGTCAGAACAAGTATGTCCCCATAATGAGGAAAGATAAGACTTTGGAATTTAGCTTTCCTTGGATGTCAAAGGGCATAGAAAGTAGGATAAGACAAAAAATTAAAAGGTTACATCAGATATCATAAACTCAAGTCTGCTGAAAGCCTAGAGGAGTATGCAAAATGCAGCAGTGAAATTACAAAAGAAGTTAGGAAGAGAAAGCAGGATTATGAAAAAGTATTTGTAAGTAATATCAAGAAAAACCCCAAAGATGTTATTATAAGTATAAAAAGAGTTGAGAATAGATAAGGAAAATATAGGGTCCAATAGAAACATGAAAAAGAGCCTGGGTGTGAAAGTAGAAGAGGTTTTAAAGAGGAGGAACAAAGTAGACATTGCATTGAAGGAGGAGGAATGTGAAAGTTGGATGGCGTAAACATCATAAAAGAGGAACTCAAGTGTTAAGTCTGCGACTTCCCTGAAGGTAGTTCAAAAAGATGTCACACGGAAAGGCAAGCCACAGGAGCATTGGGTATATTGAAGAACTATACTTCTTGCACCTCAGCCCTCGAGTGGCTGCAGGGGCAGTTTCTCGGACAGATACCCCTGCTCCCACCCTCCCACCCTCCCACCTCCCCAGCCCCGGTTAACCTGACCCATCCTCTTAAAGGGGCTACGCCGTGCATACGTAATGTCAAGGTGTTTAGCATCTTTGAAAGTAGACAAATCACTGGTCTTAGGTGAAATGTATCTCAGGCTCCCGCTTCTCACACTGATTTACCTCCAGGTAAACCACATTTCAACATTATACAACTGGCAAAACTCTTGGCCTGTCTTTGTCTTTCTCCATACCTAAGAGACGCTAGGGAGAAACTAATGGTTCTGAGTGACCATCATTTTTCAATCTTCTCTGATGACAAGCGTGATGCCAGAGGACTATTAATATTGTATGATTGTTTAAATAGAAAGGGGCAAACTGAATAATTACAGGACAGTCAGCCTAACCTTGGTGGTGGGCATATTATTTTTTAAAGTTTTGAAGAACAGTCTAAGTCAACATTTAGAAGGCACAAATTAATCAAAGTTGGTCATTAAGGAGTTGTTAAGGGAAGGTCATGTCTAGCCAATTTGTTTGTGATGGATCTTAGCAAGACTTTTGACAAGGTCGCTCATGGCAGAAGGGTCAGAAAAGTGAATGGCTTGCTGCTGGCACAATCCCAAACTGCACAGGTATCTCTGGAGATTTATTCAAATCTCACTAACTGCTGTGCAATTGGGATACTGCACCTTGGCTAAATTTGCACAAGCAGCAAGGTACTGAGGTGTAGCCTGGGCCACAAATTCGGCTCTAGAATTCCGATTTATTTTCCCAACAAGTTACAGACCCATCAGTTTCAAGTAAAATAGGTCAAAGCGGAAATAAAAATAAGCAACAATAAATTCTGTAAATCTGAAGTAAGGAACAGGGGTATCAGGCTTGTCGATATCTAAAAAAAGAAAAGTTAGGCTAATGTTTCCTATCAATATCCTTTGCCAAGCTAGTCAATGTGTTCACACGAGAGAATTTTCTTTCATTTTGTCAAAGCCTGTTAAACAGTTCACTATTTATCCAGTACTCATTTGTAGATGTTTTAAAAGTAGAAATTAATACCATTTCTGCTAAACCAATTCTTTATTTATAGACCCCCTTTCAAGCGTAGAAGTATTTCTCGGCATGGTGGCACAGTGGTTAACACTGCTGCCTCATAACACCTAGGATCCAGGTTCAATTCTCGGCTTGGAGACTGACTGTGGGAAGTTTGCACATTCTCCCCGTCTCTGTGTGGGTTCTGGTTTCTTCCCACTGTCAAACATATTCAGATTAGGCAGATTGGCCGTATAAATTGCCCATTAGTGCCCCATGATGTGTAGGTTAGGGGCACTAGTGAGGTAAAATACGTGGAGTTATGGAGTTAGGGCTGGTTGGATCCTCTGTCGGAGAGTCGGTGCAGACTCAATGGGCCAAATGGCCTCCTTCTACACCAGAGGGATTCTATGATTAGTCAAGGCTGCAAATTCACTGCTTTTAAGTGAATGAGTGCTGTTGAATGGGTATCATTGCAGCCATTCTGCACACAGCAAACAATAGTCAAAAGGATGAATAGAATAGGCAACAGTGTCTCATCCAAAGGATTATACCTCTATTGTGCTTCAAAGGCTTAGTTTTATTTTATGAACTTAGACTCCCAGTGAAGGCTCCAATCCACAGTTTATTTGTTGCATGTGGCAGCTGGTGGACAGTCACTCTTGTCTCTGGCCAGGATTCTCCAATCTTGTTCAACCCGACACCACTGCCAGTAAGAATAGAAAATTTAACGCTCAGCCAAAGCTCTCTTCATTACAGCAGAACACCAACTGTGGGTGAGGTCAGAGAATCCCAGCGTTGGTGTCAGATCTTTATCTAGCAATGTTACAAAAATATATATTTTTTTGTCAACCATGTAACAGTAATCATTAAATCATGTATCTATTTTATAGAAGTACTTCTCATATTTGTTGAATTAATGTTAGTGCACCACACAGCAATTCCTTTCTCATTCACCCTGGTTGAAGGCTGCTTGTTGAATAATGTTCAATAACTTAATGAAGAAAACCAGCACAATGAATTAATATTCTGCATTTATCTAAACCAAACTGAGGCCTTAAATAAGTTTTTTGCCTCGGTCTACACGGAGGAGGACGCGAATAGTTTGCCGGGTATTAAGGATAGAAGAATGGTAGGAGTTGAGGGCCTGAATACGGTCACTGTCACTAGAGAGGTAGTGCCTGATAGACTAACGGGACTGATGGTGGACAAGTCCCCAGGACCGGATGGAATGCATCCCAGGGTTCTGAAGGAAATGGCAGAAGTGATAGTGGATGCCTTAGTGATTATTTTCCAAACCTCGCTGGATTCTGGGGAAGTGCCGGAAGATTGGAATACGGCTAATGTTACGTCGCTGTTTAAAAAGGGTAGCAGGCAAAAGACAGAGAATTATAGGCTGGGTGGTTTAACATCTGTTGTAGGAGAAATGCTGGAATCCGTCATCAAAGAAGAAATAGCGAGGCACCTTGAGAAGAATTGTTTGATAGAGCGGACGCAGCACAGATTCATTAAGGGGAAGTCGTGTCTGACGAATTTATTGGAATTCTATGAGGATGTGACTAGTGCGGTGGACGGAGGGGAACCAGTGGATGTGGTGTTTCTTGATTTTCAGAAGGCGTTTGATAAGGTGCCGCACAAAAGGTTGCTACAGAATGTTAGGGGGCATGGAGTTGGGGGTAAGGTGTTAGCGTGGATAGAGGATTGGCTGTCTAATAGGAGGCAGAGAGTAAGTATCAATGGGTGCTATTCAGATTGGCGGTTGGTGACTAGTGGAGTGCCCCAGGGATCGGTGCTGGGGCCTCAGCTATTTACCATTTATATAGATGATCTGGAGGAGGGGGCTGAGTGTAGGGTGTCGAAATTTGCTGATGACACAAAGATAAGTAGAAAAGCAAATTGTGCAGAGGGTGTGGAAAGTCTGCAGAGGGATCTAGATAGGCTGAGCGAGTGGGCGAGGACCTGGCAGATGGAGTACAATGTTAGCAAGTGTGAGGTTATCCACTTTGGCAGGAATAATAGTCGGAGGGATTACTATTTAAAGGGCGAAAAGCTGCAGCATGCTACGGGGCAGAGGGACCTAGGGTTCCTTATGCATGAGTCGCAAAAACCTAGCCTACACGTGCAGCAGGTGATCAGGAAGGCAAATGGGATGCTGGCCTTCATAGCGAGGGGGATTGAATATAAAAGCAGGGAGGTCTTGCTGCAACTGTACAGGGCACTGGTGAGGCCACAGCTGGAGTACTGTGTGCAGTTTTGGTCGCCGCACTTGTGCAAGGATATCTTGGCCTTGGAGGGAGTGCAGAGGAGGTTCACTAGGCTGATACCGGAGTTGAGGAGGTTGAACTATGAAGAGCGGCTGAATAGACTGGGCTTATACTCGTTGGAGTTTAGAAGGATGAGGGGGGATCTTACAGAGACTTATAAGATGATGAAGGGGATGGATAGGGTAGAGGTAGAGAGATTCTTCCCGCTCAGAAAGGACAGCAGGACTAGAGGGCACAGCCTCAAGATAAGGGGGGTGCAGTTTAGAACAGAGTTGAAGAGGAACTTCTTCACTCAAAGGGTGGTGAATCTCTAGAATTCTCTGCCCGTTGAAGTGGTGGAGGCTACTTCGCTAAATATATTTAAGTCATGGGTAGATAGGTTTTTGGTAGGCAAGGGGATTAAGGGTTATGGGGAAAAAGCGGGAAAGTGGAACTGAGCCACTTCAGATCAGCCATGATCTTATTGAATGGCAGGGCAGGCTTGAGGGGCTAGATGGCCTACTCCTGCTCTTATTTCTTATGTTCTTATGTTCAATGCTATGCAATTAAACGGCTAATTCAATAGCTAAATGTTAATTCAAATTTGTTTCAGTGCAATATTCCTTATTGATTCTGATTACCAGTTCGCAAATCCCGAAATTAAATTCTGCTTCATTATCATCTTTTTTGCATCTATTGTCTAAATTGCATTTTTTAAAAGTTTAATACATTAATGCTGGACTTCAATGATCATAAACAAAATTGTCCAAGTTAATGGATATAATTTAACATAACCTTGACCTTTTGGAAACCAAAGAGACCAAATCGGCCCTAACGTTTTAGATACTACTTGATCTTATTTTCCACAAAGTTAATGCAAAATATAATTTGAAGTTTATTTATTTGTCTCACAGGTAGGCTTACATTAACACTGCAATGAAGTTATTGTGAAAATCCTGTAGTTTCCACACTTTGGTGCCTATTCAGGTGGAAGTCTCACAACACCAGGTTAAAGTCCAATAGGTTTATTTGATAGTAAACACCACAAGCTTTCGAACCACTGTTCCTTCATCAGGTGAATGGAGAGTCCTCTCACAAAAGACAAAGGAACTATCAAATAAACCTGTTGGACTCTAACATGGTGTTGTGAGACTTCTTACTGTGTTTACCCCAGTCCAACGCTGGCATCTGCACATCATGTCTGTTCAGATGTACAGAGGGAGAATTTAGCTAGGCCAATGAACCTAAGCAGCTTATCTTTGGAGTAAGGGAGAAAACCAGACTACCTGGAGGAAACCCATGCAGACAGAGGGAGAATGTGCAGATTCTGCACAGACAGACTCAAGCCAGAAATCTAACCCTGGTCCCTGTTGCTGTGAGGTAGCAGTGCTCACCACTGTGCTACCATGCAGGTGGAGTGTGAAACACCTCAGCAACATGATCCTGCCAGTTTCCCCAGAGTTGGTCCAAATGATTTGTAATGTTTTGTAGCCAGAAGCAATAGGTGAACATCAAAATAAATCTATCTAGAACTTAAATGTATTACCTGTTTCCTTAAGAACTCAATGTCTGCAGTACCTATTACTCCTGTAGATGGCACGATGTGGGATATGTTAAAGGGGTAACATTGTGCGTCACATTTTAGCTGCTGTTTATAGTTAAGAGTAGATCACCCTGAAGTTACATAAACTGACCATCACTTGCCTAAAAACTGCTCAAACCTGTTTACTGAAAAATATTTCAGTCAGGATTTTTCCTTTCAGTAGCTGAAATTCATAAAGTCTGAAATAGGGTTTAAATAAAATGAAGCAATCCAAAAATTCTATATTTGACAATAACATGACCAAATTTACTCATTGAATTTTTTTTTTTGATCTTTTGGTGCCTTTATTAAAGTTGGTACTTGAAGGCCTCAATCTCTCCCAAAGCCTGAATGTGGATTTGAGGGAATAGAAATTGAAATTCACCCAATTGCTCTGTTTTCTATTTGAGAATCAGCCTCCACCACCCTGAAAGTCTACTGCCCTGTTTGTGTATCAGTGCGGTGGTGGGTCAGCAGCATTGCAGGAAACATGTTGGTATTTGGATGACCTGCAGTATCAGTCTGCTGGCACAGATACAATAGTCTGAGTGGCCTTCTGCTTCTGTGCTGTAAATTTTCATGATTCTTTGAAACATGTATGAGATCATTCTGACGATTTGATTTGTAGAGAATATGCATAATTTGGAAGCTACAAGTTATTCAGCAGGTCAACACGTGGAATCCGAAAATGTCTTACCGAGGGAGAAAAAAAATTGAGTGAAGTGATCCATATAGAACTAGTGTGAAGTTAGGTGATTTATAAATAACCATACAGTGACTGGTAAATGGGTATATCTGTCTTCATCTGAATTCAGATTGTCTGCTGTATATTTTGTTCAGTATAATTTTAATATCATGCCCTTCTGTGACAGGCAAATAGCATTATAGATTTGTTTAAATAGTCTGGGCATAATTTCAAGCTCGGGGCAAATATTTGAAGGAAAGCAATATCCTTTCACACTTTGATGTGAAACATTGAAGCTCTTTTTGCACATTTGTATTATGTTGGATCTTCTATCCCAGACTTACAAGAGCAATTTTCCACTTGAATATGTCTGTGAGCAAGGGGTATGCGAGTGCACCCTTTCCACTAGGTGCTGTTTCTGTTCACTTCTCTAATGCAGCTGACCCAGTTGATATGAAGTGTAAAGGAAAAATATGCCTAGCCTGTTCCTGGGATATTTTAAACCTTAAACAAGGATGACTGGAGGAAGAATGGTGGAACCTAAGAGTTTTACAGCACATAGGAAGCCATTTGCCCCATTATGTCTGTGTGGTTTTTTTGCCCAAAAAATCCTAAACAAATCACCGCATTATACTATATATCCCACTCATTAATTTGTCTATACCACTTTGCAGTCTCTGTGTCCTCCTCACAGCTTACATTCTCACTTTGCTTTGTAACAGCTGAAAATATTATTCTTGGCCTCTGTCTAAATCATTATACAGATGGTAAATAGCTGAAGCCTCAGAACTGCTCCTTGCCACTACTCTCCTAGTTACAGCTTGTCAATTTGAAAATGTCCCATTCATCCCTACTTGCTTTCCTGTCTGTTAACCAACACCCTACCCATGCTAATAGATCACCTTCAAATCCACGAGCCCTTATCTGACATATTTGGCAGAATTTTATGAAAATGATTCAATGTGTCCAGCTAGTGTGAAAATGGGAGAGTTCCTGATCCATTTTTGGGGGGAGTTTCATACCCAATCTTATATACTTAGATATTAACAATATGGGCTAGACTGTTTTAAGCTGCTGCATGCAGTGAGTTGGGATAATTCATCAGCTAGCCTGCAGACATCTGTGTCAGCACATGTGCAATATGCAGATCCCAGATGTTGCACATGTGCAATTTCAACAGCAGGAGCCTGACAGACAGAAAGCTGTCAGGCCCCTGCTGCTGCAGGCACTCTCAAAAATTCTCCCTCCACCCACCATAATCGGGGAGGGGGGTGCTGCTGCCGATCATGACCCCATACTGCATGTTCATCTAGCCCCCACCACCCAGACTGATCACACCCCCCCCGCCAATCATATCATGATACAGAGCCTCAGTGGGTCCCCCATCCATCTCCAATCATGATGAACAGTGGCATCGGGCCACTCCTTCAGGCCCCACCCCTGGCAGTACCCAGTGGGCCATGCCAAGGTGCCTGGTAGGCATTACCAAGGTGCCAGCTGGCACTGCCTAAGGGGCATCCCCCTTTGTCCTCGGCCTACCCAGGAGGCCTTAATGGCCACCGGTTCCACTGGCAAGGCCAATGCGACTGTTCCCGTTCCTGGGAAGCAGGTGTTCTACTCACTGGAGAGAACCTCTCTCGGCGAGGCCAAAAAAGCAAATAAGCCGGGACAATCTGGCGCTGGGCTCACTTAACAAATGTAAATTATTCAGCTTCTTGCCCATTTCCAATGAGAGGCTGCCTAACTGGAAATCGGGCTCTCCTGAAATTGCAAGAGCCAGGGAATCGGGCGTGATCCTGATTTCTCAGTTCTTGCACGACTTTACCGGCTGGCTCCACCCATCGATGGGAAGGACGAGCCACTAAAACCCCAGCCATTAACACTTTGCATGGCACCTTATTGAATGGCTTTTGGAAATTCCAAGTTCATGACATCTGGTGCCTTTATTTGTCCTACTACTTTCATCCTCAAAAATGCTCATAGGTTTGTCAATTGTGATTTCCCTTTTGTTAAACCACATTGACACTGTCAGATCACACTACAGTTTTTTAACTGCACTTGTGAAGGTCATGAAATACCTTCTGAAGATTGATGTGAGCATGTCTACTGCATTCCCTTTATCTAGCTTGTGGTAGAACTTTTGAAAAAAATCTACATTTGTCAAACACAACTTTTCTTGAACAATTAATTTCTTTATGCAGAACATGAGATAAATTTTCAGCTTCAATACTCCCCAGAATGGCAAATTTGGATTCCCATTTCCTGAGGAGTTCCTATCCATTAATTTTATTCCATGGCAGTGACATCACTGTAAACATAGAAAATAGAAGCAGGAGTAGTCCATTTGGCCCTTCGAGCCTCCTCTACCATTCATTTTGATCATGGCAGATCATTGAATTCAATATCTGATCCCCCCTTCTTTCCATAGCCATTGATCCCTTTAGCCCCAAAGGCTATACCTAATTTCTTCTTGAAATTGGACAACATTTTGCCCTCAACTACATTCTGTGGTAGTGAATTCCACACATTCACCACCCTCTGGGTGAAGAAATTTATCATTCCCTCAGTTCTAAAAGGTTTACCCCTTATCCTCAAACTATGACCCCCAGTTCTGAATTCCCCCCACCATTGGGAACATTCTTTCTGAATCTACCCTATCTAAGCTGATAAGCTGATTATGTTGTAACCAGACTGTACCTCAGTTGATGAAGTTATGCCATTAAAATAAACATACAATCCCAATACATGTTGATCCAGGTGCCTAAAGGCTGCTGAGACAATGTAAGAAATGTTGGCATTTCAAGATAAACAACCAAGCAGTTATCCATCTATCCATTGTGATTTCATCTCCCTTAATACTTTAACTAATGGAAGTCTTACCATTCTTGCTTTGACATTTTCAATTGACCTAACTTTGTCAGTTTCTTAACCGAAAGAAAGGCAAATTTCCACTATTATAAGAAGTGCATCATGACATTATTCCTGAATAGCCTAGCTCTAATTTTAAGATAATACCCCCTTATCCTGAACTTCCTTGTCAGAGGACATAATTTCTATTTATCAACCTCATCAAATCGTTTAAGTCTTCTGAAACACCTCAATGATGTTGTCTCAAATGTCTAAACAGGATGGAATACAAGCCAAGTCTAATCAACCTGTTCTTATAATTGAACCCTTTTAATCCTGGTATCATTGTGGTAAAAATGCAATGCCCTCCCCAATGGTATGATACCCTTCCTGTGGCATTGTGCCAAGAATTGAACACAGCACCAGAAATGGTGTTTAATCAGTGCTTTATAAAACTAGGATAATGTTCACCTTTCCTGTTTCCTATCTTGAAACAATAGCCGGAATTCTCCGCCTGTTCTCACCCTGCCACCCCTGGCAGCAAGGACGGAGAATTTGGTCCTCAGCCAAATCTCCAGTCACTGTCGTGGGACAGGAGAATCCTAGCTCGAAACGAAGTCAGAGGGTGGGGTTTTACAGCCTCGCTCGGGCAAGACAAGAAATTGCTACCCGAGATTAACAAAGATTTCTGTTGTTGGATCCTCGCCCACACCGATTCCATGGTGGGCGAGGTGGTAGATTTCTGGCCAGAGAATCTGGCCCAAAAGAACAGGGTGGTAACTTCACCATTTTCAATGTACCACCTGGAAGGGAACCTGAAAATACTCACCTTGCAATTTGAAATGTAATGTTGACACTATCATTAATTATAGGGAAGTCTCCTGCTTTAAAGTGGGAGAAGAAAATTGCCTGGGACGAATTATAGATGTTAAGATTATAAAAGATGTAGACTTAGAACTGGCTGATGATAACAGGCCTGCGTACACTGCTTTCAGGGAGTGATCACAGTAATGGAATAGATTAGATCAACACCTGAAACTGGATCTTGTGCATTATTTACACCAGGTCAGCAATTGATTAAAATACGTATTGGAGGACTCCCTGGCGGCTTACCAATTCAGATTATTTTGTGGAATCATAGAACAATTACAACACAGAAGGGGGCCACTCAATCCTTTGTGTCCATGCTGGCTCTCGGCAAGAGCAATTCAAGTTAGTCCCAGTCCTCTGCCCTTTCCCAAAGCCTGGCAAACATTTTCTCTTCAGATAATTATTCAGCCTCCACTGAATATTAGCAGCAGTTTCTTTTGCCATTCGTTTTAAGAACCTCTGGTTCTTGATCCTTTGCTAATGGGAAGAGTTTCAATTCATCTCCTCTATCCAGACCCTGCATGACTGAACTCCTCTATCAAATCTCCTCACAACCCTCCCTTGTTTAGGGAAAACAGCAGCAATTTCTCCAATCTATTCACACAACTGAAATCCCTCATTGTGGGAACCATTCGCAGAAATCTTTTCCATACCCTCTCTCAAATCCTTCTTAAAGGTGCTGAAAATTAATATAATGTGGCAAATTTCCCCATTCTGCCTGCCATGAGGTGGACCATGGAAAAATCCATTGATCTCGCCCAGGATTTTCCTGTTTTGGGGTAAGTGTGGCTGGAAAATCCCACTCATCATTCCAATCGATGGTCAACAGGTGTTTTATAAAGGTTCATCATAACCTCGTTGTCTATTTATGAAGCTCAGGAAGTGTATGCCTTATTAATTGATGACTTTGTCACAAAGTCATGCTATTTGTGCTCATACATCCTCAGGTTCCTCTGCCTCTGCTTTAAGATGTGCACCTTTGTTTATATTGCCTCAATATCGTATTTGGAGCCTCAGTCCGTCTAGTAGGTTATGTATTATCAAAAGAAGAGGCAATGGAATAATTGTCAGTCATGAGAAATTGGCAAAGAGGGGTTAAAGTGGTAATTGGGAAAGGATTTGATGTGCAGTGATGAGGAGTAAGGAGGAAAGCAGTGGCCATCACTCCTGGATATACCAACGCCACAGAAAGATAGTTTTGTAAAAGACTAAACTATGTTATTAGTTGCAGTTTTCAGTAGTCCCTTTCAGGACTACAGATCAGGCTATACGAGGAAGCTGATTTTCCTGAACCGATCTGGCATTGCAGGCCAATCCATTTAGTAAAGGGGATAGTAAGCATTTATTAGGCTTACTATCTGCACAAACAACTAAGACGTCTAATGCCGATATCAAGAGTGAGCTCTGGGTACCTTTGTCAACCTAACAAGTGCCATACTTCTGGCAAACAATGTCTGTGCTGCACAGACATTGGAACACTTAAGCCCAGATCATGCCAGCAGAATCATTAAATTTCTGAATCATAATACTTTAAATTGTGACAGATTGTAAAGGATTAAGAATTAAGAATTCAAGAGTAATCTCAAGCAATGAGGTATTAAATCCACTAACTATGGTCACGATATATGTCTGTGCATTGAGTGCACAGGGTTAGGAGAACTCTCAGACTGACAAGCCCAACTTCTAAAAACGTTGGAGCAAATTTTTGTTTTGGAGTGGTCGGGTCCCATGGGAATCAGGCCAGATAACCTCGGAACAAGTGCAGAGGATGTTGGGTATGGAGAAAGATTTGGCTCAGTGCTCCCACACTGTTTTGAAGTTTAATTTTTAAAAAAAGAAACAAAGAACAGCCCTTACTACCCCACACCCATTCCCCATCCCTGCCAACTCATGTTCACTGCCCACCCTTTGGCCTTTAAAACCCCTATTGCCAACCTATGCCCCATCATCTCCATTCAATCTCACCCAGTATTTATCATGGGCAAACTCAGTATCCATGTTGACATTTAACCTTCAAAAAAAAACAATTCTGAGTGTCTATTACTTTTACTACTTCAACTAGATTAATCCATCCAACAACAAACATTTCATTCAATTGCATAATATCTTATAAAAACTAGCATTGGAATCCATGGGCCCACTTCAATGGACTGAGCGGGTCTTTGACCTATCCATCAAACTGTGAAATGGTAGGTACCCTTTTGTGACAATGGACTGTTGTGAAATCAGTCATGCAGCCTTAATCCAGTAATGGAAACCTATGGCTCATGTCAACAAATGGAATGAAATAGCAAGCAATCATTTTTTAACACGTCAGGCAGTATGTTTTCAAGAGTTATAGGATGTGAGTTTTAAATGTTTTGATAACTTCACAACTCCCTTTGAAAATTCATTTTGAGACTCTTAACAGTTCCAATGAGTTTATATATTTTTTAAATATACATTCATGCCTACATAAAGCAATACCAAAGGGCTCCTTACCTCTCCCAAATTCATCTGACTTCTCCCAAAGGTGTCCCAGGAGCAAACCAAAAAGGAATACCTTATCCCTCCAAAACCCTGGCTATCCAATTCAATCTGCACATCAGGCTTCAAACATGTATTACACAAACATCACATTAGCAGAGGCAGCTGCTGATTTCTATGGGTAGTCGCCTCCATGAAATGTGCGTATCAAATCCTGACCTGGACCTATTCTCACCCCAGCCAAGTGATAGGTACCATGTTCTGAGGTGCAACTCCCAGATTTGGGCTTCTTCCATTATTTTTGTCATGAAGAAGAGGCTCTTCATGTTGCTGGTGGTAGATGGAATATCACGTATCATTGCTTTGGCCATGCATCATCTATGGCCCAGCAATATTGTTTCTGTAACTTATAATTCTCTTTATAGAATCCCTACAGTGCAGAAGGAGACCATTTTGCCCATTGAGCTTGCACTGACAACAATGCCACCCAGGCGCTAGCCACCCCCCCCCCCCGACACTAAGGGGCAATTTAAATTCGTCCGCACATCTTTGAAGCACCCAGAAATATTCACGCAGATACAATGAGAACATGCAAACTCCACACAGATTGCCAGCTGAGGCCAGAATTGAACCCAGGTGCTGTGAGGCAGCAGTGCTAACCACTGTGCCACCCTATATATGTGGAATTCATTCTAGTTATGTTATCAAAGAACATCCTCAGTACTGCAACAGTGGGATAATAATGGTGTGGAAGATCCATATATGTCGATGAGCAAAGAAATGCAACAATTTCCTGTCCAGCCAACTAGAATGTCTATTTACAAAATATATGGGCACAAATTCATTGACATAGTAACTGAAGCCAGCACCAAGAAGGCTGAGTGCCATGTTACTTATGTGTTCTGCACCACCAGCTACTTTAGTGCCTGTGCAGGCATCCCCAGATTGTGCATTCATTGATTTTTTTTATTCATTTTATCTGCATTTATCCCTGCGCTGTGAAGAGCTTTGAATTTTTTAAGGTTAAATGTGCTATATAAATACAAGTTGTCTTTTCAAGGCACCAATATCTTAGAAGCATAGTTAGTAAATTATATTGTGCCACACATGATATCAAAGGGCAATGCTGCAGTCTTAAATTGTCAAGGTAACTCCTAATTAGTGCAACTGGTTCTGTCACTAATTCAAGACTGTGATGACACTAAATGGTTCCAGACTGGAAAAGATTTCCTACAGAGCCTAGATATATTGAATGAGAAGAATTTTTCTTCAACCTTTCTGTGGAAGCTGTAAGCATCAGACTGCTTATTACACTGGGAGGAGGGGTGCGAATGGCTTATCCTGCTGGAAGCAAAGTCAGTGAGAAGTCTAATTGCTCTTCAACAGCCTACCCGCTAGCCATTACGCACTGAGGGCAGACTGCATTGCTTATTAATAGGCTTACCGTCCCTCAGTGGGGAAGACTTCCCATCCTTGGGATTTGACAACCAATCAGATTGGCCAGCAACTCCAAGAACACACAGTAGGCACTACAACAAGGAAGTAGCAGGTCAGTGGATCCTGGATCCAGATATGACTCCAGTTGACCTGTTTCCGGGACGTTGGGCAGGGAGGGTTTGGAGTTTTTGGGTTTTATCATGCAGGAAAGTGAGAAGGAGGGAATGTTTTCTTGGGGTGGTGGCCCTGAGAGGTGTAAAGGGCAGCCCCCCACATCCCCCCCCCACCCCCACCGAAGACACTACCACCCATTTCCTTCCCGACCTTTTAAAATACTTTTTTATAAAATGGCCTGCCTAACTGCCCATACCACAGCATTGTGGCATGGACAGCATATTTATTGGAGTCGGTTGGCTTACTAACAAGCTCAATTCATGCTTGATTTTTAAAATATGGCGGGTGGACTCCAGATTTTGACACCGTGTGGGTGAGCATGGGGTGCACGGGAAGGCAGGTTTGGACCTGCCCTATTTTATACGACCTCTGATGAAAATGTGCTTGGCAGGGGCACACATCATCCATCCCATTGTTTCAATCCTTATCACCAAATCCAATCCCAGCCACTAAATCTATCTCTCCCCAACGGCCACTGCCTGTGGCTGAACCAGATCTTTCACAACTTTGGCTTGCTATCTGACTCTGAAATGAGCTTACGACATTACCAAAATTGCCTACTTCCATCTCCATTCACCTGTCTTCAGCTGCCTTAGTTCATCTGCAGCTAAAACTCTCATCTATGGTTCTTTTCTCCCTCTAGATTTGACTGTTCTAATGGTCTCCTGACCTTCGACCCTCCAAAAATGAATTAATCCAAAATCCATACAGAGTTCTGTTCACCCATCACACGTGCTTGGTGACCTGCATCAGTTTCCACTCTGGCAATGCTACAATTAAAATAAACCTTGTTTTCAAATCCCTGTGGTTTGTTTTTATAACCTCCTTAAAACCCACAAACATAACAGATCTCTGGGCTCCTCCAATTCCAGCACATCCTACATATTATTTGCTCCAGTATTGACGACAGAGCCATTAGTTGCCTGGACCTTGAGCTTTGGAAGTCTTTTCCTGAGCCTGTCTGCCCTCCTACCGCTTTCTATAAAGTGTTCCTTAAAACTTCTCTTCGGCTAAATCTTTAGTCATCAATCAAGCCTAATATCTACTCACATGGGTTTTTTTTGATAACCACTCTATGATGTGCCTTCAGATATATGCTATGTTGAAGGCACAATATAAGTTTAAGTTTGATGGATAAAATAAGCAGGGAAGATATGGTAAATTGTGAAGCCATAGGTTGCCACGGTAATAAAAACAGAAAATTCTGCAAATGGCCAGCAGGTCTGGAAGCATCTGTTGAGAGAAAAACAGTTAATGTTTCAGGCTGAGGACCTTTCATCAGAACCCTAAATTGAGGCCCTGACTGCTGTTTCAGTTGGACATAACCATGGTACAAATATGAAGAGGAGCAGGGGAATTATCCTTGGTGTACTGACCAGTGTGTATCCCTCAATTAACATCGTCTTGCTTCACATACACTTGCTCCCCCCCACTGGGGAATAGTGGGAAAGGAGTAGCATACTGATTATTCATCTGTTGAACTATGCACAAATGTTCCTTCCATTGCTGCTGCATTTGCTACCCTACAACAGAGACTGCTCTTTGTTTGTAAAGCACTTTGGGATGTCTCATAAGCACGAAGGTGCTTCATGAATTTGTCTTTCAGATTTCCAGCATCCACAATTGCTTATGTAGGATACAACTGAAGTTTCAATTCCAAATAAACACAAGGGTAGGATTGCAGCTGTCTGTTCCCCAGCTCAATGGCTTGCATTCTCCCAAGGCCTTCATTAATACAATACCTACAGTAACACAGAAAAAGATCCTCATTTTTTCTTTTTATCATCAGTTGCCTTTGCACAAGTGACAGGAAATGCTTCACAAATTATTTAATTACAACACTGTACATTCTTGGTACAGATACATGTCTCCTGGTCACTGCCAAAATATTCCAAGATGTTAACATGAGGACCTCACATGTCAACTCTATTCCTGTTCATTTAAGTTGTCAAATTCCATGCTAAGGCATCTTTTCATTATGAAATACAATGCGCAGCACATACGCCGATAATTTTGGAAATCTCCTCTGAACCATGCTATATGGGCCATTGAGCAGTAAAAACATTTGAAATATTGCCTTGAGCACCCCGAAAGCCTGTTCCATGATTCATTTAGTCTGTCCATATGCCTTCTTGTAACTTTGTTCTACTTGAGATAGGGGTCACATCACACTGTGTCAGAAATAATGTCTGCCCTATTTTAATCATAAAAAGATGAACATTAATGGGCACATTACACATGTTAAATTGGCTGAAACTCATGCAAGTGCACTGACCCTCCCATCCAAATTCTCCAAATGACCTGCTGTGCAATGCGCTATGCCAATGCTTAAATCAATTCATTAAAGACTGCCCTTAAGTCATTTTAGAAGAGGTTTTAGTGAGCCAAAATTGAGAATTGCAAATAGTATTCTGTTAATTGCTTTTGTTGTTTCCTAATAGGGCAATACTGAGATAATTAAAACAACAAAATGCAGGAAATAATTAATAGGTCTGGCAGCATCTGTGGAGAGAAACACAGAGTTAACATTTCAGGTCAATGACTCTTCACCAGAACTAGGCAAAGTTAGAAACGTATAGATTTTAAGCAAGTGAAGGGGCAGGGGAAGATGGTAAAAGAGCAAAGGAGAAGTTCTGAAATAGGTGAAAGACACGAGAAAATAAGTAAGAAAAGAGTCGGTGGTGCATGGCCAAAAGGAGTGGGCATGGAGTAAATAAACAAAAGATGCATTTAGAGGAAGTTCGCCTAGCAGAAAGATGAATAGTTGCCATCCAACAGCAAAAACAAGGGAAAAGCAAGATTAAATATGCAAAACAAAGGAAACAAAGTGGGTGCAGAGATTATGGTCTAAAATGATTGAAGTCAGTACTGAGTGCAGAAGCATGCAATAATTGAAAGATAGCATTCTGTCCACAAGCTTATGTTGAACTTCATTGGAACATTGCAAGAAGCAAAGGATGCAGAGATCTTCCTGAGAGCAAGGTAGAGAAGTAAGATCACCTGAAGCTTGGGTCATGCTTGTGACTGAAGGATGGTGTTCTGCAGTATGATCACTCATTCTGTATTTGGTCCCTCCAGTGTAGAGGAAATTACAATGCTAGCAGCAAATAAGATACAAAAACACTAAAGGAAGTGCAAGTCAGTTGCTGTTCCAGCTGGCAAGAATGTTCTGGAGCTTGGAATATCTCCATAGCCTCACACATTTTACCATGGCTAATCCATCAAACTTATACATTTTAAGGCACTAAGGGGCAATTTAGCATGGCCAATCCACCTAACACCTTTGCCTGTGGGAGGAAACCCACACATAGGAAGAAAGTGAAAACTCCATATAGAGAGAAACCCAAGGCCAGAATTGAACCCAGATCTCTGATGCTGAGAGACAGCAGTGCTAACCACTGTGCCACCAGACCAGGTAAAGGCAGCAGATTTCCTTCCCTTAAGGACAATAACGAACCAAATGGGTTTTTACGATAATGGAAAATCATTGCATGATCATCATTTAATTCCAGATTTTTTTATTGAATTCAAATTTCATCATCTGTCATGATGGAATTTGAACCAGGTGCCCAGAGGATTACCCTGAGTCTCTGGATTACTGGCCCTGTGATAATACCACTACACCATTGCCTTCCTCATGGCAAGAGTTTTTTTCTTCGACAGATAAACAGGAAGCCTGGGGATCATTTGTTTCTGAAATTGGAATCAATAAGAAAAAATAATATGAATTGCTGTTCAGAGCATTCAAGAAAGAGAAACGTTTCCTGAAATGTAAGGGAATAATCAAAATTTAATCAGAAGAAGAGAGCAGTGTGCAGACTAGGGATTCCAGTGTATTAAAAGATAAGGATTTTTGGAGAAATAAAATTGATACAAAGTCACCAACACATTCTCAATTCCAACACAGCTTTCAAGAAATTCACTTTCTAAAGACTTGACAAATATTTTGTGCATTATAAAGTAGAAAAGTAGAAACTCATTAATACGACCTCTGTCCAATATATCACTCCGTGGATTCGTTATCATTTTGAGCTACTAACATGGGTTCAAGCACAAAATAACAGGCCATTTTGTAAAACAAAAGGCCAAGATGAAGTTCAGCTAGTAAGAACATAAGAACATAAGAACATAAGAACATAAGAAATAGGAGCAGGAGTAGGCCATCTAGCCCTTCGAGCCTGCCCCGCCATTCAATAAGATCATGGCTGATCTGTCGTGGCTCAGTTCCACTTTCCCGCCCTCTCCCCATAACCCTTAATCCCTTCTCTTATCAAAAACCCATCAACCCGCTTCTTAAAAATATTTAGCGAGGCAGCCTCCACCACTTCAACGGGCAGAGAATTCCAGAGATTCACCACCCTTTGAGTGAAGAAGTTCCTCCTCAACTCCGTTCTAAACCGCCTCCCCTTTATCTTGAGGCTGTGCCCCCTAGTCCTACTGTCTTTTTTGAGCGGGAAGAGTCTCTCCACCTCTATCCTATCCATCCCATTCATCATCTTATACATCTCAATGAGATCTCCCCTCATTCTTCTAAACTCTAACGAGTATAAGCCTAGTTTATTCAGCCTCTCCTCATAGCTCAATCCCCTCAACTCCGGTATCAGCCTAGTAAACCTCCTCTGCACTCCCTCCAGGGCCAAAATATCCTTGCGCAGGTGCGGTGCCCAAAACTGCACACAGTACTCCAGCTGCGGCCTCACCAATGCCCTATACAGCTGCAGCAAGACCTCCCTACTTTTATATTCAATCCCCCTCGCTATGAAGGCCAGCATCCCATTCGCCTTCCTGACCACCTGCTGCACCTGCAAGCTGGGTTTTTGCGATTCATGCACAAGGACCCCGAGGTCCCTCTGCACCGTCGCCTGCTGCAGTTTTTCGCCACGTAAGTAATAGTCCTTCCTACCATTCTTAAACAGTGGTTGCAATCTTGAGAACTGAGTCATTCTCTGAATGGTGGGATTATTTTTGGGCCAGAAATTTGATGCAGTTATTCACAAAGCAACACAACCATCACCCCATATTCAGGGTTCCCCAAATAGAGAAGATGGATGGCATGATGTTCTAATCCAGCAACAAAGATTCTCTACTGAAAGAGGCCCCAACAGCACTCACAGTAACAACAGTGATTGAAGCATGAAGGATACCAGTGGGAAGAAACAAAGGACTGCAGGTTGGAGGGAATATGTGGAAAAGTCTGATCCCAGTTCACAGATTCCTTCCTGGAGCTGATGATTGATGCACAGAGGACAAGGAGAGGTCCTCTCCCCTGAGGTGAGTGTAAGGAGGCCACTCAGTCTCAGAAAGAAGGTGCAACTGCACTTCATGGAAGCTGTCAGCAACCAGAGCTGAGGAGCTGGGTCCCGTGCCAGAAATGGTTTAATGACCATATGAGGTCTGGCAAGGTGTGTCTGGCAACTTGCAATGGATAGCCATCACCATCTGTGCTCCCTAGCATTTTCCTGAATACCTAATTGACACACTTTGCAATCTTCTGGCCTATCACTAATCGTTGCAGGATTTTATATGGCTTTTCTCTCAACTTGATTCCATCCTCAACTTCCTTCATTAACCAATAATGATACATCCTTCTTGCTCAATGGAATACATCTTTGTTGAGAGTTACGGAATATCTCCATAAATGTCTACCACCATCACCTATCTACTATCTTAGCTTTTAATCTATTTTCCAGCCCACTGTAATCAAGTCTGTCTTCACACTTTTGTGATTGCCTTTGTTTAAGTTTAAGACACTATTTTCCAATCCAGAATTCTCATCCTCAAACTGAATGTTTTGATCACAAATTCAGTACTTTGAATTTTTTTGGGAAAATCACCCCCCTCCCCACTATCCTCACATTAATGCCAAAAATAGCAAATAGTTGGGGCATAGTCTAATTTCATAATATACCTTGGGGTTTCTGATCACGTCCCTCAACAAAACCATGAAACTAGAAAGAGAATGTGGCCAGTCATGTGGAATTCCACCAAGGAGTTAGATTATATCAGATGGGATTGGTGATAATATGGATAATTCTGATGCGGTGTTAAACTGTTACTAGGGGAATAAAAGGAAAGCTTGAGAATTGGAGTTGGATATTGAGTGGAAACTGCAGGGAGGCAGAAAACACTCTTGAAAGGAGCCTAACAATTAAATAATAGAACAGGAAGGCATACTGAAACAAGAGCAATCAAGAAAGCGAACTATCAATCTAAATAATGATGTTAGTCAGTGGATTTAAGATTGACCTGTTTATTAAACAAGAGTTTGGGGCTGAAATTTGAAATCTTGCCAATAGAATGCTTCTAGCCAATTTCAACAGGAACACGACAACTGCAGCTGTGATCATGTGTTGTTGAAGGTTCCGATGCATGCAAAATAGACAGGAATAGGTTAGAAATTATCATAAAATACCAATGTAATATAAAAGTACCAATCAGGGACAGAAGGAATAAAATTCTAGCTTGCTTGGAATAAATAATGTATCAGAAGCATTTTCTTGTTATGACGAGTAAAATGAAAAGAAAGTGTGCCTATGTTTAATTGTGCTCTGTTCCCTAATGAGCTGAAAAGCTGTAGAGATCTCAAGAGGGCAAAGTGCAGGGTAGCAGAAAGAGTCAACCTCTAGGGTAGACCTAGGCATAGTTGAATGACCAACATCACAAAGCAGTTGCAGACGAGCTACAGTGGATGTGTCAGGATAGCACATAACAGCTGAGTGTAATGGACCATGACAGCAGATCTATCTCCTGGTAGGAGTAGCAGCAGCAGCAGCAGCCTGTTAATGATACTCCCCTTGTTAACAATTTTGTATGCTGAAGTAAAGAATAAAGTCATTAGAATCATAATCACTGGCTGATTTTGTTACTACTCAAGTGAGCAATGAGAGTCTTTTTTTAAATAACGGGGCTCTAATTGTGATCAGGATAGGCTCCAGACATGGGGTCTCTGCCATAATTAAGGACTGGGGCAAAGGAGGCCCAATTGTATCCTTGTGAGGTCTGCAGGCACACTCTTGCTCCCTCTGGGCAACAAGGCAACCTAAAGTCACATTTTTCACACTTAGTTGCTGAGTCTCGTCTGGCCTACATTCCATTTCCAGGTGGGTACGGCCGGGTGAAGTTGTAGCTTGTAGATAATGCGCCAATAACACCGTTGGACCCAATCTGTATATTTAAAGCGCTCTGCATTCCTGTGAATGTCCAGTTCTTTCATTGAACAGCAGGAAGTCAGCAAGATTAGAGGGGTTAAGTGACTGGACCTGTCAGGTAATAGCAGCTAAAAATCAAGACTCTCAAGCAACAATATGGGAAAAGGTTGAAGATTTAGCTTTAACCCAAAGAAGTTATAAAGGACATGGTTCAATTCTTAAATAGTTCAGAGAGTAATGTATTTGGAAGGTCAGTAGAGGGATTATATTTAGATTGTATCAACACTATAGGAAGCCAAAATGCTTTTGGCCATTTCCAATGCAACCTGATTCCGGGAACTACTGCGACTGTGTTGTGTATGGCCCAGATGCATGTAAAGTGGGTAGATAGTGTTGGCCACCATCTCTTGCTGATTTGACAATCTGGAATATTTGACCATATGAACCCAGTCTCTTAATCACTCCCAACTGAACATACATCCAAATGCATGAGGAACATCTGCATCACCACCACCTCCCCCCCACCTCCCACCAATAGTGCTATTTGAAAGGAAAATAATGCAACTTCTGGGTGATTTGCTTCTGACTTTCTTTTGTGGTACAGAGTCAGTGGAAGTACTTGACAGAATTTACAAATGAATTGAAATGGATTTTGACAAGGAGATTGGAGGAATTGGAATGACTGTTTCAGTGATGGGAATTGTTGGTGCTGGTCCCCTTTCAGCTGCAGCATGACTTGGAGATGGAGCATAGGCAGCGGATGGGGAAAACTTTGCATACAGGGTAGAGAAGTAAACCACTCATCAGAAGCTCCTGCCCATGTAGGGTTTGTGTAAGTATTTTTTTCACCTCAGTCAGGAGCAGTGTATGAAGCGCTTGAGTTTCACTAAGAAGGTGGTCACTGAACTGTGTCTGTATCCTCTGCAACTCAACCTACAGCCACACAGCAAGGTGTGAATAGTGTTGATAATGACCATCAAAGTTATTGTGGTCCTACATTTCCAATGCCAGTGGTTCCTTCCAGGTGGGATCAGGTGACATTGTCAACCATTCATATCGGTGTGCCTTGGAGGTGACTGAGCCCTTGTAGAGAAGGAGAGAGGACTTCATTTTCATTTTACTGATGGTAAAAGTAAAAGAGAACTGATGGTTTTTTGAGGCTAGCAGGATTGTGCAGGTACAATCAGCTGTGGGTAGGTGGTTTTGTGAGCCCCACATGTTAGTAGACAGTCTTTGCCCAAACTCAAGGATGGCTAATCAGTTAGTACACTCTTGTATGATCTTGCTCAGTAGGTTCTGTTGCTGAACGCCCACTATCCTGTCAATAGCCACGACACATTCATCCTGCGCCAACTGTATCCACCATCTATGGCTCATCACAAAAAAACCAAAGGCTGGCAGCAAGCCAGTAAGGACACTTGGGGGATCATGGATACATAGATCTTTGAAGGTGATAGGACATATTAAGAAAGTTGTTCACAAAGCATATGGGATCTCAGGCTTCATAAATAGAAGCCTTGATTATAAAAGTTGGACAACTATGTTGGACCTTGATAAAGATCTGGTTTGGCCACAGCTAAAGTATAATTCTTGTTACCAAACTTGAGGATGGATTTGAAGGTTCTGGCGAGAGCCCAGAGGAAATTTACCAGAATGAGGGATTTTAGCTACAAGGTTAGCTTGGAGAGGCCAGACTTGTTCCTCTTGAAACCAAGAAGGTTAAGAGGAGATTTGATCATTGGATAAATAAAGGCTGTTGATATTGGAAGGACTGGTGGACACAACTTTAAGGTTTTGGTAAGAGATACAGGTGCATGTGATGAAGAACATTTTTACACAGTAAGTAATAATGACCTGGAACTCTCTGTCTACAAGGGTGTTGGAAGCAGAATTCATAAAGGAACTGGACAGACACTCGAGGGCTATGAGTAGAGAATAAGGGAATGCAATTGACTGGATTCTTCGACAGAGAACCAGTATGGATGTAATGAGCCAAATAACCCTCTTCTATGCCGTTATGACTCTATAGCTCCATGATTCTTATGGCTTGGATTTTCCAGTTGTGGCAAAACCCATCATGCCATATTCAGTGGCCCAGCCAAAAGTTCATTGACTTTTGGTGGGATCACATGTTCCCTGCAGTGGGCAGAATTGGAAAACCCTGCCCCAAGTCTGGTAAATAGTTTTTGCTTGAACATTTTTGTCTGCCAGTGATATTTCCCCTTCACAAAAAAGTAAACTTTCACTCCAGTGATCACTATTCTGTAAACTGGAGTTAGCTATTAAATCAGGGCATGCATTCCATACCACCCACTAATAAGAATGCTAGTTTTAGACAATAGAAGACATAAAGGGAAAAGTTGTATTTGGCCTAATAATCACACACATTTCCTTTGAGATAGTGAGATAGGCAAGATGCTAAATTCATGCCCATGTTGATCTACACATTTCCAAAGTGTAGCTTAGCGCACCTCCCCTTCTACCTTATTATACTAACCAATCACCAGCAGACACCCTGGTCCTTGATTGTTATCTGGAAAGCAGTGATTTATGGATACATAGCATCCCTGTGGCATCAGAGTCCCCCTCTATCATTGCGTTCACAGCTGTAATTTGCAATTCTGATACAAGCCATCCCAGATTAGGAGCACTCCCCGCATAATCACCTTCACCTGAATCTAAAATAGTCACTTTCTGATGACACTTGTTTGGGGTCTAAGCATGTGAACAATTCCTCCCTCAAGAAAGATGACAGGCAGGAGATATTCTTCCAGACAGTTGTCTTAAATAATTACCAGCTCAGTTATAATTACCTGGATTGTATATGGATCCGAAACATTGTATCTCCCCATTTTAGGAGGATACAAGGAACAGCATCCCCTTAAAATTATAAACAGAATACAATGTGAGATGTTTTACTGAATTATTTATGAGTTTATTAAAGAACCATAATATGCAATACACATTAAAATGGATACATACATTGCAACATTAAAAATTATAGAAGATGGAAAATATAACCATGATGAGAATCCACTAAAAGAAGCTCATAAAATGCTACAGACTAAAATCCCTTAGGATGCCTGTCAAATATTAAAAGCAAATTGTTACCTTAAATTCCCAAATAGTTCAGCTGTCTGAATAGCAGGAGACAAAAATCGCTTGGTTGAAGTGTTCAGCTCTTCCATGGCTTAAGAAGTATGGTATAAGATTTCTCCTCAGCTCTTCTGAATTTCAGAGAAGAATAACTTCTCTTTTTATAACCTGTTGAACTAAATTAGATCGACCTTAGTAATTATGTGTGTTGCTTCTTTGCTTAAGGTCCTCTCTTTTGATTATCAATTATCTTTCACTCCTATTGATAATTATTTCATTGTTGAATATTGCCTTATTGTGTGAACATTGTGAGCATTTATCTGGTTGATAAATGTTTGTAATGTGTTGCAATATCAAACCTAATTAATTTCACTTGTTTCTATATTTTCATAAAGTAATTTTTAAACTGCTGTGTAGAAATTCCATTTTTTAAAGTTTTTTTCTTTTAGGTCATTTCAAGATTCTCATAGTATCTATCCTTTGTGAAAGATGTTTCATAGTACACAATGGTGGGTGTGGGAGGAGATTCCGACAGGAGGTCCAAAAATCAGCTTCTGTCAGCCTGAGATTACAGTGGGATCTTCCCCTGGTGCACACCATGATGGATCAGGAATCCCGCTGGAGTGAAACTGATTTGCACCCTGCTTCATGGGACACAGATGAAGACCCAACCAGAATCTTCCCTGCATACCTGATTCTCCACAATAGCAGTGGGAAAACATGTCACAACACATCTGGGATAAAGTGACTTGTATAACTCAGGGCTTAGCTGAAAAATGCCTGAGGCTGCCCCCCGCAGTTCCTCATGGATACCCCCCCAGCAACCCTGAACTACAGCAATGGATGTGGGGAGCATCTCTCATGTGGATCTTCCAGCTTCAATGTCATTGAGGAAGTCCATCTTCCAGTCTCAGAGTGTTCCTGGAGATCTTAACCTTGGGTCACTGTCAGTGTGGAGTTTGCATGTTTTTCATTGTGTCTGCATGGGTTTCCTCCAGGTGCTTCAGTTTCCTCCCACGCTTCAAAGATGTGCAGGTTAGGTGGATTGGACATTCTAAATTGCCCCTCGTGTGTTGGCTAGGTGGATTAGTTATGATGGATATGCTGGGTTGCAGGGATGGGGCAGGCAGGTGGGCCTGGGTGCCATGCTCTTCAATTGGTTGGTGCAGACTCAATGGACTGACTGGCCTCCTTCTGCACTGTAGGGTTTCTATGATCCTTCTTCTTTCTCGGCAGATCCATCTTCTTTCTTCTAATGTGGGTCGGTGAAGTTGGGAACCTTTTAAATTTAGCACCCAGATATCACAATAGGACATGCATCATCAAGCCCACCCCACCATAGAACAAGGGGTTAAACCCCAGGTGTATAATTAATGGGGTCAGGGCTGAAAGATATGGTATGACTTCCAATCAGCTTCCACTGTGGGAAACAGTCCCCGTCCCTGATCGATACCTGTGTCCAAAGGTTTTCTAAAATTCTACCGAATTCTACAAACATGAAGTAATATTCATCTGTCTTTAATTAAATTCAGAACTGTTCCTGTGTCAGTGGGTGTGTGAAAGGCTTCAGGGTAAAAATATTCCTTTATTGCCAGTAATCAATTATTCAATTTTAAAGTATAATATCCTAATTGCACATGAATTTTGCTTCATATCTATATTCTACCTAATTATCTCTATAGCCCATGACAGGAAAATTTGGGTTTCAACTTGACACAGGTCTTCACATAAGAGCTTGAAGCCCAGCTTTTCCAATGAGAAAGCAATAGTCAATTCCAGCACATTTGTAGACCCAACCATGATGCCACAACCATGATGGGAAATGCAGTGACACAGTGGTTAGCGCTGCTGCCTCACTGCCAGGGACCCAGGTTCAATTCCCAGCCTGGGAGACGTATCTGTATGGAGTCTGCACATTTTCCCCGTATTTGTGTGAGCTTCCACCGGGTGCTCCAGTTTCCTCCCACAGTCTGAAAGATGTGCTAGTTAGGTGCATTGGCTATGCTAAATTCTCTCTCAGTGTACCCGAACTGGAGCCGGAGTGTGGTGACCTAGAGATTTTCACAGTAACTTCATTGCAGTGTTAATGTAAACTTACTTGTGACATTAATAAATAAATTTAAACTTTGGCATCTGGGGCTGCTGTCACAGCTTCCACTGCAACAGTCAGAAGCCATCCATAATTTGCATGCGGCGGTGAAAGCTCAGGCTGAGTTAATGAAATCCATGCTTGTTGCTATGCCAGCCCAGCTTGATGCCATACAGATTCAGACAATTGCCATGATGGTTGGGGATAACAGTGCTCAAAGGAGCTGGCAGCCTTTCATAGCAGTCCAGCTATCCACCCTCCAACAGGACTGCTGAAGCACCACTTGGGAATGTGGGAATGCTCTGTAGAGCAAGGATCTGCTGTTCTCTTTCAGGTTGACAGCCTTTGATCTCACACATTGCCAATCTGCCTATGCCACTTGGGTTCATGTCGCACTATCTGTAACCCCCGTGACTTGCCTGGGTTTGCAAAACCTCACTTACTGTACTGTCTGGAGACAATACACATCTCTTTAAACTGTGATCAGTGCTCCTACCACTCACATTATCAGCCACTTCAGGTCTTGAACAGCAGGTTAGGTGTAAGGATTCGCATTTTAATCAGTAATCTCTAAACTGTCTGTGCTTTATATGCTCTGTCTGAGGCCAGAACTCTCCATTCACCTGACGAAGAGGGTAACCCCTCGAAAGCTTGCGAGTATATTATCAAATAAATAGGTTGGACTAAAACCTGGTGTTGTCAGACTTTTTACTATGCCACTTCAGCCAGGCATCGCAGATTGTTGCTGCCCTTGTTGAGGTGGTGCAATTTGAAATCAAGCCCTGAGAGAGATTCAAAACAACACAAGACACGAAAGCAATGGGAGGTTCAAAATAGCACAATAGCTGAGGGAGATTTACAATAGCTCAAGAAGCAAGAAAAACGGAAGATCTGTGGGGTCGGGGTGCGGGGGCTGCCGAGTTCAAAAATTGATTGGTCTGTGAGGTCATTGACCTTTCAAAACTCAGGTGATTTATTCATAATTGTATGGCAGGGAAGGTGATGACTGCAAAATATGGGAGCTCTTGGATGCCAATGTGATGCAGAGCAAACTTAGAAACACAGAATTCCTACAGTGCAGAAGGAAGCCATTTGAGTTTGCACTAACTCTCTGAAAGAGCACCTCAGCCAGCACCCCCACTCTATCCCTGAAACTCCATACAATTACCATGGCTAATCTACCTAACCTACACATCTTTGGACATTAGGGCAATTTAGCAAGGCTAATCCTCTGAATGTGCACATCTTTGGACTGTGGGAGGAAACCAGAACACCTGGAGGAAACCTACACAGACCTACACAGAGAACATGCAAACTCCACCCAAAGCCAGAATCAAACTCGGGTTCCTGGCACTGTGAGGCAGCAGTGCTAACCGCTATGTCACCATGCCATACTACATGTCTGTGGTAAATTTTTGTGGCTTGAGGAACTTTGGCTAAGAGTAATTGAGCTGGAAGTTCAGCTGTAGACACTGTGATGCATTGGGGAGGAGGAAAGTTATCTGGATACTTTATCCCAAGAGATGGTCACACCCTTTGGATCAGGTCTTCTTGTTTGGTCAGTGGTCAGGGAAAGGAGGGTGTGAGGCAGGCATGGAGATCGAGGAGATGGAAGTGAGGGAACTTCAGATGTTGTAATTGTACGACAGGTTTGAGATTCTAGCAGCTTGTATGGATGAAAGCATTGGTTGCAGGGTGGATGAACAAACATAAGAACATAAGAACATAAGAAATAGGAGCAGGAGTAGGCCATCTAGCCCTTCGAGCCTGCCCCGCCATTCAATAAGATCATGGCTGATCTGTTGTGGCTCAGTTCCACTTTCCCGCCCTCTCCCCATAACCCTTAACCCCCTCTCTTATCAAAAACCCATCAACCCGCTTCTTAAAAATATTTAGCGAGGCAGCCTCCAGCACTTCAACGGGCAGAGAATTCCAGAGATTCACCACCCTTTGAGTGAAGAAGTTCCTCCTCAACTCCGTTCTAAACCGCCTCCCCCTTATCTTGAGGCTGTGCCCCCTAGTCCTACTGTCTTTTTTGAGCGGGAAGAGTCTCTCCACCTCTATCCCATCCATCCCATTCATCATCTTATACGTCTCAATGAGATCTCCCCTCATTCTTCTAAACTCTAACGAGTACAAGCCTAGTTTATTCAGCCTCTCCTCATAGCTCAATCCCCTCAACTCCGGTATCAGCCTAGTAAACCTCCTCTGCACTCCCTCCAGGGCCAAAATATCCTTGCGCAGGTGCGGCGCCCAAAACTGCACACAGTACTCCAGCTGCGGCCTCACCAATGCCCTATACAGCTGCAGCAAGACCTCCCTACTTTTATATTCAATCCCCTTCGCTATGAAGGCCAGCATCCCATTCGCCTTCCTGACCACCTGACCACCTGACCAAACTGATCATGGTGCTATGGTTCAGGAGCCATTCAAGTAGATAGGGTTAATAGGAATGTAGGAGGAGTATGTGTCCATACTCAGGGGGGTAGACATAGTTCTCTGCAGCCAAGAACATGAGTCCAGTTGGTTATGTTGCTTGCCTAGTACCAGGGTTCAGGACATCTCCTCAGAGTTGGAGAAGATCTTATAATGGGAGTTGGAGGAATGTGTTGCTAGGATCCACAGAGGTACCAATGACATTGATGGCATTAGGAAAGAATCTCTGACTAGGGGTTATGAGCAGCCAGGAGCCAAATTGAAAGGCAGAATCTCATAGGTAATAATCTTTAGATTATCAACTGAACCACAAGGAAATTGGCTTAGAGTCAATAAGGTCAGAGAGTTGGAAGTATGTCTCAGTGACTGTTGTGGAAAGAATGGATTTCAATTCAAAGGACATTGGTGAGGCTGCATCTGAAGTATTGTGTACAGATTTGGTGTCCTTTTCTGAAAAAGGATATAATTACATTAGGAGCTGTTCAAAAAAGTTTCACTCAACTCACTCCTAGGATGAAGAACTTATCTTCTGAACAAAGGCACAGTTTAAGAATAAGCACTGGAATCTTTCCGCCCCGCCCACCACGAGAATTGTGCAAAGGCCCATTCCCACCCAAGAAGTCACCCTTATAAGATGGAGAGGATGAGAACTCTTTTTCCTTTCAGAGGGCTGTTAGTCTGTGAAATTCTCTTCCCCAGAGAGCAGTGGAGGTGAGTCATTGAATTGATTCAAGGCTGAGTTAGACAGATTTTTGATAGACAAGTGAGTCAAAGGCTTTTGGGGGGTGACAGGAAAGAGGAGTTGAGACCACAACCAGATCAGCCATGATCTTACTGAAATGCTGAGCAGGTTTGAAGGGCCAAATGGACTCCTAAGTCCCATGTTTGTTGTCTGTTCTTAAAACCTGGAGTAAAATAACCAAATTATCCTTGTTAAATTAAGCTCTGACTTTGATTACAATTTTGTTGCATCTCGGTTGATCTGCAAAGATCTTTATCCTCTCTTCTCATGAAAATCTAGATCCTTCCACTTGTAGAGTTGGTCAATTAAGGCTGACAAAAGTACCCACTAGAAGACATTGAAGGAATGCACTAGAATGAAAAATTCAGGTTTGTATGTATTATTTGAAGTGCTATTACATAAAGATGTTATGCACTGAATTTTGTTGATTTTCATTTCAGGATTGGCCATGAAGATCCTGTGATATTCCAATGCAGATGGATTGAATGTTGGATGATGGAGCAACTGTGATGTGGGAATGAGATCTCAGGAGAGTTGACGTCTGAGTATCAATTCATGAACATCCAATTTGGAGCAATTGGCTCTAAAATCCATCCTGTCTTCATTCTTTTCCTCTTTTTTCTCCTTCTCTGAAGTCCAGCGGCAAGTGCTGTGGTGTTTGCATGCTATTGTGAGGGGGATTGAATATAAAAGTAGGGAGGTCTTGCTGCAGCTGTATAGGGCATTGGTGAGGCCGCAGCTGGAGTACTGTGTGCAGTTTTGGGCGCCGCACCTGCGCAAGGATATTTTGGCCCTGGAGGGAGTGCAGAGGAGGTTTACTAGGCTGATACCGGAGTTGAGGGGATTGAGCTATGAGGAGAGGCTGAATAAACTAGGCTTGTACTCGTTAGAGTTTAGAAGAATGAGGGGAGATCTCATTGAGACGTATAAGATGATGAATGGGATGGATAGGATAGAGGTGGAGAGACTCTTCCCGCTCAAAAAAGACAGTAGGACTAGGGGACACAGCCTCAAGATAAAGGGGAGGCGGTTTAGAACGGAGTTGAGGAGGAACTTCTTCACTCAAAGGGTGGTGAATCTCTGGAATTCTCTGCCCGTTGAAGTGGTGGAGGCTGCCTCGCTAAGTATTTTTAAGAAGCGGGTTGATGGGTTCTTGATAAGAGAGGGGATTAAGGGTTATGGGGAGAGGGCGGGAAAGTGGAACTGAGCCACAACAGATCAGCCATGATCTTATTGAATGGCGGGGCAGGCTCGAAGGGCTAGATGGCCTACTCCTGCTCCTATTTCTTATGTTCTTATGTTCTTAATGTAAAGGTGCTCAGCTGAGCAATGCTTAAAACGGTACTGGGAAATGGCACCACCCACAGTATGGTGCACAGAGTCACATGGTAATAGACTCTGTGAAAGAGCACTCTGGATGCTTGCCTGCATGGAAACAACACTATGAATGCAACAATCTGGGATCTGTAATTAGCTACAGGCTACCAATAAATGGTTCATGTTTAAACAAACAAGTCTCAAGATCACCTCACTGAGATGTAAGAATCCATATTATAACAGCAAGTACTGGAGCATCATTATAACAAGCTTTGAAGAATGCAGGAGACTTTCTTGATCTTGAAGGAACGCTCCGTGAGCACTGGAGTTCTCGCCCGCATACAGCCTGAGTAATGAACGTGTCAAGGCGTCGATGGTTTGTTCCACAATATTCCTGGTGGCTGCATGGCTTGCATTATTAGGCTTGCTAGCCTCGCATGATAGAATGGCGGGAGGGAATTAAGAACTGTGTGTCCAGCAGGCATTCCTCGCAGTGCAGACTCTTTACTGTGCCATTAAGTCTATATTGCCTCTCCTTATCCCTTCTGCCAAGATGTATCACCTCACACATCTGTATTAAACTTCATCTGCCAATTGCCTGCCCATTCTATTAGCCTATCTATGCCCTGTGCAGTTGATGGATATCACCCCCAATGTTTACCATTCTCCCTCATTTCAAATCAGCAGATTGTGAAATTTTACTCTCTCTTCTAATATTGAAGTTATTATTGAAAGCTGTGATCCTAGTGCTGACTCTTGGCAACACAACTGCCTATTGTCCTCCAATCTGAAAAAAAATGACCAGAACTTGACATTTTTGATCCTTACGCTATTTTTTAAAATCTATACTGACATTAACACTTCTATTTCATGAACCTCAATTTTGGTGACAATTTGTCAAGTATTTTCTTAAAGTCCATATAGACAACATCCATTACATTCTTCTCATTGACTTTCTTTATTTCTTCATATTAAAAAATCACCAACAGCCTGTCCTGGTCCCTCCATGCCAATGCTGAAGTTAAGAAAGCTTACCAACACCTCTACTTTCTCAGGAGGCTTAGGAAACGTGACATGTCTACTACGACTCTCAGCAACTTTTATAAATGCACCATAGAAAGCATTCTTTCTGGTTGTATCACAGCGTGGTAATAGCTCCTGCTCTGTCCAAGACTGAAATAAACTACAAAGTGTTGTGAATGAAACCCAGTCTGTCACACAAACCAGCCTCCCATTCATTGACACCATCTACACTGGCCATTGCCTTGGAAAAGCAGCCAGCCTAATCAAGGACTCCATGCTTCCTGAGCATACTCTCTACCATCTTTTTTTGTCTGGAAAAAGAAACAAAAGTCTGAGGTCACGTACCAATCAACTCCAGAACAGTTTCTTCTCTGCTGCCATCAGACTTTTGAATGGACCTACCTTGCATTAAGCTGATCTTTCTCAATACCCTAGCTATGACTGTAACACTACATTCTGCACTCACTCCTTTCCTTTTCTGTGTACAGTATGCTTTGTCTGTATAGTGCATAAAAAAACAATACTTTTCACTGTATACGACACGTGTGACAATAATAAATAAAATCAAAATCACTTTGATTTATCAAATATAAATCTCTTTTGGTTCTCCTGAATAAACTCAAATCTCGCCATGTGTCTGTGAACCCTTTTCTTGATTATTCTTTCTAAAACCTTACTGACCATTGATGTTAACCTATTTGGTCTGCAGTTACTTCTCAATCCCCAAAATCTATGGATAATTGGAAGATTATGATGAACTGTCTTGCTATTTCCACCTCTATTTCCATTAGCAACCTGGGTTGCAAGCCATCTGGATCAGGTGACTTATTTACCTGAAAGACATAATCAGCCTTTCCATCCTATCCATGAATTATCACCCCATCCATTCTGTCAACCATCTGTGCTTCTACTAGCATTGTATCAGCATCCCCTCAGTAAACACCGATACAAAGTGTTATTTAGGGGTTCTAGTGACATTAAAATATTTATAGGGTCAAGAGAAACCAGAGTATACTTCGGAGTTCTAGTCTTGTCCCGTGTCTCTAACCATACATCACCCTCCTTGCTCTTAATTGGCAACATCCTGCCTCTTATACACTTAATGCATAGAACTCAGAAAACACTGCAAAACATATATTCATACAATATATTAGAAATATTCAAATTACAACCAGCCACAAGGAGGTATGTACATTCAGGTTTCTTACTTGATAAACTTTCTTAATGTAAAATCTTACATGAATCATAAGAATTTCATTTCATCCATGGAGTTCAGATTTCTTAGTGCATAACTGAGCTCACAGAGCTGTGAGTTATGCCATGGGATGTTGTTTATGTTGCAAGCATTTCATTGATGTAAACAAACAGGATGAGAGCCTAACGGATTTCACACCTTGCGACGTGAAGTGTTAAATGTTTAGACACTCATTACTTTCTCCATGCAGTTCCTTCAATGGCTCAGCATGCAGGGAAATTAGAAATTAGCACAAATGGCTGTTGTATTTGCTTATATAATGACAGTGATTGTACTTCAAAAGTAGTTCATTGGATGTGAAGAGTTTTGAAATAGGGTGTTATATAAATGCAAACATTTTTCTTCCACCTGCAAATCAGAGTGTTGGGAAACTAAGATTATTTTTTGAAATGATTATTTTATTTATGCAGTACTGTACCAAATTGGCTATGGTGATACCTTGCTAAATTTACTGCAGTGGAATAATTGCATGGTCAAATTCTGACATCATGAAACTGAGATACACCTTGTGTGATGATGCTGTGCTATTTTGATATAGTTTATGTTTAAGGTGGGGTGGCATTAAGATTCAGAGTATTGTTTCAAAAATTTATTTGCCCAGGAAAAACATACATGCAGCTCAAATGCTGAGAGCAGGATAAGTAAGAGTTCAGTATTCTGTTAACTAATTTTAAAGAGGGTTTAAGCCTATAATAGAAGTATTGCTTGATTGGAACTAATAGTGACAGTTTAGCAGTTATGAATTGTGTCTTGTCATGTTTGAGTATTGTTCAATTGTTAAAAGTTAAGCTAATTCATTTGTTATATTTAAAATGTGTTGTTAAATTAACTTTGTTTTGCTAAAAGTTTTCTGGTTTGTCAATAATATTGTGCTTGAAGTGAATCAGCTTATCCTCACATTAATGCCAAAATAGAAAATTGTTGGGGTCTAGTCTGGCTTCACAATATATCTTGGTATTT
The DNA here is from genome assembly GCF_965287045.1 of Carcharhinus amblyrhynchos. Lineage (NCBI taxonomy): Eukaryota > Metazoa > Chordata > Chondrichthyes > Carcharhiniformes > Carcharhinidae > Carcharhinus > Carcharhinus amblyrhynchos. The sequence continues at coordinate 80,020,472 of NC_137331.1, read as the reverse complement.
CTGATCTGGTACCCAACACATGGTAACAATAGTCTCCCTATATTCATATTTTTAAAAATAGTGAGAGCAATAGGAAAAACAGAAAAATTCTCTGTATTCCATGTTAATATCTCATACAGTATTATTACTCTGGATTGTTCCTTATCCTTTTCTATGTCAAGCCTAAACTGTATGATATGATTATCACTGACACCAAAATGTTCTCCTACTGACACTTGAGCCACTTGGCCCATCTCATTTCCAAGATCCAGACATAGTAATGTCTCCTTTCTCAGGAAACATACATTTTTTTATTTTGTCATGGCATGTGGACTGAAGAAAATTCTCCTGAATGCAAACTCAGAACCAGTGCCTCTCTCTACCCTTTACAATATCCCAGTCTGTATTCAAATAATAAAAGACCCTATTATTACCACTCAATAATTTTAGCACCTCAGTGTATTCTCCTTGCAAATTTATTTCTCTACATCTTTTCCACTCAATCTTGGTCTATAGACTACATCGAGCAATATAATTGCATCTTTTTTGTTCCTTAGCTCAAGCCAAATAGATTCTGTCCCTGACCCTTCTTGGATATCACCAACCTCCAACATCTGCAATGTTGTGCATAATCAATACTGTCACTCTCACCCTTTGTCTAGTTTTATGAACATGTTGGCCAGGATCTTCTGCTCACATTCGTGTTGGCCATGCTCGACAACAGGACCAGAAAATATTGCCAGAAGGCCAAAGTTGTGTTTCATGGCAATGTCAAGCCGGGAATTGATTGTCTTCATCCCCCAACATTGGGAATCTCATTGTAATAAATGAACATACAATTGTCAGGCCCATACACCAAAATCACCTCAAAAAATTCATTCACAATGGCGTGATGTCAGAATGGCATGGAGCACAACTGGTCTCAGAAGGCATGAATCTGGTGAGTAATACCTCAGGGGAACTTGGAGATGAGTGCAGTGCTCAGGGGGAAAGAGTTGTGCCAGGATAGAGCCCAGGTACGCCCAGCTAGTACCAGCTTGATGCCAAGGTAGTGCTAGAGTAATGCCAGGGAAGTGCCAGATTGATGCCAGAGTTGTGTCAGCTTGATATCACAGTAGTGCCAGCTTGATGCTGCTGAGGGGGTGGGTGCCAGCAGGGTATACCTGGGTAAACTGGTTTTCTCACTGTATGCTGGGGCAGTCTTTAAAAATTACCTCCTGGATTATCGAGTATCTGAGTTGCCAGCTGGGTGGGTGAATCAGACGCCAGCCCACCAGTGATACATTATGGAACCCGTGGCTGCAAGTTTTTTTCTAAATGCTGCAAAATATGGCAGGGAAAGTCACCAGTGCCACGGGCGTTTTCAATGCCACTTTTCCAAACTGACATCACTTTTGCCAATATTAGAGAAAATCCTGACCCTTGTATTCAGGGATATTTCATATCCAGCCAGATCTCCATTATTGCCACACCATATTTTCACATGGCTATATGAGGTTGTAACTCATTGATCTTATTGACCACACAATCCACGTGCTTAGTGGCCTAATTTAGCCTTTACTACATTCCCCCTTGGGGTTGAACCAATCTAATATTTTGCCATCCGTTGCACTGGTGCTATCTGTTTCTGTCAGCATTTTGTACACCATATCTCTACCAAGTTAACCCCTAACCCCTTGTCCCCAACACACTCCCAACTGCTCACATGGACATTAGTCCTGATTCTTTTTAGGTGCAACCTATCTGGTCTGTACAAGTCCCAATTTTCCCAGGACCCATCCCAATGTCCCAGGATTCTAAAACCCTCCCTCCTGCACCATCTTTCCAGCCAGGCATTCATCGCTTTATCCTCGTATTTGCATGTGTTACAGGGAGTAATCCAAAGATTCCTAATTTTGAGATTCTATTTGTTAATTTCCTACCTATAACTCCCTAAAATCTAAGTACAGGACTGCATCCATCTTTCTATGTATGTCATTGGTACCAATGTCAAGCAGAACCACTGGCAGTTCACCCTCTCCTCCAGAATACCCTGCAGCCCTTCAGTGACATCTTTGCCCTTTGAGGAGTCAAAGGCATAATAATTAAGGATGGCAGTGCCTTTGACTGCCAATTTGGTGTCCCTGTGCTCAAGGCAGTCTGTTAGCCAGTCTGTGACAGATGACTCAAGGCTATCACTGCCTCCCTCTTGAAGTGGAGCACTCAGCTGGGAATTACCAGTCCTGCCAGAGGAAGGGATTCATCACAGGAATTTACCCATTCCATCTGTGATGATGTCAGTAATTCCCACCCTTCAAGTACGGTCCTTTCTGAATGTTCCCATGTAACCGTATCTATCTCTTTGCTTAACAGTGAATTGCACTTTGTCTGGTCTAGTGCAAACAAATCTCTGCTGCAACCACCTTTTGATCCTTTTCTTCAACTGCCCAAACACTCAAGGTCTGGATTCTCAATTCAATGTTTAGCTTTTGGTTACTGCAGACAAAAATATCTTCAAGGAAGTACGATTTGAAAGGCCTTTTATTTTCGTTCCTACAGGCAGGCAGAGAAGACTGCGTGATCCCTCTGTGAAAAACAAGCTTTTGCGCAAGGAGTTTTTATAACGTCATTTACATAAAACTGATCATTTAAATTAAGCTCTTGCACTGAATATGTGGGAGGGCGTTGGTGGTATGGCGAATTGTATTCTGTGCTCAATCAGTGGTGAGTCAAAGCATTTTACCACTGCACCATTTTCAAACATAAAATTGGAAGAAGCTGCTTATGTCTGAAGTTAATGAAATCAGTATTAAGATGTAGAAGACTGGATAAAAGCAATTTACTGCAGATGCTGGAGTCTGGAATCAAAAGAGAAAATACTGGAAAATCTCAGCATTGGGGAGACTAAATGGTGATCCTTTTACAGAACACGTCTGCAAGTGTGATCTAAACTTCCGGTCACCTGTCATTTTGATTCTCCATCTTACTGTGATCATGCCCTCTTTGTCCTCAGCCCCCTACAATGAAGCTTGAAGCAACCTTGAGGGTTCGCATTTCATCTTTTGATTAGGCACTTTCCTGAGTCTTCTGAACTCAATATTGAATTCAACAATTTTTGACTATAATCTCTGTCCCCATGTCTTTTCCATTTTCCTTTGCATGTTCTGCTTTTGCTGTTTTGCTTTTCTCTTTCTTTGCTTTAGGGTGGCAGCTGTTCATCATTCTGTTATTCATACTTCCTTACATCACAATGTCCCCAGGACATGATGATTTCACCACTGTATGTTAAAAGGAGTAGATAAGGAAATTGCAGATGCACTAACCATGATCTTGCAAAGCTACCTTGATTTGAGAATTGTCCCCTTGAATTGGAAGATTGGCAATGTCAAGCCCTTGATAATGGAATTTATAGCCTATCTGTCTTATATTTGTTACATAAGTTAGTAGGATCTATTATTAAAGACAGTGCAATTTAACACTTGGATAAACATGAACTGATTAGAGTGTCAGCCTAGATTTGGAATGGGTAAATCATGTCTAATGAACTTGGCTGTATTTTTTGAGGACATAATTAATGTGGGAGACAGGGAGTATCATATGGATTTTCAGGACGCATTTGTAAAATTCGACATAAGACATAGTTAATAAAAATGAAACAACATGAAGTTTGAGTATTCCCATTGATATGGACGGGGAATAGGTTAGGAGGTAGCAGACAGAGAGTAAGGGTAAAGAGGAAAGTACTCCAATTGACTGAGTAATGTCTCCTGGAGCTGTACTCAGCTTTTCACTATATTCAGATTTGTGAAGGAGAGAATCAGATAAAGAAGTTTGCTGATAATGTCATTAGGTGGCACAGCAAATATTGCAATAGATGCAAATATAAAGTTGCAAAGGGAAATTGATGGACTGAATGAGTGGGAAAAAACTGCAAATCAAATTCTATGTGCTGAAGTCTGAGGATATCACTTTTGGATCTAAGAAAGATAGATCAGAGTATTTTCTAAATGGTGAAAAAGCTGGATCTAGTATAAGATTTGGGGACCCAAATATAGAAATCATTGGAAGCTGGGGAACAGGTAAATAAACAATTAAAAGAGTAAATAGGATATTGTTTTTTATCTCACGTTTGCGGAAAGTGATGGTGGAAGTTGCATTATAGTTATAAAAAGTTCAAGTTAGATACCATTTATGTCAGAAAGGTACCTTGGCCTTAGATGGGATGCAGTGCAGATTCATTAGGATGAAATTGTGCAGAAAAGGATTAGATTATGAGGATCAGTTACTTAGCATAGCCTAGCATTTTCTTAAATGTAAAAGACTAAGGATAATCTAATTTAGATGTCAATGCCAATTAAAGAAGCTTGCAAGATTGATAGGAAATAAATCTATTTCTTCTTGTGGAAGAACTCAAAACATGGGGACATGATATTAAAATTAGAGTTAGATCATTTTTCCCTCCCTAACAGAAAGGTGGGTATACCAACACCACATGAATTGCAATGGTTCAAGAAGGCAGCACACAGTACCTTGCAAATAGGGATGGGCAATAAATTCTGGCCCAGCCAGCGATGCCTCATCTATGAAAGGATAGATATCATTCAGTCTGGAAACAAAAAGCATGGGAAAGAAAATCTGGGACCCTCCCTCATAAAAATCTATTGAATTTAGGTCAATTGAAAATGTCAAAGCTGAGATTGATGGATTATTTTTAAGGCAAGCGTATTAAGTGCTTCAGAACTGAGGCAAGTAAATAGAGCTAAGGTACAGATCAACCATGATCTAATAGAGTGACAGGACAATACAATACACCCAACACTTGTTAGTATCTATCTTCATTCCAAAGACTAAGAGATGACACAATTCTCTCACTGTCTTCTGAAAGAACTATAACTTCCAAAAGCAGTTTTCTTCTGACATGCTGAGATAATTGTATCTCAATCTGCAGACACAGCTTCATTATGTAAGCAGTTCTGTCTACTATCTCATCTTTTATATTGTTCCTCATCACCATCAAGTTCCAACTAACATTATAGAGGAATGATGTTTGTAATCTTTGTTCTAAAATTATAGCGACACAAACTAAAATTGCAACACTAACACTTGGTCGAAAACTTTCAAAAATAAATCTCCACACAAGAAATTTATTAAAAAGATGGAAGTCATGGAATTAGAAGGAAAGTGGTGGTTCGATTATAAGATTGGCAAAGGGACAGGAAGTAAAAGGAGGTAATAGATGGATATTTTTCAGTCTGGCAGGTGGTTTGTACCAGTGGACTTCAGCAACTGCAAACCTAACCATTTGGAGTGTGTGTCCACCAGCATAAGAGCATAATGACTTATAAATGGCCCAACAAAATCAATATGTAGTCTTACTCATGGTCGACCAGGCCACGCCCATTTATACAAATTCACTGGCTATGGTAAAGCCTGTTGAGCCTTGTAACTAGGGCATTGACTAACATCGTTTCTATTTCCTTGTTGCTGTCTGGCCACTACACATAATTCCTGGCTAGGACTTTCATCCTACTTTGACCTGGAAGAGAGTCGTGCAGTTCTTGTAAAGAGAGTCATCTGCCTGGGGTGGGACTATAATTCTCACTCCCCCCGTAGTCACACCATGTCTTCACAGGTTATTTCCATCCTTCTACTTCAGTAGGGCTTTAGCAATTCTGATTCTCAAACCATCACCCTTGCATTACCATCTTTTTAACTTTCTACAATATAGGGCCCCTTTCTGCCCACAACTTTAAGTTTTGAACCGAGGCTGGCAATGTCTGCAATATCAGTATAATCTCGTGAGAAACCAATGATGATGCTACTATTAATGGCAAAGACAACCGACTGAGTACATCTGCATGTGATATTTATGTTCCAGGGTGAACATGTAGAAACATGTAACTACACGCTACTAACAAAAGAGACCACCTCTGCATCCTTGCAGAGGCAATTGGTGGCACAGCCTTATCTTCTCTGAATAGACCTGACAGTGGTTTGTGCTCTGAAACTATTGTAAAATGTCAGGCATAAGTATATTGATGAAACTTTTTGATAGCATAGATGACCGCCAAGCTTTCCTTGTCAGACAACATTCTAGAAACAATTGGCCTTTCTGCACCATCAGGCATCTGGTGGAATAAAACAGCTCCCACTCCATATAGTAAAGCATCACAGGTTACTACCAAGGGTTTGTTTTTGCTGAAATACATTAACAGCACAGACAGCCACAGGGCCTGTTTAACTTTTATGGAGGTTTTTTTTGTTCTTTCCATTTCCATCATTGGTGTCTTTTTTAACAGCTGGCGAAGTGGGGCTAATCTGGTAGAAACATTTTTTAAATCTGCCAAATAGTTCACCTTATCCAGAAATCACTTCAGTTCTGATACGCCTTTTGCCTGTGGGACTTTCTTGATGTCTTTTACCTTTTTTCCTAGGGATCTAACCCTTTTGAATCAACCTTAAACCTTAAGTAGGTGATTTCTTCTGATTGAAATGTACATTTCTCCCATTTCAACCTAACACCTGTTTCCTTAAATTGCCTCAATACATATTCTACATTCAATCTGCACTCTTCAGGTGAGATACCAGTGATTAGTGCGTTGTCCACATAAACCACTACATTGGTGATGCCCTGCAAGATACCCTCCATCAAATGCTGGAAAATGGCACAGGCTGATGAGACTCCAAAGGCAACCTTGTACATTGATACAAACCCTTGTGCATGTTGATTGTCACCAGTGTTTGCAAGTCCTCATCCAAATCCAGCTGCTGATAGCGATGGCTAGGTCCTATTTAGTATATTTTAGACTTTCTGCTGATTTTGCGTAGAGATCTTGAATTCTTGAAATGGGTTACCTGTCTATCTGTACTCCTCTATTGACAGTTAAGCTGTAATCCCAGCAACTTCTTACTGTCTGATTCGGTTTCACGATGGGGATTATGCCTGCAGCCCATTCGGACAATTATATGGGCTTTATGATATCTAAATCTTCCAGCCTCCTGAGATCAATTTCCACCTTCTGGTGGAGAGCATTAGGCATTAGGTGGGCCTGGAAAAAAAACTTAGGCACTGCTTCTTGATCCAGATAAATTTTAGGTTTAGTTCCTTGTGTAGATCCTAATTCATCTCAGAAGATCTCGGAATATTGATAGAGCAGCTGCTGAAAACCTCCATCCCTCAGATTTCATATTTCCAACCAGTTTAGCTATACTTGCTTTAACCAATCACAGCTCATTAAACAAGGTCTGTGGCCCTAGATTGCCAAATTCAGCAGCTTCCCATCTGGTTCTGATATACCATGGTTACTGTTGTTGCACCTAAAATCCGCAGTGTCTCTCCGGTATATGTGGACAAAATGGCGCTTGACTCATTCAATCTTAATGGTTGGAGTCCTTTTTGAAGATAATGACATGTTTGTTCCCCTGTGGCTGCCACCCTCTGTAGCGACTTCCATTTTGAATGCTTTGCCATTTACTAGCAAGGCAGTATGGTCGCACAGTGGTTTACACTGCTGCCTCATACAGCTAGGGTTCAATTCCAGCCTTGAGTGACTAAGTGTGTAGAGTTTGCACGTTCTCCCATGTCCGTGTGGTCTTCTTCAGGATGCTCTAATTTCCTCCCACAGTCCAAAATATGCAGATTAGTTGCATTGGCCATGCTAAATTGTCCCTTAATGTTCAAAGCTGTGTAGGTTAGGTGGATTAGCCGTGGCAAATACATGGGGATAGGATGGGGTAGTAGACCTGGGCAAGATGCTCTTTTGGAAAGTCAGTGCAGATCTGATGGGCTCAGTGGCCTTCTTCTGCACTGTAGGACTTCTATGGTTCTACTCTAAGGTTATCTCTACAGGGGGCACTTTGCTTAGCTGGACCTGATTTAGGGTGAATATTTAGATCCCTTGTCAGGCTGCTCTTCCAATTTCTTTAAGGAAGTTAAACTAACAGTAGCTCAGTGGGTTTTTCTGGCTGCGCTTGCCCCTAGGTTGAAAAATCCCGCCCGAGGTCAACGGACCTTTGCACAGTCAAAGAGTGGGGGTAAATGGATGTTTTTTCTGATTGGTGATCAGTGAATAGTGGTGTAAAAAAAGCGGCAGCACAGTAGCACAGTGGTTAGCACTGCTGCTTCACAGCTGCAGATACCTGGGTTTGATTCTTGGCTTGGGTTACTGTCTGTGTGGAATTTGACATTCTCCTTGTGTCTGTATGGGTTTCTTCTGGGTGCTCCGGTTTCCTCCCACAGTTCAAAGATGTGCGGGTTAGGTTGATTGGCCATGCTAAAATTGCCCCTTAGTGTCCTGAGATGTGTAAGTTAGAGCGATTAGCGGGTAAATGTGTAGGGATATGGGGCAGGGCCTGGGTGGGATTGTGATCGGTGCAGGCTCGATGGGCCAAATGGCTTCTTTCTGAACTGTAGGGTTTCTATGATGATGCCCATCCCGTGATTCCCGAAGATTCCACCCACTGTCTATTCTTTGTACTGACTGTACTGGTAGCTTCATTCTGCACCATGTTTTTAAGTGACCCTTTCCATTACACCTAAAGTACACATAATTCTTACATCGTCAAACTTCTTGGGAGTGTTCCCTCCCCAGCTAAAACATGCTTCAGCCCTCACTCTTGCACTTCTTCAAATGGGCACTGTTGCGCCTGCTCCTGCACTGTTTTGCACCACAGCTGTTCCCCGCCACAAACGATTTACCTCGTTCGCTATGCCTTACAAACCTTCCAACTTGATTACGCCCTGCTCGTGCATTCCAGCAACTGAATTGGACTAGTGATTTAAATACTGCGGTACAAGAGCAGGTCAGTGGGTGGGAATTCTGCAGTGAGTAATTCACTTCCTGATTCCCCAAAGCCCATTCACCATCTGTCAGAAGTGCGATGGAATACTTGCATCTTATCTGGATGATTGCAGCTGCAACAACAGTGAAGAATCTTGACACCATCCAGGACAAAGCAGCCCCCTTGAGTGACACCTATCCATTATTTCCAACATCCCTTCCCTGCACCACTGACACACAATGGCAATAGTGTGTACCATCTACCAGATGCACTGCAACAATTCACCGAGTCTTTCAACAGCATCTTCCACACTTGTGACCTCTACCACTTAAAAAGACAAGGGCAGTAAATGCATTGGGAACACCACCCATCTGCAAGTTCCCCTGCAAGCAACTCACCATCCTGATTTTAATTTTGTTTGTTTAGGGAACTTGTCCATTGCTGGCTGAACCAGCATTTATTGCCTATTCATAATTGTCCTTAAACTGAGTGCTGCTTCATTTCAGAAGGCATTAAAGAGTCAACCACATTGCTGTGGGTCTGGAGTCACATGTGGACCAGACCAGATAAGGATGGCTGGTTTCCCTCCCTAAACGGCATTAGTGAACCAGATGGGTGTTTACAAAAATCAACAATGGTTTCATGTTATCATTAGACTTTTAATTCCAGAAATTCTTTTTGAATTCAAATTTCAAATTCAAATTCAAATTGTGGGATATTAACCCAAGCACCCCAGAATATTACCAAGAGTCTCTGGACTATCAGTTCAGTGACAATGCCACTATGTCACTGCTCCTCTTTGGAACTATATTCCCATTCCTTCACTGTTGCTGGGTCAAAGTCCTGGAACTCCCTCTCTAACAGCACTGTGGGTGTACCTACACCACATGGATTGCAATGGTTCATTCAGGTGGTTCACCAACAACTTCTCAAGGACAATTAGGAATGGGCACTTAAAGTGATGGCCTAACCAGCACCACCACTCACCTCATTAACGATTTTTTAAAAAAATTGGCACATTTGATGTGGGTTTCTGCAGCAGAACACCCTGTCTGAGATCTTACCATTTTGCCCTGTCAGCCAATGGATAGACAAGCTGGTAAGATCAGAAAGAGCCAAGAAATCAGGTTTGCGCCTGACTTCTCAGCTCTTGCAATCTTACTGGCACCAGATATCCAGCAAAATCAGCCTCTTTTCCTTTCTCATGTTCGTTTGGCACTCAGAAATTTTTTGGTAAGATCGCCCCCCTACACCCCACCCCCACTCCCCAACCCCTGTTTCACAAGTCATTCTATATGAGGTGGATTTTATTCAGTCCACAAGAATAAGAAATGTGGTGTAAATTAGTGTGATGCAAAATCTCAATTTCCTGTTGGAGGTTTGAAGGGCACCAATAAAGTTAGAAGCATGTTTGTGGCATGTTGAACCTCATATCAGCCTGTGGCTGGTTCATGTTTGTAACACATTTGCATACCATGACTACTTAATAACATGAAGTCAGTAGGCTCAAAACAAAACAAAAAATGATCAATGGGGAGCAGACTTTAAGTGAAAAAGGCAGCCAAAAGTTAATGATTCTATGCTGTGAGCCATTGGGGCAAAAGTACCCCATTGGAGCAGTTATCATTCTCCTTGATGTGGCCCCAGATCTGTAGTTGTGCCTGTAATTTGATGATTGTTTGAGTCCATGCTTGGGAGTCCAGGGCAACAGAATCTTCAGAGACAGGATAGAAATCTTGCAAGGTGGGCTGTTGTTGATGCTGTCATTGAAGAGGACTCAAGAGAAACCCTGAAGGTGCAGAAGGCAGCTGAAAGTTGTTGATTGAATGCTGCAGGCAACTGGAGCAAAGGAATCCCTTCGGAGCAATAGTATTCTGTTTTGCACAGCCGAAGAGCTGAAATTGTACTTGTGAGTTGGTGATTGAGTATCAATCCAGGAATCCAGGAGAAAGGAATTTTCATAGAATCATAGAATCATACAGCATGGAAGAGGCCCCTCAGCTCATCGAGTCTACACCATGTGAAACATCTGACCTTCCACCTACCAGCATTTGGCCCATAGACTTCACTGTTAAGATGCGCCAAGTGTTCATCCAGGTATTTTTTTAAAGTTGTGAGACAACTTACCTCTACCACCTTCCCAGGCGGTGCATTCCAGACCATCATCTCCTTCATTTGTTTGCTAGTATTAGTGTTTGTTTCTCAAAAAGATAATTTTTTTCTCAGTTACCTACCAAGAAAATCTCAGGAACATATGAGTTTGAAGTGTACAGTTTCTGAGAATGATTTCATTTGCAGTAACACAAAAATGGGAACCAATCATGCTGTACCTGTAATAATTATGGACGTGCAGCAGCTAGCAAGTTACGTGGCCAGCAAAATTGTTAAAAATGTTCCAAATCTAGCCTTAATGCACGCAGCATTTGCTGAAACTAGCTGTAGGGTGAGTGAGGAAAAGTTAACATGACAATGAGAGCTTACAATTTGCAACAAGGTCAGTAATGTGTGGGCACCTTTCTGTTTGGGGAATAATAACCCCTAAATGTGTCAAGTGGGTGAGAAGCATAGCAGTGACGACAGAGTAAATGTTTATTCAATAACTCGGCGGAGATCTTTAGATCTTTGAAAGAAGCTGCATGGTGTAAAAAACAGCACAAAAATAAGATGCAAATACTGATGTGAATCTATGAAGGAAAATAAAGAGGAAAGAATTTACTTTTATATAATGCACTTCACTATGTCAAGATGGCCTGAAGCACTTTACGATCAATAAAGTACTTTTGAAGTTTAGTGACACTTGCAATGCAGGCAACACCGCGGTTAATTTACACACAGTGAGATCCACAACCAAAAACGGCCTAAATTACCAGAAAATTTATTGATCTTAATCAACCATGGCAACTCGGGAACACCTCTGCTCTTCTTCAAAAAGTGCTGTGGGATTCTTAATATCTGCCTCAGAAAGGGCCTCAGTTTTGGTTTTGACGGTCAACTGCATCCAAAAAAAAGGTCATTGGGCCCCTCAAACCTGTTCAGCCAATCAATAAGGTTGTTATGGGGCTGTAACTATGGTTTTCTCATTGTATTTAAAACTACTGTTTCCCTCAAGTAGCCAGACAAAATCACAGAGTGGTTTAAGATGAATTTATTAAGACCATAGCTATAGGATTCTGAATGAAGTCAATCAGGTCATTCAGAGTGAAAAATGCTTTGGCAATTATAGGTTCAACTCCGATTACAAGTAATTAATATATACCAGTAAAAGAATAACAGTTACCTCTTTCCAATCATAGTTATTAATTAAGATTACAAAATATAAAAATACAGTCTTTAAAACCAATCACAATCACCTTACACTTGCTTAGTTATAATATCCAGTTGGTGTGAGGTTATTAATTGCGTCAATTGAATATTGTTTTCTACTACATTTTTAAGCATTCCAGTTGGGTTTTAGAACATGAATCAACTCCCTTGTTCAATCATGATTCAAAGGCCTTCTCCCAGCATCATATCTTTCTCTCTCCCTTATCAGGTCAGATGTCTGGAACTAGCTGCTTATTATCCTGCAGTTAAACATTATATAGGCATTTGTGATTTTTATCTGTTAACCCCTTTTGCTGGACACAGTTATTAATACGACTATTATTTTCCTCCATAATTATTAGTATGGATATTAATCCCCCTCAAAGATCATGGCCAATCATGTTGTGGCCTTAATTCCAATTACCTGCCTGCTGCTCCATAATCATTGATTCCGCTATAGACCTTCTATAAATGTACGATAGAAATCATTCTTTCTGGTTGTATCACAGCTTGGTATAGCTCCTGCTCTATCCAAGACTGCAAGAAACTACAAACAGTCATGAACGAAGCCCAGTCCATCACTCAAACCAGCTTCCCATCCATTGACTCTGTTTACACTTCCCGCTCCCTCAGAAAAGCAGCCAGCATAATTAAGGGCCCCACGCACATATACTCTTCCACCTTCTTCCTTTTGGAAAAAGATACAAAAGTCTGAGGACACGTATCAACCAACTTAAGAGCAGCTTCTTCCCTGCTGCCATCAGATTTTTGAATGGACCTACCTCTCATTAAATTGATCTTTCTCTGCACCCTAACTATGACTGTAACATACATTCTGCATTCTCTTCTTTCCTTCTCTATGTACGGTATGCTTTGTCTGTATTGTGCGCTAGAAAAATACTTTTCACTGTATGCCAATACATGTGACATTAATAAATCAAATCAAATCAAAAATCAAATTGCGTCTCATCAGCAGAATGGGATTTTGTCATCTACTGCAAGAATACCTACAGCAAATTAATAAACCTAGTGATTGACAAGATCACCATTACTTTGAATTGGTTTGCTTATTGGTCACTGTTAGTAAGCACTCTAATATCATTGCACCGTGCTAGTCACATAGAACATAGAACATAGAACATAGAACATTACAGCGCGGAACAGGCCCTTCGGCCCACAATGTTGCGCCGACCAGTCTTATTTTTAAAAAAAAACATTGACCCACTAATCTAAACCAATCCCTTATCGTCCATAAACCTATCCACCAATCTCTTAAACGCCCCCAAACTAGGCGCATTTACAACTGCAAATTCATTGAAAAATAAACTGATGTTTATGTTGACATGGCAAGAATCAAACACCATGACATGCATGTCCAATATTTCATTACATTTCTTAAAGCACAGACAGTATCTGCTTCTTGCCACATAAATAATTTGAAAGTTTTGGAAGCTCTGAGTGGCCTTTGATTTTTGTTGTATGTTGTATCTTGACAGCCTGCCAAAGTTTGGTGCTCATTATGGTCATTGAATGAGCTGTAAATTTGCATGAAGGCTTTGCCTGGCTAGGCAACAAAAACTTTGTGGCATGTGCCAACAACTTGTTTCACGATGCAGATACCTTGTCTTACCTAGGCAGATCTGTTAAAATGTGCTGCCTTTTCCTGCACCTATTTCCAGTTATTTTAGGTAAAGTCAACAGTACCTTCTGCCACCATCTCATGAGTCAGTAGGTTGACTTTGCAAACCATGGAACATAGGATTGTGGCTCTACCACTTTACTGCTTGTCCATAGATTCAATTTCTTGGCTCCGCTATTAATGGCCACTCTTTCCTTTGCCTGTCACTTCTCTCCTCACATTTCATACATTGATGTGGAGTTGCTGGCATTGTACTGGGGTAGGCACAGTAAATAGTCTCACAACACCAGATGGTGAAAAGTCTTGCCAAACTAGCTAAAAAGTACTCTTTTCACCAAATTAGAAGGATGGACACTCGCCTTTGCTGCCCAAAGGTGGTCATTCCTCTTTCTCGGCACTGGTCATTGGTCCTCCTTGGCAGTGCATGTGCACTGACAGCAGCTGCCACGCCCTCCCAGGACACATTGCTAGCTTGACCCCTGGATTGTTGCCATCTGGGGGAAAGAATATTGCCCATCTCTCCTCCACAGAGCCCAACAGATAGCCCAGCTCCCTCCCTGTGAGCCATGGTGCTGATCTTTGTGGTGTCATCTTCCTGCCATGACTGCCCGAGTGCCCATCATTAGCACTTATATGCAGTTCTCCCTTGTTAACGCTGTACAGTTGTAGCGAGTCATCCACCTGGAGGGTCCATTCTGGCAGGAATCGCTTGGTGAGTCTTTCATTGCACTAAGTGTCAAAAAATTGTGGTCTGTGGCTCGCTGAAAAATCAGACGCAAATAGTTCTTATTTTCTTGCTCATTCAACACTTCAAATTTGTTTGGAAAGATTGCACATCATAACTTAGCCCTTCTTAGATACTGAGCCTCACTGCTACAAAATGGGTTCTCACCATCAGAGCTGTTAATTGGAAGATAACTGAAAACACTCTGATTAGCTCTGTAACAGAAACTAGATCCAAATATCATCTCAAATGACCATGAGAGAATAAAAATGTGAGGAGAAACAAACACTCTGACAAGCTCAGAACTTCAACCTCAGGCACAGAGCATGAAACTTAACAGCGCTGCAAACTGGGGAGAGAGTGTGCACATGACACCAACAGAAAGAAGGCCTAATAGTAGAAAGAGCTCTATGATCAAGATCTTACTGGGTTGGGACAGACCAAGGAAATACAAGGAAAATTCACAATGCTTTAATATCCTTGGAAGGTCAGCCATTAGAAGCTTAGGCTTACTATTCAGATTCAGAAGGAAATAAGGAACAACTAATAAGCTAAAACTCTATAACCACTAAGGAGAAGGATAAAAGGACATTGGTGAAGGCATATTAAAGACTATAGGAGGATGTATATAGTTGGGAGGAGATGTAGAATAAAGGATTAACATTAGAAGAACCCAGTGCAACAATGATGTAATAACACATTAAGTAACAGAGATCTGGAGGGATGTGAAGTTCAGTCGCATGTAACATTCTTACGATGTTAGTAAAGTTGTAAATAAATAATACTGCTTTTAACAAATGTGCAGACTTGAGTATCTTGCTTAAGGAAAGCAGACAAACCCCACCTAGACCTTGGACACCTGACAAAATAGAATCTAGAGCATATGTAAGGAGACACTGCACCCCCACTGCACCACAGATGATACAAAACAGGAGGAGTTCCTCGCTAGCCTGCTCCTAAATCTGCCAGAGGTAGCCACAAATGCCAGATAGTGGGTGATTGAGGGGGCCAGTCGACCAGACTGCCTGCTTCTTTCCTGTGGTTACTTCTGAGTCCAGGTGTCTTTGGAAAGGGAGCATGCAATATCCACTGATACACTTGAGACCTTCCACCATAAGGGCTAATTTCCAACTTTCCATCCATATTGATACTTTAATTAATTACATTTCCTTGTTTTTCTTTTTTATTGCATTGCCCCTTAAAGGGCAGTTCCTTAGCTTATTTGTTAATTTGATTATAAAGAGTATAAAGAGAGATTGCTGGAACACTGGGCTAGTAGATAGGAAGCAGGCATATGTAATGCTGCATTCTGTAAATAAACCTATTATCAAGAAAAGTATTAGTGTCTAGTTTCATACTTCACTGACAGGCTTGGGATCGATTTAACAATTTGTCTCCCATTAACTGATATGAATGACCTTCTGGGTTTAAATCTGTCCCCAAATGAGTGGCCTGTATCTCCCAATTTATTTCCTAATAACCATAATGAATCCATTTCCCAGTTTGATTCTATTCCCATAAATAGGCATAGACATGTTACTGATGTGGAGCAGCATGTTAATGTCACTAAAGCAATTGATAAAATGATACAGAAGCTCGATAACATTTCAAAAAATATCCTAATTGATGAAGAAAATAGCATTATAGCGGATTGAGAAAAGAACCATTAATATTAATTCTTCACCTTTTGAGACAAGAAAATGATGTGTCAGTAGATATTTGATAATAGGAACCATTAGTTTAAATGGATGATTTGATTGTTTCTTTGAGGTAATATTGACTGAATTGTTCAAAATGCATTGCAATAGAACATTAAGATAGAGAGGCAGATTGCCAACTTAGATCTTCAGATCTATATGATATGAGCATTTGTTATTAAGCTGTCAAATTGTCAGGCCAAGAAGATTATACTCCAAGTCACTAAAGAACAAATGAAGTTGGATTAGTCTACACATTGACTTGCCGGCAGAGCTGTTGCTAAATCTCTACTGATCTGGGGGCCAAATGGTTAGTAAGGAGAGCAAGGTTATGGTAAAATTAATGGTCTCAAGCTCATGTAGCCAGAACTAAGAAGTATTTATGATATCAATGAAAGTACAGATTTGTACTATGGCCTAGGATGTCACAGGCTTGACATCTGCAATTTGTTAGTTTCATGGGAATGAGGACCAATTTTAGGCAATCCTTGGGCTGACCTCTTTGAGTATATGTTGCAATCACGATACTCATACTGTGCTGTAATTAGATACCAAACCATTCATAAAGTCCCAACAGTGCAGAAGGAGGCCTTTTGGTCCATCAGGCCTGCACTGGCAGCAATCACACCCATGCTTTATCCTCTTAAACCCATGTGTTACTTTACTAATCCCCCTGACACTAAGGGACAATTTTGCATGTCCAATCAACCTGACTCGCAAATCTTTGGAGTGTAGGACGAAAAACAGAAAGTAGTCTCACAACACCAGCTTAAAGTCCAACAGAAGCCAGAGCACCGGAGGAAATTCATGCAGTCACGGGGAGAATGTGCAAACTCCACACAGATGGTGACCCGAGGCTGGAATTGAACCCAGATCCCTGGTGAGCACCAGCAGCAGTGCTAACCACTGTGCCACCATGCCACCCATTATTTTCTGGTTGGAATTTCACACTGTATAATTTTATTAAATTGCATTTTTAGAGGATTTTATAATGTGACATATTGTCATATTCTACTTATATCCCTTCAATTTACATTTGACATTTATATACATTCTTATTTTAATTCATTTTATTAACGATTATGTTTAGAGAAGGAGAGCTATCAGGCAGGAAGAGGATACTGTGAATAAGAAGGCATTGGATTGACCAGTTAGGATGAGGTAATTGGAATTAATATAGCGGATTATTGATTGTGAAAGCAGAGTGAGGTAACAAAATAAGGTTAGAAATTCTGATTGGGGAAGTTCTTGTAGAAATGCTTCACGGGATTGCATTATAGTCATGTGTACACTATTTTTATGCTGTGATTAACCCAGCTTTTTTATTTGTTTCTAGGATGAAGATGGTAAGAGCAAGGCAATATTCATTGTCCATCACATTTGCTCTGGTAAAATCCTAACGGATTAGTAAAGATTTTAAATAATTAGACATTTAAGACACAGAACTGCTCGCATTAAGATAAATGATTTTAAATCAGACTTACAAGCAAATAAGGAAGCAGTCTGCATACATATGAAATGCAATAAGAAATTCGATCAAGCAATAATGATTTAAGACATATATGTTGATATTTTGGATACATTAAATTACTTGATAAATGTACTTTATAAAAGTCACTGTTCGCTTTGGCCAAAGGCAGGTTGCTGCAAAAACATGATGGTAGGGGACATAAAGACAAAGCCATGTCCAAGAAAGAATAATGAAACCTTGGAAATATGCTAGCTTTTACCAGTAGAGTTTCTCATGGTGAAACATTCAGTGCAACTTCATGAATAGGATTAATTCACTGTCCAGATAAGATAGATGCATGCCCGAACAAGATCATGTGTTCGTCTGATTTGGCAGTGACCTAGAGGGGAACTTGTGAGAATTTTAACTTTGAACTTAGTGGCCAGGCATCTGTTTACTAAGGGATATAGGATGTTGTGTTAACCAAAATGGGTGGATACGTTGAGATTTTACGAACTAATGAAATACCATTATGCCAGAAGGTAAGGTGCAATTAGTTGGAGTAAATGACAGATATTATTATTGATTTATGTATATTGAAGATAATTGATTCAAAGCTAATGAAAGATGGATGTGTTTGATAAGAAAAGAGTGTTGATCTTTCCTAACCATTGTACATCACAGTTTATTGGAGACGACAAGCTGCTCTTCCACTTGGGTGGTCTCAGGCTCTGTGATAATCTCTCCCTGTGACTCACTGGTCAAATAAAGACACTGGCTTTGTGAGTCTTGCATTGTCTGAAATTTCAGTGGTAGCCGGTCACCTCACAAACCTCCCTGACAGCTCTAAAGGCAGTGGCCCTATTTTTTATTCATTTACAGGACATTTGCATAGCTGGCTGGGCCAGCATTTATTGCACTCCCTGAACTGCTCTTCATTTCAGAGGGCGGTTGAGAGTCAATGTGGATTTGGAATCACACGTTGGCCAGACTAGGTAAGGATTGGCAGATTTCCTTTAGTGAATCACAATTGACAATGGTTTCACGGTCATCATTCGACTTTTTTAATTCCAGATTTTTACTGAATTTGAATTTCACCATCTGCCATGGCGGGATTTGAACCTGGGTCCTCAGATCTCGCCCAGCAGGTGCAAGGGGCTGTGGCTGCACGATGCCAGTTGTGGCTCTGTTGGTAGCCCTTTCCTGGAAATCCTGTTATTCTGATGGAAAGAAAGAAAGAGAGGCTGGTTTTCATGTAACACTTTTCATGACCATTGGGTGTCTCAAAGTGCTATACAGTAAATGAAATACATTTGATGTGTCATCACTTCCATTATATAGGTTGTGCAAAAGCTTCACAGCAAACTTTCACAACTAGATAATCTGTTTTTGTGATGGTGATTGAGCACCTCTGTTCACAAGGTTGTGGGTTCAAATTCTATTCTAGACATTACAGACAAAATCGAGACTGACAGTCTAGTTGTGCTGCACTGTTGGATGTTCTGTCTTGCAGGTTATGAGACTTTAAACCAATGCCCCATTTGTCTACTTGTAAAAGATCCAATGACACTATTTTCAAGAAAACAAGGAGAGTTTTCTCTGTTTTCTGTCCAATGTTTATCCCTCAATCAACAACATGGAGTTAACAATTATGGAGTTGGAAGCAGCCAAATTTGTTACACTGGGAGGAAACACACCTCATCCTTTCATCATAGAATCCCTACATTGCAGGAGGAGGCCATTTGGCCCATAGAATCTGCACTGACCACAATCCCATCCAGGCCCTATTCCTGTAACCCCTCATATTTACCCTGCTAATCCACCTGACACTACAGTTAATTTAGCACGGCCAATCAACCTAGCCTGTACATCTTTGGACTGTGGGAGTAAATGGGAGCACCCGGAAAAAACCAGAGCACCCAGAGAAAACCCACACAGACATGGTGAGAAAGTGCAAACTCCACACAAACAGTGACCCGAGGTCCAAACTGAATCCGAATCCTGGGCACTGTGAGGCAGCAGTGTTAACCACTGTGTTGCCCCTCTTGGCTCCAAAGCTGTACTGTAAAGCATTAACCTCATGGTTTCAGCCCTTTCTACATCTTTTTATCTGCCCAAGGCCCTTGAAGCCCTGAAATGGGTTAAAAAGAAAGGATTGCTGAAATGAAGGCACACATTCTCCCTCAAAGCTAAATTTACATGGCTCCTGAGAACAAATTGCACCCCCAAACACACTCCACTCCATCCCCCACACAACACACAACCTCCATCCTGACTTCTTTAAAACTGGAGGTAGGTGGGTTCAAGATAGGTTAGGATCAGATTTGAAATTCTGAAAATGTTAAGTCTCCTGAAATCTAAATGATTCCCAATAACATCATGCAGCCTTGGAATGATAAATAGACCAGACCTGAGCAGGCATGAGTGGCAGATTTTCTCCCTCCTTGGAAGACATTAACAAACCGGTTGGGTTTTCAGAGCAATGCTGATGGTCATATTTACTGATATTGGCCCACAGGATATTGGATTTTAAAAAAGAAGTTCAATTCCACAGGTTGCTATGGTCAGACATGGGCCATAAATTGCTATAATTGTTCTCAAGTCAAAATATCACTGTCAAAATGTTTCTTTCATTTGACTATGTTAAAATGTATTATGAAATGTAAAATTGAGACCTTTGGAGTTAAGTTAATGCAAATTAATGAGTTGGTGTGTAGCTCAAGGCATTATTGGAACATACACAGTCTTGAAAATTAATCTGCTCAGCTGCCAAATGGGTATGAATAATTTACTATACCTTTTGAAAAAGCTTTGTAAAATACAACAAAAATGTGTTCAAAAATATAATCATGGCTGTGTTCCCTTCAGGATACACTAGTTCTGCTATCATATTTAATCTGTTTAAAGTTAGTGTTGTTAAAAAGTGCACAGTTGGATCATTCTGAATTCGCAGAGAAACCCAATTTTAAAGGGCCAATTTCACTGATGTCAGTTTAGAATTGCCCCATAAAAATGGGATTTGGTATATTTTGGGCAGCACGGTGGCACAGTGGTTAGCACAGCTGCTTCACAGCACCAGGATCCCCAGGTTTGAATCCTGCTTGGACCACTGTCTGTGCAGAGTCTACATGTTCTCCCTGTGTCTGCATGGGTTTTCTCCAGGCGCTCTGGTTTTCTCCAACAGTCCAAAAGACGTGCTTGTTAGATGCATTGGCCATGCTAAATTCTCCCTCAATGTATCCGAACAGGCACTGGAGTGTGGCGACGAGGGGATTTTCACAGAACTTCATTGCAGTGTTAATACAAGCCTGCTTGTGACACTAATAAATAAACTTTAAACTTTTAACTCCTGGGCCTCAGTTCAATGGTCTAAGATGACTTTCCATTCTTTTAATGCAGGATGTTGGCCTGGTGCAAATTTGCATGGCCCAGAGGCTGCCTGTCAGAAGCAGGTAAATTCAGGGGATCTGTTGCTTCAGATTGTCCCTACGATCAAGAAGAGAGAACAATCCTTAGCTAAGGATAGTCTAAAGTTTCTTTGTGAGATCCAGAGGAGCAGTCTTCACTCCTCTTCATCTCCATGAGGTAATGTCAAAACAATTATGTGTTGTGGGCTCCTCTGACTTGGATCTGGACCCTCATTGGGGTAAACCTGGTGTTTCTGATTTAGTCCTTCTAGTAAATAGGCAGTTGGATATCCAGCCTTATTTTAATTTGTTTTATATTTATTTTTCATTTATTTTTATTTTTCACACTTGAAATTTCTAGTACAGCCAGTATTTATTGCCATCTGATGTAGAGTTTCAGAATTTTGAACCATTGACAATGAAGGAATGTATATACATATGTCCAAACAGGGATGGTGTGTGTCTTAGAGAGGAATTTGGGGGTGATGGTGGTCCCATGCATGTCTTTCCAGATGTTGTATGTCAAAGATTTGGGTGGTGCTGTTGAAGAACCCTCAGAGAATTGTTGTGTTGCATCTTGTGGATAATACACATTGCAGCCAGTGTGCTCTGGTAGTTAAGGTAGTGAATGTTTAAAGTGGTGGGTGGGTTATCAATCAAGTGGATTGCTTTATTCTGAGATGTCAACCTTTTTGAACGTAGGTTCAGCTGCACTCTTCCAGGATCCTAGCTTGTATCATGCTGGTGATAGTGGGACGTGTGTAGGCAGCAGGTGAGCTTTGAAATACAAACCTCTAAATTGCTCTCGTTTACATGCCCATATTAAAAAGAACTGCGCCAGTTTTGAGAAATTGTCTGAAGTTAAAAATCCCAATAAGTCAGTTCCTACCAGATCTGAGGTGACTAACCGATCAGAAAGATGTTAATTGCCCAAGCATTCAATTTTTGCTCAGCAGGTAGGGTTAAAATTGCTCAATTTATACCAAACATTTCAAAGAGTTGTTATATTGAAACACTTTTAAGTGAAAACCTGGCGTACTGTGTACTAATTTAGAACAATCATTTATATTTGAAGTTACTTCAAGTGAACAAGAATAACCATCCATCTAGTTTGCTATAAGTGGAACGTCAGGCACTTCAGGGAAATGAAATATTAGTTGTAGAAGTCCAGCTGTATAAAACTGATTCAAACAATTATCCTAAAACCTTCTGCCAGTTTGTGGAACTCCCATTGAGACAAAGTCACTTTCTTTATACTTCCTGGAAGCTTTTGATCTGATGGCACTGTTCCAAAACTCTATTCAAACAATGCAATAAAGAGATTTGTTAACATATGATGAACACAGGGGGATGCTGTTGTTGTCATTTTTATCCTGATAAAACAGATCTAGCTCAGGCACTATTTGAGAGCTGTTCATAAGGAAGACAGCTTAAAGCAATGCCAATCACGATAAGTCAAAGGTGGTTGTTGAGGTTTTCCTGCTGCAATCTATTTTTTTGTGTGCCGCTGATCATTAAAAAGAATGCTAAAACATGTTTAATCCCCTTTTTACTACTATTTAGGTTCCTCAATTCCAACACGAGATTGGAATAACAAGGTTAGAAATAGGATATGTATATAGGTAGAAATAGGATATGTATATTGCTAATAAAGTTATATGTTGAATTCCAAACCCTTCAGTTATCCTAGTTACATGCTGCCCATTCATAATAAATAAAAAACTGTTTTCAATATTTATAGGGCAATTATTGTGGTACTTAATTTGTCTACAGTGAAATCCAGTTCTCATATTTATCAAATGTTTAGTCTTGCCAAACAAAGACAACAAAAATTAGAAATGATTCATTTATTTTTCATAGATGTGACATTTATGTACTTAGATTACATATTTGCATGAGTTGGAGCTGCTCCTCCTTGCATTGAATGATTTTGCATTCCTGAAATTGTTTGCCTTCTGTTAGCAGAATCTTTTCAGGAGGGAATCATGACTAAAATAAGTGTTTTCCACTCAGATAACTGGAATCTCTCTATGATTTGAGGACTTCCTAACCTGCATTTGTTGTAGAGATAATCAGACTGTAATACTGTGGCTGCATCCTTCAATCTAGCATATTCCTACATGCTAAAGAACAATAACATCCTAGAAATTGAAGTTTTGTGAGTTTTTGTCCACTTATTCATAACACTGTAGTGCGGAAAATTGACATCGAATATGTTTCAGTACTGCAAACAGCTGTGTTCAAATGATATACACAGTGATCCTGGTTTGTATTCTCCATTCCAGCTTCTTCCGTAAGGAAAACGAGACAAAAGTCTGAGGTCACATCCCAACCGACTCAAGAACAGCTTCTTCTCTGCTTCCATCAGGCCTTTGAATGGGCTTACCTTGCATTAGATCTTTCTCAACACCCTAGCTATGACTATAATACTACATTCTGCACTGTCTCATTTCCTTCTCTATGAATAGTATGCTTTGTCTGTATAGCATGCAAGAAATGATACTTTTCACTGTATATTAATACACATGACAATAATGAATCAAATCAAGTCAAATCAAAGATACGTGCAAGTGAACATCTCAGTGATGCAAGCTGACTTTTCCAGGGGATAGACTTTATCATCTAAAATTCAAACTCCTCCTTTCCTCTCCTATCTGCCTAAGTCATGGACAGTAGATTGGCGAACGACTAAGACATATGCTTCCGATGATAGTTTCTGATGTTCAGAATTATGTGGGACCTGTCATGCTGCGTCTCAGACAAATCGTACAAATAGCAACTGGATCCCCTTGCTATTACTAACTGTGATTGGTTCCTTAATTGGCACTGACAATTGTCATCACTGATGAAGTTGATGCCTTGGAGAAGTGAGCTTCTATCACCTGTCAAATACAGGAAAAAGTAGCTCCTGCATCAGATAGTAGAAATTCTAATGGATGACTGGAAGGAACATGAGACATAAAAAACTGAGGGGCTTGATTTCAATGATAAGACCATCTGGAAAGTGAACAGTGACCTCAGCCCTTCTTACAGCCCTTCATTGAGGTGCTCTAATGTTTCTTTGGTGAAGTGTAGTCTGCATTTGTCCAAGTCCCTTGACTGGTAGGTTTAAAGGATGATGAAGGAAATTGCAGCAGCATGGCCTCTTTAAAGGATCATTCTCTGAGGATCACATTGTCCGGCCAGACTCCATGGAGTGTCAAGTGGGAAGCTGAGCCAATCGAGTGCAAGGGCTCATAAGCCAAGTCGGGAAGGATCAGCAGTTGGAGCCAGGGAGGTGTAGTGTACCATTGCATAGTTATTCTGTTGGATTCTATCTGTATTTATCGTTATTTGATGTGTTGGCAATAAAGCCTGTGTTCTAAAGCCTCATTAACTCACCCTCAATTTATTACAGAAATATATTGTGTTCCCATTGACAATTTGTTCCAATCAGATAAATGAGGAGGATCAGATGGTCACAATTTTAAATATGAATGGAAATTGTTGGAAAAGCTCAGCTGGTCTGGAAACATCTGTGGAGAGAGAAATGTTTCAAGTCAATGACAATGGTCAACAATGTGAAACATACAGTTTCTCTTTCCACAGATGCTGCCACATCTGCTGAGTATTTCAGACATTATATTTCAGATTTCCAACATCTGCAGCATTTTATTTTTGGTCACAATTTTAAGTTGTGTCAGGGCATATGCTGATTAGTTGTCAGCAGGTGTTTCTTCTTCCAGAAGAACCAACTGCTTTCTCATGGGATGGACACTGATTCACTGAATCCCCATCAGCAAGTTTAAAAAAGGGTGATAAATTTAGACTTGATTGAATTTAGTTGCATCTACCTAAATTACAAGATCCAAAATTAACCCTTTAATCTGATTTAGTTAGGTGGAGATATAGCTATCAGGCAAAGAGCCATATGCTGATTTAGCAAACAATACCAAGGTTTATCAAAAATAAGCAAAATAAAACATCAACTATTATAGTTCTGGTCAAAAACTCTGAGGTGTTTTATGAAGTCTACCTGGATTATAAATTTTGCAATTTGAATTTGGCTAGGGTGAGCATGAGATGCTTTACTTTAGATATGATCCCACTGGGGAGCTTTAATCAAACGAAGTTTGCTTCAGAATATAGTTAACATGAATAGAAAAAAATTAGCAATAGCTTCTGCCAATTACAAACAAGAAAAAGAACAACCATAGTATTGTATAAACCTTTGCAATTAAGTAGCATTCTAACTAAACAAACCTCATAAAAAAAACTTTTGCCACAGGTTTCACACAGAAAATGCAAATGCTCACGAGACGCTGGAACTTAGCCCTTTGATTCCCTCGATGCACCCAGACAAACTTGAAGTTGGAACAGCTTCCCAAAACACCAGGCAGAGAGAGAGAGAGAGAGAGCGGCTCCAGATATTAACTAGCCAACCACCAACAGCAGAATTTTCACTTCAGGAAGACAAAAAGCCTTGCTTCCAGATAGTCAGCAGAATTTAAAATCCATGGAGAGAGAGAGAAAGATCTGCCTATCACTTGATAACCCATTCTTTCAATAGGGCGAAGTAGAAATGGCTGAGTGCTTCAAGTATTTAGGCGTCCAGATCACCAGCAGCCTGTCCTGATTCCCCCATGCTGACACTATAGTTAAGAAAGCTCACCAATACCTCTATTTTCTCAGAAGACTAAGGAAATTTGGCATATTCACAACAACTCTCACCGATTTCTACAGATGCACCATAGAAAGCATTCCTCCTGGATGTATCACAGCTTGGTATAGCTCCTGCTCTGTCCAAGTCTGCAAGAAACTACAAAGGTTCATGAATGAAGCCCAGTCCATCATTCAAACCAGCCCCCCACCATTGACACGGCCAATACTTCCTGCTGCCTCGTAAAAGCAGCCAGCATAATCAGGGATCCCACACACCCTGGACATACTCTCTTCCATCTTCTTCCATTGGGAAAAAGATACAAAAGTCTGAGATCACTTACCAAACTATTCAAAAACTGTTCTTCCCTGCTGCCATCAGACCTTTAAATGAACCTATCTCCTATTAACTTGAACTTTCTCTGCATCCTAGCAGTGACTGTAACACTACATTCTGCACCCTCTCCTTTCCTTCTCTACATATGGCATGCTTTTTCTGTAGAGCACACAAGAAACAATACTTTTCACTGTATACTAATACATATGACAATAATAAATCAAATTAAGTCATAACCAGGACAGCTGCGTAAAGGAGAACATGTTCCCATCTATGTCAACAGGGACGAAGTAGGAAGGGTCGAGAACTTCAAGCTTTTAAGTGTCCAGATCACCAGCAGCCTGGCCTGGTTCCCCCCATGCCACCAACACGTCTACTTTCTCAGAAGACTAAAGAAATTTGGCATGTCACCTACGACTCTCACCAACTTTTACAGGTGCACTATACAAAGCATTCTTTCTGGTTGTATCACAGCTCTTGCTCTGCCCAAGACCACAAGGAACTACAAAAGGTCATGAATGTAGCCCAGTCCATCATGCAAACCTGCTTCCCATCCATTGACTCTGTCTACACTTTCCGCTGCCTCGGCAAAGCAACCAGCATAATTAAGGGCTCCATGCACCCTGGGCATTCTCTCTTCCAGCTTCTTTCGTTGGGAAAAAGATACGAAAGTCTGAGGGCATGCACCAACTGACTCAAGAACAGCTTTTTCACTGCTGTTGTTAGACTTCTGAGCGGACTTACCTTGCATTAAGTTGATTTTTCTCTATACTCTAACTATGACTGTTACACTATATTCTGCACTCTCTCATTTCCTTCTCTATGAACAGTATGCTTTATTTGTATAGCACGCAAGAAGCAATACTTTTCATTGTATGTTAATACATGTGACAATAATAGACAAATCAAATCAAATTCTGACTAAAACAGCAGCTAGCAGCCAAACTAAATGTGAATTCCTGAATTCACTATGAAAAAAACTGTCCAAAACACATGACCTGCCAACTAATCATCCCCCTAATAATAAAGGGTCATAAAACAAATCCCAGAAAGTACCTGAGACCCAGAGTAAAAACAAACAAAACCTTGTTGAAACCATTGACGCAACAATTAAAGGACTTCTAACCAGACAGTCTGGCAACAATGGGAAAAAACCCAAAACTGCAACAATGGGAAAAAATCCAAAGCAACCCAAAGTTGCAGAAAACATTATTTAGAAAAAAAATTTCTTAAAGGTACACTAAATCACATAATCAATAAAAGAAAACAAAAGTATACTTATCAACTAAACACCATATTGATCTCCCTTCCATTGCCAAGGATTTCACGCTTTCAAATGGATTTCTACTCAGCCTCCATTTGCTGTCCTTATTTATATTTCCCTTCACGCTGAACACATTTCAAGTATCCCTGTTTGCCTAACATATTTACAAAGACTCTAAGCCTGAAAGACAGCTGGGGTTTCTTCAAAGGGAATAAGTGGTTTCACTTCCTCTGTTGCTCTATATGGCTCTAATGGGTTAAGTCATGAGACTTAGAGGCTGAAAATCAGTGAAAACCTACAAATCACATCGATGCCAGGTGAGAAAAGTTCAAATCATGTTATTATTTATCAGTCTAAGTGACTATGAGACAAAATGGTGGAAAATCTTAATTGGTGTGAGTGAGAAGGGGGAGGGGGGCTACATGTCATTTCAGTGCTGATGGGGAAGGATGCCCCTCTTTGCTGGGGGATTGGTGGTGCTCCCCTGGCCAGCGGAAGTGGGGGACGGGGCACAGGAGCAGGAGAAAGCTGTTTGTCCCTTTGAGCCTGCTCTGCTATTCAATAAGATTATGGCTGATCTTTTACCTCAACTCCACTTTCCTGCACCATTTCCATGTCACTTAATCTCCAAAACATCTCAAAATCTATCACTCTCTACTTTGAATTTACTGAATGACTGGGCATCCACAACTTTCCCGTGTAGACTATTCTGAAGATCCACAATCACTTGAGTGAATTAATATTTCCTCACCTCTACCCTAAATGGTCATGATCTCATTCTGAGATTGCAACCCTGTGTTCTATATTTCCGAATAAGGGAATATATCATCTCAGCATTTACCCTGTCAATTCTTGCGAGGTGTCAAACACGTCTCACAGTGTGCTGCACCTTCCTCAATCATCCCAATTTCATGTGAGCATAACTAATTTAAATAGATTTAATGTCATTGCTGTCTTTGAGGCCAGATGCCTTGGCCTTCTAGTCTGCTCCTGCCCTCCCCACTGGAAGTCCTGAAGGTGCCAATTGCTCCTGATCCTGACAAGTGGGGACGAGGCAGTGTGGACTCTGAGGCTGGGGCAAGTAAGTAAGTATTCTCTCCAACTGTGCCTGTGGGTTCCTCTCCCATTGCCAGGCTGCAGAAACAATGGGGGTCCCTGAAGGGATCTTGGGGTTGGATGGGTTTGGATTGGCGGAAAAGGTTACCCTCAGGGCTCTCCCCTGGGTCCTGTTTTCTTCTTCTGGCTCTGGAAAACATGGAAATCACTCTTAGGTTGGTGATTTCAGGCACCTTTCTGATAATGTCTGTGTTTATAAAACCTTTGAAGTGGCTCCATTGTTCCAAGAGTTCTTAGAAGTGATTTGATTGACAGGAGTATTCAATTTCACTGGAGATGTTCTCTTGCTTTCTTTTACAGTCTCCAACTGCTCAGAAGTCTCTTTGAAGTGTTTTAATTGACAGGAACATTCAACTTCACTGGGGAGATCCCTCTTTCTAGCTTGGACCAGCTCCAGTTGCTCTGAAATCTCTTAAAACCACTTTTATTGACAGCTCCAGAACAGATCAAAGAGGAGATTAGCTAAGGTTTGTTTACTCAAGGGAAGGAAGGTCCATTAGCTGCTAAAACTTTTTTAACTGACAGCTCAAGGGCAAATCAAAGAGATCATTGTTGATATGATTAGTTCACACTCTATTAAGTCTGAAGTGCTTCCTCTTTTCACAACAGCTGCCCTGTCTAGCCCCTTTTTTTTACCACTGCTTTTTTTTCCAAGTCCCTGAACCTTCCTAGAAAGCAGATATGCTTTCTAATACCATTTCTTTACCATTGGATTTTTTGCCTTGCCTGCAAGGCTTCTCGCTGAACTCATAAACTTCAATTTACTTCTTTTTTTCACTTACTGTTTTGTTTTTAACTTTAAGATTGAATAGGTTGGGATTTATTATTTTTGAGATGGGGAGGCTGACAGAAGATTTAATTGAAGTGCATCAAATAACGGAGAAACTTTGACAGAGTGGATATGGAAGGACCTATTTCTGAAATCAGATGAGTCACCGAGGGCATAGATTAAAAGTGATAGGCTGAAGATTTAAAGGGGAGTTGAGTGGAAATTGTTTTAACTCGGGAGTGGGGGTTGGGGGAGATGCGGTAGACACAGAAAGCTTCTAAAACATGCAGCACAAGATTATCCATCAGAGGTGCCATGATCTATGGGGCTACTGCCAAGAGCTGAAAAATGAATCTCTTTTAGCTGGCAGACATCTGATGGGCTGAATGGCCACCTCCTCTGATATTATTTTCTTTAAATCTATAGTCAATCCCCTAACCTCACCCAGTAAAACCCTCAGAAAGGCCCATTAGTTATGTAGGACATCAAAGTAATTTTGCCATTGTCATATGAGATGAGGATGCAGAATCATGTCCATTTGAACACTGGCTCATTTGGTATTTCATTGGCTTTTAGAAGTTTCACAAGTCTGAATTTCATTGTGGCTCCCTTAGATTTGAAATTGACCTTGGTTGTGACAACACCACAGTTAACAAACATGCCAGATCCTGCATGTGAAAACTGTTAATTAAAGCACCAGACTCTTTCTACATGATTTTGCTTTCTCCTCATCAATGTTCACTTTCTTAAGAACAGTTATTAATATTTCAATGTAATTTATTGGCACTCTGGGGCATCATGAGGACGTGATAAAGTACTATGTAAGAATGCAATTCTTCTTATATGGTTTTCTCTATGAGTGGGATGGTGAGCAATTGGTCAATAGGAGTTATGCAAGGGCTGTTATAGGGGTAACTTTCTCTCCCTGTGAGAGGAGTATTCACCTTCCAAAGACTAGATGAGATTGGTACCTTGTGAGGCATTACGTGTGCTAATCTATATCGCTCTGCTTTATTGTATACAAGCTCAAAACCCTAATGCGCTATGCCTGCTCCTATACTAGGTACAATTTCAGTACTAGGCCTCATTCTATTATCATGGATACATGTGAAAGATAGAATTATTGATCTACAATTCTAATGGGAAAACTGCAGGTTTGATTCAGTGAAGCCACATATTTTAAATGGGCATTGTGTGTAAATGTTACTTAGTCTAATAATGAACTTCACTTTTGGGGAGCAGTTCAGTTACAGGTTTTAATGAATTTTACTGGGATATTGTTGTAGTTGAGACTGTTAGAAGTAATTCCATAGGTATAAATCACAAACTTTGATTTCCTAAAAGGTCTAATAACAATTGCTCAGTTCATTAATATGAGGCTGTGTCATTCTTCCTTCAATTATTTTCAAGGAAGAAAGTTGGAACTGTTCTTGAATGTCAGCTGAACAACCGATTGCTGATTTGGGAGCCTCACTTGCCTGGTGTGTTTAACCCAGCCTGATTCACATGGGGCAATTTTCCACTTTTAATGTTGATGAACCCCACCCCAGTTACATTACCAGCACCAGCAGGAAACAACTGATTAGTTTTAATATGAGAGAATCGCGGCCATTATCTTTCACAAAGATAATCAATGTTCCCCATTTTTGGGAATGGTATCCAGCAGAGCAGCACAAAAGCCTCAGGAAAATAGGATTAGTGACATAACTTGCACCTAACCTCATTTCCTCTGCTTTTATGCTGCAAGAAGTCTCACAATACCAGGTTAAAATTCAACAGGTTTATTTGGAATCACGAGCTTTCGGAGCGCTGCTCCTTCACCAGGTGAGTAAAGGATGACGAAGGAGCAGCACTCTGAAAGCTCATGATTCCAAATTAACCTGGTGTTGTGAGACTTCTTACTGTGCCCACCCTAGTCCAACACCAGCATCTCCACATTAATGCTGCAGCCCTATTATAAAGACACAAGACTCCAGAAGTATCTGGGTCTATTTAAGAGTTATGGGTTTTTTTCCTGGAATCATCAGTTCGATTAGAGGATGAGAAGGGGGACTTAGTGGTAGGGGATGGGCATATGGCTGAGGTCCTGAATAACTTTTTTGTTTCGGTATTCATGGAGGAGGACGTGAATAATTTGCCGGGTGTTAGAGATGGAAAGGTGGTAGGACTGGAGGGTCTTAATGACATTACTGTTACTAGAGAGGAGGTGCTCGACAGACTGGAGGGACTGATTGTGGACAAGTCGCCAGGACCAGATGGAATGCATCCAAGGGTTCTGAAAGAAATGGCGGAGGTGATAGTGGATGCCTTGGTGGTTAATTTCCAGACGTCGCTGGATTCCGGGGAAGTGCCGGAAGATTGGAAAGCGGCTAATGTTACGCCGTTGTTTAAGAAGGGTGGCAGGCAAAAGGCAGGGAATTATAGGCCGGTTAGTTTAATGTCTGTTGTAGGTAAAATGTTAGAATCCGTCATCAAGGAGGAAATAGCAAGGTATCTTGAGAGGTGGTCAGGAAGGCGAATGGGATGCTGGCCTTCATAGCGAGGGGGATTGAATATAAAAGTAGGGAGGTCTTGCTGCAGCTGTATAGGGCATTGGTGAGGCCGCAGCTGGAGTACTGTGTGCAGTTTTGGGCGCCGCACCTGCGCAAGGATATTTTGGCCCTGGAGGGAGTGCAGAGGAGGTTTACTAGGCTGATACCGGAGTTGAGGGGATTGAGCTATGAGGAGAGGCTGAATAAACTAGGCTTGTACTCGTTAGAGTTTAGAAGAATGAGGGGAGATCTCATTGAGACGTATAAGATGATGAATGGGATGGATAGGATAGAGGTGGAGAGACTCTTCCCGCTCAAAAAAGACAGTAGGACTAGGGGGCACAGCCTCAAGATAAAGGGGAGGCGGTTTAGAACGGAGTTGAGGAGGAACTTCTTCACTCAAAGGGTGGTGAATCTCTGGAATTCTCTGCCCGTTGAAGTGGTGGAGGCTGCCTCGCTAAATATTTTTAAGAAGCAGGTTGATGGGTTCTTGATAAGAGAGGGGATTAAGGGTTATGGGGAGAGGGCGGGAAAGTGGAACTGAGCCACAACAGATCAGCCATGATCTTATTGAATGGCGGGGCAGGCTCGAAGGGCTAGATGGCCTACTCCTGCTCCTATTTCTTATGTTCTTATGTTCTTATGTTCTTATGAATTGCTTAATAGAGCAGACGCAGCACGGTTTCGTTAAAGGGAAGTCCTGTCTGACAAATTTACTGGAGTTCTATGAGGATGTGTCTCGGGCGGTGGATAGAGGAGAGCCAGTGGATGTGGTCTTTCTGGATTTTCAGAAGGCGTTTGACAAGGTACCTCACAGGAGGTTATTGCAGAAGGTCAGGGGACATGGAGTTGGGGGTAGGGTGTTAGCGTGGATAGAGGATTGGTTGTCAAATAGGAGGCAGAGAGTGGGGGTCAATGGGTGCTATTCGGATTGGCAGATGGTGACTAGTGGAGTGCCTCAGGGGTCGGTGCTGGGGCCTCAGATATTTACCATTTATATAGATGATCTGGAGGAGGGAACCGAGTGTAGAGTGTCGAAATTTGCTGATGACACCAAGATTGGAGGAAAGGCAAATTGTGCAGAGGGTGTGGAGAGTCTGCAGAAGGATCTAGATAGGCTGGGCGAATGGGCCAGGAAATGGCAAATGGAATTTAATGTTGGCAAGTGTGAGGTGGTCCACTTTGGTAGGAATAATGGTAGGAAGGATTATTACTTACATGGCGAAAAACTGCAGCAGGCGACGGTGCAGAGGGACCTTGGGGTCCTTGTGCATGAGTCGCAAAAACCCAGCTTGCAGGTGCAGCAGGTGGTCAGGAAGGCGAATGGGATGCTGGCCTTCATAGCGAGGGGGATTGAATATAAAAGTAGGGAGGTCTTGCTACGGTTGTATAGGGCATTGGTGAGGCCGCAGCTGGAGTACTATGTGCAGTTTTGGGCACTGTACTTACGCAAGGATATTTTGGCCTTGGAGGGAGTGCAGAGGAGGTTTACTAGGCTGATGCTGGAGTTGAGTGGGTTGAGCTATGAGGAGAGGCTGAATAAACTAGGCTTGTACTCGTTAGAGTTTAGAAGAATGAGGGGAGATCTCATTGAGACGTATAAGATGATGAATGGGATGGATAGGATAGAGGTGGAGAGACTTTTCCTGCTCAGAAAGGATAGTAGGACTAGGGGGCACAGCCTCAAGATAAAGGGGGGGCAGTTTAGAACGGAGTTGAGGAGGAACTTCTTCACTCAAAGGGTGGTGAATCTCTGGAATTCTCTGCCCGTTGAAGTGGTGGAGGCTGCCTTGCTAAATATTTTTAAGAAGCAGGTTGATGGGTTCTTGATAAGAGAGGGGATTAAGGGTTATGGGGAGAGGGCGGGAATGTGGAACTGAGCCACGACAGATCAGCCATGATCTTATTGAATGGCGGGGCAGGCTCGAAGGGCTAGATGGCCTACTCCTGCTCCTATTTTTTATGTTCTTATGATTAAGAAGCGGATTTTGCAATAAAATGTTGCTTGCAACACTGAAAAGCTTGTTAACAGACCCTATTTTTCTCTGATCGTAATTATTACATCTGATCCTTCTGTATAATGGGCGGGATTCTTCCACCCCGTTGTGCTGGTCCAGCAGCGTTGAAGAAATATGAGCAAGAGGCGAAAAATTGAGTTGCCTCTTGTCCTGTTCTGCTGCTGAGATTAGCCTCGTGCCCAAGACTCTGCCTTGGCAGCAATCGTGAGGTGGTGGTGGGGGAGGGGCGCGGGGGCGGGGGGAGTGGGAAGGGATGCAATCGGAATGGGTCCTTGAGGGGTGGAGAGCAATGTCCGTGGACGGGGTGGGGGAGAGGGCGACATCCGTTGGGGAAGTGACAGATCTAGTATACACGGTGTACACTGGAAAATCAGGGCGCTGTGGTGAGCTGAGACTCTACGTTCCCACCTACTGGCGAGATTCACATTATGGTCTCTGCATTGCACAGAGTGCCATAAATTATCCCAACTAACTCCGCTGGAAAAACGGGCGAGAAATCCTCCCGCTTTCTCCTCCGTTTTACACTTAGAAAGTTCTGCCCATTGTCTTCCTTATAAATATAGCTGACCATTAAGTTTAATCTGAATGTGAATGATACATAACCATTGTATTTTACTGCCTTTTCAAATGGACCAAAACAGCTGATGGATCTCAAATTATTTCTGGTGTAATTGACTGGCGCTAAACGATCATTATTGGTCATCTAAAAGAAAGAAAGACTTACATTTATGAATGCTGACACCACAACTGCAGAGGGCGTATTCACCACAAATGCTGTCACAGGTGCCTGCGACATCACTCTCAGCGATGGTGCCAGTGTCAAAGTATCAGTATATCTGTGTAAAGACATTTTAATATGTGCAGCATCCAATAAAATCTGTTTTTTCAGATGTTTCTCCGATGTGCAGAGTCTTAAATGAGGTGTGATCGCATTCTGACAGCCTCATACATGGTTAAAGGTTGCGGTTTTCACAGAATATTGATCTCCAAAGCACAAGTTCAAAACACTAGGATTGCGTGTAATAGAATTGTGAGTTAACCTCGTTGTCCTACTTGCTGCCACTGGCTGCCTCACCCCGGACCCCTCACTATCTCCCAATCAGCACCCTGATCTAGCTCAGAGGAAGAGTGGCAAGCGATGTGGTTACAAACAGAGTGGCGAGCAAAGCGGCGAGCGAAAGGCAGTGAATAGTCAGGAGCGGAATGGCGAGTAGCAGGCAGGAAGGATGTGGGAGCCGGCACAATCAGGGGCCAATGAGGACTCAAGAGTAGGTCGGCAAGCAGGAGGCAGTGTGGGGTTGGCGATCAGGAAGCAGTGAGGGTTTGGTGATCGGAAGGTTTGGTTTGATTTATTATTGTCACATATATTGGGCTACAGTGAAAAGAATTGTTTCTTGAGCGCTCTACAAAAAAAGCATACGGTACATAGAATACATTGGGGAGAAAGAAAGGAGAGGATGCAGAAAATAATGTTACAGCCATAGCTAGGGTAGGGCAAAAGATCAGCTTAAAATAAAGTCCATTCAAAAGCCTGACAGCAGCAGGGAAAAAGCTGTTCTTGAGTCAGTTGGTACGTGAACTCAAACTTTTGTATCTTTTTCCCGAAAGAAGAAGGTGGAAGAGAGTATGTCTGAAGTATCCAGTCTTAAGTGTATAAGGAGCATAGGAAGTAGGCAATGAAAGGTTGGCAATTGGGAGGCAGTGAGGAGTTGGCGATCAGGAGACAGTGGGCATTTGGGACACAGGAGGCAGTGAAGTGTTGGGACACAAGATACAGTGAGGGGTTGGTGATCGGGAGACAGTGAGGGGTTGGTGATTGGGAGACAGTGAGGGGTTGGTGATTGGGAGACAGTGAGGGGCTGGTGATTTGGGAGACAGCGAAGGGTTGGGACACAGGAGGCAGTCTGGTGTTGGTGATCTGGAGACAGCGAGGGGTTGGTAATCGGGAGACAGTGAGGGGTTGGTGTGTGCTCATCGAGCACACAGCAATGATGTGAGTAGTGAGAGAAATTGCACACATGAAGGCAGACAAAGTCGGTGATAACTTCCTTTTCTTGTTTGATGGCAGGAGATACAGACAGTACATTTGTATTTTTTTTATCACAATGTGTTTTACAGCCAGTGAAATACATTTGAATGTAATCACTGTATAATCTAGGAAACACAGCAGCTAATTTACACACATCCCACAGACAGCAATGTGATAATGATCAAATAATCTGTTTGTCTTGCTGATATTGATAAGGGATTAATATTAACCAGGGATAACTCCCCTGCTCATTTTTAAGATAGTTCCATGTGATTTTTTAACTTAATTCTTAAGGTCACAAAACCAATGCACACAGAGTGGACTGGACAGACCTGAATCCATCTCCTTGCTTGCTCGAAAAAACAATTCAGATTGAATCAAATTCATGGTCCTCACAAGACAGACTAACAAAATCCAAGCTGACTTGAAAAGGCTTTGTACCCCAGCTTGGGCTTGATCTGACGTTTGATCTTAGCCAAAAAGGCTAATGCAGAAGTGCATCCCTGTCAGGTGATCATTGTTTTACGTTCATCCCAGCAAGCAAAGGAGGCCTGTCTTACCTGAAAATCAGCTCTTCCAACAGTGTGGTTCTCCCTCAGTACAAGTACAGTCTCAGCCTTGACTCATGTGCTCAAGCCCTGGAATGAGACTTGAACCCAGGACTTTGTGGAAGGTGATGTTGGCATAGCAGAGAATGATACATCTGGAACACTATCCCACTCATACCTGGGTTATAGGTTTTAGTTTCTTGGAAATTTGGTTCACTCATGCTAAGCGCCTTTCTACTGTCAACAGAAATTAAAGAGTTGTAAGGAAACACTAACTATAATAATGAAGCTCTCTAAAGTAACTTCCTGCCCTGTAAGTGATACAGCAACTGTGCTAGCTGTGTAATGATGAGCAGGTGAAGGTTCTGGTGTTCATAATAAAATTGAACCAGCCAGATACACAGTGGCGTGAAGAATTTTCCTGGAATTCAGAAAATCACTGGACCCTCACACCTACACAAAGCAATTTGTCATTCATCTTATGTTGGTCTGAGTGTCTGTATATAGAACGTAGAACATTACAGCACAGTACAGGCCCCTTGATGTCAACCTGTGAAACCAATCTAAAACCAATCTAACCTACACTATTCCAATATCATCCATATGTTTATCCAATGACCATTTAAATGCCCTTAATGTTGCCGAGTCCACTACTATTGCAGGCAGGGCATTCCACGCCCTTACTACTCTCTGAGTAAAGAACCTACCTCTGACATGTGTCCTATATTTATCACCCCTCAATTTAAAGCTATGTCCCCTCGTGCTGCCTATCTCCATCTGAGGAAAAAGGCTCTCACTGTCCACCCTATCTAATCCTTTGATCATCTTATATGCCTCTATTAAGTCACCTCTTAACCTTCCCTCTAATGAAAACAGCCTCAAGTCCCTCAGCCTCTCCTCATAAGACCTTCCCACCATACAGGCAACATCCTGGTAACTCTCCTCTGCACCCATTCCAATGCTTCCACATCCTTCCTATAATGCGGCGACCAGAACTGTATGCAACACTCCAAGTGCAGCCGCACCAGAGTTTTGTACAGCTACAACATGACCTCATGGCTCCGAAATTCAATCGCTCTACCAATAAAAGTTAAAATTGCTTAATGCTTAATGTATACTTAATGTTAGCTTGTTCTTATTTAAGTAGAACTGTCGGCCCGGTATAGTTCCTTCTACAACTTGCCCCTTCTGACAGGAATAACTTTGTTTACTTTCCATGAGTCCCTGATATATAAAAATACATTGACGAAGAGTCAGCCTAACTTGAAATGTTGGCTTTATTCTCTCTCCAGAGATGCTGTCAGATCTGCTGAGATTTTCCATTTTCTGTTTTTGCTTCAGATTCCAGCATCCGTAGTATTTTGCCTTTATATAGTACTTGTTTGACAACTTGGTTTTTCTGAACACTCTATACTTCTGAATACCTACCTCTCTTTTTTCAGTTTTCCAGTATATTGATTCTTCCTGGTCTCCAGTTTATGTATATCTCTCAGTGACCTCTCTCTCTGTCTCTTTAAGTGCTGTCTATCTCTTCCCCAATGGCATGCCATATCCTGGACCTGTTTCTTCCCCCCAACTTACCTAATTTAAATGTTCTTACCTTAATATTTTTCACAGTTCTTGTTGTTCCTAGTTGGTTTAGGTGCTATCTCTCCTCTCTGCATTATTTTGGTTTAAAAGTGTTCCCAGTTATTTATAAAGCAAGCATCGTTGCTTTCGCACCATGTCACTAACTTGTTAACAACCATAACTACCAGTTGCGAACTTCCTTCCGTTCCCAAAACTGGCAAGTATTCCAAGGAACATTACTTTTTGTGCCTCCAATCTTCCAAACAAAATCTAAGAAAATCCAGGAAAATTGACTCTTCCCAACCCTTTGCACTACTCACTTTTCCTCAATACATATGCTTTGGCTTCAGGTTGGCAACTCATGTCTTTACAACATATACTGAACAAAGAATTCACTACGAATACACCAACCAGTTGACAGTTGAACAGTTTCTTAGTCCATTTTATCTTCTTTAATAGTCCTGAATTTCATTCTGAAGCAGATTTCAGGTGTGCATGGTGTGAGGGTGAAAGGTTTCTCACTTGATCAGGGAGGGTGGTGGTGGTGCAATGCTGGGAAGGACAAGGACTCAGTCAGGGGCGTTGTAGCCAATTAAGTCCAAAAATGTACAGGTTAACTTGATTGGCAATGCTCAAAGTATCAGGGGATTAGTTGGTAAATATGTAAGGTTGCGGGAATAGGGCCTGGGTGGGACTGTGGTCGATGCAGATTCAATGGGCTAAATGGCCTCCTTCTGCACTGTAGGAATTCTATGATTCTATTATATGAAGTACTTTTGAATTATAGTCACCACCTTAATGTCGTAAATATAACCATCAATTTGTACACAGTGAACTCCTACAAACAACAATGAGATAATGACCAATTGATGTGTTTTGCTGATGTTGATTGAGGGATAAAAAGTGGCTGGGACACCAGAGATAACTCCACTGCTCTTTTACAAAATAGAGTTGTTGGATCTTTCAAATGGTTTAAGGCCTCATCTGAAAGAGAGTGGGCAGATTTCTCTAGCCTTGTGAGGTAGCCTGCGGGAATTCCACTGTCCCACAGGACACAGCAGCAGTCAAAAATCCAGATTCTCGATGGGTGTCAGGGCAATCGGGATTTATCTAACCAGTGCCCGCCGGCCCTAATTGAGTCCCGCCCATAGTGAGCAGCAATCCGATAATTATGCAAACCGGCTAATTGTAATACAATTAGCAGGTTTAACGGTCCATTCACAAGCTCCCCCTGCCATGCACCCAGGCTCCCAGTGGGAATGGCACCAGTGGGCTTTGATGTTCCTAATCGCTCGCAGGGAGATGGTGTGCTGGACCTCAAGGGATCAGGGGAACACCACCTTTCCCTCAGAAAAGAGGGTATCCTCTCCTGCACCACTCAAACCATGAGTCACATCCCCACCTCCCACACTATGCATGCATGAGTGTGACCCAACCCTGCCCTCAGCCCATCTCCCTGATAGAACCCCCACTCTGGCCCCATTCCCTCTTAGGTCCCCCTCAGCCCCATTTCCCCTCAGACTGCCTTTCCCCCCAAACCCTCCTGCAAGTCAGCACCTTGGCAATGCTAATGATGCATTTCCCCCAGGCACCTTGACACTGACATCCTTTGTCCATGTGCCATTACCAGACTGCAGAAAAACGGTCCCTCCTCAAGGGTCCTAAAACTTGGGTGGGCTCAAGTTCAGGGCAAGGGGTTGACCTCATCATTCTCCCCTGGGCTGGGGGTCTCATGGCTAGACTGCCCTTTGTAGCCCTGGCAGACCTGAAGATCACCCCTGGTATGGTGATTTCATGCAGCCCCATAATCATCATCTACATTCCCGCCTATCAGCTGCAAACATTCTGAAGTGGCTGGGTCACTTTAATCTCCATGCCCTCTGGTCACTTGGCAGGATTTTAAATCATTGCAGCACTCCATTCTGCAGCAGAGATTTTCCTTTCTCTCTGTCAAAACTGCACACATGAAGTCCTTTGAAGTCCTCTGATAGAGAGATGCCAAGTTCATGGGAGCAGTGGGCGGGGGGGGGGTGGCAGCAGTGATGGTGGGAGGTCCATTTCATGATGCTCAGCTGTGCACCCAGCCCCAATATACTCACACAACTTTGATTTGAAGTCTCTGAGGGTTCTTATCAAGCTGAAACCTTTGAAACCATATCTAATTCATTGAAACATTTGATCTCTGTGAACTTCAATGTTCAATGATTTGAAGTAGGCTTCCATTGACAGCTTAATGGATTTCTATTCAGCCTCCAATCAGCTGTGTTTATTTACATTTCCCTTCATGCTTGAATGCATCTCAAATATCTCCATTGTTCCCAACATCAATATTTACAAAGATTCTAAGCCTGGTTGACAACTGTGGTCTCTTCAAAAGGAATGCATTGCTGTCAATGGAAGCCTATTTAAAAGCAATACGTGTTGAAAAGTGGCAGAAATCAAAGGTTTCCAGTGGACTAGAGAGGGTTTCAATAGTTTCAGTTTGCTAGGAATCCTCAGAAACTTAAATTCTAAGCTGTGTGAACAGGTTGGGGCTGGGGAGCCATCCATTCCCCGTCCCCACCCCTCCCTCAGGTGAAATTTACATCTCCTCTCTGTCAGAGGACTTCAAAGGTGTCTGCTCACACCTGTAGTTTCTGGCAGGGAGAAAGCAAAATCTCTGCTGCAGATGGAGTGTTGCAGTGATTTGAAAGACGGCCCAGTTGCCGGGGCATAGAGCTAAAAGTGACCTGACCACTTTGAAACCGTCACAGCTGACAGGCAGAAATGCAGATATTGATTGCAGAACTGCCTGAAATGACCTGAAGGGATGATCTTCAGACCTGCCAGGATTAGAAGGTGCAGCCCAGCCGTGAGACCAGCCCCCCCACCCCCCAGCCCAGGGGAGAGTAGAGAGTTTAACCGCTTTCCCCCAGCCTGACTCTACCCAACTCTCAAGATCCTTGAGGGATCCTTCCTCTGCAGCTTGACAGCAGCAGAGGGGCAAATGGCCATTAGACCTACCTCCTTGACCCCCCCCCTCCCCTCAGGGCCCAAGGTGTCAAGCCAGTGTCAATGCCAGGGTGCTAGGGGCAATGCACTATTAGCTCTGCCAAGGCACGTAGTCTGAAGATGAGCCTGACTGATTGTCTGAGGGGGAAAGGGGGCTGAATGAGGAGCCTGTAGGAGAAAGGAGCCTGAAAGGGGGATTTGAGGAGAAAGCAGAGCCTGACTGAGGGTCTGGGGAGGTAGGAGGCCTGATGAGAGTGTCTGATGAGAGACCCAAGTGGCATGTCAGAGGGGAAAGAGGGGATGAATGGATTTCTAAGGAGGGTTGAGTCACAGCCATGCCTGAGTGTAGAGGGGGTTACCTGTTATTTGTGTGTGGGGTTTGGGTGCCCTTCTTAGATGAGGGATTGTCTGTACCCCCCTGGTCAGTGGGAGAGGCACAAATTCCTTTACTTGGGGGGAGGGAGGATTGTTTCCAACCATGGAAATCAGGGCACCCTTTAAAAATGGTGGCCTGGTCTTGAAACATAGGAGTTGGCCAATGAGATGATTCCATTTGCACCTTTCAGGTGGGTGAATCGCACCTGACAGACACTGCCAATGGCAGTGAGAAACATTCCTGTTTTCTGCTCTTGTGGGCATGTAGCCAGAATGCAGGGGAATTCCGCCCAGTGTCTCTGACAATGCAGCACTCTGTCAGTACTGCACTATGGAGTGTCAGCCTGGATCTTTATTCTCAAGACCTAGACTGGGGTTTGAACGCACAATCTCGTGATTCACGTGAGCACTACCAAGTGAGCCATAGCTAAAACATAGACTTGCATTAACACAAACTGACTAATTGCACAATATCTACAAAGTCTACCCTAGATAGATATGACAACATAAATAATGCCTTATTTTCCTATTCACCCTCATGTTATTTTATTTGTATATGTTTTATGAATGAAATTATTTTCACTAACGGAACTTACATTTTTTTCAGATCCTCTATCTAATTTTCTCTAATGAAACATGTCCTTGTCATGGCAGTGACTTCTGCTGGACTACAGTTTTACCGACACCCCAAGGTAATATTACAACGTGTCCACTTCTCATTTATGCACCATAATACGTGCTTTAGGTTCTACAGCCATCATGTCAGGAATGTAATCTTTGCAAGATTTTTAACCACAGAATTCCTGTGGTTTTGCTCATGATGATGAAGTGTGCTACCTAGCAGAGTGCTCATGTCTGCTGAAGCAACATGATTTGAGATGCACTCAAAAACATTAAGTGAAGGAATATTGTTTGAAGAAGCCATGTTGTCCAAGAATAATGGGAAAAAACCTTTCCTACTCATTTCACCACATCTGAGCACATCACATCACATCACATCACAGGTGCAGCAGGTGGTCAGGAAGGCGAATGGGATGCTGGCCTTCATAGCGAAGGGGATTGAATATAAAAGTAGGGAGGTCTTGCTGCAGCTGTATAGGGCATTGGTGAGGCCGCAACTGGAGTACTGTGTGCATTTTTGGGCGCCGCACCTGCGCAAAGATATTTTGGCCTTGGAGGGAGTGCAGAGGAGGTTTACTAGGCTGATACCGGAGTTGAGGGGGTTGAGCTATGAGGAGAGGCTGAATAAACTGGGCTTGTACTCGTTAGAGTTTAGAAGAATGAGGGGAGATCTCATTGAGACGTATAAGATGATGAATGGGATGGATAGGATAGAGGTGGAGAGACTCTTCCCGCTCAAAAAAGACAGTAGGACTAGGGGGCACAGCCTCAAGATAAAGGGGAGGCAGTTTAGAACGGAGTTGAGGAGGAACTTCTTCACTCAAAGGGTGGTGAATCTCTGGAATTCTCTGCCCGTTGAAGTGGTGGAGGCTGCCTCGCTAAATATTTTTAAGAAGCGGGTTGGTGGGTTCTTGATAAGAGAGGGGATTAAGGGTTATGGGGAGAGGGCGGGAAAGTGGAACTGAGCCACAACAGATCAGCCATGATCTTATTGAATGGCGGGGCAGGCTCGAAGGGCTAGATGGCCTACTCCTGCTCCTATTTCTTATTATGTTCTTATGACTAGGGGGCACAGCCTCAAGATAAAAGGGGGGCGGTTTAGAACGGAGTTGAGGAGGAACTTCTTCACTCAAAGAGTGGTGAATCCCTGGAATTCTCTGCCCGTTGAAGTGGTGGAGGCTGCCTCGCTAAATATTTTTAAGACGCGGGTTGATGGGTTTTTGATAGGAGAGGGGATTAAGGGTTATGGGGAGAGGGCGGGAAAGTGGAACTGAGCCACGACAGATCAGCCATGATCTTATTGAATGGCGGGGCAGGCTCGAAGGGCTGGATGGCCTACTCCTGCTCCTATTTCTCATGTTCTTATGTTCTTACAACCGGTTAAAATGTTCCACAAACCAAGCAAGCTGTGAATCACAGAACAGGATCCCTACAGCGCAGAAGGAAGCCATTCAATCTATCAAATTTGCACTGACAACAATCACAC
Source organism: Carcharhinus amblyrhynchos (assembly GCF_965287045.1). Lineage (NCBI taxonomy): Eukaryota > Metazoa > Chordata > Chondrichthyes > Carcharhiniformes > Carcharhinidae > Carcharhinus > Carcharhinus amblyrhynchos. Next base: position 79,977,221 of record NC_137331.1, on the reverse strand, counting down.
CCAGGTCCTATTCCCGTAACCCCACATGTTTACCCTGCTCATTCTTTGACACTAAGGTACAACTTAGCATAGCCAATCAACCTAACCTACACATCTTTGGAGTATGTGAGGAAACCAAAGCAGCTGGCGGAAACCCACCCAGACACAGGGAGAATGTGCAACACCATACTAACAATCACCCAAGGCCAGAATTGAACCCAGATTCCTGTTGCTATGAGGCAGTAGTGCCAATTACTATGCCACAGTGCTGCTCACTGTGCTCAGAAACAGACATAGATGGGATGTGTTTTTTGATTGGTTTGTAGAAAATTTCAGCTAATTGAGATTTTTATTAAGCTGACATCTTACATGTGTAAAGGACACATCTCAAAACTTTCTTTATTATAGCTGATCCTTGGTGGTGCTGTTGATGGATAGTCAGGAGCTTGGAGCAGAGTCCTAATTAAGCTGTGTGTCCTTATTAAAGTCATTGTTCAATTAATCCCTGTGGGCAAAGATTCTAAATATACATATTTCTGAAGTCAATTAGATGTTGATTGCTAGGGCAACTTTCCTTAAATTGACAGTGCCTGACTCCAGGCTTCGGGGACAGGTCAGCTGAACAAGGTGATTAAAAAAAAATTTTCTTTTACTCCAACTGCCTTTCATTTGGTTGTCCATTCACAATAATACTTAGGCAGCTTTCGATCAGCTCAGTGGCTCTCTCATCTTCACCTTTGGTACCCTCGTTGACTAAAAATCATTACTCTGTTCCACCTTGGTCATTCCACCTAGAATGGACCCCATCCTAACTCCCTCAGGTATACACCAAAACTAGCCAGTATTCCTGCATCATCTTGGAGAACAAAGATAATGCCCGCTTCTTTTTTGCCACTGCCAGATTTCTACTTAAATTGCTCTCCCCTGCTACTCTCACACATTCCAACAACAATAACTATGAGGATATCATGACTGCTGTCATAAAAAATAAGATTACCATCTTTTGCAGCTTCTCTGTCTCTGCCTGTCCCAAGTCAAATCTTCCCTCTGTGAACCCCAGCCTGTCTAATCCCTGAACTGGCACATCCTTCCACCACCTCCACCTCTTCATGCTCTGTCTGCTTCACCTTGTTCAAGAGATCCACTTCCTGTTCACTTGCTCACTTGCTTAATTGCTAGCCAGCTACCTTCCCTTCCTGGCCCCCATGCTAGCTGAAACAGTGAATAGATCTCTCTCCTTAGGTATTTTCCCCCTTGACCAGGCACTATCCTTTTTTCTGAATCACTACCTTCTCCCCTCTGTCCTTGCAAGCTAACATATCACTTTCACTTTCCCTTTCCTCTCCAAAATCCTTGAAATTGCTGTTGATTCCAAAGTCAATTCCCATCTTTCCAAAATTTCCTGATTGAATCTCTCCAATAAATAACAGCATTGAAAATCCCAAATCATTTGGATCTATAATGTTATAGTATTCTTGTTCTCTCTGCAACCAGTGATATGAACAACACACCATCTTTCTCCCCATTTACATCGCCTAGCTTTGTGGGACTGCACTTTCTTGGTTCACTATTATCTAACCAATCATAGCTATGGCATTTCCAGTGACAGTAACTCTCCACCCAGCCCATACACACACATTTTTTCCTCCATATTCACCTCTTCCTCTTTTTCATCTACATGTTTTTCATCAACAGGTTGGTTCTTTACTCAGAGGGTAGTAAGGTCTTGGAATGCCCTGCCCGGAGCAGTTGTGAACTCGCCAACTTTAAGGGCGCTCAAATGGTCAGTGGATAGGCATATGGATAACATTGGAATAGTTTAGGTTAGAGGGTCATTAGATTGGTTCCACTGGTCGGCGCAACATCGAGGGCCGAAGGGCCTGTACTGCGCTGTAATGTTCTATGTTCTATGTTAGCCCAATGTGAGGTGGCATCATATTCCCAAGTAGAAGCTAATTGCAGTCAGCTCTCCCTTACCATTATGTTTCTCAATCCTTCCGTTAGATTGTCTAACATACAGTCTTGAATGAGTTTCTATCTCCTAAAGTTTAAAATTGGAAAGATCAAAGACATTAGGAGGGAACCTCTAAGATGGGCCACTGTTGAAGCCATCTGAATTGGAGTAATTTAAGGACAGAGTTCAAAGTTAGATCTTCAAAGGGGAAGATTGAAATCCCTTGAGACGGAGACCAAGTTTCAGTGCAATTGCTTGACTCACTGATGCCTGAGTGGACAGTGGAGAAATCCATGTACTCTGCCTTGGTCGTATCTGCCATTTATTGCATAGTGTGGTGTATTTGACCACAGTTAGCTTGTTAATTCTCGTGTACCTCATACTTGCCCTCAATGTTGGATTATAAGATTGTTTTATAAATTGTTTTTTTTCACTTTGCACAGCAAAGTTTATTTTTATTTGCTCAAGACCTATGGATTCTTATGGCTTTCTTCACTGAACAAATGTCGTGATTCTCAAACTTTGTCTGCTTTAAACAAAACCTAAATGTCCCTAACTAGATTTTACCAACAACTAGAGGTTCATAAAACAACTACACGTTAAAAGTCTAATTCTCAACCCGTACGCTTCCTGTTTTAATGGAGCTCGGGCAAAGATGACTAATCCATTTCTAGGTTAAATACAATAGGTTAAATACTACATGCATCTGTTTTGGATTCACCATTTGAAGTTTAATTCTGTCTTGTTTCCCAAGCTTCAAGACATCTGCTGGTTAAACCAAGAAGAAGGTCTGCTGAATCAGGCCTTTCTGTTTACCTTCTGCCTGCCTGGCCACCATCCTATCGCCTCAAATCCTCCCTGCCATGGCCTCTGAGCTCTACCTGCAGGCCTTCATTCTTACCCAAGACAGCCTCCAATCCCTTCCCCAATGTCCCCACCATGTGGATTCCATTCCTCTTTCCAACCTCCCTCCACCTAGGCTTTCAGGCTTCCCCACACTCAGGCCTCCAATCTCGCTAAGAAATGGAAATCTTTGCTCTCCCTAATTCTGTAACCTTTTGCAACCCATTCATGTCCTGTTACTCACCAATGTCCCCCAACTCCCATCTGAACCATCAATTTTTAAAACTCTGCCCTCTCATTCATCCCTGCAAGCCTATTGCTAAGTGTGCCTTTTAACCCAACACTGCTATTTCTGAATTTCCTCCCTAACCTTCTCCCTCTCCAGCTCCTGCTCCTCTTTAAAGATTCTCCTTAATATTTGATTTCAGTTGATTTGATTTATTATTGTCACATGTATTAGCATACAGTGAAAAGTATTGTTTCTTGTGCACTATACAGAGCAAAGCATTCGTAGAGAAGGAAATGAGAGAGTACAGAATGTAGTGTAATAATCATAGCTAGGGCATAGAGAAAGATTAACTTACTGCAAGGTAGGTCCATTGAAAAGTCTGACAGCAGCAGGGAAGAAGCTGTTGTTGAGTCGGTTGATACGTGACCTCAGACTTTTGTATCTTTTTCCCAACAGAAGGAGTTGGAAGAAAGAATGTCCGGGTTGCACGGGGTCCTTAGTTATGCTGGCTGCTTTATTGAGGCAGTGGGAAGTGTGAACAGAATCAGTGGATGGTAGGCTGGTTTGTATGATGGATTGGGCTACATTCACAATCTTTTGTGGTTTTGGACAGATCAGGAGCCATACCAGGCTGCAATACAACCTGAAAGAATGCTTTCTATGGTGCATTTGTAAAAGTTGGTGAGAGTCGTAGCTGACATGCCAAATTTGCAAACCAATATGCCAATATTAACCAATTGACCAAGCTTATATACAATATCTGCTCCTATGATTTGAGGTCCATTTCTTAATATACTTATGTGAAGAGCTGATTATTTTCCTCAACCACGGCCTCAAATTTCCCCCATTTCAACCTCCCTCCACCTAGGCCTTCGGTCTTCCTCACACTCAGCCCTCCAATCTCTCTTAGAAATGTAACTCTTGGCTCTCCCAAATTAAATAATGATGCTATACAAATGAAATTTTAAAAAATGACATATTGAAGTGTGATGTTTGAAAAGTGACAGCCATGATTCAGGTACAAGACTTTTACATGGACAAGTGTGTTAAGGCAATAGACATATTTTTTGCAATTACTTCAGGCTGATGCAAAAAAAAACAAAGCTATTTAAAGTTATTTAGATTTTGTATATTAAAAATAGCTGGATCTGAACAGAACCTATATTCTAGAAACTGATAATCCTTCATCACAATAACATATCAGGTCATGCAAGTAGTCGTCTTTAGGTCACCAGATGTCAGCAACCTCACAGCGCAAACTAATGTGAATGAAACCCTTATATTGGCAACTCCCAGGAAATGTTTACCATATATGGAACAAGTCTTGCATGACATCACTGAACTTCTGTCTCAAAAGAGAAAATTATTTTAATTTAGCCTAGCAGGACAGAGATTGGTTGAAAAACAACCTGTCAGCTGAATCCATCTAACTGAATGCACTGTTCTAATCGATCAGAAACCTATTTTCCTAAGGTTAAGGCAATGAACTGATCCAGAATCTCTCAGGAGCTATTGTCCATTCCAGGTCTTTGTAGCAGCCTTTGTTCCTCCATCTATATATGTATTATTTTTTTCCTCTCTCTGTGTCGACATTTGGTGCTGCAGTGGCTATGAGGAACAGGCTAAATAGAGACTGCGAGAATGTGCTTCACCATTCCAGTTCAGTAAGTGCTACACAGTGAATGCATCAATCCCGCTGGACAACTGCTGTTTACTAGACAAGAGCACCGTTCAGGATTAGGTGTATTCTCTACACACGTGCTCTGAACAGAGAGTGGTCCCTCTGAAGAGGTGAGTGCTTTTGTTTTTATATGAGCTGCTAAATCCAATCTTTTTGACTGTCGCCATCCTCATTCTGGGTCATGTTCAGTTCATCATGTTACATTTGCACAATATTTATAGGTGCACGGCCAGGCTGATTGGTGCTATAATGTGAACTCACAGCAAGACTGTGTCTGCTTCTCCCTCAGTATAAAGCACACTGCATGTGGGGTTACCAAACAAAAACGAGCTGAGTTGGGTTTTGCCGATTGAACAACACTGTATTTTGAAGATATTTTATAAATGGCTTGGCTCGTTTAATTGTATTTCTTTCACACAAAGCAGAAAGTCAATCAAACCCATACTATTATAGACAACTGCTCCAGGGATGGACTTGAACAGATCATTTCAAAGTGGTGTATATGCAGAATTGATTTGGAATAATGAGCGACGGGTGTATTGAATCTATTGGAAATGAAACCAGCCTAAAATGTAGAGGAATTGGTCCAGATATGTGATGAGCCTGGGTTGAGAATCTCATCCCTCACAAGCTAAGCATTTGTTTAAGAACGGGCTTTTGAAACAAATGCGTGATTTGCGAAGTATTTGGAACAGTTTTTTGATTTTAACATCCAGCATGAAAGCTGCAAATCCCCCTGCTGTAGTGAAGCCTGAATCCAGGAGTGAAATAAAATTATTTGAGACAAGTTCAAAAAAATCCTTATCAGCATACGTATCAGACGAAGAATATGTGATGACAGATGGGGTTTCAATATTTTTGTGGCTTCCGCTTGCTCTGATCAGTCGCACTCATTTAAACACTCAGATTCGTGCATGCAGCACATGGGTGCCTGTACAGTCATTAGTTGGATCTGTCAACCTTTAAATTCCAGCCCATTCACCGGCTTTCAGTACCGACTTCCTTAGCATTCGTTGTTGGGAGTGTGTTCAGACTGTACTCTTGATGGATGTGGCTGGATATGTGCACAGGGCTGTTGAGTTATCATCTACATTCCTGAAGACACTGAAGTCTGAGGAACAGTAACTGGCTTTTGGAATGTTTCCAAATCATTCGACCAGAAGGTTGATCAGTATAGCAAATGAGCATACTGAGGAAAAAAAAACACGTTCCTCAAAAATCTTACAGGATCCTAGTGGTTATCCTATGCATAAATATCTTAGAAATTTCCCACTAAAAATGTATGCAGCCTTGTGAAGAATTTCCGGAATATCCTTAGTGATTTATCAGTTATGTTTCAAAGGATTTTTTAAGACAATAGAAATGTAAAATCCTTGTAAGAGATTTAGGCAGAATAATTGGATTGATTCAGATCCATGTAAACTGAAAAACAGTGTTATGAATGCATGCTTATATAAATAAACTGACTCCCCCACTTCCTGCCACCTACTCCATAAACTGGAATTTTTGTCCCTTTCTTACCTTGCCCCTTTAATCTGGTGAAAGCATTATCTGAAGGAAGTGTGTGGTGCAATGATTACATTTTATGTTTGCAATAGCACACACTGACTGGAGAATTAGGCTTTAACGCTAACAAAAGGTGACAACCACAGTGCTATCAGAACAGTTTTACCACAAAAAAGGTGAGAGCCCAGGGCAGTTGCACACGTGACCAGCGTTATCCTTCTCCCTAAGCTATGTTAATGCACTTTGCCAGCTCATGGTGAGCTGTTTGTTGACTGTTAAACTATGGTATTTTATTGTTTGATGAAACCAGATATAGAGTGATGGCTGGTTAGTGATGCACAGTCTTCAGCTGGTCTGGGGCCAATATTTGCAAGAGTTACACTTCCTAGGTAATCCACCCTCCAACATTCAATACTTCACACAACATCATGCATGGAGTTCGATTTCTTTTAATTTGTCTTGTTTCCAAAAGATGTGTCAAGCTTTTGTCATTGCAAGTAAACTGCATTGAGGAACAGGTGGTTCGTAATTAAGAATAGCAGATGTGTAATGTCAAGAATGCATAATTGCAATAGATATGTGATGTCAGTGGTGTTCAATTATAATGTGTGCAATTGTGATTCATTGAAACACAAAATATATATGATACAAATGTAAGGTTAACATGGATGTTGAGCTACAGAATAACTGAACAACTATTCCAGTTTCTCATATCAGATACATAAGATTTTTAAATAAGATATTGTATTTTTCTCTAAAAATGCAATGATTAAAACCTATTAATAATGCTTCAGTAGTCTTTTTAATGATTAATCAGTATAAAGGTAACTTGTTCAAGGGGAAGAACTAAAGTTGAAGTGGCCAAATGAATGTAAAAATAGTTAAGACTCGATAATTGGTAACATATTAGTTTAATGTTTCTGATTTTTCTTGTTTCTCAAACCCATTGGATTACTTCCATTTTCTGCCTTGCATTGCTACAGACCTTCTATTTAGTGGGACCGGATGCAGTGGGCTGTGGATACATCTGCAGTTGCCATCAATGCTATTTAATATTTGGCCAGAAAAAGGCAAACTTGTATTTTCTCTCAACTCCACCGGTTCTGGCACCTATTGCTATTCCACCTAGCAGCCTGATGGAGAATTGATGATACTTGCCTCCGTTAGGAAAGACACTTCAAATGGCAATTCAGATTTGGGTTCAAACTTGTGATTCTGTAGCTGCAAGTTCACTACACTGCTTACATTGCCTATTACAGAATGAGCAAGCTGCTGGAAAGTCTTGACGATTGTATTGTGCATTTAGCATTAGCGCTGCGTTATCCTATCCCAGCATAATGCAATAATAGCAAGGACAGAGGATGCTGGAAAAGCTCAGCAGGTTTGGCAGCATCTGTAGGGAGAGAAAACAGAGCTAACAGATTGAGTACATTTCAAAACTATAGAGAGGGAGAAATGTCTTAGATATTAAACAGTACCTGTGAGAGATTGCAATAGGATGTAGTAACTTTAAGAACAAAAGATAGATAGCCCGGTGTGGAAGGGGAATATGGGGTTGCATTGAGGCAATACATGTATGGGAGATTTTTTAGAAAAGTTTTTAAGGTGGAGGAGAAAGGTTACAGTTGTTGAACTCAGTGTTGAGTTCTGAGGGCTGTAATATTCATAACCAGAAGATGAGATGCTGCTCCTTCAGCTTGTGTCTTTGACCTGTTGCAATGCTCCCAGTATAGCCCAACACAAGCTGGAGGAGCAGCATCTCATCTTCTGATTAGGCATGTTACAGCGCTCAGGACTCAACATTGAGTTCAACAACTTTAGACTGTGACCTTTCTCCTGCATCTTAAACCCTTCTTAAAAAAAAATCCCGTACATGTATTGCCTTAGTGCAAACTCTTCACCACCCCTTACTGTTTAATATCTATGACATTTCTCCCTCGCTTTAGTTCTGACGAAGAGCCAAATGGACTGGAACTGTTAACTCTGTTTTGTCTGCCTAAAAATATTGCCAGAGCTACTGAATTCTTCCAGCATTTCTGTTGTTGTTTCAGATTCCAGATCCAGGCAGGAGTTTTACCGTCCTGCCCACCACAGGAATGGAATCAGGCGAGGGATGGACCATGGAAAGGTCTGTTGACTCTGTGTGGGATTTTACAGTTTTGGGACCAGTGAGGCTGTAAAATCTCACCACCTCACAGTATTGTGTTTTCATGAAATAATAACATGTATTGTAGGAGTGATCCATATGTATGACATGATACTCCATGGGTGCTGCATGGGTACAACGTGAGAGAACTTTCTGCTGTAGTCTGTATCTATAACGCAGGTGGGTTATATTGATTGGTATGTTGCAAAACAAAGTATGCAGTCCACAGCAGAAAGTTACCTCATTGTATATTGTGCAGCACATACTAATGTCACATACATGCGTTACACATTTGATCCATGTTATGCCTGTTAAAACATAGATACAGATAGCTGCTAAGTCTAATCATCTCCCTCCCCTACAGCCTAGTGAAAATGGTTAGTATGAAGTGGGCTCACTTTGATGTAAAACAGTAAAAATATTTTATTGGTTTCAACATTGATTAATTATTTTCTTATCAGAACTATTTCAAGTGATATGACCGTTGCTGAAGTAGAACATTAATTAATTTTGTTTCCATGAGTTGTATAGCACAAATCACTAATATCAGTGTTCCTTACAAAATGACTGGAATTGCTGTGGCAAATTGTTAAATGATTATGGGATGCTTCCACACCATAGAGATTGCCTAGCAATGGGAAGATATATTTATTTTCTACATCATGTTTCTCCTTCTGAGGCTTCTGTCTTTGATGCCCATAAACAGAGTAGTGCCAGACTGAATATACTGTGACTACCAGTTACCATTACAAGCTTATGGTGTTTCCATGGGAAATCAGTGTAATGCAGTGTGCAACTGTGCTCATAGAAATAGAAATAAACAGGCTTTTCATCTCCATGTAGCTCTGATTTGGAATAATTGATGCTATCAGTCCATTGATCTATAAAGGTTATATCAATTTAAAATTAAAGTGTGAACAGGTTATCTTCATATAGCTAAAAGATTTTGCAATACACGAAGTGAAAGTTGTTTGCAAACCAAGAGCATTATCTAAATGATTATCTCAACTTTTTTCGGATTACGAATACTCTAATCTTCGTTCATATTTTCAAGAACATAACAACAAATGTCACTATGTATGGCAATAATCAGATCTGATATCGACATGAACTGAATAGAGGAACCTAAAGGTGAGAAGGGTTCCATAATTTTCTAATTTGTATAAGTTCAAAACAATCCTATGTACAAACCACTGATTGTAGAATAGAACATTAGCAAAATAGCACACTAATTTCCTAATATAATTTTATTTTCCTGCTTTCTAAAATGATTTTCTATTTCAGCTGTCATTTTCCTAACTTTATCTTGATAACTTGAGCTGATCTAGTCTAAGCAGTGGACTTCTCTATACTGCTGTCAATGTTGCTATGCATTATTGTGGAACATGTTACGCCTTTCTGATGATCCGTTCTCTCCATCAGTCTGCATTCACCAATGCCTTAGGGAAAGGATCCACAAATTATAAATAGTATAGAAGTGACAATCTGGACTTGGATTCCAAAATTAAATCCAAAGCTACATTGCTTCTCCACTGAATAGCAGGATAAGCGATTAGTGTCTATGGTTGCTCATATGCTGAGGCCTTGTCAGCTATGGTATTGGGCCAGATGTGAAATGAAGGACAAGATACTTTTCCAGAAAGGGAGGTTAAAGTGGTCATCCTATTCTTGAACACTTCCCTTTTCGGCAAAGGGAGCACCTTGATGCATCTTCGGTGGAAACATGCAGGTTCACTCTCAGCAAGACGGCACCACAACTCTCATGAGTGGTGTCCGGCGTACCTTCTAATTCTATGTTTTACTCTCGTTCTGAGTTTTTAAAACCCTAACTCTTACAAACTAACATTAAATTCTGCACCATGTCCTCTCCTCTACGTATGGTATATACTGACTGTCTAGTGTGCAAGAAACAATACTTTTCACTGTGTATCAGTACATGTGACAATAATAAATCAAATCAAAGATTATAGAGACAGAAAACAGGAAAGGAGCATGTAAAAATATTTTTCAAATTATTATTATTTTAACTTGACATTTCAGTTATTTTTATTGATTTGGCACCATTATTTTCAGGCTTTGCAGTGTTCCCTATAGAGTATTTTCTGGTAGCGAAGAACTAAAGTAGCAAGAAATATAGCTTCTTGTTCATCTATGTCTTGTCTTAAGTTTGGATTTTACTTGTCTCTATTGGTCAGATGTATATAATAGATAACATAATTAGAGTGCCAAACTGGAAAAATGCAAGGAAGTCTGGTAGGAATTAATCAGGAGAGTGAGTACATGTGGGACAAATGAAACTCTATGAGCAAGATCTTTGCTACTGAGGTGGGTTGCTCAAATCAGTAAATTTCCTGAACCATTGGACCCATCTCAGAGAAACGTATCTTTATACACACGATTTTTACTCTGGGACAGCAGGGAGCAGAAAGGTCAGGCCCATAGATCCATTCTAACTTGTGCCTACCACCTAACATCCAAGACACCTCATTGCCCCATTCCAACTTCATAGCCACTTACCTGGAATCCATTATGGCCAACCCTGGGAGCCATGTGGAAATGAAAAGAGGGGAACAGAGTTTGAACAGAGGGGAGTACGATAGGATGAGAGAGGAATTGGCGAATGTTGACTGGGGGAGCGCGTTGGAAGGTAGGTCTGCTGAGGAACAGAGGAGGATCTTTAAGGAGATCTTTCTTGGTGCTCAGAGGAAATTTATTCCGATAGTTAAAAAGGATCGTAGGAGGAGAGATAATCAGCCGTGGATAACGAAGGAGGTAAAGGAGAGTATTAAATTAAAAGTGGATGCGTTTAGAGTAGCTAAGAGTAGTGGGCGAGAAGAGGATTGGGAGAGGTTTAAATGTCAACAAAGAATGACAAAGAAGTTGATAAAGAAGGGTAGGATAAACTGTGAAGCTGGGCTAGCGCTAAATATAAAAAAGGATAGTAAGAATTTTTATAAATATATAAAAAGGAAGAGGCTGACTGGGGTGAATGTTGGACCCTTAGAGGATGAAAGGGGGGACTTAGTGGCAGGGGATGGGGAAATGGCTGAGGCCTTGATTAACTTTTTTGTTTCGGTCTTCACGGAGGAGGACATGAATAGTTTGCCGGGTGTTAGTGATGGAAAGATGGTAGGAGTGGAGGGCCTGAATGACATTATTGTTACTAGAGAGGCACTGCTCGACAGACTGGAGGGACTGATTGTGGACAAGTCCCCAGGACCAGATGGAATGCATCCAAGGTTTCTGAAAGAAATGGCAGAGGTGATAGTGGATGCCTTGATGATTATTTTCCAAACCTCACTGGATTCCGGGGAAGTGCCGGAAGATTGGAAAACGGCTAATGTTACGCCATTGTTTAAGAAGGGTAGCAGGCAAAAGGCAGGGAATTATAGGCCGGTTAGTTTAACATCTGTTGTAGGTAAAATGCTCGAATCCATGATCAAGGAGAAAATAGCGAGGCATCTTGAGGAGAATTGTTTGATAGAGCAGACGCAGCACGGTTTCGTTAAGGGGAAGTCGTGTCTGACGAATTTATTGGAGCTCTATGAGGATGTGTCTAGGGCGGTGGATAGAGGAGAGCCGGTAGATGTGGTGTTTCTTGATTTTCAGAAGGCGTTTGATATGGTGCCGCACAAGAACTTATTACAGAAGGTTAGGGGGCATGGAGTTGGGGGTAGGGTGTTAGCGTGGATAGGGGATTGGCTGTCAAATAGGAGGCAGAGAGTGGGGGTCAATGGGTGCTATTCGGATTGGCGGTTGGTGACTAGTGGAGTGCCCCAGGGATCGGTGCTGGGGCCTCAACTATTTACCATTTATATAGATGATCTGGAGGAGGGAACCGAGTGTATGGTGTTGAAATTTGCTGATGACACCCAGATTGGTGGAACGGCAAATTGTGCAGAGGGTATGGAAAGTGTGCAGAAGGATCTAGATAGGCTGGGCGAATGGGCCAGGAACTGGCAAATGGAATTTAATGTTGGCAAGTGTGAAGTTGTCCACTTTGGTAGGAATAATGGTAGGAAGGACTATTACTTACTTGGTGAAAAACTGCGGCATGTGACGGTGCAGAGGGACCTCGGGGTCCTTGTGCATGAGTCGCAAAAACCCAGACTGCAGGTGCAGCAGGTGGTCAGGAAGGCGAATGGGATGCTGGCCTTCATGGCGAGGGGGATTGAATATAAAAGGAGGGAGGTCTTGCTGCAACTGTACAGGGCACTGGTGAGGCCACAGCTGGAGTACTGTGTGCAGTTTTGGTCGTTGCACTTACGCAAGGATATTTTGGCCTTGGAGGGAGTGCAGAGGAGGTTTACGAGGCTGATACCGGAGTTGAGGGGGTTGAACTATGAGGAGAGGCTGAATAAACTAGGCTTGTACTTGTTAGAGTTTAGAAGAATGAGGGGAGATCTCATTGAGACATATAAGATGATGAATGGGATGGATAGGATAGAGGTGGAGAAGCTCTTCCCGCTCAGAAAGGACAGTAGGACTAGAGGGCACAGCCTCAAGATAAGGGGGGGGCAGTTTAGAACAGAGTTGAGGAGGAACTTCTTCACTCAAAGGGTGGTGAATCTCTGGAATTCTCTGCCCGTTGAAGTGGTGGAGGCTGCCTCGCTAAATATATTTAAGACGCGGGTAGATAGGTTTTTGATAGGCAAGGGGATTAAGTGTTATGGCGAGAAGGTGGGAAAGTGGAACTGAGCCACAACAGATCAGCCATGATCTTATTGAATGGCGGGGCAGGCTCGAGGGGCTAGATGGCCTACTCCTGCTCCTATTTCTTATGTTCTTATGTTCCTATGTTCTTATGAGAAACAAACTCTAACAATGGCAAGTTCTCCTCCAAAGCACTATATCACCATTCCTTCATTGCCGTTGCATCAAAATTGTGAAATCCCTCTCCCCCTTCCCAGCAGCACTGTGAGTGTACCCACGCCACGTGGATTGCAGTGGTTCAAGAAGGCAGCTCATCACCACATTCTCAAGGGCAGTTAGTGATGGGCAATAAATGCTTGATGAAGCAGCAATGCCAACATCCTATGGATAAATTAATTTTAAAACTCTATTCATGCACACTTGATATTGGGGAAAAAAATCCATTCACTAAATCAATTCAAAGCTTTTAAAACTCCTTAAGTGCTAATCTCTTTTAAAAATAAACTAACCTCTCCAGATCCCTCAACAATTACAGATAATCCTTTAATAGCATAAACTATCAATCAAACTGTGAACTCAGAACCCTTTGTTGAGATAATTGTAACTTTTGAAACTCAGTCAAGATTTCATAATAGCCCTTGGGAAATATCAGCAATGAAATGTATTGAAATGGTATGACTGGATACTGATTTTGTTTTTCTGGTCTGCAGCAGATGGCATGTCAAATCAAATCAGTTCAGCAGAGGGTTGTTTAAACTCTGTGACATCTTCAGCCTGTTTTATGTTCAAAGGGTGGAGCATTTAAAAAACTTCAGATTGTGACACTTGACTGAACCTTATCAGCTATTCAAGATTGTTTATGAGCACCCCATCAATTTGTGACCCACATACTGCAGACTATGGCCCATGTAACACTCAAAATGGGATCTGAACCAAACTGAACCATCAGGTTTCCTGCCTGTGTGAATCATGCTCCAGCACTTTCCCTAATGAGCAAAAATTGAACTTGTTGGAAAAAGAGACAGAACTTTTGCATCTGGTTCCCATCTGCAATTTTTTTAAAGTCAGGAAGACTCTGAAAATGTGGCCCTGCATGTCTAATTTTGGGTAAACAGTGAAAATACCAGAAAAGGTAAAGTTCTTCATGCGATAGGAGAAAATAAATTTTGAAGTATTGAGACACATAGATCATTAGAGTAAGATTTCAGGTACAAAATGTAACTAAAAAGGCAAATGAAATCCTGAACTTAATATGTAGCAGCATTGAATACAAAGGTAAGGAGATGTCTGTGAATCTGTAGAAAATGTTTCATGTTAACCTGTGTAGTTTGGGGTACTTCCTTGTAGAAAAGATATTGAAGCCATGGAACTTGTGAAAGGAAGATGCCAGAGCTGAGAAAAATTCTTGAGCTGCGTTCACTGGAGATAGGAAATGTTAAATAGGATTTTAAAAAAGAGTTATGGTCAAATTGCCCAACACTAAATGCCCTTAAGAAGGTGGTGATGAGATGCCTTCTTGAACAGCTACAATCCATAGGTAGGTACACTCACAGTGCTGTTAGGGAGATTGTTTCAGGATTTTGACTTAGCAATGATAAAGGAACAGCAATATATTTCCATGTCAGAATGGTGTGTGGCTTGGAGGGAAACTTCCCAGCGGTGGTGTTCCTGTGTATCTGTTGCTCTTGCCCTTTTAGATGGTAATGGTTGAGGGTTTGGAAGTTGCGGTTGAAGGAGTGTTGTTAAGCTCTTCCACTTCATCTTGTAGATGGTGCACACTGCTGACACTTAGCAGTGTGGAGGGAGTGAATGTTTGTGGTTGGGGTATCAATCAAGTGAGCTGCTTTGTCTTGAATGATGTCAAGCTTCTTAAGTGTAGTTGGAGTTTCATTTGTCCAGGTCAAAATGATCAAAATTTTGAAAGTCTGATGTTCAAGTCAGTCAAAACTTTGAAAGGGCTTGTGTGGATAAATTGTGGAAAATTATTATCATTGGTCAGGAACAAAGGGGAATAAACTTAGGACTCATGTTAGTTGCATAAATTAGAGTTTTTCTCTCCTGCAGAAAGAATATGGAATATATTCCTGTAAGTAACCTTTAAAGTTGACTCAGTCATAGATTTAAAGGGACGATTGGATAAACATTTGAAGAAGCGTTAAAAGGTACAACAAAGTGCGAAAAGAAAGTCTTAGATTTATAATATGTCTTTCACAATCTGAGAAGAGGCTTGATGGGCATTGCAATATATGGATTCTATGATTCTAAATGCTAAAGCACTTTACAATCAAGTACTTTTGAAGGTAGTCACAGTTATACTGAAGGAAATAAGGCAGCTGATTTGTGCACAGCAACCTCCCACAACTAGCAACGTAATAATGATTAGATACTTTTTTTAGTGATGTTGATCAGATAGGACAGCAGACATAATAGCCCTGCTCTTCGAAATATTATCATGGGATCTGACTGCAAGACCAGAAAGAGCCTCATTTTAACACCTCATCTAAAGGATGGCACTTACAACAGTAGAGTACTCATTCAGCACTGCACTGGAGTGTCAGCCTCAACTTGTGCTCAAGCCTCTGAGCTGGGATATGGACCCTCAAGCTCCTAATTCAGGAGAACGAGTGTGACCAATTTGACCATAATTGACATCTATATTCAGGGAAATGGAATTAAGTAGTGTTGACTAATGATATCAGCAGTACAATGGGTCAAATAGCCTGCATATGTGCAAAAGTCTCCATGGGGGAGATGGTATATTTTTGTGCTTGTAACATCTGTGAATTCAAAGATGTTAAACCCATGGTTTTCTGTTTATTGATTTTTTTTTGCTGGGAGAAATGAAGCAGAAAATCTTCCCGAATCTTCTGAAGGTTAAAGTTACAGTAACCTAAACACTAATCAGAAAAGTGCAAACTTGGAAGGACAGACTAGATTTTACAATGAGATGCTCAGAATTATATGAATTGTATAATCAGACCTTGAACTTGCACTTGCTAATGTATATTCCAGATATTTGTTCATGCACACACCTTAGATGTGTACATATGCCAATATAAAATATATCATGGAACCAATACAGTGCAGAAGGAGACCACTCAGCCCATCAAGACTATACCAATAACAATCCTATCTGTAACCAATATATTTACCTGCCAATCCCCCTGACACTAAGGGGCAATTAAACATAACCAATCCACCTAACCCGCATGTCTTTGGAGTGTGGGAGGAAACCAGAGCACCCGGAGGAAACCCCCGTAGACATGAGGAGAATGTGCAAACTCTACACAAGTGGTCACCCAAGGCTGGAATTGAATGCGGATCCCTATAGAAAGCAGTGCTCTGAGGCAACAGTGCTAACCACTGTGTCAACATGCTGCCCCATGCACATACACTTCTTATACACACAAATTAGACCTTGGTCTTACATGCTGTCTTCCATCTTCCATTAGGAAAAAGATACAAAAATCTGAAAACACATACCAACAGACTCAAGGCTAGCTTCTTCACTGTCATTAGAATTTTCAATGGTCCAATCATATATTAAACTGATCTTTCTCCTCACCCTACCTGTAACTGCAGCACTATATTTTGCACCCTATCCTTTTCCTTTTCCCCATGTATGGTATGTTTTGCCTGTATAGTGTGCAAGAAACAATAATTTTTTGCTGTGTCCCTGTACATGTGACAATAAATCAGATCAAATAAAAGCGTTTTCAGCATCAGCAGGACAGGCGATGCAGTGTTGGGGAACAGCATAACCATATTAAGGAATTGTTACTTCCGAATGTGTGAGGTACTTTGCCTTTTTTTAAAAAAAGATTTGTTAACGAACTCTCAACACCAGTCCTTTGGCGTGACATTTGGAAATGTATGTGTGAGAGCATGACGGTTTAAATTGCATCAGTTTCACACACCAATGCGTAAGACTTGACAAGCCTGAAATATTCATCATCAACAGTTTTTGAATCTGTATGTTGTCTCCTCATAAAGTTATAAAGAACGTTTCAGCACATCTTTCACTGCATATTTAAAAATTCTGTTAAATTGGTCAAACAGTCACTGGTGAATCAACACCTTTATACCAGTTGCAGGTATGCCTGGAAGAAGCATAATTTGTGATTCACTAAATGATTCAACACTTGTTTCATTTAACTCTATCTTCCCACTGCCTGTTGCTGTTTGATAACTTATTTGGTGTTTTTAAAGTTTATAAAGTATGAAATTGAGTTACAACCGAGGAAACCTATTATGTAGTAATCACAATAATTATTTAGCCTTTCGATTTGTCCAAATGGTGCCTGCACCACATCTGTTTTATCTTTCTTACTTTGGGAGATAAATTTGCATTAATACGCTATCATTTTTCTGAATCTTGCTTTTTTACTACTTAGTGTTCAGAAACCCTTGACCAGAGTTTCACACAAAAGCTTAGCGTGATTAGCATTCAAAAGAAAACCTAGGATTGGAAACTAATTTAACTAAAAAAGTATGGATGCTTCTTCAAGGAGCAACATTGAATAATAACATAGAAACATAGAAGTTAGGAGCAAGAGGAGACCATTTTGCCCTTTGAGTCTGCTTCGCCATTCATTACGATCATGGCTGATCATCCAACTCAATTGCCTAATCCTGCTTTTTCCCCATTACCTATGATCCCATTTGCGCCATGTGCTATATCTAACTGCCTCTTGAATACATTCAATGCTTTGGCATCAACTACTTCCTGTGGTAAAGAATTCCACAGGCTCACCACCCTTTGGGTGAAGAAATGTCTCCTCAGCTTTATCCTAAATGGTCCACCCTGAATCGTCAGACAGTGACCCCTGGTTCTGGACTCCCCCCCCCCCCCCAAAACCACCCCCCCCCCCTCCCCCCCAACCCTTTCTCCCCACCATTGGGAAGATCTTCCCTGCATCTACCCTATCTAGTCCTGTAAGAATTTTATAAGTTTATATGAGATTCCCCATCATTTGCCTGAACTCCAGTGAAAACAATCCTAACCTAGTCAAGCCCTCCTCATACATCAGTCCCACCATCCCCAGAGCCAGCCTGATAACCCTTTGTTGCTCTCCCTCGAGCGCAAGAACATCCTCCCTCAGAAAAGGAAATCAAAACTGCACACAATATTCTAGATGTGGCCTTACCAAGGCCCTGTGTAATTACAACAACACATCCCTGCTCCTGTATTCAGCCTCTTGCAATGAAAGCCAATATGCCATTTTCCATCTTTACTGCCTGCTGCATCTGCGTGCTTACTTTCAGTGACTGGTGCACAAAGACACTCAGGTCCTGCTCACACTCCCTTCTCTCAATTTACAGGCATTCAAGTAGTAATCTGCCTTCTTGTTTTTGCTCCAAAGTGAATAACCTCACATTTATCCAAATTATACTGCATCTGCCATTGATTTGCCCACTCACCAAACTGTCCAGATTATTCTGAAGGATCTCTGCATCTGCATCACAGTTCACCCTCCCATCCAACTTGGTATCATCTGCAAACTTTGAGGTGTTACATTTTGTTCCCTGATCCAAATTACTAATATATATTGTGAATAATTGGAGTCCCAGAACTGATTCCTGTGGCACCACACTAGTTACTGCCTGCCAATTTGAAAAGCACCCATTAATTCCTATTTTTTGTTTCCTCTCTGCCAACCTGTTTTCTATCCTTCTCAGTACACTTTCCCCAATTCCATGCACTTTAGTCTTGCACAATAATCTCTTGTGCAGGATTTTGTCAAATGCTTTCTGAAAGTCCAAATATACCGCATCTATTAGTTTCCCCCTTGTCAATTCTACTATCTGCATCTTCAAAGAATTCCAACAGATTTGTCAAGCATGATTTCCCCTTCATAAATCCATGCTGACCCTGTCTGATCTGCCATGCCTTTCTAAATGCTCTGCTATAATGTCCTTAATAGTGGATTTGAGAACTTTTCCCACTACCAACGTTAAGCTTACTGGACTCTAATTCCCTGTTTTCTCTCTACCTCCCTTTTTGAATATTGGAATGACATTAGCCACCCTGTGGAATACCATCGGAGTGCAGGTTTTGTTGTTTTTCATACATTTGATTGCTTGTTGCAGCTCTACGATCGATTGTGGTTCACCTGTGGATTCTAGCCCAGGGTACTGGAGCTAACTGGAGAGTATCAGCTGCCACCGCTGAATCAGAGAAGTTGTTGAAAATGTTTTTTCCAGCATTGACAGAACTTCTTCAGAAGAGATAAACCATTCCCTAGTGAAGGAGATGTCCATTTTACCTCTGCCTATAAATGGCTCAGGTGGCTTCAAAGATGCTTTCTTGTGATGATGGTCAGTGCATAATATTGGACCTCTCAAGCTTTCTCTATCCACCACATATCTTTTATCTTCTTGATTTATTTTTGTGCTCTGCCTTGAGCAGTTGGAATTACTTGACTTGTGACCTTGCGATGGCAATGCTTCAGGCGGTCACATATTTCAGTATTATTTTCATCGAACCAGGCCTGGAGATGATAATGCTTAAACCCAACAGTCTAGACACAGGACTCAAGTACAGCTGACTTAGTTTGATTCCAGTGTTCAGGAATTGAGTTGAATATATGAATATTTTTTCATATTTTTGGTTGTGAGCTCCACTTGGTATTCCTCTTCTCAGTCAGGCTTCTTTGGGGCTGAGCCACTGATCTTTTCCTCTTGGAATTTTATTTCTTATGATATCTTGGTACGAGGTGAATGTTCATCACCAATTGAACAAGCCCATAATCTGTCCAACAGGGTCAGTGCTTCTGCATGTATTGAGTGATACAGACATCACTCAGATCTTTGAACAATGATCTAATCCAGGAGGTGCCAGTGCTTTGATCTAAATGCCTCAATGTGGTGTGTATTTGTGGTGTTTGTTATAGTTAGGCCATTCTGAGTGCCGTTGGTTAGCAGCAATACACCATTTGCAAAGGCTTTTCCAATCCTATTTTTGCCTATGGCCCCTCTTTAACCATTCTAGTCATGGCCAAGTCTCCCAGAAAGATGATTGTTTCTTCTATTGAAATGCCACTGAGGACTTCACCAAGGTCAGAACAGAAATTTTCCTTAACACATTCATACAAGGGTAGGGACATAAGTGCTGATGATGGTAGCATGTTGATTATGACTGAGCTGTAGGTAAAGTGTCATGAACCTTCCATTTATGCAACTGGGTCATTTTAGCAGTGTATCCAAGATCATATTGGGATGGCAACATTAACCTCATTGACACAAGGGTCGCTGTCAGCCTTTCCTTTCCAGTGGTTCCTGTGTTCCTTCAGCTGCCTTTCTCAGGAAGGCCGGTCTCACTGAGAGCAGCTCTGGTAGCGAGATCCTGAATGAAATGCAAATGAGATTGGTATTGGAATCTGAACAATTACTCATTTACATGAATGATGTAGATGCAATAGCGCGGTACAAACTGATGAAGTTCACACTTGATAGCCGACTGGAAGAGACATTTGTATTTGATCAGGCAGCTCTATAACTACAGAATGAGTTAATCAACAAAGATAACTCAGTGCGTCGGTGGCAAATGAAAGTCAATGCAGACAGGTGTACATGTAAGACAAAACAATACGCAGCAAGGATATTCTATAAAAAAAGTTAATAGAGTTTTAGGTCCATTCAGTTTGTTGGTGACAAATGAAAGTGAATGCAGACAAGTGTGAAATACTACACTTAGGACAAAACAATGAGCAGCAAGGATATTCTATAAAAAAAGGTTAATAGAGTTTCAGGTCCATTAATCAATGTCCAGCATCTCTGAAGTTGTGTGTTGTCTACAAAATTTGTAGCCCATCCCTATTTACCCAGGTGGTGGATGACAGCTGCAGTCCACATAATGAACACATACTCTTACACAGCTATTGGAGATTTTTCTAGTGGCTTGCTAGTCTATGCCAGAAGAGACAACCACATTTGAGTAAGATTGAAATCACATATAAACAAGATCCAGAAGTGTGAACAGCTTTACTCCCCTAAAGGAGATGAGTGAAATTGTTGGGTCTTTACATGGACAGTTATACGGAAAACATGCATTTTATTTCCAGATTCTTTTAAACTGAATTTGATTTCTCAAACTGCCTTGTTGGGATACAAAGGCTAAAAATTGGTCCATTCTGTTTTCTTTGGGTGAGGAGGTCACAATTTGTTACCTGTCCCTGTTGGTTGACGTGGAGATGGGTAGGGCACAAATTTGGTGCTGTCTCCTCACTGGCTTGATTGTTGCGTTGGTCCAATCGGAGCTGGCTATCTGGACACTCAGCATGTGGCTGAGCAGCATTCACAGAGAGCGGATGCTGAACCCAGTCTGGCCTTTTTAAAAACAAATCTGTCCCCCTCAACGGGAAGCTGCACTGAATCACAGGAAGTTGCTACTGAATGCTATTGTTACAACTCTGAATCATAGAACAGAATCATAGAATGGGTATAGCACAGAAGGAGGTAATTTGCTCTATTGTGTCTGTGCATGCTCTCTGCAAGAACCCAGAACTGCTGCTTGACCAATCAATGCATATGCAAGAGAAAGAGCAACAGTACAGTGCAGACCATATCATTTGATCTGACACTTGCAACCACAGCTCAGATTCCTTGGACACAAGGAAATACAGAGTTGAGCTCAGCATATAGTGAGTACTAGGCCACAGTTATCTTTTGTCACAGGGCCCTCAGATGAGGAATTTAATGGGCAGCATACAGGAGGATGCTAATGAGGATGCACACCAAGAAGCTGAGTGCATTTGCTGACTTATCATGCAGCCTTCTGTCAGTGTCAAGGAGTGTGGAGTTTTCTGGCTCCATGCTGGTTAAGGGCTTCATGCAGAATGTCCCTTCTCTGCAGACTATGCTTTATCTCCTTGTTATCCTGCACAGCCATCGACACTGCAACGGCAGCCCCTATATTGATTGAAGCCATTCTGTGGATAGGTCACCAAATCCTCTTTCCTCCAGAGAGGATGCAGCAACACTCTCTGCCAAATTCAGGATCTCATCATAACACCCCCCCAAAACACAGCTGTACTTCCATTGTCTTTGTAACAGCAGGAGTTATTTTCAGTTACTTTTCCGGCATGTTGGGTGCCTGGCCCTTTAGATAATACTTGTGTAGGCTACCTCTTGTAGCTGAATGCATGTTCTTTGGTGAGTGACAAGTGAATAGATTGAGTTGACCTTTATGGTCCAAGTTCACAAATCAGCTGGCAGGGCTTAGTAACATCATAACAACACTAGTTTAGAGCCTCCTGGGACATGCACTGGATGTTCACACGCAGACCATGTGCCATGCGACTGGAGATGCAGTACATCTTAATTAGAGGATCCCCAGCTTTCATGACACCATCACCAGTAGCACCACAATCCAAATTTTCTGCCAACATTCTCTGGATTATTAATCCCAGTTTCTGGTACAGTAAGTACTGCCTGACACTGAATGCATACAGACATACAGAATTCCAGGATAGAATATAACGTAGCTAGATGTTGGGTAATGATGACAGGAATAGAAAGAGAGCTGTCAATAACAAACCCCAAAAGAATTAAACTTGGTATCAATTTCTGCATCTGAAGTGAGCAGGACTGCATTGCACAGACAATTCAGGATGGAAGAAGGACTGTGATAACAGGGTTTATTTTTGGTGCTACTTTTCAAGGACCTTTAGGATCGAGAAAAATCCAGAAAGAAGAATCCATGGTCTACGTACATTTAGCATTGCTTTTATATTCATTCATGTGGTTGACAATGGAGATGAAAGTTGTGGGCTGCAGGACAACGTCAATGAACTAAACAGGTGGACAGGACAGTGGGAAACTGTGTTCAATTTAAAGGTAATGCATCTGGGGAAAGCTAACCCAGCAAGGGAATGCACAACAAATGGTAGGATACTGAGAAGTGCAGAGGAAGAGAGGGGTTTTGGAGTGCATGTCTGCAAATCTCTGAAGGTGGCTAGAAAAGTTAGATAGGATGGTCAAGTTGGCATGGAGATGTGAGCTGAATGGTTATACTGGGACTGTTTATAAACACCAGTTTGGCCACAGCTGGAGTAATGCATATAGTTCTGGTCAATTTATTATAAGAAAAACATATCGCAGTAGAGAGGCTTCAGAGAAGATTTACAAAGATGTTGCCTGGACTGGACCATTTTAGTTATGAAGAAAGATTGCATAGGCAGGTGTTGTTTTCTTTTGAATAGAGGAGGGTGAGGGAAAACCTAACTGAAGTGCATAAGATCATGAAAAATTTGCTGATGACACCAAGATTGGGGGAAAGGCAAATTGTGCAGAGGGTGTGGAGAGTCTGCAGAAGGATCTAGATAGGCTGGGCGAATGGGCCAGGAAATGGCAAATGGAATTTAATGTTGGCAAGTGTGAGGTGGTCCACTTTGGTAGGAAGAATGGTAGGAAGGACTATTACTTATGTGGCGAAAAACTGCAGCAGGCGACGGTGCAGAGGGACCTCGGGGTCCTTGTGCATGAGTCGCAAAAACCCAGCCTGCAGGTGCAGCAGGTGGTCAGGAAGGCGAATGGGATGCTGGCCTTCATAGCGAGGGGGATTGAATATAAAAGTAGGGAGGTCTTGCTGCAGCTGTATAGGGCATTGGTGAGGCCGCAGCTGGAGTACTGTGTGCAGTTTTGGGCGCCGCACCTGCGCAAGGATATTTTGGCCTTGGAGGGAGTGCAGAGGAGGTTTACTAGGCTGATACCGGAGTTGAGGGGGTTGAGCTATGAGGAGAGGCTGAATAAACTAGGCTTGTACTCGTTAGAGTTTAGAAGAATGAGGGGAGATCTCATTGAGACGTATAAGATGATGAATGGGATGGATAGGATAGAGGTGGAGAGACTCTTCCCGCTCAAAAAAGACAGTAGGACTAGGGGGCACAGCCTCAAGATAAAGGGGGGGCGGTTTAGAACGGAGTTGAGGAGGAACTTCTTCACTCAAAGGGTGGTGAATATCTGGAATTCTCTGCCCGTTGAAGTGGTGGAGGCTGCCTCGCTAAATATTTTTAAGAAGCGGGTTGATGGGTTTTTGATAAGAGAGGGGATTAAGGGTTATGGGGAGAGGGCGGGAAAGTGGAACTGAGCCACGACAGATCAGCCATGATCTTATTGAATGGCGGGGCAGGCTCGAAGGGCCAGATGGCCTACTCCTGCTCCTATTTCTTATGTTCTTATGTTCTTAAAAGTCTATATAGTGTGGATACAAAGGTCCTCTTTTCCTTGTTTGTGTATCTGTAGTAAGGGGGCATAGATTTAGGACAGGAAATAGGTTTAGAGGAGCATTTTTTCATCCAGAGTGTGGTACTTTTCTAGAGCTTATCACCTGAAAGGATGATAGAGGCAGATTTAAAAAGTATTTGAAAGTGCTATTGCCAACAACGATACAAACCAAGAGCTGGTACAAAGGATTAGGCTGGATGGTTACTTGCTGGCTGACACTGGCATGATGAGCCAAATGATCTTTTGTGCTATATCAATCTATGATTCATGAGATGCGAGGGTGGCTGGAAAGATCAGTATTTATTGTCCATTTCTGATTGTACTTGAGAAAATGATGGTGAGCTGCCTTCTTGAACCACTCTGTCCATATGGTATGGGTACACTCACAATGATTTTAAGGAGGGAGTTCCATGCTTTTGACCTAGTAACTGTGAGGGAACTGGATATAGTTCCAAGTTAAGATGGTGAGTCATCTGTAATCATGGTGCTCCCATTCTTCGGCTGCCCTCGTCCTTCTCAATGGTAGGTTTGGGAGCCTTAACAAATTGCTGTAGGTTCACCAGGTTGGCATCCCATTATTAGGATTGTCTCGTGCTCTCACAGCAATACACTTCTATACTCCTTATTTTCTCTTGGCTTGATGGTAAGGGATGTGCCAGACAATTAAGCTGTTAATGCCCCACAACATGATGGAAAGTGCCCTCAGTGGAAAGACGGGATATGGGGAACGAGTTTACCATTGTGTTGCACCTGTTTTCAGGTGTGACATGGTGGTAAAGTGGGCCATAAGGCGCTGAGTGTGAGCAGTGCCGGTTTTCGCAGCTGGCACCATTTTACAAGTGCCAGATATCCGGTGCAGTCAGCCTCTCACCAGAAATCGGTGAGAGGCAGGTTAAAATATTTAAATTTATTAAAATGGGCATTTGCATCTGCTTACCGAGCTCGACAGGAAAGGTTTGCGCCAGCGAGGAATAGACATGCTGTCTATGAGCGCAAAGCTGTCGACTTAGCCTCGCTGGTGGAACCAGAGGCCATTAGGCCCCCCGGAGAGGCTGAGGGTAAGGAGGGGGTCCCCCTTGGGCAGTGCCAGACTAACAGTGCTACCTGGCACCAAGGCAATGCCAGTCTGGCACCTGGGCAGTGCCCACCGGGCAGTGACAGTGAGTGGGGCTAGTGGGGGAGCAGCCAATAGTGGGAGGGGTTAATGGGGGGAGAGGGCCCACTGCCACTCTACAGCGATCGGTGGGAGGCAGTGGGGGAGGGAGGGAGAGGAGGCCCGCTGCCACTCTGCAATAATTGGTGGAAAGGGTGGGAGGCCCGCGATTAGTGGGTAAAGGGTGGATCTGTGATTGTTTTGGGCGGTGAGGGGGGGCATTGGCGGCGGGGGCTACATCTCGGGCCGCTGGTCCCCACAATTGCGGGGCGGGGGAGAATGAATTGCTTCAGGCAGCCTGCAGTAGCAGGGGCCTGACAGCTCTCTCTTGTCTGTCAGACCCCTGTTACTCCTAATGCGCGTGTGCAGCATCAGAGGCCTGCACATGTGCACTACCTTGCTGTGCAATCTTTCGGGCACGTTAAACCCCACCCACCAGCTTCTGCAGTGCGAATCTGACGTGCTCAAAATTTTGCAGGCAGAATGCATACGGAGGGAGGGGGGGACTAAAAACAGGCCCAAAAGTTGGATCCGAAATTCTCCTAGGTTCAAGTCCACCCAGTGCTTAGAATAAAAATGGTAAAATCGACCCCTTTGTCTCCACAGGGACTGCGTGGTGATCATTCCTACAAATACTGTGATGGACAGATGTATCTGTCACAAGTAGCTTGGTGAAGACAAGGATAAGTGGAATCATTCTCTCACAGATCGATCCTTTAGGATTCTGCAAACTTAGTCAGTGCTACTGAGTCATTCTTAATAAAAGACATTGAAGTCATCTGTGTAGAGAGTACATTCGGTGCCTGTGCTAGCTTCAGTGCTTCTAGATTGGACAAAAATTGGCTTAGTCCTGTGTGGTTGAATATGCTGAGGAGGTGTGGATTTCATAACATACAGATGGATAGATTGTTTGAGGTGATGGGGCCATGTTCAACCAAAGATCATTACCTTTACTGAAGGAAGAAAGTCATGAACTTTAGGTGCAAGCTTTCTTTGTTTCACAAAAGAAAATCGCGTTTTGGAAAATGCTTTGGAGGTGCCAATGAATCCCTTTTTCCAAGGACTGCCAGGAGTACTAGATATATTTTAGGAAAATCTGCAAGGTCATGATAGAAGGGAGCTGAGATTCTGTGCAATAATCAATGAATAGGAGCTTGTTTCTGAGTTTTTTTTGCCTCTTAGAAGTAGGTGGCATTGGGGAGAGGATATATTCCCGGGTGGGGGAGAAGGTGAACTGAGAATTTGAGGATCTGAAGTTGCATGTGGAACTGGCCTGGGACCATTTCGGGATTGCAATAGGCTGCTTCACACTTATTTCTATCTTGTTAAACGTAATCATTAGAACAGAGGGAATCTTTTGTTTTTAGTAATGGTATTCTGACCTGAACAAGTGCAAAAGGGAAAGAATACAGATATAATTTGTATAGTGATACTGTTATGATCTCCTCAGAGACCAATGACCTTAAAAAAAGAGATCCAAACGTCCACTTTCAAGCTGAAATAGTAACATGACCAAAATTTCATGTTTTAAAACTTTTACTTTAACAAGTGACTGATGAAACACCATGACTAAACACTATTATCTTATTTGATCCATTGTCCGCTCTACAGAATTTTAGTAAACAGACCACAGTTGACCCCAGCTTCTAATGAGTCCTCATTTCATCAAGTAGTAACTTAAAGTAACCATCCCCAGATGCTTTCCTCAGTTTTCAGAGAGTTTCTTAGATATACCACCAGCAGTAAAGTTCATTCCGATGACTCTTCTTGTCTCTGACTATATCAGGATGAATTTCTTGGAATCCTTAGAAGGTTGAAGTTTGCATCTCTTTGATTAAAAACTGTCTCCCTCCCATATCTGGCTGTGGTATTGTGCAATGCGAAGCAGCCTCTTCTCTCTCCTGACCATACAGAACTGCTGTCTGTCTGTGATATTCATTATTTGTAGGGAAGCCTGATCTCAGAAATGTCTTCCTCTGGCCCTCCCCCACGACAACATGAAACACATTCACCTTGAATCCAGGTAGAAACGTTGATTAGTTATCCGTGACCTAAACTTTTGTTCATCTTAAAAGAAAATGGACAGTTTACAGCACAACTGTTTAGAAGCTGGCACCTTCAACACCTTTCTGGGACTTTGGGAGACTTGGGGGTCTACTCATTACGAACATGGAGACTTGGTATTGTTTCCAAGTGCAAGTACCTTTTACCTACCTCCTAGTAAAACAATCGCAGCCTTTCTTTGCTCTCTAACAATCAAACCACCCATATTTACTGTCAAGCAATCTTCAGAACAAGTCATATGACTCTCTTCATTTGCTCTAAATTTAAAGCCACAGTCCCAAAATATAATAATCCTAGAAACCTCAATATTGCAACAGTTAACTTTTAGGTTTTAAATAATCTTCTAGGAATTATGATGGTTCACATCGATGTTTAAAGCTCAAGATTTTTTATGTGGTCTGAACCAACCAGAATTAGTAACTTCATTGTCAATAAAATCTATAATACAGATTCTGAAAGTGAGAACTCATATGCGTGAAACAGGTAAAGTCAGAATAAAGGTTTGCAAAACTTGTTCAAGGATATGATTAAGATTGTTCTAAGATGTGATTTAGAACATTGTGTATTGATTTAGCAAATGTAATAAGTGGCTTTCAAACATTCTCTGATTCATGCAGATTCAAGAGAGTTCATTCACGTGTATTGTCCTCTTGAAGGATGGCTCTTTGTTGATTTGGGGAAAAAAACAGTTGTCACTGACCTTGAACTATCCTTGACACAAAGATGGCAGGATTGGCGGATAGCGAGGAGGATTGTCAGGCAACACAGCAGGATATAGATAGGCTGGTATATTGGGCAGATAGATGGCAGATGGAATTTAATCCTGATAAATGCGAGGTGATGCATTTTGGAGGGAATAATGCAGGGAGGAGTTACATGATAAAGGATAGACCAATGAAGAGTATAGAAATGCAGAGGGACCTGGGAGTGCAAGTGCACAAGTCTCTGAAGGTGGAAACCCAGGTGGAGAAAGTTGCGAAGAAGGCTTACGGTATGCTAGCCTTTATAGGAAGGGGTATAGAGTATAAGAGCTGGCGTCTAATGCTACAGTTGTACAGAACATTGGTTAGACCGCATTTGGAGTACTGCGTCCAGTTCTGGTCACCTTACTACCGGAAGGATGTGGAGACCCTGGAGAGAGTGCAGAGGAGGTTTACCAGGATGCTGCCTGGTATGGAAGGACTGGGTTATGAGGAAAGATGGGATAAACTGGGGCTCTTTTCCTTAGAAAGACAGAGATTAAGGGGGGATCTGATAGAGGTGTATAAAATAATGAAGGGTATAGATAGAGTAAACAGTGGCAGGCTTTTTCCTAGATTGGAGACAAATATCACAAGGGGGCACGAGCTAAGGGTGAGAGGGGAGAAGTATAATTTGGATACTAGAGGGAGTTTTTTCACACAGAGGGTCATGGGGGTATGGAATGCACTACCAAGTAAGGTGGTGGAGGCAGGCACGCTGGACTTGTTTAAGGTTTACTTAGATAGGCACATGAGTGAAACAGGGATGGAGGGTTATAGGAGAAGGTTTTAAATAAGGGTTAGAGCCTCGGGATGTTACTGGAAATCTAATGCTACATGTGTTGATGCTTTGTCTCTTTTACTCCGCAGGTGTGTCGGTCCACCTTGTTGTCTCATGAGGGGCATGCACACAGTGGGTCGTGCGTGGGCTGCTCTTGGATGTTTCGAGAGTGGCCTAGTACTTCGCGTCGTTGTGTGTGCTTAAAACTGGACCAGCAGACGGGCACCACAACAGCTCAGTGACTATCACTGCTAGCTGTGCAGATACTTGGATTCGGGCCTGTGTCTGTGGGAGTTTGCGCGTTCTCCCTGTGGTTGCGTGGGTTTCCTCCGGGTGCTCCGGTTTCCTACCACACCCCAAAGATGTGCTCTTAGGCTGATTGGTGTAACAAATTGTCCCTAAATTATTCTCCGCTGAATCTGGTTTCCAATGGGGGTACCATAAGCATACACACGGGTCAAGGGAGGTGTAGGAAAAATGCTTTGTTAAGAGGGTGGCGTGGGCTCGTTGGGCCGAAGGGCCTGTTTCCTTGTGTTGTTCTTTGTTCTTTGTTCTCTGTGCATTAACAAAGATTTAGAAGAGGAACAACATATTAAAAGTGCTGTTAGAGTGATGCAATGCCAAAGGATCATGCCTCTTTTCTATTGTGGAAGCAATATCAGTGTTTTCTAAGTAGAATCAGACTGATTTCCTGACTTCAATTTAATTGAACTTCTGTACCTTCCAAACCTTACTTGTGTCCTCTGGCCAACTAAACAGTTTAATTACTGACTTGCAGCTATGTCAATTTTCAATTATTTGAAATAATTTGTCTGTGGAGCAGTTTAAATAATAGGACTTATTCTAACCTAAAAGTGTTATGTGAAGTAAAGGATTGATACGCTGCCAGAAGGTTGTGCCTGGAGTGGGATAGTAGTAAAGGTGTTACTCATATGTATTTTTCGTTTTGTGCTATAAGAACTATAGTAAAAGAGGTAGTAACATGATTCAGAATGTTAAACAGTAACTATGCCCAGGATGCGAAATTGTACCTGTATAAAAATGTCAGTTTTCTACAATGCTAAGTAGGTCACAATAGTTAAACAGTAAACACAACCAAAGATGCAGTCATGTAAGACAGAAGGGGAACATTTTCTGAATAGATCTACAGGAGCCTTGCTGCATGTTCTTGATGGGTTGAAGGGAGAGCTGGAATCTACTGAATATTGCCAGCACTACTGGAATACTGTGTACAGTTCTGGTCACCCTTTTATAGAAAAGATATTATTAAACTAAAAAGAGTGCAGAAAAGACTTACTAGGATGCTACTGGAACTTGATAGTTTGAGTTATAAGGAGAGGCTGGGTAGACTGGGACATTTTCTCTGGAGT
Organism: Carcharhinus amblyrhynchos; assembly: GCF_965287045.1. Classification (NCBI taxonomy): domain Eukaryota; kingdom Metazoa; phylum Chordata; class Chondrichthyes; order Carcharhiniformes; family Carcharhinidae; genus Carcharhinus; species Carcharhinus amblyrhynchos. The sequence goes on along the minus strand of NC_137331.1, from coordinate 79,946,896 downwards.
GTAGAAGGGTGAGGGGTGATCTTATAAAGGCCTATAAAATAATGATGGGCACAGATCAACTATAAAGTCAATATCTTTTCCCAAAGGTAGGGGATTCTAAAACTAAAGGTTTTAGAGGGACAATTTTTTCACTCAGAGGTTGCTCAGTGTCTGGAACAAGCTGCCAGAGATAGTAGTAAAGGTGGGTACAATTTTGTCTTTTAAAAATCATTTAGAGAGTTACATGGGTACAATGGGTATAGAGGAATATGGGCCAAATACGGGCAATTGGGATTAGTTTAGGGGTTTAAAAAAAAGGCAGCATGGACAAGTTGGGCCGAAAGACCTGTTTCAATGCTGTAAACCTCTGGGACTCTATGACTCTACGCCAAGCTGGCCCTGAAAGTTACATCACCCGGAAGACTTATTTTTAAAACTTTTTGTTTCTTCCATTGATTAATTTTCCCACATTTTAAAAATCTCGCTTTCCATATTTCCCACCCCCCACGTCTCCCTGCATCCCCCCCCTCCCCCAACTCCACTGTGGCCATCTGTTACATGTCTCAGGCTGACCTTTGACTCTTCTTGCATTTGTTTTGCCATTTACACATTCTGGTCTCTTAATGGACCGCTATTAGCACCCTTCTTAACCATCTGCATTCCCTTTGTCTTTCTTATCCACGACAGCATTGTCAATTCTACCCCCACACCCCACTACCCCATCCCTCCTCCCCCCAACTCCCACCACCTCAACCTAACAGTATCAATTTTGTTCTATTTTATTTTGTCTTCAGCTCTGATGAAGGGTTATCCAGACTTGAAATGTTAGCTCCAATCCCTCTCCACAGATGCTGTTATCTGTCATCATTGCGGCACCACGGTAGCACAGTGGTTAGCACTGCTGCTTCACAGCACCAGGGACCTGGGTTCAATTCCTGGCTTGGGTCACTGTTTGTGTGGAGTTTGCACATTCTCCCCGTATCTGCGTGGGTTTCTTCAGGATGCTCCAGTTTCTTCCCACAGTCCAAAGATTTGCGGGTTAGGTTGATTGGCCATGCTAAAAAATTAACCCCTAGTGTCCTGAGATGCGTAGGTAAGAGAGATTAGTGGGTAAATATGTAAGGATATGCGGATAGGATTGGGGTTGGTGCAGACTTGATGGTTATTGTGAAGGAAATGAGCAGAGCCATTTCTGGGAACAGGGATTCAATGGGAGATTGCTCTGCCCCATTTTCCTTCTTTATCTGCTCTGCAATTGCTTGAAAATGAATGGCACAATGGAAGAAAAGTCACTGTATAATTTCAGTTCTATTTAAGTGATGTATCAATTCTGAGAAGATGAGGTAAGTGAACTCCTGGCATGGAACTTTATTTGACAAAGGCAGGTCAGAGAATATGGCATAGAATTCAATGCCCTCATTCAATGGTCCTTCCAGTTTTTCAATTTTAATACCATAAAAATAAAAGGGCCATGAACAAAATGCCTTGACACACCTGGTAAATGTTTTGCTCCCCCCCATTAACCACCCCCTCCGCCCCCATCAATAGGAACACTATCTTCTAATATTTACCTACCAGACATCATGTAGCATCATATTTCAGTGAGGCATATGAACAAGTGTATTGCCGCTTCCACACTGCTTTAAAATATAGTTAAACAAAGGAATAAGATATTTTCTATGTTATTTTGAAATGTTGTGATTATAGGATTAACTCGCTGTGACTACACTGTATTTTCTAGTTTATTAAAAGCCATTTGCAGCAATGGTTTAAGTCCTTTAAAACATTTGGAACATTTATGTTGGGTGAGGTTTTGGACACAATATTCAAAACAATATTCATATGAGGGGCAGCACGGTGGCACTGTGGCTGGCATGCGGGCTCACAGTGCCAGTGACCTGGGTTTGATTCTTGGCTTGGGTCACTGTCTGCGTCGAGTTTGCACATTCTCCCCGTGTTTGCATGGGTTTCCTCCAGGTGCTCCGGTTTCCAACCACAGTCTAAAGATGTGCAGGTTAGGTGCATTGGCCATGTTAAATTCTCCCTCAGTGTATCCAAACAGGCACCAGAGTGTAGCGACTGGGTGATTTTCACAGTAACTTCACTACAGTGTGAATGTAAGCCTACTTGTGACTAATAAACTTTAAAAAAAAGAAAAAAGTAAGCAGTTCAGTTTCTGGTCACTGGGTAACCCTGGGACATCTATGTTTGGGGGGATGCAGTTATGATGATGTCGTACAATGCCAAGTGCAGATGGCTAGATTCTCTCTTGTTGTGATGGCACTTGTGTGGAGTGAGTGTTACTTGTCACTTATCAGCCCAAGTCTGAATATTGTCCAGGTCTTGCTAGATATGAACATAGACTGCTTTACCATCTAAGCAGTTACGAGTTGTACAGAACATTGTGCAACCATTAGTGAACATCCGTATTCTGATCTTAGGATGGAAGGAAAGTGTTTGATGAAGCAGCTGAAGATGGCTGGGCTGAGGACACCACCCTGAGAAACTCCTGCAGTGATGTCCTGATACCTAACTTTTCTAGCCACCTCCAACAACCGCAACCATCTTCCTTTGTGCCAGGCAGTCTCTAGTGAAATGCCTATGCTGTGGGTAAACCTTCACTGAAAAAAGCACAAATTAACTTGATAAGAAGTATAATACAGCAATTTTTTTTTTGAAAAGTCAGTCGATCTGCAGCTTATCCAGTTGGAACATTATTGTGCCTCTTAAACAAAATCACCTTGTTCCTTATCAGAGTGTTAGGTAAGTATTGATGACATGAGATGATAAGAATCAGAAAAGGAAAGTTGCAAGTTGTCTTTCAGTCACATGTTTGCTCACTTGACTAAAGTTAAACTGCTGTGGACGATACAGAGCTAATAGAGATTAGTGAGCACTGAGATGCAGTGCAGGAACTCACCAGGGTTCCTTTGGCAACACCTTCCAAACCTACAAACGATACCGTCTAGAGTGACAAGAGCAGCAGATACATGGTTATTCCCCTCCAAGCCATTCACCATTCCTCATCTGTCACTGGGTCAAAATTCTGGAATTCCTTCCCTAGCAGCACAATGAGTGTACCTAAATGTCAGGGACTGCAGCGATTCAAGACGGCAGCTCACTACCACCTTTTCAAGGGCAATGAGGGCTGGACAATAAATGCCTGGCCAGCAATGCCCATATCACATGAATGAGTTTAAAGAAGTGTGAAATCTATAATAAAGTATTTGAAGACACTGCAATATCCTATTGTAAACTTTCAACGGATCTAAAGGTATTGAAAATAAACAAATATTTTCATTCTTCATTTTGTAGATGTGGTGAACAGATGGAGACTTAGACTTTTGTCCCCACATCAGGTTTCTAGAGTCGGGAGACTTCCCAGTTTGGCAAATCTAACTTTTAAAAATGGCTTTTGCAGGTCAGAGTTTTTGGTCGGGGGGGCTGACGGGTGATCTCAGTTCGTGTGTGGAGGCCTTGCACCCAGCTTCCTTCCAGCACTATGTTTAATTGTTGTTTAAATCTTGCAGCCTTCTCCCCACCACATACTCCCTGTGTCCCATTCATGCCAACCCATGTCCCACCTCCACCCCAACACCAGCCCCATGGGTTAAAAAATCGGAAGTCAGTGGAGGCAGCCGAGGATTTCAATGGCTAGCTGCATCCGTGAATTGCAGAGGTGTGAACCCTGACCCGACACCAATTCCACCCAAGTGAAGATGGTGAATGTCAAGTTCGAGAGCTGGACTTCAGAAATTTCAGCCAATTTCACCATGTCAGAAAGCCTCTCTGTTGTGGTGAAAATCCAGACCTTAGTCTTTCTGTATTAATATTTATCACGGGCAAAGGATTATTAGTGACAACATCATAGAGAGATGGATAGGGACTGGATTTAGCGCATGAGCAAAGTTTCTAACTGGCAAATTGCCCTCTATTATTAATGCTGAATTAGTAGCTGTGCGTGAAAACATAAACATCATGGCTATGAATATTACAGCTGAATGTCCTTTCAGCAATGGACTCAGTGAAAACAATTATCACATGATCAGTGAATTGTTGTATCAAATTTTAGCCGATCTGAATAGTGCAAACTGAATTTAGTGCTGGCAGCACTGGTCCTGCTGAAGGGCTCAAAAGGAGGTATGACCCTGCTTAAGAAGACAGCAGAACCCAGGATTACACCTCCGTTGCAATCAGTTAATCGTTGACTAAATTAAGTATATTTTAAGTTTAAAGTTTATTTATTAGTGTCACAAATAGGCTCACATTAACACTGCAATGAAGTTACTGTGAAAATCCCCCAGTCGCCACACTCCGGTGCCTGTTCGGGTACACTGAGGAAGAATTTAGCATGGCCAATACACCTAATCAGCGCATCTTTCAGACTGTGGGAGGAGAGGAAAACACCCGAGGAAACCCACGCAGACACAGAGTGAATGTGCAAGCGCCAAACAAACTGTGACCCAAGCTGAGAATTGAACCTGGATCTCTGGTGCTGTGAGGCAGCAGTACTAACCATTGTTCCACTGTGCCACCCTTACAGTATAAAATAGTAGCAGAAGTGGGAAGTGGTCCTTAATTGGCCACAGTGGCTCAGTTGACTTCTTGGCAGAAGAGCAAGCCAGCATTGGCAAGACGGACATGTGCATGGGAAGATGATGGGATTGTCACACACCTCTGTGTTTTTGCACCATTTTACAGTCCCTGTACTCCCCACCCACTATTCCTCTTCACCTTACAACCAGTCTGTGACAGACAGTTCACGCAAAAGAATTTACACCAGCTGGTTGGCGGATGTAGTATCTGTCAATTAGTCCATGAGAAAAATACTCAAATTATCTTCTGTGCTGTGAAGTGGACCTCCTGCTCGAGACGGTAGCACAGTCAGATCAATTTTTCTCACATTTGGGTGCTTTACAACACATGCAGGGAGACCAAGGCTGACAGAAATCAGAAAACACTGAGGCATTGTATCAGACCATTTGAGGCAGAACTTAAACCAGGAGCTTAAGCTAAAAAAAAGAGAGAGCGTAGGGCCTTGGAAAGGTATTAGATTGTGATGGTAAGTTAAGATATTACTTCTCAAACATGGCAATAAACTTTTTAATGTTCATCACTCATGATTAAGTGGAATTAATTACAAAGCTTTGGATGCTGAGTAGACCATAGCAGTAAACCAGACACCTTGTAGCTCAAGTGCTGATGCGATTTGTTGATGAAGGTCCTGAGGAACAGAAATGGGTGGATTAATGGCTGGCTACTGGTAATACAAGTAACTGTGACACCCAGGACTAAGTTATTACACACAAAGGCCACTGCAGAGTGGCTACTTAGGTGACATATATTTGAATGAAAGTATCGAATGAATGGAGGGATGTGATAATTGTGGATATAGAGGAAAAACTACTGGCAAGTTTAAATAGTAGTTGAATGTTCAGTATGATGGCCAACGAGTAAGATCCGTGCACTGGTGTGACGTTAGTGTACCTTTAAAGTTTTAAAAATCATGTTCTTTGCAGCTCTCAGCTCTCATTGTAGCATCAGGTTGTCTACCAGGGGCTCTTTTATTGCTCCTTCAAAGGTTTAAATGGGAGTTGTTCATTTTTGCTTTGGGAATTAGGTTCATTGTCAGGAATAATTATTGCAGGTCAGGTGACAGGAGTTCTTTCCTTTTGCAGTTCTGAGCTGCAGGTTTTCATTTAGAAGAGAGTGGACACATTGAAAGCAGAGAAGTCAGGATTTTCAATTCTCCAACCAAAGGACTCAGCTCCAGTATCACGTGAGCATTAATCTTTACTGTGTTAAATCTTTGAGAAGGGTTTTTTGTCCAAAGGAAGTTATTGTTTGATTGGAACATCTTAGAAATGTTTGTTATGGGTTATACATTATTGTGGTTGTTTTGTTTTTGTTTATAATTGCTAAAAGTTACTGTTAATTTTCTTTCTATACATATTAAATCTATTCTTAAATAAGCTTTGTTTGGTAAAAGCTCCCCGGTGGGTCATTTGTATCATACCTGAGGAGATACATATCATGCTTATCCTAACTAGATTCAGGGTGTAAAACTTTTGATCCAATCAGGCTCCATAAAACACTTTGGAGTTTCCAATCTGAACCACAACACTGGCAGAATAGGTTGAAAGAGTGGTAAGTAAGAAAGCACAGTACAAGAATGGGCAGTGGGTCCAGAAATGTCTGTCACACTCTCAGGAAGTCTGCATTAAAAAATCTTTTCCTCATGTCAGCTTTGGCTCTTTTGCCAATCACCTCAAATTGGTATCCTCTGGTTCTCAACATATTCTGTCCAGAACTCTCAAGACTCTGAACACGTCTTTCAAATTGTGTCTTTGGCGAATTGGATTTTTTTGTATTTAATCTGTCTATGCAATGGAAGTCCCTTGTCTCTGCATCCATTGTTTTCTATACCCTTTCTAATGGCTTCATATTCTCCCTTATGTGTGGTGCCCAGAACTGGATCCATCATTCGATTTAAAACAACCTGTATTTTGTAAAGGTTCACCATAGCCTCCTTGCTTTTGTATTCAGTGCCCCTATTTATGTTGCTCCGGATCCTGTGTGCCTTATTAACCCCATTTTCAATATGCCCCATCACCTCCAACGATTTATGTACCTATACCTCCAGATTCTTCTGTATCCTTTATATTGTCTCTCCTCATCCTTGCCACTAAGATATATCTCTGTCTGCTAATTTTGTCCCAGATATAGCACTGCTGCCTCACAAGCCATGGACCTTGGTTTGATTCCAGCCTTGGGTGACTGTCTGTGAGGAGTTTGCATCTTCTTCCTCTGGGTGCTCCGGTTTTTTTCCCACAGTCCATAAATGTGCAGGTTATGTGGATTGGCCACACTAAATTGCCCTTTAATGTCCAAAGATGAGTAGGTTAGTTTGATTAGCTACAGTAAATATGCAGGGTTATGGGGATAGGGCTTGGGGGGGTGGGGGGGGGGTTGGGGGGGGGGGGCAGAGTTGGAGGCAGGTGGTGTGGGTGGAGGGGGGAGGAAGAATGGAGGTGGGATTGGGCCTGAGTAAGATGCGCTTTTAGAGAACCGGTGCAGACTTGATGGGTCAAATGGCCTCCTTCTGCTCTGTAGGGATTCTATGGTTCTCTCCATTAAACTTCATTTGCCATGTTCGCTCATTCCATCAGTTTGTCTTCTTGAAGTTTATCACTACCCTCCACACAGTTTACAATACTTCCAAATGTTGTGTCATTTGAAAATAATGAAGTTAGGTATTAATATAGATCAGAAAAATCAGTGGTCCTAGTACTGACCCATGGGAAATCTCACTGTATACTTTTGTCCAGTCCAAAAACAATCATTCATTTTTATATTCTGTTTCCTGTCCTTGGCCAAGTTCGTGTCTATTTCATCACCATCCATTTTTTTCATGGGCTTCAACTTTGCTGACAAGCCTTTTATGTGGCAGTCTATCAAATCTGTTTTATAACCCTATCCACAACACACCAATTGTGTTTTTCTCTCTGTTACCTCATCAAAAAATTCAAGCAAGTGAGTTAAACATACTTTGTCTTTGAAAAAACCCATGCTGGCTTTCTTTAATTAATCCACATTTGTCTATGTGTCTGCTGATTTTGTCCCAGATTATCACTCCTGAAAGCTTTCCCACCCAACAGCAAGATTATGCTGACTGGCCTATGGATGCTGAGCTTATTCCTACAGTCTTTTTTTTGGATAAGGGAAGATTATGGCCAGTGCTTTTGTAATTTTCATGCTTACTTCCCTCAGTGTCCCCAAAGATATCTCATCTAATCCTAGTGATTTATCAATTTTATGTAGGGCCAATCTTTCTGTTACCTTCTCGATATCTATTGTTGGCCCACCCAATGTCTCAACTACTTCTTCTTATTCTTGGACAGTTGTCCTTGGTAGAAACAATTGTAACATATTCATTTAGTGCCGTAACTTTGCTTTGCCTATATGTGTCAATCATCTTTTTGGCCTCTAATTGGCTGGTTCCTCCTTTTACCATTGTTTCACTATTTATATGCTAAGATCATTTTTTTTGGATTCCCTTTTATGTTAGCTGTCAGTTTCTTCTCATGCTCTCTATTTGTTTCTAATTTCTTTATTATTTTCTATGTTATATATTTTTCTTCAGCTCTCTACCCAAAGGCAGGTTCAACCCACAGTGGCATGGCCTCCACCATGGGCAGGGCAAGGAGGCAAGTCCTGAATTCACCCCAGCCAGAACCTTGTGCTGTTGGTCCTTGATCCACATCAGCCATCCAGTCAACTGCCCGCAGTCCACCCCTGCCTCCCCCCCTGCACCTACCTCACCCCAAGGAATCCACACTTTTCCACGCATGTTGTAATAATCCAGAGCTATGAACAGAGATAGTAAAAGCTCCAATTTTCTTTCCATTGCATGGCTGACCAGAAATCTCTCCCAATCTTACTACCTGACAATAGTATGCATCATATATAGTGTAGTAAAATAAATATCTGGGAGTCAAGATTCTTGGACTTCTAAAAGTATTGGTTTAGATATTGAGCAAAGTAGGTCTGAAATAACTTTAAATCAACCATCCTATTTACAGAAAGTTACTCCCATCCCATTTAATTTTGCTTGGGCATCACAGAAAGATGGTATGATATCTCAAGAGCAGGCAGAATAAATGTGCAGCTTGTTTGGTCAGTTTAACTGGTTGCAAACTTAGATGTGACCAAATGAGATGTTGGAGTTAAGTATTGTAATGAAGCATTTTAAAAGTAGAGAATCCTTTAAAAGCATCCAAAATTTAAATCTGGAGAAACTTGCAGTTAAGTTTCCATTCTTTGTTGAGCCAATGAGTATGAAAGTATTGTTCCACATGCTAATCTTCCTGATAGGAATTCTGCAGCAGTTGGTTTCACACTATTCTGATGGATGAAAATTGGAAGCTAAGAAAATAAGAAAGGTTAAGAAAAGTACTTCAGTTGCTGAAACACTGGCTCTTGTCAATGTACTGGATATGGGATTTGATTCATTAAATACTTTAAATGAGATATGGAAGAGGCTTACTGAAGCCCATTGAATGTTTTGGAGATAATCATTCATGTGAGATAATGTACACTCTATGAAAAGTGAGAATGAGGAAAGGTTGTGCATTAGCCTTGATGCATTGAAAAAAACTGCTGGAGAGAAAAGAAATCTCTAAAATTAAATGAGTACATGAAGGCAGTCTCCTGTCAGATTGCATTTCCTTTTGTAAAACAATGTAAAGCTTTGTAGAGAATATGGAGACCTTTGATTTAATACTGTTTGAAATTTTGGTTTGTACATATAAGCTCATTTTTTTATTTAAGGAAAGAGAAACTGTTAATTGTATTTAATTGTAGGCAGGTGGCGAGCATCAATTGAGCATCCACTTGAGCATCCTATAAATAGACAGGGACCAAGGGCAGAATTCTCTGATCTCATTCATCTGCCCCCACTGCCAGTGAGAATGGAGAATTTAGCACTCAGCCAGAACTCCATTCACTGCACAGGCAATGGAGAACCTCGGCTGCGGACTTTTCAGAGGTTTCCGGCAAAAGACTGATTGTTGGGTTAGGAAGTGTATGCTTATAGGGATCCTCTGGCTCCCCAAGGCAGGAGGTCGCGCGCGATTGGCCGGAGAAGATCTCGCTACTGTCATTGGGATTTCCCACTGATCCCACCCTGGTTGCCAGGAAACAAGCAGCAGAGGTGCATCATTGCTGGGACCAGAAGAATATCCCACTGATAGGAAGCTGGAAGGTTCTGGCCATACTGTGTGATCCTGTATATAAATATCAAAGTATGTGAAGATTGGCTTTGGTTCAGTCTTTCCGCAACCAGTTTTCTGGAAACGAGCACTGTCGCCTGAAGGGAGGACAGCTCATTACCTGGAACCAAGGCCACTCGACCAGGATTGCACCTCAATGCTCCATCGGCTTTGAACAAGAACAAATTGCAGGATTGATGTGATTTGCAAGCTCTGTCAACAGCCATCTGAGCTGTTAGAGGCATCAGCAAAGGCTCCGTTATTCTGGATGCTACTGTTATGTTCATGGAGATGACCATGATGTATTGAACAGTCTCCACACTCTGCGAAACTCAGACATGAGTTGGAGCTGGACCCCTCCATTTGAGCTATTCCATGAATGCTCGCTGGCAGGCTGCCCAGTGCAGCTAGTATTCCTGATGTGAACCCATCAGCCTTTTCAGGAGCTTATTTCCTTAAAGTGAACATCTGAGCTCTCTGTAGCAGGACTATAATTGTGACCTCATCCTTTACTGGACTGGCACCTATAGCATGATATCCTCATGTACTAACTTCTGTAATGTCAGTGATGTTTCACCAGGTGAAGACCCTCTTCTTGACTTATCTATTAAGTATGTGTAATACCAATCTCTGAGCTTGTGCTTGCTGGGGTCAGATCAAGTGGCAATGCTTCGTCAGAAAGATTAGCTTTGTTTTTCTTGATGTGTCCACATTATCAACACTTGAAATGGAACAGAGGGAGAATGGTTAGCTTTTAGTGTGAAGAGAAGTGTTTGGTGAGAGCAGTTGCAATTTGTCTTGTAGAGTGGGATAGAAATAAGAAAGTAAGGAAGCAGGAAAAGAGAGTGTAGAAACCCTGCACCAAGCCTCTCCCTGTGTTGTTCACATCCCTCTCCTCCATTCAAGTATTTTGATTTGATTTATTATTGTCACATGTATTAACATACAATGAAAAGTATTGTTTTTTGCACACTATACAGACAAAGCAATTCGTTCATGGAGAAGGAAACGAGAGAGTGCAGAATGTAGTGTTACAGTCATAGCTAGGTATAGAGAAAGATCAAACTAGGTCCATTCAAAAGTCTGACAGCAGCAGGGAAGAAGCTGTTCTTGAATTGATTAGTATGTGACCTTAGACTTTTGTATCTCTTCCCAGATGGAAGAAGGTGGAAGAGAGAATGTCTGGGGTGCGTGGGATCCTTAATTATGCTGGCTGCTTTGCCGAGGCAGCAGGAAGTGTAGACTGAGTCAATGGATGGGAGGCTGGTTTGTGTGATGGATTGGGCTACATTCATGATCTTTTGTAGTTCCTTCTGGTCCTGGGCAGAGCAAAAGCATACCAAACTGTGATACAATCAGAAAGAATGCTTTCTATGGCACATCTGTAAAGTTTGGTGAGAGTCGTAGCTGGCATGCCAAATTTCCTTAGTCTTCTGAGAAAGTAGAGGCGTTGGTGAGCTTTCTTAACTATACTGTTGGCATTGGGGAATCAGGACAAGTTGTTGGTGATCTGAACACCTAAAAACTTGAAGCTGTCGACCATTTCTACTTTGTCCCCATTGATGCAGACAGGGGCATGTTCTCCTTGAACAACTTTGTATAGAGAATCTAGGTGTCGATCTGGACCTCTTTCAGCTATGTTTCAAGTTTCATTGTTTTCCAAGCAAGGGTCTCTCCACCCCTGTTAAATATTTCTGCTTGTCCTTAAATGATGGCAATGAAGTCCAATTTCCCACTCCTCTAATCAGGTGTACAGTTAATAAATTGCTAATGAGTCTCAGCGACCTTGTGGAGAGATTCAATGTGCCTACTTTAAGGATGACCAAATTTCCAGGCCAATTAGTTTCTAATAAATGAATCAGAAGTCCCAGATAATCTAAACAGACTAAAAACAAACGTTTGGAGATAGCTGGGAGCAAGACAAAACCATATGAGCCCTCAGATATTGACCACCATTCAATTTGATCATGGTTGAATTTTTAAATTAATTTTCACTTACCCACACTATCCCCATATCCTGTGATTCTCTTAGTGCTCAGGAATCTGCTGATCTCAGTCTTGAATATCCTCAATGACTGAGTATCCAAAGTGTGAAGTATAAAATTGTAAAAATTTGCAACCGTCTGAGTGAAGAAATGTTTCTTTATCTCAGTCCTGACTGGCCAATGCTAGTATTAGACTCTCCAGCAAGGAGGAACAGACTTTTAGTGCGTACCTGTCAAGCCTGTTAAAAATGTTATATGTTTCAATGAAATCCCTCCCATTTTTCTAAACACCTGAGGGTGTAGGCTCTTTGTACTTAACTCATTTTATTGATTAGCTCTCTCATCTGTATGTAACTGAGCGTGTTCCTCCTCTCTTACACTCTTATATATGAGTAGAGCAAATGGCCAAGGCTCCCAGTTCTTTTAACAGATAATTGTACTATCAACAACTTAAAAATATCAGTGCCCTCCAACAACTTAGAAACATCTCCACCCTCCTCCCTTTCAAGTTTAACCAATATTACTAGAAGTAAATTAGTCAATTATTGATTGTTCTTTTTAATTAGACTCTACTGTGTACAAAATTGGTGCAACATTTGCTTACATAGTAAGTCACTACACAAAGTTGATTCAGTTTGTGTATAGAAACATTTTTGAAATATGTGTTAAGGTGCTATATAAATGCAAGTCTCCTTCATGGATACAAATCAACAAACATGTATAAGGTATGCATTTGAAACAGTGGGGGAACAGGGGTATTTACCAGTCCTGTTTGCCATTGGTGGGAATCCTGGCGGCCTGCTGAATTGGGCATTGGGGCTACATTGGATTCCCAGCGGGTGGCCACAAGGTCCAATCCCAATCAAGACCAGTCTCACTGGTCCCGCTGAGGTTACTGCTGGAATGGTGGTAACTCATTTATTATGCAAAACCCCCTTTTTACGGATCATTACTGGACTTTTCGAAAGGAGGAGCTGAAAGCACTTAGTTGCTTTGAAGTTGTCTGTAGCTGTCACTCGGAAAAAGTATTTTTATAAACATTGCAGTTAGGAACAATGGGTGGGAGGGTACTTCAGATGCATTCAACTATGAAGGGAAAGATAAATAAACAAAGCTCCTGCATGCTGGATAAAAACCATTAAGCTGTCCATCAAAAGCTAGTTAAAGATACTGGAGCATGAAATTGAATGAAAACAAATGTTTTCAAAGGATTCAAAGGGACTTCAAGTGTTTTCAAGGCTTTCCAGAAGGTTTCAAGAGATTTCAAAGGTTTTGAGCTCTCTAGTGAGGCTCAGGGGCTTGAAAAAGTGCTGTGTTAAAAGAATGGGGCTGACAGGATAACTATGGAAAATCTCCCTCTTAGTGTAAGTGACTTCTATCAGTAAGAGACTGGGCGGTATGGTGGCACAATGGTTAGCATTGCTGTCTCAGAGTTCCAGGGAGTTTACAAAGAAATATTGATAGGTTAAGTAACTGGGAAAAAGCTGGCAAATGGAGTACAGGTGGGGAAAAATGAGAAGTTGTTCATTTTGAAAGGGAGAACCAAAGAACAGAGTATTATTTAATGGCGAAAAGCTGCAACACAGGGACTTGGAGGTACTTGTGCACAAAACACAGAAAGCTAGCACCCAGGTGCAGCAGGTAATAAGGAAAGTTAATAGAATGTTGGCCTTTATTTCAAGAGGGTTGGATTATAAGAATAGGGAAGTCTTGCTGCAACTGTACAAGGTACTGGGGAGACCACATCGGCTATACTGTGAGCTGTTTTGATCCCCTTATTTAAGGAAAAATATTATTAAATTGGAGGCAGTTCAGAGAAGGTTCATAGGTTAATTCAGATGATCCCTGGTTTGGAGGGATTGTCTTACGATGAAAGGTTAAGCAGGTTAGCACTCATTGGAATTTGAAAGATTGAGAGGTGATCTCATTGAAGCATATAGGATTATTAAGGGGCGTGACAAGGTAAATGCTGAGCTTCCTTATGGGAGAGCCCTGGACCAGTCTTAGACCAGAGGGCATTGTCTCAGATTAAAGGGGGGCCAATTTAAGATTGAGCTGAGGAGAATTTTTTCTCTCAGAGGGTTGTGAGTCTTTGGAACTCCTTTCCACAGAGAGCTGTGAGGGCAGAGTCCTTGTCCATATTTAAGGTTGAGGTGGATTTTTGATCAGTAGGCGAATCAAGAGCTACAGTGAAAAAGCAGGAAAGTAGATGTGAGGAATGCCAGATCAGCCATGATCTTATTGAAAGATGGAGCAGGTTTGAGAGGCCAAATGGCTTACCCCTGTTCCTACTTCTTATGAATTTAAACAGTTGTTAAAGAATTATGGTGAATATTATTTATATTGTACATGTGTTTTGAATATTTTGAGTACTATTTCTGTGGCTAACTTGCCTAAATTTGACAGGTACAGTACCTCAGTTAACATGCACAATCAAGTCTAAAATACCTGGATTGATAACTGTCTCTGTACCAATATTAATTCTACCCCCATCACTTTGACTATTGAGATGAACTACTCCAGTAGCATATTGTCTTTGTTACATATCTCCAGGGACCTGCTACACGTCTAGTTTGCACTGAAAATTTGTGTTTGCTCGACATATCTCATCTGATTAGGGAACAATAAAAGTAAATTCAATAATTCTGTGGTAATAAGGATAAGCTCAGTGAAAGAACTTGTAAAACACAAATGTTTGCATAGATGAGCAATTAAAGTTCACAGTTAAATGATATTAGTAAATGTTTCAGTTAGTAAAAGTATGCTTTAATTATAATTAATTTGATAGAGGCAATCAGCTGATCCTGAGGAGCTCCTGCGCTATTCTAATTTAGCCTGCTTGCACTCGACAAGGAGGATTCGCACTTTGCTTCGGCTCTGTTACCAGACCAAGTGGCACTCTAACCCTTACCTTCAGTGGTTGACGAGTACTTAAAATTCCAACTTCTCACCAGAGGTTTCTTTGCTGTCACCAGAGTAAACCTGTTTGGGTTGGATATTATGGGGTGCTGTATTCTCTCTGTCCTCTCTCTATGGAAAAGTAGGCCGTCAGGCCGCCCATATCAAACACAGCTGCCCAACAGCAATGTTAATCTGGGAGCAGCAGTTCCGCCCTACAGAGCTGCCAGCCAATCTGATTGGCCAGTAGCTCTACAGTCCTAACAGCACCCAGGCTGAGTGGTGGCCACTGCTGGGACTACAGACAGTCCCCCAGGAAGCCCTGGTTTAAGGCCAAGTCTGCGATTTTGGATGGGCATAACTGACAGACCCAAGCAAGAGGGTTAAGGGAAGGAGGTAGCATCTTAGAAGGCCAGGGGGCACTGCCTCCAATGGGCACAGGGGGCACCAGAAAGGAGATATGCCTTCCCTTCCTACCTGATGGGTGCGGCACGTTAGTACAGTGTTCAGCACGGCTGCTTCACACTGCCAGTGACCCGGGTTCGATTCCTGGTTTGGGTCACTGTGTGGAGTTTGTACATTCTTCCCGTGTCTGTGTGGTTTCCTTCAGGAGCTCTAGTTTTCTCCCACATTCTGAAAGACGTGCTGGTTAGGTGCATTGACCCAAACGGGCGCCAAACTGTGGCGACTGGGAGAATTTCACAGTAACTTCATTGCAGTGTTAATATAAGCCTTATTTGTGACTAATAAATAAATAAATAAAAACAGACAGTAGCCCCCGCAATGAAAGCTGCCAGGTTATCCTCCTTGCCGCCACGTTCCTCTGCCATATGTCCAATAGCAGTGGAGGCAGAATGAGGCCCTTGAGTGGGCATTAATTGGCTACTTCAGGGCCTCAATAAGTCTAAGGGTGGGCAGGCAGCCTGATGCCTGCCGTTCCCCCTTTAGTTTTGGGAGACAAGCTGGGGTAGGTGAGACGGCAGTGGGAAGGCAATTTGCTTTATTTCATGGCCCCCCCACCCCCCAGCCTTCAAGTATGCCAGGGGAGGGGGGATGTAAAAATCCAGCCAGTTAGTTGTCTACTCTTGTTACAGTTGTCTACAATTGCATCCCTTTGTTATGCCATCTAATATAAGGAAAATTATTATGCTTCACATTAATCTCTGCAATGTTATAATTTCTGTGGACAAGTAATTTTTTTCAGCAGATTGTTGGCAATAGAGTCACAATCTCTACCATATTGCAATGCTAAATCAATCTATATAGCTTCTTCAAAGATCTCCTGTGGCTTTGTTCCTTTTTCTAATTTAACTTTAGTACATTCCTCACCAGAACCATATACGGCTAAGACATTTATGACCTGCTTAAAGTTTTGCACTCCCCAAACTGCTTCCAATCACACACTCATGCCATCACTCAGTTGCCTATTTCCACTTTCATAACATTGCTCAACTTTGCACATGCTTCAGCTTATCTGCTCCTGAAACCTTACTCATGTCTTTTTTAAGGCTAAGCTCACTATTCCACTGCACTCCTGGCCAAACTCTTGAATCCAACCCTCTATTTGTTTTGTTTTGTTACACATCCCTGATTTTAATTGCTCTATGCTGGCTCATCACTTGAGTGCAGCTAGTCACGGCATGTGAGCTCGGGAATTTGATGAGTGAGGGAACAGGATTGAATGAGGGAGGAGGGAAATGGGTGAGTGATTGGTTGGTTGTTGGGGATTTTGCTTTTTTATCTTTCAAAACTTGTGTAATTTATATTAGTAATTATAAGATTTCATTAGTAGTAGTGAGGTTTACTAGCAGTAATAAAGCTCATTGGGAGTAGAAGGTATTATTAATTATAAATTAAAATAATAAGTTAATTAACATATTATAATGATGGATGGCGGGTGATGTGTTCGAAAGTAAAATGTAGAAGTTTCTGGAGAACAGTGTGATTCTGGGCAAAAATAACTGTAGTAAGTGTTGGTGGCTCGAGGAGCTTCAGCTCAGCGTCATTGAGCTGGAGGCTGAGCTGCAGACACTGCAATGCATCAGGGAGGGGAAAGTTACCTAGATATTTATGCCTCCATACGTTAGGGTCTTCTAATTTGCTCATTGGTCAGGGATGGGTGGGTGTGAGTGTGGGTAAGATAGATGAAACGATTGAGAAGGTGGAGCCTCAGCCCTTGCAATTATCTAATAGATTTGAGGTTCTTGCAGCCTTTGGGGATGAAAGTGAAGCTGAGAGTGGATAAGTGAACTAACCATGGCACCATGGTACAGGAAGACATTTAAGTAGAGGGAGTTCTACTGAATGTACACGTAATAGGGGACAGCATAGTTAGGGCAATGGACATAGTTCTTGCAGTGAGAGTCTAAGTCGCGATGACTGTGTTGCCTGCTCAGGGTTTGGGGCATTTTGCGTTGGATGGGGGAAGATCCAGTTGTTATGTGCCATCTTGGTACCAATGACATTGATAGGATGGAATGAGATTTTACTGAGGGATTCTGAACAGTTAAGAGCTAAATTAAAGGGTGATAATTGCCTGAGCCACAAGCCAGAATTTGCATTGGGTAATTAATATTAAAACAATGAATGCATGGCTCAATGACTGGTGTGGAAGAAATGGGTTTCGATTCATGGGGCACTGGAACCACAGTAAGAAGTCTCACAACACCAGGTTAAAGTCCAACAGGTTTATTTGGTAGCTAATGCCACTAGCTTTTGGAGCGCTGCTCCTTCGTCAGATGAGTGGGAGATCTGTCGAAACAATCATCAGACTTGACTATTCTCTTCCTGTAGGGGAACACTTCAGCAGTCACGGGCATTTGGCCTCTGATCTTCAGGTTCTGCAAGGCGGCCTTCGCGACACACAACGCGGAGTCACTGAGCAGCGACTGATAGCCAAGTCCCACACACATGAGGATGGCCTCAACCGGGATCTTGGGTTCATGTCACACTATCTGTAACCCCCACGACTTGCCTGTACTTGCAAAATCTCACTAACTGTTCTGTCTGAAGACAATACACATCTCTTTAACCTATGCTTAATGCTGTCTCCACTCACATTGTCTGTATCTTTAAGAGTTGATTAGCTGTAAAGATTCGCATTTCAATCATTATTCTGTAGATTGAGTTTGTGTCTATATATGCCCTGTTTGTGAACAGAACTCCCATTTACCTGACGAAGGAGCAGCTAGTGGTGTTAGCTACCAGATAAACCTGTTGGATTTTAACCTGGTGTTGTGAGACTTCTTACTGTGTTTACCCCAGTCCAAAGCTGGCATCACCACATCAGCACTGGGACCGCTACAGGGGAAAGTGGAAACTGTATCATTAGGATGAATTTCATCCAAACTGTGCTGGGATGAGTGTGCCCCTGGGTATTATAACTAGGGAAGGGACAGAGAGTCCAAGGTTTCATATATGAGTGTGTACAGTATTCATATCAAAGTGAATAAATTGTTAACACAGATAGATATTTGACATTTTGTAAAGATGGGAAGCTAGGAAAATGTGTTGGGGTAATTAAGCATGCAATCAATACAGTGGTGAGCAATGATCTTAGCTTATAAGAGCACACTGTAACATTAGTGTTGGACAAGAGGGAGGAAGGATAAGAGGCCAGTTATGGAAGTAGTTTATTGATGCCTTAACAGTAGCTCCAGGTTAGGATTGTATATACATGAAGAACTAAATGGGGTGTGTCAGAAAAGTACCACAATAATCACAGGTAACTTGAATTAACATGTACAGTGGACAAATTAGATTGGCAAAGATAGCTTGGAATATGTGTTCATAGAGTGTACACCGGGCAATATGTTCTAAATCCATCCAGAGAGTAGGCTAACGTAGACCTGGTAGTGAGCAATACCACAGGATTAATCAATAACTTAATGGAAAAGAAACCTTCAAGTGACGGCAATCATAACATAATAGTGGGAAATGGTTGGGGGCATGAGGTAATGTGTTGGCATGGACGAGGTATAGGGAGTGCATGGGCGAGGTGAGGGTGCAGGAGGACTTAAGGATTGTTTTTAGTTTTATTGCATTTTTTTTGATAACAGGGGCAAAGTTCCAGAGCACTGAGCCAAGCATCTAAACAGCCCACCCTGGAACCCCCTTACTGCCTACAAACATTTCCTGGATGGCTGGTCCGACTCCAGTTAACATCTACATTCTGGAATGACATTTTAACCTTCCGGTAATTTTCCCGATTCTGCACTTCAGATTCAAGAGAAAAAACTCAGCCCTCTATTTCCACGTGTTTGCCCGTGACTTGAGGCGCGAAGTGAGAAGCAGTTTTACTTTAATTTATTTAAATTTAAATCAAGCAGTTGAGGCTCTGCCATGAAATTGGTTCGAGACTCCCACTGGTGCCATCAGGCAAGTGGTGCAGTCAGTCCACCCACTACCCACCTGACGTCATCCAACTCCAAAAATCAGCCTCAGCGTCCTTGGAATAGAGCAGTTAATGACACTATTGAGATATTCTACAGAGGGATCTGATTTGACAACATTAAGTCTGCATATGATAATATCATTGACAGATATTTTTGAAACACAGAAAGCAATTTTACTGTTGTCATGCCAAACAACATGTTTGCAGGCTTTAAAGATTAGAAAAGCTTTCCCAGTGATCAAAGAGTTGAAGGAATGTGTTGAAATAGTCCACAAAAACAAAGACATGCTGCTGATCACCGTAATACACCAGCGTGTCTTACCCTCGTCTAGCACCTTGCTTAATTAGGGTAATGGAGCAGACATGCCAGTTGGTAACAAATGATAGCTGCAGGGCTGGAACTTGCTGCTACATCATAGTGATTGGCATGCTCTCTCTGTAGTTACAATGCATTTTAAAAACAATTTGAGAAGTATAAATAAATTTTAAATAATTGATGGGGATGCATAAGGGAGAATTAGAAAGCCCAGCAGTGACAGTGTTATGGGCGAGGCTCTGAAATGTGGAAATTATGAATTTAAACCTTAATTTTTGACAAACGCCACTATTTGCCGGTATTGAGCTGGGGTAGGCACAGTTAGTAACTTTGCAACTTTAACCTGGTGTTGTGAGACTACTTACTATTTGTCATAACGGAAAAGGAGTTGCTAGAAGTCTTAAAGCGCATCAAGGTCGATAAATCCCCAGGACCCGATGAAGTGTATCTCAGGACATTGTGGGAAGCTAGGGAAGAAACTGTGGGTCCCCTAGCAGAGATATTTGAATCATCGATAGTCACAGGCGAGGTGCCTGAAGATGGGAGGGTGGCAAATGTTGTGCCTTTGTTTAGGAAGGGCTGCAGGAAAAACCTGGTAACTACAGGCTGGTGAGCCTCACATCTGTAGTGGGTAAATTGTAGGAAGGGATTTTGACAGACAGGATCTACAGGCATTTAAAGATGCAAGGATTGATTAGGGACAGCCAGCATGGCTTTGAGTGGAAAATCATGTCTTACGAATTTAATTGCGTTTTTTGAAGAGGTAACTAAGAAGGTAGGCAAGAGCAGTGCAGTTGATGTTGTCTGCTTGGACTTTAGCAAGGCCTTTGACAAGGTACCACATGGTAGGTTGTTGCATAAGGCTAAATCTCACGGGATCCAGGTTGAGGTAGCCAAATGGATACAAAATTGGCTTCTTGACAGGAGACGGAGGGTGGTTGTAGAGGGTTGTTTTTTTCAAATTGGAGTACAGTGACTAGTGCCTCAGGGATCGGTGCTGGGTCCACTGTTATTTGTCATTTATATTAATGATTTGGATGAGAATTTGGTAGTATGGTTAGTAAGTTTGCAGATAACACCAAGATTGATGGCATAGTGGACATTGAAGAAGGATATCTAGCATTGCAATGGGATCTTGATCAACTGGGCCAGTGGGCTGATGAATGGCATATGGAGTTTAATTTAGATAAATGCGAGGTGATGCATTTGGTACATCGAATCAGGATAGGAATTAATCAGTTAATGATTGGGCCTTGGGGAGAGTTATAGAACAAAGAGTTCCATAGCTCTTTGAAAGTGGAGTCACAGGTGGACAGGTTGGTGAAGAAGGCATTCAGCATGCTTGGTTTCATTGGTCAGAACATTGAATACACGAGTTGGGATGTCTTGTTGAAGTTGTGCAAGACATTCGTAAGGCCATACTTGGAATATAGTGTACACTCCCAGTCAAACTGTTATAGAAAGGATATTATTAAACTAGAAAGGGTGCAGTAAAGATTTCCTAGGATGCTACTGGGACTTGATGATTTGAGTTATTAGGAGAGGCTGGATAGACTGGAACTTTTTTCTCTGAGCGTAGAAGGCTGAGGGGGATCTTATAGAGGTCTATAAAATAATGAGGGAAAGAGAGCAGCTAGCTTGTCAATTTCTTTTCCAAAAGGTAGGTGAGTCTAAAACTAGAGGGCTTAGGTTTAAGGTGAGAGGGGAGAGCTACAAAAGGGTCCAGAGGGGCAATTTTTTCATGCAGAGGGTGGTGAGTGTCTGGAAACAAACTGCCAGAGGTAGAGGCAGGTACAATTTTGTGTTTTAAAAAGAGTTTCGACAGTTACATGAGTAAGATGGGTATAGAGGGATATGGACCAAACACGGGCAATTGGGTCTAGCTTAGGAGTTAAAAAGGAGGTGGCATGGATAAGTTGGGCTAAAGGGCCTGTTTCCATGCTATAAACTTCTACGACTCTATGATCCTATAAATATTCAAAGCTGCTTTCTACTCAGAGTGAATTTGGGTAGTTCTCAGCAGAACTGTCAGCAGATTTTACTATAACTAAGTGTTCCATTTAAACGCCTTATTCTGCCTTGTATTTGCTTGTATTGACAATATTGATAATAATTGTAAAGAAGTGTGCTCTAATATAACCTGCCCTCCAGTCATAAGAATGGTATTGTTTGCACCAGAGATGTGAGAGGGGAGAAATAATTTTTAAAAAGACTTCAAGATAAAAGGCAACAAGACTTCAAGCATTATAAGGCAAGGCAGCATTAATCAGAAAAATCCTCTTTGCTTTCAAGAAACCTGAAGGATATTGAGGGTTAGCCACAGGAGTCTAAGTCAGTCTGAAAAGCCTTCAGAAAAAGTGGAGAGGTTGGGCTTCTCTGCGGTTACTGTTTATGACATTAGGAAGTGATGGGAAACTACTTGCAGATTTTTGAAATGGTTATAAGAACATAAGAACATAAGAAATAGGAGCAGAAGTAGGCCATCTAGCCCTTCGAGCCTGCCCCGCCATTCAATAAGATCATGGCTGATCTGTCGTGGCTCAGTTCCACATTCCCGCCCTCTCCCCATAACCCTTAATCCCCTCTCTTATCAAAAACCCATCAACCCGCGTCTTAAAAATATTTAGCAAGGCAGCCTCCACCACTTCAATGGGCAGAGAATTCCAGAGATTCACCACCCTTTGAGTGAAGAAGCTCCTTCTCAACTCCGTTCTAAACCGCCCCCCTTTTATCTTGAGGCTGTGCCCCCTAGACCTACTGTCTTTTCTGAGTGGGAAGAGTCTCTCCACCTCTATCCTATCCATCCCATTCATCATCTTATACGTCTCAATGAGATCTCCCCTCATTCTTCTAAACTCTAACGAGTACAAGCCCAGTTTATTCAGCCTCTCCTCATAGCTCAACCCCCTCAACTCCGGTATCAGCCTAGTAAACCTCCTCTGCACTCCCTCCAAGGCCAAAATATATGTTAGAACGTGATAGTCAGAGCTGGCAGCAAAGATGGCTTCATCGCTGTGTGGGGTCAGGCAACAAAACTCAGAACTCCTGCTCTGTTACTTCATCATCTGCTTCAGCAGAGACAGAAAGACTGGCACGAAGACAGTGAGCTGAAGAGAGACAGAATGATCAATTACATGGTTCTCTTCACCATTTGCATTTTGCTTTCCATATGTTTGCCATGACAATCCTGACTGAGCAGCAGCTTTGATTTTGAATACCATACAATTACAATCATGTTACAGACGGTTTGGGATGTGAGGCATGCGGTTCCAGATATATTATCTGTACTGAGCTAATGCCGTCACTTTTGCTTCTCGGTTGCCTCTTGAGTGATTTGTTTATCTGTTGGGGAGTGAATGTAGAGACTAGGCGTATGCGACCAGCTTTCAGTCCTGCAAGGCTGAGGTCAGGCAGGTTTCATTGGTGGTGCTTAAGAAGCGATACCAATGGAACCTATGTGATTCTTGGATAGTGCATGTTTGAAAGGCACACATTCTCATCTTAGAGATGCCTGACAGACAAGATTAAGAGGTCTCTTTGAAATACTGCTTTTTCTTTTTCTGCTTATCTCTCCTTTTCTCTTTTTTGGCATTCTGTCACCTAGAAATACAGGAGATCAATGTTCGAGTACAATATTCCCCTAATGCCAATGTAATGCAGTTGGCAACCTGTTTTATCCAATAGTCTTATACCTTAGTCTTATATCTTAGTCTTAAGATATTGAAAGTAGAATCTCATATAAATATATTAAGCATTTGTTTGTTGACACTGGGTATAGTTACTATTGTCCTCTTTAGCCTGCTGAATTTTCTCCCTTTCTCTTCCCCACTCTGTCACAAATGCACATATGTTCCTTTCTCAGTTACAATTTTTCTCTCACTTGATCTGTGCCTGTCTTATTCCTCACTGGTATCTTTCTATTACTTGCTTACTTCTTTATTGCCTTCTTGAAATCTTTGAACATTTACCTTCTGTATTATCCACCACTAGTGGCACAGTGGTTAGCACTTCTGCCTCACAATGCCAGCGACCAGGTTCGATTCCGGCCTCGGGTGTCCGTCTGTGTGGAGTTTGCACATTCTCTCCGTGTTTGAGTGGGTTTCCTCCAGGTGCTCTGGTTTCCTCCCAGAGTCCAAAGATGTGCAGCTTAGATGAATTGGCCTTGCTAAATTGTCCCTTAGTGTCTATAGGTGTGTAACTTAGGGGAATTAGTGGGGTAAATATGTTGAATTACGGAGTTTGGGGCTGGTTGAGAAGCTCTGTCGGAGAGACAGTGCAGACTCAGTAGGTCAAATGGCACCTTTCTGTACTGTAGGGAATCTATGACTTCTATATTTACCACTCCACCCCTCTATTATTGGCCAGATCTATCAGAAATAGGGCTGGTAATTTCCTTGGCTATAATCTTGGATGTCATGTTCTTATTTTATTTTAGAGGGTTGGTGGGTGTTTGTAACTTTACTTCCAACTTCTCACAATGCTTGTTTAGGCCAGGATTAATTGTGCACCTCACGCCTGTGGCTGAGTTCCCACTGGACTCTGAGCTTGCTTTATGAAGGTGAAACTGATCCCTTAAAATTGGATGGACCCTCATGTCACAATATCCTACCAATGCTGAATTAGGTAAGTCCAGTATTAGTTACCACTGGAATGGTGAACTTTGTTACTTGACCAATTGCCAATGCCACCACACTGGGAACAGTATGCCGGTACACCAATTACCAACGCCACCACATTGCAAACAGAATGCTAGTATGCCAATGAGCAATACCACCAAACGGGAAAAACTATAGACCTATACCAAAAAGCAATGTCACCAGATTGGAAGCAGTATGACATTGTACCAATGGATAATGTCAACAGTCACCAGAGCAGAATCTTTCCCAACTTGTGGTTGTGCCAAGGTGTTTATCCATTAAGTCATAACATTTACAAAAAATCTCATTCTGGGGAAGTAGGTGTTGGTCCATTTGTTATGTTTTCATTTTGTAATTATCCTATTGTAATCTATTTCATTTTGTTGTGAAGGATTTATGCTGCCTCCAGTATTCATATATTGGAGAAAATATTTCGGAAGCCGTTTTTCTTTTTCGCATGTCAGAATCCATACTGTGGACGGGTAAACAATTGTTGAACGTTGCCTGATAACTGTCCTGCAGTATCAGGAGTAATCTGACAACTATAGCCTGGCCCATCAAATTAGCCTATTTGCCAATGCAATAGATTTTGTTGTAAGACATGTGATTAAAGCCTTTCACTCATAGTCTGTGACAGCGCTGCACAGTTCAATCTAATTAACTCACATTTACACTTGAACTCAATCATTCTTTATCTGTGGTGGCTACTGGTTGATAGAGCTTAAGCAACTTTACGCTCTCAATCCCCTCTAATAAAAAAACCCCAAAGTAATCCTTCGAGTCTTGGTGGATTATTTTCCAAGCAGTTTTAGTGAAATAGAGCACCAAGCTCAATTGCACAAAGTCAGTGACAAAACAGACCAGTAACATGGAACGAGGCAATTTCGACTTGACTTGAAGAAAATGTACTTCGGTAGAGGAAGGGAGGGCGCAAATGCCGAGTCTGTGAAGATCCCCGCTAAATTATAATGCCCACAACATGACTTCCTGAAAAAATGCCAGCAGGAGTTTTGACTTCCCATTGTTCAGTCACAGCTGTTTCTCCTGGCGAAGCTTTATAACAAAGAATGCAAATATGAAGACAGCTGTTATCACTGAGAGAGAAGACCATATATATTGACAGATGAAGAAGTACATGACTAGAAAACTCCCATCCAAGAGAACTTTACCATTTTATAAGCTTTCAGCTACAGTGTGGTTTTGACTAGAGTATGCAGAGTAATGACACCGGGGGCTGTAATATAGAGATATCAATACAGTATGACAATATAGACTGTATAAAGATGCTCCAGTTTTTAATTTTAGTACAGCACGTCAGCAATACATTACGCAAAAGGAGAGCGGGCACGGTTGAGTAGCAGCATGTATGAAAGAAAAGCAAATTTAGCAATGAGTCACACCTCATACGCAGTAAAGAAATTGTGTTATGCCTTGGCACGATTTAATTGGTGTTCGCACATCATTCCCCCAGCTCAGCGGAGGGAAGCAATTTTTAAGCTTTTCATTTGCAAATAAAAACAGGGACTGTCAAAATTTCATTCATACATGAATAGCATTCGTACATATTTACATTTACTGTTCTCAGTTTGTCAGTTCCTTTCTGTTTTTCTCTCTCACATGCAGGGTAGAATAGGAAAAACAGCTATCACAAATTATAGATACAGTTTGCTGTGTTCACAGTAACACAGCGAGTGGTAACTTTCACGCACTCTGCTGACATTACTTGTGGAAGTAAATGCACCCAATGCATATTAATGTACTGACCCTGCATTAAGAGCACAGTTGCTTGCACAAGCTTGTGAAAGAACAGCTCACTACTTTTGTAAAACATTATTTATGCCTTACTTAGAAAACATATTAACTTGTAACGTATATATTAAACTGCCAATGAGATAGTTTTGCTTCACAGCCTGACAACAAGCACATATTCAGGCTTTTCCATCCAGTAAACTGAATGGGCGTGAATTCTCCAATCTGTACTTCCATATGTGAAGTTCAATGCCGCGAGTCCTACGTGTGAAGATTTACTCCGCAAATCGAGCAGCTGGACACAGGGAGTGAAGAGAGGTGTTGAGCAAACGTTAGCTGTTGTAGATGTAGCCAATCTCCTTTTGAACTAAATTTAGCAAAAACAGCAGCTTGGGAAGATGGCATGCATGACTTTGTTGGAGAAGGAGGAATGGGAAGTGCCAGAAAGAAGTCCCCGAGAGACTCATTACACATTATAAGGGACACACCACAAGGACCCATTTTACCTGATAGAACATTGACAGCATAAACAAGTCATCCTCATGCTATTCACACTGGAGGACTATGCAAGAGGCTACACTCCAAAGGGAAGGCATGAAAGAATTGTACCATCTGGTGCAAGTACAGCAGCAGCTACAAAGCAATGAACCAGCTGCACTGCCAATAAAGTGCTCTAAATGTCTGTACAATTAGATTGTCTCACCTACAGGAAGGGTCACCCAGCTAGTTGTGCATTAATTAAGTGACAAAGACTTTCTTTTGTTGCAATGAGAAATACATCCATTTAATTTCGGGACAGAAGGAACACAAAGAGAGAGAAATTCCATTTATTTTTGTCAAGTGTAGCATTGCCGTAAAATGGGTGCAGCAGCTTAGAATGAAACATAAACCTAATGCTCAGTGCACACAGAAAGCGACGGGATAAGGAAGGAGTGAAGCAGGGCCACAAACAATGGATCAGATCAGAGCCCTGTGGCCCTACCACATGCTGTGGAGAACAAGCAATTTATGGAAGGTGGTGACCTCATAAATAGCCTGGTTATCAATTACAGAGGAAGCCAGCATGAGAGTGCGAGGCAAGTTCAAGCGTTTGCAAACATTTTCAACTCAATGTGCCATGTCATTGATCTCGTACTGGAGCTGATTTAGTTTATTTCACATGACATCTGCTCAGGATTGAGGATAACTTGCTCAACCACTTTGGTTTGATGGGTTCTGAGATGGCTGGTTAGTCCAGTCTGTGATCTGCAGGCTCTGCTGCACCTGGGGGCAGATGATTCTTGACACAGTGATTGCACTGAATATCAGAGCTGACTCTGGGGCTGTATGAGCTACTCCTGCTCCTATTTTTAATATTCTCAAATTTAAAGCAGATTTGGCACGCAACCTTCAATTTTGGACCTTCCAGGAGCCTTCTGTTAATGTCTTGTGTTAAACATTCACGGCATGAGGGCCAGCCACTATCCCATTACCAGACCACCACGCCACCCCCACTGGCACTCACACCCACATCAGCACTATCTAAGAGGATCACCATACAACAAAAAGCTTTTAATTTCCTATCGCTGCTGCAGAGTTAGTGGAAGCAGTGGTGTGAATTTCAAAGCAATCTGGGTCAAAATCCTGCTCATGTTGTAAATGATTGCAGTTCCTCATGGGCTGCAGCATGATAGGTGATGGAGTAGAGGCAGCAGAAAGGAGAAGGTGTTCACAGAGGAAGGAGGAAGAGGGGCTTTCAACACTCAACCCCGATCTTCACCGAGGACTTCCCCAGCCCCACCTCAGCTAGGAGCAGTGTCTGTGGTCACTGCACTTCACCAAGTAGGTGGTCATAAAACAGTGCTACCTCCCTGATCCAGAGTAGCAGCCACACAAAGGGCAAAGATAGCACTGCCAGTGGCTGCTAACATCATGATAACCCTCAGCTGGTATGTTACTGGATCCTTCCAGGAGATCGCCATTCATTGCCGTGCCTGACAGGTCTTCTCTGAAAGTAGGGAAAAGCAGGGGCAGCAGGCATGTGACTTTGCCAGGTCAATACGCATACCAGTGGTGCAGAGAGTCTTTATCTCTGTGCACAGAGCTCCGCGGGTGCCACAACTCAAGGGGCATTAAGTGTTCCACTCTCTGAACGTATTGCCTCATTAACCTCCTAATATCAATAAAGTTATGGGCAAAGTCATCAAAAATGACATCAAGCAATTCACCAATAGAAAACCTCATACCCAATGACATTATCCCTCCATGATTAAGATGAACTGTACCATTCTCTGCAGTGGTAGCCAGCATGCTTGTAAAGCCCCTCAGATCATCACACATGCTTTAGTTTAGGTTAGGTTAGTTTAATTAAGTCACAGTTAACACTGCAATGAAGTTACTATGAAAATCCCCTAGTCCCCACCCTCCGCCGTCTGTTTGGGTGCACTAGGGTGAATTTAGCATGGCCAGTGCACCTAACCAGCATATCTTTTGGACTGTGGCAGGAAACTGGAGCACCCGGAGGAAAGACATGAGGAGAACGTGCAGACTCCACACAGGCAATGACCCAAGCCAGGAATCGCAGTGATAACCACTGTGCCACTATGCCACCCACTGCAATATCTCCATGATTATCATCTTTATCGATGTATTACGTGTCTCAGACTCTGCATCTTCCAAATTGCACTGTCCACAGCTGAGCATGCTACCGTCACCTTGGCTACTCTGTTGTAACTAACCGAGTGAAAACCCAACCACCTGTCTACATGGTTTTACCAAAATCTGATTATTTCGATGTGTTCACAATTAGCATGAGTGCTATGATGGTGCATCCTGAAATGGAATCTGCTCCTCTGAGCATTTATCATCCATGAAGTCCATTGATGCTTGCTGCCTATGGGTAGACCCTGGCAGAAAGAATGCTATAAATTAGCACTGGCAAGGGACTTGAGTAGATATCATTATGAAGTTGTTCATATTTTATTTGCTTTTGAAATCAAGTTGCTATGATTGAGCATTCTATGTTAGTGCAATGATATTTAATTCTGTCATCAAATTGATGGCACGTCTCCACCCTCCGAAGGTAAGGACACCAAAGTGCTGCTGATATCCAGCACTTTCTCATTTGAAGTTATCAATGGGGAATTTAGGGAAGCGCTACCTCTGCTTGGTATTCTGTCGTGTGAACTCGTGAATTGGGCAGAAAGGACAGCACTGTGGAAGTGCTTAGCACTGCTGCCTCACAATGCCAGGGACCCAGGTTCGATCCCAGCCTTGGCTGATTGCCTATGTGGAATAAGGATGGCATGGTGTGGAGTTTGGGCTCAGTGGGCTGAATGGCCTCTTTCTGCACTGTAGGGATTCTCTAAGAACAGACCCATGATTTACTGTAATGCACTGTGTGAGTGTGCGCGCTAGATACAGGCAGGAAACGAGATGATGATGAGAAAATGAAGTGGATGGGTAGAGGGTTTTGACAAAGTATATAGAAAGAGAAGGATGGATTCGTATGTAAGGTAAGTGGGGGTGAGGTGTACTGTGAAGGATTCGGCTTGAGAGGGCAGAGTGAATGTGGGTGGGACTGGTACAGCAAGCAGTAGGTGAATGTTAAAGTATGCTCACCTTTACTGACCTGTTTTAGAACCATAGAAATGATACGCACACCCATCTTGTGCATCCCAACCCAAAGACGGCCCTTTCCAGTCCTACCTTCCTGCACAAGGCCCACAGCCCTGCGTGTCCCAGCATTTAAGGTATCGATCCAGGTCCTTTTTAAACAAGTTTATGGTCTCTGCTTCCACCGCCAATTCAGGCAGCAAATTCCAGATACCCACCACCCTCAGCGTAAAAAAAGGTTTTTCCTCATGCCCCCTCTAATCCTTCTGCCATTTAGCTGAGTCTGTGACCTTTGGTTTTTTAGTTGGGTTTTTAAGTATTTCCTGTACTGATTGAGGAATTATCACACTGACCGCCTCGGTCATATCCAGCTACATCTTTTCAATGCAATTGCAGGTTTACCTCCCCTATCATTTCTGAGCAGTAATGCTTTCTGTGGCTCCACCAGCATTCATGTAAAATCCCTTCCGTGATCTTTTTTGTCTTTGGAAGGCAGAATAATAGTGTAACAGGCTGAGAAATAGGCTTTGACTGCCAAACAAATTTATTAGGCAGAACAAGCAAATACTGGCAGAAACACAGCATATATTTGTATATTGGTTGTTAACCTTAGCTAGCTCTTCATGAAGTAGAAAATAATATGCACTTCATACATGGAAATGGACAGGGAAATGAAAATGAGTAATGCCGATGGAGATTACAAGGAGTAATTGAAGGTTTTGTGATAAAATGGCTTTGCAATGGTTTTTGACTGATGAAATAGATTGGAGAGAGACAGGGATTCAGGGAGGAAGTTCTAGAAAGTGACTTTTAGACAGCAGAATGTTTTGCTATTACTGATTAGGCTAAAGTGAGTTGGGAGAGCTGGGGTTCAACGAATGGCTAGAATATGAGGCAGAATATAAAGCTGCAGAGGGTTACAGGAAGGTCATTAAATATTACAATGAAGAGCTTAAATTGAGGAGACAGGGAGCCTATATAGGTCTCTCGCTGGTAAAATCAGATGAACTGTGTAATAGGCTGTCAATTCAATAACATCCAGTTTATATCAGCATTTCAAGTTAAGTTTAGCCACTGTGGCTTTTTTTGTATTCCTATTACAGATACAGCAATTTGGAGCAAGGGCACTATATTTAAACGCAATATTCGCATTTAGTTCATACAGG
Organism: Carcharhinus amblyrhynchos; assembly: GCF_965287045.1. Classification (NCBI taxonomy): domain Eukaryota; kingdom Metazoa; phylum Chordata; class Chondrichthyes; order Carcharhiniformes; family Carcharhinidae; genus Carcharhinus; species Carcharhinus amblyrhynchos. The sequence continues at coordinate 79,916,409 of NC_137331.1, read as the reverse complement.
ATCATTTCTAGAGTCTGGAGACAACAGCAGGATTCTCTAGGGGGCTACATACAGTGTTCAGGCAGTTAACAGAAGTGACAAAGAATCCTTGGAGCGGTAGTGGGGAAGCCACGACAGGCAGCAGAGAACATCATTGTGGTCTGAGAACTGGAAAACCTAACATGCTGTGAAGTGTATAAGTGATAGCTTCCGAGAATGGTAAAGACCAAGGGAACAGCCAAGGTAACCAGGAAATGATTGGCAAGCTGGGAATTATTTATGAACCAGCAAGATCTAAAATAGCAGACAGAGTAACATGTGGATGTTTTGAAATAGAGTCAGCAACAGGTGGTAAGAGCAAGTCTGCAGAAGACCAAAAGGGAAAAAATGTAATTTGTTCTAAAAAAAAACCTAAAAATAATATGAAGAAGAAACAGATTACCTGAAATTAAAAGCAAGATGGTGAATGAACTGTTAGAAAGTATATTGAAATTTGATGCAGAACCATTTAGTGTCTCCAGGTGCGATTATATCAGTTGAAGAATTTCATGTAAAGCCCCCTATTGGTCAAACATGGAATTGAGGCATTGACAAAGGAATCATAAGGTTAATATTAATAAAAGAATTGACCCAGTGGGATAAAAATTTATTGTGAACTGTAGCACAGATGGTGTGGAATTAGCAGCAGCTTGCCATTATATGTCATTCTTGATCATAGAAATTGGTTATTAATCGGCTGTGTTTTCTTCTTTAGTTTATATTGTAATTCAGATGCTTTGATTAGATAACTGAATTGTACTCATCCAATTCTTTTCGTAATTCACTCGAGCATAATAAACTGTCAACATGAATCTTAAGTGGATTAAAAACCTCACATTTAAGGCTGGAGATTTAATTTTGTTTTGTCACTGCCAGATTATTCTACCAAAGTACATATTCTGAATCATAGAACCCTACAGTGCAGAAAGAGGCCCTTCGGCCCATCGAGTCTGCACCGAACACAATCCCACTCAGGCCCTACCCCCATATCCCTGCATATTATACCCACTAATCCCTCTAACCTATGCATCCCTGGATACTAAGGGGCAATTTCTTAGCATGGCCAAACAACCTGACCCGCACATCTTTAGACTGTGGGAGGAAACCAGAGTACCCAGAGGAAACCCACGCAGACATGAGGAGAATGTGCAAACTCCACACAGACAGTGACCCGAGCAGGGAATTGAACCCAGGACCCTGGAGCTGTGCTGACCACTGTGCTACCGTGCCGTCTGATATACAATAGTACGCTCTATAATTAGTAGTTACTTATTAGATTAAGGGCTCTTAAAGTATTGTTCCTGGATAGCACTGTATGCAAAATTGGACCTCGTCACCACATCCTGTAGCCTTGTATTCAGAACATTGCTAAACATTGCTAGTAGATAAAGCCCCAGAATGGAATCCTATCCACATTTAACCACTCTGAGGATCTGCCTTTAACTCTGACTCTGTTTCCTCACTTCCAAACAGATTTTCATCCAATTTGCTAGCCTCCCCGATTTCACTCTTAACTTTCTTGAATTGTTTCTTATACAATAGCTTGCCAAAAGCTTTTTGAATGCCCATATACATTCAATGCATTGCATTTCCCCCATCTAATCAAACCCGGGTCCATGGCGCTGTGAGGCAGCAGTGCTAACCACTGTGCCACCATGCCACCCATACTCCCTCCCTGCTTTCCTCATTCTTCTCTTAGCCTCTTCCTTTGTTTTCTCATTTGCCTTTTTTTAAAATATATAATTATCATAGCTAAAACCCCTCCCAGAAAAAAAGGGAGAGACTGAAACAAAACCAAATGATCAAATTTCTGGGATTAATTTTAGATGAGTTTGAATTTTTTGTAAATTATTTAATTTTAATGTTTTTATTATGTTGCAAATGTTAGTTTTATTATTATCAGCATGACTAAGTTAACAGTGATTTGCTTTTTGGTCAATGATATTTGAACCGATTAGATGCAAATGTTACCCACACTTGGCACTGGTGAAGAATGAAGTGTTACAATGTGATATTTCAAGTGTCAAATCTCCCACAGTCTTTTAATTACAAAAATTAGTTGAGACTGATTGCGAAATTGGTGGGAGCTTAATAAACTTGATTGAAATTCTTCATAGTGTGTACAAACTCCCATGACAGCTACCGTAATAATGCTTCTTTTCATTTATTAAGTGTGAATTTCTGGAAAATAAGTCACATAATGTATTAACAGATTGATTAAAGTGGTCAGTTTTTTTTTGAATTAATCATATAATTTCTTCATAGATGTTTTTTACAGCATTATTTACCTGTAAACCATCAGCACTCTCTGCCCTAACTGTTCCTTAAATTTTTCAACTCACTTAACTAACGCCTAAACATTAACATGGTATAAATAAATTTGTTCAGAGAGAAGTAGATTTATTGCTTTAATTAAACATCTGTACACCTAAATTCAAAAAATAAAAGACAATTTAAATAAAAATTTTAAGCATATTACTTTCACTCAACCTTTGACTCCATTCTTTCATTGCCTCCTTTTGTACTTTCTCAGTTTTCATTTTACTCTTCATGTAACTAATCTAGCCCTTAATATTAAAAAAGTGCTTCGAGCAAAAACATCTCCAACTTTTATTCTGTAAGTCTTGTTCGTCTATCTCTCACCTTCTATTTAAGAAGAAGTTGTAACTTCCACTGAGCTTTTGTAAACTAAAGACTGGCTCTGCAGACTGTCTTGGTCAAGTCACAGAATCCTTGATGTGTAAAGCGTGTCAAAACCAGAGAGCTGCTGCTGGATGAATGTACTGATCAGTAACTCCCAGAAGCAGATTGTATTCGGCATGAATTAGCTTGTCTCTGGAGCAGTAGAGATTGAACCACAATGAATGTGTTGTAACTGGGACATCACAGCTTTATTAAATGGTCAGTGAATTCCTTGACAAATTCTTTGTTCTTGGCCAGAGCACCTCTTCAAGGATATTCAAGTTTGTTGTGGACATTTTGGTTAACTTGTCATTGCTTTAACGGTTGGTTGAATTGTAATTACAATACTAAATCACTGACCTAATGACAGTAATGTGTTTGATGGACTTACCAGTCACATGTAAATGGATTTTTGGCCAGGCAACATATTGTCAATAACATAACGATGATTCCATATTAATTTACATTAACAATAATGGATTGGTGTTTTCTTTATTTGAAGTATTATCAGTGTTTTCACCTAATATTTCATTTGAAATCTCTGCTTTGCCACTTCTGTTTTTAATAATTAATAATGTTATGATTTTAATGTAAATTTAGTTTATCACTTTCCTTATCTGCAAACATATGTAAAAGATTTCTCAAATAAATTTCTTCAAAAAAGTGTTCTTTTGCCAACCAAATTATAGTGTGATGACTGGCACAAATTCATGGTTATTTAACACATACCACAGCTTTAAAAATCACAAAATGCTGAACTAATGGTCAAGATGATAGAGATCCTGAAATGTGGTATTCAGAACAGGCAAACTTAGGTGCTCTTAAAATATACATACAAGAGGAATTGATAGGGCACGATGGCACAGTGGTTAGCACTGCTGCCACACCTTCAAGGACCCGGGTTCAATTCTGGCCTTGGGTCACTGTGTGGAGTTTGCACATTCTCCCCTGTGCCTGTGTGGGTTTCCTTCGGGTGCTCCGGTTTCTTTCCACAGTCCGAAGGTGAGCAGGTTAGGTGGATTGGCCATGCTAAATGCTGTTCAGTATCAGGGGGATTAGTACGGTGGATTCATGGGGATATGGGGATGGGGCCTGGATGGGAAGTTGTCAGTGCAGTTCAATGGGCTGAATGGCATCCTTCTGCACTGTAGGGATTCTATGATACAATGAAAAGTGTTCTGAAACAGTTAAGTAACTAAGAAGTTGGAGTTCAATTTTAATATAGAAATATAATGATGGAAATACCCAGAAGATCTTCAACTTGAAATGTTGGGCTGAATTTTCTGGACATTGAATGTTTTTAGCCACTGGGACCCACTTATGAGTTCAAATACTGGCTGTCAGAGCAGTATGATATCTGGGTTGGCTTTGTGGTTGGCAATCAATTAGCAGGTACTTCCATGTACATTGTTTAATTAGAGATGCTGGATGGCTTGAAGGAGGGAGAGCCACTGGTATCCTGGCAACTTTCACAATAGCTAGAGTGTCAGTGCACTGCAAAACCAAAAGCCTCAAAAGGAGGGTGGAGAACAACATTGGTGAGAAAAGGCTTAGGGAACCAGCAGCCACTCGGGCTGCCCAGGCACTGTCCATGAGGATAGTCTCCAGAAGCTGCTCTTGCAATGTTGAACCTCTGCCTATGGAAGCCCTCAGCCTTGCCACCTTCCATGGCCAGATGGCATCTTATTTTCACGCTGTTCTGACCTTCCGCTATTTCCTGCCTCCACTCGGCATGAAGAGTTATATTTGTTATTAGAAATTTGTTATTAATTATGCATTCCACAAGCTATGGTGCAGTACTGAGGGAGTGCTGCGCTGTTGGACGTGTATGGACACAGAACATAGAGAAAAGAGCAGGAGTGGATCATATGTCCCCTCAGGCTTAAGAACATAAGAACATAGGAAATAGGAGCAGGAGTAGGCCATCTAGCCCTTCGAGCCTGCCCTGCCATTCAATAAGATCATGGCTGATCTGAAATGGCTCAGTTCCACTTTCCCGCTTTCTCCCCATAACCCTTAATTCCCTTGCCTACCAAAATCCTATCTACCCGTGTCTTAAATATATTTAACGAGGTAGCCTCAACCACTTCAACGGGCAGGGAATTCCAGAGATTCACCACCCCTTGAGTGAAGAAGTTCCTCCTCAACTCCGTTCTAAACTGCCCCCCACCTTATCTTGAGGCTGTGCCCTCTAGTCCTGTTGTCCTTTCTGAGCGGGAAGAATCTCTCTACCTCTACCCTATCCCTCCCCTTCATTATCTTATACGCCTCTATAAGATCCCCCCTCATCCTTCTAAACTCCAACGAGTACAGACCCAGTCTATTTAGTCTCTCTTCATAGTCCAACCCCCTCATCTCCGGTATCAGCCTAGTGAATCTTCTCTGCACTCCCTCCAAGGTCAAAATATCCTTGCGCAAGTGTGGCGACCAAAACTGCACACAGTACTCCAGCTGCGGCCTCACCAGTGTCCAGTACAGTTGCAGCAAGACCTCCCTGCTTTTATATTCAATCCCCCTCGCTATAAAGGCCAGCATCCCATTCGCCTTCTTGATCACATGCTCTGCTGTTCAATATGTGCTGTTCCTCAGATGAAATGTTAAACAGAAGCTCTGACTGCCTGCTTATGTCAACAGTAAAGATGCTATGGCACTATTTGGAAGAAGAGTAGGGGAGTTATCCCTGTTATCCTAGCGACTGTTTATACAATAACAACTTGTATTCATATAGAACCTTTCATGTAAAAAGTAGCCCCAAGACACCTCAGAGGAGCATGATAAAGTAAAATATGAACCCAGTGAGCTATTAGGCAGATGACCAAAAGCTTGGTCAAAGTGGTAGGATAAGGAGAATCTTGAAGGCAAAAAGTGAGACAGAGAGGTGCAGGATATGGCGTGAACAGCAGAGCAAGCCTAGGGGACATATTGTCTACTCCTGCTCTTTTCTCTATGTTCTGTGTCCTTACACCTCCAACAGCGAGTACTCCCGTGGTACTGCACTGTACTTCATTGTCTGACAGCTGTAAAAGGTGCTGAAAAAAAGCAGGCCTTTTATCTTTTAGCAAGCATTGCTGGAAGGGTAGACGTATGTACATTAGGCGAGGACAGGAATAGACTCAGCTGTGATGTTCTTATACTAAATAGTCTATCACCATCTATTGTTAGAATTCACTGATCAATTCTGGCCACTTATCTGAGGTACTGGAAGGTGATCAGTGATCCTGGAGTTGCATCTCTACGGAGTCAATGCTGAGGTAAGGAAGAAACCATTTTTTGAAAAAAATTATGTTCTTTAGAACATGCGTATGTACTAAATGTGAAGGTGTCTGTCAGTAAAGAGGAAAAAGGAATGGAATTATTTCATCAAAGTATCTAGTCATGTCAAGATGCATTCAACAAAACTGACCATATGCAAGGATGCACCTTCTTTGATTATAAGTTGTCATAACCATGTGTAGATAGTTAACAGATTCATTTATGGAATATGATATGCTGTTTAAGGCTTTCTACCCAAAGAAGATTGATCCATAGGAGAGGATTCAGAGAAGAAAATGAGGATGATTCAAGGATTTAGTTCTAAAAAAACTGAACAGCAGCTCACAGAACTAAACTTCCTTTCATCAAAGAAAGTCAAGGTGACATGAGGCTCCAACTTGTAACATATGAAAAAAAACAAACTTTTTATGAGAATCAAAGGGACATTACTATGAACTCATGCATGTTTATAATGCATTGTATGGGCGGGATTTTACAGTCTCGCTCATCCCAAAACCATAAAGACTGAAGTCAACGGAGCTTCCCATTATCTGCCCCTCGTTTGCTCTGATTCCAATGGTGGTGGTTGTGGGGGCGGGGGCAGGGGGAGGGGGTGCAAGGGGAGGGTTGGGGGGTGTAAAATTCCAGTCTTTGTGTCAGCTCTTTGCTAAAACAGAATTAATCCAACTGATAGATCCTTTCCCCATGGTGCAGTTTTTTTCTCTGCTCAAATATTTATTGAATTTTCCCTTAAATATATAATAGACTGAGCCTGAAACATTCCCTGAACCAAAGAATTCTGGCTTCAATAAATACAAAATTAGCCAATTTAAGATTAGAAGGAATTTCTCCCACCCTTTCTCTCAGCGTATGGAACATGTAGGACAGATTCATGTTTTTTTTTAAATTTTATTTGTTGGTGGGGTGTGGGGTGTTGCTGGCTCGGTTGGCATTTATTACCCACTCCTAATTTATCTTGAGAAGGTGGTGCTGCGCTGAATTCTTAAACTACTGCAGTCCATAGTGCGTACTTACTCTCACAGTGCTATTAGGAAGCAAGTTCCAGGGTTTTGACCCAGCAACTGTGAAGGATTGGTGATTATAGTTCCAAGTCAAGATGGTATGCAGCTTGGAGGGAACTTACAGGTAGTGATATTCCCATGCATCTGCTGCCCTTGTCTTTCTGAGTAGCAAAGATTGCAGGTTTGAAGGTGTTGAAGAAGGATCCTTGGTGAGTTGCTGCAGTGCGTCTTGGATATAATATATACTGCTTCTGTTAAGTAGTTTTGTCCTGGGTGGTGTTGATCTTTGTTGTTGGAGCTGCACACATCCAGGCAAGTAGAGACTATTCCATCAGATGTTTGACTTGTGCCTTATAGATGTTGGATAGGTTTTGGGGAGTTAGGAGGTGACTTACTTGCAGCAGCATTCCTAGCCACTGACCTGCTCTTGTAGCCACAGCATTTCTATGGTTAGTCCAGTTCAGTTTCGGGTCAATGGATCGCCGGCAGAGTGGCAGCGGATCCCCTTGCCCCCCCAACCAGAGATCCATCTGCGCCCTCTCCTACCCCCCAACCAGAGATCCATCTGCGCCCCTCCTCCTTCGTCCAACCAGAGATCCATCTGAACCCCCTCCTTCTCCGGTGGATGCCAGCAGAATGGTGTGAAACTCGGTCACTTTAGCCGTGGCTCTGAGTGTGCGGCCAGGAAGGTGCTGCAGGCTCTCAAAGGACTGAAAATGGTCAAGAAGGATGGTGGAGGGAGACCAGCGATCGAGGTAGGTTGGGGGTGTGCTCTGCTGAGGGGGCCTGCCTCCCAGGGGGGTCTGATCCGGGGGAGAGGTGGGGGGAGGGTCTGCTGGGGGTGCCTGCTCCCGGGGAGGGCCTGATCATGAGGGGGTCTCCTGAGGGGGCCTGCCTCCTTGCGGGGGGGGGGGCGGTGTGTGGTCGTCTGCCAAGATGGGGCCTGCCTCCCAGGAGTGTCTGATCCCAGCGGGGGGGGTTCTGCTAGGGTGGTTAGCAGAGGTCTGAGAAGGATGGTCGAGGATGATGGGCTTCAGAGGTTCCCCTGCAGAATAAAAGTCAGCTTCAGATTTTTATTTTGCAGGTCACTTACAGCGTGGATCCAGAACGGACCCAAAGATGGTAAAGTGGGATTTGGATGTAGAGTTGGGCGTGCAGTTCATTAAATCGATTTAAAGGCATGCTAATGCATTTAAATCGTCGGGCCACCATATGCGGGCGCACACCAGATCCGCGCCCAAGTCGGGTATTGGTAAAGTCACAATCTGCTCGGATTCAGGTGCAGATCGTGTTAAAGGCCCGACGCCCAAATTTAGCGAATTTTTGGTAAAATTGGACCCAATGTGTTTCCATCCTATTCTACATCGTTCTGCCCAGAGAATATGAATTCTGCAGATGCAAAGATGGGAAAAATCAACCTGTCCATTCAATTTGGAGCCTTCAAAGCCAAAAATTTGTTTACCAGACAGATTACAGAAATTTTAATTATGAAAGTAAAAATAGTTGTAATGACATCAGTACAGCTGTGCTGGGTTCTGTTCCATTCACGTAATCCCATGTGAACTTGTGAACTTTGAGTACATAGATTTACAATAATCATTGCACAAAAAGGCCAAGATCCTGTGAAGTACAAAGGTTGGGAACCTACAATCACGATATACTGATTTAATTAAGTAAAGTGAAGAATTTCTATTTTTAAGTGACATTAGGATAGATAATGCCAAATCCTTGAACTTCGGTAATAATAAAAGGTCAAATCAAACCATTGTACTGTTATTTTCTCGTGTTGATGTTGACCAACCTGTTGTGCATCCTTTGCTTTTAAAACTCTAAAATACATGAGGATAACAATAGCAGTTGATGCATGTATGCCATTCCTCTGTGCACTACCATAACTCATCCCCAGTAAAAGACTTGGCAGAGGACTATCATAGATATTTATCAGCTTTCATAATGCTGTTGTTATCACTAACAGTAGTTTCTGTCTCATGCTCTAATTTTTATTTTGAAACATTGATGGTTGAATTCAGATGTTGTGGGGGGAGTGGGGGGGTGCTGCAATTCTCCCAGGAAGATTCTAAGTGTTGAATTCACGTAAAAACTGGAGTAAATCACGCTTTCTTTTAAGCGGGAGTTTCCAAATGACTTTCCCACACTCTGTGCACTGCAGAATGCATTAGTGTGACTCACTCTAAAATTTAGTGGGTGGGGCTGTTCTCACTGGAGAGGCCGGCAGCATAGTGCTGTGTGGGTCACTGCGCATGCGCCGATTTGACAGCGCTGCGATCAACGCGTGTGCATTAGCCCCTGTCTGCTGGCCCCCTGATCGCTGGCCAGCCCCACGACCGACTCCCACAACACTGCCTCTCCAACCCCCCTATGGCCCAATCACTAGCCCCCAAACATGTCCAGGCTAGCCTCAACTCTCCCCCCACCCCACCTCGATGTTCCCCTCCTTCCCCCACGGGCAGTTCTGACTGCCCCCTGCCTCCCACCTCCATGGCCAGCCCCAATCGCTGTCCTCCCCCCCTCTGTCACTCAGCCCAAATGCAGAGTAGCAGCGGGACCCCCCTCCCACTCCCACCGATCCGCCACGGAGGCCCTGCCCCATCAGACCGCAGCTCCATTAGACCCTGCCCCCTTGGCACTGCTCCATGTCTGGTGGGCAGTACCAAGATACCCCCTGGGCATTGGCACTTTGCCCATTGGGCAGTGCCAGAGAGCCCAGGCTCCAGGGGTCACGGCTGGCAACCGACCCTCAGGGGGAGGGGCCTCAATTGCCCCTCCTTCATTCCAGCGGGGTTAGGCTGCCAGCTCCCTGAAAGTGGGGAGTTGTACTAAACCCTGCTGCAATGAAATACTTCTGGTGGGGGTGGTGGGGAAGATAGTTGGCCCAGAGACTTCAAACCTGGCCCGCGAATGAGATTCAAATATATTAAAATTCATACCAAAATAATTTATGCAGCCCTGCGCCGATTTCCGCTGCAGACTGACAGTGCCAGAAATCCAGCTGCCGGAGACAAGTGGAAACCCATGGCGCCTCGGCAGAGAGCCTGCAAAATGGCAGTGCTAGACTCCCCCAGCCCGCTGTGCTCCAAAAGCAGTGCATCAGGCTGGGAGAGTCGCTTCCATTGTTTCAACTTAAGACACTAATGGTTAACATGATTGAAAAGATAGATTTCTTCATTTCTCAATGGACTTGAAATTATACCAAAGATAAGTTTTCACCTGTATCAGTCAACTCAGCAATTTCAATGGGTCAGATTTGTCTTTTCATTGGAAAGACAAAGTGTGTCAAAAATAACAAAATATTTTAGTCTTACCAATGAAGAATGGTCATTTGGATACGGCACCTGGGAATTTCTGTTGTCTGGGGAACTTGACAGAGAATGAATATGGGAGAAAGTTGCAACGAAAAGGATTTGCTACAATCTGGTAAAACACCAAAGCTGATACGAAGTGAGCATATCAGTTGGCAGAGATTCGGAGAGATGAATAAAATGGTAAATGATGCCAGGGCTCAAGCAATTGCAAATTTCATATCGAATACAAAAGTTATTTTGTTGATCCAAATGCAGTTAAGTGTCAGAAAGTAAAAATAGAGAATGCTGGAAATACTCAGATGTCGGGGAGTTTCTGATGAATGAGAAACAGCGTTAATGTGTCAGGTTCGTTAGGATGATCTCATGAAAGATCATGAACCAGAAACAGTGAGCTGAATTTTTCCCGCCACAGGGACTGAAAGCGAGAGGTATGACGGGAGTGGGGACACAAACCAGGCCCGTCAAATTGCTTAGGAAAATCTCAGAGAAGGAAGTATTAATTGTGTGAGGAGCAAATAGTGGCCCACAGGATTTTACATTTACTTTACTTTAGTCTGCTTTACGTCTGTAATAAGTCTGCGGAGGCAGACATCCCTTCACCAAAATCCCTTTATTTATAACTCTAACAGCAGTACACAGAGTGCTACCAGTTAGCAGTCTATCTCTGGGAGTGTCAGTTCCTCTGACACTCCTGGTTTAGTACAAGGCAAAGACTCCCTGATTGGCCCATCAATTGGATCCTTAATCAGGGAGCTCATACTCCAATAGGCCAACCTCAATGGTCTGATTAAAATCATTCCAACATCCTCAAATAATTCTGCCAAATTCTAAATTCCAGACCAATGTGTTGGGCTTGTAATGCAATTAAACCAAAGAAATATATTTGAAACTATGACATGACAATTTTGTAAATGAAAATTGTTTGAGATATCAAACAAAACAATTCTCTTTCCATTTTGTCATCCATTCCTTGAGCTAATGTCCCTTGTCAGTGTCTGCTACATACAGATTTCCAGTACTTTGCTCAAATATCTACATTTCATGTACAAGGTTACATAGTGACAAGCAATTGAATTATTTGGGGCATTAATCCAAGTCTAAGTCTATTGTCACTTCACAAGCACTGTCAGCATGAACAGTTGATTAATAGTAAGAAATAGGAATCCTGATTCTTCTACTTAACCTGGGGCTGTGAATCCAATCGTAATTCCATCTTCCCACTCCGAGGAAGAGTGTCAAAGTCAGCATAAACCAGAGACTGAACTAGGAATTTTGTTAGTTGGCCTAACGCCACAGCTGGCACAGCTACCCACAGAATCATAGAATCTACTGTGCAGAAGGAGGCCATTTGGCCCAGTGACAACAATCTCACCCAGGCCCCATCCCCATAACCCCACATATTTACAGTCCTAATTCCCCTGACATTAAGGGGCAATTTAGCATGGCCAATCAACCTAACCCACACATCTTTGGACTGTGGAGGAACCCACGCAGACATGGGGAGAATGTGCAATCTCCATACAATCACCCGAGGCTGGAATTGAACCCGGCTCCCTGGCGCTGTGAGACAGCAGTGCTAACCACTGTGCCACTGTGCCATCCCAGGCCATTGTGCCTCCCCTCTCAAATCATCTCGAAGCATTTTTTTAAAAATGCATCAGCTTTGCTTTCTGGACTGACATGATAGAATCGACTAGGTTCAGCGTGCTATACAGTCAAGATCATGTGTGAATTTAGGTCAGTTTCACCCAAGTATCTTAGCACTGAAATTTACTAAAATAGTCGGCAGTGACCAAGTTTCCATTAAAAGATTAGCAGATTTTGATTTATTAAGTTCATGACTTGATATTGGCTCTGACCCTAATTTGCATTTTTGAAGTTGCGTTCTGATCATGTATTTGTCTATGTATATGAAGCTTCTCAGCTCTGTTCTGGACTCAACTTGATGCTTAATGGATTCCAGCAGATTCCAGTTATAGTCAGGTGTTGACCTGAAGTCATCGAATTTAAGGTCCCGTGCCCCAGCACCAGGGAAGATAGAGCGAGGGTAAATTGGGAATGGCATTTTGCACATAAACACCTTTCCAGCTCAGTGGAGTAAAATTCTGGTTGGGTATACAACTTGCTGGGGGGAGATGGCCTTGAGAGGGAATTTATTCATGCCATGAGTGCATCAAGAATTTCTGCATAACCTCAAAATTTCCTCCCAATTAAACCCTAGTCAGGGGAATGTAATAGAATGACTTCTGTTCAGAGTGTGGCAAAAGCTCTGAAAGATAGGACAAAATCTTACTGAAAAATGGCAGTGTGTTGGTTCCAGCGCAAGAAATGACGGTGCCAGCATGTCTTCAGGATGAATCTTATGGCTCATTAGTATTCATTTCTATTCCTACAAGTTTTGTACTGCTCCAGCAGCGTGTTCCCTCTGATTCACTTGCTATGTGATGATTAAACTGCTGCAAGCACTGGAGAGCTCCATATCAACGGCTCCCCAGCACTTGTTCCACATCGACTGCAGGAGATGGCAGCCAAAAAGTCCACACCATGCTTTATAGAGGGGGACCTCACCAGACTGCTCGATGGAGTGGCGCAAAGGTGGCAAGCCCTATACCTCCACTCCAGGAAATGGCTGCCCGTCAGGGTGACGACCCTCACCCTCCCAGTCTGGATTGCAGTGGCAGCCCTGGTCAGTACAAGTATACTATAGAAGAAGGCGAGGCAGCAGTGTAGAAAGAAGATAAATGATCTTCTTCGCTGGGCAGGGTAAGTGAATCACCCCTCTCCCGTCTCCCAATGGGCTCCCTCGCATGCCCATCTCACCCACAACCCTTTCTCTCACTCAGCCACCTTGACCTTTGCCAACACCAGGCACCAGGTTCCCCCCTCCCTCCCACAATCACCATGTCCCCTCAGTAGCTGCTATGCTCTTCACACTCCGGCTACCACACAAGTCCCACATCTGTCACGCCTCATCACCATTTTAAATGTTCACATTCCCACCTACGCTCTCCCTATCCATGTCATTGTTTGTCAAACTAGAGCACAGCAGGCACAGTCAGCTGGAGTCAAACCTGGCTCACACACTTCGAGGAGAGGGCTGCGGAGGAGGAAGAACATATCTGCACTGCTAGTGAAGCGGGGGCAGCAAAGACATGAGAACTCTCAACAGAAATGTTATAATTCCACAAGTCTCCATGTTTCTTCGCATCCCATGTAATGCACTATTGCCATGTGCCTTGTCTTACAGGCCGACCACCAGAACAGGCGGGACCATCCCCGCGCTCCCAGACCCACCGGACTCCAGCAATGCGGAGGGGGACTTCTCCAACCCCACCTTGGAAGGTGCAGGCTTCTGGGTCACTCACTGGTGAGCACCTCAAAACTGATGATCCACAGCAGGTGGAGGCAGTGACATCCCAGGGAACCGTTACTTGGAGGGATGCCAGCGCTCAGGACTTTGCTGACCCCCAGACTGACGATGTGCCCTTGGGCCCGATCACCCCACAGCTGTTGGAGCTGTAAAGGCAGAGTTGCGAGTCTCAGGAAGGAAGGACAGCAGCCCTCCTCAGACTGCAAGGCCAATTGGAGGAGTCCCGTCGCCTGCTATCTGAGGAGATGGTCCATCACTGCAGCTCACCAAGGCCAACACTGCGAGGGTGCCATCTCCAGTGGAGACCTTGATGCAGGACATGCACTCCATGGCAGGAGATATCTGCACCATGGTGCAGAACTTCAACTGCATGGTGGGAATCCATGAGTATCTGTGCCAGAGGATGGCAGGGCTTCTGCCAGGCTACCCCTCCATCCCATGGAGGAGCACGGGAGCCCCTGGGAAACAGAAGGGAAGGGGATCGGCAGGAGTGCAGCCTGGGACCCTCCTGCCAGGAGACTCTGGGCATCTCCAGCCCATTTGACACCCCCCTTCCTGAGAGCAGCACGTCTCCTGGTTCTGACAGCTGTGGATCCTGGGGTGATGCCTCGATGCAGTGGGAGGGTGAGGAAGATTAAGAAACTGTAGGCATTTAGTGGGTACGGGTGAATATAAGCACAATTGCAGTGAGGTCACCATTTTTTTGTGGATGTCTGTCAATCAATTTCACTTTGTTCACCCACAGAGCCTCCAGCCTGTCTGTTTGTGCCACCAAATTTGAAGGAACCACCAGGCTTCCCTGGCCCCTCATCCCTGTGGAATGTGCCATGTCCCCCCTCACCCTCTTGCCAGCCCCCACTAAAGGAGGGTATTCCCTCAGCTGTGATATGGAATGACAGGAACAAGGACACTGGAATACCAACCCTCACAACTCCTTTAAAACAAGGGGTGCCCCAACATGAAGGGTGGAGAAGGCTTGCAAGTGACCCCTTCCTGACCCTTCTTCCCAAACTGTTGATCCTGGGACCCCCAACCCTGAGTTGAACCTATGCGGGTCCCTCAAGTCTCTCTGGTACCCCCCGGAGTAGTGCACTCTGCAGAGAGTGCTGGTTGAATGAGCGCTCACTTCGTAACCCCCCTTGGAGGTGAAGGCGCCAGTTTCATGCTTACGTAGAGCTGTTGTAAATGGCGTCACGCTGGCACCAGCTGAAAATTCTATACAGGTTCAATATCCAGAGGGAGTGCTCGCTACTGACATACTGATGTATCAACATGAGTGTTCTCTGGTCCCGTGGCATGTTTCAGGCCATTCGATCAGCAAGGGGTGGGAAGATCGTCACTCAGAAACTTATCAGCACGAATCATGTCCTCTGGACTTTGAGCACGCACTGCCATTCCCACTAAATTGCTCCCTGTACAAAACAATAGGGATATAAAAAGGATCAAATGCTGACCAAGGCACCAACCTTTCATAGTTATTGAAAAATAAACTTCTTATACTTCAACTTAAACCCTTTTAATGTCATGGAATTCCCTTAGAAGAATGTCTGTGCATCTGTCTAACATAGGCTGCCAGAATTGGGCTGGAGTCTCTGCTGTATCCTAATAAATATTGTTCATTTACCATTAGTATAATGAGCCTTTCCTAGGATTTGAGATGGTATTATTTCCTGGAACACCTGACGAGCCTGTGTGTGTGAGGAAAAGTGTGAGGTTATGCACTTTGGAAGGGGGAATGGAGGCATATTTTCTAACTGGGAAAATGCTTAGCAAATCAGAAACACAAAGGAACTTGGGAGTCATTGTTCAAGATTCTCTTAAGATTAATGTGCAGGTTCAGTCAGCAGTTAGGAAGACAAATGCAATGTTAGCATTCTTGTCAAGAGGGCTAGAATATATGAGCACAGATGTACTTCTGAGGCTGTAGAAGGCTCTGGTCAGACCCCATTTGGAGAGCACTTTGGGCCTCATATCTAAGGAAAGATGTGCTGGCCTTGGAAAAGGTCCAGAGGAGGTTCACAAGATGATTCCTGGAACGAAGAGCTTGTTGGACTCTGGGTCTGTACTCGTTGGAGTTGAGAAGAAAGAGGAGGGATCTTACTGAAACTTACAGGATACTGCGAGGCCTGGATCGATTGAATGTGGAAAGGATGTTTCCACTCATAGGAAAAACTAGAACCAAAGGGCACAACCTCAGGCTGAAGGGACGATCCTTTAAAACAGGGATGGGGCGGGGGGTGCGGGTGGATCTTTCGGGTAGGGATGAGGAGGAATTTTTTCAACCAGAGAGTGGCGAATCTATGGAACTCTTTGCCGCTGAAGGCTGTGGAGGCTGGGTCATTGAGTGTCTTTAAGACAGAGGTAGATAGATTCTTGCTTAATAAGGGGATCGGGGTTATGGGGAAAAGGCAGGAGAATGGGTATGAGAAAATTATCAGCCATGGTTGTATGAACGCGCTAACTAGATGAGTCGAATCGTCTAATCTTCTAATGGTTTTATGGCCTGCTGCACCAAATATCTGCCAGCAGGGATGGGACTGGGGAAGTTTACAGTTGTAATACACTACTTCACAGAAACTGGTTAGATGCCCAATTTTTTATTCTAGTCCCACGCTTCAAGCCACTCCCTTTGCCCTTCAATACTCCTCTTTTACAGACAACAAGGTAAAAACTCTCTTCAAAAAGGATTAACAGCATTGCAAAGCTTTGTGGCCACAAATACATCATTCTAACCACACCTTTTAAGGAAGCCAGTTAGCTCAGTGAACTAGGTGGCTGGCTTCTGCATCAGATTGGTGCCAAACAACATTGGATTCAATCCCAGTTCTAGCTCAGGTAGATTTTAGAGCCTTCCTCCTCACACTATTCACGGTGAAAATCAAGGCACTTTGATGTGGTTTGGCAAACAATCACCGAGGTCCCACCTTTCGGCAGAGAACTCAAGTAAAAAAAAGAACAAGCGTCATCTGTCAAAAGATATCAGTTCTAATATTTACGGAGGAGGTTAGGAGGAGACTGTTTGTTGTCAGACTCCTCAGAGAAATGACTAGCGAGGAAGTCCTGCTAAATTATACAGGACCTCATTTGATTTTTTTTCTAATTTTCTGCTCAGTAACCGGACAGATTGAACGGTTGGCTGGGCGTGGGGGAGGTTTTACTGCTCCTCCTGTCAAATATGCAATTCTGGAAAAGCACTTAGCTGCTGGATTGATAGCTCCCTTTAGCTGCCAGGTTTCCTGAGCCAAATCCAAATGTCTGCTATAATGTAACGCACACAGCTCCATTAACCTATTGGAATTACTGATCAAGAGCAAGTTGGAACATAGGAACATAAGAAATAGGAGCAGGAGTAGATCATTTGACCTTTTAAGCCTGCTCCGCCGTTGAATAAGGGCATGGCTGTTCTGATCATGGCTGACCTGATTGTGGCCTTAATTCCACTGATCTGCCTGCCCCCCCTTAACCCTTGACTTCCCTGTAAATCAAATATCTGTCTAACTTTCCATTAAATTCCAAACATTAAAGACCCCCTGAGAGAAGAAATTCCTTCTCATCTCTGTCCATCTTAAATGGGAGACACCTTATTTTTAAATGGAACCCCCTGGTTCTAGATTTCTCCCATGCAGGGAAAAATCCTCTTAACATGTGACCCCCTCAGAATTGTACTTCTTTCAGTAATTCCCCTAAACTCCAATCAGTGCAATCCCAGACTGCTCAGCTTGCCTTTATAAGGTCACTTCTTCATCCCAGGAAGTAACTTATTGAGCTTTCTCTAAATGATCTCCCGTGCAAATACATTGCTCCTTAAGTAAGGAGGCCAAAAATTATAGTCTCACCAATGCTTCACAAAGCTTTCCTTTTTTCTCAAATTCCTTCTGAAGCTGCTGCCCCTCACCCTAAAACTAAACCATCTCGTGATTGACTTCTGTACCAAAGAGAACACCTGCTTCTTATTCACTCTCTTCTAACCCCTCATAATCTTACACACTTCAATCATGACCTCTTTCAGCCTTCTCTGTTCCGCAGAAAATAATCCAAGCCTCTCTTTGTAGTTCAAATGCTCCATCTCAGGCAAAATCCTGGTGAATTTTCACTGTACCCCATCTAGTGCAATCACATTCTTCCTATAGTAAGGTGACCAGAACCGCACATAATACACAGCTGTAGTCTAACCAATGTTCTGTAAAGCTCCAACATGACCTCCTTGCTCTTATACTCTATACCATGACTGATGAAAACAAGTTTCCAATATGCCTTCTTAACTACCCTATTCACTTGCTCTGCCTCCTTCAGGGATCTGTGAATAAGTACCCCAAGATCCATCTGTTCCTCTAAGCGTCCTAGCACCCTGCCATTCATTAAATATTCCCTTGTCTTGTTACTTCTTCCAAAGTGCATCACTTCGCACTTATCAGGGTTAAGTACCATCTGCCACTACTCTGCCCATCTGACCAACTCATTTACACCTTCCTGTTAACTATGACCTTCTTCTTCACTATTAATCACCTTACCAATCTTGGTGTCATCTGCAAACTTACTTATCATTTATGTATATAACAGACAAAAAAGGGACCCACTGAACTTTGTGATATGCCACTGGACACCAGCCTCTAGTCACTACCCATCTGGTTCACAAATCTATCCTATCTCGTCTCAATCTGCTTCAAGAAGATGATCATCATCCTGGTACCAAAGAAAAGTGAAGCAGTCATCTGGTGGCTCTGACATCCATCATTATGAAGTGCTTTGTAAGGCTAGACACGGCACTAATCAATTCCAGTCTCCCAGATTACCTGGATCCACTACAGTTTGCCTAACGCCGCAACAGGTCCACAGCAGACGCTATCTCCCTGGCCCTGCACTCAACCCTGGAACACCTCGATAACAAAGACACATATGTCAGACTCCTATTTATAGACTACAGCTCAGCCTTTAACACCATTATTCCTACAAATCTCATCTCCAAGCTCCATGGCCTGGGGCTTGGCTCCTCCCTCATGGGATCTGAATCCATTAATTGAGATTAGAAAAACATAATTCAAAAATCCTTTTTGATAACTTTGCATAGAGCAGCCCTGTCATGCTTGCACACAGGGAGCTCTATGTTCTCTGTCCAGGCCTACCACCCACAGAGAGATTGTCAAATGAATGAACTTAATGTTTAAGTGACAGTTCTAAATAAATCTAGTTTGATCTGAGTTAATTATTTCAGGAACCTTCAAATGCAACTTTCTATCTGGGACTGCAGCCAAAATCTTGAAGCCTCTATTAAACTGTGAAATAAATCTATATTTTTGTACATGTTCAACATTACCTGACTTTTGTGTTCAATGTCATAAGAACATAAGAACTAGGAGTAGGAGTAGGCCATCTGGCCCCTCGAACCTGCTCCGCCATTCAATAAGATCATGGCTGATCTTTTTGTGGACTCAGCTCCACGTACCCGCCCACTCACCATAACCTTTATTTAAATTTAAATGTCTATAGATATTTGAGCAAGATCTCCATTTACCTGTCTACGTGCTATGGGAAATCTGGCAGAATTTCTGACATGCAGAATATATATTTAAGAAGGCAAAGCTCGGGAGGTAAAGATAGAAAACAGATGCAGGGGCGGTGTCTCTCAGTTTTGTCTTCAGCCAACTAAATGAAGAACAATTTAAATCTAAAGGGAAGCTATGGCCTGAGTTAGGAACATCTTTGCAAAATGAGAAATATGTTATTGGGATGATTGGCGTTATGAACATGCATTAGAACCATAGAGGTATACAGCACAAAATTAGGACCTTTGGCCCATCATGTCTTAAATCCACGCCCCTGTTAGTTGCATGGGAGCATCATCGGTACAGGAGCATCCCCCAATAACAAATAGCAACGGTAAAATTTTAATTTCATCTTGTGCAGCATAGTACTTAAATAAGAATGGAGTAGAAGCATGGAACCCATACCCCAATGCAGAAGGAAGCCATTTGGCCTACTCAGCCTGCACTGACAACAATCCCACCCAGGTCCTATCCCCACCTATTTACCCTGCTCATCCCCCTGACATTAGGGGGCAATTTAGCATGGTCAATCCACCTAACACACAGAGTATAGAGGAAACCGGAGCACCCAGAGGAAACCTATGCAGATAAGGGGAGAACGTATATTATCTGATTTGAGGGAGTGCTAGGTTGGTGTTCTGTACACAAGATCCACATAAATCCAGTTTGTAAGTGAGACAAAGATTTATTAAATGCTGAAGGATTAACAGGATTGATGAAGAGTTGTAGCTCTAATCGTATTTGACCAACAAATAATTTTTCCTTCTCACCTGCACCTGCTCCACCGCAATCCCCCCTACTGCCCCTCCCCAAACCAGTAACAAATCTTAGCATTCAATGTCCAGGGAACTCAGATACATAACTGCCAGAGAATTCAGACACACGTCCATTGTAATGCAGTTAGGAAAATCAATCCATAGTTTAGTTATAAAGATATGCAATGCTAAGAAAAAATCATTTGGAAGCACAGCCAGCAAACTTGATTGATAGCTATATAATTGGTATGCTTCCAGTAACTAGCATAGCATAGCCAATGGAAGATATTGGATGAATTACTCATAAATTGCAACAATGAGAACCATTACTAAATGGTTTTCCATGAAGAACAATGAAAGAAGACCCATGTTCTTGTGAAATACAATGACGTTTTTTTTACATTCTTGCTTCCGTATAGGCAAAAATTTGGAAATGCTGCTAAACAAAAAAAAAGCACAAAATGCTATTAAAACTGGCCAAATTGACATTGCATTTTGAATTTTTCCATAATTCTATCATAATTCACTTCATGCTGGTTGATTTGCTGTGAAAATGCATAATCTTTTTCACATTGTTTCAGATTTTTCTCTTTTATTCTTATTGACACATGCATCTGTCAGAAGCAGTGGTGCCATTCCTTGAGAAAGAAAAGGTTTACGGGGATAGGAGGAGGTAGAGGGCGTGGGTAAGATACTCTGTCAGAAAGCCAGTGCAGACTTGATGGGCTGAATGGCCTCCTTCAGCAATGTAACAATACTCAGAGATTTGATAGAGGTGTTCAACATTATGAGAAATAGATAGCCAGAAATAGTTGCAATTGTTGCAAGAGTTTAGAACTAGGGGACACGATCTAAAGTGATTGACAAAAGAACTAAAGTTGATGCAAGGAAAATCATTCCTGTGCAGCATATGATTAGGACCTGGAATGCAATGATTGTAAGGGTGATTGGTGGGGATAACTGCCTTTTGCTGCATTGTAATGATTCTATGTGATTCTGTAACCCCTCCCCACTGCCCCCTGAACTATCAAAAAGGTTAAATTTATATATATGTCTCCTAGTTACAGTTGTCTTAGCTGTGTTCTGTCATGATGTCTGCCATGCAAAAGGTAGCTGAAACATTTTGATTTGAATTTATCATCTTCCATCAGCAGGGCTGGCTGGGGGTTACATGTCCTACTGCTATCAAGGGTGACACTTCATAGCCAGTCAAAGGGATGAACAGATGAAACCTAACATTACCTCCCTCACAAAATACATGCAAAGCAGTCCCTTGCCTGGTTGCTTAACCAACAGGCAATGATTCAGAATCACAATCTTTTGGATTTAAAGTACAGGTCATTCTGACGGAGCGACAGGAACAGCCTTCTAATTACAGGTTGACAAAAATTGCTTGAGGTTTCATTGTCGGAAATAGTTTTGTTTAGCTCCCGGCTAACACCACAGTGACTGTGACAGATTACTCACCACCATTTAAATTATTTGATTGAGACAAGGCTGCGAAATGAAGCATGGAAAAGGAGTGAAACCTTTACCACCATTAATTTCCATTGTTTTCTCCAACTTTATTATGATCAAAGAGGCAAATGTTAAGATGCATAAAACACCAATTCAACCCACCTTCTTTGCATCTGGATCCTGATCTGACAGTTAGCCCTGAACATGGATTAAAGCCCAAATGGGTCAGTTGACTATCAGGCAACCAATGGAGATAATAAGCTCCATTTAAAGAAATGAAATCTAAACTGCGGAGTTAATTTTGTTATTTGAGATAAAGCTACAGTCTGAACCAAATTTTTGTAATCGTAAAAACAAAATTTATATTCAAGGATGACCATAAATTCTTATCAAAGAATCTTTATGGTGTACATAGAGACCATCTGGTCCATTGAGTCTGCACCGAATCTCTGAAAGAACATGCCACCCAGGGTCTCCCCTCCACCTTCCTCTGTAACTCCACATATTTATCATGGCTAATCCATCTAACCTATACATAGAACATAGAAAATAGAACATAGAACAGTACAGCACAGTACAGGCCTTTTGGCTCTCAATGTTGTGCCGAACTATGTCCAAACCCAAGATCCTGCTATCCCACTCCCTACATCTTTGGACAGTAAGGGGCGATTTAGCGCCGTCAATCCTCCACCTAACCTGCACATCTTTGGATTGTGGGAGGAAACCGGAGCACCCGGAGAAACAGGGAGAATGTGCAAATTCCACAGAGATAGTCACCCAAGGCCAGAATTGAACCTGGGTCCATGGCACTGTGCGGCAGCAGTGCTAACCACTGTGCCACCATGCTGCACTTTTTTTTAACAGTACAGGAATTTTGTAACTTCAGCAGTTCTGAAGATCAATGACAGCAGTGCAATTTGCAAATTTTCAATGGCCCTTTTCATAATTCATCAGTCTAAGAAGTGCTGTTGACATAAAAATTAATGCCAGCACTGTCCTGCCCAATGAGTGGCCATCAATGTTAGAGTGTACCACAATACTTGCTTACTGTTTGTTTCTGATCACTAATAAAATTGCTGTACAGGAAAATGGAAAGTGCAGGTAATGATGCAGTTGTATCATGTATTAGGACAATTAGCTGTCAGAACAGCAAAGTGCAGCGTAACTGATGACACGTTTGCCGTGCTGCAACGATACAGACCTTGCTGGAACGCTGATTTGAGAGAGCTGAAATTTTTTGTGACTGAGTTAAGCCCTGAATAGCTTACCAAGAGCAACTTCCAGGCTGTATACATCAACAAAATTTGTCCTTATACTGGCTGTTCCTTTGAAACTTATCTAAAATGTCTTAATTGAGAAAATGTAGCACAATTGAATTAATGGCGTCAGCTTTGAAATGTTGGACTGATTGATATTTTTATGGAGAAAATGGTTTTACTAGAGAGAATCTCACTCGTAAGTTACTGTTTGAAACTGAAGCTCTGGAAGGATGAATTTTGGGAGACGGAAGCAGAAAGGCCAAATCGTTACTTTAGCAATTGTTCCTGTTCTACATATCTGCCCTTCCCTGATTCAGTGGGCAAGATTTTCCTGCACCTCCATGGTGTATTTTACAGCGGCAGGAAGCAGTATGCCACTCACTGGTGGCAGCATCTTATGGTCCTGCCATTGCCAATGAAGTTGCCCACTGAAAGCACCCATCACCACTGGGAAACCCATAGCATGGGTGCTCCATTCATGGGATCGTAAGATCTCACCAGCATAAACACCAGCAATCCAGCGTAAATGCCTGGATTTTTGGCCATCAGATTGGGTAGCTCAAGTCATGAAATTTTCCAACTTGCTGGACCGGCCTCAGTCTCAGTGTACAGAATTTTACCTTTGGGACAGATGGATGTCAGATGGTATTGTGTTCACTGACTCTGGATGCTGAGTGCTGGTGGCCACAGAGTGGGAAAATGCTGAGGCAGAGTGGTTAGAAGGCTCACTGCAGTTCTCTAGGACTTCAGCTCATCTGTGTTAGGAGGTTTTAGATCTTCTGGCCCCCAACCCTTACATTTTCTCAACCTATCCATAGCCCTTTACATCTTCCATGCCAAAACACCACCATGTCATGTCCACTGGTGGCTAGGCTGTAAGCCTTGATCAATAAAGACAATAGTTCATCAGGAGGTTCTATTTTGACAACCAAATTGTTGACTTTGATTGACATCTTTAAGTGGTTGTAAGTTGTTTTTCTATGATCTCTTTTGTCAATGTTTCAATGTTTATTTAGACAAGTTTAAGAGCTGCTATTATTTGAAACCTTTGTTATTGGTACTGTCTGACACTTTTGCAGAGGTAAGAACAGCATTGTTTTACAAAAAAAATTTGTCAATGGGTGTTAATATTAGTTTAACAGTTCCAAACTTGCCATTGTTATTGGATGGCACATTGTGCATACTGTGTGATTGAACATGGAAGGGAAATGCTTTGGCACTGACAGCATATGAATGGTACATGTTGGCATTAGATTGGCATGGAAAGATATGAAAGGGACATGAGACCATGGGTAAAACTCATTTAAACATACTTTTCCATGGTCCCTGAATCTAAACTATGGTTCACGACGCATCTCAATTACACGTCATGGAAAAGCTGGCCCATGAAATTTGCCGGAACTAGGAGATGCCTACCCCTGCAACAGAGCTGACCAGGTTGGGAGTGCAGGATGTGGCATCTTTATCCTGCACCAATGAAACTCTAGGGAGTTAGGAATGGGGGCAGGAATCCCTGAATTGGGTTCTACTTAGCATTTTAAATGGCCATGGAGTTCATAAAATCATAGAACCTACAGTGCAGAAGGAAGGCATTCGGCCCATCAGGCCTGCACAGACAACAATCTCACTCAGGCCCTATCCCTGTAACTGCACACCTTCCTAATCCCCCTGACACTAAGGAGAATTTATGGCCAATTAACCTAACCTGCACATCTTTGGATTGTGAGAGGAAGCTGGAGCACCCAGAGGAAACCCATGCAGACACAGGGAGAATGTGCAAACTTCACATACTCACCTGAGGCCGAAATTGAACCCTGGTCCCTGGCACTGTGAGGCAGTAGTGCTAACCACTATGCCATCATGCCTTCCAATATACTTTTGGACTGCTGAAGTTGAATGTATCCCTACCACTATCGAGAAACAGTGAGACTCTGTTCAATTATTTTACAGATATGTAGAATTCTCATATTAAGCACCTATCATTTGACAGTACGACAGCAATAGTTCAAATACTGCATGAGTCAAGCATTACATATCAAAATCCTACATCTTGTTTTCGGAATCAACAGAATGACTAGTTTGTGAATTTCTATTCTTGGTGCCTGTATTATTGTGCCAACAGCTTAATTTATCCGTTTCATTTATTCATGCTTTTCATGGAATTCGGTAACAATTGTGAAGAAAGGGCCGGTTTTTCAAATGATGTCAACATTGTAAAGGACAGACTAGAATTATCTTTCGAACAAAGGAATGTTCTGTATGATACACAGACAGAAACTTCCAAATGTGAGATATCTGTATCACAATTAGGAAAAACAAGTCAATCCACTTAATAACATTCATTAAACAAATGTAGCAGTAACATAAAGGAATTAAATAGGTTTAAAAAACATTGGTCAGTATCCAAAATGAGCAGGCTATGTTCTCAGTTTGTGTTGTCTTATTATGGCAGGTAAGTAATTTGGTGCACAACAGTGGAACTGTCGGTCCATCATCTTTTAGAAAGCAAAATATTGGGATACCGTAAATCTGAAATGAAAACAGAAAATGTTGGAAAAACTCAGCAGATCAAGCAGCATCTGTGGAGAGAGAAACAAAACTAATGTTTTGAGTTCAGCATGAAGTCACCACCAAACACCATCTTCCCCACTCCCAGTCAGCATTCTGCAGGGACCACTCCCTCCGTGATATCCTGGTCCACTCTTCCATCACTCCCAACTCATCCCTTCCCACGTCACCTTCCCATCCATCGCAGAAGGTGCAACATCCGCCCCTTTACCTCCATCTTCCTTGTTGTCCAGGGCCCTAAATATTCCTTTCAGGGGAAGCAGCATTTCACTTCTACCTCCTTCAATTTGGTCTGCTGTATTCGCTGCTCCCAGTGTGATCTCCTCTTCATTGGGGAGGCTAAATGCAGACTAGGTGACCACCTTGCAGAACACCTTTGCTCAGTCTGCAAATGTGACCTCAGCCTTCTGTTAACTTGCTATTTCAACTCACCATCCTGCTGCAATGATCATAAAGCCTAACACAAACTGGAGAAGCAGCACCTTATCTTCTGATTTGGCATGTTACAGGCTTCTGGACTTAACATTGAGTTCAACAATTTCAGATCATGAACTTTCTCCTCCATCTTGACTCTTTTTTTAATTCAATCTTCTTGTTCCAGTGCCTTCCATCGCCCCCCAGTCACAAGGCCATCTGTC
Organism: Carcharhinus amblyrhynchos; assembly: GCF_965287045.1. Lineage (NCBI taxonomy): Eukaryota > Metazoa > Chordata > Chondrichthyes > Carcharhiniformes > Carcharhinidae > Carcharhinus > Carcharhinus amblyrhynchos. Next base: position 79,890,521 of record NC_137331.1, on the reverse strand, counting down.
ACTATTTTCTTAAGTTTTGCTTTCACAGAGCACTGACTATTAACATATTTTGTTATCTTACCTTTGTGTCGCTATCAGCAGCTTCTTTAGTCTTTAATATTACAATTAACACTCCCTTTCTATCATGCTGATGACATTTTTGCTAAATCTCTCCTAGTTCTCACCTAACACTGACCTTTTATTTTGCTCCATCTGCTCTTCTTAAGTGGCATCAAATCTATCACATTTCTCCCTCTCTACGTTCTCAAGAAGAGTCATATGGACTGAAAACATTGATTCTATTCCTCTCTCCACAGATCCTTTGATTTGATTTGAGTTATTATTGTCACATGTATTAGTATACAGTGAAAGGTTTTGTTTCTTGTGCGCTATACGTACAAAGCATTCCGTACATAGAGAAGGACAGAGTGCAGAATGTAGTGTTACAGTCCTAGGTGCTGCCAGACCTGCTGCATTTTTCCAGCACTTTATGTTTTATTTCAGTATACAATCCTTGCCTTGTACAGCAAACCCACTAACTAAATTCCCAAATAAGAGTTGCATATCTATCGCTGTATAACATTCCAAGAACAAGGAGAAAAGCAATTCATCATGGGGAACCATTCAAGATATTTGCAACTCCACACTCCCACAACACACAACATGAATGCGCACATTTTACGAAATGCTCACAGGCAGTACAAAGACACACACAGCAGCATAACATTAATGTTCAAAAGCACAGAATGGAATAAATGCTAATCCCCACCCACTTTACTTCCAACTCTGAGCACATTGCCTGGAAAGGTGATAAATGTGTACACCTGGGTTGATGCTGCGAAAAGACATCAGTGTGGAGAGGCATGCACCTTAATCCTGAATCTCTCCTGACAGCTGAGCACAGGGCCACAGATGGCAGTTTACCAGCAACAGAAATGTCAAGGCCAAGCTGATGAGAGATGGCAGATAATTTGCAACTTTAAAAATGACCTTGGATGTAATTTATTGCTTGATTATTTACTATTTCCCAAATATTTTAAATAGCTAAACCTGAGTACATTACAATAACCATTGCAACCGTTTTTGACAATTTTATTGATGCTCAATGAAAATGATTGATTCGCCACAATACAAGTGGAAGATTGTCCTGTTTGGAACAAAGGGTGCATTTACACTACAATGGCAACACAAAGCAGCCTGTGTCTTATTCAGACCAGCACACCGTAAAGTTTCATAAAGGAGACAATCCCACTGTGCTTCACATTGGTCAGCTGGACTGCTTCACACCAGTGCCAACCTTCTGATATTGGATTTTCTAATAATAAGAAAAACAGGGTTAAACTCTCCCAATGTTCAGAGCTTGCCTGTGCCTCTAATGTTGAATGGTACGATGACCCACTTTTCCAATTGACGTTCCTATCCCAAGGTATTATTGGGGATCAGAAAGTCCAGTGAAGGGCCAGGTAATCATGAAAGTTGTAGTGAGGATAGGAAAAAACAATCTATTTTTTTCCCAGCGGTACAGCGGGAAGATGTGATCAACAACTTGTTTTTGCAAGTGAAGAGCTGCAGATTTTGTACAGGAATGCACCAAAGAATAGTGGCCTTATGAGACTAAAAAATGCAGACAGCATTGAGAGGTCCCAAAGTACCCAGGGAAGTATCACAATCTCAGTTATCTGATTGTAAATGAGGAAAATGGGCTAGAATTGTACGCACCCTGCAAGGCAGTTCTGAGGTGAGGGCAAGCACAAAATTGATTGAATGGGATTCCCCCTGGGGACCCACCAGCCCAAACGCAGATCCAATTTCACACTTGGGCTGGCAGGGCTTTGCGTGGGAAACCCACCCATTCACCTATCCCGACCCTTAAGTGGCCATACTCTGAAGGCACCCTCAGCGTTAAGGCGCACTGTCTTGGGGACGTTAAAGTTCTTGAACTTCTTCCCCCATGACTTCCCCGCCAATGGCAAGATCGCTTCCCTGCCCTCTCAACCCTCTAGGCATCCCCTCCACACCCACTCCAGGACTCAGCTCCAGCAGTACTCCAGACTGCAGTATTGCTTCTGGCCACTCTGGCGTTGTGCCTGACTGAGTTGAAGATCTGTCTGCAAATCCAACAGTGAAATAAAGTTCCACCCACGGCCAATCAACACTCCAGTGGGCACAAAGTGGCAGTGAGAATTCACAAATTGGTAGCTGCCCATTAGGCACCAACTCTTGGGTCGGTGAGCGTTGATTGTTTGCCATTCTTAAAATTTTAGCCATGGTTCGTGGCATCAAGAAGAAGACAATAGTAAATTCTTTTGTTCACATTTGTTGTGGAGTGAAAGAAAAAAATAATGGGGGTGATTCTCTGGCTGTTTCCGCTGGTGGGAACTTCTGATCTCGCTGGCGGTGAACCTTCACTGTGGGTTTCCCAATGGCAAAGGACGTCTTCCACTACCGAGAAACACATTGTAGGGGATGTGGAAATTCTCCCCCATTAATTTGATTTATACAGCACCGTTCACGATCATGGGACATCTCAAATGCATTACAGTCAATAAATTACTTTGAAAGTATAGTTACTGTCACAGGAAACACCAGATAATTTGCAGACAGCAAGGTCCCACACACAACAATATGATAGACTATTTTATAAATATTGACCATGATACTGAGGTTAAGTTGTCAACTTTTCTTGGAAATAGTGCAGTGGGGCTGTTTCATGTCCATCTAAGAGAGCAGACAGGGCTCTGGTTTAATACTGCACTTGAAAGACAACACCTCCAGCTGTACTCCTTCAGTACTACACTGGAGTGTGAGTCTGGGATTTTGTGCTTAGTCCTGGTGTGGGGCTTGAACCAACAACCTTCTAATCTGGAGGCCTACCAATTGACCCATAGTTGTGCAGAACAAGAATGGTTGAACCTAAGATAGGTATTTACATACCATGTGAGCAATGCAGTTTGAACCCTTGTATGCAGTTGCTGTTTTTTGGTCTTCACTATTTCATTGTGCCAAAACTGTATGGCAGATTTCTCACACATGTGGAGGTGGCAGACATGGAGTAGAAATGCAGGTTCCAGCCCCACATACTGTGAATGTGTTTCTAATTTGATTTGATTTGATTTATTAATATCACATGTATAGGTATATAGTGAAAAGTATTGTTTCTTGCTTGCTATACAGACAAAATATACCATTCATAGAGTACTTAGGGGAGAAGGAGATAGTACAGAATGTAGTGTTACAGTCACAGAGTGTAGAGGAAAATCAACTTAATGTAAGTAGGTTCATTCAACAATCTGATGGCAGCAGGGAAGAAGCTGTCACTGAGTCAGTTTGTCCATGATCGCAGACTTTTGTATCTTTTTCTCAAAGGAAGAAAGTGGAAGAGAGAATGTCAAGGGTGCATGGGGCCCTTGATTATGCTGGCTGCTTTTCTGAGGCAGTGGGAAGTGTAGACAGAGTCAATGGATGGGAGGCTGGTTTGTGTGATGTACTGGGCTTTGTTCATCACCCTTTTTGTAGTTCCTTGTGGTTTTGGTCAGAGCAGAAGCCATACCAAACTGTGATACATGCAGAAAGGATGCTTTCTATGGTGCATCTGTAAAAATTGGTGAGAGTTGTATTGGACATGCCAAATTTTCTTAGCCTCCTGAATGGGGTCAGTGGAAACAGAGGATTGCCCTTAGCCCTGCCCTGACTTTAACAACACACCCCCTCCTTCCAAAAATGCACCCTTCGTGGACTGAGGGAATGGGGGATACTTCCTGAATAAAGAGCACTGACACACATAATGACATATCTGTGGCTGTATACCAGTTGATTATAAACTCAATACACTTACTTTGCAAGTAAGCCAAAGCTCATAGTGTGGGTGGTCATTTGCCTGCAATTGCAAGGTTAAATGAGGGTCTTAATTTAAATAAATGAATTTGTTATTTGAATAAAAATTTCCATGCAAAATTACCTATGCACACTGCTAGCACAACATGGATTGAAAATTGCCTGTAGGAAAATTGCAAAGAAGACCATGAGCATGATTTCTTCTTAACTTGAGTCCACAGCTCCTGAAGCTTCACACTTCTTAATTCAGATAATATAAATACACTTAAAGATGTCAGGGAATATTTCAGAATAATGTTATGGAGAAATCAATACTGTAAAGTGCATGAATAAATTAATCATAGATGCCTCTCAATGTTTAGTCCAAGGTCCTTACTAAATATTGTGCTGCAGATAGTTATCAATGGATTATATTAGAACTATGCTAGCTTTAATATTTTGGACCACTGCTTAAAATTGTGACATAGTTCAGCATCATCCAGGTGCACTTTCATTTTAATTTCTGTTCAACATCCAGCAGTTACATTTTTATCAAATATCATCCCTGAGGAAGAATTTTCATTCGTACTTCCATTGAACATAATTTAAGACAAATTGAGTTGAGACGGATAAAGATTGAATCTACATGGAAGTACTTGAAGGGAAGAAAGAATACAACAAATGGCATGAGATCCTTAATTCTGTCAGTTTTAATTTCATGGTCTGCAAAGCACGCTAGCGAAATGCAGGGCATTTTGACATTTGCACAGACCCTGCTGCTTACTGAATGAAGACACATGGCAACTAGTCTAGATTGAGCAACTAGCAAATGCAGCAGGTTATACTAGTTTGCTGGACCAGGAATCTGAATTTACTGCATTTTGTGCAAAATTACTTTGTTCACGATTCTAGCATTTTAAAAAACAAATTAGCATATTTTTTAATGCAGTGCATGTATTCTCATGAAACTCAACTCCACCTCTCTTGACTCCTTCGCTGTTGCTAATTTGTAAAACTGCTTAACCAGCATTCTGTATTGGGTTTCTCAAAATTCCCTACACAGTCACCCAAGGTCAAAATTGGACCTGGGTCCGTGGCACTGTGAGACAGCAGTGCTGACCATCGTGCCCCCGTACCGCACCATTGAGAGTCACTCAGAAGAATCCAGTTCACAAAGTTCTGGATATGAATTGAATAATTTATTTTTCCCTTTTGGTACATCCCCAGCTCTTTGCATATCAACTTAAAAGAAAAATTCATTCGTGGGAAGATGGTATCACAGGCAAAGCTGAAATTTATTGCCCATATCCCAAATTGCTCTTGAGAAGGAAGGAACTATCAGGGGTAGTTTTTGTTCCTGGTGGGAGTTGTGTGGATGGGGGTCAAACTTGACAACCAGCCTTTGACCCTCCACATTGTGACAAGAGACATTAACTTGTGGAATTCATTCCCCTGAGCTTTATTATTTGATCAAATCAAATGGAAAACGGGTTTTTAAACAGCAAGTGGCTGTTTCTGGAGATCTGAAGGAATGGCTGCAGCACGCAACTAAGTGCTTTTGATAAGGCAGGAGAATGGGGATGAGAAAAATATCAGCCATGATTGAATGGCGGAGCAGATTCAATGGACTGAGTGGCTTAATTCTGCTTCTATGTCGTATGGTCTTATACTTTCATATGTTTTGGGAGTGAGTTGCAATCTGGGGAATGGGAAGCTGGTCTAGGTCAGGGAATGTCCAACATTTCCATTAGGGTCTAGAGGAACATTCCTGCTCTTTTTAATCCACAGGGAAATAAATAAGAAAAAAAGTTCCACTTCCTTTTCTCTATCTTTTTTGACTTTTGACTCCTCTTACAGCCAGCTAGCCAAGGTTTCTGTGGAGTACTTTCCAAATTACGTCCTCCAACATCAAAAAGGAAAGAACAACAGTGCATGGGGACAACATCTTGTGCCTTAAAGGCACAAAGCATACCAATTTGAACATATATTACCTTTCATTTGTTGTCACTGTGCCAAAATCCCCAAATACCCAAAATCTGTACCTTATAACTTCACTACATGAAAAGCAGTGGCTCAAGAAGAAGAAAGCTCACCAGCACCTTCTTGAGGACAATTAGATACAGGCAGTAAATGCTGGTTTTATCATCAGAATGAAAAAATATCCTCAGAATGAAAAAATATGTTGGCTTGGCTGAAGCCAGAGCAGCTCCTCTGCACAAGTTTCCAATTAAAATTGTAGTTGAGGCCCCTACGGACATCAGATCCCAATCTGCATGTTTCCAGGTGGATCTGACTACTTTACAATCCATATCCCTCTGCCTGGTAAAAAGAACTGTATAACATTGCAACCCACAGAAAGATATCAGGATCTGAATGGGTACTCGCAACAGCCATTTTAGCTGCCTGGTTTTCAGCAAGAAGATAGAATTGACAAAGTGTCACCTGGATTCAAAACATCAGCTTTGACAAAGGGTCATCTGGACTCAAAATGTCAGTTTTGACGAAGGGTTGTCTGGACTCGAAACGTCAGCTCTTTTCTCTCCTTGCAGATGCTACCAGACCTGCTGAGATTTTCCAGCATTTTCTGTTTTGGAGATAGAATTAATGTTGGCCTGAATATCTTTGCATTGGTCTGGGTTTGCCTGCAATGTCCCTTTACACTTATCATTCATATCTCACGTAACCTTTTCCACTAGTTCAAATTTAATCCTGGACTCAGTTGTAGAGCCTGAAACAGTTTATTAATATGTATAAGCACATTGCCCCCTTTATTCAAATTTCTCTTTACACAGTAACAAATACTTAACCAGATTATAAATGACCATTGCAACACTGGGTTCTGCCATGTGACAAGCCCAGGACCTAAGGGTGACTCTTGTAGATTTGTTAATACTACATGTGGCTGGCTGACAAAGTGAAGGAGCTGGTAAAATTGTGCTCTTTTAACTTTCCCGCAGGCTGCCTTGCTGTTTGAAGGAGGGGAACTACTACTTGCAATACCAAATATCACTTGTTAATCCAGGCCCTGCTTCCATGATTAGTAAGTGCTCTTTTTTGACATCTTCTAAACACAAAAATTGATTAGCGGCTCATGCGAACAATACAATCCTTTGCCAACAATGTCTCAGGTTACACACTCAAATGCTGACTGTAAAATAATCAGAAATACCTCTGTTTGTTACAATTGCATGTGTAGCAAATTCATTTCTTTGAATATTTTTCAATAATTAATAGAACCATTTCAGACATGAGGGAGATGTGAAGCTGAATGAAGCATAATGGATGATTTGTGAATTAATCTCTAAAATTATATGGAAAACATGAATAGAAATGAAAGGTAGTAATGGAGAAAAGTGAGCAGGAAAAATGACAAACCAACAAAAATAAATATTCATCACATTGTTTAAAAATTGTATCAGAAATGATTATTTAATTAAAATTGCGATCTCTCATGGGCAATGGCAATTTATTGCATTAGCAGAGACACTGGGGAGAATAGCAGAGACTAATCAAATATATTGTCTGGGCAACCTTGGTTATAGACAAACTATGCTTCTGCTCTGTTTTGTAACCTAAGGCACTTCGTTTTGCGATGGATGCACTGTTGCAGCCCAGTTGAGGTACACCACCCTACACTTTGCACATAGTGTAGGATTTGCTATTCATGCCAATAGGTAACAAATGAGACAAAACCTCTTTTATTGGCGAGTTATTGGATGCAAGGTTTGAAGAAAGTCTTGCTTTGTTGAGACCATACCTCTTGACAGGGTATTATGTACCTTAAAGATGGTGCAGTAAAGTTTTACTAGGCTGATTTCTAGGATGAGAACACATTGGGTGGGATTTTCGCCCCAAAATCAGAAAATCCCACCCAAGCTTAATAAACCTTTCCATTGTCCACCCCTTGCCTGCTTTGATTCCCATTGTGGGCAGAATGGGAAAATTTGCCCCATTGCATACAATGGGCCTGTACTCTCTGGAGTTTAGAAGAAGGAGAGGTGATTTCATTGAAATGTCTAAAATTCATAGGAATATAGAAACATAGAAGATAGGAGCAGGAGGAGGCCATTTGGCCCTTCAAGTCCGCTCCACCATTTATTATGATCATCTAACTCAATTGCCTAATCCTGCTTTTTCCCATAACCTTTGATCCCATTTGCCCCAAGTGCTATATCCAGCCAACTCTTGAATGCATTCAATGTTTTGGCATCAACTATGATAGAATTCCACAAGTTCAGCGCTCTTTAGGTGAAGAAATGCCTCCTTGTTTCATCCCAAATTATCTACCCTGAATCGTCAGATCGCGACCCCTGGTTTTGAACTGCCCCACAATCGGGAACATCCTTCCTGCATCTATCCTGTCTAGACCTGTTAGAATTTTATAAGTTTCGATGAGATCCCCCTGTCATTTGTCTGAACTCCAGCGAAAGCAATCCTAATTTAGTCAATCTCTCCTCATACATCAGTCCTGCCATCCCTGGAATCAGCCTGGTAAACCTTCGCTGCACTCCCTCGAGAGCAAGAACATCCTTCCTCAGAAAAGAGACCAAAACTGCACACAATACTCTGGATTTGGTCTCACCAAGGCTCTGTATAGTTGCAGTAAGTAGTCTCACAACACCAGGTTAAAGTCCAACAGGTTTATTTGGTAGCACCAGCTTTCGAAGTGTTGCCTCTTCATCAAGTAAGCTCACTCACCTGATGAAGGGGCAATGCTCTGAAAGCTTTTGCTACCAAATACACCTGTTGGACTTTAACTTGGCATTGTGAGACTATTTACTGTGCCTACCCCAGTCCAATGCCGGCACTCCACATCCTGTATAGTTGCAACAATACATCCCTGTTCCTGTACTTGAAACCTCTCGCAATGAAGACCAACATGCCATTTGCCTTCTTTACTGCCTGCTGAATCTGTATGCTTACCTTCAGTGACTGGTGTACAAGGACACTCAGGTCTCAGGTCCCGCTGGACACTCCCCTCTCCCAATTTACAGCCATTTAGGTAGTAATCTGCCTTCTTGTTTTTGCTTCCAAAGTGAATAATCTCACATTTATCCAAATTATACTACATCTGCCAATGATTTGCCCACTCATCCAAACTGTCCAGATCATTCTGAAGGACTTCTGCATCCTCATCACAGTTCAACCTCCTACCCAACTTGGTGTCATCTGCAAACTTTGAGATGTTACATTGTTAAGAGGGCTTGACAGGATAAATGCTGAGAGACTATTTCCCTAAACTGGAGGACCTAGAACCAGGGGTTGTAGTCTCAGGATAAGTGGCCAGCTATTTAGGACTGAGATGAGGAGGAACATCTTCATTCTGAGGTTTGTTGATCATTATAATTCTCTATCCCAGAGCACTTTTGTTGAGTATTTTCAAGAATGAGATAAATAGATTTCTGAACTCCAAAGGGAATCAAGGGACATGAGAATAGGTTAAGAAAGCTAAGGTCAGCCATGATCTTCGAATTGCAGAACAGGCTTGTGGCCAGTATGTGCACTCTTGGTCCTATTTGTTATGTTCCTTAAGAAGTGGCAAATTTTAAAACAGTGCATTGGTGGAATGCAAGCGAGTGCAGGTCAACAAGCGTAGAATCCCTTCTGTGCAGAAGGAGGCCATTTGGCTCACTAGGTCTGCATTGACTCTCTGACAGAGCATCCCACCCAGGCACTTTCCCGTATGCCCACGTAGTTACTCTGCTAATCCCCCTAATTCACACAGTTTTGGACACTAAGGGGCAATTTAGCATGGCCAATCTACCTAACTTGCACATCTATGGACTGTCAGAGCACTCAGAGGAAACCCCCACAGGCCCAGGGAGAACATACAAATTCCACACAGTCACCCAAGGTCGAAACTGAACAGAGGTCCCTGGCAGGGGGATAATTGATGAGCAGGTCTTGAATTTAGTTAGGACAGGGGTAGTAGAGTTTTGGATAAGCTCACGTTTATGAGACATGGGAGGTTGACTTTGGTTGGCTAAGCTCTGAGAGTGATGAACCAACCAATGCTGACACAACTGCAGAGAGGAGTGCGATCATCTTCTGATTGGGAGATTTATTACCTTATAATACTTATTTTTTTCTTTAGCTTTTCAATGCCAATGTGTTTATCTTTTTCAATACCTTTGTGTTTATCTATGGATGGTCAAGAGGCACGAAGTGCATAACCATTTTTTGGCTTTGATGCTATGAATGGCTGTGGTTGATTGACACTTTTTGACATTATAAGCTGAACAATGCTTTTCACAGATTTTCAAAGCCACAGTTTATTGTGTCAGTTTAATGACCATTTCAAAGTCTTACCCAACTTGCCAGCATTTCCTTTGTTCTGTACATGGTGTATGCTGATAGAATGGGCATGGGAGATACATGCAAGGGGGTAGGGTGGCATGGAAGGGGTATGGGAGATATGAAGGAGCATGGAGGCGGCATTGGAATGTGGGATATATGGAACAGGCATGCAACATTTGAGGAAGCAAGGAGGAACATGGAGGGAGGGAGGAGGGGTTTGAGGCCTGACTGTCATGATTAAAACAGGGCTGATGTCCCAGAAATCAGAAGCAGCCCTTCAGACTTGTCCGCCTTGATATCCACTTGCCTCCATTGCCATCTCGGAACAACCTCCAGGGGGGCAGGCCTGACTCTCTTTCTCCTTAAATGTAAATAAAGTGGATGGGAGCACCCCCTTAAAAGAACCATGTGTATGCAGCCAGGAACTTTCTGCTGTTTCCTTCACAAGAATCCAGCTTTAAATCTTCCAGATGAGATTATCCTAGTTAATTACTGGTAAATCTTCTGGTGCTCATCTCCAAAATGTCTCTTTTTTGGGCTCAGATGAGCATTAATTGTGGCACCATCTATTTCCTATGCCAGTTGACCTCTGAGTGAGTTTGCCAATTTAGCATTCCTTTAAACTGTGGGCGTATTGCCATTAAGAACTGCAAGGAGACATTGATTTTACATGGAACCTTTACTGAAAGAGATGAGACTGCTTTCCTGTAAGTTTGATCTGCACAAGAACCCAGACGGAAGATGTAAAAGGATGGCATGTGATCCCGCAATTCAGTTCCATCTCTGTACATGAGAGAAATGCTGAATAAAAAGGCCTCATCTTTCATTGTACTATCATCAGAAAGAATGTACTTAAGTTTTGAATTTTGGTTTGGTTCTGAGGCAATAGCTGAAGGCTTATATGTTAAAGCATAGAGTTTAAATGAAAAAGGAGATGGTCTGCCATGTGTCACATGGAATACTCAAGAGGAGGGAAGCAAAGTTGTTTGATGGAATCACTGTCATGGGTATACTTGAAGAATTCAATTCATCGTCAAATCTCTCCAGGATATGTTAACACCTTCAGTTACTGGCAGCCAAACTATGAGTTACAGAAAATGTACTTCAGCAAAAACTATTAAGACTTGAATTGTTACCAGATACTACATCTCAGACCAAAGTAATTCTTTTTTATGCATGGCGAGTGAGGAAGAATGAATAAAAAACCCTTTTTCCAAACTCTAGTATATAGTTCTGAAATTGCGTATCAACCTTTGTTCAGATTTCCCTGGCAAGTTTTCTTTTTGCCTTAGCCCAATATTCCGAAGTTGATAACTGTGGCAGTTGAGTGGGTGATTTGGAAGCTAAAGCGCAAATCCACAGAATCCCTATAGTGCAGAAGGAGGCTATTCGGCCCATTGAGTCTGCACCAACTCTCTGAAAGGGCATCTTTCTCAGGCCCTATTTCCATAACCCGGTGCATTTACCATGGCGAATCTTCTCAACCTATCATCAATTCTCCAATTGATCTCCAATTTTCTCTTGGGCCCTAATGCTACCAGTAGGACATTTTTCATTTTGACTTATCATGTGCCTTGGCTTTCTAAGTCCTTAGACTTTGGCCTTTCCTGATCTGCAAGTTAGCAACCATCAGCTGTGATGTGTGAATGCTTTTCCATGTTCTGCATCCCTTTAAAATGTTTTTTCTTAAAATCTCAGCCTTTATGTTTTTATCTCAGCCAACGTCACTCAGTATTGGTTTAATTTGTTGAAGTTAAATGATAATAATTTTGTGAAATAATATGAATTAGTCAAACCGATATCAACATAAGTTTGAAGGGACGATTCTCCCAAAAAAATTCTAAGTGTTAAATTTGAATAAAAACTGAAGTAAATCACACTTATTTTCAGTGGAATTTCAAAATGAATCTCCCACACTCTGTGCATTGCAGAGTGCAGTGGCATGAATCAAACTCAAAATCAGTGGGTGGAGCTTATTTCTGCTGGCAAGGCCGGCAGCATAATGCTGAGCAGGCCACTGTACGTGCACTGATCTGTCAGTGCCGAGTTCGGTGCATGCCCAGTAGCCCACACTGTAAACCTTCCGATTGATGGTCAGCTCGATCGCTGGCCAGCCCTAAGATCCCTGCATTACTGGTCACGCGTCTTTCCCATGGCCCAATCACTGGCCCCCCCCAAAGATGCCCAGCGGGGTTTGGCCACCAGCTCCCCGCAAGTAGGGAGCTACTATAAACCCCATTGGAGTGAAGGAGTTCTGGTGTGTGGGGAGGGGGGCTGGGGAGAGGATAGCAGGCCAGGAGATTTCAGTTCCGGACCCGCTAATGATATTAAAATTGCATTTAAATTGAGATTTAAGTAAATTATGCAGCTCTGCGCCGATTTCTGGCACCAGAAATCTGACTGACGGAATTGCCCAGAAGTCATGGTACCGAGCAGGGAGCTTGCTAAATGGCCTCTGCTCGAGTCTCCAGGCCTGCTGCGCCTCAAAAGCAGCACAGTGGGCTGGGAGAATCGCCCCCTGAAACTTTTCACTGGATTATATCTATTTAAAATTCACACCACTTCATTGAATTGTATTTTCAAATGCAAAAGCATGAAAGGGAATTTGTGAAGCATGAATAAAAAGTCTCTGAAACACCCTGATTCCCTGAAAACTGCACCATCGTGAAGAATTACCTGCAATAGAGATTAGCGATGACACATTAATAATCTTATTATTGCTTATACTTTTGCATTTTGGGAAAAGGATTAATAATTCAGAAAAAGTATTCTATATGATTGCAGCATCACAGTCAAATGACAGCCCTCTTCTTAAATGTAATCAAAATACCACAAATAAGAGGCGAATGTTACAAAACGACATGAAAATTTGTACAAGATGTTGCACCATGACATAACACAGCTCTGTGGAAATTGCAGATGTTAATTAGCGCTTTTTATCAGTCGTTCTAAAAACTCCTTACAGATGCAGACCTGCCATGCCTGACTTTCTGTGCATTTCATCTCGAGAAACGTCTGACGGCAGAATTAGTCATTGTATATTTCTTGGTGTTCACAATAAAACCCGCACTTTGTACAGACAGACAGCAAAGATGTTCACCCATTTTAATGCAGTGATTTATTTATCTGTCCTAAATCTGCAATGGCTAAGGCAAACATTTGGACCACCAAATTTCCATCCGGGCAGGAACTGCACAGATCGCAGACAGGGATTTGAAGGCGGTGAGGAAACCGGTTGCTCTTGGAGCAGTGATGGTCAAATAGCTGTCAACCCCAACTCCAATCCAATCCCCCTCTTCCCCTAACTCCCTATCTTTCATACCGTACGTCCTGTGTGTCTGTGGGAATTCCCAGGTTAGGCTGTGAGCTCTCCCAGTGTGGGCTTCAGGTGCTGATGTGAATCTGTCAGAAATCTGATAGAAGTGTCCCTAACCCTCAACAGCAGTGGGCAGCCTGCTTGAAGACTTCGTGAAAATTCTTTTAAAAAAAATTATTCTGTATTTCATTTGAACGGATTGTTATTTTCCAGAAAGTCATTTTGTGAGGGACGATACTGAGCCAATCTTTACTTAGTCTTACATTTATTTATAGAATGCAACATTACATGAATACACCTCCTAACTCAGCAACACTGCAGTTTCAGCAAATATCTTTTGCTATGTACTCAGACGTAACCCCACTTAATGCCAACCAGCGATTTACAACTAAACACAATTACTATACAACAAACACTGAGATCTACATAATTAATACATCTGTATTTTTAGTAAGTGATTGACTTTCAATTAATAATCATATTAGTAGCAGGCATTGGGATTTAATTCCAGCAGCGGAGGTGCCCTCACATACCCAACTCAAGAACTAGTGGGAGTCCTGCATCGCTTCTGTTGGGGAGGTACAATGCTTTCAGGAACTTAGCTGGCCAGCATTGGACCTTCCATGCAAGCAAGGCCCCAGTGGGGTGAAGATCCTGCCCCAGAGAGCTACCCTGGCCAAAGAGAGACTGACAGCTCTCCATTGCTGGCAGTACCATGGGAAGCAATGGGTTCTCTAATGCTCAGCCTGAAGATCACTGCTGGATCCCTGGCCACAGGTGTCTGGGGAAAGATGGGGTTCATGATAGAGGAATCGTTGGAGGTGGGGAGCAGGGGTGTCTGAGGTAAGGATGGATGTGGCTTTCAGCAGCCCACTGCTTTCCTGAGACCAGGTCCCTCAGTCAGGAAGGGAGTGCCTGTCAATGTTAGGATTCCCCTTTGAGGCCCTTGGCAAAGCTGACAGGTCTTTGGGAGACACGGAAGGTCCATGTTAAATCTCTAAACTACTGCTGAATTCTGGTGGGCTTGGATAATTGCTGTCAAATGACATATTACGGGCCTAACTGGCAACCTGCTTGCAGGCAGGATGCCCACATCGGGCTCAATTCCCATCTCAGGCCTTTCCCTCCCACAACTTAATGTGGGACAGTTCCTGACACCGGGAATTTGATGTGTGTGCTCCTACTTGATTCTTCTGGCTCCATCTTGCCCGCTCTTGGGGGGTTCAACTAACTATTGCCCACAGCACTAGTTATTTTCAACGGCTCCATGACTAAAACATTTCAGTATTTAAGGGATCTGACAACAACTCTATTTTGTCATTAAAATTAAGCTTAACTTTAATTTCTCTAACTCCCTCGCCAAAATGTAGCACTTTCTAGTTGTCAACATAGTTATCATTTGGCCTCCTTTTGAGATTTAATGACAACAGCACTGAATTTATTCCCCACAGCTGTGAACTTGACATCACGGAAACTGCATTGAGATTCACACTCATTTTCCAAAAGATTTCTGTCGCAAAAGAAATAGAAGAGGTTTCATCACTTTTGATCTGTTCTTATTTATGTATAAGTACTATAACAATATTAATATATGTATTACCTTTCCTATCATGCAGTGAGTGGTAAGCTTGTCATGTAAACCAGGCAGTTATGTTGTTTTCTTTTGGCTGTGGCAAATTTCTCAGAACTTTCCCCCATTTCTTCTTTTGAAAATGAAATAATCCATCGAATGTAGGACATTATAATATATCAGCACAAAGGTTGGAAGCTTCTAACCAGGACCTGACCAATTCCAAACTTTGCTCCAGTTTACTCTGATAATAAATGATACAGAAACTTCATTATTCACTTTTTACTGAACTGGGGCAAGATTATTTTAGGAACTGAAAGCTAATGAGACCTAAAATGGAACATTTTGACTTTATGTTCAAAAACCTGAATTTTGTACAGTTGAGATCTTTTTGGACAGGATATGGTAAAGACACTACTCCAGAGATATTTGAAATGTTGCTTTTTGTTGGCACACAAATGTTAAGCCATTGTGATGGTGTTTTTGCGCTATGTAACATCATCGGAGTCATTAAGTGGCAAGTAACTTGAACTCAGGAATTCCATTGTTATCATGGTTGATGCAGTTTTGAATATCGTTTTACAATATTAAAATATTTATGTGCAGCTGAAAGATATCGCCCTCTCATTGCAACACCAATGAACAAGGTGATTATGGTGTAATTGGATTATGAACATAATTTATTTTGGAAATTTCTGACCAATTAAGATAATTGGTTGCTTTGTAACACAAAAGATGTGTTCTTCTAAATGGATAAGCTTAACTTTACCTTATGTAACCAGAGCCTATTTTCAAACAGCGGCTTAGCTGTACCAGAACCATTCAATGGATTGCAGTGAGTTCTGCCAGATTTAAAATGGCAATTTCTGATGTATCGAGGTGTAACTTAGTGGACGATGTATCTTATATCAACCAATTATTCAAATGTGACTGGAAATAGGCCATGTTGAACGCAGATTTGAAAGTACCTTCCTCAGGCTGGAAATAATGTACACAAGTTCTTTTAGTCTATTTACTATCTATTGAAAATGTCAACGTCCATTTGATGAAAGAGTGATTCCTGTGTTTTTATTCTATATCGTAAGACGTCTCACAACACCAGGTTAAAGTCCAACAGGTTTATTTGGTAGAAAAAGTCACTAGCTTTTGGAGCGCTGCTCCTTCGTCAGATAAGCCTTTGCTACCAAATAAACCTGTTGGAACTTTAACCTGGTGTTGTGAGACTTCTTACTGTGTTTACCCCAGTTCAACGCCAGCATCTCCACATCATTTTTATTCTATATGCAGATCGTTTGTAATCGCTTTTTCAACAGAAAACAAACTGCACAAGGAAGTTTGTCTACCTTTCCCTGTATTTCTTGAGAGTATCCAGATCTTTATTCATAGCAATGCTCATAATCTCTGGACTGTACATCCATTATGAAAGATGTCTTCAATTTAAGCAGCTGAAATGTAGAAGCCACATGGACACCAATATTTACAGGGAGCTGAAGAGGAAGCAGCAATGTCAATCAAAAGTCAGGAAACTCAAAATACCAGGAATAAAGCAGCCGTGCTGAATTTAATGGCAGGTTGCATTATAATTATTTTAAATTTTGTTTCCCACTCAACATTTGGCCAGATTGAGAGGTTGGCCAATTGTCTGTCTGACAGGAAACCTTGCAGTAGGCAACAATGGGAATTGCTGGGCAGGGTCTCCTGCAAATAAAAAGATCGGAGGTCAGATTTATTTGTTCCTGGGATGTAGGCATCATTGGCAAGGTTGGAATTTGTTTCCCATCCCTAATTGCTCTTCAGATGGTGGTGGAAAGCGGGCTCCATGAATTGCTGTAGTCCGTGTGATGAAAATATTCCTACTCTTTTAGGGAAAGAGTTCCAGGATTTCAGCCCAGTGTGAAGGAACAGCAATAAATTTCCAAGTCGGAAAGAAGCGTGGATGAGAGGCAAACTTACAGCTGGTGGTCTTCTGATGCGCCTGCTATTTTTGCCCTTCTAGGCAGTAAAGACCATGGATTTGGGAGCCTTGCTGAGCTGTTGCAATATATCTTGTAGGTGATAGGCACTGCAATCAAGTTGCATCATGGTCGAGGGAGTGAATGTTTAAAATGGTGAAAGTTGGGTTCTCAGGCAAGCAGGTTGCTTTGTCCTGGAGCTGCACCTATTCAGCTATGTGGAGACTATTCTATCATATTCCTGATTTGTGTTTTTAAGACGCAAAGGCTTTGGGGAGTCAGGACGTGTGTCTCTTGCGTCAAAATTCCAAGCTTCTGACCTGCTGTTGTAGCCACAATATTTATGTGGCTGTTCCAGTTAAATTTCTTCTTCATGGTTGGAAATTTGCTGATGTGAACGTCTTTTAATGTCGAAGAAAGATAGTGGCTGGATTCTTTCTTGTTGGAGATGGTCGTTGTCTGGTATCTGTGAGACTCATCACTTATCAGCTCAGACCTAAATGTTGTCCATGCCTTGCTCCATGAACCTTGCTATATTTGAACCATAGTTGAAAAATATGGCAATACTGCTGAACAATGCCAGCCAAAAGAATCACTTCTGAGCAGCAACATCCTTTAAAAGGTACCTGGATGAGCACTTGACATGTCATCATATTCAAGGCTATGGGACAAGTGCTGGGATTAGGTGGGAGGTCAGGTGTTCCTTGCGTGTTGGCGCAGACTCAATGGGCCGAAGGGCCTCTGCTGCACTGTATGATTCTATATGAATTTAGAAAATGAAAACAAATTAAGGTATGCTTATTGTACTTTCCTATCTTGCACCTTAACTGTAAGGACATTAGGTAGAATTCTCCCAAAAGAACATTCTAAGTGCTGAATTTACGTAAAAACGGAAATAAATCACTCTGTTTTTTCAGCACGACTTTCAAAATGAATTTCCCACAGTCTGCATCACAGAGTGCCTGAGTGTGAATCATGATGAAAAGCTGGGGGCGTGACTTATTCTCACTGGAGAGGCCAGCAGCATAGCAGCCCCGACTCCCGCTGCCCCTCACCCCACCCCCCAATCCTGATGGCCGGCCCAGATCGCTGTCCACCCTCCCTCTGTCCCTGATCCCGAGTGTGGAGAGGCAGTGGGATATCCCACCCTCATCAATCGCCCCAAGAGGACCCACTCCCAATAAGCCCTGCTCCCCCTCTGGCCCTGCCCCCTTGGTACTGTCCGATGCCCGGTGGGCATTGACAAGGTGCCCCCTGGATATTGCCACTTTGCCCCTGGGCAGTGCTGGGGGCCAGGCTGGTACTGCCAAGGTGGAAATGTCTAGGGGGCAGCCCTCTTAGCCCCGACCTCCGAGGGGGCCTCCATGGCCTCCTTCATTCCAGCGGTGTCCATCTGCCAGCTTCTCATTAGTGGGGAGTTGTTGTAAACCCCACTGGAGCGAAACACTGGTGGCGGTGGGGGAGAGACTAGTGGGCCCAGAGAGTTCAGTCCCAGACCCACTAATGAGATTTAAATAATGAGTTAAATATTTTAATCAGCTCCATGCCGATTTCTGGCGCAGAGCTGATGATGCCAGAAATCCGGCAGCCAGAGATGCGCAGAGGCCATGGTGCCCAGTGGGAAGCCTGCTACACGGCCTTCAATTATGTCTCTCAGCCTAATGCCCTGCTCGGGCAGCTCAGCAGGCTGGGAGAATCACCCCCATTATGTCAAATTGGGTCCAAAAGATATCAAGTATTTTCTGTGAAATGGCTTTTCAGCACTTTTATTGGTGTTAATGGATCATGATTTTTAAAAATCACAGTCATAAAAGATGTTCCTGCTTACCTTTGCAATCTCAACCCCCAGCCATGGGCCAACCAGTACATGATCACAGTGAAAGCAACAGAATCAAAGTAAATTTAATTGTGCCACTTTTTTCAGGATGCATTAGATAATAAATGATTATTATTATCTTCTATGTGCCACCTCGTTTAATAGCTCTATTAATGTGCAGTGCAAACTGCAAAAAAGAAAATAGGTTTTTGTGTTAAGTATCTTGGTAACACCTTTCTGTTCCAGGCTGTTAGAACAGAAATAATGGATGTGACAACTTTGAACGTGCCTCTTCCAACAGTTTATGAGTTTCTTACAATGGGTGATCATTTATTCCAATAATGGATAAATCTGTGTTGACAGAAAGTTCTCTGAAAAATTTAGCAAATGTTCACTTCTAGCTTACATGTTTAATGGATCTCATGGTTATTTTGGGAAGCCAACCAGGATACTTAAATAAGGCCCACAAGTTTGGCGCAGAGCCCAGTGCCTGGACAGACTCAAAATGGGTCATCCACTGCTAACTGGCTATGCTCTGCACCTTATTAAAGCATGAAAAATGGCCCCAATGCTTACCAATTTACACACTGGAACATTAATAGCTGTTGTATTCTAGTATTGATTACTGCTGTGTAGGAAGTCTGTTGGCATAGTTAACATTCTACAGAAGTAAACAATATGGAAGACAAATAATTATCTTTGTGTTGGACCCCACTGTGTTACATTATACTTCCTTTTGGAAAATGCACCAAAATTTGTTAGAATACTCGTGGAGATATTTTCAAACATATTCCTCTCCCGACATTGGATTTAATAGAATCGTAGAATCCCTGGAGGCTATTTGGCCCATTCTGACAGAGTATCTTATTCAGGTTCTCTCCTCTCTATAGCTGTACATCTTCCTCTTTTCCAGTCCACCTTACTGTGTATATGGGTGTGAGATGTTGCAAACACGCCCCCTCCCTCCTCACTCTGGGTTTGAATGTGGATAAGCTAACCTCTTGAATTAATCATTATACTGGTTTGCTGCCAGATATTACTAAATTGGATCACACGAACTGAGGGTTTGGGGAAACACCCCACAGCCTACTTTAAAAATACTTCAAAAACACATCCACTTATGGACAAAGAGAGAGTTCAAAAGTTCAGTTTCTCTCTCTCTCTCTCTCTCCTGTCTGTAACACTGATATCAATAGACAGAGTGAAATAAGATTTTTTTTAATATTCCAGACAGTTTTATCAGTGTCAGAGCACTGACAAAGGGTCATCTAGATTCAAAATGTTGGCTCTATTATCTCCCCACAGATGCTGTCACACCTGCTGAGATTTTCCAGCATTTTCTGTTTTTGCCCCATCCATTGACTCTGTCTACATGTCCCAATGCCTTGGAAAAGCAACCAGCATAATCAGGGAACCCATGAACCTCCAACATATTCTCTTCCACCTTCTTCTATTGGGAAAAAGATACAAAAGTCTGAGGACACGTATCAATCAACTCAAGAACAGCTTCTTCCCTGCTGCCATCAGACTTTTGAATAGACTCACCTTATATTAAGTTGTTCTTTTTCTACACCCTAGCTATGACTATAACACGACATTCTGCACTCTCTCCTTTCCTTCTCTATGTATGGTATGCTTTGGCTGTATAGCACGCAAGAAACAATGCTTTTCACTGTATACCAGTGCATGTGACGATAATAAATCAAATTAAATCAAATCAAAAGAAGTTATTTAAGGGTGTGACAAAGGAGATTGATAGCAGCTCAGCAGTGGGTATGGTTTACTTTGATTTCAAGACAACCTTTACCACAGTTTCTGTGAAAAGGTTGCTGCGGAAGATAAAGGAAGTGGGCATCAGTGGAAATAGTTTGCAATGGTTATCTCATCTCATTTAAGACAGA
This sequence comes from Carcharhinus amblyrhynchos, assembly GCF_965287045.1. Taxonomy (NCBI): domain Eukaryota; kingdom Metazoa; phylum Chordata; class Chondrichthyes; order Carcharhiniformes; family Carcharhinidae; genus Carcharhinus; species Carcharhinus amblyrhynchos. Next base: position 79,869,877 of record NC_137331.1, on the reverse strand, counting down.
GGTGGGAAGAATTGTTTTCTCTAAAATTTATGAGTCTTTGGAACTCTGTCCCTGAGAAGGCAGTGGTAGCAGAGTCTTTGAATATTTTTAAGGCAGAGTAAATAGATCCTTGATAAGCAATGGGATGAAAGATTACTGGGGAGAGGCAGCAATGTGGAGTTGAGATCGTAATCAGATCAGCCATTAATTTATTGAATTGCAGAACAGGCTCAAGGGGCCAATTGGCCTACTCCGGTATATTTCGTGTTTGTTAGCAAATAGGACCCAGAGGTTGGCGGCAAAAGGTTGTCTTCCTCAAGAATGTCACCAATGGATGCTGGCCTTGGACAGGGGTAAGCACAGTAAGAAGTCTCACAACACCAGGTTAAGGTCCAACAGGTTTACTTGGTAACACAAGCTTTCGGAGTATCACTCGTTCTTCAGGCAAGTGAAGAGTTGTGTTCACAAACAGGGCTTATATAGACACAAACTCAATTTACAAGATAATGGTTGGAAAACGAATCTTTACAGGTAATCAAGTCTTAAAGGTACAGACAGATGAATGGAGAGAGGGTTAAGCACAAGTTAAAGAGATGTGTATTGTCTCCAGCCAGGACAGTTAGTGAGATTTTGCAAGCTCAGGCAAGTAGTGGGGGTGACAGATAGTGTGACATGAACCCAAGATCCCGGTTGAGGCTGTCTTCGTGTGCGGAGCTTGGCTATCAGTTTCTGCTTGGCGATTCTGTATTGTGCCGCGAAGGCCGCCTCGAAGAACGCTGACCCGAAGATCAATGGAATGTCATGGGGCCTGTTTTGGGACCTCCCATGTTTTTAGCGGATAAATGATCTGGAGTTTGGAGTCATAAACACAGTGGCTAAATTTTCAAATATAAACCCTAAAGTAGGCTGCCAAGCTGAACCAGATAAACTGCAAAATAATTTGAGTCTACCTGTGAACTGGGCAATGATAACAGTTCAAGTTCAATATAGAGAAATTCAAAGGGCTTCACGTGAGGACAAAAGTGCAATAAGTGACTTACTTCAATGGAAAAAGAATATATATATATGGAAAATGAAAGTAAAGTGAGAATCAGATTGAAAATAAATTGAAGCTGTTACAAAAATGCTTAGTGGCAGTGAATGAAGCAAATCAGATCTTGAAACATATTTAAACATCAATATTGAGCTGAAATAGTGAGATGATTGATGTCCCTGCCTCAAGCTGAGGCCAGTTGGAGGCTGCCAGTTCCTCCTTGTCAGGAGCACCAGCTGATGGCAATGTGCCTACCAGAGCCTTTGGATTATCAATGGATTCCAGACCAAGGGTGAGTGAGGACAGGATGGGGTTGAGAGGAGGACATCATGGAAGAGTGGGCAAAAGGGATTCATAGGTGATTGCAGGGGATTAGCTTTCAATCCCCCCCCCTTTCTATTAGCAGGACCCTTGATCAGACACAGAGTGCCAGACTACAAGGGGTCCTCTGCAAGGGCCACTGGCAGAACCAAAAGTTTGTTAGGTGACCTTCTGAGGGTACAAGAAAGCTGTGCAGTCTTCATTTAATCCCTGAGCAATGTCTAAAATGTGAAGGTCGTTGGGATAATGAGTGTCCATTGGCTCATTAATGACCCTAACTGGCACAGAATCAGAGGCAGCTAGGAATCCCAGGTCCGCTCCTTCCACAACCCAACTTAATTGGGGTTTGCTGCTGTAAGGGAAAATCTCCCATGATAAAGTCAGTCTAGTCACCATGTTTTCCACTGCAATGGGATGTATTAAATCCAGCACATATCTTTACAGAGATTAATCCACAAATGGGGAAGAGATAAATTTCAAATTATAGGCAAGACATTATCATTTAACATTTTCAACAACATTGATTTATGGAGAAGTGTGTTTCAGAAGTTCAGACACAGGTCAAAGTGCTCCCACATAATTTATCATCCATTATAATTAAATTACAAAATATTGGGTGGTATACTCACCAATGTCCCCTCCAACCTCTGTTTGCTGTGCACAGCTAGCTTGCTGCAATCCATGGTTCCTTCAAGAATAATGTGCAGTCACACTTGCACCTATCTGAAAGGAAACTATGTTCACATTGTGGCACATTTCTAATTGCTGCATGGCCACACGCACATGCAGTTTAGAGGGAACTTTGCTGATTGCTGTGATTTAATTCCCAATATATGCTTCACTTGTACAAAACTGTACCCCGGGAGCACTAAATGTTTTGTTGACCTATGATTCTGTCATTGGGATAAGTGAGCTTAAACCTGAGTACCCTGGACAAAAACAGTCTCGTGTAACAACCCCAAAAATAAACGGTTGCTCAGAACTAGTAAGACATTAGATAAAATGTTCCCTCAGCCAAAGTGAAATCCTTATTAATTTGTAAATTCATTCGTAAATTAAAAGTGAAAAATTGAAACAGAACCTGCACTAAGCAACAAGAAATTAAATTGTCAAATATATTTAAGTATGAAAAGTAAATTGGTGGCTTTTGGAGAGTTGAAATGCACTGAATAATACAACTGCTAGTGAAGTCAACATTTTGCTGCTCTTGAAATGTGTGGTAAAACAAATGTGCCATAGCAGGGGAGGATGGATTTCAAGTCGTCACTTATCTTTTCTACAACCATCAAATCACAGATTTATTATTGATATTTTAATACTTGTTAAAGTGATCTTATGAGGTGAAAGTGAGCAATCTTGAAGACCTATTCAACAATTTATTAATTATTATTAATTATTGCTATGGCCATACAATTATAATGAATGTTTTCTTTGTTTGTTAGATCTGCGAGATGATCCAAAGTATGCCGCTGGCTATACTTTGCTCTGAGCACAGTGAGGAAAGAATTTGTACGTGCAAGTTTGTGTTTCCTGGTCAGTGAAATTCAAATTGTCGATATTGAAAGAGTGTAAAATGATTCACAAGTAATTTCATAAAATAAATAGATGTTTAATTCAATGATCAATTAAGGTTTTTAAGATCTGTTTTTGCAACAGGCAGAAATATCATTACATCTGCAAATCCCAGGCGGTAAGGAATCACCTGCCAGAGGTGGTCTTGCACCTTTTGGCTTTAACATACACAGAAGTCACGTCAATTATTGACTGCTGCTTGATAGTGACACATTTAAATTGATGTGTGTCTGAACGTGCTTAATGTCAACATGAATGTGATAATAAGGCACGGTTTTCAGAACTTGACAGTCAACATTGGTGGTGTTACACCCCGTAAGGATGCATTTATTTTATTCTAGGATGCTACTGATAGGTGTTGAAAATTAAATTATATTTCACTCCAGTGAAAACCGATCAAAGCGGGAATGAATTATCACATGCTTTGACAATGAAGTTAAATGGATTGATTTTCCATTAGTGCCTTGCTGGCTCAGAGCCTCTTCCACTAGGAGCTTTTCTGCATGCACATCGCACGTGGTTTTCTCCCTATGGCATGCAAGCAATCTTTTGACATACATTCCTGGAGGGCAAGGCTCCATGCCAAGAGTGTGAAGCTAATAATTTATTCCAAAATGACTGGTTTTACACTTAGGTCCTTGCACTGACCTCAAAATATGTACACATGTTCAGTTAATCTGTATACAAAGTTTAAAGTACATAAATTTGTAAGAGTAGATAGAATGAAGAAATCATGCTACAGCCATCAAGCGTTTTCTTCCTCCAGAGAATATAGGCAGTATTATCATAGGATTCCTAGAGTGTAGAAAGAGGCCATTATCTTGAGTTCATGCTTGTTGGCTATGAGGTTGCCAGCAGGGACTCAAGATCCGGAAATTGCAGTTTTCGCCGGCAAGGACACAACTTTGGATCTTCCCTGCCCCCTCACCGGTGATGTCACCAAGTTCACGCCCATTTCCAAGTATTTTAATATAATTAGCATGCCCCCTCCCCACCACAGGGGGCACGTAACTTGACTGTTCACCATATCTTCAAACTGCGCCAATATGACATCAAGCCGACACGGTTTACAGCAGGTTCACACAGACTTGGCGGGGTCTCCCTGGGAGGGGGCATAAATGAAAACATAGCCCCAGACGGACAAGAGACATGGTCAGGCAATGCGCTGGAGATGCCCCTGGCACTGCTCCTTGGCATATATTGGCACTATTCCAACCTGGCAGTACCACCATTGCAGAGCCACCCCCAGAAGTGCCAAACTGACAGTTTCAACGTGTGCCAAGAAGCAGTATCCAATGGGAGCCTTATTGCAGGGGTGGGTCGTGGGGAAGTGGGGGGTTTCAAGCAGGTGTGGCTATGGGCTGGGGGTGGACAGATGTGCAGGGGATGTCAATGATTGCTGCTGCGGGGTGGGTGTTAGTGGGGCTGGGGGGGGGTGCCGGCTCCAACCGTGAAAGCGAAGGGTGCTGATGATCGTGTGCAGGAGAGGAAAGAAGGAGACAATGAAACGAGGGGGTGGGGAGGGTTGGGCAGTGCTCGGTAGATAACAAGCATAGATAATAATCTACACATTAAAAACAATGTTAATGGCCTGAAATTTTCAAATGGTGGCATCTCGCTTGCCACCATCTGAAAAGTCAGTTGGGAACACATTCCCACAGATTCTGAGTGCCCTGCAGCCATTTCACACTGTGGCTCACACAAAGAGAGTGATCGTGGTCTCTGGGAAGTAGCCTGGGGAAGAGGGGCATCCAAAGAACATGGAACTTTCAGGGCTGGGGATGGGAGGGGGTGGGGGGGGGTTGGTGGGGTGTGTATTGGTGCCCAACTTCAGAGGGGGCTACTGGGGGAGGCATCCAACCTTTCCCATCTGAGATGTAATTCTATTAATTTTTGGCCTTCTGCAAGTTCAATCCTCCCGCCAGCCTACAATTTGAGGATGGGTGGGTAACGGCCCTTAAGTGTCAAAGAATTGGCCACTTAAGGGCTTCAACTGTGACAAAGGCAGTCTTCCAGCCCAGTGTAAAATCACTCTGTGGTTGACGCGGATGGCAAACTGGAGGGAATCCTGTCCCTTCAATTCTCTCCTCCCACTCCGAGCCTAAAATCCCATTAGTGGTAGTGTGTATAATTCTGGTCATGTGTTTCACTATGTGTTTTTGCGGAAAACCTACCACGGGGCATAATTTTAACTCATTGCCAGGGTGCTGAAGGAACCGGTTAAAAATCGACATCATGTCTTCATTATGTGGGGAAAAGTTTTTCTGACTTCCTCTGGTACTACAGTCATACTTCAAGGTATTGTCATGGTTCAGTTCAGAAACTCCAAAATGTTTTACGGAGCCCAACTGGATCCTCCTGTTTGCACCTTAAATTTGGCTATGATAAGCATGATATGTTTCAACTCAGGTATGATTCAAATAACCACTGGGGAGCTTTTATCAAACAAAGTTTAATTAAGAATTTAGTTAACATATATAGTAAGAAAATTAGCAAGACCTTTAATCAATAACAAACAAACGCAAAACAACCACAATAATGTATAACCCTCAACAAATATATTTAAGATATTCCAATCAAAATCAAACCCATAAACCACCCTTTAAACAGGTTGAACACAGCAAAGGAATTGAGTCCTTTGGATGAATTCTACAGTTCTCTTAATAGACTCAAACGCTCTGAAATCAGAACAGTTTTCCAGAACATCAGGAAACTCTAGGCAAATGACCAACAGCAGATTATCCCCTTCATTGCTTTCAGATAACCAACTGAATTTTCAAATAAAGCAGGGACAGCTTGCTGTCCCTTCTAAAGCTAACCTGCAGCTCAGAACCAAATATGAAAGAGCTCCTATCATCTGACCTGCAAACATTCTTCCTTCCGACAATGCAGGTCATAAAATTAATCCCAGAAGGTAGCTGAGGCCCCCATTTAAGCCTCTTAAGGAGCAATAAAAGGACTCCTCGTAGACAGCTTGTCAACAATGACATCAACTAAGGCTGCGACAGCAGGATTTTAAAAAATTCTCCTAAAGGTACGTTAACATCACAGTACAAAGTTTTCTCATCATACATTATCTGGTCCCCTATAAATAAAACATCACCAAGTGAGTCAGTACCCAAAATTGTCCCATGACTTAAAGGACAAGAGACAGAATTTTTACTGGGAATGTAGTTTCCATCTAATCTCTGATGTACAAGTGTGTTCACTCACATCATGGTATTGAGGCAGACTGAATCTGGATGTGCATTTTATTAGGAAAAGAAATGGAGATGATGCAATTTGCCTTTTTGCTACAGTGTCACAAATCAGTTTCAAAGAGCTCTAGTGGAAAATTTATCCTTGTAATACAAAAAAGAGCAGTCTTCCATTTGTGGTTGAGTATGGACAGCAATGGACTGACAGTTACCACACGGATGTTCTTCTGAAGACTAAGATCTCTAATCAAAAGTAGGTTTAGGTCACATACCAAGGAGCCTATTATTATTTTAGAATCGCATGCTTTACTAAAGAGATCACAATTGCTCCTCTCTGCATAAGCTCCAACATTCTTTATGGCCTAGCCATCTTAGTGGCGTGAAGTAGTTAAAACCACAATCAAAGAACATTTTATGAAAATCTGAGATGATCATCTTAAACCATTGTTTGAACTGTGCATATTAGAAAATTCATCAGTTATCATGAAACCACTGAGGCAGAAGTATGTGTTCAAGATTTAAATATAATTCTACCAGCTAAGAGTAGATAACTGTCGGGCTTTGTTTGAAAGTGTACTGACCTCAGCATGTTTGCTGAATTAATTAACATATTTTATTCCTAATGATGCACCTTAATTATGGGGTTACAAGCATACAAATTCGGAACAAAAGTAGCCGACTCGGCCCGTCGAGTCTGCTTCGCTATCCAATAAGATAATGACTGACCTGATTGTAACCTCAATTCTACATTCATATCTACCTCTGATAACCTTTCACTCCCTTGTTTATCAGGAATCGATCCTGCTTTGCCTTAAAAAATATTTAAAGACTCTGCTTCCACTGCCATTTGAGGAAGAGAGTTCCAGAGACTGTCGACCCTCAGAGAAAAATGTTCTCCTCATCTCTATCCGAAATGAGCGATCCCTTATTTTTAAACAGAGGCCCCTCGTACTAGACTCTCCCACAAGAGGAAACATCCTCTCGACATTGACCTTGTCAAGACCCCGCATTATTTACACGTTTCAATCAAGTTGCTTCTTACTTTCTTAAACTCCAGCTGATCCAACTGCCCAACCTTTCCTCAGAAAATAAGCCACCTAATCCAGGTATTAGACTAATAAACCCTCTCTGAACTGCTTCCAACACATCTACATCCTTCCAGGAGACCAATAAAATAGACAGTACTCCAGATATGGCCTACCAGTGCTTGTATACTGAAGCATAACCTCCCTACTTGAGTAGCTATGTCGATAAACAATTGAAATGATATCCTTCAAAAGAAGATCTGTTGTAGTGTTGTAAGAAGCAAAAGTAAACCCTTTAATTAGTGATCTGTGCTGGTGAGCAGACTTTCCCAGATGACAACTATGCCAAGATAGAGGAGAAGGAAATGAAACTGTAATTATTAAGTACCTTAAACATAGACCTTCTGTCAAGCCCTATGCTGTAAGTGACAAGTAGGCTGTTCTTCAACTGTTAATCAAGTGTCAACTATTTCAGAAATAGACTTTAAATACCGCTACGGCAGATAGTGGAATTTGAGTTCAATAAAAACAAACCTGGAATTAATAATCCATTGATGACCATGAAACCATTATCGATTGTTGGAAAAACCCATCTGGCTCATTAATGTCCTTTGGGAAAGGAAATCTGCCATCTTTACCCGGTCTAGCTGACATGTGACTCCAGACCCACAGCAACGTGGTTGACTTTCAACTCCCTCCAAGGGAAACTAGGGATGGGCAATAAATGCTGGCCAGCCAGCGAGGCCTGGGCCCCACGAATGAATTAAAAAAATGACCTGTGGTCAGGATAATGCAATAATTCAGATTGTTTAACAAATTAACGTATAAATATACAATAAACAATTCCTCACAGAATATTTTACAATATTCAATAAAAACATACAGGGTCTGAATAAAATTAATGGTTCTTCTATATTTTAGAACAGATTATTTAATTAGTTTGCCAACATAACATTTAAAGATTCAGTGATGTGTGGATTCTCTGATTTGTCTTGTGAGGCAGATTATATAGTGGTTTTGGTTCGATTCAGTGTTGTCACATGTATTGGTATACAATGAAAAGTATTGTTTCTTGTGAGCTACGCAGACAAAGCACATCATTTGTCGAGTACGTAAGAGAGAAGGAAAGGGGAAGGTGCAGAATATACTGTTACAGTCATAGCTAGGGTGTAGAGAAAGATCAGCTTAATATAAGTAGGTCTATTCAAAAGTCTGATGGTAGCACGGAAGAAATTGTTCTTGAATACATGCCCTCAGACTTTTGCATCTTTTTCTCTATGGAGGAAGATGGAAAAGAGTATTGCTGGGTGCATGTAGTCCTTAAAGTAGTTACTGCAACTCAAACTTTACTTTGTCACCTTCCTCCAGGCTGCAGAAAATTGTGAGGCTTTTGAATCTAAAACCACTTTGTTGCCCTGTTCAGTAAAGTGTGCTGTCAGAAGATGTGTGTGAGGGGTCTCAGACCTCATACTGTCTATATATCCTCATGACTATTTGTAAATTGTACAAAAGTATAGACAAAGATCATTTCAAATATTCAAGTAACTGAAACTATGTCTGTCTTTGACCCTCAAACAAAAAGAGCAACCTGACAGCATCGAAGAAACTTTCACTTTGGTGACAAAGTGGTTAGCACTGCTGCCTCACAGCCTCAGGGACCCAGGTTCAATTCCGGCCTTCAGTCACTGTCTGTGTGGCGTTCCCCCCATGTACTCCAGTTTGCTCCCACAATCCAGAGATGTTCAGATGGGGTTATGGGGATAGGGCCTGGATAAGTCAGAGAGTCGGAGCAGACTCGTTGGGCTAAATGGCCTCCTTCTGCACTGTAGGGATTTTATGATCCCTGAAGGGACCCTAATGACTGTGGGCTGCACACACCAACTTGAAGGAGAGCTAATCAAAGTCTTTCTACACTTCACAGCCCAGTTTTGCCAATCAGGGTTTACTGATCTGAAAGGTCAAAGTGTCTACAATCTTCCTGTCAATTCTTAAGGTTGGGATTGTGCCAGAAGACTGGAGGATAGCAAATGTTGTCCCCTTGTTCAAGAAGGGGAGTAGAGACAACACTGGTAATTATAGACCAATGAGCCTTACTTCTGTTGTGGGCAAAGTTTTGGAAAGAATTATGAGAGATAGGATTATAATCATCTAGAAAGGAATAATTTGATTAGGGATAGTCAACACAGGTTTGTGAAGGGTAGGTTGTGTCTCACAAACTTTATTGAGTTCTTTGAGAAGGTAACCAAAGAGGTGGATGAGAGTACAGCAGTTGATGTGGTGTACATGAATTTCAGTAAAGTGTTTGATAAGGTCCCCATGGTAAGCTATTGCAGAGGATATGGAGGCATGGGATTGAGGGTGATTTAGCGGTTTGGATCAGAAATTGGCTAGTTGCAAGAAGACAGGATAGTGATTGATGGGAAATGTTCATCCTGAAGTTCAGTTATTAGTGGTGTACTGCAAGGATCTGTTTTGAGGCCACTGCTGTTTGACATTTTTATAAATGACCTAATTGAGGGTGTAGAAAGATGGGTTAGTAAATTTGTGGATGACACTAGAGTCGGTGGAGTTGTGGACAGTGTGGAATGATGTTGCAGTTACAGAGGGACTTAGATAAGCTGCAAAGCTAGGCTGAGAGGTGGCAAATGGAGTTTAATGTGGAAAAGTGTAAAGCGAATCACTTTGAAAGGAGTAACAGGAATACAGAATGCTGGGCCAATGGTAAGTTACTCAGTAGTGCGGATGAGCAGAGAGATCTCAGTGTCCATGTGCATAGATCCCTGAAAGTTGGCAAACAGGTTGGTAGGGTTGTTAAGAAAGCGTATGGTGTGTTAGCTTTTATTGGTAGAGGGATTGACTTTAGAAGCCATGTTGCAGCTGTACAAAACTCTGGTGCGGCCGCACTTGGGAGTATTGCGTACAGTTCTGGTCACCGCTTTATAGGAAGGATGTGGAGGCATTGGAAACAGTGAAGAGCAGATCTACCAGGATGTTGCCTGGTATGGTGAGAAGGTCTTATGCGGAAAGGCTGAGGGACTTGAGGCTGTTTTTGTTAGAGAGAAGAAGGTTAAGAGGTGACTTAATAGAGGTATATAAGATGATCAGAAGATTAGATAGGGTGGACAGTGTGAACCTTTTCCCTCGGATGGAGAAGGCTAGCACCAGGGGACATAGTTTTAAATTGAGGGGTGATTGATATAGGTCAGATGTCAGAGGTAGGTTCTTTACTCAGAGAGTAAGAGCATGGAATGCCCTGCCTGCAACAGTAGTGGATTCACCAACATTAAGGGCAATTAAATGGTCATTGGATAAACATATGGATGATATTGGAATAATGTAGGTAGAGATGTGTATCCCTTGTCTTAGTCCCAAAAGCTTTAGATTGGTTTCATGTGTTGGCACAACATTGAGGGCCGAAGGGCCTGTACTGCGCTGTAATGTTCTATGTTCCCTGTTCTATATATAACCAACTTTGGGACTAAGACAAGGGATACACATCTCTTGTCAATGGCAATGCAGAAAGGAGAGAGTTGTGACATGAACCTCTACCTGGTGGAATCAGTTATATTGCTTTGCTATACAGCAAACTCCATCCGTTGTTTACCATGTTACAAGCAACCTCACAGAAAAGTGTCTCTACCCAAATTGAACCCTAGTCCCAGCTTCAGCTGGAATTTCTGTATCCTAGCCTACAAATTTGACTCATCTCTGTGTGCCCATCTCATGGTCTGAAGTCAATTCCACTGGAAAAGTGAATTATAGAGCATAGATATTAAGTCTGTCAAACTCTATGAAGGAATACCTTATTGGACATTGATCCTGGATTCTGGATCCAGGTGAAACAATATTTTTTTGCTCTGTCACTGCACTGCAAATCTGTCTTTTCTCTCTCTCTCTCTTACTGTCCGAATTTCAAAGGAGTCAATGTTGTGACCATCCTCCTACAGGTGACATGGTGGCACAGTGGTTAGCACTGCTGCCTCACAGCGCCAGGGACCCAGGTTTGATTCCCGGCTTGGAGTGTGGTGTCTGCACATTCTCCCCGTGTCTGCATGGGTTTCCTCCAGAACAGTCCCCAGATTGTGGCGACTAGGGGAATTTCACAGTAACTTAATTGCAGTGTTAATGTAAGCCTTACTAGTGATTAATAAATAAACTTTAACTTTAACATTTGAGTGTGTAGAAATAAACTAATCCTTTGAGTTCATCCTAAAGCAGGTTTGCTGTGAGGTTATTAATAGAAATTGGATCAAACCAAAACTGAATGGTTGGGAAAAATGCCACCGCGTATTAATGGGAGAACAAATGAAAATACTTTTCTGTTTACAAACGGGTTGTGCGAGGAGAAATTAGTGCAGTTTAAGTTAACTCCCCTCGTGTCCATAAAATCTGTTCGTGCAGCACCACTTCAAAGCAGTACGATATCAATTCCCCATGGATAGACAGTGTTGTTGGCTGTTACCTGCATGGCCTGCACAGCATTCCTCATTGATATTGTTCCTGGCAGCTAAGTGAGTAACTGCAGGGACCCTGGCCATATACAACTTCTCCTCTTGCTCCCGTCACTCCTCCTCATTCAATGTGATCATTGCCTTTCTCCACCTGCACCTTTTTTTCTGTACTGTATTATGCGAGGTGCAGCACATCACTATTACGCTGTATATTCACTGATTGTCTGGGAGCCTGTTGTGCAGTCAAAGCTAGAATTCATGGTTAAAGATACAGTCAATTGTCTTTAACGGAGGTGAAAAGCAGACACTAAATTTAAATCTGGGATAATGCAAATTAGTAGTTACAGTGACGGCGTGCTCATGACTATAAAACATTGAATTATGTAGTGAAAATTAATATCTACATTTATAACAATTTCATGCAAACAGTGGTTTCATCTGACAAGATGAATAAATGGTGAATCCTTGATCTATATGACTTATCAGACAAGTAAATCTCCATACTGCGCCTGCAGGATTTCAACATTTATCAGGTCACAGTGAAAAATCTGGCATAATAGAAGAGAACCATCAAGATTAGGTTTGAATGGCTTATGGCCCTCACATTCAAGTGCTGTTTTGTTTGCTTTGTTCTAATAAAACTAGAAGAATTCATTTATGCTGCTTGATGCCCATTAAAAAAAACTGTGCCACATCATCTGAGCTTGTAGAACAAGGGTGCACAGCCGCTCTGCCACTGAGGATTCTGCCAAAGCAATGCAGTTAATCTTGGTATTTATGGCTGAGTGAGAAATATAAAACATTGCAGCTGAGAATGATGTGAGTCAAGTGACAGTACTGAACTGTAGTGATTCATCCATCTGACATCCAGTTGCCAATATTGAAAGAAAGGAATTAGTTTCAAGGCAGAAATGTTTCATCTGGAATGAAACTTAACATGTCTAGTCATCAAAATGCTCAGGCTGAAAAGGTGTCTCGACTGTAGTGTACTTTGAAGAAAACCAAGATTGTATTTTGATAAGTTATAAAATAGCCTTGCCATATGTTCAAGGAATATTCCATGTTTATGATGCTACACATAAAGAAAGATGTTCAAAGTCAACTAAAATTGAACAACTACTATGACGATGATGAAAAAGTTAAAGGGGAATTTGAGGAAATAATATTAAACAATTAGTATGAGGACAGAGAAATTTAAGAGAGTATTTTAAAATTTTTAAAAAATGAAATGGAATATTAAAAAAAGCTTATTTATTAATAACAAGTAGGCTTATATTCACATTGTGATGAAGGTACTTTGAAAATTCCCTCGTTGCCACATGTTCAGGGACACTGAGGGAGCATCCAGCATGGCCACTTCACCTAACCTGCACATCTTTGGACTGTGGGAGGAAACCGGAGCACGCAGACACGGAGATTGTGCAGACTCCGCACAGACAATGACCCTAGCTGGGAATTAAACCCGGGTTGCTGGTACTGTGAGGCAGCAGTGCTAAACACTGTGCCACCTGCATAAACTGCATAAACTGAGTCAAGTCTTTTAAAAAAAGGACACTGAGAGGAGGTGATTTTTCACATTTGCAATCTTGTTCATAAAATGGAATTTAATAAGAGTGTTTACTAAAGAGAAGGATATCAACGGAATTGAATCCTTAAGGGGTTGTGAACATGGTGACTGATATTATGTCCAAGAAAGAAAATTGAGATAAGTTAGCACACAAAGCACCTAACGAGATATATTCTAGAGTCCTGAGGGAGATGAGGGATGAAATTGTCAAGGTTTCGCTGCTTGGGAAGACCGCATTTCATTTTGGTTTCCCAGTGTAAGCACTCTGTGAAAATTATTGCTGCTGAGCAGTTGGTGCTCAGTAGCTCCTTTTCTCAATGAACACTATCAATTGTTTTGAAGATGAAAGCAAGGTTTCCTTCTTCAAACCATCTGTTCACAACATTTCAACAGGAATCAGTTCCGAATTACATTGAGAAACTATGGTGACCATAGTATAGGTACACAAATTTTCTGAATTAATTTGGATTAATTTTTCAAACCAAGTAATAGGATTTTGAATATTATTAGCACAGCACTGCAGGGTACTACAAAGCGGTAATGTAATTTTTAATGAACATAATTAATGCCTCGAAGTGTGTTAAAGAAATAAGAGGGTGAAAAATGTTATTGTCCACTTTCTCATTCAGGAAGATTGTGATTTGCAACCTATTCAACTTGATTCCAGTAAAGGCAAACAACACATAAATTTGGAGCTGCTTCCTCATTTGAATGATTGTGATGTGCAGCCCAGCATGACCTATGATGCTGGTTGCACATATGACAGATAATCTAAGGGCGGTACAGTGGCCCTGTGGTTAGCACTGCTGCCTCACAGTGCCAGAGACCTGGGTTCAATTCCAGCCTTGGGTGACTGTGTGGAGTTTGCATGTTCTCTCCGTGTGTTTCCTCTGGGTGCTCTGGTTTCGTCTCACAGTCCAAAGATGCGTAGGTTAGGTGGATCAGCCATGGCAAATACGTGGGGTTACAGGGATAGGGAGGAGGGAAGGGCCTGGCTGGGATGCTGTTTCGGAGAGTAGGTGCAGACTTGATGGGCTGAATGGGCTTTTTCTGCACTTAGTGATTCTGTGTAGCATGTGACATTAGTATGTGTAGCAGCTAATCTTCATCTTGTAACAGCAATCATTCCGCATGAAGGGAGGCTGCATTGCAGAACTGTAGGTTGCTAAATTAATTCATATTTGAAGACTGAAATTGATGAAAAAAGTACATGCCCTTGGGAAACCAGCACCATGGAAGATCTGCCAACAACAAGGCAAGTAATTTACCTCACTGTGGATCCAGGAGGAGAAGGAATACTTCTCCTCACTCCTATTAAAGGACCTGATGACCACTCCCATTTTGTTTCCTCACTCCACCCATCACTGCTGCTCGTAACCTCCTGACCCACACCCCTCCCTGCACGAGCTTCAATCTATATTTGGGAACTGTAGGCAGGACGACTCGGGATCCCTGATCCCAGCCCTGATTCAACCCGCAGACCAGAGATGCTTTGCTCATCCTGCCCTGACTCAACCTCTGAACTCATATTAACAAATCAATCACGCTGCACAACTTCCTAATAACCAGCTTTTCCTCATGCTGCAATCCAGCGCTTCAGAGATTGAACATTGCTGTGCTCTATTACTGAATAAAAGCAGATTGATGAGTGGAATGAGATAAAATCGTGAATTTCCTATAGAAATAGTCCCTTTTCAACTTGGAGGCTTTGGCTTGAATCTTAAGCTGGGGCAGTACCCACCCTACCAACCAATCCCACCTGATGTAAAAGTGGTTGTCTCACCCCAGAGATATTTAACAGCTAAACTGTTGAGGGATGGAGTTAGGGGAGTATCGGGAAGGGGTGGGGGCACTGATTGGCATCAGTGGCCAAAAGGGAGGACCAACCCTCCCTCCACATGCTCCACCCTCCCCTTTGCCAGCCCAGCCACCAGTCCACCCTGTAACGGAGGGCCCATGTTTAACAATTTCAAGTCAATTCTTTGATCTCATGAATTGAAAAGCAGCTTCTTGATCACAGTCTTGTTACTCAGATACATTAAAAGAGACTCTATATAACATGCACATTTGCTGCAGATAATTCAGCGGCAAAATGGATATTTCATCAACTGCTTGCTCCTCACCAACTTATCACAGTACACACTGAAGCTTTTTCCTCATGCCCCCATAAAGCTCTCAATCTGCTATCATTCTCAGTCTCAAAGTTGTAAAAATGCTGGCATCAATACCCTGACAAGAATACCCTGAAAAGGTACAAGATGAATCCTTAATCTTCCATTTGAGCACCTTGTCTAGAAATTCCTTTAGAGTTTATCAGCCAGGCTATGCCTCAGAGTCAATGATGACCAAATGTAGCACACTGAACATAAACTTACGTCAACCAGTTCAGATGATATTAACATTTACACTAATGACCTTGGGATTAAAGCCAACTATTGAGCTAATGAACCAATCCCTTGCTGTCAATTACCAAAGAGGCCAAACAACAAAATCATAAACAGTGAGTTGCTTATTAATTTTAAATCAGATTTGGTAGCACTTGAGCATTCGTAGAGTTAATTGGCAAAGAAAACATAATCTTCAAAGAGAGTTTGGTTCTTCCAATAATTAAGCATTAACTAGTTTATGATAAATTTTCAGCTGAGATTAGTGTTAATATATTTATGCTATGATTCATATAAGATTAGAATTCACAAGTTAATCGCAGTGGATGACTAGTCTACAGAATACCTTAAAGTCCATATTCTTGTAGTTACTGATGTTTCTATAATTTGTATAACTTTACCATTATGAGGTTGTATGGATGCAGAGGGTATTTTGCCTATATCTGGGGTAATAGCATTAGTTTACTGACATTGTCCATAGAATTGCCAGACTTTCCTTCTGGATCGTCTTCATACGAGAGGGGTTTGTCCAACAAAGTGTATTCTGTGTGAGATTGGCTGACTTTTCAGGGTTTGCAGTGAGAGGATAATGCAGACTGGAGCCTTCTCTGTCTACAAATCCACTTCAAAGCAAAGACTTTGGGTGGAATTCCCCAAGCCCCTTTCAGCGATGGATTCAATGGCATGCGTGAAAGGAGATTTCAGCCAGAGGCCCAAAAATCCTCTTGGTTTTTACCCCAGCTTGAATTTCCCTTTGAATCTTCCGCTGATGCCCGCTGTGGTGATTGGAAACTCTCTGGAGGCTGGCATGAAACTGATTTGCATCTCATTGATGGGATGCAGGTGTAGGCCCGACCAGGAACTTGCCCCACACCTAATTCTCTGTGATGCCAGTGGGAAAGCACGCCGGTGCAGAACGTGCCAAGAACAACATGACGTGCAGATGTCAGGACTCGTCTGAACAGTGCATGGGGCTGCCTCCAGAGTTTGGGACGGAGGCCATTGGTAAACCTGGACCCCAGTATTGTGGAGAGGGTTGAAAGCATCAATAGGTGGATCCTTCAGATTCAATGCCCTGGAGGAGATCCGTATTCCAACCTCAGAATGTTCTGAGAGATCCATCTTCTTTCACAGGAGGTCCTCAACGTGCTCCCAGAGCTCCATCTTAATTTTCAGCGGGTCCATCTTCTTTCTTCAATAGTGAGCCATGTGCCTTTTCAATATGGCACCTGGATAGCATGGCAGACTATGAGCCATCAAGCCTTGCCTGCCGTGGCACTAAACACCCGGTTGCATAATTAATGAGGTTGGATGAAGATTTGATGTGCTTTTCCTCTGGGTCTGCAGTGAGAAACACTCCACATTTCTGCCACAGCCATAGGACTTTTTCTCATTTCAATTACAGCAATGTTTCTCAGTGCAACTTCCCTTTAAGAAGAGCAGTCTGACTGCCAGCCGTCAGCAAGTGATGATTGGCTTTTGTGTGCTGTAGCTTCCAGCAGCATGAAAAGGCAGCTAGAAGTGAGAAGGTGGCTTAGCCCCAGGCTATAATCACACCAATGAGGTGGGAGCACCAAACTGATGTGTTGTCTATCTCCAGTGCAAGCAAAGCTGCAAACTGAATTCCGCCCACCAAAAGGGATTTATTTTTAATCCCTTGCATAGATATGCAGGTAAGATTGATTGGCTAAATTGACCCTAGTGTCAGGGGGATTGGCAGGGTAAGTATGTGGGGTTGATATGTGGGGAATAGGGACTGGGTGGGATTGTGGTCATGCAGACTCGATGGGCTGAATAACCTCCTCCTGCACTGTAGGGATTCTCTGATATCATGTATTGATTATGCATTTCATCAAAAACAATTGTAATCATTAAAAAATGAGCTTTAGATTTAAGTGAACTGGGAAGAGCTATTGTTTATATTTTTCCAAAGATTTGGCTTCAGCTACATATTTTTGCCACAGTGAGCAGGGAATAGAAAAATTCCAGCATATTTGTTGGGTCTATTTGTTGCAGCCCTAGCCAACAGCCGTGAGTGGCATGGTGGCACAGTGGTTAGCACTGCTGCCTCACAGCACCAGGGACCCAGGTTCAATTCTTGGCTTGGGTCACTGTGCACATTCTGCACATTCTCCCCAAGTCCACTTGGGTTTCCTCCGGGTACTCTGGTTTCCTGCCATAGTTCAAAAGATGTGCTGGTTAGGTGCATTAGCCATAGTAAATTCTCCCCCAGTGTACCTGAACAGGTGCCAGAGTGTGGCAACTAGGGGACTTTCACAGTAACTTCATTGCAGTGTTAATGTAAGCCTACTTGTGACACTAATAAACAAGCTTCAAAAAGACATTGAAGATAACTGGAAATACAATGGATGGTCAGCCAAACTTGTGCAGTTAAGTTCATTTAATATTAGAATTTCACTGAACATGACTTTACATTCCTTTACAGACGGATAGAAGAAAATAAAAGATGACAATTAGAATTGGAAAAGCCTCAGGGTGTCTTCAAGGATTATTTCATTGTGGATAAAAGGCAGGATGTTCAGTCTATGCCAGCATTTTGCTCTGATTGAATCTCCTCCCATCTTTCCTGATCCAGACTACCGTTGTAGCCATCTGTCCCATTCTCTCTCATGAGCTTGTTTAACTTTTCCTTAAATGCGCCTATTCTATTCACTTCAACCACTCCCTGTGGTGGCAAGTTTCACATTCTTACTACGCCCACAAATATATGAAAACATTCAGAAGTGTGGCATGTCAGCCTGTAAAATTTCCTTTTTATTTGATTTTAGAATACGAAACAGGGAGCCTATTGTAGAATAGTAGTTAAAATAAGCCTCGAGATGTTCATTGACTTGTCACTCATTGGCCTCTGCATTTACATGAGGCGGGAAGGAGGTGGGGGGAGGTGTAATATGCTGGAAATGCAAAATTCATTTTAACAAGAATGATTTTTATTAAAAAGTTCATGAGGAAAACTCAATGGGATTATTGCAATACTGAGATCTCTTGATATTTTAAAATTTCATTTCATGCTTTCACTATCAGCTCTGGTAAGAATTGCTGTTTGTTTTACTCCAAATAATAGCTGACAGCCATTCATTCTAATAAAATGCTCTCTACTTATTTAATGGCAACTTTTATAGAATAAGACTGTGGGTGGAATTCTCCCATGGCCCCATTGGTGGGTTCAATGGTGGGCATGGAGGGAGGAGAATTCGGTGGATTCCAACCATCAGTTTCACATTAGGATGAATTTCCCACGGATCTTCCGTTGGCGCCCACTATGGTAGATGGGGAAATCCACTGGATGCCAAGGTAAAACTGATTTGCATCCTGTTAATGGGGTGCAGATGAAGGCCCAAATGGAATATACCCCCAGACAACTTCCAATTCTCTGCAACAGCAGAAGGAAAATACACTGTTCCAGAATAAGTCTTGAACATCATGGCAGAAGTCGGGACTCACCTGCACAATGCCTGGGGCTGCCTCTGGAGTTCATGATAGAGGGCGATGCCTGGAACACCATTGCATGTAGTGGTGAGGGCATCTATCAGCTAGATTCTCCAGCTTCAATGTCACCAGGGAAGTCCATCGTCCAGATTCAGCACGTTCCTGGAGATCCACCTTCTTTCACAAGAGGTCCATCTTTTTTTGCCAATGGTCGATCAGTGATGTTGGGTGCCTCTTCAGTTTGGCACCCAGATATATGGTGGAACTCATGCTATCATGCCTGCCCTGCCATAGAATAAGGTGTTAAACCCTCCCGGTGCATAATTAATGAGGTTGCTGCAAGTCTCCACAGTAGGAATCATGCCATGTTGCCAACCCGCCATGAGACCTACTCCCAGATGGGAGAATTCTAGCCTGTTTCTTATTCACTCTTTTCTCAGAATGTGTTTTCTAGTAGGAAGAATGCAGGGTTGAAATTGGTCTGTGCCAGCAACTCAAATCTGGCCCATTTTACAGAATGGGCGGGATTTTATGGTCTTGCTCGAGGACAACGGACATTTCCATTGGCCATTGTCTGCTGCGATTCCATGGCAGGCGGGGTAGTAGAATTCCGGCGTATACCTGATCGGCACCATTTTGGGTGCCAATTCACTACATGCTAATATTGCGCTACTTTTCATGGGGCTTGTGTGCATCATTAGCCTTAACAATATAGGAGTATTTGAATCTTTGCTGATCTAAATAGGCCAAACTCAGATATTCCTTAAATATAAAGGAGAGATGGAAACTGCCTTTGACCTCAAGTGATGATTTTATGAAATTGTTTTTAATCTTTATAAGAAGAATTGCATCTATTTAGCTTCTTCTCACATTTTAAAGTGCTTTTACATACAATGAATTGCTTTGACGTTCAGACAATGGATGGTAGCAAAAAGAAGTCCAGCTGCTTTTAAAGCTGGCTGCAGTAATGGAATTTAGCAGGGATTCCACAGTCCCCTAGGGGTCAATTGGACATTTCAAGGGACTGCTTGTGGCTCCTTGTCTGTACCATTCAATTTATAGTATATCTAATACCATTCCCTACAGGAATTGCAGTATTACTTTAGGCCCTGACTCACGCCTGCACAGGACACGAGAATCCAGAGACTACACTTGGGCCCAGAGAGTCCTGGTCATTGGTTCAGTGGTGTGTTGTCAAGGAGATGACATCCCATGTTGGCAGTCACATTCTGCTCAACTCATTAGTAACAGGAAAAAGAAGGGAGAGCTGACGTGGACATCAACACCAATCAGACAGCAGCAGCATGCTGACCAGTGAGTGATAGTCTATGAACCTCACAGTGACTGGCTACAAATCACACAGTGACAATACACTGACCACAAGATGACACTCTACCAACTTCAGTGATAGGGTCATCTCAAGGTGACAAAGTACTGATCACAGAATGACAGTTTTTAACCTTCCAGTGACAGTCTAAATAGCACATAGTGACAATGTACTGATCACTTAGTGACAGTCTGCCAACCTTGTATTAACAGTCCCCAAACCTTAGTGTGACAGTTAGCTAACCTTGGTATCACTAACTTAATGAGGAGCAAGCCAGGATGAACATTCGGCATGATGTGTGCTTGTTGAAGATATCTCCACATTTTGACAGAAGTTGCTGCTCAGCATTGGCAACAAGTTTCACACTAAGTAAGTAAAACAAAAATGATAAGTATAGACGTTGAGTTGTACGATTAATTCTTACGTGGTAAAAACACTTGTGTTATACAGGGTTCATGAAATATTTACAGCACGGGGAGGGGAGGAATCTCAGATGTAAAATCCTGAGAACTGATATGCAGGGTGGAGACACATTTTTATGGTATTTGAAGTACCTACAGTTAATGCCTGGCCTGATGGCAGTGCAGTGGGTCAGTTCACATAGCGTGGAAATTTCCAGTCAGCTAGTAAAACTCTCTTTGACCTGTACCTAACAGACTCTTTCACCCAGAATCAGATCCCACTAATCGTAAGTATTATTCCGTATCCAGTGCGGCAAAGCTTGACAAATGCAGGCGTGTCTTCAACAAGCAGAAAACCTTCATCCAGGGCTGTTAACCGTAACGCAGCGTGCATGCTGTCCTTCACCAACCTTTTCTGATGTCTCTGAAATGTAATGGTGTAGTGTTAACGATAGAGAATTGGTTTCTGTGCCCTTAACGGCAATTTTCTGGTAATGTTCCAGGTGGCAACTCCTCAGAGGTCATTTCTTTTTATTGTTTCTGACATTCTTTGTGCAATATTACAAAAAGAAATCACAATATAGTGCCACACGGTAATTATTAGTAGTTGTCATATTTAGTTCCAGTTATAGTTAAAACTATAATTGATGATGGCATCAATGTTTTTTTAGCACATTGTTACAGTTTGTCTGATTCATTGAAGTTGACATAAAAATAATGTATTTTACATGAACTCTGACTGCCTGTCGGCTGAGATGGCTTCACGCAGGAGTCTCTGGGTTTACAAAATGCTATAAAGCCCACAAATCATAAAAGCAATGATTTGTTACAGTTTTAAAAATATATATTTTCTTGCATGATTGCTGCAACAGGGTGGCTTTGTCACAATGTGTACTGAACTACCTATCTAGTCAAGAAAAGTGTTGGTTAAAGAGACTGTAATAAAACGGTAAAGTGAATCAATTCCAACAAAGGGAGCTGAGTGTAGGGTGTCGAAATTTGCTGATGACACAAAGATAAGTGGAAAAGCAAATTGTGCAGAGGGTGTGGAAAGTCTGCAGAGGGATCTAGATAGGCTAAGCGAGTGGGCGAGGACCTGGCAGACGGAATACAATGTTGGCAAGTGTGAGGTTATCCACTTTGGCAGGAATAATAGTAAGAGAGTCTACTATTTAAAGGGCGAAAAGCTGCAGCATGGTACGGTGCAGAGGGACCTGGGGGTCCTTGTGCATGAGTCGCAAAAACCCAGCCTACAGGTGCAGCAGGTGATCAGGAAGGCAAATGGGATGCTGGCCTTCATAGCGAGGGGGATTGAATATAAAAGTAGGGAGGTCTTGCTGCAACTGTACAGGGTACTGGTGAGGCCGCAGCTGGATTTCTGTGTGCAGTTTTGGTTGCCGCACTTGCGCAAGGATATTTTGGCCTTGGAGGGAGTGCAGAGGAGGTTTACTGGGCCGATACCGGAGTTGAGGGGGTTGAACTATGAGGAGAGGCTGAATAGACTGGGCTTGTATTCGTTGGAGTTTAGAAGGATGAGGGGGGATCTTATTGAGACGTATAAGATGATGAAGGGGATGGATAGGGTAGAGGTTGAGAGGTTCTTCCCGCTCAGAAAGGACAGTAGAGCTAGAGGCCACAGCATCAAGATAAGGGGGGGGCAGTTTAGAACAGAGTTGAGGAGGAACTTCTTCACTCAAAGGGTGGTGAATCTCTGGAATTCTCTGCCAGTTGAAGTGGTGGAGGCTACCTTGTTAAATATATTTAAGACACGGGTAGGTAGGTTTTTGGTAGGCAAGGGGGTTAAGGGTTATAGGGAGAAAGTGGGATAGTGGAACTGAGCCACTTCAGATCAGCCATGATCTTATTGAATGGCGGGGCAGGCTCGAGGGGCTAGATGGCCTACTCCTGCTCCTATTTCTTATGTTCTTATGTTCTTAAAAGGAAATGTTTCTTCCGCAGGGTATCCTTCCTATATTGAGATTTTTTTTTCCTCCAGTGGAAACAATTTTTCTTTTCTTATTCTGTCCAAAGCCCTCATGATTTGGATTTTCTCTATGAAATCTCCTCTGAACCTTCCCTACCAGCACTGTCAGGCTGGCAATGATGTGGAGATGCCGGCGTTGGACTGGGGTAAACACAGTAAGAAATCTCACAACACCAGGTTAAAGTCCAACAGGTATATTGGAAGCAAACGCCACTAACTTTCGGAACTGGTGTTCCTTTGTCAGGCGGGTGGAACTCCCATCCACCTGACGAAGCAACATCTAGTTCCGAACGCTAGTGGTGTTTGCTACAAAGAGGCTGGCAATGCCCAGGGCCCCCATCCCAGCTCCCGACCCTCTGATAGGCCTCAATTGTCCCCATTCACTTGTTTGTTGAAGACACTCAGACTGATTGACAGAAGGAGGAAGGCCAGCGATCAGGGCTGGGCAACAGGATGAGGGGATCAGCCTGCCTGGGGGAGAGTCAAAGCTGCCAAGGGGGGAAACCGAGAGAACAGGTCTGTGGAGAGTTGGTGGGAGATCAAGGCGGGCCGGGGGTGGGGAGGGTGCGAGGTTGGCTCAAACACAACGGCGGGGGAGGGGGTGGTCAGCGTTCAGGGCATGGTGGGGTGGGGGTCACATGGCCAGCATTGCTAGATCTTCCTTCGAGATCATCTTCATGCAAGTCCTCATACACAGTGGTCCACTCAGCGCTCTGCTCCCGCACACAGCTTTTCAATGGGATTTGCGCTAATGCACTCTGCAGTGCACTGAGTGTGGGAGGTTCATTTTGAAACTTGTGCTGAAAAAACCAACGTGACTTACTCCAGTTTTTACACAAATTCGACATTTAGAATTTTTTGGGGAGAATCCCCCTGCTGGCATCTCTTTCCTTCTGAAACGTATTTAGAAATTTATTACATAGGGAATTCTCCAATCTTCTGGTACCACTCCTGGCTATTAGGAAAACTCTAAAGTTATAGTCAGTGGCTCCACATTTTCCATCCTCACTTTGTTCAGTATTTTTGGGTGCATCTTATCCGATCCTGGTACCTTGTCAATTTTAAACACAGACAGCCTATCCAAAACCCCTCTTTATCAACTCAAAATTCTTTGAATATCAGAATCATCTCCTCTTCCTCTACGGCCTGGGTAGCACCTTGTTTTTTGGTAAAGGCACAATGTATTCATGCCTCAACCGTGCCCCCTGCTGCCATAGGTAAGTCCCCTATTAGATCACTCATGAGACTGATTGCTCCTTTTATCCTCCTTCTACTATTATTATGCCTGTTGAAGATGTTGGGATTGCCTTTGCCATTAGCTGCTAGTCTCTTCTCATTCTCTCATTTTGTTTCATTCATTTGATTTTTCAATTCCGTTTTGGACCTTTTAAATATTCTACCGGCTTCTTATTGCATTATCCACCTGAGATCTGACATAAGCTCACTTTTTCTGCTTCAGCTTAACCTCTATCTCCATCCAGGGAATTCTGGATTTTTTTGTCCCACCATTTCCTTCGGAGTGCTGAACATATCTTGACTCTGCCCGACCTAACTCCTTGTTAAAGGCAGCCCATTGTTCGGTTAGTTTTGCCTGCCAGTCTTGGATTCTGAAGTATCTGGTTTGTATCCTGTTTGTGGGATGCAACTGAAGGACCAAACGGAATTTCCCCCGGAGAACTTCCGATTCTCTGCAGCATCAGCGGGAAAACACACTGGTTCAGAATAAATCTAGAAGTCGGGACCCACGTACACAATGCCTGGGGCTGCCTCTGGAGTTCAGGATGGAGAGTGATGGTGACTTTGGAACACCATTGCATGCACTGGTGAGGCATCTATCAGCTAGGTTCTCCAGCTTCAATGCCTGCTAACCTTGTATCCTGAAATATCTGGGCCAGATCTAATTCTTAATCTATTGGAGTTGCCTTTCCCCCCGTTAATTTCCCCAGTCCAAAGATGTACAGATTAGGTGGATTGGCGTGACAAAGTTCCTTTTTATCATAAGATGTGTAAGTTAGGGAGATTAGAGGGGTAAATATGTGGGGTAACAGGGAACGGGCCGAAATGAGATGCTCTGTCAGAGAGTCATTGCAGATTCGATGGGCCAAATGGCCTCCTTCTACACTGTAGGAATTCTATAATTCTATGATTCTAATTGTTCTTGCTCTGGATTGCTTCTTCTCCTTTTCCATGGCCAAATTGCACAATATGATGCATTGACCACTATCCTCTTAAGTCTTTCCCTACTGGCATCAAAATGGCATTTGATCCATTTGGTCCACCTCATTTCCAAGAACCAGGTCCAACAATGCCTAGTTTCTCATCCGACTGGAAGCATGCTGCTATAAAAAATTCTCCTGTAGGAAGTCTTATCTCTTTGAGTTCTCTAGATTATTACGATCCCAGTGTATATTCAAATAAATAAAGTCCCCAATTTTTAACTACCCTACATTTCTTGTGATTTTCTGCATTCTTACCTATTTCTCACAACTACCTAGATTGGCAATTTCTCTGGTGTGGATATTTTGAGAAGGAGAGACATTGAATTACATTTGTTGTCACTTATTTACTTGCAACATGTTCCATGATCTGAATATAAGTTAGAGTAGGAATTCTCGATGTACAATTGAAGGCAGTAGTAAGGTAAGAGACTCTGAAAAAAAGAGAACTTTGGAGTTAGAATGGATTAAACTTCCCCAGAAGGCCTACGGAATAACTGGCAGATGTGTTCCTGCCCTGTAAATTAAAAATCATTTAACAAATTGATATCAGCAGACAACTTCTTTTTACATTTTGTAAGTATGGTACTTTGATTAATTACAATTCTAAGCAAAACTGTTTTGTATTGAAGGGAATAGTACTAAAGTATTGATCTGTCCCCAGTCTCAGGGGTAAGTGATAGTGCACTGAAGGCATGTCAAATACTATTGATTTGTAGTATTATCAAAGACAGAAAGTTAGCTTGGAGCATACAGTAAATATTTGAGGATTTTTGCCTCATTGTCAGGGGAAGCTGTGGTGTAGTGGTACTGTCACTGGACTAGTAATCCAGAGACATAGGGGAAATGCTCTGAGGACCCTGCTTCGAATCCCATCACGGCAGATGGTGAAATTTGAATTCAATGAAAATCTAGAATTAAAAGTCTAATAATGACAATGAAACCATTGTCAATTGTGGTAAAAATCCATCTGGTCACTAATATCCTTTAGGGTAGGAAACCTGTCATCCTTACCTGGTCTGGCCTAAGTAAAGTTATTGACCACAAGTAAGATTTATATCAACACTGCAATGAAGTTACTGTGAAATTCCCCTATTCGCCACTGTCCGATGCCTGTTCAGGCAACCAGCACATCTTTCAGAATGTGGGAGAAAGCCAGAGCACCAGGAGGAAACCTATACAGACACAGGAGAATGTGCAAACTCCACACAGACTGACCCAAGCTGGAAATCGAACCTGGGTCCCTGGCACTGTGAAGCAGCAATGCTAACCACTGTGCTACTGTGCCACCGGGGGTGTAGGGGCGGGGAGGGGGGTTACATGTGACTCCAGATCCACAGCAATGTGTTTGACTCTCAAATGCCCTGCGATTCCCACATACCATGAATGAATTTTTAAAAAACTTTAATAGTATGTGCTTTCGCTGATTGACCACAATGACATTGAAGGTATTTGGGGGAAAACATATTTTAATAATAGTTTGTGTCAGAGGATAATCATTTTGATCAAATTTTGAGATGGAAGTTGTGAAACCATTGAAATTTAGGGATATCTCATGATGAAACATCCATAAACATATTTTAAGATCCCATGAACAAGATTCCACTTCTCATCTTCATGGGAATGCAATATGGAGTTTGGACCTTAGCTCTGTCACATGGAATTTTATTATTATAAGTTGTGACTGGCAACAAATTAAGAAATTTGCATTCACTCATCTAATGATGCCAAAGGCAATTATGTGTGTATACTTGTCATTTTAATAACAATGTTTAAAGCTCAAGCATTTTTAGATTTGAATCAATTATGTGATGTTATAATCAGGTTTTGTACAACATGTCTATAGGCAGAAAATTACATAACAGAAAACAACTATCATAGTGTTTATTATAGCAAATATTTATGGATGTATCCTTAAATCTTATCTCACAAAAATATGTAAATATTGTTCTGTTGCACAAACTATTCTGTACTTTAGAGATCTGGAGGAACAATACTTCTGGAAACTAACTCAGATCACAGCATATAAATTGACCTTTAAAGCCTCCAAAATTCCTTCCAAAAATAAGGGTTGATTTAAACGCCAGGTATAAAATATGAATCATCAGTGTGAATGTGGGTGGTCTACATTACAAAATGTGAAAAAAAAACACACCACTAATTTATTAAACTAAGTTAACATGGCATGATTTGTTGACTGGATTAATTATACAAAATACCGCTAACCATAATCAAAATGTTTTAAAACTGTCAAATTCTTTGGACAAGATTTTCCGACTGTCCCCGCCAGCGGGATCTTCTGGTCCTGCTGAAGGTAACCACCCCCCTCCCCCAACCATGGTTTCCCTGCCAGTGGAGGGTGCAAATAAGGGGAAACTCCACTGACAACAGAGGACCTGAGGCTGTCACCACCGGCCAATGATTGGCTGCCTTCACTGCTGTAAAACCCACCACAGGGCGCACAGAAAATCCCACCTATGTTCTTTAACATCTGAACCAAAGAGTTCATTGAGAATCACTTTGGTTATGGCATCATCATAAGGATCCCATGCTGGGTCAGGTTTGGCACTTTGGTTTTCCAAATCATCCTTCTACAACAAATCTCCTTCCACTGAACTGGATATTCTACATGTTTTGAACATGTGAATCACTGGTTTTTGTGCTTTTGCTGCTGTCGAGTGGTCAACTGGTGGTCTCTTGGTCGTCTTCGAGTAACCTTCTTTTACACTCACACCATGTTTCACATTTTCTACTTTGTGTATAAGCCAAACCACATTTTTGGAGGTCAATTTATACCCAACAGTCTACAGCAATCCCTACAAGAATTATTCTTCCAAATATCTAAAGTGTTCAAAGGTCTTCCGTTGCAATACTGGACAGATTTAGAATCACAACACAGAAGAAGACCATTTGACCAATCATGGCTCTGCTAAGGAGCAATTCAATTACTGCCACTTCCACACCCTCTCCCCACATCCCATTTTGTTCCCTAAAGTAGCAACACCAATCAGCTGTTGCTCCAAAATCTTTGCTGGATTCAGATTTTGATATGATCCACTTAAGTACATATACATACTTTGCTTTTCTGGTGATTATGTAATCATTCTGATGATTTTCCAGGACCCATTTCGATACATGTATCTCAAGATTAGGCCAGTGGCAGTTCCCTATACTGATGGCGCATTTTGTTTTGGACATAATCTTCAGGGCAGTTCCTTCTTCTTCCATTCCCATACCAATTTTTCACTAATACCAAATTCCCTGGCTGCAGTACAGTTATTTGACAAGTTAGCAAATGTTACACCCTTTAGTTTGAAAGCAGGTTCATATCCTCATTGTTTTACTGGAGGACCCACTTTCATTTGCCACTGATTAGGACATACATGGCCTGATCTGTGTGGGTGTGTCTTAAACTCCTGAGCATCTTCTTTGCAACATGACCCTATTGCATATTTGACTCTGTGTGCTGATTTACAGTATAAGGGAAGGAAAAAGTGTTTTTCTGTGGTGAAAAGTTAGGGTCAAACACTAGTATGAGTATAACATTTCATAGCTGAAAAGGGGATTTACTTATACACTGAATAAATACAAAAACATGATTTTTGGGGGGGCCATTTTAAAAGTAAATTACTGTGGATGCTGGAATCTGAAGCCAAAAGAGAAAATGCTAGAAAATCTCAGCAGGTCTGGCAGTATCTATAAGGAGAGAAAAGAGCTGACATCTCAAGTCCAGATGACCCTTTGTTAAAACTTTGTTAAAAGGTCGGCTGGACTCTAAACATCAGCTCTTTTCTCTCCATACAGAGGCTGCCAGCCCTGCTGAGATTTTCCAACATTTTCTCTTTTGAGCCATTTTAAATGCTGGGTTGGCTTCAATGTTGTGATCTATGGTACATGTCAGCAACATAAATCACAATGTGGGTTGGAATAAAGAGAGCTATTTTAATTTGTTTCTGTGATGTGAGTATAGTTGGCATTTGATGTCCATTTCTAATTGCTCTTGAGAAATGCTCTTTAGCCATTTGATCTTATCCCTTCAGAATGCCAAGATCATAAGAAATGTTTGACTAGTTTTGGATGAATACTGCATGACTTGTTAGAAATGCAAACATGTGAACCTTCCCTGCACTGTTCACAACAACAACAAAAACATCAACTTCCATTCAGATAGCACCTTTGCAGCACAACATCCCAAAATATGTCATAAATGCACTACCATTCAAAATTTGGTAAACAGGTAGCTTTTAAGAAATTTCTTCAAGGACAAAAGAGAGTTGGAGAAGTTTAGGGACAGAATTCCAGAGCTTTGGGCCAAGAACAACTGAAGGCAAGGCCACCAGTGGCAGAGTGAATAAAATTGTGGATGTTAATGAGCCCAGAATTGGGGTGCAGAGCTTGCATGACTTTTAAGACTGAAGGGGATTACTGAGATAGAGAGGGACAAGGCCATGAAAGGATTTGAAGAAAAGAGTGAGAATTTTAAAATTGGAACATTGTTGGACTAAATGCCAGAATAGGCCAGCAAGTATAGGGATGATAGGTGAATGGGGCATGGTGAAGTTGCAGGTAACAAAGCACAAGTTTGTTTTGTAGTTACCATGTTGTTACCACGTCACTTACACATATGAAACCTTCCTGTTGTGATATGGCTTTTAAAGGATAGCACCATGCCATCAAGTTAATAGAAGACAGTCACGTGACTGAGCCTCAGTTTCACTTTGGTCTGGAGCAGAACACAGCGTTGCTGCTGCTCTGATGTCCTCAAGCTTTCTCGCCGTGAAAATCTGTCCACATGTGCATAGATTTAATAGGTGAACCTACAATATGCTTGCACTATCCGTAATGAGCAATTGGTGTGTTTATATAATCATAACTCAAACAATATCTCCTACAATGTTTATCATATCACAAGCAGAGGACCAAAGGAAATCATTCCCGCTGGGGATCATTTCAATATGGGAGTTATTTTAAACTAACTCACTCACACTTCCACTTTATTGTCTAATTAAAATCATCCCCATTGTCTGATTTTTCTCTTTTGCCCTGAGGAGAGAAGTGGAGGCACGAGGGATTTGCATTTGAATCTTGCTAATTAGTTGGGGATTTACCAAATGAAAGAATTTTAGATAAATTTAAAAGACTCTGTTTAATTAGAAATATTGCTTAATCACAGAGTCATGAAATAGTAGGTCATATTTAACTATGTTGAAGGGCGCTGCTGTAGGTGTACAAGTTAGAAATCCCTGTGAAACTTAGCAGTTACTATACATATAGAGTAAGGATAAAATACATTTATATAACACATTTCAGAGTCAATTTTTTTGAAATGTTGTCCTTGTTGTAAAATAAGAAAGAGAACATCCAGTTGCATATGGCAATGTCCCAAAAAGAGAAATGAAATAAGTAACTCGGGGCGGAATTCTCCGGCCGTGCTGGTCTAAAAGCCGGAAATTCCCGCCTCTAGTCACTTATTTTCACGTTCCCCGCAACCTGCTTGCTAAAATTCCAGTGGCAGGTGGGATGGGAGAATTCTGGCCTAGATCTTTAGGCACTTTTTTTGCAGGATGAATGTTTTCCAGGATACCAGGAGAATTTCCGTCCTCTTCTCGGAAAAGTGCCTGTGAGATCTTCCACATCACCTGAAAGGGTGGGTAGTAACTGGTTTAAGACTCCATCCAAGCAACAACACCACTGATTGTGCAGTGCACCTTCAGTGCTCCAGTGCAGCGCTAGCCGAAGTTATGTGGAGTGTGCTTTGAACCATCGGATTCAGAGGTAAGACAACTATCCCTCTGCCAAATCTGACAAACAAGCATTACCAATATTTTAGTATTAGCATTGCTATGTCAAGCTGCACATTTTCCCTTTTTAAAAAACTCAAAAGAACTGGGAGAACTCACTTCTCCTTTTGACCTTCAAATTAAACTATGTGAAGATTAGTCTTTGCAGTTCTTTTGTTCATTATTTTAATGAAGATGCAAAACTAAATTGGCTAGTGTTCCCATTAAAATAATGGATGAAAGATTTGTTTAAGAATGTATTAGTATCTGTACCCTTATCTTAGCACCATGTAAGTTCAGAAACTTTTACTGGGATTGCATTAGTACACATAAATTCACAATCTCAGTACATACTAGATCTTGATTAATTTAATTGACATCATTTTACTGATTTATCTGTATGCAGTACTTTTCAAAGAAATCATCACATCCAGACTGAGACTAATCTCACACGTTCCAGAATTCAGCGCAACCCCTCATTACAGGATCACAAGATTACTATTACTAATACAAAAGCAATCTACTAAAGACCCTGAAATATTGAAATAAAAACAGAACATTTTAGAAATAATAGGCAGGTTAGGCAGCATTTTTGAAGAAAAACAGACCCCAGGGGTAGAATTTTGCAGTGGGTGTCAAGACCACATGCCAATTAACAGATTCCCTCCAGGAGTCCTGTGCAATGAACAAACTAAGCAAGCAAGGGGGAAAATTGTAGTGCCTGAGGCTGCCAACAGCCTTACCAGGAGAGTTGAGCGCTGCTGCTTTGGTGGAGAACTGCAAGCCTTCCTCTGAAGACTTCTAAAATTAGTAACTGTAAGTATGGCCACAGCTGCCAGGATTTCATTGTAGAGGGGAATTCTCCCAAAGGATGTTCTGTGGCATTGGCCCAATGATCACCATGGCTCCAACAGGGGAGATTTTAAAGAAGGCATTGAATGTCACCTATCCTGACATCTGAAGGCTCACTCCAATGAGTAGGTGGCTCCTAAGTGGGGTTTTAATTATTCTAATTGACTGGCCTCTATGGAGCAGGTAGCTGACCCTGGCCCCAACCCCAGGAAAGTCCCCCAGTGGGGGAAAGCATCACAAAGCCATTCCAATGCAGCTCGTCACTATTATCCAGACACCCCCCCCCCCCCCCCCGCCCCCCCCCAGCCCCAACCCCATCTCCACTTGGCTCAGAGAATTAGGTGTTTCAGATAAGAACATAGGAAATAGGAGCAGGAGTAGGCCATCTAGCCCTTCGAGCCTGCCCCGCCATTCAATAAGATCATGGCTGATCTGAAGTGGATCAGTTTCACTTTCCCGCTTTCTCCCCATAACCCTTAATTCCCTTGTCTATCAGAAATCTATCTACCCGTGACTTAGATATATTCGACGAGGTAGCCTCCACCACTTCAATGGGCAGAGAATTCCAGAGATTCACCACCCTTTGAGTGAAGAAGTTCCTCCTCAACTCCGTTCTAAACTGCACCCCCCCCTCTTATTTTGAGGCTGTGCCCTCTAGTCCTGCTTCCTTTCTAAGCGGGAAGCATCTCTCTACCTCTACCCTATCTAGCCCCTTCAGCCTTCTAAACTCTAACGAGTACAGACCCAGTCTATTCAATCTCTCCTCATATGCTAACCCCCTCATCTCCGGTATCAGCCTGGTGAACCTTCTCTGTACTCCCTCCAAGGCCAATATACCCTTATGCAAATATGGGGAACAAAACTGCACACAGTACTCCAGCTGCAGCCTCACCAGTGCCCTGTACAGTTGCAGCAAGACCTCCCTACTTTTATATTCTATCCCCCTCGCTATAAAGGCCAACATTCCTTTCACCTTCTTGATCACCCGCTGCACCTGCAGACTGGGTTTTTGCGATTCAAGCACAAGGACCCCCGGGTCCCTCTGCTGCATGAGGACCCCCAGGTCCCTCTGTAGTATGCTGCAGCTTTTCACCATTTAAGTAATAATCCCTCCTACTATTAATTCTACCAAAGTGGATAACCTCACATTTGCAATCAATGATCAAAGATCAATGACCTTAGGCAGAACTCTGGAAAAAGTTAAAGATAGAAGAGGTTTGAACCAAGTACAAAGGCAGAGAAATAAAAAGTGTTGGGAAAAAACTCAGCAGGTCTGGAAGTATCTGTAGAGAAAAAAACAGAGTTAATGTTTCAAGTCCAGGGACTTATTTGGAACCAAAGAGAGCAGAGAAAGTGGGAAGGGAGAAGACTATAAAAAAGGAAGTCTGTTATAGGATGGAAGGCAAAATAGATTAAATGGCAATAGTATAACAAGCAGAAAGGGCTGTAAATGGGCCAAATAAAATGCCTAATCAAAAGGTGATGTGCCTTTTCTCAAGCTTAGGTTGAGCCTTTTTGGAACACCGTCAGGATCAGGCTGGATTGGAAGGTAGTGGAAGTTTTGCCTTGCTGAAACACCATCACAATGGTGGGAATTCTGGCCAGCATGTTTTAGTCTTGCGTATTTCCTATCTGATTTATTTTAAAGCCTCGAACAGCAATAACGTAATTGTCCTTATTGCATCCCTTAGAAACATTAATGATTAATCATTTAATTTAATAATTTAATTGTGCTGATTTAGCAGTGACCTCAGGTGCATACTCTTTGTACTACTACTTTGCATATTA
Source organism: Carcharhinus amblyrhynchos (assembly GCF_965287045.1). NCBI lineage: Eukaryota > Metazoa > Chordata > Chondrichthyes > Carcharhiniformes > Carcharhinidae > Carcharhinus > Carcharhinus amblyrhynchos. The sequence continues at coordinate 79,836,550 of NC_137331.1, read as the reverse complement.
GGGTGACTAATGCAAAGTATTTGTGGCAAATGTTTTGTGAACTTACAAGGAAGAGAACTTCTCACAAACTATTCACAGCAGAAATTAATCGTACAAACTGCAAACAATTATGTATTTAAAATTATGAGTCACTAAATGTGCCTGTAATCACTTATAATTTATTTTGTTATTTATCACAAAAAAATCCAGCTACTGCAGTTGATTCCCTGTGTCAGACTTGCGTAGTGCTCCAACCTTTGTGCACGTGCTGCTGTGGAATCTGAAAGATCGGTCTCAGTGCACATGTATTTCAATGAATGCCGAACTCCACAAGGAAAAGGCTACTGTTCATTTTTGAAGCACTGACACTATAGACAGCAAACAATTTTGTAAATGCATTATAGTTGATCCAACAATTAACTCCCCGTGAGGTTCTGCAGTGCTGCTCCTCATTTGCTAAATGTCATTCTAAAATAGACACTGCAAACTGTTCAAAGCAGAAGAACAATACTCAAAGTCAGCTTGCTACAAGATTTTTGACTGTTGTGTTTGTCTTCACTGTGACCATTCCAGCTAGTCCATTTATTTAAGTATTGCTTTTTGCTTGTTTTCTGCATTCTGTTTTCCTGGCAACATTCTTACCACTACTACTATTTCTTTGTGCTTTGGATATCTAAATTCAGGATCTTACATACTTCAATCAAGTCAACCGTCATTCTTCTAATCTTCAGTGAAAACAAGCCTAACTGTGCCACCTTTCCTCATGAGACAACCCACTCATTCCAGGTATCAATCAAGTAAACCTTCTCTGAACCATCCCTCCAATGCATTTACATCCTTAAATAAGGAGACCAGAACTGCCCATAGGGTGGGATTTCCCACAGTATGTTTCACAGCAGCGGTGAAGGCCCACCATTGGCCAGCAGCAGAATCTTCTGATTCCACCTCTGTCAACAGGGTTTCCCATTCTATGCAACCCTTTCCACAGAGAATTCCATGGAGGGGTTCGCTGTTGGTGGGACCAGACGAACCCGCTGGCGAGGATACGTGGAAAATTCCTGCCAATATTCGAGATGCAATGTCGTCAATACCCTGTACAGCTGAAGCATAACATTCCAACTTTTATATCCAATCATAATGTGCAATGGTATTCTGTTAGCCTCTTAATTATGTGCCATACCTGCATATTAATATTTTGTGCTTTAGAACACTGAGATCCCTCTGTATTTCAGAATTCTGTGGTCATTCTCTGTTTAAGTAATATTCTGCTTTTTTATTCTTAGAAACATAGGAATTAAGAACAGAAGTAGCAAATTCATCCCTTTGAGCCTGCCCTGTGATTCAATCAGATCACTGACTGATCACTCCCAGGTCTCAAATCCACCTCTCCATATCCTTCTTCCCTTTTTTTAATTGGAAATATGTTTATCTCCCTCTTGAAACCATTCAACGATTCAGACTCCACCACGCTATGGGGCAGCATGTTCCACAAATTCACCACTCTCTGTGAGAAGTAGTTCCTCCTCACCTCAATTTTAAACCTACCGCCTTATAACCTATACTTGTAACCTCTTGTTCTAGATTGCTCCATAAGAGGAAACATTTGGTCTACATTTACTTTATCAATCCCTTTTAAATTTTATATAACTTGATCAGATCCCCTGTTATCTTTCTAAACTCCCGCGAGTATAAGCCCAAACTGTTTAATCCCTCCTCATACATCAATCTTTTCATCTCCAGAATCAAACTGGTGAACTTCCTCTGAAATGGCTCCAATGCCACCACTCAAATAAGAAGATCAAAAGTGGACAATACTTCAGATGTGGTGTCATCAACACCCTATACAATTCACAGAATCCCTACAGTGCAGAAGGAGGCCATTTGGCCCATTGAATCTGCACCAACCACAATCCCACTCAGATCCAATTCCCATACCTCCTCACATTTACCTTCCTAATCCCTCTGACACTAGGATTAATTTAGCATGGCCAATCGACCTAACCCGCACATCTTTGGACAGTGGGAAGAAACTGGACCACCTGGAGGAAACCCACACAGCCACAGGGAGAATGTGCAAACTCCACACAGGCAGTGACATGAGGCCAGAATCAAACCTGAATCCCTGGTGCTGTGAAACAGCAGTGCTAAACACTGTGCCACCGTGCCACCCCAATTGCAACAACACTTTTCTACTTTTATACTCCAGTCCTTTTGCAATAAATGCCAAAATCCCATTTGCCTTTTTTATTATGTGCTGCACCTGCACACTGATTTCCAACGTGTGATTCATGAACATAGATGCCCAGATCCTTCTGCCCACACACATTTTTGAATCTGCTTTCCATTTAGATAATAATTCGCCTTCTATTTTTCTGTCAAATGGATAACTTCAACTTATCCACATCACACTCTAACTGCCAACTTTTGGTCCATTCACCTAGCCTGCATATATTTGTCTGTAAAATCTTTATATCTTCACTGCCTGCTTTACCATCTATTTCAGTATAATCAGTAAGTTTTATTATGATACACCCTGTCCCTGCTTTCAGATCATTTATACATTCTTTCTGACAAAGTGAACAACTTCACATTTTCCCACATTATGCTCCCACTGTCCATTCACTTGATCTATTTATGTCCATCTGTCCTCTTCATACTTCCCTATCTATCTTTGTGTCCTCTGCAAATTTAGCTGCTGTATCCTCACTACTCTCATCAAAGTCATTGATATAAATTCTAAAAGCTGAGGTCCAAGCAAAGACCAGTGTCATATCCTGCCAGTCAGAAAAAAGTCCATTTATGCATACTCTCCATTTTCTGCCAGCCAGTCAATTTTTTTATCCATGCTAAAAAGTTATCCCTACACTAAAGCTTTTATTTTCCACAATAAGCCTTGATGTGGCACCTTATCAATGCATCCTGGAAATCCAAATACAACACATCTACAGGTTCCCCTTTATCCACAGCACATGTACCCCTTCAAAGATATCCCCATCACCCAGAAACCACACCTGCAGTTGCTAAGGGGGAGCAAACAGTTGCTGCACCTGGGAGTGAGCGAGGATGTAAGAATCAGAGAGTTCTCTCTGAAGTGAACACACATCTGAAGAATTTGCTTGTGGTGGAAAGCTGCACATTGAGAGACTGAAAGTGCTTTTGGTTTATGAAAGCTACTAACTGCTCTCTGGGAGCCCTCAGTGCCACAGTTTGCAATCAAATGCCCCTTGTACTTGTGGAAATCCAGCGATCGCACCAAATCCCACAGCTCCGACTGTCTGGCTCTCAGGATCTGAGGTGAATCGGACAAATCATTAGCTCTTGAACAAGGCATTGGTGACCTCCCTGATGCATCTGTGAGCAGTAGATTCAAATGCCAGACGTGTTCCCATAGAGTCCTGGAATGATCCAGTGGCAGGGAAATTCAATACTGCAAGCTACCAGTGATCAGGTTTACCAGATCAATCAGAAGGAGTCTGTGCAGCTTCTAGTAGATTACTGAATGCAGGGATAACTCATTTGTCCTTTCCCCAATAGGAAAGCAGAAACAACCAGAAAGGACACATTACAGCTGCTTTCCTCAAAGTGCTTTCTGAGGAAATCACACAAATCCTTTGTCTTATCTCTTTTGCTAACAGACACTAATTTATTGCATACATATTTCACCCTGATGATATAGGTACATGTGACATGAGCATATATCTCGCATACATTAAACTTTTTGAATCATTTCCAGTAAACTCAGGAATGCTATTTAGTGGTAATGTTGCTGGAATAGTAATCTAGAGGCCTGATGTAATGTTCAAATCCCACCACGACAGCTGGGAAAATTTAAAGGCAATTAGATAATGCATCTGGAATATCATTCTAGTCTCATGAATATTGATCATGTAATTTCCAGATTATTATAAAAACCCTTCTGGTTCACTAATTTCCTGCAAGGGAGTGATCCTTACTTGATTTGTCTTATGTATGATTTAGATCTACAGTAATGTATGGTTGACACTTGACTGCTTTCTGAAATGGCCTAGCAAACAACTCACTTGTATCAAACTGCTACAGAAACAAAGCACTGTAGGGGTATCTACATCACATCGCAGCAGTTCAAGAAGGTGGCTCACCACCACCTCCTCAAGAGCCATGAAGGATGAGCAATAAATACTAGTTTTACCGACATTGCTTGTATCCCAAGAATGAATACAAAAAGTGCCTTTTTCCTGTTGTCTTATATTATTACTAGTTATATACTTTTATGTTCTGACTTGGAACTATATCGCTGTTCTTTCACTGTCTATGGTCAAAGTCCTGGAGCTCTCTCTCCAACAGCACTGTGGGTGCACCTACATCATATGAACTGTGATGGTTCAAGAAGGTGGCTCACCAGCACCTTCTTAAAGGCAATTAGGGATGGGCAATAAAAAATGCTGGCCTAGCCAGCAATGCCCACATCCCATGAAAGAAATAAAAAACCCCAGCAATTCTTGAATTTAATCAATATTAGGCTACCATTTTAATTTGATTATGGGACCCAATAATTTCACATTACTGTTGCACATTGTGAAATTATGTAAGTTATTACCTGAAATGAGCTTTCCTGCAGGCTGCTGTATACTAATGACAGAAGTGAATACATTTCTGAAATTCCTCAATCGACTTCATCAACAGTCATTCACACATGTAAATGCATAAGTATATAAAAATGTCAGGCTGGAAACAACTGTTCCACCAAGCCTGCACCATCCCGATACTGCCTGAAGCTGGATTAAACACTCTCTAACCACCAGCCTAATTAATCACCATTCCCGATCCAACAGCAGCAATGCAATTATCTGGGGAGGCATAAAAAACAGATAAAAACCAAAATCAATTATCAGGAAATAAATTCTGAAAATTCCACTCCAATCCCTCCTGACAATCAGCACTGGTCAGCAGATCCCATTGATCATGTTTATATTTCTCAGCATTTTCCACAAAGATCTGTTCAGCTGAACCAGTTCAGCTCTTGTTTGAAGTCACAGTAAGAAGTCTCACAACACCAGGTTAAAGTCCAACAGGTTCATTTGATATCACAAATTTTCAGAGCGCTGCTCCTTCATCAGGTGAGTTACCATTAATCTTTACAGATTTCTAGTTTTTTTTCTATTTGATACTATCCTTAACTTCCTTATACTGTCATAGATGGTGTATCCTTGTAAAAGAGCCTTACGTTCTCACCGTGATAAATCTTTACTTACAATTATTAAATAAAGAACAAAGAACAACCCAGCACGGGAAACAGGCCCTTCGGCCCAATGAGCCCGCGCCACCGCATCCTCCTACACCTACCCTGCCCTGTGTGTATGTGTGTAAATATCTCCTTAAAAGTCTGACACTGCATCTCTACTGTCCTACCTTTCAACTTGGTTTCCCAGTTCACTTTAGGCTAGCTCTGCTTTCACACCTTTATAATTACCTTTATTCAGGTTTAAAATATTAGCCTCAGACTTACACTTCTTCCCTTCAAACCGAATTTGAAATTCCATCATGCTATGATTGCTGTCGCCTTGATGGACCTTTACCATTAGATTATGGATTAATCCCGTCTCATTACTCATTGCCAGGTTCAAAATAACCTGAACTCAGGTTGGCGCTAGAGTGCTTTAAGAAATTTGTCCTAAATACACTACTTGAACTCATGTTCTAGGCTATCTTTGCCAATCACCTTTGCATGTTTTGCGGTGGCAGTCAGTGTCACCGAGGTTTCCTATTGTTCCCGTCCCTCCACAGCCAGGGAACCCACGACAGGTGCTCACTACTGGTGGGACCCGATGATTCTGCCAGCAGGAATGGTCAGAAAATCCTGCCCCATGTAAATATTGTGGTACCTTTCTTACCGACCCCATTTATTTCTTCCTGTATATTCTGTTCCTCAGTATTACTAATGTTAAGGAGTCTAAACTTATTTCTACCCAAACTGATTCTACCTCTTGCTCTTTTGAGCTAAGGTCATCTCTCAGTCCTGTACTAATTGCATCCTTAATTAAGGGAGCTATATCACCACCTTTTCCGAGCTTCCTATCTTTTCGAAACATCAAATAGGTTCCAGTCTTAGTCACATTGCAAGCATCCCCACCAACTCCAGCAATTTCACCATCTAATGAGTGTTAGTAGGCACTAGGCAGGATTTCTGCCCTCACTCAGGAAGGAAGTCCCTCCAAGGGAGGTGCCAGCTAATAAGATTGGCCAGCAGCTCTCCAATCCTGCCAGACATAGCGCTGCAGTGGCTGGAAGGGGGACTGCAGGAAACTGTCTGTAAGAAAGTGCCAGAATCCAGAGGACAGTAACTGGCAGGGGTCCCAAGGCAAGGAGGGTAAGGAAGTTCAGGGTCGTGTCAGAGTTACGGGATAGGCAGAGAGAGGGAAGAGGACATCTGGAGGTTAGTGAGACTTAAGGGGAAGGTGCCCCGAGTCTGAAGGGGGTTTCTGATGGAGGCGCACCACTGTACCTCCCCTGTGACATCCAACTCTGTTTAAGTATTTAATCCTCCCTCCCTAAGCTGTCATCTGCCCGCCAACCTAGGTATTGAGGCTAGCAGGAAAAGGTCTTAAGGTAGCCATTTAATGGCCTTAATTGGGACAAGGGCAGGCATACCCACTGAAATCCTTTCCCCCAACACCCATTGAGGCCCTATCCCTCTCCGTAAAATCATCACCAAGTTGAGCTAGGCAGGACCCTGGAGTCCCTTCCATGCAATTTCATATTCTCCCCACCCCTCCTCAGTATACATTAGAGGAGTGTATAATTCTGGACCGTGCCTCTGTAATGGCTATCAGATCATACGTATTTATTTCTATTCGTGCTAACTATTCAGCCATTTTGTTATGAATGTGCATGTGTTCAGGTGCAGACTCTGCCCGGAATTCTCCTATCTTGCCCGCAGCTGGGATTCTCCAATCCCATTGCAGGGAATAAAGCTTTGGCTGAGCATCAAATTCTCTGTTCTCGCTGCAGTGATGGCTGGACATACCACATCAGAGAATTCTGACCTCTCTTTTTACCATTTTTGCAGTCTCTGATCTTATCATTCTTCCTGTGACTGTATGGGTTTCTTACGGGTGCTCCGGTTTCCTCCCACAGTCCAAAGATGTGTGAGGTAGGTGAATTGGCCATGCTAAATTGCCCCTTAGTGTCAGGGGGACTAGCTAAGGTAAATGCATGGATAGGTGTTGGGTGGGATTGTGATTGGTGTAGACTTGATGATCCAAATGACCTCCTTCTGCTCTAGAGGATTCTATGATTTTATGCTGATACACTGTTGAGTTTGTTCTGTCTGTCCCTTTCTGCCACACTCTGGTTATCGTTATACAAATCACTGCTCCGCTTTATTATCATGTTGTTTTTCTTTGATTTTCTTTGTCTTCTGCAGGATCCTTACCTCCCTATTTAGTTTAAAGCTCTCTCTTTCACCCTAGTTATACAACCTGGCAGAACACTGATCCCAGTGTGGCTCAGGTGAGAGCATCCCACTGGTTCTGATCCCACTTTCCCCAATACTGGTGCCAGTGCGCCATGAATTGAAACCCATTTCTCCCATGTCAATCTTTAAGCAATGCATCAATCCATCTAATCTTATCTACCCTACACCAATTTGCTTGGGGCTCTGGTAATAATCCAAAATTTATTACTTTTGAAGTTTTGGTTTTTAATTTGGCCCCTATGTACACATAGTCCCTGACAGAACCTCTATCTATGTCATTGGTACCAATGTGGACCATGGCAACTGGGTCCTCTCCCTACCCACTGCAAGCTCCTCTCTAGCCCAAAGCAGATGTCCCAGGCCATGGCACTGGGCAGGCAACTCAGCCATCTGACCTTATTTCTATCATCGTTGGGGCTAAAGGGATCAAGGGATGTGGAGGGAAGGGGAGATCAGAATATTGAATTCCATGATCAGCCATGATCAAGATGAAGACAGAGCCGGCTCGAAAGGCCAAGTGACCTACTCCTGCTTCTGGTTTCTATATTTCTATTTTTACAAAGAATGTGTCTATCATTCGGACTATACAATCCATTCTGACTATACAATGAGAATATTCTAGTGTAAGGGGTGTGACCACCTCCTGGAATCAAGCATCAGAGTAACTTTCCCTCCATCTGATGCATCGCAGTGACTGCAACTTGGCCTCCAGTTCAGTAACTCCAGGCTGCTCTCAGGAGGCTGACCAATCAGTGATTTGATTTGATTTATTATCACCACACATATTTGGAGACAGTAAAGAGTATTGTTCCTTGCGCGTTATATAGACACAGCATACCCTTCATGGAGTACATAGGAAAGGAAAGGAGAGGGTGCAGAACATAGTGTTATAGCCTTAGCTAGGGTGTGGAGAAAGATAAGCTTACTATAAGGTAGGGCCAATTAAATGCCTGATGGCAATAGGGAAGAAACTGTTCTTGAGTTGATTGGAATGTGATCTGTCTTTTGTATCTTTTTCCCGAAGGAAAAAGGTGAAAGAGTATGCGTGGGGTCCTTGATTATGCGGGCTTCTTTTCTGAGGCAGCAGTAAGTGTGGACGGAGCCAATGGATGGGAGGTTGGTTTGTGTGATGGACTGGGCTTTGTTCATGACCCTTTGTAGTTTCTTTCAGTCTTGGTCAGAGCAACAGTCATACCAAGCTGTGATACATTCAGAAAGGATGCTTTCTATGGTGCATCTGTAAAAATTGGTCAAAGTCAAAGCGGAAATGTCAAATTTCCTTTGCCTCCTAAGAAAGTAAAGATGGGCTTTCTTAACTATAATGTCAGCATGGAGGGATCAGGACAGGTTGTTGGTGACCGGGAAACCTAAAAACATGAAGGTCTCAACCATTTCCACTTCATCCCCATTGATGTATATAGGGGCATGTCCTTCACTAGGCTTCTTGAAGTCAATGACTATCTACTTTGATTTACTGATGTCTTTGTTTTATTGTCATCGCTCCATTTCACCAGATTCTCTACCTCTTTCCTGTATCTCTTTGTTTGAGATAAGACCCACTATGGTGGTGCCACCAGCAAACTTGAAAATGGAATTGAAGTGGAATTTAGCCATACAGTCGTAACTGTATAAGGAGTATAGTAAGGGGCTGAGGACACAGCCTTGCAGGGCACCACTTTTGAGATAATCATGGAGGAAGCGTTGTTGCCTATCCTTAATTTTGCTGTTGTTCGTCCATCATCATCGATGAGGACCTCTACACCATTAGTCATTTTGAGGCTGGTTACAGTGTGTCTGAAGATGACTGATCAGGCCAATTCGGGCATGGAATATCCTGGCACATATTGGACAGACTTGTGAAGGCACTGTAGTTATTGTGCTAGTGACTGTGGACTTGTGCAGCTCGCGCTTAAGTTGTGCTTCAGCAATACACCTTGCTTCGTGAACTTGACAGCCTTTGGGGATGAGGCAGCACCAGGTAGGGCAGTTTTGTGCCAGTGTTTCCCAGGTGGTTGTGCCTATGTCAAGTGACTTCAGGAGGGCCTTGAGTGTGTCTTTGAAACGTTTCTTCTGCCCTCCATGTGAGCGTCTTCCAGCAGAGAGTTCCCCAAAAAGGAGCTGCTTGGGTATGCACTCGTCTGACATACATAAGAACATAAGAAATAGGAGCTGGAGTAGGCCATCTAGCCCCTCGAGCCTGCCCCGCCATTCAATAAGATCATGGCTGATCTGTCATGGCTCAGTTCCACTTTCCCACCCTCTCCCCATAACCCTTAATCCCCTTGCCTATCAGAAACCTATCAACCTGCGCCTTAAATATACTTAGCGAGGCAGCCTCCACCTCTTCAACGGGCAGAGAATTCCAGAGATTCACCACCCTTTGAGTGAAGAAATTCCTCCTCAACTCCGTTCTAAACCCCGCCCCCCCCTTTATCTTGAGGCTGTGCCCTCTAGTCCCACTGTCCTTTCTGAGCGGGAAGAGTCTGTCCACCTCTATCCTATCATCCCATTCATCATCTTATATGTCTCAATGAGATGTCCCCTCATTCTTCTAAACTCTAACGAGTACAAGCCCAGTTTATTCAGCCTCTCCTCATAGTTCAACCCCCTCAACTCCAGTATCAGCCTAGTAAACCTCCTCTGCACTCCGGATGACATGACCTGCCCACCGGGTCTGTACTTTCATCAGCAGTGTGTGGACTGATGGTAGACTTGCTCTAGAGAGAACTTCAGTGTCTGGTACTTTGACTTGCCATCTGATGCGTAATATTCTGCGAAGACAAGTCATGTATACTGGCTCACAGCCAGAGACGCAAGTCAGTATGGACAAATTTTCCATGGCTTGTGACAACTTTGGACTCACCATCAACATTAAAAAGACCAAAGTCATGCACCAACCTACTCCTCATGCACCACACACAGAACCCATAATCACAATCAAAGGGCAAAAACTACAGGCAGTGGACCAGCTCACTTATCTTGGCAGCACCCTCTCCAAGCAGTGACTACTGACACAAAAGTTAACTGCAGAATAGCAAAGACAAGTTCTGCTTTCAGTAGACTGCACTCCACTGTATGGAAACGTCAAGGAATCAGCCCAGCAACAAAACTGAAGGTCTACAGCGCCGCGGTACTCACTACCCTCTTGTATGCCTGTGAAATGTGAACTGTGTATTGAAGGCATGCAAGACAGCTCAATCATTTCCATATCCTGAATGATAGCATTTAGTAAGTGGTAGCATTTAAGGAAGCCATGTGCCATCTATTTTGAAGGTATTTTATTTGTAATGTATTTTGGTTGTCTGGCCATTAAGAGGAGGAGAGAAAGTCGAATACATAAGGTAAGTGCATTTATAATCTTGCTTGCGGACCAAGAAAAGCCTATGAACCCCACAGTGATCATCAACCATATGTATTTTAGTTTAGTTTAGTTATGCAATACCTTGCATTTGCCTGCATTGTGTCTTATTTGACAAATCCATTGAATGTAAATTCTGTTGACCTCTGTTTGTTTGAATCTGAGCTTATCAGTAATAGTAATGGGCAGCGTGGTGGCACAGTGGTTAACACTGTTGCCTCACAGCTCCAGGGACCTGGGTTTGATTCCCAGCTTGGGTCATTGTCTAAGTGGAGTTTGCACATTCTCCCTGTGTCTGCGTGGGTTTCCTCCGAGTGCTTTGGTTTCCTCCCACACTCCAACGATATGCGGGTTAGGTGCATTGCCATGCTAAATTGCCCCTTAATGTCTTGGGATGCGTAGATTAGTCAGATTAGTCGGGTAGATATGTGGGGTTACAGGGATAGGGCCTGGCTGGGATTATTGTCGGTGCAGACTCGATGGGCTGCGGGGCCCTCCTTCTGCACTGTAGGATTGCTGTAGGATTCTATGATTATAGTGAAACATGCAATAAGGCATAATGCCCTAGGCCTGTTGATGACTTCAGCTGCTTTATTTTTTACGAATCTGTCACATCAGTACTGTGTTCCTGGTCAGGATGCCTTGATGATTCAGCCTACAGATATCAGCATAGATATTGTCAGTATCATTTGAAATTGGAACTGGGTTTGACTTTGTTACCTTGTAACTAATGATTCTTGTGCTGATGCTGTTGCAGACTGCTGTTATATATTTGTTTAAAAGATACGTAGCAGAAATCCTGATCCCACAGGAGATAGCGGCGTTTCATTACATTGAAAGTCGTGGCAAGCTAGAGGAACGCCAGTGATAATTGTTCAGATTCCAGCACTCAATACTCCGTATTGCCGTGTTCTTTCCTTCCCAACTAGTAAATTGAAGCTCACTTCTTGTCACACTCAGCGCCAATCGCATTGTCATTAATCTACACCTGAAGAGCCATCTGGCCTCTCTCGAGTGAGTTCAGCGATTCAGTAAGCCTTTCTCTCCCCATTTACTGACTCCAGAGTGCTTCAAGCTGCTCCTATTTTGAGCTGAGTTGCCCTGATACTGTGAATGTTTTAATTTATTCCCAGCTCATGCTATGATCCCTTTTACTTCACAGTCATGGAGAATGGAAAGGTCCTGCGGTTGAATGAAATCACACTGCGCTTTGAATTTTACAGCAGTCATCAACCTGTCAATGACTTCCTACAAGCTAAACAAATACTGTAATTAATTCTTCATGTAAAAACTGTCCCAAAGTATACAGTATTTGAACAATGTGGATAAGACTGGGGTTTCAGTTATTCTAAGGATTGCATGATGAATGTGATACCCATTCTTGTCATTGTTAAACAATTAAAGAAAAAAAAAGTTGTTTTCAGAAAATGACAAACATTCAGTTGTCCTGAAATGATGCATTATTAATAATGGAAAACTTTCAATGATTAAATGTGTTTACCATAACATTTATTTTTATCATTCATTTGTATTGCCAAACATTTCAGAGCCGAAATGAAAGCAAAATACTGTGGATGCTGGAGTTCCGAAATAAAGGCAGAAAGTGCTGGAAAAAGTCAACAGGTCTGGACACATTCATGGGGAGAGAAACAAAGTTATGGTCTTGAGTCTTCTTCAGAGCCCCAGCTGCAGATGCAGAGCAGAAAGTGGCACTAATACACTCATCAATGTACCAGAAAATGAATTGGGAAAGGGGTGGCCTGAGCGGAACTGACACAAGGAATGTTCCATGTACCTCAGGAAAAGACAGGCATAGCAATGGTCCATGCAGGTTTGAGATAAACTCTGTAGCTTTTATTTGCAGGAAGAGAGACATTTTAAAGGTGAAATTGTTCAAAAAAGAGGACAAGTTCAGCCATGCGGAAGAAGTGATGATGAATGAGGACTCTTTAGGCCTCCGTTCAAGGAAGAAGTGAAGGTCTCTCAGACTGTCCTGATGGGGTTGGAGAGGAATTGGACACTCATAATGAAGAGGAGGTGGCTAGGGTCAGGAAAATGGCAATTGTTGAAACGATGTAGCGCATTGGAAGAATCATAAATGTCGGTGGAAAGTGACTGGACAAGGGGAGAAAAAATAGAAAGAAATAAGTTCAGTGAAGCAGAACAGGCTGAAGCAATGAATCTGTGGGGACAGTTCTGTTTGTGGATTTTGGGAAGGAGGTAGAGCCAGGCTATTTGAGGTTGAGGGACTTTGAGGTTAGAAACTGTGAGGGAAGATCACCAGGGGAAATGAGGTTAGTGACAGTCCAGTTCTGAAGAAAAGTTATTTTGGACTCCACACCTTTTCCACAGATGCTGCCCGACCTGTTGAGGTTTTCCAGAACTTTGTTTTAATTTCAAAACCAAGTTTTTCAATATTCTTCCACAAAATTCACCCAATTTTTATGTTGTGCGTTGAAACTCATTAAATGCTGGAATTCCATCCCCTTTGTCCTAAAGTCTGTACTGCCCAAAACATTTGCAACGTTGCTATTGTCCTGCATATAATTATCATTGTACTACTTAATGCTCTCTTTCAAAACTAACCTAGAGAGGAATTTAATAGGAGAGTGTTTAGCTCTTGCACTATAATGTCACTTATTCCTGTTTCTAGGCTATAAGCTTTTTCAGAGGATGATCTGCAAAATATTTTGACAGCCTGGAATTACATAAAATACTGAAATAGCAAAGTGAAGTCTCCGACTTCTCTTCATGATAATATGAAAACCATACTGCATGCTTCACAGTTAATCAAGAAATTCAAGTATTTTATTTGCTGATCTATTGCTGTGGAAAAATAACTTCCCCTTTTTGATCTTAAACACCCACTCCTACCCACACTGTTGAATCTTTTCTTAAAGAAGAACATTGGTATCTGGAGCAAAAGACAGCTATATGGATGGAGGAGCCACAGAATAGTCCTTTTTTTAAAATTTCATCAGAAGCTGAATAAAAATAATTCCAGTATCTAGCTGTACTTTGGAACATGGGAGCAGGAGTAGGCCATTTTATTGATTTCCATCTTGAACATGCTCAATTATTGAACTTGCACAGCCCTCTGAACAAGAGGGTTCCAAAGATTCACCACCCTTTGTGAAGACATTTCTCCCCATCTCAGTCTTAAATAGTCTGTCCTCTTGCTGTGACTGTCACACCCTCGTTCCCCCCCAACCCGCCTCCTAGTTCTAAACACACCAGCTCTTACTAACCTTCTGTGTAAACCTTATCAACAGCCTTCTGAAAATCCAAATACACCACATCCACAGGTTCTCCTTTATCTGTGCATCAAGTAACACCCCCAAGAAACTCCAACAAGTTTGCCAAACATAATTTCCCTTTCATAACTCTGCCCAATCATATTATAATTTTCCAAGTCCCTACTACTGACGACAAGCTAACATTAATAAGCTGATAAATCAATACACAACCTTGCTAATCAATTTAAATAAACTGGGAAAGAACAAAGTTCTAAATCGTTTGTTTACAACAATCTGCAGCACAGAATATTCAAACATACTTCCCCTCTGGCCCACCATGTAGCAAGACACATATCAAAACTACAATATCACATTTTCTCCTACAAAAACTGTACTTGATGTAAAAAGATGAAGAAAACTTCCCAAGTCTCCAAAGTGAGCTAAAAATGGCTATAATAATTGCATTATTTGTCTGTGTGTTCAGCAACTAGTTTAATCAGCAAAAATGAACAACCTCGGGTGTTGCAGAGGGACGCAAGCATGAGAGCCCAGGGACCACAGAAGACTTTGTTAACATACCTTTCCTTGGATGAGACTACCAAGGAACTGTTGCAGTGCCAGCCACTTTGCAAACACACATGATACAAAAAAAAGGATGGGCTTCTTTTAAGTATTTTCTCCAATGAAAAAGCATGCAGTGCATCATACACTGAAAGCGGTTAGAGACGAGAGAAATGAGAATGTTGAGAGGCAGAGTGGGGTACCAATGTGGGACAGGGAAGAGAATTGATAGTGGTGGTTGCAGAACAGTTGAGAACAAATTAGAAATGAAAATGGCCTGACTGATAGTTAAGGGGAAGGGATAGCCTAGTGGTGTTATTGCTAGACTTCAGCAATCCAGAAACTCAGCTAATATTTTGGGTTCCGGGATTCTAATCTCACCACAGCAGACAGTGGATTTCAAGTTCAATAAAAAATATCTGAAATTAAGAATCTACCAATGACCATGAAACCATTGTCAATTGTCAGAAAATCCCATCTAATTCACTGTTGTCCTTTAGGGAAGGAAATCTGCTGACCTTATTCAGCCTGACCTACTTGTGGCTCCAGTGCCACAGCAATGTGGTTGACTCTCAACTGCCCTTGGGCAACTAGGGATGGGCAATAAATGCTGGCCAGCCAACAACGCCAATGTCCCACAAATTAATAAAAAAACAAAATAAATGTATACACTTTAAATTAAACCTGTTCTTGGGCCTTGTTGGGACTGGATGTTTGGTGCCCGCATCTCAGTTGCTTTATGGAGAGGCTGCCTCATGTAAAATATTTTTAGTGGACCTAGCAAGCCTCACATGTAGTTTGTGACGAGATTCCCAGTAACATTCATGCTGACTGATCATATTCAGTTGTACTGAGCAGATTGGGAGTATCAAATGCATCAGACCTCCTTATATGATAATGTGAGGGACTAGGGCAACTTGACTGTTGGTTGCATTATAAGCTTCATCTTTTCCTCATCCATTGGATGGGAGAATCACCGGTAAGATCAGCATTTATTGCTCATTCCAGACTGCTCTTTTAGAAGTTAGTGGAGGGCTGCATTCTTGCACCACAGTAGTTGGTATGCTATGGATATACTTATAGTGATGTTAGGTAGGAGTTTGAGGAAATTGACCCAGTGATAATGAAGGAGTAGCACAATATAATTCTAAGTCAGGATGGTCTGTGACTTGGAGGGGAACTTGAAGGTGTTGGTGTTCTTGTTCTTCCAGGTTGTACAGGAAACGGGATTAAGGGGTGCAGTTGAAAAAGCTTTGGTCACTTATTGCATCTTGTAGATGGGACATAACGCAGAGATTGTGCACTGGTGGACAGAGTGAATATTTAATTTGGTATTTGGGGTACTGATCAAGCAGGCTGCTTTGACCTAGATGGTGTTGAGCTCCTTGAGAATTGTTGGAGCTGCACTCACCCAAACAAGTGGAGAATATTCATCACATCCTCACTTGTGCCTTGTAGTGCATAGGTTTGGAGAATCAGGAGTAAGTTAATCACCCCAGAACTCCTAGCCTCTAGCCTTCTCTATAGCCACAGTGGTTAATTGGTTGGTTCAGTTTGTTTTTCCGTCAATGATAGTGCCGCATTCTCTCAACTCTTTCCCCCTTCCATTCCCACAATTCTTTGCCCTCCTCGATCTCCCGCACACCCTAGTTCTCATCTAGCCAAATCAAAAATTTTCAATATTGCAATTAACTTACACAATTTTTCTAGTGAATAACGCTGTCATGTCCATTCCATTATTGCTTCCACCATGCACCAGCGGTGAGGGGAGTGAATGTTTAAGCTGGTGGATGGGGTGATGATCAAAGGAGCTGCTTTGCTCTGGCTGGGTTTGAGCTTCATGAATGTTGTTACAGCAGATTTCATCCAGGCAAAAAGGGAATATTTTATAGGTGGTGGTCAGGCTTTGGGAAAATCTGGAGGTGAGTTGCCCATTGTAGAATTTCCAGCCTGTGACCGGCCCTGTATTTGTGGTGTTTACATGACTGTTGTAGTTAATTTTCTGGTCAATGGTAACTTACATGCAGTCAATGGTGATTCAATAATGGTAATGTTGTGAAATGTCATTGAGAGATGGTTACATTCCCTCTTATTAGAACATAAGAACATAAGAAATAGGAGCAGGAGTAGGCCATCTAGCCCTTCAAGCCTGCCCCGCCATTCAATAAGATCATGGCTGATCTGTCGTGGCTCAGTTCCATATTCCCGCCCTCTCCCCATAACCCTTAATCCCCTCACTTATCAAAAACCCATCAACCCGCGTCTTAAAAATATTTAGCGAGGCAGCCTCCACCACTTCAACGGGCAGAGAATTCCAGAGATTCACCACCCTTTGAGTGAAGAAGTTCCTCCTCAACTCCGTTCTAAACCGTGCCCCCCTTTATCTTGAGGCTGTGCCCCCTAGTCCTACTGTCCTTTCTGAGTGAGAAGAGTCTCTCCACCTCTATCCTATCCATCCCATTCATCATCTTATATGTCTCAGTGAGATCTCCCCTCATTCTTCTAAACTCTAACGAATACAAGCCTAGTTTATCCAGCCTCTCCTCATAGCTCAACCCCCTCAACTCCGGCATCAGCCTAGTAAACCTCCTCTGCACTCCCTCCAAGGCCAAAATATCCTTGCGTAAGTACGGCGACCAAAACTGCACACAGTACTCCAGCTGCGGCCTCACCAATGCCCTATACAGCCACAGCAAGACCTCCCTACTTTTATATTCAATTCCCGTTGCTATGAAGGCCAGCATCCCATTAGCCTTCCTGACCACCTGCTGCACCTGCAGGCTGGGTTTTTGCGACTCATGCACAAGGACCCCGAGGTCCCTCTGCACCGTCGCTTGCTGCAGTTTTTCGCCACGTAAGTAATAGTCCTTCCTACCATTATTCCTACCAAAGTGGACCACCTCGCACTTGCCAACATTAAATTCCATTTGCCAGTTCCTGGCCCATTCGCCCAGCCTATCTAGATCCTTCTGCAGACTCTCCACACCCTCCGCGCAATTTGCCGTTCCACCAATCTTGGTGTCATCAGCAAATTTCGACACCATACACTCGGTTCCCTCCTCCAGATCATCTATATAAATGGTAAATAGCTGAGGCCCCAGCACCGACCCCTGGGGCACTCCACTAGTCACCAACTGCCAATCCGAATAGCACCCATTAACCCCCACTCTCTGCCTCCTATTTGACAACCAGTCCTCTATCCACACTAACACCCTACCCCCAACTCCATGCCCCCTTACCTTCTGCAATAACCTCTTGTGAGGTACCTTGTCAAACGCCTTCTGAAAATCAAGAAAGACCACATCCACCGGCTCTCCTCTATCCACCGCCCTAGACACATCCTCGTAGAACTCCAATAAATTTGTCAGACACGACTTCCCCTTAACGAAACCGTTTAGAGATGGTCATTGCCTAACACTGTGTGACTCGAATGTTACCTGCTACCTATTTGCCCAAGTCTGAAATGTTGTCCAGATCTTGCTGCATGTGGGCTTTAGTATCTGAGGAAATGTAAATGGTACCAAATACTGTGCAATTGTCAGCTGAGCACGTGCTGCTTGAAAACCGTGTTCATGATATCTTTAATCACTTCGCTGATCAAGACCGAACTGATGGGGCAGTAATTGGTTGGATTTGATTTTTCCTGTTTCTTGTGGACAGGACATAACCTGCATAGATTTTAACATTGTCGGGTAGTTGCCAGTGTTGTAGTTGCGCTGGAACAACTTAGCTAGGGGAGCAGATGGTTCAGGAGCCTAACAGGAGGAATGCAGGAACCTAAGGAGGAGGCTGAGATGGATCAACTGCTCAGATTTTCTGGCTGAAATTGGTTATGAATGTTTCAGCCTTGTCTTTTTGCATCGCCCTGCTGAGCTATAATATGCTGTCATTCCAAAACAAAAGGCCTATAAATACGCCTGTGAATTTTCTCACCTATAAATGGCAACAGTAGCTTTGTGATCCTTTAGAATGGCCTAGTTAATCCTTAGATTTGAACCAGCCCTTTTCCCTTCAACCTGTTTTCAACATTAACCATATTTTCTTCCTCATGTCAGTATTCTTATTAGGTTTACTTCTCATTAAATAAAGTGAGAAAATGGATACAATCTAAAATAATGTGTTGTCTAGACAGGGCTGGTAACTTAATGTAAAGAGGGTTCCAGTCTAATGCCAAAGTCTGAATGTGTTTTGTTTTCACTCCCAAAATTGCAGAACAGAAACATTTGGCATGATCCTGATGTGAGACATTATTTTGTTACGAGATAAAAAAACAAAACTTCTGCAACACTTTATATAGAATAGCATTCATTCATGTTGTTTAATAGTGATTATTGGATGCATATATCCTGACACATAGGGCTTGATTTTGCACATAGGGCCATTTTTCCCATGTTGTTACATTCCCGGGTTCTGAATATGCCCACATGCACGTTATATTCTCCTTAGGGAATTGGGATCAGGTTGGATTCTGTGCTTTCTCCTCTGGAATTAGGCTCAGGGTGAAATGGAGGAAGACAGCTGCCAAGGTTGGAGGATTGAAAAGCCTGTCTCCACTTACAGGGACATCAGCCCAGATCTATTCATGACTGCTAGGCCCTGGAGCCCACACAATCACCTCCCTGAGCTGCCCTTTACCCCATATACCCTCCAAGTCCTCATTAATTCTCTGTTAATGACTCATCAATTCCCCCATGTCCCCTTATGTTCCTTCTGTAGCCGTTCACCCAATATCCACCATGTACAGAACTTATGAGCCCTGTAAAAATGCTGGAAAATCTTTGAAATACTCATGAAATAAGTAAGCAGATAGCATGCAAACTCCACTGAAAAATCATCATTCCTCTAAAATGCTCATAAATCTGTCAAAATAAACATCCATTCAAAACCTTTTCAAAATACTGTAAACCTATTAACTTTTTATAAATATGTTAGTCAAACAAAATTCACAATTCTGTTCACAGCTATCTAAGTAACCCAACCCTACTGAGCTGATTCTATTAATGGAGTTTGGAACTCAGTCTATTAGTCATCATGAGATTCCCATGCACCTCTGTAGAAACAAACATTCCAGAGAAATTGTTGTTTCTTTTTCAACGGATAAACCTTTAACCAAAGAGGTCAAACATCTGTTCAGTTTTTTCAAAGGCTCAACGGATGCCTAGGCTCTAATTCAATGTTAAAATCAAAGCATGAATGCACAAGAGCCCTTTATCCACTGAAGAAAGCACTTTGATGCATCTGAAAAGTTACACAATGCTGGCCAATAAAGTGGTCACTTACCTTTTAAGGATAGAGACTTAAGGTCAATCATTACATTCAAAATATACTTGACTAATCATACAGGTCTAATTATGACATTTGAAGTTGGCAGCATCTTTAAATTTACCTGTCAAAGGATCCCAATTCCCTTAAGGTTCACAAACTGGCTGAGCTAATAATTTTCACACAGATTTCAAGAATCCACCAACCTCATTGAAGACCTTAAAGCCATGGAAATTCAGAATTGAGGCAAGTGTTTCAAAGGCTGGGAGATTTAAATTTATTATCCTTTACCTTCCTTTTCACCCACTTGATGTTAGGTGAGACCGACACAAAGTTTGTAATGGCACACAATACAGCTGTAATAAAGAATTAAGTAAATGCTTAAATTTTAACTTGAGACAGAACAAAATCTGGCCCATATTTTAATACACGTAACCATTGAGAAAGTAATGGATCAGATGCCACCCTGCCCGATTTTACTCTCTACTGGAGAATAACATTTCATGTTTCACCTAATCCTTTGGGCTTCCTATCCATCAGTCAGGTTTATATTTCCCCTACCATAGCCAATAATCCCATTTTAGTCAAAGACCTGAATTTATTGAAATGAATAATTTCAGATCTCTATCAATTTATTACATTTTGGTTTAACAGTTCCCATTGAACTTGTGTCACTACAACAGTTCAGAATCCAATTTGTTAAAAATCAGTTTCTTTGAAACAAAAGATGTTCAGTGATCCTTTTAGTTTGCTGCAACATGTCACAAAAAATCAATAAATTACCTACTTGATAATGCCAATGAACACAGCATAATCAATTTGTCAATCTGCTGGTATAATTCCGACAGACTGTTGGCATATTAGAATGTAAAGCTTAGCCTGGAGTCTATTACACTCATGACTGTCCGGTGCAGTGTACAATAAGTTTTGGCATTGAATCATGCTGTAATTACTGCAGGAGGGTCAATAGCCATTGGCATTTATTGCATTGCCACACTGGCTTCTATTCCGAGCAGGAGAGAGTGTTAGAAATGCAGATTACTGCATACTCTGAAATTACTTTAAATTCCCTGTCGTAACTTCTATCATGAAACAAGTCAGTCCTGATGATGAAACTTGAACCCATTTTTATACACTACATGACTAACTATAATTCAGTGCTGTTGGAAGGGCAGTGACGCTTAAAGGGTGATTTTAACTAAAATTAGGTGGATGAAAGTAGAATCAGCTGAATGTTTTGTTGCACTGATGTACTGCACACATTCCACTCTCTTCAGTTTTGAACTTGTTTTTGGAGCAAGTAGCAAGGTCAGCTGCCTGCAGCCAGCAAACTCCTTGTTTAGATATGAAGATCAGTGTCCAATGACATCATTAGGACTTAACTGCAGTTTTAGCTGTTGTCCCGAGCAAGGAAACCGAGTTTGCCTGCCAAGCATAGACAGTGGGAAGAGACTGTGTCAGAAGAGACTGTGATATATCTATATAATGTGGGTTGGGGTTTGGGGTGCGTACTGCCTCTTTAAGAGCGTGGGTGAGGTGACCCCTGGGGGCTTAGCTCCTCCCAGTGTGGGACCCAGTTGTGCAGTCTTAGATCTGACCATGGAACAGTGAATACCATTAATAAAGAGCTCGACAATGTTCAAGTAACCAAACCTAACTCTCGAATCTTTGTGCACCCCAAGTTGATAGGGCCATACATTGTAAAGGCCATTTCAAATAATCCTTTTCTCTTTCTTTTAGTATCTGGTGGTGCAGAAGAACTGATCTGGGACCCCCATCAAAGGAAAAGTTTTGATTTTCTCTACTGCATGCTGCCCTCCCTTTGCCCTGACTATCTATTCTTGCTGGCGAGCCTCACTGTTTAACTTTTGTCCCTGCTGTTTGGGACAGGCAGTTGACCATTGATAGGCCGATGAAGCCCAGGAATTTGAAAAGCTCAAGTCTCAGGCTTTATTGTGGGGACGGGAGCAAGACTCAGCAGACAGGTTGTAAACCCTACCCCAGTCCCACCTAAATTCTGTCCCGAGTTAAAATTTAAGCATTTACTTATTTCTTCATTATAGCTGTTTTGTGTGCCATTACAAAGTTTGTGTCAGTCTCAGTAATTTACTTCTGAACATTTTGACTGCATGCTACAGTTGTAATTGATGAGCAAAGAATTGTAGATGCGGGTGATCTATTATACTGCCTTCACAAAATAATTTGACAAACCTATTTTCATTTGATTACAAATTTTACCTGGTCTCATCGCTGTAAAAAAAATCTCAGCAATTTAAAGAAAAGTTGCCAAACACTTTTTAATACAGAAAGCATCCTTCTGGTATCATTTGCCCAAAGTTTTAGATGCAATCACCAGACCATGAAGGAACTAACATAATTTTAGTCAACCATATGATTATAAGCTTGTTCTTCAAAATTAACCTGAAACTTCCAGATTTATGGCGTGCACGGCTGCCTCATAGTGCCAAGACTGGGTTTGATTCCCAGTTTGGGTCACTATCTGTACAGAGTCTGCATGTTCTCCCCATGTCTGCGTGGGTTTCCTCCCACAGTCCGAAAGGCATGCTGGTTAGGCGCATTGGCCGTGCTAAATTCTCCCTCAGTGTAGCCGAACAGGCACCAGAGTGTGGTGACTAGAGGATTTTCACATTAACTTCATTGCAGTGTTAATGTAAGCCTACTTGTGACCACAGTCAATAAAATTTAGTTGAGCTCTCAAGCTGTTCCTGATGCTTTCTGTCAACAGTTGGCCATTTGACATATGAATATTTGATTTACTTTTGGCGAGCAGGATATTGAGAGAACAGTTTGAGATGTTGCCAGCACATGAACGATATTCAAGGAATTTATGCTCCAACAATCTGACTCAGAATGCATGACAAAAATGTCACAAACAGAAGGTCGAGTAATGCAAACAGGGAGTCCTCACAAGTCTGTTAATATATTATAGTTAATATCCTCTGAAAAAAAAGCATTTGTCGTCCTGAAATTATTCTTGTTTACTATTGTTAAATGTATTTGAACTGTTTTCCTTACAATTGGCTGTAATATCATCACGGCAGATGTGGAAGGATCAGGCCTACAATTCCTGGGATTCACGCTCTGTCTATTTTGAAAGACTACTAAGTAGCTCATCCTATTCCAATATTCTGGTGCCATTCCTGTGCCCAGTTAATTGTGAACAGATATCTCCTGTAGCTCTCCCTCCTTCCACCCTAATTTTGATAAGTATTCTTGGATCTAATACTTTTTGTTCATTGCACCTTATGAATATTCAAATAATGTTGTTTTCCATTCATTGTTCATCACTAATCTCCATTATCTCCGTGAATTCAGTTCTATACCCGCCCCTTTAATTGCTACCAACATCTTGTATAGTGATGAGGTGAGGAACATTCGCTTAACATTTGCACCATACTGTTCCCTCCCATACTTGTTCTGTCTGCTTTGAATTTAATTAAATGGCTTTATTTGCAATCTTCATAGAAATTGGATTTCCAAACACGTCCTTTCTTCCAGGTTATTTTCTTGGCAACATTTACTTTATGTTGTGAAAAGAGAATGTGCTGGGAATACTCAGCATCTTTGCCAGCATCTATGGAGAGAGAAAAGGGTTATTGTTTCAATTCAAATATCATCCTTCTTCTGATGAAGATTCCTATTTGACTCAAAACACTGGCCAAGATTTCGCTGATGGCAACATGAGCGGAAAATCTCAGAAGACCAAAGCAGGAATCTCTTAGGCGAGATCCCGCAATGCTATCATCCTCTCCCCCTTCCAGTCACATAGTGAGGTTCATATCCAGAATGGTTGGGAATCTCATTTCAATAGATTATCATATCATTAGCAGGTTTCTGTAATGTATCATCACATGTGTTAGATTTCTGCCCTGTAAAGGTACATCATGTTCACAAGGTTTACAATGGGTCTGGAGCAATATGTACCAGGTGAAGAGACTACACTGGGGTGAACAGGTAAGTACAGCCCACAGCAGGGAAAGGGACATATGTGGGCAGTACCCTGACATTACCCCCGACACAATGCTGGGGCACAATGCTGAGGGGGAGTGGGGCTCCCTCTATGTCCGGTTGAGGGCAACTCAATGAGGCTTGACTCAACAATAGGCTTTATTGCCAAATAAACAATAACACATACAGCAAGGTCAACTCGGTTACAACGTGAATGATCCATTCAGCTCCCTGGCTCCAACTGCGAGTCCCTCTTTGACCCATGATACGCACCCTCCTGTCAATTGGCACATTTTCCTGTTGGGAGGATCCATAGGTCCACACCAATAGTGTAGCCCTTGGGAAATGCGCCCCCCCCCCCCACCTTAAATGGCTGAGCTACTACGCTTTGGGGAGGTCAACACGGGGGATTCTCTGTACCCGCGGGGGTGGGTGTTCCTCATGGGGGTTCCCTGTGTCTTTCAAGGGTAGTTCCCATTTGCATGAAGGGAGGTTCACCTTGTGCATGATGGGTGCGATCTTCATGTCTGTGGGGGGAGAGGGGGTTCTTTTAATATTCAGCGCAGGCCTGACGTACTTCTGGGTATGAATGTACCAAGGAGGAAAATCAATCTCTTAATCATAAATTTAACACATGCCAAATTGTAAAACAAAGCTTTCCCCCCACCATGTTTTTCTAGGCTTTATATAATGCTACATTTTCAAATGGTAACAGAAACATGACCTTGTAAAGATACTAGAATTCTTGTGTATGTAACAGTTAGCTTAGATTAATGGTAATGTGGCTGATGTAAATCCTGGCATCTAAGAATTTATATAATCTAGTTAAGAATGACAAGGTTTTAACTGAGCAACAATGAGCAGTGAGTCGCCAGGTTATTCACCCCACAGCCACATTGCTCACAATGTTTTACATTTCCCATCAGGAAGCTCCCACAAACTACAATATGAAATTGACCTGGTGGATGTTTGCTGAGGGATAAATGCTGGCCATCCCACACTGTTCTACAAATTGTGATGTGGGGCCTTAACCATCAGAGCATGTCGTAAGCACCATGTCTGTGCTTGTGGATGATATCTGGTTGCGGGGCAAAGCAGTATACAGCAGTAGGATAAGAAAGAAATTAACAATAGAAGTGTCTTAAATTGGTAGATTAAAGGAATTATCCAGTCTCAAACTTCTAGCAGATCAATTCAAATAATAGATTGATGGAATTTCCCAAAATATTAGCCCATGCAATGGAGTTACCAGGAGTAAGGGTACTCATGGCTTTAAATTAAGGGGGGGTAGTTATAGGACGGATGTCAGGGGTAGGTTCTTTACCCAAAGGGTGGTGAGGGATTGGAATGCGCTGCCTGCTGCGGTTGTAAATGCGCCTAGTTTGGGGGCGTTTAAGAGATCCGTGGATAGGTTTATGGACGAAAAGGGATTGGTTTAGGTTAGAGGGTCATTGTTTTTTTAACTGGTCGGCGCAACATCGTGGGCCGAAGGGCCTGTTCTGCGCTGTAATGTTCTATGTTCTATGTTCTATGTTCATAATATTTAAGTTAATTCTTTTTAAAATTACAACTGTTTGTCCCTCTATTATTTTTCTTCCATTCAATTTTTTGTCCCGATTCCCTTCACTTCCTTAATCTGCACTTTAAAAGATTAAACTTTTTTTGATAATGTTGAAGCAACTTTTCCTTTATCTTGGGACTTTAACATCCCATCAATCATTCTATTACTCAAACCCAAATCTTTAGGAACTGGTCAAGATAACAAAGGCCAGTTTTTTTTCAGTCAGTTGTTGAAGTTTAACTATTTTGTTTCATTTGGTGACCAGTTCAGCTTATATTCTTTTCTGTCCTGATGTGAAAATGTGCTAAGCGTTTGGCAAAATAATTTGTCAGTGACCTAGGAAGTTTGAAATTATCCCATCAGTGCTGCTGTTTGGATAAATATTGAGACATTTTTAACCAATGCACACTGGTCTAAGAAGAATAATGTGAGTGATCAAGGATTTCAGTGGTTGCCAGTAGACTGAGAGTTAGGTTGCAAGTCCATGCAATAGATCTGAGAGGGCAGAAGGAAATAAAGATGGCTCCATGATTGGAATTTTACATTCCCAAGTTTCCCACAATCATCCCCTCTCCCTATCAATCATGGATCGCATTACCCATTATTCAAAATATCAGCTTCCTATTCATTGACTCTCTCTACACTTCCCGCTGCCATGGCAAAGCAGCCAACATAATTAAGGGCCCCACGCACCCCAAGCATTCTCTCTTCCACCGTCTTCCATCGGGAAAAAGATATAAAAGTTTGAGGACACGTACCAACCAACTCAAGAACAGCTTCTTCCCTGCTGCCATCAGACTTTTGAATGGACCTATTAAGTTGATCTTTCTTTACATCCTAGCTATGACTGTAACACTACATTCTGCACTCTCTCCTTTCCTTCTCTATTCATGGTATGCATTGTCTGCATAGCACACAATAAACAATACTTTTCACTGTATAGTAGTACATGTGACAATAATAAATTAAATCAAATTCAGTGTTGCGAACCTCATTATAACACATTCACATCCCATTACAGGCCTATATGGTGGAATCATACTCCCCATCAAATAATCCATCCATAGTGGCATATGTCAGAAAGGTCTGAATCATGACTGGCTTCCAAAGGTTTGCACCTGGTGAGAAAACCCTCAAGGGGAGCTAGGAGGTGGGTGTAATGCTCGCAAAATTGCTACTTGTATTAACAGGGCTGTCTGTGGGTATTGGCACTGACTGGGGGTGACCAGCCTTTGACGTAGGGGATACCAGAATAACACTGGAGCCGAACTGGGGAAACACTGGAAGGGAACTGGGGGAAAATTTGGAAAGTACTGGGGGAGACCAGGGTGCATGTTGCAGCAGTGGAGGACAAAAATGTTTTACCAAGGTCTCCATGGTGACTGTGGCCACCACCAATGCTGTGCTCACCCCGTTATGTTGCAGTGTTGGCACAATCACCTCAGACATAAGGTGGACAGATTCCTCCATAGGGCCTTCCAATCCATGGAGTTTACCTGACATCCCTTCCTGATTTTGCTTTTGGAGCTCCAGCAGCTGAGGCATAACTGAGTCCAGAGGCTTAACTTTGAAATAACCCCTCAATGGCAAGTGTCCTGTCACCAGATTCCCTTTATTTACAAGCTCTATTGGACTCTGAGAGTGTTTCAGGTATAAAATCAGAATCAGGAGAGCTACTGGACCCAAAACTTCCATGTTTACATATAAGTGAGGCTCCCTGATCGGGCAGGCAATTATGACCCCAATCAGGGACATCTTTTTGTGATGACCTCAATCAGAAAGCGCATACTCCAAGTGGCCCAATCTCATGGGCTCTGAACTCATTACAATCATCTGACTGGGACGCAGCAGCTCCCAGCCTCCAGCAATCCTCCGAGTGCCAGCACCCTAGGATATCTCTGCCTCTGCCTGCTGTGGCTCTGAGAATGTGCTGTGCTCACCGGATTGTCACCCTGAGGCTGCTCTATAACTAGGTCCCAACACTGGTGGAGGGTGTGGGTGAGCACTGTGATGGATCTTCAGTGTTGGGGTCTATGAATTCCTCTACTGCACCTTACTCGGGCTGGAGTCAAAGGCCTGGCTGGTGGACTCCCTGAGCTGCTTCCCAGGTGTTCCTGAGACAGAAAGGAGAGGTCAGTAGTAATGGCAGCGGCCTTTAGAAACAGGAGCCATGAGTCATAGCATTATTTCAGATGGATAATGCAGTGTTGGATTCTCACATGGTTTATCACCTCTGACCTCACCATCTGCACAGGCGCGGTTGACATCCTCCCCAGCCAGCTGGATGGCTCTATCCTCAAAGTCCATGAAGACCTTGAGTTCTGGCATCCCTCGGCCTGGCTGTGATCTCTCTCTTGTCATGTGTCAACATTTCTTGTAAGAAAGCAGATGGAGAGAGTGAAGGAGGATGCGTGCCAGGGCAGATGTGTGGATGGTACGTGGGACTCGTGAGGTGATGAAATCATGACCCACAGCGGAGATGAAGATGTGAGTTGGAGAGTGAGCGGTGGTGTTCCTTGTGCTGACAGTGAGTGAGATCCCTGTGGATGTGTGATGAGTGTGAGAGTTGGGAGTGATGAGAAGAGTGACTTACCCTGGAAGAATGGAGGAGATTATTCATCATCCTCCTGCACTGGGTGGAGATCCTCTTCTGTAGGGCGTTAGCACTCACCCCAGCTGCCACTGCTTATCATGCTGGGTTGATGACCTTCCTGGCTGGTTCTTTTCCTGTGCACAGCTAGAGGATATCACATTGGACTTCTTCTGCATTCAGGAGTCTCTTCAGGAAGGCACCTGAAAACTTGGGCAAATTTCCTGGAAGCCATCAGTTCCCATTGATCTGCAAAGTGTGGCTGTTGTGCACTGGGCTGGCCATTAAATGTGGCGCTCCAATGTTTGCAGCGCTGACACAATGGCAGGATGAGTGGCCCCACCAGTGTGGAACCCATAGATGAACATTTTTAGCAATGTTGACGCGCTATACATCAGGAAAAACTGCCATTGCCATCGTGGGCTCAATGCTGGTTTTCCCTCTTTGGCTTTTGCCGATTTCTGGGAAAAACTCACCCATGTTTTAGGTAGTAACCAGTTAAAGGGACACAATCTGCTCTGATGCAGAAAACTAGGGTGAAGGAATAGCAACTGATTTTAGAACTATGAATGAAATGAAAAAGGTGACACATAGAGAGGTGCATTGTGCAGAATTATAAAAGGGAAACAGTTGGAAGGAAGGAAAAGATCTTACAACAAGCCACCCCAGACAGTGCCTGTGTACTTCCCAGCAGCTGGGATCAAAAACAACATGGGTCTGATGCTAAACTGAAGTGAAACCAGCATTTATGTTAACAGCATGAAAGGATAAGATGTAGAAGGGGAATTCAAACAGTAGGAGCACTTGATTCCTAACCAGAGTCACAATATTGCCCATCAATCAAGCTCAGTCACATTGATTTATTAGGATCTGGGCCAAGCCACTGGAGACAATACAATGTTAAGGTATAGTGCTCTATTTCAATGAAAGAAAAACAAAAAGTTTCAAATTGATTGATCACAGAGAGGCGGTGAAATATTGAAAGCAACTTTGAAGACTGTCACACTCAAAGGTCATTTTAATGAGTGAGCATTTATTTCTGGGTCACGTATCTACGCAGGTAGGGTTTTGTTTTTCAGTTTTATTGTATTTTCTTTCAGTACCACATCATATGCCATATAGTCGCCTTCTTTGATCTAACAAACATTTTCATGGACAGCATCAATGCTATTTTCTGATCAGACTTCCAGAGGTGTGTTTGGGAAGTGTGGTGAGTGAGCCAGTCAGCTCTCTCACATGTACCTGTAGACTCACCCATTAGGGCACCACCATCAAAACTATGGCGAAGCCAATTCAAGAAAGTCCAATTATCAGTTAAGATTGAATTCAAACTGTTGGCGATTGCAGTTAATTGATCTTTCTGGAGGAAATTGGACAGAGAACTGAAAAGGCCATGGTGACTAACTCGCTCCAATCCCATTGCCTTCCTGCAGTTTGGAATCTTAACCTGCTCGTTTGAGTAGGCAAGCAGAACCTCTCCCATCAGGCACCACGGTCCTCCTTCAAATATATAGATCAGGCTCCAAATATTTCATTACAACCTGACTGCAATTTTTGTTGAAATATTGTGTGAAGAACTCATTGCTGTTTCCCTGCCAGGCTCCACCCGGTGGCAAACAAGCCAAGTAAAACCCAGAAAGATAAGATATTATGTTTTTATCTCCTTGTGGACCAGAGGGAGTAGAAATGCTGCTTCAAGCTCAAGGAAGTCATCGACCCCCCCACCGAAGAATCTCCAAACACAAGATCCTCCCTCCTGCCCCCACTCCAAACCTAGAATCATAGAATCCCTACAGTGTAGAAGGAGGCCATCTGGCCCATCGAGCCTACACCTCTAACAATCCCACCCAGTTCCCACCTCCATAACCCCACATATTTACCCTCCTAATCCCCCTGACATTAAGGGACACTTTAGCATGGCCAATCAACTTAACCCGCTCACCTTTGGACTGAGGGAGGAAACCGCAGCACCAGGAGGAAATCCATGCAGACACAGGGAGAATGTGCAAACTCCACACAGTCATCTGAGGTCAGAATTAAACCCTGGGCCCTGGCACTGTGAAGCAGCAGTGCTAACCTCTGTGTCACCAAGTTGCCCTTGGCTGTTGACATCATTTCTTCAGGTTCATGTTAATGACCTATTGCTATCCAATAACCATGCTGCCCTCTCAGCTCACGACTACTTCCAGCCTAATTCGATGACAGCCAGGAATGAAAAACTGGCAGCAGTGGATCAGATGTGTTATTATGGATCCTGCTCGTAGGACTCCCGCTGGATGTTAAGCTCTGGGTTTTGGGCCTTGCTCGGTTACTTCATAAAGAGGCATTCTGCGCTTGCAAAATAGAAGGAGTAAAGTTTATAATCAGAATTTTCCACACTAACATGCTTAAATGTTGCAGAGAACCAGTGGAAAAGTACTTCACAGTAAAATTCACCATTGTTATGAACATTGTTCATAATCTTGCCCCTAGTCCATGAAAGTGTTGAAATTGTACTCCCAGTGGTGAGAAATAATTGTGTCTTGCTTAGAGTACTTCTATGTCTATCTCTGCGGTCCAATAATTGCAACAAAGTCTACAGTAATCACTGGAAGTTCACTATTCACAGTTAGCATTGCCCACAATCCATATTGAAAGCCAAATAATGATTTGCCGTCGTTACTATACTGATTCATGGGATGACTGTATTTTTGTGTTTCTGCGAACATGCGCCCATCCAATGCTTTCAGTTTTAGAGGGTTTTAGTGCCTTAACAACAAACTATCACTGAACCTGCAGAACCTTTAGAGAAACACAGCAATGTATTGACAAGCGCAAAATTAAATCAGGGATTACAGAGCATCCCAGGTTTTATTTCATTCGCTTTTCATTCATTTAAATTTGACCTATTAATGATCTGTGGGCTCAATATACCGAACCACCTCAGAAAACAACAGAGGCACCAAGCTGAATGACAGCCTGTTATTACAAGAAAGAACAAACGTATTTCACACTTCACACACTTGTATCTGAGACAATTGGACAGCCACTTAATTTTGTTATTGAGTCTAGCAGAGTGCATATTTTTAAATGATAGTTTGCAGTAAAGTTGAGATGTACATCCAAATAATTAATTTTTTGACATCTCATTTATGTCATTTACAATCTAAATTAATGCTACTGTTATCTCCATCACTATAGAGGAATAAATGGTGTTCACCGAAAGAAAATGAGAAAGAGACTGTTTTCTTGAAAGAGATATGGGTAATTTTACTCCTGATGGTTTCTGCAACAATGAAAAATGATGAAGCAAGGCTTCAGAGGCTGTTAAAAATGATGTATAAAATTCCATAGCCGACTAAAACTGTCACCTTTGACCCCACCGCCAGTTCTGTACCCTCGTCAGATAATTCATCCCCCCATTGTTGCAAGATTGCATATTGTCTTGTGAAGAGGTCTCGGGATTTATTTATTAATAACGTATAACTATGTACAATCTATAAGATGCCATCCTCATTGGGTATTACCTTCATAGTGAGAAATCTCACAACACCAGGTTAAAGTCCAACAGGTTTATTTGGTAGCAAAAGCCACTAGCTTCCGGAATGCTGCCCTTTCATCAGATGAATGGGAGTTCTATTCACAAACAGGACGTATAAAGACACAAACTCAATTTACAAAATAACGATTGGAATGCAAGTCTTTACAGATAATCAAGTTTTAAAGGTACAATGTGAGTGGAGAGAGCTTTAAGACAGGTTAAAGAGATGTGTATTGTCTCCAGACAGGACAGTTAGTGAAATTTTGCAAGCCAGGCAAGTCGTGGGGGTTACAGATAGTGTCACATGAACCCAAGATCCCGGTTGAGGCCGTCCTCATGTGGCTATCAGTCTCTGCTCAGCGTCCTGTTTGCTCAGCATCCTGCTCAATGTCCTGTTTGTGAAGAGAACTCCCACTCACCTGACGAAGGGGCAGCGCTCCAAAAGCTAATGGCTTTTGCTACCAAATAAACCTGTGGGACTTTAACCTGGTGTTGTGAGACTTCTCACCGAGTTTACCCCAGTCCAATGCTGGCATCTCCAAATCATTACTATTTTCATGCCAGATTGGCGGAGAATTGGCCTGATCAGTCACAAAGAGACTCATGGCAGAAACTCACAATCTCGAATAGATTTGTTCCTCAAGGAACGGCTGACCACCATGAATTGTTAAAATTTTTGACGCCTATCCCCAATTTCAGGCAAACTTTCAGCCTCACTATTTGGGTTTGTACTAGAAGCATGTGATCACTTATATGTCTGGAAAGGAGGAGGAGGACACGAATAGTTTGCCGGGTATGAAAGATGGGAGGATGGTAGGAGTTGAGGGCCTGAATGCGATCACAGTCACTGGAGAGGTAGTGCTTGATCGACTAGCGGGACTGAAGGTGGACAAGTCCCCAGGACCGGATGGAATGCATCCCAGGGTTCTGAAGGAAATGGAAGAGGTGATAGTAGATGCCTGAGTGATTATTTTCCAAACCTCGCTGGATTCCGGGGAAGTGCCGGAAGATTGGAAAATGGCTAATGTTACGCTGCTGTTTAAAAAGGGTAGCAGGCAAAAGGCAGGGAATTATAGGCCGGTTAGTTTAACGTCTGTTGTGGGAAAAATGCTTGAATCTGTCATCAAAGAAGAAATAGCAAGGCACCTTGAGAAAAATTGTTTGATAGAGCGGATGCAGCACGGATTCGTTAAGGGGAAGTCGTGTCTGACGAATTTATTGGAATTCTATGAGGATGTGACTAGTGCGGTGGACGGAAGGGAACCGGTGGATGTGGTGTTTCTTGATTTTCAGAAGGCGTTTGATAAGGTGCCACACAAAAGGTTGCTACAGAATGTTAGGGGGCATGGAGTTGGGGGTAAGGTGTTAGCGTGGATAGAGGGTTGGTTGTCTAATAGGAGGCAGAGAGTTGGTATCAATGCGTGCTATTCTGATTGGCGGTTGGTGACTAGTGGAGTGCCCCAGGGATCAGTGCTGGGGCCTCAGCTATTTACCATTTATATAGATGATCTGGAGGAGGGGGCTGAGTGTAGGGTGACGAAATTTGCTGATGACACAAAGATAAGTGGAAAAGCAAATTGTGCGGAGGGTGTGGAAAGTCTGCAGAGGGATCTAGATAGGCTAAGCGAGTGGGCGAGGACCTGGCAGATGGAGTACAATGTTAACAAGTGTGAGGTTATCCATTTTGGCAGGAATAATAGTAGGAGGGATTACTATTTAAAGGGCGAAAAGCTGCAGCATGCTACGGTGCAGAGGGACCTCGGGGTCCTTGTGCATGAGTTGCAAAAACCTAACCTACACGTGCAGCAGGTGATCAGGAAGGCAAATGGGATGCTGGCCTTTATAGCGAGGGGGATTGAATATAAAAGCAGGGAGGTCTTGCTGCAACTGTACAGGGCACTGGTGAGGCCGCAGCTGGAGTACTGTGTGCCGTTTTGGTCGCCGCACTTGCGCAAGGATATTTTGGCATTGGAGGGAGTGCAGAGGAGATTCACTAGGCTGATACTGGAGATGACGGGGTTGAACTATGAAGAGAGGCTGAATAGACTGGGTCTGTACTCGTTGGAATTTAGAAGGATGAGGGGGGATCTTATTGAGATGTATAAGATAATGAAGGGGATGGATAGGGTAGAGGTAGAGAGATTCTTCCTGCTCAGAAAGGACAGCAGGACTAGAGGGCACAGCCTCAAGATAAGGGAGGGGCAGTTTAGAACGGAGTTGAGGAGGAACTTCTTCACTCAAAGGGTGGTGAATCTCTGGAATTCTCTGTCCATTGAAGTGGTGGAGGCTACCTCGCTAAATATATTTAAGGCACGGGTAGATAGGTTTTTGGTAGGCAAGGGAATTAAGGGTTATGGGGAGAAAGCAGGAAAGTGGAACTTCAGATCAGCCATGATCTTATTGAATGGCGGGGCAGGCTTGAAGGGCTAGATGGCCTCCTCCTGCTTCTATTTCTTATGTTCTTATGTTCTTATGGAAAAGGGCCAGAACAGATTTGTGTCCCCTTAACTGTATATCACATCAGTGATTTCTCAAGTTCAATACTTGAAAGCATTTACAACATGAAGTGTTACTATACAGGACACTGAAGTCCACAAATAGATAGCAATCTTTGCCAATATGTTTAAAGTCCTTCCATTAAACATGCATCCTGTGAAAATACCGATTTCGAACCGTGTGCTCTCATGTCAAAGGGAAAAGAATAAGACAGAATGTCTTGGGAACTAGTGATTGCTTTGGCAGAAGTATGTCCAATAATTTGGGATATGGGGCAACATTAATCTCAGCAAACTTGGTTGTTCCAGGTATGCAGCCCACCCAAAAATCAACATAATCAAACAATAAGGCAGCCTCATAAGCTGAGTTTCATTTCATTATCTGGATTCCCTTATGAAGCATCCTGTATCTGTGGGATTGGCACCTGGTATGTCAACCATTTGTGCCTATTATTAGCAATGAAGATTAATTGATCTATTCCACTCACATTGATGGACAGGTTGACAGTGAAAATATGACAAGTGCATTTGTTCCATTTTTTTTGCTTTCGAAAAGTGGCAATCACTTCCATGCACTGGATGAAGTATGCAGCACTGTTTATTGCAAGATTAAGTGAACTACAGGTTTTGTCCCATTTGGCAAAAGATGCTCATTTGCTAGCTGGGTATCACACTTTTAAAAGGGCAGTCTCTTCGTGGAAGGAAAATGTTGTGGAAATCTTTTTGCAAATGTAAAGGCCTGAACACTGATGGGAAAGATGTGAAAGTGCCAGTTGTAAAAGCTTCCTAGCAAGTCAGGTAAGATAAAATCCAGTCCATTATTTCATTCAATGAACTTGCTTTGTAGCTATACCGTAGATGTAGTTAATGCATCTTTAGAAACCCATGGGCAGGATTCAAAAACCAACAACAATCCCACCAACTTGATCTCTGGGAATCCTGTCAGGATCAAGCGCCTAATTGGCAGTGAGAACCTGACTGCTGGTTCTTACTTCTCCGTTGGGTCATTAAATTGTTGCACTGACATGCCTTGGGTAGGTATCTAACCATGAAAGCTACTACTCAGAAGCTGGCAGCCCTCTAGTACCAGCAGCGCATCAGGATCAGTGCCCATTGCCAATTGTACACTCAAACTCACCTTACGGATCATCATTAGATCCTCAGATAGAGAGAGGTGTGTGGGATCAGGATGGGTTCCGGATAGGGCGGCAGATCGATAGCAAGTGGCTTTCCACAGGCATGACCCCACCCAATGCCATGTTCCTCAGTCAGGCATTAAGTGCCCAAAAATGAGTGATCCTACTACACTGTAAGCAAATCCAAAAGGGTTTTGCTGGGAAGTCTACCCTCTTACACATCCTCTGATAGAATACCAATAGCTTTGGAATGAAGCCCTTCAGTGACTACTTAATTTTCTCAAACCAAAAGAGAAAATGCTGGAAAATCTCCGCAGGCCTGGCAGCATCTGTAAGAAAAGAGCTGATGTTTCGCGTCTAGATGACCCTTTGGTCAAAGCTCTTTTCTCTCCTTATAGATGCTGCCAGACCTGCTGAGATTTTCCAGCATTTTCTCTTTTGGTTTCAGATTCCAGCATCCACAGTAATTTGCTTTTATTACTTACTTCTCTCAGATGGCCTCCAGGCAGGAAGACTGTGTTCTGCATTTCCCATCCCGAGCTTGATCGGGGGTCATCAGGAATGTGGCAGGGCCCTTACCTCGTACCTTCCCTCATGTCAAAGGAACTCCTACAACTGCACTGGCCACAAAGGTGGTGGGGGTGCACTAAATCCCACCCCATATTAAAATGTTAGTCATTATTTACTTTCCATGCATTTCAATAATAATCAGTAGCCTTAACGGTTCTATCACCTAATATTTCAATGTTGGTCACGAGTTACAGCTCTATCATGTTTATGCTGAGAGTTTTGGGCACCAATTTTCCAAAAAAATCTATTTTGTGAGCTGTTGCAAACATCTTTTGAATGTCTGTTTACATAACATAAACTACAATACCTTACCAAAGAACGCAATCAACTTCATGAAAAATGATTCATCTTTAACAAATAAGTGCTGATTTTCACTTCTTGCCCATTCTTTTCCAAGTGCTGATTAACTTTCCCGAGGTTATTGTCTCCAGATGTTTTCTCACTGCCAACACTAGTTGCCAGGTTTAACCTTCCCTCCTCTTTTAAACAGGAGTTTACAGTTTCCCAAGTCACATCTCATCATGGACAGCTGACTTTTTCACTTTGAGGACTGTCAATCACCCTCTTTATCTACTTTTACTTGATCTAATTTCTCTATTCATCTTCCATTACTGCTACATTGATGACCTCATTGAATGTTTTTGAGGCAAGGATAGATAGATTTTTGAACAGTAAAGGAATTAAGGGTGAGTGGGAGGGTAAGTGAAGCTGAATCCACAAAAAGTTCAGCCATGATTTTATTGAATGGCAGAGCAGGCACGAGATGGTCTATTCCTGCTCCTAGTTTGATTGTTCTTATGACATCTTCTTCTCGAATGAAGAGATGCAGAGGACTCATTTAATAACTCAGCTTTGCCCTCTGTCCTCAAAAGAAAGTTTCTCTTCTTTTGGTCCCATTTGGTCCCGCACTCTTCAGCTACCTTTTTACTATTCATTTATATAAGACTTCTGACTTTCTTTTATGTCAGCCTACAATACAGTATTCTCATATTCTCTTTTCCTAATTATTCCCTTTTTAGGATCTCTTCCAGACTTTCTATGTTCAACTTGATTCTCTATTGTATAGTGAACCTTACTTTGCAATTGTTGTCAGCCAGATTTTTCTGTCTCCTTTTTAACCTCCAAGGTGGAATGTTTCCATCATTCATGCCGGTGAGATTTTCCTGTCCCACTGCAATGAACAGAGATTTGTCTGGGCGCCAAATTGTCCTATCTCGCTGCAGCGGGAGCATGGCGTGAATGGCTAATAAGATCGCATCCCAATTCTTTTGTTCTTCAAGGAGCTCTAGCTTTGGATGTTATTTCTGTTCCTTTCATTGGAATGTATCTACTCTGAACGTGAAACATCTCCCCTTTGCAAACTTTGTATTATTCAATTACTATTTTGCCTGCCAACTTGGATACCAATCTGCCTGGGCCAGATCTTATTTCAACTCACTGATGCTTGTCCTCTTCCAGTTTAGTTTTATGTTTAATTGCAACTTGTCTATTCCATAATTATTTCTAAGCCCAATGATATTATGATCACTGTTCCCCAAATGCTTTCACACTTAGTCATGCCCCATTTGCCCAGAATTAGATCAGTCTTGTTTTTGTTATTGGACTGAAAATGCACTGATCAAGAAAGTTTTCTTGTTTATACTTAAGGAATTGCTCCCTCTCTTAATCCTGTACAGTTACTATTGGTTACTACCCCAGTTTTTAATAAGATAATCAAAGTCCCATTTATCACTACTGTCTCGTTCTTGCATATTTCTCTGTTATGGCTTGTGATTGAAGCTGGCAGCTTAGTGAGTAACTTGGGGGGAATGGCGACATAGTGACACTGTCGCTGGACTAGTTACCCAGAGGCCTCGGCTAATGCTCTCAGAACAAACCTTCAAATCCCAATATGGCAGCTGGTGGAATTTGAATTCCCCTAATAAAAAATCTGAAATATAGAGTTAGTCTCAGTAACAGTGACCATGAAATTATTACATCTATCTCATTAGCGTACTTTAGTGAAGGAAATCTGCCAACCTTACCTGATCTGATCTATATGTGAGTCACGGCCCACAGCTATGTGGTTGGTTGTCAAATGCCCTGTGCGATGACCGAGCAAGACACTCAGTTCAAGGGCCAGTAGGGACAGGCAACAAATGCTGGCCTTGCCGAAGACACCCACATCCCATGAAAGAACCAATCAAATTAAATAATGCATGATTGCGCTCCTCTGTACCATAAAAAGTTCACCAAGGGTGGGATTTTCTGGCCTTGTTTGCCCCCAAGACACCCAATGTCTTTACACGGTCCTGTTCCATCTGCTATGATTTCCGTGGCGGACTGGACGGGAGAATTCCGCCCAAGTATATTTTTCATGAATACACTGCATCTTTGTTGAGTATGTCACAAAATTAAATCAAAATTAATTAATTTGCAAAGAAAGAACTTACATCATTGAGCACTGTATCACATCCTTTGTTCCAATGCACTTCACAACCTTGTTAAAGGGCTTTATAAGACCGAGGTTATGTGCTCTAACCCTGGAGTGAGATTCAAAATCACTATCTTTGTGACTGAGAGAACAGCTTTACAATTGGCCCAACTGACAGTATTTTAGTTATTTTGAGTACCAGCCAATAGTCTAACTGGGCTGTCTGCGGGAAAATGTAAAGCCAGAGCGCTCATCAAGAACTAAATGCGGATGAGGCTCTCTTTCGTGGTTCTGCTGAAAGATTCATTTAGTTTGTTAAAGTCTTGGAAACTGAATAATGAATCTGACCTTCTGGTAATGTTCAGCTTGGCAGTGGCCTTTTAATAATGAGAGAAAGGTGGCTCCCAAGTGGTAAATTATAAACACCTTTCAATGCCTAATTTGGCAAACTAATCCATACTATAAGTGTTAAATATTTCTAATAATTGAAATGAAAAAGGACAGGGAGAAGTAAAGTAAAACAAAATCTATCTCCCGAGGGAACAGTGCCGCAAAAAAAGGGAGGAAAAGTAGAGAATGGCAAACTGAAATCATCATGAGGAAAGGGAAAAGCTTAAAGTTTATTTGTTAGTCACAAGTTGGTTTACATTAACACTGCAATGAGGTCACATTGAAAATCATCTAATTGCTACACTTCGGCACCTGTTCAGGTACACAGAGAATATTTAGCATGGCCAATGCACCTAACAAGCACGTCTTTCAGATTGTGGGAGGAAACAGGAGCACCCAGAGGAAACCCACAGACACAGGGAGAATATGTAACTTCCGCACTGACAGTGACCAAGACGGGAATCAAACCCGGGTCCCTGGCGCTATGAGACAGCAGTGCTAAACACTGCCACTGTGCCGCTCCAAGGCAAATAAGGGCAAAGGGTTCTTAGAACAAGAAAAGGGGAATTTGGATGAAGGATAGTATGAAATTATTAATCATCTCTCTATCCTTGGTTGGATTTGTCCAACTTTTCAGCTTTTTCCCAGGATGGAAGAGTCAATTTCTAGGGTGCATAGATTTAAGGTGCAAGAGGCAAGGTTTAAAGGAGATGAATGAGGCAGTTTTCTTTACACAGAGGGTGGTGGGTGTCTGGAACTAGCTGCCGGGGGAGGTAGTAGAAGCAGAAACAATAGTGACTTTTAAGGGGCGTCTTGACAAATATAGGAAGGGAATAGAGGGATATGGTCTGTGGAAGGGTAAGGGGTTTTAGTTCAGTCGGGTAGCATGGTCAGTGCAGACTTGGAGGGCTGAAGGGCCTGTTCCTGTAATTTTCCTTGCTCTGAACCGCATTTGTGGCTGGGATTCTCTGGTCTTATTGCTGTGAATGGAGATTTGGCTGTGTGCCAAGTTCTCCGTTCTCGCTGGCAGTGGTGGCAGGGCTGGGAAACTGGAGAATTCCAGTCCTTGTTTTTCTAAAACTTCAGTTTCACTGCTAAACCTGGAAACATAAGGTGGGATTTTCTGGCCTTTCTCATTGGTGGGAACTTCTGGTAAACCTCATAGCGGATTCCCCAGTGGCATGATGGGCAAATCATGCAAAATGCCATAGACATCAGTGTAACTGATAGATTGTGCTGGAAGCCAATGGTGAGCCACCTCTGGTGTTGGAAAACACACTGTAGGGATGGGCCAGTAATACTGCCTATAGAAAGAGTTATGACACAGAAGAAAGCCATTCAGCCCATCATATTGGTGTTGAATGAAGAAAAGATACCTACCTTCCAGCTCAAGGTTACATCACCTCAACTGCATATCCATTCTTTCTTTTTTTTACATGACATAAGGATTTGTGCCTCTACTTTCAGGCAATTAATTCTAGCCACCGGTCACCCTTTGGTTGAAAAAACGTATTAGACAACTCCTCTCCAATGCTTCTACCAATTACTTTATGTCTATTCATCCTAGTTTTTATATATGTAAGCAGTTGCACGATTGCTTTAAGAATGAGTCACATGATTTGATGGTGATGTCACTAGAGTGTAGCACAGGCTGCTATTTAGTTTCAGTTTCTATTCTGTTCAGGCCAGAGCTCTTAGAATAAACCTGTTGTGTGTTAATTTGAATCCACATGTACAAACCAAGTCTTTTTGTTTAAAATCCACAGTTTAGACATTATCGTTAATGACATCTTTGCTAAGGGAAATAGATAAATATCCACTCTAGCTATCCCCCTTATTTACAGACTTCAATTAAATCACTCCTCAACCTCTTAACTTTCAAAAAGAAACAAAAATCTCCAGCCGATCCAATTTGTGCTCACAGCTAAAATTCTCTGCTTCAATCAAAATTCTTGTTAATCTCCTCTGTGCCCTCTTCAGTGTGATCACATTTTTCCTGTAATGCAGTGACCAGTACTGTGCGCAGTACTCCACTATTTCACACAGTTAAGAAAAACATTGCTGGTGAACATTAATTCCCAAGGTCTCTTTGTTCCTTATCATCTTTCACATTCCTACCATTTATTGTGTATTCCTTGACTTGTTTGTCTTCATCATGTGCATTACCTCACAATTCTCCTGATGGAATTCCATTTGCCATTTGTCTGCCCAGCCAGACAGTCCATTGATATCTTCCTGCAGTCTACAGCTTTCTTTTTCAGTACCAACCACACCGACAATATTTGTATTGTCTGCCAATTACTTAAGCTGTTACATTTAAGTCTTAATCGTTGATGCAGGAAAGGATCCAGTACCCAACAGGACCCTACTGAAAACAGTTGGCAGAATTTACTAGCCCAGGGAGGCAGCTGATATGTGGGTGGGGCAGTTGGAGACATTTAAGAGAGCCCATCACCATTAAGGCCTTCCACAATTAAATCTCTTCTTGAGATTGGAGTAGGATTTTCAACCCTGTGAATGTTTGACTCCTATCTGGCTGATAGCAGCTTGCTTGCTCTCAGTGACTAGGGTCATATCATGGTGAGGCAGCAGGGAAAATTTCACCTCTTCTGATCCTATGGCATTCTTTATGAGTTGTACTTTGGAGGGAAGTCTTGGTCCAAGGTCTCCACAGTGTTCACCACCCTGCCAGTGTTGATGTTGGTGTACTGGCATGTTGGTGTTATCATCGCGATCTGAAGGCAAACACCTTCATGCAGCCTTTCAATTCAAGGCATCCCTTCCTGATTTTTCCTACCTTGTCTTTGGAGTTTCAGCAACTGAGGCATGGCTGAATCTAGAG
This sequence comes from Carcharhinus amblyrhynchos, assembly GCF_965287045.1. Lineage (NCBI taxonomy): Eukaryota > Metazoa > Chordata > Chondrichthyes > Carcharhiniformes > Carcharhinidae > Carcharhinus > Carcharhinus amblyrhynchos. The sequence continues at coordinate 79,795,215 of NC_137331.1, read as the reverse complement.
GCTCATCATCTGTCTAGGACTCAGCTGACTCCTGGTCTCCAGACCTCCTCTAAGTGCTGGTAAGTTGGGACATGCTTGCCTCCACCCACTGTACATCTGAAAGGATGCCCTAAAACTCAGTCCCATCGAGGTATGGGTCTCTGCGCTGCTGAAGGGTGTGGGTGAGCACTGTTCAATATCAGGAGTGTGGATAGCTCTTCTGCACTGCAGTCAGGGCTGGAGTCGAGGACCTGGCTGGTGGACTCTCTGTGCTGCTTCCCAGGTGTGCCTGAGATAGAGAGAAGTCAGTAGTGCATGGCAGGAGTCTTTAGAAACAGGAGCCATGACTCACAGCATTGTTGTCTGATGGATAATGCAGTGTTGGATCCTGACATGGTTTATCACCTCCAACCTCACCATCAACACAGGCGGTTGACATTCTCCCCAGCCAGCTAGATAACTCTATCCTCAGAGTCTGTGAGGACCCTGAGTTCTGGCATCCGTCTATCTGTTCATTCAGCAGAAGAGACTCTTCAGTTTTAGGGAATAAAATGAAACAAAACCTACTCTAACTTGTAAATCAAGGAAAAAGGTTTAATAAAGAAACATCATTACTCCACCACTTATGACTTCACCCAGGGTCATTCCAAGCTTCTTAACAATTCCAACAGGTTCTTATTTATAAAAGCAAATTGCTGCAGATGCTGGAATGTGAAACATGCTTGGATTTTCCAGCATTTTCTTTTTTTGGTTTCAGATTTTTATTTATACTGAATCAGCTGACACCACATCAGTTTGTCATTGGTTACATAGTTTATTGGGTCAGCTGATCCTTACAGCTTGTTACCATTGGTCAAACTACAACAGATCCAATGTAATCATCAGTTACATTCTAACACTGCCCATCTGAGATCTCTCCCTCTTGTGCTAGCTTCTCCTGCATGAAAACAGAAGGAGAGGGTAAGCAGGATGTGTACCAAGGCAGATTATAAGGATGCCTGGAATGTGTGGATGGTGAGTGGGAACCAGTGAGGTGATGAGAATGCGACCCGCAGGGGAGATGTAGATGTGAGTGAGAGAGTGAATGATGATGTCCCTTGAGCTGGCAGTGGGTGAGATCCCTGCGGATGTGTGAATTGTGAGTGATGAGAAGAGTGACTTAGCCTGACTAAACCCTTTGACGAGGTCCTCATGGCAGACTGATGCAGAAGTTGAAGTCGCATGGAATCAGAGGTGAGCTAGCAAGGTGGATACAAAACTGGCTCGGTCAAAGAAGACAGAGGGTAGCAGTAGAAGGGTGCATTTCTGACTGGAGGGCTGTGACAAGTGGTGTTCCTCAGGGATCAGTGCTAGTACCTTTGCTGTTTGTAATATATATAAATGATTTGGAGGAAAATGTAACTGGATTGATTAGTAAGTTTGGGACAACATGAAGGTTGGTGGATTTGCGGATAGCGATGAACATAGAACATAGAACATTACAGCGCAGTACAGGCCCTTCGGCCCTCGATGTTGCGCCGACCAGTGGAACCAATCTAATGACCCTCTAACCTAAACTATTCCAATATTATCCATATGCCTATCTAATGACCATTTGAATGCCCTTAAAGTTGGCGAATCCACAACTGCTGCAGGCAGGGCATTCCACGCCTTTACTATCCTCTGAGTAAACAACCTACCTCTGACATCCGTCCTATAATTATCACTCCTCAATTTAAAGCTATGTCCCCTCATGTTAGCCATGAGGACCATCAGAGGATACAGCAGGATATAGATCAGTTGGAGACTTGGGCGGAGAGATGGCAGATGGAGTTTAATCCTGACAAATGCAAGGTAATGCATTTTGGAAGATGTAATGCAGATAGGAAATACACAGTAAATGGCAGAACCCTTAGGAGTATTGATAGGCAGAGGGATTGGGGTGTACAGGTACACAGGTCACTGAAAGTGGCAACGCAGGTGGGGAAGGTAGTCAAGAAGGCATACAGCATGCTTGCCTTCATCAGCCGGGGTATTGAGTTTAAAAATTGGCAAGTCATGTTGCAGCTTTATAGAACCTTAGTTAGACCGTACTTGGAATATAATGCTCAATTCTGGTCGCAACACTATCAGAAAGATGTGGAGGCTTTGGAGAGGGTAGAGAAAAGATTTACCAGGATGTTGCCTGGTATGGAGGGCATTAGCTATGAGGAGAGATTGGAGAAACTTGGTTTGTTCTCATTGGAGCAGCGGAGGTTCAGGGGAGACCTGATAGAAGTCTACAAGATTATGAGAGGCATGGACAGAGTGGATAGTCAGAAGCTTTTTCCCAGGGTGAAAGAGTCAGTTACTAGGGGGCATAGGTTTAAGGTGTGAGGGGCAAGTTTTAAAAGAGATGTACGAGGCAGATGTTTCACACAGAGAGTGGTGGGTGCCTGGAACTCGTTGCCGGGGGAGGTAGTGGAAGCAGATACGGTAGTGACTTTTAAGGTGTGTCTTGACAAGTTCATGAATGAGATTGGAATAGAGAGATATGGTCCCTGGAAGGGTAGGGGATTTTAGTTAAGTTGGGCAGCGTGGCTTGGAGGGCCAAAGGATCTGTTCCTGTGCTGTAATTTTCTTTGCTCTTTGTTCTAAATGGAGATCATTCATCCTCTTCCTGCACTGGATGGCTGTCCTTTTCTGCAGGGCATTGTCACTGACCATTGTTGCCACTACCTCCCATGATGGATTGACCACCTTGGATAAAAGCCATAGTCCAGACCATGGGGATAGAATATTGCCATGGGCCTCCACTACATTTAGCAGGCACTTGAAGAAAACATTGGAACTTTGAAACTTTATGCTTTCTAGGCTTGGCAACCGTGACTTTCCAGTGGCCTCCACTGACTTGTAGTGTGCTAGCTGGATGCAGGGGTGACCGTTAAATAAGGCGGCTGGATTATTGAAGCACTGAGATGATGGCGAGGCGACAAAACAGAGGTTCATTCTTTTACACTGAGTATAGCACATTACAGCACAAAAACAGCCAGTGGCATTGGCAGGTCCAACTTGGATTTTTCCACCCAATACAGAAAATGACCAATTTCTGGAATGCTGTGTCTCTGAGAGGAATTCCTCAGACACAGGATGTAGATGATTCAGGAGAGTGGGTGTCAAAAATTCCCCTGCAATGAACAAGAAGGAAATGCTCAATAATTTTCACAGACTGATTTATTGAACTTCTTGAAGATAGTTAGATAGTTACAATTGTCACATTCCTGATGTCAGGGTGGAGATTTTCATCTTCCTCGCAAAGCCATAGGACAAGGGCATAAAGTACTGATGTCAGCAAAAGCCCATGAGCCTGGAAGACCCTAGCTGGATTACCATAGGGCAGCAGATTTTGTTCTTTTTAATCCATTTGAATGCTTGCTTCAGCTCTTCCTTCGATGGTGGTTCACCCATGAATTCTACCACAGAGTACTGGGGGTAGCCCGGTACTGGGGGATAGCCAGGTACTGTGCATAGCTGGGTAATGGGGGATAGCCAGGTACTGGGGCTAGTCAGGTACTCAGGGTAGCCGGGTTTGATAAGGTACCTCACAAGAGGTTACTGCAGAAGGTCAGAGGACATGGAGTTGGGGGTAGGGTGTTAGCGTGGATAGAGGATTGGTTGTCAAATAGGAGGCAGAGAGTGGGGGTCAATGGGTGCTATTCGGATTGGCGGTTGGTGACTAGTGGGGTGCCCCAGGGGTCGGTGCTGGGGCCTCAGCTATTTACCATTTATATAGATGATCTGGAGGAGGGAACCGAGTGTAGGGTGTCGAAATTTGCTGATGACACCAAGATTGGGGGAAAGGCAAATTGTGCGGAGGGTGTGGAGAGTCTGCAGAAGGATCTAGATAGGCTGGGCGAATGGGCCAGGAAATGGCAAATGGAATTTAATGTTGGCAAGTGTGAGGTGGTCCACTTTGGTAGGAAGAATGGTAGGAAGGACTATTACTTACGGGGCGAAAAACTGCAGCAGGCGACGGTGCAGAGGGACCTCGGGGTCCTTGTGCATGAGTCGCAAAAACCCAGCCTGCAGGTGCAGCAGGTGGTCAGGAAGGCGAATGGGATGCTGGCCTTCATAGCGAGGGGGATTGAATATAAAAGTAGGGAGGTCTTGCTGCGGCTGTATAGGGCATTGGTGAGGCCGCAGCTGGAGTACTGTGTGCAGTTTTGGGCGCCGCACCTGCGCAAGGCTATTTTGGCCTTGGAGGGAGTGCAGAGGAGGTTTACTAGGCTGATACCGGAGTTGAGGGGGTTGAGCTATGAGGAGAGGCTGAATAAACTAGGCTTGTACTCGTTAGAGTTTAGAAGAATGAGGGGAGATCTCATTGAGACGTATAAGATGATGAATGGGATGGATAGGATAGAGGTGGAAAGACTCTTCCCGCTCAAAAAAGACAGTAGGACTAGGGGGCACAGCCTCAAGATAAAGGGGGGGCGGTTCAGAACGGAGTTGAGGAGGAACTTCTTCACTCAAAGGGTGGTGAATCTCTGGAATTCTCTGCCCGTTGAAGTGGTGGAGGCTGCCTCGCTAAATATTTTTAAGAAGCGGGTTGATGGGTTTTTGATAAGAGAGGGGATTAAGGGTTATGGGGAGAGGGCGGGAAAGTGGAACTGAGCCACGACAGATCAGCCATGATCTTATTGAATGGCGGGGCAGGCTCGAAGGGCCAGATGGCCTACTCCTGCTCCTATTTCTTATGTTCTTATGTTCTTATGTACTGGGGTTAGCTGGGTACTGTTGCATAGCCGGGTACTGGGGGATAGCCAGGTACCAAGGGATAGCCAGGTATTGAGGGATAGCCGGGTACTGGGGGATTGCCAGGTATTGGAGGATAGCTGGGCACTGGGGAATAGCCAGGTACTGGGGGATACCCAGATACTGGGGGGGGTAACCGGGTACTGGGGGGATAACCAGATACTGGGGCGGGGGGGGGGTAACCGGATACTGGGGGTTAGCTGGGTACTGGGGAATAGTCGGGTACTGAGGTATAGCCGGGTATTGGGGGATAGCTGAGCACTGGGGGATGACCAGGTGTGGGAAAGACAGGCACTGGCGGATAGCCAGGTACTGGGGGATAGCCAGGTAATGGCGGTAACCAAGTTCGGGGGATAGCAAACATTCCCCAGCCCCTGTAAGATTCAGTCCATAGTATTCCCAAGCAAACATTGGAAGTGTACCAATATTTGACAAACAAATTAAAAGGCAATAGCGAATGGACAATGAAATAAAATTAAACACTTTCGATTATAAATTGGAGTGCAACGTTTTAGAGAGAAATATTTTGGGAAGAAGTGTCAGCAATAGCAAAGATCTGCGTTTGAGGGAAAAGCAGAAGGTGAGGGTGTGATGACTGGTTGTAGAAATGATTGGTACTGATTCAAACAGATACTAAGAATGCCACAGAATTATCCAATAAGGTGATTAAAGGAAGAAGACAAACAAGGCATACACAGAGCTGAGACATCTCAGAAGTTATGGTGAGTTTTCAGCTTTTGAGTTGTGCTGTGTATTGCTCAAAAGAAAACACTTTAACATGAGAGGTGGCTGATAGATCACAAGTGATGCACGTTGTGGCTTACCCATGACCTTAGAATTGTTCCAGATGAAACCCAATTTATTTTCTTTTATTCATTCATAGGATTTGAACATTGCCAATGTGGTCAGCATTTAGTGCACATCCCTAATAGCCCTTGCAAAAGTGGTGGTGAGCTGCCTTGAATCACTGTAGTTCACATGGTGTAGGTACACCCACAGTGCTTTTTAGGAAGGGAGTTCCAGGATTTTGGCCCAGTGACAGTGAAGGATCAGTGGCATGTGTGACTGTGTGACTTGGAAGGGAACTTGAAGATGGTGGTGTTACCATGCATATGGTGTCTCAATTAGGCACCCACTGTGTCATGAACAGACTTTCTGACTGTTAATGGGGCAGCGTCCTAAAGTGGCAACATGGAGTTCAAGCTCCCAGTGATCACCAGCTGCACTTCAACATTACATTTTCAATGAAATAAGACCATATGAAAATACCAAATCCAGGAGAAAATCAGCAAAAGTTACCAACAAAGCCAACCAATGAACTTACTCAAAGCACGTCAAGGGAACTAGCTAGGGTAAATGTAAGGGGTTATGGGGATAGGGCCTGGGTGAGATTGTGATTGATGCAGACTCAATGGGGCGAATGTCCCGCCTTTGCACTATAGGATTCTATGATTCTATGTTTTGAAGATCTTAGTTCTTTGACCTAATAAAACTTATAAGACTGGAAATAAGGCTGATGACATAATAGATATGAAACACACAAATGTTGCAAAATAAAAAGTGAGTTTATCCATATACTCACATACATCTTTAAAATAGCTCTACTAGTTTCAGAGCTCTGTCCTGATCTGAGAAACTTGAGGTTTTCCTGTCCATCAACCCAAAGGAAGCCATTATGTACCAGAGTGGCTACTTGAAAATCTGTATATTGATGAAAAATTACTGAGGGTGAAAGCACCCAGGAAACACTTTTTAAGTGTCAAGAGAATAGCCATTATCAATCAAAACAAGACAAAACATGACTGTTTCAACTTTACCTGAGCTTAAATGGGAAATGATATTCACAGACGTGTCTATAGTAAATACAACATTCCACATGAGTGAGAAGGGCAACTTTGCACTTGAAATGTTGCATTGTTTAATCCTTGTGTCTTGCAAGCATTCTAAACACGTAATAACTAATCATCTTGATTTGTATTTATACATGATAAAATTCAAATTAAAATTCTGAAAGGCATAACCCATTATTTGAGTTTGGAAAGTGTTCTAAATGTCATACCTTTTATTTAACAGACTAATTTAACAACATTAAGTATTATTAAATTTTGTGAGCTTGTTTATTTGGAAAAGAGGTATCCTTGAGGTGAGCTTAATGGAGAAATTTGACAAAACGAATCCAAATTATTTACCACATTGAGGGATTTAAAACACCTGGAGACAATATGAGAAATTATCAAGTAATATGCAAGAAATGTCAAACAGTACCTCCACCAAGCAGATAAAGTAAAAAAATTACCGGGAAATCACATTGAAGCAGAATATACAAATGAGCTCAACATTCTGGGGAATGATGGAATTGAGGGATAGGTAGGTTTGATCTCAGAAAACTTGACCTGTTTATTGGGTCACTTGGTGTTTTTGCTTGTTCTTAAAAGATCTTGGATGAGAAATTCCTGGCGACAGCTCAAGGGCAGTATTCGGGTGGAGGAAAACATGCATGTCCATTGGCCTCTGACACCTTCCTCAATTCTGGTGCCAGGCATATTCCTGTATTGTGGGTGGGCAACTGAACTATCATGGAGAATGGGGTAGGTAGAAAGCAGGGAATGGTAGGGAAGAGACTATTGATCCCTTGAGGTGACTTTCTTGCACAGAATGAGATCCTGCAGTGATCCCCAAGTAATTACTCAAATGAACTTAGATTTTAAAATAGCCTGACAAGTAGCTAAATGTGATTAAGATGATTCGTTGAGTTAACTGGCCCAAGTAATATTGCAATGAAACAAGAATATCTGTGTTTCTGTGACTTTACAAGATGGACAAGATATACAGACCATGTGTTCACTTACAGTTGAATAGAAAATTATGTTCACAGATTGATGATGTCTAGTTAAAGTTTATGTTGGTTATACAATAATGTATTTTTTCATTTTTGTTATGAAGAATTTCTCAATGTTCACTGATGCAGACATATATAAACACTACTAATAGCTCAAGTTGAAAGCTAACACTTTTCATTCAGGAGACACCAGAGTAGCATTCCAATGAATTGCTGAAACTGCATTCAACAGTTCATATACAACATTGTGGCACTGTAATATATCAAAAGCCTATAATGCTTAGGTACAAAGAACACTAATTTATTTGCAAGGAAATATTGTCCCATAGGTCTTTGTGAAACACAAACCATACTTTCAATTAATCTTTGTTTTATTGAACTCTCCCGAGAAATAAAACACAAACATGTGATCTGGAAGCATAAATCATCTGAAACAAATTTATATGGTAGACATTTGACGTTATTTAAATTTATCCAGGGAGTTATGCAAATTAATATGAATCGTCAGCTTTATGGATTTCTGTACCGTATCCTATCATGAGAAGAATACAAAATGTCCTTTACATAGAAAATAGAAACAGGAGTAGGCCATTAGGTTCTGTGAGCCTGCTCCACCATTCATCTTGACTATGGCTGATCATTGAATTCAATATCCTGATCCCACCCCGTCTCCCCATGTCCCTTGATCCATTTAGCCCCAAGAGCTATAGCTATTTTTTTTTGAAATCAGACAAAGTTTTAACCTCAACTACATTCAGTGCTAGTGAATTCCACACATTCGCCACCCTCAGGCTGAAGAAACTTCTCACCTCAGTTCTAAATTACCCCTTATCTTCAAACTATGAGACCTAGTTCTAGAATTCCCCACCATTGGGGACATTTTTCTGAATCTACCGTGTCTAATCCTATTAGAATTTTATAAGTTTCTATGAGATCCCCTCTCACTGTTCTAAACTCCAATGAATATAATCTTAACAACTCAGTGTCTCCTCATATGGCAGACCTGCCATCCCAGGAATCAGCCTTGCAAACCTTTGTTGTGCAAAGACCTTCTTCTTCTTCAAATAAGGACACCAAAACTGCGCACAATACTCCAGCAATGGCCTCACCATTGGCCTATACAATTGTAGCAAAACACCTGTATCCCTATACTCAAATTGTCCTGCTATGAAGGCCAATGTACCAGTTGCCTTCTTTACTGCTTGCTGTAGCTGCGCACTTAGTTTCAGTGACTAATGCATGACCCCCTTCTCTCTGTTTTGTTAAGCTTCTCCATCGTGTCACTCCTCACCCTCATTCAACTTCAGCAGCACCTAGTCTTCACTATGCATACACTTTATCACCACCCTACTTATCCATTCTCTGTTGAGACCCATCCCAATCGTTATGCAGACCACTGAGAGAAGAAGGATGGAACTTGTAGAGGTGCTGGTCACAATTTTCCAAACCACCTTATGTAAAGAGGTGTGGGACTGTATATATAACATCCTTGTTCATAAAAGTGAAGGATAAACCTCATAATTATAAGTCAGTCATTTTAACATCAGGGGCTGGAAGCTTTGAGAAATGATAATCCAGGAGAAAATAAACAACTGATTGGTATGGAGTAATGAAGGAAAGCCAGCATGGATTTGTTCAGGGTAGATCACATTCAGCTAACTTGACAGATTTGAGACAACAGAGAGGGTGGATCAGGGCCTTGCATGTTGTGTATGTGGAATTTACAAGGTGTTTCATCAGTTTCCTCATGTTAGGCTTGCTTGCAAAATTGAAGCCCAGAGGTTCAAAGGAGCAGTAACAGCATGGCTAAAGATGGATTAAGGGATGAAAAAAATAGAAAGTTGTGGTGGATGTTTATGTCTTTGAATTGGAAGAATTACTTAGTGACATCTCTGAAGGTCCAGTACAGCGACCACAGCTGCTTTTGATATACGTTGGAGTCGTACCTAGTGCAAAATAAGATGGTTGGGGCTTTTAGAAGTCAACCATCTCAATCTAGGATATCGCTGCAGGATTTCCATAGGACAGTGTCCTTTGCCTAACCATCTTCAGCTACTTTATCAATGACCTCCCTTCCATCATAAAGTGAAAACTGAGAATGTTTGCTGATGATTGTATAATGTTCAGCATTATTTGTGACCCCTCAGATAGTAAATCAGTTCATATCTGTATGCAACTAAACCTGGGCAGCCTGCAGCTGGCCTTGTGTGATAAGTGGCAGGTAACATTTGTGCCATGAAAGTGCCAGGCAATGATATCTCCAACAAAAGCTATCTAACCAGCATTCAATGTCATTACCATCAGTGAATCCTCCAGTATCTTGGAGTTACCATTCAGTCTCATAAAGCTTTCCAAAATTCCATTCTGCTGTGCATCGGCTCCTTAACAAGATCCCTAAGAATCTTGATAGGCCATTGAATGGGATTGAGCACTTTCCTCACTCCCTCTTTCCTGTTGAAATCCAAAACTCTCCTGCTGGTGTTGGGATCCTGACATGACTTCTGGAATTGTGATGTACATGCACAAACAATTCCCATAGTCTCAAGATCTTAGGTTTTAACTGCAAGTAAGCTCATTTTATAGCTTGAAATAATTTCTCATGGTCTCTCTCCCTTGGCATTTTGCTATACTTGCTCCATTTTTCCCATATTTTTCCCATATTTACTATACTACCAAGAGAAGTTCCTTATAAAGATAGATGTCAGTGTCTAATAATCTTTTTTTTAACAATTTGTATCCCAGTTAGTGATCCGATTGGTTACATTTAAAATATGTCATTAGGTTATATTGATTACTTTTGTTCTGCTCCTCCAGCCGATACTTAGTTGGGTTTCCAAGTTTGCCGTTATGGCTATTGTCACTCTCTTTTAAAAAAATAAAAACTTTTGGTAATCTTTATTTCATGTTTTTTTTCATTGGTTATCAACTTATTTGGAAAATGAAAGATTTGCATAACAATTGATGCTGAAAATATTTCACAAAGACCTGCAAAATCTTTAGCTGACAGGTTGTCTGCTGCTATTTCGTCACTCGGAAAGTTCGAGGACACTCATGTCAGTTCGAGGAGTGGATATATCTATTGAAAGCCTTGCTGTCCATCTAGCAAAATACTTTATTGATAGGATTTATTATTCTTGCCTTTTCCCTGGACAAGGGATGTTACTTTACCTTTTGTGTTGTGTAATTCAGGATTCATGCAGCATCTTCCTTTGGTGTAAATGGTGTTTTTGTCTCTTCACATCAAAGCACCTCATTTGCAAACAAAATGCTGAATGTATTTCATAATATCCACCTCCTTTCCTCATCACACTGCTTTCAATTTTGCATTATAAATGATGACAGTTGCATAATATAACCGATTACAATACATAAAATGCCCTTTCATCATTTAGAAAGATAGAACTTAAATTCGAAGATGCTTTGTGGTTCGCAGTGTGGTGTCTTAATGTCCCGATGGCAAACTGTTGAAATAGTTAAGTACTTTGTTAGACTACTAAACTTTTCATTTGCCCAGAGACTTTGGGCCTGATCTTCTGGCCCGACTGAAGGTCAGTGTACTTTTGGTAGTCCCACCACATCGTCCCGTGGCTGTCCTGCCATGGTGGGGCTGAAAAACCTTGTCCTGTGATTGAGATCGAAAATCAAAATGTGAGTTATTGACTGATGAACATAAGAACATAAGAAATAGGAGCAGGAGTAGGCCAACTAGCCCTTCGAGCCTGCCCCGCCATTCAATAAGATCATGGCTGATCTGTCTTGGCTCAGTTCCACATTCCCGCCCTCTCCCCATAACCCTTAATCCCCTCTCTTATCAAAAACCCATCAACCCGCGTCTTAAAAATATTTAGCGAGGTAGCCTCCACCACTTCAACGGGCAGAGAATTCCAGAGATTCACCACCCTTTGAGTGAAGAAGTTCCTCCTCAACTCCGTTCTAAACCGCCCCCCCTTTATCTTGAGGCTGTGCCCCCTAGTCCTACTGTCTTTTCTGAGCGGGAAGAGTCTCTCCACCTCTATCCTATCCATCCCATTCATCATCTTATACGTCTCAATGAGATCTCCCCTCATTCTTCTAAACTCTAACGAGTACAAGCCTAGTTTATTCAGCCTCTCCTCATAGCTCAACCCCCTCAACTCCGGCATCAGCCTAGTAAACCTCCTCTGCACTCCCTCCAAGGCCAAAATATCCTTGCGTAAGTACGGCGACCAAAACTGCACACAGTACTCCAGCTGCGGCCTCACCAATGCCCTATACAGCCGCAGCAAGACCTCCCTACTTTTATATTCAATCCCCCTCGCTATGAAGGCCAGCATCCCATTCGCCTTCCTGACCACCTGCTGCACCTGCAAGCTGGGTTTTTGCGACTCATGCACAAGGACCCCGAGGTCCCTCTGCACCGTCGCCTGCTGCAGTTTTTCTCCACATAAGTAATAATCCTTCCTACCATTATTCCTACCAAAGTGGACCACCTCGCACTTGCCAACATTAAATTCCATTTGCCATTTCCTGGCCCATTCGCCCAGCCTATCTAGATCCTTCTGTAGACTCTCACCACCCTCCGCACAATTTGCCTTTCCACCAATTTTGGTGTCATCAGCAAATTTCGACACCCTACACTCGGTTCCCTCCTCCAGATCATCTATATAAATGGTAAAAAGCTGAGGCCCCAGCACCGACCCCTGGGGCACTCCACTAGTCACCATCTGCCAATCCCAATAGCACCCATTAACCCCCACTCTCTGCCTCCTATTTGACAACCAGTCCTCTATCCACGCTAACACCCTACCCCCAACTCCTAATGGCCAAAAGCTGTACACTCTTCCATGATATGCTTAGATTTTTTTAAATGAATGAAAATATATGGCCACCAGTTTGTCGAAGTTATAGTTGTGCTTTTTGAAGCTGATGCAGTATATCCAATTTTATTAGCTTCACATTATTAATGTCACTGAGCAGACAAAAGCAGTATTATGGTGTTGAAGTTGAGAGACTGAGGAGCCTTAATAGTTTTGATGCTGAACACATTCATTCAATTCAACATTTTAGCTATATTGGCTCTTAGATCGGCAAAACCTCCATTTTACAATTCTCACCCTTGTTTCCAGATCTCTCCATGGCCTCAGCCACTCATTGTTCATTGTAACTTTCAATCCTTTAATTCTCCACGATCACTGTGCTTGTCCAATTCTGGCCTCTTGTGTGTCCTCAATTTTAAGTGCTCCGCCTTTGGTGCCTATGTCTTCAGTTGCTGAGGCCCCTCTGGAAATCCCTTTTTGAATTCTCTCTCTTCTGAAGTGTTTTTCTTAAGCCTACCAATGTTTTGATCATTTGTCCAAATAACCGGAATTCTCCAACCTCGTTTGCAGCAGGGATTATCTGATTCCTTGCAGTAAATGGAGATTTGGCTGAGTGCCAGATTCTCCATTCTCGCTGGTAGTGGCAGAGGGGCATGCAAAAACAGAGAAATCCAACCCTTACGTGGTTCATCATCAAATTTTATTTGATAATCACTCTTGTGTCGCCTCCTATGATGCTTTGCTACAGTAAAGGTGCTAAATAAGTGCAAGCTGTTGTTGATATGCATGACCAAAGCTGTCACATATAGCCTGGGTAAAGTTTATTTATCAGTCGCAAGTCGGCTTACATTCACATCGCAATGAAGTTACTGTTGAAAACCCCCTAGTCACCACTCTCCAGTGCCTGTTTGAGTACACTGACGGAGAATTTAGCATGGTCAATTCACCTAACCTGCACATCTTTGCACTGTGGGAGGTAACCCACGGAGACACGCTGAGAATGTGCAAACTCCACACAAGCCAGGAATTAAACCCAGGTTCCTGGTGCTGTGAGCCAGCAGTGCTAACCACTGTGTTACCAAAGAGGAGGATGGTTGTGATCAAATTTAACCCAATTCTGATGACCAAGCAATGCAGGGAAGAGGCAAAAGTTAGTGATAGCTAATTGTGTTGAGGAAACACTGGAAAGGAAGCTTCAAAGGGTGACCTTAGATAGAGTCATAGATTCTAGTAGAAGTATGTATTTTAATAAACTGTGCAGAAATGGTTATAAACTGTGCAGAAATGGTTATTCCAGAACATTCCATGAAATGAAAGCATAAACATTGGATTGCAGGACACAGGTTCTCACCAGTAAATGGTAGTCAGAAGCACGTAATGCAGAATGGCCTCCCAGAGTGCTGATGAAAATATTGTAGGGTACAACAATGAAAGTCGGAGAAGCAGAAACTGCTGAATCTTTCTGGGTGACTATTTCCTTCTTTAGCCTGACAACCATTTTTTCTTTGATTACAGCTCTTGGGATGTTAGTTCACATTAAAAACACTATTACAACTGTGCCTTATTTTGGTTCTTTTTATTCATTTTTTGGGACCTGGGTGTCACTGGCTGGCCAACGCATTTATTGCCCATCCCTAGTTGCCCTTGAGAAGGTGGTGCTGAGCCGCCTTCTTGAATCGCTGCAGTCCATGATTTTGATGGGATGATTTAAAAGCTTCTTCATCTGTAAGTTCATTGTGATTGCGAAGATTTTAGTAAAGTGCGTTCTGGAAAAGTGGTATCTTTGCTCACTGAAAAGTCAACTAATTAGAGGTTTGCTTGTCCTCCAAAGTAAGACCTTGGGAGGAATTTTCCCAAAATCAACCTAAACGTCAGATTCAGTGCAAAAACCAATGCAATTCCCGCTGGCTCTGTTAGCACGATCTGGACTACAATTTACAAGGTGATGCTGCATTTAAACAGCCCCACAGCACTTGCTCACAGTCAAGCCAGGGGGGTGGAGGCGAAGAAATCAGCTACCTGCTACATAGATGGGGCCCTCCTCTGACAGTGCGATGCTGTCAAAGAGAGAAGGGGAACAATCTACTCTCAGGCTGGTAGGAGACCTCCCAGCAAGATCACAAACCTCACCTGGGAGATAGTGGCAGTGCTAGTGAGTGACAGCACCCATCACAAGAGGACAGGGATGCAATGCCACAAAATATGAATGATTCCCACCGTTCTGCCAGGATAAATACATCTCTCACCATTCCCCTTTTCAGCCACCCCTCCCCAGGCTACATGGACCCCAAATGCCACCTAGCTGGGCCCCACCACCCAACCTCTCACAAGCTCCTTCATCTCCCCCAGTATACTCTTCCTCACATATCATCCCTGCTCACATGCATTGCCCACATCTGCCAGGTATCATCAGCATCTCGCCCAGCAGGGAACCAGCTCTGCATCAACATCCTGGGAGATAACATTGACCAGAAACTGAACTGGCTACAAGAGCAGGTCAAAGACTAGGAATCCTGCAGTGAGTAACTCATCTCCTGACTCCACAAAGCCTGTCACAGAAACATAGAAAATAGGAGCTGAGGTGATCATGCGGCCCTTTGAGCTGCTCCGCCATTCACTTTGATCATGGCTGATCATCTAACTCATTTATAAAGCACTTGTCTTGATTTGGAGACTGCTGGGTCTTTGGAGTCTTTGGATTCCAGTCTTTGGAGACTGTCTCTCCTTCTCCAGTGCTTTGATCAGAATCACTGTGAGCTATGCTGACTGCATCTTCAAACCGTTTGCTATCTTGTCAGAGATTAGAGAGAGAGGGAGGTTGAAAAAACCTCCAGCTACTGATCACTGACATTCCCTGACCCATTCGTCATCCTGACCTGGGAGCAGCCAGTCCAGGAGCGTCACCTGCAGCAATCGAACACTCACGTAAGTGTTCTCCCATTTCCAGCACAGAGCTATCCTTGCTAATCTCTGACCCATAACCTCCATCAGTCTGGGTTCCCAGCCCTCACACTTGTGATCGCTGGGGGATCTTTCAGGAGGTAAAAGTATTCAGCCATCACAACTACCCGTGGATATCTGGATGTTCGTCTTGGTTCGTCCAGCCGTGGAGAGGGGTGGGGGATGCATGGAGGAGTCTTGCTTGTAGAACTGGGGACCTTGGAGGTATACAACTCTTCTGGAACTTGATCCCGAGCCACCATTTGTCAGCACTGACACCTAAAGCTGAGTCTCAGCCTTGTCTCTGAAACTGTGGGGAGCTGATGTTAAGGTTAGCTCCTGTGGGCCAGTTGGATTCACCTGCATGAAACGCAGGATAATAACTGGGTGCAAGTCGTTTCACCTTCACTGCTAAAAAGGCACCTTTCTTCGTCAGGCTGGAGAATTCAGAGAGCTCGTAGATGTCATCCCTCCATACTTTAGCTCACTGAATTGATAATCCTCTGACAGGAAAGGAATTGAGGTGATTAAAAGGCAACTAAGAGCCTTCTTATCCATGAATTCCAATTGCAAATGGCTAACATGCTGCATCTGCAACTCATCAGAGTCAATAAGGAGAATGCCCCGTGGGAAGCACTTCCTCATTGAAAGTGACAATCAGGGCAAGCTTTGATCAGTTACACTGAAAAGCACCAACCAGAGCCATTAAGAGGCTGCACTTCTTCAAAGCACTTCTTTCAGAAAGTGCTTTCACTGCTTAATAGGTAGTGTAAGAAAGTACTTCACTCACCTTCAGCAACATTTCCTTGCTACCAGTCTTTGCCACAGCAGGGTAGCAACCAATATAGCTCCACCTTCCACCTCTACTGATTTGATTTGATTTGATTTATTATTGACACATATTAACATACAGGAAAAGAATTGTTTCTTGCACACTATACAGACAAAACATAGAGAAGAAAACAAGAGAGTGCACACTGTAGTGTTACAGTCATAACTAGGATGTAGAGAAAGATCAACTTCATGCAAGGTAAGTCCATTCAAAAGTCTGACAGCAACACAGAAGAAACTGTTCTTGAGTTGGTTGGTACGTGACCTCAGACTTTTGTATCTTTTTCCCGAAGGAAGAAGGTGGAAGAGAGAATGTCCGGGGTGTGTGGGGTCCTTAATTATGCTGGCTGCTTTGCCAAGGAAGCAGGAAGTGTAGGCAGAGTCAATGGATGGGAGGCTGGTTTGCTACATTTAAGACCTTTTGTAGTTCGTTGCCGTCTTGGGCAGAGCAGGAGCCATATCAAGCTGTGATACAACCAGAAAGAATGCTTTCTATGTGCATCTGCAAAAGTTGGTGAGAGTCGTAGCTGACATGCCAAATTTCCTTAGTCTGAGAAAGTAGAGGCATTGGTGGGCTTTCTTAACTATAGTGTTGGCATGGGGGTACCAGGACAGGTTGTTGGTGATCTGAACATCTAAAAACTTGAAGCTCTCGACCCTTTCTACTTCATCCCCACTGATGTAGACAGGGACACGTTCTCCTTTATGCTTCCTGAAGTTGATGACAATCTCCTTTGTTTTGTTGACATTGAGGAAGAGATTATTGTTGCTGCACCAGTTCACCAGATTCTCTATCTCACTCCTGTACTCTGTCTCGTCATTGTTTGAGATCTGACCAACTACGGTAGTGTCGGCAGCAAACTTGAAAATCGAATTGGAGGGGAATTCGGCTGCTCAGTCATAGGTTTATAAGGAGTGTAGTAGGGGGCTGAAAACACAGCCTTGTGGGGCACCATGATCGTGGAGGATGTGTTGTTGCCCATCCTTACTGATTGTGGTCTGTGAGTTAGGAAGTTCAGGATCCAGTCGCAGAGGGAGGTGCTGAGGCCCAGGCCATGGAGTTTGGAAATGCGTTTCATGGGAATAATAGTGTTGAAGGCTAAGTTGTAGTCAATAAATAGGAGTCTGACATAGGTGTTGTTGTTATCCAGGTGTTCCAGGGTTGAGTGCAGGGCCAGGGAAGGGAAAGAGCTACAAAACTAATAACAGTTCCAGGAACAGGAGGAACAACATCAACAGCAGCACATTTTCCTCCTCCTCACCTATATGCTCCACCAGAGACCAGAGGAGATAGCCCCAAGATCCAGCCAGAAGAAAGAGAGACCCCCAACACTGGATTCATAGGCAGAGAGGAACAACTCTCTGAGCACCCTTATCTCAGGAGGCTCAGGCTCTCACAGCAGGCTGGCACTGATATCTGCAGTCTCCTGGAACAAGATCCCCTTTCCAATGAATCATTCCCCCATCCCAACCACCGCTGCACTATCCCTGTCTCTTCCCCAGTAGTGCGCTCTTTTCTCTTGTGCAGAGAGAAAGCCGAGAGGTGTGAATGTTCGTAATGACTTGTTTGGAGGGGCTTGAAAGGCACTGTTTGTGGATGTGATTGCAAAGCATAGGGGTGAGAGGGTAACTGACTGAGGACAAACATGAGTATTGGCTGTTGAGATGGGATTGTACGACATCTGGAGAGAGAGGAATGGGGGTGCACTGTCTCCAGGTTGAAGGGAGCACACTTTTGATGCTGACTTCCTCGACCACTTGCATCCACACTTGCTTGGTTGGAGAGATAGGCCACTTCCTCCCATCCTTGGAGAGCTTATCTCGTTGTGGTCCCCCTCAGAAACACAAAGTAAAAGTGAGGTACCCAGGGGTAGCTTCTCAGGCTTCCTGTACAATTCACTTCCCTCTCCTCCAAACAAGCCATTCTGACATTCGCACCTCTCTGCTTTCTCTCCTTGCAGAGTAAGAGAACACACTATTGGGGAAGAGGCAGAGATTGGGAGGAAAGCAATGGTTATCATAAGGTGACCCTCCAGTGACAGGTACCTTGTCATTCCTATAGTTGCTGTAGTCTCAAAAATCCAAGTGCCAGTCTTCCACTGGTGCAATTGACATGTCTTTCTGCCTGATTCCCGAACTGGGTGGGGAGTCGGGAAGTAGGGCATTAATGCTGTTGCTCTGGGAAAGCTTCCCCATTAAGAAATTGAGTTTCCTAATGTGCCACCATGAAGGCTTCCGAACATGATCCTGCCATTCTGGACAAGCTTCCATCTGGTATCCCTGAATAAGTCAACACCCCTTCATGGTGGCACAATGGTTAGCACTGCTGCCTCACAGCACCAGGGTCCCAGGATCAATTCCTGGCTTGGGTCACCGTCTGTGCAGAGTTTACACATTCTCCCCATGTCTGCGTGGGTTTCTTCCAGGTACTCTGGTTTCCTCCCACAGTTCACAAGATGTGCTAATTAGGTTGATTGGTTATGCTAAATTCTCCCTCAGTGTGCCCGAATAGGTGTCAGGGTGTGGCGACTAGAGGAGTTTCGCAGTGACTTCATTGCAGTGTTAATGTAAACCTTCTTGTGACACAATAAATAACCCCTAAAAGAATTAAACTGAGAATAATAGGGAAATTAGTAACACAAGAACTGCATCACACAAAAGATAATTCCTTCTATTGAAGCAGTTCAGTATCAATACACTAAATATATCCAGGTAACAGATTGTATAAGGAATACCATTTTCAAACATGTGCAGATGTGCAGATTGTTACTCCAGGCAAATTTAAACCTTTTAACCCACTATTTCTATGCATGAATTGTACAAACACAATGGGAATTGTTCTCAGTAACTGACAAATGAGAAACCTGTTATTAGTTTGCGAGTAAAAATTGTTTGCCTAAACAACCAACTCAGGGTCATTAATCAGTCAGTGTTTTTGTGATAGTTTCCTTACTTCTCTGTCTTCTATTATCCAAATGGGTTTGATGCATTATCGTGGGATTTGTCGTGAAGTGAATATAAAAGGTACAGTGGTTTAAGTCCTTACAGTTGAGAAAATCTGTCAGCTAACGATCAGTAGAGCTCCTGGCCTTTCCTCATTGTGAAAAATAAAGCAGCCAAAAATATCAAACTTTCACTTGCTAGCAATCTTTGACAGTCATGAAAAATTGTTAAATTATATATTCCAGTATACTTGCTCTGAATTGTGTTGATTGCTGCGTTGATGAGGGGAGGCAGTCGCATAGTGGGATTGTCGCTGGACTAGTAATCCAGAGTCCAAGGAAAAACTCAGGGTAATGCTCTGGGAACCCAGGTTCAAATCCCAACATGGCAGATGGTGAAGTTTCATGGCACCAGGCCAAACATGGGCAAGGAAATCTTCTGCTGATTACCACGTACCGTTCCCCCCATCGGCAGATGAATCAGTACTCTTCCATGTTGAATAGCACTTGGAGGAAGCACTGAGGGTGGCAAGAGTGCAGAATGTACTCTGGCTGCAGGATTTGAATTGCCATCGCTAACAGTGGCTCGGTAGTACCATCAAAGGCCAAGCTGGCTGGGTCCTAAAGGACATAGCTGCTAGTCTGGGATTGTGGCATGTGGTGAGGGAACCAATAAGAGGGAAAAACATACTTGATTTCATCCTTATCAACCTGCCTGCCTCAGATGCATCTGTGTATGATGGTATCCGTAAGGGTGACCAGCAAACAGTTCCTGGGGACAGTCCCCCACTGAATTATGTGACACCATAAAACCATGCCAAGTGGGATCTAACAGCTCAAAACTGGTCATCCATGAAACACTGAGCCATCAGCAGCAGCAGCAGAGTTGTACTCAACCATAAATCGTAACCTCATGAGCCAACATATCCCCCACTCTACCATTTCCACCAAACAGGGGAACACCCCTGGCTCAATGAAGTGTGTAGGAGGACATGCCAAGAGCAACATCTGACATACCTAAAAATGAGGCATCAACCTTTTGAAGCTACAATATAGGACTACTGCATGCCAAACAGCATAAGCCCCAAGTAATGGACAGAACTAAGCAATCTCACAACCAATGGGTCAGATCTAAGCTCTGCAGTCCTGCCACATCCAGCCATGAATGCTTGTGGATAATTAAACTATTCCACAAATATCCCTAACCTCAATGACAGGGGAGCCCAGCACATCAGTACAAAAGACAAGGCAAGATAAGGAAGATAAAGAAGTTTTTGCAACAATCTTCAGCCAGAAGTGGCAAGTTGATGATCTATCCCATCCTCCTCCTGAGGTCCCTAGCATCACTGATGTCAGTCTTCAGCGAATTCAATTCACTCTACATGATTTGAAGAAATGGCAGAAGGCACTGGATAGTGTAAAGGCTTTGGGCCCTGACAATATTGCAGCAATAGTACTGAAGACTTGCGCTCCAGAGCCAGCCATTTCTCTAGCCAAGCTCTTCCAGTATAGTTACAACGCTGGCATCTACTCGACAATGTGGAAAATTGCCGGGGTATGTCCTGTACATAACAAACAAGACAAATCCAATCTGGCCAATAACTATTCCATCAGTCTATTCTCGATTATCAGTCAAATGATGGAAGGAGTCATCAATTAAGCGGCATTTATTCAGCAATAAGCTGTCCATAGTTATTCAGTTTGAGTTCCACCAGTATCACTTAGTTCCTGACCTCATTACAGCTTTGGTTCAACATGGATAAAGGAGTTGAATGCCAGAGGTGATGTGACAATGACTGCCCTTGACATCAAGGTAGCATTTGACCGAGTGTGGTATCAAATAACCCGAGCAAGACTGGAATCAGTAGGAATCAGGGGAAACCGTCCACTGGTTGGAGTCATACCTGGTGCAAAGGAAGATGATTGTGGCAATTGGTGGTTAATCATCTCAGCTCCAGGTGATCACTGCACCGCTACCTCAGTGCAGTGACTTAGGGTCTATCATCTGTGGCTGCTTCATCAATGACCTTCCTTCCACCATGAGGTCTGAAGTGATGATGATTGCACAATGTTCAGCATCATTTGTGACTCCCCAGACACCGTAGCTATCCATGTCAAAATGCAACATGACCTAGTCAATATCCAGGCTTCTTGGACTGACAAGTGGCAAGTAGCATTAATGCCACACAAGTGCCCAGCAATATTTATTTCCAACAAGAGAAGATCTAATCATTGCTTCTTGACATCCTTGGAATCCATCCCAGAGTACTAAAAGAGATGGCAGGAGAAATAGCAAATGCACGCGTGGTAATTTACCAAACTTTGCTAGACTTCGGGGCATGTTCTGGCAGATTGGAAAACAGCAAATGTGACATCACTGTTTAAAAAGGCGGGTAACTATAGGCTGGTTAGCTTAACTTCTGTAGCGGAGAAAATGCTTGAATCTATCACCAAGGAAGAAATAGTGAGACATCAGGATGGAAATTGTACCACTGGGGAGATGAAGTATGGGTTTATGAAAGGCAGGTCATGCTTAACTCATTTATTGGAATTCTTTGAGAACATTACAAGTGCAGTGGACAGTGGGAAGCTGGTAGATGTGTACCTCGATTTCCAGAAGGCATTTGATAAGTTGCCACACAAAAGGCTGTTGCATAAGATAAAGGTGCAGGGCATTAAGGGTACGTATGAGCTTGGATAGAGGATTTGTTAACTAACAGAAAGCAAGGCAGTAAAGAAGTCAAATGGCATATTGACCTTCATTGCGAGAGAATTTGAAGATGGGGTTAGAGATGTTGTATAGGGCATTATGAGCCACATCTGGAGTATTATGTGCAGTTTGCTGTCCTTATCTAAGGAATATATGCTACAAGAGGGAATACATTGAAAATTTGCCAGGCTGATTCCTAAGGTGACAGATCTGTCATATGAGGAGATACTTTGCAGAAGAACACATTTGTAATAAGCTGAAATATTTGTGTTTAGATTAAAGCAAAGTAAGGCTTGCCCACAGCTGGACTATTCTTCATTATTCTATTCTTCAGTGGAGGCAGAGGTTAAAACGCAAAGCCAACCGTGATTATGCCTTTTGTAATAAATATTGAAAAATTTCATATCAAGCTTGTACGAAGTTTGAGGTAGGATCCTGTCGTGATTCATCAGTGTGGTTATTGTTTGAATACATACCTTAACATTATAAATATATCAGCTGAAGTTCCAAAATGCCACAGAAAGGATGTTTCTTACCGTTGTGTGGTAATTGTGACAATTGATAAATACATTGATATTTAAATTGCTTCCTTGCTCCATCCCTTACCCCTTGCTGACTTGCTAACCTGATCCTCACAGTTTGCACATTTCTCATAATGTTTACCCTGAGTGACACCTACACAAACATTTCTTCCTGTTATTTGGTACTTGCAAAGGGCTGTCAAGCGCATATTGTATGATATACATGGCATTTTTTGATTAGTGCTCTCAGTACAAACACTTGAGCTACATGGGGGGCAAATAATTTAGCTATGGAGCTTAAAGTGCCCGATTTGCAGCATTCTAAGTTTTTTGCCTATTAAATTTCAATCACTTTGATCATAGCTATCTAATTCTGTTTTAGCATTGCTGACTTTTTTGCTTAATTTCTGTCCATTTGCTTTGTCATTGTACCCTATAAAAAAATGTAGTTGTTGTTTGTTATTTTATCAAACCACACTGGCTTGGTAGAATCATTGAAGACTGCCCCCTGACAAAAGTCAGCAGAGGCCTCAGGGAGCTTCATTTAGCCACTGCGGAAGCTGTTGCCTGGCTTAGTGCACACACTAAAAAAAAACAATGCTTGATTGTCTGCTACAAGACTAAAGGGATGATTTTCATCTCATTACCACTTCATTTTCACCAACTGGGAAATAGCAGGAAGAAAAATTGCAGACAGAAGAGGAAATAAATTCAGAGTTCCTGTCATTTTTATTTTTGGAAGTTCTCCACCTAGGTGGCCAACAGAACTCTTTCCAGGCAAAGCCTAATAACGATCTACATAAGGGGTCACTGCCATTGTCAGGACATCTTCACCTGTGTTGCCGGTGCTCTTCTGCCCCACCTGCCCACAAACAAGTACAGGCAGTAATGCAGATAGGGACAGACAGTAATACAGATAGTACAGACAGTAACATAGATAATACAGTAATACAGATAGTACAGGCAGTAATACAGATAGGGACAGACAGTAATACAGATAGTACAGGCAGTAATACAGATAGTACAGGCAGTAATACAGATAGTACAGACAGTAACATAGATAATACAGTAATACAGATAGTACAGGCAGTAATACAGATAGGGACAGACAGTAATACAGATAATACAGTAATACAAATAGTACAGGCAGTATGCAGATAGGACAAGCGGCAGTACAGATAGACACACAGTAATGCAAAGTTTTAAAAAGTTTATTCATTAGTCACAAGTAAAGCTTACATTAACATTGCAATGAAGTTATTGTGAAAATCCCCTAGTCGCCAGACTCCAGTGCCTGTTTGGCTCAATGCATCTAACTAGCACGTCTTTCAGACTGTGATAGGAAACCGGAGCACCCGAGGAAACTCACGCAGACACGGGAGAGCGTGCAGACTCCACGCAGACAGTGACCTGATTTGGGAATCAAACCCAGGTCTTTGGCACTGTGAGGCAGCAGTGCTAATTACTGTGCCACTGTGCCAACCCAGAAATGTTGGTAATGGGAGGATTTGAACCCATATCTCCATAGAGACTGGAACCCGCTCAGCCATGCTACAGATAGGACAAACAGTAATCCAGACAGGACAAACAGTAATCTGGACAGGACAGACAGTAATCCAGACAGGACAGGCAGTAATACAGATGATACAGGCAATAATACTGATAGGACAGACAATAATACAGATAGGATAGACAGTAATAAAGATAGGATAGGCATTAGTACAGATGGTATCGGCAGTAATTTCTAATGTTGTTAAAGGGACCCAGAGCTACAGACAGGGAAGCTGAGGGCAATCTACAATTCACATTTTCTGATTCCTATTCTGTGTTTCAACATTGTTTCCATTAATTCATCCCTTGCTGCTCTGGATGCTGCAAAAGTATCCTTGCTGCAAACTGTTACCTGGGCTGGATTTTATGGAGTACTGTAATTCCCAACCCCGACCTGAAAAGTCAGATTCATGCTGAGAACAGCCTTAATTGTTTCAGAGTGGGACTTCCAGAGAGGATTAAGTCCCGTCGCAGAGAACTGCCAGCCAGTCGTATTGGCTGGTGATTCTGTCATCCCAGAAGTGCCAGGATTGAGTGGTGATCATCGCTGGGAGTGAAGCCAGTTCCCAGGAAGAAGACTGATGAGCCTGGACTGATAGGTAAGTTTGGGATTTTGGATAGGCCTAATTGTCGAGACTCCAGTGACTGGTGGGAAGTGGGGAAGGGATTACTGGGGCCCAGGTTTGAGTGACCAGAGAAAAGGGTTAAAGAGCGGGTTTGATTTTTCAGGTGGTCCCTCCTATGCACACAGGAAAACCTCCAAAGGATGATCCGCCCCCCTACTCCTGCCATACTCCTTTATGTTACTGCTCCAGATCCATTACAATTAGCTCCCCTCTCAAACAGGCAGCTGCTTAATAGCAGAAGGATTGGAACATTCAAATGAGGTCTGACCATAAAATTAGCTGAGCCTCCCACTGGCATCATCAAGTGGGTAGCGTACAGTTCCAGACACAGCCTGCCCACTAAGTGAGTGAAAATTTGGCCTCTCTGCGTATTCTGGTTCATGGATCAGCGCAAGGAGATAATTGATCCTTTGGTTTTTGGTAGGCAAGGGAATTAAGGGTTATGGGGAGAAAGCGGGAAAGTGGAACTGAGCCACTTCAGATCAGCCATGATCTTATTGAATGGCGGGGCAGGCTCGAAGGGCAAGATGGCCTACTCCTGCTCCTATTTCTTATGTTCTTATGGTTCACATCAGGAAAAACTGCAAACAGATTTAACTTCTGGAATTAGGGTCCACTTACAGGAGAGAGAAAGTACCTTAAATAGCACTGCCTTGTTCCATTTCAATCCAGTCCTACTGGTCCAAAGATTGCAGTTTTTTTGCACATTTTCCTGCTGTTGGCTCATTGTGACATTTAAAAATGTACTTAGGCGAGATGGTGTCAGCATGAATTATTCTCACATGTCATGCATGAGTGTTGACAAGGCTGACAAGGGAAGTTACAATAAATTTTTAGCAAGTAATTTTGCTTTAAATCTCATTTAAGGTGAAGAGTTTTATACTTTAGACTCCCCCCTTGTCAGAAATACATTTTGCATCTGTAATGTTGGCTATTCATTACCATTTATTTTGATTTGAATTTGATTTATTATTGTCACATGTATTAGCATACAGTGAAAAGTATTGTTTTTTTGTGTGCTATACAGCCAAAGCATACCATTCATAGAGAAGGAAAGGAGAGAGAGCAGAAAGTAATGTTACAGTCATAGCTGGAGTGTAGAGAATGATTAACTTAATGCAAGGTAGGTCCATTTAAAAGTCTGACAGCAGCAGAGAAGAAGCTGTTCTTGGGTTCGTTGGTACATAACCTCAGACTTTTATGTCTTTTTCCCAACGGAAGAAGGTGGAAGAGAGTAATTTTATTTGATAGCTACGTGAGCAATTTATTAATTCATAGTGACTGAAAAAAAAACAGATTTATTGAGCCTGCTTCTCTAATGTAAGGGTTGTCTCACATTAGTGAACCCCAGCTATGTCTTTCTCTCTCTCAGGGTTACACAGCACTGCTGGCTGAGTGACTGAGGGTTGCTCCAATTTTGTTAAACTCTGATTTTTTTTTAACTACAGTGACCACAACATAAGATTCGCTGCAGTGAAGATGTGATCATTGTCCAAACAACATTTCTTCACTGTAACTACGTAATTTGTGTAATCTACAAACAAAAGGTTTGTGAAAGATTTGACTCAGATTTGAAGCTCAAAGTCATTTTGCTCCAGTGCTCCAGGAGCATAAATTGCAGCTGCGGCTCATTTAGTCAGCAACTCACCCACAAAGTAAAGATTGAGTAGCATTAGACATCATTCTCCACATTGAAACTTTTCATTTTATTATTGCCACCATAATTTAAGAGTACCTATGTGTGTTTCATGGTTTTTATTTTGAGCAAATTCCTTGTGCCTGTTTTATGTGGATGAAATGGGTCATAAAATCCCGACCGTGCAGAAGGAGGCGATTTGGCCCATCAAGCCTGTACTGACCAACCCTCCCACCCAGGCCCAATTCCTTTAACTCCACACATTTAACCTGCTAATCCCTCAAATACTAGGGTCAATTTAGCATGGCCAGTCAATCTAACCCGCATATCTTTGGACTGTGGGAGGAAACCCACGCAGACACTGGGAGAATGTGCAAACTCCACACTGACAGTGACCCAAGCCGGGAACTGAAACCAGGTTGCTGAAGCTGTGGAGCAGCAGCGCTAATCACTATGCCACCGTGCCACCCATGCAGCAAGGCTCTGTTTTAGAGTCCACAATTTTGTCCCCAACAATGCATTGGAAAATGGGCACGTTTTTTGGACAACTTTGGTGGCCTCTTAGAACTTTGGTGAAGCCCCTTAGCTATGTAAATTTAGGGCTCACCAAGTCACCCTACTGTCAGTAGGATGGTTGCTTCACTCAGGACTTTTCTTTCTGAACTGCTGCCTAAGTGGCGGTGCTATGAAATGTAGGTTTCGCAAAGACACTTGTAAAAACGTCTTCCTGTGCAGCCCAAGATTATGTTGATTGTCCGTCCCCTCAATTCCCCCTTCCTTCTTGCCTGCTTTTCCCCCAGCTGACGATCAATTTCTGTTGAGTTTTCTGGCACCATTTGGTTTCTGTCCAAAGCTTGGAACTGTGCAAGCAGAACTTGCCCCAACTGAAAGGCCAGAGGCTAGCCTGAAGTTAGGCCTGAGATTGGATGGCACAGTGATTAGCACTGCTGCTTCACAGAGCCAGGGACCCAGGTTCCAGCCTCGGGTCACTGTCTGTGTGGAGTTTGCACATTCTCCCCGTATCTGTGTGGGTTTCCTCTGGGTGCCCTGGTTTCCTCCCACAGTCCAAAATGTGCAGGTTAGGTTGATTCGCCATGCTACATTGACCCCAGTGTTAGGGGATTAACTGGGTAAGTATGTGGGGTTACAGGAATAGGGCGTGGGTGAGATTGTGGTTGCTGCAGACTTGATGGGCCGAATTGCCTCCTTCTGTACTGTAGAGATTCTATGATTAATGTTTTACATGCAAAATTCCAGAAATTTTTAAATGATAGAACTGAGTGGATGAACACTAGTGCTGAGAACCAGACTGAATATTGATGTTTCAAATCCACCTTCTGCAAATAACCTTTGAATCTCTCCTAACAAGACAAATGGCTCAATATTTTGTGGTCTTCAAATTGTGGATTGCTTGCATAGACGTGACAGGCTGTCAGAGGCTGTTTGCATATGAAACATTAATGAGGCCTGAGGCCTAATTTCAGGCTAGCCTTTGGCCTTTTGGTTGGAGCATGTGCTGCCTTCTTGGGACAGAAACAGAATGGTGCAGGAGAGCATCACTTAATGTTTATTTATTAATCACAAGTAAGGTTTACCTTAACACTGCAATGAAGTTACTGTGAAATTCCCTTAGTTACCACACTCCAGTGCCTGTTTGGGTCAATGCACCTAACCAGCATGTCTTTCAGAATGGGGGAGGAAACCAGAGCACGCAGAGGAAACCCATGCAGACATGGGGAAAACGTGCAAACTCCATACAGACAGTGACCCAAGTCAGGAATCAAACCCGGGTCACTGACACTGTGAGGCAGCCGTGCTAAACACTGTGCCATCTTGTCGCCCCCCATGATTACTAAGACTCAGCAGCTTGGTCATCAGCTGGAAGAGAATAGAAGGTTGACATTATCAGAAGAGTTGTGATGGAGGCTCAGATTTAAAATATTATCAACCAATGATGAATGTCCAGCGTTTGTTTTGATTTTAAGTCATATTTCAGGTACTTACAGATATTTTCATATTCATTACGTGTGTATATATATTTGAATACAAGCAGTTTTAATGCCATGCCTTGGATTACTGCACATGTAATGGATAATTTTACAAATTCATATTCCCAGCTAGGAGCTACAGGCAATAGAAACGAACAAAGGGCAAAGAAAATTACAGCACAGGAACAGGCCCTTTGGCCCTCTGAGCCTGCAGTGATCATGCTATCCTTCTGAACTAAAACCCCCTATCCTTCGAGGGACCATATCCATCTCCTCCCATCCTATTCATGTATTTGTCAAGACGCCCCATAGAAGTCACTATCGTATCTGCTTCCACTACCTCCCCTGGCAGCCAGTTCCAGGCACCCACCACCTTTTGTGTAAAAAGAGTTGCCTCATACACCTCCTCTAAATCTTGCCCCTCGCACCTTAAACTTATGCCCCCGAGTAATTGACTCTTCTGCTCTGGGAAAAAGAGAAGAGCCATCATCAGATGTGTATTCTTCAGGGTTGAAGCTCCATTCAAGATCACAAACTTTTCGAGGCACAACTATGCCTGTTTCCCTTTTGTTTTATTCATTCATAGGACATGTGCATCACTGGCTGGCCAGCATTTATTCCCCATCCCGAGTTCCCCAAGGGCATTTGAGAATCAACCACATTGCTGTGGCTCTGGAGTCACATGTAGGCCAGACTGGATAAGGATGGCAGATTTCCTTCCCTGAAGGACATTAGTGAACCCAATGGGTTTTTCTGACAATCAACAATGGTTTCATGGTCATCAGTAGATTCTTAATGCCAGATTTTTTTTATTGCATTCAAATTCTACCATCTGCCACGGTGGGATTCGAACCCGGGTCCCCAGAACATTAGCTGAGCTTCAGCATTAATAATCAGACGATAATATCACTGGGTCATTATCTTCCTCTTTTCTCATCCTCATGCCGTCATGCTGAAGAGATTAAGATATTTCAGCCCAGAGATTTTCAAATGCAAGATATGAGTGGATGCCCACAGTCTTGAATCAGACTGAATATCGAAGATTCAGAGGGGGATTGAAAAAGCAAATAAGGGAAGCCAGGAGAGAAGACAAGAGATTGTCAGTTAACACAGAAAGGACTCCAAAGGTCTTCTATTGGTATATGAATACAAAAAAGTAATAACGGTAAAAGGAGTGGGACATTAGAGACCAAAAATGGAATTTACACATGGAGTCATGAGGTATGGTTGAGGTTTTAAATGAATAATTTTCATCTGTTACCAAAGAAAATGTTGCCCACGTCATGCTGAAAGTTCAAACACTTGAAGGCTTTAAAATTGATAAGAAAATAGCTGAATAGATTGCCGGTACACCAGTTCCAAATGAGATGTACCCAAGGATACTGAGAGTAGTGAGACTGGAGACAATGGCCATAATTTTCCAATCTTCCCCAGATTCAAAGTGTGGTGCCAGCAGACTGGAAAATTGCAAATATTATACCCCCTGTTCAAAAAAGTAAAGTTAAAGTCCAGCAACGACACATCAGTCAGTTTTACATAGGTGGTGGATAAACTTTTAGAAATGCTAATTTGGGGCAAAATTAATAGTTACTTGGACAAATCAGGGTAAGTCATCACTGATTTGTTCTGGGCAAACTGTATTAAACTAACTTGCTTGAGTTTTCTGATGAGGTAACAGAGAGAGTTGATGAGGATAATACTATTGAGGTAGCATACATGGACTTCAGAAAAGCATTTGATAAAGTGCCTCATGACAGATGTGTGAGCAAACTTATAGCCCTTGGAAGAAAAAAGACAGTGGCAAATGGATATGAAACTAGCTGAGTGACAGGAAACAGAGTGGTGGTTAATGAATGTTTTTTTTGACTGGAGGAAGATTCGTAGTAGAGTTCCCCAGGCACAGTTTCAAAAGTTAAAACAATGTGTAGCATGATGGCACAGTGGTTAGCACTGTTTCCTTATAGTGCTAGGAACCTGCGTTCAATTCCGGCCTTGGATGATTGTGAGGATGAGGAAAAAGGGATACAGGCATAGTTGTGCCTGGAAAAATTTGTGATCCTGAAACGGAGTTTCAACCCCTAAGGATACACATCTGGAGTTTTGATGATGGCTCTTCATTTCCATTTATTTCCATTGCACATTCTCCCCATGTCTCCCCATCACACATCTGTCGTGGGGCACTTTATCAAATGTGTTTCCTCTGGGTGCACCGGTTTCCTCCCACAATCCAAAGATGTGTAGGTTAGAAGGATTAGCCATGGGGAATGTGTGGAGTTACAGGGATAGGGTGGGGGAGAGAGTCGGGGTAAATTACTCTGTCTGAGAGTCAGTACCGGCATGAGGGGCCTAAATACCTCTTCTGCAGTGTTGGGATTCTATGAATGCAAAACTTGGAAGCATTGTGAATGGTGAAGAACTTCAAAAGGACATAGCTTGGTGGAATGGACTGTCAACTATCTCCAAAAATGGAGATAGTTCTCTTTTTGGCAGCCGGTCCCAAATTATTCCTGCAGTACTTTACAACCACACTGTCCAGCATACCTAAACAAAATCCAAATAAAAGGCTCACCAACACCATCAATTTTTTTAAAAAGGCAGAAGAGATGACCGCGAGAGTGCAGCTATGAATACCACTGTTCTGGCAGTTTAATGCAGTGATTTATTTAGTGATGTTACATATCGACTGGTAGCCACCACAAAGAAGAAAAGTAATGAGGTGCCTCACTAGTGTGTTGCAGTGAAACACAATGCAGATTTATTAAGAAAGTGTTACTAGTTCTCAGTCTTAAGTTGGAAGAGCAGCAGATGTCAGTGGATCTCTACCTATGTCAATACAGATATCACATGACAGTATACACAAGAGCAATGCAACCACTTTAAATACATAACAGGTGAGAAGAGTGCAGAGAGACAATTTAAATAAAGGGTACTATTCTAAAGGCATTGTATGAGCAGAGGGACTTGGGTGTTTTGTGTTCAAATCATTGAAAGTGGCAGGATAGGTTGAGAATGTGGGCTTTATGAATAGAAAATTAGAGTACCAAAGCAAGGAAGTTACATTAGACTTACGAAAAAAACACCAGTTCAGCCTCAAAAGGAGTATTTTGCAAAGTTCCGAGCACTATATTTTAGGAAGTATGTAAAGGCATCAGAGAGGGTGTAGAAAACTTCCATGAAAATATGGTTCCGGAACTTCAAATAGAGAAGCTGGGACTGTTCTTCTTGGAGAAGGTAAGGCTGAGAGAAAATTTGATAGAGGTGCTCAAAATCATGAGGGTCCTGGATAGAGTAAATAGGGAGAAACTGTTCCCATTAGGTGGGAATGAGAGGCTACAGATTTAAGGTAATTGGCGAAAGAAGCAATGGAGGCCTGAGGAAAAACTATTTCATGAAACAAGCAAATAGGATCTGAAATGCACTGCCTGAGAGTGTGGTAGAGGCAGATTCAGTTGAGGAGTTCAAAAGGGAAGTGGATCCTTATCTAAAGAAGGAACTTGCATAGTGCTATGGAGAAAACATGAGGGGAATTGCTCCTGTAGACAATAATGGCACAAGGGGCAAAATGGCCTCCTTCTGTGACTGTACGTCTTCTTTGATTCTGTGCATTTCCAAGATACCGCATTTCAAGTTAGACGTTAGCCCTGTCTTGGAAATATTTTCTAGTTATTTTAACAGGCGTAATAATGAATGTGAGAAAATCTTGAAAAATTAGGTTCCAAAGCAGCTCATCAAGCAGATATTGCAATAATCTGTTTTTAAGTTGTTCCTCTAATCTCTTCCTATAATGATTTGATTTTCCTGTTACACTTAGCAAATATCATAGAGAAAGACAAGAAGATTGGCATTAGGAAGCAAGTTTATGGATGAGAGATAAGAAAGATTCTGCATGGATGAAAAGTTAATACATTCATATTTAGATGCCTGTGAGACTGACACAGAATATATATTTAATTATTGAGAAGCACTCCACATAGGCTTCCCTGAAACAACCACCATTAGCAAATTTGAGTAGATGGTACGTGATAACCATAGTCAGTACAGTTGGCCATTTGTGATTTTTTTTATTTCTAGAAATATTCGAGTTATGGTTTTTGTCTCCTGATTTAGTTATTTAATTACTAGTCACAAGTAAACCTTACATTAACACTGCAATGAAGTTACTGTAAAACTCCCTAGTCACCACAGATTGTTGGAAGGGTCATGGCAGGAGAACAGATAGATTGGAGTGGATATGGGAAAGATCATGTGGTATCTGACCAGTGAGTTAGTTGAAACAAGTAAACTGGGTCCAGCAGGTATGTGGAAACATACTGAGCTGCTGGATCCAGCAGACCCCAACTCTCTTTAGCTGCCTGTTCCTCCAGGCCTGAGAAACCCATCCAGTTTAATTCTGATGCATGCAATCTCTTTTTGATATTTAAATGACTAATCCATCACTTTGATTTCTCGCTCCCATCTTCTTCTGAAAATTTAGATTCTTTTAATGTTTTGTTTTTGGTGGTTCAAATTTCATTTTGTATTTTGCGCTTTGACATCAGCTTCAGTTCAGAAAGATTATCAACTGGTTAACATGAAATATATGAAATTCACCTGCAATTATCTGGAACACTTGCGAAGGACATTTGATCCAATTTGAAATTGATTGATATTGAAATCTAAAAGATGTCTACTCTCTGTGGTGTTTTCAGACTTGATTACAGATTTATGTTGTGTCTGAAGAGAAATTCCATTTTGAGTCCCTCTCACATTCCAACTGCTTTCACCTCATGCATTTATTAAAGAAGCAAATTTGTTTTTTTTCTTACAAAAAATCTAGTTTGTCACACGAAGGTGTGAAAAAACTGCATTTCCTCTCATGATGTCCCAAAGTGCTTTAAACACTTCTGAATAGTGAGAACTGTTGCAATGTTAGAAACAGTAAGAAGTCTCACAACACCAGGTTAGAGTCCAACCAATTTATTTGATAGTAAACTCACAAGCTTTCGGGGTTTGACCCTTCATCAGGTGATCGCCTAACGAAGGGACAAACCCCGAAAGCTTGTGAGTTTGGTATCAAATAAATTGGTTAGATTCTAACCTGGTGTTGTGAGACTTCTTACTATGTTTACCCCAGTCTCAACACCGGCATCACCACATCATGGCAATGTTAGAAACACAGATGCCAATTTTCACACAGGGAGATCCCACAAACTCCAGCATGATAATGAATCAGTTTTTTTGATGGCATTGATTGAGGAATAGATTTTGGCAAGGATGCCAGGGATAACTCTCCTGCCCATTTTTTTTGGATAATGCCATGGGTACATTGTATCTTCATCTGAGAGGACAGACAGTTAAACTTTTCATCTGAAAGGCAGCAACTCCATTAATACAGCATGCCTTCAGTACCACACTGCACTGTTAGCTTGGATTGTATGCACAAGTCACTTGGATGGAACTTGAATCCCACCTCCTTTCTAACTCGAGATGAGAATGCCTCCTCTGAGTAAAGCTGATCCACATAGTTTAATATAGTTTGAAATCAATTGTAGCATTATTCTAATTGCAGTAAAGAGGTGACTTACCCCATTGCAGAGTCATTGTATAAAGTGTGATTTTGGATTGGATTGTCTGGTAATTGTAACACAATTACTTTCCCTATGATACAGATCAGCAGCTGCTGCCAAGTATTAACAACTCAGTTGAATTGTGAGAAGCCAGCAGAGTGGTTAGGAAGTTAAATGAATGGAGGAAGTTTGACCTGAACTGAGTGAATGAGTGGGTGAGTACTACATTGTATGTTTGACGGGCTTGTGTTATCTTGCCTTTTTGTGGAAATATAAAATGGACTGATTTGCTTGACCGGTCATCTATTGAGTATCACTGTAGTCTAGGCAGGATGCAATTTTTCACTGATGTGACTGTTTTAAAATTGGCACCTGTGTTTGAATTAGTTGTTTCTGTTAATTGTTGGTTGAGTGAATTGATGCAGATTGTAAGAGTGGAAAGCATTCAATTTGCAAGGGATCAGGAAAGTGTAAAGCAACTGATTGAGCAAAGGGATTTTGACCTAAAACTGGAGTTCAACATTGAAATGCAATTTTCTTAAAATGGCTTTCAGTTCAATAGAATCGTAGAATGATTATAGCACAGATGGAGGCCATTTGATCTGTTATATCTATGCTGCTTCTCTGAAGAAGCAATTCACCTGGTAACACTACTCTAACCTTCTTTGTGTAGTCCTGCATATAGTGATTAAGGGAATGGTCCTGAACAATGAAAATGGAGGATGCAGATATTGTTGGAATGTTTGGAACCTACCACCATTTTCCTTTACACCTACCATGCCCAATGAGCAGACCGCAGGACCTATGCAGGAATGAGCTAAAATAAAGTTCTATTGTGTCTATTGCCAGCTTCACTACCCTGAAAAAGATTTTCATTCATAAAAAACCCATTTACATTCTTTCAACTGCATAAATCTTAATGACTACAAATGTTTAATTAAATCGCTCAATCCCTTGATAGAAAAAGATTGGAATTCATAGTCCCACATCAAAGAGCGCGCAACCACTTGTAGCTGTAATTCAAATAATGTGAAATGGCAGGCACCCTACTGTGATAATGGATGGCTGTGAAATCAGTCATTCAGCAGTAATCCAATAATGAAAGCCCTCGAGCATATGTCAATAGACAGAGTGAGATAGCCACCAATCATTATCCTTCCTCTATAGGCATTTCTTCCAAAGGTTTGAAGGACATGACTTTTAAATGCCTTGACAGCTTGATAGCTCACTTTGGCAGATGCTTTTGACAATTTTGGCAAGTGTCTGACAGGTGCTTCTGACAGTTTTGATAGTTGACTCTGACAGGTTTGTTGACAGTTCCAGTAAGCTTGACTGTAATTAGTTTATGTAATTTCTACATGCATTAATGCCTACTTTTAACAATTCCAAAGGGCATTTGACCTGCCCCAAAGGGTACCTAACTTCCACAGCACCATAACTTCCAAAAGGTATCCCTGGTCTGGATCCAAACAGGTATCTTATTCCAAAGAATTACCTTAGCTATCTAAACAAATCCATAAAATTCAGACCTGCTCTTACCAGATCAAATGCATACTTCAGGTTTCCCACTCCCAGCCTCTGAAAATTCAATTTCAGCTGTTGATTTATGTGGTCAGCTGCCTCCATAAAAATACACCCCACGTCTCTTCCCAGCCCCTCTAAAATGGGAAGTGTTGTGTTCAGAGTCGGGACTGATGAGTTTCAGCCACTGCTGGTGAAAATCATGGTGAAAATCTGGGCCAGTGTCTCAGAATGAGAATACATGAGTTGAAGCTAAGGTCATAAACATTGGTTTCTATATTGAGTCCAATTGTGTATGAAGTACTGTAATGGCTTTAATCCAGCAATTGAGATGGGCCTGTTACGATATGATCTGCCTGATTAAGGGCCAAATTTATTGGCCAATCAGGGAGTCTCTTGCTTTGTGTTTAACCAGGAGTGCCAGTTTCGCTAGACTCCCAGTGTATGGTGTTGACTGAAAGCACTCTGTGTGCAGTTGTCAGACTTGTAAATAATGGGATTTTGGTGAAAGGACTTCTGCCTCTGAGGACTTATTACAAGAGTACAAAAGGGCATTAGAATGCTATATTGAATGACCACATTGAAGCCATTTCAGTGCACAGATCAAACACCAAGAGAACTGGTAAAATTATATCTTGGAGTATCTTCATTATTGGCCTCAACATTAGCCCAAACTGTTGGTAAATCCGAACACAGATGTTTAGATAGATGCTGCAGTGGTCTACTAAGGGAGTGCTGCAGTGGTGGAAGCGATGTATTGCAAATGAGAACATTAAACCAACTAATGTGGGCTTATAAAGGTTAGATGGCACTTACAAAAGAAAAGCAAGCAGTAAACAAAACTAGTCTTAATTCTGGACCAAAAACCTGAAACAGATTATCTGCCCGTGATTATATTGCTGCTTGTGAAACCTTGTAGAGTTTAAATAGGGCTGCAACAATTCCTACATTACAACACTGACTGCTTCTCAAAAGTGTTTCATTGGCTGTAAAAGTACTTCAGATCATCCTGAGGTCAAGAAAGACACGACATAAATACAAGTCTCTCTTTCCAACAGCGACCCAGACTTTGGCAACAATGCTGCGATATAATTAAGGGGACAGTAATTTCTCCAGAGAAGTAAAAGGATATCTGTCAGAACAAATTATTCTCACCCATGGCACCAGAGAAAGTACAGTCAGGACAGTAACACTCAGCCATATATTTGAGCTTTTCCATTTGTTGGCCCATTCAAACCCTCCACAGGCATATGAACTATTGAGTTACATCCTGAACCATCTGTGTATGTGTCACATGTTCATCATCGTATAGAGGGACAGATGCCGCAAGATGATGTTGATTTAGAAAAGGGGGCGTTTTGGTAAGTTAGACTTGATTTAATTTAGTTGCATGCAGCCAAATTATTGGATCTCTAATTAACTCCTTAAACTGATTTAATTTGACAGCGATTAAACCATTGGGCAAAGACCTAGTTAAAATTCGCTTATTAGTAAACTATTCCTACAAATTATTGTATAGGTTAATATTGAACGGATGGCCAAACCAGAAAAAGCAGAAAACAACCTCAGCCCTTCTCACCAACAGGGATTCTGCCTCTGGCTGTCATTCGCCTGGTTTGAGTCCTTCCCACTGGCATTAGCAATGGCTGAGAGTTGGGACTCACCCACCTTAACCATTTAAGTTTATGCAGGGCATGAAACAACCCTGCCAGCTGCTATGCCAAGTGTGATGTTCAGGTTTCCCGAGGCTAGAAGGGGCAGTCTAGCCACTAGACCCCCATACCAGGGGAAAGTGCTGAAGTCAACCCCCTGTCCACAGCTCCAGCCCGCCCAACCCCCAGGACCTTTGGGGAACATCCCTCTGCAGCAGAGGGGCACATAGGCACTGCACTTACCCCCTTGAAACCCTCCCCACCTCAGGGTCCAATTGTGTCAGATGCACACTCCTCATGACTGGCACCAAAGCCCACCTGGTGCAGTTCACCACCGAGGAGACAGTTGAATGGCAGGAGGGCATTGAATTGGACTTCAAGCCCGCTAATGACATTTAAGTCAACACTTTTTCAGAATTATCAAGCTCCCGCCCACTCTGGTTGGGAAGCTGATCAGGGCTGGTGGGGTGGGCCGAGTGAATCAGCCTTTGGTGTCCGGCAGCAATCCCATTTTAGCCCTGATGCCCTATTCAGTGGGCCATCGGAATTCATGCCAGTGACAAACTGGCCCCCTGTGACTCAGAGAGAAACTGCATTATCTGGGCTGACAAGTATTCTGTCCCTCAGCCTAGTGCTTTGCTACTAATCCCTGTGCTGACAGGAACTCCCTCCGTCCCTCAGGATCAAACTGACTTCCCTCTCCTTGGTGCAAAATGGTTCCCAGCATCACTTACCTTAACCCACAGTTATTGCTAATAGCAACAAGAATGTTCACATACTGCCTTAAACATAAGATGATAAATTATTTCTAGATGTAAGGTGGAGTTCTCCCGTTTCAAGACTGAGTGTGGTGGACGGTGGCTCTGGCGGAATGGCCAGAATAAGAACATAAGAACATAAGAAATAGGAGCAGGAGTAGGCCATCTAGCCCTTCGAGCCTGCCCCGCCATTCAATAAGATCATGGCTGATCTGAAGTGGATCAGTTCCACTTTCCGGCTTTTTCCCCATAACCCTTAATTCCCCTGTCTATCAGAAACCTATCTACCCATGACTTAAATATATTCAGCGAGGTAGCCTCCACCTTTTTCAACGGGCAGAGAATTCCAAAGATTCACTACCCTTTGAGTGAAGAAGTTCCTCCTCAACTCTGATCTAAACTGCCCCCTCCTTATCTTGAGGCTGTGCCCTCTAGTCCTGCTATCCTTTCTAAGCAGGAAGAATCTCTCTACCCCTACCCTATCCATCCCTTTCATTATCTTATACGTTTCTACAAGATCCCCCCCTCATCCTTCTAAACTCCAACGAGTACAGACCCAGTCTATTTAGTCTCTCTTCATAGGCTAACCCCCTCATCTCCGGTATCAGCCTAGTGAACCTTCTCTGCACTCCCTCCAAGGCCAAACTATCCTTGCGCAAGTGCGGCGACCAAAACTGCACACAGTCCTCCAGCTGCGGCCTCATCAGTGCCCTGTACAGTTGCAGCAAGATCTCCCTGCTTTTATATTCAATCCCCCTCGCTATGAAGGCCAGCATCCCATTCGCCTTCTTGATCACCTGCTGCACCTGCAGACTGGGTTTTTGCGACTCATACATAAGGACCCCCAGGTCCCTCTGCACCGTAGCATGTTGCAGCTTTTCGCCTTTTAAATAATAAGCGGAATACCATGCCAGATTCTGCATTTCGAACCATGTTAATTATGCACAGTCGAGTTCCTTCCGAGTCACCTGGTAGGCTGGCAGCTGGCTTATCTACCCAGTGTCTGCTGGTGGGTTCAAAGGTTCTGGCGCCATATTTAAATACCAATCCAGCACATTCATATCACTCTCACCAGCCTACCTATATTCACCAGATCATGCAAGATTTCAGCAACCCAGAAGGAAAAAGATTGTTTGATTTTGATTTGATTTATTATTGTCACGTGTGTTAACATTTAGTGAAAAGTATTGTTTCTTGCATGCTTTACAGACAAAACATACCATTCATAGAGAAGGAAATAGAGTGCAAAATGTAGCGTTACAGTCATAGCTAGGGTATAGAGAAAGATTAACTTAATGTGAGACAAGCTCATTCAAAAATCTGACAGCAGCAGGGAAGAAGCTATCTTTGAATTGGTTGGTACATGACCTCAGACTTTTGTATCTTCTTCCCAAAGGAAGAAGGTGGAAGAGAGAATGTCCAGGGTGCTTGGGGTCCTTAATTATGTTGGCTGCTTTGCCGAGACAGCAGGAAGTGTAGACTGAGTCAGTGGATGGGAGGCTAGTTTGCGTGATGAATTGGGCTACATTCACGACCATTTGTAGTTCCTTGCAGTCTTGGACAGAGCAGGGACCGTACCAAGCTGTGATACAACCAGAAAGAGTACTTTCTATGGTGCATCTGTAAAAGTTGGTGAGAGTCGTAGCTGACATGCCAAATTTCCTTAGTTTTCTGAGAAAGTAGAGACATTGGTGTCGAATGGACTAGCAGCCTCAGTTAGAAGTCATGCTATCATACCTGCTGAGATTTTCCAGCATTTTCTGTTTTTGTTTAGGATTCCAGCATCTGCAGTAATTTGCTTTTATCAATAAGAAGTCTGTTCCTCGATTCAATCACCCCTCCCCCATCCCCACAATTGGATCTTTAATATCCCCATGAGCCATTGGTTTGATCATAGAACGATAGAATCCCTGCAGTGCAGAAGGAGGCCCAACCACAATCCCATCCTGGCCCTATTCCTGTAACCCCACATACTTACCCTACGAATCTCCCTGACACTAGGATCAATTTAGCATGGCCAATCAACTGAACCTGCACATCTGTGGAGTGTGGGAGAAAACTGGAGCACCCTCAGGAAACCCATGCAGACACGGGGAGAATGTGCAACCTCCACGCAGAAAGTCACCCGAGACCGGTGTTGAACCTGAGTCCCTGGCACTGTGAGGCAGCAGCGCTAAACACCGTGCTACCCATTTGATATCTCGATGAAAAGATGCCGTGATTCCCCGGCCGCGCTTGCCTGAAAACCGGAGATTTCCGCCCGACTTCAGTGGATCTTTACATGGCCCGCCTGCCCCCCCACCTGCTAGAATTCCAGTGGCAGGCAGGATGGAAGAATTCCTATCTATGTTATACAATGCATCATTCATTTCATATTTCACTGGAAGGCCATTCTAAATATTGTGTTTCCACTACTAGGTTTTCTGGGGTTGTTTTAAAGGCTTGCCAAAGATGACATAGTATTGAATAATTTTATTACATTTTTATTCAACCTTGCAAATTCTTTGAGAGCTGCTTTGCTGAATGCATGCTCCCAATGTGACTCCCAGCTGCTGGATCCTACAGTTGTTAATCCATTACTTTAATGGATGGAAAATCATGGAGAGCGTGCCTGCAATTTCCTGATATGTATTCCCAGTGGGCTTCCACCCCAGAAGCCTGGGATCATAAAATGTTTCTGAATTCAGAAAGCAAATGGATTAACAATTTAAATGAGTTGCTGCAGGAAGTTGAAATAAACTTATTAACCAAAGTACTAAAAATAGTGCATTGAAAAATGTCAACTCCCACACCTAATCATTTTGTATTGCAAAAATGTTCACATCTAAATCGAAAACAAAATGTCTACTTAAGTTCTTGTTCCGTTTTACTGAATTAATCCATACTCAATGAATGTGTAATAATTTGGAGTCAGATATTGGGCTTGCTGCCAGTCACTGGAGATATAAAATATGAGAAACAATTACAGAATAGATTCGTACTTCAATGATTTGTACTCAAAAGTGACAATAGATGGAAAATAACAACAAGGCGATACAAAATAATCTACTAACCATACTAATTTCAATTCATAGTGTAGATTCCATTCACTTCATTTGTTCTTCAGAAGCTGGCAGTAAGTTCAACCAGTGAACTATTAGTTGTAAGTAAGCTTTTAAATCCTTGTGACACAATTTCTTTTACAATTTACTTTCAAAGTCCTTATTGCCCACCTACTTAATGCCATTCCCCCATAGGTATGTTGCATCATGACATTATCAACTTTTATAAATGAGATTTGCAGGGAATTTATTTGTTGGCAGAAGCAAAACACTCTTGAAAGGTCTCTTCCCCATTTGGCACTGTGCTACAATATCATGCCTTCCCCATTTGGCACTGTGCTACAATATCATACCTTCCCCATTTGGCACTGTGCTACAATATCATGCCTTCCCCATTTGGCACTGTGCTACAATATCATGCCTTCCCCATTTGGCACTGTGCTACAATATCATGCCTTCCCCATTTGGCACTGTGTTACAATATCATACCTTCCCCACTTGGCACTGTGTTACAATATCATGCCTTCCCCACTTGGCACTGTGTTACAATATCATGCCTTCCCCACTTGGCACTGTGTTACAATATCATACCTTCCCCATTGGGCACTGTGTTACAATATCATACCTTCCCCATTGGGCAGTGTAATACAATATCACACCTTCCCCATTTGGCACTGTGTTACAATATCATGCCTTCCCCATTTGGCACTGTGTTACAATATCACACCTTCCCCATTGGGCAGTGTAATACAATATCACACCTTCCCCATTGGGCACTGTGTTACAATATCATACCTTCCCCATTGGGCAGTGTAATACAATATCATGCCATCCCCATTTGGCACTGTGTTACAATATCATGCCTTCCCCACTTGGCACTGTGTTACAATATCATGCCTTCCCCATTGGGCACTGTGTTACAATATCATACCTTCCCCATTTGGCACTGTGGTACAATATCATACCTTCCCCATTGGGCACTGTGTTACAATATCATACCTTCTGCAGTTGGCACCGTGTTACAATATCATGCTTTCCCCATTTGGCACCGTGTTACAATATCATACCTTCTGCAGTTGGCACCGTGTTACAATATCATGCTTTCCCCATTTGGCACCGTGTTACAATATCATACCTTCCGCAGTTGGCACTGTGTTACAATATCATACCTTCCGCGGTTGGCACTGTGTTACAATATCATGCCTTCCCCATTTGGCACTGTTTTAACAATATCATACCTTCCCCATTGGGCACTGTGTTAACAATATCATACCTTCCCCAGCTGGCAATGTGTTACAACATCACACCTTACCCATTTGGCACTGTGTTACAATATCATACCTTCCCCAGTTGGCACTGTGTTACAACATCACACCTTACCCATTTGGCACTGTGTTACAATATCATACCTTCCCCAGTTGGCACTGTGTTACAACATCGCACCTCCCCCATTTGACCCTATGTTACAATATCATACCTTCCACAGCTGATACTGTGTTACAATATCATGCCTTCCCCATTTGGCATTGTGTTACAATATCACACCTTCTCCATTGGGCACTGTGTTACAATATCACATTTTCCCTATTGGGCAGTGTATTACAATATCATGCCTTCCCCATTGGGCACTGTGTTACAATACCATGCCTTCCCCATTTGGCATTGTGTTACAATATCACACCTTCCCCATTGGGCACTGTGTTACAATATCACATTTTCCCTATTGGGCAGTGTATTACAATATCATGCCTTCCCCATTGGGCACTGTGTTACAATATCACACCTTCCCCATTTGGCATTGTGTTACAATATCACACCTTCCCCATTTGGCACTGTGGTACAACATCACACCTTCCCCATTGGGCAGTGTACTACAACATCATACCTTCCCCATTTGGCACTGTGTTACAATATCACACCTTCCCCATTTGGCACTATGTTACAATATCATGCCTTCCCCATTTGGCACTGTGTTACAATATCACACCTTCCCCATTGGGCAGTGTATTACAATATCACGCCTTCCTCATTTGGCACTATGTTACAATACCACACCTTCCCCATTGGGCACTGTGTTACAACATCATGTCTTCCCCATTGGGCACTGTGTTACAATATCATGCCTTCCCCATTTGGCACTGTGTTACAATATCATGCCTTCCCCATTTGGCACTATGTTACAATATCACGCCTTCCCCATTTGGCACTGTGTTACAATATCACACCTTCCCCATTTGGCACTGTGTCACAATATCATTGCCTTCCCCATTTGGCACTATGTTACAATATTGTGCCTTCCCCATTTGGCACTGTGTTACAATATCATTGCCTTCCCCATTTGGCACTATGTTGCAATATTATGCCTTCCCCATTTGGCACTGTGTTACAACATCATGTCTTCCCCATTTGGCACTGTGGTACAATATCACATCTTCCCCATTGGTCAGTGTATTACAATATCACGCTTTCCCCATTTGGCACTGTGGTACAACATCACACCTTCCCCATTGGGCAGTGTACTACAATATCATGCCTTCCCCATTTGGCACTGTGTTACAATATCACACCTTCCCCATTGGGCAGTGTATTACAATATCACGCCTTCCTCATTTGGCACTATGTTACAATACCACACCTTCCCCATTGGGCACTGTGTTACAACATCATGTCTTCCCCATTGGGCACTGTGTTACAATATCATGCCTTCCCCATTTGACACTGTGTTACAATATCATGCCTTCCCCATTTGGCACTATGTTACAATATCACGCCTTCCCCATTTGGCACTGTGTTACAATATCATTGCCTTCCCCATTTGGCACTATGTTACAATATTGTGCCTTCCCCATTTGGCACTGTGTTACAATATCATTGCCTTCCCCATTTGGCACTATGTTGCAATATTATGCCTTCCCCATTTGGCACTGTGTTACAACATCATGTCTTCCCCATTTGGCACTGTGGTACAATATCACATCTTCCCCATTGGTCAGTGTATTACAATATCACGCTTTCCCCATTTGGCACTGTGTTACAATATCACGCTTTCCCCATTTGGCACTGTGTTACAATATCACGCTTTCCCCATTTGGCACTGTGTTACAATATCACGCTTTCCACATTTGGCATTGTGTTACAATATCACGCTTTCCCCATTTGGCACTGTGTTACAATATCATGCCTTTCCCACTTGGCACTGTGCTACTGTATGTGTTTAAGGTCACCTATCTGAAGTACAGGAACAAAATTAGATTATGTTTCAGTGATGTCACTGAAAACAGAAAGAACAATCTATTAAAACGCTGGGCCAGAGTTTTTCTCATTTATACACTTTGAATTATTTTTCTTCTAAAAACCTTTGGGGATTTTATATTTCCTTGAAACTGCTTTACTGTTTTTGTAGGTGGATGAACTAAAACCCGGAGGGAAGAAATAACATCTGTGGCAAATGCTTGATTACAAATATAGTTATTGCCCATTATTAATAACAGGTTAAATTGTAACAACAATATATTCACTGTGATTTGAAATTGCTTGAATTAAGTGCAGAAGATAGGTTGAAAAAGTAAAATTTCCATCTATGTATTAACAAAGTCACTTTATAATTAAATGTCAAAACTTTTTGATTTTATACTTGAATCATGTACTTTCACCACTAATATTACTACTCTTTTGTTAACATGCTTGTATGAACTTTTTTCCTTATTGCTACTTGAGTTAACCCATATCATTTTATGTGTAAGTAAAGGAACCAAAATTCAGATGTATAACTTCCATTTTTTTGGCTGCTATGAGTTGCTCATGGGGTACAAAATGGCATCCACAATTCATGTGCATGCTTCAGGTGAAATTAGCACCAAACATCATTTTGGTGGAGGAAGTTATATGGAATAGGCAAATCATGTAACCAATGTGTAATGCTAATTTGACATCAACATTGACATTTTAGAGTTGAGCGCTCCAGTTAACACCGTCTTTTAATCATGCATTGCTGAGCATTCACTCGGCAGCAGAACAAACATCTTTCAATGCTGTTTAGAAGGATTAACATGTAAGATTGATAGTTGATTTCTACTGGATCGCAAAAATGTTTGATACTTTTTATGGGCCCTTAAAGTTATGAAGGTACACAGGAGCAATGTGCCAGAGTGCTGAAGGAGTTATTAAAACCCTGACTTAAAGGGTTGCTGCACAAACTGGATGGTCCCAGAATAGGGTATATAAGTAACCACCCCTCTTGCGAAACGACTGGACTTGGAGAACAAACAGAGGGCATCCAGAGCAGGACAAGTGCTGGAAGAAGGAGGAGGGACAAAAAGAACTTT
Source organism: Carcharhinus amblyrhynchos (assembly GCF_965287045.1). Classification (NCBI taxonomy): domain Eukaryota; kingdom Metazoa; phylum Chordata; class Chondrichthyes; order Carcharhiniformes; family Carcharhinidae; genus Carcharhinus; species Carcharhinus amblyrhynchos. Next base: position 79,750,243 of record NC_137331.1, on the reverse strand, counting down.
CAGCAGAATGCCATTTCTGTTCAAAGTGTTCAAGGACCAATTCTCCTACTAAATCTCAGTGTGTGAGCCGTCCGTGTTTCAGTAAGGAAGCCCTCATTGAAGTCAGCCAATTGAAGCAGAGTGAACATTATATTGTCAGTGCTTGTTGAAGGCGACTGCAAACATTAACTTTGATGCATCAGCCTCTTTGCAGGTTAGAATTACAGATATTTGCAACATTGTTGCATAAGGAGGGGAGGGGGTCACTCTGTACAAAGCAAATTCACTACTTTTCAGTCTTCCTGGTCAGAGGGATGGCAAGTTTTTCCATGGTGCAGGGTGCTATTGACTGCATGCACATCATTGTGCAAATGTGTCATGCCAACTCTGATATGTACTACAACCAAAAGGAATTTAACACAAGTGCTCCTAGTGACTGCAGCATGGCTGCTGGCAAGGACTTGGAAGGTGACCTGTAGTAGCTCTGAGCCTAGAAGGCTCAGCATTGTCTTGACATAGGCAACAGCAATCTGGCCTGAGCTGGCTAGCTGAAAGACAAGTGCAAGGGGACTGGTGGACTAGCAATAGTGTGAGGAAGAAGGTTGTCATCCTATGAGGGTGCAGCAGGTTTGTGCTATGCAAGGCCACTGACACTCCCCTGGGTGGCACATCAGTAATCTTGGTGAATTTTTGGAGAACAGTTTGCTATACTGCTGTGACATCCTGCAAGCCCTTTGCACACCATAATCTGCAACCATGTTGGCAAGATTCTGAAAGTGATGCCCTTTTGGAGAGCCGGTGTAGACTCAATGGGCCGAATGGCCACCTTCTGCGCTGCAGTATTCTATATGTGACTCCAGATCTGCAGTAATGTGATTGACTTTTAACCTGTCCTCACAGTTGACTTCAAGAGTAATTAAGAAGAGCAACATATGGTGGGCCTGCCTCCGATGCTCACATCTCATAGAAAAATACAAGAACAACTTATGATTCCTGATCCTATGTTTGAGTGTTATCAAATCCAATTTTAGACTGAGGAGTGATTATAATCATTTTCCTTCAGCTGAGATATAAGCACACATTCAGTGTTTGAAAGAGTACTTAATTTTTTGAGTGTTTATGCATTGTACAATATGATTTCTTGATAAGGAAATGTATGGCACAAATAAATGAACAGTCCCAGATTTAATATACGGCTTTTGATGTGCACCACAGTTTCACTGTCGCCTCAATGCAACAGCCCATTACTGTACTACAGCAAATTTAGTGTTGCAATGTATTTAATAATTTAGCAGAGATCATAATGTACTGAAAATTCAGGCTTCAAAGCTATAACATTTCATAAGGTCAAAGAGTGATAGATGAGGAAGGCCTTTCGACCCATTAGGTTCATCCACCTAGAGGTTCCACCAACTTTCTTCCAATTATATCTTAAATGATTTCAAGGCTTTTCACTTCACTTAGTGTGGAGGTTTATTCTGCATATTGGTCACTCTTTGCACAAAGAAGATTTTCCTATTTTCTGTCTTAAAAATATCCTGGTCCTGTGTATTCTTGTTCCATTCCCACTGTTTAATTTACAGTGATGTTCTGGGTTAACTCTTTCTGTGCCTTCAGTAATATTATGTACTTTTATAAGATCATCTCTCAAATGTATTCTTGCAAAGTCTACAGTTCCCCAAGCTTTTATCATAACTCATGCCTGAGATATTCGAGATTTGCCATGCACCTCTTCTCTGTCTCAAATGTTTGAATGTCTTGCTTGCTTCTTGGAAATCAGCATCGGAAGTCATATTTAATGCACTGTCCAAGTAGGACATTACAAATTTTGATCAATCCCTCATCTGTATTTTAGTTTATTTCAATATTCTGTTGGCTTTGTAAAATTGCTGTTTTGTTTGGACACATTTAGCATTAAGACTGCTATGACTGAGGAGAGCTTGATAGGGTAGACGGTGAGATGTTTTCACCAGTGGGAGAGTCTTGAACAAAAGAGACACAGCTGCAAGGTGAAGGGCCCGTCATTTAAAACCGAGGTGCGTAGAAATTTCTTCTCGCAGAGGGTGGTGAATCTGTGGAATTCTCTGCCCCAAAGAGTGGTGGAGGCTGGGTCAGTAGAAGTATTCAAAGTGGAGGTGGATAAATATTTTATAGATCAAAGAATAATGGACTTCAGGGAAATGGCACAGAAAAGGAGTTGAGGCAAACATAGATCAGCCCTGATCATATTAAATAGCGTGGCAGGCTTGAAGGGCCTGGTGGCCTACTCCTGCTTCTAGTTCTTGTGTTGTGTTCTTGTGCTACAGTAAAGAGTGTCACTGTCTCTGAGTCAGAAGCTCAGGAATAAGCGACAAGTCATAGAAATCATAGAAACCCTACTGTACAGAAAGAGGCCATTCGGCCCATTGAGTCTGTACCGACCACAATCCCACCCAGGCCCTACCCCATATGCCTACATACATACCCGTTAATCCCTCTAATCTACGCATCTCAGGATACTAAGGGTCAATTTTTAGCATGGCCAATCAACCTCACCCGCACATCTTTGGACTGTGGGAGGAAACCGGAGCATCTGGAGGAAACCCATGTGCAAACTCTACACAGGCTAGGGCTGCTAGCCTCACCAGTCCTAGGACATGAAGATCAAGGAAGTTCATAATATGGCCAAACAGATTGATTATTGACCTGCAAATCCTCCCAACATATCCAAATGAAACACAGTAATAGTAGGAGAGAGAAAGAACATTTAAGCAAACTACAAAATGCATTTAAATACAACTTGGAACCCTGACCGATCTGCTAGACCACCTAAGGTTCCTTGATCACTTTCTGTCTCGGCTTTAGCTATTTCAACAATATTAATGAGCTGTGTTTTTTTTCTATGTGTTGAACATTTGCTTGCATTAATTATCATCTGTTGTTCTTCTGACCATTTACATATCTTGCACATTTCATTCTGTACTTTTTTTTTATTAATTCATGGGACATGGGCCTTACTGACTGGCCATCATTTATTACACTTCTATAGTTGCCCTTGGAGGGCAATTGAAAGTCCACCACATTGCTATGGCTCTGGAGTTGGATGTAGGCCTCACCAGCTAAGGAAAGCAGATTTCCTTCCCTCAAGGACATCAGTGAACCAGATGGTTTTGCTGACAATCAAGAATGGTTTCATGGTCGTCAGTAGATTCTTGATTCCAGATATTTTTTACTTAAATTCAAATTCCACCTTTCACTGTGGCAGGATTTGAATTCAGGTCCCCTGAACAGTAGCTGAGTTTCTGGATTAATAGTGATAATACCACAAGGCCATTGCCTCCCCATTTTGGCCACCCAGCATTAAGTTTCTGAATGCAGGTTATGTATGAACTAGCTTAGGAGTTAAAAAAAATGGCGGCATGAACAAGTTGGACCAAAGGCCTGTTTCTATGCTGTAAACCTTCATGTAAATTATAAAGAGTTGTATTTCCAGCACCAAGCTCTGAGTCACTAAACCCAGTATTCATTGCCCACCTATCCACCCACCACACCTTGACATAGCTCATCCAATGAGCACTCATTATTTCCTACCTTTCAACCAATATCTTTGTCATTCCCAATGTCTACTCAAAATTCCCAGTTTTGACTTTAATTAATAGCCTTTCATGTGGAAATTGGACAAAAAGTTTTTTTGAAAGCTAAGGTGATACATGTCATTGGGCTGCCAGAATTTATGTAGGTTGTCATATTCTCAAAGAGGGAATTGCTGAGGTGTTTAGTAGTTAATGTACGGAAGATCCTACTAAATAGTTCTATTAATTTACATGGGATGAAAATAAAACAACAGATGGGATTTTCTAGTCCCACCCTCCCCAAATCTGAGAATTCCCACCTGAGGTTAACCCACCTTTCAATGCTTCATTAAATTTTTCGAACCGCCTGTGACAATTTCCACGGCCAATGGGACTGAAAATTTACCCCAATGTAGTTGTCGGAAGCATAGAAACATGGAAAATCGGAACAGGAGTAGGCCATTCAACCCCATGCACTTGCTGTGCAATTCAACATGAATATGGCTAATCCTTTACCTCAACGTCATATGCCTGATCTCTCCCTATACCCCTTGACCCTTTAGTTTCTGCGTCTACTTTGCCATTTATTCAACATAGCCACCGTGTTAGCCTGTTTCCAATCCTTTGATATTCTAGTGTCCAGTGGCGCTTTTATAATTAAGTTTATATTTTTGCCACAACAGTGAGGAAAATCCCATAAATGTCTAAAAATTCTAAGACCCACCCCCAATCCCGAGTTTGCAGCTGAATCTCATCTCAAAGATTGAGGTGAAAGCACGACCAGGTTGAAGGCGGCCAGTTCCTCCTGGGATTGCTGGCGGCCATTTGCGGGAGGTCTGGCTGTACTGAGCAGCCATGTTGAATGAGGGACAGATGCAATCCAGAAAATGGATGAGCGAGTATCTGAAATACCGCCCCTCCAGCACCCGGCCCCTTGTGACTTCACACTCTGCTCAAGCTCTGCCTTACAATTCAGCAATTTGTCTTTTTCTTCCAACCACTCAATGCATTATCTTCCATCATGTTTTTCAGCTTCTTCCGATGCCTGCTGTGTTTGCCTTCCTGCGTTGTGCATTTCCACTTTTAAACTCCCCCAGCATTTTGCGCAGTCTCCTATAAATCATTCTCCAGCTGTGATATAGTGTTAAACTGCACCTGCAGGTCACTAATTTGCTGTCTGAAAGCAGCACTGATGTTCGTTTCTTTTTCAAGTTATTCTATTTGAACCATGTGCTGTTGGAATTTTGACCTGAAGTTCAGGTTCTTCCTCCTGCATAATTCTGCTGCTAACTGAACAGTTTGCAATTTCTCTTTCATATGTTCCATTTCAGTTTAGCATGTTATGTCTTACTCAGCCTTCAGTCTTCCCAGGTCAGCGACTTTATTCTCTGGATCTAACTTTTCAACTTTGAGTACTCAAAATCTTCTTTATTTGCCTAAACTTTCTGAATTAACTCTCATCCGATCTGTCTTTCAGTATTGGCCTTGAGAATTTCAACATCTGACTACAACCTATTAATTTGTCTTTGTACTTTACCTCTTATAACAATGGAATTCACCCAAGCTGCAGCTTCTATGACTCTGGCAATGACTTTCTTGCTTCTGATCAGAGGCATTTTTCAATGGACTATCTCCAACTCTTTATCACGTGATTTACTGAGATCAGCTGCAAATCTTCTCAGCAGCTCAAGCTCAGGATAGCAGGGCCATCTGTTTCAGTGACGTGGAACATACTGTTAGTGTCTTTTCCTTTGTGTACCTTTCTGTTTTGGGTCATTCCTGGCCGTCAGTTCCACCATATGGTTGAACCAGCACATCTTTCTTTGGGTACCCATTGCCTTTCAGATTTTCAAGAAAGATGTTCTGGCGGGATGATGCTACTCTGTGCTTAAGCTTCAGTTTCAGATTGATGATTGATTGTGGGCTTATTTCTCACCTTCTTGATCTGAACAATGGCATCAATTTCTTTCCTCTGGGAACTGTCACACCCAGACATTTCATGCAGTTGTGTGGTTCCTATGTCGGTCATGTTCTCAAATTCACCATCATTTTAGTTTCTTTTCCTTCTTACCTGTCCTGTTGCTGTTCCTCTGGATAAATCCTTTACCATCTTCATTCTTTGTTCTACACATTTTTCCCAGTGATTGGGCTTTCTACAAACCCAGGTTCATTTTGGTAGGACAAATTTGAATGTGATTACAGGGTCAACGGCAGGGTTCTGAGGAATGTGGAAGAACAGAGAGATCTTGGGGTTCATATCCACAGATCTCTGAAGGTTTCCACTCAAGTGGAGAGAGCCGTAAAGAAGGCTTATAGACTGTTAGCGTTTATTAAAAGGGGGTTTGAGTTTAAGAGCTGTGGGGTTATGCTGCAACAATACTGGATGTTGGTGAGACCACATTTGGAATATTCTGTTCAATTCTGGTCACCTCACTATAAGAAGGATGTGGAAGCATTGGAGAGAGTGCAGATGAGATTTACCAGGATGCTGCCTAGTTTGGAGGATAGGTCTTACGAGGAAAGGTTGAGGGAGCTAGGGCTTTCCTCGTATTCCACACATGCCTCATGTATTCGCAGCCTCCCAACTTTGACAAATACTTCCTTTTTCTCTTTGACTAGGCTTTCAATATCTCACTTTATCCAAGGTTCCCAAAACTTGCCATACTTATCCTTCATCTTTACAGGAATGTGCCAGTCCTGAATCCCTATCAATTTACACTTGAAAGCCTCCCACATGCCAGATGTTGATTTGCCCTCAAACATTTGCTCCCAATCTAATTCCTGTCTAATATTGTTCCTGTCTAATATTGTTGTAAATTGCCTTTTCCCAGTTGTACACCTTAACTTGAGGACCACACTTTTCTTCATCCATCAGTACCTTAAAGCTTATTGTGGTCACTCTTCCCAAACTGGTCCCCGACTGAAATGTTAACCACCTGGCTGGGGTCATTCCCCAATACTAAGTCCAGTATGGCCCCTTCCCTAGTTGGAACATCTACATACTGTTTCAAGAAGCCTTCCTGGACGCTCCTTATAAACTCTGCCCCATTCGTGCCCCTAGCACTAAGTGAGATCTACCAACTCTTCATCTGTTTCTTTGGGCCTACCTTTGCTGGTTGAATTTCCCAATCTTGTTAAGAAATTGTCAACAGGCTCACCTGATTTGTGTGTCAGGCATTGAAATTCTTTTTGGTGGAGCCAATCATTTGACATCTACCACAGATGTATGTTGAATTTCTCAGAAATGTCACCCTCATTTATTTCCCAGTTATTAAACAGATCGATCCCTTTCTGTCCTGTCCTACAAAAGACTGTAGTTGACCTTTTCTCTTCCCTAATGCCTTTTAGAAAACTATTAAATGTTAATCTGTACCTTTGTTTAAACTCCTTAATACTTCTACAACATCAATCAACCCTAGCTTGAGCTGTGCCTTCATTGCTACGGCATTTCATTTTTGTATGATTCACAATGTTTTTTTCTCTCTCTCTCTGCATTAATTCAGGTCGATTTTTCTCAGTCTAATTCAGCATTAGAGCTGTTTGTGATGCTTAGGTTTAACTCACAGACACCTGCTGCCCAAGCAAGCTGCCACAGATACCACAAGCAGGATTTCAACTCTATTCCTTATTCAGCACGTTTCAAAGTATTGCATTGTATACATTTCTGAGCAGAAGGTATTTGTGTTGTTCAAAAAACAAGTCTGTAACTTACTGAGAAGCCCTGCACCAATACTTCTGAGTCTATTGGTGGAAAGCACAACTTGTCCTGTTCTTTAATTGCCTTACCCTCTGCCTGATGTAACCCTGGATAAACCAGCTGAGAACAAGAACGTTTCATATAAGTAAGCCACTGCTAGCCCAAACTCACATTCTTTATCCTACATGTAATAAACTCCTTCATTACAACCACATTGCAATTAGAGGGGGAATTCCAGGATTTTAACCCAGTGAAGGAACAGCAATATATTTCTAAGACAGGATGGTGAGCAGTTTGGAGGGGAACCTCCAAAAATAAATAAAGTTTATTTATTAGTCACAAATAAGGCTTACATTAACACTGCAATGAAGTTATTGTGAAATTCTCCTAGTCGCCACACTATTCTGGTCAATGCACATCTTTTAGAATGTGGTAGGAAACCAGAGCACCCAGAGGAAACCCACGCAGACACAGTGAGAATGTGCAATCTCCACACACAGTGACCCAAGCCAAGAATTGAACCTGGGTCCCTGGCACTGTGAAGCAGCAATGGTAACCGCTGTGCTACTGTGCTGCCCAGGTAATGTTCCCAGATATCTGCTGCCCCTGTCCTTCCAAATGGTAGTGGTCATGGGTTTGGGAGGCACTGCCAAAGGAACCTGCAGTGCATTTTGTAGATGGTACACAGGGCTGTCACAGTTCATCTGTGGTGGAGGGATTGAATGTTTGTGGAAGGGGTAGCCATCAAGAGGATTGCTTTTCCCTGTTCATCGAGGCATGTGGAGATATTCCATTACAATCCTGACTTGTGCCTTGTGGATGGTGGATAGGCTTTGAGGGAGTCAGGAGGTGAGTTACTTGTCACAGGATTCCTAGCTTTAGACCTGCGCTCATAACCAGTATTTATATGGCTAATCCAGTTCAGTTTCTGGTCAATGGTAATTCCCAGAGTGTTGATAGTGGGGGAATTCAGATGGTAATGGTTAGATCCTTTCTTGTTGGTGATGGTCATTGCCTGTCAATTGTATATGTGAATATTGCTTGCCACTTTTCAGCCCAAGCTGATGAGCCCATTTGTCTTCCTATACCTAGTAGTGTACTAAGGCAGACTGTATCTGTTTCCATAGCCAATTATTCCTGGAACATACCACTCATCCGTTGTCAGGGGCTCATAATAAATCATTATAATTATGAACTTTATAGCTTGAGGGGTGCCACTCCACATCAAGCGTGTCTGATCAGAAGTCTCTTCCACTCTTTCTGTCATTGACATATTTGGAAGGATTCTCAGGTTGACATTCAACCTGTTTGATTGCATTATGAATGCACCCTCCTTGACCTTCAAGTGTCTGGGCATAATTCCTATCCCTCCTCGCCCTGGAATCATCACAGGCAGGGGTGGACCAGGGGTGGATCTGTTGACTTCAATCGGGATTTCTGGTCTTGGGGCGAGTGAGGTCAGAAAATCCTGCTGTCGATGTGGGACTCGAACCCAGAGTTTCTGGCATTGGTGCTACCCACTGCAACACAAGACCTCCAACTTCCTCCATGACAGATACTAAATATACCTGTCATGTAATATGTTGGTGCATGATGCCACTTGGCTTCCTATGGAATTAAAGGCAAGACTATATTCTTATTTAACACATTAGTACCAAATGAATGCATTACCATATTACCATAACCATATTTGTAATTTAGTATCATTTTTATGAGATTCCAATACAGGAAGTTAACATTCACTGAAACATCAGGAAAGAGGTGGTCTCAGTGCAGTGAGAATAAATAAATTGTATACAGTGAAAATAAGAATATCTGTGCACATTGCAAATGTCCTTGTTGTCTGTCTCCACAATAATGCCCTCTTGTCAAAGCCTTTCTCTTCTCTGCTGCCCAGCATTTCCCAATATTGAAAAGGAATTTCTTCATTTTTTTCAGCATGCTGAGTATTTACTGAGATACTGGCAGTTGCCTCTGGATCTTACTCAAGTGACAAATTTTCATACCTCAGCCTTAACAGTAAGTGCTGGCACCTTGGATACATCAGTTTGTTACCGTCACCGTCACCTATACTGAAACTTCAAGCAATGGTTTCTGGACAGCAACCACGTAACTCTTTGAATTTTTACTTTGGATTTTCCAATTTGATTCTCAAATTCAGCTTCGCAGACCAATACTGTAGGTGATTTCCTGTGCAATGTAAAGTGAGTTCAGTACTTGAACAAAAAAGCCACAGAATCCCTACAATGCAGAAGGAGGCCACTTGGTCCATCGAGCCCACACCAACAACAATCCTATCCAGGCCCTATCCCTGTAACCCCACGCATTAACCCTAACACAAAGGGGAAATATAGCACAGCCAATCAACCTAACCCACACATCTTTGGAGTGTGAGTGTTGGATATACCTTGGAATAATTTTTTTTAATCCCTAGATTAATGTTTCCTATACAACAGCAGTCTACACATCAAAGCTACCTTATTGGCACTTTGGTTACCCAGTGCTTGTGAAAGGCAGTGTCCAATACAAGCTCTTTTTTCTCTTTATACGCCTATCTTGACTTGAGATGGTGGCAGAATAAACATTTCACTGGACCGTTGCTTAGGCAATAAACTATCAAATGGATTTATTAAACAGTAAACAGATAAGTGAACAGAGTAATGATGCACTCTACATTTATAGTGTTCAAGGCTTAGCTACCTCTCTTTGGATTTGATAGAAAAATAAATATTTGCCTTGGCTGTGCTGAACTGCAGTGTAAACTGAACCGTATGCAGAATCCCAGCATATTAACCTTTCTGGGTAATTGTTTGCTGATAATCTATTGAATTTCTCTGTAATGCATTCAGACTCAAGAAATACTTAAATAAAATGATTATGAGTCAAGTGATTAAAATACTTGTGACAGATCTTTCACAAATCAGATCACGTTTTTGGATAGCTATGGGGTAGAGCATGTTGGAATGGAACAGAATTCTTTTGGAAACTTCTCTGCCAAAAATGGTTGCAACTCACCTCTTCCTTTCCAGGTCCCCCCACGTCACCAGGTCGAGGTTAAATCTTCCCACATGCCAGCTCTGCCTCGTGGAAAGGACAATGAGAAATCAGGACTTAATGTTCCATCATGTTATGCTCCCATTATACTCTTCGTCTGGCTCCACTAAACAGCATCAAATTCCACCACATCATTGCTTAGACTATAAACTGACAAATAATTTATTGACCAGTAAACAGATATGTGAACAGAAGCATTGATTCACTCTACATTTTAGTATTTACAGGCTTAAACCTCTCTCTTTGGATTTCGGAGGACAGCGGCAAAGAGTGAGGTCAAATTCAAATACCTCACTGCCCCTCAGGCAACTCCTCTCCCCTGTACCACGCCTGACATCTGCTCGCCCACTCACTGCATGAAACTTGGTGTGAGTTTGAGGAAGGAGGGAGAACGGTGACTGAGCAGTGGTTCATTTCCCTTCCAACCATCCTACCTGCTGCCACTTTGCAGGACACCTATTGGAAGATAGCATTGACTCCAGGGATGTGGTGGATAGAACCTCCAATGCCCCCTCCATGGAAGGAATGGCTTGTGAATAGGCCTCCTCTCCCTCAGGCACAGTTATCACTTTTTGTCTCCCTTTGTCTCAGTCAAGAACTACACAAGGAATTTTCCTTTGGCATGGTAACTTAGTGGTTAGCACTGCTGGCTCACACTGCCAGGGACCCAGGTTCAATTCGAGCCTCAGCTGACTGTTTTTCTTTGTAACTGCATGGATTTCCTCCAGATACTCAGATTTCCTCCCACAGTCCTAAAATGTGCAGGTTAGGTGGATTGGCCATGTTACAGGGATCGGGTGGGGAATAGGCCTGGGGTAGATACTCTTGTCAGTAAGTCAGTGTAGATTTATTGGAGCAATTGGCCTCTTTCTGCACTTTAGGGATTCTATTCCTGTCATCTTCAGGGCAGCAGCCTCCTTATATTGGCACCATTGGCATTTTCTGCTGTCTTCCAGTTGCAACATCTGTTTCTGATGGCAAGGAGCTTGTTGAGAGTTCTCCACAATACAGGATGGAAGGTAAACAGGGAAAAAACAGCCAGGATTGGAGCAGATCAGGTGGCACAGACAAACATCCCACACTGCATGGAATTAGCAGCAGAATATCAATCACATTCTTTCATGAGCCACTTGACTAATTATCCCTGAGCCCACTACAATTTAGCGATAGCTCAAAGATTTAATGGGACTTGCATTTAGCTCCCTGACACCTCCCAAAGGCCACCCTACAAACCCAGTTGTGTTTGTCCGTGGTCTCGTGGGGTACGTCACTTATCGGGCACTCAATGTTCAATCGAGAGACCAGGCATTGGCAAGGGGATGGGGGCACTGAGAGCCCATGCCTTTGCCAATCCTATCATCCCTCCCTCCCTGACTCCCATCCTGCACCATGGACCTGTGTCCAGCAATCCAGCAGTGATCCTCAGCTAAAGATGCATTGCGGGAACTCACAAAATCTCCTTCAGCACCATCCAAACCCATGACCACTGCTATGTAGAAGGACAAGGACAGCAGACATATGGAATACCACCATCTACAAGTTTTCCTCAAGTCACTCATCATCCTGGCTTGGAAATATATTGCCATTCCTTCACTGTCACTGAATCAAAGGTTTCCTCCCTAACAGCACTGTGGATGTACTTACACCTCTGGGGCTGCAGCTCATCATCACTTTCTCAAGGATAATGAGGCATGGATAATAAACATTGGCCTAGCCAGTGTTGCCCACATCCCACAAATAAATTTTAAAAAACTGCCAGCGGTCTCAGTGGTCATCGTCAGTGAGCAATTCCAGCCTATCTCGGTTTATGGCATTTCTGATAAGGAATGCACTTTTTTAGCACCTGATTTTACCCTTGTCTTAAATGGCTTGGTCCCTCTCTTAGATACCCGACCAAGCAAATTGCCTCTATTTTGTAACTTATGTGCTAAAACAAGTTGGCACTTGAATTCTATTACAGAAAACAAGAAGCCAAATAGATGACCTCACAAACAACCTTTATCACTCAAATATCTGACTGATTTTCTGTTCTCTAACCGTGGGCACTGCAGTTAATTGAGGCAATGATTTGGAGGGGATAATATAGTGCTGTATTGACTCACCTACAATTAAAGCCTTTTGTAAAATGTAATGCATGTTGAACTTCATTAATTAATCAAATTCCAAAATAATGGGATAGATTTTAAACTTACTCCTGGGCATGAAATTAACTTTGCAAATAGGCTGCTAGGTTATAGAAACCGTCCCATTGGAATCAATAGAAATAAAAACTAGGTGGTTTTTAATGAGCAATTGATTCACAATGTCAGTTTTATATTCAGGCAACCAGTAGCTACTCTTTTTCAGAAAGAGTGTGAGAGCCACAAAATAGAACAGTTAACAAAAATAAAGAAACTGAGAGGAGTTGGTAAACTAAGTGGACCAAATGTAGAACAAATGTTTGAAATGGAACCTCAATTTAAAATGTGGTTGTTTAACAAAGTGACTGACACGCAAAATGATGCATTTCAACGGGAGTAAACAAAAATAGGACAGTTTGCAGAAGCTCCAATTTATAAAAACAAGGGCCTTGAATCAAGGCCCTTATAAAAATTTCACACAGCTTCAACGAGGCTGAATGTACTCGTCAATTTATTGCAGCATTATGTGCAATGATCTGGAATGTTTTGGCAAATAACGCTTGAAAGTGAGGAACTTGATGAAAACCTTCGAAAGAGAGGAGCACATTTCAAGCACATCTAAGACACAAAATTTCTGTGAAAGTGCTTAGCAGCTAGTGAATCAGAAGAACGCCTGAGGGATTGGGAATGATTTATATATTATTCTGAATGAAGGAGTTAATGTTCAACAGACACATGGTATAAAAAGTCAATCAGCATTCAGCCAGTCTTTTGGCATTATTGACAGATCTATTGGAAGCAGGTAATGTTAAATCGAGAGCTATGTTGTCGTTTTTAGCTGTTTATCTGATCCACATCTTTAAGACAACAGTTCTAAATCAGCAAACCCTCTGTGTTACTTATAGTTATTTACAACTGCTGAGATCAATCGCAGAGCAGTTGCAACCACTTGCAAATTTCAGGCTTTGTGAGCTTCTTTTTATTTAAGATTCTTCTCAATTCATAATAAAGTGTATCATCTGGGATGTGACAAGCACCAAATGCAAGGTTTCTTTTCCCCTTGTAGAGAGTGGGTCTATTTTGTGACATTATTCATAGTTAAGACAGATACTATACTGGTTTGTTTGGGTAGGAACTGCATGGTATATAATGATGTGGGTATGCTGGCGTTGGACTGGCGTAAACACAGTAAAAAGTCTGACAACACCAGGTTTTAATCCAACTGATTTATTTGATAGTAAACGCGCAAGCTTTCGGGGTTAGTCCCTTCGTCAGGTGAATGGAGAGTTCTGGCACATATAACGCACATTGTGTTACAGGGCAAAGAAAGAACTCTGTGCCTTTAAGACCAGCTAGTTTCTTTATGTAAATTGATGTTTAGGTATTCAAAATTTTTTTGGGTTATGGTCAAGGAAGTTAGTTGGTCGGAACATGTTTGTCACCTTCAGGCTGGGGTGGGTGGTCAGGCACATCCACCATTTTAAAATCATTATTCATCTTGGACACAGTATGATGCCTTCCTGTGTTGATGTTAAATTTTTAATCTATTAGAGATGCAAGTAGATCACCCATGTAATTGCTCACTGTGAGTTGGAAGCAATGTTTGATAACAATAAGGATATTGGCGCTGTTAGTGGATAAGATCAGATTACTGTTTTACAATTGTTCATTGTTTGCAGGTGGTGGACACCAACTGGAGATTCTGATGTCATTCCTGAATAGGATAGATATCTTTATTGTTATCAAACATAGGGTGGAATTTTCTAATGTTTCTTCAGAATGTCAGGCTCTGACTGAAAACCAGCATGTATCTCTACAGCTGCACTGCCGAGTTTTTAGTCCAGACCCGAGTCTCTCTGAGAAAAACAAAATCAGTGGGTGTGGATTTATGCCATACCTCTGGCAGGGCAGGGCCTGATGGAGCTGGTAAGGTCAGCTCCACAGACATCAAGGTACCATCTTTAAAGGGCACTCCTATCAGCACAGAGTGTGATTACCCCCAAGAAGTGCACCCTCCCCCTCTAGGTACATATTCGATGCCCCCAGCCCACCCCCCACCCCCTCACCACCCACTCCAAACAGCCACCACGGCACTAACAAATGCACTCTCTCCCCATTCTCAGGCATCAGCCCTCCCCAACACAGTTAACGGGAAGCCTTCCCATGGGGCTCCCTGCAGGGTCCACCCTGGGCAATGCCCCCAGCACAGGTTGGCACTGCCCAGGTTGGCGCTGCAATAACAAGGCAATATTTTTTGACAAATTGGTTGTCCTGCAGTTTACCCAGTCAGGATATTATTGTATCCTCTTAACAAAGGCTGATGTTTCTCATCTGAGTGCTGGACAAGTATTAATGGCATCAGATGGTAAGAATCAGAGAAAAAAATCAAATTGCCTACATGATATATATTGTTATGTCAACATTTTGTTTACCCTATTTGTCAAAGATTAAAAATTCTGCTAGAAGTAGCAGGTGCGGTTGATAAATGCTACACAAAACCTATAGAAGAGATTAATGAGATATTTGAAATCTGTAAAATATTGGTGGATACTACCACATCTATTGTAAGTCCTTCATTGGCACATAACTTTAATGAGGTGATTGCTATGGATCTGAAGGTAAGAGACAAGTCAGAAATATTTTCATCTGACACTTCAGAGACCAGGCAACCAGATTTAGTTTACTGTAATAATGCATAATATGGACAACAGGATTATCATAGACCAAACCATGGAATGGATAAAAGACTGAACTCAGTGCACCAGCAAAGTTTCTGACTGATATTGGAGGGGAATTTACCGATGGTGAATCTAGAGATATATGTGTAAACATGAACATCATGATCATGAATAATGCAACAGACTGTCCTTTCAACAATAGGCTTTATAAAAGGAAGCATGTGGTGATCATTGCAATATTGCACAAAAGTTTAGCTGACCAACCAAACTGCTGTAGACTGTTCTGTAGAAGGGTTGTACAGATTCGAAATGTTAACTGTGTCTCTCCCTCCACAGATGCTACCAGACCAGCTGAGTTTATCCAGCATTTTCTGCTTTTATTTCAAATTTGCAGCATTGCAGTATTTTGCTTTTTATTTAACCTGACAACTGGTTAGCAACTGCCTTGGCGCAGGTGACTCATGAAAAGAATTAATTCAAGATAATTGGGGAATATATTTCTGATCAATTAATCAATACATTAAATCATAAATTGCTTTCTTTATGATAGTCCTCTTGCTTTGGGAGATATTACAATTGGTTCCATTTTGAATGACTGCTTTTCATGCAGGCTTTCTTCAAAGCTTGAGGTCTCAGAGAAAATGTGGAGGCGATGGGGTATCATAGCCAGTCAGATTTCAATCCAGGACATATAGGCCAGAATGTTAGGGCCATTCATTCCAGCAGGATTTTTCCATCCCGCTGCAGTGAACAGAGATTTGGCTGGGCATCAAATTTTCTGACTCCGCCTCAGTGGGAGCATGGCGTGAATGGCAAGATTGTGCCCTTAGCATTCCATAAAAGGGAGAGCTATGGAGAACAGGAAGGCCTTAGTAAAGTGATAGTTTGTGATGGTGAGACTGTACTTAGAATTGTAGAATCATAGAATCCCTACTTTGCAAAAAGGGCCATTTGGCTCATCAAGTCTGCACTGAATCTCTGATAGTGTATCTCACTCAGGCCCTCTCCCCCACTCTGTCTATCCTTGTAACCTCACATCTTTGGACTGTGGGAGGAAAGCACAGCACCTGAAGGAAACCCATGCAGACACAGGGAAATGTGCAAACTCCACACACACAGACACCCGAGGCTAGAATCAAACCCGGGTCTCTGGAGCTGTGAGGCAGTAGTGCTTAGCACTGTGCCACCATGCTGTCCTTATCAAACGTTTTGCATGTTAAGCATAATTCCTCATGACTAATCGGAATCAACTACAAAATCTCAGGCCCTGCGCAGCTGATAGAAGAAAATTAAATTCCTTGTGCAGCAAGAGCTGATGCATTTTGTGACGAGGGTTGTGAGGAACAGAATGCTGAGTCTGGATAGTGGTAATGTGAATGATGATGACACACACAAAAATATAGCACAGGAACAGGCCCTTCAGTCTACCAAGTCTGTGCTGACCCAGTTGCTTCTCTAATCTAATATTCTCTTGCCTCTGTGTGGTCCATATCCCCCTACCTCCTGCCTATTCATGTAGCTGTCCAGATGCCTCTTGAACATTATTGTTGAATCTGCTTCCACCATCTCCTCCAGCAGCGTGTTCCAGGCATTCACCACCCTCTGTGTGGAAAAATCTGTCCTTACGTCTCTTTTAAACTTTCCCCCTCTCACTTTCAACCTATGCCTCTGAGTAATTGACCCTTTGACCCTGGGAAAAAGTCTCTATCCAAGCCTGTCATAATCTTGTAAACCTCTATCAGGTCCCCTCTCATCCTCTGATGCCCCAGTGAAAACAATCCAAGTTTGTTCAGCCTTTCTTCATAGTCCATATCCTCCAAACTACATAATCTCCTGGTAAATCTCTTCTGCGCCCTTTCTAATGCATCTAATGTCCTTCCTGTAGTGAGGTCACCAGAATTGAACACAATACTCCAAATGCAATCTAAACAGTCTTATAGATCTGCAACATGATTTTCCAATTCCTATACTCAATGTCCTGATCGATGAAGACCAGCATGCCATATGTCTTCTTAACCATCTTGTCCACCTGAGTTGCTACCTTTAGGGAACTGTGGATCTGCATGCCTAGATTCCTCTGTATGCTAATATTTCTAAGGGCTCTACCATTTACACAACAGAGCTATCATGTCCAAAATTCACTTGCCCATCATGAGTACTCGACTAACACAAATTCCAGGGAGGCTCAATGAATGGATGGCGAAGACAATTATGGAACATACAGGAAAGGTTACTGACAAGTTTAAATATATGTTGAATGTTTAGAATGATGGCCAAGGAACAAGGGCCATTGATTGGCAAAATGAGGTGAAAGAGTAGAGGGTAAGAAAATGCACTGCCAGTACTGATAATGGAATAGAAGTAAATTTTCCATGAGAACACAATTGTGGCACAGGATATAGCTTTTCCTTGGAAAGCGAGCTAGGCTAATGCAAATGGGAAGGGAACTGGAGAATTGCAAGATACCTGAAATTTAAACATTTATTACCATTTTGATTAGCAACAGAAAATCCTGTAATTTTTGTAAGTACTCCAATCACATTTCAACTGATTTACTATGGCTGAGAGGAAAAATAATATAAAGAGAAAATGAAGTGAAAGGAAATTCAATGTGAAGTCACAATATGAACTCTGGTCACTTTGCCAGATTAGAATTAAGGATTAGCTGTCTTTGATATGGGGCTATAAATACAAATGTTTGTTTTTATAGGGGATGAAGGATTTGTAACTTCTATGTATTGAATGGGCTTTTATGAATGTGTGTTTTTGTTTTATATAGTTGGCCCTCTAATAAGTAACTAGAACTTCACTTTTTATTTGATCTCAGCATGACCCCTGATGTCTGCCCATGATGGATGCTGGGTGAATTGGCATGAATCATAAGAGACTGTAGTCATGTGTTGGCACTCAGTTGCCACAGGGACTATAAGAGACCATGGGGTGGATGGGGCTAATGAGTTAGCACTAAACTGGAATAAGGACAAAAGAAAGCCGTGGGGATATTGGTGGATTAAATTGGCATAGGGGCTATCAGATGTCATGGGGGTGAGTGGGGGCTTGCATTGGCGTGTATGAGCATGGGGAATGGGTGAAATGTGAGGGGTGAGGGTTAGAGGATTTAATGTTTGGAGAACCACTGGGAGAAAGTCCCAGAGGACCAAGATGGGTCTTTTAAACAACCCTCCTTGGCATTAAGCAGTCCCTGTCAATGCCTTTGATGTGCGTCCAGGGGGTGGTGGGCCCAATTCCATCTCACACCCTCTTACCCAGAAGATAGATTCTGCCATTTGGGGTACTTTTTCCTGAGGCAGGTGTAACGAGCCCAGGAATGCCTCAGGAGTAAAAATCCAGGCCAAGAATTGCAATTTTAATAAAAGAGCTAGGAAGTTGTATCAAGTTATTTTGTAGTTTACAAAACTGAAATCAATAAATTTTTATGATGTAAATATATCCAAGGATGTGGATGAAAGATGGGCAAATGTAGTTGAAGTACAGTTGAGTTGTGATCTAATTGATTGGTAGAACAGTCTCAAAGCGGCTGAATAGCTTACTTCTAATCCAAAGTGTACAGACAAATGGACCAGGAATTTTAAAACGGCAGCATTTTCCTTCTCGTTATCAAAAGAATTGATAGAGAATGCACCCTGCCAATCTGCTTAAATCTGCGTACATTGACTAGAGATAAGGCTTCAGCCCCTCACTTGGGAGGACGTCCCACCTCAGAAAGCTGCTGGCCAACCTGATTGTCCAGCAGCACCAGAAACTGCAGTGGACAGGACAAGGATTTAAAGCAGTCCCTAGATTCTAACTTCCTAGAGTCCAGGTAAGTGTCAGGATTTCAGGATGGGATGGGAGAGTGAAGCTCAGGGATGGTGAGGGATTGAAGGTGTTAGTGGAATGACCTGGGCTACAGGGAATAGCCACTGGGGCCAGGCCTAATGGAGTGAGCACCCAATGTAGAAAGGAGGCTGTTGATGGAAGAGCTAAATGACCTCTCACCCCCCATTCGCTTTCCTGCTTGAGGTCTGAAAGGGGTCAATTCCTGAGTTTTCCCCTACCCCTCAATTCCTCTCACCAGCCCGAAAATTGAAGCTGGGTGGAAACAGTTCTTAAGAAGTCCTTAATTGGCTACTTCAGGGCCTTAATTGGGGAAAGGATGGGCAAGGGGCCTAGGCCTCAATTGTCCAACCGTAAAATTGCAAAGGAGTCAGCAAGGGTGGGAGCCAGCTTGAAGGACATCCTAGGAATTTTGTGGACCTCCTATTTCCAAACCCACCAGTGGGGGAATGTAAAATTCTGCACATGATTCTGAAGTTGTAAAATCTTTCAACTTTTATGCTTTTTTCTGTCCTTTTGGTTCACTGACAAGTACTTGCAAATAAACTTCTACCAACTGAGACATCTTGCCAGAAAGGCCACGAGGATTTTAATATTACTTTCATTGTTCTATATAAAATGAACTTGATAATGATGAACAAGCACGGTTATACGATACATTTGCTTTCACTTGTCTCTGTCGTACCATAACCATCATCAAAGCATTGTGAATACATTCAACGCAAGAAGCTGGCAGTTTGCAGACAGTGTAAGAAGAGAAAAATGGCTCCATAAAATTGTCTTTTGTTGTCATATCAAAAGCATTATATTATACAGAAATGCATAGCTCTTTATACGAGGTTCCTATTAATCCTTGAAAACAGAAACAAAACTAAAATACTTAAAATTTTCATTTTGTTTTGATTATGGACCCATGGAGGCTAATAATTTTTTAAAAGATATTTGAATTACCAGTGACTGATTTAAAGGAATTGCATGACAGGATTTCAAATTTTAAGACTTTTACAGTAAAAACCAGACTAAAAGCAACATTGGCTAAACATTACTTAGTAGGCAGCTAATGCTCTGAACAACAGAAAAGATAACTCCTTATTAATGTTTTAATGTAACTAATATAGAACCTTAGTTAGGCTGCACTTGGGATATAGTGTTCAATTCTGGTAGCCACACTACCAGAAGGATGTGGAGGCTTTGGAGAGAGTACAGAAAAGATTTACTAGGATGTTGCCTGGTACGGAGAGCACTAGCTATGAGGAGAGGTTGGAGAAACTTGTTTTGTTCTCACTGGAGCAACAGAGGTTAAGGGGTGACCTGAAAGAAGTCTGCAAGATTATGAGAGGCATGGACCGAATGGATTGTCAGAAGCTTTTTCCCAGGGTGGAAGAGTCAATTACTAGGGGGCACAGGTTTAAGGTGTGAGGGGCAAGGTTAAAAGGAGATGTATGAGGCAAGTCTTTTACACAGAGGGTGCCAGGGACTTGCTGCCAGGGGAGGTAGTGAAAGCAGATATGATAGTGAGTTTTAAGGAGTGTCTGAACCCATGAATAGGGTGGGAATAGAGGGATATGGTCCCTGGAAGGGTAAGGGGTTTTAGTTCAGTCAGGCATCATGGTTGATGCAGGCTTGGAGGGCCAAAGGGCCCTGTTCCTGTGCTGTAGTTTTCTTTACTCTTTGTTCTAATAGCCAATGCAGCATACATGTACAACTCGCTCACCACAGCATTCGTCTTTATAGGAAATAATCAACAGTCGTTTGCAGCTTCTAGTGGATTCACATCTCCCCACTTTGCCAAGTCATAACATCAAGCAGCTATTGAAAGGCACTTGCTTCAGTTCTTGAAGCATCAACCATCAATAAGGCCTACTCCGCCAATTCTTCAGAGTCTTTATGTTGCCACAGGATGCTTCTCCTCAACCAGAGACTGGCCCCCTAGGTTCTGTCTGTAGCTTGCTGAGGATTCGCAATCTCCTTCTCTCTTCTATCACATCAGAGGCAGCCTTTTATCTCTGTGAGAGCTCCCTCTCTCCTTCTCTGTCACTTTCTATCCAAAACCTTGGAGACTTAAAATGTGTCTACCAATAGTCCAGTTGCTTCAACAACAAAAACAGAAAGTGTTGGAAAGTCTCGGCAGGCTGACAGCATTTGTGGAGAGAGAATAGAGCCTATGTTTCAAGTCTGGATGACACTTTGTCAGAGCTGGAGTTTCACTGGAGTTCTGACAAAGAATCATCCAGACTCAAAACATTGCCTCTATTCCCTCTTCACAGAGGCTGCCAGATCTGTTGAGATTTTCCAGCATTTTCTGTTTTTGTGTCAGATTCCGGCATCCACGGTATTTTGCTTTTAGTCCAGTTGCTGCTGAGGTGTGAACATTTTGCATCTCCATGGTGACCACAGAATTTGAAGCCCTTCATGTCTCCATCTTTTATCTTCAATTGAAGAGACAGTCCATAAGATAAATCACCTTTTAGAACATAACATTCATATCACTGTAATAATATATTATTAATTTAAGCTTCAGTCCTTCCATGCACTTCTCTAATTCTGCTGTTAAATTTGTAACTCCAATATAAATACACTCTTTTAGTGATACATTCCAAGTAGAAAAATACTGAACATGTTGACAGCTGCTCCAAACAATCACATTAGCATCCCTACACAATGTGTTGTGAGCTCTGTCAGACATGTGGAATTGTATTGAGGCTGTTAACACAGAAATTAGCTACCATTGTTATTTACAGGCCCATGATAATTGCACTGTGAATTCAGACTGATTATTTAAAGCCCATCACATTTTATAACAAGACATCATTTTATACCTTTTAAATATAGTAGCGGCCAATTAGTCTCTGCATTCTTGTTAAAATCAAGTCGTCACAGTGAACCAGAAAATGAACATAATGATACATTTCAGTGAGATGCCCATGCAAATAAAAGAGAGATCCCCCATTCAGGATGCCATTTCGATTTGCTGCCATATCACGATGGTGAAATTATGTCTTAAATAAAATGAAGGAGGAACTCAGCTTTTTTCTGGCTAATTGACAGCTTGCTAGTAAAATCACATGCTCAGAAATGTCTCTTTTAAAGATGTGCAATATCATTAACTAGCTATTAATTATAGAGCGGGTGGATGGGGAAGGTGGGAGAGAGAAGGGATAAATTTAATCTGACCCACCCGACTACAGTCGCACACAATTAGATTGGCTGCTCATTTTACCTGCTGCCTGATTTTCACAGTAACGTCATTGCAGCGTTAATGTAAGCCTACTTGTGACACTAATAAATAAACCTTAAACTTTATTGATTTGATCTGGTTCCCTCAGATTCCCACCTGGCAGTTTACATCAAAATTAATATTGGATACTCTCCAAATTCTCCTTTTAAAAAGCAATCTCACCCTTTAGGTGGTCCACACAAAAGACCCAAGTTAATTACAGGCATCTATTGGTAGCACATGAGTGCCACATATGTTTGCTGTTAGATACCTTTATAAGGAAAATAAGAATCATTATCATTCTGCAGATAGTCAACCTGGAAAATCCTCTTATTGTGTCCATATGTGAGTAACACAATGACATTCTAAGCAGCAGTACCAGGAGCTGCGTTTTTAAATCCCCTTCCAAGGCTGGAACCCAAAGTGCAGAGAATTAATGCCAAAGCTGAGTGCTGGTTCCCCAGCTCCACCTCGCCTCAGGCCACTTTCCACTTCAAGGGCAATTAAGGATGTCATGGTAGTTAGTGGATTATAGAATTCAAAGGGGCTTTCCAGCATGTCACAACAAAATAGCAACTGGCCTCCAACAGATTAGGGAGATTGGTGAGGCAGGAAGACAGCATTTGACCTCTTACTCCTATCAGTGCATTTGCTTTTGACTGCTAGCCAGCCCAAATTGCTGCATCCCAAAACTGTTCCGAGATGGTTCTGCTGTCTCTTCTGCTGAAAGCCAGCAGCCTTTCCCCACCAGGTATGCTGCAACCACTAACTGTACAGGAGCAATAAGACAGGTAAGAGCACCTGAAGCACAGGCACCAGAGTAGTGCCTATGGGTGAGTAGTTGAGTTTGAATGCAATATGGCATGATTTCTTTTATAACTGTAGTTTAGAATGTTTATTTGGTGGAGACTTTTAACATTGTCTTGTGCACAAAATCAGAAAAACCGTAGCATGATCAGGGAAGTTCAACATGCCAGCTGGGAATGCAAACTGTGAGGAATCATAGAATCCTTACAGTGCAGAAGGAGGCCATTCTGCCCATCAAGTCTACATTGACCCTCTGACAAAATGGGCGGGATTTTACAACCTTGCTTGCGCAAGACCGGAAATTCCAACCTGAGGTCAACAGACATTTCTGTTGTCTGCCCCTCACCCACTCCGATTCTGTGGAGGGCAAGTGTCTAACTCAGGCCCTCCACCTCACATTCCCATAACCCTGCATGTTTACCATGGCTAATACCTATACATCTTGGGACACTAAGGGCCAATCCACCTAACCTGCATATCTTTGGACTGTGGGGGGGAAACCAGAACACCCGGAGGAAACCCGTGGAGAACGTGCAAACTCCACGCAGACAAACATCCGAGGCTGGAATTGAACCCGGACACAATATCTGCAAAAAGATATAGGCAGGTTCAGTGAGTGAGCAACAAGTTCTTCGATGGAGTAGAATGTAGGGAATTATGAGGCTATTCACTTTGCCAGTATGAATAGAAAAACAATATATTTTTAAAAGGTGTGAAGCATTTAAACGTTGATGTTCAAAGAGATTTGGGTAATGTGTGAGGAGAAAGTAAACAAGTTGGGTTTGTATTCCCTGGAAGTTAGAAGGTTAACAGGTGATTTGTTTGAACTCTTCAGGATATTAAGGGGAACATATAGGGGAGTTGGGAGAAACTATTTCAGCTGGTTGAGTAATCTATAAGACTAGGGAGCATAGTATAAAAATTACAGACAGACCTATTACAGAAGGTTAGGGGACATGGAGTTAGGGGTAGAGTGTTAGCATGGATAGGGGATTGGCTGTCAATTAGGAGGCAGAGAGTGGGGGTTAATGGGTGCTATTCGGATTGGCAGTTGATGACTAGTGGAGTGCCCCAGGGGTCAGTGCTGGGGCCTCAGCTATTTACCACTTATATAGATGATCTGGAGGAGGGAACTGAGTGTATGGTGTCGAAATTTGCTGATGACACCAAGATTGGTGGAACGGCAAATTGTGCGGAGGGTGTGGAGAGTCTGCAGAGGGATCTGGATAGGCTGGGCGAATGGGCCAGGAACTGGTAAATGGAATTTAATGTTAGCAAGTGTGAAGTTGTCCACTTTGGTAGGAATAATGGTAGGAAGGACTATTACTTACGTGGCGAAAAACTGCAGCATGCGACGGTGCAGAGGGACCTCGGGGTCCTTGTGCATGAGTCGCAAAAACCCAGCCTACAGGTGCAGCAGGTGGTCAGGAAGGCTAATGGGATGCTGGCCTTCATAGCGAGGGGGATTGAATATAAAAGTAGGGAAGTCTTGCTGCAACTGTACAGGGCACTGGTGAGGCCGCAGCTGGAGTACTGTGTGCAGTTTTGGTCGCCGCACTTACGCAAGGATATTTTGGCCTTGGAGGGAGTGCAGAGGAGGTTTACTAGGCTGATACCGGAGTTGAGGGGGTTGAACTATGAGGAGAGGCTGAATAAACTAGGCTTGTACTCGTTAGAGTTTAGAAGAATGAGGGGAGATCTCATTGAGACATATAAGATGATGAATGGGATGGATAGGATAGAGGTGGAGAGGCTGTTCCCGCTCAGAAAAGACAGTAGGACTAGAGGGCACAGCCTCAAGATAAGGGGGGTGCAGTTTAGAACGGAGTTGAGGAGGAACTTCTTCACTCAAAGGGTGGTGAATCTCTGGAATTCTCTGCCCGTTGAAGTGGTGGAGGCTGCCTCGCTAAATATATTTAAGATGCGGGTTGATAGGTTTTTGATAGGCAAGGGGATTAAGGGTTATGGGGAGAGGGCGGGAATGTAGAACTGAGACACGACAGATCAGCCATGATCTTATTGAATGGCGGGGCAGGCTCGAAGGGCTAGATGGCCTACTCCTGCTCCTATTTCTTATGTTCTTATGAGTGAAGTTAGGAAACACTTCCTCATGAAAAGCTTGGTAAAAGTACCTTCTGCAAATAGTTCTTGATGCAAGATTGATTGTTAATGTTGAAACTGAAACTGATGGGTTTTTGTTAGCCAATGTTATTAAGGGATATGGCCAAATATGGGTGTGTGGAGTTAAGTCGCAGATCAGACAAGATTTCATTAAATGGTAAAACAGTCTAGAGATGGTAAATGGCCTCCTTTTGCTATATTTCTAAGAAGTCAACCAGGGACTAAGTTGTAAATGATTAAAGAGCCCTTAAAATGGTGGGGATGTAGGTTTCTTTCTGCTGCTGAACAGATGTTGAAGTGTGCGAGGTTAGGAGGTGACATTGGCTGGAATGTTGAGTTCCAAAATGGAACCAATGACTACAAAACTTCACTGCACAGCATGAACTGTCTGCTCTGCATACATCAGTTGGAGGCTCAATGGACCAATATGATATCCAGCATGATCACTCCTGAGCGTGTGCACGTGGATACCGCTCATAGATCCCAAAAATAGGTACTCGTGAGACTAATTTCTCACCCACATTCTTCCAAAATGAAAATTCACAGTAATTATCTTCAATATAACCTGTAATTACATTTTATTCATTTGGCACAATAAGAAAGTTGCTTAAGCTTGAAATGAACCTATATAGCTTTTCTCCATCACAATGGAATAATCTTTCACTCCTGTCTAACACAGTAACCACTAAAGTTTTGAGACGAGAAATTTAAGTTGAAAAGAAAAGTTATTGTTAGATTTTTCTTCCTCAAGTAAGGTACAAATCCTAATAATGAATATCTGATGCATTCTTTCATTTATTCAAATCAAAATCTTATGTGTGTTGCAGCAGGTAATGCAGATAAAATTTCTTCAGTGAATTTGTGTTATCTGTTTCAACCAAGTGTGAAATTAAAAAATTCACCCTCCAGTGCCTGGTATCAGTTTGGAAGCTTTTATTCAATCAAATGGCTATATACAGATCCTAAGACCATGCTAGGAAGCAACTGTTTATGGATAGAGTATGTTAGATATGAAGACTTAAAACCCCAATAAAACAAAACTAATGGTAAACAACATTACAACCTTGCTGGTATGTTTCTGAAAATCCTTCAGTCTATCCACTAAAAGGAAGGTAGTCAGTCTAGATTAATAAATTAGAATTTATTTTGTGTAGATGTATATTTCAAATAGTAAATTGTGAAAAATCACATTGAATTGAATGAGTAAGACGTTATCCCTCAATGGAAGATGCTTTGGTCAATAAAATCAGGGCGGTCTTAGGTTTGATGCTGTTTAGGAGATTTCCAGCAAATTGGTTTTGAGAATGTGTTATATGTTTAAGTCATTGCATGATTGCTTTAAGAAGTAGTCACATGATTTGATGGTGCTATCATTAAGGTATTCCACAGGCCCCTGTTTTAGTTTCATTTTTCACTCTGTACAGGCAACAGCTCTGACAATAAATCTGTTGTTGTTATTATGAATCTAGGTGTGCAAGCCACATCTTTTTTGTTTAGTTAAAACCCACAACCCCTAACATAGTTAGGACATTACAGAATGTTATAACTGTACCACTGTCTCATTATAATTGAATTAGGAAGGAAATAATTTAACCAGGTTAAGACCTAATAATTGTCATCCGGTTACCTCTGCCGGAAGTGTATGTCCATGGGTCTATGCCTAAAGATGCACTGGATTGTGACTGAATAATATACTGAGAGTGTCTAATGTTATGTATGAAGAATATCCACATTGTTAAAAAGTTACGTGGCTGAGAAGGCGTACTCCTCTTCCTAGCTTCTGGTGCCAGATGCTATAGAAACTAAAAGTAGGAATAGGCCATACAACATTCAAACCTGCTGTGCCATTCATTTTGATCATGGCTGATCATCAAATTAAGTATCCTGATCCACCCTTCCCCCCCCATATCCCTTGATCCCTTAAGTCCTAAGAGCTATATCTAATTTCTTCTTGTAATCAGACAATGATTTGGCCTCAGCTACATTCTGTGGCAGTGAATGCCATACATTCACCACCTTCTGGGTGAAGAAATTTCTCCTCACCTCAGTTCTAAAAGCTTTACCCCTTATAGTCAAACTATGACTCCTAGTTCTGGGTGCCCCTGCCATTGGGAACATTTTTTCTGAATCTACCCAGTCTAACCATGTTAGAATTTTATAAGTTTCTATGAGATCCCCTCTCACTCTTCTAAACTCCAGTGAATATAATCTTAATCGACTTAAAGTCTCCTTGTATTACAGACTGCCATCTCAGGAATCAGCCAGATAACTTCACTGTACTCCCTTTGTAGATAAGGACACCAAAACTGCACACAATAGTCCAGATGTGGCCTCACCAATACCCTACACATTTGCAGCAAAACATCCCTATACCTATACTTAAATCCTCTCGCTATGAAAGCCAACATATCATTTGCCTTCTTAACAGCCTGCAGTACCTACCCGCTTACTTTCAGTGACTGTTGCACAAGGACTCCAAGGTCTCATTGAGTATCCTCCTCTCTCAATTTACACCCATTCAAGTAATAAAAACTCTTTTGTATTATTGTTACAAAAATGGTTAACCTCACATTTATCCACATTATACTGCATCTGCCGTGCAGATATCCATAGACTCAGCCTGTCCAAATCACACTGAAGTATCTCTACCTCCTTCTCACAGCTCACCCTCCCACCCAACTTTGTCATATGCATTTATCTGGACAGCACTGTTTTACAGGACACATGCAGCCACTGCAACAAAGATTGAATTTCAACTGCAGGTGGAATGCGAGGTGAGGTTGGAGGTGAAGGCAGTGCAGCCTACAAGGACATGGTTGGGGAGGAGGCAATGTGGATAGGGGACTGTGCAATGAGTGGCGTGAGAAGGGAGATGGTGGAGGAAGGGCAAGGGTTCAGGACAGCAGGGAGAGGGGCAAGGATTTGGATGAAGATGATCAACAATTGAAGACAGAAGGCAGACTGAGAGGAGGGAAGCTGAACCCTGATAACATTGCATGAAGAGCTCACAACAATCGGGTCAATGTGATACCACATTGTTTATTGGAAGTGGAAGCACAAAAACCCCAGATGTGGTGGCTAGAAGTCCAAGTGGGGCAGGGCTGCCTCGCAGGTGATAAGTGCCAGCCTTTTCCTCTGGGTTGCGAACAGCCTGCACAATCTGGTGAAGACAGTAGGCTGGAGAGGGTGATGTGAGTGTGCTGGACTAGTGTTTAAACATGACACCAAGGGCTTTCAAACCCACCAGCCTCTGGCAGTTGTTTGAAAGAGCTGGCCCGCCAGCCTGTGCATTGTTAATGAGAATCTGGAGTGTGATCCTGCCATTCAGGCCAGTGGGAATGATGTCGTTGGAGCTGCTCGCTAATGGAGAATTCTTCCTCACTATATTTCCCATGGCTATCTGGAAGTTTCCATTCTTGACTTGGCCCTTGTCTTTCTTTTGATACTTCACACTCTCTGCTCTCAGCTGCCAAACTCTTTGCATTTCAGAACCATCTCTTTGCTCCAGTTTTTTTCCATTTGCCACAGCTTCTGTCTGCTTCTGATGTCGACAGCCATACTTTATACCTGAACTATCAGGATGGGGCTCTCCCAACCAGAGAAACCCCAAAGGTTCAGAACCCAAAATTTTCACCAGCCATCCTAAGTATCACAACCCTTACAACGATTCTGGACACCATCCCAGACTCCAACTTCCCTCAAGCACTCTTGCACTGTTAGACCTCGATCCTTTTAAAACCTCCCAGTCCAGTTCCCTAAAGTGTTCTCAAGTTTCAGATCCTAGATGTGAATGTCCATAGATGCTCAGACTAATGAATTGTTCCCAATTCCAGCATTCAGATTTTCTAAGTGTTTCTATATATTGCGTTCTCCCATCTCCAGATCTTTAAGAGTGCTTTCATTTTCCATATTTGCCTTCAAGTATGGCCCCTCAGATCCCAAGCTGCAAACTCCCCACCTCCCCAACCCCTGATTCACAATACCCACATTCCAGCTTCCCCCCGAATGATTTTAAACCGTAGTTGTTCCACCTTCCCAGGTATCTTTCACACAATTCAGTCCCAGGTATCTCCCTTATCCTTCAATGTCCGCCTCATTTTGTTTCTTGTCCGCAGACATTCCGAACATTCTCTGCCCGTTTATTCCAGCACTCTACCTTTGACCAAATCCATATGGAATGAATCTGTAAAACAAATATACACAGAGTGTGACTAAGAGAGTTGGAGAAAATAGAGGAAAAGAGAAATGTAGACAAACACTGAGAGAAAAATGTTGATGACACTAAATGATATGAATATCTCTGAGAGCCAAAAACAGAAGAGAATGGGTGAATTAAACTGACATGAAGAATGACTCAAAAATAATTAGCACTTTGGAAAGAACAGAAGGATGAGAAATATATTAAATTCATGAGCAATGCTACCAGCGATCATCTGTATGATGAAAATTGAAAGCTATCCAGTTCAGTTCAGGGATGCACATTATCCATTTTATTCAGCTGGACCATGGCTCAAACAACGCTTATACACAGTAATAAAGTGACTCAAATGTCAAGAGCAGATTCTCAATATTACAGATGACAAGAAAAAAGTTTAAAAGGGAAATTTTCATACTTCTTGTATGATCCTTGCCCACTCGACAGTGTGTGCAAGAATATTGCAGGCCTGATTTTCCAGCCACTAATTTTAATTAGCAGAAATTTGTAGGGATTGTGCTCATGGTTTACCAAATTGCATTCCCAGTAGCTGAGGTCCCACATCTCTTTCTAAATAGGGACAACATGGTGGCAGGGGCAGCACAGTGGTTAGCACTGCTGTCTCACAGTACCGGAGACCCAGATTCGATTCCTGGTTTGAGTCACTGTCTATGCAGAATGTGCACATTCTTCCCATGTCTCCGTGGGTTTCCTTTGGATGCTCCGATTTCTTCCCACAATCTGAAAGGCATGCTGGCTAGGTGCATTGGCCACCTTAAATTCTCCATCAATGTACCCGAACAGGTGCCAGAGTGTGGCAACTCGGAGAGTTTCATAGTAATTTCATTGCAGGGTTAATGGAAGCCTACTTGCTTAATAATAATAATCACTTTTATAATTGTTCTCCAAATTAAACGTGTTGTCTCAGGTACCTGTATATACCTAACTATACCTGCCTGGTAAGAAGTCTCATAATGCCAACAGGTTATTTGAAATTATGAGCTTTTGGAGCGCCGCTCCTTCCTCAGGTGATTCATCTGAGGAAGCAGCAGTGTTCCAAAAGCTCTTGATTTCAAATAAACCTGTTGGACTTTAACCTGGTGTGATGACATTTCTTACTGTGTTCATCCCAGTCTAATGCCAACATCTCCACATCATACCTGTCTGAACATTCATTATTCCAGTTCTCCTCAGGCCTCCTCCCTCATCCTTTTTTTCTGGACATTGATGACTGTATCGGTGCAACCGCCAACTCTCAGCAGGAGCTGGGAAATTCTATTGACTTTGTTTGAAATCTGCATCCTTCCCTCACCTTCATCTGGTCCATCTCTGATTCTTCCCTTCCATTTCTTGACTTGTCTGTCTCCCATTCTGGAGATAGACTAGCAATTAATATTTATTATGAACCCACTGGCTTTGTTTTCTTCACTCTCTCTAATGCCCTCATATTTTTCCTAAAATGGATGCTGTAGTCCTGGTCAAACAAAACCAGTGTTTTATACAAGTTTAACATGATCTCCTTATTGACTGAGGTGGGAATTTTGACAGATACTTGGACCATCATTCTTTTGGTTCATGCTAATTATTTTACACATACTGATACTCACCTGCATCTAACCCAATTACCTAACAAACCTATGTTCTCTTGAATTTAGTCATATTGAGCTGAATCTTGAGTTGGGGTAGTGCCAGAGGTGATAATGAATGATATATAGAACAGGTATCTACTCACCTCTGACCCACCCAGTTCTGGTTTTAACAGAGGCAGGATGAGGGACAGATGACCAACGTGTAGGATGCAGGCTGGCCATGTAATTATTATAATTAGGCTAATCCTTCATTTTAACAGTCATGTTATTTTTAACTACAGATGACTGGGTTTCCAGAGCCACTGGAAACTCAGCAGCTTAAAGGAGGCATTAAAGTCTGAATCCGTGAGCTAACTACAGCACTGCTTGTGGACCAGGAGGAGCTTTTTTCTACCCCAAGAAGCTAAACAGTAACCACCCAGAAACCAGCCAGCTGCTGACTGGTACAGCCTTGAGAGATTGGAGTATTGCCCACCACAGTCTTTCTCACCCCACTAATACAATTACCTGCTCTTATTGACTTTGGGCCTGTGACACAAGCTTCCAAGCTAAAAGATCTTCAAGCATGTCAATTTAAAGCATTCTGCATGATATTTGGGCAACCCATTTTTCCAAGTTTCCCAGTCTCACAGTGTGATGGCACAGAACTCGTCTTCAGGTTAAAATCCATAAAAACTAATAAGAGGACCAGGTATAGGCCATTTGGCCCCTTGAGCCCGCCTCGCCATTCAGTAAAATCATGGCTGATTGGATTGTAGCCTTAACTGTCTTTCCTGTCACCCATAATTCATAACTCCCTTGTCAATCATAAATCTGTCTCACTCTCTAACTCAGCTTTGAATATAGTCAAATATTCAGCTTCAAACACCAATAACCTATTGAGAGAAGAAATTCCTCTTCAGGTTCATCATAAATGTGAGACCATAACGGGAAACATCTTCTAAGCATCTTCCCTGTCAAGGCACCTCAGAATCTTACATGTTTCAATAAGATTATCTCTCAGTTTTTTATAATCAAATGTGTATAGGCCCAACTAGCTAAACCTCCCTCATAAGACAAAAGCCTCATTCTAGAAAACAGCCTACCTTTATCTGAACTTCTTCCAATGCTCCCTTTAGATCACTCTTTAGGTAAGGTGACCAAAACTCTATACAGTGCCTTAGGTATCTTAGCAATGTGCAATATGGCAGGACTTCCCTGAATTTTATACTCCATTCACCTTGCAATAAAGGCAGGAATGTGGAGTTGAGGGTTATCATATCAAATCATCCAAGATCTCATTGAATGACACAGAAGAACCGATGGGCCAAATGGCCTACTTTGGTCAACTGTGGTGGCATGGTGGCACAGTAATTAGCACGACTGCCTCACAGCGCCAGGGACCTGGGTTCAATTGTGGCCTTTCTGTACCACAATTTCTGTGGCACCTTATCAAATGCCTTTTAGAAATCCGAATTTACCACATCAAATGATTCCCCTTCATCCACCCTGCTGTTACATCTGCAAAGAGCTCTAATAAATTTGGCAAATGCAATTTCTCTTTCACAAAACCATGTTGACTCTGTCTAATTATATTATGATTTTATAACTGCTCTGCTACTACCTCTTTAATATTGGATTTGAGCATTTTCCCAATGACAGGTGTTAGGCTAAGTCACCTACGGTTTCTTGCTTTTTGTAAGCATAGGTATTACATTTGCAGTTTTTCAACCACCTGAGTCTTTTCCTGGATCCACCCCTTGTTTCTCATTACTTGACTGCCCCTTATTTTGGTATCACCTGAAGTTACAAAAAAATTGCTTGTAAAATTGCTTACGGTCATGATACCTCAAATTCTACAATTCTTAACCGTAGCTTTCAAACTGTTAGTGTTGAATCTTGACAAAGCTGCCTGAAAATCAAATTTTTATTATTCTCAGCAATGATGTCAAAGAACTTCAACAAGTTAGTTCAGCATGGCCTCCTGATGTGAGTTTGCTCAGAATTTGGTTTAAGAAGCTGTACTTTTCTAAGTTTTCCCATGCCAGATCTTTGAAAGTAGTTTCAAAGACTTTCCCTATAACCAATATTAAACCTCGTCACAAACTGAAAAATAAACAGTTTACTGCCTTGGCGTATTTGCTAAATAAATGAGGTGCTGGGAGACTTGCATATAAATTTCTCCATTTCAATCAACTTTCAGGCAAGACCTTAAGCTTGATGCTCGAATTTGTGTTCCAAGTACCAAGAGAGACAATATATAGTTCTTGAAAGGACCAATGGAACCGCCCCCAAATGGTAAGTTTGTCTCTGAAGACGTTTATAGAGTGAGAAGGAACGAGAGCCTCCTCCAAGCCCCACAGCAGTCTCCAGCCTCATTACCACCAGCAACATCCTTCTCCCATCAAATCCCAGCTTCCAAACATTCCCCACCACTCAACAACTGGCTTTACCTGCCATCTTGCCATGTGCAATCAACAACTAACTGGGCTGGGAGATACAGTAAAATAGTCTTTTGCACCTGCTGTTCATCCAAAAATAACCAGTGCCACAAAACTGAAATTGCCCTCATAACTGTATACAGATTTGGTCTCCTTACCTAAGGAAGGGTATACTTGCTAAGAAGCAATAAAGGTTACCTAGATTGATTCCAGGGATTATCCAATGAGATTGAATAGAATGACCTTTATTTTCTGGACTTCAGCAGAATGAGATGTGGTCCCACTGAAGTATATGAAATTCTGAGAGGGTTTTACAAAATAGTTACTGGGAGGCTGTTTTTCCTGGCTGGGGATCTAGAACTAAGTAGGAATGTGGAGTGGAGGAGAAATTATCTAAGGTTATTGCTGAAAACAAGAAACATGCTGTTTAAGTTTTTCACCTTACTCTCATCTGGACAAATGCGAAAATACCAAATTTCAAAGGAACGACAGTTTATACTACATGGGAAAGGGTGCTGATTGGTTGGCAAGTGGACTTTGATTGGTTGATGCTTTACCATGGAGAATGTACCAGGGAACAATTATCCCCCAAGCTTTTGTTTAAATTCATAATAGGCAAGTCCACTCTGATTAGCTGAGACTTTGCCATGGGGAATACACCAGGAAACATTTGTCCCAATCCTTTTGCTTAAATGGAAAAGTTGCAATGCCTGGACATATTCTTTTGTTTTGTTAAGGACAGGTCCCTATATATGAAAATAAGTGGTATCTAGCAAATGTAAATGAGCCATATCACGAGCTCAACTGACAATCTAAAATTGGTTGTCAGTTTAATTCTCAGCACACTTGGGATTTTTCAGTTGGAATCATTGGACTTAATGTGACATTATTTGGCACTTTTTTCACGAGCATGAGCTAGTTGACTATGGTCATAACTCAGCCTATTGTGAACAGCAAAAAGGACCCTGTGTTTAATGCAGTCTAGCAGACCAGTTACTGGGACATATGACCTACATATCCGCTATCACACTAGCATTGAAATTTATATACCGCACTATTCATTTGTGTAGTAGGCACAAATTCTGCACTACCAGGTGACTAATTGTCTAAGAATAAAAGTAAGACTATTTCGGGCTGAGGTACATTACACTGCTAATAGTTAGTTGGTGAAGGAAGAAACTAGAGCCAATCTATTCTTGAAATAGATGTATTCACAGAGAGAAACATATATCTCCTGACTCTAATCCACTCAGTAAGTGGCTCTTTATACTCTTGTGAGATTTTTATATACTCTTCTGAGCCACAATATATGTGCTCAAGTAACCATCCAATTAGTGCCATTTACCTGAATATACTTTACCTGAATTGACACAATTAACCAGATGAGGAAACATTTCTTCTCTCAGAAGAATGTGAATCTTTGAAATTATCTCAGGGGGCTGTATATACTCAGTTATTGAATATATTCAAGATTGTGATTGATAGATTTAGGGGCATTAAGAGAATCAAGGGATATGGGGACAAGACAGGAAAGTGCGCCTTCCATGCTCACTGGGCACCACAGGGGCTAGAGTGTATTATCAATCCCTTTAGTCAAATTTTAGTTTAACATTTTAAATTTCCTTTCTACTTTGCCTTTTTTTGGGTGATTCCCTTCATTTTGGGAGTTGTTCCTTTTCATTTGTCCCTTCAGCTAATTTGATTTAGTTTAATTGTTTTATCTAAAAGATTGACAGGAAAGTGCAGTTGATGTCGAAGTCCAGTGCGGATGACAATGATGATTAAACTATGACAATGTCCAAACTTCACTTTTGTTTATGTTGCAGTTTAATAGCAGAGTGGGCTACCAAGGACACTTTTGCTCCTATTTCTCAAGAAAAACTATAGCCAGTTTGCTGCAACTAATTTGATTAGAGCATACATGCTGCACAAAGTTCAACAGGAATTAGTCAGACTGTAGAACAGCTGCTTAAAAGCAATGTGGGGCATACAGCTTTAATGTGAGCCTCAAGCCAATGACAAAGGGGAACATGTGGCTGACTGTGCTCACACAGAACTCCAAGCTATTGATACCTGAGAGCAGTAAGAACCTTTGGACATCGATGTCAAAAAAGATAAGTGACAAAAGCTTATTTTACATCAGAAAAGGGGTGTTAACAAAACAATTTGGATAATTTGTGATTTTGCTAAAATCTCCAAGATGAATTTGGAGGGCAATATTACTTTCAATAAAGATTTGTGCTGGAATTCTTTAGTCTCTTACACCCCACTACTGCTACCAGTGTGAACGGAGCATTTGGCATTCAGCCAAATCTCCATTCACAGCAGAGGGACTGGATAATCTCAGTTGCGGGCAAGGTGGGAAAATTCTGGCCAGGATCAATCAGACAATTTCTAAGCCTGAAGAGCAATTTGCTGGATTTTCATTCAAAAGGCAGGTAGTGAGAATCCAGACATTTCCTGGCTAGATGCAACCACCCTGGGAAAAGGTGTCTTCAAAGGTCCGATTTTCATTTTTGGAAGGGTGGGGAGGGTGCATACTGGAGTTGGGTCGGTATCCCTGGACATAAATCACAGGTATTCACAGGAGTTACTGAATCAGTTACCAACCCTCACATACCTTTACCCTTCATTACCCACCCCCCATGCCCCATTCATGCCTACTTAGGCCTCCCATGGCACCTCATACCCCTCATACCAGCCTATAGCCTTCCACCCACTCCAATGGCCTCTTAGAAAGTCCAGACATCCATTAGTCTGTTGAAACATAAGGCAGCATATTGCTTAATTGACAAGTTTTTTTCTTAGATATATTTTGTCAGTTGCTCGATGTTCATTTACACATGATAAAGAGGTCAAAAATGCTTGTAGGTTCTGCTTTTCTGCATTAAAGGTCTGCTCTATTTACATATTATTGGAGTTGCAGTAACATAAAGTTTTAGTGAAAGTTATGGATGACGGTTCTTTACATTTTTCCGCAAATGCCAGTGCTGCTATAGGGCCCACTTCTGTACGCAGTGTACGCTGAGTGATTGGGCATGGAAGTTCTATGAACATAAGAAATAGGAGCAGGAGTAGGCCATCTAGCCCTTCGAGCCTGCCCCGCCATTCAATAAGATCATGGCTGATCTGAAGTGGCTCAGTTCCACTTTCCCGCTTTCTCCCCATAACCCTTAATTCCCTTGTCTACCAAAAACCTATCTACCCGAGTCTTAAATATATTTAGCAAGGTAGCCTCCACCACTTCAACTGGCAGAGAATTCCAGAGATTCACCACCCTTTGAGTGTAGAAGTTCCTCCTCAACTCCGTTCTAAACTGCGCCCCCCCCCTTATCTTGAGGCTGTGCCCTCTAGTCCTGCTGTCCTTTCTGAGCGGGAAGAATCTCTCTACCTCTACCCTATCCATCCCTTTCATTATCTTATACATCTCAATAAGAACCCCCCCTCATCCTTCTAAACTCCAACAAGTACAGACCCAGTCTATTTAGCCTCTCTTCATAGTCCAACCCCCTCATCTCCGGTATCAGCCTAGTGAACCCCCTCTGCAGTCCCTGCAACGCCAAAATATCCTTGCGCAAGTGCGGCGACCAAAACTGCACACAGTACTCAAGCTGCGGCCTCACCAATGCCCTGTACATTTGCAGCAAGACCTCCCTACTTCTATATTCTATCGCCCCCCCCCCACTATAAAGGCCAGCATCCCATTCGCCTTCTTGATCACCTGCTGCGCCTGCAGACTGGGTTTTTGCGACTCATGCACAAGGACCCCCAGGTCCCTCTGCACCGTAGCATGCTGCAGCTTTTCGCCCTTTAAATAGTAATCCCTCCTACTATTATTCCTGCCAAAGTGGATAACCTCACACTCGCTAATATTGTACTCTATCTGCCAGGTCCTCGCCCACTCGGTCAGCCTGTCCAGATCCCTCTGCAGACTTTCCACACCCTCCGCACAATTTGCTCATCTTCATGTCATCAGCAAATTTCGTCACCCTACACTCAGCCCCCTCCTCCAGATCATCTATGTAAATGGTAAATAGCTGAGGCCCCAGCACCGATCCCTGCGGCACTCCACTAGTCACCAACCGCCAATCAGAGTAGCACCCATTGATACCAACTCTCTGCCTCCTATTAGACAGCCAATCCTCTATCCACGCTAACACCTTATCCCCAACTCCATGCCCCCTAACCTTCTAAAGCAACCTTTTGTGCGGGACCTTATCAAACGCCTTTTGAAAATCGAGAAACACCACATCCACCGGTTCCCCTCTGTCTACCTCACTAGTCACATCCTCATAGAATTCCAATAAATTCGTCAAACACGACTTCCCCTTAACGAATCCATGCTGCATCTGCTCTATCAAACAATTCTTCTCTAGGTGCCTCGCTATTTCTTCTTTGATGACGGATTCAAGCATTTTTCCAACAACAGACATTAAACTAACCGGCCTATAATTCCCTGCCTTTTGCCTGCTACCTTTTTTAAACAGCAGTGTAACATTAGCTGTTTTCCAATCTTCCGGCACTTCCCTGGAATCCAGCGAAGTTTGGTAAATAATTACTAAGGCATCCACCATCACCTCTGCCATTTCCTTCAGAACCCTGGGATACATTCCATCCAGTCCTGGGGACTTGTCCACCATCAATCCTGCTAGTCGATCAAACACTACCTCTCTAATGACAGTAATCGCATTCAGGCCCTCAACTCCTACCATCCTTCTGTCTTTAATATCCGGCAAACTATTCGCGTCCTCCTCCGTGAAGACCGAGGCAAAAAACTTACTTAAGGCCTCAGCCCTTTCCTCATCTCCCACCACTAAATCCCCCTCCTCATCCTCTAAGGGCCCAACATTCACTCTAGCCAGCCTCCTCCTCTTTATATATTTGTAAAAACTCTTATTGTCCTTTTTTATATTTAGTGCTAGTTTAGCTAGCACTGAAACTCCACCCTTGTAATTGGACAGTGTGTCAGCCTGACACACACTGAGATATTCCACAAAATAACTCAAGTGAAAACAGATGTAACATGCCACATGTACTCTATGATGTACTCTATGTATTGGCATGAAGGGTAGGAGGGGCCATGAGAGTAGTTGGCAGACATGAGTTGGCATAGAAGATACATTGGGGATAAGTGGGAGGGCATGGGTTAGCCTGGGGAGCATGTGTTAGATCTTTTGAAGTTATCTTTCAAAAGGTTCCAAGATATTGCATTGACTGTGGCGGGACCATAAGATCCTGACACCAGCCAATGATGAGCCACCTCCCGCCACGAGGATCCCATCTGTCAATAAAAAGATCACAGCTGGAATTTTACTGCCACGCCCACCCCGGAATTTGGGTGGGCATGGCTTGCAGAACAGAATTCTCCATTGGCCTCGGGCGGGATTTTACGAGCCTCGCCTGAGTGAGGTTGTAAAATACCAGTACACATCTTGGAAGTGGAACATTTACAAACTGGATTTGTTTTTTGTAAGCCACTAAGTAGTCTTGTGAAAAGGGCACTTGTTTAATATCGCCAAGGCTGTCAAGTTTAAATGCTGGTGAAATTCAGTGCAGCAACCTCCCATCATCGAGTACATGTGGCATGTTACATCTGTTTTCACTTGAGTTATTTTGTGGAATATCTCAGTGG
This sequence comes from Carcharhinus amblyrhynchos, assembly GCF_965287045.1. Taxonomy (NCBI): domain Eukaryota; kingdom Metazoa; phylum Chordata; class Chondrichthyes; order Carcharhiniformes; family Carcharhinidae; genus Carcharhinus; species Carcharhinus amblyrhynchos. The sequence goes on along the minus strand of NC_137331.1, from coordinate 79,711,346 downwards.
GTGTCAGGCTGACACACTGTCCAATTACAAGGGTGGAGTTTCAGGCTCACTCAAATGTTGCTGTTTCCCATTGACGGAATCAGTGAGCAGCCGTATTGTCAAATATGTTGACAGAACTGATGGTTCCTTTTAAAACCTATGCATTTTTTTATCTGTACAGATATCAAAAAGCCAAGGGCTCAAAAAGCAACATTAATGGCACCAAAATTTGAGCACCGGCCAAAACAAAATGACTTCAACTGCAAAATCTTACACATTGAAACTCGTACAGAAACGTGGTTCATTAGCCATAGTGTGCACATGATACCATTCCTTTTTTAGTACAATATTATAATAATATAGATAGATCACTGGTACAGTGAGCCAAGCACAACACCAGGATGCACAGTAATTGTAATGCAGCATGTGTCTGGTCAAACATAATATCGTAAAATCCCGCCCGAGGCCAATGGAGAATTCCGATCTGCGAGCCACGCCTGAACCAATTCCAGGACAGGCGTGGCAGTAAACTTCCAGCTGTGATTTTTTTTTATTGATGTTATGTTTCATTAACGTTTCTATTAAGCAGAAACACATTGGTTTAGTTTGTTGCAAGCTAGTGGCACGTTGGAGTGGAAGGTGGGGCAGGGAATCCAATAAAAAAATGACAAAACAAAACAGATCAAAAAATATGCATTGCACCCTTGATATACAATCCTCACTGGAGTCATTCTTAACAGCATAGGAATGTGAAAATGTACCAGGCAGGAAAATATACTTATAGTCAATCATGACCCATAATCAGTGATGTAAAGGTACTTGGTGGATCTAAATCTTCTTGCCCACTTTTTCCTGTTTGGCGTCACAAGGACCCAAAATCCTAACCAACTGTGTTTAAGATAGACAAGCATTGTCATATTGGAGGCATAGAATTTCCATTAAAGGCTTGAATGACCAACCTATCTTGTTGGAGCAGATTGGTCACTCAACCCTTGTCCCATTTGTGTTAAGATCAAAAGTAGCTGAGTTCAGGGAAGTTTGGGTTCCTATTTTGTATTTTTAACATTTTAACTTCCCATATGATCCAAATCAATATATGTTTGGCAGGGGGCATGGATCGAAATTACCTCTGGTATTGCTCATACCCTTCAGTTTCTTACTTTGCTAAATATCTGTTGAGGTCAACTTGAAATTTGCTATCACTCTCTGCTTCTGCCTCCCTCCTTCCTGAATACGATGTTTTGTTTATCTGCCACACTTTGTGTAAAGTAGTTAAACTGTGTAATCTCCCTTCTTTGATCTTCATTCATGGCCTCTGATTGTATGTGCTGTGGAAGATTGTTTTTGTCAGCTTCAGGACATTTTGTTATTGCCAATTATTAACAGTGGTGAACAGCAGGTTCACTCATTGAGTCATGAAATTTGCATTAAAGTGATATTGTACTTCATAATTCAAACTCTAGAGATACACTGTTAGGGGAAATAACACATCATATCTATTATAGAGAAATGGTAATACAGTCCATTGTGAAGAAAGTGACATTGATATAACAGCAAAATATATTGATTCAGAATATCAGTGATGAACAATACTAATATCAATTTCAAGTAATGGTTGGCATTTTTATGTTAATAAGATTTAACCTCAGAACTGGTTATTAAATAGTGACTGACCTATTTTTCTGTTATATTTTAATACAGCATCATCGCATATTCCTTACCTGTGTTTGCAAAGACAGAGAGGAGTCATACAAAACTCGTCTGTAAGGAACTGATATGGAAAAGTAAATTAGGTAGGCAACCTTTTTCTAATTAACTGCATTTATTTTGTCTTTCTCTAGTGAAATGTATATTTTACCATTACTATTATAGGCAACAGGAATGCTGAACAGCCTGAGGTGTATCTTTTTCTATTAAAAATAGTTGTACAATGATTGAGGAAGAAAATTATACTGAAACAAAGCTTGTTTGAGTTAATTTCTTTGAAAATGCTATATATTTATATTTCAATCCTGTTTGCCACCCTTTTGCAATGCACCACTGCCCAACCAAGAGACGAGGCAGATTAGGTTTTCCCTGTCAAATTCCCTTTCTACTTTGGAATAATTACTAGCTGCTTGATGAAAATATGGGTTGACTGCCTTTAAAATTCCCCTTCCCCTCCTCAACAACAGACCTTTTGGAGGGGGGTGGGGGGTGGGGGGCGTGCTGAATTTGAATCATGGAATCCCTACAGTGCAGAAGGAGGCCATTCGGCTCATCGTGTCCATACCAACCACAATCCCACCCAGAACCTATTCCTGCAACCCCACGCGTTTACGTTGCTAAGCTTCTGACACTAAGGGTCAATTTTAGCATGGCCAATCCACACAGTCATGGGGAAAAAGTGTAAACTCCACACAGGTAGTCACCCAAGGCTGGAATTGAACCTGGGACCCTGGTGTTGTGAGGCAGAAATGCTAATCACTGTGCCACCATGCCACTCTAGGACTTTTCCCATTCAATACCGTAACTTTATGGAAACTCTGTTGAAGGAACAACTGGGCCTGCATTTGTACAGTGCCTTTCAATATGCTTTATGGCTAATGAAATATTGTCTAAAATGTTGCAATATAGGAAATTTAACAGCCAATTTACACACAGCAAAGAATCAATGTAACAATTGGCAGGTAATTATTTGTCAGTGATGTTGGCTAAAAGATAAATATTGGCCACCTAAGAGGATAGTTGCCTTAGATTTAATGTCTTACCTGAAAAGTTTGGTCTCCAGCAATACAACGCTACTCAGCCTCGTTTTGTGCTCGGGCAACTGAAGAGGTATTTAACCTTCAACCTTTATGTATACGTACCCACTTAAACAGGGTCTCTGCAATCTCCTCTGAAGTTACTGTAAGGAGTCAGAGGAATTTGCCTCCTCTGATTAGTTTGTCACCACCTCCTGAATGATATCTGGTAATTATTGTGTCTGGGGCTCCACCCAAAGACTTTCAATCAATTCACAGAACCACTGAATCAAAACCTGATGGAATTTTAGAACATCGGTTTTTTGTTCACTGATAATACGCAAACCTTATACGATTCACAGCTTCTCCCACTTATTCCTGTAACAAACTTAGAAGTCTATCTGATCGTTTAAGAATTCTGAATAAATTTTGGGTGATAAAAAGAAACAATACTTTAGGTTTGTGGTAGTATGAGCAAATGTAATGGAATATTGAGGGCATAGTAAAGTAAAATCCCCAAAAGTCATTAAAAATCAAGTGTCATTGATGACATCGCTTTTTAAATAATTATGCAACATTGTAAATTCATTTTGTTCTTCAATTTATTATTAATAATAATTTAACATAGCATTACATAGTATATGCAGCACAGAAACAGGCCATTTGGCCCAACCAGTCCATGCTGGCATTTATGTTCCACTCGAGCCTCTTCCCATTTTTGCTTCATTGAGAGCTTTAATTGTAACCCTCTATTCACTTCTCTGCAAAAGGCCCAAGAGTATTTCAAGATAATCAGGTTCTTCCCTGGACAGTGTCAGGTCTCCCACTTAATTACAGCTGAAGTAGAGTGGAAACCGCGCACTCAAGGACTCCTGGCTAGCTAGAGGCCAGCAGTTCTGCGGCACCACCAGGAGCAATATCCACAGCCAGTATTGTACTGGGGCCTACCCTGAGAACCATAGAACCCCCTAAAGTGCAAAAGAGGCCATTTGGTTCATAGAGTCTGCACCAATTCTCCAACAGAGCATCCCACCCTGGCTGTCTCCCCCACCCTATCCCCGTAACCCCATACATTTACCATGGCTAATCCATGGAATTGGCACATCTTGGGCCACTAGTGGACAATTGAACATGGTCAATTTACGCAACCAGCACATCTTTAGACTGCGGGAGGAAACCGGAGCACCCAGAGGAAACCCATCCAGACATGGGGAGAACATGCAAACTCCACACAGACAGTTTCCTGAGGTCGGAATTGATTCCAGGTCCCTAGAGCTGTGAGGCAGCAGTGCTAACCACTTGCCACCGTGCCACCCCAAATCGATGATGGATTCTCCTGTGACAGTTAAATGGGGGTACGTTGGGATTCCCAGGGCGTAGAAGGGTACAATCAGTGGAAGAGAGCAGGTCAACTGCAACAGTGGGCAGGTGGCTTTTTGTGAGGTCTCCCTTCCAGCTGCCAGGTCCTTCAATCAAGTAAAGTGTGCGATTGTTAAAACACCTCTCCCCCCACCACCCGCCACCTCCCCCTCCATAGAAGTCTACAGGTAAACTCAATGGTGAATTCCCAGCCTGCTACATAGGTTGGTCAAATATTAATGGTGTACAAGAGGTTCAGGGAATTAGGAGATGTTAAAGATCTTGAGGAGTATAAGGACTGTAGGAAGGAACTTAAAAGGGAAATTAGGAGAGCCAGAAGGGGTCATGAGAAGACCTTGGCGGGTAAGATTAAGGAGAATCCCAAGGCCTTCTATAAATATGTGAAAGGTAAAAGGATAAGAAGAGAAGGGATAGGACCTATAAAAGGTGAGGGGGGAAAGGATTGTGTGGAACCAGAAGAAATGGCAGAGGTGCTTAACGAGTACTTCGCCTCAGTATTCACAGTGGAAGCCGATCTGGGAGATTTTGTTATGGATTTGCAGCAGAAGGAAAGGATTGAGTACGTGAATATTAAGGAGGAGGATGTGTTGGAACTTTTGAATTCTATCAAGGTAGATAAGCCGCCTGGACCAGATGGGATGTACCCCAGGATACTGTGGGAGGCGAGGGAAGAGATTGCAGAGCCCCTGGCGATGATCTTTGCGTCGTCAATGGAGACGGGAGAGGATCCGGAGGATTGGAGGATTGCGGATGTAGTTCCTATTTTCAAGAAAGGGAACAGAGATAGCCCGGGAAATTACCGACCAGTGAGTCTGACCTCAGTGGCTGGTAAGCTGATGGAGAGGCTTCTGAGGGACAAGATTTACGAACATTTGGAGAGGTTTGACATGATCAGGAATAGTCAGCATGGATTTGTCAAGGGCAGGTCGTGCCTTACAAGCCTAGTTGAGTTCTTCGATAATGTGACTGAACACATTGACGAAGGAAGTGCCGTGGACGTGGTGTACATGGACTTCAGCAAGGTGTTTGATAAGGTCCCCCATGCAAGACTTCTTGAGAAGGTGAGAGGGCATGGGATCCAAGGGCCTTTGGCCTTGTGGATTCAGAACTGGCTTGCCTGCAGAAGGCAGAGAGTGGTTGTGGATGAGGCTTTTTCTGAATGGAGGTCAGTCACTAGCGGAGTGCCTCAAGGATCTGTTCTGGGACCCTTGTTGTTTGTCATTTTCATAAATGACCTGGATGAGGAAGTGGAGGGATGGGTAAGTAAGTTCGCTGATGACACTAAGGTCGGTGGTGTTGTGGATGGTCTGGAAGGATGGCAAAAGTTGCAGCAGGACATAAATAGGATGCAGGACTGGAGAAGTGGCAGATGGACTTCAACACGGATAAATGTGTAGTCGTCCATTTTGGCAGAACCAATGGGATGAACGAGTACACTATCAAGGGCAGAAGTATGAGTAGTGTTGAAGAGCAGAAAGATCTTGGGGTCCGGGTCCACAGGACTCTTAAATCGGCCTCGCAGGTGGAGGAGGTGGTCAAGAAGGCGTATGGTGTACTGGCCTTCATTAATCGAGGGATTGAGTTTAGGAGTCGGGAGGTAATGCTGCAACTTTATAAGACCCTTGTCAGGCCTCATTTAGAGTATTGTGCGCAGTTCTGGTCGCCTCACTATAGGAAAGATGTAGAAGCTATTGAGAGGGTACAGAGGAGATTTACAAGGATGTTGCCTGGACTGGGAGGCATGCCTTATGAAGTTAGGTTGAGGGAGCTGGGACTCTTTTCCCTGGAGAGACGAAGGTTGAGAGGCGACCTGATAGAAGTTTACAAAATGTTGAGAGGAATAGATAGGGTGGACTCTCAGAGGCTATTTCCCCGGGTTGAAATGGTTGTTACGAGAGGACACAGATTTAAGGTGCAGGGAGGGAAGTTCAGAAGTGATGTTAGGGGTAAGTTTTTCACTCAGAGGGTGGTGAGTGAATGGAATCGGCTGCCGTCAGTGGTGGTGGAGGCGAACTCGCTGGGGTCTTTTAAAAGACTTCTGGATGAGTATATGGGGTTTAATGAGATTGAGGGTTATAGATAGGTCTGTAGGTTGGTAGGTGTTGATGTGATCGGCGCAACTCGTGGGCCGAAGGGCCTGTTTGTGCTGTAGTGTTCTATTTAATATGCTCATTTGGCCTCTGGGCCAAAGCCTTCTTGTCCTGGACTTAATCTGGGGGAGCTGGTTAGGCTGCAGGGTCATCACCCTCTTCCCACAAGAACAGGAAGCATTTGGCCCCTCAAACCAGGTCTGGCATTCAGTAAGGTCATCGTTAATCTAGCTGTGGTCTCAACTCCACCTTCTTGCCTGTCCTGCATAACTCTTCACTTCTTTGTCAATCAGAAATCTGTCTAACTCAGCTTTGAATATATTCAATGACCCAGCCTCCACAGCTCAGTGAGGAAGAGAATTTCACAGCCAAGTAACCTTCTGAGAGAATCTTAAATGGGAGACCCCTATCTTTAACCTGTGTCGCTTTGATCGAGACTCCCTCACAAGGGAAAACATCCACTCAGCATCCATCCTGTCAAGACCCCTCTGCATTATAAGTTTCAAAAATATCACCTCTCATTCTTCTAACCCCTAATGGGTATAGTCCCAACCTTCTCACCCTTTCCTTATAAGATAACCCTTCATCCCAGGAATCAGTCAAGTGAATCTTCTCTGAACTGCTTCAAATGCAATTATATCTTTTCTTAAGCAAGGAGACCAAAACTGTAAACAGTACTCCAGATCTGATCTTACTAAGGCCCTCTACAGCTGTAGAAACAATTCTCTACTTTTATAACCGATTCCCCTTGCAATAAATGCCAACATTCTATTTGACTTCCTAATCACATGCTTCATTTTCACACCAAACTTTTGTTTTTTATGTACTAGGGCATCCAGATCACTCAGTGCCACCATTTTTTCAAACTCTCTCCATTTAAATCTACTCTTCCTGCCAAAGTGGACGAGTTTACATTTTTCCACATTAAACTCCAACTGACAACATTTTGCCCACTCATTTAACCTATCTCTATCCCTTTGCAAATTCCTTATGCGCTCTTCACAACTTATTTGCCTACCTGTCTTTTCTGCAGAAACCAAGAAACTACAGGTCAGTAAGTTAACATCTATCACAGGGAAAATGCCGGAATCTATTATTAAGGAGGTTAAAGCAGGGCACTTAGAAGCCTTAATGCAACCAGACAGCAACAACATGCTTTTGTGAAAGGGAAATCGTGTTTGATTAATTTATTAGAATTCTCAGGAAGTAACAAGCAAGGTGAATAAAGGGAAACGTCTGTTGGATTTTCAAAAGGCTTCCAAGAAGGTGCCACATCAAAGGTTACCTCACAAAACAAAAGCTCATGGTACAGGCAATAACATATTAGCATGGAGACAGAATTGGTCAGCTAACAGAAAGCAGAGAGTACGGATAAAATCATTGAACATAGGAGCAGGAGTAGGCCATTTGGCCCTTTGGGCCTGTTCCACCATTCATCATGATCATAGCTGATCATCTAACTGATCCCACTTTCCCCCCCCATATGCTATACCCCAAGAACTATATCTAATTCCTTCTTGAAAACATAAAACATTTTGGCCTCAGTTACTTTTTGTGGTAGTGAATTCCACTGGTAAAGAAAGTTATTCTCATCTCAGTCCTAGAAGGTTTACCCCATATCCTTAGAATTGACCCATGGTTCTGGACATTCACCATTAGGAACATCCTTTTGATTTAGTTTATTACTGTCACATGTATTCATATATAGTGAAAAGTATTGTTTCTTGCGCTATACAGAAAAACATACTGTTCATAGAGTACATAGAGGAGAAAGATGCAGAATATAGTGTAATAGCCATAGCTAGAGTGCATAGAAAGATCAGCTTAATATATGACAGGTCTATTCAAAAGCATAATGGGGGCAGGGAAGAAGCTGTTCTTAAGTCAGTTGATATGTGATAATTTGCAGATGATACAAAGTTGAGTGGGAGGATGAGCTGTGAGGAGGATTCAGAGATGCTTCAGCGTGATTTGGACAGGCTGAGTGTGAGGGCAGATGCATGGCAGCTGCAGTATAATGTGGATAAATGTGAGGTTTTCCACTTTGGTAGCAATAATAGGATGATAGATCATTATTTCAACGGGTGTAAGTTGAGAGACGTGGATACTCAGCGAGATCTTGGTGTCCTCGTACATCAGTCACTGAAAGTAAGCGTGCAGGTACAGCAGGCAGTAAAGAAGGATCTTATATGTTCCAATAAGGTCATCTCTCATAGGATATATCCCTCATCCCAGAAATCAGCTGAAGATTCACTCGACTGATTTCTGAGATGAGGGATTTATCCTATAAGGAAAGGTTGAGCAGTTTGGGCCTATAGCTGTTGGGCTTTAGAAAAATGAGAGGTGATCTTATTGGAACATATAAGATCCTGAGGGGACTTGGCAGCATAGGTGCTGAATGGATTTTTTTTTTGTGTGCGAGAGACAAGAACAAAGGAAGAAAGTTTAAAAATAAGGGGTCTCCCATGTAACATTGTTGAGGAGAATTATTTTTTCCTCAGAGGGTCGTTAGTTGGATGCAATGCTCTTCGCAAAGAGCAGTGGAGGCAGGGTTATTGAATATTTTAAAGGGCGGGTCAGGTGGATTTTTGATTGACAAGAACGTCAAAGGGTACAGAGAGTAGTCAGGAAAGTAAAGCTGAGATCACATCCAGATAGTTATCGACAGGAGGGATAGGCTCGAGTGCTGAATGACCTATTCCTGTTCTTAATTTGTATATTCATATGTTTGCACCTTATCAAAGACTTCTTGAAAATCAAAATAAGTTGCATCTACTGTATTACCATTGTCTACACTTCCTTTTCAATTCCTAAAAAGTTCAGTAAGATTGATCAATAAGATTTTTCTTTTTGAAATCCATGCTGACAATTCCTTATTACAGTTCTCATTTCTATATCTTCTTCTATTTTCTCCTTTGGTCAGGATTCTATACTTTTTCTACCACCAATGTTAAGCTGATGGTCTGTCATCCTTTGGACATGTTCTGCGCTCTTCTTACGAATAGGAGTGACATCAGCTATCCTCTGGTGTTCCAGCATTATACATTTTTCTAAAAACTATTAAAATATGAGTAGCAATGCCTGCTAACTTTTCCCTGGATTCTTTCAAAGTATGTGTATATAATTCATCAGGATCAGGGTTTAATCCCCTTTGAATTTGCAATCCTTACAGTTCAGAAGGAGGCCATTTGGCCCATCGAGTCTGCACTGACAATAATCCCACTCAGGTCCTATCCCCATAATCCCACATATCTACCCTCCTAATCCCCCTGATGCTAAGGAGCAATTTATCATAGCCAATCAACCTAACCTGCACATCTTTGGACTGTGGGAGGAAACTAGAGCACCTGGAGGAAACCCACACAAACATGGGAAAATGTGCAAACTCCACAAAGAGAGTGACCCAAGGCCAGAATTGAACCTTGAGTCCCAAGCATTGTGAGGCACTGTGCCGCCCCAATGGAAGTATTCAGTTTATTCAATGTGTTCCATTTTCATACCTTAATACATTTTTCTCATTGAATATCTCATCATTCAATGCCATGTCTACTGGTTCCATCTTTCTAGTAAACATCAAAGAGAAATAATTATTTAATATATCTGCCATCTCTCTGTTGCTACCTGTGGCAATACTTTTCACTACCTGCCTATCACTTGATGATCCTATTCCCATCACAGCCTTCCTTATTTAATTTATGTGCCTGCAAAATATGTTATTCTTCTAGTTTATATTCTTTGAGAATTTGATGTCATAATTTGCCTTTCCCTTCCTCTCTATTTAATTTGTAACACAGACATCTTTTGGAAAATATAAGGATATCAAAAACTTAACTTCATAAAAAACAATGCTTCAGAGTGAACTTATTGTTTTACACAATAAGCAAGTTAAAACAAAAGCAAGAACAAAACATTCCCAATCTCCTGTAGATTGAGGTGAAGATTTAAAAGAATGACACAAAGGGCACATTGATATATTGCAATATTTCAAATAAACTAGACAAATCATGTTTAACCATGTTAGTTGACTAATCTGGTTCAAATTTTGCCTTCAAGTTTAAAAGTGGTAGATTAAAACCCAATTTCAATCCTTGAGTATACAATGCAGGTCAACACTTCAGTGCTCAGGGAGTACTGCTTTGTTGGAGATGCCATCTTTCAGATAACACGATAAACTGATGTTCAGTTGGACATGAACAACCCCATGGCACAGTTTGAAAGAGACTTGGCCAACCTTCATCCCTCAATTCCTGCCAACAAATATTGGCATTTCAATTTATTTGATCTCTGTGGGATCATGCCACACTGACTGCAATTTCCTGAACAAAAGATACAAATGTAGGCAATTGGGATTAGCTTAGGGGTTTCTAAAAAAAAAGGCCCAAGAGCCTGTTTCCATGCTGTAAACCTCTGTGACTTTAAATGACTACATTTCAGTGCATCGAACATATCACACTGAAAACAAAATAGGGTGATACATAAATTCAAGCATTTTCTATCTGGCAAAGGTTAGTTCATCACAAATGCAATCTGCTTCCACAGAGCCCCCAGATATTTGTACTTAACGCAAATGGTACAATCTCCTATCTAAATAGTACATTTTGCACTGAATACAATGAGAGTGATGATAAATAATTTAATGTGACATTACTCCAGCCATAGACAGCAGGCTCCATATTGAAATATCTTGAATCCTTTTGTGATGTCTTTTTGGAATTTGACCTAACAATTTGGGTCTATTGTTGGATATGACACACAAAATACATTTTTTCAGCCCTTGAAGACATCTTCCTGTCAAATTGTGAGCAAAATAAAAGCTAATTATTGCTGAGGTGAAAAGTACGTGTCTAATTTATCAGCGTAATTGTAGAAGGAAAATATCTTGTTTTATTGGTAAAATAATTTGCTGTTATCACAGTAAAGGTAGATCAAAGAAAAAGCAGTGCATACTTGCTTTAAGCTTGGACATCCTCCTTATACTCTGAGACCATTCCAGGCAAGTTTAGTTTACATGAGTCAATAGAATGTTTCTTCAGTCAGTGATTGATTACAGATTACATCTTTCATTTATCAACTTAGAGGGAGTTTAAACCTCTCAGCCCAGGGCAGGTAATTACTCCATATCTACAGCTATTAAGTACTTCCAAAAAGAGTGAATCCTCTGCTTCTTCTTGCTGAATTCAGTCTAAACTATGAACCAACCAATTCAAGCAGGCATCTGACTGAAAATATGCTTAATTGTTACAAATGGACAATAGTATGCTAAAGATGTTGAATCCTGGGAAGGATAGGTCCCAGCTAACAGAGTTGCCAATGATAGCCCCATTGGGCGCAGGGGAGTTCACAGATGTGAGTGCCACTGAGAGACTCCAGTGAATGGAATAAACACCCTACACATCAAGATTCAGACAGAGAGGGCAACAGGTGGCATAATTAACAGATTCAAGCATAAATTTAACAACCTGAATTTGAAAACAGTGGACATTTTCTGAAAAACATGTTTTGGTTTAAACTAAGTCATTGAAATAAAAATAAATCCTTTTTTGAAAGAGAAAAAAACAATTTATTCCTCTTCTAATGTGATATGAAAGGGGATCTTTAATGGCTGCTTTTATGCAAGGACCCTTATCAATAATTTTTATTATAATGTCAATGGTTGACTTGTTTTGTTTTGGGTTACATTGCTCTTGAAATGTGTTCAGCTTTGCAAGGGCAATTTAAGTCTTTGTAAATTGGGATTCAATCCTCTTGGTCTGACAAAAAAAATCATTTACTAAATAAATAATTTTAAAATCCTGCTTCAGGAAGATGACCATCATCCCAGTACCAAACAAAAGCCAGGTAGCATGTCTTAATGACTATTGTCATTATCGTGGCTCTGACAACCATCATTATGAAGTGCTTCAAAAGATTAGTCAGGGCACAAATCAATTGCTGCCTCCCAAACTGCCTGGACCCACTACAGTTCCCCTACCACTACAATAGGTCCACAACAGACACCATCTCCTTGGCCCTATACTCAACCCTGAAACATCTAGATAACGAAGACACCTATCTCAAACTCCTATTCATAGATTACAGCTCAGCCTTTAACACCATTATTCCCATGAGACACAACTCCAAACTTTGTGGCAAGGGGCTCAGCTCCTTCCTCTGCAACTGGATCCTACACTTCCGAGCCCACAGAACACAGTCAGTAAGGATAGGTAACAACATCTCCTCCAAGATCATCCTCAACACAGGTGCTCCACAATGCTGTGCCGTCAGCCCCTTTCCATACTCCTTATACACTTATGAACATGTGTCAAAATTCCACCCCAACTGGATTTTCAAGTTTGCTGATGACACTACTGTTGTGGGTTGGATCTCAAACAATGACGAGACAGAGTACAAGAAAGAGATAGAGAACCTGATGAAGTGGTGTGACAATAATAATCTCTCCCTCAATGTCAACAAAATTAAGGAGGTAGTCATCAGTTTCAGAAAGCATAGTGGAGGGTATGCCCCTGTCTACATCAATGGGGATGAAATAGAAATGGTTTGAGAGCTTCAAGTTTTTAGGTGTCCAGATCACCAACAACCTGTCCTGGTCCTCCCATATGAACACTATAGTTCGGAAAGCCCACCAATGCCTCAACATTCTCAGGAGACTAAGGAAATTTGGCATGTCAGTTATGACTCTCACCAACTTTTGCAGATGCATCATAGAAAGCATTCTTTCCGGTTGTATCACAGTTTGTTATGGTTCCTGCTTTGTCTAAGACCGCAATAAACTACAAAGGGTCGAGAACAAAGTCCAGTCCATCTCTCAAACAGCCTCCCACCAATTGACTCTGTCTACACTTCCCACTGCCTTGGGAAAGTCGCCAGCATAACTAAGGACCCCACGCACCCCAGACATACTCTCTTCCGCCTTCTTCCATCGGGAAAAAGATACAAAGGCCTGAGGACACATACCAACTGACTCAAAAATAGCTTCTTCCCTGCAGCCATCAGACTTTTGAATGGGCCTACCTCGCATTTAGTTGATCTTTCACAACTCCCTAGCTATGACTGTAACACTACATTCTGTACTCTCCCCTTTCCTTCCCTATGCTTTGTCTGTATAGTGCAAAAGAAACAATATTTTTCACTGTATAATATTACATATGACAATAATAAATCAAATCAAATCAAATCTTTAGCACTCTGAGCAAAATTAGGCACAGACCCCAATGCTACTGTAGGAAAAGGTGGACATTTCAAATAAACACATGAGTAATTTTCTTTCTTCACAGCCTAGTTGGTAATTTTTCAATCTTTCCTTTTGCTTTGGACTACTGATACCCAGGCAAATGTATCTTCAAGTGGAGAGGGGAGAGAAACTGACAAATTCAATTGAAGAAAATGGCAAGAGATAAAGAATACACAATAGATTTACTTTAGCTCCTGTAATTGGTAATCTTCAAACTTTTAGCAATGATTTTGGAACCAAGAAAATCCAAAGACAGATTTAGTTCAGAATTTCCAAGAATAGTGCCAAAAAATATCAAGCTGAATTTGATTCCTGATATATATTTTTGTAGTTATTGATGCCTTCCTAATTTTTTATTAATTTGTGGGACATGGGTGTTGCTGGCTGGCTAGCATTTATTGTCCATCCTTAGTTGCCCTTGAGAAGGTGGTAGTGAGCTGCCTCCTTGAATTGCTGCTGTCCATGTTCTGTGGTTTGGCCCACAATGCCGTTAGGGAGGGAATTCTGGGATTTCGACCCAGCAACTGTGAAGGAACGGCAATATATTTCCAAATCAGGATGGTGAGTGGCTTGGAAGGGAACTTGCATGTGGTGATATTCCCATTTTTCTGCTGCCTTTGTCCTTCGGGATGGAGTTGGTCGTGGGTTTGGAATATACAATCTAAGAATCATTGGCGAATTTGCATGCGCATGTGCATGTCTTGAGGTCAGCTTTGCGTGCCCGTAAATTAATATCAATTAATGAATAATTAATATCTGCTAAGTTATCTTCACCTCCACCATTCTTTCACATGAGTGCATTGTATTTCTACAAGGTCCACAAGGAAAATGGCCTCATTAGCACAGCAATCTTTCTGAAACCAGTGGGAAATTATGGGGAGCATTTTTTTGAGCCAACAAATTTGATTTATGCATCTTAATGGAATATTTTATGCAGCATGGTGGTCAAAGTAGCCTACTACCTTAACATAAAGAAATTAAATTTTAAGTAAAACATGAAAACTTTTATAAACCAAACAAAAGATATCAGTACTGGACCAGCCATATAAATACAAGAACAGGTTAGAGGCTGGGATTCTGTGGTGAGTAACTCATTTCCTGACTCCCTCAAGAGTGTAATGGAATACTCTGCACTTGCCTGAATGAGTGCATTTCCAACAACACACAAGAAGCTTGACACCATCCAGACAAAGCTGTCTTACAAGATTGGCAGCCAGTTAACAACATTAAAATTCACTCCCTCTGACACTGATATATAGTGGCAGTGGTGCGTACCATCTACAAGATGCACTGCAAGAACTCACCAGGGCTCCTTAGACAACACCTTCCACATCAGCGACCTTGTTCAGCAAGGGCACCTGCAGATAGCTCTCCAAGCCACACACTCTCCTGACTTGGAACTATATTTCTCTTCCTTCACTGCCGCTAGATCAAAATGTTGGAGCTCCCTCTCGAACAGCACTGTGGGTGTAACTACTCCACGTAGATAGAGGTGCTTGAAGAAGGTGGCATGGTTGCGTGGTGGTTAGCACTGCTGCCTTAGAGCTCCAGGGACCCAGGTTCAATTCCGGCCTCGGGTGACTGTCTGGAGTTTGCACATTTTCCCCGTGCCTGTGTGGGTTTCCTCCGGGTGCTCCAGTTTCCTTCCACATTCCAAAGATGTGCAGATTAGATGGATTAGCCATGCTAAATTGCCTCTTAGAGTGCCAAGATGTATAGATTGGATGAATCACCATGGTAAATGTGTGGGGTTACAGGGACAGGATGAGATAATCTGGGTAAGATATTCTGTCAGAGGTTTTGTGCGTACTTGATGGGCTGAAAGATCTCCTCTGCACTGTAGGGATTCTATGATCCTATAATCTATAATCCTGAAAAAAGACCTTTCTCCACCACCTTCTTGAGGGTTGGGCAGCAAATTCTGACCTTTCCCACAACACCAAGATTTTGTGAAACAACAAAAAATTTGATTTGCAATTTTGTACATATACAGTGATGTGCACGCAAAATCCCATGAGAACTGGGAAACAAGATTCTCGCCCATTCTCAGTTCCCGACTTTCCCTGCCTCTCACCCATGACGAGAAAGGAGAGCAGGAAACTCATTTAAATACATTTGACTACATTTTAATATTATTAACTGGACTCACTAATTATTCGAATCTCGCCAGTGTGATGTCACATTGATGAGATTCCACGGTATTTATAGATGAGATACAGTTGAGGAGACTCCGTCAGTGGTGTCAAGATGTGTATAGCTCCTGGGGGGAGAGAGACGTGCCCAGCGCCAGCACAGGTTGGCACTGCTCTGTGGCACAGGAAACCTGTGCTAGAGGCAGTGGCTGGCGCTCCCTCCAGGGAGCCCCATTTCATCATTTAGAGGAGATTAACAGTGACAATGTTTTGCTCTTGCTTCTTGGCTGTGAGGGAAGACAGCCCATGATACTTGTGCATTTGGGAGGCTCCAATACTTATGTAGTGGGGAGAGGAGGTTCATCTTGATGCCTATGTGGGGGAGAGTGGCTTCCTTCATGTCAGTGGGGGTTGCAGGGGAGTTTATTTTCAGCCCTGGTCTATAAAGGTGGTGACCTTATTTCTGTGGAACCAACATTGCTGGTGCTATCAGGCCCCATCCCATCAGAATGACGGCATAAACCACGCCCCCAGATTCTTTTGTTAGAGTGGCTGAACATCTGAAGTGGGATTCTTCTGAAAACAGTGCTGAATTTGCATAAAAGCTGGAGTAAATCATGCTGTTTTCTCAGCGGGAGTTCCAAAACGAATATCCTACACTCTGTGCACTGCAGAGCGCACTCTTGTGATATTAATTAAAAATCAGTGGGCCAGGAGGCTGGCAGCATAGCTCTGAGTGGGCCACTGTGCATACGCCAATCTGTCAGAGCGGAGATCAGACCATGCGCAGTAGCCCCACACTGCCAGCCCCACAATCACTGGGCAGCTCAATAGCTGGCCAGCCCCATGACGCTGCCTCTCCGAACCCCCCCCCTCACTCTCTAATCACTGGTCTCCCAGACGTCTCTGGGCAACCCTCTCCCGCACCACACAGCCAGCTGCTTTGCAGTGCCAGGGCACCAGGCTGTCACTGCCTAGCTGCCAATGCCCAGAGGGCACCCCCCTTCAATCCATCCTCCTGGGGAGACCTCTACGGTTCCCGTCATTCCAGCAAGGTCAGGCTGACAGTGCCCCACAAGTGGCGAGCTATTGCGCTAAAGTGAAACACTCCTGACAGGGTGGAGGTGGGTGGAAACAACACACATTTGAGTGGGCCCAGAGACTTGAGTCCTGGATCCACTAATGAAATGGTAATTCTAATTTTACTAATTTATGCAAAGCCGGAAATCTAGTGGCTGGAAAATCGCCGAGGCCATGGCGCCCAGCAGAGAACCCACGGAACAGCCTCCGCTTGAGTCTCCCAAGCAGCACTCCTGGTCTGAAAACTCAGCAGTACATCTGGGGAGAAATACACCGGTTTTCAGTCAGATCCTCACACTGAGAAATGACAGGAAAATTTCATCCAGATTTTCTGTCTGTACAGATGTTGTGCACCATATAAATTATGTTGACCAGCAAACTAAAGGCTGAATGAAGGGGAAACAGTTTTTGCATCATGGCAAAGCACATTTGCTCCAAATAAAACAGGGCAAACCCATGTCCCTACATTTTAGACACAACAGAATTTATCCTGTTATTTGCAAGGTTATTTTTTTCTGTAGCTGTAAGTATTATTGTTCACATCACAAGCTAAGGATGTCTGAAAAGACCAAAGCCATCAATTGTAAGCTAAATGAATGATTAAAATGATTTAATTTTATATTAAATGTTTGAAGAGGGATCCAGTCTAAAAATCCCTTGATTTAAGCTAATGAATGATGCAATAGCCATTAACAAAATAGAAATTGTATTATGTGATGCAAATGCAGCCTTTTGATGAATATTTCTGGATCATTCAAGTTTGACTTTCAATTTAGATGGATATTTTTCTGAACTGCATCTTAAGTTGCTGAAGCGTTAGCCTGGGTTTGTTGTAAATGTGTTGTTCTTATCCTTCTTTCATGAACCATTTATACAAAAACATGATAAAATCTTAAGGTTTTCTAAAATGCACAGAGTTCTCCCATTTTGAGACTGAGTGAGGTGGTGGGCTGTTCCACCGGGACTTTTCCCGTTGGTCAGTATGGCAGGATCCTGCACCACAGTCTGCACGTAGAACTTCATTAATTATGCACAGGCAAGTTTCCCTCCATCTCTCCTGGTGGGCTGGCAGCTGATTTGCCCACCCACCCTCAATTGGTGGGCTCAAAGATCCCGCCACCATGTTTAAATACCAGTTCAGCGCACTCGCATCTCTCCGGCCCACCTGTCTTCACCAGACCATTCAGGATGCCTGCAACACAGAGGGGAAAGGCTAGCAGAAGTCTCAGTTAAAAATAGAAAATGTAATAAAACTCAGCAGGTCTAGTAGCATCTGTGGAGAGTGAAACAGAGATAACGTTTTGAGTCTGTGTGCCTCCCCTTCTTTGTACAACTTCTTCTTCAAGAAGAAGCCTGCTCTTGGATTCAACTATCCCCTCACCAAGCCCATCACTTGCAAAGTTCTCATGCCCCATCTGGACTGCATCTGGAGCCTTTGTGCATCCTCTTCCAGTAAGCACTGTGATATCCCTTTGACCCTTGTTTGCAGTCTTATCAGGGTCCAGCTTCCCTCCTCTCGATCTTCCCTCTGCCATTGTTTATCTTCTTCATCCACCTCTTTGCTCCTCTGTCTGCCTTCATGAGCACTTGACCATCCCTCCTGCCCCCCGTGCTCACCCCTCTGCACAGCCCTCCTTCCACATTGGCCCCCCTTATCTTCATCAGGCTACCCTCCCTCCAGCCTCACCTCGCACTCCATCCCCAGTCCTTGTTTCAGTGCATGGGTCCTGGAGCATAGTGCTGTCTAGATAGACACTAATATGTCACACCAAGGACAAGGAGACCCTGTCCTCCCCAACCTCAGGTGCTGTACTGACCTGGCTCGGTGACACAGGAGGGACAATGGGTCCAGCAACACAATGCTGTCCATGAAGACCAGCTCAACATGAAGGTGGAGTGCAGGAACCAGTCTGCCTTGGCAATTGCATCAGGAGTAACACAGCACTGAAACACACCACTCATTAGCAGCAGGTTATAGATAGATGTAATTTCACATAGGCATGACACAAGTTTGGGAGGCCTGATGGGATGCCAGAGGGCACCTATTGTAATGAGCGTGCATGCAATACAATGAATGCAAATACAGATCACGTCACCAGCCAGCAGGAAAACCAACAAATCATTAACCCGTCATTGGGAGAAATGCTTCACAATTTTACGCCTGTGGGCTTTTGACTTTTTGGCTCCCGCTAAGTTCTCCATTCCTATCGGTCATCAAACCTACTGCAGGCGGGATGGCAGAATTCGACCCAACGTTCACTGTAAATACAAATTTCAACAGGGGAGTAGCAATGGCATTGTTTTTGGAATCATGGATTTTCTTCTCTATCATCTCTACATTTGTCATTTGTCAGTAATTTTAGCCAGATCTTTTTCTCTTGAGCACCAGACTTTACTGAGCAGACGTTCCATCAGTAAGTCCTCAAAGCTACATTGAGATCCTACGCACATCAGTGCACCTTGTTTTTTTGTAAATTAATGAGACTCCTGACTAATTAATTTGAACATCCTAATGGAAGCCTGGGTCGGAATGACAATGAGGAAAGGATGCCAGATGAATCACTTTTCAATTTTATCACCACGACTGTCTCAATGTTGTTGGATGGAGAGAGTTAAAGACCTCCCCCCGCCCCCCCCCCCCCCCCCCACTAACCATTCCTTAGCTTTCTAATGACAGCCAGCAGACATATTAGCATATCTGAGCAATCAAAGGCTACATTCTTCCAACAATTTTAGTGAGTTAAAAACTGCAGTATTCAAGTTCTTAAATTGTTGTCAGTTGACATTGTTTATTTTTATACTATCTCCATGTAAATCGCATAATGAACTTTCCATTATTCATTATTCTTGCAAGGTGACCTTGAGTTTCTGGAACCCTTGACAAATCCTTAATTTTTTTATCAGCTGTACATCTCCAATTCACCATCACACATGCTGGAGTCATAGTTGCAACAAAGGAGGAGCAAAAAATTAGGACCAATTTTTAGAAGTAGCACACATTGGGTAGCCAGTGGGCAAGAAAATCATTTTACCCAACTGAGAGGCTCAAGACCCTTTCATAGTCTAACTTCAATTGTATAATTCACGTTCACCAGTGAGGGGAGGGAGGGAAATCTGTAGTCAAGTAAAAGTATAGCAGGAAAGAAATTACAGGAACCTTTGGGTGACTGGTAGTGGGTGGGGTCATTTCTGTGGGGGCTAGTGGGGCATTTGTGTTATCTAAGCTACACAAAGCTTCGTACCACCATTTCTTCCTAGTTAATTTTTAGTGATCTGCAGTGGTTCCGAGGAAACAGCTCTACATCCAGTGCCAATGGGTAAAGTATATGTGTAGCATTGCAGATAGCATTGGCCCCACTACGACTGCTAGCGAAAATGGAGCATTTGGCGCTCAGCCGTGGATAATCCCGACCACAAGTGAGCTGGCTGTTGTGTCCCACAAATGGACTAATACATTAAATGATGAAGCCTGGGACTGATAAATATTCCTGGATACAAGTTGTTCATGAAAGTTAGGGGAGTAAGGAAAGGAGAAAAGGTGGCAGGATTGGTTATGGAGAATAGCTGAGATTTTAGAATATGGCAGTGGCCCCATACACCGGCCTGGAAGCCATCATCGTATTTTATGTTGAGCAAGCAGTAAATTACCCAGAGTCAGGCCGTTTCAAGTGCACACTTACCACAATGAAAAACATTTGTTCTTTGAATGGTCTAACATAACCTATTTGGACTCATTGCTGTGACCCTTCTGCCCACTCCCATGGGGATTAGGGACAAACCTTCTATAATAGTTTAATAAATCCAAGAACAATTGAAATTTTGAGGTGCAGGTGCCTCAGTGATGACTTCTACCCTTAAGGCAATTTATGCAGTCCCTTTGCCTCTATGACATGTCCCACGTAATCAACAGAAGATTTAAGGAATTCACATTTCTTCTTCTGTACTCATAGTCCATAATCTTCTAGTCTCTGGAGTGTAGCTTTATAATTTTGTAGATGCTCTTCTTCATTCGTTCCGGTAACTAAGATATGTAAGTAGCACTGGACTCCCCTTGTCCACTTAGAATTTGACCCATGGAGGATGTAATGCTAAATGGAAGTCTTGTATATCTGAATAGTCCTTTGTGTGTCACAGTTGTCAAATATTGTTCTGAATCTGGATGCACATTTGTCTGGCTATGAGCTTGACTAAGGTCAACGTTACTGAAATTTGGCCTCCAGCCAACCCAGCAAATAAATCACGAATAAAAGGAAGAGGATACTGCTCTGTATGCAGTACTGGATTGATAGTAGCTTTAAAATCAAACCATCTTTTTTCATCATGGGTGCTATTAGCGTGGCCAATTCACTGACATTAATGGAGACAGTTTCTGGTACCATCGAAACTGCTGCTCCAGTGTCCCCCTGAATTTTCACTGGTAATTTGTCCAGTAAAAGAGTGATCCAGTGACAGTTTGTTACACCTGCAACAGCCAGTATGTTCCATGACAGTTTGTTATCTGACTGACTGTGGTCCATTTTTATGTCCTTTTTGTGTGACATGGATATTTTGTCATATATCCATGATATTTTCCATTTTAAATTTATTTATTAATGTCACAAGTAGACTTATATTAACACTGAATGAAGTTACTATGAAAATCCCCAAATCACCACATTCCATCGCCTGTTCGTTTACGCTGAGGGAGAATTTAGCATGGCCAATGCACCTAACCAGCACATCTTTCAGACTGTGGGAGGGAACCGGAGCATCCGGAGGAAACCCACACAGACACGGAGAGAATGTGCAGACCCAAGCAGGAAATCAAACCAAGGTCCCTGGCGCTGTGAGACAGCAGTGCTAACCACTGTGCTATTGTGCCGCCCTCGACATTTGATACACTTGGCGCTTGTTTTTCATAATCCTTGTTTGCAGCTTGCTGTTTCTTTCTCCAACACATACATTCAATGTTCCCTTTTTTTATCGAAATTCCTGCATTTTGCATTTTTGCAGCAGCAGTTAGTTGCAGTTTAGCCAGTTTCTACACATCGGTGGCAATTTTGAACCTGTGTTAGGGTTTCAGCCAATACTTTATGGACTTCAGTGATGTGGGGTTTCCAAGAACTTTACTGGAAAAGTGTTAACTCTACTGGCTGTTAGGATAGACTGTCCATTTGCCCATGCAAATTGCTGATGATGTCATCAATACATCACATGATTGAACTCTTAAAATGACTTTATTCCAACTAGGAACACTAAGAAGTCTCACAACACAGGTTAAATGGAAGTCAATTAATCAGTAATTCACCTGATGAAGGAGCAGCGATACGAAAGCTCGTGATTCTAAATAATGTTGGACTTTAACCTGGTGTTTGAGACTTCTCACTAGGCGCATCCAGTTCAATGCTGGCATCTCCACATCATGCCAACTGGGAACAAACATGAATACACAACAGTCAATACAAGCTAACGGGTGCAATTCTAAAGAGGTACATAAATAGAGAGATCTTGTGGTACATCTGTACAAATCATTCAAGGTGGTGGGGTGGGTTAAGGAAGTGATTCAAAAGCAATATAGAACCCTGGGCTTTATAAATAGAGGCACAGGATACAAAAACAAGGGAGTTATGATGAGACTTCATAAAACTCTGGTTTGGACTGAAATTGAGTACTGTGTCCAATTATGGGCATTGCATTTTTAAAAGACATGAAAGTATTGGAGAAGTTGCAACAAAAAATGATGGGAATGTAACGAGGGATAAGGAACTTCAGTTATGTGCATAGATTGAAGAAACCGGTGTTGTTTCCTTGAAGAAGTGAAGATTGAGAGGAGATTTTCAAATCATCAGATGCCTGGACATAGTAGATGCAGAGAAACTGTTCCTTTTGGCAGAGGGTCAAGAACCAGAGGACATAAGTATAAGGTGATTAGTAAAGAGCCAAAGGCAGCCTGAGGAAAAATATTCTCATGCAGCTGTTAGTCACTAAATGGAATGCACTGGAGTGTGCTGGAGCCAGGTTCAATCATGGTTTTCAAAAGGGAATTGGATAACCTACTGACTAGAAAAAACTACCCATCAACTCAACAGCCTAATCAAGACCTTTAATCCAGACCTTCAGAACACCGTCTGTGCTCTCATCTCACGTTCTCCCCGCATTGGAGATTTCTACTGCCTCCCAAAGGTACATAAGGCCAACACACTCAGGCATCCCATCATATCAGACAATGGGATCCTGTGTGACAACCTCCCCAGTTCATTGAGGGCATCCTGAAACCCATTGTACAAAGAACCCCCAGCTTTTGTCACTACACTACGGACTTCCTACAGAAACTCAGCGCACATGGAGCAGTTGAACAAGGAGCATTCCTCGTCACAATGGATGTCTTGGCGCTCTATACCAGCATACCCCACAACGATGGCATTGTTGCAACTGCCTCAGTACTCAACGCTGACAACTGCCAATCTCCAGATGCAGTTTTACAACTCATCCGCTACATCCTGGACCACAATGTCTTCACCTTCAACAACCAGTTCTTCATCCAAACACATAGAACAGCCATGGGGACCAAATTCGCACCTCAATATGCCAACACCTTCATGCACAGGTTCGAACAAGACCTCTTCACCACACAGGACCTTCAACCGATGCTATACACTAGATACATCGATGACATTTTCTTCCTTTTGACTCATGGTGAACAATCACTGAAACAACTATATGATGACATCAACAAGTTCCAACCCACCATCAGACTACTTTCCGGAATCGGTTGCATTCTTGGACACATGCGTCTCCATTAAGGACGGTCACCTCAGCACCTCACTATACCGCAAGCCCACGGATAATCTCATGATACTCCACTTCTCCAGCTTCCACCCTAAACACATTAAAGAAGCCATCCCCTACGGACAAGCCTTCTGTATATACAGGATCTGCTCAGATGATGAGGATCGCAACAAATACCTCCTAGATGCTGAAAGATGCCCTAAAAAGAACAGGATATGGCGCTAGACTCATCGATCAACAGTTCCGACACGAAAAACCGCACCAACCTCCTCGGAAGACAAACATGAGACATGGTGGACAGAATACTCTTCATCATCCAGTACTTCCCCAGAGCAGAGAAGCTACGACATCTTCTCCAGAGCCTTCAACATGTCATCGATGAAGACGAACACCTCGCCAAGGCCATCCCCACACCCCCACTTCTTGCCTTCAAACAACCACACAACCTCAAACAGACCATTGTCCACAGCAAACTACCCTTCAGGAGAACAGTGACCATGACAATACACAAATCTGCCACAGCAACCTCTGCAAGACATGTCGGATCATCGACACGGATGCCTTCATCTCATGTGGGAACACCATCCACCAGGTACTCGGTACAACTCGGCCAACATTGTCTACCTGATACACTGCAGGAAAGGTTGTCCCGGGTACACTGGGGAGACCATGCAGATGCTACGACAACAGTTGAATGAACACCGCTCAGCAATCACCAAGCAGGAGTGTTCTCTTCCTGTTGGGGAACACTTCAGCGGTCACAGGCATTCAGCCTCTGATCTTCAAGGAAGCGTTCTTCAAGGCAGCCTTCACAACGCACAACACAGAATCGCTGAGCAGAGACTGATAGCCAAGTTCCACACACATGAGGATGGACTCAACTGGGATCTTGGATTCATGTCACATTATCTATAACCCCCATGACCTGCCTGGGCTTGCAAAATCTCACTAACTGTCCTGTCTGGAGACAATACGCATCTCTTTAACCTGCTCTCTCCACTCACATTGTCTGTACCTTTAAGACTTGATTACCTGTAAAGACTCGCATTCCAAC
Source organism: Carcharhinus amblyrhynchos (assembly GCF_965287045.1). Lineage (NCBI taxonomy): Eukaryota > Metazoa > Chordata > Chondrichthyes > Carcharhiniformes > Carcharhinidae > Carcharhinus > Carcharhinus amblyrhynchos. The sequence continues at coordinate 79,686,909 of NC_137331.1, read as the reverse complement.
CATTGTCTTGTAATTGAGTTTGTGTTTATATATGCCCTGTTTGTGAACAGAACTCCCACTCATCTGATGAAGGAGCAGCGCTCCAAAAGCTTGTGGCTTTTGCTACCAAATAGCCCTGATGTTGTGAGACTCCTTACTAGAAAACAAGATGCAGGGTGTTTCATGGAAAAGACAAAGAAGTGTGATGAGCTAAAGAGGGCAAGCCTATAGATGCGACAGGTCAAATGACCTCCTCCTGTGTTGTAACCATTCTAAGATTCTAAAATGTTTTCCTGTCATTTTGAAGGACTGTTAAAAAATCCAGCTGCAGGTATCCTGAGAGATGTTTTGATTTTGTTTCAGACTCCTCCAACAGAACTTGAAGCAAACGATAAGAAAGATCTTTGAAATCTTCAGATATAAAATATGATGGAATAAAAAATTGTTATGTTTTTTTCACCTCCACCACTGTGCGATTATCTGATGATGGCTAGCTTATTAATGGCCCATTCCATCATCAGCCCATATAAATGACATAAAGATCAGATAAATTCTATAATTCCCATCTAGAAGGACAGGAGAATCAGATCCATAGGACTGCCACCACTTGTAAATTTCCCTCCAAGTCACTTACCATCCTGACTTGGAAATATAGCACTATCCCTTCATCGTCACTGAGTCAAAATCCTGATACTGCCTCCCTAACTGCAGTAGTTCAAGAAGGCAGTTCACAACCATCTTCTCAAGGGTATTAGGGATGGGCAACAAATGCCCAAATGCACAATGCCCACATTCCATGAAAAACATTTTAAAAGCAATGACAGAGAATTCTCAGGGGAAGAATTTTAACATTTTAAGAGAGATCATGTGAGAAGTAAAAATTGAAGTGCAATTCCACCCCAGCTGTAATAGGCCCATTTCCAGGGTTAACGGAGATATGGTTGTGAGTTAGAATAATCTAATTCACATTAGCAAAGGCTAATGGGAATTGGCACAGTCATTAACATCATTAGCACATGGATACAACACAACTTCCAACTGAACTAAACTGGCATTTGAATTTGAGTAGCTCCCAGCATAAGTTGCACTGGTTTTGGGGAAACTTGCCATTAAGGAGGTGAACTTTAAAATTCAGCTTATAAGGCCTTCTGAAAGTTGAGTGCTTACAACTGTTTTGTCAACCTCCCCCCAGCAACTGTTGCACATAGAACTCTTGTGAACACATAAGATTTTGAGTCCATCAAAGGAATACCAGCAAGATGGGGGAATGAGGTGGGAGGTTACTATGGATGACCAAAAGCTTGGTTAAAAAGATAGGTTTGAGGATTATCTTAAAAACATAGACAATAAAAGCAGGAGGAGGCCATCTGACCCTTTGAGCCTGCTCCGCGATTCATCATGATCATGGCTGATCATCCAACTCAATAGCCCAATCCTTCTTTCTCCACATAAGCTTTGATCCCATTTGCCCCAGATGCTGTATCTATTTGCCTCTTGAATACATTCAGTGTTTTGGCATCAACTACTTCCTGTGGTAATGAATTCCACAGGCTCACCACTCTTTGGGTGAAAAAAATGTCTCCTCAACCTCATCCTCAAAGAAGTCAGAGAGTTAGAAAGGCAAAGATATGAGAAGGGAATTCCTGAGCTTAAAGCATCTGCATTTTATCGTTCAACTATTAATGATGTAATTTCATTAATACTGCGTCAGAAGTATTTTTAATTGTCACCAGCCACCTGTGCCTTTCTGATCCCTCCATATCTGATTGAAATTCAGGTGTGGCATTTATCTCCAGAGGATGCTCCTCCACATCAGTTAGCAACAGGATTTGTAGTGAGCCACCTACATTCCTCTCCTTATTCCTGTGTTTTGTGCCCTCTACTACAAGGGGTAAATGTCTAAAGATTATGTATTGCCCAATGGATGCAGCAGATACTGTGAGGGTGACTGAGATAGATTGATGCACCACCTTTCATTATGATTGACATGAGTGTTAACCTTGGATGGTAAATGGAGAAGTGAAGTACCTATAAAGTAAAGGCTACGCACTGTTGAAATTTGAGTGGGTCTGAGGAGTAACGTGGTGAAGTGTACTACGCGAGACAGAGTGAAAGGGAGTGATGTATTCTAACACAGAATGTGGGTGAATCAGCAAATGTACTCACTTCACCGAATCTGGTTAGGATATTAAATCACTTCTTCCATTGCATCTGTGTCCGTGACACAATGCTTCTGCCACTCACCCCCTTCTCTAACTCCTTCCTGGTAACCAGGTTTCTTCCTCACATTCTTGAGGACAAGTATGCCCCTTTTGTTCCTAACAAACACCCAGCAATAATTCCAGGAAAATATCATTGAATATGGTTGGTGACCTTGCTCCTCCACTTAAAGCATCTGCTGGCTCTTCCAAATGGCATGTCAACATTGGTCATTTAAATGGTGGAAATTAGATCACTTCACCTGGGTGCATGTCATGTCCACCTTGCAGCTTGGAGTACAAAACCCGGAAGGAAAAGTAGAATCAGTCAGTCGAGTCAGAATTGGAGAATTCAGCTAGATTTGTTTTCGGGCTCTGTAGGGACAAGCCCTGTGACTGCCCCTCTCTCTGTCCAACTCAATCCCTTCGTCCCACCCTGGCTTGAAACTTGCCTTTGTATTACAATCGAGGCTGAAATATCTTCTCTTTCCTCATAAGTACGACAGCCTTTCTTGGATTTTACACAAACGCTTTCACTTTGTTTGCATGAAAGATGGTTATGCTAAACTGCTTGTCACAGCTCCGGTGAAGTCTGTTGCAATTTGTGAAATAATTCCCTACAGGCGTAATTAAATCTAAAATCGCAGCTCTCTTAGGACGTTTTTAAAAGATGCTGACAATGTGTAAATCCATGTAAAACTGCAAAGAGTGTATGTCAGCAACTTCAAAGTAACTGTGCATGTATGATCTTTCACTTGTGTACTAGAATAGATCCGTGTTGTTGCTCACTCTCTGGCAGAGAAGACTTTGCAAGACTAACAGGGATGCAAAGCAAGTGCTGGCTGATTGACCGTCCATTATACACTCTGCTCAATATCCCTCTGCATTGAATTCAGTGAAAGCTGTGACCTCTTCCTTTCGCATTGAGTTCAATGAAAGCTGTGATCTCTGAATTATTCTCACAATGTAAAGGGAGCAAATTCAGAACACCAACAGATTGCAAGCCTAAATGCTTACTGAGAGTGGTTCCGCCGTACAAAAATACCATTCACGGTTAAGTGACGGTGCGGGATGTTGTTCTTCAAAGCAATTTGCAAATTAAAATTTGCTCAATCGATCAGATATTCTTAGAAATGTGGGCTCAAATTCATACAAATGATTCCATTTAACTGGCTTTCATCACCCACTATATGTCATTGTAGTTGCTATAATTGTAGCATCTCTCATAGGGGCAAAGGAGCTTCTGTGACTGCTTCAAGCTGATATCAGACAAGTGAAAAATGTCTGTTCCATTTTTGACATTTCTTCATTGTTGTACTGTTGTGTCTTTCCAGCTAAAGTGACAGTTATTTCAGTAGACTATTTTCTCTGGTTAAGAGTACTTGATGCAAATATGTTTTAGAGCTCCAAAATTGGTGACTGAAGGATCAAAATGATTTTCTTGAGCACGAAGTAGCATTTCTACTGAATGTGCTATTCCAGTCAGTCAAAATGACGATTTAGCTTTGAGTGAAAAATATTGTTATGAATGCAAAGGCATTAGAAGTTACAGTAGATACCAATGAAAACCAAAAGAGGGGTTTGAATTGTATTAGAAAGCATGGTGGCATGGCAGCACAGTGGTTAGCGCTGCTGCCTCACAACTCCAGAAACCTGGGTTTGATTCCCAGTTTGGGGGATTATCTGTGCAGAGTTTGCACATTCTCCCCGTGTCTGTGTGAGTTTCCTCTGGGTGCTCCGGTTTCCTCCCAGAGTCCAAGGATGTGCAGGTTAGGTTTGTTGTCCATGCTGAATTGCCCCTTAGTGTTCTGGGGTAGTAGGTTAGAGGGATTAGTGGGGTAAATATGTTGGGTTACGGGAATAGGTGGGATTGTTGTCGGTGCAGACTCGATGGGCCGAATAGCCTCTTCCTGCATGGTAGGGTTTCTATGATTTCTATGAATCGCCCTCAGAAAGCAAGTAGAGTAAACTGAATTTGTTCAGTGTATTCAAAGTTCAGCGTGAGATAATGAATGTGCCCTTTAGCTTAATTGTTGATATCATTGTTTTATAATTATTTTTAATGAGATGAAAGTTATCCAGCTATAAATTAAATGGTGATTGGATTTTAAAGCTTTGTTGTTTCTTATCAGTAACCGAATCAACAGTCATTATTTTATTTAGGTTGAAAGAAAATTGTTTTCAGATAAAGGCCACATGTAACATTGTTCTCATTAAATGACAACAGGACTGTGGGAGGAAGTACTTTGAATTTTAAGTGGTCATTGTGTAAAGGATGCACAAAAAAACTATCATTAGTCTAATTCTTCCAGAGTTGATCCTTTTTTCAAGGATAGACTCATCATCAATGTTTAACACTAACAAAATGTACAAAATTCTCAATGATTTTCACTGCGCACACTTGCAAGAATCAAGTACCATAACCCAAGTAAGCATGTAAAAATTTAGAAGACAAAGACAAATTGCCATAATCACAACTTGACTTTGGTGATCAAAAAAAAGGTTTCTTCTAACAGTTTCTAAATTCTGAGGGTATTGATCTCTGTCCACATGGCAAAACTATAGAGACCAGGGGCTGGACTTCCAATCATAGCACTCCTACATTACAGAAAGAGGCCATTCAGCCTCTCAAATTTGCACTGACAACAATCTCACCTATGCCCTATCCCTGTGACCACATGCATTTACCCTGCTAATCCCCCTGACACTAAACGGCATTTTCTTTTAGCATGAACAATCCACCTAACCTGCACATCTTTGTGGGAGGAAACCGGCGCACCCGGAGGAAAACCATCCAGACATGTGGAGCACATGCAAACTCCACACAGTCAACAGAATTGAACCCGGGTCCCTGGCGCTATGAGGCAGCAGTGCTAACCACTGTGCCACCATGCCACCCAGGGTGAGGAGCTGAGTGAGCACAATTTGAAAATCACAATTCCAGTTGGTGTCTCTAACTCCTGACCCCTCAAGGATGCACTCCAATTTTCAAAGTGAAGCCCGGGGGAGCCATCAGGAGGCTGGGAACATGCCTCTATTCAACAGCCTGTTCAGCACTTTGTCAATGGACTGGCAAGGACAAAAACAGAATTTGCAATCTGGAAAGCAATAAACCCAAGAAGTCTGGTACAAGTTAGCAATCAGCCATCAGGTTCAATATGAGGAGACATTTAAAAAATCTATAAATTGACATATGTCCGGACCTAGGGGATCGTGCACATTGTCTCTCATTTGGCTGTATGAAGCCTTCCAAGATGCTACCTGCCTTCTTCAGCAAGGCAGTGACAAACCCTATCATGACTGCCATCCATCTTTGCAGGTCACGTTCCCACCTCCTGGCAATGGCATCCTACTCACCTTCCCAAATAGGGCAGTATATTTTACAATAGTGTCGTGAGAATGACGCACTAAGAAGGGCAGAGTTGGCATCCAAAATTTAGCTAGCCTTGGGTTCCAGGGTTTGTTTGTTTGTTTGTTTGTTTGTTTGTTTCTTTCTTTCTTTCTTTCTTTCTTTCTTTCTTTCTTTCTTTCTTTCTTAGAAAGTGAGAAAAAGGGAATGCAACAGGAATACATGTTACAACTATGATAATTCATAGGTTTCCAAACTGAGGTCTTAGGATAACATGTGTTACATGCAGCACTATGAGCAGAGTAAAACATCCCAACACATTTAGTAATACAGAAAAGGAAAACAGTGTTTGATCAGGAAGGAGAGGTTTTGAAGGAATTTGGATGGTTGAACTAGAAGTGAAAAGATTTTTCAAAGGAAGAGATTTGTGAATCGTTTTGTCCAAGAAGAGATGAGTTTAACCCAGTTATGGGAAAATATAACCAAGCAATAAATAAAAACCAAGGGGATGAAGTATTTAAAAAAGTGATAAATAAACATGGGAGGGTAGGATTTCGTGTGGTAATTATGTTAATATAAAGGTCACAAACAAGCTCCTGGAGATTGAAACTTCCGTGGTGTATCCTGGGCAAGGGATTAAAGCCTAAGGATGGACATGAGTTCCATCTGATTCTGATAAAATGTTTAGACCAATTAAACCTGGGCTCAATTCCTGGCTTGGGTCACTGTCTGTGCAGAGTTTGGACATTCTCTCCGTGGCTGCATGGATTTCCTCCCACAGTCCAAAATATGTGCTGGTTAGTGCATCGGCCATGCTAAATTCTCCCTCGGTGTACATGAACAGGTGCTGGAGTGTGGCGACTAGGGGATTTTCACAGTAACTTCATTACAGTGTCGACGTAAGCCTACTAGTGACTAATAAATAAATAAACTTAAATTTAATAGGTTGGGATCTGTGAAGAATCAAAGTAAATTATTATAGTCTGAGATGATAGGAAAATAAATCTTAGTGGAAATCTGGAACAATAAATAAAGAAATTAATAGCATGATGAATGACAGGCAGTGATATTGGAAAGGAAAACCTCTTTTGTGAAGAAACCAGTCGACCAAAATGAAGTAGTGCCCTGGAGCTTGTGAGCATGTAATGCATGTGGTGCCACAATGAGAATTAATAGTAATGAAGAAAGTGTGTAGGAATAAGTTTTGATTGTTTGTATAACCCTTCCAAACATTTTAAAATTAAATAATTTAAATTAATTGTGAATGAATTTTTGGCTCCAGAGACTAATTGCACTGGTGGGAAGCCGATCCCTTATTTTGCCAGCCGCCGTGTCAGGTTTCCGTGTCAGATCATCCACTTTTAAGCTTATTAACTAAGTGCGAATGTGAGACACAGCATACCTCATGTTGCAGTGGCCTGGAATTCGTCCGCCCCACTGGAACCTAGCCAGATCATCTTTCCCAGCACCATATTTAAACTGTGCCTGCACATACAACTCGTTGCAGCCCTGGACTTGTCGTGGCAGACTTCAGAATGACCTCAAAGAGAACCAAGCATACTGCTTCAAAGTTTAGTGACACCACATTGACAGCACTCCTCGACACAGTGGTAAACCAGTGAGAGATACTTTACGCCTATAGTAGGAGCCAAAGGTCCCCCTAACTCACCACGTCAGCATGGGAACAGGTTGCAAGATAGTCTACACCAACATGCCCCTAAAGAGGAGTACCCATCCAGCGCAAGAAGAAGATGAATGCTCTGTCTACTCCCCCAGGACAAGTCCACTCTCTCCTCCCACTCAACTCACACTCTCATTTGCCAATCAGCCGTCAGCGTGCTTACGCTCCACAGGGACCTGGCTGGTGAGGTTCAGGACTGTGCCTGAACTGAGTGAGAATGGCATCTGCCAAGCCAGTGAGAACCCACTGCCGGCTCTTCAGGCACCAGCCAAAATTGTTAGTGTGTTGCCATGCAGTCAGTCACTCATTATCCCTTCCCTCTTTAACAAGCTCCAAGAGGCAGAGGGGCTGACAGCTAATGAGCCCATCAGCCCCAGCCCTCACAGCATATCAGATGAGGATCCACTAGATGGGCAGCATGATGGCTCAGTGCTTAGCATAGCTGCCTCACAGCTTCAGGTTCAATTCCAGCCTCAGGTGACTGTCTGTGTGGAGTCTTTATGTTCTTCCCGTGTCTGCATGTGTTTCCCTGGGTGCTCTGATTTCCTCCCACAGTCCAAAGATGTGCACATTAGGTGGATTGGCTGTGTTAAATTTCTCCTTAGTGTCAGGGGGATTAGTGGGGTATATATGTAGGATTACAGGGATAGAGCCTAACTGGGATTGTTGTCGGTGCAGGCTCAATGGGCTGAATGGCCTCCTTTTGCACTGTAGGGATTCTATGATTCTATTCTGCGATTCTAAATGTAGAGTCATTACAATATTCATCCACATCCTTCACCAGAGCAGACACTGACCTCAATGGGACCAAGTAAAGGACCAGGTTCAAGATTACAATCTGGGGAGCACAGATTCAGGTCCACAGCAAGCTGAAGCAAGGACAACCAAGGTCTCAAAAACTCATGGACTGCTGGAAGCCAGGCTCCTTTTTATTCCGAGGTGGATGATGAGTCTCTGGAATCGGCTCTAACAAATACGTTGGAGCTGCAAAGACAGACTGAGGAACATCATGTAGGCTCATGAGATGCTGTCACCAGATTGCAATAGGTAGTGAAGGTTGTCACTGTGCAGGCAAATCAGTGCACCAAGCTTAATACAAGTAAGAATGCTACCACAGTAAAGACTTTGGTCCAGGACCTTGTGCCTGATTTGCACCAGGAACTGCACTTCATTGCTCTAGCTATACGTAGGTGGATCTAGCAGTTGCTAGGTGACAAAAGGATCTTAAGGAATCAAACAGTGTTCCTCTGGCAGTCACAGGGAGGAACAATAGCTAGGCACCCAGGTGACTCTGAGTATGTTCAGCTGCTCTGAATCCCCTCTGTGATTCCCATCAACTCTACACCCACAGGCTGAGGAGGATGCACCTTCCCCATAGCAGGAGACCCAAAACAGGGGGCCCTCCAGAGCACACAGACTATATGACATGGCAGACAGCAGGATGTTTTCAACTGCATATTGGATTGCAGGGAACCACTGAGGCGTAGCAACAAAATAAGAAAAAAATAAGAAATCCTAAGAATATATAGGTGGCGCAGGTGTTTACAATCTGTATGTATATGGCACAAATGTAAATACCGTTTGTTTTAGTCTATTTCTCATCCAGTGTATGCATCTGCTATCTGATGGTACTCTATGCACTGTGGTCAGGTCCCCCCAATCCCTCTGTCTCTCCCTACCCCATCACTGTTTCATCAGAAGTAACTCTTCAAATGTAGACAATAAAAATAGAACAAAACTTACTTCAACGTGTAAATCAAAGAAAGGGTTTAATAAAGAAACATCATTTCTCCAAACCTAGGGCCTTGCTCTGGGCCAATCCAAGCTTCCCCCACTTCCAAACAGGTTCTTCTTCAGAGTGGGTCAGCTGGCTATTATATCATTTCTGTAATTGGTACCATAGTCTCCTGAGTCAGCTGACCCTTACAACTTGTTACCATTGGTCACGCAATATCCAGTACAAAGTTATCACCGGTTACATTCTAGCAATCACAAGGCTGCTTCAGTTGCCCACTGCTTCTTCGTTGAAGCATGTTCAATGTGGATCGCAGCGGGTTGAATTTGAGCCTTATTGCAGTCAATCTTTTTTATTAATTCATGGAACATGGGCACAACTGGCTGGCCAACATTTATTGCTCATCCCTAGTCACCCAAGAGCAGTTGGAAGTCAACCACATTACTATGGTTCTGGAGTCATATATAGAACATAGAACATAGAACATTACAGTGCAGAACAGGCCCTTCGGCCCACGATGTTGCACCGACCAGTTAAAAAACAATGACCCACTAACCTAAACCAATCCCTTTTCGTCCATAAACCTATCCACGGATCTCTTAAATGCCCCCAAACTAGGCACATTTACAACCGCAGCAGGCAGGGCATTCCAATCCCTCACCACCCTCTAGGTAAAGAACCTACCCCTGACATCCGTCCAGATCAGATCCGTCCAGATATATGCCAGATCAGGTAAGAATGGCAGATTTCCTTCTCTAAAGGACATTAGCGAACTTGTTGAGTTTTTCTGACAATGAACAATGGTTTTGTAGTCACCATTAGTTTCTTAATTCCAGATTTTAAAAAAAATAAATTCAAATTCCACCATCTGCCATGGCAGGATTTGAATCCAGGTCCCCAGATCATTAGTTGAGTGTCTGGATTAATATTCTAGTGATAATACTAATTGGCCATCACCTTCCCTCAGCCAGGCAAGCTTTCTGTTGACCTTCATGTAATTCTGGCCAGTGTTGATTGAGCTGTACATGTGAACCAAAAACCAGAACTCTTATGCGCTCCTGGCAGCCTGCAGAGTTATCTTATGTACATCTAAAAACTACTTGAATCTTAGTACCTAACTTCCCATCTCCATGTTGCCGAGCTGTGGACCTTGTTGACAAATGTTGGACCATGCCAATCGTGTTAGGTGGTAAGAGCTATGTGAGCAAGAAAGTGTATGTAAAGGCCCCAGGTGCCAGACCTTGACATGGGTGGGTGCTGCACTGGGCCAGTAGGTCTGTCTAGCATCTTGATACATTAATCCTGTGCCATTTCTCAGATGGTCATTTGATATGGTATTATATTACTTACAGTGGCATTGGTGTGATGGGTTTCCTTGTGGACATGGTAGACTGGTGGAATTAAAATGTGGAGGCCTCAGATGAGTTCAGAGTGAAGGTCCAGACGTCTGACGTGCTCTTTATTGTCAAAGACTATTTAATGTCTAGAATGCTATCAGTGTTTTTAGGGCCACAGATGCCAAGACCAGATTGTACAGTGATTTGAGAGACTGACTCCAAACAGAGCCATGATCATGAGAGCTGGACAGAGCGTAGATGAAACTTTCATAATCCACTGAAGTGCAGGCTCGCATTCATTACTGAGACTTGCAGATGACTGCATTCTGAAGAGAGATTGCATGCTGCAGATGATGAGGCCTGAAGACATGTCTTGCGTGAATGGTTGCCTACGGAGAGAGAATGCAGTACAGAGTCAGGGTAGACCATAGGCTTCAAGGTGAGAAGAACTAAATAATGATTGTCCTCTTTGAGGCATCTTGCTGCACAGCAAGTTTACTGCCATGAGTGCACAGAGGATTGCAGTGCTGTTCCTGCCTCTTGAAGGCTCCTGCAGGTAATGGGATGTTGGTGAGATGCTTGAAGAGGCTGCACCATCTCAGCTCTACTCACAAAACTCGTTATGGTAAAACTCATCCCATAACAAAAAGACTACAAGCTCACCCAAAATCCCACCTGATATGTGTTTCAGGGAGGATGTCAGTTAGTAAACTAGGATAATGTATTCCATGCCTGTTGTTTATTACATTACATAATGAATCACTGTCCAAATATTACTGCACTCTTTGTAGAGCAATCAATGTCACCCTATTCCTCCTCATCCTGGTTAATAGATCTCATTATAGAAGAGAGGTGGAAAGCTAAGGTAAGCAATTGTCACAATGCAATGAGTGAACCGTATTAGTTGTCACTGCAAGCAGTGCTGACAAGAAAAGAAAACTACTCAGCTTCTTCTGTATCAAAACCAACAAATGTGCGGGCTAGTACAATTTAATCATTTGCTGCATGTACCCATTACAAATGTACACAATATTCACATCTGGGGGAACAATTCTTCTTTACAGAAAACAGTTGGCCATTGTTTCCTTTCAGCAGCCAAATGTCATCTGAAGTAAGAACAAAAAATGCTCAACAACTTCTGCAGATCAGAGAGTACCTGGGAAGAGAAACCAATTCATCAAGCTGAAAGTTTTTTTTTAATGAAGCAACTGGAGTTCCTGAGATTTTCCAGCATATTTGGTTCTTATTTTCTTATGTCAAATTCCCAGCATCTGCAATATTTTGCTTTTGTGAACTTCGGTTTTTGCCAATAAACAGAGAATGTACTATGCCGATCAGTGCATTTAGCCATTGAGGAGCTCCCTTAGATCTTTGTGAATGTCACAATTCTTTTGAAGATGGCAGATTTCTGATAGCTCATACAGCAGAAGCGTTCGTCTAGTATCTCACTCCAATAGCCATCACCGTCAAAAACAGATGATTGCCCATTTATCTTGCTGTTTGTGAGATCTTACTGTGTACATTTGATTGCCTTGTTTGCTTACAAAATAGCATTGCTTTCTGTTCAAAAATCATCTATTGGCTATCAAATGCAGAGGGACACATTGAAGACAGGCGCGATGTTAAGTAAATGCCAATACCTTGCTTTTTTGCATTAAAATTAGAGGACCTAATGTAGATACTTTTAATACATTTTTGAAAATCAGCACCAAGGTCTTTAACATTTTTGAACACTAAAAAAAGAAGCAAAACAAAAAGGCAATTACTTCCAACTGTGGAACAAGGAGAGCAGAAAGGTTGAAAAGCCTATTCTCATCATTATCTCACTTCTTTACGATACTGAAAAGATGGCATGGATACTGAACTTAAGCGCTCATAGTTTGAACATGGTAATGATTTGAACATAGAAAATTGCTTGTAATTCGTCTTTCTAGTAAAATGCAGCATGTTTTACATTGAATGTGTTCCATTCTTCATTGCTAAAAACAATTTGAATCCTTTTTAAGGGTTGAATGTAAATGTGAAGGTAACTCTGACCATTGTGGATTATCTGACATGATTATTTATTTACATTAATAAATGCAAAGCCACAATTCTAGTCTACTGAAGTGTTGGCTGGATTTTCCCATCCCGTACTGAAACCAAAGTATATCAGGCAGTCTTTAAAAATGGCAAAGAGGACCTGAATCATTCTTATTCCCAAGTCGTGCAATTTTTGTCAGCGTGGAATAAGTTGGTAGGTCGAAAGCCTGTATACTGCGGTACCATTATTGCTAGCACTATTGTGGAAGTGGGCATTCCTGAATGTCGACAATTTTGATGAGGAAGATATGCTTTAGTAGGCTATGAATCACACCAGCAGAGTCTGTATCAGGGTTTGCCTACTTCACAGCTCAAAGCAAAATTCTAAAGTATAAGTTATCTGTTTTTACTACAGTGATTTGTTTTAACATGATAAGGGACTAATAAATAATGTGGTTGATGGGTTATTACTTTTGACAACTGGCAAGTAGTTAAAAGAAAGAACAGAAATGTAAAAGTTGAAAAAATTCAGATTCGTTAGTATATTATCCACTGGGTAAAGTGCTATCTTGCATTGTAAGCAATTGAAATGCAGCTATAATTGTGTGAAATTTTCTATTGCATTAATCTTTTCCTTCAAGCTAAGCTCAACCATTTGTTTGGCTATTTCAAAGCTTTAACAGATGGCTGAACTTTTTGGCTATGTTCAAAGGCTGTAGTGGATTTTTCTCAGCAGGAGTCTTTATGTAGATATTCAGTGGAATGTCAATATGAATGCATATTGAAGGTAGCTTTCCAACTTCCTAACAAATTTTGCTCGGTAAGGTTTTTTGATGCAGCTATCAAGGGAAATGTGGGGCTAGTTTCTTTTGACAGATTTATGAACTTTCAAAGTCTTCCAAATATTATTATGGGGCTCATGAATTCTCTTTGTTTGAGAATCAGAGGGTACAGGGTGAGGATTAAGAAGGCCTCATGCTCATCTCATGAACTTGGCCAATGTCTCAGCAAATAGAGTTGGTTCTTTTAACCCAGCCACCTTGGCATCAGCCCGACTCTAGAGCATCCCTATTTCCACTGAATGAAAACAGTGTTGATGGACACTACTGAGTAGAAGGTGGGAAATCACCTGATTCCTAAACCCGCCTCGATGATAAGTATCTAATTTATATTCTCTAAGAGATCATGGGCTAGATAATATTCATCTGGACTGCAGAATGCAAAATTGTTGCAGCACCTATAGCAAGGTCAGTGAACTGATGAAACTGTCGTCAGTAATTGTCCTTCTGTTGGAAAATGCAGCAAGGTGCTCATTGCCTGTTCACAGCTTTGAAGTGCATCCCTGAGGAAAGTAAACTGACTCAGCTTAGTGGAGAATTAGATCACTAATAAACCCAATATCCCAAGAGTGTGTTGCAGTTTCACACTTTTGGATAGGTTGATTGTGTTTGAAATACAATTTATCCTGGTCTATAGGGTAAAATATCTGTTGATTAAACTGACTATGCTGTGAGAAGGAGCAATCCCAAAAGAAGAGCCATTGCCAATTGTGCCTCAGTTTGATTTCAGGGAGAAAATGGGAAGGTGATTTTATATCTTTCCTTAACAATCTGTGTGATATATAACCACATCAGGGTTCAATTGCACAGTCATTTTCAGTTGCTGAAAGCCCACTCCTTTCAGTAGCAATTATGCATCTAACCCTGACTTTATAGAAACGAAGTGGGCTCAACCATCTTCAGCTTTTTCATCAATGACCTTCCCTCCATCAGTAGGGATCTTTTCTGAAGATTGTACAATGTTCAGTACCATTTGTGACTCCTAAGATACTGAAGCAGTCTATTTCCAAATGCAGCAAGACTTGGACAATATCCAGGCTTGGGTTGGTACGTGGCAAGTAACATTTGTGCCGCATAAGTGCCAGGCAATGACCATCTCCAATAAGATAGAATCTACTCATCGCCCCTTGATATTCAAAGGCATTACCATCACTGAATCTCCCATTATCAACATCCTGGGGGTTACCATTAACCAGAAACTGAACAGGACTGGTCATATAAATACTGTGGCTACAAAAGCTGGCCAGAGCTAGGAATCCTGTGGCGAATAACTCACCTCCTGACTCCCCAAAGCCTGCCTACCTACTACAAGTCAGCAGTGAGGAGTGTGATGGACTATTCTCCCCTTGCCTGGATGGGTGCAGCTCTAACAGCACTCAAGAAACTTGACACCATCCAGGACAAAGCAGCCTGCTTTATTGGCAGCATATCCACAAACATTCACTCCACCACCAATGCATCCTGGCAGCCTTGTGTACAATCCTTAGGCAACAACTTCCAAACCCACAACTGGTACCATCTAGAAGGATAAGGGCAGCAGATACATGGGAGCATCACTACCTGGAAGTTGCAGTCCAAGCCACTCACCATCCTGACTTGGAAATGTATCGCCGTTTCTTCACAGTTGCTGGATCAAAATCCAGGAGCTCCCTCCCTAACAGTACTGTAGGTGTACCTACACCACATGGACTGCAGAAGTTCTAGAAGAATCACCTTGTTAAGGGCAGTTGTGGATGGGCAGTAAATGCTGACCTAGCCAGTGATGCCCAGATCCAATGAACGAATTTTAAAAAAAGTTCTCGTGGCATTTAGAGTCCGAATTATCCTTTTTTTCATTACTTTGTGGGATGTGGAAATCAATAACAGACCAGAACTTCTTGCCCATCCCTAATTACCCTTGATAAGGTGATGGTGAGCTGCTGCCGTTCTTGTGACGTAGGTACAGTGCTGGAAGGGAGTAAGATCAACCAAATGGCTGTTTGTCCTTGATGGTGTGGAGGATATTACAGAAACTGCACTCCTCCAGGTTAGTATCAAATATTTCATCACCCTCCTAAACTGGAGGATTTTGAACACTCAGGAGATATCCAGGTTCTTGCTGCCTCAGTTTTTAGCTGGAATTCTCCAGTTGTTTGCACCCTGCTGCCAGAGACACCAGGCCAAACCTCCGTTCATCACAGAGAATCCCAAGCTGCAGACGAGATCAGAGAATCTGGCTCTTTATCAGATTGCGTTCAGGAAAGCTCGTTATTTTCATCTCCAGTCATTTTATAATTTTTTTAAAAGAAAGTCTTCTTCAGAGTGGAAGAATAATTTGTTCACTTAGTGCCATTTATAGTACTAAATATACAAAAGATGTTGCCCACATCACAGGTCATAATGCAAGTGCTACGGCATAAGTTATGTCAGTTTTTATTGCAGTGATTGATCACAGTGCTTTGCTTTGAAAAGGTAAGGTGACCAATAAATAATGGCAATGTGCATTATACTTCTTCAAACGATTTAACAATGTGACATAGTCCCCTGTCTAAAATGCCTTTGCAGTCCGCCTACAATCCCAATGCTGCCTCGCAAACATTTAACATTGGAAGCACTGTTAAGTGTTAGAGGCAGGACTTTTGACCCACCCACCTTAGAAAGCAGCCGGCCAGTCAGATGGCTGGCAGCTCTATAGTCCTAGTAGCATCCCTGTGAGCAATGGCCATTAGAACATAGAACAGTGCAGCACAGAAACAGGCTTTTCGGCCCACAATGTTGTGCCAAACATGACACCAAATTAAACTAATCTCATTTACTGCCCTTAGTCCATATCCCTCTATTCCTTGCATATTCATGTGCTTATCTAAAAGCCCCTTAAACAACCCCATCCTATCTGTCTTCTCCACCATCCCTGGGAGTGAATTCCAAACACCTACTACTCTCTATGTAAAAAAACTAGCCCTTCACATCTCCTGTAAAAAAAAAATTGCCTCTCACATCTCCATTGCTGGGACATCAGGCTATCCTACCACACCAAGGAACCCAGTGAAGTCCAGGGCCTGGGGTCTGGGGTCTCATTGGAGCCAGGCTTAGAGGCAGGTGGCAGAGGCCAGGTTTGACAAGCTGAGGATTAGGTTAAAGAGGGAGAATGATCTTTGGTACAGGAGTCTACAAATGGGAATCCTTCCATCCCTCCCAAAACTAGTTCATGCACCGAGAGCTGGTGGGTTTCCCAACTGCTGTGGGTCTGCTCCTCACCATGGGTAAGATACCATTAATTGGCCACTTAAAGTCAAGGTGGGTGAGCTGCCTTGCCACCCCCTGCCCCCCCCCATTCCTTGGGTGGAATTCTCTCATCCCGCCCTCAGCGGGTTTGATGGTGGGTGGAAGCAGAAAATCTAATCAGAACCAAGAAGTTTAAAACCTGTCAGTGTAAGATCACGTTGTAATTTTTCCACAGACACATTAACAGTGGGTTGGTCTTCCCGCTGACTGCTGATGTGAACGCTCTTTACATTCATTTGCACCTCACAAATGCTCATTAATACAAGTGCCCGCTGGCAAGCTGTCAGGCCTTCCAATCTTGCTTTGTTCCAATCTCAGTTGGTGTTTATTGGACAGGAACATCCCAGACTGGAATCCTGGCTGAAGAGATCGTAACTTACTTTTTTTAGAAAATGTGGAGGAACAAAGGAACAGGGTTGCCAATTAACTTTTAGTAACAAGAAAAGCAAATATTTATTAAAACATGAAAAATGTGTTTATAGTACAGTACTCCTTCAGTCCCACTTAGGTTCACAAATGTACATAGATTTCAAGGATAACACACCATTCTGAAACCAAATAGCAGATGCCAGTCAATCGAATTTCCATGAATTTCTTCTCCAATTCATACCAGATGATTTTTACATGGATGTTTCCAAAGTCCACTCTCAAAAAGAGAGTATATTGGGAGGTTGATTGACATGCAACCCCCACCCCCCCCACCCCAGACATCAACCTACCAATCACCAGCCCACTAATTACCATTCCCCAGTGTAAGGCTGACTACTTCCAGAAAAAGGTGGTCCGGGAACATTGCAACCAGCCGGATGAACATAAGAAATAGGAGCAGGAGTAGGCCATCTGGCCCTTCGAGCCTGCCCCGCCATTCAATAAGATCATGGCTGATCTGAAGTGGATCAGTTCCACATTCTCGCCCTCTCCCCATAACCCTTAATCCCCTTGCCTATCAAAAACCTATCAACCCGCTTCTTAAAAATATTTAGCGAGGCAGCCTCCACCACTTCAACGGGCAGAGAATTCCAGATATTCACCACCCTTTGAGTGAAGAAGTTCCTCCTCAACTCCGTTCTAAACCGCCCCCCCTTTATCTTGAGGCTGTGCCCCCTAGTCCTACTGTCTTTTTTGAGGATGCCTGTCACAATTCCCATTTTTGGCCTCCCAATTAAATTTTCTACCCCGCTAATCTATTTGACCAATGTAGAGGGATGGGAAAATTGTGCCCATGCTTTATAATCTTCTTTCAAACAATGCTTTCTCTCAGCTGATTTCATCAAGGATCTGCCTCTGGGTTTTCCAATGATTTTTCCAAACAAAGCTTCCTCTCCATTGCTTTAACAAGGATGCACCCTCCAGGTTTTCCAACTCTTTTTTCAGGATTCCTTTGTCTTGAATACATTTACACAAATTCTGAGATCCAGTTACTATTGGTCCATAATTATTTCACCTATTTCCCCACAGTCTGTGGTAAGATATCACAAATCTTAGAACTATTTCACATATCTTTCTGGCTTCTCACTAGCACACTCCTTCTCAGCTCTGTCTGTGGATTCAATGAGTACCCTGTCCTCGTACACAGAACAAAGAACAAAGAACAACCCAGCACGTGAAACAGGCCCTTCGGCCCAACGAGCCCGCGCCGCCGCATCCTCCTACACCTACCCTGCCCTGCGTGTCTGCGAGTGGAACCCCTAACTTAGCCAGAATCAGGGGAGAATAGTGTCAATTTGGTATACCAATCAGCCTAAGAGCACATCTTTGGGGTGTGGGAGGAAACCGGAGCGCCCGGAGGAAACCCACGCAACCACAGGGAGAATGCGCAAACTCCCACAGACACAGGCCCAAATCCATGTATCTGCACAGCTAGCAGTGCTAGTCACTGAGCTGTTGCGGCGCCCGTCTACTGGTCCAGGATCAAGCACACACACCGACACGAAGTACTAGGCCACTCCCGGAACCTCCAAGAGCAGCCCACGCACGACCCACCGTGTGCATGCCCCTTGTTTGACAACAAGGTGGGCCTCCACCTGCGGAATAAAAAGACAAAAATGTTAACATATAAGTCTGCATTTCCAGTGTCGTCCCGAGGCTCTGACCCTATTTAATACCCCCTACTATAACCCTCCATCCTTGTTTCGCTCATGTGTCTATCTAAGTAAACCTTAAACAAGTCCAACGTTCCTGCCTCCACCACCCTACTCGGTAGCGCGTTCCATACCTCCACGACCCTCTGCGTGAAGAACCTTCCTCTCACATCCAAATTATACTTCTCCCCCCTCACCCTTAGATCGTGACTTCTCGTAATTGTACCCAGTCTAGGGAGCAGTCTCTCACTATTAACTCTATCTATTCCCTTCAGTATCTTATATACCTCTATCATGTCCCCCCTCAATCTCCGTCTTTCCAAGGAGAAGAGTCCCAGTTTCTCCAACCTTTCCTCGTAACTCAGTCCTTCCATGCCAGGCAACATCCTGGTAAACCTCCTCTGCACCCTCTCCAGAGTCTCCACGTCCTTCCGGTAGTAAGGCGACCAGAACTGGATGCAGTACTCCAAATGCGGTCTAACCAACGTTCTGTACAACTGAAGCATTAGACGGCAGCTCCTATACTCTATACCCCTTCCTATAAAGGCTAACATTCCATAAGCTTTCCTCACAACCTTCTCCACTTGTATCGCAACCTTCACAGACTTGTGAACCTGCACTCCCAGGTCCCTCTGTATTTCTATACTCCTAATCGGTCTACCTTTTATCACGTAGCTCCTCTCTGCATTATTCCTTCCAAAATGCATCACCTCGCATTTGTCAGGATTAAATTCCATCTGCCACCTATCTGCCCAATGCACCAACCTATCTATACCCTGCTGTATCACCTGACGTTCCACCTCAGTATCCGCCAAACCTGCCATCTTGGTGTCATCCGCAAACTTGCTGATCACACCACGTACGCTCTCTTCCAAGTCGTTTATGTAGACTACAAAGAGGAGAGGTCCCAGTACTGAGCCCTGCAGCACACCACTGGTCACTGGCCTCCAGCCCGAAAAGGTCCCCTCAACAACTACCCTCTGTCTCCTATTGCCCAGCCAGTTCTCAGTCCACCTAGCTACCTGTCCTTGTATCCCATGCGCCTTAACCTTTTCTACCAGCCTACCATGAGGGACTTTGTCAAACGCCTTACTGAAATCCATATAGATGACATCAACGGCTCTCCCATCGTCAACCGTTTTTGTCACCTCCTCAAAGAATTCTACCAGATTCGTAAGGCAAGACCTCCCTCTAACAAAGCCATGTTGCGTATCCCTAATCAGATCACAATGCTCCAAATGCTCATACATCCTACCCCTAAGTATTTTTTCCATTAATTTCCCTACCACCGATGTCAAACTCACCAGTCTATTATTTCCAGGGTTATCCCTACTACCTTTTTTAAACAGCGGTACCACATTTGCTACCCTCCAGTCTTCTGGGACCTCACCTGTGTCCAAAGAAGAGACAAAGATTTGCGCCAGAGGCCCAGCAATTTCATCTTTCACCTCCCTAAGCAGCCTGGGATAAATACCATCAGGCCCCGGAGCTTTATCCGTCCTTACGCTACTTAAAAGCCCTAGCACTTCCTCCCTTGTAATAGATATTTCCTGCCACTGATCTACAGCTCCCTCCAAGACACTGCACGACACCGAACCCCTCTCCTTCGTGAATACCGACGCAAAGTATTCATTCAGGATCTCCCCCATTCCCTCCGACTCAATACATAACTCCCCACTTTTGTCCCTAAGAGGACCAATTTTCCCTCTAACTACTCTCTTGCTCCTAATATAGGAATAAAATGCCTTTGGATTTTCCTTAATCCTATCAGCCAAAGCCATTTCATGCCCTCTCTTCGCCCTTCTAACTCCCCTTTTTAGCTCCCTCCTACTCTCTCTATATTCCTCCAGCGCACTCTCCGTACCCAGTTGTTTTGACCTAACATATGCCTCCCTCTTCTTCCTGACCAAGTCTTCGATACCCCCTGTAATCCACGGCTCTCTAATCCTACCTTTCCCATCCTTCCACTTAACTGGAACATGCCTCTCCTGCAACATTTTCAGTTTGCCCTTAAAAGCCTCCCACTTGCCAACCGTGGACTTGCCAGCTAACAGTCCCTCCCAATCAGTGTCCTTCAGCTCCCTCCTAATCCGGCTATAGCGCTCCTTCCCCCAGTTCAGCACCCTCCCGTTTGGCCGGCAGTCATCCCTTTCCATTTTTATCCTAAAGTAGACGGACTTGTGGTCACTGTTAGCCACATGTTCGCCTACCTCAACCTCAACCACCTGCCCCGGCTCATTACCCAACATTAAATCCAGTATAGCCCCTTCCCTAGTCGGGCTAGTTACATACTGCTCTAGGGACCCTTCCAAAACACATTTTACAAACTCCTCTCCCTCTGTACCCCCAGCTCTAGGCCCCCTCCAATCCACTCCAGGAAGATTAAAGTCACCCACTACAACCACCCTATTCTTCCTGCACCTATCCAAAATGCCCCTGCAAATGGCTTCCTTCACTGACCTCAGGCTGTTGGGTGGCCTATAGTACACCCCTAGCAATGTAATCTCTCCCTTTTTATTCCTCAACTCCACCCACAGCGACTCGATCCCTAACTCCTCCATATTGTCCTCCCTCTGCACTACTGTGATGTTTTCCTTAACTAACAGTGCCAACCGTCCACCTCTCTTCAACCCTCCTCTGCCACACCTAAAACACTTATACCCAGGAAAATTCAGCTGCCAGTCCTGCCCTTCACGTAACCACGTCTCTGTTACAGCCACTACATCTAATTTCCTCACAAACATCAAGGCCCTAAGCTTATCCGTTTTTCCTGTCACACTCCTTGCATTGAACAGACACAGTTCAACCCACCAGTGTCCCTCGGAACCTCTTCCTCACTGATAATCTTCCTTTTACCCAACTCTCTCCCAGCCACATCCCCACCCCCCCCTCCCTATTAGTTTAAACCATTCCTAAACACACCAGCTAACCTCCCTGCTAAGACACTAGTTCCCCTCCCATTCAAATTCTCTCCACCCCTCCTGTACAGTTGCCCTTCTCTCATAAATCCCTCCCAGTGGTCTACAAAAGTAAAGCCCTCTACCCTACACCAATCCCTCAACCATGCATTCAGCTGCATGATCTCATCATTCCTAGCCCTGCTGGTACTAGGCAGCAACCCAGAGAATGCCACCCTGGAGGTCCTGCTCTTTAGTTTGGACCCCAACTCCCTAAATTGCCTACGGACATCTACCCTAATCCTCCTTCCTATGTCCTCCTTCCTCTGTTCCTTTAACTTCAGACTCCTTGGGAACGTATCTTCCTTTCTGTAGTTTCATTAAACAGCTGTTCTTTAGATTTCTGGCACTCACCTTATTTGCTACTTACTCCATTGCATGGCTTTTCTTCTAGCAAAGCTGTGAGAAATGTTCCCTCTCTCCTTGCAAAGTTCCTTCCGAGAAATGTCCCTGATTGCGAAGCAACACCCTAACCTTCCTACAAGCCCAATCACTTTGCATGTTGTAAACTCCCTAAGCACAATAGAAACACAGTTTGAACTGAAACCAAAACCACATACATGCAAAAACCTTTGTCTAACATGAATCTAACTAGAGTAGTGCACTTTCTTACACAAAAGCACCAAATTAAACCCACTTAAATCTATATCTTATTTCTAACATTTAACAACACAAATGATCATTTGAAGTACTATTGTTGTCCAGACAGTGTTACCCCAGTGAGAAATTACATGGGGGTAAAAACCAAATGATAAAGAGTGGCATGCACAGCCAGTTCTCAGTTCACCAGAGACTTTGAAATGAGTGCAACAACCTTCTGCCAAAGTGCTGCACTGCTCCTGATGCACTGTTTTCCATTCTGCTGAAACAGACCGGGTCCTGTCCTCCATCTCCATGCCAAACAGGTCTGAATAGAAAGCACCATGCTGCTGGAGCCATAGACCTTCTTGTGTCACTTAGCTGAATCAGCACTGTGCCTTGGATTGGGGAGTACAGGCATCTCGTTGTCCCTGGTGCCATACACCAGTATCTATCTGGAGAGCTCTGTCTTGTGGGACTTGATGTAGAGATGTCGGCATTGGACTGGGGTAAACATAGTAAGAAGTCTCACAACACCAGGTTTAAGTCCAACCAGTTTATTTGATAGTAATCCCACAAGCTTTCAGAAACAGTGTTCCTTCGTCAGTATGCCCTTCTCTGATCAGAACCTTCCACACATCTGACAAAAGAACACCGTTTCCGAAAGCTTGTGGGATTACAATCAAATAAACTGGTTGGACTTAAACCTGGTGTTGTGAGACTTCTTGTGGGACTTGTGCAGCCACTGCAACAAAGGTCTGAAATTCAATCGGGATGGGGGTGGAGTGCGAGGTGAGGCAAGGGATGGTGGAGTTTGGGAGAGAGGGGAAGAAATGGCCTTTATTTTTCATTCAAGAGATGTGGACGTCTCTGGCTAGGCCAGCGTTTATTGCCCATTATGCTGGCCTTCATAGCGAGGGGGATTGAATATAAAAGTAGGGAGGTCTTGCTGCGGCTGTATAGGGCATTGGTGAGGCCGCAGCTGGAGTACTGTGTGCAGTTTTGGTCGCCGCACTTACACAAGGATATTTTGGCCTTGGAGGGAGTGCAGAGGAGGTTTACTAGGCTGATGCCGGAGTTGAGGGGGTTGAGCTATGAGGAGAGGCTGAATAAACTAGGCTTGTACTCGTTAGAGTTTAGAAGAATGAGGGGAGATCTCATTGAGACATATAAGATGATGAATGGGATGGATAGGATAGAGGTGGAGAGACTTTTCCCGCTCAGAAAGGATAGTAGGACTACGGGGCACAGCCTCAAGATAAAGGGGGGGCAGTTTAGAACGGAGTTGAGGAGGAACTTCTTCACTCAAAGGGTGGTGAATCTCTGGAATTCTCTGCCCGTTGAAGTGGTGGAGGCTGCCTCGCTAAATATTTTTAAGACGCGGGTTGATTGATTTTTGATAAGCGAGGGGATTAAGGGTTATGGGGAGAGGGCGGGAATGTGGAACTGAGCCACGACAGATCAGCCATGATCTTATTGAATGGCGGGGCAGGCTCGAAGGGCCAGATGGCCTACTCCTGCTCCTATTTCTTATGTACTTATGTTATTTCAGACAGCATTTAAGAGTCAACAACATTGCTGTAGGCCTGCAATCACATGTAGGTCATAGCAGGTGGGGTGGCTGATTTCCTTCACTAAAGGACATTACTAAACAGAAGGGTTCTTATGACAATCAAAAATGGTTTCATGGTCATCATTAGACTTTTAATTCCAGACTTGTATTGAATTCAGATCTTTTATTGAATTCAAATGCCACCTTCTGCCATGGTGGGATTTGAATCCGGGTCCCCAGAGCGTTATCCTGGGTCCCTGGACGAGTGCATCATCTAGACAAAGACAAAGGGAGCAATATGGAAGGAGAGCTCTACAAAGGGTAGGGGGAGGAGTGAGGGTTCACAATGTCAGACAGGAAGGTAGGAAGAAGATAAGCAAAGAAAGGCAGAGGGAAGACAAAGGGGAGACAAACTGTCCCTGTCAAGCTACACGAAATGCTCGCAAACAAGGCAAACAAATGTGATATCGTACTGTTTACAGGAAGGAGATGCACAAAGACTCCAGATGTGGTGGGTAGAGGTCCAAGTGGAGCATGGATGCCTTGCAGGTGATGGGCTTGGGGTTATTATAGCAGTTGAATCGAGTAAGAAGTCTGACAACACTTCTTACTGTGTTTACCCCAGACCAACACTGGCATCTCCGCAGTTGAATCAAGGGCAGACTTCCTGTTGTGGCTGCTAGCCTTTTCCTTCTGGTTTACTGACGTCTTACACGGTCTGGTCTAGGCAGGTGGGCTAGCGAGCGTAATATGAGTGTGCTGGATGGGTGTTTAAATATGGTGCTGGAACCATTGAACCCACTAGTTAATAACAGGCAGAAAAATCAGCAGCCAGCCCTCCAGGTGACTTGGGGGGGAACTTGCTTGTCCATAATTAATGACGTTCCATGTGCAGAATCTGGTGCCAGGTCCTGCCATTTTGGCCAACAGGAAGGTGCCGCCAGGCCCACCACTGCACTTAGATTCACAAACGGAGAACCCTACCCCTTGTCTCAGGCTGGTGGGTGAGCGTACAATCCAACTCAACACTGTTTGCAAGTTCTATTCAACTCACTGTCTACAAATATTCAAATTAGTAATATTTTCTTCCGTTGCCATTATTAAATCCCAGAATTATATTCTATTTCCCAGTCTTTGACTTAATGATATGGGTGACAAAGGGAGAATTTGCTTTTGCCAACAGCAGCACTCTTTGAATGTATTAGTGTCTCATTTTTTTCACATTAAAGGTATTGTATAACAACAGGTTGCTATTGTTATCATTATATAAAAAAAGAGATACACACAAGTGACCTGGCCTAATTTTGACCTTTTTTTCATATGATGTGTTCCCTCCTACAGAGAGCCTTCTAATTGACCTATAGTGCGAATGTTGGTGCACCAACACTTTATAGTTCTGATCATGCAGAAGCTGAAAGATGAGATAATCACTGTAATAATGACAAAAAAAATGTGAACAACGTATTAAAATACATCCCTGGTTCTCAGTCGGGTGCTGGAAAATGGCATAACTGCTACAATAAATTGGATGACATGCAACAATTCGAGAATCAAATCCATCTGAACATTTTTCCCCAAAATAAAACATAGTGGTGCAATAACAAGATGTTATTTTGATTGAAGAAGAATGTCCTATCATATAAAAAGCAATACGAATCAGTGCAGGTCACAGACATTTTAGTTCCAGTATATTTCAGTAAGAAAAGGTCATAGTTTTCAGCAATGTGACACTTCAGTCTTTAATTATTTGATTTTTTTTATAAAAGCAAGGATGATTATTAGCAAAGAGCGTGAATAATGGCTGTGTATAAAAATACTGTGTGTGTGTGTAATGATGTGCATAAATTAAGTCTGCATATTCCAATATATCTGTAGGCAAAGCCCAGATGCATCATCTAAATCTGTTGAGTCTATTCTGAAATTGAGCTACCAATTGCAGTATTAAAATAGTTTCTGATTTACAAAAGCTTAATTTGATTACCTAAGTTGTTTGATGGCCTAGTGATTTGGAGGAATATGAGGTATAATTTCAGAAGCTAAAAGAAGAAGTCATTCCCTCTGCATAAAATTAATATATTCGTAACTATGAAAAATAAACACAAAAATACGTATTATAGATTATGTGTTGCAGTGCATTTACTAATCATGGCAATGTACTTTTGAAGTGCAGTCGCTGTTTTAATGTAGGAACTGCAGCAGGCAATTTGCACAGCGCAAACTCCCACAAACAGCAATGTGATAATGGCCAAATAATTTGTTTTTGTGATGTTGATTGAGGGACAAACATTGGCAAAGACACATACCAAGAATAACTACCCTGCTCTTCTTTAAAATCATGCCAAAGGATCTTCCATATCCAACTAAGAAGTGGTGGACAGGGCCTTGGTTTAACACCTCATGCAAACAACAGCACCTCCAAAAGTGAAGTGCTCCCTCAGTACAGCACTGGAGCACCAGTATTGATTTTTATACTCAGGTCCTGAGGGGGACTTGAACCTAATACCTTAAGAGACATAAACAAGAGCATTGACTGAGCCACAGCTGACAGTATCATTCATACTGTATCAAGTGCCAGGTAATGACCATCTCCAACAAGAGATGGGGTTCACCACCACCTGCAATTTACCCTCCAAACCACACACCATCCTGACTTGGAACCATATCACCATTCCCTCACTGTTGGACGAACGCCCTACCTAATAGCATTGTGGGTGTACCTCCACCACATGAACAGCTCAAGAGGTACATAAGTATATTCAAGAAGGTAGCTCACCACCACCTTCACATGTGCAATTAGAAATGTGAAGTAAATGGTGGCCACACCAGCACTGTCGGTACTCCATGAACAGATACAGAACAAAGAACAGTACAGGACAGGAACAGGCCCTTCACCCCACTAAATCTGTGCTGACACAGATGCTTCTCTAATATTTTCGTGCTGCTACATGGTCCATATTCCTCTATTCCCTGCTTATTCATGTATCTAGTCAGATGCCTCTTGAACATTGTAAGAGAACCTGCTTCCACCACCTCTTGTGGCAACACTTTCCGGGCATTCACAATCCTATGTGTGAAAAACTTGCCTCTTACATCTCTTTTAAACTTTTCCCCTCTCACTTTCAATCTATGTCCCTGAGTAATTAACCCTTCGACCCTGGGGAAAAGAGTCTGTCTCTCTACTCTATCCAAGCCTATCATAATCTTAATAGGTCACTTAGATCAACTGGATCAGATGGATGCACTTAGGAGCATGAATATGGCAGAGAGTGTCATGGACAGAAGTTTCAGGGAGGTGACCGTACCCAAGGTTGAGGAAGATAGATGGGTGACAGTCACAAACAGTAGGCAGACAATGCAGCAGCCCCCTGAGGCTGTTCCCCTCCCTCTCTAAAAACAAAACAGTCTTTCATCACTGGTTGTTTAACTGGAGATAATGGGTGGGATTTTCTGCACAATCCACCACAGTGGAGATGGCCTGCCATTGACCCGCAGTGGGACCCCCTGATCCCATCATTGCCAATGGGGTTTCCTGTTGAATGCATCCTTCATCACTGGGAAACCCATGGCAGCGATGCCCTGTCGGTGAAACTGGAAGATTCCATGGTCGGACACTTCCAGCCAACATTTAGAATTCAGATCAATTAAAGTATCCACATATGTTGCAGATCAATTTTATTACAATAATATAGGTATCTATGTTCCCTCTAAGTTGCATAGCATACAGCAACCTGAAGAGTACGCACAGGTTGGTCCTGTAAATTATTGTGCACACACAACCACACAAAAAGATTAAATGAATAAACCAAGCCTAATACACAAAGTTAGATGGACCATTGATTGGTATTAATAATACAATAATAATCATAATGAGACCCTCCTATGAAAATCTACGTATGTTTTGGATGTCATAATCTTAATAGATCACTTAGATCGACTGGAGTATCAGATGGACGCACTTAGGAGCATGCATACGGCAGAGAGTGTCATGGACAGAATATCTGGATATGATATGCTTCTTTGATAACTATGTAATGCTGTTTAACTATAGTCATCGATGTTGATAGATCTTGGATGGGATTCTCCGGCCATTCAATGATAAGAAAATAAATAAATAGGGAACTAGCAAAAGCAGAAATGGTATTATTATTGGTTCAATTTGTAATCTTGAAACAGAAGTTTCCCTTCTTTCATTTATTGATGTGACTGTTTATTGACTGGCTCAGGCATACAATACTTATACTGTTCTTGGGCCTTCACTTCTGTGAAGATTGTCATGCACTCCTAAATTAAAGACTTGAATTGCAAAATCCTAGAAATACAGAGCATCCATTTTATAACTAAGTGTAGGGCAATGCTACTTTATGGATCCACGGTGATCAATATGCTTCTTAAAAGCTGCAGAGTTTTGATCTGATTTAATTGAGATTGATCTGACAAAGTCTAATGCAATTCTTCACCAGAAATGAACAGATCAAAAGGTCATAGATATAGTATTGATTTCAGAAAGGTTAGACTTTGTGCATCATACCAGCAACATTTATAGACTTGAACCAAACTTGATGTTAGAACAGTATGTGACCAGTTCACAGAGTTGTTAACTTTACAAAGTTGCAGGCTGTAACTCACTGTAACTTAGATGTTCAGTCTGAACAATTTTTTTTTCAACTTTCTGGGTTAGATACATCAATCTTTATGAATGTTTGAATCTTAAAGTCATCCAATAAATATCAAAAACTGCCTTTTGAGATGCTTACAGCAGATTATTTCAATAGTCTTGTATTTAAAGTACAGTGATGTATAAAGTTCAAAATTTTACCATTTCAAAAATGTATAATAAAAAGTGTTTTTTTTATCTTTTTTAAAGCATGACTGCTGGTTGATAGCAGAAATGTCACATACTGCCCATGTGTTTAGATTTTATCAGACCATAGCTAATTTTCAATTATTTGGAGGGATCTGCAATTAGTTTTAAGTAATGTGAGACAATTCAAGATAAAGTTAATTTATTAATCACAAATAGGCTTACATTAACACTGCAATGAGGTTACTGTGAAAATTGCCTGGTTGCCACACTGCGGGGCTGAGGGTGGATTTAGCATGGTCAATGCACCTAACCAGCATGTCTTTCTGACTCTGGGAGGAAACTGGAGCATCGGTGGAAATCCACACTGACACAGGGAGAACCTGCAAACTCCATGCAGACAGTGACCCGAGCTAGAAATCGAACCCAGGTCCCTGGCACTGTGAGGCAGCAGTACTGACCACTATGCCGTCATGATGATGTGCAAACACAAACATTATTGATAAACTGTTGCTTAATGAGAGGAAAAATAGAAATACAGTTCTAGATGCACACTCAGTAAAAAGGAGATTCATGTGTTAGCTTTTCTAAGTTATATTTCTCTTTTCAAAATGTGAATGGAAACTTCATTGGTTGTGCAACGCAGATTTCTAAATTCTTTGCTATATTTGTTTCTCTGCATTTTATACCATGTTCATCATACCATGATTAATAACAATGGAATTATTACAAACAAAACCAGTTAATGCTATGTCTAATAAAACTCGAATGCAAGAATTAGATAGATATTCCACAGTTTTGCTTGACTAATTTTATGGTCATGGATTATTTAACAGTCTAAAATAGGATAAATTGTGCACAGTCTGAGGGAGGAATACCCTCGATAGAATAAATTGTCTTTTCTGCTTCTTGGCTTTCTTATTTTAAACAAATATAAACAAGAGGACATCTAAAGAGTGAATTTACCCAAAGCCTATGATTGATATCCCTTTGAAGAGAAGTGAAGATGTTAGATATTTACAATACTATATTCTCTTCTGAAATGTCCAATGATTTCACCTTGGTAGGGTGTTAGCGTGGATAGAGGATTGGTTGTCAAATAGGAGGCAAAGAGTGGGGGTCAATGGGTGCTATTCGGATTGGCGGATGGTGACTAGTGGAGTGCCCCAGGGGTCGGTACTGGGGCCTCAGCTATTTACCATTTATATAGATGATCTGGAGGAGGGAACCAAGTGTATGGTGTCGAAATTTGCTGATGACACCAAGATTAGTGGAACGGCAAATTGTGCAGAGAGTGTGGAGAGTCTACAGAAGGATCTAGATAGGCTGGGCGAATGGGCCAGGAACTGGCAAATGGAATTTAATGTTGGCAAGTGCGAAGTGGTACACTTTGGTAGGAATAATGGTAGGAAGGATTATTACTTACGTGGCGAAAAACTGCAGCAGGCGACGGTGCAGAGGGACCTCAGGGTCCTTGTGCATGAGTCGCAAAAACCCAGCCTGCAGGTGCAGCAGGTGGTCAGGAAGGCAAATGGGATGCTGGCCTTCATAGCGAGGGGGATTGAATATAAAAGTAGGGAGGTCTTGCTGCGGCTGTATAGGGCATTGGTGAGGCCGCAGCTGGAGTACTGTGTGCAGTTTTGGGTGCCGTACTTACGCAAGGATATTTTGGCCTTGGAGGGAGTGCAGAGGAGGTTTACTAGGCTGATGCTGGAGTTGAGGGGGTTGAGCTATGAGGAGAGGCTGAATAAACTAGGCTTGTACTCGTTAGAGTTTAGAAGAATGAGGGGAGATCTCATTGAGACGTATAAGATGATGAATGGGATGGATAGGATAGAGGTGGAGAGACTCTTCCCGCTCAGAAAGGATAGTAGGACTAGGGGGCACAGCCTCAAGATAAAGGGGGGGCGGTTTAGAACGGAGTTGAGGAGGAACTTCTTCACTCAAAGGATGGTGAATCTCTGGAATTCTCTGCCCGTTGAAGTGGTGGAGGCTACCTCGCTAAATATTTTTAAGACGCGGGTTGATGGGTTTTTGATAAGAGAGGGGATTAAGGGTTATGGGGAGAAGGCGGGAATGTGGAACTGAGCCACGACAGATCAGACATGATCTTATTGAATGGCGGGGCAGGCTCGAAGGGCCAGATGGCCTACTCCTGCTCCTATTTCTTATGTTATGTTCTCTCAAAAGGCTGAGGAAATGCAAGAGAATATTAATACCAAACAAATAGTTAGATTTTTGTGCTTGAGAGTAAGTTAAAGCTTGGCAGTGCAGATTTGTCACAATTCATTTCCATTTTTGTTTCATTTAAAGTCAGTTACATTGACGTAAGAGGATTTGCTTGTTGCAAAATTTAGGCCAGAATTCTCCAATCACGTATACCCCAACATTGTTGCCACCAAGAAAGGAGAATTTGATGCTCAGTCAAAATTCCATTCACTGCAGCAGGACCATAGAATTGCTATGAACAAGGTGTTGGAGAACCTCATCCTCCAACATGGGCAAGGTTGGAGAATTCCAGCCTTTGTCTTCAATTGAAGCCATTTGAAAAAATTCTCATGGAAGCAGAATTAATTCTATTAAATGATCCAGTTCCACAAGTTGGTTAGTTTTCACCCCCTTTCCCATACATGGGAGAAAATAGATATTGTGCAAAGTAATTGCCGGGATAGCAGTTAACGTCCTGTCTGTGTCAAAATCAAAGTCACTACTACTTTGGAGGGGGCTTGAAATGGTGGGCCCCATCTCCAGTCAGGCACAGGAGAGAGAGAGAATGTGCAACTTATATCCAATGATATGAACAGGATCCCAATGCAATTCTGAAGTACAAATGGACAGTGTGCATCACTCTTTCTCTAATATTAAGCAACTTAATCATCAGTGCCAAAAAGTGTCCATGCAGGCTACTAAGCAACATTATTTAAACAGTTTAGTGGGAGCCAGAAGAAGCATGAATGCTTCTGCTGGACCCATAGAATTATTTGGTTGTATTTTTATGGAGAGGCGATGGCCTAGTAGTGTTACTGCTAGATTATTAACCAAGAAACGCAGCTAATATTCCGGGGACCTGGGTTCGAATCCCACCATGGCAGTTGGTAGAATTTGAATTCAATTAAAAAAACCTGGAATTAAAAGTTCACTGATGATCATGAAACCATTGTTGGAAAAACCCATCTGGTTCTCTAGTGTCCTTTAGGGTAGGAAATCTGCCATCCTTATCTGGTCTGGCCTATGTGTGACTCCAGAGCCATAGCAATGTGGTTGGGCAACTGGGGGTGGGGCAGTAAATGCTGGCCCAGCAACAGCACCCATGTCCCATGAAAGAATAAGAAAAAACAGAATCCCTGTGGCGCCACATCCATGGCCTCCTTTTCCTGCACCTTTTAAATAATGTCTCCTATCCATTAA
Organism: Carcharhinus amblyrhynchos; assembly: GCF_965287045.1. Classification (NCBI taxonomy): domain Eukaryota; kingdom Metazoa; phylum Chordata; class Chondrichthyes; order Carcharhiniformes; family Carcharhinidae; genus Carcharhinus; species Carcharhinus amblyrhynchos. The sequence goes on along the minus strand of NC_137331.1, from coordinate 79,655,127 downwards.
CTTATTAACAGCACCTGACCTCCATGATGGAAGTGAACAGACTTCCCATCACTGTTGATTAGTGCGCTGCTTGCAAAGTTTGAGCTTCTCGCTGGCAGAATGCTGTTGATCATGAATCCTGTAAAAGGACCAGGCATCTAATCATGACTATTGAGTTTGCAGCAGGTTCACAGCACACAATTCCATCCAATAGAAGTAGTCACTCCAAAATTATAGGGAGGGAATCGCCTGATCTTGGGATTGGGCATAGCTCGGCACAATATTAAGGGCTGAAGGGTCTGTACTGTGCTGTAATGTTCCATGTTCTATAGTCAGTTAAAAAATCGAATGGAAATTTTACGATTTATATATGAATATGGCTTCATTTACCCGTTTGTATAAGTTTTCTTTGCCTTGGTCTGATACACATAATTGTAATCAGTACTATTTTATTGCACTGATTTATTTCTCCACTCGAAATGGGGGAAATGGAGGATAAATCTTTCCAGTGGATATCAATGTACAGATTGAGTTTATCGAGTTTGTCATTTCGATAAGGTGGGCAGGGGTCCATGTACAATCAGTCTGACAAGGCAGAGTACTCAATTTTTCTATAATATGTCTTTTTAGTTACCACAGTGACAACTATAATCCCAAGATTGAATAAATCAAAGCAGGTTCCACATGGTTATCTTTTGAATTAATCATTACAAGTGATAATTCCTTTTTGTGTTAACTTGCTGCTCCTTTCTATTGTTACTGATAAGAGCTTTTACTGTTTTTCTGTAGGGTGCTCATGAGCAGAATGGAAAAGGTCCATAGCTCATGATGATCATGCAGAATGCTGTCAATGAAATGTTCTCTTTATTAAGATTTAGAGTTGAGTTCTAATGCACTTGTTACATGCTTTTGGTTGTATTTTTACAGTGAAAAGTTGGGAATGATGAAGGCAGTTGTTGTCAGAGAATGGACATAAAACTGACAAGTGGTTAGCCCAAAGATCTCATTTCAAAATTACCAGTGAGTTGGCAACGTCTGCCATCTCCGTAGAGGCAGTTGTTCAATTAGTTTTAAGAATTCCAATTGGATGGGCATCTTACCAGCAGTGGGGGTTCTCCAATAGGTGGTTAAGGGAGGTAGGATGGGTTTGTGGTCGATGCGAACCATCTCTCTTGTGTTACCTGGAGACAGGAGGAGCTGCAAAAATCTGCATGTAAATGTAAAGCTGATATTTCACCTTGGATTTTTTGATCAAAAAGTTCAACATTATAGATGGAAACTGACTGGATTGGAATTATTTCAGCAGGATGTTAACAATTTAGCCTGCTGTCCCTAATCATTCTGACATACCCCATAGAGTTGTTAACTATTAATTCACTTAACTGCATCAGTGTATAGTTTTTAATATTAAAATATTTGGATATTAGAATTAGTGAAATTAACTCCTTTTTGCAAAGTTTGCTGAAAGATACAATATTTTACAGTTGTTAATAACCATTTTGTAGTTTACAGGGAAAAAATATATTTTTATGAATATTAGTTCAACTAGTTTTTTATTCATTCATGGGACCCGCGGCTGGGCCAGCATTTATTGCCCATCCCTAATTACCCTTGAGTGGCTTGCTAGGTCATTTCAGAAGGTGTTTAAGAGTCAACCACATTGCTGTGGGTTAGAATCACATGTAGACCAGACAAGTTAAGGATGACAGATTTCCTTCCCTGAAGGACGTTAGTGAACCAAATGGGTTTTTACGACAATGGTTTCATGGTCATCATTAGATTTTAATTCCAGATTTTATTGGATTCAAATTTTACCATCTACTGTGGTGGGATTTGATCCTGATTTACTAGTCCAGTAACAATATCACCATGCCATCACCTTCCCTGAATTCACTGTACACAAATATTACCATGCATATGATGAATAAGGGCTTGTGTGATGAATGCTGGTGGTAATTGGTGGTAATGCATTCTAAAAAGTGGAAGCAGCATGCTCTAGATAGGTCTAAGCAACTAAAGAATCAGATCAAAGCTCTGCAGATGTACCACATCCAGGTGTGCTATAGTACTGAAGATCTTTGGTCTTGAATTGGCTACACTCTTAGTCAAGCTGTTCTGGTACAGCTAAAACACTGGCATCAACCTGACAATATGAACAATTGTCTGGGTGATTCCTGTCCACAAAAAGTAAAATAAAACCAATCTGACCAATAACTACACCATTAGTCTCTTCTCAATCATTAGAAAAGTAATAGGAGGTGTTGTTGACAGTGTTGTCACATTTCACTTTCTCAGCAATAGTCTGCTCATCAATGCTCAGTTTGGGTTCCACAAGACAAAAGTTACAGACTCATAACAGCTTTGGTCCAAGCATGGACAAATGACTACTCGCCTCTGCTTTCTCAAGAAGGGCATGCAATAAATACTGGCCTTGTCAGTGATGCCCATGTGCCATGAATGAATTAAATAAAATGAAATTGGAGAGCAATAGTTACTTGTGGAAGTTTTAGTGGAGAAGAATGAATAACAGAGTGGTCTATCATCTCAATGTTTGCACTCAAATATAAAAAGTTATTGCATATACTACATGGAAAAGCATTAGTTCCATTGAGAAAGCAAGAGATCTTTTCTGCTAAGTTTCTAACTGCATTGTGAGTGAGTCCGGTTATTGTGTCAAGCTCTGAAGTTTAACTTAAGGAATGCAGGCTGTACACAGACAATCTTTTTTAAGGCTAAACTCCTGTTGTAGGCAATGTGCAAAACTAATGTTTGTTGTTCACCTTTAACATCTTTGCCCACAGCTGACACTTGGTTAGAAGTTTTCTGCTTCTAAAAAACACAGTTGATGCTGAGTGATGAATAACTAGGACTGGAAACAGCTGGCTGCACATTTTATTAAAAGCTGCAGAGTAGGTGTGGAAAATTAATTCTTGCCTTGCAAAAAAAAACGTTTGAACAGTCAGTACCACAACACCTTTAACATCTTATGAATCAACCTCAATATAAATATAATTGGATCCCGAGCTTAAAGATGTGGCATTCAAAAAATAGTCCTGTCAGAAAAATATCATCATTATTTTCTCCTTTGGTCGAACAATTTTGGACGAATGCCAAAAATCCGCAACTCTTTTTTCTGTACATGTGCTTATTCTTCTTCAACTTCAGACATTCCCTCAAGGCAAATTTCTGTTTTTGTGCACACCACTGACTTCCCCAGCACCAAGAGCTGTGCAGTATTAATAGACTGCAGTTATGATGCTGTTCTGTTTTAAAAAAAACAATTATACAAAGTACTACATGTGATTTGTTTCTACAATATGCCTGTTTTATACTAGAAGCTGTGGCTGATTTCAATGATTGCAGAAAAAATTTACTTGAAATGCTGACTTTGGTTCCACCAAAAGATACAATAAAAACAACCTACTAATTTGAGAATTGAGGGTAGCAGTTCTTTTAGACTTGACTAAAATTAAATAATAGGCCTTAGCAAATCTATTGTATAGTTTAGACCCTTTAATCAGGTAAAAGTTGGCAAAGGAAATTAAGACATCCCAAGGGATTACATACAAGATCAGTGAAATTTTTTTGCTCAAACCTAAGATGTGTTCCTTTTCTTTCTCTCAGGTATGATAGTTCAGTGAATAATATCACAAGCACCATTTTAATTATTCTGAATTGAGTAATCCTATTATAGCAGCTGATAAATTGAAACATTTGGTCATTTACTATTTATTTGTTTAGAATAATGCACTCTGATTTTTTTTCTGAGAAATGCAATAATGTCATGAATAATTGAACATTTATAACAAATCCTAAATGACAGCAAGGCAAAGGCAAAGGAAGAGGGAGTTAAATGTCAGATTCAATACTGAGTTAGTAGATTTGAAACTCCATTAATTTTTTCATAAATCCCTCACTGTAAGCTTTTTAGCTGAAAGCTATGTTTGAATCGAGTTACAATGGCCTCAATATCAACTTCCTTTCAGCAGGCAGGTTGAGAGGATTAAAAACTTAAACACAGGGCACACATCTCCAACCTGCCCTGTGTGCTGTTGCCATTTTTACATCTTTATTCTTTCATGGGATGTGACCATCACTGTCAGACCAGCATCTAATATCCATCCCTAATTGCCTTTGAACTGAGTGGCTTGCTTGGCTGTTACAGAGGACAGTTCTGAGGCAGTCATATTGTAGTGAGTCTGGAGTAATGTGTAGGCCAGAGCTGGTAAGGATGGCAAATTTCCTTCCCAAAAGGACACGAGTGAACCAGAAGAGTTTTACAATAATCAATGTTTACCATTACTAAGACGAAGGGCAGAACCTTCTGTTATTGGCGAGGGCCTTGCTCACTGCCTGAAAAAGCAGTGAGACACCTGTGCTGATCCTCAGGGGTCAGGCAGTTAAGTGGACAGCAGTGGGCCATTCTCCAGACTGAGAACACTGGAAGACAACCTCTCGCCTGACAAGAGCTCTTGTGTTCTGCAGCGCCATAGAAGAGGCTATGGCTGTTTTTAGAACAACATTCCCCCAAAGTCCCAATATCACAGAGCGACCCAGGAAAAGATATTGTGCTGTTTATGGGGAAGTCATGGGGAAGGAGGGGCTATGGGATCAGCACCAAGGCCAGGGGGTGGATGCCAGTAGCCACCCTCTCTGTCCACTCCATCATGCATGATTGATGAAAATTGCAGGACCTCCCCTGCGCTCCAGCTGACATGCAGCCTGTATAGTTTTACCAGTTGTGCAGGCCACATGTTGGCAGGCTGCCTGGAACTGGGAAGATTGTGGCACAGCCGGAAGAGGCCCTTAAACGGTTGTTAATTGGCCACATAAAGGCCTCAAGTGGAAGTGGAGCAGGGAGGTTGACCAGAGACCGTACCGCCCAAAACCTAATACCAGTGGCGACAGGAAAGATGTCTGGCATCAGTCCTAATACTAATGCATTAAATTTTCAGGCCTGCCTGCTTCCATCCATGTCCCCTGTGTGGGCAGATCATTCCGGCCTAACTTCATATCCCTCATTTACTATTTGAATTTAAATACCAGCTGCCTTGGTGAGATTTGAACCCGGGCCCCAGGGCATCAGCATGGTTTACTAACCCAATTACTCCACCAGTTTCTCAGACGCTCATGATACCTAGCTTTAAAAGGGAGACAGGAACTGCTGACTCAAGATGGAAGGTTCTTCTCCTGGATCTCACAGACATGCACAACCTCTCCTTCATCAATCAGACCTTTTATCTTTAACACTCCATTCCCCCTCCCCTCCCAAAAAATCCCACCATCTGTCTCAGTCACCTAACTCACCCCCTCTAACCCCAATATCTTGCTCTTTCCCTTTCACGAAAGATAATCTATTATCACCTGCTCTAACCTCTTACTTCCTCCCGCTTCCCATGATTGCTGGAGACTGCCCCGCCACCCGCATTGGGTCCAAGACTGCAGGCCTCTGCCCCTGGTTTTCCCACCAAGCTTCAGTCCAATTTGTTAATTTGGTCAATTGCTGAGCAGGAAATTGAAGCAAAGCATGATGTTGGCATGTCCTCTGTGTCCTCCGGTTTGCCAGGATTTTTCTGGACTGTCCCTGCCTCCTGGTAAATATCAGGGCTATCAAATACATTCTGATCAATGAAAACAATTCTTATTTTGAAATTCTAAATTTCTGCCTGATTATAATTTTTCCACAATATTCAATCTTAAACAAAAGCAAGAAAGGGTTTCGTTCTTAGCTTACTATCTGCAGTTGGACAATTGCTTACAAAGGCTTCAGTTCCCGATCTTTCCCCATTAATTCTGATCACTCAAGAATCCATCCTAGAATTTCTCCCAATTTATCATCTACACGCTGCCTCTCAGTGGCAGCATCTGAAAACAAAGCATGCACTTCCACATGTAAGTTGATGGTGCTCACTACTACCAAAGGTCAGATTCCTTACCCAATCCTGGACCAGCAACAATTTTCCCCAACAAAATATTGGGAGGTCCTTGAGTGAAATTTTCCCAGAAATAATAAAGCTGATGGCAGGCAGGAGAATTGAGCCCTCCAACTGCAATGGCAGCTTTTTCCATTGTATAGTGTGGCACTGATCACCAAGGACTTTAACCCACGGGTTCCACACTGTATTGCTGGTAGGGCAGCCACTGATTTGCTTGTCCCGCCGTGACTTTCAGTCATTGGAGCACCACATTTAAAGGCCACACAGCTGGCACACTTTGATAGAAAGTGATGGCTACCAAGACATTTGTCACCAAGTTTTCAGAAGCGTCCCTGAAGAGACTGCTGGATATGGTGAGGCCTCACGTGATGTCCTCTAGCCACGCACAGGAAGGAAACAAGCCAGCAAGGTCACCAACCCAGCATGGGAGACATTGGTCGGTGCTAACACCCTGTAGGAGAGGACAGCCATCCAGTTCATGAAGAGGATGAATGATCTCCATTCTGTCAGGGTTAGTCACTCTTCTAATCACTCCCAACTCACACACCCATCACATATCAGAATCTCCGTGAGCCATGTCCTCATCACCCTCCATTAATCTATCGGCAATGAGTGTGTCCCAAGCTCATCTGCTTTGATGGACATTGCCATTGCCTCAGGGCCGACATCTTCTCCCCCTCAGAACTTCTCAGCCTCATCCACTTCAATGTCCGCCTTATTAAAGGAAACATGCCACTCCTCCACTTCCTCAGGCAGTTCCTCTCCTCATTGCAGTGCCAAGTCGTGCAGGGTGCAGCAAGCGACCATGATGCTTGACACCCTCTGCGGATTGCAGGATTCACCACACACCGGAACCTCATCTTCAGTATCCCTGTGGTCTGTCCACCAAAGTGCGAGTTGCAACATAAGCCTGATTGAGCCTTGTCTCAGCTGCCGTCTGTGGCATCCGCACAGTCGTGATCTGCCACCTCTCAGAGGGTAACCCTTGTTCCCAAGGATTCAACCCTGCAGCTCTCTGAACTGTGGAATATGTCAGGGATCTGAGAGTTGGTCAGAACCTAGGAGTTGTGCACACTCCCTGGGAATCGAGCACACACCAAGGATTCATTTGTTGTGGTCACAGACCAGCTGAACATTCAATGAGTGGAAGCTGGTGAGGTTCACATAGTTCACTGCTTGATGCCCTGGAGATCTGTGTGCCATATGAGTGCAGTTGATAGCACCCTACACTAATGAAAAATGAGAGTTGCGTGCAAAACCCATTGCTCCTAATCCCAGTCAAAATGGATGAAGTTGTGTGCCTCTGCAAAGATTGTGTCCATCACCTCCTGGATGCACCTGTGTGCAGAGGCTTGTGAAATTCCACAGAGGTTGCCTGTGAAGCCCTGGAATGAGCTAAATATTAAGTGCTGCTATAATTTTCAGCGACACTGGCAGTGGATGCTCACCAAGCCCTCGTGGTGCCAAACCCTGTAGCGGGTAGCTGATGTGACCAACCAGTTCCTGGACACGTGTTATCTTCAGTGACACTGGTTCTCAGACATTGGTAGGTGTGTTAGGCTCAGGCCCTGCGACTAATGAGGTGCCTCTGAGGGATTGGTCTCTGAGGTTCATCCTCTGCGTGTGGACCGGGCACTTCCACTCCTTCCTCTTCACGGTTCTCCTCCTACCTTTGCAAACCACAGGCCTCCGTTGATGTCTTCTTTTTCTTCTCTCTTGCCTATGTGCAAGAAGAATGACAGTGAGTTCATCCAGCTCCATGTCTCGTGGGTTTTCCTCACTTCAGTATCAATAAGAGACTTGATGGCGAGCTTCTATCTCCTAAGAACAACTCTTTGTCCAATCATTATCTGAAGCTGCCTCTCAAAGCATACTGACTCATGTCCTGGCTACCACGTTGATGCCTGCTCATTCATACATGCTAGTTGGGCAAGACCACATAGCACCATTGCCCCACACCACACGATCAAGTGGGCACAGCTCTGATCACTCTACTGCATCCTATGCCTTCAACTCAGGTACAGGCACTGTCCCAAGCTTTACCCCAAGGCCTTGCATTCAACCTTGTCTGTGGGAGGCACTTGTCAATATGCATTTCAGCACACAGCCAAGGGTTAGGAGCACTATCCTCGGTTAGTGTGCCATTGCCAACTCTCTCAGGGAATGTATTTGCTTTCCTAGTTGGCTAATGCTGCAGTCAACCCTCAGTCTCCTCCGAGTTTTCCCCCTGGTCTTGACCGTAGAACTCTGGAGCTCTGCACCACCTCCCCCCGCAACCCTCGGCAGTGGGGGTGGGGGGGAGGAGGGGGGCCGCAGAGTCTTCCTTCCCCAGTAACATGGCATATGGGCCTGATAATAAGCTGCAAATGTATTACAATGAGGTTGTTGACATTGAATGGTGGAAATGCAGCCAGCCACTGACAGGGGGAAAGGAGGATCACGACAAGCCAATGTAAAATGTGACTGCGGCCTTCTCACGATATTTTCCATTCCTACTGTTGAACCGCTTGACACAAACAGGGGCAGAAAATCCCAGCCCTTGTCTTTAGTCCCGATCACAAAATCTGCTCCCTCACCACTGACTGTATCCCGTCTCCTGTCAACAATCTGAAGCTCAACTTGTTCACAATCTTCCTATTATATCTGACCCCAGGATCAGCCTCCTAGCACAAAGTCACACCTAAGACTGCCTATTCTCAGCTTCATAACACCATCAGACTCTGTCTTTGCTTGCCTGCTGCTACATGTTTCATCCATGCCTTTGTTACTCTTGTACTTGAGGAGTACAACCCGCTCTTGACCAGCTTCACTAGATCAATCCTCTGCAAAATTTCACAGAATCAGAGAATCCCTACAGTACAGAAGGAGGCCATTCGGCCCATCAAGACTGCACAGACGAGAATCCCACCCATGCCCTAATCCTGTAAATCCACCTGACATTAAGGGACACTTTAGCATGGCCAATCAACCTAACTTGGATCATGGGAGGAAACCGAAGCATTGGGTGGAATCATGGAGAGAAGCTGCAAACTCCACACGGGCAATCACCCAAGGCTGGAATTGAACCTGGGTCCCTGTCACTGTGAGGCAGCAGAACTAACCCTGTGCCATTGTGCCGCCAGGACTTTGCAAGACTTTGCTGCCCACATTCTGTTTACCCATCTCCCTGGGCATGTACGCTGACCCATACTGCTTCAAGCAACACCTTGACTTTAAAATTGCCATCCTCGCTTTCAAATTTCTCCATGGCCCTATCTCTATAATCTCCTCCAGTCTCACAACCCTCTGTCAATTCTAGCCTCTAAACATTCCCGATTTTAATCAGTTCTCCACTGGTGACTTTGCCTCAGTTATCACAGCTCCTAAACTCAGAACTTTCTTCCCTTAATCTCACCACTATTTGTCCCTTTAATATGCTCCTTAAAATCCAATAGTTTGACGAAGCTTCTTGTTATTTGTCCTCTTAAACCCTTAAATGGCTCTATGTCTGTTTGATAAGGCTTCCCTGAAGCTCTTTAGGATGTTTATTATGTTGAAGGCACTATATAAATGCACATTTTGTTGCTGTTTTCATTGTTCTATAATGGCAGTGCTCTGAATACAATAGTTTCAATTTGAAATGTCACAAAGGTTCTGTCCTTAATAATTTTGTCTTGTTCCTTGGCTTATCTACATGGCAATAATATGGGCAGACAAGCTGGTGGATGGGCACAGAAGCCTGCCTAAACATGCTGAATGTGAATTGAGTCTTTTTTTTTTCAAACTGCATGCATCAGAGCGAACATTTTCTTTCAGCAGATTAACAAACCACTTTGTTCATGCATAGGCTGTGGCCTCACAGATATGGAATTTCGAGCTGCTGTCACCACAGGGCCTTCGAAAGGAAAGTGCGCAGAACTTTTAAGTGAAAGATGAGCAGTTGCATTTCACATACTGCAGAGTCTTTTGGACACGGTTATATTCTTCATTTCCAAGGCTTGGCTTTGCCAACACAAATTATTCTGTTTCCACGTCACAGGGAATATTTGAATCTGATTAAAATGGACCTATTTTAGTTTGAGAGTTTGGCCCTACAAACGTTCAAGTCCAATAGCACATCTTATCCCATCCCGTGCACGTCAGGTGGGTCGTCCCACTCAGGGGAAATAAAAATGGCCGCCTGGTCTATTAAATGAGTTTGTGCCTGTGCGTCAATTCAGGTTCAATGGACTCAAAACCCAATCTGACAGACTGGCTATGAAAGCTGCTTTAAGTTGCATATAATTGCAAGGGTCACTATCGTAAAGCTAATATGATTTCCACCTGTCACTACACAGACAAATGTCTCTGACCTTGTGAAACTTTTCTGATTCATAATTGAAAGATAGCAACTGTCATTCAGCCTGCCAGTACCAAACACGCGGATTGTTTGACAATGTATGATAGTAGATAAGAGAGATTTTTAAATATGTTGAAGAAGATAACTTCCCTTAAAGAAATATCCTCAAAAGTTCACTTAATGTACTTATTTTGTTGTGATTTTTTATGTTAATAATACCAAGTTGCCTTTAACCATTGCTGGAGGAGCTATGGAAGAATTTGTCAATTTCCCGCATCTTCCAAAACGTTCTGAAATGTTGCATTATCAGAGATTAGGAGAACATGGAACTGAAGGGATTTGATAAGGTGCCACATCAAAGGTTATTGCAGAAAATAAGAGCTCATGGTGTGGGCGGGTAACATATTAGTATGGATAAAAGACTGACTGGCTGGCGCAACACAGAAGCAATACATAGGTGGGTCTTTTTTCCTAATTGGCGGGATGTGATTGATGAATGGAGCCCACAGGGGTCTATGCTGAAGCCTCAACTTTTCACAATTTATATCAATGGCTTAGATGAGTGGGAGTGAAGGCACGGTAGCTAAATTTGCAGATGACAAAAAGATAGGTCGGGAAATAGGAGAACATAAGGAGATTGCAGATGGATATAGATAAGTTGAGTGAGTGGATTGGGCAAAAATCTGGCAGATGGAGCACAATGTGGGAAAATGTGAAGTTGTTCACTTTGGTAGGAAGAACAGAAAATGCAGAGCATTTCTTAAATGGAGAACAAATGTAGAATTCCGAGGTGCAGAGGTTCTAGTGCATGAGTCACAAAAAGCTAGCATGTAGATATAGCAATAATTAGGCAGCAACTAAAGCCTTATCTTTTATTATGATGTGGAGATGCTGGCTTTAGATTGGGGTGGGCACAGTAGGAAATCTCACAATACTAAAGTCCAGCAGATTTATTTAGAATCACGAGCTTCCCCCAGGGGTCGGTGCTGGGGCCTCAGCTATTTACCATTTATATAGATGATCTGGAGGAGGGAACCGAGTGTATGGTGTCGAAATTTGCTGATGACACCAAGATTGGTGGAACGGCAAATTGTGCGGAGGGTGTGGAGAGTCTGCAGAAGGATCTAGATAGGCTGGGCGAATGGGCCAGGAACTGGCAAATGGAATTTAATGTTGGCAAGTGCGAGGTGGTCCACTTTGGTAGGAATAATGGTAGGAAGGATTATTACTTACGTGGAGAAAAACTGCAGCAGGCAACAGTGCAGAGGGACCTCGGGGTCCTTGTGCATGAGTCGCAAAAACCCAGCTTGCAGGTACAGCAGGTGGTCAGGAAGGCGAATGGGATGCTGGCCTTCATAGCGAGGGGGACTGAATATAAAAATAGGGACGTCTTGCTGCGGCAGTATAGGGCATTGGTGAGACCGCAGCTGGAGTACTGTGTGCAGTTTTGGGCGCCGTACTTACGCAAGGATATTTTTGCCTTGGAGGGAGTGCAGAGGAGGTTTACTAGGCTGATGCTGGAGTTGAGGGGGTTGAGCTATGAGAAGAGGCTGAATAAACTAGGCTTGTACTTGTTAGAGTTTAGAAGAATGAGGGGAGATCTCATTGAGACATATAAGATGATGAATGGGATGGATAGGATAGAGGTGGAGAGACTCTTCCTGCTCAGAAAGGATAGTAGGACTAGGGGGCACAGCCTCAAGGTAAAGGGGGGGCGGTTTAGAACAGAGTTGAGGAGGAACTTCTTCACTCAAAGGGTGGTGAATCTCTGGAATTCTCTGCCCGTTAAGGTGGTGGAGGCTGCCTTGCTAAATATTTTTAAGACGCAGGTTGATGGGTTTTTGATAAGAGAGGGGATTAAGGGTTATGGGGAGAAGGCGGGAATGTGGAACTGAGCCACGACAGATCAGCCATGATCTTATTGAATGGCGGGGCAGGCTCGAAGGGCCAGATGGCCTACTCCTGCTCCTATTTCTTATGTTCTTATGTTCTTCCAGAGCACTGTTCCTTCCTCACTCACCTTTATTATGAGAGGATTTGAGCATGAGAGTAAGGATGTAATACTTCAATTATACAGGGCTTTGGTAAAACCACATCTCAAATATTGCATGCAGTTTTGGTCTCCTTAGGATGTAAATGTGTTGGAGGCTTTTAATTCAGAGGAGGTTTACTATATTGACACCTGGAATGAGCAAGTTGGCTTATGAGGTTTGTTTCTCCTTGTAAGGAGTTTAGAAGATTTTAGAGTTTAGAAGGTGACCAGATTGAAGTATGATCTTGACAAGGTGGATGGAGAGGATGTTTCCTCTTGTGGATATTCAGAACCAGGGAGCACAGTTTTAAAATTAGGTGTCAAGCTTTTGGACAGAGATAAGGTAACTTTTTTCTCTGAGAGGGTTGTGCGACTTTGGTGGTGGAGGTGGAGTCATTGAATATTTTTAAGTGGAGGTAGGTGGGTTTTTGTTAGGCAAAGGAATCAAAAGTTACCGGGAGTAGTTGGTAAGGCAGAACTTAAAACCCAAACAGTTCAGCCATGATTTTATCAAATGGCTTAAAGGGCCAAATAGCCTACCTCTGCTCCTATTTTGTGTATTTCTTCATATGATTATTATCAAGGCCAATTATTGATTTTAACTTGCTCTGTAGATTTTTGATGTGATCTTAATCTGCGGAGGATTTGAAGATAATGCAGAATTGTATTTCACCACAACTTGTAGTCTCATAGCCTGGAAAATTCCTCAAATCTGCCATTGCCACCAAGCCATGGCAAGAACTCTCCTATTCTCCTCCCAATGAGGAATATAGGAGAGCATGTCAGGAGCAGCAACAGATGTACCATGGTGAAGCTACAACACTGGACTATATGCCGGCTAAAAAGCAGAAGTAGCACTTTATGGACAGATAAGTAATTCCACAATCAATCAATCAGATCTCAGATCTGTAATCCAGCCATATTCAGTCACGAATAATAGTGGACAATTAAACAACCAATGAGTGGAGGCAGTTCCAGAGGAAGGTGGTGACAGACTGGTACTGTTCTTGGACTAGTAATTCAAAGACCTAGGTCAACATTTGAGGAACTGGGTTCAATTCCCACCAAAGTAGATCATGAAATTTGAATTCAATAAAAATCTGGAATTAAAAGTCAAATGGTGACCATGAAGCCATTTACTCGATTTGTTCAATCCACATGATATTGGAAATTTACTGAAAGTGCTGAATTCAGCAAAACTAATGATCCCTGACAACATCCCTGTTGTATTGACTTTGTGCTTCAGAACTGACACTGACACCCCCATTTACCCACTAGAGTGGAAAATTCTCTGTTCACAGAAAGTAGGGCAAATCCAAACTGGCTAATTTCCAAACGATGGTAACATTTACTGAAGTATTTTCAATGCCACACTCTAGCCCAGACAGGATGAGAATGAGTAGAATTATCTACATATGACTAGAAGGGTCATGTAGAAACGAGGGTTCCAGATTTCTGCAACTTTGATACTACATTTGGAGCAAGAAAGGTTGTACAATCAGGTCAACCTTCCCCTAGATGGGAGAACATCTATTGCATGCTGAAAAGGGGAAATTGGCCAATGGGGAAAGATTTAGACTAGTTCACAGAAAGTCCATCTTGATTTTATAAGTCAAAAAGTGGGAGAAGAGGACTACCCAGTCTACCCACACAGAGCTTTTAGATATGAATGCATAAGAAATAAAACTGATGAATTAGAGACACAAATTCAGTTTAAAATATGGTGTAGGAGCTTGTAATTAAATCTGACTACACCCTGAGCATATGGCTCTACAGGAATTCTTTTAAAAAATGAAACTTGCCTCTGTTTGGCAGCTGGCAGGATTACTGAAAACTCAACCCTTTCCTTGCTTACTGTGATTCATTTCAACAGGCCCCCTTCACAGGCATTACAACCCTCATTTACATATCCAAGGGACTCAACATCTGTTCTGCCATCTGGATATTGGAGACCTGTAAAATGTTCACCATAAATTTAGCAATTAAATAAGAATCAGAACCACGTAGCAATCTGATATTGAGCATCTTGTAAATAGTGACCATAATACAACTGAGTTTGATAGTAGATTTGAAAGTGAGAGCCACAAATCATTATTTTAAATTTTGAGTGAATTTAACCTGAGTAAAGAATTGTATTAGAAACAATAATGGGAATTAAGGGCAGCACAGTGCTGCAGCGGTTAGCTCAGCTGCGTCACAGCGCTAGGTTCAATTCCCAGATCTCAGTTGACTGTCTGTGTCAAGTTTGCACGCTATCTCTGTGCTTGCTTGGGTTTCTTCTAGGTGCTCCAACTTCCTTGCACACTTCAAAGATATGCATGTTTGGTGGATTAGCCATGCTATCTTGTCCCTTAATGTCAGGGGAATTAGGGTAAATATGCAGGGTTGGGTGGGATTGTTGTTGGTGTGGGCTCAATGAGCTGAATTGCCTCCTTCTGCATTGTGGGGATTCTATGAAGGTAAACAAATCATTATATTTTCACAGTGATTACGTGACTAGGAGCAAGGGACTAAAGTTAGATGTTGGCATGCTAGAAATCCCAAGGAAACTAATACTGAATCAGGGACAGTGACTTGCAAAATTTAATATAAGCAAAATAGCAGCATGAAGAGTACGAATTTCCAAGATTATATAGTTTAAATCCCAAACTTTTAAAGGAAGTTCTAGATGCCATTACGATAATCTTCCAAAGTTCTCTCAACTTGGAAACTATTCCTTTCAATTGGAAGATTGTAAATGTCACTCTGTATTTAAGAAAGGTGAAAGAGGAAAACTGGGGAATTCTAGAACATTTAGCCTATTTGTTGGGAAACTGTTAGACCCTATGCTTAAGAATAGAATAACTGATATCATAATATAAAAGAGACTGGAACATTCAGGTTTATGTTGCTTCTAAATTAAGTATGCTACCGAATAATCATTAAAAGACTGTGAAAACAGAAACCCATAAATTATTTTCTCTTTGACAGAAGCAGCTCAGGGATTTGCTACCGATAAAGTTTTAGAAAGTGACCAAAGCAGCCACCGATTTTGTATTATTTGGCACTGTTTGAGATGATGCTGCCTCAAGTACTTATAACATCTGTTACTCGTAAAAAAAAATCAACTAAACCATGACAAGTAAAACTCCGTCAGTAGCTAAAATTTGACAGTTCTATTACTGAGTGGCTGTGAACAATTAATTCAAGGGTCAGATCCCATTACTGAAGCCAACGCAGTCAAAGAGGTGGGCGGAAGGTTTGCTGGGTGACAGCTGTAACTGCAGAAGCATCAATCTCATGTTGATTCAATCTGTGCATATTCTGTGAGAGGCTGGAAGAAACAATTATAGCATCTTCAGCCAGTCAGACTCCGCACCCCAGAAGTAAAATCCTCTTGAATCCTGCCACAGTTTGGAATGCTATAAGGCCATTATCCCATTACATGCCTTCTGATGTATTGCTGAACGCTTAAATTGATTGTGTCTGCCACTGATGAGGAAAGCCAAGATATGCTTGAGGTGTGAAACAATTGCTTTTTTTTAATAATTTTTCTTTTGTTTTTGGCAAACGCAGTCCATGCTGACAAAAGATAAAAGCTTTTTTCAGATGTATATCCCTAATTTTATTGTGCAGGAGATCTTGCAGCCTGACAAAAAAATTATTACTGGGGTAAATGATTATTAGTGAATCAGCTATTAATAGTGCACTGGGCATGCAGTGATAATGTCAGCTTCAGTACCCAGTCTCCGAAAAAACCTCTTCAGTATTGTGAAGGAATGCTACATGAATTGAACATAGATGGTCCTCTAGCCCATTCAAGAATGATCGAGAGAAAATCAACAAGCATCGCAAGTTCTGCCATAAGAATCACTGTAAGTCCAACTCAGATAATCCATAGAGGCAAAATGAAAAAAGAAACTTCAAATTTGGAGTTCTGAGATAAAAACATGGATTGCTTAAAAGAAAAACATCACAAACCCTCAGCAACTGAACAGAAAATATAAGATAATATTTTAGGTAGAACCCTCACATCAACTACAATATCGGTAACTTATGTTTTGATGATTCCCTTATCATAGAATAACATCAAAAAGCAATTCACTGAGGGTAATTGGGTAAAGGATGACACGGATTCAGAGAAGGGCTACTAGGAGAGGGTGACTAAAAGCTTGGTCAAACGTATGATTGATTTGGACATGGCTGTTAAAGAAGAGGAGAGAACTGAAGTAGTGGAAAGGTTTAGGGAAGGTAGCCTGGGGCTTTATCACTTTAGCGATGAGGTTATTTTGAAAATTTTAGTGGCCCAGCTATAGAAAATTACTTAATGGAAATGTCACAGCTCTTGTCCATCAGCTGGAGAGCCAGATAGAGCTCCATGCCACCTCCTTTCAGGATCACCTGCCAAATTAAGTAGCAATCAGGCACTTAAGTGGACAAGAACTGGTCTTCCCTAGAATTGAGGACCCCAGTGGCAGAAATCCCATCTACCAGAGAGTGGCTGGCTAATCAGAGGCTGGCAACTCTTATTGCTCAGCAGCACTATCAGGAGCAGTGGCTATCCACCCAAGCCCAGTATTGCAGAGGGACCCAGGCCACAGCTGAGCGATGGCAGGATATGGGGGGGCTGTATGGTATCTCAGGGTGGGGATGTGGTTGGTACCTCGACTGACTTTCCTGATGCCTTTGAATGAGGGACCCCACTGGAAGCCCAAGCAACTCCAACAGGGTTTACTTTCTCAAACTTTCCGCATTGCAAATCTCCCACCTACTGCTGTTATTCACCTAGTGGTGTTAGGATGAGGCCTTAAGTAGACATTCAATGCCAACGTAAGGGCTTCAATTGTCTACCTGCTCCCAACATAATCAGGGCAGAGGCGGGAAGGTGGTAGGGTTCCTCATCACCATCCCCCATCACCTAGCACGCCTCAGAAGAGGTCATTAAATACAATCATTGTGTCACAGCCAAATCAGCAATTAATCCATCAGGATGGGAGTCACACTATTTCTGAACCTGGACTATCAATTTAATTAAGCTAGAGGTCATGTCTTCCATGATCTGAAGTACCTACTGGCCCAAGAATCTGCATTAATCTGATCTAATTGCAGCCATCAAACAAAGAATAAGTCTCATCTGGGAACATTTATGACCTCTAATATAAGTTTGAAACATAAAACCAGAGGTCTGAAAGATCTGTCATTGTAAGCCCACAGCCCAAAGGAGATCACAAGATAAGACCACAGCTATTTTTAGAAAATAGTTAATTAATTTGTGAGCTGGTGTCAAACTTGTTTCTTACTGTTGGATGCTTTAATTGTTTCCTTAGGACAGTTTGTTTTGAAGTCATTTTAGTCACAGTCATCTCAATAGGGAGGAATGTTTTAAACAAACCAATTTTGATTAGCTTAATCCAGGATGAACCAGTTGATTTCCTCAACCCATTGTTCTTCAATGGTGTCATTTGTCTTTGTTTTACAGTGGTGAATATGAGCCAATTTATTAGCTGGAAGGTTGTCTCACTGAATGGCAACAACGTGCCTTGGTGAATACCTAGAAATTTAGAATCAAGGATCGGATTTTGTAAACATTTTAAGACATGCTCTATTTTGAAAGTTCTTAAGTTGGATTTAATTTCCATTATAACTTCTCCAACTATCAAAGAACCATCAAGGTGCTTGCATATGCTCTATTAACCATCAGTTTGATCTTTCTTTGTGCTAGTTTGTTCTGATTGCTACTTATGTTGTTCACTTACTTCTCTAAACTCTGCTCCAATTGATAACCTAATTGATTTCTGAAGGCCTTCTTATTAGTCACCTGTGTATACACAGGTCAAGTTACCGCACTCCAGAATTTTACACTCTCCCACTGGTGGGTTTTTAGGCAAGGGGGACAAAGGTGAAGGTGAAGGGATTGGATTCCTTCCTGGTTCCTGACTGCCCTGACCACACAGTGATTTTATGACGGGGCGGGCAAGGCCCAAGATAGGAAGCCCACCCTTGCCTCAGTTGTGGCCTTAAGAGGCCAATTATTAAAGGCCATTTCCCACTCAGCCTCAATTTTTAGGTGAAATCAGGCACACCTAAAAATGAAGTATCAACCTGGGAAAGCTACAAAACAGAACTACTTACATGCTAGACTGCATAAGTAGCAGGTAATAGATAAAACTAAGCAATCTCACAATCAATCAATCAGATCTAAGTTCTGTAGCCCTGCTACATCCAATCGTGAATCATGGTGGACAATTAAACAACTCACTGGATGTGGAGGCTCCACAAATATCCCGATCCTCAGTGATGGAGGAGCCCAGCACATCAGTGTGCAAAAGACAAGGCTGAAGCATTCACAGCAATCTTCAACCAGAAATGTTGAGTGGATGAACCATCTCAGCCTCCTCCGGAGGTCCCCAGCATCATATTGGCATTCAGCTAATTCAGTTCACTCCATGTGATATCAAGAAATGGCTGAAGGCACTGGATACCATGAAAGCTTTGGGCTCTGACAATATTCCAGCAATAGTACTGAAGACTTGTGCTCCAGAGCTAGCTGTGCCCCTAGCTGTGTTCCAATACAGCTGCAACACTGGCATCTACTCAACAATGTGAAAAATTACATGAGAAACAGGACAAATCCAACCCAGCCAATTACCATCCCATCAGTCTGTTCTCGATCATCAGTAAAAGTGATGGAAGGGTTCAAGAAGTTGTTTGCCAGCGCCTTGATGTCTTCCTTGTTGTGGTTGGCTTGGGCAGAACCATCTGCTTACAGAAGGTCTGTGATTATTGCCTCTGTGACTTTGTGGAGGCATGCAGTCTGGGAAGATTGAAGAGTTTCCCAGAACACAACCTACTAAGAAGTCTCACAACACCCAATGTGATCAGGCGCTTCATCACCTGATGAAGGAGTAGCGCTGCAAAAACTTGTGATATCAAATAAACCTTTTGGACTTCAACTTGATGTTGTGAGACTTCTGATTGTGCCCATCACAGTCCAACACCAACATCTCCACATCAGAGCACAACCCAATGTTGATGCCTTCAGGCATGTCTTTGGTGGCTTCCTTAAGCATTGCATTGAGGGAGAGATTGAAGAGTTGGAGGAGCTACAACACATCATTGTTTTCCGCTTCTGGCTACCGCAAAGGCATCAGCTATCTCACCACAGCTGCAAACACATTCAACCATCCTGTAATGCAGTAGGCACAGAATTTTGACAAACTTGTTTAGACATCTCAGCTTGGAGAGCAAATGATTTAGACCAGGTCAACTAATACTGTCAAAAGCTTTAGTTAAATCTCTCAATAGGATGAATAGACTCTGATGTTATTCTCTGCAATTTTCCTGTGGTTGTCTTGTTACAAATGCCATATCGGTTGTCCCAGTTTGTTCTAAGTCCACACTGTGATTCCAGGAGGACATAATCTACAAAGCTGTCTTGTGAGTGGTTTAATTGAATCATTATAAGGAACTATAATTGAGAGAAGATGAACATGTGAGAGGTAGGTGTGAGAGCACCTTTCAGAGTTTCACTTACTTTTGAAGCCATACTTTGGACGTAACAAGAATGAATAACTAAGTATTGCGTTAACACAACAATTTTATTGAATGTAGAGTAATGATTATAATAACACTAATAATATAACAATTATAACTGATAACATATTAAAAAATGTAAGAAAATAATGTAGAAAAAATAAGAAAGATAACTTTATTGAAAGGAGAAAGCACTTTGTATATATCGGAAAAAAAAGACACGTGTTTGTTTAAACACAAGCAATAACTTCCCAATTTTTGATCTGTTCCACAGCAGCTCCCCCAACTTTGTACATATGGTACCACCCTTGGTCACTAAGCAAGGAGTGGGCGCTACAGTTAGGTCCTTCTACCTGTCATTCCATAGTTAACTCTTCCGCCCAGCCGCAGCCCCAAGTCTCTGAAGCAACATCCTTTTAAACTGAATTTTGACTTCATCCCTGTCTCTGTAAGCCTTCAACATAGTCTTTCCCAGAACAAATCTTAGCTGTTATCAGTTCTTCTCGCATGGACCACAAGGTTGAGCAGACTTTGCAATATGAGAGGCAGAGATGTAGTCAGTCATATGTTGCTGGACTAGTAATCCAGAGCATTACCCAGGTTTGAATCCCATTTCGGCAGATGATGAAATTTGAGTTCAATAAAAAATCTGGAATTAAAAGCATAATGATTATAATGAAACCATTGTCCATTGTCATAAAGACCCATCTGGTTCACTGATGTCCTTTAGAGAAAGAAATCTTCTATTCTTACCTTGTCTGGCCTACATGTGATTCCAGACATATAGCAATGTGATTGACTCTGAAATGCCTATGAAGTCGTTTATTTCAAGGACAGTTAGACAATTAGGGATAGGCAATAAATGCTGGGCCAGCCAGTGATGCCCACGTACATGACAAAAAAACATGTAATTTATGTAACTCCTGCTGGTGTTTTCTCATCTGCCATCAATCAGGTGTTATCTTCTGATGCTTCAGGTGACTACGCCAGATAAAATTACTCAGCAACTTGGTCTGTAGTCCAATAGTCACAGAATGCCTTGAAACAATACTTCTGAATAGATATAAAAATAACTTATTTTAGTATTCTAACTTGAGAAAGCGAACAACAAAAACTTAGCCTAAACATCAGTTGTGTTGGCCAGTATGGAAAGCAAACAAGATGTAGGAAAATAGATCATTATTGATTATTATCATCTAATTAATCAAAGCACAACTGTATCTGCATGAGGATCAATGTTTACCAAATACAAAGTGACTTTAGATATTCAAAATCAAAGCAAAGCAGAAATAAAATGTAAAAGCAAAACTGAAAAAATTGGTGCCTGTAGACCTCAGGCCTGCGGCCTTTGTTGTAAAGAACAAAGAAAAGTACAGCACAGGAACAGGCCCTTCGGCCCTCTGAGCCTGTGCTGATCATGATGCCCTAACTAAGCTAAAATAAAATCTTCTGCCCTTACTCACTCTGTATCTCTCTATTTCCTCCCCATTCATGTACCCATCTAGATGCCTCTTAAATGTTGCTAATGTGCCTGCTTCCACTGCATCCTCTGGCAGCACATTCCAGGCACCCACTACTCTCTGTATGAAAAACTTCCTCTGCACATCCCCCTTAAACTTTTCCCCCTCTCACCTTGAACCTGTGCCCCCTTGTGATTGACAGTTCCACCCTTGGAAAAAGCCTCTAACTATCCACCCTGACTATGCCTCTCATGATTTTGTAGACCCTCTATCAGGTCTCCCCTCAGCCTCCATCTTTCCAGTGAGAAACAATCCTAGTTTATTCAACCTCTCCTCATAGCCAACATCCTCGAGACCAGACAACATCCTGGTAAAGCTTGTTTGTGCTCTGTCTGAAGTTTCCGCACCCTTCTGATAATGTGGTGACCAGAACCATACTCAATACTCCAAATGTGGCCTAACCAAGGTTTTATATAGCTGCAACATGATATCACCTGACCCTGACAACAGGCTCTGCCTTACTACACAGCGACAAGTAGAAAAAGTCCCACCCTACATCTCCGAGCGTGCCCTTGAGAGAAGGTAGATAAATGTAGACAATCAGATAGTTGAAGGAAGGGATAACAAAGCTATCATGAGTGTAGTTAAAAATTTCAAAATTTATGGTTGATCAGACTTTTTTTTTTCTGAAAAAGAGCATACTAAGCAGAAACACTCTAGGTGATGGAAATCTGAAATAAAAACAGAAAATGCTGAATATGTCTAGCAGATTTGGCAACATCTGTGGTTCAGGTCAATGATCTTTCATTACAATTGAACTTTCTGATTTTATTTACTTTTAAGAGGAAATCTGGAAGATGTATTTAAAATTCTGAAGGGGTTTGATTGGGTTCACATTGAGCAATTGTTTCCATTTATATATGAGGCCAGAGCAAGGTGGCATAAATAAAATATAACCACTAGCAGAATAAGTAAAGAACTTCAGAGAAATTTCTTTACATGGAGAGCAGCAAGAATGTGGAATTCACTGCTAGATGAATTGGGTGAAACATTATAGATTAATTTAAGGGGAGGTTTAATATAGATATGAAGCAGAAGAGAGCAAAAGTATATGGGGACAGAGCCAGAAGAGGTAATTAGAATAAGTGGAGGCTTGTGTAGAGTATGAATACTAATATAGACCAGTTGGTTCAAATGGCTTATTTTGGTGCTGCAGATTCAATAACAACAAATTGCATTTATATAGCCTGTAAGGCAGTAAAGCATCCAAAGATATTTCAAAGGAGCATTAGCAAACAAGATTTGACGTTGAGTGCACTTAAGGAGTTATTAGGTGGGATTTTACGACCTCACTTTCCTGACACTAAAATCTCGTCCCAGTCAATGGACCTTTCTATGGTCCACCACTCGCCTGCTCCAATTCCTGTGGTGGGCAGAATGGTAAAATTCTGGCCATTAGCTCAAGTGACTAAAAAGATAGTTTTTTTAATATAGGATTGTCTTAAAGAAGGAGAGCGAAGTGGAAAGGTTGTGAGGGGAATTTCCAGAGCTTATACAGTGGCATAGCCACCTTTGGTAGAACAAGGATGCACAAGAATCCAGAATTGGAGATGCACAGAGAATTAAGCAAGTTGCAGGGCTGTCACAGATTACAGATAGAAGATGGGTGAATGGGATTTGATGCAAGCCAAGATATCAGTCAACAGAATTTTGGATATGGTTAAATTTATGGAGCATGCAAGGTGGAAGGTTGGTCAGGAGAACACTGAAATAATCCAGTATGTAGTTCTGGTAAACTTATCATTATACCTCAGACTTGAATCTTCTCTATCAAGTGATTTTCATTAGTGAAGCAGTTTAAACCTAATTGTTAAGCCCTGATTTTAGCATAATGTGCCTGGTAAGAATGGAGCCAAGGTATGAATACTGACCATTCAGGTCAATATCTGATTTCCACTCCATCCTAGTTTCAGCTCCAATAAAATAACTGGAAAGTAAAATTGGGAGGGATATAAATCAGGATTCTGACCAAAGGCTTCAAATCCTGGGCTCCAGTATCCCTTAGTTTTGCTTATGTTGCAGTGGAATGGAACTGCCATCCACAGTACCAACATCATCATGACCCCAATCCATTTTCTTGAGCCAGAGGTAATCTTCAAATTACAGCAATACTGTAACAGACAGCTGCTGCAACCCTGAAAAGAGTGGCTCAGTATTTAAAATGTACAGAGGAATCCTGAAAAGGAAAGAGGGAGGTTTTCTTCAGGCTTTGGCTGATATCAGACTAAGAAAGGTCAGTCTTTTAAGCACATACTAAGGGTGAATATATCATTACTAGACCCACTCTGTGCATTCAATGACGTGGAGCATTGTAAGAGGAATTTTCTGATGTTTCCCCTGAGGTACCCTATATTTATTGAACCTCACTCAACCAATACATAGACTACGAAAGACAGTGTATAGTTAAAGAACGAAAAATAATTTATTAATGCATGCATCAGGAGAGAGACACAAGCAATGAGGGTTGACTGTCCTGTCTGAGCAAATATTGCAAGACAGAATTATTAAATTATTCTGAACATTTCACTATCATACCCAGTCTTATCAGTCAGACTGGAGGGTCAAATCACAATATTCAACATTATTATCTTAGCCAATAATGTTCCACCTGTCAATAGGAATAGTAAGTTATTAGCTTATTGCCCATGTAGGTTCCTTCCCCTTTACCTGCGAAACCTAACCCACATCATTACCAGTGTGATTTTTAATTGGTGAAAGGAGTCACTCTTTCGCTGGAACTGGGGCCTTCTTTATCAGCCTCGCTACCCATGAACGAATTTACTCCTTTAAATATCAGGCCTATGTTCAATTTGTTTTCGCATATCCAGAAACAAATAAGAGAAGCTGCCTTTCTACAATTTATTGTATTGAAAGAAGTTGGTCTATCTATCACCGTTTCCCATCATGCTGCATTCAGAACAAAGTTGGCCAAGGCGCAATATACATATATATTGAAAATACAGTTTAAGCTTATAATACTTGGTTAATTTGTGGTTATACAGTTTATAATACCTTTGCAATTCATAATACTTTTGCATATTTTGTTCCAGGCACATTGTGAATTCTCACTATATATAAGGCACCTTAACCTAGTCTACTTATTGTGGTAAAACTAAAATGAAGGGCCTCATACTAAGAATTCTATACTACCTCCCCCCGCACCACCCCCCCACCCCACCCCCCCTAATCCCTCCAATCAAGCATATACTGTCACTGTTCCAGAGTCCATCATTACCTGCTTCCAGGCTGATACTGAGAATGAAAAAGAGTTGTGGCAATGAAGAGACAAACAGATTGAAACCTGGAACCTGTGACTTGCTGTTCTGCTAGCATTCACATGTGGTGGTTGGGAAGTCGATGTCCCGAGGTCTTGTTGCAAAGGAGGACATGTTACACCAGACCTCACTTCTGACCTTTTTTATGCAGGATAACAGTATAAGTTCCCAGGACAGAAGCGTGACTCCAACTGGACAGCAATCTTTGAGTGACAAAAAGGGAGACTGACACCTAGATATTCCAAAATTAAGCTCACTTTTCTTTGAAATTGAAGTTAAAATTAAAGTTAAAAATAAAGGGACTCCACTGATAGTCCATACTTTTAATCCTTAGTTATTGGAAATTCTCCATATAAGTGCAATGGTTCATGGATTTCCATCAATTTTGTGGACATACCATTTTAATAAAATCATTACTTCATACAAAATAAAGAGGTTAATGACTTCACAGAGTACACAGGAACTCGGTAAAATGGTTTTAATCAGCTTGTTAATATTACTGAAAAGGATTTCCATCATTAGGATTAGTTTTTATAGACAGTAAACATCAGTTCCTGAGCACTGACATTCTTCTGCCAATGGAGATGATTATTTACATCCTGCAGCCAGTGGTAAACTGGTTATTACCTGGAAGAAACAAGAATGTAATTTATTCTGCTCCAGAGAATGTGTTTTTCCATGGTAAGAAATGTGTCTGAATCAGGTCATGGAGCTCATTGCCTTCAGAGCATCTGAGACATGGACTATCTGCATTCGAGAGGGCAAATACTCTCAAAACTTCTGCTGCTATTACTCTAAGCCAGATATACATTTAGAAATGAGCTCTGGTTTTTGAGGGTATTATGCCATGTGGTCTTCCTGACATATGACTAATACAGTTTTTAGTTTCCCCCATCTCAAGAAATTTATATGACAATAAATTCCCATTTACTTTGTGAATGTGGGACTGTAATTTCCCATATTGCATTTAAAGGAACGTACTTCTTCTTAGCAGGTAGTTAGTTAGGCTGAAGGGAGCCAATGAACATTCAAAAGCTTTCAGACAGAATATGAACAAGCTTCTCAACAAAATAGTTTCAGAACAGCTTTAGTAGTCCGCTTATATTTTAATGGGTTGTCATTTATCCAATTTACATGTGCAGTTTGGTCAGAGCTCCATGATACTGGAACAGACTACCCGTTCACCCACCATCTTTGCCAATGGCTACAGGAAGCACATAACCAGTTTTGGCTAGTTTAAAAATGAGACAAAATTTACATTACATGTCATGCTCAGCATTATTTATACCGCATTTACTCTTTTACCTGTTGTCATCCACATAGACCGGCACCCAAGGCTGACTGAATACTGCAAAGGGGAAGAGAATTTAAAGAGCCAAGCATCTGTATTTATACAATATAATACATTTATATCAGTAGATTTAATTCCTGATTTTTAAAAAATATTTTGTTACATTGATTTGTTCTTGGCAACTATTTTGACATTTGGCTCTGTATAATTTGCAGTGAGACTGCTGTTCCATTTCCACCCACACTTTGTACAGGGTTCAGCTGTTGTCTCACTGGGAACTTCCCAGCATCATTGATTTTTGGAAGCAGAAGAGGAACATGAGATTGGAAAGACAGTGGCGATTGAGTGCGGCACGAATTGTGTTTGGGCAGAGGTACACATAACCAGCATTTGTAAGAACAGGAGAATCTTGTGAAGGGTTCACTTTATAAAGAAAGGTGTCACTGAATTACACGCAATGCCATACTCCAGCTTTCAGCCCACCTGCAGCTAAATAAAAATCAGGAAATCAGACGCCCTCATGGTCCATCTTATTCTAGTCAGATGGACAGTCTCATTTATTATGCTGGGCTACTTTTAACCTTGACAAGTTTATGTGAAAACATATAAGTAGATGAGTAAGCAAGACTACGGTTGTTAAGGATATGATAATACCTCATAAGTTGAGCAATCCAAATGCTTTAACATATCATGAAGGGAACTTCATTGTAAATGGTAGACAACAACAACTTGTATTTATGTAGTGTAGTAACATACTGAAACATCCCAAGGCACTTTAAGGTTTGTGATCAAACAATATGTGACACAGAGGCAGACATACCTTCATTCTTCACTCTTTTTGAAAAAAAACTGATGTCACCCTTTTCCCTAGCACCCTCAATCATTTTCCTTCCTTTGTCTGCCTTCCCCCATGACTGCAGCATCTTAGAACTATAAGTTTATCGTACAGGAGGAGGCCATTTGACCCATTGTTTCAGAGTCTGATTTTTGCTGGAGTAACCAAATCCAATCCCACTGGCCTCTACTTTCCAATTAGATTCATAGAATTAAAGAACTATTACACAGCACGGTGGCACAGTGGTTGGCACTGCTGCCTCACAGTGCCAACACCCAGGTTCAATTCTGGCCTTGAGTGACTGTGTGGAGTTTTCACATTCTCCCCATGTCTGCATGGGTTTCCTCTGGGTGCTCCGGTTTCCTCCCAAACTGCAAAGATGTACAGGTTAGGTAGATTGGCCACCCTACATTGCTCTTATTGTCAGGGAAATAGTGGGGTAAATAGCTGGGGTTAAGGCAATTGGATCTAGATTGAATTGTTGGCAGTGCAGGCTCGATGGGCCAAATTGCCTCCTTCTGCACTGCAGGGATTCTAAGATTACAGCACAGGAGAAGGCCACTTGGCTCATTGTGTCAGTGCCAGCTTTCTCCATGAGCAACTCCGCTAGTCATACTTCCCCCATTGTTTCCCCATAGCCTGTCCTATAGGGGGAAGAAGTGGCAAAATTGAGTTCTATTGAATATTTGAATCCCAGTGACAGTTTCCAAATAATTCCTTAAATCTTTTTTGTTCTGTAATTTCAACTGTCATTTTTTTTTTATAATTGCAGTTGCATTAAAATGTAATGCCAGAGATAATTTGATTTGTGAGAAAACATTGGTTTTGACTGGTATCCAACATAACCGAAAATATGCCATCGATTCACATGAAGGAACTGATTTTCTATATTTAGGCTATGTACATGAATGGAAAATAGGAATCACATTTTTGAATTTCATCTGGCTGAATGTCTATGGGCTAACTTTTGTCCCTGATAGCAGATCTGAAAACCAGAGAACTCCACAAAGTCAAGAAGGCAATGGACATTCCGCTCCCAACTTCTCTCCCATTCCTCTAGCCCCCACTATGCTTCCCAATCCACTCCGGAGGGCTCCAGTAAATTTCACCTTATTCTATCTAATTATTCACAATTTATATTAATGATTTAGCCTTTGGAATGAAAAGTACACACTGGAATTTTATTAATGCACTGTGGATACCAACACGGGGACCAAATGCGTATCCCAAATCCAGATCAGCAGGCAGAAGGAACACAGAGCCTATTTTACTGGTGGAAATCAATTAAGAATAAATTATGGAAGAAGTTATGGGGAGAAACAGGATTAGGCTATTGAGTTTGACAATCGGCCATGAACGTAATGAACGGTGGAGCAGGCACAAAGGGCCAAATGGCCTCTTCCTGCTCTTATATTCTATGTTTCTAAAAGACTTTAATTACACCCCACCACCAAATTAAGGATGACGGCCTGCCTGTCTGAGCTGCCAACAAAATCATAGGGTCATTTATAGAGATGGTCAATACTAAAGTTTCCAGGGAAAAGAGAAAGCCCTGCAAATAAGAAGAAATCTTTTCTTCTTCACTGGGCCAGATGGGTAGGCTCTTCAGGGTAACATCCCCAGCAGCAATGGTGGTGACTGTTGACAGTGGTGAGCTCTTCTGTGGGCTATGGAGTGGCCCTTTGGAGGGCCCACTACCTCTGAGAAACTACTGGAAAACCACCTCAATGTCCCTGGCAATCTCCCCACACCATTGCAAGATGGGGAGGGGCATCCCAACACCAACAAAATGCTTTGAGGCTCATAAAACAGCCATCAATTGGCCTGCTAATTGAATTAATTGGCTGTGTGCATCTGGTTCGACAGGCAGCCAAGCATCCATTATTCCCACGTTCGGGAATATCCCTTGGCAGAAGAAAGACATCAATGTGCCCTTCCAATATTTTCCACTACCAGTTTACCAGCCTACCCACCTGGCAGTCTGTCTCAAGAGGGCTGGTAAAATTCTGGGCACAATTTCTGAATTTGTAAATGAGATCAAACTGGGGAAATGGTTAATACTCTGGAGGACTTCAACAAATGACATGTATTATTACAGTAAGCTTACAGAATGGATATACAATAAATTTCAACATAGATAGTTGCAAAGTATTACATTTTTGTAAAAAAAAGTAGGGAGGTCACACATTACTTGAAAAATAATAAGTTAATAAGATTTAACAGTGGTAGAGAACCAAAAGGATTTGAGAGTACAAATAAACATGGCAATACAGATGGAAAAGGCCATAAAGTAGAAACCAGGATTTATTACCAAATGGACAGAATTGAAAAGTAGAGGTATTATAATAAGCTTCTGTTGCATCTTGGTTAGATTATACTTGGAGTATTGTGCACAGTTCTGGTTGCTAGAATATAAAAAGGATAAAGAGGCACTGGAGAGAGTACAATAAAGATTTATGGGATGATACCAGAACTGTGAGGTTATGCCTATCAGGGAAGGATGAAGAGGATGGGTCTCTTTAATCTTAAAAACAGATGGCTAAGGGATGATCTAATAGAGGTCCTTAAAATTATGAAAGTGTTTTATAGAGTAGACGCAGACTGTCCTGTGGAGAAGAGGAAAACTAGAGACCATCGATAATAGGGAATCAGAAGCAGTTCCTCTACCAAGGAAGTAGTGAGAATGTGGAACTTGCTACTATGTTGACTTTGTTATATTCCAGAAAACCAATTGGATGAGGATAGAACTGCAGCCACTCCTGACGCACTTTTACGAACATTTATTTACAGAGTTATATATTACAATTATGCACCTCAGAATCAAACGACCACAATTTCAGTCTACACCAATTTAGAAAACAAGACAAATATAGAGGCACAAATGAATTCCCAGTTAATGACCACCATCTGCATCTAATTAAAGATACTTAATTTACATTTCACAGGGTTGAGATAAATATTAGGAATGCATTTAAGAGAGGTAGGTTGGGAGGAGATATGAGTGAAGCATAAATAAATCACTGTCTGGATTAAATGATGTGCTCCAGTGCAGCATAATCTAAATAATTCTGTTCCATGTCTTGTCTCTTTTTGCAGGGATTTATTGACAGACATAAAAACAGTCTAGCCTAAAGCATTCTCAAAGAAAAAATGCACAAGATTAATTGCGATATTAGCCTAAAGAACAGACAGAGTCTACAGCTTAGCCAAAATGACACCAGAGCCGTCATTCCGGAGGCCATAAGTTTATAAGATCTAGGAGCAGAATTAGGCCATTCAGCCCATCGTGTTCACGCCACCATTCAATCATGGTTGATATGCTCCTCACCCCCATTTTCCTGTCTTCTCCTCATAACTCTTCAACCAATGACCAAGTAAAAACCTGTCTAACTCCTCATTAAATTTACTCAGTGCCTCAGAGTCTGCCACACTTTGGGGTAACAAATTCCACAGATTCACAACTCTTCGGAAGAAGTAGTTTTTCCTCAACTCTGTTTTAAATTTGCTACACCTTATCCTAAGACTATGATCTCTTATCCTAGAATGCCCCACAAGAGGAAGCATCTGCTCCATGTCTAATTTATTCACTTGCATACCTCAATGTAATCTCCCCTTGTTCTTCTAAATTCCAGCGAGTATACGCCTGACCTGTTCAATCTCCCTTTATACATCCCTGAACCTGATACCCACCATTTCCAGCAGTGTGTGGGGAGGATGAGGACGCTTAAGACATGTGTGGAACACGGAGGCAGCTTCACATGTAAAATTACAGTTGTCTTCAGTCAGATGTTATTTTTTGTCAACAAGGAATGTGAAATATGACTTCACACTATGAGCTTTACATTCTTCTGGTGAAATCTAACGTTTGTGGAGTTCTCTGGTGAGGTAGGTTACCCTGTTGGATAGCTCGAGGAATCCCTTTAGGTACTGTTAAGAAGTTGCAGCAACTGCCACAGAAGTTCAAAAAAACCAATAGCAGATGTGTGCCTGACAACCAAGGGACCTTGGAAGGGCAACATGATTTTGCCCCGAGGTGACTCAGGTGCCCAGTTAGCAGGAAGGAGAGTGTGCCAGAGAAGGGAACAGTGCACATTGTCCCAAAGAAGAACCAAAGTGGGGATGGCGCTTTCATACATTCATGGCACGAAGGAAAGTGAACATCACCAAGATGAAGCCAGAGGGAAGGCAGCTGGTCAGGAAGTAGAGGCAAATGTAACATGGTATAACATTTTAAACCACAGTCTACCAATTTTCCTGGCTTGCCAGTGGCTGTCAAGGTTACTATAGCTCTGAATTTTTATGCAGCTGGCTCTTTCCAGGGTTCAGCATGAGACCTCTGCAAAGCCTCACATTCAACTGATGTGCCTGATGTGCTCCTTGCTTGACTGGGGAATCACATTCCCTTCCCACTGGATGTGGCATCTCAGGTGCGGAAATTATTCGTGTCCCCAGGTGCAAGGGATTATTAAGGGGACACAGAAGCTCCCACTCCTTCTTCACTCTCTCCTTTTTGAGACATTCTAACATTAAAAATTTTAAATGATAAAGCTCCTAAGATATCCAGCCATGAATGGTCTCAGGTACTCACAGACACTAACCACGTTCTCTAATGAGTACTGTTGTGGGATGGAGGGACCGTAAAAATGGGTCTGTACAAAGCATGGTTTATTTTATTGCTGCCATTCCCAGATGGCATTCCTGACCATTAACTACCCTGCTGGCTTGCTCCCTCTGTCATAATATTGTGCCATGACAGTGCATAGCTATGAGGGTGTTGGTCAAGAGTCATTTAGATGGACGTACTCTCAAACAGGTGGTAAGAGGGCAGGAAAATGGGAAAAGATCATTTACAAATGTGATGTGTATCAGACGTTCCCTCAGGCTCTATGGTAACTTGCAATGATGCAGAATATTGTTAGCAACTAATAGTGTCAAAATGCTGCCGCCTCCATGACTGTACATTGTGACACTTCACCATGCTTAGAGTGGTTGTGTATACTCAATTACAATTTGAATAGGCGACAATAATTACGTTTTTTTCCCTCTGGAAAGGCCATGGGAGGCTACATGTTCCAATGCCAGCAACCAGTTGGATAACAGTTACAGTTTGAACTCACTTGACTGCTCACTGATATCTCCTGTAAGCTATAGCAGCAACACTATCAACTTTCTGCCTCACAACCAGACCTTCCCACTTGCCCCTATTTTAGTTATGTCCAAGCTGCCCAACCCATGTGGGGCCCACCTCTCCTCTACACTAATTCCAGGGTTGGTGGGTCCAACTCGCATTAGATTTCCCCTCCCCGCCCAGAGTTTTAGAGTTTGCAGAGCCATTTCTTTCTCCAACCCTGCACTATCGAGGACACCCCTTAGGAGGCTGAGGGGTGACCGTATAGAAGTTTATAAAATAATGAGGGGCTTAGACAAGGTAGATAGTCAATATCGTTTCCCAAAGGTAGGAGAATCTAAAACTAGATGGCATAGGTTTAAGGTGAGAGGGGAGAGATACAAAAGTGTCCAGAGGGGCAATTTTTTCACATAGAGGGTGATGAGTATTTGGAACAAGCTGCCAGAGGTAGTAGTAGAAGCAGGTACAATTTTATCTTTTAAAAAGCATTCAGATAGTTACATGGGTACAATGGGTATAGAGGGACATGAGCCAAATGCGTGCAATTGGGATTAGCTTAGGGGTTTTACAACAAAAAAAAGGGTGGCATGGACAAATTGGGCTGAAGGGCCTGTTTCCATGCTGTAAACTTCTATGACTCTATGACATGAACTCTGGCCATTGTAATCAACTTAAATGCATGGCACATTCATATTTCCCATCTGTTCAGTGTGGGATAACATTGTGTGATCTGTTTACTCATGGTAATGAAAGAGAAAGCTCCATTTGCATGTCTTAAAGGGGCATTTTTAATGTAAATTTTCTAGTCCTGGATTTTTGTTCTTTCTCAAAATTGTCTAATTTTTTAATTGATTCTATTTACCTTTGTGTGTTTTTCCTTTTGAAAACATGAGGTAAATATTTATATTGTAAAAAATTCCAAAATTATCAGAAACCCAATTGTAATTGAAGCATTCACAAGACTTCATCAGATCAAAACTTATAAAAAGGGCTTTTATAAAACAATTTTTAAGGAAGCTCTATAAACAACCTAGATATCTGAGTGTGATCTGGCAGTCATCGAATCAAGTTAAAATTGATATAAGCAAAATACTGCAGATGCTGGAATCTGAAACAATGCCAGAAAATTTCAACAGGTCTGACAGCATCTGTGGAGAGAGGATACGGACAATGTTTCGAATCTGGATAGTGCTTTGTCAGAGCAAGTTAAAATTGATGATGAGTATTGATTTTAAAGCATGATCAAAATAACACAAGTTGAAAAGGCATGCTAGGGAAAATAACGGACACCTGAGCCAGAGTATCATGTCTATAGCACCCAACAACCACCAGTCGGGAAAAAGACACAAAAGTCTGAGGTCACGTACCAATCGACTCAAGAACAGCTTCTTCCCTGCTGCTGTCAGACTTTTGAATGATCTTACCTTGCATTAGGTTGATCTTTCTCTACATCCTAGCTATGACTGTAACACTACATTCTGCACTCTCTCGTTTCTTTCTCTATGAATGGTGTGCTTTGTCTGTATAGCACACGAAATAATATTTTTCACTGTATGTTAATACATGTGACAATAGTAAATAAAATCAAATCAAATGGCAATACATTTAAAGTCAATAGCGATCACAACTACCAGCATAGAGTAAGGGGCACTAAGATATTAACCGATTGGCTCCTCACAGATATACCTATCAGGTGACTGATGCACTGCGAGGAAGGACAGCATTTTCATTTTCTTTTCCACTGAAGTTAAACTGGAACATATCAGTGCAGCAGTGTTTTGTAAAGTACAAAAGATAATTGATGCTGATACCATGTGGCCAAATGGCTGCGATCATTTGCTCCTCGCCTGTTTGCAGTGACTCATCTTGTGAAGTTTCCTCTACCTCACTGAGCGTATTTTGTGAGCTGTCTATACTGGAACTTCTAAATGTCAGTGAGAGAAGTGAGATGTTGACTTGTTCCGGCCACTGTCAAATCTGGCAAGCTACAGTTCTTGACTTACAAAGACAGGCAAAAATTAAATGTTGAAATGCCAGCTTCAAGACAAATCTGTTGTTTAATACTTGTGAGTTACCCATGAAAAGTAGGAAAAATGCATAATACCTGGATGGTATGAGCCAAGAACTTGAAGGAGAGCTTCACCTTTCCCTATTGCCTCCATGCTCTTACAAATTCAGATGCCTGGGGTGACCAACTCTGCAGATATCCAAAGACGTGCAGATTAGATTAATTGGCATGCTAAATTGCCCCTTAGTATCCCGGGATGCATAGGTTAGAGGGATTAGCGGGGTAAATATGTGGGATAGGGCTTGGGTGGGTTTGTTGTCAGTGCAGACTCAATGGTCTGAATGGCGTCCTTCTGCATTATAGGGTTTCTATGATTTTCTATGATTTTAGGTATCAAAGATTTCTAATTTCAGTTTCCCTCTATTAAGCACCATTTTGTTGTGCATGCAACAAAATAATTTTGACACATAGAGGTAGATCTTGTGTACTGGTGTAAATCTATGATAGTGAGTCCACCTTTCCCTGTAAATCAGAAGATACAAACAGGCTGCTGACTGACTATACACACATTACACTATCTTACAAAGTCAAAATCTACCCACTACAAAGAGAACATAGTGATATGCATGAATTTAATTGCAGCCTATCCTGTGGGCACATTTCTCCTGGTGCCACAGTGATGGGTTTGGCTGCAGGACTGGGAGCAAAATGGGAGAATTTTAAACTGGGGTGGCTCTCTGACACAATCCCACCTCAAAGCAACCTTGCTAGAGGCAGGCTTCCAGGCCACAGGTATCAGAGGGCTCCCCTTCCACACGGATAACTTGAGGCTGTGCAAACATTTGGCACACTGCACTGGGGGACCAAGTGTATTGAGTCAAAGTTAGCAGATAACACTCAGAGGAGTGGTAGAGCAAAGTGTGCAGAGGGCACTCAACATCTGCAAAGGGACATAGATAGTCTCAGTGAGTGGGCGAGGGTCTAGCAGATGGAGTACAATGTTGGTAAATGTGAGATCATCCATTTTGGAAGGAATAACAGCAAAATGAACTATTATTTAAATGGTAAAAAATGGCAGCATGTTGCTGTGCAGAGGGATCTGGGTGTCCTAGTGCATGAATCACAAAAATTTGGTTTGCAGGTGCAGCGGGTAATTAAGAAGGCAGATGGAATTTTGTCCTTCATTGCAGAAGATGGAGTTTAAAAACAGAGAGGTTATGTTGCAGCTGTATAAGATGCTGGTGAGGACATATCTGGAGTACGGTGTACAGTTTTGGTTTCCTTACTTGAGAAAGGATATACTGGCATTGGAAGGGGTGCAGAGGAGATTCACTAGGTTGATTCCGGAGTTGAGAGGATTGGCTTATGAGGAGAGACTGAGTAGATTGGGACTAAACTCATTGGAATTTAGAAAAATGCGGGGGAATCTTGTCGAAACATATACAATTATGAAGGGAATAGATTGTTTCCATTGGCGGGTGAAGTCAGAACTAGGGGACATAACATCAAAATAAAGGTGAGCAGATTTAGGACTGAGTTGAGAAGGAACTTCTTCACTCAAAGGGTTGTAAATCTGTGAAATTCCCTGTCCAGTGAAGCAGTTGAGGCTACCTCATTGAATGTTTTTAAGGCAAAAATAAATAGATTTTGGGAACTGTAAAGAAATTAAGGGTTATGGTGAGCGAACGTGTAAGTGGAGCTGAATCCAAGAAAAGATCAGCCATGATCTTATTAAATGGTGGATCAGGTTTGAGGTGCCTGATGGCCTACTCCAGTTGCTAGTTCTTATGCATTTTTGTAAATCTTCAAAGGACAATTTCATCTTGAAGCATACACTTGCATTCTGACCTAGGTTAGTGACACACCGCTCCCCTGCTAAGGCTGGGCATGACTGAAGGTCTTCTCACTGGATCTGGCCTTGTCTGCCCAACATCTTTAATTGGACATGTCCTTTGTATGCAGCTTCTTGAGTTCCAAGGAGATCACAGCTGACATGGCCACAGACACTTCTGGGCTCCTGTACTATGAGCAAGTGTATATCAGGGTTGCTACAATCTGGGCAAAACCCAGACATTTGTGGCAATAATTGGTCTTACACATAGGTTGTGTTGCAATCATGTTGTGTGTCAAAGCTTTTAATTGTGAATAACTGTTTGAACGAGTGCATGCTGGAGAACTGTAAGGTTACCGTGGTAAAGTGTCAAACAAGCTCGCAGGCGATACATTTTGACGTGCTATAACGTTTCTGGTCTTTTAAGCTAAATATTTCTTGTAGTTCAATGTTACCGGCACAGATTGCTGACCTATTTAGAAGAAAGGTCTCAAACAAGAATCGGGTGCTCTGTTAGCATATAAAAGGTGCATAATGCCTATTTTAGATGGCTGCTAGGGACAGACAGATGAACAATATCCTATACAAAGGGTAAATTTGCAAATAATTACAACTTTACTAAGATCAAAAATATTAAATGCAACAAAAATGCTTCACTTGTATTAACACTCAATATTAAACTGTTATTTGATATCTTGTTGCTAATGTTACTACCACTGAGTGCTCTGACTAACTCAATAGCTCCAGAGTAATTGTTGCATTAACATCCAAGCTATACCTCCAAATTCTTTTAAAGGTAACAGAATAAAGAGATATTAAAAACTCCATGCTAGATGACTTGGTTTACTATGGATTTATAATGTCAGGGTCCCTCAGGATGCAAATTTTATGTTTATTCTTAATCTTGTGTTTGCATTATAATTTGAAATGGTTTGAACCATACTCTGTTGCAGATACTTTAAATGACCTCATTAAACAAATCTCCATTGAGGATAATGACAGTGATCATTTTTTCCCCAAACAAACCAGGCAGCATGGTGGCACAGTGACTAGCGCTGCTGCCTTACAGCCCCAGGGACCTCAGTTCGATTCCTGGCTTTGGTCGCTGTCTGCATGGGTTTCCTCTGGCTGCTCTGGTTTCCTTCCCCCAGTCCAAAGATGTGCAGGTTAGGTTGACTGGCCATGGTAAATTGCCCCTTAGTGTCTCGGGATGTGTAGGTTAGAGGAATTAATGGGTGAATGTGGGGATAGGGCCTGGGATGGGATTGTTGTTGGTGCAGATTTAATTGGCTGAATAGCCTCCTTCTGCACAGTAGGGTTTCTATGATTTCTGTGAAACCCTCCAGATAAATATGTTTCCTTCATTACTTTGTCCTCAAACTCAACAGCATATTTACACCTACAAGTCATCAAACACTCCACAGTTCTTTCTTTTTTGCCATATACACCCATACTCCAGCAGGACACACATTCAAGCAACTACTTAAAAGTTGGTTGAGTGGGTCACCACCCAGTTGTGTTCTTGAAAGGACAGGTGATCGGTTACCAATTAACAACTCTGCAATAAAGACAAAACTTACCAGTCTCTGCCTGGTTCATAGGTTTGTTATTCTGGAGGTATCACAGCAAATATGTGATGTCTATTATTTGATGACTGCAAAAACAGTTTGTTCAAACCAATTTCATTTTCATATGAGCTGTGATTAGCCACAATGAAAAATCCAGTAAATGATTCACCGTAGATAAAGGTACTTCATTCCTATCAGGACTGCGTGAGAGGCTCACAGGGACTAGCAGTGAATGTGAAACAGG
The DNA here is from genome assembly GCF_965287045.1 of Carcharhinus amblyrhynchos. Classification (NCBI taxonomy): domain Eukaryota; kingdom Metazoa; phylum Chordata; class Chondrichthyes; order Carcharhiniformes; family Carcharhinidae; genus Carcharhinus; species Carcharhinus amblyrhynchos. Next base: position 79,617,650 of record NC_137331.1, on the reverse strand, counting down.
TTGTCAAGCAATAATATGTGGTATGGATGGTTGGGTTTGATAAATGACACTGTTCAGTAGTCTTAGGATGTGCCACCTTCATGCACATTTGTTTTCAGGTCTTGGGAGGATTGTGTACATAGCATTAAACCTGGCCACCATTTCCCACCAGGTATGTTCTCAGGAGAAGATGCCACAAAAAAATCAAACATGTACTCCCTTTACATACATCTCATTCAACAACACTTATGCTTCACCTGCTGGGGAACAGTGTTGTGACTCCTATGGTTTTCCCAAAAGACTCACTCCCTTTCTTAATACTTGTTTCTACCATCTAAGGGTTATTGTCACTCATTTCTTTAGCCCTTCAGAAATGACAATAGCTGAAAATTAGGCTCTCACTGCCTTAAACAAAAAACTTAGCTGTAATTTATGTCTCACTTAAAATAAAAAGTCATGTTCAATTTAACTGTCATGAAAACCCCTTAAGCACTGATGACATACACTATTTCCAATACCTTTTCACCCTTTAGCGAGCTTCCATTTACAGATCCAAGCCAGGCTGTGACCCTGAAGAGACAATAGGACTGGTTTTTCCTCAAGCCCCAGAGAACTACGGAACAGAAGTACCAAAGCATTATTATGCACTTTGTTTTATCAAAGACGGTAACTAAACAGTGCTCTATTCAAAGGTCATTGTTACTAGTGTCATCTGTTACTGTAGGCTTTCCTTCAAGTATAAGGCTTCTGCTCATTTCTATAAGTAGTTTGAACATTTCACATTTAAGGATGGTCTCTTGCTGCCCAATATTTAATTTTATGATAACATAACTGAGGTTATGACAATTTGAATCTACACATGCAGATCAGATATTTCTTATGTGTTTCCATTTATGCTTGTCCAATTATTTAAAAGTGACACATGTAAACAATTAACAGCTACATATGAATTGTTAGATGAGAAAAGTTGACAGGAGAAAAGTTTGGGCGGCACAGTAGCACAGTGGTTAGCACTGCTGCTTCACAGCTCCAGGGTCCTGGGTTTGATTCACAGCTCGGGTCACTGTCTGTGTGTGCATGCTCTCCTTGTGTCTGCGTGGGTTTCCTCCCACAGTCCAAAGATGTGCGGGTTAGGTTGACTGGCCATGCGAAGGAATTGCCCCTTAGTGTCCGGGGATGTGTAGGTTAGAGGGATTAGTGGTTATAATACGTAAGGATATGGGGGTAGGGCCTGGGTGGGATTGTGTCCGATGCAGACTCGGTGGGCCAAAGGACCTCTTTCTGCACTGTAGGGTTCTATGAGATTTGAGTAGAGAATGGGCAGTTTGGGCTGAATGGCCTGGTACAGTGCTGTCATCTTATTCAATCCACCCTTGGGGCCTTGGTCTTTCATTGCCTTGGAAGTGAGAAGATTATTTTTAAACCATTCCATTATGATTTATTCCATTATGATATGGAAACAATGCTACTAAAGTTACTTAACCCTAGGTTGCAAAAGCTTTCCAAATTCAAGTGAAAATAATTCAAGTGAAACCAGTGCAGGTATATCATTTATATATAAATAATGCAATTGCTTTGCAAGTGATGGAACTGCTCAGAATATCTTAGATATGGCACAATTCCAATGTAAAGGTGCCAAATCTGATGCACTAACTCCACCAAAGTCCCTCCAAAGTGATGAACAAGCATAGCAGCATAAAAGATTACAGCACACACAACAGATGTCAGGTTGAACATCCAACTTCTATGGAGATGGGCAGTAACAAATCAGCCACCAATACACACAGTGCCTAATGGAAATGAAGTTGGACAGAATAACATGCAGGCGATTTAAATCCCAAATTCAGTAGTGTTCAAGATTGAGCAGTTACCTGAGATAATCAATGACTAAGTGAATTGAGGTTATTTTGAATAACTGAATACACCTGAAGTAGTTCTGTTGCTAAGATTCTTTCCACTGCCCATCCTCCATCCTCACCTCTCTACATGATCACTAATCAACATGAAGCTCACACATCCCAGGCTAAATGGACAAATTTTAATCCTAGGCTGTACAGTGGTAAAAAAAATAAAAATGACTGTTGCCTGTTGAGCAACATATTCCATGCACATATTGTTCCCAGAAATTAATGAACTATTTTTTGCGTTCTTCATTCATTATTAACTCAAAAGGAACAGCTGGTGCCAGTCTAACCAGATTGGAATATCTGCCTCTTCATTAATTGCTGAACAGTATCTAGATTGTGAAAAATCATCACCTGTACCTATGGAGTAGCAAATTATTTTTGACACAAGTGATGATGAATATAACTGGCACTAGCTGTCGAAAGTAATGTTCATTATTTCTACCAGTGAAACTTTGTAATAAACTTATTAGTTTTTCTCTACATTTCTCATCTTCTCTGTATAGATTATGCACAAAGGAAATAGAATAAGTTAGACCTGGAAGAAATATTAATGACAAGGGAAGTGAATGTCCTATTGCCTAGTTTGTGGATCGATGGGAAAGCAAGTGGCACAAGTGACATAAAGAGTCTACGGAGGGATATGGACAGCTTATGAGAGTGGGCAAAAACTTGTCAGATGTAATATAATGCAGGAAAATATGAAGTTATTCACTTTGGTAGGAAGAATAAAGAAGCTGAATATTATTTAAATGGAGAAAGACTGCAGAAAGCTGCGGCATTTGAGGATCCTTGTGCACAAACCACAAACACTAGTGTGCAAGTCCAGCAGGTAATCGGGAAGGCAAATAGAACATGGTCTTTATTTCAAAGGGAATAGAGTATAAAAATAGGGAAGTCTTGATAAAACTATATAAGTCACCAGTTAGACCACACCTGGGATACTATGAACAGTTTTGGTCTCCTTATCTAAGGAAAGTTAGAAACCTGAAAAAAAGGTGCAGGAGTAGGCCATTCATTACCACCATTCAATATAATCATGGTTGATCATGCTCTTTCAGTGTCCACCTCCCGATTTCTCTCCATACTTCTAGCTGCAAGGGCCACATCCAGCTCCTTTTTGAACGCACCTAACAAACTGGCCCCAACAGCTTTCTGTGGTAGAGAATTCCACAGGCCCACAACTCTCTGAGTGAAGACATTCTTTCTAATCTTAGTCCTGAATGGCTTACTCCTTATTCTTGAACTATGACCCTTGATTCTGGACTTCCCAACATCGAGAACATTCTTCCCACATCTAGCCTGTCCAGTTCTATCAGGATTTTATATGTTTCTATGAGATCCCCGCTCATTCTTCTAAATTCCAGTGAGTACAAGCCCGGTTGATCCAATCTGTCTACATATGTCAGTCTTGCCATTCCAGGAATCAGTCTGGTGAACCTTCGCTGGACTCCCTCTATAACAACAAGAATGTCCTTCCTCAGACTTGGAGACCAAAACTGCACATAATACTCAGGGATAGCCCTCACCAAAACCCTGTATAACTTCCTTACTCCTATACATAAATCCTTTTGTTATGAAGGCCAGCATGCCATTAGCTTTCCTCACTGCCTGCTGTACCTCAATGCCAACCTTCAGCCACTGTTCCACCACAACAGCCAGGTCACATTGCACTTTCCCTCTTCCTAAACTGTCACCATTCAGATAATAATCATCCTCCTCTTTTTGCCACCAAATTGGATAACCTCATATTTATCCACATTATATTGCATTTGTCAACTATTTGCCCACCTGTCCAGCCTGCAGCCTCTTAGCATCCTCCTCATAGCACACACTGTCACTCACTTAGTGCCGCCTGCAAATTTGGAGATATTGCATTCAATTTCTTCGTCTAAATCATTTATGTATGTTGTGAATACCTGGGGCCCCAGCACTAAAACCTGTGGTACCCCACTAGCCAATGCCTGCCACTCTGAAGAGGACCCATTTATCATTTATCCCCACTCTCTGCTTCCTGTCTGCCAACTAGTCCTGTAATCAATACATTACCCCCAATACCAAGAGTTTTAATTTTGCTCACTCATATCTTGTTTGGGGCTTTGTCAAAAGCCTTTTGAAAGTCCAGATACACAACATCCACTGGTTCACCCTTATCCACTCTACTGGTCACATCCTCAAAAAAAATCAAGATTTATCAAACATAATTTCCCTTTAGTGAATCCAAGCTGACTTGGACCAACCCTGTCACTGCTTTCCAAATGTTCAGTTATTACATCCTTAATAATTGATTCCAGCATTTTCCCATCACTGGGCTAACTGATCTATAATTCCCTATTTCTCTATCCTTTTTTAAAAAGTGGGGTTACATTAGCTACCCTCCAATCCACTGGAACTCCTCCAAAGCCTATAGAATGCTGGAACATGATCACCAGTATGTCCTCTATTTTTAGGGTCACTTCCTTGAGTATTCTGGGATGTGGAGTATCAGGCCCTAGGGACTTATTGGGTTTTAATCCAAGCAATTTCCCCAATACAATTTCCTGACTAATAAGGATTTCCTTCAGTTCCTCTTCATATTAGACCCTCTGTCCCCTAGTATTTCTGGAAGGTTATCTGTGTCCTCCTTAGTGAAGACAGATACAAAGTATTTGTTCAGCTGGTCAGCAATCTCTTTGTTGCCTATTATGAATTCACCTGATTCTAATGTAAGGGACGTACTTTTGTCTTCACCGGTCTTTTTTTTTTCTTCACATATCTATATAAGCTTTTACAGTCAGTTTTTATGTTTTCTGTAAACGTACCCTTGTATTCTATTTTCTCATCCCGAATTAAACCCTTTGTCCTCCTCTGCTGGATTTTAAATTTCTCCCAGTCTTCAGGTTTGCTGCTTTTTCTAGCCAATTTATATGCTTCCTCTTTGGCTTTAACACTATCTCTGATGTCTCTTGATAGCCATGGATAAGCCACCTTCCCCATTTTACTCTTATGCTAAACCGGGATACACAGTTGTTGAAGTTAATTCGTGTGTTCTTTAAATGTCTGCCATTGTCTATTTGCTATCAACTCATTAAGTATCCTTTGCCAGCTTTTCCTAGCCAATGGACATCTCATAGCATCAAAGTTAGCTTTCCTCAAGTTCAGGACCCTAGTCTGTGTAACTGTCACTCTCTATCTTAATGAAGAATTTTACCATATTATGGTCACTCTACCCCAAAGGATCTTACACCACAAGGTTGCTAATTAATCCTCTTTCATTACACAATACCCAGTCTAGGATGGCCTGCTCGCTAGTTGGTACCTTGACATATTGGTCAAGAAAACCACCCCTTATACAGTCCAAGAAGTCTTCCTCCATCTCATTGCTACCAGTTTTAGTGAGCCCAATCAATATGCAAATTGAAGTCACCCATGATAACTGCTATATCCTTACTGCACACATCTCTAATTTCCTGCTTGATGCCATCTCCAGCCTCACTCCTGCTATTTGGTGATCTGTACACAACTCCCACCAGTGGTTTTTGGCCTTTGATGTTCCGCAGCTGCAACCATACAGATTCAACAAGGTCCAGGCTAATGTCCTTCTTGACTATTGCATTAATCTCTTTAACCAGCAACGCTACCCCTGCAATATAGAGTCAGTGTGTCACCTTTTGTGGGTTTACCATGTAGTTTTTTTTCATTATATATATATTTACTTGCAAAGGTATTGAATTATAAGTCAAAATCCCTGAAATATCCTTGGAGGTATTATTCATCTCTTGTGGTAACTTCAATGGAAACTGGCAGAACCCCTGAAGAAATTGTGTAAGTGCCCATTTTCCAACATTCATCCTATTTCCCTGGGAGTTTTATCAGTCACCGACCAGTAACAGCTGAAAACCGCAGTGACTGTATGAAAACCTAAAGTTAAAAAGCCTGACTTTAGGCCTATCCACCCAATGGAAAAGGAGTAGCTTGGTTGTTAAAATAGCAGTAGGGAACCCCCCCATTGCTTTGTTGCTGATGTACATTTGCCCGTTGCCACTTTGACTGTTCACTTTTAAGTTTTGCCTGCTATTACTTTGAGTGAGATAAGCAGTTTTCCTTTTGTGACTTAATTAAATCCTCACTTCTGTCCTGCTCTGTTCAGCTGGAATAGAACCTCACTCTCCAGCAAGGTAAGTCCTGCACTGTCCCATGTCAGCATGCTTTTTGTTTGTGCTGAGTATTTCATCACTTGGAAACCCTTTGTGATCTAGCCTCTGCTGTGCCAGTGGCAGTGCTAGTGCTTGGAAGAGATGAAATGCATGCATGTTAAGTTGTCAGCAGGAGGTCTGTGCTGCTGTAAAGGATTCAGGCAATACAGAAAAGAGATAAGAGTTAGGATAGTCCTGAGAGACTGAACATCATCAGGTGTCAGTCTTGTGAATACAGTCCAAAGTTCTAGCAGTTGCTGAATATTTGCTGAGGCAAATGAAGGATTGCAAATAATGTGCAGAGAGTCTGCTCAGGTATGTGAGCATGGCATTACCCAAGCCATTGGTTGCTCTGCTTGAGTGAGGGTTAGGATGTTAGATGCTCCCCCTTTGGTTCTCCTCCTCACATTGGATAGAATTTTAGGGATCCAAAGAACAAAGAATAAAGAAAAATACAACACAGGAACAGGCTTTTTGGCCTTCCAAGCCTGTGTCAATCATGATGCCATAACTAAATTTAAAAAAATAACCTTCTGCCCTTACTTGGTCTGTATCCCCCTAATCCCTACCTATTCACGAACACATCCAGATGCCTCTTAAATGTTGCTAATGTGCCTGCTTCTATCACCTCCTCTGGTAGTGAGTTCCAGACACCCAACTCACTCTACATGAAAAACTTACCTGCGCATCACCCTTAAACTTTCCCCCTCTCACTTTGAACCTGTGCCCTCTTTATAATTGACACTTCCACCCTAGTTAAAAAGCTATGCACCTTGGCTATGCCTCTCATAATTTTGTAGACCTCTGTCAGGTCTTTTCTCAGCCTCCGTCTTTCCAGTCAAAACAATCCTATTTTATTCAACCTGGCTTCATATCCAACATCTTTGAGACTAGGCAACATCTTGGTGAACCTTTTTTGCACTTTCTCCAAACTTCCACGCCGTTCTGCTAGTGTGGTCACCAGAACTGCACACAATACTCCAAATGTGGCCTAACCAAGGTTTTATGTAGCTGCAACATGATTTCCCAACTCTTGTAGTCAGTGCCCCAGCTGATAAAGGCAAGCATGCCCATGTGCTTTCTTAATCACCTTGGCCACCTGTGTTGCCACTTTTAGGGATCTGCACACCCAGATCCCTCTGTATGTTAATGTTCCTAGGGTTATGCCATTTACAATATAATTCACATCTAACTCTGATGCTCCAAAATGCATCACCCCACATTTGTCCAGATTAACCTCCATGTGCCATTTCTGTGCCCAAGTCTAAAATCTATTTATATCCTGTTGTATCCTCTGAGAATCCCCAGCACTATCAGCAACTCCACCAATCTTCGTGTCGTTCACAAACTTACTAATCAGATCATCCACATTTTCCTCCACATCATTTATATACTATAATGTATACATATATTATATATATATATATATACACACACAAACAGAGGTCCCAGCACTGATCCCTGCGGTACACCACTAGCTACAGATCTCTATTCTGAAAAACACCCTTCTACATTCTGTCTTCTATAACCAAGCCAGTTCTGTACCCATCTAGTTAGCCCACCCCAAATCCCATGTGATTTTAGCTTTTGTACTAATCTGCCATGTGAGACCCACCGATAGTTAATGGACCTTTGGGTGGGCTGTGGCGGGTCCCACCGTGTCAGGTCCAGAAACTCCCGATTTGGATTGCTGGAAAAACTCTAGTACTTCCAAATCGATGATCTGGCAGCGTCTGTGGATAAAGAAACAAAAGTAAAAATTTTGAATTCAATATGACTGTTCTTCTTAACTCAACATAATTTAATAACTTTGGAACTTAATATAACTTCAGGAGTATATTAAACTTACATTTCACTTGGAGTTCTGTGAACGTTCTTGTCATGTAATATAGAAAGGATATAGAGAAACTAGAGAAGGAATGTAAAAGGTTTATGACAATGATTGTTGAGAAAATTGAGAACTTATACAATGGAAAGATTAAACAGGCTGGGGCTCTCTTCTTTAGGAAAGATAAGACTGATGTGTGATCCGATTGAGGTCTTCAGGATTGTGAAATGATTTAATAGACATGGAGGAAATGCTTCCACCAGAACTCAGTGCCACAAATATAAGATCATCACAATAAATGCAATCAGAAACTTAGGAGAAACTTCATAACCCAGAAACTGGTTAGAATGTGAAACTCATTACACATCTTGCGGCTGGTAGCAGGTCATTTAACCTCTTTCCATATTGAACCTGTTAGTGCCCCTCTCATTTCCCCCATTCACCTGTGTTGTACCCTGAGTTAAAATCAAGGCTAAAATGTCTAGGGTGCTGGCATTCATTATGTTAATAACCGAGCTTCAAATATTAATAAAATTAATTTGACGTGTGTAACAGTGTGCACAAATTCAATCCTTTTTTTCTTTCAGAGGAAAATTAGCAATTAAAAAATTGAATTAAAATTCTGTTTAAATGATAACACAGAATTAAGCACATTGGATCTAAAATTCTGACAAGGGACTTTAGGTGAATGAGTTCATCTGGAACTTTTGTACTCACTATTTTATTGAAAATGTTAATACATTATAAAGAAATATGTCGAAGAGTGATGAATTTCAGAAGAATGTGTTAAGTGTTTCATAAAATCCCTACAGTGCAGGAGGAGGCCATTCAGCCTATCGAGTCTGCACTGACTACAATTCTACCCAGGCCCTATCCCCATAACCCCACCAATTTACCCTAGCTAGTCCCCTGACACTTAGGGACAATTTAGTATGACCAATCAATCTAACCGGCACATCTTAAACTGTGGGATGAAACAAGAGCACCCGGAGGAAACCCACACAGACACAGGGAGAACATACAAACTCCACACAGGCAGCCACCCGAGGCCAGAACTGAAACCGGGTCTTTGGTGCTATGAGGCAGCAGTGCCTCCATATCACCCTAACGCCAGCTTTCAACAACATTATTTCAGCACCATTGTTTCAAGAATTCAATTCATATCGCACACTCTCATTTAGCACAGATGAATATTTCATTTTTTTGGTGAAATACTGAGTGAAACTGGAAACTGTGAAAACAATTCCATTATCTTTGTTCATTGAAAAATGTTATTGTGTCTTATTTGCCTATAGCTGTTCTATGTTTTAATACATTAAAAATGCATAAAAGTATAAATAAGTTTATTTTCTCAATATAAAAATTATAATTTAGCTGGTAACTATAAAAAAACAAATTATGGCAAAGCCATTTACAGATATAATGGAACTCCTTAAAACACAGAACACTTGGGAGGTAAAACTCCTAAAGGGAAGATTAGAAATACATATAAAAATATAAGTAGACATGGAAAAATAAGTTGTCTCTCGTCCATCAAGCAGAGGCATTGTTTGTCCTATTGTTGAAAAGAGGTTATACTGATTTTTTTTTTCGGGGAGATGATCAAGATCATTGCACTGATGGAATATCAGGATAGCTGGAATAAGGAAAAGGAACTTCAACCAATCAGAACTATTCCTTCAACAAGCAATGAAGTTTATCCCACCAATAGTTCTCCAATCACAGCTGAACAACTTTATGTAAAACTGCTGACATTGAACTTCATTCTCTGCCTGCCAGATCAAACAAAATTCCAAAATATTAATCCGACACTAACATTGGAACTGTTGCATTTGATAAGATTCAGCAGCATGGAAACAGATAATTCACAGGTTATGCCATCATCTGTCATCACTTCTCTTATAAGATTTAGTCTTTATCAGCAATTAATTTTGCTTTAGCTGAGTGTCTACTCCATACAATCCACTATTCAGTGCAGAATTAAAATTCCTTTGCAAAACAAAAAATGTTCTAATTTCTATTCTTACTTAAAACTTGGTGACTCAAATTTTTCTAAATTTGTTTTATAAGTTTGAACGAAGCTTCATTTACACAGTACCTTCATTGCAGTGTATATGTAAGCCTACTTGTGATGAATAAATGAATAAACTTTATAAACTTGCGGACCTGAATGAGCCAGTGCTACCCTCGCAGTCTCATTGGGAACCCTGGGATCATTCTTGTTCGCCAGAAATCCCCTGCCCCACCCTGCATCCCTACATGATGGGCAGAAACTCCTCCCTCCCCAATTACTTCTGTAGATCCCCTTCACACCAGCTTAATGCCAGGGATACCTCCCGTGGATCCCTGACTGTGCAACATACCCCCTCCCCACCCCCACCACTGCCAAGTTCTTGCTGCAGTCCGCCAACCAAGCTTGGATTTGGTTGACTCAAGTAGGACATACAGAGATCATGTAAGTATTGCGTGGCCACTAAGATGAGCAAAGTCTCCACACTTTTGGAGTCCTCGGCTTTACTGATTACTACAGTGCACATCATATCTTACCCTTTTAAATTCAAAGCAATTAACTATGCACACATCTCGTTGTCTTCAATGCTTCCAGGCTGGTGTAGTATACTAGAAATGCTAATCTGTCTTTCCTCTTCCCTGAAGTTGGCCTGCTGCATATATATGTATATATAGCATTTTCTATTATTGTCTCAATTACATAACCTATTAACCTCCATTTTATTCACACCTGTCAGAATTTTAAAGGCGTTGGATCGTATCCACTTTTGATGATTTACTCAGTGAATAAAAACACTGAATCATCATTTTCACACTTCTCCAAACTTAAAATTACACCCAATAGACCAAATGAATCCCTAATACACAGATTCACTTAGATTAAGGTAAACTATTTTAAGTTACAATCGAATGCATGCATTCTCCAAGGAAATGTTGGTTAGATGTATATGAATTTGTTATCTGTCAATTTCTTTTCAGTTGAGGGGTCATTTGCATTGCATAGAAACTCCATGATCCTTGCTTCTGTCAGTGTACAATAAAGGTCATATTATCTGCTTCTTCAGATGAGTTGAAGCATTTTAATCATCTCATTAAGAAACATTAAATGGCAGTGTCAAAAGCAAGGAAAGCAGGAAAAATAGGAATATACGGAATTGATTGTTATTTTTTAGCTATATCAGAAATGAGAGACTTATTTTAAAAGAAAAGACATTGGTCAGAATTTCCATACCTCCTGAGGCGTGTTACATGTAGCGGAGGCAACCCACCATTGGTCGGCAGCAATTTCTTCCAGTCCTGCCATTGTCAATGGTGTTTCTCATTACTCGTTGTTGGTGGAATCAGAGGATCCTGCCGGTGGGATGACCGGAATAATCTTGTCCCTTATCTAACAATAGGAATTTTTCTTTTAAGTAATACTGGTCACAGGTTTGGAAGGTGTTGTCAAAAAATTTGGCCATTTGTTGCAGTACATCTTGTAGATGATATATATTAGTATACCTGTGATGGAGAGTATCGATGTTTAAGGTGGGGACTGGGATGGCGATCATGTGGGCTGCTTTTTCCTGGTTGATATCAAGCTTCTTCAGCATTGTTGGAGCTCCACTCATCCAGGCAAATGGAGAGTATTCCATCACACTCCTGACTTGTGCCCTGTAGGTGGTGAAGAGGCTTTAGAGAGTCAGAAGCTGAGTCACTTGCTGCAACGTTCCCAACCTCTGACCTGATCTTCTAACAGCAGTATTTATATGGCTGGTCCAGTTTACTTTCTGGTCAATGGTGCCCCTCACAAGATGATTACTTTTCGGAGAGTCAGTGGTGGTAATGCTGTTCAATGTCAAAAGACGGTGGTTTGACTCTCTCTTGTTGGAGATTATTGTTACCAGGCTCTTGAATGGCATGTATAATACTTTTGATTTATCAGCACAAGCCCAAATGTTGTCTAAGTTTAGACACCGACTGCCTCATTAACTGAGGAGCTGCTAATGGAACTGAGCATTGTGCAATTATCAATGAGCATCCCTGCATCTAACCTTATGAAAGAGGGAAGGGCATTGATGAAGTAGCTGAAGATGATTGGACCTAAGGCATTAGCTTGAGGAACACCCGCAGAGCTGACCCAACACTGAGCCGTTTGGTCTCCAAGAACCATCTTGTGCTAGCCATGACTCCCAATCAGTGGAGCTTCCCCCTTGAATCCCATTGACATTAATTTTCTGGGCTCCTTGATGCCACTTGGCCAACATTGCCTTGATGTCAACAGCAGTCACTCTCACCTTAGCCTTGAGTTCAACAGTTTTATCCATATTTGGATCAAGACAAATGGGGTCAGGAGCTGGGTGGCCCTAGTAGAACCCAAACTAAGTATTGATAAGCGAGTTAATGGTAAGTACCACTTGAAGGCACTGTCAGAGACACCTTCCACCACTTTGCTGATGTTTAAGAGTAGCCCAATACTTTATTGAATTTCCCAGATTGGATTTGTCCTATTTTTTGTGGGCAGATCATACTTGCGTAAATTTTCCCTTAGGTACAGTTGTTGTAGCTATCCAGGACCTGTTTGCCTAGAGGCCTGGGTCATCCTGAAACACATGTTTCCAGCACTATAACTGGATGCCAATGGCCACCCATAGCTTTTGCTCTTTCGATTTAGTTGACATCACATGGAGTGAATCAAATTAACCAAAGACTTGTGATGCAAGGAGCTTCTGGAAGAGACCTAGATTGATCTTCCAGTTGGACTTCTGCCTGGTGATCGTTCTGTACACTTCGGCCTTGTCTTTTGCATTAACATGCTGGAGTCTGTCACCATCGAGCATGGGGATGTTCATGGAGCTTCCTGCTCCCATTAGTGGTGTAATTAGTCGCCCCTGTCTACATCAATGGGGACGAAGTAGAAATGGTTGAGAGCTTCAAGTTTTTAGGTGTCCAGATCACGAACAATCTATCCTGGTCCCCTCATGCCAATACTATAGTTAAGAAAACCCACCAATGCCTCTGTTGTCTCAGAAGACCAAGGAAATTTGACATTTCAGCTACGACTTCTCACCAACTTTTCAGATGCACCGTAGAAAGCAGTCTTTCTGATTGTATCACAGCTTGGTATGATTCCTGCTCTGCTCAAGACTGCAAGAAATTACAAAAGGTCATGAATATAGCCCAAACCATTATGCAAACCAGCCTCCCATCCATTGACTCTGTCTACACTTACTGCTGCCTCAGCAAACCAGCCAGCATAATTACGGATCTCACGCACCCTGGACATTCTGTCTTCCACCTTCTTCCATCGGGAAACAGATACAAAATCTGAGGTCACATACCAACCAACTCAAGAACAGCTTCTTCCCTGCTGCTGTCAGACTTTTGAATGGACTTACATCACATTAAGTTGATCTTTCTTTACACCCTAGCCATGACACTACTTCTTCTCAATGAACAGCATACTTCGTCTGTATAGCGCACAAAAAACGGTACTTTTCACTGTATACCAATACATATGACAATAATAAATCAATTCAAATCAAATTATCAACTACTATTCATAATTGGATGTATGAGGAATGCAAAGTTTTGATCTGATCTGTTAATTTTGATTTGATTTATTATTGTGTACCATCTACAAGCTGCACTGCAGGAACCCACCATGGCCTCTTAGGCAGTACCTTCCAAACCCAAGACCACCACCATCCAGAACAAGAGCAGCAGATACCTGGGAACACCACCATGGGTTGCATGGTGGAACAGCGGTTAGCACTGCTGCCTCACAGCGCCAGGGGTCCAGGTTCAATTCCAGCCTCGGGTGGCTGTGTGGAGTTTCCTCCGGTGTCCCGGTTTCCTCCCACAGTCCAAAGATGTGCAGGTTAGGTTGATTGGCCATGCTAAATTGCCCCTTAGTGTCAGGCAGATTCACAGGGTAAATACATGGGGTTACGGGGGTAGGGCCTGAGTGGGATTCTTGTCAGTGCAGGCTCGATGGAATAAATGACTTCCTTATGCACTTTAGGGATTCCAGGAAGTTCCCCTCCAAACCACTCACCATCCTAACTTAGAAATATATTGCCATTCCTTCATTGTCGCTGGGTCAAGTTCCTGGAAATCCCTCCCAGCTGCATTGTGGGTGTACCTATACCTCAGTGACTACAACAGTTTGAAGAGGCAGCTCTCCACCAACCTCTGAAAGGCAACCATGGATGAGTAATAAAAATACTGGATAAGCCAGCAATGCCCATATCCCACAAAGTCATTTTTTTTAAAACTAGCCAAGTAAATACTGTGGCTCCAAGTGCAAGTTAGAGGCTAGGAATCCTACACCAAGTAACTCACCTCCTGACTTCCCAAAGCGTGTCCATCATCTACAAACTCAAGTCAGGAGTATGATGGAGTCCTTTCCATTTATCTGAATGAGTGCAGTTCCAACAACACTTAAGAGGTTTGAAGCTACCCAGGACAATGCAGCCCACTTGTTTAGCACCCCACCCACAAGCATTCACTCCTTACCACCACAGAACAGTGGCAGCCTACAAGGTGCACTGGAGGAACTCATCAAGGCTCCTTAGACAGCACCATCCAAACTCATGACTGTGACCATCTAAAAGGACAAGGGACTTGGAACGTCACCACCTGGACATCAAATTGGTATTTGTCTTAATAGGTCCCTCACCACCCATCACAGACCCAGGCAGACAGCTATGCTCTTCTGAACTAATCCAACTCATTCTGAAGTGGTTCTACCAAGTCACTTAGTGTTGTGTCCTTGCCACAATCAGTGCTCCTTGCAAATGATGTTCAAAGTGAAGGAGTACTGATTTGCTGGCTGAGAAATGACCATAGTGTGTAATGAGTGCCATTGATGCAATATGCACAGCTCCATCACCTATCTGAATGATTAGAAATTCAGCTGATCTCTTTTTATTTGTAAGTGTGCTCACCTATTATTATTAGGTCGTAAATTTCTTTCGAGCTGCTCCTGCTCTGCTATCACAACTTCATCAGAAATGGGTTTCCGCCCACACTTTGATGATGGTGTTGACATGAGTGTAGAGCCAAGGGAATTTCCAGATATGTGAATGAATGCTGCGTGTGTGTTTTTAAATTAAAATCTGAAATGCTGTTATGATATGGTGTTATAACAATAATGTATTAGGAGCCCATTTCAACTCGCATATACACTGAAATGAAATAAACTCTCCGTTAAAAGCTACTTAGAGGGATTTCTCTTTTCTATAAGACTTATTGATAAAATATTCAAGCTTTCTTTCTGGAATGATTAACTGTTGTGTTCCACAGTACAATTATAAATTGCTGGGTGTATATTTTGCATCTTATTTGGAAATGGGTGATGAAGAGTGAACAAAGAGTGAACAATTCCATGCTGTAAACCTCTATTTTAGACAGCTACATAAGTAAGATTGATATAGAGAGATATGGGCCAAATGCGGGCAATTGGGACTAGCCTAGTCATTAAAATAAAGGCCGCATGGACAAATTAGGCTGAAGGGACTGTTTCCATGCTGTAAACCTCAATGACTCTATGACTAAATGGTGCTGATTTATCACAGGCTTCTCTTACTTGCCTGTGTGAGATAAAACCTGCACTTCCAGTCACCAGTGACATATACTTTGGTTGGTCCACCATCACCCCATTCAAAACAATATGTTCTGCTGACAAATTGTGAATTATGGCATTCTGGCGATAAAATTACCCATTATCCTCCAAGTAAAAGGAAGGTGCCAATTTTAAAGACTTTGCCCAAGTGAGTGGAAGTATGGTGAAGTGTGAGAGAGTAGTTGAGTGGCCAATGTGATCCCCAATTTTAAAGAAGGAAGTGAAACCTAATCCAGATCACAGCTGAGCTAGCAAAAGTCTCTAATAAGGAGGAAATTGCAATGAATTTTTTTTTAAATTTAGTAGTATCACAAGTAGGCTTACATTAACACTGCAATGAAGCTACTGTAAAAATCCCCTAGTTGCCACACTGCAGCACTTGTTCAGGTACATTGAGGGAGAATTTGGCATGGCCAATGCGCCTAACCAGCACATCTGTGGGATGAAACCGGAGCATCCGATGGGAATCCACGCAGACATGAGGAGAATCTACAGACTCCACACAGACAGTGACCCAAGCCAGGAATCGAACCCAGGTCACTGGAACTGTGAGGCAGCAGTGCTAACTATTGTGCCAATCAGATTGGGAATAAGGACAGAATATTTGGAAATCCCCAGATCATATTTCAAAAGAAACCATTCATGCTTGACAAATTTGAAAAATTTCTGAGGAGCTAGGAGATGGGTAGATTGGAAAAGATGGGTGGATGCAGTGCACTTGGGCATCACGAAAGTCTTTGACAGTACCATGTTAGAGATTTAAACAGATAATTAGGTTGTGTGGAATTTGCGAGAGAGTAGCAAACTATTAAAAACTGGCTGAAAGAGTGAAAGAGTGTAGGAGCTAAGGCCAGTTTGAAAGTGAATAGTGGCACCCATGAGGCTCATTTCTCAGGACAGTGCTGTTCATTCTGTGTTTTTCTAACTTACATCTAAGTCTAGATAGCATGGTGTTAAAATTTTCAGCTGGTACCCTTTAGAAGGCAACCTGAAAGGGACACCAGCAGCAGCAGAGGATAGAAGAGAGGGCACGGGGTGCAGACACACCATGGTGTATTCCAAAATGAAGCAAGAGACAACATTATAGGATAGCAAGGCATTTGTTTAAACTAGGAACCAAACAAGTACAAATTTCAATCAGAGTAAGTATAACAGTAACTGAATTAATAATGAGCAGGTCTGCAGGCAATGTTTGAAGTAAATAGTTCAAACAAAGAGCTAATTAGATTATAAAAAAGGAATAGATTTTTTTTCAGATCAAGAATGGACAGCTGAAATCTGTTGCTAGCAATTTGTGCGTTGTGTAGAAAACTTGAGGACACTTCATTTGTTTTGGCACGTGTCAGAAATGTCTCTACTTGCTGGAGCTCAAGTTCAGGATTTTCAAGCTTGAGGGGCAGCCAGAACCAATGCAGAAAATGAGGGAGAATGAGAGATTCTTGTATCATACAGTGCAGAATTTGGCCACCCCAAAAGCAAGAAGAGTTGAGGATAGTAGATGGATGGCCATCAGGAAGGGGCAAGAAGTATAGGAGCATTCAGGCTGTGTGCCAGTCTCAAACAGATACTTAGCACTGCAAACTGCTGGGTGTGTCGACACTTTGAAGGAGTGCAGTTCAGATGATGGGCAAAGGAGGGGATAGCAAAAAGCAGGAATGCACTCATTATAGGAAATTCCACAGACAGACATTTCTGTAACTCTTTATGAGTCCCACATGATATTTTGAGTACCTGGTGCCAGGGTAAAAGACATAAGAGTTCTTAATATACATTGGTAACATCCATGTAAAAAGATCGGGTATTGAGGTATTTAGGGCAGCAAGGTAGCACAGTGGTTAGCACTGCTGCCTCACAGCATCAGGGACTCGGGTTCAATTCTGGCCCTGGGTCACTGTCTGTGTGGAGTTTGCACATTCTCCCCATGCCTGCGTGGGTTTCCTCTGGGTGCTCCAGTTTTCTCCCATAGTCCAAAATGTGTGGGTTAGGTTGTTTGGCCATGCTAAATTGACCTTAGTGTCAGGGGGATTAGCGAGATGAGTATGTGGGGTTACAGGAATGGGGCCTGGGTGGGATTGTGGGTGGTGCTGACTCAATGGGCTGGGTGGCCTTCTTCTGCACTAGGGTTTCTATGTTTCTAGAAGGTCCTATGGTCAGATTTCCAAGGGCTAGGAAGGAAGTTAGAATAGGATGTTGAAGTAGTGATCTCTGGTTTACTCCCAGTTCCACACACGAGTGAGAGTAGAAATTGAAAGATAGGGAGGATCAATGCATGACTTAGGGCAAGATACAGGATGGAGAACATCAGATCCCTGGGACATTAACATTCATTTTGGGACAAGAGGCATCATTTAAAAAGGGACTGATGCACCCAACAGAACTTTGAGCAATGTCCTGGTGGGGGAGATCAACTGGTGTAGTCACTTCACAGGATGTGGTGTTCCTGGATAAGCCAACAATAATTGCCCATCCCAATTGCCCTTGAGAAGGTGGTGATGAGCAGTCTTCTTGAACCACTGCAGAACACGTGATTTCCATGATTTTGACTCAGTGGCAGTGGAGAAGCAGCAATTTAGTTCTGAGTCAAGATTGTGTGTGACTTGATGCAGAATATGCAGCATAAATGCACAAATTGTGCTGAACAAGATTGGTTTACAAATTGCCATGTGGGAATGTGATGTAGTGGCATCAAGGGAAATGTGGCTTAAAATGTTGAGGATTGGCCACTTAATATTCAAGGTTGGAATGTGTACAGAAAGTGCATAGCAAAGATAAGGAAGGAGAAAAGGGAGGTGAGTTGTCAGCACTCATTGTGGAAGACATTACAGTGTTGGAAAGAATGGATGCTCTTCAGGATGCAAGAATAAAATCTGTTTGGTTAGAGTTGAGAAACAAGAAAGGTTTAATCACTGGGGCCATTCTGTAGGCCCTAAGTATCGATTAAGATATGATTGAATAAAGAGAAAAAAAGGGCGGAATTTATGAAATGTGTTCAGGCAGATCCCCCCCCCCCCCCCCCCCCCCGTGCCCAACCACCACCCCCACCCCACCCCGCCACCCGAACGACACAGCTCCAGAGCGCACAGTAATCTACCTCCCAACCCCCACAGATGGCAGCTGCAGAATGCACAAAGATCCCCCCACCGCCCACCTCCCCCCCCCGAGCTCGCTAATTCTATTTAAATTACATTTTAAATTCTATTCCAATAATTTAGAGAGAAATGGATGCGAAGCTGATCGCGCCAGTGCCGGTAAGATTGCCAGAGGTGAGAAATTGGACACAAACCTGATTTCTTGGCTCTCTTGTGATCTTACTAACTCATCCCGCCCATCAGCCGGCAGGGTGTGATGCTAAGATCGACTCCAAGGTCTTTAGGTATATGGCCATCATCCATCCAATGAATGTGGCTGAGCCAATGCAGACATCTTTGGCTTAACAATCAGTGTATGCTGTTGGAATTAGAATACTCCAGGACCTCAGAGTAAATGATATCGTCCTGCCAAGAGATGCTGAGGATATGTCTGGGGTGCAAAAGCGGAAAATGTTCAGCTTTTTCTTCCTGCAGGACATATATTGTCCAGATCTTGCCACTGTAGAGGAGTGTGCTGAGGACACAGGCTTGGTAGGCCCACATTTGGTGTTTTCAGTCAGGTTACTGTTGTTCTACACTCCCTTACTCAGCTGGAACATCACAACTGCAGCTTTTGCTATGCATGTGTTGATTTCAGCATCAAGTGACAGATTAGTGGTGATTGTGAAGCCTAGATATGTGAAGCTACCAACAATCTCCTGCATCATATTGTCAGATCTGACAGATGGCGGCATGGCAACATCTTGGACTATAACATTTGTCTTCCTGATGGGCAAACTCATTACAGGTGTGGGAGCATCTGACCATTTTGTCCTTAAGGTGTTCCTTGTTATAGAATGCTATTGTGGCATCATCATCATAGATAACTCTCTGATGAGGATTTGGTGCATCTTTGCTTTGGGTCTCAGGTAAGCAAGGCTGAATAACTTTCCAACAATTCTGGTACGTAAGTAGGCACACTTTGTAGATGACCTAAAAGGATATGAACGCAGCAAAGAGAAGTATACGTCAAAGAATGTTGGTGCCATTTCCAGTGTTATCCCATCATAGCTGACATTACCCATCAGTTGTCATGGAAAGAAGAGATCACTTTAAGCAGCTTTGGTAGGTAACCAGTTTTCTCCAGCAGCTTAAGCAGACTGCCTCTGCTCACATGTCAAACACCTTGGTAAGATTGAGGAAGTAAAAAGTCTGACAACACCAGGTTTTAGTCCAACCTATTTATTTGATAATATACTCACAAGCTTTCGAGGGACACCCTCTTCGTCAGGTGAATGGAGAGTTCTGGCCTCAGACAGAGCATATAAAGCACAGACAGTTTAGAGATTACTGATTAGAATGCGAATCAGTAATCTCTAAACTGTCTGTGCTTTATATGTCTGTCTGAGGCCAGAACTCTCCATTCACCTGACGAAGAGGGTGTCCCTCGAAAGCTTGTGAGTATATTATCAAATAAATAGGTTGGACTAAAACCTGGTGTTGTCAGACGTTTTACTGTGTTTACGCCAGTCCAACGCCGGCATACCCACATCAAGATTGAGGAAGGCAAGGGAGAGTACTTTCACTAACTCCCATTCATCCCATCCTCATTGACTTACACAAATTCCCTGCTCTCCCTGCCCATACACCCAACTTGTCTCCTTCCTATTTCTGCAGTCTCAACAATCATTATATTTCTTCCCACACCCAAATTCAGATTCCAGCCTCCTGTGTATCCCCTTCACTTTCACCCGTTATCAGTGGCAGATCTTACATTTACAGCAATCCCATTTTCTGGAATTAACCCTCCACTTCACGACTTCTATTCCTCCTTAAAAACCCATCTTTGTGACCTAGCTTTCAGTCATCTTTCTGAACGGCTGCCTGTAAGTTGGTTTATTGAATTATTTATTACTTTTCAGTATATTGAAGTCACTGTATAAAAACAAGTTATTGGTTTATTATTGCATAGATTGAAAAGAAGAAACAATTGATAGGAGGTTGAGCAAAACTAACATAGGGTGGTTTCTAAAGAAATGCTTTGAAAAGAAAATATTACTTCACTTGTCACGATAAGAAGGAAGAATGAGACTTTAGTTTGCATATTTCCTTTTACAATTCCTTGGATACCAGAGTAGCAAACATGTTTCAGCTGCTTTGTTAATGTTGCCTTCAGCTCCAGTTTGTTGTCACATCATCTAATATACAAAATAGTAACGCAATACAGTAGAAAGTTGTATTTCTTTGTTTGACTAGTTTGTAGAAACCCCTATGCCATTATTGTATAATTTATACAGGTAAAGGAAAAGAATGATACTCTCATCAGATGGTTTTATCTCAATTTCTTTCCACGAGCATACTATTTTCATTATTTTGGGTTGATATTGGCACATGGCTCCATTGCGACTGTGGTACCTGTCTACCAGTAAGGAAGAATTTCAATGTGGTTCTGTGATCACTCACAGGTGTTTTTCCTATTCCCCATCTGCTTCATTTTATAACACTAGTAAATCAGAAACCCATTCACCTCCCCATATTCTCATCACCACAGCTCTATTACCCAACTTTGCTCCTAGCTATTGTCATATCCAGATAGCTCAACTGTCCTCTAGTAATTGCTCGAGCCCCAGTAAAAGCATTCTTTACTGCTTCGTGTACAGACAGAGCCATAGATGTAGTTTCAGGCCTCAGCTTGTCTGCTCCTTTAGAATTACATAACTATTCCATCTCAGGCTGAAGCTTCCACTCTCTTACAGTAAAATGCCATCAGTATTCATCAGCTGCATATGTTGGAGCACCTCCCAGAAATTTGCTGATTGGGCTGTTCATGTTGGTAACAGTGTGATGACAGATCACATTCACAGTGATCAACTTGCTCTCTTTAACACAAGTTGGACAATATGACATACGTTTCTCCACTCATGGATAAAAATAAAACTAGACGCCTCAAGATACTCACCAAGAAATCAAATGGGGAACTTAGGAGAAGCTTAAATACCAGAGAGTGTTGAGAATATTGCACCATGATGCTGGGTCCCCTATTGAACATACAGCAAGTATGCAGTAAGCAATATGTTCTGAATGTTGCAGTCATTGAAGTGAGCACAATGTTGGTATGCTTTCTGCCTCAATAGACCTGGATACAGAATAATCCTGTATTGTAATTCTCAAGCCAAAAAGCAGACATTATAAAATTTTCCCTCATTATCTAGTCATTATCACATTGCTCTTTGTGAGGACTTGCTATGTGCACTATCAGATATCACGTTTCTTACATTACAACAATTACACGTTCAACATTTAAAATAAAAAATACTTTATTGACAGTCGAGGGTTCTGGGATACCCTGAGAGCTGTGAAAGGAGTACATCTTTCTTCCTTTTATGATGAACTGTCCACTATTTAACATGAATTATTATCAACCTAAATGACGTTCTGGTTCTGGCATAGAACCTTGTACAACATGGATGGGAATTCATTGCATTGGGAGCATATATCGCTATTTTCCCCCACTTATCATATCCTTGATCTTTCAGTCATTGATTCATCCAGTAGTATATCTTACATTTCCAAATAACCCTGGTATCCTGACTTGGCACACTTACAATTAAACATGTGGATAGATCCAATGAAGTAATATCCAAAAGAGTTATAATTTGGTACAAACAATCACAATATAATTCTAATTCGCAGTTGTGCTTATACAGCGGTCTATACTAATGCCCTGACTTAATTATTTCATGATTCATGATTTGTTAGAGTGACAATTTGATTTAGACATGGGGAATGTCAATCCAGCGAAGGCTATGACTAACATTGCACTGGTTGGGTATCACAATCATGAAACTTGACTGTGTCATCAATTCAAATTCTACCCATTGTCTGGTTTGAATCTGTATCTCAGCTTCCCAAATTGGAAAAATACCAGCATTTCAATATGACTTGAAATAGCATTGACTTCTGTCAAGTTGCTTCAAATAAGAGTGAAAATCGTTTTCAAAAACATCTGTAGCAATGATTTATATTCCTTAAATAAAATCTACAATGTTATCCACTAAAAGCATCCGCTGCTTTTGATTCATCCAATCTAATGGTTCTTGATATTACTCAATATCTATACCTGGCACTCTTCCCAGTACTGACCTGAATTTATGCTCATATTTATTTTCCTTGTTCATATTCAAGTGTTCTGACAGAGCCAGCATTTAGAATCTATTCCAAGTTGCCCTTGAGAAGGTGGTGGTGAGTTGTCTTCTTGAACCACTGTAGTCCATGAGGTGCTGTTATGTAGGCAATTCCACAGTTTTGACTGATTGTCAATGAAGGAGCAGTGATGTAGTTCCAAATCAATATGGAATGTATCTTGGAGTGGAGTTTCCAAGATGCTTACTGTTCTCAAGCACCTACTACCATCAAAAAGCACAATGCAGTGAATGTTGGGAATCTGAAACATAAACAGAAAATGCTAGAAATGCCCAGCAGATCAAACAGTACCTAGAGAGAGAGAATGAGATTTAATAATTTAGGTTAGTGACCCCTCATCAGAACCAGGAAAAGTTACAGATGGGATAGGTTTAGGTGAAAAGGAAGGTGTGTGATATGGTGTAAGACAGGAGAGATTGAATGTCAGAAGTGTTAGCCTTATAGAACCAAAAGGAAGACTAATTCCTATGTCATGACATCATGAGATTTAATGCGGTCCAGAGTTGATGTTAAAACTTTCCAGGTTTCTCTGTCCCAACTGCATACCACTGTGCCACCACCTCCAGTAGTTTGTCCTGTTGATGGGGCAAGATATCTTAGGGATGATACTGGGACTTTGGATGAAAGATACAATTCTATGAGTATGGCTATATAGGCTTTGCTTAAGCTGTCAGCAGCACAGTTTCCCAATTTTGGCACAAATCCCCAAAAGTTAGTAAGCAGGACATTGCAGGATACAATGAGGAGGGTGTGTCTTTGTCATGTCCGACATGCAGGTCAATTTTTGTGATCAGTTTTGTTCCTATTCTAGTTTTGTGTGGCAGATTGATATAACTGCATGGTTTGCTGAGTTGTTTCTGAGTACAGAACCATATTACTGTCAGTCTGGAGTCCCAAGTAGGCCAGGCTGCATAAAGATGCCAGATTATCTCCCCCTTAATGAACCAGATGGGCTTCTCTTTTAATGACAATCTGTTGGTTACATGCTCAACATTATTGGTACAAATCTTTTATTCCAGGTTTATTGAATGAACTGCATTTAAATTTCACATCTGCTGCAGTCGCATTTTAACACATGGCACTGAACCATTAATCCAGGAATGTAATCACTATACTACCATTCCCATACAAATATAGTAGTACGCCATTCAGCCCCTCAAGTCTGTTCTGCCATTCATGGCTGATCTGATTGTAACCTCAGCCCCACATTCCTGCCTATGCCTGATTACCTTTCACCCCTTGTTAATCAAGAATCTATCTAGCTCGGCCTTAAAAATAGAATCTATTTCAACCATCTTTTGAGGAAGAGATTTTCAGACTCAACCCTCTGAGGGAAAACATTCCTCCCTTCTGTGTCTTAAATAAGTAGCCCCTTTTTCTTAAATAGTGACTCCTAATTCTAGATTCACTGACAAGAAGAAACTACTCTTCATATCTGCCCTGTCAGTACCCCCTCAGGATATTGCAGGTTTTGATCAAATCACTGCTTACTAATCACCATTTCATGCTAATATGTTACCTCCTACACCATGAGCTTTTATTTTACATAATAACCTTTGATGTGGCACCTTATCAAACGCCTTCTGGAAATCTAAGTACAATACATCTACTGGTTCCCCTTTATCCACAGCACATGTGACTCCTTTAAAAAATTCCAATAAAGTGGTTAAGTATCAATTCCCTTTTACAAAACGATGTTGACTGTGCCTAATTGTCTTTTTCCAAGTCTCATGCCATAACACCTCTAATAATGGCTACTAACATTTTCCCAATGACAGATGTTAGTCCAACTGGCCTATTGTTTCCTTCTTTCTGGGCGAAATTTCCCCATTCCGCCCGCCATGGGAATCGTAGCAGGTGGGACAGGGACCATGTAAAGGCTCATTGGCCTTGGACAGAATTTTCTGATCTTGGGGTGAGCATGGCCGGAAAATCCCACCCCCTGTCTCTCTCACTTCCTTTTTAATTAGGAAGTTAGTCTTGCTGCCTTCCAATTTAATGGAACCTTCCCTGAATCTAGGGAATCTTGAAAAATTAAAACCAATGCACAACTATGATTAGCCACTTCTTTTAAGACCTTAGGGTGATGCCCATCTGGATGTAGGATTTGTCAGCCTGCAGTCCCAAAAGTTTGCTTAATACCACTTTTCTGGTAATTGTAATTTCCTTGATTTTCTCCCTTCCTTCTGTGTTTTGATTTAAAGCTACTTGTAGCTTGTTACTTGTGTCCTCTGTCGTGAAGATAGATGCAAAATGCCTGTTCAATTCATCCGCCACAGCCCTACTTTCCATTACCAATTCTCCATGAACACTAGAAACTCTTACTGTCTGTCTTTATAGTACTTGCTTGTTTTCTCTCATTCTCTCATTTTTATCTCCTTATCAATTCTTTTGTCATTCTTTGATGTTCTTTATATATCTTCCAACTTCTGACCTGCCACTCACCTTTGCGCAAGTATATGCACTTTTTCTTTAAGTTTAATACTGGGCAGAATTTTCCCCAAAAAAATGACTAAGGGTGGAATTTTCCCAAAATAAATCCAAGTGCCAATGCCAGCCTATGCCAACCCATATCCCCATTCACCCATCAAAGCTCCTCATGCCTTCCATGGCTTCTTATAGCCCACATGACAACTTAGTGTCAACTCTTTCCAACCCACGCCCCCACCCACTAATCTTTGCCCTTACACCTCCCTACCAATTTGCCTCATATCTTTCAACAATTCCTCAATGGTTTTGACAGTTCCTTGACAGTATTGACAATTCCAATGAATGTATGCACTTCTTAAAATAATCATGTTTAATTTTAACAATCCCAAAGGGTGCCTTGCCTCGCCCAAACCTCTGCCAAGGGATACTCTGACATTCCAAATAAATCCATCAAGCTCAGACCTGCTCTTACCTGGTCTGGGTTTAACACTTCCAGCCTACCAAAATTCAATTTCAGTGGAAACAATTGGCAATTTAAATAGCCAACTAGTGATTCAAATGACCAGTAAATGGTGCATGCATGAACTCGGGCCCGGTTCCTGTCACAACCCTGCATAAATAGGAAGTGCCATATTTGGGGACAGGACTTAGAATTTCCAAGCTTGTCTGCTATGGTGCAGAAATGGTGAAAATCTGGACCTTGGTCTCAATTCTCTACTTGCTTGTAATTAATCCAAAATCCACATACTTCCTTCAAAACAACCTGATAAATGATTGGATGAATTACAGGCAGCTGTCTTGTTCATATTAACATCTGACCAGATGGGGAAGTGAGTTGCTAAAAGCTTTGAGCTAAATTCATTTTTGTCAACAGATTTCACTTTAAAATGCTAAATACATGCTGCAATGGATGCGTCACTTCCAGTATCTGACAGAGATTGATTACGTTCATTTTACATAATCCATCTTTTGAGGTTTTTGTTGTGCTGTTTGTTTTAAATTTCTAATCCTACTTGCATTGGTGGTTAATTTTAAATCAGTAATTTAAATTATTCATTTTAACTATTAGAAAAATGTATTTGTATTGAATTTTCAAACTGAATGTGATGACATTCTCTAGAACAAGATCCTGAAATAGAAAATATTCAATTGAATGAAGACTAATTAAATACAATTTGTCTTGCATCAGTTGTTTCAAAGGACGAACGAGGAAGATGATTAAAATGATTATCCTCCTTAAAAATCCTCCATCATATTTGATGTTCACCCAATCAGATCATATTCAATTAATGATGATTTGCGTTATATTTTAAAATAAGACCTAACTCTACTGGAGGTTGATTTTCTTGCTCCTTGTGAACTGTAAATCAAGATTTAGGGTAGCTCCTTGCCTCATTTCTAATCTAAACTATATTTTCTCATCTCATTAAGCTTTTACCAAGAAACAATACACATGATTCACCCAGACCCATGGTTACAAATGCAACACGCTGATTTTCCTTCTGTTTATTCTTTTCCTCTTCTTTCCTTCTAAAAAAAAATATTGCCTCCCCACCTGCCCTCACTTAGCCTGGTCAGAATTGGGAGCTCACTGTGGGAGGGATACTGAGATGAGAAAGAAATGTGAAGAGCCATACTCAAACGTGAGCCCCTGTATACATTGGTTACCTTATTAAGTTGTCCCACGTCACGTTTGTATGATAGGACAATAACTCTATAGTGGCCTTGGCAATTGGTAGATTTCTCTGGTGGTAACAATAAGTTAATGGATGTAAACTGCAGTATTCCTTTCTGTTGCTGAACCTTTCTCACCAGCTGCAGAAATATTGGCATAGTCTAGGGAAGAACATTCGATTGCACCTCATAGAAAGGTTGGTCGCTACAGCCATTAGGAGTGGGCAAACCATTCTGTTCTCCAAACTACTGAAGTCATGCTGGCATGACTCCTGTCAGTTTATCCTCAGCTCCTTGAGTGAAAGTGGCATTGCCTCATTTTAGTCCATGTCACTGCCAACCAAACTAAGGGTTCAGTAAAAGGAAAACACAAATGGTTAACAGGTATCGGAGAACAGGAAGGATTTGCATTCTGGATATGCTGATTTAGCTATTAGACTTTGAACAATGTTTTTTTTCAGTAGTTCCAACAAAAGACCATTCAGCCCATTGAGTCTGTACCAACCACAATCCCACCCAAGCCCTATTCCCATAACCCCACCATTTCTCTGCTAATCCCCCAACACTAGGGCCAATCAAGCTAACCCTCATACCTTTGGACAGTGGGAGGAAACCAGAGCACCCAGAAGAAACCCACACAGACACGGGGAGAATATGCAAACTCCACGCAGACAGTGACCTGAGGTCAGAATCGAAGCTGGGTCCCTGGCGCCATAAGGCAGCAGTACTAATCAAGGTGCCACTGATTTAGCTATTAGACTTTAAACAAACAGTTTTTTTTTCAGTAGTTCCAGGAGGAATGTGGATAAGTCCAACAAAGCCTTAGCACTGCACTCTAATGAAGTTCCTTTAATAAGAAGCAGCAGCAAAAAGCACTGGGAATACTCAGCAAGTCAAGCAGCATCATGGTGAGCGAAATTGATGACCTTTCACCAGAACGAGGAAAAGTTAAAAATGTGATGCTGCTTGACTAAGTTAAGCAGTTGCCATGATGTAGAGACAAGTACCTATCTATGTACACACATCAGCATGTGGACTGCAAGAAGGCAGCTCACCACCTCCTTCTCAAGGGCAACTAAGGATAGGCAATAAATGCTGGCTAATCAGCAATGCCCATGTCCCACGAATGAATAAAAGAAAATTGGGCAATGTCATGCATGAATGTCAGTGCCACTGTGATGCCACCTTGTTCCTTCAGTTATTCACAATAGGCAGAGTACAAAGTGTACTCAACCAGCGTGGTCAGGGAGAGAAATAATAGGCTCTGATTCTTCTCCTGTTTCCAGGCCCCTTACAGCTAGACAGCAACATCCAAAAGACTTGAACCTCAGAAGCATAATCCTGTGAGAATAACTTGAACCACCCAGTGACATATTCTATTGGCTGATATCTCTTGGTTTCACTTCCAAGTTTGAAAATAGCAAAACCTTCCAGTAAATGAGAATAATCAATTCACCTGCAATAACGTGCTATTTCTATCCATAGAAGTGGGCTTTGTTACCAAAAAAAACATTTTGCATTGAGTGATAAATATTTCGTCATTTTAATTTGAAATTAACCACACTTACAAATATGCAGCATGAGCAAGTTGTAAGAGAGCAAAGTACTGCAGATGCTGGAAATCTGAAATATTAGGTGGCACAGTGGTTAACACTGCTGCCTTACGCTGCCAGGGACCCGGGTTCATGCCCGACCTCAGGTCACTGTCTGTGTGGAGTTTGCACGTTCTCCCTGTGTCTGCGTGGGCTTCCCCTGAGTGCTCTGATTTCCTTCCACAGTCCAAAGATGTGTGGGTTAGGTTAATTAGCCAAGTCAAATTGTTCTTAGTGACAGGGGAACTAGGGTAATATGTGGGGTTATGGGAATAGGGCCTGGGTGGGATTATTGTCGGTGCTAACTCAATAGGTCAAATGGCCTCCTTCTGCATTGTAGGAATTCTATGATTCTATAAACAGAAAATGCTGCTATTTGTGATTTTTATCAATGACTTGAAGGGGCCGAAGGGTGGGTCAGTAAATTTGCTGATGACGCCAAGATTGATGGAGTAGTGGATGAGGTGAAGGGCTCTTGTAGGCTGCAAAGAGACATTGATAGGATGCAGAGCTGGGCAAAAAAGTGGCAGATGGAGTTTAACCCTGATAGGTGCGAGGTGATTTGTTTTGGTAGGACAAACTTGAATGCGGATTACAGGGTCAACAGCAAGGTTCTGAGGATTGTGAGGAACAGAGAGATCTTGGGGTTCATATCCACAGATCTCTGAATGTTGCCACTCAAGTGGATAGAGCAGTGAAGAAGGTTTATAGTGTGTTGGCGTTTATTAACAGGGAGTTTGAGTTTAAGAGCTGTGGGGTTATGCTGCAACTGTACAGGACCTTGGTGAGACCACATTTGGAATAGTGTGTGCAGTTTTGCTCACCTCACTATAAGAAGGATGTGGAAGCATTGGAGAGAGTGCAGAGGAGATTTATCAGGATGCTGCCTGGTTTGGAGGGTAGGTCTTATGAGGAAAGGTGAAGGGAGCTGCGGCTTTTCTCTATAGAGTGGTGAAGGATGAGAGGTGACTTAATAGGAGTTTATAAGATGATGAGCGGGATAGATAGAGTAGACAGTAAGAGACTATTTCCTTGGGTGGATGTAGCTATTACTAGGGGGCACAACTATAAGGTTCATGGTGGGAAATATACGAGGGATGTCCGAGGTAGATTCTTTACTCAGAGAGTGGTTGGGGTGTGGAATGCATTGCTTGCTGTGATAGTGGAGTCAGACACTTTAGGAACTTTCAAATAGTTATTGGATAGGCACATGGAACACACCAGAATGATAGGGAGTGGGATAGCTTGATTTTGGGTTCGGAGATAGCTCAGCACAACATTGAGGGCTGAAGGGCCTGTACTGTGCTGTACTATTCTATGTTCTATGTTCTAACACCAGTTAAAGTCCAACAGGTTTATTTGGTAGCAAAAGCCACTATCTTTCAGACCTCTGCTCCTCGGTCAGGTAAATGAGAGTTCTGTTCAGAAACAGGGCATATAAAGACTTGCATTCCAACCATTATTTTGTAAATTGAGTTTGCCCCGTTTGTATATGCCCTGTTTGTGAACAGAAGTCCCGTTTACATGACGAAGGAGCGGTGCTCCGAAAGCGGTGCTACCAGATAAACCTGTTGAGCTTTAACCTGGTGTTGGGAGACTTCTTACTGTGTTTGCCCATTGACTGGCTAGCCAGTGTGAAATTGCGATGAGAGCCGAACACGGCCAGAAGCATTTTTCTCACCCTCTTACAAGCCTGCCAGGCATACATACCTGTTGGATGAAAAGTTCAGGCCCAGATCTCAATTTACCAACTTTTGCTCTAACTAACTGGAAGGACATGGAAGGTAGACTCAAATTCCATTAGAGCTCTGATGAACGCTCATCCAGATTCGAAACATTGGCTCTATTCTCTTTCCACCAGTGCTCAGATTTTCCAGCACTTTCTCTTTTTGTTTCTGATGAGGCATTTTTTCTTTTAGCATTTCAAAACCCGCCATTATTATTTTAATGCTCATTGTTCTGTACATTCTGTACATGTGCATGGAGGGGGCAAGAGAGGCAAGGATCTGGCAAGGGGCATATGTAAAACCTTTTAAACTTACCTTTCAAAAAGTTCTTGAATCCAGATGATGTTTCACATCTTCTCTGAGGGGCGATGAACCACAAGTCATGACACCACAAAAATTGCAGGAAACAATGAGATGCCGACTCCTCGCAGTAGAGCCAGCCAGGTCAGGAATGCACAATGAAGGATTGCTGCCTGAATGTTTAGCCCATGTCGGCAAAAGTTGCCAATGCCGGGGATGGGGGCACAAGTTCCAGAATATGGTCCACCTCCCGTTCTTAATTGGCTCCAGAGTCAATCTATCTCCACAAAAACCTGGCGCTTGGTCTTTATTCAAAACTACACTCAAGATAATTGTTTGATTAGCACTTTTAGACAATGATCCTGTAAGTGTGGAAATTCCAGCTCCTAATCTCTGTAGTTACTTATTTTTAAGTTCGACCACCCAGCTTAATATCATGATTTATGATAGTTGGCAATGTTATAGCTTTATCTGTGCCAACAATAATCAAACAGCCAAGCTGTAAAGAGAATTTATCCTACCAGGACCATACATCGAAATCAGTTGCTGTAATTCTGGTGTCTTATTTTTAATATCTCAGATGAGAGTGTACAGTTACCATATTTTGCTTAATTGATTATACATGGATTCCTACTCTATCATAGTTTTGTCAACAATTCTTCTCTGGTATTACGAGCTACATTTGAGAGGGATTGTCAGATAAAGGTGTGAAGTGTAAGTATTATCCCGTTGTTCAGCAATGGGAAAAGACTCTCATTCCATCCAGCATGACACACCTTGAACTGATCCTGAGAAACAGAGATATAGCTGTTTCTAGTCTATAATTCTTTAGCAGTTAGCTGCACATCAGGTAGTTGACTAAGGTCAAGCTAATGGAAATCATTGCCATGAACTCAGGAGTGCACATATCTGAAGTAAAGTAATCACCTTACTCCTGGAATTTAGTTAAGAATGGAATTATTCATTTTGCAGCAGTACAGTGAACTAAATAATGTCATTTTATTGAGTGAAGTTTGCTGTGTTCATCTCTTATTATTGTATGAGATTTACTTGTAAATAAAGCTGTTTGCAACCAAAGTCACAAGGTCTGATTAAGGAGCTGTCTTTCGGCTACACAAAAATTAAGAAAATGTAGGACATTTCTACCTGGAGTTTCATCCATGCTGCATGTAGCGGGAGTCAGGAAAATTCCCAGCTCAGCCTGCCAGCCTTGTAAGAAAGAGCCCACCAAGACAGAATCTTCATTGCTGGGGCAAAGTGTAGGCTGGAGTTCGACCTGCTGACCTGGGTAAAAGCTTGTAGGCAGCCACAAGGTCTGCCATGTGCTAGGATGGGCTGTTTAGAATGCCCTCCTCACCGGCATGGGACTTTGTCACAGTTAAAAACACAAAGGCCCTCCAACTCTTATTCTTCACACCCCTTCACCCTCCAAAACCTCCCTATTCCCCATATATGCCACCTCATGCCTTGCCATTTCAAGTTTATCCCATTCTCTATTACCCCTCATGCCCTCTATTCCTAGCTATGGCACTTCTGTATCCATTGACCCACTACACTGTGTAGAACCAATGAATCCTACAATCTGTAGTATTAATTATAAAAAAAACTCTACAAAAATGTAATTCATTCATGTTGAAAAAATAAGTAATCTCACAACTAGCTAATAAGTGTCAATCATCCAGGCACTTTAAAGATTCAATAGCAAAAAAGACAAAAACTAGAAAACCACTTAATTTATGTAAACAAGTATTGTGAAATTGAAAACAGAGATCAGAAATCCCGAATTATACCTCGCTTCCTGATTCCCTAAGCCTGACCGTCATCCACAAGGCTCAAATCAGGCATGTGATGGAATACACCCTATAGGACTGGATGACTGTATATCCAACAACACTAAACATGTCAGATATCATCCAGAACACCACCTTCAACATTTACTGCGTCCACACTGCACAGTGGCAGCAGTGTGTACCATCTACAAAATGCTCTGCAGGAACTCAAGGCTCCGTTAACAGGTCTTTCCAAACTTGTGAGCTTTACCACCTAAAAGTACAAGGGCAGCAGATGCATGAATCATAGAATCAGAGAAAGTTTAAAATAAAAGTTTCTCTTAAAGAGAAAGTTTACCATGCCGCTGTACTACACCACATGGACTACGACGGTTCAAAAAGGCAGCTCACCACCACCTGCCTCCTCAAGGGCATTTGGGGATGAGCAATAATGCTGGCCTAGCCAGCCACATCTCATGAATTAATTTTTAAAAAAGGGCAATAGAGAGGGTAATATAACAAAATGTTCAGATATTACCATATACTACACCTTTGCTCTTTATGTGCACTGCGGTTCTCCTATTCTACTCATTTCCTTATTTCAACTTTGTTCTTTAGCTGAAAGTTTGATCAGAGGAGCACATGGGAAATAAACAACCACAAAGAAACAGAAAAGAACAAGGAATTGGGGAATCCAGGCAAAGGTTTTCATTACCTGTGGGAGATCACCAAAAACGTAAGAGATGTTTGGAAATTGAAGTTACTGTTCTGTCACTAAAATTTCAATCCCTACGTGAAAAGAAAAATGCCAATAAGAATCTGAATTGAACAGTAAAAATATAACGCCACGTCAGTGTCCAAATCATGTTTTTATGTAGATTCAACTCAACTAATGGCCTTTCACAAATTTGATTATTTAAGATCAGAGCACAATACTGGATGTTAATGTAATCATAGCATCACCATAGTAACATCTGAGCAACTTGAGTTAGTTATATCTTTTAAAACCTGGTGAAAGGACATGCACGGTATTTGGAATGTTAAAGTAAACTCAATTTTCCTATGCTTCCAGCTGGGAGCTGGAATCAAATGTAAGAGTACGACATTGTAACGTCAGTTCTGTGATCCAGAGCTAGTCTTCTTCTATTACATGAAGGCTATAACTTATTTTAAGCCCTCAGGAAGCAGAGTGATATTTAAGTGAATGAATGAATTGTTGTTTGAGTTTTGCTAAGAAAAGACAGCATAGTTGGAACCCAAATGAAAGCCCAGGACTGCTTGCTGCCTTTACATCAGCAAGAGTTTTGGCACATAATGACAATAGAGTTAGGTATTACATTGAAAAATGCAATTCTTTGATGTATCTTCATTAAACAACCCTGGCTGTTTTATCACCTACAGTATGGCTCACCATAACATTTATTGCACACGTTCTGCCATGAAAATATTTTTAGAATGACATTAGAATTTTACTGATTCCTTGCATTAAGCGTGAAGGTGCAGAACATGCTTAATCTGCCAAGGTTTGTGTAATGAGTTTTTGTTAAAGCTGCTATTCCCAGTGAAACTCATTTAAACATTGAAGTCCGGAAGTTAAACAAATAGAATTTTCCTCAATAGAAATAAAAATCAGAGAGGATAGAAAAACTGCTGCCCATCTGCTTTCATCATTTTACACAATTACACAAAGTCAAAATCTACCCAATGCATGTTATTGTCTTATAAACATTTAACATATTTGTATCTTCTGTATTCTTCTGAACACTATTTGACCCAAGATTTTAGCCTGTTTGTTTTAAATGGGCTATTATACCTGGTAATAAGAACAATTATATATGAGTTAAATATATGTAGAGTTGGTATGATAAGGAGAGATGGTGACATTGTGGTAATGCCAATGGACTAGTAATTCAGAAGTTCAGACTAATGCTCTGGGGATGTGGGTTCAAATCCCCATCATGGCAACTGGTGGAAAAGAGCAACACAGTGTTTAGCACTGCTGCTTCACAGCTGTATGGACCTGTGTTCAATTCCAGCCTTGGGTGACTGTGTGGAGTTTGCACATTCTCCCTCTGTGTGGGTGTTCTCCAGTTTCCTTTCATAAGCCCAAAGACGTGCAGATTAGGTGGACTACCATGCCAAATTGGCACTTTGTGTTGCAAAATGTGTACGTCAGGTGGATTAGCCATGGTAAATGCATGGGATTACAGGGACACTGTGGGGGAGAGCACCTGGTAAGATACCCTGCCAGAGAATTGGTGCAGACTTGGTGGACCAAGTGGCCATCTTCTGCACTATAGGGATTGTATGATTCTATGAATTTAAATTCAATTAATAAGTCTGGAATATAAGCTAGTCTCAGTCGTCGTCATTATGAAACTACCATTGATTGGCATGAAGATGCTCTGGTTCACTATTGCCCTTTGGGGAAGGAAATCTGCCATACTTATTTGGTCTGGCCTACATGTCACTCCAGAGCTGCAGCAATGTGGTTGACTCTTAACAGCCCTCTCACATGACCCAGCATGCCATTCAGTTCAAGGGCAATTAGGGATGGGCACAAATATTGGCCTTCCTATTGATGTTTTCATGGAGTCCATGAAAGAATAAACAAGAAATAATACTACTTAGTGTAATATTGAGACTAAAAGTTTTGTGGAGAGAAATTTATCTCAGCCAGTGGTGCAAAACAAGAGATAGTTCATTGGACTACCAATTATACACACTGCTGGTATCCAATTCCATTTCAGGCAATGGAACTACCCATCAGACATTGTGTATAATGGGTGGCCAATCAGATACAGCCTATTTTGTGCTACCACCCACTACACATTTCTACTGCCCAAATTGTACCACCCATTCCACAGCTGACATTAAAATATTTCTGCTTGTAAAATATATAGAACATAGAACACTACAGCACAAACAGGCCCTTCGGCCCACAAGTTGCGCCGATGACTTCTATACCTACTAAGCCATAGACCTATCTATAACCCCCAATCCCATTAGATCCCATATACTCATCCAGAAGTCTTTTAAAAGACCCCAGCGAGTTCGCCTCCACCACCACCGACGGCAGCCGATTCCACTCACTCACCACCCTCTAAGTGAAAAACTTACCCCTAACATCTCCTCTGTACTTGCTTCCCTGCACCTTAACCCTGTGTCCTCTCGTAGCGACCATTTCAACCCGGGGAAATAGCCTCTGAGAATCCACCCTATCTATTCCTCTCAACAACTTATAAACCTCTATCAGGTCGCCTCTCAACCTTCGTCTCTCCAGGGAGAAGAGTCCCAGCTCCTTCAACCTATCTTCATAAGGCATGCCTCCCAATCCAGGCAACATCCTTGTAAATCTCCTCTGCACCCTTTCAATTGCTTCCACGTACTTCCTATAGTGAGGCGACCAGAGCTGCGCACAGTACTCCAAGTGGGGTCTGACAAGGGTCTTATGTCATGCAGCAACAAATTATGTTTCTTTAGATTTTCCAAAGTGCAATGCCTAAAATTGCAACCAATGCTGAGGGCAAGATTTAACAAAACTTAGACCAGCAATCACACTGGATGTCTAGATTATTACCATTACCAACTCAGATTACCATTTCAGACTAGTAAATAAAAATGAGCTTGATGCAACGTTGTTGGGCACATGCTCACGATACATATGTTTGTATTTTGTATGTGTGTGTGTGGTGTGTCTGTGTACTTTAAACTCAATTTTTGGTTGAATAAATCAAAAGCAGACTGTTCTGAATGCATTGCTTCATTGGTGATAGATGTTTGTCAAGGAAGTATACACGTAAAAAGTAAATTTACGTGTGTATGTAAAGTTTTCCCTACTAAAATTAATACACATGACTAAAGCAAGGTCCAAGATTTTACACTGCCCTTCCCCTGCAGTCTCTGAGGCAGGATGTGGAGGGTTGGAGGAGACAAGGTAAAACATATAATAATATGAATAGGATTCCCTCCGTGAATCTCCGAGTGTTTGCCATCCTGAAAATTCAGGCCCTTGTCAGGCACAGTGCTGCAATACCTCCTCCGGCCACTGCAGTGCTGTGCTGGAAGTGCTAGGTAGCAGTCGTCCGAATCTGACTGGCCGACAGCTCTCCAAGGCAGGAATTCCTTCAAAGTGCAGACAGAATTCCTGCCTGCTGCCAATCATTGCTCATTAGAGTGTGAAATGGCGGCGGGCCAATCGGATTCTCTGGGTAGGGGTGCTGCGCAGTTGCCATCTTGAAAATTCAGGCCAGTGTCTCAGAGCCAGCAGTTTGTGTCAAGCAATACAGATTTGTCGATATTGATGACTTAGCAACAAAGCAACTCATTTTGTATTTTCATGGAAAATCGAACAAGGTGAAATGCCATCCCAAACACTGATAAAAATTCCTGAATCCAATATAATAAAAAAATAGAATGGATCATATTCAGGCAACAGAGGGTAGGATTTTCTGGTTCCGCCCACCTTGAGGCTGGAAATTTCCACCCAAGGTCAACGATCTGTTTAATGTCCCTTCCCTGGGTGGGACCAGAAAAGCAATAACTATTATTGTAGAGCATAGCAACCCATTGCATATTATATCAAGATCATTGGTTTTGCATTACAATGATAAACAGATTTAATAATAGAACATCATCAAAAATCACAGGTAAATATTACAGTGTTACATAAAATAAAACATGGAATTTACATATTCAGCCACAATAAACCAGTGCCACTAATTATCATTTTACTGATGTTCATTCAGACAATGTGGATACATGGTGCACTTATCCTGTGTTTGATTGTGTGTTTCTGTCATACCATCACTGAAATGCTCTGATTAATTTAGAGTGCATGTCAAACAACTGGAAAATAAAACAAATGAAGTATCAAAATCAAACTAAATCTCAGGATATAAATCGTATGCTTTCAATTTTGAAATTCTCTTCAAAACGTTCTAAATCAGCCAGTGTTGCAGACAGTACTTCCATATATACTTCCAGTTGTACAATGACAGAATGATGGATATAACCTATAACATATAAATGATGGATTTTGGGCAGCATGGTGGCACAGTGGTTAGCACTGCTGCCTCACAGCATCAGGGAGCCGGGTTCAATTCCCAGCCTTGGTCTGTGTGCTGTTTACACATCCTCCCCATGTCTGCGTGGGTTTCCTCCAGGAGCTCCGGTTTCCTCCCACAGTCCAAAGATGTATGGGTTAGGTGGATTGACCACACTAAATTGCCCCTTAGTATCAGGGAGGGCTAGTTCGGGTAAATGCATGGGGTTATGGGGATAGGGCCTGGGTGGGATTGTGGTCAGTGCAGACTGAATGGCCTCCTTCTGCACTGGAGGGATTCTATGAAACAGCAGCAAGTTATGACAAGCTGGTATCCCATAGCTTTTTCAGTATTGTTAACATATTTTCATAGGTCATAAGGCTGTGCCCAGGACTGCTTTTAAGGTATATGTTTTTTGAAGATTGTATCATGTTTTGAAACTGTTGATCAACTTCTGCTTCTTTCTAGATTGGCATGTATCTGTAAATGGGTTGAATTCATTCTGTTAAAGTCAATATACAGTAAAATAATCTAATAATCTGCATCCTGGCCGCCTGATAAGACAGAATCAGTCATGAAGCAATTGCAATGAAGAGAAAAACAGATATGTAGGCAGGGAGAGAGAGGAATGATAGTGGGAGAGATGAGGAAATAGCTGGAGAGGTAAAATGGAAGAGAAACAAAAGAGAAAGCATGAATTAATGAAAGAGAAACTAAGAAGAGTCAACATCTAAACTGTTGTCAATGGTGCTGAAGTTGCCCACCTCCCAGCAGTTTGAATCTTTTGAAAAGACAGCCAGGGAAGAAACCATTGAAAGCAATTGGCAACTTGAGTAGGCTAGATTGGGAAAGGAGAATGTGATTGGCCCCGTGAATTGAGTAAAACCACCAAGCTAGTTGTGCCATGACAGTTAAAAGAAATTACAACTTTGGAGCAACAGGTGAGAAAGAGACATTCAGCAGATATAAAGATTGTCATTGGGTGCATTGGAGACTGTGTCTGAAGAGGGAGAGACACAAAAAGAGATGAAGAGCTAATAGTAAGCCAGAGATGGTAAACAGAAGAGGAATAACGTGAAGTATAAAGAATAAGGGTGGTCTGTACCTTACAGAAATAATGCAAATTAGATTTGTATGGAAGAAAAATCTAATTTTAAGAATGGGAGGCTTGAAGAAGAAGAAAGACAATGATTATTTTGCTACTACTAGACCACTGCCAAAACATAATACTCCATGACATCTACACCAATATCCTGGAGATTGTATCAAATTGCATACACTCAGAGTCTCACAGGTCAGAAAATAAATGTAGTTGGTTGCTAGAGGTTATAGGGCTTTTTAATATGCAGGTGCAGCTACCAGTGTGGGTTAGGTTGATAGGTTGTGGTAAATTGACCCTAGTGTCAGGAGGATTAGCAGGGTAAACGGGTGGGGTTGCGAGAATAGGGCCAGGTGGGAATGTTGTGGATACAGACTCGATGGGCCGAACGGCCTCCTTCTGGACTGTACGGATTCTATGGATTTTCTCCTGGACTGATCAGCTTTCCAAATAAATTTAAAATCTCACCACATCACTACTGCTGAAAAGGAGCACATATTCTTGCTGCCCCACTAATATCATATACAATTTATGCCAAACATCCTGTGAATGAACTGGATGGTTTGAAACTGAAACTGGGGTTTTTAGTTTCCAATGTGTCTGTGTCAACATGGGCCATGTTTAAAAATTAACCTTGATTTGTGATAAATCCCTTACTGGAAATTACGTGGGATGCCCACCACATTCTTGGAATTTACTTTAATGATGAACAATCAGGAGCTGTACAAGAGCAAAGGAATTTAGATGTCGA
Source organism: Carcharhinus amblyrhynchos (assembly GCF_965287045.1). Taxonomy (NCBI): domain Eukaryota; kingdom Metazoa; phylum Chordata; class Chondrichthyes; order Carcharhiniformes; family Carcharhinidae; genus Carcharhinus; species Carcharhinus amblyrhynchos. The sequence continues at coordinate 79,578,491 of NC_137331.1, read as the reverse complement.
TGTATACAAATCACTAAAAGCTAGTGCACAGGTTTACCTCAAAAAACTAGAACACAAAGGAGAAGAAGTGATATTCCTGTTACATACAGCCTTGATCAGGCCTCGTTTGTAGTACTGAGCTCAGTTTTGGGTGCCATATCACAGGAAATGTAAATTGGCCATGTTATTGCACAGTTTCACCAAAATGATACTGGCACTTTAAGGGTTAAATTGATATGACAGCTTTCATAAACATGAGTTGTGTACCTTATGTTCGGAAGATTGAAGGATAATTTAATTGAAATATTTAAAATGAATCCAATAGTGTAGATACAGAGGAACTATTCCCTCTGGTGGAAGAATTCAGAACAATTGGGAATCTTAAAATTAACAACTATTTCAGGAGTGAAATAAGGAATCCCTTTTTCACACAAAAAGTGGTAAAAATCTGGGACTCTATAAAAGGCTGTGGATGATATGTCAATTGAAATTTTCAAGCCAAAGCAATATATTTTTATTACTTGCTGATAGCAGTGGATATGGAGCGGGCAAATTCATTTGAGGTACTTTTCACCCATGATCCTATCTGAATGCCTGAACAGGGTCAGCAAGCTGAATGTCTGGTTCCTATTCTGAGCTTCATATTTTTCTATCATTTCAGTAAGTGATGAAGAATAAACCACTTAATCACCACTTGCTTACAGACATGTGTTACTATTACTGGCTATGCTTCGCTGATGAGAATAATTGCCTTCAATGAATCTAAAGGTCGTTGATGAGACTGATTTGGGAACTGCAGACTTTATGGCATGTGCAGCATTTGTTGATATGTGGGATGTCTAGTCACGTATTGTCAGTTCGGGGCAGGGGGAGTTCTTTTCACCTCTTTCACTTTTTCTCTTCATTTTGTTGTCGTTGGGTCTCAAAATGCTGGGATCCTTTTGAGGGATGCTGCTGCCATCTGGTTCGGTGCAAAGCGATGGTCTCCCAGGAGTAGCTGTCAGTGTTGCATATCTCCATGTTGGCTTTCAGCAAATCCTTGAAGCATTTCTTCTGACCCCCTGGGAGACTTTGCCCTGACTAAGCTGGGAAAAGAAGACCTGCTTTGGGAGTCTGGTACCTATATGACCAGCCCAATGATGCTGATGGTGAATGACTATATAGTCTTAAATCTCATGGTTCCTTCTTGGAAGAGGACATGTATGTTTTTGCACCTGTCCTTCCACTTAAAATGTAAGATCTTCCACAGGCAATATTGTTGGTATGATTCCAATACTTTGAGCAGCCATTTATAAGTAAACGTTATGACACAATTACGCATTAAAACAGTAGAATTTCCAAACTTGAACAGAAAATATATTTGTCAGTTGTTTAAAACTATAAAAAGACAGAATCTGGAATGCTTGCCGTTTTTCTCAGCATGTTCTTGGATACAGTCTTTAAGAATAGTTAATAGAATGATTTCTCATGGACCCCCAACTGGCATGTATTATTATCCATAGCGGTCGGAAGTGCCAACAGAGCAATGATTTATAAACAATTCCCTATCGCTGAAGTAAAAGAAAATACTTTAAAGAATTGTTTTGAACAAGCGCACAGCACGGTGGACCATTGGGTAGAAACTGACCCTTCGTCGTGAAGACTTTACAGGTGTAAAGCAGGAAAACATGGGCCAATGTTGGGACGCAAAGACCTTTGAAAGCCTGAAGAAAATCCATCCCACGCACACCCACTCCCCAACAAGCATTGGTTATTCTCCAAACCCCCTCCCCCCAATCCAACAATCATCAGGGACTTCCCACCCGATGCACAGGCTCCTGGCATTGCCAAGTTGGGCAGTGCCAGGGCACTGCCTGGGCATGTCCCTAACTCCCTCACCACCCCCCCCACCCCACCCTCAGTGGCTATACCCACCTTTGTCCTCCAGCAGTTTCCTCTCGACAGCTTCAGTTTAACAGAAGCTACTGTAAACCTTGTTGATGTAACATTGATGAAGGGGGTTTCCCCACCTGGGGAGACATATGGCCAGGAAGCCCTTTGAAAACATTTAAAATCATTTAAATATATTTAAAGGACCTGGGTAGGAACCTCATTGCGTCACCAGCAAGGGGTAGGGAAAATCTAGGAATGAGCTCTTGCTAGAGAGATTCTGGGTCCTGTATTCTCATTCTTGTATTTACCGCCAGTGCCACCATTTTCATCCCACGGTCAATGCCAGCTGAAAGTGCAGGTCAAGAGGTTGTTGTAAATCCCTGCAGTCTCATGCCACAGGGCCTGCTACCTACTGGATCAGTAGTCAGGACCAGAGACCACCAACAAGACATTGAAAAACCTGGGAGCAACTTTGCGACTCATCAAGTTTGTGACTACAAAGATAATTATGTTCCTACTATTAAAAAGAAATCGCATCTGGGATTAAAACCTTGCTTTCAGAGATTCGTACCACCTTTAAATAAGGTTTCAGGAAGTCAGTAAGAAAGTCCACTAACGCCTCTACTTTCTCAGATGACTAAGGAAATTTGGCATGTCCGCTACAACTCTTATCAATTTTTATAGATGACCGTAAAAAGCATCCTTTCTGGTTGTATCACAACTTGGTATAGTGCCTGTTCTGTTCGAGACCACAGGAAACTACAAAAGGTCTTGAATGAAGCCCAGTCCATCACCCTCCTATCCATTGATACTGTCTACACTTTCAGCTGCCTCAGAAAACAGCCAGCATAATTAAGGGCCCCATGCACCCCAGATATAGTCTCTTCTACAGCTTCTTCCATTGGGAAAAAGATACAAAAGTCTGAGGTCACGTACAAACCGACTTAAGAACAGCTTCTTCCCTGCTGCCATCAGACTTTTGATGGACCTACCCCGCATTAAGTTGATCTTCCTATATATCCTAGCTATGACTGTAACACTACACTCTGAACTGTCTCCTTTCCTTCTCTATGAATGGTATGCTTTGTCTATATAGTGCACAAGAAACAATACTTTTCACTGTTTGTCAATACATGTGACCATAATAAATCAAATCAAATCAAAATCAGCTACAAATTGTGCCACAAAAGTGGGTAGATTGCCCATTTCCTGGCACAAGTGAGTGGACAGATCATGAATCCCATTCGAATAAGGCTCGTGTGCTACAATCTCCCAGTGCCCATTCTGGCAATGAGATGGGAGCTTCTGTTTCATTTGCAGTGGTGGCTATCTGAATTGGATCAATCTTGAGGCTTTCACTCAAACCCCAGGTGGCTAACTCAGTTTACCTCAGATCCTAGTTTTGCTTTACATTCTTCCATCATGACTTGATTGTGTGCACATACATAACTGATAATTAGGAACAACTTTAAACATTTCAATATTTTTCAAAGGAACATTTCAATGAACAGAAAGGTAAGCTCACAAAAGAGACGTTCCCATCAAGGTACTTCATGCTGAGGTAAAATATAAATTCCTAATCACAAAAATGCAAAGAACTTGCAAACACCACCAACAAGACAAATCGTGTAACCTTAGATTATGGGAGGTTTTGCATTGAATGTACAAATAATTTATTGAATGCTAATGGTAGTTTGCAATGCCCATTCATTCCTTTGAATAGATAAGGACAACACTGGTGCGATGAATTTCTTTTATTGAACAGAACTTAAAGTAAATTAAATCATTTCAGAAGCAGAGAGAAAGCAAACTTCGAAACTGGCTGCTAAGCCAGTCCCTGTACTGTACTGGACAGGATCTCAAAAACAAACTGCACAAATACACTAAAATCCAAACTATATTTCAACCATTATCTCGTTATTGTAAATGTCTTTGCAATCTGTCTCTGTCTGGCAAACACTGGTTTTGCAGCCATTTTGTTGACTATGACTAGATACAGCCTTAGCTAGGGTATAGAGAAAGATCAAAACTTGTTTTGCTTGCTGTGTACTGTTCAGGAAAGTGGCCAATTTTCAGTTAACCCAGCATGCCTTCTGAGTTTTAAACTGCAGCCAACTCTAAGTTTAGTAGAGTTAGTTGCATAGGCAGAAATATCTTAAAACAAAGCCTTTGCATGGATGAAGTCTTTGCATAGACTAAAGCAAACAGAGCTTAGCAAATATAGGACCTCTCACCCTGCCAATGGTTTTCTCTAGGTATAATTAGTTTCACATTTGTCAATTATTTGTTGTACTGCTGCTGTGAGCTACCTGCTTTCAGCAAAACAGGCTGACAATGGCTTTTGCTTTATTATGTTCTTTAGTGTTACGGAGTCTGCTTGCCCCATACACCCACTATGGAAGAAGCTTTTCAAATCAATAATCTGATGAATGTTATATTTGTGTCTTCTAGGCCTATATTCATTGTCCCTGTTTAATTACATCTAATCCATACTTTTCAGCCAATATGCTGAGCACAGGAGGTATATCAACTCCTTCAAGACCATGGCTGGGATTTTCCACTCTCCTTTTTGGGCGGAGCAAAGTATCTCACAAGATTTTGGGAGCCATTATGACATTTGCTAAACTTTGCTTACTTAATGCCATTTTTAACAAACTCCAATTTTAAATACATTTGAAGGTTTTAAAGTTAGGTGAGTAAATGGACAAATGTATCCATACAGTTTGATGTTGGCTGATTGTTTAACAGTATGGAAGTTGCTATGAATCCTTAAAAACATAATGGGGTGAATTTTGCCATTCTGCCACCACGGAATCGTAACAGGTGAGGGATGGACCATGGAAAGGTCCGTTGACCTGGGGCGGAGTTTTCCTGTTTTGGGACAAGCATGGCTGGAAAATCCCGCCCATTTATAACAACTAGATCACAAACAGCTATCGATGACATGGACTTACTGAATCAAACCCTTCAACTTACCGCATTCCTTCTTGTGCATAACTTAACACAGCAATTTTATATCCTTTCCTAGAACTGTTTGTTGTACAGATATTCCCTTTCATCGCAACACAATCTAATTACTGAAGCTAGTTTGCTTTTAGGAATTAATTGAGAAAAATGAATCAATAGAAAACTGTTCCAGAGTTCACTGAGTATTTGATTGGTCTGTAGGGCAGGAATACTAGGAGATGAACTTGCTGGAGGTTTAGAGTGGAAATGACATTTCCATCATGCAGGGTCCAAGCTTGAAAGATACTGGGAGAAATGAAGAGAGCAATTTTGCTAGATTCTCCATCAAAATGACAGCAGACTCGTTTTTTACTGTCCCTATACTATTGTGTTTAATCAAGCATTCTCTTGCATTGCAATGGGGTCACATGAGGTAGAATCTTGTGCCAACAACAGGGGTCGTGGCTGCCAGCTGAAGATCTGGCAAGACAACTTTTGGAGAAGATCCATAGTAGTACATGTCAACCAGCAGTTAACAGGCTTGTGGCAGCCTTTTCACAGGATCAGAAACCCAGGGTCGGACGTCCCGCCTACCACAGATTGCCAACAATCAGAAGCCATCACTGGGGAGTCGGTAGCTGCTGCCAGAATGACGACCACCCAAGGCCGAAAGTCCAGGCCGGAGGGGATTCACGGTTGGAGGTTTTGAGGGGAGGAAGTGTAGAGGAGTCAGCAGGAAGGGCAGAGGGGTGGTTCTTAGCAGGACCCCCTTCCCTATGCTACGCTCCTTGATCGCACACTGAGCGCATTTGAACAAGGACACCAAATTCCACTGACGACATGTAGTTTGGTTATGTTGGCACAGAGCTCCTTAATTTTTCATGAAACATGGCTGTTGTTGGATGGAATCCAGAAGAGTTTTTGTTTGATTCTATATTATGTCTTTAAAAACACATAGAACATTAAGTTTTACTTTTAGCTACCTTCCATCATGCCAAAATCTAATATAGCCTTTATCACAAAGTGATCTAGTTTTCACAACTATCATTAAAATGATTATTTTTAGATATGGCTCCTATTATAACATTAAGCACTTTGTTAAGTCAATCCAATTTCCTTTGTTCTGCTCCAAGACATTGCATATGCAAATGATCAAATTGAAAATATTCATTGCTCCCCGTTGGCACTCAAACCTGCTTCATATCAGAAAGTGATTTTTGAGTCTACTGGCTGGAAATCACTAATTGAGTTTTTTTTAAAAGCCGCATTCCAGTGATTTGAGCTTACAGCCAAAGATAGCTACAGAACTGTATCTTCCATATTCCAACATAATTACATGAAGTATACCTGTTCTGAAAAAAACCTAACAAAGACAATGATCATAGGAGAATGTATAAAACACATTCCTTAGCGCAATGACCGGATACTCATTTGGGCACTCAACTGGGTGGAGAAAAACCATTAGACACAACCACTTCAACAAAGGGTTCCTCGACATGTATAATCAAGCTTCAGTTGGAATACACTGGCCATGACCTTATTTAGATCCCTGGGCACTTGGGAGAGAAGATTGTGTAACAAGCCAAACTCTTGTCTGTTTTAAGGACCGGTCCTAAGCACCTGTCTTAAATTGGGCAGATTCCTGAAGTTCAGTAATATATGGGTCCTATACATACATGCACATGCACGCACGCATGCATCCATGCGCACACACACACGTGCAAGTGTCAGGCCCAGTGCACCTAAAAACTACCAGCAGCATTCAGAGCAGCTTATGACAGCAATCAGTGGACTGTACAACATTGATTTGACACCAGTGCTGCTATTTTCAAAATGAAGGAGCCTACTTCCTACTCACAGCACTATTTTAAAAGGATCATAAAGTATTTAGAATCATAGAATCATAGAAAAACTACAGCACAAACAGGCCCTTCGGCCCACAAGTTGCACCGATCATATCTCTACTTACTAGGCTTACCTATAACCCTCAATCCTATTAAGTCCCATGTACTGATCCAGAAGTCTCTTAAAAGACCCTATCAAATTTGCCTCCACCACCACCAATAGCAGCCAATTCCATTCACCCACCACCCTCCGAATGAAAAACTTACCCCTGACATCTCCTCTGTACCTACTCCCCAGCACCTTAAGCCTGTGTCCTCTTGTGGCAGCCATTTCAGCCCTGGGAAAAAGCCTCTGAGAATCCATCCGATCAATACCTCTCAACATCTTATACACCTCTATCAGGTTCCCTCTCATCCTTCGTCTCTCCAAGGAGAAAAGACCAAGCTCTCTCAACCTATCCTCATAAGGCATGCCACCCAATCCAGGTAACATCCTTGTAAATCTCCTCTGCACCCTTTCAATAGCTTCCACATCCCTCCTGTGATGAGGTAGGATTACCATTAGCAAGAAATAATTCTACAGACCCTCTCTCCCTCAGGTCACACCAGCCCTGAGAGCAAAGCTTTCCAGAATTCCTTTTCGACCGACCAACCGATAACATCCCAGCTCAATAACTAGTTCATGATTCTGGGGGACATCCAGCTGTTTAGTGTCTCTGAGCCATTCACATAGGTTTACTAGATTGATACCTGAAATGAGGGGTGTTGTCTTATGAGGAAAGGTTACTGGGCTTGTTTCCACTGGAATTTAGAAGGCAACTTGATTGAAGTACATAAGATCCTGAACGTTTTTGTCAAGATGGACATGGAAGGGATATTTGCTCTTGGGGGTGAGTCCAGAACTAGGGGGCACTGTTTGAAAGTTAGAGTATCATCCTTTGAGGAGAATTTTTTCTCTCAAAGGGGTGTGTGATTTTGGAACTCTCTGCCTTCAGAAGGCAGTGGAGACAGGGTCATTTAATATTTTTAAGGAGGAGATAGATTCTTGTTAGGCAAGGGAATCAGAGGTTATTAGCATAGATGGAAATTATTTGAAACAAAGACAGATCAGTCATGATCATATCAAATGGCAGGCTTGAGGGACTGAATGGTCTACTTCTTGCTCCTATTTCGTATGTTTGTATGTCTCAACAGAAAACTTGGCTTGTGTTAGATGTATGACTCATGATACTTGTGTAGGACCTACAAATCCCAGCAGAGGAGAGGTGTAATGCTGATCATGCTTCAACAAGAGCAGCAATAGAACAGGTATGGCTGTCTGAATCGCTCAGGTAAAGTGCTACAGTACCGCCAGTCATAGAATCATAGAAACCCTACAGTGCAGAAAGAGGCCATTTGGCCCAGAGATTCTGCACTGGCCACAAACCACCCAGGCCCTTCCCCCATATCCTAACATATTTACCTGCTAATTCCTCTAACTTACACATCTTAGAATACTAAGGGGCAATTTTAGCATGGCCAATCAATCAAACCCGCACATCTTTAGACTGTGGGAGGAAACCAGAGCGCCCGGAGGAATGATTCCCTTGCCTGACAAGAATCTACCTCCTGTTTAAAAATATTAAATGACCCTGTCTGCACTGCCTTCTCAGCTGCCAGAGTCTCTGGCCTGCTGCACCTACATAACCTTGTGCAACAATAGGGTGAGAGATTATCAGATAGGAAGCTGGAGAAGCCCCCTTAAAAGAAGAGGAAGGGAAGAGGTTGATGATCCTGAGAAAGTGCATGGTTTAGCTACAGCCACAGGTGCCAGGACAATTGAGCAACACACCAAATGGGCCCGTGACACCCTCATCAAAACCTGTTTCCAACAAGGGTGGTCCCTGCCATATCTCCTCAGTAAATGCTGTGATGGAAGAGTTAGCAACTCTGGCACACTCCTTCCAGACCAACGTACATTCCTACAGTCTCTGGCACCTAGTGTTAAAAATGCTGCAGACCCTTGTCACAAACAAGCCCATACGCATGGTTTTGTCATCGCCACACACACTTGTGATTTGGAGGAAGTTGCACATGATTCATTGACACAGGCTCCAATTGCTGGCAATGCCTTGCTAAGAACTTGATTTTTGACATGCAATATATGGAATTTCTCAGCTGCAAATGTTGTGTAGATGGCAACTTCTGACAGATGATAAGGGGTTGAGCATCATATGCTGCCTTGTCGGATAGGTTCCAAATAACTGACCTTACAATAGTTGCCTAAAATACAAACCTGCACAGGTTAATAGACTCTGAGATGCCACGACTTCCAAGTCCACAAGATAAGTGGTGTTTCTATAGCCCCACATCAGTCATCATTGATAGCCAATGAAGTGTTGTGCTCTTAAATGTACCTGTTAGTTTGTATAGCTCCCAACATAAAGGCCATTCGACATACAGGAATAAAATGCTCTAAACTACTTACACATGACTTATAACATCAACAGAAATTAATATATATCCATAGCACCCCTGTGCCATTAGAATATTTTTCTCTTACATTTTCTGCCATTGTGCCTTGGTGCAATCTTGATATCAGCAGCTGAGGTGGAGGCGGCTTGCTGAGTGCTCTGTCCGATTGCCTGAGACGATCTTTGCTGCCATTCTTCCGAGGTCAGAGGCCTAGACGACTCTGGCCTGTTGATGGCTTCCTGCTCAGGTTTGATTTGATTTGATTTGGTTTATTATTGTCACATGTATTAGCCCACAATGTGTACAATACAATACAAGTATTGTTTCTTGTGCACTATACAGACAAAACATACCGTTCATAGAGAAGAAATGAGAGAGTGCAGAATGTAATGTTACAATCATAGCTAGGCTGTAGAGAAAGATCAACTTAGTGCAAGACAGGTACGTTCAAAAGTCTGGCAGCAGCAGGGAAGAAGCTGCTCTTTAGTCAGTTGGAGCATGTCCTCAGACTTTAGTAGCTTTTTCCCAACAGAAGAAGGTGGAAGAGAGAATGTCTGGGGTGTTTGGTGTCCTTAATTATGCTGGCTGCTTTGCCAAGGCAGCGGGAAGTCTAGACAGAGACAACGGATGGGAGGCTGGTTTGTGTGATGGATTGGGCTACATTCATGATCTTTTGTAGTTTCCTGCGGTCTTGAGCAGAGCAGGAGCCATACGAAGCTGTGATACAACCAGAAAGAATGCTTTCTTTGGTGCATCTGTAAAAGAGTGCAAATGCACCCTCAAGGCCTCACCTGCTGAAGATGATGGGGTTGCTGGCAGAGGGAGAAGGTGCCACAGCGCACCCTTGGAGCACCCTGATATAACAGGGCGGCTGGCACTCCTTCCCTTATCGGTAGGCAATGTCACCTCCTTAACTGCAGGAGGGAAAGGGACGCCTTGAGAAAGTTGAGAGTGCCCCAGCCCCCTCTCGTCTAGCCATCATTGTATAAAGCCCATGGCCAGAGTTATGGAATGCAGGTTCTCATGCATCTCCACCAATTGTTCTGCCGGACCTGGTCCTCTCTGGTGTTTTCTTATCCATAGAGCTATGTCAGCACACAGATCTTAGTCAGACTCCTCCATCTCACTCAAGACTACACATGGTCTTTGACATCTCTGACAGATGTTCCCTGCCTGTATCTGTATTTGTATCTCCACTGGATTTGTTGTATCCAGAGATAAATCATTAACATGGGGTTAAAGTGAAAGTTTAATCGCAGAAGGAATATCTCTGAGTTAATGGAGGGTGTGGGAGGGTGCTTCCTCTGACTGGTCCATTTCATAATCGTCAGAGATGGAGGCCAGGCTTGGTGCTGACTGTTTGTTGTGACTGTAGTGAAAAAAGCACAAACAAATTACCTGACAGTTATGCACATTCCCTTTTCCCATCAATGTATCATGTCTGTTTCCCCAGTTCTGAATACCAGACTGATATACCCTCACTCTCATGTGTGGAAGGTTCTCCTCTCCATCGTCACAGGGTAACCACCATCCCACTCTGCTGTGTCTGCAGGAACAAGATTCAGATTTTTGGGACACATCTTTGCTCCCTGGTGTTATGCACTCTTTTGTTCCGCCAGCAGCAGGAAGGACTGGGTATCATTTAAATGGACTTCAAACTCTTTAACGAGCATGCAGGTCTATGACAGCAACAGCTACTCCCATCATAAGTGTTCTACACACTCTCCCACAGCTGATACAACTTTTCAAGCGTGGACTGGCTCCAACATATTAGCCCACATTGATATTGAGGCCTAGAATCCAAGCTCCTGCCAGGCGTACCACTCACAAATTTACATTATTTGATGCTTTAATGAGTACCACGTTGTACCAACTGCACTGTGCCGCTTACTTATGCAGGAGGTCATTGACCCTTTTTCTGCATTGGACCAGCTTCACTTGTGGGCCCCAAGGGCAGTAATCTCTGCTGTGATCTCTGTCCAGGCCTCAATGGTCAGCTGGGAGGGCTCCTGCTCTCTTCACTGGGAAACAGAGCCTCTTGCCATTCCTGGAGAGCAAGTAGGGAAGGATTACTAAATCATGGGGCATTCATTGTCTGCGCCCACCACCCCTGCCCCGACCCCACACAGAATAGCAGTGGTAGCAGCAGCTGTAGTTATCTGGGAAGTTGGGGGGCGGGGTGCAGGGGAACGGAGCAGATGGTAGCAGCGGTGGAGGTCATCTCGGGTGTGGGTTGCAAGATCAGAAAGTTCCAGCAGAGCTTGTGGTTTCCAGGTGTCCACTCACACAGCCAGATAGATGCTGCTGGATTTCAGAGAATGAATGTTAATCTTTAAATATGCTGCCGGACCTTCCACCCCAAGAGGCATGGCAGGATTGTCTACTTCCTGTCCACCCCCTCTGCCTAATTGGCTGGGTACCTCATCTATGAATATGGCTGTCTGCTACACAGATGCACTGATCAGCTATCCTGCCTATGAGCAGAAGTTCCTCTTCCTGGTCTCCCTCATCGGGTCAGTCAACATAACAAGATTTTTGCTGACTGCCTGGTGACTCTTCCAACATGTGGGCGTAAGGAAGAGTTCAGATTGGGCTCAGCTATGATGTCTCTCAATATTAAATAACCTGTTGGCAGTTACACCTGAGACCGACGTGAAATTTGCCCACTATTCTTGGTTGCTAGAAGGCTGCTGATTCCAAAAAATCTTCCAAGCGATGCACTATTTTCAGGAGTTACAATAAAGGGCAAGAAAGTAACTTTCAGCTGCAGAAAAAAACCAGCTGTTTGTTGCCAGAAATGATTCTTGATTTGGAGACAGGTCAATTGCAAATGTTTCACTTGCTTCAACTGCATTTTAGGGAGTGAAAATTGTGATCAAATGTTGTACTGATTGTCTTCCTTGGAGTATTCACTACCTAAATACAGAATAAAAAATATTCCTAAGTTACAACTACTCTAGTCAGTAAGAATTATATTTGAAACCTTTTGAAAGTCCACTGAGGAATCTGGCTCTGTTAGACTCCAGTCCATCAGCCATAATGTAATTCCAAAATTAACTTGGGTTTATGAATCAACAGTCAGCAACTCAGCACTTTATCGACTTCTCGTTTTACTAACAATATATCTGACCCACTTTTTCTAGTGAAATGAAAAACACATCACATTGGAAAACTGGTCCAATTCATTAGAAAAAAGGAAATAGAATAAGAAGACATAAGAAATAAAAAGCTTTACCATCATTAATTTTATTAAGATTATTGTACCATTTAATCTTTTACAAAACATCTATTTCTGAAAATTTCTCATCAGCCCCTTTATTGAGGATAATGTGCAAATATCCTCCCTCCCCACCAAGTAAAAATGTTGGACACATCTAGTCGAAAAAAAAGTTTAAATAAAAGCTGAACTTGTTGGAAGATCTCAGTAGGTCTGGTTGTGTTTGTGGTGAGACAAAAGAAATCACCAAAATCTTGCTGCCATTCACACCAGCAGGATCTGAGGCTCCCGCCGACAGTGCTCCCCCACTGCAGGTTTCCCATGGACGAGGAGTGCATTCAATGGGAAACCTCATTGACAATGATGGGACCATAAGACCCAACTGCCAGCAATCAACGTGTTGTCTCCCACCACCACTAGATACACTGCGGAGAGGGAGAAAAATCCCATTCAGAGTCAACAGGCGGAATTCTCCGGCTGTGCTGGTCTAAAAGCCAGAAATTCCCGCCCGACCGTCAATGGCGTTTCACATTCTCCACAACCCGCCCACTAAAATTCCAGCAGTGGGTGAGATGGGAGAATTCTGGCCAACATTTTGAGTTGAATGACTGTTCAGAACTGTTCCAAAAAAGAATTATGATCAACTCAAAACATTACCTCTGTTACTCTTTCTACAGATGCTGCCAGATCTACTGGTGGTTTCCAACATCTGCAGAATTTTGTTTTTATTAATGAAAAGGTGAAGTGTTGTTCCTCAAGCTTATGTTGAGTTTCATTAGAAGAGTGTGGGAAGACCAAAGGACTAGAGCGGGGTTAGAGTAGCAAGGGGAAGAGAATGAAAATGCCAATGTATTGGAAGTTTGGGATTAACTTTACAGAATGAGCAGGGTATTCTGCAAAGGAGATCAACCAATTTGTGTTCAATCTCCTCAATTTCGAAGAGACAGTGTTGTGAATACCTAACACAGTATATTAAATGGAAGAAGTACAACTAAATTTCTTTTTTATAATTCCTTCATGGCTAGGCCAGCATTTATTGCACATCTGTAATTGCCCTTGAGAGGATGCTGCTGAGCTGCCACCTTGAACCACTGCAGTCCCTTTGGTGTAGATAACACCTATATTGCTGTTCAGGACAGGATTCCTGGACTTTTACCCAACAACAGTGAAGGAAAGCAATAGAGTTTCAAGGCAGGATGCTGAGTGACTTGGAGAGGAACTTCCAAGTGCTGGTGTTCTCATGTTCTGTTGCCCCTGTCCTCCTAGGTGTTGCAACACCAGGTTTTAGTCCAACCTATTTATTTGATAATATACTCGCAAGCTTTCGAGGGGTTACCCTCTTCGTCAGGTCGTCAGCATTCACCTGACGAAGAGGGTAACCCCTCGAAAGCTTGCGAGTATATTATCAAATAAATAGGTTGGACTAAAACCTGGTGTTGTCAGACTTTTTACTGTGTTTACGCCAGTCCAACGCCGGCATACCCACATCATGACTCCTAGGTGTTAGCAGTCATGGGTTTGGAAGGTGTTGCCTAAGGAGTCTTGGTGAGTTCCTGCATTGGATCTTGTAGATGGTACACATGGCTGCAAATGTTCATCAGTGGTGGAGAGGTAAAATGTATATGGAAGGGGTAATAGTCAAGTGGGCTGCTTTGTCCTGGATGGTGTTAATTTTCATTTTCCAACAAGTTCAGCTTTTATTTAAACTTTTTATTCGACTAGGTGTGTCCAACATTTTTACTTGGCGAGGAGGGAGGATATTTGCACATTATCCTCAATAAAGGGGCTGATGAGAAATTTTCAGTAATAGAGGTTTTGTAGAAGATTAAATGGTACAATAATCTTAATAAAATTAATGATGGTAAAGCTTTTTATTTTCTTATGTCTTCTTATTCTATTTCCCTTTTTCTAATGAATTGGACCAGTTTTCCAATGTGATGTGTTTTTCATTTCACTAGAAAAAGTGGGTCAGATATATTGTTGATAAAATGAGAAGTCGATAAAGTGCTGAGTTGCTGACTGTTGATTCATAAACCCAAGTTAATTTTGGAATTACATTATGGCTGATGGACTGGAATCTAACAGAACCAGATTCCTCAGTGGACTTTCAAAAGGTTTCAAATATAATTCTTACTGACTAGAGTGGTTATAACTTAGGAATATTTTTTATTCTGTATTTAGGTAGTGAATATTCCAAGGAAGACCATCAGTACAACATTTGATCACAATTTCCACTTCCTAAATTGCAGTTGAAGCAGGTGAAACATTTGCAATTGTCGGAATTGCCCTCTTCTAGGAGAGTATTCCATTACATCCCTGACTTGCACCTTGCAGATGGTGAACATGCTTTGGGGAGTCAGGAGGTGAGTTAGTCACTGCAGGATTCTCAACTTCTGACCTGCTGTTGTAGTCACAGAGTGCATATGGTTAATCCAGTTCAGTTTCTGATCAATAGTAATCACCACCACCATCCCCCCCCCTCCTCCCCATATTGATATTGGGGGATTCAGTTATAGTAATGTCACTGAATGTCAAGAAGCAATGGTTACATTCTCTGTTGTTGGAGATGGTCACCACCTGGTACTTATCTGGTGCAAATGCTAGGTGGCACTTGTCTGCCCAAGCCTGGATGTTGTCCAATTCTTGCTGCACATGGACATGGATTGCTTCAGTATCTGAGGAGTTGCAAATGGTGCCAAATATTGCACAATAATCCCCAGTTCTGACCTTATGGCGGAAGGATGGCCATTGATGAAGCAGCTGAAGATTGTTGGGCCTAGGACACTATGCTAAGGAACGCCTGCAGTGATGTCCTGAGACGATTGACCTCCAACCATCTTCCTTTTGGCCAAACAGCACAGAGCTTTCCCTTTGATTCCCATTGACTCCAGGATTGCTAGGGTATCTTGATGCCATATTTGGTCAAATGCTGCATTGATGCCAAGAACTGGTATTCTGTTCTTTGGTCCATCTTGAACCAAGGCTGTAATGAGGTCAGGAGCTGAATGAACTTGGGGAACCCAAACTGAGCGTGCATGAGCAGGCTATCACTAAGTGCCACTGTTGATGACCCCTTCCTTCATTTTACTGGTAATCAAGTGTAAACTGATTGAGTGGTTATTGAGGTTGGATTTGTCCTGTTTCTGTGTACAAGACATACTTGGACAATTTGCATATTGCTGAGTAGATGCCAGTGTTGTAGTTGTACTGGAACAACTTGGATAGGGCCGCGCCAAGTTCTGGAGCACAAATCTTCTGTACTATTGCCAGAAGATTGTCAGGGCCCATAGCTTTTGCAATATCTAATCCCTTCAGCCATTTTTTGATGTCATATGGAGTGAATCAAATTGGCTGAAGATTGGCATCTGTGATGCTGGGGACCTCTGGAGGAGGCCAAGATGGATCATGCACTCAGCATTTGTGACTGAAGATAATTTGAATTATTGCGAATGTTGCGATTGTTGCCTCACCTTTTCCCCTCATGGGCTGGGATGCTCCATCACTGAGGATGGGGACATTTGTGGAGCCTCCTCCTCCCATGAGTTGTTTAATTTTCCACCACCATTCACAGTTGGGTGTAGCAAGACTGCAGAGCTGAGATCTAATTCGTTGGTTATGAAATTGCTTAGCTTTGTCTATCACTTGCTGATTGTGCTGTTTGGCATGCAAGTAGTTGTTGCTTCACCAGGTTGACAGGAGGAAATGGAGAACCGTCAGACCATTCTGGTGGGGGAATGGAAGAGTGGAGAGGTTGAATGTCAATGCCAAGGGGATCATACAGAGATTCTTCCATGAATTTCTCCCAAAGCCAGTGAGTAGCAAGGCTGCAGTCAGTGAGTTAGTCTGCCTGTTGACACCATGATCAATGTGTTTCTTCAACAGGACAGCCTTGTCAAGAGGCAACATAGGTACCAATAGCTCTACCTTCTTATGACATCAGATGATACTGACTTTAAAAATCTACCATGGATTATTGAGGTGATTTGTGGAATTGCAGGACTCTCCCAGAGTACAAGGTATGATTTATACCGTCCATATAGCACCAAGGACTCTAGAAAATGCACCATAATTTGCATCAATAGAATGGGTTTTCAACCTGTGAATACATTATTTGTGAATGATGCCACCACATCAAAGATGCAACAATTCTTCCATTTAAATAGTAAGAAGTCTTACAACACCAAGTTAAAGTCCAGCAGGTTTATTTGGAATCACGAGCTTTCGGAGTTCTGCTCCTTCATCATCTGAGGAAGGAACAGTTTCCAGAAGCTTGTGATTCCAAATAAACCCGTTGGACTTTAATCTGGTATTGTGGGACTTCTTACATTGCCCACCCCAGTCCAGCACTGGCATCATCACATCATGGCTTCCATTCAAATATACAATACTGTTGTTGCAGGAATTCTGAAATAAAAATTGAAAATGCTGGAAAATCTCAGCAAGTCTTGCAGTATCTGTAGAGAGAGAAACAATTTGCTTTTCAAGTTGATGCCAGCGTTGGACTTGGATAGGCACAGTAAGAAGTCTCACAACACCAGGTTAAAGTCTAACAGGTTTATTTGGTAGCACGAGCTTTCGGAGCGTCGCTCCTTCATCAGGTGAGTGCAGGATTTGTTTCACAAACAGGGCGTATATAGACACAAACTCAATTACACGATAATGGTTGGAATGCAAGTCTTAACAAGTAATCAAGTCTTTACAGGCGCAGGCAATGTGAGTGGAGAGACAAGTTAAAGAGGTACAAATTGTCTCAAGCCAGGGCAGTGAGATTTTGCTAGCCCAGGCATGTTGTGGCGATTACAGACAGTGTGACATGAACCCAAGATCCTGGTTGAGGCCATTCTTGTATGTACGGAACTTGGCTATCAGTTTCCGCATTGCCGTGTATCTTGAAGGCTGCCTTGGAGAACGCTTACCAAAAATCAGAGGCTGAATGCTCATGATTGCTGAAGTATTCCCTGACAGGAAGGGAACACTCCTGCCTGGTGATTGTTGAGTGGTGTCCATTCACCTGTTGTCGCGAGGCATGGTACATTGACGAGACCATGCAGATGCTACGACAGATAATGGATACCACTCGACAATCACCAGGCAGAAGTGTTCCCTTCCTGTTGGGGAACACTTCAGCAGTCCAGGGCATTCGGCCTCTGATCTTCAGGTATATGTTCTCCAAGGTGGCCTTCAAGACACACAACGCAGAATCGCTGAGCAGAGACTGAGTTCCACGCACATGAGGACGGTCTCAATCGGGATCTTGGGTTCATGTCACACTGCCTGTGACCCCCACAACTTGCCTGGGCTTGCAAAATCTCACTAACTGTCCTGACTTGAGACAATTCACACCTCATTAACCTGTGCTTAACCCTTGTCTAAATCTGTAAAGACTTGATTAGCTGTTAAGACTTGCATTCCAAACATTATCTTGTAACTGAGTTTGTGTCAATATATGCCCTGCTTGTGAACCCAACGTTTTACTCACCTGATGAAGGGGCAGCACTTTGAAAGCTCATGCCACCAAATAAACCTGTTGGACTTTAGTCTGGTGCTGTGAGACTTCTTACTGTTTTAACTTGATAGCCCTTATATCTGACCCCAGTTTTGTCAAGGAGAACTGAAAGGTACTGAGTAGGGCTAGAGATCTGATGGAACTGAAGAAATGCATTTAATATGGGAAAAATGATAAGAGTGTGAATATATTGAAGATGGAGTTACCCATCTTGGAGATTAACATTGACCAAAAACTGAAGCCACAAGAGCAAGTTAGAAGCTCAGAATTCAGCAGAGTAACTCATCTCCTAACTCCCTAATGTCTGTCCACCACCTACAAGACATAAGTCAGGAGTGTGATGGAATCCTGTTCACTTGCCTAAATGAGTGCAGCTCCAACAGCACTAAAGAAGCTCAGTACCATTAAGGACAAAGCAGTCAGCTTGACTGACATCCCATCTACCATCTTAAACAGTCACTCCCTCCACCACCAATATACAATTACAGCATCTACAAGATTCACTGCAGCAATTCACCAACTCTGCTTTGACAGCACTTTCCAAACCCGTGACTTCCACCATTTAGAACGACAAGGGCAACAGATGCATGGGAAAGGAACACCAACACCTGCAAACTTTCCTCCAAGCCACACACCTTGCAAACTTAGAAATCACCATTCCTTCACTGACCCTGGGTTAAAGCCCTGGAACTTCCTCCCAAAGGGCACAGTGGTGCACCTACACTACAGGGACTGCAGCCTTTCAAGAAGGCATCTTATCACCTCCTTCTCAAGGGTCATTAGTGGCCTAGCCAGTGATACCCACATCCCATGGACAAATGTAAATGAGATGTAGCCAGTAGTGAGGTAACCAGTATTTAATGTTATTTTATTGAAGAAAAAAAGTGCTTCTCCTTTTATACGTTGCAAGCTTTGTTTTACAACCAGCTAATTAATTTTGTAGGTTTTATTTATTTTTGATTAGCCTTCTTGTATGTGAAAAGAGACGCATACTTCACACAATTAGTTAATTAGACCAGAAACATGCGTTTGTTCGTAACAAGTCAAAAACTCCAGTTTGAAATTAGCTTAATTTTTTGGGGAAAAAAAGGTTTTAATTTTTAAGACAAGTTTGAAATAATGGGAGCAAGAGTTATTAAAGTTCAGGAAGCATGACATTGATAAACAAGTTTTTAATTAAAGGGGTGCTATTGGATTGTTACAAAGCAATTTCCTCAGTTTAGAGACAGGATGTGTATAATGATGATGTCTCATTGCATGTTAGTGGTTTAAACAGAATGAATTAATTCAATCATTACCCTATGTTTGAAACCTGCCTCCCACTTTGTTTGACTACTGCTGCTCCAACAACAACTTGTATTTCTATAGTGCCTTTAACATAGTCAGATATCCTGAGGCACCTTATCAAGCAAAATTTGACACTACGGGTGAGATTTTCCGGAGGCGCTTGCATGGTCTGTCTCCTGCCTGCTGCAGTTCCCGTGGTGGGCAGGATGTGAAAATGAAACCCTACTGTACATAAGGAGACATTAGGGCAAGAACAGAGTTTGCTGGAAAATCTCAGCAGGTTTGCCAACATCCATCAGGATGGAAACAGAGTTACCGTTTCGAGTCATTGACCACTCATTGGAACTGAAAAGAGGGAGAATGTTAGAACAAAAGAAATTGCAATAGAAAGTAACAACTTTGAGAACAAACAATGAATGGCCTGGCGTGAGAAGGGAAGGGGGTGTTTTGCAATTGAGGCAACACCTATATGGATTTTTTTTTAAAGAAAGGGGTTTAAGATGGAGGAGAAAGGTCAAAATCTAAAGTTGCCGAACTCAACGTTGAGTCTCAAGGGCTGCGATATGCCCAACCGGAAGATGAGATGCTACTCCTCCAGCTTGTGCTGGGCTTCACTGGAGCATTTCAACAGGGCCAAAGGTAGACATGTGGGCATGAGAGCGAGGTGCTGAGTTAAAATGGCATGCAGCAGGAGGCTTGGGGTAATGCTTGCAGACTGAGTGAAGGTGTTCCCCAAAGCAGTCACCTAGTCTATGTTTAGTTTCCCCAGTCAAGAGGAGATCACATTGGAAGCAGCAAATAGAAATAAACAAATTGAAGGAAGTGCAAGTGAAACATCACTTAATCTTGAATGGGGAGGAGGGAGGAGGAAAGGGGCAGGAAGAATTGGAGGAATGTGGATATTTCGGGGGATTATAGCTTGGAAGGAAGTAACACATAGATACAAAGGGGCAAAGCAATGGGGGGATTTGAAAACCAGAATGATTATAAAATTCCCAAGACTTTTCCCTCTCTCTTGAGCAGTACTTTAGGAACAAGATGTTTCATAAATGTAGTACAATGGAATATTTAGAACCTATTTATATCTGAGTTTCCTTTTAGCTGCAAACCTGGTTAGAATGAGCATATACTTTCTTGACTTCCAGGAATCATTGTTCATGATACTGGGTTAGCATTTACTATCACAATAATAGCAAGATTAATGGTATTATGTACGCACAAATTGCACAACAGCTTCAGGTGAGGGGGCAGGTGCATAGTTAAATATAAATATCTAAAAGTTGCTGTTGGAGTTGTGCTGCTTTGCCATTAGCTTCCTGGAATTAGCACCTCGCTCATTACCAAAATACATTGAATGGTGTGAAGTTGCTATTTTCAGTCAGTAGATAGGAACTAAATTTGCCACTGAAATTAGGTCAAGTCATAGTCTAACTACCTGTAACAGCATGATAAGTGTTAAATCCTACCAATCAACTTCTCTAGCAATGTAAATTTACAATTGTAAGTATGGAGTCCCCTTCTTTCAGATTTCTCTTATTGTTGGAGATTTTAAAAATGTTATCTTTAAAATTATTTTCTCCTTCCTATCGGGTGGCACAGTGGTTAGCACTGCTGCATCACTGTGCCAAGAACGCAAGTTCAATTTTGACTGTGACTGTGTGGAATTTGCACGTTTTACTCATGCCTGTGTGGGTTTCCTCCTACAGTGCAGAGATGTGCAGATTAGGTTGATTGGCCGTGCTAAATTGCCCCTTAGTATCCCAGGATGTGTAAATTAAGGGGATTAGTGGGGTTACAGGAGTAAGACTCTTTTGGAGAGTTGGTTCAGATTTGATGGGCCGAATGGTTTGCTTCTACACTGTAGGGATTCTATAATTCCAATCTCTTTATCTATCTCTCCTAATCCAATCTTTCTTTCCCTCTCTTTATTCCACTAACTGTACCTGATTTCACATTGAATTTGCTATTCTAATTCATGTATTCTTGTTTGAACTCTGCCGTGTTCAATCTTCAATCCTTCAATCTAATTGGTTAAAGGGTAGACACTCTGTTCACACAGGTCACAGATGCCCTGCAGAGGGTGCTGTTTGCAGCCACTGTATAAAGTTTTATAGAAATTAAACTGGTCTGATTTATAGATGTTAGATAAGTTTGAAAACCAAAATAACAGGTAAGAGATAGGGATCCCAATTCTGCAAAATTCAATGCTGACTCAATAGAAGCTTATATCAAAGCTTCCATAAATTTTACATAAGAAAAAGGCAGTCAATAAAATTTAAGAGGTTATTGCCACTCATTCATACTAACACTTCCAAGCTGCTTAAGACATTGAGGAACTGAATTTATTCTGATGGAATCCTAATACAGCTCTAGCAGCAAAAATTATGGAATGTTTCCAAGATTGGCCAGGAATAAACTTGATCCCTCGTAAACTGGGATTTTGTTCTTGGCTTTAAAGGGGCAGAGTCTGTGCGGATTTTCTAGTTCTGAGTATTAAATTCCATCAATATTTCAATCTGTGCAGCTTGAGGCATTTATTTTGTTATTGTGTCACACTTTCTGGAAAATAACAATATGAGAAATTATTCCTCAGAAGAGTGTCAGAGCAAAAATTGCCAAAGTGCTGGTGCCCCAGATATAATATGGAGATACCGGCGTTGCACTGGGGCAAACACAATAAGAAGTCTCACAACACCAGGTTAAAGTCCAACAGATTTATTTGATAGCAAACACCACTAGCTTTTGGAGCGCTGCTCCTTAGTCAGGTGAGTCAGGTGACTCACCTGATGAAGGAGCAGTGCTCCAAAAGCTAGTGGTGTTTATTACCAAATAAGCCTGTTGGACTTTAACCTGGTTTTGTGAGACTTCTTACTGTGTTTACATAAGAACATAAGAACATAAGAAATAGGAGCAGGAGTAGGCCATCCAGCCCTTCGAGCCTGCCCCGCCATTCAATAAGATCATGGCTGATCTGTCGCTGCTCAGTTCCACTTTCCCGCCCTCTCCCCATAACCCTTAATCCCCTCTCCTATCAAAAACCCATCAACCCGCGTCTTAAAAATATTTAGCGAGGCAGCCTCCACCACTTCAACGGGCAGAGAATTCCAGGGATTCACCACTCTTTGAGTGAAGAAGTTCCTCCTCAACTCCGTTCTAAACCGCCCCCCTTTTATCTTGAGGCTGTGCCCCCTAGTCCTACTGTCTTTTTTGAGCGGGAAGAGTCTCTCCACCTCTATCCTATCCATCCCATTCATCATCTTATACGTCTCAATGAGATCTCCCCTCATTCTTCTAAACTCTAACGAGTACAAGCCCAGTTTATTCAGCCTCTCCTCATAGCTCAACCCCCTCAACTCCGGTATCAGCCTAGTAAACCTCCTCTGCACTCCCTCCAAGGCCAAAATATCTTTGCGCAGGTGCGGCACCCAAAACTGCACACAGTACTCCAGCTGCGGCCTCACCAATGCCCTATACAGCTGCAGCAAGACCTCCCTACTTTTATATTCAATCCCCCTCGCTATGAAGGCTAGCATCCCAGTCGCCTTCCTGACCACCTGCTGCACCTGCAAGCTGGGTTTTTGCGACTCATGCACAAGGACCCCGAGGTCCCTCTGCACCGTCGCCTACCGCAGTTTTTCGCCCCGTAAGTAATAGTCCTTCCTACCATTTTACCATTTTACCCCAGATATTGACAGAGATAGGACAACAAATATTTCTCTAATATTTAATTGCCCCACTGCAGTGTGTTCCTGTCTAGTACAGAAGATGAAAATCAGCGTATATAACTATAACAGGCCAATGTTTAATTTTCCTTATCCTTTTCATGAAAATATAATTGTAAGCTACATGACAATGACTAGTGTTGGAATTTGCATAGAAATGTAGCAGGTGCTTTTATAACATTTCTGGTACGGTGAAAAGGAGCATTGTTGTACATCTGGCTACAGTCGGTGGGAAACACTCAATTTTTTGTGCCGGAACCAATACTCTGTCATTTTTTGGTAAGATTTCACCCTTGGATGAATGAAGGCCAGTTGCATACTAAACCAATCCCCTGGTAGTTTACCTTGTCTAGCCAATTAACTCTCTGAATTCTGAACTGAGCATATGTGTTCAAATCCACTCCCTTAATGAAACAATTCAATTGAATTTTAAAATAAAGTGTAATATTTGAACTGAAAAGCTGCTTCCCCTCCATTTTTATTTGGTTATTAGGATAATTTCTCACTTTTATCTCATGGCATCAGTGGCAACAGCAATTACTTCATTTGGAGGAAGTGGAAGAATTGCATCGCTCCTTCTTAGGAAGTGGTAACATCTGTACACTTCATTTCCAACACAATATTGTGAGATAGTAAATACAACATGGGACAAATAAAATGAAAAAACAACTTCTCTAATTTATATGTTCTAGTCATTGTAATGAGACACCAATTAACTGAGGAAAACATTAATCAGCCATTATTTTTAATAGTAGTTAGGTAACTGATTGTCTGGTAGATTCTGCCTGTGAGTAATAACTGAAGACATTATTTGTGGCCTATTAAGCAGCTGTTTATGCATTACTGTACTAACTCTGGAAACCTCCAGGTGACATCAATGTCCATTCGGCAGCAAGATTTAGGAACATTGCATTTTTGGAACAGGCATTTCAAGACATTTATTAGGTCCCAGCTGTGGCACACTTTGAAGAAAAGAAGGATTTGCATTAACGTAACGCCCTTCATGATCTCTGGATGACACAAAATGCTTTATAGTTACCTTTGAAGTGAGGTAATATAGGAAACAGAAACAAATTTTAGCTAAAGACAAGGGCACGACCCCAGCATCCCCTCCTGGCACTGCCCAAGCACCACCAGTGTTGAGAGAATGCCCAGGTCATGCCAGGAGCCAGTGCTGTGGGCAATGCCTGCTTGGTGCCAGGGGCCAGTGCCCAAGCAGTGCCAGGGAGCAGTGTCCAGATGTGACCTTCTCCCCACTAAACATCGAGAAATGCGTCGCATCACTGAGAGGAGGGGCGGAGGTAATCACATCACTCATTTACACTGACTTAAAACATGACTTTGTGGTTATCACAATATTTTCCACTCCTGTCACTGAACCTGCTCCATGTAATAGGGAGTGAAATGTCACAGCCTAGATAGTATGTTTCAGCTATTCCACTGGAGGACTAAATATTGACCAAGATGCCAAGGAGATCCCATCTTTGGAATAATACCATGGGAACTTTTATATCGCAGATGGTTTAATCCATAAGGTGGCATCTCTGACAGTGCAGAATTCTTTCTGTACTGCATTGTGGTATCAATCTGGAATTTGTGCTCCAGCTTATGGGATGTTACTAGAACTGAAGACCTTGTGACTCAGAGAGCTACCACTGAGCCACTACTGACACCTCAGGATCTGCAACTGAAGAAGTGTGCAGCCATTAATTTACTTAAATTTTCAATTCACCTCCCCACTTCCACACATTGTTCTCTCTCTTCTATCTTGCAGGGACTAAGGGCAAATAAAATCAATGGTCAAACAAGAATTGAGTGGGTGTAATCCTGGCTGGCAAATCCTTATTGCCCGTTTTGTGACTGCCAAAGGCCAGTTCCACCCACTGACATTTGCTGGTATACAATTTGATAGGCATTGGCTTCCCTCCAGTACTTCTCCCATTGGGCATTTTTTCAACATAAGCTTAAACAGTGAGGGTTGACAGGTTATTTCATTAATAAGTAAAGAAGTTGCATTTATTATATTGACTTTCATGACCTCAGGACATCCCAAAGCACTTCACAGCCAATAAAATGCTTCTGAATTATAGTCGTGGTTGTAATGCAGGGAATATGGCAGCCAACTTGCATATACAACAAAGTTCTACAAACAACAAGGGACAACACAAATGAACTTGTTCCTTTTTCACACTCACTTGCACAGACTTTCCAGTAAAGGATCTCAGAAGCTATGTCTGATTTTATTTTTAACCTGCCCTCATCCCAAATGACTGAGGTCAACTATAGTACCACAGCTGTCTCTCCAGCTGAGATCAGCCAACCATGCACAATCCAGAAATCAAACCTGGCACCCTCCTGTTCTCTGTATCTCATTTCCAAGCAGGGCAATGCATTTACTAGTTGTCTGTAATCTACCCTGTCTTTCTATAGAGATTTAACACATTTGGCTGAGTTCTCTTCATTAGAATTGAATTCTAGCAGGACAGAGCATCCTCTCACTCCCCACCACACCATATTGCCAAAGCCCCCACCCCCCCCATCCCTTCCCCCAACTCATTTCCTGGGTTAAGGATCAATTATATAACCCAGCAGATTGTCCATTGCCAAGAAGGAGATTTGCAGTGCCACTGTGAGACGAGAAGAGGTGATTGGGAACTTAGAGAGACGCCTGTTTCAGGGCTCCAGGCTGAAGGCAGTACCTGTGTGCACAGGGCAGGTAAGTATTGCATTTCAGTTGGAGTGAAAGGAATTCTTTACAAAATCCCACTATTCCATTCCTCGACATGGGAGTCATTATGACCGCTTACCAGGACTTAATGAGCATGCCAGCCTCAGGAAGTTATGGCCAGTGGAACAGATGTGAGAAATGCCCACTAGGGCCTGGAATCCACCTGCACCACTTTGTTATGTGGGGAGTAAGTTATCAGCACCATCCCCAGCAGAGACTTGATGAGACAATATGGACAGCAGAGAAGAAATAAACTCAAACTCCCAATTCTCTTCCCTTCTGTCTGTAATCAGTGTGTTTTTTTTTAAAGTAGATGTGTGTGATCCTAAACTCCCATTAGTATGTAGTCAATGTTTAAAAGACCAGAAACAAACTTTTGTTGGTTTAAACAAAGAGTATTATTTATTCATCAAGAAGGATTTACACTATTTCTGTCACACACCACCCACTGAACAAAGATCCAGTTAAAGAAGACAGTGCACTTCTCAAAGTATTAAACCAAAATAATAGTTGATGGTTCAAGTGTCTCATGAGTCCAGTGAAGAATGAAGCTTTTACCCTCTCTTGTATTGTACTTCAGATATGTTCAGATGGCTGCAGGTTAGGATTTCGTCAGAGAGAAGAATGTTCAGCGGATCATAAAGTCAGGTTCTCGTGACTGTTGCAAGTGGTCCAATTTCTTTATAGGTGAACTTGGAGCTTTAGAATCAGTCTGGGATGCTTTTTAAGCCTCTCAGTTCTTAAAAAGGCAAAGATGGCACTGTCTCTCTCTGCAGTTGTTGTCATGTAGGTGTTATTCTGCAGGTTGCCCCAGGTCTCTTCCGAGTTTTGTACTAAAATGATTTCAGTATCAAAGAACCAGTTTCAGTCTTATGGTCAATTGCCATTAATATACAGTAGAACAGTGTTCTTTGTTGCAAAGCTTGCAAGCCAGTGCACTCCTATTGACACAAAATGCAGCTCCCCTCCCTCACTTTTTGGAATACCTGGCTCTTCTATGAATACAGTCAGGAGAATCAGCATTGTTAGGTAGTGTGCAGTGAGATGGAATGAACATTGTAAGGGGTAGGGGAGTGGTGGGTCAACATTGTTGGGGGGGTGCAGTGAGGGAGGGTAAATACTGTCAGGCATGAAGGGAGAGAGTGAGCATTCATGGGGTGAGGGAGATGTGTGAGCATCATTGAGGGAGAGGGGTAATGAGCATTGTTAGAGGTTGAGGGCAGACAGCTAGCATTGTTGGGAAGTGAGGGGGGAATGAGCATTGTTGGGGGTGGGGGGGGAGCTAGCATTGTTGGGAAGTGAGGAGGGAATGAGCATTGTTCAAGGTGAAGGAGGGAGCTAGCATGGTTGGGAAGTGAGGGGGGTATGAGCATTGTTTGGGGTTGAAGGAGGGAGCTAGCACTATTGGGAAGTGAGGGGGGAATGAGCATTGTTAGGGGTTGAGGGATGAGCGAGCACTGTTGGGAAGTGAGGGGGGAATGAGCATTGTTAGGGGTTGAGGGATGAGCTAGCATTGTTGGGAAGTGAGGGGGGAATGAGCATTGTTAGGGGTTGAGGGATGAGCTAGCACTGTTGGGAAGTGAGGGGGGAATGAGCATTGTTAGGGGTTGAGGGATGAGCTAGCATTGTTGGGAAGTGAGGGGGGAATGAGCATTGTTCGGGGTTGAGGAAGGGGAGCTAGCATTGTTGGGAAGTGAGGGGGGAATGAGCATTGTTTGGGGTTGAGGAAGGGGAGCTAGCATTGTTGGGAAGTGAGGGGGGAATGAGCATTGTTGGGGGTTGAGGGAGGGGAGCTAGCAATTTTGGGACAGGGAAGACAGGGCAGTTAACGTAGTTTCTTTTTGCAATTAAGAGTGTTCCTGCAGACATCACGAGCTGTCAGTGGCAGCAGCTTCTTTTATCATCGTGGTGGATGAACATACAGAAATGTGTGACAGCTCGCAATTGCGTGTCTAGATTTGTTTTAAGTATAATTTGTGATTTTGTTTTAGTCACACATTACAAAGCAGTGATAAACAATGATAACTCAATCATTGATGTGACTGCAACATTGCAGGTTTTTTTGCTGAAGTGATCCTTACTTGAAAAATAGTGAAGATCGCTGCAAAGGAAGTTAAATGTTGAACTTATGGTATCAGAGAACAAATTCAATTATATTGATAACAGCCATTGATATACAATAGAAGGTAGATGCTGATTTTTCACACTTAACTTGTGGCTGGTTGGTCTCTTCAGCTTTGCTTGTTACATTGCAAACCTGGAGATATAATCCAGAAATCTATTGGCTCTGTTTTGGAGTAAGCTTCAAACAATTGCAGATGTGAATTCCACAGAAGGAGTACTGTTTAGGCATGTCCTTTCAAGAGGGAGACCACCACCCAATATGATTCAACTTGGAACTGTCCAGAAGTTTGATAGTCTGTGTTGAATTTATAAAAGTCACCTTTATGCCTTGGCAGGCATCTCAACAGCTCATCTGTGTCCATTTTTAAAGAAATAAAGGCTGTTCCAGAAATTTTCCTATGAGCACAGTTCATGTTTAAAGTTATGAATAGAAAGAACATCATGACTTTTACTGAGCATGATGAAAGAGAAAAAGTGGATATGGAATGAATACAGAAGCCATCTTTAGTGCATTTGTTGCCTCTAGTTTTCCGCACACTGAATAAGACTGTGAGTGCTGGGTATGGAGATTGGGTGTAGTCTGGGTCTCATCCCCCTCTCCTATTAGTAAGAAAAGAGAGGCACTCTCTCAACTCCCATTGTAAAAGGGCTGAGATATTTGAAAAAAAATCACTTCTCTTTGAGTGCCCAGACTACTGCCCACATTTGGACTTGCATCATCAAGCCTGTACATTTGGCCTTACTTGGCTACTGAAAGATTGGGGGCATGGAAACTTCTATAGGGAAAGGTTCCCATGCAAAGCCCAGTTCCTCCATGCCCACTGACCTTGCTTGTTGCGGATGGGAGATTCCATGTGATCCCTGGTATAAGATCGAGACTTGGCATATCCAAAACCCAACTTCTTTTGAGATCCTTCCAGCACACTCTAACAAAGTTACAAACACAATAGGAAATTATTTGGAGAGTAAACCAGCTGCCAATTCACAACCACCTGCTTCGCACCACCACCCAAGATGAATTTCAAACTCTGGCATCTTTAGAGAGGAGTCTTCAACATATCATTGATGAAGACGAACATCTCGCCAGGGCTATCCCCACACCCCCACTTCTTGCTTTCAGACAACCACACAACCTCAAACAGACCATTGTTCGCAGCAAACTACCCAGCCTTCAGGAGAACAGTGACCACAATACCACACAACCCTGCCACAGCAACCTCTGCAAGACATGCCGGATCATCAACATGGATACCATCATCACACGTGAGAATACCGTCCACCAGGTACATGGTAAATACTCTTGCAACTCAGCCAACATTGTCTACCTGATACGTTGCAAGAAAGGATGTCCCGAAGCATGGTACATTGGGGAGACCATGCAGACGCTACGACAACGGATGAATGAACATCGCTCGACAGTCACCAGGCAAGACTGTTCCCTTCCTGTTGGCGAACACTTCAGTGGTCACAGGCATTCAGCCTCTGACCTTCGGGTAAGCATTCTCCAAGGCGGCCTTCACGACACACGACAGCGCAGAGTCGCTGAACAGAGACTGATAGCCAAGTTCCGCACACATGAGGACGGTCTCAACAGGGATCTTGGGTTCATGTCGCACTATCTGTAACCCCCGTGACTTGCCTGGGTTTGCAAAACCTCACTTACTGTACTGTCTGGAGACAATACACATCTCTTTAAACTGTGATCAGTGCTCCTTCCACTCACATTGTCAGCCACTTCAGGTCTTGAACAGCAGGTTAGGTGTAAGGATTCGCATTCTAATCAGTAATCTCTAAACTGTCTGTGCTTTATATGCTCTGTCTGAGGCCAGAACTCTCCATTCACCTGACGAAGGGGCTAACCCGAAAGCTTGCGAGTATATTATCAAATAAATAGGTTGGACTAAAACCTGGTGTTGTCAGACTTTTTACTGTGTTTACGCCAGTCCAACGCCGGCATACCCACATCATGTTTAGAGAGGTACAGCCTTGTTCCCAAACCAGGGGGATTACGGTGATAATGAGCTTTCTTTTGATTTTCCTGGGTTTAGCATGAACGGTGAGCTATGCACTTGGCCGAAAGTGAGACCCTGATTTATTTCTACCTATGGGCTTTTCTGTGACACTGGGCCACAATCATTTCAGTCATTGAGCAATTTTTTCAACATCTTGCAGCTAGGCAATGTTTAAA
Source organism: Carcharhinus amblyrhynchos (assembly GCF_965287045.1). Classification (NCBI taxonomy): domain Eukaryota; kingdom Metazoa; phylum Chordata; class Chondrichthyes; order Carcharhiniformes; family Carcharhinidae; genus Carcharhinus; species Carcharhinus amblyrhynchos. The sequence goes on along the minus strand of NC_137331.1, from coordinate 79,548,624 downwards.
TTTCATTGCTTAGTACGCCAGAGAAATTTTGTTTTGACATAGTCAGTAGGTCATAAGAACGTAAGATGCAGGGGCAAGAGTAGACAATTCAGCCCCTCAAGCCTGCTCCACCATTCAGTACAATCATGGCTGATCTTCGAATTCAGTATCCTGATTACCCCCCCCCCGCCCTTCCCTTATATCCTTTGATCACTTTAGCCCCTATAAAAATAGTAATGTTCTTTATTTCCATAGAAAGTAGAATGAGATTTTATTTCTGTACCCAGTTGAAACCATGATTCCAAAATCCAAGTCAGTTCAGAGTGAGCCTGTCAAACAGGTATTCTCCCATGCCATTCTCAGGGGCTCCCAGTCTCTTCAGGTTGATTTGAATGGCGGAGGTTATAGTGGATGCCTTGGTGGTTATTTTCCAGACGTCGCTGGATTCCGGGGAAGCGCCGGAAGATTGGAAAACGGCTAATGTTACGCCGTTGTTTAAGAAAGGTGCCAGGCAAAAGGCGGGGAATTATAGGCCGGTTAGTTTAACGTCTGTGGTAGGTAAAATGTTAGAATCCGTCATTAAGGAGGAAATTGCGAGGCATCTTGAAGGGAATTGCTTGATAGGGCAGACGCAACACGGTTTCATTAAAGGGAAGTCGTGTCTGACAAATTTACTGGAGTTCTATGAGGATGTGTCTAGGGTAGTGGATAGAGGAGAGCCGGTGGATGTGGTCTTTCTGGATTTTCAGAAGGCGTTTGACAAGGTACCTCACAAGAGGTTATTGCAGAAGGTCAGGGGACATGGAGTTGGGGGTAGGGTGTTAGCGTGGATAGAGGATTGGTTGTCAAATAGGAGGCAGAGAGTGGGGGTCAATGGGTGCTATTCGGATTGGCGGTTGGTGACTAGTGGGGTGCCCCAGGGGTCGGTGCTGGGGCCTCAGCTATTTGCCATTTATATAGATGATCTGGAGGAGGGAACCGAGTGTAGGGTGTCGAAATTTGCTGATGACACCAAGATTGGGGGAAAGGCAAATTGTGCGGAGGGTGTGGAGAGTCTGCAGAAGGATCTAGATAGGCTGGGCGAATGGGCCAGGAAATGGCAAATGGAATTTAATGTTGGCAAGTGTGAGGTGGTCCACTTTGGTAAGAAGAATGGTAGGAAGGACTATTACTTACGTGGCGAAAAACTGCAGCAGGCGACGGTGCAGAGGGACCTCGGGGTCCTTGTGCATGAGTCGCAAAAACCCAGCTTGCAGGTGCAGCAGGTGGTCAGGAAGGCAAATGGGATGCTGGCCTTCATAGCGAGGGGGATTGAATATAAAAGTAGGGAGGTCTTGCTGCAGCTGTATAGGGCATTGGTGAGGCCGCAGCTGGAGTACTGTGTGCAGTTTTGGGCGCTGCACCTGCGCAAGGATATTTTGGCCTTGGAGGGAGCGCAGAGGAGGTTTACTAGGCTGATACCAGAGTTGAGGGGGTTGAGCTATGAGGAGAGGCTGAATAAACTAGGCTTGTACTCGTTAGAGTTTAGAAGAATGAGGGGAGATCTCATTGAGACGTATAAGATGATGAATGGGATGGATAGGATAGAGGTGGAGAGACTCTTCCCGCTCAAAAAAGACAGTAGGACTAGGGGGCACAGCCTCAAGATAAAGGGGAGGCGGTTTAGAACGGAGTTGAGGAGGAACTTCTTCACTCAAAGGGTGGTGAAACTCTGGAATTGTCTGCCCGTTGAAGTGGTGGAGGCTGCCTCGCTAAATATTTTTAAGAAGCGGGTTGATGGGTTCTTGATAAGAGAGGGGATTAAGGGTTATGGGGAGAGGGCGGGAAAGTGGAACTGAGCCACGACAGATCAGCCATGATCTTATTGAATGGCGGGGCAGGCTCGAAGGGCTAGATGGCCTACTCCTGCTCCTATTTCTTATGTTCTTATGTTCTTATGATTTGATTTGATTTATTATTGTCGCATGTATTGACGTACTGTGAAAAGTATTGTTTGTTGCGCGCTATACAGAAAAAGCATACCGTTCATAGAGAAGGAAATGAGACCGTGAAGAATAGTGTTACAAACATAGCTAGGGTTTAGAGAAAGGTCAACTTAATGAAAGGTAAATCCATTCAAAAGTCCAACTGCAGCAGGGAAGAAGCTATTCTTGAGTCAGTTGGCATGTGACCTCAGACTTTTGTATCTTTTTCCCATGGAAGAAGGTAGAAGAGAGTATGCCTGGAGTGTGTGGGATTCTTAAATATGCTGGCTGCTTTGCAGCAGGAAGTGTAGAGAGAGTCAATGGATGGGAGGCCAGTTTGCATGATAGTTTGGGCATGACCTTTTGTAGTTCCTTGCAGTTTTGGGCAGAGCAGGAGCCGTACCAAGCTGTGATACAACCAGAAAGAATGCTTTCTATGGTGCATCTGTAAAAGCTGGTGAGAGTCACAGATGACATGCCAAATTTCCTTAGTCTTCTGAAAAAGTAGAGGTGCTGGTCAGTATGGGGGGACCAGCACAGGTTATTGGTGATCTGGACACCTAAAAACTTGAAGCTCTTGACCTTTCTACTTCATCCCCGTTGATGTAAATAGGGGCATGTTCTCCTTTAAGCTTCCTGAAGTCGATAAGAATCTCTTTTGTTTGTTGCCACACCAGATCACCAGATTCTCTATCTCATTCCTGTACTCTGTTTCATCATTGTTTGAGATCTGACCCACTAGAGTGGTGTCGTTAGCAAACTTGATAATCGAATTGAAGGGGAATTAGAACATAAGAACTAGGAGCAGGAGTAGGCCACCTGGCCCCTCGAGCCTGCTTCGCCATTCAATAAGATCGTGGCTGTTCCTTTTGTGAACTCAGTTCCACTTACTCTCCTGCTCACCATAACCTTTAATTCCTTTACTGTTCAAAAAATTATCTATCCTTGCCTTAAAAACATTTAATGAGGTAGCTTCAACTGCTTCACTGGGCAGAGAATTCCACAGATTCACAGCCCTTTGTGTGAAGAAGTTCCTTAACACAGTCCTAACTCTGCTCCCTCCTTATTTTGAAGTCATGCCCCTAGTTCTAGAATCGCCCACCAGTGGAAACAACTTTCCTGCTTCTATCTTACCTATTTCCTTCATAATCTTATATGTTTCTGTAAGATCTCCCCTCATTACTCAAAATTCCAATGAGTATAACCCCAGTCTACTCAGTCTTGCCTCATAAGCCAACCCTCTCAACTCTGGAATCAACCTAATGAATCTCCTCTGCACCCCCTCCAGTGCCAGTGTATTCTTTCTCAAATAAGGAGACCAAAACTGTACACAGTACTCCAGGTGTGGCCTCACCAGCACCTTATACAGCTGCAACATAATCTCGCTGTTTTTAAACTCCATCCCTCTAGCAATGAAGGACAAAATTCCATTTGCCTTCTTAATTACCTGCTGCACCTGCAAACCAACTCCTTGTGATTCTTGCACAAGGACATCTAGGTCCCTCTGCACAGCAGCATGCTGCAATTTTTTACCATTTAAATAATAGTCCATTTTGCTGTTATTCCTACCAGAATGGTTGACCTCACATTTACCAACATTGTACTCCATCTGCCAGACACTTGCCCACTCACTTAAACTACCTATATCCCTTTGCAGACTTTTAACGTCCTCTGTACACTTTGCTCTGGCACTCATCTTAGTGTCATCTGCGAATTTTGACATAGTACACTTGGTCCTCGACTCCAAATCATCTATGTAAATCGTAAACAATTGTGGTCTCAACACTAATCCCTGAGGCACACCAGTCACTGCTCGCCAACCAGAAAAACACCCAAATACCCCCACTCTTTCTTTTCCATTAGTTAACCAATCCACTATCCATGCTAATACATTACCTGTAACACCATGCACCTTTATCTTATGCAGCAGTCTTTGGTACAGCACCTTATCAAATGCCTTCTGGAAATCCAGATACATCGCATCCACAGGTTATCCATTGTCCACTGCACATGTAATGTCCTCAAAGAATTCCACCAAATTATCAAACATGACCTGCCTTTCATGAACCCATGCTGCGTCTTCCCAATGGGACAATTTCTATCCAGATGTCTTGCTATTTCTTCCTTGATGATAGATTCAAACATTTTCTGACTACAGAAGTTAAGCTAACTGGCTTATAGTTATCCACCTTTTTTCTACCTCCTTTTTTAAACAGTGGTGTCACATTTGCTGTTTTCCAATCTGCGGGAACCACCCAGAGTCCAGTGAATTTTGGTAAAATACCACTAGTGCATTTGTTATTTCTCCCGCCATCTCTTTCAGTACCCTGGGATGCATTCCATCAGGACCAGGAGACTTGTCTATCTTTAGCCCCATTAACTTGCCCAACACTACCTCTTTTGTGATAATGATAATGAATTTGGCCACTCAGTCACAGGTGTATAAGGAGTAACGTAGGGGGCTGAGAACACAGCTTTGTGGGGCACCAATGTTGAGGATGATCATGGAGGAGGTTGGTGATGTGATCTCCAAGTCTCTTGATTATCTTCACTTGTTCATCCAAGTAGTGAGACTCCAGGAAGTATCATGGATGAGAGCCAGTGTTCCCAGAGGACAGTTTGTGCAGACCTCGTGGTTCACATTCTTCACCCTCTGCAGTGCGCTCTGCATTGCCTCCAGACTATTGCTCCACTCATCCTGCTCTGGCTTCTTGATATCCACAGTAAAAAGTCTGACAACACCAGGTTTTAGTCCAACCTATTTATTTGATAATATTCTCACTAGCTTTCAAGGGGACAGCCTCTTCGTCAGGTTATTCACCTGACGAAGAGGCTGTCCCCTCGAAAGCTAGTGAGAATATTATCAAATAAATAGGTTGGACTAAAACCTGGTGTTGTCAGACTTTTTACTGTGTTTACGCCAGTCCAACGCCGGCATACCCACTTCTTGATATCCTCCAGATGGTCCGGTCTCCATTTTTATTCTGGAATTCCACCAGTTTCTCACTATGTTCCAATTCTTCATATGACTACTCCTTGAAGAACTCAACAAAGTGACACAGGGCAACATTATCCCAGTCAAAGTAAGAGGACATGGAGAGGTAAACATTGGAAGGAATAGAGCTCGAGATTGAGCCGCTTGTTAACAGCATCCTCACAGTCCTTGGGGTACTTCTGACTTGGGAAGCTATCTTCACTATTACTGCTCACTGGCACTTAGAAAGTTCTAGAACCAACTGTGATGCCTTGGTTAATTTTCCATCCTATTTTTAATCATCATTTCTGTTGTCAATGCGCCATTGAAGCAGACAACTTCAATAAGAATTAGAATGTGGAGAAATATAGAACATGCTGTTGTTTTGATATCATTCATTTTACTCTGACGCATAGCATGAAGAGCATTGATACCATGGTAATGAGTAGTCTCATTTGACCCTGAATTGTTCCTTTGGCTGGCCTGTATTCATGAGCTGAGATTTGCTATAATGTAATGCTGCTTTAATCTGTTTGACTGCTTCATTATCTTGCCAGCCAATTTTATTTGTCAGAGTCAATTGAGCTGTGTGGCTGGAGGTTACATAGTGCATTTCTAAGAAAACAAATTTTATTCTAATTTGTCAGTTACAGCTTACAAAAGACAATATCTTTGGCTAGGAATTCAGTAAGGCCCATTAGTAAACATGGGGATCGCAATGTGCGAATATTCTAAGCCCAGTCCACATGATAGATGCAAACTTTGTACTGTTTGCACCTCACCTTGCTTGCAGTGTGAAGTGTGAATGTGCTGCTGATTGACTACTGGGGCCCATGTGTACGGAGATGAGCATGACTTAGGGGCAGCCTGCGTGTATTATTGACAGTGGCATCCTTTTAAGGGGAGATGCAGGATATCAGGCTAGGTTATAGGATATTGGAGCAGTGTGACGTTAGAATTGGGAAATAAGGGACATTGAGGTAGGGTAATTTTGGATATTTAGCAATGGGATTTTGGATATCGACGCAGGAGATGTCGGAATTCTATTAGACATAAGCATCAAGATATTGCACATTGGAGTGGCAAGAAATTAGATATTGGAGCAAGGGGATATCAAGGCATGGGGCTTATTAGACATTGGGTGGAGGATCAGACATCAGGATGTGGGGGATATCAGACCACCACAGGGGGATGGTTGGATATTGGGGTGAGGAAAACCTCACATCAAGACATGGTTGATGGCTGATCATTGGAGCAGAGTGTTCCCTACCATGCTCCTCCCTGACTCACAGGCAGAGCATGCAAAGACATTGGGAAATAGGCAATTCTCACCTACCTTTCACTTCCATGTTTCACAACTCCTGGAAATCTTTGCAGAATTTCAAATCAGGCATCCACCTGCCTATGCAGCATAATGTTCAGAAGACCTAATATCCTCCTCTATTAAACAGCAATGTCCAAGAATGCGATGGGTGATTGCAGTGTTGCACTTATTTGATTATTTAATCCTTCATATTCACTCCCTTTGTTATTTTCCTGAATGATGATATTAATATCAAGGCTATTGTTATTCAGAGTTGAGAAAGCCAGATGGATGCCAACTCCTTCCTCCTCACCACCCAAGCAGCCATTTTGAAAATAGCAGCCCATTCCAAAAGCTTCTGAAGACTGACACACCATTCAGGAGTTCTATTTTAAAAGCACAGTCACATCCAACCTTGGCCTCATGGATATTTGAAAACCAATTCTCTACTGTTTCTAAAAAAAAACACTGATTAAGATATTTTCCAATTGTCTGTTCATCTGTTAAGCTATCTTTGTCTTTAATGCTTTGTGATTAAATATAAGTAGGTAGGCAATTAGCCATAATCCACAAAGGACCATAAGCATCTTTCTCCATTGGAGAGAGACGATTGCTATTTAATATGAGGGTCACCACTCCACATCAGGCATGGAGCAAGAGAAGGAGGCAGGCCTCCATTAACTAGCTTGGCTGATGCAGAGATTGAACCCATGCTATTGGCACCATTCTACACCAGACTCGACTGAACTAACTGAATCTCACCTGATTAAATATAGAGGCCCTAAAATTCCACAGTGGTTCTCCCAGTCTAGTGTAAAAGCAATCTAGCACAGAGGCTGGAAGCTGAAACAAAAACAGAAAATGCTGGAGAAACTCAGCAGGTCTGACAACATCTGTGGCGAGAGAATAGAGCTGCTGTCTTCTCGCAGATGCTGTCAGACCTGCTGAGTTTTTCCAGCGTTTTCTGTTTGTGATTCTGTCACCGGAATTCTGCCAGCTCACCTGCCACATAATCGAAACAGGCGAGGAGAGGACACGGAAATGTCCCTTGTCCTTGGGCGGGAATTTCCGGTCTTGTGAAGCCATAAATCCCGCTGCCTCAGTCTATATTATGTTCTCTATTACCTTTCTGCAGGTTACAGACAATTCAATATTAACTGGGATTAAATTATGACAAAACAAAAACCACCACCAGTGCTGTAGTTAGCTAAAGTTTCTTGGATTTGGGGCAAACTATTTCTTCTACCTTCTTCAGCTTCATCAATTCCTTACTGGTGCCTGCCTGCCAGTCTACTCACCATTAGAGTCAGGTGACGTTCATCAGCCCCCAGCCAACAAACTGCATCGGGAGGCCTATTTTGCGTTGGCGGCTTCTTCCCAAATAAAGCTCAGTGCTGAATTTGGCTCAAGCTTCAGGCTGACATGAACCACCATGAAGAACACATCATATATTTTAGGCCACAAGTTGACTTTCTCCCCCAGTGAGCTTGGGAGAAGCCAACTGAGCCTTTCTGTCTCAATTGCAAATGCTGTATGAGCAGCAACCTTCTGTAACTGGTCTGTTCTGTATAGCTCCATAGACTTTGTCTTTCCTGCCTCTGACTGCAATAATCACTATAATACGTTGAGATCTGGATTTAACCTAACGATAACTTTTTAACACAAAAAAACGGAAAATGCTGGAAAACCTCAGGATGGTCTGACAGCATCTGTGGGGAGAGAATAGAGCCAACATTTTGAGTCTAGATGACACTTCATCAGATCTTTTTAATATTAGTCACATCAAAGTCTTTTCCACAGAAAAATGGTCACAAATCCCAAATCATGACTAGGATTTCTCAGCAGTAAGTATTCAATTGTAGCACTTGTATTGTCCCTTATACAGCTGTATCTGCAAATTTATTTTACTGAACAGTAAATTTCTGTTATGCTTCTTTTCTTGATATCTATTTTTAAATAAAGGAGAGAACAAATCAAATACTATTGCCTCCCACACTCTGTGATCAGAGATATTGTTTGCTTGTACTCCACTTTCAAATTCTATCTGATTGAAGTCTAAATTTTCTTCCTTCCTCTTTTTACTTCATGCTTATTTACTCAATGTGAGCCATCACCTTGCAGTTTAGACTCACTGTACTAGTTAATCTAAGGCGACAGATCAAAATGATTCAATAATAGCCCTAAGGGCATCGATGACGTTAACAGTAACAATTTTTAGCAAATAGTCGGATGTGTGTATCCCAGTGTGGTGCACCAATATTGGCCTCATTAAACCCAACCAAATCAAATAAAATGCTTGGAAATGCTTTCTCCTTTTTATCACAAGTCTACATTACATCCGGAAAGAATGATGATCTTACTGGCAGTCTCAGATGGTTTACTATTACCGTATTTGCAATTAACAGGGACTCAGATATGTATCTGCTTAGGAAATCCTCTGCATGGAAAAATGGTCAGAAACCTTGAATCATGGCAGAGATCCCACAGCAATAAGTGCCCGATTATTGCACTAATTCAAATTATGTGTGGTACAACTAGCATTTAAATGGGATAGATTTACAACCATTCTATAAACTCAAAACGATGCATTTATGAGATGCTGTGGACTATCAGCAGCAGCAGAATTATACTCAACTACAATCTGTACCCTCGTGGCACAGTGCATCCCTCACTCTACCATTACCGTCAAGCCGGGGAATCAACCCTCGTTCAATGAAGAGTGCAGGAGGGCATGTCAGGAGCAGCACCAGGCATACCTGAAAATGCGGCCAACTTGGTGAAGCCAGGACTACGTGCCAAACAATACGTTCTCCCCGTGTCTGTGTGGCTTTCTTCCGGTTGCTCCAGTTTCCTGCCACAGTCCAAAGATGTGCGCGTTGGGTGGATTGACCAATTAGTGTCAAGGGGACTAGCAAGGGTAAATGCATGCGGTTACAAGGATAGGGCCTGGGTAGAATTGTGGTCAGTGCAGACTCGATGGGCCAAATGGCCTCTTTCTGCACTGTAGGATTCTATGAATAGACGCAATAGAAGCTGCAATAGAAAGAGCTAAACAATCCCATAATTAATGGATTTAAGCTCTGCAGCCCTGCAGTTCTGCCGCATTCAGTTGCAATTGATAGTGGCTAATTAAGCAACTCACTGGAGGAGGAGACTCCAGAAATATCCCCATCCTCAATGATGGGGGAGCCCAACACAACAATGCAAAAGACAAGGTTGAAACTTTTGGAATAATCTTCAATCAGAGGTGACAAGTGGATGATGCATCTTGGCCTTCTCCTGAGGACCCCAACATCACAGATGTCGGCTGTGATTCTCCCATCCTGCTGCGCTAATGTTCTCACACCAGCCGATTTGTGGTGTTCACACACATGTTCGCACCCCGCTAGCATCTCCCAGTGCCGGATTTCTGTCGGCATCAGATCCATGCCAGAAATCAGTGGGGAGGCACAAAGACAATTTAAATGGTCATTTGCATATAATTTAAATGTGGTGAGTGGGTTCAGGACTGAAGTTTCCAAGCCCACTAACAGAATGGTTCACGCCAGTGAGGTTTAGAGTAGCTCCCCACTACTGGGGAATGAGCAGCCCGACCCGTTGGAATGAAGGGGGCAATCAGAGACCCTCAGTAGGTCCGGCAGTGGGGGGGCATGCCTCCTGGGCATTGGCAGCCTGGCAGGGCTTAGGGGCAGGGCATGGCGGCAATCAGTGGGGGTTGTGGGTCCTCCTGCATAGGGATCGGTGGGGGAAGGAGAGAGGGCAGCAATTGGGGTGGGCAGGGGGTGGGGTCAGCTGGGGAGGTGGAGAGTCAGCCTGCTGGGGGGGTCCACACTGAGGTGGGGGTTGTGGCTGTGGGGTGGGGGAGGGGGGAATGGTGCCAGGACTGTGGGGGTGGGGAACTGGGTGGGGCTGCTGGAGATTGGGATGTACCAGGAGGAGGGTTCGGGGCTGGACCAGAAATGGTCGGGTGGTCAGCGATTGGGCCGTGGGGAGATGAAGAGTTGGCATTGCGGGGATTTGGGGCTGACCAGTGATAAAGGTGGTCAGCAATCAGGAGGCTATCAGTGCAGGGCCACTGCACATACACTGACCTCTGCACCAACAGATCGCCTCATGCACAATGGCCCACTCAGCATGCTGGTTTCAGCCTCTCCGGTGGGAATAGTCACACTGGTGGCCTCTATAGTGCAGAGTGTGGGAGATTCTTCGCTGAACTCCAACTGAGAAAATGACCATGAATTATTCCAGTTTTGACTCAAATTCGACACTTAGAATCTTTTGGGCAGAATTCCGTCTATCATTCTTAAACCTATTCAGTTCATTCCACATGATATCAAGAAACAGCTGAAGGCAGTGGATGTTCAAAGTCAATGGGCCCTGACGATAAATCAGCTAGAGTTTTGAAGACTTGTGCTGTAGCACTAGCTAAGCTCTTAGCTAAGCTGTTCCAGTACAGCTGCAACACTGGAATCTCTCCAGCAATGTTGAAAGTTGCTCAGGTAATTCCTGTCCTCAAAAAGCAGGACAAATCCAATCCAATCAATTACCTCTCCATCAGTCTTCTTTGTATCATTAGCAAAGTAATGCAAGTGTTGTCGACATGACTATCAAGCAGCCCTTACTTAAAATGCTCAGTGATGCTCAGTTTGGATTTCACTAGAGCCACTCAACTGCTCTGAGGTTTTGAAGGAAGAAAAGGATGAGTGTCCAACAAACCATTCAGTCTGCGCTGAACATGAGAATGACAGACTATTATGTCTATACAAAATTTCAAGTGTGGATGAAAATGTTCAGGAAAAAGATATCAAATGTTTAGAATAGAAAGGGGAAAAAAATTCAACGAATCAATGGAATTCTTCACATTCTTGTGCAGCGAGATGCATGCAAGCCATCAGAAGTCACGGCAAGGTCAGTAACAGGAAGATGAAACAGCGAAGTAGTTTTCATTTGAGATCTGTATTACGGATCACTGCAGGACTGCCAACTCATCCTCAATCTCAATGATTATAATTCTACTTCTTTTAAAGAAAAGCAATGCCAGTCACATTTAGATGTTATTTGCTCAAAACCCTGAGGGCCTCATGCGTGTATTTTAATACCGACTTTTAGTTAAGTAGTGCAGTTAGAGCTTTCTTAAATACAGATTTCTTTTTATTTATTCTGGATTAATGTTGCAGTGCTTCTTAAAAAGGGTTCATCAGAGATAATAACACAATGCAAGTGAAGAGGATCTGCTAAGGTTTATAGTGACCTGTGGATTGAGCATTACAGAAGCTTAGCAATGCAGCTTCCCACTGTCAAGCTCTACAAACTTCCTATTGCTTCTCGTGCAACACCCCTCCAGCAGCATTACTGTCCACTCACTCCATCATTAACATTGAATGCTATCTACAAGTGCATTGCAACAAATCAACAAGACTTCTTTCACCTCTCAAGCCCAAGATCTCTACCACCAAAAGTCAAGGCCAATGAATATATTAGAACACCCAATCAGCCCCCAAGTTCCCCTCCATGCCATATTCCCTCGAAACTGGGACATTCGGTGATCCTTCACCTTTGTTAATTTAGACAAATGTGAGTTGATGCATTTTAGTAGATTGAACCAGGGCAGGATTTACTTAGTTAGTGGTAGGGTGTTGGGGAGAGTTACATAACAAAGAGACCTAGGGGTACATGTTCATACCTCCTTGAAAGTGGAGTCACAGGTGGACAGAATGGTGAAGAAGGCATTTGGCATGCTTGGTTTCATTAGTCAGAACATTGAATACAGGAGTTGGGGCACCTTGTTGAAGTTGTACATGACATTGGTAAGGCCACACTTGGAATCCTGTGTGCAATTCTGGTCACCCTATTATAGAAAGGATATTATTAAACTAGAACGAGTGCAGAAAAGATTTACAAGAATGCTACCGGGACTTGATGGATTGAGTGATAAGGAGAGGCTGAATAGACTGGGACTTTTTTCTCTGGAACGTAGGAGGCTGAGGGGTAACCTTAATGAGGTCTATAAAATAATGAGGGGCATAGGCAAGATAGATAGTCAATACCTTTTCCCAAAGGTAGGAGATTCTAAAACTAGAGGGCTTAGGTTTAAGGTGAGAGGAGAAAGATACAAAAGTGTCCAGAGGGGCAATTTCTTTCACACAGAGGGCTGTGAGTGTCTGGAACAAGCCGCCAGAGATAGTAGTAGAGACGGCTACAATTTTATCTTTTAAAAAGCATTTAGATAGTTACGTGGGTACGATGGGTATAAAGGGATATGGGCCAAATGTGGCAATTAAGATTAGCTTGGGGGTTTTTAAAAAAATAAGGGTGGCATGGAGAATTTGGGCTGAAGGGCCTGTTTCCCATGCTGTAAACCTCTATGACTGTATGTAGAATCACACATGCCACCAGAATTTGACTCATAACTGCGTATTGACGTGGCCTGGCAAGCACTCAGTTAAATCAAACCACTTGATACCTTCACTGTAGAGACTCAAGAAGAGAAAATGGATTGAAAATCAGGTGGTTTCTGTAATGGACAGACAATTTGTCAGACTACCGCCCAAACGGTACGGTGACACAGTGGTTAGCACTGCTGCCTCAGTGTCAGGGACCCAGGTTCAATTCCAGCCTTGTATCACTGTCTCTGAGGAGTTTGCATGTTCTCCCTGTGCCTGCATAGGTTTCCTGCGGATGCTTCGGTTTCCTCCCACAGTCCAAAGATGTATGGGTTAGGTTGATTGGCTATGTTAAATTAACCCTAGTGTCAGGGGGATTAGCTAGGATAGATATGTGGAGTTACTGGAATAGAGATTGTGGTCAGTGCAGATTCAATGGGCTGAATGTGTGTGAACTCATAAATATTATTTAATAGGACAACAAAAATTATACTTAAGATAGGCCACCTGCATTATGGTGAAAATGCAGTGAAGTTACAATATAGAGGCACTCATCTGATATTGACACACAAGGTATATTTAACAGTATAGACATGAAAGTGCAAGCTGAGTTATAATTGTGGCAAAAAAAAACTTAGATATTGCTTTTTAACCAAACAGTTTGAAATTTGTGTGAACGGATATATCAACACATTGAGGTATCATGTCAGATAATCTTTCACTCGCTTCATTGTAAAAATAAGCCTGCCTCTACACTCAATCATAGTAAAACAATAGGGTCCTTCAATTCTGCAGTATATTGTACAATATAGCCAACGTTACAAAAACATTTACCCCTGTAATGGCTGGCTGATAACTGTCCAGAGAATGAGTTAACCCCCAACAATAAAATCAAAGCTCTTTGAAAGCTCTCATGAATTTGATAGCATATTCCTGAATGGCCACCAATCTGTCTCTGAATGCTTGGTTCACATCTGAGGGAAGATGCATGATTTTCGTTTCCATTCTCAATCTTTTGGCTGGTGCAGTATTATTGTATAATTTATTATCCAATAAAACTGCACTCTCATCATCCGATCTCAGGCAATTCAGCCTTGTAACTGATTTAAGGAACCTTATCTAATAATCTGTAACACTTGAATTTTTGTTTCACAGTCTGTAAACTCTGAATAATAAGTGTTATAGACGGGGGGTGCGATTCTCCCAAAAGAATCATGTGAAAACTGGAGTAAGTCCCTTGGCTTTTTTAGTGTGGTTTTCAAAATGAACCTCCCACACTCTGAGCACTGCAGAGTGCCCTAGCGAGATTTACATTGAACATTAGGGGGCAGAGCCTATTCCTGCTGGAGAGGCTGGCAGCATAGTGCTGAGCTGACCACTGCACATATGCAGTAATCCCACATTGCCAGCCTCCAAACCATTGACCAGCCCAATCGCTGGCCAGCACAGCAATCCCCCCATCACTGACCCTCCGACCACCCCATCCCCCCCAGTCATTGGCCATCCAGACCACTCCGGGCCACTCCCAATGTCCCCACTGCCCCCCGCCCAGCCAGCCCTGATCTCCCCAAATCTCCATCCCCCCCAAGTAGTTCCCAACCACAACCCTCCCCCCGGCAGCTCTGAAACTCCCCCGTCCCCCCACCCAGATGGTCAGCCCCGATCTCTTTCCTCCCACCGATCCCTTCGCAAACTGGCAGTGGGACACCCTAGCTTCACCAGTCGCCCCCTTCTAGGCCCTACCCCCAATAAGTCTCTGGCCGCACCCCCTTGGCACTGCCTGATGCCCGAGGGGTATGCCCTCTTATCCCTGATCTCCTGGTGGGCCCACCATGGCTTCAACTCCCTCCAGCATGGTTGGCCGCCCTTTCCCATTAGGGGGAAGAGGTGTAAACCCCGCTGGAGTGAACCACTCCTGGCAGGTGAGGGGAGACGCTAATGGGCCCAGAGACTTCAGTGGAATGTAAATTGGGATTTAAGTCAGCACAAAGCTGATAACTCCAAAAACCCTGGAGCCAGAGACGTGCGGAGACCATGGCATCCAGCAGGGATCCCACTAAACGGCCTCCATTGATGTCTCCTAGCCCTCTGCGCTGCTGGAGCCTGTGCAGCAGGCTGGGAGAATTATCACCATAATACTTTGTAATCTCAGAAAAGATAAATGTATCTTCCTTGCTCTGATGGTGCTGTGCGTAGTGATGAGGGACAATGCATAGAAAATAATGAAATTAATTATTTTGTACCTAGGGCTTGTACCGACCTTCATGCGCTAATTTTTAATTCCCTATTTTCTAAAGGAGCATCTCGGAATAAATGAAATAAGCTGACATGGAAACCGAGTGTTAGCGCTCAGAAACTAGGAGTGGAATTCAATGAAAGTGACAGGAGCCGCATCCATCTGCTGGAGAACCCTGTGTCTCTTCTTTTCGATAAGACCATTCACTGTCAATCAGGCAATTCACTGGGCAGTGATAGCCCTTTCCTGGGATCAAAGGTTCCAGAAGGCAAATGTCTCCCCCGCCTCGCCCCCTCCCACCCCACAAGTGCTACCGATAGATGCCAATACAGACCAGAGGTGAGTAGCTATTTATGGCTCCGCAATGTCACCAGGGCCAGTGTCACTGCTCTGCTTTCCTACTTCCTGCAGCTGTTCCAGACCTGAAGCTTCCTTATATAAAATGAAGTTATTTTCTGTGTCTTTCAACATCCCCTGAAAGTTCCGTTGAGGTACCTATCACTACCTCCTTATGAACAACAACTTCAACACTTCCATCCTCCTCTCTTGCCAACTTTCCTGTCCACTGGAAGCCAATCTCACCAACCTCCTTTCCCATTTTGTAATTTCACCTATCACTGCCCCATTGAATTCTGCTAGTGGACCTGAAGAAAGCATTGCTAGGGATTACCAGTGTAATAATCTGAGATGATTTATATGTTCAGAGTCCTTTTAAAATGAACAAAGAAATCCTTTTAGCAGCCATCAATTAGAGAACCTTCCCTCCCCACCTAACCGTGTGTCTGGGCTGCTTAGATTGACAGAATATATAGTATTATTTAGGGAAAAAATCCATTTCAATACTCTATTGTGCATATTTTCCATGATTTATTTGATTAGCTAAGTTTCTGTGACTGCTTAGCAGAATTTCAAAAGGGTCAAAAATCACTTATGTCAACAGCAGGCTCTGTTCACATTTTGATCATTGCTACCATCGATACATGACTACCATCGACACATTTGTATCATGGCTACCATCAACACCGCAAACTGCACAGCATCTCCACACCATGGCTACCATCAACACAGCAAACTGCACGGCATCTCCACATCATGGCTACCGTCAACACAGCAAACTGCACGGCATCTCCACACCATGGCTACCATCGACACCGCAAACTGCACGGCATCTCCACACCATGGCTACCATCAACACAGCAAACTGCACGGCATCTCCACACCATGGCTACCATCAACACAGCAAACTGCACAGCATCTCCACTCCATGGCTACCATCGACACCACAAACTGCACGGCATCTCCACACCATGGCTACCATCAACACAGCAAACTGCACGGCATCTCCACATCATGGCTACCATCAACACAGCAAACTGCACAGCATCTCCACACCATGGCTACCATCGACACCACAAACTGCACGGCATCTCCACACCATGGCTACCATCAACACAGCAAACTGCACGGCATCTCCACACCATGGCTACCATCAACACAGCAAACTGCACGGCATCTCCACATCATGGCTACCATCAACACAGCAAACTGCACGGCATCTCCACATCATGGCTACCATCGACACAGCAAACTGCACGGCATCTCCACACCATGATGACCATCGACACCGCAAACTGCACGGCATCTCCACACCATGGTGACCATCAACACAGCAAACTGCACGGCATCTCCACACCATGGTGACCATCGGCACCGCAAACTGCACGGCATCTCCACACCATGGCTACCATCAACACAGCAAACTGCACGGCATCTCCACACCATGGCTACCATCAACACAGCAAACTGCACGGCATCTCCACACCATGGCTACCATCAACACCACAAACTGCACGGCATCTCCACACCATGGCTACCATCGACACTGCAAACTGCACGGCATCTCCACACCATGGCTACCATCAACACAGCAAACTGCACGGCATCTCCACACCATGGCTACCATCAACACCACAAACTGCACGGCATCTCCACACCATGGCTACCATCAACACTGCAAACTGCGCGGCATCTCCACACCATGGCTACCATCAACACAGCAAACTGCACGGCATCTCCACACCATGGCTACCATCAACACAGCAAACTGCACGGCATCTCCACACCATGGCTACCATCGACACCGCAAACTGCACGGCATCTCCACACCATGGCTACCATCAACACAGCAAACTGCACAGCATCTCCACATCATGGCTACCATCAACACAGCAAACTGCACGGCATCTCCACACCATGGCTACCATCGACACCGCAAACTGCACGGCATCTCCACACCATGGTGACCATCGACACCGCAAACTGCACGGCATCTCCACATCACATTTTGATTGACAGTTTTAACAATTTGTTAATGGATTACCTGTTTTTGACGTGGTTAGTGAAATAGATTTGGGTCGGAATTCTTCGGCCGTTCACAGCAGCAGGATTCTTCAGTCCTGCCGGCAACATAATCTCATCCACGGGTTTCCTGCCAGCATGGTGTGACATCAGTGGGATTTCCCACTGACAGCGGTGGGACCAGAGAATCCCACCATTAGCAAACAATGAGCCAACTACCACCAGTGGGAAACATGCAGCTGGGAGGCGGGAAGATCTCACCTTTTTTTAAACTATGGTTTGACCATTTGAGGGGCAACACGGTGGCACGGTGGTTAGCACTGCTGCCTCACAATGCCTCGGATCTGGTTTCAATTCCTGGCTTGGGTCACTGTCTGTGCGGAGTCTGCACATTCTCCCCGTGTCTGTGTGGGTTTCCTCCAGGTGCTCCAGTTTCCTCCCACAGTCCTGGTTAGGTGCATTGGCCATGCTAAATTCTTCCTCAGTGTACCCAAATAGGCGCCGGAGTGTGGCGACTAGGAGCTTTTTTACTGTAACTTCATTGCAGTGTTAATGTAAGCCTCCTTGTGACACTAATAAATAAATTTAAACTTAAGTTTTTGTATGGGTTTATGAATGACAGTTTTTTCAGTATGAAGTGTGCTTGAGTGAGAACACTATTAGATTGTTAGAAGTTTAATTTTTTCCTTCCCCATTTTGATGACATGGCTGCTGAGGTCTTCCCATAGTGGATACTGGGTGAGCGGCAATGGAGGGTACACAAGGGGCATTGAGGAAGTTTGGGAATAGGAAAGGACATGCAGGAATCATGGGGTGAATGAGAGAGCACAGGGACATGGGAAATGGAATTGGCATGGGAAATGTGAGGAGCATGCAAGGGACATGTGGGGTGGATAGGGGCATGTGGGTTGGATAGGGGCATGTGGGGTGGATAGGGGCATAGGGATTCGTGGACCTGATGTTTATCATTGAAACCGGGCCAATGTCTGAGTAAACAGAAGTGGGTGAGCTAACACAAAGAGAAAATTGGTGTACTGAGTAATAAGGGTTTTATGTTTCAAAAACAAACAATGAGAAAAAGTTTACTGCGGTTCATTTTGTTGGTTCATGACATGTCTGAGAAGATCTGGACCTGTGCCAAACTTTCCTTCTCAAGGGATCATTTATTCCTACTTGTGTAGAGCGGATTACGAGTATACTTGTAAAATGGGTTCAGTTAATCATTCATTTTTCCATGAGATATGTTAACCTTATGCGTCTACAATTCTTGCAGATGTTGAAATCATCATACAATGCTCTATCAATTTCATAGAATCCAGCAGTGCAGAAGGAGGCCATTCAGCCCATCGAGTCTGCACCGACCACAATCCAACCCAGACCCTATCCCCATAACCCCAGGCATTTACTCTGCTAGTACCCCTGACACTAAAGGACAATTTAGTATGGGCAATCCACCTGACCCACACATCTTTGGAGTTCGTAGGAAACCGGAGCATCTGGAGGGAACCCACACAGGCATGGGGAGAATGTGCAAACTCCACACAGACAGTGACCTAAGCCAGGAATCAAACCCAGGTCCCTGGCACTGTGAGGCAGCAGTGCTAACCACTGTGCCACCATGTCATCCCCTTATTTTGCTTAAATAACAACAGAAATTCTAAAAGATAAGCATGTTCAAGCAAGGCCCTGATGATGTAGAACTTTCATTATTTTCTCCCTTCCATGTTCTCCTATTATGCAATGAATTCTGGAGGCAGTAATTTGTTATTGTACACTTCCAAAATGAATAAATGTTTAAACCTAGATGAAATGAATGTACCATGCTTATTTTCAAAAAATTATTGCTTTCATAAAAGTTATCTCATTCAATTCTATAGTTACTGTCATGTGAAATATGTCATTGTATTTGAATTCCATTTGTTTATTTGTTTAGCACTGATATGCTGGTAGTTTATACAGACATTAGTTTTAACAGTAAACCCTTTATTTCCTGCCTTTTCTAATCTGATCTTCTGGATCAGTAAGCTATGTAAAGCTGCTTGTTGACTTTTCCCAATGTTGTGTTCATTGCAGAGCAATGAATGATAAAAAAACTAAATCTACCCAAAACGATGACTTTGCAGAGATGTAGCAGAACAGATTTTGAGATTATAACCATTTTACAAATGAACCAAAAACATGTTCTAAATATATTGAAAAAATATCCTTCACTGAAGCCAGAAAATGCTGAAAAACACTCTGCTGGTCTTTTGGCATCTGTAGAAAGAGAAGCAGGCGGGATTTTACGACCTCGCTCGCCCCGAAACTGTAAGATCCTGCCTGAGGTCCTTCACTGCTCCAATTTCCGTGGTGGGGGGATGGTAAAATTCCAGCCAGCATGTCAGCTTGATGACCTTTCATCAGAGCTGAAAGGTGTTTGAGATTAACAGTTTATAAGCAAGTCTAGAGCCAGGAAGTTTGCAAGGACTGAGAGGGATGGGGGCTGGTTGGAAATTAGAACAAAGATCTCTGATGGGGTAGAAAATAGGCATGATTAAATGACAAAAAAAAGATGGTGCAAGGTAAAAGGAGGAGGACCACCAGTAAAGAATCATAGAATCCCTCCAGTGCAGAAAGAGGCCATTCAGCCCATTGAGCCTCCACTGACAACAATCCCACCCAAATCCTATCCCCATAACCCCACACATTTCCCTGCTAATCTCCTTGACACTGAAGGGCAGTGAACATGGCCACTCAAACTAACACACATATCTTTGGAGAGTGGGAGGAAACCGGAGCACCCGGAGAAAACGCTCACAGGCATGGGGAGAATGTGCAAACTCCACACAGATAATGATCCCAAGGCCGCAGTTGAACACAGGTCCCTGGCTCTGTGAGGCAGCACTGCTAACTACTGTGCCACCCTAAAGGTCCTTCCAGATGAGGTGTATAGGAGCCAACAGAAGGGCAGGGGGGAATGGAACCATGAAAAATACGGCAAAGGGGAGAAGGTGCCAGTTGCTGAGATTGTAGCTGAGAAAGGTGAATAGATCCCATTGGCATGTATCAATCTGGAACCCCACCTCAAGAACCACCTCCACTTCAAGTGCTCAGGTGCTGCCATCTTCCATAACTAGTACGTGTTCTGAGAAAATAGGAAAGATAGTAAGATCTATATTTGATAAACTCAATCTTATTGCCTGATAGAAAGATGATGTGCTACTTGATGAGTATTACTGGGACATTATGGGAAGATGTGTTCAAAGTGAGAGCAATTAAAATGACAAGCAACAAGAACCTCAGAGGCATACTTGAGCACTAAACAGAAGTATTCAAGACAGCAGTTACCTAATTTGAATTTGGTTCTCCCCGCAGAGGGGCCAGAAATAATGCCCCCATAGCCTCATGTTGCCTCCCTCTTAATATTTGTACCTGAAGTTCCACAGAAACTCTTTGATACCGCAATAAAACAGCCATTGTGTTTGAATGCAAAAATATAGGAGGGACCACAGCTGAACCAACTCCCAGCCTAATCCAATAGCCACATCCTTTTAATGTAGGATGCTGTTTTCCTCCAACCTGGGGATACTATAATCACCAACCCTCCGCCTCCAAGGACCTGTGCTGGCTCTGTTCCTGGCACTGGCCCTGATAGTATCACCCTGGCAGTGCTACTCTGGCAGTGTCAGAGGCAGTGCCAGGGTCTACGTTCCTTCCCAGGGGCTATACTTACCTGCACACTCCCATCAGGTTCCCCTTGACTGCTTCACTTTTGTGAAAAATTTTTATGAACCTCGCTGATATGCCATAATATTGGCAAGGGGGGAGCTCCAAAAGTGAGGGGACGATATTGCGGGGTATCCTGAGAATCATATTAAAATTTATTGAAATGTATGGAGATGAGGTTTCCAGGAAATATCACTGGCGAGCAATGAGGAAAATCAGAAAACGAGATCTTGCCGACAACCTTCTCATTGTCTGACTGTTATGATATTTTGTATCCTTTGAGCTTGTGGCGAATGCAGCGCAAAATTGCAGACAAGAAGCAAGAGTACCATTATATTTTGGAGGCAAAGAGTGGTGTTGATTTGGTTTAGAGGACTTGTTTGGTTGGGCGGGGGCAAGGGCAGGGGCAGGGATGGTGGTGAAGGGAGCAGGGGCATGAAGGAACAATGTGATGTCTAGATAGTTTTATTTGGGAATCTGGCATTTGTTTAAATAAGATCGATTCCAGCCTGAACACTAGTGTGCTGAGGGATGAGCATGGCGAGATGCCATCACCAGGAACCAGAACAAGTCTGTGCCTAGTGGACCAGCTTTCAACTTGGTTTTGAGATCTCATTGTGCTGCACTTTCTGTCTTTACCAAGGAAGAATTTAATCTCCCCAATATTCTGAATTCAACACAGATTGCAACTGCAGTAAAGATTGAAATAGTCAGGTAAGTTTTCTGAGATTGCCTTCCCACTATAGAATCTCATTCAAAGGAGGATAACTATTTTGCCATCTTTGGAGGGAGGAACTTTAGATCAATATCTCTCAAATGGGACAGAAACCAACATTTTTAGATACTTTTTTTTATCACATCACCTACTGCTCCCTAATTACATCACAGATGAAAGAGTCGGACATGATGGTCAGAAACTTCAATTCAGTGTTCTTTATTTATTCGATGCAAGCTCCAGAAAATGTAGCAGAGTAAGATTGTGACTGTTGTGGGGTGAATTGAGATGGCCGCTACTGTCGTTCACTACAGGCAATACAAAACTCACAAGGCAGATATCTCTTGAATAAAGTTGTAACATTTATTTAAAACAAAAACACAACAAGTAGCTGCTCAAAGATCACCAAATGGGTTAAGTAGCTCTGAAATAGAGTGACAGAACCTTTCCAATGAATCTAATGTGTACAGTCAAAAAGAAATGAATTATACTTTTCTTATTGATCATTCCTGCCTCATATTAGTTAAAAATCAATTACATTTAGTAAACATACATCAATAATAATTCCTGACATACATCTCAGCCAATTGCATTTTACCATCTAGCATAATGTTATCTCATTCGTCCATTTAATCCAAACACTAATTCCCATCTTGGCTGAACTCGCTTCCCTATATTGCTATGTAACGATAGATGCTCATCATAGAGGCCAAAGTGAAC
The DNA here is from genome assembly GCF_965287045.1 of Carcharhinus amblyrhynchos. Lineage (NCBI taxonomy): Eukaryota > Metazoa > Chordata > Chondrichthyes > Carcharhiniformes > Carcharhinidae > Carcharhinus > Carcharhinus amblyrhynchos. Next base: position 79,526,287 of record NC_137331.1, on the reverse strand, counting down.
ATTCCCACTGGCTTATTGCCAAACTGAATAGACACATGATCCTGCATCCAAGTACATATCTATGCTATGTCTAGACAATGAATATCCCTGTTCATACAGTTGCAAAATGTGTTCCCTCACCAGAAACTTTCTGATATGATTTCTGCTGATTGTTAGAGCTCCCAGACCTTTGGCTCTGATCTGTATGTCTTTACCATCTTATCTTGCAGTAACTTACTTTTTGGCTGAAATGGACAACAATTCATTCAATACTAAAATACATTTAAAATGTCAGCATATATGTTTGAAAATCATAATTACGTATTTAATTCTCTTATTAATTCCACATATATGTAAACTATTTGTTTCATTAGCTTATTAGCTTTGTTTCACAAATCATTTAGCTCTTTGCTGGTAGTGCTGTCAGTGCCTTACATATTCCAAAACGTTATTAGCCAGTTAATAATTTTCCTCTTCAGAGACCTTGACAGAAAGTAAATTTAAAAATATTTTTTAGAGAAAGGTGAAAAATGAATTAATATGTAGTAGTTACAGCAAGAACCAATATTTCTCACTGTATGTAGTAAGAAGTCTCACAACACCAGGTTAAAGACCAACAGGTTTATTTGGCATTATGAACTTTCAGAGCTCTGCTCCTTCATCAGGCTACTCACTTTAACCTGGTGTTGTGAGACTTCTTACTGTGCCCATCCCAGTCCAATGCTGGCATCTCCACATCATTTTCACTGTATATTAAAACATATGATATTAATAAATCAAATCAAATCAAAACCTTTCTATGATGTATTGGTGAAAGGTACATGTAGAGAGCAAATTGAGATAATAAGATAATTGCGATAAATTAGATCTCTTTCCACCAATACTGCTTGGCCTGCTGAGTGTTTGCTGGCATTTTCTGTTTTATTTTATATTTCCAAGTCATATATGTGGAGCAAATTTAAATGGCTTTGCTCTTTCCCACAAGTCATAGAAGAAAGCTTTGAATAGGCCTCTTTCTTCAATTATGCTAAAGATCTTGTTATGGAGACAGGGCTAAAACAATCACATGCTCCATTGTTCTAGGAATGAAATATTTATGAATGAATTTTCAGAACACTAATGTTCAGTCAAAGTCTTAGTATTCTAATATCTTAGATATGGTTGGCATACTTTGCCTGAGCAAGCACTACAACATTTGGCAACCCTAACTAAAATAAATGTTGCCTTCGTGGAGAATCTGGTTTGAACAAAGTAGAACCAGGAAGATATTCACAAACACCAAGTTACCTGAGATTTGAGGACAGCGTTCACTTCGTGGTATAAGAACATAAGAACATAAGAAATAGGAGCATTTTCTGTAATGAACATGATCATTCTCAACAATCTTTTCATTCTGTGATGGAGTAGATATGAGTCAATCGATTGAGGACAACAGGGTGCATGCATGGTGGGGAGGGAGGGAGGGGCAAGCGGTCTGGAGCTTTTTCAGAGACAGCAGCGGTCGACTGTATTGATTCCAGGGTTTGAAGATACTTGCCAGGCAGCAGTTGGAGGCAATTTTCCAAAATGGGGACAGTGTATCTGAGGGATCAGGTGATTACACAACCCAAGCTATGGGATGCAAAGCATGTCCATGTGATCCCAGCCTTCACAATCGCTGCCCCATTTGCTGTGTAAAGTAAGCCTAGTTGTAACTAATAAATAAAACTTAAAATCCCTTGTTTTGCTAATGGGAAGTAACAACATTTCTTTTGATGAGTTGTTAATGACCCCTTAATAAACTTTAAATAAAGTTAAAGTTTATTTGTTAATCACAAGTAGACTTACATTAACACTGCAATTAAGTTACCATGAAAATCCCCTAATCGCCACACTTGTTCAGGTACACTGAGGGAGAATTTAGCATGGCCAATGCACCTAACCTGCATGTCTTTCAGACTTTGGAGGAAACCGGAGCACCTGGAGGAAACCCACAGGAAGAAAATGGAGACTCTGTACAGGTAGTGACCCAAGCTGGGAATTGAACCCAGGTCCCTTGCGCTGTGAGGCAGCAGTGCTAACCACTGTGCTGCTGTGCCGCCCTAATAGGTTTCATCAAGAAAATATTTATCTCTTTATTAATAACAGCAGACTTTATTGCCGAATGGGTGGAGAATACACCCCTAACGTCTTCTATTTTTCTCTTTCATGGGAAGGCCAATATTTATTACCTTTCTCTAAATTGCCCTGGAACTGAGGTTGGGGTTTTCTGGCTTTTCCTGCCGGAGAGATTTTTAAGTCCTGCCAAGGTCAAAGATGGCGGCTTCTCTCTGGACAGAATGGACAAACCATGCCAAAGCCCATAGACTTCCTCTGGTCCCGAAAATCCAGCCAGGACCCAATGGCTCACCTCATCCAACACAGGAAAATCCGGTGTGAAGGAGGGAGGGGGGGCAGAAAATCTCAGCCAGTGTATCTTACTTGGCCATTTCCGAGGCCAGCTGAAAATCTGTGGATGTGGGAGTCAGATATAGGTCAAACCAGGTAAGGATTTTCTTCCCTAAAAGGTGTTAGTGAACCAAAGTTTTCAATTCCAGACTTCATTAATCAAATTTAAATCCCAGCTAGCTGCAGTGGTAGGATTTGAACCCCATTTCCCCAGAGCCTTAGCCTGTACCTTTGGATACTCATCCAGTGACATTACCATTCTGCTACTGTCACCTACCTTTTATTATGAAGAACATTCCTGCATCCACTGCCAGTCATTTACTCTAATGGATCAAATGCACGATTCATTTTCTGCATCAAGCTTTTTAATGTGATCAGTGATTAATGGATTTTGACTGCTTAATCACTGCTACCTTTCTGTAACTTGACCTGCTCAGCCTTTTTTTCTTCTTCCATACTATGTTTGATTTAATTGAAAAGCTTTTGTTCCTTGTAATTCAGAATATCATATAAATTTTCTGAAAGTCATCCACCAACTTAAAATCGATCAATAAAAAAGTAAACTTTTTACTAATAATTTAATCTGCATTTCTTGTTGCTCCTTGAAATTACGCTGAAGGAAGGAATGAGAGCCATTAAATACTAGCTGTTGAAATTCCCAGTAATCCAGTGTAAAACATGCCCAGTGAACTTGCAGTAATGATTCAGTAAGGGTATAACGGGAACACCATTATCACACATCAGTGATAAAGGCTTTATTGGCAGTTGGCTGCAGCACAGGTTAGTGCTGCTACAAAAATGGTCACAAATGTGAATACAACCATCACTTAAATGAATTATGAAGAGATAATAGATACTGGTGAGTAATTTCAAAGTTCTAATCAAGTTTTGAATTCGCAAGCTCGTTATCAACCACTCAAATGAATTTCACTCTCTTGTCTATGACTTCATCTGAAACAATAATCTAATCAAGAGTAAGCTAAACTAAACTAAAAACAGACCACAGAAATTGCTGGAAATACTCAGCAGGTCAGACAGTATCTGTGGAAAAACGTGACTTCTTATCCGAACTAGAAGACATTACACATACACCCAGCTGAAGGAGGCAGGAGAAGAACAAAAAGGAAAGGTCTGTGTTTTATTTTATTCATTCATGGCACATGGGCATCGCTGGTTGGCCAATATTTATTCCCCATCCCTAGTTGCCCTTGAGAAGGTGGTGATGAGATCCATTCTTGAATCACTGCATTCCATGTGCTGTGGTTTGACCCACAATGCCATTAGGAAGAGAATTCCAGGATTTTGATGCAGTGACTGTGAAGGAACGGCAATATATTTCCAAGTCAGTGGGGTGAGTAGCTTGGAGGGGAACTTGCAGGTAGTGGCGGTCCCATGTATCTGCTGCCTTTGTCCTTCTAGATGGAAGTGGTTGTGGGTTTGGAAGGTGCTGTCTAAGGATCTTTGGTGAATTGCTGGAGTGCATCTTGTAGATAGTACACACTGCTGCTACTGAGCTTTGGTGGTGGAGGGAGTGAGTGTATGTTTGTGGATATGGTGCCAATCAAGCAGGCTGTTTCAGTGACAAAAGGATGATTATGCATGACCAAATGAGATAATAATAGGATAAATATAGAAACGAAACTGGATCCAAAAAAGGTGTAAATTATTTCCCAGCGTTCACAGAATTTTGAGTTTATCTTACATACTTAAGATAGAATTTTCTGAACATTTCCCTGAGTGGCAGAACCATTGACACATTGGGAGCACATTGACAGCCTGATCAAGGCCCCTTAACTGAATTGCGCAATACTACGTGCATCAGGGATCCGGGTCAATCAGTGAAGGCGACTGGGAATGACATGCTGCATCTGTCAAAGGAAGGATTTCTAATTAAAGGCAAGATGACATGGGTTACAAGGCCCACCTGCAGTTGGAATTTTAAAGCTGCAGCAACCGCAGGATTGGCAAGGAGATTCAGGGGGGTGGAATTTTACAAGATTCTTTCTCAGTGCCCAGCTAGCATGAAAACGGGAGAGTTGTTGATCCATTTTTCGGGAGAGTTTTCGCCCCCAATTTTATGCATTCAGTCTTTGAAATTATGGGGTAGACTGTTTCTAGCCACTACAGGCTGTGGGCGGGGCTTAATTTGCCAGACAGCTCAGATCAAAGTCGCAAACTGCACGTGCGCAGGAAAAGCAGAAAAAAACCCAGCTCTGCTAACAGAGCCACCCCCTCCCCAACCCTGGGCCAGATGCAGCTTCCCCCTCCATCCCACAGACATTGGAGACCCCCTCACAACATTACTGACTCCCTTACCCTCTGCCCACACCCTCCCCCCACAACCCGAAACCATCGCCCTCCCCCCCCACCTCCCGGCCCCTTGGAACATGGCTCCCTCATCACCCCCACTGGCCCTGATGGCTGACTGACATGACCCTCTCTCTCCCCTGCCCCCGATCATCACAGAGGCACAAATTCCTCCCCCCACCTCCATCAGTGCGCAAGTGCTGTCCTGGCTTCCCCTCCATGGTAACAAGGCAAATTGCATTAAGCTCACTGGAATGCACTCACAGGCATGTGACTCACCCAAGCTACGTGCAGCTGACCTGCCTTAACAAGGAACAGCTCCGCAAAAACTCCAAGGATGGGTAGACAGGCAGGCAGTGCAGGAGGAAATGACCTCCAGGAAGACAGCTCCCCGTTTTTCGGATGCTAACCTGGCCAGGTTGCTGGAGACAGTGGAATCAAGGCGGGACATCCTCTTCCCCCCAGCAGGACACTGTCCCAGAGGAAGGGATGGAAACAGAGACTGGGAGGCAATGGCAGCATGCGTTAGTGCCAGGGCACTGGCCAGGAATACCAAGAAGCAGTGCCGCAAAAAACTGAATGACGTAATCCGGACAGTGAGGGTGGGTGATTTACCTCATCTAGCTGCTTCCCCCTAAATGATCTCCAGATCCCCCCACCCTCAGCACCTGCTTGCTTTCAACCTGTGACTCCCAGGCACCTCTCTTCTCCCATCAGAGAGTATCACAACCTTTGCCCTCTGAGGGCCACCCCCTGAAACCCTGCTATCAGAATTGATAGGGCTCCTTCTGAATCCAGAGGATTAGAATACCCATAATCATCAGGAGAGGGCAAAGACAGGGGGTGGTTCCCTGAGATCCAGGTCCTTATCCCCTTTGAGGAGCTTGTGGTAGAGGAAGGGATGTGGACCATTAGTAATAGCATGGTCAGGCTGGAGCATAGAAGTGAGCACCTGCCAACCCTCCACTTGTTGGAGAAATCTCAAGTAAGTTGCATTCAGCCCAGATTCCTCTCCCTCCCTAGCACTTAACTTTGTGTCCTGTGTTGCAGGAAGAGGCCCCGATATGCCTGGGCCATTTGGCATCATGGCTCCCACTGCTGCTCCCACCCATCCTGGCCCTGAAAGCTGAGAAGACTCGTCAGAGGAAGCGGATGACGGGACCTCCAAGGGTGGCACCAGTTTTGCATCAGCTTCCATCTCACAGCTCACCATCCCTAAGACTCTCACATCAGTGGGTTAAGTTAGTGGCAAGGCTTCTGGGTCACTCTCTGGTGCACATGATACCAGTGTGGAGGGGGGAACATCTGAGGCCTCTGGCATGTGTGAGCCTGGCAGAGGAGAGGACTCAGTTGGCTCCAGGCTCAGATCATTTCTTCCTCAGCTGTTGGAGGTGCAGCAACAGAGCCAGGGAGTGCAGGAGGGGCTGACGGCCACACTGGACCGATTGCAAGGCTGCTGGAAGGAGCCCCAAAGCTTCTGGACCAGCTATTGCCTGTCTCGCCTGGTTCCCAGGCCGACACTGCAAGGATGGCATCAGCGATGGAAAGCCTAAGGCATGGGATCCTCACCATGAGTGGCAGGCTCCAAGTAATGGCTGAGTCACATCAGGCCAAGCTGAAGGCCTCAACAGAACTTCTTGAGATTCTGCAGCCCATGGCTGAGAGGCTGAAGAGCATGCACAAGACCCAGCAGGACAGTGCCGAGACACAGTGGGCTACGGCAGCAACCCTTGAGAACGTGGCCCAATTGCAGAGGTCTGTGGCTGAGGGGCTGCAGAGTGTGGCCCAGACTCAGAGGGGACTTGTTGAGGCCATTGACAGGTCACCACTGACTCAGAGGGCCATTGCTGGGGCTCGACCATCATGGATAGGACACAAGTGGTCCTCCAGGACTGGCAGGGCCAGGCAACATTGGAACTCCTGGAGCTCACTGCAGAAGCACTGCTCTCCCATGGAGTGACCCAGTTCCTCACAGGAACCCCAAGAGAGGAGGAAGGGCTCAAGCCCATGCCAGGGCCTTCTAGCCAGGATACTGTGGCTGTTGCTATGCCTTCTGATCCCCCCCTCCCTGTTACTGGGGCATCTCAGGGGCAGCAGGATGAAGAGGATACATCCCTGACACCTGGAAACCAACCAGGACCCTCAAGGTCCAGGCATTCCAGAGGACGATCACCAAGGGCATCATAGGCCACGGGGTGCAGTAGGCAGCTGGCCACCTCCACCTCCGATGTACATTCTGGGGAGATACTGAGACGTAGTGATAGGCCACATAAGGTTAGAAGTTGCAGCAACACTAAGATGGCATGGGTGAAGGGCAACACTAGGTAGATAGAATATTTAGATGCTTTAAAGTTTCACATTCACACGTTTTTTTATATTATCACTTATTTTGAAAGCACTACTATTGGCAACAATAAATGTTATTTCACCCCACAACACTGACTAACATGCCTCTAATTAGCCTGTAACAGGGTCATTATCCTGAAGGTCATTGGAGGGACCCTGTGCATTGATGTCAGTGGGGGTGGCCCCTCAGCACACTGCTACTGAGGAAATCAAGGCGCTCAAATAATTCACTGGCTATCATGGGTGGCATGCATTGACAGTGACTCACAGAATCTGCCGTGGCATCCCCAGAACCCACTAGAGATTCCATCTCCCCATACTCCATCTGCTCCAGAGCCCTTCATGAGATTTAATGCTCCCTTACCCACCACCCAGACATGGGCACTGGTGCCAGCGTGCCCGTGAACTAACTAGCACTAAACACTAAACACTAACCCTCATCCTCACATTCATGCCTCAGAATCACCCTTCAGAAAGGTTGCCCTTCCCCCCTCTCCTCACAAACTATTATAAATGTTCAGACTACTTTGCTTTATCCCCTTGCAGGAGAAGCGAGCTCAAAGCCACAGGGAGCTACAGAGATCCAGGGGGGCAGGATTTGGAGGTCCCAGTTTTTCAATGCTGCCCCACCTCCTCTACCCCCTTTTCAACTGTATAATTCTTTACATTTCTACCTTTCTTCGGTTCTGTAAATTCAATTCTCTAACCTCGTCCATGACTCCTGTTCTCCAGTCCTGCTGCGATTCTCCAGTCCTGCTGCTAGGAATGGAGATTTGGCTGAGTGCCAAGTTCTTGCTGGTAGCTGGGGTGGGGTGTGTGAGACTGGAGAATTCTGCCCTCTGTTTCTCGTCACTGATGCTGCCAGACCTGCTGAAATTATCCAGTTTTTTCTGTTTTTATTTCAGATTTCCAGCATCTGCAGTATTTTCGTTTGCAGGAGGTGAGATAGTGGGCCGGCAGTGATGTGCACCTTGATTACCACTGACAATGTGTACCCGCCTGTCCCTCAGCGGGGAAGGTCTTGTTTCAGCAGGCTACTGATAGCGTCAAAACCCTGCCATGAAAGCCTGAGCTTCCTGAGATGTTAGTGCTCAGACATTGAATCACAGAATCCCTGCAGTGCAAAAGGAGGCCATTCAGCCCATTAAGTCTGCACCAGCAACAATCTCACCCAGACTCTGTTTACCCTGCTAATCCCCGTGACACTAAGGGTCAATTTAACATGGCCAATCCATCTACTCTGCACATCTTTGGACTGTGAGAGGAAACTGGAGCACCCGGAGGGATCCCACGCAGACACAGGAAGAATGTGCAAACTCCACACAGTCACCCGAAGCCAGAATTGAACCCGGTCCCTGACGCTGTGAGAAAACAGTGCTAACCACTTGCCACCCAGAAGAGTTGATGCTCTTCCCCAAGGGCTGTGTGCTGGGGGTCCCGCTTCCTTTCAGCTGGTTGTTTGTGTCTTTCCCTTTCTGCCCTGCAGAGCAAACTGTGACTGAGGAGAAGGCAGCTGGTGCTGCAGATGTTTCTCCTGCTGCTGCTCTTGTTCTTCACTGGTACTTTGAGGAAGAGCTGTGTGTGCTGCCCCCATGCCATGGGGAAAGCTGCCAGCAGGGGAGTGTACCTGATGGTGAGTAAAGTGCAAAGCAGCCAAACTCACTCCCTAAATATTAGCGACCGACGGTCAATTGGTGAAAGCAGCTTCCGAGAAGGGGCAACGGCAAAATACTGTGGGTGTTTGAACCTCAAACAGAAACAGAAAATGCTGGAAAATCTCAGCAGGTCTGACAACAAGGGACATCCAGATGAAAGGTCAACTAGACTCAAAATGTTGGCTTTATTCTCTCTCCACAGGTGCTGTCAGACCTGCTGATATTTTCTAGCATTTTCTGTTGCTGAGAAGGAGTGTTGTGAGCAGCAGCCTCTCACCTGGTCATGGCTGAAGCTCTTCCACTGATCGAGGCTTCCCAACCTGTCAGCTTCACCAAAGAAACACGCCGCACTGTGCACTTCCCTCAGCGATCCTGGCGAGTTGCTGACAGCTCAGGAAATAGGTCTTTTGGCAGCAAAACCAGAATCTTCAGTTTAAAAAAAAATCAACAAGCTATTTGCAGATTTGAATTGCTTACACAATAGCTGCCTGGGGTGCTCCCCTCTTGCCTTCAAATCCGCCTGGGCGAAATCCAGAAGTGGGCGGGATGACGTCCAGTTCCTAATCTGGCATGACTGTTAGGGGGTTTAATTCCCCATGTACACTCACAGCTGCCTCCTGAGGAAAATAACACCTTCAATCGTTGTTTTTCAGTTAATTCACTTATCAAGTTTGAATGAGGTACAAGGTTGATTTGTAAAAATCAAACCAGTTTATTAGCATATTGCCTAGCGGGCAATTTGCAGTTCTACTCAATGCTATGGATTCTAACTTCAAACTGTCTCCTCTGGGTTATGAGTACACAATATGAGTTACGCATGACCTAATTTTGTAAATGCTCTCAAATCCTTTCTGTCTTGCATCAGGCTGAGCCTTAGCAGCATCATGTCTGTGGCTGGTTTACTAACTTCAATGTTGCGTTGGTATTTTGTCCAGACATAAAGGGCTGAATGTTATGTCCCCTTGAAGCAGGGGTGGGACCATAAAATGCACCAAGTCATTCAAAACTCCATTGACTGTAGTGGGAATGGAAGATCCTGCCTGCGGGAGATGCTGTAAAATTCCACCCTAAAAGGGATGGATTGAACTCCCCTTTTTCTCCTATATATTCCTCTTTGCCCAATTTTGCAGGAAATAAGATCAGCAAATTAATGTTAGCAGAGCAGTAACCAACCTAAGTCAGTTCTTTTTTATATTCTTACCTTTGCTGTTAGCACAGCTACTAAAGAGGGATGTCAACGCTCTCAAGTTATTCTGGGGTCTCCCAGAATTCAACTCATTAGAATCATAGAGTTCCTACAGTGCAGAAGGAAACCATTTGGCCCACCGAGTTTACACCGACCACAATCCCACCCAGGCCCTATCTTTGTAGCCCCGTGTATTTACCCAGCTAATCCCCCTGACACTAAGCGACAATTTAGCATGGCCCACCAACCTAACCTGCACATCTTTGACTGTGGGAAGAAACCAGAGCACCCGGAGGAAACCCACATTGACATAGAGGGAGTGTGCAAACTTCACACAGATGTGACCCAAGCCAGGAATAGAACCTGGGTCCCTTGCGCTGTGAGGCAGCAGTGCTAACCACTGTACCACCCTGCATTTGCATCACTAAGGGCCTGATTTTATCATTTTCATTCTAAGTGCTAGATCTGGGTGCAATTCAGATCCGACTTAGAAATCTGCCTTCAGGTGCCCCCATACGCACTTAACCTGAAAAAAGAATCGCGGGTCTGAATCGTGCTGTGGACAGGACTTAGCGTGCCTGAAATGATCAGAGCTCTGAACTCATGCTCAATTAGAAAACAAATTTTAAAAGTGTGCCTGCGTCAAATCGCTCCCAGGCCACAGAAAGCAGAGAAAGTGGCCCGGGAGCCAAAAGCAGGAGCGATGGCCCCCACAGTCATCACTGTCCCCCTTATCCACCATCCCCCTCTACCCAGACAGATCGCAATCCCCTGCCCCCTTCACCGCCACCGATTGCCCACGGAGTGGCAGTGGACACCCCACTCTCCCCCTCCCCCCACCAGAGATACATCTTATCCGCCACCCTCCCCACCCCCGAGAATGGTCTGGCCTCATTCCGCCCACCCACCCCCCAGAGAGCCATCTGGCCTCACTGCTACCCCCCCTCTCCTCCACCTGCTCTCCCCCAGAAAATGATCTGCCTCCCCCACTGCCCCAGAGGATGATCTGACATCACTCCCCCCTCTCCCCCATCCCAGAGAATGATCTGGCCTCAATCCCCCCTCCAGGGAATGATGTGGCCTTACTCTCCCATACCCCTCCCCCATTCCCCCCAGAGAATGATCTGGCCTCCTTCTTCCCCTCTCTAGAAACGATCTGGCTTCACATCTCCCCCCTTCTCCCCTGAGAATGATCTGGCCTCACTCCCCCCCCACCTGCCAGAGAATAATCTGCCTTCACTAACCCCCACCCCATCCTGAGAATGATCTGGCCTCACTCCTCCCCTCTCACCAGAGAATGATCTGGCCTCACTACCCTCCCCCCCAAGAGGTACATCCTCCCTCCCCACCCCCTCATCAGAGAATGATCTGGTCCGCCTCCCTCCCCTTCAGCTAGATAACAGTTGGCCCTCCCCCCCTCCGCTCCACAACCAGACAATGATCAAACTTCCCTACTCCCTCCCCCCCTTCAACAGAGAATGATCTGACCCACCTCCTTCCCCCCACCCCCACCATTGATCTGAGTCAGAGAGCTGTTGGAAGCTCTGAACTCATCTCTTCAGCAGCTGGAGCGCCCGATTCAGACTTTTATTCAGCGTGTCCATTTCGGCGCAATTTTGGATCGACAAACACAGTGGTAAAGGGGGAAATGCTGATAAAATTGGGCGGGCAGTTTGTTAATTCAATTTAGATGCATGCAAATGCATTTAAATTGCCAATGCACCCGTTTGCGGTGCGAATCAGATTGCATCCATTCCTGGGTCTTGGTAAAGTGGCGATCTGCCCAAACTCAGGCGCGGACGTGGGCACGGATCGCGTTAATGGCCTCCCACCCGACTTCACACATTTTCACGCACACGCAATGGTAAAATTGGGCCCTAATAGTACACAATATGGGTGAAATGGACTGTAGCAGTCCAAAAACCACCAGAACATTTTAAACGTGAGATACACAAGAAAAGGGTGTTTTCTGCATTCTTTTGAGATCAGCCCTTACCCACAAATCCGATTTCACATTTGGCGACACAGTGGCATAGTGGTTAGCACTTCTGCCTCAGAGCATCAGGAACCCGGGTTCAATTCCTAGTTTAGGTCATTGTCAACATGGAGTTTGCACCTTATCCCCATGCCTGCATGGGTTTCTGCTGAGTGCTCCGGTTTCCTCTTACAATCCAAAGATGTGCCGGTTAGGTGGATTGGCCATGCTAAATTGACCCTTAATGTCAGGGGGTGTAACTAAGGTAAATACATGGGAATGGGGCCTGGGTGGGATTGTGGTCGGTGCAGACCCAATGGACTGAATGGCCTCCTTCTGCACTGTAGGATCCTATGATTGTATGATTTCTGCCGCTTGCACAAGTCTTCATATTTTACTCATTTTCTTAGCCACATTTTACAAGTTTTTCAGCGTAATTTTATTTCAAGTCACTTTCAGTGATTTTCAATCAGGTTACTCACAGATGGAAGTTAAAGTTTAAAAAAGTTAAAGTTTATTTATTAGTCATTAGTAAGGCTTACATTAACATTGCAATGAATTTACTGTGAAATTCCCCTAATGTCGATATAATTAAAGATGCTTATTTTTTGTAATAAGTCTGTAGTCAGCAGTGCTGATAAAAGTGGACAAGGCAACCACCCTTCGATAGATCAATCACAGAACAGCACAGAAGATGGCCATTCAGCATGCTGAGCCCATGCCAGCTCTCAGCAAGCTCAATTTAGTGAGTCCCACAGGCTGAGCCTTTCCCCATGACCCCACAAATCTTTTCTCTCCAGATAATTATCTAATTTCTTCTTGGAAGTTACAGTTGAACCTGGCTACACTGTTGCCTCAGGTAGTGAACCTCCCTAATCAGTGCTTAAAGATGTTGCCTTTGGTTCATATGCCATTCGCATCAAATTTGCAAGTTCTTGATTCTTTCACTATATTTTCTTAATCATTCATGATCATGGGCTTCATTAGTTTTTCAGCTCATCCCTAGTTGTCCAAGTGCAGTTGAGAGTCAACCGCATTGCTATGGTTCTGGAATGAGATATAGGTGATACCAGGCAAGGACAGCAGATTTCCTTCCCTAAAGGATATCAGTGAACCAGATAGGGATTTTTCTGACAATGGTTTCATGGCCATCAGTAGATTTTTAATTCCAGATATTTTATTGAATTCAAATTCCATCACCTGCCATGGCAGAATTCGAACCCGGGTCCCCACAGCATTAGTTGAGTTTCTGGATTAATGATCTTGCAATAATACCGCTGGGCCATCAACTCCCCTTTGAAACTGTGTCTATTTACCTCTCATGGTTCTGAACACCTCTTTCAAGTCTCCTCTCAACTTCCTCCTCTCTAAGGATAAAAACCCCAGCTTCTGTAATATATTCTTGTAAGTGAAGTCCCTCATCCTGAAATCATTCTTGTAAAACATTTTCGCACCCTCTCTAGTATCTTCACACCCATTTTAAAGTGTTGTGCCCAGAACTAAGCACAATACTTTGGCTGAATCAATGGGAGTGATTCCCCCTGGTTTATTTTCCAGCGGTGTACACTGCCCACCATTGATTGGCAGTGGGATCTTCCAATCCCACTGCTGTCAGTGGGTTTTCTGCCCATTGCTGCCAGGGAACCCATGGTGGGGGATCACCGTCAGCAGGATGAGAAGATCCCACTGGCAAGAATGACAGTAAAATTTTGGTGGGTATTTCATAAAAGTTCACCATAACCTCCTTGTTATTTTTACTTCATACTTCTATTTATAAAATCCATGGTCCTATCTGCCTGTTTTAAACAGTTCCTCAGCAACCCTACCACCTTTAATGATTTATACACATCAACTCCATGTTCCTTCTTTCCCTTCAGATCTGTACCTTTTAGTTGGTATTGTCTCTCCAAAAGACATCACTTCACATTTCTCTGCATTAAATTAAATATGTAGAGTATCAGCCCGTTATCCTATCCTATCCTCTTGAAATCTATCACAATCCTCCTCACAGTTCACAATTCTTCCAATGTTTCTGCCATATGTCAATGTTTAAATTGTTAATAGAGATCAAGGAAAACAGTTGTCACAATCCTCACCTATTGTTCACCTGCATCGAACCTGAAAAACAGCTGTTCACCACTAAACCCATTTCCTGTAATCAATCAGCTCCATATCCATGATGCCTTTTATTCCACAGCTTCAACTTTGCTGAGCGAATACTGCTTTAGTGGAAAGAAAGAATGATTATGTTTACCATGCTACCCGATTGCACTGGTCCATTAAAGGTTTTACATTTGTAACTATGCAAGTTACTTTTACCTAGAACATGAACTGTAGCCTAACCAGTGTGATTCTGAATGCGTTTTGGGGGCAATTTTCACAAGGTATTGAGTGGAGAACAAGGGGCATGAGGGCAGAGGTGGAATTTTCCTACTCGTTTACCATACCCTCAGTGGAAGAGCCAAGAAAATCCTGTAAAAACGGGATTCCAGGCTTCCTTGGATTTTCATTGATTATTCTGCTGAAGTTATGAGGAGAATTAGCAGAATTAACTCTCCAAATGTTTCCACAGGAGAGAAGAAATTGAAAGGGCTGCCTTCTATATGCTATGTCATCCCCTGGTTCTTCTACATGTATCACAGGTGTTTGATTTTAACTGCATGTACTTCTCGTATAAATGTCACAAGTAATATTTGTAGTGTTCCATTTTGTTTTTCTCCTCCAAAGAAATTACAAATATAATTGTACCTATTGCTGTCTCTTCATCGTAATCCATTCATTGTGGTTTGTTTCAAGTGAATAGTATTGCTGCGTATGTTATGCTACTATAAACTGTAGATCAAGCACATGTCCTTTTATTCTCCAATGGAGAAAAAGGAAAATCCTCTAGAATTCCACCTGGTTGGGCCATTTTCTCGGATTTTCATCACACAAACTCTTGCCTCCAATCCCAACATTTGTTCCCACCAATGGCAACCTCATCCCACACTAATCAATGGCAGCTTCAATGCCCAGAAAGCACTGTGCTTCAGAAGTTGATCTATTCATTGTGAGGCAAAAACAGAAAATAAAGGAAAATCTCATCAGGTCTGACAGCATCTGTGGGGAGAGAATAAAGACAGCCCTGATGAAAGGTCATCTCGACTCAAAATGCTAGCTCTACTCTCTCCTCACAGATCCGCTGAGATTTCCCAGCATTTTCTGTTTTTGTTTCAGTTTCCAGCATCCACAATATTTTGTTTTTATACTCATTGTGTGGTTTTGATGTTTGGAATGCAGATAGACCAGGGTTACATGACATCCTATATGTATTACTCTTTTGTGAGCCTGGCCAGATCATAGAGCAGTAGAAAGCATCCCTCTGATATTCCCCCTGGGTTACCTTTGAGATTTCTGGAAGCTTAAGGGATAAAGAGTCAAATTCCCTGACCCCACCCAGAACTGGGATTCTCCAGTCCCGCTGCATTGAATGGAGACTTGGCTGAGTGCCAAATCCTCCATTCTCGCTGGCAGGAGTGATGGAGGCTTGTGAATTCTGGCCAAAGTTTCTGATTTTGGAGCAAGTGGAAAATTGTGCCTAACCATACAGAAGTATATATACATCTTTCAATCTTATTGAAGTTTCTCCATAGATGCTGCATAACCTGCTGCATGGTTACCAGCATTTTCTGTTTCATTTCCGATTTCCAGCATCTGTGATTTTTTTTCCAGCTTTCGAGATAAATGATCTTTTGCACATTTGAAATTGACTTTTTATTTGCAGGAAAGGTTGTATTTGTGGAGCATCTTAAATGGCTATGTTTTTGCACACTGGTCAAAGATGAAAAATATGAATGATTATCCAGAGCTAAAAGCCCATTTTCTACAATTACGGTTAAGGTCTAGTGTGGAGGCTGAGTTAACACAGTCACAGTCTTACTTTGTTATGGGAATGAATTATTTATGAATGAATTGCAGAGCACTTGTACTCAGTCGAATCTTCAACGTTCTTATGATCTGGATACAATTGGCATACAATACCTGAGCAAGCAGTACAACAACTGGCAAACCAAACTAAAAAGAAATGTAGGTTCCATGGGAATCTAGCTCATGCAATTTAGTGGCAGGGAAACCTTCCTAGTCACTGAGGTAAATACAGATTGATGAAAGGTCATTGACCTGAAATATTAATGCTATATTTCTCTCTCCACAGATGCAGCCGGACCACACTGATTTTTCCAGCACTTTTTATTTTTATTATGAAATAAAAATCATTGTTCTCAATTTTTGTAGAGTAGTGGAGACTGTGGAAATCTTTAAAAATGTTGGCCATGGCCAACATGCAGGGGTCCCACTCACATTTCTGACAGATCCTTTGTTCAGTGGGTGAGGGTGGGGGAGTGTGGGGGTTGGGGGCAGTGGGGGTGGTGGGTTTAGTAGTGATGTTGAGTGGCACAGGGTGGATTAATGACTTATACATGAGGGAAACCTAAACTCAGCGCTGAGTTCAAACAGATCCCATTTTTTGCTGGAGAAAGTTCCTTATCCCATATTGTGCAAGTTACACATTTTTCGAGCAAAACGTGGATAATGTCAATAGAACTGTCAAGCTGTCATGTTATTTAAGTAGCCTGCTCTTTAAAAAGTTGGCGGGGAGTGGGGCGGGGGAGACAGGGAACTGTCTACGTGTGTCTGTGACATAAAGAAAAATATGCTAGCAATTTTAATGAATGTTTGTTGACATAACCCTAGGGATTATCATCATGGTATTATCACTGCTTGACTGCTTTCCACAACCTATCTATGCCACAGCAGGGGTGTAACAGTTAGAGTAACAGTTAGATTGACAACTCAAAGCATTATTAAAGGTTATTGATTGTCTTTGATGTGGGGTTATGAATACAGAAGCTTGTTTTATAAGGGATTAAGTAATTAAAGGGATTTATATGTATTCGATGGGCATTCATGAATGAGTACTTATTGAGATAGTTATAGTAAATATTTGGAACTTTATTTTAATTCATGACACCTAAGCTCCAGCCATGTTGGATACTGGGTGAGTTGACATAGAGGGTATAAGGCCAAAGGATTGTGGTTGGGCAATAAGTTAACATTAGGGCTAGAAGGGGCCATGGAGTTGGTTGGGGATGAGTTGTCATGCATGGGCTTGAGGAGTCTGAGTGGACTGAGGCGGGCCTTTTAATCATCCAATTATGGCAATTAGCAGCCCCTATGGCCACCACTGAGCTGCATCCAGGGGAGTGGCCACACCGCCTGCACAACACAACACAACCCCTCCCCCATCCCTCTATCCTCACCCCAAACCACTGCCACAAGGAATGTAGATTTTGCTATTCAGGGCAATCTTCCCTGAGGCAGGTGTGACAACAGTAAGAAGTCTCACAACATTAGGTGTGACAAGTCAGGAGACTTCTCAGCTCTGTACGCCCACCTTGGGAACAATAATCCAGGCCAGTGTTTTCATACAATATTGCACTTCCAGAAATGTAAAAACCAAAACAATCATTACAGCTTTAATGAGAATAGCAGAATAAATTTGCAGGTAACATTTTAACACTTCTGTAAGTATGTAAAAAGAAAAAGATTAGCAAAGACAAATGTAGGTCCCTTATAGTCTCAATGGTGAGAATTTATAATAGAGAACAAGAAAATTGAAGAGCAATTAAATAACTACTTCAGTTCTGTCTTCACGGAGGAAGACACAAACAACCTCCCAGAAATGCTAGGGGACCAAGAGTTCAGTGATAAGGAGGGATTGAAGGAAATTAGTATTACTAAAAAAAACAGTGTTGGGGAAATTAATGGGACTAAAAGTCGATAAATCCCCAGGGTCTGACAATCTACCCTAAAGGAGATGGCCATGGAAATAGTGAATGCCTTGATTGTTATCTTCCAAAACTCTGTAGATTCTGGAACAATTCTGGCAGACTAGTGGTGCAATTGCAATCCCACTATTTAAAAAAGGAGAGAGGGAAAAAATTTCAGATCAGTTAGCTTAATATCAGTAGTTGAGAAAAAGACATGATAACAGACACTTAGGAAACATCAAAGGGATTAGACAAAGTTAACATGGATTTATGAAAGGGAAATCATGTTTGACAAACCTCCTGGAGTTTTTTGAGAAGGAACTAGTAGAACAGGTAAGGGTGAACCAGAAGATGTGGTGTATTTAGATCTTTAGAAAACTTTTAGTAAGTCCCACATAAGAAGAAAGTGTGCAAAATTTAAACCACACGTGATTGGGGGTAATATATTAGCATGGATTGAAAACTGGTTAGCAGATAGGAAGGAGAGAATAGGAATAAATAGATATTTTTCAAAGTGAC
The DNA here is from genome assembly GCF_965287045.1 of Carcharhinus amblyrhynchos. Classification (NCBI taxonomy): domain Eukaryota; kingdom Metazoa; phylum Chordata; class Chondrichthyes; order Carcharhiniformes; family Carcharhinidae; genus Carcharhinus; species Carcharhinus amblyrhynchos. The sequence continues at coordinate 79,508,086 of NC_137331.1, read as the reverse complement.
AGGCAGTGACTAATGAGGTCCTGCAATGAGCAGTGCTTGGGCCCCAGTTATTCATAAGTTCATAAGATATAGGTGCAGATTTAGACCATTCGCCCCATCAAGTCCACTTCAGCATTCGATCAAGGCTCCTCATCTTCATTTTCCTGCCTTTTCCCCTCAATCCTTCAACCCAGTACCAATTAAAAATCTGTCCAACTCCTCCTTAAATTTACTCACTGTCCCAGCATCCACTGCACTGTTTAGGGCTGGTAAAAGGAGAAATCGCTACACTCAGAGGGTGGTGAACCTTTGAAAGGCCAAGTTAATATATATATTTAAGAAGGAAATATGTAAAAGATAGATTTCCAGAGCTTAAAGGTGTCAAGGGTTGTGGGGAGAGAGCAATGCCAGATTTAGACTTGATGACGCCCTAAGCTATATAAAACTTGGAGGCCCCTTGTTAAAAAGTTACACCAAAAGGTTTCACAAAGGTGCACACCAAAACAGGATCTTGTGTCACCACAAAAAAATTGAAAACATAATTATGCCTTTTAATTATTTAATAACAAGATATTTAAAGCAAAAAATACAAATTATTTTCAAATGAATGCATTTACTGATTACATATTTATCGTTTGGTTGGCTTGATCTCTCTCATAGATTTACTTCATAGATCTCTCTTAAATGTTCTCTTCATTGCAAACCTTCTGAAATTTTGTGAGGCCCCGGCGGATTGTGAGGCCTTAAGCTGTAGCTTGTTTAGCTTATGCCTAAATCCGGCACTGGGAGAGAGCCAGATTATGGAATTATAGAACAGTACAGCACAGTACAGGCCCTTCGGCCCTCGATGTTGTGCCGAGCTATGTCCTAACCCAAGATCAAGCTATCCCACTCCCTATCATTATCAGCCAGTATCAGCCATGATCATATTGAATGGCAGAGCAGTCAGGAAGGGCTGAATGGACTACTCCTGCTCCTATTTTCTATGTCTCTATCTCACATTCCTAATTTCTACGTGTGTCAGTGGAAACTAGGGGACTAAAATTGCTAATATTTTCATATTAACCTGGATTGAGTAAAACTGCCTCACTGAACATCAGCGTCCTCAAGTGCGGAGAAATGGAACAAATATCTTGCTACATCCTTTGCTGTTGGTATTGTAATAGAAAGGGTATTTGAGTAGAGTAGCTTACCATATCTCATTACAATATTACAGTAATTGCTAAATCATGGCAGTTTGAAAAAAAATCCTTTGATTGCTCATTGTACCTTCAAACTCTACATTCTGTTAAACACCGTCAATCTTTGTATACTTGTGTAAATTTAAAGCATTATGACACTACCAAATCAGCCCTATTGATGTTGAATCAGTGTCAATGAACCATTCTCAGCAATTGAAGTATGCTGAAAATTCAAAGAAAAACTTGTTGCTTCTAAAGAGTCTACAAGACATAAAGGTTTAATGTTTTTAATGTTTCTGAACAGTAGCAAAAGATGTTTTACAGGCAACATAAATCAACCATATGCTGTTGGACTGATATGGCATTTTGTTCCATCATCTGAATAGGTTGTACCAAGTTTCTTGGGACAGAGGCCGATCATGCTTTATTGCTTTAATTTTTAATGTGATCAGTAATGTGATCTCTTAAGTGAGGATTGTATTCATTATAAGATTATGGAAGGTTCAATTCATTTTCTCCCCTTTCTATTCTTAACAAATACAGCAAGTATTTCAACTGTAAGGGTAGCTTTGTTGCAGATACAAACTTGGACAAGTTCCTTTAGAACCATATTATGTCCAGTATCTTTGTAATTATCATAGCAGAACGTGATCTGACTTAAGCTTATATATTTTTAGTTGTAACAGGAATGGATAATGTTTCATACTCAGTGTCTGAGCAGAGATGTACTTTTCCAAATTGCTTCTATACCTATTTATGAATGCTCAGTGCCTGTCTTTTATGGAAATACCATGCACGATTATTTGAAACATGGTACCTTGGAGATAAAAGCTACAAAATAAATGCAATATGATAATGCACTTACAAGAATCATTTCACAGTCTTAAAATTGTGCCTTTGTGTTAATGAGCTGTTGGCCAGGATTCTTGGCTGTTCTTTTGTGTGCTCCACTGAAGCTAATAGCCAATGTTCAGAAAAGAAGAAAATGAACGTGACTTATTCATAGCAGTGAAATGCTGGGTTTGGGTTCCACCAGGGATTCTCAACTCCTGACTTCATTACAGGTGAGAGTAACTGCCCATGACATCAAGGGCATATTCGATCAAGTGTGGCATCAAGGAGCCCTAGCAAAACTGAAGTCAGTGTGAATCAGGAGAAAAATTCTCCTCTGGTTGGAGTCAGACGTGGCACAAAGGAAGTTGGTTGTAGTGGTTGGAGTTCAATCGTTTCAGTTCCAGGGCATCACTGCAGGAGTTCCTCAGGATAGTGCCCTTGGCCCAATCATCTTCAGCTGCTCCTTCAGTGACCTTCATTCTAACATAAGGTCAGAAATGGGGATGTTTGCTGATGACTGCAGCAACATTTGCAACTCCTCACAAACTGAAGCCATTCATGCCCAAATGCAGCAAGACCTGGACAACATCCAGGCAAGTAACATTCGTGTCACACAAGTGCCAGGCAGTGACCATCTCCAACAAGAGAGGATCGGACCATTGCCTCTTGACATTCAATGGCGTTACCTTTGCTGAATCCCCCCCTTTGTCAACATCTGGAGGTTACCATTGACCAGAAGCTGAACTGGACTAGCCATATAAATACTGTGGCTACCAGAGCAGGTCAAAGGTTAGGAGTTCTATGGTGAGTAACTCAGCTCCTGATCCCCAAAAGCTGTCTACCATCAACACGGCACAAGTCAGGAGTGTGATCGAATATTCACCACTTGCCTAGATGAGTGCAGCTTCAATAACACTGAAAAAGCTCAAAAACATTCAGGAAAAAGCAACCAACTTGATTGCCATCCCATTCACAAACATTCCGTCCCTCCACCACCACCAAACAATGGCAGCAGTGTGTATCATCTACAAGATGCACTGTAGGAACTGGCCAAGATTCCTTCGGCAAAACTTACAACTACTACCATCTAGAAGGCCAAAAATAGCAGATACCGGGGAGCACCACCTGGAGGTTCCCCTCCAAGTCGCTCGCCATCTTGACTTGGAAATATATCATTGTTCCTTCACCATCACTGGATCAAAATCCTGAATTCCCTATGGCACAGGAACTGTAGTGGCTAAGAAGGCAGCTGACCATCACCTTCTCAAGGACAATAAAGGATGGGCAACAAAGGCTGCAACACTCATATCCCATAAACGTTAAAAGGAAAGAGAAAAAGAAAAAGAGAAAAGAACAGCTGTACCGTCAGGAAAAAAAAATTCTTATCCTCAGGACATGAAAAGATACATTTGATGTGGAATATAAAGGATGAAAAATAGATCTAAACATCAAGCCCCAATAAAAAGTAAATGTCAAATTGTAATATTGTTACAAACATAGTACCTTATACCCTCATTTAATTTGGTAGTTCTAAATATATTAAGAACAGTACACACAGGAACAGGCTCTTCGGCCCACCAAGTCTATGCCAACACAGCCTAATGTAATATTATCTTGCCTTTACGTGATCCATTTCCCTCTTTTTCCTGCCTATTCATGTATCTATCCAGATGCCCCTTAAACATTGTTATAGAATATATTTCCACCACCTTCTCTGACAGTACATTCTAGGCATTCACCATCCCCTTTGTGAAAAACTTGCCCCTTAACATCTCTTTTAAACTTTTCCCCTCTCACTTTCAATATATGCTCCTGAGTAATTGATCCTTTGACCACTTTCAAAGCTAAATTGAGTAATTTTCCTGCTCTCCCAGCCTCTGGGTTACATTCCCACCGGACATACCAACAGCCTGTGGCATAAAGCTGATTTTATAATTTCCCCTTAAACACAAAAATATATAAATATGTTCATATTAATTGCACGACCATCATCACATAGCCATTTTTGTGTCAATGTCAAGGCAGTGAGTACAATACATTAAGCAATCATGAGGGCATTATAGACAAATCTACCCCTGTCCACACATGATGCCTGTATATATACTTTTCAGCAGGAATCACTGGTTAACAATCAGGAGTGGGCTGTTGCTTGATTTTCCTTTCATTAATCAAAGACAGTTATAGCATTGCTATTATCAAACAGAGTTGCTAACTGAGAACAGACCAGAAATAAAACTTAGAACTGTTCCAGTCCATTTGGATCAATGCTATCCTGATTTACAAAGTAAGTTAAATAAAGAGTCCTGAAACCTTTTTGGTAGTTTAATTCTTTGATGATAATTGTTTAATTAGCAAAGGTAAATTTTTAGTTCATGGTGCACTGTTTTAATTAGAAATAATTGACAAACTTCCGTTTCTTGCTGAGAGAAAAAAACTTATATCACTTTGGTCAAATTGTCATGTGAAATTAGGTCAATAATTATTGCAACTAATTTTTTTGTGATTTTGTTATGAGAAATAAACATTTGCTAATGAAGATAATACTACTTTAATATCTGTTAATCAGATTGGAATAGTGAAACATCACCGTAAAAGCCTCCACCCACTCATAGGTTTGGTATCACTTGAAACTAATAGCTGAATTCCCATTGGTTGCCAGGACAAAACACATAAAACTAACATTGGAAGAATATCCCCTGTTGTGCAATTTGCTCGTTCCATCTGAGCTTCCAAGCAATAATGACAAGTTGAGGCCAAAACATTGTCTGATTTCAAGAAGAAATTAGATATAGTTCTTGGAGCTAAAGGGATCAAGGAATTTGGAGGGAAGGGGGATCAGGTTATTGAATTCAATGATCAGCCATGATCAAGATGAATGCCAGAGCAGGCTTGATGGTCCGAATGGCCTGCTGCTGCTGTTTCTAGTTTCTATATTAAGTTCTTCATCCAATGTCAAATATGTTGCAAACCTGCTGGAGCAGACATCTGCAGTCTGGTTCTTTCGAGGCAAAGCCCTTTGTAGCCTAAATTGAGCATAAAATGATCAGGGCATCTGCTGCACACACTGGTTCTGCTGGGCTGTGGTCCAAACAAACCTTGGCTAAGTTTAAGCCCCTTGACATGCAAAGGACAAAAGCAGAAGGTACCTGGGAACACTACAACTTGTCCAATGCTCATGCCTTCACTGTTGCTGTGTCAAAATTCTGGAAGTCCCTCCATCACCTACACCTCAGGAACTGCAGAAGCTCAAGAAGGCAGCTCACCATCACCTTCTGAAGGGCAACAAGAGATGGGCAATAAATGCTGACCTAGCCAACAATGCCCACATGCCATAAATATTTTTAAAAGTTTTATTTGAATGGCACTGACATCTGGTTGTGGATGGCATGGTGTCAGATGTGCTAACAGATAGGCTCAGGGATTTAAATGGAACACTGCGATTATTCTGGAATGACTAAAATAAAAACTGAAAGTATATGGGCTCTTTTCTGACCCACTCACAGTGGTCCCAAAATGTACTCTGTTAGGCATTCTGATGTTGGTGCAAATAGGTGGAGAATGAGAAGCACAAGTTCCACTTATTTGTATCAGAAAATTGCATGAATCCTCAAACTAGCTTAGGACCTTGCTACACAGAGTTAAAGAGTTTAATGCCTGTTTCAGGTTGGCAAGCTAGAGAACCAAAAGTCACCCAAAGCAATATAGCCTTTGGCACATATCCAGTCTGGATTAGGCATGACATATCACAACACCTGTAGCCTAAAGCCTATCTGCCAGCTGCACAATGGAGTGCTGTAAATTCAATATATCTCACTCGTCCACAGGGTTAATTAATGGCCTACAACTGTTACCAGAACACTAACCACCAAGGCCTGTGGATTTCAGTGTATGTGGGGAAAAAAACAAGTTAATTCATTGAATGAAATTCCTAAAACACAGTTTAAAAAACACTTAAAGGTGATCAAAGCAAGTTCTGGGGCTGGTCAAGAAATGCATCAGGCCATATCTTGACTGGGGAAGCCCTAACCCTAGCCCTTCACTTCTAACCATTCCTGCTATAAATTAATTTACCAGAAACATGGGTCGGCAGCTTTCAGGTTTCCCAAGGCAGTGCCAGAGAAGTCTGAGTTGATCGGAAGGCCACCTCATTTTGTCAGGACATCAGTCCAGTTCTCCATCTTATGCCCCTAACCCTCACTTTGCATCTCCTCCATCTACTCCCTTATTCCCTTCATGCTTGCACATACCCCCAATCCTCTTCATATACCCAGGACCTCCTTTACGCCCGCACATGTTCCTCAGCTGCCTCCATGAAGCTTCATATTCCCTGTGCCCCCACATACTCTGAAAGCACTTTCATGCAATTCCCCCATTTTGCCTATTTTGCCACTCACAACTTACACTTTAACAATGCTGGTCAACGTAATTACCTTTGCAGGACTTTCATCACTGCGGTAAAGACTCATCTAACTTATAGCATTTAATAATGACATCTGAAGCTTTCAAAACATTGACCAATAACCTGTTAAAATATTCCCAACTCTTCAGCAAGCATCCCCTAAATTTTAGAACCCTCAAATAAGTAGGTTTTCAGAAGCCTTTCAAATCTCTGGTTGGTGCACCACCCCCCCATCCCTTCTGGGGCACTCCATCCCACTCCAATTAACCTGTGTCTGCCTAGCCTCTGAGTAGACTCCATTGCAACATCCACAGTGTCCATCAGTCCTGATGATACTGCTGGTACTGTACAGCTACTGACATCTGATTAACGGGATGTGTGGGATATCCATCCCAAAAGGGAAAGTACTGTCACTTAATGACCCTCAGGAGCCAGAAGCCTCAACTGAAGGATTCCTGCTGCTATCAATTAGGATCTTTATTCCATCAGGTCTTCCAGAGTTTTGACGCAAATACCACCAGATTTCACGGCAGATGATGGGTGTCCTGCTCCAGAATTAAATTCCATCCTACAATCTAATGGCCTCATTGATAGAGAAGATAAGTCCCTTTGTGTGTTATAGACACAACCAGTTTACCTACTTTCAAAGTGGAATTGCATCATAAGATCCCCAAAACAAAAGATGAAAGTCCTGTGAACTTAATTATTGGGGGTGAAATTTAACTTCAGTGCTGACACCAAGAGATGGTGGTGAATTAACTGCCCATAATCTAATTAAGCTGACCTTTTTCTATACCCTAGCTATGACTGTAACACTATATTCTGCACACTCTCATTTCCTTCTTCCCTATGTATTTTATGAATCTTTTATCTGTATACCGCACAAGAAACAATACTTTTCACTGTATCCCGATACATGTGACAATAATAAATCAAATCAATTCAAATCAAAATGCACCCTTGATTTTTTTTTCACTATTACAGAGGATAATAGAGAATGTACGTCACAGAAACACCCCATTTGGCTCAATTGGCCCATGTCAGTGGTCATACTCAACACATGCCTCCTCAGATTTCTTTCCTTAAGCATAACTAACCTTTATCCCTCATGTTTATCCAGCTTTCCACAAATGTGTCTGTTTTTCACCTCAACCAAGTTCCACATTCTTTCGCTGTCCGGAAAAAGGAAGTTCCTTTCAAATTCTCTAGCGGATTTATTAGACTTTTATATTTTTGACCCCAGCCTTGGTCTCTCCCAGAGGTGGAGTATCCTCTGTACATATACCTTATCAAATATTTTCATAATTTTACAGATGTCTGTCTGATCACCCATCATGAGGTTGATGGGTAAGAAAATAGGGTTCCATGTATAATGTGTGATGAATCCCATTACTGCCTGATTTGCCTCACTACCAGAGTTGATTTTCAGCCACGCTCAACCACTGTAACCCATTTCGCTACTCAATACTATATAAATGTGCTTATCATATGGGTTTAAGGGACGGAAATGATAAAAACGTGAAAATATTTATTCGTTGGTGCTTATAATATATTTCAAAATTAGTTTGGACACTCAGCGTGGGATTTTGCAACCTTGCTGAGAAAGATTGTGATGTCCAGCCCGAGGCCAACAAAGATTTCCATTCTGTGAGCTTCACCTGCCCCGGAATCCGGGTGGGCGAGCCGGTAAAATTCCAGCCTTAGCTTATCATCTACTCTACAATGGCAGCAAAGATATTAGCACTTTTTAGTTTATTTCTGATTTAATTATTTGTCAGTTTTTATTTTGCTGACAAAGGAACCATTTTGCTGAAGTTTTTCATCTTGTACTCATCAGAACTAATGCAAGAATGTCAAATTTCAAACAATCATAATAATTTATACAAATGGAGGAAAGGGGGCTAATTCGTTGCCACGTTGACTCTAATTGGCTGAGGCACTGCACTGGAGAAAGCAGTATGGAACTTCTCAAATGCCTGCTGGACGTCCAAGTACAATCCGTCTGCAGGTTCCCCTTTATCGACAGCACATGTTACTTCATCAAAGAACTCCAATAAATTGGTTAAACATGAGTTTCCTTCCACAAAACCATGCTGACTTTTGCCAACTACCTTAAGTTTTTCTAAGTGCCCAGGTATACCTCCTCAATGATCAGTTCTAACGCCTTCCCCTTGACAGATATCAAGCTGACAGGCCTATAATTTTCTGTTTTCTGCCTCACTCTGATGGCACATTTACAGAATGTGGCAAATTATGGAAAATTAATACCAATACATCTATTACCTCATAGTCACGTCTTTTAAGACCTTAGGATGAAATTCATCAGGACCCAGAGGCTTGTCAGGCCGCAGCACCATCAGTTTGCTCAGTACCACTTCCCTACTGATTGTAGTCTCACCAAGTTCTCCTCTCCCACATGACTTACAGCAGTTCCTGGAATATTTTTGTACTTCCTATTATGAATTCAAAAACAAAGTAATTGTTCATTTTCTTCGCCATTTCCTTATTATCTACTATTAACTCCCATTGCAACTCTTTAGAGGACCAACACTCATTTTACTTACACTCATTCTTCTTAAGTTTATTTATTAGTGTCACACGTAGGCTTACATTAACATTGCAATGAAGTTTAATCCCCTAGTTTCCACACTCTGGCACCTGTCTGGGTATACTGAGGGAGAATTTAGCATGGCCAATTCACCTAAGCAGCATATCTAAATATGTAGAAACTCTTACTATTTTTACATTTGTAGCTACCTTCCTCTTATATTCCAATTTCTTTCTCTTGATTAACCTTTCAGTCATTCTCTGCTGTTCTTTATATTCTGACCAATCATCTTACCTGCCACATATCTTTACATAATTATATGCTTTTTCCTTAAGTTTGATACTCTCCTTAACTTTGCTAGTTATCCATGGATGGTAGGTGCAACTCTTAGAAGTTTTCTTTATAGAAGGAATATACTTATTCTGAGTATTGTGAAATATTCCCTTTAAAGTGTGCCTCCATTTCTCTGTTGATTTATTCTCGACTCTCGTACGTAAGTATGAAGTTACAGCCCACCACTATGATAATGACAAGCTGTGGAAACACTGAAGCAGTAATAATACTGTAATGATAGCACTTGGGATTTTGTCAACAAACTTTGGACAGGGTTTTCGACCTCCCACCCACCCCAAACCACCACCACCGCCACAGTGTGTTTTGCGGTAGCAGAAGCAGCCACCATTTGTTGGCAGCAGGGTCTGCCAGTTCCACTGCTGTCGAAAGGTTTTCCTGATGTTTGCACCCTTTATCAGCAGGGAACCCATAGTGAGCCATTGTCATCAGCTGGAGTGGAAGATCCTATCAGCAGGAACGGCTGGAAAATTTTGGCCATCAGTTGAAACTCCAAGCATAGATTTTTTTTATCAAGTCACAGACACAGGTAGGCAGATTTTCTCCCAAAGTTTAAAGACCTGGCCATTTAAATAACTTGAGAGCTTGACAGTTCTACAGACCTTATCTGCTGCTTATCAGCATCTACGCCAAATCTAAAATAATCGTAACTCGCACTCCGGAGATCAGGCCCTTAGTCTATCAAAAGGGAGGTTTGTTTGAACTTAACACAGTGCAAAGTGGCCTTCCTGAGTTCTGCTTTTCTCTATAAGTCATATCCCGGACTAGTTCCTCTACTGGCAAGAATAGGGTCTGTCAGAAATCAGGTCAGGTTTTCTGGATCCAGTTTTTCTTCACCATTTTAAATAAGCCATGGAGTTTCCATTACTCCATGAAAACCTAGGCCATTAACTCTATTTCTCCTTGACAGGTGCTGCCATTGCTGCTGAGTCTTTTAAGCTCTTTTCTATTCTTATTTCAGATTTCCAGCATCTGTAGTATTATTTGGATTAGTCTAAGAACTAAGTAATTAATTTTGAAACAATGCATTGAAGCCCAAATTTTCCTGGAGACTTAAAGCATTGTAATGGTGTATCTATGTCAATATGGCCATTTACAGGGTAAAGTTTCCAGGAAATTAGAGTTAAAGTGCCTAGCATCAAACTGTACTTGCCTGGACCTTTTAATGCACAATGAACTGGTGAAAATTGGACTCAAATTGTCTTACCAGCATTTTAGTAATGGCCTGGCTACTTTTCAAATGATCACTAACCACCTATTGATGTCTGCATATATTTGATCTTATTTTTATAAGAATTCGTTACTAATTTCATTAACAAAATAAAATATACTTTGTTAAAGATAAATGATTGGATAGAAATAAGAATCAGGTGGGGAAGAATTTTTAATCTTAAATGTTGTCAGCTTTTGAAATGTGCTTTGGGGTCCAGGAATTAGAAACTGTTTTCAATAATTCAGTGATATGTCTTATTGTAGTGTTCCATTTTAACCCAAAATGTGAAATAAGAAATTATGTTACTGATCCGTTATCTCACTTTATAATTTTTTAGGGCTTTCTCAAGACGTCTCTTGATAATAACTACAGTTGTTAAATGACTTGGGAAAAGTTTCAGCCACAATAATGAAAGGGTTATCAAGCAGCCGAGGCCACCACCATGCAACAAACTTTGACCCTTCGTATGATACATTGTCACACCAACAGGAGAGAAAGCCATACATACTCAATCCAGTTGACTCCCACGCTGGAGACCATGCCTATTGCAGTCAGCGGAACTCCTTTCACTCAGAATGCATGGTTCCTTTCAATGACCAAATGTCCAGTAGTACTTTTCCCAGAAGACATTATAGCTCACAGCATGACCTTAAGGATGAATGTGCCCTGGCACCTGCACCTTCATCAAATAAACCCAATCGCATCCCTGCCAACCTCCTGGACCAGTTTGAGAGACAACTCCCTATCCGTCGTGATGGGTTCCACACTTTACAGTATAAGCGGACAGCCCTGGAACAGCGGAGTGAAAGCCCAGGAAGGATCCGCCACTTGGTTCATTCAGTGCAAAAGCTGTTCACAAAGTCACATTCTCTTGAAGGGCCTTCCAAAGGACACACAAATGGCAATAAAGCAAGTCCCGATGAGATGCACGCTCTGAAACGTGGCAAGCGCAGCAAGAGCAAAGATAGGAAGTCAGAACTGAAGAACAAATCTAATATTTCAGGGTGGTGGAGCTCAGATGATAACTTGGATGGCGATGTATGCATTTATCACGGGCCAACAAATGTGATGACCATGGGTCGATGTCCTGACCGTTCAACATCTCAGTACTTCATGGAAGCTTATAATACCATCAGTGAGCAGACATTGAAAACTTCCAGGAGCAATAATGACATGAAATGCACAACTTGTGTAAATATCCCACTGAATGTTGACACACAAATCATGAAGAAGAGCTCATGGTCTTCAACGTTAACGGTGAGCCGAGCCCATGAAGTTTATCAGAAATCCTCGGTGAATCTTGATAATAAAACTGTCATGAAAGCGGAAACATGTCAGAAAGAGCGTTCGTGCCAGTATCTCCAGGTATGCATCCATTGCTACAAAAACTGTTTGCAAGTTTAGGAGGTTAGAGTACAACATGTGCCATGGGCCTGTTTTGTGAACTGTGCTGGAAACACATATATATCAAAACTGGAAAGAATCTGCTTTCCATTTATTATATTGACAATTTCATTAAGGGACATTGGTTTTACAGAAGTTGTTGGCAAATTACATCTTATTTGCTTACAAACACATAGCTGCACTGCATAAATCACCTGAAAATATATCTTGGCATCTTTGCATATGATGCTTTCATGAAATCAAAGGTTGTAGGATAAATAACAGCTAACCCTCAACCTTTTAAACCTTTCTTTCCCCTATTTTTGTCCTGCTTAACAATACACGCTTGATGAATGTATACGTTATTACATGACCTTACATTTTGCAATATTATCGACTTTTGATGTGTTCAGCTATTTCCTGGTTGTAAATTTCTTTAAAGTCTTTGAATCTCCTCAAACCAGTGTCCCATTCTTGGGATAGCACATTCTCTGATACATTCATATGTCATCCAAAATCTTAGATATTCACTGGAATTTTACTGCCAAGCCTGCCACAAGAATTGGAGCAGGTGAGGGGCAGACAATGGGAAGGTCCGTTGATCTTAGATGGGATTTTCCGGTCTTGGGTCGAGCGAGGGAGTAAAATCCCACACATTCTGTTTACAATAGAATTGTCTAGAAGGTTTTGAGAAAACTATGATGTAAGAGTGGAATTGTGGCAATTTCCTTTTACAGGGGATTTGCTTGTAACTGATTTGTTCGAATCCTTCACCAAAGTATCACTACGGGCACATTTCCTTTTCCCTGATTATTTGCATTGTCCCTGAATTATACCTGCCAAAGTCTCAAAAAGCACATTAACATTGCACAGCCTCCATGCAAAAGACCGTAAAAAGCAGGTTTCCTCTACTTATGTCAGTTCTGAGATAACTTGCAAACTTAAGGCATAGAACTACTAAAAGCCACAATTTGCTATATTTTATAGATTTTAAAAATTCATCCTTAATTGAATGTATCATATTTTCTACATCTCTGAATTTTATCACATCAGAATCTGATACATTAAAAATATTAAAGCTGCCATAATGGCAATTATAAATTGTATGTTTTGACAGTTTCAAAATTCCATTTCATCAATAAGTCAAAGGCAGAATTAAAAAAGACAAATGGCATAAGTTCAGACGGGCGCCGCAACAGCTCGGTGACTAGCACTGCTAGCTGTGCAGATACATGGATTTGGGCCTGTGTCTGTGGGAGTTTGCGCATTCTCCCTGTGGTTGCGTGGGTTTCCTCCAGGCGCTCCGGTTTCCTCCCACACCCCAAAGATGTGCTCTTAGGCTGATTGGTGTACCAAATTGACACTATTCTCCTCTGAATCTGGCTACATTAGGGGTTCCATTCACATACACACAGGCAAGGTAGGTATAGGAAGACGTGGCGGCGCGGGCTCGTTGGGCCGAAGGGCCTGTTTCCCGTGCTTTGTTCTTTGCCACATTGCTCCAGCTTTCATGTTTTACAGTTTTTTTTATATCTATCCTTTCATGACATATTGTAAATTCCGCATGCCTTTATTTTTAATGGGAGTCTTTCAATTAGTTCCTTTATACTAAACCTCATTAGTATTTTTTTCACCAGAGATGTCAGACTCAAAAGTTAGTCGTTCACAGGATCATGCTTCTGATCTTTTCAAAGGATCATAGACCATTGTGCCCTGTGAGCTTTCAAAAATTTCCAAAATGCATTCCTCACTTGTATCCGTTAGGGATGGCCAATAAATGTTAGCTTGACCAGTGAAGCTCACATCCCTTGAATTGGCTTTTTAAAAATCCTAATTTCATGACACTAATATTTTATGTGCTTAATTTGCTTATGATGATTTCATAATGACTCATAGGATGGAATTTTACAGCTGCTTTACACCCATTTTGTAGCGGCAAAATGTCGTCTTCTTAGGCTCGTCTTCTTAATCGCTAATTCTCTCTGATTTTGCAGGTCTCCTTATTGTTTGTGACTTGCGACATATCTTACCTCATCAATAGTTTTTGCAGTATTATAAGCACTCTTCTCTAATTAAGTTATGAAGAGCATGCACAGCAGGGGAGTTATAACTGGGTGCCTGCAACATTGCTCTGCAATGCTTGACTAGTCACTGCCTCCAGACAATATTTTCTTCCCGTTTCTCATTGCTTCTGCTTCTAAATGTCAAATTAATTCTCAAACCAGCTCATAATTTCCATTAATTTCATTAAGAAGACTTGTAAACCTTGTTTACAATTCTTCTGAAAATTAAATCTCATCTGAAAATTACAGTGTTATATTAAATGTATTTCCATATTCTTAATGAATAAGTGTAAAAAGCCAATTATACCCCACGGCTTAACGTCGGCGATCTCCACAATGGGTAAATGGCAGATCAGTGTACAAAAACCTCAACAAGTCTAAAGGCACCTCACTGCTTTCATCTACAAGGAGGTTGCTTCCTTGCTTCTACCTTTAGTTCAAAAGTAAAAGTTTGTTTCAAAAAAAATCTCAATGTTTAACGCCAACCTAGAACATAAATTAAAATGATGTGGAGATGCCAGTGTTTTACTGGGGTGGCACAGTAAGAAGTCTCACAACGCCAGATTAAGGACGACAGGATTATATGTAATCAGAGCTTTCGGAGTGCTGCTCCTTCATCAGGTGAGTGAGGTAAAATGCCTGAGTTAGTAAATGTGCAGATTTAGTAGAGAGATCATTGCACTGTTCCAACATAGTAACTTCAGAAGTGGGAGGCTGTGATTCTTGTTCCAACAATATATCTCAACACATCTCCAAATGGCAAACATATAAAGCAGAAAAGTGGTTCGGGCTCGACGGATTACTTGAAAATAGACCCTTTGCAAATCAGATTTCATCGTTCATTTGGTTGGGTGTAGAAGAAAAATTCAATGTAAACACAGCCACGGAAGTAATTAGGCCAGCCTTTGATGGAGGAATGATGTTCCTATATAGATTGATCTTTCTTTAAATTTGATGTTCATGATCTTTGTGTTGTGATATCGGTCTATTTTTCAGTGACCAATGAGCCCTACTGTGAATCCCCTTTCTATTTTTCTCCCTTAATTTCATACTTAAGCATCAGATAAAATTCCACGTACATTGCATAGAACACAGAACATTACAGTGCAGTACAGGCCCTTCGGCCCTCGATGTTGCACTGACCAGTGGAACCAATCCAATGACCCTCTGACCTAAACTATTCCAATATTATCCATATGCCTATCCACTGACCATTTGAATGCCCTTAAAGTTGACGAGTCCACTACTGCTGCAGGCAGGGCATTCCACTCCCTTACTACCTTCTGAGTAAAGAAGGAAATCTCTGCTTGAGTAGCAGTGAATGCATCATTGGCATCAAGCTCAAGAGCATCCTTATAGTTTGTATGTAACACAATTTAGGTTTCGTCAATAAATAGTGTAACTTGTGTTGGAAATCTGCATAAAACCCCCTATAGGTCCCCTTCATGACCCCCAAAATTCCCCTCTCTATGCCCCATTCTTTCACAACCCGCCCCTTGCAACCCTCTTGCCCAGCCCCACCACCCCATCGTGGCATCCCACAACATGCCTCCCCCCTCCCTGCTTTGGCCACCTTCATTGCCCTCTGACATGCCCCCCCTTTCGTAGTCCTCACTTCATCTCCCACCCCTTCATGACCTCCAATCAGGTCCCACCACCACTCAAACCCACTCCCAGGTAGGCACTGCCCAACCAGGACCCTGCCCCCAGGGGGCTTCAATGATCTCTGAGCCCCCCTGGCATGGCCATCACGCCTGGTTTCCGCTAGTAGAAACTAGTAGTGATTCTCGCCAGGTTCTTGTTGCATCTGAGGGTTGGATGAACACGCGAGCTGGGAGAATCTGGTATCAAATGGGCTAAGCATATTTAAAAATTACTTTAAATATGCTAATCAGCTTTGCATCCTTTCTGGATGAGACCCAGTTTACGCCAGTAAAAAGGGACCAGGAAGATTGCAAGCCATTTGGCACCAGGCGTGAAACCTGTTTTTAGGCCCTGAAGCAATTTTCCCAGATTAGCGCAATCTGCCTCAAGGGCAGCAAGGATGGAAAATCGCCTGCAACATCTGTACCCAGCCAATCAAAGATAGACTGAAATAGTACAGAGTTCTGGTACCTACAATTGTTTCTGCACTGAGATCCCGTGTTACGTCTCTTTTTTATAAATATTCCACACTGCTTGTCTTTCTTTGGTCTTTTGTGGCACGTCCGTGCATGAATCATAGAATCCCTACAGTTCAGAAGGAGGCCATTCAGCCCATCGAGTCTGCACCGACCACAAACCCAACGAGGCCTCATGCCCACAACCCCAAGCATTTACCCTAGCTAGTCCCCTTGACACTTGGGGCAATTTGCCATGATCAATCCACCTAACCCACACATCTTTGGACTGTGGGAGGAAACCAGAGCACCCAGAGGAAACCCACGTCAATACAGGAAGAAAGTGCAAACTCCACACAGTGACCCACGCTGGGACCCAAACCCAGGTCCCTGGCACTGTGAGGCAGCAGTGCTAACCACTGTGCGCCCACTATGAAGCACTAAGCTACCAGGCAAGCTTGTGCGAAAGATCTGTGGTTATCGTCTCCGTTCACACCATTGCTGAATAGAAGGCAGACATCTGCATAAGCACAAACAGAGGCTTTGCTTTTTGATGCCTGACTACAGATGGAATTTTCAATAACTAATAATGAGATTTTTACAGTCTCTAGAAATCAAACAAATAGCACTGTAACCCACCTGTGGGATTTGTGTCATAAACATTAAAATTAAAATGTAAGAATCCTGCTGCACTATGACTACAATTAGAGTTGTTACATAAGAATACCTCTGCCAGGAGAGATATCAGTCTGATAGATTAGCAATGTACTCTGATTCCTGAATTCAAACACTGGCAACAATTGCCCCATTTCAACACAAGTGTGGATTTTCCACTGCTCCAATGAGCTAAAATACTGACAGATGGGGTATAAATGCAGGTTCTTTGTTCACGTAAAGGCTGTAGCTTTCAAAAGGAAAGTATTGCCAGACGTAACTGCAACATCGAAATGTATAACGTGGTACAACATACAGATTGAACGTTACAGTAGGTATGCAAACATTGTGGATCTGGGATTGAATCCAGCCCAGACATATAGACATATGGGATGTAAACATAGTTTCAGCTTCAAATTGCTGAGGGAAATGAGTCTGTGCAGTGTCAGCCCAGTTCCCAATGGTATGGACCAGCAGTTCAAACATACCCAGAGTGATAAATGCCAATTGTGTAAGTATCAGAAACGAGGATTCAGGGTCTTGAACTTCCTGGCAATGTGCCACCTGAATATATCAAATAGGGTTCCGTAGCACTTCCAGCAAAGTTACAGTAAGGCAGCTGCAGAAAGCTTGAGAAAAATCAAGGCCATTTTGAGAACAGGTCAGGACAGTTAATGCTTTTGAAATTGTTAGTGAGAAAGATTACAGGTTTAGTCAATATGCTAAATAGTGACAAATTGCTTCCAATGATCAGCAACACGGTCACAATTCAAGAAAATGACAAAAACAAGTAAATAGAAAATTAAGATCCAAACTTCTCTCCCACAAATCATTATTGAAGGAAGGTCTATGAATATTTTTAGTAAGGAATTAGATCATTGCTTAGAAAAGGAAGGTTAGAGGATGTGGAGAGTGAATAACAAAGTCACATCAGACTAGCTGCCTCCTAGAAAACAAAACCCTGGCTCAGACGTAATGTGCGCGGTGATTAGTTTTCATATTGTTGCAGTCTGCAACCCAAAATTTCCAATCATCATTAATGTAATGGAGCTCTGATGAAGGGTCAGCCAGACTCAAAATGTTGGCTCTATTCTCTTTCCACAGATGCTGTCAGACTGCTGAGATTTTCCAATGTTTTCTGTTTTTGTTTCAGATTCCCAGATATGCTGTATTTTGCTTTTATACTGAGTTGTCCTTTGGACAGCTTCAGTTTCTGATGGGTTTTCAAAAACGAAATCAGATCCACAAAGCTGTCGGGGTCAGAAGCAGCAGCACAGCAACTCGGTGAAATTGACACTGACAGACTGGCTTTAAAAAAATTCAACTCTCCATCCCAAATGTACTGTGACTCTGGCTGCTCATTCTGGCACAAGAAACTCTATTTAAAGCACAGAGCCCGAACCACTCCTTGTCTGGGCCTCAGCGTTTGGCACTATCTGTACTCCGCCCTCTCCTAGACCCTAAGAAACAGAGGAAGGAAAAATGGGGGTCACTCTTGTAGGAGATGGAACAGTCAATTTGCACACAGTAACCTCCAACAATAACAACATGAAAAACAGATAAACTATTTTCTGACGTTTATTGAAGGATAAATATTGGCTAGAATATTGAGCTTAACTCAACTGCTCTTTATTGATAAAAGACCCTAAGGATCTTTTACATTTAGCTGAGTGGTTATGGGGTCTTGCTTTAACTTCTTATCCAAAGGACAGCGACTCTGACAGTGTAGTACTTTCTCAGTATTGCACGAGAGTGACAAACTTGATTTTTGTGCTCAGAATACAATGTTCTCAAACCTATATACCATACCATCCTTTATTTGACACTGCAACCAATTTTTGTACACTGTGCAACAATCTGCATACAGTCCTGATCTTTTGATGTCACCTTGAGCATTTTATTGACTGTGGTGTGAACAAAGGACTTCCCCCTTGTGTTCAGATTTCTGCAGCAATATTTCAATCCCTTCAGCCCCGAAGGTGAATGCTGACATCAGGCACCACAGCACCAATAAAATTCCTCTAAGCTAAAACAAATGGAAATGAACAATTTCAGTTTTTTAAAAACTATCGTCTGGCGGTACGGTGGCACAGTGGTTAGCACTGCTATTTCACAGTGCCAGGGACCCAGGTTCAGTTCCCAGCTTGTGTCACTGTCTGTGTGGAGTTTGCACATTCTCCTGGGTTTCCTCTGGGTGCTCCAGTTTCCTCCCACATTCTGCAAGACATGCTGGTTAGATGTATTGACCTGAACAGAAGCCAGACTGTGGTGACGAGGGGAATTTCACAGTAACTTCATTGCAGTGTTAATGCAAGTCTTACCTGTGACTAAAAAACTTTTAACTTTACCCTCTGACTAGCACATAAATGACAATAAAGGTACTGGAATCAACACTATGCCTTCAAGGTGACATGCCAGGGGTTAAAGCTCGTATTGCTGCGCACCATATCTGCATGGAGAACGTTCAGTTCATGCAAATCACAAGGCACTCTCAGGGCTTCTGGATATGGCTTCTGGCATATGCAACTTTGCTGTTGGCTTTGGTGGCAACCTATCCATCAAAATTGGCCTTTATATTCACCAACTCATCTTCTCATGGGTATGTAAAATGAAAAGGGAATAAGATATGGGTGATTGGGGGAGGAGAAGTCTTGGGGAGCTGATGAAATATATAACTAATTGGAAGTGGCACAACTGGGATCTTGGGTTCATGTCACACTATCTGTTTAACCCCCACGACTTGCCTGGGCTAGCAAAATCTCACCAACTGTCCTGGCTGGAGACAAATTCATTCCACTTAACCCACTGTGCTTAACCCACTTTCTATTCACATTGACTGCACCTGTAACGACTTGATTACAGGTTGATTACCTGTTAAGACTCGCATTCCAACCATTATCTTGTAATTGAGTTTGTGTTTATATATGCCCTGTTTATGAATCAAACTCTTCACTCATCTGATGAAGGGGCAACACTCTGAAAATTTGTGCTACCAAATAAACCTGTTGGACTTTAACCTGGTGTTGTGAGACTTCTTACTGTGCCTACCCCGGTCCAATGCTGGCAATTCCACATAATTGGAAGTGAGTAGAGCTTCATGTTGGATGGGCACAGGTATTGCCTGGGATTTGGGTCAATGCGTGGACAGAGAGATAGGTCAGGTCAGCTCAACGCTAAAAGGCAACCACAGCTGGCAGTATTGAATATATTAGGGACCAGTGAGGTGGATTCAGTGAATGAAGACTCAGTATATCTGGGAGAATGCTTGTACAAGGCTCTGAAAAGTCCTGCTGTAGACCCTTCTCCCTCACTTGTGGGGTTTGTTTGCAGAACTGCTTGGTGGGGAGGGGTGCAAAGCCTTTAGAAGGATGTGGGAAAAAACAGTAAATATTATGCAGTGAAAGTGAATATATTTGCAGATGTTTAATTTGTGACAATTATGTTTTCACCTGTGCAACCAGTTGTGATCAAATTTCTTCACTTTTCTTGGTTATCACTTCTTCTAGGTGTTGTCCTGACATCTGCAGCAGAGATGGAGACAACCCACTGATTTGTTTGCTCTTTGTCTTTGATAAATTTAGCAGTCTTTCTCTGGTGAGCTGAGGTCTGCAGGGCCCAGCCCTGGAATGTCCTCCTGTGGGCCAGCTGCTCCCTCTGCAGTGATAAAGGATGAGATTGGAGTGTTCACAGGCAAATGGGGTGTGGAGAATCTCTAAGAATCCTGCTACTGCTCCCCCTCCCTGAGTGCCCAAGGGCTCCATCCTGACACCTTGAGGGGAAAGAGTATCTGGAAGGCAAAGTGCCCATCACCCTCTTGTATTGCCATGACTGTCTTAATGGAGTGCAGGCCTGCATATGTCTCTGGCAGAAACTGGACATTCAGTTGGACCAGGATCTGCATGCCAATTGACAACTTCCCCATGGAAACTCAATGTGTGCAAATATTGGCATTGCTTCATTAGAGAGCCGGCGAAAAGACTCCTCCAACTTGTTTGTCACTGCAAAACCTTGAATGAAAAAAGCAGGTTCATTTTCCCCAATGTTATTGCCCTGCTGGAAGGATGTTGAGCACTGCACATCTCTGACCAGGCCTGGGTCAGAAGAGCAAGCATGAATGGTGCTGCTCCCACTTTAGGGAAACATAAAAGAGCAGAGTGGCCATCTGACGTGATTGCCACATCTCAGAAGTTCTGGCCTATTGTATCCAACTTTGGTGCTCCTTTAGAAAATAAATTAGCCAGGTTCCTGTACTCGATCACCAGATAGTAACTAGTGCTAGAAAATGGGAATGAGCAGGTATTGTGAAGCTAGGGTCAGGCTTGAATCTTGTGACACCTCCTGCCACCAGCCCCTATCCATGCTAAACTAATCTGTTAATATTCACAGCTCAGTTTCATTCTTTAAGTATGTGACTGAGAGAAGTTGGTCCCATTTTCTAGAAAGAACCAATTTTACACGGCAATGTTCCCATGCCCTGAGGGGAACCTGAAAGATGTCCAATTCCACAATGATTGGGTTAGCTCTCCTTCAAGCTTCTTTGCACTACAATGGATTGCTGCTGCCTGCACTTGGTAAAGATAAGGTTGCCATTGTCCCTTTGAGAGGGAGAGCTGACTGGTGGTGATTTAACCTGAAGCTCACCATACCTCAGGCAAGGCCTTCATGAATAACCTCAGCTGGTACAGGAATTAAACCTGCGCTGTTGGTACCACTCTGCACCACAAACCAGCTGTGCATCCAACTGAGTTAACTTTAGTCGGTACTGGTCACCAACACCAGAAATATGACATGAAGATTTCTCTTGTTGATGAGGTCTACCATAATTTTAACGCTTTTCTAAAAGAATCCATTACAAATTTATTTAAAATAGAGGAAATCTTTCTGCTGTATTTATGAGGACATCTGCACAAAGCAATCAGAGGAAACTCATCCAGGTTTTGAATTTCATTTGGCTAGCACCCACAGTTGGAAGATTGTGGAAAAAAAGGCTGATGCTTCTTTGTATGCCTAATTTCCATTAAGTCCTACTTTCACAACACTTGGATATAATCAGTAAGCAATCACAAACGTCATTATACAAATTGCGCTCTCTGAATTTATTTATATGCATATTCAGTTAGACTAAACTGTGATTTTTTGATAAGGCTCAAAAATTTATATCACGATTTCACAAAGCACGTCACTTCACACCCTCTAAAACTATGTTGCCATCAATAAAAATATATTAATGCATATTGCGAGCTATTTAAATTAGTTCATCCTATCTTCGTAAAGCGATGAAAATGTAAACATAGATGGCATTTATCAAGACTAATTAAACTTTGCAGATGTAATTATGTAGAGCATAGCAACTTCCTATTAATCAGAAACCATCCATTCATGAAACATGAAAAAATAATTTAGAAAAACGTTCTTGAATTAATTGGATTTCTCTCAATTAAATTAATATTTTGAACAACATCATTTTTAGTGGGTTTTTTCGAGTATCTCATCTACAGTATTCTTAAGTAATTCTGAACATTTGTGGCTGTTTCAAAAGGTAAAATGTGGCTGGTAAAATTAGATTTCCGATTATTGCCAGTTGTTAAAAATTCTCTCAACCAAACAAATGAAGAAAATGGATGAAATCTTCGGACAGAAAAGAATTACAAAAATTACAAGATTACAAAAAGTACAAATTTCTTGACTCACTACTTTATTTAATATCAGCCAGCTCAAATTAAAGTGGTCCATCTTTGTAATATGAGACAAAAGAGAAAAATAATAGATACAAAAGTTAAGTCATGGACAAATATACATTTAAGAAAGTGAACCTTCTTCTACCACTTGCCTTCCCTGCAAGCATGTCAATAATTTCCTCATGCTCACCTTCCATTCTAACTTCGTAGAGATCGGCAAAGCCTTTAGAGAAATGGTGGAAGTAACCATTTATATGGTCGTGAATGTAGCCCAATCCATCATGCAAACCAGCCTCCCACCCATTGACTCTGTCTACACTTTTCGCTGCCCTCGAAATACAATCAGCATAATTAAGGTCACCGGACACACTCTCTTCCACTTTTTTCCATGGAAAAAGATGCAAAAGTTTGAGATGATGTATCAACCAACTCAAGAAGTTTCTTCCCTGCTGCCATCAGACTTTTGAATGGACCTACCTCACACTAAGTTGATCTTTTTTTACACCCTAGCTTTGACTGCAACACTACACTCTGCACTCTCTCCTTTCTTTCTCTATGAATGGTATGCTTTGTATAGCATGCAAGAAACAATACTTTTCAGTGTATACTAATACATGACAATAATAAATCAAATCAAAATATTGTCTCTCCAGAGTTTCTATCCATCTTCCATTGAAGTTACAGCAGCAGATCAGGAGAATACGAAAGAACTATTACCTGATAGTCACACTTATCACGATGATCACATGAAATGGCAGTAACAGGGAACCACTGTTAATTAAACATGAATAGCTATTTTAGATTGTTTTGTTAATGGCACCAAAAATAACAACAGGATCCTTATTTGTGTATGTTTAATTTTATACCTCCCCCTTCCCTTTAAATGGGACTTTTAAAAAAAAGAAATCCAGTATACTTCAACAGCAAGGTGGGTGCTGTTAAGTCACCTCAGAATCTCTTCATGCCGTGAAAGGAATTATTCAATTGCTTTTCAATTCAAGCAACCTGCCACCCAGTGTCTGTCAGCCACCCTATGTAACTCTGTTGGGCTGCTAGTGAGAGGTTCATCTGAGCAGAAGTTGCCATTTTATAAGGTTCTACTTCAGTGACAGTATGAATGCTGATGTTTATTCAGTTCATTGCTCCTGCTATGAACTATCTGCTCACGGGTTCCCTCAACCAGCATTGTGAGATATTATGACAAGGGACAAGGAAGAATCATTGTTACATATCCAGGTATCTGCCTTTGTAGCATTTAAGGTTATGTAGCAATTTAGCAAATGAGCTTCCATTTTAAACAACAACAGCAGTTTTTTTGTTCATTCATGAGGTTTAGGGTATCACTAGCTGGCCAGCATTTATTGCTCATCCCTAGTTGCCCCTTGGAGGGCAGGTAAGAGTCAAATACATTGCTGTGGCTTTAGAGTCACATGTAGGCCAGACCAGGTAAGGATGGTAGATTTTCTTCCCTGAAGGACATTAGTGAACCAGCTGGGCTTTTCCAGCAATCGACAATGGTTTCATGGTCATCCAGATTTTTTTTATTGAATTCAAATTCCACCATCTGCTATGGCAGGATTCGAATCTGGGTCCCCAGAGTTTCTGAATTAATAATCTAACGATAATGCCACTTAGCCATAGCCTCCCCTACTTGTTAAAGTTAAAAACAATTTTATGGTGTCGTGGAAGTGGGTTCTCTACCCTCCCCCCAAGAACCTGTCTTGGATCACCTCTAATTCATCATCTATGTGCTCCTCTTCTTAGATTAAGATATTACAGGGATCGGTCCTCTGCAAATAAAAGGAATGGGTTCAGGTGTGTGTCTATTTTCAATTACAATGCTCGGGAGCTTATCAATGCATGTTGCTTTCTCCATGGCAATGCCTCAGCCAATCAGAGTTGACTTGCCAAGTAGTCAACACCCTTTTCTCCTGCAATATAAATTATCGCGTTTATTTGAAATTTAGCATTCTTGCATTTGTCCAGATGTGTGCAAGGCAAAGAGCTTTGGCAACACATCTCCATTTTATTAATTGATAATCATTTCACACTCACTGGGCTGGATTTGACCATCCCTATGGCAGGGGTTAGGTTGCCAGAAAATTGTGAGGGGAGGTAGGGGATAGAGTGCCCATCTTTTCCTGGCCTTGCCAGTAATGCCTACAGCCCATGAAAGAATAAAGAAAATTACTGCCCACTTAATGGTCTCATCCACCAGCAACTGGATTTAACCATTGTTTCCCTGCATGAGCTTCTGCTGAGTGGTGGGGGCAATCCTTATTTTATGGGCTCCATGCCTGTTAGAGGACCTTGTTGAGGTGTTGCCACCCTCCTTTAAGTTCTCTCCACCATGGCCTCTCAAACTCTGATCCCAACATTCCTTGTTAGCTTGGCACCCAGCAAGACACTGACTCACTTATTGAATAGCTTCCTCAAGTGCAGTATCAGCAGTGGCCACCACTCTGAGTAGCGCAACCAGTTTTGGAAAGTTGTGGCCTCTGAAAAACTGAGTGGGAGCTCTCCATAGGATGGCCTGCATGGCTCCAATATCCATATTTCAGTTCTTTCTTACCTTCGATTGTATCCTACTGCTCCTTACAGACCAGAAGGCCTCTGATTGGCCCTCCAGCTTCAAGACATTGGCACTGTCATTAATTGAATGGCAAGATTACTAATTGGTCATTCCTGTGAAAACTGGGGCCTATGCTTAATTTTCCTCAGGGCTGGGTTAGTGACTCTGAAACAGTCCTGACCTGTTTCCCACCCACAGTAATCACCTTGTATGACAATACTTGGAGAATGGACACGCGGCTGAGATACTGTGGAAAGTAATCCTTTAAGTATATAAATGCTTTTTTATATAGCAAGTACTAGTCAAATCTATGTAAAATAAAACATGCATTTGGCTTAATGACATTTTAAAATGTTGAAGACAGGCAGTATTCTGCTGAATCTATTTTGTAAAATACAGAACAGATGGTGATCACTAAATAATGAAATCTAATCCAAAGACATAGGGCAGAGTTTTCCTATCCTGCCCGCCACGGGAATCATAGCAGGCAGGGGCGGACCATGCAAAGATCTATTGACGTTGGGCGTGAATTTCCAGCCTTGGAGCGAGGGCAGCCGGAAAAACCCCCTCATTATGGTCTGAATTCTCCTGCCATTCATATCCTACACCCGCTGCCAGACAGAATGGAGAATTTGGCACTCAGCCGAAGATTTGCAACTGCAGGCAAGGACGGAGAATCTAGCATGGAGTTTTATTTTTCAATACATTCCATTTAAATATGTATTCTAATAGGAAATGGAAACAAATATCTGGCATTACAAAACTATTTGTTGGAGTTATCCTAAATAGCTAACATACTTACCAGGTTAACTAAAAGTCAGAAACGTGCTGAATCCTCATTTTCAGTATCACTGATAGGATGTCTTTTACATTTGAAATACAGCTCCAGATAGACCGACAAGTATATTCTTCCTTCAATATGAATATTAGTTTCATCAAAATGATCTACACTGCTCAACATTTCAAAATATTTTTCTGATAACTCAGAAAAGCAGCATCTCACATCTCTATGTTATATTTCATTAGGTTCCACAAGATGAATGGAGTGGTTACTCTCCACAAGGCAAAGATGATGAAATCCCTTGTCGACGAATGCGCAGTGGCAGCTACATTAAAGCAATGGGAGATGATGACAGCGGGGACTCAGATACCAGCCCGAAACCTTCTCCAAAGATTTCTGCACGACGTGAGAGCTATCTCAAGGCCACCCATCCATCCCTTACAGAGCTCAGCACACTCAAGTAAGTAACAATACGTGTTTGAAACCCAAAAACATTGGTATCTTTATGTATCTTTTTATTCATTCTTAGAAGGTGGGCAGCAATGACAAAAGCAAAATACTGCAGATACTGTAAATCTGAAATAAAAACAGAAAATGCTAGAAATGCTCAGTATTCAGCATTTTCTGACATTTGTACTTTAGTGTTTAGTCCTAAGTGAGCTCACAGATGCTCATGTTGTATCTTTATGTCTAGTATTGACTGACAGTCATGTTTGTCTAACAACCTTTAATACATAAAAAATGTCCCAGGACATGTCCCAGGATCAAACTTGACACTGAGTCACATAACATATTAGTCTCATCAAATAGACGAAAATCGTAGTCAAAGAGATATGTTTTAAAAAGAATGTATAGGAGGACACAGATATTGAGAGGTAGAGAGGTTCAGGTAGGGAATTCCAGAACTTCTGGCATTATAGAAGATATGAAGGAAATTGGGGATTTGTAAAAGATTGGAATTGCCAATAGCAACTGACAGCCATATTGGTGCTGTTGTGACTGACAGTCAAAAAAATAAACAGGAACTTTACATTCATACATTCATGTGGACCCATGAGAATTTCTTTGGTTTCTCAGTCTCACTGCTAACTACAGTAAGACAGTCCATGCCTCCTACACCTTTTATATTCTTGCCAATCTTCTTCATCCCACAACCAATGAGTCATCTAACCACCCCCAGCTTTCCCAATGTGATGGGAATAAACAAGGCAGTTTTGTCACATATGGCACCATTAACAGGGATAGCTACTTTCTGGTTTACTAATTGGTAGATATTGAGCAGAACTGCCTACACTTACATAGGGTTATATAGGAAAATTGCACCAAGGAAAGCTTCTTTTAATTTGTCTACAAATTGCACAACTTTGGTAACTTTTTGAAGATAAGATCAGACCAGTTATCCTTTTGTTCATTATCGAGAGAATCAGTGGAGTGAAACAGAGATGAAGAAGCTGACACTGAATGTTTAAAGAAAAATATAACAGCTCCAATAAACTTGTTCTAGCTTTGTGAAGTGAAATTGATTTGATTTGATTTACTTTGCCACATATATTAACATACGCTGAAAAGTATTGTTTCTCGCATACTTTACAGATAAAGCATATCATTCATAGAGAAGGAAAGGAGAAATTGCAAAATGTAGTGGTACAGTCATAACTAGGGTATAGAGAAAGATCAACTCCATACAAATAAGACTTAAATTAACACTGCAATGAAGTCACTGTGAAATTCACCTAGTTGTCACAGTCCAGCGCCTGTTCAGGTCAATTCACCTAACCAGCACATTTTTCAGAAGAAGAAACTTTCTTGAGTTGGTTGGTACGTGACCTCAGACTTTTGTATCTTTTTCCCAACGTAAGAAAATGGAAGAGAGAATGTCGAGAGTGTATGGGACCCTTGAATATGGTAGCTGCTTTTCTGAAGTAGACAAAGTCAATGGATGGAAGGCTGGTTTGCATGATGGACTGGGCTTCGTTCATGACCCTTTGTAGTTTCTTTCAGTTTTGGACAGAGCTGGAGCTCTGCTATGAAGACAGCAAGCTATGATACAACCAGAAAGAATGCTCCTCAGCAATAAAAGCAGCATCTTGTCTGAGACAATATTCTTAGTCAAGGTGGAGACTTGAAAAACCAGTAGAGTGTACCATATCAGTGGAAGTTCTTAATGAACTCTGTGCAGTGTGATTTACCTACGCTGGCGCAGTTGGTGTGGCCGGTATTCATTTCAAGTTCCTAATACCTGCTTTTAGTTGTAATGATCTGGGAGCTGACTGGTTCACTTTTTCGCAGAGATGGCATTCTGAAGCTGGGGATTATAATTCTGTTTGAAGCACAAAGGTTTCTCCAAAAAGAAAGGGGTTTCTAATGAGACAGGGGACTACCTCAGTATTTTGATAATCAGGGAGGTGGGTTGTTGGGACCAGATTATTCGGCTTGAGCTCATGGAATGGAGTAAAATTGTGCCTGGATTTAGAGCTGTACCTAGAACTGGACTTGGGCTCAGAGATGAATATAAGTGCACAAAGGGCCAGGTAAAACTTTATGGTTCCATTCTCCACAAATGATGTACACTCTACAGCTAAAGTAACAGGGCTTTCCACATTCATATCACTTAAATCATTCTAATGACTTGAGGAGAACTGAAGGATTATTCATGATCTATTGGTATTTTTGGATTTCTACTCCAGTCCCTACAGCCAAATGTTTCAAAACCAATGTGATCCTGTGAATTCGTTACTGGTCTGTAAATTATGAAGGAAAATAGGCATTTCCCTCCCTCTCAGAGAAAAAAGAGAATCCAGGATTATCTTAGCTGACCTTTGCTTTCCCACCCATCACTCCAAAGCTGTGTATTTGTTGTAAAACATCCTCATTTTCCCACAGGATATCAAGTGAACATTCTCCCAAACTTCAAATACGAAGCCACAGTTACTTACGGGCAGTCAGTGAGGTCTCAATTAATCGAAGTTTGGACAGCTTGGACCCTGCAGTTCTTCTCGCCTCACCTAAATTCCGCTCCCGCAATGAGAGTTACATGCGAGCCATGAGCACCATCAGTCAAGTAAGTGATCGGTGATAAATCCCAGATCTATGTTTTAAGTCACCTGACTTACTCTGGACTAAATGGTACTTGGTGTAATGTCTGTCTGTAGGTGAGTGAAGTGGAAGTTAATGGACAATTCGAATCTGTTTGCCAGTCAGTCTTTAGTGAACTGGAGTCCCAAGCGGTCGAAGCACTGGATTTGCCCATGCCAGGATGTTTCCGGATGCGAAGCCATAGCTACGTGAGGGCTATCGAACGTGGCTGTTCACAGGACGATGAAAGTTTGTCACTGAGATCAGTATCGCCACCACGAACAACCACTACAGTGAGGACCATCCAAAGCAGTACCAGTAAGTTCTTGGATGATCTCCCTCTATATCTACTGTTTCCATGATGAATGTTGTGGGTGTAGCTAGGCAAGGGAAAATTATGCAAAAAGTACAACATTTTTTTCTCCATTAGTACATTACTTTTCTCCATAATTATTTATAATATTTGAATTTTCAAAATAGCACTTTTTAAGACACAATTGTTCAAAATATCATTACCAGATTGTTAATTTTGGAGAATTGGAGTTACTTCTGCAAGCTTTTGTTCAAAGAATTGGGGGAGCTAGACTCTTCGCAAAATATGTGACTCACATGAATAAGTCCAGTTTAGTGATAATTTACTTGAATAGAAAAACACAGGACCCCACAGATTAGGAAATATTCCAGCCTTCTGTTATTGGAATTTTCTCCCTAATGGCACGTGGACTGCAGCAATTCGAAAAGGCAACTCACCACCACCTTTTCAAGAACAACTAGGGATGGGTAATAAATGCTGGCCAGCCAGTGACGCCCATGTCCCACAAATGAATTTTTAAAATGGATAAGGGTACCAGCAGCAACAAACGCAAAAAATCTAACAGCTGACCCCCTGTATGCCTCCTACCCTCAGCCCCCACTAATTCTTTTAATCAAAAGTGTTTATTCTAGTCTGCAGTTTTATTATTAAATAATAAAAAAATTTTTTTTCTTCTCTAATAGCCTGCACATTCAATAGAATCAGTACTGTCCCACCAAAAGATTTAGTTTATTTCCATTGGAAGTCTGAATACCAGTGTATCAATCCTTAGTGATGATAGACAGTTTCAAGAAGGTGTCAATATTTGTGCTTGTCATAAAGTTGACGATAACAGTTAACCCATTAATCACTGATAGTAATTTCTTAAATTGTCTGAATTGTTTATTTGCTTCAAAAGTTGCAAACTGTGTAGTTTTCTAAAAAATGAAAATTGTGTTAATTAGACAATGCGCTAGAGTGGTGCAAAGAGAAAGACAGCCTAAGAACAACTGGAGTCATTTATTTAAACCTATGTTTAGTCTTTTACTGGTGAAAGGTTAACGAGGCAAGAGTCTGTTGTCTAAAGTTTCAGAACAAAGAGTAAATTCAATAATACTGCTTTCCTGATGTGGCATTTCACTTTGTGGAAAGATGGTTTGCAGAATTGATATTAAGGGGCATATCTTAGTCTGTACTCCAGTTATGAATATTGCATGTCTGGGTGCAGCGTCACTCAATTTATACTCCAACATGCCTTATCTATTCATCTTTTTGCCATAATCTTTAGAAGCATTTTTATAGATATTGTTAACTTGCATGGTTTGATGGAGACCTGGAGTGATCACATTCCCCTATATATTCAACACTAATTTAGAGTGAACTCACAATAGTGCAGAATAAATATTTTAGTCTGCCAGGATGCGCAGAGTAGTGGTGTTTTTCTTCAAATTTGGAAAAATAAATGATTGATAGATTTTTATTCAAGGTGTTATTTGGTGAAAGGAATATTTTCCAAATATTATCTATACTAAGCCATTCCATATCAAGACTAGCATGATTTGTTACAAGATAGTGATTTGTCTACACCTATCACTTCATGCAAGCTTCACAAGAGAATTGTCCACTAGTAAGGTGAGACATTTTAATGTTGCAGAACTTGCATTTTTTTTTTGCTGAACTTGCTTTCTTTCACAAGGTAGAATTTTGACTGCTAGTGGTGCGAGGGAACAGGTTTGAGTATGAGTAGAGACATACAACAAGGAGTAGGATTAAGTCCTTTGGCCCCTCAAGCCTGTTCCACCATTTAATAAGATCATGGTTGATCTGATATTAACTGCAAATCTGCATTCTGCCTACCCCCGATAACCTATGCTTACCAAGAATCTAACTACCTCTACCTTAACAATATTCAAAGGTTCTGGGCAGAATTTCCCAAGTCCCCACCAGCAGGTTCAAAGTTGGCATGAATTTACAGTGGGATCTTCCTCTGGTGCCCACCATGGGACAGGGAAACCCGCTGGAGGGTGGCATCAAATTCATTTGCATCCCACTAATACAGATGAAGGGCCGACTACCTATGCCCAATTCTTTGTATGCCAATGGGAAAACATGTTAATGCGAAACACATCTGGAACAATGTGGCATGCAGATGTTGGTACTCACCTGAACAATGCTGTTCTGCCTCCGAAGTTCAAGATGGAGGTTGATGACAACCCTGGACCCAAGAATACCACAGAAGAGGGTGGAGGGGGGCATATCTACAGGTAGATCTTGCAGATTCAGTGTCCTGGAGGGGATCCCATCTCCCTGCCTCAGAAGGTTCCTGGAAATCCATCCTCTTTCTCAAGAGATCCATCTACCGGTCTCAGAGTGTTCCTGGAGACCCATTTCCATTTTCAGGTGGTCCACATTTCTTCAACAGTAGATCTACGATGTTTCTACCTTTTCAATATGGCACCCATAGAGGCTGACTGACTATGCACCAGTAGACCTGCCCTGTCATGGAATACAACACAAAACACCTTGTTACATAGTTACTAAGGTCAGAATTGGAAAATTTGGTGTGTTTTACTGCCAGCCTTTGCAGCGGGAAACACTCCGCATTCCTACATCTGTCACAGGCCTTGGCCCCCAAATGGGAGAATTTTATGTTCTGTTTCTACCGCCTTTTCAGAAATAGAATTACAAAGACTCATAACTCTCAGAGAAAAAAAAATTACCTCATCTTTTTGAATGGGTGACCCTTATTTTTAAACTGTAACCACTAGTTCTAGATTCTCCCACAAGAGGAAATATCCTCTCCACATCCACCCTGCCAAGACCCCTCAGGATCTTAAAGGTTTCAAACAAGTCATCTCTTAATCTTCTGAACTCCAGCGGATACAAGCCTAACCTGTCTAACCTTTCCTCTTGAGATAATCTGTCCATTTCAGGTATTAGTCTGGTAAACCTTGTCAGAACTTCTATCTATGCATTTACATCCTTCCTTAAATAAGGTGACTAATACTGTACACAGTGCTCCAGATATGGTATCACTAATACTCTGTATAACTAAACTATAATCTCCATACAATTGTCATTAATTTCCCTCGCAATAAATGTTAATATTGTAAAGCTTTCCTAATTACTTGCTGTACCTGCATACCAGTCTTTTGTGATTCATGCACTAAGACGGTCAGACCACTCTACATCTTAGAGCTCTACCATACAGATAATATGCTTCTCTTTTATTCTTCCTCCTAAAATGGGCAATTGCGTGTTTTCCCACATTATACTCCATTTGCCAGATCTTTGTCCACTCATTTAACTTATCTATGTCTTTTTACAGCCTCCTTTAGCCCTCTTCATTATCTATCTTTATGTCATCAGCAATTTGGCAACCATCCCATGCATCCTTTCATCCAAGTGATTTAGACAAATTATACACAGTTGTGATTTGAGCACTAATCCCTGTAGCACACCTGAAAAAGACTCATTTATACGTACTCTCTGCTTCCTGTTAGCTAGCCACTCTTCTACTTATGTCGATGTGATATCCCCTATACATGAGATTTTATTTTCCACAATAACTTTTGTTATTGCACTTTATCAAATGTCTTCTGGAAATCTAAACATATTTTATCTACTGGTTCCTCTTTATCCACAAAACATGTTACTTCCTTAAAGAATGCTAATTGGTTAAACCTGACTTCACAAAACCATGTTGACTTTGCCTGATAACCTTTAACTTATCCAAGTGCCCTGCTATATCTCCTTTAAATACAGCTTCTAGCATTTTCTTTTTGACAAATGTTAAGCTAGTTGGTCTGTAGTTTCCAGATTTCAATCTCCCTTCTTTTTTGAGTAATGGGATAATGGGAATTAAAGCCCTGGAAAATGCTAGCAAGTTGGGAACCCAACATGATCCTTCCCACTTTTTTTTACCAGAGCACGATTGGAGATAATTGGCATCCCCCATCCCATGGAATTGTCAAGTAAGTAACTTAAATATTTAAGTTGTCAATCAATTGTGGATCTAACTCAGCAGTCCATAATTATCCGGGTTCTCTGAGCTGTGTGAAACTTGCCAAGGTCAGCAAGTTGGGAGTGCAGTGGGGAGCCATTGTTCAATTAAACTGATGGAACTGCAAGGCTTCAAACAGTGCAGTTGCCTCTGTGAGAGACTTGTGATCACAGCACTTGTTCAGAGAGCTAGATTTCACTGCTTCAAGGACAATTCCAACTTTTGGAAGTCATTTTATCTGCTGAGGACTTTACTCATGTTGATCTGACCTTCTCTGCTGTCGGCTTTCACTGCAGCATGAGAGCAATATGTAACTCTACCTTTGATCTCTGATGAAGAACAAGAGATCCACAACAGCAAAAGCACTATCAGCAGCAGTACCATCATGCAGCACCCTTCTCCTCAGTGAAATGTAACTCCACTGGGCAGAGGGGATGGACTCAGAGATTCAGCTCAAAGGAAATGAAACGCCAATACAAGTTCCACAGACAGAAGATCCATTTTCCCATATGTCAGATTCCTGCGCCAGGTCATTGCTGACATCTGAACCTCCAGGGGCATGTAACATAGATGCTAACCCTGCCAGAATGGCCAGGGATGTCCTGGAATCAACATCAATCTCTCATTGTCCAAAGGAAACCTTTCAGGAGATTTTAAAACAATATTCCATTGACATTATTGGGCCCATTTGGTCCACAAGCATCATCATCCCCTTGACCAGAGAGGAGGGCCTCCAGTGCTGACTGGGAAATGTCAGCACTCTATTCCTGCCTTGGCAGAGAGCAAAGAACTGGATGGAGAGCAGACTCTCAGGGGACACTGGGGCCAGTGGGTGAGAGGAGAGAACAATCCGGTGGCATGACTTATCAAGCGAAACGACAGAAATTGAGGTAAAGGGAGAGAATGGATATTGTTGTGATATAGAGTGAGTAGCAGCTCAGAGATTTTATTGTCACTGATGTTCCCAATATCTTATCCAAATATTATGCGTCAACAGCAGTGGGAAGGAATGGGGCAGGATTTGTATTTTTTTCTGTTTGTACAGGCAACTCATAACTCGATAATGCCAACTGCCAGCTCTCTGTGATGTGACTTCCCCAAAGTCTCTCAGAATACGTCCAGCTTGAATCAACAAATTTCACAAGTAGAACTGGTGGAATGAATGAGCATGCATTGCCAGTGGCTATCACCAAGGGTTCTCTGCCCCTCCTGACTGTTGTGTGCACTCTTTTTCTGTGAGGAAAGATCTTTAAGATCTTTGAAAGATGAGGCAATAGCAACGTTTGTTGAGGGTGACACTGAGAGATGGATGAAAGATGTCAATAAGATGTAGGAATGTGTGTGCTGTCTAGTTAGATGGGCATGTGAGGAGCTGCCTGGAGAGGGAAGAATGAATGGAGCTGTTGTTCTGATTCGTACCGTGCAGGAGAATGCTGAGGAGGTCAGAATGTGGGAATTGGTGCCTGAAAATAAGACATCACTCAGCTTTTCTGCCCTCATGAGGCAACTCTGCCTCGTGGGGAACTGCATCCAAGTTTGAAATGTGAGACTCTTGCTGCTCACTTCCTCGGACACTTTTATGCACACCTGCTTACTTTGAAAAGCTGGACACTTCCTCCCAGCTGTGGAAACAGCCCTCACTTTGGTCCATCAGATTCTGCAGCAGTAACTTGATTTGATTTATTATTGTCACATGTATTAACATACAGTGAAGAGTATTGTTTCTTGCATGCTATACTGACAAAACTTACTGTTCATAGAGAAGGAAACGAAAGAGTGCAGAATGTAGTGTTACAGTCGTAGATAAGGTGTAGAGAAAGATCAACTTAATGCAAGGTAAGTCATTCAAAAGTTTGACGGCAGCAGGGAAGAAGCTGTTCTTGAGTCGGTTGGTATGTGACCTCAGACTTTTGTATCTTTTTCCCAAAGGAAGAAGGTGGAAGAGAGAATGTCCAGGGTGCGGGGGTCGCAAATAATGCTGGCTGCTTTGCCAAGGCAGCGGGAAGTGTAGACAGAGTCAGTGGAAGGGAGACTGGTTTGCGTGATGGAATGGGCTACATTCAAGACCTTTTGTAGTTCCTTGCGGTCTTGGGCAGAGCAGGAGCCATACCAAGTTGTGATACAACCGGAAAGAATGCTTTCTACGATGCATCTGTAAAAGTTGGCGAGAGTCATAGCTGATACAGAGGGAAGTGCCGGGGCTCAGGCCACAGAATTTGGAGATAAGTTTCATGGGAATAATAGTGTTGAAGGTTGAGCTGTAGTCAATAAATAGGAGTCTGACATAGGTGTCCTTGTTATCTAGGTGTTCCAGGGTTGAATGCAGCACCAGGGAGACGGTGTCTGCTGTGGATCTATTGCAGTGGGAGGCAAACTGTAGTAAATCCAGGGAAGAGTCAGATATCTAGGGGGAGGAGGCACCTTCTCACACCTCTTTTCCATTTCTGTGATTGAAGAAGCCTCAAAAAGTAATAGTGAATACCTTATCACTGTTATTGGTTGGGAAACCCAGAACTGACAAGCTAATGCTATGTCTGAGTCACAGAGCAAATGCTTCCTGATCTGTAGCTTTCTCAGGTTGACGTAAAAAATCACACAACATTATTTCAAAGAGTAAGATGGCTACATCCATCATCCTCAATCAGCATCACTAACAACAGATTTACTCAGCTTTATCTCATTGCTATTTATGTGAGCTTGGTGCGCATAAATTGGCTGCTGCATTTCCTTCAATACAATAGTGACTACACCTCTGAAGTACTTCATTACCTGCGAATTGCTTTGGCATGTCCTGAGGTCATGAAAGGCCCTGTATTAAGGTAGTCTGTCTTCATTCTTGTCAAATATTCAGGACGGTTTGTTTAATTTTGGAGGTGAAGATACTTCAGTTCTAAAATTAAACAAAGTTTGTGAAAGAGAGGCATATTGCTGCCAGGAATTCACAAATGTAATTGAGCGCATTGAATTCTAAACCAAGCAGAGTGAAGTACAAGTTGAGGCACAGTGTTCATAATCTCTGCAAATATTTCAGGAGAAGCTGCACTCACAGCTGCCAAAGAGCGCACTCTGCTGTATCGTTCCTTGGAATGCAACAGTTCACTTAGTTCTAGTTCCTGATAATTGTTCTTTGAACTCAGGTCTTTGTCTGAATTTGGCTTATCCTCCGCATCAGTGAATTAATTTTAAATCATCAACCATGTTCAGAGTCCTCCTTGCACAGCTGGTTCCTGATAAACGCATCACTTGTTGCCAAGAAACCTTCTGTTTTAATCAGGATTCATTGTAACGTGGCTGCTTGAATCATTCAACCATTCACAGAGTAGAACACTGGGCTGCCTGTATTTTGAGTGTTGTTGAGAGAGATAATTGGGGAAAGCTTCAATGTATGGAGCAAGATTAATTATTGTGCTTGGATTAGCTCTGTGCAATGGAGAGAGTGAGAAGGTTTTAACCCATATTGTCAACTAATAGGAAGCAATTTGGTCCATTGGGATTCTATACAATTAGAATAAATGGAGAGGATTTGGATTCTTTTAGATTAGCTACGTGGAGAGTGAATAGAAACAATTCAGTTTATTTGAATTTGATAGAAGTGGTTTATTCCTTGAGGATTTAGTGTTTTTCATTTGACAACAAAAGCAATTTGCATTTATGTGGTGCCTTTAATGTTGAAACATGAGCATTTCACAGAGATATAATGAAAATGAGACATAGAAAAAGAGGTTAGGATGAAACATGGGAACCAACAGGATATTATCCACTTCAGCATGTTCTATCACTCTGTGAGATTGTGGCTGAACTGTGACTCAATTTCTGGGTGGCACAGTGGTTAGCACTGCTGCCTCACAGTGCTAAGGACCTGGGTTTGATTCCCAGCTTGGGTCATTGTGCAGAATCTGCACGTTCTCCCCATGTCTGCGTGCATTTCCTTCGGGTGCTCTATTTATTTAATGTTTATTTATTAGTGTCTCGAGTAGGCCTACATTAATGCTGCAATAAAGTTACTGTGAAAATTCCCAAACTGTCATACTCCGGCACCTGTTCAGGTACACTAAGGGAGATTTTAGCAAGGCCAATGCACATAACCAGAATGCTTTTCGGACTGCGGGAGGAAACCGGACCACCCGGAGAAAACCCTCACAGTTACAGGGAGAACGTGCAGATTCCACACAGACATTAACCCAAGCCAGGAATCAAACCCGGGTCCCTGGAGCTATAAGGCAGCAGCATTAACCACTGTGCTACCATGCTGCCCACAGTCCGAAAGATGTGCTGGTTAGGTGCATTGGCCATGCTAAATTCTCTCTCAGTGTACCCGAACAGATGTTGGAGCATGGTGACTAGGGGATTCTCACAGTAACTTCTTTGCAGTGTTAATGTAAACCTACTTGTGACACTAATAAATAAATTTAAACTCCTATTTACTTGACTTTGCCTAAAGTTCCTTAATACATTCAGTTAGCAAGCTTCTATCAATCAGATTTAAAATTAACAACTAACCGAGCAGAAAAAAGTTCCAAACATCTACCCTTTATATTTCCTGATTTCATTCCTGAAAGATCTGGCTCTAATTTTTAAACTTTGCCCCATAATCCTAAAGTTCCCAACCAGCAGAAATGGTTTCTATCTACCCTGTCTGTTTCCCTTAATAATTTAAGAACTTTGATCAATTTTTATCACTGTAGTGGCACGGTAGTACAATGGTTAGTAATTCTGGCCTTGAGTGACTGCTTGTGTTGAGATTGCACCTTCTCCCTGTATCTGCATGGGTTTCCTCCTGGTGTTCCAATTTCCTCTCACAGTCCAAAGATCTGCACGTTAGGTGGATTTGACATGATAAATTGCCCTTTAGTGTCCCAAGATATGTAGTGGATTAGTCATGACAACTGGGGTTGTGGGGTTACAAGGTAGATGGCCTGGGTAAGTTACTCACTCAGAGAGTCAGTGCAGACTCAATGGGCTGAGTAGCCTCCATCTGTACTGTAGAGATTCACTGATTCTAAATTTCAGATAAAAAACCCTAGATTGTGTAATTTCCTCTTATAATTTAACTCTTGGAGTCTAGGTATCTTTCAAATAAACCTATGCTGCACTCCCTTCAAGACCAGTATATTCTTCCTAAGTCTTGATGTCCAGAACTACTCACAGTACTCCAGACATAGTCTGACCAGGACATTGAACAGCTGAAGCATGACATTATACCGCTTTGTACTCCCGTCCTATAAAAATAAGTATTCCATTAGTCTTTTTGCTTATTTGCTGTACCTGGTCATAATGTTTTAATGATCTATGTACTCCAAAGTCTCTTTGGACCTCTACTGTTTGTAGCTTTTTATGATTTAGAAAGTACTTCATTCTGTGATTTTTCTCTTGAGGGTTGAACTCAGATTTGCATCAATTGAAACCAGTTTGTTACATTTACAATCTATTAGCATCACTTTGTAATTATACCCTTCCATATATACTACTTGCAATGCCACCTATCTTTGTGTCATTGGCAAATCTGGTAATGTGGCGGCTTATAATGTCATCTAAGTTTTTGATAAATACGGTGAATAGTTGAGGCAACGAAACTGTGGGACACCATTAGCCAAATTCTGCCATGTAGACTCATACTCCCCCACCCCCTGCCCCATTATCTCTTCTATCTCCTGCCATTTAGCCAATTTCTTTACCATGTAAGTAATTTGAATTTCACTGAGCTTCAACTTTAAAGAACAGTTTCTTGTGAGGGACTTAATAAATTGTTTTCTTGAAGCCCATATAAATAACATCCATAGACATTCCCCTGTCCACTACTATAGTCACCGCTTCAAAAAGTTCAATCAGATTCATCAGTCATGACCTACCCTTTATAACTCATGCTGGCTCTTTCTAATCAGCTGAAAAATTTCAAGATGTTCAGTCATCTTATCTGTAATTATAGTCTCTGGTAATTTCCTGACAACAGATGTTAGGCTAATTGGTCTATAATTTCCTGGTTTCCCTCTCTCACCTTTCTTGAGTAGCTGAGTGACATGCATAATTTTCTGATCAAAAGGAACAGTTCCTGAATAGATGGAGTTCAATCAGCCAAGGATTGTTCAGATGTGGATCTTAAAGGAGAAGGAGGTGGAAAAGCAGAAATATTTGGAGAGTGTTCCAAATTCTGGACTATACAAGATTTGATTTGATTTGATTTATTATTGTCACATGTATTAGTATACAGTGAAAAGTATTGTTTCTTGCGCACTGTATAGACAAAACATATCGTTCATAGAAAAGAAAAGGAGAGAGTGCAGAATATGATGTTACAGTCACAGATAAGGAATAAAAAAGATCAACTTAACAAGAGGTAGGTCCATTCAAAAGTCTGACGGCAGCAGGGAAGAAGCTGTTCTTGAGTCGGTTGGTACGTGACCTCAGATTTCTGTATCTTTTTCTCAATAGAAGAAGGTACAAGAGAGTATGTTCAGGGTGCGTGGGGTCCTTGATTATGCTGGCTGCTTTTCTGAGGTAGCGAAAAGTGTTGACGGAGTCAATGAATGGGAAGTTTATTTGCTTGATGGATTGGGCTATATTCACGATCCTTTGTAGTTTCTTGCAGTCTTGGGCAGAGCAGGAGCCATACCAAGCTGTGATACAACCAGAAAGAACTCTTATGGCTATGTTTTAAAGTGTGTCTTTCAATTTGAACTAATATAGAATGTTCTGGATAGGAGGCGAAGTGGGTGGGGATGGTGGTAGTCATTCTAACCTCTGCCCAAAGACCAGTCCATGTGATCTGGTTTTCAAGTGGAAAGAAACACAAACTGAAACCAGCTGAAAACTAATTTTCACACCTTGACATCGAAAAGGAGACAGCTGCTTTTTAGAGACCGAGATATGTGGAAGGAAAGAGGAAGAAACTAGCTGCTGCTGTGAGGAGCAAAGTTGTCTTTGTGTTAAAACTAAGTTAACTTCTTGTAAAAGTTGGTTTTCTATTTGAAAGAGAGGGGACAGGACTTTTGGAGATTTAAGCAACAAGGTGTGGTTGATGTGGGTATTGGTGCAGCACAATGGCACTGTGCATAGCACAGTGATTAGCACTGCTGCCTCACAGCGCAAGGGACTTGGGTTCAATTCCTGGCTTGGGTCACTGTCTGTGTGGAGTTTGCATATTCTCCTCGTATCTGTGTGGGTTTCCTCCAGGTGCTCCGTTTTCCTCCCACAATCCAAAGATGTGCAGATTAGGTGTATTGGCCGTGTTAAATTGTCCCTCAGTGTACCCAAATAGGTGCCGAGTGTGGCGACTAGAGGATTTTCACGGTAACTTCATTGCAGTGTGAATCTAAGCCTACTTGTGACTAATAAATTAACTTTAAACTTTTCTGCTGGTGAAAGTCAGTTCTGGAATCCTTGGTAACAATTTTCAAAGGACACTGGAAGATAAACCTGATGTGACAGGAAGAAGTGGACCAGTTGGAAGGTTTGGAATAGCTTAGGGCTTAATCTTATATTCTTACTCATCAGAGATATGGGTGATACGCAGCAAAAGAAGTTATAAGATATGTCACAGTTGCATGAAATAGTTAATACACAGTTTGGCATATCAGTTTGATCTGTGTTGATCTATGTTTAATACCGTAAAGGTCTTGAAACTGATCCTATGGTTATGTCTGTTTGTTGCTAGTAAATTCACCTCTTTTAATAAGTTACAGGTCTCTACAGGAATCGTTACAAGAGGGATTGCCACATAACTATGTCTGTGCTAATAATCTGTGATCTGTTGTTAGCTGGTCAGTGTTCAAAGTGTATGTCGTACAGTTGAATTTATATCCTGGAATTATTACACTCAAGTCTGTCTGCAATCTCAGGTCAATGTAAAAATCACTGTGGCACCATTTAAAGAAGAGCAAGGGGGATTTCCTGGTGTCCTGGCCAATATTAATTCATCATACATAGAACGAAGAACAGGTTATTAATCTCATTGCTGTTTTGAATATCATGTTGTGCTGGGACAGAAGCATTTGCATTGTGGTAATGTCACAACACCACTGGATTGGATTTTATGGGGTGGGCACAGATTGTTCACCCCATCAATTAAAAAAACAGTCAGAAACAGCAATAACCCACTGCAGTCAGGAACAAGGGAAGTATAGGACTGCCACACCTCATTCAGAAAAAGTCTTGTCCTCAGCTGCTGTCAGCCAATTTGATTAGCCAGAAGCTCTTGCAGTCATAGTTGTGCCAGAACTCAGTAGTGGGTACTGCTGGGACTGCAAGAAGGCCTTAGCTGTAGGCCCCAATGGATCCTGGACTACCAGATGTTAGCAGGGAGGGATTGGAAGACTGGGGATGTGAGTTTTGCAGTGCAGGCGGGAAGGAAGAGGAGTTGCAATCATCAGTGGGTGGGGGGAGAAGGGGACAATGAGCTAGGAGCACCTCCTCTTCAGAGATAGTTTCGCTCTTCCTTCCCACCCTATAAAAACAATTTTTTGAAAGAATGGGCTGCCCACTCCCATTTGCCTATCTAAGCCAGCTGTGTAATGGTGTGGGCAGCATAACATTGATGTCAATTGGCTTATAAACCAGCTCAATTGACCTTTAATTATTTATTTATATATGGTGATAAGCTTTAAGTATTGCCAGTCAACTGAAATGGGACTGAAAAATAATTATTATATATAGTGTCATTCCTTTGGGTTTTGATTGATCTTGTAGAATTAAAATGTTTAAAGTTTAGTCTTTTTCTTTGAAAGTCTCCTTTTCCCTTTGTCTCTTTTTATTTCTTTCTCTTAATCTAAATTTTTTCCTTCACTTTATCATTCTATACTTGACATTGAATGAATCTATTTTAATTTAATTTTCCTTCCTTACCCCTAATTTTAAAACCCTTCAAGCTGATTGGTTAAGGAGATATAGAAGATAGGAGCAGGAGGAGGCCATTTGGCCCTTCGAGCCTGCTCCACCATTCATTACAATCATGGCTGATCGTCCACCTCAATAGCCTAATCTGCTTACTCCCCATAACCTTTGGTCCCATTCACCCCAAGTGCTATATCTAACTGTCTCTTGAATACATTCAATATTTTGGCGTCAACTACTTCCTGTTATAATGAATTCCATAGGCTCATTAGTCTTTGGGTGAAGAAATATCTCCTCACCTCTGTCCAAAATGATCTATCCCAAATCCTCAAACTGTGACC
This sequence comes from Carcharhinus amblyrhynchos, assembly GCF_965287045.1. Lineage (NCBI taxonomy): Eukaryota > Metazoa > Chordata > Chondrichthyes > Carcharhiniformes > Carcharhinidae > Carcharhinus > Carcharhinus amblyrhynchos. The sequence goes on along the minus strand of NC_137331.1, from coordinate 79,465,814 downwards.
CCTGATTCTGGGCTCTCCCACCATTGGGACTATCCTCCCTGCATCTACCCTATCGTCCTGTTAGAATAAGTCTCTATGAGATCCCTCCTCATTCGTCTGAACTCCAGCAAAAATAATCCTAACCTAATCAATCTCTCCCCATACATCAGTCCCGCCATCCCCAGAATCAGTTGGTTGCCCTGTTCACTCTGAGATATCCAGTTTTACTCACTGTACTGTTATCATATCTGTTATATATTTAAGTGGTTATATCATTGCTTTAAGAGCTGGTCAGTGGATTTGATGGTGATGTTACTAGGGTGTTTCACAAGCTGCTATTTATTTTCATTTTCTGTTCTGTGTAGAGGACATCTCTTTCAATAAACCTGTTAGGCCCTATTTGACCATTTTGATTCTAAGTGCTGGGCGGACTTGAAACTGGGAGAGTTTCAGATCCAACTTTTAGACCTGTTCTCAGGCGCCGCCATACGCACTCTGCCTGCAAAAATATCAGCAATTCTAAATTGCACTGCACAAGTGTGTCACATTGAATCTACAGGTGCAAACCAAGTCTTTTTCTTTTTGTTTGAAGCCCACAACCTCTAACATTGGACATTACAATATCACACCTTCATCAACTTGCCATGCAAAAAATTAGAAAGCCTAAACATACAAGGGGAAGTCCCTTATTATAATTGGTTAATGGTGATTACTGTTAGATTCTGTTCTACAGCAAATGATGGGCCAAATTTTCCAGATTTAATTTGAAGATACTCTACTTCAAGTGTAAGCCATACCCTCTAGGTCTGCAGTTATGGTCAGGTTAAAGTACCTTGTCACAATGTACATTATCCTTTAAAGGCTCTTTTAAGAGTAAAACAAAAAGGCGATCATATCAACTCTCAAACTCCTATTTTCCTTGAGAACATGCAAAATTATTTAAAAGCTCATCATAATCAACTTCCTCCATCCCCTCAATCATTCTGGACGCCCTCTGCCGTATCTTTCCAATATATTTTCTTTTTTGAGGCAACCAGCACCATTCAAGTATCTCACATCCAGCTATACCAAAGATTTATAAAGTGGCAAATCATGTCACTACTTCAGCTTAACATTGATGTTTTAACTCATCCCAACATCTAATTTTCTTTATTTAGTGCCACTGAGCATTCTTCTAATATCTTTCATTTATTCATAGAATCATAAAATCCCTACAGCGCAGAAGGAAGCCACTGGGTCCATTAAGTCTGTCCCGACCACAATCCCACCCAGCCCCCACACCCTCAACCCCACACATTTACTCTGCCAGCCACCCTGACACCAAGTGGTAATTTAGCATGGTCAATCCATCTGACCTGCACATCTTTGGATGTATTATTATTCAGAATGCACAAATGTTTCTTTCTTCCACGCATGTTATTTTCTTACCAGTTAAGCAAAAGTACCTTCCTGGATGCTTTGACCTCATGGGAAACACTTTGTAATTCCTTGCATTGAATTTCATATACCACCGTATAACTAAATTCATCTTATTGCTAACATCAGAAACATCCAGTAACCACAGAAACATGATGATAGTGAGTCATTGTGTTCCACTATGTGATTATATTCCTTCATTTACTGGGCATTATCTCTACGGGAAATAAACTGAGACCTTCAAATCTATATAATCAAACTTCTACTATTTTTGGTGATGTCAATGCAGACCATGAGCCTTGATTTTTAACCTGGACCAGCTGTGAGGATATGGCAGGAAGTGATTAAAATTGCAGTATTTAGTACCTGTTCGCATGCAATCCTGCTCACTGCCATTTTAACCATACAATTTTCAGAGGTGGAGGAGGCATCCACAGCAGGCACATGGGACCTCATGAAGATAATAAAATGGTCATCCTATGACAAAGTTAGGACTGCAGAGCAAAAAATGCAGTAGTTCCATCCAGCACACCCTCCCTTTCAATAGCATTTGTTGCAAGTAGATTGGGCCTAACGGCCTGAAAAATTCAATAATCTTTAATTTATTTTAATTTTCTTGACCATGAAGGAGCAGAGGTGCTCCTACAGGTTCCACAAAAAAAACTGGTGCCTCATCTGACCTGCGTTCCCTCATTTAAGCTCCATTTAGCACTTTTCTAACAGCCAACAAATTGTTTACTTGGGCCCACTGCAGTGGTCTTAGGTCTGGAAATTGTGTTCCTACTTGCTGGCCTTTTACTCCTACCTGCTAGGTTTGGATGTGAGATTGATGGAGCCATGCGGATGAGACTAGGATTATGTATGCTTAGCTTAGTGCCCAGGCCCATAAAATGATTATGTAAGTGGAAGTTTGTTTACACAAGTCGAGAGAACTGCTGACTTTGCTTGACTGACATCATTATGTGATATTCTGTGATTTCTTTTGTCAATGTTTCAATGTTTATTTGCTCACGATTAAGATATAGGCTTCTGTTAGTAATACTTTTATGGTCTCTTTGATTGAAAATTTTAAAGGGTTGGATATAAACCAGTTTTAGTGGATTTTTTTTTCCAAAATGATTTCACACATGCCATTGATACTATAGGGTTAATTGGTTCTATACATTTTATATACTGGATGAATGGGCACAGAACAACATGAATTGGCATTGAGGGTAAGAGGGACACTGGGGATGGTTAGAGGATGGTATGCTTTGTCAGTAGACTATGGAAATAGCATGAGTAGTGCATAGGGTGGTAATGGGGTGTAAGACTGGAGTGCCTAAAATGTGACCAGACAAATGCATAAAGTCCCAGAGAATACAGACAAACGTCGGCATTCAACCATGACTGCTTCCAATCTGCTTCTGGGACGGCAGGTCAGTCTTTATCTTTCACCCACCCCACCTCCATTTCAAAGAAAAAGCTCCTGGGGTCTGCCTATGGTAGGTACCAGGGGAGTGGCTACATGTGCATGGAAGGGGCGAGGGAAGTTTGGAGGGAGTATAAAGCAACATGGGGTGGGTGGGAAATCAGGGAGGGGTGAAAGTTTGCAGGTCTGATGTTTGTCACTACAGCTGGGCCATATCCCAGTAAACAGAGGTGGGCATTCTAGCTTGCCAACTTGATCATCTGTCCACCTCTGTTGCCACCTTGAGCTTGCCTCTGAAGGTGACTCTATCTCGCCTCTGCCTCCCTATCATGTGAAAATATAAGAGACTTTTCTGCCTCCTGACAAAAACTTCACCTGAACCAATGATTTGATTTGATTTATTATCGTCACATATACCAAGACACAGATATGCAAAGTTATCTGTCCGATGATTCTGAATTGAAAATAAATGACAAAAGTACTATTTTCTCTTTACATGTAATCTGATTGTTTCAGTCATTGCAAGATACTAATCTCTGGTGGTTTTCTAAAGGCACTGGCACAATCTGCACAAAAGCTAATGATATCAGTCTCTATTTGTAGATTGCTGGTTCTCCAATACGAACAACGATAAAGCAAATCACTGCTTAGAAGTATCATGATTTGTTTTCCAACATATCATCCTTCTCTCTCCAAGCTAATAACAGTAATAAATGAGGATAAAAATCACCATTGTGGTGTAACTATTTGTAGTGTTATGTTAATTGTATTCTAGATACTCTATATTTGTCAGGTAAATATTCCAAGGTTACAGTTTTTATGATTTTTAATTTCCCCTTGTGTCTTGTGATTATGCTTTAGACTAACAATGTGTGAATAATCTTTTAGCAGTCATTGATTAGTAGCAAGTCATTTGGAAAGACAGGGCTTGATTAGGAGTGGTCAGCACAGCTTTGTGCATGGGAGATCATGCCTTACAAATTGGTTAGAGTTCTTTGATGAAGTGAGCAGGAAGGTTGATGAGGGCAGGGTGGTAGACAAGGACTTCAGTAAGACTTGTGATGAAGTTCCACATGATAGGCTGCTCTGGAAGATTAGATGACATGGAATCCAGGGAGAGCTTCCAAATTGGATATACAATTGGCTTGATGGCTGGAGGCCTGTGACTAGTGTTGTGCCTCAGATATCAGTGCTGGGCCCATTGCTGTTTGGTATCTATATCAATGATTTAGGTGAGAATGTACAAGGCATGATCAGTAACTTTGCAGATGATAATAAAATAGGTGGTATTGTCGACAGTAAGGAATGTTATCAAAAATTGCGACAGGATCTTGATCATCTGGGGAAGTGGATCAAGAATGGCAAATGGTGATCAATACAGATAAGTGTGAAGTGTTGCATTTTGGAAAGTCAAATCAAGGTAGGACTTTCACGGTGAATGGTAGGACCTTAGGGAATATCATGAAACAGAAGGACCTTGGAGTTCAGGTGGATGGTTTTCTAAAGGCGGAGTCACAGGTAGATAGGGCAGTGAAGAAGGCTTTTGGCATGTTGGCCTTCATCAGTCAGGGCATTGAGTATAGAAGTTGGGAAGTTATGTTGCAATTGTATAGGATATTAGTGAGGCCGTACTTGGAATATTTTGTTCAGTTTTGGTCACCTTGCTACAGGAAAGATGTTATTAAACTGGAGAGAGTGCCAAAGTGATTTACAAGAATGTTGCCAGGACTCAAGGGATGAGTTATAGGGAGAGTTTGGACAGGCTAGGACATTTTTCATTGCAGAGTAGATAACTGAGGCATGATCTTAAAGAGGTATATAAGATCATCAGAGGCATGGATAGGGTGAATACACGCAATCTTTTTTCCAGTGTTGGGAAATCAAAAACTAGAGACGTAAGTTTTAAGTCAAGAGGGGAAAAAATTAATGGTAACCTGAGGGACAACATTTTTAGACAGAAGGTGGTACGTATGTGGAATGAGCTACCGGAGAAAATGGTTGAGACAGGGACATTGACAACATGTAAAAGGCATTCAGGCAGATACATGAATAGGGAAGGTTTAGAGGGATATGGGCCAAAGGCAGGCAAATGGGGTTAGCTTAGATGGGCATTTTGGCCGACATGGACCAGTTTGGGCCAAAAGGCCTGTCTCCATTGCGTAGATTCTATGATTCCATGATTATGCAAACTCATAACCTCCTTCTCCTACATATCAATCCAGACAGATCTAGTTTATTAGGCTATATATTCTGCTCATGTAGAAATACATTTGTTTTGGAGTTTATTCTGTTTGTACTAGTCTCAGTCGTGACCTGGAATATCCAAGGGTGGATATCCAACTCTACAATTACGCCTGGATTGTATCCCCAGCCAAGTAATTTCACGATTACGATGCCATCTGAGGAAGATAAGATGGCAATATATAATGTATCGCGCTGCTATTATACAGTATATGCCTCCATGATACTAGGTGAGAATATACTAAAGTTAAAAACAGAGCAAGAAGGATGTCTGCTGGATAGAGGAAACACACCAGCAAACATTTAAAACTCCATCATTACTGAAAAGCCAATTGTGATCTCCTCAAGGATAGCCTGCTGTCTTACATTGGACTTGTGAGATTCCCATCCAAAATTCCACTCCCAACTATATAAACATATGAATTAGGCCACTCAGTTCCTTGCACCTAGTCTGCGATTCAATAAGATCATAGTTCAACCCCACATCCCACCTATCCCCAATAACCTTTCACGCCTTTCATAGAGTCATAGAATCTACAGTGCAGAAGGAGGCCAATTGGTCCATCAAGCCTACTTCAACAACAATTCCATCCAGGTCCTATCCCTGTAACCCCATATATTCACCCTCATAATCCACCTGACACTAAGGGGCAATTTAACATGGCCAATCAGCCTAACTCGCACATCTTTGGAGTGTGGGAGGAAACCAGACACCTGGAAGAAACCTTCACAAACACAGGGAAAATGTGCAAACTCCACACAGAAAGTCACTCAAGGCCGAAATTGAACCCGGGTCCCTGACGCTGTGAGGCAGCAGTGCTAACCACTGTGCCATCGTGGTGTCCAAATTGTTAATCAAAAATCTATCTCACTCAATCTTAAAAATATTCAAAGATTCTGCTTCCATCATCTTTTGAGGAAGAGATTCCAGAGACTCATGAACCTCTGAGAGAAACAAATTCTCATCTCTGTCTTAAATGAGTGACTCTTTATCCTTGATGTGGCGATGCCAACATTGGACTGGAGTGGGCGCAGTAAGAAGTCTCACAACACCAGGTTAAAATCCAACAGGTTTATTTGGTATCACAAGCCCAACTTGGTATCACATAAACCCAACTCTCTACTCACCTGATGAATGGGCAGCACTCTGAAAGCTCGTGATACCAAATAAACCGGTTGGACTTTAACCTGATGTTGTGAAACCTTTATCTTTGTATAATGATCCCTAGATTTAGATTCTCCTCAACAGGAAACATTCTCTCCACATCCATCCTGTCAATACTCCTCAGTATCTTAAAGATCAAGTCATCTTTTATTCTGAAACACCCTAATGGATGCAAACCTATCCTCTCCAACCTTCGCGCTCCTTTGTTGCATACCTCTCACTATTTGTCTTAGTGAATTGTGTGTTCCATAAACTGTGGCTGGGATTTTCCAGTTGTCCTGCTGCGGGTTTTCTGCAACGAGTCATTAGCCCTCAGCAGGATCTCTGATCCCACCAAGCTTTTGCATGGCTCATCTATCTGGTTGTGGGGGTGGGGGGGTGGGGGGGGGGGTGGTGGGGAGGTGGGGGGTGCGTATCTTACAGTTTTTTTAGATAGAAAACTGTTAACTTTGCTACTACCTTGTGGGTGCTACAACTTACAGTTAACCCTTGTGAACTATGTTGCAGTGTTATAATAATACATTCAAAGTTGCATAAGCTTACTTAGGGTTACTGGAAACCATCCAGCTTTTTTTTCCTTCACTGGGTCAGAGTCCCATGAATTCTAGAAACTCCTTTTTTAAAGTTTAAAGTTTATATATTTGTCACAAGTAAGGCTTATATTAACACTGCAATGAAGTTACTATGAAATTCCCTTAGTCGCCACACTCCGGCGCCTGTTTGGGTCAATGTATCTAACACTCACGTCTTTCAAACTGTGGAAGGAAACCAGACCATCCAGAGGAAACCCACACAGACACGTGGAGAACGTGCAAACTCCACACAGACAGTGACCCAAGCTGGGAATTGCGCCCAGGTCCCTGGTGCTGTGAGGCAGCTGTGCTAACCACTGTGCCTTCATGCCGCCCCATTTGTTGGGTGGGATTCTCCGGCCTCATCTACGGTGGGACCCATTGTGAGCAAGAATGGAAAATTTCCACTCCAGTCAAAACTCCATTCACTGTCAGTGGCCCCGGAGAATCCCAGCCGTGAAAAAGGATGGAAGATTTCAGCCAGAATCTCTGCTATCCCCGGCATGCTGGTTTAACCTCTGCTTTGACAAAATAATAACCTCCAAAGAGGGGGACTGTGCTTTGTTGCGCATTCCCATCTCTCGTCCAGCAAGACTCCCAAGAATCCTCAGTAAATGAGTGAGCATCCTCCCCATATTCCTGCTTCCAGACATTTTTTTGTTGCATGTGGCTCTGGCAGCCTTTCCTACAGCTGGCTACTATTCTTTTAACTTGGGCAACAACAATTTCCTTCCTTTCAATAGTGAGACACAGGTTTGCCAGATTTCATGCCTCCCAATCAATCAAGCTGAACACCAGATTCTCTGCAGGGAGCCTTGTACAATTAAGAGGACGGGTTAGCTATGCAACATTCATGAGATCAATTGCCTTTGATACTAGTAATGCCAGCCAAGTGCAGTTTTGATTCTGCAAAAAACACAGGGGTCAAAACAATACTTTTTCTGAGGGCTCTTTTTTGAGATTGTAGTCCCCAAAGGTCAAAAATTGGCCCTTGAAAGCTTTTTGAGATTGTTTTTGAGGGACTATTTTTCATCTTTGGTACATTTTGGTTTTTCTGGGGTCTTTTTCATTCTAACTAACCCCTTTATTAAGATATTCAGTCACAAAGGAACATTATCTTCTATATTGTGTTGATTTCTTTTAGGGTTTCTTCCTTTAGAAAGATAATGTAGCGCAAAGTTTAAATTTATTTATGAATGTCACAAGCAAGCTGACATTAACACTGTGATGAAGTTACTGTCAAAATCCCCTTGTCGCCACACTCCAGCACCTGTTCAGCTACACTGAGGGAGAATTTAACATGTCCAATGCACCTAACTAGCACGTCTTTCAGACAGTGGAAGGAAACCAGAGCACCCAGAGGAAATCCACACAAACATGGGGAAATTGTGCAAATTCCACACAGACAGTGACCCAAGGCATGAATCGAACCCAGGTCCCTGGCGCTGTGAGGCAGTAGTGCTGACCATTGTGCCATCTTACAGCTACAAACATCAAAGTCTGTGTGTTTGTGTGTGTGTGTGTGTGTGTGTGTGTGTATAAATGTACATAATATATCAAGTTAAAGCTTTTAACTTGCAATCTCTGAGCCAGGTTCTGATATTCAGCTTTCTATAAACTTGTTTTATAAATAAGATTTCTTTTTGATTTATTGCACATAAATCTCCCCTACTCCATTTACAAAATGAAAATTCTAACTACTTGGCACAAAGTAAGTTATTGGGAATCAGTCTCACATCTGCAGTTCCATTTAAAAATTACCTGCCAGCAATTGGATTCTCCAGCAATCTTTGGTTTTGTTCTTCCAATTTCAAGTTTCTTTACCGTCAATACTTCTGTTTAAAATGAGTGCTAAAGAACATGAAAAGATATTGACTTCCAAGGGTCCATTCATCCGTACTTTAATGAGACTTAAATGTGACCAAAGGAATGTTAATGGTGATTGTCTGTACCCATATTAAAAATAAGGAATATGTGTTTATTCTCAAAAGGAACTGGTTGGGGATAGTAATCAATCATTATTGAAATTGAAAATAAAAGGAACTCAGGTAGAACTAGCTCCAAGCAATCATAAAACTACCATTTGAATATTAACAACTTCTTCCCTTTTTACAAAAGATTTACTGTTAATATTTCAAAGGGATTTTTTGTAGCATTAGCTTTGGGAAGCGTAAGTATGTTTAAGTTTATGTTTACCGAACAGCGGCTCCTTTATAGAGACCGGGACCATCTTCCATTAACTAACAGTTCCTTTATAAGAACATAAGAACATAAGAAATAGGAGCAGGAGTAGGCCATCCAGCCCTTCGAGCTGCCCCGCCATTCAATAAGATCATGGCTGATCTGTCGCTGCTCAGTTCCACTTTCCCGCCCTCTCCCCATAACCCTTAATCCCCTCTCCTATCAAAAACCCATCAACCCGTGTCTTAAAAATATTTAGCGAGGCAGCCTCCACCACTTCAACGGGCAGAGAATTCCAGGGATTCACCACCCTTTGAGTGAAGAAGTTCCTCCTCAACTCCGTTCTAAACCGCCCCCCTTTTATCTTGAGGCTGTGCCCCCTAGTCCTACTGTCTTTTTTGAGCGGGAAGAGTCTCTCCACCTCTATCCTATCCATCCCATTCATCATCTTATACGTCTCAATGAGATCTCCCCTCATTCTTCTAAACTCTAACGAGTACAAGCCCAGTTTATTCAGCCTCTCCTCATAGCTCAACCCCCTCAACTCCGGTATCAGCCTAGTAAACCTCCTCTGCACTCCCTCCAAGGCCAAAATATCTTTGCGCAGGTGCAGCGCCCAAAAATGCACACAGTACTCCAGCTGTGGCCTCACCAATGCCCTATACAGCTGCAACAGATGAGCAACAAATCCTGATCCCCAACCCTCCTGTTAACTGGCACTTCTGAAAATGTTCTCCATTTCTCACATCCCTCCTGCAAACTCATCCAGACTGTCACTGTGAAGAATTGACAATTCAACCAAGAAGCTAGGCATTGTCTGTACAGTTGGAAGTCAGGTCCAGGCTAGCATCAGGCTGAGTGGCAGCTCCCCCAGGCTCTACTGCCTCCTCTTTAGCTGCAACATTGCTGGAAGGGGCCAAGAAGACATTCTTAATATGGGCTGCTCTTTCAGGACTACTTCCAGTTTTGTTACTGCATTTCCCAGCTAACTCCTCTCCTCTTTTACTCACTTCCTTCTCCACAGCCTTCTCTCAACATGATGAGTAATGGCCAGAAGTCTCCTGCATGGCAGCTTATATATTTATGAACCTGTACCATGTAGACAAATGTACATAGATTGTCAGCCATAAAAATTTAATCTATAAAATGAACATATGCAACAGGATATAGAGTATTTTAAGGTTAAGAGATGGGTCCGGTGTGACCTCTCATCTTATTCTGTGATATTCATGTGAGTTTATGTGTCCAGCCAGCAAATAACAACAGCAACATATATTCATATAGTACCTTTAATGTAACAAAACATCCCAAAATACCTTCAGAGGGGCATTGCAAAACAAAATACGGCACCAAGCCACAGGTGACCAAAGGCCTGGTCAAAGAGGTTTTAAGAAGCATCTAAAAGGAGGAAGGCAAAATAGAGATGCAGATAATCAGAGAAGGGAATTGAAATACAATTAATATACAACTAAAAAGAAATCAGCAAGATGAAATGTGCCAGAACAAAAAAAAAGAAATGTAGGCAGCAAAAAATGCATTGAAGAACGTGAGTCAGGAAAGAGAGATTCTACCATGAATATATTCAGAAATGAATTCAACTATGAATATGTCTTTATTTCAATCTTCATAAGATGTAATGTGTTAGTTAGGTAATCAAAAGGGGGGCTGCAAGTTTAATTATCGGATGTAGTTTTGAAGACTTTGACTTTTCATTCTTTTACATTAAAATGTACCTTAAAGACTTCACAAACGATTCACAACTGTAATATCCCACTTTTTTGAAAAGCTGGTTTCAAAAATGTTTTGTATGATTATTGCCAGCATTAGCAAAGAGCTGAGAATATTGTGTAACTCAGATATCTAACTTCATTTGTGATGCTAAGTAAGATTATCAACTTGAGTTGTCAAACTGCTTGAAATGCCTTTACATCAAGAGCTTAGGAAACTGGAAGACTATTAAAAGTTTAAACTTATTTTCCACATTTTACATAGTCATCGTAACAAGGTGGTTCGCTTTGTTTAAAATATATAAAATGGTATTTTTGTACAAATAGGATAGGCACAAAAATGCAATGTAGCATTTATTAATTTCTTGAAACATGGTGATTCCAACAAGGCAACATTTATTTCCAAACGCGCTGTGCTAAGAAAGTTAGTAAAAAGTCTGACAACACCAGGTTTTAGTCCAACCTATTTATTTGATAATATTCTCACAAGCTTTCGAGGGGACAGCCTCTTCGTCAGGTGAATGGAGAGTTCTGGCCTCAGACAGAGCATATAAAGCACAGACATATAAAGCTCTGTCTGAGGCCAGAACTCTCCATTCACCTGACGAAGAGGCTGTCCCCTCGAAAGCTTGTGAGAATATTATCAAATAAATAGGTTGGACTAAAACCTGGTGTTGTCAGACTTTTTACTGTGTTTACGCCAGTCCAACGCCGGCATACCCACACTAAGAAAGTTAGACAGCCATGTAGTGTGGAACTTGTATCAGCCAGGAGGCAGTGGGTCACACAGTAGCAGAGTGGTTAGCACTACTACTTCACAGCACCAGTGATCCGGGTTCAATTCCCAACTTGGGTCACTGTCTGTGTGGAGTTTGCATGTTTTTACTGTGTCTGCGTGGGTTTCCTCCAGGTACTCTGGTTTCCTCCCCACATTCTGGTTAGGTGTATTGACCCAGACAGGCAGCAGATTGTGGGGATAGGCCTGGGTGGGATTGTTGTCGGCGCAGGCTCGATGGGCTGAATGGCCTCCTTCTGCATTGTACGGATTCTATGAAAGTAGTGATTTGCTGGAAAGCAATTGCATAATTCCTGGGGAAATTAATCATGTATTGTAAACAGGAATTAAATACAATTCAAGTAAGTAAAACATTGACAGTAAGGAAATTATTGGAACGAAAACATGACAGATCTCTAGGATCTGAGAGTTTCTATCCGAAGGTGTTAAAGGTAATAGAGCAGCACATTGTAAATTCCCTAATTATAATCTTTCAGAGTCCCCTAGATTCAGGAGTTGTACCCCCTGGATTGGAAAATTGCTCATCTACCACTCATCTGATGAAGGAGCAGCGCTCCGAAAGCGTGTACTACCAAATAAACCTGTTGGACTTTAATCTGGTGTTGTGAGACTTCTTACTGCGACCACTGCAGTTCAATGCCGGCATCTCCACATATGGAGTTAGACCACAGATCCGCCATGATCTCACTGAATGGTGGAGTAGGCTTGCTGGACTGAATGGCCTACTCCTGTCCCCATTAGGTGAGCTGACTTTGAACATTTGGTTGCTTGAATTAAAACAAACGTCTTAGTTTAATTTTATAGCACAGTTAAAAAAATAAACGCAGGAGTATTGTACTGGAAGATAGAGAGTGCAAGCTCATCTATTTTACATCACTGTTTATGAGACTGGTTACAATTTGGTGGCAACACAATAAGATAAAGAGGCCATCAATTTATTTTTGATTTTATGTCAACCTGGTGTACGTATTTCTTCTGAAAGCAAAACAAAATAATTTATTAATAAAATGTCTGAATTCAATGAATATTATTTGTTGACATTCTGACAGCCAAACAGACAAAAGTATATTTGTAATTCTATTTACAGATTGTGGTAGAAATGCTGAAAAAGGTGGCTGATGAAGTGTGTTACGGTAATGTTACACAATTTTTGTTGTAACCATTGCTGTCTATAGCTATTCATTTCATTATACAAATACTTACTCAACTCATTTTCCCTTTGTCAATAAATGGTAAGCTTTAACTAGAAAATCGTAAAGATTTCAGTTACAAGGACATTGTAGAAATACAGGCACTTGGGAATGGAGGTTACTGCAAAAACTAGTATAAAAGAGAATTTTGTTCATTCGAAAATTACTGCTCATTAGCTTATATTCATTCATATACTGCTAATTAGCTTAAATGTTTGAATATGAACAATGTTACAGATGGGGATGGGCGGGGGGGGTGCAGCACGGTGACTCTGTGGTTAGCACAGCTGCCTCACAGCGCCAAGGACCTGGATTCAATTCCTGGCCTTGGTCACTGTTGTGCAGAGTCTACACTTTCTCACCATTTCTGCGTGGGTTTCCTCCTAGTTCTCCAATTTTCTCCCACAGTGCCAAAGATGTGCATGTTAGGTGCATTGACCATGCTAAAATTCTCCCTCAGTGTATCCAAACAGGCACCACAGTGTGGCAACCAGGGGATTGTCACAGTAACTTCAGTGAGGTGTTAATGTAATCCTATTTGTGATACTAATAAATAAACTTTAAACTTTAATATAAACAGTCCCAAATTCTCCTTTCACCACCCATCTGTCAACAGAAAAGTATTTTAAATTTAATTTTCCCCTTGATAAAAAGTGCTATTTTCCCAACCCCTCAGTTTAGGCATGTTCCTATTTCTATTAACAAACACTGAGATATAGTAAACTCAGAACGTTAGTTTATTTGCATATACTCAAATACTGGAGGAAGGTCGCAATGTTGTCTCCTTTTCACTCATACTGGGCAATGACCAGAACAAATCCATCCAAAGGATCAGCGGGCAACACACCCCTGCCAATTCCAGCAGCCCTGATGTCATATTATACTCTAATGAGCATTGATTGGCATAAAGGGGAACTTCTGCCCTCACTCGGGATGATGTCCTGTCTTGGAGAGCTGCTGGTCGATCAGATTAGCTGGTATCTCTCCAGTCCCACCAAGCTCAAAGCTGCAGTGGCTGGAGGTGGCACTGCAGGGAGCTGGCTGGATCAGGACTGGGGACATACAGGACAAGTTAATGGCATGGATCCCAGAGCAGGGTGGGTATGGAGCTTTTGGGGAGTTGCAAGAAGGGTGATCGGGATAGGCCAGGAGAGTGTGATGTAAGTGAAGGGAAGTCTGGAAGTCACCAGGCCTTAATGGATGGTGCCCTAAACCAAATGCCTAAGTCTTTCCCATCTGAGATTAAACTTTGTTTTTTTTTTGGCCTTCCATCCCTGAACAATCATCCTCTGGTCAGCCTAAAAATTGAGGTTGGATGGGAAAAGTCTCTTACGTAGCTGTTAAGTGGCTAGTTAATGGTCTTAACCTGGGCAAGGGCGGGCTTCCCATCCGAGGCGCTGCCCATCCCAGTGAAAATTCATAACTAGGTTGGGAACCCAGAGGGAATCCTGTCCAGGTATTTTCACACTCCCCCCATTCCCTGCCTCAGAACCCATGGAGTGAAGAGTATAAAATCCTGGACATTGTTTTCCGTGTATTTCACAGAGGTCGGCAGGCTGCAAACTGAATATTCTCTTTTCCAGTAGAGATAACTTCCATGATGAGATGGGCATATATAGATGAATGAGTCATGTAGATTATGGTATCGAAGTTCAGAACTTCCAGTAGAAACAGCATAGACAGGAGCAGGTGTTCAAATCTGGACAGAATCCTTTTCCTGAGCTGTTTCTTGGTAGTTGGGAGGTGACAGACTAGTTTGCAGTACAGAAAGAAAGTATAAGTGGTTCTTCCAGCTAGCCAGGGGTTATAATGACAGGGGGATGGGGTGGGGTCATGTCACGTGACTCTCATCTCCACTTTGGCTTTCACAAGGTTGGGTATTTTACTTTGTCTGGGTTCCTGTGCTGGTTTTTGTTCTAAGCATTAAAAATTTGAAAGGCAATTTGTGTGTATTTTTTATTAGACTCTGGTATCCAGGCCTGGCTTATGAAACATAGATAGCCTTTGCATGGTTTCCTTGGTCTCTGCAGCCCACAGAGTCACGAACAATTCTTCAGGGATAACAATTTGCTTCTCTGATACTGCCAGAAAGTTTCATCTGTTTGAAAGTCACAGCCAAACATGACTTCAGTCAAGAACAAAGAAAAGTACAACACAGGAACAGGCCCTTTAGCCTTCCAAGCCTGGGCTGATCATGATTCCTGCCTAAACTAAAACTGTATGCACTTATGGAATCCGTATCCTCCCATTCCCATTCTATTCACCCAGATGCCCCTTAAATGCCGCTATCACACCTGTTCCCAACACCTTCCGGGCAGTGCATTCCAGACATTCACCACCCTCAGTATAAAAAAACTTGCTTTGCACATCTCCTCTAAACTTTTCCCCACACACCTTAAACCTATGAGAGGCGACCTGATAGAAGTTTACAAAATGTTGAGAGGAATAGATAGGGTGGACTCTCAGAGGCTATTTCCCCAGGTTGAAATGGTTGCTACGAGAGGACACAGATTTAAGGTGCGGGGAGGGAGGTTCAGAAGTGATGTTAGGGGTAAGTTTTTCACTCAGAGGGTGGTGAGTGAATGGAATCGGCTGCCGTCAGTGGTGGTGGAGGCGAACTCGCTGGGGTCTTTTAAAAGACTTCTGGATGAGTATATGGGGTTTAATGAGATTGAGGGTTATAGATAGGTCTGTAGGTTGGTAGGTGTTGATGTGATCGGCGCAACTCGTGGGCCGAAGGGCCTGTTTGTGCTGTAGTGTTCTATGTTCTATGTTCAATGTTCTATCTAGGAAAAAGCATCTGACTATCCACTCTGTCCATGCCACTCATAATCTTGTAAACCTCTATCAGGTTGCCAGTCAACCTCCATCGTTCCCGTGAGAACAAACTGAGTTTATCCAAATTCTCTTCATAGCTAATACCCTCCAGACCAGGCAATACCCTGGTAAATCTTTTCTGTACCTTCTCCAAAGCATCCACTTCCTTTTGGTAGTGGAGCGACCAGAATTGGACACAATATTCCAAATGAGGCCTAACTAAGGTTTTGTACAGCTGTAGCATGACCTGCCAATTTTTATACTCAAGTCATTTTAAAGTAAGTTGGCAAACCCTCGGATATGTTATTTATTATTAATAGTCATTTTAAAGTCTTTATTCACTTTTTAAAATTTTAGAAGTTAGCCATGAGGAAATCTATCAATCTTACAAAGAAACAGTGTGAGGTCTCAACTCAATTATCACAGCCAGAAAGCTGAAGTCTTGTTTTCCCAGATGACTCAGCAAGTCATACAAACCAGAAAATCTCAAACTTGATCCTTGATCTGTGCTGTGAACTGGCCTCAGTATGATCAGCAGGTTTAACCAGTGCGTCCGGCCACTCTAGGCAAGAAACGGGATAAAGTAGTCAGCAGCAGTTGGCTGTGATTGCTATTCACTAATTCATGCTGAAAAGTGTATGTACAAATGTGGAAATGTCAAAGAAAGACAGGATGATGCTCACTGTGATGTTCTCCAAAGCTTGCCAGCACTCAATCTCATGGTCCACACATAAAGAATGGCTACTTTAGCTATTGCATTGGTGTCCTGCTGACACATGTGGAACCAATAGCTTCAGAGAGGTATGAGTAAAGCAGGGAAATGAACAAAATCCTACTTAAAGGGGAATTCTCAGCACTAGACTCTATTTTGTTTTATCATTTAAAGTATATTTTCCTTGCTTAATTGAACTCTTCCATCATTATAAACCAATTCCTCACTCAGAAATGGATTCCCAACTCAATATTAATGCTACATGTCATAGAGTCATAGAGGTTTACAGCATGGAAACGGGCCCTTCGGCCCAACTTGTCCATGCTGCTCTTTTTTTTAAAAACCCGTAAGCTAATCCAATTGCCCGCATTTGGCCCATAACCCTCTATACCCATCGTACCCATGTACCCATCGTACCCATGCTTTTTAAAAGACAAAATTTTACCCATCTTTACTACTACCCCTGGCACCTTGTTCCAGACACTAGCCGTCCTTTGTATCAGTCAGGTATTAATGCTACTGAAAGTAGGAAGCAGAAAATTGGGAGAATTTACTTCCAGGGTAAGCAGTTGAGGCAGAAACATCAGCATTCAAGATTTCATAGATGCATGAAGAAAAATTAATAAAAGGGGCATGAGAACAGAGCAATGAACATGGTTCAGATTAATAGCTCATATGGAGTATAAAAATGGGCACAAATTGACTGGTACAAATGGCCTGTTCTGTGTTGTAACTAGTATGTACATAGCTCTATGCCAGATCAATCCTAAGTTTCATGAATATGGATACAAAATATTGCACGAACTACACACATCATTGATTAATGGAATAATCGACCCAATTTTGAGCACCTTACTTTAAGAACAGTATTAAGGTGATTAACAGGGTGAAGAAGAGATTCACCCAGATGATGCTAGTAATGATAGCATTTAGTTATCAGGAAAGTCTAGAGAAACCAGGGCTGTGTTCATTAAAGTGGAGAAGGTTAAGGGGAAATCCAACATGTTCCAAATCTGAAGAATTCTGTCTCTGGCCCATGCTAAACTCATGCTGCATTTCACTCACAGTTGTAGTGTTGACAGCCTTGATTTTGACAATTGGCCTCCAATGGGGCAAAACCCCATCTCAGAAGAGGTTTCCTTCAGAGAGCGGCAACTCAGCTGGATCAGCAAGGGAAATGGGTGTCAGTAGTGAACGCACAAAGACTTGGTTTGCTTTGTCTGCCAAGGCTTTCACCACCCATCCAAAATTCCAGGAATTAATGTTGCAGTTGTGACTTTCAAACAACAGCATGTTCCCAGTTGTGTTGTATTGTCATTCGCACTGTAGATTCTATGATTGTATGTATGCACCACATACATAGAATCATAGAATTCCTACAGTGCGGAGGCCATTTGATCCATCCAGCCTGCACCAACAAATATCCACCCAGCCCTTACCCCTACAACCCCACGTATTCGCCTCGTCAATCCCCCAACACTGAGAGGCAATTTAGCATTGCCAATCAACCTAACCTGCACTCTTTGGCCTGTGGGAGGAATCCAGAGCACCCAGAGGACACCCATGTAAACACGGGTAGAATGTGCAAACTCCATAGAGACAGTGACCCGAGGCCAGAATTGAACCTGGGTCCCTGGCTCTGTGAGACAGCAGTGCTAACTACTGTGCCGCCACCGAACTGTCCAAAAGCAAACTGTATGGAGTCCAAAGCAAGGTACTAGTACCAAATATTGCTGGCATTAGAAAACCTGAGCAGGAACATGGGGGGTTGGAGGGATTTTCAATGAAAAGAGAGTGTGAAAACAGAAGTAAGAGTGAGAGGCAAAGGAATACAAAATGAATAGACAAAAGAACAAGCTAACTGGGAAAAGCACCCAGGCAGAATGGGAGAGAGGATTTATTTTCCCTCCCTGTACTTTCTAAATGAATCATCGATTCCCAGTCAATGGGGGCTCAAAGGGAACCCCGACTGCCTCTGTTCCGGGTGGCTGCGTGACTCCCCCAGCCACCAAGTGCCATTACCTGGCGACAGGCTGTGCGGTTGCTAAGCAGCATATATGTCAACCATGGTCGGGACGGTGATTGGCTGCAGCATGAACTAGTGGCAACATTGTTGCTGGACTTTGTCCGGTTCACGGCGCCTCCTCTCATCCTCAGCCTGTGAACACTGTACAATAACAGCCTGCCTGTGAACCCTGTGCAGTAGCAGCTTGTCTGTGAACCCTATACAATAGCAGCCTGCCTGTGAACCCTGTACAATAACAGTCTGCCTGTGAACCCTGTATAATGACAGCCTGCATGTGAACCCTGTGCAATAGCAGCCTGCCTGTGAGCCCTGTGGAATAGCAGACTGCCTGTGAATCCTGTGCAATGGAGTCTGCCTGTGAGCCCTATGCAATAACAGCCTGCCTGTGAACCCTATGTAATAGCAGTCTGCCTGTAAACCCTATGTAATAGCAGCCTGCCTGTGAACCCTGTGCAATGGAGTCTGCCTGTGAGCCCTGTGCAATAGCAGTCTGCCTGTGAGCCCTGTGCAATAGCAGTCTGCCTGTGAGCCCTGTGCAATAACAGCCTGCCTGTGAACGCTGTGCAATAGCAGCCTGCTTGTGAACCTTGTGCAATAACAGTTGCCTGTGGACCCTGTACAATAGCAGCCTGCCTGTGAGCCTGTGCAGTAGCAGTCTGCCTGTAAACCCTATGTAATAGCAGCCTGCCTGTGAACCCTGTGCAGTAGCAGTCTGCCTGTAAACCCTATGTAATAGCAGCCTGCCTGTGAACCCTGTGCAATGGAGTCTGCCTGTGAGCCCTGTGCAATAACAGCCTGCCTGTGAACCCTGTGCAATAGCAGTCTGCCTGTGAGCCCTGTGCAATAACAGCCTGCCTGTGAACCCTGTGCAATAGCAGCCTGCCTGTGAACCCTGTGCAGTAGCAGCTTGTCTGTGAACCCTATACAATAGCAGCCTGCCTGTGAACCCTGTACAATAGCAGTCTGCCTGTGAGCCCTGTGCAATAGCAGGCTGCCTGTGAGCCCTGTGCAATAGCAGTCTGCCTGTGAACCCTGTGCAATAGCAGTCTGCCTGTGAGCCCTGTGCAATAACAGCCTGCCTGTGAACCCTATGTAATAGCAGTCTGCCTGTAAACCCTATGTAATAGCAGCCTGCCTGTGAGCCCTATGCAATAACAGCCTGCCTGTGAACCCTATGTAATAGCAGTCTGCCTGTAAACCCTATGTAATAGCAGCCTGCCTGTGAACCCTGTGCAATGGAGTCTGCCTGTGAACCCTGTGCAATAGCAGTCTGCCTGTGAGCCCTGTGCAATAGCAGTCTGCCTGTGAGCCCTGTGCAATAACAGCCTGCCTGTGAACGCTGTGCAATAGCAGCCTGCTTGTGAACCTTGTGCAATAACAGTTGCCTGTGGACCCTGTACAATAGCAGCCTGCCTGTGAGCCTGTGCAGTAGCAGTCTGCCTGTAAACCCTATGTAATAGCAGCCTGCCTGTGAACCCTGTGCAGTAGCAGTCTGCCTGTAAACCCTATGTAATAGCAGCCTGCCTGTGAACCCTGTGCAATGGAGTCTGCCTGTGAGCCCTGTGCAATAACAGCCTGCCTGTGAACCCTGTGCAATAGCAGCCTGCCTGTGAACCCTGTGCAGTAGCAGCTTGTCTGTGAACCCTATACAATAGCAGCCTGCCTGTGAACCCTGTACAATAGCAGCCTGCCTGTGAACCCTGTATGATGACAGCCTGCATGTGAACCCTGTGCAATAGCAGCCTGCCTGTGAGCCCTGTGGAATAGCAGCCTGCCTGTAAACCCTATGTAATAGCAGCCTGCCTGTGAACCCTGTACGATAACAGCCTGCATGTGAACCCTGTGCAATAGCAGCCTGCCTGTGAACCCTGTGCAATAGCAGCCTGTCAGTGGACCCTGTACAATAGCAGCCTTCCTGTGAGCCCTGTGCAGTAGCAGTCTGCCTGTAAACCCTATGTAATAGCAGCCTGCCTGTGAACCCTGTGCAATGGAGTCTGCCTGTGAACCCTGTGCAATAGCAGTCTGCCTGTGAGCCCTGTGCAATAACAGCCTGCCTGTGAACGCTGTGCAATAGCAGCCTGCTTGTGAACCTTGTGCAATAACAGTTGCCTGTGAACCCTGTGCAATAGCAGCCTGCCTGTGAGTTCTGTGCAATAGCAGCCTGCCTATGAACCCTGTGCAATAACAGTTGCCTGTGAACCCTGTGCAATAGCAGCCTGCCTGTGAACCCTGTGCAATAGCAGCCTGCCTATGAGCCCTGTGCAATAACAGTTGCCTGTGAACCCTGAGCAATAGCAGCCTGCCTGTGAACCCTGTGCAATAACAGCCTGCCTGTGAGTTCTGTGCAATAGCAGCCTGCCTGTGAACCCTGTGCAATAGCAGCCTGCCTGTGAACCCTGTGCAATAACAGTTGCCTGTGAACCCTGTGCAATAGCAGCCTGCCTGTGAACATAGAACATAGAACATAGAACACTACAGCACAAACAGGCCCTTCGGCCCACAAGTTGCGCCGATCACATCATCACCTACCAACCTACAGACCTATCTATAACCCTCAATCTCATTAAACCCCATATACTCATCCAGAAGTCTTTTAAAAGACCCCAGCGAGTTCGCCTCCACCACCACTGACGGCAGCCGATTCCATTCACTCACCACCCTCTGAGTGAAAAACTTACCCCTAACATCACTTCTGAACCTCCCTCCCCGCACCTTAAATCTGTGTCCTCTCGTAGCGACCATTTCAAACCGGGGAAATAGCCTCTGAGAGTCCACCCTATCTATTCCTCTCAACATTTTGTAAACTTCTATCAGGTCACCTCTCAACCTTCGTCTCTCCAGGGAAAAGAGTCCCAGCTCCCTCAACCTAACTTCATAAGGCATGCCTCCCAGTCCAGGCAACATCCTTGTAAATCTCCTCTGCACCCTTTCAATAGCTTCTACATCCTTCCTATAGTGAGGCGACCAGAACTGCGCACAATACTCCAAATGAGGCCTGACAAGGGTCTTATAAAGTTCCAGCATTACCTCCCGACTCCTAAACTCAATCCCTCGATTAATGAAGGCCAGTACACCATACGCCTTCTTGACCACCTCCTCCACCTGCGAGGCCGATTTAAGAGTCCTGTGGACCCGGACCCCAAGATCCTTCTGCTCCTCAACACTACTCAGACTTCTGCCCTTGATAGTGTACTCGTTCATCCCGTTGGTTCTGCCAAAATGGACGACTACACATTTATCCGCGTTGAAGTCCATCTGCCACTTCTCCGCCCAGTCCTGCATCCTATCTATGTCCTGCTGCAACTTTTGCCATCCTTCCAGATCATCCACAACACCACCGACCTTCGTGTCATCAGCGAACTTACTTACCCATCCCTCCACTTCCTCATCCAGGTCATTTATGAAAATGACAAACAACAAGGGTCCCAGAACAGATCCTTGAGGCACTCCGCTGGTGACTGACCTCCATTCAGAAAAAGCCCCATCCACAACCACTCTCTGCCTTCTGCAGGCAAGCCAGTTCTGGATCCACAAGGCCAAAGGCCCTTGGATCCCATGCCCTCTCACCTTCTCAAGAACCCTGTGCAATAACAGTTGCCTGTGAACCCTGTGCAATAGCAGCCTGCCTGTGAGTTCTGTGCAATAGCAGCCTGCCTATGAACCCTGTGCAATAACAGTCTGCCTGTGAACCCTGTGCAATAACAGTTGCCTGTGAATCCTGTGCAATAACAGTTGCCTGTGAACCCTGTGCAATAGCAGCCTGCCTGTGAACCCTGTGCAATAACAGTCTGCCTGTGAACCCTGTGCAATAACAGTCTGCCTGTGAACCCTGTGCAATAACAGTTGCCTGTGAACCCTGTGCAATAGCAGCCTGCCTGTGAGTTCTGTGCAATAGCAGCCTGCCTGTGAATCCTGTGCAATAACAGTTGCCTGTGAACCCTGTGCAATAGCAGCCTGCCTGTGAACCCTGTGCAATAACAGTCTGCCTGTGAACCCTGTGCAATAACAGTTGCCTGTGAACCCTGTGCAATAGCAGCCTGCCTGTGAACCCTGTGCAATAACAGTCTGCCTGCGAACCCTGTACAATAGCTTACCTGTGAGCCCTGTACAATGGAGCCTGCCTGTGAGCCCTGTGGAATAGCAGACTACCTGTGAACCCTGTGTAATAGCAGCCTGCCTAAAATCAAACAGCTGAGAGACAGTGTTCAGACAATCACTTTGCAGATGGCAACATCATTAATCCAGGTGAGAATCCAGTTTGTCTTGGTATTTGCTTCTTCTCTTTTCAGAAGGAGTAGTTATTAATTCTGATGAATTCATTGACTGGTTGTAGGTTGTGTTTGAACAGCTGCGCAGCAGCAGTACTGCGTTGATTGATAAGCTGCTGGTAGGGGTTCAGAAGAAGTGCAAGGTGATGAGAGAAGACAAGGGTTTGAAATATATCTGCATTTATGGTGGTCCGTATTTGGAAATATACTGAGGAAAAGGATCTAAGATCAAGTATAAGTCGACCATTAACCAAAATGTTGGTCCAAAACTAGTTTGGGGCTAACAAGATCAAGAGTGAATTGTGAAGAGTTTTAAAACAAAAAGCATGATTGCTGATTATAATTTGTGCATCAAGCTTCTGGATTAAACATGTATGGACAAAGAATAAAGTTTTCTGATGTATATGCACATTCCACTGTTTAATTAAACACTATGTAAGCATAATAAGATTGAAATAATAGAGACATAAGACTAAGACCAGAGTGGTAAAATGGGGGGAGAAAGTTCATTGTGAGGAAATGGAACTAGGGAATGTAAACAAAAAGAGAACAGCATTGGGGAATATTTAAAATGCTAATCAATAGCGATCAGGAGATATTTCCTGCTAATAAAACAAGAATGAATTAGCCAATAGTGAAACACCAAAGAGATGTAAGTAATATTGATACTGACATGGGCAAAATATTGAAAAACAACTTTGCCTCATTATTTACCAGGAAAAAAGTGTGAGATAATTATAGAATCATAGAACCCTACAGTGCAGAAAGAGACCCTTTGGCCTATCGAGTCTGCACTGAACACAATCCTACCCAGGCCCTACCCCCATATCCCTACATATTATACCCCCTAATCCACACATCCCTGGACACTAAGGGGCAATTTCTTAGCATGGCCAATCAACCTAACCCACACATCTTTGGACTGTGGGAGGAAACCAGAGTACCTAGAGGAAACCCACACAGACACGAGGAGAATGTGCAAACTCCACACAGACAGTGACTTGAGCCGGGAATTGAACCCCGGACCCGTGAAGCAGCAGTGCTAACCACTGTGCTACCATGCCACCAATAAACTAATCAAATTTACAGAAGATAAACATCTGATCCAGATGAATTGTAACCATGCATTGAAATTACACAATATAAGCCAGAAGCATTCTTGCATATCTGTTTGAAAATTCATTAGAAAAGGCAATAATGCCAGAGGACAGGCAGAAATCTCATGCTATTCCTGTATTTAAAAAAGAAGGTAGAACAAGTCCATGACTATTGTACACCAGTGGGCTTACCATCAGTGGCCAGAAAGAAGATGTTTTTTATTTAAAGAACAAACTGAAAATGTGATAGCACACATTTCAAACGGGAAGGTCATGTTTGACCAAATATGTTGAATTCTTTGAAGTGACAGGAGCAACAGACAATGATACTGCAATGTTGTAGATATAATATATTTGCATTTTTACAAGGTCTTTGCTAAGATGCCACGTAGGCTCTTAATTAAGGTTAGCGCATGTGGAGTCAAGGGGCAAATGGAAGAGTGCATAAAGGAATAAGGCTGGCAAAAGGTGGGAAGTAGTGTTTCGCAGGGATCCATGCAATGACCACTGTTCTTCACTATTTATATAAATAATTTGGAGTCAGAAGGTCAATCTCAAAGTTTTGGGATGATAACAAATTCTTGGGCATAGATGATATTGAAGATTCAATACTTTTCACTGTGTACTAATACATGTGACAATAATAAATCAAATCAAATTCAACAAAGTACATGAATAGGCTTACAAAATGGGCATGTATTTGGCAAACAAAATTTGATGCAGATAGATGTGAGATGGTGCATTTTGGTAGGAAATATAAGGAAGACAAGTCAAAATTGGGTAGAGGGGAAAAGGGAACTAATAATGCAGACACACATCACTAATAATAGCAAAACTGCTCATAAAAACATTACAACTGGGGTCAATTTCTAAAGCGTTAAATTTGTACATAGTATTTGCAGGACTCTAATTGGAGCACTGTGCAGCATTCTTATTGCACTAATTTCAATCTTTGTAAGGTAGTTGAGAGCTGTCCTATCAATCAGTCAAGATTGACTGTAAACAATGTTGGGTGGAATTTAATACCCTTTCCTGTGGCAAGTTGGATGACAGAGGGAATTTAATCAGGCAGGAGATTGGTGGGTGGGCACCCTACCATCTTCATGCTGCTGCCATAATTAGGTTCGTGGCAGGATGGCCTGCCACCAATTGAGGCTCTTAAGTTCAAAATTAATATCTTCTTAAGGTCTCCACCCTGCCACCAGTGATATTAACCCAGTAACGGATAGGGTTCTCGTCATGCAGAGAGCACAAGAAATCCATGGAAGTCCTTAACATTGATTCTACATCACATGAAATCCCATGATGTCAGGTCAACCATCAGCAAAGAAATCTCTGTTGATTATCTCTTACCACCCTCTCTCCGCTGATGAATCTGTACTCTGTAACTCGTACAACGTTAGCAAATGTGAGGTTATCCACTTTGGTAGAAATAATAGTAGGAGGGATTATTATTTAAAGGGTGAAAAGCTGCAGCATCTCCTGTGCAGAGGGACCTGGGGGTCCTTGTGCACGAAACACAAAAACCCAGTCTGCAGGTGCAGCAGGTGATCGAGAAGGCGAATGGGATACTGGCCTTTATAGCGAAGGGGATAGAATATAAAAGCAGGGAGGTCTTGCTGCAACTGTACAGGGTACTGGTGAGGCCGCAACTGGAGTACTGTGTGCAGTTTTGGTCCCCTTATTTGCCAAAGGATATATTGGCCTTGGAGGGAGTGCAGAGAAGGTTCACCAGGCTGATACCGGAGATGAGGGGGATAGCTTATGAAGAGAGATTGAATAGACTGGGCCTGTACTCGTTAGAGTTTAGAAGGCTCAGGGGGGATCTTATAGAGACTTACAAGATAATGAAGGGGCTAGATAGGGTAGAGGTAGAGAGATTCTTTCCGCTTAGAAAGGAAAACAGAACTAGAGGGCACAGCCTCAAAATAAGGGGGAGGGCAGTTTAGAACGGAGTTGAGGAGGAACTTCTTCACTCAAAGGGTGGTGAATCTCTGGAATTCTCTGCCCATTGAAGTGGTGGAGGCTACCTTGTTGAATATATTTAAGTCATGGGTATTTCTGATAGACTAGGGTTATGGGGAGAAAGCGGGAAAGTGGAACTGATCCACTTCAGATCAGCCATGATCTTATTGAATGGCGGGGCAGGCTCAAAGGGCTAGATGGCCTACTCCTGCTCCTTTTTCGTGCGTTCTTATGTTCTTACCTAAAAATGAGGAGTCAACTGGTGAAGCTGCAATACAGGACTATTTGCATGCCAATCAAGTCATGAATGGTAGTGGACAATTGAAAACTGCCCAGAGAAGGAGGCTCCACAAATATCATCGATGGGTGAGCCCACCATTTCAGTGCAAAAAACAAAGCTGTAGACAAGTTCACGTTGAAGTGTTGAGTGGATGATCCATCTTGGCCTCCTCCAGAGATCCCCAGCATCAACAGGGCGAGTCTTCAGCCAATTTGATTCACTCCATATGATATCATGAAGGGGCTGAAGGCATTGGCTACCACAAAGGATGTGCACCCTAACAACATTCCAGCAATAAACTGAAGATTTGTGCTCCAGAACTAGCTGTGACCCTAACCAAGCTGTTCCAGTCCAGTACAAATACAGCTCTGGCATCTACTTGGCAATGTGGAAACTTGCCCAAGTATGTTCTGTCCAAAAAAAGCAAGAAAAATCCAAGCCAACTGCCCCATTAGTTTACTCTCGATCATCAATAAAGGGATGGAAAATGTTATCAACAGCGCCATCAAGTGGTACTTATGCAGCAATAACCTACTCACTGACACTCAGTTTGGGTTTCGCCATGGCCACTCATCTCCTGGCCATATTACAACCTTCTCCAAATATAGATAAATGAGCTGAACTGAACAGGTGAGGTGATATTGACTGCCCTTGATACCATCGCAGCATTCAACCGTTCGTGGCATCGAGGAGCCTAACAACTGAAGTCAATGGGAATCAGAAGAAATGTCTCTACTGGTAATACAAAGGAAGATGGTTGTGGTTGTTGGTGATCAATCATCTCAGCTCCAAGATATTGCTGCAGAAATAATATCCTCGGCCCAATTGTCTTCAGCTGCTTCATCAATCATGTTCCCTCTATCGTAAGATCAGACATAGGGACCTGAAGTGAAATGTTCAGCACTATTCATTGCTCCTCAGATGCTGAAGCAGTCTGTGCCCATATGCAGCAAGACCTTGACAAAATTCAAGTTTGAGCTGATAAGTTGCAAATAAAATTTGCGCTATACAGATGTCAGGCAATGATAACATTCCCAATTGATATTCAATGGCACTATTGCTGAAGACCCCACAATCAGCGTCCTGGGGATTGCCATGGACTATTAACTGAAATGGAGTAGCAATATAAATACTGTGGTTACAAGAGCAGGTCGGAGGCTAGGAATTCTGTGACTAGTAAGTCACCTCCTGAATCCTCAAAGCCTGCCCACCATCTACAAGACAAAAGTCTGAATTGCAATGCAATATTTTCAATTTGCCTGGATGTGTGGGGCCCCACTAACACTCAAGAACCTCAACATCATCCAGGACAAAGCATCCCATCCACCACCTTAAACATTTACTCCCTCCATCACCATCAACACACAGTTGCAGCAGTGAGTACTATATGCAAGATGCACTGCAGCAACTCATCAAGCTTCTTTTGGCAGCATCATGCAATCCCGTGACCTCTACTGCCTGAGAGAACAACAGCAATGGCACATGGGAACACTACCATCTGTAAATTTTCTCCAAGCCATGCACCATCCAGACTTGGAACTTCTTCGCTGTCCTTTCATTGTCCCTGGGTCAAAATGCTGGAATACTCTTCCTAACAGAACTGTGGATGTACCAACTGCGCATGGTCTACAGTGGTTATGAAGGCAGCTCACCACCATCTTCTTGAGGACGGTAAGGAAAGTGCAATGAATATCGGCCTAGCCAGCCACACCCACATCCCATGAAAGAATTTTAAAAATACGACCATGACAAGTAGCAAGTATTGGTCTTGTTCAATCAGGATGGCTGGCGTACACAAACAGCTGCAAACTTCTTCTTCTTCCACTTCTCAATGCCCCATATCTTCTCAAATTTCCTAACTTCTTGGATATCGGACCACAGTCTTCCTTGAGTGTTCTTTTCCACACCTACTGCACTGAGCTCTCCTGTAGTCTCTTAACTTGTACCTTTTTTCAGTGGTGGACCTGGATAGATTATTAACAAGGATTTTTCACCCAAACATAATTTATTTCAAACTGTCTGTTAAACATCAAGTTCATTGTCTAAACGGTGGGTTGAATAGCTTGCCTTTAACATCATTTAGTGGCCTTGATCAATCACTTTTTCCTCATCTTTTCCTTATCGTATCTCAAGCTGTTCTCCTTGACTAGTTTCATCCTCCCAGTAACATTCCATCTCCTGTGTCAAACTAACTCCCAAAAGTTTCATTATTTGTATCGACTCCACTATCAGTTATTTATGTCTAAGGCTCTTTGTAAGGCCTGTTAACAAGCTGTTCCCAGTGGCTCTTCAGTTTTTATTGCTTATCAGACTGTTGAACCATCCTGTTGTTCACTTTGTGTTTCTATTCTACTTCCAGATACTGTTGAATTCTCATATTTCAGCAAGCATCTTAATTAATCAAGGTTAAATGAAAAACCTGGCACAGCTTTGTAATATACTTGCTTGTTTTAAGTATCTCACAGTTGCTCTTTCACCAGCCTTTGTCTGAACATGGGCCACTTTTCGAGCTAGGTACCATTGTTATTATCTATCTTTATTCCACTAATTTATATATAGCATTAAGCGTATTTCTAACACTGTTATGAAATGGATCTAGAGACACTGGAGAATGTGCAAAATAGATTTACAAGGATGATAACAGAAAGGCAAGATTATACCTATCAAGAAAGACTGAAAGAGCTGGATCTCCTTTCTTTTAATAAAGAGGAGGTTGATGGATGATCTGGTGGAGTCTTTTAAATTCATAAGAGGGACTGACAAAACAGATATTTTCACATGTCGGAAGACTAAAACTAGGAATCACAAACATAAGATAGTCGCTAATAAATCCAAGTGGGAATTCCATAGAAACTTTTTAATTCAGTGAGTGGTTAGAATGTTAATTTCGCTACGACAAGGATTAGCTGAGGTGAATAGCATAGAAGCATGATTGGGGAAACTAGATAACTGTAAGAGAGAAAGACTTAGAAGGTTATGTTTAGACAGATGATGAGGAGTGGGAGGAGGCTTGTATGGAATATCAACCCATGGCAGCACATTTCTGTACTGTACATTGTAACAAAACATTTGTATCGATACATGTAAGTATTAATTGATAAAAATTATATAATTTGTTAATTTCAATGATTGATGTTTACATGTTTTACAGAAAATAAATCTAGAAGTACAATATCCTGATTGTGTAGCTCTTATTAGGTTCCAGCTTTCTGACCAATATTGCCATTATCTAGATTGTACTCACTATTGATTCAAGCAAACAAACACTTGAATTGCTATAAATGCAGAACAGTGGTTAAAATTGAACTTATGAAGGACTATGCATCCCACATTGTTATTGCCCTTGTACATTTTGCCTCTGCTACTTTGCTGATGTTTATAATGTTTTATAAAAGTTATCATTGTGTGAACTATATATTGTCATAGTCCATAAATGAAACTCCCTGTGTGGGAGCGTGGCTTAGCAAGCCCAAGGTTTTATTTCCACTGTCTGTGCTTTATTTATCTTGAGTGGGGAAGGAGTAGGGGGGCTGTAATTAGTTTTGGTGCTTTGGTCTTGGAAAGCAAGAGAAAAGAAAATCACCTAGAGTTCCTGCTGTAATGGGTTTGCTTGTCTTATGTATCCTCCTTCAGCCAACAGATAGCCATATCAATCAACACTGTGGGCAGGATTTTATGGCCTCACTCATCCCAAAACCGTAAAATCCCACCCACAATGTTGAGATCAACGGACATTTTGATTGTCTGCCCCTCACCTGCTCTGATTCCCGTGATAGGCAGATCCTATTTCTTTCTCCCTCTCTGTCTCTCTCTCTCTGATCAAAAACTCCCCATGATCCACACTCTTCAGCAGCAATGCCTTCTTCAGCTCTTCGTTATAGCTCCATCTGAGCTTATCAACAACAACACTGTAACATAATAAGGTAAGGCACTACACAGAACTGTAATTGGGCAAAAATTGACACCAAACCGAAGTAGGAGAAATGAAGACTGGTTTTAAGGAGAGTCATAGCAGTTGAGCGAGATGACAACATTTAGGGAAGCAATCCAGAGTTTGGGGCCTAGACAACTGAAGCCACTAGAAGTTGGGAATTAAGAAAAAGGGAGGGCTACGGGCCAAATATGGGCATTTGGGAGTAGCTGGGAGGATACCATGGACGGCATGGTCCAGTTTGGCTGAAGAGCCTGTTTCCATGTTGTAATGAACCCAGTGAATCCCACAGTGCAGAAGGAGGCCCATCGGGCCTGCACCGCCAACAATCCCACATGGACCTTATTCCTGTAACCCCACATATTTACCCAGCTAATCCCCATGATACTGAGGGGAAATTTAGCACGGCCAATCCACTGAAGCTGCACATCTTTGGACTGTGGGAAGAAACCGGAGCATCCAAGAGGAAACCCACACAAACATGGGAAGAACATGCAAACTCCACACAGTCATCCAAGGCTGAAATTGAACCTGGGTCCCTGGAGCTGTGAGGCAACAGTGCTAACCACTGTGCCATCATTCTGTCCAGTTGTTCTATGACTCTATGACCCTAAGAAGCTGGAGTTGAAGAAGCACTGGGATCTCAGAGACTTGTAGAACGGAAAGAGTTTACAGAGCCAATGGAGGAGTTTGAGAATCTACAATTGCAACATTGATGAGCAAACACACATTGCCTCAAATATCAAGGCTATCTGTGTAGTGTTATTTACCATAGTACTGACTGATTCCATAACTTTCTGCATCTTCTTTAGCGTTCAGCAGGTACAGATCCATTTATAAAAACTGCTTTTTGCTTGATCCTTTCCCCTCTTAACCAATCAACTGATGTGTTCCAATAATTTCAAGTGCAGTTTGCACGCATTGTTCTTTCTGGCTGAAACAGAAACTCTAACTAAACATATATGATCCTGAACTAAGCTTTGCATTTCATACCTTACCCATCACTGGCGCAGTGCTACCTGTATCAGATGTGTAACAGACATTAATATCATCCATTTTACCCTATTCACCAAAGTCAAAATCGTCCCTGAGATGTCACATTGGATTCATGTGTAGACATAAACATCAGAGTCACAGTTGCCAGAATATTACATAAGCACATAAGAACATAAGAAATAGGAGCAGGAGTAGGCCATCTAGCCCTTTGAGCCTGCCCCGCCATTCAATAAGATCATGGCTGATCTGTCGTGGCTCAGTTCCACTTTCCCGCCCTCTCCCCATAACCCTTAATCCCCTCTCTTATCAAGAACCCATCAACCCGCTTCTTAAAAATATTTAGCGAGGCAGCCTCCACCACTTCAACGGGCCCATAGTTTTTGCAGTATCCAGTGTCTTCAGCCTTCCTTGATATCATGTGAAGTGAATCAAATTGGCTAAAGACTGACATCTGTGATTCTGGGGTCCTCCGGAGGAGAATGAGATGGATCATCCACTTGGCACATCTGGCTGAAGATGGTTGCAAATGCTTCAGCCTTATCTTTTGCACTAATGTGCTGAACCCTTTCTCACTGAAGATGGGAATATTTGCGGAACCTTCTCCTCCAGAGAGTTGTTTAATTATCCATCGCCAATTACGGCTGGATGTGGTAGGACTGCAGCGCTTAGATCTGATCCTTTGGTTGTGGGATCACTTAGCTCTACCCATCACATGCTGCTTTAGATGTTTAGCATGCAAGTAGTCCTGTGTTGTAACTTCACCAGGTTGACACCACATTTTTAAATACACCTGGTGTTGCTCCTGGCATGCCCTCAGTTAGATTCAGCATCCTGGATTCGTGAAGGTGAAAGCAGTCAGTCCTTACTAATAGCTGTGTTTGCACATGTGTGGCTCTCTGGGGATATCAGACATTGTCATAGATAAATAATGGTTCCTTTGGCAAAGTGCTAGAGGATAAAGTGCAAAACCAAGACTTAGCAAGGAGAAAGCATTTTTAAGAAGCACTGTAGGAGAGAAAATCGCACAAATATATGTACATATATTCGGTTTTGTCCATTGCCCTTCATTGGCATCATTCAGGATGTTCATCAGTATCAATGTAACGATCGGTTTTCTTTTGAGCAAACCCCTTCCATGAGAAATGCGTGCCAAAAATCTCCGCTCTTGTTCATGGCCAGGATTCACTGGTGCCAGTGAAAGTGAATGGAGCTTTGGCTGGAATGCTAAATTCTCCATTCTCAGTGGGGTGGCCATGGATAAGATCAGAGAATCCCGCTTCCCCCCAGCACCATCACCACCCCTCCCCAAACTCCACCACTCACCCCCTGCCATTGTGGCATTCACATTGCTGCTTGTATGGAGCTACCCACCAATCCTGGGAAAAATATGTGGTCAGAATTATGGGAACAAAATACTATTGTATAGGCACATTTTTCCAAGAGTTATCACTGGGTTCCCAATATGCTTTGAATTTTCTGGTAGTATAAATACTAATAATATTATGCACAATTGCAATAGCTGTAATTCAATTGGAATAAGATTTTTTTCCTGCACTTCTGATGGAACAGAAATTACTTTCAATATCAATTTTGTCCTTGTTAATGTAAGAGAGTTTTTGGGTACCTTCCTGCAAGGAAGGCATGCTATTAAAATGCAAGTCTTGTTGTGTATCACTTCAAACTATTACCAAAGAATAGATACTGCACAAACTTACCGTTTGCACCAGCAATCTGATTCTCCAAATTGAGTGAACCTTTTAAAAACTTTCAGCATTTGGAGCCACCGTGATCCCCCATGAAATTGATTCCTCTAAAGAGAGCTCTTAACGTTTCAAAGTATTTGGCAACTTCGCTTTAAACTGTATGAGTTGCTAGACAGCAAATTTCTAGTCAGTGTAACAGAAATTATGACAAAACAGCTGTTCATTTTCTGCTCCAATGTCTGCTATGGTCTGGTTTGTAAGAGAGGTTACCACATGCATCTGGTTCAGAAATTACCTAATTGAAGGGTGACTGGGTTCAGTGATGGTACACAGGAGTTGTCGTTAGTTGTTTCAACAAGTGATGCCTCAGCGCATAGTAGCATTTGCTCTAACAAATTCTGGAGTGTGGTGGCAGAGACTAGGTTAACGTTTTTCCCTGTTTAATTTGATATATGGTAAACTATTTTAAATATGATAAACTATTTAAAACATTAACTTGAACAGCCTATGCCTTGTTTTGTTTTGGCTCACAATATAAGCTATCCTATGAATGCTTATGCAAATAAACTCAACCAAACAAAACATTAGTGTTTTCAGAAAAATGGCTTGGGGCGTAGCACCAAAGCTAAAATCAAGAAACCAGAAAATGAAGTATTCTGAGTAGTAGTGATTAGATGATGCAAAGGTTGATTTTTTTTAAAGTCTCTAACTTGTGGCAGTTTGGAGAGATTGATGGAGATGTGCAGTTCCGTAACTTTGAAGTATGAAAAAAGTATTACAAAGATTAGGGACTGGATTTTCTCTCCAGGGAGGGAGAAATTGGGACTGTTTCAAGGTTGCAGACTCATCCCATGGGCAAGCAGTCATTCATTGCGATTTTCACCATGGCGCCACCTTAAATTGGACAGTTTTTCTGCCAATTTAAGGGCAGTGGGCAGGCTCTCAGAGCTCAAAGGTCAAACAGGGCCCTTCCAGTTTGAAAGGAACAGCAGCCCATAAAGAAGACAAGTAACAGAGAGGTTGATTCACTGGGAAAGAAACCAGCGAGGGAGGAAAAGATGGAGTAAAGACATTACCTACATTTAAGATATATGAAACACTTCTGGCCCCAAACTTGCAACATTTTGACTCTACCCCTTTTCAATCATCTTTTTGGTCTGCAGTGATCTTGTGACTTCTGTTCTCATCGTTTTTAGTCTCGTGGTCTTCAGATACTTGCATTAATTAATCTATGTTTTTGCTGGGACGCTGAATCAATTCTTGTAAAGACTTTGCAGGCAAGGCTAGCATTTATTATCCATCCCTAATTGCCCTTGACTGAGCGCCATTAAGAATCAGCCACATTCTGGATCAGGAGTTGTATATAGCTGGCCAGGTTTTCTGTCTGAAACCTCAACTCCTTCCCAACATGACCTGCCCCTTGTAATATTTGATTTTTGATTTGATTTGATTTGATTTATTATTGTCACATGTGTTAACATACAGTGAAAAGTATTGTTCCTTGCATGTTATACAGACAAAACATACTGTTCATAGAGGAGGAAATGAGAGAATGCAGAATATAGTGTTACAGTAATAGCTAGGATGAAGGGAAAGATCAAGTTAGTGCAAGGTAGGTCCATTCAAAAGTCTAACAGTAGCAGGGAAGAAGCTGCCCTTGAGTCAGTTGGTATGTGACTTCAGGCTTCTGTATCTTTTTCCTGAAGAAAGAAGGTGGAAGAGACAATGTCCAGGGTGCGTGATGTCCTTAATTATGCTGACTGCTTTGCCAAGACAGCAGGAAGTGTAGATAGAGTCAATGGGTGGGAGGCTGGTTTGCGTGATGGATTGGGCTACATTCACAACCTTTTGTAGTTCCTTGCAGTCTTGGGCAGAGCGGGAGCCATACCAATTTGTGGTAAACCAGAAACAATGCTTTCTATGAGGCAACTGTAAAAGATTTGTAGCTGACATGCCAAATTTCCTTAGTCTTCTGAGAAAGTAGAGGCATTGGTGAGCTTTCTTAACTGCAATGTCGGCATGGGAGGTCCAAGATAGGTTGTTGGTGATCTGGACACCTAAAAACCTGAAGCTCTCTACCCTTTCTATTTCAAACCCATTCTTGTAGACAGGGTCATGTTCTTCTTTACACTTCCTGAAGTCGATGACAATATCCTTCGTTTTGTTGACATTGAGGGAGAGATTATTGTTGCTGCACCAGTTCACCAGATTCTCTACCTTATTCTTGTACCCTGTCTTGTCATTGTTTGGGATCTGAGCCACTACAGTGGTGTCGTCAGCAAACTTGAAAATCAAATTGGAGGGGAATTTGGCAGCACAGTCATAGATGTATAAGGAGGGGGCTGAGAACACAGCCTTGTGGGGCACCGGTGTTGAGGATGATTGTGGAGGAGGTGTTGTTACCTGTCCATACTGATTGTGATTTGTGAGTGAGGAAGTTCAGGATCCAGTCACAGAGGGAGGTGCTGAGGCCCAGGCCATGGAGTTTGGAGATGGGTTTCATAGGAATAATAGTGTTGAAG
The DNA here is from genome assembly GCF_965287045.1 of Carcharhinus amblyrhynchos. Lineage (NCBI taxonomy): Eukaryota > Metazoa > Chordata > Chondrichthyes > Carcharhiniformes > Carcharhinidae > Carcharhinus > Carcharhinus amblyrhynchos. Next base: position 79,430,819 of record NC_137331.1, on the reverse strand, counting down.
GCTGAGCTGTAGTCAATAAATAGTATTGAGAGTGCAGACATAGCTGTCCTTGTTAACTTGGTGTTCCAGAGTTAAATGCAGGGCCAGGGAAATGGCGTCTGTATGGACTTGTTGTGGTGGTAGGCAAACTGTAGCAGATCCAAGCAGAGCAGGAGGCTGAAATTGATTTATGCCATGACTAGTCTTTCGAAGCACTTCATAGTGATAGATGTCAGAGCCACCAGCCAACAATCATTAAAGCATGTTGCTTGGTTTTTCTTAGCTACTGGGATGATGGTCATCTTCTTGAAGTAGATAGGGACCTCAGATTGGTGTAAAGAGAGGTTGAAGATGTCTGTGAATATCCCCGCCAGCTGATCCACACAGGATCTGAGTGCACATATCCAGATCAATGTGAATGAACATCTCACCTGTTATCAGCAGTCAATTCTTATTGGTCTCTTGTAACCATGCAGTTAACAAAGATTAATATTACAACGACACTGACATCCTACAGTGCGTTGAAACAAAGATCAAAAATATTTATACGGACAGGAAGGGTTTTAATTTAAACAGCCTTGATTTCTCCTCTCATTCCATGTCCATAAACAGAAAAGTGTTTTGATTTTAATTTCTCCTTTAGTGGTGGTGTATTTCCTAACACCACACTCCCCCCCCCCCCCACCTTTGGTTTTGGTGTGATCTAATTTTCTATTCATCATCCTACAGCAAACTCAAGATAGGATAAACTTGGAGGGTTAGTTTATTGTACATTCACTTAAAATGTGGGCAAACTGTTTGCAATGTACCCGACTTTTTGCATTCATGCAATAAAAGAGATGCAGGAAAGAAAGAGGTACAGTGCAAAAACCACGTGATTGTTTTAGATGTGTCCAGAATCAAACATCCAATCGTATATTCCTTAATTGAGGCTAACAGACTAAGCCTGATGCTGGGGAATCTGCTTTTCCAGTAGAGGTGACTTCCAGGATAAGATGAACACGCAGAGGCCAATTAGTCCTAAAGGCGATGGTACAGAAGTTCCAGCAGAAACAACATAGATGGAGCTAGTTTGGCTGGTTGGTTGATGGAAGATAGTCATGTGACTCCCATTTCTCAACTTAGGCTTTGACAAAGGATGTACATTCCTTTGTCTGGATTCTTGGGATTGTTAAAGGCAAAATATTGAGGATGCTGGAATCTGAAACAAAAACAGAAAATGCAGGAGAAACTCAGGAGGTCTGACAACATCTGTGGAATAGGAATAGATGATATGGAGATGAGGGCTCTGGACTGGGGTAAACACAATAAGAAGTCTCACAAAACCAGGTTAAAGTCCAACAAGTTTACTTGGTGGCAAAAGCCAGTAGCTTTCAGAGCGCTGCTCCCTCCTCACTTCCCTGACGTAGAAGCAGTGCTCTGAAAACTAGTAGCTCTCACTACCAAATAAACCTGCGGGAATAGAGCCAATGTTTTGAGTCTGGAGGGTCATCCAGACTTAAAACATTGGCTCTTTTCTCTCTCCACCAATGCTGTCAGACCTGTTGAGTTTATCCAGCAATTTCTGTGTTTTTGTTCTTGGGATTGTTGATGTTTCAACCATTAAGCATTTCAAAAGAGATTGCAGGGACAAGTCTGAGCAGAATTGTATCCTCCTGTGGCTTATGAATTGTAAACGAGCTTTGCTGCATGTCCTTTGAATTTGGCCTCTGCAGTCAGAGGGATTGTGAGATGTCAGCTTCTCTTTTATTGCTAGGAAGGTCCTTTGTTCCGGGTTGTAGACAGACTTAGCCTCAGCCTTTTTCAAGTCCTTGTCCAGTTATTAAAATTTTAGGAAGTAGGCTTGTTGCTATACATATGTATTTCATAAAAATATCGTGTGAGGTCTTAGCTTCAGATCACTATGTTGTAGGGACAATTGTTACTTTTTAATAAGTGTGTTTGTAATTTTTATTATTCCAAGTAGCAAGATAAGAATTAAGATGGTCTTCATGTCGGAAATGTCTTTTCTATCCTTTTTTGAAGCAGTTTTTGTGTTTATAGATTTTCTATTACTACTTCAGTTAATTGATAGTTGTCTGGATGCACACGTAAATCATCTACATAAAGTCACTCCTTCTGAAATTGAGCCAGTTATTTTTTTCCACTTGCACATTATAAGGGATCATAACAATCCATGCGTTCATACAGTAAAACTTGCTAATGCACAGCTCTCTAATCAGCTTTGATCTCAGGAAATCACTTGTGTGCAGTGCCTCTACGGAATGGAGGCAGAAATAACACACTGAACCATCTGTGGGAGACATCATAATCTAAATCATATCACTCGGTAAACATAACACATGAAAGTAACATTTTTGGTTTGTAATGTCACTTCCAATACCGGATTTCAATTTCAAGATATGTATTTGTTTTGGCATTTCATTTCAGCAGCTGTTCTTTCTTCAGAGGAAAGACTTGAACATACAAAAGCTGTCTATCAAAAAAATCTTCTTTTCTCTGACGTTTGACAATTTATTGGACCAACCTGATGTATAATGCATGCACGCACCACCGTGCTTGATCTCCAACAGCGAGTGCAATCACTCTTTATAGACACACATCACAGTTACCCAAGCACAGAGAAGTTTAGTTAACCTGTATGAGAATCAAAGCATAACCAATGTCTATGAGAGCCTCAAATGTGCATATAAAGTTTATTTATTAGTGTCACACTGCAATGAAGTTACTGTGAAAATCCCCTAGTCACCACACTGCGCTCCCTGTTCGGGTATACTGAGGGAGAATTTAGCCTGGCCAATGCACCTAACCAATACATCTTTCAGACTGTGGGAGGAAACTGGAGCACCTATAAGAAACCCACGCAGACACGGGGAGAACATACAAACTTCATACAGACAGTGACTCAAGCCGCGAATCGAACCTGGGTCCCTCCCTGGCGCTGTGAGGCAGCAGTGCTAACCAATGTGCCACCATGCCGCCCCCACATGTGGTACTGCTACGGTAAGGTTTCGCTGCTGGGCCACATAGGACCATTCATCTGTAATGGAATTAACTGGAACTAATGGAAAGAGTTGCAAGGCTAGTCCCTTGTCTGCTGAGCTAAATGATTTCTCCTTGTACTCTGGTTGGCTTCAGTATATCTTGCTAAAGAAGAGATCTCTGTCCTAATTCTGGCAACTGAATGCTATTTTAGTGACCAATGCTAGAATTGAGTGTGGTCTTCAGCGAAGGACATTTTTATGATTAGCTCCAAGTCGGATTCCCCTATGCTCATGTAGCTTGCCAAAACTTGGTGAAATTTTCCCACAATTTGTCAGAGTGTGAGGCTCTGAATGAATAATGGTGCGTAACTCTCCAGATGCACAGCCAAGTTTTCAGCCAGATGTTCACTGTCTGGAACAAGTTGCCAGAGGTAGTAGTAGAGGCGGGTACAATTTTATCTTTTAAAAAGCGTTTAGACAGTTACATGGATAAGATGGCTATGGAGAGATATGGGCCAAACTTGGGCAATTGGGACTAGCTTAGTGGTTGAAAACAAATGGGCGGCAAGGACAAGTTGGGCAGAAGGGCCTGTTTCTGTGCTGTAAACCTCTATGATTCTGTGACTCTAAGCTTTGACACATCCATGACACATAGAGGTGACCATGGAGCTGAGAGAAGTTGTAAAGAGGTGGAACTGGATCTCGGCTGATTACTGGATTTGCAATCAGATGGTTGAACCTTTCTCTTTGAACATTTTTCTTTGAACATTTTTCCCTCCTTATTCTTTGGAAGTTTAAATAGGAATGTCGGAGCAGGAGTCGGCCATTTAGCCCCACGAGCAGGCTCCGCCATTCAGGAAAATCACTGCTGATCTGGTCAGCATCAGACCATCACTGCTCTTAACTCCACTTGGCTGTCTGCCTCCTCCCCATCCCCGTAACCTCAAAATATGTCTAACGCTGCCTCGAATAAATTCAATGTCCCGGTCTCTACTACTTGCTAGGGAAGATAATTCCACAGACCAACGACCCTTTGAGAGAGCCTCAATGGTGGACCTCTTAATCTTAAACTGTGACCTTGTCATAGAATCATTGAATCACAACAGCCCATTCAGCCCATCGAGTCTGCACCAACCACAGTCTCAGCCAGGCCCTATCCCCATAACCCCATGCATTTACCCTAGCCTGACACTAAGGGGCAATTTAGCATGGCCAACCCACCTAACCCGCACATCTTTGGATGTGGGAGGAAACTGGAGCATATGGAGGAAACCCATGCAGACATGGGGAGAACATGCAAACTCCACACAGGCAGTGACCCAAGCTGGGAATCAAACCCAGGTCCCTGGCGCTGTGAGGCAGCAGTGCTAACCACTGTGCCACCATGCAGCCCACCTTGGTTCTAGTCTTTCAGGCAAGTGGAAACATGCTTCTGCCATCTACACTATCAAATCTTCTGTTTTAAAATAATCATAGAATCATAGAAATTTACAGCACTGAGGGAGGCCATTTGGCCCCCTTGTTCATGCCAGCCAACAAGTAATCGTCTTGTCTAATCCCACTTTCCAGCTCCTGGTCCATAGCCTTCAAGATTACAGCACTTTAGATACATTTCCAAGCACTTTTTAAATGTTTTGCAGGTTTCTGACTCCACCAACTTTTCAGGGAGAGTTCTAACCTCCAAAACCCTCAGATGAAAGAGTTTTTCTTGAATCCTCTCTGGACCTGCTCCCCCTTGCTCTAAAACTGTGGCCTTGGTTATGGAACTCTCAGCCAACATTCATGATTTTAGACACTTCAATTAAGTCTCTCCTCAGTCTCCTCTGTTCCAAAGAAAACAATCCTAGCCTATTTAATCTTTCCTCATAATTAAAATGTTCCAGTGCAGTTAACATCCTTGTAAATCTTCCCTGAACCCTTTCTAGTGCAATAAAATCTTTCCTATAGTGCAGTGACCACAATTGCATGCTGTACTCCAGCTGTTGCCTAGCTGGTGTTTTATACAGTTCCAGCAAAACCTCTCAGCTCTTGTATTCTATTCCTCTGCCAATAAAGGTAAATATCCCATATAAAAACAGAAAGTGCTGGAAATTCTCAGCACTTCTGACAGCATCCATACAGATGTAACATTTCCATAAGACCATTAGATGTAGGAGCAGAAATAAACCATTCAGCCCATTGACTCTATTCCATCATTCAGTGAGATTCTGACTGATCTGATATATTCTCACATCATTTTCCCACCTTATCCCTATAACCCTTGATTTCCTTACTCATTAAAAATCTCTGTATCTCAGCCTTAAACATATTTAACAACTCTGCTCAACAGTTCTATGTGTTAAAGAATTCCAGAGATTCACTACTGTCTGAGAAGAAATTCCTCCTTATCCCTATTTTAAATCGGTGACCCTTTACTCTGAGATTATGCCCTCTCATGGGGTCACAGAATTTACAGCGCAAAGAGGCCCTTTAGTCCATCGTGTCTGTGCCGGCCATGAAGCACCTAACTATTCGAATGCCATTTACCAGCACTTGGTCCATAGCCTTGTATGCTATAGCATTTCAAGTGCTCATCTAAATGCTTCTTCAAAGTTGTGAAGTTCCTGCCTCTACCACCCTTTCAGACAGTGACTTCCAGATTCCCACCATCCTCTGGGTGAAAAAGCTATTCCTCAACTCCTCTCTAAATCCCCTGCTCCTTACCTTAAATCTATGTCCCTTGGTTCCTGACCCTCTGCTAAGGGGAAAATGTTCTTCCTATCCAGCCTAATTCTACCCCTCAAAGAGACCCCCCAGTCAGCCTTCTCTGCTCTAAGGAAAACAACCCGAGCCTATCCAGTCTCTTTTAGCTGAAATACTCTTGCCCAGGCAACATCCCAGTGAATCTCCACTACACTCTTTCTAGTGCAATCACATCCTCCCTGTAGTGTGGCGACCAGAACTGCGGCTAACGAGTACTCTATCTGTAGTCTAATGAGTGTTTTATATAGCTCCATCAAACCTCCCTACTCATATTCTATGTCTCAGCTAATAAAGACAATTATCCCAAATGTCTTCTTAACCACCTTATCTACCTATTCTGCTGCCTTCAGGGGACTTTGGACATGCAACCCAAAGTCTCTTTGGTTGTCTATACTTCCTAGTGTCCTACCATTCATTGTGTACCTTGCCTTGTTAATCTTCCCAACACCTCACACTTTTCAAGGTTAATTTATGTTTGCTATTGTTCTGCCCGTCTGACCAGCTGGACTGTAGTAGTCCAAGACTTTCTTCCTTGCTATTTACCATACCATCAATTTTCATGTCATCTGTGTACTGACTGATCACACCTCCCACATTCTTGTCTAGTTCTAAGCTCACCCATAAGGGGAATCAACTTCTCAGCATCTACCCTACCAAGCCTCCTGAGAATCCTATATGTCTCAATAAAGTCATTTCTCTTTCTAAACTCCTTCGCAGCCTACTCGACCTCTCCTCATAAGAAAATCCCTCCATATCCAGGATCAACCTAGTGAACCTTCTCTGGACTGCCTCCAATGCTAGTATTTATCTTCCCTATTACCTGCTGAACTTGCATGCTAGCTTTTTATGATTTATGCACAAGGACCCCAATTCTCTCGGTGCTGCAACTTTCTGCAGTCTTTCTACATTTAAATAATATTCAGCTCCTGTATCCATCCTACCCAACTGCATAATTTCACAGTTCTCTACACTATATTCTATCTGCCAAGTTTTTGCCCACTCGCTTAAGTTGTCTATATCTCTTTGTAGACTGTGTCATCCTCACCACTTGCCTTCCCAAAAATGACTTTTCAGAATTGAAGAAAAATGGAAATGCAATTAATTGTATTTAATTGAAAGAGAGCTGGAAGAACAAAAGGGAAGGTCTGTGATAGGATAGAGGGTGGAAGAGATTTCCAGTGTCTGCAGTATTTTGCTTATTCAAGTAATATTGACCATCTTATAGAACATAGAACATAGAATATTACAGCGCAGTACAGGCCCTTTGGCCCTTGATGTTGCGCCGACCAGTGGAACCAATCTAATAACCCCCTAACCTAAACTATTCCAATGTTATCCATATGCCTATCCACTGACCATTTGAACGCCCTTAAAGTTGGCGAGTCCACAACTGCTGCAGGCAGGGCATTCCACGCCCTTACTACCCTCTGAGTAAAGAACCTACCTCTGACATCCACCCTATAACTACCACTCCTTAATTTAAAGCCATGTCCCCTCGTGTTAGCCATCGCCATCCGAGGAAAAAGGCTTTCACTGTCCACCCTATCCAATCCTTTGATCATCTTGTATGCCTCAATTAGGTCACCTCGTAACCTCCTTCTCTCTCATAAAAATAACCTCAAGTCCCTCAGCCTTTCCTCATAAGACCTTCCCACCATACCAGGCAACATCCTGGTAAACCTCCTCTGCACCCTTTCCAATGCCTCCACATCTTTCTTACAATGCGGCGACCAGAACTGTACGCAATACTCCAAGTGCAGCCACACCAGAGTTTTGTACAGTTGCAACATGACCTCACGGCTCCGAAATTCAATCCCTCTACCAATAAAGGCTAACACACCATACACCTTCTTAACAACCTTATCAACCTGGGTGCCAACTTTCAGGGAGCTATGCATGTGTACCCTGAGATCTCTCTGCTCGTCGACACTATTAAGAGTCCTTCCATTATCCCTATATTCTGTACTCCTGTTACTCTATCTACCTGACCAATCACATTCCAAGATCTGTGGGCATGCACTCCAAGGTCCTTTACACTTCTCAGGATTATACCACTTATTACCTCACATTATTTGCCTTTCCCAATGTATTGCTCACACCTCTCTAATTTGCCACTACTCTGCCCACTTTGTAGTCCATCAATATTTTCCTGTATTCTCTTTCATTACCAACTACTTGGCCAATTTTTCTGTCCTCTTTTGTAATTATGTAATTATCATATCTACTGCATGTCTTATCTAAGGTCAACTTATTCAACAAAAGCAAAGTTAAATCTAGGATTTACCTGATTTGCTTGGCTCTGGACCACACCAGGCAGTGCATTTATTTAACAGTTCTATTCTGGCCTTCTGGCCACCACAGACAACATTTCTCAAACTCACTCACCCTGGCTCCAGTAACGTAGGGATATTCTCTGAATCTCTGCCTATCTACATAAATTTACATCACATTCCTAACTGGATGGTTTATATAATTTATTTCTGAAAATGTTGATCAATTCAGTCTCAATTGGAATGCCTAAGAATTCAGTATTTGATACAAAGCAATGAGAGCTACAGCGCACATTGGAAGCTACTCTGCTTTCGCTGGCACGTGCCTAGATGTTTAATTGTGGAAAGGAAGAAATCATATGGGGGCTAGTTCAAATCAGTGGCTGTTGTGGTGCTGCCTGTCTCTTGCCCTTACGTTTTTGCCCAGTCACTTGATGTGAGTTCTTATGAATTGCGCCTGTGACTTGCTACAAGGCTTCCGTTTTGTTGATGTAAAAGGGTTTCTAGCAAGGCACCAGCAATTTCACCCTGTTCACTCTTGCATGGATCTTAATAGAATGAAGACACAACAATTGTAGTAGGCTACACACACTGCAGTGTAGCTGCAAGATACATACATGCAATTGCATAGATCTGGAATTTCCACAGACATTCTGCTGCTTCACCACAATAACTTCATTGGCAGTGCAACAGCAAGCTCTTCCTCCTGGCAAATGCGAAGTGGCAGAAAGTCAGGGATGCACTAGGGGTTTTAACCATCTGTAAAGTGAGAAAATCTCAGTCATATCGATCTCACAGGAATTGCCTAATGACAAATGGCACATGGGCAAGTCTTGTGTTGATTCACTGTCCAAATTGCTTGTGAAGTCGATTCTCCATCATATTAGTTAAAACTCTCAGCTTAAAGAAAACTCAGTCTTTAAAAACATTTGACGCTGGTTATTATTGAGAAATGGCAGGCGAATCCAGGCCTCCTGTTGATTATTCGAATGAGATATTAGGAAACACTGTAACAAAGTATAAAGAATAGTTTTGTAGTTAAAAACTTGTTGCTGTAGTATTGTTCCTGATGGCAGACAAGCACAGCTGACCTTTTCCCTCCAGGGACTCTCGGCTAGAATGGCAATGACAGCTGGAGGTAAATACAGAAAGGATACATTCAGTCCAGGCAGACCAAAGTCGAATAATACACCAGACTTGGTGTCTCCCAAATTAATACTGTAATATAACACAAACTGCCAGAAGGGCAATGCTTTTCAACTCCTGTTAGATACAAGTATCTCCAACTAAAAGAAAATCGTTCTAAGTTTCCCAATTGCACAATAGTCCTCTAAAGCAGTTTAAACATTTTACATATTATTTTTTGTATTATAAAGATTTGTGTATGAATTTTCAAACAGTGGCCTTTTCTCCTTTTTTTTACTGAGGCTCATAGTGATGCAGCATGTTTCCATAAGCACCATCACATTGTCAAAGTAATTGCCATACCTCTAATATGGACTTAGATAGTGGATGACAATGTGGCAATTTTGTTATAAGGAGCATCACAGCCGAGCCAGTCCTGTTCTCACCTAATGTTCGTACATGTGCATTTTCCTGTAGAGTTCAATGGATATCAACTGAGAGTGAAAATCCAGAAAATATTTTTTACCTGAATGTTGTCTACCACGTAGTTAATCAGCTAAATTAGCACCGACTAGGTATTGAAGATGGAAATTTCTCCTGTTGCACAGTAATAGACCATGTTTACTCATTTCTGTAAGATCTACCTTCTGTTTTGGTCATCCCACCTTTAGTACCTATTGATCTTTTAGAATATCATGGATTGTATTGGAAGTGAAAGGGCTGGTTTATGATGGGAAACTGGGCAAACCTGGATGGTGTTCCTGGCAATTGGTTTAGATGTAAAGAGATTGAAATGGTGCAAGTAACACAGACATAATGATCCTGAAATTCTGTATAATAGGAAGTCTCGCAACACCAAGTTAAATTCGAACAGGTTTATTTGGTAGCACAAGCCACAAGCTTTTGGAGTGCTGCTCCTTCATCAGGTGAGTGGGAGTTCTGTTCACAAACAGGGCATATAATGACACAAACTCTATTTACAAAATAATGGTTGGAATGCGATTCTTTACAGATAATCAAGTCTTAAAGGTACAGACAATGTGAGTGAAGTGGGGGTTAAGCACAGGTTAAAGAGATATGTATTGTCTCCAGCCAGGACAGTTAGTGAGATTTTGCAAGTTTTGGCAAGTCATTCCAATCATTATTTTGTAAATTTTGTTTGTGTCTTTATATGCCCTGTTTGTGAACAAAACTCCCACTCATCTTATGAAGGGGCAGTGCTCCGAAAGCTTGTGGCTTGTGCTACCAAATAAACTGTTGGACCTCAACCTGGTATTGTGAAACTTCTTATTGTGCTTACCCCAGTCCGATACCAGCACCTCCGCATCCTGAAATTCTGAACAGGGTGAGATGGAGTCGTGCATCCTCAGACCTATTGCAATAGCAGAGGAAATTGAATATAGAGGGCAAATTGGGAGCTTCAAGATGGAGGGTGAAGTTGATGAGTTGTATTAATAATAACTAACTTTTTTTGTCCTATGAACTGTTTGGGGCTTTGTCTGGGAAAGTTCAAAGTTCTGTATCTTGATTTTCTTTATACATGATTGATAAGAAACCATTTTTTCCTCTTGTAGGATCCTGAACAATTATAGAATCCCTACAGTATAGAAGGAGGTATTTGGTCCATCGAATCAGCACTGACCACAATCCAATCAGGCCCTTTTCCTGTAACCTCACACATTTGCCCTGCTAATCTCCCTGACATGATGTGGAGATGCCGACGTTGGACTGAGGTAAACACAGTAAGAAGACTCACAACACCAGGTTAAAGTCCAACCAGTTTATTTGATAGTAAACCCACAAGCTTTTGGCTTGTTCACCTGACGAAGGGGCAAACCCCGAAAGCTTGTGGGTTTACTATCTAATGAACTGGTTGGACTTTAACCTGGTGTTGTGAGACTTCTTACTGTGAATCCCCCTGACACCAGGGTAAATTTAGCATGGCCAAACAACCTAACCCACATATCATTGGAGTGTGAGAGGAAACTGGAGCACCTGGAGGAAACCCTCGCAGACATAGGGAGAAAGTGCAAACTCCACACAGACAGTCACATGAGGCCAGAATAGAACCTAGTCCCTGACACAGTGAGGCAGCAGTGCTAACCACTATGCCACCATGCACAGTGCATATGTAGCATGAGAAAAATCACACTATATATAAATCTAAGTCAATCAAAAGAGAATCCAAGGAAAAGGTTTCCATCTTTAAGCCTAGATATAATGACTAGCATTACTTTAAAGCTGATTGTTATTACCAATTCAAACAAAATGATCTGCAAATCTAGGTGAAAGAATTATGAGAATATGGAACAAACTGCCTTAGATGCAGCCAGTTAGAATCCTGGGGAGATAACAGCACCTCATACCTTCCTTGGTTGACACATCCTTCCCTATAGCAATGGATTCCATATTCCCATTACCTTGTGTGTGATTATGTTGCTCCTAATTTCTCACCTCATCCTTTGAAAATTTTAATTCCAATTTTAAACTGTTCCTCCCCACTCCACCCCGGACCCAACTGTGAAAGCAAAGGAAATAGTATTTCCCCATTCACTCCTGAAAAATCCTTTAATTTTAAAAACAGAGTGATTTAAATCAGATTGATATTTACTTGGAAAAAAAGGAATTGAATGGAATATGGAGAAAAGGCAGGAAATTTGGAATGTAAAATTAAATAAACTGTTGACCAAATAGCCTCCTCATATTCCCATGTTCCCTGTAGCAAAATATGAAATTACTGAAAAGGTGATTGCATCATCAATAAATGGTCATATCTGAACTCAACTTAAATTAATGTTCTGTGAACAGAAGCAACATTTGTGTCTTATGTTCTCGGGAAGAACCTGATATTACCTTAATTCCAATCACTTTAATTGTGTGGGAAAGATTGTCCAATTTTCCATTTGGATTTGGGAGATGTGCAAATTTTGTGAAGTATGAAGACTTGTCTTCTTTCAACTATGAGTTTCCAACAGCAGAGGGAGCTGCTATGGCGTGTGAATTATCCCCAAGTCAACACAGGAAATGTGCAATAAAAAGAGAAAATGCCACAGATGCTCAGTTGGCCTGGCAGCATCTATGGAGAAACAGAGTTAATTTCTGGTCTGTGGGTCTTTCATCAGAGCTCAAAAGAAGTTGGAGCTGTAATAGCTTTAAGAAAATACAGAGGTGGGGAAAGGAGGGAAGGAGAAAGAGCAAAAGGGAAGGTGGAGAGAAAGAAGTTATGTGACAAAAAGCACGATGATACACACAGCAATGGGTGGGGATAATGGAACAAGTAACACAAGAGATGTATAAATGGACAAACAGCTGCTTTAAAAGTAGGAACAAAAAATGGTATTGGTGTTACAATCTAAAACTAGTGAACTCAGGAAACTGTAAGTTGCCTAAACATAAAATGAGATACTGTTCCTTGAGTCTACATTGATCTTTATTGGAACTGTATAGGAAGCTAATGATCTAGAGCGAGAGAGGGACACAGAATTAATAGGACAAGCAAACAGAAACTCGGGGTCACATTTGTGGATGTTGCCACAATGGGGTCACCTAATCTGTGGTTGGTTTCCCTGATGAGGCCACATCATGAGCAGTAAATGCAGTTTACTAAATCAGATGTTATGAAGGGCGGAAGTAAAAAAACAGATATTACATCTGCTGTGCATAAATGAGAAGGTACCTTAGAAGGGCAAAGGAGGTGATTGAGGAATGAGCCAGGGCATCTCAGAGAGAATGGTTGCTTCGGAATGATTAAACGGGAGCGAAGGTGGCATCAATATGGCAGAAATTGAGAAAGGTGACCTATTGAATGTGGAGGCTAGAGGTGAGAATAAATAAATCCTAGGAAGGGGAGAGTAATTAGAGTAGAAATGTGGGAAATGAGATAGGTACAGTCCAGTGCTTTGTATTTGTTGTCTTAAAAACCAAGGTTGGGTGAGGAAAAAGGAAAGCATATTAGAAACACTGGTATGGAAGCTTTCATCGTCAGAATACAGATTGACAAACTGAGAAAATTAAACAGTGGATCAGATATTTGCAGATACGGGAAGACTTTGCAGATTTTTAATAATGGTGAGATTGGATGCAAAAGTCTTGTTCCCATTTTGCACAGGTCCCATTTTTGCTGATGGGGGAGGTGTGGGCTTGTGATTCACACAGAAGAGAAACCCAAACTTATTCAGGACATTTGAGCTCCCTGCTGAGCTAAAAATGGACCTCATTTTGGCAAATTTATACAGTGGGTATAAATGCTTTTGATGGGTGGATAACTGTCATGATCTGAAGATTTTAAAAGCCCCTGTTTTTTAAACTTTAAAAATGCTGGAAGTGTCATTGAAAGAAAAAAATATTCTGGACCCTTTGATTGATGAGCACAATTTATAAAGAAACAGTAGCGCCTCGTCATGCAGTTTCAGTAGAGCTGTTTGTTAACATTACCCAAGGGCTATCATTGTGTTTTATGAATGCTTGGCTGGGTTTCAAAGGCTACAGTTATCTCAGCAGCAGTTCTGTGTTTATAGCTTGACTGTCAGTTCAAAGAATTGGTTAAATAATTAGCATTTTTTGATGTCAATTCTGAAAAGAAGATTGTTTTTACAGAGGTTCCACTTGAGATATAAAAGCTACAAGGCATCAGGTGACCAGCTGGAAACATTGTCATCTCAGCACCTTCAACTATTTATCATCTCTATCCCAATTGATTCTACATCTTTTTAGCCAATTTCATGTCACGACAGTGATGACATCCTTAATTAACAACTATTTACCACCTTTTCCTAGCCTCCTATCTTTTCAAAATGTCAAGTACTTAGAATCCCTATGGTCCACGAGGAGGCCATTTTGGCCCATCGAGTCTGCATCGACTTCAATCCCACTCTGTCTCCATGACCGCACCTATTTACCCTGCTAATTCCCCCGAAACTACAGTCAATTTAGCATGGCCAATCAAGCTAACCCCTACATCTTTGAATTGTAGGAAACCAGAGCACCCGGAAAAAACCCACACAGATACAGGGAGAACTTGCAGACTCCACACAGGCATTGACCCAAGCCGGGAATCAAACCCGTTTCCCTGAGCTGTGAGGCAGCAGTGTAAACCACTGTGCCACTGTGCTGCCGAATTAGGGATCCCGGGGCTTTCCTTGTCGCGTGACCTTGATATGAAGACTTTACATTTGAGTCACTGGCTGGCTCATAACTGGAACTATTGATGCCGAAGTTCCGCTAAAAGTAATCTGAAAACTTGTACAAGTCCATGCTAGTGCTATTAGGTGCCCCAAAAGAAACCTAATGCAGCTACCTGCATGAGTCCCATCCAGGTCAGTAGAAACCCCTCAACATGAAGTTTGCCGTGTAAATATTTTTAAATACCATTGTTTTAGCTGTTAAACAATTGTTTTTGGATTTCTTTTGAGTTGGGAGGAATAGTATTTAAAAGGCAGGATACAGTATTCACAAGCAGCAGGCGTGTCAGGGCAAGGTGCTGACTTGATAGATATTTGGATAAAAGAGCTGTTAAAAGCATTTGCCACTTTGTGATGTGGTTCGAGAAAAAGCAGAGTGTTATAATAACAGACTTCCAAAAGTACTTAGTTATCCTTCCAGACAGATTACTTGACATTCCTGATTTTTTTTAAATGGTATGTTTACCGTTTTACACAGCTGTATGGAGAGAAATAGACTGCTGTCAGTGACTTGACAATTGACTTAAAATTGATTTTGGTTCATGTTCTTTCTATGTTCAGGCTCATCCTTGGGCTGAAGGGCCTGTTTCCATGCTGTAAGCCTCTATGAGTGAAGTTTCGGGTGCAGTGTGTTTGAACGTGGCCACTTGAACTAGTTTGAGCGCAGAACGATCTGTTGCATATTGGACACCCAGTGCAATGCTGTCCTGTTCATAGGAAATGGCACCTTTGCTGATGAGATCATACCATGCAGAGTAATCCAGTATGATATTTTCCCATATTTTGAGGGTGATTTTGAAACCTTTTGGTGAGACTTGTAGGGTGTCATTGAAGTGCTTTTGATGGCTTCTATGTGATTGCTTGCTTTCAATTCATTCTCCCCAGAAGAACCTATTTAGCAAGCACGCATTCGGCATTTTGACAATATGTCCTGACCATCTTATCTGAGTTCTCTTTACCAGAGCTTTGATGCTAGCCATGTCAGTCAGGGAGAAAATCTCAGTGTGAGGAACCTTGGCTTACCATTCAATCTCTACAACCGGTTCTGTGGAAATGATATAGTTGTTTTGCATACCCGGAATAAACTGTCCACATCCCATGAGCATACAAAGGATTGGGAAGGCCAACTACTCTGTATATCTTCCCTTTTTTTGAGAGATTAATTTCTGTTTGCTCCCAGAGAGTTGGTTGGAACTTACCAAAGGCAACACTGACCTTAGCTATTCTGGCGAGGGTGCTGACTGCTTCAAGCCATTGACAATTAACTGTAATAGTTGGCTTCACACTCTGCTTTTGTGGGGTGGTTTGGTACATGACTTTAGTCTTTTTTGATGCTGATGGTGAGATGGTAGTTATCATGCAGATGAGAGGAAGTCCACGCTATGTTGCAATTCTAGATCTGAATAGGCTGTTAAAGACATTATCATCAGTGAAAAGTCACAAACTACAGCTTCATGAATTTTGGTTTTTCATTTGTAGTCTCGTCAAACTGAAAACATTGGTCAGGATTTTCTGTACCCAATGCCGCTTCATGGCAATGGGAGGATGTTTTTGATACCACCATTGTCAATGGGGTTTCCTGTTGTATAGAGCCTGTGGTGGGCGCTTGTTGTTAGTGGGGTTGGAAGACCTGGCTGGTGGGAACAGCCAGAGAATTCTGATCTTTGCCTTTCAGGCAATATCAAATGTGGATGCCACTTTTGCTAACACTAAATGCTTCAGAAAGCATGGCTGAGAACACCATCTAAACAGGGTAGGGGGCCAACAAACAGCCCCGCTCCACTCAACGTGTGACTGGGAAGGCATCAAACGACTGTCCACTATCCGGGGCATGAGCAAGCTACTGCTGGAATTAAATTGCTATACAACAGTGATGACATTTTCCTGGACAACCTGATTATGCCATGATCTTCCTTAGTCCCTCACAACTAACAGTGTTGGAGGCTCTTGTCAAATCAACAAGTGTTGAGTATA
This sequence comes from Carcharhinus amblyrhynchos, assembly GCF_965287045.1. Lineage (NCBI taxonomy): Eukaryota > Metazoa > Chordata > Chondrichthyes > Carcharhiniformes > Carcharhinidae > Carcharhinus > Carcharhinus amblyrhynchos. The sequence goes on along the minus strand of NC_137331.1, from coordinate 79,414,565 downwards.
GATTGCAGTTCTGTTCGTGGCATTTTACCTGGACCTGACGCACCATATACAACATGTCAACTATACTATTACCTTTTCTAAAGCTGCAATGGTTTTTTGGCAGGAGGTCCTATTTGAGGTGCAGTGTGAGACAGTTTAGCAGGAATCTGAATTTCACCAACGAAATTCCTTGATGGTTGCAGCAAGCTTGGCAATTTCCCTTCCTTTAGTAATGGTGGACAATTGGTGCATCGTTTAATTGCTGAGAAATGGCTTCTGGTTTCATGTGACCTCGGATAGTTTGCTGAGTTTGTGAGTGAGTGCCGTACTCCCTGTCTTGTACCTTTCACCTATAATTGCATCTGACTCTGGTGCCTTACCACCAACAAGAGACTGATTACTTTCATGATCTTAGCTTTGTTGGGGAGTATCAGTAAGAGACACGTTGACTTCAATTTGGGGCAAGCCTGGATTCTCCTTTTCATGGTTAATGGTTGAGGGCCAATCCAGAACATTGCTAAAATATTCTGTCCATCTCTCCAGATTTTGGTCTTCTCTGTCATCAATGTGGCTCCACAAGGGCAGGAAGAGAAGGGTTTCTGGAAATCTGAGGACTAAATATTGTCTTCAGAACATCATAGAAGGGTTTAGTATCATCTTTGTTTACATACGATTGTATTTCTTCTGCCTTTTTGTTACGTCAGTGTCCTGTATCTCTCCAAGCTTTGTTTGGATGATTTAATGGATGTTGTTGAAAACAGTTTTCTTTGAAGCAGATTAATAACCACTTTGGTGGTTTAAAGTAGACTACTAATTCAGTAGTCTGAATTTCCTCATTGTTGTTAAAACAATCCTGGTGCTAATAGCTGCTGATGTTCTAAGGTAGTAGAGTACTGATCTCTGAAGGCTATAAAATCATACTCCACACTGTTGGAGACAAATTTAGGACCATCTAGCTGGCAATCCATATCTTCGAGGGGTTTTGCCTTACAATATCCATTTTGAATCTTGAGATATTGAGCATCTGATTGACTTTATTTCCCTGGGTATCTCTTGGGCTGAATATAGATGTTGAGCTTTGAGACTATGAATCAGTCCAACAGTCTGCTCCACATATTTCTTTGGTCACTCTGCTTCACCTACCTTCTAACAACATATTTGATTAGGTGCCAGTGCTTCGAGCAAGGGTGCATCCAGGAGGCCTTGGTTTGGTTGGGCAGATAGAATACAGTTTTGCAAATGGGGAGAAGGGGGTCTTGCTCTTCAACAGAAGAAGCTTGTTGCTGTTATCTACTCTGTTTTGCCTGTAACACCCTCCCAGGTCTGATGGTCGGTGTGAATTCTGACATTGCAATCATTTATCTTAATTTATGGTGAGAGTTTGTTGAAACATTTCCATTCCAATAATGAAGAGGAATTTATTTTTGGGTCCTTGTTGGCTTATTTGATTTCAAGATCATGGGCGGTGGCTTGTGATGCACAAAAATAAAAATAGACTATTTGACAACAAAGAACATCACCAGAATGATAGGAAGTGGGATAGCTTGATCTTGGTTCCGACATAGCTCAGCACAATATTGAGGTCCGAAGGGCCTGTACTGTGCTGTACTGTTCTATGTTCTATGTTCTATCACATTTGAGCCTAATCCTGATCACACTCGATGTGTGCACCAGTGTCAGCTGTGACTCTGATGGTGCCACTCACTTCTGAGTTAGAAGGTGTGATTCAACTCATAATCTAGAATCAAGGCCAATAATCCAGTGCAATACTTGGAGAGTACTGCACGTTAGGAGGTACTGTCTTTTGTTTGAGACTTTAAACTGAGGCCCTCTCTGTCCACTTGGGAGGATGTAATAAATCTTGTGGGGTTGAGCTATGAAGAGAAGCTGAACAAACTAGGCTTGTACTCGTTAGAGTTTAGAAGAATGAGGGGAGATCTCATTGAGACGTATAAGATGATGAATGGGATTGATAGGATAGAGGTGGAGAGACTCTTCCCGCTCAGAAAGGACAGTAGGACTAGGGGGCACAGCCTCAAGATAAAGGGGGGGGCAGTTTAGAACGGAGTTGAGGAGGAACTTCTTCACTCAAAGGGTGGTGAATCTCTGGAATTCTCTGCCAGTTGAAGTGGTGGAGGCTGCCTCGCTAAATATTTTCAAGACGTGGGTTGATGGGTTTTTGATAAGCGAGGGGATCAAGGGTTATGGGGAGAGGGCGGGAATGTGGAACTGAGCCACGACAGATCAGCCATGATCTTATTGAATGGCGGGGCAGGCTCGAAAGGCTAGATGGCCTACTCCTGCTCCTATTTCTTATGTTCTTATGTTCACTAATTTGAAGAAGAGCAGGAGGGTTATCTCTGTTGTTAGGGACCAGATCAGAAACTCCAAACTATATTATGAAGTTCGCTGGACTGTAACTTTTACTTGTGATTTTGGCATTAGAGTGAACATAAGGTGATTCGCTCCAGGTATGATTCAGTTGACCCACTAGAAAGCTTTTGTCAAAACAAATTTTATTTAAGAGCACAGTTAGAATATAATAAAAAAAATTAGCAAAACTTTTACCAATTAAAATACTTAAGCATGACGAAGTATAATTCTTAAAAGCTTTCCATTGCTATTGTTCCAATTTAGCAGCGTCCCTAAAGACAGAAATTCCTTCTTCAGAACCAGTTTGCACCAAAAGCAGATGTATTTACACAGATGCTGGATTTTCAGTTTGTTGACACCTCTGGACAGAGATCCAGACAAACCCTGTCTTTCGACTCTCATACAGGAGAATCTCAGAGAAGGATATATCCTCAAACAACAGAACTTCAGAGAAATAAACCTAGTCGCTGGAAGATCCCAATGTCCAGGAGCTGGAAATACTAAGAACAGCAGAATAGCATTAGGCCACATAAAAACAAAATTCTAGCAATTGGGAGCAATTATGCTGTTGCAGTTACAATACAGGATGCCGGTTATAGACCCAGCAGCACTGATAAAATGGAGGGAACTGCTAAAAACATCCTGCACAGAAATATGACACAAGTAAATTTCTTAAAGATGCAGTATTGTCACCTGTGTCCTTGTCAATATTTATTCCACAATCAACATCCCAAAACTGATGATCCGCTTGTCATTCACTATGCTGTTGTGGGAGTTTGCTGTCTGCAAATTGCTTTCCATATTTCCTACAACGCAACAGTGATTGTACTTCATAAGTACTTTGTTGATTGTAAAGCAGTTTTGGGTGCTCTGAGATTGTGAAAGGTGTTATTTTAATGCAAGTTTTTAAAATATCTGACAGGAGTTTATTATTTATAAGCAATATGGACTCGGACTGTTGACCAATTTTCTCCTGCCTAACCCGGAGACTTCAATGCCAATTGTAAAATCTCTATTATCGCTGCTGAGGTCGATATCCCTTTTCAGTTGCTGCAGCAGTAGAATGCCAAAGCAAACTACATTTTTGTCAGCCAAAGGCAGTTTAGGAAGAATAGCTAATTCACAGTTGAATTTGAACAACTTCAAACAGTGAGCAAACTGATGGGAAATTTCCTTTCATAAGATTGCTTGGCAACATATTATTTCCTACTCGTTGAATCACTAAAGCATTTTTGAATGGTTTATTTGTGCTGTCATTGCTGCTGGTGCACAGTGAAGTTATTTCCCTGCCCCCTCACTTGTGGTTCTATCATATTCCCAAAGATGTGCTGAAACTCATTACCCCATTTAACAGCCTCTCAGCTCAAGCTGCTGAAGAAATCACACAGATTGAGCTTCTCTCAGCCTGATGTGGAAAGCTCACTCTTTCCTTGTATGAATCAACTCGCACATCCGAACTTAAGAGAGTTTAGGTACAGGTTTAGCAGCTCAGTCAATGTTTAGAGACTACAAATAGCAGTTTGATTATTGCTGGGAGTTTAACCAACCATGCACTGGTAAATTTGTTGTTGCATGTCTGGCTCGGATTTCCCAATCTACTGGAAGCAATAGCTTACAATACAGCGTTCTCTGAAGCCAAATGGAAAGAATTCCAGCTGCTTGTGACAGATTTACTCCTCCCTTTCTATTATTTAGGCAGGTTGTCTACCCAATCGTCACCAATACCCTCGATCACACGCATATCAGTAACTGACTTGGCAAGTGTTCAATTCTGGTTGCCACACTACCAGAAGGACGTGGAGGCTTTGGAGAGGGTACAGAAAAGATTTACCAGGATGTTGCCTGGCATGGAGGGCATTAGTTATGAGGAGGGGCTGGAGAAACTTGGTTTGTTCTCACTGGAATGACAGAGGTTGAGGGGCAACCTGATAGAAGTCTACAAGATTATGAGGGGCATGGACAGAGTGGATAGTTAGAAGCTCTTTCCCAGGGTAGAAGAATCAATTACTGGGGGCATAGGTTTAAAATGCAAAGGGTAATGTTTAAAGGAGATGTATGAGGCACTTTTTTACACAGAGGGTGGTGGGTGCCTGGCATTCGCTACCGAGGGAGGTGGTAAGAACATAAGAACATAAGAAATAGGAGCAGGAGTAGGCCATCTAGCCCTTCGAGCCTGCCCCGCCATTCAATAAGATCATGGCTGATCTGTCGTGGCTCAGTTCCACTTTCCCGCCCTCTCCCCATAACCCTTAATCCCCTCTCTTATCAAAAACCCATCAACCCGCGTCTTAAAAATATTTAGCGAGGCAGCCTCCACCACTTCAACGGGCAGAGAATTCCAGAGATTCACCACCCTTTGAGTGAAGAAGTTCCTCCTCAACTCCGTTCTAAACCGCCTCCCCTTTATCTTGAGGCTGTGCCCCCTAGTCCTACTGTCTTTTTTGAGCGGGAAGAGTCTCGTCTTCCTCCCTTTGCTGTTCCTAATCTCCACCCACAACGATTCCACCCTCTGCTCCTTGGCTCCAATATCATCCCTTGCTACCACCGTGATGCTATCCTTAATCAGCAGAGCTACGCCCCCCGCTTTTCCCTCCTGCCTATCCTTCCTAAACACTTGATAGCCCTGTACATTCAGCTCCCAGTCCCTGTCACCCTGCAGCCACGTCTCTGTAATGGCCACCAGATCGTATCCATTTGTGTCGATCTGCGCCACCAGCTCATCCACTTTATTCCGAATGCTTCGTGCATTCAGATAATGCGCTTTCATCCCAGCCTTCACCTGTACCCTTTTTGCCGTAACGCCACCAACCATACTCACGCCCCCTACTCCCTCTATTATTGGGACATCCTCGGCCTCTTCCCTTACCTGTACCCTCTCCTTAACTTTAGACCTCGTAACATCACCTACCCTCGCACCCTCCCCCCCCAAATTAGTTTAAAGCCCTGTCTACAGTCCTCTTTACTCGGTTCGCCAGCACTCTGGTCCCAGCATGGTTCAGACCAACCCCATCCTGCCCGAACAGGTCCCACCTACCCCAATACTGGTGCCAATGCCCCATAAATTCAAACCCATTCCTCCCACACCAATCCCTGAGCCACCCATTCACTTCCTTAATCCTGTCAACCCTACGCCCATCTGCACTCGGTTCAGGCAGTAGCCCAGAGATAACCACCTTGTCGGTTCTACTTTTTAATTCCATTCCCAGCTTTTCATACTCCTTCCACAGATCCTCAGTCCGCATTTTGCTTACGTCGCCGGCACCCACATGTACCACAACGACCGGATTCTCACCCTCCCACTCCAGGTTCCTCTGCAGCCCAGCTGCGACATCCCGGACCCGAGCACCAGGCAGACAACACACCCTTCTGTGCACTTTGTCATTGTGACAAAGGACAGTGTCAATACCATTCACCCCACTATCCCCAATCACTACTACGTTCCTTTTCCCCCTCTCTTTGCCTATGTCCTGCTGCATCACTGTACCATGTGCAGTTTGCTCACCAACCTCACCTGCCTCATTCTCGTCCAGCCTGGAAGCAAGAACCTCAAACCTGTTATGCAGATTAAGAGGCTGAGGCCTCCGCTCCCCACCCTCCTTCCTCCTCCCAGCAGCCCCCTCTTGTCCCTGACCCTTAGAGTTAGCCAGTCTAGGGGGGTGGATGTCTCTTGCACCCCATTGACAATGGCACCCTCTCTCCCCTTGATGAGCCTCAGTGTCTGTAGCTCAGAGGCCAGCTCATCCACCTTGAGCTGGAGCTCCTCCAGCAACCTGCACTTACTACAGACATGGTCACTGGGATGGACCCTGGGGTCCACCAGTTCCCACATCATACAGAAACCACACATCACATGCCCCTCCATTATTCACTGTAGTAGTTTTGAAAAAAATTTTTTTTTTCCTTGTTTTTTCAAATGAACTCACCTGGCCTTTTTTCCTTCAAGCCCTTTTTGATCTTAAGCCCTAATAACTCACTCTGCTTCCCCCTCACTCCGCTGCCCGCTCAGACGCTGCCCGCTGTCTACACCAGGCAGATATGATTGTGACTTGTAAGGGGCATCTGGACAAATGCATGAGTAGGATGGGAATAGAGGGATACAGTCCCCGGAAGGTTAGGTGGTTTTAGTTCAATCGGGCAGCATTGTCGGTGCAGGCTTGGAGGGCCGAAGGGCCTGTTCCTGTGCTGTAGTTTTCTTTGTTTTTTGTTGCGCACCAACCAATTCAAGGGCAGCTTCTTCCCTGCTGCCGTCGGCCTTTTGAATGGGCCTATCTTGTATTGGGTTGATCTTTCTCTGCACCTTGGCTCTGGCTGTGGCACTGCATTCTGCACTCTCTCAATTCCTTCTCTGTGAGCAGTGTGCTTTGTCTGTTTGGCAAGCAGGAGGCAGTGTTTTTTGCTGTGTGCTAATACATGCGACAATAATAAATCAAATCAAATGATGAGTTAACTAAACTAAAAAAAAGATTCTGTCCTTGCTTGGTCTGTATCCCTCAGCAAGGCAAGTTTTTTTTACACTGATGGTGTGGGTGCCTAGAATCGCTGCCTGGGGAGGTAGCGGCAGCAGATACCATAGTGACCTTTAAGGGGTGTCTGGACGAATACCTAAATAGGATGGGAATAGAGGGATATGGTCTACGGATGGGTAGCATGGTTGGTGCAGGTTAGAGGGCCAAAGGGCTTGTTCCTGTGCTGTAATTTTCTTTGACTGAAAAGGATTAACTTGGGTCTGAATTTCCATCATTAAGCATGTCCCCTTGGTGCTGTATTCACTCCAAGACACACTGCCATCCCTTGACTGATGACAGTTGCAGGTATGAGTCCATCTCTAGATACTGGAAACTAAGTGACATCAATCACCATAATATATGTAAAATCACTGTTACAGTTCTCAAACATTAGATAACACCTTCCAGTGACTATCGCACAAGGCAGAGCTTTCTAATCTATATGATAGATATTGGTCTTCTTTCCAGTGTAATGACATATACCGGAAAACTTGCTTTTTCCATATCATCACGATGTTCTCTATGCTGCATCATCCAGATCCTCATGTGAGGAGCTCTGGGGCAGAGAGGCAGGAACTCTACAGTTTTAAAGTAATTAATTAGCTGTGAAGCACTTTGCAACTTCCTTTTGGCATGAGTGACATGTAGAGCTTTCGTTCTCTAATGATTTGTTTTAGAAAACTATCATTACTAGCCTGAATATTTAACAGAGCTCTCTGGTGCTAAATCACATTTCAAAAGTTAAAAAAAAACTGAACCAAGAATAAGCTGACTCCTTATTAGGAATTATCTAGCCAGTTGATGAATGGTTTTTGTATCAATTCTATTGTTTGATCTGCAGAACCTGCAATTGGGAAAGGGTCAGGCTGTGGCGGATGGGGTGTTTTAATTCTCTTCACTTCCCCTTTCATGTATTGTTCTGTACCAGACATTAATTTGATGTACTGCTTTTACCCTTTTACATTTTTACCACAACTGCAATTCTGTCCTCATCCAAATGTGCAGTTCTGCACACTTTGCTGTGGGGTCAGGATTAGGCTTGCTGCTGTGTGGCTTTCAAAGATCATACAAATTGTAAGTGTTCATTCGGGTAAATGTTAACTTTTACTACCAGACAGACAGCAAGAAAGAAAGACATATTTGTATAATTCCAAAGTGCTCTGCAGCCAATGAAGTACTTTTGAAATCTAAAATTGGCTGGGTTGCGTTACTTACATTAGATCAGTGACTAAGTTGAAAAAGACCTCATTGGCTGTATAAACTTCAGGACATGCAGCAGTCAGAAAGGTGCTACATAAATGCAAGTCTTAATTTCATTCAACTGGAAAGGTGTTGGAAGAGGATGGTACAGTTGACGATGTCAAAAACTGTAGGGAATTTCAGGAGAAATAATGCACCCAGTCACAATCACAGTGGATATTATCTGTGACTCTCACTCCATTACAGGTGATTACGTTATATATTCAGTCGACATCATTATTTAGATTGAGACTCTGAGCAGCTTATTGAAAAGCCATGGGGAATTTGCAGTGCAGAATCCAACCAGATGCTGTGCAGTTTTCACTTACAGCGGGTCACAAGGCCAACCTGGTTAACAAGTAGGGCTTCCTGTAGGTCAGGGAGCCAACGATGCATAGGAGTCACCTAAACTTTTATTTTCAAATTGTTGAGTGGAAGTTAAACTCACAATTTTCGAACCCTGAGAGAGGCACTGCAACAATTTATCCAGAGTGGTTTGCAGCACCTTCCAAACACATGACCTTTGCCATTTTGAAGGACAAAGGCAGCAAATACCGGGGAGACCATCACCTGCAAGTTCCCCTCCAAACCACTCACCATCCTTTCTTGGAAATGTACAACTGTTTTATTATTGTTACTGGGTCAAAATCCCCCCTCCCCACTAACAGCACTGTGGATGTACCTACACACAAGGCTTGCAGCAGTTCAGGAAGATGTCTGTTCTCGAGGGCAACTATGGTATGGCAATGAATTCTGGCCCAGCCAGTGAAAACCTACCTCCCTTGAATGAATTAAAAAATATGTAATTACAACAGGCTGCATGGTTCCGTGGTACAGAAAGGGGATGAAATTAATAGCAAAAGTACTGAGTTTATGGCAGGGGTTGAACATTTAAGTTCCCCAATATGGATAGGAACAAATCTGAATTTATGAAAGGGAGTTTTTATTTACAAAGAGCAATCAATGCTTGGAATCAACCTTTTTTGCATTGGGTTTTGAAGGCAATCTCCAAAGACATTTAAAGTAAAAAGCGTTGTAATGGTGTTGGTTATAAAAGGTTGAGGAAGTCTTTATAGTCTTCTGCACACTAACAGCAAGTCTGTATTAACTACCTGTAAATATATACATATATATAAAATAAAGGGCAGCGTCATGCAGCTATTTCCATGTCCAGATTTTAACAAGTCTCTGTCCAACAGCACGTTGGCCCTAGATGTGTGACCTCTCATGTCACTGTGTGGCCATTATTCCCACATTAACCCTTCATATACCAAACCTTTATCCTGCAAAAAGCATGATGCTCCAAATGTTGAAAACACAAAACAAAAATAGAAAAAGCTGGAAACACATAGAAGGTCAATCAACATCTGTGAAGAGAACATACAGGGTGGGCACGAAAACGTCAGGTGTGAGGCCATTAATGTGATCCGCGCCCCCGTCCACACAGATAACCACTTTACCGAGACCCGGGAATGGCCGCAATCTGCTTCACGCCTGAAACGGGTGCAATGGCGACTTAAATGTATTTGCATGCATTTAAATTGAATTAATCAACTGCCCGCCCAACTTTATCATCATTTCCCACTTGGCCACTGCGTTCACCAATCCGGAATTGAGCCGAAATGAACCTGCTGAATAAAAGTCTCTTTCAGGTGCTCCAGCTGCTGAAGAGGCAAGTTCAGTGCTTCCAATAGCTCTCTGACTCAGATCAATATGGCGGGGGTAAGGTCAGATCATTATCTGGTTGGCGGGGGGAGGGGAATGAGGCCAGATCGTTGTCTGGTTGGGGGGAAGGGGAGGAGGAGGTGGGTCAGATGGATTTCTGGTGGTGGGGGAGACCAATCGTTGTCTGGTCGGAGGGAGACGATCGTTGTCTGTTGGTGGGGGAAGGCCAATCATTGGCTGTGGGGGAGAGCCAATCGTTGTCTGGTTGTGTGTGGGGGGTGGGGGAGCTGATTGTTGTCTGGTGGGGAGGGAGAAGGAGGGCGGGTCAGATGTTCCTCTGGGTGCGGGTAGTGAGGCCAGATCATTCTTGGTGGGGGGTGGGGGGGGGAGGTGAGTGAAGCAGACCATTCTCTGGAGGGAGGATGAGTGAGGCCAGAATCGTCATCTGGGGGCAGGTGGGGAGTGGGGCCAGTTTGTTCTCTTGGTGGGGGGCTGAGGCCAGATCATTCTCTGGGGGGTGGGGGTGGTTGGGTTAAGGCCAGATCGTTCTCGGGGCGGGTGGGAGTGAGGCCAGATCATTCTCTGGGGGGAGGGAGAAGTGAAACCAGATCGTTTTCTGAGGGGGGAGGTAGGAGAGTGAGGCCAGACCATTCTCAGGGGAAGGAGGGAGACGGGTAAGATGTATCTCTGCTGGAGACGGGGGGGTGGGGGGGAGCGATCGCTCACTGGTGGGGGGTGGGGCAGATGGATCTCTGATGGGGGGAGGGGAGCAGGGGGGTCTACTGCCACCCTGTGGGCGATCAGTGGAAGGGGGAAAGGGACAGGGAGTCATGATCAGTCTGGGGGAGCAGCGGGGGGTGTGGTAGTGGATAAGGGGGACAGTGCTGTCTGTGGGGGCCTTCGCTCCTGGGCCGCTTTCTCCGCTTTCTGTGACCCGGGAGCGATCTGACATGGGTGCGCTTTTTCCATTTTTTTTCTAACTGCGCACACACAGTTCAAAGCTCTGATTGTTTTGGGCACAATGAGCCCCGTCCACGGTGCAAATGGGACCTGTGATTTTTTTTTCAGGCTGAGTGCGTACAGGGGCGCCTGAGAACAGATTCGCAAGTCGGAACTGAATTACGCCCAGATTCCGCACTTAGAATGAAAATGGTAAAATCAGGTCCACTGTCTGCATTTCAGATATGTGTTCTGCTTTAGAATGCTGTACTAGTGCAGCCACATAAACATTTGGTCTATACAAGCATCATTAACGTACTTCATTTGCTGCAACGTTACGGATGGCAGGACTCCTGCCAGTCCAAGACTGATAAAGTAAGCAGGCTGTTCTTGTCTTACATTGCAATTCCATCATAGACGCTGATACTTGACTGAGTGAATGCAGCATTTTGAGTCTGGTATGATTTCAGTACAATTTCTGGACGCTGAAACAGAGTCTTGACTGAAGGACAAATTGTAGTGCGAATACAAGGCTTTCATACTCCTACACTTGATACCACAGAATTGTATGACACTGATTTTGCTTGCTCCTGCCTTGAAAAACTATTTGCATATTTTAGCAAGATGGTTTTATCACTGCCTTTATTATGCACTTGTACTTGCATTTCATATTTCATCAGTTTTCATCGGCTTACAAATCTAAAACTGACATTCTTGAGATGTCAGAGTCACTGTTAAATCCAACAATGCAAATGGAAACCTGGCCACAAAATCACGGTACCTGTTCATTCTCCCTCTAGTGGTCATTTGCACTCACTGTGCTGTAATATCTTCTGACAAATCTTGGCTGCGCAAGAAACTGACTGGAAAACATCTGAAATTTTCAAACAGCAGATACATCAATTGTTGTGCAGGTATGGGCTATATGCATCTGCCTGTAGTGATGTTTACCCCTCTCTTAAATTTTGATTTGGTTGTTTTCTGGGCAAGAACCAAAATAATTGAAGGGAGAATTGATCACGGAAGCAACAGCCACGCTGCTTTTCTTTGCTTTCCTTGATTGTTCAGTGCTAGGGAAACTGAGTCACTTCATAAAGGAAAACAATTTTTTTATAAAGCACCTTGTTGCAGCCTCAGATTGTCCCAACACAATCAATATCCAATCTATCATTTGCACTGCAGAAGCTAACTTGACATCTGATTTTTACACAGCAAGATTCCCCAGGCAGGTAATGGGATAACCTACTTTTTTGATTGAAAGCCCCCAGTTGTTCTTAAAATAGTGTCGTGGGGACCAAACTTACAGGGGCAAACAAGCAAGGTCTCAGTTGAACATTGTCTGCACCTCTGACAATGCAGTGTTTCCTCAGTAATGCACTGGTACATCAGCCTAGATTATAAGCACAAGTCCCCAGCTGAGACTGAAATCCACAGCCCTCTAATTTGGAGTCAAGAAAGTGCCAATTTCTATTACGTTACTGAAATTATGTTGACTGCTGGTGCTGGTGCCGCAATGGTTCGGATCAACTACAGCATGAGTAGAGCTGAACCAGTATTCCAAGATGATGGGTGATGGGAATAACACTGAGAGGATTCCAAAAATCCTTTCACACCTCAGTTGAAACCTTGGCCTAATGATGTACAGTACTAGGGACGAATGAGGAAGGTTATACCAGTCCCTTTCCCACTATTAATGGAGTATTCAACATCTATCCCCACTACCCTAGACTGGCCACCATCTTTTTCCTGGCAGCCATGAGGGGGCAGCAAGTGGAGCAAGGAGCAGCAGTGAAAGAAGCTGATAGTAGCAGAATCTACCAAGAAGCCAGAGCCCTCCTTTCCACCTTGCCAGCCGAGCAATGCTGGGTAGGAAGGGGTGAACACCAAACGTCCCAGTAGAATACTGAAAAAAATGTCCAACCCAATTTTTTTAACCAACAATTTTAAATTTACTGCCTGGTTTTCACAAGATTAATAAATGCTTTTTCATAATCCCAACCTGACTTCAAAAGAATAACCTGAATGTCCCATTGAACACATTGGGGTGAATTGTCCAGTCCACCTACCATGGGAATCGGAGTTTGCAAGGGGCGGACCATGGGGGCAAAGAATGAGCTCAGTTGGAAAGTCCCAGCCATTGCGTAGGTTTTGGCACACCAGCGTGTTTGCATAATGAAAATTCAGTTTTGTTGTGAAGATCTTATTTTCTTACAAGAACGTTTAACTCGCGTTCTCTCATGTGCACAAGGAAGATCAATTCACAAAACTGAAGTTTTTGTATGTGCAGACAATTGCTTCTTCATATTCCAAGTGAACATAAGTAAGGAATAATAAGAACATAAGAACATAAGAACATAAGAAATAGGAGCAGGAGTAGGCCATCTAGCCCTTCGAGCCTGCCCCCCCATTCAATAAGATCATGGCTGATCTGTCGTGGCTCAGTTCCACTTTCCCGCCCTCTCCCCATAACCCTCAATCCCTTCTCTTATCAAAAACCCATCAACCCGCTTCTTAAAAATATTTAGCGAGGCAGCCTCCACCACTTCAACGGGCAGAGAATTCCAGAGATTCACCACCCTTTGAGTGAAGAAGTTCCTCCTCAACTCCGTTCTAAACCGCCTCCCCTTTATCTTGAGGCTGTGCCCCCTAGTCCTACTGTCTTTTTTGAGCGGGAAGAGTCTCTCCACCTCTATCCTATCCATCCCATTCATCATCTTATACGTCTCAATGAGATCTCCCCTCATTCTTCTAAACTCTAACGAGTACAAGCCTAGTTTATTCAGCCTCTCCTCATAGCTCAATCCCCTCAACTCCGGTATCAGCCTAGTAAACCTCCTCTGCACTCCCTCCAGGGCCAAAATATCCTTGCGCAGGTGCGGCGCCCAAAACTGCACACAGTACTCCAGCTGCGGCCTCACCAATGCCCTATACAGCTGCAGCAAGACCTCCCTACTTTTATATTCAATCCCCCTCGCTATGAAGGCCAGCATCCCATTCGCCTTCCTGACCACCTGCTGCACCTGCAAGCTGGGTTTTTGCGACTCATGCACAAGGACCCCGAGGTCCCTCTGCACCGTCGCCTGCTGCAGTTTTTCGCCACGTAAGTAATAGTCCTTCCTACCATTCTTCCTACCAAAGTGGACCACCTCACACTTGCCAACATTAAATTCCATTTGCCATTTCCTGGCCCATTCGCCCAGCCTATCTAGATCCTTCTGCAGACTCTCCACACCCTCCGCACAATTTGCCGTTCCCCCAATCTTGGTGTCATCAGCAAATTTCGACACCCTGCACTCGGTTCCCTCCTCCAGATCATCTATATAAATGGTAAATAGCTGAGGCCCCAGCACTGACCCCTGGGGCACTCCACTAGTCACCATCCGCCAATCCGAATAGCACCCATTGACCCCCACTCTCTGCCTCCTATTTGACAACCAATCCTCTATCCACGCTAACACCCTACCCCCAACTCCATGTCCCCTGACCTTCTGCAATAACCTCGTGTGAGGTACCTTGTCAAACGCCTTCTGAAATATAAACTTGGGAGAGTAAAATGCAGCGGTCAATGGCAAAACTCTCCCACAATTGAAATGCTGGGCAGAATTTTACCAGCTTGTCCTGCCCATCGATGGGCGGAGCGAACAGGCAAAGTCATGCTTGAGCTGAGATTTGGGCTGATGGTGGTATCAGTTGTGTAGTTACCCAGAAGTTAGTCTAGGTTTTAACCTGCCTAATATTTCCTGGATAAATATTCAGCTAAATACCTCTCACAAGTCTCCAACTGCAGCTCACAGTTAAGGACGTTCACCAAGGATTCTAAGGTACAGGGGACTTGTTATAGAATGCTTAGAATCCCTACAGTGCAAAAAGAGGCTATTTGGCCCATCGAGTCTGCACCGACCACAATCCCATCTAGGCTCTATCCCCTTAACCCTATTTATTTACCCTAGCCCCCCTAAAACTAACCTACATATCTTGGGACACTAAACGGCAATTTAGCATGACAAGTCAACCTAACCCGCACATCTTTGGACTGTGGGAGGAAACCAGAGCATCCGGAAGAAACCCACGCAAGGAGATCATGCAAACTCCACACAGACAGACACCCAAGACCAGAATTGAACCCAGGTACTTGGTGTTGTGAGGCCACAGTGCTAACCACTGTGCTACCGTGTTGCCCCCATCAGAGTTTGAAAGTCATTGAGCAGTTCCTACGTGGGTCTGCAAGTTGGCTCTTTGACAGGATCCCTCTACTCATCTTCAGTCTCAAAGATCTTGCTTCTTAAAGACAATTCCAGTGGGCCCTTCCGTACATTATTTCCTACTTCCAAACCTGTGTGAGTTGAAGTCATTTGTACACCTCTTGTAAGGTGAGATCAGTTGACAGCATAGATCAGGAATCAAGTTTGGTCCATATTACTGAGGAACTCATTGGATAGAACTCAACCAATCTTTGGAAAACTGTGGCTTATCTATTTCATAAGGCAAAATTACACAATTTGATTCAGTCCAAACTGGTTATTCCATTCAAAAGGTGCTTACAGTTTCTTTATTACAACATCTAATTGTTTCTTAAATTGATCCAGGATTTTCACCTCCATTCTGTTCAGATTTAATTTAAAGGGTTGTTAAAGTGTACACTTAGAAATTTTCATCCCCAAATACCATAGAAGTGTAGAATCCCTACAGTGCAGAAAGAGGCCATTCAGCCCATCGAGTGTGTACCAACTCTTCAAAAGAGCATCTCACCCAAGCCCTACTCTCTTCCCTATCCCCATAACCGTGCGCATTTACCATGGCTAATGTATCTAATATACACACCTTTGGACACTAAGTAGCGATTTAGAATGGCCAATCCGCCTATCCTTTGCACTTATGGACTGTGGGAGGGAACTGGAAGAAACCCATGAGACGTGGGGAGGTCATGCAAATGGGGACATAGTCACCCAAGGCCAGAATCAAACCTTGGTCCCTGACACTGTGATCAGTAGTTCTAACCACTGTGCCACCATGCTGTAAAAATAGAGCTGTAGTTTTGAGAGATGAGATCTTTTCTTTGTTACTTAATATTATAGGACCCTGTTTATTAACAGCATTATTTCTTTTTACAATTCAAACCACAGGAAAGTTACTGAGATGATTGCCTGAATTGCTTCACTCCTGACTACAATCTTGGCACAGAAGTTCCTGACCTGCATTAAACCAGAAATGATGTGGAGATGCCAGCGTTGGACTCGGGTAAACACAGTAAGAAGTCTCACAACACTGACTTCTTACTGTGTTAAACCAGAAAGGCAGTGATGCAGGGAAGCATTCTGCCCCCTTCAAGGCCATTGAAGGAAGCAGATCATCTTTCACGGCAGCCTAATTATCCACATAGTTGTGGGACTTGTTTCTAAAAGGAGTCCATCAAAGCTTGTAATTAAAACAAGAAACTTTTAGTGGTGGGTTATCAGGAAGTGGGTTGGGTGAGCTATGAAAATGGAAAATGATTTGTGTTGTCATTAGTCTAGTAAATCTTATTCCTCTATCCAAATGGATAAAGATTGAAAGGATGCAATGCTATAGCAGATTCTGAGTCAAAAGTGTGAAGATACAGAATAGCATAAGGATGAGAAGAAAACAGGATTTAGCAGGAGGTGAGGAATTACATTGTGATTGCACTGTTCAGGCTGGATTAAGATTGTTGAGAAAAATATTGCAATAATTAAATATTTTGGTGATATTTCAATCAGTTACAATCATTGCAAAGTCAGATTTCAGTTTTTTATACAGAACATGCTTTGTATTTTATCTCTCTAAACTGAAGTAGGTAAGCTTGCTAATAGTCATGTCATCACTGAGACCGTCTACTTTCATCTTCATTATGTTGCCCAGCTCCTGCCCCATCTTAGCCTGTCAGCCGCTGAAACCTTCCTTGTGGCTTAAGATATCTTTAAATTTGACTACTCCAATGGACTCCTAGCAGGTTCCCATCATTTACTCTCCACTGCAGAGTGCAGAAGGTCATCCTGCGACATGCACCAGAACATACCTAAAAATTCAGTGTCAACCTTGTGAAGCCACAAAACAGGGCTACTTACAGACAGCAGAAGCAAATGTGATAGAGCTAAATGATTCCACAACCAACAGATAAGTCCTAAATTCTGCAGTTCTGTCACATTAAGCTGTGAACTATAGTGGATATATGGGGAACATGAATTATGCATTTTTGATGTGTTTGCTGTCTGATTTCTCAACAATTTGCCTAAATATTGAGGATTTTTATTCCATAACTTTAAACTGAAAATCAAGCATTGAAAACATATAAATTATAATTAGCCTTCAACTTCATGTTGGAATCCTGAAGAGTTCTTGGGTAGAATGTAGCCTTGTGTCATACATCACAGAGGTCAGAGGTACCAATTAGTCTTTTCTAACAATAGTTTCACTGGAGTTATTTATCTTCACAATACAGATTTAGATTAAATGAGATAACAACAGCTTTTGGAATGCTCTAAAAATTGTTTTGTCTGAAATAAATTATATTTTCTGTATTGGATTTATTAGTTTTGCTATAAATTGGATCAGTCATGGTACGCTACTACATTCATGGCAAGTAATCTATTTACCTATATAAAAAGTCAACAGGTTATTTATTAGTCACAAGTAGACTTACATTAACACTGCAATGTAGTTACTGTGAAAATCCTCTAGCCGCCACACTCTGGCGCTTGTTTGGGTACACTGAGGGAGAATTTAGCATGGCCAATGCATCTACCCAGCATGTCTTTCAGACTTTTGGAGAAAACCGGAGCACCTGGAGAAATCCCACACAGATGCTGGGAGAACGTGCATTCTCCGCACAGACAGTGTCCCAAGTCAGCAATCTGGGCCCCTGGCGCTGTGAGGTAGTGAAGCTAGGCACTGTGCTACCATGCCGCCCCTCTATCTCTCATCTTTGACAAGTTGGTTATCACATCATTTATAAAAGCACCAATGGAAAGTAGCAGAGTAAACTCTGTGCCCATCCCTGGTTTGTAGCGCTGAACATGCACTCACAGAGAGCTTATACACTTGATTAACTCAGATTCTGGGGGACTGGCTCCCAGCATTTGTACTAAACTAGATTCCTTTATCTTGTTTGAAGACCCAATTTTTGTGAATCTATGTAGCTAACTTTAGTGACAGAAAACTTACGGTATCAGATCGACTGCTTATCTTATCTCCCGTCTTGTTCCGCTTTCTTTAAAGAAATGGAGTAGGCAGTTCAACCCAGTTACTTGCGCCTGGAATGGATTACGTCTGTTGGCTGGATTTTTGTGTTTGGCTCAGGAAATGTGAGTCCGGCCATTTCCCAATTTTGGAAACCTAAGTCAGGCACCTCTGTCCCTGTGTGGATGCCAACATGGGCCAGTTCGAAGGCCTTGTTAGAATCTAATTAGTTCTATTTAATAAATATTAAACACCCAGTACTTGAAGGTCACAATGTGAATGGGTGCTGAATGTTGATCTGGTAATTATGCTCATTTGTATATAAGGAAGGGTCATCCAGCGCTGGTTACCTGGTGTGTTGGAAAGGAATGAGCTGGGAGAGTTTGTGTCTATTCCCCGCAGGCTTGAAAATAAACCTGAATAAGGTAAAGACTCATTGGATTCATTCTTCTTTAATATGTATTTCTTGGAATTAACAGGCCTGCCTCTCCAACACAATTCTTATGTCCCCAATCTTCACTCCTCATCCTCCCCATTCCTCCTCCATGCCAATTCATGTTCCCCATATATCCTGTATAGTTACTCACCTAATATTAACAGTGTACAGTATTTAGGAACCACATAGCAGCATTTGGAAGTCTTTGAAATGGACTTGGAAAAAGTACACCCATAACAATTTAATTGAGTTGTAAACATTCACATTCATACTGATAGAAAACTCCATATCAAAGAACTAATTTTAAATCCCTTCAAGTTGTTGGGGGAAAAAACAAACAAACATCTGTTTGGTAACCACATCAAGCACCACTAATCCTTTTAGTAATTTCTTAAAACTAGCACATTCTTGTTTGCACCTTCACCTCGTGTCTGCGTGGGTTTCCTCCAGGTGCTCCGGTTTCCTCCCACAGTCCAAAAATGTGTGGGTTAGGTTGATTGGCCATGCTAAAAATTGCCGTTAGTGTCCTAAGATGCGTAGGTTAGAGGAATTAGTGGGTAAATATTTAGGGATATGCAGGTAGGGCCTGGGTGGGATTGTGGTCGATGCAGACTCAGTGGGCTGAATGGCCTCTTTCTGCACTGTAGGGTTTCTATGATTTTTGCAGTTGAACTTTAAACACAACTTTCTGCTGAGAGAAGTGATTCTTTAGCTTTTGAAACTCAGCCAAGCATTCTTAATAGGCTCAACTATCAAAGCAAACCCTTCTAACTGCACACAAGGAGATCATTGAAGCTAGAAAAAGCAGTTGGCTAGGTTGTTTCTAAGCTACATCTGATGGCTTGTCAGTCAAAGCAGTCCACACGCTGTTTTTCTTTCTCTAAGTAAAAACTACAGAGATTATTTCCTTAAAGTTGAAAGCCCTGTGGATAATTAAATTACTTCAAATCATGACACAAGACTTCCAAAGTTCTGTTTTCTTCACTCTTAAATTCATAATACCACTTTTCCCAATTGGAAAATACTTAATGCATCTCAAAACTTACGTTATGTTTATCAGTATAATTGTCAACTTACCTTTGTAAAACTGGGCCCCATGATCAAATGTGGCACTGTGATTGCTAGCAGTCTGGTTTAGTCTCAGATTGTTGCCAGGCAGTAACTAAGGAATGGAGTTTGGAGTGTGGACATAAAACAGTGACTTCAGCCTCCCCAATTTTTAACTGGATGAAATTTCTGCTACTCCAATACTGGATGATGATTAAGCAGTTAGATAATTTAGCAACAGTCAAGGAGTACAAGGATGTGGTGGAGGTAGAGCTGGGTGTCCTCAGCTTACATGTGACACGCGGCACACTGCTGCCTCACATCTCCAGGGACCCAGGTTCAATTCCAGTCTGGAGTAACTGTCTGTGTGAAGTCTGCACCCAGTGTCTCTGTGGGTTTTCTCTAAGTGCTCCAGCTTCCTTCCACAGTCCAAATATGTGCGGGTTAGATGGATTGACCATGGTAAAATTGTCCCTCAGTGTCCCAAGATGTGTAGTTTAGATGGATTAGCTCTGATAAATGTGTGGGTTTACAGAGATAGGACAGGGGTGAGGGGCCTGGGTAAGATGTTGTGTCGGAGAGACAGTGCAGACTCAATGGGCTGAATGCTCTCTTCTGCATTGTAGGAGTTCTATGATTCTAATGCTGTACTTTTGAATAATGTGACTGAGGGGCAGCATGTAGATGAGAAATAAAATTGGCCAAGAGAGATTTTGATTTGATTTGATTTGATCCTTGGGATAAGAGATAATGTTGGGGGAGCAGGAAGAGAAGCAAAGGAGGGAGAATAATAAATTTACCACTTACTATAAAATATGGAAGGATTGAATGAGAATTGACAGAAACAAATATGTGGTGCTCCCCCGCAATGAAGAAGCATGCGGGAACCATCCACACAAACTACAAAGACCATTTATTTCCATTTCCATTTGTGAATCAACAATCTTTCTTCCCAAGGACAAGCTGTCAAAGGAAGTAGTCACATCCCATCTCTCAATCTTCAAGACCCATCTTTAGATTATTTCCATTTAAAGGTTTTCATTATCAGCACTACCAATTCAACTGGTCATGCCTGGTTTCTACCAATGTAAACATTGGCGGAATGTGGATGTTTATCTGTGATGCTGACCCAACTAAAGCAGAAGTGCAAGTCACTGGTTATGATTAGATAGGTTAGAATGGAGCCAGGCAAGAGCAGTCCCAGTCAGCTGGACAGCAGTAGAAAGGCATTGGAGGAGGATGTTATGGTCAACCGTGTCAAAGGCTGCAGGCAGGTCAGGATGGATGAAGAGACATTGTTTACATTCTCCCCTGAATCTGGCTAAGTTAGGGGTTCCATTCGTAGACATGCAGGGTAGAATAGGTGTAGGGTGATGCGGCGGCGCGGGCTCGTTGGGCCGAAGGGCCTGTTTCCCGTGCTGGGTTGCTCTTTGTTCTTTGTTCTTTGTTTACCTTTGCCACAGTCACATGGCATGTCTGTTATGACTTTTAAAAGAGTTATGAACTTTATGAAGTTATGGCTTTATGGTCCTGTGGCAGGGTGGAAAACTGATTGGGAGGATTCAAACATGGATCACTGGGAAGGACTTGCGAGGTGATGACACGGTCAAGACTTTGGAGAAGAAAGGGAGGTTGGAAAGAGGATAGTAATCACCCATCTCCCCACAAGATCATATGCCTGATTTTGTGCCTGCTTGCTGATCATCTAAACCCCACTCCCACCTCTCCCCTCCACCCGAGTGTGCCCATTCCTTCACTGCACACCTGACCTATCTTTTTTGTCTCTGAAGCCCATGACACTTCACGATGGATCTCCTTGCAGTCCCAGTGCCGTTCTAAGCTCTACTGCTGCCACAACCTCACCAGTTACTGGCCAATCAGATTTGCTGGCAGCTATCAAGGGCAGGACTTCCTTCCATTGAGGGGTGGAAGTCAGTCCCTGAGTTTGCTAAGGCCAGTAAGAAGTCTCACAACACTAGGTTAAAGTCCAACAAGGTTATTTGATAGCCAAGCCACTGGCTTGTGCTACCAAATAAACCTGTTGGACTTTAACCTGGTGTTGTGAGACTTCTTACTGTGCTTACCCCAGTCCAATGCCGGCATCTCCCCATCTTTGTTAAGGCCACCACAGTGCAATATTGCTGCTGAGCAGGCATTTTTTAAAAGTCTGTTGAAAGCGACCACTTTTCGAATGGGCAGGTGGGGAGTGCAGGTCGAAGCAATACATCTCCCTCCCCCCCAACCCGCGTCACCCACCATTCTGTCCCCATATCTCCACTATTTTTTCCGCACCAGTCCATTCTGAAATTGTCAAAGGCCAGAAGAATCTAGATTGAGTGACAGTCGACTGTTTCAATGATGGGAAGTCATCACAACCACGTGCAAACTTCCAGCAGAAGCCATTAGACCACGATCAAGATTTGACACTCCTTCCCTAAATCCAGCATGGCTGAAGCCAATTATACTGCCTGCCCACAGGCTATGGATCAAACCTGAGGCCTGTCTAGTCTGAACAGTTATGATGTGGAGATGCCGGTGTTGCACTGGGGTAAACACAGGACCTGTTTGAACAGGTCAGTAACACATTGCATAGATGTGAATATATTGTGTAATCTCCTTAAAATCATAGCACTTCTAAAAGATTATGGAAGTGAAATTGACCTTAGGCAGTTACCCAAATAGATGCTGTTGAATGGGCTGTATGTTTCACACCCTGCTAAGTGTTCTTTTCCATTGAAGTTAATGTTTTGTGCAACCACCCACAACCAGTTTAACCACATCTTCCCACACCAGCCCCTCCTCCAACATTCCATAAACCCATAAGGAAAAAGAAGATGACTGGAGTATAATTTCAAGATTAACCTTAATGCTTCCCTCAACTGCAGATAAAATGTCATGGCCATTACAGGCTACATTGTTTTGAGTGGGAGCTGTCCTGTCTCATGGCTAGTGAACAACCTGTGAAGCTGTGAGACAATCTCCTTTCTTCATCTGTCTGCTGCTGCAGGCTTTCTCAGCCTACATATGTTTGACCTCCTGTGTTAATTGCATTTCTTTGAGACAATACAGTGGGCTGAAATTTGTGAAGCTATAGCAGACAATGGGCCACTGTACTGGCAGACTGAGCTCGTAGTTTGGGATTTTGACAATTCTCAGCGGCAGCGTGAACATTTATTTTGGTTCCACAGTGTGCAAAGGCTGTTGACGTTGCATAATTAATTTGAGTTTGTGTTTTGGTGCATTTCAAAGAATGGGGTTTTGACACAGCTTTCAAGTTTTTCTCTAAAACATTGTCACGTTGGAAAGGCCTATATAAGACAATGTGGTGAGCACTGCAGTGCTGGCTGATAAAGGCAAGCTAAGCATTCATCCAGCCGCAGCCAGAATTAAATGGCAGCACTACCGGTAGCACCTGTTTGTGTTGTGAACAGAAAGATTTGTCTTCTGATACTGCTAGGAGCAACAAACCTGAGGTGGCTCCAGATGTCAGCAGAGGCGTTAGCTCAGACTTGCATCACTGCCAGATATCAACTTTGACAAAAGTAGAAGCAGTTTTTTTTAAACAAATGATTTTCTTCATGGCAGTCAGTGTAATGTGCAATAGATGGGAGCCAGATTTTGATTTCTACTCCCTGGCTCCCTCTTTTTTCCACATATTTCATTCACTGTTTTTCGATGTGATTCCAAGTGTGCTCTTCACTCTTTTGTGTGTTGAATGGGATGGATAGGATAGAGGTGGAGAGACTCTTCCCGCTCAAAAAAGACAGTAGGACTAGGGGGCACAGCCTCAAGATAAAGGGAGGCGGTTTAGAACGGAGTTGAGGAGGAACTTCTTCACTCAAAGGGTGGTGAATCTCTGGAATTCTCTGCCCATTGAAGTGGTGGAGGCTGCCTCGCTAAATATTTTTAAGAAGCGGGTTGATGGGTTCTTGATAAGAGAGGGGATTAAGGGTTATGGGGAGAGGGGGGAAAGTGGGACTGAGCCACAACAGATCAGCCATGATCTTATTGAATGGCGGGGCAGGCTCGAAGGGCTAGATGGCCTACTCCTGCTCCTATTTCTTATGTTCTTATGACATAATCCATAGTACTTGCCGCCACTGCTAGGATTTAACCAACATTGAGAGATGCCAAACTGGCAGCTTTCACTGCATGAGTCGATGGGGAGCAAAGTGGGAGGTTAACTCCTTTCTGGTCCATCAGAGGCCCAAGGGTCTTCCACACCACCTCTCTGTGTTTTTCTCACCTGGCCACGTCTACCCTAGCCCTGCTGCAACAGTCCCCAATTTACCTTCCTACTTGGCTTCATGGCTTCTTGCAATTGGGAACTGACTGCAGTCCCACCAGTGGCTGCTGCATCTGGTGTTGTTGAGGGGTTCAGGGAGCTGTCAGCCATTTGACATTATTATTGTCACATGTATTGGGATACAATCAAAAGACTTTTAAACAGATTTACCTTGCATTAAGTTGAGCTTTCTCTACGCCCTAGCTATGACTGTGACGCTACAATCTGCACTCCTTTCCTTCCCGACGCGCTGTATGCTTTGTCTGTGCAATGTGCAAGAAACAATACTTTTCACTGTATACTAATACATGTAACAGTAATAAATCAATGTATTGTTTCGTGAGAATACATAACATTCATAGAGTACTTAGAGTACATGGCGGCATGGTGGCACAGTAGTTAGCACTGCTGCCTCACAGCGCAAGGAACCCGGCTGGGTCACTGTCTGTGTAGGTTTCCTCCAGGTGCTCCAGTTTCCTCCCACAGTCTGAAGGTGTGCAGGTTAATTGATTGGCCATGCTAAATTGATGTTTAGTGGCAGAGGGACTAGCCAGGGTAAATATGGGGTAGGGGCTGAGTGGGATTGTTGTCAACGTCAACTCAATGGGTTGAATGGCAACCTTCTGCACTGTAGGGATCCTATGACTCTAATCTATGATAGGTGAGAAGGAAAGGAGAGGGTCCAGAATATAGTGTTGCAGATAGTACAGCTTTAAGAGTGTAGGAGCAGAGTAAAAGATTGAATTTGAGGATACGCTGGGGACAGCTCACAAGAAGTTTGATTGGCTGACAGCACTTGGAGGCAGAACATCGTCCCCAGATGGGGCTGGAAGGCTCACCGCTAGCCAATTAAGACTGTAACGCAACCTGCTGAGGCACGGGCAGGCTTGTCCTTTGTCAAGGTGGCAGGAATCCAGCACTGTAACATCCAGCCCAGTGTTTCAAGTCAGTGACTTTCCATTTCTTCACGGACTAATGCAAAAAGACCTGGACAACATGATAAATGGCAAGTAGAATTTATGCAACACAAGTGCAAGGTAATAACCCAACAAGGGAGAATTTAACCATCTCAGACATGACATTCAAAGCCATTGCTGAATTCCCCACTATCAATATCATAAGAACATAAGAACATAAGAAATAGGAGCAGGAGTAGGCCATCTAGCCCTTCGAGCCTGCCCCGCCATTCAATAAGATCATGGCTGATCTGTCGTGGCTCAGTTCCACATTCCCGCCCTCTCCCCATAACCCTTAATCCCCTCTCTTATCAAAAATCCATCAACCCGCTTCTTAAAAATATTTAGCGAGGTAGCCTCCACCACTTCAACGGGCAGAGAATTCCAGAGATTCACCACCCTTTGAGTGAAGAAGTTCCTCCTCAACTCCATTCTAAACCGCCCCCCCCCTTTATCTTGAGGCTGTGCCCCCTAGTCCTACTGTCCTTTCTGAGCGGGAAGAGTCTCTCCACCTCTATCCTATCCATCCCATTCATCATCTTATACGTCTCAATGAGATCTCCCCTCATTCTTCTAAACTCTAACGAGTACAAGCCTAGTTTATTCAGCCTCTCCTCATAGCTCAACCCCCTCAACTCCGGCATCAGCCTAGTAAACCTCCTCTGCACTCCCTCCAAGGCCAAAATATCCTTGCGTAAGTACGGCGCCCAAAACTGCACACAGTACTCCAGCTGCAGCCTCACCAATGCCCTATACAGCTGCAGCAAGACCTCCCTACTTTTATATTCAATCCCCCTCGCTATGAAGGCCAGCATCCCATTCGCCTTCCTGACCACCTGCTGCACCTGCAAGCTGGGTTTTTGCGACTCATGCACAAGGACCCCGAGGTCCCTCTGCACCGTCGCCTGCTGCAGTTTTTCGCCACGTAAGTAATAATCCTTCCTACCATTATTCCTACCAAAGTGGACCACCTCGCACTTGCCAACATTAAATTCCATTAGCCATTTCCTGGCCCATTCGCCCAGCCTATCTGGATCCTTCTGTAGACTCTCCACACCCTCCGCACAATTTGCCGTTCCACCAATCTTGGTGTCAACAGCAAATTTCGACACCCTGCACTTGGTTCCTTCCTCCAGATCATCTATATAAATGGTAAATAGCTGAGGCCCCAGCACCGACCCCTGGGGCACTCCACTAGTCACCATCCGCCAATCCGAATAGCACCCATTGACCCCCACTCTCTGCCTCCTATTTGACAACCAATCCTCTATCCACGCTAACACCCTACCCCCAACTCCATGTCCCCTGACCTTCTGCAATAACCTCTTGTGAGGTACCTTGTCAAACGCCTTCTGAAAATCAAGAAAGACCACATCCACCGGCTCTCCTCTATCCACCGCCCTAGACACATCCTCATAGAACTCCAGTAAATTTGTCAGACACGACTTCCCTTTAACGAAACCGTGCTGCGTCTGCCCTATCAAGCAATTCCCCTCAAAATGCCTCGCTATTTCCTCCTTGATGACGGATCCTAACATTTTACCTACAACAGACGTTAAACTAACCGGCCTATAATTCCCTGCCTTTTGCCTGGCACCCTTCTTAAACAACGGCGTAACATTAGCCGTTTTCCAATCTTCCGGCACTTCCCCGGAATCCAGCGACGTCTGGAAAATAACCACCAAGGCATCCACTATCACCTCTGCCATTTCTTTCAGAACCCTCGGATGCATTCCATCCGGTCCTGGGGACTTGTCCACAATCAGTCCCTCCAGTCTGTCGAGCACCGCCTTTCTAGTAACAGTAATGTCATTGAGACCCTCCAGTCCTACCACCTTTCCATCGCTAACACCCGGCAAATTATTCACGTCCTCCTCCGTGAAGACCGAAACAAAAAAGTTATTCAAAACCTCAGCCATATCCCCATCCCCGACCACTAAGTCCCCCTTCTCATCCTCTAAGGGACCAACGTTCACCCTAGCCAGCCTCTTCCTTTTTATATATTTATAAAAACTCTTGCTATCCTTTTTTATATTAAGCGCTAGCCCAGCTTCATATCCTGGGGATTATCATTAACCAGAAGCTTAACTGGTTTCACCATTTAAATACTGTGGCTATAAGAGCAGGTCAGAGGCTGAGAATTCTGCAGGAGGTAGTTACCTTCCTGACTCCCCAAAGCCTGTCCACCAGCTACAAGGCACAAGTCTGAAGTGTGATAGAGTACTCCTTACTTGCCTGGACGAGGGTGAGTTCAACAACACTCAAAAAGCTGAATACCATCCATGGCAAAGCAGCCAGCTTAATCAGTACCCCTTCCACCACCTAAAATGTTCATTCCCTTCACCATTAATGCACAGTGGCAGCAGTATGAACTATATACATATGTATACAAAATATTTTGTAGTAACTTGCCAATCCTCCTTCAACGGCACTTTCTTAACCTGTGACCCCTGACACTGTAAAAAGTCTGACAACACCAGGTTTTAGTCCAACCGATTTATTTGATAATACTCATATTTGATAATATTTGATAATGGTGAGTATTATCAAATAAATCGGTTGGACTAAAACCTGGTGTTGTCAGACTTTTTACTGTGTTTACGCCAGTCCAACGCCGGCATACCCACATCATGACCCCTGACACTTAGCAGGAAAAGGACAGCAGGTGCATGGGAGCCCTTCACCTGTAAGCCCACTTCCATGCTATACACCATCCTGACTTGGAATTGTATTGCTATTCATTCACTGTCACTGGATCAGAATGCTGGAACATGCATCCTAGCAGCACTATGGGTGTAAATACACCATTGGACTCTAACGGTTCAAAAGGCAGTTCACCACTGCCTTCTCGAGGGCAGTTTGTGAGGAGGAACAAATGCTGGCCTAGCCAATGACACTCAGATCCCATGAAAAAATGTTAAAGAGGATGGCTGGGATTTTTTTGGCCCAGCCACAAGAAGCTTCCCTGTGCTGGAGAGAGTGAGCCATTCAAATATCCAATGACGTCAGTGGAACCACCAGTGAGAGGGGCCAGAAAATTCTGGCCTTTGAATCTAAATGTCAGGCTCTAACATCAGTCCTGTCTTATCGTTCCTCAAAAGCTTATACAACTTACTCTTACTCTCTCCTGTGTATCGCAATAGAGGAGTGCAAACCTTTTCCACCCTGGGTTAAATGTAGAATTTACTGTCTCATTGTCAGCTAACTCAGCTGAGACCATCACCAAGAACTTGCATTCATATGGCACCCTTAATGTACAAAATCATCTAAACTTGTTTCAAAGACTTCAACACTGCTTTGTATAGCTCAGTTGAATGCAGTCTTTATAAACTGGGTATTTAGAGAGTATCCTATGTGCCTTGTCAAATAAATAACTTCCAAGTTTTGTCAGAATCCATAAAGCACTCGGGCCCACCTCATTTTCTGGTCCTCATCCAAGAATTCCACAAGGTTTCTGTCTTTGATCTAATCAGAATTACAATACTCGGGATCTGCAGCAGGAATGTTACTTAAACATACTTCAGTCTCCGCTCTTTGGTTAGGATACGTTCACTTTTTATCTTTGTTCGTTAATTACCTCTGCTCAGGTGAAACTGTTATTGGTTGTTTTGACCATCAAGTTATAATGACCTTGCTCAGATAAACAACTGCTGTTTCCTGTCATAAACCTGTTTGACTCATGTGTAAGCAAGCACTTATTTGTATTCATTGCGTTGACTGTCAGCTGAAATTTGTTCATGCACTCCCACAGCTGAAGCAGTCTTGTTGCAGGCTTGGTTGGCAGCCAAACAACTGCAACTGACAAGTTCTTCATCAATTACAGAACAGCCTATCTGAACTCAAAAATGTTATTTAGTTACCCCCAAGTTGCTTCATCTTATCTCCTGAGGTGTTTTATGACTAGTTTCTATCAGACACATTGTACTATGATCCTTTACTGCACTGACTCAACAAAGCTCTGAATAAGGTTTTGAATTTCTCGTCTCCCATCAAAAGGGACATATTGAATGACATTTAATCATCACTCTCTAGCTTGAGCTGCTTGAGTGCTGCAGTGATTGTTGTCAGGTTTTAATTTCACTCGTACTGTTTATTGTTTGCATAACTGCCAGATATTGAGGAGGAGGTCAGGCATACTGAAAGTCAATTAGAGGGATATTCCTCTGTGATCCTACCTGAAATGGGAGTCAGATTGTGGTGGAGGATGACTCAAAATTCTATAGTGAAGTATACTTTATCTGGTACCTGCTGGTACAGCCTGTGGCTCATTTCCTTCCCACGGTTACTGCTCCTTTTGGGGCCACTATGTGTAAGCTCCTGTGCAGCAGCGATAGTCACCCAGAGCTCAGAGAATATAAGGAGAGGACCTAATATAGACCTCCATTCAATTACCTGTGTACGTCTTGGTCTCTGGCAAGGTTGAGGTTAAATTGATTTTTAGGACCATTTTGCGTGTCCCCTCAACGGTAGTGAAGGAAGCACTTTGGAACAGGTTGTGAAAGGTGTTTTATAAATACTAGTTTTTTTGACTCACAACCAGCTATGCAGCAGTGGCCCAATTTTAGCACCAGCAAGAATGTGTGGTTAGCATTGACTTTTGGGAGCTTACATTGCATCACTGATTATCCTTTGCACAAGAATATGGGTTAGGTTTGGGGCAGTGTCAGGGGAGCTGGAAAATCTTGTCCAATGTGTCAAAGTAAAGGTCAGATGTCAGCAGCATTCACTCCTGCTGCTTGGCCTTTGAATCACCTTGGAACCAAAGGAGTGCATGATGCGGTTCTTCTGTACATCTCTATAAATGGGCAGTACCAAGAAAAGCCAATTTTTGGCGAGTTCCCAAAAGTTCAGTACCAGGCACTGCTTAGCACTTGGTTTTCCAGCCTCTTTAGACAGCAGCAGCAGTGATATCCAGGACAACAGCCCCAACGTCCCTCTGTTCTTCCTGTCATGGTAGAGTAATAGTTTTAATAGTCTTTAATAGTATAAACACATATTATTATTTTGTCTATAACTGTTGAACTTACAGGGGAGGGCAGAAAATTGCATTCATGGACAGTTTGCCCAGAGACATCTTGAACTCATCAGCACATACCCAGGTTGGAAATTCATGAATTTCATCTACAGCCTATTCCTAAAAATTTGCAGCATGTTTTGCATGAAAATCATTTGAATAATCCAGTTATTTAAATGATCTAATGCAACTAAAGTAGCGAAGTTGAAAAATAATTTGAATTTTCCAGTAATATCTTTTAATACATTTGATAGGAATTGGAAAAGTGACGATCAAATACGCAATATAAATTCTATCCAGTTGTGTTCACAGGCATGTAGTATGTGATTTAAATGTTTATACATTTTGATTTGATTTATTATTGTCACATGTATTAACATACAGTGAAAAGTATTGTTTCTTGCTATATAGAAACACCTACTGTTCATAGAGAAGGAAATGACAGAGTGCAGAATGTAGTGTTACAGTCATAGTTAGGGTATAGAGAAAGATCAACTTAATGCAAGGCAAGTCCATTCAAAAGCCTGACAGCAGCAGGGAAGTAGCTGTTCTTGAGTCGGTTGAGCAGAGACTTTTGTATCTTTTTCCCGACAGAAGAAGGTGGAAGAGAGAATGTCCAGGGTGCATGGGGTCCTTAATTCTGCTGGCTGCTTTGCCGAGTCAATGAATGGGAGACTGGTTTGCGTGATGGATTGGGCTACATTCACCACCTTTTGTAGCTCCTTGCAGTCTCAGGCAGAGCAGGAGCCATACCAAGCTGTGATACAACAAGAAAGAATGCTTTCTATGATGCATCTGTAAAAGTTGGTGAGAGTCGTAGCTGACATGACAGATTTCCTTAGTCTTCTGGTGGGCTTTGTTAACTATAGTGTTGGCATGGGAGGACCAGGACAGTTTGTTGGTGATCTGGACACCTAAAAATTTGAAGCACTTCATCGATCAGAATTTCTACTCAACTGTCTTATTCATTAAGGATCCGATTTTACCATCACATTGCGCCCATTTTTGGGCAAGAAAACTTGGTAAAATCGGGTGTAAGGCAAGTAGCACAATCTGCCCCCGCCTCTGCGCTGGTTCCCCCTTTACCAAGGCCCAAAAATGCCGCAATTGGGACCATGCCCAAAACGGGTGCATTTGCATGCATTTAAATTGACTTAATGAGCTGCATGCCCAGCTTTACCGGCATTTCCCCCTTTACCACCGCGTTTGTCAATCCAGTATAGGATCCTAAGAGTAAGATAACCTTAAATCCATATCTCAGACATTTTTTTCCCACACAAATGTAAAACCAAGATTAAATGCAAACTCTCTTAATAACTCAGCAGCTAACATACTTGCCAGTGACTGGTAGAGGAAAGTATTGAGGAATATGATCTGGTGTGATAACATTTATATATAAGTGTGAAGATTTGCCGAAAAGACTTTGCCACGGGCTGCAAACATTGCAAAGATTTGTGTGCAAACAGCAACAACTTGCATTTTTGTGACACCTTTAATGTAATGAAACAGCTGAAGTTCTAAACTTTATTAGTGTCACAAGTAGGCTTACAGTAACACTACAATGAGTTACTGTGAACATCCCTCAGTTGCCACACTCCGGCATCTGTTTGGGTACGCTGAGGGAGAATTTAACATGACCAATTCACCTAGCCAGCACGTCTTTCAGACTGTGGGAGAAAACCAGAGCAGCCAGAGGAAACTCAAGCAGACGTGGGGAGACTGTGCAGACTCTCCACAGACAGTAATGAAAGCCGGAAATCAAACAGGGATCCCTGCCGTTGTGAGATGGCAATGCTAACCACTGTGCCACTAATTCACAGGAGGATTATGAAACAAAATATGGCACCAAGCCACAAAATGAATTATTAGGTTCAAAGACTAAAAACTTGGTCAAAGGGGTAGGTTTTAAGGAGTGTCTTCAGGGAGGAAAGTGAGGTGGAGAGGTAGGGAGGGCACTCCAGAGTATAGACTTTAGGCAAGTGAAGATGTGGTCACCAGTGTAGAACAATTTGTCCCATCCAAAGGGCAGGAAGGAAAATATACATCTACTTCAACCTGGCTACCTTATAAAATGATAATCTGATTTTGAAAATAGACAAAGGCTTTATTTCCCTGACATGCCTGACTAGCCATGACTCATACCAGAGGAATTTCTAGCCTTCAGAAAACCAGCAGGCACCTTGTTATCTTTAAATATACACTAATGCCCCCCCTGTGACTGCTGAAAGTCAAATTCCAAAGCAGTGCACATTTCCAAGGCAGAGCTCTAGCCACAAAGATGGTTTGTCAGCAAGGACAACAGGCACCCTGACCCCTCTATTAAACCTCTCCAAACTCCAGACCTGAAAAATCCATCCTTTGTCTAAAAGCCAGGTGAAGAAGTGGGAGGTGTGCCATGTGACCTCCCCCAATCTGCTAGAACCTGTAATATTCCATATGGATCTAGGCAGTCTATCATTTTACTACCTATCAGGTAGCAGCAGGAAGAGTTCAGTCCAGGCGGCACAGTAGCACAGTGGTCAGCACTGCTGCTTCGCAGCTCCAGGAACCTGGGTTCGATTCCCGCCTCGGGTCACTGTCTGTGTGGAGTTTGCACATCCTCCTTGCGTCTACATGGGTTTCCTCCGGGTGCTCTGGTTTCCCCCCACAGTCCAAAGATGGGTGGGTTAGGTTGATCGGTCATGTTAAAATTACCCCTTAGTGTGCTTAGGTTAGAGGGATTAGCAAGTAAAATATGGAAGGGTTTGGGGGTAGGGCCCGGGTGGGATTGTGGTCAGTGCAGACTCGCCGGGCCAAATGGCCTCTTTCTGCACTGTAGAGTTCTATGATTCTAGGGAAATTGCCTGGCCCTCCGTGACATTGTGAACTGCTGGAAACATTCCAGCTTTTGTATTGGTGTCTATGAGGTGATCCATCTCCGTGTGCCTTCTTCTATAGTGGAAACCCTCACTTCTGGAAAAAAGTATTACACTGCAACAGTTTCAGCCTGGTAACCTCTGAAGGTATACACCACTGGATTTTTGTTTCTGGATTCTGGACTCATATTGTGGTCTTGCTTCATATCCCTTCTTTTCCCTCTTTCCTCTTTTATTGTTTGACTACAAAAAGGGCAGATATTGCAAAACCCCCCCCCTTGTTTTGTGCTGTGTAAGATAAACCAACCCTCTTATTTTACCTTTTTTGTGTTTGCTGTGGGGCTATTAATCGAGGACTGCATCACTTCAAACTGCAGGTTTGGGAAAACTTTTTAAGTTTGCCACTTAAAAAGGGGGAAATCAAAAATCAAGAGTACCTGTTTACGGCTGGGTAGTGAGAGGAGACACAGTAAGAAGTCTGACAACACCAGGTGAGAGGAGACACCAGAGCTGCCTAAATGAATTCCCCTCCTGTGTGTAACAGATTAAATTCAGGAATGCTGAAGAGGCCAGAATTAGCATGCAGATATTTCAGAGGGTGGGCAACAAAAGCATGAATGAGAGTTTCAGCAGCCAGTAAACTGAAACAGGGCAAAGTGAAGCAATGCAACAGAGGTGAAAACAGGCGGTCTTAGTGATTGTGCGATCACCTCTGCCTCTCTTGTTCAAGCTCCTAACATTTCAGCACTATCTGCCTACTTGCCAGACAAGGTGATACTTAACAGACAGGAACAAAACGGAACAGAAGAGCTTGTAATTTTATAACCTTTAAGTTCCTTTGAACGAGTCTTGCTGGACATTGTTGTTCTGAAAAAGCTTGAGGGATTGCACAAAGGTAAAATTCAGAATCCACCCTGAGGCCGAATGATATAATTATCCTTAGTCAGCTTTTCATTCCCTGCATTTTGCAACCAACATTCTCACTTGTTACATCCCTCGTCTGCTATTGTTGATGACCTCCAAGAACCAACCAGAACAGTTCGAGATGACCAGAGTTATGTATTAATATTGATTCTTGGTCGTTGCACTAAGCACCGTGTATTAATATGTTAATGTGTTCACCGGAAATTATGTCACTGGTCACATGGGAAACTGCCATCAAACTTTTGAATGGACCAACCTTATATTAAGTTGATTTTTCTCAATAACCTAGCTATGATTATAACACTACATTCTGCACCCTCTCCTCTACGTACGGTATGCTTTATCTGTATAGCATGCAAGAAACAGTACTTTTCAATGTATCCCAATACATGTGACAATAATAAATCAAATCAAATCAAACAAGCTTCCCACTCACACTGCCAACAATGGCCACAATGGAGTCTTGATTTTTTTTATATTAATTCATGGGACATAGGTGTTGCTGGCTGGCCAGCATTTATTACCCATCCTTAGTAAATTAAAACTAAGATTGTTATAATCCTGATCAGAAACTCCAAAGTCTGCCTTGATCATAAGTTTTGCACTTTGAATTTGGCTAGGGTAAGCATGATATGTTTGATATCAAGTAATGATTCAAATAAACCACGAGGGAGCTTTTATCAAAACAAAGTTTAATTGAGAATATATTTAACATGTACAGAAGGAAAATTAGTAATAACTTTTATCAATTACAAGCAAAACAAAACAAATATGAATATGTATAACCATTCACAGATATATCTAAAATGTTCCTGTCAAACTAAACTTCCCATAGACAAAATCCACAGGTTTAACACAGCAAGGACCAATGCTGATGTGATCCTGGAACTGAGTCCTTTGGTTAGAGAATTGAAATGCTGACTTCTCAGCCTTGTAACTTCAAGCAGCCCTTTGGTTACACCCAGAACAGTTTGAAGTCCGAACAGCTTCCCAGAACCTGGAAGACTGGTCCAGCACAAACAGCAGATTTTCTACTCTAGGAAGGCAAGAGGCTTTGCTTTCAGCTAATCAGCGGAATTTCCTAAAGCCAGGGAGAGAGGGAAACACTTCAATTAATGTCCATTCTAAAACTAAAACTGCAGCCAGCCAAACAGAAAATTAAACCTTAAATTCACTAGGAAGGAAAGAAAACTGCCCAAAAACACACGACCTGCCAACCAGTCTTCCTCTTAAAAATGCAGGGTCATAAAAAATCCCAGAGTGAAAATAAACATCCTATTTAAGCAATTGAAGTAACAGCCCGGCAACAATGAGAGCTGAGGCTGTGAGAGCTGCAGAGAACAGGATTTTTTTAAAAATCCCTGAAAGTTACACTAACTTCACAAGACACAAGTTTTGCTATATGAAATGATTAGCTCTCAAAAGCCAAGCTGTCAGTCATGACACCTTGTGGCAAACAGAAAAATTGGAAAAACAATTGAAAAAATGGAATGTTAAGTTCACACCTGTTGAAACATCAGCTGACTAAAGTGAGTTATAAATCTGAAAGATAATGGAGGACTGAGGTGGTGTTGATAAAGCTTTCAACTTGTGATGTCACCTCACTCTTAATATCTTACAGTTTTATGAGACAGTACAAGTTCTCTTTTCTGAGATATAG
This sequence comes from Carcharhinus amblyrhynchos, assembly GCF_965287045.1. Lineage (NCBI taxonomy): Eukaryota > Metazoa > Chordata > Chondrichthyes > Carcharhiniformes > Carcharhinidae > Carcharhinus > Carcharhinus amblyrhynchos. Next base: position 79,379,494 of record NC_137331.1, on the reverse strand, counting down.
TGAGTGATAATATTTTTGGACCCCACAACAGTTTGTTAAAGTACTTTGAACGACACATTGCATTTAAATTCATTTTTACAGTAAAATGGGTAAGTACACGCTATGAAATGACTTGAGGGGAATTTTTTACCACTTTCTGTAATAAGACAAAACAAGGCGGCGTGGTGGCACAGTGGTTAGCACTGCTGCCTCACAGCGCCAGGGATCTGGGTTTGATTCCTGGCTTGGGTCACTGTCTGTGTGGAGTTTGTACGTTGTCTGTGTGGGTGTCCTCCCACAATCCAAAAGATGTGCATTGGCTGTGCTAAGAAAGAGACAGCTCTGTTAAGCATTTACCTTGCCTTTAGCAAGGACATTTTTAATTGTAATGCAGCTGTTTTTTGTTACTTGCCTCATGGCTGAGTAATTGATGTATTTCAAAGACAGCTGTAAAGCTTGTCCTCCAGCAGTAGCGGCTCCCTTGATGTTTGTTCGACAAACACCATTTGCGGATTAGTGAAGTGAGTTGATAAAATGCCTGTAAAATGGTTGGGGGGTGGATACTGAAAGAATTCTATTGCAAGGTTGCTAAACAACACCATAATGGTCAATGCACTTGGTGTCTGTTACAAACTACTGTACAATGCAGGAATGGGATCTTTTTTTGCCCACCAGCTGCAATGCTGAGATCATGTGGGTAGCAGGCTATTGAAGGTTCTGAAAACAAATCCTGACTTTCTGCCCCCAAGTTATTTCCTGCTCTGTGACTCAACAGTGGGAGTGGTGGCTCTAATAGTTTCTTGTGTAATTTGTCAACTCTGGTGTTTGCCGCCAAGGCTGTCTGGCAGTTGAGGGTCACTGGTGTTTCAGAGTTGCGCTGTGCGTCTGGCAGAAAACAAACAGAGACTGATGAAAAGCTTTTACTGTTTCTCCTCCTAACTGCTGGAGCATGCCATGGGAAATCATTGCTGCAAGCTCTGCACGTCGTTCTATGCGGCGAGAGATTAAACCCCAGCCAAATTCTTCAAACGTCTGCCCTTGTTACAGGTGTCTGTGGCTGCACCCTGTTGAAAAAAAAATGTATCGCTGTGTCATTTAGTCAGGCTGGCACTGCAGATATCACCATGGCAATTTTCTATCGGCTGCCAGAGAAAGATTAAACAAGAACTTGGGAGGTCAAAGTAAGCAAAACTCCCTGCATGCCGCTGGTGGCACAGTGGTTAGCACTGCTGCCTTACAGCACCAGGGACCTGGATTCAATTCCCGGCTTGAATCATTGTCTGTGCGGAGACTGCACTTTCTCCGCGTGTCTGCATGGGTTTCCTCCAAGTGCTCTGGTTTCCCCCCCACAGTCCGAAAGATGTGCTGGTTAGATGCATTGGCCATGCTAAATTCTCCCTCAGTGTACCCAAACAGATACCAGAGTGTGGCAACCAGGGGATTTTCACAGTAAATTCACTCCAGTGTTACTGTAAGCCTACTTGTGATACTAATAAATAAACTTTAAACTGTATTATACTTTGGCGGAAAAAAATAAGTCATCCTCAGGCCGACACAATTCAACTGTGCCAGCTGTGGTACGGATTAACACTCACTTATCAGCCTCTACAGTCACAACAGACAATATTCAGTGCTGAAGTGACATATGCCCTGGGCACAGTCCATCGTCTCCTGAGATCTGTAGATGCCACGTGTTACTTTATATTATTCAGCTAGCGGTCGAAACAGTTAGGCGTTTGCACAGAATGAGAAACAGAGTTCAAGTTGCTTGATGCTTGGCTGCAGTTAAAGAAAAGGGTATCCAAATCTTCTGAAGCATCCCCTTAAAGTGTTGCTTCAAGTGTGAAGCCAGAATCCATATGGATTTGATTTTCCCATTTCGTTGTTTTGCAGCATAGCAAGCCCAACTGTCCAATGTTTTCCAGTCTTTTGTCTGGTGAGAAAACAAGTCAGCTTTACAAAGGTTGTCCTCAGGGAAACTTTTTCTGGTAGTTCAGCTGATGTGGTAATTACTGTAAAGAGCAGTTTATGGAAACATAAAGCTGTGAGAGGAAAACTGATTTTGTTATGGAAGCGATTTTAAAAATTCTTAGCCAATTTTTTGCTCCTTTAAAGGGGGATTTTGGGGCCTGTGCATTCTCAGCTCTAGATACCTTTTGCAGAAAGAAAAGTGTGGATAGGCAGCTGAAGCAACTCATAGAGACTTACAAAATTCTAACTGGACTGGACAGGGTAGATGCAGAGAGGATGTTCCCAATGGTGGGAGAGTACAGAACCAGGGGTCACAGTCTGAGGATTCAGAGTCGATCATTTGGGATGGAGGTGAGGAGGCATTTCTTCACCCAAAGAGTGGTGAGCCTGTGGAATTCATTACCACAGGAAATAGTTTTTGCCAAAATATTGAATGTATTCAAGAGGCGGCTGGACATAGCACTTGAGGGTGAATGGGATCAAAGATTCTGGGCATAAAGCAGGATTATGCTATTGAGTTGGACAATCAGTCATGATTGTAATGAATGATGGAGCAGGTTTGAAGGGCCAAATGCCTCCTCCTGCTCCTATCTTCTATATTTCTATGTTTCTATGAATTGATGTGGTAATAATAGAGATTAATGTTCAATTTAATGAATTAAGACAGAATAGAGAATACATGCTTGATCATAGATTTGTCCATTATCGAGTAGAGCTAATAGTGCGTGCTTGTTGCTTGCTTCATCAGACTGACTAGATACTAGCATCTGTCACTAGCACAAGTAATTGTTATCACAAGTAATTCTGGTCCTGAAAATGAGTAGAGAATAAGTCATGTCAGTAATACACAGAATAGTTTCTCCAAACCACTTGATACTAAATCTTATGGAACACCTTGTAAACCTGCCTAAGAGCAGTATGGCCAAGATCAGACCATTGGTAAACAGTGAGGTATCTTTGCATTAGTAACAAAAAATGCAGGAAATACTCAGTAGGTTGGACAGTATCTTGGAGTGTGAAATTGAGTTAACATTTTGGGTCAATGATCTTCCATCAGAACTTTGTTTCTCTCCACAGATGTTGCCTGACCTGTTGAGTATTTTCAGCATTTTGTTTCCATTTCACATTTCCAGCATCCGCAGTATTTTGCTTTTGTATAGATATTTCTGCATGTTTTGTTTTTGATGGGGGGGTGAGAGAGGAGAGAAATGCACCATTGATTTCAAAATGATTGAAATAAATTGTGATCAAGGATAGAATTTTAAAGATGGCAAACAATCGGCACTCACCAACCCAAGAGTTGATGCCAAACGCATATCCACAGATGCTCGAACTCCTACTATCATTTAATACTCTCAAAGCAAGGATTGGCAATGGGCGGGACTGCCCTCCATCCTTTGAGAGAAGTCCTATCCATGAGAACTGTTGGCTAATCAGATTGGCTGTGAGGTCTTGAACCCGGCCAGGCACAGCGCTGCAGTAGCCAGAAGTGATACTGCAACACTATGCATGGAACCAAGTCCTGGTATGTTGGGAAAGATAAGCCCTGGGAGTCCCAACTCTGAGAGGACCATCAAAGTCTCTCTCCCCATGCCGCCCCCTTTTCCATGTGCCTATCCAATAACCACTTGAAAGTTCCTAAAGTGTCCGACTCCACTATCACAGCAGGCAGTGCATTCCACACCCCAACCACTCTCTGAGTAAAGAATCTACCTCGGACATCCCTCCTATGTCTCCCACTATGAACCTTATAGTTTGCCCCCTACTAACAGCTACATCCACTCAAAGAAATAGCCTCTGAACGTCCACTCTATTTATCCCCCGATCATCTTATAAACTTCTGCTAAGTCACCTCTCATCCTCCTTCACTCGAAAGAGAAAAGCCTCAGCTCCGTCAACCTTTCCTCATAAGACTTACCCTCCAAACCAGGCAGCAGCCTGGTAAATCTCCTCTGCAGTCTCTCCAATGCTCCCACATCCTTCTTATAGTGAGGTGACCAGAATTGCACACAATATTCCAAATGTGGTCTCACCAGAATCCGGTATAGTTGCAGCATAACCCCACGACTCTTAAACTCAAACCTCCTGTTAATAAACACTAACACACTATAAGCCTTCTTCATGGCTCTATCCACTTCCTGCCAGATGCAGAAAAGTGCAAATGTCACTTTCCCACCTCCCTGTTAGGCTAAAAATGGAGGCCGGACTGAGTATGGCCCTTTATGGGAGAATGAGTGAGTTTCCCACACAAGACTATGACTGCCCAAGTGTGAAATTGCGTATGGGTTTGGACGGGTGGGTTCCTGGATGGGGTGGGGAGGGTGGTAGTGAGGAATCCCATTCATTCAATTTTACTCCCCCCACCCCCACCCTCCCTGCCCCACACCACCCCCTGGCCTCAGAATCCACCTTAGGAGAATAATATTATTCTCCCAGTTATTTTTCGACTGAGACATGTAGATTTACTTTAACGCACACACATACACATGTGAATGCAAGGCACACCAGAATTAGCTGTCACTGAGAGCAAGGGGAATTTGACAGGTTTGTAAGTATGCAGGTTTGTTTTGAGCAGGGCGAGGCAACCCACATGGATTTAGACATAAAGAAGCCTGGGGTGGTTTACTGTCTTGTTGCTTGTATGCCTAAGCTTATCTGAAGTGAGTAACAGTTCGCACAATACAAAGACCTGTAATAACTTGCCTTAGACTGCAGCTGTTCAATCTAGCTTGGAGACCAAGAAACGGAATTGAGGCTTTGTGTATTTTATTGAATAACACACAGTCGTGTCTGTGTGTGGCCGCCATCATCAGGTATGCTTCTAATTTTCAGCATGTGAATAGAGTCCTTTAAGTCAATATCTATATAACTGCTTTTAGTTCCTGCCTATGTGGCAGGATTGTGGGAATTTTGCAGGTGGGGTTTTGAAACGATGGGGGATTATGCCACATTTTCACCTCCCACCAACATAACTTTCCTTCGCTCAATCATGGGAGAGGGACCACCCAACCCAGACAGATAAAATAAAAACAAATTACTGCGGATGCTGGAATCTGAAACCAAAAGAGAAAACACTGGAAAATCTCAGCAGGCCTGGCAGCATCTGTAAGTAGAGAAAAGAGCTGACATTTCAAGCCCAGATGGCTTTGACAAAGGGTCACCTGGAGTCGAAAAGTCAGCTGTTTTCTCTCCTTACACTCGCTGCTGGACCTGCTGAGATTTTCCAACGTTTTTTCTTGTGGTCCCAGACAGATAAGAGCCTACCTTACATGCATAATGACATAACCAGCATCGCAGCCCCTTTTTAGCCTGGGCTTCCTCAGGTTCCTCATCTATTTCCCATTCCAGTCTGCCAAAACTGATAACCCTTCAGCCTTTTCTGTGAGGAGACAATACATAGTGGGGCCCATGAGTTAAAATCACCTGGTCGTCAAACCGAACTAAAAGTGGGAAAGGGGGACCCTCGTCCCACACCCACCATCACACCACACACCCACCAAAGCACCATGACAAAATTACCCCACTGCCCCCAGACTTGAATATGGCACAAGTTAAAATCAACACTTGTGTGTCTGTTGTAAAATTTGTGCTTTAGATAATTAGAAGGAAAATGAAAATGAAAACTTTGCAGGGTTATGGGGCAAAAAGTGGGGCACTAGGTAAACTGCTCTTGTAGAGAGCTGGTACAGATACAGTGAGGCCAATGGTCTCCTTCAGTGCTGTAACCATTCTCTGATTATTTGATTTGTGCATGGTAACTCTGGAGAAATATCTGCCGTTTCCTATGTGGTCAGAATGGAGTTGATTTATTGGAAAACTTCTTAAGCTACTTCACTAGCTCACATTGTGATGACTGAATTTATAGTGTAAGGTTTCTTTAAATTAATTCCTAAAGTGCAGCTTACAGTAAATATGCAATTCTCCTGCAGTTGGCTGCACTTAGAAATCTAAAATGTCTGCTTTATGAACAGCTGCTGAAATTTCCACCTGTGATGTGAAAAAATAAACAGGACACAGCATTACAGTCTTAAAACTTCCATAATAGTGTAACAGCATCCTACAGAACTATTAATTGACACTAAGTGAAAGTGCTGATAGTCACTGCAATTGTCATAAACAAAATCTCTTCACGATCAAATGCAAATTATCCCATATCACAACTGGAAATCAAAATGGAGCAGTACAAACCATTTACTGACAGTTGAAGGAGAATTGACTCCCTCCACCAACCAAGAATCTCATGAGGCTATGTAAGTCAGCATCCAATGATATACATTATGTCCCAAAAACTCCTTCAATAGCACCTTACAAACTCAGAGTCTCTACCACCTAAAAGAACCAGGGGCAGCAGATGCATGAGTAGACAACCATCTGCATGTTCCCCTCCAAACCACACACTATGCTGACTTGGAAATATATTACCATTGTTCCTTCACTGTCATTGGGTCAAAATCCTGGAGCTCCCTTTCTAACAGCACTGTGTATGTACCTACACCATCGGGACTGCAGTGGTTCAAGAAGGCGGCTCACCACCACCTTCTCAATGGTAATTAGAGAGAGACAACAAATGCTGGCCTTACAACAATACCCACGCCCCATGACTGAAATACAAAAAGGAAGAGGGGTTATAGGACAGTAATTAAAAGCAGGAACCCTGCCCAGTTTTCCCACTTAGTATAGACATGATGGGGTCAATTATATTGTCCAAATTATTGTCTAATTTAAGCACATCAGCATAAATCAAAGATCAAACTGCAGCCCCTTTGTCTGTAAGACTTAACTGTTCATAGAATAAACTTAATGATTGAGCATTAATGAAGATCCAGAAATTACAATTTTCAAATTTTGCACATTTTTCAGAATTGCTTTGTAAAGGGGAAGCAAGGCATTTTGACAGCAATGCTCTGAATAAACTTAATGAGCTTTGTCATAGTATTGGCAGAAATACCTATCATAAATAAATTTTATCATAGAAACCCTACAGTGCAGAAAGAGGCCATTTGGCCCATCAAGTCTGCACTGACCACAATCCCACCCAGGCCCTATCCCCATATATTACTAACTAATCCCTCTAACCTACACTACCCAGGACACTAAGAGGCAATTTAGCATGGCCAATTAACCTAACCCGCACATCTTTGAACCGTGGGAAGAAACCGGAGCACCCAGAGGAAACCCACACAGACACAGGGAGAATGTACAAACTCCACACAGACAGCAACCCAAGCGGGGAATCGAACCCAGGTCCCGAGAGCTGTGAAGCAGCAGTGCTAACCACTGTGCTACTATGCCACCCATTTGCATTTCCATTTACAAGTTCTTGTAAAGCACCTTAGGCCACTTTTATATCAGAAAATAAATCAGTTAATTTGGACACAACGTGGTCCACAATAAGAAAAATAAATAATTGAACAGTTAATGCTTTTTCTGGCTGAGGTAGGAAATGGAATGAGGCCAGTAGGAGAATTATCCACTTGACAAATAATACTGAACAAACTTTTAACATCACTTGAATCAGGGGATGAAACTTAGAGTTTAGAAGAATGAGGGGAGATCTCATTGTGACGTATAAGATGATGAATGGGATGGATAGGATAGAGGTGGAGAGACTCTTCCCGCTCAAAAAAGACAGTAGGACTAGGGGGCACAGCCTCAAGATAAAGGGGGGGCGGTTTAGAACGGAGTTGAGGAACTTCTTCACTCAAAGGGTGGTGAATCTCTGGAATTCTCTGCCCGTTGAAGTGGTGGAGGCTGCCTCGCTAAATATTTTTAAGACGCGGGTTGATGGGTTTTTGATAAGAGAGGGGATTAAGGGTTATGGGGAGAAGGCGGGAAAGTGGAACTGAGCCACGACAGATCAGCCATGATCTTATTGAACAGCGGGGCAGGCTCGAAGGGCCAGATGGCCTACTCCTGCTCCTATTTCTTATGTTCTTATGTTCTTATGTTCAGCTTGGTTTCATTAGAAGATATTTAGCTACTATGTGGAGGCAGCACGGTGAGCTGGAAAACTCTAGCAGAGGTCGTGCAGTGGGCTTCCTGCTGTGACGTCCATGTGTCCCTGGCTGCCAGATTGCCACCATCATCAGCTCCATGCCAGAAATTGGTACGACGCTGAATATATTATTGAAATGAGCATTTAAAATATCATTAGTGGGACCGGAACTGAAGTCTGCAGGCCCACTACCCTCTTCACCACCGTGCCCCCCCACCGCCCCCACCCTACCCCAGAAGTGTTTTGTTCCAGTGGGGAGCTGGCGGTCTGATCCCGCTGAAGTGAAATGAGGCCATGGAGACCATGAGACCGGGGTAAGGGAGGTGCTTGCTGGACATTGCCAGATTGGCAGTGCCAGCCTAGCCCCATGACACATAAGAACATAAGAAATAGGAGCAGGAGTAGGCCATCTAGCCCTTCGAGCCTGCCCCGCCATTCAATAAGATCATGGCTGATCTGTCGTGGCTCAGTTCCACATTCCCGCCCTCTCCCCATAACCCTTAATCCCCTCGCTTATCAAAAACCCATCAACCCACGTCTTAAAAATATTTAGCAAGGCAGCCTCCACCACCTCAACGGGTAGAGAATTCCAGAGATTCACCACCCTTTGAGTGAAGAAGTTCCTCCTCAACTCCGTTCTAAACTAACTGTCCAAGGGGCACAGTGGCAATATCCAGGGGGGCCCTCGGCACTGCTCACCAGTCCCGCTGAAAAAAGCAACGGGATTTATTCCAGTTTTTATATGAATTCGGCACTTAGAATTTTTTGGGGGAGAATACGGTCTTCTAAGCCTGCAATACGGTGAGTCAATATCACACACTTGCTACGAGCCAGAAACACATTGAATGTCATATTGGTAAAGAGCTGAAAATGAGGAGATATTGCCACATCTGAAACAGGCATTAGGCCCATTTACATGGAAATAAGGGGCCAAATAATAGTTTAAAGCCTCTACTGCAAGATAGAATTGCTCTATGAAAAATCTGGTATATATGCAGCCTAAAACCCAAAAACTAATGTGGGGTGTCCACTTGGTACCTGCTGCTAAAACGAAGCACAATTTTTGCTTGGATTATAAGTGATTTCCAGTGGAAATTTACTCGTGCACTGCACCATGCTACATCCTGTGGTCCTGTGCATTTCTGCTAGTTATTGAGGTACAGGTTTGAGGTTGGAGCTTAAGGTGAGATTATGGAGAATATTTTGCAACTTAACCCAAGTAAATATTTTGCAAGCTTATGTTTTCTGTTTTCTCTATGGGTAAAAAGGAATATCTGTAACAATTTTAGCTTACTTTGCGTGAAGTGTTTCGGCAACCCATTTTTATCAGGGGAGGGCAAACACTTTGTTCATCATTTTTGTCCCAGTTGCATTGTACAGGAGTGACATGACAGATATACATATAAACAGAAGAATGAGACGCAGAAGTAGGCAATTCGCCCCTTCAAGCCTGCTTTAGCATCTAATTGAAGTCTCTACTTCCCTGTCTATCACCCATACCCTTTGATTCCCTTGTCAGTTGGGAATTCTATCTAACTCAGCCTTAAAAATAAGTATTAGCAACATTTAAGAGGCATCTGAATGTGTACACGAATAGGAGGGAAAGAGGGATACGACCGAGTAAGGGCAGAAGGTTATTTTGTCATTTATTTAGGGCATCGTGATCGGCATGAGTTTGGAGGGCCGAAGGGCCTGTTCCAGTGCTGTACTTTTCTTTGTTCTTTGACCCTGCCACTGGAGAGCTAGAATGGCCTATTCCTGATCCTAATTGGTGCGTTCATATGTATGTTCCTTATGTCACTCAAGCATGCTGCAACTGTGATAAAAATGACAATGCATTGTGGCACAATTTGGCAAAACGCTTTTTCACTTGCAATTTCTGAAGTGCTTTGAGCTTTATCACAGTTGCTTAAAAATTTGAAAATGAAATTCTAAAACTGGTTATGAGTTTTATAATGCATCCAATTGCTGGAGCTTAGATGAAATATTTGACATTTTTGTTTTTGTTTATCTAACCAGTGTCATCATGTATTACTACATACAAGAAGAATCCTCCTCCAGTTCCACCCCGGACTACAATTAAACCATTCATCTCGATCACTGCGCAGAGCAGCACTGAATCTGCTCAAGATGCATATTTGGATGGCCACACCCAGAGGGGTGACCTAAACAGCCAGTCAGGACTAAGTAACTCTACAGAAAGTTTGGACAGTGTCAAAGCCTTAAATGCGGCTATTGAAGCTGCGAATGCACAGGTTCATGGACCTTCTACCAGTCAACAGCACATTGACAGCATACCAGCAAATGACAAGGGAATCCTACCAACAGAGGAGTCAAAAGGGGATGTGTTGAGAAAAAACAAGTGTTCTTCTGTTGGAATACAGGTGGAGTATTCGTTGCTACTTAATTGTGGACAGGAAGGTATTGTAGGCAATGTTAATTTTAGATAGGTTTCTACCTCCATTAAAATATTACGCTGAGGAATTTAATATGTAGTCATTTGACTGTACAGAAAAAAGAGACATGCAGTCTCAGCTTTCTGCCTCGCACTCATCAGGACAAAACGCAAGATTACCAACAGTAATGGGAGCAATAATTTGTACTGCATGAATGTTGTGTGGTTGGCAAATGAATTCTGATTGGTAGAGGCTTTGCCATGAGTCATGCAGCAGGGAAAACATAACTGACAAGCTTTTGTTCAAATTCAAACCAGGAAGGTCGAGTTTGGTTTGTCAAGACATTGCCATGGGAATGAACCAGGGAATGGCTGTCCCCTGCAATGCGTGGACATGCTCCTTCTGTTGTAAAGGACTGTTACACATGCTAGGAGCCACATATATTCACACACGGGGCTTTTTGGTAGGCGGCTTTGTAATCTGGAGGGACGGGAGGGTGGGAATGCAGAGTCCCATAAAATCCAGCCCACAATGTTGATGTCTCTGAAGAATTGCTGTGATAAATAACTTGGGAGGTCATCTGCACTTGAATCACAATTCCTGCAATTACACAACGCTGTGTGAGAAACTCGATGCCACTTCTTGCCCCAGTTCAGTTTGTTTGTTTGAGGTGCAGATTTGCTTACGTACGTAACGTGAGCACTGACACGATTTTTCATAATCAGTGACCAAAAGTGCAGTTCAGATGTGCTCTGTGTGCTCTTTAATCCTTTCAGAGTTGTACCAAGTATTCAGTTAAATACAGCTTGAACAATTGGAAATATCACGTCACCACGGTTAGCTTTTCTGCTGCCTGGATACTTCAGGCTGATTCCAGGTCGCCATGTACACAATTCTGGATTGATTCCAGGGCAAACTGTTTTTGTCTATGAATGAAGTCATAATCATCGCTTGCATCAGGATATTTACTTTGTAGTTGAAATTACTTGTAACAAAGTCATGTTTTGCTGATTTGATGAATGTTGACCTGAAGTTAACTTGTTTGGTTAAGGTAGACTAGTGTTTCTGATCGATTGTATTTCTGTTGCACCTATATACAAGATAGTTGGACTGTTGCACTAGTTGCTAAAATGTAGATCTACCAAAAATCTCAGGAATAAATAAAACCTGTGGTTTAATTCTTATCCTTAATGGCTGAAACATGGTTTTCAGTGACAGATTTGATGCTCCTTTAAGGCCCTTAACAAACATTATTAGATTTTGTAGAAACCATGATGGTTCAATCACTTACAAATTGATGAAGAATAATAATACTGCTAACTCTGTATTTACAGCTACCAACTTGTGATGGATGTATTTAAAGGCATTGTGGTATAATGAAGCTTTTTGATTAGGTATTCCCTGGCTTATTGTTTTACAGATCAGTTTGTAATGTGGCAATACATGCTTTCTTTTTTACGGTTAACCCATAGTCTAGCTACTTGTTTCTGAACATATGAAAATTAACTGCTGACAGATTAACAAAGCATGGGATTAATCGGATTAAAATGACTGGCTAAATTATTCTTTCTCTTTTACTCTTAGGTTGATGGGCCTGAACAGCCTACCTTAGCAGATTTCAGTGCAAACAAATTCCAGTCAGTAGGAATCCAAGTGGAGACAGAAAAGTGGTAAGTTTTTCTTGCTTTACACAACTTGAATCACAGATTGGAAATCACATTTCATTATTACAGTACAAATGTATGAGCAGCACATATTTCTTGATAGCTGTGTGGCAAACCATTGAACAGAACCGATCACACACTAAGTACAAATGCAGAAGGTCATTTAGCCATTTGCAGCTCTTCCATCTAGGACATTCTTGTTCAACCTTTTTGCTCAGAGGGCTACACGTGTGTATTTTTATCATTCCAGGGGCCGATGAGCAAATTTCAGAAGGATTAGGGTTGGCATGACGTTATACTGTATTTGAAAGGAAAGTTGAGACTTAGAGGAAATAAACAATTGCTGAGCAAAAGTACAGCGAGGTCAGAGCAGTAAATTATTAATTTAAAATAGAGCAAGTAATAAAAATGACCAGAGTGTGAGAGGATCAGTGTATGGGATGGCCATGGCATAGTGGTATTATCACTGGACCAGCGATTCAGAGACCCAGGGTAATGCTGTGGGGACTGGGTTCAAATCCCACCACAGCAGATGGTGAAATTAAAATTCAGTAAAAATATTTGGAACTGAGAATCTACTGATAACCATGAAACAATTGCCATAGAAACTCATCTGATTCAATAGAATAGAATCTCTACAGTGCAGAAAGAGGCCACCTGGCCCATCGAGTCTGACCGGCCACAATCTCACCCAGGCCCCAATCCCATATCCCTACACATTTACCCTCTAAGCCCTCTAACCTATGTGTCTCAAGACACTCTGGGGCAATTTTAGCATGGCCAATCAACCTAACCCACCCATCTTTGGAGTGTGGGAGGAAACACACGCAGACACAAAGAAAATGTGAAAACTCCACATAGTGACCCAAGCCAGAAATCAAACCCAAGTTTCTGGAGCTGTGAAGCAGCAGTGCTAACCACTGTGCTACCGTGCTGCCCTTAATAATATCCGTTAGGGAAGGAAATCTGTTGCTCTTACCTGGTCTAGCCTGCATGTGACTCCACACCCACAGCAATGTGGTTGACTCTCAATGGCCTCTGAAATAGAGGACAGTTAAGGATGGGCAATAAATGCTGATCCAACCACCAAAGTCCACATCCCATTAAAAAAAAAAGAAATGTAGGTGAATGGGTGCGTGTGTATGTGTTGGTGTGCAATGGTAAGACTGGGTGAGGAAAAACTATGATTGGGCATAAGATACACTCAATGTCTCACACTTGCTCCCACAAACTGAGACCTGAATTCTCTGGCTGCCTATGCCAGCGGAATTCTCTGGCCCCACTGCAGTGAATGGAGATTTGGCTGAGTGCCAAATTCTCTGTCCTCTCTGGCAATGGCAGCAGGGCATGAATGACTGGAGAATTCCAGCCTGTCTCTCACACTGGCCTTCCACACACTCATTTAGCTTGTCAAGCTGCCCTCGACAAGCATGCTTGCTCACTCACTCACTCATGCACCCAATCACCCGCTCACTCACTCACACAACCACTCACTCACTCACACAACCACTCACTCACTCACTCAACCACTCACTCACTCACTCGCAAACCCAACCACTTACCCACTCACACACCCAACTACTTTCTCATTCACTCACACACCCAACCACTCATTCACTCACTCATTCACACAACCATTCTCTCTTTCCTTCTCTCTCTCTCACACACACATACTCAGTCACGCACCCAATCTCTCTCTGTCTCCCTCACATGCATGCGTGTGCACAAACACCAGCCATTTTCTTTCCCCTCCATCAGTAGCCAGGCCCTCACCTCCTTGCCGACAGGCCTTACTACTACATCCCAGCAGCAGTCAATTCCTCAACCCGGTCCCCACCACCATCAGCCACTTCCTCATACCCCCCTCCTCCAGCTCCACCAGCAGCCATTTCCATTTCCATTTCCCTCACCAGCAGCCGCTTTCTTCCCCCACCTGGCATTCACTCCTTGTCCCTCTCTCGCCTATCCCCCAGCCCAGTATCAACCCAGCACTCACTGACTCTTCCACCCTACCAGCAGACTCACCACTCCCAACATGCCATTTTCTGAGGCCTGACACTGAGAAAAGCTGTTTCTCCTATAGGAGGCTGGTTCTCTCCCACAATTGCTGAGGATTGGCTCATTAGTGATCCTAGCAACATCAAATGTGGCAGAGAAACAGCCTATGATTGGACGAAAAGTTCTTTGAAGAATATTCAAATTCATGTACTACAAGGGGTCCTGGGGACTGGATAGAAAGCCTGGTGGACCAGGTGATGGTCTGTGGGCCGTGTTTTAGACAAACCCGATCTTGGAAAACTCCTCATGTCATCCAGTTGTCAAATTATCCCAAACTGTTTGCTTCCACTACCCTACATTATCCACCTTTTGTCTTTGAAATGCATCAGCCATTTTGCTCATGCATCATCTGGCACAAGGGAGTAGTGTTGTATGTTACTGAAAACGACAAGTAAGTTTTGGAACTGTGAAAAAAGATCTGAGTACTCAAAATGTAGGATTGTGGTTATTAATTCCGTAATGGTTTATTCAGTCCAGAAGTGACACACCCATTGATGCAGTCCATCATTTCCTGAGACAAATGAAAGCCATTATAATGGTTTATACTAAATTACTGACAATGGTAATTGATGTATATTTGTCCCTTTAATAAAAATGCTGAAAGTGAATTTCAATTGCATGATTGTTCCTTCCTTGATTTGGCTACTCAGTTTATTAATCCTATCTTATTTTTATTTTTTTTTAATAATATCTGATTTTGAAGTGGAGGTCTTATAAAAGAAAGCCTAGAGTTTTCACCTGCACGCTGGAAGAGTTCATTCTATCTGCTCACAACATTCTCAATTACAGGGTGAAAGACTGTGGATTTTGTGACCTTTTGCTGTGAACTGCACACTTGCTTATTAACAAAATTTGTTTACAATGAAACATTTCCAGACAGCCAAGGGTTTCTTTTTAAGTTCTCACCTAATTGCACCATCTATTAAACCACTTGAAAATTTGCCTGGTAGACAATACTAACTGTGCATCTCACACAATATTAGTAGTGCAGTTTCTACGTTCTGAAAGTAAATCTTGTTCAGCTGCTTCAACCTGGAATACTTAGGAATATGTCATGTCGTGGGATACCTGTGAGCAGTTACTATTGCTGTACCAGTTGCATTATTTAAAGGAGCTCAAGATTCCTTGTGGCACAGTGGCACAGCGGTTAGCACTGCTGCCTCACAGCACCAGGGATGGTTCGACTCCCAGCTTGGGTCACTGTCTGTGTGGAGTTTGCACGTTCTCCCAGTGTCTACGCGGGTTTTCTCCGGGTGCTCCAGTTTCCTCCCACAATCCAAAGATGTGCAGGTTAGGTGGATTGGCCATACCAAATTGACCCATTGGGCCAGGGGGACTAACTAGGGTAAATGTTGGAATTGTGGTTGGTGTTGACTCAGTGGGCTGAATGGCCTCCTTCTGCACTGTAGGATTGTATGATTCTATTCTAGGATTCACATTGTAATAGTTCTGACTGTTTTTGCTACTCCTTAAAGCAGTAACTATGGCCAGAACCAAGCAGGACTTTTGCTTGTAAACGAAGTGAAGTGGGTGCCACATTATGCAGAAGAATCAAAGAGGTAAACTTGCTTTAATTGAAAAGAAGAAGGTTGAGAACAGACCTATTCTAGGTTGTTAAAGTGCAAGGGGAATAGGTAAATTAGTGAATTAATGTATTAGTCATAAATCAATTATTTAACTTGACAGCAAACACAGTAAGAAGTCTCACAACACCAGGTTAAAGTCTATCAAGTTTATTTGGAATCACAAGGTTTGGGAACGCTGCTCGCTCACCTGATGAATGAGCAGTGCTCCAAAAGCTCATGATTTCAAATAAACCTGATGGATTTTAACCTGGTGTTGTGAGATTTCTTACTGTGCGCATCCCAGTCCAATGCTGGTACTCCACACCAGAGCAAACACAGAGTTAGAGGACACAAGTATTAACGTAACAGCAGCACATAAGATAGTTTGCGAGAAAATGTATCTCCCCTTCACAGAGGTGTGTGAAATTAACTGCTATCAAAAGTGTATTGTTGTAGTGACTAAATGCTTTAAAAGGTGCAAGGAAAAGTTAGACTGAGTTGATTCGCTGTCTCTCAAGATCTTTGCATCTGTGTGACTCACCAAACCACACAGTGTATATTTTCACTGAGAGATTCCAACAACTATTGTGGTGAAGTTCAAAGTCCAACCCATGCTGCAATCCTAGCAAAAGAATGCATGATAGTGAATGGCTCGCTGGTATTTAGTGTGCAATGTAGATTTGTGCTTTAGGGCCCGTCCAACTGTCTTTGAGGTGCTGACACCATCCAAATAATGTACAGCATACAATGGAGAATATTTATGGTGTTTTGTGGTTGCTGTTTAACATTCATCTTATTGCTATTTGTTGGGACCTTATGCCTCTTCCAACTGGTTATTCACAGCCATTGTAATAACTCTTTTAAGCCATTCCACTGAGCACAGTTTGCCACATTTGTCTACATAAACAAAATTAATTCAATGTCTGAAAAGAACTTGGATCATTTCTGAGAAACATGATAAGTTGCTGTATGAGTGTACAAAGAACAAAGAGAATTATAGCACAGGATCAAGCCCTTTGGTCCTCCACGCCTGCATCGACCATGCTGCCCGACTGAATTAAAACCACCTACTCTTCCAGGGTCCATATCCCTCTACTCCCATCCTATTCATGTATTTGTCCAGACGCCCCTTAAAAGTCACTATTGTAACTGCTTCCACTACCTCCCCCAGCAGAGAGTTTCAGGCACCCACCCCCTTCTGTGTACATCTCCTTGTACATATCCTTTAAACCTTGCCCCTCGCACCTTAAACCTGTGCCCCTTAGTAATTGACTCTTCCACCTGGGAAAAAGCTTCTGACTATCCAATTTCCTCATTTTCTTATGCTTGTGAAGAAATCTAAGCAGATGAATTAAATATATTTTAATTATGAATGAGGTAATCCATGTTGGTTACAAGCACATTGTGATGGTCACAGTTGCAAATAAAACAGCCACAATTGTAGTTACTCACTACTTAAATGTTTATCTTACGTAAGTTTTAGTTGAATCTTTTTGATGTAATTTTGATGGTGGCTACAAATTTTGATCCAAGTAACTTAAATTTATGTAAGACATGACCTCAAAAGTAAATGAAGTTTCTCATGTAAAAGTTGTATCATGTTCCTTTTTTCTTCTGAGCTATGTTCTACTTATTCCATCCATCACTTAACTTCCTGCATCTACCACCACACCCACCTCCCAGCCTATCTTTATGTACATTGCCACCTGTGAAGTGTGTGTGCAAACACTGATAGTTAGCTAATATTGCCATAGCTTAAAACTGTGCAAAGAGGGAATTCATCAGAATCAACTCTTTGTTTTGCTCACATTGAGCAGATTTTCAGCTATAGGTCTGAATAGTGCCAAAATTGTACCTGTTGATCATTTAAAGGGTTAAATCAACACTTACATTCACATTTTTTGGTTTTGGTCATTTTATTTCTAAAACACATTATAAATTATCCCTCTTCCAGCTGGTTATTCACAGCCATTGTAATAACTCTTTAAAGCCATTCCACTGTAATATTAGTCATGTAACCCTGCTAAGACAACGGTGCTTAATTTCAGGGTATATTACTACTTTCAAGGACAGCAGCTTTAATAGATTCTAATAAGTGTTTTAATGGAACATTTCTGTGTATACCTGTACTTTTTCAATTTAAGCAATTTGCTTCGTCTGATATATGTTGGCATACTCTGAAGGCATATATGAATTCAGAATTTTAACTATTTTTAAATAAAGCTTTGTCAACTTTTTATGTTATGTACATAACATAGATACAGAATAGAACATTCTATCTCGGCATACATTGAAAATTCCAAAGTCATGAATTATCAATGGGATAAACCCATTTTAAAAGTCACTGTTTACCATCAGTGCCCATTACCTGCACAGTTAATGTTGTAAATGACCAATTAAGTTTAAATCTTCGTGTAACATTAGTTAAGTGTTATCCTCTGGATTTGTTAAAAGACTAGAAGCTTATATGGATGAGATGATGTCATTGGACTGTTAATGCTTTTGGGGACATGGGTTCAAATCCCATCATGACAGATAGTGGAATTTATCTCAATTAGTAAATCTAGGTCATAAAGCTAATCTCCATATTGGTAACTATGAAACCCATCACTGATTGTTGTAAAAACCCATCTAGTTCACTGATGTTCTTTAGGGAAATAAATCTGCTGTTGTTACCTGGTCTGGCCTACACATGATTCCAGATCCACAGCAATGTGGTTAACTCTTAACTGGCCTCTGAAATGGCCCAGCACCAAGTCACTCTGTTCAAGTGCCATTAGGAATGTTCACCAAACGCTGACCCTGTCCCTGATGCCCACACCCCATGAAAGAATAAAGAAAACAAGTGACTCTGGATCAAATTAAGTATTTCCCAAAGTGGACATGTTAATAAAAAGTAAATCATTAAAATTAATATTTTTTTCACCAAGAAATGGAAGCTATTGCCTCTAAATTAACTTCCTGGACCACACTGGACATCTCTAATGAGACCTATCACAGAAAGGTCAGCTATTGGCCAATAGTCACTCTGTGCCTAACCGGTCCATGTTATGGAAATTCACAGAAAGTCTGCAACTCCCCCTTAACCTCTTAGGAGAACCAGCCAACCTATTGCATATGACAGAGCTTGTCAAGCACTCCTGGCTCATTGAGTGTTTTAGGAAGTTGTGACCTCTGCATCACCACTTGCAGGCTACACTCAGCTGAGCAATATCTGAAAACTGCTGGCTTCTCCCTTCAACTGAGCAGTTTCAGAGGTGCACCCCTCCCACGATACTGCCCCCAAACATGGGAGATTCAGCAACATTGGTTATGGCACAGCAAGCACCCCAGGCCCCATGAAACTTCTGCCACTAATCATTAGTGTCTTCTGCTTCAAAGCTAATGAGCAGCACGCACATCTGAATCTGTATGATCTTCCATTGCCCCTAGAGCTCACACATTGATATTTTCATGAGTGTAGCTCAATTCCTCACCGCCACAACCCCCTTCACAAGGAAGGTTCCTGGTCATGTTGAAATGAAGGATATTTCACACCTCATCTCATGCGAAGGAGGTTATGTAGAACTGGTACAGTATCTCCTCTTAAGAAACAAATCCAAGATGATAGAAAAGGGCAGCTAAACCCATTTCCCCAGTTCCGAGATTAAGTTGGTACTCAAGGAGGAACCATAAGAACCTGATCCTGTCTTCAACCAGATCCCATACGCTATCACTGGGTGACAATCAAGAGGAGGAAGTCTGGTTGTTCATTTTGTTGTCCCTCAATAATGTGACAGCACTGGGGTTAATTATCTTTACCCTGTTTACAGTTGAGAATCAGGGAACGTGGGATGTACCTATTTTATGTAGCTCAAACCTGGCAGTACATTGAGCCTCTGAGTTCATCTGTGACACGTTTAGTAGCATCAACTATTTTTCCTCCGTGATGTTTTCAATTATCTTTATATCAGACCACTTTATTATAGCTTTATTTCTATTCTGTTGAAGCTTTCGAAGATTTACACGGTCAAATAGTGTGACGGCAGCAGTACAGGCGGATCTGGACGATCAGGAAAATTCACAAGGCTCACTGGGACCTCAGGAAGTGACTTCAAGTCTTTTGTTAAGGCAGTTCTCCAAAGATGCGAGTACATCCACAGCTAGCGTTCTTGGAGCAGAGGGAAACCATTTGCAGGCTTGTGCACAGGAAAATGACTTTGACTCTGATTTTGATCCTTCTTTTTTGCCTCCACCTGAACCATGGGTCGACTATACATCAGAGACCAAAGCAGAAGCAGCCCCGAGATCAGTCTGTGAAAGGGATGGGCGATGGTTCATGAAGTTGCTTCAAGCTGAAAGGGAGCGAATGGATGCCTGGTGTCAACAAATGGAAAAAGAAGAACAAGATAATGATCTTCCTGAGGAAAGTAAGTGCATAGACTTTGATAGGAAATCTATATGAGATAACAGACTCGGGTTTCCATTTGAAAGAAAGGTCTTACAACTAGTTTATAAAATTAATTTAATGTTACCTCATGTTTGTCTATGGAGGTGAATTTTTACAGTGCTTCTCTCACCTTGTTGCCAAACCTCCACCAAAGTTACAGAAGGAAAGTCCACAAGGAAGATCACAATCCTGCCTCCACGAATATGAGTGTTACAGTAAAGACATTTTTGAGATTGAAGTGTGAAAAATCAAAGCCAAAATACATTTGAGACTAAATTTGACTGCAGAGAGCCTATTTTCCAGGTGCTAAAATAAAGTTTATTCATTAGTCATATGTAAGGCTTACATTAACATTGCAATGAATTTACTGTGAAAATCCCCTAGTCGCCACGTTCCAGCAGGTTCAAATTAGGTTCATTGACCCAAATTAGGTTTGGGTCAATGCACCTAACCAGCACTTCTTTCAGACTGTGGAAGGAAACCAGAGCACCCGGAGGAAATCCACGCAGACATGGAGAGAACATGCAAACTCCACACAGAAAAGTCACCCAACCTGGAAATCAAACCCAGGTCCCTGACGCTGTGAGGCAGCAGTGCTAACCACTGTGTTGCCCCCGCTATTTAATGTATTAAGACGTCAAAATGGCAGCAGGAAGCACCCACACAAGTAATGGCAAAATGTTGCGGATGCTGGAATCTGAAACACAAATGGAAAATGCTGGAGAAACTCAGCAGGTCTGACAGCATTTGTGGAGAGAGAATAGAGCCAACATTTCAAGTCTGGATGATGAAGTGTCATCCAGACTCAAAATGTTGGCTCCATTCTCTCTCCACAGATGCTGTCAGACCTCCTCAGTTTTTCCAGCAATTTCTGTTTTTGTTCCACACAAGTAATATTGTACCATTGCTTGAGGGAGAAACAGATCAACCAAATAATTACAATCCAGTCAGCCTTACCTCTGTTGGGGAAACTGTCAGAAAAAATGCTAAGGATTGAATAAATCTTCATTTGGAAAGACACAGATTGATTAAAGACAGTCAGTACATATTTGTTAAGGGAAGGTTGTATCTGACTAACATGATAAGGAGGCAGCAGGGAGAGTCGTATGAGGGTAGCAGATTTGAAATAGTCTGTTTGAATTTTAGCAAGGTTTTTGATAATGTTCCACACGGCTGATAGGCCATCAAAGTAAAAGTCCATGGGATCCAAGGCAAAGTGGCAAATTGGATTCAAAATTAGTCTAAAGGCAGGAAGCAAAGGCCAAAAGCAATGGTCAGTGATTGTCTTTGTGACTGGAAAGCTGTTTCCAGTGGGGTTGCACAGGGCTCTTGCCTTTTATGATATGTATCAATGATATGGACTTGAATACATACTCAAGTAATTAAAGTACTTAATTACTATTGAAATGATAAAGACAGAAAGATGCAAGTAACAATTTCATGATGAGCTGAACAGCTCATTTCTGTTTTCTAGTTATCGATGATCCAAATGATTGCACTTTTAAATATTCCTTACACTCCACGATTAAAAATCACATTGTAAATAGAGGGACAATGGAAGGGTTATTTACTATGTTATTGATAGAAATTTACTTGAGCAACTTCCATATACTTATTCATCTACCTGCAGTGATAACCACATTTAGTACCACAAAACAATTAATTTGCTATCTCTGGCAAGGCATCTTTCATTGGAGATATTGATCTATACTCTTCACTCCATTTGCCGCCATCACACATTTTTGCAAAAAATATAAGGGGGCTCTGATTTGTCATGAACAATGCACCCAAGTCTAAGATGTTAATATATAATCAATAAAAATAGTGGTCTCTGTAGCAATCCCTGTAGAACCTCGCTGTATGTTTTCCTTTTGTGGAGAAACAACTATTCATCATTGCTTTCTGTTTCCAGTCACTGAACGAATTTTGTGCCATTTTCAGGCCATCCTGGCCCTTTTGTTCCATGGGCTCCAACTTCGCTAGTAAGCCTATCACATGGCACTTTTTGGAAGTCTATGCGTACCACATTAACTGTATTACCCTCATCAAGCAACTCTGTTGCCTTATCGAAAAACTCAATCAAGTTAGTTAAAGACGACTGTCCTTTAACGAATCTATGCTGATTTTCTTTAATTGATCCACAATGGTTCCAGTTCTGCTGAAAAAATACATTTTTGCTTAGGCTTTTTACCTTGTACTCATCACACCCGGAGATGGAGTTTGTGAGGTAGACCTAAATTTGAGGCTTCAGTCTTTGGTTGGAGGATATTTCAGCACCTCCAGCACTGGATTTTGGATAAGCAGACAAGAGTTTAGAGAAAAAGGAGTGGTAAGGGAGAGCTGGATGTGGTCTGCAGTCATGTGGAAACTGGCATTTTGGGCCCGATTTTACCATTTTCATTCTAAGTGCCAATTCTGGGCATAGTACAGATCTGACTCAGAAATCCGCTTTCAGGCGCCCCCATACGCTCTCAGTCACCTCCAATCCGATTTGTGCTGTAGGCAGGGCTTAGCGCTGCTGGAACGATCGGAGCTCTGAACTGTGAATGCGCAGTTAGAAAAAGGTTGGAAAAAGTGCACCTGTGTCAGATCACTCCCAAGCCACAGAAAGTGGAGAAAGCAGCCTGGGATCGAAAAGCAGGAACGAGGGTGTATCTCGGGGGGAGGGGGTAGGGAGGCGGGTGAGATGTACCTCGGGGGGGACAGATGGATCTCTGGGGCGGGGGTAGATGGATCTTGGAGGGGGGGCAGAAGGATGTCTGAGGTGGGGGGCACATGGATCTCTGGTGGGGGGAGGCAAATGGATCTCTGGGTAGTGGGGGGATGGATAAGAGGGGCAGTGATGTGTGTGTGTGTCCCTTATCCATCCCTCTACTACTCAGACCGATCGCCACCCCTGCCCCCTCCCCTCCCACTGATCGCCCGCAGAGTGGCAGTGGACCCCCATGTCCCTCCTCCTTCCCCCCCCCCCCCGCCCCCACCAGAGAACCATCTGCCCCCCTCTCCAGAGACCCATCTGTCCCCCCCCAGTAGAGATCCATCAGACAACGATCTGGCCTCACCCCACCTTCCCTCCAGAAGAACATCTGACCCGCCTCCTCACCCCCCTACCACCAGACAACAATCAGCCCTCCCCCCAGGCATGGTGAGGGAGGGAGATAGAGGAGCCGGGCCCCAAGGGATCTCTGTAACCTCCCCCCGCGGGAGTTACCATTGAATCCAAAACCTTTTCTCAGTGGCTTAACTGGCAAACCAGTGATGGTGAAGTTAAAATGGGGAATGGAATACAAGGACTACTTGGGTATCAATCGATGGATATATGAACATGCAGCTGGCGAACACAGAAAAATATATTGGTGGTGTTTTAGCGGGTCACCTTGACGAAGTTCTAATAAGGTGTAACAATGTCTTGCACATCAGAGAAGTTGAGGAAGAGGAAGAAGATGGGGAAATGAGAGAGTAACATTCCTTTTTATTTGAAGAGTAACAATGTATAGGATTTTTGAGTACTTTTCTTATATTCAGCCATTTGAATACGCTGTATTTGCCTCCACAAGTCTGCCCAATATGTGCCAGGACATTCCATGCCTGAATTGGCCTGATCAGTCCTCTTCAGACACACTGCATCCAGCCTCAAAATGCCTAATGGTGTTGAGGTCCTCATCAATGGCGATGGACGAGCAACATTTGATTTGCAGTGACTAGGTCAGGGGTTTGTACTGTGCTGCAAAGTGTAGATGACAAACTATAACTATAATTTAATTGTAGACAACTGTTCTAGTTTGATTCTGAATATGTTCAAATGTGAATTGAGGTGTAAGTTGAACCAATGAAAATAGTTTTCAATCTGAAAAAAACAGACAACGATCAGCCCTCCCCCCCCACCACCAGACAATGATCAGCCCATCCCCCCGTCAGAGATCCATCTGACCCGCCACCTCCTCCTCCACACCCAACCAGACAACAATCTGACCTCACTCCCCTCCTCCCCACTCCATCCAGAGAATGACCTAACCCACCTCCACCCCCACCCCCACCCCCACCACTGATCTGAGTCAGAGAACTGTTGCAAAGACTGAATGTGCTCTTCAGAGGCTGGAGCACCTGACTCAGACTTTTATTCAGCAGGTCCCTAAAAGCGTGGTTCTGGATTGGTAAACACGGTGGTAAAGGGGGAAATGCTGATAGAGTTGGGCGGGCAGTTCATTAATTCAATTTAAATATATGCAATACGTTGTGCCCAATTTGGGCACGGAATGGATCCTCACCATTTGCAGGTCTCAGTAAAGTGGCAATCTGCGCAGACTCAGGTGCAGATCGCGATAAAGGCCTCACACCCGACTTTACCACGATTTCACGCCCGGAAATGGCCGCAAATTGTTGGTAAAATTGGGCCCTTTGTTTTCAGTTATATTGCCCTGAACGTAGTATATAGCTGGGAAATAAAAAGAAATAGAACGACAGCTTATTTCATTAGCTTATAACAACTGTTCCTCTTACAAAATATTCAAAGTTCAGAAGTTTTAGCAGCTCTTTGAATTGCTTTAAACAGCAGTAATTTCCAATTTGGCCCACATGATCCTATCATAACTTTGGCAGGAGGTGATCAGAGACCCCTGAGAAATTATGATAGATCAAGGAATTCCTACAGAACTGTTACCCCTTAATTGAAAGCAATTGAAAGCGAAAGAAAAACGATATCCTTGCTCACCTCCACCCATGAGATAGTCAGCAGAAAAGGAACTGCCACATTGGAAGAAGGTTCCAGTAATTATTTATTTTGCCTGATGGCCTATAAGCACAGAACTGTCAATCAACACTGAGATATCCACTACAATAGACTCGCACCCCCTGGTGGGTCAGCAATCCCAAAACATTGTGTCTGTCCCTTTCTCACAGCTTGAGTTTTCAAACAATTGTACCTTTGTGGGCAGAAAAGGCATTAATGACTAACTGTTAATCCTCTATCCCTTAACTGATTATTTGCCAGATCAAGTAACCTTGTTCATTCATTGCATCCTGCCTTTACTCCATTCTGTTTTAGACCATAAGGCAAGAATGCTTTTACCTGCACCCTGTCACCCATCACAGCTTGTATTTGGGCAAGATTTTGTTCCACAATTTTAATTAAACCTAACAGGGAAACATCAGAGCTCAAAATGACACAAATTATACAATTGCACTCATATATTTATGTACATACATTGCTTCATATCGTATAGCTATATGAAATATGGAGGTAATAGGCCCATAGAAGTACAAACAATACCCTTGGTTCACGTACACGCTTAGGATGTGAGTCGTGTCAGATTCCATATTGGGAGACTGATCAGTGCACGTGGAAAGCAGAATTCTCTGGCCAATATCCCCAACACTTTCCTGACTTCACTCCAGTTAAATCTGTGGCGAAGGCTTGTGCATGTCCACTACAGGGCCTTATAGAATCATAGAAACCCTACAGTGCAGAAGGAGGCCATTCAGCCTATGGAGTCTTCAGCGACAACAATCCCACTCAGGCCCTATCCCCATAACCCCACATATTTATCCATCTGCTGCTGGTATTTACCCAGTGCCAAGCAGGAGGCTCAGCATGTGGGGAGCACGACAAGCATACCTGTGCGGGGTTGCTTGAAGGCTCTCGATGGGGAGAGGGGTCCCTCATTCAAAGGCACTCAGTATCTGACTGGGGGACCCAGGGACCTCCTGAGAACTACCTGCAGCCCTCTGTTCACCACCTTTCATCTCTGATCCAGGATCCTAGACTCAGGTATGTTTCACACTGGCAGCAGCCACCATCTCCCTGGTGGCACTACCACTCAGTAGAGCTACCGGCCATTCCTGGCAGGCAAGACGGGCGCCCTGTGTCCTTAATCCCAAGGAAAACCCACTGCTGGCCCACCAAATGCCTGGTTGGGACAATATGCAGCAGGCCTTTGCAATAAAAGGTAACACAGGGCCTTTACCAGCTGTCCAGCATCAGGGACCACCCAGTTGTCTCCACAAGGTTATGCCCACAGTTAGTGTCTACTGGAAGTCTGCAGGATAGGCTGAATGTGATACCAGCACTCTCATTTTGGAAGTGAACATTCCAGTTAACACCATCTCTCAATCGTTTATGGAACAACAGCAACCTGGCAATTCTGCACCAGTGTTACTTAATGGGATCATCAGGTGCTTCAGGCTAATAGCTGATTGATTACTATTGGCAGTTGCTATGATTGTACCAGTGTTTCTAGAGCTTTAAAGTTTCTAAAATCTACAGACAGTACCATGGCAGGTGTTGAAGATTTTTTTTCTGACTTCAAGACTTCCGCACAGACTAGTTGCTTAGGCAGGCGTGACATGGTGGGCATTCCCCTTGAACCAACAGATTGTTGGGAGAATGAGCAGAGGACAAACAAACCATAACAATCTGCTAGAACAGCTGAGTTCTGACGGAGATAGCTGCAGAGACCGTGGAGGCCTAAGTGGTGATCTTTCAGGGATCACTAGAGCCAGGGAGAGTCCCAAAGGACTGGAAAGGCACTAATGTAATACCTATTTAAGAAGGGAGATGAGAAATTACAGGCCAGTTAGTCTGACTTTGGTCATTAGTATGATTTTAGAGTCCATTATTAAGGATGAGATTTCGGAGTACGTGGAAGTGTATGGTGAAATAGGGCAAAGTCAGCATGGTTTGATCGAGGGGAGGTCATGTCTGACAGATCTGTTAGAATTCTTTGAGGAGGTAATGAGCAGGTTAGACAAAGGAGAGCGGATAGATGTTATTTACCTGGATTTCCAGAAAGCCTTTGACAAAGTGTCGTACAGGAAGCTGCTGGGTAACATAAGAAGCCATGGTGTTAGAGACAAGGTACCAGCATGGATAATAGGTTGGCTGACTGGCAAAAGGCAGAGAGTAAGGGTAAAGTGGTCCTTTTCAGGATGGCAGCTGGTGACTAGTGGAGCACATAACGGATCAGTGTTAATCTAGATGAAAGAACTGAGGGCATTGTGGCCAAATTTGCAGATAATACAAAGATAGGTGGAGGGACAGGTAGTATTGAGGAGGCGGGGAGACTGCAGAAAGACTTGCACAAGTGGGAGAATGGGCAAAGAAGTGGCAAATGGAATACAACGTGGGAAAGTGTAAAGTTATAGACTTTGGTGGAAATAGAGGCATGAACTATTTTCTAAGAGGGGAGAGAATTCAGAAATCAGAAATGCAAAGCCACCTGGGAATCCTAGTTCAGGATTCTCTTAAGTTAATTTGTAGATTGAGTTGATAGTTAGGAAGGCAAATGCAATGTTAGCTTTCATATCGAGGCGCCTAGAATAAAAAAAGCACATAAACCATTTGGAATATTGTAAGCAATTTTGGGCCTTGTATCTAAGGAAGGATATGCTGGACTTGAAGAGGGCCCGGAGAAGATTCATGAGAATGATCTCAGGAATAAAAGGTTTGATGTAAGAGGAGTGTTTGAGAGCTCTGGGTCTGCACTCAATGGAGTTTAGAAGGATATGGTAGGATCTTATTGAAACTTACAGGATACTGAAAGGCCTGGATAGGATGGACATGGAGAAGATGTTTCCATTAGTAGGAGAGACTGGGATCTGAGGGCACAGCTTCAGAGTAAAGGGATGACCCTTTAGAACTGAGATGAGGAGGAATTTCTTCAGCCAGAGGGAGGTAAATCTGTGGAATTCATTGCTATGGAGGGCAGTTCATTGTGTGTATTTAAGACAGATAGATGAGCTCTTAATTGTTAAAGGATTAAAGGTTATGGGGAAAAGGCAGAAGAAGGGGTTGAGCCATGCTCAAATGGCAAAGCAGACCCGATGGACCGAATGGCCTAATTTTGTCCCTGTATATCTTATAAATATTCTCGAAGGGTGGATAAAGTCTATATAATTGTCATCACCCCTTTTCTTTCCGTTCCCTGCTCTTTAAACATGAAAAAAACTGAATTAAGTTGTCAATGAAAGTGGGAAAAAAAACCTTGGCTGGGCTGCTATGATTGACAAGTTATCTCGTGTGGGTTAGAAAAAAAATTACCATCTGATTACACAGTTTCAATTAAGGTCGTTGTTGACATTTCCCAAAGGCTAGTATTACATCATTGTGAATACTTGGTCGAGTTTCAAAGGCTACAGCTACTCAACAGGAAGCTCCGAGTTCACAGTTTGATTAACAGTTTAAGGAGTTTATAAAAGTTTTAACTGTTTTTAATGTGGGGTTGGAATAGTAGTTTGTTTTTATAAGTGATTAACCAATTGAGATTTAAAAGTTATGAATAGGTCTCATGAATGGGAGTTCTTAAAAATTTTTGTACATGGGAGTGTATATGAGTGAGAGCTGTACTAAATTGTTTGAAGTTTATGCTTTTCATCGCTACATGGCTCCTGAATGTTTGAGGACTCTGGGTCTGTACTCAATACTCAATGTAGTTTAGAAGGATGAAGAGGGATCTTATTGAAACTTACAGAATACTGAAAGGACTGGATAGAATGGACGTAGAAAAGATGTTTCCATTAGTAGGGGAGACTAGGATCCGAGGGCACAGCTTGGACTAAAGGGACAACCCTTTAGAACCTAGATGAGGAGAAATTTCTTCAGCCAGAGGGTAGTGAATCTGTGGAATTAATTGCCATAAAAGGCTGTGGATGCCAGTTCATTGAGTGTATTTAAGACAAAGATAGATAAGTTTTTGATTGATAAGAGGATTAAATGTTATGGGGAAAAGGGGGGTGAATGGGGCTGAGAAATATAACAATCGTGATGGAATGGCAGAGCAGACTTGATGGGCTGAATAGCCTAATTCTGCTCCTACATATCTTATAAATGCTCTTGAAGGGTGGATGAGGTCTTTATAACTGTGTTTTACCCATGCTGAAATGGGGTAAGTGATTATGGAGATGGCATGGGGATATGAAGGATCACTGGGGGTGAGTGGGAGGCATGAGTTGGCATGACAAGAGTTATAGGATAGGAAAAGATTGAGAATAGGCGAGTGGACAATGGCTCAAATCACCACTAAGTCAATGGGTGATAAACATGACACTGCAGATATGCTTTCATTCATCACAATTAATCTTTGAACATTGCACCTGAGATGGAATGGCAGAGGAAGGCCACAATTGAGAATTAAGAATTCTCAAAACCATCTCTCCCTATCTGCCCACACAACCCTACACTCCACAAAATGTTCCACTGTTCATTAAAATAGGAATATATAATAGACGTCTAAAGATTAAATATCCAACCTTTAGAAGCCTCTGCCATTCTTCAAGGTTCTTCCACAGTCCCTATAAGTGGAAACAAGAATTATTTGAGAATAGTGTGCTTTGTGCACTGAGTGCTAAGTCAGGAAGTCTGGTAAATATTTCTCAAGCTGTAAATTAGATCAACAGTTAGAATCTTTACTTATCTTAGAAACTTTAAAACTGCAAAAGAAACTGCAAGCCAATGAAGATTCCTGATTAACAGAAACTGCCTAGCCATGGCAGTTAACTGTCAATCAACTAAAAGTGATTGCCTTACTGTGTACTTGTTTTAACTTGGGTTGGAGTCATAAACCTGGATGGGGGTGAAACATTAAACAGGCAGGGGATGAGATGAGCCCATTGCACTGGGGGTGTGCTAACACCTGCAATGGTGGTTTGCTTAAGCTAGGTTAGAGTAAAGGATCAGGTTAGCCAATGAGGTTAAACTGATGCAATTTTTAAAAGCCATCTTGGCTTTATAGCCAGGATGAAGCATTAGATCAACCGAGGGAGTGCAGTGCTTCATTTTGTCAGCTTGATTCTTGTTTGATTGAGCTCAAGAAGGGATGCAAAGTCTTGACTTGTCAACTTGGATCTTGTATGTCCCCCATGTGGGGACCATGTTTGGACTTAATTTGAACTGGCTTTTTTGATTAGAATTTTTTTTAAACTCTCTTAAGTAGACAGTATTTGCTATAGTGATCTGGAAACCCAAATGCTAATTTGGGAATTTGGTGTAACTGGCAATTCTCTGCTGAAGGAGAAGGAGGTGCTGCTTATAATTTTATGTCTGGTAGCTGGTGAATATTTTTCTATTGTCTCCAAACTAAGGGAACCTTGTTCTTACTTTGGCTAACGGTTTGCTAATTCAGTACATTAAGTAAATAAGGTTAGACTGACATGGCAGGGCTGATTGCACAATTTCAGGTACTCTCTGTTTCTTCCCAGGGTTTTATGCTGTGAACCAGTATGCTCATAGAGTTTGTGTGCGCTTCTGTCAGTGTTTTCAACTTTCAGTGTTTACATCAGCTCAGCTCACCGAGAAGTAGGGGCATCTTTCCACTCGTTGGTGACAAAGCTCTGCCCCCTCAATCACATTATTATCCTGGCACTCAAATGTCTAACCTTGTGCATCTCTCACCCTGTATTTGTGTGGCTTGCAGGGACAAGGTTCCCATCACAAACAGGGGAAGAAGCATTGTGCATCCCTTCACCTGAGCACTCACCAAGGTCACTAATACTAATTGCAAATGGTCACTTCTGGCAGGCAGCTGAGTGTTTGGACATGCTCTGGGCATGCATGGTTGCTTAAGACCAGGTGTAGGGGAGCAATGAGCTAAGAGTGATGTCCTGAAGCTGACGTACGCTCCTTATTCACAATGCATGTGCCCTTCTGGGCTTCACAGTGCCTGAGTGTTTTGAACTTAACAAGGGCCAAGGCTGGCCATGAGGGCAAAATGCCTGTGACAAAGAGGAGGCTTGCAAGTATTTGACATTTTTGTGCTCAGGTGGTCAACATCCATAAGTAATCCAGGATCCCTAACTGAGAGTGCTGGATGTTAATATGATTTGGAAAATGCAGCACAGACGACTGAGTCATTTCTAAATGGATTCACAGCAGTGGAAGGTCATCAGCTGCCTTGTCCCAAATGTGAATTAGTGAATTCACCATTGATGTTACACAGTGCATTGTTCCACTCGTTCATATGTATCTCCTTGAGGAACTTTGTCATGTTGAAGACGTACAGCTATGGTACCACTGAGGATCATACAACTGTTCCTGCATCTTGTAAGCTGCTGTTGCGACTGGGATGAATCTGATGCCAGGACACCCTCCTCTATTTGGCACCTCATTTCAGCAAGGAGACATGCTGCTGAGGCTTCCTGAATCCTTCAAAGGGTAAGGACAATGTGAGTCTGATGTGTAACCATTCACTCTCATATAAAAGTGCATGAGTGAAATGAGAGGAATAGCAACACTGGTGTTCACATTGGCCCATGTTGGAGGGCTCTTGTCCAAGAGGGTACTCATAACAACCCATCATCCTCCTGGTGGCTAGCAGGGTCTCATGCACACTTGCCTCTTCTGGCCCGTGTTCTGGCCTCTTCCTCTGCAGCCTCCTTTTCATTAAACTCAATAGTCTTATCTCTTTAGAGCTGCAGCTCCTCCATCTGGCAAGTTCTCTGTCCTTTGCAGGACCAGGTTACACAGCATGCAGCAACACAATTATCAGTATTGAAGCACTCCACTAGATCTGTCCAGGCATCATGTTTTTAGGATCAGGATGGTATTCTCCAGCAATGCTCGGCTAGATCCATGAACCTCATCGTACTTTCTATCTGCAGATGTCTGAGGCTGCTGCATGAACATCGTGTGCCATGTCCTTTGCGGGCACCACGTCACTGAGGAGCCAGGCCTGGATCCTATTTGGACCTGGAGGATTTCCAGGATCTGTGATCTATTCAAGATTTACGAGTCATGGATTCTCAGTATCTCCTGCAAATCTCAGTTTCTTGTGGTAGCAGACCAGCTATACATTCAGTGATTAATTGCCTTCCTGGTTTATGTATTGCAGTGCCTGTTGCCGTGAAGTTTCTATAGTCGCTTGAATGCAGTCAATGGCACCCTACTCCTGTGGGAATCTGGCAATCTCAGCAAAGCTCTGGTATCCTGGCTTGCTTGACTTCTGTTGAAGTTGACTTGATTGTAGGGCATGAAGGGTGCCTGTGACCTCATAATGTATTTGTTTGTGGATATTTGTGAGAGCCCACAGAGGAACCCTGTGAGGCCCTGAAAGGACCCACTGGCGTGGAAGGTCAGTTCAGTGGTTACTTTCACAACCACCAGCAATGGATGCCCTCCCAGTGCTATGGTGCCAATTCCTGAAGAATGTAGTAAATGTAACAAGGCCCCTGAACATGTGGTGCCATTGGCAACAATGATCCTTGCTCATCTGCAGGTAAGCCATGTGAGTTTTGTGGGCCCTGGGACTTGTTCATCGCCTACACATGATAGTTCCTTGAGCCTCACACCGTGTCTGGAGGAGACATTGCTCTTGAGGGTTTTGCTGCTCCCTTTGGTGATCCAGGTGCTTCCCATTGCAAGTTTCTCCTCTCTGCCTGTAAATGATAATGCAGCCAGTAATAAATCCAGCCTCCATCTTCCTGATGGTCTCCTCCCTGCAATATCAATGAGAAAGAGGTAAGTGTCAGCATTAGTCTCCAAGCATCCTGTTTCTGTTGATTATTCCTCAGTGAATATGGGTTCAAGGGCTTTGCCCCCATGTCAAAAAGCACTCGACCCTGAAATTATGACTGGTGCAAGGTGCATACCAAGGTCACCCCCTGCCCCAACATGACTGACTGCTGTGACATTACTTTGGCCTGGTGTGTTGACATGCTGCTTTCACCCCAGGCACTGAGATCCTCATTTACTGAACTTCAATACTACACACATGGGAATAACCATGAATGTTTTCTGATGTTTCATCAGAAAATGGAGATTATGTCGTGGGGGCGAGTGTGGGGGGGCTTCTGCAGTCAGTATCCAGTCAGACAGTTGCGCTGAGGTGTGTTATTAATCTAGGGAATTTCCATGCTGCAGATAAGGGTTAAAACAAGGAGATTGATTAGTTCCACTTTATGGGATTAGTCCTGCATGAATGTGCAAGATTGCTTTACTTTCCTGATTCCCCTGCACCATCCTTGAAATTTCTTCACTCAAAACTGTGCATCCTTGAAATGCTGCATCCTAAGAGCATGCTCCATCATGCGTTTAAGACTGAGATAGGTGGGGTTACAGGCAATTGAGGGTGATGGAGAGGCGGCAGGAAAGTGGAGTTGAGGCCAAAGGTTATTGATGATCGTACTCAATGTTGAAGCAAGCTCGAGGGGCCAAATGATTTACTGCTCTTCCTGCCCAACTGAGGACATCTTCAGACTGATCACATCTTCCACTTTTCCAAATCCGTTCACTGGTTTCTTCAGCTGTGCCTTCCTACTACTGGGGCAAGTACAGGTCACACAACGCAATCAGTTAACCTCCCCCTTCCCTTCAGTTCCAGTCACTGCCTGCCATGTGTTAAAATGAGTACAAGCAGCAGGCAGCTTTGGGCGAGATCTTCTGGCCATTCCCACTGGCAGAATCATCCGGTCCCCCTGGCAGTGGAGGGCATGAACAACGAGAACCTCAGCGAGACTGGAAGATTTTTCTGCTGGTCAATGGCAGCCGGCCTCCCCCACTGCAAATCATGCCATGGGTGGGGCGGGGGGGCAGTGGAGGAATCCTACCCTCTGTTTTAATTTATGAGGATCTGTGCTCAAGGTGCTTCTGGACATGGACACCATCGGCCCTAAGAAGTACCATGTAACCAGAGCAGGGTAGGGGAAGCTTTGGAATGGTTAGTGAGTGGAATGGGATTGTACATCATTACAGGTTCTTTAAAAAATTGTTAGGTAAGTTCACTTTTATTTCCTTTGTAATGAAGACAAATTATATACATTGCATTCGAGTTTAAATTTAAACAATGTTAACATAGTGTTAAGAATATCAATGGTTGTGGTCAAACTATCAACTTTTACATGTTTCACTGTCTTTTATGAAACTTAGAAATATTTTCTTTGCAGAACTGTGTCATTGGTTTAACAGTTCAATTGTTTTCCATTGTCAGTTTTAAGAACATAAGAACATAAGAAATAGGAGCAGGAGTAGGCCATCTAGCCCTTCGAGCCTGCCCCGCCATTCAATAAGATCATGGCTGATCTGTTGTGGCTCAGTTCCACTTTCCCGCCCTCTCCCCATAACCCTTAATCCCCTCTCTTATCAAGAACCCATCAACCCGCTTCTTAAAAATATTTAGCGAGGCAGCCTCCACCACTTCAACGGGCAGAGAATTCCAGAGATTCACCACCCTTTGAGTGAAGAAGTTCCTCCTCAACTCCATTCTAAACCGCCTCCCCTTTATCTTGAGGCTGTGCCCCCTAGTCCTACTGTCTTTTTTGAGCGGGAAGAGTCTCTCCACCTCTATCCTATCCATCCCATTCATCATCTTATACGTCTCAATGAGATCTCCCCTCATTCTTCTAAACTCTAACGAGTACAAGCCTAGTTTATTCAGCCTCTCCTCATAGCTCAATCCCCTCAACTCCGGTATCAGCCTAGTAAACCTCCTCTGCACTCCCTCCAGGGCCAAAATATCCTTGCGCAGGTGCGGCGCCCAAAACTGCACACAGTACTCCAGCTGCGGCCTCACCAATGCCCTATACAGCTGCAGCAAGACCTCCCTACTTTTATATTCAATCCCCCTCGCTATGAAGGCCAGCATCCCATTCGCCTTCCTGACCACCTGCTGCACCTGCAAGCTGGGTTTTTGCGACTCATGCACAAGGACCCCGAGGTCCCTCTGCACCGTCGCCTGCTGCAGTTTTTCGCCACGTAAGTAATAGTCCTTCCTACCATTCTTCCTACCAAAGTGGACCACCTCACACTTGCCAACATTAAATTCCATTTGCCATTTCCTGGCCCATTCTCCCAGCCTATCTAGATCCTTCTGCAGACTCTCCACACCCTCCGCACAATTTGCCTTTCCCCCAATCTTGGTGTCATCAGCAAATTTCGACACCCTGCACTCGGTTCCCTCCTCCAGATAAATGGTAAATAGCTGAGGCCCCAGCACCGACCCCTGGGGCACCCCACTAGTCACCAACCGCCAATCCGAATAGCACCCATTGACCCCCACTCTCTGCCTCCTATTTGACAACCAATCCTCTATCCACGCTAACACCCTACCCCCAACTCCATGTCCCCTGACCTTCTGCAATAACCTCTTGTGAGGTACCTTGTCAAACGCCTTCTGAAAATCCAGAAAGACCACATCCACCGGCTCTCCTCTATCCACTGCCCTAGACACATCCTCATAGAACTCCAGTAAATTTGTCAGACACGACTTCCCTTTAATGAAACCGTGTTGCGTCCGCCCTATCAAGCAATTCCCTTCAAGATGCCTCGCAATTTCCTCCTTAATGACGGATTCTAACATTTTACCTACCACAGACGTTAAACTAACCGGCCTATAATTCCCCGCCTTTTGCCTGGCACCCTTCTTAAACAACGGCGTAACATTAGCCGTTTTCCAATCTTCCGGCACTTCCCCGGAATCCAGCGACGTCTGGAAAATAACCACCAAGGCATCCACTATCACCTCCGCCATTTCTTTCAGAACCCTCGGATGCATTCCATCCGGTCCTGGGGACTTGTCCACAATCAGCCCCTCCAGTCTATCGAGCACCACCTCTCTAGTAACAGTAATGTCATTAAGACCCTCCATTCCTACCACCTTTCCATCTCTAACACCCGGCAAATTATTCACGTCCTCCTCCGTGAAGACAGAAACAAAAAAGTTATTCAAGACCTTCGCCATATCCCCATCCCCTACCACTAGCTCCCCTTTCTCATCCTCTAAAGGACCAACGTTCACCCTAGCCAGCCTCTTCCTTTTTATATATTTATAAAAACTCTTGCTATCCTTTTTTATATTAAGTGCTAGCCCAGCCTCATA
Source organism: Carcharhinus amblyrhynchos (assembly GCF_965287045.1). Lineage (NCBI taxonomy): Eukaryota > Metazoa > Chordata > Chondrichthyes > Carcharhiniformes > Carcharhinidae > Carcharhinus > Carcharhinus amblyrhynchos. The sequence goes on along the minus strand of NC_137331.1, from coordinate 79,343,637 downwards.
GCTTCTCCTACCCTCCTTTATCAACTTCTTTGTCAATCTTTGTTGACATTTAAACCTTTCCCAATCCTCTTCTCGCCCACTACTCTTAGCTACTCTAAATTCCTCCGCTTTTAATTTAACACTTTCCTTCACCTCCTTCGTTATCCACGGCTTATTACCTCTCTTCCTACTGTCCTTTTTAACCATCGGAATAAATTTCTGCTGAGCACCAAGAAAGATCTCCTTAAAGATCCTCCACTGCTCCTCAGCAGACCTACCTTCCAACGCACTCCCCCACATTTGCCAATTCTTCTCTCATCCTACCATACTCCCCTCTATTCAAACAAAGGACGCGTGTCCGGGAACCCACTTTCTCCTCCTCCATCTGCACCAGAAACTCCACCATACAATGATCACTCTCTCCAAGAGGATCCTTCACCGCAAGGTCCCTAATTCTACCCGCCTCATTACATAGCACCAGATCCAAGATAGCTCGCTCCCTCGTCGGCTCCAACACACACTGTTCAAGGAAATTATCCCGGCAGCATTCCAAGAACTCCTCCTCGAGCCCACCTCGTCCAACATGGGTCGACCAATCAATATGCAGATTGAAATCTCCCATAACTACTGCCGTCCCATTCCTGCACACCGCACTTATTTGCGTGTTAACAGCCCGCCCCACCTCCAGATCATTATTCGGGGGCCTATAGACGACACCCACCAGCGTCTTCCTCCCTTTGCTGTTCCTAATCTCCACCCACAACGATTCCACGTTCTGCTCTTTGGCTCCGATATCATCCCTTGCTACCACCTTGATACTATCCTTAATCAGCAGAGCTACGCCACCCCCTCTTTCCTCCTGCCTATCCTTCCTAAACACTTGATAGCCCTGTACATTCATCTCCCAGTCCCTGTCACCTTGCAGCCACGTCTCTGTAATGGCCACCAGATCGTATCCATTTGTGTCGATCTGCGCCACCAGCTCATCCACTTTATTCCGAATGCTTCGTGCATTCAGATAAAGCGCTTTCATCCCAGCCTTCACCTGGACCCTATTTGCCGTAACGCCACCAATTGGGACATCCTCGGCCTCTTCCCTTACCTGTACCCTATCCTTAACTTTAGACCTCGTAGCGTCACCTACCCTCGCACCCTCCCCCCCCCTAATTAGTTTAAAGCCCTGTCTACAGTCCTCTTTACTCGATTCGCCAACACTCTGGTCCCAGCACGATTCAGACCAACCCCATCCTGCCCGAACAAGTCCCACCTACCCCAATACTGGTGCCAATGCCCCATAAATTCGAACCCATTCCTCCCACACCAATCCCTGAGCCACCCATTCACTTCCTTTATCCTGTCAACCCTACGCCCGTCTGCACTCAGTTCAGGCAGTAGCCCAGAGACGACCACCTTGTCGGTTCTACTTTTTAATTCCATTCCCAGCTTCTCATACTCCCTCCCCAGATCCTCAGTCCGCACTTTGCCTACGTCGCCGGCACCCACATGTACTACAACGATCGGGTTCTCACCCTCCCACTCCAGGTTCCTCTGCAGCCCAGCTGCAACATCCCGTACCCGAGCACCAGGCAGACAACACACCCTTCTGTGCACTTTGTCATTGTGACAAAGGACAGTGTCAATACCCTTCACCCCACTATCCCCAATCACTACTACGTTCCTTTTCCCTTTCTCTTTGCCTATGTCCTGCTGCATCACTGTACCGTGTGCAGTTTGCTCACCAACCTCACCTGCCTCGTCCTCTTCCAGACTGGAAGCAAGAACCTCATGCCACAGTCAGATTATGAACCACTAAGGCCTTAAAGAAATAGTTTGCATTTCCTCAATCATTTTTCATCGAAGCTAATCTAATCTGCCTATTTGTGTGTTGACTTAGATCTTTATGGAAAGTATTGATTAAGTAGCAATTTCATACAATCATAGAATTCCTACAGTGCAGAAGGAGGCCATTCAGCCCATCAACTTTACACCAACTCTTCTACCTCAGTCCTATCCCATAACCCCACATATGTACCCCGTTAATCTCCCCTAACCTACACATCTTGGGATGCTAAGGGGTAGCATCCCAATCAACCTAACCCACACATCTTTGGAGTGTGGGAAGAAACCAGAGCACTTGGAGGAAACTAACGCAAACACGAGGAGAACATGCAAATTCCGCACAATCGCCCAGGATGGAATCGAACCTGGTCCCTGGCACTGTGAGGCAAGAGTGCCAACTGTGCCCACCATGCTACCCTAATATAATGACAGCACATTTATAGTTTGTACAAGGAGGACCATATGTGGCTGAGACCTGGGAGGTGGTAGGGACAGGGGGTGGGGAATGATTCTGTTGAACAAGGTTTATAACATGATCTAAATGTATTAAAATGACATTCCTTACCTGCTGTGGCGGAAAGTGTGGTCCACAAGTGGAGTGAACAATCACGAACTGGTTTTTCAACTAGCAAACACCAATTTTTGGCTTTCTCCCAATATTTTCCGCCGCAGCCCATCATGACATCCCCCACAAATGGGGCTGGGAAATCTCACCCCTGGATGCACCTCAGATCTAACACTGGCATCAGATCATCACCCAGCAGAGCAACATTAAAGATGATCGGGGTGATGAGCAGAGTGGAGTGCTCTGCAGACCACAGCATGCTACGCTGCACAGTGAAATTTACTATCTCACTGTAAAGAAGACTATCCTTCGCAAGACCTTCAAGAAGCTAGATACAGAATCTGGCATCTGTAGAGTGCTGTGAACAGCTCACGTTCACAAGGGATAACATTGAGATGGCACGGGCAAACCTTCAAATTAATAATTCCAGGCGCTGCCAGTGACGTCCCAGGAACATAGAAAATAAAACAGCAAGTTTAGTTCAGTGAAAACGATGATCAAATTGAGCAACTGTACCTGGAGGATAATGCAGCATGACCTGGGAAACAAACAACAGTGCAGCACAGGAACAGGCCCTTCCACCCTTCAAGCCTGCACCGATCATGTTGTCCTATCTAGACCAACTGCTTAAATAAAGAACAAAAAACAGTACAGCACTGGAAACAAGGACACAGAGGATTGGAGTAGAGGTCTAGTTGCAGTTTTCCCACCAAGACCACCTAGCAGGAGGTGTAGTTGAGGACACAATAGGTAAAGTTTTTTTTGGCTTTCCTCTTGGGCCAGGGGGAGACCCAGGCAACCCCCCCACCTGTCTATTCTCTTTCCATCTCACCTCACCCCCACATTCAACATACCTGAGAATTGCAGTCCAATCTCTCGGTCTCCAACAATGGCCTTCTGCTACTCTGAATTGATCTTGTGGTCAGTTTCAGGAATGAGGTTTACAGATAATAGTTTGCTGCCTGCCTGAAAACCCATTTGTCTCTTACTGAGCCCGATTCAAAATCAGCATCTGTGAGAGTGACTTTTTTGTTGCATTTCAAAAGGTAGGGGAATTTTAACTCCCAAGTGGGTTGGTTTTAGGTTGAAAGATAAAAGTTGTAAGATTCCCACAGTATTTCCCAACACTTCAGTTTTAGTGAGGGCAAGATTGTCTGTGAGTAATCTGTTTGCTGGAGGCAGATTGATCATTGTAACATACTGTGATGAATGTGGTGAATTTGAGGACGTTTTAACAGGGATTTGAATTTAACACCACTCAACATGGGTTTCCTGGTGAAATTTGCCACCCAAATAAAGGTGAGATTAAGCAACACTTCATATTTATATTGGGCAGTGAAAAATTGAAGTAAGGGCTTCTTGCGTATAGCTACTTTCTCAGCTCTCTTTGGCAAACATTTTTCCAAGAGTTGTAGTGAGTGTTAATTGTATTTAATTGTTATTCGGGGGTAGACATTAATTAGAGATTAAGGGAACAGTGGGAGACACTCAATGCGGAGTCCTCCCTTTATCCAATGGGGATATGACATCTTGGGTGTGACATGAGGAAATCCCAACTAAGTTGATTTACAGACTCTGCAGCCTGGTTTTTGATTTGATTTGATTTGATTTATTACATGTATTAGAATACAGTGAAAAGTATTGCTTCTTGTGTTCTATACAGACAAAGCATACTGTTCATAGAGAAGGAAATGAGAGAGTGCAGAATATAGTGTTACAGTCATAGCTAAGGTGTGGAGAAAAATCTACATGGAGGAGTCCATGTTTGATATTTATGTAGAGTATATGAGAGTTTGCATTATTTTCCATTATCTGAAGGGGCTGCTATTCAATTTCTAGTTACACTTTAGCCCCACATTATTAATCATGAGCTCTGCCCTCCCCCCACCATGTGGAGGCAGGTGGACAAATCAGAGGAGTCCCTTGTTGGACTGCTGCTGGGGTTTGCCAAGCTGGCCATTGACAAAACATGCAGTGGGCATTCAAGTGGCTCACATGGCTTGATTGCCTGCTTCTTTTCTGTGGCTGCATCCATCCCAGTTATCCCTGGTGAGGGAGCATGCCTTGTCCACCGGTAAGTACACTTCAGGCTGTCAACGACTAGCTGGCACCAGGTGTTAATGGGTGTGGGGGTACTGGAGTGCACCATCAATCCCATAGGAATGTCATTTTAAGTTTCAAGTTTCCTTTAAAGTTGTACGTATGAAGAATCAGTCATGCCCCTTTCGAATGGGGTACCTAATTGGTGATAGGTTCTACATATTAGATATAAAAAGGAACAGACTGAAACTGTAGTCATTTGGTCAGGAAGTAGATGTTTGTGTGTAAATTAAAGCCTATTAAAGTGCAGAAAGATTGGTCCCGGTTCTATCCATCACAATCAGACTTTCTGAAATATATCAGTGAGACACATTGCATAAATTTGGAAGATTGCAGATGAGCAAATTCATGACAGAGACAGCCATAGGTGCTTCTAATTGGAATTCAGATTAGCAGGGAAACCACCATTCACAGTAGCAAGGCCATTAATGAGGTGCTCAGGAAAATGGAGAACAGCAGAACGGAGAATATAATTTTTTTCTTGACTGTGTTTTTCATCTGGGGTGTCTTGTAGGTTTACTGTGGGTACATAGTTAAGTGCTAAAGCCATTTGTGCTAAAAGGTTCTGCTGCAAATAAAACAGGAGAGAATTACATATGAAGTGCATTATAATGAGGGAGAGTTGCGTATCATCAGCCTCACTCTCCTGTCCTGACCTATTCTGATCCAGTGACAAGACAAGTCGAGATGGATGGAGAAAGATCCAGCTCCAGTGGGTGGCCAAAATGCCTTATGTGTGTTGTTGAGGTCTATGCATTCTACAACATGATGCTGATCTACATCAAGGCCATTGGACCGTAGATTGGTTTCACTTACCCAGGCTGCAGAATCAGTCTTTGCATACCAGGGTAGACCAGTCCCTAAGTCACCGATGGTAGGAGGTCCAATGGCTGCCCTCACCTGGTTTGGTCAAAACAGTTTCCCAAGAACATTGGCCACTATCAAATGCTAACAACGACTTGGACTGTGTGAAGGTGATGACCAGTATAGAATGAGCTACAGCCAACCTGTGAGAGGTGCTGCCTCTTTCTTACACATCCAACAGAATAAAAAAACAACAGGGTGCGAAAGGTACTAACCACATGAGACAGTGTACAGATAGAGACTCCAGTTACAGGTCGCATGGTGGAACAATGGTTAGCACTGCTGCCTCACAGCACCAGGGACCTGGTTCGATTTCCAGCTTGGGACATTGTGCCCTGTTTGCACATTTCCCTGTGTCTGTGGATTTCCTCCAAGTGCTCCGGTTTCCTCCCGCTGTCTAAAAGATGTGCTGGTTAGGTGCTAAGTTCTCTCTCAGTGCCGAACAGGCACCTGAGTATGGCAGCCGGGGGATTTTCACAGTGATTTCATTGTGGCATGAATGTAAGCCTACTTTTGACACTAATAAATAAACTTTAAACTTCCTTAACTGTTCTCAAGCCTCAGATAGAATGACACATTCAGCATCCTTCAAGAAGACCTTCTTTTTGCTGGACATGGTGGCAAATCATTGCCCATCAGTGAGAATGTCACTACTGCCTTCAATTTCTTTGCCTCTGCCTCCTGAAGTCTGCCCATGGTAGCTGTTTTGGGGTTCCCTCATGATGAGCTGTTTGCCACAGAATTGAAGCATCAGCAGTGGTTCAGTTGGTATCGCTCATGCGTCTGAACCAGAAAGCATGATTCATGGGGAGCCCATCCCAGTGAACTGAAATGATCCTATTTCCAATATAATTACTTTAAAATGTGAGAATTTGTGAAGCCATTCATCTGCAACCCATCGGTTTTCAGAGCCAATCATTTTATCAGAAAAGGGGCAAGTTATTGTGTGGCATATTGGGCAGGTATATCTGCAATGATGATATTTGTGCGAATGGTTACTGTTGGAGACGCAATTCATGCTCTGAATCATATTGACATCATTTCGTGGCTCCCATTGTGACTAGAAACATTTACGAGAAGGTTGAGTTGGGTTCAAGTCCTATCCAAGACTTGATAGGACTTTATCTAAATTCTATGTTGATGTTCCAGTGCAGAAGGGAGGGTGTGCTGCACTATTGTACATGCCATCTTTCAGATTAAATGTCCTGTCCGAGGTCCTACCTACAAACAAAAGGAAGGGATATGAAATGGTTGTGGGAAATAGGCAATCTTGCCAGCCAAGATATTCGGGCTTGTAGCTTTAAGAACATAAGAAATAGGAGCAGGAGTAGGCCATCTGGCCCTTCGAGCCTGCCCCGCCATTCAATAAGATCATGGCTGATCTGTCGTGGCTCAGTTCCACATTCCCGCCATCTCCCCATAACCCTTAATCCCCTCTCTTATCAAAAACCCATCAACCCGCTTCTTGAAAATATTTAGCGAGGCAGCCTCCACCACTTCAACGGGTAGAGAATTCCAGAGATTCACCACCCTTTGAGTGAAGAAGTTCCTCCTCAACTCCGTTCTAAAACGCCCCCCCTTTATCTTGAGGCTGTGCCCCCTAGTCCTACTGTCTTTTTTGAGCGGGAAGAGTCTCTCCACCTCTATCCTATCCATCCCATTCATCATCTTATACGTCTCAATGAGATCTCCCCTCATTCTTCTAAACTCCAACGAGTACAAGCCTAGTTTATTCAGCCTCTCCTCATAGCTCAACCCCCTCAACTCCGGTATCAGCCTAGTAAACCTCCTCTGCACTCCCTCCAAGGCCAAAATATCTTTGCGCAGGTGCGGCGCCCATAACTGCATACAGTACTCCAGCTGCGGCCTCACCAATGCCCTATACAGCTGCAGCAAGACCTCCCTACTTTTATATTCAATCCCCTTCGCTATGAAGGCCAGCATCCCATTCGCCTTCCTGACCACCTGCTGCACCTGCAAGCTGGGTTTTTGCGACTCATGCACAAGGACCCCGAGGTCCCTCTGCACCGTCGCCTGCTGCAGTTTTTCGCCTCGTAAGTAATAGTCCTTCCTACCATTCTTCCTACCAAAGTGGACCACCTCACACTTGCCAACATTAAATTCCATTTGCCATTTCCTGGCCCATTCGCCCAGCCTATCTAGATCCTTCTGCAGACTCTCCACACCCTCCGCACAATTTGCCGTTCCCCCAATCTTGGTGTCATCCGCAAATTTTGACACCCTACACTTGGTTCCCTCCTCCAGATCATCTATATAAATGGTAAAAAGCTGAGGCCCCAGCACCGACCCCTGGGGCACTCCACTAGTCACCATCCGCCAATCCGAATAGCACCCGTTGACCCCCACTCTCTGCCTCCTATTTGACAACCAATCCTCTATCCACGCTAACACCCTACCCCCAACTCCAAGTCCCCTGACCTTCTGCAATAACCTCTTATGAGGTACCTTGTCAAACGCCTTCTGAAAATCCAGAAAGACCACATCCACCGGCTCTCCTCTATCGACCGCCCTAGACACATCCTCATAGAACTTTGTTTTTTATTCTTTGAAGATCAATCCCAGAAATTCCCCATTTAGTGACATCCTGGAGCAAGTGAGTGCCCCTTATGCTGCGAACATATACCATTCATTTGGTTGCCTGGGTCTATGGTAGACAGTAATTACAATGTAGACATGCCGGCGTTGGACTGGGGTAAACACAGTAAGAAGTCTCACAACATGGACTCTAACCAGGTGTTGTGAGACTTCTTGCTGTGTAGACAGTAATTGCCAGGATGCATCCCTGCAGATTTTCTAGGTAAGTACTTTGAACAAAGTGACACAATCCAATAGCTGAAAATGTTTATCCCAAGATCTGTGCCAACCAGGAAAGGCTCCAATAACCTACTTTGTGTTGTCAGGTGATCTCAGCTGAAGGTGTGGTACAGGAACACCAATAGGCCTCAGTATCTTTGGGTTAGGAAGGGTGGGGGGGCGAAATAATTTGCTGATCATTGTTCAGCAACTCTTGCTTGTTTATGGATGTTGGGTGAAGATAAAATCAGGTGGGAGATAGCAATATCCTGAAAATTTACTTATACAGATTTGGAATCAAAACTCAGTTGGACTCTCCAGAGCTTAGCATAAATAAGATAATGTAACCTTTTCTTTAACAGAAAATGTAACTGATTTCAGGTCCTCTGAAAACCAGTATCATAACAGTTTCTGCAATGTTCCTTAAATGCTTTTTAACAACCCAAAGCATTTCTTACTTGTGTGACACAGAAGGCATATTTCCATCCAACATTAACTTTGCTATTAAATTGGATTCTTGCTATGTAGTGTGCAGTTTGTTTATCACTTCCTCTTATTGCTTTACTTTAGTTTTGGGGAAAATCCGAAGTGCAATTGGAAGTGCTCAGCTCTTAATGTCCCAGAAGTTCCAACAATTCAGTGGACTATGTGAAGAAAACATGGTATGTGAATATTACCTTAATCTGCATTCCATCATTCTCATTCTGGCCAAATTACTGTAACCATGACAGCATTGATTCACCCTAACAGTGACTGACCTGAATAGTTTAATCTCCAGTTAGCTTTTATTTCGCTGGTGTAGCTGAATCAATCAAAACGAAAGGTCTAATGGTAAAAAATGCATACATGTGTGAGACTGCGCGCGCGCATTCTTAGAAAATAAAATAAGTGCCAAGCTTACACATTCTTTTCCTGCTGTGCACAGAATCCGAATGCTTGTCCTCGACTAACCTCCCAAGACTTGGCAGGATTTTGGGACATGTTGCAGTTGTCTATTGAAAATGTCAGTATGAAATTTGATGAGCTGCACCAACTGAAAGCAAACAATTGGAAGCAGGTGGAACTCCCCGAAAAGAAGGTAACAAGAATATTCCCGATGAATCAACACAAAATGCATTTCATTAATCCGCAGTGTTGTCAAGTTATTCCTTTAATGCCTTAGTGGTTGCACACATCTATTTTAGATGATAATTATAATGGATGCCAAAATCAGGAGAGATTCTGTGCCGAATAATTACATGAAATGCAATGTACCTCGAGCACCATCTTGTCAAGTAATGCTACGAAATGTAATTTTAAAGAGTATTTTGGAGTGTTCGGCTAGTGCATAGACTGAAATCAATTAGCTCGGTATGTATCACAAATAAGACTGCATGGAAGTCCATCACTAAGGGAAATCAGTACCTGAATAATAATAGGCTGTCTGTAGACATGAGTTTGGGCACAGACATTGTATATTTCCGTGAAGTGAAAAGGCAGGGCAGACAACATCTGAGATCCCTGGATGATGAAAGAATTAGAGAATAAGATGAAGAAGAAAAAGTGTGCTTATGACACATGTTAGGCGAAAAAGAGAACAAGGCTAAATATAGAAGGTTCGGATGGGAAGTGTAAAAGCAAATAAGAGAAGCAGAGAGAGTATGGAGAGACTTACTGTGAACAAAAAGGAATATTCAAAAGTAAACCATAAGCACATAGGCAGTAATGAAATGGTAAAAAGGGGAGTGGGTGAATTAAGGGTTTAAGCATGAAGGAAGGGAACATAGTTGAGGTAGCAAATACTTTACATCAGTTCTCACCAAGAAAGAAGATTCTGATCAGGTAAAAGAAGAGATAATTCAGAGAGTTGAAGGGTTTAAAATTGAAAAGGAGGAGGTATTGGATACACATTCTGTATTTAGAATTGATAAGACTGCAGGACCGGATGGGATACATCCAAGGAGACTGAGGGAAGTGAGAGTGGAAATTGCAGAAGCACTGGCCGTCTTTTTCCAATCTTCCTTAGGCTCAGGAGTATGCCGGAGGATTGGAGAATTGCAAATGTTCCACCCTGTTCAAAAATGGTGTCAGGATAAGCCCAGCAACTGCAGGCCTGGCAGTTTAACCTCAGTGTTGGGAAGCTTCTACAAAAGATAATTCTGGACAAAATTAATTGTCACTTGAGCAAATGGAAGTTAATTAAAGAAAGCATGCACAGATTTGTTGTGTTTAACTAACTTGTTTGGGTTCTTCAGGGTTGATGAAGGCAATTTTGTTGATTTGGTATACATGGACTTCCAGAAAGCATTTGATAAAGTACCACATGACAGACTTGTGGGCAAAGTTATAATTCATGGAATAGAAGAAACAGTAGTAACATTGATATGAAGCTGAGAATCACTAGTGGTCTCCATTAGCAGAGACCAGGCGTGATGGCCATGTCATAGGGCTCAGAGACCATTGAAGTCCCCAGGGAATCAGAAAAATGTCTGGTAAGTGTCCATCTGGCTATGCCCAAGTGGCACTCCGACAGTGCCAGTTGTGCAGTGCTAGTGTGCCGGGGCAGTGCTAAAGGATGGGACTTGAAAAGGGGCGATTAAGGGGGTGGAGTTGTGAAGGATGGGGCATGAAGAGGGGCTGTGAAGGGGCAGGGCATGAAGGGGGGAATGTCAGGAGTCATGATGGGGCACCAATTGGGAGGGCCCCAATGTCCCCATGTTGGCAATCTGAGTCAGGGAGGGGTTGGAAAGATATGCCGTCAATAAGGAAAGAAGATGCTGGTGTCTGAGGGGGGGAAGGAGGGGGTAGTCTCCCAGTGATCAGAGGACCTTTTCAAAATGGCGCCCAATCGCTTTGCAGCTGGGGTCACCAGTATGTTTGGGCCCTGCCACTCCCAGAATTGGCACAACTCACCACTCTCCCAACAAATGACTAAGTGCAGGACAATTGCCGTCCAAACTACACTGGACAGATCAATGCACATTGCTCTGCTTTTCTCACCATTATGATACTTTGTTATTTTTTGGGAAGATCGTGGCCCTTATGTTTACATAGGGTGGAATGTCGGATGCCAGCCAGGAGTGGGTTAGAATAGTGAAGTCTGTAGGTAACAAAGTCATTGATGAGGCATAGGTAGTTGGATTTTTACAATAATAAGACCATAATGAATAGGAACAGGCAATGGCTGTTGCGTCTGCTCTGTCATTTAATAGGATCCAACATTCTTCATGTCCATGTTTCTGCCTTTTCCCCATAACCCTTGATTTCCTTATTCATCAAAAATCTGTCTATCACAGCCTTAAATATACGCAAGAGATGGATTTTACAAACTTGCTTGTCCTGAAACCGTAAAATCCCATTCGAGGTCAATGGACTTTCCTATTGTCCGCCCCTCACCTGCTCCGATTCCTATAGTGGCAGGGCGGTAATATCCCACAGTTCTCTGTGGCAAGGAGTTCCAAAGATTCTCAACCCTCTGAGACAAGAAATTCCTCATCTCAGTCTTAAATTGGTGCCTCTTTATTATATCTTTGAGCTTGATCTTCATCATTACTACTGATATTAGATTCTTAATCCAGATTTGTTTGTTTTTTCACTGCGCATTCTATCATACTTTAACAACTCTCATTCTGCATCCCAGTTCACCAAAAATAGTAAATGTTCCTTTTGTCACATTTCTACATCATGCTGCATCTTCTGAAACACCCTTTTGGGCCTCCACTTTGAACAAGATTTAACCTCCCCCTGACCCTCTTCCTTTTCCTTCTTCCTCTCTCCTAAACCTCTTCTTCCCCATTCAGTATCTACTTCCCTATAAAGCATTAATCTGAGGCATCTGTGATGAGATGGAAGTATATTCAGTTGTCATTCATTGCTTCATAACTTCTACAACACCACAAGAACCCATTCAGAAGTATTGAAAACCAGTAAGTGCCCAAACCAGGTATTACCCTGCATAGGAACATCAGATAGGACCTTCATTTGTTTAAAAGAATGCTAAAGATAATTAGTGATTCACATGCTTTTTAAAGACTTAGTTCATTATTATTTTAGTTTTATGGCTGTCCTACATGTCAAGATCATTGTAGCCTTTCATGGTTAATGTTTAAATTGTGTTGCCTATAAATTATGGATAGATTTTCCCTCCTCCAAATTCAGTTCAGATCGAGATATTTAATTGAAATAAACATATGTTTGTGTTCAGAATTCCCAAATAACGTATACATGTGACAAAATGTAGCACACTTAACACTGTTGATTATAATCAATATATTTATTTAACTCATGTAAACTCGGAATTATCCTGCCATTCTTGCAATATTCTATGATTCACACACAAAAAAAATGATTTTACTATTCATGTAGTGTTATTTTGTAACTTTTGCTGTAATTTTTGTGGTATATTGGCACAGTAGGGGCAACATAGTGTGTTTTTTAGCACTGCTGCCTCACAGCACCAGGGACCCGACTTCAATTCTGGCCTTGGGTCACTGTCTGTGTGGGGTTTGCACATCCTCCCCGTGTCTGCGTGAGTGTCCTCCAGGTACTCCAGTTTCCTCCCACAATCAAAGATGTGCAGATTAGGTGGACTGGCCGTGCTAAATTGTTCCTTAGTGTCAGGGTGATTAGCAGGGTAAATACGTGGGGTTACGGAAATAGGCCCTGGGTGGGATTGTTGTCGGTGCAGTCTTGATGACTGAATGGCCTCCTTCTGCACAGGAGGGATTCTATGATCTGTGCCACTCTGAAGCATAGAAAACAAGAAGGTCCCAGGCTCAACCTTCAACTCCACAGAGATAGCAATGAAGCTAGTGAGATGCTACAATTTGACCAAATTTCTATGGACTTGGCAGGGCAGAAATATAGCCAAGGCCTTTGATCCTAATTGAACAAAGAACAAAAACAGCCCACGAAACAGGCCCTTCGGCCCAACGATCCCGCGCCGCCATCTCAACACCACCAGTCCCCCTCTCCACCCATGACCCTTGTCTAATGTTTTATGGCCATCCAGATTGAGGGAAACTGATTTAGGGACAATTTATTACTGTCAATCAGCCTAAAAGCACATCTTTGGGGTGTGGGAGGAAACCTGAGCACCCGGAGAAAACCCATGCAAGCACGGGGAAAATGCGCAAACTCCCACCGGAGACAAGTCCATGTGTCTGCACAGCAATCAGTGATAGTCACTGAGCTGTCGTCTTGCCCAGTATCTTGTCCAGTTTAGGCACACATTAACGACATGAAGCACTAGGCCAATCTCGAACAACTAAGAGCAACCCAAGTATGACCCATCGCGTGTATGCCCCTCGTTGGACACAAGGTGGACCGACTTAAAACCTGTGAATGAAAAGGAAAAAAAACATTATTATTGTACCATATCCATTTACCTTACCAGGGACACCCCAATGCTAATGACCCTTATTTAAAACAATCTCCTATATCCACCCATCTCCAACCCACTCATGTGCCTGTCTAAGTTACTCTTAAATGACTCTAGCGTGTTTGCCTCCACCAGCTTACTTGGCAGAGCATTCCATACCCCCACTACCCTCTGTGTGAAAAACTTCCCTCTAATATCTGTGTTATACCTCTCCCCCCTCACCTTAAGTCCATGGCCCCTTGTCCTACGTGTCTCTATCATAGGAAATAGCTTACCTCTGTTTACTCTATCTATACCCTTCATAATCTTATATAACCTCTAGTAGATCCCCCCTCAGTCGCCGTCTTTCAAAGGAAAAGAGCCCCAATTTCTTCAATCTTTCCTCATACCCCAGTCCTTCCATACCAGGCAACATCCTGGTAAACCTCCTCTGCACTCTCTCCAGAGTCTCCACGTCCTTCCAGTAGTAAGGCGACCAGAACTGGACACAGTACTCTAAATGCAGCCTAACCAATGTTCTGTACAACTGCAACATTAGACTCCAGCTCTTATATTCTATACCCCTTCCTATAAAGGCTAACATACCATAGGCTTTCTTCACCACACTCTCCACTTGCACTGCCACCTTCAAAGACTCGTGCACTTGCACCCCCAGGTCTCGCTGCGATTCTATACTCCTTATGGGCTTACCCTTTATCATATAACTTCCCCCTACATTATTCTGGCCAAAATGCATCACCTCACATTTATCCGGATTAAACTCCATTTGCCATGTATCTGCCCAATCTACCAGCCTATCAATATCCCGTTGTATTGCCAGACACTGCTCCTCACTGCCTGCCAATCCAGCCATCTTGGTGTCATCAGCAAATTTGCTGATCACACCACCTACTCCCTCTTCCAAATCATTTATATACACTACAAAGAGAAGAGGTCCCAGTACTGAGCCCTGCGGCACACCACTAGTGACAGACCTCCAGCTAGAAAAAGACCCCTCCACTACTACTCTCCGACTCCTCTTTGCAAGCCAGTTCTCTACCCATCTAGATACCTGGCCACGTATCCCATGAGCTTTAATCTTCTCTACCAGCCTACCATGAGGGACTTTGTCAAACACCTTACTGAAATCCATATAGATGACATCAACGGCTCGTCCTTCGTCGACTGTTTTTGTCACCTCCTCAAAGAATTCTACCAGATTCGTAAGGCAAGCCTTCCCCTTTACAAAGCCATGCTGCGTATCCCTAATCAGATCGCAACGCTCTAAGTGCTCATATGTCCTATCCTTAAGAATCCTCTCCATCAACTTGCCTACCATTGACGTTAAACTCACCGGCCTATAGTTACCCGGGCTATCCCTCCTACCCTTTTTAAACAACAGTACCACGTTCGCTATCCTCCAGTCCTCTGGGACCTCACCTGTGTCCAAAGAAGAGACAAAGATTTGCGTCAGAGGCCCAGCAATCTCATCCCTCGCCTCCCTAAGCAGCCTAGGATAAATGCCATCGGGCCCCGGAGATTTATCGGTTTTAATGCTACCTAAAAGCCCTAACACTTCTTCCCTTGTAATCGATAGATCTTTCGATTGGTCTACCGCTCCCTCGATGACCATACCAGACATCAAGCCCCTCTCCTTCGTGAATACCGACGCAAAGTATTCATTCAGAGTCTCCCCCATTCCCTCTGCCTCTAAGCACAATTCCCCACATCTGTCCCTGAGGGGACCGATTTTACCCCTAGCCACCCTTTTGCTCTTAAGATAGGAGTAAAACGCCTTTGGATTCTCCTTAACTCTACCTGCCAAAGCCATCTCATGCCCCCTCTTTGCTCTCCTAACTCCCCTTTTGAGATCCCTCCTACTCCCTCTGTATTCCTCCAACGCTCTCTCCGTTCCCAGTTGCTTAGACATGACATACGCCTCTCGTTTCTTCCTAACCAGGTCTTCTATATCTCTAGTAATCCACGGCTCTCTAATCCTACCTTTCCCATCCTTTCTCCTAACCGGCACATGCCTTTCCTGCACTCACTGCAGTTTTCCCTTGAAAGACTCCCACATGCCTAACGCGGTCTTGCCTTTCAACAGCCTATCCCAGTCTGTATCCCTCAGCTCCTGCCTAATCTAGCTGTATCTAGCCTTCCCCCAATTTAGCACCCTCCCCTTAGGACAGCTCTCATCTTTTTCCATTCGTATCCTAAAGTAGACGGAGTTGTGGTCACTATTAGCCGCATGTTCGCCTACCGCAACCTCAACCACCTGACCCGGCTCATTGCCCAGAACTAAATCCAGTATAGCCCCCTCTCTTGTCGGGCTATCTACATACTGCTGCAAGGATCCTTCCAATACACATCTTACAAATTCCTCCCTGTCCGACCCCCCAGCTCTAGGCACCTTCTAATCCACCCCAGGGAGATTAAAATCTCCCACTACAACAACCCTGTTCTTCCTACACATATCCAAAATGTCCCTACATATACCCTCTTCCACTGCCCACGGGCTGTCGGGCAGCTTATAGTACACTCCTAGCATAGTAATGGCCCCCTTCCTATTCCTCAACTCAATTGCTGTCCAACGATCCTGGTTGAAAGTGGGCATTAGGATATTGAATAAAGACAAAATTGCACTTAACTGTAATGTACCCCCCCCCGCTTCCACCTCCATGATTGAAGGCTTTCCAATATTAATAAACATGCAGAGCGTGATACTTAAATAAAATGATGGAACAGAATGCTTCATGTGTCTGAAACATTACCCAAGTATGAGCTTTTCTTACAGGTGAAGATGAGGGAAGGGGAATAAAATGGGATGGAAATAATTTGCTTTTAAAACAAGGGTTTTTTAAAAATTGTTTCTTTCAATGTCAGATTTCTTCAGCCAAGACAAGAAAGGATTTGATACAGTCAAACATGAATAGCCAGTAAACAGTTGTATTAAACTGAGCTATTTAGAGGAACAGTAAAAATGAGCTATTTAGATGTCACTGTATTACAGTTTAGATGGACAGCACATTAGCATCTCAAAACATAAGAAATGTAGCAACTTGTCTACATCTTGAGAAGGAAATGGCATGGCTAAGTAATTAGCATATACTTTTAAATGTAAAGTACTTACCACAGTGGTCCATGTATTTGAAAAATTGAAATTTCCCTTTGTTGCTCTGAATCCCACCTCAAAAGGATGCTGTCTGCCAAGAACAGGAAACTAAAAATACATTTTTTAGTCGCATGTAAGTTTATTTTATGTTGATACTTATCACCCTTCATGTTGCTAGGTCCTGGCATATGCCTGCTCCACAACTAAATTTACAAAAGCAGATCACTAGTAGGAGTAAAACATCGCAGATGCTGGCAATCTGTCATAAAAATTGAAAATGATGGAAACACTTAGCAGGTCAGGCAACATGTGTGGAGAAAGAAACCAAAATTTGAATTTTCATAGGGATAGAGAGGTTCTCCTTCTTAATGAAAATAGTGCCAGAGACCAAATCTGCAGTTACCTTAAACCCTTTAAATCCTTAAGCTAATCCCAATTGCCCGCATTTGGCCCATATCCCTCTATACCCTTCTTACCCATGTAACTGTCTAAATGCTTTTTAAAAGACCCATCTCTATTACTACTGCTAGCAGCTTGTTCCAGACACTCACCACCTTTGTATGAAAAAATTGCAGTAAGAACTTCTTACTATGTTTACCCCAGTCCAATGCTGGCATCTCCACATCATGAAAAAGTTGCCCCAATGGACACTTTTGTATCTCTCCCCTCTCACTTTAAACCTATGCCCTCTAGTTTTAGACTCCCTACTTTTGGGAAAGGATATTGACTATCTAGCTGATCTGTGCCATTCATTATTTTATAGACCTCTATAAGATCACCCCTCAGCCTTTACACTCCAGA
This sequence comes from Carcharhinus amblyrhynchos, assembly GCF_965287045.1. Taxonomy (NCBI): domain Eukaryota; kingdom Metazoa; phylum Chordata; class Chondrichthyes; order Carcharhiniformes; family Carcharhinidae; genus Carcharhinus; species Carcharhinus amblyrhynchos. Next base: position 79,326,225 of record NC_137331.1, on the reverse strand, counting down.
GAAAAAAGTCCCAGTTATCTAGCCTCTCCTTATAACTCAAACCATCAATTCCCAGTAGAATCCTAGCAAATCTTTTCTGCACTCTTTTTAGTTTAATAATATCCTTTCTATAATAGGGTGACCAGAACTGTACATAGTGTTCCAAATATGACCTTACCAATGTCTCGCACAAACTTCATCAAGACAACCCAACTCCTGTATTCAACGCTCTGACCAATGAAACAAGGCATGCTGAATGCCTTCTTCACCACTCTGTCCATGTGTGACTTCACTTTCAAGGAGCTATGAACATGTACCCCCAGATCTCTTTGTTCTGTAACTCTCCCCAATGCCCTACCATTAACTGAGCAAGTCCTGCCCTGGTTCAATCGACCAAAATGCATCACCTCGCATTTGACTAAATTAAACTCCATCTGTCATTTGTCAGCCCACTGGCCCAATTGATCAAGATCTTGCTGCAATTGGAGATAACTTTCTTCACTGTCCACCATGCCACCAATCTTGCTGTCATCTGCAAACTTACTAACCATGCCCCCTATATTCTCATCCAAATCATTAATACAAATGACAAATAACAATGGGCCCAGCACTGATCCCTAAGGCACACTGCAGGTCACAGGCCTCCAGTTTGAAAAACAACTCTCTACAACCACCCTCCAGCTTCTGCCAAGAAGCCAATTTTGTATCCATTTAGATACATCAGCCTGGATCCTGTGACATTTAACTTTATGCAACAACCTACCATGCAGTACCTTGTCAAAGGCCTTGCTAAAGTCCATTTAGACAACATCAAGTGCACTGCTCTCATCTACCTTCTTGATTACCCCTTCAAAAATCTCAACTAAATTTGTGATGTGGAGATGCTGGCATTAAACTGGGGTGGGCACAGTAAGAAGTCTCACAATACCCGGTTAAAGTCCAACAGGTTTATTTGGTATCACGAGCTTTCGGAGTGCTGCTCTTTCCTCAGGTGAAGGAGCAGCACTCCAAAAGCTCATGATGCCAGATAAACCTGTTAGACTTTAACCTGGTGTTGTAAGACTTCACATTTTTATTTACGCCACCGAATATTTATAAAGTCTTTGAAGTGGCATTTATGAAAACAAGGATTTATATTCAAAGAGAGTTAAATATCCTCAGACATCTTTAACCTCTCTTTCACCAATCTGAGGTCCCTATCTGCTTCAAGGAGATAATCATCATTCTGGTACCAAAGAAATGACCATTGTCCGGTGGCTCTGATATCCATCATTATGAAGTGCTTTGAAAGGTTAGTCATGGCACAAATCAATCCTGGTCTCCCAAATTGCCTAGATCCACTACAGTTCGCCTACTACTGCAACAGGTCCACAGCAAACGCCATCTCACTGTCCCTGCACCCAGCCCTGGAACACCTAGATAACAAGGACACTTCTGTCAAACTCCTATTCATAGACTACAGCTCAGTCTTTAACACCACAATTTCTACAAATCTCATCTCCAAACTCTATGGCCTGGAGCTCAGCTCCTCCCTCTACGACTGCGTCCTGGAATTCCTAATCCACAGACCACAATCAGTAAAGGCTAGGCAACAACACGTCCTCCATGATCATCCTCAGTTTTTATCCTCAACCGCTTAATATACTCCTTATATGCCTATGACTGTGTGGCCAAATTCTTCTCCAACTCAATTCTCAAGTTTGCTGATGACACCACTGTAGTGGTTTGGATCTCAAACAATAACGAGACAGAGTACAGGAAAGAGATAGAGAATCTGGTGAACTGGTGCAATGATAATAATCTCTCTCTCAATGTCAACAAAAGGAAAGAGATAGTCCTCAACTTCAGGAAGCATAAAGGGGAAGATGCCCCTGTCTACATAAAGGGGGACAAAGTGGAAATGGTCATGAGCTTCAAGTTTCTAGGTGTCCAGCTCACCAACAACATGTCCTGGTTCCTCCTATGCTGACAGTATAGTTAAGAAAGTCCATCAACACCTCTACTTTTGCAGGAGGCTAAGTAAATTTGGCATGTCAGTTACGAATCTCACCAACATTTACAGATGTACCATAGAAAGCATTCTTTCTGGCTGTATCACAGGTTGGTATGTCTCCTGCTCAGTCCAATGCCACAAAAAACTACAAAGAGTCATGAATGTAGCCCAATCCATCATGCAAACCAGCCTCTCATCCATTAACTCAGTCTACACTTCCAGCTGCCTCAGAAAAGCAGCCAGCATAAGGACCCCATGCACCCTGGACACACTCTCTTCCACCTTCTTCCATCGGGGAAAAAGATACAAAACTCTGTGGTCACGTACCAACCAACTGAAGAACAACTTCTTCCCTGCTGCTATCAAACTTTTGAATGGACCTATCTCATATTACATTGATCTTTCTCTGCACCCTAGCAATGACAGTAACACTACATTCTTCACTCTGTACTTTCCTTCTCAATGAATAGTATGCTTTGTCTGTAAAGCACACAAGAAACAATACTTTTCACTGAATATCAATACGTGTGACAATAATAAATCAAATCAAAATCATATATAGTGAATGGATTTTTATCAATGAGAATGGTATTTTTTGAAATAGTGAATTCATCAGTTAAGAACTCTGTTTAATCTCAGCATAAATCCTGAGGTCTTTCCATGTTGGATACTGGATGAATTGGCATGGAGGCAAAGAGTGGTGGATGAGGGTCATGGGTTGTCAAGAGCTGTCACTAAGTTGATAAAGGTGCTATAAAAGGCAAGTGTAGAAGGCACAGATTGATTTGGAGGATATGAAAGACTTTGGGGATTGGTGGAGGGGTAAAGGTTGGCATTGCACAGGATAACCGGACTATGGACACAGATGGCGGCATGAGGCAGCATGGATTGGCATTGATTGGGACACAGGGAATGTAAGGAGATGAGGGCTGTTTTTTCTCATTGCTTCAATAAAATGCAAGAGCACTGAGGCCAACCTTTTGTCCAATCAGTCTCTGCATCTGGTAGCTTCTGAACTCTTTCTGGGTTGGCAACTGCCAATCCCATTTTCATCCAACGCTTGGAACAGAAATCTGACTTTAGGGAGGGTAGAACATGGGAGGCCAGCAAGGAGTGGATTATACTGATCAAGTCCAGAGAAAATAAAACCTGGTTCAGCTGAGATTAGAAGAGCTTTGTGCAGTGTTATGGAGATGGTTTTGATGATGGTGCAGACATGGGATTGGAACTTGGTCTCAGAGTCAAACACTCTGGGTCAGTCTCAGCAAGTTGCCAGAGACTAGGATGGAGTCAGAAATGGAAATTTAGGACAGGGTTCAAAAACAATGGTTTGTCTCTTGCCAACCTTTCCATGGGTATAATTTCTGCTCATTCAGTACTGAATATCAGACGAACAGTTGAGAAAGTTGGTTGTGAGATAGAATTGGTGTCTTCAGTGCACATGGGGAAACTCATGCTGTGTTTTTGGATAATATCACTGAGAAGCAGCATATAGATGGGAACTAGGAAGGAATTAGATCCTTGGGATCTAGATAACAGAGATAAGTGCCGGAATTCTACCGCCTTGCCTGCCTGAGGCTCATAAGATCCTGCCCAAGGCCAACAGAGAATGCCGTTCTGTGAGCCTCATCCGCGGCGTGAAATTCTGGTAAAAAATCAGAGGTGTGAGAAGAGGAACCATAACTCTTTGTTTCTGACTCCAGAGATTCTGCCTGCCCTGCTGAATGTTTCCTCTTCTGTTCTTTATTTGAAGGAGTACAATATTACAGTTGGCATCATCATTTCCTTGGGCTGGGGTTGGGAAGAACTGGTTAGTGTTCCGATATTCAATTGTGATCTGGTAACTGATATTGGCTGCTAATGGATGAAGGTGACAAATTTATTTGAGCTGAAATTCCACCCCCCCACCCAACCACCACCCCCCCGCCCCCCCCGCCCCCCCCCCCCCCCCCGCCCCGGAATTATCAAATAGTCTGTCATCAGTCACGGTGTAGATTGACACTTGACAAATATATCATTATGATATCACAAGAAAGAGAGGACAAAGCACAGAATGTACCTGTAGCTCTGCAGCCTTGTACTCAACTTCATATTCTTGGGAAATAATAGTTATGTCAGGAATAGTATTTTACAGTTCAGCAAACAAACATGAGCATTACCCGATCAGACTATTTGTCATGTTTCTTCCTGCTTGGGAAAAATACCATTTAGTTGTTGGTATTGTACTCATGGAACCAGACCAAGTTAGGAGAGGAGAGAAAATGAAACTTGCAGAAAGAATTCTACGATTATAGAGCTGTGACTCTGAAGCAATAGTTCTGAATAGGAGAGGAACAGACTTCTACTTACACACAGCTTGTTTCAGAACCACAGGACATCCCAGAATACATCACAGCCTGTTAACCACTTTGGAAATGTAGTCACTGCTGTTTAGATTTATCTATTAGTGTCAGAAGTAGGTTTACAACACTGCGATGAAGTTACTGTGAAAATCCCCTAGTGGCCGCAAGTTCCTCCGCAACTCAGTCCTAAATCTGCTCCTCCTTATTTTGAGGTTTTGGCCCCTAGTTCTGGTAAGCTGTGGAACACTCGGAGGAAACCCATGCAGACACAGGGAGGACATGCAGACGCCACACAGAGAGTGATCCAAGCCAGGAATCAAACTCGGGTCCCTGGTGCTGTGAGGAACAGTGCTAACCACCGTGCCACCCCGTAATGTAGCAGCAGTCAATTTTTGCATAGCAAGATCTCACAATAATACAAGAGAGGCATGAGTGGATACTTTCTTTTAGTGATGTTGGTTGAAAGATAAATGCTGGCCAGAGTTCTGGGAGAACTCCTTTGCTCTCCAACTAATGCCATGGTCTTATTTACATCCACCCAAGAGGCCAAACAGGGCCCCAGTTTAATGTTCATCTGATAGATGGCCGCCGTCAACAGATAGTGAGTGCAGCATTCCTCCAACACTGCACTGAAGTGTCAAACTGGATTATATGCTGAAATCTCTGGCATCCTCAATAGTCTGGCTCAGAGTGCTACCAATGAGTTAAGGTTGAGTTTAAAAAATAATTAAGAAACATGACACATAGTCTGACCAGTTAATACTCACGTTTGTTTGCTTAATTGTAAAATACTATTTCTGACTATTACTTCCCAAGAATCTGAAGTTGAGTACAAGGCTGCAGAGCTACAAGAACATTCTGTGCTTCATTCTTCCTCCCTTTCTTGAGATATCATAATGATATGATGTAACTGGGCACCAGTGAGAAAGATAATTGCTGTGTGAATTGGTTATATGCTAGTGTCGACTCTTGCTCTATAAAGTGAGTAATTTTTGATAATGACTTGATACGTTTTCTTAAAGAAGGGAGAGCAACAATGTTGCCAGGTGCTGTATGCATCTAATAATTGTGTGAAATGGTGTCGCTGTGATTTGTCACACCTAGCTGAAGAAGAGAATCATTTCTAAGTCATTCACATGCTATTTCTTACTGCAGGAGAAAAGGATTCCCCCTCCCGTGCCAAAGAAACCGCCAAAGGGTCAAGTTCCCCTCAAACGTGAGAAATCACTGGAAGCCACTGAGAAACAGAGGCAGGAGGCACGGAAACGCCTGATGGCTGCCAAACGGGCAGCATCTGTGCGACAGAACTCTGCCACAGAGAGTGCGGACAGCATCGAGATCTATATCCCAGAGGCCCAGACAAGACTATAAGCCACACCGGATCGTAACTGTGATAACTTTACAATCACAGAGCAAGTTGTTTGTAGCATTTTCATGTTACAGGTTCATTAGAGATACAACCAACCAGATGTATCCCTTTAAGCCCCATTGGAGCATTAAAAATCAGGACAGTTATGAGCAGGTGTGGCATTCTTAATAAACCCAGGAAAAGAATTGTAAACTGCTCTAACATATTCCACCATTAATGTAGCTACATAAAATACTTGCTAACTGCCATGTCATTTGCATGGCTTCACATTAATTGTTGTTGCTGTTGCATTTTTGTAATTTCTGTATTCTGGCTCCACTAAATCATTCATATATATAGTTAAGTTTCAACTACTGACAGTAGTTCAAATACAATTAAGAAACAGAAACATTAAAATTTATGTGTGCACAGCAATAGAAAACACTTTAATACTGCTGAGAGGTCTTTTGGGAAATTGATGTCTTCCTAAGTATTGATGTTAGAATTTAGGACCAAGATTAATTATTTCAGAATAGATGGGTGCATTGCTCTTATCACCTCACATTTTTGTAACTGGATTTTGACAGTTTTTGAACCATAAATGTGCTAATGGCACTATGAACAATGGGCAAGGAACAGTTGTCTTTGTCTTGTTCTTTGAAGTGCTTCACAAGCACAGGGGTTAGCAGCAATGAACTAAATGAAAACTAAAATCTTGACTGACAGATTTTAAAGATGTCCCATGGATTGTCCATCTGTTCAAGCAGTTGTTACAAAAGGTCAGTAGTGGCTGGGAAGGAGAATCTTTTTATAACGAGCAAAATGGGATAGTTGCAGGCAACTCTTTAGATAAATTGAGTAAATGAAAGCCATGAGTTAAATGGGCTTCCTAATCTTTGTGTTCCCTACTTCCATGTAAATTCAAGAATAGCATTGGAGTGTTTCTTAACTGCACATTTTAATTGACAGTAGTTTAGTAAGAGCATATGGAAATAGGAAAATCTATGAGATAAACATGTCACTGTAAATGAGCCATTTGGGTGATGCAGTGAATATATAGTATATACTTTTGAAAGGTATTGCCAATCGTGATTATGATGTTTATTTACGGAGGAGAGGGTCTGCTTCTGAAATTCACCAGATAAGGGCTAGTTAGTGATTCTTTGCCGTATCTTGAGAACAAACTGATCTGATCCTATCAGGTGTCTGACATTTTTTAAACTGCGTCTTTTATCAATTTCCCTTTGATCTACAATACCCAATATGTCACTGTTACGATTTGTACATGCTTTTGATTGAAATGTGTCCAATGATGTAGCTGCTAGAGTAAAATTACCAGTTATAAGTAATGTACTTTTGTCAATGTGCTAAGCTCTTTCATTTTCTATGATTACACTTTAAAGAACTTGGAGATCTGGGCTGGTAATGCATTTGCCTAAATGCATTAATCTGTGCCTATTATGTATGTATATATATATACATATGTGATATGAAAATAATTTCCTTTTATATAAGATGCAAATAAGTTTTTTTGTCCAGACAGAAATGTTTCCCCTCAGTTCCTCTGTGCTGCCCAAAACACATGCTTTGCTCAGAGTTATTGGGTGAGAGAACCCATGTTAAATGTACATTGTACTGCATCACTATTCAATCACCTGGAAACAATCATGTGAAGTTTCAAAGACGATCCTGTTCGTACGTGGTGAACCTTTACTGTGAATTTGGAGGACGACAAACCTGAATAATTTGTTGGAAAAAGGTACTTCCTGTATCTCAGTTCCATTGGTGGCATTTTCTTGTCCTCTGCACTTGTGGCCTAAATAATTGGCTTCAGCCTCTCTCATAACTCTGTATCCACCTGGGCTTAATAGAGCAATATGTGGATGTCACCCTGCACTCCTTTTTAATACAAATATCGATCTGTAGAACTGTTCTACCAGAATACATTGACTGCTTGTGAAAGTCAGTAACTGTGAATAATGTTACTTCCCATGGTGTATGGTAAGAAAAAGTTGATTATTTGTGCGACCCAAGATTAAAAGCTTGCGGCAACTGGGTCCAATAAAGCTCCTTAAGTATCCCGTCACAAGTCAGATTTTAAGATGAATGTTATATTTAAGAATTTTTTTTGTTACCTCATTTATATTTATTCTTTAAATAGAATCCTTAACTTATCGAAGACTAAAAAAATTTCTCTGAAATTCACATCAGTTGCAGTACGGGATACTGAACAGCAAGTAAATTATTAGTGAAATCTGAAATGGATTCCTACCTAATTTCAAAATAGTTTGTGCATTGGTAGAGTGTAATTATTCAATTAAAATTTTCTGTAAATAATTGGATGTTTCCCATGATGTAAAAAAATTACTTAATTAAAACGATGTACACTTACATTTCTGAGTTATGTGTTGTCTGAAGTCCTTTTTCATTGTGATCTTCTGTCTTATTCTGAAAGCACTCTTAATGGAGTGCTACTACAGACACTGCCAACAATTCAGATACTTCCTTCGGGTGACCATTCTGCATACATACCCTTAGATAATGATTACCAGCAAGCTATTAACCTGAAATGACAAGACTACCAAGCTATCACATGGCACCCAAACAGCAATTTTCCAGCATCAGGCAAGAAAATCAGACAGGAATATTCATGCTAATTTTCCCCTTTGTTAAAAGGTGCAATTGCTAACTACACCACCATTGATCCTGACTTATATGGGTCAATCTTGGTTTCTATGTGTCTTATTCACTTTGGTCATAAGAAAGAAATGCAGAATATTTTTTAAACGGTAACTTGGAAGTCACAAGGTTCAAGTTTTAAAATTTGATTTATTAGTGTCACAAGTGAGCTTACATTAATACTGCAATGAAGTTACTGTGAAAATCCTCAAGTCACCACACTCCGGCATCAGTCCATGAACACCGAGGAGAATTTAGCATGGCCAATGCACCTAACCAGCACATCTTTTGGACTGTGGGAGGAAACCGGAAAACCCAGAAGACACAGGGAGACTCCATACAATAACCCAAGCCAGGAATCGAACCCGGGTCCCTGGCACTGTGAGGCAGCAGTGCGAACCACAGTGCCACCCATAAATAGACTTGGATGTGTTCAAGCAGGGGACAAACAATTAGAAAGGCAAAAGTTCTGTTGGTGTTTATTGCAAGTGGATCGGAGTACAAGAATAAAGAAATCATGCGACAATTGTACAGAGCTTTTGTAAGGCTCACATCTAGAGTACTGTCTGCAGTTTTGGTCTCCAGATTTAGGAAAGGATACATTTACATTCAGTATACTGAAGGTGCACTCAATTAATCCTTGGGGGATGAGGGGGCTGACCTGTGATATCAGAATGAGTAAATTGGGTTTATAGTCTCTGAAATCTAGAAGAATGAGAGGCGGTCTCATTGAAACCTACAAAATTCTGATGGGGCTTGATAGGTTAGATTATGAGGCTGGAATTTTCAGGCTGTTCACAACAGTGGGATCTTCCAGTCCCATTAATGGTGCATCCCCGCGGCAAGTTTCCCAGGAATGACGGTTACATTCAACAGGAAATCCCATTGACAATGGCGTGCTATCTTGGTGCATGGAAAATCCCAACCTGAGAGATTATTTCCACTGGTCAGAGAATCTAAAACATGGGGTATAGGCTCAGAATACGGTGTCAATCATTTAGGATGAAAATGAGGAAAGATCACTCGAAGACGAGGAATTGTCTATGCTGGAAGGTTGTGGATGCTCCATCATTGAACGAATTTTAAAGAACATAAGAAATAGGAGCAGGAGTAGACCATCTAGCCCTTCGAGCCTGCCCCACCATTCAATAAGATGATGGCTGATCTGTCGTGGCTCAGTTCCACATTCCCGCCCTCTCCCCATAACCCTTAATCCCCTTGCCTATCAAAAACCTATCAACCCGCGTCTTAAATATATTTAGCGAGGCAGCCTCCACCACCTCAATGGGCAGAGAATTCCAGAGATTCATCACCCTTTGAGTGAAGAAGTTCCTCCTCAACTCTGTTCTAAACTGCCCCCCCCCCCGCCCCCTTTATCTTGGGGCTGTGCCCTCTAGTCCTACTGTCTTTTCTGAGCGGTAAGAGCCTCTCCACCTCTATCCTATCCATCCCATTCATCATCTTATACGTCTCAATGAGATCTCCCCTCATTCTTCTAAACTCTAACGAGTACAAGCCTAGTTTATTCAGCCTCTCCTCATAGTTCAACCCTCTCAACTCCGGTATCAGCCTAGTAAACCTCCTCTGCACTCCCTCCAAGGCCAAAATATCCTTGCGTAAATGCGGCGACCAAAACTGCACACAGTATTCCAGCTGCAGCCTCACCAGTGCCCCGTACAGTTGCAGCAAGACCTCCCTACTTTTATATTCAATCCCCCTCGCTATGAAGGCCAGCATCCCATTAGCCTTCCTGACCACCTGCTGCACCTGCAGGCTGGGTTTTTGCGACTCATGCACAAGGACCCCCAGGTCCCTCTGCACCGTCGCACGCTACAGTTTTTCGCCATGTAAGTTATAGTCCTTCCTACCATTATTCCTACCAAAGTGGACAACTTCACACTTGCCAACATTAAATTCCATTTGCCAGTTCCTGGCCCATTCGCCCAGCCTATCTAGATCCCTCTGCAGAATTTCCATACCCGCCGCCCAATTTGCCGTTCCACCAATCTTGGTGACATCAGCAAATTTCGACACCATACACTCGGTTCCCTCCTCCAGATCATCTATATAATTGGTAAATAGCTGAGGCCCCAGCACCGACCCCTGGGGCACTCCACTAGTCACCAACCGCCAATCCGAATAGCACCCATTGACCCCCCACTCTCTGCCTCCTATTTGACAGCCAATCCTCTATCCACGCTAACACCCTACCCCCAACTCCATGCCCCCTGACCTTCTGTAATAACCTCTTGTGCGACACCTTATCAAACGCCTTCTGAAAATCAAGAAACACCACAGCCACCGGCTCTCCTCTATTCACCGCCCTAGACACATCCTCATAGAACTCCAATAAATTCGTCAGACACGACTTCCCCTTAACGAAACCGTGCTGCGTCTGCTCTATCAAACAATTCTCCTCAAGATGCCTCGCTATTTTCTCCTTGATCACGGATTCTAACATTTTACCTACAACAGACTTAAACTAACCGGCCTATAATTCCCTGCCTTTTGCCTGCCACCCTTCTTAAACAATGGCGGAACATTAGCCGTTTTCCAATCTTCCGGCACTTCCCCGGAATCCAGCGACGTTTGGAAAATAATCACCAAGACATCCACTATCACCTCCACCATTTCTTTCAGAACCCTTGGATGCATTCCATCCAGTCCTGGGGACTTGTCCACAATCAGTCCCTCCAGTCTTTCGAGCACTGCCTCTCTAGTAACAATAATGTCATGCAGGCCCTCCACTCCTACCATCTTTCCATCGCTAACACCCGGCAAATTATTCACGTCCTCCTCCGAGAAGACCGAAACAAAAAAGTTATTCAAGGCCTCAGCCATTTCCCCATCCCCTACCACTAAGTCCCCCCTCTCATCCTCTAAGGGTCCAACGTTTACCCTAGTCAGCCTCTTCCTTTTTATATATTTATAAAAACTCTTACTATCCTTTTTTATATTTAGCGCTAGCCCAGCTTCATAGTTTATCCTACCCTTCTTTATCAACTTCTTTGTCATTCTTTGTTGATATTTAAACCTCTCCCAATCCTCTTCTCACCCACTACTCTTAGCTAATCGAAACGCCTCCGCTTTTAATTTAACACTTTCCTTTACCTCCTTCGTTATCCACGGCTGATTATCTCTCCTCCTACAATCCTTTTTAACCATTGGAATAAATTTCTGCTGAGCACCAAGAAAGATCTCCTTAAAGATCCTCCACTGCTCCTCAGCAGACCTACTTTCTAATGCACTCCCCCAATCAACATTCGTCAATTCCTCTCTCATCCTATCGTACTCCCCTCTGTTCAAACAAAGGACACATGTCCGGGAACCCACTTTTTCCTCCTCCATCTGCATCAGAAACTCCACCATACAATGATCACTCTTCCCAAGAGGATCCTTCACCACAAGGTCCCTAATTCTACCCGCCTCATTACATAACACCAGATCCAAGATAGCTCGCTCCCCCGTCGGCTCCAACACACACTGTTCAAGGAAACTATCCCGGCAGCATTCCAAGAACTCTTCTTCAAGCCCACCGCGTCCAACATGGGTCAACCAATCAATATGTAAATTGAAATCCCCCATAATTATCGCCGTTCCATTCCTGCACGCTGCATTTATTTGCGCGTTAACAGCCTGCCCCACCTCCAGATCATTATTTGGGGGCCTATAGATGACACCCACCAGCATCTTCCTCCCTTTGCTGTTCCTAATCTCCACCCACAACGATTCCACTTTCTGCTCATTGGCTCCTACATCATCCCTTACTACCACCCTGATGCTATCCTTAATCAGCAGAGCTACGCCCCCCCACCCTTTTTCCTCCCGCCTATCCTTCCTAAACACTTGATACCCCTGGACATTCAGCTCCCAGTCCCTGTCACCTTGCAGCCACGTCTCTGTAATGGCCACCAGATCATATCCATTTGTGCTGATCTGCCCCACCAGCTCATTCACTTTATTCCGACTGCTTCGTGTATTCAGATAAAGTGCCTTCATCCCAGCCTTCACCTGGACCCTTTTTGCCGGAACGCCACCAACCTTACTCACGCCCCCTACTCCCTTTATTATTGGGACATCCTTGGCCTCTTCCCTTACCTGTACCCGCTCCTTTACTTTAGACCCCGTAATGTCACCTACCCTCGCACCCTCCCCCCCCCCAAATTAGTTTAAAGCCCTGTCTACAGTCCTATCTACACGATTCGCCAGGACTCTGGTCCCAGCACAGTTCAGACCAACCCCATCCCACCTGAACAGGTCCCACCTACCCCAATACTATGCCAATGCCCCATAAATTCAAACCCATTCCTCCCACACCAATCCCTGAGCCACCCATTTACTTCCTTAATCTTATCAACCCTACGCCCGTCTGCACACGGTTCAGGCAGTAGTCCGGAGATAACCACCTTGTCGGTTCTACATTTTAATTCCATTCCCAGCTTTTCATACTCCCTCCCCAGATCCTCAGTTCGCATTTTGCCTACGTCATTGGCACCCACATGTACTACAACGACCGGATTCTCACCCTCCCACTCCAGGTTCCTCTGCAGCCCAAATGTGACATCCTGGGCCTGAGCACCAGGCAAACAATACACCCTTCTGTGCACTTTGTCATTGTGACAAAGGACAGTGTCAATACCCTTAACCACACTATCCCCAATTACTACTATGTTCCTTTTCACCTTCTGTTTGCCTATGTCCTGTGTCTGCATCACTGTACCGTGTGCAGTTTGCTCACCAACCTCACAGCCCTCGTTCTTGTCCACACTGGAAGCAAGAACCTCAAACCTGTTATGCAGATTGAGAGGCTGAGGCATTCGGTCCCCACCCTCCTTCCTCCGGTCCCCACCCTCCTTCCTCCGGTCCCCACTCTCCTTCCTCCTGTCCCCACCCTCCTTCCTCCTCTCAGCAGCCCCCTCCTGTTCCTGACCCTTAGAGTTAGCCAGTCTAGGGGGGGGTGGATGTCACTTGCACCCCATTGACAATGGCACCCTCCCTCCCCCTGATGAGCCTCAGTGTCTGTAGCTCAGAGGCCAGCTCATCTACTTTGAGCTGGAGCTCCTCCAGCAACCTGCACTTACTGCAGACATGGTCACTGGGAAGGACCCTGGGGTCCACCAGCTCCCACATCATACAGAAACAGCACATCACATGCCCCTCCATTATTCCCTGTAGTAATATTGAGCAACGATTTCAACGCAAACTTACCTGGCCCTTTTCTCCCTAGCCCTTTGTTCCTAAGCCCTAGTAGCTCACTCAGCTTCCCTCACACTCCGCTGCCCGCTCCGACGCTGCCCGCTGTCTACACCAGGCCTCCTTTTAAACTTGGCGCTGTTTAAAAGCCTGCTTACCCACAAATCCCTGCTATCCACTCCCTTTGAATTCTTAAAGCAGTAAGCTGAGATAGATTTGTGATATCGAGGAATTGAGGGGTATGGGGAGTGGAAGCCATGATCGTATTGAATGGTAGAGCAAGCTCAACGGGCCATATGGTCTACTCCTACTTCTTGTGTAACGCAGTACCAGAAAATACATCCGCCCAATAAAGTATGAGGAGAACAGTTGCTAATACGTAATTTATCCACATGACCTTAACCCCCATTCCTTGTCTTAGGTGGTGATCCTTCCCTTTGAATGGTTTCATTTGTGGCAGGCACCTTTGGAATCTCATTCAGTTGGTTATTATTTACAATGATAGTCAATTTCAGTATGCTAACAAGCAAGGAGAGGAGCATTGTGGCCTAGACATTAATCATTTGATGTCCACACATGCACACTTAAGCAGCGAGGGTCCCTATCTGTTACTCCTTCCTAACTCACAGACATTACGGGCTCTTCATGCATTTTCTTTGAGATCAGCACAGGAAAGAGTTTGCAGAGAAACTCTGGGTCTTTGCATGTGTTAAATTTCAAAATTATACACCATTGTCAAAAATGCTGCCCCTTTCCTGTGAGCACTGCTGTTCAGAGCCTGAAAAGTATGATATTTTGTATTAATGGAGGTATATTCTCATATAGAATGTATTAGTCTCTGATTGTATCACTGTTTGCCTGACATCCAATATTGAATGAATAGAAATTTCTTCCAAATATTGGAAAGATGAAAGCCATCATCTTCAACTGCTTCAGTACAAAAATCTATCCCTCTCCCTGGCAATTGTCTGAGCAGTCTCGATGCCCTGTTTAGCACCATTAACTTTTTTCATTATTATTTCTTGGCAGGTCAGCATGGTTGGCAAGGCCTATCCCAAACAGCCATTGAATAGGTGGTGGTAAGCTGCCTTCTTGAACCACTGTCTATTTTTGATGGAAAATTCAGTACTGTTAGGGAGTGCTAAAATTTTTACCCAGCAACACTGGAGGAATGGTGATACAGTTCTATATCAGGATGGGGTGTGGCTTGGAGGGAAGCTTGTAGGTGGTTGGGGTTTCCATTCATCAGGGGGAGGTAATGACTGAGCAGTATTATCGCTAGACTATTAATCCAGAAACTCAGCTCATGTTCTGGGGACCCCGGGTTCAAATTCTGTCACAGCAGGTGGTGGAATTTGAATTCAATAAAAAAAACCTGGAATTAAGAATCTACTGATGACCATGAAACCATTGTCGATTGTTGGAAAAATCCACCTGGTTCACTAATGTCCTTTAGGGAAGGAAATCTGCCATCTTTACCCACTCTGGCCTACATGTCACTCCAGAGCCACAATGTGGTTGACTCTCAAATGCCCTCTGAAATAGCCTAGCAAGCCACTCAGTTCAAGGGCAACTAGGGATTTTCAGAAGGCGTTTGACAAGGTACCTCACAAGAGGTTATTGCATAAGGTATGGGGGCATGGAGTCGGGGTAGGGTGTTAGCGTGGATAGAGGACTGGTTGTCAAATAGGAGGCAGAGAGTGGGGGTTAATGGGTGCTATTCGGATTGGCGGATGGTGACTAGTGGAGTGCCCCAGGGGTCGGTGCTGGGGCTTCAGCTTTTTACCATTTATATAGATGATCTGGAGGAGGGAACCGAGTGTAGGGTGTCGAAATTTGCTGATGACACCAAGATTGGGGGAACGGCAAATTGTGCGGAGGGTGTGGAGAGTCTACAGAAGGATCTAGATAGGCTGGGTGAATGGGCTAGGAAATGGCAAATGGAATTTAATGTTGGCAAGTGTGAGGTGGTCCACTTTGGTAGGAATAATGGTAGGAAGGACTATTACTTACGGGGCGAAAAACTGCAGCAGGCAATGGTGCAGAGGGACCTCGGGGTCCTTGTGCATGAGTCGCAAAAACCCAGCTTGCAGGTGCAGCAGGTGGTCAGGAAGGCGAATGGGATGCTGGCCTTCATAGCGAGGGGGATTGAATATAAAAGTAGTGAGATCTTGCTGCATAGGGCATTGGTGAGGCCGCAGCTGGAGTACTGTGTGCAGTTTTGGGTGTCGCACCTGCGCAAAGATATTTTGGCCTTGGAGGGAGTGCAGAGGAGGTTTACTAGGCTGATACCGGAGTTGAGGGGGTTGAGCTATGAGGAGAGGCTGAATAAACTAGGCTTGTTCTCGTTAGAGTTTAGAAGAATGAGGGGAGATCTCATTGAGACGTATAAGATGATGAATGGGATGGATAGGATAGAGGTGGAGAGACTCTTCCCGCTCAAAAAAGACACTAGGACTAGGGGGCACAGCCTCAAGATAAAGGGGGGGCGGTTTAGAACGGAGTTGAGGAGGAACTTCTTCACTCAAAGGGTGGTGAATCTCTGGAATTCTCTGCCCGTTGAAGTGGTGGAGGCTACCTCGCTAAATATTTTTAAGACGCGGGTTGATGGGTTTTTGATAAGAGAGGGGATTAAGGGTTATGGGGAGAGGGCGGGAATGTGGAACTGAGCCACGACAGATCAGCCATGATCTTATTGAATGGCGGGGCAGGCTCGAAGGGCTAGATGGCCTACTCCTGCTCCTATTTCTTATGTTCTTATGTTCTTCTTGAGTGTTGTTGGAGCTGCACTCGTCCAAGAAAGTGGAGGGTATTCTATCACATTCCTGAGTTGTAGATGGTGAACACAGTAAAAAGTCTGACAACACCAGGTTTTAGTCCAACTGATTTATTTGATAATAAACTCACAAGCTTTCAAGGTTTCCCTCTTCGTCAGGTGAATGGAGAGTTCTGGCCTCAGACAGAGCATATAAAGCACAGACAGTTTCGAGATTACTGATTAGAATGCGAATCCTTACACCTAACCTGCTGTTCAAGACCTGAAGTGGCTGACAATGTGAGTGGAAGGAGCACTGATCACAGTTTAAAGAGATGTGTATTGTCTCCAGACAGTACAGTAAGTGAGGTTTTGCAAACCCAGGCAAGTCACGGGGGTTACAGATAGTGCGACATGAACCCAAGATCCCTGTTGAGACCGTCCTCATGTGTGCAGAACTTGGCTATCAGTCTCTGTTCAGCGACTCTGCGCTGTCGTGTGTCGTGAAGGCCGCCTTGGAGAATGCTTACCCGAAGGTCAGAGGCTGAATGCCCGTGACCACTGAAGTGTTCGCCAACAGGAAGGGAACAGTCTTGCCTGGTGATTGTTGAGTGATGTTCATTCATCCGTTGTCGTAGCGTCTGCATGGTCTCCCCAATGTACCATGCTTCGGGGCATCCTTTCTTTCAACGTATCAGGTAGACAATGTTGGCCGAGTTGCAAGAGTATTTACCATGTACCTGGTGGATGGTATTCTCACGTGTGATGATGGTATCCATGTCGATGATCCGGCATGTCTTGCAGAGGTTGCTGTGGCAGGGTTGTGTGGTGTTGTGGTCACTGTTCTCCTGAAGACTGGGTAGTTTGCTGCGAACAATGGTCTGTTTGAGGTTGTGTGGTTGTCTGAAGGCAAGAAGTGGGGGTGTGGGGATAGCCCTGGTGAGATGTTCGTCTTCATCAATGATATGTTGGAGACTGGCAGTACTTCCCCGGAGCGGAGAAGCTACGACATCTTCTCCGGAGTCTTCAACATGTCATTGATGAAGACGAACATCTCGCCAGGGCTATCCCCACACCCCCACTTCTTGCCTTCAGACAACCACACAACCTCAAACAGACCATTGTTCGCAGCAAACTACCCAGTCTTCAGGAGAACAGTGACCACAACACCACACAACCCTGCCACAGCAACCTCTGCAAGACATGCCGGATCATCGACATGGATACCATCATCACACGTGAGAATACCATCCACCAGGTACATGGTAAATACTCTTGCAACTCGGCCAACCTGATACGTTGAAAGAAAGGATGCCCCGAAGCATGGTACATTGGGGAGACCATGCAGACGCTACGACAACGGATGAATGAACATCACTCGACAATCACCAGGCAAGACTGTTCCCTTCCTGTTGGCGAACACTTCAGTGGTCACGGGCATTCAGCCTCTGACCTTCGGGTAAGCATTCTCCAAGGCGGCCTTCATGACACACGACAACGCGGAGTCGCTGAGCAGAGACTGATAGCCAAGTTCTGCACACATGAGGACGGTCTCAACAGGGATCTTGGGTTCATGTCGCACTATCTGTAACCCCCGTGACTTGCCTGGGTTTGCAAAACCTCACTTACTGTACTGTCTGGAGACAATACACATCTCTGTAACCTGTGATCAGTGCTCCTTCCACTCACATTGTCAGCCACTTCAGGTCTTGAACAGCAGGTTAGGTGTAAGGATTCGCATTCTAATCAGTAATCTCGAAACTGTCTGTGCTTTATATGCTCTGTCTGAGGCCAGAACTCTCCATTCACCTGACGAAGAGGGAAACCTCGAAAGCTTGTGAGTATATTATCAAATAAATAGGTTGGACTAAAACCTGGTGTTGTCAGACTTTTTACTGTGTTTATGCCAGTCCAACGCCGGCATACCCACATCATGACTATTGTAGATGGTGGACAGGCTTTGGGGAATCAGGGGGTGAGTTACTCATCACACAATTCCCAGCCTCTGACCTGCTTGCAGCTTAAAATCTAGCTCAGCCAGCACGTTCACAATCTCACACTGCAATGGTGTAGCTCAGGACACATTTCACCATGATTGAACCAATATTTCTCTTCGGTGTTCACGCAGGGGGACATGGATATAGCTGAGGAGGACACTGGATTGCAGGGGAGTAGAATTGACAGTGTTGCAGTTGATAAGGAGGATGTGCTAGATATTCTGGAGGGTCTGAAAATAGATAAGTCCCCTGGTCCGGATGGGATTTACCCCAGGATTCTCTGGGAGGCAAGAGAAGTGATTGCAGAGCCTCTGGCTCTGATCTTCAGGTCGTCGTTGGCCTCTGGTATAGTACCGGAAGATTGGAGGTTAGCGAATGTTGTCCCATTGTTTAAGAAGGGGAACAGAGACTTCTCCGGGAATTATAGACCGGTGAGTCTCACTTCTGTTGTGGGCAAGGTTTTAGAAAAAATTATTCGGGATAGGATTTATAGTTATTTGGAGAGTAAAGAATTGATTGGAGATAGTCAGCATGGTTTTGTGGCGGGTAGGTCGTGCCTTACTAACCTTATTGAGTTTTTTGAGAAAGTGACCAAAGAGGTGGATGGGGGTAAGGCAGTTGACGTGGTGTATATGGATTTTAGTAAGGCGTTTGATAAGGTTCACCATGGTAGGCTTCTGCAGAAAATGCAGATGTATGGGATTGGGGGTGATCTAGGGAATTGGATCAGGAATTGGCTAGCAGATAGGAGACAGAGGGTGGTGGTTGATGGTAAATATTCATCATGGAGTTCGGTTTCGAGTGGTGTGCCTCAGGGATCTGTTTTGGGGCCACTGCTGTTTGTAATTTTTATTAATGATCTGGATGAGGGTATAGTTGGGTGGATTAGTAAGTTTGCTGATGACACCAAAGTCGGAGGTGTGGTAGATAGTAAGGAAGGGTGTCATAGTTTGCAGGAAGACTTAGACAGGTTGCGGAGCTGGGCCGAGAGGTGGTGGATGGAGTTTAATGCGGAGAAGTGTGAGGTAATTCACTTTGGTAGGAATAACAGATGTGTCGAATATAGGGCTAACGGGAGGACTTTGAATAGTGTGGATGAGCAGAGGGATCTAGGTGTATGTGTACATAGATCCCTGAAAGTTGGGAGTCAAGTAGATAAGGTTGTTAAGAAGGCATACGGTGTCTTGGCGTTTATTGGTAGGGGGATTGAATTTAGGAGTCGCAGCGTCATGTTGCAACTGTACACAACTCTGGTGCGGCCGCACTTGGAGTACTGTGTGCAGTTCTGGTCCCCACATTACAGGAAGGATGTGGAGGCTTTGGAGAGGGTGCAGAGGAGGTTTACCAGGATGTTGCCTGGTATGGAGGGGAGGTCCTATGAGGAGAGGCTGAGGGATTTGGGGTTGTTTTCGCTGGAAAGAAGGCGGCTAAGAGGGGATCTTATTGAAACATATAAGATGATTAGAGGTTTAGATAGGGTGGATAGTGATAGCCTTTTTCCTCTGATGGAGAAATCTAGCACGAGGGGGCATGGCTTTAAATTAAGGGGTGGTAGTTATAGGATGGATGTCAGGGGTAGGTTCTTTACCCAGAGGGTGGTGAGGGATTGGAATGCCCTGCCTGCTGCAGTTGTAAATGCGCCTAGTTTGGGGGCGTTTAAGAGATCCGTGGATAGGTTTATGGATGAAAAGGGATTGGTTTAGGTTAGTGGGTCATTGTTTTGTAACTGGTCGGCGCAACATCGTGGGCCGAAGGGCCTGTTCTGCGCTGTAATGTTCTATGTTCTATGTTCTATGATGGAATCACTAATTATATCACAGCTCATGTTGTTCACCACGGGAGACAACCTAGGATTACTGCCTCTCACTATGAGCAACCACTGAGCTGGATATCAGTGGCAACAGCCTTTCAACTTGATGGAAGATGAGTGCCCGTTAACCAGGATCAGCCAGTTTTAAATTAACCAACAGAAACATAAAAACTAGAAGTAGGGTATGCCATTCGGCCCTTCAAATCCACCCTGCCATTCATTTTGATGATGGCTAATCATCAAATTTAATATCCTGATCCCCCCCCACTTCCTGTCATATCCCTTGATTTCTTTAGCCCCAAGAACTATACCTTTTATTTTGAAATCAGACACAGTTTTGGCCTCAACTACATTCTCTAATAGTGAATTCTGGGTGAACACATTTCTTCTCACCTCAGTTCTAAAAGGTTTATCCCTTATCCTCAAACTATGACTCCTAGTTCTGGACTTCCCCACCATTGGGAATATTCTTTCTGAATCTACAATTACTGCCCATTAACCAGGAACAGCCAATTTTAACTAGCTGACAGCTACTGCCTATGAACGGGAATCTGCCGGTTTTTAACGAGCTGACAGCTCCTGCCCGTTACTGCCCGTTAACCGGTAACAACCAGAGTTCAACTATTCCAAGTACACCGTTGCTAACTAGTCCAGCGCTTTTTTTCCTTGGGATTAGGAGAGCTGCATTTGTTTTTGCAAAGTTCCTATTTAGCAATTGCTGTGTGGCAATTTGAGCTGCCCCCTCTCCAGCAGAGAGCCACTCCATTGAACCTTTACCATTGCAGCATCCAATCAGGCTGTGGACCCCAGGGGACAGTTAATGGGGCAAAGTAAACGTCTTTCCTTTGGTGCAATGATCGGTTTACCAACAGGTTGGAACATGGCGAAAGGCTGTTTTGTAATTTGCAAACTTCAACAGCAAAAGGTTCACTTACTGTCTGCAACACATGGTGGGTCTTAGAGTGATATTACATCTATTCACAGCACAGCAAACTGGTGTTAAACCTATAATATCACAACCTCTTTGTTAATATTTAGTTGCCTTTTGTGATGTTAAAATCTGAGATGCCTCTCAATGGCCTTGTAGTTTCACCCATCCCACTCTGGAATTTAGAGAATGTGTCACTAAACACTGCACTCACTTGTTTCCTCACATTTCAGGATTTTCTTGGCTCTAGTTGCTAGAGGCAGTTTATTCCAATTGCAGTCAAATTAGCAATTGAATGCCATAGATTTAAAAATAATTCTAAACCAATACAATGTCATAGATGTCTAATATTTCACACACAGCTAAATTGTTGCTGATGTCAATTTAAGTGTCAGTGGGGGCTGGCACCTAAACAGTGTTAAAAATGTATTCTGTTCCAGCTTCCCATCCCACTAGACAAACTGGTCAGGGGAATTAGTAGGGTAGATATGTGGGGTTACGGTGATAGGGCCTGGGCGGGATTGTTGTTGGTGCAGCCTCGATGGGCTGAATGACTTCCTTCTGCGCTGTAGGTATTATATGATTTTCTGACTCTAACACGCATATAGACACACATGCACACAGACATATGGAGACACACACACAGACATATGCAGACACACACACACAGCACACACATACATACAGTCACACATTCACATAGCACAGACACATACAGATACACATAAATGCCAACTGACACACACACAATACACATATACATACAGACAGAGATGCACACTCACATAATAGACAAACATACATACAGACATGAACTCACAGAATACACAGAGACACATACTCATGCAGCAACACATACAGACATAACACTCACACCATATTCACATTCAGACAAATATGTTCATATTCAAATACCACATGCCCTGCACACTACTACAGTCATGACAGCCACTAAACCACTAAAGTGACTGAACAATCATTTTACTACTGGGTCATTGGGACAGGGATAGTATAGTTGGGGCAGTCATATCCAATTTGAACACGTTTTTCAGCAGCTTACAAAGTGACCATAATGGTAATTCGATCATAACCCATTACCTCTATTTGCACCTTTAAATCATCCACCTTGTGGTGAATTCTGCATGCATCCAAGTGGTATGCTTTGTCTTTTTAACATTATTCCACATTCTAAGCCTCAGTGATGCTTGCCTTCATTTTGCCTGCCTCCCATGTTCGCTTGGGGAGCGTGGATAGAGGACTGGTTGTCAAATAGGAGGCAGAGAGTGGGGGTCAATGGGTGCTATTCGGATTGGAGGATGGTGACTAGTGGAGTGCCCCAGGGGTCGGTGCTGGGGCCTCAGCTATTTACCATTTATATAGATGATCTGGAGGAGGGAACCGAATGTAGGGTGTCGAAATTTGCTGATGACACCAAAATTGGTGGAAAGGCAAATTGTGCGGAGGGTGGTGAGAGTCTACAGAAGGATCTAGATAGGCTGGGCGAATGGGCCAGGAAATGGCAAATGGAATTTAATGTTGGCAAGTGTGAGGTGGTCCACTTTGGTAGGAATAACGGTAGGAAGGATTATTACTTACGTGGAGAAAAACTGCAGCAGGCGACGGTGCAGAGGGACCTCGGGGTCCTTGTGCATGAGTCGCAAAAACCCAGCCTACAGGTGCAGCAGGTGGTCAGGAAGGCGAATGGGATGCTGGCCTTCATCGCGAGGGGGATTGAATATAAAAGTAGGGAGGTCTTGCTGCAGCTGTATAGGGCATTGGTGAGGCCGCAGCTGGAGTACTGTGTGCAGTTTTGGGCGCCATACTTACGCAAGGATATTTTGGCCTTGGAGGGAGTGCAGAGGAGGTTTACTAGGCTGATGCCAGAGTTGAGGGGGTTGAGCTATGAGGAGAGGCTGAATAAATTAGGCTTGTACTCGTTAGAGTTTAGAAGAATGAGGGGAGATCTCATTGAGACGTATAAGATGATGAATGGGATGGATAGGATAGAGGTGGAGAGACTCTTCCCGCTCAGAAAGGACAGTAGGACTAGGGGGCACAGCCTCAAGATAAAGGGGGGGACGGTTTAGAACGGAGTTGAGGAAGAACTTCTTCACTCAAAGGGTGGTGAATCTCTGGAATTCTCTGCCCGTTGAAGTGGTGGAGGCTGCCTTGCTAAATATATTTAAGACGCGGGTTCATGGGTTTTTGATAAGAGAGGGGATTAAGGGTTATGGGGAGAGGGCGGGAAAGTGGAACTGAGCCAAGACAGATCAGCCATGATCTTATTGAATGGCGGGGCAGGCTCGAAGGGCTAGTTGGCCTACTCCTGCTCCTATTTCTTATGTTCTTATGTTCTTGCGACTTTTCTACTTCCTGTTACCAGCTTTACTTCCTTCCAATTTGGGCCACCTCTCAGGTTCCCACCTGACAAGCTAGTTTCCACCTTCCCCTAAAGCACCATCACTTTGATTATATTAAAATTGGAACTTTCCTCCTGTCAGAATTCAACAAACAACGTCTTACTTTTATTTAGTACCTTAACTTAGCATTTAAAGCACATGAACAGATGATTGACCTTACTGCAATATGTTTGCATTTGAGCTTCACATGGCTCTGCTATCCTGCTCTATCTAACCCTGTCAGGATATTCTTTTGTGCCTTTTTCTCTTTAGTTATTGTCTGCATTACATTAATGTATTTTCATATACTATAACAATGACTACATTTCAAACGTTTTTCATTTGAAAGGGCTTTGGGAAACCTAGTCATGAAAGGCATTACACAAACGCAAAACTTTCTTATTTATCTCGGCTCGCTTTAAATACTTGGCAAAACATCTCAAGGCACTTAAACAACTGATGATTTTGCAAATACAATAAAAAATATTTCTAAGATAGCCAAGTTAACCTAATTAACATAAATATCCAATATGCTTCAACGTAAAAGTAATTTACAGCACAATTCTACAAATGCAAAATGATGTTTTCTATTAACCTTTAAACAACTTTATTTCATCTTACTTTCATATAAAAAAAGGGAGAGAAAAAACAGGGAGCCATAGTCTGGTTAAGCTGATATCAGCCGTTAGGAAAGTGCTGGGCTCTATTATTAAGAAAGTCTCAACAATGCACTTAGAAAATCACTGCATGATCGAAAGTCAACATGGTTTTATGAAAAGGAAATGTTGTTTGACAAATTTATTGGACCTTTTTTAAGCATCTAACTCCAAGGTACATAAAGAAGAGTCGGTAAATGTAGCATGGACCTCGGGGTCCTTGTGCATGAGTCGCAAAAACCCAGCTTGCAGGTGCAGCAGGTGGTCGGGAAGGCTAATGGGATGCTGGCCTTCATAGCGAGGGGGATTGAATGTAAAAGTAGGGAGGTCTTGCTGCAGCTGTATAGGGCACTGGTGAGGCCGCAGCTGGAGTACTGTGTGCAGTTTCGGTCGCCGCACTTACGCAAGGATATTTTGGCCTTGGAGGGAGTGCAGAGGAGGTTTACTAGGCTGATGCCGGAGTTGAGGGGGTTGAGCTATGAGGAGAGGCTGAATAAACTAGGCTTGTACTCGTTAGAGTTTAGAAGAATGAGGGGAGATCTCATTGAGACATATAAGATGATGAATGGGATGGATAGGATAGAGGTGGAGAGACTCTTCCCGCTCAGAAAGGACAGTAGGACTAGGGGGCACAGCCTCAAGATAAAGGGGGGGCGGTTTAGAATGGAGTTGAGGAGGAACTTCTTCACTCAAAGGGTGGTGAGTCTCTGGAATTGTCTGCCCGTTGAAGTGGTGGAGGCTGCCTCGCTAAATATTTTTAAGACGCGGGTTGATAGGTTTTTGATAAGAGAGGGGATTAAGGGTTATGGGGAGAGGGCGGGAAAGTGGAACTGAGCCACGACAGATCAGCCATGATCTTATTGAATGGCGGGGCAGGCTCGAAGGGCTAGATGGCCTACTCCTGCTCCTATTTCTTATGTTCTTATGTTCATTTGATAAGGTGTCACACAAGGAAGTTAATAGGCAAAATAATGGCACATTAGGTTGTTGGCCTTTTGGCTAAGATCAAGTGTAGTTTCGACATGCTGCACTTGGTTGCAGTCATTAGGTTACATTTCAGCTTCATTTGAAGCAATTTTTTAAAGCAGCATCTGGGCCTTTGGGCTAAGATGCAAATTAGATCAAGCCTTGGAGGCGGAGCTACACCTACTCCAAACAGCTTGGGTCATGTAGGTCCAGCCCAAGACAGGAGGTGAGAGCCCTGTATTATCAGCTTGGATCGGGAATGTCCCAACTTGTTGGGACTCTGAATTGGCTTTAATTTGACTTGATTGGATTGGAATAAAGTTAAAAAAAAATGACACATTGAATTGGGGGCGGGGGGTAACATACAAATATGGATAGAGGATTTGTTAACGGACAGGAAAGAAAAGAGTAGCCATAAATGAGGCGTTTTCATGTTGGCGGGCTGTGACTGCTGAAATGCTGTGAGAACCATTACATTCTGAGCAGTTTTGGGCCCCATATCTAAGGAAGGATGTGCTGGACTTGGAAAGGGTCCAGAGGAGGTTCACAAGAATGATCCCTGGAATGAAGAGCTTGTCGTATGAGGAACAGTTGAGGACTCTGGATCTGTACTCATCGGAGTTTAGAAGGATGAAGGGGGACCTTATTGAAACTGACAGGATACTGCGAGGCCTGGATAGAGTGGACATGGAGAGGATGTTTCCACCAGTAGGAAAAACTAGAACCAGAGAGCATAACCTCAGGCTAACGAAAAGATCCTTTAAAACAGAGATGAGGAGGAATTTCTTCAGCCAGAGAGTGGTGAATCTGTGGAACTCTTCACCTCATAAGCTGTGGAGGCCAGGTCACTGAGTGTCTTTAAGACAGAGATTGATAGATACTTGATTAATAAGACAGTCAGGGGTTATGGAGAAAAGGCAGGTGAATGAGGATGAGAAAACTATCAGCCATGATTGAATGGCAGTGCAGACTTAATGGGCCGAGTGGCCTAATTCTGCTTCTATGTCTTACAGTCTCATGGTTATCAACTTCAGGAAGCGTAGTGGAGGACATGCCCCTGTCTACATCAATGGGAATAAAGTAGAAATGGTTGAGAGCTTCAAGTTTTTAGGTGTCCAGATCACCAACAACCTGTCTTGGTCCTGCCATGCTGATGCTATAGTTAAGAAAGCCCATCAAAGTCTCAGGAGACTAAGGAAATTGGGCATGTCCACTACACCTCTCACCAACTTATACAGATGCACCATAGAAAGCCTTATTTCTGGTTGTATCACAGCTTGGCATGGCTCCTGTTCCTTCCAAGACTGCAATAAACTACAAAAGGTTGTGAACGAAGTTCAGTCCATCACTCAAACCAGCCTCCGATCCATTGACTCTGTCTACACTTCCCACTATCTTGGAAATAGCCAGCATAATCAAGGACCCCATCCATCCCAGACACTCCAGACATTCTCTCTTCCACATTCTTCCATTGGGAAAAAAATAGGAAAGTCCAAGAATACATACCAACCAACTCAAGAACAGCTCCTTCCCTGCTGCTGTCAGACTTTTGAATGGACCTACCTCATGTTCAGTGATCTTTCTCTCCACCTTAGCTATGACTGTTACACTACATTTTGCATCCTCTCCTTTCCTTCTCTATGTACGGTATGCTTTATCCCTATAATGCACAAGAAACAATACTTTTCACATGTGACAATAATAAACCAAATCAAAGTGTCAGTAATGTATCTATGTTTGTTGATACAAAGTTTGAAGGAAATGAGGAGGACACAGAAAGGAGGTAAAAAGATATATACAGGTGAGGGAGCACCAATATAACTGATGGAGTATACATATGGGAATGTGAGGTTAACTGTCGATGTTCAGAGTGTGCTTGTACAAGGAACACAGCAAGTTAGCATGTAGGTACAGCAAGCAGTTTGGAAGGCAGAAGGCATGAAGATCTGTATTGCAAGATGATTGGAGTATAATGGTAAATTATACAGGGCTTTGATGAGATCACACCTGGAATATTATGTACAATTTTGGTCTTTGTATTTAAGGAAGGATTTACTTACATTGAAGGCAGGACAACAAATGTTCACCAGATAGTCCCTGGAATAAGAGGGCTATCCTATGGTGAAAAGCTGTGTAAATTAAGACTATATTCACTGAGGTTTAGAAGAATGAGAGATGATCTCATTGCAATATATAAGATTCTGAAAGGGCGTCATTGTTGAATATTGTTTTTCCATGATTCTCTGGTCCCGCTGCTGTCAATAGGAATTTCCCTTGACGCCATCCCACGCTGGCAGGAAACCCACAAATGGGCTTACACTGTCGTCGGGATCTGAGAATCCCACTGGCGTAAATGGCCGGAGAATTCCGGCCATCATCTCTTAACAGGTTTGGTCTCCAGCTCCATGGTCCTGGAGAGTGCCAATTCAATCAGTGTTCACTCATTGTTAAGTTAATGGTAGTCAAACTGGCTTGTTCACAACTTATCAGATGATACTGACAACAAGGAGACAAGTGCTGATGATCATGACACCTGGAGGCTGACTCTTTGGAAGGTGCAATGATATAATTTCAGAGGCTTCGTTAGCGAACAACAAGGGATTTATTAACAAGTCATGTAGAGCAGCAGCATGCTTGCAGCTAATCCTAGGATACCTCTGTCTGGGAGACATTCCTCCCCCAGTAATTCCTCACTCTGGGCCCCAATCGGTCATGATGTGGGTATGCCGGCGTTGGACTGGTGACTCAGGCCAGGTGATCCTTACTCTGCTGTGTTGCCCTTAAAAGGGCAATCACCAGAGAAGGGCATTGGTGAAAACGAGCAGAAATGAAAAGTTCAGCTGGTTGAGAAGAGGGCCCATTAAAACAGCAGCCAGTAAATCATGCATCTTCTCAGGCCACTGCCTTCCCAATTGTAACAGAGATGTCCATGACAGAGTGAGGTTCCTCAGCCGCACTTCAAAGTGATGTTTAACACAGAGTTGACAATCGCAGCGCAAACCAT
This sequence comes from Carcharhinus amblyrhynchos, assembly GCF_965287045.1. Classification (NCBI taxonomy): domain Eukaryota; kingdom Metazoa; phylum Chordata; class Chondrichthyes; order Carcharhiniformes; family Carcharhinidae; genus Carcharhinus; species Carcharhinus amblyrhynchos. Next base: position 79,298,176 of record NC_137331.1, on the reverse strand, counting down.
CGTCTTACGAGACAGAAGGTTGCCATTTAATCATTGAGTGTATCAAAGGTTGAATAGATAGATTTCTGGTCTCTCAGAAAATCAAGGGATCTGGGTGTAGGTGGGAGAGTGGGACTGAAGCCAGACCATCCATAATTGTATTGAATGGTGGAGCTGTATGGTTTACTCCTGTTTCTATGATTTGTGCCCATGAGATTAAGTAGCTGTATCAAATTATGTCCTGATTTGTACATTTTCTCTGCTACATCCAGGTAAATCTCATTTAAACTTGGAAGTATTTCCTTGCTAAGACACTTCTGTTTACAGTAGCTAATTTAAATGACCAAAAGTTCTTCTACATACCTATAAAATGGTTCTATTATTAGTCCTTTAAATATATTAGCACATGAATGATTGTAACTAAAGGGCTATTTCCTTTTTAACAACTTCTACGGCTTCCTTTCGTATTTCTTTACCTCCTTGTTTATGTCACACATGGGCACTCAGGGACAAAAGATCCATTCTTAGGAAGTGAAAGTTAAATCAACATTTTCAAGCTCCTATTGATAACTTCTTTTCCTCACACCCTCTTTCCTAGAAGCACTTTTTACTGGGATACAATTTCATTGGTACTAACAGCTGTTGTCCATTCCATCCTAATGGCCATTCTTCACATGTTTTTTGGTCCTGTTCTTGCTCACTTGGATCACAGAAAGACTACCCAGACGATAGCTAACTGAAATTCCACCCTGTTAACTGGGGTAATTGACACCAGTTGTACAGCCCCAACTGCTGTCACTGGAGAGATCAAATAGCTTGGCAGAGCCAGCTGATTAATCCTGGGACCTTCTCTGTTATATGGCATTGTTGATGCATTTGGTCCCAGGAAAGGTCTGGACACAGCTGCAGGTCCAGGAAAATGGTTCCTGTTCAGTAAGGTGTGCCTATATTCCCTGCAGTGGCCACTATTCCAGTGGAGCTACTGGGACCAGAGAGGTCATAAAAAGTTTACATCATAGAAAGTGGCCATTTAATCCATCATTTCTGTGCTAGCCCTCTGAAGGAGTAATTCACTTGGTGTCAGTTTCCTTCCTTCTCTCTATAGCCCTGTACATTTTTCCTTTTCAGCTGCTTGGTGCAGCTTCTTTAGTAGTTGGAAATGCTTCAATGGAAGTAAATCACCACCAGTACTTCTAGCTGCATGGAGTCCCAACACCACCTGATGTTATTTGCTGCCAAGCCTAAGTAATTGTCCTGACAGGGCTGAACACTGTGGACAGTTATTTTGGTATCTTGGTTCATTGATTGCACTCTTGCTGCTGAAAGAGAACATTGTCAGTTCAAGTCCCAATCCAGAGACCTGAGTACAGACTTCAGGCTTACACCTTGATGCATTTCTCAGAGAGTGCTGAAAAGTTAAACTGCCCTCTCAAGTAAAAGATTCCCCAGCACTAATTGACGAACTAATGTCACTAAACAGAAATAGATTGTCTGACCATTATCTTGTTGATCTTTGTGGGACTTAGCTGTGGGTAACTTTGCAGTTGTATTTATCTACAACTCAACAATGACTACATTTTAAAAGCATTTAATTGTTTTCAAGCACTTTTGGGCATCCTAAGAGAACGAAAAGAGCTGTATAAATATAAGTTAACTCTCTAATTTGCTATTTTGATTGGGTTCTGAGTCTGCATTGACTGCCTGGTTCTATAGATTTAACACTGCTGACCAGTATCAGTCTTGCTTTCTACATGAAGAGAGGTTACGATGCAAGGTCTTAAGGTCACAGCTGTAACTTTGATCAGCCGCACGTATGCAATGCACAAAATGTGGAACTGATTCACTGTTGCTGGAGCTCTGAAATCCACTCAGAAATTCAAAGCACGATCAGCTCTCATTTAATGTGACGTTGCTACTATAAATTGCTACAATACCAGAAAAAAATCATTATCTTCGTAGGCTCCAAGTACTAGTCAGCAAAACATTCAAACTGTCGTATTGACAACTTGTAAACTGAGTTAATATGGTCTACCTCCAATGTACCTCTCATCAATAAGTACAGGTGAGATTTTATGGCCCACCTGGGGTTATATATTCGGATGCCATGCCAATGGTGCTATGCCATTGCCATGGATATTTTACCAGCAAGTGTGGTGAAATCTGGTGGTCTTTTTGCAGGGTCCTTCTCCCTATAGCCCCGCACATTTCTCCTTTTCAGATCATAATCCAATTCCCTCTTGAAAACCTCAGCTGAACTTGCTTCTAGACCACACTCTGAGGCAGTGTATTCCAGATTCAGATCACTCACTCTGTGAAAATGTTTTTCCTCATACAACCATTGCTTTTTTTGCCAATTACTTTAAATCTATGCCCTCTTTTTTTTGACCGTCCCACTAATGGCAAAAGCTTCTCCCTACTGACTCTGTCCAGAACTCTCGTAGAATCCCTACAGTGGAGAAAGAGGCCATTTAGCCCATTGCATCTGCTCCAAATCTCCAAAAGAACCCCATTCCTATAACCTTGCTCATTTACCATGGCTGATCCACCTAATCTACACATCTTTGGACATTAAGGGGCAATTTAGCATGGCCAATCCACATAACCTGCACATCTTTGGAGTATGGAAGAAAACCAGACCACCTGGAGGAAACCCACACAGACACGGGGAGAACATTCAAACTCCACACCGTTACCCAAGGCCCGAATTGAACCTAGGTCTCTGGTGCTGTGAAACAGCAGTGATAACCACTGTGCCACTGTGTTGCCCCATATGATTTTAAGTTTCGCTATCAAATCTCGTCCAGCCCTTTTCTTCTTCAAGGAAGTCTCAGCTTCTTCAATTTATCCATATAACTGAAGTTCCTCATTTATAGAACCATTCTCGTGAATATTTTCTGCACCTTGACTAATGCCTTCCCATTCTTTCTAAGGTGTGGTGCCCATGATGCAATACTCCAATTGAGGCCAAACTAGTGTTTTATTGGTTGGCAGCTCTTGGTGGCCCTATGATCTTTTAATTGTTGTGGGGTGCCCAACCAAGTGCAGATGGGCTTATTTGGAATTTTCAGCTGGGCAGTGAGGAGGAGCAAGACCACCATCCCTATATAAAATCCTGACCGTAGTGTGCATTTTCTAAATCTCTGTTCAATAACATAGGGATAAATATTGGGTACTCCTGTGATTTTGGTATGACCTGCCCATAGCCACTCAGACCAAGATGGATAGCACAGTGCAGAAGGAGGCCATTTGGCCCATCAAGTCCACACCGACAGCAATCCTACCCAGGCCCCATCCCCACCACCCCACCAATCCCTCTAACCTACACATCCTGGGACACTAAGAGGCAATTTAGCATGGCCAAACCACCTAACCTGCACATCTTTAGACTGTGTGAGGAAATCAAGCACCCAGAGGAAACCCTCACAGACGCAGGGACAATGTGCAAACTCTACAAAGACAGTGATCCAAGCTGGGAATCAAACCCAGGTCCCTGGAGGTGTGAGGCAGCAGTGCTAAACACTGGGCCATCATGCCACCCCTATAAGAATCAAATGTATCTACCTAATCTAAATGATTATAGCTGTGGTCAGGTAGTCACAGTCACAGCTCAGATACTGACATTATATATATTCAGGAGAGTATAAAAGCTGCCGTCTAATGCTTCAGTTGTACAGAACGTTGGTTAGACCGCATTTGGAGTACTGCGTCCAGTTCTGGTCACCTTACTACCGGAAGGACGTGGAGTGTCTGGAAAGGGTGCAGAGGAGGTTTACAAGGATGTTGCCTGGCATGGGGGGACTGGGTTACGAGGAGAGGTTGAAGAAACTGGGACTATTCTCCTTGGAAAGACGGAGATTGAGAGGGGACATGATAGAAGTATATAAGATACTGAAGGGAATAGATAGAGTTAATAGTGAGAGACTGCTCCCTAGACTGGGTACGAACACGAGAGGTCATCATTTAAGGGTGAGGGGGGAGAGGTATAATTTGGAGGTGAGAAGAAGGTTCTTTACGCAGAGAGTTGTGGGGGTCTGGAATGCGCTACCGAGTAGGGTGGTGGAGGCAGGAACGTTGGACTCGTTTAAGATGCAGTTAGATAGGCACATGAGTGAAACGAGAATGGAGGGATATGGTAGGGGCTATTAAATAGGGTTAAACCTCGGGAGACACCGGAAAGACAGGCTGTAGGATTAATATTTTTGTCTTTATTCCACAGGTGGAGGTCCACCTCGTGTCAAACGAGGGGCATGCACACGGCGGGTCGTGCGTGGGCTGCTCTTGGAAGTCCAGGAGTGGCCTAGTACTTCATGTCGGTGTGTGTGCTTGATCCTGGACCGGTAGACGGGCGCCGCAACAGCTCAGTGACTAGCACTGCTGGCTGTGCAGATACATGGATTTGGGCCTGTGTCTGTGGGAGTTTGCGCATTCTCCCTGTGGTTGCGTGGGTTTCCTCCGGGCGCTCCGGTTTCCTCCCACACCCCAAAGATGTGCTCTTAGGCTAATCGGTTTTTACCAAATTGACACTATTTCTTCCCTGAATCTGACTGAGTAGGGTTCCATTCGTAGGCATGCAGGGTAGAATAGGTGTAGGGTGATGCGGCGGCGCGGGCTCGTTGGGCCGAAGGGCCTGTTTCCCGTGCTGGGTTGTTCTTTGTTCTTTGTTCTTTGAGACAAGTATTGAGTTGGGATCAGCACAAGTGAGTAATCCAGTCGTGGGCCACAGCCAGAGCAGGGATATAGAAGGATCCGTTTATCAGCTCCTTGGTGGATGTGGTGGAAGTTAAGTGTAGCTAAGGGATTACACTGTGTGATATGCTGATAAAACAGTGTACATCATCACAGGAAATGATGCAATGACTCTCTGTTGAACCTCATAGTAAAATGAAGCCACAGTGAGATAAAGTTAACATTTTCCTGACTTAGCTAGACTCTGTAAATGTTCTGTGTTAGCACAATGAGTCCAAGACTATTTATATTATGTACTTCTGCAGAGGATTCATGGTGACTTCAGTGGGCTGGCATACTTGAGTGCTGATGACCATACACGCTGAAATACAGGCTGTAATAAACTGGCCTGACAGGCAGCCTCCTTTCACTGTCAAGGAATCCTCGACTCTCCAACTTAACAGAGAGCATCATGCAGAGCACACCCTCACTATAGCCTCGACTCCATCTCCCTGTTGTGCTGCAGACCCAGATTGTAGCCGATTGTGGACAAATCATCCACTCCACTGTTATCCCTGCAGCAAATACAGGAACGCAACACAAGAGTCGTTCAGAAACACACAGAGTATTTCCAGATACATTGCAATAGAAAATAGGTTGTCGTTAATTACTTTACCTGCAATTTGGGTGCAATTTGCCTTTCAAGGAACATTGGTGTGGAGCAGATCTTTGTCGGGTGATGAACAAATATATTCACAGGACCTGCATGGCCCAAAGCTGGAACCTTGGCATTGCCCCAGCTGCTTAGCCAGTGTAACAGCAGGGTGGCCCTGATTCAAAGCCTTCCGGCACACACAGGGGACATACAAACATGTGACCTTCTGCTGCAACACTGTGTAACTGTGCAGGAAGACATCAACTGCACATTGTATCTCTGAGAATAGGTAATTATCCTCCATAGCTCAAGGCAGCACTATACAATCCTACTTTGGACGCTGACGGTTATGTCTCAAGAACTCAAAAGAGGCCAAAACCAAAAAGAAGCAGTTCATGCTTGCTGAGTTGGTAAACAGGTTAATGTCAAATTCTATCCTGGGTCTGTATTGAGTTATTTTTCATGTTGCTATGTGTCACTTTCCACTTATTCTAAATCTAATATTAGATGCCAGGTCTCCAGCAACACATGCTGGGTCCCACAGTAACATGCAAGTGCAAACGTGTATGAATCACACTCATTTTTACTTGGTAGAACCATGAGGTTCTCTGCAGATCCAGCTGTTTTTCATATGAGAGTACAGCCCCAGGGATCAGAATGACAACATCAGCTACATCCTGTCACAGAAAAGAAACTTTGGCTATTCTTCTCAGTCAGCCAACAAGAAAGGAATTGCAAATGACCGCAACACCTTGAGGCGAGGGATGCACTGAGGTAACAACTTACAAGCCAGTATGGTTCTGTAGCCTTCAAGAAAGCACATTTAAATATTGTAGAGCTTTTCCTGTAATAATAACAATTTAAAATCTTACAGCGCATAAGGGTGGCATTCCTGCTACTGTGCCCATGTTGGATCCCTAAAAAGGGTGGCATGGTGGCACAGTGGTTAGCACTGCAGCACCTGGGACCCAGGTTCAATTCCGGCCTCGGGTGACAGTGTGGAGATTGCACATTCTCTCCGTGTCTGCATGAGTTTCCTTTGGGCACGCCGGTTTCCTCCCACACTCCAAAGACATCTGGGTTAGGCTGATTGGCCATGTTAACTTTACCATTAGTGTCAGGAAGATTAGCAGGGTAAATCTATGGAGTTACTGGGATAGGGTCTGAGTGGGATTGTTGTCATCGGAGGCTCAATGGGCTGAATGGCCCCCTCCTGGACTGCAGGGATTCTATAATTCTAAAAGACTGCATTTTCTTCAGAGCTCCACAAATTTTCCCTCATCACGTATTCCTCCAACTCCCTTTTGTAAGTTTCTATTGAATCTGCTTCCACCATTCTTTAAGTAGTGCATTCCAGGTTGTAATGACTCACTATGTGAAGAAAGGTCTCCTTACTCCGCCTCTGACTCTGTTACCAATTACCAAAACATTTGTGCCCTCTGGTACCAACTTTTCTGGCACGGGTAACAGCCTCTCCTTATTTTCTCTTATCAAAACCCTTTATCCTTTTGAATGGTGCTATTAAATTTCACAATAACCTTCCTAGTACAAAGGAAAGTGATTACATTTTCTCTGGTCTCCATGTTAACTTAACTCCCTCATTCCTAATTCCATTCTAATGCATCTCTTCCCCATCCTCTGAGAACTTGACATCCTTTGTAAAATGTAATGCCCAGAATTTAATAAATAGTTCAGCTGAGAATGAACCAATAATTCATAAAGGTTTACTACAATAACAACTTGTATTTATATAGCCCCTTTAGCATAATAAAAAGTTCAAAGGCACTACACAGGCTGTTGTCAGTCAACATTTGGTTCAGAGCCATGTAAGGGGATATTAGGGTAGTTGACTGTTGGAAGGATTTGTTCAGTAGGTCTCATGAAGAGACTAGGAGACTGAGGTTTAGCAGTAATGTTTATTGGTATACTCTGTCCCTGCCTACTGTCATGTGCCTCTGTACATCAGACCATGGGCAAAACTGTTCTCCAGTTCCACAATAACCCTGGCTATGCCAAACACCCTTAGGTGAAAGCATGACTCATGATGGTGGGGTTATAAGTGGGGATGCTCAATGCCCAGAATTGGATGTGTGCAGATATCCATGAGGTTTGTGGGACTGAAGGAGATTTTGGATAGCAAAGGGCATGGCCATGGAAAGATTTCATAACAAGGATAGAATTTTTTTTAATTGAGGGATTGCTTAACCAGGAGCCAGTGTAGGTCAGTGAATATAAGGTGATGGGTTAACAAAATTGGTTCAGGTTAAGACAGGGGCAGTAGTGTATTGGATGAGCTCAATTTTACGATGAGTAAAAAATGAGCAGCCTGTTTGGAATCATTAAGTCTAGAGATAATAAAGACACGAATGGACAGTTGATCAGCAGACTAATCTTGCTTTTTCACTTCATGCCTCTATTTATGAAGCCACAGGCACCATGGGTGGATGACACCTGCACTGTTCTGGAAAAGACCTCTTTCTCAGCGGACCAGCCATTGATAATAGCCATCAGGGTGCCTGTCACTGGAGGGCCACCTCTCCAGCTCTCTGACTTTCACTGAAGTTCTGCAGTTTCTTCTTCTACAAGAGAAAGCAGAGAGTTCTGAGTGTTAGTAATGGTTTGTGCAAGGAGCAAGGAAGAATTGGGTGCAAGAGGGCAACAGGATGAGGGTGAGACAAAAGACAAGAAAGATTTGCATCTGTATAGGGCTTTTCATGACCAGCAGATACCCCAAAGCAGTTTATAGCTAGTAAGAACTTTTTTGAAGTTTAGTCACTGTTAAGAAGTCAGTTTGGATGCAGGAAGCTCCCGCAAAGCAGCAATGTGATAATGACTAGATGACCTGATATGTTTGTGACGGTGTCTGAAGGATAAATACTTCATGGGCTAAAGATAACTCCTCACTGCATTTGTTTTCAAGATAGTGCCATGAGATCTTTTGCATTCATCCAAGCAGGCTGATGAGGCCTCAATTTAAGGTCTCACTTGAGAAACAACACATCTAACAATGCAGTGCTCCCTCAGAATTGTACTGGAGTGTCATTCTTGATTTTTGTGCTCGAGCCCTGGGCTGGGACTGGAATGCGGTGCCGACTGGAATCTAGAACCTTGTGAGTAAGAGGCGAGCGTGCTCGGAGACACATGTGACACAAGTTTTGGCATTGGCAGCTGAAATGGGTATGTGAGGTGTCTGAAGCAAGATAAATCAGTGCAGCTGCAGGTTGTTGTGAGGGGTGCTATGTGGGGGAATGACGGGAAAGCCAGAGTGAGGGGCTTGGCCCCTGAAAGTGCTCTGACATTTACCTTTCCCACCTTCATGGTGCTACTTTGCCAGTTTGGAAAGGCCACAGTTCCACTGTTGACTTCATTAGTCACTTCCATCCACGCCTGCTTGGATAGGGACATTGACCTCTTCCTCCTACTCTTGGGAGACTTCGTCTCACTGAAGCTCCTCAAACCCTGCAGCAGGATCTCCGAGGTAAGTGTGAGAGACCAGGGGAGCAGCCTTTCTATTCCTCTAAAACCCATGTCCAGTTGAGCCATCCCAACCACGCAGTGGCCCCTTTAATTAGAAATGCTTTCTTTGACAGAATAGACATCTTTGAATAGTCCAGGAACCTGGAAGCAGGATACTAATGCCTTCACTCAGTTTAGGAGCCATGGCAATACCATTGGAGATTCCAATGGTTCCATTGTTTTGGCAGGAACCATCATATCATGAATGCATGGCACACTGGTTAGCACTGCTGCCTCACAGCATCAGGGACTGGGGTTGGGTTACAGGCTGTGTGGATTTTGCAAACTCTCCCCATGTGTGCATGGGTTCCCTCCGGGTGCTCCAGTTTCCTCCCACAGTCCAAAGATGTGTGGGTTAGGTGGATTTGCCATGCTAAATTGACCCTAATGTGAGGGGGTCAGCTAGGGTAAAAAGTGGTGTTATGGGAATAAGGCCTGGGTGGGATTGTGGTCAGTGCAGCCTCGATGGGCCGAATGGCCTCCTGCTACACAGTAAGATTCAATTCTATGAGCATGTATTTTCAATAACCTCATCACATCCTCCTTTCAAAGGTTTGTACACATAAGCCCTTAGGTCTCTCTGTTCTTGCATCCCCATTAAAAATTGACCTTTTTTTAAGATTACCTCTCTTCATTCCAAATAGCATCCCTTCAAATGACTTATCTTCCTTCCCTCTCCAGAATCATTGATTGCATTTTGTCCTCTCAAATCCTTCCAATCAGATTCCCATCCATACCTCAGAATCAAAACTGCTCATACAAGCCAGAGGTGTCCCAACTCAGTCTAGAACTGCAACAACCTTCAACAAATGAATGTGTCCTTTCTCGGGTGCTTTTAAAAAAAAATTTTAAAGAAAGAGTAGGAAAGTGGAATTAATTGGAAAGCTCCATTAAAGAGTTGGCATAAGTATAATAGGCAAAATGGCCTCTTTCTATGCCGTAAGGTTCAATGGTTCTAATAAAACAAAAATGGATACCAAGTATGCAGAGGGCTGGTTGTTGATCAAGAGTGAGTTTTAGTGAGGACTTTAACAGAGGAGAGAGAGGTGAAAAAATAGAATAGTTTAGGGAGGAAATTCCAGAGCATGGGGCCTAAATGGCTACTGACAGGATTGTTAATGACTGGGTGAAGGGAGAGTGGGATGCATAAAAAGCTACATTTAAAAAGTTAAAGGTTTACAGAAATGGAAGAAGTTGTGGTGAGAGGGAGGGACAAGGTTATGAAGATATGAGGAAAAGAATTTGAAATTAGACTTGTGAACCATTCAGCACCCTTTTCTCATACATGCTGTTCCCTTTGAAATTTGGCATTCTTACATCAGTTCTCATGAGCGCAAGACAAAAACTTTGACAGCATGTGTCTTTTTTTAGCAGCATGTATTTCTGTAGTGCCTTTTTTGACCTCATGCTAGATCAAAAATGGATGGCAGGCTGAGTGGAGTTTGCACTTCCTCTTGTGTCTGTTGGGGAACTAGGAGCTAATGTAGGTCAGCAAAGAAAGTGGCAATGGTGAGTAAGATTTAACATTTCCCCTAATCTGTGTTGATGTTACTTAATGTTAGTTGGAGTGGTAATGAGGATTCTAACATTTTAACAGTCCCATAGGTTAGGAAGAATTGGGTGAAATTCTTAGCACGGTCAGGATTATTCAGCAAGTGCTGGATAGTTATGGAATTATATGTAATGTTAGAGACACAATATTCTGAGTTTTGCAAGCATGAATTTGTAGCTACATTCAGTATTCTGTCTATTGTGAACAGATGATGGTAAATGCTGTTTAAAACGATCCGCTAGAGATTGGGACATACCACCGATGTGCCTGGCATTGCACCAGCACTAAAATTCATATACCATACTATTCCTTTGTGTAGGATATCTATTTTACAAAATTACACTAAGAACTGATTTAAGATTATCATTGCTTTCACAATGTGGCTCACTGACATTTGCTGGAAGCTAAATACATTCATATAGCGACCTGCCTTCTGCAGATAAAAGGAGTATGTCCAGATTATGCCTTTTATGAACTAAACAAGAATACTGGGGACAATAGTTCCCTGCTGCATTCTTCATGGCAATGCCTTGAACACTTAAAGTAGACTTTTGAACCAATCAGCACCCTTTCTCATACAGTATAAATTGTTGCACCCTTTGAAATTTGGCATTCTTGTATCAGTTTGGATGAGTGCAAGACAAAAGCTTTGACAGCATGTGTCTTTTTTTCAGCAGCATGCATTTATGTAGTGTCTTTCTTGGCCTCATGTTCGATCAAACATGGATGGCTGTCTGTGTGGAGTTTGCATTTTCTTCCCATGTCTACGTGGGTTTCCTCCAGGTGGTTCAGTTTCCTCCCACAGTCCAAAGATATGCAGGTTTGGTGGATTGGCCACGATGTGTAGGTTAGGGGATTTGTGGGGTCAATACATGGAGTTCAGGAGATAGAGCCTGGGTAAGATACTCTGTGGAAGAGTTGGCGCAGACCTGATGGACTGAATGGCCTTCTTCTGCGTTGTAGGAATTCTATGATTCCTTGAAGTGCGTTGACCATACATACAATCATCTCCCCCACCCTATCTCTGTAACCCCCCACATTTTCCATGGCTAATCCAACTAACCTACACATTTTGGGACACTAAGAGGCAATTTAGCATGGGCAATCTATATAACCTGCACATCTGGACTGTGGGAGGAAACTGGAGCACTCAGAGGAAACCCACGCAGACACAGGGAGCATGTACAAAAGCACACAAACAGTGATACAGTGCCAGAATTGAACCCGGGTCCCTGGCAGTATAAGGCAGCAGTGTTAACCATTGTGCCACCTTGCTGCCCATTAATGAGATAAATGACCTGCTTGACTGATGTTGATTGAGGAATAGATGCTGGCTAGGACACTGGAAGAATCCTATGCTCGTCTTCATAATAAGAACATAAGAACATAAGAAATAGGAGCAGGAGTAGGCCATCTGGCCCTTCGAGCCTGCCCCGCCATTCAATAAGATCACGGCTGATCTGTCATGGCTCAGTTCCACTTTCCGGCCCTCTCCCCATAACCCTTAATCCCCTCTCTTATCAAAAACCCATCAACCCGCTTCTTGAATATATTTAGCGAGGCAGCCTCCACCACTTCAACGGGTAGAGAATTCCAGAGATTCACCACCCTTTGAGTGAAGAAGTTCCTCCTCAACTCCGTTCTAAACCGCCCCCCCTTTACCTTGAGGCTGTGCCCCCTAGTCCTACTATCCTTTCTGAGCGGGAAGAGTCTCTCCACCTCTATCCTATCCATCCCATTCATCATCTTATACGTCTCAATGAGATCTCCCCTCATTCTTCTAAACTCTAACGAGTACAAGCCTAGTTTATTCAGCCTCTCCTCATAGCTCAACCCCCTCAACTCTGGCATCAGCCTAGTAAACCTCCTCTGCACTCCCTCCAAGGCCAAAATATCTTTGCGCAGGTGCGGCGCCCAAAACTGCACACAGTACTCCAGCTGCGGCCTCACCAATGCCCTATACAGCTGCAGCAAGACCTCCCTACTTTTATATTCAATCCCCCTCGCTATGAAGGCCAGCATCCCATTCGCCTTCCTGACCACCTGCTGCACCTGCAGGCTGGGTTTTTGCGACTTATGCACAAGGACCCCGAGGTCCCTCTGCACCGTCGCCTGCTGCAGTTTTTCGCCACGTAAGTAATAGTCCTTCCTACCATTCTTCCTACCAAAGTGGACCACCTCACACTTGCCAACATTAAATTCCATTTGCCATTTCCTGGCCCATTCGCCCAGCCTATCTAGATCCTTCTGCAGACTCTCCACACCCTCCGCACAATTTGCCGTTCCCCCAATCTTGGTGTCATCAGCAAATTTCGACACCCTACACTCGGTTCCCTCCTCCAGATCATCTATATAAATGGTAAAAAGCTGAGGCCCCAGCATAAGATCCATATCTCAACTAGGAATCAAAATTTTCAGAAAATGGAAGATGTAAAGAATGTTAACGAGAACAAGTTCAAGCTTGATAGGTTGTGGGTGGGCTATTTGAGCTGGGAAGTCATTGCAGTCCTATCCTGTAATGCTGCCAAATGCAAGCATTTGTTTGTACCTAATAGGGCAACTTACGAATGGCACAATTCCTCTATATGGTATTAAGGCCTTGCATCCAGAATGTTAACCTGTTTTAGGTTTTCACTGTCACTAATATTTTCTATTTTTAGTTTAATTTAGCTATCCAATGACAGGTTTTTTTGGTGCTTCTTACTTCAAATTACTGCTGAATTGTCCCACCGCGACAGCAGTCATGTTTCTAACATCAGCAGGATTTTTAGATGTCCCTACAGACGTACTTTGCCTTAAAATGAAGCAGGAACCCTTTAGTCTGAAGTAATTGCCTGTCAATGGCAATGTCTTGGTTAGTGGGAGGTACCCTTACAAAGCTTTAGCTATCCATCTCACCCCTTCTTTCCTCCTCGAATGCAGTGCACCGGTACATGAAGTTGTTGAAGTGGAGCAATCAGCACTTCATGAGTGAGTCATTCTGCAGTGATGTAAATATGTGGATACATATTACACATAACACAGATGTGGGCAACAATCTGTGAAAATCCTTTCTAAATTTCTTGAATATATCAACCATAGATTCTTTCCTCAGTATTAGAAACTAACACACAAAATAATGGTTAGTTTGGAAGTTTGCGCTGATGACAGGCATGGGTTGAAAAATTATTGGTAACCAAGTATCAATGTGTGTTTAAATACCAAATGTGTGCTTCTGGTTGAGTGTGGCTCCCTCTTGGCCTGCTGCACCCAGAACATAACCCTCTTGAATATTACCTAGACTTAGTTTACATTTCTACCTTCATACCTTGTGACACTAAATTCTTCCCCCAATCTCGCATATTCATAGTGATATGTTTCTACAAATGAACTACTTGTACCTTGCTCAACTGGTTTTGTGTTTTTGTCAATAGAGCTCCTGCATGTTTTTTCAACTATGAGATGGTTTTGCAACTGTGCTGATCTTGTCCTCATAATATCCTCATTATGGGTGGCATGGTGGCACAAGTGGTTAGCACTGCTGCTAAGGTGTGTGTTAGTGAGAAGTTAGTAAGTAAATAAGAAGCCATCTTACTCCACTAAGCACAGTGCCAGGGTCCCAAGTTCAGGTATTGGGTCATCTGTCTATGTGGAGTTTGCACTTCCACCCTGTGTCTGTGCGAGTTTCCTCTGGGTGCTCCGTTTCCTCCCAGAGTCCAAAGATGTGTGGGTTATGTTAATTGGCCATGCTAAATTGACCCTTAGTGTCAGGTAGTTAGCAGGGTTAATGTGTGGGTTTACAGGATTGTGGCTGGCACAGACTCGATGGACCAAATGGCCTTCTTCTCTGCTGTGGGGATTCAATGATACCCAGACATGGAGTTTTCGAAAGGGCAGTGTTTAGGAGTAGGAGCCTCTGATAAATTAGGAGCACAGAGGATAATTATAGCAGCTACCATAATTGAGATTTTCTTTTAGTCATTCACAGGCTGTGGGCATTTTGCCCATCCCTAATTGCCTTCAGAAGGTAGTGCTGAGCCGGCTTCTTAAACCATTTTAGTCTATATAGTACACCTACAGTACTGTTAGGTAGGGAATTCCAGGATTTAAATCCAGCAATGAAAAAGCAACAGTGACATATTTCCAAATCAAGGTGGTGTCTAACTAGGAGGGGGATGAAATAACTCAACATAGACCTGAGATCAAAACTGATAACTGTTTCGAACTGAACATCACAATAACTCTGAATGGGGAAGGGCATTTTTTGTTAAATAAAAGGAATATTAATGATTATGGCTTTGAGATCTTGTTGATATCATTTATCTAAGCGTACCTTAGTTATTTTATGCTTTTTATAAAAAGGAGATTTAGAAGATTTATATATTATGCAACTGTGTCTTCAAGTTAGGGTAAAACTGAAAGGGTTATGTGATGTGCACTGCATTCTGCCTAACAACAGACCTGAATGATGTGGCTGTTAAAGCTTAAAGAGAGGCTTGGATCTTTTCCCTAGAAAGAAGGTGTAAGGCGCTCACACTTAGGGACAATGGCTGAAGCATCTGCATTTACAGTAATAGATTGCTAGTCTTCAAAGCCCCTAAAAGGTATTGAGAGTGTTCTGCTTTAAACTATCCATTTACTTTCAAGATAAAAGAGGGTTAGAAACTAAGGAAGGATTATCATTTCTGCCTGGATACAAAGCCCATGTGATTCATGTTATTAGAGAGGAAGGGTTTCTAAGATATCCCTGAAAACTTACAGACACAGGCAGTCAGCCAGGATCTGGGAGAGAGAGAATAGCTGGAGTGCAAAAGTCTCTCTGTGGTCCATTGCCCAGAAAAGCAGATGGAAGCTCATGCTCAGATTGTGAAAACTAAATTTGTGAGGATTTGAAATGAGACTGGAAGATTCACATAGCTAACAGCAAGCAGTTAGGAACACAAATGGTATGTTGGCCTTCATTGCAAGAGGATTTATATTCAGAGCAGGGATGTCTTACTGCAAGAGCTTTATTGAGACCACACCTGGAGTAGTGTGTGCAGTTTTGATTGCCTTACCTAAGAAAGCATTTACTTATCATTGAGGGAGTGAAATGAAAGTGCACCAGACTGATTCCTGGGATGATAAGATTGTCAAATGAGGGGAGATTGGGTCAGCTAGGTCTGTACTCACTGGAGTTTTGAAGAATGAGAGGAGATCTCATTGAAGTATACAAAATTCTAATAGGGTTGAACAGACTGGATGCAGAGATGATGTTTCTCCTGACTTGGGAGATCTAGAAAAAGGGGGTCACGGTCTCAGGATATGGGGTAGGCCATTTAGAATGAAGAGAAATCTTTTCACTCAGAGAGTGGTGAACCTATGGAATTACCTACCTCAGAAGGCTGTGGAGGCCAAGTCACCCAGTGTATTTAGGGGAAAAAAATGGATTTATAGACACCAAAGGCATTAAGGGATATGAGGAGAGTGTGAGCTTGAGATAGGGAATCAGGCATGATCATGTTGAATGGGCAAGCAGGCTCGAAGGACCAAATGGTTTCTTCCTGCTGTTATTTTCTATGTTTCTATGTAATCTGAGGAGCTCTGGGTGGTTTGCCAAGGAAACCCTTCACTGTGAAAGACAGTTCTAGGGTTAACATTTACCAGGCTGGGAAAGAGCAAGAACAGAAGCAAAATGTCATGAACTAGGAATCATTTTGGCCAGGTTCTGGGAGAATTGAGTGTTAAGCAGGTACCTACGATTTTGTTTTAGTTATGTAAACAGTAAAAGAGGAAAGGGCTGTTCTTGCCATTTAAATAATAAATGGTCAATAGTGCTTCTATTGAAGAATACAAGTATTAAAACATGAAATCTTACTGTGTCATCGTTTCAGCTACCAAAGGAAAGTTCAAGTTTCTGTTTTTGAAAGATATCAGTCTCAAGAGTAATCCTAACATATTGTGCCAAACTACATCTCTGAGCTATGCCATGTTATAAAGACAAAACCAATGATTCTGTCTGCAATAAATATTTACGATCCCAAATGGTGGTGAGTTGAAAATTAAATACGTTACTGTTATTGTTTACAATTCTGAAGTTGACAAATTTGCATGCACCTGCACAGATTTGAAATGCATTTCTTGTTCCTAAAATTAAATTTATAATGGCAGAATCACAACTCAGATCCTTTTTTATTCATTCATGGGACATAGGCATTGCTGGCTGGCCAGCATTTATTGCCCATCCCTAGTTGCCCTTGAAAAGTGGCGGTGAGCTGCCTTCTTGAATTGATGTCATCCATGTTCTGTGGATTGACCCACAATGCCGTTAGGGAGGGAATTCCAGGATTTTGACCCTGCGGCTGTGAAGGAACGGCGATATATTTCCAAGTCAGGATGGTGAGAGGCTTGGAGGGGAAATTGCAACTGTGGTTTTCCAATTTAACTGCTGTCCTTGTCCTTCTAGATGGAAGTGGTCATGGGTTTGGTAGGTGATGTCTTAGGATCTTTGGTGAATTGCTGCAGTACATCTTGTAGATAGTACACACTGCTGCTATTGAGTGTTGGTGGTGGAGGGATTGAATGTTTGTAGATGTGATGCCAATCAAGCAGGCTGTTTTGTGCAGGATTGCGTCAAGCTTCTTGAGTCTTGTGAGTCGTGTCAAGCTTCTTGAGCACCAGGAGAGTCTTCTGCAAGCACTCAGAAAATAGTGGGAGCAGATAGCCATCATTGCCAATGTCAGCAAACCAGCCCTGATGGTCTCAACACAGTGCAGAAAAATGTTTAATGATCCGACATAACTGGTCAGATTTATTGAATGCATATTCAGGTATTATATCCTTACAATTAACCCCCGAATCCAATACTGTTCCATTCATCATCCCTCTTCACTCACCTATCAATATTCTGTGTCAAGAAAAGCTCATTTTTCAAGTTCATAGCCTACCTCAACCTCACACACACAGCACTATTATAAACCTCACATCCACATCTCTTCAGCTTGCGTACACTGCCAGCTGTTTAACAATGACAGGCATGGATGAGCTGCGGCAAGGTCAAAAGAGAGGATAACACACATGCCAGTTCCCTCGAAGGTGAGATCACAGATGAGTTCCACTGCAAAGTGCTGCGATAAGGACTTTGATATAAGCATTCTCATTGTCATATGTCGTGAACATAAGAACATAAGAAATAGGAGCAGGAGTAGGCCATCTAGCCCTTCGAGCCTGCCCCGCCATTCAATAAGATCATGGCTGATCTGTTGTGGCTCAGTTCCACATTCCCACCCTCACCCCATAACCCTTAATCCCCTCTCTTATCAAAAACCCATCAACCCGCGTCTTAAAAATATTTAGCGAGGTAGCCTCCACCACTTCAACGGGCAGAGAATTCCAGAGATTCACCACCCTTTGAGTGAAGAAGTTCTTCCTCAACTCCATTCTAAACCGCCCCCCCTTTATCTTGAGGCTGTGCCCCCTAGTCCTAGTGTCTTTTTTGAGCAGGAAGAGTCTCTCCACCTCTATCCTATCCATCCCATTCATCATCTTATACGTCTCAATGAGATCTCCCCTCATTCTTCTAAACTCTAACGAGTACAAGCCTAGTTTATTCAGCTTCTCCTCATAGCTCAAACCCCTCAACTCCGGCATCAGCCTAGTAAACCTCCTCTGCACTCCCTCCAAGGCCAAAATATCCTTGCATAAGTATGGCGCCAAAAACTGCACACAGTACTCCAGCTGCGGCCTCACCAATGCCCTATACAGCCGCAGCAAGACCTCCCTACTTTTATATTCAATCCCCCTCGCTAGGAAGGCCAGCATCCCATTCGCCTTCCTGACCACCTGCTGCACCTGTAGGCTGGGTTTTTGCGACTCATGCACAAGGACCCCGAGGTCCCTCTGCACCGTCGCCTGCTGCAGTTTTTCGCCACATAAGTGATAATCCTTCCTACCATTATTCCTACCAAAGTGGACCACCTCGCACTTGCCAACATTAAATTCCATTTGCCATTTCCTGGCCCATTCGCCCAGCCTATCTAGATCCTTCTGTAGACTCTCACCACCCTCCGCACAATTTGCCTTTCCTCCAATCTTGGTGTCATCAGCAAATTTTGACACCCTACACTCGGTTCCCTCCTCCAGATCATCTATATAAATGGAGGTGGCCTTCACGACATATGACAGCACAGAGTCCCTGAGAAGAGACTGAAAGCTAAGTTCTGCACACATGAGGACAGCCTCATCCAGGATCTTGGGTTCATGTCACACTATCTGTAACCCCCATGACTTGCCTGAACTTGCAACATCTCGCTTACTGTCCTGTCTGGAGACAATACACATCTCTTTAACCTATGCTTAATGCTATCTCCACTCACATTGTCTGCATTCCATAAACTGTGTGTGCCTTTATATGCCCTGTTTTGGATCAGACCTCTCCACTCACCTGATGAAGGAACAGCGTTCCAAAAGCTAGTGGTGTTTACTACCAAATAAACCTGATGGACTTTAACTTGGTCTTGTGAGACTTCTTACTGTATTTACCCCAGTCCAATGCCGGCATTTCCACATCATGATTACCATCTTTCTATGCCCAGAGCTCCTCAAGGGCACCTGAAAGGATATTTGCAGTCTCCCCAACTGAAAGCCATCAACCAATCTGCAGCCACTGAGCTGGCGCTGTGTAGGAGCACAAGGCTTGACAAAAGCACTTGCAAGACAGGCAGTAAGGCAAAACACAAGAATGATTCATCGGCTTTTGCACTGAATATTGGGTAGTTTGTTTGATAAAGTAGATTTGAAATGGTTGCTTTTTGGTGAGTTTTATTTCAGCATTGTGGCCAAGTGGACATTGTGATGGTCAGTAAGGGAAAGGGAAGGTCTGCAGAATGAAGGGGTGCATTGACTGGGACTGTAGTCAGATGAAGTGATCACAGGCAGCCCAAATGGCAAAAAAATTTACTGGTTGCGTCCTCCTTACCTCTTGGTCCTCCTCCTCCTTGTGTACAGGATACAGAGAAGCACAATGACTCAGGTGAGTACTGTGGATCTTCTGCAGAGTGGCTAAGACAGAAGTATGGCAGTGATCTACTTGATGTTGCTTCATGTAGGAGTACGCATTCTTCCCACATGTAGTTGGATTGTGCTCCAGTGTCATAAGCTTAGCAGATACCCTTTGGTTTGACGTGGCAGCTGAAATATTGAAGGACAGCTGCAGAATAGCAGGCGATCACATGCATGATGCACTGAGCATAGTCACACTGCGAATGCACATTTAGAGAGTGGAACCCTTTCTAGTCATGGGACATCTCTTTTAGGTGTGAAGCTTGTAAATCATTTTTATGTCTGCCTCTTGGTTAGGGAAAGGGTAATTAACCAGGGCAGCATGGTGGCACAGTGGACAGTGGTGCCACACAGCATCACTGCTGCTGCCTCACAGCACCAGGGACCCAGTTCAATTCCGGTCTCGGGTCACTAACTATGTGGAGTTTGCATATTCTCCCTGTGTCTGCGTGGGTTTCCTCTGGATGCTCCAGTTTCCTCCGGATGCTCCAGTTTCCTCCCACAGTCCAAAGATGTGCAGCTTAGGTTGATTGGTCATGCTAAATTGACCCCAGTGTCACAGGGATTAGCAGGGCAAATCTGTGGGGTTACAAGAATAAGGCCTGGGTGGGATTGTGGTCAGTGCAAACTTGATGGGCCAAATGGCTACCTTCTGTACTATTGGGATTCTATGATTCCAAGAATCCCAAATCAAATAGCCTGCTGTGTGTCAAGGTTCACACAGTATAATGGTCATTTATGTATGGTATGAACAACAATCAGAGCTCAGGGGAGCATTTTGGAGTGCAAACATAAGAACATAAGAACATAAGAAATAGGAGCAGGAGTAGGCCATCTGGCCCTTCGAGCCTGCCCCACCATTCAATAAGATCATGGCTGATCTGTCGTGGCTCAGTTCCACTTTCCGGCCCTCTCACCATAACCCTTAATCCCCTCTCTTACCAAAAACCCATCAACCCGCGTCTTAAAAATATTTAGCGAGGCAGCCTCCACCACTTCAACAGGTAGAGAATTCCAGAGATTCACCACCCTTTGAGTGAAGAAGTTCCTCCTCAACTCCGTTCTAAACCGCCCCCCCTTTATCTTGAGGCTGTGCCCCCTAGTCCTAGTGTCTTTTTTGAGCAGGAAGAGTCTCTCCACCTCTATCCTATCCATCCCATTCATCATCTTATACGTCTCAATGAGATCTCCCCTCATTCTTCTAAACTCCAACGAGTAAAAGCCTAGTTTATTCAGCCTCTCCTCATAGCTCAACCCCCTCAACTCTGGTATCAGCCTAGTAAACCTCCTCTGCACTCCCTCCAAGGCCAAAATATCTTTGCGCAGGTGCGGCGCCCAAAACTGCACACAGTACTCCAGCTGCGGCCTCACCAATGCCCTATACAGCTGCAGCAAGACCTCCCTACTTTTATATTCAATCCCCCTCGCTATGAAGGCCAGCATCCCATTTGCCTTCCTGACCACCTGCTGCACCTGCAAGCTGGGTTTTTGCGACTCATGCACAAGGACCCCGAGGTCCCTCTGCACCGTCGCCTGCTGCAGTTTTTCGCCACGTAAGTAATAGTCCTTCCTACCATTCTTCCTACCAAAGTGGACCACCTCACACTTGCCAACATTAAATTTAAAACATTAAAGTGGGGAAGAAAACTGGCAGGAGTAATGAAAGTTGTCATCCAATTACTAAATATCTACTGTTACTTGGCACACTGGGCAACAGAGCTTATATAATCTATTTCAACTTATTCTTGTGAATGTCTCGCTGTAAAAAATTAAAAAGAGGCTGCCCCTGGTTGCATGTGAGAAACTTTAGAAAAAATTCATAACTATGCATTGAACTGCCGAATACAATCACCAAACCTCTGATAAAATGTCTACAATCCCAAGCAATTTAAATGGAACTTGACATATTCTCACACACCATATAAAACAATAGCCCTGATCATTGGTCAAGTGGGATGACAACTATTTGGATCAATATCACTGGTGGATTGTTTTGTTATGTTGTACTTTTTAATTACATAGTATCAAAGTTAATCTAGTGATATGTAAATACAAATAAAAAAAATCAGATCTTTACAGCTGAAAGAATGTGTCCCTGTTATCAAGTTTATGCCTCTGTGTTCCACACCTTGTAATGCATGCTGTCCTTGAATACAGCATTGATAGGATTCTTGAAAAAATGAATCAAATGATTAAGTGTTGCCAATACACCAGGAGGGTCAATGTGCACCAGTCAATTGAATCATTGACTCAAGTGGAGTAAACAGAGGTTGTTGGATCACATTCAGATTACATTATGATCATTTGGACATATCACAATAACAAGCTTTCGTTGACATATTTTTAATGTTAAAAAAACATGGAGGAGTTTGACATTATAGAAGCAGAGGGTCAAAGAGGTTCCAGTTCTGTATTCTTAAATAAGCTTAAATAGCATGGGGGTAGGGAGTGGAAAAAGGAAGATAAGGGAAGATGTAATGGTTCAGGAACGTTCTATCACACCAGCGTGGCTAATTGCAAATCTGATGAAATGCAGAGTTGGAAAGGAATTTTATTAGACCAATTTACTCTGTTCAGATATAGGATGTCTGCTTAGTTCAACAAGTGTAAATCGCAACTATTCAGGAGGCCAATGTTTTATTTACTCATTAGTCACAAGTAAGACTTACATTAAATAGAGTTGAGGAGGAACTTCTTCTCTCAGAGGGTAGTGAATCTTTGGAACTCCCTGCCCATTGAAGCAGTGGAGGCTACCTCATTAAATGTGTTTAAGTCACAGGCAGATAGATTTCTGATCAATAAGGGAATTAAGAGTTATGGGGAGCAGGCAGGTAAGTGGAACTGAACCACTATCAGATCAGCCATGATCTTATTGAATGGCGGGGCAGGCTTGAGGGGCTACTTGGCCTACTTCTGCTCCTACTTCTTACGTTCTTATGTTTTTAACACTGCAATAAAGTTATTGTGAAATTCCCCTAGTCACCACACTCCACAGCACATTTGGGTAAATTCACCTAAATTCAGGCTGTGGGAGGTGACTCACGCAGACACAGGGAGAATGTGCAAGCTCCACACAGTCAGTAACCCAAGCTGGGAATTGAACCCAGATACCTGGCACTGAGGCAGCAGCGTTAACCACTGTGCCGCCCCACAAAAAATATGAACAGAAAGTTGAGATTTTCAATGATAATTTGAGAACTTTTCTCTGATGAATAAAAGAATTTCTAAAAATCCTGAATATCCTGTGAAGCCCTGGTGAGAGAATTTGTTGGATAGTGTCAATGGACTCAAAACATTGACTGTGTTTCTCTCTCACTCAGATCTGCTGAGTTTAGACAGCATTTTCTGTTTTTGTTTGGAATTTACTTTCAGCCATCCATATGACAAGGAAGATGGGTAAAGTTTTACATCAATCTGTCTCTGGATATTTGCCCACATTTTGATCACTGGTATTTAATCATGTGACCTTGACAGGCTGGTTGATATTTGCTAAATCATTGGAGGGCTCATGTGATTGATAAGCATGGCATCATTTAGACTGCTGAATTCACTAACTACTGTAATCTGCTTTTTTTTTGTTAATCCCGAAATTTCATTCCACTGATGGTTTGGTGAATAAATATACTGCTTTACTGTGATATGAAATCTCTGGTCTGTTTTGACTGAAGTGATCTCAGATGGGGTACCTTATGGTTCACTACCACAGAGGAGAAGAAACACAGCCAGGGTTCCGGTGATACTCTCTGTAGTTGATTAACCTGCACTCACCACCTGGTTTTATGTGAAAAGTGCTCATCTGGACAAAGCACTGAAAGACAACAAAGTATTTGAGGACTATTCATCCAGCAAATGTTACCAGCATTAGGAAAAAGAACTATAATTGTTTTAAATTCTTGGAGCCATAATCATACAGTGCAGAAGGAGGTCATTTGGCCCATTGAGTCTGCACCGACTACAATCCCACCCAGGCCCTATCCCATAACCCTAGCTAATCCCTCTGACACCAAGAGGCAATTTAGCATGGCCAATCCACCTAACCTGCACATCTTTGGACTGTGGGAGGAAACGGAAGCACCCGGCGGAAACCCACGCAGACATGGAACATAAGAACATAAGAAATAGGAGCAGGAGTAGGCCAACTAGCCCTTTGAGCCTGCCCCGCCATTCAATAAGATCATGGCTGATCTGTCTTGGCGCAGTTCCACCTTCCCGCCCTCTCCCCATAACCTGTAATCCCCTCTCTTATCAAAAACCCATCAACCCGCGTCTTAAAAATATTTAGCGAGGTAGCCTCCACCACTTCAACAGGCAGAGAATTCCAGAGATTCACCACCCTTTGAGTGAAGAAGTTCTTCCTCAACTCCGTTCTAAACCACCTCCCCTTTATCTTGAGGCTGTGCCCCTTAGTCCTACTGTCCTTTCTGAGCGGGAAGAGTCTCTCCACCTCTATCCTATCCATCCCATTCATCATCTTATAAGTCTCAATGAGATCTCCCCTCGTTCTTCTAAACTCTAACGAGTACAAGCCTAGTTTATTCAGCCTCTCCTCATAGCTCAACCCCCTCAACTCCGGCATCAGCCTAGTAAACCTTCTCTGCACTCCCTCCAAGGCCAAAATATCCTTGCGTAAGTACGGCGCCCAAAACTGCACACAGTACTCCAGCTGCGGCCTCACCAATGCCCTATACAGCCGCAGCAAGACCTCCCTACTTTTATATTCAATCCCCCTCGCTATGAAGGCCAGCATCCCATTAGCCTTCCTGACCACCTGCTGCACCTGCAAGCTGGGTTTTTGCGACTCATGCACAAGGACCCCGAGGTCCCTCTGCACCGTCGCCTGCTGCAGTTTTTCGCCACGCAAGTAATAGTCCTTCCTACCATTCTTCCTACCAAAGTGGACCACCTCGCACTTGCCAACATTAAATTCCATTTGCCAGTTCCTGGCCCATTCACCCAGCCTATCTAGATCCTTCTGCAGACTCTCCACACCCTCCGCACAATTTGCCGTTCCACCAATCTTGGTGTCATCAGCAAATTTCGACACCATACACTCGGTTCCCTCCTCCAGATCATCTATATAAATGGTAAATAGCTGAGGCCCCAGCACCGAGAGAACGTGCAAATCTCCACACAGACAGTGGCCGAGGCCAGGATTGAACCTGGGTCCCGGGTGCTGTGAAACAGCAGTGTTAACCCTGTGCCACCGTGCCGCCACATAACATATCATAATTAAAGATGTAATGATGAATAAGATTTTGAAAATGGAGCTAAGGACTTTGGAAGTTAGAAATTAATAATTAGTGCATCGTGTTGGGTAACCACTTATTAGCTACCTATGCTTCATTTAGTGTTTCCACTTTAGTCCTGTTAATTAATTGAAATAGTGAGCTTGTTAAATTCAGCAACCTGATATTATACTGAGCTTCAGCACTGTCACATAAAACAGCAGTACTTCATTCGGTTTAACTTTCAATGGCTTCCTAAAAATACTGAATTACAGAAGTAGTCACAAGTACGGCTTACATTAACACTGCCATGAAGTTACTGTTAAATTCCCCTAGTTGCCACACTTTGGCACCTGTTCAGGTCAATGCACCTAACCAGCACGTCTTTCAGACTGTGGGAGGAAACCGAAGCACCCAGGGGAAACACATGCAGACATGGAGATAACATACAGACTCCACACAGACAGTGACCCAAGCCAGAAATTGAACTCTGATCCCTGGTGCTGTGAGGCAGCAGTGCTAACCATTGTGCCACCTATGGGGGCTGCAAATTGACACGGCAGGGCTGTTTAGAAAGTCCACCCTGGCTGATTGCGTTTTGTCCATTCTGCTAGATCTCTGAAGAGTGCTGGGACATTTTCCACGAAATATGGCTAATTTTACCGAGGAGAAAAATCAGCACAGCATAGTTCAGATGGAACACAAATGTTCTAGTTAGTTTTTCTAATATCACATTACATGACAAACCAGCATGAGTCATTAGCAAAACTAGAAAAGCCTGGTCAAAATGAATTGCTACATTATTGTGTTAAGTTGAAAATAGCTGCACTACTACAAAAAAGCAAAGAATGATAATCTATATTCAACTTATCTAAGCTGAACCATCAAACACACCTCTCCATAAAAGCCAGCTGAATTAAATATCTCTCAATGTCTTTGCTTCAATTAGGTAACCTTGCAGATGATCCTGAATATTTTCATTTATTCACCAACTTAAATGTCTCTTTTCCCACTTCAATTTGAATCATTTCTCACCTTCCTCACTATTTCATGAGACTGTATTGTTGACATAAATCTCAGTTGTATCTGATTTTAGATGCCAAACAAGTGTGACTGTGCAGTCTCCAACTGGGATGGTTGCAGATGGAGCTACAACGGCCTTTTCTTAATTCTCCAACATGCACTCCTTACAAGAGAAATTCCCCAATTTGAAGTTTCAGATCAGTCTCAGTCCTTGTACATCGTGGGGAGTGAGAAAACTCTTACTTTGATCAGTTCAATCCTTAAGACAGTTCAGGCCTCTGAGACAGGTAGTAAAGCTATAAACTGCTGACAGGGAGCAGATTGGGGCTGGGGGAGGGGGCAATGGTCTAGAATCAGTTACTTCACACAACCCACAAACCCCTTCAAACAAAATAAACGGCCATGGTGTGGAGATGCTGATGTTGGACTGGAGTGGGTACTGTAAGAAGTCTCGCAAACCAGGTTAAAGTCCAACTGGTTTATTTGGAATCACTAGCTTTTGGACCACTGCTCCTTCATCAGGTGAGTGCCTCACCTGAGGGAGGAGCAGTGCTCCGAAAGCTCGTGAAAATAAATGGCAGCATGGTCGAATGGTTGCTATGCAGAGCACTATCCTGCCTTCTGTCAAAAAAAGCCATGGTGTGCAGATGCAAAGAAGAAATAGAACCAGAATTAAGAAGGAATAAAGTAATTTATTTTTTTTAATCAAAATTGGATACATTGTGAAACTGCATTCTGTTGCCTCCACCCTATAATTAAGAAATAAGTGAGAAGAACCCTGCCTGCAGAATCCAGTGGCAAGGCAAAGAGGAATACTGCAGCTTTAGTCAGTCTTTACAGGCCTTTGCAACCTGATCAATCAATAAGGCAAACATCAATGCAAAAAAATGGACCAGGTTCATTCAGTACAGTCCGACTTAACTCAGCTTTACAACTGTAAGATGACTACAATGATGCAAACTGTACAAATACCTTCTAGATCGAAGGGTTATAATATCTAGATTAAAAGTAAGAAATGCCACTAATTCTTTTAAAAGTTAAAGAATTATGATTAATTTTAAGTCAGGAAAAATAATGTTTCAATACAGTACTGTTGACCAACTGGAAAGGAATGTGAACTGAAACATAATTCAAAACGACAGTCAATAATTTGGAATGCTTCAGTGATTGAGTCACTTTAACAGTGTGTTAAATCAGCTGCCATTCAAGTTTCAGTCAGCGACAGCAAGTCAGTGCCTGTCAGGTCATCAGCATCCATAACATAATAAATTATACAAGATAAACCATGGAACTAGAGCCCATCCAAAAACAAAAGTTGATCATAATTCTTTATAAGAGGTACAGATTATGGCTAAAGTCGCATTTAGAAATTATTTTAGTGAATATTTGGTTTTATTGCAGGACAAAATCCAACCTCTTACATATATAAACATTAGGTCTTGGAGAAAATTTTAAAAGACTGCATTGACCCTTCTTCAGGAGGTAGGATATAATTCCAGCATCTGTACTCATAGGCTTTCCGGGTGGACTCCCCAAGCTCATGTTGAAAGTTTATTGGGATTCCCAGGCAAACATTTTTTTTAAATGGTAATTGTTGCTATTTCTTAAGGGGCTTCGCTGTGATCATACCAAAGCCAACAAAGTAAACGACAAAGAATTTCAGGGCCCGTAACCTTGTTCCCATAACCTGCTTTGCAACAATCCTGAAAGTGGCAGAGCAAACAGCCTGCTACATTATGGCAGTAGAAATCATTTCAGAAGTTGTCTGATCAGTATGAGAGAGAAAAAGAATTACCCAACCACACAACTTTCTCCAACATTCAAAATTGCTCAGGAAAACGGTTCCACCATCAGCCAGTTTCGCTGGTAAAAGATGGTAAATTATGGCATGGCATTGCACATTTACTTTGTGATTTAGGCACTCATTTGCTTATAATGCAGTCAGGTTATCAGGAGCATCAGTTATATACTACAAACTGGATAAAAATATTGGGGTTGGAGGGGACGGATGGAGATGGAAATTACTGCAGCCAGGTCCAGTTTAAATAATCTTTTTCCAGCTGAAAGATCCCAAAGCTCATTCACAGGTCTGCATCTGAGAACCAATAAATTCTGTATTTATTTTTTTTAAAACTAGCTGCTAAAGCAAATCACTACAATTTCCAAGTCTCAAGCTGCACAATATCTTAAGACATGGAAGCAGATTTTTAAATTACACATTCTCTCATCTCCCCGCCCACCGCTTAAGTAAAGTAAATGGGTTGTAGGGTACATTCCACCACTTCTGGGAATCATCCCAGGAAAATAGCACTTCAATGATTAAAGGGTCAGCAGCCAAGCTCAGTACTTGGAAAAATATATTGAACATTGCCAGCAGGACTTCATGTTAGAGATACGTTCTTTTGCCACTACTGAGATACTGAAGAATGAATTGGAGTGAGTCTTTGAGATAAGGTGCATTGTAAGGGTGACAAAAACCAAAACCAGCAATAACACAGTTTGGTCTACTACGTCTCAATGTCTAATAGCACATTTAGCCATATACATTTGAACTCGTGCCCTGAAATTCTGTAGTGATTCTCCCACAGTCTTGCCATTACTTAAGCAGAAGACTGCCGGAATCCCTAAGATAAAGGGGATAAACAACAAGCAGGTGGTGATCAGGAAAAGCCCCATGGAATCTCAAGCCCTGATCAAATATGTAACAGCAGTTATAGAAACATTAGCGAAGTCCTTCACTTAAGGTTGGTGCCAACTTCATTTTGAATCACAACTCGGAAAATTCAGAAAGCACAATGGCACAGCCATCATGGATGATTGTTAGCAGTAACATCGCAGGACACTGACGGCAGTCAGTGTCAAACCAACAATGTTACAAGCTCCACCAGTAACCCATCCAGACCTCACAACACCAACTATAAAAGGCAATGTTTCAGAAAGCAATGACACCTCCACCAATAATGGAAGAGGATGACCTGGGTGGAACAGACTTGTGATTCAGTGCCTCCAGATGAAATATGCACAAGAGAGAGCAGAATCATAAAGAATCAACGTAAGAGATGTACATTCAAGGCTCTTTGTGCTATACTTAAGATTTTGGCCACACCAGCCACCAAATCGGCAATTAAGTCATCGACTAAGTAACTAAAGCATTTTAAACATGCAGCAGGTGATGCAAGTCTCATTCCCTACTTTGGACTGTCACTTTTGAAACAGATACAGCAGCTAATTTTAAGGTTGGGTAACCATGGTTACCAGAATAGCAGCATACCAGTGATGGCAGCCACAGGTAAAACAACATTGCAGGTGTAATCCTGCCTGTGCACGGGTCCTGCGGAAACAGCTTAAAGCAGAGGAAGAGTCTGCACTAAGAACTGTCACTGCAGGCAAAGTACATTAGAGTTCCGTTCTCCAGGTCCATGGTTTGCTGCCTTACACTGAAATAAAGACTGAAAGAATAAATCAAAACTCATTTTAGAAATAAGCCCCAGTGATAATACATAATTATATATAAAAAAAACTGTTGGTTCTAAACAATGCACAGGCCACATCATTTTTTCCATGCAGGAATGCTAAGACTGATAAGAAGGCTCTGTTTATCTAAATATTGCACAGATTGAAAGTAAAGAATCACATAATCATGGGAAAATTCTCACATTATCAGCAACTACAAAACATAAAGAACCTCTATCTATAGTAGTCATGAGTTCATCTGTCTCCATGCGAGCAGTCTGTTAAGACAATTCCGTGATAGGAAGCCATGTTTTGGGATTCCCTTGTGCAAATAAGAAGGCATCATGCTGCATGAAGCATCCATTTTCCACACGAAACAACTTTTTTTGCTTTAGTGTTTTTCTTGCCTCAAGTCAAGTTTGGCAGCCAGAGTGAGTGGGATCTAAGCCATGAGCTTGGACTGGGATTCCATTTCCGCAGCTCGCTTCAGCGCTACATCCACCAGCAGTTGAAAGCCACTGAAATCTTGATTGAGGTCAGGAGGAGTGGGTGGAGGGGTGTTAAACAGTCCATTCTGAGGGGTTGGGTTTGACCCCATCTGAACTGCATCTTTGGAGCATCCGGGATTCGTATCCATTAAACCTGCACTGGACAAAAGATCCATTCCTTCCATGCTGGTGGGCGGGCAGTAGTGTAAAGGCACGTCATTCGGTGTGGAGACAGTAGTGTGACATATGACCGATGGTCTTGGCAGGAATCCACCTGCAGAAGAGATAGAACATGGAGAGGTCTCTCGATTTTCTGGGCTTGAGCTTGTAGATCCGAATGATCTTTCGTCAAGGTCTGGCACGTAGCTGTTAGAAGTCATTGAGGTGTGCTCCACACTCTTACTACCTCGGCGAGAGATTGTGAAATTGTTGGGGTCCTTGCCGTCCTTTCTCAGCATGTCTGGCAGAAGTCTTCGACGCGCGTTAATGAACCAGTTACAGACCTGGAATTTAGCAGGAAAGACGATCAGCATATGTACATCTTTTTATTCAACGATTTTAAAGTACTACCCCACAAGCATGGCCTGAATTCAAATCTAACCAATATCACAGCAATAATGCAAACTATATCAACACTGCATGAATCAGAAAGCAGATCATTTAAAAGTGACTAAAGAGTTAATGTGGTAATTCCCTATGAGTCAGCAAATTGGGTCATCTGCTGTTATTCTATCACTAACCATCATTCTTTTAAAGCATGGCGTCCCCCATTCACCCCAGAAACGGGCATGTAATTAAAATACAATGTGAGTCAAATTCAGCCCCATTAGTCTCCACATTTTAATATAGCAATGCTGCTGGAAACAGCTCCACCTATGGCACTGGTACCAAGAGATAAACAAGATCACAGGGATACCTACTCCAGGTGCTGTATCTATCTGCTGTCCCATGCTGCCAGTGCTAAAAAACTACTGCTGGATATCATCAGCCAAACTAAGCCAAATGATAAACATCAACTGTAAAGAATCTACATTACTTGCTTGTACAAAACTCCAACATTAGGGGATTCACAGTCAATGCTGCAATAATAAACAAATGCAAATATGGACTATATTGCACCTTTGTAATGTGACTGGTGGAACAATGTTCTCCTTTCCAACATCACAACAGACCACACTTTAAACAAAAGCATTACTTTGGCTGTAAAGCACTTGGAGACATCCAGTAGTAACGCGAAGCACCATACAAATGCAAGTCTTTCTCATATTGAACAGCCCTTCATGAATTTTGCTGGTCAATACACTGAGTACGGACTACTACGACACATCATAAGCACAGGAGATATGGGCCTTTTTTCCTGTATCTGAAAATGTTACACACAACCCAAGAGTGCACAATGCCAAAATGGCACCCAAAATAGCAAGACTATTAAAATCCATCCAAAAAGGTTTTCAGACTTCAATAGTAAGATTCAAAGGGAATTGGAAATTGAACTAACTAGATAGCCCTTTCAAGGAGCTGCCACAGACATAAAGAACAAAGAACAACCCAGCACGGGAAACAGGCCCTTCGACCCAACGAGCCCGCGCCGCCATTTCAACAAAGCATTTTCCTACACCTACCCTGCCCCTTGTGTATGTGAATGGTAACTGGTCTCCGGCTATGAAGTTAGATTTTATAACCCAGCATTGTTTAGCAATCAATTCTTTTTTCCAAATCTCCAAAATACACATTGCATAATTCTGCTTACACAAACGAAGATCTAAGAACATTAGAAATGGGAGCAGGAGTAGGCTTTTCAGACAATCAAGTCTGCTTCATCTTTCAATAAGATCATAGCTGATCTGATTGTGGCTTTAACTCCCCTTATCTTTTCTGCCCACAAATCCTAAACTCCCTGGTCGATCAGAAATCTTTCTAACTCGTCCTTAACTATATTCACTGGCCCAACCAAACTGAAATATATCAATGGAGGTATTAAGCAATATTAGCTTTATTGTAAAAAGCATCAAAAGACAAAAATTTCAATAAAAAAATCACTTTATATATTTGCAATGTAATATTTCCTCCTGCTGTGATCAATTGCTTGCTCTCATCTGTATTAATCAGGTGTATTCTGAAGAGTTGTTATGCAGTATGCCTTCAGAGAATATTTGGAATCAGATCACCCATACTCATCATTCAGCCATTTTTAAATAGGACATGTGAAACTGGTATTTGTTTTTTCATATGCTACTGTACATTGGAGAATCCAAATTGCCCAGAATCTGACCTCCACATGCAACATGATCCATTTAAATTACAGACCCTATATCACTGTACTGTCAAACCAGATCCACCTTAGGGAATGGTTTCACACAGGCATTAATTCAACTAGCCACTAAAAGCACTCCGTTCACTGGAAGTTTCAATAATCTATATTCAGCACTTTAAGATTCCAGTATAACAGAAGGACAGAAGACTTTTTTTTGCAGTCTTTGAGCTATTAAAAAATCATGCTCCTTTACCTTGGGCTCTGCTCAATAGAAACTCTTGGAGGTGGGGATGAGAGGTGAAGGCTCAGTAACAGCAGTGTTCAAGCAGAAACATGAGACCTTCAAGAGTCAAATCTTCCCCTCTTTACTGAATTAGCATTAGAAGACCAAAAGAAGGAGGCTTTTGTTTTCCCATACCTTATTCTGAGGACTCTGGAAGAAGTAGGAGGCATGAGTTTATTTATAGTATGATCCTGCAGCCAGTAACTGCTGTACAGCAGTACTGTGCCACAGAGGGCACAGTGTCAACATAGTGGCTACAGATACTGCAGGCTGCACTATACAATTCAGCTGGCAACATCATTTTAGTTGCATTCATGCATTACATGATAACCTGATCAAGATTAATGTTCACTGCCTAATTCAAAAATGCTGTAGGATTGATGCAATATTCTCAAATTAACCTCACTGCTACTACATTTTGTTTGGTAATTATGTAGTTCAAGTGCCTTTCTGCACAGGTCCACAAGGATAGTATAACAATGTTCTAATGCTTACTCTGGGTGTTTGTGGCTGAGGATCGCATTTCCTGCAAAATATTCAACAAAGTTTACTTTAGTAACATTGTTGCCCATATTATAAAGGAAATACATTTTTCATTTTAGTTTTTTTTGACCTCACCTGTAAATGTTGAAAATACACTTATAATAGATAATTTATTAAAGACTGTACACTTGGGAGAAGCTTCCTTATTGACTCACTGGGTTAAAAAAAAGTATTATCTAAAGTAAGAGGCATCATTGAAACCTTCATGTACCTTCATGGTCTATAAAGATTGTTGGAGTGGCAGATACTAATAGGTACCTTTTAAAAGCTTCAAGTTGATTTACCACGACTAGACTCTTATTTAAAATGTTTATGTTTGTGATAAATCCGGCTGCATTAACAAAACCACTCAAATATATCAAGGACTTTTTCCATGCACAAGAGAAAACAAACACATTCTAAATTGCTACTTGGACATGCTAGTGTATGGAAGAATTTTGTGTTCAATAACATGCAGCGTAGAAATTTGAGCAAAAGATTTCAGAAAGTTAACGTAATTTGTGCTCAGATTGCAAGTTATGCCCAAAGCAGAAACTCTACCTTATGATGTTTAAGACTTACCAAGACAGGTTTGTGACACATGAAAGAGCCTATAGTACTGACAACATATAATCTAGGTCAACATTTTGGTGTAGTGCTGGTGTATGGCTTTGACAGAAATGTTAAGCAGTCTTCACCTGTCCATTTAGAACATAAGAACATAAGAAATAGGAGCAGGAGTAGGCCATCTAGCCCTTCGAGCCTGCCCCGCCATTCAATAAGATCATGGCTGATCTGTTGTGGCTCAGTTCCACTTTCCCGCCCTCTCCCCATAACCCTTAATCCCCTCTCTTATCAAGAACCCATCAACCCGCTTCTTAAAAATATTTAGCGAGGCAGCCTCCACCACTTCAACGGGCAGAGAATTCCAGAGATTCACCACCCTTTGAGTGAAGAAGTTCCTCCTCAACTCCGTTCTAAACCGCCTCCCCTTTATCTTGAGGCTGTGCCCCCTAGTCCTACTGTCTTTTTTGAGCGGGAAGAGTCTCTCCACCTCTATCCTATCCATCCCATTCATCATCTTATACGTCTCAATGAGATCTCCCCTCATTCTTCTAAACTCTAACGAGTACAAGCCTAGTTTATTCAGCCTCTCCTCATAGCTCAATCCCCTCAACTCCGGTATCAGCCTAGTAAACCTCCTCTGCACTCCCTCCAGGGCCAAAATATCCTTGCGCAGGTGCAGCGCCCAAAACTGCACACAGTACTCCAGCTGCGGCCTCACCAATGCCCTATACAGCTGCAGCAAGACCTCCCTACTTTTATATTCAATCCCCCTTGCTATGAAGGCCAGCATCCCATTCGCCTTCCTGACCACCTGCTGCACCTGCAAGCTGGGTTTTTGCGACTCATGCACAAGGACCCCGAGGTCCCTCTGCACCGTCGCCTGCTGCAGTTTTTCGCCACGTAAGTAATAGTCCTTCCTACCATTCTTCCTACCAAAGTGGACCACCTCACACTTGCCAACATTAAATTCCATTTGCCATTTCCTGGCCCATTCGCCCAGCCTATCTAGATCCTTCTGCAGACTCTCCACACCCTTACGCGATGAATATGAAAGATTCCATGGCACTATTCAAAATTGAGCAGAATTGTTTCTTAGCCAACATTCCTCCTTCAACCAATACTATAGCAAATTGTCATTTATTCTGTTTACTAGTTGGGTCTTGCTATATTCTAATTAGCTATAGGTGCTGACTTACAACACTTACAAGGCAACCCCTAGTACTTCTGCCATGTTTGTTAAAATACTTACTTTCCTTCTCTGTATACTGCTTCAAGAAATTACACCTAACCAACATGCCTCAAGAAAATAACATTACACCAAACCAACATGACAGATTAACAATAGCATTTACCAGATCATTTTTAATTTCTCTTGACAAGTGCTTCGTTCATCTATACTTCAAGTTTGGACTGGGGTTGGCACAGTGATAAGTCCCAGAACACCAGGGTAAAGTCCTGGCAGAATGCCAGTCCTGACTCAACTGATGAAGGGGCAGCACTCCAAAAGCTCGTGATTCCAAATAAACCTGTTGGGATTTTAACCTGATGTTATGAGAATCTTACTGAAATCAGCCAGATTCTGCTTTACAAAGTAGTTTTATCATAGTAGAGAGAGGTTACTTCACAAGCTCCCATTATATCAGCAAAAGTGATTGAAAGCATATCAATAAAACTGGAAAGCTTGCATGGTGTCCAGCTGGTTTGTATACTGCATCACAGTGAATTCTGTATCACTGTATTAGACAGAATAACTCATTTACAAACAATTAAAATATTTAAGGAATCAATTTCACTGCATAATTTATTGGAAAGTACTTTAGATTGGTACTCCTAGCAGAAATAGGGCAGTTGGTCAGGGTTGTTGGAATACAACATCACAACATCAGGACATTGTTGCTGGAATTCCTCATAGCAAATTCCTTCACTCAACCACCTTCAGCTGCTTCATCAGTGAACTGTCCTGTTATAAGATCACAAGTGGGATTGTTCACTGAGGATTCCAGTGTTCAGCTCTATTCACAACTCTTCTGATAATGCAGCAGCCTTTATCAACTTACAGCAGGAAGTGAAATGAGCCACCTCTAGACTTTGGCTGACAAGAGTCAGGAATGTTCATGGTACCATCAGTGCTGATTTCCCTAACCAACATCAATGGGATGTGGATAAAAAGAGGTTACTGTTAACCACAATGTTAACTGAACAAGTTAGATCAACATTGTGGCAGAAAAGTCTGGCCATTCCCGGGTGTCTGAACTTCTGACCACCCAATACCTCTACACGGTCCAAAAAGGGTCTAGTCATGAGTGTGATAGAATAATAGAATACACGCTTGCGTGTACAATACTCAGCTGCATGCGGTTCCAGCAATAAAAGGTCACCACCATGGCCATCAATGGCATTATGCCAGAGCAACCTACAATCCTTACTTTGACAGTACCTTGCAGTCAAGCCTCCTCTGCTAACAAGAAGCACAAAAACAGCAACATCCCTTCAAGCCTTTAACAACCTAACTTGGACATATACCATAACTGCCACAATCTGAACAATACTTCTCACTGTATGTTAATACATGCAACAATAAATCAAATCAAATGTGGTACTATTTCAAAAGAACAAACACATGGCAAAGTGGGCAGATAGGTGACGGAAGAAGTTCAGTGCAAAGAAGTGTAAGCTGATGCTTCTTAGGAGGAAAGACATGGACAGACAAAATAAAATAAGGGGGATGTTCTTCTTAAGAAGTGGGAAGAGGTAATGCAGGAGCAGAGGGACCTGGATTTATATTTACATAAATCATTGATGGTGGCAAGACAGGTGGAGAGAGCAGTTAATATAGCATATGGTATTCTGGGTTTTAATAATGGTCTAGAGTACAAGAGCAAGGAGGTTATGCTAAACTAGTTTGACATTGGTCTGTCCTCAGCCAATGTATTATGTACAGTTCTGCGTGCATCCATCCACGCAGAGATTGGGACAGTTCTCTTTGGAGTGAAGAAGGCCAAGAGAAGATTTTGTAGAGATGTTCTGAATCATGAAGAGTCTGGACAGATAGGGAGAAACTGTTCCCGCTCATAAAAGGATCAACGATAGCACACAGATTTAAAGTGATTTGCAAAAGAAGTAAATGTGACATGAGAAAGAACTGTCACATAGCAAGTAATTCGGGTCTAGAATGGACTGCCTGGCAGTGTGGTGGAGACAGGTTCAATCAAAGGACATTAGATGATTATTTGAAAAGAAACAACGTGCAGGGTTACAGGGAAAGACAGAAGAATAGCACTAAGTCATTATTTTCATTTGGAGAGTTGATGCAGACATGATGGGCCGAATGGCCACCTTTCGCACTGTAACACTTCTGTAATTGTGATTATCACCATTAAAGGTTCAGTAGTTGAAGGCCCAACACTACCTTTTCAGGGGCTGAAAGCATGTAGGAATCATAAGCCATTCAGCCATTGAACCTTCTCCACCTTTCAATTAGATCATGGTTGATCAGCTACCTCAATGCCCACTCTCTCCATATCCCTCGATGTCATTAATCTCCAAAAATTATAGAATTCCTACAGTGCAGAAGGAAGCCGTTCAGCCCATTAAGTCTGTACCAACTCTCTGATAGAGTATCTTTACTCAAGCCCTCTTCCCATAACTCCACACAAGTATAGCTCAGATGGCTGATCCTTCTAAACTGTACATCTTGGGACACTAAGGGGCAACTTAGCACAGCCAATCCACCTAACCTGCACATCTTTGGACTGTAGGAGATGCTCCATTTTATTAGTCTATGTGGGATCTTATCAAAAGCCTTCTGAAAATTAAAAAACATCACATCCATTGGTCTCCTTTAGCTATGCTACAAGTACAACAACAAGTTTATCAAACATTTTTAAATCATAGGTCCATGTTGACTCTGTACAATGTTACCTTTTCTCCTAAATGGTCAACTATGATATTCTTTGTAAGATTCTAACATTTTCCCTACTGCTGATGTCAAGCCAACAGGTCTGTACTTCTCCATTCTCCCTCTCTGTTCTGAAATAGCAGAGTTACATTAGCTATTTTCCAATGCACAGGATCCTTTATGGAATCTGTAGAATTTTGGAAAGACTGTCCACCTTCTTCAACACTCTGGGATGAAGTTCATCTGATGCAGGGGATTTATCATCCTTCAATCCAGTTAACCTTTCAAGTCCTACCACCGTACTAATACTAATTTATTTTAGTACCTCAGTTTCACAAGTCCTTTGTTGGTCTAGTATTTCTGGGAGATTTTCTGTATATGCTTCTGTGAAGACAAGTTTCTCTGCCATTTCCCTGGTCCCCACTATAAATTCTCCTGCCCCCACGTGTAGGTGGCACAGTGGTTAGCACTGCTGCCTCACAACACTTAGGGACCTGGGTTTGATTCCTGGCTTGGGTCACTGTCTGTGTGGAGTTTGCATGTCCTCGTGTGTCTGTGTGGTTTTCCTCTGGGTGCTCTGGTTTCCTCCCACAGTCCAAAGATGTATTGGTTAGGTGCATCGGCCTTGCAAAATTGCCCCTCAGTGTACCCCAACAGTGGTGACTAAGGGATTTTTCATAGTAATTTCATTGCAGTGTTGAAGTAAGCCTACTTGTGACTAAATTAAATTTTAATGGGACCACATTTGTTCTAGATAATCTTCTCCTTTTCACATGCTAAAAAAGGTTTTTACAGTCTGCCTTTATGTTCATGTTCTCCTTCCCCTTTCTCAACTTCTTGGTTTTC
Organism: Carcharhinus amblyrhynchos; assembly: GCF_965287045.1. Taxonomy (NCBI): domain Eukaryota; kingdom Metazoa; phylum Chordata; class Chondrichthyes; order Carcharhiniformes; family Carcharhinidae; genus Carcharhinus; species Carcharhinus amblyrhynchos. The sequence goes on along the minus strand of NC_137331.1, from coordinate 79,260,232 downwards.
CTTTGTGACCTTGCCCAGAATGGTGACAAACTGAGAAACATTTGTAAAATAAAACTGCCACAAACAATTCATTCTCCTGCAGCTTGGTTAGGGGTTGGATCCACATAAAGTGAGAGATCAGATATTCTGGCAATTTATAAATGTCCGTCCCCTCTCTGGATACTGTATAATTGCGATTAGTGAGGGAGTCAAGTATAACACAGCAGTTAACTAATGTCATTTAGTAGACAGTAAACATCGCGTCAGTGACACTGCGTAAGACCATCCAGAAATACTTTCGAAATCCAAGAAAATAGTAAAACAAAGACTGACTGCAAGTTTCAGGGGGTGAAGAGAAAATGTGATCTCATCTGTAACAGTGAATTTCAAGCCTTCAAACCTGCAATGATCTCTCAGCCTCCTGTCTTAGATTATTTCGTACACAGGCCACTACTGCAATTCCAATCACTACTAGCAGCTGACATCAACAATTTCTAGAATAGTAACTCCGGCATTGGGTGAATAGAACAATTGTATGATGTAGCCCAACTATTCATCGTCATTAGCTAGGATGGGTACATGACATTCATATACAGATTTACCCGTTGCGTGTTATATTAACAAGTGTTGGTTGGAAGCTTTTACGGTAGTCTGATCACCCAGTGACTATCAGCAGCAGGCTGTGCCCTGAAATGAAATGTTTAGCCGCACTCACCTGCAGTACAGAGAGCTGTGCCTGCCTCGACAGCTGGGTCTTCTCCTGTTCAGAGGGATAGGCTTTGTAGCGGTGTTCGTACAGCCAGTCCCGCAGGATCCGCACCGACTCCTTGGGCAGGTTCCCCCGTCTCCTCCGCTTGCCTCCATGAGACAGGTCAAGGGGTACCTCCAGACTGTCGTCGTCTTCAGTCTCGCTGCCGCATACCGGGCCCATCGCTGCGAATGGAGACAGAGAAAGAGAGGTGATATGAGGACGCTCGTCTGAATGGAGAAATCCCTCAGCAAAAACCTTGCAACAACTGCCCGGGCACGTAAACCCTTAACACATTCACTGCCTCTCTGTCAGCTTAGTGCCTTACACTCCAGCTCCAGCCCTGCTTAACTCTGGCAGTCATGTGGCTCATTCTGAAATATATCAAATCTTTCATTTCTCCAACTTTTCCCATCGCAAGGAATGTTATCTCAATGTAGCCCAATAAATAATCTTTGATTTGAGTTTCCTGGCAGGATCTGATCACTAATCTACTGGGTTGCACAGTTATTTTTAGTTGGAATACCAAACAAAAATATATTATACAATTCATATTTGGATGAAGGGGGGGAGACTAACAAGTCCCGAATTTGCCCATGACCCCAAGAAGCTGTCCTCATTAACCTCGAGATTTTTCAAATCACCCGGCCCCTTCTCAGGCAAAACTCCTCTAAAAAAAACCCTCTGCCCCCGCTCAGGGAAACCTCTGGTTGGCTGATTTTGAATTTATAAAGCTGCTCGGCCTGTCAGTTTGTAAAGTGATACCTGCTCCTTGCCAGCAGCCATTATCCCACTGACCCAGAACAAAAGAACAGAGAGAATCAGGCCAAAAGAACTGAAGGAGCGCTCCTCCACTCCGCTTCTAACACCCAAGTCCCCCTCTCCCCACCCCTTTCCTCCCCAAAAAAGAAAGTTTAACCACATCAGCTCACTAGCTTTTACATCTCATATTCTGTCTGATGTGCTGGATCTGAAAAAAAATCAAACATTTTATCCTCCTTCAAACACGTGCTGCTAACTTGGTGTCTTTCATTAAATTTAAACATGAAATATTCACAAAGCAACATCCATGCTGACTTGGGAGGCTGCCCCCTCTGGTTTGCCATGGTGATAAATTATTACAACTGTGTTTTCTTTGTAAAAAAGAAGTTTGATCTTCCTCGACACACTTTTTATTTGGAAGAAAATCCACATCAATGGGATTTGAAATGGCCTCACCCAGCACGTTGTAAAACGATAACATTGTTTTTTTTTCAAAAAAATACTACATTATTATCTGGAAATGAGAACAAAGATAGTGCACAGTGGAACCTGTCACAAACATTCTTCCACTTGGCTATAGTTCAAGCCTGAGGAAGGGGGGAGGGAGGGAGTGAAGAATTTCACATTCCAGCATATTCCAAACAGTGAAAACATCCAACAGCTAATCCGCAAGAAAACTAACACAATGTAGCCGCTGCTCCTCACACAAGAATGGTAACTCATTACTTGGCGGTATTGTGTCCTCTGAGATCCCAAGTGTTGCGACGTTAATGGACGGCAAAACATAAAAGTACGTTCTGCACGGCTGACTGTTTAATAAGTGGAAGTTTTACCCTGCCAACAGAAAATAACCGCCTCTGTAAATCATTCTGCACATTCCGCCCACCCAGCATAGTTTTTTTTTAAAGTTTAACATTTTGTTTTAAGTTTCTGGGTTACGGGGGGTGGGGGAGGCGGGAGTTGATGAGTAAGTGTGTTATGAGTTCACTCTGCTTTACAACAAATCAATAGGAAATCCCCCAGAGGCTCAGGATCCATTGTATTCAATTTCACTTCTCAGAAACTATTTCCCAAAGACAGGACAATTGAACTCTCCCCCAACTTTAAAACACTGTCCTCAAGAAACTGGGAAATGGATCTGGAAACTTCTGCGCAAAGAAATGTGAGGTTTTCCTCGCAGGGGGAGGGAGAGAGAGAGAAACACGTTTCCACGAGGTGAGAGCCCAAACAAAGCCTTTAAACTTTCAGAGCCTTTCCCCTTCCCAAAAAAAGTGGCGCTTGTCTTTTTCCTCTCAGCTGCCAATCGATCGCGCCCATCCTCTCCCCCGTGCCATAAGATTTTTAAAATGTATAAATATATGCATGTAAATAAAACGCCAAATTCAGAGAACAAAGAAGAAACAAAATCCAGACAGAAAACGCAAGAGTCAAGAAGGCCACTCACTGAGCACGATTTGACAACGTGCCAGCAGCATGGAGGAAGCAACAACTGCCTGTGCCTACCTTTCTTAGCTTTCATCTTGCTCCAGAAATGTGTCTCCAGGCACTCCAGCGAGATTCACCAGGGAGGGAGGGAGGGGGAAGGGGAGGGTGGCGGGGGAAAGGAAACGACGAAGAAAATCAAAACAAATCTTTCCGACTATGTTTCCAGAGGGGGGAAAAAAGCAGCCAGCCTAGAAGAGGAAAGTTTTTTTTGTGTGTGTATATATAGATACAAAGGCTAGCTGAGTAGTTGTGGCAGCATGGACTGCAGTAGTTGCGAGAAGCACGGTGGCTGGGGGGTGGGGGTGATTTACTCCCTTTGCTCTGCCTCTTTTGCCCCCTCCTACTCCTCCTCCTCAACGTGTCGTTCGCTGGAGGATTCAAACAAAAGGTAAACACATCACTGCTACCTGGCGCTCGGAACTGCTTAGGGAAGGGATCGCCTGCCTCTGTGTGTCTGCTCGGGAGCTGACAGCTCTCACTGACAGCTGCTGCCTCAGTACTTGTGACCCGCCCCTAAACCCACTGAGAGGGAGGGAGAACAGAAAGAGAGAAAAAAATCCCTCCTCTGACATCACCACAAACCCATTCAAAAAAAAGTTTAATATTTGCATACAGCCAGGAAGGAGAATCCAATCCAGACTTTTATAAAGTTTGTAAAAAAAATACATATATGTATATAAAGGAGAAATGTGACACTCAGTGCTTGGTCGTTTCTGGAGCTCGTTAGAAGTGAATCAAATGAAACAGTTTATGATTGAAGTGCTTGTTGTTTCTTTGTGCTTTGCTGTTGGTTAATATCCGGTGAAAGCAATGTGGCGAGACGCTTTGATGACGGTTGGCAGACCTCCCCCCTTGCAGCAATGAAAAGAGATCAGCTTTCTTAAAAAAATAAAAGAAAACAACTGTTTTATTTTAAGTGGCTGGGTTAAACATTAAACTTTGTGGCACAGCCAGTGATTTTATGGTTTTAATTTGAGAAATAAGTTGGTGTTTTAAGTTTGGAGCACGTATTTTTTTTGCTTCACTTCCGCACTGGGCAAGCTCCTTTGTTTCCACATGTTTGCCTGGCTGCTGCGTGTACTTTGTGGGTGCCGCTGATCCACCGGTTTATTCGAAATAGTTTGCAAACTTTTTTTTGTCAATTGAAACTTCCACGCACAGAATGGATGAACGACACCCACCACTGAAGTTTCAGCGAATGTCCGAACCTTGCTTTAATTTTCAGCGCGAAGTAATTTTTAAAGCGTGCTAGTTGTCTAAGAACACGGTTGTGTTTGGAAACCATAGCAGAATCACACTACACTCAGAGAGAGAGAGGGGGAAGGGTGAATCCATCTGTTTGTCAATAAAAATGTCCTCGGCTCCACACATTCAACAATGGATTCTAGATAGTTATTTATTGTGTGCCCTTCCTCAGGAAGTCATTTATCCACTCAACAACTTTTAAAAAATGTTACCCAAGACAGCATTTTAGGTTCCAAACAAATCTTCGTTAATTACTTTTCCTTTTCCTTTTCGAGGACGCATTAAGATTTTGAAAACATTAATTCAAAACCATGCTGTATTTTTTCCCCTGACCCACCGATTGATTTGAACTGATTTCCCGACAGTGTGGGAGGGGAGGGGAGAGAGATTTGTTTATAAAAGGGTTATCATTTTAACCGCAACTGTTCAACACGGTTTGCATTAATCAATTAGGTCATTTGTGACTGAACGACTTCTGGATGGTTCCTTGTTACCCTGACTCAGGTTGTAAAGATGTGCGAATGCCCAGGGCCCCGGCAGTGAGGTGCTTGATTCCATTGTTCTGGGAAAACGAGATTGTTTTCAACAATTGTCACACCTTCATCGGTGGCTCTCAAACGGAATGAGAGCTGTTAACACGTTACTGTTAGACCAATTGTACTGCCACGGCGTCGCTTATTTAAGCATTCTCTTGGCAAACATTTCAAAGTAACATTCAAAAAAATGCACTGCGCGGTTTGACACTAGATCAAACAGGTCAAAGAATCTCAGCTTTCATTCAGATGTCTTTTCTCGGAGAGTCACAATTAGTTTGAATGTTGAAGGGATTTTTTTTATTGCCACCATCCCTACTTCTAATCCCTGTTTAAGATTATTTGGCAAACTGCTAGTAACCCAGGATGTGGAGATGTGGATGAGAATCCCATTCTGTAGTAACCCAGGAACCAGAGCAAAACAAGAATGTTTCCAAGATGAAAGATCTAGTAAGAGGATAATAATCAAAATTGATCATTGAAGACAAAATCCTAACATTGCCATCTGAAAACGTTATTTTATTACAGCTCATTTGGGGAAATAAACTTTGGGATACTAAATGTTTAAATATTTCAAAGGAAACTAGTTATCCTTACATAACAATAAATAAAACACCACAGATGTTGGAAGTCTGAATTTAGAACAAGAAATGTTGAGGGGAAAATTTACTCAGCATATCTGGCAGCATCTGTGGAGACAGACAAAGAGTGTTAACTAAAATGACCTGTCCACTCATTTAGATACATTACGTTTGTCACTATCATTTATTTTGAGATGTGTCAAAGACTTGATTAAAGTACTTAAGGTTTGGAGGGGTGGGATCACGAAAAACATTGACAGTGTATAGTTACTTCATTATGTTCTTATGTTCATAGAATCCTACTGTTCAGAAGGAAGCCATTCAGCCCATCAAGTCTGCACCAATCAAGTCCCACCCAGATCCTGTTCCCATAACCCCACATAATTTACACTGCTAATCCCTCTGACACTACGGTCAATTTAGCATAGCTAATCAACCTAACCCGCTCATTTTTGGCCTGTGGGTGAGCCCTGTATACCAGGCAGGTATCAGACTCAATATTGTGTGGTTCTGCTGAGTTGAAACATCAGCGTGAGCACTACAGTTAATCTCAGCAATAGGATTGCCAACTCTCATTGAATGTAGTCCAACAGGTTTTATTATAAACACCTAACTCCAACTTTGTTTCTTCAGAACTTGCAGATAGCTGTTAATATTTTGCTGATATGGGCTGTATTCAGAACTGTGCAATTCTCCTATTGAGAGATGGGTTAATTGGGAGTATAGGTTAAGGGACAATCTTGAAGCACCTTCATAGATGAAATCATTCAGTCCTGTCCTTAGTCACAAACAATTACTTCCTCATTTGAGTAGTGATCCTCCTTCTCATTGTTGTGCATTTGCTTTTTTTAAATTCATTCAAGGGATGTGGGCTTTGCTAGCTAAGAAAGCATTCATTGCCCATTCCCCAGTGGGCAATGAGAAGGTGGTGATGAGCTGCCTTGAACCACTGCAGTTCATGTGTTACGGGTAGACCCTTAGTGCTGTTAGCAAGGGAGTTCCAGGATTTTCACTCAATGACAGTGAAGGAATGGTGATATATTTCCAAGTTAGTGGCTTGGAAGGGTTCTTCCAGGTGATAGTGTTCCCATGTATCTCCTGCCTGTGTCCTTCTATATCAGTGATAGGCAACCTGCAGCCTGGGGGCCACATGTGGCCCATCTGGGTTGTGAGTGTGGTCAATAAGACATTCTGTTGACTGTTGCCCATGCAGTGTTGCAACATTCTGCTGACTTCTGTCTGCATAATTTTTTTTCCTACTGGTATGACTGAAGTGATATGCACGTAAAGCAAGGGCAAATGCTGATTGCACACGTTGTCTGTAGGAACCATATTCCGCACCCCCCCGCACCCCCCAGCCCAACCCACATCCAAGTGTAAATATATCTTTTGATTTTAGTATTTAAAATTGATAATAGTTCTATTAATATATAAATAATTAAGAATTTTCTATAACTTGTTATGAAATATTTGGCATGTATTAAATGTATTTAATCTTATTCATTGGGTCATGGTTCGTGAACAAGCATGATTTCAACTTGAGGGAGGGCCACTGAGATAAAAGAGAGCCTCTCATGTGGCTCATTCACGAACCTATGTTGCCCGTCACTATTCTAGATGGTAGTGGTCATGCATTTGGAAAGTTCTGTCTCAAGAACAGCTTTTTCTCTGCAGCTATCAGACATTTGAATGGACCTATCACATATTAAGCTGATTTTTCCCTTGACCCTATCTGTAACTGCAACACTATATTCTGCACCCTCTCTTTTCCTTCTCCCCATGTACTCTCTGAACGGTTTGTTTTATCAGTATAGCTTCAAGAAACAATACTTTTCACTGCATCCTAATATGTATGACAATAATAAATCAAATCAAATCAAGTCAATCGTACAAATAATAAAAATGCTGTCCTGGCCAGCAATTCCTGCATCCTGGGGAAATTTTAAAAAATGAAGTCCTCTTGGAAAATCAAACTCTGGTTCAGCTCCAAGATCTGGTTTGCTGTCTTACTGTTACCCCCAAACAGCACTTGCCCTGGAAAATTAATCCTATTTCTTTGTTACTTAGAAAATTTGTGTTGATTCAATTTGGATTATTAACTAGCATCATGCACTAACTGCCTTGTCATTTGTGTCCTCGGTACATCCATTTTCATAGAATATATTACCAAACTCAATGGCCCCTGTCCAGTAATGCATTTGCTTATATCAAGAAATTGGTGTGTGGTCCAAAACAGACTGTTTCAATGCTGCTCCATTGAAAAGCAAACAGCCTAACCCATCCCTGAATGTTATCCAGTTATAGTTGCTGGGTGTAGTTTCTTGTGAGCGTGAAATGATGATGGATTTGGGTTCAAATTTGCAGATCGTACAGTTAAATGACTGTGTTGGACAAGGATCATGCTCTTGGCTCACTTGGATAAGATATCATAGGACAAGGGGCATATGTCGGAGCTTGAAGTTGCAGCATAAAAAAGGCCATTTGGCCCACCCAATCCATGTCAGCATCTGCAAGCAAGCAAATCATTTTTGGTTACGTTTCAAAAAATATGTGCCACGGGACTGAGATAAGGAGAAATTTCTTCACCCAGAGAATAAAGTTGCCATTGTCCCAGATTACCATAGGTTGCTCTCTCCTTTGAGGGGAAGACTGACTTGTGATTATTTAACCTGAGGATCACTACAGCTCATGCATGGAGCAAGGTTGATAAACCTGTGGAATTCGTAAGAACATAAGAACTAGGAGCAGAGTAGGCCATTTGGCTCCTCGAGCCTGCTCCACCATTCAATAAGATCATGGCTGATCTTTTCATGGACTCAGCTCCACTTATCCGCCTGCTCACCATGACCCTTAATTCCTTTACTGTTCAAAAATCTATCTATCTTTGCTTTAAAAACATTAACAAAGTAGCCTCAACTGCTTCACTGGGCAGGGAATTCCACAGATTCATAATCCGTCGTATGAAGAATTCCCTCCTCAACTCAGTCCTAAATCTGCTCCCCCTTTTTGGAGGCTATACCCCCTAGTTCTAGTTTCACCCACCAGTGGAAGCATTCTACCTGCTTCTGTCTCATCTATACCCTTCATAATATTATATGTTTCTATAAGATCTCCCCTCATTCTGCTGAATTCCAATGAGTGCAGTCCCAGTCTATTTAGTCTGTCCTTATAAGCCAACACTCTCAAGTCCAGAGTCAATCTAGCAAATTTCCTTTGCACCGCTTCCAGTGCCAGTATATCCTTTCTCATGTAAAGAGACCAAAACTATACACAGTACTCCAGGTGTAGCCTCACCAGCATCTGAGACAGCTGCAATATAAGCACCCTGTTTTTAAACTCCATTCCTCTAGCAATGAAGGACGAAATTCAATTTGCCTTCTTAATTACCTGCTGCACCTGCAAACCAACCTTTTGTGATTCATGCATAAGGATACCCTCTGCAAAGCAAAATGTTGCAATGTTTTGTGATATATATAAATGCTGTTTGTGATATATATAAATGATTTGGAAGAAGATGTAGCTGGTGTGATCAATAAGTTTGCGGACAACACAAAGATTACTGGAGTTGTGGATAGTGATGAACATTGTCAGAGAACACAGCAGGATACAGATAGGCTGGAAAATTGGGTGGAGAAATGGCAGATGGAATTTAATCCAGTTAAATGTGAAGTGATGCATTTCAGTAGATCTAATGTAGGGCGGATCTATGCAATAAATGGCAGAATGATCAGGAGTATAGACACCCAGAGGTATCTGGGTGTGCAAGTCCACAGATCCGTAAAGGTGGCAGCACAGGTGGAGAGGGTGGTGAAGAAGGCATTTGGCAGGCTTGCCTTTATTGCACGGGACATAGAGTATAAAAGTTGGCATATGATGTTGCAGCTATATAGAATGTTGGTTAGGCCACATTTGGAATACTGTGTCCAGTTCTGGTTGCCACACTACCAGAAGGAGTGGAGGCTTTGGAGAGAGTACAGAAAAGGGTTACCAGGATGTTGCCTGGTATGGAGGGTCTTAGCCATGAGGAGTGATTGGGTAAACTGGGATTGTTCTCCCTGGAAAGACGGAGGACGAGGGGTGAACTAATAGAGGTGTATAAAATTATGAAGGGCATAGATAGGGTGAACAGTGGGAAGCTTTTTTCCAGGTCGGAGGTGACGAACACAAGGGGTCAACAAGTTCAAGGTGAGGGGGGCAAGGTTCAACACAGATGTCAGGGGGACATATTTTACACAGAGGGTGGTGGGGGCCTGGAACGCACTGCCAAGCAAGGTGGTTGTGGCAGACACACTGGGATCGTTTAAGACTTATCTAGATAGCCACATGAACAGACTGGAAATAGAGGGATACAAACAAATGATCTAGTTGGCGCATGAACAGCGCAGGCTTGGAGGGCTGAAGGGCCTGTTCCTGTGCTGTATTGTTCTTTGTTCTTTTGTTCTTTGTTCTTTGTTTTACCATTTAAATAATAATCAATTTTGCTGTTATTCCAACCAAAATGGATGACCTCACATTTACCAACATTGTACTCCATCTTCCAGACCCTTGCCCATTTAAACTATTTATATCTTTTTGCAGATGTTCAGTGTCCTCTGCACACTTTGCTCTACCACTGACCTTAGTGTCATCTGTGAATTTAGACACACTACACTTGGTCCCCGACTCCAAATCATCCATGTAAATTGTAAACAATTGCGGTCAACATTGATCCCTGAGGCACACCACTAGTTGCTGATCGCCAACTAGGAAAACACCCATTTATCCCCATTCTTTGCTTTCTGTTAGTTAACCAATCCTCTATCCATGCTAATGCATTACCTGTAATGCCGTGCAACTTTATCTTATACAGCAGCCTTTTGTGTGGCGCCTTGTCAAATGCCTTCTGGAATTTCAGATACACCACATCCACCAGTTCCCCATTGTCCACTGCATTGATAATGTCCTCCAAAAATTCCACTAAATTAGGTAAACATGACCTGCCTTTCATGAACTCATGCTGTGTGTTCCCAATGGGACAATTTCTATCCAGATATCTCGCTATTTCTTCCTTGATGATAGATTCAAGCATTTTCCTCACTACAGAAGTTAAACTAATGGACCTATAGTTACCTGCCTTTTGTCTATCTCCTTTTTTACATGGTGGCATCATATTTGCAGTTTTCCAGTCTGCATGAACCACCCCAGAGTCCAGCAAATTTTGATAAATTTCCATGAATGCATTTGCTATTTCCCCTGCCATCTCTTTTAGCACACTGGGATGCATTCCATCAGGGCCAGGAGACTTGTCTACCTTTAGCCCCATTAGCTCATGTAATACTGCTTCTTTAGCAATAATACTTGTTTCTAGGTCCTCATCTATCATAGCCTTCTTGCATCAATTTTTGGCAATGTTATTTGTGTCTTCCACTCTGAAGACTGACACAAAATACCTGTTCAATGCCTCAGCAATTTCCTCATTTCCTGTTATTAAATCCCCCTTCTCATCCTCTAAAGGATTCATGTTTAACTTAGTCACTCTTTTTCTTTTTAGTTATTAGAAACTTTTGCCATCTGTTTTTATATTCTGAGTTAGTTTACTCTCATAATCTAGTTTACTTTTCCTTATAGCTTTTTTCGTGGCTTTTTGTTGACCTTTAAAGATTTCCCAATCCTCTAATTTCTCACTATTCTTTGCCACTTTCTTGCATTTGCTTTCAATTTGATACCCTGCTTTATTTCTTTAGACATTCATGACTGATTATCCCTTTTTCTACAGATCTTTCTTATCACTAGCATCTATTTTTGCTGAGCACTGTGAAAAATCACTTTGAAAGACCTCCACTGTTCCTCAATTGTCCCACCATAAAAGTTTTTGCGCCTACTCTATCTTAGACAACTCCCCCCTCATCCCATTGTAGTCTCCTTTATTTATGCACAATACATTGGTATTCTCACCTTCTATCTGTATTTTAAATTCACTACCACAGAAAGCAGTTGAGGCCAAAACATTATATGTTTTCAAGAAGGAGTTAGATATTTGTCCCCCCCTTAGGACAAAAGGGAGGGTCAAAGGATATGGGGTTAAGGCAGGATCAGGATGGATGATTAGCCATGATCATAATGAATGGTGGAACAGACTCGAAGGGCCAAATGGCCTACTCCTGTTCCTCTTTTCTTTGTTTTTATATTATTAACAAATTAATTAAAAATACCATGACTGATAGCATTGCACATGAACTGTATAATTCAATCTATATTGCTCCTGATTGAGCAAATTCTTTAGCCTAAGGTCATCACTAAAGTACAAAGCTATTATTTTATTGCATCAAAACATATTCTAATGGAATCAGCCCCTGACAGGCAGGTACAATGTGGTTCAATGAAAGCCAAAATGAAACTTGCCAGGTCTTGTTAAGGCTGAGAACTGAGAGATCAATTTTTCACTAGATCTGCCCAGCCATTGACCTAAGCAAATCCCAGCAGGTTTACTTTAAGTTTGCACTCACTGTATGAGGCCCAATAGACAGAAACCAGCAGTGCGTAACATAAAATGGCTCAAAGAACATGACATGTAGTTTGTTAGTGAAGTAATAGAATGGAGGCAATATGTGAATATGAATAAAAAAAACATTTGATTTGATAAAGTAAATAAGATCAGTAAAAATAAAAAAAAAGCAAAATACATGTGGACTCGAGATGTTTACTCTATTTTCTCCCCCTGCTGAATTTTTCCAGCTTTCTTTAGTTAAGATCAAAAAAAGGATGCCTCCCAGCAAAGAAATGATGCTGTGGTTTAGGGTAATGATTTACAGGTATCTGCTTATCCAGTTATACCTGACTACAGTACAATTATCTCATACTTAATCCAATACGGTTTTAACTCCAGAGTGGATACTGCAGTGAATAGAATAATCAATCCAGTATAAGAGTTGCCTTACTTGGGAGTTGGGTATGGGTTTGGCAACAATAGGATAGAATAGATCTGAATCTAAACATAGTTGAAGAGGTAGTTTCTTAAATTTTTCATCTTCTTTCTCTGATTTCTGTTAATGGACAATGGGAAAAACTTGAAACATCTCATTTGTGATTTTCAGCCATCAGGTTTTGACACAAGGGAGGTTCTTCATAAAACCATCTACCTTGCTGCATCATTTCCCACTTTCAAAAGCTTCCTGAACACTTATCTCCTACAACTACGTCTTCAGATATCTCCCTTAACTCCTCTCCTAGGGAGAACACTTTGTATTTACACAGCACTTTTCATCCCCCACAAGTCATGCTGAGGTCCTCACCAACATAGATGTCAGTCATTAACCAATTCAGTTCTCTTGATGTGTCATCAAGAAATGTTGAAGCCACTGGATATCACAAAGGACTTGACAAGATCCCAGCTATAATACTGAACACTTGTGCTCCAGAACTAGCCGTGCCTCCAGTAAAGCTATTTTGGTACAGCTACAATGCTGCACCTACCTGACAATGTGGAAAATTGTCCATGTTTGTTTTATCCATAAAAACCATAGACCATCCAGTCTTCAACCTATAGTGTTATTCCTTAATAATGGCATGGTCAAAACCCTGGAACTCCCACCCTAACAGCATTGTGGAGCTCCTTCACCACATGGACTGCAGTGTTTTAAGACTGGCTGAGCTCCATATTCTCAAGGGCAATAGGCACAGTGGTTGCAGCACGGTGGCAAGTGGTTAGCACTGCTGCCTCACAGCACCAGGGACCCAGTATGATTCCATTTGTGTGAAGTTGCACATTTTAAATGTGCGGTCATCCATTTTGATAGGAATAACAGCAAAATGGATCATTATTTAAATGGTAAAAAAATTGCAGCATGTTGCTCTGCAGGGGGACCTGGATGGCAAAAACCCAGCCTGCAGGTGCAGCAGGTGGTCAGGAAGGCGAATGGGATGCTGGCCTTCATAGCGAGGGGGATTGAATATAAAAGTAGGGAGGTCTTGCTGCAGCTGTATAGGGCATTGGTGAGGCCGCAGCTGGAGTACTGTGTGCAGTTTTGGTCGCCGCACTTACGCAAGGATATTTTGGCCTTGGAGGGAGTGCACAGGAGGTTTACTAGGCTGATACCGGAGTTGAGGGGGTTGAGCTATGAGGAGAGGCTGAATAAACTAGGCTTGTACTCGTTAGAGTTTAGAAGAATGAGGGGAGATCTCATTGAGACGTATAAGATGATGAATGGGATGGATAGGATAGAGGTGGAGAGACTCTTCCCGCTCAGAAAGGACAGTAGGACTAGGGGGCACAGCCTCAAGATAAAGGGGGGGGCGGTTTAGAACATAGAACATAGAACATTACAGCGCAGAACAGGCCCTTCGGCCCACGATGTTGCGCCGACCAGTTACAAAAACAATGACCCACTAGCCTATACCAATCCCTTTTCGTCCATAAACCTATCCAGAGATCTCTTAAACGCCCCCAAACTAGACGCATTTACAACTGCAGCAGGCAGGGCATTCCAATCCCTCACCACCCGCTGGGTAAAGAACCTACCCCTGACATCCGTCCTGTAGCTACCCCCCCTTAATTTAAAGCCATGCCCCCTCGTGCTAGCTTTCTCCATCCGAGGAAAAAGGCTATCACTATCCACCCTATCTAAACCTCTAATCATCTTATAAGTTTCAATAAGATCCCCTCTTAGCCGCCTTCTTTCCAACGAAAACAACCCTAAATCCCTCAGTCTCTCCTCATAGGACCTCCCCACCATACCAGGCAACATCCTAGTAAACCTCCTCTGCACCCTCTCCAACGCCTCCACATCCTTCTTGTAATGCGGGGACCAGAACTGCACACAGTACTCCAAGTGCGGCCGCACTAGAGTAGTGTACAGTTGCAACATTACACTGCGACTCCTAAATTCAATCCCCCTACCAATAAACGCCAATAAACGTTTAGAACGGAGTTGAGGAGGAACTTCTTCACTCAAAGGGTGGTGAATCTCTGGAATTCTCTGCCAGTTGAGGTGGTGGAGGCTGCCTCGCTAAATATTTTTAAGATGCAGGTTGATGGGTTTTTGATAAGGGAGGGGATTAAGGGTTATGGAGAGAGGGCGGGAATGTGGAACTGAGCCACGACAGATCAGCCATGATCTTATTGAATGGCGGGGCAGGCTCGAAGGGCTGGATGGCCTACCCCTGCTTCTATTTCTTATGTTCTCATGTTCTTATGTCCTTGTGCAGGAATCACAAGGAGTTGGTTTGCAGGTGCAGCAGGTAATTAAGAAGGCAAATGGAATTTTGTCCTTCGTTGCTAGAGGGATGGAGTTTAAAAACAGCGAGATTATGTTGCAGCTGTATAAGGTGCTGGTGAGGCCACACCTGGAGTACTGTGTACAGTTTTAGTATCCTTACTTGAGAAAGGATATACTGGCACTGGAGGGGGTGCAGAGGAGACTCACTAGATTGATTCCGAAGTTGAGAGGGTTGGCTTATGAGGAGTGACTGAATAGACTGGGGTTATACTCATTAGAATTCAGAAGAATGAGGGGAGATCTTATAGAAACATATGAGATTATGAAGGGAATAGATACGACAGAAGCAGGGAAGTTGTTTCCACTGGCAGGTGAAATTAGAACTAGGGGACATAGCCTCAAAATAAGGGGAAGCTGATTTAGGACTAAATTGAGGAGGAACTTCTTCACACAAAGGGTTGTCAATCTGTGGAATTCCCTGCCCAGTGAAGCAGTTGAGGCTACCTCATTGAACGTTTTTAAGGCAAGGATAGATAAATTTTTGAACAGTAAAGGAATTAAGGGTTATGGTGAGCGGGCAGGTATGTGGTGCTGAGTCCACAAAAAGATCAGCCATGATGTTAATGAATGGTGAAGCAGGCTCGAGGGGCCAGATGGCTTACTCCTGCTCTTAGTTCTTATGTTCTTATTCTCCCTGTGTCTGTGTGTGTTTCTTCTGGGTGCCTTGGTTTCCTTCCACAGTCCAAACATGCATGGGTTAGGTTGTTTAGACATGCTAAATTGACCCTAGTGACAGGGGGATTAGGAGGGTAAATATGTGGGGTTACAGGAATAGGGCCTGGATGGGATTTTGGTCGGTGCAGACTTGATGGGCCGAATAACCTTCTTCAGCACTGTAGGCTATGACTAGGGGCAGGTAAGAAATGGTGGCCTTGTCAGCAATGTCCAGATTCCTGTGAAAGAATTAGAAAAAGCAAGGGTGCAAAAGGAAGAAATCTATATGCCCAAACCAGAGAGGCAATATTAGTTTTGGCAATGACAAATAAATAATGAGGATTGATGTCAGAAAACATGATCAATCATAGGAGAGAGAAGCAGCAGAGATGCAGTTTATGATAGCATTATGGGAAGGAAATGACATGGGGAAACCAGAGCAGCAAAGTGCGAGAGGAAGAACTCTACAAGCGTGGATATGAATATGAGAGGAAGAAGGTAGTGGTATAGAGTGGGGGATAGTGATTACAATAATGACTTTGCATCTTCAGTCTACCGACTAGTACCTCCATGTGTCTGAATCGGATGTCAGTGAGTGAAGCTATTTCAACTAATCTTAGTGGGAGGAAACAGGTCTGGGTTTTCTCATTTCTATAGTCGCTAACCCACAATTTTCGGTCTACTACTTTAAAGGGCAGAAAATTCTGGGCCAGTGTAGAAAACACTGTGCACTCTTCAGCATTACTCAGGCACCATTTAGCAATTCTAATGGGCCTAAACTTCAAACTGAATTCATTCCCTCCACTAATACTATAGACTGTGACCTGGAATGCTGGATTTTTAAAATAAATGCATACTTTCAACTGCAGTGCTGGCAGTGTCTTTGAAAAGACCAGTTTGAACATATGATGAATCCCTTTGTTTTTCAAGCAGACTACTTATCTTGTGACACAACAATCCTCTCCACACACTTTCCCATGTGTAGGATGGATATTATCAGCTTTAGGTATGCAAACTATGTAATGACATCATGCATGCTGTACAGTTGAGGCCCATTGGAGCTGCTTTAACTCAAACACAAACACTGAAGCTCAAAATGAAAATAGATGGTGTACCAATAATATAATTCTAGCTATACGTTTTCCTTTTTGATCCTTTGAATTTTTAAATCTTTTATCATTCGATTCCCTATAAACTGTGCTGCCATTTCAGAGGACAGCAGAAAAATAACCTCCAAAGATGTGCAGGTTAGGTTGATTAACCATGCTAAATTGCCCTTAGTGTCAGGGGAGAATAGGAGGATAAATGTGTGGGCAAAGGCAAATTACTGCAGATGCTGGAATCTGAAACCAAAAGAGAAAATGCTGGAAAATCTCAGTAGGTCAGGCAGCATCTGTAAGGAGAGGAAAGAGCTGATGTTTCTGAGTCCAGATGACCCTTTGCAAAGCTTTGAGAGCCATCAGAGTGTCCCATTTGAAATGTGGAACCCAATCTGAGCGAGGACGAATGTGCATTTTGCATGCCACGCATTCCAAACAAGAGGGAAAAAAGGCCAGAGAAAAATAGTGCAAGGCCAGGAACGTCAAGCAAAATTGGACTTCTTCCAAACAAGCTAACGGTGAGACTGGCGCAGACCTGGCCTGGTGGATTTTCCCATGGTGATCCATTCAAATCCCTGTTGACTCCAGCCAGACCAGAAGATCCCAACAGTTGTCAGGACTGAATAATTCCACCCTAAGTGAGGCCATTCATACATAGTAATGTGCCTCCACACCCAGGCAAAACTTCATGCAAATATCTCTCTACTATCCTATTTGGGAAGTTTCACTGTTTGGTGGATATTTCCTCTCATTCTTCTGGGCCTGGAAATATGTTTGACTTATATCTTTTTTTTACTAATCTCTGTACATTTCTATTCATCATTGATCCCTAGTCTTCCCTGTAACTCTGGTGCACATCTTCTTTCTCTCTTATGCAGCAAAATATGTATGCCCAGCCCAGCAGATAGCTCAGTAACCTGACAAGACTATGTTCCCTAGTACAGGCGACAGATATGACAGCTTATTCTCTGCTTCTCGTCCTTTTGTTCCTCTAAATGGAGAGGTAGGTGGCTTGTTCCTAACTGCACAACACTCCACTTCTCAGCATAAGGCAGCTTACTACCAGATCTCACATCGGTACCTACCAATGGAAGGCATTCACTATTTTTATTCCCCTACGTTTCGCCTTGTAAAGAAATGTCCAGCTACTAGTCAGGGCTGCATCCTAATAGTGCAACCATGATCAGAAGCAAATTGTTCAAAAAACTGCAGATGTAGAATTATTTTAATTTTGCCACCAATATAAATATTTATCCTTTAAATCTATGTTCACAAATCCACCAAATCCACCTTGACACTGCTGTTCCCAGTCATGAAGTTATGATCAATGTCACATTGATTTGTGGAAAGATGACTCAGTTATTCTTAAGCACAGTGCCCACAAGAAATACTAATCTCCTATAGAAAAACACGTGTTGCCTTGCTGGTTGTAATTGAGTCTTGACTCATGTAAACAGATTAATATTAAAAATCTGATTGGTTCTCCCTCCTTCCCCACTGTGTTAGGACTAAAATTGAACACTGTACATTACATGCATATCATTGGCTCCAAGGTAACTCTGATGAAAGATGAAATCTAGTTTATTTCAACAGAGTCATACTAGTTTTGATCTAATATATAAATAGAATACTACTATATGTTGCAGTGGAAAACAATTACAACAGCACTTACACATAGTTAAATGTTCCAAAGGAAGAACTAACAGTAACATAGGAAAGTATAGGACCACTGCTGAGATTCATATGATGATTCCAGTTCAGGAGATATTGTGGCCTGTTACTTCTGAGCTCCCAGATGTTGGGGCTACCCCAAAGGTGCCCCAACACACGCACACACACACACGCACACACGCGCATGCATGCACACACACACTTCTAACTTCTGGCTAACTATTGTACTGATCCACCCCACTCACCCATGGGACTATGTTCACCTCCTAAACTCCTCAGACTATGTCACAGCTCCTTCTGTGCCCTTTCCTTTCCTTCTCTACGTACGGTATGCTTTGTTTGGCGCACAAGAAACAATAGTTTTTACAATATACTAATATACGTGACAATAATAAATGAAATCAAATCGAATTGAATACTATCCCCCAAGTCACCCAAATCCCCACAGGATCCCTCACTCAGCTCAACAGCAATTAGGGATGGGCAATACATGATGGCCTAGCCGACAATGCCCACATTCCATGAATGAATTAAAAAAAGTTAATTGATGTCAGTTAGAACATAGAACATTACAGCGCAGAACAGGCCCTTTGGCCCACGATGTTGCGCCGACCAGTTAAAAAACAATGACCCACTAACCTAAACCAATCCCTTTTCGTCCATAAACCTATCCACGGATCTCTTAAACGCCCCCAAACTAGGCGCATTTACAACTGCAGCAGGCAGGGCATTCCAATCCCTCACCACCCTCTGGGTAAAGAACCTACCCCTGACATCCGTCCTATAACTACCCCCCCTTAATTTAAAGCCATGCCCCCTCGTGCTAGCTTTCTCCTTCCGAGGAAAAAGGCTATCACTATCCACCCTATCTAAACCTCTAATCATCTTATATGTTTCAATAAGATCCCCTCTTAGCCGCCTTCTTTCTAGCGAAAACAACCCCAAATCCCTCAGTCTCTCCTCATAGGACCTCCCCTCCATACCAGGCAACATCCTGGTAAACCTCCTCTGCACCCTCTCCAAAGCCTCCACATCCTTCCTGTAATGTGGGGACCAGAACTGCACACAGTACTCCAAGTGCGGCCGCACCAGAGTTGTGTACAGTTGCAACATGACGCTGCGACTCCTAAATTCAATCCCCCTACCAATAAATGCCAAGACACCATATGCCTTCTTAACAACCTTATCTACTTGATTCCCAACTTTCAGGGATCTACGTACACATACACCTAGATCCCTCTGTTCATCCACCCTATTCAAAGTCCTCCCGTTAGCCTTATACTCAACACATCTGTTATTCCCACCAAAGTGAATTACCTCACACTTCTCCACATTAAACTCCGTCTGCCACCTCTCGGCCCAGCTCTGCAACCTGTCTAAGTCTCCCTGCAAACTATGACACCCTTCCTCACAATCTACCACACCTCCGACTTTGGTGTCATCAGCAAATTTACTAATCCACCCAACTATACCCTCATCCAGATCATTAATAAAAATTACAAACAGCAGTGGCCCCAAAACAGATCCCTGAGGCACACCACTCGTAACTGAACTCCATGACGAATATTTACCATCAACCACCACCCTCTGTCTCCTATCTGCTAGCCAATTCCTGATCCAATTTCCTAGACTACCCTCAATCCCATACATCTGCATTTTCTGCAGAAGCCTACCATGGTGAACCTTATCAAACGCCTTACTAAAATCCATATATACCACGTCAACTGCCTTACCCCCATCCACCTCTTTGGTCACTTTCTCAAAAAACTCAATAAGGTTAGTAAGGCACGACCTACCCGCTACAAAACCATGCTGACTATCTCCAATCAATTCATTACTCTCCAAATAACTATAAATCCTATCCCTAATAATTTTTTCTAAAACCTTGCCCACAACAGAAGTAAGACTCACCGGTCTGTAATTCCCGGGGAAGTCTCTGTTCCCCTTCTTAAACAATGGGACAACATTTGCTATCCTCCAATCTTCCGGTACTATACCAGAGACCAACGACGACCTGAAGATCAGAGCCAGAGGCTCTGCAATCACCTCTCTTGCCTCCCAGAGAATCCTAGGGTAAATCCCATCCGGACCAGGGGACTTACCTATTTTCAAACCCTCTAGAATATCCAGCACATCCCCCTTATCAACTGCAATACTGTCTATTTTACACCCCTGCAACCCAGTGTCCTCCTCAGCTATATTCATGTCCCCCTGCGTGAACACCGAAGAGAAATATTGGTTCAATGCCTCTCCAATCTCTTCCGGTTCCACACACAATTTCCCTCTACTGTCTGTAACTGGCCCTAATCTTGCCCTAACCAACCTTCTGTTCTTGACATACCTATAGAACGCCTTAGGATTCTCCTTAATCCTGTCAGCCAAAGTCTTCTCATGTCCTCTTTTAGCCCTTCTTAACTCACTCTTCAACTCCCTCCTAGCCAATCTAAAGCTTTCTAATGCACTACCTGAGCCCTCAAGCCTCATACGAACATAAGCCTCCTTTTTCTTTTTAACCAACGAATCAACTTTTTTAGTGCACCACGGTTCCCTAGCCCTACCAAATCCTCCTTGCCTGACAGGGACATACCTATCACGGACTCGCAGTAGCTGCTCCTTGAAAAAACTCCACATTTCGGGCGTTCCCAGTCCCTGTAATCTCCTAGTCCAATCTATGCTTCCTAATTCTCTCCTAATAGCCTCATAATTACCCTTCCCCCAGCTAAAACTACTGACCCGAGGTTCATGCCTATCCCTTTCCATCACTAAGGTGAACGTAACCGAATTGTGGTCACTATCACCAAAATGCACACCAACTTCCAAGTCTAGCACCTGGTCTGGCTCATTTCCCAGCACCAAATCCAATATAGCCTCACCTCTAGTTGGCCTATCTACATACTGAGTTGGAATAGTATTGCTTGAATTGGCTATAATTATCCTGCTTCAGGAAGTGTTAATCCATCCAGTATATGCCATGCCTGATCAATATAACAGAGCCCTTCATGATAGTTGAGTTTGGTTGTCTGGTGAGGGTAGGAACAGGCTTGCTTACAATGTCATATGCAGTTGGGTAGCTCATAGGGACTCAAGGCTCACATGAATAATGGACATAACTCAAGGACAAATGTCACCTAGCACCTAATTTGGCAAAATGTCTGATCATCTGCGCTGACAAATAGCAACTGATTGTGTCAGATCATTCATCCACAACCAAGAATTCTCCAACTTAGCAGGGTGTGCTGCCCTTGAAACAAATGGCTGCTGTGGAGAAGAAATTATTCACAAGCCTTAAAGAATGCAAATTTTGGACAGAAATTCTGAAGAGAATGTTATTGGCTACTACTAAAGTCTATTCTTAACAGCTCTCTAACCAAGGATTCTGTGTTTTATGACCTGTTCCCATGAATGCATTCTTGAGATTGTGCCGAGCAAATCATCAGTTTAGGTCAAAAAATTCCTCACCAAGTACCTGCAAAATGGTGCATTTAAAACAACAGAATGTTAGAATGCCTGCCATCAACTTGTACATGTCATGGCCTGGGGCTATATGCCATGGCTTGACTCAAATAAGGCAAGCTTGAAATAGACTGGACCTAATATGTGCAATAATAGAAATATCCACTTGAATGCCTTTCTGATTAAAATGTGTGCTACATTATATGATAACTATCAAACAACAAACAAATTCTGTTGCTCACGTTCAATAACTGACCATAAAATGATTATTGAGCCATAGGAACATCTTGTTCTACTGTATCATACACATACTGGTTGAAAATCATCAGATAACAAAGCACAACATCTTAACTGGCACAAGGTGAAGGACTGATTGTGGACAAGTCCCTAGGACCGGATGGAATGCATCCGAGGGTTCTGAGAGAAATGGCGGAGGTGATAGTGGATGCCTTGGCGGTTATTTTCCAAACGTCGCTGGATTCCGGGGAAGTGCCGGAAGATTGGAAAACGGCTAATGTTCCGCCGTTGTTTAAGAAGAACATAAGAACATAAGAAATAGGAGCAGGAGTAGGCCATCTGGCCCTTCGAGCCTGCCCCGCCATTCAATAAGATCATGGCTGATCTGTCGTGGCTCAGTTCCACTTTCCCGCCCTCTCCCCATAACCCTTAATCCCCTCTCTTATCAAAAACCCATCAACCCGCTTCTTAAAAATATTTAGCGAGGCAGCCTCCACCACTTCAACGGGCAGAGAATTCCAGAGATTCACCACCCTTTGAGTGAAGAAGTTCCTCCTCAACTCCGTTCTGAACTGCCCCCCCTTTATCTTGAGGCTGTGCCCCCTAGTCCTACTGTCTTTTTTGAGCGGGAAGAGTCTTTCCACCTCTATCCTATCCATCCCATTCATCATCTTATACGTCTCAATGAGATCTCCCCTCATTCTTCTAAACTCTAACGAGTACAAGCCTAGTTTATTCAGCCTCTCCTCATAGCTCAACCGGGTGGCAGGCAAAAGGCAGGGAATTATAGGCCGGTTAGTTTAACGTCTGTTGTAGGTAAAATGTTAGAATCTGTCATCAAGGAGGAAATAGCGAGGCATCTTGAGGGGAATTGCTTGATAGAGCAGACGCAGCACGGTTTCGTTAAGGGGAAGTTGTGTCTGACGAATTTATTGGAGTTCTATGAGGATGTGTCTAGGGCGGTGGATAGAGGAGAGCCGGTGGATGTGGTCTTTCTTGGTTTTCAGAAGGCGTTTGATAAGGTACCTCACAAGAGGTTATTGCAGAAGGTCAGGGGGCATGGAGTTGGAGGTAGGGTGTTAGCGTGGATAGAGGATTGGTTGTCAAATAGGAGGCAGAGAGTGGGGGTTAATGGGTGCTATTCGGATTGGCGGTTGGTGACTAGTGGAGTGCCCCACGGGTCAGTGCTGGGGCCTCAGCTATTTACCATTTATATAGATGATCTGGAGGAGGGAACCGAGTGTATGGTGTCAAAATTTGCTGATGACACCAAGATTGGGGGAACGGCAAATTGCGCGGAGGGTGTGGAGAGTCTGCAGAAGGATCTAGATAGGCTGGGCGAATGGGCCAGGAACTGGCAAATGGAATTTAATGTTGGCAAGTGCGAGGTTATCCACTTTGGTAGGAATAATGGTAGGAAGGACTATTCCTTACGTGGCGAAAAACTGCAGCAGGCAACAGTGCAGAGGGACCTCGGGGTCCTTGTGCATGAGTCGCAAAAACCCAGCCTGCAGGTGCAGCAGGTGGTCAGGAAGGCTAATGGGATGCTGGCCTTCATAGCGAGGGGGATTGAATATAAAAGTAGGGAGGTCTTGCTGCAGCTGTATAGGGCATTGGTGAGGCCGCAGCTGGAGTACTGTGTGCAGTTTTGGTCGCCGCACTTACGCAAGGATATTTTGGCCTTGGAGGGAGTGCACAGGAGGTTTACTAGGCTGATACCGGGGTTGAGGGGGTTGAGCTATGAGGAGAGACTGAATAAACTAGGCTTGTACTCGTTAGAGTTTAGAAGAATGAGGGGAGATCTCACTGAGACGTATAAGATGATGAATGGGATGGATAGGACAGAGGTGGAGAGACTCTTCCCGCTCAGAAAGGACAGTAGGACTAGGGGGCACAGCCTCAAGATAAAGGGGGGGTGGTTTAGAACGGAGTTGAGGAAGAACTTCTTCACTCAAAGGGTGGTGAATCTCTGGAATTCTCTGCCCGTTGAAGTGGTGGAGGCTGCCTCGCTAAATATTTTTAAGACACGGGTTGATAGGTTTTTGATAAGCGAGGGGATTAAGGGTTATGGGGAGAGGGCTGGAATGTGGATCTGAGCCACGACAGATCAGCCAAGATCTTATTGAATGGCGGGGCAGGCTCGAAGGGCTGGATGGCCTACTCCTGCTCCTATTTCTTATGTTCTTATGTACAAGATTATAAGATGTCTTATAAAACAGCCCCATTATTGCACGGCTAGATTAAGACATAGGCCAACCAGGAAGTAGGGATACCAAAATTCAACTTGTACCAGTTTCAATCTAATGGCATTAAATGCATTGCCTTATCCAATCCTTGCATTTATTATTACATGTTACTTAAAACATAAGACATTCCTTCAGTTAATGCCAATCAAGAAACAGAAGTCCAAAATTCACAATCTCATTCCATTGTGGGGGAAATCCTAAACATAGGGAAAGAGGAAATATTAAGAGGGTTAGCATCTTTCAATGAGAAGTAATCACCAGGGCTGGATGAAATGTACTCCAAGAAATCATAGAGGAAATAACAGAGGGTTTGACTATCATTTACCCACCCTGACTGGATACAAGTCTGATGCTGGAAGATCAGAGGTCTGTTAACTTTATAAGCTTGCTTAAAAGAGGAGCAAGGGATAGACCAAGTAATTACAGGCCCATCAATCTGACCTTGGTGGGGGGCAAATTATTGGAATCAGTTCTGAAAGACAGGATAAACTGTCACACAGAAAGGCATGGATTAATCAAGGGAAGGTCAACGTGGATTTCTTCAGTGAAAGTCGCATCTGAAATATTAATTGAACTGTTGAGAAAGTAACAAGGAGGATTGATGAGGATATTGCAGTTGATGTGAACTACATGGATTTTAGCAAGACTTTTGACAAGGGCTCATACGGCAGACTGGTTAAAAAACAAAAGCCCACGGGATGCAGAGGAATGTAGCAAGATGGATACAAAATTGTCTCAGT
Source organism: Carcharhinus amblyrhynchos (assembly GCF_965287045.1). NCBI lineage: Eukaryota > Metazoa > Chordata > Chondrichthyes > Carcharhiniformes > Carcharhinidae > Carcharhinus > Carcharhinus amblyrhynchos. Next base: position 79,235,544 of record NC_137331.1, on the reverse strand, counting down.
GACAGGAAAAAAAGAGTTATGGTTGCAACTGGAAGGCTGTTTCTAGTGGGATTCCGAAGGACTCAGTACTAGGCCCCTGCTTTTTGTGGTATAGGTTTATGATTTGGACTTGAATATAAGGGGAATTATCAAGAAGATTGCAGATGGCAGTGGTTGATAGTGAAGTGAGCAGCTGTAGACAGCAAGAAGTTATCACTGGGCTGCTCAGGTGGGCAGAAAAGTGGCAAATGGAATTCAACCCTGGGAAGTGTGAGGTCTTATATTTGGGAGATCAACCAAGGCAAAGGAATACACAGTAAATGGGAGGATACAGAAAGGTTTAAAGTTTAATGTTTATTTATTCGTGTTACAAGTAGGTTTACATTAACACTGCAATGAAGTTACTATGAAAATCCCCTAGTTGCCACACTCTGGTGCCTGTTCGGGTACATTGAGGGTGAATTTAGTGTGACCAATGCACCTTCCCAGCAAGTCTTTCCGACTGTGGGAGAAAACTGAATCACCCAAAGGATAACCATGCAGACACAGGGAGAACACACAAACTCCACACAAACAGTGTCCCAAGCCAGGAATCAGCCCTGGGTCCCTGGCACGGTGAGGCAGCAGTGCTAACCACTGTGCCACCATACTAAAAAATATATATATGCTAAGATCTGCTGCTTATTAACGCTGCAGGAAATAACAAAAAACACCTACACTTTCATATAAGTTCAGAGAAGACTCATTAGGCTGATTCCTGAGATGAGAAATTTAGTTTTATGAGGAAACGTTCAGTAGGTTGGGTCTTTGAGTTTAGAAGAATAAGAAATTATCTTATTGAAACATATAAGATTCTGAAGGGGGCTTGGCAGGATAGATGCTGAGAGGATGTTTCCCTTCATGGGGGAATCTAGAACTCGGGTGTTGGACTTCATCTAGGCACATTTGTGTAATTAGTAATGTTTAAGTTATCAAATTAATTTGATACCTAAGCTTAGTAAGTCTTAATTTGAACGTATTATTTGGAATGTTGTTAAGGTGGAATTTAAGTTGTACCTCATTAAGTGCCAAAATCTTGTAATGTAGTTTTAAAAAAGAACACATACAGTTATAGCTCAGATACATTTTACACATTTGGGCTCCAGTGAGTCTAACATTAGCAGTAAACAGAAGTTAAGAATGTAACACTGATTAATTAGAAGAATGATCTGATGATGGGTCTTGGTCAAGAGGGTCCACATTAAAGTTAAATTGTGGGGAACCAGGATTAGTGTTCCCATTGGTCAAAAATTGTAATTATAGGGCAAAAGTTAAGGTTAGATTGTTGTGGGGAAGCCAGGGACACTCTTCCCATTGGTTAAGAATTGTAAATATTGGGTACAAGCTAAGGTTAGATTGCTATGAGGAAGAAAGGACACTCTTCCTGTTGGTCAGGCATTGCAAATATTTAGTTAGAAGTAGTTAGTTGACACAAGTGCACGTACTTGGGCTAGATGTTGCAAAAGTTGCCTGCAAAGTGGGTATAGGAACAAGGGAGTATCAATGGGGCTTTTGCACTTGCCAGGGGAAAGCATTCATCTTAGAATACTTGCTGGGGGCATTTGTCACGAGAGAAAGTGAATGTTTAGTACTATAACACTTTCTAGGAAGTTAGCATTTACATGGGACATGTTGATGGACAGTTATCATAGATTGGGGGTTGCCATAAGAATCCAGATCAGTACTGAACACCAATGTTAGAGCTTAAGATGCCTTACGATCATGTGAATACTCTTTGTTAGAAAAGTGCTCCCAATAGAGAGAGAAAAAGAGATCTACTCAAGTTGAAGTCCTAAAGCTATTCGAGTTAAGTTGACGAAGTGAAAATTTTGCAGGGTACTGAGTCAAAAGACCAGGTAAAAGGAACCAAGAAGAGAAAATCCCAGAAGTCCAGGGATCCACTGAAAAACAGACTGACACATGTTGAATTTATACATTGTGCCATGCTTCGACTAGTGGAATGTTAAGAATTAAACTTTGTTGGCCGCAAATAAGGGGTCTCCCATTTAAGACGGAAAAGAGGAGGAATTTCTTCTCTCAAAAGGTTGCTAGCATTTGGAATTCTCATCCCCAGTGAGTAATGGAAACTGCATCATTAAGTATATTCAAGACAGAGTTAGACTAATTTTTGATTGAAAAGGGAGGCAAGGGTTATGGGAGTCAGGCGCAAAAATGGAGTTAAGGCCACATCAGATCAGCCATGGTCTTACTGAATATCAGAGTAGGCTAGAGAAGCTGAATGGACAACTCTGGAACCGACTTTTTATGTTACATTCTTTTATTTAGAGTCCTAGTATTTATTTTTTTTCTCTTTCCAATTTCACATTTTTTCTCACATTTTTATTTGTCACTATTTAATTGAACCATTTTAGTTACTTACAAGTCTTTAGGCCCATTAATGTTTTTCCGTTACCTCACTGAGATGACCTTCTACCTCATCCTACTGTTTACTATTAAGCATTCTGCAGTTCATTCAACCCATTAGCTTCCTCTCTATGATTGGAATATTTATTTTCCACACTATATTTTCTTTCCTACTTCCAACTTATTTAGCTAATCTCTCCAACATTTGCAATTGTTCCCTGTTTATGTCTCACAGCAATCTTTTTAATTCACTAATACCCATTACCAGAAGACAAAGGAAATTGAAGAATTATTTGGAAAAAAAAATTAAAAGATACTGGGTCATTGGAGTAGAACTGGTAATTCCAACTGAAGATTTAGCAGTGGCATTTGCATCATGGACTGAATGGTTTCACTTTTGTTGTAATTTTATAGAAGAGCAAATATAAATGACAAAATGAGTTCAATATAAACAAGCAAGTGCAGCTCAAAAAACTCGGGAAAGTGAATGAACACTGAAGTTATAACTAAGTGGCATTAGTCTACAGGATACAGGATTTTTGCCTGCTGGTTGCCAAGTGGCCATTTATAAGGCATGACTGTCGGCAAACCCAGGGGTCAAATAATATCTCATCTTCAGCTGGTGCCCACAGAGAGTGTGTTCACTGATATTTCATGTGATAATATGGTAGCCAGCAACTATTACTGATTACTGATACACATGTTGTGTATGGTTCATCTTAATACAATTGGTGTAGTTAAATTTATAAAAATGAATGCAATTATTAAAGATATCAGTTGCTTGCTAGGCGTATTCTTAGTAAACAAACTAAACCATTAAGAATCTTGCCAAAAATGTCAATACAGCCTTTTGGTTCTAAAATGGATTTGTAAGTAAAAGCTTGGAAATTTTAGGTATTTGGAAACATAGATGATAAATATGGTTAAATAATGATGTTGCAGAGCAATTAACCAACACCCCACCGCACCCCCCCCCCCCCACAATGTCTACATACTGAAATTGGTATGCCAGAATTCATTCAATCTTTGCCTACATAAATGATTTATTATTTGGAAAGGAACTCAATTTAAAAATAAGGTCAGTTACTTAGAACTAACATTACTGGAAATTTTAGTTCCTGGCATGGGAAATGTCATGAGGGAGCGTTTGTTCCAAGTGAACTTTTAGAAGGATGACATCATTTGTACTGAAATAGCACAAAAATAATTGATCACCTTTTATAGAGTCTTGGTGCACAGAAGAACCAACAAAAGGGAAAACTATACTTGACCTCATCCTCACCAACCTGCCTGCTGCACACTCATCTATCCATGACAGTATCAGTAGGAGTAACCACTGCACAGTCCTTGTGGAGATAAAGTTCCGTCTTCACATTGAGGATAGTCTCCATCATGTTGTGTGGCACTACCACAAGAAAAATGAGTCAGATGTCTTGCCGATCAAGCAACTCAAGACTGGACATCCAAGAGGCACTTTGGGCCATCAGCAGCAGCAGAATTGTACTGTACCACAATCTACAATCTCATGGCCCAGCATATCCTCCACTCTAACTTTACTACCAAGCCTGTGGCTCAACCCTGGCTCAATGAAGGGTGCAGGAAGGCATCCAGGAGCACACCAGCATAAGTGAAAATAAAGTGTCAACCTGCTGAAGTTACAACACAGGACTACTTGCGTGCCAAACAACGTAAGCAGCAAGTGGTCCTGAACGAATGGGCAGAATAAGCGATTACACAACCAACTGATCAGCTCAAAGCTCTTCCTTTATCACAAATGTCAGTCTTCAGCCAATTTGATTCAGTCCACATAATAAATGATATGTCTGAAGGAACTGGATACTACAAAGTCTATGGACCTTGACAATATTCCAGCAATGACACTTGTGATCCAGAACTTGCCACACATGTAGCCAAGCTGTTCCAGTACAGCTACAACATTGGCATCTACCTGGCAATGTGGAAAATTGCCCAGGTACTGTCACTAGAGAGGTAGTGCTTGATAGACTAATGGGACTGACGGTGGACAAGTCCCCAGGACCGGATGGAATGCATCCCAGGGTTCTGAAAGAAATGGCAGATGTGATAGTGGATACCTTAGTAATTATTTACCAAAATTTGCTGGATTCCAGGGAAGTGCCTGAAGATTGGAAAACGGCTAATGTTACGCTGCTGTTTAAAAAAGGTAGCAGGCAAAAGGCAGGGAATTATAGGCCAGTTAGTTTAACGTCTGTAGTTGGAAAAATGCTTGAATCCGTCATCAAAGAAGAAGTAGCAAGGCACCTAGAAAAGAATGGTTTGATAGAGCAGATGCAGCATGGATTTGTTAAGGGGAAGTCGTTTTTGACGAATTTATTGGATTTCTATGAGGATGTGACTAGTGCGGTGGACAGAGGGGAACCGGTGGCTATGGTGTTTTTAGATTTCCAAAAGGCGTTTGATAAGGTGCCTCATAAGAGGTTGCTACAGAAGGTGCACGGAGTTGGGGGTAAGGTGTTAGCGTGGATAGAGGATTGGTTGTCTAATAGGAAGCAGAGAGTTGGTATCAATGGATGCTATTCTGAATGGCGGTTGGTGACTAGTGGAGTGCCGCAGGAATCGTGCTGGGGCCTCAGCTATTTACCATTTATATAGATGATCTGGAGGAGGGGGCTGAGTGTAGGGTGACGAAATTTGCTGATGACACGAAGATGAGTGGAAAAGCAAATTGCGTGGAGGGTGTGGAAAGTCTGCAGAGGGATCTGGATAGGCTGAGTGAGTGGGCGAGGACCTGGCAGATGGAGTATAATGTTGGCAAGTGTGAGGTTATCCACTTTGGTAGAAATAATAGTAGGAGGGATTATTATTTAACAGGTGAAAAACTGCAGCATGCTACGGTGCAGAGGGACCTGGGGGTCCTTGTGCATGAGTCACAAAAACCCAGTCTGCAGGTGCAGCAGGTGATCAAGAAGGCTAATGGAATGTTACCCCTTTATAGCGAGGGGGATAGAACATAAAAGTAGGGAGGTCTTGCTGCAACTGTACAAGGTACTGGTGAGGCCGCAGCTGGAGCACTGTGTGCAGTTTAGGTCGCCGCACTTGAGGAAGGATATATTGGCCTTGCAGGGAGTGCAGAGGAGGTTCACTAGGCTGATACCGGAGATGAGGGGGTTGGACTATGAAGAGACTAAATAGACTGGGTCTGTACTTGTTGGAGTTTAGAAGGATGAGGGGGGATCTTATTGAGACATATAAGATGATGAAGGGGATGGATAGAGTAGAGGTAGAGAGATTCTTCCCGCTCAGAAAGGATAGCAGGACTAGCGGGCACAGCCTCAAGATAAGGGGGGGTGGGTCGCAGTTTAGATCAGAGTTGAGGAGGAACTTCTTCACTCAAAGGGTCGTGAATCTGTGGAATTCTCTGCCCGTTGAAGTGGTGGAGGCTACCTCGCTAAATATATTTAAGTCACGGTTAGATAGGTTTTTGATAGACAAGGGAATTAAGGGTTATGGGGAGAAAACGGGAAAGTGGAACTGATCCACTTCAGATCAGCCATGATCTTATTGAATGACAGGGCACGCTCGAAGGACTAGGTAGCCTACTCCTGTTCCTATTTCTTATGCTCTTATGTAGGTATGTCCTGTTCACAAGAAACAGGACAAATTCAATCTGCCCTATCACTGCCCCATCAGTTTACTCTCAGTCATCAGTAAAGTCACAAAAGGTGTCATCAACAATGCTATCAAGTAGCACTATCTCAGCAATAATCTGCTCACGGCTGCACAGTTTGGGTTCTGCCAGGGTCATTCAGCTCCTGACCTCATTAAAACCTTGATTCAAATGTAGGTGAGGTGAATGTAACGGTTAATTAGTGTCCCAAGATATATAGGTTAGTGGAATATATATGTGAACCAGAAATCAAAGTAGGTGAAAGAACACAGAGTTGATGGATGAATGGGAGTTGGTGTGAATTAGAATAGTGACAATAGAGTTTTGGATGAGCTCAAATGTAAGAAGGACAATGAGAGGTCAGCCAGGAAAGCACAGATAGGTTGAGGTAACAAAACTGTAAATGAGGATCTTAGCAGAAGATGGGCTGCAGTTGGGACTGTACCAGGTGATATTACAGGGGTGGAAGTAAGCAATCCTTGTGATGTGGAGGAATGGGCTGGATCATATGGTTTTTATTGGGGTAAGGGAGGCAAGACAGGTGAGTGGTTGATTCAATCCAACTCCTGACAGCTAATCATGGCAAATCAAGCATCAGACGGCTAATTAGCATCTTCCTGGCAGTAAGTGGCCAAGTGCAAAGGGGGGGCGTTGTGTCCAGATGGGAGTCCAGGTCAGGATGCCATGAGGGGGGCTATGACATGAGAGGGGTTACGTCTGTCTTCTCTACTCTCCTTATTTCTTTTTTAGATTTAGATCATTGAATAAACAAATCATACACTGGGGCAATTGAAAACAGGTTTTACCATATACCCGAAACAAACATTAATTTAATTGAAATTTGATCCATGACTGATCTTTTTTGCTTTGTTATCAATGTTTCTGGCAAACAAGAAATGAGAGAACCTATGTCAGTCATCAATGCAGAACCCATAATGTATCTTATGTTCTTGAACAAGTTTACCTGCCAACCGTTCAAATTAAATCAAAAACTTCTTCCCATACCCTATCCCACTCATCCCTGTTCACGCTGTTCTACATTGACTTGTGGTCTCCCAACACTTCCAATTTGAAATTCTCAAGCTTGTGATTAAATCCCTTCTTGGCCTTGCTCTCCTATCTGTGTAACCTCCTCCAGCCTTCCTGTACTCCCAGAACTCTGTTGCCTTTAACTCCTACGTCTCCTCAATGCAACATTGAGAAAGTGACAATGTCTGTCTTTAACACAAGACGTTTAATTGATCTCTATTTAAAGCTGTATCTTCTCTTTCCCTCTTCACACCAAGGGCAGATTGCATAGACACTGGATGCCCACTGGTATCCTCTCAGATTTAAATTCCCAAAGCTATTGGTCACTTTGCATGTTTACCTCTGAGTTATTAGGTCCTTAGAGACCGATTATGAAATGGCAGCTGCATTGTCCTAGGTGCAACTATTTGAATAAGAGGTTCAACTGGATCATTGTTTACCCATTGAGTTGGATAGAAACAATTTAAATGCTATATTTAAAGAACAATGAACAATTTGCATTCATACTTTGCCTTTAACATGAAAATGTCCCTTGGGTCTTATGCATAATTATGCAGGAAAGGATGCCAAGAGGGAAACAGAGAAATCAGCAGAGGGCTGATTAAAATCTGATCAGTTTCAAGAAGAAGAACAAGTTGGAAAGGTTGAAGGTTTAAGGAGGCTCAGCCAAAATGTCCATTCACAGTGTGGGACCAGGTAATCCCAGCGATGTGTGAGGTTAGAGAATTCCAGCCTAGATGGCTGAAACCATTGCTCTGAGTGATAGGGCAAGGGAAAAGAATGTTGCACAGGTTTGTTGGAGTGGCGGAGGCCACAAAGATAAGGAAGGGATTAGCTCATGAATAGAGACATGAGAATGTTAACTTTTTTTAAGTTTAGTTATTAATCACAAGTCGGCTTACATCAACACTGGAATGAATTACTGTAAAAATCCCTGAGTCACCACACTCCAGCCCTGTTCGGGCATACTGAGGGAGAATTTAACATAGCCAATGCACCTAACCAGCACTTTCAGACTGTGGGAGGAAACCAGAACACCCAGAGGAAACAAGGGGAGACAAGGGGAGAACATGCTGACTCTGCATAAACAGTGACCCAAGCTGGGAATCGAACCTGGGTCACTGGCGCTGTAAGACAGCAATGCTAACCACTGTGCCACCATGCTGTCCACCCAAATTGGAAATATTGGAGGGGGCTGGAATTGAATGTATACTACAGCCAGGGATGTTAGAACATAAGAACATAAGAACTAGGAGCAGGAGTAGGCATCTAGCCCTTCGAGCCTGCCCCGCCATTCGATAAGATCATGGCTGATCTGTCGTGTCTCAGTTCCACATTCCTGCCCTCTCCCCATAACCCTTAATCCCCTTGCCTATCAAAAACCTATCAACCCGCGTCTTATATATATTTAGTGAGGCAGCCTCCACCACTTCAATGGGCAGAGAATTCCAGAGATTCACCACCCTTTGAGTGAAGAAGTTCCTCCTCAACTCTGTTCTAAACCGCCTCCCCCTTTATCTTGAGGCTGTGCCCTCTAGTCCTACTGTCCTTTCTGAGTGGGAAGAGCCTCTCCACCTCTATCCTATCCATCCCATTCATCATCTTATACGTCTCAATGAGATCTCCCCTCATTCTTCTAAACTCTAACAAGTACAAGCCTAGTTTACTCAGCCTCTCCTCATAGTTCAACCTCCTCAACTCCGGTATCAGCCTAGTAAACCTCCTCTGCACTCCCTCCAAGGCCAAAATATCCTTGCATAAGTACGGCGCCCAAAACTGCACACAGTACTCCAGCTGCAGCCTCACCTATGCCCTATACAGCCGCAGCAAGACCTCCCTACTTTTATATTCAATCCCCCTCGCGATGAAGGCCAGCATCCCATTAGCCTTCCTGACCACCTGCTGCACCTGCAGGCTGGGTTTTTGCGATTCATGCACAAGGACCCCAAGGTCCCTCTGCACCTTCGCATGCTGCAGTTTTTCGCCATGTAAGTAATAGTCCTTCCTACCATTATTCCTACCAAAGTGGACAACTTCACACTTGCCAACATTAAATTCCATTTGCCAGTTCTTGGCCCATTCGCCCAGCCTATCTAGATCCTTCTGCAGACTCTCCACACCCTCCGCGCAATTTGATGTGTGATGTAATGCAGGATAGGATTAGAGGAACTTTGGAAGAGTTGAAGTTAATGGAATGTGGAGGATGGAAAGCTGGCATGGAGAAATTGGGAATATTCAAGCTTAGAGCTGATTAACAACATAGATGAGGGGGTCATGTGATGTGAGTGTGGAAATGGTTGCATTTCATGAGCTCTGACATTACTCATCTTTTAATTTTTTCATTTATCCTAATGCATAGCTCATAAGAGCTTAATCTTGAAGTGAAAATCCCTTATTATGTCCCAGAAGATTTCTGGTTAAGATTTGGGACAAAATGCAGAGTAAAGTCATGAAAATCCTCAATTGAGAGAAGTAATCGGAGGCAGCCAGGGTGAAGGCTTGCCGTCAATATGGCGATTTGGTCAGTGAACGGGCTCCAAGCCCGGCAATGCTGAAGACATTGTCAATGATGACTGCCAATATGATTAAAGTTATGGACAACAAACTCAGCTTTTTGACACAGAAGTTCAGTGCGCACGTTGCTGAACTGCAGAGTACTGATTAAGAAGATTGATGAAACCTAGTACATAGAATCCCTACTGTACAGAAGGAGGCCATTCGCCCATCAAATCTGTACTGACCACAATCCCACCCAGGCCCTATTCCCATAACCCTCATTTACCCTGCTAATTCTGGCGCTGTGAGGCAGCAGTGGTAACCACGGCGCCAGAAGCGGAGGAAAGAATCCTTATTGTTGAGAATGCAGCTTCCTCAGTTGAGGCTCATATTCAATCCTTGGAAAATCAGCTAGTTGGGACATCAGCTGTCCTGATCAATCTGGAGAGCCAGAGCCGAAAGAGGAGTGTCCATGTGACTGACTTTCCAGAAGAAGCTGAGGGTGAACTTCCTGCTAAATGTTTTGAGAACTGGCTACCACAATTTCTTTATCTGGACACAATAGCTGAATGTATTAATCTTGAAGGAGCACATAATATGAAAATATTCTGTTTTCGAGGCCTTATCCCTGAACAGTAATCATGCACTTTCATAGTTTTGGTTGTAGAAGTTTCAATGAGGCTGGAAAGTGTCAGAAAGCTATCAGAATGCAGTTTGCCCTGCTTTATTCTGCTATCCTGATGGTGATATCTGACAGATTCTTAAGGCTATTTGACAATCCTACTGAGGCTTTGGCCTCTCTAAGCTCTGGATGACAATAATTTGGAGTAATAATCTTGTTCACTGATATTCCTGAACTCCTGGTCATTACACTTTTTTTTGATTTTGTCATGTTACTTATTATGTTGATGGGAGTGATCTAGTCTCAGAGCACTGAGACAAATTTTGCCTACTATCCTTTAAAAACATGGACATCCATCTGTTTATAATGGAATGCATCCCTTAGCATGTTTCTTTAATTACTCCCGACACAGATTTGATCCTCCTTAATCCTCATTATGCCGGAGGTGCAAGGTATCATGGGGAACTACCTGCATTGCTTCTGCTCCTCTCCAATTTGAATCCTACTGGTCTAGCCTTCTTAAAGAGCTTGAGAATGTTGGGGAGCGCACATCCTTTCATTGGTTGTATGGCACCAGGGCTGTATGATACTTATCTTTGCATTTATAATAATGGTTCACATCACACAGTATCCTCTACTTCAGGCATGGCTAATATGAATAGCATCACTGCAGAGACGTGGGGCGTGGTTTGGTATAGAGATGGAGGGTATGGCCTGATGAGTCCTCATAGTTGTTGAGGAAAACGCTTTTAGAACTATTGGTGTCGTGCAGTTTGTTTCTGTAATTTTGTTATTTTGAGATCAAAGAATCTCTGGCGGGCCCCTGTAAAGGTGCTGACAGAGCACATATCCTGGGAAAAGATATCGTTTTGGATCAATGGTGCCCCTAAACTAATATAGCTGGAGATGAGGAATTATGCTTTGGTGTGCGTCTAAGTGTGGGGCTGAGAACCTTTGGCTGATCAACCTTTTCTGTACCTGTGTCGATATCCAATATTCTCCTTGGCTGAATACGCAATGGCAGGAGCTACTTTGAAAATCCTGGAGTGTAACTTCTGTGGCATTGTGTCCCGTATCCTGTAAGCGCACCGTTATGCCATGTATTCATAGCTTTATCTTGTTAACCTGTTCCACCAACTCCCCCAACAAGTCTCTGAAACATCCTTTCATTGTTTGTATTTTGGAAGATGCTGTTTGTAATGAATAATGAATAACCTGAACCAACTGAGTCGGGACTCCCTTGTCTCTTTCTGCATGTATGTGTGGAAAAATGATTAATCTGTACTGTACTAATCCTTGAGGCTTTGTTGTGTGATACTATTTGTAAAACTGGGGAGAAAACCTTCAATAAAAATATTTTTAAAAAAGTATGGATGAGGATTTTTGTAGCAGATGGTCTGAAGCATGGCAGAGACAACTGATATTATAGAGCTGGAACTAGACAATTTTTACGATGCCATAGATATTGGGTCTTATGCTGAATTTGTGATCAAATAAGGATATTGAATTTGCAAATGGTTGGGTTTAATCTGAGTCTATGACAGGGCTGGAGGTCGGAATCAGTGCCAAGGATATGCAGTATATAATAGCGGCTAACAATGGGTATGAAATTTATTCGCCCGAGTATTTGGGGGTCGAGCCTATGGTTCACAACGTGTCTGTGCCCATTGGAAATAGAGTGAATACATTTGTCTACCCATTTAATTTCCATGCTGTGATATGGAAAAGTACATGCAACCCCAATCTCATTTTAATTGTAGGTATTCTCGATAAACTCCAGGGAGCTGAGTAATGTTCTTCAGTAAACCTGTGTTCCAGGTAATCATTCCTTTATAAAAGTGCAGTCCCTACAAGAAAATGAAGTACACAATATTGTTGGATAGTTGTTTTTGGTCACTGATAGAGAAGTTATGTCACACCAAAGGATGGAGAGGACTCCTAGATTTAACTGCCCTGGAATCATTCTGCCAAGGGCTTGAAAATAGGAAGGAGACCATATTTCCAGCGGGGAGTCAAGAAATCCTTCACAGTGATCCAGAGAAGGGAGTGGGAGGGGGTGGCAAGGGTAGTGAATGCCCAGAGCATGGCACTATTCAACTGGCAATAGAAACCAAAAAATGTAATGACTTACATTTGGAATCAAGTTGGATGAATGCATCTGCATCTACAACAATGCACATCTCTCACACTCCTCAATGTAGTACATCCCCATCACTCATCAAGCACCAGACATTGACAATTAGGACATTACATCTCACCCATACACATCTTCACAGCATACCAACTGCAACACTAGCTTTTGGAACGCTGCTCCTTTGTCAGGTGAGCACCTAACAAAGGACCAGCACTCTGAAAGCTAGTGGCTTTTGCAACAAAATAAACCTGTTGGACTTTAACCTGGTGTGTGAGACTTCTTACTGTGTTTACCCCAGTTCAACGCCAGCATCTCCACATCATGACCACCATCTTTCTGCCAGTGCCCTTGATGCTGCCTCTTAAGCAGTCAGCTCAGCTTCTATCAAACTTGCCAAGGTGGTATAGCCCAAAGCTGGATCTTCAAGGCCCAAAGCTACTGAAGGGTGCCTTCCAAGGCCATCTGCAGTCGGCCTAGTGAAATTCAGCAACTTTCCACTAGTCATGCTGCAGGCACTAGGATGACATTGCATAAGAGCACAGAAGGTGATTAGTTCTTGAGATATTATTGCTTCACTGAATAAAATTGTAGTGTTAAGGTTATTGCTGCTGGTCTTTACCGAATGATGTAAGCCAAATGATGGCTCCATGTGTTGGGGGTTGGGGGTGGGATGGGGGTTCTTTTTCACTGAAGTGAAGCCTCACGATGTGGTCACTCCAGTTGCAGGTGGTTTATGTTAACAATGAAACTAGTCTCTGTCTGAGACTAAACTAAATTTCTCACAGCGTTGGTGTCACATTTCTGACCGCATATCGCATCATCACTCACTCAGCCTGTTTCTACATGTGTAACCACTCGAATCTGCCCTGTCTCAGTTTACTTGTTGCTGAAACTCTCATCCATGCTTTTATGGCCTCTAGAATTGACCATTTTAAAATGCTCCTATCCAATTTTCTCTCTGTAAACTTGAGGTTATCCCAGAGTTAGCTGCCCGTGTCTTAAATGATATCTTCCCATTCACTCATTACCCCAGTGCTCGCTGATGTACATTGGCTCATGATTAAGCCATGTCTTGGTTTTAAAATCCTCAGTCTTTTTTAAAATCCCTCCAAATCCTTGTCCCAATCTTTGTAATCTCCTTCAGCCCTACAACTTCTGAAATATTTCACACTATCAATTACAGCTTAAGTATACTCCATTTAGGGGTATCAAAAATGGCGCCGGGGTGAGAGAAAGCATTCTCCATAGGTGGCAAGATCCTTCTTGAAATCCGGCTGCTTGTTGACGTCTGGAGAGAGGTTAATGTACATCAAGCAAGCTTTAAACATACCTGGAGTGCAATTGCAAAGAGAAAATTTCAAAAGTCTAGCTGGAAAGAGTTATTTTTAGATTTCTTCCTGTCGATTGGAATTTACTGTGTGTACCCAGCGGGGGAGGGGCTGTGGATTGCAGCTCAGTCTGCAAACTCTCTGTTCTTTTTCACCCAAGAAATGATGAATTAAAGTGGGAAGCAGGAGCCACTGAAATCCTGCTGCAAATTGCAAGCTATTACTTCTACTTTTGGATTTTTATTCGCAGCTAGATCTCAATGAGAGGCATGTTGGGAGTTACAGTTCAGCCTGGAACCATCTTGTAGATTTTTCACTCAGTCAGGTGTGAATTGGTTTAGGGTGTGGGGGCAGCCCAGGTAAGAACTCCTGTGTCATAAAAACTACAATTGTCAGATCAACCTGGGGACTCTGTGCTGTTCCTTTTTTTACCCAGCCAAGGGTGAATTAAAATGAGGGAGAAGAGTTGCACCTTGCAGCTTGGCTGGCAACCCTTTGCTGCTTCTGTTCGCCCAGTTAAGAGTGAAGTAAGATGAAAAGCAATCCATGTAAGAACTCTGGTAGATCGAACAGCGAGACAGCTTGATACATGGACCAAGAAATAGTGCTCCATGCTGGAGGAAATGGGTAAACCCACAGGTGCTGACCCTGGCAAAATGGCAGGAGGCAAACCAAAATTGAAGAGTGGGACCACAGGGGCAGAGGGGTGTCCTCACTATGTCTCCTGGAGGGATCCCTGAACAGAGCATGCTGAGGTAAAGGATGGGGGAAACTACTATGAAGGCCGTGCAAGGATTGGACAGTAAGTTGGACTGGTGGGTCATTCAGTTGCCGGCCAAGATAGATGAGCTGAGAGAGGAGCTTGGATCATCTGTTTAACATCTCCAAGGTGTCACCATCACCCATGAGAACCACTTGAAGGAGCTTGAGGACTCAGAGGCATTTAGTGTCTCTGAGCTGCAGAACCAAATTACTCATTTAACATTGAAGGTTAAGTTCCCAAATGAGAACTATGATGAGATGAAAGGACACCAAAGCCGAAATAACATCCGTTTGATAGGGCTTCCGGAGGGAATTGAGGGCCCACATATCACAGGATTTGCTGCTCGGCTATTGAAGAATGTGCTGGAACTTGAAGATGAGCCGCTTCTGGATCGCGCAGACAGAGTGTTACGGGCACAGCCCAGACTGTGAGAAGCTCCTTGGCCCATTATTGCACGAGTACGTTACACTTCAGCATGAGACAGAATCCTGCAGCGAGCAGCACAGGCTACCACTCTGAGGTACCAGGAAAATAACCTGCTGATATTTCCAGATTTTACCCCGGTGGTGGCAAGAGAAGGGCAGCCTTCGCTGATGTCAAATGACTTCTACTTAACTGTCCTTGCTGATGACATGAAGATGAGTGGAAAAGCAAATTGCGTGGAGAGTGTGGAAAGTCTGCAGAGGGATCTGGATAGGCTGAGCGAGTGGGCGAGGACCTGGTAGATGGAGTATTATGTTAGCATGTGTGAGGTTATCCACTTTGGTAGAAATAATAGTAGGAGGGATTACTATTTAAAGGACGAAAAGCTGCAGCATGCTACGGTGCAGAGGGACCTGGGGGTCCTTGTGCATGAGTCACAAAAACCCAGTCTGCAGGTGCAACAGGTGATCAAGAAGGTGAATGGGATGCTGGCCTTTATAGCGAGGGAGATAGAATATAAAAGTAGGGAGGTCTTGCTGCAACTGTACAGGGCACTGGTGAGGCCGCAGCTGGAGTACTGTGTGCAGTTTTGGTCACCACACTTACGCAAGGATATTTTGGCCTTGGAGGGAGTGCAGAGGAGGTTCACTAAGCTGTATCTGAATGCACGAAGCATTCAGAATAAAGTGGATGAGCTGGTGGCGCAGATCGACACAAATGGATATGATCTGGTGGCCATTACAGAGACGTGGCTGCAGGGTGACAGGGACTGGGAGCTGAATGTCCAGGGGTACTAAGTGTTTAGGAAGGATAGGCAGGAGGAAAAAGGCGGGGGGCGTAGCTCTGCTGATTAAGGATAGCATCAGGGTAGTAGTAAGGGATGATATAGGAACCAAAGAGCAGAAAGTGGAATCGTTGTGGGTGGAGATTAGGAACAGCAAAGGGAGGAAGACGCTGGTGGGTGTCGTCTTTAGGCCCCCAAATAATGATCTGGAGATGGGGCGGGCTGTTAACGCGCAAATAAGTGCGGCGTGCAGGAATGGAACGGCGATAATTATGGGGGATTTCAATCTGCATATTGATTGGTTGACCCATGTTGGACGCGGTGGGCTCGAGAAGGAGTTCTTCGAATGCTGCCAGGATAGTTTCCTTGAACAGTGTGTGTTGGAGCCGACGAGGGAGCGAGCTATCTTGGATCTGGTGTTATGTAATGAGGCAGGTAGAATTAGGGACCTTGCGGTGAAGGATCCTCTTGGGGAGAGTGATCATTGTATGGTGGAGTTTCTGGTGCAGATGGAGGACGACAAAGTGGGTTCCCGGACATGTGTCCTTTGTTTGAACAGAGGGGGGTACGGTAGGATGAGAGAGGAATTGGCGAATGTGGACTGGGGGAGCGCGTTGGAAGGTAGGTCTGCTGAGGAACAGTGGAGGATCTTTAAGGAGATCTTTCTTGGTGCTCAGCAGAAATTTATTCCGATGGTTAAAAAGGACCGTAGGAGGAGAGGTAATAAGCCGTGGATAACGAAGGAGCTGAAGGAAAGTGTTAAATTAAAAGCGGAGGCGTTTAGAGTAGCTAAGAGCAGTGGGCGAGAAGAGGATTGGGAAAGGTTTAAATGTCAACAAAGATTGACAAAGAAGATGATAAAGGAGGGTAGGAGAAACTATGAAGCTGGGCTAGCGCTTAATATAAAAAAGGATAGCAAGAGTTTTTATAAATATATAAAAAGGAAGAGGCTGACTAGGGTGAACGTTGGTCCCTTAGAGGATGAGAAGGGGGACTTAGTGGTAGGGGATGGGGATATGGCTAAGGTATTGAATAACTTTTTTGTTTCGGTCTTCACGGAGGAGGACGTGAATAATTTGCCAGGTGTTAGTGATGGAAAGGTAGTAGGACTGGAGGGTCTTAATGACATTACTGTTACTAGAGAGGCGGTGCTCGACAGACTGGAGGGACTGATTGTGGACAAGTCCCCAGGACCGGATGGAATGCATCCGAGGGTTCTGAAAGAAATGGCGGAGGTGATAGTGGATGCCTTGGTGGTTATTTTCCAGACGTCGCTGGATTCCGGGGAAGTGCCGGAAGATTGGAAAACGGCTAATGTTACGCCGTTGTTTAAGAAGGGTGGCAGGCAAAAGGCGGGGAATTATAGGCCGGTTAGTTTAGTCTGTTGTAGGTAAAATGTTAGAATCCGTCATCAAGGAGGAAATAGCGAGGCATCTTGAGAGGAATTGCTTGATAGAGCAGACGCAGCACGGTTTCGTTAAGGGGAAGTCGTGTCTGACAAATTTACTGGAGTTCTATGAGGATGTGTCTAGGGCGGTGGATAGAGGAGAGCCGGTGGATGTGGTCTTTCTGGATTTTCAGAAGGCGTTTGACAAGGTACCTCACAAGATGTTATTGCAGAAGGTCAGGGGACAGGGAGTTGGGGGTAGGGTGTTAGCGTGGATAGAGGATTGGTTGTCAAATAGGAGGCAGAGAGTGGGGGTCAATGGGTGCTATTCGGATTGGCGGTTGGTGACTAGTGGAGTGCCTCAGGGGTCGGTGCTGGGGCCTCAGCTATTTACCATTTATATAGATGATCTGGAGGAGGGAACCGAGTGTATGGTGTCGAAATTTGCTGATGACACCAAGATCGGTGGAAAGGCAAATTGTGCGGAGGGTGTGGAGAGTCTGCAGAAGGATCTAGATAGGCTGGGCGAATGGGCCAGGAACTGGCAAATGGAATTTAATGTTGGCAAGTGCGGGGTGGTACACTTTGGTAGGAATAATGGTAGGAGTGGTGGAGGCTACCTCGCTAAATATTTTTAAGAAGCGGGTTGATGGGTTTTTGATAAGAGAGGGGATTAAGGGTTATGGGGAGAGGGCGGGAATGTGGAACTGAGCCACGACAGATCAGCCATGATCTTATTGAATGGCGGGGCAGGCTCGAAGGGCCAGATGGCCTACTCCTGCTCCTATTTCTTATGTTCTTATGTTCTTATGATACCGGAGATGAGGGGGTTGGATTATGAAGAGAGACTAAATAGACTGGGTCTGTACTCGTTGGAGTTTAGAAGGATGAGGGGGGATCTTATAAAGATGTATAAGATAATGAAGGGGATGGATAGGGTAGAGGTAGAGAGGTTCTTCCCGCTTAGAAAGGATAGCAGGACTAGAGGACACAGCCTCAAGATAAGGGCAGTTTAGAACAGAGTTGAGGAGGAACTTCTTCACTCAAAGGGTGGTGAATCTCTGGAATTCTCTGCCCGTTGAGGTGGTGGAGGCTGCCTCGCTAAATATATTTAAGTCATGGGTAGATAGGTTTTTGATAGACAAGGGAATTAAGGGTTATGGGGAGAAAGCAGGAAAGTGGAACTGGTCCACTTCAGATCAGCCATGATCTTATTGAATGGCGGGGCAGGCTCGAAGGGCTAGATGGCCTACTCCTGCTCTTATTTCTTATGTTCTTATGTCCTGGAGTCAGATTTGGGCTTCGCTTTCCAGCCTGCTTGAGGATTACTCTCAACAATGGAACTGAGCACAAGATCACAGATCCAGCGGTGGCGATGAAATTTGTGGAGCAGGCTTTTGAATTTGGTGACTGCATGGCGAATGTAAACTGATATTTGTTTTTTATAAACCTGCGCGCTATACCCGGATCAAATTGTCAGCCAGGAAAGGGTAATGCGTTTTGTGACTGTTAGGTTAAGTGTTATGTGTTTGGTATTTCTACAGAGCTTTTCAGGTTATAGCATCCATGACCAATAGGAATGGAGATGGATGTTGTGCCCCATGCAGAGAGTTGTGAAGGCACCGCGATAAGGAAGTGTTGGAGGCACAGGAGGGCGCATGCAGGGGGGAAGGGGGATGCTGTGTTTGCGGGTTTGGTTTTGTGGCTGTTTTTGTGTCTTTGCTATGTCTTTTTTTCTCTGTGGGTGTGCTTTGGCCCCATTCAAGCCCACTCTCTCTTTCTCGTGGTTGGTTCCCACGGCCGGTGGGGAGGGTGGGGGGTGGGGCCCTGGGGTGTGGCATCTGCCAATGTGAGTGAATGGGGGAGACTCTCCAGTGAGGAGGTATACCAGGCTACTGTTCGGAGTAGCTGGCTATTTCCTAGCCTAGTTCCTGGCTAGGAGGCCGTAATGCTCTGACCTCGGAGCAATCAAGTTCACTGGTTGGAACGTCAGGGGATTAAATCATTTGGCTAAGCGCAATAAGATATTGCAACATCTTCAACAACAGCGTACTCAAATTGCATTCCTCGAAGAGACCCACCTCAGGCTAGTGGACTATTTTAGGCTCTGTAGAGGATGGGGGCATCCATGCTTTCACTGAACCTTTCACACCAAGGCACGGGGAGGGGGGAGGGGGGGCAGCAATCCTCATCCACAAGTCCTTACCCTTGCTGGTAGCCAGTGTCATTTCTGGCTCAAATGGCCGATATGTCATTGTCACAGGCAAATTATATTGGATGCCCCTGGTGTTAGCCAATGTGTATGCCCCAAATTGGGACTGTGAGAACTTTCTCTGGTCATTTTTTGCGCTGCTTCCAGATTTGAATTCATGTTGGTTGAAACTGGCTGGAGATTTTCAGCTGTTGGTTGAATCCTGCCCTGGACTGCTCCTCCTCCAGGACGACTGATTTTTCCAAGTCGGCAGAAATTACTAAATCATTTCTCAGGAATACATGGTGTCAGACCCACGGAGGTTTCTTAACCCCACTAGTAGGGAAAATTCTGTTTTTTCACCTGTCCATCGAACGTGTTCACGTATAGAATACTTTTTGGTGGATAATAAGTTGCCCCCGGCTGTGCGCTCATGCTCCAATGAAATCATTGTGATCTTGGACCATGTTCCCTTGACAATGGTGGGGAAGAGGGTGGTTCCCATGTACGCCTTGGTGATTTAATACTTATCTGCTCTCTGATGAAGAACTTGTTAGATTTCTGTTAACCCAGATTGATGATTTCTTAGAGTTTAATGATGATACGGGAATCTCGGCAGCTACCTTAAGGGACCAGATCATATCTTATTCAGCGCACAAGGCAAAGCAGAGAGGTAGGAGGTTATCGGAATTGCTGGGGTGTATTGCCCAAGTTGCTATCACATATGCTGTGGGCCTGTCCTCAGAGTAGGACTAGGGGGCACAGCCTCAAGATAAAGGGGAGGCGGTTTAGAACGGAGTTGAGGAGGAACTTCTTCACTCAAAGGGTGGTGAATCTCTGGAATTCTCTGCCCGTTGAAGTGGTGGAGGCTGCCTCGCTAAATATTTTTAAGAAGCGGGTTGATGGGTTCTTGATAAGAGAAGGGATTAAGGGTTATGGGGAGAAAGCGGGAATGTGGAACTGAGCCATGACAGATCAGCCATGATCTTATTGAATGGCGGGGCAGGCTCGAAGGGCTAGATGGCCTACTCCTGCTCCTATTTCTTATGTTCTTATATAAAGAATGTTTACTATTACATGTGGAGTTTGAGACCTTATCCTCACATCATGCAGAAGAGATGCTCTTTAAATCTAAATATACACATTATGAGCATGGGGACAAGGCAAGCAAGCTAATAGCTGATCAGCTGCGCCAATTCTGTGCCAAAAGTCTAATGCCACAAATGCAGACTCCGAATTGGGTCTCGACTGATCCACAGCGTATAAATTAACTATTTAGGGACTTTTACTCAACCCTCTATAGCTCGGAAACTACTGCCAATGAGGCAGAATTTCAGGAGTTCTTTGGGGCACTGAATCTCCCCGTGGTGGACAGGGGAGAGGCCACGACACTGGAGAAACCAATTGACGTTGAAGAAATTGTTAGGGCAGCTGAAACTATGCCGGGTAGGAAATGTCCGGGACCGAATAGGTACCACATCAAATTCTACAAAAAATGTATGTATAGATTGGCTCCCTGCTACTGCGAATCATCAATGATTCATATGAGAACTGCTTTCCCCCGCTGACTGTAAGGCAAGCAACAATTTCACTTATCCTTAAAAATAAGGACCCGCAAATCTGCAGCTCCTACTGACCGATCTCATTGCTGAAAGTGGATCTCAAACTGATCTCTAAGATTCTGGCATTCACCTGGAAGACAATCTGCCATCATCTCGCCTGACCAGACTGGGTTCATTAAAAATGGACATACGTACTCAAATATTCAGCAGCTGTTTAACATTATATATGTGCCTGCCATCTCCAAGCTACCAGAAATGTTAATCTCACTGGACGCTGAAAAAATGTTTGATTGGGTGGAATGGAATTATTTATTTTATGCTCTCAGGAGGTTCAAATTCAGCCCAAAACTAATCTCCCAGATTAAAATACTGTACTCCACCCCTCTAGCCTCGGTCCAGACAATGTGCATTCAGCATTTTTCCCTTTGTCCCAGAGCACTTGGCAAGGATGCCCCTCTCCCCCATTAATTGCCATTGCTATTGAACCTTTTTGCAACAGGAAACAAGTGGTGGGGATTGGTTGGAAGGGAATTGAGGGAGAGTATCGCTGTATGCAAATGACTTGCTATTGTACGTAAGGTGACCCATCCAACTTAATTCCCAAAGTTTTCTCTATACTAGAGAGGTTTGGTTGTATTGCGGGGTACAAGCTTAACTTGAATAAGATTGAGCTCCTTCTTTTGAACGCAGCAGTCCTTAGCCTCCCGCTCCACACTCTGCCTTTTAAGATTGTTACTAGGCAGTTTACTTACTTGGGAGTGCAAATGGTTAGCAAATGTAGTGGGCTCTTTGGAGCTAATTTTGCTCCACTCATGGGGCAGATAGAAAGGTCCTCAAACATTGGTCCATCCTCCCGTTATTGTTAGCAAGCCGTATCAACGTGGTGAAGATGAACATTCTACCTATACCTCTTTCAGTGCATCCTGGTGTTCATCCCCAAATCCTTTTTTTGCAGACTTGATTGGCTCATTTCAAGCTTTGTCTAGAATAGGAATGCGGAGGACAGTCTCGCAAAGCCCTAAACAAGAGGGGGGCGAGCGGTATGGGTTTGCCCAATTTTCTATTTTACTATTGGGCAACCAATATGAGAGCGGTAGTGTGTGGGAGCAGACAGAATGGCAACAAAAGGTTTCTTGTTGGTTGCAGTTGGAATCTCCCTCCTCTACTTCATCTTCTTTGGCTGCCTTGATACGCTGCCCAGTAAATTTTCCCCTCCTCCCAGTATACTAGGAGTGCACTTGTCAAGTCAACTCTTAGAATTTGGATGCAATTTAGATGCCACTTTGGATTTCAGGCCTGGTTGCTGGCCTCCCCAGTATTGGCTAGCCATTTTTTTCCTCTGTCTGTTTTGATGGTGCCTTCAACATATGGGTCAAGAACATTCCAGGACTTGTATGTGGACAACATGTTTGCATCATTCCAGTAGGCACTGGATAACTTTGCTTTACCTGCAATTTTTCAGATATTTGCAAATTTGAGAATTTGTGCATACGGCCGACCCCCAATTTCCAATGCTCCCACCTCGTGCCTCCATCTTCTTTATGCCTTCTATTAATCAATTCTGTCCCAACAAAACTCTCTATCAGTGATGAAACCTTTGAGAGAATGAGATCTGGGGGAGGACTATCAGAGGAGGATTGGGACATGGTACTGCATCGAGTACACTCCTCCTCAATATGTGCCAAGCTGGGTGTATACGATGTAAACTCCTTCACAGAGCATATCTAACTAGGGTTAGACTCTCTAGGATGTACCCAGACACAAGCCCCATTTGTGAATGGTGCCAGCAAGCTCCCGCCACCCTCTTACATATGTTTTGGCTTGCCCATCACTGTATAACTACTGGACATTGATATTTGAGACGATTGCAGCAACGCTAGATCAGTACATAAGTACATCTCCCCAGGCTGCCCTGTTTGTAGTTGTGCCCTTAAATCCACCGCTGCCAACATTCCAAGCAGATTGTGTAGCTTTCACTACACTCCAGGCAAGATGAGTAATCCTGTTCAGGTGGAAATCAGGTTCATCTCCGATGCACTCACAGTGGGTAAAGGAGTGACAGATACTATTAAGCTGGAGAAGAAGAGGTGCATGCTACATGGGTCCACTGCTACGTTCTATAAGACCGGGCAACTATTTATAGCGCACATTGGGATGCTGCAGTTGGAGCCGGGTGAGTAGATACCCGATGGCGCCAGGGTGCTCCCACAGAAACCCCTCCCCCGATTGATGGATGCACCCTGGCTCTTTGCCTGAGTACACCCACTGACCCTGCCAAGGTGTGGGAGCAATGAGAACTTTTCTCTTTTCCCTCTCACTTTCTTTTCTCTGCTCGCTAGCTTATAGTCTGGGCTGTTTGAGTGCTCAGTTGGTTTTTGTTTTTATAATATTTACCATTTATATAGATGATCTGGAGGAGGGAACCGAGTGTATGGTGTCGAAATTTGCTGATGACACCAAGATTGGGGGAACGGCAAATTGCGTGGAGGGTGTGGAGTCTACAGAAGGATCTAGATAGGCTGGGCGAATGGGCCAGGAACTGGCAAATGGAATTTAATGTTGGCAAGTGCGAGGTGGTCCACTTTGGTAGGAATAATGATAGGAAGGATTATTACTTACGTGGCGAAAAACTGCAGCAGGCAACGGTGCAGAGGGACCTCAGGGTCCTTGTGCATGAGTCGCAAAAACCCAGCTTGCAGGTGCAGCAGGTGGTCAGGAAGGCGAATGGGATGCTGGCCTTCATAGCGAGGGGGATTGAATATAAAAGTAGGGAGGTCTTGCTGCGGCTATATAGGGCATTGGTGAGGCCGCAGCTGGAGTACTGTGTGCAGTTTTGGGCGCCGTACTTACGCAAGGATATTTTGGCCTTGGAGGGAGTGCAGAGGAGGTTTACTAGGCTGATGCTGGAGTTGAAGGGGTTGAGCTGTGAGGAGAGGCTGAATAAACTAGGCTTGTACTCGTTAGAGTTTAGAAGAATGAGGGGAGATCTCATTGAGACATATAAGATAATGAATGGGATGGATAGGATAGAGGTGGAGAGACTCTTCCCGCTCAGAAAGGACAGTAGGACTAGGAGGCACAGCCTCAAGATAAGGGGGGGGGGGGGGGGGGGGGGCGCGGTTTAGAACGGAGCTGAGGAAGAACTTCTTCACTCAAAGGGTGGTGAATCTCTGGAATTCTCTGCCCTTTGAAGTGGTGGAGGCTACCTCGCTAAATATTTTTAAGAAGCGGGTTGATGGGTTTTTGATAAGAGAGGGGATTAAGGGTTATGGGGAGAGGGCGGGAATGTGGAACTGAGCCACGACAGATCAGCCATGATCTTATTGAATGGCGGGGCAGGCTCGAAGGGCTAGATGGCCTACTCCTGCTCCTATTTCTTATGTTCTTATTACCATCATTACTGGTGCAATTAGATGGGACTTGGGTGGGGTGAGTGCCAGGGAATCCAGGGTCTTGTCCCCTGCCATGGATAGTGCTGGGCCCAGTCATGTTGGAATGTACACACAAGCAGTGTGGAGCTCTGTCTGTTTGCTATGTAAGATATACTTATGTTTATTGAAAATTTTCATATCAAAAAAAGTGTACTCCATTTTAATTGCTCCATTACTGGCAGCTATGTCTTCAGCTGCTTAGGCCCTAAACTCTGGAATTATCTCAGAATCCCTACAGTGCAGGAGGCGGCCATTTGGCCCATTAAGTGGATGACAACCAGTTATGGTCAGAAGCATTTGCATATGTATCTCTTGGACTTGAGGCAGTGAAGTGGGAAGACAGGTGCACAATAACAGAAGAATCAATCAGGACAGGAAGATATGTTTTACTAGAGACAAAGGCACGAATGATGAAGGTGACGGAGTCAACAAACAGAATCAATTTACATAATAAATACAGCAACAGAGGCTAGACAGTCAAGTGTTTGAAAGTGCAATTGTAAGTGACTATTTGAAAGACAATGGACGAGACCTCCTGGTGTCCTTCACTACATTTATCCCTTAACCACAAAATGAGTGTTCACTCATTTGCTACCTGTAAGGTGTCGCTGTCGCTGTCTACAAATTGGCTATGCTAGCACATGTGAATATACTTTTAAAAAACAATCCACTGATTGGAAAGTACTTGGGCATTTATATAAATGCAAATTCTTTTTGAATTCTCCCTTTCTCCAGTGTATCATCACTGACTTAGCTATTAGTTCCATTGATCCAATTCTCTGCACTTTTTACAAACCTCTTCCAAAACAACTTTTCGTTAAGGCTTTCAGTCATCTATTTCAACTCTTTCAGAAGAATCTGGAATCTGTTTTATCTCTGAAGCACGTAAAGAATCATAGCACATTAAAGGTACACCTTCTACCCTCATTGGCCATTATTTATATCAAATTATTTATTGGTACCATAAGAGTCGATGACAAAAACACTACTTAAAATGCTGGCTATTTCAGGCAGTTTGATAAATTCTTCAGTACTTAGCAATTGATACACTTTATAACACAACTCTGTGCAATGTTTACGCTCTGTAACTGTTTCAAGTTAAACCGGAGTATGGTCACAGAAGTAAAGACGCGACAATAATAAATCAATTCAACTCAATAATAATGATTAGAATTTTGCAGATTGCAAAAGCTAAGCTATACTTGTAAACAAACACATTCTGGTTACTTGATCTAGCCATATTAGGATGCATGAAGATGAATAAAAATACATTCTAGTTTTAAGTTTGATTGGGATCAGCCAGGTTCTGCTGTTGGTCTCAAACATGAGGCACTGGTGATTGGCGATCCATCCACCACCTAGACTGGGTGCATGTATATTGTGTTAACATTAACACAAATGCTACAAGTGGAGGAGACTGTGAATAAGTGCAAGTTGTTTTGCTGCTAAGACATAAATATTTTGTTTATAAACAGGATGAGGACTTTGTTACCCCTAGCGCACAGATGATATCTCTCAATATTCTGCTGTTTCTGATTAATGTCAAAATAAGGCAAAGTATTCTTTGTAGTAAGTTTTGACAACTGTTCAGCTGTTGCACATATTTCCTCAGGCTATGCTGTAACTGACATTTACATACTCTGCATTCACTGAGATTATCTCTGCCAATTCAAAACCAGACACACCCAGCATCCAGGCATTTCCCACTGGAGAAGAATGGCTAATAAATAAGAATCAGTTTTAATGAGATGCTGCTGAAATGTGATAGTCAGAACCAGGCATAAACTAACAGATTACACATTCCTATTTCTCAGCTTGGTTCAGCAGTAGGTATCACATGATGATGAGTGCAGGTAATATCTTTTCAAATTCAATTTTACCCTATCCACTACTTCCAACATCCACTTCCTCCACCACCAAGACATAGTGGCAGTAGTATGTGCCATCTAGAAGATGCACATCAACTCAATAAGGGTCCTTCTAAACTACCACCTAGAAGGACCAGGGCAGTAAATACAAGGGAACACTGATCACCTGAAAGCTCCCCTCACTATCCTGGCTTGGAATTATAATTGCCATTTCTTCACTATCGCTGGATCAAAATCGTGGAACACTCTCCCCAACAGCACTTTGCATATGGATATATGCAACACTGTGCAACAGCATATGGATTGCTATGGTTCAGGATTCAATTCCAACCGTGTGGGGAATTTGCATGGTCTCCTTGTGTCTGCGTAGGTTTTCTCCATGTGTCCAAAGTTTGGGTGGATTGGCTATGCTAAATTGTCCTTTAGTATTCTAAGATACATAGCTTGGACAATTAGTGGGGTAAATGCATGGGGAGCAGTGGAGCTGGGGGGCATCGGTGCAGACACGATGGGCCAAATGGCCTCCTCCAAAACTGTACTGATTCTAGGAAGGCTGCTCACCACAAAGGTCTCAAGGGCAATTAGGAATGGACAATAAATGTCAGCCAAGCCAGTAATGCCCAGGTCCTGTGAAATTATAAAAATTAAAATGTTTCAAGTACAAAAAGTCTCATTTTGTTTGAAGCTGGCTGTGAGGAATTGAAAGTGAAAGCATTGTGTGAATTTATGAACCACTTGTATTATTTGCCACGTGTGGCACAACATTGAAGGGCACAACATCACTCGACAGTGCAAACCTGTAGCTGCCTCTCCTATCACATGGCATTCTCTATGTATTTGTACTAATTGAAAGAAAAACAAAATCAGTAATGAACTGTTAGAAAATATAAATATAGGAATGAGTACAGGCCTCTTTTGAAAGGAGGATATTTCAGCAGTGCACAGTGACTGCCCACAGACTACATGAACAAAGGTTGGTGGGTCAGCTAAACCTGTCTTCATATATAGGAAGAAGTCTCACAAGACCAAGTTAAAATCCAACAGGTTTATTTGGTAAAAGCCCTAGCTTTCAGAGCACTGCTCCTTCATTGGATAAGTAGGAATTCTGTTCTCAAACAAGGTGTATAAAGACAAACTCAATTTACAAAATGGTTGGAATGTGAATCTTTAGAGGTAATCAAGTCTTAAACGGTACAGAATGTGAGTGGAGAGGGGGTTAAGCACAAGTTAAAAAGATGTGTATTGTCTCCAGCCAGGTTAGTTAGTGAGATTTTGCAAGCGCAGGCAAGTTTTAGGGGTTACAGATAGTGTGAAATGAACCCAAGATCCCATTCGAGGCCGTCCTCATGTATGCAGAGCTTGGTTATCAGTCTCTGCTCAGGTGACTCTGTATTGTCATGCGTCCTGAAGGCCACCTTGGAGAACACTTAGAGCAAATAAAGGTTAGGATCCCAGGTTTGTGACCTTAGTAACAAATATTGCATCTCCACTGTTATTCTGGCAGTTAGAGACCAAGCCTGGGCTTTTCCTAGTGTGATATGGAGTGCCTTTTTCCTGTTGTCCCACAGAAGGATCTTTCTTTAACAAGATCAAATACACAGCTATTAGTCTAGATTATTTTATAATTATTCTTGTCTGGCACATTTCCTTCAATGAGTACACGTTAATTTCCTGCTGGATGTCAATAGAGGGGGGAAACAGATACTGTATTGATCAAAAATGCAGCAATGTAAACAGATTAAAACAAATTATAGCAACTATTAGTCTGGAAACTGACTA
Organism: Carcharhinus amblyrhynchos; assembly: GCF_965287045.1. Taxonomy (NCBI): domain Eukaryota; kingdom Metazoa; phylum Chordata; class Chondrichthyes; order Carcharhiniformes; family Carcharhinidae; genus Carcharhinus; species Carcharhinus amblyrhynchos. The sequence continues at coordinate 79,207,719 of NC_137331.1, read as the reverse complement.
AACACACTAACATTTGTTTGCATGTTACCATGTGAGAGACTTTTTACAGTTTATGTAAATTGTACAAGTACAAAAACATTAGCTTACATTTATTACATTAAAGACACTTTATAAAATGTCCCAAGATGGTGCACAGAAACATTCAGACAAAAGTTGACATCTAGCTACACAAGGATGTCTTTCCTCAAAAGTCAGGGAGCCTAAAACTCAAGGTCAGGTGAGAGGGAGATACAAAAGGGTCCAGAGGGGCAATTTTTTTCCAGAGGGTGGCAAGTGTCTGGAATGAGCTAGTAGAAGCAGATACAACAGTTACGTGGGTAATATGGGCCAAATGCAGGCTATTGGGGCTAGCTTAGAGGTTAAAAAGGGCAATATGGGCGAGTTGGGCCAAAAGGCCTGTTTCCATGCTGTAAACCCCTCTGACTCAAAAGGAGATATTAGTACAAAAGCAAAATCCTATAGATGTTGGGAATCTGAAATGGAATTAGAAAATGCTGGAACAAGAGACAACCTCAGAGGGAGAAACAGTTAATGTTTCAGGTTGATGATCTTTCTCCTGCGAACTGGGAAAGGTTAGAAATGGAGCAAAACTGCAGCAGGCGACGGTGCAGAGGGACCTCGGGGTCCTTGTGCATGAGTCGCAAAAACCCAGCTTGCAGGTGCAGCAGGTGGTCAGGAAGGTGAATGGGATGCTGGCCTTCATCGCGAGGGGGATTGAATATAAAAGTAGGGAGGTCTTGCTGCGGCTGTATAGGGCATTGGTGAGGCCGCAGCTGGAGTACTGTGTGCAGTTTTGGGCGCCGTACTTACGCAAGGATATTTTGGCCTTGGAGGGAGTGCAGAGGAGGTTTACTAGGCTGATGCCAGAGTTGAGGGGGTTGAGCTATGAGGAGAGGCTGAATAAATTCGGCTTGTACTCAGAGTTTAGAAGAATGAGGGGAGATCTCATTGAGACATATAAGATGATGAATGGGATGGATAGGATAGAGGTGGAGAGACTCTTCCCGCTCAGAAAGGATAGGAGGACCTGGGGGCACAGCCTCAAGATAAAGGGGGGGGGGGTGGTTTAGAACGGAGTTGAGGAGGAACTTCTTCACTCAAAGGGTAGTGAGTGAATCTCTGGAATTCTCTGCCCGTTGAAGTGGTGGAGGCTACCTCACTAAATATTTTTAAGACGCGGGTTGATGGGTTTTTGATAAGAGAGGGGATTAAGGGTTATGGGGAGAGGGCGGGAATGTGGAACTGAGCCACGACAGATCAGCCATGATCTTATTGAATGGCAGGGCAGGCTCGAAGGGCTAGTTGGCCTACTCCTGCTCCTATTTCTTATGTTCTTACGAAAGAGACAAATGGCGAGTAGGCAGCTGAGGAAATGCTTGGTTAAAGAACTGGATTTTGATAAGCATCTTAAAAAGGGAGAGAGAGATTCCTTGCTCTGTCATGTGTGTCATTGGCAAGGCCAACAGTTGGTGCCTATCCCTAAATGCTCTTGAAAATTAGTGATTTGTCAGATCAGAGTTGATGTAGGTCCAGATGACCCTTTGCCTCTTCTCTTACAGATGCTGCCAGACCTGCTGAGATTTTCCAGCAGTCTCTTTTGGTTTCAGATTCTAGCATCTGCAGTATTTTGCTTTTATCCAGTGCTTTAAAGATATATCCTGAACAAAGACAATTAATTTGCAAAACATTGCTACAATGCCTCCTGTTGTGCTTTAAAACTCTTGCACAGAGAAAGGGAGTTTGTCTCAGTTTGAAACTAACATTTGCATTTATATAACCTGGTCAAAAATCTCCTTAAGTATTTCACAGAACAAATTTTGATGTTTACTAACCATAGTGCAAATGAAAAAGTAGATGTAGTAACTTAAATTGCCTTCTATCCTATCAATTTATTCTACCCTATAAAGGGCACCTGTATTACATCAGTATGACATTTTCACTACTGTCAATATTTTGGTCTTAAGTTTGCCAATTAACACCAACTTGAGTGATTTTATATTATGAACTCACATCTGCTTAGCTCACCCATCCTGGCCTCTGGCTATCCCCCACTGGCCTTTCTAATGATCGCTTTTATTTGAGCTGGACTCTTGTTCCTTGAATATGGCTCTACTTTAAAATTTTAAAAATATTCAGTTTCTAACTGTCCATAATCCCTTCTTTTGTAGCAGCAATTTCAATGCAAACTAGCTGGTGGTTTCAAACAAAGTATCAGAGCCTGTCACCTGTAACAGAGGTTTGCCAATTGCAACTTCTATGTCAACTGAAACTGTTCAGTAATCATTAAATCAGAGCTCTCTAACAGAACAGCAAACTAGGTGCAAGTAAATGGAAAGGGAGGTTGGGAAAAAGGTGAGTGGGGATCTCTATGGAGCTGGAAATTTGGACATTTGAGCAATTTGGATAAAGTGTCAGGCCACTGGGACATTTAACAAAAACCCAAGCTGCCAAATCAGGTTGCCAAGTCAAGATGTCTTTTCATTCCTTGCAAGAGTTCAGTATAGAAAAATGCTAGTACAAATAATTTAAGCATCCAAATGTGATTTAAACAAAAAGAATTTCTACCCTATCATATGTTTCACCTCAGGGACTTTTATGAATCTGTTTAATGAAGTAAAAAGGTCTGTCCATTTTATACAGCAAGTGTGGCCCAAAACAACTTGAGAATTGTAATACTTTTAGTTAACTCAACATGAACCACTTGGGATGTCACTGGAAGCAGTTCTGCAAACATTTTAATTGACTTTTTTCATTTACAACACATTCACAGGAGTGTTCAGCAAAGTGAGATTTAGTTATCTAAAGAGAGATGTTGAGGCAATAGAACAGTAGCAATTTGGTTAAAGCTAAGTCAATTTTGGAACAAAGTTTAACAGTAATAGAATAAAGTGCATGAAAAGGAAAGCAGTAAAAGAGACTTCATCTGAATGTACATAATTTTTCCATCTTTTTACAAATGCTAATAGCAGATATAAATGATTTAGATCTAATTGCCATTAGAAGAGACAGTTACAGGATGACTAAGGTTGGGAAACCATTTTCCTGAATTTATGTAATCTGGGTGTATTGATCACATACCAAAAACTCATCCATTGTTCACATTCTTCACTAGTGCAACTGGCCAAAATTCTTACAAACCAGAAATATTTTGGAAATAGTGTGATACGGTAGTGTTAGTAATACCTGTTTGGGTTTTGCCTTCCAGTGTACAATGGAGATGCATTATCAAATAAAGACAAATGGAAAATAGTGCTACAACTTCAGATTTAGTAATGCAAGCTCTCATTATGCTCTGTCACATTCCAGGATCTCCTGAGTTGGTGAGTATGTTTGATCACCACAGAGAAGCTGTGAGGACAGCTCAAAGCATTCCCCGCTTGTCTGCTACAACTGAACTTCAAGTAGAATTCAGGAAGCCATTTGCACCTACCACAATCCCACACAGGCCCTATTCCCATAAGCCCACATATTTATCCTGCTAATCCCTGACACTACGATCAATTTAACATGGCCAATCAACCAAATCTGCACATCTTTGGACTGTAGGAGCAAACTGGAGCACCTGAAGGAAACCCACACAGACTCATGGAGAATGTGCAGACTCCTCACAGTGAGCCAAGGCCAGAACTGAACCCCAGTCCTGGGTGCTGTGAGGCAGCAATGCTAACCACCATGCCACTCCAAAATCAAAGTGGACAATGTGGACATTGATCTCTCTGCCTCTCACATGCAAAGCATGTTGTCTATTATCAAAGTCACTGAAGCATATAGGAGCACAGCAATCATTGCTGCCTGGTAAAATATTAGTCTCAGCTTGAGATCCTTGTGCTTGAACACTTCAGTCAGTCGCAGGCTGAGCTGGCACATTGAGGCAACGAAGAATTTCACTGCTTATGTCCACCCTTGTAAAAAGTGTTGAGATGTACAAAATGATTCACATTTTCCAGGATATTGCTACTGATCTTAAATTGACAGGGGAAGGTTTGCTGCAGGAGCTGGTTGAAAGAGGACCCTAGCTCTCCAGGCTTCAGTGAAAGGCTCATGCTCAGGGGAGGCCAATGACCTGAACTCAGTTTCAGTGTCAAAGTGAATACGCACACAAACCTACATCCATTTGAAGCAGCTCTATAGTAACAGCCATTTAAACCATCAGTTGGCCAACCAAGAACTCTTAGTGCTGTTAACCTCAAAGAAAACTAGCAATCTGTGGCAAAGTTCATCACTTTCTGGAAGCAGTTAAATGTGGTGTTTATGTACACAACAAAACCTCATTCCTTATATATGCAAGTGTTTGAACAGAGGATATGGTTGTAGGAAAATTAATTTACCACAACGTATTGATGATCCTTGGTGTTTTACTTTTTTCCCCCCACACCCTTGATCTGTCTTGAAGGCACCAATTCAATGTTGGAAAATATTTCTACAGGCACTGACTACATTTGACATTGACAATACCATCAGGGAGGTTGAATTGCTCATGTGAAAATTAGGTTAAAGTCTGTGAATCTTAACAAGTAAATCAGGTTTTCACAAACAGATAATACAAGTGGAGAGGGGGTTAGGCACATGTTAAAAGGGTGTGAATCGTCTCACGCCAGAACAGTTAGTGAGATTTTGCAAGCCCAGGCACATCATGGGAGTCACAGATAATGTGACATGAACAAGATCCCAGATGAGGCTGTCCTCATGTGCATGGAACTTGACCAGTTTTTGCTCAGTGATCCTGCGTTGCGTCGTGAAAGCCACCTTGGAGAATGCTTATCCGAAGATCAGAGGCTGAATGCTCCCCAACAGGACTGTTAAGACTTGCATTCCAACCATAATCTCGTAAATTGAGTCTGTGCCTATATGTCCCTTGTTCATGAACCCAACTCTTCACTCACCTGATGAAATGGCAGCGTTCCGAGAGCTTGTGCCTCCAAATAAACTTGTTGGACTTTAACCTGATGTTGAGAAACTTACTATTTCTTCCTACCCCAGTCCAATGCCAGCATCTCCACATCATGTGAAAATTAGGCAGAACAGAATGTAGCCGAAAGAAGTGTAAGGCAGACATCAAGTATGACTCAGCAGCTGGAAGTATAGCAATACTGAAAAATGTTACCCATTGCTACAAATGCATCCTTTCAGCCCACACACAGTGAACTAGGATTGTAAAAGATGGCAACTGTGCCTTAAAAATGCATTCAAGAGATTAAAATTCCAATGTGGTGTAGACAAGGGTTGTAGAGACTTGTATTTATTCCTAAAGCAGCTGTGAATAAATGACAGGTCTTTTATCCAAAATTCTCTCAAAATACAGGTTGAGACTTCAAACATCTACACAATTCATACTTCAAACATTTTCTAAGCAGGAAATCATTTGAATATTGCCTGAAGAACCATTTCCATTGCTTGTCAGTTGGTAATTTTTTTTTAAAAGGACCAGCTTAAAAAAACCTGTAACACTAAATAGACTGCAAAATCTAAGATTCTCATTACTGACCTTAAAATATCCATGGATACAATTTCATAGTCACCGAGCAGCATTGCAACTAGAGCCAGTTGACCATACTGCAGACAAAACAAATAACAGCAAATAGTAACAACCTAATGTTTGCAATTCCCTCAGTCAAGTTCAGGCCTGCCCTATTGGAAGTTTTCCAATAGAAGTCATCAGACAGCAATAAACAGCAGGAACCTCAAATTGTTTTCTTTTGTCCTTAGCGTTGAAACCAATTTTGTACTCTACCACTTCCTGGCTGCAATCAAAATAACTGCACCCAAATAAATTAATTTTGGACTCTTCAGGTCCATGTTGACTAAAAGGTAATGTATATTCAATAGCATGTATAATTACATACAACAGCCAGAAATTAATCTGAGAATGGGGGCAGAAAGAGGGAAAAGGTTGTAATTACACCAAATCCAGGGCCACGTTTTGGTTTCACATGGTCAGTTTATCACAATGTCATTCAAGAACAGACTCAGGTGCTTAAATATCAGCTATCAAATGAAACAAGTCAAACAAATTCAAATGTAGAACTTTTATTTTTAAGTCAGAATTTTGATAACAAAAGGAAAAATCTGAACAGGATGTAAAGTATGATCAAGAATAAGGCAGAACATATCTACACCAATCTGCATAGTCACTAGGGACACTTTTGGTGCTACCTTGGTCAAAGACAGGGAAAACCTCAAAAAAATCTGCACATTAAACTGAAATCTTGTCCTTTGGATAAATTTTCCACTATATCTCAAGATATAGCTTACTACTCTCTTCATACCCTTTACAATCAATCATTCACAAATATTGCCAAATATCATTGATTAGACAAGTATCTTATTTATATATTTAAACAAATATAGCTCCAAGAATGGAAAACCAAAACAGATGTACATGACAACACCTCAGACTCAAAACTTGCATATCAAGTGTGTCATCACTACTATACGATGATCCCCATTATATAACCAACTCCTTTTACAGGACATCTGTAGTCTTAGTATGTTTTAGATAGACATACTAGGTATATTCAAACGTGGTATATTTTCCTTTCAATCCTGCAAATCACACATTGGATGACACTGAAAACTTTAGTTTGATGTTTAAACTTGAAACAGAAATTCTGACAAGGCATTTACTTAAGTGATTTGTTTCCATATTTTTGTTCCCTGCCACTAATCTTTACCTTACCCCAAACGTGTGCAAAAAGTGTGCCAACATGACTGGAAATATAAATAACAGAAAAAAAGCAATGTTTAATAAAGAGCCAAGGCATGCAATATGTTCCAATGGGCATAAATTCTGCAAAGTAAAAGAACAGGGGTATTTCCGCTCCCCCCCGCCACAGTTTACATTTCATTAGTCATCTTTGTCCTTAGCACCATGTTTCAATATACGAGTAAACTCAATATAGTTGAAGTTGCCCTTGGTATCAATTGGTGCTTCTCGGAAAAGTTCATCCACATCTTCATCAGTAAACCGATCACCCATTGTCGTCAACAGATCTCTCAGATAGTCTTCCTGGATATAGCCTGCGAAAGGGAACACAGTTGGAACAGATGCTTCCACTGAAACTAAAATTACTCAGAACAAAAACTGTACTAGAATCACATGAATAGCTGGAAACAGACTTCTTGCATACCTGTCCCAACTGTATAAATGTGAAAGTAATGCCAAATGCAACACAAGGTGGTGCACAAGGGAGCAGATGGTTTCCCACCAAAAAAAAACAGCAAGGTTAATAATCCACTAAGAGACAGCTTGCTCCGAATAGCAACATAAAGCAGTACTGCCAAACGTTTAGTTGCAGAGTATGGTTTTAAGATTGCATATTTGTTCTGCCTCCCATAACCATATCTAGGGGGAGGGCAATTAGGTGAAAAAAATGCACAAAGAAATGTTCAATCATAGGCTTTAAGTTGAAAATTGACCCCAGGGAATTATGGTTACATTAAAATACAAAGGCATTTGCCCAGAATTTGCTTTAACCTTTATATTCCTACTCCATTTTAAATTATCCTTCTCATCCAACAGACAGCAAGTCCCTTTGCTGGCATAGTTCATGAACGTGGGTTTATTCTGTAAATGAGCTCAGAATCAGCAGATATATCAAAAATCACTCACCCAGGCCATGTCTTTTAGGCTTGGGAATGAGGATGGGGTAGGAATTCCACCCAGAGAGATGCTCTTAACCAATCCAGCTCTAGGGTATTTACATGCTACAGTTCAAGTACTTCATTTCAGCTAGCAATTCCTTTAGACTTGAGCAAGCCTTGACATTGCCACACAAAACAGCAACAATTGAGGTGCTTGAATAAAAGTCTTCCGAGTTAGTACTTGCAGGCACATTTAAAATCCTTTATCCATAGCCTAATACTCAACCGGGCCTATGCTATAAAAAAGATAGCACAATTATAATCATCCACAATGTACAAACAGGCAGAGCTACCACAATGTGCCCTGGGAACACAACAAAAGAGTTGAGGCGTATGCAGACTAAGTTCTGAGCTCGGTTTGCCCAAACCCACCAGAAAACTAGTGAAGTGGGACCGGAAAACCTGAGAATGGAGTCACTGAGCCAGTGATGTAATTAAAAATCAGTGAAATTTCTGTCAAGTATCAGCAAGCTGAGATCAATTGCAACACTCCTGCAATTTGAACGCTTTCTTACCTGTTCCTTCCTCATCAAAGCATGCAAAGGCATTTCTAATTACATCTTCAGGGTCTGTCCCATTCAGCTTTTCACCAAACATGGTCAGAAACATGGTGAAGTTGATAGGTCCTGGGGCTTCATTCATCATTGCCTCTAAATAATCATCAGTTGGGTTCTTTCCTGTAGAAAGTTTAGATATTCAGAATGGTTCATCACTTTACGTTAGAAACAAGGTGAGAAATGGTTTATCTGTAATGCCTAAACTAATAAAGGTCACTATTAACTGCACTGGAATACAAGGATCATGACACCATACTTCATCCTGTTCCCAGGCATTTTTTCTTCATTTTTCAAAATGTAGATATCAGTATCTATTGCCCAACTTTAACTGCCCTTGAACAGAATAGACCAGGTCAGACGACAGTTAGTCAATCTGCTGAGAGTCTCGATTCGCGTAGGTCAGACCAGGTAACAATGGCAAATTTCCTTCCCTAAACGAGATTAGTGAACCAGGTGGTTTTTTAAAAGCAGTTCATGATATCCACCATAAATGTTGCTGAGGCCAGTATACTACATCTTTATTAATTGAATTTAAATTCCAGCCACATGGTAGGATTTGAAGCCATGCAACTAGATTATGTCCAGCAACAGAACCATTACATTACTGTCCCCTGTAAATTCATTCAAGTATCCATTAGCTCCTCCCCTAAAATCAGTTAGCAGCAGATTAGGGATCTTCCCGATTTGCATGGCTTAGTTATTCTTTGAATAAGTTATGCCTCAAGATTTCTTCATCGAATGCTTTGAACATTAGCAGGATGCACTATTGGAGGAAAATGGCACATTGTACCAGATTGATAGCACTATGTAGAATACAGAATCAAACAATTACAACTTTGCAATATTTCAGGGAAAACAGGGAAGGTGGAAAGCATTGCTAAGTATCTTCATTTTTATCTGATGTATTTACAAGCAAAAGTAAACCAATTACCAAGTGAAGCCAACATGTCATGCAAATCCTCTTTATCAATGAAGCCATCACGGTTCTGATCAATCATGTTGAAGGCCTCCTTGAATTCTTGAATCTGTGACTGATCAAACATGGCAAATACATTGGAGGTTGCACGCTGAGGGCGCTTCTTGGTGGTCTTTCCCTTGGCTCTTTTGCTCGACATGGTGGCTAGGTATTGTATCTGAGAAAAACAATTGAGATTACAAACATTTCTGATAAAAGATTATTAACCCGAGTCGCTTTCAAATTCTGCTAGAACTGATGAGTGTTTCCAGCATGTGTCTGATTTCAAATCTAGATTATGCACTTTTCCTGAAGCTGAACCGAACCCCAAATTCTGAAGTGAAATGAGTATATTTTCCTCAAAGTTTAACACTTGATTCACAAAATAAAAATTTAAAATTCTCATTTGTTAATTCTCTCTTCTTTTAAAAAGGAGGAACACCAAAAATTCTCAGTTTAAAATCAAACTCCTATTGTCAAAAGCACAAGGGAACCTGACAAATGGCATAAATTGCAAGACAGCATTGACACATCCTATGCCCCAGCTTCAACTCAATGACTGAACCATTCTTCTTGTGGCATAAGATAAAGTTTTTCTTTCTTTAAATAAAAGGAAGCTCAAACTTATCAGATCAAATTTTAGGGTTGAGTTAATTTTATTCTACAAATATCCCATCAGCTTACCCACAAATTTTACTAGCACAAATGGCCCAAGATTACAAGTGCAACAAGTACCAGACTCAAAATCAATTCTAGAAAGTAGGAAGGATTTACATGATTTTGTCCCAGTTCCATATTAGGATATTCAGAATTGAACAAATTATCTAGACACCAAGTTTCAGGATCTAAATAGCACCTCACAACAAAAAGTGAGTGTATCAAGTAGTTACAGGTAAACACCAGTCAATTTTCTTTAAACAAAGATCCAAAGCAGTAAAAAAGAGCAGCACTTTTATATTGTTTCCACATACATAAGAATCTGATATTAATAGCACTGGGAAGCTAAGGGATAGGGTGTGGGGAAGAGGGGTACAGTGCATGTTGAATGGCACTCAACATCCATAGAAACATGGCTGCTGCACATGCTAGTGTTCTGGAGGCATTCTTGACCTTAACCACAAGAAACTTTCCCTGTTCACATTTAAGTAGGGAAATTACCAGACACCAAGAGCTAGCTCAAATACCCGTAAAAGTGAACCGGTTATAGAAACCACACAACTGTAATAGTTGCAAGAATGACAGCACAATGTGATTTCTTCCTGCATACTTCTTCATTAGAGGAAGGCCCACCACCTGTCTAGCTCTGGAGCCCCCCTAGTGACAGGAAAAATAAATGCAGACATTTCAATTTTAGTTCATCAGATCCCTACACCAAGAACATGAATATCTGGAACCAATACTCAGGCTTCCTAAAAGTAACTGCACCTGTGAGTTGATTAGTAAAAGATTTGTAACATCTTGGCCATGTTATGGCATGTTATAACATTTGCGGAGGTAGACTGCATTTGCAATTCTTTCAAAATCTACTTTTGGAGAGAGACAAGCAGAGGTTCAAGCATAAAACAATGTTTGCAAGAGATCTTTCCTGCCTTATTACAAATTCAGTAAAACTTTCAGAGCAATATTTATAGCTGAGGAGCTTTTTATGCATCAGTTTACCTATCCTTAGGCTGAGAAAAGTACAACACAAATGCCCTAACAAACATGGTTAAGACACTATTCTAAAGCGTATGCTGTAGAATATATAGCCTTACCCTAGAATTTACTGGAATGCAAAAATCTTAATTGGCCCCAACAACAGAAGTAGAAATTTTAAGTAAAGCAGCAAAGATACAATATTATGGTTCTAATACTATAAACTTCCATGTCAAAAAGGAAGTTGTGAAAGATGGATTCCAGTTTAAATAAGTCGAGTATATAGCAGAAAAAAAACACAAGGACTGAACAGATCTGGATACCTAATAAAGCTTTAATAGATTACATACAAGACCATGCCCTCTGTCAGCAAAATGAAGGAGATGGTCATTGACTTCAGGAAGAATAGTGGAGGATATGCCCTTGTCTACCAAGATGAAGCAGAATGGTTGAGCGCTTCAGGTTTCTATATATCCAGAACACCCTATCCTGGTCTCTCCACACCAATGCTATAGTTAAGAAAGCCCACCAATCCCTCTATTTTCTCATGAGGCTAAGGAAATTTGGCATAGCATTACAACTCTCAGATGTACCACAAAGTATTTCTTCTGGTTGTATCATAGCTCAGTATGGCTCCTGCTCTGTCCAAGACTGTAAGAAACTACAAAGGGTCATGAATGAAGCCCAGGCCATCACCCAAAACAGCTTCCCACCCATTGGTGGTCTATACTTGCTGCTGCCTTAGAAACGCAGCTAGCAGAATCAAGGACCCCACACAACTAAACTCACTATTCCACCTTCTTTCATTGGAAAGAGGATACAAAAGTCTGAGGTCACGTACCAATCAAGTCAAGAACAGCTTCTTCCCTGCTGCCAGATTTCTGAATGGATTTATTGCAGATTAAGTGGATTTTTCACTACACCCTGGTTATGACTATAACACTACATTTGCACCGTCCTTTCCTTCTCTACGAAATGTATACTTTCGTTAGCGTGCAAGGAATACTTTCACTGTATACTAATACATGTGACGATAATAAAACACAAATTTGCCAGCTATCAGTCGCCTTTGACAAATGTCCCTCATTCAAATAATCAATTCTCCTTAAAAACATTATGGAACAAGCCTTTCAAGCAGTGCTCACACCAGACAAAATATACATGTGTAAAAACAGAACAAACCCAATATTAAAAACACCTTTCATGTCTGTAGAATTTATCCTGGTATTTTGCAGCCAATGGCTTTGGAAGTGAGGTAATTATTGTTTCATAGGCATACGTAGCAGGCAAGTTCTCACAAAAGCAATTAGAGAAAATTAAACAACATCTGAGGTGGGATGTTGGTAAGAAGTCTCACAACACCAGGTTAAAGTCCAACAGGTTTATTTGGTAGTAAATGCCACTAGCTTTTGGAACACTGTTCCTTCATCAGGTGACTGGAGAGTTCTGATCACAAACAGTGCATATAAAAACACAGTTTACAGAATAGCGATTAGAATGCAAATTAGAATTAGTAAAGACTCGCATTTAATCAGTATTCTGTAAACTGTGCGTGCCTTTATATGCCCCGTTTGTGAGCAGAACTCTCCACTCACCCTACGAAGGAACCGCATTCCAAAAGCTAGTGGCATTTACTACCAAACAAACCTGTTGGACTTTAACCTGGTATTGTGAGACTTCTTACTGTGTTTACCCCAGTCCAATGCTGGCACCTCCACATTGTGGGATGTTGGGTCAGACATTAGGAAACCTTATTAAATGAATAGCACCAAGGATCTTCATTTTTTTTTAAACTGATGAAATACATTGGTTTGCTCACCGAAAATATGCAGCACCCCTTGAAAGCCCAGCTTGGGCCATATGCGCAAATCCCAAAGTAGTGCTTAAGTCTACTAATTAAGAGTGTGCCAGCATTGAGCCAAAACCGCAGATTATAGCACTTACTGGAGTCAGAATGCAAAGTTAAGGGAAATCTCAAAATAAAGGCTTACGGTTTCCTTCTTACACCACCCCCACCCTTAATGAAAACTTTACTACAAAAGTAACCCATGAGGTAAAGCTCAGTATTCACAGCTGATGAGAGCTTCTTGAACTCAAATCTGCCTGATTGTGATTAAAGTTCTACCGAGACCAAGCTTCAACTTTCCCAACACATGTAGGCTCAGGACAGTAAGTGGAAAACCCAATTGGTTTTATTTACCTACTTCATACCCATAGGAAGGAGATCAACTGTGGCATCCAATGGATCAGCTCACAAGCATCATTCTATGGTCAATGTTAATAGCAAAATATCTTCCACCAAATCTCCTATTAACTGTACAGCAATTTACTATTTCGGCAAACAGAAAAATGGAAACAAATTTAATGTGTACACTAAATCTGTGCGTGCGCGGGGGGGGGGGGGGGGGGGGGGGGTCAATAAAGTTAACCAAAAGATCCTCTTTTTCAGGGAATGAGCTTGTTTTTTGGCATGCATTTCACATCCTTATGTACCAAAGCATGTTAAAGTCACAAGTGAAGCACTTTACAAATAACAAAGCTTCAGCAAAAGCAATGCACAATGCAGCACGCTTAAAAAAAAAATCAATTCACAGGATGAGCATCACTGGGTGGCTATATTTATTGCCCGTCTCTAATTGCCCTCAAGAAATTGATAATGTCTTCATACGTGCATGCACACTTCAGGACTAATTTCAGCCAGTACAGGAATGAACCCAAGCTGCTGGTGTTGCTCCATATCACTATCCAGCCCCAATTGACCTAACCAACCCACGTGGTGTACAAATGACCACAATACTGTTAGGGAGAGAGTTCCAGGATGTTGATGTAGTTCTAAGTGTGGCTAGGAGGGGGAACTTGTAGATGGTGGTATTCCCATGCATCTGCTGCTCGTGTTCCTGGGTAGTTTGGAAGGTTCTGACAAACCAGCCTTGCCGAGTTGCTGTGGTGCATCCTGTAGATGATATACACTGCTGCTGGAGATAATTGTTGATTAGGACACAAGAACTGTACTGCTCTTCAAAAGTCTTTTATATTGATTTGAGGGCTATAGGTGACTTAGTTGGCTGATACCTACCAATGGAGAAACATTCCCTCACTACATTGAATTGTCATCTTGAATGATCTTCTGGTTCAAGCAAAAGTATTAGCAAGGAATGAAGTTTAAGTTAATCATAAGGAAGCTTGTTAAATCCTTCAAAACCAGGAACACAAATCTGTCTCTATTTTGCTCATATTGGACAGAATAATTATGGACATACAGCCTTTAAAATTGGCTTATATTGAAGGTACGGTTTCACTAAAAATATGGAATGCATAAGGATTAACAAAACTGCAAGGAAAATGTATTGAATTTTTCAAATTCCTTTTCATCAACTTCCACTGGGTCCCATTGTTAGGCTGAAGACATGGTCAAGCTGCCTATGAACAAAGTGATCTTAGCCATTTGTTCCCTTCCCCACCCAGACAATAGTCATTTGCACTCTGGGATTCTGAATTGTATATACTAAGTGCTGGCAAAAGCTTTTAACAGACAAGAACTTGCAAGTAAGCCAACTTCCAAATCTTAAGGGCACAGGATAAATGAAACAGTAAGTTTCTAGTTCTGTCAACACCAGATGTGATCAATTTGCCAAATTTTCTTAAGTGCAGATGACCCATTTCCAATGGTGATTTAACTAGCATTTCAATGCTTATGCATATACTGGAGACCTTCCTAATTTTTAAACTCAGTTGTGTGTGTTAAATCCTGCTAACAAGTGAAACAGGCAGCCTGGGGAACTGGGAAAGAACAGGACAGACCAGACATTGGTGCAGTCCTAGATCAGAACCCCAAGTTACACTGGGAAGGCAGATTAGACCCAAGTGTTCTATTTTGGTGTAAATGTGAGGAAGGGTACTACCTTCCAGGAATGATTTCACTGTTAAAGTGGGTATATTTTACAGCAAAGAAATATTTTAATTAATAGATCAAGCAACTTAACTATTAACAGGTGCGTCGGTCCACCTTGTTGTCTAACAAGGGGCATGCACAGGCTGCTCTTGGATGTTGAGTGGCCTAGTACTTAGCGTGGTTGTGTATGCTTAAAACTGGACCAGCAGATGGGCACCACAACAGCTCAGTGACTATCCCTGCTAGCTGTGCAGATACATGGATTTGGGCCAGTGTCTGTAGGAGTTTGCGCAGGTTTCCTCCAGGTGCTCCAGTTTCCTCCCACACCCCAAAGATGTGCTCTTAGGCTGATTGGTGTAACAAATTGTCCCTAAATTATTCTCCCCGAATCTGGTTTCCAATGGGGGTACCATAAGCACAGACACAGGTCAAGGTGTAGGAAAAATGCTTTGTTAAGATGGCAGTGCAGGCTCGTTGGGCCGAAGGGTCTGTTTCCCATGCTGTGTTGTTCATTTTTAAATCAACTAAGAAAAGAAAACTTTAATAATTTCAGTTCCAAATGATCAACATTTCTTAGATTTAAATGCCACTTTAGCATTCATAAGTATACTTGCTCAGTGTAGACAGTCTTGCAGCTTTGAGTTCCAGTCACTTGCAAAATCCTTTTGACTTCAACCAGGTTACAAACTAAGCTTTCTATAAAAGCCTTTGCTATCTCCTACAGACCCAGCTTTGTCCATTCACCACATGACCATGAGAATCACTAATCTGAAATCCTAGGAACTTAAACAAAAATTAGCTCTAGTTAAAACAAACACTTAAGGTGGAAATGAGTAATTATCCTGTCCCAAAATCTGAGCTGCATTCCCTCCAGACATTGACTGTCTGTAACATAAAGCTAACATTCCCTTTAAACATATTTCCATATCAATTGCACCATCACAACATGCATTCTTAGATTAAGAAGGGTTCTTAGAGATGGTGTTCAACGCTAGAGATATGTACTGTGACGAATGTGTACATACAAGCTGGCAAGTGTTAGAGCTCATCAATTGAGGGGCCACCATAACAAAACTCAAAATGTCTCCGCCCATACTTTGTTTACATTTCACTCCATGAGTTCACTGCTTACCAATACATTAACAACCTTGGCCAGATTTCTGGAGTACTACACAGAACCAGCTAGGGATCAGGCTTTTTTAATACATGAGAAAGGGCTAATTAACAATCTTGCAGTAAAGGAGTCATTAGGAAAGTGACTGCAACATGATAGAACTTTGTGTCAAGTCTAAAAGTGACACAGTTCAAACAAACTAGTTTTAGGTCCTAAACTTGAACAAGTTAAATTATGAAAGGTACAAGGGTCAGGTTGGCTATGGTGGATTGGAAAATACATTAAGATTTGATGGTAGACAGGTAATGGCTAGAATTAAAGATTTACTTCATTTCTACAACAAAGATATTCCTAATAGACAAAAAAAAAATCAGGAAAGGTGATTCAACTGTGGCCAACAAAAGTTAAAGATCACATGAGATCAAAGGAAGTGGTGTATAAAAGTTCCCAGAAAAAGTGGCAAATCCAAGGATTGGGATTAATTTAGAACCCAGCAAGAAAGACCAAGAAACTGATAAAGGGAAGAGAGTATGAATACAAGCTAACAATTAACAAAGGCATACTGTAAAAACTTCAGATATGCAAAGAAAAAGATTAGCTAGGAATGTGGGTCCATTTCAAGCAAAGGAAAGAGCATTTATAATGCAGAATAGGGAAATGGCACAGAAACTAAATTACTTTGTGGGCACCTTCAGGAAGATGCAGAAAGTCACCAGGGTACCAAGGAACTTGTGAAAATGAGGAACGGAAAGAATAAAGAGGTAGTACTCAATAATTGAAGACTGATAAATCCTTCTGGTCTTTCAAAAATCTTGTCCCTGCAGACTGGAAAGTAGCAAATATAACCCCATGGTTGAGGGGGGGGGGGGGGGGGGGGACAAAAAACAATTACAGACCCATTAGTTTGATGTCAGTAGTAGGAAAAATGTTATGGATGAGATATCTAGGCGTTGGGTGGAGTCAATATAGACTAATGAAAAGGAAATCACGTTTGACAAGCCTGTTGAAGTGTTCTTGAGAACGGTCCTTGTAGCAAAGTTGAAACAGAACCAATGGATGCGGTATACAAGAGGTTTTCAGGAGCCTTTTGACAAGATCCCTTGAGGTTAGTAAACCAAAATGGATTGAGAATTGGTTAATGGACAAAAAAAGGATAAACAGGCCATCCTCAGGATTGCATGTTGCTTCTACTGGGGTGCTGCAAGGATCCATGCTTGGACCATAGCTTTCAAAATCTATATAAATGATTTTGTTATGGGAAAAATTGCATTATTTCCCAATTTTGATGGCAAAACTGTGGCGATATGCAATTTGTGACAAGGACATGTGGAGGCCTCAACAGATTTAGTCTTAAGTGAAGGGGTAAGAACAAAGTGAATCAAATATAATGTGCACAAGTGTGAAGTTATACACGATAGAAAAAAAGCAGAATATTTCATAAATGGCATGTGTCTGAAACATTAATGTCCAAGAGAACCTGGGTATCCTTATTCGTGTACCACTAAAAGCTAGCATGCAGGTGCAGCAAACAATTAGGACATATGTTGACCTTCATCACAAAGGGATTTGATTATGGAATAGAGACATCTTGCTGCAGTTGTATCAAGCCTGTTGAGTCTGCATCATGAATACAATGTATAGCTGGTTTCCATATCTAAGGAGGGTATACCTGCCAGAGGGAGTGCAGAAGTTCACCAGACAATGTCTCGTGTAGCAGGAATATTTTGAGGGAGATTACAGAAATTGAGCCTGTATTTGCCAAAAAATGAGGCGCAATCTCACTGAATTTGCAAAATCCTTCAAGGTAGATGCAGATCGGATGTTTTCCCTGGCTGGTAAGTCCAGAACCAGGGACAGTCTCAGAATAAGTGGCAGACCATTTAAGAATGAGATGAGTAGAATCTCTGTTCGGAGTGGAGAATCTTTGGAATTTTTCACTCGTGGGGGCTGTAGAAGCTCATTGAGCACGCTCGAATCAGAAAATATGGAGACAGCGGCGGGGGAAAAATGACAAGAGTTAGATGTCAACCACGATTTGAGAATGTCAGAACAAGCCTGACAAGCCAAATGGCCTGCTTCTATTACTTCTGTTCTAACCTCTTGTGCCTTCAATTTTTACTGCACTTATGGCCGTTGCGGCCCTAAAATTCACAACCTAAATGTCTCCGCCTTTGCTCCTTTAGGATACATCATAGAACTTCTTTTCTCTCCTTGTGGACTAATGTCAAATGGTGTTTGATGTGGAATTATCGTGAATAATTTAACCAGTTAAAATGAATCAAGTTTTTTTAAAACCCAGAAATAAACAAAACAATTATGAAAATTGGACTGTTGGCATGTCAATCCACTAGGTAATTGATTATCAGCTCTCTAGACAGTTTGGCAGCTATATTTAATCACCTCAAGTTAACCTTAGATTTCACATATCTGGGTTTGAAGCAAAACAAAACATGAAATGGAGCATTTAACATCGTAAAAGATGGCTAATTTTGTAAAGCATTACTTCAAGTTATAAGCAAGCATCAGGACATTTAACAAAACACTAGCACATCTAGTTTCTGCTTTGTTAATTGGTCAAGAAACTAAAGCTCTTGGCTGCACAAGCCAAATGGAATAAAATTTACAAGTACAACTGTTCAACATATCACCTAACTGTTACAGCACAGGAAGTAGCCACAACCTGTTGTGCCTGCGCCAGCAGTCCAAAGAAGCAATTCACCTGCAGCCATTACCAGCCTTCAACCCCATTTGTACCCATAACCCTGCACATTCCTAGAACAACATTTTTCCCCTCAATGCTTCAGTTGAACCTGCCTCCACACCACACTCACCTGAAGGGGCAGCGCTCCAAAAGCTAGTGCCTTGTGCTACCAAATAAACCTGTTGGACTTTAACCTGGTGTTGAGACTTTTTAGTGTCCACACTGGCAGGGCATCCAACCATTCATGGCATGGAAAAAACTATCCAGGTCACTGCTTGTTTTGGCAATTATCTTAAATCTGTACCCCCTCCTGGATCCTTTTAAGAAAAAAGTTTGCTTCCCATCTAATTGAGTATTTCTATCAAATTTCCTCTCAGCTTCTCTTCTACAAGAAACTAACTTCTATCTGTACCTCCAAAACTGAAGCTCCCCATTTGTGGAATCATTTTCATTAATATTTTCTTCACTCTCCCCCTATTCCTTCACATCTTTCCTAAAGTGTGACAAAAACTGGATGCAATACTCCAGTTGAAGCCAAATTAAGTTTTTTATTCATTTGTGGGACATGAGTGTTGCTGGGTGACCAGCATTTATTGTCCATTCCTAGTTGCTCTTGAACTGAGTGGTTTGCTGGGCCAATTCAGAGGGCAGTTGAGAGAGAATCACATTGCTGTGGCTCTGACATGTAGGCCAGAACCGGTAAGAATGGCAACTTCCTTTCCTAAAGAACACTAGTGAACCAGATGGTTTTTCCAACAACTGACAATTCTTCATGCTCATCAGTAGATTTTAAATTCCATTTTTAAAAAAAACGGAGTTCAAACTCTGCCACCTGCTGTGGCAGGATTTGAACGTAGGTCCTCAGAACATTAGCTGAGTTTCTGGATTAATAGTCTAGTGATAACACCACTTCACCCTTAAAATTAGTGTTTTATACAAGTTTCACCTTGTAACCTCCTTGGATTCTATTCCCCTATTAATAAAGCCTAAGATGCCATATGCTACATTAACCACCCAACCTGACAATACCTTATGCATACAAGCATTTTACTCCTGCACCCACTTTACTTTGTCTTTTTACGTTCATGCTACCAAAATGAATCACTTCATATTTCTCCACATTGGTTAACTGTGTGGACAAGTGCCAGCTTAAATGCAATGTTCCCAAATTCTTTTCAAGTACGATACTACACCCATCAGTTCACAATGCTTCCAAGGTTTGCGTCATCGACAAATTTTGCAAGTGTGTACTATACACCAAATTTTAGGTTATTAAGATACATCACGAAAAGCAAGTGCCCTGGGGGTCTCCACCACAAACCTTCCTCCAGCTTGAACTTCTGCTCCCAAAACTGTTGCGCAGTACTGTATTAAAACCTTTGAAAATCCATGCATACCACTCATACAGTAATGTCCTCATCAGCTATTACCTCAAAATTCAAAACCTCCAGCAAGTTAAACTTTATCTTGATGGCTTTCCTTATTAAGCCTGCATTTGTCCAGATTTCGTGTTGTTAGAAGATTGCCCACCACTGAAGTTAAATTGACTGACCTGTCGTTACTGGACTTTTCATATCGTTGTTCAGAACAGAACATTTGCAATTCTTCAGTCTTCTGTAACCACCCAAGTCCAAGGAAGTCTGGAAAATTATGGCCAACATCTCTGCAATTTTATTTCCCTTCATATCTTTGGATCTCATTTGGTCCTGGTGCTTTATCAACTTCCAGAACTAGAGAATGGACAACGAATCTGATAACTCAATTTTTAGTCCTCTTTTTACACCATGGCAGCAACATCTCCCTTAGTAAAGACAGGTGTAAAGAAATAATTTAGTACCTTAGGTTTCTTCCCACTGTCATGCATAAATTTCCTTTTGGCCCCTATCAGCACTGCCCCTCCTTTTACTAGTCGATGCTTATAGAAGACTTTGGGATTCCCTGTTAACTGCCAGTCTCTTTCTATTTTCCCCACTTTGCTTTAGGGTACTCAACCTGAACTGTCAAATATACTAATTACCAGCCTTCAATCTCATGTCATTTTGAGAGCTTGCTCTGGATTTATTCTACATTTTCCTTTGAGAATACACCATGACTATGCCTGAAACACTTCTTCAATGCCAATCCATTGGCAGAAAAAAAAAGGTTGATGACCAATTCCAATTTATTAGGACAGATCTATTCTCAGTGCACTGAAGTTTGCTTTCTCCCAATTAATTCTTCACAGTCTGGATTGTTTTTGGTCCTTATGATCACTGTCACCAAATATTCTCACTCATTGATCCACACATCCCCCAGAACCAGGTTTAGTAGTGCATCCCCACACACTGGACTGGAAAGACAAGAAAATTTGTGAATACACTAGGAACTCATCACCCTCTGTCCTTTTACACTATCCTGACCTAGAATTCATATAATTAAGTCCCCCATTATAATTCTTGAACCCAATTTTCTTGCAATTGTGCTCTCTCCATAAACATCCTTTCCATTTGTTGCCAGCTGATTGATTACACTGAGCAAACGGGACCCCTTCTGTTCTTCAGCTCCAGCCAAATAGATTCTGCCTTTGACCTCTGCAGGATATCGCCTCATCAATACCACCCCTATCCTCTCCTTTTTCTATTATCCCTGAATGTCTACAACAAATATTTAATCCCCAGTCCTGCCCTTCCTGGAGGCAAGTTTTAAACAGATTTTCCAACACTACAATGAGATTAAAGCCACATTTCCAGCTGTGCTAAATTTGCCTTTCATAATTTCTTTTAAGCTTCAAATGCAAATAAAAAGGGTTTGCTTGTTAATTAACTAAACCACACAAACATTTAAGCAAATCAAACTACTGAGCTGAAATTTCAGACTCAAGAGCAGAAACACGACAACTGAATTAAGTGTTAAACAATTTTCACTTCTAATATTTTAAATCCCATATAAAACAGGTCAATGTTAAAATACATTCAGCACAAATGTGATAGATAGTACATATTGTACAAGCCTACAAGTTCAAAACAAATACAAACACGTCAGATCCCTCCCTTTTATCAATGCTGTATTGTTCACTACCTCTCCAATGCATAACCACCATTTAGATATGAATATGCCAACAGACTGATCTTAGAAACTAAGTTTGTAATGAACACTAAACCATGTTAAGAATCGATTATTCTTAGACACTAATGTTTTCAGAGAAACACGTACACTTTCACAAACACCAGAATAACACCTACAAGTTCCTCTCCAAACCCTTGACTTGAAACGATATTGTCTCAAAGTTCTGGATCTCTAACAGCACTACAGGCATACCTACACAACATGGACTTCAGTTTAAGGCAGCAGCTCACCACCTTCAAGGGCAATTACAAACAGGCAACAAATATTAGCACTGCCAACAGCCTTATAATTGAAAAGTTCAAAGACTCCAGGCATGTTTAAGAATCATGGAGCATAGGAAGTCCTTCAGCCCAGTTATGCTGACATCCTGCAAAACTGTCCCACACCCTGTTTACACTTAGATATACCAAATGCCTGACGCAAAAGGCCTTTAATGTTTCTACTTTCAGGCAGTGCCTTCATTGCAGTGTCAAATATGCTGTTAAAGCTGTCATCCGGGTTACTGCAGGATCTCATAACAAACATGATTATATTCAAGCAGCTGCATATTCACAAGTACCAGCATGTATCTGATGTCCATCATTCTACTTCACTTAACCACTATGTATTCTTAGGGGTGAGTAATGCCAAATGTTTTCACCACCCCACCCCGTCTCCTGGCAAGTCTTCAACTGGACATAAATGTGGCCAAGAATCAGTAATGCTATTTGGGGCCATTACAAATACTAACAAAACTTAGTACACATACAAACACCCAATTTCAAAAGGAAAATACAATTTCACACAGTCTCAATTGATAGCTCATGTCAATTTTTCTTTTTCTCCTCCCCAAAAATCAGTGTTTAATTACCTTGTTCAATAAGTTCCAGATATCTTATACTTCAGCATGTGCAGTCAAAGCCTTAGGTTGGGGATCAATGATGGTTAATCCAGTGCTATCTACTTGATTTAGCACCAAAATAGAATGCCTGCCTGCTCAGTTATTTACACTATTAGTTAATCCAATGAGATAATCCAAGGCAAATTCAAATTATGTTTACATTCAAACAGAAGATCATAAATTCTCAGTCTTCCAATTTGTGGAAAGTGATAAAGTGCTAAATATTCTTGTAAAATGTAATTACGCAAACAGACGGCTGCACATGCATGGGTAAACTTTTTCATTTAAAGGCAGATTTTAAGCTGGGGAATTGTAGATCTTCAGTACTACGAAGTGGCCAGTTTTCAAATAGGACCAGAAAGTAAATCATTTAGCTAATGCCAAGTAGAGACCAGCTAACTCTAGGTGACAAAAAAATGCAGCCAAAGCTGATTTGTTTGCTAATAAATGGGAAAAGATCCACATATCAGAAACCCTACTAGCAGAGGCAAGTGAACATTAAGCCAGTCAACCCATCGAGCCTGTTCCACCATTCAAGTCATGGCTGATCGGACAATTCAATGCCTTTTACACCCTCTAACCACTTAACTATTTACATCACTGTTCAGAAATCTCTCAATTTCTACTTTAAACATACTCAATGACCAAGCTTCCAATCCTCTGGGGTACAGAATTGCTAAGATTCACAACTCTGCATAAAAACTTTTCATCATGGTCCCTTTTAATTCACAGGTTTAAGTCGGTCTGCCTTGAGGGGCATACACGCAATGGGCTGTACTTGGGCTGCTCTTGAATGTTCGAGATTGGCCTAGTGCTTCATGTCGTTAGTGTGCTTAAACTGGACCAGATGCTGGGCAACATGACAGCTCAGTGACTATCACTGTTTGCTGTGCAGACACATGGATTTGGGCCAATGTCTGTGGAAGTTTGCACATTCTCACCATGCTTGCGTGGGTTTTCTCCAGATGCTCCAGTTTCCTCCCACACCCCAAAGATGTGCTATTAGGCTGACTGGAAGTAATAAATTGTCCCTAAATTAGTTTCCCTCAATGTGGATTGCCATAAAAACAATAGATAAGGGTCATGGGTGGAGGGGGGGACTGGTAGTATTAAAATGGCTGCACGGGCTCGATGGACTGAAGGGCCTGTTTCCCAGACTGTTTTTGTTCTTTGTCCCCGATGACATCCAAACAAGGGAACACCTTACCTGCATCAACCCTGTCTATCCTTAAGTATTTTGTACTTCCGATGAGATCATAGAAAATAGAAGCAGGAATAGGCCATTCGGCCCTTTGAGCCAGCTCTACCATTCATGATTGTGGCTGATCATCCACCTCAATAAGACGCCCAATCCTTTGATTCCCTTGACCCTAAGAGCTTTATCTAGCACTTTCTTGAAAACATCAATGTTTCCCCTCAACTGCTTTCTATGGTAGAAAATTCCACACTTCACTTTGGGTGAAGCAATTCTCCTATAATTCAGTCCTAAAAAAGATTTACCCTGTATCCTATGAACCTGGTTCTGGACTTCCCAGAACCATGGATGTTCCACCATTGAGAACATCCATCCAGTCATGTTAGAATTTTATAGGTTTGAGATCCCCCTTATTTTTCTAAACTCCAGTGAATTGAGGGAAGAATGTGCATTTGATAATAATGTCTTCCTGTTTTTGCTACTAAAGTGGATCACCTCACATTTATCCACATTACACCACATCTGCCAATCACTTGCCCACACAACTTGTCAAATCACACAAGCATCACTGCATCCTCCTCACAGTTTACCCTCCCACTTAATTGTCTCATCTGCAAATTTGGAGATGTGGTGTTGTTCCCTCATCACTGTGAATGGCTGGGGTATTAGCACTGATCCTTGCAACAGAATCAGAATCATACAGTGTAGGAGACCATTCAGCCTATCCAGTCTGCATTGACCACAATCCCACCCAGGCCCTATCCCCACAACCTCACGCATCTACCCTTGCTAGTCCCCCTGACACTAAGGGGTAATTTAGTATGGCCAATCCACCTAACTGCACATCTCTGGACTGTGGCAGGAACACAGTAAAAAGTCTGACAACACCAGGTTTTAGTCCAACCTATTTATTTGATAATATACTCGCAAGCTTTCGGGTTAGCCCCTTCGTCAGGTGAATGGAGAGTTCTGGCCTCAGACAGAGCATATAAAGCACAGACAGTTTAGAGATTACTGATTAGAATGCGAATCCTTACACCTAACCTGCTGTTCAAGACCTGAAGTGGCTGATAATGTGAGTGGAAGGAGCACTGATCACAGTTTAAAGAGATGTGTATTGTCTCCAGACAGTACAGTAAGTGAGGTTTTGCAAACCCAGGCAAGTCACGGGGGTTACAGATAGTGCGACATGAACCCAAGATCCCTGTTGAGACCGTCCTCATGTGTGCGGAACTTGGCTATCAGTCTCTGTTCAGCGACTCTGCGCTGTCGTGTGTCGTGAAGACCGCCTGTGGCAGGAAACCAGAGCACCCAGATATGGAGAGAATGTGCAAACTCTACAGAGTGATCCAAGCCAGAAATCGAATCTGGGTTCCTGGTGCTGTGCCACCATGGCACCCCGAGTCACTAGTGGTTAGCACTGCTGTCTCAGTGCCAGGGATCCAAGTTCAATCGTGGCCTCAGGTGACTATGTGGAATTTGCACATTCTCCTTGTGTATGGGCTTCTTCCCACTGTCCAAAGATGTGCAGATTAGACTGACTGGCCATGATAAATTGCCCCTTAGTGTCAGGGGGATTGTGACTGTAAATGTGACATTACAGGGATGAGACCTGGGGGAGATCATCATCAGTGCAGGTTCAATAGACCAAATAGCTTCTTTCTGCACCACGGATTCTGAGATAGTCATTCCCTACCACTTAAAAGCCCCCCAATCATGCCTGTTTCCTGTCTGCCAGTTTCTACCCCTCTAAATACATTACCCCAACCCCATACACATCTCTTGTGGGACTTGTGCCTAAAACTCTGAACATCCAAATAAACCACATTAACATTTCCTCCTTATCAACTCTACAAGAGAATGTTTGAAGAATTCCAAAAGAATTGTCAAGCATGATTTCCCTATTGTAAATCCACACTGACCTGGTCCAATTTTACCTGATTACCAAGTGCACTGCTATAAAATTTTTGGTAATGGGGTCTAGAACTTTCCCCACTACCAATGCCAGGCTAGCTGATCATTCTGTAATCTCTCCACATTCCTTTTTAAGGAATGTTTAGCCAACATCCCCTATAGGAAGAGAGTTTATGGAATCTTGATGATCAAGAATGCACCCACTATTTCTAAGAGGTTTCATTCTTTGAAGCTCCAAAGAATACCGGCCCAGTTTACCCAATCTTTCTTCATCAGATAGTCTGCTATCCGTGATCCTTTGTTGCACTCCCTCTGTCAATAATGTGTTTTGGTGACAAGTGAACCAAAACTGCATCCAGTACTCCAGGTGAAGTCTAACAAAGCTTCTGGACGCAAGACATCATTACTCCTGTACTTACACTCTCTTGCAAACAAGGTTAACATTCCACAGAATCCCTTTTCAGTCCATCAAGTCTACACCAACTCTCCAAAAGAGCATCCCACACAAGTGCTCTCCTCTGCCATAACCCCACAGATTTACCATAAATCACCTTATTTAAACTTCTTTGGACTGTGGAGGAAACCTGAGCATCTAGATGCAGAGAAAGGCCAGAAGTAAACCCAGGTCTCAGGTGCTGAGAGGCAGCACTGCTAGCTACTACATCACTACGTGCCACCATTAGCCTTCATTCTATTAACTTTTCTAATAGAATGCTGCAATTGCGTGCTAGCCTTCAGTGACTATGGCCAGGGACATTTGTACATCTTCACTACCTAATTTCTTATTATTTAGGAAATATTCTGCATTTCCATTGCACCTTCCATAATTCAGACATCCCAAAGGTTTGGCAAAAAAATGAAGTGTAGTCACTGCTGTAATATGACAATATAAAACTGGTAACATTTAAGGTATGACAGCAGCATTTAGCTATTCAGGCGATTTCGTAACGGCCGCGTCCAATAAACGTGACACCAAATTTCAGCCAATATCCATCTCCTTTAAAAGATTTTATATATTTGAAAAAGTTATCAAACTAAGATAGAATGACATTTTAGAATTATGTTAGTACTCGGGTTTTTAAAGGAAATTGTTTATACAAATAAGGCCCCTCCCCAAAAACGACGCAATGGCGTCTTCGCATAGGCGATACTGATTTCCAAGAGTTGTAACTTCAAAACTTAAGGGCAGCCCCGCGATACCCCATCCCCTTGCGTGAAAAGTGCACTCGAAATGCAGTCGGTTTGGGGCGCCCACAAGGCAAGCAACTGACTGATGGAGCAGAGGATTAGCGGGCGGCTGTTTCTGTCCCCCGCCCTGCCCAGGCCAAGGTTCCACTCCCTGGCCAACGTTCCATTTCGGGGCCTGCCTCCCCGGGGTGGACTCAGTCGAACCACAGCCAGGTAACGGTCAACAGGCAGGACACCTCGAGCTCTGAAACCACTGACGGGGTGAAGGGACCGAAAGGCGATCTCTCATGGAACAAAAAACGAAATACGACCCTCCCTCCTTACCTGACAGGACTCCTATAATAAACCTCTGCGTCTCCCTCAGTCCCGCCACCGCCCTGCTTCCCTGATAACCCTCCACCCCGGGGCAACCGCCGGAAACCAACCCCAGATCATCCATCACAAACTCCTCCCCAAAGGAGGGGGAGTCTAGCAAACAACTAAGACTCATACACTAATGATACTGAACTAGAGGCCGGTTCTAATCTAGAGATATATTAACAGAAATCTAATATAATTTCATCGCGCGTGCTTCTAAAATGTTAGCGTTAAGGATGCTGTTTGTTGGTTGACCAATGTTACACTTCTCCCCCCCCTCTTTCCCTCGTGATTGAAAGTGGTAGAGTCGATGACGGGGTGGGGGCGGGATCGACATTCCTGGGGGGTCACGTGAGCGCGCGGAGGCGAGCGATACATTGCCTTATTAGGCGCTGGAGTGGAGGGTTTCCTGTGTCTGAGCCTGGCGTGACTCAATGAATGTCTGGGAGCTGTGTCACTGAGCTAACTCGGCAGCACAGCCATAATGTGCTGTGCATGCCAATGAGGAGGAGTCGCACGTCTCTCTCTATAACATCCAGTCGCAGAGACGTGTAAAAGCGCAGCTCCAGCCGCCCCACCCCGCGGGTTAGTTTTTGTACAAAACATAGCAGAAGGCTGGAAACATTCTCAGCAGGTCTGACAGCATCTGATCATGAGTGAGAATAGGGCCAACTCTTGCTCAGAGCAATTTCCAGAGCTTCCAGAACTCATGACAAAGAGTCATCCAGACTCAAAATGTTGGCTCTATTCTCTCTCCCACAGATGCTGTCAGACCTGCTGAGATTTTCCAGCATTTTCTGTTTTTGTTTCAGACTCCAGCATCCACAGCGTTTTGCCTTCATCTCAATTCTGATTGAGTCGTCACAGCCTGAATTCCAGTGGTTCTGTAACGGATTAATGTTCCTCTATTCCTTCATTTCAACTGACTCAAGAACAGCTTCTTCCTTGTTGCTGTCAGACTTTTGAATGGACCTATCTTGCGCGAATTTGACCTTCCTCTACACCCTAGCTATGACTAACACAACATTCTGCACTCTTGTTTCTTTTTCTACGAATGGTATACTTTGTATAGCGTGCAAGAAAGGATAATAAATCAAATCAAAAAAGCACATCAACCATTAATTCTGTTTCTGTCTCCACAGATGCTGCCTGACCTGCTGAGTATTTCCAATTTTTATTTCACATTTCCAATAGCTGCAGTATTTTGCTTTTGTCCCATTGTTTATCTGCCTTTGTAGTCTTTCTGGGTATGCCCTTTCTTAATTTAAACTATAAGGATACCATATTGCCCCAATGCCACTGAATAAAAAAACAAACTTAGGGACAATTGCCCTGAAAGGTTCTGGTCAGTGAAGGCTTCGAGGGCCAAAGAGCAGTTCCTGTGCTTTAATTTTCTTTGTTCTTTGATTATGAAAGACTCTCTTTCACTGTGCAATTCATGTCCTTCTTCTCAGAGAGGAAGCAATGGTTAGAGATAGGATCATTTAGATACAAAAGATGAACTCTGTTTCTCACCACCAAAACTGTCAGACCTGTTGAATTTGTCCAGCATTTTCTGTTTTTACTTCAGATTTGCAGCATCCACAGTATTTTGCTTTTATATGGTGAGAGATAGGATGAGGGGCTGAGTGGGGACTTTCTTTGAGTCGAGGTAATTACAGTCGTTTAGAAAGATAGAGCAATTGCTTGGAGAAAATGTTAGTGAGTATTGGGTCAAGGGGTGGTAATTGTATTGTAAGAATTGGTTGAAAGGAGATATGTCATTGAGATATAGAATTACAGCATAGATGAAGGCTATTTGCGTATAGTGTCAGTGCTGTCTCACCTAGGAAGCAATTCACATACTGCCACAACCCTCTGCCTCCCGCTCACCCCCACCCCTGCACATTCTTTCCAATTACAAAAGTAGAAAGAATTACAGCACAGAGCAGGCTACTCTGCCCACTGTGTCCCCTTCAGCCAAGAAACTAACTCGTTTACAGACTAATCCCATTTTCCAGCACTTCATCCATAGCCCTGGAAGTTAAAGGAATCCAGGCACCTTTTACACTAATTATGAATTTATGCCTCTGCTACCTTTCAGACAGTGAGTTCCAGAATTCTACCTCTAGGTGAAAATATTTTTCCTTATTTTGCCTCCAATCCTTACACCAATCACTTTAAATCTATGCTGTCTAGTCGCTGAATTGTTTCCAAAGGTTCTTCCCCATCCACTCCTCATGCTCTGCTCCATTTTCCTACATCTCAATAAAATCTCCCCTCAGCCTTCATGTTCGAAGGAGAACAGCCCCAGCCTATCCAATCTTTCCTCATAACTGCAATTTTCCAGTCTTAGTAATGTCCTTATAAATCTTGTACCTTCTCGAATGCAATCATATCCTTTCTGTAATGAGGTGACCAGAATTGCACACAATGCTCAAGTTGTGGCCTAACTAGCATTTTATATAGTTCCAACATAATGTCCCTGCTCTTGTATTTTATTTATTGGCTAATAGAAGAAAGTATTCCAGATGCCTTCTTAACCATCAGTGCAAACTATGGCTAAAGGCCTATTTTTATCCTGTAAAATACTATGATTCTAATGACACCTTGTTGACCTGCCCTGCTACATTTAGGCATCTGTGGACATATACTGTAAGGTCCATCACTTACATTACACCTCTCTGTATGCTTCAGTTTAGTGTGCACCCCATATTTCTCCAGATTAAATTCCATTTGCCACTTTTCTATCCACTTGAACAATCCATTGATATCTTACTGCGGTCCACGGAGTTCCTTCTTCCTCACTATCAACCCCGTGACCAGATTTTGTGTTGGCCCGTTATATTTAAATTCAAATCATTAATATTTACCACAAAACCCTGTAACTAGGAACATTGAGCTGCCATTCTTGTCCTTCTTTAAGCCATGTTTCTGTAATAGCTAATGTATCATACTGTCACATTTCTATCTGTGCCCTCAGCTCGTCTGTTTTACCTGTTATATTCCTTGCATTGAAATGTAAACTTTGAGCACTGTCAGACTCTCTTTTTTAATTTTATAACCTTTGTTTCCTCTGTCTTCCAGGCTTATTCATCAATTTTCTGCCTTCCAATTCCATTCTTAATTTTGCCCCATTTGAATTCATCCTGAATTTCCCATGACATGCCAAACTAATTTAAACCTGCTTAATAGCACCAGCAAACCTCCTGGCAATTTGATACTGTTAAATGCAGTGAGAGGATGGATAAGCCACAGAGATAAGTGGATAAAGTTAGAGTATGACAGGGTGGTGGAGAGTTTTGAAGTTGGTGGGATGGGGGGCTGTAGAAAGCTGAGGTGACCAAGTGAATCATTTTGATCTTTCATATGAGAAATACCCATGAGCTAGTTTGTCACACTTGATGAGAATCAGAGAAGGATGTAGCTTGTCACCAAGAAGAGAGGTTTGGGATTATTTTTCATTTTCTGGGATTAGTAAAAGGATTTGACAGTAATGGAAGAAACACTTTTTTACTTAAGGTCGTTGAGCTACACCTAGAGGTGAATGATTAGGCCAATCATGTGCCTGGTGAGATCAGATCTGGAGCTAATTCATGAGGTGAAAATTGACCAGCACTTAGTTTTGGAAACCAAGGCAGTATTGTTGCCGCAGCAAGGAAACAAGTAATTGCCTGAATTTGACTGAATGAATGTAGTTCAGTACAAATGTGTGATAAACAAATCATGTTTGACTAACTTGATGGAGTTCTTCACTGTACTTATGGAGAGGAGTGATAAGAGTAGTGTGGTCAGTGTTGTGTATATGAGCCTTTAAAAAGCATTTGTTAAAATACTATATAATAAACATGTTACAAAATTGAAGTCACTGACTACACAGAAACAAAGCTGGCAGAAAACAAAAGATTATCAGTGAATCAAAAACAGAAAATGCTGAAAAATCTCAGCAGGGCTGACAGCATCTATGGAGAGAGAATAGAGCCCTGATTTGAGTCTGGATGACACTTCCACAGTCCAAAGGTGTGTGTCTTAGGTGGATTGGCCACGGTAAATTGCCCCTTAGTGTCCAAAGTTGTGTAGGTCGGGTGGATCAGTCATGATAAATGTGTGGGGTTACAGAGAAGGGGCAGAATGGAGGGCCTGGGTGGGATGCCCTTTAGGATAGTCGGTGCAGACTTGATAGGCGGGATGGCCTCTTTATGGGTCTTCCCCATTCCTCAGCAACAGATTGTGCAAATTGCAGCGCAGCATCACAACCCAGGAGACCCTCACTGGGACATATTGAATTGTCTCACTAGAATGTTCTGGGCATCTGAATTTCACCTGCCATCTGCTCAATGGTGGCTCGACTTGCAGCTTGGCATGAGTTGTATTTCTTATCTGTCTCCATCGTGGGGTTCCTCACTGATGTCAATAGCCATGTCTGGGGTTTGAAAAGCATGGACACTGAGAGTGCCAGAGTATGTAGGCTCTAGGTTACCGAGCACATATCTGCAGGGTCAGTTGGCGATGTTCGCAGAATTGCACGTTGATGGAATGCAACCCCTTGCTGTTAATGGAGGGTGCTGGCTGCCCTGTGGGAGATTTGATGGCCACATACCTGCAATATATTACACCTTACACCTTGGGGAATCTAGTGATGGTACTGAATCCTCTGGCTCTCCCAACTTAACTGTCAGTATTAGTTTAATTGCGTATATATCAATTGGCCCTCCTGAAGAGAGCATCAATCATCACCTTGATGCCACACCTATGTCCAGTGGGACCCTGGAATGAACTGGAGGTGTAGCCCATAATGGACACTGGCATTGTGTGATCACTAATGCCATTGGAGCTCAGCTCTTCTGTCATGATGGTGCATTGGTTGTGACTTCTTGGCTTCTCTGACATCTGGAGGTAGTATGTCCTCTGTCGCTATATCCTTGTTGCACAGTGGCTTCATTTGTGCCCTAGTGCCTACTCGCAGCTCGCCATAGCTTTCTGCTGCTTCCCCATTCCAAGGCTGTTTGTGCAGGTGGCCAAAAGATTGCTGATGTTTGGATTTGTGCGCTCGCATGTCCTTCCCTTTCAGGTTCCCCTCCTTGCTGGAGGATACATCTCCTGAATGGATAGTTCTACTTGGGCACTGTTGATCTGAAGAGCTAGTTAATCCCTCTACACTATCAAGCACCACCCTCTCTCAGGACTCTCAGTGAACCCAGAAGCTTGATGGAGACTTGACCCTAAATCTCTGACATTAGTTTCCCCTCCTTGATGCAAATAGCTTTGGCAGTACTGCACCAGCCTTCCTGTGAAGGCAAACTGCCTGACCCAAGTCTACCCAAATGTAGCAATGACCTCAGCTGCTGCCCGCTTTTAAAACTACTCAAACAAATATGTGCCTTAGAAAAAAATTTCACACATTCCCCTCACATTGAAAGTATTGCACCGATACCACATTTGGATCTTATCTGTTGCCGAGTGAACACTATCTCCCTGTGGCAAATAGCTAGTGACTCATGGGCCTGAAAGTACACAGGTCATTCAACACTTATACAGTGATCATGTTGCTGCTTCTCCAGTGCTTATACTGTCAAATTATGTGAGTTTAATGAGAAGGCACCAAATCAGCAGAAGTTAAAATATGCCTAAATCACCACAAATAATTCATAAGCACCTAACCTCAGCCTTTTGGCTAAGATCAAGCGTCGGATCAAGCCCAAGATGGAGTGCAGTACCTCATCTCATCAGCTTGGATCTTGTCCCCTTTCACGGGGACCTTGAATTGGAATTTGAATTTAGTTTTTGGAGCAAGCAAGGAATGGATTTGGGTTTACCTGGTCCACTCTGAGCATTGGCTTTGTAACTTAAGGATGGAATAAAACATTTTTTAAAATCTCCGTAACCTACTGGTAAATCTGGCCTTTGGCTTCAGGTTTCCCAGGGAGAAGTAATAGG
This sequence comes from Carcharhinus amblyrhynchos, assembly GCF_965287045.1. Lineage (NCBI taxonomy): Eukaryota > Metazoa > Chordata > Chondrichthyes > Carcharhiniformes > Carcharhinidae > Carcharhinus > Carcharhinus amblyrhynchos. The sequence goes on along the minus strand of NC_137331.1, from coordinate 79,174,669 downwards.
GTGGAAAGTTGATGAAATGGAATCAGGCCAGGCCCTCGAGATGGATTCCATTAGCATCAGGCTAACATGATGTGGATATGACGGCGTTGGACTGGGGTAAACAGTAAAAAGTCTGACAACACCAGGTTTAAGTCCAACTGATTTATTTGATAGTAAACTCACTAGCTTTCGAGGTTACCCGCTTTGTCAGGTGAATGGAGAGTTCTGGCCTCAGACAGAGCATATAAAGCACAGACAGTTTACAGATTACTGATTAGAATGTGAATCTTTACATCTAACCTGCTGTTCAAGTCTTAAAGTGGCCAACAATGTGAGTGGAAGGAGCACTGATCACAGGTTAAAGAGATGTGTATTGTCTCCAGACAGTACAGGGAGTGAGGTTTTGCAAACCCAGGCAAGTCACGGGGGTTACAGATAGTGCGACATGAGTACTCCTTCCACTCACATTGTTAGCCACTTTAAGACTTGAACAGCAGGTTAGGTGTAAAGATTCGCATTCTAATCAATAATCTGTAAACTGACTGTGCTTTATATGCTCTGTCTGAGGCCAGAACTCTCCATTCACCTGACGAAGGGAGTAACCTCGAAAGCTAGTGAGTTTACTATCAAATAAATCGGTTGGACTTAAACCTGGTGTTGTCAGACTTTTTACTGTATCAGGCTAACAGCCAGAATGTTTTTTTCTCACTGGGTATCAATCCAGATGTGACAGGCATTGGCTGAGGAAACTCAGTTTTGAGGAGACCCCACCCATAGCAACACCTTTTCAAATATCAGGAAACAATGTCTGAAGTGAATGAAGGTTCTAGCCATCATCGTTCGTCCTTCAGTATTGAAGAACACTATCTTCATTTGTCATCCAGACGTTAGGCTGTATGGGTGCGAAGGTGGCTGATGAGTCCTATCTTGACACAAAAGGTTCTAGTACAGCAATGACAGCAAAAAGAGCTTGGCAGATAGTTAGAGGCATTGTTCTCATGGATTTTACATGTCTTGCACTTGTTTTGGGTTGACACTATCTATTGCTCCTCGTATGCTGATGCGCCTTTGACAATTGCACTCCTCCAGGCTGAGTGACTCTGGGCAAAGGTCTCCCATGATGCACAGTCAATTTTAAAGTCCTAGAGGGAAGCTTTCAGGGTATCCATGAAGCATTTTTTCTGGCCACTCAAGAGAAGCAAATCCCCAACCATCTGAACATCTCAAGACTAAAGGTGGAGTACATTCAAAAGCAGCTCATTGATGATCTAGAGAAGAGGCTAAATAACATTTGGATCCCCTCAGCCAAAATTTGAGGAAATCTGGGCTTCCCTATGGGATACTGTGTACACCATAGCTTTAAAGATACTCGGTCCCACCAAGTGAAAGCACCAGGACTGGTTTGATGGAAATGACACTGAGATCGAGCATCTCCTTGAGGAAAAATACAAGTTACACAAATGTACCTAAATGAAAAGTCTACAGCAAAAAAAAAACTGCTTATAACAACCTCTGCAGCACAGTGCAACATAAACTCTGTGAGATGCAGGATGTTTAAAAGGCAGATGAAACCCAAGCCTATGCTGATAAAAATGACATGAATTGCTTCTAGAATCTGTCAGGATAGTCTCTGGTGCTCAAACAGCCAGCTCCTCTCAGTTACTCAGAGCTGAAGGCACTAGGCCACTCAGTGAAATCTCAGATCCCAGAGAGATAGGCTGAGCATTTCAATAACCTCCTCAACAGACCATCCCACATCACTGACAAAGCTATAAATAAGCTGCCCCAAGTCAACACTAACCCATCTGTAGGCGTTTCACTCACACAGCTGGAAACAGAGAAAGCTGTATTGAGTGGCAAAGCCACTGGAGCAAATTGATCTATAAATACGCTGGATTGTAGCTGCTTAGAAAGATTACTCGGCTCTTCCAGTCCACTAGGGAGCAAGGGCTCTTTCCACAAGACTTTAAAGATGCCTTCATTGTTGACATCTACAAGCACAAAGACAACCACCAGTCCTGTGGCAATCACAGAGGAATATCTCTCCAAACAAAACGACACACATAAAACGTCCTTTTCTGCATTTCTACAATCATTTGCCAGACAGATTTTCAAAATAGCATGCATGAGAATAATAACAGATATTAAATTGTAGAATCAATGTCTAATTTTATGTTGAACTTGTGTGTTTTAAATGGGGGAGAGCTTTCCTTTCATATTATTGCCCTCTTCCCAGCTTTTGAAAGCAGAGAAGGCACAATATATCAGCACTAGACAACTTCAGATATCCTAACTAAGTGAACAGATTTCATGGATCTAACCATTGCCTTTGACATTCAATGGCATTACAGTTGCAGAAACCCCCACTAAAAACATCCTGCGGGTTTTAATTGACCAGAAACTGAACTGGACTAGCTAAATAAATACTGTGGCTACCAGAGCAGGTCAAAGGCTAGGAGTCCTTCAGTGATTAACTCACCTCCTGATTCCAAAAACATGTTCACCACAAGGCACAAGTCAGGGTTGTAATGGGATACTTTCCGCTTGCCTGAGTGATTGCAGCTCCAACAACGCTCAAGAAGTTCAACTCTATCCAAGAGAAAGCAGCCCATTTGATTGCTATCCCGTTCACAAACATTCAATCCCTCCACCATTGATGAACAGTGTGGCTGTGTATATCATCTACAACAGTGATCTCCAAATAGTCCATCGCGATTGACAGGTCGATCTTAGAGTCTCAGAAAGCCGATTGTCATTTGTTGGCAAACCACTGCTGAAAATGCATGGACTAGGCTTCTCATGATGAGGAGCAAATCAGCTCATTGGCTGCTGATCCGCTGCCAAAAATGCATGGATGATGAGGGAATCAGCTAAATGACTGCTGAAATGCAGGCGCCAAAATGTGGACTAAACTGAGTGAAGACAAAATGATGAGTGAGGTGCCATGCACCCCCAAGAGGGCAAAAACCTATCAAGAATGGGAGAGCTTTTTTTTACAATTTTTTTTTACCATGTCAAGTGAGCAAGGTTATTAATTTCTCTCATGCAAAGACAGTTGTTGTGAAGATCGTCACTGAATTTGTGCCACAGCTCTGCAACAATCGTTACTCAATGAGTTAGATGCCAGCTACGGTGAGCTAATCCTTCATGCAGATGTGAGGTGGATCAGTTGAGGAAAAGTCCTCCAGAGATTTTTAGATCTGCTCCTTGAAATTGTCACCTTTCTTAAATCAAGAAATGAGGTGCACAATGAGGCTGTCAGATAATGTGTGATTGACAGACTTGGCGGGCAGGATTTTACGGCCTCGTTTGAGCAAGACTGGAAATTCCCACCCAAGGTCAACGGATATTTCTGTTGTCCGCCCCTCGCCTGCTCCAATTCTGTGGTGAGCAGGGCGGGAGAATTCCGGTGAGCATTTCTAATGGTCATAAGTGCAAAATTGAACAAGCTGAATTGCAAACTCCAGGGGAAGGACAGAAATTTGTTACGCACGATCAGTGTAGTAAATGTGTTCAAGCTGAAACTAGGCGTGCAGTCTTTCCAGTTAAAGGACAAAATTACTGAGCACTTCACAGATCTGGAGAAAATCCAACAACATGTCAAACAGAAAGGGTTCCATCCACACAAATTTGTGCCTAACCTCAATAATTGGAAATGAAATTCAAAATTTCAGAAGTTGGACAAGAAGGAACAAATTATTATGTTTGTCTCAAATCTTTTTCTTCAAGTGGAGAACTGACTGCAAAATTTCAGTAGATGTTCGAACAAAGCAGTGAACTTAACATGGAAATAATCAACATGCAAAATGATGTAGAACTGAAAGCTAGGTCAAGGGTCAAAGACTTTTGGGGACTTGTAAACAGAGAGAAGTATCCTCTTCTGGGATCCTGCGCATTCAGGGTGAAGGTTTATTCTGTGAGGTGGCTTTTTCCCAGATGAAAATCATCAAGTCTAAGTATTGTACTCATCTCACAGATGTACATTTGATGAACTGTGTGAGACTGGCCATCTCAAACTGTGACCCAGACTTCACAGCACTTACAGCTAATATGCAAGCACAGGTGTCACACTAAGTAAGCATTATGCAAAAGTATTTTTGGGGTTTTTTAATAAAATCAAAATCCTAAAAATAGCTGTTGTGTTGCATTTTGATGCTATGAGTGATCTTGGACTTAAAAAAGTTGGAGATCACTGATCTACAACATGCACTGTAGTAACTCATCAATGTTCCTTAGGCAACATCTTCCAAACTCACGGCCAATACCATCTAGAAGGACAAGAGCAGAAGATAACTGGGAGCACCACTACATGGAGGTTTCTGTCTAAGTCACTCACCATCCTGACCTGAAAATATATTGCCGTTCCTTTACTGTTGTTGGATCAAAAACCTGAATTTCCCTTTCTAACAGCACTGTAGGTGTACCTACACCTGCAGTGCCTCAAGAAGGCAGCTTACTACCACCCTCTCAAGGGCAAATAGAGATGGAGAATAAGTACTGGTCGAGCAGCGATGCCCACATCCCATAAAATGAATAAAAGAAAATGTGTGAACCATGGAAGTGATTGATAATGGGTTATTTTGGAAGGGCTGTGTTGCATCATAGGCAAGTCTGAATCTGTTCTCACCTGACGCCCACATGTGCACTATTCCCATCAGGAGACACTGCGCATAAATTGAAACAGGAACTTGATATGATTTTGCCCCTACCTAACACAGGCAGTTACTGAGTCCAATTGTCTCACCGTTATTGTGATCCAGATTATAAATTGAATCTGCAACATTTTCACCTGCATTGTTGCACAATCATCTCAAGAGTGCTCCAAGGTTCCAGCTTCGGTTCCCTCTTATTTCAGGTTTCCATGCTGTTCTTTCACATGTGATGCAAATAATTGTACCCCAATACTACAGCTCTCAATTCCACAAGTGGGCTGCTTGGCTGGCCTCAGATTGTGAATGAGCCAAAATTTCATTGCAAACTTTGACAGAACCCCTGATGTTAAGAGGACATTATAAACAAATGGTCAAACCCAACTAATATCCTATAATAAGTAACTTAAATTGCAGTTGTCAGATCATGCTGAAGGAACTGTTCAATGCCATCTGGTGCCCTCTAGTGGCAAATCCTTTCCATGAATCATTAAAATCTTACTCTGACTATTAATTAGATAATATGATCATTATTTGCAGATAGTAAAAAAATTGTTTGGTTTATTTATGTAAAATGTCAACATTTTCTTCAACTTTCGATGAAGTTGGGATTTGTTTTCACCAAAGTTATTTGAATAAATTCTCAAGATAAAAAGTTTTGCAGGCTTCTGGCAATCCAATTTATTAATTAATCCCTTAATATAACTCAATGCCATTGAATAAAAATATCCTACAAAAGTTTCCTTTTTATAGAAGAAGAAAATCATCAAAAAAAGGCAAAGGAAACTTAACAATTTCAGTAGTTATTTTTCCACCCATGTCAGTCACACTCCACTCCCTGAGGCGGCTCGTGGCCGTGGAACATCTCAGATGTATCAGCTGATACTATGTGTTCCTTCAGCCATTAATGAAACTGCAGAGGTGATGCGATCACCCAAAAGACCCTCACCTCAAGTAGATCTTCGGATGACCACCTTAGCGGTGCCCAGACCCACATGCTGGCCTTCTGACTTACCCACACTCCTTTTCAGCTGGTCAAAGCACAGGAGTACAGGACTGAAGTGCAGCCAAATATTCAGGAATTTTCAAATAACATAATGAGGCTACAACTTCCACATTCCTTGTAGACATGTAAAGCTGACTCATTCACAGTGCAGAAGTTACAAGTTCAAGCTCAAAAAATGTTTTGTCAAACATGCAATACTCTCCACTGCAGGGGAAAATTAGCATGTACAGAGCCCTTTATTAGGGAACCTGGCCTCTGTCAGACAGTGAGGCGGCATGCCAGGACCAATTTGTAATGGTATGCAAGCACTCAGAAAACTTCCAGTTTCATGATGCTGTCAGGGGCGTGACTTTGAAGAATGCACGTCAAAGATGCCCAAGAAACCCCTGTAAGTCAGCATAAAGCAACGTTCCCAATGGAAGGTCTATCAGGCGGCCTGATGAGTTTATCCAGTAATTTGTTGTGATGTTCAAGTCCTAGATCCAGTAAATTTAATAATGAAGGAAAATTGGTCTCAATTCCAGCTTCTGATTGCTATCCAGCAGGAAATTAGATGTGATCAAGATTCTGATATGGACATCATCAATAGATATATACTTGGTTTTATGTTGGCATGGCTCCTGAGGTTTGCCATGGTAAGTGAGTTGGCATGGAGGGAATAGCGGAAAAGATTGGAGGATGGGGGGCATGGGGCATGGCTTGGTGTGAATTGACACTCAGTTGGTAGAGGGGTTAAAAAGGGCCTTGGGTGTGTGTGGTGCATAGGAAATATAAGGGACATGGATGGTGGTGGGTAGAGGGATATGGACTCACACAGGAATATGAGGAGCCATGGGTGGTGGGTGGGAGGCTGAGGTAGCAAAGGTTGGCATGGATGAGACATGGGGGATGTATGGGGTAGGAGGAGAGAAGCATGAGGGCTGGAAGGTTTTCAAGATGATTTCTCATTGAAATTCAATGAAGAGCCACAAATCAAAGTTGATTGGGGTGGCACAGTGGCTAGCACTGGTGCCTCAGAGTGCCAGAGCCAAGGTTTGATTCCAGTCCTGGATGACTGTGCAAAACTTGCCTCTGTCCACATGGGTTTCCTCTGGTTTCCTCCCACAATCTAAAGATATGCAAATTAAGTGGATTGGCCAAGCTAAATTGTCTCTTAGTGTCCAAAGATGTGTAGGTTAGGTGGATTGGCTATGGTAAATGCATGGGATTACAGGGGTAGGGAAACGACGGTCCTGAGTAAATTGCTCTTGTGGAGAGTCAGTACAGATTTGATGGGCCAAATGGCCTGCACTGCAGGGCTTCAGTGGTTCTATGGATAGGCCAGTGGTCTGTAGTATAACATTCAAACCCCTGTTTGATACATGGTGAGTAGAGGTGTAACTGCATGAGCTGGGCAGCAGAAGATCTTGCTCTGTTTACCATTGCAGGGTACCTTCCTCAGAAGGTGACCTTGCAGGAGTTGGTGTCTGAATTTTAATCCTTCTGCTTTAATCAATTTTTATTGAACTCAACAAATTGCCAGAACAGAGACAGGCCTTCCACTGAGCCAATCTCGTCACTTTTTCTGGGGACGACAGACCACCCCGGAACAATAATTGGAACTGCAGGCTGCCATTTCTACAGGTTGAGTTTGTAGGGCTGTGACTTCTCCTGTCTCTGCACTGCCAACCTGGCAATGAAAATCTGGGCCCAAATGTTAGTAAGTGACCATATTTACATTATGATGAGTTGAAGAATAAAGACCTTGCATGTTGTATGAATGTATGTGTGCTGCTAAAATATGCAAAGGCATGACCTACAATGCAAAAATTGTAAGGTATCGTGAGGTCTAGGTGAGGCAACAGTAAATGTGGAACAGACTGAAACGGGACATTTTTTGCTATGCAATCTTTGGCCATCCATCTGGTAAAAGGAATTTTTGAGCAACCTGATCTTGCTAGGTACTTCAAAGTGTGTTTTCCTTGCCCGTATTTGTTCGCTTATCATCTAGATGTAGTTTGCAGTTTTGGGTTCCGGCATCAACTCCTGTAAGGCTGCTTTCTGAGAAAGGTGCCCTGCAATAGTAAACAAAGCAAGATTTTCTTCTGATGCCTATCTCATGCAATAACGCCTGTACTCACCAACCATCAAACATGGGATTGAGTATTGTCCTACTCCTCTAATTGCCTCTGCATTGGATTTGTCTTCTTTTAAGTTTGGTCTGCCATTTCTTTCTCTGCATACATCCCAACGGAAAGGCTGACACACATGTGAAGGCTATTTTCAGCATATCAGGAAGAATTTCCTCACCCAAAAACACTGACAGGCAAATTCAAAGTCAGTGGACGATATTTCTGGTATTTATACTTACCTACATTATTTTACATTTCTTAATTAAATTCAGTTATCATTACACCTGCTTCAGCATCCTTCTCTGCAGGCTTGGACAATGCTTGTGGTAAATTTGTCAAGGTTATTGGAGATGTTTCTGAACAGCAGGGGTCCCTGCTGCTTAGAAGATTGCTACTTAGGGAAATATAAAGCATTGTGAGTTGATACTGCGGTATTTGTGTTTCGTGCATGTGAGCTACTTTGTAACTGAGAAACTGTATTAATCAAGTTGTCAATCCCTTTGCCATTGGATATGGTAGCTTGTCCATCAGTATTGTTCTCTTGACCTTTCCATCTTCTTTCTGATTTAATATTTTGCAGCTACTGAGTCCAAAGCCCTAGCTTTGTGTAAATAAGGTTCTGCAGGGGAAGATAAGATGCATCTGAGGATACTGAGGGAGGAAAGGGTGGAAATTGCAAAGGCATTGGCCATATCCACTTCAGAAAAAGGGGCAGTACCAGACCACTAGAAAATTGCAAATGTCATACCCTTGTTAAAAAAAATGGTATAAGGATAAGCCCATCAGTTCAAGGCCAGTCAGTTTAAGTTTGGTGGTGGGAAAGAATAATTTAGAAACAATAATTTGGGGACTGGGGGTGGGGTGGGGTGGTTCACGTGATGTGAGTGTGGGAATTAGCTGTGTTTCCTGTGAGCTCTGGTGCTACTCAGCTCGAAATCCTTTCGTTTATTGTGCTTATACAGCTCATACTCAGCTAACTCAGGACTGAAAACTCCATATTATGTCCCTTAAGCTTTTTGGTCAAACTTTGCTGACAAATTGCCAAGAAATATTAAGAAATCCAATGGTAAGAGAGAACAGCCTGGGGCAACTGGGGTGGAATCGAACATTCAACATGGTAACTTCATGAATGAACCAGCTGTTGAGGCACTTTCAAAAGGTGTTACAGCTGAAGACTGCTAATATTAACAAGGTCATTGATGAGAAACTCAGGCTATCAAACAATATCCACTATAGCCCACTGACTCACACAGCTACCTTAACTATAGTCCTTCACACCCCTGTTCCTTAAGGACTTGATTGCATTCTCCCAGTTTCTTGGTCTCCCTTACATAGGTGCAGTTAATGTGACCATCCGTAGAAGTACTTCCAATATGCCTTTCTTCTTTCTCATCCAAGGATTCCCCCCAATCACGGCTGATAGGGTCCTTGACCAGCTACGTTCTATTTTATGCACTTCTGTTCTCATCCTACCTTCTCCCTCCCAAAACAATAATTGGGTGTTCTCGTCCTCACTTTCCATCCCACCAGCCTCTGCATACAACAAGCCATCCTCTGACATTACTGCCACCTCTGGCGTGATGCTACCACCAAGCACATCTTCAATTCTCCTTCCCTTTCAGCACTCTGAAGGGACAATTCCCTCCACGATACTCTCGTCCACTCCTCAGTCAGTGCCTACAGCAGTGCAAACCCCTCCCCCACTGCCCACTTTCCAATGGCAGTTTTAAATTCTCAACTATCTGTGTTGACTCCAAGAGTATTATTGTGGGGCACAATTTTAAATTGGGCATGCTGATGAATGGAAAATGTTACACATATTACTCAATCACTACTGTATTTCAAACTTCCTAAATCAGTTGTGGCACCAATCAAATCAAATGTAGAGGAGCTCCACCTACATTGTCTTGATAATGTGCCTAAATACCAACTGCAGGTCATCATCCTTTAATACAACATTGTGACTGCTACCATTTCAATCTTTTAATCTTTTCGAGGGAAATCAAATCTGGCAAATATAAAAGTGGAATTTTGCCATTGGCTGATACCCATTTGAATCTGATTTGCCATCTTGTCAAAATAATTTCACTTTGTGTTTTTAAAATAGTACATAACTGATAGCAAAACCTAGAAAAAGATATAAAAAGGACACACGCTTTCTGGTAATTGGATTGAAAGGTCTGTGTTCTGTTTGGATCGCTAGGAGAGTTTCCAGTTTCTAGAATCCCTCTTTCTCTTGTCTTTTTGCCTTACATTCCCTCAATAAGCTTCATCATGATTGCTGCTCAGGACTGTTTCATTTGGATGGAAGAATACTTGGAAGAAGGAGAGCAGCAGCATCTGCACCTAGTAAAAATAACAGGTGAGGAAGATGTGTGATACCCCATTCACAATGAGCACAGGCCTAGAGCCACTTTTCCTGGGTTTATCTGAAGAGTAGTGCATCGAGAAGCTGCACTTGTAGTGGCATGGTGGCACAGTGGTTAACACAGCTGCCTCACAGTGCCAGGGACCTGGGTTCGACTCCTGGCTTGGGTCACTGAGTGTGTAGATTCTTCCTGTGTCTGCATGGGTTTCCTCCGGGTGCTCTGGCTTCCTTCCCACAGTCTGAAAGACGCATTGGTTAGGTGCATTGACCTGAGCAGACATTGGAGTATGGTAACTAGGGGAATTTCACAGTAACTTCATTGCAGTGTTAATGTAAGTCTTACTTGTGACTAACAAATAAACTTTGCTTTGACTTGAAAGGTTATTGCAAACCTTCACAAGCTCCTGCAACAGGACCTGGTAAATTGGGTCAGGGTAAGGTTTGGGTTCATGCTTTTCCAGTGGCTGTCAGAGGCCACCACAGCTCTTACATTGTTTATTCCAGTCCACTACAAGAGACATCAACTGCATTTGTCAGTTTGCAGTTCACATTAAATAGATCACCAATGCTGTTTGTCAAACTTGTCAAGAAGTAGAGCTATTTTTCAGTGATGTATGTTTGTACTGTTGGATATTAGAGACAAAATATAGATTGAAGTGAATTTAATTTAGTGTTTCTATGCAAAGAGGGGTTAAACTCTTGTTAAATTCATATTAAACAAAGGCATATGATGGAAAGTGAAGCATTTGGGGAGGTTGGCTAGTGGGGAGTCAGAGACAGATCTAAAGCAATAGTAACGTTTAGTACACTTATTTCCGGTCTTCAAAGCAATAGTATTTTGTTGAGGACTTAGGTTTTGTATGGATGTTTGGATACCTATGGCAATTTAAGACAAAGGAATTCTGAAAGGAGAGTTGGAAAATCTGGATCCTTGCCCAAACAGCTGAGAAAAAACCTTGTTTAAGATGATAGTTGGAAAATCTGGAAGTGAATCCTTGATAAAAACAGCTGAAGGAAAGCAATGTTTGAAAGAAGATTTCCAAGCATGTCTTTTTGAGAGTGGGCTTTGGAAACAATATTCTGGGGGTAATTTGAGGTGAAATCCACAAAAGATTGATTAAGTGGCACCTGCCATTGGGTTTGAAAGCGGGTGTTTTCTGACTACAGTTAGCCTATTGGGTTCCAGGGACTGTGCATTTATTGAGAGTATTATAGCATAAGGTATATTGTGTAACCTGTTATATCCTTGAAGATGAGGGGGAATTGAAGAAGTACTGTGTTATAGTCACAAAAACAGATAATGTAAGTTTGTACCCGAACAACTGTCACAATCCTCTGACAGTCTACCACCCACCTACCCCACCCTCCAAACGTTTTTCCTTCCAGGAACATTGCAAATGGCTGCTGGGGACCGAAGGGTAAGGGAAACCCCCAAAAGATATGACTGTTAGTACCTCTCCATAACCCAGCATGCCAACCGGGGTGAAGAAGCAGATGTGGTGGCATCCTGAAAGATGGCAACATGCACAGCTCCCATTGTATCACTGCCAGTCCTGTGGGGCTGCAGCTTGTCACTTCCACTGACCTGCGATTGAGCGGACTGCTGAAGCTGAGTGACTCCTTGATCCACTAAAATCTCAAAGTTTGACACCTGTCTCTGTATGGCATATGTCCACTTCTTAAAGCCACAATAGATGTTTGAGCCAAGGGTCAGCACGGCAGCCATATGAGCTTCCACTAAAGCTGCAAAGGCTGGTGACTTTGACTTACTTTGAGAAAGGCTGGCTATGGAATCCCCGGAGGTGACCACAGCCATCTGGGTAGACTGCTTTCTCCATACAAGGTGGCATGGTCACACATTCCACCACCACCCCCCCCAACCCCGCCCCCACCCCCCCAACCCCCCGCCGGCCCCCTGCCACCCTCCGTATTCCCTGTATTCCTTAGCTCTTTCCTGCACATCAGATCTGGGAGAGGATATCATTTTCTAATGAGTTCTCAGCTGAACTCGTAGGTATTGTAGTTAGACCTCTGTCTTATTATCGAACCCACACTGTGTGACAATCCCTGTGCTAGCATTCCGGGAAAGTGAAATGTGGCCATACGTCTTCAGGAGGATTGTGCTTCTCTGAGGTATTTTCTTGACAGTGCTTTTGATGCTCAAAAGGACCTAGAGGAAAAAGCACTGGTAAAAGAGAATGGCACTAAGATGCTAGAAATCAGCAGGTAATATTTTTGAGAATGTAGCTTGAAGTTGTGAACCTGGCTGAATAATTGTTGTGTTGATAAGTAATAGCAGTCACTTTGCTCAGCTGGTTTCGGACTATACTATCTCAGCAATCTGTGCTGAAGCAGTCCTGGGCTGGCTGCCTGACAGACAACAGCAAGGACACAATCACAATGACAAGGCCAAAAGCAGCCATGCTGTCACCCAAGAGAGGACGGTAGGCTCCTGTGCCATGGAGGCATAGCCACTCTCCCAGGACAACACCACAGCAATTCTACTGGTCTGTTAGGAAACAAATTGATGATCTGTTGTGATATCCTAGAAAACTAGTGAAGTAGTGACAAGCAGAGCCACAATGACAGCAGTCTGAGCTTGAAAAGCAGCATTCTGAGGTTGCGATGCAGAATTCAATAGAAGCCATGATATCAGGCATCAAAAACAGCTTTATGAAGGGCTCCCCATGTGCATTGATGGAAATGACCGCTCACTCTATCTTGGAAAAGATAGTCTCAAATAAGTTCTGTGCAATGGTCTGCTCCACATTGGAGCTGGACTCCACGCACCTTGACATTATGTGCAAGCTTTCTGGCAGTTTTTTCAGGGCACTTAAACATTTGGTTGTGTGTGCCTGTCATTCTTCTTTCGTAGCATGGGCCATCAAATTCCTACTGTAAAGGAACATTCTAAGGGGAGGATACAAGTGGTCAACTAAAGAACTTAAGGAAAAGAACATACAGCTGCACAAAAATGAGTGACAGGTCAGACGACTGGTCAGAATATAAAGAATGGCAGAGAATGACTGAAAGGTGAATCAGGAGAAATAAATTAGAGTCTGGGAAGAAACTGGCTAGAAATGTAAAATTGTGTAGCAAACATTTCCACAGCTTTTTAAAAAGGAAGGGAGTAGTAATAGTTTGAGTCATGTTGAGATCAAAAAGGAGGAGGTATTGGGGTTCTTGAGAAACATCAAGGTAGACAAGTCTCCATGGCCTGATGCGATATACCCCAGAATACTGAGAGAGGCAAGAGAGGAAATTGCTGGGGCCTTGAGAGAAATCTTTGTATCCTCACTGGCTACAGGGGAGGTCCCAGAGGATTGGAGAATTACCAATGTTCCTTTGTTTAAGAAGGGTAGCAAGAATAATCCAGGTAATTACAGGCCAGTGAGCCTTACACCAGTGGTAGGGAAATTATTGTAGATTCTTCGAGACAGGATTTATTCCCACTTGGAAATAAGTGGACATATTATGAGAGGCAACATGGTTTTCGGAAGGGGAGATCGTGTCTCACGAACTTGATCGAGTTTTTTGAGGAAGTGACGAAGATGATTGATGAGGGTAGGGCAGTGAATGTTGTCTACATGGACTTCAGTAAGGCCCTTGACAAGATCCCTCATGGAAGACTGGTGCAGAAGGTGAAGTCCCATGGGATCAGAGGTGAGCTGGCAAGGTGGATACAAAACTGGCTCAGTCAAAGAAGACAGGGGGTAGCAGTGGAAGGGTGCATTTCTGAATGGAGGACTGTGACAAGTAGTGTTCCTCAGGGATCAGTGCTGAGACCTTTGCTGTTTGTAATATATATAAATTATTTGGAGGAAAATGTAACTAGATTGATTAGTAAGTTTGCGGACGACACAAAGGTTGGTGGATTTGCGGATAGTGATGACCATCAGAGGATACAGCAGGATATAAATCAGTTGGAGTCATGAACAGAGAGATGGCAGATGGAGTTTAATCCGGACAAATGTGAGGGAATGCATTTTGGAAGATCGAATACAGATAGGAAATATATAGTAAATGGCAGAACCCTTATGAGTATTGGTAGGCAAAGGGATCTGGGTGTACAGGTATGCAGGTCACTGAAAGTGGCAATGCAGGTGGAGAAGGTAGTCAAAAAGGCATACAGCATGCTTATCTTCATCAGCCGGGGTATTGAGTTTAAAAATTGGCAAGTCATGTTGCAGCTTTATAGAACCTTAGTGAGGCCGCACTTGGAATATAGTGTTCAATTCTGGTCGCCACATTACCAGAAGGACGTGGAGGCTTTGGAGAGGGTACAGAAAAGATGTACCAGGATGTTGCCTGGTATGGAGGGCATTAGCTACGAGGAGAGGTTGGAGAAACTTGTTTGTTTTCACTGGAGCAGCGCAGGTTGAGGGAAGACCTGATAGAAGTCTACAAGAATATGAGAGGCATGGACAGAGTGGATATCAGAAGCTTTTTCCCAGTGTGGAAGAGTCAATGGTAGTGGCATAGGTTTGAGCTGCGAGGGCAAGTTTTAAAAAAGATATACAAGGCAGATTTTTTACACAGAGAGTGGTGGGTGCCTGGAACTCATTGCCGGGGAAGGTAGTGGAAGCAGATACTGCAGTCACTTTTAAGGGACATCTTGACAAGTACATGAATGAGATGGGAATAGAGGGATATGGTCCCTGAAAGTGTAGGCGGTTTTAGTTAAGTCAGGCAGTGTGGTCGGTAAAGGCTTGGAGGACCTGTTCCTGCGCTGTAATTTTCTTTGTTCTTTGTTCTTTAAAGTGAGTGTTGGTTCTCTGGAGCGTAACAATAGGGAGTTAATAATAGATAATAAATAAATGGCGGATGATATGAACAAATATTTTGCTTCTTTCTTCATTATAGAATGTACAAAAAAAGTTCAGCAATAGCTGTACGTTTTTTAAAAATGTTTATTTATTAGAATGACAAGTAGGCTTACATTAACATTGCAATGAAGTTACTGAAAATTCCCTAGTTGCCACACTCTGAAAAAAGACCTGTTCAGACACACTGAGGGAAAATTTAGCATGGCCAATGCACCTAACCAACACGTCTTTTTTACAGTGGGAGGAAACACACGCAGACACGGGGGTCACACAGACAGTGACCCAAGCTGGTCTCTGTGAACCCAAGTCCCTGTGAGGCAGCAGTGCTGTGCTGCCATGCTGGAAAGGTTAGAGGAACTTGGTGAAATTACAATCACTAGGGAAGTGGTACTGAACAAATTGTTGGAGCTAAGGGCTGACAAGTCTCTAGGTTCTGAAGGACTTAATGAGATAGTTGGTGTTAATTTTTCAAGATTTGTTAGATTCTGGCAAGGTTCCATCAGACTAGAAAGTAGCAAATATAACCCCTTTATTCAAGTAGGGATGGAGGCAGAAAACTGAAAATTATGAGCCAGTTAGCTTGATGTTTGTTATGGGGTAGGTTTAGAATCGATCATTAAGGAGGTTATAGCTGGGCACTTAATAAAGCCCAGAATACTTTATGGTTTATTAACTGCTCTTTCCATCCGTCCTGCCACATTCAATGACCTATGCATCTATACACCCAGGAGCACCCAGGTGCTCCTGCACTCCTTTAAGAATTTCACCCCTTATTTTATATAGTCTTCCATGTTCCGCCTACCAGACTGAATCACATCATACCTCCCCACGTGGAACTTCATCTGCCTCCTATCTGCTCACTCCACCAACTTGGCGATGTCCTTTTGAAAAAAGATATTTTCCGCTTCATAGGTTACAATATTTCCAAGTTTTGTATCATCTGAAAATGTTGAAACTGTCTCCTGCATATTAAGACCTGGATTATGTTATATTCCATCGTGTCTGATAAGAAGAGAAGTGTGACACTGAGTCATATGCAATATGTTTGGCTAATGTGACTGCCGTGGTTTTTTTAATGGCCCTGCTCTTGTCTTGTAGACACTGGCAAGTCCGGCTCTCTCTCACTACTGTTTATAGTCCTGCTGCCCTCATTGACTCTGTGAAGTCCTGCTCTCTGATATTGTTGTTTATAGATACAGTGCTTGTGCTGACCCCTGTAACATTCCAGAAATAATTATAAATCATGAGGTGAAAGGAAAGGAGGAACTGAAAACAATTACAATAACAAGGGAAAGGGCACAGAAAAAAATTATTTGCACCAAAATCTGACAAGCTCCCTGATGGATTTCATCTAATGATCTAAAAAGAAATGGCTGCTGAGATAGTAGATGTGTTGGCTTTAATTTTCCAATATTCCCTAGATTCTGGAAAGGTCTGATCATGTTGTAAAGTAGTGAATTTA
This sequence comes from Carcharhinus amblyrhynchos, assembly GCF_965287045.1. Taxonomy (NCBI): domain Eukaryota; kingdom Metazoa; phylum Chordata; class Chondrichthyes; order Carcharhiniformes; family Carcharhinidae; genus Carcharhinus; species Carcharhinus amblyrhynchos. Next base: position 79,158,268 of record NC_137331.1, on the reverse strand, counting down.
AACCCTTTATTTAAGAAAGGTGGGAGACAGAAAGCAGAAATTACAGGCCAGTTAACCTAACATCAGCCATAAGGACCCAGTGAAGGTCTCCCAGTCAAGATGGAGATGAAGAGAATTTTTTTCTCTCTCGGAGGGTCATCAGTCTGTGGAATTCTCTTTCTCTGTGGTTGGCGGAGGCAGTATCATTCTAGATTCTAAAAGCAGAGTTAGGTACTTGACCAACAAAAGGTGGGGGGTGGGGGTGGGGGTGGTAGGCATGAAAGTAGAGCTGAAGCCACACTCAGATCAGCCATGATCTTATCAAATGATAGAGCAGGCTTGAGGGCCAAATGACTGAATCTTGCTCTTAATTCATATTTGTATGTATGCTTGAAGTAGCTGCTGTATGCAAGGACTGTGAGTTGTAGGTACAAGCATCGAAGGTGCTAAGTGTGAGAGTGTGAAGTAAATCATGTGAATTGAAGTACTGAGTACTGATTGAGAGGGAGTGTTGGTTGATGGATGATTGGGTGTAGTGAACAGAGTGACAGATGAGGCTAGCAGTGGAATTGATAGGATCTGTCATTTGAAGATTGATCTAATTCAGCTTAACAACTTGTGTCATATCACTAAACTTCTTGCACTGCATCCACGTTTTTGTATTTAGAGTTATGTGCCTTGCAATGGTCTCTGCTGTTACTTCCATCCTCAGGAGAGCACTGCCTCCCAAGTCAAGGTTGTCCTGCCACCCCTGCAAAGGAAGAACATCCTTCCTTTTTTCTACACCTTGTGGTAATGTTTTCTTGCATATTGTCCACAGAGTCTTTTACAAAGAATTTTGATTATTTTGCAGACTAACAATGTTATCCAACCGCCATTGGGATTGCTCGGTCATCAATAGATTAGCTGCTCCTTCTGATTTATTTTTTATTTTTTATTAACATTAACACATTTAACTTGTCAATGAGTATAGTGGGCAAATCAATTTTCCACAAAGGTATCCCCAAAATGCAGTATCGGAATAGTGGCAAAATGGTTAGCACTGCTGCCTCACAGTCCCAGGATTCGACTCCGGTCTTGGGTGAAGGGCATTCCAGTTTCCTTCCACAGTCCAAAGAGGTGCATTGGTCATGTCTAAGTTGTCCCTTAGTGTCCAAAGATGTGACGATTAGGGGCTTTAATGGGGTAAATGTGTAGACCTGGGTAAGATGCTCTGTCAGAGAGTTGGTGCAGACTCGATGGATCAAATAACCTCCTTCTGCATGGTAGGGATTCTGTGATTCTAAAACATTTTAAAAATGAAAGTGCAAAGCAGGAAATGCAACATCACCTTAAGAGGTTCATTTCTGGTTTAAATAGACCTCATTACATCTGCTAGAAATTGTATGCTTAAAGTGGACAGGCTGTCAGTTTCCTGACACAGTCAGTTTGACAGCCCAGCAATCAGATTAAACTGAGGGCTGAGTGGTAAAATTGTCTTACTCTTCCATCATCACAGGGATTGTCTGCTTTTCCATCACTTATCCTCATCACCAGTTCAGTTCAAGTTGTCCAAGTTGAAACTGGAATCCAATGTCTGAATTTTACTTGTTCCTACTTAGCGTGTTTTCATGGCAAGGGGTAAGTGGGGTGGGAATGCAAAATAGGGGTGGAGCCAACCCACCAACCCTAAGCTCACCCCTATATTAAGTAACTGGGTGGGTGCTGAAATCAGCAGCCTGTCTACCATAATTAAGTCAAGAGTCAAAGGTCATTTGAGCTTGTAAATAAGCAACATAGACCCCAATAATACTCTGCCCCATGCCATTATATGGTTGGCACGTGCAGCCATTTTTTAAAGGACTTTTTTAAAGAACGGGAAGGAAGGGGAGATACCACCTTTGGGGAGGTGCCCTTTGTATTTGGAGCGGGCAGTCTATCTTATGATAAAAACCCCTTTTCTTCCTACCTGCCTGATCTATAAAACACACCATCCCAACCTTTCCATGCTCCTTCCCAAGCTGCCCAAATCCTCCCCACCATATAAAGGGACTTATTTTGATCTGGGTTGATCTCGCTTTCTTCTTGGGCCTGGCTGCAGTTCCAGCTGTGGCCACTAATGCGCCCTTGGTGCTGACCAGACCGCTTGAGCTTGAGCTCAGCCAATTTCTCCCCAGTGAGCAGTAGAGGTCCCACTGTCAGGCCATTGCGCCCACCCTCAGCATTTTACGTGGGATGGGCTGGCGTGGAGCAAGCCGGCTTCACTTGCCTTTGCTTCCAAAAGGGGGTGAAGTCCCTCTGTGCACACAGTCCCATGTGTTGCCAAAGGATTAAAAATGAGATTATTTATCATCGTCACTATTTCTGCTGCAGCAAACAAAACTCTGAGTATCTTGCAGGCCTGCAAGAGAACAGGAAGCCCACAGATTTCCAAATGCAGCAGACGCCAACTGCAATGTCTCCACCATCTGAGATTGACTACCTCAACATAGGACGGTGCTTGAACCTGATGGGTTGAGGTTTGCTGCTTTGTACTGGATTCAATGGGCTGAATTTTCTGGCCCTTTGGGGCTGGGGGTATGTTTTGGGATTGGAAACCAAAGTCTTTCTGCTTCTGTATCGTGTTGGCAGCCATGGGAAAGATGGCGATTTGAACCCTGGGTGGCCAGTTGAGCCACTTAAGTGGTCAATTAAGGGCCACTTCTTGCCTCCACAGACATTCTACCCATGTCTGGTGAACCTGCCACTTTGTGGAGAGATTACTAATTGAACCCTGGCAGTGTCAAAGCAGTTTCCTGTGGGGTGATCCTTTCTTTACAGGCTCTCCATGGCCCCCAATCGTAATGGAAACCCTCATGGCAACAGAACCCCCTGCCCACCTGATTGTCAAGGCCTCATTGCCTGGTGAGGTAGAGAGTAGAGGTAGAGAGGTAGAGGTAGAGAGATTCTTCCTGCTTAGAAAGGATAGCAGAGCTAGAGGGCACAGCCTCAAGATAAGGGAGGGCAGTTTAGATCAGAGTTGAGGAGGAACTTCTTCACTCAAAGGGTGGTGAATCTCTGGAATTCTCTGCCCATTGAAGTGGTGGAGGCTACCTCGCTGAATATATTTAAGTCATGGGTAGATAGGTTTCTGATAGACAAGGGAATTAAGGGTTATGGGGAGAAACGGGAAAGTGGAACTGACCCACTTCAGATCTGCCATGATCTTGTTGAATGGCGGGGCAGGCTCGAAGGGCTAGATGGCCTACTCCTGCTCCTATTTCTTACGTTCTTATGTTCTTATGCCTGGCTTGGTCTTTTCACAACCTATGTTGGCACTCTGCAAGGGCATTCAGCCATTGAGATTCCCTCTCCCTAGAACTACAACCTGAGAAATGGCCACCATTAACAGTGGTACTGTGTGGCTGCTGAGCTGCTGGAAGCTCTTTAACCTGCTATCTGGATTGGAAGTGGGGTCACCTCCTGCTTTTGGCCCTGATAGTGTGACTTGCCATAATCGACAAAATTCAGCCCAGGATTTTCCCTCTAAATATTTGGAGAGGCATTTAGAGTCGTTACTTGATGATTTATGGACAGCACAGTGGCACAGTGATTAGCACTGCTGCCCCACAGCGCCAGGGACCTGTGTTCAATTCTGGCCTTGGGTTACTGTATGTGTGGAGTTTGCATGTTTGCCCTGTGTCTGCGTGGGATTCCTCCAGGTGCTCTGGTTTCCTCCCACATTCAAAAGATGTTTAGGTTGATTGACAATGATAAATTGCCCCCTAATGTCCGGGGATTAGCAGGATAAATATGTGGGATTATAGGGATAGGGCCTGGATGGGATTATGATTCGTGCAGACTCAATGGGCTGAATGGCCTCTTTCTGCACTGTAGAGATTCTATGAATTTGACATTATGTTTGTCTATCAGTTTTTTTTAGAGTTTTTGTGAATTGATGACGTATTTGTCAACATGTTTGAGTTGTGATGCCTCCACCAAGAATATATCTAGAAAAATTAATAAAATGACTGGAAGCAGAAAGAAGTTATTAACTTGCTGGAAGCAAAATTCATCAATGTAAATTTTGTTCAGTATGGCATGGGGATCACATGGCACCAGTCTCACATCATTGTGTTATCGAAGCTAGTTTGAAATATGCCAGTGATTTATCTAAGTACCTGTCACAAATCAAGCAAATGAGCACTGGTTTTATGAATCTTTGTCTTAAAATAGCTCAGAACATTTGAGCCTGTACAGACCTAGTCCTTGTGACCCATTGGATAAAGGATACAAAACAACATTCCGGACAGAATGTTCTTGATCATTTTATGTATTGGTTCCCACACTATTTTTCCCATCCTCTCTAGCCAAAGGTGTTATATTCTTGCTCTGGTACATTTCACTGTGTTATTCACTGAATAGTGAATAGTGATCACCTCTTTCAATAATCACTATTTACAGTTTAACTGAATAGTGAATGTTCACCTATAGCTGAATGATTGGAGATCACACTCACACCCAGTGTTGGCCTCACAGAATGCCAACATAATGTGAGCACATACCACAACCATTTTCCCCTCTTTAACCTAGTGATTCTGAGGGCAATTGTGTCCCTCCATCTGTTGCCTTGGCTGAGATCAGCTGAATTAGTACAGATCAAGGATTATGGGATCTTCCTGGCCTGTATGTCCGGCAACTCATGAGCTAAACTTGCTGGCTATTAGAGAGCCTCTTCTTCATTTGAGACTTTAAGTTCCAAGCACAATTTTTTTTTAAATTTCAGGTTGGAAAACAACAATTATATTGTTAGCACAGAAACGTTTATCCACAAAATCAGGCAAGGACAGATATTGGATAGACTAGAGGGAATCCATCTCATGCCCAGCACATGGGAGGACCCGACCTCTGCTTAAGTGTAGTTTGCCACTATTGGGGCTTTACCAACTTTAGCTGGAAAGCTAGAGGTTAGCTGTTGTTTGGGGTATATCAGTGTGAATTCATCACCCAAAATGTCCAACCTTCATTTTCCTTCAGTTCATTAAAAGGGAATCCTTCAGGCCTGCAATATGTCAACGACCATTTCAAGAACTGATTAAAAGTGACCTAAGAGTAGGTACTTGTTGCATTTACAACTTAGATGTTGTGAAAAATAAACATTTATCTGATCTTAAGGCTTCCAAATGTGAGAAAGCCCACCTGTGTCTGGTGTTAGAACAGTCCTTCTCTAAAATATATCTTGTTGCAGTCAACAAAGCGATGAGAAAAAGGAGAAATTATCCAACATCTCCTGGTCCAAAACATATTACACAGAAGGTTTGTAAAGCATCAAATGCTTTGACACAGAGAGCAGGTTTTCCTATCTGCGCTCACCCCAAGACCTGAAAATCCTGCCCAAGGTCCCAACCTTTGCATGGTCTGCCCCACCCACAATGATTCCCACGACAGGAATGGTTCAAGTAGAGTTATTCCATTTTTCAAGGAAAGATTAAAGAGATACCTGCAGTAGATGAAGCTGTGAGTGAGCTGGATCTAGGAATTAAATTTCAGACACAGAGCAGGTACAGACAGAATGAACCAAACCTCAGTAGTGCTGCACCTATTGGTTAGGATTCGTTGAAACAAAAAGCTGCATATGGAGCCAGGAGGGGTAAGAGTGCTTCTTTTGACTTCACAGGAGTTCTGAAGATACTACCAGTCCCTGTTTGGCTTCCTCCCAATCATCTCTTCCTCTTTCAGCACCTACTGAGGGTCATTGTAAGAACAACAGTGGCTCAAAGTTGATGTCTGCCTTGCCGGTGAGCTAACTGCAGAACTAATGTAGTTTAAAAGTGGTCTGCAGTCAAATTTTGAGCAGGTCTCAGATGTATTTATTCAGCTGTGGGAATTGTTCCTTATGCTCAGTTCATCCAACAGGCTGCGAGATCCAATTTTTATTCTTTGACATCTGCTGTAGGGCACAATGTCCTCAAATTTGCTGATACACTCGTAGGAGTACTTGGACAGAGGGTTGGAGATAGGTTGGAGATTCTCTCTAGAACAAGGAGAAGGAAGGCTCCAGTGACGGCAGTTCAAAGTTAATTAAGAGGTGACTATGATCATTGGTGCCAACATCATGGAGTTTAATTTTAACTGCTCCCAACCAGATCAGTTATCAATATAGTTCTGGGACACTTACCATTCAATTGGACCCCAGAGGCCATTCTTCATGGGTAAGGCTGGGAAGTCAGCATAGGCAGCTTGCTTATTCAAAGAAGATATCAATAGTGAACTCAGTTCCACATGATATTCACACCTATAAGATTTCCTGCACTGATAATTGTACAATAACCAGAATGGTGGTATAACTACCCCTCTCAAAGATATCACGAATTCTGCAACTTCCCTGACAAGGATGAGCTAGCTCAGCAAATGTCAGAGACTGATCCATCTCATTTCTGAATCTTTTTGCCTCACTCCTGTACCAGTCAAACCTTTTGACAACGAAGCTAGTGGGGTAATCCAGATTGCCAGTGGTTTGGTTTTGACAGAATAACTGGTCTGGTTTCATTACCGAACTTAAAATCTAAGTTCTGTGTTTATAATAATTTCACATATGCTAACATTGATATTGAAATAAATTAAAACAAATATCTGACATTCTTACATTTTATAGCACACTAATCAAATAGACAAGATGTTCAAAGTTGTATCAATGTATACCTTCACAATTCTGTGATATTTGTAGATCATTCATCTCCATTCTTTTACTCAATACGAACATATGAAATGGGAACAGGAGTAGCCCAAAGGGCCTACTCCACCACTCAGTAAGATCATGGCTGATCTATTTGTGTTTTGAGTTCCATATTCTCTTCTAACCATGATAACCTTTGATTCCTTCACCTAACAAGAATCAATCTATCTCTGCCTTAAGAATATTGGGCGGCCCCATTTCCACCACCTCCTGAGACAGACAATTCACAATCATACAACCCTCAGAGAGAAAAAAATTCTTCTCATTTCTGTCCTAAAAGGGCGACCCCTCATTTTAAAACAGTGCCCCCTAATTCTGACTCAACCACGAGAGGAAATATCTCTTCGATCTTTGCCTTGTTAGGACCTTTCAGGATCTTACATAATTCAGTCAAGTCATCCCTCACTCTTCTAAATTCCAGTGGGAACAAGACCAGTGTGTCCAACCTGTCCTCATAAGACAACTCCTGAATGACTTCTGAATCCAGTGACTTGCTTTTTAATATCCCTTTCCATTTTAATGTCTGAAGCTGTTTAGAAAATTAAATAAATGCAATTCAGAATACTTTTATTTTGCATTTTATTTCTCTGAACAAAAGCTCGATACTCAGCTGTGATGCAAACTAAGAAGGCAGTGAGTTGCAGAGATTGACATTTATTGTAATTTTCTTTCTATTTTATGCTAATATATCACTTCAATTCAGACATGACCATTCCTGAAAAGTTCAATCTTTTCCACATGAAACCACTTTCTTATTGTAATAAGCAGCCAGGCAGTGTCAAGAAAACTAAAGAATGCATTTTTATTCCTTGTGATGTTCGGAGTTTGCCAAACAGTTTGGCAAACAGTTATCAAAGCTGTACCTCTCTCCCAATTTATAAATAGAAATGACATACACTGCATACAATGTAGCTGTGTGGTATTCTAGCCTGCCTTGGAATAGCTCTTCAATTACCAAATTATTCTCAGCTCCATGAAAGCGGCTTTAACCTCTTGCGTTTCCCTTGTGTGTTTTCTTTCTGCAATCAAATGAGACTATGGCCAGAATTTTCCAGTCATACACATCCTGCTGCTGCCAGCAAGAATGGAGAATTTGACGTTCAGTCAAAACTCCCTTCATTGCAGTGGGACTGGAGATTCCCAGCTGCAGGCGAGGTCGGAGAATTTTGGCTCATTTCATAGGAGCATTAACACCAGTCCAGATAAGGAGCAATTAAGAAAGGTAATCAGAGAGAAAGGTGTTAATCAGAGCTTAAACATTATAGATCATTTGGGAGGGGGAACTTGGTCGTGACAGGGAGAGGGACCATTGAAATGGAGTCCTTGAGTTGAGTGGAGGGGAAGTGAGCTTTGACGGGATAGCAGCAGTGATACTGCCATGGTGGTTTTGGGGGAGGGTAGACAGCTCCCAATAATTGCGCCATTTTGGGGGGCGGGGGTTGGGTGGGGAGAGCAGCTGGGGAGAGCTCCTGAAAATTGTGCTGCGGGAGAGGGGGTGCAGCCCCCATACCTTCCTGCTGGAAGGTTATAGGGAGAGTTTAATGCTAGTTCTGATAGGGGTGCCCTTTAAAGGTGTCACAATCTGTGGAGCTGGCCTTGTCATCTTTTTCAGGCTCTGCCAAACTGATGGTATAAACCAAACCCTCCAATTTTATTTTCGTCAGAGTGGCTCAAGATTTGGTTGGAAAATTTGGTAGTACATCTGGAGAGATACACACCAGTTTTCAACCAGAGCTTGGCACTGAAGCAGATTATGGGAAACTTCCACCCAATGAGTGTATTTTACAACCAAAAGGAACGAGACAGGTAAGAAACTCATTGAAATTCATGGAATTGGTTTTAAAAATAAAATTCATCAAAATAGGTTTTGGATTAAATTGAGAAAATCTCAGTCCAAATGAGATTTGACAGGTCTGAATTCACATATATCTAATATTTAAATATATTTCCTCCTGCTCTGTGTCAATGCCATTCTTTATGAGGTCTCCAAGAGGTTGAGGGAGTCGTCTGGATTAATCTTCTGTTTTCTTACTATATTTTCAATTCCCTTCTTTTCATTGAGACACCACTTTACACTTCTGCCAAATTGAGAAGAAATGAGATGTTTAATGGAAAGATAAAAGATCTTCATGTTCAACAAACTGACGAGACTACTCAACAAGGAACCTGTGCAAGGCTGTTGCACAGAAAGGATAATAGTGAAAGTGAACATGTTACCTAGGAAAGGCATTAAACCATTTCTCTTAAGTTGATTCAAGAGCCAAATAAATAGATTACTGGAGGAAAAGATTGTGAACCTAGCATTGTGGGGTGTAGTACAATTTGTTGTAGAAATTACTTTGAAGGTCACATTTTGTAAGCCTTGGACTGGGTTTAAAGGCTGTTTCCAAAATGGACTCTGAGGGTCACCTGATCTTTTCCTTGTGAATTCAGCCTGGACTCTTTTCAGCCAAACAGAGAGACGACATCCTCAGACATATATACATTTAAAATTCAATGAGACTGAACAGCAACTCATTAACTTAATGAATTTTCCTCTGTAAGCAAAGACACTGTGATGCCCTTAGACTAGAGGGACAATCATCACAGACACTAACTGATAAACCACTGTAAGTTGTGAACAGACTTGCTCCTTTTGATCACTACAGGGGCAAGAAGGTTTCAGATAACTGTGATGGAATTGCCTTTTGCTTTGCATGGCAAGTGAGTCAACATTCTTGTGACTCACTTGGCTTATCTGCAAAAAACAGTGAATAAGGCAAGAAACTGGTTACACAATACAAAAATCCACTTTGAACAATCTGGAAGAAGCTTCAACCTAGGAAGAGATGGAGAAAGGCATCTAGAAACAGCCATTGTTTCTTGTGAGGAATAAGATGTTTTATTGTGCTAAGCCTGCGGAACTAGAAAGGAACTTCCTCCTTGCAAACCTGATTCCACCTACTAAGCTCATCTGTAAAAACAACCTCTGGCAATTAAACAATGGAAATCATGACAGATGTAGAGACAGCTCTCCAACCTTAAGGCATTCCAGACTTTGACTTGATCTAATTTGATTTGATTTATTATTGTCACATGTATTAGTATTCAGTGAAAAGTATTGTTTATTGTGCGCTATGCAGACAAAGCATACCGCTCAAAGGAAAGGAGAGAGTGCAGAATGTAGTGTTACAGTCATAGCTAGGGTATAGAGAAAGATCAACTTAATACAGTGTAGGTCCATTCTAAAGTCTGATTGGAGTAGGTAAGAAGCTATTCTTGAGTCAGTTGATACATGACCTCAGCCTTTTGCAATTTTTTACCTGAAAGAAGAAGGCAGAAGAGAGTAAGAAAACCCAACATCTCATTTTCAAAACATATTGGTTCTGTATCGAATACCAACTAAACTTGATTCATATTTATAATTATTATTTTATCTTAATTTTAACTGATCTTAATGGGTGGGCCATTGGTGAACACAGCGCGACCATCAATGGCAGTGTGTTGTGTGACGGAATCACCGTTACAAGGTGTTTACAGTGTAGCCAGGAACTGGAGATTTTCATGATTAGGATAACATGAAGGGGACAAAGCCCAGGTCAAAGTATGTGTTGCCCACAAGGCTGATTTTGACTTGTCAAGAATTTAGAATATCAGCTGTTGATATAAGTACTGATTGCTTCAGGCTGCAGGAATGCTGACCAGTCTGAAACATCTCACTATATTACATATTAAAATACATACAAATTTGGAGAAATTTTGGAGAGGACATAAAAGGAAATGTTGAATTTCAGGAAAGTTCCTTTCATAGTTTACGGAGGGAAGGTTTGTTTGCATGACACTGCCTCATACTGAGGGTAGACAGTGCATCCAGCCACCACCTGCACAACTATGTGAGTTTCTTGACATATTTGGAAAAAACACACACGGATCAATCAGTTAGCAGCCAGTACTATCTGTTCCCAATGAAATGATTAGTCTACGTAGCATTTGTTGAAGTGACAATATGGACCCTATTTTACCATTTTGATTCTAAGTGCTGGGTGGACTTGAAACTGGGAGTGTTTCAGATCACTTTTAGACCCATTCTCAGGCGCCCCATGTGCACTCTGCCTGAAAAAATATAGAACATAGAACACAGAACATTACAGCACAGTACAGGCCCTTCGGCCCTCAATGTTGTGCCGAGCTAAGTCCAATCCCAAGATCAAGCTATCCCCTCCCTATCTTCTGGTGTGCTCCATGTGCCTATCCAATAGCTGCTTGAAAGTTCCTAAAGTGTCCAACTCCACTATCACAGCAGGCAGTCTATTCCACACCCCAACCACTCTCTGAGTAAAGAATCTATATCGGACATCCCTCCACACCTCCCACCATAAACCTTATAGTTGTGCCCCCTAGTAACAGCTACATCCACCCGAGGAAATAGTCTCTGCACGTCCACTCTATCAATCCCTCTCATCATCTTATAAACCTCTATTAAGTCGCCTCTCATCCTCCTCCGTTCTAAACAGAAAAGCCCCAGCTCCCTCAATCTTTCCTCATAAGACCTACCCTCCAAACCAGGCAGCATTCTGATAAATCTCCTCTGCAGTCTCTCCAATGCTTCCACATTCTTCTTATAGTGAGGTGACCAGAACTGAACACAATATTCCAAATGTGGTCTCACCAACATCCGGTATAGTTGCAGCATAACCCCATGGCTCTTAAACACAAACCCCCTCCACCTCATCCACTATTCCACCAACCTTGGTGTCATCAGCAAATTTACTAACCCACCCTTCAGCCCCCTCTTCCAAGTCATTGATAAAAATCACAAATAGCAGAGGACCCAGCACTGATCCCTGTGGTACACCGCTGGTAACTGACCTCCAGTCTGAAAACTTTCCCTCCACCACCACCCTCTGTCTTCTATGAGACAGCCAGTTATTTATCCAATCAGCCAAATTTCCTTCTATTCCACACATGCTTATCTTCTTCATGAGTCTACCATGGGGAACCTTATCAAACATCTTACTAAAATCCATGAATATGACATCAACTGCTCTACCTTCGTCCACACACTTCGTTACCTCCTCAAAGAATACAATCAAATTTGTGAGGCAGGACTTACTCCTCACAAAACCATGCTGACTATCCCAGATTAAACTGCATCTTTCCAAATGGTCATAAATCCTATCTCTCAGGACCCTTTCCATTAACTTCCTGACCACTGAAGTAAGACTAACTGGCCTATAATTACCAGAAATATCAGCAATTCCAAGTCGCGCTGCACAAGCTTGTGAGCGAGGCTTAACGTGTCCGAAACCCTGCAGCTCCACTCGGCGCCTCCAACTGCGCATGTGCCAAACAGAAGAATGCGGCTCCCCTGCCACATCCCTTCTGAGCCAGATAGTGCCTCCCCCTAACCCCCCAGACATTGCCCCACCCCCACAACATTACTGACCACCCCACTCCCCTCAACCCCACTGATCTCAGACTTTTGTGGAGCATTTCTGTTTCCCATCAATTCCAGATGGGTAAAACATGGTGGTAAAGGGGGAAGTAGCGGTAAGGTTGGGCATGCAGTCCACTAAGTCAATTTAAATGCATACAAATGCATTTAAATGGCCGTCGTGCCCATTTCAGGCGCTTTCCTGACAGTGGCCATTTTTGGCCTTTGGTAAAGAGGGAAACGGCGCAGAAGCGGGTGCAGATCGTGCTACTCGCCTCACACCCGACTTTACCAAGTTTTCATACCTGAAAACAGGTGCAACTTGATGGTAAAATCGGGCCCTCTGTGACCAAACCTTTCTTCTAATGAATCTGTTAGAAACAGGAGAGAAAAGTAAACTGAACTCCTTTATTTTACTTCCTGTCTGTCTGTAAGCAGAGGTGTTTTAATTGCTGAAAGAGGTTCTGACATGCTTCCCCAAGCTCTCTGTTTGGGAAGTCAATTTTAAAGGGACTCACAGCAAACTCTGTTGGGTTAAATCAGAAGTATTGTTTATTCATACATTCAAACCTGGGAGATGGCCATCACCGTTACATACACACACATATAAAATCACACAAGAAAGAATTGCAAAGAAAAGTTTTACAACTATGAATAACTTAAAACAAAACCCTCCTCAAAGATATGACTATTAATTCACGTGAATGTCAAAATCCAGAATGTCGGGGTCCAGTGAGAGTTCCTTCAAATAGGAGTTAAAGTTCAGATGGGTTCAGCTAGCCAAAAGTATGAGTTGCTGGATTCCTTCAAAGTTGGTGATGACACAGCAAGATGAGGTTTGTGTATAGAGACTTACTCCGCTCTATGGGCAATGGACAGCAATCTTCTGGAATACCAGACTTCAAGAAGGTTTAGGCAGGTCTGTTGTCAGCCTGGAGTCATGCTTTAGTATTGACTGGCTGGACGTTAACAGCAGGCTGCCCTGGGAGTCATGACATCATTAAAACTTTCCAAAGGCCAAAGGAATTTAGGTTACATGGTGTTGCCCATTGTTGAGTCAGTTTCAGGTCAACAATCAGTTTCTACTTCTCTGATCTAAATCCATTGTTCACCTTAGGAGATAGATGGTGCGGGGCCACAAGTTTTGATGGCATGCTCTTTTGTAGAATTGTAGAATCCCTACAGTACAGAAGAAGGCCATTTGGATCACTGAGTCTGCACCAACCACAATCCCACCTGGCCCTACCTCCAAAACCCAAGCATTTATCCTAGCTAGACCCCTGACACCATGGGGTAATCTATCATGGCTAATCCACCTAACCCGTAAATCTTTGGATTGTGGGAGGAAATCAGGGCACCCAGACAAAACCCACACTGACATGGGAAGAATGTGCAAACTCCACACGGACATTGACCTAAGCCAAGAGTCGAACCCAGGTCCCTGATGCTGTGAGGCAGCAGTGCTGACCACTGTGCCACCGTGCCGTTCTATAAATTGCTGCTCATTTGTTTCATTGGTTGTAATGGGTCCACACAATTATAAAAGTGAGAGACCACAAGGATGAGGGTTCAGCTTTGTCCTGTAATTACTGTTGGAACTTTCCAGAACTGTAGCCAACTTGCAAATCATATGACTTATAGCAGCCATGTTTTTGGACTACAAAGTCAGCTTTTAAATATGATGTGGAGATGCTGGCATTAGACTGAGGTGGGCACAGTAATAAGTCACACAACACCAGGTTAAAGTCCAACAGGTTTATTTGGAATCATGAGCTTTTGGAGCACTACTCCTTCATCAGTGACTGATGAGTTGAGTTTCACAAACATGGCATATATAGACAAAGACTCAATTGCAAGATAATGGTTGGAATGCAAGTCTTTTCAGGTAATCAAATCCTTACAGGTACAGATAATGCAAGTGGAGAGAGAGATAATCACAGGCTAAAGACGTGTGAATTGTCTCAAGCCAGGACAGTTAGTAAGATTTTGCAAGCCTAGGCCAAATGGTGGGGGTTACATGTAGTGTGACATGAATCCAAGATCCTGTGATCAAGATCATGTGTGCAGAACTTGGTTATCAGTTTCTGCTCGGCGTTGTCTTGTGTCTTGAAAGCCGCCTTGGAGAACGCTTACCTGAAGATCAGAGGCTGAATGCCATGGCTGCAGAAGTGTTCCCCAACTGGAAGGGAACATTCTTATCTGGCGATTGTCCATTCATCAGTTTTGTAGAGTCTGCACGGTCTCGCCAATGTACCATGCCTTAGGACATCTTTTCCTGCAGCATATGAGATAGACAACATTGGCCGAGTTGCATGACTATGTACCATGTACCTGGTGGGTGGTTTCCTCACATGTGATGATGGCATCTGTGTCGATGATCCGGCACGTCTTGCAGAGGTTGCCATGGCAGGATTGTGTGCTGTCATGGTCACTGTTCTCCTGGAGGCTGGGTAGTTCTCTACGAACTATGGTCTATTTTATTTCCTTTTACTTACCTTTAAATGAGCAGAAAGAAAATCTTGATTTAAATAGTTTATGACTTCTGTCATGTTTTATGGACATGACAGATCAAAGTGACCCTTGATATAATTGCGAAAAACAATTTGTATTTCTTATAGCACCTATCATGACCTCAATGCCCCGAACCTTAGACAATCACAATTGAAGTGTTGGGCCTGTTGTAATGTTGTTCCTCCCAGATACTCTCAAAAGAACTCAGCAATTGATTTTAAGTAGTGGTTATTGTCAGTAACTAAATGATCATTGATAATCAAATAGGATCAAATTTCAGGGTGCTGTTGAAATATCTAGACTGGAATTTTCTGGCCTTTCATACCTGTTGCCTGCAAGCTAGGACAGAGAATTTGGCACTCAGATTAATCTCCATTCACTGCAGCAGGACCAGAAAATCCTGCTGGCATGAGTGGCTGGAAAATTCTGCCCCTAAAGTCTTTCAAAAAAAAAATGTTTCTATCTGAAATGGAAAGTCAATGTTTCAATAATTCGTGGTATTTCAGTGGCTCAAAAGTTTGCTAAGAGCATGATTTTGAATGAGATGAGCACATGGAAAGTTCTTTAATTTACAAGTAGAAACCGGATAACATGTTCATGACAAAAGGGGAATGATAGCAACAATTGTCAGGATGAAAATAGATTCCAGGCAACATTCGCCTATCATTATAATTTATTATACCACGAAGTAGAATGGAACTAGTAGATCGCTACCCTAATCGCACTGAGCTAAAAGCATGCCGGGAATTGGGCAGTGTGTTTAATGCAAAACTTTTTTGGCTTGTTGTAAGGTGTCTGGAGATAAGCAAACCCAACCATTTTAATCTGTGCCTGTAAGATTCTCAATGACCTTGGCATTTATTTTAGGGAATAGAGAGTGTGGGAAGAGGAGGAGGAAAAAAAATAATTTGTTACAAGCATGCACCAACCAATTCCTTCATTAACACTTCCTATTTGTACCATTTCCTTGAGCCGAAATTGTCACAAAACCATGCACTTAAAAAAAACTGTTAATGCACCTCCACTAATTGTATATTGGCATTGACATTGCCTCACCTGATGAAGGAACAGTACTCCGAAAGCTAGTGATTCCAAATAAATCTGTTGGACTTTAACCTGGTGTTGTGAGACTTCTTATTGTGCTCACCTCAATCCAATGTCAGCATCTCCACATCAGTTGTATACAGCACTCTCTTTGCAAATATTCTGCTCCCTGATTGTTCAGTCAACTTGTTCAGTGAGTAGAAGGGATTCCCAGTTCCAATCCCTATGCCTGGAGTTTACTCTCAGTAAATGTTATTCCTGAAATCGGCATGGCAAGAGCGGATCTAAAACCTGCTCCTGCTTGAGATCACATTGTTAATGCTGGGTGGCCAATTAAGGCATGCCAGTATGTAACGTGTCTGCTGGTTGGGTCTCTGTGGGGGGCAGGTGCAGGAATGCATCGTGAGTCAGGTCCAATGCAAACCTGGCAGGGCTGTTTAAAACCAGAGGAGGCAGCTCTCTCATGGCTACCAGGAATAGTGGGGGAGGCTGAAGGTACTGTGTGACTTGAGGCAAATAACTTTATTGCCATCCAGCAATATCATCAGCATTAGGAGGTCATGGAAGGTAGGAGATTATGTTGGATAGGGTAAGTGTTCCCTGCTAGTGCAGGAGGTCAGTGCCAGGCTCAACATCCTCATGCCCAGGGACGGCAAGAGAAGGCCACCCCACTACCTAAGAAGGCCTGGACCAAGGTTGCTACCCAGATCAGTGGGCATGACATTGTGTGTTGCACCTTGCTGCATTACTGTAAAAAATTCAATAATCTTTTGTGGTAGGCAAGGATAAGGGCAGAAATGACATGGTCCAGTATGGAGAGGTGTAACTGGGTGTCCATTCCCCTGTGTGTTCAGGGGTGTGTATGCAAACTGACACTGAAATCTGTAATGCCAAAGCTGGACATTGTCAGTCAATAGGTTGCAGCACATTGGAGAGTGAGCTGTGCCACAGTGAAATGGCTGCTGAATGCCCATGTTGGGAGTGGCGTCTGGAATGGACCTCAAGGAAGATGGAGCACTAATGAGCCTTTCCATTGTCCTCTGTCAGAAAAAGACAGGCCACAATATCGCAGAATGCACCAAACTGGTAGGGGCATCACCAATCTGCTGGTCCTGACTCAGAGTGAGAAAGATGGCCTGAATATGGATTGCCCCCAGCTAGCTTGCTCCTTTGGTCCTGGTGAGATGGGGACTCTGAGATGAAGGTAGCTGTGTACATGCCAGATGTGTGTGCCACAGATATGGGAGAGGTCGCGGTCCCTCATCAGAAAGTGAGCTTTCCCAGCCAGAATGCCCATTGAAGTTCCAATGAAAATGTCATCATGTAGCAGATGCCTATTGTCTCAGCTGGCCACCTTGCATGCAAAGTGATGATGGTGATTAAACTCACTGATTTTGTGCCTTTCTTCTGCAGAGGAGTCAATCAGAACAGCTGTAGGTGACCCGGAGGAGTCCCTACAGATATTCACATGTCGGTAGGCATTAGGTTGTTGTCTCCACAGGTAGTGAACAGGTTGAAAGCACATCAGACTTGTGTGAGCAGGTGGCAGAGGCAGAGATGCTGTATGTCCAGCAGGATGCAGGGGAGATCTAGCAGAGATCCATGCATGCCATGCCTTCTGTCATTAAGGAGTCCATGTAGAACATGAGCACTGCGGTGACTGAGCACCGAGTAAACCCCTCCTCCAATGAGAGTGACAACTCTCATGGAGAGGCATCTTCAGGAACACCCTCAGAGGTTCTAGGAATCGTGTTCCGACTACAAGTCAGCACACATCTGTGACCACCCTTCCCTTTCACAAAGGCTCAATATTTCCAACACTTTTAGTAACGATTACAAAACCAGGCATGTTTACGACGTCCTACAAAATGGTGCCCTCTTCTCCTGGTACCTCCCTATCACACAGATAGAATGATGTTTTATTAAAGCACTGACAGGTGGAAATGATGTAACTTTAATCTCCACAAAATCTTAGATCGAGGACATACTGCTGCTTAGGACCTTTAATGGACCTCCATGAATAATTTGCAATTCCTTTCATAGAATAACAGAAACCCTACAGTGCAGAAAGAGGCCATTTGGCCCATCGAGTCTGCACCAACCACAATCCCACCCAGGCCCTACTCCCATATCCCCGTATATTTTACCTGCTAATCCCTCTAACCTACGCACCTCAGGACACTAAGGGGCAATTTTAGCATGGCCAATCAACCTAACCCACACATATTTGGGCTCTGCACATCTTTGTGATGATATGTGGGAAAATATTGGGGAAAGATTCTACAATTACATGTTATGGCTGCCAGAAAGTCAGAAATGCCTGCCGCGACACATCAGTATGACACTGGTTGCCAGCTTGTCTCCTTTGAAGAAGGCTTGTCACCTTGTCAATTAATGTCAGAGACTCACTGATAAATGGTTCATTTGATGGATAGTACGTTAATCTGCATGTGTTTGTTCCCCAAATTTCTGTTCATTATCATGATTTCACATCTTTTCTTCTGCAAAGGCTGATCATGTTCATAGTACCAAGTAATAAAGTACTCAATAATACTTGACAAAATGAATGTCTTCAAGGAATCGAGGGAAGTGGGGGATGGAGGGGAGGCTGGAAAGAAGACAAAAATGAAGAGGGATTATTTACTGGATTGTTCATGTACACCTCCTGGTGAATGGTCAAGGGCAACCCCAGCTTTATGTTATCTAAAATAACAAAAGGAGAAGGGAACTCATTGAAAGGTATTCTTTTTAAAGTGATATAGATGGATAATAAAACAAGACTTTGGCCTTGAAATTGTTTGGATATTCCAGTGAGCTCTTGCTGTAACTCTGACATCGGGTCTAGGGTGTTAGGCCAAGGTTGGGGCCTGAACCTCTGAAGTTTCCATTCCTGAACATGGTCCAGTCACCCATGCTGAAAATGAAGACATGATTACCTATGTCATTCTACTAAATGGTGCATTATTTTCATAGAGTCATAGAACCCCTACAGTGCAGAAAGAGCCCATTTGGCCCATTAAGGCTGCACTAACAACAATCCCACCCAGGCCCTATCCCCGTAACCCCACGTATTTACCCTGCTAACCCCCTGACATGAAGGGGAAATTGAACATGGCGAATCAAACTAACCTGCATATCTTTGAACTGATCCAGCCAAAGAGAATGAAGCTTTCCCAAAGCACTGTCAAGTAGAAATAAGAACATCAGATCATAAGAAATAGGAGCAGGAGTAGGCCATCTGGCCCTTCGAGCCTGCCCCGCCATTCAACAAGATCATGGCTGATCTGACGTGGCTCAGTTCCACATTCCCGCCCTCTCCCCATAACCCTTAATCCCCTCTCTTATCAAAAACCCATCAACCCGCGTCTTAAAAATATTTAGCGAGGCAGCCTCCACCACTTCAATGGGCAGAGAATTCCAGAGATTCACCACCCTTTGAGTGAAGAAGTTCCTCCTCAACTCTGTTCTAAACCACCCCCCCTTTATCTTGAGGCTGTGCCCCCTAGTCCTACTATCCTTTCTGAGCGGGAAGAGTCTCTCCACCTCTATCCTATCCATCCCATTCATCATCTTATACGTCTCAATGAGATCTCCCCTCATTCTTCTAAATCTAACGAGTACAAGTCTAATCTATTCAGCCTCTCCTCATAGCTCAACCCCCTCAGCTCCGGCATCAGCCTAGTAAACCTCCTCTGCACTCCCTCCAAGGCCAAAATATCCTTGCGTAAGTACGGCGCCCAAAACTGCACACAGTACTCCAGCTGCGGCCTCACCAATGCCCTATACAGCCGCAGCAAGACCTCCCTACTTTTATATTCAATCCCCCTCGCGATGAAGGCCAGCATCCCATTTGCCTTCCTGACCACCTGCTGCACCTGCAAGCTGGGTTTTTGCGACTCATGCACAAGGACCCCGAGGCCCCTCTGCACCGTCGCCTGCTGCAGTTTTTCTCCACGTAAGTAATAATCCTTCCTACCATTATTCCTACCAAAGTGGACCACCTCGCACTTGCCAACAATAAATTCCATTTGCCATTTTCTGGCCCATTCGCCCAGCCTTTCTAGATCCTTCTGCAGACTCTCCCCACCCTCCGCACAATTTGCCGTTCCACCAATCTTGGTGTCATCAGCAAATTTCAACACCCTACACTCGGTTCCCTCCTCCAGATCATCAATATAAATGGTAAATAGCTGAGGCCCCAGCACCGACCCCTGGGGCACTCCACTAGTCACCATCCGCCAATCCGAATAGCACACATTGACCCCCACTCTCTGCCTCCTATTTGACAACCAGTCCTCTATCCACGCTAACACCCTACCCCCAACTCCATGCCCCCTGACCTTCTGTAATAACCTCTTGTGAGGTACCTTGTCAAACGCCTTCTGAAGATCCAGAAAGACCACATCCACCGGCTCTCCTCTATCCACCGCCCTAGACACATCCTCATAGAACTCCAGTAAATTTGTCAGACACGACTTCCCTATACGGAAACCGTGCTGTGTCTGCTCTATCAAGCAATTCCCCTCAAGACGCCTCGCTATTTCCTCCTTGATGACGGATTCTAACATGTTACCTACAACAGACGTTAAACTAACAGGCCTATAATTCCCCGCCTTTTGCCTGGCACCCTTCTTAAACAACGGCGTAACATTAAATAATGTAACCTTAATCTCCACAAACCTTGGTACCTGAGAATGTGCAAGATATGTCATCTAAGATACGCAATTCATCTGCATAAATATCATATACTATCTTTGTGATGGTGCATCTACAATTGGAAAATGTTCCCCGGGGAGAAATTAAAACTTGTTTTGAAGTACTTGACCACAATCTGCCACTTTCTGAAGGGTGGGGAGACGGGGAGTTGAACCTGGGAGTCAGGGTTCAGGGTGGCAGCAGGGAGACTATCGGTGTGCCCTCACACTGTTGAACCCCTGTTCCAACAGACTTCTCCCACTGAAGTTGCAAGCTTTGTCATGATCATTGATACCACTCCATGGTGGATATAATTCCAGTTTTACGCCCAGGAAATTTGTGGGTTCCACTGAGGCACTTCTGCTGATCACCACTCCACAAGAACAGTTAAATAATTTTAAAAATAACTGATTGGTTGTGGGTGTCTTTCTAGCATTGGATCATTTTGTCTTCCCATTGCAATTATCAGTGAGGCCAACACAGGCTAATTGCCAATGTAGTTGCAGCAGATGCTGATAGCTTTCCCAGAAAATGTTAGTGAGTTAAGGACAACCTTTCAGCTATTCCTGGTCGGGGTATGTGATCTCTGCATGATGAGACAGAGTGACTACAAAGGCTTCTTCAGGCCTACTGAACTGTAACCAACATGAATGATGGAAGCTTGTTAAAAAAGCCCAAGGCCACGCAGGCAAACTAAAATGCAGCAAGACAGAGGAAAAAAAATCAGCAAAATAGTCTAACCTGTAAAGAAGCTCCAGAATCAAAGGCACAGAGGAAGAATAGCTCTAAAGAAAGACTTCGAAGCGGAAGGCAGATATTTAAAATTCCTCACTGCAGTGGAAGACTCCATAAGATTTCTTGGAAACCCAACTGCACAGTCAGCAGACCTAACAGGGGTGAGCTAAGATTTTTAAATTCCAGGAGAAAGCAAGCCCGGAGAAACTCTTCAATCGTTCAGTGGTCAGGCTGCCTCTTCAGTTGGAAAAGCTAGATTCCCGACCCGCTGCGCTAAAAAATTGGGAGAATCACAGCTACTATCTTGAAATTCAACATATTGAACCATGGATCAGAAACCCATATTTTTAAATCAAATCTGACCAATTCAGGGTCCAGATCAATCACATACTTGGGGAGCTTGGAGGAAAAGATTCCTAACATACAGCATCATTTCAGGTTTAGACAAAAAGTCAGAAGCATGGTAGGTTAACAAACTGCTTTACTCGGCAGGCCCAATAGCAGACAATATTACTGCAAAACAGAGAATTAATGAATAATCTGCTGTATTTGAAGAAGTACTAAATTTATTTGATGTTTATTTTGAGCTAAGAAAGAGTAAAATACTCAGAAGAACTAAATTTAATAAGTGAGTCCAGTATCCAGGAGAACCTGCCAATTCATTCATCAATGATCTGTACAGGATGGCAGAAGGTAGCGAATAACAAAATTAAATCTGAATTTATCCGAGACAGAACAGTGGTGGGTGCACTATCTAATCTCATGCAAGCAACAGAAGATTTAACCCTGGAAAAGGCAAACCAGATAGTTGGGCAGTCAGAATCTGTGAGCAGCACAGAACCAGCTTAAGAGGTAAAAATAAGCAGAGGCTAAGTTACAGGAAAGCAGCAAAGATACAGGTCATTTCAGGCTAGGGAAAGCAATTCCCAAACCAGCCAGCAGAGTGACCATTCTAACGCTGTGGAGCAATGTGCTCCCAAAGGCGAGACCGATGTCCTTCACTTTCAGCCCAATACTCCCAGTACAACAGAATTGGACACCATGGCAAACTATGCAAGATAAAAACTCTGAAACTCACAGAAGGTCAAAGATTATCCACAAGATCGAGACTGCAAGCACAGAAGACACATAGCTAATTGTAAATTTAACTTTATTTATTAGTGTCACAAGTAGGCTTACATAAACATTGCAATGTAGTTACTGTGAAAATCCCCTAGTCACCACACTCTGGCGTCTGTTCGGTTACACTGAGGGAGAATTTAGCATGGCCAATGTACCTAACCAGCACATCTTTTGGACTGTGGGAGGAAACCGGAGCACCTGGAGGAAACTCATGCAGACATGGGGAGAACATGCAGACTCCACACAGACAGTAACCCAAGCCAGGAATCGAGTTCTGAGGCAGCAGTGCAGCCCTGGCGCTCTGAGGCAGCAGTGCTAACCACTGTACTGTTTTCAATTTTTTTTATTAATTCATGGGACATGAGTGTCGCTGGCTGGCTGGCATTTATTGCCCATCCCTCGTTGCCCTTGAACTGAGTGTCTCGCTAGTCCATTTCAGAGGGCTGTTGAGAGTCA
The DNA here is from genome assembly GCF_965287045.1 of Carcharhinus amblyrhynchos. Lineage (NCBI taxonomy): Eukaryota > Metazoa > Chordata > Chondrichthyes > Carcharhiniformes > Carcharhinidae > Carcharhinus > Carcharhinus amblyrhynchos. The sequence goes on along the minus strand of NC_137331.1, from coordinate 79,135,619 downwards.
ACCACATAGCGAAGGAAAGGAGAGGATGCAGAATGTGGTCTTACAGTCATAGTTAGGGTGTAGAGAATGATCAACTTCATGTGAGATAGGTCCATGGAAAAGTCTGATGGTAGCAGGGAAGAAGCTGTTATGCATGGATCACTGTTCCTGGCACCCATACATGTCCCAAAACAATTTTACCAGCTGCAGGGAAGACACTGATTGATATAATTTTTAAAGCCTGGACAAATTTCATCAAAAAGATTTACTTTGGGTGAATTAGAGTTGGGTGATCCCTAAGATTTGTGTGATTTTCTCTAAACGGACATTTTATACTTGTTATCTAGATAATGTTTACCACACAGATATATCATTGAGCATTTTTAAACAGTCAGTCAAGGTCTTCAAGACAGGAGGCAATGGGAAACATTGACAGGGAAAATTGGTTGAGGAAAACTCTGTCATGAATGAGTACAGCTCCCCTCATTCAGTAAGGTTTCAACTGCAATGTAAACAAATGATAGTTATCAACCAAAACAGAAGTGTTGCAGTAGAGTAAAGCAATATAATAGCAATCTAGTTCTCAAAGATAATTAATATGCTCGTGCGCTACGAATTAGATTTGCTTAGAGATGTAGCTTTTAAGTAGGTGCTGGCATGCTGATTATGTTTCACTAGCTTTCCTTCAGAGAGTGTGGGTGCTACTGACTCTCTTCTACTCAAACAACATTAACTCAAAGGCATGATGAGAGATTTATCAAATTAACACTGTAGCTTTGGTACATCAAGCTTACACTCGACATGGATTCTGTTTCTCAACATCCAAATCTATCATTACTTACAGTTAACTTATTTTTCTTCTTCCATTTCTTTCTTTGTTGTTTCTCGTAGAATTGTAGAATCCCCACAGTTCAGAAGGAGGTCATCCAGCCCATCAAGCCTGCACCGATAACACCCCCACTTGGGCCCTTTCCCTGTAACCCTGCTAATACATCTGGCGCTAAGGGGCAATTTGATATGGCCAATCAACTTAACCCATGCATCTTTGGACTCTGGGAGGAAATCTACACAGACACAGGGAGAATGTTCAAACTCCATATGGACAGTCACCCAAGGCTGAAATTGAACCCGAGTCTCTGGTGCTGTGAGGCAACAGTGCTAACCACCATGCCACCATGACATCCTTTATTTTCTCCTTCTCCTTTGTGTAAAATGCCAGTCATTTCAAGATGTGGCATCTACTGAGATTAAAAGGAGTAGAAATTGGATATGTAACACTTTGGAGATATTTTGTTATTTGCTTGTCAGCAGATAGGAATATCTTTGACTTAACCACATCAAAGTTAACCTGAGGATTACCCAGCCATGACAGAACCTATCCAATTTGTCATGAAATCAATTTATATTTTTTGTCCCTTTGTGTTTTGTAAGATAGATTATAACATTCAGGGCACAGAATGTTCCCATACTTGTTATATTTGATCCTGTCTAGTAATAGAGAGACATTCTTGAAGTGTTTTGTTCGGTTACTCAAATCAGTTCAAAGATTAGTGAAAAGCAGTTCAAGGATCGGTCAGATTTGGTCAGAGTGTGGAAAGGAGAAAAAGCCCCATGTAGCTGAAGTGCCGCTGTTAGCTCTGAGGAGCTGGATTGGCAGACTGGTTTAGCAATATGCCATCACTGGAAGTGTGTCATGTGATCCAGTCTCAGTTTCACATTGACCTGTGAGGAGAACACAGCGCACACAGCTCTACTTCTGATGTCTTTGAACTTGTACCTTTGTATAGCTGTACTTATGTACCAAGTCTAAATAAATGAACCCAGAGCATGCTTACACCATCATTTCTGAGTGTGTTGCCTTTAAATCATTATAAAAATAAGACATGATATTCAGCGATGATGAAAAGGCATGACGGTAAGATTAAGTACAGGTATGATGTAATGATCAGTATGGTACATGACATGAGACCGCAACAAACTTGCAGCCTCAGATACTGTTTTAATTGCAGGAGGGTGACTGCGTGGAAGACACAACACTGAGATAGTGTTCAATTAAAATGTTAGTAAGTAGATGGGTTCCTCATGGTGAGATTGCAGTGCATGGCGTGTGAGTTCAGTTAGTGGGATTGCAGTGCATTAAGAGGACGAGTACAGGTTTAGTTCAATAGGGAAAGGTGGGTGACCAGGTTGTGGGCTGGAAGAGAGTGAGCAAATGAAAAAGTCAAACAGGAAAAGACAAATAAAACCATCAAAAGCATTGGCCAGAGAAAGCTGCGATTGTAACAAATGACTTCAGCAGTGGCTGAACAATAAATTGAATAAAACAAAGAAGGTTAGAGGAATCAAAAGAGAAAATCTCAGCAGGTCTGGCGGCATCTGTAAGGATGGAAAAGAGCTGACGTTGAGTCCAGATGACTCTTTGTCAAAACTCTCCTCTTTTGGTTTCAGATTCCAACATCCACAGTAATTTGCTCTTATGAAGGGTTAGAAGGATATTGTCAGAATAGCCAGTTTGAATTGGGATGCAGCTGACCTACTATTCAAATTCAAAATGTTTAAACAGCTTACAGAGCTATGGGGGGAGGGAAGATTCTTCCAAAAGTGCTGAATTGGCGGTAAAACTGGTCTAGATTGCACCAGTTCTGACTGTTCAGCTTCTTACCTGAATCTCCGCACTCTTGCAATGTAGAGGGCCCAGTTGCAAATCTCACCAAAGATTGAAGGGAGGTGGGGCCTATTCACGCCAGAGTCTGACAATTCTGGAATTCTGCGCAAGCGCAGTGGCCCCAAACTGCCAAAATCCCATTTGCTGGCCAGCCCAATTGCTAGCCAGCCTGGGTACTGCCCCTCTAGACCCCCTTATGGCCTGATTGTGGCCCCCACAACAATTCCTGGGCCATCCTGCCCTACCCCGCCCATCTTGGGGCACCCCAATGTCCAGGCCCCAGCAGTGGGATTCCCCAAGAGACAACACCCCCAACCCACTGACACCCCAGGGTCAGGCACCACCCCCCCCCTCAGAGACAGTCCCCACCACCACCCCCGCCCACCCCAGTCGCTGCCCTCTCTCCATCCCAGACCAATCCCAAAGCATAATGGCAGCGGGACTCCTACCCTCCACCGATCATCCCTAGACCTCGTCCACAATGAGCCCTACCTGCTTTGCACTGCTTGATGCCCGATGGATAGTGCCAAGGTGTCCCCTAAGCATGGGTACTTTACCTCTTGGGCAGTGCCAGGAGGCACAGGCTGGCTCAGCTGGAGGGTCTCGCGCTAGCTTCCCGAACATGGGGAGCTAGTCTAACCATCGGAATGTGCTCCTGATGGGGTGAGAGATTCAATCGGGACCTGAAAAGTCCCAATAATTAACCCATCTAGATACTTAAAGTAGATTAAAAAAAGATTTACCTGCTTTCCCACCAGTTTCCAGTGTGGTCTGGTGGGTGACTCCTCGCTGGCCCTGGGTGATGCACATGCGTTCCCCACGCGGGAACAAATCCCCTTTCAAGGCCGCAGATGCATGTCTCCTGCCTGATCCACCAGAAAATTGGCAGGCATGGATAGGAGAATCGTGGCCATGGTTTCTTGATTGAGATGTGTCTGAACCAGACAAGCAAGCTATAAAAGATTACTTAGCATATGGGAGTGTGGATCTAGTAAAAAGTCTGACAACACCAGGTTTTAGTCCAACCTATTTATTTGATAATATTCTCACAAGCTTTCGAGGGGTTACCCTCTTCGTCAGGTGAATGGAGAGTTCTGGCCTCAGACATTCACCTGACGAAGAGGGTAACCCCTCGAAAGCTTGTGAGAATATTATCAAATAAATAGGTTGGACTAAAACCTGGTGTTGTCAGACTTTTTACTGTGTTTACGCCAGTCCAACGCCGGCATACCCACAGTGTGGATCTACACAGCCTGAACATATCAGGATTAACAGAACATGGAAAGGTCTTTTGAACTCGGGCAGGATTTTCTGTTCTTGGTGCAATAATGGCCAAGCAATCCCACCCATGGGTCTCATTGGCAGATCGTATTAGAACTTTTGTAATCATTGATGAGAGTTTATGTCATTTTGAGTACAGCCTACAGAATCCACAGACCACTTCGTCAGCAGATGCAGAGAGGAGGGTACATACTGTGATTTTTAGTATGCAGAATGAGCAGAATATTATGATCCTTGGCCAGATCTTGGGTTGTTGTGGGATGCAGGAGTGGTAGGCGGAAGGGGGCTTGATACGGTTTGGGACCAATGACGCTTTGTTTAAAGTAGACAAAGTTTGAGGTTCAAGATACTTACTAAGTGAATAAAACCACAAGGACAATTTAGCATGGCCAATCCACCTAACCTGCACATCTCTGGATTGTGGGAGGAAACCAGAGCACCCGGAGGAATCCCACACAAACACGGGCAGAATGTGTAAACTCTGCACCATCAGTCACCCAAGACTGGAATTGAACCCAGGCCCCTGGCATTTTGAGGCAGCAGTGCTAACTGCGGTGCCACTGTGCTGCTGCTGGCAGGGTTTCAATTTTAGCTTCTGAGATTTGCCCCTCTTCTAGATTTCTAAGTACACTAAAGCATCTTTTTGCAAGCATAATTTCAGGTATTTGGCAGTGCTAAAAGGAACACCATTGCTCCAAAGGGCTACTCCTGCCCCAGTGGCCTGCAGCACGGAGTCAACAAATTTTGGCCTTCTCAGATCTTCATGGTCTTCTCTTGACATATGGTCTGTTTCCTGCAACATTTCCTTTCAGCTGAAGCCTATTTCTCTACTCCTTTCTTTTAACTTAATTTAGTGGAACCTATTTCTGTCCTCTGTCTTTGTCCCTTACCAGGCACCTCCATTTGGGATCTCTCCCTCTCTCCTTCCCTGGTTTGTGACCTCTCGCTACCTACCGTTCTGCTCCCTGAATAACCCACTCAATAATGGCATTGCTTCCCTAGTTCATATTAATTTTTTATGGGGTGTGGGCCTTGCTGGCTAGGCCAGCATTTATTGCCCATCCTAATTTCCTTTGAGAAGGTGGTGAACTGTCTTTTTGAATTGCTGCAGTTCTGGTGGTTTAGGCCCACCTACAATGCTGTTGGGGAGGGAGTTCCAACAATTTGATCCAGTGAGAGTGAGGGAACAGTGATCTTGTTCCAAGTTGGGACAGTGTGTGACTTGGAGGGAACCGCCAACTGGTGATGTTCCCATGTGTCAGCTGCTCTTCTCCTTCTCAATGACAGTGGTCCTGAGTTTGGAAGGTGCTGCCTAAGGAGCCTTGATGAGTTCCTGTACGGCATCTTGTAGATGGTAGGCACTGCTGCCACTATTTGTTGGTGTTGGGGGGAGTGAATGTTTGTGAAAGGGTTGAAAACAAGTAGGTTGCTTTGTCCTGGATGTGTTGAGCTTCTTGAGTGCTGTTGGTCCTGCACCCATCCAGACAAGTAGAGAGCATTCCATCCTGACTTGTGCCCTCTAGATGGTGGGCAGGCTTTGGGCAGTCAGGAGGTGAGTTATTTGCTGCGGGACTCCTAACCTCTGACCTGTTCTTGTAGCCACAGTATTTTGGTGTGCCTAGATGACACAAAGGTTGGAGGTGTTGTGGATAGTGTGGAGGGATGTCAGAAGTCGCAACAAGACATTGATAGGATGCAAGACTGGGCGGAGAAGTGGCAGATGGACTTCAACCCAGATAAGTGCGCGGTGATTCATTTTGGCAGGTCAAATAGGATGGCAGAATATAATATTAAGGGTAAGACTCTTGGCAGTGTGAAAGATGAGAAGGATCTTGGGGTCCGGGTTCATAGAACACTCAAAGCATCTGCGCAGGTAGAGGATGTGGTTAAGAAGGTGTATGGTATACTGGCCTTCATCAATCAAGGAATTGAGTTTAGGAGTCGGGAGATAATGCTGCAGCTGTATAAGACCCTGGTCAGACCCCACTTGGAGTACTATGCTCAGTTCTGGTCACCTCATTACAGGAAGGATGTGGAAGCCATAGAAAGGATGCAAAGGAGATTTACAAGGATGTTGCTTGGATTGGGTGGCATGCCTTAAGAGGATAGGTTGAGGAAGCACAGTCTTTTCTCCTTGAAGGATGAGGGGTGACCTAATAGAGGTGTATAAGATGATGAGAGGTATTGATTGAGTGGACTCTCAGAGGCTTTTTCCCAGGGCTGAAATGGTTGCCACAAGAGAACACAGGTTTAGGGTACTGGGGAATAGGTACAGAGGAGGTGTTGGGGTAAGTTTTTCATTCAGAGGGTGGTGGGTGCGTGGAATCGGCTGCTGGCAGTGGTGGTGGAGGCAGATTCGATAGGGTAATTTAAGAGACTTTTGGATAAGCACATGGAACTTAGTAAGTTGGAGGGTTATTGGTAAGCCTCGTAGGTAGGACATGTTTGGTGCAACTTGTGGGCTGAAGGGCTTGTTTGTGCTGTAGTTTTTCTATGTTTCTATGTTAAAGATCAGTAGCAATAATGGCCTTTAATTTTGTTGATAAGCTCTTTCAGGATATGTGTGACAAGTGGAATATCGATCACACATCGATCAACATTGGAAAGACCAAACACAGACTGGGTGATCGCTTTGCTGAACACCTTTAGTCCATCTGCAAGCTGGACCCAAACCTTCCTACGCTTGCTATTTCAACATACCACTCTCCTCTCCTGTCCATGTGTCCGTGCTTGGCCTTTTGCAATGTTCCAGCGAAGTCCAGTGTAAACTGAAGGAACAGCACCCCATCTTCCGATTGGACACTTTAGAGTCTTCCAGACTGAATATTGGGTTCAACAACTTCAGAAGATGAACTCTCCCCTCCACCTTCACCTTATCTCCATTTCTTTTTTTCATCTTATTCATCCATTTTTATTACTTTATATTCCTATTCTTATTTTTCCACTTCTAAAATCTTGTTTTCTATCTTGTTTTGCACCCCCACCACAGTCCTCTCCACTTTACTAGGGCCAACAGTCACATTCCTTAGTTTGTCCTTTGATACTCTGTACCATTGTTCTGCCATTCATACATTCTGATCTATTAATGGACGCACTTAGCACCATTCTCAGCCTTTTATAATCACCATTTACATTCCCTTTATATTTTTGTCTATGATAGCCCTATCAATTACAGCTCTCCCAACCCCTTCCCCCCTCCCTCATAGTATACATCTTGTCCTATTTCCCATATCTTGAGCTCTGACGAAGGGTCATCTTGACTCAAAATGTTGGCTCTATTCTTTCTCCGTAGATGCTGTCAGACCTGTTGAGATTTTCCAGCATTTTCTGTTTTTGTTAAAGATCCCATTGCACAAAGGAAACTGTCACAGTGTCGTGGCCAATATTCATCCTTCAAGGAAGGTCACAAAAACTGATGATGGGGCCATCAACAATTGCTGCTGTGAGAGCTTGCTGTGTTCAAATTGGTGGTTGTGTTGCCTACATTAGAACATAGAGCACTACAGCACAAACAGGCCCTTCGGCCCACAAGTTGCGCCGATCACATCTATACCTACCAAGCCATAGAACTATCTGTAACTTCCAATGCCATTAGATCCCATATACTCATCCAGAAGTCTTTTAAAAGACCCCAGCGAGTTCGCCTCTACCACCACCGACGGCAGCCGATTCTACTCACTCACCACCCTCTGAGTGAAAAACTTTCCCCTAACATCTCCTCTGTACTTGCTTCCCAGCACCTGAAACCTGTAATTAGTGATTACACTTTAATGGCATTTTGGGACATCCTGTGGTCAGGAGGAATGGCACTATATAAATACAAGTCAATTTTCTTTCCATACCCATGGTGATCTTTTAGGCCATAAGATCAGTCATACCATCTGTCATGAGTGTGGTCAGTGCTGCCATTGTTCTGAGATGAAGTCTTAACTGTCTTCAAGTTACCTAGAGATGGTCTTCGAGAAATTATGAAGAAGGGATTCCTGAAATTCATAAATACCCATAGTGTAATGCTCAGGTGGATCGATTTTATAAGACATATGGGGGCATAGCCTAAGGAGGCATTTGTAATTTATTTTGTTAATACTGACAAGACCATCATTGCAATGACTCTACACCAACTCCAGCAAGGAGGGCTCTTAGCATGAGGTGTTTTATCAGGGATTGTCCTGAATGCAAGTGGCAGGTTTTTATTTCCCTTATAGACTGTTAGTAACACTACTCCATCCACTAGGGTAAATAGGAGTGGAGCATGTAAACAACCATCATAATGAGCAAAGTTGCAACAGCAAAACACATTCAGAATATACATCACAAATATCCCCCTACTGGATTGAATTAATTCACTCTTATTATACTTGCAATCAATGTTTTGTTCAATATGCAGAAAAGAAAGTGTCAGTTGGCTAAGGGGCAAACAACTAAATTGTGAAATTCCCCCTCTGGTTCCTTAGAAAGTCCTGTGGCATTAAATTTTGGAGTCATACTGCTCTTCACTATCATTGTTTGTATATTGACTTAGGGACTATTCTTTCACAACAAAGTAAATGTCCCTAATTCCCCTGTAACCATCAATGCCTGCCAGCCATGAGACGTGTCAGTATATTTAGCTCTCTGATGGAGCAACAAACAACAGTGATGTACAGATGAATGAGGTGAAACCAATGTAATGTGAAATTTTTACAGATGAAAATTAATTTTGAAAAACATCCATGTCACCTTTGTGCTCTCATTATGTTAACAGGAAAGTTGGGCCATGACATAGAGTTTAATGACTTTACCGAAGCCCATGGTATGGACATCTTAGAATATGAGCTCCCTGATGAACACAGTAAGAAGTCTTACAACACCAGGTTAAAGTCCAACAGGTTGATTTGGTAGCAAATATAAAAAAGGATAGCAAGAGTTTTTATAAATATATAAAAAGGAAGAGACTGGCTAGGGTGAACGTTGGACCCTTAGAGGATGAGAGGGGGGACTTAGTGGTAGGGGATGGGGAAATGGCTGAGGTCTTGAATAACTTTTTTGTTTCGGTCTTCACGGAGGAGGACGTGAATAATTTGCCGGGTGTTAGCGATGGAAAGGTGGTGGGACTGGAGGGTCTCAATGACATTATTGTTACTAGAGAGGCGGTGCTCGACAGACTGGAGGGACTGATTGTGGACAAGTCCCCAGGACCGGATGGAATGCATCCAAGGGTTCTGAAAGAAATGGCAGCGGTGATAGTGGATGCCTTGGTGGTTATTTTCCAAACATCGCTGGATTCCAGGGAAGTGCCGGAAGATTGGAAAACGGCTAATGTTACGCCGTTGTTTAAGAAGGGTGGCAGGCAAAAGGCAGGAAATTATAGGCCGGTTAGTTTAACGTCTGTTGTAGGTAAAATGTTAGAATCCATCATCAAGGAGGAAATTGTGAGGCATCTTGAGGGGAATTGCTTGATAGAGCAGACGCAGCACGGTTTCGTTAAGGGGAAGTCGTGTCTGACAAATTTATTGGAGTTCTATGAGGATGTGTCTAGGGTGGTGGATAGAGGAGAGCCAACGGATGTGGTCTTTCTTGATTTTCAGAAGGCGTTTGACAAGGTACCTCACAAGAGGTTATTGCAGAAGGTCAGGGGGCATGGAGTTGGGGGTAGGGTGTTAGCGTGGATAGAGGATTGGTTGTCAAAAACGAGGCAGAGAGTGGGGGTTAATGGGTGCTATTTGGATTGGTGGTTGGTGACTAGTGGAGTGCCCCAGGGGTCGGTGCTGGGGCCTCAGCTATTTACCATTTATATAGATGATCTGGAGGAGGGAACCGAGTGTATGGTGTCGAAATTTGCTGATGACACCAAGATTGGTGGAACGGCAAATTGCGCGGAGGGTGTGGAGAGTCTGCAGAAGGATCTAGATAGGCTGGACGAATGGGCCAGGAACTGGCAAATGGAATTTAATGTTGGCAAGTGCGAGGTTATCCACTTTGGTAGGAATAATGGTAGGAAGGACTATTACTTACGTGGCGAAAAACTGCAGCAGGCGACAGTGCAGAGGGACCTCGGGGTCCTTGTGCATGAGTCGCAAAAACCCAGCCTGCAGGTGTGGCAGGTGGTCAGGAAGGCTAATGGGATGCTGGCCTTCATAGCAAGGGGGATTGAATATAAAAGTAGGGAGGTCTTGCTGCAGCTGTATAGGGCATTGGTGAGGCCGCAGCTGGAGTACTGTGTGCAGTTTTGGTCACCGCACTTATGCAAGGATATTTTGGCCTTGGAGGGAGTGCAGAGGAGGTTTACTAGGCTGATGCCGGAGTTGAGGGGGTTGAGCTATGAGGAGCGGCTGAATAAACTAGGCTTGTACTCGTTAGAGTTTAGAAGAATGAGGGGAGATCTCATTGAGACATATAAGATGATGAATGGGATGGATAGGATAGAGGTGGAGAGACTCTTCCCGCTCAGAAAGGACAGTAGGACTAGGGGGCACAGCCTCAAGATAAAGGGGGGGCGGTTTAGAGCGGAGTTGAGGAGGAACTTCTTCACTCAAAGGGTGGTGAATCTCTGGAATTCTCTGCCCGTTGAAGTGGTGGAGGCTGCTTCGCTAAATATTTTTAAGACGCGGGTTGATGGGTTTTTGATAAGAGAGGGGATTAAGGGTTATGGGGAGAGGGCGGGAATGTGGAACTGAGCCACGACAGATCAGCCATGATCTTATTGAATGGCGGGGCAGGCTCGAAGGGCTAGATGGCCTACTCCTGCTCCTATTTCTTATGTTCTTATGTTCTTATGTTAAAAGCCACTAGCTTTCGGAGTGCTGCTCCTTCGTCAGGTAAGTGGAAATTCTGTTCTGTTTTCCCCCAGTCCGATGCTGACATCTCTATATCATGACTACCATCGACACTGCAAACTGCCAACTGTGAACAGAACTCCCATTTACCTGACAAAGGAGCAGTGCTCCGAAAGCTACTAGCTTTTGCTACTAAATAAACCTGTTGGACTTTAACCTGGTCTTCTGAGACTTCTTATTGTGTTTACCCCAGTCCAACGCCGGCAACTCCACATCATGACTCTCTGATGAAGGCAGTGGCTTGTCCAACCAGAGACCCTGCCTGTGTATATAATATGGAATGTCTGAATTACTGCCACTCCAGGTTTATGCTCTGCATGAGGATGTACCTGCCTGAGAGTTGCTGACCATACAAATAAATCTAAGTTTGGTGAAAGGACACTAGCTCAGAGGTGTAATCTCATTGTATCTCCCTGTTTGACCAGAAGGCTCTTTAATAGGCTACCCATACCTGCTGCATTGTCAGCTGACATCATGTTTCATCAATGAAAAACTTTCCCTGGCATTGAATTGCATGCATTTCCCATGCACGCCACCCACAGTTAGAATTCTAAATTCATTCGGGAAATGGGAAAAAATTAGAGAAAGTAAGTGGCACACAATTCCAACACGACGTTAAGAACATAAGAACATAAGAAATAGGAGCAGGAGTAGGCCATCTAGCCCTTCGAGCCTGCCCCGCCATTCAATAAGAACATAAGAACATAAGAAATAGGAGCAGGAGTAGGCCATCTAGCCCTTCGAGCCTGCCCCGCCATTCAATAAGAACATAAGAACATAAGAAATAGGAGCAGGAGTAGGCCATCTAGCCCTTCGAGCCTGCCCCGCCATTCAATAAGATCATGGCTGATCTGTCATGTCTCAGTTCCACATTCCCGCCCTCTCCCCATAACCCTTAATCCCCTTGCTTATCAAAAACCCATCAACCCGCGTCTTAAAAATATTTAGCGAGGCAGCTTCCACCACCTCAACGGGCAGAGAATTCCAGAGATTCACCACCCTTTGAGTGAAGAAGTTCCTCCTCAACTCTGTTCTAAACCGCCTCCCCTTTATCTTGAGGCTGTGCCCCCTAGTCCTACTGTCCTTTCTGAGCGGGAAGAGTCTCTCCACCTCTATCCTATCCATCCCATTCATCATCTTATACGTCTCAATGAGATCTCCCCTCATTCTTCTAAACTCTAACGAGTACAAGCCTAGTTTATTCAGCCTCTCCTCATAGCTCAACCCCCTCAACTCCGGCATCAGCCTAGTAAACCTCCTCTGCACTCCCTCCAAGGCCAAAATATCCTTGTGTAAGTGCGGCGACCAAAACTGCACGCAGTACTCCAGCTGCGGCCTCACCAATGCCCTATACAGCTGCAGCAAGACCTCCCTACTTTTATATTCAATCCCCCTCGCTATGAAGGCCAGCATCCCATTCGCCTTCCTGACCACCTGCTGCACCTGCAAGCTGGGTTTTTGCGACTCATGCACAAGGACCCCGAGGTCCCTCTGCACCGTCGCCTGCTGCAGTTTTTCGCCATGTAAGTAAAAGAACCAACACTGTTGCCAAAATCCTGGCCACTGTCTCCACGGTTCAACTGGTAATTGTTCACTGTGCTAAAGAAAAAAAATAACTTTGCACTACAATCACGGTCTTATCCCTTCCTTCGGATTTTCCAAAAGTACGTCACCATCAGTGTTATTGTTATGGTACAGTTGATTTCAGGAAATAGGTACAAATATGATTTACTAGATTATTGTGCAACTATTCACATTATTAATTTGGTTTTTGTTATTTCCTGCAACTTGAATAAGCAGCAGATCTTAGCAAACACACATTGGAATTCTACTGCTTTGCCTGCAACAGAATTGGAGCGGGTGAGGGGCAAACAACAGAAATGTCCGTTGACCTCAAGCGAGGCCGTAAAAACCCACTCATATGTTTTAGTACATTCAATCTTGTTAAAAAAGTACCAGAAAGTTATATCTTCTCCTTTTAAGGAATGACAATGACATACTTAAGAATAGGGCTGTTCTCTCTAGAAAGAGGTCAAATCTATAGTTAACATGGTAGATGTCTCCAGTCCCTCTCTGCTAATTATACTTCAATAAATTCCTTGCAAAACTCCAGTTGTCACTTTTTGTTTCTATTTGCACCATGGTTGTTCCTTGTGTCTGCAAATAAACATTCCATAGTTAAAGCATGCTCTCACCATGCTGATGTATTAAGAAGATTAAAAGATGAATGGATCGTACATATTCATTCTACTATGCAGTCAAATTGCAAAATAACTGGCTGGCTATGAACAGCAGATGGGGATAACTCTAAGTCTATGCACACAAAACACCCAATTGTAAAAGTAGAAAGTTTAAGTGTGACTTACTGTCCACTCTTTGAACTAATTCAAATAATGTAAAGTTCCTATTAATAATCCTGATCAAGTACTATACTGGAAAGTATCATGAAGATATTTGATCATCTGTCAAAACACAATCTGATATGCTTGTGTTAATTATTGGAGAGAACAAAATGTGGAATTTTGCCTGCAGTTTTTGGCACCCCATCATCAAAGATAACTCCCTAGAAAGAATACAGAGGAAACAAAAAAGGTGAATTCTAATTTTAGGTTGAACTTGATTTAATAAAAGCAAATAGGAATGAACTCACCAGATAAAATGAGAAGAGGAATATGATGCAGAGTTTAAAAATACTGGCAAGAATGGAAATTGCATCTCTGTATCGATCATTTAACTTGGTGACTCCCCCTACCACCCATGTCCAACTGACCCCCTTCCCACTACTCTCTCTCGATATCCGACCCACCCTCCCAAAGTCCAGTCTCTGTGTGTGGGGATATCTGATCCCCAAATTAGAACAGCAGACAGACAGCTATATAGATCCGACGTACTGATTTGCAATGGAAATGACATTACAGTGGTAGATGTCTCCATAAGAATCGAGGACAATAATAACTCCTTGGAAAAAGCATGGGAGGAGAAAGTAAAGAAATATTAACATCTTACCAAGGAGGTCAAACAGCTAATGGATGGATCTACCGTGAAAGTTTTTGGGTTTATCATAGGAGCCAGGGGTAAATGGTTTACACAAAATGTTTCATTGATGAAATTCCATAAAGCCCAGAAATTCAAATTGTTCGCAGAATAAGTTACCTGATTGGCGTTATTAAAGTCTATAAAAATTTTACAGATTTTTATGGACAACTAAAGTTGCCCCACTCTTAACCATTTGATTGAGTTTTTTAAATCTTTGCATGTTTTAATATGCATTTTCTCTTCTTATTTTTTATACAGTTTTGTCAATAGAGTCTATTGTTTATATTATGTATTTATATGCAACAGTGGTGTCACTTATCAAATGATGAAGGATTAATTACCTTTTGTCAAGAGAAGGTTTTCTCAGCTCTTTGTTACCCCACTTGGTTTTTATTCTATGGCAGCAACTGTGACTAATTTAATATTTTATTATTTTATTCAGTTGAATTGTGTTACCTCCTCAGTTCGCTAGATAGATGGAAATTTTTGTGTGTGGAAATGCCACAAATAAAAACATAGAATGTGCATCATAATTTGTGATGTTTTTCAATAGTCCCAAGAGCTGATGCTGCCAATGTCCTACCATCACTGATGTTCAACTTTACCTCCAGATTTCTGACTCTCATTAACCCCTGTGACAGATCCCCCATCTCCTGGATGTCCAACCCTTCCTTGATGTCTGAACTCCTTTGTCCGATCATCCCACACCCTCGAAGTCTGACCTCTCTCATCTCTCCCATGCATCATCCCCCACCCCACATGGATATTTGATCCATTCCATTACAAAATCCTACCCATTTACCTTAGGTGGCACGGTGGCACAGTGGTTAGCACTGCTGCCTCACAGCGCTGGGTTCAATTCCGGGCTTGGGTCACTATTTGTGCAGAGTCTGCACATTCTCCCAGGGTCTGTGTGGGTTTCCTCCAGATGCTCTGGTTCCCTCCCACAGTCTGGAAGATGTACTGGTTACGTGCATTGGCCATGCTAAATTCTCTCTCAGTGTACCTGAATGGACGCCGGAGTGTGGCAACTAGGGGATTTTCACAGAAACTTCATTGCAATATTAATATAAACCTACCTGTGACACTAATAATTAAACATTAAACTGTACACTTACCTTCTCCTTGGCCTGTCTTTCTCAATTGGACCTTTAAATTTACCTGGTTTACAGCAGCTGGTGCAGTGAAAAAAAGGGCATGGCCTCCTTCACCTTGACTCAGACTTTAAAACAGAGCTTCGGATGCTGCGCTGTCAGGATCTCTCCAGGCATGGGTTGGAAGGTCAGATGAGACAGGCATGGAGGAAATTTGGTGTGGATAAGTGGGCAAGGAGTGGCAATCTGACAATGCTGATTGCCACTGTGAATAATTTATGGCCCAATGTCGCAACTAGTGGCTCTTATAATAAACTGAACTATTGTCAAAAATGTGAGCCCAAAGATCATTCGAAGTGAACTGCAAACATAACTGCCTGATCAAGCTGTCAATAAAAAAGCAGCATGCTGTGAACTTTGACAAGAAGGATTGATGAGATATCAAAGAAAAATGAATTGTGATCTGTTGAGGAATTTTGATATAAGTAAATAATAAACAACTAAAAACAATATCCTTTGCCAGCTGAAATTTCTGCCTTTATCTTGCTCCGAGTTCTATTCATCAGTATTCAAAATACAATCTTAGTCATGTTGCTCATCAGACTAATCGTGGGAAGGAGTTCACATTCAATTACTTAAACTCTCTGAGATTTTTCCTGTCTTGTAAACTTCATTAACAATGTGAGTCAGTTGGTCAATCCAAAATCTTCTAAGCTTTTAATTTATTCATTGACTATTTCATTTGGGCCTTTGAGTTTATTGTTTGTTATCTTCTTTATTTCTTCATTCTTACTTTGTCTTTCATGATCTTTGGGCCATCCATAATTTTATTAATTATTGACTTTTCTTGTGTCTGTTGTCCTCAAGTCAGTCCATCTTGCAAGCACTTGGAGCAGGATTTACAGCCTCACTTGTCCCTAACAGGCCCGAGGTCAATGGACTTTCCATGGCCTGCCCCTCAGCTGCTATGATTCCCGTGATGGCGGTAAAATTCCAGCCCTGGTCTTTTCCATGATAACTTCCCCATGTTTCCCTTTGAAGCCAGATGTACACCTAGCTTTTCCTGTGATTTTCCTCATTTTCCTCACAAATAGTAAGGATTGGCAACACCTCCTCCACGATCATCCCCACAAGGCTATGTTCTCAGCCACCTACCATACTCCTTATACACCTATGACTGTGTGACCAAATTCCCCTCTAATTTGATTTTCAAGTTTGCTGACAAAACCACTGTAGTGGGTCGGATCTCAAACAGTATTGAGACAGAGTACAGGAATGAGATAGAGAATCTGGTGAACTGGTGCAGCAACAATAATCTCTCCCTCAATGTTTTTTTAGAAGATTGAAGAACAAGAAATGCTATCTTTATAGGACAGTCACAATCAGAAAGAGCCATAGAGATGAAAAACAATGTATTCATGTAATTTATTGATTATAGTAAGATGAAGCATGATGAACTGGTAGTCATGTTAGAATCTCTTGACCTTAATGGCAAAAATCTTAGGATGATAGGAAATCTTTATTAGGTACAAACTCCAGTTGTAAAAGTTGTAAAGGATCTAAAGAATCTAATTGGCTGGCATGGTGGCACAGTGGTTAGCACTGCTGCCTCACAGCTCCAGCGACCCGGTTTGATTCCTGGCTTGGGTCACTCTCTGTGTGGACTTTGTACATTCTCCCTGTGTTTGTGTGGGTTTCCTTCGGGTGCTCCGGTCTCCTCCCAAAGTCCAAAGATGTGCAGGTTAGGTGGATTGGCCATGTTAAATTGCCCCTTAGTGGTAGGGGGACTAGCTAGGGTAAATGCATGGGGTTATGGGGATAGGGCCTGGATGGGACTGTGGTTGGTGCAGACGTGATGGATCGTATGGCCTCCTTCTGCAGTGTACGATTCTATGATTCTAAGGAGTTTGTGGAGATTTAAAAAGGGGTCAGAAAAGGGTGGTTCACTTCCCCCCCACCATCCTCCAGATGTATTCAATTTGTACAGTGAAAATACTCCTGGAATGATTGAAATTTTCCTGGACTATTAGCTGCAGCTTACAACTGTATATATTTAAGATTCACTAATGATACTGTTCTTCTCTTCTAACTTCTTCCATCAGGAAGGAGATACAAAAGTGTGAAGTCACATACCAACCGCCTCAAGAACAGCTTCTTCTCTGCTGCCATCAGACTTTTGAATGGACCTACCTTGCATTAAGGTGACCTTTCGCTACACCCTAGCTATGACTGTAACACTACATTCAGCATTCTCTCGTTTCCTTCTCTATGAATGGTTTGTTTTGTCTGCATAGTGCGCAAGAAGCAATTCTTTTCACTGTATGCTAATACATGTGACAATACTAAATCAAATCAAATCAAAAAAATTTACTTCTGACTGAAGGGAAACTGCAAAAGATTTTGGATAGAGTAGTGAGTGAAAGTGAGAAGAAAGAGCTGAGGGTAAATGTTGAGGAAACAAAATGCCAAGTAGTCTCCAAAAAGAAAATTATAGTGGAACGTAAGATCAAAGTGAAGAATGAAGTAAAACACGTAACAAACTTTGTTACGAGGGAGTATGTTAACATCAGACAGAAAGTGCAACCAAGAAACAAGACAAAGGATTGGAATGGTCAAAGATGCATTTCAAAAACATGAAAAAGAAAATGATCAACACAAGATTAGCCATGAAAACAAAACTGAGAATCCTGGAATGGTACGTCACACCAATTTTGACATACACAAATGACTTTTGCATAATTAATGAAGTAACACAGTCAAGAATTGACTTTGCAAAGTTGTAGTTCTTGAGAATAATAAAGAGATCTTAATGATGAGGTGACTTAAAATCTGAGAGCAATGGAACTCTGCTAACCAAGATTAGGAAGAGACAGTTGGAATTTCTTGGGAATGTAATAAGAAATTGTGATTTAGAAAGTCTACTGCTGATTGGAAAGATCAATGGTGAAGATTGAAATAGACAAAGAATAACCATTTTAAAGAGCCTTGCATACTGGATGTATGTGTCACCAACAAAGATGATTCATGAATAATTCCTATATATACTACAATTTACTGAGTCTATTAAATGCTAGTACACCTGCAATTAAAAATGGTTTCTTAATTGCACAGGTATGCATATCAGGTATTTATTTTAATTATTTGATTTTGTTTATTTTGTTTGAAGTTTTTATAGTTATTTTCCTTTACAGTTCGACCTTAACTCTGATGTCCTTAGCCAGCTATTAACACATTTCCCATTGCATCAAGCAATTAACAGTCAATCAACTTATAGTTTCCTGTGATGTCAGTGTTGTTTTATTCACTCAATTTCTTCAAGCCAAGTACAGACTGCTTCTTGAGTTCACACTCTCTATCCTTCTTTCTCTCTCACTCTCACTCTTCCTCTCCACACTCTACACTGCTTTATGAGCTCACATTCACTGGGCAGAATTTTACGAGAAAGATTCTCAGATTCCAGCAAATGTAAAAGTGGGAGAGTTGCAGGTCTGTTTTTTAGGTGAGTTTTCACGCTCAATCTTGTGTACATAGTGCATGAAAAAATTGGATGCATTTTCCTCTCAATTTGACATTATCCTTATTTTCCTCAGTTAGCTACGAATGGTATATGCTTCTCCTGGGGTCTTTTTTCCTTACTGGAATGTATCTTTGCTGAGTGTTATGAAATATCTTTTTAAGTATATAAAACGACAGCTATTCTGGATAGTATCAGAAAGTGCACAGCTGAGGAAAAGCAAAACCAACTTATACCAATCTAATATTTTGGTGTTTCTTCAGATGGTGGACAGGCTTTGAGGAGTCAGGTGATGATTTATGCACTGCAGTATTCACAGTCTCTGGCTTGCTCTTGTAACCACACTATTTCTATGCCTGGTCCAATTCAGTTTCTGGTCAATGGTAACTCATAGAATGTTGATAGTGGGAGATTCAGCAATGGTAATGCCAATGTATTGATATGGTTAGACTATCTCTTATTGGAGATAATCATTACCTGGTGATGCCTTTGTGGCACAAAATTTACATGTCACTTACCAGCCCAAGCTTGGATGTTGTTCAAATCTTGCTGCATGTGGATACAGACTGCTTCTGTATTCAAGGAGTCACAAATGATGCTGAACATTGTGCGATTAGTGAACATCTCCACTTCTGACCATATGATGAAGAAGATAATTGATGAAGCAACTTAAGATGGTTGAGCCTGTGGAATTCCTAGTGATGTCGTGGGACTAAGATGATTAACCTCCAACAACAACCATCTTCCTTTGTGTTGGGTATAGCTCCAACCAGTGGAGAGTTTCTCCCCAATTCCCTTCAGTTTTGGTAAGGCCTTTGACGTTGCACTCAGCAAAAATGTCAAGGGCAGTCACTGTCACCTCACTGTCACTTCAGATCTCTTGTCCATGTTTTGGATCAAGGTGGTAAGAGACCAGCAGTTAAGTAGCCCTGTTGGAACCCAAACTAGGCATCAGTGAGTAGGTTATTGATGAGTAAGTGCCATTTGATAGCACAGTCCATGACCCTTTCCATCATTTTGTTGATGATCAAGAATAGATTGATCGGGCAGCAATTGGCTGGGATGGATTTGTCCTGCTTTTTGTGGGCACACACACCTGGGCAACTTAAACATAGAAACGAGGAGCAGGAATAGACCATTTGGCTCTTTGAGTCTGTTCTGCCATTCAATATGATCATGTCTGATCTTCTATCTCAAAGCCATACTCCCATGACCCACGGTACCATTAAAATCTAAAGAATAATCTTTCTCCTTCTTGAATACATTCAGTGACTTAGTCTCCACAGCCCGTTGTGATAGAGTTCCATTGATTCACTAGCCATTTGCCACATTGCCGGGTAGATGTCAGTATTGTAGCTGTACTGGAACAGCTTAATTAGGGATGCGGAGAATTCTAGAGCACAAGTATTTCAGAGTAACTTCATTGTGATGTTAAGGTAAGCCTACTTGTGACACTAATAAATAAACTTTAAATCTTTAAACTATTATTGCCCGAGTATTGTCAGGGTCCATAGCCTTTGCAGTATCTAGTTCCTTCAGCTGCTTCTTGCTATCATGTGGAGTGAATCGAATTAGCTGAAGACCAATATTTGTGATGCTGGGGGCCTCAGGAGGAGGCCAAGATGGATCATCTACTTTCCACTTCTAGCTGATGATTGTAGCAAATTCTTCAGCCTTGTCTTTTGCACTGATGTGCTGGACTCCTCCATCATTGAGGATGGGGATATTTGTGGAGCCTCCTCCTCCAGTGAATTGTTTAATTGTCCACCATCATTCACAAATGATGGTGCACAATTGCCATATACATAAGACTACAGAACTTAGATTAGATCCGTTGGTTGTTGGATCGCTTAGCTTTGTCTACCCTTGCTGCTTCTGATGTCTGGCAAGCAAGTAGTCCTGCGTCGTAGCTTCACCAGGTTGTCACCTCATTTTTTTGTATGCCTGGTGCTGCTCCTGGCATGCCGTCCTGTACTCTTCATTGCACCAGTTTGATTGCCGTTTTGATGGCAATCGTAGAATGGGCAGAAGGAGTCCATTTTTGGACTAGCAGATATGGTGGACCATGTGGGTTACAAATTATGGTTGAATACAATTTTGTTGCTGCTGATGGTCCACAGCATGTCACCAATGCCCAGTATCAAGTCTAAGATCAGATGCAATATGGTTTCTTGTCAGCTCGGATCTAGTATGTCTCAGTTGTGGGGCTAATGAATTGGATTCAATTTGAATTGTTTCTTGGAGTAAGCAAGAAGATGGATGAAGAGCTTGCCTGGTCCACTCTGTGCATTGGCTTTGTAATTTTAATAAAGGTCTTGAGTTGCTAGATCTGTCCTAAATCTATCCCATTTAGCATGGTTGTAGTGCCACACAACGCAGTGGAGGCTATCCTCAATGTGAAGATGGGACTTTGTCTCCTACCAAAACTGTTAAGGACAGATGCACCTACACAGGTAGATTGGTGAGGATAAGGTCAAATAGGTTTTCCCCTCATCATCTGTTGCATATTTGCTTGTTATTAGTTTTTGCTATTGTTCCCTCAACAGATTTTTTTGCCTTAAGTGGATAGGGTTTCACTGCCCATTCCAGCAATGCATATACTGATCCCTGTATCTTTCAAACCACACCTCCACATATGTATATGCAATCACTAAGGAGGCTTAGGTCCAGCTAGCAGAAGTCAACCCCGTGCCAGGAGCAGTAGGGCGGCTAATATTGGTGAAATGCATCCAGATTTAAGAAGCGACAGGGTAGAAGGAATTAGAACTTTAACTCAAGTTTTTGCAAATTGCCATTTCGCCGCATTTCGTTGCTCTTTTACCTGCAGTTGAATCGGCCCTGACTGCTAAGTGCGAGGGACTGCTTGCTTGCTCCCGTCCGAGTGCTATATTTATCAATCCTCCTGGCCATAAAAGGTCGGGACTCTGCCTTTGACATTCCACTGACGGGAGATATTATTTTTGTCCAAGCCTTGCAGCGAGTCTGCACTGCCTTCTTCCTGCCATCGCTCCCCTGGATTCACCATCCCGAGCCTTTCTGGTCAGCATTCACACCAAAAAACCCAGGCAGACATCTGACATTCGGTAAGGGCGCTCGGTTCTCAATCAGAGCAGGAGTTTGTGATTTAAATGTTAGGTTTTGGTCTGTTTAAAGTGTCCGGTCCCCGTCAGCAGCCGTTCGCTGCTGTTCTAAATGTACCTCCAGAACTTAGCTGGGTGGGCAGTCCGCCTTTACAAACACTGAAGGGGTTTTTTAGATTATTGGTTGCAAACAGGGAATGAACTAAGATTATTGAAGATTGGATATCAGTTTTGTCAGAGTATTTTCTCTGACTGTTTTGAAATAGAAAAGCAAAGACAGAAGAAAGGAAAGTTTGACTCAAGTCAAAATGTTGTATTTACAGTGAAATTGTGGTTATTAAAAAAAAATCATGTCAATCACAGCTGATTTTTGAATTTGCACAATCCAGTTCAAACCATTATGGGTAATTCCAATTAATTCGAATAGATCTCATTGCATTTCACATATGTACTAGAACATATCCAAAAATATATATAGCAGACTTGCATTTCTGACAATGTATAATTCGGTCTAAAATGTAAATGTTTTGCACACTGTCTACTGAATAAGTCCTTTGAAACCTTAGCTGCGGCGATTTAAATGTTACTTGGCTTTGGCCATCCAAGGGCCAGACCAGAAAAGGGCAGAAAACGAACCGGGCAGGCAAGCAGAGAGTACGAAGTCCCTTACATTTTGGAACGAGCGCACTCCTCTCTATAAAGCAACAAGCTCACATTCCCCTTTGCTGTCTGAGCAAATTTTGACATTCATCCAGCCTTGTTTCTCCGGTTCTCTGAGTGTTTCTCGATTTTGTCCACCTGTGAACAGGCTTGGAGAATTCGCCCAGCAGCCCGGGAGCGGTTTGCATTCTTCGTGCCCAAGCATGTCCTCGATTTCTCTACCTTTCTACCAGAAGCACCATCGGCACTATGACCGCGCTTACCGCGATTCCTCGCTGTCTTCCACCATGCAGCAGTACCGCCAGGAGGAGAAGCGCAGCACTGCAACTCACTCCCACAAGTAAGTCTCTCTCACACACACACACACACACAGTGCCCGCTGGGGGGGCAACACAACACCAACACAAACCCCGGCAACCCAGTCTTTAAAAAACTCTCCACAGATGGAAAGCTGATACCTAAACTATGTCATAGAATCCCTACAGTGCAGAAGGAGGCCGTGCGGCCCATCGAATCTGCACTGACCACAATCCCACCCAGGCCCTATTCCTGTAATCCCATCTATTTACCCTGCGAAGCCCCCTGACATTGGGGTGAATTTAGCATGGCCAATCAACCTAACCCGCACATCTTTGGACTGTAGGAGGAAACCGGAGCAGCCAGAGGAAACCCATGCAGACACGGGAGACTGTACAACTGGTACAACCTGGTGTTGTCAGACTTTTCACTGTGTCAACTCCACACAGACAGTAACCCAAACCGGGAACCAAACCCGGGTCCCTGGTATTGTAAGGCAGCAGTGCTAACCACTGTTCCACTGTGCTGCCCATGTGGATGCACAACTACCTCGATGCATAAACAAGCAAAATAATGCGGATGCTGGAAATCTGAAAAAAAAACAGAAAACAGTGGAATAATTCAGCATGTCTGGAGAGAGAGAAACAGAATTAACCTAAACAATCCTTCCACAGATCAATCCATTCTGTATTTTTTGTTTAGAAAAGGATCTTTATAAATTGATGTGTTGTTTGGACCTGGAATACAGGGAACTGTGTTGTTGACGTACAGCCTGTTAGATTTTCATTATCAAACTCCAGGATTCATCCTCCAGTGCAATTTAAATTAAAAAGCTCAGAAAACTGGGCAGTTATGTGTAAAAGGTTGATTGCTGGCCTGAGGTGAACTCTTATTACAGGCTGACTATATTTAGTCAGCTATCCTTTAGACACTTGAAGCTATGCTTTATTCATTAAAAAAGGTGTCCAGCAGCCTTGGCAATCTCTTCTAATTCAACTGCCTTGACGGTGAGAAGTTTGAATTTCTGTCTGGTCTTGCTCAGTTACATGTTGCTGCATCCCTGTATTTCACTCAATTTCCTTGGATAGATTGGCTAATTTTGAATTTACACTGTGATTTTATAAAAATGCTGGCAATCTGAATGAAACGTAGAAAGTATTTGAAATAAAATACTTGAAAAGCAAAGAGCAAGCAAACAGTTTGGACAGAAAGATTTTCCAGGAACTCAGTTGTGATGAACGATCTGTTCCAAAAAAGGTAACCCTATTTTTAAGATGTTGACAACCCCCACTGTTAACTTTCAGCACTTTTTCTTATTTTGAATTTATGCTAAGACTCTTGTTTCTTGTGGGTCTCTAACCCTGCGGTAGATTATTGTGGATTTTAAGTTGAAATCATGTTATGTGGTTTCCCAAAGCCTCAAGAGAAGAATGCTGTGCAGTGAGGGTGCCCATGACCAACCTTAGCATCTCACTAGACATAATCCCTTGACTGTCTTGTTGATTACCAGGGGATTAAAAAAAGAAACCCATCCAAATTGCTCAAAGCAGTCAAAAGGTGCATCACTCTCCTCCCCACACAATAAACAAGTGATTAAAAAATCTTTAGCACATTTGTCAAACAGAGCAAATGATGCACACATGGCATGGGGAACAAGGGAAGCACCAGCCTTACCCTAAGAGGGAACGAATTAGGTTAAAAATGCATGCATGTGAATAGAGGGAATATGATAAATAAGATAGTTGTACCAGACATAGGTAGGCATGTAGGGACATGATGACGTGGTGATAATGGAGCCCTAACTCAAAAACAGGGAAAGACTGGAATATAAAATTTATTCCTGCATACAAGATGTTCAGGAAACACAGGGAGAGGAGGAGAGGTGGTAGTGTTGATTAAGGAGAAAATTACAGTGCTGGAGAGAGAGGATGTCCTAGCGAGGTCAAGAGCAGAATCTATTTATCTATAGAGCATTGCAACAATAAAGAAGAGGTGATGGCCGTATGGTATAATTGCTAGACTATTAATTCCAAAGCTTAGCTCATGTTCTGGGGACCTGGGTTCAAATCCCATCGCTTCAGTTGGTGGAATTTAAATGTAATAAAAAATATTTGGAATTAAGACTCTACCAATGACCATGAAACCATTGTTGATTTTTGGAAAAACCTCATCTTGTTCACTGCTGTCCATTAGGGAAGTAAATCTGCCGTCCTTGCCCGATTTGGCCTACATGTACTCCAGAGCAACAGCAATGTGGTTGACTCTCAACTGCCTCCCTGAACAAGGGCAACTTTGGAAGGGCAATAAATGCTGGCCAGCCAGTGATGCCCATGTCCCACAAATGAATGAAGAAAAGGATACCATTATACTATGGAGTGTATTTTATAGAATATCAGTTAGTAGGAAAGATATAGAGGAATATGTTTGCAAGGACATTTTGGAGAGGTGCAATAACTATCAAGCGGCTGTGGAGTCTTAATTGTCCTAATATGGCAGAGAGGAGCAACAGTATCTGAAATATGTTCAGGAGAATTTTCTTGATCAATGTGTTTCTAGCCCAGCAAGGAAGGAGACGTTTCTGAATCTGTTCTGAGGAATAAGGTGTATCAAGTGGATCAAGAAGTACCAATATGAAACATATAGAGAACAGTGATTATTCTGTCATAAGATTTAGCTTCAGTATGGAGAAACAACAAGGAAAAATCCAGAATAAATACAATTAATTGGAGGAAGGCCAATTTCAATGGGATCAGAATGGATTTGGACCAGGTAAATTGGAATCAAAGAATAGTTGGAAAAACTGTATTGGAATAATCAGCTCTCTTTAAAGCGGAGATGGTTTGGTACAGTTGAGGTACATTTGCATGGAAGGGAAAGGTAGGACAAAGAAAATCAGGATTCTCTGATTATGAATATTACATATTTAAGTGGTCGCACATTGCTTCAAAGAAATCTCATGAGTTGACGGCGACGTCATTAGGGTGTTGCACAGGCTGCTGTTTTACTTTCAGTTTGTACTCCAGAAGGCAAGAGGTCCTAGAATAAATCTGTTGTTGTTAGTTTGAATGTAGGTGGGCAAACCGCAGTTTTTTTCTTTTTGTTTAAAACCCATAACCCCTAACATAGTTAGAGCATTACATTGAATGAGACAGAGAGCAAGATGCAGCAACAAAAAGGGTGTGTGACTGATGTCAGGTTGATATTTTCAATGAAAAACAGTCTGAATGTAAAAAATTCAGAAGAGAAATGAAAAAGAAGAGATTGGCAGTTAATATAAAAGGGAATACAAAAGTTTTCTATAGGTATATAAATAGTAAAAGGATGGTGAACGAACAATAGGACTGGTAAGGAACCAAAAAAGGGATTTAAACATGGAGGCAGGGGCATGTCCGAGGTACTGAATGAATATGTTGCACTTGGCGTTACCAAGCCATAGTAAAAAAGGAGAAAGTTGAGAACAGAGTGGACTAAAAATGGATAAGGAGGAGGTATTAAAAGGTCAGCTTTACTTACAATATCTAAAGATATTGAGGGAGGTAATTAGGAGACAATGGCCAGAATCTTCCAGTCCTCCTTAGTTATAGAGGTGGTACAAGAGAATAAGATATTTGAAAATTCATATCCTTGTTCAAAAATAGATGTAAGGATGAGCCCAACAAATAGAGGTCAGTCAGTTTGACCTTGGTGGTGGGAAAGCTTTTGGAAATGACAATCTGGGCAAAGTTAACAGTCACTAGAACAAATATGGATTAATTAAGGAAAACATGCACAAATTTGTTAAAGGCAATGATTTAAGATAATTTGATATTATGAGGAGGTAACAGAGAGGATCAATGAGGCTAATGCAATTGATAAGGTGTACATGGACTTCCAAAAGATAGTTAATAAGGTGCTTCATAACAAAAACTTAAAGCTCTTGGAATAAAAGGAACATGGATACAAAGTTGGTTGAGTGACTGGAAACAGAAAGCAGTCAGATTTGATGCTGTCAGACCTACTGAGATTTTCCAACATTTTCTGTTCTTGTGTGAGAGGGCAGTGGTGATTGTTTTGTTTTGGACTGGTTGAAGATATATAGTAGCATTCCCAGACTTGGTATTAACACCCTTGCTTTTCTCTACTAATTACCTAAACTTGGGTCTGCAAGTCACAATTTCAATATCTGCAAATGACTAAGACGTGGAAATACTATGAATTGTAATGAGAAGAGCAATAGTCTTCAAGAGGTCTTAGACAGGGAAATGGATGGACACATGTGGACAGGAAAGTGGGGTCGGAAGTTTTGAAAACAAGCATGAGAATGGTTTTAGGGACGAGGACTTTCAGTTATGAAGATAGAGTGGAGAAATTAGGATTATTTTCCTCAGAGAAAAGAAGGTTGAGAGAAGATTTGATAGATATATTCAAAATTATGAGGAGTCTGGACTGAGTAATAGGGAGAAACTGTCCCCACTTATGAAGGATTGAGAATGAGAGGGCGCAGCTTTGAAGTAATTCATAAAAGAAGCAATACTGATATGAGGAGGAACCTTTTCATGCAGTGAATGGTTAGGGTCTGGAATGCTCTGTCTGAGTGTGTGGACACAGTAAAAAGTCTGACAACACCAGGTTTTAGTCCAACCTATTTATTTGATAATATACTCGCAAGCTTTCGGGTTAGCCCCTTCGTCAGGTGATTCACCTGACGAAGGGGCTAACCCGAAAGCTTGCGAGTATATTATCAAATAAATAGGTTGGACTAAAACCTGGTGTTGTCAGACTTTTTACTGTGTTTACACCAGTCCAACGCCGGCATACCCACATCATGAGTGTGTGGAAACAGGTTCAATTGAAACATTCAAAAGGGAATTGGACTGTTATCTAAAAAGGTAGAATGTGCAAAGTTACAGGGAGAAGGTGGAAGAATGGAATTTGGTGAGTTGCTCTCTCAGAGAGCCAGTGCAGACAGGAGGGTCAAATGATCTTCTTCTGCACTGCAGCAACACTGTGACTTCGTGAATTTTAAAAATCAAGGAATTGCCAGATTGGGAGTGGAGGTCAGTGAACGCAGAAGTGATGGGTAAATGGCACTTGCTGCAAGTTAGGTTACAAAGAAAATTATGAAGAGAAAAGAAATTCCACTGTGAAATATTTGTAACAGATACCTTAGTGTGACTGTGTTAAATCAATTTATTTAACTGTTCTGGCAAATATATTAATCTACTTTTGAAAACACTTTTCTAACTAATATCAAACACCATGTCAACTCCTTGATGTTAATTTATTTTGCCTTTGCCATTGTTACTTCTAGATATGACTATTTCATTGCATTTCTGGTCAGCTTGCAACATTCTGCCCTCCATAGGCTTGCAGTAATCCGAAACCCTTGGCCTGTGTCCGAACTTGGACTAAATCCCATTCACCCAACACTCTGAGCTTGCTGACCTACATTAGCTCCTGATTAAGCAAAATTCCCATCCTTGATTTAAAATCCTTCCATGGTCTCACCCTTCCTTTTCTATTTAATTTATTCCTTACTTATTGAGAATCCCTGATTTAATTACTCCACCATTGGCAGCCATGTTTTATTCTCCCTTAATGTCTTCACTTTTCTTCCTCTCTTTCCTTCTTTAAGATGCTCTTTAATACCTGTTTCTTTGTCCAAGTTTTAGATTATCTGAGTCAATATCTGGCAAATTTTGTTTTATGGCCCTTCTTTGGATGTCTGACTATGTTAAAAGCGCTACAAAAAATACAAGTTGTTGCTGTTGTTATCTGCATATGCTACTAAAAGCTACAAATGAAAAACAAATTCAAGCATGTACGTAAATCTTTTTGTTGTTTCTGGGCAGCCGCATCTTTTGTTCTGGTCAGCCTATTCATTTAAATGCATGGAGCGCTTTACATTTTTTTTGTGGTCACACATGGGTGGTAACTTAAAGGGGCTGACTTGTGCTTGGCCTCTGCAGGAACATTTGGGTGGCTGCACAGCTTAGAGGAAACTTGATCGGGCACCAGTGGAATGAATTTCAAAGCCATCTAGGCGTTTTGGCTATGATGAAGCATCAGATTAAGCCCAAGATGGGATGCAGTGCCTCATCTTGTCAGCTTGGTTCTTATTTGTCTCTTGTTGGGTTTGGTGAATTGCATTAAATTTAAATTTGTTTTTTGGATGGAATAAAAATTGGAAAAAAAGCATTTTTTAAAATATTCGCTGTATTTAAGATTTAACTGAAATGATCAAGTTCATCCAGAATAATGCAGCTGTAATATGGGCAGGGTAGGAGTGCATAGTTAGCTGGTGAAGGCTGTTGGACATAAATATAAATGGGTCACTTTTCCAGCAGGAGGATGAAGGTGTGAATATACAGAACCACCAATAAGATATAATAAAACTATTGCAATTGAATCAAGATTTTTCAATTTGAGTAATGGGATAACAACAAGGCACTAACGCATCAAAAAGTTGCATCACTGTTATAAAGTGATTAAGCCTTGCTTATCTTGCCATTC
Organism: Carcharhinus amblyrhynchos; assembly: GCF_965287045.1. Lineage (NCBI taxonomy): Eukaryota > Metazoa > Chordata > Chondrichthyes > Carcharhiniformes > Carcharhinidae > Carcharhinus > Carcharhinus amblyrhynchos. The sequence continues at coordinate 79,106,706 of NC_137331.1, read as the reverse complement.
TCAATACTGTGCATCTCAATATACATGCTCCCACTTTTGCTATATTTTCACATTTAAGCACACGCGTCTGACTCTCAGAAGCAACTTTATTAAGTTCTTAGTCAACCTCTTTGCAACCACAGCAGTTAAGTCAGATGCTATTCTATGATTAAATTACACAATTTAAGTAGTATTATTATCACACGATGTGAAGAAAAACAAAACCATGATGAGCATTTATACAATCTGAATTGCGGTGGCCTTAGGCTTTATTTTACAATGCATTTTCCCGAGACCAGCAATCAAAATTGCAATAATATGGCATAAGTGCTTAGGTAGCAAGAATAGAATACCAAAAGACTAGTTGCTTTATCTCCCTAACAATCTGTGCATGAAAATTCTTTGATGTAATAAAACACTGAATAGAACTATTTTGTTGAGTTGCTGAGACAAAAATAATGGGCCGGAATTTGTACTTAGTGACAAAAGAATTAAGGAACAGAGCCAGTTGGCTCGCAGAATATCCGTGGGGGTTTGAACTAGAATTTGCTGTGATAAGAATGCCATTTGCATGTAACGCCCTCTACAGGGAATCTTGGTCATGTATGAACATGACAATCAGCTGTGTGTTCCCTTAACCCATCAGACTGAAGAATCATTAATGGGCCACACAGAATCAGAACCAGGAAGTGTCAATTACAATATTTAATTCAAGATCAACAAAATAAAATAAAAAGAGGGAAAGAATGGTAGGATTAAGAAAGAGAGAAAGATAAATGAGCCAGAAAGAAAATGTGTGAAAAACTCCAATAATAATTAAAATCTAAAAGAATCAATTGGGGAAGCACTAACTTTGCCTGGTAACAAAGTGTATATCTACCACATATGAACAGAAATTTCACACCATACAATGTTTCTCAGGGCTGAGTCTCTTCTTAAGATGTTATTCTGGTGCAATTCTGGTGAATAGGGTAACTGACAGCAACTTCCTAATTTCTGTATTTAACAGTGTAGCAATTTCCTACAAGTGCATGTATGTCGTTAAATTTGGAAATCAGGATGATTTCTGATGGAGATAACAGGCTTTGGGGAGTTAGGAGGTGAGTTATTTGCGGTAGAATTCCCAGTGTCTGATCTGCTTTTTTGGGCTAGACTATTTATATGTCTACTCCAGTTCAGGTTCTGGTCAATGTAACCCTCAGGACAGAGACAGAATTACAATTTGTGCTGCTTTGTGACACCCCCCCACCTCCAAACCTCATGTTCCTCCCAAAACACCCAGTCTCGGCCCACAGAACGCAAAGGTAGCTCACTTTCAATTTTCTGTGTTTTTGATGATCAGCTGGATAGTGTCGCTTCATATTACTAAAGAAACTGATGTTAATTTTAATGCAGTATCTGAAAGAGCAGGCATTTGCAGTCAAGCCATGTTATTATAAGCTTCAGTTCAAGCTCTGCATAAAGTGCATTCATGTTTTAACTATGAAACTATGATCTAGATTTAAAACAATACTCATTCTACTTTTCTCTCCTCTCCTCCTCACAAACTCTTTTCCCATGGACCCCCAGTCCTATCATAATGTCTCCCAAACACACTTTCCCTGGAAGTCTGCAATCCTGGTTCACTCCCTCATACTGTCTCTTCCTCACACTTTTCCTCACTCCATCCACTCACAGTCTCTCATTCTCACAATCTCAGTCACAATTCTTGCCTGGGGTCTTCAAGACAGCTTCCTGCCTCACTCATCATCTCCTCAGGGCTAAGGCTTGATTTTGTGCCTCGTGCCTCACTGTTGTTGGCCCTGCCCTACTTCAAGTTGCAAACCTACTCGTCTCACATGCTCTGCTCAATGGCTGACATCACCTCATAGTGGTTTTCAGCACCTCGGTCTTCGCTGTTGCTGGTCTAACCTCAGCCTTGGGCCAAGTTGCCTGCTTGCCTTGCCTAGCCTCCTTGCTTGGTGGTTGATCTCACCATATGGTGGCTTTCGGTGCCCTCATGTCTCGCTGTTGCTAGCCTGCCCTCAGCCCTGGGTCAAGTTACAAATCTGCTTGTCTTTTGCAGAAAGAGCTTCTTGGCCTTTTGGCTAAGAACAAGTGTAAGTGATCAGAGTGGCCAATGGGGTTAAACTGAAACTTCACCTGAAGCAATTCTTTAAAGCCTTCTAGGCCTTTCAGCTAAGGAGAAACTCAAGTCAAGCCCGGGAGGGGATGTAATGCCTTATTCTGTCAACTTGGATTGAGTCCAAGATGGGATGTATAATCCTGTCTTGTCAGCTTGGGCCTGTTTTGTCCCTCATATGCAGACTCTGATTGGACTTAATTGGTTTTTTGATTAGGAATAAAGTATCAAAAACACCCAGCAAAACCTCAGCAGCCTCTGCCTCTCCCTCCTCACCTAGTTGCCGCTGTTCATTTGTTGCACGTGAATGCCTCAAGCAAACTATTCTTATGGTTTGGACCAATGTTTTCCTGCTCTTTCAGACTGGCCAATCAGATTCTACTGTTGGCTTATTAGCAAACGCAGAGTAATCAGGCTCCAATTGGCTGCCCAGTGTACTGGCTGCTGTGACCACTTCCACCCGCCCCCCCTGGGTCAGTTTGTTCAGGGCTCTGTGCCTAGGCATGGTGTGCTTCATTGTAAATCCACCCCAACCTCAGGATGTTATTAATGGGGGATTCAGCGACAGCAATGCTTTTGCTTGTCAAAGGGAGATGCTTAGACTCTGTTTTGTTGGAGATGGTTATTACCTGGCTTTTGTGTGGCACGAATGTTACTTGCCATTTATCAGCCCAAACCTCAATGTTGCTGCATTTACTCTTTAATAATGGTGAATAATGTTTCACTGTTCAAGCATAGGTGATGTCAGTAATTCACTTAATTCCCCCAAAAATTTACTGTTTGTCCATGTCGGCCATTTGGAATGACCAGGCAATCAAAGTCATTGCAATATTACTTTTCAGTTATTCTAGACAATGTCATTAATTATGCAATTATTGCAGCACACAAATCACATTGTGAACACTTTGAAGAAAGCAGATTAGAAATCAGGGCACATGAGCCCAACCCCATAATTTTCAGCTTATTAATTTTATTCCTGATGTTCAAAACTCCACGTGGAAGTTCAACATTGTAAAATTATCCTTTGTACAAAAATGGTGGTTGGAATCTTGCTGAGTGAAATGCTAACACCATTATTGGTGGATACGACTCCATTTGTTACTACCCTGACATCAGGGCTGTCCATCATTATGACTGGGTCAAAATCCTTGAATTCCCTCTCTATCAGCACTGTGGGTGTATCTACACCACATGGACTACAGTAGTTCAAGACTGCAGTTCACCACCACCTTTTCAATGGCAATTAGGGAAAGGCAATGGATGTCCTTACCTAGCTAGCAACATCCACATCCCTTTAATGAATAAAAAAACAGCCTTTTAGAATAAGTCTATTACACAAGAGATAATATATAGATTTACAGACTACAAGTCCAATAAAATGCACTCTTAATCTTGTAATTGCCTTGAATTTGATACATTTCAAAGACTGTAGAAGATTGGACAAATGATTTAGTCATAGAGGTATACAGCACAGAAAAAGGCCCTTTGGTCTATCACATCTGAGCCATTCAAAAACAAACTACCCAACTATTTCAATCCCAGCATGATTTTGTTGGTTAAAATAGCCTAAATGTAGGAACCTTCCGACCACCCTTGTTAATTGACATTGAGACACAAAAGCAATTTAGGTTTCAACTGTATTAAAAATGACAAAAAGAATCTTCAATAATCTGCTCACTTTTGATATGGTTCAAAAGTGCCATGATGTGTTCATTTAACTTTGATGAGAATCAGTTCTGTATGCTTGTTGGTGTTGTACTTAAAGCTTGGCTGAAATTACTTAAAAATACCATATAAATATTTTACAGAAGTTCAGGTTCTTTCTTATCATGCTCTGTTATTGACTCATAACACATACATACCAAACAGTATGACAATGAATGGTAACTTAAACTGTTAAATTCTTCACTACTGAGGGGTATCCTCAAGATGCCACTCCACAGACAGGCATCAGGGAACACAAGTATTTATTGCAGGTCTTACTCGTTCCACACCCCAAAGTACAATTACCCTCTCCAGCCGGTCCTCAGGCAGATTACACCACCCCCATGGTCACCTGACTCATTCTGTTAAAGGGGTTATGCCCCAACATACATAACATAAACAACAGGGTCTTTATTGAAAAATACCAGACAAACTCATCATACACGTGATATCTGCTGATCAATCCTGCTCCAACATCTATATCACATGTTAACTTTCATCACTTCCTCTGATGAAGTTTACAAAACTATTTACATATTCAGCAGTAAGCTAATCAGTATGTTAATTTAGCAATATTGCAGCAGTCACTAAAATATATTTTGGAAAAAAAGTGTTTGACAAAAATGAAACTTTTTTCCCATTTATACAATTTTTTTCCCCTCCTTTCCTGAGGTTGATGATTTGTGCTAGGGGACAGCACCTCATGTGATAATTCTTCACTTGTGATCCTAGACAGTCAGAATGAGTTTGGGACGATCACTGACAAATTGGGTACTGTTCTTTGCTGACAGTTACTAGCTAGCACAGACCAGAAGAAGGTGAAGGAAGCCATTTTCACACAAATGGTAATAGAAATTGGGAACTTTAGAAACATCTGCCCAAATGGATTGTAAAATAATTGCCACTTTAAAGGCTGGCACGAGATTTTTTTGTCAGATAGGGTTACCAAAGGATGTGGAGGGCAGGCAGCGGCTCAGTGATATTGTCGCTGGATTAGTAATTCAGGCACCCAGGGTAATATTCTGGGGACCTAGATTTGAATCCCACCATGGCAGATGGTGAAATTTGAATTCAATAAAAATCTGGAATTCAACGTCTAAAGGTGACATGAAACCATTAATTGTTATCAAAACCTGTCAGTTTCATTAATGTCCTTTAGGGAAAGAAGTCTGTCATCCTCACCTGGTCTGGCCTACATGTGACTCTAGACCCACAGCAATGTGTTTGACTCTTAAATCCCCTCAGTGATGCTTAATAAAAGCTGGCTCAGCTAGCATCCTATGAATGAATAAAGAAAAGACGGATAATTTGAAGACAAAAGAGAAAATGCTGGAAAATCTTAGCAAGTCTGACAGCATCTGTAAGAAGAGAAAAGAGCTGACATCTGGCATTCTCCTTTGGTTTTAGATTCCAACATTCGCAGTAATTTGCTTTTATCCAGGGTACTTTGAAGAGGTGGCTGAAGTAGTGGACAGGAGAATATATGTTATAAACATGGATGTTTCCTCATAAAAGGATTTTAGTTAAAAGTTGAAGCTGAGTGAACTGAAGGTGAATCATTGATTTGCATATAAAATTGGTGCAGGAGGAGACAGAGTGTAAGGGTAATGGACAGGTACTCTAAATGGGAGGATGTGATGAGTAACGTCCAGAAGGGATCTGTGTTTAGGCCTAAAATGTTCACCATGTTTATGAAAAACTCAGATGATGGGTTAGAGAACTAATGTCCAAGATTTCTGATGACAAAACGATAGGTGGCAGTTTGAAACAGTGTAAAATCACAGAGAAATATCCATAGATGAAGTAAATGGGAAAACTGGCAAATAAATTTCCGTACAGGCAAACGTGAAATCATCTACTTTGAAGCTAAAAAGTGTCAATCAGAAAACTAAATGATAAAAAGCTACAGATGGTGGAGGTCCAAAGAGACTTTAGTGTTCCAAATGTATAGATCATTAAAAAGTTATGAGCAAAATACGGTGAATACTTAAATCCTGCAGAGATCGATAACTTTCAAAAACAAATTCGAACTTCCAGTGAATAGCTGAAAGGATCACATGACAAGACTATTACTGGCATGAACAAACTAACGGCAACATTGATCTAACAATATTTCAGTAGGCAATTTGCGTTCTAAACTACAGAATTCATTTAATATTTTAAACAACTGAAAATCTCCCTGCACAGCAATTTTACTCTGTACCTTAAGAAGACATTTCAGTCTCCAGGAACAAGTTCAAAGTGGTTCTTGGCTCCTTTTCCCCTTTTTTAGCTTGATAATTTTAAATCTCCAAACTGCCTTTCACTGAGTTGGTTACTCTGGAGAAACATTCCTCAAGCCAAAGCTAAGTGAACCTTCTGACTTTGTTTAGACTCTCACAATCTTGATCTCTTCAATCCGGGTGCAAGCCCTTATATATGTTTTGCATGGTGAACAAAAGAGACTTGCTACCTGTGTCTCTAATTCTTGCAGATTGACCCTGTCAGTGAGGTTCAGTGATATTTAGGAAATATGCAATCTTAACCTTTCATTGTTTCCTATGGACTCTTCCCTTCCCAAAGCCCAAGGTAACATGAATCACATGGGTCTTGTATCTAGGTAAAATGCTAATTAGTTATCCTCTAATTCTTCAAACTCCATTCTATCTTGGAATTATAATAACAGTTTAAACTATAACTATTTATAAAGCCTAACATCTCTCAGGGATTTGGAGACTAAAAGTCTAACTAACAGCTACTCAGGTTATTATTTACACATGTGAATACTTTACACCTTCTTCCCAATAAAATAGCCTGGGTCCCCCCTTTAACAACTGGTTGCAGGTACCTTCATTCCTTGATCTTATCCTAAATTAAAGACACAATACTGAAACATAACAATCTTATAAAAACTCACATTTATAACACCTGAAATAAAAATAGAAAATGCTGCAAATACTCAAGGGATTCTGGTGAAAGTTCATCAAATGTTAACACTGTCTTACTCTTCATAAGTGCTGCCAGAATTACTCAGTAGTTGCAACATTTTCTGTTTTTATATTAAAATATCATGAAGATGTAAGATCATCAAAAGCTCGGTCAAAGTGGTAGACTTTAAAGAGCATCTTACTAATACTAAAAAGAACCCTCACGATTATTAAAATTTACCTGAGCTGTGAAAAATGAATGGGAAAAATATTCACCAACCATCAACTAATTGTTTTCTGGGATGTCACAGCTTGATTTTTCTCAGAATGAGGTTGGTCTGATTTGGAACCACAGATAGAATAGCTTTTTTAGGTAATCAGAAAGGCTAATTAAATCCTACGTATTGTATCTAGAGGATTTTTACCACTTTTCTTAAGTCATGTGACTATTACAAAACCCTGGTTAGACCACATCTGGAATACTTTGGTCAACTCTGCACACTACCCCTTTGGAAGCAGACATTTACCTTGAAAGGAGTTCAGCACAGATTTACCAAAGTGATGTCCATCCACCAAGGGTTACATTGGATGAGAGATTAAACAAAATTGAGTTCTACTCCCTGTAATTTAGAAGATTTGAAGATCTAAATGGCCTTCTGCTGTTTCTGTGTTCCTACATTCCTACATGAAGTTGATCTAATTAAGTAGCTGTAGCAGGTTTGGAGACTGAATGGCCGACTACTATTCTTATATTCCTAAAAGAGCAATCAAGATTCGAAATGTGGGGGACTTTTCTCAACCTCAGTCCAGAGACATTGAAGCCAATTGTTATGCCTTATTGTAGATCCTATTGAGATCAACAAAAGCAGCAAAAGTGCACCCCCCCATGTTACCCCCTCCACCCAGCCACCACCCCCACCCCCTCCATCCCGCCACCACCCCCACCCTGTGGCATGTTTTGCTGCAGCAGGAACAGTTCATCATTGGCCGATGGCAGAGTCTTCCAGGCCAGCTCTGTCAATGAAGTTTCCCATTGTTTGCACCTTCCACTGTTGGGGAGCACTTGGCAGGGTGGGGGGTTAACTATCAGCAGGCCTGGAAGATCCATCAGCAGGAATAGCTGGAAAATTCTACCCAATCGTGAGTTTTAATCAGCTCAATTTCACATTAAGTATTTGCTTGGTCACTTAACTAATCAGGCCTTCAATCTATAACTCATTCTAATCATACCAGAATTGAATCATAGAATCCTAGAATCCCTACAGTCCAGAAGGAGGCCATTCAGCCCATCGAGTCTGTACCAACCATATCCCACCCAAGCGCTATTCCTATAACCCCACACATTTACCCTGCTAATCCCCGACACTAGGGTTAATTTAGCATGGCCAATCCACCTAACCCACACGTTTTTGGACTGTGGAAGGAAACTGGAGCACCTGAAGGAAATCCACGCAGATACAGGGAGAAAAGGCAAATCCACTCCAAACCTGAGACCGGAATTGAACCTGGGTCCCTGGCACAGTGAGGCAGCAGTGCTAACCATTGTGCCACTGTGCCACCCACTGGGTGATTCGTGGATGAAATCAATAAAAACTTTAAATATTCTACCACCTAACAGAATATTTTCAATAAGTTCAGGAATTCAAGAGCCATTAGCTTTTGGTTTGTATTTCGGGTTGGTTGTGTTTAAACAATAAACTGTAGTTATATAGCACTTGAACATAATAAAACATCTCAAGGTGTTTCACAGAAACATCAAAGCAAAATCTGACAACAAGCCACTTAAGAAGATGTAAAGGCAAATCACCAAAAGCTTGGTCAAAGTGGTTGAGTTTAAAGAGCATCTTACTACCAAAAGAAAAGCTCAATTATTAAAACTTAACCAAGCTATAAAAACTAAATGAGAAAAATACTCACCAACCATCAACTGAAAGTCTTCTTGGATATCACATTTTAATTTTTCTCAGAACCAGGTCAGTCTGCTTTGTAACCACAGCTTGAATAATTGGTTTAGGTGCTGTTGTCTGTTTGTCTCCAACTCCTTCCCTCTCCCGCTTCTTTATGTGCTGCAGTCTGTTTGCGGATCCTCTTGTCTCTCTTGCTTTTTTAGGTGCTGCTGACTGTCTCTGTCTCCTTCTCTCTCCCATTGTTTTATCATAGAATCCTTACAGTGCAGAAGGAAGCCATTCAGCCCATCAAGCCTGCACCAACAACAATCCCACCCAGGCCCTATCCCCATAACCCCACGTTAATCTCCCTGACACTAAGGGACAATTTAGCATGGCCAATCCACCTAACCCTGCACATTTTTGGAATGTAGGAGGGAACCAGAGTACCTGGAGGAAATCCACGCAGACACATGCCAACTCCACACAGACAGTGTGCTGCTGTCTAGCTCCACCTCTTTCTCTCTTTCCAACTCCTTTTGGTTCTGTCTGTCTCCAGCTCCTTCCTCCTGCTCATTTAGATGCTCCTTTTATAAAAAAATTTTACTCCACTCTTATAGGTTACTAAACCAGAGGTGACCAGGCAGATGCAAATCCACCTTCTTGTTTGCTCCAAAAATCAAATTCATATTAAATCCAATTCATGGTTCCCACAAGAGAGACAAACAAGATCCAAGCTGACAAGATAATCTTGGGTTTGACCAGCACTTTATCTTAGCCAATAAGTTAATAAGCGACAGCTCCTTCTCTCTCCAGCTCATTTAGGTGCTGTTGTCCATCTCAGCATCCTCTCTCCCTCTCCTTTAGGAGCTATTGTCCATCTCAGCATCCTCTCTCCCACTCTTTTAGGTGCTGTTGTCTATATCAGGGTAATTCTCTCTCCCACTCCTTTAAATGCTGTTGTCTATGTCTGGATCCTCTTCTCTCCCAGTCATTTAGATGCTGTTGTTCATCTCTGGATCCTACTCTCTCCCACTCGTATGAAAGAGGAAAGAGATAGAATGGTGAAGAGATTTGGGGAGGGAATTCCAAAGCTTAGGACCGAGGCAGTTGAAGGCTGGATAGTCAATAGTGGGGCAATTAAAAATAGAAATGCTCAAGAGATTAAAAGAGTACAGGTAACTTGTAGGGGTGTGGAGCTGGGGGAGATTACAGAGATAGGGCAGAGGGGTGAGGCCATCCCTCATGTTTGGCCTATGTATGCAACAACAACAATAAACCTTGTTTCATTTTGTTACTATTGCAGAGTAAAATCCAAGTTTTCAGACGAAACGTTGGAGACTTCTTCTGGAAGCCCCCAAATGAAGAGAGCAAAGCAGAACTACCATTCTGAGGGGTAAAAAAATAAAGTTGTTAGTTATACATGCTTCAGAGGATGGTAGACTGATCGTAACATGATTATTCAGACAAGAAAGTTCTATTACTGTCTTAGGAATTAGAAAAATGTTTAAAAGAGTGTTCTAGCATCTGTAGATGCATATCAAGTTTAATTGAATACTTTGGAGATCACACATAAATGCAAAATCTGAATATGTTAATGGCAACCTATTACAATCATTACTTATTTTATAGCTGTGAATACTGTATAATTTCCAGATTTGTACATTTTCCACCAGTTAAACATTGATAATCTGCAGTCATTGAGGAAGCGCCATTTCACCCACAGAGCACCACTTTATCTGATTCACTGGGGCAGGCATCACTGCATGCCCCTACCTCTGGAGCCTGTGTGGTATACTCCATTGATAACAATTAGGAATGCCACATACAGCAGCTTGCCACACTATTTGTCACTGAGTGACACTACACAAATGAAATTTTCCCCCATTATCTTCAAACCTTGCAATGAACCTTGTGCCCTTTTTGTATTGACTCTAGCCCCTTTGTTTAAAACTGTTTTCTGATTCAAAACAGATGTAACATACTTGGATTTCCAAAGGGCATCCAATAAGTTGCCATGTAAAAAGGTAATGCGCAAGATAAGGGCTCATGAAGTTGAAAGTAGTATATTAGAATGGATGAAGGATTGGTTAACAGACAGTTAGTAGAGAGTAAGGGTGGAATTCTGCCAGCCTGCCCATAATAGCGGGCTTCATGGTAGGTAGGTGCAGAGAATCTGGTGGCAGCCAAAACATCAGAAATTCACTGGAGCAAAATTCTTCCAATGGTGTGTTGACCATCTTATTGGCAGGTGGCACAAACACCATTTACATTGATTTGCAACTCATGAATGTCAGGCCTTCCAATCTTGTGTCACGCTAACAGGAAGCCATGTCTCCTTCAAACCCGGTTGATAAAAAGTGGTGTGCACAAGCTGGCCTTCAGTTAGCCAGAGATCTTGAGGTGAGTGCCACAAAGCCTTTGTGCCACAATGCTACGCTGTTCCTGATGTGTTGTACACCACTCTGCTGGGGCAGACCAGTTCCTGCCCTCCATCTCCATGCCAAGCAGCACTGATGTTCATTAAAGGAAAGAGTTCCATTCCCTGAACATTCAACTTATGTAAGATTATCAAACCCACAGAATGCATGTTTGTGCCAGATACCCTTCCTCAGAAATCTTTGTCTTTACCCGTCAAATTGGCAGCTTGCTCCTTAAACTGGGACAGTTTCTGAACATCTGCCCTCCCTCCTCCCATGTGGGATACTATCCTCCAGTTGTGGGCGAGATTGGCCCGCATAAAGGAAGGGAATGTGATGAGAAGAGATGGGGGGAAGATTGGGAAGCATGCTTGCTGAATGCGCTGAGCACTCCCTGGTGAGAGCTGAGGGTATGACTTTATGCAGTGTGAGAAGCTGGTGATGTGAAACTGTCCCTCAGACAATCAGTGTTAATGTTTCCTCTGCAGATATTGTGTAAGACCCCTGAGCAGCGAAACCCTTTGCGTGCATGATGCCAATATGAGGGTGTGAGATCAAAGTAGCTGAAGGTTGACTTGCCCTGGCAGAATGGATGAGATCATTCATCTTCTCTCTGCATTGGATGGCCTTTCTGGGATAGCTGTTGAATGAGCTGACCTCCATTGTAACCGCCTCCCAGTCTGGCACGATGAGGTTGGTGAGCCTCCGGGAGCCATCCTCCAGGCAGAGGACACGCTGGTGCTGGCAGACTCCATGGATGAGGGCCACCAGGGAGTCATTGCTTAACCTGGGAGCAGTTTTTTCCAACAAGTTTTCTACACAAAGCTGGCCACCTGATAGTGAGTGTGTTAGGTGGCCTACGACCCCAGTAAGTGTCAATGGGGTGGATGAATCGGTGCTTCTGAGAGCTAGTTGCTCGTGCATAATTAGTGAGCTTCCAAGCATCAAATCAGGTGTGGGTTCCTGCCCTGCCACTCAGCAGGAAACACACAGAGAAACCCACCTTTACTCCAAATGGAAAATTACACCCAAAGTGTACTTGGAGTATCAAATGTTTTGTCACGTGGTTGAGGCAATAGGCTCTGCACGTGCTACGGAAAACTAAGGTCAATATTTGATGCAGGGCAAGACAAAGGATTGTGGGGCACCAGCAGATAATGGGGCGAATTATGAATTAACAGAATGGAATAAATGACTTCCATCAGTAAAACTCTATGGTGTTAAGTTCATGGCTGTAATCGATCAAGAACAAGGTTTGTTGTAGCAAAGTTAGCCTGTTGGTATAGAAGAGCATGTCCATTGGCAAATAGACAATAATGGAGTGAAATGACCAATTACAATGTGAAAGAGAAATTCAGGAGAAGATTTTTATCCCTCTCCAAGGCCTATTTTGCTGCGATGGGAAGTGGCGCACCGCTTGCTGGCAGCAGGATCTTATGCTGCCGCCATTGTCAATGGGGTTTCCTGTTGAACGTACTCCTTGCTGCTGGGAAACCCATGGCAGGGATCCGCAGTTGGCCAGACCGTAAGATCCTACCACCGTCAACAGCAGCAAGATTTTGACGACAAGGTTAAAGAAATTGGGGCAAGCAATGCATGTTAAACAGTAATTGTTAATAAGAGAGATTGGACTTATGTGTTGTTTCTCTTTGTTTAGCCATGAGCATATCAGTGGATTTACTGACACAAAAGATGAAAGAATCAAACATTCTAAAGCAAATCTTTTCTCTGGAGAATCTCATTATTTTGAAACGGATGCTACTGAAGAACATAGTGTTCAGAAGTCTGCAATGCACAAGTCAAGAAAAGTTGCTATCCGGGAGTCTGCTGAACGCCTGTCCCTGAATAAATATGTGAGTAGCAGACGAGCAAAGGAGCAGAGAGAGAGCTAAGATTTTACCTGTTAAAAACCTGTTTAAAATAAGTTTAAAGCACTTTGTTCTTTGTAGAACTGTTTAAAGCATTTATTTATTGTATTTACTGCTTTAAGAATTCTGAGGGAGTGGTTAGAAGGGATTTGTGGGCCACCAGCTTTAAATCAGCGTCAGGTTTAAAAGGAGGCCTGGTGTAGACAGCGGGCAGCGTCTGAGCGGGCAGCGGAGTGAGGGGGAAGCAGAGTGAGTTATTAGGGCTTAAGATCAAAAAGGGCTGGAGGGAAAAAAGGCCAGGTGAGTTCGTTTGAAAAAACAAGGAAAAAAAAATTTTTTCAAGACTACTACAGTGAATAATGGAGGGGCATGTGATGTGTGGTTTCTGTATGATGTGGGAACTGGTGGACTCCAGGGTCCATCCCAGTGACCATGTCTGTAGTAAGTGCAGGTTGCTGGAGGAGCTCCAGCTCAAGGTGGATGAGCTGACATCTGAGCTACAGACACTGAGGCTCATCAAGGGGAGAGAGGATGCCATTGTCAATGGGGTGCAAGTGACATCCACCCCCCCCTAGACTGGCTAACTCTAAGGGTCAGGGTCAAGAGGGGGCTGCTGGGAGGAGGAAGGGGGGTGAGGAGCGGAGGCCTCAGCCTCTTAATCTGCAAAACAGGTTTGAGGTTCTTGCTTCCAGTCTGAACGAGAACGAGGCAGGTGAGGTTAGTGAGCAAACTGCACACGGTACAGTGATGCAGCAGGACATAGGCAAAGAGAAAGGGAAAAGGAACGTAGTAGTGATTGGGGATAGTGGGGTGAAGGGTATTGACACTGTCCTTTGTCACAATGACAAAGTGCACAGAAGGGTGTGTTGTCTGCCTGGTGCTCGGGTCCGGGATGTCGCAGCTGGGCTGCAGAGGAACCTGGAGTGGGAGGGTGAGAATCCGGTCGTTGTGGTATATGTGGGTGCCGGCGACGTAAGCAAAATGCAGACTGAGGATCTGGGGATGGAGTATGAAAAGCTGGGAATGGAATTAAAAAGTAGAACCAACAAGGTGGTTATCTCTGGGCTACTGCCTGAACCGAGTGCAGACGGGTGTAGGGTTGACAGGATTAAGGAAGTGAATGGGTGGCTCAGGGATTGGTGTGGGAGGAATGGGTTTGAATTTATGGGGCATTGGCACCAGTATTGGGGTAGGTGGGACCTGTTTGGGCGGGATGGGGTTGGTCTGAACCGTGCTGGGACCAGAGTCCTGGCAAATCGAGTAAAGAGGACTGTAGACAGGGCTTTAAACTAATTTGGGGGGGGAGGGTGCGAGGGTAGGTGATGTTACGAGGTCTAAAGTTAAGGAGAAGGTACAGGTAAGGGAAGAGGCCGAGGGTTTCCCAATAATAGAGGGAGTGGGGGCGTGAGTATGGTTGGTGGCGTTACGGCAAATAGGGTCCAGGTGAAGGCTGGGATGAAAGCGCTTTATCTGAATGCACGAAGCATTCGGAATAAAGTGGATGTGCTGGTGGCGCAGATCGACACAAATGGATACGATCTGGTGGCCATTACAGAGACGTGGCTGCAGGGTGACAGGGACTGGGAGCTGAATGTACAGGGCTATCAAGTGTTTAGGAAGGATAGGCAGGAGGGAAAAGGGGGGGGGGCGTAGCTCTGCTGATTAAGGATAGCATCACGATGGTAGCAAGGGATGATATTGGAGCCAAGGAGCAGAACATGGAATCGTTGTGGGTAGAGATTAGGAACAGCAAAGGGAGGAAGACGCTGGTGGGTGTCGTCTATAGGCCCCTGAATAATGATCTGGAAGTGGGGCAGGCTGTTAACGTGCAAATAAGTGCGGCGTGCAGGAATGGGACGGCCATAGTTATGGGGGATTTCAATCTGCATATTGATTGGTCGACCCATGTTGGACACGGTGGGCTCGAGGAGGAGTTCTTGGAATGCTGCCGGGATAGTTTCCTGGAACAGTGTGTGTTGGAGCCGACGAGGGAGCGAGCTATCTTGGATCTGGTGCTATGTAATGAGGTGGGTAGAATTAGGGACCTTGCGGTGAAGGATCCTCTTGGGGAAAGTGATCATTGTATGGTGGAGTTTCTGGTGCAGATGGAGGAGGAGAAAGTGGGTTCCCGGACTCGCGTACTTTGTTTGAATAGAGGGGAGTACGGTAGGATGAGAGAAGAATTGGCGAATGTGGACTGGGGGAGCGCGTTGGAGGGAGGGTCTGCTGAGGAGCAGTGGAGGATCTTTAAGGAGATCTTTCTTGGTGCTCAGCGGAAATTTATTCCGATGGTCAAAAAGGACCGTAGGAGGAGAGGTAATAAGCCATGGATAACGAAGGAGGTGAAGGAAAGTGTAAAATTAAAAGCGGAGGAATTTAGAGTAGCTAAGAGTAGTGGGCGAGAAGAGGATTGGGAGAGGTTTAAATGTCAACAAAGATTGACAAAGAAGTTGATAAAGAAGGGTAGGAGAAACTATGAAGCTGGGCTAGCGCTTAATATAAAAAAGGATAGCAAGAGTTTTTAGAAATATATAAAAAGGAAGAGGCTGGCTAGGGTGAACGTTGGTCCTTTAGAGGATGAGAAAGGGGACCTAGTGGTAGGGGATGGGGATATGGCTAAGGTATTGAATAACTTTTTTGTTTCTGTCTTCACGGAGGAGGACGTGAATAATTTGCCGGGTGTTAGCGATGGAAAGGTGGTAGGTCTGGAGGGTCTTAATGACATTACTGTTACTAGAGAGGCGGTGCTCGACAGACTGGAGGGGCTGATTGTGGACAAGTCCCCAGGACCGGATGGAATGCATCCGAGGGTTCTGAAAGAAATGGCGGAGGTTATAGTGGATGCCTTGGTGGTTATTTTCCAGACGTCGCTGGATTCCGGGGAAGTGCCGGATGATTGGAAAACGGCTAATGTTACGCCGTTGTTTAAGAAGGGTGCCAGGCAAAAGGCGGGGAATTATATGCCGGTTAGTTTAACGTCTGTGGTAGGTAAAATGTTAGAATCTGTCATTAAGGAGGAAATTGCGAGGCATCTCAAAGGGAATTGCTTGATAGAGCAGACGCAGCACGGTTTCATTAAAGGGAAGTCGTGTCTGACAAATTTACTGGAGTTCTATGAGGATGTGTCTAGGGCAGTGGATAGAGGAGAGCCGGTGGATGTGGTCTTTCTAGATTTTCAGAAGGCGTTTGACAAAGTACCTCACAAGAGGTTATTGCAGAAGGTCGAGGGACATGGAGTTGGGGGTAGGGTGTTAGCGTGGATAGAGGATTGGTTGTCAAATAGGAGGCAGAGAGTGGGGGTCAACGGGTGCTATTCGGATTGGCGGATGGTGACTAGTGGAGTGCCCCAGGGGTCGGTGCTGGGGCCTCAGCTTTTTACCATTTATATAGATGATCTGGAGGAGGGAACTGAGTGTAAGGTGTCGAAACTTGCTGATGACACCAAGATTGGGGGAACAGCAAATTGTGCGGAGGGTGTGGAGAGGATCTAGATAGGCTGGGCGAATGGGCCAGGAAATGGCAAATGGAATTTAATGTTGGCAAGTGTGAGGTGGTCCACTTTGGTAGGAATAATGGTAGGAAGGATTATTACTTACGTGGCGAAAAACTGCAGCAGGCGACGGTGCAGAGGGACCTAGGGGTCCTTGTGCATGAGCCGCAAAAACCCAGCTTGCAGGTGCAGCAGGTGGTCAGGAAGGCGAATGGGATGCTGGCCTTCATCGCGAGGGGGATTGAATATAAAAGTAGGGAGGTCTTGCTGCAGCTGTATAGGGCATTGGTGAGGCCGCAGCTGGAGTACTGTGTGCAGTTTTGGGCGCCGCACCTGCGCAAAGATATTTTGGCCTTGGAGGGAATGCAGAGGAGGTTTACTAGGCTGATACCGGAGTTGAGGGGGTTGAGCTATGAGGAGAGGCTGAATAAACTAGGCTTGTACTCGTTAGAGTTTAGAAGAATGAGGGGAGATCTCATTGAGACGTATAAGATGATGAATGGGATGGATAGGATAGAGGTGGAGAGACTCTTCCCGCTCAAAAAAGACAGTAGGACTAGGGGGCACAGCCTCAAGATAAAGGGGGGGCGGTTTAGAACGGAGTTGAGGAGGAACTTCTTCACTCAAAGGGTGGTGAATCTCTGGAATTCTCTGCCCGTTGAAGTGGTGGAGGCTGCCTCGCTAAATATTTTTAAGATGCGGGTTGATGGGTTTTTGATAAGAGAGGGGATTAAGGGTTATGGGGAGAGGGCGGGAATGTGGAACTGAGCCACGACAGATCAGCCATGATCTTATTGAATGGCGGTGCAGGCTCGAAGGGCTAGATGGCCTACTCCTGCTCCTATTTCTTATGTTCTTATGTTCAAACAGTGGGCACCAGTATCTGAGCTAGTGTCAGCAAAAAAAAAATCAGTTTGCTTCAGTGAAAGGCATAAGAATGTGAAAGAGTTTTTAGTAGCAGGAAGAATTTAGATAAACAAACCCATCTGCTTGTGAAAGGTCAGCCCATTTTCTCCCCATATCCCACAATCCCTTTTAAGGAAGTGCATGTAGTTGCCTGTGCAACCCATGAAGAACAGAAGGTTGATAATCTTTGCTGGAAATTATTCCTCAGTTCTACAGCTATTGGTCAAAGTGTTTTGCTCTAATTGCTTGTTGCTCTAATTCTCTAATTTGTAAGTGCTTTGAGATATTGATTTTCTCCCCCTTTCCTGCCCTCTTCCATTTTTGAAGAGCAGTAAGCTCCCCTAACCTCAGCATCGAGAAGCATGGGAAGTTTTACCTCCTGGGACCCCATCTGCCTGTCTTTGATTAAAACTTGCAGGAAACGACAGATAGCAGTTGGAATGTCACATGGTGGAATGCGTGAGAATATAAGAATGACCGCCAGCAATGAACAAAGAGTGGAGGTTTTGGAAGGGTCTTGTAAAGTTGAATGAGTTGTGTGGGAAAGCACAATTAAAGACATATGGTAGTAATGAGATAATCTGTCATGAATGATGCTTTTCATTATTATGTAGTATGTACATATGTACAAAGCAATAAATGGGGAATAATAACAAGCAACAGATTAAGGCGTTGCAGTTAGAAACTGTAGAAACCATGAAGGAGCGAATGCAACTTTTTGTTACTGTCTCAGTGTGTAGTGACAAGATAGCTTCTGGCTCTACACTTTGTAATTTGAGCTGAATTTTTCCAATACATTTAAAAACTGGTGGAGGCAGCATTAAGTTTCTGAACTTAATGCCCTTGGTCCATTGAATATGTCCTTTGCATCTTTATTTTAGAACATTGGAATTACATAGCCCCTTTAAGCAGTGTGCATTATTTTTTGGCACAACGTTCTTTTCCTGTTAGCAGGCAACAGTCATTTATATTTACATAGCACCTTTAGAATGACAAAACATCCCATTGCTTTCATTTGTTCAACATCGGGCCAAAGCAGAAATAAGAGTTTAATTTAGAGAACTGAAATCTTGGCCAAACGGATTGGTTTAAGGTTGCTTTTAAAAGTGTAACAAGGGAAGAGCATTGCGAGGGAAGTGGCAGTTAGTGCTAGAGTGTTGCGATTGCCACCTGAGGTAACACAATTAAAAGGGGGTAACTTAACCAAGCAGGAATGGAAGCATGGAGGGTGCAAGCTGGGACATTGGACTGGAAGAGGTCAAAGAGGCAGGATGAAGTTTTGAAGTTTGCAAAACCGAGGAAAATTTAGCAAAGATGCAGGGGAGATAGGAGAGGTGGGTCACAAGATGGATAGCAGAGTTCTAGATGTATTAGCATTTATGGAATTTGGAGGAATGAAAAGCAGGTCATTGAATTTAGTCCTGAAGTCCAAAGGCATTAATAAGAGCTGGGTCAGGTATTGACGTATTTGGTAGAAATAGCCAGTTTTGCATGACTGTGGAATTTGAAATTCAGCTCAGGGTTAAGCACCATACTGAGATCAAACAACTTTGAGGCAGTTTTGATTGAGAAGAAGGTCAGACTCAGGATGTGAGGCACAGAATCAAAAACACCAAAGATGGCTTTGGTCTCTAATGTTGAGCTGTAGGAAGTTCTGCCTTATCCATGAATTGGTCTTAGATGGGTAGTCAAATAGCAGAGTACCAGTCAATGAATCCAGGTAATAGTAAAGCTGTCAACAGTTGACATGATGGCTAAAGGGGGAGGCAAATGACTGAAGGGCAACATAGAAGGAGACTTGTGGATGAAACACTGGTGAATTCACATGGGTATTAAAAAGAAGACATTGCAGAAGATTTGCTGGATGCAACGGAAAAGGTAGAAATAAAACCATGTGTAGACAGTGCCAGGAAAGGACAGAGGACTGGTGGATGATAATGATATAGTCTACTTTACAGAGTGTTGCAGAGGAGTGAGTAGGATGGTGATTGGTTGTGCTCTATAGGACGGCATGGTGGCACACTGGTGAGCCACTGCTGGGACCTGGGTTCAATTCCCAGTTTGGGTCACTGTCCGTGTGGAGTTTGCATGTCTTCCCTGTATCTGCATGAATTTCCTCTGAGTGGTCCAGTTTCCTCCTCCAGTCCGAAAGGCGTGCTGGTTAGGTCCATTGGCCATGCCAAATTCTCCCTCAGTGTACCCTAACAGATGGTGGAGTGTGGTGACTAGGCGAATTTCACAGTAACTTCATTGTAGTGTTAATGTAAGCCTACTTGTGACTAACAAATAAACTTTACTCAATTGCACATAACATTATAATGTCTTTAACTGGGGTGGTGTGGGTGCCAAAACTAATTGGAGCCAGACTGAAGTTATTTGATGAGGAAGCAGTGGGGTGGGGAGTACTCAGCTAGGTAGTCTTTAGAGAGGAAGAAAAGGCTGTCTATGGACCGGATGGAGATGCCGGTGTTGGACTGGGGTAAACACAGTAAGAAGTCTCACAAAGTCTGTTTTGAGACTTCTTATGATGGACTGGACACAGGGATGGAGGATAGATCTTTCTCTGAGCAGTTCCAATAGGGAGAGGAATCTCTTAAGAATGATTGACTACATTAAGGAGAGTAGTCTTTATAGAAACAGGTCTTTCAAAAGACTTTTTCTGATGCAATGAAGGGGTTCAAATCAATGGAAATATTTCTTGCGTCGGCATAAAATGGACACTATAAGTATGTAAATGATGTGGGTAACCACTGACTCCATGAAACTGCTACTAACCATAAAATTTAGCACAAGGTCAAAGGTACATTGTTGCTGGGGATAATGGATGCTGTGGGTATTAGGGGTGTGGAGTTTAGACCTTTTGATCACCCCACTTAAGTCCTAGAAGGTTTCCCTGGAAATTCATCCACTTCCTGTCGCTATAAACAGTGACACTGATCATGTACAGTTGATAAGAGGATTCACTATACCTTTTTTGTGAAATATTAAATGATGCTGACAAGATTGGGCCCAGCATTTCAAGGGCCTCCAAACCAGAAGGATGGAAAGCAAACCCCTTTTCCCATCAGCTCTGTAGCAGAACCTATGATCACTATCATTACGTTACAAGAGGTTAAGTGCAAAAGCAGTGCTCAATTTTGTAGTCATAAGCTCAACTGCCCACCACAATAAAATTTGAAGCTGAAGCTGCATAAATTTGATAAAGATAAAATGGTGAAATATAAAAATGAGGATTGGCCAAGATTGGTGCCAAGGCGCTAGTGTGTCTGTTTGCACGGATGGACCACATAAATCACCAACTTTTCATTAGAAATATGAATCATTCATTCTCCATGTTGGCATCACAATGGTTGGGATTTTCTGGCCTCCCCGGTGGCATGTTTTTTGATGCCAGAGGCAATTCGCCATTGGCCGCCAGTGGGATCTTCCAGTCCAGTCCTGCCAATGTCAGTGGCCATTTGTGTTGCTTGCTGGCTGTGCTGCTGGGGAGCCTCCTGCCAGGGGTTGGCAGGGGAGGGGCTGGGGGGGTTGGCGGTCGGAAAATCAGCCAATATTTTTGAAAAGACCAGTCAGTTGTACTGCCACAGTAATGAGATCTACAGAGCTGCACACTTATTGGGTTTGCTCATTTTCTTGCAACCACTGCTTAGGCCGCATCACACCAAAGAAAATCTGAGACAAGCACATCTTCTGAGGGTAGCCCATTTCCCTGAAGGTTCCAGAACAGGCGTTATGTCAATCAGTTATATATGGAAGGGTCCTAACATCTATTTTAAATAGCCTGCCCAGTTATCCAAACAATCAGTTATGGAAAAATCCCTGCTGACTGAGAACAGACAGAGTATTTCAACTCGCCCAGTTTGACAGCCCACCTGCTGCAAGGAGGGTTAAAATACCCTACATTGACTCACTGTCAGAACACTTGCAGCATGACATTGTGCACTTATCTACAGACTACTGAAGATGTCTACATCCTTTTCCATAAAGAGCTTGAAGAATAATGACTTTTCTTAATTGCATGTGCTTATATTTTCTTTCCGAATGCAAGTTTGCAGATTTTTTCTGATTAATCTGTAAAAAAAAGTACAAAAGTTAAATGATAGTGTTGCTAATGCTGACATTTTTGCATTGGATCAGCCTCATGTTCTTCTGCGTCTCACCTCAGATCTACGATACTCAAGAATATCACAGAAGATTGAGGGAGGATAGCCTGCTTCGTGTGCCTGAGTTTATAATCAAGCCAAGATCACACACTGTCTGGGAGAAGCAGAATGTGAAGTTACACTGTACTGTCTCAGGTTGGCCTGTGCCTCGGGTTACATGGTAAAGAAACACCTCTATTTCATTCAGACCATATATCACCTCTCCCACGACATCCCTGTTTGTTTACCAAAGTTAGATAAAATTCTACCTATTTAGAGGAAGTCAAACAGCAGTCAGCTCTACCTTGTCTTTCTTAATATGTTCCTGAGGTAATATGGATTTAAAAGTTGAGCTACAGGCTAAACACTGTAAAGTGCAAGTATATTGCTGTTCTATTTAATCTGTGATACAGGAAGAAACATCATTGGTTGGAGGGTCAGAATCAGATGGACATAGATCCCAGAATCTTAGAAAGTGACTGCTCAGAAGGAGGCCATTCAGCCGATTATGCCTGTGCAGGCACGCTGACAGAACGTTTGGACTTACCTCCCCGTGCCCACTTTTTGTTCATTAGCCTGTAATTTCTGTATGCTTAAGTGTCCATCCAGTGGGGCAATAGGTGCTTGCCTTGTCAGCAATACCCACTTCTGTGAATAAATAATAAAAACTGCTGTTTAAAACTATTTGTGGGACATTTCCAGATAGAGGGACCCAGGTCACAACAATTCTCTGAATGGGAAAAAATTCTCCTGTTCTCCCATCCAGATCCTTTGTCAATGGTTCTGAATCTTTGGTCTCAATTATTGACCCACTTGCTAGATGGAATATATTTTCTCTATAAAAACCTCTCACTATCTTGGAAACCTTTATTAGTTTACCTCTTAATTTATCAAGAAAATAATTTAAACGTCTTCTAACTCTAGTCCCTCCTCCTCTGTGATTTGCAATGTTGTTCATGAAGAGTTAATGCGGGGATCCATTATTCTTCACATTTTTAATAAATAAACTAGATTTGCATTTGAACAGTAGCATTGTCAAGTTTGCAGATGATCTGTAACTTTGAGAGATGGTAAACAGTAATGAGGATAGTTACAATCTTGACAGTGACAGCATGGCAAACTGGGCAGAAATAAGGCAGGTGTGACATGATGCGGATTGAGAGCACTAACACTGAAAGATAGTGTACTATATAAATGACAGAATTTTCAAAAATGTGGATGAGCAGAGAGACTTCGGTATCCAAATCCACAAAGGTGGTAGGGCATTTTGATAAGGTGATTATAAAATATATATATCACTCAAGTAAATGCCTGGCCTTATGTTTGTTATTCTTTCATGGGAATGTGGGCATCGCTTGGGCAGCATTTATTGCTCATCACTGATTGCCCTTGAGTAGATGGTGGTGAGCTGCCTTCTTGAACCATTGCAGTCCATGTGGTGTAGGTCCACCCACTGTGCTGTTGGGGAGACAACCAGGACGAAGCAGCCGCTTGATTGGCATCCCATCCACAAACATTCACCCCCTTCATCACCAATGCACAATGGCAGCAGTGTATACCATCTAGACGAGACACTGCAACAACTCATCAAGGCTCTTCAGGAAGCATCTTCCAAATCCATAACTACTACCATCTAGAAGGACAAGGGCAGCAGACACTTCCTGGGAATTCCCTTCCAATTAACTCACCATCCTGACTTGGAAATATATCGCTGTTGCTTCACTGTGGCTGGGTCAAAATCCTGAAACTCAGGTGTACCTACACCACATGGACTGCAGTAGTTCAAGAAGGCAGCTCACTATCACCTTCTCAAGGGCAATTAGTGATGAGCAATAAATACTGACCTAGCAATGCCCACATTCCTCTGAAAGAATAACAAACATACGGCGAAGAGTTTACCTTTCTGCCATTGTGTCTCTATTGTTGCCTGCTTTTCTCTATGCTCTCTTTGACTGGATAAAATGAGCCCTATTTTACCATTGCGCCGCGCCCATTTTCGGGCTCAAAAACATGGTAAAGTTGGGTGTGAGGCCTTTAACGCGATCCATGCTCACGTCCATGCAGATGGCCACTTTACTGAAACTGGGGAATAGTCACGATCCGATTTGTACCTTCAACCGGTGCAACGGCAATTTAAATGCATTTGCATGCATTTAAATCGAATTAATGAACTGCCCGCCCATCTTTATCAGCATTTCCCCCTTTACCATCACGTTCGCCAATCCGGAATCACGCCAAAAAGAACATGCTGAATAAAAGTCTGAATCGGGCGGTCCAGCTGCTGAAGAGGCGAGTTCAGAGCTTACAACGGCTCTCTCACTTAGATCAGTGGTGGGAGTGGGAGGGGGGGAGACAGCCTCGATCATTCTCTGCTTGGGGGGGTGGAGGGGAGTGAGGCCACATTGTTCTCTGGGGGAGGGAGATTTGTACAGTTTACTTGCATATGTAATGTTCGTGACTGGAAAAAGTGTCAGTGTCAAGCAGTAGTGATATTTACCATCTTTACATTTAACTCCATTTTTGTTTTTAACACTCAGGTACAAAAACAATGTGACCATCAATGTCCACACTGATCCTGGGAAATATGTCATCGACAGTAAATTTGGAGTTCATTCTTTGGAAATTAACAAGTGAGAAGCTATTTTCTTTCTTCAATCTCATAGTTGGTGTTAAAAAAGGAAATATTGTCAATGATTCAGTAACTAATGGAGGTGGAAAGTTATACCTAACAGGAGTCCATTGGCAGTCAGTTGTTTTGCTCAGAGCCCTGACATTTATTAAATTCCTAATGGACACAATTAACTGGGATAGGTGGAGTGAGATAATCAATTTTTCTCTTTCTTTCCTACCTTTCTCAATCGCACATATCAAAGAGTGGGCCAGAACTTGCTGTAGCCGTGTATTTAAGAGTGAGTGGGATTCTCTGGCATCCCCACAGCATCTTGCTCATGGTAGGAGGTGATTTGGGATTTCCCATAGATTCCGCCCCACATAGCCAGGAAACCCATGACGAGGTGCGCCATCGGCAGGACCAGAAGATCCTGCCAGCATGAACAGCCGAAAATTCCGGCCATTACCTGTCATTACCTTTCCTGACCTTTCAGCTCATAACATCTTTGTCCACAAAGTTGCTGAAGGTAGGAACTGATAGCTATTCAGCAAGGGCATGCACGTACAGAGAAAACAAAATCCCCTTAACCTCTGAGATTTGACAACTGTGAACTAAACGGAAGGACAACTATGAAAATGGATGAAATAAAATGAATTAATTCAATATCAAATCAGGTGCAGAAAAATAATGGGAAAGAAAGATTTGATTGATCGAGAGAGAGAAAAGTGAAAAAAAGAAAAGAAACAAACTAAAAATTGACTTTTTAAAAATCTCCCCAAGATATTCAAAACTTAAAAGAATAAGACTCCAAACTTGCAACAATTCATTTTCAATGCTGAAGAAGTTGATTGGCAGCAATTTACATTTATTGTGTCAATAAATGTATTCTTATATAGCCTTAAATATATAAATATAAATATATCTACCACACATACAGTAACTATATGATATTCAATGCATGTTGATGCTGAAGTTTGTGAAAACAACATATTTGCAAATGGTGGAGTGGTGTAGATCATCCAGCAACATTTGAATATTTGCGTTTAATCGTGCGTCTGCTCCTTACCTGATGTTGCTGTCTCACCTTCCCATCAATAATGGTCAATGACATTTGGTCTCACCGTTAATTTGACAGCAAACACTGGCGGTTGTAAATTTGATAAGCTGTTAGTGAAACTGTGAATGGCGCAAATGCTGAGCTTGGATTTCACGTTACAGTAAAACTGACTGTTGTACTGTTATGATTAGCTGCTGAATTTGGCCAGCTGTACAGCTGATGCGTTCACCTGCTTTCCAGGCTGAACACAGGACATTTTCCAAATTGTTACCTGTGATGAGTTGTGCATGCCAGTTGTGCATGTGCATGCCACAAATGCACATCAGAAAATAGTGGGGCATTTTCCTGGCAGACAAGGCACCTGACTGAGTACAAGCATTTGTAAGATCAAGAAAAAAAATCTGGGTGGATCAATGCCACCGAATAAGAGAAAAGTTTTAGAATTTGTCGCTAAATTGAAGGCAAAATACAACAGTTAGATTCACAACCAGAATACAATGCGACACAAGTTGAATATTCAGGTTGCCATGTTGCTTGCATGCTATTAAGACTTAATTCTTTTTAATTTTTTATTATAAAGTTATGTTACAAGTTATTGTCAATTATGACTTGAACCAGTAATAACTATGACCTTGTAATTACTCTACATGAATATGAATGCCATACACTTAATGCATATAGTTTTTTTCAACACTCACAAACTGTTCTATTAAAATTCCTGTGTTAAACGAGTGGACAAAATAAATTCAGCCTAATGCCTTAAGGCATTGTACCATAATGTTAGTAATTATAATTTTCAGGCTTTGTGTGTTTTCCTTTCTACTTTAAAATTTTCTATAGGTTTAAGGATTAGTTTGATAAAATTAATAATCATTATCTTTAAGAGATTTTAGACCATTAAATGACAATCCAGAATAGTTTGATAGCTTAATTTAGGTATGACAAATAAAGAAGAGGGAAATAGAAGGCAGGCACTGGAATGTGCAGAATGTGTAGAGGGACTTAGAAAAAATCTTTCTTTAGAATAAAAGGAAGTGTTACATTTGGTATAAATGAAATTTGGATAAAATTAGGTTATTTGTTCCTTTTCGAAGAATTTGCATGTACATTACATATTTCAGTACTCCCTATTGAAAACATAGAAAGAAACAGAAAGATTTATGGTGGAAGGAGACCAATTGGCCCATCATTGGAATGCTGGCTGAGTAAGAGCTACAGTAAGAAGTCTCACAACACCAGGTTAAAGTCCAACAGGTGTATTTGGTAGCAAACACCACTAGCTTTCGGGGCTCTGCCCCTTCGTCAGGGGAGCATCTCCACATCATGAATAAGAGCTATCCAGACAAACCCTACCTTTCAGCACTTGGTCAGTAGCCCAGTAGGTTGCAGAGCCTCAAGTGTATATCCAGGCATGTTTTCTAAATGCATTAATGGTTTCTGTCTCCACCACCTTTTGAGGCAGTGAGTTCCAGGTCCCTACCACCTTCTGGGTGAAACAAATACTCCTCAGCTCCACTCTAATCTTTCCATTAATTACTTTAAATTTATGCACCCTGGTTAATGCCCTTTCAGCTAATGAAAATGGATCCGTTCCATCCCATCTATTCTATCAGACATCTCAATTTTGTACACCTTAATTAAATATTCCCTTAACCTCATCAGTTCCAAACAAAACAATCTCAGCCTATCCAATCTTTCCTCTTGGCTAGATTCCTCCTTTTCTGGCAACATTCTCATAATTCCATTTTGTACTCTCCCGACAATGATCACATCCATACTGTAATCCAGTAACCAGTACACAATACTCAAGCTGCAATCTAACTAGTATTTTATGTTGCTCTTATTTTCCAAGTCTTGGTCAGTAAATGAAAATATCCAGTATACTTGACTACCTTATCTACCTATCCTGCTACCATCAGGGGTTCTGTAGGTTCTCTGTTCCTGTCCACTTTAGAATCCTACCATTTATGGTGTATTCTTTTGTATTGCTTGCCCTCCCTAAATATATTATTGCACACTTTTCTGGATTTGCCAGTTTGGATTCATAGAATTCATAGAGTTCTTGCAGTGCAGAAGGAGGCTGTTTGGCCCATCCAGACCTGATTCCCATAACCCCATGTATTTACCCCGCTATTCCCCGTGACAGTAAAGGACAATTTAACATGGCCAGGCAACCTAACCTGCACATCTTTGGACTGTGGGAGGAACCAGAGTACCCGGAGGAAGCCCAGACACAGGGAGAAAGTGCAAACTCCACACAGACAGTCACCCAAGGCTGGAATTGAATCTGTGTCCCTGGTGCTGTGAGGCAGCAGTGCTAACCACTGTGCCACCTGTCCATCCGACGGGTTCACTGCTATCTTCCAGCAGTCTACAACATTCCCCTTTACTGTCAACCACATGATCAATTTTCATATCACCGACAAACTGCTTAATTATGCTCCCTGCATTCAAGTCTAAGGGGTGATCTTACCAGCTTGTTCTGTCGGTCGATCTGCATGGCAGGCTGGTAAAATTGAGTGAGAGGCAAAAAATTGGGTTTGCGCCTGGTTTTTTGCCTCTCGCAATCTTACCAAAACTGATTTCCCACTGAAATGGGCTGCTTGTCCAAAAAGGGCACAAAGCTGATTCAATATTCATAATATCATCTAAACATAATAAGTGAGACCCAGGCACTATCAGCCGGGATCACTTGTACTTACCCTTGAGGTCCTCACCCAACAACAGGGATCAGGCATGATGGCCTCACCAGTAGGGTTGTAGGCCATTGAAAGCACCCGGGTGGACAGGGACAGGGTCAGGCAGTGCCTCTTGGGGTTGATTAGGCTGGGTCAGCAGTCAGGGGGGTGTGGGGGTGATCACTGGGGTGACAATCAGCAGGGAGACTGGAGGGGATGATGTCCATCAGGATGGGGGAGTGGAAGTGGTGGAATGGGGAGTGACAGGAGATCTTCCAGTGCATTGCAAGATTGAGGTGCTGTGCAGTGGTGCCCGTAGACCTTAACAGCCGGCGTCCTGGTGAGATTAGGCTCCGCCTCCTCCCCTGCTGGGAAGAATCACATCCTGGCTCATTTTTGTCTTTAAGTGCTGTACGATTGCTACTGGAAGCTAGCCCAAAAATTGGCATGATTTCTTCCCCAGAAGACCATAAGACCATAAGACATAGGAGCAGAATTAAGCCACCAGCCCATTGAGTCTGCTCCGCCATTCAATCATGGCTGATATTTTTCTCATCCCTATTCTCCTGCCTTTTCCCCATGACCCCTGATCCCCTTATTAATCAAGAACGTATCTATCTCTGTCTTAAATATATTCAATGACCTGGCCTCCACAGCCTTCTGCGGCAAAGAGTTCCACAGATTCACCACTCTGGCTAAAGAAGTTCCTCCTCGTCTCTGTTTTAAAGGATCGTCCCTTCAGCTTGAGGTTGTGCCCTCTGGTTCTAGTTTTTCCTACTAGTGGAAACTAGTAGGAAACCGTCCTCATGATTGTTCAGCACTTTTTTTGGTAAGGTCATCCCCTGAATCTTTGACCTATACCATGAACATCAAGGGGACCGAACGTGAGCCCTGCATTACCCCCCCGGAAACAGCCAACCAGTCACTTAAACAGCCATCCACCATAACTCTTGCTTCCTGCCCCTGGGGCAATTTTAGATCCAATTTGCTGCCCTTTGGTCCCATGAGTATTTAATTTATTGACCTGTCTGTCATGTGGGACCCTGTTAAATGGCAAGCTAAAATCCATGTAGATCACACTAAATATGCCACCCTCCTTGTTACTTCCTCAAAACATTCAAATAAGTTAGTCAGACCTGAGCTTCCCTAAACAAATCAATGCTGATTGTCCATGATTAACTCACGATTCCCTAAAGAACAATTTATAGATTCATAGAATCCCTACAGTGCAGAAGGAGGCCATTTGACCCACCGAGTCAGCACCGACCACAATCCCACCCAAACCCTATTACAGTAGCCCCACACTTTTACCCTGCTAATCCCCTCAACACTACAGTCAATTTAGCATGACCAAGCAACCTAACCCGCACACCTTTGAACTGTGGGAGGAAACCAGAGCACCTGGAGGAAACCCACGCAGACATAAGAACATAAGAACATAAGAAATAGGAGCAGGAGTAGGCCATCTAGCCCTTCGAGCCTGCCCCGCCATTCAATAAGATCATGGCTGATCTGTTGTGGCTCAGTTCCACTTTCCCGCCCTCTCCCCATAACCCTTAATCCCCTCTCTTATCAAGAACCCATCAACCCGCTTCTTAAAAATATTTAGCGAGGCAGCCTCCACCACTTCAACGGGCAGAGAATTCCAGAGATTCACCACCCTTTGAGTGAAGAAGTTCCTCCTCAACTCCGTTCTAAACCGCCTCCCCTTTATCTTGAGGCTGTGCCCCCTAGTCCTACTGTCTTTTTTGAGCGGGAAGAGTCTCTCCACCTCTATCCTATCCATCCCATTCATCATCTTATACGTCTCAATGAGATCTCCCCTCATTCTTCTAAACTCTAACGAGTACATGGGGAGAATGTGCAAAATCCACATAGACAGTGACCCGACGCTGGAATTGAACCCGGGTCCCTGGTGCCATGAGACTGCAGTACTAACCACTGTGCCACCATGGCGGTTTACAACGGAGTTGAGGAGGAACTTCTTCACTCAAAGGGTGGTGAATCTCTGGAATTCTCTGCCCGTTGAAGTGGTGGAGGCTGCTTCACTAAATATTTTTAAGACGCGGGTTGATGGGTTTTTGATAGGAGAAGGGATTAAGGGTTATGGGGAGAGGGTGGGAAAGTGGAACTGAGCAGCGACAGATCAGCCATGATCTTATTGAATGGCGGGGCAGGCTCGAAGGGCTGGATGGCCTACTCCTGCTCCTATTTCTTATGTTCTTATGTTCTTATGCCTTATACTGTCCTCAGAATTTTTTCCAATAATTTGTTCACCACCAAGGTTAGGCTGACTGGTCTGTAATTTTTCAAGTTATCCCTTCCTCCCTTTGTAAACAACAGTATAAATGTTGGTTGTCCTCTATTCCCACAGTGACACACTTGTGGCCACAGAGAAATGCAAAACCATGGTCAGAACCTTTGCTATTTCTTTCCTTGTTTCCCTTAGAAGGCCTGAGATACATTTCATTTGGATCTGGTTATTTGATCACTTTCTAGAATGCTAACCACCTTAATATTCCCACTCTCACTTTGTTTGCCCATCCAATTTTTCACAGTCCTACGTAACTGTTTCATCCCTCTCTTTTGTGGAAACAGTTACAACAGATTCATTAAAAGCCATGCCCAAGTCTTGCACTTCCACATGAATGACCTCTTTGATCTCTAATCAACCATACTCTCACTCTTGTTCTTTATGTATTTTTAAAACATGGGATGGGATTTTCTATCCTGGAGACTAACTCCAGGATTTACTGGCCCTGACGTGGTGGCACCTGTGTGGGAGATTTGGCAGCCCAGCCAAAAGTCCATTGACAGCATGTTTGACTGCTAGCCATTCCACAAACATTCAATCCCTCCACCACCGATTAACAGTGGCAGCCATGTATACCATCTGCAAGATGCACTGTAGGAACTTACCAATGTTCCTTAGGCAGCACTTTCCAACCCTATGACCACTACCATTTGGAGAAGGACACGGGCAGCAGGTACTGGGAACATCACCATCTGGATATACCCCTCTAACACACTCACCATCCTGACTTGGAAATGTATCACTGTTCCTTCACAGCTGCTTGATCAAAATCCTGGAATTCCCTCCCTAATAGAATGGTGGGCATACCTACATCTCAGAGACTACAGCAGTTCAAGAGGCAACCCACCATAATTTTCTGATGGCCAACAAGAGATGGGCAATAAATGCTGTCCTAGCCAGTGACTCCCACAGCTCATAAATGACAAAAGAATGAAGGACAACCATGAGAATCATCATGGAATCTACAGTGCAGAAGGAGGCCATTTGGCCCATCGAGTTTGCACTGACAACAATCCCACCCAGGTCCTATCCCCATAACCCTACATATTTATCCTTCCAATCCCCCTGACACAAAGGGGTAATTTATCATGGCTAATCAATGTAACCCGCATATCTTTGGACTGTGAGAGGAAACTGGAGCACCTGGAGGAGACCCATGCAGACACGGGGAGAACGTACAAACTCCACACAGACAGTCACCCAAGGCCAGAATTGAACCTGGGTCCCTGGTACTGTGAGGCAGCACTGCAAACCACTCTGCCACCATGCCACCCCTACGTTTGGCATTACTGCTACAAAGAAGGCAACATGTCAGTGTCAATACTAATATTGTCAGTACAGCAGCTGCAAGTTATGCCCCATTTAGTTCCTATGGTACAATGGTTCTGTCGGAATTTTGATCCTTAGTATATTTTTAATTGCCGAATTACATGCTTTGTTAATTCAAAGTCAGTGTGGCTTTTGAACTCTTGGTGCTCACGGACACAAAACTTTAAGGACAGTGATTTATGATTTATATATCATACTGAATAGTCAAAAGATTCCTAATATCAGCTAATGCAGCCCATTAATTGCAACAGAAAATATTTCTGAGGTGGATGTCTCAATGGCAGTAAGATATTTCAACACATATATAAATATCACTACATGACTCAATTCAAACATAGCGAGGATTCTTCAGCCCATGTTCATTATTTGCTGGCTGGCAATGGCAACCTTTTAACCTAGGAGTGGATCCTGATGCTTTTTTAAAAAAAATCTGCAGGATATAAAATGATTTACTGTATAGCACCGGCCAATGTTGAAATTCATTCATTCATGTTGGCACTTCCAAGGCCCGACTTAACTAGAACTGCTAAGCTAACAGCTTATGATCAAATGGTGCAGGAATCTATTGTCACCAGTTATAAATAACTAAATGATCACATCAAAACTACAGAACCGGTCTGTTTGTTTAATCAAACTCACTCCCTTCTGATTTAGGCTATGCTCATTCAGCTGTTAAGTTATTACTTCAACGGAGTGCTGTTGTAAATTCATTTAACTGAGCTCGCTCAAAAAAAAATGGGAAAACCTCCCATTTTCCCATCTGTTGGGCACTGAGAATATTTCTGGGAAAATCATGCCCATGCTCTTCATTGTATTACTACACAATTGATTTGCAATTGTAAAAGTCCGGAGTACATTTGAAATGCAGACACTGTTGCAACATAAAGAAACACAATAGTCAATTTGCACAGAAATGTCGCTGAACAGTAGTGAGATAAATAAGCAAATAATCTGCCGTAGCAATATTGGTTGCAGGGTAAGTTTGGTTCACACCGCAACTCCCATGCTGCTCTTCGCATAGTGAAATTAGATTCTTTACATTAGTATATGACGGTACACAGAGTCTTGGTTTAATATTTCATCTGAAAGGCAGCACCTCTGATGTTACATCATTGAGTACGTCACTGAAATGTTAGCTTAGATTATGTGCTGAAGTCTCAGAATTTGTAAGAATGTTCCTACTAATCAAATGCTGATACAAGAAAAATTGTACTGCTGCAGTTACATTTCCTAACTTTATTGCCTCCTCCAACTTTGTGTCTAATTTTCTTGCCTTTTGTGAGCCACAGACCATTACTGCACTAAACGTTCTCTGGTAATGCAAAGTCAATTTCTGCAATAAAGCCACACAGATTCTGTGACGAGCAAATGCAGATTTCGCTCAGTCATCAGGGTCAGAGAGAAACTACGAACTCTGTGTGTGTGCCCTCAGATAAGAAGCATCAGAAATATCAGTGAAGAAAGCAGAAATCAAGATAAAGGCCAAAATTCTCCCAAAAAAAGTGTTGAATTCGCGTGAAAACTGGAGCAATTTACGCGTGTTTTTCAATGGGAGTTCAGAGAAGAATCTCCCACATTCTGCACTGCAGAATGTATATCATTAAATTTCAGGGGCCAGGGCCTATCCCCACTGGAGAGGCTGAAATCAGTGTGCTGAGTGGGCCACTGCGCATGCGCTGATCTGTCCACACCGAGCATGTTTAGTGGTCCTGCACTCATGGCCTCCTGATTGCTGGCCAGTCCTGCATCATCAGCTCTCTGTGTCCTCATGGCCTGATCGCTGGCCCCCACCATTCCCGGGCACAGCCGTGAATCCTCCCCCCCATCCCAGCCCTCTGCAGTCTCCCCTTTTACAGTATTCCCCTCATGACAGTAACTCCCCCAGCACTCCCGACCCCCCTCACACCCCCACAGTGCCAATCACCACAGCAGGCTGACCATGGCCTCCCGGTTGACCCCACCTCCACAAGCCCATCCCAGTCACTTCCTCCCTCCTTCCCCCATTGATCTCTATGCAGATTGGCAGCGGGCCCCCCCAGTCCACACCAATCGCCCCCATGACCCCACTCCATCATATCCTGCCCCTAGGCTCCGTCCCCATATGTTTTGCCCCCTTGGTTCTGCCCCATGCCCATTGGGCAGTGCCAAGGTGCCCCCTGGGCATTGGCCAGTGCGAGAATCTTCCAGGATGGAAGAATTGCGGCAAAAGTATCCACTGGCTAACACTCACAGGAATAACGTGGTGGATCTCATTGCAATTGGCAAGTGGTGGGATTAGCAGATAGCAAACTAAGTGGGAGCTAAACTCAGAGTTAGCGCCAATCATAGAATCCAAGTTGTTAAGTTCAATTGTGGGTCTCTTGTCACTTCTGCAGCTAACTCAGCACAGAGCAGAGGTTAAATTGGGAACTACAGGCAATGCATTTACTGTGCCATCTGAATCAGTTGCTGAGGAGCTTAACATGCAGATTTCATTTTAGGAATTAAACAAAATAAAAGCTTCAGAATTTACTTTTTCAAAGACATGGCAAATGGAGCTGGTGAGATGCGAAAATGATGACCACCACTTACACAACCATATCCCAACTAGCAGGGTGGGGGGATGGGAGGTTGATGGGGAGTGGGTGGGGGTGTGGTGGGAGGGGGGTTGGTGTCAGTGTTTTCTGGGGAGGAATAAAGCGAAAAAAGGAGTAAATTTAAAAGCTAACTGTGGAGATCATTTTGTCAAATGTTGTATTTGGTTTTTTTTGTGTCTAATTCTGCCACCTGGTTCCATTTCAGTTGTGACTTTGATGACACTGCCCAATATCGAGCTTCAGCCATGAATGCAAAGGGAGAACTTTCAGCTTTTGCATCAATTGTGGTAAAACGTACGTCCATGAAATTAATTTGTCACACAATCTGTTTTAGTAGCTTGGGGTATAGTTTTGCACCAACAGACCTCCATCTGTTTATTTGTTTCAGGATTCAAGGCCGAGCATGGTGATATCTCATTCCATCCTGGAGGATATGCACATCATTCTTGTAGGTATCAAGCTTATTCGTAGAACCAGCTTTAATATAGATACCTATTCCTGGATAAAGAAAACAGGATCATATCTGCTCTAAATGTTGACATGCGTCCAATAATCTGTGGACTTTAAAACCTGAAACATGGCATTGCCTAACTAATACGTTTTATCAAGTTTTCTGCTCTTTTTAACTTTCTTGTTACTCTGGCCCCTCATAGTTTTCTCAGTTAAAAATAACACTGCAAAAGGTTTGGAATAAATTCTGTAGCTGCTGATATTGGACCACTTCAGGTTTGGTAAATTAAAGAGGATGCAATATGCAGAGTATAACAAAATTATCATTCAGATTAGTTGAAGACATAAAGATAAAGAATCATAGGCCTTAGAATGTCAAATCACTAGTCGACATTGTGAACTTTATTGAATTAAAAAAAAAATTAATTAAAAATAACCCTTAAAAAAATTCAACTTCAACATTAGACAGGCTTGAAAACGTTCTGGTCAAGCTGAAGCAGCAATACTGAGACACAGTTTCCATTAAAAAAAGTGAAAAAATGCATGTAGTACATCTGGAGTAAAAACAAACTATGCCAGTAAAGTATGACTGGCTGATCAGCATTTTAAAGAGACTTACAGATTAAAATGTAGTTGATGAATTGATGAACTTGAAATGGACACAGCTGCCGGAATTTTACTGCCTCATTTGCCCGAGGCTCGTAGGATCCCGTCCAAGACCAATGGAGGATGCCGTTCTGTGAGCCTCACCCACCCCAATTCTGGGGCGGGTATGCTAGTAAAACTTTAGCAAGCAAGTCAATGGATTAGAACAGATTTGAATTCTGGGTGACCACTGATTATTCCCCACACCCTTTGGTTTTGAGAATGCCTCGACATCCCTGTAGTCCAACCAAAAGTGTTCCTCTGGCCTAACTCTGCAAACTCTGAATAATGAACAGACGTAAAATATAAACCTTCCAGATGCGGATCAAACTTGTTCTCAATTCTAGCCTTTGATTTTATTTTGCACCTTTCTGTGCATTTAGACCTGAAATTTTAACATAAAGACAGCAGTTTCACTATAAACATAGTTTCATTTAGTTTTGAAGTCTAATGGTGTTTTATTATTATCTGAATTTATTATTCAAAAATGTGGTGTATTGTATTGGCAACTGCAATCAATATAAATTTCTTTTCTACTCCGTAAAGTTGAGGCATCACCATGAGACATTTATATTTAATTAAAATATCTAAAGTACAAAAATATCATTAATATAAATATGTCCAAAAAAACTGGGCACAATTTGCTGATGAACACTTTATTCCATGTAATAAATAGGCCATCAGCCTGCTTTGGTACCAATATCACTAGCGGTTTGGTTGACTGTTTTGAGATATGTGCCCACATCACACTGATAAAACTGATTCTGACCTCAGCCTTGCTAACTTACTGAAGTAGCTGGCAAAGACTTAGCAAATAGAAAATAAAGAGGAAACCCTATCTCCTATTGGACTGATCTGGCAAACTCTGTACCTAGTTGTAAACCTTCCATGGGGGTTGATAATAATAGCTGGAGAGTACCACTCACAAACTCTTTGCAGAATATCCCAATTCCAAGTAATTGCTTGCAAGGGCCTCTGTCAAGAATTACTTACAAGAATGGGAAAGAGAAGACTGAAAGAAAATGAAATAAAACAAAACGCAGCGGTGAACGAGAAGTGTTAAAAGAAACTAATTCTTTGTCGAACAGATGACTATTTCCCTGGTGATCCTCACATGAAGTTTGATGTGCATATCGTTGAAAAGTTTGACGTATCATTTGGTAAAGAAGGCGACACCTTGAGTTTGGGCTGTACTGTCGTCGTTCATCCCAGCCTAAAGCGATTTCAGCCAGAGATTCAGTGGTGGCGCGATGGTAAGTGTTGCCTGTGTGTATATGGGAGAGGGACCTAGCATGAAATTGCAGTTAGCAAGAAACCAAAGATCAAACCACTTTAAAAAGGTCTTTAGTTATCTCCTCTACTTTCTCACAGCATAGAATATCGCTGTTGTACATGCAGTTCACACCCAGATAGATGTAAGAAATAGCATCTTCAGCCAACATAGAAGTTCCCCGCCTTTATCTGAATGCTGGAGCATTTTTCTGGAGGCAGGCTTCTTGTCTGTAAGCAATGAGAAGCTCACCAAGCTAATTAAACCCAATTAAGGCCAATTGGAGGATGCAAACTGGGAGTTTTCAGTCAGCCTTCAGGTTCATGAGAAAGTCAGTGTAACTGCCCTGAGGCAGCCAGAGTCCATTATTCCAGGCTGGGCCATCTCTTCCAGCATGGACCTAACAGCAGCTGGAGGCCATTATGATAAGGGGTGTCTTGTGTAATTTAAATGTTGAAAAGGTTGGAGGGAGGGGTCTCCATTCTGAAGCACTCTCTTACCTGTAAGAGCATCCCCCTACTCTTTCAATCTGCTGGGGGAGCAAATGGCCTTCCAGCTTTGAAAGGCAGCTGCCATCATTAACTTTTCAGATTGAAGGGTTGTAGACAGTGGTGTTCTCCATGGGTCTGTGCTAAGACCATTGCTTCTTTTGCAATATATAAATTACTTAAACCTTGGAATGCAGAGTAGAATTCCAAGATTTGCCAATGATACAAAACTCAGAGGAGAGGCAAAAAGATGAATTGACTGTAACATGGTATAGGCTGGCAGAATGAGTAGGTGAACGGCAGATGGGAATTAATATAGAGAAATGTGAGCAAATGCATTCTGACAGAAAGGTTAGGGAGAGGGAATAAAGACTTAATGGTATCGTTCTGAAGATAATGCAGGGATAGAGGGACGTGGTTGTACATGTACATCAATTTTTGAATGTGACAGGGCATATTGAGAGCATGGTTAGCAAAGTATGTCAAATCCTGGACTTAAGAACATAAGAACATAAGAAATAGGAGCAGGAGTAGGCCATCCAGCCCTTCGAGCCTGCCCCGCCATTCAATAAGATCATGGCTGATCTGTCGCTGCTCAGTTCCACTTTCCCGCATAGAAACAGGTCCTTCGGCCCTTTTTATGTACAAAATGTATGGCCTCACATTTGCTGACAATGCCATAGTTTTGCCCATTCTCTGAATCTATTTTTTTTAAATTCATTTATGGGATGTGGGCATTGTTGGCTAGGCCAGCATTTATTGCCTATCCCTATTTGCCCTTAAGAAGGTTGTCCTGATCTGCAGCCTTGAACTGCTGTAGACTCTGGGGACTCAGAAGGTGAGTTACTCACTTCAGAATTCCTATCCTTTTACCTGCTCTGGTAGCCACAGTATTCACACAGCAAGTCCAGTTCAGTTTCTCATGAATAGTAACCCCCCAGGATGTTGAAATAATCCTTTTATAATTTTACACTTCCTTCTAGGCTACTTACAACGCTGTCTATCTTCTCAAGGAGTTTATTGCTTTCATTGTTGTTAATCTTGTGTATTTATGATTTCACATTTAGCAGTTGTAGCTTGCAGCAAAAACTTTGCATGTAGAAAGAATGTCAAGTGTATACGTAAAGACAATAAATTTCAATCATCTAGATTGAAATTCTTGCACTGCACCCACCATGGGAATCGTCGCGAGTGAAACAGAAAATTTGGCAGACTATTTAAAGTTCCGTTGAGTTTGGGAGGGAAAATCCTTTCTTGAGCACCTAGAATTATAATCTCCTGTATTAACCTCCGTACCTGCTCCATTCTGACATTCCTACTCTTCTCTATTTTCCTTGTCAGGTGTTCAGTTAAAGCCATCCGAATGGGTTCAGATGCACTGGAGTGGTGAAAGTGCCACACTGACTCTCACTCACCTAAACAAAGAGGATGAAGGATTGTACATCATGCGTGTGGTAACAAAGTCTGGCTATGAACAGCATAGTGCATATGTGTTTGTCAGAGGTATGTTGCAATAAATATAACAGCCCACATGTCACAACAGTGTCCTGCCTTCCCATTGTGCAAGGCATCAAATTCAGCCCAATTTTGTTCTTACTCAGCACCACATTGTGCACTAAGAAATCAGTAAATAATAAGCTGTTTACTGCCCCACAACCACATCCCACAACTAAAGGCACTGAGAACAATTGCAGCAATTGTGCTACCACCAAGATAGCAACCAACAAGCTCAGCACTGAGCAGTGATTGTAGTTAAGGTCTTTCTTGTCAGATAGTAAAGGTAGATACTAGTGATAAGGAAGGACTGTAGGAAAAGGGATAATCAGCCATGGATATCAAAGGAAATAAAGGAGGGTATCAAATTGAAAGAAAATACATACAAAGTGGAAAAGATTAGTGGGAAATTAGAGCATTGGGAAATCTTTAAAGTCAACAGAAAGTCATAGAAAAACTATAAAGGAAAGTAAAATAGATTACGAGAGTAAACTAGCTTAGAGTCATAAGCTAATCCAATTGCCCCCATTTGGCCCATATCCCTCTATACTCATCATACCCATAGCCTATCTAAATGCTTCTTAAAAGATAAAATTGTACCTGCCTCTACTAGTACCTCTGGCAGCTTGTTCCAGGCACTCTCCACCCTCTATGTGAAAAAATTGCCCCTCTGGACACTTTTGTATCTCTGTCTTCTCACCTTAAACCTATGCACTCTAGTTTTAGACTCCCCTACCTTTGAGAAAAGATATTGACTATCTACCTTGTCTTTGCCCCTCATTATTTTATACACCACTATAACCCCCTCAGCCTTCTACGTTCCAGAGAAAAAAGTCACAGTCTATTCAGCCTCTCCTTCTAACTCAAACCACCAAGTCCTGGTAGCATCCTAGTAAATCTTTTCTGCAGTCTT
Organism: Carcharhinus amblyrhynchos; assembly: GCF_965287045.1. Classification (NCBI taxonomy): domain Eukaryota; kingdom Metazoa; phylum Chordata; class Chondrichthyes; order Carcharhiniformes; family Carcharhinidae; genus Carcharhinus; species Carcharhinus amblyrhynchos. The sequence continues at coordinate 79,067,458 of NC_137331.1, read as the reverse complement.
TCTAGTTTAATAATATCTTTTCTATAATAGGGTGACCAGAATTGCACACAGTATTCCAAGTGTGGCCTTACCAATGTCTTGTACAACTTCAACAAGGCGCCCCAACTCCTGTATTCAATGTTCTGACCAATGAAACAAAGCAAGCCAAATGCTTTCTTCACCAGTCTGTCTCCACTTTCAAGGAGTTATGAACATGTACCCTAGGTCTCTTTGTACTGTAACTCTCCCCAACGCCCTACCATTAGCTGAGTAAATCCTGCCCTGGTTCAATCTACCAAAATGCATCACCTCGCATTTGTCTAAATTAAACTCCATCTGCCATTCGTCAACCCACTGGCCCAATTGATCAAGACCCTGTTGCAATTGGAGATAACTTTCTTCACTGTCCACTATGCCACTAATCTTGGTGTCGTCTGCAAACTTACTAACCATTCCCCCCACATTTTTATCCAAATCATTAATATAAATGACAAATAACAGTGGGCCCAGCACTGATCCCTGAATATAAAGACAGATAGCAAAAATTTCTCCAAATATATAGAATGAAAAAGAGTGGCTAAGGTAAACATTGGTCCTTTAGAGGATGAGAAGGGGATTTAATAATGCAAAATGAGGAAATGGTTGAAGCATTGAACAGGTATTTTGTGTCACTCTTCAGAGTGGAAAACACAAATAACATGCCAAAAATTGATGACAAGGAGGCTATAGCAGGCGAGGATCTAGAAACGAACATTATCACTAAAGGGATAGTGTTGGGCAAGTTAAGGAAGCTGAAGGTAGACAAGTCTCTGGCCCTGATGGAATGCATCCCAGGGTACTAAAAAGTATCTTATAAAGGTCTATAAAACAGTGAGGTCTATGAAATAACTCATTTCCTGGAATTCTTTGAGGACATCATGAGTGTGGTAGACAGGGGAACTGGTGGATGCGGTGTATCTGGACTTCCAGAAGGCATTCGACAAGGTGCCACACAAAAGGCTGCTGCATAAGATAAAGGTGCACGGCATTACAGATAATGTTTTAGCATGGATAGAGGATTGATTAGCAAAGAGTGGGGGTAAATGGGTGTTTTTCTGGTTGGCGATCAGTGACTTGTGTGTTTCAGGGATCAGATTTGGGACCGCAGTTGTTGACAATTTACACAGGTGATTTGGAGTTGGAGACCAAGTGTAGTACATCAAAGTTCGCAGATGACACTGAGTTGAGTGGTAGGGCAAAGTGTGCAGAGGACACTAAAAATTTGCAGAGGATATAGATAGTTTAAGTGAGTGGGCAAAGGTCTGGCAGATGGAGTACAATGTTGGTAAATGTGAGGCCATCTATTTTGGCAGGAATAACGGCAAAATGGACTATTATTTAAATGATAAAAGATTGCAGCATGTTGCTGTGCAGAGGGACCTGGGTGTCCTTGTGCATGAATTACAAAACATTGGCTTACAGGTGCAGCAGGTAATTAAGAAGAACGCAAATGGAATTTTATCCTTCATTGCTAGAGGGATGGAGTTTAAAAACAGGGAGGTTATGTTGCAGCTGTGTAAGGTGTTGGTGAGGCCACACCTGGAGTACTGTGTCCAATTTTGGTCTCCTTACTTGAGAAAGAATATACTGGCACTGGAGAGGGTGCAGAGGAGATTCACTAGGTTGATTCCGGAGTTGAGAGTGTTGGCTTACGAGGAAAGACTAAGTAGACTGGGACTGTACTCATTGGAATTTAGAAGAAAGGGAGTGATCTTATAGAAACATATGAAATTATGAAGGCAATAGATAAGAAAGTAGCAGGGCAGTTGTTTCCACTGGCAGGTGAAACTAGAACTAGGGGGTACAGCCTCAAAATAAGAGAGAGTAGATTTAGGGCTGAGTTGAGGGGGAACTTATTCACCCAAAGGGTTGTGAATCTGTGGGATTCCCTGCTCAGTGAAGCAGTTGAGGCTATCTCATTGAATGTTTTATGGCAAGGATAGATAAATTTTTGAACAGTAAAGGAATTAAGGGGTATGGTGAGCGGCTGGGTAAGTGGAGCTGAATCCATGAACAGGTCAGCCATGATCTTATTGAATGGTGGAGTAGACTTAAGGGGCCAGATGGCTTACTCCTGCTCCTAGGTGTTATTTTCTAATGATAGGGAGCTGTGCCATAGTAAGTCTGCATTTAATGACTGAACAGGCTTTGGGTATCTGCTATACTGGCTACATTGAGCTGTTGAAGCACAAGAGAGCACAGTTTGCCTGTAGATACTTGGTCTTTGTGAGAGAAATGACTTGGACACTGTCAGAGAGGAACACTGGAGCATAGGAGCAGGACTCGGCCATTCAGCCCATGGAGCCTGCTCTGTCATTCACCACGATCACAGCTGATCATCACTTCAATGCCTTTTCCCAACACACTCTCCATAGCCCTTTATTTCATTAGTATGTAGAAATCTGCCAATCGCTGCTATAAACATACTCAATGACTGAGCTCCCAGAGCCCTTTGGGGTAGAAAAGTCCAAAGATTCACAACCCTTTGTGTGATGAAATTTCCCCTTGTGAGCTGGTCACCATCTCCTTGGGTGATGACATGCCAGCTGTGAGTCTGCCTCAGAGTGAATAGATTGCACTGTATCCTGCATTTCAGTTATCAGTGACCAGGGTGCTGACACTGCCACAGTGGCACAGTGGTTAATACTGCTGCCTCACAGCGCCAGGGACCCAGGTTTGATTCCTGGCTTGGGTGACTGTGTATGGAGTTTGCACATTACCCCTGTGTCTGCATGGGTTTCCTCCCGGTGCTCCGGTTTCCTCCAACTGTCCAAAAATGTGCGGGTTAGATTGATTAAAGTTAAAGTTTATTTATTAGTCTCAACACTGCAATGAAGTTACTGCGAAAATCCCCTAGTCGCGAGACTCCGGCGCCTGTTTGGGTATACTGAGGGAGAATTTAGCATGGCTAATTCATCTAACCTGCACATCTTTGGATTGTGGGAGGAAACCGGAGCACCCGGAGAAACCCACGCAGACACATGGAGAACATGCAAAATCCACACAGACAGTCACCCAACCAGTGTGCCACTGTGCTGCCCCCAATAACCATACTAAATTGCTTCTTAGTGTCAGGGGAATTAGCAGGGTACATATGTGGGGTTACGGGGATAAGCCCAGGGTGGGATTCTTGTCAGTGCAGACTCGATGGGTCAAATGGCCTTCTGCTGCACTGTAGGGATTCTATAATTCTATATTGCTGCTGCATTTCCCAGGAATGAGAGAAACCATAATGTAGCCATTGTAATCAATGAGCTTGTGCCTTATTTACAGATGCTGATGCAGAAGTTGCAGGTGCCCCAGGTGCTCCTTTAGATGTCTATTGCTTGGATGCCAATAAGGATTATGTGATTGTAAGCTGGAAGCAGCCGGCAGTGGATGGTGGTAGCTCCATCGTTGGTTACTTTGTTGACAGGTGAGTGATAAAAGAAATTGATGGCTGGGATATTTCTCACGGTATTCATTTCTGGATACTTTGGGTTCTGAATAAATAAACAGGAATTCTGAAAAAGTGGATCCCGTTACTGTTTTTTGTTTCTTCCCTCCCCTCCTAAAAGTTTGGATTCGTGTCAGAGTACATTTCCCTGGGTGCTGTTGTTCTTCCACAACGCTAATCTTTCCTTACATTTGAATAATGACGGGCTCCAGGAGAGTGTCAGGAATGTGTTTGATATTCAAGTCCCCAGGTGGACTGGCAAACCTTCAGATTGATTTGGTGGGCAAACATCTGCATTTTCATTCTATTCAGAAAGTTTCATTCTATTCAGAAAGTTTCATTCACAGTGACAGTACTCAAGCAGCTGATCACACTACATGGAGGATATAAAGTGTAATACTGTGTTGTGATGCATGAAGTCATCTTCCCTAAGAATGAACAGAGAAACTCTGTTAAACATTTAAATTTATATCTATAGTATTCGTATTGATCGCTCATGCTACTGCTTACAATAAATTGGAAGATATTGTACTCTGTAATCTGTCTCCATTGTCTCTGTGGGGTTGTTTCTCTCTTTGTCTCACCTCTTTTGCTTCTATTTCTCTGTTCTCATCAAGACTGTAAGAAGTAAAAGCAGGCATAGGTCACTGGCCCATGTAGCCTGTTCTGCTATTCAATACAATCAAAACTGATCTGTTCTTTCAATCCTACTTTTCCACACTATCTCCAAATCCCTTAATTTCCTCACTACTCAAAAATCTATTTATCACCAAGTTGAATTTTGACTGACTGAGCATCCACTTTTCTCTGACAATTAAAAAGATCCACAACTATTTGAGTCAAAAAATTTCTCTTCGGCTCAATCCTAAATGGTCAATCCATTCTGGACTCCTCAGCCAGAGAAACATCCTTCCAGCATCTTCCCCATCGAAACTCTTGAGAATGTTAAGGGTTTTACGCCTCTCATTCTTCTAAATTCCAGGTAACAAAGGCTTTGCTACCTAATCTCTCTTCAGAAGACAATCCCCTCTTCACAGGAATCAATCTAGTGAACCTTTGTTGCACTTACTCTAAGGCTTGTGTATTCTTCTTTAGGAAAGGAGATCAAAGCTGTACACATTTCCATCAGCTGCTTGAGTACTGTCGCTGTGAATAATACCTTCTGAATAGAATGAAAATTCAGGTCTCATCAAAGCCTTATACAATTGTAACAAGACTTCTTTATTCTTATCCTCCAATCTGTTAATAACAAAGGCAAACATACTATTCCGTAACAGTTGCTTCCCTGCTGTCATCAGACTTTTGAATGGACCTACCTCGCACGAAGCTGATCTTTCTCTACATCCTAGCTATGACTGTAACGCTATATTCTGCACTCTTTTCTTCACTATGAACGGTATGCTTTGTGTACAGCATGCAAGACACAATACTTTTTGCTGTGTAATTATACATGTGACAATAATAAATCAAATCAAAATTTTTAAAACATTGAAATCATTTATTTTTCTAATTACTTGCTGTATCTGTATGTCTGTGTCGTGTGATTATTTTGCAGGGACATCCAGGTCCCTCTGAATGCCAACATTTTCAGTATCTCACTATTGAAAAATATTCTGCTTTTCCAATTTTTTTCTCCAAAGTGGAGAACTTCACACTTTTCCACCTTATATTCCATCAGCCATATTCCTGCCCATTCATTTAACCTGTGTATATTTCTTTGCAACCTCTTTGGTTCATCTTTGTAATTACACCTTCAGCATCATTGAATGTGTTACACTCAGTACACTCATCTAAGTCATTGGTAATACCTCTTCTTCTCTCCCTTTAGCTCTTTGTTTTTTTTTCTGTCATACCTTGTTGCTCTCTGTCTTACTGTACTGTCCTTTTGGGTGGGAGGTAGGTGGTATCCTGGTGCAATAGCAGATAAAAGAGTCACTCATGGCTCGAGGCTGCTTTGGGTATGTGAGTTCTACAAATAATAAAACAAAATGTAGAATTTTAATAAGGAGAAATGGCAATAAAAATGATTTCAGGGAACATATTAGCAACTCATTGGAAGCAATGGCTGGATTATGCAGCCAAAAGGTTATAGACTTTCACTATAAAAGCATCATGGATAATACTTATCATAGCACCACCTGCAGGAGTAACAGTAGGAACTTAAAGTGATTTTTAAAATATTCCCAAAGTATCAACTTTTGAGTGTGCGCTTGTGGTGAGTAGAAAATCACACGTGTTTATCTTAGACAAGCTGCCTAATAATACTCCCTCACCTCCATCCTTGTTATAATGTGCCATCAGTGATAGGGTTGTTACTACAGTCTGAATTTTCTATGCTTGCTGGTGCTAACCAAACTTTGCCCAACAGCAGAACCTTCCAGAATGACCCTTTTCCATCTGAGCTTCCACATGAAAATGTGAATTTGTTTGAGGTAACCGAGGAGCTGTATACTTCTTATCCATAACCTTCGGGAGAGAACAAATCGGAGAAAATGTGCAAATAGCACTGAAGAAAGTGTTTAAACAGTAAATAAATGCCCTCACATGTAATCCGTGATGTTTTTGTATAGTAGTGATGGCAGGATGAGTTTTAGAATGGTATAATTGACTAGATTTCCTGCTTGTTTTAACAAACAACTCAATTCCTTTGTTTACAGATCTGAAGTAAGAACTAGTCACTGGGTTCAGTGCAATGATACCCCAGTGAAGTTTGCCCGCTTCCCTGTCACTGGGTTGGTAGAAGGTCGTTCTTACATCTTCCGTGTGCGTGCTGTCAATCATGTTGGAATTAGCAGGCCATCCCGTGTATCTGAACCTGTTGCAGCCTTGGATCCTTCTGATAGAGCGAGGCTGAAAGGTATGTCTTGCTTTTGACTAACTGAGAAAGGAAATCTTTAAAAGTGACTCCTTTGATAGCTTTAAGAGTCCATGTTTGGCTACACTCTTAATATGAAGGACAACAGGTCAAATAGTAAATTAGACATTTGCTACTCAGAATAAATTTGTGCTGCATGCAATGTGATAGAAAGAGAAACTAAAACACACCAAAGCCGTGGCAATCTTTTGTGTTTACAGGAGCAAAGTACATTAGAGCACCAAGACCTGGTGCTGTTGAAATGGTGAGACACAGGCCGGAATTTTACCAAACTGCTCGCCACGGGAATCGGAGTGGGCGAGGGGTGGAGCATGGGAAGGACCATTGACCTCGGGCAGGATTTTATGGTTTTGGCATGAGTGAGGCCTGTAAAATCCCATTCAAAGATTTGAACTACCATGGGAATGAGTCCCTAAATCAGGTGAATCAGCCGAAGGTAGGATGTCCTTCATGATAGATGTAAAGCCAAGAGGATGAAGAATTCATGTGGACTGGTCTCTGGTCCGGAGCAGTGTTGGAACTATAACTGGTTCCTTATCTTGAATCTCAAAAGTATGCAAATATTGTCCCTATCAGTGCTAGTTGATCCATCTTAAGCTGCATAGTGCAGCCAAGATACAAGGAAGGGTTAGGTACTTTGGCCAAGGTTGATTTTATTCTCTCTGGAAGAAGGTGCAATGGGTCAGGCCCATTTTCTTCACAGTAATGTGAGCAAGGATGAATTTCATTGAGTCAGGCTCATTCCCTTCTCTATGGGAGAGGAAGTGAACGCTCTGACCTGCTCTTCCTGAAACAGAATCCAGAGGCCAGTGCACATCACAAGTATACTGGCCCCATTTTGAAGCCATTGCCTCCCCATTAAAGCCAGTCAAGGAAGTTCAAATAAGCCACTCTAAACTTCTGCTCTTTATTCTCTTCTGAACTGAAATCCAAGTTTCTTCTGTTCTGCTAATTCCTCCCCTTTAACTTTCTCCAATTAGTGTGTAACTTTGTCAAAGGGTTTCTGAAAGTTTATTTATACTACAGTCGCTGCATTTCTCTCAGTGGGCAGAATCTTACAGTCCTGCCAACAGCAGGAAGCTTGACAGGCTGGGGAACTTCATTTAGCGTGAGGCCAAAAATCAGTTTGCCAACGTCAGAATGAACCTTTTGAATTCTGTTCTTGGGACTTTAATGGTGGGCTGAAGGTGGGCTGATCTTTCTGACAAACAATGTCCGGAAGCCCTTTTGCATGCATTAGCATATCACACATGCTGATTGAAAGACCAGCATTCCAGAATTAAGTTGCTCGTCCAAATTAGATGGACACTTGGGTGGGGGGGGGGCAGGAGGTGGCAGGGAGTGGTGGGGGGGAGGTAATGGGGGCAGACTGCACAGATGGCTCAGATATTGGGAGGGGGTCAGGGAAGGTTAGGGTGGGCATGCATACAGTAACAGGCATTCGCTCTAAGGGAAGGGAAGGATTGTGGTGATGGATCATGATAGGGTCCAGGGTAACGGGGGGATGTTCACGGGTGACAGAGGGAGAAGTGGTGAGATTGGGTGGATCAAGGGTGATGAGGGGGAGTTGTTGGGTGACAGGGGAAGGGTAGATGGTTGTAGTGTGAGTCTGAAAACAAACACGCCACCACTTTTCAAGTAACAACTATGCAGTGATATAAAACTGTGACGTCTTGAAATAGGGTGGAGAGTCATTTTGGGGATTGATGTCAAAGATCAGCACAATTGGTCAACTATAAAGACACCACAATAATCATGAGGCAACTGGATGTCAACACTGCTCAGTAATGTTCTCCTCTTTATGGTGAAGCCTGCACTGCAGCAGGTTTTTAAAAATTAATTCAAAGTATACGGGCTTCGTTTGGTAGGCCAGCATTAGTTGCTGTCTTCTTGAACCACAGCACTCCATGTGGGGTCAATACACCTTCAGTGCTGTTAGGGAGGGAGTTCCATGATTTTGACCCAAGGAGCAGCGAAATATTTCCGAGTCAGGATGGTGTGTGATTTGGAGACTAACTTCCAGGTGATGGTGTTCCCATGTATCTGCTACCCTTGTCATTCTAGATGGTTGTGGTCATGGATTTGAAAGGTGCCGCCCAAGGAGCCTTTGTGAGTTCCCACAAAGTTTGTTCCTGACTTATGGGTCTCAGAACCTTGATATCTCAGCAATGTGCGGAGCTACTGTTCATTCTGTGCCATTGACCATTGGCAGCAATGAAGGGAGGGATGGAGATGGATACCTCTGAGGGGCTCAGCCAGTGGACAGCAGCAAACTCCTGACTCCAAATCTCCATCCTCTGGGGCTTGATCTTGTCTGACGAGGGCACATGTGGTTCATTTTTCTATGCTGCCAAGACAATGGTTTCTCGATGGAGTCTCAAGGGTAGGGGAGGCCAGCTGAATAGTGTTAGAGGATGGTTTCTTGCACATGGCTGTCATCACCTTGATTAGAAGGCAATATCTCCATGCATAGTCAGGTACGAATGGTAATACTCATCCAGGAGATCCTATACCTGGAAGGGTTGGGCAGCAGATTCTATGTCTATAAGGACTGGGGGGAAATCTCATTCTTGTAGGAGTGAAGGTCATTACTACCTTAAATTCCTTTGCCAGCTGCTCCTTCCAGCCTCCACTAGGAACCTGTTTGGCATTTCCCAGTCAGCAACACACAAGTGCACCTGGAAGGTGACAGATACCTTGTTCAGGTTTGCCTGGTTCTGAGTAGCCAGGCTGTAAGACCACTGAGATTTTCGGCAACCTCGGGTTTACTATAAGTGCAAGGACAATGAACTACATACGTGTGGCAAAGAGCCTTGAGCAGAGCTCTTATCAGGGCAACAGGCCCATGTCAATATGATAGCTACCAGATTCCAGGCAGTGTGGACTGCTGACACATTCTTTAATGTTATAGTTTGCTATCCTCCACTGACTGGAAGGCTCCAGTTTCTTTTTGGTTGGAAACAACATACTTTGTTTGAATGTACCTCTATTTATGACAGCAGAATTAAATTGCACTCTCTGCTCTTCTGGTGGTTTGCATATGCCAAATGCTCGCATTAAAATCTGCACAGCACACCATTCTGTTACAACCTCAGGCAGCTGTAAGTGGGATTGTGATCTTATCTATGACCTCAAAAAGTCTGGGAGTCTGACAACTTGGAAGCAATATCTAATTTGATCAGGGCTGGGATACACTCATGGCCATCCTCACACCTCTTCCCAGTGTGGGGCAGACCTTGCAGAGAGCTCTTTCAGCTGGAGCCAGAAATAGGGGTCCACAGGGAGGAGCAGAATGAGAACACCATTTAGCCTCTCGGCATCACTCCACCAGACAGAAATGATCATGTTCCTGCCCTGATCATCACTTTTCCACTGTAAACCCATATCCCCAGACAATTTCGTCATGACGAAAAGTCTCGAGGTTTCTTTGCAGTCCACTCTTAGAAAGTGTCTCGCCTATACTATGGGTTGCTGAGTTGCAACCACTCTGGACCTTTTGATCACAGGGATTCCTTAGCATTAGTTCAAGACTGTGATCCATCACTGTGGATACATAGAAACATAGAAAAGAGGAGCAGGAGGAGGCCATTTGACCCTTCGAGCCTGATCCACCATTCAGCACGATCACCACCACTCATCATCCAACTCAATAGCCTAATCCTGCTTTCTCTCCATAACCTTTGATCCCATTCGCCCCAAATGTTATATCTAGCAACCTCTTGAATATCGTCCAACTCAATAGCCTAATCCTGCTTTCTGTCCATAATCTTTGATCCCATTCAACCCAAATGCTACATCTAGAACATAGAACATAGAACACCACAGCACAAACAGGCCCTTCAGCCCACAAGTTGCGTCGATCATATCCATACCTACTAGACCTATCTGTAACTCTCAATCCCATTAAATCCCATGTACTCATACAGAAGTCTCTTAAAAGACCCCAGCGAGTTCGCCTGTACCACCACCGACAGCAGCCGATTCCACTCACTCACCACCCTCTGAGTGAAAAACTTACCCCTGACATCTCCTCTGTACCTACTCCCCAGCACCTTAAATCTGTGTCCTCTCGTAGCGACCATTTCAGCCCTGGGAAATAGCCTCCAAGAATCCACCCTATCTATACCTCTCAAAATTTTATAAACCTCTATCATGTCACCTCTCAATCTTCGTCTCTTCAGGGAGAAGAGACCTAGCTCCCTCAACCTATCTTCATAAGGCATGCTTCCCAATCCAGGCAACATCCTTGTAAATCTCCTCTGCACCCTCTCAATAGCTTCCACATCCTTCTTGTAGTGAGGCGACCAGAACTGCACACAGTACTCCAAGTGGGGTCTGACAAGGGTCTTATAAAGTTGCAGCATTAAGTGGGGCCTGACAAGAGTCTTATAAAGTTGCAGCATTATCTAGCGACCTCTTGAATATATTCGAGCCAAGGTTAGCATCTTTCCTGCCTGGACCGTGCAAAAACTTACTGGGGCTTCTAATGCTTCAGATGAATAGCCCCACAGTCCTCGGCACAGTCCAGCACACAGGCCCATTCTGCTCTCCCACATCTCATGCACTAAAACCTGATCCTTCAATGAGGTCCCATGTGTGTTGATTGCAAACCTGTTGTGAGAGATCTACAGCTGCGCTTAGTAGGGGGATGAGCAGGCCAAATAAACCTCGATGTGCGGTTTCACATAAGCATCAGTCAACTGCACACATTCCTCTTAAATCCTATATTCGTATCTGTCTTGAATTAAGATGTCTTAGCTGTTGCCTGCCTGCTTGTTGCCTTCACCTACATATTAGCTCAAAATGGGTGGGAGCTCGAGTGTGAGTGAGGAGCATAGCAGTTACTGGGGAAACATGTTGATTGTGGGAGAGAGACAGGGTGCCTGGTGTTGACAAAGGTCAAGGTGGCTGAGTGAGAGAAAGGGTTGGGAGTGCGAAGGGGGTGCGAGGGGTCCAGTTGGAGACAAGGATGGTTCACTTACCCTGGCTGAGCGAAGAAATTGCTCACCTTCTCCCTCTTCTGTAGTGCATTTGGACTGGCCAGGGCTGCCACTGCATCCCAGGAAGAGGTGATGACTCTGCTGAAAGGCCATCTCCTGGAGCAGGGCTGGACTGTATTCTGCCTCTGCTCTTCTCCATCCAGTATTCGGGTGAGACCACCTCCCCCCCTTCTGAAAAGCACTAGTGCAGCCTTCTTGCCTGCTATCCCCCGCAGTGGAACAAATGCTAGGGAGCTGTTTATATGGAGCTCCCCAGTGCCTGCAGCAGTTAAGTTGTTGCAGGGTGGGCAAATCAGAGGGAACATGCTGCTGGAGTGGCATGATTCTCTTAGGCAGAAAATATATTTGTAAAAAGACAGAAGATCTGGCCAGAAAGCCATCAGTGGGAATCACTCCGTGTTAATGCTGGAACCAACACTCTGCTATTTTTTGGCAAGATTTCACCCGTGGTTTTATATTTTAAAACGATTATGAGCCAGAATGCTGTGATGCCGTGAAAAAGGAGAATTTGGCGCTCAGTCAAATCCTCATTCACTGCAGCGGGACTGGAGAATCCCAGCCTATATTTAATGCTGTATGTATGCAATTTTTCTGAGTTTGTTTAACTCTTCCTGCACAACATACAGGCTTTGAAAGTTCTTCCTAAGGTTTATTCAAAACACTGTTTTATCTTCTCGTGTTATTTAATTTCAGGAGTTCCATTAGCTCCATGGACAGGACAGATTATTGTAACGGAAGAAGAACCAGCAGGTAAACATGCCTTTTTCTAATCTGTAAGAATAGACCTGTAACAATGTGGGATCAATAAACATTTATTCCCCATAACCTGTATTTTCCATTTTCTTTCAACAGCATTTATTAAACTTCTGAGAATGAGTATTATCCATCATAATTGATAGAGATTTTAATTTTGGGTAGGTGACTCATGGAGCCAGCCAGTGCTCATTCCAGTGACAAGGAGACCAAAATTATTTTGAAGTTCAAGCCCCATTTAGCTAGAACCAAAAAGCTGTAGATGTCAAATCGGTGCTATGTGCTCCACCCCCACACCACCACACCACCACCACCACCACTATGAAGCTTGTTTAGTTCTGGCTGAGGCAATGTTGGCTGTTGTCAAAGTAAATCTTGGGGAAGGATGTTACCATAAGAGTAGGTGCCAAAGGCCAACGGTAGTTTTTGTTGGGCCTAAAGGAGCATTCCTGCAACTGACAATGCTGAGGAAGAGGAAAGGAGACTTTTAAAATTTGAAGGCCAATTTTGACAAGGGCGGTTGGTTGCACTCGATCAATTATCTTCACAATAATTGCAAAAACTCATAAGATCTTCCTTCCATGCCAGACCACTGCAACCTTCAAACTCACTCCCATCTAGCCCCCATCTCCCCACTTCCACCAGCCCTCCCCACACCTGCCCCCAGTCCCCACTTCAACACAATCTGAGGTATCCCAATTGCACTATAAACGGGTCTAACATCTGCCTTTTATATGTAAATACACTTGAGTTCAAGAAATTGTTCAGAATCAGGGATATGCAGGCAAGGTATGGGTAGAAGTCCCATGTGCCAAAACTCCACAGCAACTGAGTATGAACATTTAGACCTAAATGTTTTGGAACACTTTTGAATGGACTTACCTTGCATTAAGTTGATCTTTCTCTGTACCCTAGCTATGACTGTAACACTACATTCAGCACTCTCTCCTTTCCTTCCCTATGTATGGTATGCTTTGTATACCACGCAAGAAACAATACTTTTCACTGCATACTAATACATGTGACAATAATAAATCAAATCAGATCAGAGTATCTGTATGTATTTTGAGCCTAGCAACATCAGAGCCTTTCTTTGCACGCTGATCAGAAGGGGAAATCTCTGGACCATTTTTCACCTCCAAAGTAAAAAGTTGTTGTCCCATTCCTGTCCCAACAGAGGGTGTGGTGCCTGGACAACCTAGAGAACTTACTGTGACTGAAGCCACCAAGAATTATGTTGTTCTCAGCTGGAAACCCCCTGATCAACGTGGCCATGAAGGAATTATGTATTATGTAGAAAAGGTAAATACCTCAAGATACATATACAAAAAAGTAACACCCTTCCTAAACCTGTTTAAATATGCACGGGTAAAATTGTGATGTGGAATATTAGCCAATGATCCCCAAATTATATTTGCATGAAATTCCTTTTGGCCTTTTGGCTAAGATGCAGATGAGATCAAGCCTTGGAGGAGGAGCTATGCCTACTCCAATCAGCTTGGATCATGTAGATCAAGCTCAAGATAGGAGGTGATAAATGACATGATGCTAAATGTTGCATCAGATATCATTGTATCACTGTGCCTGACATCATCAATGTGACATAACATTCTTCAAGTAAAAAGTTTATTTATTAGTCACAAGTAATGCTTACATTAACACTGCAAGGAAGTTACTGTGAAATTCCCCTAGTCACCATAATCCAGTGCCTGTTCAGCTCAAAGCACCTAAACTGCACGTCTTTCAGAATGTGGGAGGAATCCGGAGCATCTGGAGGCAAGCCATGCAGACATGGGGAGAATGTGCAAACTCCACACAGATAGTGACCCAAGCTGGGAATCGAACCCAGATCTCTGGCGCTGTAAGGCAGCAGCGTAGGTAAAATGTTAGAATCTGTCATCAAGGAGGAAATAGCGAGGCATCTTGAGAGGAACTGCTTGATAGAGCAGACGCAGCACGGTTTCGTTAAAGGGAAGTCGTGTCTGACAAATTTACTGGAGTTCTATGAGGATGTGTCTAGGGCGGTGGATAGAGGAGAGCCGGTGGATGTGGTCTTTCTTGATTTTCAGAAAGCGTTTGACAAGGTACCTCACAAGAGGTTATTGCAGAAGGTCAGGGGGCATGGAGTTGGGGGTAGGGTGTTAGCGTGGATAGAGGACTGGTTGTCAAATAGGAGGCAGAGAGTGGGGGTCAATGGGTGCTATTCGGATTGGCGGATGGTGACTAGTGGAGTGCCCCAGGGGTCGGTGCTGGGGCCTCAGATATTTACCATTTATATAGATGATCTGGAGGAGGGAACCGAGTGTAGGGTGTCGAAATTTGCTGATGACACCAAAATTGGTGGAAAGGCAAATTGTGCGGAGGGTGGTGAGAGTCTACAGAAGGATCTAGATAGGCTGGGCGAATGGGCCAGGAAATGGCAAATGGAATTTAATGTTGGCAAGTGTGAGGTGGTCCACTTTGGTAGGAATAATAGTAGGAAGGATTATTACTTACGTGGAGAAAAACTGCAGCAGGCGACGGTGCAGAGGGACCTCGGGGTCCTTGTGCATGAGTCGCAAAAACCCAGCTTGCAGGTGCAGCAGGTGGTCAGGAGGGCAAATGGGATGCTGGCCTTCATCGCGAGGGGGATTGAATATAAAAGTAGGGAGGTCTTGCTGCGGCTGTATAGGGCATTGGTGAGGCCGCAGCTGGAGTACTGTGTGCAGTTTTGGGCGCCGTACTTACGCAAGGATATTTTGGCCTTGGAGGGAGTGCAGAGGAGGTTTACTAGGCTGATGCCGGAGTTGAGGGGGTTGAACTATGAGGAGAGGCTGAATAAATTAGGCTTGTACTCGTTAGAGTTTAGAAGAATGAGGGGAGATCTCATTGAGACGTATAAGATGATGAATGGGATGGATAGGATAGGGGTGGAGAGACTCTTCCCACTCAGAAAGGATAGTAGGACTAGGGGGCATAGCCTCAAGATAAAGGGGGGCGGTTTAGAACGGAGTTGAGGAACTTCTTCACTCAAAGGGTGGTGAATCTCTGGAATTCTCTGCCCGTTGAAGTGGTGGAGGCTACCTCGCTAAATATTTTTAAGACGCGGGTTGATGGGTTTTTGATAAGAGAGGGGATTAAGGGTTATGGGGAGAGGGCGGGAAAGTGGAACTGAGCCACGACAGATCAGCCATGATCTTATTGAATGGCGGGGCAGGCTTGAAGGGCTAGATGGCCTACTCCTGCTCCTATTTCTTATGTTCTTATGATCTTATAACCATTGTGCCACCATGCTGCCCCCTAATATTTGTCTCTTCAGTCCTTTCATCTTTCTACAAACAATTTTCCTGATGGGGCCGCCCGAAGGAGGAAACCCAGTGACAATGCAAATAATTCTAGGAACTTCCCCAATCGCAAGTAAATTTTTGTTCTTTGTTCTTTGTTCTAGTCCGATCCCAGCAGATTCACCAGTGGCGACGCTCACTTGGAAAATCCAGCTCCAATTGAGCAACTGGTTTCATTGAAAGTAATCTGCTTCCCAACTGGTAGCTGTTTTAAGTATTCTAAATTTGTCTTTCTTACTCCTGAATTTCTAAGCCCATTTGCCCTTGCTTGTGTTAGTGTGTTGCAGGCACCGAGGACTGGCAGAGGGTTAACCCAGAGATCCCTGTGAAGTCTCCACGGTTTGCATTGTTTGATCTGGCTGAGGGTAAATCATACCGTTTCCGTGTCCGCTCCGCAAACTCTGCTGGCATTGGTGAGCCTTCTGAGGCAACAGAATTTACTGAAGTAACAGACAAACTTGGTAAGTGTGAACAATACATGTACCTTAACTCACCCGTCTTTCCCTGGTCAGAACCGTACACAGTATTCCAGGTAGGGATTGGATCAAATGCTTTGTACCTTGTTAATTGTCACTTCCCATGATTAACGCTGTATCTGCCTGCGTGTGCGGTCTAAGGACAGAATTCTCCCAAAGAAATTCTAAGTGTTAAATTTGTGGGAAAACTTAAGTAATTCACACTGTTTTTTCAGTGGGAGTTCAGGCAAGAATCTCCCACACTCTGTGCAATGCAATATCATTAGTAATCAGGGAGCAGGACCTATCCCTGCCCAGGAGACTGAAACCAGCCAGCCTCTGTGCATGTGCAGTGGCCCCAAGCTGTCAACTTTCCAATTGCTGGTCAGCTCAGCCACCGGCCAGCCCGGGAACCCCGCAGTGCTGCCTCCTGCCAGCTCCCCCACTGAACCACTGAAATGAACATGACTGTTTTGGTGGCACAGCACGGTGACACAGTGGTTAGCATTGCTGCTTCATAGTGCCAGGCACCTGGGTTCAACTCCAGCCTTGGGAGACTGTCTATGTGGAGCTTGTATATTCTCTTGGGGGGATATAGCAAAATAGCGCAGCAGGATGGGCGAATCATGGCCTAAATCTTGTTTGTTCTTCTCTTTACTGGTATTGCACATGCTTTTCAATGTGGCATTACCTCCTCAAAAACAGAATAATGAGACTGGAGCTGCCCCTCAAATTCTGAAGGATGAAGCTTTAAAAAGTATTCTGTTCCAGAGAATTCCTTTTCTACTAAATGCAAAAAATACAGTTGGCAATTCTCTCTAATCAACGTTCAATTATACAGCCTACAAGGCCTTTGAGATGAGTCATGGAATCATAGAATGCCCACGGTATAGAAGCAGGCCATTTGGCCCATCAAGACAACAAACCCACCCAGGCCCTATCCCCACAACCCCACATATTTGCCCTGCTTATCTCCATGATACTAAGGGGCAATTTAGCACAGCCAATCCACCTAACCTGTACATCTTTCAACTGTGGGAGGAAACTGGAGCACCTGGAGGAAACCCACGCAGACACAGGGAGAATATGCAAACTTCACACAGACAGTCTCCCAAGGCCGGAATGTGAACCCGGGTCCCCGGTACTATGAGGTAGCAGTGTTCGCCATTGTGCCACCATGCTGTACGATCGAAACAGTCACATTGATTTTAGTACTTTCTAAATCTTTTTGTCCTTCTTCTTTCAGATATTCCAAAACCTCCGCAGCACGTTATTCCTTCAAGGAACACAGACACTTCTATGGTTGTCACTTGGGAAGAGCCAAAAGATGCGAAAGAGTTGGTAGGATACTACATTGAAGCAAGCATTGATGGATCTGGAAAATGGGAACCATGCAACAACAAGCCAGTGAAAGGGAAAAGGTAGTGATGAAGGCTCTTAGAGAGTCTAACACAAACAGATCAAAATGAATGAGGTAGAGGGAGAATGAGTGAAAAGAGAGTTTGATTCAGAATTTGTCAGTAAACATTAATGGGGAGGATGTGGCAAAGTGTTATTTTCACTGCAGTAGTAGTCCATAGACCCAGGGTAATGCTCTGGGGACTAGGGTTCAAATCTCAGTACAGCAGATGATGAAGTTTGAATTCAATAAAAATCTGGAATTAAAATGACCATGAAGCCATGGTCAATTGTCAAAAAAAAGCCCCCTCTGGTTAACTAATGTTGTTTCAAGAAATCTACCATTCTTACCTGATCTGACCTCTTTGTACCTGTACATCCACAGTAATGTAGTGGACTCTCAAACGCTCTCTGAAATGAAAGGCAATAAATGCTGGCCCAGCCAGTGACACTCACTTTCCAAGAAAGCAAAAAAGATGTTTTGATGGTCTTGCCTAGAGATGCTGATATAATTTATGTCTAACTGGTGCTTGTGTGTAAATTAAAGAGAGGAGTGAGGTATGAAAACCTTCTTGTTTTCCATATATGTATTATTTCAACTA
The DNA here is from genome assembly GCF_965287045.1 of Carcharhinus amblyrhynchos. Classification (NCBI taxonomy): domain Eukaryota; kingdom Metazoa; phylum Chordata; class Chondrichthyes; order Carcharhiniformes; family Carcharhinidae; genus Carcharhinus; species Carcharhinus amblyrhynchos. The sequence goes on along the minus strand of NC_137331.1, from coordinate 79,049,598 downwards.
CTGCTCTTCTGTATAGCACGTACTCATGCTGGAAACAGAGAAAATGCCTATGATTACACCAAACCCATTCTATTTGTCTTCATGACTAGTTCCTCATAATGCAGTCTATTTGTTTGATATTTTTCTCATATTTCATTTAATATTCCTACATTTTGAAAGAATAGGAAATCAACAGGCTGCGATCAAGCAAGTGGAACACATTCACCTTGTCAGTAGAGATTGAAAGCACATTGGGATCAACAGGCAGGTTCAGACAGTTTGAGATTGGTCTCTTATTGTTTCAAAGCTGCAATCTCCATTATAAGGAGTGGAACAGTGTATAGGTTCTCAGTATCAGTGACATGACCAGTGGCTTCAGGGAAAAGACGAGTGGAAAAGCAAATTGTGCGGAGGGTGTGGGAAGTCTGCAGAGGGATCTGGATAGGCTGAGCGAGTGGGCGAGGACCTGGCAGATGGAGTACAATGTTAGCAAGTGTGAGGTTATCCACTTTGGCAGAAATAATAGTCGGAGCAATTACTATTTAAAGGATGAAAAGCTGCAGCATGCTACAGTGCAGAGGGACCTGGGGGCCCTTGTGCATGAGTCGCAAAAACCCAGTCTGCAGGTGCAGCAGGTGATCAAGAAGACGAATGGGATGCTCGCCTTTATAGCGAGGGGGATAGAATATAAAAGTAGGGAGGTCTTGCTGCAACTGTACAGGGTACTGGTGAGGCCGCAGCTGGAGGACTGTGTGCAGTTTTGGTCGCCGCACTTGCGCAAGGATATTTTGGCCTTGGAGGGAGTGCAGAGGAGGTTCACTCGGCTGATACCGGAGATGAGGGGGTTAGACTATGAAGAGAGACTGAATAGACTGGGTCTGTACTCGCTGGAGTTTAGAAGGATGAGGGGGGATCTTGTAGAGATGTATAAGATAATGAAAGGGATGAATAGGGTAGAGGTAGAGAGATTCTTCCTACTCAGAAAGGACAGCAGGACTAGAGGGCACAGCCTCAAGATAAGGGGGGGGCAGTTTAGAACAGAGTTGAGGAGGAACTTCTTCACTCAAAGGGTGGTGAATCTCTGGAATTCTCTGCCCGTTGAAGTGGTGGAGGCTACCTCGCTAAATATATTTAAGTCACGGGTGGATAGGTTTTTGACAGACCAGGGAATTAAGGGTTATGGGGAGAAAGCAGGAAAGTGGAACTGATCCACTTCAGATTAGCCATGATCTTATTGAATGGCGGGGCAGGCTCGAAGGGCTAGATGGCCTACTCCTGCTCCTATTTCTTAAAAGGAACAAAAGACATGCATGTTTTTTGGGCAGCAAGTTTGAATTTTTTCATTTAATACCTTTTTAATTAAACAAATGATGGATGGAATAATTTGAACAGGAAGTACTCCACCACTTCACTTTTGTTTTCTCTGTAAACCTTCAAAGGACGGATCTTTTTTCTAGTTATGAATAAAATCATGGCCCCTTTCAACAGTTCCCCCCCACCCCCAACCCTCCATTTAGGTTGCAACACAGACAGATTCCCCCACCCCACCCCCCACCATCCCCACCCCTCCATTTAGGCTGCGGCACAAGAGTCTGGTACGTGTTACCGGGATCCTTAACAATCCATTTAATATATTCCAAAACAACTGTCAGTAAATGGATCATACTCAACATAGACATAATCACTGGGCACTTCTCAGCAGCAGGCTGTGTGATATTTAACCTTTTGCTTTTTTACTTGCCAACAACTCCATTCAACTTTATTGTGGCATCACCAATGATCATTGTAGTTTTGACGTTTTGAAGCAGATTTGAAACCTGCTCGATCTAGATTCCGCGCAAAATCCCATGCCTCACCCAGTCAACTTTGCCAACCTGTTCCAACCCAGGAATTTTGGTCCATTACTTTAGATTGGTTAATGGCTTTGCTAAAGACAAATTAATTTCGTACAAAAGTATCAACATGCAAGGTTGGCAACTTTACCCAATTATTGAGTCTCCAGGAATAGAAGGTTAATCTCCTTGATACTGGGCAAAAATCCAGAAGAAGATTTTGTGATTTCTGCCAGTATATATCATGCCAATATTTTGCGCTTGCGTGAAGAATCATATGACAGCTTCAAATTCCAGCCTTGTACCCTGTCCACCCCATGTGTCGGGAAAGAGAACTCAGCTGCATGGAACATTCAGCATCAGGGAATTGGTATGGGTAGCACGCCTGAGGTTACAAAATTTAACCAAAGAGGAGATGGAATCGATACACAAAACATATTGAATGGATTTTATGGCCTCCCTCGTCCCAAAACCGTAAAATCCCACCTGAGGTCAACAGACCTTTCTGTGATCCGCCCCTCACCCACTCCGATTCCCATGGCATGCAGGATGGTAAAATTCCAGCCATTCAGTCAAAACAGGGCTAAAACCTAAATATGCATGAATATGCCTAAGTAGCAGGGCATACCACACGATATCCACTCCAATAAGGCATGGCAAGATAACATTCGCAAACTATGGGTAAATGTCACATGATTTAATCTGCAGGAATGCACCTGACCAGAGTTGGTAACTCTTGATAATAAGCTAGTACCACACAGTTTTGCTTCATCTTATTTATCTAATATTCATTTTCATTTCACCTTTTTCAAAGTAGGCTTACATTAACACTGCAGTGAAATGACTGTGAAAATTCCTTAGGCATCACACTCCAGCACCTGTTTGGATATACTGAGGGAGAATTCCAATTAAAAATTGATGTTGGAAATGAAGTATTTTGTTTTACAGGTTTATTTGTCATGGGCTACAAACTGGACAGTTATATAAGTTTCGAGTTAGGGCTGTCAATGCAGCCGGACTTAGTCAATTCTCACCTGAGTCTGAAGCACTGGAAGTCAAAGCTGCTTTAGGTAAGTTGTAACATATAAACTGTTGGCATATGCAGCCGTGTCTTGCAAAGTGCATTTACTTACTTTTGAAAATGCACTTATTTATTTTTGAATTGGATTTAGTTTGAAAACTCATCTATTTATTTTTGAAAGAATATTTATTTTTCTCCAGAATTGAAATAATTTACTTTTGGAAGTGCAGTTATTGATTTTTGAGTCTGCTTTTTAATTAATGACACACTATTTTTACAGTGCCATCTGTATCACTTTGCCATCCATGATGCCATAAATCGTTGTTCTGCTCATGCACTGTGCCTGTATCACATGGAAAGCGTATTCTCTTTCATTCAGCCTATCCATTAGCCACTGTAAGAATTCTCACTTGAGCCTGCTTCACAATCATACGTTACAAAGCTTTCCTGAACTATGGATTACCAACCTTGCTCCAGCGTAATGTAATGTATCCCATAAACACCACCATGTGCATATCTTATACATAAAATCATCTAACTTCTTTTCTGATCTGCATTTACGACAGTTTTTGCTTGCTGCCTGTTTAACAGCACAAGAGCTCTTTTAATGCTTGCTCCTACAACTGCTGATGCCTGCTATAACAGATTGTTTCACCTTGTTTAAGCAAGCAATATACAAGCTCCATTAAGTCTAAGAAATGCTCCATCCGCAAAATCCTGCATTTATCAAAAACTAACCCATACATCCCTTACTTATTATCATTTCACATTTTCATGTTCAGTTTAAATCAATTAAAGTGTTAATAAATGTAAGAAGATGTATTTAATTATTGATGAGCATTGTAGCCTTTCAACCCAGTTCCAGTTCAAACAGCAATTGGTTTACTGAGTAAATTGTGAGGTCCTTGTTGGGCATTAGATACAACAGTATATTGTGATGATAGTCAGATTGAATAGCATTGGTGTAGTAAACACAGCTATTTAATAAAACAGATAACAGGCACTAGTTATTTTCTTCAATGGCCAAATATGTAATAATGCTAATAGGTCTTCCAGGGGATTGCTCATGAAGAGTTTTGCCACGTGGAACTCCATACATATTAACTGTACTGAATTGATTTATTTTTCACCTAGGTGTTGTAGTTATATTCAAAGACATTTGCCAGGACACAACTTGGACTAGGAATAGTTCAGGGTGAATTTCAGAGCCAAGAAACTAAAGATCAGGCAGGTTTTACTGGTGCTACTTGTAGACCACTTTACACTATTTTAGAAGGAAAGTATGTGAGAGTTGGGAGCTTTTGGTGGATTTTTTGGTCCATCTCAAGAGATGTAGGACCCAGTGGAATAGCAGCTCATGATTGTGTACTCTAGTTCTCCTTTTCTTCCTGCGTCTTTCTCCCTGATAATCCATCTTTTCTCTCTGTCATTCTCCCTCTCTCTTTGTTGTGGAGTGTTTTGCAGGCAGAAATTGCAGAGGGGACAGAGAATTGAGCGGGAGGCTGAAAGTGGCTTTTACGCCAGCAGGGTTATCCTTGCTCTATTTTCCCCACCCCCTGACAATGACATAACGGGGATCCCGATTTATATGTGATTAATGATGCAGATCAGGTGTTTATATGTCTGGTTCACCTCGCCCCACCCCCCATATGTTGGACTGTCCAGTTACATTGGCATGTAATCCCAACAGGTCCTCCACGATGTACACCAGAACACACCAGAGGCACACAGGTAAATACAACATCCGGGGGGAGAGGCTCATGCCTGGGCAGTACCCTGGGCTGTGGGCACTGCCAAGGGGCAATGCCAGGAAGTTCTGTGGGCTTGGTGCTGGGTATTCTGTGTCCATAGCAGGGTGGGGGGGGCAGCTATCTGCTCTGGTAGTGCACGGGGCGGTGGGGGGAAGGGGAATGGTTCCTTTTATAAAAAAAAATTTTTCTATTGGCTCCCCTTTTAAAATGGCGCCCAATCTTCCAGGAGCTTAAGTGGCAGCGCAGATTTTTCCAGGGCCTACCCCACCTGGAACCCACCTTTTTTTTGACTAAGTGTCAAAGCTAGGTAGTGCAGTTGGTGGGCTACGGTGCACTTTTCCCACCTGAGTTGATACTTCACCAAAAAAAGGCCAAATTCATCCTGTTATTTTTCACCTGTATCTCTAGCTGTCACTTTCCTTCTTGTCTGGAAGAAATTTATCCTTGCCAGCTGTGTGTTGTGACCAAATCAGGAGTCTTTTTATCTGGTATCTGATTTGCTTTCCCACTGAAGTTGATGGAAACAGAAGTGGAGTTTCGTAGAAAACAATCTGCCTATTCATTGAGTGCATTATGTTTACTGACAAAGATAAATTTCAGACCCCGTGTGGGGTTCTCCAATCTCATCCATGGCTACCCCACTGTAGGTGAGAATGGAGAATTTGGTAATCCAGCCAAAATTCCATTCACTTAGAAATTAGAAGCAGGGATAGGCCATTCAACCCTTCGAACCTGCTCCACCATTCATTTTGATTATGACTGATCATCAAATTAAATATCCTGGTCCCCTACTTCCAGTGGCAGCAGAGAATCCCAGCCTCGTACAAGGACAGAGATTTTCAGTGTATGTTTCTCCCTCATGGTCACATCTTCAATATCATTCATTAATCTACCCATATGCCTCTAGTTACTTTCCCTTCTCTTTTTTGATTCTTTTCTTCTGGCTACTTATCTGTTTCTGTGTTACTTTGATTCTTCTGAGTTTCTCTATTTGCTATTTTCTTGATTTGTCTCCAAACAGTGATCTTTACCCTCTTCATTTATCTCACTGTTATTGTCCTATCGTTCCTGGTGCTTTCCCCCATTGTTCCAGTTATCATGGTGAATTGCATTCTTTTTGCTTTCACTAAACTGCAATTCCTGATTGTTCCTCTGGTGATCTATGATGATGGGATCTGGAGTAGTGATCGAGCAAGAGAGTGCGGCACAGCTGGACTCAGAGTTTTGTGGAGAGCGATGAGAGAGCGTGGAGAATCAGAGATAGCATTGGAAGGTCGGGAACTAGCAAAGTGTTAGAGTGAGCATGCCTTTAAGCTTTTGTCTGGTTATGCAGGTGGGGAATACATTATAATGTTTTCCCACATTAGAGACATTATAAGCACAAGTTGTTGTTGCTGCAGCAAATACATTTTCACATTGGCCGAAGGATGACAGGGAATGAATTCCACAAGTGTAGAAAGTTGTCATGTTTATTAACTGGGGACGGAGGGGTTGGGTGGGGTGGGGCGGGGGCAGATGTTGTATTTACAGTACAGGCTGTTGATTTTGTGTGGAAAAACGGGGAAGGCACTCGGTGAAGGGGTTGTGGCAGCATTACGTGTAAACAGGAAACTTATTTTTGTCAATTATTATTTTTGTGATTCTGTGATGAAGTGTGTTCTTATAGATTTGCTGTGGGTTGGAGGAGAAGCTATGTTGATAGATGCATCTTTGTGAATTGTTTATGTTTATGTTGCAGAACAATTGAACAGAAGTTCATTTGGAAAGGGAAAAGTTCTGTGCAATAAGATTAATGAAGCATGAGCGTAGAAACACATTTGGAAAGGAAAAATCTCAGTCATTTATCCAATGAGGAAAAAATAAATTGACAGACATTCAAAAAATTGTATGTTAAATGTTGTTCATGATAGATACTAGATCCAGAAGATGAACTGGAGTCATGATCTGTACTATAGACGCAAACCTTTTCATTTTATGAAAAGAAAGACATGGGGGGAATTCGCTGGCTGTTCACGTCAGCGGGATAAAACCATTAGCCATCAGACATAGGAGCAGAATTAGGCCACTTGGCCCATCGGGATTCTCTGGTCCTGCTGGCAGTGTACCCACTCCTGTGGGTTTTGTGGTGGCATGGGGTGACATAAATGAGAAATCCCATTGACAGTGGCAGGACCAGAGAATCCTGTCACCAGTGAACATCGAGAAACATGCAGCTGGGAGGCTGGAGAACTGCCCCCATGTTTATGGATTTTCATAATTACAATATCATTATTGAAAACTTTTGAATGTTATTAGACTGTTCAAAACAACCATTACTCTAGTTAACACATGGCAGCATAAAACTATTGCCTACATAAAATCTTATTCTCATCTACATTCAAATGTGCAATGATATATGTTGGTGGTCAGAGCATTATGTTTCTGTCCATCACAGGAATAGGTGCATCTTATTCATTGTTTTGAGCTTTGCTTGCTGCCGTACTAAATGTTGGGCAAAACATGCTTTTGTACCTCTTTCCTTGTTCTCTATGTGACATGTTTGTCTTCATTTCTTCATCCTTGAAAAAATGGAGTATATCTTGTTGCACAATAAGATCTGTTCATGAATGCCTGATTAATTACTTTATTTAACTCTAGGAGGAGGAGTACCTCATGGTGTGTTTCCTGAACAGAGTGGTAACATTGGTGGACTAACAGAAAGAGGTGCACGCTGGGATGGCAAGCATGAGGCATCTCAGCCCGCACGTGACACTTTACTAAGTTGTGATGCAGTGCTTAACAGACATCTGCTACCCACTGGCTATGATAATTTGCCATGCCTAGAACGAGAAACACCAAAGGAGGTAAATGCAGAACGGACAAGGAAGTCTAATCTCAGAAGTCGCAAGGTACAAGACATATACGAGGAGGTCCCAAAGACTAAAGATAAGCGTGAGAAGGGCCCAGAGGTACAAGGTATGCACGAAAAGGGCCCAAAGGTACAAGACAGACATGAGGAGGGTCCACAGATAGAAGATAAGCATGAGAAGGGCCACAAGGTACAAGATATGCACAAGAAGGGTTCTAAGGTACAAGATAAAAGTGTGAAGGGCCCTAAAGTACAAGATATGCACGAGAACAAGGATAACCTAGGTGAGAAATCAGGGAAACAATATTAAAGTTAAACACATAAAGTGGTGGAATCATATTCTGAGAAGAATTTATTTAGTCTCAGTGAATGTGATTAATGTTTAATTGTTAAGGAGGTTGTATCAATTATAACAAAAAGCTATATACCTTATAAAAACCTCTCACATCGAAGGAAGTGTTCAAATACTTTACAAAGGGCAAGAAGCACTTTGAGCAGATTGATGGTAGAACCAAAGCATGGTTAAGAATGTTTCAAAAGGAAGAGAGAGATACATATCAGTTAATTGTTTTTATACAGCATTTCAAGAAGACTAATAGTAGAAAGGTGTGTATGTGGCGGCTCAGGAAGAAAAGGAGTAAAATCATAATGTGCTGATAGACGCTTTGTTGGAAATGACCTTGTGAATTGAATAGTTCAACCAGAACAACAGTTGAACAGATTATTTCTCCACTTTATGCCACTAGGCAATCACTGCTATTCACAAGCACAACAAACTTAAATCATCATTCTCTGTAAGGCATTACTATTCCTCATGACATTACTTTCAAAATTCCACTAAAAATAAAGCTATATGAAAGATAATTTAGCACTTCATTTGATAAGAACTATTTAATATCCAGTGATAAATATTTTTATTTCTTTGGATGTGGGAAAAACAGTACTCATTGTATGTGCCTCGGTGCCCTAAGACAATAATTATATGTAAACAGTGAGAACTGTATAAGATTTAAGGAAGATGTAGACAAATTAGCAGAATGGGTGAGCAGTTAACAATGGGACAATTTAACGTGGCAAAGTGTGAAGTAATACATTTCGTGATTTAAAAAAAACAAAGAATAGGAATGTATACTTAATACAAAGACACTGAAGGATGTGAATGACCAGATAGATCTTTACAAGTGAGTGAAGAAGGTTAAAGTCTGTGGAAAAGGCAATTGAATTTTGAATTTTATAGATAGGGGCATGGCACACTGGCGTAACAAAGTAATAATGATTTTTTTTATTTAACAAACATTACCTCAACACAATTAAAGTTATGTATACAACTTTAGGCATGCAATGTGAAAATTCATCCATTATTTTTAATTAATAAAGAAAAGTTTCCTAACCATTGAAACTAATTGTACTTAAAGAGTAAATGCTAATAATTAATTTTCCTTTTAGCCTAATGATATGGATTAGTACGATCCACTTCCAGAAGGCAGTTTCTGTAATTTATTCAGTTCAACGGAGAAATGTAAAGCCAGCTACATCATTCGATATTTAATTGTGGGTCTGAATCCTGATCATGGCTAAAATTACATATTGAAGGGCCATACATGTAATAAGTATTAATCAAATAGGTTCAGCTTCTCATCTTAAGGATAATTTAGAACATAGAACATAGAACACTACAGCACAAACAGGCCCTTCGGCCCACAAGTTGCGCCGATCACATCAATACCTATCTATAACCCCCAATCCCATAAAACCCCATATACTCATCCAGAAGTCTTTTAAAAGACCCCAGCGAGTTCGCCTCCACCACCACTGACGGCAGCCGATTCCACTCACTCACCACCCTCTGAGTGAAAAACTTACCCCTAACATCACTTCTGTACTTTCCTCCCCACACCTTAAATCTGTGTCCTCTCGTAGCGACCATTTCAACCCGGGGAAATAGCCTCTGAGAATCCACCCTATCCATTCAAATTTCAAATTCTGTTTGTGTTATCTTTTGATTACTTAATTTTTCCATCATCACTCCTGTGCTCTCTAATGTGTCCCGATCCAACAATGCCTCACATTTAAAGTTCTGACCCTTAATTTCAAATTCCTCCATGGCCCCACTATTTCCCCATTCTGAAGCCTTTCCAATGTATAACCCTTCAAGAACTTAGACCCTCCAATTATGGTCACTTTAGCATTTCTGGCTTCTTTTCATCCCCCACTGATGTCTATGCTTTCAATGTTCAAGCTCCATGCAATGGAATTCCATCCTTGAACATTTCCACCTCTCCACTTATCTCTGCTCCTTTAAAACTTTCTTTAAACCTACCCTTCTGATAGAGTTTTCAGTCACCTGTCCCAGTGGCTCCTTTTTTGACTCACTGGCAATTTTTAAATATCTGATGACAACCCTGTGAAGCATCTTTGAATGTTCTAATACATTAAAGATGTTGTTATAGTGATAAAGTATTTTTGTTTTATTCTAGCATGTAGAATCAATTTTATTGTGGGATTTTTGACTTAAAGCATGAACGAAGGCAGTTGAAGAACTAAATAAACAGTCTAATGAATATACAACTGCACAGCTAGGAATTATTCACCACTGGCTGTGCATGTTAATTCATTTCCTCCAAATATGTCAGCATTAGCAATATCAAACTCCTAATAATTCTTTAAGGCCCACAGTTCAAATAAAATTATTTGAAGATGGTACAGCTAAATAAAAAGGCAATAATGTTAGTTGGATTATTTTTTGGAATTGTGTAGTTCTGCTAGTGAATAAATGTATAGATAGATAGATAGTGTGAATAGTTCGCTTCACTATTGAGCAATGTGGTAGTTTACCAATATGTTTCAAAGCTTAGTCTAGTTCTTAATGGAACATGCCAAGTATTGCTGTATTAACAATGCATTATAGATGTTCTTTCACTTGTGTGAAGCACCTTTGAACTCATAAACACAATATTGTTATTTGGTACTTTCAAGCAAATGATTCTAATACACTCTCACCAGTGCGATACTTGATGAAAATATGCCATGTTTTCAAATCTGTTGATTTTTCTTGAAAATGGTTGTCTTTCTCCAATGTGAAAAATGCCAATTTTTCTTCTTTCAGTACCCTTTTTTATATTTTGCCACTCTCTAACTTCCAACCAGGACTCTGGCACTCAATAACTGGCTGGCGAGAGATCAGATTGGACAGCCCTGGATGTTTCACAATATAACATTCCCCCTTGCCCTGTGGAGACATACATAGGCTCCACCCTAATACACTGGTATTTTTGAACTGGAAAATCCACATTATTTTAAGCCATGGGTGTGAACTCTTATGTGGTATTAACTCTTATTTTAAAATGGGTTTGAGCCTCTTTTAAAACACTGGACAGAGCAATGATATCGGAACCTGTTAAGCATTCTGTAGCTAATATTGCTATAACAGATTCCAACTGCCCTGATACATTTAATTTCTAAACTGAAGGTTAAGTGGAATTTGATTCCTTTTCTAGTGAAGTATTATGGAGTACTGTGTTATGGAGTATTATGGAGTAGCGGGAGTACTGTGTGCAGTTTTGGTCGCCACACTTACGCAAGCATATTTTGGCCTTGGAGGGAATGCAGAGGAGGTTTACTAGGCTGATACCGGAGTTGAGGGGGTTGAACTATGAGGAGAGGCTGAATAAACTAGGCTTGTACTCGTTAGAGTTTAGAAGGATGAGGGGAGATCTCATTGAGACAGATAAGATGATGAATGGGATGGATAGGATAGAGGTGGAGAGGCTCTTCCCGCTCAGAAAGGACAGTAGGACTAGGGGGCACAGCCTCAAGGTAAGGGGGGGGCAGTTTAGAACAGAGTTGAGGAGGAACTTCTTCACTCAAAGGGTGGTGAATCTCTGGAATTCTCTGCCCGTTGAAGTGGTGGAGGCTGCCTCGCTAAATATATTTAAGACGCGGGTGGATTGGTTTTTGATAGGCAAGGGGATTAAGGGTTATGGGGAGAATGCGGGAAAGTGGAACTGAGCCACGACAGATCAGCCATGATCTTATTGAATGGCGGGGCAGGCTCGAAGGGCTAGATGGCCTACTCCTGCTCCTATTTCTTATGTTCTTATGGGGTTTATAATGATTATTAAATGTAAGAGAAATGAACACTATCTGAATGATGACAGTAAGCAGCGGCACTCCATGGTTTAGCAGCTAATTGAATCATCACAAACATTGGATTCTCTCAAGCCACATAGTTAGTTATTCAACTTAAACATTTTTATTCAAATGATATGACTAACGGGCAGCAAGACGTAACTTAGAATCTGAACTTGTGAAGTCTGATTCTTGGAGAATTATAGATTATTTTTTGCAGTCATTTTTTGCACCTTTCTTTCCCTCTCTTCTGACATCATTGTTATGCTCAAGACACTGCCTGCCAGCCCTCTTTCAATTTGTGAAACATAACTTCATGTGTAAACAGACACAAAGGGCCCTATTTTACTATTTTGATTCTAAGTGTTGGACGGACTTGAAAACTGGGAGTTTTCAAGAAAAAATGTGAGCAGGGCTTAATGCACCCAAAATCCTGCAGTTCCGATCAGAGCCTCCAACTGTGCACGTGCAGAAAAAATTACAGAATGCGTTCACCTGCCACATTGCACCCGGGCCAGATAATGCCTTCCCCTGACCCCCACAGACATTGTCCCACATCCACAACATTACTGACCCTCTTATCCCCCCATTCCCTCTGCCAACCAGACCAAATGCGGGCTCCTCCTCCTTCCCCCCTCACCAATCTCAGGCAAAGTAGCAGCAGACCCTTCCTTCCACTTCACTGATCACAGGCAGAGTAGCAGCAGACCTCCCCTTCCCCTTCACTAATCTCAGGCAGAATGGCAATGGACCTCCCCACCAATCTCAAGCAGAGAGCCATCAGACACTCAGCACTTAATTCCTCAGTAAGTGAAGCACCTGAATCAGACTTTTGGATGGGTGAACGTGATGGTAAAGTGGGAAGTGCCGTTAAGGTTGGGGGTGCAACCTATTAAGTCAATTTAAATGTATTTAAATGGCCATCCTGCCCATTTCGGGCACGGTCCTGATCGCTTCCAATTTCGGGCCTTGGTTAAGGGAGAACCGGAGCAGAGACGGGTGCGGATTGTGCTACTCGCCTCGTGCCCAACTTTACCAAGTTTTCGTACCCAAGAACGGGCGCAACTTAATGGTAAGATCAGGTCCAATGAGTGTCGGCAAGCTTCTGAGCACTGGGGAATCTAAACCCAGTTTGATCTTATTTTCACCTGACACTGGCACACAGGTACTTTCCAGCAAATGTCACAGGACATTGATCAAGAAATGGCACCTTAGCTGATGTTCCTTGCACTAATGGAGGGCACCAACACCAATTTTAATGCTCCAATGGTTGCCCTGGTTATGTACAGCTTATTCAGCACATTCTGAGGATCACAGAGAAACCTGTGACTTTCTCGTCAGTATAGTTCAGTTACACATTGCATTCACCAGCCCAGTCCAGGCAGCGCAAGATATGGTACCTTTGTTTTTTGTTTATGTTCTACCATGCACCATGCACAGCATACTTTATACAGTGCCTTCCATCCTTTTTCACAATACACTGAGAAATATTTGCATGATATTACACTACCTGATATTGGTAATGAATGTGTTAATTCATTTGTATGTAGACTCTTGACAAATACTTAACATATTCATTATTAATATTGCACATTAGGATTTCAATCTATTTGTGTGGAAATGTTATTATCTTTTTGCAGGAAATGAATTGTAATGGTATTCCAGGTTGAAACTTCAAGAAAGAGCTACTGCCCAGCCATTATTTCTATTTCAGTAAAAGATGAGTAAGAGACATTTGTTCAAGTTTCAAGTTTCACTGACATTCCTTCTTAAGATTCCACCTCAATAGAAAGTGGAAAATAATTTGAAGTCATAAGCAATACATTACATGGAAAACTCACTGTACTGATTAGACCCAAGTTTACTTCACTCGTTCCTTGTAAATGTACAGTAGACTTCTTTTCTTCCAAAATGGTTCAAATGGCCAGACTTGCTCTGAAAAAGTTGAACAGTTAAGTGGAATTAAATATCAACTTAATGTACTCTGTGTTCAAACAGCCCCTCCAGCCCCACCTTATGGAATTACAGTTCTTGAAAGTGTCCATGACTCTATGGTGCTAGGATGGAAGCAACCTCAATTCCAAGGTGGTTCTGACGTTACTGGCTACTTTGTGGATTATCTTGAAGTTATTGATGGTAAACCTGGAAAATGGAAAGAAGCCCATATCAAAGCCATCACTGATCGAGCCTACAGAGTAAGTGAAAGAAGACTCATTTCCTGAACGTATATTTAGAAATTGAACTCTCAGTTCAATATTCTTCTCAAATGTCTATCTAAATGTAAAAGAAACACATAATATAGTTATTGAAATAAATTAGATTTTGTTTCCACTATTTCAAGTCTCCTTTATTACACTCCACTTGCATCAGTTGTGCAAGAGATACTACCTGCCATAGAAATAGATAGCTATTGGATGCTGTTACATAATTAACAGCCCACATATATCTGCAGAGTCCAGTATCCTGATGCTGGAATATATTTGAAATATACCTGCATAGAGTGAAATGGATTATAACTTTTCTGGAACAAATTAATCGATGTGAAATAAAAACTGGAAAACTGGAAATACTCAGCAGGTCAGGCAGCATCACTGGAGAAACAGAAGGTGAAATTTAGTCAGTATCAATACCCTGGGGCTAGGACCGAGCTGTCAACTTCCCAACCCAGTGAAGTTTAGGGTGGGAAGGGTCAAGTTTGCCCTAAGTGACCAATTCAGGGCCTCAGCCTTCAACCTGAAGGCGTGGCACAGGAGGCCATGCCATGCAGGCAGGCCACCAGATATATCCTGGCAGCAAAGGCTGCCCCTACAGGAAGACCTATAACTCTTTATTCAAATCCCGTTCTCTCCTTGATGGGACCTACCTGACTGATTTTCTCTTATCTGTGTTCCGAGGCGTGACATTGCTCCTTGTCCCAGGGTCCGTTGCAGTACTGGCAGTAGCCATCATGAGGCGCCAGAATGTGATGACTAGGGGAATTTCACAGTAACTTCATTGCAGTGTTAATGTAAGCCTTACTGGCGACTAATAAATAAACTTTTAACTTTACTTTTCCCATTGTGTGTTGCTATTGAAGAGCTGCCAGCTGATTTTTGGGATATCCATAGCATAGGCCTAGACACCGTCACATCAATCTGTAGGTGCCTGATTGGCCTTTTATTATGTTAAGTCTCCTGGAAATGGCAGGATTACCAGTAGTTCTGTAGCAGGTGGACTAACCCATCGCCAGAGACATGAAAGCCAGCCCAGTGTTTCAGAAAGGTGGTCTTTCATCAGAATGAGATGGTAGAGATAAAGAGATTTTTAGCAAAAACAAAGCAAACGACAAAGAGTCTGTGATCAGATGTAGGAAAAGTGTGATTAAATGTTGGAAGGGATGAGGGTGCCAGGCAATGGGGGTGATATTGGGATAGGTAGAGCAAAAAATGCTGCATCCAGAGGAATTGCATTTGGTTACAGTAGAATAGTAAAGCCAGGAGAAAGTATGGAAAATCTGGCAGCAAGGAGAGTCGCTATGGACTGGAACTTGGAATGTTGGGTGGGATTTTATAGCCTCACTTGACCAAGACCGGAAATTCCTGCCCAAGGTCAACAGACATGTCTGTTGTGCGCCCCTTGCCCACCCCGATTCCATGGCGGCTGAGGTGGTAGAATTCCGGCAGTTATCTCTGTCCCTTTCTCCACAGACGTTGACCTGCTGAGTGTTTCCACCACTTTCCATTTTTATTTCTGATTTCCAACATCCAAAGTATTTTGCTATTGTTTTAATAATAATCAGTTTATCTGTTGAAGTATCTGTACCGTCTTCCTCTGATGCTTGATCTGACTACTTACTTATTACAGATCCATGACCTGAAGGAAAACATGGTATATCAGTTCCAAGTCCGTGCAGTGAACATGGCAGGAGTTGGCCTTCCATCCCTGCCGAGTGACAAGTTTAAGTGTGAAGAATGGACTATTGCTGTTCCAGGCAGGTCTACCTGCTTTTTGAAATAATATATGGATGATGCAAACAGTTAGAGCAAGAATAAGGGACATGTGTTCATTAGGGAAAAAAAATGTGCTTGTGATCAGGACACAAGAACACACTGGAAGTCAGCCAGTAGATTTTTGTGGGCCGAGAGGAACTGTCCTGCTGTTTGTGGACCCATAAAATTTCCAAAACAATCACTGCCTCCCCCACCTACTCCTCCTCCCTCTCCTCCTCATCCTGAGGGAGCAAGCTATCTTGGATCTGGTGCTATGTAATGAGGCGGGTAGAATTAGGGACCTTGTGGTGAAGGATCCTCTTGGGAAGAGTGATCATTGTATGGTGGAGTTTCTGATGCAGATGGAGGAGGAGAAAGTGGGATCCCGGACATGTGTCCTTTGTTTGAACAAAGGGGAGTACAATAAGATGAGAGAGGAATTGGCGACTGTTGATTGGGAGAACAGATTGGAAGGTAGGTCTGCTGAGGAACAGTGGAGGATCTTTAAGGAGATCTTTCTTGGTGCTCAGCAGAAATTTATTCCGATGGTTAAAAAGGATCGTAGGAGGAGAGATAATCAGCCGTGGATAACGAAGGAGGTAAAGGAGAGTATTAAATTAAAAGCTGATGTGTTTAGAGTGGCTAAGAGTAGTGGGTGAGAAGAGGATTGGGAGAGGTTTAAGTATCAACAAAGAATGATGAAGAAGTTGATAAAGAAAGGAAGGATAAACTATGAAGCTAAACTAGCACTAAATATAAAAAAGGATAGTAAGAGTTTTTATAAATATATAAAAAGGAGAAGGCTGGCTAGGGTGAATGTTGGACCCTTAGAGGATGAGAGGGGGGACTTAGTGGTGGGAGATGAGGAAATGGCTGAAGCCTTGAATAACTTTTTTGCTTCGGTCTTCACGCAGGAGGACGATAGTTTGCCGGGTGTTAACGATGGAAAGATGGTAGGAGTGGAGGGCCTGAATGAGATCATTGTCACTAGAGAGGCAGTGCTCGACAGACTGGAGGGACTGATTGTGGACATGTCCCCAGGACCGGATGGAATGCATCCAAGGGTTCTGAAGGAAATGGCGGAGGTGATAGTGGATGCCTTGGTGATTATTTTCCAAACCTCCTGAATTCCGGGGAAGTGCCAGAAGATTGGAAAACTGCTAATGTTACGCCGCTGTTTAAAAAGGGTAGCAGGCAAAAGGCAGGGAATTATAGGCCGGTTAGTTTAACGTCTGTTGTAGGAGAAATGCTTGAATCCGTAATTAAGGAGAAAATAGCGAGGCATCTTGAGAAGAATTGTTTGATAGAGCAGATGCAGCACGGATTCGTTAAGGGGAAGTCGTGTCTGACGAATTTATTGGAATTTTATGAGGATGTGTCTAGTGCGGTGGATAGAGGGGAGCCGGTGGATGTGGTGTTTCTCGATTTTCAGAAGGCGTTTGATAAGGTGCCGCACAAAAGGTTGTTACAGAAGGTTAGGGGGCATGGAGTTGGGGGTAGAGTGTTTGCCTGGATAGGGGATTGGCTGTCAAATAGGAGGCAGAGAGTGGGTGTCAATGGGTGCTATTTGGATTGGCGGTTGGTGACTAGTGGAGTGCCCCAGGGATCGGTGCTGGGGCCTCAGCTATTTACCATTTATATAGATGATCTGGAGGAGGGAACCGAGCGTAAGGTATCAAAATTTGCTGATGACACAAAGGTTGGTGGAACGGCAAATTGTGCGGAGGGTGTGGAAAGTCTGCAGAGGGATCTAGATAGGCTGAGCGAGTGGGCGAGGACCTGGCAGATGGAATTTAATGTTGGCAAGTGTGAGGTTATCCACTTTGGTAGGAATAATGGTAGGAAGGACTACTACTTACATGGCGAAAAGCTGCAGCATGCTACGGTGCAGAGGGACCTGGGGGTCCTTGTGCATGAGTTGCAAAAACCTAGCCTGCAGGTGCAGCAGGTGGTCAGGAAGGCAAATGGGATGCTGGCCTTCATAGCGAGGGGGATTGAATATAAAAGTAGGGAGGTCTTGCTGCAACTGTACAGGGCACTGGTGAGGCCGCAGCTGGAGTACTGTGTGCAGTTTTGGTCACCGCACTTGCGCAAGGATATTTTGGCCTTGGAGGGAGTGCAGAGGAGGTTCACTAGGCTGATACCGGAATTGAGGGGGTTGAGCTATGAGGAGAGGCTGAATAAACTAGGCTTGTACTCGTTAGAGTTTAGAAGGATGAGGGGAGATCTCATTGAGACGTATAAGATGATGAAAGGGATGGATAGGATAGAGGTGGAGAGGTTCTTCCCGCTCAGAAAGGACAGCAGGACTAGGGGGCACAGCCTCAAGATAAGGGGGGGTGCAGTTTAGAACGGAGTTGAGGAGGAACTTCTTCACTCAAAGGGTGGTGAATCTCTGGAATTCTCTGCCCGTTGAAGTGGTTGAGGCTTCCTCGCTAAATATATTTAAGACGCAGGTAGATAGGTTTTTGGTAGGCAAGGGGATTAAGGGTTATGGGGAGAAGGCGGGAAAGTGGAACTGAGCCACGACAAATCAGCCATGATCTTATTGAATGGCGGGGCAGGCTCGAAGGGCTAGATGGCCTACGCCTGCTCCTATTTCTTATGTTCTTATCCCCGCCCTCAACCGTACATACCATGGGTGTTTTTCTGGTTGGCAATCAGTGACTAGTGGTGTGCCTGAGAGATCAGTGTTAGGAACCGCAATTGTTTGCAATTTACATAGATGATTTGGGGACTAAGTGTAGTGTGTCAAAATTCGCAGATGATACTAAGATGGGTAGCAGAGCAAAGTGGGCAGAGAACGCTGAAATTCTGCAAAAAGGTATAGATAGTTTGAGTGAGAGGGCGAGGAGTACAATGTTGGTAAATGTGAGGTCATCCATTTTGGTAGAATAACAGCAAAATGGACTATTATTTAAATGGTAAAAAATTACAGCATGCTGCTGTGCAGAGGGAGCTGGGTGTCCTTGTGCAGGAATCTCAAGGAGTTGGCTTGCAGGTGCAGCAGGTAATTAAGAAGGCAACTGGAATGTTGTCCTTCGTTGCTAGAGGGATGGAGTTTAAAAACAGCGAGATTATATTGCAGCTGTATAAGGTGCTGGTGAGACCACACCTGGAGTATTGTGTACAGTTTTGGTCCCCTCACTCGAGAAAGGATATAGTGGCACTGAAGTGGGTGCAGAGGAGATTCACGAGGTTGATTCCGGAGTTGAGAGGGTTGGCTTATGAGGAGAGAATGAGTAGACTAGGGTTATATTCATTGGAATTCAGAAGGATGAGGGGAGATCTTATAGAAACATGTAAGATTATGAAGGGAATTGATAAGATAGAAGTAGGGAAGTTATTTCCCTGGTGGGTGAAACTAGAACTAGGGGGCATGGCCTCAAATTAAGGGGAAAGCAGATTTAGGACTGAGTTGAGGAGGAACTTCTTTACACAAAGGGTTGTGAATCTGTGAAATTCCCTGTCCAGTGAAGCAGTCGAGGCTACCTCATTGAATGTTTTTAAGGCAAGGATAGATAAATTTTTGAACAGCAAAGGAATTAAGAGTTATAATAAGTTGCGATCAGGGTTATCAGGCTTTTATAAGAGGCGAAGGGACATGATTTTTATAACTAAATAGCCTTCACTCAAAGGGCTGCCTGAAAGTTGCCTCAAGTGGGAAATTAGATTCACAAGGTGCTCCCTAAATTTTAAATTGTTGGTTGTCCATTTTTAGGGAGCAGACAACAGATGAACATCTTCTCCTATGTCTTCTGTGCACTGTATGCAGGAACATAATAGCAAATTTCTCTTTATACTTTGTGTTATACGATATTGTTTGCATGTGCTGAGCCTCTTAATTATCCGCAACACTACCAAACATAACACAGATGGGGTACAGTGCTAACCATGTGATTAAGATATTGTGGCAACAATTGATAACATAAGATCTCATTAAAATTCCTCTGGTTCCTATTTCTAGAAGAACATGTTTACATTTACACTAGAAATATCCAGCAGAATGTAATGGGGGTATTCTTAGGGATTCCTTATTCAGATCTAATATAGTTTATTGAATTGCAGCATATAATATTTAGAGAGGACAACAATTGATAATGCTTAAGACATTTGCCATAAGTAAGCTATTATTACCATCCTGCCCTGGCTATATCTTATGTAAAGTTATGTATTTTACAAACTAATGCAGGACCACCTCATGACGTTATGTACACTGAGGTCAGGAAGAATTCACTGGTACTCCTCTGGAAAGCTCCAATCTATATGGGCCGTAGTGAGGTGACAGGGTATTATGCTGACATTCGGGAGGCAGACGCAGATGACGAAAAGTGGAGAAGCGTCAACGAAAAGGAGACATCAAAGAGATATATAAAGGTAAAAAAAAATTGGAATTCCCATTCTCTTAAATTAATTTGATGAACACAGTTCTTCAGGTTACATTTGTTTGATGAAATGTACACACTTTGCATCATGTCAACGTTCCAATTTTACAAAGGGGACTACGTATTAGTTATAAAAGGCAGACCATCTTGTCCTCTTCTGAGGTTCACATTTCAGTTATTTTAGCAAAGTCTGATCTGTATGGTATTTACTGTTCATCTAGAAAGGTGCTAACTGGCCTCACTGGCTGTCAGTTTGACAGGTCATGAGTGCACATTCAGTAAGTGCCAGAACTGCATCATATTTGCAAAAACCAAAAAATCGGTGTGCAGTGCCCACGCCTGAAACAACAGTCAGGATCTTTGCATCTGTGAATAGAAGGTGCCACATGTGTTTGAGGGCTCCACTGCAAGGATGTTAGACTTCTTCCTTTGGTGCAGATTGTTTACTACAAGGTCCTGTGATGAAAGATGTGGAAGGAGATGGGTATTTAATCGCATGTGAAAGTTGGCAAGCATTGGTGAAATGTTGATCAAAAGCCACTGACAAATTAAATTATAAATCATTTCAAAGTCTCACTCATACCTTAATATCGCCAACAGGTACAAGGGCTGAAAGAAGGCGTGACCTATGTTTTCCGTGTGCGAGCTGTGAACAGGGCAGGGGTTGGAAAACCGTCTGATTTAACAGAGCCAATCACCGCAGAGACACCCCCAGGTTTGTTTTGTCAGTCTGCCGAAACAAGTGACAATAGAGAAACTATCTTATTGACAAGGGGAGGTGGCATCTTGGCTGGAGAGCTGATGAGTTTACATTGCCCCTCTTTGGGAACAAAGAACAGCACAGGAAACAGGCCCTTCGGCCCTACAAGCCCACGTCGCCCATTTTAACACTCAGTGAGCGCCTTATTCAAGTCCTTCTTCTACCTACGACTTTTGTCGACATCTAGTGGACTCCACAATAAAGGGGTGCAAATTTAGGGAATTATATGTGCGCCAGATTAAAGGAGATCCAATTTATTAACACCAATCAGCCTAAAAGCATGTTTTTGGGGTGTGGCAGGAAACTGGAGCACCCGGAGAAAACCCACGCAAGCACAGGAAGAATGTGCAAACTCCCACAGACATTGACCCAAGCCGGAGATCCGACCCGGGTCCCTGTAACTGCACAGCAAACAGTGATAGTCACTGAGCTGTCATGTTGCCCGTCAATTGGTCCAGATCCACTGCATTATGCGCCAGCCAGACACTTGATAGACCAGCAGTGGGCCTTGCCCAGGATCAAAGATATCAGGGATGAAAGTCCGCCTGCCAGAAAATGTTGGCCAATCAGAAAGTATTCGTTCTATTGATCAGCAGTACCATGGGGAAGGCAATGACTACCGTTGGTATGACACCCACCTGAAGCCCCACTTGATGCCAGATCAAGACGAGTAACAGTAGGGTGGGGGTGATGCAGGAGGGGTGTGGATGAGGATTGGAAACAAGGGCAGGTCAGTGGCCTGCTTCTTCCTGATGCCAGGTCCCTCAACTATGCACTGAGTACCTTTGAATGAGGGACTCCCCTCTGGGAGCTGCAGACAAACCTGCCAGGGTTTGCTTGTGCTCCTTGCATGGCAAACTCTCTGTGTGCTGCTGTTTTTATACCAGTAGCCGTTAAGGGATGAGACTTTTAAGTGACCATTAATTGGCCACTTAAGGGTCTTAGTTGGCATTGGGGTGGGATGGCCATCCTTGGGCCTTCCCACCATGGACTGAATTGATAAGGTCCCCACCTGCCACTCTCAACCCAAGAGCCTGGTTGAAGTTAACTAAGTAAGTAAGTTTTGATTTTAATTCACTCTGCATTTGCTGAGTTAAATAAAGCAGATTATTGACTTGGACCTGCCCTCATCTCATTCAGGAGCCTTGCTGCATAAAGAACTGTAATTGAAAACAAATGGGCAAGACACAATATTCAGTTCAGGTACCAAGAGTTTACCATCCATTTTGCGCTCTGGGTGCAATTGCTGTATGATTTGATATTGTTACTTCATATTCCTTAATAAATTCTACAGACTGACTGGCACCACTAAACCTAAGAAAATATCTAAACAAATCCAAAAATTATAACACCCTGTCTATGTTGAGTTAGCTGATTCCCAGCTGTGACAGCAATTAGATATTGCAATTAACCCGAATGCCTCTGAGAGAGAAGAAATTTGACCAGGGTCCTGCACCTGATAGTGATCCTGCTGAAATTATTCTGTGTGCGAGCCAGGCTCAGCTCTGATGCACTGTGAGGTTAAATAGCTCACTGACATTATCCAGTCTCCCATGTGTAGAATGTGTACTTAGGTAAGATATCAGAGGGTGCCTGGGACTTCTGGCATTGAGCCAACCATGAATCAACCGTCTTAATGAGCTGATAGTTCCCTGCTTGGTCCAAAAGCACCAGGGCTATTGCAGCATTCTGCTCTAACTTGGGTTATCTTGGTTAGCACAGCCCTTGGGCAAGATTTTCCATTTTGGGTTCAGATCCCAACTTTGGCATCATGTGCAAGTGCCAACCTTGCACCTTGTTAAGAGCACAACTCAACATTGTTAGGTCAATTCTGACAGAGGGCAAGCTCGCCTTCAGTTAAAGATGGTGGCATGTGGAGTCTTGAAGCTAGATGGCCCTGTAGGAGGCACAGAAGCAGCTGTAGCCTGCTTTTGTGGGTAAGTGAGTGAGGGGGCACCTCCATCTGTGCACACCCTCTCAGTACTCTTAAAATATTTGAAATAAGAAATGGCCACAGCTCGAGGACCGCTGATATGGAAAGAGTCCTCCCACAGAATGACTGTAGCCATATCTGTGGCTAATTACGTGGAAGGACTGGGGTTGGGGACATCTCAAAGGCATCCTGGAGCACTTTATAAATATATAAAAAGGAAGAGGCTGACTAGGGTGAACGTTGGACCCTTAGAGGATGAGGGGGGGACTTAGTGGTAGGGGATGGGGAAATGGCTGAGGCCTTGAATAACTTTTTTGTATCAGTCTTCACGGAGGAGGACATGAATAATTTGCCGGGTGTTAGCGACGGAAAGATGGTAGGAGTGGAGGGCTTGAATGACATTATTGTTACTAGAGAAGCAGTGCTCGAAAGACTGGAGGGACTGATTGTGGACAAGTCTCCAGGACCGGATGGAATGCATCCAAGGGTTCTGAAAGAAATGGCGGAGGTGATAGTGGATGCCTTGGTGATTATTTTCCAAACGTCGCTGGATTCCAGGGAAGTGCTGGAAGATTGGAAAACGGCTAATGTTATGCCGTTGTTTAAGAAGGGTGCCAGGCAAAAGGCAGGGAATTATAGGCCGGTTAGTTTAACGTCTGTTTTAGGTAAAATGCTAGAATCCGTGATCAAGGAGAAAATAGCGAGGCATCTTGAGGAGAATTGTTTGATAGAGCAGACGCAGCACGGTTTCGTTAAGGGGAAGTCGTGTCTGATGAATTTATTGAAGTTCTATGAGGATGTGTCTCAGGCGGTGGATAGAGGAGAGCCGGTGGATGTGGTGTTTCTTGATTTTCAGAAGGCGTTTGATAAGGTGCCGCACAAGAGGTTATTACAGAAGGTCAGGGGGCATGGTGTTGGGGGTAGGGTGTTAGCGTGGATAGGGGATTGGCTGTCAAATAGGTGGCAGAGAGTGGGGGTCAATGGGTGCTATTCGGATTGGCGGTTGGTGACTAGTGGAGTGCCCCAGGGGTCGGTGCTGGGGCCTCAGCTATTTACCATTTATATAGATGATCTGGAGGAGGGAACCGAGTGTAGGGTGTCGAAATTTGCTGATGACACCAAGATTGGTGGAACGGCAAATTGTGCGGAGGGTGTGGAAAGTCTGCAGAGGGATCTAGATAGGCTGGGCGAATGGGCCAGGAACTGGCAAATGGAATTTAATGTTGGCAAGTGTGAAGTTGTCCACTTTGGTAGGAATAATGGTAGGAAGGACTATTACTTACCTGGCGAAAAACTGCAGCAGGCGACGGTGCAGAGGGACCTGGGGTCCTTGTGCATGAGTCGCAAAAACCCAGCCTGCAGGTGCAGCAGGTGGTCAGGAAGGCGAATGGGATGCTGGCCTTCATAGTGAGGGGGATTGAATATAAAAGTAGGGAGGTCTTGCTGCAACTGTATAGGGCACTGGTGAGGCCGCAGCTGGAGTACTGTGTGCAGTTTTGGTCGCCGCACTTACGCAAGGATATTTTGGCCTTGGAGGGAGTGCAGAGGAGGTTTACTAGGCTGATACCGGAGTTGAGGAGGTTGAACTATGAGGAGAGGCTGAATAAACTAGGCTTGTACTCGTTAGACTTTAGAAGAATGAGGGGAGATCTCATTGAGACATATAAGATGATGAATGGGATGGATAGGATAGAGGTGGAGAGGCTCTTCCCACTCAGAAAGGACAGTAGGACTAGAGGACACAGCCTCAAGATAAAGGGGGGGCGGCGTAGAACGGAGTTGAGGAGGAACTTCTTCACTCAAAGGGTGGTGAATCTCTGGAATTCTCTGCCCGTTGAAGTGGTGGAGGCTGCCTCGCTAAATATTTTTAAGACGCGGGTTGATAGGTTTTTGATAGGGATTAAGGGTTATGGGGAGAGGGCGGGAAGGTGGAACTGAGACACGACAGATCAGCCATGATCTTATTGAATGGCGGGGCAGGCTCAAAGGGCTAGATGGCCTACTCCTGCTCCTATTTCTTATGTTCTTATGAAGTTCTTGGGTAGAAACAGCAAGATTCAGTAAAAAACATTCAGAATCAAAACTACAAATGCTGTTCAAACCAAGATTCCTTTATTCTCCTCCTAGACTCCTTGTACTGGTAAATGAATGTATCATTGCCTTACAAGGACAAAATGCACAATGCAATTTCAATACACTACAAAACACTTGTTTCTCAGTCTGCTGCTGGGAGACCGCCTCCAGACAGCTGCAATGCTCCCAGAACTGACTCAGTGGGGTCTGGGTGCTCTCAGCCTCTAGTTAATAGACTTCTTGGAAGTAGCTCAATTATGAGACAGTGCTGAAAACTAGAACAATGACCAAAAGCATAAAATTGCACCCACCTACCTTAGTTCCCATCCCTACTGACCTTTGAACATGCTGTTTCCAGAATTAAGTCTTATCTTTGCTGGTTTATATAACTCAGGTTGATATTACCAACCCAGCTAATGAGCAAGGTTTCCATATGTTCTGTTTTTAATTGCATATTTTCCATTCTTTGCTTATTATTCTTATATTACTGACCTGTAGGGTTATCAACTTGGACAATTCCGGGAGTTAAATTTTCAGTTTTGAGTTAAGTCCCTTGGGAACTATCAAAAAAAACCCATAAAGATGATTTCAAGGATCATTGTGTGTTCATTGGAGAGCTAAACAACTTCTTTGCTAATCTCTTTCTAAAAATATCAGACGGGGGAATAAAATTCTCAAGTTTTCTTTTTACACAAAAACCTTATTACCTGTCGGATTGGAGGATCATGGAAATTAGTGGATAATTTGGACTCCCAATTGTTGGTTTTGTATGTATGGTAGTACGATATCGCAATGAAAAAGGACAGTTAGAAGTATATATATATATATTATAATCCAGAGCCCTAGGGTTCTGGGGACACAGGTTCAAATCCCACCTATGGCAGATGGTGGAATTTAAATTTAATAAAACATTCGGATTGGAATTTTCCTGTCCTGGTTGCCATGGGAATCAGAGAGGGTGGGGGCAGACCATGTAAAGGGCCATTGACCTCAGGCGGAGTTTTCCAGTTTTGGGGCAAACGCAGCTGGAAAATCCCACGTCTAATGATGACCATGAAACGATGGTCATAAAGACCCATCTGGTTTACTAATTTCCTTCGGAAGTCTGCTGTCCTTATCTGGTCTGACCTGTATGTGACTCCAGACCCACAGCAATGTGGCTGACACTTAAATGCCCTTTGAAATGGCTTAGTAAGCCATTCTCCTGGGCAATAAATGTTGGAGATGTGCTGGCTCACATCCCATAAATGACTTCTTGAAAAATTCTAGAAATACACTATTCTACAAATAAAGGCAATATTTTGTTTAAGCCTTTTTCTTATGCAACCCAGAGAGATAATCTAAAACGTAGATAATTGTAATGTGGATAGTAATCTTTTGTTGCAAACAAAACCAACATACTTAGGATTTCACTAACTCCTGTGCGCAACATTGGGGGAAGTGTTACGACATGTAAAACCTATCTTACATAAACCTAATGGCAAATCACACAAACAGTGTGTTCAAAGAGTCAGTACTCCAGAAAATTACCTCGGACTGGGTGGAGAGAAGCAGCAAGCCACAGAAACTGGGTGGGTAGAAAGAGGTAACTATAACATTGGAACCCAGATACCAGTTAAGAAGAAACAATGGCAGCATTAAGCTTCTGTTTTCAAAAAACAGCTCCAAAGTTAGGAGCAGGAGTAGGTTATGTGGCCCTTCAAATCTGCTCTGCTGTTCAATAAAATCATGGCTGATCAATTTCTGTGCTGAATCCCACTTTCAGTCTACTTCTGAAAACCTTTGACTCCCTTGTTAGTTAATGATCTATTTGCCTTTGTATTAATATGCAATGACCTTGCCTCCAGGGAAGAGAGCTCCAAAGACTCACAACCTTCTGAGAGAGAAAAAAAAGTCTCCTCATCTCCATCTTATTTTTAAACTGTGTCCCCTAGTTCTGGTCTCTCCCACAAGGGGAAACATCCATTCTGCATCCACCCTGTCAAGTCCTCTTAGGATCCCATGGGTGTCATCTTACCTGCTGTTCGCATCACACTCCTGCTGCAGCGAAGTTGGAGAATTTGGCATCCAGCCAAATTTTCGTTCACTACAGCGGGATGGGAAAATCCCACCAGCATGAACGGTGGCAAGATTCTGGCCCATATGTTCCAATAAGATCACCTCTTATTCTTTTAAACTCCAGTGAATGCAGGCTCAATCCAAACTTTCCTCATAAGATAAGCCCCCCATCTCAGTTATCAGACACAAGAATCTTCTCTGAACTACATTTATATATTTTCTTAAATAAGGAGACCAAAACTGTGAACAATATTCCAAATATGATCTCACCAGTGTCCTGTATAACTGTAAAAGAAATTCCTACCTTTATATTCCATTCCCCTTGCAATAATCAACAACGTTCCATTTGCCTTTCCAATCACTTGCTGTAACCGCACACTTACTTTTCCTAACTTGTGTACCAGTGTACCCAGATTCCCATGTACAGAGTTCTGCAATTTTGGAATCTCTCTGTTTAAATAAGATGCTGCTTTTCTAGTCTTCCTACCATAGTGACAAGCTCATATTGTCCAACATTTTACTCCATCTGACAGTTTTTTATCCACTCACTGAACACATCTATGTCCATTTGCAGACACCTTATATCCTCTTCACAGCTTACTTTTCTACCTATCTTTGAAACAGCAAATTTAGCAATTATACATTCTGTCCCTTCATCCAAGTTATTGATATTATTTGTAAATAGTTGAGGCTCCAGCATGGATCCCTGTAGTGTTCCATTCATCACAACTTGCCAATTTGAAAATGACCCACTTATGCCAAACTAAAAGAGAAAAAAGCTGGAAAATCTCAGCAGGTTAGGCAGCATCTGCAAGGAGAGAAAAGAACTGACATTTCCAGTCCAGATGACCCTTTGTCAAAGCTGGAGGGGTCAGCTTTGTTAGCTTTGACAAAGGCTCATCTGGACTCGAAATATCAACTCTTTTCCCTTCTTACAGATGTTGCTAGGCCTGTTGAGATTTTCCAACGGTTTTTCTTTTGGTTTCAGATTCCCCCATCTGCAGTAATTTGCTTTTATCAACTTATGCCAAATCTCTATTTTCTACCAGCAAACCAATCTTCTGTCCATGCAAGTATGTTACCCCTACACCTTTCTTTGCATTTGACAAGGCGCCACATCAAGCATTGCATAGTAATGCTTGATGTGGCACCTTGTCAAATGCTTTCTGATTGCAGCACATCTGCAGGTTCCCTTTCATCCACATAGCTTTTTACTTCCTTTGGTATGCAATTCCAAATTGCATTTGTCTCAGAGCAGAAAAGATCACCTGACCAAGAATGCCTGTCTGTTTAGCACTGTGCCATGGGGAAAGGGGTTCTCCTGAATAGATGTGGGATGGCAGGAGTGAAATCATGTGAGACTCCCACCAAACACACAGATCGGCAGGCAAGCCAGGATATGTGGCAAAAGTTCCTTTTCACAAGTACTGACAGTCAGATTGATCAGTCCCTCCTGATGTACAAGGAAAATTAAAATTCTGCAAGTAATCCTTTCTGTCTTTTCTCAGATACGAAGGAGATTACTGTCGATGTGGATGACGATGGAGTTATTTCTCTGAACTTTGAGTGTGCCGACATGCCTGATGGTTCGAAGTTTGTTTGGTCTAAGAATTATGAAGAACTCATTGACTCATCAAGAGTTACTACGGAGACAAAAGGCGGAAAGTAATTATATTTTTCTGTTGTTATGGGGACCCTTGCTGCCACCCTAGACTGTTTCTTTCAGGGAGATCCTCTTATTTTATTTGTAGTGCTGGATGCAATTGGTGAAATGAAAAGCAGTTTATGTAGGCAGAGAAAAGAATGGCATCAACCAAGGAAAAGATGTTCTATACTTGGAAATAATTGAAAATATGTGAAATCAAAAATATTTAATAGGCTCCATTTTTGCATCAGTGTATTTGACTCTCCTGTGTTTGCCAATGGGCAGAATTTAACGTCCCCCCCCACCCCCTCCACCAGCCCACTTCCATTTGAATTTGGAGCTGGGTAATGGGAATGATGATCAAGCAGGAGAATGTAGGGTGGAGATCTGGTCAGCCCCCCACCTCTCTCCAGTTAAATCCAGGGCACAATATTTGGGCAGATCTTCCATTCCGAGGTCAATTCAGGCCCTTTAGTAACCACTTACAGACCTCGCTCATCCTGCCATTGCTGGTATTTAACCAAAGGAGGGTGGGGGACTTACCATCTGGAGAAGTCGCCCAGCAAATCCCATTAGATTTTCCAGGGGATTCCCTCATTCATGAGCACTCTGTATCGAGTGGAGAGATCTGGTATTGGGGTGGTGAGATGTGGGGGGAGGGGGTGATGCAGGGTAAGGGATGGTGCAATTAGTTACATGTCTGTTCTTGCTTCTGACTCCCTTCTAACCATTTGCCAGTGACACCTTTCCCCTGACCCCCATCCCGCTCACACTCACCTCTTTCCAGTAATTTGATGGTAATCCCTAGTTAAGGCCTGGTTTAATATCGGTAGAGGCCACCCCTCCTGGAGTGTCAGGAGGGGTTTGGGGCGGGGGGATGCGGTGGCGGGGGTGTGGGGTTCCTTGATACTGAAGATCTACTCTGATTGGCCAGCAGCTCTCGGGGTGCTATTTCCACTCTACTCGGGGCTTAATTGGATGGGAGGCCGAACACTGCCCGATTGGAATGTAGTTGAGTCAGGTCATCCAGAGAAAAGCGACAATTGCGAGGCGAGAACCCTGTCACATTATTTCCAGGCCTATTTATTTATTAATTATATCACAATATTAATAAGATAAAAAGACTATTGAAGCATTTGTTAATTCATCAGTGTTTTGGCCTGGAAAGCATGCAACTTGATTTATCTGATTGTCCAATGTGCACGCTGACAGATGTACCATTCTTAGTTTGATATCTATTGCTGCATACTTCAACAAGCTTTGTACCATATCGAAGTTTAATTATTATACTAACAATGTTTTGTGGAAAAGTCAAATGTTAAACAGAGAAAAGGAAAATAAAAGGAAATAACACAACTAATACAAAACTTTACATAGAACATAGAACATTACAGTGCCATACAGACCCTTCAGCCCTCATAAGAACATAAGAAATAGGAGCAGGAGTAGGCCATCTAGCGCTTCGAGCCTGCCCCGCTATTCAACAAGATCATGGCTGATCTGTCGTGGCTCAGTTCCACTTTCCCGCCTTCTCCCCATAACCCTTAATCCCCTTGCCTATCAAAAACCTGTCAACCCGCGTCTTAAATATATTTAGCGAGGCAGCCTCCACCACTTCAACGGGCAGAGAATTCCAGAGATTCACCACCCTTTGAGTGAAGAAGTTCCTCCTCAACTCTGTTCTAAACCGCCCCCCCCCTTATCTTGAGGCTGTGCCCTCCAGTCCTACTGTCCTTCCTGAGCGGGAAGAGCCTCTCCACCTCTATCCTATCCATCCCATTCATCATCTTATATGTCTCAATGAGATCTCCCCTCATTCTTCTAAACTCTAACGAGTACAAGCCTAGTTTATTCAGCCTTTCTTCATAGTTCAACCCCCTCAACTTCGGTATCAACCTAGTAAACCTCCTCTGCACTCCCTCCAAGGCCAAAATATCCTTGCGTAAGTGCGGCGACCAAAACTGCACACAGTACTCCAGCTGCGGCCTCACCAGTGCCCTCAATGTTGCGCCAACCTGTGAAACCAATCTAGAGTCCATCTAACCTACAATATTCCAATATCATCCATATGTTTATCCAATGACCATTTAAATGCCCTTAATGTTGGCGAATCCACTACTATTGCAGGCAGGGCATTCCACGCTCTTACTACTCTCTGACATCTGTTCTATATCTATCATCCCTCAACTTAAAGCTATGCCCCCTCGTGTTAGCCATCTCTATCCGAGGAAAAAGGTTCACACTGTCCACCCTATCTAATCCTCTGATCATCTTGTATGCCTCTATTAAGTCACCTCTTAACCTTCTTTCCTCAGTCTCAAGTCCTAGAATATGCTACTCAACAACATATATAGAATGTGTTCAAATATTGTAATTTTTTTTCTCAAATAGGACTAAAATCATTTTCAATGACCCAGGCAAGGATGATTTGGGTGTATACTCTTGTGTTGTCACTGGGACAGATGGAGTTTCTTCCAGCTATACCATAGATGAAGCAGGTATATTAAATTGTATTTACCAATCCAATTTACAGAGATACTGCTAATAGATTTTTAAGACAATGCTGAATGAAATAGAGCTAAGGTTTCCACTGCATTTTTGATCATCGCGGAGAATATAAAAAACAAAGGCGCTCTATGGAGAAGTTGGATTTCTCATCTCAATGTTAAATGGGCAGGAAGGACACATCTTCAGACCAGGCAGTCTCCTTTTTTAAGTATAAAGATTGAGTCCAATGACATCAATCAGGCCTGATTACAATTTGAAAAAGTGGTCTGAGTGGCAAGGGTACTGTGCCTTTCTTGCCATGTGCCAAGAGAAGGAATTGGGAAGAGGAGTCAGGGATGACTCCTGAAGCTGTATGTTTTTTTTATATCTTTTCTTAAAACTGGTGGGACCAGGAGGAGCCAGACTGCTCCTTCATCTCCAGAAGGAAACTTCAGGCCTCCTGTGTTTCCTGACTCACCCACTCTTGGTTGCAAGCTTTCCTGGAACTTGCTCTTTGAGATTTAACTTGTCACCAACTATCTCCTATGCCTCTTTTAAAGAAATATTGCTCCTGAAAATAATGTATTATTCTTAAAAAGTAGGAAATAGTGTTAAATTCAGAACTTTTTCAGCAATAACCTCTGTATTCTGAAACCGTGAACTATGCACTCCTGGTAAAGGTCTGGTAAATGGTTGCAGCTCATCACAACCAAATAATTTGTCTTGAAAATGAATTAACGATTAGCGTGGCTCTCTTCCATAAGTTGCCACTGACTGTCTGTGGTGGGCAGGGAGAGCAGGGGGAGAAGGGGCAGACAATCTGAGGGAGAGAATGGGTTTATGATCGGGGAGGCTGGGGGTGGGGGTAAGAGAAGTACTGACTCGGATTGGGGGTGGGGATGAGAGCCACTGAAACCTCAGTGGCGGGCTGGAAAGGAGGTTTATTCATGTTTTGATCAGGACGCCCTTTAAAGATGGCACCCCGCTCTCGGTGCAGCCAGGCTTTGCCACAAATTGAGGCTCCACCCCTGACAGAGTGAAACATGCTTCCTTGTTCTTTTTTTGACAGAGTGTGGTAGACTCTAGGGAGAAACCCGGTGTGTTCCTCTGTAGAGAAACACGTCAGTTTGTGCGCTGGAAACAACACTGCCAGTTTTTGTAAGATTCCCCCCAGTGAGTTTGGAGTTCCCAAATGCAATTTGTTATTATTGTGTCATTGAATCCATTTCAGTCGATTGCAGCCTGATTTTATGGTTTTATATTTAAGTTAACAATTTGGGAGGAAGATCTTCATGTAGCTTTTCAGAAATTGTTAAAATTGTTAAAACTTGTTTTTCTCTTGTCTTTACAGAGCTATTACGTCTGCTTGAACTTAGTCACGAACATAAATTCCCAGGTAATCATTCTAAACCTCATCCCCTGGAGTTATGTTTGTTGTAATACTTTTGATTTAATGTCAGAATTCTATTTAATGTAACATAACGTTGACAGTGTGACAAATAATCATATTGCTTGTGTTAACAGTTGTACCTCTGAAGTCAGAACTAGCAGTCGAGCTACTGGAGAAGGGACAAGTGCGGTTCTGGTTGGAGGCCGAACGTCTCTCTCCACAGGGACAATGTAAATTTATATTTAATGACAAGGAGATTAAAAATGATGAGGTGGGTTCTTTGCTAATATCTGAAGCTCAAAACTTATTTAGTAAGAATGTGTCTTTATTTGTAGACTCCGTTTCATCAAGTTAAGGATAGCAACAGTGAAAATGGATTTTGAAGAAATATGTTAACAGTAGAATTAGTAAACACAGGGAATTGTCACTAACACATTTACAATGCTGGGATACCTAGAGTGGAGAAATTGTTGAGGTTTCAAATGTGACCCAGGAATGGAGTAGCAACATCACCTAGTTAGTGTAACTATTTTGAGTTTTCAAATCATAGTAAGCGTATTTTACTCCAGATATGTCTTCTTAAGGTTAATATCTTCTGCCAGCCCCCCTTTCCTTCACACTAATTACATAGCCATTCATCAGTGAGGATAGGAAGCAAGTGTATTGTGGATTTTTCATTCTTTCCTCCACCTATGGTTTAGCTGGTAGGAGCTGCTCACAAGACAACGGAGTTTTGATGAAAGGTCATCAACCTGAAATATTAACTGCCTTTCCCTCTTCACTGATGCTGCCTGGCCTGCTGGGCATTTCCAGTATTTTGAGTGTTTGCACACATATTGCTTGATATCAGATAAGGGTTCATGAGCGGACAACCTGCTCATCGACTCTCAATCTTGTTCAAAATAACAGATTGATTGTAAAATAGCCTTTCCATGATCTAGCTGTTGGGATGGATTTTTTAAAAATAAAGGTGTGGCCAGAGAATCATAGAATTTGTACTGTGCACAAAGAAGCCATTTGGCCCATCGAGCCTGCATTGACAACAATCCCACCCAGGCCCTTTCCCCATAACCCCACGTATTTACCCCGTTAATCTCCCTGACACTGAGGAGCAATTTAGCATGGTCAATCAACCTACCTCTTTGGAGTGTCGAAGGAAACTGAAGCACCCAGAGGAAACCCACAGGAAGAAAATGCAAATTCCACACAGACAGTGAACCGAGGCCCGATTTGAACCTGGATCAAGGTAGCAGTGCTAACCACTGTGCCACCATGCTAAAGTTAAACTATTAAGACAGTCAAATTGACTGAGGTCAGGATTTTCTGGCCCTGTTGTGGCAGGACCCAGTGCGGGAGGTTCGGCAGTGCAACAAAAAGTCCGTTGATTTTCGGTGGGAGTGGATAATGTTGGCAGTGGGCAGGGCCAGTAAATGCAGCCTTAAGCTCGAATAGGCTGGTGGAGATTCGCATTTCATAAGCTTCAAGGCCAAGCTGGGGAAAATGCAGACTTGATTGTCAGTCATGATACTAAAGAATTGAGATGTATTTTTTGGGGGATGTAGGTGAACAAGTTAATGGGATTTGTTTTTCCTCTTGCTGCCTTCCTCTTGAATGCAAGAAGGGAGCTCTGTTGGGCTGAAACTTCTTTGCAGCTCTGGTACCTCACATAAATAGCTATTCAGCGTGTGTGAGCCGAGGCAGGCCATTTGACAGTGAGTATAACTACTCAGCTTCACCCTCGCCTCATTGAACATCTACATTTTCAATATAACAAAAGCAAAATACTGCGGATGCTGGATTCTTAAACAAAAACAGAAAATGCTGGAAAATCTCAGCAGGTCAGACAGCACATGTGGAAGGATCTATTTTCTCTCCTCAGATGCTGTCAGACCTGCTGAGATTTAAATTCAGCATTTTCTGCTTTGCTTTAGATTTAAATTCAGCTTTTTCCCTGCTACCGTCAGACTTTTGAATGGATTTACCTTGCATTAAGTTGATCTTCCTCGACACCCTAGCTGTAACTGTAACTCTACATTTTGCACTCTCTCGTTTTCTTCTCTATGATGGTATGCTTTGTCTGTATAGTGCGT
This sequence comes from Carcharhinus amblyrhynchos, assembly GCF_965287045.1. NCBI lineage: Eukaryota > Metazoa > Chordata > Chondrichthyes > Carcharhiniformes > Carcharhinidae > Carcharhinus > Carcharhinus amblyrhynchos. The sequence goes on along the minus strand of NC_137331.1, from coordinate 79,015,250 downwards.
AAGAAACGATACTTTTCACTGTGTGCTAATACATGTGACAATAATAAATCAAACCAAAAATTTTTAACTTTGCATACCTGCACTATGAAACTTGGACTTTCACTTATGTTTCTCAACCATAGCAAGATACACTGAGCTATCATCACCAAAACTGGATAATTCTCAGCAGTTGGGAACCCTGTCTGATTTTTGTCACCTTCCCAATCTGACATATTTAAACAAATTGTGCTGTCCCTGTCAATTATTTGATTTGATTTATTATTGTCACATGTATTGGGATACAATGAAATTATTGTTCCTTGAATGCTATACAGACAAAATATATTATTCATAAAGTACATAGGGGAGAAGGAAAGGATAGGGTGCAGAATATAATGCAGTCATAACTAGGGTGTAGAGAAAGATCAGCTTAATATATGATAGGACTATTCGAAAGTCTGATGACAGCAGGGAAGAAGATTGGTATGTGATCTCAGGCTTTCGTATCTTTTTCCCGATGGAAGAAGGTGGAAGGGAACATGTTTTGGGTGCATGGGGTCTTTGATTATGCTGACTTCTTTTCTGAGGCAGTGGGAAGTATAGACAGAGTCAATGGATGGGATGCTGGTTTGCGTGACGGACTGGGCTACATTCACAACTCTTTGTAGTTTCTTGCGGTCTTGGACCGAGCAGAAGTCACACCAAGCTGTGATTCATCTGGATAAAATGCTTTCTATGGTGTATCTGTAAAAATTGGTGAGAGTTGTACCAGACATGCCATATTTCCTTAGCCTCCTGAGAAAATAAAGGCATTGGTGAGCTTTCTTATTTATAGTGTCAGCATGGAGGGACCAGGACAGGTTGTTGGTGACCTGGACACCCAGAAACCTGAAGCTTTTGACTCTCCACTTCATCACCATTGCACTTCCTGAAGTTGATGATTATCTTCATCGTTTTACTGACATTGAGGGAGAGATTATTGTCATTGTGCCATTTCACCAGATTCTCTATCTCTTTCCAGTGTTGACCTGATAGCGAGTAGCTCAATAAGTGCAAACCTGTGGTCATATCTGGTACTCCCTGGCCTGTACAATTTAGTACTATTACATAGTGAGCCATAAGAGTGCTTATTTGCGAAATGATGAAAGTCAATATGAACCTTTTTTAAAATAAGTTCATCTTTATTCCATTTTAACCAACCTACAGGATTAGTGTGAGTCTGGTGTTGATATGAGTTTAATTCTCAAATGATTCAGTGAAAGCATGCATTCACCTCATTGGTGATCTAATTATGGCTATGTAATTAGCCTTCCTGTCTCTGGAATGTTCCGCGGGGAGTTTCCACATTGGCGGACATTCAGTGGCAACCCAATTTTGCATTGATCTGGGATTTTCGCCAATCTTTCGGGGAAGTTGCAGTAATTCTTTGTTAGGATCCTGAGGAAATTCCCAGAATTTGTTTTTCAGCTGTAAGGCCAGACTTCAGCATGATGATTGTGAGTGACTATCAAGAAAAGAACATGCAGTGGACAAGTCCAAAATATCAGTTATTACCTCCCCACCCACTCCATTCAGCAGCCAAATAAATACAAGCCAAATCTCTTTCCAGCAATAGCTGCAAACTATGGAATGACCACCAGCCCTGGTATTCAAACCAGCAGTCTCTGTTACAAGTCCACTTATTTTTGGAAAATTACATTGCCGCGTTGATATTTAAAGTATTATCGAAGCAGGGAGAGAGCCAGTAAATGACACCAATGTTAATTAACACTGTAAAAGTATTTTAATGTTTTTAATTGTGGCTTATTATCACATAAGATAAAAAGGCTGGGATTCGGTAAAATCCATCTTGTTTGGAACCAGAAGTTCAAATTCAGGCTAATTTTCTGAGGTCAGCTTGTTTTTTGAAATGTTAGGCAGGTGAGGAATGCTGCAGTGAGTGTTTGGCCTTTACTGTCGTATAACTTAGTAAGCAGCCACAAAGCTGGCTATTTAAAAAACACCTTCGCCTGTGCAATAGATCACTCTGCAATCAACTGCACTGGCCCAGATGGACCTTTAACTTTTTAAAATTTCATTCTGCTCCATAGCGATGCGAGATGATAGGAATATGCATGTTCTTAGCCCTTGCAGTTGTTAAAGTGCAAATAAAGGCAACGTTCTGGAGGATATACCTCAGTCAGCTGATTGTCCTTGTAAGACACTAGCCTATGGGTGGAAATGTGCATTGTAAAAGTGGATTGCGTGGTCCAAGTAGTGCTGATGCCGTGGGAGTCTGTTCTCCTCAAAAATGGCAGATAGCCCACTCCCTAACACTTGCAGTGCTAATCACCATGATGTGAAGGGCGAGCAGGAAAATCTCATGCAAGCATCGGAAGTATGCAGAGGAGACAGATAAGTCGGTGTGTAAATGCCCTCCTTGTCGTTTGGACATCGCAACCCCTGTTAATGCTTCTTGTAACCATGCAGAGCCAAACTCCCTGAACCCCTTTCTTCCCAACTCCATCAACCCACCAATGAGCCCTCCTTAGAGGGATCTCTATTCACTGTTCAGGTGAGGTGGCTTTGACTATCTATTTGCTGCTGTACAATTAGTGGAAATGTTGTGTTGTCAGGGGAGGTGACAGAAACCTTTTCAGTCAGAAGGGATTAATGCTGGACCCTCGGAAAAAGGAGTTGTGTTGTTTAGACAGGCCACTCACTTTCTCCCAGTCACGGAGTTTACAGTTGCAATTCCCTTTGAGTTGCTGCGGTATTGGTAATGGAGCAGAGTCAGGTGGGAAGAGGGAGAAGGAAACCCACTCTCTGGCCTGATGTGTCATCCTCAGGTTTCTTTTTGCACCTAATGTGTTTCCCTGCAGCCAGAATCCCTCTCCCATTAAAATAAAGCAGGCTAGCTTTTGGAGCTGCAGGCTTTAGTTTTAATTGGTACTAACTTCACACAGACTTGGGGCCCTCCAGCTGAGCATGGAGCCATTCGGGAGCACATTTAGTGCTGGACTGAATGCCACCAGCGTTAAGCTTGTATGCTGCCTGCATTACTTTCAATAGATGCTGATTAAACATGAGGGATATGAGGGTATAGCGGGATATGGGCCAAACACAAGCAATTGGGACTAGCTTAGTGGTTTCAAAAACGGGCAGCATGGACATGTTGGGCTGTAAACCTCTATGGATCAATAACACACATTGTGATTCCCATGCCCTCTAATCAGCCTTAAACTCGTTATACCTTCCCTGTTACTGACCGTGCAAAATCTTGGTGAAGAGGTGAAGAAAAACAGAGGGCCAGCACAGTATTTTCTGGTGAATTTCGTCCTGCATCTGTTGGAAATACGGGAGAAATCTCAAACAGAAAATTCAGCTCTTAAAGCCTGGAGTCAAGGCAGGGTCAAAAGCCAGTGCCACAAAATGATGAGATACAGATTGATTCTAGTAGTTTCCACATATTGAGATTTTGGTTTTAACTGAGGAACTGAAGGAGGCTCCAAGCAGAGGAAGAAGGAGGAAGCCAAACCAGAGCAGCCTGGCAGAAATCTGAATTCCTTGTGTAGTTGCAAAATAGTTCACGGAATAAGGAAACCTTATGTAAAGCTGCTTTTTATTTTGTTTCAAACTCCCTTTCTGCTTTTCAGAAATATAAGATAAAGGTGGATCCAAAAACTGGTTTAGTAGAAATGACGATGGAGAAACTGGAGGATATTGATGAAGGCACTTACACTGTGCAGCTTCAGGATGGTAAAGCAAGTAACCAATCTAGCCTGGTTCTGATTGGCGATGGTGAGTCCTTTTACTGCTTTTGTCTTCATGAAAGTCAATCATAAACAGTAGAGTTGGGTCACAATGGGTGCTTTAAGTGTGAATGATGAGTCTAGTTTTAAGTGCAGCTATTAGCAATGCAACCTGCATCACCTCCAAGTCTTTTTTGAAGGCTTGCAATGCCCAATTATTGATCAAATGCAGATGACTCCAGCATGTCATTTACCGCTACAGTATATGGCCTGAAGAATAGTTCTTGGTTCTCAGTAAACACCACTTGGTTCAATTTTCCTTGACTCTTTCCTTTGAGGCCAATAGCCTTAGAATTAATGCATGGCATGCAAATGGGTTAACTTTTACAGAGGGAAAATGAAGCAGAACACAGCAGCAAATGATTCCATCCATCCTACCATCTCCAAAGTGTCCATTCCCCAAAGATCCTCATGGGGTCTTTCATTGTATCCCCAGCTTGCCCATGCACACCTGGCTGATTGTTTTTTACGTAACCTTTTCTTGTTGGTGTCCAATCCAATTCATTCTCCTGGACTCTCAATCATCACATCTATGCTCCCGTGGAATCCTGTTCATCTCATTTGATTTAACATTCCAACCTCCCGCACTACAGCAGTTACCGACTGCCTGGAAAATGTGGGCGTCCAGTGTGGGAAATCCTGACTCTGGCTGCACTCACATCCCTCTCCATCCTGACATCACTTATCTTGGACAAAGGGATGTGAGCAGCATTGGCAGCATTCTGTGTAATGAGAAAGGTAGAATTAGGGATCTTCTTGTGAGGGATCCTCTTGGGACGAGTGAACATAGTATGATTGAATTTCTGATGCAGATGGAGGATGAGAAAGTAGGGTCCCAAACCAGTGTCCTCTGTTCGAACAGAGGGGAGTACGATAGGATGAGAGCAGAATTGGAGAATGTAGATTGGGGGCGCAGATTGGTTGGTAGGACAGCTGAGGAACAGTGGAGGATTTTTAAGGAGATCTTTTTCGGTTCTCAGCAGAAATACATTCCAATGGTAAAGAAGGACTGTAGGAGAAGAGATAACCGTGGTTATCTAAGGAAGTAAAAGAGAGTATTAAATTAAAAGCTGATGCATTCAGAGCGGCTAAAAATAGTGGGCGATTAGAAGATTGGGAAAGATTTAAAAATCAACAAAGAATGACTAAAAAGGTAATAAAGAAAGGAAAGATAGAGTATGAAGCTAAACTAGCTCTAAATATAAAAAATGACAGTAAAAATAAAAGTTTTTACAAATGTATAAAGAAGAAGAGACTGGCTAGAGTGAATGTTGGACCTTTGGAGGATGAGAGGGGGGATTTAGCGGTGGGCGATGAGGAAATGGCTGAGGCTTTAAATAAGTTTTTTGCATCGGTCTTCACGGAGGAGGACACATATAGTTTGCTGGATATTAAAGATAGAAGGATGGTAGGAGATGAGGGCCTTAATGCGATTACTGTCACTAGAGAGGTAGTGCTTGATAGACTAACGGGACTGAAGGTAGAGAAGTCCCCAGGACCGGATGGAATGCATCCCAGGGTTCTGAAAGAAATGGCAGAGGTGATAGCGGATGCCTTAGTGATTATTAAACAAAAATCGCTGGACTCCGGGGAAGCGCTGGAAGATTGGAAAATGGCTAATGTTACGCTGCTGTTTAAAAAAGGTAGCAGACAAAAGGCAGGGAATTATAGGCCGGTTAGTTTAACATCTATAGTTGGAAAAATGCTAGAATCTGTCATCAAAGAAGAAATAGCAAGGCACCTAGAAAAGTATGGTTTGATCAAGCAGACGCAGCATGGATTCGTTAAGGGGAAGTTGTGCTTAACGAATTTATTGGATTTCTATAAGGATGTGACTAGTGCGGTAGACAGAGGGGAACCGGTGGATGTGATGTTTTTAGATTTCCAAAAGGTGTTTGATAAGGTGCCTCACAGAAGGTTGCTGCAGAAGGTTAGAGTGCACGGGGTTGGGGGTAAGGTGTTAGCATGGATAGAGGATTGGTTGCCTAATAGAAAGCAGAGAGTTGGAATCAATGGGTGCTATTCTGGTTGGCAGTTGGTGACTAGTGGAGTGCCGCACGGATCGGTGCTGGGGCCTCAACTGTTTACCATTTACATAGATGATCTGGAGGAGGGGGCTGAGTGTAGGGTGACGAAATTTGCTGATGACACGAAGGTGAGTGGAAAAGCAAATTGCGTGGAGGGTGTGGAAAGTCTGCAGAGTGATCTGGATAGGCTGAGTGAGTGGGCGAGGACCTGGCAGATGGAGTATAATGTTAGCAAGTGTGAGGAGGGATTATTATTTAAAAGGCAGAAAGCTGCAGCATGCTACGGTGCAGAGGGACCTGGGGGTCCTTGTGCACGAATCACAAAAACCCAGTCTGCAGGTGCAGCAGGTGATCAAGAAGGCGAATTGAATGTTGGCCTTTATAGTGAGGGGGATAGAATATAAAAGTAGGGAGGTCTTCCTGCAACCATACAGGGTACTGGTGAGGCCGCAGCTGGAGGACTGTGTGCAGTTTTGGTCGCCGCATTTGTGGAAGGATATATTGGCCTTGGAGGGAGTGCAGAGGAGGTTCACTAGGCTGATACCGGAGATGACAGGGTTAGCCTATGAAGAGAGACTGAATAGACTGGGTCTGTACTCGTTGGAGTTTAGAAAGCTGAGGGGGGATCTTATAGAGATGTATAAGATAATGAAGGGGATAGATAGGGTAGAGGTAGAGAGATTCTTCCCGCTTAGAAAGGATAGCAGGACTAGAGGGCACAGCCTCAAGATAAAGGGGGGGCAGTTTAGATCGGAGTTGAGGAGGAACTTCTTCACTCAAAGGGTGGTGAATCTCTGGAATTCTCTGCCCGTTGAAGGGGTGGAGGCTACCTCGATAAATATATTTAAGTCACAGGTAGATAGGTTTTTGACAGACAAGGGAATTAAGGGTTATGGGGAGAAAGTGGGAAAGTGGAACTGAGCCACTTCAGATCAGCCATGATCTTATTGAATGGCGGGGCAGGCTCGAAGGGCTAGATGGCCGACTCCTGTTCCTATTTCTTATGTTCTTATGTTCTTATGTTCAGTCCAGCAGAACCAAATTCTGACCATATTTCAATAGATTTTAGCAGGCAATAAATAAATAACAGGTCTGACTCAACATTGGCATTATCCCCTTTGAACTATTTTAAGTTGAATAATGTTCCCCCTGCTTTAATGGAAATAAATGGTCTTAACACTAACGAATTCTTAACAGGCTTTTCCTTCCTTTTTTTTGCACTGCAATGCTTTGCAAATGTGAGGGAATTAATGCAATGTGAAGAGAATTTACCAAATAGCTTTGCACTTGTATGGTAACTGTTCATATCATAAGGAAAACACAAGTCATTTTGACTGTCTTTGTCAAATTAACAACAATCTATTTCAAAAATTATCAAACATTTGCACAACTCTGTAAAAGCCTTCAGTAACACAAATGTAAGTGGGATGGAAATGTATGCATTATAACAAAACTACTTGCAAAATTTGCAAGCACACTTGTGCATAATTATCAGATTTCACATTGATTAATTTTAGCTTTAAGAAAGTTGATTTCATACAATGTTCAACTGCCCTGCTGTCTCAGTCTTTATCTTTCTTTTTAGTGTTTCAGGAACTGAAAAAAGAAGCTGAATTCCAGAGAGGTGAATGGATCAGGAAACAAGGTAATGACACAATCGGAGAAATATATTGCACAGCAGTTAATATTTCCTTGCTTTAATCGATAAAGTAAGACAGAACAGGGACAATGTTAACTCTTGTGTTTTCCGTGCAAAGCAGCTGGGCAGGTGGTTAGAGTTGCTTTAGAATTTAATGACGCTGATCCCCTTATTCCCTGCAGTCTTCAATTTTAACCTGTTCTACCAAGCAGGCAGAAAGGACAGCTGCCGGAAATGGTTGGGTCTTTAAGCATGCAGACTGGCCTCCCATGATACCACTGGAGCCTGACTGTCATTTTAACAAGAGGCCAGTAGCCATTATGGCTTTTCCATTGTGCCAACCTAGCTATGAAGAAGGATGTAGGTTGGAACAAACACCAAAAGGTAAATTGGAAGAGTAAGGATGCCTCTCTTGTCTGCACAAAGAAAGGTTACCCCTCAGGAATCCAATAGCATTTGTGGAGAGAAATAGAGTTGAATATGATTCTTCTTCAAAAGATGACATATTCAACTCAAAACATTAACTCTTCAGTTTCTCGCTCCAGGGATGCTGCCAGACCTGCTGTCTTTTTCCAGCGTTTGACTTTTGTTTCAGATTTCCAGCATCTGCAGCATTTTGCTTCTATTTAAGGTTAGACATCCTCTTCCCCAGGACACCCCACTCAGTTGATCACAAGGTCCTTGCAGTTGCTTTACTAGCTACATAGTAGAGTGCCCAGGAGCTCCTTTCAGTATCTAGCAGCTCCTTCCTATTTCCTGATTTTCTTCTGCTCCTCACTGACCAGCTGCAACTGCCTGTGAGAACATCACTGAGTCTACACAGATGAAGCCCAGTATAAGATGGCTTGCTGTTTGCCTCAGTGCCCACTTTCATGACTACCATGAGACAAGATTGAGACTATTATCCCAACCCTTCAAATCTGGTACAATACCAGTTTTAAGTGAAACCACTTAATATAAATCATTGCTTCGAATATAATATTTTGTACACCAGCGAAAAACAATTTGAATAAAATCATTAAAAGATTTTCCTGAAAGGTTAAGCCAGAATTTAAATTTGGATAAATGAATTCCATACTTACCATTACTGTATGATAAAAATGCGATTTTTTTTCTATTTGTAATGGTATATCTCCTGTGCTAACAGGTCCTCACTTTGTTGAGTATCTTGGATGGGAAGTTAATAACGACTGCAGTGTACTTTTGAAATGCAAGGTAAAGGAACAATTCTTAAATATGCTTTTTGTTGCTACAGAAAAGTATTTTAAAAAATATTTAAGTTGTTAGAGCTGGATACCTTGGACTGAATGGAAAGAACACCATAGCGGGGAATTTTCCGCTCCCATTTTCCTCAGATGTGAATCCCGGTGACAGGAATGGAAAATCCAGTGAAAGACCCAAATTATATTTCAGGTCGACGTAAAGGCAGGACACAATTGTCCCTGCTCCCTCCACCCCCCCCATTCCACCACCAGTGATGTCACAGGAATCCCGACATTCAAAATCGGTAAGCCCATTACAATAAATTAGCATTTATTTATCAGACTTCTAATCCTGATAGTCTCCCCATGTTACATTATCCATCCATGTTGACTTGAAGGCACCCACAAAGTGTGCCTGGCAAGTACAACCTGCCAGAGGAGTTCAAGGAGAGGGTCATGTCTGCGCAGTGCCAGGGGAAGTGCTGAGGGCAGCACCAGAAGATAGTGCCTGAGCAGTAATAGGGGAAAGTGCAGTAATGGGGTGGGGGAGGGGGGAGGTAGGAAGTGATGGGCCCTTGTGTTTGAGGGGGTGTTCTATTTTTAATTTTTGTATCAGGGTAGCCTTTAAAAATGTGCCTTAAGGTTTAAGAAAAATTAAGCTCATCCCACCAGTGTGACGTCGTGGGACCCACCCCTTGCAGGTTTTTATCAATCAAACAAGAAATACAGCTGAGAAAGCTGCCATTAGGATTGGCAGTTTCAATGCCCCCCAATCCTGCATGTGGGACACAGAGTCCAACCCACAAATTTCGGTGCCATAGAGCCTAACTCCAGCTAAACAACTCTCCATGTTTGGTGAGCACAGGAAGCTTCAAGTCACAGCCCCCAGACCAGGTCATGGCTCATGGCACCTCTGCAGCTTGCATCTGTCTTTTAAATTACATCTTCACCAAAAATCCCGGCATGCTTAACTCTCAGTCACCATTGCTTTTTAATGCTAATATTGCCATTATTATAGTTAAAATCATTGAAGTAGTCATTCTTTCTCCATCTACACTGACACTGCATATTTTAGGGAAAATTCTGCCCATAGTCTTAAAAACGTTGCTTGTCAATTTCCACTTAAAAGTATTCGCGATATTAAGAATACTGTAGGTAGGGAACCTCACTCTTTGTTGGGGATAGAAAATTGGAAGGTGTGTCCATGGAAATCTGTTTTGGCACATTTAAATGATGTAATGATAAGATTAAATATCATGTTTTCTCTCATTATGCCTTAATAATGCTTGAAGCTAGTTACACTTGTAAAATGTTATATTGTACGTGGTATAGCTGTTATGGACACAACAACACAACGAATCTACACTATTTTCCCCATCCACCATGGGTGTCACCATTATGGAGATTTGTGTGAGAAATGTAAAGCACAGTTGTTCATTTTGAAATCTGCCATAGCTGAAGGCAGTGACACGCCAGCTAACTTGCTGAAAAGTTAATCTCCTGGCAGGCTTTACACCTGTTCTAAGTAAGTCTGTGTAAAAACCCGGATAAAGAAAGCATGAACGGCCCAAGTATATGTGGATACAGCCATCTCATCCCTCTGTTATAGCAAATCATACAGCCATCCAGCCAGGGGTAATAATAGCAATTAGAAATGGAAACTTCCTGAGTATTAGCGTGGCCTTTAAAAACGTGCCTTAAGCTTTAAAAAATACTAAGCTTACCCCACCACCATGATGTTGTGGGATCCACCCTTTGCAGGTTTTTATCAATCAACCAAGAAATACGGCTGAGAAAGCTGCCGCTGAGATTGGCAGTTTCAACACCACCCAAGCCTGCATGTAGGACACAGAGCCTAACCCACAAATCTTGATGCCACAGAGTCTAGCTCCAGCTAAACAACTCCCCACAGGAGTGAACACAGGAAGCTTCAAGTCACAGCTCCCAGACCAGGTCATGGCTCACGGCAACTCTGCAGCTTGCAGCTGTTTTTAATTACATCTTCACCAAAAATCTCACGGTCAAGACTTCCTCAGGATCCAGAAGCACATTTGTGCTTTAAGTTGAGTCATTTGCTGTTCCGCATTTCGGAAGATCCTGGCCAATTATTTTTCTAACCTTCATTGTTTGAGTTACTGCAAGCTCCTGTCCCCTGCAGCAGCAATAATTTCCAACACAATCCCCCACTTCCTTTGGTAAACTCCAAATCCAAACCAAAACACTGGGTGACCACCCAAAAATATCCATGGTCAAAGTCCAACAGATAGGGTAAATGATGGGTTAGACGTCTAGATGCTAAACTATAATATCAACTTATTGCCAGCGATCCTGCCAAGAAGGAAATCTATGTTTCAAAGTGTGGAATAATACAGAAGTGCCAAACACGAAGGGAATTTTAAAGGCTTCAGTAGTTTCAATCAAATCAACAGGATGCCTGTTTGTTTGCATTTGTGGTTTAGTTAGTGGATCAAATTCCCCATGATGCAGGGATATGCCCATTATTCCCCAAAGCTCTCTAGAGTATAGAAACTTTAATCTGCGATTTAACTGCCACTGTTTACAATTTACATGGATGGCCTTCCTGGTCCACTGTCTTTAATTAATGCAAGCAATTAAAACAAAATTAATTTCCATTGTTCAAGAGTTCGAGCCAGGTCTGAAACCTGAGATACGTTGCACTCAGCGATGGCTTAGAGGTATTGTCACTAGATTATTAATCAACAAACTCAGCTAATGTTCTGGGGATTTGGGTTCAAATCCCACCAGAGCAGATGGTGGAATTTGAATCCAATAAAAAATATCTGGAATTAAGAATCTACTGATGACCATGAAACAATTGTCAATTGCCAGAAAAATCCAGCTGGTTCACTAAATGTCCTTTAGGGATGGAAATCTGCCATCCTTACCCACTCTGGCCTACATGTGACTCCAGAGCCACAGCAATGTGGTTGACTCTGAAATGCCCTTGGGCAACTAGTGATGGACAATACATGCTGGCTAGCCAGTGACTCCCATGAACGAATAAAAAAAAACTCCTGACAGTCCTGAAGCTAGTGTGTCCCTTTATCTTGGTGTTAGACTGAGAGGGGCATAGCATAACAACACTAGGTTAAAGTCCAACAGGTTTATTTGGAATCACTTACCTGCTCCTTCATCAGGTAAGTCCAATGGGAGTCCATTAAAATTACCATGTAATTTCAGCCCCTCACTGCTCCGGTATATATAAAATAGGGACTTACATAGTCACAGGAGATAACCGAGGTATATAGAACCATCATGCGGTATGAGTATTAGAGGTTAATGAGTCTTAATATGACCATAACTCAAAATTGGTCAGTACCAAGGGCTAATTAAAAAAAGGGGTTGTTTGGAAGTTTGGATCAAGGAACAAAAACAAATAGAGAAGCCAAATGTCATTTTTGTCGAAAGGTGCAGAATAAAACAAGAGCCAAATCATCCCGTGATCTGACTTCTCTTTTCTTTCTACTTAGGTGGCTAACATCAAAAAAGAAACATCAATCATCTGGTACAAGGATGATAGAGAAATAATGTTTGATGAAAAGCATGACTTCAAGGATGGTGTGTGTACTTTGCTGGTTCAACAGGTACAGAAATAATGTTTAACTACATCACTGAGCTATGTCTTAGTAAATGACATTGGGACTGCAAATTGTTTCATGAAATAAATGGCATTACCACTCGTTACCAAAATCTAGCAAGAGATCATGAGTAAGCAATGGAAACTAAGACCAAGCGAACCATGGGAAGGTTTGGCAGAGACTAAAAATTAAATGGGGCCTGGAAACACTGATCTCCGTGCAGAAGAGTAGATGGGGCTAATTCCTACAGTGACCTGAAGTGGATTGAGATTCTGTCCATCCCTTTGAAGGTCATGATGCTGAAAGGAGACATAGCTGTGGGATGTCTTGAACCTGTTGACTTCTTTATACCAGGAAGTCTGGGTGTCAGCAAATTATTTGTGTCCATTATCAATAGATACGTAGAAATGGCATCAAAAGGAGTCTCCAGGCCCAGAAGCATTTAACTGGCCATCCAAAATTGGCCCAATTAACAGTTAGCAATGGGCATTTAAGATGTCCATCAGAACAGTTTAGAAGTACAACTTGTTTGTTACCTCCCTCATCCCTTGGAAAAAAAAATGCTAATCAAGCATAAATATAGATAAAACCCACAAAATGCTTATATTTGAATCAAATAGTTTGATCTCTCCCTCAGACAACTGACCAGGTATCAAGACCATAATTCCATTGGGGATTTCTTGGTCTTTTGCTGTAATCCCTGTGATAATCCCCAATGAAAAACGTAAAAGACTTCATTCAGACTTTTATACTTTTTCACTACATCACTAGTCCTGTAGGGAGTTATGGAGGGAATTCTCAGAAGCTACGGAATTATTCCTAACCAGCACAATCTGCTGGAATCTGAGTGAGGAGAAATGCAATTAAGGTACAAAGGGGAATTTATGCCAAAGTGTTGGCACACTTTGTACCACCAAATGTCATTGAGGTATATCGTTCAGTCAGCAATCCTTTAGCAATGTTTAACAAGCTTATTTAAATGTCCTCAGAAAAGTTAATGCGCTGTGGAATCCAGTATGAGCAATTAATTGTTCATGTGGGAACATGGGATGTCAAAAAATATAGCCCATAATTCCAAATGGTTTCTGAGAGTTGAGTGTGATTATGATATTGTAAACAGACACCATTGTTCCATTAAAATATTTTAAATATGCCAACAGTTTTCAAAGAAGGATGCTGGTGTTTATGAAATCGTGCTGAAGGATGACAGGGGAAGAGATTCAAGTGTACTGCGACTGCTTGAAAAAGGTATTTCGCAGAGTTAACAATGTGTCAGCAATGTTGGACAAACTTCAATAAAACAGAAAAAGTCCATTAAACATAACCTAAGGTGAAAAGGCATGGGGTTGAAATTTGTTTATATTTTCATCAGAGCAATTAGGTAGACCTTAGGCCCAAATTTAACCGTGTCCACTCGGGTGTGAGAGACTACGAGGAGAGAAAATGAGAAAGTGAAATGTCTAAATAGTATTGCATATTGGGGTGGCACAGTGGTTAGCACTGCTGCCTCACAGCTCCAGGGATCTGGGTTTGATTCCCAGCTTGGGTCACTGTCTGTGTGGAGATTGCACATTCTCCTCGTGTCTGCATGGATTTCCTCCAGGTGCTCTGGTTTCCTCCCACAGTCCAAAGATGTGTGAGTTCATAGAATCATAGAAACCTACAGTACAGAAAGAGGCCCTTCGGCCCATCAAGTCTGCACCGAACACAATCCCACCCAGGCCCTACCTCCATATCCTGACATATTATGCCCACTAATCCCTCTAACCTGCGCATCCCTGGACACTAAGGGGCAATTTCTTAGCATGGCCAATCAACCTAACCTGCTCATCTTTGGACTGTGGGAGGAAATGGAGGAAACCCACACAGACACGAGGAGAATGTGCAAACTCCACACAGACAGTGACCTGAGCCGGGAATCGAATTAGGCACATTGGCCATGCTAAATTGCCTCTTAGTGTCCCAGGACGCATAGATTAGAGGAATTAGTGGGATAAATATATGGAATAGAGGCTAGGTGAGATTGTTGTCAGTGCAGACTCAATGGGCCAAATGGCCTCCTTGAGCAACCCTATAGGGTTGCTATAATTTCTATAATGCCATTATGTCCTATCATAAGCCTTCCATCAGCTTGTGACTTTATTTATATGGTTACTGTGAGTCTAAAGAAGGCAAAAACATTTAAACTCCCTAGCAGTTAACCTAGCAGCTAACATTGCTTTGGTCTTATATGCCCCACCTACAAGAACGTTTTCAATAGAAATCTACTTCAGTGACCCTTAACCGGCATTTCAGAATAAACACTAAACTCTTCCAACTAGCTAACTCCCTTTTTATTTGTTTCCCTTACTAATTTATTCTCAGGTTTATTGACAACCATCAAAACCACCTGGTCATGAGGACTTCAGCTTCTTGCTCTATTGTGAGACTGTTCTGTGACTTTTATTTCATTTTCTAAACAATTCAAGCCACGACCTCAACTTCCATTATGGCTGGGATTCTCCGACTTCACTCCCAGCCTATGGCTGGGGTTTTACGACCTCACTTAGGCGAGATTCATAAAACCCCACCCAGCCCGAGGCCAATAGTGAATTCCGTTCTGCAAGCCTAATGAAGTGGTAAAATTCCGGCTTATATGTCTGATAGAACCACTCTTCTTGCACTATGAGAAGTTCTTCAGGCCGTTTATGATCTTTTTTCCAATACAAACATCTTCAATTCTTAAAATGTGCACTATCATTCTCTCACTTCATTTCCACATGCCCATAGAACTTACTTCCTGGTTATTATCCGGAATATTCAAGCAATATTTAAATTCACCATTAGCTTTTCCAGCACATCCCAAAATAGTTATATCTTTCCCATCATTAAATCCCTCTGGAATTGTTGTCACATGAGTATTCACTGGGACAAGTGATGTTTGGATGTGATAGCTCTGTCATGTGTTTTAAGCATTGAAATTACCTTTATCCAACTCTTAATCTGTTCCTCAAAACCCTCATCACAAAAACATGAATATTTGACATATATGTATTTACTTCCGTTAACTATTCCAAAGTCCATAATTTAGACTGCATTTTATCGTCCTGATGACCAGATTTAATCTTTCTACAATAATGCAAAATAAGGACAAAATGATAGAGAAATAGTTAGGACAAAACAAGTACAACAACAATGCTTCTGACTGATAATAGAGAGGAATTCGCTGAGGACGTGTTCAGAGATTTGCAAAAATATAAACATCATAGTCATGAATACCACAGTTGAAAGTCCTTTCAGCAAAGGATTTGTGAAAGGATTCATGTGGGATTAAGAAAATGCTGTGTAAAATGTTAGTTGAGCAACCAGGTTGCAAGTTAGCAACATGGGCAATTCATGCAAAGAACACATTCAAGATCATTAAAGGGTCAATTAATCAATGAGTGAAATCCCAAATTACCTTACATGCAAAAGTCTTCCTGCTCAAGAAGGTACTACACTTCATCCCATTTTTCAGCACATTAGGAAGATTCATATTCAGGAGGGTGAGTTTACAAGATGAGGTCTCACTGAAAATTTAAAGAGCATTGAGGTACCATATAAGTCCATCTGAGACAAATTAATTCAAGAGATTTGGTGCATCGTAAAAGGGAGGGTCATAAGGAATGGAAAGGCCCTGCTTAAGGTTATGATGGTAAGGCAGTACTTCTCAAACATGGCAATCAAACCATTAAGGTTCATTCCTCACAATTAACTGGAATTAATTTCTAAATTATAGCATTTAACTATAGCATTTTGCACGGCTCACCCACTCTTCTGCCAAAAAACCTGCTATGGGGGTCATCTTTGGTGGGACTGGAAGATGCCATCAGCAGGAAGGGCCATAAAATCCTGCCCATTATTTTAGACAATGAGCAAAATAAAATTCGGAATAACTTGATCTCAACAATCCCATTTCAAGAGTGTCGCTCCCACTTAGCATGATAATCATACATTGTAAGGACAAAAGGGTTCTTATAGAAAAAATCGGAGAGAAATGGATAGGGTAAAACAAATGCAACTACAAAGTTTCTGACTGATAATGGACTAAGTCATCACAGAAAGATGGTGTAGATCAAATGAAATAGATCGAAAAAACAACAACTGCAAAGCTTCAGTTCTGCTTTTCCTACATTTTGGAATTCCCACTTGACTGTGTAAGAAACGCATACTTTACAAGATCATTTATGTAGAAGTAAAAAGTCCTGAAGCAGCATCCCCACGCCAGGAACAAGTTGGTATAGCATCTATGCTCAGTGACACAAAGCATAAGAGCCTCCACAGAGCTTAAACTGAAGGAAAATTATCCTTGTAGAAATCTGCTTGGCACCATTGTATGTTTGAGGTTGTCGGAAACCTTAAACTCAAAGGAATGCAGGCTTAAAAAGACAGACAAGCTTTCAGAGGGAATTTCTTTCTTGGTGTGGTGAGCATGTCATGAAGAGATCCTGAGAAGACAGGTAGTCTGAAAAAAAGGACAATTGGTGCAAATAATTAATTGAAATAATTAATTGAAATCAGTGTAAAATCTTGATCTACGAGCCTGCAATTTTCTGAAAAGTGCCCTCTGCAAATGTTGCTCCTCACATGAAATGTCCAGAAGTGGATCAGCACTAATGATGATACAGAGGCTGGGTAGAAAGGGAGAAGTTAATATCAAGATGCAGGATGTGAAGCAGAGCACAATACTGTAAATTTGAATGTACCAAAACAGTCATGAAATTTAGAGTAACTGTGATGTAAAGAATTTCATTGTAATGTGAAATCTGCCATATTCAACTTGTTTAATTTTAATTTTACAGTTTTCAATGATGTGATAAGTGAAGTTTGCCGTGCAGCTGGTAAGTGTTCTCAGAAGAAGTCTTGCCATCACTTTCCGGTGCTTATAAATTGGGTGTAAAAACTATGTTTCTGTTAACAATACAGCTCAGACTGCAACAGATCTGAAGGTACAGAGTACAGAACATGGTATCAGAATCTACTCTTTTGTTTCTTACTACTTGGACGATTTGAAGATCATCTGGTACCACAGGTAAGAGATTACTTTCCTCAGTACATTTGGCACTGGAAAATTGGAAGCAATGTAAGCTGGAGGAAACTGACCTCCATTTCCAATTCGCCATCCCGAGATCCCCACAAGTAAGACTCACAAACTTACCCTCTTTATATTTTTACAAGGTAAAGGGTTAAGAGGTGTGGAGGTTTTGTGCCTGTTATTGGAACTGTCATCTTACTAGATTGCGGGGAAGCTAGAAATAAAACACATCATAAATGTTAGGTTGTTTTCTAACACCTGCTGTCTTTCCCCAGTGACACAAAGCTTGCATCCACAGAACGAGTGAAGAGCGGTGTTACAGGAGAGCAGCTCTGGCTTCAGATCAACGAACCCACCGAGAAGGATAAAGGCACCTACACCCTTGAACTCTTTGATGGAAAAGCAGGACACAAAAAATCAGTTGAACTATCAGGGACAGGTAAGAAAAACAGATCTACTTCCAATTGCGTTTATTTAATATTGTAATAAAATATTACTGTTGACCCATCCACTTGTTGATACACACCCAGCAGTTCTGGGGTAGGACCTTTGGCAGCAGCTCTGGGAAAAACCACAGTTCCCACATGGATGTAGCACATTCCTCACAGACATATGTGTTCAGGAAACTTTAAAATTGCTGGCATCCATGCCACTTTTGTCTTAATATACGAACCATGCTGCCATGATAGTTAAAATGACACTAACAGCTTTTCTTTTCTACAACTTGAATTCTATTGTTAAAGGGAATAGTTCCCTCTTCTGATCGATGCAGAGTTCCTAAGGAAAATGTGTTGGAATCCCAATGTTTTTCTGGCGGACATTTCACTTAGAAAGACAATAAACCTAAATATCATCACATAGGTACAAGAATAGGGCCATGCAGATTTGGGATGCTTTTACATTCAATCAAGGGATGTGAACAAGTATTTATTGCCCATCCCTAATTGCCCTTGAGAATGTGGTGGTAAGCTATTTTTGTCAGAAAGTGAGTTGATAGTGGCAAATACAACAAACGTTATATAAACATTCTTGATGCATGGACTTATTCATATCGCATAATGGTTCCATCCATCAATAGAATAAGTTAACTTAAAGTTAAGTTTACTTATTGTTTATTAGTCACATGTCAGGTTTACATTAACACTGCAATGAAGTTACTGTGAAATTCCTAGAATTTCATCCACTAATTATGAGCAAACAAAAAAGTTAACCTGCGTCAGTTGGCTACAAGAATAAAGATATTATGCAGAGGTATATGAAGCTGACTCCTGGGTGGTGATGGGATCATAAATATTAGTTATAGTATTGATGCCATCTGACTGTTATCATCCAGTTATAACACCCAGAGACTGTGTTAAAGCTATTTTGCTTATAGAAGGTATCGTTCAAACCATAGTTGTTTACGTATGAAAATTCTTTTCTTCTATTATTTTATTTCTGTTGGTGGATGTTTACTTGCTTCTGACAAGTACAGTAAAAGACCAGAATGAAAGCTACTTATAGGTTTGATTGAACCATTTGCTGATTCCTGTCTGCTACACATTGTGCCATGCTTTTCAAATTCCTCAGTACACTATCATTTTTATTTTGTTTTTAATGTTAGGAATTGTTCCTACTTACAATGAAGAGCAATGTCAGTCAGAGGAATGGAATGCTTTTTTCTCCACCTTTGGCCATACTAATATTGTATGCACTCAGCTCAATATACAGCATGGAAAGCTTCCTCAACAGCTTCACTATCAACATCCTGGGGTTGACCATTGACCAGAAACTGAACTCCTGCAGCCAGTAACTCACTTATTAGCAGGTCTAACCAAACGGGGACTGTCAAAACCAAGAGTAGATAATTCAGCTAATTGAACCTGTTCCACCGCTTTATTGACCATATACACTAAAGCACTTGCCTTCATTTAGATCTTTCCATAACATCTGGCTGTCCGCCAGATTAGGACAGGTAAATGTCCTATTTTAAGGCATCAGCTGGTCTCTGATTACATTAGTTACTTATTCATCAGCAGGGTGCTTAGTCTTCAGTTTGGTGACTTCTCTTGATCTTGTATCATGTAGACATTAGTGCAGCAGCATTGAACATCACTGGATTATACTTTCAGTTATCTAATCAGAGTTGTGACCTGTGAAAACAAATGAAAATCTGACAGCAGAAGGAGTGGTAATGTAAGCATATTGAGTGGATTTTTAGATGGCCATCTTGGTGTGAATTTGGCATTGCCAATTGACAGCTCACTAGAATTAGATAGAAATCAGATAGTTTCTGTGACAGGCAGTTGATCTGCAAAGCCAGTTCTCTACCGAGCATGAAATTGAAATGATTTTCATTGCAATGTAATTGGTGAACTAACGTGTTATATACACATTTAACAACCCTACTATCTCTCTTCTTCTTTAAGTATTTGATGAAGCCTATGCAGAATTCCAGAGGCTGAAGTAAGTACACCAATTTTACAAAAAAACTACTTGTCTGTATTTTTTAAGTTGATTTTTATTTCTCTCCATTCCTAAAGACTTTGATTCTTTGCTGGAGTGGAACTCCACGGGTGGTTTCCTTCATAACTTCATTCTTTATATGATCTTTGACAGGGGATGACAGCCAAATGCTCTGTATGCAAACTTGACATTTTATAGAGTTTAAGTTAATATCTAGCATCATTTTAAAATGTTAAGTGAATTACTGTATTCCATTTCTTAATGCATTGAAATCATATCAAACGCGAGGGTGTTAAATTTACCAGCAGCACTCATTTTTCCTGTAGGTGGTGCTATGACACTGCTTTTGCAATGCTACATGTGAATGTTAGGAACACCTCACTGTCGTGGGATGGGCCTGCAGCAGTTTTTGAACTCTTTTTTTGCCAGATTTCAGAACCTCTAAATGTTTTTTGAACCATTCCATCAGTTTGTAAATCTCTGAAAGTAACTATGTCTACCCTCAGCCATCCTTCCAACTTCTCCAAGTACCCAACTGGCTATTCCCTTGGGATATTAGTCATTCTTGCTCACAGCAATGGGATACCTTTTGTATTCCTGCACCTCACACTCATTCAATAGTAGAGTAACCTTGACATGAACCTCATTTGCATCTCTTTAATGGGGTGCAGATGAAGGCCCAACCCCTTCTCCCCCGCTTCCCCTGCTCCCCTTCCCCCCCCCGCCCCCCACGTATTCTCCGCGATGCCAGTGGCAAAACAAGTCAGTGCAAAACACATTCAGAACAACATGGTGTGCAGATGTTAGAATTCATATGAACAACACCTGGCCTGCCTCTGGAGTCCAGGACAGAGGCCACCAGCAACCCTGGACCCCGGAACACCACAGCAGTGGCTTGGGGAGAGCATCAGCAGATCTAACTTACAGATTAGGTGTCCTGAAGGGGGCCCATCTTTCAGCCTCAGAACGTTACTGGAGATTCATCTTTGTTGTCAGGAGATCCAGCTTTTTTCTTCATTGTCTTCAGTGACTTTGAGGCACCTTTTCAATATGGTATCCAGACAACGATGGAGTACACACCATCCTGCCACACCCAGGCGCATAATTAATGAGGCCTGCAGTGGGAAACATTTCACATTCCTGACCCTGACACGGGAGAATTACCCCCTCTCTTTGAAATGCCATAGGTGATTTAGCAATATTTTTTCAATGATGCTGGCTAAATAATTTTGTCTTTTATATTTATATCAAATCAGTTACTATTTAAAGAACTATGCACTTTCTAATGGCCTATTGATAGTGAAGGAAGAAATCATAAAAGACATTGTAAAATGTGTTCAATTTTTCTGACGTTGAAATGGTGGTCCGTTTCGTCAGATTACCACCAAAGCAGTGAAGGTAAATTATGAGCCCGAGTATAACTAAAATAGGGGCATGAAAACTACTGTGCTCATCCAGGAAAATCCACTTGGGAAAAGGCCAGTTCTCTATCAATCAACAAAGGGGACTTTAGTTATTCCTGCAATTGTCCCACATTCTTCATTCTGTAAAGTGGATTAAACAATTAGGTGCAAAAGTGAATACAGTCACAACTTGTGCTCTTTTGCTGGTAACATTTTCTCCTGTTTGATCTATGTATGCATCAATTCTCCATATTCTAACAAAACTTATGGCAAGTAAACACTAAAAAATACAAGCAAGAAATTACATGCCCAGTCTACTAACAAGTGTCACAAGTATGATTACATTTACATTGCAATGAAATTACTGTGAAAATCCCCTAGTCACCACACGCTGACACCTGTTCTGATACACTGAAAGAGAATTAAGCATGGCTAATGCATCTAACCAGCACACCTTTCAGACTGTGGGAAGAAACTGGAGCACCCGGATGAAACGACACAGACATCGGGACTCCACACAGTGACCCAAGCTGGGAATCAAACCCATGTCCCAGGCGTTGTGACATACCAGTGCTAACCACTATGCCATCATGCTATAAAGCATACTTAAATTGCCAAAACATTAATTCCTGTTTTGAACAACCTAAAAACTGACAGCAGGTTACAGTTATGAGTCTCATTAAAACTGTACTGTCAGATTGACCTGTTGTTATAAACAAGCTTTTAAATTTAGTCATGTCTGATGCATATATAAGTAATTACCTCTGTAATAGAGCCAGAACATGCTGGAAAGGATCAGTGAGGAGCAAAGACAAGTTAAGACGGAGTCAGTCTTTTTATTATAGGCAATGGGTCAGGTTGAAGGGGAGAGCACTTTTGGGGAGGGAGGCAGGCTGGGAGTGACAATGCAGGCAATTTTGAACCAAACAATAATCTGAAGGTTTGTTAAAAATGCTTAAACTTATATGCCATTTATTTTCCTTGCTTTTAGAATTAAAAAAAATGAAGGAACAAAATTGTTTTGAAATTAATTGTAATGTACCAATTTTCAATGTATAATTTGGAGTAGGGGAGGAGGGACGTCCTTTGACTACTTTAGAAATATTCCCAACAATGGGTGGGCAGTGAGTTCATTGGGATATTAGGGTGGGGTCGGGATGGTGGGGTTGGGGATGGTGGGGGTGGGGGGGTTGGTGGTGGTGGGGGTTGGTTGTGGGATCAGGTGGCATTTGAAACAACTGTGTAAACCTGCAACCTCCAACCCTCATATTAGATCATTCAAGAGTTCATTCAGTCTGTGTATGCATTTTCAACAATTGTTGTTAGATGGTAGTTAGAAGCAGCCTTATGTTCAATCTTTCATTTCCAAAGCCACCCACACTAATACCTATGCCCAAATAAGCAAATAAAACACATGCTGAGATTAATCCTGGGACTACCCTGGGTCTGTTTGAATGATTTACTCATACGAGCATAACAAACCGTCAGACTGGAAAAGATTACCGACTTATCTAGTTTGTTGTGTGTCACAGCACCCCTTGGGTGCTGTGTAGTCTCTTGAGAGAAGTGTAAAGCAGCCAAGCAGTTAGGGGAAAGAAAGTTCTGGAAGATTTGTGATTCTTTTTATGCAATTGTAATAATTTCAGGAGATTACAACAGCCACAACAATGTACTATTTAGGATCTTCTTCTCATACAATCGTTTGGGAAGTACTGCACTGTTTTTCACAGACCTTGCAGTAACAGTAAACCAGTAATAACTGTAAGAAAGTAAAACATTTGTAGACAATTATATTTCGTCCACAGAATTATCATCAGTTATCAATACATTGTATTTGTATCTTGTTTTTGTAAAAGTTTCTACATTTAATCAGTCACAAAGTACAGCTAACATCACCACACTGATTGCTTCCCATTTCTCTTTTTTAATGGATTTCTATTTTTAATACCACCAATAGAAAAATCAAGCAAAGTCGATTTTTTATGGCATCACTCTTCTGGCGATATCAAAATAACTTCATAATTCTCACTATATGTGCGTAGAATTGCTTCATATGCAGAATAACACTTTATGCTTTAATTTATTTTTGTACTTTCTTTTTGATTTTTTAATAAACAGACAGGCTGCAATCGCTGAAAGAAGTGAGTATCATATTTACAGATATTTTATAAAGATAACATAAGTAATTTTATGTAGTTAAATGGCTGTTTTAATAACTTGATTGTTCCGGTAAATGGCAATGGTTGTACTTAAAATTGTTTTGTGAGGGTCTAAATTCAATATTTTCTCTGAAAATTCCATAATTTTCCTGGCAATACATAGGAGTTTATGGACTGGAAGAGACCAAGGACGTCATTTAACCCTTTGAGCCTATTCAATTAGACTATTTCAATTACAAACCCATTGCTTTGCGGTTTCTTACTGAGATACCCATGCAGGAGTGTAGGAATGTATCATGATTGATTTACTCTCCAATATTTCTCAGCCCCACATCGTCAAAACACAGAATTCCCACCTGGGTTCTCCCCAGAGCTGATCAAATTAAAAGTGGGAATTAAATGTGCTTTTTTCCACTGTCTGGTTCTGACTATGTTGGGTTACCATGGCACTTATAAATAACTGTGTCACCTTGTATCAGGAAATCTGTACACTAAGATGTTCTTTCATATTGTCATGCCTAAGAGAACTTTCTTTCCTGTTAGATCGTGCTCGTGTTATCGGCGGTTTGCCTGATGTTGTTACAATCCAGGAAGGAAAGGTAAATAAAAGCAGAAAAATGCTGGAAATGCAATATCTGCAATATTTTCCTTTTTTTAAGGAAGGGTGCATGTTGTCAAACTGCTGGCTGACAAGTTCAATGCTGTTCTATATTTTAATTGTGGACTTTTAGAACAAAATACGATGAAACAATTGGAGGGCAGAAATTTTGCATTACATTAAGGAGTTTGGTTGGCATTAATAATCACTCATCGTCGCAGATATTTCACCTCCTTAGATAAAGGTAAAGTCCCAGATGACCGTAGACTGCTCTCCTCTTTGAGGGGGGAGAGCTGATTAGTGATTTAACCTGAGGATCACCACACCTCAGATGTGGAGCAAGTTGAGGAGGTAGGCCTTCATGAATAACCTCAGCCGGTATGGGAATTGAACCCACGCTGTTGCTATCACTCTGCATCACAAACCATTGCCTATCTAACTGAACTGTTAGCCTTTGAATGTTAAGAAGTTTCACAACACCAGTTGAAGTCCAACAGGACTTTTCCTATTGAACTTTAACCTAGTGTTGTGAGACTTCTTGTGCTTAACCCAGTCCAATGCCAGCATCTCCACATCAAGCCTTTGAATGGTCAGCAGAAGAATTTGGGAACTAGTTTTAAAATCTAATCCTTGTTCAAGCAGGTGAAACCATACACTGAAATGAATAAGATATGTTTGAGTTTGAAGTAATTGCATTTTACCATTGAAAAATGATTTTTTTAAAATTTCTTTTTAGTCACTTAACCTTACCTGCAATGTCTGGGGAGAGCCTGTTCCCACAGTCTCCTGGCTGAAGAATGACAGGGAACTGCTAGGAGATGATCATCTGATACTGAAGTTCGAGTCAGGAAAGTTCGCTTCCTTCACTGTCACCGATGTCAGGACCACGGACTCTGGCAAATACAGCATCCTGGTGAAAAACAAATACGGCACCGAGACGGGTGACTTTACTGTAAGTGTGTTCATCCCTGAGGACGAAGAGCTGCAAGCTGAACAACAACAAGAAGTAAAGAAAAAGTGAGGCAGTTGTACTGAGAAAGAGCAAGCTCAGGCTAACATATATTATCAGCAGTGTGTACGTTTTGTTGTGGAGGGTAGTTTATTGTAACTTGAAGAATGAAGGTGAGGCTGGAGAATTGAATTTCAAGCAGCAGTTTTTCAGACTTTCATTGGCTGTACTAAACTAGTCACTGAGTGCATCTGAAGCATTGAGTTAGAGAAGTAGAATCCCTATAGATAATTTGTTAGCCAATTGTTTCTTTTTGTGTCCCAACTTTCACTGTGAACACCAAATGACCTTGATGCTGTAATCAATAAAATCCCATAGCAATACATGAATAAAAGGTACACATATCTTTCACACTTACCTCCACCTTGTTCCACTGTGTCTTCTTTCGAAGAATGTAGTCACATTTGTTCACCACTTCTTTCTAATTCATCAGCTCCTGTGTTGTATTTAAAATTACAGTGTCCCTTGCCCAACTCAACTTTATCCACTCAAACTGATACCCCTGATGCCAGGCCCAGATTGGAATGAATGTTGATGGTTGCTATTCAAGGGTAACATGATTGTAGTACAGTCATGCAATAGTTAAGTTCTGTTTCACCTGTCTCTAGACAGTTCCAGTTTGGTGAGTTGGAGTCAATATTCTGCCATCTTTGATGGAGTTTTTGCTATTAAATCTCCGCATTCTTCAACATCGTCATATTCAAGCTCCAGACATTGAGTTAGTTTCTGGAGACAGCTTGCTGAGTGACTAAATAATTTGAGAAACTACACACTCGGCTCCTGCAACCGAAAGAGCATCACTGTTAAAAGGAG
The DNA here is from genome assembly GCF_965287045.1 of Carcharhinus amblyrhynchos. Lineage (NCBI taxonomy): Eukaryota > Metazoa > Chordata > Chondrichthyes > Carcharhiniformes > Carcharhinidae > Carcharhinus > Carcharhinus amblyrhynchos. The sequence goes on along the minus strand of NC_137331.1, from coordinate 78,989,533 downwards.
AATAACTCATGAAAGCTAGAGATTCAAAATGCAAATTGATCCTCTATTTCTGTAATAGATTAATACAAATGCCCAGAAGAGACACTGTGATTTTAACTTGTTCAACATGGGATTAGCAATGTGTACAAACTTATTTGAGTTACACATGTTTGTCACTGGTAATTCTTTGTATGAATAAATTTACGCAATGGTATTTATCCTCCAGTGGTTTCATGTGGTACATGTGGTTTGACTCACTTGCATGGGTATTTCATGTAAGTCACACTGAATTGAGAGCATTCCTCTGGCAAAGTGAAATCTTAGCTTTAAGATTTCAAGAGAGAAAACATTGATGTTTGTTGTATTAACTCATCCCTTGATTATTAAACCCATTACTGACTTCACTCCTATCACAACAGCAATGATTTATTCCTGCCACAGTGAAGCACAGCTCCTTCTGGATGTGAACACCTTACTAAATCCTTTATTGATTATGAAACACATACTTTTTTCATAAATGCACAGATGTTTCTTCATTGTTCATGAGTGAAATTTCAATACACATGATTTTGAATGTGGACTAAATACAAGATGTTGAAAGTGACTTTTGACAAGATTTAGAAAAAATTAATTAAAGGAATAAGGCAGTGATGATTGCCTAGATTTGCCCTAATGAATCCTGAGAAGAATTATTAGAAAAAGGTAAGCAAAATAATTTTAGAGTTATACTAAGTAATATTTATATGATATACACATATCTTGAGAAACTGTTGTTACCTTGAGATGTGATGATGGGATCAGACAGAATTGACCTTGGCCTATCTTATTGTATTTGAGTCATGAAACATAGGTGTAAAAGAATGTGATTACAATAATTAACAAATTTAAGATTCAACCAGGGGAATGCTTTCATGAGAACAGAATGATCAGTGTTTATTCACCGATTACTTGTTTTATTTAGCATTAATGGCCCAGAACTTGCTAGAAAAATAAAATCAGGAAGGAAGGCCTTCCCAGATCCCCACCAATTAAGTCTGGGGTGGTGAAGGTCGAGGCAGTCAATTTATGGACATTTATGCCCCTTGTCCCTCTGCTACTGCTACTCTTTAATGGCAAGGTCATCAGATGTACCCTAGTGGCCTTCCCGCAGGCTTGAGGGGATGTGCCTTCCTGAATGGACATTGTGTGCCCCTTGGAAGACCACCACACCCCTTACCGGCAGCAAAGGCTGCACCTGCTGAACAAGCCCCCCCAACATTTATAATAGGTCCACCTCTCCTCATTGGGATCTGCCTGACTTGCTTCATCAAGGCTGTCCCGCTCATGTGTCTACAAGGGCCTCCATCATGGCTGTGGCTGGGTTGTCGCTGTGTTCACTGGAGAACAGACCAGCACCAAGACCACTAAATTAGTATGGAAATAACAATTCTCAGCAAGGGAGAGATGCACAATGAATTGCAAATCAGCACACTTGCTCTTAGTTTCATAAAATCATGGCCATGCTGTCAAACTTCTCAGGAATATCAAAGAATTGCTGATAACCACAAAGTAATCTCATTGCAGACATTTAGGGTTAACATTTCATGTTGCAAGTGCTCTGATAAAGTGATTTGTGGCCCTAACAAGCCACTAAACTTTGGAGAACAATTAAAATAGAAGACAAGTAAATTACTTCCAGGGATTGTTCAAAGTTAAGATGTTTACATTTTTTTCTTAATTATTCTTTCTATCTCTCTTATTTCCCTTAATCCTCCATTGCCTCCCTTTGTTTCTCTTTCTTTATCTGTCTGGAATCTAATTCACCTTTGTTCCTTCTCCATTATTCATACTGTTTCTTTCTATGTCCTTAAGTTTCATTGGATGAGGAGATAGACCATCAGATCCAAAATCCATAAAGTCCCAGTTTTACCAAGACTTTTGTTCAATGGTCCTCATAAGTAGGCTTACATTAACACTGCAACAATGAAAATCCCCTAGTCGCTACACTGCGCCACTTGTTTGGGTACACTGAGGGAGAATTTAGTATGGCCAATGCTGTTGGGAGGAAACTGGAGCACCCAGAGGAAACCCACACAGACACGGAAGAACATGCAGACTCCGCACTGACAATTACCCAAGCTGGGAATTGAACCCGGGTACCTGGCATTGTGAGGCAGCAGAAATCAACAGCGGATTTACTGATGGAATTTCTCTGGCATTCTTGTATGTAACTGACACACAATCCAGCTCTTGTGTTAACATTAAAGGGTAGCTTTCAGTTTCTGGGGCGGGCTACAGGGATAAGACTCATGGGGTTGGATGCAGATCCCCATTATCTGACCTCTCTGATTTTGCTTTCTGTTATTGTCAATGTGAGAAACTGCAGCTTCTTCCAGAAAGAACAGAAACTAGGGCCCATTATGTGGCTGTTTGCTTTGGTTGATGCACCTGCTTGAAGCAGACTGGAAATGTATGAATACGTGCAAGTGGCTTAGCTGGAACCCACATGTAACTTTAATTGTCTACTCTGGCAGGCAGGAAACGATGGTTTAGTGGTATTATCATTAGACTACTAATCCAGAAACTCAGCTAATGTTCTGGGGACCCAGGTTCAAATCCCAGCATGGCAAATGGTACAATTTGAATTCAATAAAAAAAATCTGAAATTAAGAATCTACTGATGACCATGAAACCATTTCAATTGTTGGAAAAACCTATCTGAGTCATTAATGTCATTTAGAGAAGGAAATTTGCTGTCTTTACCTGATCTGGCCTTCATGTGACTCCTATGCCGCAGCAATGTGGCTGACTCTCAGTTGCCCTTGGGTAACTAGGAATGGACAATAAATGCAAGCCAGCCAGCGATGTCCATGTCCCATGAATGAATAAAAAAGTGCTTCTCTGCTTTACATCTGCAAAACATCCTGAAAGCCCTTCCAACTTAGAACTTACCCAATTGCCAGCCTGGCAAACTCTGCCACCTGATTTTTGGAAACCTAAGGATGGTGGGCTGCCTTGTTTCACCCATTTTGGGCACAGAATTGCCAATGGGATCTTGATGAGACAGAGCGATTGACAAGGAGCTGGCCTCCACTGCAGCTTTTGGGAGGGGTTGAATTGTGGCCATTGAATCTTGCCATCTCCTTGCTCAGAGGTGAAAGTTCCCTATTTGGGAAATGGAAAATCCAAGCAGAGTATACAATTCATGGCTCATGTGATGTCACCAGATTTATGTTTCTGTCAATATTGAAAATTGTGATATTGACCAATGATGAATACAGAACAGAAAAAGGCCCTCCAGCTTATCTAGTTTGCACCGACAATATCTACCACTAAAGGCCCGCTAATCCCATTTTCCTGCACTTGTCTCATATCCTTGATAACTTAGAATCATAGAATCCCTACATTGCAGAAGAAGGCCATTCAGCCCATTGAGTCTGCACCACCTCTCTGAGAGAGCATCTTTCCGCCACCCTAATCCACCTAATCTCTCACATTTTTGGATTATGAGACGAAACTGGAGCACCCAGAGGAAACCCACGCAGACATGGGGAGAATGTCTGTATGGAGTTTGCACAATCATCCAAAGCTGGAATTGAACCTGAGTCCCTGATACTGTGAGGCAGCCGTGCTAACCAGTGTGCCACAGTGCAAGCTATGGCTCTATGACTCTATGTTGGCAAGGTTCAGAGTGTACAATGACTGGAAGAACAATTTTCTATCATTGATTTCATAGAGAAAATAATTTAAAAGCTTGATGGTACATTTACCAATCTGTGAAAAGAGTAAGATTATACCTGACAATATGAAGAAAACATACTGATGGGCACCAGTAATCAACTAAATTTCCTGGTTATTCCAAATCAGTTTTTGGAGCATTCTCAGGAGAGAAGACTGTCATCTGCTGGAGAATGGACACACAGATATACAGCATTGCCCTGGTGATTATTATTCATGTACATACTGTGAGTATCAGCAGCTGACTGCACCATGGAGACATTACTATCTGTCCTCCCTCAATACCCACAGGTGAAAACTCTATAGCACAGGCCACCTATTGGCATTTCAGAGTGGAAAACTTCCCACAGTTATAATGTGACTGTTGGTCTTCTCTAGATTAGCTACATAGCACATTGGCAGTAATTGGAGTCCATTGAAGTTTTTTTATAGGCCATAAAATGATGACCTGCTTTTTTTTTTAAGTGCTTTTAAATGTTCAGCATTCCAATTTATTTAAAGTAGATTCTAAAGAACATTATACCTTCCAACATGCTGAGTATACGCAGAAAGAGAAGCTGCCAAATGTATTTACTGTGTTGTAATAGAGCCTGCTGCAACATTAGATTTAGACAAAACACAGTCTGTGGCACAGGACTGGAGAGAATGGTAGTGGGTATATTAGTCTATTGGGGGGTCCTTTGAGGTCTGAAAGATATCAACACATTACAATCCACTTGAACCTTAATTTCAAATACTGCTACAAAATATGGATTGTCGGGATGGTGTTGATTACAGAATGTGTCTGTTCAGGAAAACTTCATAGCCTTCTGTACGTTGACAGCAATTATTTATTACCTCGATGTAATTATATACAGATATGCAGTAAAGGGTACGGGCAAGGAGCTATCTCTGTCTTAACATGTCTTTGTGCAACGCCACACTGCGTTAGGTCTGGATCATGTGCATTCTTCCATCATTGTGTAGGTGATACTGTCTTCAGTCCCACATTAACCATGTGTGTTCCAGACTTTTATACTACACCTTCCCTCAAGTCTTTGTCCCATAGATATGAATTACACTATCTTACTTCATGTGATACATTGCTATTAGTCTTCTTATCTTGTTGTTGCTGTCTAAATGCTATTCCAAGATTATTGCTATTACTATAATTGCATTAACAACATTCTTACTACTCCATTCCCCACCTTCCCCTTTCAAGTCCTTAAATTATAGGGTCAGGCAATCTGGAGGCCTTATATCTCTTACACATCTCATTTGCTGTCCTATCAGCAGAGCAGATAGCTCTGTTGGTTTTGAGGTTAAACTGGGCATTTGGACATGCTTTCACTCTTTTTCTCCATGCATTTACTCTAGCAAGTCCCCTTGACACTAAAGGTCAATTTAGCATGGCCAATCCACCTAACCTGCATATCTTTGGACTGTAGGAGGAAACTGGAGCATCCAGAGGAAACCCACGTAGACATGGGGAGAATGTGTAAACTCCACACAGACAGTGACCAAAGCTGGGAATCAAACCTGGGTTCCTGGTACTGTGAGGCAGCATTACTAATCACTGTGCCAGTCTACATTTGGTCAGCTGTTGCATTGATCCATGATTACTGTTACCCTCACTTGTTTCTTGCGTTGTGGACAAACACGATATTTATCATCTTGACACTGCTTGCTCTTCTCCTTTCTCTGTGTGAGCCATCTTAAAGCCCTCTGAGGCTGAGAAAAAGTGTTCCTGTGGTGAGAAGATGACTTAGGGCCATGCTCACTGCTTACCTCTGCACTTTGTTGTCAATGATGATCAGGTCCCAGCATCGCTTGTGGTTGTGGCATGCCAGCTGGAAGTTGTACTGTGTGCACGGTGATTGTTATATTGACCAACTGTATCATCATCAAAGCTGGAAGTAGAAGGTTCTCAGAGTGCAGAGCATTCTCTGGTACTGCTTCCATTGAAAGCATCATGGTAATCTCAGAGGGGCAGTAGACTGTCTGACCACTGGGGACTTTCCAAGCCTTGGAATGATAATGGACAAACCTGCTCCACAAAGAGTGAAGGGAGATCATAGGTGAAATCTGAGTCTGAATACTGTTTAGTTTTGAGAACTGTGTTGTTCTGGCTGGTTGACAGTGGTGATAGATGGCACCAGACTTCTTGCTAGTTGTGCCCAGCATATCTTCTAATTCTATCTTTTACTCTGGTTACATTCTGCGCCCTCTCTTTCTCTGTGAACAGCATGCTTTGTCTGCATCGTGTGCAAGAAACAGTGCTGTATACTAACATGTTACAATAAATCAAATCAAATCCTCTGCCATCTGGAGGAGATCCAGGGTGACAATGGCATCCCTGCTCAGGAGAAGGAAATGTTGGTTATGGATGACATACATCAGCTCAATGATCTGTTTGCTGCCATATCTCAGTGGTTAGAGAGTGGTGACAAGGACTGGGAGTTAGAGTCCCCCACTCTGTATAATAGAGTGTCTGTTGTATGAAGCCATATGTCATTGAGCGATGGTTCCTCATCTGTCAGGACTGTAATGCTGGCATTAGAATCTAATATAAAATTTGTGAGATGTATTTACCAGGATGTTAGTGTTCCAAAATGAAGAACCACAATATTTTACCTCACCCAAGAAGCATGGCATCACGGTTTTTGCTCTCAACCTTGGAGTTTATCCTTTAGCTATCTGTATGGTGCTGCGATTTTGACTTGCACAGTTTGACAAGATATCGCTGCCTGTCTATTGCAGTGGAAGCATTGGGCTGTACTCCCAGGACTCTCTCCTGTGAGGGCACTTCACACAGCATTACTGGCAAGATCTCTCCACTGGGTGATTCAGTAATTGCTTTCTCTGACTTGGATTATCTCTGTGTCTGTATGATCCTGATAAGCTGGACTGAAGGTTGGTTTCCACCTCCATGTTGTTTTTTTCCACATAAGACCATACAACATCGGAGCAGACTTAGGCCCATCAAGTCTGCTCTGCCATTCAATCATGGCTGATATTTTTCAAATTCCCATTCTCCTGCCTTTTCCCCATAATCCCTGATTCCCTTATCAAGCAAGAACCTATCTCTATCTGTCTTAAAAACACTCAAATGACATGGTCTCCACAGCCTTCTGCAGCAAAGAATTCCACAGATTCACCACTCTCTGGCTGAAGAAATTCCTCCTCATCTCTGTTTTAAAAAATTGTCCCTTTAGTCTGAGGTTCTGCCCTCTGGTTCTAGTTTTTCCTACTAATGGAAACATCCTCCCCATATCCACTCTTTCCAAGCCTCTCAGTATCCTGTAAGTTTCAATAACATCCCCCCTAATCCTTCTAAGCTCCAACGAGTACAGACCCAGGATCCTCAACCTCATACGACAAGCTCTTCATTCCAAGGACCATTCTTGTAAACCTCCTCTGGACCCTTTCCAAAGCCAGCACATCCTTCCTTAGATATGGGGCCCAGAACTGCTCACAATACTCCAAAATGTGGTCTGACCAGAGCCTTATTCAGCCTCAAAAGTACATCCCTACTCTTGTATTCAAGCCCTCTTGAAATGAATGCTAACATTGCATTTGCCTTCCTAACTGCCGACTGAACCTGCATGTTTATCTTAAGAGTCATTGAACAATGACTCCCAAATCCCTTTGTGTTTCTGATTTCCGAAGCATTTTCCTATTTAGAAAATAGTCTATGCCTCCATTCCTCCTTCCAAAGTGCATAACCTCACACTTTTCCACATTGTATTCCATGTGCCACTTCTTTGCCCTCCTAGCCTGTCCAAGTCCTTCTGCAGGTTGTCTTTCCATGGGATTGTTCTGAGCTGATGGGGTAGCTCAGACAGTCTGACTAGCCAAATTGCCTTTCCAAGGATAAGATCAACTTTAGCTTGTCAAAGGTCAGAGAGTGAATCATCTGCCACATCCACCACAATTCTATCTTGTTTAAGTTTAGACTTTACATATTCACATATTTACATATTCCTCTGCCATTCTGTAGGGATCATTTATGAAGGAATCCATAGGTTTAACAGATTCATAAGAACATAAGAAATAGGAGCAGGAGTAGGCCATCTAGCCCTTCAAGCCTGCCCCGCCATTCAATAAGATCATGGCTGATCTGTCGTGGCTCAGTTCCACTTTCCCGCCCTCTCCCCATAACCCTTAATTCCCTCTCTTATCAAAAACCCATCAACCCGCGTCTTAAAAATATTTAGCGAGGCAGCCTCCACCACTTCAACGGGCAGAGAATTCCAGAGATTCACCACCCTTTGAGTGAAGAAGTTCCTCCTCAACTCCGTTCTAAACCGCCTCCCCTTTATCTTGAGGCTGTGCCCCCTAGTCCTACTGTCCTTTCTGAGCGGGAAGAGCCTCTCCACCTCTATCCTATCCATCCCATTCATCATCTTATATGTCTCAATGAGATCTCCCCTCATTCTTCTAAACTCTAACGAGTACAAGCCTAGTTTATTCAGCCTCTCCTCATAGCTCAACCCCCTCAACTCCGGCATCAGCCTAGTAAACCTCCTCTGCACTCCCTCCTAGGCCAAAATATCCTTGCGTAAGTATGGCGCCCAAAACTGCACACAGTACTCCAGCTGTGGCCTCACCAATGCCCTATATAGCTGCAGCAAGACCTCTCTCACTGAATTCAGTATTCTCTAGTATTTTGTTGGATCACAATTTGTAATGAATGTCAAAGGATTTTTAAAGCTCAACAAACTTGACAGATGACTCATTAATATTCTATTGTGCCATGATATGTCTGCTATTGGTCCTATCGAGTAAAGGAGTATGTTTAGCTGTTTGCTTTTTTTTTGGTTCAGTGAATTACTGTTGTGAGTAGGGAAGCATTCAAATTTAACTCAGGCTTGCTGTTTAATGAATCGTCAGTTGTGACATCCCTGAAAGCTGACTAATTTAATTAATAGTGCTTTTTTCTATTTGGAACCTTGAGGCCATGAGCTGAGGCTTGGAGTTCTGGATCAGGTTTAGCAATGGCTCTTGTTCTAATGGTGTTTCTGACTCTGGATTATTAGAAGGGCTCTCTAAACTAGCTGCAGCCAGGAACTTATAAAGATTTAGCTCACCTTTGCAGACTGTAGACTCTGCATGCTGAAACTGGACTTGCAAGGGAAATTCTATGGCATCTTCTGCTGCAGCAAAATATCTGCCTTCAGTGTCCAGGCTCTTTTTTCTGGAGCTGTTTCTGGCAAATTTTCTCAGTATCTTTCAGTTTCAATTGGGAACTTCTTTCAGGTCAGAATTTCCATTGAAGGTTTTGTTTTTGTGAGGTTGACTGTTTTTGATCCTAAACTGTCACCATGTTGGGTGATAGAAATAGAAAAACAAGGAAATGTAAAAATAAAAGCAGGAGTAGGCCTTTTGGCCCTTCAAGCATACCCTGCCATTCATTTTTTTAAAAATATTTTGCAGAATCCGGGCGTCACGGGTTGGGCCAGCATTTATTGCCTATCCATAACCGTCCCCCAATTCAAACGGGATTTGAAAGTCAACCACATTGCTGTGGGTCTGGAGTCACATGTAGACCAGACCAGGTAAAGATGGCAGATTTCCTTTGCTAAAGGAGGTTATTGAACCAGATGGAGTTTTAAGACATTCAACAATGGTTTTGCAGTCATCATTAGACTTTCAATTCAAGACTTATTAAATTCAAATTTCACATCTGCCATTGTGGATTCAAACCTGGTTCCCCAGAACATTGTCCTGGATTTCTGGGTTACTAGTCTAGTGACAATACTGCTACCCCAGCACCTCCCAAGTATGATCATGGCTGATTCTCTATCTTAATGCCAAAAGTCCTATGCTCTCCCTATACCACTTGATGCCTTTAGAGTCTAGAAATCTGTTTCCTTTGTAAATATATTTGGTGACTTGGCATTCATTGCCTACTGTGACAGAGAAATCCAGATTCACCCCATTCTGAGTAAAGGGATTTCTCCTCATCCCAGTCCTAAATGGCCTATCCCATATTCTGATACTGTGACTCCTTGTTCTAGATCCCTGAGCCAGAGTAATTGACATCCCTGCATTCAATCTGTCCAATGTTGTCAGAATTTTAAATGTTTCACTAGATCACTTTTCATTCTTCCAAATTTCAGTGAATATGGGTCTAGTCAACCCAATCTCTCCTGATATGAGAATCCTGCCATCCTCAGAACATGTCTGTTAAAGAAGTCTTTTAGTTTTCTGCATGTCAATAGCAAGTCTTCATTCGCTTCTTATAACTAAATCCATATAAGTGCCTAAAACAGAGTGTAGCTTGTAAGCAGAGTAATTATGGAATTGTAGAATCCTACAGTGCAGAAGGAGGCCATTCGGCCCATCAGGTCTGCAGTGACCACAATCCCACCCAGGCCTACACCCATAACCCCAAGCATTTAACCTAGCTAATCCTCCTGACATTAAAAGACAATTTAGTATGGCCAATCCACCTAAGCCGCACATCTTTGGACTGTGGAGGGAAACCGGGGCACCCAGAGGAAACCCATGCAGGCATGGGGAGAAAGTACAAACTCCACACAGACAGTGACCCAAGCTGGGAATCGAACCCGGGTTCTTTGTGCTGTGAGGCTGCAGTGCCAATCATTGTGCCATCATGCTACCCTTGAATTAGATAGGGCTTTGGTGAGGAAGGGATTCAGTGAAGGGGAGGAGTTGCTCCTTTCTTATAACATTCTCCTTACTTCAGTGCACTGGAAGGAGCTGGTTGGTGAGTAACTAGTAAGCTATTCCACTTATAATAAAGTGTCTGTGGTTAAGGAATGGCAGGTAAGTTTGGAATGTACAGCCTGTGGCATGTAGGAAGTCACAGAGAAATGCAGGAAGTGTCACCCGCTACACAAGCTTGAGCTCTGGGTTTCAGAGCTCAGGTGGTGACTGGAGTCACAGTGGTACATCCACAAGGCAGAGAATTACACGTTTAGAGAAGTGGGCACAACTGTGACCTATCCATGATTGCAGTTGAAAATTATCACAATTCCCAGTAACCCTCTCAAGAGGACTAATTTTTAGCCCTGAGTATACTAGAAACACAGTAAAAAGTCTGACAACACCAGGTTTTAGTCCAACCTATTTATTTGATAATATACTCATTATCAAATAAATAGGTTGGACTAAAACCTGGTGTTGTCAGACTTTTTACTGTGTTTACGCCAGTCCAACGCCGGCATACCCACATCATGTATACTAGAAACTGCAGCGTTCACTTTGCTATTATGTACAGAATTTCTACAAATTGTGGATAGAAAATGCTAATATGCGTCAAATCTCCAAATGAATTAGAATTTAAAATCAATGAATATGAACAAAGTGCACTATTGGATAAATATTCTGATGTTCCATTGGGGTTGGATAGCTTCCTTAACCAGGAGCATGGGTTAGAAACATCGAAAATAGAAGCAGAGGAGGCCTTTCGGCCCATTGGGCCTGCTCCGCCATTCATTTTGATTATGGCTCATGAAATGGACTGCATGACATTCATGTAATGGCTAGAAAATTGCAGGTACCATGTGCTCAAATTTTTGCTATGCTCTCAGTGTATGAAGTCCTGCAAAAAAAAGCATTGCAATGAGAATTTACTGCATTGCGTGCTGGCTGTGGAATAATCTTGAGGTGAAGGGAGCCCAGCAGTTATGGGAAATGTATTGAAATACAAATATGCATTCTTTAAAACAAAAGTGACAAATCTATCCCCAAAAAGTAAGCAAATGCACGAAGATATGATACATGACAAAGTTAACATGGATGTGAGGAGGGCAACGGAGAAAAGGTTTAATGATCCAAAGTAGTGATTTAAAGGAAACTGAAATATAATAAATGAACAATAGACCCAGGGAAACAGAGAAGCACAGAGGAGTCTAATCATATCTTAAATTACTCAATGCTTTAATTTGTCCCACTGGGAGAAAGTGCATTCCCAAAGTCTCAGGAGTATAATAAGGAGACAAGATTGTAGTGCTTTATTAACACACAGTCCATTCATTGGCACATCTCCTAACTTAAAAAAGGAAAGACTTGCATTCATATAGCACCTTTCATGACCACATCATTTCTAAGCATTTCTAACCAATTAAGTTCTTAAGAAGTGTGGTCACTGTTATAAAATAGGAAACATATCAGCCAATTTAAGAACATAAAGAACATAAGAAATAGGAGCAGGAGTAGGCCATCTAGCCCTTCGAGCCTGCCCCGCCATTCAATAAGATCATGGCTGATCTGTCGTGGCTCAGTTCCACTTTCCCGCCCTCTCCCCATAACCCTTAATCCCCTCACTTATCAAGAACCCATCAACCCGCTTCTTAAAAATATTTAGCGAGGCAGCCTCCACCACTTCAACGGGCAGAGAATTCCAGAGATTCACCACCCTTTGAGTGAAGAAGTTCCTCCTCAACTCCGTTCTAAACCGCCTCCCCTTTATCTTGAGGCTGTGCCCCCTAGTCCTACTGTCTTTTTTGAGCGGGAAGAGTCTCTCCACCTCTATCCTATCCATCCCATTCATCATCTTATACGTCTCAATGAGATCTCCCCTCATTCTTCTAAACTCTAACGAGTACAAGCCTAGTTTATTCAGCCTCTCCTCATAGCTCAATCCCCTCAACTCCGGTATCAGCCTAGTAAACCTCCTCTGCACTCCCTCCAGGGCCAAAATATCCTTGCACAGATGCGGCGCCCAAAACTGCACACAGTACTCCAGCTGCGGCCTCACCAATGCCCTATACAGCTGCAGCAAGACCTCCCTACTTTTATATTCAATCCCCCTCGCTATTTTATGCCTAAGTTGAGAAGTTTAGAAAGAGAATCAGAATTCAGGACCTTGTCAGTGAACAGATAAGTGATGGATGAATAGGACTTCGATTTTCGGATAAGCACAAGGTCATGGAGGGTGGGAGATGGGAAGTCAGCCAGGAGTGCCTTGGAATGGTCTTGAGCTAACAAAGGCACAGAGAGGAGTTCAGCACCAGCTGAGATAAAGCAGGTTTAGAGTTGGACAATGTTGCAGAGGGGACTGGGTGTCCTTAGCAGTGGTGTGGAAACATGGTCAAAAATTCATCTCAGAGTCAAATATGGCACGCAAATTAACAACAACGTGACTCAGCCTCTGATGGTTTCCAGGGAGAGGGTTGTAGACATTGGCTAGGGAATAGAATTTGTAATGGGGATTGAAGTCAATAGCTTTGGTTCTCCCAATATTTAGTTTGAGGAAATTTCTGCTCATCTGCTATCAGATATCAGACAAATGTTTTCACAATTTAGAAAGAGTGGAGAGATGGGGAGAGGTGGTGGTGGTGGGGTAAAACTGCATCATCAGTGTGTGTGGAAAGTGATGCTGTATTTTCAGATGACATTGCTGAGATTCAGCACATCGAAGAGAAATATATGGGGGAGGCAGTGGGAGACAAGGTTAGACTTTTGGTGGACTCCAGAAGAAATGGTGCAGGAGCAGGAAGAGAAACAATTGCAAGAGATTCTCTACTATGTCTGGATAGGTATGAATGGAACCAGGTGAGTGCAGTACTGCCAGCAGAACACTGAAGAGATGTTGGAGGAGGATGGTTTGGGCAATGGTGTCAAAGGCTGCAGATAGATTGAGAAAGAATCATTTACAACTCTCATAGTCATTGGTCCTGTGATGAGCAGAAACCTGACTGGAAGATGTGAAATATACAGCTCTGGAAAAGACAAGCATGGATATGAGAGGCAACACATCCTGGAGAGAATTTTAGCCTGTCAGGATGGGCAGGCAGGTGATGGGTTAAGCGGTCAAAGTGTTGGGAAGCAGGCGGGAAACAGATGCCTTTCGCATTTAGCCTGAGTGCATTGTTAGTACACATGAAATACCCCCATGCAATAGACGGGTCTGGGATTTAAATATTTTAAATGGCATTTAAATGCTGTTTTAACCCAGATTAATTCTGATCACAATGGTGTCCTGGGCTTCCAGGAGTTTACCAGGTACAAATAGATGGAAGACAGCAGAGATTGATGGGTCTGAGCAATTGAAATTCAAGGACGGCTTTGAAGACTGAGATATGCCACCTGCTTCCTTGGCTAAGTGAAAGGTTTTTGCTCACTTGTTCTGAGAGTGTGAATTCACTGCTTTGGAGGAGATTTCCAACACTTTCCACGTCGTTTCTGTTGCCTTGGAGATTATTTGCCTTTGACTTGCATTTCCAGCTGTCAACCTTCAGATTAGCGTGAGAGCCACTTATGCAGCTCTACCTTACACCTCTGATGATGAGCAAAAGGAGCAGCACCAGCAGCAAGAGCAGCAGCTGCCTTCATCTCAACATCCTGCTGCTCCACAGAAGGAGTGACGGACAAAGAGCTCAGCTCCAAGAGGACAGCATTTCCAAACTGGGGTATTCAGATAGGGGATAAGCTTGTATGACAAGCCTGAGAAACAGTACCTCAGGTGATTCAGATCTTTGTGCCACCTAACTCCTAGTGTGTAGCTTCCTGAAGAAAACTTCCTTTCATTCACCATGGCTCCTTCCAAGGATCTGCTGGTGATGACAGACACCATATTTGGCTTTTGTACACTTTGCTATTGATGCAGCCAATCAGATTGAAAGACCCGTGGATTGACCTGTGCTGGCTCGATTCCCACTGACGTAGGGAGCTGTAGATTGTTCACATTTGGCAATCAAGATGCCCACAGATCATTGAGCAGTATTCATCAATAAATAGATGGCACAGTGGCACAGTGGTTAGCACTGCTGCCTCATAGCACCAGGGACCAGGGTTCGAGTCCCGGCTTGGGTCACTGTCTATGTGGAGTTTACATGTTCTCCTCATGTCTGCTGGGGTTTCCTCCAGATGTTGTGGTTTTCTCCCACAGTCCAAAGTGCGGGTTAGGTGAATTGACCAGGCTAAATTGTCCCTTAGTGTCAGGGAAACTAGCTAGGGTAAATGCATGGGGTTATGGAAATAGGGCCAGGGTGGGATTGTGATCAATGCAGACTTGATGGGTTGAATGGCCTCCTTCTACACTGTAGGGATTCTGTGATTCTATGATTCTATTAAAAAGAAATCCACTCCATCAATGTTTAGTACCACTGAAAGCTCAGCATGCATATCTGCGCAAGATGCCTTGGGAGCTGCATAATGTCTTCATCCTGCACCAGTCAAGTCTTCCACAGGTCTCTGCATCTCCAGCAAAGTCCGTGAATGACTCTTTGGAGAACTGGTTAATGACATCTTGGAGGAACCTGATCACAGATACCCAGGAAAGAACACTGGTAAAGTCAGTTAAGCACCAGAGTTGTCATTGAGAAAACTATTAATGCCGAATTTTCAATCCAGGTGTCTGAACAGATCTGTGGATGCCCTTGAGTGTGCACCATGTCCAGAGATGAATGACAGCTTTCAGGGTATGTGTTGTTTCTGGAGTGATCAATGTTTCTGTGGCTATAGAGTCCAGTTAGTAAGTGGCAGTCTCTTCCATAGCTGCCAAAGCTGAATAGGGTTGATTTGAGGTTGACTGATGTTTTTCTTCCAGCGGCCTCTCTTTTCCACCATCCGGTAATTTCTTTCGCCTTGTTTGTTGTCAATGCCCTTCCTAATTGCTTGTCTCCAGACATATGGGTTGGCAGCAAGGCCTTCTCATGCATCAACTCCAATTCCAGTCAACTTGAGGTCTCACCGATAGATGTCCTTGCATTGCAGATGTGGGTGACCTCTTGGTCTCATGCCAGTAACAAGCTCACCATAAATAGGCTGTCCCCAGTCATAGTGTTCAGTTGCTCCTTGCACAACGTTACTCAGCAGTGATGCAGAAGTTCCGGGAGAAGGATAGTGATAAGTGCTCTGCATCTACAGTGGAGGAGGAACTTGATGTACCAAAGGAACTTGCAGCACACAGTTAGCTGCAGATATGCCAACAAAGGACTGATTAAGACACATATCAGTTCATTTGAATGCTAAATGTAAACCTCTTCAACCCCACCCCTCCACAAGCCTATAGCACAAAGCAGCTCTACAAGCCTCAATTTATGCCTCTCAAACATATTGCTTGTCTTTAACTCATATCATACAATTCTTCACATGGCAGAAGGCCACTTGGCAGCCATCAGGCAAAAATGGGCAAGACAGGAAAAGTCGAGTTTTGAATTAAAGTTTATGACTGAAAAACTGGGGTGGCATGGTGGCACAGTGTTTAGCGCTGCTGTCTCATAGTGCCAGGGACCTGGGTTCAATTCCGACCTCAGGTCACAATCTGTGTAGAGTTTGCACATTCTCCTGGGTCTGCTCCAGTTTCCTCCCACAGTCGAAAGATGTGCGGGTTAGGTTGATTACCCACGCTAAATTGACCCTAGTGTTAGGGGGATTATTAGGGTAAGTGTGTGGGGTTACGGGAAGAGGGCCTGAAGTGGGATTGTGATTGGTACAGATTCAATGGGCTGAATGGCCTCCTTCTGCACTGTACGGAATTCTATGATTCCATGAACATTAAACAGAATTGTAACACTTTTACGTGGTGTTAAACACCAAATCTCATCTGAGTCCCAAGATTCCATGTTCAGGGCTCACTTCCAAGGCTTGAGTACAGAAATCAAGGCTGACATCGAGTGCAGTACTGAGTGAGCACTGCACTGTTGGAGGTGCTGTCTTTGAGAAGAGACAGTTAATCATGGCCCCATCTGCCTGCGTGGGTGGATGTGAAAGGTCCCACGGTACTATTGGGAAGATTGAGGAAGTCATTTTCACCCTATACTTATTCCTCCATCAACATCACTGAAGACAGATAACTGGTCATTATCACAGTGCTGTTTCTGGAAATTTTATGTGCACATCTTATCTCCTGTGTACCCCACACAGTAATAGCATTTTAAGAAGTACTTACTTGCCTATAAAGCACTTTGAGATGTCAGGTGGTCATGAAACGTGTTGTAGAAATGCAAGTTTCTTTCTTCCCTTTTATAGTACTCTAATCTGGTGCAGCCCCTGCATAGCTAGAGGCAGCCTGCTCAGATCCCTGTTCTGGCCACCCAATTGCTCTTGGTTGAAGTCCTCTAGGTTATTGAGCTTATCAGGGCCTTGCCAAAGACTATCCCACCTCCACTGTGTAGGGATAAACTCAACCATTGGAAAGGAGGCAGAATGTGGGACTCTGACTGGTGAGGTGATGGGGGAAAAGAGTGAGCAAAGAGTCAGGAGCACAGGCTGAATCACTATTTCTCTATGCCCTACTTCCATCTTACCTCTCGTGCCCCATTCTTACTTTCCTACTAAACAAACCTGGGAAACACTTTTATATAACATTTTAATAAGACATTGAATGGCCAAGGCAAGGATTTCCTTAATCCTACTTAAAATGAGCATGAGTATGTAGTCCATTGATGGGATCAACGTGCATTCAAGGTGTAATACTTCTTGCAGGTGACCACTCCTTCATGAAAGAGAGGGTAGAGGGAAGTTATGAGTGTGAGAAGTGGAATGTTGTGAGGGGATGGAGGACATTGTTTGTGGAAGGTCACTGTGAGGGATAGGTACAACATGGCCATCAGATGAAGATCGTTGCACATCAGTGGCAGCTGGTCAGATGGGAAAATGAGGATGTGTCATTACAGAAAAAGTTGGATGCACGTGTAAGGTTAATTGGCTGGAGAGGTAATGTACAGATCGCTATGTAGGGCAGAATGAGACAGTTTGTACTGGAATAATGGCATACCCTAAACATATCCAATACCCAGTTGCGTGACACTCACTCATACTACTGTCTTCCTCAGCTGCACCTGTTTTGTTTCCTGCAGTAAGCTTCTTCCTCCCCATCCATGGGCAAGCAAATCTCCCTACAGTTGCTTTACAGTTGCAACATGAAGTTCAGAGATGCATCTGGAAAGTGTGGTGCTGCCTTTGCATATTGTCCATCTCTCCAGTTGTTGGGTTTGTTTTGATACTTTGACAATGTTTCCACTCTGACTCTCATATGGTAGTTCTAATTAGTGGAGCTGAAACAGATTGCTGTGGGGCATCACTGTGCCTATTTGCTCCAATTGGTTAGTAAATCCAGAAGTGAGATGCAAATGCTGTGTTTGAGTTAAAAAGCGACTGTCAGACTTGCTTCTGGAACTTCCCAGTTGCAGATGAGGCGCTGCTACCTTAACACCCACCCCACCCCACCTCAAGAAGTCTCACAACACCAGGTTAAAGTCTAACAGATTTATTTGGTATCATGAGCTTTAGGAGCATTGCTCCTTCATCACGTGAATCACTTCATCACTCACTTGATGATGGAGCAGCGCTCCAAAAGCTCATGAAAAATAAACCTTCTGGACTTGAACCTGGTGTTGTGAGACTTCTTACTGTGACCACTCAGTCCAATGCCGGCATCTCCATATCATGGGCGCCACCTCAAGTGAGCCAGAAAGTCAGGATCTAGTGTGGAAGACATGTGGAAGTTAATAAATTCAGATTGAAGTTTCATAGTTCGGAAGTTAAATTGTGCAGAAGTTAGTGTTCAAATTTAAAAATTCATGCTTTCTCTGTACAGTGGTGCAAAATGTTTATCAGCTTACTGACCTCCAAAAGAAGTCAGTCTCTTCTATTTCTTCACAAGCCCCCATAACATTTTCCTTTTTCAGCCTTCACCAGAGGGTGAACAAGATCAGATTTTTTCCATAACATATACCAAAGGCAAGATATGGGGATATGCTATGCAAATGAAGGATTAATAGAAGTCTATTTTTTATCGAATGAGAAAGGGTGAAAAGTCAGGATTTAATTGGCAAATATGTATGTCAATGAAAGATGTGAAAAATCTCTTGGAACCTGATTTGCTATAATTGACTATAACTGCTGAGCTGTTTCTCTGTAACCTCCGAACTGCTCCGGTCAATCCGATGTGGCAATGGAGAGTCCTCCTTGTGCACAACTAATTAAAGACCTTGCATTGGATGCATGATGTCCAGCGCTGTTTGTGTAAGGAGCTGTTTGACTGTCTTTAGATTGCTGTTACTCAAGAGGACTCGAACAGACTTTCAGCCGATGAATTCTCATCATTGAATTGAATTCATTATTATTGTCACATATTATTGGGATACAGTGCAAAGTATTGTTTCTTGCATGCTATACAGATAAAGCATATTGTACATAGAGTACAAAGGGGAGAAGGAAAGGAGAGAGTGCAGAATGTAATGTTACTGTTTCCCATAGGGCAAAGAGAATGATCAGCTTAATATGTGTTAGGACCATTCAAATGTCTGATAGCAGCAAGATGTTCTTGAGTGGGTTCATAAGTCTAAATGGTTGGTAAATCCAAAAATAGGGATGACTAACATATTGTTTGCATAAACACCTTGCAGTCCTTTTAAAAACAGCGATACGATAACAACATTCTTTTCTCGTCAACGTTTCGCCTATGCAAGCATTGACTTTCTCTACTCATGGGGTGTGTCATTGGCTAGGCCAACATTTATTGCCCATCCCTAATTGCTGAACTGAAATTTCTTGGCCATTTCAGAGTTGATGGCAGATTCGTTAACAACAATAGCTTCATAGTCATCATTAGACCTTTAATTCTAGATTTCTACAGAATTCAAATTTCACCATCTGCTGTGGTGGATTTTGAACCTGGTATCCTGGGGCATTACTCTGAGTGTCTGGATTATTAGTCCAGATTATTCGATAATACCACAACACCGCCAAGTTCCATCTGAATAGCAAATGTTTCTGTTTTGACTTTGTAGACCATTCATGCACAAATTTGCAGTTTTCTTCTCATTTGATGTGTGTTCATTTCTAAATCTCATTCCTGCCTAAATCTCAAGTGGTGATATCTGACATTTTTTGGATATTAACTCTGCGATATTTAATTTTCTTTTAAACTACCCATATAAAAGATAATTCTGTTGCTCTCCAGGTAGGGAGCAAAACCTGCTGTATTCTGGTAATGGTCAGTTCATCGTCTGTGATTGTTTTCTCCTAGAAGTGACAGAGCATATGTTTGTCATTTCCTTGGATATGCTCCCTGAGAGCCTTACTCCCCACTGAGAGCACTGGATCTTGAAATCACTATTAGAATTGAAAATCTTGCATTGAATGTGTAGAATAGCATCAGATCTATTTATAGAAGGAAAATATCAATGGATTGATGTTACCAATTAACATCCCCAGCACGGGGCTATGTGCTAGGAAGACAGAATCAGGGCTGGGTCTTAGAATCACATCGCATTCAAAATAATCTGTCACTATTTATTCTCAAAACCTTTCAAAGTATTCAATACTTTTGATGGCACAGTGGCACAGCAGTTTGCATTCTGCTTCACAGCACCAGGGACCTGGGTTTGATTCTCGGTTTGGGCACTGTCTGTGTGGAGTTTACACATTCCCCCCGTGTTTGCGTGGGTTTCCTCCAGGTGCTCTGGTTTCCTCCCATAGTTCAAAGATGTTCAGGATAAGTGGATTGGCCATGCTAAATTGCCCCTTAGTGTCAGGGGGACAAACTAGGGTAATTGTATGGTGTTATGGGGGTAAGGCCTGGGTGGGATTGTGGTCAGTGCAGAATCAATGGCCTCCCTCTGCACTGTAGGGTTCTATGATTCTATATTATCATTCCCACAACCATCCCCTGCACACTGACCTGCATTAGCTGCTGGCCCAGCAATCGTTATCAAATTCTTATCTCTTTATTCAAATCCCTCCAAGGCCTTACTGCTCACTATCTGTGTAAACTGTTCTAATTCAGCAAACCTCCAAGGTCTTTGCATGCAACCAATTCTGGCTTCTTGTGTGACCCCATTTTTAATTCCTTCTCTGGAGGCCCTGCCTTCAGCTGCCTAGGCACCAAGCTCTGGAATTCCATCCCTTCCCAACTTTCTCCCCTTTTTTAAGGCATTCCTTTAAACCTACCCTTTGATCACCTGCCTTAACATTCCCTTATGTGGTCCAATGTGATCATTTATTTGGTAGAACTCTTGTGAAGCACCATAAAATATTTATATGAAATTAAGTTGCGGCTAATGTGCAGTGTCCAAGTTTATACCACAAAGGAAGCACACAATTGAAACTTGTAAACTTGGAGCATTTTTTATGGTAGTCAAGGAGGTTGGAATAGTGATGTTTACGGTTATAAAGAGGAAGTACTGATGGATTGTTTTCATTGTCAGTCCTGCTGGGACATGGACAGTTGGGACCTGATTTTACTATTGCATTGCGCCCACTTAGTAAGGTCAGGCGTGAGGCAAGTAGCATGATCTGCACCTGCCCCTGCACCAGTTCCCCCTTGACCAAGGCCCGAAAATGGTTGCAATCAAATGGGCACAATGGCCACTTAAATGCATTTTCAAGCATTTAAATTGACTTAATGGGCTGCATGCCCAACCTTACCGGCACTTCACCCTTTACCACCACATTCGCCCATCCAGAATCAGCACGAAACAGACGTGCTCCATAGAAGTCCGATTCGGACTCTCCAGTTCGTGAAGAGTTAAATGCTTAGCGTCCGATGGCTCTCTGCTTGAGATCGATGGAAGAGGTTAAGGAGGGGTCCGCTGCCACTCTGCCTGAGATCAGTGGAGGGAAAAGGAGGTCCGCTGCCACTCTGCCTGTGATCAGCGGGGTTGGAAGGGGGTCTGCTGCCACTTTGTCTGAGATTGGTGGGCGGGAAAGGGTGGAGGGGCTGCAATCAGTCTGGGGTGGCAGGGGTGTAAGGAGATAAGGGGGTCAGTAATGTTGTGGGGGTGGGGCAATGTCTGCGTGGGCCAGGGAAGGCATTATCCAGCCGGGGAGGGATGTGGCAGGGGAAACACATTCTATCAATTTTTTCTGCACATGCACAGTTTGAGCTGCCAATAGGAGCTGCAAGATTTTGTGCCTGTAAGCCCCGCCCACAGGCTTCTACACTTTGGAATCGCTGATATTTTTTCAGGCAATGTGTTGGGGGGGGCGCCTGAGAACAGGTCTAAAAGTCACATCTGAAACACTCCCAGTTTCAAGTCTGTCCAGCACTTAGAATCAAAATGATAAATGTTTATTAATGAAAAGCATTTCCATAGTTTAAAAGGAGCTTATGAAGAACATTCTTGTACATTTCGACCAAGTTTAATGTTGTGGACATGTTTGATATCCTGGATAATTTCAATGCCCCGTTCAAATTCAGTAAGGTCAAATGTTGTCCCGTGCTGTTATTAGAATGAGTATTTATTGCTGCTATAATTTCATAAAAATATTAGGAAGTATAAGTTTGTCCTGGGTGCTACTGCAAACAGGCAATGGCAAATCACAACAGTGACTATACTTCAAAGTGCATGTGATGTATTGAGGCTCTGAAAGGCCTGATTGAAATGTCTTTCTTTAAGCTCAGCTTGTGACCAGATGGAAAAGATCACTTTCAAACCAGTTGATCCTATTTTGCACTGCACCCAATTTTACTTTCTTTTGATTTCATTAAGCGGATCCATCACCACTCCTAGAAATAAGAACAGAGCATATAATAGGAGCCACCCCACTAGCTTGTGTCTTATTGTTGGATGGTGACAACAATTAACACTTGTGCATTAGCTTTAAGGTAGTGTACCAATCCAAGATGTTTACGGCTTTGTGAGTTGTAACAGTATTGCTGCCCAGAATATTGTTGGTTCATAATGCCACTTACAATGCTAAATGTACCATTTATCAATCAGCATTAACTGGAAGACATGTACCAGGCTGATGGCCTTAATAATTTGAAGTTTTACTTATCAATGGAGAGATGTACCTGCCATGAAACTGTTTATTTATAAACATAATTTGTAGAATGAGTGTGCTCTTTTGTATAGTCCTTTTTAATGGCTCAATATAGAGATAATATCATTCCTTTAAATTGCAAACATTTATACATTAACATTTATTAATTTTTTGAGGTAACTTTTTTTTCATCAATACTGTCAAGTGCTAACTCAAGGCAGAATTTATTCCAGGTGGTAGGAGTTTCTCCTGCCAGTGAGAGAACAGGCTAGAACCCTACATTTCCTACTTTGGAGCAAGCCTGCCTTATTAAATACTATTCAAGCACATTGGTGGCTAGTATCAGGCATTCCACAGGATCAATGACGCTGGAGGCAAAAATCCCACCCCTTGAGAGCTGCTAGCCATTCAGAATCCAGCAGCTCCTCATTAGAGTCATGAGGGGAGCAATATCTGTTGGCAATTGACTCACCGGAGGCTCAGGATCAGTGAGGAACTGAAGTCACAGGTGAATGGGGATGGGATGGGGCATCGTTGGCTGCTGGAGGTGGGGGCAGGAAGGCTCAGATGAAATGCTAGGGGGGTAACTCGCAATGGAACCCCCACATTCACAATGCTGAGTCCGTTGATTAGGTATCAAATGCCTCATCATCTCCAAACGAGAGACATGGTGGCACAGGTGTTAGGCATGTGCCTCACAGTGCCAGAGACTCAGATTCAATTCCAGCTTTGGGTGACTGGGGGGACACAGGGGAATGTGCAAGTTAGGTGGATTTACCATGCTAAATTGCCCCTTAATATCCAAAGATGGTAGGTGAGATGGATTAGCCATGGCAAATGTGTGGGGTTATGGGGATAGGGTGAGAGAGAGGACCTGGGAAAGATACAAAGTTGCTGCATACTCAGTGGACCAAATGGCTTTTCCTGCACTGTAAATTCTATGAAACCTGCTTCATAGTGTCAATAAGTGGGTAATTACAATAATCTCTTGGTGGGGGGAAGCAAAATGATTTTCAATGTTTTGCTTCATCTGTAAATTTCTTTGCCTTTGTGCTGGGTAACATATTTTCTCATAACCAGTTGATGATTTTTCTGGCTAGGTGATGATTTCCAAATCCTGTGGAGAACTTTGTGTAGCTATGTACATTGCTGATGCTGCTGGAAATGTTCAGGAAACGTTGACCAAAGATGTAGCAAAAACCACGACTGGAAGAAAACTTACTGTTGATACAGATGTAGGTGAGTACACCTGTTGTTTCTGTTTGCTGGAAAGAAGTTTGGCAGTGTACTCGACAATGGCACAGACACAGCTTGACTTGTACAACCACAGACAGTCCTCGACTTGATGACTTTTGAGTTACAGCAAACAGAACTTACAAATTGAAACAAACTGATGCCATACCAGCGAAAGTGTTCAGACGTATGACACGAAGATGAGTGGAAAAATGACACGAAGATGAGTGGAAAAGCAAATTGCGTGGAGGGTGTGAAAAGTCTGCAGAGAGATCTGGATAGGCTGAGCGAGTGGGCGAGGATCTGGCAGATGGAGTATAATGTTAGCAAGTGTGAGGTTATCCACTTTGGCAGAAATAATAGTAGGAGGGATTATTATTTAAAAGGCGAAAAGCTGCAGCATGCTACGGTGCAGAGGGACCTGGGGGTCATTGTGCCCCAGTCGCAAAAACCCAGTCTGCAGGTGCAGCAGGTGATCAAGAAGGTGAATTGAATGTTGGCCTTTATAGCGAGGGGGATAGAATATAAAAGCAGGGAGGTCTTGCTGCAACTGTACAGGGTACTGGTGAGGCCGCAGCTGGAGTACTGTGTGCAGTTTTGGTTGCCGCACTTGCAGAAGGATATATTGGCCTTTGAGGGAGTGCAGAGGAGGTTCACTAGGCTGATACCGGAGATGAGGGGGTTGGACTATGAAGAGAGACTGAATAGACTGGTTCTGTACTCGTTGGAGTTTAGAAGGATGAGGGGGGATCTTATAGAGACGTATAAGATAATGAAAGGGATGGATAGGGTAGAGGTAGAGAGATTCTTCCCACTTAGAAAGGACAGCAGGGCTAGAGGGCACAGCCTCAAGATAAGTGGGGGGCAGTTTAGATTGGAGTTGAGGAGGAGCTTCTTCACTCAAAGGGTGGTGAATCTCTGGAATTCTCTGCCCTTTGAAGTGGTGGAGGCTACCTCGATAAATATATTTAAGTCACGGGTAGATAGGTTTTTGATAGACAAGGGAATTAAGGGTTATGGGGAGAAAGCGGGAAAGTAGAACTGATCCACTTCAGATCAGCCATGATCTTATTGAATGGCGGGGCAGGCTCGAAGGGCTAGATGGCCTACTCCTGTTCCTATTTCTTATGTTCTTATGTACGTGCATACACCATTGGGCTGATGAATGGCAGATGGAGTTTAATTTAGATAAATGCGAGGAGATGCATCTTGGTTGATTGAACCAGGGCAGGACTTACTCAGTTAATAGGGCATTGGGAAGAGTTACAGAACAAAGAGATCTCGATGTACAGATCCATAGCTTCTTGAAAGTGGAGTCACGGGTGGACAGAGTGGTGAAGAAGGCATTCGGCATGCTTAGTTTCATTGGTCAGAACATTGAATACAGGAGTTGGGATGTCTCGTTGAAGTTGTACAAGACATTGGTAAGGCCACACTTGGAACACTGTGTACAGTTCTGGTTACCCTATTATAGGAAGGACATTATTAAACTAGAAAGAGTGCAGAAAACATTTACTAGGATGCTACCCAGGACTTGATGGTTTGAGTTATAAGGAGAGGCTGGATACGCTGGGATTTTTTTCTTTGGACCGTAGAAGGCTGAGGGGTGATCTTATAGAGATCTATAAGATAATGAGGGGCATAGATCAACTAGAAAATCAATATCTTTTCCCAAAGATAGGGAAATTTAAATATAGAGGACATAGGTTTAAGGTGAAAGGGGAGAGATACAAAAGGGTCCAGAGGATTATTTTTTTCACAGAGGGTGGTGAATGTCTGGAACAAGCTGCCAGGGGTATTAGTAGAGGCAGGTACAATTTTGTCTTTTAAAAAGCATTTAGACAGTTACATGGGTAAGATGGGTATAGAGGCATATAGGCCAAATGCATACAATTGAAACCAGTTCAGGGGTTAAAAACGGGATGGCATGAACAAGCTGGGTCGAAGGGCCTGTTTCCATGCTGTCAACCACTATGACTCTATCAGCATTGAGGCTCTGAACTGCACATCTTTAATATTTATATTATATGTTGGGTCACTGACCTCAAACAGGTTACGGACCCAGCACTTCGAAGAATTTATTTTGCAATGCTTCTCCTAAAAACACATAAGAACAAAAGCACAATATACAATCACAGACAGCAGATGGAATGTTCATGATGGTCGGGAATTTCCACTCCTGATCACATCAGGTGGGTTTAGCAACAAGAGCAGGAAATCTCAAAAGAGCAGCTAAATTGGGTTCCACGTTGACATGAATGTGATACAATTGTCTTCTTCCTGCAAGTGATGCCACAAATATTATTGAATTGATTTGCATTTCATTATCAGGCCTCTACACTGGCTCAATTGCAGGCCAACACCATAACCCTCCCCCCTCCCCTATAGGAGCAGAATTAGGCCACTCAGCCCATCCAGTCTGTGCCACCATTCAATCATGGCTAATATTTTTCTCATCCCCATTTTTTTGCCTTTTCTCTATAACCCCTGATCCCCTTATTAATCAAGAACCTATCCATCACTGTCATAAAGACACTCAATGACCTGGCCTCCACAGCGTTCTGCAGCAAAGAATTCCACAGATTCACCACTCTCTGGCTGAAGAAATTAAAGGATTATCCCTTTAGTCTGAGGTTGTGTCCTCTGGTTCTAGTTTTTCATACTAGTGGAAACATCTTCTTCTTATCCACTCTATCCAAGCTTCACAGTATCCTATAAGTTTCAATAACTTCTATCCTCATCCCTCTAAACTCCAAGTACAGATCCAGTGTCCTCAACCGTTCCTCGCACATCATGCATATATAATGCAAGGGTCCCTGATGGCAGTAAAATTGGAAATTTCAAAATGTGATAAGGTTTGTAGGCTTTTTTGAGTGGCAAATTAACAAACAAATATTAATTTAATAGCCTGATTAACGCTGCCTTATGAATCTGTTGTACTGGTTAATTCTCAGTTACTTTTGACCAGTTTGCTTATTCCAAGGTTTTACCCCAGTGCCCTTACTTGCAAGATGGACAAAGGACAAACACAAGTAAAGGTTCAACAAGCTTATTAATAAATAACATTATTAACCCTTAAATTACCCACATAACACAAGAGGATATCCCAGATTCAAGTATACTACCCGCAAAGATAGTTTGGTTAAAACTGCAGGCTCAATTCTCTGAGTCCCCCGGTCCGTTGTCATGAAGGTGAGTCTCGATGCCAGCTTCTTCCTTCCTTCCTTCTCTGGTCAGTCTTCTGAATAGTCAAGGTCGTCCCCCTCGTCGAGTCTTTGCTGCTGGTGTCTGAAAATGTGTCCCTTTATTGCTGGCTTGCCTTTCCAGAAACTTCTCTGGCTTCCAGCCAATGAGGTCCCAGGAGGGAGTTCCAATACCCAGTGGGTATCTTGATGCCTGCCTGACAGGACACCAAGGTCCGCCCACAGGTGTCTATCTCCATGCTATTGCTTACATGTAATCTGTTATCAGAATAAGCCAACTGCAGGAACTCTCGGTGACAGAAAGTCTGGCCTCATCTGGGCTTCTACCAATAGACCGGTGCATTTCATTGGGTGCAATGGTCTCCTGCTAAGTATCAATAGGATGCGATGACCTTTGATGGGTGATTGATGAATCAGGTCCAGACATGTTTGTATATTGTACAATAGGCCTGCCCGATGTTTGACTGTGTTTGATTTTAATATGCCCAATTCTTTAATTTAGGTTATCCAATTTTATCAGCCTTAAAACGAGGCCCTGTTTGTCTTACAAGTTTACTGTCAACTGTTAGAAACTCGAAGAATGGATTTGTCACTTTTACCCTCTTATCCATCTTAGATATCATTATCGAACAACTAATCCTACTGAAGAGTTCTTAAATCAGCAATCAGAAAATCTAATCAATCATGATGCATAATACAAGTCATTTTCACTTTATTTATAAATCTATTTGAAGTGATCAGAAAAGAAGGAATTAATTAAACCTTTTGTTCTCAATCTATCATCTCTTGATGTTCTTATGGGATTGCAGCACCCTAGAGCAAATGATTGTTCCATGACTGCTATCATCTTTTTATTGTTATTAATACTCAGTCAACCATAAAACAATCATAAACCATTATACTATTGTTGGATTTTTATGAGAAGCCATTTTTTGAACAAATATCTCCAGTTTAAACTGCTGTATATAATTTTGCATTAATTGTTTTCAAACAATTAATCCAAAGATGCTGTTCCAGAAAATATGAATGAACATTTAGGCTTCAGTATTAACTGGGAGGTGGTGAAGGAGCTGGAGAGCAATTTTATGATTGGGAGTTATGATTTCAGGTCTTGCCAAATTTACTGACAAGATCCAATTGCCATTTTTGCAATCTGTTTCCTAGCCATAACCAGTAAGATTGAGAGGCTGACTGCCTATAGGAAGATTAGGATCAAGCCCCTAGCACTCAGCTCGAGCACAAAGAGGAGGGGGAATAGAGTTGGTGGGGGGGGAGGAGAATCATGGGAAACATTGATGGGGTGTCAGTGGACGATGAGGATAAGAACACAAAGAGCAAAGAGAGAATGGGAGAAGGATATAGAAGGTTGGAAAAATTGGAGAGTGGTAGCAGATCAAAGGATGTGGACAACTTTGGAAGGGCATCAGATCATTGGGGTGTGACAACGGTGAGTCCAATCATTGACATGGTGTTGCTTGGTGGGCCAGGGAAAGTACACATCCTGGCCCACAAGCAGTGCATTAAAACACTTACTTGAGTGATGCAGCAGTCCTCAGTCCTTTTAATTACAGTGTTTCCCAAAACCCACAAAATCTGGTCAGCCAGAACTCAAGCTGGAAGAAGGGGGAAAAAGATCTGAGCAACACAGCCTCATTAAAATATTTAAATAAGGGATCCACCTCATGGGAGCAGTTGATCACCATCCTCCCCTACCTCCATTTAAACTAGATGTTGGTGAGTTTAAGGAAGATTATTTTACACTTTTGCATCCCACCTGGTTTTGACTTCATCGCTGACTATGTTGTTAACCTGTAATGCATACAGACTTGAGAAAGCCATGCGTGGAAGAGTTTATTGCAACTGAAGAAACTCCTGATCCAATATTAATTCCTGAATTGCCTGAGGAGACAGCTCCAAGCTCAACTACAAACAAAGAAACAGTTGGTGAAATCAACAGCTCCGTGAAGATTGAGCAGCTGTTTCAAAATCCAAACGACTGAGAACTAGAGATGATGTTACAAAAATATCAAAAAAACACATTTAAAAATGAAGAAACCTAATTCACTCAAGAATTATCTTGTCAAGATTTCATGGCAGACAGAAATTCTGTGTCATGCATCAGTGTGAAATATTGGGTTCATATTACATATATAGAACAAGTGAAAAGGATACTCAGTAGAGTGCATACCCTGCCACTCTGTTGTAATTCAGTGCAGTTCTTCCTTTAGGCTTTTCCCATGCTCTGTAATCATATAGTTGAGAAAATAACCTTGATTAAGATCTTCTTTCTCAGAGCAAGCTTCAGGCCAATCAATATTCAACAATCGGCTCCAAAAACTCTGGTCACATTTTGACAAATTCCACCACAACAGCTGAGACAATCCATAACATTCTAAAACAGTCAACAAAATTGAAAATATAGTCCTGCCGTTGTTAAGTCCCACCATTTGCAACTTCCTCTTTTATAAGTTTGCTTATTTATGCAGAAGACTTTATACACCAGTTCACACATTGTGGGTTCAGCTGTTCACTCGTCTACAGTTTTAAAGATAGCCATCATTTGAGAATGCTAGGGGAAAAAAAACCCCACCTAAATAAAGCTGTAAAAAGGAGTTCATTACATATTTCCTGCAGCAGAAAGTTCAAACCACATGTGCAAAATCTGCTATTATTTGCACGTAGGTATTTCCTGGTTGCTGTAGTTAAATTCCTAATCACAGTTCATCTCCACTTCCAAGTAAAGCACTGTGAGTCTGACAAATATTACATTTTTCTTGTTTCATTAAATAATTTCTCCAGTAAATTTCTCTTGAAATTTATTTAAAAACCTAGGGGCGATTCTCCCAGCCAACTGCGCTGCCCTAGTGTCCACATGTCTCAGGGACCCAGATTTCCGGCGATGTCAGTTTCATGCTGAAAATAGATGTGGAGCTGATTAAAATATTTAAATCGCATTTTACATTTCATTAGCAGCCCTGACTGAAGTCTCTAGGCCCACTTGCCTCTCCCCCCTCCACCAGGAATGGTTCACTCCAGCGGTGTTTACTACAGCTCCCAGCAAATGGGGAGCTGGCAACCTGACCCTGCTGGAGTGAAAGGAGGCCATGGAGGCCTCCCAGGAGGTGGGGGACAAGAGGAGGTGCCCCCAGGAATTGCCAGCCTGGCAGTGGCAGCCTGGTCCCCTGGCTTTGCCCAAGGGGAAAACTGGCAATGGCCAAGGGGCACCCTAGTGTTGCCATTGGGCAGTGCCAAAGGGGTGGAGCCAATTGGTGGGTTGGGCATCACGCTGTCACTCTGCATTTGGAGTCAGTAACAGAGGAAGGAAGGACAGCATTCGGGGCTGGCCATAAAGACGGGGACGGGTCAGCCTGCCAGGGGTGGACTTTGGGGGGGTGGGGGAGGAGCAGGACTGTGGGAGCATGGGGTGTGGTCAGGGCTGTCGATGAGATGAGATGGAGATCGAGGCAGGCTGGGGGAGGTTGGGGGCTGGTATGGAAGTCCAGGAAGCCAGCAATCTGAGGGGTGGGGAGAGGTTCAGAGGGGCAGTGATGAGGGGATTGCGAGGCTGGCCAGCGATCGAGCTGGCCAATGATTAGGAGTCCGGCAGTGCAGGGCTGTTGTACATGTGCCAATCTCTACTCTGACAGATTGATGCCTATACAGTGGCCTGCTCAGCACTATGCTGTTGGCCTGTCAGGTGGGAATAGGTTCTGCTCCTGATTTTCATCGTGAATCTCACTAGGGCATTCTGTAATGCACAGAGTGTGGGAGTTTCATATTGAAAATCCCGCTTAAAAAAAACCAGCAGGCGTTACTCCGTTTTTAAGCAAATTCAGCACTTTGAATTTTTTGGGAGAATCCCAGTCCGAGTTTTTATTGCCTTTGATCCTTTCTACATGTAAAATTTTAGGATGGCTGCAACTTATCTAATTGTAAAATATGTTTGTTATTTACAATTTCACCATTTGCATGTTTTTGCAGGATCATAACCCCTGCCGAATGGCCCCTTCACCGTAAAACAACCCATCACATTCTAATTAAAATATTAATTCTCCCCATCACCCAAAATTAAGTGATTCTTTAAAAAATTTTAGGAACCTGGGTCTGCAGCTTTACCAAAAACTAACCACTTCTTTCTTGGACCAGTCCCATAAACCAAGTTTCACTGAAATCTGTCCATAAATTTTAAGGTATAGTTCACAGAAAAACAGATTAACAGAGTGAAGAAAACATATCTCCACCCACCCTCACCTACCGTAATTGGATTATGGTACAAAATGTATTAAAGGACTCCCCACTGAGTCTAACACCATTAAGATAAATTTCAAACAGTTTATCATGTCACCTGAATTCTCAGCTGTGCTACATTCTTGAGACAGACGCAATGAGAATGTGAAGGTGGAAGTGGTGATTTTAGGTCAAGTCCAGTGAGACTGAACAGAGATTCAGGGCTGTAGATTTATAACACTATCTCCAGTCTGCACTCATTTCCACAAATTCTGACTCCATTATGAAATTTGACTTTTTATTTCTTCCACGATAGCTGACCACTCAGTTACTGATTCCCATAATTAAATCATGATCTGGAGTCTCATTGTGCCATGTAACCTGAACAATAGCATATTATTGGATGTTAATTCATTGTGTGTTAAAGTATACTGCATGAAGGTAATTTTAGAATATCACATTTTAACTGGTGAGACTGACCCACTGATCAAATGTCTAGGCTTCAAGGCTTATGTTCTTAGCCGGCAAGGTTTCTAGAAGCAGTGCAACGATGTCAAATTACCTTCTTCATTTATTATTGCATGATAAATTGTGCTGTTTATTCAACTGTTATAAGATATCCACAATATGTATTCGTACTATTCCTACACCTTTTGAAAAATCATCTTACTTTACAGATAATACTGGAATTTCTGTCAGAATTACTTAGCGATTTAAGGGAAGATAGATAGAATTTCTGGAAAAGTGGTGCATTCTGTACCTCCAGGATTTTTCCTGATTGTCTACTGAAGTTTCAATGAGTGATTAGGCCAACACCACAGAAATTTGCCCCCATAAATTGCTATGGAAGCTACTTGAGCTCCACTCTAACCAAACCAAGTAACTTACGTGAACATGGGATCAGAAAGAAAAATGTCCTGCCAGCTTCCATATTAAAGAGCACAATCGTCATCTGACCTCTTCCTTATCACTTCGATTCTCCTCCTGATCCATAATCCAAATTTCCCCCTGATCCTTATCTAATTTGTTACTCCCAGCCCCAAAGTGTGACATCACCTCCCACAATCTCCTACCCCAAACCAGACCCAGAACCCCCAATCCACAATCCCTCACCCTTGATTGCTGAAGCTTAAAACCCCAACCAAACCCTTGAACTCATGCATTTGAATAATGCAGGCTTGAATTTTTACTCACATGCAACTTGTTTAGCCATTCTTCATCAGAGTTGGCCCTGCTTTCTGTCAGAATTTCTCACTTCTCCATCCACACCTCAATCCATTTGCCACAGAAAACGTCATCCACACTTTTATGACTTCCAGGCTCAATTATACCAGTGGAGTTGAATGATTTCTTGTTTTCCAGCTCTATAAGCATGAACTCATTCAACAATCTTAGAAAGTTGAGATAACCCCTGCCTTTTCTCCAACTGTCTTCTTAATCACTTCTCTCCAGCTCTCAAATAACAATGGAGAGAGGCTCACTATCTTCATCGCCACCAAGGTGTGGACGAATTGTTCAGCTGCCTTTGCATGATTCATTCCTCTGCCCTAGCTCAGAGCTTGCATTTCTATGCAATCATAGAATCGAAGGATAACTCCAGTGCAGAAGGAGATCATTCAGCCCATCCAGTCTGCACCAACTCGTTGATTGAGCACCCAGGCCCTATCCCCATGACCCCAAGTATTTATCCAGCTAATCCCCCTAACCTACACATCTTAAGACACGAAGGGGCAATTTACCATGGCCAATCAACCTAACTTGTATGTTTTTGGACTCTAGAAGGAAACTAGAGTATCTGGAGGAAACCCATGCAGGCACAGGGAAAATGTGCTAACTCAGCACAGAATCACCCAGGCCAGAATTGAATCCAGGTCCCTGGCACTGTAGGACAGCAGTGCTATCACTGTGCCATCCACTCACTCCTTTTGCCCTCTTTTCTTGCTTGGCATTAATATCTTTGCTGATCACGCTTCTGTAGAATGCTCAGTGATCTTTTCCTATATTTAAGGTCTTATATTAATGCAAGTTGTTATTGCTTTTGCCATTTTGAGACACAATTATTCCAATGGTCATCTGACTTGCCTTCCACCCTTAATAAACTTCAATGCATTAAAAACTCTGTGGTTAATTCACAGAATCACACAGTGCAGAAGAGGCCCTTTGGCCCATTAAGTCTGCACCGGCATGTGAGAAACACCTGACCTATCTAATCCCATTTACCAGCATTTGGCCCAAAGCCTTGAATGTTATGACGTGCCAGACGTTCATCCAAGTGCTTTCTGAAGGATGTGAACTTTGTGGGCAAAGTTTCTGAACTTTGTGGGCAAAGTTTTAGAAAAAATTATTAGGAATAGGATTTATAGTTATTTAGAGAGTAATGAATTGATTGGAGATAGTCAGCACGGTTTTGTGAAGGGTAGGTCGTGCCTTACTAACCTTATTGAGTTTTTTGAGAGAGTGACCAAAGAGGTGGATGGGGGTAAGGCAGTTGACGTGGTATACATGGACTTTAGTAAGGTGTTTGATAAGGTTCACCATGGAAGGCTTCTGCAGAAAATGCAGATGTATGGGATTGAGGGTGATTTAGGTAATTGGATCAGGAATTGGCTAGCAGATAGGAGACAGAGGGTGGTGGTTGATGGTAAGTATTCGGCATGGAGTTCGGTTACAAGTGGTGTGCCTCAGGGATCTGTTTTGGGGCCACTACTGTTTGTAATTTTTATACATGATCTGGATGAGGGTATAGTTGGGTGGATCAGTAAATTTGCTGATGACACCAAAGTCGGAGGAGTGGTAGATAGTGAAGAGGGGTGTCATAGTTTACAGAGAGACTTGGACAAGTTGCAGAGCTGGGCCGAGAGGTGGCAGATGGAGTTTAATGTGGAAAAGTGTGAGGTAATTCACTTTGGCAGGAATAACAGATGTGTAGAGTATAGGGCTAACGGTAGGACCCTGAATAGTGTTGATGAACAGAGGGATCTAGGTGTATGTGTACATAGATCCCTGAAAATTGGGAATCAAGTAGATAAGGTTGTTAGGAGGGCATACGGTGTCTTGGCATTTATTGGTAGGGGGATTGAATTTAGGAGCCGCAACGTCATGTTGCAGCTGTACAAAACTCTGGTGCGTCCGCACTTGGAGTATTGTGTGCAGTTCTGGTCCCCACATTATAGGAAGGATGTGGAGGCATTGGAGAGGGTGCAGAGGAGGTTTGCCAGGATGTTGCCTGGTATGGAGGGAAGGTCCTATGAGGAGAGACTGAGGGATTTGAGGTTGTTTTCATTAGAAAGAAGGCAGCTAAGAGGGGACCTTATTGAAACATATGAAATGATTAGAGGTCTAGATAGGGTGGACAGTGATAGCCTTTTTCCTCGGATGGAGAATGCTAGCACGAGGGGGCAGAGCTTTAAATTAAGGGGTGGTAGTTATAGGACGGATGTCAGGGGTAGGTTCTTTACCCAGAGGGTGGTGAGGGATTGGAATGCCCTGCCTGCTGCAGTTGTAGATGCGCCTAGTTTGGGGGCGTTTAAGAGATCCGTGGATAGGTTTATGGATGGAAAGGGATTGGTTTAGGTTAGAGGGTCATTGATTTTTTAATTGGTCGGCGCAACATCGTGGGCCGAAGGGCCTGTTCTGCGCTGTAATGTTCTATGTGAGGCAACTCGCCTCTACCACCCTCCCAGGCAGCACATTCCAGACCTTCACCACCCTCTGGGTAAAATAAGTTTTTCCTCACATCGCCTCTAAACCTCCTGCTCCTCACCTTGAACCGGTGGCCCCTCATCACTAAACCTACAAATAATCGGAACACCTGCTCCCTATCCACCCTGTTCATGTCCTTCATAATCTTGTATACCTCAGTCTTTCCTGCTCCATTGAAAGTAACTCAAGCCTTTCCAACCTCTTTTCATAACCCAGCAACATCCTGGTGAATCTCCTCTTCACCCCCTCCAATGCATTCACAACCTTCCTATAATGTGGCAAGCAGAACTGCACACAGTATTCCAGCTGTGATGAAAGATCTATGCAACTCCAGCATGGTTTTCCTGCTTTTGTAATGTATGCCTTGACTGATAAAGGCAAGTGTCCCATATGTCTTTTTCACCACTCTACCAACATGCCCTTCCGCTTCAGAGATCTGTGGACAAACAAGCCAAGATACCTTTGTTCCTCATAACATTGTGGTGTTGTGACGTTCATTGAGTACTTCCTTGTCAAATTACTCCATCCAAAGTGCATCACCTCACACTCTTCAGAGTTAAATTCCATCTGCGACTTGTCCGCCCTTAATCTCCCTGCAGCCCAGGATATTCGACCTCACTGTTAACTACCCAATGAATCTTTGTGTAATCCACATAATAAACATACTAATCCTACGCCCCCATAGTCATCTATGTTGTTTATATAAATGACAAATAATAGGGGGTCCAGCACGGATCTCTGTGGTATGCAACTGGAAACTGGCTTCCAGTCACTAAAGCAGTTTTCTGTCATTACCCTTTGTCTCCTACAACTAAGTCAATTTTTAATCCATCTTCTCAAATTACTCTGTATCCCATGTGCATTTGCCTTCATTATAAGTCTCCCATGTGGGATCTTGTCAAACACGTTTCTGAAATCCATACAAACAAGACTCTTTCACCAATCACCCCTGTACTTGCTGACCTACTTTCCCAGTCTGGAAATGCCTTAAACTTAAAATTCTCATCCTAATGCTCAAATTACTCCAAGCTTTGGTCATCTGCATCGTACCTTCATATGTGGTTTGGTGTCAATATTTGCCTAATAACACTCTTGTGAAACATCTTGGGATATCTGCCTATGTTAAGTATGTTATATAAATGCAAGCTGTTGCTGTTATAAATGCAAGCTCTTTTTTCAATGTACCACAGACAATCTGTTTTACACATGTATTAAAAACAGATACACATGTTGAGGTGGAGGTTCTGCTAAATTGTGCCTGATATTGCACTAGTTTTCAGGAATGCTTTTTTATCCTCTGTTTCCTTTTACTCCATTTACGTAATTGGGCAATATTTTAGAATGTAATGTTTTTTAAGTATTCTGTGATATATTTACGAGTGTTGACATGATAATCTAATACAGCTGAAAATGCATTAATCACAAAAACAAATATTTTAATCAATGTTAAGTTTACCACCTGCAAGTAACCTATTTTGATGAACCCAAATAAGTGAAAATGACTTTAAAACACAATATAGCACTGTTATTAGTTACATTCATGTACTGTAGTCAGGTTTTTCAGATTAAAAATTAATTATGTTCAAATCTTTCAAACTGTGTCTGTCTATGCCCCTGTGCCTAAGAAAGCTTATTTTATGAGTTTCCTTTAAGGTTTAGAATGGGATTCTAGCTTCACGCTTTTTAAACTAACACATAAGAGAAATAATTCCTCAGAAGCCAATGTCCCTTCACCAAGTTCCCTTTACTTACAAACTTATCTCCACTCCTAAAAGTTTTCAGGTAAGATGTTAGAATCCGGAGTGCCAGTAGACCTGACACTCCTCATTATATACACAGTGCAATCAATACTCCAAGAGGACCACATCATGACCCTCGCTGAGGTCATTACAGTAAGACATGGATACTCAATTTATGCTGAATAGTATTTACACTTGACATTCTGCGATCTTTTGAGCTGGTTTCCCTGATTTCAGGTGAATTGCAATGAGAAAGCTAGTACAACTGAATGGAAACTCTAGGTCCCCATATTTGATGCATTAGGGTCAATGCAGATTTTTTGTAATACAGGTTGATACACCCATACTGCATGATACTTTATTAAACGTTTGCAGTGATATTCGTGCACATTCAAGTTATTTGACTTCCAAGTATTTCACCAAAAGAGCAAGTTCTTTGAAAGTAAAGTTTAAAAGCACAATACTAAGTTGATACAAGAGTTATAATACTCCAAAATCTGGACCAGGTGACTTAACAACTTTCAGTAATGAAGAGCTTTTTGGTATATCTTTCTCAATTATTATGCTGTCCATAACTCTCCACTCCCCTTCACATGATCTCCTTACATATTGAGGATAAATATAAAGTAGTAATTCAGTACTTTACCTACATCCTCTGTCTCTACAGGTCGAGTCTCCGTTATCCAAAACTCCTGGGGCCAATTGAATTTTGGATTTCAGGTTATGTCAGTTTTCGAATATGATATGCAAATTTGTATTTCAATAGTCTAAGCTCAGACTAGCCACAATGAAAATTAAATAAAATGGCTAGAGAAGTAAGTATCACTGAAAAGTGAAAACAGGATACCTATAAGTTTCTTTTAACACATTTACCACAAAAAACACAACATTAACAGAGCAAACAAAGAACTATACTTCCCGTGCTAAACGCCAATGAGCTTCAAAAAAAAAGTGTGGTTTTCAATTTTATGGATAAGGGATTAGAGGAAGTGAATGTTGAAGGAAGTGGATGGGCTGCTAATCAAGCAGGCTGTTTTGTCCTAAATAATGTTGAGTTCTTTGATTATTCTCAGAGCTGCACTCATCCCAGCAAGTGAAAATGAACCACCACATTCTAAATTGGATCTTTTAAGTGGTGAAGGTTTTTAAGTGGGGAATATTTTTTCATTTGTTCATTGAAGATGGGCATTGCAGGTTGGGCCAACATTTATTTACACATCCTTAATTGTTCTCGAGGAGGTGTTGATGAGACACCATCTTGAATTGTACCAGTCCATGTGATGAAAGTAAACATGCAGTACTTTTAGAAGGGGAGATGTCCAGGATTTTGCCTCAGCAACAGTTGATATAGTTACAAGTCAGGATGTTATGTGACTTGGAAGAAAATGAGGAGGTTGTGATTCACTCATTGTTGAATACCCAGACTTTGACTTGCATTTGTACCTACAGTATTTATGTGGCTGGTATTGTTGAGCTTCTGATAAATCCCAGAATGTTGATTGTGGGGCATTTGATGATAACAAAAAAAAACTTACAGCACAGAAACTGGCCATTCAGCCTATTTTGTCTGTGCTGGCCCTCTGAAGGTGCACTCCCCTGCCTTTTCGCAGTAGCTCTAATTTTTTTCCTTTTTAGATAATGATCCAAATCCATTTTGACAGCCAATTGAATCTACTCAACCAATACATTTCAGTTTCTAACTACTGTGCAGAACATTTTTCCTTCATATAGCCATTGCTACTTTTTGTCAATGGCCTCAAATCTGTAGCCTTTGGTTCTCAATCCTTCCACCAATAGAACAGTTTCTCCAAAACTACTCTGTCCAGATCCCTCATAAGTTTGAAAACCTCCATCAAATCTTCTCTCAAACTTTTTTTCTTCAAGAACAGTTTCAACTTTTCCAATCCTTCTCTGTTACTGAAGTGCCTCAACCCTGGAACCATTCTCATGAATCTTTTCTGCACTCTCTGATGCCTTCACACCACAAATGTGATACCCAAACTGATTGCAATACTACATTCAAGCTGAACCAACACCTTATAAGGTTTAACATAACTTTCTTACTTTTGTACTCCATTCCCCTATTGATAAAGTTCAAGATGCTGTATGCTTTATTAACCACACTTCCTGCCCTCCCACCTTCAGTAGTTTATGCCTGGTGGGGATTGTTGTCGGTGTAGACCAGGTCTGTCTGCTCCAGCACCCACTTTAGAATTTTATCTTTTTTTTATTGTTTCTCTGTATTCTCCATACCAAAATGAATCACTTCACATTTCTCTACATTAAATTTCATCTGCCACTTGCCTACTAATTCCATCAACATACCTATGTCCTTGAAGTTCTACACTATTCTTCCCATGCTTGACAATACTTTCAAGTATCTCACCATCCATAAATTATGAAATTATGCCCTATTCACAAAGATTGTTCATTTGTACCAGGAAGCACAGGTAACTCAACATCAACTCCTGGGAATTCCACAATAAACCTTCTTCCAGTCCAGGAAATAACAGTTCACCACTGTTCTTTGGTTCCTATTACTCAATAAATTTAGCATCCATATTGCTACTGTTCATGTATTCCATGATCTCTAACTTTCCTCACAAGTCTGTTGTACAGTATGTATCAAATGCCTTTTGAAAGCCCAAGTACACCACATCAACAGCATTACCCTCACCAACACTCTCTGTTATCTCTTCAAAACACTCAAGCAAATTGGGTGAACACAATTTGTTCTTAACAAATCCATGATGGTTTCCCTTAATTAACCCGCAGTTGCCAGAGTTATTATTAATTTTGCCTCGAACATTGTTTCTAAAAGCTTTCCTATTGTTAAGATTAAACTAATTTGCTTGTCACTGCTGAGTTTATCTTAACATTAGTTTTTAAACAATAGTGTAATGTTTGAAATTGCCTGGTTCTCTGACAGCATCTCTGGGTCTAAGCAAGACTGGAAAATTACGGCTGATTCATAAGTTTGCGTGACATACAGCGTGAAATAGTCTGGTTAGGGTAGCCATTAACCTGCAGGATGACTTTGATTTCAAACGATGGTTGGCAGTCAATCACCATCAATTGGTGCATTCACCCTGGCAATGTCTCTACTAATCAGAATCTACCTGTCAACCAATCAGCACTCATACAGTATAAATTAGTTGATTTTCCTTACATTGTATTCTTGCAAATAACCTGATGAGTGCAAGATGAAAAGCTTCAACAAAAATGGTATTTGTTTCAGCAAACTCAAGGTCACCCAATATTCCTGGTTGCATCCCATCAGGCCTATGGATGTTCCATCAGATTCTCACACATCTCATGCTGCAGATTGAGCGTCTGTTGCCTTGTTAACTCCAGAGGTCTGTCCCACATCCCTG
Source organism: Carcharhinus amblyrhynchos (assembly GCF_965287045.1). Taxonomy (NCBI): domain Eukaryota; kingdom Metazoa; phylum Chordata; class Chondrichthyes; order Carcharhiniformes; family Carcharhinidae; genus Carcharhinus; species Carcharhinus amblyrhynchos. Next base: position 78,949,693 of record NC_137331.1, on the reverse strand, counting down.
CCAAGGTAATCTAAACCCTCCCCAAAAGTACCAGCAAATTTTCCTCAGAGGAAATTGCTCCCAGGTCTGTATAGGTACAATCTATCTGACCTATGCAGGTCCCATCATCACCAGAACCAATCCCGATATCCCAACAATCTAAGCTCCTCCCTCCTGAGCTGTCTCTCCAGCCACATTAATCAGTTCTACCCTCTGTCACAAAAATATGCTTTACGTTAATTAATGATCTTTTAATTCACCAACTGGAAATCTGAATTGAACTTTTAAAAACAGAAGCTTTTTTTAAAAAACAGGCTTTTTGGAACAGAGACAATGACCACAATCATATCTCCATTTACACTGATGGAATTTTTTAATGCCACTGCAGTGAATGGAGATTTTGCCAGGTGCCAAATTCCCCATCTCTGCAGCAGGAGTGGGATGTGAACAGCTGGTAAGATCATGCCCAAAGTGTGATTTGAGCATGCAGCCAATGATGGCTATCCAATTTTCATGCTATATCCTGCACATTCCAATCCACTGAGAAGGAGACACATCTGTAAAGACCCATTAAGAACAATGACCTCAGGAGAATATGAGTGAGGCGCATATCCTCTCTCCATTGAGAAGGCATCAAGGCAATCACCTGAGGTATTCAACAGGGAATTCCCAGACATTAACAGATTAAGTCACAAGGGGAAACACTAGCAACAACGAAGTTTAAATCCCTGCATGGTAATCAAGTGAGAGGCCAACCCTTTGTGTTTAAGCTTCTGCTCTGTCTACAGTAAACATTCGGCCCATCGAGTCTGCACCGACAACAATCCCCACCAGGCCCTGTCCCCATTGTTATCCCACTAATTTCTCTAACCTATGCATCCTGGGACACTAATGGGCAATTTAGCATAGCCAATCAACAAAACCCGCACATCTTTGGACTTTGGGAGTAAACCAGAATATTCGGAGGAAATCTATGCAGACACGGGGAGAATATGTAAACTCCATACAGACAGGGAACCAAGCCAGGAATCGAGCCCAGGTCCCTGGAGCTGTGAGGCAGCATTGCTAACCACTGTGTCTATGTTGTAAGAGAACAAGCAGCTGAGATGCTGATGAGAGAAGACTCAAGTGGATTCCCTCCTCCCCTCACTCTCTCCTTGACACAATTGGGAATCCCGGCTGGGCTGAATGGCTCTGTAAAATCACTCTGGTGCCACAGTCAACCAGAAGTCTAAAGCTGGTGTTCTGAGTGAGCTAAATGTTTCCATTGCCTTTTCAGGTATTGGACTTATTGTATGTAATTAACTTAATAAATTCTGTGAAACTTGTGACAACATACTTATACCCAGCTTGGTTTGTAACTAGTCGGAACTACGGATCCCTTTTAAATCAGTTCCCAGAAATCAGCCTAACAATTATCATTGTTTTAAATCATACAATTAAAGTTAAAGCAAACCCCAAGTCTTACATAGGTCCCAAATGTAAATACTTTCAAATTTGCTGATGATACAAAACTAGGCTGGGAAGTGAATTTAGGAGGAGGGTGCAAAAAGGCTTCAAGGGGAATTAGACAAGAGATTGGGCATTAACATGGCAGATGGAACAAAATTGTAAAAATAATTAAAGTTATCCATTTGGCAGGAAAAATAGAAATGCAGAGTATATTTTAAGTGGTGAGAGATTGGGAAGTATTGATGTCCAAAGGGATCTTGTAAGTTCCCTGTTCGCAAGTCATTGAAAATCGGCATGCAGGTGCAGCAAACAATTAGAAAGGCAAATGATATGTTGGCCTTTGGAGCTTTGAGTACAGCAGTAAAGGTGTTTTGCTGCATGGAGCCTTGGTGACACCACCCCTGGAGTACTGTGTACGGTTTCCTTACTGAAAAAAGATTGTACTTGGCATAGAGGGAGTGCAACAAAGGTTCACCAGACTGGCATGGTGGGATTATCCTAATAAGGAGAGATTCAGGAGACTGGGCTTATAGTTTCTGGAGTTTCAAAGAATGAAAAACAATCTAACAGAAGCACAAGGGTTCTTACAGGCCTCGATTAAGTAGATGCGGGAAAAGTATTTTCCCTAGAATGAACAATCTCAGAAAAGTGGTTGACCATTTAGGACTAAGATGAGGAGAAATTTCTTCACTGAGAGGGTGGTAAATTTTTATCTCTAATCCCAGATGGCAGTAGAGGCTCAGTCACTGGGTATGTTCAAGACAGATTGTTAGAATTCTAGATAGTAAAGACATTAAGCAATATGGAGATAGTGTGGGGAAATGGCATTGATGCAGAAAATCAGCCATGATCTAATTGAATGGGCCAGCAGGCTTGAGGGGTAGAATGACCTACTTCTGCTCATATTTCCTATGTTCCTTTTAAAACACAAGAAGACCACCATTATAATGTACAGTTCTGGTCATTGCATTACAGGAAGAATGTGATCACATTAGTGGGGGTACAAAGGTGATTTGTGAGGATGTTATCAAGAATGGAGAATTTTAGCTCTAAGGAAAGATTGGATATGCTGGGGTAGTTTGTGTTGGAAATGAGGAGGCTGAGGGTATACAAAATCATAAGGGTCAAGATCAGAAGTTAACAAAAGTTATTTATTGTGCACCCATTTCTAAATCCACCAGCTGTTTTTGTGCCCCTACTAACATTCAGGTTAAATATTTTAACCCTTTCAATGCCTAAAACGTTATACAAAATGGATGAATTATATTGAACTAATACAACTAACACAATGTCTAATAATATTCTTCACCATTCCTACAATGGATGAGGTTGTTTGTTGGAGCATAGACATGTACTGTTTGCAGTGATAGTTATAAAATGTTCAATAAATTGATTTCTGAAGCCTATTAGCAATTTTTTGTGCATTCTACAGTTGGGTGAATAATAATTTTGTTAAGCCTTTGCCTCTATACCCTCTCCCACATCCCACAACCCTCATCTTTAAAGTCTTTGAGTCAGTATTTTGAATTGTTGACTATGGTCTGACTATGCCTGGGAATACTTTCTGCTACCACCGCACACCATGCTGTGAAGATAGATAGAGATGAAAGTGCTTCTCATTTATGCCCCTCCCTTACAACACAGAAGGACACAAATCCATGTGGTTTATACAAAACAAGGAATGACCTGACCAGAGTACAGAACCCTAGAAGACCCACAGTATTGTTCTCTACAAATCTGAAAAATATCAATTCACCAGTGCAATCTGACTCCTATTTCTTGGTGAAGAGATTCACACCTGAATTATTGCATCCCCTTTCCAGCTCCCCTGCTGCCAGTGTCAGCAAAAAGGTTTAATATTTTAATCCCTTTAGTACCAAAGCATTGCACAAATATATAAATTATAGTCCAGACATTGAATTCAGACAACAGTATTGTGATGGATAGGTTGTTTGTTTGAGCATAAGTGCATACTGTTTGATTGATAGTTAATAGTGTTGTGTTATAAATTGTTCAGCGAATTGAATTCTGGAGCCTAAGGGCAAATCTTTATACGTTCTGCAATTAGTTGAAATATAATTTTGTTAACACTCTATACTGGCCTTTTCCCACGCCAGGCTCATCTTTCTATTTAACTTCTTTCAATTATAGTTTTAGTCATTGGTTTGTTGCCAATTGGACTCCAGGCTGTGGGGACAGATAAAGCTGAAAATGGTGTTGTACATGCCACTCCCTTCAACTGTTGGAATCTTAATGCACAGAAATAGGTTGTACACAAATCCACATTACGTTTCTCGTTTTACACATATATATATTGCGCGTATATAATACAATGTTCCCAATACTAGACCCTTGGGGCACCATAGCATTGTTCTCTCTGCTCAGTAAAAATATCTGTACACCACCACACTCTGACTCCAAGTCATTTAGTCAACTACCTACTCAAGTTAGTGCCATCCCTTCAATTCTAAATGTTTCTATTTTACAAATAACTCTGTTGTGTAGTACTTTATTAAATGCCTTTTGAAAGAGTAATTAAATGTTGTATATATGAACCATCTTCATTATTCCTCAGGTTAACTGATCAAATAAATTGATTGTACCATACTAGCTGACCCTTATTTAACCATGCTTCTCCAGGCATTGATTTCAGTCCACTTCCCAGCCAATCACTCACATTGAAACAAACTTTTTGAATTCTTTACATTCTGACACTGAGGGTGGGGTTTTCCGGCCACACTTGCCCTAAGACTGGAAAACCCCACCCGAGGTCAACGGACCTTTACATGGTCTGCCCCTGCCTGCTATGATTCCCGTGGCAGGTGGGATGGGAAAATTCCGCACTGAGTTCTGATTAAGTCCCATATCCAAACCACCTCCAACATGATCCATTTCCACCAGTGCAACATTGCTGCCCTTCTGTCACTGAAACTTTTATCCATCCTTCATCACCTCTAAGCGTGATTATTTCAAAGTCCTCCCATCTTCTAAAAACATCTACTTGTTCAAACACAACTACCTGGATTCTACTCTGCACCAAGTTCTATTCATCCATCATTGATCTTGTGTTACAAAATGCTAAAATCTTAACTGCTCCTTCTTACTATATATGGCCTTGCTACACTCCATCATCATAACACAAAAATTGACATAATTTCCATTCAAAGCATTAATTTAATACTGCCTGCACTCAAAAGCAATCATATAGCTATCATTTAACATTACAAGTAATGTAATTGACATCAATTGCCCCAAATCAGCACAAATCAGCAGATCAGCACAAATGGATATGATCTGGTGGCCATTACAGAGACGTGGCTGCAAGGTGACAGGGACTGGGAGCTGAATGTCCAGGGGTATCAAGTGTTTAGGAAGGATAGGCAGGAGGAAAAAGGCGGGGGGCGTAGCTCTGCTGATTAAGGATAGCATCAGGGTAGTAGTAAGGGATGATATAGGAACCAAAGAGCAGAAAGTGGAATCGTTGTGGGTGGAGATTAGGAACAGCAAAGGGAGGAAGACGCTGGAGGGTGTCGTCTTTAGGCCCCCAAATAATGATCTGGAGGTGGGGCGGGCTGTTAACGTGCAAATAAATGTGGCGTGCAGGAATGGAACGGCGATAATTATGGGGGATTTCAATCTACATATTGATTGGTAGACCCATGTTGGACGTGGTGGGCTTGAAGAGGAGTTCTTGGAATGCTGCCGGGATAGTTTCCTTGAACAGCGTGTGTTGGAGCCGACGGGGGAGCGAGCTATCTTGGATCTGCTGTTATGTAATGAGGCGGGTAGAATTAGGGACCTTGTGGTGAAGGATCCTCTTTGGAAGAGTGATCATTGTATGGTGGAGTTTCTGATGCAGATGGAGGAGGAGAAAGTGGGTTTCTGGACATGTGTCCTTTGTTTAAACAGAGGGGAGTATGGTAGGATGAGAGAGGAATTGGCGAATGTTGATTGGGGGAGCGCGTTGGAAGGTAGGTCTGCTGAGGAACAGTGGAGGATCTTTAAGGAGATCTTTCTTGGTGCTCAGCAGAAATTTATTCCGATGGTTAAAAAGGATCGTAGGAGGAGAGATAATCAGCCGTGGATAACGAAGGAGGTAAAGGAAAGTGTTAAATTAAAAGCGGATGCGTTTAGAGTAGCTAAGAGTAGTGGGCGAAAAGAGGATTGGGAGAGGTTTAAATGTCAACAAAGAATGACAAAGAAGTTGATAAAGAAGGGTAGGAGAAACTATGAAGCTGGGCTAGCGCTTAATATAAAAAAGGATAGCAAGAGTTTTTATAAATATATAAAAAGGAAGAGGCTGGCTAGGGTGAACGTTGGACCCTTAGAGGATGAAAGGGGGGACTTAGTGGTCGGGGATGGGGAAATGGCTGAGGCCTTGAATAACTTTTTTGTTTCGGTCTTCACGGAGGAGGACATGAATAATTTGCCGGGTGTTAACGATGGAAAGATGGTAGGAGTGGAGGGCCTGAATGACATTATTGTTACTAGAGAGGCAGTGCTCGACAGACTGGAGGGACTGATTGTGGACAAGTCCCCAGGACCGGATGGAATGCATAAAAGGGTGCTGAAAGAAATGGCGGCGGTGATAGTGGATGCCTTGGTGATTATTTTCCAAACGTCGCTGGATTCCGGGGAAGTGCCAGAAGATTGGAAAATGGCTAATGTTACGCCGTTGTTTAAGAAGGGTGGCAGGCAAAAGGCAGGGAATTATAGGCCGGTTAGTTTAATGTCAGTTGTAGATAAAATGTTAGAATCCGTGATCAAGGAGAAAATAGCGAGGCATCTTGAGGAGAATTGTTTGATAGAGCAGATGCAGCATGGTTTCATTAAGGGGAAGTCGTGTCTGACGAATTTATTGGAGTTCTATGAGGATGTGTCTAGGGCGGTGGATAGAGGAGAGCCGGTGGATGTGGTGTTTCTTGATTTTCAGAAGGCGTTTGACAAGGTGCCTCACAAGAGGTTATTGCAGAAGGTCAGGGGGCATGGAGTTGGGGGTAGGGTGTTAGCGTGGATAGAGGATTGGCTGTCAAATAGGAGGCAGAGAGTGGGGGTCAATGGGTGCTATTCGGATTGGCAGTTGGTGACTAGTGGAGTGCCCCAGGGGTCGGTGCTGGGGCCTCAGCTTTTTACCATTTATATAGATGATCTGGAGGAGGGAACCGAGTGTATGGTGTCGAAATTTGCTGATGACACCAAGATTGGTGGAACGGCAAATTGTGCGGAGGGTGTGGAGAGTCTACAGAAGGATCTAGATAGGCTGGGCGAATGGGCCAGGAACTGGCAAATGGAATTTAATGTTGGCAAATGTGAGGTTGTCCACTTTGGTAGGAATAATGGTAGGAAGGACTATTATTTACATGGCGAAAAACTGCAGCAGGTGACAGTGCAGAGAGACCTCGGGGTCCTTGTGCATGAGTCACAAAAACCCAGCCTGCAGGTGCAGCAGGTGGTCAGGAAGGCAAATGGGATGCTGGCCTTCATAGCAAGGGGGATTGAATGTAAAAGTAGGGAGGTCTTGCTGCAGCTGTATAGGGCACTGGTGAGGCCGCAGCTGGAGTACTGTATGCAGTTTTGGTCGCCGCACTTACGCAAGGATATTTTGGCCTTGGAGGGAGTGCAGAGGAGGTTTATTAGGCTGATACCGGAGTTGAGGGGGTTGAACTATGAGGAGAGGCTGAATAAACTAGGCTTGTACTCGTTAGACTTTAGAAGAATGAGGGGAGATCTCATTGAGACATATAAGATGATGAATGGGATGGATAGGATAGAGGTGGAGAGGCTCTTCCCGCTCAGAAAGGACAGTAGGACTAGAGGGCACAGCCTCAAGATAAAGGGGGGGGGCGGTTTAGAATGGAGTTGAGGAGGAACTTCTTCACTCAAAGGGTGGTGAATCTCCGGAATTCTCTACCCGTTGAAGTGGTGGAGGCTGCCTCGCTAAATATTTTTAAGACGCGGGTTGATAGGTTTTTGATAGGCAAGGGGATTAAGGGTTATGGGGAGAGGGCGAGAATGTGGAACTGATCCACTTCAGATCAGCCATGATCTTATTGAATGGCGGGGCAGGCTCGAGGGGCTAGATGGCCTACTCCTGCTCCTATTTCTTATGTTTTTATGTTCTAAATCCTGTGATTTGTTAAGGCTACCCAAGCTTGATTCACACCCCCCTCCACTTGATTAGTTGAAAGCCCTTACTACTTCCCTAGGTCAGCAAGTGGAGCAGTTGACACCCACTCCTCCAAACCACTTAGTCCATCGTGAGGCAAGGGTTCTGTAACCTGAGGAAACTTCCGACAGTTGGTGCGTCGCTTCATTTCTCAGGCACAAGAACAACTAAGTGTGGGCGATGGTCTCCTTTTCCCAGATGGTGCAATATTCCAGGTGACCTTGTTGGTTCAAGCAGTTTGGAAGAGGACGAGTTCTCTGTGGAGAAGTCTGACCTCTGACCCACACTGGAAAGGCCAAAGAATGGGCTTAGAATCATAGAAACCCTATAGTATAGAAGGAGGCCATTCAGACCAGGCCTGCACCGACAACAATCCCACCTAGGCTCATTCCCGTGACCCCACATTTTTACCCTCCTAATTTCCCTGACACTAAGGGTCAAATTATCATGGCCAAACCACCTAACCCACAGCATGGGAGGAAACTGGAACACCCAGAGGAAGCCCTCGCATGTGCGGGGTAAACGTGCCGACTTCACACAGACAGTCACCTGAGGCTGGAATTGAACCCGGTTCCCTGGCACTGTGAGGTAGCAATGCCAACCACTGTGCAACCCAGTGTTGCCTTTGACCAAATGGTAAGAGGTCAGCGGCCTCAGACCAGGATAGCCTATCTATGGCCATGGTGTGAGCCCTTGCATTTGGAAAAGATATAACAGGTGAAGCAAATATTCACCAGAATGTCCTAACATTTGTCTCTTTACACACACATGCAATGAAAAGCTAATCAATTAAAAGGAAAGTGGAAAGAATGGTGTGTGAGGAAGATATAGATGAGGTGGTCAAATTGTCAGATAAGTGGCAGATGGAATTTAAAAGTATAAGGTGATGCACTTTGGAAAGAGTAATTTGCCAAGGAACTATGAAAGATCTGACACTGGGAAGATATGAAGAACAAAAGGACCTTGGCGTGTTTGTCCACAGATCTCTGAAAGCAGAAAGGCAAGTTAATAGGGTGGTGAAAAAGGCATATGATACACTCGCCTTTATCAATCGGGGTACAGATTACAAAAGCAGAGAGGTCATGATGGAATTGCATAGAACGTTGGTGAGGCCGCAGCTGGAGTACTGTGTGCAGTTCTGCACACAGTATTTAACGTGCTCCACCATTTAATAAGATCATGGCTCATCTGATAGTAACCTCAAATCTGCATCCCACCTACTCCTGATAATCTATCATCCACTTGCTTACCAAAAATCCATTCACCCCTGCCTTAAAAATATTCAAAGACTCTGTTCGCATCGCCTTTACAGGACCAGCGTTCCAAAGATTCATGACTCTCTGAGAGAAAATATTTTACCAGATCTTATATGTTGCAATCAAGTCACCTATTAGTCTTCTAAATTCCAGCGAATACAACCCTGAACTGTCCAACCTTTCCTCATAAGATAACCCGTTTATTCCAGATATTAGTCCGGTAAACCTTCTCTAAACTGCTTCCAACGCATTTACATTCTTCCTTAAATCTGTACTCTACATGATGCTCTACATGTGGTCTCACTAGTTCTCTGTACAATGAAAACATTACCTCCCTACTTTTGTATCTAATTCCGCTTGCAATAAATTATAACACTCTATTACGTTGCCTTTTGATTCTTATTGGTGAATGTACAAGCCTAAGTAACAAGACACTTTAGTTGTTTACCTGAAATGTAAAAGTGATCAGAGGGATGAACCACGCTTTATGCTTTTAGATCTGATTGAACTTCCAGATCAAAAATCTGATACATAGTTGAGTATCTGTTTGAATGTCTTATGAAACATGGTTTTAATGACTCCTACCTGAAAGCAGCATTTGTAACATTTGCTAGTGACGGAATGAGTTTTGTGCTGGGCACGAAATTAGGTGTTGCTTACAGATTTATGGAGGAATGCCCAGATCTTATTATTTGGCATTGCTTGAACCTTAGATTAGAAATTGCAATGGGTGGTTCGCTGACAGAAGTTAGGGTTAGGGTTAGGTTTAGGGTTTCCATTCCTTAATGGTCATATTAGATTCTGTGTACAACAGATCACCTCTCAATCAGAGGTAACTGGCAGAAGGAGCTGTTGAAATAAAACAACACATTTCCGAAATAGGCTGCATTTTAACCACCAGATGGGTAGCAAGTTCATTTTGAACAGTGTCGACACTGTTGTGCAACTATGAAACAATATGTACTTATTTTAAACTGGCAATGGAAAATAAAAGTCTGCATATGACGGAAAGCTGAGGGTCTGTTCAAGAGAATTTCCTCAAGACAGTTTCTCTTAGACTTAGCTCCAATGTCTGACAATCACTTGAACTTGACATGCTCTCAGAGTGCTTGCAGACAATGATTGTGTATGCAGATCCTTTGCAACATACTTTTTTTGCGCAGACTAAAAGAACAACCAGGCACAAAAAACTCTTGAGGCCAAAGTTGCAACTGTACAGGAAAAGTTTAGAATGGTCCCAATCAGGAGCAACAGCAAGATTATCAGCTTCAACTATCAGCAGTTTCTTATCTGTCACATTAATAATTTAGAAAATCACAAGTTCACAACCAGGTCATTGAAAGACTCTTGTTCAGCCTCTGCAACCCAATCTATTTATGGGTCTCTGATCAATCAATTACATGTTTTTGACAAAGGATGTTGGCCAGCTGAAGTGCCATGTGGTTAAGGAGAATTGACAATAGCTTGTTTCTGCAAGCAGTATAAGTTGCCATTTACTTCTGCATTCAATGTGGGGGAAGCTGGACAACACATTCCTCAGAATTTATGACCAGTCCATTAATAAATTACACACAAGTAATTCCAAGCAGTATTGTAGAATGTGAGTGAAGATTCAATTGTAATTATAACATCAAAACGTTCAAGAATTTTCAGAAGCAGAGTATCAGCACTCATTCTGACAGACTATATCAACACCCCCTACCCCAACATTTTGGAGTCCAAGGCCATATGTCACAATCTGACTGCAACGTCACCAATTGGCAGAGAACTCAAAGACAAGAGTCACAATTGTGAAGTAATAGTTGCAAAAATTCAAGAAATGTCATTGAATTAAGCATTTCAAAGTTTGAGGTGAAATAACCTATACAGATCATGAGGCCATTGGAAAAGCTATTAATAAGTTGGCTATGCTAGCTTCAGATGAGAACTTTTTGCCTGAGAGAATTTACAATGCTGACAAAATGAGTCTATTCTAAGAAATAGACAAGAAAACACGAGCAACAGTTGAGGAGATTTCACCAAATGGTGTGAAGGATGCTAAGGATAGGTCGACTGTCCTTGGTTGTGCCATTATGCTGGCACAGACAAATGTAAATTGGCTGTAATTGGGAAGAGCAAATACCACAGGAGCCTCAACAGTATTCAGACATTACCTGTTCACTATTTTGCCAATAACAGAGCCTGGGCAACCAGGAACATGTTTTCTGATTGGTATCACAACCACTTTATACCAGAGGCATGTGTGCATTATTGGGTACAAAGAACAGTACAGCACAGAAACAGGCCCTTCAGCCCACCAAGCCTATGCCAATCACGTTGTCCTATCTAGACCAATTGCTTGTATCCTTGTATTTCCCGCCTGTTCGCATGTCTATCCAGATAAGTCTTAAATGATGCTAACATGTCTGCCTCAACCAGCTCACTTGATAGTGCATTCCAGGCCCCCATCACCTGCTATGTAAAAAAACCTCCCTCACACATCTCTACTGAATCTTTCCCCCCTTACCTTGAACTTATACCGCCTTGTAATTGTCATTTCTGCCCTGGGAAAAAGCTTCCAACTGTTCACCTTATTTATGCCTCTCATTACTTTATAAACTTCTATCAGGTCGCTCCTCAGCCTCCATCTTTCCAGGGAGAACAATCCCAGTTTATTCAATCTCTCCTCAAAACTAATACCCTCATATCAGCCAGCATCCTGGTAAACCTTTTGTGTACTCCCTCCAAAGTCTCCACATCCTTCTGGTTGTGTGGTGACCAGAATTGAACACAGTATTCCAAATGTGGCCTAATCAATGTTTTATCTAACTGTGACATAATTTGCCAATATTTATACTCAATGTCCTGACAGATGAAGGCAAGCATGCCATGTACTTTATTCACCACCTTTTCCTTCTTTGCTGCTACTTTTAAGGATCTGTGGACTGATGTGTGTGTCTGTTTATGCTCCTGGTGGTTCTGCCATTTATTTTATAGCTCCCACCTGAATTGGATCTACCAAAATGCATCACCTTGCATTGTCCGGATTAAATTTCATCTGCCAATTTTCCAGTCTCTCTGTATCCTGCTGTATTCACTGACAATCTTCATCACTATCCACAACTCCAGCAATCTTAGTATATTCCACAAACTTGCTAATCAGACAACTCATTTATATACATTACAAACACCAAAGGTTCCAGCACTGATCCCTGTGGAACACTTCCACTTACGGACCTCCATTCAGAAAACTCCCTTCCACTGCTACCCTCTGTTTTCTATGGCCAAGGCAGTTCTGAATCCATCTAGCAAGTTCACCCTTGATCCCATGTGAATTACCCTATTTTGCACCAGCCTGCCATGGGGGACCTTCTCAAATGTTTTACTAAAGCCTATCCAGACAACATCCACAGCTCTTCCCTTGTCAATCATTTTTGTCACCTCCTCAAAAAACTCAATCAAATTAATGAGACTAGACCTCCCTTGTACAAAACCATGCTGTCTGCCGCTAATAAGACCATTCCAAATGTGTATAGATCCTATCCCTAAGAATCTTCTCCAACAATTTCACTATCACTGACATCAAGATCACTGCCGTATAATTACCCAGGTTATCCTTGCTACCTTTTTTAAATAATGGGATAACATTGGCATCACCAATCCTCTGGGACCTCACCTGTAGCCAAAAAGGAAACAAAGATTTCTGTTAGAGGCCCAGCAATTTCCTCTCTTGTCTCCCTCAGTAATCTGGGGTAGATGCCATCAGGTCCTGGAGATTTGTCTACCTTAAATCTTTTCTAATACACTTAACATTTCTTCCCAAGTAATGATAGCTTGCTGTAGAAGGTTTTCATACCACTCTGAGACACCATCAATCAACGTGTCTCTCTCGTTTGTGAATACCGACATAAAATATTCATTAAGAATCATATCCATTTCCTTTGGTTCTATGTATAATTTCCATCCTTTATCCTTGAGTGGACCAACTTTTTCTCTAGCTATCCTCTTGTTCCTAATATATGTATGGAATGCCTTGGGATTCTCCTTAATCCTGCCTGTAAAGGACATTTCATGATTTCTTTTTGCCCTCCTAATTTCCGATTGAATTATTGTCTACTTCCCCTGTATTCTTCAAGTGCTTCATCTATTTTTAGTTGCCTCGACTTTATGTATACATCCTTTTTCTTTTTGACTAGGCTTGCAATTTTCCTGGTCATTCACGGCTCCTGAATCCTGCCTTTCCTGTTGTTTCTTTTCACAGGCACGTGCCTATCCTGCACTCCAATCAACTGCTCCTAAAAAGGTTTCCACATGACAGACCCTCAGTCTCTCCCAAATAACAGCCTCCAAATCCTGCCTTCCCCCAGTTTAGCACCTTAACCCTAGACCAACACTTGTACTTTTCCATGAGTATCCAAAAACTTATGTAATTGTGTTCACTGTTCATCACATGTTCCCCCCACTGCAACTTTGATAATCTGGCCAGGCTCTTTCCATAGTACCAGGTCCAGTATAGCCCCTTCTTTAGTCTGGCTATCTATATATTGTTACAAAAAACCTCTTCTGGACACATTTAACAAATTCCTCCATCTGGACCTCTAGTCCTAAGGGATTTCCAGTCAATATGAGGAAAATTAAAGTCTCCTACTAGAACAACCCTATTATTTCTACATCTATCCATAATCTGCTTACATATCCGTTCTTCAACAGTAGTTGAACTTGGATAGTTGGACTTAAAGAAAACTGTAAACTTATATTGCTCCTGGACAATTACTAAGCATTTCCCCTTGCTAAATTCTTGATAAAGAGCAATGTTTTCACTGTTTACCCGCCATCCCCCCAGCTCTCAGAAGAACCTATCAAGAATGCCTCCCAACACAGTACATCAACATGCTAAGTCTGAACCCTCCACTACAAGCAGAATTGCAGATGGTGTCATGGGTTGCAAATCATTACAGGGGCCCTGCATTTGTTACTCAGTGAAACATCTTGATTTTCCAGCCATTTCATTGACTTTACACTATACCCTGCCTAGGTTTAGGCTACTGTAATGTAAGTCGGCCTTGTCCTGTATGATGTATCCAAAAATTGGAAGTATCTGAAATCCAAAATGTGATCAACCCCAAGGATTTTGGATAATGGATGCTTTCCCTGTAAAACGTTGCATAATGAAATTCTAGTTACTCTGAAATTAATGACTCCAAATACCATGCGGTTCAGAATAAATACCTACTGTCCACCAGAATTAATATCATTTACTCAAAAAGCATAGTTTATTGATTTTGGGGGACTGACATGATTAGTACATAGGAAAACAATGTAATAATAGATATAGAAATGAAATGGTGGCATATTTTCTTAGTGCTCCTGCACCTCAAAATTTTCCACAACACCTCTGCCTCTCAGCCTCCAATTTATCTTATAAATGAACTTCCTTATCCCAGGAACCACGCTAATTAATCTCTTCTGCACTCTTTCTTCAATCTTTCCTAAAGTCATGCAATACTCAAGCTGATGCCAAACTAAAGTGCTATACAAATCGTTATCCTCCCACCTATCTCATGTATTTTGATCATCACAGAGAATGGGTGAACAAGGATTTAACAGTGCCAAATGACACACCCTCATTCATCCTTGGTAATTTTTAATTGTAGAACTTTTCCAGTAGAAAGTTGAGCTGTTTATCATTGGATAAAAGCAAATTACTGCAGATGCTGGAATCAAAAACAAAAACAGAAAATGCTGGAAAATCTCAGCAGATCTGATAGCATCTGTGGAGAGAGAATGGACCCTTCATCAGAGCTGAAGACAAAGAAAATAGAACATAAGAACATAAGAACATAAGAAATAGGAGCAGGAGTAGGCCATCGGATGAGATTTATACCATTAGGGTAGGGGGGATAGTAATTTAGGATACGTTTATTGAAGAAAAAGTTTGATTTCATTTAGTATTGTCATATGTATTGGTATACAGTGAAAAGTGTTGTTTCTTGTGTGCTGTACAGACAAAGCATATCGTTCATACAGTACAGAAGGTAGAAGAAAAGAAGGTGCAGAATTTAGTGTTACAGACGTAGCCAGGGTGTAGAGAACGATCAACTTAATATAAGGTAGGACCACTGAAAGGGAAGCAGGGAAGAGGCTGTTCTTGAGACAGTTGGTATGTGATCTTAGACTTTTGCAACTCTTTTCTGATAGAAGAAGGTGGAAGAGAGTATGTTCAGGGTGCTTGGGGTTTTTAATTATGCTGGCTGCTTTTCCAAGGCAGCAGGAAGCGTAGACAGAGTCAATGGATGGGAGGCTGGTTTGAGTGATGGACTGGACTATGTTCTCAATCTTTTATAGTTGCTTGTTCTTGTGAACTTGGTCAGAGCAGGGACCATACCAGGCTGAGATACATCCGGAAAGGATGCTTTCTATGGTGTATCTGTAAAAACTGGTGAGAACTGTAGCAAACCTGCTAAACTTCTTTAAAAGAAAGTAAAAGCATTGGTGGGCTTTCTTAACTATAGCATCAGCATGGAGGGACCAGGGCAGGTTGTTGGTGATCTGGGCACCTAGAAACTTGAAACTATCCGACCATTTCCACATCATCCCCATTGATGCAGACAAAAGGGCATGTCCTCCACTACGCTTTTTCTGAAGTGGATGACTATCTCCTTAGTTTTACTTGCATCTAGGGAAAGATGATAGTCCTTGGCAGGGGGATAGGAAAAACAGGACTACTATTGCACACACATTATTAAATAATCATTGCCCAGCCCCAGGCTGAAGCTGTGCGAAAGTCGAGAGTAATGTTTCTGCTAGGTTAGAAAGCTGGGACAACTTTCCACCCACTCCCCCCACCCATTTGCCGCGCGTGCTGGCTTAGCCGACCGGGCACGCGCACGGAGTCAGTGCGCGAGCAGAGCGGGTCACGTGGGCCTGGGAAGGCGAACAGGAAACAGAAGGTTCCAAAGCCAATGTATCACTTTCGCTTGTGTCGGAGTGGCTGCGGCTCGCTGACAGCGCTGAGCGGACAAGTTTCAGCACTCTGTCTTCTGCCTCACACATAGCCAAGGTAAGAGGCACCCTACGGTCTTCCTAATCCACCCTCAGTGCCCGGGCTAACGGTTCCCATCACCACTCCTCACGACCCTGGCAACGCCAGTTCTCACCACCCCCCGCCCCCCCACCACCACTTTTGAAAAATGTTAAATCTTGTGTACTTATGCTTGATTCTGTTTTTCATTCACTTCACTTCTCAACGTTTTCGCCCTGTTTTCCCTTTAAAGAAGGTGTGTGGGCTGTGTGAGTTAGCTGTCTTTCTTTCCCCTTCCATGGGCTGTTGGCGGTTGCCACCTCACCCATCCAGAGTCAGTCTCCAGGATGCACACACACATAAGTGTCTGCTGTGTAACAGGGCTACCCAGTCAATGTACACTCACTCACACACTGTTTATTACTTTCTTCTGCGTTGTTAAGATGGCACCTATTCACAGTGCGTGGTTCGCTTTTCGGAAAACGCAGTGATGTATATATTATAGTGAAGTTGTAATTTCTGCTTTTCAAAATCGCCTTTTATACCTTAATTGGGTCGTTTGACCCGCAGCGTATTTTGATAGTTGTGTTAATGGGATATGGCACTATTACAGATGACACGTGTCTTGATCGTTTTGGTCCACCGCGATCATGAGTTACATTGATTTTTTTTTGGTTGTACCAAATAGTTAAATGACCACAAATAGAATATTTAGGGCTGTACAGATAAGCAGAGAAACATATTGACTTGATTTCCTGACTATCAGTTGTTCGTCCAGTTATAGCATTCCTGTGTGTCCATACACAAAATTCTTGTGCCTGACTTTTTCCTGCTCGTCATTAAGAAAGAACCGTTTGCCCCTATTGTGTTGGTGATCGGCTAGAGTCACAACGGGCCACTAGAGTTGATCGTGTGTGTGGCTAGACCGGCTGTGGGGTGAAAGTAGCAGGATTCCAAGCATCAGTTTGCTATTCAGCAGTCCCAGATGGAAGTACTTGTTTACAGATGCCAGGCAGGACAGTCTAGTGAACTCAATTGGAACAGTAGGTGCTGTCCACCTAAGGAATTGCCATCTGCTTGCGGCAACAGTGGCTTGCTGTTAACGATGGAATGATACTCAAGTATGCCCTGCTGTCCTCGAGAGAGGTAAACCAAGATGATTGGAGGAGGAAAATGTAGTAGAGGAATTACTTGCAAAACTTACATCAGCCAGTATCTGCCCTAGGAATTAGTAAATAAGTATAATTATTCTAAGGATTGAAGCAAACTGACCCAAGTGTTTTATGAATGAAGAACTCCCAACGTAGTTGTTTGGATTTAATGGAAATTCGAGTGTGAAATATTGCATGGGTTGTGTTCTGCTGGTCTAAGTTTGCTTGCTGTTTTCCATATCATAAACTTGTTTTAATTCCACGTGAAGTTGAAATGTTTGCAATTATGAATAGTATTTCAAATGTGCTACTACTTAAGTCACCTGTTACAACACATTACTGTGACATGAGCAGTTTGTACAAAAGTGGAGCAGTTCTGACGTCAGGCATTGATTGGGTTGCTGATGTTCTGCAGGTGTTGATACCTGATCAGCTTGATGTGGAGTTTATTCTTTCTGGTTTTGCATCTCAATTAGGGTTAGTGGCCCTATGCCCCTGTGCAAAAAAAGAATCTTAAAGAACTCTAATATTCTTGAATCTTGTACTTTATTTTGCATTGATTCCAGTCATACTTGAAATATTTTTCCAACCGGGAATTTTTCTCATAGCATTTCAGATTAAGTTTTGCAGTTTGATTGCTAGATAGTCGGTATTGATGATTTCTGCTTTGCATCATTGCAAAGTGTGTTGGATTGCTAGGAAATCTATTTTTAGTTCATCCACCAATCTCATTTCCTATGGATTGTGGGCAAAGTTGTGGTATTCTGTCTAAATAGAAACCTGAGCTAGTGTGTGTTCCCCAAAAGTAAAGCTCTTAGATTGTGTGAATGTAAATGAGCATCTGTAGAGTCCTTGCATGGCTGATACTTAGAATTTTCAGGAGAGCAGCAGTACCTGTTTATGGTCTCCCCTGAAGGCAGACCCTTTAGGATGTCTGTTTACATATCTCCCAGTGTTTGCTTTGTAGAAGCAGAATCTTGCCCTTAGCCATCAGGCTATTTTTAAGAGCTTGTTGGATTTGCACATTAATTGACCATTAAATGTAATTTGCAGTAGAAAGTTGGAGCTTAATAACATCATTAGCACTCTTTTGAAGATATGGCCATTGTTAATGAAGGCCAAACAATCTTTCCACCTCAGAAAGGGAACAGTTTAAATTATTGAGTCTTAATTCTGCATGCAGTAAATTCCTGAAGATTTAAACTCCCAAGCTTTTTAAAATATTCCCTCTTCTGTCTGATTATTTGTGCTTCAATTCAGTTTTGCCATCCTGAAAAAGTGACTGACTTAAAGTGCTAAAGGGATCTGAGTTTGAATCTGCAGTTTAACTTCCAGTGTTTGTTTTTATTCCCCAACCCTTCCCCATTTCCACCATGATAGTGGACATTAGTAACTCCTCCACCTCATTTATGTCACCAATATTCAGTTTAAAATAACAAATTTCAAAATAGGTGCCAAGTTGAAGCATTTTTAAAAAATTAAAGGACTTCTGATATTAAACTTCTCTAACATATTTCAGATTGGGTGTGACATTAGCAAATTGCAAGTGGCTACAGGTTGTCCATCTCTTATTTGTACTTTGCTGGGTCTAAGGATTTAAATTCTTGAAGTAGTGCATTGCAAGTATATTTTTAAATGAAACAAAGTAAAGCACAGGATAGAAAACATGTAGTAGAGCAATGGATGAACTGCAGTCAGTTTGTTCCAGCAACATTGTGAATTAAGGCACTTTTTATTACATATGTGATTTTAGAGAAATAGCAGAAAATTAGTTTTTGCATATTTTCTTAAGAACAGTTGTGAACGTTGTCCACATGGTCTTTAAACACAAATTTAATTTTTTTTCCCTTCGTTTCGGAAGTATGTGGGAATGTCAGATCAGCCATGATCCTATTGAATGTAGGAAGGAGGCTCAAGGGACTGAATAGCCTATCCTGTTCCCATTTCTTATGGTCTTATGGAATGGAATGTGTGGTTCCTTATACATATACTCAAATAATGTCTTGCAGGCAAAAAGTAAGTTTCAGCTTTGCAAGAGTTGAAGAGAAATTTGGAAAATTGTATGCTGGCTTTGAGACTGGGTAGTAGTTCATCTCTAGCTGAAATTGTTGAAAGTCTTCAGTACACTTAGGTGCTGCTAGATTAAGTACATTGAACATTTCCATTATTTTTTTCCAAGCCAGTAATTAAGTCTCTAGATTGTGGTGGTCAGTTCAGGAACAAGAATGACACTAGCAAATCTAACTCTTTCAAGACGGCATGATTAGACAGTAAAGTTTTCCAAACTTGCATGAAAAAGAGCCATGTTCATTGCACCAAGCCTAGGTCTTGCCTAATTTTCACAGCGGATTAGAGGAGGAACGAAAGGTTGCCTATTTCCAGCATAATGAGACCACCAACCTTGTTGTAGTGCTGGTTATTTTAATCCTTTCCACGCAAACACCCTTACAGCAGGGATCACTGGCTTGTAATCAAGATCTTGAATCCTGACTGAATTTTTCCTTTGCACAAGACTCTGTTTGAGATGACCTAAGAGTGCACAGTTCAATTTGAGAAATTAAGCACGAGTTGTGTAATGTTCACTACTTTTGCTAGTATTAAATTGTCAAATGTATTGCTGCTACTGTTATGCTGAATGAAAACAGGATCAGATTTATCTTTGCTGTTTAGCCTGCTAAAATTAATTAAACTGGCAAACAGAGAAAGGACTCTAGGCAGGTTACCAGAATTTGACAGGGACCCATTAAGATATTTTATTGGGTTTGTTTCAGACACAGATCACAGTAAATATTTAATAATTATGCATCTGCCTGTAAATCTTTTTGCTTTGACATTTATGTCACCTCATAGCCTTGTATTGAACATGTGCATTGTGGTGTTGCTGACCTTGCCAGTCTTATTGCAGTTGGAAGAATCTGCTAATGTTCAGAATCCCAATTGCTGTCTAGTGACTCTTGCTGGAAAATCATTGTGTATTGTGTGTAATCATTGAGGCTTGAAGATGGAATTGAGTTTGGCATGACTGAGATTTTTGCCACTCATTAATGCTTTGAATCTTGCTGTTGGAGGCTCCTCATATAAAGGATGGTCATTTGGGATTCCTTTGATACTTGACAACTTGGAAATTCCACTCTATGTACCCAAGTGCTGACTAGTTCTCCAATGAAGTTGAGATTTAATTGGATTTTAACAAGTCTATTTATATCTTCATTACTAACGGAGTTTAAAAAAAAGTATTCAAGCTTGACATTACAATTTGCCTATGTTAAATTCTGCCGCTGCTCTTGAAGCATTTCAAAGAAAATAATTTCTTCCTTTGGAAATTGGACCCAATTTGACATTTCTGTCCAACTCTGCAGAAGTTCAACAACTTTCAAAGGTGTATAATTTACAATTCCACAGCTCATTTTATTTCTGGAGTGGAGAAATATTTTATTATTCAAGACTGCGTTATCTTATTGCATTTTCATGTAATAAACTACAGGAGCACTTGTTGGTTGCGAAGCACTTTAGGACATCTTATTTTGTTTATAAACACTACTATATTAACTTTTAATTCTGTAAAATCAGAATTTAATGCATCAGAAGTTGCTGTCTCTTTAGTGCAGATACTTAATTGGAGAATTCCATTTTAAAATGGAGCATACAGCACACACATGTCTAAAATACTGGCAATAGCAAGTCTCTTGTCATTTCTGATTTGTGTGCTAGCATCAGTGGATCTTCCAGTTGAATGCTGAATGTATTTCTTTTAAGGCTTGATGCACGGTATTTGCATTTTGAAGTACATCATTTTAATATTGCACTTAACAGTATAGACATAGTTGGCATAGTATTTACCTGGGGAAATATGGAGTCAAGTTACCAAACAACACAGCATTGAATATTATCCATTGCTGCTTAGAGGTCTACACCACACTACATGGCTGCATAAAAGATCAGCTAATCCTCATCAGTGATTAGTTACAAGCAGGGACATTTTTTTACTGCAGTGTAAGTTACTGACCTTGAGTTACTTTAAGTCGGGCACTGAAGTTTTCAAGGTTTTCTAGTGTAAAATACTGCTCTTCAGCTTACCATAAACTAGGCAAAACCTTTTCAGGAGAAGTACCATGACTGATGAGCTTCGGAATTTGTCATTTTATGTCTGCACAAGCTGTTAATTATTGATTTTAGTTCAATTTAGACTGATCATCAGTAGTCAATGACATTGTGCTATTTTGGCAAATAACACAAGTGCAATTAAGGAAATCAAAATGAGAAAATAAACTTAGCATTACGGGCTATTGTTCAATTTCCAAATTATTTGTATTTATGTTCATTCATTGCCCAAATGATTTTTTGATTTTTTAGCATTAAATATTTTTATAGTGGTTTTAAATTTGGGATAGTCGCCATAAATGAACTCTGTATTGTTTCAATCAATTTTCAGAATCTCGTCTACGAAACGCCAGTGTTGCTGAAAGACAAGCAGAGTTTGGGGAATCAACATTGTTCATTGTAAGGGAATTAAAAGAAATTCCACCCAAATTACTGCCTTTCCAGCACTGGCCTGAACGAACAAAAGATCCCATCTGCTTTGGGCTCTGACCACGTGCGTAATTTCTGTTGGATGATTTGCAGATGGATAATTATTGATACTAAAGAGGAGGCTGCAACTACCTTGCCGGGATCCACAAGAGTAGCCAGTATGTAGTTGCTTTGCATAGAAATAAGTGAAAGTTAATTTAGATTTTCACTGCCATTCTGCCTGAATCTATAACTTCAGACTATTCTGCAGGTGTCTGGTATCCCATTACTCCAATTTGTTGAGATTACAAAAAATTAAACTTCTTGTGATAAAGACAGAATGTCATTGCATGTGGAAACGTGTTGTAATATTGTAACTACCTCGTCATTTCCTGAGTTTTGTTTTCTCTTGATATTGTTTCAAAAGGAGCTATTGATAGGATTGACCATAGGTTTGTCTCAAGTACCTGAGTAAGCTGGGGTAGGATATGTTTGCAGGATTAAAAAAAAACTTTATAAAGAAATAAATAATTACCATTGATCTGGAAGTGTTTGTTTTGGCTCCTTTTGAAAATTTGAATTCCTGACGAGTCTAACAACTGATTTGTGGCATTGAATCTAAGATTGCAAGTTCTGTGTCTTGCAGTTTGGCTTTATCTCTGTTTCATATCATATGCCCAGTCTGCAAATTGTTTGTCACCCATAGTTACTGTACAGTATTAAAGGCATATATTGGGAACAAATGAATATGCTTAAGTTGAAGATTGCCAAGTTTGTGCTGAAGGTTCTCATGACCATTTTAAAGTGTAATGTTTTTAGTAGAATTTGTGTTCTACAGAGAGCTTTGGCATTGAGACCTAAACTTATTGTGTCTTACCTAGCTCTGTTTTGGTATTTGTCAGAATTTCTGTTTCTTGGAAAAACGACATTTTAAAAATGCTGCTGAATTGCTGAAAAAATTGTGCTGTAGAAGTTTTTTGCCTTGCACTCACCTGGACAGAAGAAAGAATATCAAATCTCAAATGGAGTGACAATTTATCCTGCAAAAGAACTTGTCCATGCATTGCAACCTTTCAAACTAATTAAAAGCCATGGCAGTGCCTGGTTTGAATTTAAAGTAAAGTTTGCTGTTTGTTCTTCGCTGGTGCATTCTCCATTGCAACACCACCACCAATCATAGCCCAGCTGCCAGCCAGCCAATCGGCACCTTCTTCTCATAGTTTAATTTGTTATTCCCTTTGAGAATTGACATCCTTGCATCTGTTCTGATGTGTAGCAAGATGCAAAGCTATAAAGGCCTTTCATCAACACTCCAGTCCTGTACTACAAAGCCCCGTATCTATCCATGGTGCAATTTGTCTCCAGTGGGCTACATTCTAATCATGCAGAATGCACATCATAATATTCCTATCACTTAACAGATCAGGCATTTTTGTCAGCGTATACACTGTTCTTAACAATGATAAAATTAACAAGCACATTTTGACTTGCTGTAGCTTGCTAAATTTAACCCTTGCAGCATTGCAATCTGAAGAATTGTGAGAATACAGTGTTTATGCAAAAAGACTAAATGTATGTATGCTTTATTCTGACTCGTTGCTCATTAAATTAGGGTATTTGCCTTCTGTTGAGCCTGTCTGGTTGCTGTCTCTCTTGTCTCAAATTGTCAATTTTTCTCCTCTTTCCTTTGCAGTGATGGCTGCACTATAGGCCAGTAGGCCTTGACTCTGTTGAGGGATTCAGGTGAATATGTTCAACCTGCTTTGGGCTGATTGATTCAAGCTCAGGAAACACTCAGTTCTGCTGAAAACATTCACCCCATACAAAACCACCAAACTCCAGGAGCCTCACTATAATGTTCAGGATTTGTCAGGGCTTTTGACTTAATTTTTTTTGATACAGGCCTTGAATTAATGATGGCTGTGGGAAGCAGGCAGAAAAATTGTAAATGAACATTTTGTTTGTTTATTCTCTGAATTTAGATTACATAGTAATCCTACTGTGCCAAAGGAGGCCAATTGGCCCATCAAGTCTGCACAGACCACAATCCTGTCCAGGCTGTATCCCCATAACCCCATGTATTTACCCTATCTATTCCCCCTGACACTTAAGGGGCATTTTAGTATGATGTGGGTATGCCGGCGTTGGACTGGCGTAAACACAGTGAAAAGTCTGACAACACCAGGTTTTAGTCCAACCTATTTATTTGATAATATACTCACAAGCTTTCGGGTTAGTCCCTTCGTCAGGTGAATGGAGAGTTCTGGCCTCAGACATTGTCTGGAGACAATACACATCTCTTTAAACTGTGATCAGTGCTCCTTCCACTCACATTATCAGCCACTTCAGGTCTTGAACAGCAGGTTAGGTGTAAGGATTCGCATTCTAATCAGTAATCTCTAAACTGTCTGTGCTTTATATGCTCTGTCTGAGGCCAGAACTCTCCATTCACCTGACGAAGGGACTAACCCGAAAGCTTGTGAGTATATTATCAAATAAATAGGTTGGACTAAAACCTGGTGTTGTCAGACTTTTCACTGCATTTTAGTATGGCAGACCATCTAACCCACACATCTTTGGACTGTGGGAGGAAACCAGAACACCTGGAGAAAACCCACACAGACATAGGAAGAATGTCTGCAGTTTACACAGTGACCCAAGCTGGGAATCGAATCTGGGTCCCTGGCGCTGTGAGGCAACAGTGCTAACCACTGTACCATTATGCCATTTCTCTGGCTGGGCCAGCATTTATTGCTCAGTGTTGCTGAGCTGCTGCCTTGAACCATTGCAGTCCATGTGATGCAAGTGCATCCATTGTGCTGTTAAGGGTGATTTTCCAGGATTTTCTACCTGTTTGTGGATGAGTTTCCAATCAAGTGGCTGCTTTGTCCTGGATTGTGTTGAGCTAAGTGTTGTTGGAGCTGCACACATCCTGGCAAGAGGAGAGTATTCCATCACACTCATGATTTGTGCTTTGATGGTGCATGGGTTTTGGGGAGTCAGGAGACAAGTTATTTGCCTCTGGATTCTTAACCTCTAACCTGCTGTTGTAACCACAGTATTCATATGGCTAGTCCACTTCAGTTTCTGATCAGTGGTGACTCCCCCGATGTAGTTATTGGGGAGTTCAGTGGTGGTTATGCCATTGAATGTCAAGGGTTGGTAGGTTCTCTCTTGTCAGTGCTAGTCATTGCCTGGCACGTGTGGGGCACAAATGTTACTTGCCACTTGTCAGCCAAGTCTGCATTTATTCAGGTCATGCTACATTTGGACATGGACTGCTTCAGTATCTGAGTTGTGGATGGTACTGAACATTGAGCAAACAACCCCATTTCTGACCTTATGATGGAGGGAAGGTCTTTGAAACAGCTAACGATGGGTGAATCTAAGACATTACCCAGATGAATTCCTGCAGTGATGTCCTGGAACAAAGATGGTCACATCCAACCACAGTCATCTGTCTCTGTGCCAGATATGACTCGAACAAGCTGACTCTCTCTCTCTCTCTCTCTCTCTCTCTCTCTCTCTCTTTTCCCTCCCCGATTCCGATTGACTCCAGTTTTGCTTGGGCCCCTTGATGTCACACTCAGCCAAATGCAGCTTTGATGTCAAGAGAAGTTATTCTCACCTTGCCTCTGGAGTTCAGCTGTTTTGTCCATGTTTGAAACAAGGCTGTAATAAGGTCAGGAACTAAATAACCCTGGCAGAACCCAAACTAAGTGTCAGTGACTAGGATATTGCTAAGCAATTGCTGCTTGATGACCTCTTTTCCATCACTTTACTGACTGAGCAGTAATTATACAAGTAGGATTTGTGCTGTTTTCTGCGAACAACGTCAGGTGTTTTCCATGTTGCTGGTTAGATGTGAGGAAATAATTGATTAAAATCCAGGGCCAATTTTTTCCCTCCACTTTTTGCTAAACAAAAGGAACATTATTGCCATCTGTTGTGATCCATGCTTTCCTAAGTTTGGATACATGAGTGAACTGTGGACCATAAAGGAATAGAAATGAGTTGCATGTATTCTTGAAACTACCAGCTTAAAAACATTGAAATGTTCAGTTAGAATTGCAGAAATTCTAAAGTGAAGATATCTGCACCCAGGTACAAAGTGGAGCAAGGTATGAGTAGAGGTTAAATCTTACAGAAGCCCTTTAGAAAAAGATCCACGTGAATAAGCAATGGTTTCTTTTTGATGTAATTTCCCCAAGCCATTTCTGACCTAGACTTGTACAATCAAATTAAAAATGCAGAATGACAGTTAGGACAAAAAAGTCAGAGTGCACAACTTCAGTGTTGTTTTTGAATAATTTTATTGAAATGGTGTTGATTGGCAAATGGAATTCAATGTTGGCAAGTGCGAGGTGGTCCACTTTGGTAGGAAGAATGGTAGGAAGGACTATTACTTACGTGGCGAAAAACTGCAGCAGGCGACGGTGCAGAGGGACCTCGGGGTCCTTGTGCATGAGTCGCAAAAACTCAGCCTGCAGGTGCAGCAGGTGGTCAGGAAGGCTAATGGGATGCTGGCCTTCATAGCAAGGGGGATTGAATATAAAAGTAGGGAGGTCTTGCTGTGGCTGTATAGGGCATTGGTGAGGCCGCAGCTGGAGTACTGTGTGCAGTTTTGGTCGCCGTACTTACGCAAGGATATTTTGGCCTTGGAGTGCAGAGGAGGTTTACTAGGCTGATGCCGGAGTTGAGGGGGTTGAGCTATGAGGAGAGGCTGAATAAACTAGGCTTGTACTCGTTAGAGTTTAGAAGAATGAGGGGAGATCTCATTGAGACGTATAAGATGATGAATGGGATGGATAGGATAGAGGTGGAGAGACTCTTCCGGCTCAGAATGGACAGTAGGACTAGGGGGCACAGCCTCAAGATAAAGGGGGGGACGGTTTAGAACGGAGTTGAGGAGGAACTTCTTCACTCAAAGGGTGGTGAATCTCTGGAATTCTCTGCCCGTTGAAGTGGTGGAGGCTGCCTTGCTAAATATTTTTAAGACGCGGGTTGATGTGTTTTTGATAAGCGAGGGGATTAAGGGTTATGGGGAGAGGGCGGGAACGTGGAACTGAGCCACGTCAGATCAGCCATGATCTTATTGAATGGCGGGGCAGGCTCGAAGGGCTAGATGGCCTACTTGTGCTCCTATTTCTTATGTTCTTATTTGAATATGATAAATTAACTTACCTTTCACACTATCTATTTTGGGATAACTTATAACCAGTCCATTAGGAAAAGTCACTGTTTTGCAGGGAACACATTTCATTTTTGTGCAGAAAATGAGATGAATGTATTAGCATCACAGCCCAATAAACTGGGGGGAGCTCCTTTTTAAAAATGTCTTGGATCTTTGCATTCATTTTAGCAGGTGACTGGATTTTTTTGGATGAATATTAAACAATGGCCTGGGTTTTGCACTGAAAGTTTCACTATCAATATTACTTCACTGAAACCAAAGGCATCTTTGGTAGTCTGCAGACGTGCAGCATAACATGAAACACCAAAGTTTCTGCACCCTAGCAAGTGTGCTGTTGAGGAGCCCAGCTTACAATTTGTAAGCAATCAGCAAACTGGGGAAAGTTTCCTCTTTATGCTGTTTTGCTGGAAAAAAACCTGAGAACCTTACTGATTTTGTTGAATGGGTTGCAACTGAGTTTTTAAGCTGACTAGGTATAAAGTTACTTCAAACTTCACTGGCTCTGAAAAGTTAGTTTTATACTTGTAAGTGTAAATTACCTTGAAGATTTGAAATTTTAAAGTTTATCTTTAATCCAGTCATTGTTTATATTTTGCAAACTTGAGAATATCAATTTTAAAATAAATGGCTGCTGCTTAGGCAGTAATGTGGGGTTGAAGTTACAAATAGATCAGCGCTGACCTTATGGAACAGGTTTGAGTGGTTGTGGCCTACTCCTAATTTGTATGTCCGTATAGTTAAGTATTCTCAGTCAGCTATGTATGGCCACTTCCTTGCTTGTTGACGTTGCTGCTGTTGGGTGCATGAAGGTCCCCCTTGATATAGAACATAGAACACTGTAGCACAAACAGGCCCTTCGGCCCACAAGTTGCACCGATCACATCTATACCTACCAAGCCATAGAACTATCTGTAACTTCCAATGTCATTAGATCCCATATACTCATCCAGAAGTCTTTTAAAAGACCCCAGTGAGTTTGCCACTACCACCACCGGCAGCCAATTCCACTCACTCACCACCCTCTGAGTGAAAAACTTTCCCCTAACATCTCCTCTCTACTTGCTCCCCAGCACCTTTAAACCTGTGTCCTCTCATAGCGACCATTTCAGCCCTGGGAAATAGCCTCTGAGAATCCACCCTATCTATTCCTGTCAACGTTTTGTAAACCTCTATCAGGTCGCCTGTCAACCTTCGTCTGTCCAGGGAGAAAAGACCTAGCTCCCTCAACCTATCTTCATAAGGCATGTCTCCCAATCCAGGCAACATCCTTGTAAATCTCCTCTGCACCCTCTCAATAGCTTCCACATCCTTCCTGTAGTGAGACGACCAGAACTGCGCACAGTACTCCAAGTGGGGTCTGACAAGGGTCCTATAAAGTTGCAGCATTACCTCCCGACTCCTAAACGCAATCGCTCAATTAGTGAAAGCCAGTACACCATACGCCTTCTTGACCACATCCTCCACCTGCGAGGCCGATTTTAAGAGTCCTATGGACACGGACCCCAAGATCCTTCTGCTTTTCAACCCGGCTAAGGCTCCTACCCTTGATATTGTACTCCTGCATCCTGTTGGTCCTGCCAAATGAACCACTACACATTTATCCGCGTGGTCCTAGATTTAAATGGTTGTTGAGAAAGGGGAAGCCTGAGCAACAGAGCTTGCTAGATCTTTGTGAACAGCATCTTTGAAGTCACTACGAGTGCTGTTGCTACACCACTGACTGCAAAATCCAGCCCAACAACTCCAGTAATGTCGCATTCCCTCATTAAAGTGTCCACTAGAATAGTGGAATTTGCTATCCCAAAGTGTGGTGGGTGTTGGGACTTCGAGAATTTTAAGAAAGAGGTGGACAGATTTTTAATTAGTAAGGGTGTGAAGGGCTATGGTGAATGGGTAGAGAAGTGGAGTTGAGGCTGAGATGAAATCAGCTATGATCATATTAAACGGCGTGGCAAGCTTGAGCTGCTTGCCTACTCCTAGTTCTTGTATTCTTGGTGCCAAGTTCTGCAGCAGAGCGTGGCCTAAAATTTCTGACTGTTGAATGCTGAACCAAACTGGTGGCTCGTTCTATTTGTTAAACCTATCGAATCCATACATTTGGTCTTAATCTCTCTTGGCAGATACTTTCCAATAGTGACTATTCTGTGTGGAGTATAGAACTGGTGGATTGTTTAACTTTTAAGATTGTCTTGAAGTACTTTTTCCTTTTTTTTTAACTTTTTTTCCAATTGAAGCAAATCTTGGTTAACAGTTCTCTTTACAAAATTCTTCATAGAAGGCTCTTATTTTGTCATCGCATTCTGAAGGCACAGAGCAGGTAATTTGATCTGTTATGTCCATGAGGCTTTCTGCGAGAGCAGCTTAGCACTTCCCGCCCATGGGTGGTTTGATAAGTGCGTGTACCTGTGAGGGAGAAAACAAATACGTCAACAGTAAACGTGATTTCAGAACTATCAGAAGCATCAACAATGGCTCCTCATGGCATTTATTTTACAGCTCCTGTGAAAGACATGCGACTTAATCTAATTATTAACGAGTTCTTGTTGATTTCCTATGTTTGACTGTGTGCTCTTGCTAATGGAGATCTGTTTGTTGCTATCAGTCCACACTCAGCAGCCTTTGACCATGTAGCTTTATCTTTGAGAGGTTGGGACAGATTTGTGATTTCTATTGGTAGATGAGCTTTGATTTACTTTTCATGCTGGAAAATAAACAATTATTTATCAATGTACTTTGTAATAGTGCATTTGGTAAACTTGGATTCCTTGAATGTTGACTGTTTCCCTGTGAGCACTGACTATTGGAAAACATGTCAAATAAACCAGGAGTTCTAAAGTTTTGAAGGGAAAATACTTTTTTAAATATGTATTTGTATAAAGAGGATTTTGATTCTTTGGGAGAAAGTAGCAGTGAAAGTGAAGATAACAGCTCTGGGAAGTCCTGGCTCTGGGTGAGTTTATGAAACCTGATATTGTTACTTGCACATTTAATGGGAAGATATAACTACTCGAGCATTTAGTGGCAATGGTAAGGATGGGAGAGGTGGACCTGTGACCTTTTCTTTCTTGACTTAATGTTCAGCTCGAGGTTTTTCTAGTGTGGATTGGAGTGTCGAATGGCGCAATGTACGTTAACAAAGCCTAAATTTTTAAGTAACTATAAGGTTATAAAACTTTGATATACATGATGTAGTTAATCAACAATTCAGTCCTTCAAGCCAATTCTGCCAGAAATCTGATCATGATCAGTATCTCCATTTTTCTGTTTACTCCATATCCCTTGATGTGTTTTCTCAACAGAATCTGTCTTGTAAATTTTATTTGACCTAGTATCCTTTTGGGAAAGAAGATTTTTATGTTTTACTCCCATTGTCATGAAAAAGAGCTTCCTGATCAGATTTCAGGATTGTATCCTTTGCTATGGGTTCTATCTCGTGAATGTATCTCATCTAGGTCCTTGATTGTTTAAGCACCGATGGGGTGGCATGGTAGCACAGTGGTTAGCACTGCTGCTTCACATCTCCAGGGACCTGGGTTCGATTCCTGGCTCGGGTCACTGTGTGTGGAGTTTTCACACGCTCCTCGTGTTTGTGTGGGTTTCCTCCGGGTACTCCGGTTTCCTCCCACAGTCCAAAGATGCGCGGGTTGGGTTGATTGGCTATGCTAAGAAATTGCCTCTTGTGTCCTGAGATGCGTAGGTTAGAGGGATTAGAGGGTGTAATATGTATGAATATGGGGATAGGGCTTGGGTGGGATTGTGTTCGGTGCAGACTCAATGGGCCAAATGGCCTCTTTTTGCATTGTAGGGTTCTATGATCCATGAACACCATAATTCACTTGCTGCTCAACCTTGTAAGCTCAAAGGGATTCCTACTAAATTTATACAAATAACTATGACCATGAAGATTTTCACGTATTGGGGTGGTAAGTTTTAGGCTATTGAGAGACCGTATATCAATGTAGGATTCATAATTTAACCTTTTAATTCCTGATGTAATTGTGGTGAGAATCTCAATACCACCATCCCTCTTCCAAACCAATATATATTTCCTAATGTCTTATGTCCAAAACGGAACAAAGTTATTCCAGATGGAGATGAAAGATTCTGTGCAACTGAAAAATTACTCCCACCACCAGCCTCATTCCCCTCCTGACATACCTCTCGCCTTTGTGATTACTTTTTATAGCTTTGTGCTAGCTTCTAGGAATTGGTGTGCATGAACGTTTATGGAGGAGCAAAATCCCTTTGCTCCTCCATAACTTCTTATCTATTGTCATTAAGAAAATATTTTGATTCGTCCATCTTGGATCTGAAGTGCGCTGGTTTAGCCATTTGTTGCTAGGTCTGGCTGGATCTTGTAAAGCCCAACACATTGCACTGCTCTATCTTGCCATGTGCACTTGATTGGTTGATTCCTTTTTGGAACTTTATATTTCCATCCACACAAGTGCTTGCAGAAAGGAGGAGATAATTAATTGGAAACCATAAATACAGTGTTGTTTTATATCACTTAATGGCAATTGTCAGCATAATTGTGATTGAAGGGCAACAAAAAACATTTCTTGTGAATTGGAATATGCCCAAGTTAGAATTTCATAGACAATGATTCACTGTGAAACTTGTTTGCTACTATATACAGCTATGTATTAAGTTATTATTGATATAGCTGTGTTTGCTTGGATACAGTAAAAGGCAATCATTATTAAATAATAATATCGTGAACTATGATCATGAAGGTTTTCAGGTGTTAGGGTGGTAAGCTTTAGGCTATTGAAAGACTTTATATCAATACAGGATTCTAAGTGCAGAAGTCATTTACCTTCTAGTTTTTATACCCAAGAAATTCATTGAAAATCATTCACATTGATATTAGGGTTTTGGGCATTGTTGAACAGGTACTTTTGACATGAACTGGAATGAATGGGTTTCTGTCTTTCGGGACAGGGGCTGTTTTATTCATAATGTAACTGCTTCTTTGATCTACTGGTGCTATATCGATGGCTGATAATGTTGTATTTCTGGAACTATTTAATGCCAGGAAAACTGGGATTACCTGTCCTGTGTTAGCTGGATTTTGTTTCTTTTTGGTTGCTGGCAGTAATAAATTGTCATTCATCTGCATCCTGTGGTAATCTTCATTTCAGCAGGAAGGTAGTAGGAATAAATCTAACAAATATGGTTTAACCATTCATTGCCAGGTTTGGCTGGAACATATGAAGCACTACACTCATCTTGTTAAAACCACTCACTAATCTAGGATCATCCTGGAATGTAAAAGCAACCCCATTTCATTTCTCCACTACATTCTGCCCCATTGTCATTTCCACCTTCAATTTGAACAAGAAATGCAAGGAGTTCTTGGAATTTTTTCATACTGTGGTTAAGATCATCCAATTAACTGTTTC
Organism: Carcharhinus amblyrhynchos; assembly: GCF_965287045.1. Classification (NCBI taxonomy): domain Eukaryota; kingdom Metazoa; phylum Chordata; class Chondrichthyes; order Carcharhiniformes; family Carcharhinidae; genus Carcharhinus; species Carcharhinus amblyrhynchos. Next base: position 78,917,581 of record NC_137331.1, on the reverse strand, counting down.
TGCCACTTCTCTCCGTTCCCCCTAATCCAAGCCACATTTGCGCTATGATTTCCCCTTATTCTAGTCCTGAAGTTGCAGTTTCTCTATGACTTTCTGCCATAACTGTTCTCAGCTTATCTTAGGCCATAAGATATAGGAGCAGTGTTAGGCTACTCGTCCCACCGGGTTTGCTCCTCCATTCAGTCATGGTTAATAAGTTTCTCAACCTCCTTTTTCCACTTTTTTTCCCCATAAACTGTGATTCTTCTACCAATCAAGAACATAACTATCTCTGTCTTAAATACACTCAATGACCTGGCCTCAAGCCTTTGGTGGCAATGAATTCCATAGATTCACCACACACTGGCTGAAAAAATTCCTCCTCATCTCAGTTCTAAAGGGTTGTTCCTTTACTCTGAGGCTGTGCCATCAGATCCTAGTCTCTCCTACTAATGGAAACATCTTCCCCATGTCCACTGTATCCAGGTCTTTAATATTCTGTAAGGTTCAATGCGATTCTCCCTCATCCTTCAAAACTCCATTGACTACATGATGCCTATGATAAGCATTTCTTGCACTCCTGACCCCCATTCTGATTGAACTGCTGACTACCCAACTTTTCAACCTGGCTTCCATGTTAGAACATAAGAAAAAGACTTCAAAAAAGCAAGAGTAGGCCACACGGTGCCTCAAACTTGCTCTGTCATTCAATTATGATCAGAGGTAGTATGCCTCAATCTCAATCTTCAAGGTCCCTTGATTCCTTGAGAGACCAAAAGCCCCTCTCTCGGTTTTGAGTATCCTTTTTAATGATGGAGTGTCCACATCCCAAAAGAGGGGGGGGAAATTCACAGCACTGGATGAAATGTCCACTCATTTTGGTCCTAGATGATCAGCCAGTTGTCTCCAGTCTGTGTCCCTTTTCCCTCCCTGCCTGTGTTGCAGATTTGTACTGCTCTGTTTGCTGAAACCTCAATTGTATTTGAATAAACACAAATCTCAAACTCCTCAGGATGTGGTTATTTCAATTTCATAAATTGCAGTTTGGTTTGCTATAAAGCATGCACTTTTTTTCACGGTTTTTTCATTCAGATGTGGATGGTTGAAACAAATTTATTTCAGCTAACTTTTAATTGAATGCAAATAGCCATGATTTTCTGTTCATCAGACTAGTGCTGCTTATGACAAACTGGCCATAAATTGCTTCAATGTTTGTGTAAAAGGCTTGACCATTGCTTCAAAATGTGCAAAGATTTGCATGTTGCTTTGAAATAGTTGAACATTTTTTTCATTGGAAATTTCTTGCTATGTATAGGAGCAGCAATAGTTTACTTGAAGCTATTGCATATGTACCTACTGGAAGTGCTACAATAGTCTAGAATGTACCGAATTCAACAGGTTCTTAATTTTTTTGTGAACTACTTTTTGTAATGATGTTGTTTCAATTTAAGTCTCAGACTGATGGCAGACAAATTCCAGTATTTTCCATGCCAAATTTGACTCCATTCTTGCAGCAAGTTCTCAGATCCGCAAAAGCACCTGGGAACTGGATTTGGTGTGCTTGTTAGGTGCAAGCTTGGGAATAAAGTACACTATTTATAAAAATGGCTAAAGTTGATCTGTTCTGGTATGTAAGCAAATTTTTAGCATTACCATCCTTTTTTTACACTCTCATTCTTCCCTGCTGCCCAAGTAGTCAAATAACCTGCTGACGCTCATTGTGTGGGTTGAAATATGAGATGGCCATTTGAATAAAGGTGGCACTAGGAATCCAGGGAACCATACTCCAGTGAGAGAACTTAACAAAAGAATTATGTACTTTGTTTGGGTTTTGAATGTTAGCAACAGTAAAATTACTGCTCTCTGTGCCTCGTTAATGGAAAACCAGCTCACCATTTCCTCTTTTTTTTAAAAATCTGCTTTCAAATGTTCCCTTTATTGATGACACAGTTGCTGGCTGATTTGCATCACTCGGTGTTCCCTGAAGCTTCCAGTGATTGGTTTTGGAATTTGTTTTTCTTTTAAAGTACACTCACCTGGCATTGAACTTTACTTCTGAACTGATAAAGTAAATGGCTGAGTTTTTTTTTGTCTAGCTTCTCTGATTTGTGTTTATCTTGGGTGTGCCTTGTTTGTTTGAGACTGTTTAAAGAATACTTTTTACAGGGTACATTGCCTTCCATATTGGTTCCCGAAGTCAGACTTTCTTTTGTACAAAAGTGTGACACGCTCAGCTACTTTTATTTGATTTTATTGAGATCAGTCAATAAATAGTTTTGGTTCAGGAGATTGTTGAAAAGATAGGAAATATTATTTCACGTAAACATGTCTGCATATTGAGTTATAGACTATAAAGCCCACCATACCAAACAAGAAAATATTAATGACTGTGGAATTTGAAAGTAACAAATTAGATTAAAACTGATTTAGAAGAGAAGAAATGGATTTCAGGAGTTGCTGGCAACTTGAGTGGTTTGTGTGTTAAGACACATTAGTGGGATCACCTCACCAGTTCTGCTGGCGAGGATCTGCTGATGTGGAAAACATGAGGGACCTTGTTGACAGTGGTGGGACTGGAAGATCACGCCAGGCCGTAGAACGCGCCACGTGGTGGAATGGAGGGATGTAAAATACTGCCCAATGTACCCCACAAGCCTGCATTTTATACATTTGTTTGAAAGCATCAATATATAAATGTAGGGTTAAAAGAATGTCCAAATGCAGTGTTAAAATAGGAGGAAGAGTTAACTTTTAAGTTGTGTGGGGCCAAATAGTCCTGGTTGTGCAATGGAATTTTCACAGTAACTTCATTGCAGTGTTAATGTAAACCCTACTTGTGACACTAGAACCATAGAATCCCTACAGTGCAGTCCCATTTGGCCTATTGAGCTTGCACTGAAAACAATCCCACAGAGGCCCTAACCCTGTGAATCTCCCTGACACTAAGGGGCAATTTAGCATGGCTAATCAACCAAACCCACACATCTTTGGATAATAAATAAAAAAAAAACATTGGGAAGAACTTCCAAGATGGAAATGCTGAAATGGTAGCGGAGGAGTTAGTTGTAGTTCTGCACATTTTGAGTTGGAGTACACAATTTATAGCCCTAAATAGGTTACTGTTAACCAATTAAACAAATACATAGATTAAATTGTATTCACTTCCATTGTTCAAATTGTTATCAGAATCACATGATTGATCTACTTTGCATTGCATTTTTGAGAAAGAGAAAATTCTACTCGAATCCATTAGATGTTCGAAGTTGCATGCCATCCTGACTTGGATCTATTGCCGGAACAGTCTTGCTTTGCCTGCCATGGAATCAGAGCGGGCAAGGGGTGGAGAATGGAAATATCAGTTAACTTTGGGAATTTCCAGTCTCACTTGAGCAAGGCTGTCAAGTTTCACCCTATAATCTGTTTCTTCAGTCACTGGATCAAAATCCTGGAACTCTTTTCCTGACAGCACTGTGTATGTACCTGCACCAGGTGGACTGCAGTGTCAAGAAGGTGATTCACCACCATCTTCTTGAGGGCAATAAGGGATGGGTAACTAATATCACCCTTGCTAGCAGCATCCTCACACATATCACTGAGAGAAAACTTACTGTTCCCTACCAGAGTCTGAACATAAAATTCAAAACCTATAACAGATCACCTTCTGTTTTGCCAGAAAAATTGGAACTAAACATTACACTCCTGCTTCACTCCTCACTAGCTTGTGTTCAGAGTTTCCTGATTAAGAGGAAGTTTTTGAACCCGTAACGTGCATCTGGGGAGCTCTGAGAACGTAATAGTTTAGCTGTGTGACCACACACTACGTAGTATATTTAAATAATCAATGATCAGGGTATTTGTAAAAATAAATTTCTCTGGAGTTACTTTCAAACTGGGTCTGGCAGCATTTACTATCAAGTCTAACTGGTGAGGAACATGGCCTCAATCAGATGCCCTCACTTTGGTAAGATGGTGACAGAATCTGATCAGAGTGAAACAGGGGGAATCGTAAATTGTGCAGTTAATGAGAGGTGTAGAGTCCTCAGTGGGAAGTATTGGGAAAAAAGCTCGATGGGAACCAGTGATGTAGCATTAGAATGTGGGAGCAGTTGGATGGTGTTGAGGGGGTGTGGCAGTGATGGGATGAAAGTTTCAGTGCTGGAAACTTAATGTTTTTTAACATTGTAGTTTTGGAATATTATCGTGAGGGCATGGAAGAATTAGGAAGAATGTATGGATTTGCAATTATGGCACCATGGAATGAAGAAGACATGGGGCACAATCTTGCCAGCTGTTCACACCATGCTCCCACTATAGCGAATTTGGTGTTTAACCAAAACTCCATTCACTGCAGCGGGATGGGAAAATCCTGCTGGTGTGAATGGCTGTAACATTCTGGCCAAAGAATCAGATGGTGTTGATATTGAAGGAGAAATAAAAACAGGAAGTGCTGGAAAAATACAGTAGGTCTGGCAGCATCCCAAATTTTCAAGTTTATTTATTAGTGTCATAAGTAGGCTTACATTAACAGTGCAATAAAGTTACTGTGAAAATTCCCTAGCCGCCACACTCTGGCATCCTTTTGAGAATACTGAGGGAGAATTTAGCATAGTCAAATGCAACCTAACCTTTCAGACTGAGGAGAAATGGGACCAGAGGAAAGCCCACGCAGATAGTTACTCAAGCCAGGCATCAAACCTGGGTCCCTGGTACTGAGACAGCAGTGCTCTATCTGAGGAGAATGAACCAGGTGCAAAGTTCCAAATCCAATATGACTCCCCTTTTGAACTCTAGCATCTGCATTATTTTGCTGCCATCACATTCTTCTAACTCATTTATCATGCTTTTGTTTTCAAAGACCCATTCATTTTGTCCCACTCCTCTGCACATCTTTTCCGATTATATGTTCAGTTCCCTCGTGAAAGTTGCTATTGCACTTACTTCTACAACTCTTTCAAGCAATGCGTCTCAGATTTTTTTAACAAAATAATTCCCATTGGCTCTGCTACCTGAAGAAATGGTATCTATTTATTTACTTAACAATTTTGAATGCCTCTCCTAAATCTCTTGTCCTGCTCTTGTCAAAAAATAATTCAATCTTCTCTGCATAATGCGGGTCCCTCAGCCCAGTGTCATTCTAGTAAATCTCTGCTGCAGACTCTCTCTAAAGCCTTGGCATACTTTCAAAGGTCCAGAACTGAACACAATACTCCAGCTCAGATCTAACCAGTCATTTACAAAATTTTGTTTATACTTTTGTGCCTATGTATGAAGTCAAGGATCCTGTGTCTACGTGTTTTTACCAGTCTTATTTCACCATCTTCACAGATTTGTGTATGTGATTTGGGGTGCCCCCGTTCCAGTATCCCCCTTCAAAATTGCAGCATTTTGTTTATAATACCTCAGCTCGTTATTCTCAATGTATCACTTTATACTATCTTAAATCTAATCTGTTGCCTGCCCATTTCATTGTGTTTTTGATGACAGGAACAGATTTCAGTGATACAATGTTTACTGAGTAAGGGCTTGGGTTTCTGGAGCACAAAAAGAATGATGGAGGATTGAGGTTTTTAATTTATTCATTTTGTAGGATGTGGATGTTGCTGGCTGGACTAATGTGTATTGCCCTTCCTAAGCACCCTCCATTGCAGAGGGCATTTATGAGTTCATCACATTGATGTGGAACTGGAGTCATATGTAGGCCAGACCAGATAAGGATGGCAGATTTCCTTCCCTAGAGTACATTAATGACTTCTGCAACTAGTTTTGTGGTGAGCGTTAGACTATTAATTCCAATCTTTCGTTGCATTCAGATTTCACCATCTACACTAGTGGGATGACCATGTTTGACCTGACTTGCATCAACTAACTTTGAAAGAAGTAGGGACGGACCTGAAGCCTTTCTATTGCTCAATATCTTGCAGGACAGGCGTAGGAGAGGGGAAATGTCCCAATGGAGGCTTTGGAAAATCCAGAAACTTTATCAGAAATTTGAAACAATTAAAATTCCGTGCAAGGTGGGCTGTCAATTTGCATTTCAATGCAAATCTATAAATGCATGCACTTCGCATGTGGTAGCAATCAAAACCCATCCTAAGGTAGTGGGTATTTACAGTTCAAATATCCATTGTCCTTTTCAAGGGATGACCAATTCACTTATTAACCAGAGCAAAGATTCTGGTTGATCTGTATATCAAAACATTCCCCTTCTTTCTATACATGATTTGTCTCTGTTAGAACTGAACAAGTGAATCAGAAGTTATTTTTTGCATTGGTAAGTCTTTGAAAAAAAGGAATTTTTTTAGCTTTAGGTATCTGAAACCTCTTTGAATTTGCCCATGCTCTATTTATCTGTTTAAAGTTGCATAAAATGAGTAGTATGGAAATGCTGGCTCTTTTAATGCATAATCAAAACTCTGCTGGTCACAATGGAGAGGGAATGGCATAAACCTGGAGTGCAATGGAGGTGATGTGCATGTGATAAGGCAGATGGATAAAATTGCAAACTACTGTTTGAGGTAATTTTGGAACACAAATAATTGATCAATATGCCCTCTGAGGTCTAACTTCCTGTGCAGATGTCGTTTTACCCTGCAGTCTGTGGTTAATTAAAGACAGTAGATAGCACTTTTTTTGAGTTGAGTCAATAAACGTCAGCCATCATTTAATTTAGAACTGAATTAAAAACTTAATCTAGGCAGTTTAAAAGAAAATTATTGTGGGTAATGATACTACTTTAAATGTGTTTGGTGTCGTGAGCATTATAGTATGACTTGTTTTCTGGATCATTTGCGTTGCAGAGTGTAATGTGTAAATACTGGACCAGATTTTACTGTAGAAATGAGGTCAAATGGCACAAGCTTTTATTAAAGCATAAATGGCACACAAGTGGTTTCATATGAAAATCACAAAATTGAGAGTGAGGTCCCCTGCTTTTACAGAAGGTATGCCATAATATTATCTCCCAGACTCAGTGTTGAAACATGTGAACAACAAACTTGCTGTACTGCATGATGTACCCACTAAACTGGTCAGGGAAAATTAAAACTTGTCCATTCTAGTGTAATTGCATCATAACCAGTGATCAGTCTTAATTACTGCAAATGATTTCTTTGGCATTGATGATTTGCTTAGGATTATGGAGTCAGGTTTACAGCATGGAAACAGGTCCTTTGGCCCAACTTGTCCATGCTACCCCTTTTTTAATCCGTAAGCTAGTCCCAATTGCCCACGTTTGGTCCATATCCCTTTATACCCATTTTACCCATGTAACTGTCTAATTCTTTTTAAAAGACAAAATTGTACCTGCCGCCTCTTCTACCTCTGGTAGCTTGTTCCAGACACACTCCACCCTCTATGAAAAAAAAGTTCCCCTCTGGATCCTTTTGTATCTCTCCCCTCTCACCTTAAACCTGTGCGCTCTAGTTTTAGACTCCCCTACCTTTAGGAAACAATATTGTCTAGCTGCTCTATGCACCTCGTTATTTTATAGACCTCTGTAAGATCACCCCAAGCCTCCTATGCTCCAGAGGAAAAAGTCCCAGTCTATTCAGCTTCTCCTTTTATAACTCAAACCATCAAGTCCTGGTAGCGTCCTAGTAAATCTTTTCTACATTCTTTCTAGTTTAATAATATCCTTTCAGTAATAGTGACGAGAGTTGCACGCAGTATTCCAAGTGTAGCCTTACCAATGCCTTGTACGACTTCAAGGTGTCCCATCTCCTGTGTTCAATATTCTGACCAATGAAACCAAGCATGCCGAATGCCACCTTCACCACTGTATCCATCTGTGACTGCAGTTTCGAGGAGCTATGAACTTGTACCCCTAGATCTGTTCTATAACTCTCCCCAGTGCCCTACTGTTAACTGAATAAATCCTGCCCTGGTTTAATCGACCAAAATGCATCACTTTGCATATATCTAAATTAAACTCCACATGCTTTTCATCAGCCTACTGGCCCAATTGATCACGATCCCATTGCAATCCTAGATAACTTTTTTCACTGTCCACTATGCCACCAATCTTGGTGTCATCTGCAAACTTATTAACCATGCCTACTAAATTCTCATCCTAATCATTAAGAAAAATGGCAAATAACAGTGAACCCAACACCGATCCCAGAGGCACACCATTGGTCACAGCCCTCCAGTTTGAAAAGCAACCTTCTACAACCACCCTGTCATCTGTCATCAAGCCAAATTTGTAACTGTTTGGCTACCTCACCCTGGTTCTCATGAGATTTAACCTTATGCAACAACCTACCATGTGGTACCTTGTCAAAGGCCTTACCAAAGTCCATTTGGGCCACATCAACTTCACTGCTGTCATCTGTCATCTTGGTTACCTCTTCAAAAAAACTCAATCAAATTTGTAACACATGATTTTCCATTCACAAAGCCACGTTGACTGTCCCCATTCAGTCCTGGTGTCTCTAAATGCCTGTATATTCTGTGTCTCAAATTACCTTCTAATATACCCACTACAGATGTGAGGCTCATCAGCTTGTAGTTTCCAAGTTTTTTCCTGCAGCCCTTCTTAAACAAAGGCACAACATTTGCCTCCCTCCAATATGCAGGCACCTCACCTACGACTATTGACGATTCAAATATCTCTGCTAGGGGACCTGCAATTTCCTCCCTAGCCTTCCACAATGTCCTGGGATACACTTCAGGTCCCAGGGATTTATCTACCTTGATGTGCTTTAAGACTTCCAGCACCACCACCTGTTGTAAGTAGACTCCTCAAGACATTATTTATTTCTCTATGTTCCCTAACGTCAGTGGTTTTCTCAACCGTGAATATTGATGAGAAATATTCATTTAGGAGCCCCTGCTTTTAGCAGTATGGAGTCTCAATCTTTCAGATCTTGATTATTGTGGGAGATTTACAAAATAAAGTAAAAGTTGTTCCTTCCTGTGTTGCCTCGCTCTCTTCTCTTTGCCTCCTTCCTTCATTTTCTGATTTCAATTTGATTTAACATGAATAGTAATACTCTCAGATTCAGACCCTTGATGTTAATTGCTAATTGGACAATATTCAACTTGACTGATTGTGGAGATGGACTGTTTCTTGCTCTGTTTACACAGATTCTAGGCCCTGATAGAGGGTGCTGCATTGAAAAGGCATTCTAACCACTCAGTGCCAATCTCAATCCCACTAGTCTCTGGGCAAGTGATGAAATCCTGGTGCCATTCGTTTACTTGCCACTGAGGTCAAAGTCCAGCCCAATGCTGTGCTCCTTCCAGCTTTAATTTTAATCCATGCATTGTGTGCTTTTTGTTGTCTTTAACAATGTTGTTACTGAACTTTAATTATTAAAATCATAAAACATTTAAAACTGGATGATCAGTTGTATTCACTACAATTGCTATAATTTCCTTAGCTAAAACAGCATCAATTCAAGTTGTCAAAATGCTATCATATTTTAAGGAATAAGGAAATGAAACCAGATACCAATGATAAACTCACCTTTGTTAATTCCTATTTGTAAGTACAACAAACTATTGTCATGTTACAAGAATGCTGCCTGGTGTGGTGGGTGTGAGCTGTGTGTAAAGATTGGATAAGTTCAGGCTGTTCTCCTTGGAGCAGTGAACTAATAGAGTTGTGTAAGAATATAAGGCACACAGGGTGGGTAGGAAGGCACTTTTTCCATTAGTAGTGAGATCAATAACCAGGGGGCAAAGAGGGGAGTTGAGGAGAAACTTTTCACTTACAGGGTGGTAGAAGTTGCAAACTCAGAGTGGTTTAGTTAGTAACTCTTCCAAGTATTTGGATATTCATTTGTGTTGACATAACTTGCAGGGCTATGGGCAAAATGCTGGAAAAAAAACCATTACTGTAGTTATACCTTTAATATTAAACACCTGTGTCTATTTACCCATCCTACCCAGGGGCGTTTCAATTTAATCAGCTGTTATTAATACATTGAGTATTATGGAGCTTTGAAGGAGTTCTGAACTATGTCCCTTTGTCTTTGTTCAAATTGTGTTCTTTGTAAATTGAGCGAGTGACATCATGAAAACTTCAGATATTTGATCATCTGAAGTTTACTAACAAAGTTCTTAACCTCACTGCTACCTTGGTCTTGTTCTGGAATTCATGTCCATAGAATCTCTACAGTGCAGAAGGAAGCCATTCGTCCCATCAAGTCTGCACCGATCACAATCCTACTCAAGCCCTATTCCCATAACCCCTCATATTTACCCTACTAATCCCTTTGACTGTAGGGTTAATTTAGCATGGGCAGTCAACCTGACCTGCACATATTTTGACTGGGATGAAATTGGAGTACCTGGTGGAAATCCATGCAGACATGGGGAGAATGTGCAAACTCTACACAGATAGTGAGCCATGCTGGGAATCAAACCCAGGTCCCTGGTACTATGAGGCAGCAGTGCTTGCCACTGTGCCACCCTGTCTCGAAAGATATGGGCACCCAGTAAACAAATCCATATCATGTGAGGTGTCTTCATATGGTGCACCTTTTCTGATGACTGAAGAGTTCAGTCCTTGAGAAGCAGATTCTGTGCTAAGTACCACACATGAAGCTACCAAGTGTCGTCATGGGTTTTATATTATTTCAACATTGGTATCTGTTGCCAAGCTGCTGTAGCCACTGGTCGTCATTGCATGCCAGCCCATGGGAAGTGTGGTTATTTTCTATCAGCTACTGACTCCCAAGATGTGATGACTAATGTCTGTGGCCTTCGTGTCATGCTTAAGTGGAGCTTTTGGCATCCTGCCAGTTGCCTTATACCGCCTACCATACCATACATAAAGTCCTTGGGTACGTGACCACTTTCTGATGTGCCAACGTGCCATAGCCAATGAAGCCACCTCTGAATGCTGATAAAATTGGAGTTCTGTGTTTCAGAGGACTGCTGCATTTAATGCTTTTGTCTTAGAATTATAGAATCTCGACAGTGCAGAAGGTGGCCATTCGGCCCACTATGGCTGCATCAATTCTCTGACAGGCCTTCTCCATCTGCCCTATTGCCATAACTCCATACGTTTACCATTGCTAACCAATCTAACCTAAGCACCATGGGACACTAAGGGATAATTTGCCATGATCAGTCTACCTAACCTGAACATCTGAGAGGAAGCAAGAGCATCCGGAGGAAACCCACAGACACGGGGAGAATGTGCAAATCCACACAGTTACCCAAGGCTGGAATTGAGCTGAATCCCTGGCACTGAGGCAGCAGTACTAACCACTGTGCTACCATGCATCTGCGAGGATATAACCATTATGTGCCACAGACTGTGCAGATGGGAATTGTTGAGCTTCTTCCTTGGTGTTTGTAAATCCACCATATTACAAAGCTGGAGAACAAGTTGCCTAAGAACACTGGCCTTTATAAACCAGCATGGTATAGGAACATAACTGTAACCTGTGGTGTTCCATTCTGACACTATCACACTTATTTCTATTTCTATTGGAGTTCAAAATATTTGTTGTGGTCCGCACAGATTTTCTTTTGCAAATAGTTTAATTTGTTATTGTGCATATGAATGTCTTTTTTTATTTTAAAGGGGTGTTTAAGCCGTTGAAAAATTGTTTAGTTAAAGGACCTTGTGTCAGAATGGAGCCATTTCCATTCAGCTCGTTTTTAAAAAAAAAACTGCATTTCACTTTTGAAATCACAAGAAATTTTTCAGCTTGCTTGTTTGCCTGCCTTCTGAAATCAGTGCTCCATCCTCCTGATGTCATCAGGCTGAATGTGTTCTGTGTTTAATTATGGCCTAAACTGACTGACTTTGAAATATTTGTCTTGCCTTGTGTCTTGAGCTATGAATAGGATGGGAGGCCTATTGAGTAAAATTACAGGGATGCTGAACGTTGTACAGCTGAGAATTTATCTTCATCTTGAACAAAAGAAAGGCAGCTCAGGCTGTATTATTCCAGACAATTGACTCATTACTTCAGATTAAATGCAATATTAATGGCTATTTCCCCACTGTCTCTTTGTGATTCTTTGAATTTGCATGTTTTTTCAGGGATGAATATCTGTTTGCTGTTTACAATTATTACTGCATAGTTTGTTTGCATACCTTTTGTATATATGCTGTTAACATATTAAACACTGGGAAACAAAATCTTCAGTTTAATTATTTTCATGTTTTTTCATTCTGTCTGATGTCTAACATCTTGAACTAAAACTAAGCAATGGCAGCTGTTTCTCTAAGGCTTTTGCCAATTTTGGTTTATATATCACAACCTCAAAGACATTTAATGAAGTGAATCAATGGTAAATTGCAGGTCAGAATAGTTTTGGGATTGCAAACCTTATTTGAATTCATGGTTAACTAGTTGTTTGTTTTTGTATCAAATTTGAATCTTACTGGAAAGAAAAGACGTGTTAAAACTTTTTTGTCAGAATTCTCTGGCCATTGATGCCGACAGAATTCTCTGGTCCCACTGACAATGCACTTCCTATGGGTTTCTTGGTCGAGTAGAGTGGCTTCCATGGGAATTCCCACTGGTGTGACTGGGAGGATGCAGCCATCAGTGAATGGCATGCCATCTCCCACTACCAAGAGAAATGCTGAGGTCAGGCCAGCAAATCTCGCCCTTAGTCTTGTCCTCACCAGGACAGCTCACAAGAAATGACCAACAGTTTGAGGAGACTGATTGGCTGGCAAGTGGAGGAGTTGACAGGGAGAATGCAACATGGAACAGTTAACTGCCCAACTTTGCTCAAATTCAAACTGGGCAGGTCAACTCTGGCCAAGGCGTTGTCCTGGGCATGAACCAGGAATGACTGTTCTTCAAGCTTTTGCTTTTTTGAAAAAGGTGCATTGTGTGGATATGTTCCTTCTGGTTGCAAGGACCAGATCCTGAGTTTGAACTTGTGGCTTCTAGTGTTTTACAATTGAGCCACACAGTTGTGTGAAACTTACTTTCTGAATATTTTACGGTCAGTAGCTTCTACATCAGCTATCAAATGTCACACTGAGCAATATTCACTTCCAACGTGGTCACTGTAGATGTTGCAGGGAAGGAACCTGAAGCCTTTCTACAACTTTTGTGGAGGGTGGTTTCTGCCTTGGCATCTCACTGAATTAAGTTATCTTCTTCCATTTATTCATGAATTTGTCTATAATTTTTATGAGACTGTTAACTGACAAATCAATACCCTTACAGCTTGATGTGCACAATCTTTCTGTCATTAATGGGAGACCAGCTATCAAATTGCTTATTTCCTCAGTTATGAGGAGACTGCATCAAAACTAGCTCATTAGTATCCCAAATATCTATCTTTTCAATCTTTATCTGCAGAAATACACTTTGCTTTTAAAACATAATGTTTAAAATAAATCAAACACTTTAAATAGAAAAATAATCAGAAGATCTTGCGACACCAATAACATTACCATCATTGAGGGAGCCCTTGGTTATTGCACAACTTCAAAATGTGTAAACACAAGCTTCCTCTACACATTTCTTCATAAAATTTCATTGTTAGCATATGTGGCAAACATTAGTACTGCTACCAGTTTCTCAGCAGCCGTAGAAAGTGAAGTCCTTAGTCCCTGAGGTACAGAACTACAGTTATTTTAAAAATCCTTTTTAAAATGCGCAACACAATTTAATTTTTCTTTTTCTGCTAGTCCTCATGATGAAATAGCAGACTCTATTCAGTTCTCATGCCTTTACGTTGTGGGTGAGATGGAGAGAGCCACAGATTGGAATCCAAGACGCACAACCTTACAGTACATTGGGGCCTTTTGTTAATTAAGACTTTCTCAGTGAAGTGATTACACAGGATAACGTTAAGCTATGCAGTCACAAAAACTCAGGTTGGACTCTTCTAGATGCTGTTATCCTCCTTTGAAGCAGGATAAGTGATATTGGGAATCCTGGATGAGGGATCGGAGAACTCTGTTCAAGTTCTAAAGTATTTTTTGTGGAACAAAGGAAGATTGGACTTGGTGGGGGAGGGGGAGCCATTCAGCCCTTCAAACCTGCTCTGCGATCATGGTTGATCTGGTTGTGGTTTCAATTCTACTTGCTCGCACCCTCCCCAATAACTCTTGTCTTCCTTGTCAAACAAAAATCTGTCTAATTCGGCCGTGAACTCTCCGACCCCATTTATTCCTACTGTCTCCTCATCATGATGATGTCCAAGAACAAGGAAAATTACAGTAGAGGAACAGGCCCTTCAGGCCTCCAAGCCCGCACTGGCCATGCTGCCCAACTGAACTAAAACCCTCTACCCTTCCAGGGACCATATCCCTCTATTACCATCCTATTTGTGTACTTGTCAAGATGCTCCTTAAAAGTCACTATCATATCTGTTTCTGCTATCTCCCCCAGCAATGAGTTCCAGGCACCCACTACTCTGTTTTTAAAAAAAAATCTGCCTTGTACTTCTCCTTTAAACCTTGCTGCTTGCACCTTAAACCTGTGCACCTTAGTAATTGACTCTTCCACCCTGGGAAAAACCTTCTGACTATCCGCTCTGTCCATGCCCCTCATAATCTTGTAGGTCGCCCCTCAACCTCTGTCATTCTGGTGAGAACAAACCAAGTTTCTCCAACCTCTCCTTGTAGCCAATGCCCTCCAAACCAGGCAACATCCTGGTAAATCTTTTCTATACCCTCTCCAAAGCCTCCAGATCCTTCTGGCAGTGTGGTGACCAGAATTGAACACTATATTCCAAGTGCAGCCTAACTAAAACTGCAACATGACTTGCCAATTTTTAAACTCATGCCCTGGCCAATGAAGGCAAGCATGCCGTATGCCGCCTTGACTATCTTCCCTACCTGCATTGCTGCTTTGAGTGACTTGTGTACCTGTACACCCAGATTCCTTTGCCTTTCGATGCTCTTAAGGGTTCTACCATTTACTGTATATTTCCTATCTTCCAAAATGCATTTCCTCACATTTGTCCGGATTAAACTCCATCTGCCATCTCTTCGTCCGTCCTTTATCATGAAAATGGTATTCCCTACTACGTGCTGTTATCTTGCATTGTAACCTCTTGTCGTGGCACCTTATTAAATGCTTTTTGGAAACCCAAGTAAGCCACACCTATAGGTTCCATTTTTTTCACCTTGTTTGTTGTTTTCTTGAAGACCTCTAATAAATTAATTAAACACTGGCAAGAACTCTCTGGCTTTTTGCTCTGTTGGGATCTTCTGGTCCTGCTGATGGCACACCCCAGTTCTGAGCTTCCCAGCAGCATGGGGTGGAGTTAATGAGAAATCCCATTGACACCGGTGGGACCAGAAGATCCTCCCAGTGGCACACTGCTTCCCATCACAGGATGGACACCAGAGGGAGGTCAGAGAATTCTGCCCACTATTTTCTGTTAACGCTGTCTGATCACATTCTGATTTTTGAGTATCCTGCTATAAAATCCTTAATCGTGGGTTCTAACAATTTTTTTTCTTCCTCCTTATGACAGATGTTCAGATGTTGGTTGAGAATATCTGGAGTTTGGCTGACATGCCTTCCACATGGAAGTGTTTGTCAACACTTCCTGCAGACGCATCCTTGACAATTAGTCACTTGGGTGAAATATCTGAAGGGTGTTTATATCATGGAACTGTTACCTAGATATGACTCCTTGAGCCCAGTTCATCAGTCAATGAAATCATGGCTGAACTTCTACATCAGCTCTGCTTTCTTGCCCTATCTGCATATCCCTTGATTGCGTATCCTCTAACCTGTTGATCTTCATCTCATACATACTCAACTGAGCATCCTTGTTGCTCCAGGGTAGAAAATTCCAAAGATTTTCGAATGGGAATTACTGTAACAATAGCAGTAGTTATTTAAATAATTTAACACAAGCACTATTTCATAAGAAAAAATTGGGGATTGTATGAGTGAACTGATTTGTAGGAAAACTTTGAACAAAGTTATTCTGTTTGTCTCTATAGCTCTTTTCATTCTACCTAGTTCTAGTAAGAATACTCTTTCTTGCGCTCCCATCTGCTTTCTCTTTCTCAATCAGTTAGAGGACTAGAAGGAGAAACCTTTCAGCTGGAGTTTCTGCTGGAGTTTTATTGCAGCAATTCAAAACTAGCCCCAACTATCCTGCTTTGTACCCCTGCTCTATATCTTCCCCTGCTATAAGAATTTCTGTTGTTCACTGTCCGCTTTGATCCTGTTGGAAAAGCATTGTGATCAAGCAGTCCCTTAAGTAAAAACGTTTCTCCTAACCCCTCACTACTTTTGTGATGCCTTATCAGTCATTTCTCACCTAGAGAACTCTTTTCCTATTTCTTATATTAAAGTCCTTCAAAACTGAAAAGGATTCATCAAATCTCCTGCAGCCTTTGTTCCTGTGGAAATTATGCGAGTCACACATGACCTATATTTTTTTCATCCTGGTCAATCACTCTGACTTGAATGTTTTTTATATAATGTGGTGCTTAAAACTGCATGCAGCCCTCATGTCCCTATTTCTAAAACCAAAAATGAAACTAGAATGAATTTTCTAATCAACTTATTTATTGACACTTGCATTCTTTAAAATATGCATTTAGAGGCAAACTGCAGTTGAGAGTCAACATTTAGAGCTCCATACATATGAAATCGGCCCAGTTGCCTGTGAGCTCGACGTGTGGGTTTTCAGTGATAATGTATAGACACAATTGTGTTGTTTTGTAATTGCTGGTAGCTGGAACTAAGTTTTATTTCCTGTTTGTAGGACTCAATCATTTGTCATATTTTCCATGGGCTGCTGCAATTCTAGTTTAAAAATATGTGGTATCTATGTTGTCACGTAGCTGTGGACTGAGGAAAAGTATCAAGCAGCTTTGTTAAAATTTTAATCTGAAAATGTTCTGTCATGTTTCATCCCAGCAGCCAAACTTGTCTGAAGTAACGTTTCTTGAAACAAACTATTTTAAGAAAAGTACACTATTGTATCAATCAAATTATTTTTTGGCACTTGTCATTAAATTTAATGGCAAGCCTTGCATGTATCAAACTGGATTCTTTTTACAATGCAACAGATAAAATTAATCATATCTGCATATTCTGAGTATGTATTGTTGGCAGAATTACTCTGCCATCAATACAGCATATCAAAAGGAGTTGACGAGTGGAAGTGTGTTCCCTTGTTTAGAATTTGGGCCTATTTTTGATCTTCCTAGAGACTTTCTTAATTCAGCCAGTTTTTATTCCAGACTTTTTGTCTTGCACAAATGATGAATTTATGTAAATATTTTGCAATTGTGTCATTCTAATGAATTTCTCATGGGAAGGGAGTGTGTGAACAGTAACAGGCTGTTATTTGTGTTATATGCTTATAAGCAACTGTGTATTTTCAGTCTGTACATGTATATGTTACGTTTTAAAAAGAAATTCTCCTACTTTGGGTGTAACATTTTTCACATGAAAACTCAGATTACTGCCTGAAGGTAATTTATGATCAGTTGTAATGCCTCTATTGAAGTCACTTCTTTGTATGGTTAAC
The DNA here is from genome assembly GCF_965287045.1 of Carcharhinus amblyrhynchos. Classification (NCBI taxonomy): domain Eukaryota; kingdom Metazoa; phylum Chordata; class Chondrichthyes; order Carcharhiniformes; family Carcharhinidae; genus Carcharhinus; species Carcharhinus amblyrhynchos. Next base: position 78,900,166 of record NC_137331.1, on the reverse strand, counting down.
TAATCTATCTTGTGATCTTTGGAAGCCATTGGAAAATATGTCAAATGCGATACAGCAGGGACTATTTTTGTTTTTTACATTGGTACATTGATGTTCATATTGAGAAAGGGGGTTTCCTTGCAGCACAGCAGAAACACCTGATGCCAAAATCCCTTTTACTTCAGAATTTACTACTGTAAGCATTCTGATGTAGGTAACTGCTGAGGAGGAACATTTAGCTGGGTGATTAATTCAGCTTTTACAATTTAAAAACACTAGGGTAATTCTGGAGCAGAAGAACTGGTGCCTCACTCATTTCCTCATTTGATAAATATACTTGGCATGCTCGTGCAGCAGGAAGTAGACTTGTCCAAAAATACAGCAAAGGTGGGGTCTGTGAACCACAACTCAGTTGTGGCGTCTTCAGTACGTTTTATTTCTGTACTCGAACTCAATGCTAACTCTTCTTTCATTAGCCCCTGCTATTATCAATGCATGAATGGGGATTAAGAGTTATTTTAAATAAATTGGGAACAGTTCTGCTCTGTCCATGTACATTATGATGAGCTGAATAATTATGAAACATGTCTACAGTATTTGTATCCTCGACTCCATAAAAAATGCATGATTTGAAAACTCTTCCTAGTAACGTGATTTGCCACTGCCCTTCCTTTCACTCGGAAGTTAACCAAGGAAAAGCCGATTCAGAAAGTGTGAAAGTGAATCGTTACTATTTGCAATTTTACCATCTGTCTATGTAATGGCCAGTACTTCCTTTGAAAGATGATATTTATTCATGTACTCTTCTGTTCTGTTGCAAAAAAAAGTTGGCAAACTTTTTTTGAAGTCTCTATTTTCACCTTCAGACTGGTCAATTCAGATCATTGTAAATAAGAGCTGTATGGACAAGTTCAGGAAGCTGAACTTGAATTTTTTTAAACATTCAAAGGATTTGGCAATGAGGGTGATGTGAGAATACCAGTAAGATATCAACTTGTGTTGGAATGCCAAGGCTGCAATTATTGTCTGTTGCGAGTTGGACTAAATTGTTGGTGTGCTCTGCCTCTTTGTACTAGTGTGAAGATGCTGGCATTGAACTGTATGCCCAAGCTATCAGAGGTGCGTCAACACCAGATTCATCAACTGCACTAAGATAGCCCTGAACATCACCCAAGCACAACGCAATGCCAGCCGTGCTCTCAAGACCAACCACAACATTGTCATCAAACCAGCAGACAAAGAAGGGGCTATCGTCATACTGAACAGAACGGATTACTGCAAAGAAGTACACAGACAACTGAACGACAAGGAGCACTACAGATGCAGATCCGACCAAAGAACACACCCGTCAACTCAACACTCTGATTAAGACCTTTGATTTGGACCTTCAGAGCACCCTCCGTGCTCTCATCCCATGTACTCCCAGTGTTGAAGATCTATCTCTACTGCCTCCCAAAGATACACAAGGCAAATAGACCTGGCTGTCCCATCGTACCGGGCAATGGGACCTTGTGCAAGAACTCCTCCAGCTACGTCGAAGGCATCCTGAAACCCATTATACAAAGAACCCCCAGCTTTTGTCACAATGCTACAGACTTACTACAGAAACTCAGCACACATGGAACAGTTGAACCATGGACACGCCTCGTCACAATGGATGTCTCAGTGCTCTACACCAGCATCCCCCATGATGATGGCATTGCTGCAACTGCCTCAGTGCTCAACGCCAACAACTGCCAGTTTCCAGACGCAATTTTACAACTCACCGGCTTCATCTTGGGCCACAATGTCTTCACCTTCAACAACCAGTTCTTCATCCAGACACACAGAACAGCCATGGGGACCAAATTCGCACCTCAATCTGCCAACATCTTCATGCACAGGTTTGATCAAGACTACTTCACCACACAGGACCTTCAACCGATGCTATACACTAGATACGTTGATGACATTTTCTTCCTTTGGACTCATGATGAACAATCACAAACAACTATATGATGACATCAGCAAGTTCCAACCCACCATCAGACTCACCATGGACTAGTCTCCGGAATCGATTGCATTCTCGGATGCACGCATCTCCATTAAGGATGGTCACCTCAGTACCTCACTGCACCGGAAGCCCACAGAACTTCACCATGCTCCATTTCTCCATAAACATGTTAAAGAAGCCCTTCCATGTGGCCAAGCCCTCCATATACACAGGATATGCTCAGATGAGGAGGATTGCAACTGACACCTCCAGACGCTGAAAGATACCTTCATAAGAACAGGATATGGCGCTCGATTCATCGATCGACAGTGAAAAACTGCACCAACAACCTCAGAAGACAAACAAGGGACACAGTGAGGAAAGTACCCTTCATCGTCCAGTACTTCCCCGAAGCAGAAAAGCTACGACATCTTCTCTGGAGTCTTCAACATGTCATTGAAGATGAACATTTCGCTAGGGCCATTCCCACACCCCCACTTCTTGCCTTCAAACAAATGCACAACCTTAAACAGACTGTGTCTGCAGCAAACTAGTAAAAAGTCTGACAACACCAGGTTTTAGTCCAACCTATTTATTTGATAATATTCTCACTAGCTTTCGAGGGGACTGCCTCTTCGTCAGGTATTCACCTGACGAAGAGGCAGTCCCCTCGAAAGCTAGTGAGAATATTATCAAATAAATAGGTTGGACTAAAACCTGGTGTTGTCAGACTTTTTACTGTGTTTACGCCAGTCCAGCGCCGGCATACCCACATCATGCAGCAAACTACCCAGCCTTCAGGAGAACAGTAACACAACAACCCTGCCACAGCAACCTCTGCAAGACATGCCAGATCATCGACATGGATGCCATCATCTCAAGTGAGAACACCATCTACCAGTTATACAGTGCATACTCTTGCAACTTCGCCAACATTGTCTACCTGATGTGCTGCAGGAAAAGATGTCCCAAGGTATGGTACGTTTGGGGAGACCATGCAGACGCTACAACAAGGGATGAATGAACACCGCTCGACAATCACCAGGCAAGACTGTTCCCTTGCTGTTGGCAAACACTTCAGCAGTCATGGGCATTCGGCCTCTGATCTTCGGGTAAACATTCTACAGGGCGGCTTTCACGACATACGACAACGCAGAGTTGCTGACCAGAAACTGATGGCCAAGTTCCGTGAACATGAGGAAGGCCTCAACCGGGATCTTGGGTTCATATCACATTATCTGTAACCCCCATGACTTACCTGGGCTTGCAACATCTCTTACTGTCCTGTCTGGAGACAATACACATCTCTTGAACCTATGCTTTATGCTATTCTCCACTCAGCGTCTGCATCTTTAAGACTTGAATGGCTGTAAAGACTCGCATTCTAATCTACTAATCAGTATTCTGTAAACTGTGTGTGCCTTTTATATGCCCTGTTTGTGATCAGAACTCTCCACTCACCTGACGAAGGAACAGCGTTCAGAAAGCTAGTGCTGTTTATTACCAAATAAACCTGTTGGACTTTAATCTGGTGTTGAGACTTCTTACTGCTTAAACTGGAGCAGCTGTACTGATGGTGTTTCCACTGTGGTGTTGCTTTAAATCCATTCGTTTCCCTTTTTAGTAAAGTGCAGGATCCATTGCAATATTCTACACCGTATTCAACCGGTGTCTGAACATGATATGGAGATGCCAGTGTTGAACTTGAACTTGAATGGACAGATGAGAAGTCGCATGATACCAGTTATAGTCCAACTGGTTTATTTATAATCACAAGCTTTTGGAGCACTGCTCCTTTGTCAGGTGAAGTCAGATGCCTGAGTAAGATAACCAGAATTTTAGAAGCAAGGAGGAACTCAACAGCATGGGAGTGGAGCTGGAATTTGTTAGGGTGAGTGATGTGTTCCTGAACTTCAACAGAACTGGAATCAAGAGTGAATCTTAAACTATGGCAGACTGCAGAACAAGTGCTGACGGTTTACAAAATTGTGGCAGGCTCTGAAGGTGCATTGAGAGTGCAAGACTTCAGCCATTGGGGCTAGAATTTTCCTGTAACTTCTGAGTCCTGTGGTACTAGAGAATTAAATCCTTGCACGTAGTAGTAAAAAGCATTGAGTTGTAGTACCAGAGATTGGCAGCAATTAGGCTTAGATGACGAAGCACTAGGAGAAAATTTTATCATTTTGGCAACTAGCTTGGAACTTGGAATTTGACAGCTCTTCCAGCTTGGATGTTATGCTGAGCGTTGTGGTGGTGGGAGATAGAGGGAGTAATGGGGCTTGTGTCTGTTGCAAAAACACGTCTGGTTGGAAACCTGAAGTTACTTCCATGAAAGTGTGCAGAAATTGCCTGTTTGAGGTGCATTCTTAGTATTTCTAAGGTTGGACTCTCAAACTATACTACAAAAGAAACTTTCAGCAAAATGGGCTTCGATGGAATTGCTGAAAGTCAATTTCATGTTTGATGTGAAAACAATGTTATTAGAAAATTGTTCTTTACGATTAACAAAGAATGACATCAAGATGAAGATTACAAAGATGTGCATGCTAAATTACCTCTTAGTGTCCTTAGATGTGCAGGTTAGGTGGATTAGTCATGGTAAATGCACATTGCTACAGGGATAGTGCAAAGGGGAGGGCCTGGTTGGGAGAGTTGGTGCAGACTTGGGCTGTTTGGCCCCTTACACCAAAGGGATTCTGATTGCTTTATATTGGGGTTAGGCAACCTACTTAATAGATTTATCAAAAAAAACACCATTTCTAAGGCCTTTTTTCATGGCTGGGTTTCAATAACTGTCTTTTAAAACAATGGGGAATTGCTAGCCAACCATAATACACAACTTGCATTCCACCTAACTGGGACATAAAGGGAATAGACACTTGAAAGGCCTTTTCAGGAGTTTGCAAAAGCCCATCTCCTGTTGGCTTCCTTGTGCTCTGCTCATGCAGCCCGCCCCCTCAAGCATTGGACATGGATATGGCAGGGTGACTGTCAAGGGAGCGTGATGTATGAATAAGGGATGTGATTTACCTCGTTAAATTTGGGCAGTAAGGTCAACAAACCCGTTCTTTGATTTAATCTCACAAAATTTGTTGGATTTTTGCTGATCTGGAGTGTATATAGTGGGACTCTTACAATATTGACAAAATTTACAATTAAAACCCTGTGACAGCCAGATGTTGAATAGTAAATTTAGGGAATTAATTTTTACTCATCCTCGTGTGGTTGTAAGGGTCAGAGTTAGCCTCAAGAGGAAACAGCTTCTCTATGCCTACCTTGTCAATTCTTTTTATCATCTCAAATGCCTCAAATAGACTTAATTAGTGTAGTAGTGTACAGGTTATTTAGTGTGTGCTTTCTTCACAAGGATTTAATCAGGTTGTGTGTGTACACTTCAACATTTTCAATTAATTGGAAACTATACAAGGGTGATTTTAATCTTGTTACTTCATGCAAGTATGCTTTATTTATGTGTACAGTGCTATAACATATACAAGCTGTGATATCATTGAATCAAACTGACGTTCCTGGTATGTCCCTGTTGATCAAGTCACAGGTTTCATTATATTTATCAAACTATGAAACATATACAGCTATTTACTTGAGAAGGCCTGACTTGTGGGTTTCATAAATGTTAAATGGTTTTTAAAAAAATCCTTAGTTTGCATATCTTCACAACACGACATGTAGATGCACTCAGGATTGAATGTTGAAATGGGTGAACTTTTGTGTAGTGCTGAAATATTTAATTGAACATCAGCAATATTTTTCTTTTAATTTTTTTTCTAGTCCCAAACCATGAACTATGTTGGACAGTTACTGGTAACAGTCAAGGAATTGTACAAGGGATTGAACCCTGCAACACTCTCTGGATGCATCGATGTGATCGTAGTCCAACAACAGGATGGCACTTATCAATGCTCACCATTTCATGTTCGGTTTGGAAAGCTGGGGGTACTTCGATCAAAGGAAAATGTGGTAAGTTTCCAGTTATGATTCATAAAGCTAAAGGCAATGATTAAATGAACTTGAGCCAGTATATTCCTGAACTTGTCACATCTTTTTCAATTTGCAATGTAGTGTTAATCTTAGTGTAGTATTCCATCTTGGAATGATACAACCCATTATGATGTGTGATTATGTTGTTAATTTATTATGTTGCCAGTTCGCATATAGTTTTCAGAAACTGAACAGTTCCAAGGCTTTTCTACTGCTGTGCTGATGATAAAAACAATATCTGAAAAGTGGGTTCAAAACAAAAGATGAAAATATTGGATTGTCAAAATCTTTTAGTATCATGTATAGTATTAAGACTGGGGCCTAAATTTTGCTCTGTCATTTTGAAATTGAAAGTTTGAAGTTCAGGGTTGAGAAATATCTATCTGATTGCATGGAGACAACAGTCTATATGAATCAGAAACCTTTTGTAGAAAAATATAAAACCAAAAATGCAAGACTTTTGTTGGAATTTGTGGAAAAATTGTCCACGTTGCAGGGAAAGTTGTGCGATGGCAAATATTCTATTCAGAGTTTAAACAGCCCGCGTATGAATGACAACTCAAACCTCAACTGAACAGACCCAACTGAGTAAAAAGGAAGATGCAGGGATGTGGATGAATGAGTTTTGTTTATTTTTCACTTTATTATTTGTTTTTTCTCAGTCCTGTAATGAAATAAGGGAATCTCCATTTGATTCAGTGTGATGTAGAACTGTTTTGAAGATGTGAATTTTTTAAAAAGATGTTACACTGCTTTTTTTAACCTTCCTGCCTCCTGTGTTTAGAATAATCGAATATACAGCGGCAGAAAAAGATTAAAACAACCCACTCCCCTCCCCTTGAATCCAGTGACCCTCTATTCTAGGGACGAGGGTCTCTCTTATGAAGAGAGATTGGGCAGATTAGACCTATACACTCTAGAGTTTAGAAGAATGAGAAGAGATCTATGTGAGGCATTTAAGATGACAAAAAGGATTGACAAAATAGGTATAGAGAAGCTGTTTCCTTTTGTGAGGCTAACCGAGTGTTGTTCCTCACAATGCTTGTTCTCTTGTGTGAAGTAGTTAAATCAGAATGAGTTGTCTACCTTTCCTCCTTTTGGGTACAGATCTGTGTCATAAGAATTAATAGAGTAGACAATTCAACTCCTCGAGCCTGTTCCACTATTCAATGCGATCATGGCTGATCTCAATTCCACTACCCTTCAACTTGTTACTAATTAAAGATCTGTCTCAAATTTACTTGATGTCTTAGCACCCAATGCATTCTGGGATAGTGGATTTCACCGATTCATGAGAATTCTGAGAGAAGTAATTTCTCCATCTGTTTTAAATCTGCTACTCTAAACCGAGATTGCCCCACAGGAGGAAACATCCTCTCTGCGTCTACTCTATCAATCCATATTAGCATCTTGTACACCTCAATTAGATATCCCCTCATTCTTCTAATCTCTGGAGAATATAGGCCTAAACTGCTCAACCACTCCTTCAATCAATCTAACAAACCTCCTTTGAAGTACCTGTGATGCAACTACATCCCTCGTCAAATAGGAGGACCAAATCAGTGCACAGTACTCCAGGTTTGGTTTCACTAATGCCTAGGAAAGTTGTGGCAACACGTCCCTACTTTTCTACTCTCTTCCTTGAACAATAAATGCCAAAATTTCATTTGTCCTCCTTAATGGTGCATGGAGTGTACCACTGCACCGCGCACGCTGGGTCGGCCCAAGGTTTGATCGCTAATCTCAGCTACGGAAGCAGAAAGAACATTATAGCCAGCAAAAGAAGAGAAAAAATGTTCCTGTTCCTGGAATCCAGCTGGCTGAGCAGCCAGACGTTATAAGCATTTAAACATCTTGTGATGTTTCATTGCGTTAGACACAATATAAACATTTGTACAGAAATCAGTTTAAAGTTGAGGACCAACCTGGTTGCTTCAGTTTGTGCTTTTGGGACTGATTTTCCAGAACTCAAAAACCAATTTTGGGATCCTGGAAGCAGGCACGAAACCTGCTTTTATAACTTGTGTCCCCTGTTTAGGAAGTAAAGTTGAAAGAAAACAGAGGATTAATTGAAGGAAAGAAATGGGACAGACTGACATAAAGACAGTTTAAAATAATTCCCAATTATCATGTTTTCCTCTTAAGTAGCATCCATAGCTTTCCACGAGTCTTAAATGGGGAATTGAAGTCCAAATCCCAGCATGTTCTTTATTTAAAAATGGGAGGCTAAAGGTGAATGTTTGTGAACAACGCTTCAATACAAGAATGTAATAAACTCCCATATTGCAAAATATTTTTTTGGTTTTGCATAATGAATAAACATTGTCCAAATATTTGGCAAAGTTAGTATGAACAACTTTACTGGATTGAAATGCAAAATGCCTTAATAAAATAACACTGAAAGCAGTTTGAAATCTTGTAAAACTGGAAATGATTTGACAAATTATGACTTGTAATGATGTTTCTGTGCAGTCTCTGCCAAGTACATGATTTAACTGCTGTGAGATTATCTTGCTATGACTGCATATTGATTTGAATGAAGTGACCTGGCAATTTTGGAAAATGTACCAACTGTTCAGTAAAGGAGTAATTTCCGTCCTGACCCTGGGTATCACCTACTGTACACTTGCCATATTGAGTACGATTGAATTCTTTAAATAGGCAGTAATTGTTTAAAAATTAGTCCCAGCATGGAGATGACCAATTTAGATGACTCTTCGTCCGAGCTCCGATGAAGGGTTACCTATACTCAATGTTGGCTCTATTTTCTCCCACAGATGCTGTCAGACATACTGAGATTTTCCAACATCTGTTTGTTTCCAACATTTGTTTCAGATTCCAGCATGCATAGCATTTTGCTTTAATCTTAGTGCAATATTTGGTTTGTTTTTCTACACTTAAAAAGGGATTGTGTTTCCCCTTTTTCCCAAGACAAGCCAGGGATCGGTATAGCTGCTGAAAATAAACTATTGCTGTCCTAACATGGTCGTCACCTCTACATGTGTAATCCAAGACTTATTTTCGCTGATCTACCTTGTTTATCAAACATGCCTGTAGAATATAAAGAACTCTCTCTGCATTTTGCCCATTTCTTCCTCCCCATCGGATACTCTTTGTCTACCATTATGCATATAAAAGTTCAAGAGGTATTAAAGCACAGGTGTCACACCATTATCTAAGTGAACATTGTGAATTGCATAATGGAATGGATTATAGACTGGTATGATACTTCAACTCTAGCTAGTCAAACGCAGTCTAGAAAGTTGTGTGAAAGAACATCAGGAATCACAGCAGGAGTAGATTAGAAAATTCCTTGAGTCTGTTTGACCATTCTCTATTATTGTGGTTGGTCCTCTGCTTCCATCTCAATTTTCTGCAGTCTGCTGCATACAAAATGAGTTTGGGGATCCTTGATACAGTTTCTGATGGGCCCGTGCAGCATACATCAGCAGTGTGAATCATCAGTTGGCATTCTCGCTTAGAGGACACAGGACAAACATTGTGGGAAATGACTATTGTACACTAACAGGAAGATATGCTTTTCTCGGGATGGAATCTGAAGAATATTTAAGGGGTGTAACACAAGCCATGCTACCCTGACCTGGGAATGTTTGATATTGAGAACTGAAAAGAAAGCATTTATTCTCTAATGTCAAAGCCTTTGACCTTTTAATGAGCACAATATTCACAAATGTTTTTTAAAAAAATAGATGTCTGAAGTAAACATTTATGCCGTTAATTTATGCCAAAGACTCCTCTTCTGACTCAACTTTGACAGAAAACCCAAAGAAATGGCCAATTTTCTGAGATCTCCACTGATCGCCCACCAAAGCTACACATATTGCGTTAGCTGCATCTTGTTCTTCTCTCGAACACCAGTGGTTTTGAGAATCCTGTAATTAAAATGAAGAAATTAATTCTGACAAACGTCACTGCACAAATTCAGTTTCAGCATGTGACCATGGGAAAATAATTTTGTCTTTGTGCAGGAAATGGGAATCAAATACTTTTTCTAAAGGGAGAATGTTTTTGTTTGTGTAACTGCTATAATTGCATACATATTCAATTCCTCAACATCAAAGATCTTAAAGCAATTAGCTTTGTTTTATCACTAAATTACATACACTGAACTACTTGGCTAAGTTGAACCTTTTGCTTTAGGGGTGTCTTTAAAACTGTGGGGATTAAATATTGCAGCTAAGGTTACAAATGGAATCAATTTGCAATATAATTTATGCTGTGGAAATCACTTGCCAATTTTCTCTTGTTCGTATCTCATCTACACAATTATAGGTTACATGTACAAAATGATTAACATGTCAAATGCAGATACTAGCGCACAGAATAGGCAGAAAGCAGCTCTTCTAGTTGAACTTGAACTTGTATGACTGAAATTCAACACTAATTGTCGTAAAAATATTTGGCTTCTGTTGTACTGTTATGAACCCCCCCCTGATGTTGCATGCGAGGGGTATCCCAAAGCCAGAAAGGTAACTTGGAATACCGATTGTTAGTGGTGTATATTTTCAATTTGGAATATTGTGAGAAAAGATATGCAAACTGGGGAGGAACAGTCCAATCGTTTTTGATCAATTAATTAAGAATATTTATTAACTTGAAAGAAAATATACAGCAAGAAAGACTTTAGTACACTACAACAGTGCACTTAGCTACACTAATAGCTGTTCACATGCAGTGTCTCTTGAAATTAACCCTTGTTGCTAATTACCTATGTTTCCTTAACTCTGAGAAGCACCCCTTTTCCCAAACATGATCCAATACTCAAATAAATCCAGCAGAAAGCTGTCTTCAATATTCAGCATTGGGTAACACACTGGCACAGTGATTAGCACTCTGGAAATTTAAGTCTAATCACATTTATAAATCTTATTCCTCCTGTACCTTTTGATGTATGATTTAAAGCACTGTACAAGTCGATGAATCAGATTCCTCGCAGTGCCAGTACACTAATGTTCGAATTAGAATGTGGAAAACTGTACATGACCTCAGATGAGAGAGTGCGTTACTTCACTCATTGTTTATATGGAAATATATAGGGATTGTGCCAGAGGACTGGAGTGGCTAATGTTGTTCCTGTCTTCAAGAAAGGAAATAGGAATGACCCTGGTAATTATAGGCCGTTTAGTCTTCAGTGGTCAGTAAGCTAATGGAATGTTAACTTCCAGGGGATAGGACTTATGACCATTTGGAAAGATGCAGCTTAATTTGGGATAATCAGCATGGTTTCATGAGGGTCAAATTTCCTGCCTGTCAAATTTCCTGCCTGTCAAATTTGATTGAATTCTTTGAGGAGGTAACTAAGCGTGTAGACTAAGGTAAAGCAGTTGATGTCGTAAACATGGATTTTAATAAGTCATTTGGTAAGCTTCCCCATGGTAGGCTCATGAAGAAAGTAAGGAGGTGTGGGATATAAGGAAATTTGGCCGATTGGATAAGTAACTGGCTGGCTCGTAGAAGACAGAGTGGTGGAAGGAAAATTTTCAGACTGGAGGCCACTTACCAGCAGTGTACCACAGGGATCAGTGCTGGGTCCTCTGCTATTTGATTTTTATCAATGACTTGGAGGAGGGGACTAAAGGGTGGGTTAGTAAATTTGCTGATGACTCCAAGATTGGAGTAGTGGATGAAGTGGAGGGCTGTTGTAGGCTGTGAAGAGACATTGATAGGATGCAGAGCTGGGCAGAAAAGCGGAAGATGGAGTTTAACCCATGCAAGGTGATTCATTTTGGTGGAACAAACTTGAATGCGGATTACAGGGTCAACGGCAGAGTTCTAAAGAATGTGGAGGAACAGAAATCTTGGGGTTCATATCCACAGATCTCTGAAGTTGCCACTCAAGTGGATAGAGCCATGAAGAAGGCTTTATAGTGTGTTAGCGTTTATTAACAGGGGGTTTGAGTTTAAGAGCCATGGGGTTATGCAGGACCTTGGTGAGACCACATCTGGAATGTTGTGTTCAGTTCTGGTCACCTCACTATAAGAAGGATGTGGAAAGATTGGAGAGCGTGCAGAGGAGATTTACCAGGATGCTGCCTGGTTTGGAGGGTAGGTCTTGAGGAAAGGTTGAGGGAGCTACAGCTTTTTCTTTAGAGTGGAGGAGGATGAGAGACGACTTAATAGTGGTTTACAAGATGAGGAGGATAGATAGTCTCTGCATGTCCAGTCTATTTGCTCTGGTGGATGTAGCTGTTAGTAGGGGGCATAAGTTTAAGGTTCATGGTGGGAGATTTCAGAGGGATGTCTGAGGTAGATTCTTTACTCAGTGGTTGGGGTGTGGAGTGGACTGCCTGCTGTGATAGTGGAGTCAGACACTTTAGGAACTTTCAAGTGGTTATTGGATAGGCACATGGAGCACACTGAAATGATGGGGAGTGGGATAGCTTGATCTTGAGTTCACTTGTAGCTTGGCACAATATCGAGGGCCAAAGGGCCTGCGTTGTGCTGTACTGTTCTATGAGCAACTGTTTGGAAAATATAGATGTCCAAATATAAATGAGATGCACTGTCAGAAGTCTACAGATGTGCGGGTTAGGTTGATTGACCATGCTAAATTACCCTTTTCTGTCCCGAGATATGTAGGTGAGAGGGATTTGAGGGGCAAATATGTTGTGTTATTGGGATAGGGCCTGGGCAGGATTGTTGTTGGTGCAGACTCGATGAACAGAATGGCCTCCTTCTGCACTGTAGGGTTTCTATGATTCTATTGTCACTTTCTGGACAGGACAAATTCAATTGAAAGTACCAAATACAATAAAATTGTGTACTTGGGTGTATTTTGTTCCTAAACTTTGCAGTTGTAATGTTTTGTTCTGTAACAATCCATGTTATAGCTACCGTGCTACATTAGGGCCATGTTAGGGTGCCACAGTAGCACAGTGGTTAGCACTGCTGCTTCACAGCTCCAGGGACCTGGGTTTGATTCCTGGCTTGGGTCATTGTCTGTGTGGAGTTTGCACTTTCTCCTCATGTCTGTATGGATTTCCTCCAGGTGCTCCGGTTTCCTCCCACAATCCAAAGATGTATGGGTGAGGTTTATTAGCCATGCTAAATTGACCGTAGGTGCATAGGTTAGAGGATTAGTGGGTAAAATATGTACAGATATTGGGTGGGATTGTGGTTGGTGCAGACTTGATGGGCCGAATGGCCTCTTTCTGTACTGTAGGGTTTCTTTCTTTCTTTCTATGTTCTTTTGGACTGATCATATTCTATTCAGTGATGGGATTAGAAAATTAGTTAAGTGCTAATACATTTCTGAATGCAGTTTGTGATGAACTGCATGAACTGTTGCTATAATTTAACAACTCCAATATTGAAGCAGCCCATGCTACTAGGGTCTGAGTAATCTCCAAGTTTGGACAGGCAAATAGCAGAAACAATGACATTCAGGTCCCCCACCGTGGAGTCCTCCATAATAATCTTGGGATTCATGGTTAATGGCAAACACATCAATGATGCAACCCACATAATCAGGACAGATCAGCTCACCAGTCTCTCCAATGCCTGCAATGGTCAAGCTGATGGAATGTTCCAAATGAATGCACCAGCACCAAAATTCAAGTAGTATGGCATAACCTAGAATGGGGCATCTGTTTGCTCCCTGTAGTTAGATCTCGGCCCTCCATCACCAATTCATTGTGGCTGCGATATGTACAGGATGTATTGTAACCATTCACCCATGCTTAGTGACCTCTGCCAATCCTGCACCCCCTTCCAACAGAAGAACAAGCACAGCAACATCAAGGGGATAAAATCATCTCTTGATTTCCTTCCAAGTCGTGCAGCATCCTGACTTTGAAGTGTATCACTGTTCGTTCCTCACTGAGTCAGAATCTTGGAATTCCTGACCCAGTTAAAGAAAAGGTACCATGACCATCTTAGGCATGGATAATAACCACGTCCACGTTGTATTGTATATGTGATTATGATAGTTAACTATGAATCCTGTTTTCCAGTGCAGCTTTTATATTTGAAAGAAATCATAATGGCTTTAAACTTGGTGCATGGTCCAGGATTGTACTGCATCATTAAACCAAAGTAAGATGCACGGCTGGTGTGGAGAGTTCATAGAAACCCTACAGTACGGTAGGAGGCCATTCAGCCCATCGAGTCTGCATTGACCACAATCCCACCTTGGTCCTATCCCCGTAACCTCATGCACTTATCCTAGCTAGTCTCCCTGACACCAAGGGCAATTTAGCATAGCCAGTCCATCTAATCTGCACATCTTTGGGAGAAAACAGAACACCTGGAGGAAATCCATGCAGACATGGGGAGAACATGCAAACTCCACACACAGTGACCTAAGCCAGAATCAAACCTGGGTCCCTGACACTGTGAGGCAGCAGTGCTAACCACTGTGCCAGCGTGCTGCCTGTATACTCCATAGGCTCCAGACAGTGAACTACCCATACCAGCAGTTGGTAAACTGAGCCTGTTCAACACAATAACAGCAAGTGTTAACCTGGACCTTTATTTCTCTGAATCAGATAACAGAAAATAGAGTAAGTTCCTGTCTAGCTGCTTGTGTACTTCAACCAAACACACAAATGGAGTTTTGGTTAGAATAGGATTTTGAATCTAATTCTCCATTACTAAAGGTCAAAGAGGAGTTTTATTGTTGTGAAATCCTAAAGGCTGTTTGATTCTTGCCACCTATTGTGGCTTTGAATCCACAAGTGTTGAATGTTTTTAAAATGTGTACATTTTTGCTCCTTGTCAAACAGGTAGGTGGCTAAGATCCCAATAGTACAACTAAGGTTTAAAATTCAGAGATTATTCCAGGGCAATTCTGGTCATTCTTGCATGTTTTGCCCTCCATAAACTTGATGTCATCCAAAACTCGGCCTCTGTTTGCAACCCACCAAATTCTGGTCACTCTCTAAACCTCCTGTTTGCAGACCTGGTTTGGTCACTTTGTTTTTTAAAAAAATACGAGACCTTAGCCTTGTTTTTGAGTCCCTTCATAGCCTCAATCCTCCCCCTTTCTGTAACCACCAACCCCGACAATCATCTCAGCTATCTGCATACATCTAATTCTTGCCATTTGGGCATCCTGGATTATAGTTGAATGTCTTTGGTACCTAGGCCCTAACCTCTGGAATCCCCTTCCTAAATCTCTGACTGTCTAAAACCTGCCATTTTGACAAAGCTTTGTTCCCCTTTATTGCCTTATTTGACTCTTCAAGCTTGTTCTATAATGCTCCTGTGAAGCATCTTGGGACATTTTACCTATGCTGAAGGTGCTATGTAAATATGTTGTGACTGTGATATAATGTGTTTTGTTTTAATGCATGTTTTGGCATAATGGTTAAGGAATTATCTGCGGGGGTTTGTTTTAACTCTAAAAATTACTTAGTGCCATTTTGGGACTGATTGCAGATTGACATCGAGATTAATGGAGATCCAGTGGATCTGCACATGAAGTTGGGAGATAATGGAGAAGCTTTCTTTGTACAAGAAACAGAGCAAGAAAATGTATGTATCAATTTTAATTTCATTTGTGAATGTTTAATTGAAATATGTGGTGGTGTGTTTGTGCCTTATGACAATTAGCTAAGAAAACTGCTTGCTCATTTATCCAAACCTTTTAAGTTAAATGTTGACCTTAGCCCTCATGGCTGACGATGTTCCATGTACTGCATACTATCTAAATGAAATTCAATTGGAATCCACTTAGTTTCCCATTCTCCCCCCCCCCCCCCCCCCCCCCCGACTTTATTTGCCACAGTATTTAGTGCTGCAGTAAAGAGAAGAAGCATAGATGAAACCACCAGTGTAACAAGTACTGAAAAGGGTGGGGTGGCAAGATATTTGTGGGTGATGGGTATTTGATCGTGATCATGTGCATAGTTAGAAAACGTTGTGGTGTGAGTGTGGGTAATGAGAAAGAAAGCAGATTTAGTAACAAATGAAGAATGCTAAATAATTAGCTCAGTTACCATTGTTTTCAAATTATTTCGATGTCTTGATTTTAGAGCTATAAAGATCATATTTAAATAGAATTTTAATAAATAATTCGGTTCACTGAGGAAAAATGGACTGAGAATTCACTGGGAATCCAGAAAGTGTGTCTGTGGGTAACTTTCAAGAATGTGAAATTCCTGGGCTGCTGCTCCATCATCAAGCACAAACTTGACGGCTTTTTGGAGCTATAGATGACCAGCACTGTCCCAGGTTGGGCAGCCATCATCAATCACACATCTCAGTTGGCATTAGTAGCAGCAGCCAGGTGAAGAAAAGGAATATTGGAGCAGCTCAATACTCTTCCAACATGCCTGAGGAAGCCTGGGAATAACTCCCTGGAAAAAGAGCTGGGTACATGATTTCATCTTGTTCTTGTTGAGTTTCAAGGTGATCAGACCTAACTAAACAATTACACACACATGGATTTCAGAATTAGTTTCTTTTTGCCTTGGTTTCCCCAATACCATTGTGCGTGTTGATTGGTATTATTTTACTTAAATTTTTAAAAAATTCATTTGTGGGACGTGGGCGTCGCTGGCTGGGCAGCATTTATTGCCCTTCCCTCGTTGCCCTTGTTCAGAGGGCAGTTGAGTCAACCACATTGCTGTGCCTCTCGAGTCACCTGTAGGTGATACCAGGTAAGGATGGCAGATTTCCTTCCCTAAACGACGTTAGTGAACCAGATGGGTTTTTCTGACAACAGTTTCATGGTCTTCAGTAAATTCTTAATTCCAGGTTTTTTATATTGAATTCAAATTCCACATCTACCGTGACGTGATTTGAATTTGTGTCCCCACAACATTAGCTGAGTTTCTGGATTCATAGTCTAGTGATAATGCCACTAGGCCATCGTCTCGCTCCCCAGATATAACTGTTGATTGGATAATGAAAGCTGGGATTGTTTCTTCTAGAAGTGGGAATTAGTGCAGAAATTTGAAAAGCTGTGCTGCAAGAATTGTATGAACTTTTTTGTCTGAACCTCCTTCCTAATTTATTTTTGATGTTAAAAGATGTGGCAGAGACGTATTAGTGAGACTGCCACCCAAGTTGTCACTCTTATGTATGCACAGGGAAGAAGCTCTTTTCTGCTCATAATTTTGTTCAGTCAGTGACAAATTTAAGAATCCTGACAAGTTTTGATGCATTCAAGGCCAGTTTCACAGCACATGGGTAGAAGACAGGCTGTTGCGAGTTAGACTACGAATGTATTAGGCAGCCTGTCCAGAGTCATTAGTTTTCTGCCTGCACCCAAAATGAAAGTCACCCTCATTCAGTTTTGTTTCCCACATGTATTTGGTGATCAAACAAAATAAAACAGCTCCTTTTGAGGGGGGGGAGGTGAGGGGAAAAAAACTGGGATTTTTTTTATTGAAAATGTATGTTCCTGGTTTTATGGTCCTGATTAGATCCTTTCAAGATAGAGCAATACTGCCAAATGTAGGTAATATAAAAGATTTTTTTTGCCATTCCATTTTCTTCAGAAAGGAAAAAGTCGCCACAAGCCTATCTAAGGTCCAATCATACCTATTCCATTTTTAAACAAAAATGAATACTGCTGCCATTCAAACTAGTGCTCCTCAATCAGGAAAAATGCCCCCCATTGACTATTTTTTTGAAGGAAATGATGGGGAGCAAGAGATGAAAGCTTTGTTGAACTGGTGTAGTTGAACCGTTCCTTGCATGTTCGGAGACTGATCTGCAGCGATTACACTTGCAGCTGGTTGCTTGGGGCACGTCAATTCTTTCCTTTATTGTCTAAGAAATTGGATTTTAAAAAGCTAACGAGCACAGAGTTGGCTTTCCAGATATCCACTGCTCTTTAAAGAAGGCGCTAAGGCAGGAGGTTACCCTTCTGCTAAAAAGAGTTGCTTCCTTTGTTGAGAACATATGTTTTGAGCAGCAGCCAAGACATGTGCCTTTAATTAGAAGTTTTGAATAGACCTTTGTAAGAAAGTATTCTCGCCATCCTCTTGATATCATTAGCAGATGATTTCTATGGTTTCCTTCATTTTGCCTTTAATGCCCTTTCTAATGGCTTTGGGTCTAACAAATTTGTTCTACTAGAAAACTATGAACTGAAGCAAGATCTTGTACTCTAAAGGTGACTATGCTTCAGGAAAATAACCTTATTAGGATCATACATTGAAATTATGGAGGAGTTTTCACTATCAGTAGTTTTCCATCACTTCAGGAAATTACTAATTCCATTTGCATCAAGACATTTTGTATCTGACCAAACTATTAGTCATTCACAGAAATAAGCAATAATATATAAACATGCATGTGGACAAGTCCGCTCTGTCATGTATTAGGTTATGGCTGATCGGAACTGAGCTACAACAGATCAGCCATGATCTTATTGAATGGCGGGGCAGGCTCGAAGGGCTAGATGGCCTACTCCTGCTCCTATTTCTTATGTTCTTATGTTATGTTCTTATGATAGTAACCTGAAATCTGCATCCCGCCTACCCCCAATACACTATCATCCACTTGTTTGCCAAGCACCTACTCATCTCTGCCTTAAAAATATTCAAAGACACTGTTTCCAGCAACTTTTCAGAGTTCCAAAGAATCATGACTGAGGAAAACAATTTTGCCTCATCTCCATTTTAATCAGACAGCCCCTTAATTGTTGAACAACCCTTAGTTCTTGATTTTTAGAACTTCCTCAAGAAGAAACAGCCTCTCCACATTCACCCTGTCGAAACCCTTCAGGATCTTTTATGTTTCAATCAAGTCACTTCTTTCTTTTGTCTCTAATAGGTACAAACCTAGCCTGTCCAAACTTCCCCAAAAGACAACCCATCCACTCCAAATAATAGTCTAGTAAACCTTGTCTGAGCTGCTTCCAATGTATTTGTATTCTTGAATAAATTGACTAGTGCTATACTCTGTACTCCAGATTGGTCTCACTAGTGTCCTGCACACCTGAAGCATAACCTTCATAGTTTTGTGTTCAATTTCCATCATAGTTATTAGCTATCCTAATTACTTGCTGTAGCTGCACATGAGACTTTTATGTATCATGCTCTAGGACACCCAAATTCCACATCAGAGCTAAGTACCCTCTCGCCATTTGAATGATATGAAAGGGACTATATGTCTAAATAAAAATCGTATCTTCAGTAATGTAGAGTTGGATTTTCCTGCTTCATGACAATGGGATTGGAGGCAGAAGAGTGAGAAACTTGGAAGTTGCTGCATTGGGGCACCTCCCTGACTCATTTCCACCCCATGGGGTATTTCTGTTCCCTGCACAAGAGGGCAGGCAGCCAGTTAGAAGTTATTTTGCTGTCTGCGGAGGCTGCCAACTTGATGTTGAGTTGCCCTTGGATCCTGGATCTGCCTCAGCAGCACCAGCCTCAAATCTTTTTCCACTATCCTTAATAGGGATGCTATCTTAATTAGGAAACCCTCTCTGGGAAGATTGTGTTGCTGGGAGTCTTCCAAGTGTTTTGGGACCTCCATTTGGCCCTGCCTTTAGAATGCCAGGTCATATTGTAAAATCCATTTGTCTGAGCAATCTTTTAATTAAAAATAATTTTAAACATTAGCTCAGTTTAAGTGATTCGCCTCAGAATTGCCAGAATAATTTACAGGAATCTATTCTTTAATCAGCTGTAGGAAGGGCAAGCTCACCTGTGTAGTCAGAAATCTTCCCACATTCTCTTCCACCCCAACCTGCACAAACTCGCTTCCCAGCACTTTCCAGGCAGGTTGCATGTCTGATTCCATTGGTTGTAGGCTCCATTAGAAATATTCAGCCGCAAATAGAATATAACCAAGGCTGCACCCTCTAAAGGTTTGGGACAGCCCCCATGTTCTGAGTGATATGGCCTAATGGTGTTTATTTTGTATTTTTTTTTAAAAAAAGATGGTAGCTGCTTAATACAAGGTGCAGTAAAAGATATTCTTCAGAGGTTGTGTTTAGAATTTTTATTTCTATGGGCTTAAATGCTTGCTTTTAGGATACGCATCTGAATTTGAGCAAATCTAAAATAGACACCAGAATGGAACAAATAGTCTTTAGTTTACAATTGCAATGATTCTACATTTTAAAATGCAACATGCAAACTGCAAAAGAATTTATAGTTAAAAGGTGGTCAGTATTTTCTTTGAACTTGTAACTTTCCCCCTGCGTCTGAACAATATCGTAAAAAAACGATTTGCCACATTCAGTTTTTAAATTAAAAACTTGCAATTTTTTTGGTATGTTTGTAATTTATGCTGCAACGACTTTGCAACTTGTTTCTATGACTAGGAGAAAGTTCCTCCTCACCTGGCTACCTCGCCCATTCCTACAGAAGAAGGGCAGTTCTTCAAAGATACGCAGCTGAATTTGAGCAAATCTAAAATAGACACCGGAATGGAACAGGACTTGGCGAATACAGTTCAGGGCACAACTTCGGAGACCTCAATCTGTACCAACTCAGTAAAGAAGAAAAAACGGAGGAAGAAGAAATTTAAACCAGATGGCAAAAAGGAAGACCGTGCTCCATCAGCTGGCAGTGAAGACATATTTGAAATGGATATGAGTTCTGATGAAGACCAATCGACACATTCTCCCAGGTAAAAACTAACTTCTAGTTTGTAATTCTTATTCCTTGTGCCCTTTACTGAGCTATTTGTGATTCAAAAACTAAGTTTTCTAAAAAAGAAAAATATATCTTGAGGCTAAATATATCTTGAGTCTATTGTAATAGAGTTATGTAGTAGACCTATTTGAATGTCAACCAATTTAGTAATATTTGCAAATAACCTATTTTAGATTTGTCTTTTGTAGAGTTGCACAACTTCAGAGCCAGCAATTGACATTTTTGTAATCTGCTTACTAAATTAAACGATCCTTGTTATTACATTCATTTTCAGTAGTTACTGAATACAAGTCTATTTTTATCATAGTCATCACTATGTATTTACAATTCAATAGAAATAATGAAGTCTACAAGTCACTAAAATGTGTAGTTTGTTGATAGTCCAATCTATTCTTGCAGTCTTTAGTTTCTAAAAATGGAAGGTCACTGATCAGAAAGTTCTATTTTCTTGAGCCATTTGTAATGTAACGGGTCTGATTTTGATGAAAATGTAACTGTGCACTATTCAGACACCATTGTTAGTGTGCAAATTGGTCAGGAACAGATACCTGATGAACTGCAAGTTTCTGGTTGTTTGCATCTTGGCTTCCCCTCATTTTCAGAAAATTACTGCATTAGTGCATGAATTGAGATGCAACTTTGAGTAATTAATAACATAAGGACCTTCTACAATGTGATAATTGCCAGTGACTATAGAGCAACCTTTCATAAAGCAGCAATCAAGTGTTAAATCTCGGTCCTTCAGTTTTTGAATTGTTTTAGGAGACTTTAAAAATTTTTGGAAGAAGACCAGGGAAACCTTTTGATGGAAGCCTGATCTGTGTTTGATTCATTGGTTAGTTGGGTAACACAGTAGCTTCAGAGTTCAGGAAAGTTAAATTATCCAATGATCTTTTGCTCATCGCCTTCCAGTGAGTTCTGGTGGAAAGTGACCTACTTTGGCAGTTGTGATAAGACCAACCTTAACTATGATGGTCTATGTGATATAATAGCCTTCCTGTACTTAGTGTAGACTTGCGTCTTGGTGGCAAGACAAACTACTGGTAGTCACCATATTCTGACTGCACTTAGTTGTCTAGCTGGGTGCTGCAGAAGGACTTGGACAGGTTTGCAGAGTGGGCAAAGAAGTGGCAGATGGGATACAATGTGGAAAAGTGAGGTTATGCACTTTGGAAGGAGGAATGGAGACATAGACTATTTTCTAAATGGGAAAATGCTTAGGAAATCAGAAACACAAAGGGACTTGGGAGCCGGTGTTCAAGATTCTCTATGGTTTACATGCAGGTTCAGTCAACAGTCAGGAAGGCGAATGCATTCATGTCAAGAGGACTAGGATACAAGAGCAGGCATGTCCTGAGGCTACATATGGCTCTGGTCAGATCCCATTTGGAGTATTGTGAGCAGTTTTGGACCCCATATCTAAGGAAGGATGTGCTGGATTTGAAAAGGGTCCAGAGGAGGATCACAAGAATGATCCATGGAATGAAGAGCTTGTCATATGAGAATGGTTGAGGACTTTAGGTCTGTACTCATTGGAGATTAGAAGGATGAGGGAAGATCTTATTGAAACTTGCAGGATACTGCGAGGCCTGTTTAGAGTGTATGTGGAGAGGTTGTTTCCACTTGTAGGAAAAACTAGAACCAGAGGACATAACCTCAGACTAAAGGAACAATCCTTTAAGACAGAGATGAGGAGAAATTTCTTCAGCCAGTGTGGTGAATCTGTGGAACTCTTTGCAGAAGGCTGTTGAGGCAGGTCATTGAGTGTCTTTAAGACATAGGTTCTCAATTAATAAGGGGTCAGGGATTATGGGGAAAAGGCAGGAAAATGGAAATGGAAAAAAAAATCAGCCATGATTGAGTCTGCTCTGCCATTCAATGGGCTGAGTGGCCTAATTCTGCTCCTATGTCTTATGGTCTTATGATTATGGTCTTAAGTCACTGCCTTCTGGAGAACTGGGAATCAAGTATCACCTTCACTTAATTTAAAGCATCTGATATTCTGTGTTTAACGATTCACTTTTTATATGCAAACTTTTGTGACCAGAAGCCATGATGGTGTAAGGGGACGGACCGGTTGATTATGATGCCCGTTTAATGTACTCAATAGTAAAGATTTCGGAATTGTTATTTTCATTCCTTGTTTGTCCCTATTTATTTTGCAATGAATTATTTCTGGATCACTAATCATTTGGTTGCTTTGCTTTGTGTCAGAGATTTAACTTGAGTACTCATTAAGTGCAACTTGAATGGAGCTTTGTGCAAGTGTTTGTTTCCCACCTCCAACTTTGTTTCTTTAGACCTATTGTTTGTTCGAGTGAGAGAGGGAGAAAAAGCGTACTTTCGATACTCAAAAGGACATTACAGTTTTTGTTCCTCGGCGTTTGAATCCAACTCTACAGTATTTTTCAAAATTCATTGTAACATTATAGTCCTCCCAATTGCATTTAGAGGCTTTTTGAAGTTTTAATCTGCCTTTTCAGCACTGTCTGTTGCCAGAATGTTCTTGACGTTGTTGAAAGCAATCATCATGGAAGTCCAGTCATTTAGAAAAATTTGAAGCACTTGCAAATATTTTCAGTCTATTATATAATTGTCACTCTATGAAAGAACGTGCTGATGTTATAAGGGTGAATAAAAAGCATTACACGTTATTGTTTATGCAGGGGGTTGACATACACCTCTTTAAAGGACAATGAGTTGAAAGAATCTGCAGCCTTTTCCCATGAGGTCAATTACCCATTTTCTGATGGTGACTGGTCTCCGATTGGGAGGTATGTAATACGATCTTGTATCAAAGCATGTTATAACTTTCTCCATTGATTGTCCTGTAAAATCTACATTTTAATAAAACATATAATTCATTGGTGGCTCAGACTCTCAAATTGCAGACATTTTCCCTTGTGATATATAGCCTGCAATTGAATTATGTTATCTCAGTCATACTGATCAGTCTAGAACAGATTGGACATTCTGGCTTCCCCAATTCTTGAAATACCAATGCCATGACACCAACAAGTAATGAAATCATAGAATCCCTACAACGCAGAAGGATTGCCGTTGAAAACTGACTCTCTGACAGAGCATCTTACTCTGGCCCTTTCCCTATAACCCTGGACACTAAGGGGTAGGTTAGCATGGCCGGTTACCCTAACCTGCACATCTTTGGACTGTGGAAGGAAACCGGAGCACCTGGAGGCAATCCACACAGGCACGGAGAATGCGCAATCTCCACACAGCCACCCAAGCCCAGAATTGAATCCAGGTCTCTGGAGCTGAGAGACAACCGTGTAATCACTGTCACTGTGCTGCCCATGTATATGTCGTACATCATGCAAGTGTCTGTAATGACTTTGAATTTCATTTGAAACTGACGTGAGCATTGTGATTTCCATGCAGAAGGATTATATTGCTGAGCACAAAGGGTCAGCTTAACTGCTAGGTGCACCAGAAAATCCTAGCATAAACATTTGTTCATGCCGAAATACAGTAGGTTGAGAATCATTTCTCACTTCAAGTCTTCAGGCAATTAGCTTAGAAATGTTTAGAATATTGTATTCACAACTTGTTCATTCATGTTGAATCCCTTGAGCACCTCTGGTTTTTAAAATAGAATTAGTATTTGACAAAGTTCCGATACTGTTTACAAAATAGCTGTATTTTCCAATTGCGGCAATCCGTTTGTGCAGAACTGTGTTCATGAAACTCTCCCATAGATTTGCCACAGTTGCATACTTGGTGCAAACTTTGCTTGCAAGAGTGGATCTGATTTAGCTGAAGCTCATTTTGTTTTTGTCCAGGAAGAAATTTTGAACGACTTTTACATAAATATTTTGGCAATTTTGCAAGTGCTCACTTTAGCTAAGTGGGCAGATACACATCCTGTACTGCACCAAGCCAACAGACCAGGAAAGTTCCAGCTTTGATCCTTGATCTTATCAAGTTGGCAGGTCTCATTCTAAATAGCAGTGGAGTCCTGTAATTGGCTATATTTCTTACTCCTAATTGCTATTCAGGAAGTTCCCATATGATCGTTGTTGGCAGCTGCATTCAAATACTGTTAACTACTTTTGAGTTGCTACTTACATGAGAACATAAGAAATAGGAGCAGGAGTAGGCCATCTAGCCCCTTGAGCCTGCCCCACCATTCAATAAGATCATGGCTGATCTAAGTGGATCAGTTCTACTTACCCACCTGCTCCTCATAATCATAACCCCATAACATTTAAACCCTTCTTTGTGCTCATTTCTGGTGAAGCATTCTGTCATCTTGTTACTGGGCCAGGGGTCTTGATTCTTTCGGCTGCCATTGCAGTAATGTGTGGGTAGGATGACTTGTGTTGGCTTGGGCAAGATCCTAAAAAGCCCACTGTATGTATAAAAAAAATTACCTAAGCTGTAATTTTTAGAAGGAAGATAAAAGGAAAAGTGTTACATTCCAGTTCTATTTTGAGCCATGACTGCAGAAAACCCTTGTGCATAGTCATATTGAGAAAAATATAGATTGCCAACTTAGCCCAAGGCTCTCCAGTGTCAGTGTTTTAGATTCTGTTTAAATTAACTATGGTACAAGACATTTAGAACTGTTACTGTCAGATTTGTTTGCTTGTTCCAAAGTATGATGTATTCCATTGAAAATGCAGTTTCTCTCTCCTTTGTTTTACTTTCATTTAGCATGTCCATTTCCCAGCCCTCTTCTCCTAAAAGTGACTCTGAATTAGTGGTGAAACCATCTGATATGATGATGGAGTCCCACATGCGGTGGGCGTGGGGAGGATTTCCAGAATCAACAAGGGTAATTAATGAATTTAATTGAATTCTTTTGCATTACATTTCCTTCTGGAGTTACATTTTGACATCATTAGAATGAATATTCTTAAATAAAACTTTCAGATATACGTTAGATGGTTAGCATGTTTTCTTATTGAGATATTGCCTTAAATGTAAATGCTAATTTTGACATTTATAAAGCTCTTAAGGGGGGAAAGCATCACTTGTAGAGTCAGAGGTTTACAGCATGGAAACAGGCCCTTTGGTCCAACCTGTCCACGCCGTTCTTTTTTTGAAAACCTCTAAGCTAATCCCAATTGTCTGCATTTGGCCCATATCCCTCTATACCCATCATACCCACGTAACTATCTAAATGCTTTTTAAAAGATAAAATTGTACCCGCCTCTACTACTACTGGCAGTTTGTTCCAGACACTCACCACCCTCTGAAAAAATTGCCCCTCAGGACACTTTTGTATCTCTCTCCTCTCACCTTAAACTTATGCCCTCTAATTTTAGATTCCCCTGTCTTTAGGAAAAGATATTGACTATCTACCTTGTCTATGCCCCTCATTATTTTATAGACCTCTATAAGGTAACTCCCTCAGCCTCCTACGCTCCAGAGGAAAAAGTCCCAGTCTATTCAGCCTCTCATATAACTCAATCTGTCAAGTTCCAGTCACATCCTAGTAACTCTTTTCTGCACCATTTCTAGTTTAATAATATCCTTTCTATAATAGGGTGACCAGAACGGCACACAGTATTCCGAGTGTGGCCGTACCAATGTCTTGTACAACTTTGAGATCCCAACTCCTGTGTTCAGTGTTTTGACTGATGAAACCAAGCATGCTGAATGCCTTCTTCACCGCTCTGACCACCTCTGACTCCACTTTCAAGGAGCTATGAACATGTACCCCTAGATCTCTTTGTTCTGTAACTCTCCCCATCACCCTACTGTTAACTGATTAAGTCCTGCCCAGATTCAGTCTACCAAAATGCATCACCTCGCATTTGTCTAAACTCCATCCGCCATTCATCAGCCCAGTGACTTATTTGATCAAGATCCCATTGCAATTGCAGATCACTGACTGTCCACTATGCCACCAATCTTGGTGTCATCTGCAAACTTACTAACCATGCCCCCTGTGTTCTCATCCAAATCACTAATATAAATGACAAATAACAGTGGGCCCAGCACTGATCCCTGAGGCACACCGCTGGTCACAGGCCTCCAGTTTCAAAAACAACTCTCTACAACCACCCTTTGGCTTCTGTCAAGAAGCCAATTTTGTATCTGTTTAGTTACCTCACCCTGGATCCCATGAGATTTAGCTTTTTGCAACAGCCTACCATGTGGTACCTTGTCAAAGACCTTTCTAAAGTCCATGTAGATAACATCAACTGCACTGCCCTCATCTACCTTCTTGGTTACCCCGTCAAAAAACTCTCTCAAATTTGAGAGATGTGATTTTCCACTCACAAAGCCATGCTGACTGTCCCTAATCAGTTCTTGCATCTCAATGCCCGTAGTTCCTGTTTCTCAAAATACCTTCCAACAATTTACCCACCACAGGTGTGAGGCTCACTGGCCTGTAGTTCCCAGGCTTTTCCTTGCAGCCCTTTTTAAACAAAGGCACAACATTTGCCACTCTCCTATCTTGAGGCATCTTGCCTGTGACTATCAATGATTCAAGTATCTCAGTCAGGGGACCCACAATTTCTTCCCTAGCCTCCCACAACGTGCTGGAGTATACTTCATCAGGTCCTGGGGATTTATCTACCTTGATGTGCTTTAAGACTTCCAGCACCACCACCACTATGCTACCATATGCTAGGAAGTCAGATAAATTAGCAGTTTTCAGAAGGACAGTGGTTTAGAAATAATGGTCATGAAGGCATTTTAATGGTTAAGTTTTTTTTAAAGGTTGAACTGAAGACGCTGGAATTTTTAAATCTTGGTGTTAACTGTACTGACTGTAGAATTGAGATCTTGCAAATAACCTTCAAATTTTAAAGTGCAAGGGAAGTCATTTTCATGATTACTCCTGGTGTGACATACTACTACATACAGAAATAAAATGATAAGGAATAAATGGAAAGAAATATAGGAGGAAAAGGGGTTGTGTTTCTGGAACATGGACAAATTCTAGAATAATGTGTTCTGTAAAGATTGGGCATCACCCCAATAGCATTGAGACCAATACCCTTGCTAGGGAAGCAACTACTGCTTATGGAGACCCATTAAATTAATATGGGAAGGGAGGGTTGAGGAGAAAGAAAAGCAAATGCCAATTTTCTACATAGTGAGCATTGAAGGCAGAAGCAAAGAATTCATGATGAATTTGTACAAGTGAATCATGAGATCACTTAACTTTGAAGTGAAATGAAATATGCTATCACTGGAGAGAAAGGTTAGGAGTGATTTCTTTATGTAGATGAATTGCTTTGTCACAGGATGTAGTTAAGACTGATTATTGCCTTTTCTTGGGGACTAGTTGAATAAATATTTTTAGATTGATTACCAATGTATGTAAATGGTGCAAGGATAGTGTTTCTCATTGATGCATCCTAGCATGTGGTTTTGCACCTTTAGTTTTGGGCATTCAGTAAGTCATGCATAAATTCCTCGGGTCCTTCCAATACTCAGCATCGTTGAATGCAACCCTCCATGCTGCACTATCTTACATGTAATGCAGAATGACATGCGTCATTCTGCATTACATTGAAATCTGTCTGTATTCTTTTCATTTAAGTTTCTTCCATCCAGCTGCATAACCTGCATACTTAAGTTTTCCCTACCACCTGACCAGCCAAGGCTTCCATTTGGATTATTGATGGCAAGGATTGGCCATTGGTACATAACACTGCATCTTTCTTTTCGTTCACTGAAGAGGTTTGATGTGCAACCATTTTTGATTAATTAAATTAAATGTTTCATTCATGCTTTTTGTAAGTCAGCAAAGGTGGAATTGTTTCCTTAACGTACATGAAATTACAGAATCTTTTGGTTTGAACTTAACAGGTTAACAAAAGGGAGAGGCTAGAACAGCCAGAAACCTTCAATATTACGCCATCTGAAAGCACTCACTTCAGAGTCATCCTTAGTTCTGATGCCATGGGTGTGGATGTCAATGCTGGGGAAGTCGAAACTCATCAAGTGCTGAAACCTGAGGCTAGAGCACTTATGAGCATTGGCCAGACAGTTGCTGACAGCGAAGTTGCATCTTCTGAGGAAATTCCCATTGAGACACACTCTCAATCCCCACAGAGTATCCCAGCAACTGGAGCCTCTATAACGTCTCAGATGGACAGCGCTCCTACAGTATCTGAAACACAGACTCCAGCTGTTACAAAATTAGACTCACCGTCAAAGACAAAAGGTAATGGCTTTGCAAACTGGCCCCACTGCTTATTTTGATTCTGTATAGGGGCATGAACAATTACTAATTCAGCTGTAGTACTGATTAGTATTGCTCGTCGAGGGTGAGATATCCAAAAGAAATGTTTTTTTGGAGATTTTCAAAAGTCTAAAACTTTAGTTGATTTCCTTCCGAGTGTTGCTGGAGTCCTGAGGTATCTGTAGAAAAGCAGTGATTAAATTCGACTGAAGCAATGATTATTTATATTGTGGTGTGGACCAGTGCTTTCTGGTGTTAAACACGCCTCAAGGTCTGAATTTTGCCAGGTTTCTGGACTGGGAATCCAGAAGTGAACATAGCGGGATATTGTTCGCAATCTTCCTGGAAGTGGCCAATTAAGAAGTCAGCTCTTGAGTCCTGTCTGATTTAAGGTGAACCAAGAGGATTATAAAAAGATTTAAAGACACCATGCTAGCATCCTGGGTTGGCCACTTCCAGGCAATGGCTGGGCTTTGGTCATCGTGAGGATTCTGTCCACTATAAGGATGATTCTGGCAGTGCCACTCATTTGGATCCAAGTGAAGACTTATTAAGCCTAATTAGTACCCACTGCTGCTGGACAAGAACCTGGCTCCAGTCAGACCCTGCCTCTGGCATGAGATTTTCCTACTTTCACACCTATCTCTGCAGGACTGAGAAGAACAGCCCAAGGTATCCATGTCCACTTTGAAACAAAGTTGTGCTTTTGTAGTTGACTGTCTTGTGTGCTTTCAAAATATAACAAAATTGTGGGATTTGTTTTAAAGGTTTTAAAGTGTGCAAGACTATAGCCAATATTATGTTTAGTTTCAGTTAATCTTGGATAGGTCATTAATAAATGTATGACATGTTCACTCCTCTTTGCATGCCAATGACGCGAATCATATACATAAGAACATAAGAAATAGGAGCAGGAGTAGGCCATCTAGCCCTTCGAGCCTGCCCCGCCATTCAATAAGATCATGGCTGATCTGTCGTGGCTCAGTTCCACTTTCCCGCCCTCTCCCCATAACCCTTAATCCCCTCTCTTATCAAAAACCCATCAACCCGCGTCTTAAAAATATTTAGCGAGGCAGCCTCCACCACTTCAACGGGCAGAGAATTCCAGAGATTCACCACCCTTTGAGTGAAGAAGTTCCTCCTCAACTCCGTTCTAAACCGTCCCCCCTTTATCTTGAGGCTGTGCCCCCTAGTCCTACTATCCTTACTGAGCCGGAAGAGTCTCTCCACCTCTATCCTATCCATCCCATTCATCATCTTATACGTCTCAATGAGATCTCCCCTCACTCTTCTAAACTCTAACGAGTACAAGCCTAGTTTATTCAGCCTCTCCTCATAGCTCAACCCCCTCAACTCCGGTATCAGCCTAGTAAACCTCCTCTGCACTCCCTCCAAGGCCAAAATATCTTTGCGCAGGTGCGGCACCCAAAACTGCACACAGTCCTCCAGCTGCGGCCTCACCAATGCCCTATACAGCCGCAGCAAGACCTCCCTACTTTTATATTCAATCCCCCTCCCTATGAAGGCCAGCATCCCATTTGCCTTCCTGACCACCTGCTGCACCTGCAAGCTGGGTTTTTGCGACTCATGCACAAGGACCCCGAGGTCCCTCTGCACCGTCACCTGCTGCAGTTTTTCGCCACGTAAGTAATAGTCCTTCCTACCATTATTCCTACCAAAGTGGACCACCTCACACTTGCCAACATTTAATTCCATTTGCCATTTCCTGGCCCATTCGCCCAGCCTATCTAGATCCTTCTGCAGACTCTCCACACCCTCTGCACAATTTGCCGTTCCCCCAATCTTGGTGTCATCAGCAAATTTCGACACCCTACACTCGGTTCCCTCCTCCAGATCATCTATATAAATGGTAAAAAGCTGAGGCCCCAGCACCGACCCCTGGGGCACTCCACTAGTCACCATCCGCCAATCCGAGTAGCACCCGTTGACCCCCACTCTCTGCCTCCTATTTGACAACCAATCCTCTATCCACGCTAACACCCTACCCCCAACTCCATGTCCCTCGACCTTCTGCAATAACCTCTTGTGAGGTACTTTGTCAAACGCCTTCTGAAAATCCAGAAAGACCACATCCACCGGCTCTCCTCTATCCACCGCCCTAGACACATCCTCATAGAACTCCAGTAAATTTGTCAGACACGACTTCCCTTTAATGAAACCGTGCTGCGTCTGCTCTATCAAGCAATTCCCTTCGAGATGCCTCGCAATTTCCTCCTTAATGACGGATTCTAACATTTTACCTACCACAGACGTTAAACTAACCGGCCTATAATTCCCCGCCTTTTGCCTGGCACCCTTCTTAAACAATGGCGTAACATTAGCTGTTTTCCGATCTTCCGGCACTTCCCTGGAATCCAGTGACGTCTGGAAAATAACCACCAAGGCATCCACATATACAAGATCTGATCCCTGAGCTTTCAAAATTCTTAGACCTGTGCAGTGGGCAAAAGGGCGTACAGAATTCAGAGATTTATGAATAGAGGTGGGATGAATGGCATCCTTCTGTAGTTATGTTGTGATTAACTATTCCTTACTCCCCTTGCACCAGGAAAGCAAAACATCACAAGGAATTAGGATGTTTACATTATTTAAGAGTCTGGAAAACTGTTGGATTTAACACTTATTATTTCTGTTATTTAGTGTAACATTTTGTATTTGTGTAGGTCTCCATAAACGAAGTCAGCATCAGGGACCAAATGACATTTATTTGGATGATTTGACTGGTTTGAAACCTGAAGTTGCTGCTCGCTACTTAAGGTTTGTGTTTTTGGGTTTTGACAACTTCCAAACTGGTTAAGCAATCCACCCTTTTTTCAAATTATTGAACAATTGCTGGGATTCAGTTTTCTCTTGTGAGCAGAGTGATGAGAGATTCAAGGGTGGAAATGAATCCACCCTTGAATGAATCCATGGTCTGGCTTTTACTCCGTGTCCATGCAAGTCGCTTGTACCTTACTTGTCTGCTGAAAGGAGTTAAATTCCATTGGATCAAGAAGCTCACTAGTCATCAAAGTATCATGTTTGGTTTTATTGTATATTTTCATGCCTAATCTGAAATCTTGCTTCATGTTGGTCAACTACTGTGGTGAACAATCTTCGGAATATCTGTTCTGTTGCCAGTAAAATCAGCAAACAAGTGAATTCACCAAGCAATTATGCAGGGAGGTTACAAAGGGACTTCTGCCCGTATTTCCCTTTGTTCATTTTTATCCTTTTTGTATAGATAATGATTGCTGCTACCTCTTGAGCTGCATGTTATTTAGATGTTACATTTATTTGATGAATCTGATGTCCATGTTCCTTCCTTCCTTGACTTATGACAGTATCATTTTTCTTATTAATGATGGTTTAACAATCCAGTAACTATAAGAGGGGTGACGTGGCTGTTACTGTTCTTCTGATTGCTTCCCCATATTTGTGACTGTTTCTACAATCCCACATTGCAATGTTCCTTGATTAGCATATGTACCACTTTGGACAGAAATGTTTCCAATAAAACACATTAGGGAATGGAGAGAAACAATTAATCCCCAGCATGAAGCAATGGTAAATATAGCCAATTAAAAAGTGACACATTGTTATTGGTTAGGAAAGCTTTGGAAAACATTTGTTGTCTGCCATCTTGATTTTCCCACTAAGGTGAGGACTTGGTACCAACAAAAAGTGAATTCCATAAGGAAGATGTCAGAATGATGGAGATTAGGTAGCAGAGGTACAAAGTTTGAAAGGAGGGAAATTAAGGTGACATGAATGGGATAGCTGGGAGGAGCGACGATGAAAGGCTACGAGATCCGTTAAGAGGGCAAAAATTGGGAAGCCAAATAACGTGCTTGGCTGGAGAACAATAATTGAAATTTCTAAGTAAAAATAGATGTAGGGTGAATTTGGACTAAACAGGTAGCATAGAAAGATAGAAAAACTACAACACGATACAGGCCATTTGGCCCACAAAGTTATGTCGAACATGTCCCTATCTTAGAGATTACTTGGCTTACCTATAACCCTCTAACTTACTAACTTCCATGTACTTACCTAAAAGTTTCTTAAAAGACCCTATCAAATCCACCACCTCCACTGTTGCCAGCAGCCATTCCACGCACCACTGAGTGAAAAACTTACCCCTGACATCTCCTCTGTACCTACGCCCCAGCACCTTAAACCTGTGTCCTCTTGTGGCAACATTTCAGCCCTGGGAAAAAGCCTCTGAATATTCACTCGACCAGTTCCTCTCAACATCTCATACGCCTCTATCAGGTCATCCCTCATCCTTCATCTCTCCAAGGAGAAAAGGCCAAGCTCACTGAACCTATCTTCATAAGGCATGCTTCCCAATCCAGGCAACATCCTTGTAAATCTCCTCTGCACCCATTCTATGGCATCCACTTCCTTCCTGTAATGAAGCGACTAGAACTGAGCACAGTACTCCAAGTGGGTTTGACCAGGGTCCTATATAGCTGCAATGTTATCTCTCGACTCCTAAACTCAATTCCTCGATTGATGAAGGCCAGTACACCATTCGTCGTCTTAACCACAGCTTCAGCCTGCGCAGCTGCTGAGTGTCCTGTGAACTCGGACCCCAAGATCCTTCTGATCTTCCACACTACCAAGAGTCCTACCATTAATTTTATATGCTGTCATCCTATTTGACCTGCCAAAATGAACCACTTCACACTTACCTGGGTTGAAGTCCATCTGCCACTTCTGTGCCCAGACTTGCATTCTATCAATGTCTCGCTGCAACTTCTGACATCCCTCCACACTATCCACAACACCTCCAACCTTTGTGTCATCAGCAAACTTACCAACCCATCCCTCCACTTCCTCATCCAGGTCATTTATAAAAATCACAAAGAATAAGGGTCCCACAACAGATCCCTGGGGCACTCCACTGGTGACTGATATTACAACATGTGGTCTGGCTTTTACTCCAAGCACCATGCTTGTATCTATCTTGTCTGCTCAAAGGTGTTAAATTCCATTGGATCAAGAAGCTCACTAGTCATGAATGCACTCCATGAAACAAGGTTCACATTCAATGGAAGTTCTCTCTTTCAAGTCTCCCAATGCTATTTACAAAATGTCCATTAGTAATGCACTTCCAGCACATTGCATAAAGCTGGAGACCAAGTAAGGAAGGATGGTCATGTAAAGTTAGTGTAGTGTGATTTATTTGGGCCTTGTAGTTACCAGGTTGTCTCAGTCCTGACAGATTTCTCTCTCTGGGTGAGAGATGGATTGGCTGCTTAACTCATCAACTTTTTTGTCAATTTGATCTCAACAATATACTTTACTTCAAAACAATAAGGTTTGTTGATGTGAGCGGTACTGGAAAGGTGATACAATTGCTCGACACTCATTTCCCTGTAAAGATGGTGGGCCCCTTAACCTGCTCAGTTCCTATTGCCCCTATAATGAGTTGGGTGTGGAATTCCAGGATATTAACCTCAGTGATGCATGGCAAGTTACTGGTATAGCCCTTTCCATTAATGCACTGAAAATGACCATCTTTTTTTCTCTGTAGTGAGTTTGACAGCAATTCCAAACGATGGACTGAATCAGACACTCGCTCTGATTCTCAGTCGCCACAGTCGGTGGGAAGTGCAGCAATGGATAGTGGCACGGAATGCCTCTCTGATTCAGCAAATGACCTGCCAGATCTTGTGTTCTCACTCTGTGGAGGCCTCAGTGAAAATACTGAGATTTCCAAAGGTACAATAAATGATGGAAACTGAAGACTTAGAAAAATTGTGGAAAACTTCAGTGCATGTTTTATGTTTTCACTCATTCTTAAATTTAAGAGGAAGGAGATGTCTCTTCGTTGTCCTTCTGCTAACAAGATTAATAGTGTGCCTGCAATAGAAACAAACCATTGGCTTCACTGGTCAATAATGGTGTTTTTGTTTCCTTCCACCCCTCTTCATCTCACTGTCAGCCTAACTTCAGATGACAAGAGTGTGTCTGAGACAGAAGGTGAAAACTGTTCAGCAAATATTTGACCGTGTTTCATTACTGTTGAGGACTGAGCTGAAGGCACAGACTCGGTCGACTCACTTTGATGATCTCAGCCAGGCTGCTGTTGTCCAACACGCTCTTGTGTGACTTGAAAATATCAGCTGCAGCTTTTGTGATTCATGTGTCGATTTCAGTATCAAGTGACAGATTGGTGGTGATTGTAGAGCCTGTGATATGCAAAGCTATCAGCATCCCCCAGTGTCGGTGCTGGTTGATGTAGGTATGACAGCATTCTGGACCATGACATTTGTTGTCCTGGTGCTGATGGTCAAACAAACCACTTTTTTTGGGCTACATTATAATAATTGCTGCTTAAACTGTCACTGATCAGATTTCTCTCCATTTTTTAAATATGGAAATGATAATAGATGAGTAATCCATTAATGGCACCTTCTCCAACTGCCCTGCCCATTCTTCTTTTTCAGATAACAACCCAATTCCCTCTTGAATGCCTCAGCTGAATATGCATTCAGGCAGCATATTCCAGATCCTAGCCACTTGCTGCATGAAAAAACCTCTTCCTCCTGTCACCACTGCTTGCTTTTTGCTAATTATCTTAAATCTGTGCCCTCGTGCACTGAGCCAATCTGAAGGTGAATGTCAGAAACAAAAGGGTGAATTTCATCTGAGTTTTTCACGAACAGCTTGGGATCAGGTTTTGATCCAGAGAAAGGCAGGGCAAGGAAGTAACTTGGATGAAAATGGCATTCACCTGCATCTCTCAAAGGGAGAACAAGAGATAGGTTAACATATTCAAATAGCTCCCTAGTTAATAGGTAGTTAACATCTAAAGGGACAAAAATCATTCAAGTATTGAAATAATTGTTAAATGGTGTCTTGCATTCTTTTGCAGAGAAATTCTTGCAACATGTTGTTACCTATCATGAATTTGCAGAAAATCCTGGGATTATTGATGACCCTAACCTTGTTTTAAGAATTAATAACAGGTAGGGTATTTAGTAATATTGTCTTGTGTTCTCTTTATTGCATGTGTGCTTGTATGAAGGGAATTTATATTTGAACTGAAACCATGTTTTTTGAGCACAATTTATGTACAAGTTGCTGTCTTCTCTTTTATTGTTATCAATTTTGTATACTTCTAATGAAACATACCTTTCACTCTCCAATTTTAAATCATTAAGTTAGAAATTCTGACCAACTAGGCTTTATTTTCAAATCCAACAGTTTGTATTGCCTTGTACAATTTTGAGTTTTTAGCAAAGACATATTCAAGTTTTTTTTAACTATTGAATTGAAGGAATTAAGTAAAAGCACTTGAGGTCCTGGACATTCAGAACACTTGGGAATGGCAGGAAATGCAAACATTTAAAATAGGTGAAAAATGGGCCCAGTCAAATTGCTTAATGTATGTTTAAACATGTCGCATTGAAAATGAGGCATTTCACAATGTATTGTGCTGAATTAAACAGATAGAGCAGTTATATGCAGCTTTTGACTTCTATGGATCCCATACGTATGTATTAATCCACCCCTGAATGGTTCAGTGGGTAAATTCCATATCCATTGCGGTACTGAGGCATAGCATTCAGAAGCATTCCAGTGGTTGACTCTGGTTTGTTAGCTTGTCTGAACTGGAGAGGTGAGGGGGTCACAATCGTCTTGGCATTCCTGGGCTGGCTCGCTGGAGTAGAATATGAACAATTGTATTGCTGGCCGTTGTATTATGGGAAAGATGGGGATTGTATGCCAGCTGGAAATGACGAGGAACCTGGAGTGTTTAAGCATAGCAACAAATGGACTTTTGTTTCTCAGTTATGCCTGTGTATGCCTCTTCTGAAATTCTGTGAATGACATTGAGTTGAACTTTTGAGATGCAGCTTGTTTCTTTAATGTAACCTTTTGATTAGTGAAAGACCCTTCTCAGCTTTATGTCCAGTATCCTTGCTACAGCCAGAATTATGACAATCCCACATGTTTTCTTTTTTGCTGCAGACACACAGTTTAAGTTCTCTTCTTTTTTCTGGAGTTATGTAAAATATCTAATTTTACAGATACTATAACTGGACATTAGCTGCTCCCATGATTCTCAGCATGCAAGCTTTCCAAAAGTGTCTACCTAAGGTAAAGAAAAACACCTTCAATCTTTTTGAGATCACTTCATATTCAATTTGTTGCAAATAAAATTAGAATCTAAATATAATTGGTAATAGTGTTTGAGCAATGAACCATCTGTATTATGAACAGAATTGTGTTTCAAAATCCATTGTATTGGTTGCAACACTAAAATCCTCCACGTGACTCCCTGCAAAGATTTGCAGGAAATAAGGATGTCATGATGCCAGATCCATTGATGACTCTGCATAGAGACAGAAATTCCCTTCTGGATGACTATAAAAGGCCAGTTAAGTCCGGTGTTGGCTGGTGATGATGGCCAAATTTACAAGAAGTTACAATTCAGAAAGAGACCTCTTGGCCAAATGTACTTGCATTTACTCTCTCAATAATCGACTTAATCCTATTTTCCGGCCATTCCCCCTACCATTTTTTTTACTAAATATTTATGCACTTCCCCCTTGAAATATACAATGGATTTGTTGGCAATAGTCTTTCTAATAAGCTATCGTAAGTTCGAACAGCTCCCCAGGCTTTTAAAGTAAATCAGTTTGATTATAAATTTATACCCTTAGATTACCAAGCAGTGAAAATAGTTTATTCCAGTTTACATTATCAAAATTCTTAAGGTCACCTGCAAGAAATTTTGGACATGCAGTAAATGAAATATTGAGGTGGATTGTTTTCATTTGGTGCTCCTGTGCTGATGGCTGTGAAGGCTGATCCTTGAGAGGCAGTTTCTGCCACAAAGTGGCACATAGTAAATTGCTTAGTGACATTGTTTTTGGTGTTGGCATTTGATGCCACCCTGCTGTAGCTACAGATTGTCATGTTAACCTAGAGAAATGTCACCATTTCCTCTTGCCAGCTGTGTATTTGTCAGATGTGATAGTTGATGTTTAGGGCCTTGATGTTGTGTTTTCGAACATGCTTGAAGCAGAGCCCCTGGTGTCTTCTGGTCACCTGACTGCAATGTTCTCACAGGAGGTAGATTATAGAAAGAATAAACTGTGCCGTTGGTTCTTAACCTTTCCACCAGAGGGCACCAATTTAAAGTGGTTAAAAAAAATCAAAGGCATCATGATGAAAACTATTGTGCAGTGAGTGGGTAACATCTGAAATGCACTCCCTGAAAGTGTAATGGAGGCAGGTTCAAAATGGAAGTGGATCTCTAAAGAGAGATTTGCTTTGCCACAGGGGGAATGGAATGGAGGCTACTTGAGCTGCTCTTGTAGAGAGCTGACACAGGTGTGATGGGCCAAATGGTTGCCTCTTGTGCTATAACCATTCTATTATATATTAGCAAGTTAAATAATGCAATGTAAATTACTTCAGCTATCTGCAAAGTATCCAAACTCTCTGAAGAAACTGGAAAATATGATAAGTTAAACAAACCTATGAATGGGAAACATTGTTTTTGTCTAATTTTGTTGTGTCTAATAGATCTCTTGTCATGTTTTTTTAAAAAAACACGTAACTTCTATACCTGTAGGCAACAATTGATGATTGGGTGAAAGTGAAGATGCCAAAGAAGTCTGGCAGGTGGTGGTTTTGGCGCAAGAGGGACAATGTTGTCAAACAGGTATCAGTATTGCTGATTTGTTCCAATATGGATGGAATGGGGTAAATTGGACAGTTTTTATAGTAAGAGGTGTGTTTTTTTCCATCATTGCTCTTGGTGATTACATTGTGGGTTATAACTTCTGAGTTTCCCAAAGTACCCTGAGGATGTGCTCAGGAACCCCTCTGAGTTTCACAGATTGAGTTTGAACAGCAGTTGCCCAGAACCGCATATCCATTTGGCAATTGCCCTGCGCTGGAAACCATTGGAAAATGTGATTGAAT
Source organism: Carcharhinus amblyrhynchos (assembly GCF_965287045.1). Lineage (NCBI taxonomy): Eukaryota > Metazoa > Chordata > Chondrichthyes > Carcharhiniformes > Carcharhinidae > Carcharhinus > Carcharhinus amblyrhynchos. Next base: position 78,861,519 of record NC_137331.1, on the reverse strand, counting down.
TGCAAGCTTCGGGTGGCCTGATGGTTATACCATTAATAAAACCTCTTCTAACTCTGGCTAACTGTTGTAAAGACCCAAACCGAACAACACACCCCCTTCCACCCCAGTGGATTCTTTCTCCCCTTCTCTTTCCCCTTTTCCACTCCCTCCAAAGAAAAACACGGATTCTCCCATACCTGACTCCAAACCCACCTTAACCCCAAGGTTTGATTTTTTTTTTCCTCCCAACCTTCAATTTCCCCCTATCCTCCAATTCCTATTGACTTGGACATTTACTCTCCCTTGGTCTTTTGAGAGATTTTAGGGTTCTAATTAAATGTCTCAGTTGTGCTTGACCTAACAAGATATGAATAACTAGAATGCATGAATCAGTTGAAGTTGTTAAGCAAAATTCTATATAGTACTTAACACAAAGTGACAACGTACAAGGAGTCTGTGTTGCCAGTTCAGGTGATATCTTCCTCTTTTCTGTCTTTGAGCTGCTCCCAGAAGTCACAGTGACATTGTGCCAACAAAGATTCTGATTTTGCAACTTTTATTCCTCCTCCTTTACTTGGGAAAAGTCCAAATTCACCTCATTCTTTGACTTAGGGTGCACCCTATTTCTGCTGTGGGTCACCCCCACCTCTAGTCGTGGATATGACATTAGCCACAGTGACTAGAGACAAGGGAATTAAGGGTTATGGGGCGAAAGTGGGAAAGTGGAACTGATGCACTTCAGATCAGCCATGATCTTATTGAATGGTGGGGCAGGCTCGAAGGGTTAGATGGCCTACTCCTCCTATTTCTTATATTCTTATCATCTTATAAAGACTAAAGACAGACTTTCATCCCTTGCTTCCATTGGCTCCTAGAGTTTACGTTCTGTTGCAAGACCAAATTACATTTCATTTAGATACAATAGTCACAACCAAAGTCATGTTCTTTGTCAACACAAATACTGAAACCATTAACAGAAGTGGTTAAAAACATTTCCTATCATATTATCAGGAAAAATAATAGTTTCTTTCTGGTACAAATCAGTTCAAGTAATGCATGGTTTGCTTAAACATAAGGGGCATGATTTCTCCCCAAAAAGCTAAATGCCCAGCAGGCAGGAATTTGTCCCACCCATTTTTTTTGGATGAGCTTAGTGGAATGAATTCCAGGTGGAAACTGGCAATAAATGCCAAATGACAGGATCAAAACTTTTTAGTAGCCTTCACTGCTGCCAGATGTGGGCAAGAAGGGAAAGAGAGGATTTTTGATAACCTTTCCTGAGCAGATTAAAATGTTGACTGGACTGTGTATGCTCTGTGAATTGTTAAATTGAAGACGCGAACAGCATTTTCTCATTCTATGGTTTCTTGTGATGATCGCTATAATAATGGTTTCTATGTGCTTTTGCACAGCCTGAAACAAAACAAGAGAAATCGAACGAAAACAACAAACCTGATCAAAACTCTTCCACCAGCAGGTAAGTATTAACATTTCATTTTAACTTCTGGTAAAAAATGATTTTAATTAAGCTGCATTAGAGTTTCTTTATATTCAGGCATTCTTGCTTGTGGAGGATTTTTCACGTTTTCCTCACCAGGAGCCACATGGTAGAAACCTCTGCTCCTGTTCTGCAATGTCCATAGGTTGGGAGGAAACTCCTCTCTTTCCTAGAAGGAATACATGTATCAATGTAGTGGAGGGTGAGAGGAAGGAATGTTCTTAAGCTGATTAAAGAAATGCTATTACTTGCCCTATTTACATGAGTACCCTGTGGAGGACATCTTTCCAATTTGCATTTCTAATCGCTTCAAGTTCAGTGGAAGAGTCCATTGAAAATCTATGGACAAGCATAATGAACAGTAGCATTGTTCATATCTACTGTTCTGTCAGTTAAATTAGGTTCTGTTCAATTTTAAAATTGAGCAATTTTACAAATTGAAATGAAAAAAAGTTTCTATTTGTTTACATCAATTAATGTCATATCCATGAGATTTGTGATTCCACTTGAAGTCAGCTCTCATAATAGAATTATGATATTGGATACTCTTATGAAGATTATAAATTCTTGCTTGCTCTTTTCCACCATTTCTGTGAATGTGTTTTTAACCCATTTATCAACATGTTGATTAGATCCAAAGAAGGTGACTCCTCGAGTGATGAAGATTCAACTAACTTAAGTGGACCAATTACTAGTGATCTTAGTATGTCAGAGAGCACAAATCAGGGATGTTCCATCTCTTACAAGAAGTCTCTGCGATTGTCCTCGGAACAAATTGTAGGTATTTTTCTCATTATATGTTGGCCTGTTTTAGTTAATTAGAAATGTGCTGGTGCGCTATTATGTTTTACCCACTGGTGTTGGATAGTCAGAACTACATTGATCTTTTCCTCTTTCATTCAATGCAGAGAGTCTGCCTCTAGAAAGGATTGAGTGGTTAGTTGCTATTCTGAGACATTTGTGCTTGTGCATGTACTGAATTGCAATAATAATTGTCAGATAAGCTCAATGTAACTGAAATGGATTGTTGTCAGTATGTTTACTTTCAGAAACAGACCCTACAAAATCCTTGTTGGAATATGATTGCAAAGCAAATTTTTCGTCTTTTGAATAGACCAACAACTGAACAGACATAAAATAGCATTTACTTCCCTGGAGATTTTCTATCAAAGCTCGTGCAAATATGAGGGTTTTGCATTCAAATTCAAGTAACCTTTTCCATTACACCAGCCGCCGTTTTCCAATCCTTTCTTGATGCAGTCATGATGTCAGAGGACTAATGTTGTACCTTTTTGAGGATAGACTGAGTAGTTAAAGGCCAGTCAACCTAACCTCAATAGTGGGCAAGTTTTTGGAGCAAAGCAAATTCTGAAGAACAGTGTTCATTTACAAAGGCAAATATCAATCGTTGAAAGTTAGCATTCTTTTGTCAAGAAAAAGTGGTGTCTGACTTGTTTGAATTTTTCTGAGGAGGTTAGTATCGCTGCCTCTCAGCGCCAGGGACCCAGGTTCAATTCCAGTCTCGGGTGACTCTGTGGAGTTTGCATGTTCTTCCTACATCTGTGTGTTTCCTCTGGGTACTTCTGTTTCCTCCCATAGTTAAAGGATGTGCAGGTTAGGTGGGTTGGCAATGTAAATTTTCCCCTTATTTTTCAAAAGTGTGGGGGTTAAGTGGATTAGCCATGGTAAATGCCTAGGGTTACAATATAAGGCAGAGGAAAGGGCCTGAATGGGATGTGCTTTTGGAGAATTGGTGCAGATTTGATGGACTGGATGACCTCTTTCTGACTGGGCTTCTCTGGTTCTATGTCTTATCGGAGCTGAGATGGCAACAGAAGTGCAGCAATTGACCTTGGATGTGAGTTGAATAATAAATCAACTTAGAATTCTGATTCCTATCCTGTCATCTGTTGTTGATATGGATATTGGTCATGGGGCACCTTTGGGCATCTGCGGAATGGACATTACAGGAGTATGGCTGTTATCAGTGTAACCCTGCTCCAGGATGTCATGTCAGGAGGATTGACTTAAAAAAAAACTTGAGGTATGTTATTTATGCAGAACAGTCTTGTTTTTTGTTTTAAATACTGTTGTGTTTGCATTCCCTAGGCCAGCCTTAAATTGAAAGAAGGGCCAAATGATGTGGTATTTAGTATAACGACTCAGTATCAAGGTACCTGTCGCTGTGAAGGAACCATATACCTCTGGAACTGGGATGATAAAGTCATCATATCAGATATCGATGGAACAATAACCAAGTAGGTTTTGTAGATGGAAGCACCTGTATTTTAACAGCACTTTATTTTTATTGGGTGCATACATGGAACATCATATACAAGATAATAGTTTTTAAAAAAAGTTGCTTGAATGCAAAGATCTCTCTAATCCTTGTAATTTATGTGGGCTTTGCTCCTGTTTATGAATAAAACAACATCATATACAATGTAGCTGGTTGCATAATATAATTTAAAAGAAATATATAATATACCATCAGTCCAGAACTTTGTCCAATATGACTTCAGCCTCCAATCCAGTTTACTGGATTTTATCTGGTTTTATCTTTTGTCAGAATATGCACATGTTTTTGAATTAATGAATTTCCTGTATTGGTGGACTGTTTTAACACGTGCAGTTGGAAATGTTTTTGGTTTCCTGCACTTCCTCTTGTTAATTTGCTTTTTGAGCTATATTTTTCATTTTTATATAGCTTGACTGTGCTCTGTGGTCATCATTAACCCTACCCCTTGAACGTTGTACAATCTAGTTGCTCTTTTGTTCTGTTTCATTGTCTTTTTTCAGTATCCATGCCCCCAGAATGTTTCTATTACGACACTGAACAGCTTCTCGTAGTGATGTTTATAAGTTTCCACTCAACAGAACCAAGATTTTTCAAAAGGTCATCTGCTTTATAGCTCTGTTCTTCTCCTTGTCGTTGCTGTTTGTATCTGTTCTGAAAATTGTGTGCGCGCGCGCAGTGTTGTTAAATTTGATTTAATTCCTGCTCTCCTCTTTGGCATTATGGGGTTGCTGCAAATCTGTGGGTCTTTGAACCCTAGCAAGTGCTGGGATTCTTCTGACAGAAACATCTCTCAGGGCCTCAAAGAGATTCCACAATTTTTGGTAATTCATCTGAGTGCTCACCATGGATACATCTCTAGCACCTAACAAATCAGTGAAGGTGGAATAATTAGCATTGATCACTAGTGTATTCTCCCTTGTTTACCAGACCAGGGTATCTGAGAGTGCCTTGCATCCTGTGGCTCGTATTCATTCCTCTGCTCATTTAATGCACCATCTAGTTGGTGAGTCACAAACCAAGGCTTCATAAGACCAACAGCTTGGGTGTTTTTTTTTTATTACACCTCCCCCCAAGTGTGATGCCTTCAATTGAAGAGACTGTGTACTCCTTTACTGGATAAACAGGCATCTTTCAAGTTGTTGTAGATTTCTTAACTTACAAACTAAGAAATCTACACTCACCAGATACTGTCATCGTAGGTTGGAATTTCCATGTCTGTACAACAGTATGATGAAAGGATCTGCATAGGGCAGTCAGTGTTGTGTGCCAGCTACACACACAGCTTCCCATCACCAGTGATTTTAGTAGGAATTTTGACAGCCCTGAGGGTAGCTGGTTCCTCCAATATCCTCTGACAGATCTTACCTCTCTCTCTACATCTGCTTCTCCTTTTGCCCCACACATTTTCCTTGTGGCTGGGTCCTGAACCTAGTACTTGCTCCAGAGAAAACACTTCCATTGGACTCATAGGAATGCATTGCATAGCATTACAAAGTATATCAGTTAATCAATGATATTGTTGAACTGCCTACTTTACCACAGTCTGATATCTTAATGGTTAAGTGTGTTACTTGCAGTGTTACAGTTTGTATCTTACCTCATTTAATATTACTTGTGATGGGCCTATTTAAAACTTAAAATAATGCATGAATCTATTTACAACTTTAGACCTTAGTTGTTTTAGATAATTTGTGATGTTTGTGTTTTTGTAGGTCTGACGCCTTAGGGCAGATTCTTCCTCAGCTCGGCAAGGACTGGACCCACCCGGGGATCGCCAAACTTTATCATAAGATTCACGAGTATGTCTGGCAATTGTAACTTAGCTAAGAGTTTGTAAAAGGGTTGAATTGATTTTTATTTTATTTCCCTTCACCTTTGCAAGTCACTTTACTCCTTAGTGAGAAATTGCTCCATGGCATTGACTGCCCTGAAATTCTCCTCCCCAGTGATCTTTATTTATTTAAGTCTTGACTGCTTACCCACTTGGAAAGCAAAGCTAAATGTGATCTCGCCTGGCATCCAGAAATGCAAACTTTCAGAAGTGGTGCTGGACAATGATCAAATGGGTAGCTTGGCAGACTTTCTCTTGCTCTCTCTCTTTTTGTGTGGCCTAATAAATATAGCATTGACCATGGACTAAATTTCTCATCTGTATGATTCAACTATTGCCTGGATAAGCTAGTTAAATGATTCAAAAGTATTAAAAGTATTTATTGTGGCTATTGAAGAGTAATGGCATTTCTGGCCCTCAACGTTCCTGAGAGCTATGCTGATATCTATAACAAATGCAGAGATCTGTTGTATACCAAATCATTATGCTTCTATATTTTAACATCATATTTTGAAATATAGCTGGTCCTAATTTTGTTTGCTGTAACAGATGGGTGAATGGAAATCTAAGTTATTTGATAACATCAGTATCCCTTCCATATTCGCTTGCAATTATACTCTGATTGTAAAACAAATAGAAACCACTTAAACTGCAAGCTTTCAGTCTATTATTTCCAATGAACAGATCGCTTTGGCTGCCATCTGGTTGAGATTCAGGAAACATGCCATTATTCATTTGGTTTTGTTAAATCGTTGAGGACAATTTTAATTTGTTTTCTATGCTTGATTGCTTTGACGAGTTGGAGTTGCACCTCTGGCAGCAAGCATAGCAGCCTTAAAGCTATGGTGGAAAGTGTGGCTTATTCATGACTAAATGTTGGACAAGCAATCTGATAGTAAGGAGCAGTACAGGTGTAAAGAAAAATGGCAGAGTAGTATTGTCAGCATACATGTGGAATGTGACCCCATGTCTGTACATAATGTCTCTGGGACAGCAGATAAAGGAGAGGGAGCTAAGGATGATTCACAAGGGACTCTGGTTGTAATGGATGAGAAGAGAAAGCATTGCTGGAGATTGAGGTTCAGATGGAAATGAATGGCACTAAGCTGAAGCAGTTTCCCGATCTGGACTACAGAGGAAAGCCATTTGAATGAGATGGTGTTGGCATGTGAATGATTATAAACAGGACATTCTTGTTTTCAAATTCCACCATTGCCTTCCCTCTCCCTGTCTGTCATCTCTTCAAACCTAAGACTTTTCATTTGTGTTTCTTCAGTTCAGATCTATTGAGCATCCACAATTTTAATTGATTCTTCATTGGACAGTCATGCCATCAGCTGTCAAGTCTTTAAGCTCTGGAATTCTTTCTCTGAATCTGTCTCCTTCCTCCTTTTACTAGCCCTCCTCAAATAATACCTGATTGGTAATCTGTTCTAATACCTCCTTGTGTGGCTTGGTATCACATTTTGTTGAATAACTTTCCTACGAAAGCCTTTGGAATGTGTTAAGCGGACTGTATAAATAATAATAAAGAAGACATGCAAAAATATCTGCAGTTCCAAGAAATTCAGTGTTTGTTGAATTGAACCCAAATCCATTTGCCAATTAAATGCAAACTCTTTTTCCTAGACCACTTGTCAAGGAAGCAATCGGGTTTTCAAAACTGAATATGTTTGGATGCGGGTTTTTGATCATTTATATATTAAAACATGGATTGTTATTGCATTGCAAAGTATAGAATTTTGGCACATTTTAACATTGTCTATTTTTGGTGAGCCAATCATTTAGCAGAGTCAGTGATGGTGGTGTGAATAGCAAAGTCAATAACATATGCTGTATAACTACAAGATCAAACAATATTAATATTTTATTTGTCTGTAACAAAACTGACATTTCTTATGGTAGCAACGTCACAGGATATTTCCCAAAGGACAGCCCTTGATTTTCCAGAAGGGAGCAAAAATAAGTTTAAAAATAACTATTTCAAGACTTGTTTTGCATAAATCATCTGGTTGCTCCCTTTAACTAGGAGATGTTGTTTGTCTTGAGCATAGTGCTGCCCCCCCCCCCCCCCCCCCCCCCCCCCCCGCCACTGCTTTGCATTTTCTACCTGCTTTTCCAGAAGATGTGAAGAACTGTAGCTCCAGTAGCATGGCCACACTTCATATGATGGCCAAAGCAGTTGGGAAAAGCCAAAACTCCAGTTTCCTCTAGATATCATTTGGGAACAAAGTGTGTAAATAAAACATTAGATAATGAATAACCTTTGCTGCATAGGAGACTTAGAAAAGGATCCAGAGGGGCAATTATTTCAGTGGTGAATGTCTGGAACAAACTGCCAGAGCTAGTAGTAGAAGCGGGTACAATTTTTGTATTTTAAAAAGCGTTTGGACAGTTACATGGGTAAGATGGGTTTAGAGGGACATGGGTAATTGGGACTAGCTTAGTGGCTTTTGGAAAAAAAGGACAGCATGGACTAGTTGGGCTGAAGGGCATGTTTCCATGCTGTAAACCTCCTGACTCTATAACTAACTGTGAGATTTACAGGTGGTGTAAACATAGTCCAAAGATATATGTTAATTATATACCATGTGGTGATGCTTATTGTTCTCTGCTGTTTGCTTAAAGGAATGGCTATAAATTTCTCTACTGTTCGGCACGTGCCATTGGTATGGCAAACATGACCAGAGGGTATTTGCACTGGGTGAATGACAAAGGAACTATCCTTCCTAGAGGACCCTTGCTACTAGCTCCGAGCAGCCTTTTTTCAGCATTGCATAGGTATGTGACAGCATCTTAAATAAGGAAATATTTTTACAGATGAATGACAAAAGGTTATTTCATTAGCTGTTTAAAATGATAGCATTTTGATGCTGGTTAGAATGATGCCATTGAAATGTAGGCTGCATCTCCCTGATTGCCAGCAAGTCCCACTGCCAGGGCTGAAGGTGAGTAGCAACTCGGCGTTGGCAAATGGCAGATCCCAAGGTGGTATGTTTCTGTTGGCGCTCAATTAACAATGAAAAATTACACCCATACTAAGAGCAGTTGGCCCAATTAGAGGGCCAACAACTCAGTTGTCTCACTGGTGGCCGTTGCTGAGTGCAGGGCACCTCAGTGGCATTGCACCAAGAAGCCCAGGTTGAGGTAGATTGTAGGATGCTGGGGCCAGGCTCCTCTGTGGGTAATGGAGTATTTGTAAAGGTAACCCCTTCCTCATCCCAACCCCAAGACCCACTGGGTGGTCACCATCACTAGGTGAGTTTACTTGATATGTACAGGAGGAGGTAAAAGTGGCCTTAACGAGTGTCCCGAGGGTGTCTGTTGAGGTGTTGTCCAATATTGAGTGTTCTCCATAGACATACACCACCTCCCAAGTTCAGAGAGCTTTGTTGAGCGTTTAGCACCCCAGTTGTTTTCACTGAAGTTTAACCAGGCAAAACAATGTAGCTTTGCAACAGAGTACTGGAAACTTTCAGATGTCCAGCTACTTCCACGTACTGAGGCATTGGTTTTGAAAGTGATAAGAGATCTTGGCTAAACAGGAAGCATACTGGCTGCCCACTGTTAGGCTGATCAGACATCATAGAAACATCTAAAATAGGAGCACGGGTTGATCATTTGGCCCTTGAAGCCTGTTCCACCATGCAATATTATCATTGATCCTCTCTCAACGTCATACTCTTGCAATTTCCCCTTACCTTTTGACACCAAAAAGAACATCAGCATTGCCCTACAATACCAAAGAACATCAGCATTGCCCTACAATACCAAAGAACTGTTAGCTGGTTTAGATGTTGGATTACTGAGTCTGCCACAGTGGGTCTGAATTTCTGTTCCAAACGTGATCATTGGGGAGCTGCCCTCACCACAAAGGTACTTCTGTGGATAACCACTAAGTGGTATTTAATTTTGTTCTATATAATGCTACTGGGATGTTTCATTATGTTAAAGACTACATGCACTGTTGCTGTATATATGTAGCCTTTTTAAAAAATGGAGTTAAGATTGCATTTATTTAGAATGCAGGGATAATTTTGAATTAACTTTACCAAGTTTTAAAAATCAATTTAAATAAATAACATTTTCACTGTTACGGGCAGCTGGAGTTTAATCTGTCTAATGGCAGAATTCCAGACCATAACCATTGCTAATCATTTGAGCAGTACATCTTTTTCATAGGTAGGAGCAACAGACCAATATCTATCTGTCTTGTTTATTTTGCTAGCAATGGCAAGAATGAGAGCTACATTCAGAGACTAGGAAAGATTGCTGGTAGATACTGTGTACAATGGGAAATTGTTTAGCAACATGTACTTAATGATGCATTATTGAATAGTCTACATTTTGGTTAAAACAGTGTGCTATGTGGCAGTGTTTTAGTCTGACACTATACCTGTCTGGTTGCAGGGAGGTAATAGAGAAGAAACCAGAAAAATTTAAGATTGAATGTTTGAATGACATCAAAAATTTATTTACTATTTACAACCAGCCTTTCTACGCTGCTTTTGGGAACCGACCGAATGTAAGTAGCTAGCAAACCTGACTCTTTAATATTTATTACTCTAGAGATTGAATGTCATGTCATAGACAGGAGGGGGTTTAACTTAAACAGCCATGATTTTTGCTCTCGCCAGCCATCGTCAAACAAATGTTTTGATTTTGATTCGCTCCCCCCCGCCCCCCCAAATAAGTGATGTGTTTCCTCATCGCTCAAATTTAGTATGATCCAATCTCTCTTAATAACTCCACCACAAACTCCTCATAGGATGAGCTACAAATTATATATTTTATATGCACACAAATGTGTGAGAAGATAGGAATATGGACCTCCCTTTCATCTGTATAGTGAAAAAGTAAAGACTACAGAAAAAAATTGTTTCATGTGTCTAAAGACCAGAATCAAAGTCCAAAAATATGTTCCTTCACAGTGGTTGGCAGGTTGAAAACCAATGCTGGATAATTCATTTTTCCAGTAAAGTTGGCTTCCATGATGAGATAAGCACGCAGAGATTAATTCATCTTGTAGGCGGTGGTTCATAAATTCCAGGAGTAACACTAAATGAGGCCAGGCATTCAGTTCTGAGTAAAGCCCCTTTTCTGTTTGGTAGATGGAAAATTGCAGAATGTGCTTTGCAGTTCCGCAAGGCAAGGTTACAGATTCCACTGGCAAGGAGAGTCATGTCACATGACTTGCACTTCCACTTTGGTTTTGACAAAGGGTGTATAATACATACAAAGGATGTATACTCCCTTGGCCTGGGTTCCTGAGATTGTTAATATTTTAAAGTTTAACTACAAATTGAGTCCTTTGTCCTAGCAGATGAATCAGCTCTGGTTGGCCAGGCCTGGTTTATGAAATCCAGATGGCCTTTGAATAATTCCCTTTGAATTTGGTCTCTGCAGCCCACAGGAATCATTAACATTTGTTTTGAGATAATGAGATGAGAGTTACTGGAATATTGCCAAATAGCCCTTTTGTTCAGGATCCCAGATTGCCATAGCATTACCTGCTCTTTTTAAAAAAAAAATTTCTAGTTTTAAAATTTTAGAAATTATCCATGAGGGTATAAGTACTGAGAGGTTTTAGCCTCGTTACATTAGCCTATTATATTTGAACTGCTTCAAAAAATGTACAGTTGTTAAAAATTGAAGTAAAAATGTGTTATTGCCCTCCAGACTTGTAATTGATAGTGCTTAGTAAATTTTGTCTTGAATGAAAAATATTGTGCAGGACAAAATTTAATGCCTTTTTTGACTTTCAACTTGCTTTTTCAGGATGTTTGTGCCTATCAACAAGTAGGAGTTCCAGATTACAGAATTTTTACAGTAAATCCGAAAGGTGAACTGATACAGGAGCAAATCAAGGGCAATAAATCTTCGTGAGTATTTTGATTAATGGAATTCCTGAGTTACTCCCATAGTGTGGATCATCTTTTGATCCAAGCACAAGAGAAATTCCAATTTGGAAAATAATGATTTGCAACTTGATTTATTGTCAAATGTATCAGTATACACTGAAAAATATTGTTTCTTGCATGCTGTACAGACAAAGCATACTGTACATAAGGAAAAGAGAGGGTGCAAAATGAAGTATTAGTCATAGCTAAGGTATCGAGAAAGATCAACTTAATGAGGTAGGTCCAATCAAAAGTCTGATGGCAGCAGGGAAGAAGCTGTTCTTGAGTTGGTTGGGACGTGACTTCAGATCTTTGTATCCTTTTTCCCAATGGAAGAAGTTGGAAGATAATATGCCCAGGGTACATGAGGTCCTTGATTATGTTGGCTGCTTTTTAGAGACAGTAGGAAATGTAGATAGAGTCAATAGTTGGAAGACTGGTTTGCGTCGTGGACTAGGCTTTGTTCACAACCTTCAGTTCATTTGGATCTTGGACAAAGCATGAGCCATACCAAGCTGTGATGCAACCAGAAAGAATGCTTTCTGTGATGCATCTGTAAAAGTTGTTGAGTTGTAGTGGACATCCCAAGTTTCCTTAGTCTTCTAAGAAAGTAAATGCATTGGTGGAGTTTCTTAACTATAGTGTTGGCATTGATGGACCAGGGCAGGTTGTTGGTGATCTGGACATCTAGAACCTTGAAGCTGTTGACCATTTCCACTTCATCCCCATTAATGTAGACAGGGACATGTCCTCCACTATGCTTCCTGAAATCAATAACTATCTCCTTTGTTTTGCTGACGTTGATTGCCATCATTGCATTTCTGAAGCTTACAATATTGAAGTTCCTTATGTATAGAATTATCCAATTGTAACATTGAAATAATGACTGTGACTAACCTTGCTAATGTAACTTTAGGGAGGATTGTATGTATTATTTGCATCTTGCAGTCATAACTCCCATGTCTATTCTATTTGTTTTGCTCATGTTTTAGCTCCCCACCCTCCTGTGATTCTACATCACTGCATATTAAAAATAACCCTAAATTTGTGTGAGCTGCGTATGCCAAATCTCCACAGCCCCCAATGCCTACACTTGCAAAACAATTTTTCCATTGGGCATATATCTTGTGTGCAATTGCTTTGTCCTTTGCTGCAGTGATGCACTTCAATTCTTGCTGCCTTGCAGATTGATGCTCCAATGTAACCCCCACAATGTTTAAATCCCACATCTCCTCCTTTTTCACAAATGTTCTGTTCATTTGTTAACTGTCTCAAATACAGGCATATAATATGTTGGGTAGCAAGAAAGATTTGTTTATTGATTACCTTTCATAACGAATGCATGTCCCAAACTACTGTACAGTTAATTATTTTTTGAATTTTAATCACCATTGTAGTATAAAAGTGACAAATTGCATATAGGAAGCTCCACAAACATAATTGTGTTCATGACTGAAACTGGCAACCTTGTCCTTTTGATGAAGGAAAAGATATTGGTCACGACAATGGTGATAACTCCCCTGCATTTTGATCTTCCACACTCACCTGAGGACAAGTGGGGCCTCAAATTAATCTTTCACTTGAAAGATGGCACATTCAACATTGCAGCTAGGCTGGAATGCCAGCCTAGATTGTGTGCAAGTCTTATGGGTTGAAATGATGTGAGTTGGTAACTGTGATTAGAGCGATTTGCTCACATGGAGGGAGAGTACTGATGTAAGCTGAGCCAAATGGCCTATTTCAGTGTTGGAATTTTTCAGTACTATGCAACACCTCACTTTCTAAAGCCACTTAATTTGCTTCTTTGTTGTGCTTAGTTCATTGCAAACTCAAGAACCCTGCCTCCTATGAAATACTTTCATTGTGTAGATGAGGATAAGAGATCATTGTTATTTCACACGTGAAAATATGGAAGTTGTTAAAATGAGACTCTCCCAATTACTGTGCTGTAACAATCCTCATCAATAGACTCGGCACTGAAATCAATTCAGTGGCATGAAGTTAGGATCCTTGCTGCTAGTTTCCTACCAAAATCCTGAACATGTTAGCACTAGTGAATTCTGGTGTAAGTGAATGAGTAATGTCTTCATAATTATCAAGCAACCCTTCTGGCCCTTGCAAGTTTAATGTTTCATTACTTTGAAAGTTAGCGTATGTTGAAGATTTTTAAATAAAAATTTCTCTTCTCTTGATTCTTTTTCTTCCTCAGCCTTTATTTTGCTTTATATATATCATGATTTAGACTTGCATGTTACAGCAAGCATTCTGCACTCTGGTTGAAGAGCCTCGCTGTTTCTTGTTCTGATTGCACACGATGCCAGTGCTCTGTGGTGTGCCGTTCTGGATCGGACACCAGACTATGAAACTTTGTGGGCAATTCTGCTTTCTCTGTCTTCCCCCATTTGAGCGAGTTTTCCACATAGACGGTGAAGGATTCCTTCACATTTGGGCAGTGCTGTTGGAACACACCGAAGCGCTATTCTGGCACCTGGGCCACAACTGCCTCGTGCTTCAGGCCCCAAAACTTGCCTCCATACTTAGGCTGATTTCTCTGTAGCTTGTTGCTGATAGGAGTAAACCAGCCTGTGATGGGATCTGAGCAGCTTTACAGCATTTTGAAATACCCGTCAGTTGAATGTCCAGGTTCAACGGGCCACATCGAGTTTATAAGTCTGCTTCAAATTGAAGGTGCCAGAGCAGTGCTTTGGTGTACTTGGGCAGAACTGCCCAAATGCGAAGGAATCCTTCACCGTTTGTGTGGAAAATTTGCTCAAATCTGTATGTAACAATGCGTCCAACTATTTGGCTGATTCATGTTGTGCATAGCTGGCCATAGGTAAAATTGGGGGTGGGGTGGTTAAAGGGGCATCACATACATCCATGTGGATGCAGTGAACAGCGAGGACAAAACCTTTTACATCTATCACGCAGCAGCTCATTGCTCTTGCAGAAGTCGAGTAAGTGATTTTTTTACCCTTACTTTGGAGCAGGGCTGTCTGGCCAGTAATACTCTGTTCACCTGCTAAAAGCAGTGCTCCAACAGATCCATTTAAAATCTCTGGTTCCCTTGTAAAACTTCACATAAAATCAATTAGAAATACAATGCAAAGTCTCACCATATGTACATTCTGTAAGTGTAACTATGTATTTTTGTCTAATTCTATCATTGGCTGAGTGTTTTGAATCCAGTAATTTTACATAAGCTATCCTTTTTAACATTGTTTTCATTGTGTGCTGCTGTGTTTTAAATCTACTTCTTTTTATATTTATTCCAAAGTGCATCCTTACTGCTGTCCTATTTGGTACTTTGACATATTGCTTTTCCTCAATACTTGCTTCCCCTACCTTTTTCTCCAAGATTTCATTCTGCAAACTATTCGCTTCCTACAAATTCCCATTGAGTATCTAACAATACAAAATGTTTGCCCTCCCCTCAGCTGCCTTTTGTCTTCTACTTGCTACCCACTCTTCTGAATTCATTGCATCCATTATTCTATGAACATTACCAATGGAATGTTCTAAAGTTACAAAGTGCTCTCAATACCAGCTATTTCTATCTTTCCTACAATGTCATCCCAAAAACTCCTTAATCCAGTCTTTCAGGTACTGTCTACGGTACTACCTACCCCTCTATTATTCACCTACACTCCATTACTTAGTACTGTACCCAACTGCCTTTATTTTCCCCAAAATTTTGAATACTCACACACCAAATAATTCCATTCTTCCTAACATTCCTCTCCTGAGGAGCTGCTCCACTACAATTTCTTCACTTTCTGCTTAAAACAAATTCCCTGGTCCCTTTCTCTTGGGTTTTTTCTGGCATCAGACTAAATCCCAAGTATCCTAATTTACACACCAAATCTGTCTTGTGATTCCTCAGAGGTGGCACTGCCTTTTTCAGTCGCTTTCTGAAGAATACTGGCAGAGGCTGGATATACATAAGGTAGTGGTGGTTGGTAAGTCACGCAATCAAAAAGCAGGACAAGAGGCAGGAAAATCCTCAGATTTCACAGCGGACAGATGCATAGCAAACTGTTATTGAACTAAAACCATAAATTCAGTGTTTTGTTTATACTGATGGATTGTGCTGATCTGATCCTGACTGGGGCAGTAAGTCTGCCTTGTGCCTTGGGCTCAAAGTTAAATATTTAACCACGATAGATGCTTCTAATTATTTATCCTGTGACTTTTCAAATCCCTTATTGGGACATGCCCATCACTGGCTAGCCCCTTAACTTTCAGTTGTCCTAGAGAAGGTGATAGGTCTCCAGACAACATCTATGTCAAGGCTGGTAAGGGTCATATTCAGCTTGTACCTCCTTTACCCTCTCTCTAACCATGGAAAGGGTAGCCTGGGAAGGTTTCTGGCTCATTGGTATCTGAATAAGCACTTGAGTATAGTAAAGGAAAGATGCCTACTTGTGAAGTTTCAGTCCCTTCCAAAAGGAGGGATTTGAGGGAGAATTTGGGAAGGTATTAAAGGTACATAAGCAACTGTCATAAACAAAGTGCTTTTTTTAATTTCATTCAAGATTGAGTCAATGCTTTTTCTTCAGTTGATGATTAACTGAGTTTCCATTTATCTCCATTACCCACGACCTGACTCTCATCCATGCAGCACATTTATTTTGCTTTCTAGCTAACTGAAACGTCATTAATGAAGATTTATTGTTATCAGGTTTTCTATAGAAATGTTTAGCTGCCCATTCAAGAAGAGCCAGCCCTCCTTTAATTGTAATTATTTTCTGATTTAAAGGTACCTTCGGCTGAGTGAGCTTGTTGAACACGTCTTCCCTTTGCTTAGTCAAGAACAATGTTCAGCTTTCGTTTATCCTGAATACAGCCATTTCAACTACTGGCGAGACTTGCTGCCAAATATCAGCATGGAAGAGTTGAATTAATTATTTCTAGTGGTAGAACTCAGTCAAAGATATTGCCAGTATTGTTCATACTTTTTAAACAGTCTTATTCAGGTATACATTAACAAAGCTAATCATTTTGTGTTTATTTCATGTATTAATTCTATTGTAGAAGCATGATGTTTACACAAGTTGATACAGTTAATACCAGCAGAATTCGCTCAGGAATATAGCCTTAGTCGTTTTTTTGCCTATGGGTTGCACCAGAAGGAAAATCAGTGAATTTGATCATGGATTTGTGTCTTTACCCAAAACCATTGCACATAACATTAGTCCCCTGCACTCATCTTTGCTACTTATAGTAATTTTTAAAGAAAACCGGTAGTTTGGCTTGGATTAAAGCATTAACTCAATTACAAAAGTGTGATAATCTTTTTTAAATGCTATAAATGGAGATGAAAAAAGAGACCAGATCCGTTCTGTAGCAATGGCTGAATTTATGTCACATCTCGCACTATTTGATGCTGCTTCGCCCATGGTGAGAATACTTGCCAATATAGAATTTGTTGTTTTTTAAGTATCAACAAATGATGCTTTAATCCTAAAATTAGATTAACGTTAGCAGGTACCTCATTATAGATAAAAGTCCCACTTTAACCTGATATTTTATTACAGACTGAAGGCTATTGTGTAGTCAGGCTACTCTACAATTTTTTTATTTTGTGACCTGCTGTGTCTCATTTAGTCCATCCTTTCCTGTATGCCTTCAATTGGTAAGATTTACTAAGAGTTTTGATCAACCTTTTACAAAAGGGGTACATGAAACGTTTTGCATTCTGGCATTGCACATTATTAACAGCAAGTTCATTCTTTCTATGAAAGATGTGGATTGATGTGTTACGAGAACACAATTATTCAAAAAATTAATTGCTTATACATTCTATAAAGTAGTTAAAATGGATGTAATATACTGGTGATTGGGAAATAGAAATCATGATTTCTTCTACCAATTGTTAATCACTTTAAACTATTTGTGCTGCAAATATGTTCATATTTTTGAAAGAAGAGAAATTGAACTAATGTATTGTTTTAATAGCCCATGCCAATATAGGAGATATTTGATTGAACATCCTACAAGTTCTATGGGGCCTTTTTTCTTTAAAACAAAAGCAATTTTAAATCCCAATAAAAATTTGCAGAATGTTCTCAAACTCCTATTGACATTTTTGATGAGGATAGTGAATTAAATTTTCCACAGAGTAATTGTTTTAACTGTAAAAAAAAAAATTACCTGGTCAGTGATTTTTATTTCCTCTCTGATCATTTTGTATTTTTTTCTGACCATGGGTAAGATTTCCCTACCAGAGAAGAATGCAAGTACTGAAATTAGAATTATTGTTTGTGTGGACATTTAGGATAACCACAGCACAATTGCTTTGTCCAGCTTGGGTTACAGTGATTGTAAGAAATATCAGCAAATGTATCAGTATTATATATTAGATTGTGAATCAATCATGCTCTGTATTTAACACAATCTTAAATATAATGTTTGAGTTTGTATGTATGTGTACATGCACACATACTATATAGTCTTGCTATGAGACATTTCATCTTTGAACCATGGAATAAAGAATGACATTAAAAACGTTCATTTTGTATTTTTGTGGTTTTGGAGTTCAACCTTTGGGACAAGAACAGAGGACACTGGGAAAACTCAACAGGTCTGCCAGCATATACCAGGAGAGAAGCAGTATTAATGTTTCAAATCCATGGGCTTTTTGGGACTGAAAGAATGTAGAAACTATCATAAAAAGCAGCAACTTCAAGAACAAACAAGAAGTGGCTGCTGAGGGAGGAGGTTTTTCATTGAGGCAATATATATATGGAACTTTTTTAAAAATAGAAGTTTAATTGGAAGAAAATTGCCTCACTTGACATTGAATCCTGAGAGCTGCAACATGCCCAACCGGAAGATGAGATGCTGTTCCTCGAGTTTGTGCTGGTCTTTACTGGAGCATTGCACCAGGCCAAGGATGGACGTGTGAGCATGAGAGCAAGATGCTGAGTTAAAATGGCAAGCTACCAGAAGGTTGTGGTCATGCTTGCACACTGAGAAGGTTTTCCCCAAAGCAGTCACCCACCCACTCAATGTTTAATCTCCTGTATGTAGAGGAGACTGTTGGGAGCAGAAATAGAAATAACCAAACTGAAAGAGATGCAAGTCAAATGCTGCTTAACCTGAAACTACTAACTGGGGAGCTGAATGGTGAGGAGGTAAAGGGGCAGGTGTTTCACCTTCTCTGATTGCAAGGGAAATTGCTGTTGGAAGTGAATGTGTTGTTGAATGTGATGGAGGAATGTACCAAGTTGTCACAAAGGGAGTGGTCCCTACCAAATGCTGACATTTGGGGAGTGGGGGGAGACAGATGTTTCATGGTAACATCGTGCTTTAAATGGCAATGGTGATTGTTAAACTGAAGACAAGGTGGATCTTATATTGGTTCCAGGAGGGTGGGGAAGGTGTGAGGATTGACATGTTGGAGATGGGTTGAACTCGGTTGTGTGTCCTTGTTAACCTCAGATGGGGGAAGCCCTCAATTAAGGAAAAAAGCAGACTTGATATATTTGGATGTTGTAATTTTCCAGTGCATTTTTATTTTCTTTGGTCAGCCATGATTATATACTGAGTCAAATACCCACAGGATGGGAAATTCAAAGATCACTTGCTAGCAAAGGTGCAGGTTTAAGTAACCCTGAAATAATCTCCTTTTGCCAAAATCAGCACCAGTTGTATAATTTAAATGTGGTGCAAGATGACTAGGTGCTGGGCAAACTAGATCAGCAAAATGCAGTGTGATAAAAGTATTGTTGATTTTAGCCCTTGTATACATTCCAACTATTTAAAGAGGCCAATGACCAGTTAAATATTGCCAAACTGAACAGTAATAACTTAAATTTTATATTGTGCCTATAATTCTAAAGCTCATGGGAAACAATACGAAGTTTATAATTGGCCTAAAAATCCTGAGGCGGCTGCCCCGGGGACACTGATTCTGATCTTAGAATGGCATCTGGTGGCATTTAAATTCAATTAATAAATTCAATTAGCTAAATCTGGAAATGAAAGCTAGTCTCGGTAATGGTGACCAGGAAACTATTATCGACTGCCGTAAAAAAAAAAAATCTATTTGGTCTTGCAGGGAAGGTAATCTATTGCCTTTATCTGGTCTGGCCTACATATTTTATTCCTTCATGGGATGTTACTGGTGAGGCCAGATTTGTTGCCCATCCCTAATTGTGTTTGAAAATATGGTGTTGAGATGCTTTTTTTTCAACTGTTTCAGTTCACGTGGTGTAGATGCACCAACAATTCAGAAGAATGTTCCAGGATTTTGATCCACTGACAGAAGGAATGGCGATTTTATTCCAAGTCAGGATGGTGTGCGACTTGGAGGAGGTGCTGTGCCCATGCAGCTTGCCTGCTAAGTGGCAAAGGCTGTTGGTTTGGAAGGTACTGTTGAAGGAGCCTTGGTGTTCCTCCATTGGTTGGAGTCATAACTAGCAAAGGAAGATGATTGTGATTATTAGAAGTGAATCATTTAAAAAAAATCAATATATGAGCTTCTCGAGGTAGTGTCCTAGCTCCAACTAGCATTAGCATGTTTGTCAGTTTTCCTAAAGGTCAGAAGTGGGTATGTCATTTGTGAAACTTCAGATACTGAAGCAGTCTGTCAGTATGCGTCAAGATCTGGACAACATTCAGGCTTGGGCTGATGAGGGTGTGATTGTCATTTGCTATTTAAGTGCCAGGCAGTGACCGCATCCAGTAAGAGAGAATCTGATCATTTTCCTTTCACATTCAATAGCATTGCCATGATTGAATCCCTTGCTATCAACATCCTAGGGGTCACCATTGACCAGAAACTCTACTTGGCCATCATATATTGTGGCTGTAAAAGCTGGGAATTCTGTAGTAACTCAATTCCTGACTTCTCAGACTGTGCACCATCTCCAAGGCAGTAGTTGGGAGCATAATGGAACACACCACTTGCTTGGATGCATGCAGCTCCAACAACATACGTGAACCTTCATAAGAAATAGGAGCAGGAGTAGGCCATCTAGCCCTTCGAGCCTGCCCTGCCATTCAATAAGATCATGGCTGATCTGTCGTGGCTCAGTTCCACATTCCCGCCCTCTCCCCATAACCCTTAATCCCCTCGCTTATCAAAAACCCATCAACCCGTGTCTTAAAAATATTTAGCGAGGCAGCCTCCACCACCTCAACGGGCAGAGAATTCCAGAGATTCACCACCCTTTGAGTGAAGAAGTTCCTCCTCAACTCCGTTCTAAACCCCCCCCCCCCCCCCTGCTTTGTCTTGAGGCTATGCCCCCTAGTCCTACTGTCCTTTTCTGAGTGGGAAGAGTCTCTCCACCTCTATCCTATACATCCCATTCATCATCTTATACGTCTCAATGAGATCTCCCCTCATTCTTTTAAACTCTAACGAGTACAAGCCTAGTTTATTCAGCCTCTCATAGCTCAACCCCCTCAACTCCGGCATCAGCCTAGTAAACCTCCTCTGCACTCCCTCCAAGGCCAAAATATCCTTGCGTAAGTATGGCGCCCAAAACCGCACACAGTACTCCAGCTGCGGCCTCACCAATGCCCTATACAGCTGCAGCAAGACCTCCCTACTTCTATATTCAATCCCCCTCGCTATGAAGGCCAGCATCCCATTCGCCTTCCTGACCACCTGCTGCACCTGCAAGCTGGGTTTTTGCGACTCATGCACAAGGACCCTGAGGTCCCTCTGCACTGTCGCCTGCTGCAGTTTTTCACCATGTAAGTAATAGTCCTTCCTACCATTATTCCTACCAAAGTGGACCACCTCACACTTGCCAACATTTAAATTCCATTTTCCAGTTCCTGGCCCATTCGCCCAGCCTACCTAGATCCTTCTGCAGACTCTCCACACCCTCTGTGCAATTTGCTGCTCCACCAATCTTGGTGTCATCAGCAAATTTCAACACCATACTGGCAACCATTGAGGCACAAATTATTTCCTTATGAAGTAGAAGATAGCATGCTGACAATTGCTGACCCCTAATACGCAAATAAGATGCACCTTAATGGCACAAGACAGTGCTTCACCTTAGTCAGGAAATGCAGCTCGAGATCCATTACAGTGTGAGAAATTGCACATGCACTGGTTAACATAGGAGTGATCAGCAAGGCATATCAATGTCAGGAGCTACAATGAAAATAAATGCATTCATTGGTGTCAGTCACTCACTTAACTCTGGTTGCGTGCTTTCCTGTTTCAGTGCATTGCAGTTTGTCCAGGTCCTGAATAGAGGGATATTAATGTTGCAGCAAGACGTTCAGTGTTCATGCCATGCCCAGGTATTATAATGATTTGATATACGTGTATCTTTACGAGAGTGCTGTCCTTCACTATTCACAAGACAGGATGTGATGTGCAATTCTATGACAGATTTATCACAACAGCAGCACTACCTGGTTAACCATGTCAGTATGTAGCCTTATCTGCAAATAAACTATGTCACTGTTTTACCAATCCTTGTCATATGATTGACATGTTTTGCTTAACAGAACACAACAGGTATCTAGAAAATTTCAGTACTGACTAAAAATGTAGAAGATAATATCAATCTTACTTTATTTTGTGATGAAAAACATGTCAAAGTTGATGCCTCAAAAAAAATTTAAAGACGCAGGTTAAAGACCATTATCTTGATGAAGAATAGTTGCAAGTCCTGTCACTCGAGTAGCCCTACATATTTCTCAGTCAAATGAATTGGAAGCAAAACCTATAGTTTCTAATACTCTGGCCATGATACTAACAGTCAGTGCTGTATAGTTTGCAACGAGCATGTTTTTCAGCCATTTTCCAATGGTAACATCCCTCATTAATTGCAGAAAAACATGACCCTAAATTGTGGATGCTGTACTGTTTTGTATAGCCTCAGAGCTACATTTTATTAAATGTGTTGATTGACATGCAGCAACATTATCTTGTTCAACTGGTAATATTTTGTACTGGCTTGTCAATTACAAAGATCTATTATTCAAGACTATCAAATTTGCATCTCCAGTTAATGGTTAGGGTAGCACAGTGGTTAGTGATTACACTGCTGCTTCACAGCGCCAGGGACTCGAATTCAATTCTCAGCCTGGGTCACTGCAGATTCTGTACATGCTCATTGTATTTTCTCTGGGCGCTCTGATTTCCTCCCACAGTCTGAGCAATGTGCTGGTTAGGTGCATTGGCTGTGCTAAATTCTCCCTCGGTGTACCCAAACAGGCACCAGAATATGGCACATTAACGTTTCACATTAACTTCATTGTGTTAATATAAGTGACACAAAAAGATGTATTGATACAAACTTTAATGCTTCAATTATTTCATTAATGACAATTAAATATTGCATTAAGACAGACATGAAATCAATAACAAAATACAAAAAAGTTGTGTGCAGATAAATTATAATTTTCACATTGTTTTGTAAAGCTGGATATTTATTAACTTTTTAATAATCAGGTGAGAGTTCTTTTATTCAAGATATTTTGAAAGGTGGCTCATTAATCTAATCTTAATGGTAACCAAGATACTTGCCTCAGGTTTTTCATCTGAAGACCAGATCAGAGATCTTTTGATATGAGACTCATCAAAAATAATTCCAACTTTACCTTAAGTAGAATAATTTTTGTGTACCTATATATTCTCATTAGTAGGGGGTTTTAAAATACTGTTACATTTGTGTGAACATTTATTCAGAAGTAATGTTTTTATAATATTTTGATTCTTCAGAAAAATTACTTTATAAAATCACACTTGTGTTGATGCTTAATTGAATCAATGCATATAGGTTTATATATAATTACAATTAATAGAATTGGACATATTCCTTAAATAGCAAGAATTTCATTATATAGTTCATCTCAAAAGGCTACAAATGTTTGCATCATTCCATGGGCACAATCTGTGAATTGGATTTTTCAGTTATGAATACCAGTATAAGTATACAGGATTCAAAAACAATATATTAAAACAAAAGAACTGGTGTTCCAATTCACTTCAAGTCAAATATTTATTATTACAGGGTTCAAATAACCTATACTCTTTCTAGCCAAGATTAAACCAAAAGGAAAAATCTTTAGAGTTGATTTTTCAATCGTGGTTTCCAACAAGAGTCAGGCCTGGACATATAATACGTGGCGTGCTCACTTAGAAAGGAAAGCATTCTGAATATAATTGGCTAATTATATAGGAAATAGAGAAGTTGTATCTAACCAAAAACCAGAAGTCAAATTCAAATATGTTATATAAAATTCAAACTTTGTAGTTCTGTTAGTCATAGAAGCCCTACAGTACAGAGGAGGCCTTTGGCATATCGAGTCTGCACCAATCACAATCCCACCCCATTCCTGCAACCTTGCACATTTACCTGCTAATTCCCCTGACACTAGAGTCAATTTAGCATAGCCAATACACCTATCCTGTATATCTTTGGACTGTAGGACAAAACTGGCACACCTGGAGGAAACCCACGCAAACACAGGTAAAATGTGCAATCCACACAGAATGACCCAAAGCCGGAATCAAACTTGGATCCCTAGATTTGTGAAGCAGGCCGGAATCAAACTTGGATCCCTAGATTTGTGAAGCAGCAGTGCTAAACACTCTGCCATTTTGCTGCCCTGTCACACCCCTAAGAACAGTCTAGATGAGCATAAAGTCAACTTCAACTGCAGGAAAATATCATTGAGCTACAATAAGTATTTATTGTTCTGACTACAATTTCAAGTGTAACTTTTTAATGTGTTTTTTAATCAATTTAGATCTTTACTATGTCTTGTAGTGAGACTGTTGTAATAGACAAGTTTACTTAAAGCAGATTAAGCTAGGTATCTAATTTATTTGTATGTGGGAGAAGGAGAGAAGTTTTCAGGACATTGATCTATGTTAATTTTCAATGGATACGGAACTTCTGCAGTCTCCAGTTACATTAATGTAAATTGCTAACAAAGAAACATCATGCACCATGCAGTACATTCACTCAGAAATATTTCACTTAAGGGTGGCTGAGAAAATAAAGCCATGGTAACCCAAAATACACAGGATGTGATGAGTTAATTGTGGATTATTGTCCACCTTCTGCAAGCTCCTACCATAGAAATTGTTTATTTCACAAAAGTAAAGCAAAGCTCATTTTACTTGTTCCACTTTTTTCACAAAAACAGATACCACCACCTGCCCCTCACTATGGTAGTCCCACCTACTAATTAATTCAGCAAATGTTATTTAGTTGGTTATAGGACCCACTTCTACATTGTTCACATTTCATTCTTAATATTTTCTACATCTTTGCTTTTAAAAGAATAATGATAGTGGATGGAAAACTAATTAGTCTCAGCACTTAATTTATTTTTGCTGAAAAATTAATGCAATTCTGTAACTTTCATGATTTGTGAACTGTGGCTCACATAATACCATGATGTTTGTAAGAAGCCATGAGGGAAGGTTTTTCCTATGCTGTGTATATCAAAGTTATAAGCAATATTCATACTCTTTTGGTATTGACATTGTTGCATATGGTATACAAAGTAATTAGTCCCTGCTTGCCTGGCTTATTGCAAGTTGAAAAGGCTAAGTTGACTGATTATACAATTACCTTGCATTATTTAATGCACACTCAGAACTGGCAAGAGAAGGAAAGGAAGGTTGTAACAACTTATCATTTTCATTTTATTTCCCCTACCTTTAGAACTAAGATGCAGTTTTATTTGTTTGATGTCTTTCTGATCTACCTTGTCTGATGTACCTTTTCTACCAAGAAAGCTGCTACTGAGTGAGCAATATGGTAGATAAAACAGCACAGCAAAAACATCACAATTTAAATAATAATTCAAGGGCAGACTTCTCCAAAATGTATGCTGCAATCTGGTTAATATTTAAATAATTATACATTTCTCAATGGTGATTTAAACAGACACCCACTTTGAATATTATATACAATGACATGTGAAAATTATTCCTATCCTCCAAATTAAGACCAGACATTCACCTATCATATGATCGAAAATACAAAAGAACCATCCAGATGAATGAAAGAAATTTAAAAAAAATCAAACTCTGTCACCAAATGTATCATCATGCATGTAGATTGCCTTAACTTTATTAAGATTATGGGTATTACATATCAATATTCAGGCTTTTATTGGCATTACCTGTAAAACACTGAATAGCCTGTATTTTACTGACTATCTATTGGTAAAAGCTGCCAACAAAATAAGTGTAAAAGCAATTTGTAAAAAGTTAATTATAGATCCAGTGATAGGAATTAAAAAATGTGTGGCTACAGCCAAGTAAAAAGATTAACTTCATTCACCTTCTCTGAAATATATCTCTTTTAAAAGAACCAATATATTTAGCTCCAAACTAGTAATATCATAAATCACATCAAGCCTCATCCAGAATTCTACCTTGGTGCAATTTGTCTTTAGCAAAGTTGAGTCGGTACTTTATAAGTATTTTCTTTGACAACGAGTCCCAGAAATTCAGGAAAATCTACATCCTCTTCACACCTCAACTCCCTCAAGGTCAGTATATTTTAATAATCTGGTTGACCAACGTTTTCTAATTGGCTAGCTCTGAGAGGATGTTTCGTATAGAAGAGTCCCACTGAAGGTTGAGTACATCTCATCTGTGTCAACTAGTTTACCATCAATCACTATGACACTAACTTCATCTTCAGCTTTGAGGTTGAGAATCAGATTGAAGACTCCAACACCTCCACAGATCTGCCTTCCCAGTGAGGGTCTTTGAGATTCCAGCAGTTCTATTCGATAACCGGAAGTGTCCATCTGTGTGATGCTTTGATTAGAGACTGAAAGTATAGCTTCAATGTGCTCATTCCTCTGAGGAGCAAGGACCGCACTGATGAGATACTGTCCCTCGAAAGGAGCTGTAAATACACCTGAAATAAAGGAAGGTAATTAAAGAAGACAATCCACAATCAGAAATTGGTTCATATTTCTCAATCTATGGTCTTTTGAAATTCATATTAAGATACTACATCACTGTTAAAACTGAAGTGATTGTTTTTCCCAATCAGTGAGGTAATCTTAACTTTGTGACAGTGTAACATAGGTGATGGTGAGTCTGTAATTTTACGTCTCTCCCAGTTTGGCTTCAAGGAAATAAGAATGCAGAGAGATTAGAACAGACTACCAACTCGCTATCACCTGTTTGTAGTGCTGCAAAACAAACAATGCACTACAGCTGCTAGAAATCTAAAATAAAACCATAAAATGCTAGAAACAGCAACATTCCCTTTTATTCTCTTCAACTTCCCTCTTTTTTCTGCCTCGTTACTTCCTTGAAAATGACTCTCATTTCTAGTGTGGTGAAAGGTCCAAGATCTGAAACAGTGGGTGGAATTCTCTGGCCGTTCATGCCGACAGGATTCTCTGCTCCCACTGCAGTATCGATAGTAGTCATGACGTGGATATGCCGGCGTTGGACTGGGGTAAACACAGTAAAAAGTCTTAGAACACCAGGTTTAAGTCCAACCGATTTATTTGATAGTAAACTCACTAGCTTTCAAGGTTTCCCTCTTCTTCAGGTGAATGGAGTGTCCTGGCCTCAGACAGAGCATATAAAGCACAGACAGCTTACAGAGTACTGATTAGAACTGATCAGTACTGATTCTAATCAGTAATCTGGAAACTGTCTGTGCTTTATATGCTCCGAGGCCAGAACTCTCCATTCACCTGAAGAAGAGTGAAAGCTAGCGAGTTTACTATCAAATAAATCGCTTGGACTTAAACCTGGTGTTGTCAGACTTTTTACTGTGCCCACTGCAGTAAACAGAGAATTGATTGAGTAACAATTTCTCCATCTACACTGGTAGCAGTGGTGGGGCGTGAATGGCCACAGAATTCCGACTATTAACTCTATTCTTTCTCCACAGAATCTGCCAGATCTGCTGAGTCTTCCTGCATTTTCTGCTTTCATAACTGTTTTACATTATCACGCCAAGTCAAGATCTATCCCAATGTATCAAAGAATTCCTACAGTGCAGAAGAATGCCATTTGGCCTATTGAGTCTGCACCGAACACAATCCTACCAAGACCCTATTCCCATAACCCCTCATGTTTACCCTGCTTATCCTCCTGACACTAGGATAAAATTCTGCATAGCCAATCAACTTAATCTGCACATATTTGAACTGTGGGAGGAAACTGGAGCACCTGGAGGAAACCCACATAGACATGGGGAGAATGTGCAAATTCCACCCAGACACTGACCCAAGGCCAGAATCGAACACAGGTCCCTGGCACTGTGAGGCAGCAGTGCTAACCACTGTGCCATCGTGCTATATCCTCTATCTACAGCCTGAAAGTATATATTGTACTTTTGTTAGTTCAATTGCAAACTGATTTTGTACTTTTTCAATATATTTGTGCATTGTAACATTCGTTGCTTGTTCCCTACTACCAGGCAGTTTTCTTCCCATTTCCTAGGTGCAGTCAATCTTTGTGTGAGCCTATAACACGCATGAGAAGGCACAATGTCTACCTGTGAGTCTCATCACCACAGGTTATCATTGCTGTGGTGTTAGAGCAAGTGATAAACATGGTGAATTTCTACATTTACTACATAAAGTAAAATACACTGCCCAAGTGCTCTGATTTTGTTTAAAAAAAAATGGAGTGAAAATACTGACTTCTGAGTGTATCTGGGCACCAGTGTTACTTGCCATACTTATCAGGACACCTGTGATTTAGTAAGTCATTGCTTAAAATCCATGTAGTTCAAAGATTATTTTCAAGAGTTCAATGTGCTGCTGGCTCCTATATGAAATCTGAGTTTTTTCTGATCTTTTTCGGAGGGAGGTCATGTTAACAAAACGGATTAAATTATTTGAGGAGGTGATCGAGCGTGTAGATGAGGGTAGTTTTCTTTATTCATTTGTGGGACATGGTTGTCACTGGCTGGCCAGCATTTATTGCCCATCCCTAGTTGGCATAGGAGGGCAGTTAAGAGTCAGCCACATTGCTGTGGCTCTGGAGTCACATGTAGGCCAGACCAGGTATGGATGGCAGATTTCCTTCCCTAAAGACATCAGTGAACCTGATGGGTTTTTCATATTTATTTAATCAAGTTCAAATTCCACTACCTACTATGGCAGGATTCGAACCCAGGTCCCCTGAGCATCAGCTGAGTATCTGAACAATCTGAATATCTGTCTATACCACTAGGCCATCGCCTCCCTCAAGTGCAACTGATGTAGTTTATATGGATTTCAGCGAGGTCTGTGACAAGGTCCCACATGGGATACTGATAAGGAACATAAAGGCACATGGGATCCAGGATAACTTGGTAAGATGGAGTCAAAACTGGCTTAGTGGTGAGAGACAATGGTGGTGATTGAGGACTGTTTGTGTGACTGGAGACCAGTGTCCAATGATGTACTACAAGGTTCAGTGCTGGGCCCCTTATTAATTGTGATATATATAAAGGATATAGATGAGAACATGAGGGAGAAATGATAAATAAGCTTGCAGATGACAAAGATGGGCATGGTGGTTAATAGTGAGGAAGAAGGTCTTAGATTGCAGGAAGATACAGACAGGTTGGTCAGATGGGCAGATTAGTGGCAAAGGGAATTTAACCCTGAAAAGTGTGAGCTAATGCACTTTGGAAGGAACAAGATGAAGGAGTACGCAACAAACGGCAGGACACCAGGAAGCTCAGAGAAACAGAAGGATCTCGGGGTGCTTACCCACACACCTCTAAAGGCTGCAGAACAGGTTAACAGAGTAGTTAAGAAGGCATAAGGGACACTTGCCTTTCAGTTGCGGCACTGATAAAAAGAGGGACGTTATGTGGATCGTACAGAACTTTGGTTAAGCCACAGTTGGAGTACTGTGTGTAGTTCTGATCACCTCACTACAGGAAGGATGTGATTGCACTGGGGAGGGTGCAAAGAAAATTGACCAGGATGTTGCCAGGATGAGCAGTTGAGCAATGAAGTGAAGCTGGATAGGCTCAGGTTGTTTTCTTTAGATCAGAGAAGGCTGGGGGGGGGGGGGGCCTCATTGAGGGATTTGGACAAGGTGGATAGGAAGCAGCTTTTCCCCTTAGTTGAAGGACCAATAACAAGAGGACTTAATTTTAAGGTGAAGGGCAAGAGGTTTACAGGAGATCGAAGGAATTGTTTTTCACTTGGAAAGTGGTGGGAGTCTGGAATGCACTGCCTGGGAGGAAGTAAAGGCAGGAAACCTCACAGCCTTGAAAAAGTACATGGATGAGTACTTGAAATGCCAACAGTCAAGGCCTATGGGCCAAATGCTGGAAAGTGTGAATAGTGTAGATTGTGTAGTTTTATTGGTGCAAACTCAATGGGCCAAATGGCCACTTCTGTACTGTATGACTCTATTGTATTGAAACTTCACAGTTGTTGATATAATTGAGTGGCACAGTGATTGGCACTGCTGCCTCACAGTGCCAAGGACCTGGGTTCAATTACAGCCTCAGGTCACTGTCTGTGTGCAGTTTGCATGTACTCCCTGTATCTGCGTGGGTTTCCTCCAGGCACTCTGGTTTCCTCCCACAGTCCGAAGATGTGTTAGGTTGATTGGCCCTGTTAAATTGACCCTAGCGTCAGATGAATTAGCAGGGTAAATGAGGATTACGGGAATAGAGCCTGGATGGGATTGTGGTCACTACGAACACGATGGGCTGAATGGCCTCCTTCTGTATGGTATGGATTCTACGATTTTATGAATTATCAGGATCAGATAGAAGGCAAAGCACACTTTAAGGAGAGTATTAGAAAAGTCTTCAAGCCATTGATATGAACAAGTGAAATTAATTTTAATAAGATTTGTCTATTTGCAGAGTTCAGAAGTACACGGAAAACAAAAATGGGGCATTTTACTGAGATAATAACTTTGGGACAATGTCAGAGAGTCATACAAACCATCAGACTGTCAGCTCTTAACACATGGACACAAACACAAAATAAAATCTCTGGAAGACCTCTTACCTGTATTGGGATTGTAATGGTGGCCATCATTAACTAGAACTTTGTTGAATCGGATTATCCCTGTGTTACCTACGAAAGGTTTTTTGGTTAGACCCACAGAAAAGGAAACGTGATTTTGAACAGCTTTGCTTTCTGAAAAAGAACAAAGGAATGATTTTCTAAGACAGCATCACAGATGAGCAGAAGAAAAACACTGAAAATATAACTATTATAAATATTGTACAACT
Source organism: Carcharhinus amblyrhynchos (assembly GCF_965287045.1). NCBI lineage: Eukaryota > Metazoa > Chordata > Chondrichthyes > Carcharhiniformes > Carcharhinidae > Carcharhinus > Carcharhinus amblyrhynchos. The sequence goes on along the minus strand of NC_137331.1, from coordinate 78,830,843 downwards.
TAAAGAACAGAATTCTATTGCATGGAGCACCAGTCACTTTGGTATTGTAAAAAGCACTCTAAGAAATCACAAAAAATACTGTATCATTTTGATACATATAGTATCTGGCCTGATATGCTCAATATTACATGTTGAAAACCTCATTCTATACGAGAGATAAGAAGCAATTAGAACATGGAAGTGACAGCCGAACATGTTTACTAATATCTAGCAAACAAAATGGGACAATCCAGGGTCTGTAAATACAGTTTTATAATTTGTGCATCTTTAAACATAGAGGAGTTGTATCCACTAAGCATTTGGCTCTGACATTGAATGGACTGGAAACAGACTGACCTGACAGGACTAGGGGTGTGTGTGTGGAGTGGGGTGGGTGGACAGTACCAGAGTTTCTGCTTCTGATTGTCATCAAGTGATTTACACTGGGAAGTGTGTATGTTACCAGCATGAATAGAGATGTCTGCCCCAGCCAGGTAGCCCATTGCACCCCCACAGTCTAATGGGAGACATCACCAAATTGCTTCTGTTACCCAGTGTGCGTCAATGCTTTCAAGAGGGGCTGAAAGGAAGAATAGAAACAAGCCTGAAGGCAACTGATCAGTGCAAAGAAAAAGCACAGACATGAAAATCAAGTGCAATGCAAAATCTAAGCAGAGAGAGAAGTAGGAAGATAAAGTTCAAGAGAAGCAGTGATGCTATATTCAAAAGATATGAAATGTAAATGAGACAAGTTGCTACTTCTGCCTTCAGAGGTGGGATGCCCACCTGAAAAAGAGGAAGTCCTAGGGAGGTATGGTAGCACAGTGGTTGGCACTGCTGCTTCACGGCTCCGGAGACCTGGGTTCGATTCCCGGCTTGGGTCACTGTCTGTATGGAGTTGCACATTCTCCTCGTGTCTGTGTGGGTTTCCTTCAGGTGCTCTGGTTTCCTCCCACAGTAAAAAGTCTGACAACACCAGGTTTTAGTCAACCGATTTATTTGATAGTAAACGCACAAGCTTTCGGGTTAGTCCCTTCGTCAGGTGAATGGAGAGTTCTAGCCTCAGACAGAGCATATAAAGCACAGACAGTTTACAGATTACTGATTAGAATGTGAATCTTTACACCTAACCTGCTGTTCAAGTCTTGAAGTGGCCGACAATGTGAGTGGAAGGAGCACTGATCACAGGTTACAGAGATGTGTATTGTCTCCAGACAGTACAGTAAGTGAGGTTTTGCAAACCCAGGCAAGTGTTGGGGGTTACAGATAGTGCGACATGAACCCAAGATCCTTGTTGAGACTGTCCTCATGTGTGTGGAACTTGGCTATCAGTCTCTGTTCAGCGACTCTGTGCTGTCGTGTGTCATGAAGGCCGCCTTGGAGAATGCTTACCCAAAGGTCAGAGGTTGAATGCCCGTGACCACTGAAGTGTTCGCCAACAGGAAGGGAACAGTCTTGCCTGGTGATTGTCGAGCGATGTTCATTCATCCGTTCATGACACACGACAGCGCAGAGTCGCTGAGCAGAGACTGATAGCCAAGTTCCACACACATGAGGACGGTCTCAACATGGATCTTGGGTTCATGTCGCACTATCTGTAACCCCCAACACTTGCCTGGGTTTGCAAAACCTCACTCACGGTGCTGTCTGGAGACAATACACATCTCTTTAACCTGTGATCAGTGCTCCTTCCACTCACATTGTCGGCCATTTCAAGACTTGAACAGCAGGTTAGGTGTAAAGATTCGCATTCCAATCAGTAATCAGTAATCTGTAAACTGTCTGTGCTTTATATGCTCTGTCTGAGGCCAGAACTCTCCATTCACCTGACGAAGGGACTAACCCGAAAGCTTGTGCGTTTACTATCAAATAAATCGGTTGGACTAAAACCTGGTGTTGTCAGACTTTTTACTGTGTTTACCCCAGTCCAACGCCGGCACATCCACATCATTCCTCCCACAGTCCAAAGATGTGCGGGTTAGGTTGATTGGTCATGCTAAATTGCCCCTTAGTATCATGAATTGTCCCATTTTGTTTGCTAGGTATTAATAAACATGTTTTGCTATCACTTCTATGTTCTAATTGCTTCTTATCTCTTGTATAGAATGAGGTTTTCAACATGTAATATTGAGTATATCAGGCCAGATACTATATGTAACAAAATGATACAGTATTTTTCACAATTTCATAGAGTGCTTTTTATGATACTGAAGTGACTGGTGCTCCATGTGGTAGAATTCTGTTCTTTAAGTTATGCAATATTTATAGGGATTAGTGGGTAAATATGTGGGGATATGGGGTAGGGCCTGGGTGGGATCCATGGGCCAAATGGCCTCTTTCTGCACGGTAGGGTTTCTATGATTCTACGTGACTGGAGGCTATGACATTGTAGTTGGCTCTCCTGCTCACCAGTAGACTGTGGATAGTGTTTTAACCAGTTTAACAGTCTAGTCTAACAGTGACCAGATTTCTACATACATGTATATAAATGTTACAATTTATAGTTGGTGCAGACTCATTCCCCTTTCATGATCCAACAGATACACCATATAGAAGCTCATTAAATGCAACCTTAAGTCAAATGCATTTAAAAGTAACAGTAAAGTCATGGAGACAGTTGTGGCGAAACAAACTATCACCAATGAATTCCTCAGTGAGCACTTACTCTAAAATTGAAAGCGAGTATGTTTTTAGGTAAGTCTCTGATCTTAAGGACCACAAGTTCTATAACTAATGATCAATGACCAAGACATACCTGAAGTTCCTGGAGCTCCAAAAGTCATGAAATGCCCTGGAGGAGAAAATAATTATTTAAATGTTAGTGTTTACACAGTTCTTCTTGTGAAGTAGCCAGGAACATACTTCAATGAAAGTGAAACCAATGTAGAGTTTTGTTACAAGGGCCCAGATGATTCGCAAGCTTACAATCCCTGAAACTTGGCCAATTGGTAACCTTTGGCATTGACCCCAAAATAAGTTCCAGGGTCAATGGGCAGACTCACTTTTCTGCCCTCTGAAATTTAAAGCCTGTATTTCTTTGGATCCGTAGTGTGGGTAGGCGGAAGATGTCATATTGCCTCCCCCCGCATCCTGCATTTTGGGCCAGCCCTTGGATCACTTGGGGACCCTCATGAACATCCACTGGTCCCCAGACCACACTATAAATCAGGGGACTCCTGCTCTCCAACCAGACAACGAATAGTAGCCTCACCATTTTCTCAACCTCGCTAAACACACATCATTGCACTTCCCAATCTCAGCCACCAGAGGGAACACTTTAGCCCAAAGAGGCAGTTCACATCCTGGACAAAATATACAATACGAACCCTGTCCAGTAAAACTTGTCCAAAAATAACACAAGCACTGAACCCAGCTGAGAAGTCTACAACTCTGGCCATTGTGTCTTCAAAACCGTGGGAATGAATCTCAGCAGGTCCACTGGGGTGAGAAGAGAAAGGTCATTACCACCATTTGTCAGTATTTTAATGTAGCGTTGAATTAAATCATACCCATCCAAATACCAAGGAAATCCATGTTTTAAGCTGACGGGGAAATCATACAAAGTTGGATTCAAGGGAAACATATATATTAAATCAGAAAACATCACAAGGGATAGTAACGATGCATCTAAGATTAAAAAGCATCGAGCAAGAAAAGACCACTTAGCCTTCTAGACTTCCTGGGACCCTTCAGGAATTCAATTCTACCTCATCCTATGCATCTTCTAGCAACACTCATATCATAGATAAAGATACAAACTTCCAAAGTAGAGGTGTAAATTAACCAACTCCTACTCGAGGTGTAGCACCTTCCCCATCAAGTCTGTGTGAAGTTTGCACATTCTCCCCATGTCTGCGTGGGCTTCCTCCGAGCGTTCTGGTTTCCTCACACATTCGAAAGATGTATAGCTTATGGGAATTAGTGGGTTAAATATGTGGGGTTATGATGATAGGGCCGGGGGTGGGGAGAGGAGGTGGGATGGGTCAGGGCGGGATGCACTGACGGACAGTTGGTGCAGACTCGATGGGCTGAAAGGCCTCTGATTCACAGGATCATAGAACCTGTAGGGATTCTATGATTCTACGTGAACGCTGTGCAATTTTCTTTATAATGTTGTGACGTCTACTTCCAGGCATGCACCTCTTAACTGGGAATAGAGTTAAGTCAAATACCCCATTATTCATTTATATCAACATTTTCCCAGCCTACAACATTACACCATGTTTACTGCCCCTTTACTGCCACCCTCCCCCCCCTGCTTTTGGGGGAGTTTAAACTAATTTGTCAAGGGGATGGGAAAATGAAATGTAGGCCAAACGCCAGTGTTGAGGGTCGTGAGGTATTGAGGAAGATATCAAGGGGTGTACAGGCGGACAGAATGGTGGGCTGAAGTGTATCTACTTCAATGCAAGGAGCATCAGGAATAAGGTAGGTGAACTTGGAGTGTGGATTGGTACTTGGGACTATGATGTTGTGGCCATTACAGAGACATGGTTAGAACAGGGACAAGAATGGTTGTTGGCAGTTCTGGGGTATAGATGTTTCAGTAAGAGTAGGGATGATGGTAAAAGAGGTGGAGGAGTAGCATTGTTAATCAAGGATAGTTTAACGGCTGCTGAAAGCCATTTCAAGGGTGATCTGCCGACTGAGGTAATATGGGCTGAAGTTAGAAAGAGGAAAGGATCGGTCACGTTGTTAGGAGTTTTCTATAGGCCCCCAGATAGTAATAGAGATGTGGAGGAGGAAATGGCAAAGCAGATTATGGATAGGTGCGGAGGTCACAGGGTAGTTATCATGGGTGACTTTAACTTTCCAAATATTGATGGGAACCTTTTATAGGTCGAATAGTTTGGATGGGACACTTTTTGTACAGTGTGTGCAGTAGGGTTTCCTGACACAATATGTGGATAAGCCGACAAGACGTTTGGCCACATTGGACTTGGGACTGGGCAATGAACTGGGACAAGTGTTAGACTGGTTTGTGGGAGAGCACTTTGGAGATAGTGACCACAATTCGGTGTCCTTCATTATTGCAATGGAGCAGGATAGGGTCACACAACAGGGCAAGGTTTATAATTGGGGCAGGGGTAATTATGATGCAATTATGCAAGAATTAGGGAGCATAAGATTGGAACAGAAACTGTCAGGTGAAGGCACAAACGAAAAGTGGAGCTTTTTCAAGGAACAAATACAGTGTGTCCTTGATAGGTATGTCCCTGGCAGGCAGGGAGGAAATGGCCAAGTGAGGGAACCATGGTTCACAAAGGAGGTTGAATGTCTTGTTAAGAGGAAAAAGGAAGTGTATGTAAGGATGAAAAAACAAGGTTCAGTTGGGTCACTTGAGTGTTACAAAGTAGCTAAGAATGAGTTAAAGAAAGAGCTTAAGAGAGCTAGAAGGGGGCATGTGAAGTCCTTGGCGGGTCAGATAAAAGAAAACCCCAAGGCTTTTTACTCTTATGTGAGAAATAAAAGAATGACCAGGGTGAGGTTAGGGCCGGTCAAGGATAGTAGTGGGAATTTGTGCATGGAGTCAGAAGAGATAAGTGAGGCATTGAATGAATACTTTTCTTCACTGTTCACTAAGGAGAGGGGCCATGTTTTGGAGGATGAGTGCGTGATACTGGCTGATAGGATGGCGGAGGTAGATGTTCTGAGGGAAGATGTATTAGCAATTTTGAAAAACCTGAGGGTGGATAAGTCCCCTGGGCCAGATGGGAGACATCCTAGGATACTTTGAGAGGCTAGGGATGAGATTGCGGAGCCTTTAGCTTTGATCTTTGGGTCCTCGCTGTCCATGGGGATTGTGCCAGAGGACTGGAGAGTGGCGAATGTTGTTCCTCTCTTCAAGAAAGGAAATAGGAATGACCCTGGTAATTATAGGCCAGTTAGTCTTACTTCAGTGGTTGGTAAGTTAATGGAAAAGGTCCCGGGAGATAGCATTTATGACCACTGGAAAGATGCAGTTTAATCCGGGACAGTCAGTACGGTTTTGTGAGAGGTAAGTCCTACCTCACAAATTTGATTGAATTCTTTGAGCAGGTAACTAAGCGTGTGGACGAAGGTAGAGCAGTTGATGTCATATACATGGATTTTAGTAAGGCGTTTGATAAGGTTCCCCATGGTAGGCTCATGAAGAAGATAAAGATGTGTGGGATAGAAGGAAATTTGGCCGATTGGATAAGTAACTGGCTGTCTCATAGAAGACAGAGTGGTGGAAGGAAAATTTTCAGACTGGAGGCCAGTTACTAGCGATGTACCACAAGGATCAGTGCTGAGTCCTCTGCTATTTGTGATTTTAATCAATGACTTGGAAGGGGTGGCTGAAGTTAGTAAATTTGTTGATGACACCAAGATTGGTGGAGTAGTGGATGAGGTGGACGGCTCTTGCAAGCTACAATGTGACATTGATAGGATGCTGAGCTGGGCAGAAAAGTGGCAGATGGAGTTTAACCCTGATAAGCGTGAGATGATTCATTTTGGTAGGACAAACTTGAATGCGGATTACAGGGACAATGGCAGGGTTCTGAGGAAAGTGGAGGAACAGAGAGATCTTGGGGTTCATATCCACAGATCTCTGAAGGTTGCCACTCAAGTGGATAGAGCTGTGAAGAAGGCATATAATGTGTTAGCGTTTATTAACAGGGGTTTGAGTTTAAGAGCCGTGGGGTTATGCTGCAACTATACTGGACCTTGGTGAGACCACATTTAGAATATTGTGTTCAGTTCTAGTCACCTCACTATAAGGAGGATATGGAAGCATTGGAGAGAGTGCAGAGGGGATTTACCAGGATGCTGCCTGGTTTGGAGGGTCGGTCTTATGAGGAAAGGTTGACGGAGCTAGAGCTTTTCTCCTTAGAGTGGAGGAGGAAGAGAGGCGACTTAGCAGAGTTTTATAAGATGATGAGGGGATAGATAGAGTGGACTTGCAGAGACTATTTCCTTGGATGGATGTAGCTGTTACTAGGGGCATAACTATAAGGTTCATGGTGGGAGATATAGGAGGGATGTCAGAGGTAGATTCTTTACTCAGAGAGTGGTTGGGGTGTGGAATACACTGCCTGCTGTGATAGTGGAGTCGGACACTTTAGAAACTTTCAAGCGATTATTGGATAGGCACATGGAGCACACCAGCTTGATAGGGAGTGGGATGGCTTGATCTTGGGTTTAGACACAGCTTGGCATAACACTGAGGGCTGAAGGGCCTGTACTGTGCTGTACTGTTCTATGTCTATGTCTATCTCCATCTCACGCCCTTCACATACAGAGATAGGGCTATGCACAAGAGACATTCCACAAGGGATATCTGGATGTCTTGTGAACTGAGCCTATATTTAATGTTTCTGTATGTATCTGCATCATTAATAATTTGTTATCCTTCACTCTTTCTGTAAATTACAGAGACCATTAGTTTAAGCTTGAATGTGACGGTCTGATTGTGTAACATGTTTCGAATAGACTGTAGAGTCACATACCACTGCTGGAATCTTACAGCTATTCACGTCAGTGGGATTTACCCATCCCACTGCAGTGAATGGAGATTTGGCTGGATGCCAAATTTTCCGGCCTCACTGCAGTGGGAGCATGGTCTGAACAGCTGGTAAAATTGCACCCCGAGTTTTTGTTTGGTACAAATTACTACAGTTAAGGAACAATTACTACTCCCACAGTCTGTTAAAGCAATTGCGACATACAAAATCACTGCAGATTTTGGTTCACAGAATCAGTCTGCTTATGGAAGCTACCTCTTTGGCTGGAATATAACTTACACTCCCAAACATTCCCTATCAGCCGCCTTTTTCTACGAAAAGCTATTCAAGTCTGTAAGTCTAACCTCATCGCATTTGAAATCATAACTTGGGCTGCTGCACAAATGTACTTCCGGAGGAGCGGTACCTAAAACTCTAAGTAATATTCCACAAATAATTTCATTACAGATCTATACAAGTTCGAATAATTTTTTTTAGTGAATTACCCAGGGGTGCACTTGATTATTTCAGACCATCTGTCACTAAAACAACCTTTTTTAGCACCTGACTGAATTATTCAAATAATCTCTTGACTGGCTTCCCATTCTCCTGAAACATCAGATCATTCAATACTCCACTCTCCATATTCTATCAACCTGAACTGACTGATTAATATGAGTCTCCCCACAATGCCCCAGATTTCAAGTTCTCATGTTTAAGTCCTGCCATGTCAAGTCGTGTCACGTCCTCTCCCTTCCCTGCTACTACATCTTTCTCCTTATCCCTTTTCCATAGTCTTGGTTTCCAACTGTGAAATTTCAGTTTTATACTTCCCTACAACTGATCATAAACTTGACTGCATTCTTCTGCGTCTTGGCCAGTTTGATTTGGACTTGCTTCGTACATTCTGCTCTCATAAGTGAACCAGAATTAAGTCTTTGGGTAGAAGGCACTACATAATTGGTGCTCTGATAAATATAGTTCTTCCTTTTCTTTATCTGCTTTGCCTTTTAAACATTCTGGTGTCCGCTGTGGATCAATGGGCAGCAATCTTTCTTCTGAATTTGAAAGTTGTGGGTTCACGTCCAACACAGACATGAACATAAAAATCTAAATTATCACCCCAGCGCAGTACTGAGGGAATGTGCTACTGCCTAAGATATTCAGATATTCAACCAAAGACAACACTCCCCCCTCTCCCTGCCAATCCCCACCTGTACTCTTAGAGAGTGATAACTCCAATGGCACAATTTTGAAGAACAGTGATGACCTTATCCCTCAATCAACATCCACAACAAGCCCAGATTGTGTGGTCATTATTACATTGCCATCTTGTGAGACTTTGCTATATGCCACACAAAGATGCTCAACTGGCTGTCAAGCGCCTTGGGTCATGCAAAGGTCATGAAAAGGGCTAGATCACTGGGTGGAATTTTCCGGTCACATCCGCCCTAAGATCAGAAATTCCTGCCTGAGGACAATGGATCTTTAAATGGTCCATCAAATTGACCATTCCACTTGTGACGGTTCCCACATTAGGTGGGACTGGAATATTTACTCCTTTATTTTTTTACAAACATTTTTGTATTCATAGGGAAAAACATGCTGAACTTAAGCTTAAAGGCAGATAATTATTTTTAAGGGAACAAACAGGAGGGTATTTTATTAGAAAAGAGTTGGAAACCACATTTGTATGCGCATCAACAGTTAAGTTATCCAGAAGACAACATCAGTCCTTCTGCACCAGACTGTGTACCAAAGTAACAATGCATGGGATTCTCTGATCTCATTTGTGCCTGCCCCGCTGCGAGAATGGAGGATTTGACGTTCCAACCAGAACTCCATTCATTTTCAGCGGCACTGGAGAATCCCAGCGGCGAGCGGGGATGGATGTTTTCAGTAAATATATCATTCTCCAACACATGATGAGGCCTGAGAAAGACACTGGCTGTCAGCTACTGCATTTGCATCTAAAAGTGTGGTTCTTTCGAATTGCTAGAAATCACAAGATATAACATGGCGGCAGCAATGAGAGTAAAACCCAAGCATTGTAAATAAATAAATGTGGAATTAAATTGTGAAAAATCAATTCGAATTAGAAAGAGAAAAAATGAGTAAATTGTGCAAAAATAAATGGCCTCCAATGCAACAATGAACACTCAGCTTCAGCTCATGATGAATTATACGGCTGATTATGTCATCAGGACAGTTGAGAAGGTTAAACAAAAGTGCAGATTGAAATTCAAGTTTTTTAAAAAGTATTAGTGAAAAGGAAAGGGTCAGCTATACCCTTCTGTGGTCAGGAAAAAAAGAACTTGATCTTTTCAACAGCTAGGGGATGAGTGAAGATGACACTAAAAACCCATTTTTTTTGAGAAGTTGAGCACACATCTCTGGCCAAATCAAGGCATCAGTTCCATCAATATAAATTTCAAAGCCTGAGGCAGGAATCAGGTGAACCTGTTGATAATTGCTCAATGAGATTGAGAAATGTAATCAGCAAGAGCAAATTCAGAGAAATGGCTGAAAAGCTGGCAGACCAGCTCATTTGGGACTCTGCACACCCTGGTGTAAAATGGTCTGATAGAAAAGGCTCATAATATTGCCAGATGTTGACATTGCCAGTGCATATTAAGCCACGAGTTGACAGCTGAAGATGCTTGGCTTCCGCTAAGACAGAGAAAAGGGTTGATGCGGTGAAACAGGAACAAAATAATTTAAAGCAGACAGAGAAAAAGGTGTGCTGGAGCTGTGAACAATCGCATGAGTTCCACACACAAGGAAATGTCCTGCATATGGATCAAACTTATTCAAAGAAATCAGGAGACAGAAAGCAGGAAACTACACACTGGTTACTTTAACATCTGTCATAGGGAATATGTTAGAAGCTATTATTAAAGAAATTGCCTAATTCTTTTGTCTGTCAAATGCGCAGTGCACTCAGGAGCAGGCACAAAACTCGCTGCCGGTCATGATCGGGCCCCGGATATTACTTCATGCTAGCTGGCTAACTGATAGTTAGCCATACATAAAACACATTGAGAAAGGCTCAGTGCTGCCAGGGCGGTTGGGAAGGAAACAGGCTCAGAGAAAAGGGATGGTGTAGGTTGACATTTGTAATATGTTCCCTCACGGGATTGTGGACCTGTCTCAGGGAGCTGCAGGTCTGTATACCAACAACTTATGGAGGCACAGATAGTAAGTAGTCAACACTTTAACAGGCACGTTGAAATCCTGCCTGACTTGTCGGTAGGATGTACAAGATCCAATTCTGAGAACCTGGAACCCAGCAAAAGTTGTTGGTGAAGCAGAGACTCCAAAGTCTTACATCATCAAGAATGACAAGTGGATGAGAAGAAAAAGGGTCAATATCCTACCCATACCTGAGCTGGTAAAACAGGGACTGTCATCAATAACACCAGCAACATCACTAACGAGTGAGACAACATCATCAAGAAGCCACGAAACATCAACAACATCATTAACAAATGACATGTCAGCAATGTCAAACACAACTGCTACAAAACTAGAAGCAGCACACAGAGCGCTCCCAGTCCAGCATTCCAACTCAATGCTGAGAGCAATGACAACCAAATCCATTCGATGGGAACATCACACGTTATCACCTAATTGATAGTGAGAATAATGGTTTTGAGAATACATTATATTGAGAAGTATTATTTAAAGAGGGATGTTACATTATAATATTGTAGGGAAAGTGTTACACATATTGTTACATGCATTTATACTTAAATATCCAGGATGTCACATCACTCACTACTGCACTTCCGTCTGTATAGAAAATTAACAATGTATCGCTCTGCGGCACATGGTGAAATCTGAGAAATACACCTGATGTCAGCTCCAGTAGTGGTGTATAAATGTTTTTTTTCAATCTGCTGGGAACCACAAAACATGACACCATTTAATTCCAGACCAGTTTTCACCGGGCATCAGTGGGAAACATACCCACTGCTCCAGAAATTAGGGCCTCATTTATTGCCAGACCTCATTTAAATCCTGCCTAACTCTTCTGGACAAGAATCGGTGGCAGATGATGGAAAATTGCATGGTCTGCACACTGAGATTGGCTCCCAGGGTGAGCCCTGGAGGGTCTGATGATTGGAAGGTAGGGGTGGAGTCCACATTAAAGGACGCTTCAGCTTTCACTGTGGGGTGAAGTGGAGCAATTCTTCTTCTAGCCATGCAAGAAAGGTAAATAAAAATTCACGATTATAGTGTATCTTCTTGTCCCAATTTGCTATACTACTGGGATAACCTAGCAGGGAATCTCATTGGCCTTTTCTCATTCAGTCTGATATGTTAAAATTGCACTCATAGCCCAGTGACTATTTTAGATGGGTGCCTTCACTGCCTGCTCAAGAAAACTGGCGAAAACTACAACCACTAACCAACTCCCAGAGCCTCACACATGGACAAGCTGTCTGGACAATTTCCTTCCCCCACCCACCTAGATTTCAACTAAACTTGCTCCAACATTATAATTGGTTTTTAACAGATTTAAGGTTGTCTAATTAGATCACAGTCTTTTAATGCATTGGAGGTATAAATAATTATTAGACATAAATTTGGTTACGTTGATTAAAAGATCAGTTAATATATTATCGTGAGGATTAGAGAAATGAAACTTTCATGTGTAGCGATTCACCTTCTACCCAGATATCGAGTGCATGTTGTTTTAATTGTACTTTATGTTCCACATGGCAAGCTTTTCTACTGATCCATAGTTCAAATTTAGTTGACAAGATCACAATAAATCGGGTATGATGCCAAAAATTCTGGTATGCTGTGGCAGCAAGTCAAGTTCCACATGAAGCTTCTTTCTATGTGTTAGTAGACTAACTGTAACATCAAATACATCGCCAAAGAATAAATATTTTATGGTCTCAATTATGTTTGATAAAACATTTATTGTAAAAATGTTGTTATTACATAGGAAGACACAGGAGTTGGCTATTCAGCCTCTTGACTTATAGAAACATAGAAGATAGAAGCAGGGGAAGGCCATTTGGCCTTTAAGCCTGCTCCGCTATTTGTCATGAACATGGCTGATCATCCAACTCCGTAGCCTAATCCTGCATTTTCCCCATAATCTTTGATCCCATTTGCTCCAAGTGCTATATCTAGCTGCCTCTTGAATACATTCAATGTTTTGGCATCAACCACTCCCTGTGGTAATGAATTCCAAAGGGTCACGACTCTTTGGGTGAAGAAATGTCTCCTCATCTCCGTCCTAAATGATCTACACCAAATCCTCAGACTGTGACCCCTGGTTCTGGACACCTCACCATCGGGAACACCCTCCCTGCATCTACCCTGTCTAGTCCTGTTAGGATTTTATAACTATGAGATCTCCCCCATTCATCTGAACACCAGCAAAAACAATCCCAACGTAATCAATCTCTCCTCATACATCAGTCTTGCCATTCCTGGAATCAGCCTGGTAAACCTTTGAGAGCGAAAACAGCCTTCCTCAGGAAAGGAGACCAAAGCTGCACACGATATTTCAGGTGTGGCCTCACTTCACTGTTCAGTTAAATCACAGCTGATCTGTACCTTAGCTCCATCTACCTGCTTTCATTTTATAACCCATAACCCCTTGCCGAACAAACATTTACCAGTCTCACTTCTGAAATTTCCATTTAGTCTAACTTCAACACAACATCTTTTTGGGAGACAGTTCCAGATTCCCATTATCGTTTTTGTGAAGGAATTATTCCTGACATCGCCCCTGAAAGGCCTTGTTCTAATTTTGCCCCCTTAGTTCTAGACTCTCCCCTCAGAGGAAATTTTTTCTTGCCATCTAGCCTATCAAACCATTTAATCAATTTAAACATCTCAATTAGATCATCCCTTAATCCCTGCACTTAAGAAAACAGATGCCCAATCTATGCAAGCAGCCCTGACTATTTAACCCTTTTAACTCCAGGATCATTCTGGTGAATCTGGGCTGCATCTAAAGTAAAGTTTATTTATTAGTGTCACAAGTAGACTTATATTCACACTGTAATGAAGTTACTATGAAATTTCCCTAGTTGCCACATTCCAGCTCCTGTTCGGATACACTGAAGGAGAATTTAAAATGACCCAGAGCACCTAACCAGCACATCTTTGGACTGTGGGAGGAAACCAAAGCATCCGGAGGAAATCCACGCAGACACGAGGAGAATGTGCAAGCTCCATACAGAAACTGACCCAAGCCAGGAATCAAACCTGGGTCCCTGGCACTATGAGGCAGCAGTGCTGACCACTGTGTCACCATGCCAACCCATCTTGGCCAAGGCCAACTACCCCACATAACCCGGACATTCTGTCTTCTACCTTCTTCCGTCGGGAAAAAGGTACAAAAGTCTGAGATCACGTACCAACCAACTCAAGAACAGTTTCTTCCCTGCTGCTGTCAGACTTTTGAATGGACCCACCTCACAATAAGTTGATCTTTCTCTACACCCTAGCTATGACTGTAACACTATGTTCTGCACTCTCTCATTACTTTCTCTATTAATGGTATGCTTTGTCTGCATAGCACAGGAAATAATGCTTTTCACTGTATACTGATACGTGACAATAATAAATCAAATCAAATCCTTCCTGAGGTACAATATCCAGAACTGAATGTAATTGTTCCAGATGAAGCTCTGTTCAGCTGTTACATTACTTCCACACTTTTTTGTATTTCAGACCTCTTGAAATAAAGTCTAACACGTCATTTGACTTTTTACTGATATTAAATAATGCTCTTGTGAAGCAGTTTTGTGTAATTTACATGTTTAAGGTGTCATTTAGCACAAATTTGTGTTGGTGTTGATTATTTTTGCATCTGTCCACTAACATTTCGTGATTTCACTATTTAGACCCCTAGGTTCCTTTGCTCCTCCAGTTCCAAGCTTCTCATATTTCTGGCTCTCTATCTAGCGCTCGAAGTGGATGATCTCACACTTTGCCACACTGATCTCCATCTGCCACATTTCTGTTCACTTATTTAATCTATCAATCTGTGTTTGCAACTTTCTGCTCCCATCTGGACCATTTACTGCACCACCTAACTTCATGTTGTCAGTGAACTTAGATATTCTGCTCCTTCATGCAAGTGGAAATATACAAACTATGAAATAAAATATAAATATATAGTGAAAAGTATCAGTATAGCTCCTTAGAGAATATTACGGGAAATGCGTACCATATCCCTACCCTGTCTCCTACCTTTAATTAATGCCCTATCCAATAGGTTGCTTCCGATTCCACGTGCTCTCACTTTTGCTAACTCTGATCTGTGAAAGCTTGCCAAATGCCTTCTGAAAATCCATTGGAATAACATCAACAAACACTCTTTAGGTCATCCACACCAGTTACTCCCTCACAAAATTCAGCTAAAGTTTATTTATTAGGCACAAGTAGGTTTATCTTGACACTGCAATGAAGTTACTATGAAAATCCTCTAGTTGCCACACTCTAGCACCTGTTTGAGTACACTGAGGGAGAACTTAACGTGGCCAATTCACCTAACTTGCACACCTTTGGACTGTGGGAGGAATCTGGAACACCCAGAGGAAACCCACGCAGACATGGAGAGAACACAGACTCTGCACAGTGTGACCCAAGCCGGGAATCGAACCTGGGTCGCTGGCACTGTGAGGCAGCAGTGCTAACCACTGTGTCACTTGATGAACTATATTCATCACAAAGACCTTACCCTTTACAAAACAATGCTAGTTTTCTCTGATCAACTCATATTTGTCCAAATTCTTAGCCATTCTATTTCCATTAACAAATTCTAACAATTTCTCCACAATTGGTATTAGACTAATAGGTCTATAATTTTCAAATTTATCTCACCTACTCTTGTTAAATATTGAGGTTACATTTGCAGATTTCCAAGGGAACAATTTTATTTTCTGTTTGCATAAACATGAGAAATGATGGGTGGCAGTTTACTCAGAGGCATACGTTTCCTGAGGCATTCCAAAAAACTTCAGCGGTCAGCTTTCATATCATCAATTGATATACTAAAATGCAACACAAAATTCCAGCAGATGGAGCTCTTGTAGTGAATGAACATACAGCTCAGAATAGGGGAAGTCACAGGATTAGGAAGGAAGAAAAAACACGCATTTATGTAGTGCTTTTTGCATCCTCAACTGCCACAAAGTGCTTCATAGTCAATGAAGTCCTTTTGAAATGTAATCACTGTTGTAATGGAGGGAACCAGGGCAATTAATTTGGGCTCAGCAAAGTGCTGCAAAGTGATGAAATTGTGCCTTTAAGAAGCATATTTATGTCATGTCTCTTGTGAGGGGTTTATTTAAAATTCAACTGTTTTACACAGTGCTGATTTGCCTGAGGAACCAGCCAGCTCCCATACTGAGAATGCAGGCTAATGATTGATCTTAACTTGGGATGTCTTGTTTTAATGCATTTTTGTTTATTTTGGTTTTTCCCTGGGGTTTCAGAGTAGGGTTTTGATTAGGTTGATTGACAGAGACAGAGTCACGCAAACAAATGGAACTAAACTTGCAGAGAAAACACATAGTTCTCTCTGATCTTAAAATAGTCAATTTCTGCTAAGTTGTAAAAGAAGCAGCAAGTGTCTGTCTTACTCTCTCTCTCTGGAGGCTGCTGTTTGAGGCTGTGAGAAAATACGTGTCTCTTTGTCTCTCTCTCTTCCTCTCTCTCACTCTCTCCCCAGAGATGTTTCAAAGACTCTAGGACAATTAACAAACACAAGCACGTAAGCCTGTGTGTTGCTAACTGATTTTGAAGAGGCGTTTAAGTCTGCAAGAGGAATATTGCTTGAACTGGAACTAATAGAGATAGGTTAGCAGTTAAGAACTGTATCTTGTCACGTTTAAGTATTTCAATTGGTAAAAGTTAAACTAATTCATTTGTTATAATAAATTATATTGCTAAATAAAGTTTATTTTAATAAAAGCTTCCTAGTATGTCAACTGAATCACACCTGGAATGAAATACTTTCTCCTCACACTCATGCCAAGATTTTAAAAAACTGTCAGGGTCTAGTCAGGGGTCACAACATACTTTGGGTTTCTGCTCTGGTACCCTAACTAAACAATGAGATAAGTGACCAGTTGGTGTTGCTAGCAGCATTGGTTGAGGGAGGAATATTATCTAGAGAAGTTTGCTTTTCTCTAAATAGTGCCTGAAATCTTTTACATCCACCTGGCAAATGGAGCATCAGTTCTCAGCTAAAAATCTCCAACACTCCCTCAGTGTTGCCTTAAGGAGTGAGCCAACATTTAAGTCTCTGGAGGGCAGCGTAAAACCCAGGACCTCTTAACTTAGAGGTAGTTGTCTCTGCTGAGCCAAGAGTGATATCATGACAACATAGTTATACATAAGAAAGGCCAGTTGGTGTTAACGAGCCAAAAAAAATGATGTAATCCACCATCACATTTATGGCTTTCTGACAGTGTCACCATGGGACAATCTTGTGTGATGTATGCTACAATTGTTACTAGTCCATTACACTTGGATCTCAATGAGTTAAGTTCACAAGACAACAAAGTAAGCACAATTAAATTGGATTTCAGAGAGGCCACCTGAACCAGCATGCCAGATACAATGGAAGATAGTTTGACATTCCATTGATCATTCACACTAATTGCTGCTGCATCAACTCGCTTCAGTTGAACTGAGTAGAGGTCAAATGTTAAGTCAGGCCAGTGGATTCTGCTTGGGAGAACAATCTCTGTTTAACTAAAGATTGACACTGGAATCAAGCTTTAAATAGAAAGAGAGAGAGCTGTGAAAGCAAGTGGCACTCTGTCAGGATGGGACACAAGAAAAAAGAGTTCAGAAATTAGTTTTAAGTCAAGCGGCAACCCACTAATGTGGGTTAACAAAAGGGTGTTCATTATTTTTACATCATTATGACAGAGTCCAAAATCATAAAACATAATAACTCCATCAAAACATTTGACAATTCATCAAACAAGTCTAGAAATGCTGCCTTTCCTATCAGGAAAATCCATTCTTCTTATTCAGTTAGGGATAGAATCACTTCAAACAGTGCACGTATGTGTCAGCTCCCCGTACAACCGGAATTTAGCCATTTATATTGTGCAATGACTTTTAGAGCATAAACAGTACAAACAGAGTCTGGTTTAAAAGTGGAGATCACCACTTTAAAGTTTCTGGTTGCAATCATTTCCAGATGTTGTGGAAAGGTCAGCCGCCAGTACTGTATCTTTGATAAAACCAGTTGCAGAAGTGACACGATATCACTGGACACACTAGCATTGTCCAATTTCTGCATGACGCTGAAGTTAGACTTGCTCCCAGTGACAGTTCTGAATTATAAAGGCACCATTCAGATGCATAAAATTGAAAGAGTGCAACTGCTCAACAAACAGTTTATTGTGACCGGAACTTTAAAAATAGCAGCGTATCTAACACTAAATTAGCAAGGCCACGAAGAAAGTTCATCCTGCATAATTATGATGCCATATACATGTACGGAGAGAAAATTACAGTATATTACAATAACTGTACTCACCGGAAGCTTTCATTTCTTCATTTGGAGATGGTGTAGTTTGTTGTTCTTTTGTTTTACGAGCATTATTAGCATTCACTGTATCCATTGATCCTGGTGGGCCTGCATAACCTACCTCCTTAATGACACGATAGCCCGTCCCTGTCATGGGCGGAAATCTTGATACTTTGGGTGGGCCTGGAGGTCCCGCTTGACCTCTTTCCACTAATTAAAAGAAACAGAATCTCCTGTTACTTCACATGTCTCATCTTGGCAAAATGATGCCTTTCACTGTTTGCGTTTGACATGGTAAATACTCCTAATATGTAAATGCAGACCAGCAAGGTTCAAAGATTTCTTCCTGGTCTGTGCTGAGATACTCAATCTCATGCAGGGCTGAAAAGTGTTGGATGACAACAGAATTGGCTATGATGACCTCCACAGCCAAATAGCCTGATGACAAATCAGATGTATGCCTAACAATAAGGCCCTCCATAGTCCAACAGCCAATACACAGAGTCCCATAAGTGAAGAATTTCTCTTTGTGTAGTTGCTAAGGGCAGCCAACATAAATGGGATTGTACAGCAGTTTGAATCAGTACCATCACAATAAAAAGTTAATCGGAATTTAAATTACTCTGAAATTGGTTTTGATCTCACTATGAGAAATTTTGTCTGAAACTAAGACATTCAAACATCTAGAATAGGATGCTTTCAATCAATGCAGATTAGTTCATTAAAAATTATACTAGTAAGTTTAATTGTTGATTAATACTTAATGAATTTGATTGAGAATTGTAATCCACCATGCGGAATTTCATTGGCATTGGCTAATTCACAACAAAATATCATATTTCACATAAATTCAGCATGTCTTATTAGGCTGAGAAGTGAAAAAAACCTATAACATGTGATACGACACAATGCGGTATACGACAATCCAAAGTACACCATTTAACATTTGTTCCATTATTTTATCTAGACATACAGTGAATTTTGGCTAAAGGGTTGATACGGCCTGTCTCCCAGCAGAAAGCAAAGGCAGTATGTACTCACAATAATGCTCAAGTTCCAGTTGTTGCTGTGCTGCTG
This sequence comes from Carcharhinus amblyrhynchos, assembly GCF_965287045.1. NCBI lineage: Eukaryota > Metazoa > Chordata > Chondrichthyes > Carcharhiniformes > Carcharhinidae > Carcharhinus > Carcharhinus amblyrhynchos. Next base: position 78,811,796 of record NC_137331.1, on the reverse strand, counting down.
CCTCCACAGGAACATGTAAACATTTCACAGGGAGGTGTTCATTGTACCCCAGCCTTATAGACATTAAAACACTGTCAATTAGTGGTGGTTAATGTAAGTGCCACAACTCCAGCGGTATTTTAGATTGCATAATTTTTTTCATGGGATGTGGGTAGTTTGCAAGGCCTGCATTTGTTGCCCATCTCTAATTGCCCTGGAGAAGATGCCCACCTTCTTGAATTGCTGCAGACCATGTGTTGTAGGTATATCCACAGTGCTGTAAGGAAGGGAGTTCCAGAATTTTGGCCCAGTGACAGTGAAAGAACAGTGATTTATTTCCAAGTCAGGATGGTGCACAACTTAAGAGGGAACTTGGTATTTCCATGTATCTGTTGCCTTTGTCCTTCCATGTCCTTCTAGGGGAGGTTATGACCTTGTGGTACTATCGCTTGATTATTAATCCAGGAACTCAGTTCAAGTTTTGAATCCCACCATGGCAGAATTTGAATTCAATAAAAATCTGGGATTAAGAATCTACTGATGACCATGATTGTTGGAAGATTATTTCTTGATCACTAATGTCATTTAGGGAAGGAAACCTGCCATCCTTAACTTGTCTGGCCTACATGTGACTCCAGAGCCACAGCAATGTAGTTGATTCTCAATTATCCTTGGGTAACTAGAGATGGGCAATAAATGTTGGCCATCCAGCAATGCCCATGTCCCATGAATGAATAAAAATAATGTGGTAAAGGTCACAGGTTTGGAACATGCTGTTAAAGGAGACTAGGTGAGTTGTTGCAGTGCATTTTATCAATGCTACACTCTATTGCCACTGTAATATTGATGGGGGGAAAATCGCTGTTTAAGAGGATCGATGAACTGCTGATCAAGTGGGCTGCTTTTTCCTGGATGGTGCCAAGCTTCTTGAATGTTGTTGGAGCTGCACTCATCCAGGCAAGGGGAGAGTGTTTCATCAGACTCCTGACTTGTGACTTGTATATGGTGGATTAGCTATGAGGATTCAGTAGGTGAGTTACTTGCCACAGAATTCCTAACCTTTGTGCTGCTATTGTAGCCGCAGTATTTATATAGCCACTCCAATTCAGTTTCTGGTCAATGATATTCACCGACATGTCAATGGTGGGAATTCAGCAATCGTAATGCCATTAAAGTTCAAAGGGAGATGGTTAAGTTCACTTGTGTTGGAGATGGTCACTGCCTGGCACTCATGTGACACAAATGTTACCTGCCATTTATCAGCTCAAGCCAGAGTGCTGTACCATTCTTGCCCCATGGACAGGGACTGAGGAGTTACAATTATATTGTATATCAATTCTCTCAGTATCTGGTTGGGTTAATAGATGAAGTAGAGGGGGAAATATAGATGCCTGACTCTACGGTATACGTGCATTTCACACTAACCAAATATTAATTATTCTTAAAGTGCTTCACTAAAAGCTGGAGTGAGTCACAGAGTTACATTTCATTAGAGAAAGAGGCCACAGTGGGGAGTCGCCTGAACATTCAACTGAGAGAAAATGGAGAGGGAGGATGATATTTTGTGTTTCAGAAGATTCAGTACATCATTCAAGACTCTTAGCGTGGGAAAAATGTCAATTCCAAGCTATTAGATACAGTGGGGGAGGGTGACAAAAACAATTGGGAATAATTTGAAGTAACTAGCCTAGGGTCAAAAACTAATAAACATTGTCGTTGGATCAAACTGGCCATAATCCAGCCTATATCAACAGCCACAGCTGCATTACCAAATGTACTATTAGTTGCCAGTGAATGAATTACTTCAAAGAAACCATAGACTTAATGCTGTAGTTAAGTTTAGAAACCCAGCTAGCTGTGCAAAGCTGCTGGAGCCAGAACCTGCAGACAGACTGTGCCCTTTAGCCTCAGTCTAACACAGATTTGTAAACTTGTTCCTTGTTCAGATGCAGCATTCTTACAATGAATAGGGATTCCCCAACAAACTAGCAAAAATGGCTTCAATTTTAAATATTCAAGTAACACTGCTAATATTCAAAGTTAATTTCTGCCAAATTGAGTTTCCAAACTCTCAGTTGAAAAGCCCAAATAGAATACAGGAATTATTGTAGAGAAATTTAATAGTACAGGTCGAGTATCCAAAAACGGAACACATTAGAAACTGAACTTATCCTGAACCTCATCGACATTCAGGAAATCCCTGACTTGAGGTGGCATGAACTTTACTGGCCACACCTGAACTTCAGCTCAGGAAGTGCCTGATGTAAGCCAATATGAAGCTCATTGAAGACACCTGACCTTTAACATGACAATATCAAAGCTGCTGATGAGATGACATTGGGATGAACCCTCCTTACATTTGCTGTAAATACTGACCTAAAAATTCAAACATTGGAACCCATTATTAGTATCTTAACAGCTGTTGCAAATGAGGGCTAGCTTGCTCTAACATATGTGTGTCTGACAACAAAGTTGTGAACATTGAGTTTACAGTTAACATCCCCTTTCTCTGCTGTAAGTGCGGTGTGAGCAGCTGTGGCTCAGATCTTATTAAAAGAAAACTCATCTCAAGGACCTTGTATGAAGTATAATAAGGGGTTCTGAGGTAATTGGAATCAGATGTTTGAAAGGAGTAACTTGCTCTGTGCTAATGGTATTACATGTAAGATACAGACACACTTAAAGGAGTGGAGAGTGCTGCTGTCAATTTTGGGATTGAATATTATCCAAACAGCTGTAGCCAAAAGCAGATTGCTTAAGGGTCTTTGAAAGGAGGTCTTACGTATTGTGAAAAGATGTGTAAAATATTTTTTGATGTTTCATCACTTTGCCCTCTTATTCTTTCTCTCTCTCAGATAGATGCAACACAAATCACTCCTCCACACATTGAACACTGGGGAAGTACACTTGCACTGAATAAGATAATTGTATTAATGGATAAATGTAGCCTTTACCTCATGGGGTGTTGCAGTCACAAACTAAGAAGATTTGGAAAAAATGTGTTCCATGTTATTCCAGCATCATTGAGGCTTTAATGCAGAACCATCTGGTTGGGAAGCAGGCATTGTACTGTCTAGGCTACAAAATGGTCATGATTTATTAAATCCAACAGATGTTTGGATGATGTAAGTAATGAACTCCATATAGCATAATCGCATGAGGCTTGTGTCTCACCACTCCCAAAATTCCCACCGACTTCAGTGCCTGCTTTTACAAGAGCACCTGCTATTAACTTCCTTCCAGAGTTCTCCACTGGTGTTTTGTCCTGATTCTCCGGGTACGTTTTGTCAGAAGATGATTACGCTAACACATTTAACTCAGTGTTTTTAAATATTAAAAGAGCCTGGGATGACATGAGGATTTTTTGTTTCAGCAACAGATGATTAGGATTAAGCATGCTGATACCAGTGATTATGGCCACGATTCTCCTGAATCAGAACAAACACCCACACCAGTGGGAAAACTGAAGTGTCGGCTCACCTTCATACCTACATGGTGTGGGTGGGGCTGATCTGTTACTTGGGTGGTGGGGTGAGGATAACCTTCTTTGCTGAGGGGTTGATGGTGCTCCCCTGGACCCTCAGGATCCAGCACATCAAATACATGCTGATCATTACCACTACCGAAGCACGCCCTGTGCATTCCACCCCCCACCACCGCCTGGGACAGGCAAGTGAATGGTGGAAGGGGGCTGATGAATGGGCCATCAAACCCTCTTATTGTATTGAAATTCATGGGTTTGCATAATTATCAGGTTGTCACCCACTATGAGCAGGAACCTGATTGTGACCGGTGGTGAAAAAGAATCAAGAAGGCTTTGGTCTTGTTTTTTTACTCAAAGTCCTGTTCCCCAGGACATTTTATTCTCACCAGCAGCCAGCTGACCTGGAGAATCCCCCCTTATCAGTCCAATTGTAGCTTTCAGAATGAAACTGGATAAATATACTTGAGAAAAAAAACATTGCCAGGAAGGGTACAAAGAGGGATGAACTGGATTATTCCCCCAAAGAGTCAGTACACACTCAATAGTTTGAAAGGTCTCCTTCTGTGCTGTACCATTATAAGGTTGTATGGACTGGATTTCGCAGGATCCACATGACCCTGCTGCAAATGTTGGGAGAGAGCCCCTCCCACTCTAATGGCTTGGCCAGAGGCTTCTCATTGGCTTAGAGCAAAACATCTGCCCCCATCTGGCCACTTCTGAGAGTTGCTGACCAAACAGCCAGCAGCTCCTCGGTCCCAGAGGCACTACTAGGATATTGAACACTCCTGGGACATTGACCACTCCTGGGATTGCAGCCAGTCCCAAACCAAGTTGGACTGGGCTGGAAGATTAGGCAGGAAGGAAGAATACTGTGGTTTGGGGAGTGTGGGGAGGGGATGGAAAAAGGGGCTTAAGACTTTGTAGTGGGATCCTAGCTAAGCCCAGCAGCCTATAGAAGGGGTTGGCCACGTCTTACTTGCATCTTCCCTTAGGCTGCACAATGAAACCTGCTGAGTTTCACACTTGCATGCGCCTCCACCCAACACAGAAACATTGTGGTGGGGATGGGAAGAGTCATGGGCAGATGGGCCATCTAAGACTGTCCATGTAAAATTGCAGCTGGGCTGGGAGTGGGCAAGTAGGTGCTGGGAACAACACCCAGGGCATTGTGCCCAATTTTGCACCAACTGCCTGCCTGCCAACTCATCCCCATGACAGCATATAATATAACCCTATGATTCCATGATGCTGCCATATTTAAAGGGGTAAATGAAAATCCGAAAAAAACTGTTGGGCTGCTAACTCTTGTTTTCAAATGAAACTTCTTCCTCACAAGTGTGACCAGGGTTCAGGATGAAGCAGAATTGAATATCTAGTTATAGATATCTTCTGATCAGTAGTCAACTTGACCAACTTGTGCGATAACTATAAAGTTAAAATGCTGCAAGTAAACAACAACAATTTTCACCGGGTGATAATTTTTTTTGTGACTCTAAATTACCAATCAGCAGAAAAATAGATTCAATGACTTTTGAGTCTATTTGGCTATAAATGACCTAAAAATGATACATTTACCTAATAATATCTGTTGTCTAGTAATAGGGGTTTACCTAAATCCATTCCAAACGACTCCAGGTACAAAAGACATCAATAGCAACTGAGTGATATGTCACTTTTTGAATGTGAAAACCAAAGCAGCTTTCAAACAAAAAAAGGACAAATGGATTCGGAAATTCTGTTCAGCAAACCAACACTCTGCTTTCCACGTTCACAATTGTGGGCAATGTGGCTTTTCCATATAGTCAATAATGTTTGAAGAACTTCAAAGGTGTAATAGTTCTCTCCTGGCCCTTCCCATCAATTCGACTCTCTAAAGATCTCTTTAATATGGTCCCAGAGGTATCAACTTTCCTCCAGAAGTTTCAAGTAAGTGTGTTCAGAATATTTCACTGTGAGAGGAAGGCATTGACTACAATCTTTGCTCATTCTTTTTATTCAGTCATGGGACATGGGCACCATTGGCTGGCCAGCATTTACTGCCCATCCCTAGTTACCCTTGGAGGGCATTTCAGAGCCAACCACATTGCAGTGGATCTGGAGTCACACGTAGGCCAGATCAGCTAAGGATGGTAGATTTCCTTCCCGAAAGGACATTAGTGAACCAGATGAGTTTTTCTGACAATCGACAATGGTTTCATGGTCATCAGGAGGATATTAATTCCAGATTTTTTTTATTGAATTCAAATTCAACCTGTGCCCCCAGAACATTAACTGAGTTTCTGGATCAATATCTAGTTGTAATACCACTAAATCATTGCCTTCTCTAACATCAAGACACATACCGTTTCTAGCAGGTACCATTGGGTAGCATTCAAAGTCACTTATGTAATATCTCCTCACTGGAGCCACTCATAGTGTACCCAATCATAAAGTAAGACTTGCATTTATATAGCACCTTTCACAGCTACTTGACATCCCACTGCACTGTCCAACCAATGAAGTATGCATATTTTTGAAGTAGTCAGAATAACTTAATTCACTGCAGATTATCGATTATGCAGAGGCCTTACAGATGTCTCAGGTCTCAGGACTGAGTATGGTCAACAGCTGCTGGAAGGCTCTTTGGTTACTGAAGGGTGTAAGAGATTACAGATGCAGAACTTAATGAAGCTTATTTCTATCCTCCTTCAACATCCGCACACAGACAATCTTAACAGGGGTCACTGCATGGTAATTAAGAATAGGAATTCTAGCCAAAGTCAATCAGCCAAAACTCGATCAACTGAATGACGGTTGATGTTTAAATTCTTGAGCAAGGAAACCACAAAGTTATTCCGAACTATAGTAAAGATCTAAAAGTAAAGAAACATTAACTAACAGCACATTGATTGAAAAGTTTAGACTTGAAGAATATTAGGAACTTAGAAAAAGTTAAAAAATCTAAACAGAAAATTATGGATATTGAGAATCCCAAAGTGGCTATGGAAGCATTAAAAACAGATTTTGAGTGAACTGTGGAAACAGACTTTGAAGCATTAATAACTCCTGTTTCCACTCAACCAAGCAGCCTAAGTTTTCCATTTCAAGAACACTGGCTTCCAGGTGTAATTTAAACATAAAAATCTTCAGAACCCTTCAGTGATGAAGGAAGTATAACATAATACATGAACCTAATTATGTGCAGGCTTTTTATACCACTATTACTGCAACATTTGTACTACCATAGCATTAAATCCATTATCACAGCGCATTTAAATAGTTCACTTAAAGTTAAAAATGTCCCAGTGTTTCACAGACATGGTGCCAATGGTGATGAGATTAGTAGGGTAGTCAAAAGCCTGGTCGATTAAGTTGATTATAAGGATCCAAAAAGAGGAGAAAAGAATGAAGGTAAAAGAACTTGGGGGGAGGAGAAGGTTTATGGCAGGACCTGGGCTGAATCCATGGCTGCCAAGAGTGGGAAGTTGGGATGCAGGATGCACATAAGGCCAAAGTTAGAGTCGGGACAGTTGAAGGGCTGGAGGAGATTACAGAGATCAGAGTCAATGGAGGGGTTTAAAGACAGGACCAATTATTTTAAATTTGAGGCTTTGGGGATTCGGGAAGCAAAGTGCACCAGCAAGGATGAGGTGATGGGCAAATGAGCCTTGTTAGTGAATATGATACAGGGGACAGAGGTTTGGATAATTGGGAGTAGTACATTGAGATGGATAGAAAACTGGTTGGCAGACAGGAAACAACCAGTGGCGGACCAGAACCAATGGCGTACTGCAGGGATCAGTGCTGGGACCACAGCTGTTCACATTATAAATGATTTAGATGAGAGAATTACATGTAATACCTCCAAATTTTCAGATGACACAAAGCTGAATGGAAGGGTGAGCTGTAAGGAGGGTGCAGAGATCCTTCAGTGTAATTTGGACAAGTTGAGTGAGTAGGCAAATGCATGGCAGATGCAGTACAATGTGGATAAGTGTGAGATTATCCACCTTGATAGCAAAAACAGGAAGGCAGATTATTATCTGAATGGCTATAGATTGAGAGGGGAATCTCCAGTGAGACCTGGGAGTTCTTTTACACCAGTCGCTGAAAGTAAGCATGCAGGCGCAGCAGGCATTAGAAAAAGGCAAATGGCATGTTGGCTTCCATAGCAAGAGGATTCAAGTTCAGGAGCATGGATGCCTTGCTGCAGTTATACAGGCCCTTGGTGAGGCCACACCTAGAATATTGTGTGCAATTTTGGTCTTCTTATCTGAGGAAGGATGTTCTTGCTAGAGAGGGGATGCGGCGGAAGTTTACCAAACTTATTCCTGGGATGGCAGGACTGACATATGATAGGAGAGTCTGAGTTGGTTAGCATTGTATTCATTGGATTTTAGAAGAATAAGAGGGGATCTCACTGAAACCTATAAAATCCTAACAGGATTGGACAGGGTAGGTGCAGGAAGAATGTTCTCAACAGTGGGGGAGTCAAGACCTAGGGTTCACAGTCTGAAAATACGGGGTAAACCTTTTAGAAGTGAGATGAGGAGAAATTTCTTCACCTAGAATGGTAAGCCTGTGGAATTCACTACCACAGAAAGCAATTGAGGCCAAACATTTTCAAGGAATTAAATATAACACTTGGGACTCAAGGGATCAAAAGACATGGTTCTCCATGTCCAGCAGTTCTCCTTCTCCAAGCAGGAAAAAATTACTGAGTTGGACGGTCAGACATGATCATAATGAATGGTATAGCAGGCTCAAAGTGCTGAATGGCCTATCCTGCTCCTATTTTTATGTTAAACTTTGATTGGGATTCCCTACCATGGCATGTTTTCCTGGCTCTCCAAAGTCAATGGTATTTTGTGTGGGTTGGCAGCCCTGCAGTCAGGGAACCCATTGCGGGAAATGTCTTTGGCGGGACCAGAAGATCCTGCCAGTGGAAGAGCGGGAAAATCCTGCCCGTCGACTTCCCTAGTCTTAGCGTTGTCAGTTTTTCACTATTCATTGACTGTTTAACCGGAATTTTTGTTTTAAAACCAGGCTCCCTTAAAACTTGATATTAACATAAGCAGCAGCTACCTGTCAGAGAATTGTTCATGATGTGGAGATGCTGGCGCTGGACTGGGATAAGCACAGTAAGAAGTCTCACAACACCAGGTTAAAGTCCAACAGGTTTATTTGGCAGCACAAGCTTTCAGATCCTCAAGCTCTTTCATCAGGTGAGTGAGGACTTGTGTTCATAAACAGGACATATAAAGACACAAACTCAGTTTACAAGATAATAAAGGTACAGACAATGTGAGTGGAGAAATGTACCTTTAAGACTTAATTACTAGTAAAGACTCACATTCCAACCATTATCTTGTAAACTGAGTTTGTGTCTTTATATGCCCTGTTTGTGAACACAAGTCCTCTCTCACCTGAAGAAGGAGCTTGAGGCTCTGAAAGCTAATGCTGCCAAATAAACCTGTCGGACTTTAACCTGGTGTTGTGAGACTTCTTACAGAAAATTGTTCAGTAGAAGGCCCCCACCAGGGCCCAAGGTACAGTGCCAAGCACTCAGTTAGGCTGCAATCAAAACAAATATGCATGTATAAAGGAGGACCCCATCAGCTTCCTGCAGTTTTCCATGACTCACAGGAGCAGGTTAAAATCATAGGCTATGGAATCAGTGTGGGACATCAGTGGCTATGTTTTATGGCTGGTTTACTCTGAGCAGCAGTATTATAATTCCACCTAATATCTGTGATGCAGGGAGCTAACCCAAACTTCCTCTAGGAAATAAAGCTCAAGTATTCATGCCCCTTTTCAGAAACAACTAAAACTGCATTGTCTGCAATACTGGAAAGCAGGTTTCCAGTGAATGCATCCCTGACTGCAGGGAAGCCCATAGTGGGGTGCGCCGAATGCAGGACTGGAAGGATGGCCGGAACGTTCTGGGCCCAAGTATATCACCTTAAGCGCAATGTATTCGATAATGCATTAATGTCAAAATGTTGCACATATTGATTAACAGTATTGATGATAAGTATTGTACTAATTAGATACTTAGTAAATGAGCATGTTGATGAAACGCCTAATGAACAAAATATTTGGATATTCAAAGTTAGAGAGAAACAGAATACAGTCAAGGTCAATGAATCCTACCTGGAATAAGCTGAGGTGGAACTAAATCTTCTGCTTTGGGAATAATTTTGGGAACTTGGCTTGGACATCGATGACCGGCTCTTTTCAACATAACCATTTGTTTGGAGTGTGATTTCACGGTTCCATTTATCTGATGGACACAGTTCCAAAGGCTGCTGACATGTCTGTTCAGACCATCTTTAATTCTCTGCAGGCTGCCTGAAATATTGTCCAGCTTACTGCAAACGTTCTCAATGTGAGCCACTCTCCTGTCAACATGGGAGATTTCCCTCTGGATCCCCTGTGTGCCGTGTTTACACTTATTAATGTCTTTAGCAAGCTGACTTGTCAGCTGTTCCAATCGTTCCTTCATTTCAATTAACTGACTGCTATTCATCCCCTTGAATTGTGATTTGAGGTTTCTGTCTGCTTCCTCCAGTTGGTAAATCTTACCCAGGAGTTCCTGCTGTTTCTTTGTTAAAGTGGACTCAACCGTTGAGAGTTTTTCAGTATTCCTCCTCAGACCTTCCCACTGTGCTTGTACAGACTGCCCCATATTGTTTATGGTGACTTTTAGTGAGATGATTTCTCCTTGCACCATCTCTAACTCTTCATTTTCTTCCATTTTCCTGAGTCCTTTGTGAACGGTATCATTCAGAGAATTAAAAAGAACTAAGTTTTGTTCTGTTTTTAATAATAAACCCTTGTTGTTGCTTTTGCATGTTTCTAAATCCATTTTGATATCTTGCATCTCCCTTGTACCAGAGACACAACCAGTCAGGCACACATTTTCTAAATTCTGCAACCTGTTTTCGAAACGATCCATCTTGCCATGGATTTGATCATTACTGGAATTCAGATCACTTTGATGTAATGATCCTAGTTCAGTGATCATTGCTTCAGTAGAAGTAATGTTACTAATTAACGTAAAATCATTGTTATGTTTATTTTCTAACAATTTTAGGAGTTTCTTGATCCCATCAACCTCAGTTTCAATGAGTCCTCTGAGGCTATACTCAATATAAAAACAATGTTCTTCAGCATTTTTCTCTGTTACATTTATCCTAGATTCAATTTCTTCTAACCTCTCCCTAAAAAGATCTTCCAGGCTAAGGGTAGTGAAACGCTCCAGTTCATTATCTAATCGGGCATTCAATAGCCTGTTGGCATCAGCAATTCTGTAGACCTTTCGATCCATGTTGTTCAGCTGCTGTTTTAAAGTGCCTATGGGAGCACAACAGTTGAAATGGTTCGGTGATTCTTGTAGAAGTTTTCGGAGGTCATGGATCTCCTCTTTCAGTTCAGCCTCTTTTTCATGAAGCATTTCTTCTACATGCTCATAGTGAGATTCATTTTGTTCGCATTGTTCTTTGAGAGACATTAATTTATACTCACAAGAATTTTTCAGATCTGCAAATTTCATGTCAATGCCTAAGATTAACTCATCTCTGAGAGTTTTAAATTTACTATCAATATACGACTGATATAAGTCTCCATTAGCAAATGGGGAATAAGTAGAGACAGGTCCTTCAACTGCTTCCATTAGCTTCTTCAACTGCCCATTATGTCCAGTAACCATTCCATGTAGTTCATCCAGCATATCACTCTTGGTCTTCAATGTGTGCTTAACTTCTGAGAGTTCAGACAACATTTCACCCATTCCCGGTTGATAAAATGTGTCTCCGTTCTCTCGGATGACTGGAACGTGGGGTGTCCCTAAGCCAAGAGCACTGTCAGGCAGTCGAAGGTTGCTCAGTAATGTTGCAAACAGTTTGCTGGTATCTTCCTGGACACTGTGCCTCAGATTGTCACTCATTCCTGTAACTGAGGCCTGCACTTTTTCCAGCACCTGGTTAAGGCGTTGTACCTCATATTCCAACTGTTGAATTTTCTGTCCTTGGGCATCAGTGGATGGCCATTTATGAGTTTGGCTATCTGTAGATTTGGGTACTAATGGAAACATGCAATAGTTAATACCATATTATCCACAGAAAATATGCATTTTTATCTGTACGGTGAACATAAATTGTCAAACAAAATAGCTGATTTTTAAACATCCACCGATCAACCATGCATGTAACACAAAACCTAATATTATTATCTTGAGTCTGCCAATAGGGGGTGTTAGTTATAACGAGAACAGAACTCACTGGGAAAACTCAGTAAGCCTGCCAAGTCAATGTAAGACTGATACAAGTATCCACTGGAAAATGGAGAATAAATAGCAACAGGTATTTGAATTGCTTCTCTTAGCTGCTCAACTGTTGACTGAGACCCTTTACTTCTATTATCGTGGTTCTCCAATAATCTTACATGGCTATACTCATTTATTGAGAAATATTAAGAAAAGCAGATGTGTTTTAATTTTAATCTTAATTATTTGACTACCTACAATTGCCCTATGTCTACCTTCGATCGGTGTTCAATTGGTTTCCACTGACAGAATGAAGCCGTTGCAGGTTAATAATGGTGAGCCCGTGGAATTCTTTTCCATAGGAAGTAGGTGATGCTAAAACATTGAATGTATTTAAGAGGTGGCTGGATATAGCGCTTGGGGTGGACGGGATCAAAGGTTATGGGGAAAAAACAGGATTACTGAGTTGGATGATAAGCCATGATCGAACTGCATGACGGAGCAGGTTTGAAGGGCCAAATGGCCTATCTTCCATGTTTCTATGTCTATAAATACAGATATAAATGAAGGAATATTGTTAAGAATCAAACTCAACCTGAGTTAGGCTAATGCACAAAAACATCCCTACAAGAAATAGAAATTTCCAATCCCCTGTTGTCAAACTGATTTCACATGTGAGCCACGATTCTTCCATCCCGAACCGCAACTTTTCTGGTGGGTCGCGATGGGAGATGCGCGACACTGGCCTTGTTCCGGGATTTGTGCATGCGCTGGGAATACATGCGCATTTCCCGGAGCTGGAGAACAATGTTCAGGTTCAGGTCACAGGCCAGACCACGCTGGAAAACAGCAAGAAGGTAGTAAGTAATTTGAATCTATTTAAAATATGTTTTAAACGTCTTTTAAATCTAATTATCGGGAACTTGCCAGTCCCGATTGAAACTCCCATCCTGTCAGGAGTACTTCATTCTGGCGGGGTTTAGAATAGCTCCCCACATTTGGGGGACTAGCGGGAAATCCCCCCAGGAGGTTGGGCAGCAGGAAACTGGTGCCCCCTGGGCATGGACACCCTGGCACTGCCCACCAGGCATTGGGCAGTGCCAAGGGGCAGGACATATTGTGGGCAGGGCCTGGGGATGATCGGTGGAGATGGGGAGTCTGCATGGCGATTGGTCTGGGATGGAGGGAGGGCAGCGATTGGGGCAGGCTGGGAGGGTGAGTCATCTGTTGGGGGGGGGGGGGCCTGCCTGCCGGGGTGGGGGTGGGGGGGTCCTGACCCTGGGGGAGGGTGTGCCAGAGTGAGGAGGGTGGGGGGATCGCCACTACTGAGGGTGTGGGCTGGACATCAGGGCGCTCCAGGGAGGAGGTGGTCAGGGCTGGCCTGGAAATTGTTGTGGGGGCTGCAATCAGGCTGGAGGGGGTCCCGGGCTAGCCAGCAAATCGAGCTGGCTAGCAAACGGAGAGACTGACAAGATTGGGACCACTGCACATGTGTAGAGTTCCAGAACTGTCAAACTCCAGTGTGAATAGGCCCCACTCCTCTGGGTTTTTAATGATATTCATGATTGTGACCTCTGCAATGCACAGAGTGCGGAGGTTTGGGTGAGAAGGTGAAATGCCGAAACAGTCAGGATCTAGAACAGTTTTTCTGCCAATTTTGGGAGAATTGCGGCCACGGTTTGTAAAAAACCTCATCATATCATACTGTATTGTGAGACTGAAGTCTCTCATGCCTCACCAGTGGGTTCAATGGTGGGCAGGGTCGGAGGGAATTCGGCAGGAGGTCCTAAAATAGGATTTATGTTGGCCATGATTGATTGGGAAACCTGGAGGCTGGTGTGAATCTCATTTAATTCCCACTGATGGGGCACAGGCGAATGCCTAACAACCCATGCCTGATTCTCCATGGCACCAGCAGGAAAACGCGATGGTCCAGAAAGGTCCGGAACAACATGGCCTGCAGAAGTCGGATCTTAGCTGAAGAATGCCTGGGGCTGTTTCCAGAGTTTGGGTTGGTGGTCCCCCAGCAATTCTGGACCCAGCAACACCTCAACAGTAGTTGTGGGAGCATCGATCAGGTGGACCTTCCAGCTTGAGTGTTATTGAGGAGGTTCACCTCCCAGCCTCAGCATGTTCCTGGAGATTCACCTTATTTTTCAGTGCTGGGTCAATGGTGCTGGATTCCTTTCAACAATGGCACCCATATATATATGGGGCACACACAATCCCATCCCATCATAGAATACAGCACTAAATCCGTGGATGCATAATTAATGAGATTCGGCTGGAAGATATGGCTTAGTTTTCCATTGGCCTCCACCCTGGGAAGCAATCCTTGTCACTGGCTCTGCCATGGGTCTTAGTCCCAGATATGATAATTCTGCCCATAGAATCTTTGAATAGTTATAGCACAGTTAACCCATGTCAGTACAGGCTTTTTGCAAAATCAAATTAACTAGTCTCACTTTCCCAACTCTCATCCCTTTTCCCATAGCTATATAACTATCTTCTGTTCTGCTGCTGTTTCAGCAGCTCTGGTTATATCTGCCTCCCCTACACTCTCAGTTAATGTTGTTCAGATCCTAGCTGCTTGCTGCATTTAAAAGGTTTTCATCATTAATCCAATTTAAGACGGCTTTTTATGCACCACATCATATGGACTGTGTAGAATATGTTAAAAGATTTATTAACCTTGTGGATCTCTCTGGCTTTGTGCAGGGAAAGTTAGAGCTATTGGTGGTACTGTAGGCACAGATTTGGGGATCCACAACTTTTGGAGCATTTTGAAACATCATCTCATATTCAAAATGAGCACCGGTAGTTGTAATTGTATAGCAGAAATAAGACAAGTGCCACATGATTGTAACTTTGATCTTGTGTGGTTAATAGTGATGTTGTTGTTTGCATTTGTAGCTTCTCTCTATAGGTCCTGTGCCATTCGATCATTAGCTATATACTCATTAACTGACGATGGGTCAATGCGAGTCATTTTTAACAGGGTAATTTGGACTTAGTCTATACATTTTCTGTACAGGATACACACCGTGGAACCTCACACATTGTTTCATGACTAAGTTCCTTCTACTATGATAGACTCATTGTGCCATAGGCAAAAAAACCTCTGAGACATTTGAGTGGGTCACCCAGGAAAGAGCACAGGGAAAAGATTATTTCAGACCATTTACCACAGTTACGCATAAATAGTCTAAAAATGAGTATGGGGCATTATATCCATCTTCCAAGATACCTTTTTTTATCTAAATATTACCACCCTTCCAGCCATGGATTCTGCATCCTACTTCTAAGCCACAACCATCATTGCTTCCCTGTAATATTTGGTAGATTCAAGGAAAATAATAATCTACTCAAAAAGTAACTGTGCATTACACGATTCTTGTAATTTGAAGCAATTGCATATGCAGACTATGGTAAGTAGCTGCCATTTGAAATGAAGGCCTCACTGTTCTCTTTCTATTTGATGTGTGAAATTGGATTGAATTTATCTGAAGAGATGCAATAATATCTTCAAAGCAACTCCAAGAAGGACTGGGCCTTGGTCTGACTTGGCACTTTCTTTTTAACAATGTGGGGTTTTATTTAGTCCAGTGGTTCTCAAACTGGGGTCAGCAGATCTCTGGGGTTTGCAAAGGCTTTCTGGGGGTCCACCAGATAATGTATACAGGACCCATTGGTGTTGGTGGTCCTAATTACTTGCGGTATCGCACGGGCAAAAATGCTGCTCACCTGGCAGCGTGCCAGCAATATTCTATTGCAGACAGGGGTGGCCGGAGAAAGCTCTGAAACATCAGCAGCTGCAGAGTGGGTAAATGGGGAGTTGGGAGTTGGGGGGATACATATGAAACAGGGCCAATGTTCCCAGCAGAAGCTGCTAACCCTAATCCCATTTCAGGGAGAGAAGAATGGTGCTGTCCTGTGAAGTAGCATCTCTAATCTTCCAGCAGAGGGAGGGTAAAAGTTCACACATCACCAATCACATCGATATACAGCCGATATCCGGCGGCTGTGACAGACTTTCATATCAGCTTTCACCAGACACTGGTGTCCCTCACACTCAAAAATTGAAACATGCAAGAAATTCATAATATAGATAAATTATTCACCTGTTTGAAAAAAGGTCCATAAAACAAAAAGTTTGAGAACCACTGATCAAGCCAATAGAATGCAAGTGAGGAAATGACTATCAGTGTCATTGAAACAAATTAAATACAGTCAAAATTAATGAAGTGAAATCCAAATAATGAAACTAGAACCAAAAGCAAGGACCCTTTTATGGGCTGCGGCTAGTGCATTTTCTACATGATATCGAGGCCAAAGGGCCAAAGTCCCGGGCTCCTCGGATCTTCTTATTTGAATGAAGGCTGCTAGTGCTCTGTGACTGACGCACCCAAAAATGTACGCTGCCAAATTTCTAGGCCAATAACTTTTAGAATATTGTTCATTTGTTATAGCAATATAAAAATAAATTTCAGCAAATCATAAACAAGGGACCATTTGGACTTTAAAATCTGTCTCAGATGTAAAGCTAGTCTTGGGGTAGGATTTTCCGTGCAACCCGCTGCATGTTTCGCCATGGCGGAGGCAGCACACCATTGGCCAGTGGCAGGATCTTCTGGTCCTGCTGAATGCACCCAACACCGCCAGGAGACCTATAACAGGGGTGCGCTGTAAGCGGGACTGCAACATCCCGCTGGCATCAACAGCCGGAAAGTTCCGGCCTTGATATTTAATAAATTATAAACAGATAAAATGCTGTCACTTTGGCTTCCTCCAGAATTCAGGGGCTGACGCTGCTTATAGGCTGCCATATTGATGGCAGCTTTCATATGAGAAAATGTACCCAGCTGTAAAATGATCATTTTTCTTTTACTCTTTTCACAGCATTTGATGCCCATCCCTAATTGCACATAAATGGAGTGGCTTACTAGGATTTCAGAGGGCCGTTAAGAATCAGCCACGCTGCTGTGGGTCTGGAGTCACATGTAGAGTAGATTAGGTAAGGCTGGCAGGTTTCCTTCCCTAAAGGGTGTAATGGACCAGATGAATTTTGACAATTAATGAGAACTTGAGGGCAGCATTATTGAGATAGCTTTCAATTACAGATTAATCAATTGAATTTAAATTCCACTGCTGCCAAGGCACATGTTCCATGACACATAAGGATGTGTTCCCAGGGCATTAGTGCAGTGACATTATCATTAAACTGCTGTCTCTCACTGGCCAATGGTGGGCTGCCTCCGCCATGGCGAAACATGGGTGGGTTGGACAGAAAATCTCACCCCAAGACTAAATTTACATCTGAGACAGATCTTGAAGTCCAAGTGGTCCTTTGTTTATGATTTTCTTTGCTGACATTTCTTTTCATACTGCTTTAATCAGTGAACAGTACTCTAGAAATCTGGCAGTGTACATTTTTGGGTGTCTCAGTCACAGAGCGCTGGCAGCCTTCATTCAAATAGGGAGGTTCGAGGAGCCCGGGACTTTGTACCTTTGACCTCAATGCCATGTAGAAGATGCACCTGCCAGATTCCAAAAAAGGGTCCTTGCTTCTGGCTCCAGTTTCATTATTTGGATTTCATTCCATTGTTTTGATTGTATTTAACTTGTTTCAATAACAAAAGTTAAAAAAAAGTTTTATTTATTAGTCACAAGTAGGCTTACATTAACAGTGCAATGAAGTTACTATGAAATTCCCCTAATCTTCACAGTCTGGCGCCTGTTCAGGCCAATGCACCCAACCAGCATGTCTTTCAGAATGTGGGAAGAAACCAGAGCACCCAAAGGAAACCCACACAGACACAGGGAGAATGTGCAAACTCTACACAGACAGTGACCCAAGCCAGGAATCGAACCCAGGCCCCAGGTGCTGTGAGGCAGCGGTGCTAACCACTGTGCTATTGTGCCACCCCTACCTTATACTATCTTATGTACCTTATATACACGTTAACCAATTTTACCATAAAGTAGAGAATATGTAGCAGGAAAAAGGCAATCAAAAGAGAGCATACAGTTTTTTAAAATCTTTCTCCAATGGCTGAATAATTAAAGAAAAGGTTGAAATTGGAGCTTTCAGTCAAATATTGGCAAATCATCAGGAATGACGTAAGTTCCTTAATTCTCTAAAGCATCCTTTGAGCAAACACTAATTGTTCTGGATTTCATACTAGCTTTGTTCTTTTAAGATAATTCTTTGCAGCGGGCTTTAGTTTAAAAGATGAACATCCTGTTTACTGACCACTGTTACCACATCAAACAGAACCAATATATAAACTAAACAAAGCAAGCTACTGAATATGAAGGTAGATACATAACTTTGGAGTTCCTTATGTAAAGTAGCGTATTCACTGTTAATTATGTAATTATGTAAGTTAAACTACTGCAACCAAAAGATAGTTTCAAATAGATAATACACATGCCAGGTTCAGATTGCAGTGAAAACTGACTGCTTTGGTGAATACTGATGCTTTTGATAAATTCGTGATCTGGATAAGCTGTGAGAAAGGCTTTATAAAGCATAATTTTCAAATAACATATAATTTTGCAATGATGTCCTTAATTTAGCATGATCAGATTTAGTAATATTCTAAAGTAATAATCAGGCACAAGTCATAATCTTACTAAGATTCCTTTGTCTGGAGGTAGGAGACGGCAGGGGGACCTTTGCAGCCTGTCCTGATCGGCCATTCTTGCAATCTTCACCCCTAAATCCGGGGCAACACCTCCATGCCAACTGAGTCACCGTCTTATATGCAATTTTATATGTAGGCCGAAAATGTGTGCGATATCTAATTGGAAAAACGCATTAAAAAAAGTTAATGAATACAAATACAGAGGGTGGGATTTTACGGCGACGCCCATCCCAAAACCATAAAATCCCGCCCGAGCTCAATGAACCTTATAAATTAGCAGGGATAGGTCCGCCCCTTGCCCGCTCCAATTATTGTGGTGGGTGGGACCATAAAATTCCAGCCAGAATCTTAAAAACCCTTCTTAAATCCTCTTTATCCTAAGCTGTTTGCGTGAGAAAGCATAAACATTGCTTCAGAATTAGAAGATCTTATTCTTCATAATATTTTAACGAATCATCACTGATTCCTTTCCTCGGCTCCAAAATTTCTCTTGTATTATTCAGCAGTGGTCTAGCCACCCATTGACTCTCCCTACACTTTCCGCTGCCTCGGAAAAGCAGCCAGCATAATTAGGGATCCTTTGCACCTCGGATATTCTCTCTTCCACCTTCTTCTGAGAACACATATCAACCGTCTCAGGAACAGCTTCTTCCCTGCTGCAATCAGACTTTTGAATGGCTCTACCTCATTAAGTTGATCTTTCACTTCACCCTGTCTGTAACTGCAGCACTATATTCTGCACCCTCTCCTTTCTTACTCCACTATGTACCCAGTGAATGGTATGTTTGTCTGTACAGCGCACAAGAAACAATACTTTTCACTGCATCCCAATACATTTGAAATAATAAAGCAATTCAAATCAAAAAATACATTTCACAAATTTAGCATAATTTCCTTCCTATAAATGTGTAAAATCTAGAGTACATTTGCCTTTGTTACTGCCATTCTGATCTTTAACATATCAGCAACTTCAGCACACTTTGTCCCTTCATTCTCTGATGAAGCTTGCAGTTAAGACTATGGCCTGGAGTTTATGGCTGTTGTAATGGCAAAATTGTCAATGTTTCCGATCATTACGCCTCTGAAGTTAACAACAACTTCTGGGTCTAAAATTACACAGTTAACTGTGGAAATCCAAAAGTTTCTGTCAGTAATTCTTTGTTTTCCCAGGAGTACACTGCTGAAATCTTTGAAGACTGCGATCAATTAGAAATCATGAAGCTAACAATAACTTCCACTTTTACAGTAGTAACCTGTTGCAAAAACCTGTGAAATAAATTATACCTCATTGATTGAAGTGTAACTGGCTTTCTAATAACTTACTACGTTAATAGTTACTGATGAACAACTTCTCTGGCTCTTGAAAAATTAATTTTATATTTGTGGAATGTAAAATTTCTCCATTATGAAGAAGAAAATCCACATATTTTTCAATAATGATGTTTAAGTTTGTTTGATATTTCAGTTTCAACCTTAATCCTATGTGTATATCAGAATTTTATTTCATTCTGTGCAAAATGGCATTAAAAAGTGAGGGTTAGTTAGTGTTTTTAACTCCCTGATTTGCTGTCTGTGAGAATTCCTCAATGTTATTTGACTGCCTACCCTGACTGATGACATCACCAAGCCAAAGGGACTCCTGGTGATCCCCTTGGCTTGGTGTGTTGATTCAAATTAACAGTGGGAAAGGTGAAATCCACACTTTAGAGATGCGGCACGGTGGCATAGTGGTTACAGTGGTTGGCTCACAGTGCTAGTGACCTGAGTTCAATTCCAGCCTTGGGTAACTGTGTGGCATTTGCATGTTCTTCCTGTTGTTGCATGGGATTCCTCTAGGTGGTCTAGTTTCCTCCCACAGTCCAAATATGTGCAGGGTTGGTGGATTGGACATGCTAAGTTGCCCCTTAGTGTGAGGGAAATTAGCAGGGATAGGGCCTGGGTGAGATTGTTGTCGGTGCAGGCCTGAGGGGCCAAAAGGTCCCCTTCTTCACTGTAGGGATTCTGTTATTAGATTGCTGTGGGCAGCTTTCTTTGAGTCATTGGCAAGTGCTGTGCTTTGTGACTGACTGCAAAATGCAGGCATTATCTTTTGCTGCTCTTTCTTCAGAAGTATTCTGTCTCAAATTTCTATGTATTGAACTGTATCTGCCACCTATATGCCTATTCAGCTAATACCTAAATGCTCTGGCATTCTTGCTCACAATTCACTATGACTCCAAATTTAGCATCAGCACACTTTAGTAATAGTCATTATTTCTATGTCCAAATCATTTACACAATTGGAAAACAAAAATGAATCTCAGTTAAGTATTATCTTTGCCTAAAAATTAATTACATTCCATTAAGCCACATTGCAGGAAATCCATAGGTTAGATTTAATATAAAACAAGCATTTATTTATATGATCAGCACAATTGAAGTCATCCCCAAATATATTTTATTGTCTGCTATTTTCTATACTTGTTTTATTTTACTTTAAAACAAGTATAGGAAAAACAGAAACATTACAGAACTTATTTTGTTTACTTTTTTTAACTGATTTCAATCTCCACAGGACTAAGAAAACACAGTTTAACTGTCAACCTGCATATAACCTCAAAATCCAAATTTAATGTTAGGAACTTGGAAGTTAAGGAGGTCAACAGTGAACCTGACAAAACAAAAATAACAGACAAGTAATATGATTAACAGGTGTCCAGATAAATAGTGAGATGTGATTTGCCCAGTAACAAGATTAGCAGGCATCTAGAGAAATTGAGGTGCCTATAGCCAAATCAGAAACATTGTTTACCAGAGATCAGTGCAGCTATATAAAATTCATAACGTCTAAATTAATTTGAGAGATAGACTGCCGAATCTACAGGGTGGAAATTAAAGCACTTGAACAGTATGCCTGTTACCATCCTCATTAGTTTTTCCATCCAATAGCCAGACAAACCAAAATCTTCAGAGAGTCCAATTCTATCAATGATGAGAACCACAGACGCCTGTTCCATCTAACATTTAGAGCCACAGCAGACTGCAGATATTCTCTGCTAAAAGACGCAGCTTTGTACCTTCACTGAACCAGCAAAAGACATTTTCCAAGACTTGGTAATCTAAGCTGTATTATGTGGTAAGTATGAGCTGGATTTAACTGGACGTACTAAAATGGATGCTGCGTGGGAAAAGTGGTATCCTAGTGAGTTTAGGTAACGTGGATATATTTTGGGAATAAAAGATAATTTCAGATAAAATGCTCTGTTTTGTTTGTAATATATTTAAGTGTCATGCATTTTTATTTTAATTAATACTCTTTATTAATTGTTTACATAATGACTGGACTGGTTCCCCACTGGGTTGTACACTATTCCTCACATTATTCCAAAAACCACTAAGAACAGGTGGTTCAAGTTATCTTTTAAGGTCTTGAGACACTCTCGCAGGTAACATCAGTGAGGTTCTTAATGAATTGCTGAATTATTTGCATTTCTGAGTGTCTCCCCAAATATAACAGAAGACAAAGCTGGCAGAATCTACACATCAGTAAAGATGATTACAGAGTAACGATTAAAAAACAGGAGAGTCATGAATCAAAGTGCAGTCAGTTCATTGTGTTCCCATGATTATTTTTGCAGCACTTTTCAAATGTTTAGGCATATTTGCTTTGATTGTCCGTCTGCTGCGATACTGTTCCTCAAAAGGTGTTGGAAGCAGAGTCTTTGAATATTTTTAAGGGCAGAGGTAGACAGATTTTTAAGCAATGGTGTGAAAGGTTATCACAGGTTGGCAGGAATGTCGAGTTGAGGTTACCATCAAATCAGCTATGATCTTATTGAATGGCAGAGCAGACCTGAAGGGCTGTGTGACCTGCCCCTCATTGGTATGTTCGTATGAAATGTACAGGGTTCACAAGTTACAGTCTCAAACAAAATAATGCTCTACTGCAAGTTATTTAATATGCGCACCTCAGAATCACTGTTAGTCTGTACAATGAGGGTGTGGGAGCCTTATTCTTTCGGCTATTCCTTACAGTCCATGTGTTCCCTACATCTTTGAGAATCTCTCTCATTGATCTAAGTG
Source organism: Carcharhinus amblyrhynchos (assembly GCF_965287045.1). Lineage (NCBI taxonomy): Eukaryota > Metazoa > Chordata > Chondrichthyes > Carcharhiniformes > Carcharhinidae > Carcharhinus > Carcharhinus amblyrhynchos. Next base: position 78,789,379 of record NC_137331.1, on the reverse strand, counting down.
TTTGTTGTGTCAAGTCTCAAGAATCTGAAAAACTACAGTAGGCAAATCTATTAAATGAATGGAGTTTTTTAAAGGATTATTAACTTACCTTTCAGCACTCAAGCGGTTAACCATACCTAATCTGCAAGTACTTATATGTAATTTCTTAATTATTTCCCTGGAGCTGATGCTTCTTGTAATTAGCTGAAGGGTATGAGGGCCACAGAAAGATTAAAAGGTATTTCACTTTATACTGATTCCTTCAGCTGTTCAATCCAAATAGCTTCTTATCAGTTTTAATTACAGGGTTAAACCACAGAACTACTCTGGAGAATTTGAAAGGATTTCTCTCGGAGAGACTCTCTATCTGATCAAAGCTGGCAGAATCAGGCCGAATCAGGCTGTGTTATCTCAACACAGACATAAGACTTTTGTGTCCAAGAGATATTGAGCAGCCTTTCTCTGGTTTGGACTGAGTGTATTATTGTCATCCTTCAGTTGCTATTTTTTTTCATATTATGCGTGAAATGGTTCAAGTATTCATATTCACACTCCTCTAGTGTTGCATCCCTCGAGATAAAGCAGAGATGAAAGATGTGACAGATTACTCATTGTCACCCTGGGACAGGGGTTCAAGATGCAGGTGGGCAGAAACATGCAGCTGTAGTCAGCTCATCCTGTTCATGATTTACATAGAGGCCCTACTAAGGTAACACTTCCATTGTATATTTTTGTTAGCAATTGAATTACAATGTCAGAGATTCTACTGCCAACTCTAATAACCAAATAACTTGTATTTAAACACAGTATTTCATGACCGCAGGACCTCCCAAGGCATTTCACAGCCAATAAAGTGCTTTTGAAGTTACGAAGGGAGTTAAAATGAGGAATTAATTAAAAGGAAAAATCATTTTTATGCTACAAAAGAGCCGATAAAAATTCAGCAACACCACTCACAACAATGTTTCAGTGTAGTGAAATATTTGCAACATGGAAGAGTTTTGCTAAACATGGCATTTTTCTGGCAAGTTTACAGCAGGGGCAACCACTTTTAAGGCACATTATTTCTTTGAAATACAATAACTGTATAAATGTTCATGCCATTACTCCAAAGGAATGTTGTGGTTTACAAACTAATTACTACAGTCAACATTTACTTTTCCATCTTCTATCTCCTTGTTCTGAAAGAACTGGCTGTGAGAGAACATGGACATGTACAGTTCCCTAATACCTGCCCAAATTCACAATGGTTCATGTATTGTCTGGTCAACAAGTGTTAGCACAGTACAATAAAGGAAGATATCTCAGCCAATTCTGCTCCCCTGCTTCTCAATCCCCACACATTGGTATTTTCCTGCAGAATTCGCTGCATTGCAGACATAAATGAAAACTCAGACTAATTTTCTCCTCACTCATGAAGGTTGCTGATACCAACAGTTAAGACCCCTGATCCTGCCCCTGGTTAGATCTGTTTACGAAGATATATGGTCCCATTTTTAAAGAATGATGGGCTGAATTTAATGGGGGCATCACATCCCACCAGCAAAAGGTGCATTACTTAACTGGAGGTGGAATGGTTCCCCCTCTTTCAAGAGACAGTCCTACCTCAGGGAGCTGCTGTCCAATCTGATTGGTCAGTAGCTCTGAAGTCCCAGCAGACTCACTGGGTGCAGTGGCCACTGCTGGGGCTACAGGCAGGCCAACCAATCAAAATGTCAGAACCAGTATAGAGGTATGTACAACGGGAAGATATTTGGGAGAAATCAGGGTTGAGGGGAGGGTGGGCTTGGATCCTGATGGAGAAGCTAGGGAGAGGGAGCAGATGGGAGTAGTGGGGGAGACCCAGGAGTGAAGGGGGCAAGGGGCTGGGGGCTGAGGGGTGGTGGGGGGCTGGGGAGTGGGGGGGGGGGGCAGGGAGCGGGGGGGGGCAGGGGGCAGGGTGGCTAAAGGTCCCTATAGGAAAAGGAGGCCAGCGATGCAGTGACCCTCCATTTCCCTCTCAAAGCCCAAGCAGGGTTACCTGCTGGGTTTCCACAATATCACTGGTCTCCTCCTGCTGTCCTTAAGAATGAGGCTGGACAGGAAGTAGCCTTAAGGTCTCAGTTGGGGTGATGGAGGATGGGTGGGCTGTCCCAGGTCTTGCTCGAGCCCATCACCCAAATAAAATTGCAGGCAGGTTGGGGATGGGTGGGAGGAAGGACAGCAGGATGGCCACCCAGGGAGTTTTCATAAGCCCCCTCTCTGCCCACAAGCTAGGTCCCCATAAAACTCTGCTTTTTGAATTAAAGATTTCTGCAAAGTTTTTTTTGTCTTCAACTCTGAACCTTAAGTATTCTTGAGGAAACATTAAAGAGATCATATAGCGTTATTGTTGGAAGAATTTGACGCTGACCTACCTTCATTTTTATTCCAAATTAAAAATCAGTGTATTACTGGACTGTGATAAATGGATCAAAGATTGTGCTGATGATCTGTAACAAAGAAAGAAGTCTCACAACACCAGGTTAAAGTCCAACAGGTTTATTTGAAATCACGAGCTTTCAAGAGTGCTGCTCCTTCATCAGGTGAGTAGTTACTCCAAAAGCTTGTGATTCCAAACAAATCTGTTGGACTTTAACCTGGTGTTGTGAGACTTCTTACTGCGCCCACCCCAGTCAAATCTCCACATCGTGCAACAAAGAATGCACTGGCCTAAAAAAACAATCGAGTTCCATCTGGCCTGATATGCGATCATGGTTCATGTAGCAACATGAAGAATTGGCACTGCCTCAACACATGATGCGCACAGAAAATGGTCCACTAATTACTGGCGAGAGTCTGACCTTGGGTGAATAGATTTATGAGTTTGGTGAATGTGGTAGGGTGCAGTGAGCCACCCACAGTGGATATTCTAGTTTCTCCTGTAATCTGGTACACACACATTTTTGCCATCATGCATTATGGACAGAAAACAACGATATTACCACCGGAGCAAGGCTTAAATCCGTTGACCTGTGTAAAGTTTAATTTATTTATTAGTGTCACAAGTCAGCTTACATTAACACTGCAATGAAGTTACTGTGAAAATCCCCCAGTTGCCACACTCTGGTGCCTGTTTGGGTAATTTAGGGAGAATTTAGCATGGTCAATGCACCCAACCAGCACGTCTTTCGGACTGTGCAAGGAAACCGGAGTACCTGGAGGAAACCCACACAGACATGGGGAGAAGGTGCAAACTCCACAGACAGTGGCCCAAGCCAGGAATCGAGCTTGAAGGGAGGCAATATTCATGCATGTTTATATTACTAAAGCTTTCCTCATCCCAAAAGCATTTCTATGTGTCTACACTTCCGTCCCTGGAATGATACAGTCAGTTTTAGCAATATAATTACTAGGAGGGAAGGCCTTCGAAGCTGATGTGAAACAAGCTACAAAGTCGAAACAAAGTGACAGCAGGCCTCAGAGGTGTTGTGACAGTCCTCCGCCAATCAGGATTTGACACTGGCGCCAAAGGCTGTAAACATTTTGCTATCAGGCAGGGTACTGTGGGTCGCTTTGGAAACGTGTGCTGGTTTGAAATGTAACCCTAAATCAATTTGGAGAGGAAGTGGACTCTCAGAGAGGGGGTGGGGGAGGATCGAGGCTCGTACTGAAATCAGTGTGTGGATTATAGAGGAGGAAGCAGTGTCTCAGACTCTCCTGAGCGTTGGAATTGAGATAAGCGGATGGCAGCAGTGCCTCTGTCTGGTTCCACGAGACAAGTTTAATTTATGGATCAGAAAGAGCCCCTTTGGATGTCAGAATTTCCAAACGTGGCCAGATGCAGTGGATCTGGGCGTTACTGAATTCAAGCCAAAGACAGCCCGTTGTATCATTGCATCAATACTTAGTTTATAAAAGAGGTAGTATTTGTTTGGTCTTCAGGCCGGCAGATTTACAATTCGGAAACAAATGGTTTTGCGGTTTGTAATTGGGGGCACGGTGACTTATCCAGCTGTTTAGCCAGAAACATATTACATCGGGTTAATCCAGGTTTATCAGCTGGAAAGATACGGTGTGTTTATTCATGGATTTCTGTAGTTCTTGGTTACATACTTTATGAAAATGAGTATATCTGTGTGTGTGTGGCTGGGTGGAGGCAGATTAGATCCAGAGCCTCTCTGTGTTGTGTGGTTTTTGCAGAGCAGAATTCTCATGTTACTCTGAATTGCTATCAGCCGGAGTTTGTGAAGGATGCCGTCTCCCTGGGTGGGTGGCTGGGTGATTGGCCCTTACTTACAGCACAGCAGACGGACAGTTGCTCTGACCCCAGGGACACGGCTGATATTCCGCCCTGGCGTAACTCTCCGCACCGTCCAGTACCGAGCAAGTAACGTTCTTGGTTACAATGTAAGCACACCAGTTTCTGCAGGAGAGGGAAAGAAAGCACACATCAGCGCAGGCAAAGGGAATTAGCTGCATTACCCTGGCTTGGCGGCAAGACTACAGCAGACATACTGAAACATCTCCCCTTACTGCTGAGCGTAACAACTTTCCCACCTGGGATTCTTTTGGAACGGGGATTTTACATAGGGTCCGCCCTATGGATAAACCTTACCAAATGCAGCCAGGTCAAGGTGCGATAAATAACGAAATAATCAAATTACCCTCAATGTAAATGACTTGTTCAGCATTCTTAACATCAATTTATTTTACTAGCAAAGTGTATACAAGCTGCTGGTGTAAGTGTAGGGAGAGGAATACTCCTTGTGGTCACTGTTTGCTGCTAAAGTTCCCCCAAAGTGGACTGGCCTCAGAGTTGACTTACTTGTTGCGTCCCGTGGCTCTGTTGGCAGCTTGCTGGGGCGTGGATCTGGAGGAATAGAGATTGTATCTGGAAGAAGGAAGAGTTGCTTCCACATCAGACAGCAGAACGCTGATCAGAATCAGAGAGCAGCTCAGCAAAATCATCTCGCTCTCGGCCACTCTTCCGCTCATTGTAACGGGGACAGTTCTTTTTCTTCTCCCTCTCCAATATTCACCTCCTTTCTGGGCAGAACTGCCCAGCACTTTGAACCGGGAGATGGCGGACCAACTTTGTCTTCAAAGCTGCAGCAAGAGTCCCGAGCTTGGGCTTGCGGCAGGGAGCAGGCTGTGGTGGACTTGGAGTGGAGCTGCCTTGTGGAGAGCTCTCCAGCGGGGAGTTGCTCTGGGCTCCGGTTTTTCCTGTAGCACAGTGGGCTGAAACTTTTTTTTGCGGAATGACGTTAATCTTTTTTTGCACTGGAACTTCGGGCACACCACTGGGAACTCAGTTCCTTGTTTTTTTAAAAAACAAAACTTGGCTTAAAGCTCTATTCCAATGTCTTGATGGGAGGCTGCCTGGTAACGTCAGTGCATAAGCATAGCGAGTGTGTGCGCTGGAAATCTGCAGCAGAGTAACTGAGGTACAAAAAGTACGCGAGAGACTTAAGACATCAGCTGAAGGGAATGTGAGTGGGATGCCAATTCAGCGTCCCTCCTTGTTCAACATCTTGTCCGCCACGAAAGTAACTTTCTCCTACCAACACCACCCCACCCCCCCGGACTAGCTTGCCAAGAAACATTCAGTTTAGATTGTAAGTTCAAGATAAAAATAGCACGTTTGTAATCTTGCTGGAACACCTCATTTATTTAGTATTTCAATTTGAGCACGATATCGGACATATTTTACAGAAACGTCCAACATCTAAAATTAGCATTAGCAAAAGCACAAAAAGAAATGAGCAAACAAATTCATGCTGTCAAGAATAGTCCAGGAAATCTGTATAATGAGGAGTATTCAACGCACCCATCTACCATTTACCCTGTCAACTGTTTCCACTGGAGGTTAGTAGACTGCATTAAAATATAGAAGGTCTAGCGTGAAACCAAAAGGGAAAACGCTGGGAAATCTCAACAGGTCTGGCAGCATCTGTAAGGAGAGTAAAGAGCTGACGCCTGGAGTCCCCATGAGCCTTTGTCAAAGCTCAGCTGAGATTTTCCAGCATTTTCTCATTTGGTTTCAGATTCCAGCACCCGCAGTAATTTGCTTTTATCCAATAAGGTCCAGAGCGACCTGGACAAGGTGGAGGTGGGAAGGATTTTTTTCTTGTGGGTGCAGCCGGAACTAGGGGCCACTGAAAATTAGGGGTCACGCTTTTCAGATAGAGATGAGAAGTTTTTTTTCCCTTGGAAGAAGTGTCTCAGAAGGCAGGGGTCATTGAATATTTTTAAGGTAGAGGTCGACAGATTCTTATTAGGCAAGGAAATCAAAGATTATTGGGGAAGATGGGATGTGCAATTCAAAACACAGTTAGTTTGGTCTTGATCTTATCAATTGGTGAAACAGGCTGGAAGGGGCCGAATGGCCTACCTCTCCTGTTTCCTGTTTGTATTCATCAGTTACCAACAGCTTTCAATGCTGATTGATACAAAAGGGGAAAATATAATGCACAAAACTAAAATGTTGCCAATGCTGGAAATCTGAAATAAAAACGAAATGTTGATAATACTCAACAGACCAGGCCACACTGCAGAAAAATATAGATAACTTTTCAGGTCAATTATCTTTAGTCTGGACTCAGGAAAATATGCTGCAATGGACCCAATGGCAAGCTCTGAGCTGCACTTTTATGTCCTTGTAAAAATTGCAGCTTCTTTAGTTTAATCCACACAATCCTTGTGCTGACTCATTTTGCTAAAATTGCCTCCCTTGTCTTTGAGGAAAGTTCGGTAAACCCATGGGATGTCACCATCTAAACTAATGAAGTTCTCATGCAAAGTCCTTTAATGTAAGAAATCACTTCCAGAAGTGGTTTGTGTTCCACAGCAGCCTTGTGTAAATGCAACCAAGTGTAAAATAATTTTTTTCAAAAAAGACCACCTGGGAAGTTTTAAAAATTAATTTTGAAATATTTTAGTACTGGTGGAAAGCTGACACTCTCATTGCATTGGTCTGAATGTTAGCAATTTAGGTGGTATTCAAAATGTTCAAAATGAACCTCTTACACATCACTATATCATCATGCGAGAGATTGGTGCAGAGCCTGACATTATAGCTGAGTAGAACTTCCCGTGGCTGGTCCTGTTCTTACTTATCCAGTAATAACCAGAGAATCTTCATAATAACTTCTGTTCCACCCCTTTTTCAATTCATTTGGGAATATCATAGAATCTCTACAGTACAGAAAGAAGCTATTCGGCCCATCAAGTATGTACCAACCACAATCCACCTGGGCACTATTCCCATAATCCCACACATTTACCCTGACAATCTCCCTGACACTAGGGTCAATTTAGCACAGCCAATCAAGCTTCCTCACGCATCTTTGGAGTGTGGGAGGAAACCGGAGCATCCGGAGGAAACTCACACAGACACGGGCAGAATGTGCCAACTCCACAAAGGCAGTGACCTAAGGCTGGAATTGAACCTAGACCCCTGGTGCTGTGAGGCAGCAGTGCTAACCACTGTGTCACCATGCCTCCTTCTTGTAGAAGTCTACAATTACATAACAACATAAGAAATAGGAGCAGCAGCATCTAGCCCTTCGAGCCTGCCCTGCCATTCAACAAGATCATGGCTGATCTGAAAGGAATCAGTTCCACTTTCCTGCTTTCTCCCCATAACCCTTAATTCCCTTGTCTGTCAGAAACCATGTAAACCCCAAGCTCTGGAATTCCTTCTCAAAACCTCTCTTCTTCCCACTTCCTTTAAAATGTTCCTGAAAACATACTTCTTTGACCAAGCTTTGGTCACTTGTCCTAATGTGTCCATCTTTGTCTCTTCGTGATGTGCCTCAGGACATTTCACTCTGGTAAAGGCACAATACAAATGTGAGTTGTTGCTGTTCAGCTTAAGTCTGCTGGTCTGACATTTCACTCTTAGGGTCCAAGACCAGTGTTTGTTTCATAAGGATTAAGAAAGATGACAAAAGGAAACCAGAGTCATTGTTAGCTTCACATGTAAGGTGTTAGCATGGATAGAGGATTGGCTGTCTAATAGGAGGCAGAGAGTTGGTATCAATGGGTGCTATTCTGATTGGCGGTTGGTGACTAGTGGAGTGCCGCAGGGATCGGTGCTGGGGCCTCAGCTATTTACCATTTATATAGATGATCTGGAGGAGGGGGCTGAGTGTAGGGTATCGAAATTTGCTGATGACACAAAGATGAGTGGAAAACCAAATTGTGCGGAGGGTGTGGAAAGTCTGCAGAGGGATCTGGATAGGCTGAGCGAGTGGGCGAGGACCTGGCAGATGGAGTACGATGTTAGCAAGTGTGAGGTTATCCACTTTGGCAGGAATAATAGTAGGAGGGATTACTATTTAAAGGGCGAAAAGCTGCAGCATGCTGCGGTGCAGGGGGACCTGGGGGTCCTTGTGCATGATTCGCAAAAACCCAGTCTGCAGGTGCAGCAGGTGATCAAGAAGGCGAATGGGACGCTGGCCTTTATAGCGAGGGGGATTGAATATAAAAGCAGGGAGGTCTTGCTGCAACTGTACAGGGCACTGGTGAGGCCGCAGCTGGAGTACTGTGTGCAGTTTTGGTCGCCGCACTTGCGCAAGGATATTTTGGCCGTGGAGGGAGTGCAGAGGAGGTTCACTAGGCTGATACCAGAGATGAGGGGGTTGGACTATGAAGAGAGACTAAATAGACTGGGTCTGTACTCGCTGGAGTTTAGAAGGATGAGGGGGGGATCTTATCGAGACGTATAAGATAATGAAAGGGATGGATAGGGTAGAGGTTGAGAGATTCTTCCCGCTGAGAAAGGACAGCAGGACTAGAGGGCACAGCCTCAAGATAAGCGGGGGGGGGGTGCAGTTTAGAACGGAGTTGAGGAGAAACTTCTTCACTCAAAGGGTGGTGAATCTCTGGAATTCTCTGCCCGTTGAAGGGGTGGAGGCTACCTCGCTAAATATATTTAAGTCATGGGTAGATAGGTTTTTGGTAGGCAAGGGAATTAAGGGTTATGGGGAGAAAGTGGGAAAGCGGAACTGAGCCACTTCAGATCAGCCATGATCTTATTGAATGGCGGGGCAGGCTCAAAGAGCTAGATGGCCTACTCCTGCTCCTACTTCTTATGTTCTTAAAGCCAGCATGGACTTATTAGGATAGGTCATGCCTGATAAATCTGATTGAATTTTTGGAAAAGGTCGATGACTGAAGTAGTGGATGGGGGGGAATGTCTATGGGTGTCGTTTATATGGAGTTCCAGATGGCACTTGACAAAGTTTCTCATTTTTTAAAATTCATTTGTGGGACATGGGCACTGCTGTCCATTCCTTGTTGCCCTTGGGGAGGGACAGTTGAGAGTCAACCACATTGCTGTGGCTCTGGAGTCACATGTAGGCCAGGCCACGTTAGGATGGCAGATTTCCTTCCCTAAAAGACATTAGTGAACCAGATGGGTTTTTCCAACAATCAACAATGATTTCCTGGTTAGCAATAAATTCTTAATTCCAGATATTCTTTACTGAATTCAGATTTCACCAGCTGCCATGGCAGGACTCAAACCTGGGTCCCAGAACATCAGCTGAGTATCTGGATTAATAGTCTAGTGATAATTCCAGTAGGCCATCACCTCCCCTGACTGTTTGCTACAGTTGAAGTTCATGGAATTGAAAGCAAATTATTGACCAGGTTGGGAAATGGATGAGCAGCAGGAGACAGAAAATAGGGAGAAGAGAAAGGATCAAACTGGCAGGATTAGACAGGCGGTGTCCCACAAAGATCAATGCTGGGACCTCAACTATTCAGTGAATTCAATAGTGACTTCAACAGAGAAAACCACAACTCCAAATTTGTCAATGACACAAGGCAGGTGGTATTATCAGCAATATATATAGAAAGTAGAGGATATAGAAAAGAGATATTGAAATATTAAGTGAATGGACAAAACTGTGGCAATCGGATATCGATGTTGGCAAATGTGAAGTCATTCACTTCCGACCTAAAAAGGCTGGAATCAGAAGACAGATCATTGAAATATGATAAACAGGTACAAAAATATCATAAAGGCTAATGGAATATTAGTTTCTTTAGCTAGACAGATAGAATATAAGGGGGTTTGCGTGCGCAGTGGTTAGCACTGCTGCCTCACAGTGTCAGGGTTTAATTCCAGCCTTGGGTGATTGTGTGGAGTTTGCACATTCTCCTTACATCTGTGTGTGTTTCCTCCGGGTGCTCCAGTTTCCAACCATAGTCCATAGGGGGAGTCGTGTTTGACGAATTTACTGGATTTTTATGAAGATGTGACTAGTGCAGTAAACACAGTAAAAAGTCTGACAACACCAGGTTTTATTTTGTCAGACTTTTTACTGTGTTTACCCCAGTCCAACGCCGGCACATCCACATCATGACTAGTGTGGTAGACAGAGGGGAACCGATGGATGTGGCGTTTTTAGATTTCCAGGAGGCGTTCGATAAGGTGCCTCACATAAGGTTGCTGCAGAAAATTAGGGTACGCGGAGTTGGGGGTTAAGTGTTAGCGTGGATTGAGGATTGGCTAACAGGAAGCAGAGAGGTGGAATAAATGGGTGCTTTTCTGGTTGGCAGTTGGTGACTAGTGGCATGCCACAGGGATCTGTGCTGGGGCCTCAACTGTTTACCATATATATAGACAATCTGGAGGAGGGGACCGAGTGTAGGGTAACAAAGTTTGCTGATGACACGAAGATGAATGGGAAAGCGAATTGCGTGGAGGACACGGAAAGTGCAGAGAGATTTGGATAGGCTGAGTGAGTGGGCGAGGATCTGGCAGATGGAGTATAACATTGGCAACTGTGAGGTTATCCACTTTGGAAGAAATTATAGTAAAATGAAATATTATTTAAATGGTGAAAAATTACAACATGCTACTGTGCAGAGGGACCTGGGAGTCCTTGTGCATGAATCGCAAAAACTCAGTCTGCAGGTGCAGCAGGTGATCAAGAACGCAAATGGAATATTGGCCTTTATCGCGAGGGGGATAGAATATAAGAACATAAGAAATAGGAGCAGGAGTAGGCCATCTAGCCCTTCGAGCCTGCCCCGCCATTCAATAAGATCATGGCTGATCTGTCGCTGCTCAGTTCCACTTTCCCGCCCTCTCCCCATAACCCTTAATCCCCTCTCTTATCAAAAACCCATCAACCCGCGTCTTAAAAATATCTAGCAAGGCAGCCTCCACCACTTCAACGGGCAGAGAATTCCAGAGATTCACCACCCTTTGAGTGAAGAAGTTCCTCCTCAACTCCGTTCTAAACCGCCCCCCTTTTATCTTGAGGCTGTGCCCCCTAGTCCTATTGTTTTTTTTGAGCGGGAAGAGTCTTTCCACCTCTATCCTATCCATCCCATTCATCATCTTATACGTCTCAATGAGATCTCCTCTCATTCTTCCAAACTCTAACGAGTACAAGCCCAGTTTATTCAGCCTCTCCTCATAGCTCAACCCCCTCAACTCCGGTATCAGCCGAGTAAACCTCCTCTGCACTCCCTCCAAGGCCAAAATATCTTTGCGCAGGTACGGCGCCCAAAAATGCACACAGTACTCCAGTTGCGGCCTCACCAATGCCCTATACAGCTGCAGCAAGACCTCCCTACTTTTATATTCAATCCCCTTCGCTATGAAGGCCAGCATCCCATTCGCCTTCCTGACCACCTGCTGCACCTGCAAGCTGGGTTTTTGCGACTCATGCACAAGGACCCCGAGGTCCCTCTGCACCGTCGCCTGCTGCAGTTTTTCGCCTCGTAAGTAATAGTCCTTCCTACCATTTTTCCTACCAAAGTGGACCACCTCACACTTGCCAACATTAAATTCCATTTGCCATTTCCTGGCCCATTCGCCCAGCCTATCTAGATCCTTCTGCAGACTCTCCACACCCTCCGCACAATTTGCCGTTCCCCCAATCTTGGTGTCATCAGCAAATTTCGACACTCTACACTCGGTTGCCTCCTCCAGATCATCTATATAAATGGTAAAAAGCTGAGGTCCCAGCACCGACCCCTGGGGCACTCCACTAGTCACCATCCGCCAATCCGAATAGCACCCGTTTACCCCCACTCTCTGCCTCCTATTTGACAACCAATCCTCTATCCACGCTAACACCCTACCCCCAACTCCATGTCCCTCGACCTTCTGCAATAACCTCTTGTGAGGCACTTTGTCAAACGCTTTCTGAAAATCTAGAAAGACCACATCCACCGGCTCTCCTCTATCCACCGCCCTAGACACATCCTCATAGAACTCCAGTAAATTTGTCAGACACGACTTCCCTTTAATGAAACCGTGCTGCATCTGCTCTATCAAGCAATTCCCTTCAAGATGCCTCGCAATTTCCTCCTTAATGACAGATTCTAACATTTTACCTACCACAGATGTTAAACTAACCGGCCTATAATTCCCCGCCTTTTGCCTGGCACCCTTCTTAAACAACGGCGTAACATTAGCCGTTTTCCAATCATCCGGCACTTCCCCGGAATCCAGCGACGTTTGGAAAATAACCACCAAGGCATCCACTATCACCTCCACCATTTCTTTCAGAACCCTCGGATGCATTCCATCCGGTCCTGGGGACTTGTCCACAATCAGCCCCTCCAGTCTGTCGAGCACCGCCTTTCTAGTAACAGTAATGTCATTAAGACCCTCCAGTCCTACCACCTTTCTATCGCTAACACCCGGCAAATTATTCATGTCCTCCTCCGTGAAGACAGAAACAAAAAAGTTATTCAATACCTTAGCCATATCCCCATCCCCTACCACTAGGTCCCCTTTCTCATCCTCTAAAGGACCAACATTCACCCTAGCCAGCCTCTTCCTTTTTATATATTTATAAAAACTCTTGCTATCCTTTTTTATATTAAGCGCTAGCCCAGCTTCATAGTTTCTCCTACCCTTCCTTATCAACTTCTTTGTCAATCTTTGTTGACATTTAAACCTCTCCCAATCCTCTTCTCGCCCACTACTCTTAGCTACTCTAAATTCCTCCGCTTTTAGTTTAACACTTTCCTTCACCTCCTTCGTTATCCACGGCTTATTACCTCTCCTCTTACTATCCTTTTTGACCATCGGAATAAATTTCCGTTGAGCACCAAGAAAGATCTCCTTAAAGATCCTCCACTGCTCCTGAACAGACCCTCCCTCCAACGCGCTCTCCCAGTCCACATTCGCCAATTCTTCTCTCATCCTACCGTATTTCCCTCTATTCAAACAAAGGACGCATGTCCGGGAACCCACTTTCTCCTCCTCCATCTGCACCAGAAACTCCACCATACAATGATCACTCTCCCCAAGAGGATCCTTCACCACAAGGTCCCTAATTCTACCCGCTTCATTACATAGCGCCAGATCCAAGATAGCTTGCTCCCTCGTCGGCTCCAACACACACTGTTCGAGGAAACTATCCCGGCAGCATTCCAAGAACTCTTCCTCGAGCCCCCCACATCCAACATGGGTCGACCAATCAATATGCAGATTGAAATCCCCCATAACTACGGCCGTCCCATTCCTGCACGCCGCACTTATTTGCGCGTTAACAGCCCGCCCCATCTCCAGATCATTATTCGGGGGCCTATAGACGACACCCACCAGCGTCTTCCTCCCTTTGCTGTTCCTAATCTCCACCCACAACGATTCCACCCTCTGCTCCTTGGCTCCAATATCATCCCTTGCTACCACCGTGATGCTATCCTTAATCAGCAGAGCTATGCCCCCCGCTTTTCCCTCCTGCCTATCCTTCCTAAACACTTGATAGCCCTGTACATTCAGCTCCCAGTCCCTGTCACCCTGCAGCCACGTCTCTGTAATGGCCACCAGATCGTATCCATTTGTGTCGATCTGCGCCATCAGCTCATCCACTTTATTCCGAATGCTTCGTGCATTCAGATAAAGTGTTTTCATCCCAGCCTTCACCTGGACCCTATTTGCCGCAACGCCACCAACTATACTCACGCCCCCTACTCCCTCTATTATTGGGACATCCTCGGCCTCTTCCCTTACATGTACACTGTCCTTAACTTTAGACCTCGTAAGGTCACCTACCCTCACACCCTTCCCCCCCCGTAATTAGTTTAAAGCCCTGTCTACAGTCCTCTTTACTCGATTCGCCAGCGCTCTGGTCCCAGCACGGTTCAGACCAACCCCATCCCTCCCGAACAGGTCCCACCTACCCCAATACTGGTGCCAATGCCCCATAAATTCAAACCCATTCCTCCCACACCAATCCCTGAGCCACCCATTCACTTCTTTAATCCTGTCAACCCTACGCCCATCTGCACACGGTTCAGGCAGTAGCCCAGAGAAGACCACCTTGTCGGTTCTACTTTTTAATTCCATTCCAAGCTTTTCATACTCCCGCCCCAGATCCTCAGTCTGCATTTTGCTTACGTCGCCGGCACCCACATGTACCACAATGACCGGATTCTCACCCTCCCACTCCAGGTTCCTCTGCAGCCCAGCTGCGACATCCCGTACCCGAGCACCAGGCAGACAACACACCCTTCTGTGCACTTTGTCATTGTGACAAAGGACAGTGTCAATACCCTTCACCCCACTATCCCCAATCACTACTACGTTCCTTTTCCTTTTCTCTTTGCCTATGTCCTGCTGCAGCACTGTACCGTGTGCAGCTTGCTCACCAACCTCACCTGCCTCGTTCTCGTCCAACTTGGAAGCAAGAACCTCAAACCTGTTATGCAGATTAAGAGGCTGAGGCCTCCGCTCCTCACCCCCCTTCCTCTTCCCAGTAGCCCCCTCTTGTCCCTGACCCTTAGAGTTAGCCAGTCTAGGGGGGGTGGATGTCACTTGCACCCCATTGACAATGGCACCCTCTCTCCCCTTGATGAGCCTCAGTGTCTGTAGCTCAGAGGCCAGCTCATTTACCCTGAGCTGGAGCTCCTCCAGCAACCTGCACTTACTGCAGACATGGTCACTGGGATGAACCCTAGGGTCCACCAGTTCCCACATCATACAGAAACCACACATCACATGCCCCTCCATTATTTACTGTAGTAGTTTTGAAAAAATTTTTTTTTTTTTGTTTTTTTTGTTTTTTTTTGTTTTTCAAACGAACTCACCTGGCCTTTTCTCTTCAAGCCCTTTTTGATATTAAGCCCTAGTAGCTCACTCTGCTTCCCTCTCACTCCACTGCCCGCTCAGACGCTGCCCGCTGTCTACACCAGGCCTCCTTTTAAACCTGGCGCTGATTTAAATCTGATGGCCCACAACTGCCTGCTAACCACTCCCTCAGAATTCTTAAAGCAGTAAATACAATAAATAAATGCTTTAAACAGTTCTACAAAGAACAAAGTGCTTTAAACTTATTTTAAACTGGTTTTTAACAGGTAAAATCTTAGCTCTCTCTCTCTGCTCCTTCACTCGTCTGCTCCAGCAAACAATGGAAGGCATATAAAAGCAGGGAGGTCTTGCTGCAATTGTACAGGGCATTGGTGAGGCTGCAACTGGAGTACTGTGTGCAGTTTTGATCCCCTTATTTGCGAAAGGATATATTGGCCTTGGAGGGAGTACAGAGAGGGTTCACCAGGTTGATACCGGAGATGAGGGGGTCAGCTTATGAGGAGAGATTGAGTAGATTGGGCCTGTACTCGTTGGAGTTTGGAAGGCTGAGGGGTGATCTTATAGAGACATATAAGATAATGAATGGGCTAGACAGGATAGAGGTAGAGAGATTCTTTCCACTTAGAAAGGAAACCAGAACTAGAGGGCACAGCCTCAAAATAAGAGGGGGGGGGGGGGTCAGTTTAGAACAGAGTTGAGGAGGAACTTCTTCTCTCAGAGGGTGGTGAATCTCTGGAATTCTCTGCCCATTGAAGTAGTGGAGGCTGCCTCATTGAAAATGTTTAAGTCACAGGTAGATAGATTTCTGATCGATAAGGGAATTAAGGGTTATGGGGAGCAAGCGGGTAAGTGGAATTGATCCACTTCAGATCAGCCATGATCTTATTGAATGGTGGGGCAGGCTCGAAGGGCTAGATGGCCGACTCCTGCTCCTATTTCTTATGTTCTTATAGATGTGTAGGTTAGGTTGATTGGCCATGATAAATTGCCCCTCAGAGTTCGGGAAATTAGTAGGATAAATACATGGGGTTACGGGGATGTGGCCTAGGTAGGATTGTTGGCGGCGCAGGCTCGCTGGGCCAAATGGCCTCCTACTGTACTGTAGGGCTTCTACGATTCTTTGAGATGTCACACTTCAGTTATACTAAGCCCTAGTTGATCATAGCTGGAGTACTGTGAGCAGTTCTGGGCACCAAACCTAAGAGAGGATATATTGGCCTTATAAGGAGTGGATTGCTTGATTAATACCATGGCCTGAATGCTACATTTGGGGTGTTCCCAATTGGCATGGATCTAAAACCCATCCCAGGCCAAGATCACGTTGTTAATGCAACATTAGGCTGGGTGCCCAATTAAGGCCAGTCCAGTGTGAAACACATCCACCAATTGGGCTGGAAACGTGTTGGACATAGGGTCCAATGGGGTCCCAGTGGGGGAGGGGGGTGGTGGGTTCCAAACAGAGGAAGCAGCTCCCTGAAGGCTACCAAGAGTTGTGGGGGAAGCTGAGGGAGCTATATGCAACCATTACAATAACTTCCCTGTGGCATCAGAACCTGGTGGTTTTGGAGGATGGGAGGCCAAGTTGGATGGGCACTCTGCCCCATTTCTCCACTGAGTGTCTGGGAGTCCAGGGGGAGAAGGTCAGTGCCGTGCAGCACATTCTCACGCCCAGAGATGCTAAGAAAAGACACTTGACCATGAAGGCCTGGGCAGAGGTCACCAGCCAGGTCAGTGGGCACGATGTGATGCGACTCACGTGGCTTCAAAAGGTTTAAAGATCTTCTGCAGTTGGCAATGGTTAGTGCAGAGATGGCATGGACCTGTGCAAAGAAGTGTAGCCTGGTGCCCTGTCACCTGTGTAGTCAGAGATCTGAGTGTGTATGCCAGCTGGCACTGAAGTTTGCCCTGCCAAAGCTGGACAGTCAGCACAGGAAGATTCAGTGCATTGGAGAGGGTGGTGTGTCCCAATGAAATAGCTCGCTTAATGCTCGGGTGAGGGGAGAGGGTGATCTGGAATGGACTGTCAGAGAGACGGAGCAGTAATGAAACTTCCCATTGTTCCCTGTCAGGAGCACTTAACATCGTGCACACAACCTCCTCCATTGAGAGAGTGGCAATGTTCATGGAGAGGCAGCTACAGGAACAGAATCACGATTCCTGGGGTGGCACTCAGACCTGCAATCCAACGCCCCAGCTGTGATGTGGGGAGGTCATTGCCAGTACAATATATGGATGAGACACCTAGTCTCTCTGACAGGTGCCCGTCCATCAATGGTGAGCAGGGAGGTCTAAATGCACCTCACTCTGGCAGACAAGCTGCCTGTTGCCTCTTCTCAGGGCACTTCGGACAAAGCTGAAACCTGCCCTTCTCTGCCAGTGACTGCTGCATCTGATAATGACGTGCTGACTGAAGATTACCCAGCCATGGTGCTGTGGCACCCTCCTAGGCAGAGGTAACCCAGGCTCTGCCAGCCAAAGGCCAGTCACCAAAGTCATTATGGCCACCAAGACAGCAGAGTCAGCAGGCTACCACCATTCCTGCTGCCAGCTACAGAGAAGCAGGGGCCACCAAGCTGCAGCACCCACAGACATAACTTGAAGGCACCTTAAGCACAGCAGGGGCATGTCATGGTGACATTATTTGTATTCATTATTTTGCAATTTCTGTTATGGATGGCAAATTTTTATGTTCTTTTTCTGTTCATGTGAAGTAACCAGAACAGTTTCTTTACTGTAATGGAGCATTTGAATAGGTACCAAATTCAGCACAGGCTTGTAAATGTCTGGTCTTGTGTGGTGCTGGCCTAATAGGTTGGGATCTCATTTAATTATTGTAAACAAAGAAGATACTACCATTGGCTTGAGCAAACAATGATGTAGGCAGCAGCAGCGTGGCAGTGGTTAGTACTGCTGCCCCACAGTATCAGGGACCTGGGTTCAATTCTAGCCTTGGGTCACTGTCTGTGTGGTGTTTGCACGTTCTCCCTGTGTCTGTGTGGGTTTCCTGCAAGTGCTCCGGTTTCCTCCCACAGTGTGAAAGATGTGCTGGTTAGATGCATTGGCCATGCTAAATTCTCCCTCAGTGGAGTACGGTGACTAGATGATTTTCACAGTAACTTCATTGCAGCATTAATGTAAGCCTACTTGTAACACTAATAAATAAACATAAACTTAAACTTACCAAGCTGAAGGTACATAGTATCAAAGTCTCCCTCATCTCCCTGCTCTCCTGAACGTTGCTGCCTTCTGTCTTGGTGTCCACAACCGGCACCACTGTTTACCCACTGGAGTTGCCTCCCCATCCTGTGGAGCTGCCTCGCTTCCCTCAACCTCCACTGGGCACCCCTTGCCTGAGCTGGGATGTGCAGAGTGCAACTTGTGAAGACTATGAGGGAGACACACTCTGGAGGATCAGCAATGCTTCCTTGATCAGTCCAGATACCTGAAACTCAACTTCAGCAGCCCGATGGTCCGGTCATGTGGATGTATGGCTCCTGATGTATCTCTTCACCATCAGTTCTTTGATGACAGAGTAGGGTCTTCATCTATCTGGAATTAAGAATCCACTGATCACCATGAAGCCATTGTCGAAAAAACCCATCTGGTTCTCTACTGTCCTTTAAGGAGGGAAATCTGCCGTCCTTACTTGGTCTGGCCTACATGTGACTCCAGACTCATAGGAATGACATTGATTCTCAATTGCCTTTCGAACAAGAACAACAAGGGTGGGCAATAAATGTTGGCCAGCCAGTGATGCCCATATCCCTCAAATGAATTTAAAAAAACCCTAAAGGGATAGCCTTTGCCACCCAGGAGCCATTCATTCGCTCTGCACAGGAGCCTTGAACAGCCTTGGTACCTGAGAGTGCTACAAGATGTAAGAATAGTGTGAACTCCTAGGGTAACGGTACAAACTTGGAGAATCTGTATATTCATTTAATGGAATCCTTTCTGTTTAGCAAAGCTCCCGCTCACCTTGATGGCCATGTGATGCAATCTATTCCACCCCGGATGGAGGGGAACCCAGTCATTGCAGAATAGCCTCGTGCTCTCTCCACCCGGCTTCCCTCGTCTGTCTGGAAATGGATGAACATGCAGACATGTCTAAAATTGATGTATATCACAAACTCAAAAAGACTGTGTGTGGCTGATTGAAAGATGCTGCAAAGATCCCCCACTGTGGCCTAAAATGAATGGAGGCGTAATGACATTGAGGGTCGCTGTGACCATCAGAACCCCTGACATGGGGGGGGGGGGGGGGGGATTTTCCCGTTCTGCCCACCGTAGGAATCTAACGGCCGAGGGGGAGGGGGAACCATGGAAAGGTCCATTGACCTTGGCTAAGATTTTCCGGTATCAGGGTGAGTGCGGCTGAAAACTCTCGCCGGGATGTTTGTCTAC
The DNA here is from genome assembly GCF_965287045.1 of Carcharhinus amblyrhynchos. Taxonomy (NCBI): domain Eukaryota; kingdom Metazoa; phylum Chordata; class Chondrichthyes; order Carcharhiniformes; family Carcharhinidae; genus Carcharhinus; species Carcharhinus amblyrhynchos. The sequence continues at coordinate 78,769,971 of NC_137331.1, read as the reverse complement.
ACAATTGGAGGTGTTTTCAGGACTTGCAGTGTGACATGTTGCTTTAAATGTGTCCCTGGGGAAGTGGAGCCTCCTATGGAACTGGACATCAAACATTTGGAGGTGGTTGGTGTGCTGTGTACACACTCCTGCAGCTGACATCTGTGGCGTACCCTCCTGCCATGGCTTTCCTGCTGGCACTGCACCAACTGAGCCTGTGCGATCTCCTCTTAAAGATCTCACCCTGGGACACTATCTGCTCCTACCAGGCCTCCTCTCCCTCCTGTCCCTCTCTTCCCCACCAGAGCAGCTCCCACCAGCAGAGTACACTATCCCCACTGGGTCAGATGCAGAGGACCAGTGACTTGCAAAGAGGATGCACTGTGCGCCAATTCTCAAGAAAACCTTCCAGGGAAGATGCGGTCCTGAAATGTGGAAAGGCAGGCTTGAAAAGCTGAAGAGTTACTAAGAAACTCAGGGACAACTGTGTACTCACACAGCCATGAACTTGAAATGACACCCCACTCTTGAATGAGGCAAAATTGTTGCTTGGTACCCACCCATTGTGCCTGTGCGACAAGCTAAAAATCGCATTGGTAGCGTCAAATCAGTGTCTATTCCCTTGTTAATGGTGTTAACTAGCACTTTAATTGTTGGTGGCTGCACATCCAATTTGCATGCACTCCTGCCAACCTCAAAATTGCGCACACGCAATGCATCAGGAAGGACATCCATTTGATGATATTGTACATTCAGCCATACATCCAATCCCTGAATGTAAAATTCTGGCCCTTGTCCCCAAGGATTAAACTACACAGAAAGAATAAACAAACTGGGATTGTATTCCATGGAATTTAAATGCTTAAAGATTGATTTTATTGACGTTTTCAGGATATTAAGGGAACAGATCGGGTAGATTGGAAGAAACTATTTCCGATAGTCGGGGAATTTAGGACTCAGGTCGGGGGGCGGGGGGAGGGGGCGGTGTGGAGAATGTTTAAAATTTAAAGCCTGACCTGTTAGGAGCGAGGAAATGAGCACAAAGTCTACTACACAATTAGAATTCTCTTCCACCAAAGGCAATTTACCGGATGTGAATTATTCAATTTAAAACTTCAATTGATAGACTTTTGTTAGCCGAAGGTAATAAGGGATTTCAGGCAAAGGATGGTGTTGGAATTAGCTTGCAGATTAACCGTGAACTCACTGAATGGTGAAATAGGTGCAGTTCTTCCAATTACTGAACTGTCGGAGACCAGATGTAACCCCAAGATGCACTTTGGGCTCCTGAACAAATCCCGACACAGTGACTTAATGTTTAGAAAGTTTGAACGATGGCAATTCCCCTGCACCCCACGATTTCTGAAAATATCTTCCAACTATGACTTAAAGTTGGAGACTTGGGATAGTTCTGCCTTCTTTACCTGGATCGTTATCCAGGAAACGTTAGGCAGAAAAATCATAGTTTCACTCCTGGGTAAATGTGCAACTGACACCCCCTCAATACCATGACTTCCCACCTTACTCCCCAAACCCCAACCCCTACTTGCCCCCACATCACCACCCAACCTGACCTGACGAACCCCCACCACCTGATTCCTCATGACCACTCCACTCATCTGCCACCCTAACCCTCCTGCCACCCTATCTATCTGGAACTCTACTTACCTGCACATTGACCCACCATTCATTTACTCATTCGTTCACAGAATCATACCCAACACACTGAAAATTATGTGAATGTAACAAAGCTTTTTAGTGGTGTTAGTGAACACATATCAGAATGTGGCACTCCAGTGCCATAAAGGTGGTGGGAGGTGCATAGCTTGTCTTAACCTCTCATGATAGCCCCAGAGCAGAGAGAATTCTCAAGCCCTTACACACAGGAATTGGACAGCAAGATAAAGGCAAAATACTGAAATCTGCAACAAAAACAGAAAATGCTGGAAAAACTCAGCAGGTCTGACAGTATCTGTGGAGAGAGAATAGAGCCAATGTTTTGAGTCTGGATGACCCTTCTTCGGAGCTGGTGTACAGCATCCTGATGGAAAGTAAGTCACGCAACACAGCAAGAACCCGTGGAATTTACCCAGATTTCCTGAAGAATATCAGGCCACAGGGAAGGCTGTGTTTAGCAAAGCTGTTTACCAACATCCATGCTATAGACACCATGCCAAACATCTGGTACCAAACTATGAATGCCAAACCAGGGAAACCACTCAAGAACCTACATGGCTACAGGCCCATCCCCTGCTCTGTATAACAAATAAGGTCTCGGAATACCTCTAACTTAGAGTGAGTCCGATCTTGGAAGCTGCAATGTCCCACCTAAAAGAAAGGTTTTCACACAGGCCTCAACTGCTCCAAGCAGTTTCTGACACTGACCTCAAGTATTGATATAAACACAAAACCCCTACAGATGCTGGAAATCTGAAAGAAATACAGAAAATGCTTGAAAGACTCAGCTGCTTCACTGGGCAGGGAATTCCACAGATTCACAATCCTTTGGGTGAAGAAATTCCTCCTTAATTCAGTCCTAAATCTGCTTCCCCTTATTTTGAGGCTATGCCCCCTAGTTCGAATGCCTTCTAGAAATCCAGATGCATCACATTCACTGGTTTCCCATTGTCCACCATGCTTATGATGTCTTCAAAGAATTCCAGTAAATTAGTTAAATATGACTTGCCTTTCATGAATCCATGCTGCGTCTGTCCAATTTCTACCCAGATATCTTGCTAATTCTTACTTGGTGATAGATTCAAGCATTTTTCCTACTACAGAAGTTAAACTAACCAGCTTATAGTTACCCGTCTTTTGTCTGCTTCCTTTTTTAAACAAAGGATTCACATTTGATGTTTTCCAATCTGTGGGAACCACCCCAGAGTCCAGCGAATTTTGGTCTATTACTACGAGCACATTTGCTATTTACCTGCCATTTCTTTTAGTATATTGGGATGCATTCCATCAGGGCCGGGAGACTTGTCTACCTTTAGCCACATTAACTTTTCCAACACTACCTCTTTCATAATAATGATAATTTCTAGGTTCTCACCTGCCATAGACTTCATGTCGCCAATTTTTGGCATGTTATTTGTTTCTTCCACTGTGAAGACCAACACAAAATAGCTGTTCAATACTTCGGCAATTTCCTCATTTCCTGTTATTAAATTCCCTTCTCATCCTCTAAAGGACCAATGTTTACTTTCGCCACTCTTTTTTGTTTTATATAATTGTAGAAACTTTTGCTTTCTGTATTTATATTCTGAACTACCTTATTCTCATAATCTGTCTTACTTTCTTTATAGCTTTCTTCTGACCTTTAAAGATTTCCCAATCCTGTAGTTTCTCATGAATCTTAGCCACTTTGTATGCATTTTCTTTCAATTTGATACCCTCTTTTATTTCCTCAGATATCCATGGCTAATAATTGCTTTTCCTACATTCCTTCCTTTTCACTGGTACATACTTCTGCTCAGTACTATGAAAAATCACTTTGTAAGTCCTCCACTGTTCTTCAATTGTTCCAGCATAAAGTGTTTGCTCCCAGTCTACCTTAGCCAACTCTTCCCTCATCCCGTTGTAGTCTCCTTTGTTTAAGCACAAGACACAGGTACTGGATTTTACCTTTTCAGCCTCCATCTATATTTTAAACTCAGTCATATTGTGATTGCTGCTCCCAAGATCCCTGAGTATAAGATTATTAGTTATTCCTGTCTCATTGCACAGGACCAGATCTAGGTTAGCTTGGATATCCTGCGTAGCTTGAAAAGCTCTCTTCAATGTATATACCAGTAATGTCCCTCCCACAAAGTCATAGTTATTCACATATCCTGATGATTTGCCTCTATATTTACAAGTCAACACACTTCAGCACATTGAGAAAGCACTCACTGGAGATCTATCTTCTCTGGAAGCCTACAAAATGGAGATCTGAACTAAACATTGCCAAAACTGTCATTTCAGTCTTCCACTTGAACAACTCAAAGGCTAGGGAAGAAATGCATGTCTAGTTCTATAACCAACCACTCACCCATGACCCAATGCCAAAATATCTTGGCATTGCTATAGATCACAAAATGATCACCTTCAACACCTTCAGAAAACCAGAGCCAAGGTCAAGATGAGAGTAAATCTATAAAGGAATCAGTGGGTACCACCTTGGGCAGCAGAGCCAACACACTATGCATTGCTTTACTTGCCTTGGTCCACCCAGCAGCAGGATACTGCCTCTCAATTGGCTCTGGTGCTGCCACAGAAACACCTCTGGGAAGTCATGAGATTCCTGATGCCTTGGGTGCAAAATATTTGGGGCAGCTTCCTGTGCCAGCATGTATTGGAGCTCCTGATGTTTGTATGGAAAACATCTTCTCCAAAGAACACCAGTGGCTGACAAAGCACTCCAACTAATACAAGGCCTACAAAAAAATCTCAAGACATGTCTGATATCCCTAATGGAACATACCCCACATGATACAAACCACACCAATTTATACAGATGCACCATAGAAAGCATTCTTTCTGGCTGTATCACAGCTTGATATGGCTCCTGCTCTGACCAAGACTGCAAAAAACTACAAAAGATCTTGAATGTAGCCCAATCCATCATGCAAACCAGCCTCCCATCCACTGACTCTGTGTACACTTCCTGCTGCCTCGACAAAGCAGCCAGCATAATTAAAGATCCCACACACCCTGGACATTCACTTTTCCTATTCTTCCGTCGGGAAAAAGATATAAAAGTCTGAGATCACGTAACAACCAACTCAAGAACAGTTTCTTCCCTGCTGCTGTCATTCGACTTTTGAATGGATTTACCTTGCATTAAATTGATCTTTCTCTGCAGCTATGACTGTAATACTATATTCTGCACTCTCTCGTTTCCTTCTCTATGAATGGTATGCTTTGTCTATGTTGCGCGCAAGAAACAATACTTTTCACTGTAAATACATGTGACAATAATAAATCAAATCAAAACCGAGGACAGCTTCATCTCTCAATGATGCATCACCGGCTTATAGTCTAAGAACTGTTCTGACTGGTAAAGTCCTACGTTTGAAAGTTCCACCCTAAAGGGGCTGGCCAGGGAAGATGTGGCCACTTGGTTTCTGAAAAGAACATTGCAAACAGCTCAAAGCAACATCCTGAGGATTATCATTGACCAGATACTGAACTGGACAAGCCATATCAATGCTGTGGTTACAAAGCAGGACAGACACTAGGAATTCCACTACAGGTAACTCGCCTCCAAAGTCGCCAAAGCCTGTCCACCATCTACAAAGCACATGTCAAGAGTGTAATGAAAGTCTCTTCACTTGCCTGGATGTGTGCAGCTCCAACAACACTCAAGAAGTTTGATACTATCTAGGACACTTGATTGTAACCTCCACCGCCAACTGCCCAGGGTCTGATCCTCTGTCCTGAGAAATGTATTCCTGATGATATCACGATTCACACTAAATCAATAGAAGCCATTGAACAGATTGTTAACCTCGACATTGACCTTTAACTGCTTCTCCAGCCATAGAAATAAAAATAGCATCTGTAGTCCTGATGCTACATGGAACTGAAGCATATATCAGAAATTCATTTCAATGGATGAAAAATCCTGTGGGAGCATACTGACCTCTACATCAACATTTCCAGTAAACCCTCCCAGTATACAAATCATTGTGCTGGAAGCATACATTCATAAATGTACTTTGTAATGTATAATCTGTTTCTATGTTTCATAGAATCATTAAACTTAAGCTGGGCTATCTTCAGCAAGAAAGCCACTAATTGTTTGAGATATTTAGTATTGACCAGGACTGTTTGCACAGGATGTTTTTGTTTGAGGACAGTGCTATTCGAAAGTTGCACAGTTCCCATGGAAGTTAGTTGGTACACTTTTGTTTGGGGATGGTTAGGGAAATAGGTGGCAGGAGGAAAGAGTCAGACGAATCATTGCCATCACAGGAGGTGTGCAAAAAACCGTATGTTTGCTATTGGAATGCTATGCCTTTAAAACAAACTGCAAAAGCTTTTCCAAAGCTGGCAGATTTACATGAGTTGATGTCATCCTTCTTTGCTTCATTATCTTCTGCACAACTTCCCATTTTTCTGACATTACATATAATTAAATCATTGATATTTAAAACTGAACTTGAAAGACCTAAGGGGAGAAAAACTTATAAAGTCATTAAATATACTTAGTTCTAAAGACATTTTAATTATTTTCTTCTAACAAGTTATATTTCATTTGTAGTCCTTTGCTGGATAACTTATGTGTGGATAATTATGCCTTAGTTTAACTGCCAAAGTATTAAGTTACTGAAGTACAGTAAAATATAGAAAGCATTTGACATACTTCATTGCAGTAGAATGTAACTACTTTTCAGAAAAAAATGGATACAAGAAAGTAGGTGCAATACAAAAATAGATGAGAGATGTAATTTTATTCAGTAGGCCTTTTATGATATTGCTTGATTCATACATGAAACTTCTCATTTGGTTTTGATGAGAGAAGGAACCAGTAATTTATATAAGTATGTGAGTGGGCTGACTGGGGGAACAGTCAGGAGGTTACATTAGTTTCTGATTAAAATGTACACACTGATTTGGGCAAAACTCCAAGATTTGTTAAACCTCCATCTAACAAGAGATTTATGCCATGTTAGTTACAACCGCAATGTGAAGTCAGAGTTGTCCAGTTCTTTCTCTTCCTCACACATCACTTATTATAGACGTGAATATCTGCCCACATGGTCACAGGGTACTCAATATGAGGAAGACAATCCCCAAAGTATTTGGATGGAAATCACTGACCTATCAGCACCAGAAAAGACAGTCCATAATTTCATTGTGCTGTTATATGACAATTAAATGAACAATCTGGAGAATAAAATAAAACTCATTGGGTCAACTGATTCTGAAACTTGTGACTTCAACACACGAAATAGAAGTAGAAGTGGGCCATTGAGCCCTAAAATAACACTTTTAAGAATTCTGTTGAGAGATACTGGCCAGATTTCTCCCTGTGGCGCTGGTCTAAAAGGCGGAAATTCCCGCCCAACTGTCAACGGGGTTTCACATTGTCTGCAACCCGCCTGCTAAAATTCTAGTGGTGGGGCGGGATGGGAGAATTCCGGTCTCCATTGTGGACTTTTGCAATTCAATCTGAGTTTTTCAAAAATTATAGGCAGGATTTTCCTCCCTCTCCGTAGGGCGTTTCATGGGAGGCGACATGCCACTCACTGGTGGTGGGATCTTAAGGTCCCGTCATTGTCAACGGGTTTCCCATTGAATATACCCCTTGCTGCTGGGAAACGCGCGTTTGGGGGGGGGGGGGGTGCACCACTGTAAGATCCCGCCAATGTAAATGGCAGCAAAATCTTCTTTACAATATGAATTGACACATGATGGCCATTACAACACAGTCTGTCTAAATGTTTCAAAATTTTGCTAGTGATTTTTCTCATGTTAGCATTTACAGAATTTAGCCTGTCTATTGTTGCAATGTTCTGCCATCATATTTGAAAAGATTTTGGAGGAAAAGCCCTGCTTTTCGAAACTGGAGCACCAGTCTTGCTATTTAAAATAAAATGAACAGAAGAGAATGGAAAAGGTTAATTTCTTCACTTTTTAGATGTCTGAGTTTACTGTGAGAAACCTAGTCCAGAAGGGTTACTACAATAATTCTCATTGGCTTAACTAGTCATATAATGGTCAATTATATTAATTCCACTCTGGAAAGTGTGAATCTGTAAGAAATAAAGCAGACTGGTACACTCATGTATAGAAGCTCAATTTGTGAATGCATGGTGTCAGATCTAAAGATTAATTCTTTTCTATGTATTAAAACCACGAGTTTTGAATTTTGAAATAAAACAAATTACAATACTGCATTCTAAAAACATACAGCTGATTTAAGTATCAGTCAGTCTGGGAACTATGTAAAAACCCAGATGGTATTCGTAGTGATTTGGGTGCTCCAATGGATCCCACACTTTTGGTCACCCTCTCCCACCACACTGAATATATTACTATAACAATTGTAGCAAAGTTTGCTTAAACAGATATTCCAGCCAGATTGCTTTGCTATTCCAAAATTGAATTGATTCTAGCTGAGTGGGTGAGCTATTGGGTCATTTCAAATTAATTCTGCAGATGGAAGACTGCCACATCTTTTCCCGAATGTTCATTAGCAAAGTCTGAAGTAATACAAAAACATCTGGCCACAAATTTCACTTCCTCTTTCCGAGGTCAGTACCCAGGGTCCAGTCATCTGAAGCTAGATCTGGCTTGATCACAGCAAACCTCATTTAAGAGCATTCTGAGTTCACCTCTATAAGATGGACTGAAGCAATTCCAAATGTTGGCTCACCATCACTCCCTATAGTGCATTTGGCCCATTGAGCTTGCACTAACAACAATCCCATCCAGACCCTATCCAAATGACCCCACGTATTTACCTTGCTAACCTCCCTGATACTAAGGGATAATTTAGCACTGCCAATCAATTTAACACACATCTTTGAAGTGTGGGAGGAATTTGGAGCACCCAGAAGAAACCCATATAGACACGGGGAGAATGGGCAAATTTCTCACAGTCAACCAAGTTTGGAATTGAACTCTGCATTATTCTAGGAACATTCTAAAAGGGCAATATTAGACATTTTTTACTTTCAACATCAACTGTATTTTGAAAACCCCCTTCTCTCTTCTACACTCTCATTTCAAAAAGACAAGTTTAAGGGGGAACATGTAATTTCATTGCCAAGGTAGAGCCTTTCATGCAGCCGTCTCAACTGGACCTTTCCTTTAAATTTCAACCCCACTGACTCTAGCCCTGAACTCCTGCCTTTCTGGAGTGGCTGATTTAATATTGCCTTATGTACACTGTTGTCTGGTTTGAAATTTTACCACTTATAGATCCCTCTAGGGATTCACCTCTTCCCCTCGCCATAATTTCTTAGAAGCCGAGATTACCCATTGGGCACTCCATCCCTCTGATTCTTTGATCCTCAGCCTTTTTCCTACTGTTGATTGCAGAGTTTACAGCTCCTCTAAACCTGTTTGCATTTAAGAACCTTTTCAAAAGCGTCCTCTTCAACAAAGCTTTGGGTAACACCTCATTAGAACTTAGAACATTACAGCGCAGTACAGGCCCTTCGGCCCTCGATGTTGACGTGTGAAACCAATTTAAAGCCCATTTAACCTACACTATTCCAATATCATCCATATGTTTATCCAATGACCATTTAAATGCCCTTAATTTTGGCAAATCCACTACTGTTGCAGGCAGGGCATTCCACCACCTTACTACTCTCTGAGTAAAGAACCTACCTCTGACATCTATCCTACATCTATCACCCCTCAATTTAAAGCTATGTCCTCTCATGCTAGCCACCTCCATCCGAGGAAAAGGGCTCTCACTGTCCACCCTATCTAACCCTCTGATCATCTTATATGCCTCAATTAAGTCACCTCTTAACCTCTCTAACAAAAACAGCCTCAAGTCCCTCAGCCTTTCCTCATAAGACCTTCCCACCATACCAGGCAATATCCTGGTAAATCTCCTCTGCACCCTTTCCAATGCTTCCACATCCTTCCTATAATGCAGCAACCGGAACTGTACACAATAGTCCCAAGTGTGGCTGCACCAGAGTTTTGTACAGCTGCAACATGATCTCATGGCTCCGAAACTCAATCCCTCTATCAATAAAAGCTAACATACTGTACGCCTTCTTAACAACCCTATCAACCTGGGTGCCAACTTTCAGGGATCTATGCACATGTACATCTCTGTTCAACCACACTACCAAGTATCTTACCGTTAGCCCAGTATTCTGTATTCCTGTTACTCCTTCCAAAGTGAATCACCTCACACTTATCTGCATTAAATTCCATTTGCCACCTCTCAACCCAGCTTTGCAGCTTATCTATGTCCCTCTGTAACCTACAACATCCTTCTACACTGTCCACAACTCCACCGAATTTAGTGTCATCCGCAAATTTACTAACCCATCCTTCTACCGCCTCATCCAGGTCATTTATAAAAATGACAAACAGGAAGGGCCCCAGAACAGATCCTCGTGGTACACCACTTGTAACTGAACTCCAGGATGAACATTTCCCATCAACCACCACCCTCTTCTGTCTTCTTACAGCCAGCCAGTTTCTGATCCAAACCATTAAATCACCCTCAATTCCATGCCTCCGTATCTTCTGCAATAGCTTACTGTGGAGAACCTTATCAAATGCTTTATTGGAATCCATGTACACCACATCAAGTGCTTTACCCTCATCCACCTCTTTGGTTACCTTCTCAAAGAACTCAACAACGTCTCTGAGACACGACAACCCTTCACAAAACCGTGTTGACTATCCCCAATCAAATTATTCCTTTCTAAATGATTATAAATCCTATCTCTTATAATCCTTTTTCAAAATCTTGCCCACAACAAAAGTAAGGCTCAGTGGTCTATAATACCAGGGTTGTCTCTACTCTCCTTCTTGAACAAGGGGACAACATTTGCTATCCTCCAGTCTTCTGGCACTATTTCTGTAGACATTGACGATCTAAAGATCAAAGCCAAAGACTCTGCAATCTCCTACCTAGCCTCCCAAAGAATCCTAGGATAAATCCCATCCGGCCCAGGGGACTTATTTATTTCCATACTTTCCAAAATTGCTAACATCTCCTCTTTATGAACCTCAATCCCATCTAGTCTAATAGCCTGTTTCTCAGTATTCTCCTTGACAACATTGTCTTTTTCCTGTGTGAATACTGACAAAAAATATTCATTTAGCACCTTTCCTATCTCTTCGGACTCCACGCATAACTTTCCACTATTGTCCTTGACTGACCCTAGTCATTCTTTTATTCCTGACGTACCTATAGAAAGCTTTAGGGTTTTCCTTGATCCTACCTGCCAAAGATTTCTCATGTCCCCTCCTGGCTCTTCTTAGCTATCTCTTTAGATCCTTCCTGGCTAACTTGTAACACTCAAGTGCCCTAACTCAGCCTTCACGTCTCATCTTTACATAAGTCTCCTTCTTCCTCTTCACAAGCGATTCAACTTCTTTAGTAAACCACGGTTCTGTCGCTTGACCACTTCCTCCCTGCCTGACAGGTACATATTTATCAAGGAAACGCAGTAGCTGTTCCTGGAACAAGCTCCACATTTCAATTGTGCCCATCCCCTGCAGTTTCCTTCCAGATCCTGTGCATCCTAAATCTCGCCTGAGCAAAGTGTTCACCAACCTCCAAATCTAACATGTGGCCTGGTTTATTATCCAGTATCAAATCCAATGTGCGCCTCTTGTTACTGTGTCAGGAAACCCTCCTGCACACATTAGACAAAAACTGACCCATCTAAAGTACTCAAACTAGAGCTTTTCCGGTCAATATTTGTAAAGTTAAAATCCCCCATAACAACCACCCATTACTTTCACTCCTATCCAGAATTATCTTTGCAATCCTTTCCTCTACATCTGTGGAACTTTTCAGAAGCCTACAGAAAACTCCCAACAGAATGACCTTTCTTGTTTCTAACCTCAGCCCATATTACGTCAGTAGACAAGCCCTCATCAAATATCCTTTCTGCCACTGTAATATTGTCCTCGACTAACAATGCCACACTTTGTCTCTTTTACCACCTTGCCTGATCTTTCTGAAACACCTAAACTCTGGACCCTGCATCAACCATTCTTGTCCCCGCTCTATTCATGTCTCCAAAATGGCCACAACATCGAAGTCCCAGATACCAACCCATGCTGCAAGTCCACTCACCTTACTCCGGATGCTACTGGTGTTGAAGTAGACACACCTCAAACCACCTCCTGCTTGCCGGTACACTCCTGCGACCTTGAAGCCTTATTCATGACCTTACCACTCTCAACCTCCTGTACACTGGAGCTACAATTTAGGATCCCATCCCCCTGCTGAATTAGTTTAAACGCTCCCAAAGAGTATCCCATCCCCCAGGATATTGGTACCCCTCTGGTTCAGGTGTAGACCATTCTCTCTCTACTCCTGACTTGCCTATCGCTGAAGTAGCTTGGAAAATAAAAATAATAAAAACTGTAGCTGCTGACAGTAGGAAATAAAGGGAACAAGTGGTAAAAAGTGCAATCATGTGCACCACATCTGTAAAAGGAAAATATATATATCACTTTGGCAATAACACTTCTCCTTTTTCCTTTGCAGATGTTGACATAGCCATTATCCAGTGACTTTTTTCTTAGCTTGGATTTTAAAAAAAATTCCATTCTATGTTTGTAGCCTGAAGAATTGTATCTGTTAGAATAAATGAATATGTATTACACAGGTCAACACTTCTCTCTCAAACCAATGCTATAGACAATGGGTTAACGATCATACATTGCTGTTTATGGGATCATGGTGCAAACAATTAACTGTCATGTTTGCCAACATAACAAGATAATTGAAGTGAATTATTGATTGTGGAACACTTTTGAGACATTTATGAGAGATATGGCACCAAAGATAAATCTTTTGGGAGTTATTTTGCTTCTCTACTGAGATCAATGTGGTTATACAAGTTAAAAACAACATAAGAACATAAGAACATAAGAAATAGGAGCAGGAGTAGGCCATCTAGCCCTTCAAGCCTGCCCCGCCATTCAATAAGATCATGGCTGATCTGTCGTGGCTCAGTTCCACTTTCCCGCCCTCTCCCCATAACCCTTAATCCCCTCTCTTATCAAGAACCCATCAACCCGCTTCTTAAAAATATTTAGCGAGGCAGCCTCCACCACTTCAACGGGCAGAGAATTCCAGAGATTCACCACCCTTTGAGTGAAGAAGTTCCTCCTCAACTCCGTCCTAAACCGCCTCCCCCTTATCTTGAGGCTGTGCCCCCTAGTCCTACTGTCTTTTTTGAGCGGGAAGAGTCTCTCCACCTCTATCCTATCCATCCCATTCATCATCTTATACGTCTCAATGAGATCTCCCCTCATTCTTCTAAACTCTAACGAGTACAAGCCTAGTTTATTCAGCCTCTCCTCATAGCTCAATCCCCTCAACTCCGGTATCAGCCTAGTAAACCTCCTCTGCACTCCCTCCAGGGCCAAAATATCCTTGCGCAGGTGCGGCGCCCAAAACTGCACACAGTACTCTAGCTGCGGCCTCACCAATGCCCTATACAGCTGCAGCAAGACCTCCCTACTTTTATATTCAATCCCCCTCGCTATGAAGGCCAGCATCCCATTCGCCTTCCTGACCACCTGCTGCACCTGCAAGCTGGGTTTTTGCGACTCATGCACAAGGACCCCGAGGTCCCTCTGCACCGTCGCCTGCTGCAGTTTTTCGCCACGTAAGTAATAGTCCTTCCTACCATTCTTCCTACCAAAGTGGACCACCTCACACTTGCCAACATTAAATTCCATTTGCCATTTCCTGGCCCATTCGCCCAGCCTATCTAGATCCTTCTGCAGACTCTCCACACCCTCCGCACAATTTGCCTTTCCCCCAATCTTGGTGTCATCAGCAAATTTCGACACCATACACTCGGTTCCCTCCTCCAGATCATCTATATAAATGGTAAATAGCTGAGGCCCCAGCACCGACCCCTGGGGCACCCCACTAGTCACCAACCGCCAATCCGAATAGCACCCATTGACCCCCACTCTCTGCCTCCTATTTGACAACCAATCCTCTATCCACGCTAACACCCTACCCCCAACTCCATGTCCCCTGACCTTCTGCAATAACCTCTTGTGAGGTAACATCTTTGAAGGAACAATGGAGAAAATGGAAACTAAATTCTTGAAGCTATAAATATAGTTTGGGTTAAACTTGATTCCAAGAATGTCATTTTATAATATGGTTTATTATTCTACACATAACAAAAAATGCTTGAAAATTTATCTCATCAACATAATAACAGGGTACAATGAGATTTAATTATAACCATCATATTCTCAAAGACAGTTCCATGAAGTTAAGGATAATGGAACGAGACTGGAGAATTAGACGATTTCTAGTCAAAATAGAGAATAAAATCATTGTGTGTAAATGTAGCGCCTGATATAGTACTGAACAAACAAATGAGGAGGATCCTCAGGTTAGGCTCCAGTCAGGTAATCTCAGTTTGTTTAATATTCAGACACTAAACTGCCACCCACCCATCTCCACCACTGCCCCCCCCCCCTCAACCCCACTCCGCCACCCCTTCCCCACAAACTCCCTGGATTGGGGAAAAACAGAAAAGCAACCAAGGTTCCTAAGTCTACTTGTTATCTGATATCAAAAATAGAAACTGTGGAAGTTAGGGATAAACACAGTAAGAAGTCTGACAACACCAGGTTTAAGTCCAACTGATTTATTTGATAGTTAACTCACAAGCTTGCGGGGTTTGTCCCTTCGTCAGGTGAATGGAGATTTCTGGCTTCAGACCAGGTGTTGTCAGACTTCTTACTGTGTTTACCCCAGTCCAATGCCGGCATCTCCACATCATGACTACTATTGAAGTTAGGGATGACAGGGCTTATGTTCAACTGCAATGGTCTCAATGTTTAAGGACAGTTGTGCTTCATCTGTATCTGTCTCGGTGAATGTCTTTATTGAACTGCTTAAAATATCTGCCTCCAGAGAAACTATGCATGGTATTGTCAAATGACTACATCAAGCCAGATGTGACATCAAACTGATTACATTTCAAAACCATTTTCATACTGAACAAAAGGTACAAACATCCCCCTTTTCCTGTGAACAAAAGACACATTTGTATGCATAACCACATGTAACTGTGAGTTACCAAAATTACCCACTGTACACCCACTGTTCTCATGCATGAACAACTGACTGTTCTAATAGTCAGTCTCTGAACATGCATTGCACACATCATCCAAGTCTTCAAATGGTCTGTGTAAATGTTGTCATTGACTGCTCATCCTGGTGATTTCCTTGTCTGAAGAGTGTCATTCTCATGGACGAGTTGCCTGTTGTTGTTCCATTCTGCTTGTTTGGGATCCATGGATCTCTGGGACTGATGGTAGTTCTGTACTCAGCACAGCTGGTGACGTCCCTTCTCCCTGTCCAGTCAACTGCAGTAAAGGAACTACTTCACTAGTTGATTGTACGTGGCTGCAGTTATACCAATATATGTGGTCATTCAATTACATCATGTCTAACTGAGGTGACAATTTCACTATAAATGTCCCAAGTTCACTCATTAGGCTGATTCCTACATTGGGGATTTGTAACTTGAGTGGCTCCTTCTGTTTTCCATGGCTACAGATTGATTCTTCAAGGAATCATTAAAAGTTCTTTATATGCCTTTTCTGCCTGCCCTGTTACCTGGCTGGAACTGGTTGAGTTTTATCCAATTTCCACTTTGAGTTGTTAACATTACTTCCTCCTACTATCTCTGGTCATCTCTGATATTTATTTGTTCAGCACTCACACAGTTTGGCTCATTGATGATTCAGTTATGATGCGTGTTCAAACATATACACTGAGCTTGAATTTTGTGCTTGAAATCTTCTAGTCAGTTCTGCTGCAAACATTTTCCATTGGGCCAAGTGTTAGATTTGTTTGTGGGAGAGCACTTTGGATATAGTGACCACAGTTCGGTGCCCTTCATTATTGTAATGGAGAGGGATAGGGTCACTTGGCAGGGCAATGTTTATAATTGGGGCAGGGGTAATTATGATGCGATTAGGCAAGAATTAGGGAGCATAAGATGGGAACAGAACCTGTCAGGTAAAGGCACAAATGAAAAATGGAGCTTATTCAAGGAACAAATACTGCATGTCCTTGATAGGCATGTCCCTGTCAGGCAGGGAGGAAATGGCTGAGTGAGGGAACCATGGTTCACAAAGGAGGTTGAATGTCTTGTCAAGAGGAAAAAGGAAATATATATAAGGATGAGAAAACAAGGTTCAGTTGGGTCGCTTGAGGGTTACAAGATAGCAAGGAATAAGTTAAACTAAGGGCTTAGGAGAGCTAGGAAGGGGCATGAGAAGTTCTTGGCAGGTCAGATCAAGGAAAACCCCAAGGCTTTTTACTCTTATGTGAGAAATAAAAGAATGACCAGGGTGAGGTTAGGGTCGGTCAAGGATAGTAGTGGGAAGTTGTGCGTTGAGTCAGAAGAGATAGGTGAGGCGTTGAATGAATACTTTTCTTCACTGTTCACTAAGGAGAGGGGCCATGTTTTTTGAGGATGAGAGTGTGATACAGGCAGATAGGATGGAGGAGGTAGATGTAGATTTTCTGAGGGAAGACGTATTAGCAATTTTTAAAAACCTGAGGGTCGATAAGTCCCCTGGGCCAGTTGGGATATATCCTAGGATACTTTGGGAGGCAAGGGATGAGATTGTGGAGCCTTTAGCTTTAATCTTTAGGTCCTCACTGTCCATGGGGATTGTGCCAAAGGACTGGAGAGTGGCAAATGTTGTTCCTGTCATCAAGAAAGGAAATAGGAATGACCCTGGTAATTATAGGCTAGTTAGTCTTACTTCGGTGGTTGGTAAGTTGATGGAAAAGGTCCTGAGGGATTGGATTTATGACCATTTGGAAAGATGCAGCTTAATCCAGGATAGCATGGATGCGTGAGGGGTAAGTCTTGCCTCACAAATTTAATTGAATTCTTTGAGGAGATAACTAAGTGTGTGGATGAAGGTAGAGCAGTTGATGTCGTATACATGGATTTTAGTAAGGTGTTTGATAAGGTTCCCCATGGTAGACTCATGAAGGAAGTAAGGAGGTGTGGGATAGAAGGAAATTTGGCCGATTGGATAAATAACTGGCTTTTTAATAGAAGACAGAGGGTGGTGGTGGAGGGAAAATTTTCAGACTGGAGGCCAGTTACTAGTGGTGTACCTCAGGGGTCAGTGCTGGGTCCTCTGCTATTTGTGATTTTTATCAATGACTTGGAGGAGGGGGCTGAAGGATGGGTTAGTAAATTTGCTGATGACACCAAGATTGATGGAGTAGTGGATGACGTGGAGGGCTGTTGTAGGCTGCAAAGAGACATTGATAGGATGCTGAGCTGGGCCAAAAAGTGGCAGATAGAGTTTAACCCTGACAAGTGCGAGTTGACTCATTTTGGTAGGACAAATTTGAATGCGGATTACAGGGTCAACAGCAAGGTTCTGAGGAATGTGGAGGAACAGAGAGATCTTGGGGTTCATATCCACAGATCTCTGAAGGTTGCCACCCAAGTGGATAAAACTGTGAAGAAGGCTTATAGTGCGTTAGTGTTTATCAACAGAGGGTTTGAGTTTAGGAGCCATGGGGTTATGCTGCAATTATACAGGATGTTGGTGAGACCACATTTGGAATATTGTATGCAGTTCTGGTCACCTCACTATAAGAAGGCTGTGGAAGCATTGGAGAAAGTGCAGAGGAGGTTTACCAGGATGCTGCCTGGGTTGGAGAGTAGGTCTTATGAGGAAAAGTTGAGGGAGCTGGGGGCTTTTCTCTTTAGAGCAGAGGAGGTTGAGAGGCAACTTAATAGAGGTTTATAAGATGATGAGCGGGGTAGATAGAGTGAATGTTCAGAGACTATTTCCTTGGGTGAATGTAGCTGTTACTAGGGGGCAAAGCTATAAGGTTCATGGTGGGAGATATAGGAGGGATGTCCGAGGTAGATTCTTTACTCAGAGAGTGGTTGGGGTGTGGAATACACTGCCTGCTGTGATAGTGGAGTCAGACACTTTAGGAACTTTCAAGCGGTTATTGGATAGGCACATGGAGCACACCAGAATGATAAGGAGTGGGATAGCTTGATTTTGGGTTTGGACATAGCTCGGCACAACATCGAGGGCCAAAGGGGCTGTACTGTGATGTATTGTTCTATGTTCTATATTCTATGAATAGCTTAATTTACCTTTGGCTCATGTATTTCATTGCATTGATGTGGTTGGCAACTATCATGTGGTTTACTTAAATATTGTCTCCCTTGCTCTGGAGTCTTTGGTTTCCCCCATTCTGGATTCTTTCATTTCCCTCTGCAGTTTTCTATCACTTTCTCCCTGTGGTCTTTCATTGCTCTTTCTCTGGTGTCTCATTCAGGGCTGTCAATGCAGACTTTAAACCTGCTTGAGCTAAGATGAGTGGTCATTGCATCTTGTACTTGAGATCAGCTTTCTTGCCTTTGCATTGTGCTCTTAGGCTGATTTATCCTGTTGGCATAAGTATTATGCCATCACATTGCATCAACCTTATTTACAGATGACAATATTATGCCACTTTGTACATATCTGTGAAGATCATTATGTTTCGTGTTCACTTGATTCTTTCCCTCTGCAGTCATAATTGCAACAGCGACAAATTATTTGTTTTCTATAGACTTGATGGAATTAGCCAGTTGTATTGTGTATGGTTCTGCTGATCTCTCTCTCGTGCCCAACTGTATAGGCTTGTTTTGCTTGTTTCTTGTTGAACACTTGTACAAAATGACTCTGCTTCTTGTCGTCAAAACACAGGCCCCAAGCTGGACAATCCTTTTTTTCCATTGTACGCTGCCCTCTGCAGTATTTGCATTCTGCCTTTTGTCTGCAATTGCTCTGCTCTTTCACACTGAACTATCTCTCAGCAAACCATGTGTCCTGGTCTGCTCTGCCATACCTATGCTCAAGCTGACAGTTCACAACTTCCGTACTTGTCTATCACTTCCTTTAGCATCAGTTTCTCAACTTTCAGTTGACTTGCTCTCACCAAGGGCTCTTGCATGCCTAAGACTATCTACCTATAATCAGATCATCTCTTAACTGTCCGAGTTCACATGATTCTTCATCCTCATTGCTGCCATCACATGCCACTCAACTGCCCCATTTTCACCCTGAGATCTAATGTTAAAGCAACATTCACTTGGGGTTCAAACATTCATTCAAGGCTTTCAAAGTCTCTGCCATCCCTTATCTTTGTTCATTGGTTGAAATTAAGGTGGTACAATCTTTGCAGCATTCCCTCCCCAGCAATATTAAAAGTATGGCTACTCTTGTTGTGGTATGTCTTCCTGAGCTGTGTCTTCAATGTTTGCTTTCCCTTTGTCCTTTTTCAGTAACTTTGTGCAGATTCAAATGTTTCCACGTGCCTGGCTTCTCAACGTCTTCACTGCAACATTTGCCAGATTCAAAAATTTATTTTATCCCTACTTCTAGACACAATGTTTAAGGAAAGTTGTGATTCATCTGTGTCAGTCTCAACATGAGTCATTACTGAATCACCTTAAGATGTGGGCCCAAAAAGACAGCCTCATTCCCTAGTCAACTGACTATGGAAAGCCAGGTGTGACATCTGACTGATTACATTTCAAAACACAAACGGTGATGAATTCACCTCACATTCAGTACAAAAACAGAAAATGCTGGAAAATCTCAGACCTGCTGATATTTTCTAGCATTTTCTGTTTTTGTTTTAGATTCCAGCATCCACAGTATTTTGCCTCTATCTCAAGATTCAACAACCCAGCAGCACTCAGAGTTCTTGGTCTGCAGTGAGCACTATTGTCAGTGAACTCTTCTTGTGCATAGATGCTTTATTTCTTACAGATTCACAATTCCCAGAGTGGGATTAATAAATTGACCATTAAAAAATTAGTTAAGACATTTGGGTAGTCTGAAGTAAGCGTTAGTGTGAGTAAATCCTTGTTGGACAGGTTTCTCTCACAGTAAGGCTGTCAACATTTATCCATTAAACTCACACAGCTAAAAAATGAAGTAACATTTCATTTTAGAAAGTGATAGGTTGATATCAATACTTAACAGTTTCAAGCATTGTGCCTACAATTAGGCTTATATTAACACTGCAATGAGGTTACTATGAAAATCCCCTTGTCGCCACACCCTGGCACCTATTTGGGTACACTGAAGGAGAATTTAGCATGGCCAATGCACCTAACCAGTGTGTCTTTTGGACTGTGGGAGGAAACGGGACCACCCAGAGGAAACCCATGTAGACACGGGGAGAACGTGCAGACTCCAACCTGGATCCTGGCGCTGTGAGGCAGCTAACCACTTTGCTGTCTATTAATTCTGGGAAGGACTAGTCTAAAAACTAAACTGTCAGATTCCAGGAAACCTCAGTGTCTGAAAATTGCCTTTTTTAGTTGTCTTTGGTTAGTGCCCATTTGTAATGCAGGATATGAATGGTATCCTTTTCATTACATTCTTAAAAATTAGTCACACACTTTTATTTGTCTTATAATAGTACAGTACATAGCCTGATCTATAATGCAGAAATAGTCAAGATCAGCTTAAAGTTAAAGAAATAATCCAACGCGAATGTGATCTCTCAGACTTTCTGTTGTATGCTACTTTTTAAAGTGAAGTCCGCAGGTTGGTCCTTACAAACTTACCTTAATGTATGATTCTAACTTATTGCTTATTGCCAAATTAAGTTGTGGGCTGGACTGTGTTCAGCATCAGACTTCTGTGAATAAATGTTTCCAGCTTTTAGTCCCACATTCTAAAGCGGATGCCAACATGAGTCAGAAACCAAACCATGACTTTATATTGAGTTCCCAGAGACTAGTATCTGTTGGAATGAGACACGAACCCCAAACTGCAAACCTACACTTCATTAGTGATGCTTTCTCGCCATCCAATTTCGCTTTCTTAACTGAGTGTTCTGAGAAATTCCAGCAGCCCGATATTTAGGTGCAATCACGCATTCAGCCAAATTACGGCTGTTTAAAAGTGAAAGCAGCAATCAGCACACCTATGGAATGCTGCACTCTTAATCCTTTTATGGATAGAAGCAGGTCCAGAGTCATTTATGGGAATGAGGGAATCTCGCAAGCATCGGGAGACTGGATTAGTAGTAATAATAATACAACTCCAGTTGGATGACTTCTTTAATTTTAAATTGATTTCTGCATTATAGATTAGGTTATATCCTGTACTATTGTAAAACAAATGAGTACAGAGGTGCGCAGAGGGTCGTGGTGGGGTGGCCAGCTTAGTATGTGATAGTGTGTCTAATGGCAGCAGGGAAGAAGCTGTTCTTGAGTCGGTTGGTACACTATCATTTTCCTGACTGAAGAAGGTGGAAGAGAGTATATCCGGGTCGCTTGGGGTCCTTGATTGTGCTGGCTGCCTTTCTGATAAATTTTGTTCAATCGCTTGATTATTCATCTGATGTTGTTAAAATGAATAGGTTTCTACTTGAATATAGCAACCCACCTTAAATTAAACTGGAATGCTTGATATTTTTGTTACCCTTTCCAGTTTAATGGGACAGTACTGAGTTTCCTGCTGGATGTTCCTCAATATTGAGTGTGATTTGACATTTTATAGGTGGTGTGATATTCAGCCAGGCAGGCCAAAAGGTCCTTGGGCTTGGCTCAGTGAGTTTATTTGGACCCTCTGCAGGTTTTTTAAATTTTGATTTTGATTTGATTTATTATTGGCACATTTATTATTGGAATATAGTGAAAAGTATCATTTCTTGCGAAATGTGTAGACAAAACATACCATTCATAGAGTACATGGGAAGAAGGAAAGGAGAGGATGCAGAATATAATGTTACTGTTATAGCTAGGGTGTAGAGAAAGATCAGCTTAATATGTGATAGGGCCATTCAACTGTCTAATGGCAGCAGGGAAGAAGCTGTTCTTGATTGGTTGGTACTCTTTTTTCTGACTGAAGAAGGTGGAAGAGAGTATACCCAGGTTGCATGGGGTCCTTGATTATGCTGGCTGCTTTTCTGAGGCAGTGGGAATTGTAGATGGAGTCAATGGAAGGTGGGCTCGGACTGAGTTCAGCACCCTGGGATAGGATTCCCAGTTAGTATTCAGCAATCATGCAACAGTGACAAAATTCTTTCTCATGTCAGTGTCAGCTGCCAGAAAGACTTGCCATCAATAAAAAATGAATCTCCAACTACCAACCAATTACATAATGGTAAACAGTACCTTTCTGTTTCACGGCAGCAAAAGGCATGTTTTATTTTCTTACTGTTCCATAAGAAATTCCAATTCTCTTCCTGCAGTCTAGTGACACATGTAAGGCAGGCTTTTATCTGTACTTCCTGGAACAGGGTTTCTAGTCTGTGGCAAGAAGCTTATAGCTAGAGGGGCACCACTCCACATTAAGCACATCTGACCAGGACCTGCTCCTACTCTTACCGCTAGCCATTGGCATGCTTGGAAGGATTTGTAAATTGACACACTCAATGTGTCTGGCCGCATTAAGAATGCATCTTCCTTGACTATCAAGACCTAGTGTGGGACTCAAACCTGGAGCTTCTGGCTCAGAGACAGGGATGCTACCCATGGTGTCACGAGACCTCCATTCCATCAGAAAAATGTTTGTAAAATATGTTATGAAGTCAATGTACAATTTTACACACAATGCTTATGCTTGATGATTGTCCCTGACATCTGACTGGTTAAGCGTACAGCAACTGGTCAACAATTGGAGAATTGTCTTTTCTGATGCACTATAATATGTTCGTTTGTAGCCTGATTCTGACCTCCTTGGGGAATGGCCTAGGTCTCTCCGAATCATATGGGGTTCCACATTAGATTGCAGATTGTTTGGTATTTACTGCCTTCTGGTTCATATGCATTTGTAATGCTTTATGAGAGACACATGTTCCATAGATGCAGTTATCCTGCAATTCTACACGCTTCGTGTAAGTAGGCTAAAAGGATATTTCCAGACTGGCAAGGGCTTTGAGACCTCACAACTTCCCTATGGACATCTGGACTGCTGCCACATTAGCTGAATAAAGGGACAAAGCCAGACAAATATAGAAGTGTACTGTTCTGTCTCTCTAGTATCTGTCCCTGAGGGAGTGGTGGTTTTGTGGATCCAGTATGTTGTATGTATTATCTTAGCCAGCCCTTATATTTCCTGTTGTGGGTGGTTGCAGCGATTCCATAATTTTCTTAATTCCTTCTCATTGGAAAGAAGGGATGATGAGAAATAAAGAAACACAACTATCATTAGCAGCAAGATGGCCAAGGCCTCATTCCCAGGCTTTCTGTATGTGTTTTGATATGAAAACAAATAAGATACAATAGGGTTGGAGAAATTTTCACAGAAACTTGTCTTAGAATGGAAGTACAGTTCCTTGGAAGGGAGCTCACATTGCTTTATCTTGGAAGAATTTTAAAAAATGATGCTAAAGAGGATTGACAGGGTACACATAGAGTTGATGTTTCCTCTTGTGGAGTAATCTAAAATAAGAAGTTTTAGGATAAGAGATAGCAGATTTAAAACAGAGATAAGGAGAAATTACTTCTCTCAAAGGGTTGTGAATCTATGGGATTCCTAGTGCGGTGGATGCCAGGGCATTGAGTAAATTTAAGGAGTAAACAGACTGATTTTTAATTTCCAAGATCTAAGTTTCGTCAGTAGGGGAAATAGGGCAGATGTGATTCACACATAAGGAAACCCAAACTCAGCAGAACCATTTGAACTCAATGCTGGCTCCATTTTGTTGTTGAAGGTGCCCGAGCCACAGGCTGAGAGTTACGAATCTATGAATTAGACACAACCATTCTGAAGGTCTGTTTAGCAGTCATGATCTGAAGTTATTTAAATTCCCAGCCCTTCAAAAATGAAATATAATGGATAGAAGGATTATGCAGAACAGGCAGGAAAGTGGAGTTGAGATCATGATTAGATAAGCTACAATCATACTGAATGGTGGAACAGGCTTAAGGGGCTAAACTACCCACTCCTGCTCTTAGTTCTTATGTTATTATATTCTATCTTAGTTCAAGTCCCACTCCTGAGAACTGAATGTTAAATCTAGACCGACACTCTGGAAGAGCCTGAGGGAATGTTGCAGTATCAGAGGTGCCAATATTGCAGATGAAATGTTAAACCAATGTTTTTTGTGCCATCTCGGAGGAAAGATCCTATAGCATTGTTTAAAAGACAAGCAATGGAGTGCTCCTGAACATCCAAATTGATATTTATCCCTCATTCAGCATCACTGAAAAGTATGGACAATCTTGTTATCATCAAATTGTATTCTCTTGTTTCTGAAATTACAATAGTGTGACTCTAATTCAAAACCACACATTTGGCAGGAATTCAGTGTGCTTACCCTGAGGTTGTGAATAAATGTAAACCATTTTTCTGTTCATTTTATTTTGAACTATGGATCCTAAGGGTTAGTCCACCACAGACTTTTGACTAATTCTTCCATCATCATTTCCCCTTCTCTCCCTTCTTGTATTCTGTTATGTCTGCTTTTAGATAATGTGTGTCCCACACGGCATGTTTCGTGATGGTGGAGGCAACCTACAACTGGCCAACGGTGGAATTTTCTGGTCCTGCTATTTTCAACGTTGTTTTCTTTGTCTTTCTCTGTAATTGCCTCTCTCTATGTAATCTCCTCTATCTCTGTGATCGCTTCGATTTCTGTGATCTCAAGCTGTGTAATCTCCTCTGTCTCCGTGATCTGTATCTGTGTAATCTCCTGTATCTGTGTAATCTCTATCTCTGTGACCTGTATCTGTGTAATCACTAGCTGTGTAATCTCCTTTTTCTCTGTAATCACCTCTATCTGTGTAATTTCTACTTCTGTATTCTCCTCCTCCTTGCCCTTCTCCTCTTCCTGTTGGGCTAAGGAATTGTAATTCTCTCCCTTCTTCCAGTTCCTTTAGGCACCTTTCTTCCTGGAATCTGCTATGTCAATGTTGGAAGGATTAAGGTTCAGTGCGTATAGTTGCTGTGTAAGGAAGGATGTGTATGATGAGATATACATGAGACCATACAAAGTTCTTAAATTCATAAAACATAGGAACAGAATTAGGCCATTCAGCCAATCAAGTCTGGTCTGTCATTCAATCATGGGTGATTTGCTCCTCATCCCCATTTTCCTGCCTTCTCCCCATCACCTTCAACCCATTCCAATTAAAAATCTGTCTAACTCCTTTAATTTACTCTCTGTCCCAGCATCCACCACACTTTGGGGTAACGAATTCCACAGATTCACAACCCTTTGGGAGAAGTAGTTTCTCCTCAATTCTGTTTTGAACGTTACCCCTTATCCTAAGACTATGACCTCTCGTCCTAGAATGCCCCATGAGAGGAAGCACCCGCTCCACGTCCACTTTATCCATACCTTTTATCAAACTGTATACCTCAATTTGACCTTTCTTCATTTTTCTAAATTCTTCTAAATTCCAGAGTTCAATGTCTCTTCATGACAAACCCCTCATCTCTTGAATCAATCTAGTCAACCTCCTCTGAGCTGCCTCCAATGCCAGTACATCTTGCCTCAATTAAGGACACCAAAACTGTGCACAATACTCCAGATGTGGCCTCACCAATGCCTTGTTGCAACAATACTTCCTTATCTTTATATACTATTCCTTTAGCTATAAATGCCAGTATTCTATTCACTTTCTTTATTATCTATTGTACCTGCATGCTAGTTTTCTGTGACTCATGAACAAGGACACCCAGATCCCTCTGCACTGGAGCACCTCAAAGTCTCCTCCCATTTAGATAATAAGTCGCTTCCCATTTTTCTGACCAAAATGCATGACCTTGCATGTATCCATGTTAAACTCCATCTGCAACATTTTGGTCCACTCTCCATTTGTAAGATTCTTATTTCCTCATTGCAACTTACTGTCCTGCCTATTTCTGTATCATCTGCAAATTTGGCTTCTATCCCTGTATCCAAGTCGTTAGTATAGATTATAAATAGCTGTGGCACCCCACCAGTTAAAAAAAACCCATTTATCACGACTCTCTGTATTCTGTCCTTCAGCCAGTTACCTATCCAAGCTAATAAATTATCCCTAATCCCATGTGATCTAACTGTGTGAACTTTTGTGTGGAACCTTATCAAATGGCTTCAGGAAGTCCAGATGAATTAATTTATAGGATCCCCATTATCCACTTTGCTTGTTACATCTTCAAAGAACTCTAGCAAATTAGTCAAACATGATTTATCCTTCATAAAACCATGCCGACTCTGATGGATAGTGTTTTGACTTTCCAAATGTCCTGATATTGCTTCCTTGATAATTGATTCTCATACTTTCCCAACAACAGATGTTAAATTAAGTGGTCTGTAATTTCCCAATTTTGCCTCCCACCCTTTTTGAATAAGGGTGTTATATTAGCAATTTTCCAATCCACTGGAACCTTTCCCGTGTCCAGGGAATTTTGGAATATTATAACCAATTGACCCACTATCTCTGCCGCTATTTCCTTTAATGCCCAAGGATGTAGGCCACGAGGCCCAGGGGACTTACCTGCCCTCAATCCCAATAGTTTACTGAGTACCTTTTCCCTATCGATGTTGATTGTTCTGAGTTCTACCCTTTCTATTACCTCTGACTTGCCTGTTCCTATAGGAATGGTACTAGTGTCCTCCACCATGAAAATTGAGGCAAAGTATTGATTTAGCATCTCTGCCATTTTAGTGTTCCCCACTATTAACTCTCGGGTTCATCTTCCAAGGACCATCATTCATCCTGGTCACTCTCTTCTCTTTTATATACCTATAGAAGGTTTTGCTATCCTTCTTGCTATTTTGTTGTAAGATTGGGTTTGGGCCAGTGCACCCCAGACCTTCAGTCAAAGTGGTTGTATGATAGCTACATATACCTTGCCAGGAAAATCAGTCCCATTCGCATTGGAGAGTTAAACCTGCAAGCATCTATCTCCAGACATGTTTAGACCATGATAATTGGTAATTAGCCCCAAACTTTCAGACTAAAAGTCAATTTTTAAACATGTCTTTTAGGTAGCATCCATTTCACAGCTGTTTTCAGCCTCAAAATAGCCCCTAAAGTTTTTCAAACATTATTTTGGACATATTGAAACATAACCATTCTTTTGATATTAGTGGGTATTTCCTATATTGTTCACTATTGAATTTGTCACCATTCAGGATTCACTACACTTAAACCATTGTTCAATCTTAACATACGGATTTAATGTAGTTGATTGAATTATTAGAAAGTAATTCTAAGATGTGGTTTGGACAGATGTTTAATGGAATTCTATTCTACCTCAGTGATGTAGAGCCAACTCGTTGGAGCATATGAACTCAAGGCATGAATTGATGGGGGCCAAGCAGGGTAGAGTGGATGGGGTGGTTGTAGACCAGGGCTGGGAAGGAGGGGCATGTGAAATGGGTAACTGGTTGTTTGCAGCTAGATTGGTGAGGGTGAGTCAGAGATTCTGTGAGGCTTCAAAAATGGCTGGCAGGAATTGGATGAGGAAATCTCAGCCCAATTTCCAACAGATCCAAATTTTGCCAGTAGGGGAAAGAGGGTAGGATGTAATTCACATGAGGAAGCACAAACTCAGCAGAACCATTTGAACTGAATGCTGGCTCCGTTTTGGTTAATGAAAGGGCCCTAACCCACAGACTGAGAATTATGAATTTATGAATTAGATGTAAGCACTCCTAAAGGTCTGTTTAGCTGTCATGATCTGAAATTATTAAATTCCCAGCCCTTTAAAAATGAAATATCACCATAGGCTACAATGGTTGAGAGATAAATTCTGTATTGCTTTGATTGCTAGGCCAGGTCAACAGTTTCGCTAGTCAGTTGTTGACATATTTAAAAAAGGTGGAGAGAAAACAATTATAGACAGTAAGCCTGACGTTGGTAGGGGGCAAGTATTATAGAATCCATTATCAAAGATTTTATAGCAAAGCAGTTGGAAAACATGGATCTGGAGTTAATAATGCCTTGCTGAACTGAATAGCTTAGTCTGCTTATCATCCACGCAAGAGTCTGCAAGGACCTGTGTATCTCAGGCACAATAACAGAAGCTGACAACTGCTGGACGGATCAACATCAATGCGACTCCAAAGCAGTGACGGTAACAAAAAGAATGCTGCAGGAAAATCAATGTTGAGACACTCAGACTCAAAGCCAGCACCTTATTGCCAACCCGATGATTCCCAGTGACCCAGAGACACCAAGTGTCCACAGCACCTGTCCTCAAGGCCTCCATATCAGCACTATGAAGAGATGCTTGGCCACTCAACCAGAAAACACAAAAGTTGTTCAATAAGAATGACCAGGCGTTCCAGCAGCTGATAAGCCACAAGCTTTTCTAAAGCTGAGACAACAACCCAACTTGAGAGAAGGAAGCAACTCTACAGATTGTTCAAGGCTGAGATCCAGCAAAAAAAACCCCTGCAACCGAAAAAAACAGATAGTGAGTGGAGAAAATGTATGAGATCTAGCAGTTACCCATGACAACAACCATGACAAGGCGATTCTGTCTTCATTAGTGTCCTCCCCACAGCATGCTACCCATCACCATTTTGGCACAATCCTAGCCATGAACAAGGTACAAAAGGTCACCCAACAGCTAAAGAATAACAAAGAGGTGGAATTCCTGCCTCAGAACTAAAACATGACAGTAAATCATTACTGGTGCAAATACATGACCTTATTTCCCTTATCTGGAAAGAGAACATGCCAGGAGATCTCAGCTACCAAGTGCAGTAACTACAGAAAAATTTCCCTGCTGTCAGCCACAAAGAAGGTCATTGCAAGAGTCTTTCTTGGTTCCTTGTCCCTCTGCCTGAAGAGACCCTCCCAGAGTTGCAATGCCAAGGGGCACAACAGACATGATCTTCACCATGTGGCAATGAGAGAAATGCAGGGAACAGCACTAACCCTTGTACATGGCCTACCTCGACCTCACAAAGGCCTTTGATACTGTCAATCATGAGTGATTATGGAGTGCCCTTGAGTTTTGGCTGCCCCGCCTATCCTTCGTCTGACTTAAGAGGTGAAGCTAAACCACAAAACAAATGGGAATCAGTTCGACCGTAGCTGCCTGCAGACTGAATCCAAGATCATCCCATCCTCTGTCATTGAACCACAGTATAGAGACATTACATGCATCTGCACACACTTGAAGGCTGAACTCCAAGCCATTGTCATACCTTCTCTGAAGTCTATAAGACCATGGGCCTTACACTAAACATTTGTAAGAAAAAGGTACTCCATCAACTGACAGGCAAGCCACATTGTTCACATGCCTGACCCAAGTCTCCTGATAAACACAACTTGGAACTTCAACACGACAAACGAGTCCCAGGAGGGCAGAGAAAGCACTTCACGGGGACTATCAAAGCTTCCTTGACAAAGTTTAATATCTCCACCTACATCTGGGAATCCCTAAATTAAGACTGCTGGAAGTGGAGGAATAGTACCTGAGCACCTCAAGTTTTATCACTGAGAGCAGGTCGAAGCCAAGCATGGTCCGTGAAAGGACCATGTGACTAATGGATTGCCAGCCGTAAACTTTTAACCTTAGCATTACATTTTTTCAGTATCAGCTCTTTTGACTGAGACAAACTATACATTTCGTACAATAAAATGCATTCAATACGCAAATATGATTTTAAAGTATATATTAATTTGTTTTAATATTATTATTGCATTCATACATGTGACAACCCAGGCACCCCGACCACTGTGGAAGGTCACTTTAAATCAGGTAGTTAGATTCACAGACAGATGTGTCTTTTACTGACAGGAAAGCAAGGGGTTAAATGATTCTTTATAAAAAGTTAATATTGACAGCTTGCTCATATATGAATGCAATAATAATATTAAAACAAATTAATATATACTTTAAAATCATATTTAAGTATTGAATGCATTTTAATGTACGAAATGTATAGTTTGTCTCAGTCAAAAGAGCTGATACTGCAAAAATGTAATGCTAAGGTTAAAAGTTTACGGCTGGCAATCCATTAGTCAGCATTATAAGTTTAAAGTCTCAAATGTAACATTATAGTGGCATACATTGTCCAGACATAAGATAGTGCACTTCTTAGGCCCAGAAAAACACTTCTCTCTCTGTCTTGGCGATGTGCCTATGGGAAAGGCTCAGCTATGGAAAGCGTCCATAGCTACACAGTGTTATGACGCAGAAGTGATTTTTCCCTCTGCACAATTTTGGAACCACTCAAATACCTCGCCTTGTAATCTTGTGTGTGTGTGTGTGTGTGTGTGTGTGTGTGTGTGTGCGTGTGCGTTAGGGAGTAGGAAGCTATTGGTTTTGGTAAATTAAAGCAGGATCTGACACTATCATGAACAATTGACAGGTCTTTATTCATTTTTAAAACTGGTAACAATAAGTCAACTGAATAAAACTTAAACAAGGGTCTTTAAGAAACACAAACTTTCTCTGGTGATGCTCACATCTGGAATACTTTCTGATTTGGTCTATTTAGATGGTAATGTTATGAAGACATATATAAAACTGCAGGATCTAATGAGAGCCTCGCCTATCCTTCGTCTGACTTAAGAGGTGGCAAGCATACTTTATTCCCCCTTGTATGGCTTTATATATCTGGAATTATCTCACAGTATTCCTGTGATCTGAGTGGCTTGAGGCTGTCAACAAACTTCACATTTGCATTCCATTGGTTTGGTGTCTCTGCGTGCTTGCTTTAAACTCACTGGTTCAATTCAAAAACCTGTTTTGTTATGTTAGAATACTGACTGCTAGGCATTGGATACAAGTGTTGCAAACCTGCTTCTACAGTTTAAAATCTACAGAAAGACACATGCATTTTTAAATTAGCAATGCAATATTATTTCATTCGTATTTTCTTTGCATTTCTTTTCGTGATTTACATTTTCAAACACCAGAGTTTTAACCTAACATATGCAATTTCATAATGACAGCAACAAGAAAGTGGGTTTAGCCAAAATGGGAAAACGCTCAATTAAGTGGGTGAACGCAATATCATTATACTGAGTGACATATTGCAATTGACTGAGATACTTTGTCAGAAACTGGACTGACACGTTAACACTAAATGTAACTGCTTCTAAGTTAATGAGGTGTAACTCGGATAATGAAAGGTATAATTGTTCAGTATTTTGGCAGAAAGTCTCAGTTCTCGGAGAGATTCACAGCCCTTAACCTGAGCTGTCTGGCCCTCTGGAGGCCTCCGAACACCGTACTTTAATGTCTTCTTTGCCTTGTATGATTTTTGCATTTAAAATGATTTTTGGTTACAGCTTTTGAATAGGGACTTTGCCTTTTGCGAGTTTTTAAATAGAGTCTAAGTTTTTAGACATCAGCCATCTTTTAAAAGAAAACCTCCATTGCACTGTGACAGAGACTGTAAGTCATGCTTTAGAATCTTCTGTCACCTGAAAACTCATTTTTACTGCAGAAGCAAGCCCTTCTTGATTCTGAGGGATTGCCAAAAAGCTCCCTATCATCTCTCTGTCAGCTTCACAGACAAGGTTCGCTGCCCAGATGGAATACTATGTACACTGCTTCTGCTGGAAATTCTGCACCATTGCCTATCAGACTGCTTCAACATGGCATGTCTATTTAATCTTCTAATGTAAGCATCACCGGAAAAGTGAATTATACAGCACTGGTTTTCAACACACTTACCTCAGTGAAGGAATACCTCATTGGACTTTGATTCAAGCCACATAAAACAAGACGCATTTTCCCTGTGATCTCTGTACCGTAAAATCTTCACACCATCCCTCTTTTCACTGTATGAATGCAAGGTTGCGACCTCCTTTCTGTGATTAGTGTGCAAATGAACTAACTCTTTTGAGTTCATCCTAGCTAGAGTTTGCTGTGAGGTTAATAGAAAATTGAATCATACCCAAACTGAGTTATTGGTAAATAGGCCACTGCTTACAAAGATAGAAATAAATCAAAACACCTTTGTTTACAGATAGGTGGCGAGAAGTTAACCCTGTCTTGCAGGTCATTAATAACCTGAATTCTGTTTTGTCTTGCTGCTGTCACCCCTCTACAGCTACCTTTTCATCCCATTTTCCCCCATCTTTTCTAAACATTACATTCTGCAATATTTAATTCCCCATCTGAGTTTTCTGTAACAATGTCAGGGGAGTGTAGCCATTGCATAATATTCATGTACCAAATAACCTGGGGGTGGCGGGGGGGTAATTTACAGATAAATCTCAACTTTTTCAGGAGTAATTCATGGTTGACCCATCCTCATAACCCTTTCCAATTAGATAACTCAGTTAATCTTTTGGCTTTTAAATAGTTGAGATATTCCATTTCCTAAAATGTAACTCAAATGGTTTATCAATTGTGTTGACAATTGTTTCATACATCTAAACACACTCATCTCTAAACGAATTGAATTCCATTTACTTTGTCAACTGCAGCAACATTGGAGAAGACGTGCATATCAAGTATTCTGCACTGTACGTCCTTGCTCCATACTGGCGCTCAGGTGCAATAAAGTTTTTGTGACACAATGCTGACTCCAAACTGATTATCCTTCATAATTAATGAATTAAGGCCGGCCTTAGAGAAAAAAATTGTCAAAAAAGTCCTTAGGTATGCATGTCACTTTCATCATTTGAATTAGGTCTTTGTAGACTTCTAAACATTTGATACTAACCATAGCTAGAAGCTAATTGTAGAAGTGTCAAGATAAAATGCTGAACCCGAACTAAATAAGCTGCAAGATCCATCACCACCCAGGAAATCATTTAATTTCTCTCAATGGCTAATGAGTACATAGAGCTTGAGGTGACGTAGTAACAGCGACTTGGGCTTGGTCCTTCTAATTAAAATCTGTAATTGCATTCAACTGGCATAATGACTGGTGTGCAAAGTGGCAATAAATGAATAGCTGCAGTTGCTGTGCGAGACAAAACTCCAGCACATTGCTCAAGTAGTTAAGTACATCTTGCTCCATGACAAAGGTATATTTATCCTGGAAATGTCTGAATTGGACAAGGGGGGCAAAATAGAAAGTGTTAAACCCCTGGAATTGACATGTCCTGTTCTGATACCTCAGCCTAATGCTTACATAAATTAATGGTGACCTACAGAATTATAGAGATACTACAACACAAAAGGTTGTTGAATCAATTTGTGTTGATATTAACATGTGAATAACAATCCCAACCCATTTCTTTCAACCATTTAGAATCCCTGCTCCCACAAGATCCTATAGTATATCATACATTTGTTGTCTTATGTCTCAATTAGAACACTACAGCACAAACAGGCCCTTCGGCCCACAAGTTGTGCCGATCATATCCCTACCTACCAGGCCTATCTATAACCCACAATCCCATGTACTCATCCAGAAATCTCTTAAAAGACCCCAACGAGTTCGCCTCCACCACTACTGACAGCAGCCGATTCCACACACCCACCACTTTCAGTGAAAAACTTACCCAACATCTCCTCTGTACCTACTTCCCAGCACCTTAAACCTGTGTCCTCTCGTAGCGACCATTTCAGCCCTGGGAAATAGCCTCTGAGAATCCACCCTATATATACCTCTCAACAACTTATAAACCTCAATCAGGTCACCTCTCATCCTTCGTCTCTCCAGGGAGAAAAGACCTAGCTCCCTCAACCTATCCTCATAAGGCATGCCACCCAATCCAGGCAACATCCTTGTAAATCTCCTGTACACTCTTTCAATAGCTTCCACATCCTTCTTGTAGTGAGGCGACCAGAACTGCGCACAGTACTCCAAGCAGGGTCTGACAAGGGTCTTATAAAGTTGTAGCATTATCTCCCGATTCCTAAACTCAATCCCTCGATTAATGAAGGCTAGTACACCAAACGCCTCTTGACCACATCCTCCACCTGCGAGACCGATTTAAGAGTATTATGGACGTGGACCCCAAGGTCCTTCTGATCCTCTACACTGCTAAGAGTCCCACCCTTGATATTATACTCCTTCGTCCCATTGGCTGCCAAAATGGACCACTACACATTTATCCGTGTTGAAGTCCATCTGCCACTTCTCCGCCCAGTCTTGCATGCTATCTATGTCTCGCTGCAACTTCTGACATCCCTCCAGACTATCTGCAACACCACCAACCTTCGTGTCGTCGGCAAACTTACCAACCCATCCACTTCCTCATCCAGGTCATTTATGAAAAATGACAAACAGCAAAGATATCCTGGATTTCTAATAGGAATATGGCAGATTCTGCAGGTTCCTCCTTAAATTCCTCCTCTTTGTTAAGGCTCTCAGAACCTCAACAAGATTTTCTGACCCCTGTTGACAGCTTCTGAGGTGCAGGATTAATTTTCCACATCCCTTAAGAAACCTGTGAAATTTTCTTCATTAAAAGATAGTTAAATGCAAGAAATTAAACACTAGGAACTAAGGAGTTACTCAGAATCATGAAACAGTCAACTGACGAACTAAAACAACAAGTAGTGCATGGACACCTTTTCATGGCTAAGTAACATATGGTATGTAAAAGAATGGATGGATTGTAAAAGCGATAATAAATAGAGGATCAGGAATTAGCTGGTCTGTCAAATGAATTTTATCAACAAATTCTGGATCTAGTGATGAACTCCCCAAATTTTACAAGAATGCCTATATCTGGTGGCAGAATGGTTAGCACTGTTGCCACACAGCGCCAGGGACCTTGGTTCAATTCCCAGCTTGGGTCACTGTCTGTGAGGAGTCAACACATTTCTCCCTGTGTTTGTGTGGGTTTCCTCCCACAGTCTGAAAGACATGCTGGTTAGGTGTACTGACCATGATAACCCCCGGAGATGAGGGGGTTGGACTATGAAGAGAGACTAAATAGACTGGGTCTGTACTCGTTAGAGTTTAGAAGGATGAGGGGGGATCTTATAGAGACGTATAAGATAATGAAATGGATGGATAGGGTAGAGGTAGAGAGATTCTTCCCGCATAGAAAGGATAGCAGGACTAGAGGGCACAGCCTCAAGATAAGGGGTGGGAGGGGGCAGTTCAGATCAGAGTTGAGGCGAACTTCTTCATTCTGCCTGTTGAAGTGGTGGAGGCTACCTCACTAAATATATTTAAGTCACAGGTAGATAGGTTTTTGACAGATAAGGGAATTAAGGGTTATGGGGAGAAAGCAGCAAAGTGGAACTGATCCACTTCAGATCAGCCATCTTACTGAACGGCAGGGCAGGCTCGAAGGGCTAGATGGCCTACTCCTGCTTCTATTTCTTATGTTCTTATAAATTCTTCAGAACAGATGGAGTGTGATGACTAGGGGATTTTCAAAATAACTTCGCTGCAGAGTGACACTAATAAATAAGCTTTTATATCTTAAGAAACTTAATGCAAGATTACATTCACAAAAAGACAGTGAGGCCAGATTCAGGGAATGTGTGGGGTTCTGGTTGCAGAGAGAGTATGCCATTTAGTTTCCAATATTTTGAAAGGGCATTCATGCAAATGTCCATGTTGGAGGGAGCCCTGGAAAGAGTTGGGCATGATCACTAAGTTTGTAAATCAGAATATGGTCCAAAAGACAGAAAGAACATGGTTAAGAAAGTATTCAACAATCAATCCAGGACAACAATCAGTACAAAAACGAGAGTGAAAGCATTGTCTAGATCAACATGCATGAAGGAGAAGTGAACTGATGATTCAAGTAACACTGACTTGTTCCATTAGATCTGATTTTCAGCAAAGGGAATCTGACTGTTTAATATTCAAATATAAAATGCTTAGAAAAACATGACATGTGTTTCAGGAAATACCTGTGCCATTTGGTCAGAGTAATGTTAAAGTATGCCTAAGAAAAATAACATCTAATTATAGAGATTTTATTTCTTGCTTCATGACAAACAAAGTCCAGTAAACTTTTGAAAAAGCTTTTAAAAATAAAAAATACAAAGTTGAATGTATAAAATTAAGCTTCTCAATTTAAATAACTACAAATGAACATATTATCTATCAACAGTTTTTACATATTCGCAACTGTTGGATAGAAATCTCTGTAGAACATTCATACACTGTTCATTTTTCCCTCTCAGACTATATACATTTCTGCATAACAGTAATTCTATTTCTTCAGACTCGCATCTATATAATGAGATATATTACCCTGTGTGAAGCTTATGAAATTTATTTTCGTAAAACATATTTTAGTAACCAAATTTCACAGAGGAAAATATACCCACAAAACATCTACATTTGTTCTAAGTCTTCTGTTCAACGACAAAGTATTTCCATTTGTTTTAGGCCTTTCTTTTCCGTGACAAAGTACTTCCATTTGTGTCCAATCCAGATCCTGAAGGTGGTTGCTGTGATTTCCTCAAAGGTATTGAAACCCACTCTTCTGTACTGTTTTAAAATTAGAAAAAAAGTTCCATTACCTACTATCATTTCATGAAATGAAAATAGATAAATGGACGATGATTCTTTTTTTAATTGGCTTTAATAACATACCTATATGTTTTCTTTGCACTCTCTCTACGCATTTTTTTGCTTGGAGTCTGCCCATCAGACAAATCTGGAGCCAGTGTTTTAGGACTGCAGGCAGAGGTTGTTCTTGTTGGAGTCATGCCTGTGGCATTGACATAACAAGGGGCAATTAGCATAATTGATAAAGTGGTATGTAATATCACCTACTGAAACAAAATCAGTTTGTTTTACACCTTACATCAAAGAAACTTTACATCAAGCTGGACATCAGGAAAATGGTCAGATCCAAAGCTTCTTCCCAGTTACATTTGAAAAAGTGTAACATGCTTTCAGCATTTTCTTGTTTGTTAGCAGCTAAACATAACCTAACATTTACACAAAGAATTTCAGGTGTGGTAAAACACTTGAGACCTAATTACTAATAATTGTTTGGCAAACATAATCCAGTCAGCCAAACTGACAAAAATAACCTATGCCAAAAAAAACTTGGCAATGTGGCAATCTTCTAAATTAAATTTTTAACAATGTTTATTAGAATAAATTAATGGATAATTGGTAACTAATTATGGAAAGTAATGCAATTTATGTTTTAGCAAACATCATAGCTGCACTACCTCTGGACTGTCCAAAGGATAGAAAACAGGCTGATTATAATGTCCATCAATTATAATAAGGCAGACCTAAAAATTAAAATTATAAACTCCGGGATGAAGTTAATACGTCTTTATCAAAAAACTCAATTTCCATATTAATCCAAATCAGTTATCATTCAATCCTTTTCTGATATTCACCAATCTGCTTCAATATCTGCTAGAATGGTCTCTGGCTTTATTTTGATGTTCTGCAGCATTTCAATTTTCCCTTCCCGACCAGCATTTTCCTTCCCTAAGTAGATCATACATTATACTTCACACAATTATGAAACAGAATAGCTAGTGCCATCTTCTGGAGAGAGGGAGCAAAGTACTGGTTCAATTCTCATTTGACAAGTGAATTTTACTGTGCAGTACGATGGATAAACTCGTTACCAAGATGTTGGGGAATGTTACATGTAGAACATTGTTCAGCTTTTCATAAAGCTTTAGGAGGACTAAATTATTATATTTTATAACCAGTGATCAAGGATGCCAATGTTCAAACCCCTTAGATTCTACCTCAGGATTTTTTTTGGTTAAAACCAGATGTTTAGAAATTAGATAATTCCAAGTGTTGTCCAATAATTTTGATGCTCACCCAACTTGTAACTATCAGGTCACCATGTGATACAAAATGTACGCAAAGAATAATGAGAATCTTGTAACAATCTCTCAGAGATGACACGAAATTAAGGAACAGGGTTAAAGGTGAGCCAATAATGCACTGCAACAGCAACTCTGTCAAAAAATATTCTTAGCAGCAGCAACTAATCACAATAGAACATCCAGTTGTGGTGTAGCAACTAAAACATTTGAATGCACTTTCAAGTTCTTACACCTTGAGGGAGCTAGGTTACGATTATTTAAAATGTTAAAAATTGTTTTCTCAGTAGGATTTTCTACTTCCAACGTTACCATATGTTGTGTAAAGAGTCTGGAACATTGTCCTCAGTTGGTGGGCTGCCACAGAAATCTAATTTTCATCTGATTAAATCTCTCACTTGATGGAAGAGTATTAACTTGCGACAAGGCTGTGATCAATTTGCTAGGTGGCAATTATTATGAACAACACTGACTTAAAATAACTTCAAACTCTCCTTACACTTCAAAATATAATATATATAATACATATGTTATAGAAACAAAAGTTTATAAAGAATTCTATTCAACTGCTCAGTAATTCAACCCAGGGAAAACTTTGGGATCCTGCAAGTTGGCCTACAGCAATGATACATTAATTCTACATCATAGGTACAGGCCATTGGACCAAAAGATCTGTACTAGTAACCCCCTTCTATTTTTATGGGCAAAACCTTCTATTTCTTACCCTCTCAGGTGCTTATATACCCTCCCCTTAAACATATCTTTGCTTTTCTCTTTAACCAATCCATGTGGTAGCAAATTCCACATTTTTATCACTCCTTGGGTGAAGTAGTTTCTTCTGAGTTCTCCACTGGATTTATTAGTCACTATTGTACATTCATGGGCTCTAGTTTCAGGTTTGCTCATATTATATATTTAAAAGGTATGGTTCCAGATAGTCTCAAACAAAAACAACAATTACAATTAAATACTAATTAGTACGTTTATCGAACACAAATAAGAGATAAGTTAGATAGTAGGATCTACTTCCCAGCACTTGGATAATGGAAGAATAAATTAGCAAAAGTTTACAACGGTAAGCATGAGGTAAAGTCGAAAAGAAAGTCCCAAGAATGTTGTGTTAACAAATAGGGAAAGTGATGTATAGAAATGCAATCACAAAATTGGTTCCAGATTAGCTAGATTTACCACATTTGAGTCAGCTTGTGTACTGTAAAGATGTTCTCTTAACAAAACCATTACAATCACCATCATAATTGTAGTGAGCTCCTTCAATATTTAGTAATAAACTGGTCAAATGTACCAGCAAATACTCTTTACTCACCCACAGTTTGACAACAAAGAAATAAAGTTTTTTTTAAGTATGATTACATTCCCCCCATTATTAAGGTGTTAATAATAATTCAAGTTGCTAGTACTCTTGCCTCTTTAGTTCTACTCCAGACACAAACTCAGAATGTAGGCTGACATTCCAGTGCTGCATTAAGGGACTCTTACACTGTCAAAAATGCCATCTTTTAGAGGATCCTGTCTTCCTTCTTGTGTGAACATAATAATAATGACAATTTTCCCAGTTACACTGAGTGAGCTTTCCAGTGTCCTGGTCAAGTGATCCCTCAACTATCACTGAAGCAGTTTTGTCATGCCACTACTTACCTCTTTGTGGCACCTTGTTATTTGCATTTTGACTGCTGCGCATGCTACACTAC
The DNA here is from genome assembly GCF_965287045.1 of Carcharhinus amblyrhynchos. Classification (NCBI taxonomy): domain Eukaryota; kingdom Metazoa; phylum Chordata; class Chondrichthyes; order Carcharhiniformes; family Carcharhinidae; genus Carcharhinus; species Carcharhinus amblyrhynchos. The sequence continues at coordinate 78,730,948 of NC_137331.1, read as the reverse complement.
AACTCTTCCTATACTTCAAAAGCACTTCATTGGCTGTAAAGTACTTTGAGGCATTCCCAAGTTATGAAAGGCACTATATAGTACTTTTCTTTTATAATTTACAGACTATGTATGCTGATGGTCATCTAGTTTCGGTTACAACAAATAACTGGACATTAGGCATGTTGATTTCTAGTTACACAAAAATTATACATCAAAGAAAACATAAATATTGCACAACATCTCAATGCCTTGGGTAGCACATCTACAATAAACACTTTCATTTAAGTTAATGACAGCAAATTGGTAAGAGCAAAAAAGGAATAAGCCTTTCATGTCCACTATTTGCCCTTTTAGAAACAGTTCAAGATGGTTGAAAAATGAGCCGAAATGATCAGAATAATGCTTGGAAGGATTTCAGTGGGAAGATACTCAATGTAAAATATGCATTGATAGCAAGATAAGTTCAGTGCTTAAAGCTTTTCTTAAATTACATACCTGTCTCCACTAATTTTAGCAAAAAAAACAGATCCAAAGTATATTGAGGTTAACAATCTCTAATCTAATGCATAATTGCCTCTAAATATTATTTGAAGTAAATAAAGTAATCAAGTTTAGTTTAGGATCAAATAATAATTTTTACTCCAGTTTACTTCACTTCAGTTAGAAATGGAATGATATTTGGCCACCTTATTAATGATGCAATTTAGGATTAGATCCAGATTGAGCATTAAATTCCAAAAGCAAAATACAGCAATATACTCAGGGATTCAAAACAGATGATAGAAAATTGTATTGATTTGCTTGTTTGTAGTAAGTCCAGGGAATAATTAAATCAAGATGAAATTTTACGAAGATTTTAAGCCTCAAGCAACGCAATATTGTCATCAGCCTTGCTGATGCGGGACACCTTGTAGTGCATGTCATTATATTTTTTCTAAATCCTTCACCTCAAATATAATTTGTGTTGTAATGTGCTGACAATGCAAAGTGTTAATGGTGTAATGAGGGCAACAGGACATTGGATACTTTGATAAAGGCCATGATGTGCAGATGCCGGCGTTGGACTGGGTAAGCACAGTACTGTATTTTGATGAACACTGGGATCAACAGTGAATGTCCTTAATCAGTCAGATTTACGACTAGGGAAAGGGGAATGATGAAGGGAAAGGGGAATGATGAAGTGGAAGGCTGAATGAGAGTGGAAGAAATAAGAGTCAAATCAGCTATATAAATTAGGAAGGAGTGAAAACTATTGAATTCAGAGAAGAGACAAAGATAAATTAAAAATGTGAAGTATAACAAATACATTAAATGTAATAATCAGACTCATTAGTTTAAATTGTTCCCTTTCTGAACTGGAGAGATTGATTGGCATTGCATTAGTTAAGTTCAGACTGTTAAGTGTTAATTATAAGCCTTTCTAGTGTTTTTAATGGACTATTAATGTACAAGTCCAGTATGTTTTTAAAATAATAACTGCAAGGCAAAGGTTCACTCTGGTTTGTACATGGCAAGCTGCAGAATAGTGTAATTGGCCAGCCAGCTCCAGAGATTTGCAACTTGTGGTGCGTCATCTTTCTGTGAACATTCTGGTCAATTTGTGCATTCTGTATCAATACTGTGCCTATAAGAAATATATTTCTCATGTTTCTTGTGCAGGATCTGTTTTAGCAGTTCTTTTAAATTACCGGTGCTACTGGGTCTGTAACCAGCATCCCCTATTGTTTCCACAGCAACATAATTGCTCCTAATCGTTAGAATATTTGTTTTTATCTGGACTCATGCTGTTCTGTTGTTTTTAGTGTTTCCTTGGGGCTTTGCAGATTAGGGTTTGATAGTCTGTTTTGATAAGAGTTTCCTAGTGGATCAAATGAATCAGACCTGGAGTGAAACAACTTAGCTTCACCCTAATGCCAAAATCAAATCTGATGTCAAAGTCTAGGCTAATTTCATTATATATAGCATGGAGTTTCTGGTCTGGTCTCCAATAATTTATAGTGCTGTACATCAACAGTTCTAGTTATTTTTCCATAAATATCTGGATTATTAGGGCACTGATAACTTGCCTAGCTGCTTTTCAATTTGCTTCAGTTGGTGCTCTTGTTCATTCAGCTCCTTGTGCTTTAGGGTCATTTCTGGTGAACCAAGATACTTCAGTTGCAGATCCAGTTCCTGATTGACATTATTAAGCTTGATCAGAGCAGAGCGATATTGCTGGATAAGATCTACGAGAGAAACAAAACTGCTGAAAACAAGACAAGGCATGCTGAAAAAAACAATGCAACATGAAACATACGAGAAAAGAACTGATACATTTCCGTTAGGGCCATCAGAAAATCAATCCACAAACTACAGTGAAAGGGTATTGGTTTCAAACTTGGAGTTTCAGAATATTTGTCAGCAAATGCATTTGTACTTTGTATTCAATATTCCACATACTGAGTTTATGATCACTACTCAGCCCCAGGCACCAATTAACATAACTTCTGGCAGCACTGGCAAATCTCTGGAAACAGGGCACTGGGATCTGATTATTGATTAATGTGCATCGACCAGGCAAAAATATCTCCTTCAGGGGTCTCAACAGCGGTAAAATCACCTATTATTTAAGGGAAGATTTATTTTTAAATTTTCAAATAGGTCTTGCAGGAGTTTTGGAAGCTCACCTTCCAAACTATAAAAATAAAATCCAGAGAATCCTTTGTACAGTAGCACAACTTCCTGAAAAAATTAACTGTCTACACAGCATTAGTAGGTTATTAAATGCAAAAAACTACAACTTTTGTGGTGAATTTGTTGAAGCTATGGTTAGACAACTCAAGGAAACGTTGAAAACTAGTGGGGGTTTGTGCCAAAATTGAGAGCTCTCATTATTTTCAAATAACGCAGTGACTGCAGTCTATAAAGTAATTATTGCATTGTCCCGACTTATTTCAGTGAACCAAGATTTCTGTGCCCAATGATTGCTGAAGTGCTGCACCAGAACAAAAAGAAACATAAATTACATAGGTATAAAACAAAGCATTTTTCTTGGAGGACAAAAAAAATTTTCATTTGAAAGAGACTGAAAGGTAGTACCTTCAGACTTATGAAAATATTCTAGGTAGACTGTCTAGTTTAGTGGGTTTATGCACCGAAGAGGTAAACCAAATAGGTCAGGAGTTCTGACAAAGGTCATCCAGACTCAGAACTCTATTCTCTCTTCACAGACGCTATCAGACCTGCTTAGATTTTCCAGCATTTTCTGTTTTTGTTTCAGATTCCAGCATCTGCAGTATTTTGCTTTGATTTTTGCAGTTTTTTCAGTATTCTCAAGGCAACCTTTGGCCCAAGCAATCAAAGGCCCACCCCACCGAGAGCCAAGAATGCAGCTCATTAAGGAGACTCATTAAGCAGCTCATCAAGAGCAGCTCATTAAGGAGAACGCAGCAAGTCAATGCTTGCTAGAGAAAACATTTTGAAGAACTCAAGAGCGATGCTGACATAATGGTACTGTTGCTTGACTAGTAATCCAGAGACTCAGGATAATGTTCTGGGGACTCTTGTTCAAACCCTACCATGGTAGATGGTGCTTTTAAAAACTCAACAAAATATCTGGAATTAAATCTCTAACTATGGCCACGAAACCAATGTTGGCTATTGTGTTTAAAAAAAAATCTGGTTCAGTATTATCCTTTAGGGAAAGAAATCTGTCTTTAACTGGGTCTGGCTTACATGCCAGTCCAGGCCTATAGCAATGTGATTGAATCTTAAATGGCCTCTGAAATAGCCTAACATGTTACTCAGTTTAGTCAAGCACTACAAATTGAACAAAAAGGAATGAAACTGGATGAACCTCATGGCATCTATTTAGGCACCAGAAATGACAATGGCAAACCCAGCCATGTTGATCCTGCAAAGTCCTCCTTACTAACATGCAGGGGCTTTTTCCAAAATTGGGAGCTCTTTCTCAAGATTAGTCATGACTAGCCTGACAGTCATACTTGTGGAATAATACTTTACAGATTACGTTCCAGATATAACCTTTCATAGAATTGAATCATAGAAACCTCTAATGCAGAACAAAGCCATTCGGCCCATTGAGTCTGCACAATGCCACTCAGGCCCTATCCCCACAACGCCATGCATTTACCCAAGCTAGTCCCTCCTGACACCAAGGGGTTATTTAGCTAAACCAATCCATCTAACCATACATCTTTCGACTGTGTAAGGAAAACAGAGCACCTGGAGAGAACCCATGCAGACACAGGGAGAATGTGCAAACTCCACACAGACTGCGATCCAAGCTGGGAACCGAACCCAGGTCCCTGACACTGAGAGGCGCAGTGCTAACCATTGTTGCTTCCCATACTTTCTGGCTATGTCTTGTGTCACCAGCAGAGGTGGCAGCACAGTGGTACACAGTGGGAAGGTGTTGCCCTGGGAGTCCTGAGCAATAACTTTGGACCCCATCAAATATCATGGCACCAGGTCAAATGTGGGCAAAGTAAACTCCTGCTGAATATCATGCACAGTCCCTCTCCTCAGCTGATGAGTCAGTCCTCCTCCATGTTGAACACCAGTTGGAGGAAGCACCAAGAGTGACAACAGTGCAGAATATACTCTGGGTAGGGGACTTCAACGTCCATCACCAAGAATGGTTTGGTAGTATCACCATAGAGCAAGCTGGCTGGGTCCTAAAGGACATAGCTGCTGGACTGCAGCAGGTGGTGAGAGAACCAACCAGAGGGAACGACATACTCAACCTCATCCTCACCAGATGCACCTTGCCACTGGTGCATCTGACCATGACAGTATTAGTAGGCGTGACCAATGCACAGCCCTTGTGGAGACAAAGCCGCGTCACTTCAAAGATCAACAATTTTTTTGTAGATTGTTACTCAAATCTAAATCTTGATTTATTTGCACTGCATTAAGTGTTCTTCTCAAAGATAAACATACCAATTTGGGAATTCAGTGTATGGTAAGCTTTTGGTAGAGGAGCTCCAAACACTAATCCTCGAAGTTTATCCATTTGAGGCGCCTTGTTTTGAAGGCCTCCGAACTTTCCATTGCTTCGGATTCTGTCCCCATCTCGAGTCAGCAAAGTAGGACAATGGGTGATTTTCACAACCTAAAAATTGTAGGTCAAATTTCTGAATCATGGCTCATTTTAAAAATAACAGCATTGCCAGAAAAATATCATTGAATTATTCATGTATCTTAATTTTAAAGCAAAATCATTAACTTTATTTCATCAAATATTGTGAAATGTATAGCATACATAACAAGTTTTACATGCCATGCAAAAGTAATGTCTTAACTAGTCGTCGTATTGGTTAATTGAAAACCAAAAACATACCTCTTTCCTATATTGATTGGCAGCATTTAAGTCATCCAAAATAATTGTATCTCCAAGAAGCATTCCAAACACTGAAAAACAAAATTTCATTCTCAGAAAATGCTCTTGCCTACAAATACTTAAAACTGAAGAAGTTCATTCCATTGGTTTACATACTACAAAATTCAATTCAACAAATTTACAAGTTTAACTGTAATGTTGAGCTTTCCTTTGGCATGACCAGTAATTATCAAGCAATACGTCATAACTTTTAAAAACCCAAGTCAATGATAGATGTCTTAATGCAACCTGAACAACCTGTATAGTAAGGAAATTATTAAAGTTTCTTGTTTAAAGGTAACACCGTCAGAACAACACCAGCATCTTGAATTAAGGCCAATGTAATAGCTTACTCAATTTTTCAGACTGAGTGCCAACTTTGATAAGACGTAGTTTATTGTAATCAGGATGGATTAACTTGCTGTGAAACAAGACACAGATTTTTGCTTGCAAAACCCCCATCAAACTCAAAATTTCAGGTGCATCAACATTTATGGTGATAAAGGGTCATGTGCCTCCTCATAGGAGTCCACCAAACTGCACGTTCAGATGCCTGCAATAAGACGTCTAACCTTGGATGTGCACTATTTGAAAAGATGTTGATAGAAAATATTTCAGCTGAAGTAACTGATTTTTCAGAAGCAAAAACGTATGAAATGTTGGAACGTATTGCTCGATTTATAAATTTAACCAATATAATCATCTCACTCTGACAGCTTTAAACACAGTTAGAATACATATTTACCTGTGCGACATTGTTCCACACTTTCAGAAAAAATAAGCAGCTCCCGAGCAAATATAGGGTTTCCCTCAGGTTTGAAATGACATTTTCCATTTCGCATGTGAGGTAAAGGCCTATAAATTAAAACAAATAATCTCAACTAAACGGATAAAACATTCAACGATGGTAGTTTTAAAAAATAATGTAAATTAATTGTAATACACGCAGTGTTTCCTTCTCAAGCAGTTCGGACAGTGGTTTAAATTGGTTTTGAGAGTTACAGAATGAGTGGTATTGAAACAAGTTTTAATTCCTTTAATATCCCCATAGTATTATGCCGGTCACACAATTTAAATTAACAAAGAAAACATACAGCACGAAAAACAGGCCATTTAGGGCAATTGGTTCCACTTTTAGCCTCCTTCCATCTTCCTTTCTGAACTATCGGCAGAACCTTTACTTCTTTCTCCCTGGTGTTCTTTTAGCCTCCCCTCAAATACATTGATGCTATACATCTCAAACATTCTCTGTGCTGGCAGGTTCCACATTCACACTACTCTGGATAAAGAAGTTTCTCAGGAATTTCCATTTGGTTTCTTTTATATTGATGGTTCTAATTTTGCTTTGCCCCACAAATGGAAAAATAATTTCTGCGCTTATTCTCTCAAGAACTTACATAATTTTAAAGGATCCCCATTATATGGCTTCAGAGACTTGTCTTTTCAAGAGATGAGAAGCCAAGGTCAGGGGACATGGAGTTGGGGGTAGGGTGTTAGCGTGGATAGAGGATTGGTTGTCAAATAGGAGGCAGAGAGTGGGGGTCAATGGGTGCTATTCGGATTGGCGGTTGGTGACTAGTGGGGTGCCCCAGGGGTCGGTGCTGGGGCCTCAGCTATTTACCATTTATATAGATGATCTGGAGGAGGGAACCGAGTGCAGGGTGTCGAAATTTGCTGATGACACCAAGATTGGGGGAAAGGCAAATTGTGCGGAGGGTGTGGAGAGTCTGCAGAAGGATCTAGATAGGCTGGGCGAATGGGCCAGGAAATGGCAAATGGAATTTAATGTTGGCAAGTGTGAGGTGGTCCACTTTGGTAGGAAGAATGGTAGGAAGGACTATTACTTACATGGTGAAAAACTGCAGCAGGCGACGGTGCAGAGGGACCTCGGGGTCCTTGTGCATGAGTCGCAAAAACCCAGCTTGCAGGTGCAGCAGGTGGTCAGGAAGGCGAATGGGATGCTGGCCTTCATAACGAGGGGGATTGAATATAAAAGTAGGGAGGTCTTGCTGCAGCTGTATAGGGCATTGGTGAGGCCGCAGCTGGAGTACTGTGTGCAGTTTTGGGCGCCGCACCTGCGCAAGGATATTTTAGCCCTGGAGGGAGTGCAGAGGAGGTTTACTAGGCTGATACCGGAGTTGAGGGGATTGAGCTATGAGGAGAGGCTGAATAAACTGGGCTTGTACTCGTTAGAGTTTAGAAGAATGAGGGGAGATCTCATTGAGACGTATAAGATGATGAATGGGATGGATAGGATAGAGGTGGAGAGAGTCTTCCCGCTCAAAAAAGACAGTAGGACTAGGGGGCACAGCCTCAAGATAAAGGGGAGGCGGTTTAGAACGGAGTTGAGGAGGAACTTCTTCACTCAAAGGGTGGTGAATCTCTGGAATTCTCTGCCCGTTGAAGTGGTGGAGGCTGCCTCGCTAAATATTTTTAAGAAGCGGGTTGATGGGTTCTTGATAAGAGAGGGGATTAAGGGTTATGGGGAGAGGGCGGGAAAGTGGAACTGAGCCACGACAGATCAGCCATGATCTTATTGAATGGCGGGGCAGGCTCGAAGGGCTAGATGGCCTACTCCTGCTCCTATTTCTTATGTTCTTATGTTCAAATGTGTTTTTTTACTGATAGATGTAACCTAACATTTCTGGCATCATTCCTACCATCACATCTTTTTACAGCTCTCTCTCCAGTTCTTCTATGCTCTTTATATAGTATATCAAGCAAAACTGAGCACAGTACTCGAGTATATAGTCTAATCAAGGTTCAGCACAAGGCTAGCATAACTTTAAGTAAAAGCAAAAGACTGTGATTGCTGGAATCTGAAACAAAAACAGAAAATGTTGGAAAATCTCAGCAAGTTTGACAGCATCTGTGGGGGAGAGTAAGCTCTGCTGAAGGGTCATCTAGACTCAAAACACTGACTCTATTCTCTCCCCACGGATGCCATCAGACCTGCTGAGATTTTCCAGGATTTTCTGTTTTTGTGTCCAGCATAACTTTGCTTCTTTTCAATTCTATCCTCTAGAAGTGAATCTGAATGATTGCTTAGTCATTCTGTTGCTTTATTAATCTGTGTCAGTGATTTGTGCATTTGAAGTCTAAGATCCATTTGCTCCTTTACCCCATTTTGGTTCTTAAATCCCAAGTAAAATTAATTTTTTGCATCAAAATATACTACTTCATATTTATCTCTCTTGAAATTTACTTGTCACTTATTCCCTTTAAACACATTTCTTAATGTTGTCCTGCAATTTGTTGCAGTCCTCCTCAGTATAGACTAACCACAGCAAACTTGGGCAAATATGTAGACACTTAAATGCCAGGCAATGACTACCCCAAAAAGAAAAAAAACGTAGCCCATCTCTTTTTGGCATTCAATGGCATCACCGAATGTTAGGGTGTAGAAACAGGCCAGAAACTGAACTGGACAGTTATATAAACCACAGCTGTAAGAGTATGCTGGGAATTTGGGGCCATGGGTGACTCACTTCCTGACTCCCCAAAGCCTATCCATCATCTCTACAAGGCATAAATCAGGAATCTGATGGAATATTCGCCACCTTCCCAGATGAGTGCAGTTTCAAAGACACTTGAGGCTCAATGCCATCCAAGACGAGGCAGCTCACAAATCTCCATCCACCACCTTAAATATTCACTCTTTCACCACTGGCATATAGCTGTAGCAATATGTACCATCTAAAAGGTACACTGCAGCAACTTGCCAAGGCTTTTTCAACAGCATTTTCAACTTCCACCATTGAGAAGATCAAGGATAGCAGACACAGAGGGATACCATTCCATGAAAGTTCAACTCTAGGTCATGCACAATCCTGAGTTGGAATGTATATCTCTGTCCCTTCACTGTTATTGGGCCAAACTGTCGTCTTAACAGCACTGCACCACATTGGTTGCAGCAATTCACCACCACCTTTGCAAGGGCAATTAGGGATGGGCAATAAATGCTGGTTATGCCACAATTCTTGTTCCCTAAGAATTAAAATAAACAATTAATTTCATCCACAGATTTAAAAATTGTGCTTTAGATTCTGAAGTCTAATTTGTTAATATAAGTTGTTAAGCCCACTTTCTGCCACATAATAGAAGAAGTCACAGTGTTTCTTCTAAAGCAGTTTCACTTCCCCATAAGCTTTGCAGAGAAATGAATGAGGTAAATGCAATGTAGTGCAGTTTAGGTGCATTGGCCATGCTAAATTGCCCCTTAGCATCCAAAAATTTGTAGGTTAGGTGGATTAGTGGGATAAATGCATGGGGTAACGGATAGGGCAAGATGTGGGTCTGGATAAGATGCACTGTTAGACAATCAGTGCAGACTTGATGGGCTGAATGGCTCCCTTCTGCACTGTAGGGATTCTACGATTCTATGTTGTTACAAATCTGAATTAAAATAGAAAATGTTAGAGATACTCAGTAGATTAGGCTGCCAACTGAGAGAGCAACAGAAAATGTTTCAGGTTGATGACCTTTCACCAGATTGACTGAATATGCAGGCTACAGCTGTTTCAAGCTCCTTTTACGTGCGATTGCTTCTAAAAGGAGCAATTATAAGCCAAATTTAAAAAAAGATTCCAAAGGGACAAAGATAGCATTGGTACAACACCAAGTGTCAGTACTTCAATTCTAAGAAGTAGCATTAAACCCAAAATCTAACGTTAGAATCCAACCTGAAAACTGAAACTGTATCATCCCCAGTGTTTATTCCAAAATCCGGTTAATCACTAAGTTGGCTTTGAATTACACTCTGATCCAATTTTCAGCTTGAGTGCATTTTACAGCACTTTGTACTGAATATCTCTTCATTAAGTTAGTGAAACTTAACTAGGGCAGAAATTTCAATTATTAATTTTATACCTGTTACCGTCTGGAAGATTTTTTCTATATATGGAATCAAGTGGCAGTACTTGTTGGCGTCCCTGACTTTCATCGAAGATACGTCGCGCAGCATCAGTGGTTAAGGTAACCACACAGTCCATATCGCTAGCCATATGCCAAGAGATAACTCTGGCCACCTCATCATCATCTATCATTGCCAAGTGTGCAATCTGTAATGAAGTCAAACATCAGTTTTGAGTTGCAGAATTTCCTGCATCATAATAAACTGACAGAGAATGAATAAAAGGGGAAAATACAGTGTTATGAAGGCAGAATCATCTTGAAAATAAAGTGCTTTGTTGGGAAAGCAACAACATCAAAGTAGCAGCAAGATTTAGAACAGCACGAGTACCCAAAATTATTCTCTTTGGTCTCTTGGTTGAAACGGAATACTAATTTCATTCTGACATGCCAGACTGGTTCAACCCAATGCTGAATATTAAGTTATTCAATATCTTTCAAATTAAATGATCAAATCCCAAGAAATAAAATTTAATCTACGTATCAATAGAACAATTCTGACTGTTGAACAGGTAAGAGGGAGGGAACACATTACATGAAAGAAGAACAGGAGTAGGGGGAAACAGAAGTATGAATTACTATTGATGGCATCACAAAGACGCAGGCAATGGAATCAATTAAACTGAACTAAGAAATTGAATGCTTTAGGCCAAGCGATGTGGACAAAGTCTCAATACTGCAGAGAAAAATGACAGTACAAAACCATACTTGGTAAAGAATGGTATACAATGAGGTCCTCATTTATATTAATCATACCTTTCCTAAAATATCAACACTACTCCTAGCATAATTAGACAGGGAACACGTTCTTCTGGGTTGTTTGAATATCTTGTCTCTCTCAATCTTCATCTGTTTGAGAACAGCATCAATGCCTTGGATCTACATTATAGAACAAAAAGTGGTAAAATTCAAAGCATTAATCGTGGTTGAAGGAGAGGATGTTACGGAGACTGACAGATAAAAAGTTGAATAGTTTATTACAGATATACAAATATATATACTCCATTAAAGAGCATCACCCAGTTTCAAATGTGCTCTTAAAGCTTATGTAATAAACCAGCTGCAGGAAATGAGCCCCAAAACTTGCCCTTTTAAGAAATATAAAAAACGTACATTCAAATCGAAACTTTCAGATATTTTGTAAAAGACTTTTTAAATTAGTTTTTATTGCCAATTTAAAATGTAAAGCAGGGCCAGAAAGTTGGGACTAGAAATAAACTAGTATAGTATAGATCAATATTGTAGAGAAATGGTGCTTGGAAAATTGATGGCATTGAAGGCAGATAAATCCCCAGGGTCTGATAATTTACATCTTAGAGGACTTAAGGAAGTGGCTCGAGAAATAGGTGGATGTATCGGTGGTCATCTTCCAGAATTCTATAGACTTGAGAACATTCCCTGCAGATTGGAGGGTAGCTAATGCACTCCAATACTCAAAAACGGAGGTAGAGAGAAAACAGGGAATTGTAGACCAATAGGCTTAACATAAGTAGTGAAAGAAATTCTCAAATCCATTATCAAGGACTTTTTAGCAGAGCAGTTAGAAAGCAGTGGCAGATCAGACAGAGTCAGCATGGATTTATGAAGGGGAGATCGTGCTCATACTTGACAAATCTGTTGGAATTCTTTGAAGATGTAACTAGTCGAATTGACAAGGGGCAGTCAGTCAACGTGGTATACTTGAACTTTCAGAAAGCGTTTGACAAAGTCCCGCATCAGAGATTATCGTGCGGATTAAAGTGATTTGGGAGAAGTGATTTGAGATGGATTGAAAACTGATTGGCAGAGAGGAAACAAAGATGGAATTAATGGGTGCTTTTCAAATTGGCAGGCAGTAACTAGTGGGATACCATAGGGATCGGTGCTGCGATCCCAGCTATTCACCATACATATTAATGATTTGGATAACAGAACAAAATGCAACATCTCAAAGTTTGCAGATGATAGCAAGTTGGGTGGAAGGGTGAACTGTGACGAGGATGCAGAGACCCTTCAGTGTGATCTGGACAGGTTGGGCGAGTAGGCAAATCAATGATAGATGCAGTATAATTTGGATAAATGTGAGGTTATTCACTTTGGAAGCAAAAACAAGGCAGCTGATTACTGTCTGAATGGCTGTAAATTGGAAGAGGGGAGTGTGCAGCAGGACGTGGATGTCCTTGTGCAACAGTCACTGAAGGTAAGCAGGCAGGGTCATCAGGCGGTAAAGGCAGCAAATGGCACAATAGGGATGTATTGTTGCAATTATACAGGCGTTGGTGAGTGCACACGTAGAATATTGTGTGCAGTATTAGTCTCCTTTTCTGCGGAAGGATCTTCTTGTTCTCGTGCTGCGAAGGTTTATCAGGCTGATTCTGGGGATGGCGGGACTGACGTACAAGGAGAGATTGACTAGATTAGGATTCTTTTTGTTGGAGTTCAGATGAATGGGGTGGGGGGGGAGAAGGTGAAGCAATCTCAGAGGCTTATAAAATTCTAACAGGGCTAGACAGGGTAGATGCAGGGAAGATATTCCCAAAGTTGGGGGAACCCACAACCAGAATCATAGTCTGAAGATTCAGGGTAGACAATTTAGGACGGAGGTGAGGAAACATTTCTTTACCAAAAGAGAGGTGAGCCTATGGAAGTCATTACCACAGGGAGCAGTTGATGCCAAAACATTGAATGTACTCAAGAGGCAGCTGGATACAGCACTAGGGGCGAATGGGATCAAAGGTCATGAGGAAAAAGCAGGATTAGGCTACTGAGTTGGATGATCAGCTATGATCATAACAAATGGTGGATCGGGCTCGAAGGGCCAAATAACCCCTTTGTGCTCCTACCTTCTTTGTTTTTATATTTGAGAAAATCAGTTAATTAATTGTTCAAAGACACACAAAGTGAACTTACAAAAGAACAAAGAACATAGAAAATTACAGCAAAGCAACAGGCCCTCACCAAGCTTACACCGATCATGCTGCCCAACTGAACTAAAATCCCTACCCTTCTGGGGACCATGTAAAGAAAGAACAAAGCAAATTAAAAGAACAAAGAAAATAAGATAGTAAAACAAAATGGTAATCATTGGCAAAGATCATGGACATCAGTTTCACGGGGCTCATAATCAGACTCTCCTGTATGCAAGGTACATTCCCCATATCTCAAATTAGAAGTAAAACTGAAGAACATGTTTTTATGGTTCAGACTCCAATGATTATGCAGGTGAAATAATCAAAATTATTAGAAAATGTGCATAGGGAGTAGTTACAAACTTGCTTTTAATTATGAGTACTTTAATCTGTGGTTCACATCAACCTTTCATTGATAAAGCTTGACTTTGAAGTATCAATGTGATAACTAGTAGTACAACTGGTAATTTTACTTCTATACGGAACTAGATACAAAATTTCAGACATTGGTTTCAGCATTACAAAAATGATCTTCAGAACAGCAGCCAAATGATGAAATTTGTATAACTTTTAAAAAATACATTTACAGGATGTGGGCTTTGCTGGCTAGACCAACATTTATTACCCATCCCTAGTTGCTCTTGAGAAGGTCGTGGTGAGCTGCCTTCTGGGACTGCTGCAGTTTGCGGTATAGGTGCACTCACAGTGCTGTGTTAGGGTGGGAATTCCACCTGGGTGGTGGACCCAGGTATCTGCTGCTCTTGTCCTTTGAGACTGTAGTGGTCATAGGTTTGGAAGATGCTGCCAAAGGAACCTTCGTGAGTGCCTGTAATGCATCTTGTAGATGGTGCGCATCACTGCCACTGTTTGTTGGTAGTGGAGAGATGGAATGTTTGTGGAAGGGGTAGCCATCAAGCAGACTGCTTTGTTCTAGATGGTGTCAAGCTTCTTGAGTTGCACTCATCTAGCTAAGTGGAGCGTTAGGGTTGTGCCTTGTAGGCAGGGGACAGCTGCGTAATACAAGTTTGGGAGGATTTTCTTTTAAACCAGCTCACCAACCAGATAAAACATGTGGGAATTTAATCAATGGAAGTGAGCTAAAACTTATTTTAGCAGTTCCAAATACTGTAACAGTAGCTTGGATAATATAAAGTTCAAAATGGGGAAAGATAAATTTTGGCAAGATAAAACATATTCAGTTTTTTCATTTTGCCTGTCACCCTTCAGAATTCAAACAGCACCCCATATTTAAAATCAATCCATCCGGCTGATGGACTTTCCTTTAGTGTTTATAGAATGAGAATCTCCAAATCACTTCAGTTTCAGTATTGGGCACATGCATAATAAAAATTAATGCACAAGTCAACTTACAGTAGAGATTTCTGCAGTATTTATTTTCTGCTTTCGAAGTTCATTTCTTAGATGAGTTTCTTTTGCTGTAGCTTCTTGTGCTTGACCTAAATTAAATTTCAATTTCAGTACTTAACCTGCAAAACCTTTCCAAATCACATTTAAAAAGATCATCTGCATTGGTGAACCGCTTGGGGCAATGTTATGAACAATTATCTGATCTACTCAAATTATAAGCCTACATCATGATAAAAGCTGTTTAACGTTCAAAGGTTATACTAAATTTCAGTTGTGCTTGTACACGCATCATGTTTTGGCAAGATAGGGTGGTCATATTTGTAGTGCCCAAAATAGGAGTGGAGGCTAACCCTCCACTCCTGTGGAGGGTTAGCCTCCACTGTGGCAGAGCTCCAGTCTAACACAGAACATTATATACCAGCCTCAGTGGGCTTCAGTTATCAACAACACAAATCAACACCAACATCACCCCCTCAAATAAAATACACAGACTGTGATGTTTTTGAATACAAATCTCATTTGAAGCCAGATAATCAATCACATTATGGAATGATATCCCCAGCTTACTTACAGTAGGGAAGGTTATTAATACCAGAGTGCGACCAATTTTGGCTGCTGAGTAATCCAAGTCACCCAGCCCTCAAGATCATAATATTAGAAACAGATTTGAGAAAAAGTGACAGATTACAAAACCACTGAATCCAGAATTATAATTCGCAAACTTTCAGAAATCATTTTGGTGGGGTTACATTCTTGCAGGGGTTAAATCAACTAGGTTACCCTTAAGATTTCACATAAACAAGCATAAATTAGCTAACGTGAAAGACTGTTTCTTGTACATAATCCAGACTTCAAAAATATAATTTGTATTGCATTTTGTTTTGAAGAGCGGAAGTATAGGTTTGTAGTAAGATGGGAGTGTTTATAGAACGTATGGTAATAAAACAGGGAGGGGTCTGCATTACATCTTCAATGTTAACCATTAAATTAGAACAAAAAACAAAATACTGATGTTAGAAATCTGAAAAAACAGAAAATGATAAAAAAAATTAGTTACATCTACAAAGAGAACAGACAAGTTAATATTTTAAGTCTATATCCATCATCAATATTGAGAAATAAGATGAAAATCAGTATGTAAATTAAATTTGAAGAACAGAGGATGTATAAGAACTGTACATTGAATAATGAAACAGATCATCGCAGTCAAGTAATGGACAAATAGAGCATTAAGATATTAAAGAATCATGGGATTTTTTTATTATGAAGGAGGTAGGATTTCAGTGAAAATGAGAGTTGAAGATACTGTGTTAGGTACAAAATTAAAATAAAATAAGAATATAGCTAAAGTCTGAAGTTAAGACAATGTTCATATCAGAGGGTTGCAGGGTGCTGAAGAGATCAGATACTGGGTAAAATCTTACCCAAAATGGAAGAGAATTGTTTCTGGTGAGAAAATCACTGTGTTTCTCTCCAGAGAAGTCAGCTGGTTCTCTCTCCACATGTTATGGCACTCTGCCTAAAAAAAAATCAAGGGGTGTTTCGTGCCATCATGCAGGGGGGTGAGCTGGCTGCAGAGATTAGGGCACCATCTTTAAAGGGCACCCCAATTAGAATCTGAATAAGTCCCCTCACCTCCGCGCCACCATGGAGGTCTCAGCAGTCTCTATCCCCATCTTCCCAATCTAAGCAAGCACTTCTCTACACCTAATGCCTCTCTTGTTAATGCTTCATGCAGGAAATTGACATTTATATCTTAACACTTATATTGTAAGAGCATACGCTTAGCAGATGACAACTTTTGCTGCTGTAATTCTGTGGTTTTCAGTTTCTTACTCAACCTGCAATACGTAGAAGGCAAATACTTGCTGGCTCCAGCAGAGACTAGCCCAGAATTATCTACATTATTCAAACAGAGTTGTACAGGATAGCGAAAGAAACTCCAACAATAGTCAGATGATGATTTATATGATGACTGATAATAGATGTCTCAATTTCAAACTTGCTTCTAATCATCATCTGAGATGGTATTTCAAGAGTTTGAGCAAATGTATGAAATATCTGTCTGAGAAATGCTACACTGCTGTGGACAACTATTTTTGTTCAAATATTGTATCCAATACTTATTGCTGTCTTGCTATTTCTATGTGTCCTTCAGCTTATGAAAGTAGTTCCAAGTAATAGAAATAGATCATAGTGTCCCCTCCCTCCCCCAGTAATCTGCAAGGCCTGTTAAGGCACTTAAGAATGGAAAGCTTTTCCACTGTTTCTAAGTACCACCAACAACAAGTCATTCCAAGCCAGATACAAGAACCAGATGTAGGGTAAAGTTTCCTCCATCCTAATAAAGTACATGACTTAATCTTAACTTCAAAAGTGCACTACAGAAATTGCATCTTCATTTACTGCACTCATCACCCTCTGCTCTTTAGTGATTGCTAATCAAGAAGATTTATCCTGCAGTCTAATGCACTGAAACAGGGCGGACACTTAAATTTATTTTTATTTTCTGCTCAAAGAGCAAATACTAAAAATAAATTTCAAATAACCGAAATGGCATAATTTTGACAAAAAAAATCAAAATATATGCAGATTGGGATGACTTACGCATGGAATAGTAACAGATAGTTGGCCCCAATTTTGCAGTGGTAAAAATGGCAAAATTGTTAATGTTTCTTAATCCCCTGAAACTGACTGCAAGTTGCTTTCAGCACTTCCAATAGCAAATCCAGTGGAGAACTCAGATTTAACTTGCAGGTTGCAAACAATTAAAAATGACTGAATTGACAAGAACTTGTCCTGGCACCAGATTCAAACTAACACCGGGAAAGGAGAAATCCATACCACAGAGGTTGCTACATCATTGTGGGCAGCTTTGTTTGAGCTTACAGCCAATACCATTGCTTCACCACCGACCATAAAATCCAATTTTTCTAATGAAGGGCTAGACCCAAAATCTTGAACTCCTTGTTGAATAGCTAGGTTAAGATTAATCCATATTTTGCCATAGGATGCAGTGACATTTGGACAACAGATTTAATACTTTGTCTCCATTTGAGCATTTTCAAGACATGGGCACTCTATGGAAAAGGTGAAAAGTCAGCTTTAACAGAAAATAACAGCAATATGTCACAATTGTAGCATCGTAATCAGTTCTCATTTAAAACTGGATAAAAATGGATCATAATTTGGGTGGCATGGTGACACAGTGGTTAGCACTGCTGCCTCACAGCACCAGGGACCCAGATTCAATTTCAGCCTCAGGTGATTGTCTGTGTGGAGTTTGCACGTTCTTCCTGTGTCTGTGTGGGTTTGCTCCGGGTGATCTGGTTTCCTCCCACAGTCCAAAGATGTGCTGGTTAGGTGGTTTGGCCATGCTAAATTGCCCTTTAGTGTCAGGAGATTAGTAGAGTAATCCTCTACTAATCCATGTGGTTATGGGGATAGGACTTGGGTTACTGTAGGTGCAGACTCGATGGGCCGAATGTTCTCTTTCTGCACTGTAGGGATTCTATGAATTATTTGGACCATTAAGTATTTTTCTAATTTTCAGCCACTGGAACTCAGTTTGGAAATGCTTCCAACGACCTCCAGTTACTTGAGTATTTCCACATGCAACGATCAACCCCCGCAGTGTTTATTTTCCAATTAAACATATAAAGCAAGTCCCTTTATCCATGCAAATTTAAGTACATATAAATATATTCATATAATGTGGCTTACACTTCATTTCATTGATTAACTGGTTGGTGGTGTCAAACAAACTCCTATATGCAACAATGGACTGGGAAAGTTGGTCCTTCTCTTTCGTCAAGGTTGTCATCTGCTGCTGTTTCTTAAAATCTGTGAAGAGAAAGACTGCCATTCATTTTTATATTCCTTTACGAGCTGTATTTTATTGTAAAGCAAAAACAGCTCTCTCTAAACTTGCACATCCCCAATATATTACATCTTTAAAAGGTTTATTGGGAAGGAAGAGTTAGCAACTTTTGAATATTATGTTTTTCAATGTTTTACTTGACCAGCACAATGTTCACATATTTTGGTTTACAAAACAATAAACCAGATACCACTGGCAAAACTATGATCAGGAACAAATTTTGTGTAAATTTAAACGAGGAAATTATGTTTTAAATTAGCAATTTTCTTTCTGTGTACCCCAACTCTCAGCTTGTTCAGCACAAATATGAAAAATTGAACCAGGAACCTTCCTAGTTCAAAATCACACCACATGAAAACATTTGTTTATTATGAATTCTTACAGTCGCATTACTGTTAATGGTTCTGATAACAGCCTGAGTCGATCCCCATACAATTCATCAGATCAACAGGGAGCTAGCACAACCATTCAATAAAAGCCACAAAATTCCAAGTTGTTCTAGGTAGTTGAATAAGCAAACCATAGGCTACTGTCATGCTTACCATTATAAAACATAAAAGGTAAAATGTATGGAGGTAAAGGTTTCCTCTTGCCAGGTTTCGAAATGACTGGTTCAAAAACCAGCATGTACTCTGTGCTATCTCTGCCAGGACTGTTTTCTGCCAGCACCAAGTTCTATTAAAGGGGAACAAAAGTAAACAAACAAACAAAAAAAATCAAACAAAACCAACAAAAATTAGCAAATACTTTTTTGTTCAATGAAATTATTGAAGTAGGTATAGCTGAAAACTATTACTGATGCAGCAGATATTTTTCGGCCAAATGAACTTTGCACAGGACTCAAAGAAAGACATGATATTATGTGAAGGTTCAGGACTACGAGTTCATTTCAAAAATGAATAAGCTAATTCAATTTCTAGCGGCAATGATTCCACTAACTACTGATTGAAACATTTAGGTGCACAGGCTTGTCCTTTTCATTCTTGTTTTACAAAGTTTGGGCAATCCTGCAGTAAGGCATTCCTAACAAGAACTTCTTTGTATACTTTCTTATTGAAACCAAGCGTTAGTACCAAGCAAAAAATTCTATTGTACAAGTTGCTAACTAAAAAATCAGAATAATAAATAGATTGCATATCAACTGAATGATCAATACACAATTCATTCATTGATCCTCAAGTAATTGGTTCTGACTACTGACCGCAAAATAATTCATCAGGCATTTTTGGTAATAATTGAACAGATCTTGCAAAAAAATATTTGGCACACAAAATTGCATACTCAGCTACAATCACATTCATTATTGAAATAGTGGATTTTTCAAGAAACTTGGAGAATACCTTTAATCCACCAATTTGAAATGTGTATGCTAAACACCAAATAATCTCATTTTGTCACATACATCAACTAAAACTTTTCAGATATGTATAAAAGATGAACCTGCAAAACTGAACATTTAAAACATTGAGTTCTTCTCACATGGTATTAAAGAATTTGCTTGCATAAAGTAAGTGATCATATCTTCAGAAGATTATCTTAAAAACAGAAAACCTATTAGGCATTTGAGGTAGAATTAGTTGAATTGAGCATGTCAGATAGAAAAGCCCTCTGCTTCATATGGTATTAACCCTTATGAAAAAAAGGAATGCAATTAAAAGCTAGAGATAGTTAGAAGCATAATTCTAATGCACTTATCAAGTGGAATAACTATTTAACCGATATTCATCTCTATTATTGTTTTTTTTTCTAAAATTTAATTAACATGTAACGTAGAGGAGCTGATCCATTATGTATTAATTGTGCCCTGCAGGAATAAAGCGTAATTTCCATTTCACATGCTTCATATCAAGTATATTGCCAATAAACCTCTTCAAGGTTTCTTTTGGATCAAATAGGATTTTGTTTGATAACAAACAGTTCCAATGGGGACCATGACAATAAAAAGAAAATAAAAAATGAAAATTCTATTTTGGCATTTTAAATTAATTGAAGGTTCAAGCTGATGCTATAAAGATGGAATCAATGGTTTTTTAACAAATGTTTGTAGAGGCTTAACAGCAGATATCTTGTAGATCTCTTGGTAAAATATAGAGATGATGTGAAGATGCCGGCACTGGACTGGGGTAAACACAGTAAGAAGTCTCACAACACCAAGTTAAAGTCCAACAGGTTATATAAAGACCAATATGCCCTGTTTGTGATCAGAACTTCCTACTCACCTGAGGAAGGGGCAGAGCCCTGAAAGTTACTGGCGTTTGCTACCAAATAAATCTGTTGGACTTTAACCTGGTGTTGTGAGATTTCTTACTGAAAATACAGAGAGACAGAAGATCTGATATTTGGTAAGTTTTAAAAGTGACATAAATCTTGTACTTATTTGAATTATTACTGATTCTGATAACATATACTCTCAAGACCACAATAAACTAAATCTTTCTTCCACTGGGTAAAGATACAAATATCTGAGGACACATACCAACTGACTCAAGAACAGCTTCTTTCTTGCTGCCATCAGACTTCTGAGTGGACCTAACTCATTAAGTTGATCTTTCTCTACACCCTAGCTATGCCTAAACACTACATTCTGCACTCTTTCCTTTTCTTCTCTATGTACAGAATACTTATGTCTATTTAGTGTGCAAGAAACAATACGTTTCACTATAAACCAATACATGTGACAATAATAAATCACACTCTAACCATAAATCAATGGTTCTAATAAAAGCATGGACGTTTAAGATGAAGCTCATCAAGAAACTATAGGGATGATGTACAAGCTTCTTCCAAGTCTGATGTATTCAGGTTGCAAATTTAATCACAAATTCTAAATCAGGAACTGGGTTCTAGGGATGAGAAACTTTAGTCATGGGAAAAAATTGGAGAGGTTAGGGCTATTTACCTTAGAGAGAAGACTAAGGGGAGATTTGATAGAGACATTCAAAATCATGAGGGGACTGGATAGAGTTGATGAGGAGAAACTGTTCCCTCTTATAAAAGGATTGGGAATGAGAGAGCACAGGTTTAAAGTAATTGGCAAAAAAGCAAACGTGATGTGAGAAAAAAAAACTTATTCACACAGATGTCGTTTGGATGTGGAATACACAGTCTGGAAGTATGATGAAGGGAGGTTCAATCAAGACATTCAAGGTGGAATTGGATGATTATTTGGATAGAAACATTGTGTAAGATACAGGGAAAAGGCAAGAGAACAGCACTAAGTCATAATGCTCATTTTGAGATCTGGTGCATACACAATGGGCCAAATTGCCTCCTGCTATAATAATAATTCTATGATATATAAAGCACCAGAATCTGATGCAATAGAACATCTAAAAGTACCTGTACTTAAGACTTGGATCCCCATGGCCTTACTCTCTTATTATCCCAGGTCTTCCTCTGCTTCAAATATTTAACTAACTTTTCTGGAAAATGGAATGATTTCTTCCTCAAATACTTCCACGACAATGCATCACAGGCTCCAGCAACTGAAGTAGTGAAGCTTTCCTGACCTCAATTCTGATAATTTTAGATTATGTTCTTGTCATTTGTAATGCTACTATACCTTTAAGAAAGGTATTTTTTAATAATGTTCTATTCAGTTGTAAGCAGGCACCGAGTTATCTGCTTAGAAATCTTTTATTGTTGCTTAAGTAGTGTTAATGGGATTTAGATTATTTTTACTCTGACCCTAATAGTGTCCAGGATTTTATGGCCCTACACAGTTGGAGAAAGAATGATGGATAGGTCAGGTATCTTTGGACAGTTTCAAAATTTTATTTTCAGTTTGGCTGCTGGCTCCTGTTTCAGTTAAAGAACAAAGAAAATGACAGCACAGGAAACAGGCCTCTCGGCCCTCCAAGCCTGTGCCGCTCATGCTTCCAACTACACTATTCGTTTGTATCCCTCCAGTTGGGAGATATTTTACTTCAGGCTGGATGCAGGGCTCTGTCTGTCTCTCCCTGATGTTTTGGGAAGCAGCTCGGACTTCAAGCTTGTCTGTGTGTGTGTCAAGAAAGCTGCAGAGTCCAACCAAAGGACTAAATTCCAGCATCATGTGAGCATTCTTATTTTCTGTGCTAAACTGTGGTAGGTGTTTATGGGATGTGTTTGGTCAGAACAGTATTTAGTTATTAAGGTTCACACAATATTATAGTTTTTTTATTGTTTGTAATTGGTAAAAGTTATTCCTAATTTTCTTTCTATAAGTTATTGAATTTTTAAATAAACTTTGTTTGATAAAATCTCCCTAGTGGGTCATTTGAATCACACCAGCAGTGAAGCATTGCATGTTTACCCTAGCCAAATTTAAAAAGTGTAAAACTTATGATCTAGGCTGACATCTAACATGGATTATAACACATTAACCAGCGATTCTACATCATCTCAAAAATTCTCTACTAATTTTGCTCCAAGGTTTCACTGCTGCACCGAAACAGTCCTATGTGTCAAGTCGCGATTATAATTTCCTATCATCTTGGGCAATCTATATTCATAGAATAATACAGCATAGAGAGAGACCATTCAGCCCATCATACTTGTATCAGCTTTTTTGATAGAGCTATCCAATTAAGCCTAGTCTCACTCCCTCCCCATAAGCCTGCACATTTTCCCTTCAAGCATTCATACAATTCTCTTTTAAGTATTACAACTGCAACTACTTCAGGTAGATTATAACTCGTGGTGCAATAAAACGTTTCATGCTTACATTCATTCTTTTGCCAGTAAGCTACATCTATGTCCTCTAGTTACTTTCCTTCTGCCACAAGAAAGTGCAAACAAGGAGGAACTATCCAAACCATTCATGAATATCAACAGCTCTATAAATCTCTCAACTTTCTCCGCTCTAATGAGACTAATTCCAGTTCTCCAGTCTCTGTACATGACTGACCTGCCTTAGTCCTGGTACCTTTCTAGTAAGTCTCTACTGTTCCTTCTAATGCCATGGGGAGAGACCATTCAACCCATCATGCTTGTGTCAGCTTTTTTGATAGAGCTATCCAATTAAGCCTAGTCCTGCTCTCTCCCCATAAGCCTGCACGTTTTCCCTTCAAGCATTCATACAATTCTCTTTTGAGTATTACAATTACATCTACTTTCACTTTTTAGGTAGCAGAATTCAGATCATAAGTCATGGTGCAATAAAATGTTTCATGTTTACATCCATTGTTTTGTCAGTAACCTAAATCCTATTGTGGTGATCAGAATCGAAGACAATATTCCAGCTGAGGCCGAAACAGTGCTTTATATAAATGTTGCTTTGTTTATGCATTCTAGCATCTGTTAATAAAGACAAGGATCCCAAAAACCTTTTTCTTGAAACAGCCATAGAACCATAGAACCCTACAGTGCAGAACAAGGCCCTTTGGCCTATCGAGTCTGCACCGACCACAATCCCACCCAGACCCTACTCCCATATCCCTACATATTATGACCCACTAATCCTCTAACCTAAGCACCTTAGGACACTAAGCGGCAATTTTTAGCATGGCCAATGAACCTAACCCGCACATCTTTGGATAGCCTTTGCAGCCTGTCCTGCCACCTTCAAAGTTTTATGGACATACACCCCCAGGTCTCTCTTGATCCTTTAAAATTGTACATTTAGTTCATATTGCCTCTGCCTCCTACCAAAATGCAGCATTCCCCACTTCTCTACAATGCACCTGTGAATTTTACTGTGACAGTGCTACTCATTCCATCAGCCCATGTCGACAAGGAACCTTATCAGATCATTTTCATTGTTCACTACATTTTTGAGGTTTATCTCCTCTGCAAAATTTGACATTATGCCTCATAAATCCAGGTTCAGGTCATAATAAATATCAAAACAACTCATGATTGTAATCATAGAACATTATAGCACAGAAACAGGCCTTTTGACCCTTCTTGGCTATGCCGAACCACTTTTCTACCTAGTCCCACTGACCTGCACCTGGACCATATCCCTCCACACCCCCTTCATTCACGTATCTGTCCAAGTTTTTTTTGGAATGTTAAAAGTGAGTCCGCATTTACCACTTCATCTGGCGAGCTCATTCCACACTCCCATCACTCTGTGTGAAAAACCCCCCCACCCCCAAATTTTCCCTTTAATCTTTTCCCTCTTCATCCTTAACTGATGTCCTCTAGTTTTTTTCTCCCCTAGCCTCAGTGGAAAAAGCCTGCTTGCATTTACTCTATCTATGCCCATCATAATTTTATACACCTCTATCAAATCTCCCGTCATTCTTCTACGCTCCAGAGAATGAAGTCCTAACCTATTCAGCCTTTCTCTGTAACTCAGTTTCTCAAGTTCCGGCAACATCCTTGTAAACCTTCTCTGCACTCGTTCAACCTCATTAATATCCTTCCTGTAATTAGGTGACCAAAACTGCACACAATACTCCAAATTTGGTCTCACCAATGTCTTATACAACCTCACCATAACATTCCAATTCTTATATTCAATACTTTGATTTATAAAGGCCAATGTTCCAAAAGCACTCTTTACAACCCTATCTACCTGTGACACCACTTTTAGGGAATTATGTATCTGTATTCCCAGATCCCTCTATTTTACTACACTCTTCAGTGTCATATCATTTACCTTGTACGTTCTACCTTGGTTTGTCCTTCCAAAGTGCAATACGTCACTTGTCTGCATTAAACTCCTAAGCCCTAAGGAAAATCACTTTATACTTCCATTCAATCTAAATAACACACTATTCAGTAATTCTGATTTCTATCCCTTAACCAATTCTTAATCCATGCCAAGACTATCCTTCCAGTCCTGTGGGCTTTAATTATTCAAACACGTTTACGTTGTACTTTGACTGTCAAACAGCTCTTGAAAGTCCAGATTCATTTGATCAACCTCATCCAACATTTTTGTTAATTTGCTTTGATTAAAGCATTTAATCAAGGGTCAAGGGCAGAATGCACTTGGTTAGAGTTAAAAAAAAAACAACTGAGCTGCCACAGTACCGCAGTGTATTCCACAGGCCAGCATTTAACGATGGAGGAGTACATTTGCAGGGAATTTATAGAGAGATGAAAGGATAGTAGATTGGTCACTTGATAGTACAGATTAAATGCTCCAGTCAGCAGACTATTACAAGAGGAGTTAAACTAAATTTAACTTACTGAAACAGCAGAGGATCCTTGGTTGAGTTCAAACTCCAGAGAACTGAACTTTCCTTGAAATTGAGGAATCTCATCATCACCTTCAGTTGCACTTTTAATAGTAAGCACCAACTTGCCACAAATATCCTCTCCAGCTGCATTGTTATATTCATCCTAATTGCAAAGAAACAATATAAAGAAAGGTTGGATACATTATTTTAGCAAATATCGCAATAAGTGACATCTAAATATTTATTCAAGTGAATACAAATGTCTGTAAATGTGAAGTTATCCATTTCAGTAGCTGCAATAGGAAGACATTATTATTTGAATGAATGCAAATTGAGAGAGGTGGATACTTAGAAGACCTTGGTGTCCCCATGCATCAGTCACTGAAAGTAAGCATGCAGGTCCAGCAGGCAGTAAAGGCGGCAAATGTTGGCCATCAGAGTGAGAAGATTTGGGTATAGGAATAGGGATGTTTTACTGCAATTGTACAGGACTTTGGTGAGGCCACACCTGGAGTGTAGTGTGCAGTTTTGGTGTCCTTGTCTGAGGAAGGATATCTTTGCTAGAGGGAGTGCAGCAAAAGTTTACCAGGCTGATTCTTGGAATGGCAGGTCTGCCACATGAGGAGAGACGAAGTCAGTTAGAATTACATTCATTGGAGTCTATTTAATTGTTCCTTTTAGAACGATCCCTCCATCCCAAGAATTAATTTGGGATAGTTACTTCTTATCTCCAGGCCCCTCATGATTTTAAGACTTCTGTAAAATTTCCTCTCAATCTCCTCTTCAAGGACAGGACTAGTTTCTATGATCTATTCACATAACTGAACTCCCTCATTTCTGGAACATTTTTGTACATCTTTTCTTCACTTTCTCAAATGCCTTCATATCCTTCTTAAAGTGCAACACCCACAACTGGATGCAATACTCCAGTTGAGGTTGAACCTGTGTTTATAAAGATTCACCTTAATTTCCTTGCTTGTGTGCTCGATGCCACCAACCTACCATTATAGGTTCAAATATCTCTGCTGCTCCCAATCTGCTCCTGCATGCCAACCCACCTAAACAAGCCCCAAACCCTCACCTAGCGTCTTTCCCATCTTCTCTCATTTCTCATTAAACCACTCTAGCCTGCCCATCCTCCCAAAATCCTATCTTTGGGTCTATGCTGGCTGACAGAGTAAATAGTTTCTAAGCACTGTCCCTTTTCCTTCCATCACCCCTCACAAAATCCTCAAACTACTTACGTACCTGCAACCTGTTTTTCCTCTTTAAAAACCTTGAATATGTTATCATCTCACAGATTCATGTCCATCATTCCCACAACTCTTCACTCGAATTTCTCCAACACCAGTCCCCTTTCCCTAAAGCAGTGAAGCTACAAGCTAGACAGAAATTACACTGTTTCTGTGACTGTGTGGTACCATTCACTTCATGACCACTCTATCCTTTAATTGTCAACAACACCATCTCTCTCTAATGCCTTGATGTTAGCTTATGTTCTTATGTTCTAAATTATCCACTAGTATAAGGAGATCTTTATCTGAAACTGTGGAGGCAAAGCCTGCTCTTGTGTTCAGCTCCTGCTCATAGAGATGGGTCTAGTTTCGGACCAGTGATCTGGAGGCCCCGACTTTGTTTCCCAGATCCTCCTATCATCATTTCCCCGCCCCCCCACCCCACAACGTTAATCTGCCTTAGGAAGGTCTGTACTCAATGCAGTCCCTCCCTGAAAAGGGGGAACGAAGGCCTCGAGATATTATCGCTAGATTATTAATCCAGAAATTCAGCTAATGTTCTGGGGGACCTGGGTTCGAATCCCACCACGGCAGATGGTGGAATCTGAATTCAGTAAAAATATTTGGAATTAAGAATTACTGATGACCCATTGTCGATTGTCGGAAAAACACATTTGATTCCTTAGAGAAGGAAATCTGCTGTCCTTACCTGGTCTGGCCCACATGACTCCAGAGCCACAGCTATGTGGTAGAGTCTCAACTGCCCTCCAAGGGAAACTTGGGAAGGGCAATAAATGCTGGCCCAGCCAGCGATGCCCCTGTCCCAGGAATGGATAAATAAACCAGCTTGTAGCAGTTGAGCCTGTTTGCTTAGAAATATGAAACCTTCTATCTTACAAGATCTGCCTGCCATCTTTCCCTCTGGTAGCAGAGGGGTAGTAAATGTTGGATAACCTGCTTGGTGAGTGCCTGGAACTCGCTGCTGAGGGAGGTACTGGAAGCAGATAAAATAGTGACTTTTTAAGGGGCGTCTTGACGAATACACAAATAGGCTAGGAATGGAGGGATATGGTCCCTGGACAGACAGCATGGTTGGTGCAGGCTCGGAGGGCCAAAGGGCCTGTTCCTGTGCTGTAATTTTCTCTGTTCTTTGTAGCTTCTCTTTTCACTCCACACTATGACAACATCTCTTCATCCCCCACCCTCCCCAACCCACCACCAATCACTTTTCCTCATGTGTTCCTTTGCTTCCTTTCTCTTTATCAATGAGTGGTGCTTTCAAGCTTTAACCAATAAATTGATTAAAAATGAGATATTTGGATTTAAAATAATCCTCAAAGAATTGCAGTTTACCAGGTATTATCCTCCTGACTTTAATTTAGTAAAAAAAGACACCACAAAAAACACTCATGAGGACGTTGGATGAAAACAGAATTGTGCTCAGCTGTGACAACCTGTACAAGTAACTTGCTGACAACCACTAAAATAAAAGTAAAACACTGAGGATGCTGGAAATCTGAACAAAAAAGCAGGAAACGTTAGAAAAATCCAGCCATTCTGCCAGCAACTGTGGTGAGAGAAACTGAGTTAATGTTTCTCGTCCAGTATGATTCTTTGGAACTGAAAATGATTCATATTGGACTTGAAATGTTAACTCTTGTTTCTCTCTTCACAGATGCTGCCCGATCTGCTCAGTTTTTCCAGCATTTGTTTGTTGCTGACAATGATTTGGGTTCAGACATTGGGCAAGGTTTTGCAGGAATGTTGGCATCTGAAGTATAAAAGAGAAAATAGGATAACTGTTCATATTTAACATTAACAAAAATTTCATCTTTACCATGATCTTCAGATTCAAATTTTTGACCAACGTACGATGGGCGACATTGCGAACATTTGAGACAGTGGGAGTGGCTGGGAGTTCTTCTGGCATTATTTTCACTGGTTCACCTGGTACCACAGAGAAAGTAATCTAGAATTAAGAAAATGGTACAAAACAGAATCAGAATGCTTGCAGCACAGGGGGTGTCTATTCAGTTTATTACGTTCATGCCAACTCCCATAAAAGCAACTCAGCTAGCCAAGCACTCCTACCTTTCCCCTGTAGTCTTGCAATTTTTGTCACCTCAGATAATTATCCAATTCCCCTTTGAAAGTCATGATTGAGTGAGTCACCACTGCACATTCAGACAGTTCACTGTAGATCCTAACTACTCACTGCGTAAAAAAGGTTTTCTTGTGTCAACTTTGGTTCTTTTGCCAATCACCTTGATGTTCTCTGGTCTTTGATCCTTCCTGATCAACTTTCCCCCATCTACTGTCTAGATACCTCATGATTTTGAGCACCTCCATCAATTTCTCAACTCTCACTTTTCTAAGGAGGCAAACAGTCCTAACTACGCCAATCTATTCAAGCGAAGTGCATCATCAATGGAACCATCCTTGTAAGACTTTTCTGCACACACTTCACATCTTTCCTAGACTGGGGTGCCCAGAATTGGGCACAATTTTCCAGCTATGACAGAATAAGTGTTCTATAAAGGTGCATCATAACTTCCTTGTTTTTGTACCCTATACCTTGATTTATAAAATTCAGAATCCTAAGTGCCCTTCTTTATCAATTTATGCTAGCACCTTTAGTGAATTGTACGCATATCCCACCAGGTCCCTCTGCTCTTGCATCACCACGGGAACTATATTCCTGAAGACATCACCTTGGAGTACACGCAGCTTTTTTTTGAGTCAAACCACTGTCTCAACTTTCCTCCTTGTGGGAATATATCTCAACTTTTTAAAGGCAACTCATTATTCATTTAGTTTGTGTGTCCCAATCTTTCATTTCAATTTACCTGGACTAGATCCTCTCAAACCCCATTACTGGTCCTTTCACAATTTATTGTTTCACTCTGGATTACTCCTGGTCATTTATCATAGCTAACCAAAACCTAATAAAGCACCCCTAAACGTTTACCTATTAACACTTGATCCACTGTTCCTCATTCCTCATTCCCCAGAACTGATTCAGTAATGGATCTTCCTCATTGGGCTGTTAAAATTTCGATAGGAAATTGCATATGGTTTCCCTGTCATGGAAACCAGACTACAAACTGGCATCTACCTAGGAATGTGGAACATTGTTAAGGCTACGTATTGTCAGTAAAAGACATGTCATATTCATAACTTTAAACATGGACTGTGCACATTTGTAAGGTTCTGGAACTGCCACCATTTATTGAAAAACAGACACCGAACAACTGGTAAAGTAGCTGCAAAGGGGGACAAGTGACCTTTTGCAACATCAACTCAGCTTTTTAAGCTTCTGGAAGGTTCCAACTTGAATCATACTGGATGGGGACTTCCCTCTTGAATGAGCATGCCAAGACAGAACACCTTGTGGACTTTACACTTGCCATTGCTTAAAGCTGACTCTCAATAAGAGTCAATGGATTCCTAGACTCTTTCTCTTGGGTTGCAATGTAACAAAGGAAAGCTGACAATACCAGTTCTCTACAGGTGAAGGATGAGCATCTACTTTCTATTACATACAAATTGTCACTGATTACGTGACAAACTGGTTCTCTGAAACTTAAGTCTTTTTAACCCAAAACTCAGAAGACACCTGGGTATGTCTGCAAAATAGCACTGATAAGGCAAAATAGCAGAAAAGGGCTATGCCATCTTTGCCTTTTATGAATCCAGAGACTCAAAAGTCTACAGTTTTCAGCCTAATTCCATAGCTCCCGGTTCACCTATACAGAGATTGGACCTCCTGACACAACAACTGAGTGCCTGACTTCAGGACCTGTTGAACATCCTTCTCTTCATAATAATCCTGAGATGCAACCCCCAGCCATTTGAACTGACATGAACTACAATTCAAGAGTGCAAAACAGCTTCCTTCTTGACTGGACTCTCAAAGACACATGAATTGTTAAACTCCTTGTTTGGTTTATACTTGTAGAAGTACACTAATTTTAATATTTCTTTCCAGAGTATGTAATATCTGACTGGCACGGTGATTAAATTTGGGGTGAATGTATGAATAAATGATCTTCGTTTATATCCACAATCTGCTACCAATGTTATCCACATGCTAATGGGGGTTTAGAAACATGCATATATACAGTTTAAAAAACAAATCTCACTAATTATAGATAAAAGGAAAGGGAATTGAGCACTTTAATTTCTCTCCCCTCCTTCATATGCAACACTACCCTGATGCAGACTTCATCAGCACCATGTCTCATATCATAAGTGACAAAATGTGAATAGAGTGCGAAAGGTGTGGTAGGTCTAGATCGCTATAAGTTTGAATACAACTTTCTCTGACACAGGTTTTTGCAGGGTTTTGACTACATGCTGTAGTTCAATATTCTATGATTTTGTTGACTGTTGCTCTGCATTAGACATACATGTTCATCATCAAGTGTATTAAGACTTCAAGGTCTTTCAATTTTGTTAGTTACACTGTATAAATGTAAATTATTGTCATAAGTGTAGATAGACACCTACAGCTTTTGGAGATTTCTCCAGGAAGTATGCACAACTGAGGTGAGATCATGCGTCACTGAATAGAGATAAGAAATTAGATGTGCATAACATACATAATAAATGTCATATCTATTATCTGCTGTTCCTTCTCTTTCTCCATTTCTCATCTAATTCCACAGTTTTTCATCCTTTTTGCCTTTCCATTATCCCAAACTGTCATATTTAATAGTTTTCCTATTATAGTTTAAAGCTTATTCAACTTCCCTTTTGACTATCAATTGATTTTTCCCCATTTTCTTCTGCTTTCTGAATGCCCTGGTATCCAGTTCTGATAAAGAATTTAACCTGTCAGTTGCACAGTGATGTGTATTTCCAAAATTGTTTATTTCACTTTTCCTTGATCTTCATTATTTTATATTACACAAATATGAAATATTTAAATAGTTTGCATCATGTATCATACCTGTTCACTATAAAGCACGATCTTGTCTTGTGAATATACAAACTGAATGGTATGCACTCCTGTCCGCTCTGGAAGGATTTTATCCCTGAAATGTAAGTGTATGCTACAAATGAAGAGCTTGAACAATTCTGTGACTGTACAAATATCACACTGAGGTAACTTAAACATGAATGTTCATTATGCAATTCTGGAAATTAGCACGGTCTGTGTCTATCAAGAGGCAAATAAAATGGAATGCTTGATTGTTTTAAAAACATGGATCATCAAGAGAAAGAACTGTGATTATTTTTAAATTCTCGGATCAGGTTTCTCAGGTCAGTAACCCCCCTCCCCTTCTCCCACTTCACCCCCGCCACTGCTCTAAGTCAGCTCACAACGTCTCCCATACAAGTTCATGCCTGCCCTGTAACTTGAACTAATGCATTAGTTATTGAAGGAATGAGAGATGTGGAATAACAGCATCAAATCAAACATTCAAAATTCAATATTAATATCAAGGTTAATTATGTACGTAAGTAGATATTTTAGGAGTAAGTTCTAATCGCAGGTTAGAACCTTAATTTGTTAAAGACATTGAAAGATGTATTTCAATCCACTACATGTCAACATGCCATTGATATCTTAAACTAGACTCAAACTAGGCTCAGTAACCCCACTGATGTATAAGCCTTTTCGTACAAAACAGAAAATCAATTTCAGTAGAGTCATTGACCTATTGATCACTGATGGGGCCTGCTGTGTCACAATAAATATATTGCAAGTTAAATGCTATCTGTTAACACTAATTTGCAACAAAATACAATTCTATAAAAATTCTAAGCCTTGCACCATTTAGATTAAACACAATATAACATTAAAATTCATCCAAACATACTGAACAAATATCCAACACATCTTTTGCTCTTTTACAACATTACCAAAATGCAAGCTGTTGTTCGACACAAAAATGTGCAATTGAGAACTTTAAAAAGAAATTGTGCTGTCAATACCTGAAGTAGAAACATCCCTCTCTGTCACCTTCCCGTCCTTTGTTACAGTTTAGAATTGTGGGCTGAAGAAAAACGTGCAGAGGCAGTTAAAATTTTAAAAAGACTTTACATTTATTACATACACAATTATAATATTTCCTTTGTATATGGAATAAACTCAACCTATATGTTTTCCATTCATGTCCAAGAACAGATTCCTGTCTAAAATCTGAAAACCATAATTCATAACTAGATCATAACATAATTTGGCAAGAGATGGAGACATGAGAGAAAATGCAAACTCCACACAGACAGTCTCCCAAGGCCAGAATCAAATCCAGGGCCCTGGTGCTGTAAGGCAGCAGTGCTAACCACTGTGTCACTGCTTCATGCTTCAAGGTGCAGAACCCACAGCACTTAAGTATTCTGTTAAAGATAACGTACATAAAGTTACAAGTTTAAAAATGTACCCATGGAATGGTAGTCTCATGCAGCAAAAATGCGGAAATAAAAAAGGACACTTAGATCCTGGCCTTCTACACTATTCCAATGCAATTCAACACATGCTTGACAAACAGCACCTCATCTTTGGATTGGGATAACCTTCCAGTCAAGTTCAACAACTTCAGAACATAATCTTCAGCCCATTTTTGTTTTCCAAGTGGCTGTTTGTGCCACAAACAGCAGGGGGCTTGTTGTGGGGGGGCAGAATGCTGCATGTGTAGATGCAGTATCAGTCTGTGGCTGTTTAAAACGCTTTTAAATTAAGCTTTTATTTTCTGTTGCCAAACTGTGCAGCTTTTGGCAAAATGATGCATTATAACCATCTCCTTTGCAGCATATTTTGGAGCTTTATTTCCCATGGATTTATTTAAGTAAGGGTCTGTAGAAGAGTAATTTAGACTCAAAATGTTAACTGCCTCCCTCCACAGATGTTGCCAGACCTGAAATTCGCCAGCATTTTCTGTTTTTATTTCAGATAGCCAGCGTCTGCACTAATTTGCTTTTAATTAAATAAATCAACACTGATTTTCAAATAGTTATTCCAGTTGTGAATGGTAGATACCTGGGAGGGGAGTGAGCATAGATATTTATTCCCCAATAGTATGTTAAAAATTTCGGAAAAATAAAAATTTTCCAAGATATTTAAGAAAAAAAATCATTGCTCAATGTGGGGCTTAAAACGATGGTCATAGATCTAAGAATGCTACTATCCAACAAATGAGGTAACCTCCAGTGTGGATTATGGCAGACTTCTGATGTTTTTACAGAGTAATATTCATGGTAGAATGATGTGATAAATACAGTGATTGTCTCAAATCCCTAGGGTCAATGTCTGGAAACAATAAGCCAGGTTGTGGTAATCAATACAAGCCTAACATCATATTTAGAAGGGAATGGTGAGAAACCACATGGCAAGGCAGCATGCTGGTCTCCCAATTATTAAGTGTTTTTAAGTGTTATTTAAGTGTTGTCTCTAAAAAGACATGTCTCAACATCTGCAGCAGAAAAGGTATCAACACCTATTCCTCAATAACTGGAAACAGTAACAACTCAAGATTTCCAAAGTCCACCAATACAGCAAACCAACCTCCTGGTAACAAGTCTACAAGTAACTAAATTTATGATTTGCAGGAAGTCCAACTCTTCAAGAGAATCCTGCAATGACTGTCATTTGAGTTCGGTATCTGAATTCACTTAATTACACTTCAGGAGCAAAAGATTTCTGCTTCACCAGGTTTGGAACCTGCTTCTCCCAAGACAAGCTAATCATGCGAATTAAGAACAATGGTTTTGTTTATAACTTGTAATAATGCACTTTTCTCCTTAACTCGCATGTGTATGCAGGTGCATGATGTGGTTTGTGAGAGTGGACATGAAGTACCATAGTGCGAGATTTTCAAGGTAAATGCATGAACAAATAATCTTAATTTAAACTGATGAAAAGCCTGTTACTGGTTATTCGATTTGTCCACACAGTCAAGGGTTAAGAAAGACACATTTCTTCCTTTTCAAACACATATTGATTATTAACTTCAAGGGAAATAATCTGGGTTTCATCTCTCTCTCTCCTATCCCAATCTGTTACAATTGCATCAATAGGTATTCATTTAACTCACATTGGATGACGGTCGCTGACCTCTCCAGATTCTCATGGTAAGATCACTTGGTTTGATACTCTTCATGACATTGCCGTCTTCCGAAATAACACTAATTATAAACTCTAGAAGGGAATTGTATAAAAATTACTCATGTGCTTGCTAATTTTCTTCACATATCTGGGTTAAATTATGCAAATTCCCTTAGCACACTAGATTATTTTCTAGCACAATAATGATCCTCAAGCACACTGGGAAAAAA
Source organism: Carcharhinus amblyrhynchos (assembly GCF_965287045.1). Taxonomy (NCBI): domain Eukaryota; kingdom Metazoa; phylum Chordata; class Chondrichthyes; order Carcharhiniformes; family Carcharhinidae; genus Carcharhinus; species Carcharhinus amblyrhynchos. The sequence continues at coordinate 78,695,912 of NC_137331.1, read as the reverse complement.
AGAAATGTGGCATCAATAATTTGTGCTCGCTTGGTTTGTGGAATTTAACTGCGTATCATGACTTGTATTTTACTCCAAATGTCTTCTATTTCCTTTTCTGTGTAACTACATTCACAGTTCCATTCAATACAAAAACCAAATCCATATTCTCTGTTCAAACACCATACATAAATAGTCAGAGCCAGAATATATCTGTGAATTATATCTCCTAAACTTCTAGGACAGGATGTTTAAAAGCTAGCCACAAGAATAACTATATTTAGCAAGTAAAGGAATATTATAATCAAATTTGGCAAGTTGCACAGAACACCCGTGTTCCAAATAATGAAAAGAACTTGCAGTTAAATAGCGCCTCATGTGTGTACCCAAGGCACACCAAAGCAATCTGCAGACAAATTGTTTTTCGAAAGCAATCACTGCAGTTGTATAGTTCAATGACTAGACAAACTTAGAACTAATCTTTGCCAAAAGCAGGAAGCTACAGCTAGGAAGTTAGGCCACCATTAAATTATAATAGCAGAACAGGAATTGTCTGCACTGAAACCAGACCCTTCATATTCTCAACCCTTGCTATGCATTTACAAAATCATTCAATCTTCCCTTCTTTGATCCTGAAACATCTGTACTTAGCAAACAGTCTCAGCTTTATCCTCTTATGCTTCCATCTTTATTAATTTCAAGCTCAGTACAGTACTGAGCTCTTTTCCTGTCGCTTTTGCTTCCCAGCCTACACCTTTGGCCAGGAGTCATTCCTTTGTAATCCCCTTTACCCATCTCCAAGATTCTGCTTTCACCTTGATTCCTCCCTCTAGCCTCCAATTCTTTCTTGGTCTTTTCATCAAAAACTGCAGGCATGATATCGATCATCTTAATTTCTCTGCTGTGCTCACTCTTACATGTCTCTCTTTGAACTTGCTGCACTCGATTTTCTCAGGTCCAACCCTAAATATTGCCATCCAAATCTGCTGATAAGGATGGTGCTGTTATTCTCTATTGAACTGACCTCTATCTACGCAAAGGCCAAATGCAAATGTTTTGACACTTGCTCCGAAACTCTTTGTACCATAAGCCAGTGAACATCAGGCCATTGTTTCCAAGGCCGATCTCATCTGCAAATCTTCCCTCCACTGCTTCCAACCCCATAGATCCAAACCTCAAACAGCCTTCTTCCTAAAATTCATAAACAGGACCATCCTCGTAGATTTATCACTTCAGTTTGTTCCTGTCCTGCTATACTGATTTATTCCCATCTATACCATGTTTTCTCTCCTTGTCCAATCTCTTCCCAACCATATCCATGAATCTCCTAATGTGCTTTGTCACTTTTGTTCCAATTTCACAGCCCATACAATCTTCACCAGGGACATGCAATTCTTCCACACTTTTATCCCCCATCAGGATGATTTTGAGGCATGTGAGAAGAGGCCCAACCAGTCTCTTGTTCATTAACCCCTGCCCCCCCCACCCTGGCTGCACTTGTTCTCACATTGAACATTACCTCACATTTGGCACAAGTTTTGAGGGCCAAAGAGCCTGTCCTTGTGCTGTACTTGTCTTTGTTCGCAACTCATTTCCTCCAAAGAAGAAGTGTTGCGATGGTTATCCAGATGGGTCCTGCCTTTTTGTTTCAGTCTCTTGCTATGATTGAATGGCAGAGTAGACTCGATGGGCTGAATGGTCAAATTCTACTCCTGTATCTTACGGTCTCACTCAGGCCCCCTTCCTTAGTTCTTTATCCAGTACATGATGAATACATTGGCGCCGTCGCCAGTTCTCAGCCTGAACTGGAAAACGTTAGTTAAACTTTAAACCCTTCCTTCTCCTTCACCGTACCTTTCTCACACTTCCCTTCACTATCTCAACTTCTTGATTTTTTGGAATTATTATTGTCACGTGTATTGATACACAGTGAAAAGTATTCTTCTCACGCATACAGACAAAACAAACCATTCACAGAGGAGGAAAGGACAGAGTGGAGAATTGTAGTTTTACAGTCATAGCTAGGGTGCAGAGAAGGATCAACTTAATGACTTTTTTGCCCATATTTCTGTGGAAATGCTATCAGTAACTATTCACTAAAAGCCCAACGACACCCAAACCCAATTACCTCATCTGTATTCTAATCTAATGATCAAAATGCTCTCCTACTCTGTTCTTTTTGAATTTTTTGTATTTTGCTTGGAATGACTGATTGCAAAACACGCCTCAGTTTCATTCTTTCTGGGACAAAACTTGATTTTTAAATAAATAAACGTTTAAGAAAGAAAAAGACACTGCCTCACACCCTACTTTCAGTAAGGACACTATGCTATTCAGTTTTCCCAGTTTCTCCAACTGTTCTGATGATGCAGAAACCAGTGCTTCTAATACATCTTTTTCCTCAACTGAGGATTCACCTCAACATCTCTCGCCCTTCCCCCACCCACCTTGACTTGCGATTGTATTCTCCTTCCCACATTCCCCTTCACATCCTGTCCATAACTCAGTTCACCCCCACCTCTCCTTCCCTTGCAAGCACAGAAGATGCAGCACCTATCCTTTCACCTCAGCATTCAAGATCCAAAACAGTTTACCCAGGTGAAACAGCAATTTACATGCATTTCTTTCAATTTAGTACACTTTATATGCTGCTCACAATTTGGTCTGTTCTAACTGGGGGATTGCTTTGCAAAACACCTTGGATCAGTCCAGAAACATGACATTAAGCTTCTGGCTGCTTGTCATTTCAATACTCCATCTCTCTGCTCTCAGTCTCCTATCATCTCCAATGATGCTCAATGCAAGCTTGAAACCATTACCAAATCTCTTGATTGATCTTTGCAGCTTATGAGGCTCGTTGCAATAATCAATTTAGGCTGTAATCTTTGTCACTTCTTTGTCTTTCAGTCTTGCATTCATTTTTCTCCAGTTTTTGTTTTGGGTGGCAGTTGTTTAGCACTCTTCCAATTATTTCTATTTCAGACATATTTTGTTTCTTTGCAATTACCAAATTGTTAAAGGGCCTTGCACCATGAACCCTTTCATCAATTTAGTGTCTCCTGCACTTTAAACTATTAAAGACCTTCTGTTCAGCTCTTTTTCCAACCCCCACTTTCACTTCCTCAAACCTAATGACACTTTTAACTTTTCTAGATATGAGGAAAGGTCATCAACTTGATGCATTAACTCTGTTTCTCTCCCCACAGACACTGACTGATCTGCCGAGCATATTAGTATTTAACTTCATATTTCTAGCATCTGGTATAGTTAGTTTTTGTCCTGTTTACAGCATGGAAACAGGCCCTTTAGCCAATTTGTCCATGCCAATCAGTTTTTACCACTAAACCAGCCCAAATTGCCTGCATTTGGCCCAAATTCCTCTATGCCAATTTTATTCTTGTAATTGTCAAAGTCTCCTTTAAAAGACAAAATTGTACATGCCTCTACTATTACATCTGGCAGTTCGTTCCAGACGCTCACCACCCTGTGTGTGGAAAAGTTGCCCTTTAGACCCTTTTGTATCTCTCCCCTCTCACCTTAAATTAGTTTTAGTCTCCCCTACCTTTGGGAAAAGACGTTGACCATCTACCTCATCTGCCCCTCATTATTTCATAGACCTCTTAAGATCACTCCTTAGCCTCCTACATTCCAGGCAAAAAAGTCTCAGTCCGTTCAGTCTCTCCCTATACCCGAAACCATCAAGTCCCAGTAGCAGCCTAGTAAATCTTTTCTGCACAGTTTCTAGTTTAATAACATCCTTTCTATAATAGGGTGACCAGAACTGTACACACTATTCCAAGTGTGGCCTTACTAACATCTTGTACAACTTCAACAAGATGTCCCAACTCCTGTATTCAGTGTTCTGACTAATGAAACCAAGCATGCCAAACGCCTTCTTCACTACCCTGTCCACATACGACACCACTGTCAAGGAACTATGAATGTGCACTTCTAGGTCTCTTTCTTCTACAACTGTCCCCAATGCCTACCATTAACTGAGTAGGTCCTACCCTGATTTGATCCACCAAAATGCATCACCTCACACTTATCTAAATTAAACTCCATCTGCCATTCATTGGCCCGTGGCCCAAATGATCAAGATCCCATTGCAATTGTAGATAACCTTCATTGTCCACTATTCCACCAATTTTGGTCTCACCTGCAAACTTACTAAACATGCCCCATAAATTCTCGTTCAAATTAATAAAATGACATAACAGTGGACCCAGCACTGTTCCCTGAGGCACATCACTGTTCACAGGCCTCCAGTTCAAAAAAACAACTCTCTACAACTACCCTTTGGCTTCTGTTGTTAAGCCAATTTTGTATCCAACTGATGCTGGATCCCGAAAGATTTAACCTTATGCAATAACCTAAGTAGTACCTTGTCAAAGGCCTTGCTAAGTCCATGCAGACAATGTCAACTGCACTGCCCTCATCTACCTTCTTGGTTATCAAAGAACACAATCAAATTCAAGAGATGTGATTTTCCATTCACAAAGCCATGCTGCCTGTCCCTAATCAGTTCTTGCCTCTCTAAATGCCTGAAGATCCAGTCTCTCAGAATACCTTCTAAACAACTTAGCCACTACAGATATTAGGCTCACTGGTCTTTAGTTCCCAAGCTTTTCCCTGCAGCCCTTCTTCAATGAAAGCACAATATTTGCTACCCTCCTATCTTCAGGCACTTCACCTGCAGCTGTCAATGATTCAAATATCTCTGCTAGAGGACCTGCAATTTTCTCCTTAGCTTCCCACAACATTTTGGGATACATTTCATCAGGTCCCAGGGATTTATCTACCTTGATATACTTGAAGACTTCCAGCACCTTTGTAACATGTACACTCCTCAAGACATCACTATTTATTTCCCCAAATTTCCTTAACATCCATGTATTTTTCAACAGTAAATACCAATGAGAAATATTCATTTATGATCTCACCCATCTCTTGTGGATCCGCATATAAATGACCTAGGTGATCCTTAAGAGGCCCTTTTCTCTCCCTAGTCTCTCTTTTGGTCTTTATGTATTTGTAGAAGTTCTTTGGATTCTTTTTTGCCTTATCTGTCAAAGCAATCTCTTGCCCCCTTTTCGTCCTCCTGATTTCTCTCTTAATTCTACTCCGACCTCTATACTCAAGGGAACCACTTGATCTCAGTTGCCCGTGCACGTCATATGCCTCTTTCTTTTTGACCATGGCCTCAATGTCCCGAGTCATCCAGGGTTCCTTATTCTACCAATTTTGCCCTTCACTCTAAAAGGAATGTGCTTACTCTGAACCCTGATTAACACACTTTTGAAAGCCTCCCCACTTACCAGCTGTCCCTTTGCCCTCCCACAGACTCCCCCAGTCAACTTTTGAAAGTTTCTGTCTAATTCTATCAAAATTGGCCTTAGCCCAATTTAGAATTTTAACTTTTAATCTCTCCCTTCTTATTTCTCAGTTCTATCCTTTTAGATTTAGTGGGCAAATCCTTGGATATATTACCTCTCAGTACTGCTGTGATGTTCTCCCTAATCAAAAATACAACTCCCCCTCTTCTCTTATCTCCTACTCTATCTTTCCTTTAGCATCTGTACTCTGGAACATTGAGCTGCCAGTCCTGTCCCTCTCTTAGCCATGTTTCAGTATTAGCTATAATATCCCAGTCCCATGTACTCATCCATGTCAAGTTCATCTGCCTTGTCCATAAGGCCTCTTGCATAGAAATAAATGCAGTTTAATCTAGACTTCCCTTGCTCTCTGCCCTGCTTTCGCAGACCATCTATCCTTTCATGTTTTGTACACTCTTCCTATGTTGTATTTCTCTTAGCCTTATAGACCCATTCACTGAGTTCGCCACAGTCTTTTACTCTGTACTGTGGCCCTTGTTGATTTTTGTCTTTGATTTCTATGCCTTCCATCTTTCCCCTTACTGACTTTTGTTTCTGTCCCCACTTTACTTCCCTCTGACTTCCTGCATCAGTTTCCATTCCTCTGCCACATTAGTTTAAACGCTCCCCAATAGCACTAGCAAACACTCCTCCTAGGACATTGGTTCCAGTCCTGCCGAGGTGCAAACCATCCGACTTGTACGATCCCATCTCCCCCAGAACCAGTTCCAATGTTCCAGGAATTTGAATTCCTCCCTCTTGCACCATCCCTCAAGCCATGTATTCATCTTAGCTATCTTGATATTCCTACTCTGATTAGCATGTGGCAGTAGTAGAAATCCCGAGATGACTACTTCTGAGGCCCTATTTTTTAGTTCAACTCCTTACTCCCTAAATTTGGCTTGTAAGACCTCATCCTTTTTTTTAAAAACCTATATTGACAGTGCCTATATGCATCACAATAACTAATTGTGCAACCCCTCCCCACCTTCTCCAGAATGCCCTGCAGCTGCTCCGAGACACCCTTGGCTCTTGCAGCAGGGAGACAACATACAATCCCACAAACTCGTTTGCGTCTGCAGAAACATTTGTCTTTTCCCCTTATAACTGAGTTCCCTATTACTATAGGGGACTCAATTGTAAGGGGTGGGAAATAAAATAAATTTAGATACAATCATTCCAAAGATGATCACAAAAGCATTGATGATAAAAAACTGAATTTATTCTGCAAATTTGTAATCACATTCCATAGTAGTGTCACACATGTGAACATAGGACTACTGTACGTCACTGGGAAATGCATTTCTACTGGCTTTGCACCCTATCTTGATAACTGACATAGCCTTTTGCATGCAACCATTGTAAATTCCCCTTGTTTCAAGCAATTGCAAAGGTGCATTATTATAATGAGTCATGATTATGAGTTCTAACAAAAGGAGAAGAATCTGGCCAAGCTAATTATCAGAGAGAATTTTAAAAGTTGAATTATACAGATCAGTTTCAAATAAACCTTTTGAATAATTCACTCCCCGAAGAATCATGCAATCTCAAAGATAAGTTAAAATACTTCCCATGATTGTGACTGAGAATTGGTGAAACAATTCTTTGTCATTGGTAACAATGAGATTGGTAACAATGAGATCTTTACCACTATTTGCAATGGATGATTTTGAAAGTTAAGTTTAGCTGTGTCATGTACAAAATCTTCCTGCTATTATGACATGATGGCATTTATGACATTATGGCAATTATGGCATTTCAACCTGAACTGACTAATGTGAAAACTAAGGCAAGACAACGTTTGAACATTTATTTACTGAATTTTGAAGGTGAGCTCATATGTAATCACCTGGCATGCTAGATCACAAGTTTGTTCATCAGTTTAAAAAAGGCCCAAGTTATGAACTATGGTACTTAACTTAAAACCTCAGATTATGATGGGGGAGGTTGAGACAAAAGATGAATGAATACAATCGAGAATTTTGGTAGTACAGGTTTGTGATGTGAGGTTGAAACAGGAAATTAAAAACCGAGTAGAATCATCTGGTCATTTGATCTGTTAATTTTATATAGCTAGGAACTTGGGTTCTAACAATGGAAAGATTCTAAAGGCATGCATGACGTCATGAAAATTTGCAGGAGCGCTAAACATCAAACACACATTAGTACATTAACATAACTATTAATTATAAAGGTGCGGCTCTGATGGATCAGAGACGCTATCTTACTTTTATAAAATCTGATTTCCAAAATTCTACTCCATAGTCAATCAATGGCTATAAAAAGAACCAGAGCAAAGCAAAAAATGTTCCATGGATAGAGAAATAAGGCATCCAGCGTGCTGTGTTGCACTTTACAGTTATCCCCCACACAAAGAGTTCCCAGTTTTCTGAATCCAACAGAAAGCAAATCAGTAACTACTAGTAAACGAACAATCTGCAGAGCATGAGGCCATCAAAGTTCCAGTCAGTTAATGACTACTGTCTTGTTCCATTTAAGTCTCACGCTAATCTTTTCAAGCGTAAGAAAAAAAGTCCTGCCAGCTATTTAGGACATTGTGCATTAAATGCAGTGTGCAGATAGACAAATACACAAAAATATGAGATAGGAGCAGGAATAGGCCATTCAACCCTTTGAATCAACTCTGCCATTCAGTCGGACCATGTTTGATCTACAAACTCATCACCACCTCCCCATGCTATTGTATGCCCCTTAACACCAACAGATTGTCAACTGGTGACTTGAATATAATGTCTGAGCACTGAATTTTCTGGGGTAAAGAATTTTGAAGATTCACAGTCTTTTCTAACTGAAGAAATTCCTCTGCAGTAAATAGCTTCCTACTTATTCTGAAACTGTGATCCATATCCCAGGTTCTCCAGCCAGGGGAAACATTCTCTTAACATCCAATCTGTCAAGCCCCTTAAGAATTCTGTATGTTTAATGAGGATCCAAGTCATCTTTTTAAATTCTAAGGAATATAGAACTTATTCAATGTTACCTTGTATGACAATCCCCTCAAAAGAATCAGTCAATAAAGATTACAAATGCCTGAGGCCTAAGCATTAATCCTTGTAACGTCTGTTTTTCCCTACTTTGTTTTCTATCTTTTAATCAATCCTTAATCCATTACCCCCAATCCCATGAATCCTATTTTTGTATAACCACATCTGGTATAGTGTCTTCGTGATTTTTTTTTGAAAATCCTCCAACATCACATCCCACCAGCTCCCCTTATCTAGTTACAACCTCAAAAAGCTCTTGAAAAATTTGCTTGGCAAATCTAACTTTTATAAATCTGTCACTGACACTGTCAACCATAGTTTCTTATTGCCTGTTACTTTGTCTCTGATAAGAGTGTTGAGTATTTCCCTGCTACTGATGTTGTATTTGTTACTTTAATTTCATTCAAGGGTTACCAGTGTTGCTGGCATTTATAGCAGCAGTGAAGACAAAATAGCTCAAAGTCAGTATGGTTTGTCATTTGGAGGGTAACTTGCAGACAGTGGTGTTTCCATGTGTCCGCTGGCCTTGTTCTTTTTGGTCAATGGTTTCCAAATGAGAGGGTCCCTTCACAGAAACTGTCATCTCCATTGTAACTTTGCCTGTCTTTTTAAAGGATCCATATTTACTTTGGCAGAAGAAAAAAATCTGATTTTAGTTAATTTTCACTTCTTTACCTTAATTATGTAGAATAAAATAATCTTACTGAGGTAAAGTCGTGCCAAGTGAAAACTTTTAGAATCATGAAAACATACATTATCACTCAATCCATAATTATTATGCTATTGGAATATATTCTGAAAAATCATTGTAATGTGGTCTTCCTATATGTAATAGCATTGATTTAAATAAGTTCAGGATAAAATCAACCTAAATTTGATTTTGACTTGTTATGCTACAATAGCAGTTATTCTCCAATAAGTAAGATACTCTGTCAGGGAACATTACAATGCAAATCTGAATGAAATGAAAATTAATTAAATTTCATTTAGTGCTCAAATGTTTAATTTGAAGTTGTAGAAGGAATCTACAGCTTCAAATCAGGCCTTACATTTGATACCTCTAACTAGTGAAAAATGTTTTTTTACTAGCCTATTGTTTAGGGATAAAATTGATTTAAAAGACAACCATGAATAAATAATCATGAGCTTTACAACAATTTAAACACATTATATTACAATCAGCAACCAGACTTTAACAATAATCTGAATTGCGTTTAAACATAACAAACAACTATTTTGTATACAGTGCTGAAATTCATGGGCATTGTTCTGAAACAGTTTGGTATATTAGACTTCTAAGATAACGACCACTTACCAGTCAACAGTTTGTTCCAATTAAATAGATCAGGGAGAACCAGTGGGTCACAATTATAAGCTGAAGACAATTATAAGAAAAAAGGAAAAAAACAGACACTCCAAGGATTAATGCTTGATGGTTGCTCTTTCACCAGAGAATAGTGGAACTGTGTCACTTGTTCAGTGGATGCTGAATATCTACAGGAGCAAAACCTGCTTTTGTTTTACTTCATTTGTTTCCCCTCCTCCGTTGCCTGAGATGTGGGTGCAGTGGTAAGGCTAGCATTTATTGTCCATCTCTGTTGCCCTCAAGGGGCAGGGATGAGTTGCCTTTTTGAACCTTTGTAGTTGTTAAGTATTCCCACAGTGGTGTCAAGTATGGATTTTCAGAATTCTTGGCCCAGTAACAAAGAAACAACAGCAATAAAGTTTCCAAGTCAGAATGGTGTGCAAATTAGAGAAGTGCCTGCAGGTGGTGGTCAGGTTCCTATTTGACTGTCAATTATTCTAAGTGGTTGAGGTTTGGGAATGGGTGTCCAATGAGCTTGGCAAGTTGTACTACATTTTGTAGACGGTACACTGTACAGACATGGTGCACTAGTGTTGGAGGGAGTGAATATTTAAGAAGGTTGATGGGGTGCCAATCAAGTGAGTTACTTTGTACAGCTCCTAGAGCACTTAAGCTCTCATCTAAGCAAATGGAGATAATTTAATCGTCCTTATTTGTGCCTTATTGATAGCAGACAGGCTTTGGGAAGTCAAGTGACATTGTTCTTGTAGCCACAATATTAGTCAGGTTGATCCAGTTTTTGCTCAATGGTGGCTGTCAGGGTGTCAGAGTGTGAAATACAGCAATGGTAATACCACTGTCAAGAGAGTAGTTTCTTGTTGGAAATGATCGTTGTCATTAGTATTGTATGAACAGTACTTGCCACTTATCAGTCCACGTTGAATGTTCTCCAGGTCTTGTTGTATGCATGCACGCTCTGCTTCACTGAGGATTTAGGAATTGGACTGAACACTGTAATTGGCAGTAAACATCCCCACGTCAGTCCTTGCGATGGCGGGAAAGTTGTCTGGTCTAGAGCACTGCCTTAAGGAGCTCCTGCAGCGATGCTCTGGGACCAAGATGAGTGGCCTCCAAACCAATCACCAGCTTTTTGTGTTAGTTATGAATGGAAAGTTTCTAATTTTCACCAGCTTCAATTCTGCTTAAAGCCCTCGATGCTAAGCACAGCCACTCTTAACTCATCTCCAGAATTCAGCTCTTCAGTCCTTGTTTGGAGGAAGACTGCATAAAGACCTGGAGCCTAGAGGTTCTGGTCAAACCAAATGATCACTGATAAGCAAGCTATTGGTGAGGAAGTGCTGCTTGAAAGCACTGCTGACGACATCAATCCGCTGTTTTGTTGATGGTTGAGAGTGGACTGATGGGGTGGTAATTTATTGGATTGAATGTGTCTTTTTTTTGGAATAGAAAAATTCTTTTTCTTTGGGGAGTCAGGAGACATTGTTCTTGTAACTTTGGAATGGGACATAGCTGAGTAATATCTGAATTTTTTGGGTAGATGTCAGTGTTGTATCTACACTGAAACCGTTTGGTTAGTGGTGCAACTAACTCTGAAGCACAAGTTTTCTGCTGGAGCTTGTCAGGTACCATAGATTTGCCATATCCAGAATGTTCAACAGTATTATATCACATGGAATGAATCAAATTTGCTGAAGACTGGCTTCTGGATTGGTAGGGATTTCAGGAGGTGGGATTTAGAGGACGAGAGGGGGGATTTAGCGGTGGGAGATGAGGAAATGGTGGAGGCCTTAAATAAGTTTTTTGCCTCGGTCTTCACGGAGGAGGACATGAATAGTTTGCCAGATATTAAAGATAGGAGGATGGTAGGAGTTGAGAGCCTGAATGCGATTACTGTCACTAGAGAGGTAGTGCTTGATAGACTAATGGGACCGAAGGTGGACAAGTCCCCAGGACCGGATGGAATGCACCCCAGGGTTCTGAAGGAAATGGCAGAGGTGATAGTGGATGCCTTAGTAATTATTTATCAAAATTCGCAGGATTCCGGGGAAATGCCGGGAGATTGGAAAACGGCTAATGTTATGCCGCTGTTTAAAAAAGGTAGCAGATAAAAGGCAGGGAATTACAGGCCGGTTAGTTTAACATCTGTAGTTGGAAAAATGCTTGAATCCGTCATCAAAGAAGGAATAGCGAGGCACCTAGAAAGGAATGGTTTGGTAGGGCAGACGCAACACGGATTCGTTAAGGGGAAGTCGTGTTTGACAAATTTATTGGATTTCTACGAGGATGTGACTAGTGTGGTAGACAGAGGGGAACTGGTGGATGTGGTGTTTTTAGATTTTCAAAATGCGTTTGATAAGGTGCCTCATAAAAGGTTGCTACAGAAGGTTAGGGAGCACGGAGTTGGGGGTAAGGTGTTAGCGTGGATAGAGGATTGGTTGTCTAATAGGAAGCAGAGAGTTGGTATCAATGGGTGCTATACTGATTGGCGGTTGGTGACTAGTGGAGTGCCCCAGGGATGCGTGCTGGGGCCTCAGCTATTTGCCATTTATATAGATGATCTGGAGGAGGGGGCTGAGTGTAGGGTGACGAAGTTTGCTGATGACACCAAGATGAGTGGTAAAGCAAATTGCGTGGAGGGTGTGGAAAGTCTGCAGAGGGACCTGGATAGGCTAAGTGAGCGGGCGAGCACCTGGCAGATGGAGTATAATGTTAGCAAGTGTGAGGTTATCCACTTTGGCAGAAACAATAGTAGGAGGGATTACTATTTAAAGGGCGAAAAGCTGCAGCATGCTACGGTGCAGAGGGACCTGGAGGTCCTTGTGCATGAGTCGCAAAAACCCAGTCTGCAGGTGCAGCAGGCGATCAAGAAGGCGAATGGGATGCTAGCCTTTATAGCGAGGGGGATAGAATATATAAGTAGGGAGATCTTGCTGCAATTGTACAGGGTACTGGTGAGGCCGCAGCTGGAGTACTGTGTGCAGTTTTGGTCGCCACACTTGCGCAAGGACATTTTGGCCTTGGAGGGAGTGCAGAGGAGGTTCACCAGGCTGATACCGGAGATGAGGGGGTTGGACTATGAAGAGAGATTGAATAGACTGGGTCTGTACTCGTCTGAGTTTGGAAGGATGAGGGGGGATCTTATAGAGACGTATAAGATAATGAAAGGGATGGATAAGGTAGAGGTAGAGAGATTCTTCCCGCTCAGAAAAGGACAGCAGGACTAGAGGGCACGGCCTCAAGATAGGGGAGGGGGGGGGGGCAGTTTAGAACGGAGTTGAGGAGGAACTTCTTCAAAGGGTGGTGAATCTCTGGAATTCTCTGCCCGTTGAAGTGGTGGAGGCTACCTCACTAAATATATTTAAGTCACGGGTAGATAGGTTTTTGACAGACAAGGGAATTAAGGGTTATGGGGAGAAAGCAGGAAAGTGGAACTGATCCACTTCAGATCAGCCATGATCTTATTGAATGGCGGAGCAGGCTCGAAGGGCTAGATGGCCTACTCCTGCTCCTATTTCTTATGTTCTTATGGTCAAGATAGATGATCCAGTCACAATTTCTGGCTGAAGATGGTTGCAAATCCTCCAGTCTTGCCTTTTGTACTTAAGCACTGGGCTCTGCCAATATTGAGGAGGGGGATGTTCTTGAAGTTTCCTCCTCTTGTCTGTTGTTTAATTGGCTGGAACTAGCACTAACTCTTACAAAAGGTAGATAACTCAAGGAATTCAGAACTAGAGATCTCTTAGACTAGGTTCAATCACCTAGATAGGTCACAGAGAAATTCCCCAGATTCTCCCTCAAATTGTCCCTGGTTTTTAACATCTGGTCTTTCACCATTCATACGCAAGCCACATAAGCTTATGGAAAGCTAGTAGCTTCTATATTGCAACAGGTAAAGTAATTAATAATTAGAATTGCTAAAGTAAAGCTTTGAGCAAAAGAATTAGAGTAACTAAAGTAATTAGCGTGGGACAGGTAAATGAGGCAGAAATTGATTCCCTGTTCATCATTCTTTGTAAATTCGTACTATGAAGCTTCATCGCTGAAGCTTACAAGGCAGATAATATTGTTATGAATGACTGAAAAGTAATGCACGTCTTCACATTATTCTACTTTAACCCTTCTTTAAATTGCTGTTATAGCATAGTATCCTGTGTGCTTTAACTAATTGAATATGGTAGCGGCAAAGGATATCCAAATCAGGACAGTGTTCAAGCCAAAAATACGTTAAGAACTATAAACTGCAGAAAATGAAATATAACTGGAAACTTGACAAATGAACTAAACAATACAGCAAAGGCAAAACCTAATGGCAAACAAGTTTGGTATATCCTCTGAGGAAGAAAGGGAAACATACAGAGGCAAGGATGGATACACACAAGCTAGATTCAAAAACACCCGTACTGCACGCTGAACTAAAAGACAGCAACCAGAAAACTAGGAGTTAAGACTAAATCGCTTTGTTCCACTCCTAATCTGTATTCTACCTATTTTGCCTACACACAATGATTTCTGACAAAACTGCAATTAGATTATTTGGCTATTAAAAATCAGTTTACTGAAAAAAGTAAGAACTGAAAGAGCAAATAGAATTCTAAAGTGCAACATTTACCAATTTTCAAAAGCATACTAGCAAACACATAGAATCTCTACAGTGCAGGAGATGGCCACTTGGCCCATCAGGTCTGCACTGATTCTCTGAAAGACCATCTTACCTGCACTAAATATTGGCATTTATGCCAAGACCCAATTACTGAACATATCTATCAATATTTATTACAAGTGAATAAATCATGCATACCTGTTAAAAATCCACCAGCAACAAAAGTTGTATTTTTGTCGTAGTCTACATGCAAGCTGACAGGTTTGTTGGGGTCTGGTACTACATTCAATCTGATCACCGGACCATCCACTGCATTTTTATTAATGATGGCTTTAGTTTGCAATGTGTATTCTCCCCTGAAATACAAAACGTATACCCATACAGTGCAGCCCGTTTAACATTTTATAAACATTCACCTATTCCTCAGACCATTTAAATAAAATCTATTTGAAAAGCAATTTGATTTCCAAGAATTAAAAACTGTAAAGTGCTGAATCAAACTTAAGTAACTTAACATGCTGTTTATGAACATGTGCAGCTTGAGACTCCTATGCTTTCCTTTTTAATTACTGATAGCCAAAACCCAAACTGAAAATACCAATCATACATTACACTTGCATATAATTCAAATCTAACAAACATGAAAAACATTTCCACTTTTATAAATTCTAGCCATATTAGGTTAACTGGACTGTGATTCCCATATTGACTGGATGATCAACAACTTGAATATTGATGCAAGCCTTGTATGCAGAATCTGGAGTAGCAGTATGATACTTGTTAAAAGCATTACCCTTAGTCCTTTCTAACCAGAAATTCAACAATTTGTTTCCTTCTTCCCTTTTCTTCAAAGCGAAGTACTATTATCTGCAGATAAGACAAATAAGCTGCTCCCAGGTCATTGCCAATTGAATTCCACAACTGTCGGCAAGGAAATGTGCACCATACATAAAGCACAAATAATAACTTCCTTGCAAGGATATAGGGGAGGCGATAATCCAGAAACTCAGCTAATATTCTGGGGACCCATGTTCAAATACCACCATGGCAGATGGTGGAATTTGAATTCACTAAAAGAAAATCTGGCATAAAGAATCTACTGATGGCCATGAAGCCATTGTTGATTGTTGGAAACACCCACCTGGTTCACTAATATCCTTTTAGGGAAGGAAATCTGCTGTCCTTACCCGGTCTGGCCTATGTGTAACTCCAGAGCCACAGCAAAGTGGCTGACTCTCAATTGCACTTCAAGGGCAACTAGGCATGGGCAATAAATGCTGGCCAGCCAGTGACGCCCATGTCCCATGAATGAACAAAAAAAGTTCTGTTCATTTATTCTGACCTTTCCCTAATATCCATATGAAGGAAATTGCAGTTAAATTCCAGCATGGACTAAGTTTTGTAATTTAGAAAAAGAAAAAAACTTTCACTTCTATTGCTCCTTTAATGATCTCAGGATATCCCAAAGTGCTTTACTGGCAAATAAGTACTTTAAGTGCATTCACAGTTCCAATCTGTGGAAATGTAACAGACAATTTTTTCACAAGGTGCACAAACAGCAGTAAAATGTGACCAGATGTTGTGTTTATTTTTATACAGTAAGCTGAAAGATAATTTTCCAAGACAGGAAAACTCATCTTTTTTCCGAATAGTGTCGTGAGATTTCTTACAATCCCCTGCCTGTATAGATAGAGCCTTGGGTTAACATTTCACTCAAAACCTGGCACATTTAACAGTGAACCATTCTTTTTTTTCAATTCATTCAAGGGATGTGGGCTTTTCCAGCATTTATTGCCAATCCTCAAATGCCCTCGGAAAGTGGTGAGATGCCTTCTTAAGCCACTGCAATCTGTGTGGTGAATACACCACGGTGCCGTTGGGGAGGGAGCTCTAGGATTTTGATCAAGTGACAGTGAAGGAATAGTGATATATTTCTGTGACAATCCCCACGAGGTCCAAGTGGAATCATTGATTAATCTCCCTTTGATGCTTGTTGAGTTGAATGCGAGTTCCCCTGGTAACAGGTAGTGGTCTGCCCAACTGGAACTCATTATGTGGGCCTTTTATAAGGCAGACCCAGGACTGGGCCTGCTGGATGTTAATCCCAGGCAGGGACTGGTGTGCATACATCATAGTAGTGGTTTTACTTTGCGTTCTGTAATAAACTATGTTTCTTTCCAGTTGGGTTTCCCAAGTCAGTACATTTGCATCCAAAGAATCTGATAAGATTCACTGGGATGGGGGTGGGAATATTGAAAACGGTGTGGTTTGGAAAACTGGAAACTTAGTTATAGGATCCACCTAAAACAAGGCTGACGAAACAGACGCAATGACACTGCCCAGGTCAATGTCACCTCAGCACAGGGCTTTACAAATAAATTAGCCCAGGAATGAGGAATTATTGCAGCTAAATTGCACTGCCACAAACAAAGTGACTCCAAGAAAACGGCCACCCCCTAGACATGGAGCAGGAGATGCTGTATCTATTATTGGCAACTCCAAGCCTACGGCACACCAAGGCTAGATTGGCCATACACACTGAGGAGCCCTAACATATTGTTGGGACCACCATAACTCCAGTTACCCATGGGCAACAGACAGTCCGACTTCCTCAATAGAGGTGCAAGGCCCAGTCTTTTGGGAAAGGACTGGCGACAGAAAATCTGCCCGGATTGGCAATAAATCTTTAAATTGGGTATTAGCAATTTATATAAAGCAATTAGGAATTATCCCAAAGTGTTCAAAGGCGGCCTTAGGGCCAAAATCCACATGGACCCAGAGGCCCAACCTAAATACCTCAAAGCACGATCAGTCCTTATATGCCAAAATGGATGTCAAATTGGAATGTCTAGAGAAACTTGGCATTGTTTGCCAAGTACAATTTGCTGAATGGGCCACGCTAATAGTCCCAGTTTTAAAAACAGACAATTTGGTCCATTTCTGTGGGGATTATACACTGACAGTCAACAGAGCCTCCCATTCAGACAAATACTCTATGCCACATATAAGGACTTGTATCTTCCTTTCCAGTCTGGCTTCCAGACTCATTACAATTTCCAAGTCAGGATGCTGTATGGCTTGGAAAGGGTCTTTCAGGAGTGGTGTTCCTATATGCCTACTGTCCTCATCCTTCTAGATGTTAGTGGTTGTGGGTTTGGAAGGTGCTAAGGAGCCTTGGTGCGTTCCTGCAATGCATCTTGTAGATGGTATACACTGCTGAGTGTTGGTGCTGGAGTGAATGTTTGATCAGGTGCCAATCAAATTGGCTGTTTTGTCCCAGATGACGTCAAGCTTTTCCACTTTCTTGGTTTTGCATTCATCCAGGCAAGGGGAGAGTATTCTATCACACTCCTTGTGCCTTGCAGATTGTGGACAGGCAATGTGGTGCGAGGAAGTGAGCTAATTGCCCCTCAATTCCTAAGCTTTGACCTGCTCTGGTGGCCATGGTATTTATACATCTGGTCCGGTTCAATCTGGCACCAATGGTACCCTCTCCCCCCCCCCCCCCCCCCCCTTAAGAAAGCAGACAGTAAAATATTCAGCAATGATAATGTGATTGAATGGCAAAGGACAATGGTTAGATTCTCTATTCTTGGTCACCATCTGGCACTTGAGTGCATAAATGTTATTTGTCACTTTTTTTAGAGGTGACAAAGATGATTAATGAGGGAAGTGCCATGGATGTAGCATGTATGGACTTTAGAAAGGCATTTGACAAGGTCCTACATGGCAGACTGGTACAAATACTAAAATCACATGGGATTCAAGGTGGGCTGCCTTGGATGGATACAGAACTAGCTTGGTTAGAGAAGGTGCGACAGGGCAGAGTCGCTGAGCAGAGACTGACAGCCAAGTTCTGCACACCTGAGGACAGCCTCAACCGGGATCTTGGGTTCATGTCACACTATCTGTAACCCGCATGACTTGTCTGGGCTTGCAAAATCTCACTAACTGTCCTGTCTGGAGACAATACACATCTCTTTAACCTGTGCTTAAAGCTCTCTCCATTCACATTGTCTGTACTTTTAAGACTTGATTAGCTGTAAAGACTCGCATTCCAATCATTATTCATGTAAATTGAGTTTGCCTCTTTATATGCCCTGTTTATGATCAGAACTCCTACTCACCTGACGAAGGAGCAGAGCTCCAAACGCTAGTGGTGTTTGCTACCAAATAAACTTGAACTTTAACCTGATGCTGTGAGCCTTCTTACTTGGTTAGAAAAAACAGAGAAGTGGCGGAAGAGTGTTTTTCAAAATGGAAATCTGTAGCTAGTGGTGTTCCACATGGAACAATGCTGGGGCCAGCTGTTTGTCATGTATATAAATGATCTGGAAGAAAATGTAGGTCTCTGGTAAGTTTGTGGATGACATGAAGATTGGTGAAGTTGCTGATAGTGCCGGGAATTGTCAAAGGATATAACAGGATACAGATAGATTCGAGACTTGGGCACAGTTAAAGTTTATTAATTAGTCACAAGTAAGGCTTACATTAACACTGCAATGAAGTTACTGTGAAATTCCCCTCGTCGCCACAATCCAGTGCCTGTTCAGGTCAATGCACCTAACCAGCATGCCTTTCAGAATGTGGAGAAAACCAGAGCACCTAGAGGAAGCCCAAGTAGACATGGGGAGAACATGCAAATGCCAAACAGACAGTGATCCAAGCCAGGAATACAGCCTGGGTTCCTGGCACTGTGAAGCAGCAGTGTTAACCACTATGCTATACTGTGCCACCCATATACTGTGCCGCACAGAAAAAGCAGATGGAGTTTAATCCGGCCACATGTTGCATTTTGGAGGTTCAAATTTAGGTGTAAATTATAGTATAAATGGCAGAACCCTTTGGAACATTGACATACAGAGGGATCAGGACGTGCAGGTCCACAGTTCCCTAAAAGTGGCAATACAGGTGGCCAAGGTGATTAAGAAAGCATTTGGCACAACTGCCTTCATCAGCCAGGGCATTGAGTATAAGAGTTGAGAAATTATAATGCAGCTATACAAAACCTTGGTTAGACCGTATTTGGAGTTTTGCATTCAGTTCTAGTCACCACTATATCAGAAGGACGTGGAAGGTTGGAGCAAGCGCAAAGAAGGTTCATCAGGATATTTCTGAAACGAGTGGGGTGTCAATCTTTTATAACTGCAAAGGCGATTATTATAGTAGAAAATTCATGCTAGCATTTTGCTTAAGTTTTCCCTTACTTTAGGTGAAACTGATCAAATACCCAAACATTGAGAGCTATTCGATAAATTCTAAATGATATGTTGTAAACCTTGTGTAGTAGGTGTGATCACATTCAAAATACATTCTCTTAGCTTTTAAGGTATACAGAATTATCTTCCTAAAATGTGTCAACTACAGCTCAGCATTGATGTTCTTGCCTCTGAGTTAGAAAGTTGTGGGTTCAAGCCCTATGCGGGCTGACACTTCAGTCAGGTGTCAACGGTCTTGGCCGAGGAGAGGTTAAATAAACTAGGATTGTTTTCATTGGAAAAACAGGGGTTATGGGGAGACCTGATAGAAATCTACAAAATTTTGAGAAACATAGACAGGGTGAATAGGAAGAGGTTTTTTCCCAGGGTGGAAGTATCAACGGCAAGGAGCCACAAGTTCAAGGTGAGAGGGGGAAAGTTTAAGGGAGATGTGCGGGGGAAGCTTTTCATGCAGAAAGTGGTGGGTACCTGCAAAGCGCTGCCAGAGGTGGTGGAAGCAAGCACATTAGCAAAATTTAAGAGGCATCTGAATGGGTACATGAATAGGGAGGGAATAGAAGGATACAGACCTAGAGAGAGCAGAAAGTTTTTTTTTAGTTTGGTTAGGGCATCGTGATCGGCACAGGCTTGGAGGGTGGAAGGGCCTGTTCCTGTGCTGCACCTTTCTTTGTTCTTTGTCATCCCAAGCCTGACACAAGGCTTGCTGGTTTTGCTGCATTTGGACATGGACTGCTTCAATATCTGAGGAGTCACAATGCTGAACACTGCACAATCACCAGCGAACGTACCCACTTTTGACCGTATGATGGAAGGAAGGTCATCAACGAAGCAGCTGAAGATGGTTGGGCTGAGGACACTACCCTCAGGAACTCCTGCAGTTCTGAAGCTGAGACGATTGATCTCCAACAAGCACAGGCATCTTCTTTTGTGCTGGGTGGGACTCTAAACAGTGAAGAGTCAATCTCCCCACATCCAATTTCCAGTGACTTCAGTTTGCTAGGGTTCTTGATTGTACACTGTCAATCCGTCACTTTGATATAAAGGGCAGTAACTCTCACCTCATCTCTGAGTTCAGCTCTTTTGTCCAGGTTTGAAACAAGGCTCAGTACTGCACTGAAGTGTCAGCCTGCATAGGTCTTGAACCCACAACTTTCTGACTCAAAGGCAAGAACATTAGTGCTGAGCTGTAGTTGACACATTTTAGGAAGATAATTCTGCATATCTTAAAAGCTAAGATAATGTATTTTAAAAGTGATCACAACCACTACACAAGGTTTACAACATATCATTTAGAATTTATTGAATAGCTCTCAACGTTTGGGTACTTGATCAGTTTCACCGAAAGAGAAAACCTAAACAAAATGCTGGCATGAATTTTCTACTACAATATTCACCTTTGCAGCTATAAAAGATTGACATCCCACTCGCTTCAGAAACATTTAGTGCTTCATTAAACAGCATCCATTAAATTAATTACATCCTCGATGGAACTCACAACCATCAAATAAATTTGACAAGTATTACGAATGCAAGGTTTGATCAGCTGGCCATGCTTTAAACTGTTTCCTTAATTTCAAGCAAATGGTGTAATAAAGAGCAAGATGTGTTCTGCTGCCTTTGTCAAATGCCAGGTTTAACACCTAAACACAAAGGGAGAGATTGATGCTTATGCTACTGCAGGCCTAATTGCTAAGAGAGGAGCGCACGAGAAAGAGCATGAAGCTGCTGTAGCCAGAGGGGAGAGGGCTGTTTTTGTTATTAGCTGCAAGACAGAATGTGGGTGGGAAGTCACTTCCTGGTTGAAGATATCGAAAGATGGGCACTTAAGTATTCTGAAAGATTTCTCCTGGTGTGGGCGGAGGTAGAATCATCAGACTGAGCCAAGATGCTGTAGATTGGTTCAGGAATTTGCAGAAGACCGAGGGAAAAGATCTTTGATGCTATGACTCAATAAAACAGAACTAAATTACTGGAACCTGGGAGTAACTTTGGATTGATTTGATTTGTTGTTGTCACATGTACTAACATAGTGAAAAGCATTATTTCTTGCTCGCTATACAAAACATACCATTCATAGAGAAGGAAACAAGAGAACACAGTGTTACAGTCATAGCTAGGGTGTAGAGAAAGATCACCTTAATGCAACTTAGGTCCATTTAAAAGTCTGATGGGAGCAGAAAAGAAGCTGTTTTGAGTTGGTGGGTACATGACCTCAGGCTTTTGTATCTTTTCCCCGACGGAAGAATACAGAAGAGAATGTCTGGGCTGTGTAGGATCCTTATTTATGTTGACTGCTTTGCTGAGGCAGTGGAAAGTGTAGACAGAGTCAATGGATGGACGGCTGGTTTGCATGATGGACTGGGCTACATTCATGACCTTTTGTAGTTCCTTGTGGTCTTGGGCAGAGCAGGAACCATACCAAGCCATAATACAAGCAGAAAGAATGCATCTGTAAAAGTTGGTGAGAATCATAGTTGACATGCCAAATTTCCTTAGTATTCTGAAAAAGTAGTCAAAGATGGGCTTTCTTAACTATAGTGTTGGCATGGGGGGACCAGGAGAGGTTGTTGGTGATCTGGACACCTAAAAACTTGAAGCTCTCAACCCTTTCTATTTTGTCCCTGTTCTCCTCTACACTTCCTGAAGTCGATGACAATCTCCTTTGTTTTGCTGATATTGAGGGAGAGGTTACTGTCGACGCATCAGTTCACCAGATTCTCCATCTCATTCCTATACTCTACCTTGTCATTGTTTGAGATCTGACCCACTATGGTGGTGTCGTCAGCAAACTTGAAAATCGAGCTGGAAGGGAAAATTTGACCACACAGTCACAGGTGTATAAGGAGTATAAGGACTGTTTCTTGTAAAGACTGCAATCTGCAGAGAATATATAGACACATATATACGTGGCACGTAGTTATCAGTCATAGAATCCTGCAGTGCAGGAGACCATTTGGCCCATCGAATCTGCACCTACTACAATCCCACCAAACCCTATCCCCATAACACCATGCATTTACCCTAACTAGTCCCACTGACACCAAGGGGCAATTTAGCATAGCCAATCTACCTAACCTGCACATCTTTGGACTGTGGGAGGAAACTCGAGCACCTGGAGGAAACCCATCAGACAGAAGAATGTGCAAACTCCACATAGTGACCCAAGCCAGGAATTGAACTCGGGTCCCTGGCGCTGCGAGGCAGCAGTGCTAACCACTGTGCTGCCCCATTTTAAGACATAACCTTTCTGTAGTTTTTAGTATTAGTTGCCTACTGAACAATGTTTAGTGCATTTGTTACATTAAATGTCTTAAAATTTGAAATCTTGTGATGTAATTCCTTTAAACTGATCATTGGGAATTCAAATTTATTAAAAGCTATTCTTGCGGGGATCATAACACAAGTGAATTTTGGATACTGAGGACAAAATATACAATTTGATTAAATATGAGATGGTAGCATAGTGGTAATGTTACTGGACTGGTAAACAGATTTGCAATCCTAAGATGAAGACACTTCAGCTCACAATCTTAACTGATTGGTTCTTTTAGATTCCCCAGCCAGGAGAAACAACTTCACAATATCTACCATATCAAGCTCCTTCAGAATCTTCTGTGTTTCAATGAGACCACTTCTCATTCTTTTAAACTCTAGAATACAGGACAATTTACTCAGCCTCTCATCATAGGCCAACCAGCTTATCACCGATGTAATGAATCTTCTCTATACCACCTCTAGGCAAATATACCCTTTCTTAAATAATGCCTGGAAATCAAAACAGCAGTGCTCCAAATGTGGCTTCATGAAAACCCTGTGCAATTGCAGCGAGATTTCTTATTCTTGTGTGACAATCTCCTTGCATTAAAGGCTAACATGTTGTTGGAATATATGTGTAGTTTGGTACGTCTCAAAGAGGTTCTTATTCTGGTATAGTTTAACAGCAAGTATTTGTTGTCTACTCAGAACCACAAGTCTAAGCTAGGAGCTGTTTACCTCTACACATGTCTACGTCTATATAAGATTACCCTCTAGGATCTGGTCATGAGCTCTTGTACATTCCCGTACAAGGGAAGTACTGTACCCAGTCCCCCTATGTGAGACTATTATATTCAATATGCTATTTGACTTCCTAAAAGGTGGCACAATTAAGGACGTAAGAGAAGAACTGAGTGGGATAGCAGATCCAGTTGTCATGGTCCACGCAACCACCAATAACAGGTGGAACTAGGAATGGTCATTTCGTGAAAGAGCTTGAAGAGTTAGGATCCAAATTGAAATGCAGAATCTCACGTAATAAGCCCTGGAAATTGCAAACTGGAAAAGAGAAAACCAGTCAGCTGATAAAATGTGTAGCTAAAAGTGTATTTTAGAAGGAGTTTAATGAATGGGGCAATGGTACCAATTTTGAAAAATGAAGGTATTGTTAAGACAGGATCTACTTAGACTTGGCAGAAACCAATGTCCCGGTGAAACAAATAATTAAGATTCAGGGAGAATTCTAGCAACAGCAAGTTTTAGTTTCCTCGGGCAACTTATCAAGGAACCAACATAATGAAAAATTACTTATAAAATCATAGAATTCTACAATGCAGAAGGGGGCCATTCGGCCCATTGAGTCTGCATGCACTAACCACAATCCCACCCAGCCCTATCCCCATACCCCATGGCAATTACCCTAGGGAATCTTCTTGACAGTAAGGGGCAATTTAGCACGGCCAACCCACCTACCCTGCACATCTTTGAATCGTGGAAGGAAACCCACGCAGACACAAAGAGCATGTGCAAAATCCACACAGACAGTCACCCAAGCCGGGAATCGAACCTGGGTCCCTGGCGCTGTGAAGTAGCAGTGCTAACCACTGTGCCATCTGTGCATTCATATGGTGCCTTTCAAGACCTCAGAATGCTAATCATGCTCTCCAACCAAGAAGGTACTTTTGAAGTAAAGTAGGAAACAGTCTATTATGCACAGCTAGCTCCCACAAAAAGCACTGTGGTAGTGAGCAGATAATCATTACAAAAAAATGGATCAAGGGAATTAATATTGGCCAGGGCACAAAATAACCTCTTTGGAATAGAAACATGGAATCTTTCACATCCACCTGAGGGTGCAGACAGGCCTTTCATCTTAAAGAAAGCACTTCAAGCAGTGCAGTATTCCCTCAGTATCACACCAGAACATCAGGCTTGACTTTTGTGGAGTGGGGGTTGAGCCAACAACTTTCCAACTCGAGCAAATATGCTAGCAACTGAGCTACAGTTGATGCAGATATTGGCATTGTTCAATGAGAATGAGCTCATTGATAACTTCCTAGTAAAGGAGCCTCAGGGAGGAATGACCTTAGAAGTTAGCTAAGTCCAAAA
The DNA here is from genome assembly GCF_965287045.1 of Carcharhinus amblyrhynchos. NCBI lineage: Eukaryota > Metazoa > Chordata > Chondrichthyes > Carcharhiniformes > Carcharhinidae > Carcharhinus > Carcharhinus amblyrhynchos. The sequence continues at coordinate 78,671,043 of NC_137331.1, read as the reverse complement.
TGATAGCTAAATCTGAATGAAACAAAATATGTAGATATCAGAGACCAGCAAAAATGTATGGTTAAATTAGTATCCTGAAAACTGATGCCATTCCATCCATCCCTTTCATACCATATCCATCCACTTTATAATCCCAAGCCCATCATCCTATACCAACCCCACCCAACACATCACATCACCACCCCCACCACCTATTCCAATCTCCCACATTTTTGCCCTCTGCACCCACTACTCACTCCAACCAATCCCTCTAGTCAGGGTAACTTTGCTGTTGAACTTCTCTTACCTTTCAGTTGCAAAACAGTGGCAGTAATATTTATATTTTTATTGCAACAGTACTTCTTTAAATCTCCAACCATGCCATTCCATCCTCTTTATGCTATTCTTCTCAAGCCATTTTGAACCCTTTCCCTTTGTCCCTCTCAATCCAGCCCTTCTTCCCATGTCATCCTAGCCCAATTCATACCTCCAATGAACTCTTCCCTCACCACGCGTCCCCCCCGCCAAGTATTGAAGATAAATCATAATTCGCAATTCACAAACGTACATTCCCTAAGGAATAGAAATCCTCAAGAATTCGACCTGAGAAATTAAAGGTAGTCTAAGGCAATGTGAAAAGGCTTATAATACTTCAAGAATAGGAGACTGAGGATTAGAAGGATGATCAAGAAACTGAACACAGAATGAGGGCAAACTAGCAAATTACTTAGATACGATATTAGCAAGAATAAACATGGGTCCGTTAGAAGCAACACAGAAAAACATATGTGGGAAAATAAGGAAATAGCAGACAATGGAAGGGTACTTCACAGTACAAAGCAAAAAACGTCCAGAAAGTGAACAGAAGCAAGGATCTAATGAGAACATAAATTAGTAGCACAGAAATTAATGAAAAGCTGCTCAATCCCTTAAAACTGGTGACCTACATTCTAGGATTTTAAAGGGGGTGGCTACAGAAATACACAATGTGCTGAGCAAAATGGGTTAGATTTTCCAGTGTTCTCTAAATTTTTGTAATAGTTACCACAGATTGGAAGGTAGGAAATGTAACCCCACAATTCATGAAAAGAATGGGGAGAAAAAACCCAGTCTGCAGGTGCAGCAGGTGATCAAGAAGGCAAATGGAATGTTGGCCTTTATAGCGAGGGGGATAGAATATAAAAGTAGGGAGGTCTTGCTGCAACTGTACAGGGTACTAGTGAGGCCGCAGCTGGAGTATTGTGTGCAGTTTTGGTCACCACACTTGCAGAAGGATATATTGGCTTTAGAGGGAGTGCAAAGGAGGTTCACTAGGCTGATACCGGAGATGAGGGGGTTGGACTATGAAGAGAGATTGAATAGACTGGGTCTGTACTCGTTGGAGTTTAGAAGGATGAGGGGGATCTTATAGAGACGTATAAGGTAATGAAGGGGATGGATAGGGTAGAGGTAGAGAGACTCTTCCCGCTTAGAAAGGATAGCAGGACGAGAGGGCACAGCCTCAAGGTAAGTGGGGGTGGGGTGGGGGGAGACAGTTTAGATCGGAGTTGAGGAGGAACTTCTTCACTCAAAGGGTGGTGAATCTCTGGAATTCTCTGCTCGTTGAAGTGGTGGAGGCTACCTCGCTAAATATATTTAAGTCACGGGTAGATAGGTTTTTGATAGACAAGGGAATTAAGGGTTATGGGGAGAGAGTGGGAAAGTGGAACTGATCCACTTCAGGTCAGCCATGATTTTACTGAATGGCGGGGCAGGCTCGAAGGACTAGATGGCCTACTCCTGCTCCTATTTCTTATGTTCTTAGAAAACAGTAAGCCAAGGGCTACTTAATCTAACAGCTGTAGATTCTGTTACTAGAATGCTAGAATCAGTAGCAAGGCAATTAGAAAAATTACATGAATTATATTTATGAAAGGAAAATAATGATTGGTAAATTTGTTAAACACTTTTTGAACCTGTAATTAGTAGGGTAGGTTAGGGTAAGGGGAGCTAGTGGCTGTAGTGCTATGAAGATTTTCAAAAACATTTAGTAAGGTGGCTCCCATGAGGCTAGTATACAAAATTAGAGCTCACAGGATTTGGAATTATGGGTTGAGAATTGGTTATCAGAATACAGGAGTAAACAGGTCATTTTCAGATTGGCAAGCCGCAGCTAACAGGGGCACTGCAAGAATCAGTAGGTGGGCCTCAAACATTTTCGATCTGTTAATGCCTTAGATGAGGGAACTGAGTATACATATCCAAGTTTGCTGAAATCGCAAAACTAGTGGGAAATTATGCTGTGAGGACGCAGTAACCACAAAGGGATAAAGTGAAGTAGGTGGTCAAGCACATGGCAGGTGATATGTTGCAGACAAATGTAAAGTTGTACACTTCAATAGAAAAATAGCTGAACAAATTTAAAAAAAAACAGGTTATGGGGGCGAGGGGTGTTATTTGATACAAGCCAAGTAACAGCTGTATTTTCCTGTGCTCTGGTACCATTTTAAAATGTTTTAAAATTCTTACACACAACCCATGATTATCTGATCCTGATGTGCATAATCTGTGCAACCGGAGGAAATGACAAGAAAATTTGACCAGGGTAGGGCAGTGTGGATGTTATATACATGGACTTTAATAAAGCCTTCGATAAGGTTCCTCATGGCAGGCTGATACAAAACTGAAGTCATATGGGATTCAAGGTGGGCCAGAAGGATGGATAAAAAACTGACTTGGACATAGAAAGCAGAGAGTAGCAGCATTAAGATACTTTTCTAAATGAAGGTCTGTGACAAGCAGTGTTCCACAAGGACCAGTGCTGAATTGGAGGAAAATATAGGTAGTCTAATTAATAAATTTGCAGATGATACAAAAATTAGGGGAGTAGCAGATAGTGAAGATTGTCAGAGGATACAGGAGGATATAAATTGGCTGGAAGGTGGCAGATGGAACTTAACCCAGACAAATGTGAGGTGATGCGATTTAGAAGTATACTGCAGAAGGAAAGTATATAGTAAATGGTACAGCCCTTAGAAATATTAGCATACACAGGGATCTAGGCATGCAGATCCACAGTTTCTTGAAGGTGGCAACTTAGGTGGACAAGGTGGTCAAGAAGGCATAAGGCCTGCTGGCCTTCACTGATTGGGGCATTGAGTACAAGAATTGGAAAATCATGTTGCAACTGTATTAGTCTTTGGTTAGGAGTATTGTATACAATTCTGGTTGCCACACTACTGGAAGGCCGTTGATGTATTGGAAAAGGTGCAGAAGAGATTTACCAGGACGTTGTTTGGTTTGGGGGATATGGACTATGAAGAAAGATTGAACACACTTGGATTGTTTTCATTGGAGATTGAGAGGAGGCCTAATGGAGGTTTACAAGATTATGACAGTCTTGGATAGTCAGAGACACTTTTCCAGGGTCGAAGGGTCAATTACCCGGGGACATAGGTTGGAAATGAGAGGTGGAAAGTTTAAAAGAGAGATAAGGAGCAAATTTTTCACACAGGGTGGTGAATGCCTGAAACACGTTGCCAGAGATGGTGGTGGAAGCAGATTTTATAACAAATTCAAGAGGCATCTGGATAGATGCACACATAGGCAGGGAATAGAGGGATATGGACCACGTGGATTAAAGAGGCACCTGTGTCCTCACAGACTTGGTGGGCCAAAGGACCTGTTCCTGTGCTGTACTGTTCTTTGTTCAGTAAATTGAAGGAGATAGTCTTCGACTTCAGAAAGCAGAGTGGAGGACATGCCCCTGTCTATATCAACAGGGATGAAGTGGAAATGGTTGAGTTAAGTTTTCTAGGTGTTCAGGTCACCAACAACCTGCCCTGGTCCCTCCACACTGACACTATAAATAAGACAGCCCCCACAATGCTTCTACTTTCTCAAAAGGCTAAGGAAATTTGGCACATCTGATACGACTCTCACCTATTTTTGCAGATGCATCTTAGAAAGCATCCTTTCCTGACGTACCTCAGCTTGGTATGGCTCTTGCTCTGACCATGACCGCAAGACACTACAAAGGGTTAGAATAGAATCCATATAGTACAGAAGGAAGCCATACGGCCCATCAAGTCTGTACTAACTACAATCCCATCCAGGCCCTATTCCCATAACCCCACACTTTTCCCTAGTAATCCCCTTCATCGATTTAACATGGCCAATCAACCTAACCTGCACACCTTTGGACTGTGGGAGGATACTGGAGCACACGGAGGAAACCCACACTGACAAGGGAAGAACGTGCAAACTCCACACAGTTACCCGAGTGTGGAATTGAACCCAGGTCCCTGACACTGTGAGGCAGCAGCGCTAACCACTGTGCCAAAGCATAGCCTAGTCCATTACACAAACCAACCTGTCATGCATTGAATCCATCCCGTGGAAGAGATTATTGTACAAGGTTAAAGTGCATAAGATTGGGAGAAGTGTACTGAGATGGATACAAAACTGGTTGGCAGAGAGGAAACAAAGAGCAGGAATTAATGAGCCCTTTTCAAATTGGGAGTAACTCGTCGGGTGCCACAAGGATTGGTGCTGGGACCCCAGATATTCACAATATACGTTAATGATTTGGATGAGGGAACAAAATGTAACATCTCAAGTTTGCAGATGATACAAAGTTGGGTGGGAGGGTGAACTGTGACAAGGATGCAGAGGTTCTTTAGCGTGATCTGGACAGATTGGGTGAGTGGGCAAATCAATATTCACTTTGGAAGCAAAAACAAGGCAGCTTATTTCTACCTGAATGGCTGTAAATTGGGAGAGGGGTGTGTGCAGTGGGATCTGGGTGTCCTTGTGCACCAGTCGCTGAAAGTAAGCATGCAGGTGCAGCAGGTGGTAAAGCCAAATGGTATGTTGGCTTTCATTGCAAGAGGCTTCGAGTACAGGAGCAGGGATGTAATTATATAGAGCCTTGGTGAGCACACCTAGAATATTGTGCAATTTTGGTCTCCTTTTCTGAGGAAGGATGTTCTTGCTCTCGAGAGAGTGCAGCAAACGTTCACCAGGCTTATTCTGGGGGTGGTGGGACTGATAAATGAAGAGTGATTGACTAGGTTAGGATTGCTTTTGCTGGAGCTCAAGCAAATGAAGGGAATCTCAGATTTATAAAATTCTAACAGGACTAGACAGGATAGATGCAGGGAGGATGTTCCTGATGATGGGTGAGTTCAGAATCAGGGCAACAGTCTGAGGATTTGGGTAGACCATTTAGGATGGAGGTGAGGAGACATTTCTTCACCCAAAGAGCCGTGAGCCTGTGGAATTCATTACCACAGAAAGTAGTTGATTTCAAAACATTGAACGTATTCAAGTAGTGGTTAGATATAGTACTTGGGACGAATGGGATCAACAGTTATGGGGAGAAAGCAGGATTGAGCTACTGAGTTGGACGATCAGCCATGAACACAATGAATGGCGGAACAGGCTCGAAGGGCCAAGTGGCCTCCTCCTGCTCCTATCTTTGATGTTTCTATCTACATTCCCCTTGCCTTGGAAAAGCAGCCAGCATAATCAAAGGCCCTACACATCCAAGACATACTACCTTCAACCGTCTTCCATCGCAGAAAGATACAAAGGTCTGAAATAGCATACCAACTGACTCAACAACAGTTTCTTCCTTGCTGCCATCAGACTTTTGAATGGACCCAACATATATTAAGCTGATCTTTCTATCCACCCTAGCTATGACTGTGACACTATATTCTGTACCCCCTCCTTTCCTTGTCTCCTTCTTTTCTTCATGTATTCTATGAAAAATATGTTTTATCTGTATAGCGTGCAAGAAACAATATTTTTCACTGGATCCCAATAGATCTGACAATTAAAAAAATCAAATCGTGGGTGGGGAAAATTCCTTTTTCAAACTACTGGGGTTGCATTTTTCTTTTATGCTTTGGTTCTTATGGGACTGAGGAACCCTTGCTTGTTTCCTAAGAAAGTACCAAACAAATCACATATCTTGGAAAAGACATTTTTTCTCTCTATTTTTACGTTTCTGGTGTTGCGGTCAGGAATTGTGTTATGCCTGGCCATTGCTGACTAACCCTTGAATACTTAGCCTTGCTAGGTTGGTTTTCTATTTAGATTTGGCAGCATGGGCAGTGATGGCAGTTATTTGATTATTTGGCCCATGGAATATACAGTGGGCACATTATTCAGTTGTTGGGATTTCTCTGATGAGGGGTAATAGGTTTAATTGTGTTGATCATAGTGTCTAGTGGGTGCTCTTGGGGTACCTAGAGAGGGATAGTTGGCATGCTAGAGTGATGGGAGTATTCTTGCTTTGCTGGCCCTTATTCTGTTTTGTACAGCAGGTCAGTGCAGCAGTGGTTGTGTTCATCTGGGTCAGGTGGAAGGAGAGCAGGTTGGTCTCTCCCAAGGCTCCCCCTTCTGAGGGCTTCTGGGCAGCTCTTCTTTAGAGGCTTGATTCTCCTGGGGGTGTGGTCCCCTGTTAATTGTGAGCCTCAGTGAAAGTCTAGATCAGGTGATTCAGCATTGTTAGAATCTTTTTGGTTGGAGATTAGGGTAGTTGGATGAGTGGGTCACCTCTTCCAAGTGGTCTAAGTGATATCCTTCTTGTGAAAGTGGGGCCACAGGACAGTGTAGTTACCATCAATAAGGAGAAGGTTCTGGGGGAACTGAAAAGTCTGAACGTGAATACATCACCTGGACCAGGATGGACCACACTACCAGAGTTCTAAAAGAGATAGCTGAGGAAATTGTGGAGGCATCGGTGGTGATCTTTCAAGAACCACTGGAGGCAGGGAGGATTCCAGAGGACTGGAAAGTAGCTAATGTAATCGCTGTTTAAGAAGGGAAGGAGGCAGCAGATGGGAAATGATAGGCCGGTTAGCCTGACTTCAGTCATTGGCAAGATTTTAAATGAGATTGCGGAGTACTTGAAAGTGCATGATAAAACAGGACTGAGTCAGCATGGCTTCATTAAGGGGAGGTCATGTCTGACAATCTGTTGGAGTTCTTTGAGAAGGTAACAAGGAAGTTAGAAAAAGGAGAACCAGCGACATGATTTATTTGGATTTCCAAAAGGCCTGTGACAAGGTACCACATAGGAGATTGTTAAATATGTTAAGACCCCATGGTGTCAAGGATAAAATCTTCACATGGATGGAGGATTGGGTGACTTGGCAGAAGGCAGAAAATGGGGATAAAAGGATCTTTTTCAGGATGGCGGCTGGTGACTAGTGGTGTGCCTCGGGGGTCGTTGGAATGTAGAAGGACGGCGGGGGGGGGGGGGGGGGGGGGGGGGTGGTGTGTGTGTGTGTGTGTGTGTGTGTGGGGATCTTATTGAAACGTACAGGATACTGCGAGGCCTGGATAGAGTGGATGTGGACAGGATGTTTCCACTGGTAGGAAAAACTAGAACCTGATGGGCACAACCTCAGGCCAAAGGGACAATCCTTTAAAACACAGATGTGCAATTTCTTCAGTAAAAAGTCTGACAACACCAGGTTTTAGTCCAACCTATTTATTTGATAATATACTCACAAGCTTTCGGGTTAGCCCCTTCGTCAGGTGAATGGAGAGTTCTGGCCTCAGACAGAGCATATAAAGCACAGACAGTTTAGAGATTACTGATTAGAATGCGAATCCTTACACCTAACCTGCTGTTCAAGACCTGAAGTGGCTGATAATGTGAGTGGAAGGAGCACTGATCACAGTTTAAAGAGATGTGTATTGTCTCCAGACAGTACAGTAAGTGAGGTTTTGCAAACCCAGGCAAGTCACGGGGGTTACAGATTTGCAAAACCTCACTTACTGTACTGTCTGGAAACAATACACATCTCTTTAAACTGTGGTCAGTGCTCCTTCCACTCACATTATCAGCCACTTCAGGTCTTGAACAGCAGGTTAGGTGTAAGGATTCGCATTCTAATCAGTAATCTCTAAACTGTCTGTGCTTTATATGCTCTGTCTGAGGCCAGAACTCTCCATTCACCTGACGAAGGGGCTAACCCGAAAGCTTGTGAGTATATTATCAAATAAATAGGTTGGACTAAAACCTGGTGTTGTCAGACTTTTTACTGTGTTTATGCCAGTCCAACGCCGGCATACCCACATCAATTTCTTCAGCCAGAGAAGGGTGAATCTGTGGATCTCTTTGCCACAGAAGCCTGTGGAGGCCAGGTCACCGAGTGTCTTTAAGCCAGAGATAGATTCTTGATTAACAAGGGGAACAGGGGTTATGGCAAAAAGGCAGGAGAATGGGGATGAGAAAAATATCAGCCATGATTGAATGGCACATCAGACTCGATGGACCGAGGGGTCTAATTCTGCTCCTATGTCTTATGGATGCTGAAAAACTATACCTGGCATTTATTAGACAGACCTGATGGTCCTCTCTTTTTTGGGCTTTTTCTCTTCATCTGCGTCTGAGAAGTGTTGATATCAGCTCCGATTTGATAGTTTACCCCAGTGATTTTCCCTTAATCTTTTTGGGAGAGGAGGGTTTTATTTCACTCTGAGACCTCTTGTTGATGAGTGTCTGGACTATTTTTCTTTTCCTTGATGGTAGCATTTCCCTGGAAGAAACGTTTTCAGTGATGGGGAGTCTGATCAGTTGGCGAGGAGGGGAGTTTGTACTGTTGCAAGCCTAGGTGAGGTATGAGAGTCCTTGGCTCACTGGTTCCTGTACTAATGTTACTATACTATAGCCTGTACTGATGGTGGTACCCTGATGTTCCCCCTTTTTTGGCTTATGCTTTCATTATCTGGAGGTCCTGAGTTGCTGAATTAAGAATTTGTATATTCCCCCATGAGGGATCCCATATATTTTGTAGCCCTATCTACGTTATCCTGTGGAGAAGAGTGAACACCAGGGGTTCAGTTTTGTCCTGTTCTCCCAAGATTCTCCACTCTTTCTGATATCGGTATGAGAGGAGATGCCAGCTACAAACGATTGCAATGTTGGATGATTAGAATAACTTATACGGATATTCACTTGCCTTTTTTGTATGGTAATGTGGAATAATGATTATTCCAGATTGAAACATTTGTTATACTTCACGGCAAATGTAAAATGAAAACTTCCAATAAATTCTACAGCCAATAATAGAAGTGTAATTGCTACTGTAAAGATGAGAAACATTGACAGAGGGACTTGGGTATCCTTACACATGAATCAAAGTTAACATGGAAGTACAGCAAGCTATGAAAAAATATACTATATCATCTTTAAGGATTGGGGTATTAGAATAATACTGCAAGTAAAGAAGCCACCCGAAATGCTTTACACAGTTTTGGTCTCTTAGCCATGGAAAGATAAATTTGTTTTTGAGATAATGCAACAAGAATTTCGAGACTACTTTCTGGGATGAGGAGACTGTCTCACGAGAAGGGAATATATATTCCGCAGAATTTAGAAGAATGAGAGATGATCTTATTAAAAGCTATAAAATTCTTAAGGGGCTTCGGAGCACATTTTAGTAGGTTGTTTCCTCTTACTGGGAGAGTGTCTATAACTGTCTCAGAATTTGTGATGAGGAGAAATTTATTCACTCAAAAGGGTTGTGAATTTTTGAAATTTGTTATTCTAGAGGGTATGAATTCTCATTCCCTTGTATACTTGAGGCAAAGATCAATAAATGAGTACTAAGAGATCAAGGGATATTGGGATAGTGCAGTCGGGTGTAATAAATGCAGAAGATCAGTCATGACCATAGTGATTTAACATGAAAGATTTTTTGATCTTATGTTCTTTTAATCAGGACTAGAGCTTGTGGGGAGAAGCATGGGTGTTTGAAATGGAAGAGATATTTAGCACTAAAAAGGTGAAGAAGATAATCCTTTCTTTGGTTATGTTTCTTTTCTACCAAGACTTAAAATAACTTCACCGCTCCCAATGCGGCCCAACGCAAACTGGAAGAACAGCACTTTTTAGACTTCTGGACTTAACATTGAGTTCAACAACTTCAGAGTATGAAACTCGATGCTCTCCCTCTACTCCATTTCCATTTATTTTATTTTTTATCTTATCAATCTCATTATTTTATATTCTTATTATTTTTACTTGTCATTCTTCCATCATTTCATTTGTCCACTTCTTAAAAATTTACTTTCCATCTCACTCCCTCCCCCACCCCACTAGGGTCATCTGTCACGTCTCAGATTGTCCTGACAGTCTATAACTTTGTTCTGGCATTCACACATTCCGATCTTTTAATGGGTTATTAGCACCATTCTCAGCTTTTACTACCACATTTACATTCCCTTTTTCTTTCTGTCTATGACATTTTTGTCAATTACTCCCCCTCGTCCCTTATAGTATAAATCTCATCCTATTTTGTCTTCAGCTCTGACGGAGTTTCACCCAGACTCGAAATAAGAACATAAGAAATAGGAGCAGGAGTAGGCCAACTAGCCCTTTGAGCCTGCCCGCCATTCAATAAGATCATGGCTGATCTGTCTTGGCTCAGTTCCACATTCCCGCCCTCTCCCCATAACCCTTAATCCCCTCTCTTATCAAAAACCCATCAACCCGCGTCTTAAAAATATTTAGCAAGGTAGCCTCCACCACTTCAACGGGCAGAGAATTCCAGAGATTCACCACCCTTTGAGTGAAGAAGTTCCTCCTCAATTCCGTTCTAAACCGCCCCCCCTTTATCTTGAGGCTGTGCCCCCTAGTCCTACTATCCTTTCTGAGCGGGAAGAGTCTCTCCACCTCTATCCTATCCATCCCATTCATCATCTCATACGTCTCAATGAGATCTCCCCTCATTCTTCTAAACTCTAACGAGTACAAGGTTCCAGCCCAGATGCGACATCCCGGACCCGAGCACCAGGCAGACAACACACCCTTCTCTGCACTTTGTCATTGTGACAAAGGACAGTGTCTATACCCTTCACCCCACTATCCCCAATTACAACTACGTTCCTTATCCCCTTCTCTTTGCCTATGTCCTGCTGCATCACTGTACCGTGTGCAGTCTGCTCACCGACCTCACCACCCTCGTCCTCGTCCAGACTGGAAGCAAGAACCTCAAACCTGTTATGCAGCTTGAGAGTCTGAGGCCTCCTTTCCCCACCCTCCTTCCTCCTCTTAGCAGTTCCCTCTTGTTCCTTAACCTTAGAGTTAGCCAGTCTAGGGGGGGGTGGATGTCTCTTGCACCCCATTGACAATGGCACCCTTTCTCCCCCTGATGAGCCTCAGTGTCTGTAGCTCAGAGGCCAGCTCATCTACCTTGAGCTGGAGCTCCTCCAGCAACCTGCACTTACTGCAGACATGGTCACTGGGGAGGACCCTGGGGTCCACCAGTTCCCACATCATACAGAAACCACACATCACATGCCCCTCCATTATTCACTGTAGTAATGTTGAAAATTTCCACACAAACTCACCTGGCCCTTTTTCTCCCAAGCCCCTTTGATATTAAGCCCTAATTGCTCACTCTACTTCCCTCTCACTCCACTGCAGCCGACGAGGGAGCGCGCTATCTTGGATCTGGTGCTATGTAATGAGGTGGGTAGAATTAGGGAACTTGTGGTGAAGGATCCTCTTGGGGAGAGTGATCATTGTATGGTGGAGTTTCTGGTGCAGATGGAGGAGGAGAAAGTGGGTTCCCGGACTCGCATCCTTTGTTTGAACAGAGGGGAGTACGGTAGGATGAGAGAAGAATTGGCGAAGGTGGGCTGGGGGAGCGCGTTGGAAGGTAGGTCTGCTGAGGAGCAGTGGAGGATCTTTAAGGAGATCTTTCTTGGTGCTCAGCAGAAATTTATTCCGATGGTCAAAAAGGACCGTAGGAGGAGAGGTAATAAGCCGTGGATAACGAAGGAGGTGAAGGAAAGTGTTAAATTAAAAGCGGAGGCGTTTAGAGTAGCTAAGAGTAGTGGGCGAGAAGAGGATTGGGAGAAGTTTAAATGTCAACAGAGATTGACAAAGAAGTTGATAAAGAAGGGTAGGAGAAACTATGAAGCTGGGCTAGCGCTTAATATAAAAAAGGATAGCAAGAGTTTTTATAAATATATAAAAAGGAGGAGGCTGGCTAGGGTGAACGTTGGTCCCTTAGAGGATGAGAAGGGGGACTTAGTGGTAGGGGATGGGGAAATGGCTGAGGTCTTGAATAACTTTTTTGTTTCGGTCTTCACGGAGGAGTACGTGAATAATTTGCCGGATGTTAGAGATGGAAAGGTGGTAGGACTGGAGGGTGTCGATGACATTACTGTTACTAGAGAGGTGGTGCTCGACAGACTGGAGGGGCTGATTGTGGACAAGTCCCCAGGACCGGATGGAATGCATCCGAGGGTCCTGAAAGAAATGGCGGAGGTGATAGTGGAATTATAGGCCTGTTAGTTTAACGTCTGTTGTAGGTAAAATGTTAGAATCCATCATCAAGGAGGAAATAGCGAGGCATCTTGAGGGGAACAGCTTGATAGAGCAGACGCAGCACGGTTTCGTTAAAGGGAAGTCGTGTCTGACAAATTTACTGGAGTTCTATGAGGATGTGTCTAGGGTGGTGGATAGAGGAGAGCCGGTGGATGTGGTCTTTCTTGATTTTCAGAAGGCGTTTGACAAGGTACCTCACAAGAGGTTATTACAGAAGGTAAGGGGGCATGGAGTTGGGGGTAGGGTGTTAGCGTGGATAGAGGACTGCTTGTCAAATAGGAGGCAGAGAGTGGGGGTCAATGGGTGCTATTCGGATTGGCGGTTGGTGACTAGTGGGGTGCCCCAGGGGTCGGTGCTGGGGCCTCAGCTTTTTACCATTTATATAGATGATCTGGAGGAGGGAACCGAGTGTAGGGTGTTGAAATTTGCTGATGACACCAAAATTGGTGGAAAGGCAAATTGTGCGGAGGGTGGGGAGAGTCTACAGAAGGATCTAGATAGGCTGGGTGAATGGGCCAGGAAATGGCAAATGGAATTTAATGTTGGCAAGTGCGAGGTGGTCCACTTTGGTAGGAATAATGGTAGGAAGGATTATTACTTACGTGGAGACAAACTGCAGCAGGCGACGGTGCAGAGGGACCTCGGGGTCCTTGTGCATGAGTCTCAAAAACCCAGCTTGCAGGTGCAGCAGGTGGTCAGGAAGGCGAATGGGATGCTGGGCTTCATAGCGAGGGGGATTGAATATAAAAGTAGGGAGGTCTTGCTGTGGCTGTATAGGGCATTGGTGAGGCCGCAGCTGGAGTACTGTGTGCAGTTTTGGGCGCCGTACTTACGCAAGGATATTTTGGCCTTGGAGGGAGTGCAGAGGAGGTTTACTAGGCTGATGCCGGAGTTGAGGGGGTTGAGCTATGAGGCCGCTGTCTACACCAGGCCTCCTTTTAAACCTGGCGCTGAATTAAAGCTGGCTGGTCCACAACTCCTTTTAACCACTCCCTCAGAATTCTTAAAGCAGTAAATACAACAAAATAAATGCTTTAAACAGTTCTACAAAGAACAAAGTGCTTTAAACTTATTTAAACAACTTTTTAACAGCTCTATTCTCTCTCCACAGAAGTTATCAGACCTGTTGAGATTTTCCAGCATTTCTTGTTTTTATTTCAGATCGCAAAATCGGTGATATTTTGCTTTTAACTTAAAATAACTTGGCTATGAGTAATTTAGAGAAGATTATTGAAATGAAAACATTTAGTCCATGAGCCATTATTCCATTGTAATTTGCAAAATGCTTTTCTTTTCAAACTGTTTAACTTAAACCTGACTCTTAGTTACTGCTGAGAACTTGGCATTTCTTTATCAAAGGTGGGACTCTAAAGGAATACATTTTTTTGGACTGGGACTGGATGGTGGCTAATCTGATGAAAATGTAGCCTGGAGAGGTAAGAGGGGTAAATAGCTTCAGACTACGGGAAAAGGAAGATGGGAAGATTGGTACTGATAGGTATAAGTTCTATCAGAAAAGTGTTAAGGAAGGTAATGTGAGCAAATAAGATTTGCATGAATATGTAAGAATTATATGTTATGAAGTAGATTTGGCTTCCATTCCGGACACCAGTTAACATAGGAAAAATGGCAGAAACAGGCCATTTACTCCACGCTGGTGTTCATGCTCAACTTGAGCCACCTTTCCTTATCTAAATCTATTAGCTATCCCTTCATTTTCTTCTGCCTCATATGTAGTTATTATTGAAAGTCTGAGCCACTCCACATATAATTTACTAGCCTATAAGAATGTTGCACAAATTATAGAACAGTGTACCAATTTACAAGAGGAAGTTAATGACAATTCAAATTTAACCAGCATATAATTAACAAACAAGGCAGCCAACTAAAACAGTTTCTCTCAACCAACATAGAGCCCTCACCTTCATGGTTTCACACTGTTAGAAAACTGGACGATATGAACATGCATTATTAATATGGTCATTTTATGTAAATATAAGTTTGAAAACTAACAGAACAATATCATGGCTCTGCAAATTGTCTCCCCCCCTCAAGTATTCAGTATTCCAAAGATATTCTTTAAGGGCAACAACTTAAAAATTTAAATAAAATTGCTCGATAATTTCCATGCAGTCTCCTTCTGGTACCCTGCATATCTTGCTTTTGTGCAATATATACTGAAATTTTTTTTGAGTTAAACGACAGAATCCCACATTAGGATTGATGACTGACCTGGAGTCCTTAGCATGTGGATGATATTGTAACACATCTTCAAATGTTATTGTGCAGCAATATTGAAACACTGGACATCACTAAGATTTTACAGGATGCCAGTATAATTACAGTCTAACTACAAGCATAATAATTAAGAACACAATCTACTTTGAAAGGTGCTCTTACATCATGCCAACTAGAGCCGAAAGCCTGTCTGATTCAGCTTCAGACAGTTGCCAAGAATGGAAACTAAAGTCAGTGAAGAGTTTGTGGAAAAGACAAAAGACAATGGTTTGAATCTTCCCAATTTTCAGTTTAGCAAAATTTAATTTTGGTGAAATTTAACAAGGCAGGTTGGGATATAGTTCATATGGAACCTGATGAGCTTTTAGATGATATCACGAGGAGTGGTAGAGGAGATCTTTGAGATCCCACCGATAAATGCGGATGGGGGAGAAGAAACCATTACAGATGATCCTCTGGTTATGAACTGATAGATCAGAATGGAACAAAATTGAGCAGTTCCACCGAGCTGGATGACAGAGATATTGGAATAGAATGGTGTCCCCAACTGTGACAAAAGCTGCAAAGATAGGTTAGTTTATCACAAGTCATTGTCAAAAAGGTCATTAGTAATTTTGATATGGGCCATTTCAGTAATACAGTTAGGTGCAAAACCTGATGGGAGGTTTCAAATATGGAACTGTGGAAAAAATGGACACTGATTTGGGAAAAAACAGTGTTCAAAGAAAAGAAAGTTTGGAAATGGGGTGGTGGCTTTCAATGGCAAAGGCACACGGCAGCTGTTTTGAAGAAAGGACAGCAGATTTGAAGCAGGTGGAATGGTACCTGAGGAAAGGGCGCTGTTAACACGGGGCTTTGGTTCAGCGGTCAGTAAATTGGGCAGTATGGATCAAAGCAGCAGTAGGTGGATCCCACTGACAAGTTGAGGTTGAAGATCGAATTCTAGGATCTCAAATTGAATCTGGAGGAAAGCCCTGTGTTCAGAGCCAGGGCAGAAGGAAATATTTATGCAAGTTTGTACCAACCGACATGGGAAAGGGAGGGAAAAGACTGTGGCAATTTCTCTATGCGATAAAGATGTTCACAAATTTCTTGCATTTATTGTGGGAGGAGAGGGTGGAGAGGCAGAGAAGGCGTTTTAAGTTTTGTGGAGATAAGCCAGGGGTTATCTTTGCATTCCTAGACAATCAGAATATTGAACAGTTTTGGCAACAGAAAGCATAATTGAATAAAACTTCAAAACCAAAGTTTGAAATTTGAAACTGTGCTAGAGAAGAACTTAAGGGACTGTTTTCTCCAAGGCACAGAAGAGAATTGGAAGAATATGAGGAAATATGGGTGTAGATAACTGATCAGAGGTTGCCTTGTCAGGTGCAGTTTCAATGGCAATTTCTGATGATATCAAGAGGAAACATACAAGCTCGTTGAAAAATAATTTGATTTAACCATACCTTGCTGCAAAGATTTGAAACAACCCTAAATTTGCCCTTCCATTTTCATCAGTTTTCTGCAGTTGCGGTGTTGGTGACAGCTAGAGGAAAAGGAAATCATTTGTTACAGAAGTAAAATTCAATTAGTTTATTACTAAAACACATGGGTCTATAGAAATCCAAGTAACTCTGGTAGATCACATTATACAACAAAGAAAGAAAGAAAATTACAGCACAGGAACAGGCCTTTTGGCCCTCCAAGACTGCACGATCACACTGTCCATCTGAACTAAAACCCCAAACATCTGGGGACTATAGCACTCTTCTCCCATCCTATTCATGTATTTGTCCAGGCACCCCTTAAAACTCACTACCGTATCTGCTTCCACTACATCCCCCAGAAGCGAGTTCCAGGCACCCACCACCCTCCGTGTAAAATACTTGCCTTGTACATCTTCTTTAAAACTTGTCCCTCGCACCTTAAAGCTATGCCCCCCCAGTATTTGATTCTTTCACCCTGGGAAAAAGCTTCTGACTTTCCACTCTGATTATTACCCCTCAATCTTGTAGACTTTTATCAGGTCACCCCTCAACCTCCACTGTTCCACTGAGAACAAACCAAGTTTCTCCAACGTCTCCACATAGCTTATACCATCCATACCAGGCAACATCCTGGTAAATCTTTTCTGTACCCTCTCCAAAGCCTCCACATCCTACTGGTAGTGAGGCGATGAGAATTGAACCCTATATTCCAAATGCAGCCTAACCAAGGTTCTACAAAGTTGCAACATGACTTGCCAATTTTTGAACTCAATGCCTGGCCCATGAAGGTAAGGATATGCCATATGCCTTCTTGACTACCTTCCCCACCTGCCACTTTGAGACCTGTGTACCACTATGATTTGTGGGCTGCAAATGTTTCTGTTATATAACAATATTGTTAGAAAAATAACATCCTGAAAAATGTATTTCGACAAAATGGGGTAATTCAATCTCTCATCCAAAATAGGGGAGAGGGGAATGAAAGAGGTCTAAAAACAGTATTCACCTTTTAACAAACTTTGGATGTCTCTCTCCCCTCCCCACATTCTGTAGCTGAAGACCGTGTCTAGACCGGTAGTTTTCAACTGGTGCATTGTGAGAAGTGCGCTGCGGCCGTGGGGCAGACTCGAGACTTTATTTTCTTACTTGTGGAAAAAAACTGAACTCCTCCTCTTCCGTGCGTCGGAAGGAGCCTTCCAGCAGATTGCCTGAAGCCATTTATGGCGCATCTTTAGCAGTGCCATTGTCCCTTGCTGCCCATTCTTCTTCACTGTCAATTGTTGAAGGCTCAGCTCCTGCTCCAATGGCACTATTGCAGCTATAGTTATTGCCATGAACCAGTTAACATAAACAACAACTCTTAACCAGGTGGAGCAGAGGGCAAGAAAACAGAGCTAAGAATGGCTTATTGCTCCAGAGCTTCAGACTGCAAAGTCTACATTGCTGATTTGCAGATGCCAAAGGAGAGCCAGAATGAGCTTTCAGCTACTATGGCCCTTTGAGGAATGTGTGGGTAGCACAGAAGCCTCCAGGTTTTGCTTTTGTGGAGATTGAAGACTCCATAGATGCAGAGGATGTTGGGAGTGGGATGGATGCCAAGGTTGTGTGTGGATTGAGGATGCGAGTTGAGCTGTCAAATGGGAATTCATGCAAATCACTCTATGGCTATCATCTGCTCACCACCAGTTTGCCCCCAGTGGCCACTGCTCTCAGCACAGCGAGCATGGTCACCAAGCCTACAATAGTTCCTGTCACAAGTAAAGGCACGGCATCGATTATTATGGTCTAAGTCTTGTTCCCATTCAAGATCCAGATCATGGGGACGTTGTTACATCAAATCCCGAAGCCACAGCCGCAATCCCCAATCCCATTCTCCTTCACATTCAAAGAGAGATTGGCCCTCACTCCAATGAAGTCCAAGGCCAGATCACCAAATCAAAGAATGCCTTCAAAATCTAGATCTTTTTCCATTAAGTGGGAAACTTGTTCCTCCTCAGAAAATTCTTGGAAGATCCCAAGTCCTCGAATAGATGATTGAAATGGAAATGTGAATAGCACAGCAATGGGGCCCTTGTCATCTGACTAACCCAGATGTTTTAGTGCCTTTTTACATACATGCATTTCACAGAAAAGTGTTACTCATGTTCATTTAGCATGAGTAAATATTAAGTTGTAAAACAACTGTCTAGCTTGCTCTGTGGAGCTTCCTCATTAACTGGCAGCATCCAGT
Source organism: Carcharhinus amblyrhynchos (assembly GCF_965287045.1). Classification (NCBI taxonomy): domain Eukaryota; kingdom Metazoa; phylum Chordata; class Chondrichthyes; order Carcharhiniformes; family Carcharhinidae; genus Carcharhinus; species Carcharhinus amblyrhynchos. Next base: position 78,652,787 of record NC_137331.1, on the reverse strand, counting down.
AAAATGCTTGCATTGTCATAAAATGCTTGCATTGTTGTATTAAGCTTTACACCTTTATCAAAGTAGAGACTCTGTTTCAGTGAATTTGTTGCAGTGTGTGCCAGGTTAAAGTCATCAAGATTATATAATCACAAATTTCTAAAACTTCCAAACTGGTTAACTATTTTGTCTCTACAGTTTTTCCTCCCAATAATAAAAATGCATTAACCCACAGTACGAAAAGGCGTAAATGGAATCAAAACAGCACATGCTGAAATAAATTCCACAAAGTGCTCAAAATTATAACTAGATTAGTTTATTCACTGAGACAGTGGAAGAGTCTATGGTTTCAGTGAGGATCCTTTGTCACAGCTGCTCTAACATGCTTTGGTTGTTAACTGCCAAAAACCAGAACAGTCATTGAAATTCACCATGTGAGGCATTTCACATATTTCTGTTGCTAAATCGCCACACAAATACAAATGTTATTTGCAATGAGTAAACTGAATGACAAAAAGCCTTTGAGAAAATTATTTTATAGTTCCTAGTTTTATATTAATGTTGCATGCAATGCACAACTAAAGTTTTCCTATTTACTGAACCTGATAAATGCACTAATCAGTTTGTCATCAAACATGTTTACAAGTCCCAGAAAAGCAAAGTTCTTGTAATATATGAACTGTATTTTGATGCTTGTGTGCAGTGAGGGAAACAACTCTTAACCCATTTATGCACGTCGACATCTGGAATATTGTGCACAATTTTGGTCACCCTATTATAGAAAGAATACAGAAAAGGTTTACTAGGATGCTACCAGGACTTGATGGATTGAGTTGTAAGGAGAGGCTGGATAGACTGGGACTCTTTTCCTCTGGAGTGTAGGAGGCTGAGGGGTGATCTTATAGGGGTCTATAAAATAATGAGGGGCACAAATCAGCTAGATAGTCAATATCTTTTCCTAAAAATGGGGGAGTCTAAAACTAGATGGCATTGTTTTAAGGTGAGAGGGTAGAGATGCAAAAATGGCCAGAGGGGCAATTCTTTTTTGTTTACACAGAGGGTGGTGAGTGTCTGGAATAAGCTGCCAGAGGTAATAATAGAGGTGGGCACAATTTTGTCTTTTAAAAAGCATTTAGATAGTTACATGTGTAGGATGGGGATGGAGGGATATGGGCCAAATGCAGGCAATTGAGATTAGCTTAGGGGTTTTAAAAAAGGGCGGCATGGACAAGTTGGCCCAAAGGGACTGTTTCATGCTGTAAACCTCTACGACTATGTCAGAACATGAAGGACAGCCTGCAATTGTCCTGCTGATTTAAGTATTGAGAGGTTTGGGAGGCAACGAGGTAAACATCCTGGCTGAGGTTTCTAGATACAGAAATAAAAAGATCCACGTGCTGCCTTAACTTTATTTCACTTTACATCCTGACCACAAGTGTGGACCTTGCAATATTTAGTCATGGGCACCAACAGGTCATATTTAGTTTGTGGTGAGCATGCTTGCTTGCTTTCCCTATCAGACTAGTGTGGATTTCAGCAATTTAAAAAAAATTAACAAACTTAACTCAACAGTTTAGATCAATGTCCTAGGCCTATCAGAATCTTCTTCTCGCTCTTCCTTTGGAATGTCACACATTTTGTCCTTTCAATTGAGAGTCATGGTTTGAAATATTTCCTCTTTCTCCCCAACCCTGGCCTTGCTAATTCAATTATTCTTAATTTTAAGACGGGCATTTTAAAAAAAAAATATATAAATATAATTTGAGATTTCTTGCTGGTTATGATACTACTTTTCCAAATCTTTCTTTTTGAATGGTCTGAAACTGCAAGTATCTTTGCAAAACCTACCAAAAAGGTAGCAAGCACAAATGTTCCATCTCCATAGAGACACAACACCAGGTTACCCCACCCCTTTTATGTGATTGGTCACTGTTGGTTCACTATGACATTTGGGGTGTTTATGAGCAATCAATTCAACTGAAAAAACGTCAGTGTACTGTGGAATTATTTGTTAATCATTGAAGCGTGTCATGTTACTGAAAAGGTTGGGAACCACTGGTCAAGACTACCAGTGTACTGACAGGAGGAGAAAGCACAAAGAAGCTAAAGTAGCAGCACACTAACTCCAAATCACATGGGTCCAGAGGCCAGGTGCATTGAAACAATCTTCACCAAATATCCTTGTGAAGGGCAATATGTCAAAATGCAATCTCAGAAACCAACAACACAACTGGTGGTTGTTTCGTCCAACACCAGTAATGCCAACTCCTTAGACCTATCCCTCTGGCAAGAATTCTACCTTTTTAACTTATTTAAATTTTAATCCACTAGCCTTGTCAAAGCTGTTTTGGATTCTAGAGGACACAGCCTCAAAATGGGGGGGGGGGGGGGGGGGGGTGCAGTTTAGATCAGAGTTCAGGAGGAACTTCTTCACTCAAAGGGTGGTGAATCTCTAGAATTCTCTGCTCGTTGAAGTGGTGGAGGCTACCTCGCTAAATATATTCAAGTCACGGATAGATAGGTTTTTTGATAGACAGGGGAATTAAGGGTTATGGGGAGAAAGCGGGAAAGTGGAACTGATCCACTTCAGATCAGCCATGATCTTACTGAATAGTGGGGCAGGCTTGAAGGGCTAGATGGCCTACTCCTGCTCCTATTTCTTATGTTCTTATTCTGTTCCTATCACTGTAAGTTTTTATAAACAATTTTTTTGACCTCTCCTTTTGTTCTGTTAGTGATGCTGAAATCATACCCTTTAATTACTGGCTTAGTTGTGACGGAAATATTTTCACCACAATTAACCTTATTAAGCCCACAAACATCAATCAAATTTTGATTTATCCACCTCTGAGAGAAGCCCTGATTTTCTAGTAACTAAAGCATTCCATTTCAGATATAAGCTTAGCAAATCTCCTCTATATGTTCAACATTTTCCTGCAGTAACAGCCCAGAATTGAAATTTGCTAACCACAGCCTAATTATTAATGGTTACCATTTACTTTTATTGCATTACTACTATGCCTTTACGTATTCTTAACAGCACCTTAGGTGTACCTACATAAGATGGATTTTAACAGTTCTGAAGACCACTCACACCACCTTTTCAGTGGCAATTTGGGATGGGCAATAAATGCTGGCCTTTTCGTGGTTTACATTCCATAAAAGAAAACACAAAACTCAAAATTCCATTTGTTGCTTTTTAAAAATCTTATCAAGTTTAAAAGATTTCTGTTCCAGGGCATCACAAGCCCCCTATAATCTACATTGAGTGGTCCAGTGGTAGTACTGACACCTGGTGGATGCCAATGGTTATATACTCCATTTAAAACAAATTCACAACTGTTCTTTTAGCCAACTTTGTATGTATGTAGCTACATTTCCTCAAATAATTTGGATTTCCACATTAATTTACAAGCAATGCTAAAAGCAAATAGCTAATTTGCATTTTTAGCAAATGCTAAAAATCAAAAAAAATTCACCATTTTTTAAAATATAATCATTTCCTTAGAACACTCAAATTTGTAATTCCTGTAACTCAAATCCATTGCTAGCTATTCTTAATTAGTAAGAAGTCTCACAACACCAGCAAAAGCTACTAGTGCTACCACTAATACTAATGCTACCACATAAACCTGTTGGACTTTAACTTGGTGTTGTGAGACTTACTGTGTTTACCCCAGTCCAATGCCAGCATCTCCACATTATTCTTAACTACGCCATTTTTTCAGAGCATTAATTTTTATGGTCTCTCACTGCTCAGTACACTATCAATGCTATCTTACTCAGCATATCCCCTTCTCTTTTATTTAAAAATATTAGGTGCCGGAGTGTAGCAACTAGGGGATGTTCACAATAACTTCATTAGTGTGAATGTAAACCTACTTGTGACTAATAAATAAATCAATCAGAAGGTTTTATAACAACTTCCTTAACCAAAACATGTGCCTTGTTAATGGAAAAGTCCTAAATCAGAATTGCAAGGCATAATGCAATTAGCAGTGTGGGAGGTATTTAAATTAGTGAAACATGGAAAATACTGTGTCCCTTCATAGCCTTGATTTACCAGCATGCCTTTGAGTGAAGCAATATGAAGAAAGTTGGATCAAAATTCCCTCCCAAACTGCACTGTGGGTGTACTGACATTTACATGGACAGCAGCAGTTCCCCACCATGTAAGAATCTCGGAGTCCTACAGTGCAGAAGGAGGCCCCATTGAGTCTGCACCGACCACAATCCCACCCAGGTCCTATCCTCATAACCCCATCCATTTTCCTTAGCCAGTCCCACTGAAACTAAGGGGTAATTCAACATATCGGCCTCGCAGGTGGAGGAGGTGGTCAAGAAGGCGTATGGTGTACTGGCCTTCATTAATCGAGGGATTGAGTTTAGGAGTCGGGAGGTAATGCTGCAACTTTATAAGACCCTTGTCAGGCCTCATTTAGAGTATTGTGCGCAGTTCTGGTCGCCTCACTATAGGAAAGATGTAGAAGCTATTGAGAGGGTACAGAGGAGATTTACAAGGATGTTGCCTGGACTGGGAGGCATGCCTTATGAAGTTAGGTTGAGGGAGCTGGGACTCTTTTCCCTGGAGAGACGAAGGTTGAGAGGCGACCTGATAGAGGTTTACAAAATGTTGAGAGGAATAGATCGGGTGGACTCTCAGAGGCTATTTCCCCGGGTTGAAATGGTTGCTACGAGAGGACACAGATTTAAGGTGCAAGGAGGGAAGTTCAGAAGTGATGTTAGGGGTAAGTTTTTCACTCAGAGGGTGGTGAGTGAATGGAATCGGCTGCCATCAGTGGTGGTGGAGGCGAACTCGCTGGGGTCTTTTAAAAGACTTCTGGATGAGTATATGGGGTTTAATGGGATTGGGGGTTATAGATAGGTCTGTAGGTTGGTAGGTGTTGATGTGATCGGCGCAACTCGTGGGCCGAAGGGCCTGTTTGTGCTGTAGTGTTCTATGTTCTATATCCAATTCACCTAACCTGTACATCTTTAGACTGTAGGAGGAAACCAGACCACCTGGAGGAAGCCCGCGCAGACATGGAGAGAATGTGCAAACTCCACACAGACAATGACCCAAGCTAGGAACTGAACCCAGGTCCCAAGTGCTGTGAGGTAGCAGTGCTAACCACTGCGCCACCCTGTTCTCAAGAGAAATTTGGGGTGGGCAATAAATGCTGGTCTAGCCAGCAATGCCCATACCCCATGAATGAACAAAAGAAAGATGACTTGAGGATAATAGTTCTTACAGGATTGTGCATTGTTAGTTCAGTTCAATTTAGCTTTGATGCATGGTGGGCGATCATGCTGTCAGCCAACTGCACTCCTAAGTTACTTTATCCACCTAGCATTTTTGAGAAGCTACTGTATTTATTCAATTAACTTAGCTCAATGGAAAAAGTCATTTGAAAGTTACAATTCAGAAATATATTGAAAATTCAAGATATAATGTGGTTGGAGTCTAATATAAATGATTTTTTTCACTTATGGATAAAATTTTTTCTTGTGTTAAATTATTTCCATTCTTAATTTAAAATTGGAACTTGAATCGAAAATAAACATACCACTATTCAAAGCAGCAGTTGGTCACCTGTTTTTAAGAGCTTGACAATATGCAAATACCAGGTGGTCAAAGCATCGCGCTCCATTTTTTTGTTGCATCAAAAGGTCTTGATCTGAGAGCAGTCATTTCATTCCCAAAGCACAAAACAGAAGAAACCAAAGGAATATATGAAAAATAGGACTACATTTCTCAGATTTTGGGGCTGGGTAACTAGATGTCAGGCTTCTATCAGTGCTATCTGTATGCATTATAAAACCCTATTTTTAGGGTAACTATTCTTAGCCTTCACATGCAGGAAAACCTGTCACATTTTCCCTCACCCCACCCCCCCCCCCCACCACCACCACCATATTTGTGTACCAATCATGTTAGTGATACTACAACTTCTAAATTTTGCAGCCAATATGGCATCAGTAAATTCCTTACCTTTAGGCCATTTTCTTTTAGTAGGACAATTTTAATCATAGGTTCAGGAGAAGGATTCCCCCAAGCATCACAAAGCTGGACAACCAAAGGCTTATCAAGAGCCTTACCATTGACAACAGAGAGGGGCTAAACATAAAAAAAATGTTCAGTTAAGGCTCAATGATTCAATGTCAACTTTCAAATAAATTCTACAGAAAATTGAACTGATGGTCAAACTAAATACCTTCAATGTTGTTTGTAATCACCATAGAATCTCCAAAAACAAATCAATGATTCACCATCCAAATATATATAAGGCTATTATATAATTAAAATATGGACTTAAAAGGGTACCTACGAATGCACAATTTGCTGCTAAGCTCTGTACTTGTGAAAAAAAAGGATTCTATGAATAAAAAAATGATTCCATGAATAACCATTGACCTACGAATAATCAATAACCTTGAATCTTCATGGACAAATTTAATCGGATGAGTTCATTGTGTTTTTGTGACAATTTATTATATCTGAGACAGTTTCTTAGAACAATGTGTTGTGAATACAAACAGGGAATAGGCTATTTTGGTTTTGGCAAATGAGGCAGGTTAATTAATGATCCCATAGTAAGTATCCTCTAAGGAAGAGTGATTATAATATAATGACTTTAGATTTAGTCTGAAGGTGAGAAACTTGGGTATATCTAGTTATTTAACTAGTACCATAAACTTACTTAAAGGTAACAAAGGTATGAAGACAGAGTTGACTAAAATAAGCTAGGAAAATAGATTTAAAAGTAACGTGATAGATAATTCAGTCGCAGTCATTTAAGGAGGTATTTCACAATTCCCAAAAATATATTCCATTGAAAAATAAAGATTCTATGGGGAGGATGAACCATCTGTGGCTGAGGAAATGTGAATGGTATCAAATTGAAAAAGGCATACCCTACTGCAAACATCGGTGATAGGCCAGGAAAAATTATAGAAAAAAGCAATGGCTGAGTAAAAACGAGGAAACAAAGAGATTGAAAATAAACTAGTAAGAAATATAAAAATAGACAATAAGAGCTTTTGCAAGTATATAAAAAGAGAACATCCAAAGTAAATGTTGGCCCTTTAGAGGATGAGACAGAGAATTAATGGGAAATAAACAATTGGCAGAGGCAGTGAACAGATATTTTTAATTTACCTTCATTTGTCACTCAAAAACCACAAAGTTAAAATGCAGGTTCAACAAGTAATTAGGAAGACAAACGGAACATTAACTTTTGTTGCCAAGGGGTTAGGGATAAAAATAGAAAAGCCTTATTACAATTGAAAAGAGCATTGGTGAGATCACACCCAGAAAACTGTGCAGTTTTGGTCTTCTTACTTGAGGAAAATAGTTACATTGGATGCAGTTCAGAAATTTAATACCTAAACACAGGAATCTCTACAGACCAGGTACAACAAACACTTAGCAAACACAAAGCATGTAGAAATATTACACATTTTACCTAGTCATAAACATGCTGCTTCCAAGTACAGGGCACAAAGCTTGTCCAATTAAAGCCAGCATATCAAAGCATTTAACTATTTGTGATGGGACAAAATTCCAGCAAGTCATTGCTGAAAAAAGACATGCTGTCAACACCATTTACCTAGCATTCATCACTCACCAGATGAAGGAAAGCTCATGCTACCAAATAAACCTGCCGGACTTTAACCTGGTGTTGTGAGACTTCTTACCTCGCAATAGTAAATTATAATGCATGAGAAAGTGCTGATTGATTGGGAAGTTGATTTTGATCGGTAGAGGCTTGGCCATGGAGAAAGTTGACTAAGCTTTTGTTTTTTTCTTATTCATTCATGGGACATGGGTGTCACTGGCTGGCCAGCATTTACTGTCCATTCCTAGTTGCCCTTGAGAAGATGGTGGTGAGTCGCCTTCTTGAATTGCTGCAGTCCGTGTGCTGCGGGTTGACCCACAATGCCATTAGAGAGGGAATTCCAGGATTTTGACCCAGTGACTGCAAAGGAACGATGATATACTTCCAAGTCAGGATGGTGAGTGGCTTGGAGGGGAACTTACAGCTGGTAGTGTTCCTATGTATCTGTTGCCCATGCCTTCTAGAAGGAAGTGGTCATGGGTTTGGAAGGTGCTGTCTAAGGTTCTATAGTGAATTGCTGCAATGCATCTTGTAGACAGCTGCTACTGAATGTCAGCGGTGGAGAGAATGGATGTTTGTAGATGTGGTGCCAAAGGTTGCTTTGTCCTGGATGGTGTCAAGCTTCAGTGTTGTTGGAGCTGCATCCATCTAGGCGCGTGAGGAGTATTACATCATTCTCCTGACTTGTGCCTTGTAGATGATGGATAGGATTTGGGGAATCAGGTGGTGAGTTACTCACCACAGTATTGCTAGCCTCTGACCTGCTCTTGTAGCTAGTGTGTTTACGTGGCGAGTTCAATTGAGTTTCTGGTCAATGGTAACTCCAAGGGTGTTAATAGTGAGGGATTAAGTGATGGTAACACGTTTGAATATCAAAGAACAATGGTCAGAGTGTCTCTTATTGGTTCTGGTTATTGCCTGGTATTTGTGTGGCACGAATGTTACTTGACATTTGTCAGCCCAAGCCTGGATGTTGTCCAGATCTTGCTGCATTTGAACATGGATTGCCTCACTGAGTCATCGTGAATGGTGCTGAACATCCCCACTTCTGACCTTATAACAGAGGGAAGGTCATTGATGAAGCAGCCAAAGATGGTTGGGCCTAGGACACTATCGTGAGGGACTCCTGAAGAGATGTCCCAAATCTAAGATGACTGACCCTCCACAATCACAACCATTTTCCTATGTACCAGGTATGACTCCAACCATCAGAGAATTTGGTCCCGATATTCACTGATTCCAGTTTTGAAATTGTTTGAGTTCAAATGAGGGAGACTGATTCAATTACTATAAACTGCCTCTACCAGAGTCCACTTGCCAACCAATTAGCACTCTTCTCATGCAGTACAACTTGTGTGCTTCCTTTGCAATTGGCATTCTTGCCAATCTGTCCTGACGAGTGCAAGGCAAACAACTTCAGCAGTAATGTTTCTTTTTGTTTTCCCCAGCAATACTCAAGTCCTACACGGCTAAACGGCTATAATGAATTAAAATATGCAAAATACTGCAGATGTCGCCAGACCTGCTGACTTTCTCCAGCATCTTCTGTTCTTGTTGGCTACAATTACTTGATTGTTACAAGTACTACAAATCTGTCAAACTTAGGTTATTGGATAAACAAAGTTATCTATAATGCAGTTGCTGAAATGAAAACAGCACTCAGGTTCACAGTATTTCTGAGCACTTTAAAAGTGAAATTTACCTGGAAAAAAATTAAAAGTAAACTAACTATTCAAGCTTACCTCTTCTGTATTTCCCCACTCAAGGATGGTAATTTGGGTTGGGGGTCCTGCAGTTAGATGAATTCTTACATAATCCACAAAATCACGCCAAGCAAAACAAAGTTCTTTTTGACCAGTGGCTCCAGGTATAAACTTTATTCCCCGAACAACCACATACTGGCCATTTTCCTTTGAAGACAAGCAATGGTTTGCATTTATAAATCACTTTTGATTTCTATAAGTCTCACACTTCATGTCCAATTAATTATTTTTCAAGTACAGTTACTGCCCACTTAAAATAAAATACTTTTATATACATCTATTAGAGCCAACTCTGTATGAACACAGATGCTGTATTTTTCAAAAGCTTCTCAAAACTACCAAAGAGTTAGTCCATCATCTATAAATAGGCAGCAATTATAAACATGTATTCTGATAAAGTTTAAAACTAAATTAAGTTTTTAATTTTTCAGGATATTTTTATGGTCATCATCTGTACTTTGAAACTCAATTTTCTGTTCAGTCATATGAACTTTAAGTCAATAATAAAACAGGCAAGATTTTTTTCAGTAGCATTTGATAAGGTATTTATTGAGAAAACTGAAGGACAGGGTAATATGATACAAAACTGGCCAAGGACAGAAAACAGAGTGCAGTGATGACACATTTTTCAGACTGACAGATGTGTACAGTGGTATCTTTTAGGGACTATTAGGACTATTGGTCTTAATGTACCTTACTGTTCTGGACTTGAGTATAAAAGGGAATAATTTAAAAATTTATAGCAGACAGAAAAACTTGAAAATGTAGTAAACAATGAGGAAGATAATGACATGCTTCAGAAGAACATAGTATGAAGGTACATGCCAAATGAAATTTAATGAAATAGGAAGTAATATTCTTTGCGAAGAAAAGCAAGGAGGGGCAACACAAACCAAGTAGCACAATTTTAAAAACGGTGTTGGAGCAAAGGCTGGAGAGTTTACATTCATACTGTTATGGACAGGAGGGAGTTCATTTAAACAGCCTTGATTTCTCCTCTCATCAGTCATCTGTAAATAGAAAGGCGTGTTGATTCTGATTGTCCAACCCTCCGGTTTTGGTGTGTTCCCATTTGTATTAATAACGTCAGTTAATTTGAGATAGGGTGAACTTGAAAATTTTTTTTTTGGGGGGGGCGGGAGCGGGAAATCAGGAGGTGGGATAGCTGACATGTATTGGAGGGTGGGATAGTTAGTACCATAGTTAACTCAGGACTTAGAAGTGGTTAAAGTCCTAACTTTTCCTGGGTAACTACTCTGCTAGGACAGTTGGAACGATCAAAAGTCTCCAATTTAAATTGGACTATCAGATACATTCCAGGTGAAAGGTAATTGCCCAACGCAAGTTTAAACTTCCCAGGCAATTCCCGTGCAATCCTTCCCCGGATTTTCAGGGGAACAGAAGATATGGGCCAACATGGTGTGTAATGAGTGGTGAGAAAACTACTGCTGTTTAAAAAATATGAAAGGCTGGACAAGATCATTTGAGACAGAAAGCAAGGGAAATGCATAGTGTAATGAAGACACACTCTGAAAGAACTCTGAAAAAGGACACACTCTCCACCATTAGCCCCGTTTTAATTAATGAGTAGGGATGTTTTGCCTTTTTCCCATGCTCGGAATAATCCGATATTGATGGTTTGTGAAAAGAATGAGGAAGAGCCAACTATTCCACTAAATAAGTTCTGTAGTGGATTCAGCAGCATCAACTTTAATTCGGAGCAATAGCTCTCAGTAAAAGACAGATTGTGGAGTTTCATGAAATGTGACTATCTGGTGTACCTGCCAAGTGAATTTTACATGACTCTTGTCAAGTCCTTCTCCAGCTATTCCCAAAAGATTTACGCAGGAGGATGTTAGGGATTGAATTTGATTGCCATGGCGATCAGTAAGCATTGCATCTAAGAAATGAAAATAAATGAATATTTTACATTCAGGAGGAACTTTAACAATTTATCAACAATCTATCTTAAAAACAATACTTAAACAATCTTAAACAAACCACCACTGCAGTATTATGTTACAAACAAAATTTGCCAGTTTTCCACCATAAATTGTTTTTCTAACTCCCAAGTATTGAAAAAAAATCATCCACCACTCTTCTTGGAACAAAGAACAGATCGAGAATATAATGGCTTTAGTTTTGTGTCAACTATAAAATGGACAGAATAAGACCATTACACATAGGAGCAGAAGCAGGCCATCCAGCCCTTCAAGTGTGCTCTGTCATGCAACGAGATCATGACTGGTCTGTCTGAAAATCCTCATTTCTACTTTCCCATCTTATCCCCATAACCCTTGATTCCTCCACTGATTAAAAATCTGTCCATCTCAACTTTAAAGATGTTTAATGAACCTGCCTCGACAGTGCTCTGCTGTAAAGAATTCAACAGACTCGCTACCTAGCCTTGGAATATTTTTGCAGATCACAACTTACCTAGCTGTGGTATATTTCACCTCACTAAATAAAATTAAATTGTCCATGCATTTGGAAATCCAGAAAATCAACCACAAGGAAATCTAGGCAGACCGTGTAATAATATTTCCCAATATGCCATTAAAGTGTACTTGATTTAAATAATGCATTACCTCTGACTGAAGGAAGCAGCATTGAGGGCCTAAGTAACAAAAAAAGCATTTAAGCTTACAACAACTTTTTTATTAAGTAAAAGGGGGTGGTTAAAATAAAACCCACTAGTGTAAGGGCAAGTGGGAATTTAAGCATGACCAAAGATAAAAATGAGGTGACCAGAAACAAGCCACTAAAGATACAGCTCAGAAGCCCTGTTCCAACTTGTGGAAAATAAGCCTTGCATTCATCAGAGGTGTGGCTAACCTCCAAAATCAAAAACTTGTTACTTTTTTTTACTCCACCCCTGAAGACAGTTACAGGATTTCTTTGTGGTTTTAGCAAGTGACATTTTGCGTGCAAAATTATGAGTTATTTTCACAGCATTGCTTTCATTCAGTGGGGGACACTGACCAGAGAAAAACAATTAAGAGGCATTGCTCGTTATTTTAAAAGAATCACTATTTTGGCGCAGTGATTTCACCCCATCAATTGCATGTAAAGATTTATTTGCAGTCATGTCTCGTAGTTTGGGGTTTTCTTTGTTGTATTGGCAATGGTTGCATTCAAATCTTTCCAGCAGATTTTGTGTGCCAATGTTCAGAGTGGATTGAGAAAACCCAAATCCATTCCTTGCTTGCTCCAGAAACCAAATTCAAGACCTGATTTAATCCAATTCATGGCCCCCACAAGAGAGACAACCAAATTCCAAGCTGACAAGGCATTGCATCCCATCTTGAATTTGATCAGACGCTTGATCTTAGGCAAAGACGAGAGGCAAATTGATGAGCCCTTTCTAGCAAGCACAAAAACTATGCTGGAAAGATTTGAATGTAACCATTGTCAATACAACTAAGAAAACCCCAAACTATGAGGCATGACTGCAAATAAATCTTTACATGCAATTGATGGGGTGAAATCACTGTGCCAAAATAGTGATTTTTTTTTAAATAAGGAGCAATGCCTCTTGATTGTTTTTCTCTGACCAGTGTCCCCCAGTGAATGAAAGCAATGCTGTGAAAATAAATCATAATTTTGCATGCAAAATATCACTTGTTAAAACCACAAAGAAATCCTGTAATTGTCTTCAATATAATTGACATCCATTCCTTGGACATTAATAGTTGATATTAAACAGATGAGATCAGCAGATGTCAAAATTTCTTCAGGAACCAAATGCTTATTTTTAGGTTTGTACTTAATTTGCAACCATAAAATATCTTAATTAGTTAAGTTTTCAACAAAATATATGTTTACATTAATAGAGAGTTTAATTAATAAGATGGTTTTATAGTACAACCAAAGAAATTGAGCTGCTGTGCTCTCTAAGCTATTTTAGCATGCACCGACAATTAGAGAAAGCCTGGTCTGGATAAGTCAGACTGTTTTTAATACATGTACCTTTGGAATCCCCACAAGTACTCTGATGTGGAAATTTTAAAAATGTTGTTAAAATATCAGTATATTTATTTTTAATTAACTTTAAAACAAACTTACGTATTTCTCCTTGTAGCTCTTCACCCATCTGGACCGTGCTTAATCCTTTCAATGAACATTTCAAAAGCCTAGGTTCATCTGGCTGTGGTCTAAAAAATGTTACAAATTGCACTGCATTAAATAAAAAGTTTAAGTTTCCTTAATTATACTTCTACCGTGAATCAAGACCAATAGTAAGTTCCACTATTTTAAGAATATGCCTGAAAATTATATAATTCTTTCAACATACATTTTGTAATTCAGTTAAAGACAGCCCAACCAATATAGGTTTTTACCATATTTCAGGCTTATCAAGGTAAATTATGGACCTTACAGCGTAACCACACAGTGTTTTTGAATGCTAGCATCTGCATTCCTACCTTAATTATATTGTTCCTTATTTATCCCTCTCCTTTATTTCTAGCTTTTAGTAACTCTCTATAGTTTCCTTTTAAATTTCCACATATACAGTGGAACGTTCTGAGACAAACTCCAGCATATATACAAAAACAGGTGGCAGTTTTGTAAAAAAAAATTACGCCACACCTTGCGTGGGATTTGATGGCTTCACTCATCCCGTTTTACCTGGTATTGCAGTACAGGCAAATGAAGATGATAGTATTCAAAAGAAGCTTTCCCAATGCCTCTATGGTGTTTTTCCAACCATAATCATGAAAAGTGTGACTAGTCATTTCATTGCCCTGTCTTTCATAGGATCTTGTGTGTAAAATGGCTGTTTGGCTACATAATTAATGTACTTTTCATAAGCTGATTTTGAAGTCCATGTCTCAAGATGTTAATATATTGTTGAAGACATGATAACAAGTATAGGAATTAATTTTTATATATAATCTACTTCCACTATGCACTGCATTGAGAAAGCCATTTTGAATATTGTAGCAGTACCACAATTAACCATCTGCAGGATCCAATCTGATTGCTTAGACATTTTAAAAGTTACAGTTCTAATGAAATATAGAATGAAAACACCCATTTTTATAATTAAAACCACTGCAAAGTTAAAAAGATGCAGCTTTCCAACTTAAGTCTGCCACATTAAATAACATCCATGGACCTTAAGCTTATCTATCTTGATGCTTGGATATTTTTTGCTATGGGTATACTGTGAGCAAGATGAAAACATGAACGATGAATCCACAGCAAATGAACTTCAGCACAGAATCTCTTTCACGAATTGTTACAAGCCCACATTCTTTTGCTTAGATGCAATAAATGTTTGTACAAAAGCAATGAAAGATAGGGCCCTCTGTAGCAATTAATCTTCTCAATTCGTAAGAATTATTTGAATGAGGAACTGAGTCTAATTTACATCACCAAATTTTATAAGTCAAATTACAATAGCCTTTACGCAAGACAAAACAACATGTTAATCATGCAAATTTATGTTTGAGCATCTGATATATTGTACTGCAAGTCTTCCATTTGTTTTTGCAACTGAATTATAATTTAACTGATAAAAGGGCACAAACCTGAAATACTAACTGATGCTGCCAGGCCTGCTGAATATTTCCAGGATTTTGTCTTTTTAACTGCACATTTAACTGACGTGACATTAAAGTACTGAAGGTGGATGAGAAACTAAGACTTTTCGGCTTACTTGACTGTAAATGCACTTTCCAATGAAACGTGATCATCTTGATAGGAGACCTGACAATAACGCACATCCTTAACAGAGCATGGTACTTTCACATCAGGCAACAACCCTTGAATTAAATGTTCTCTATTTATCCGTGGTGTCCAGTTAACCTAAAATTAAGAATTTTAACTCAATTATTATTTGGTCATTTGGGAAAAGAAACAAATGCAAACTACTCAAACATCATATTACTCAGTTTTTCTGGTAACACAAAAAAAATCAATTTGAAACCTATGCTATGATATTTTTATTAATTTAAAATATATAAATTAAAATCTAATAAATCTAACAAAAAGATAAAAAATTGACATTTTATGAATGCAAAGAATTAGTTCAAGTTTTTGAACTAGGCATAAAACAAACAGGGTAGATATGTAGAACGTATGCTTTTTGCAAAGATGATAAGGAAACAGATTTGGTACTATGACAGAATGGACTTCAAAACCAAAAAAGGTTGTGAACTTGTTTGAATTAATTAAGTTTAAAGTAGCAAAGAAGATAACAGCACAATACATTATCACTGGGTTAAAACCCTGGAACTTCCTTCCCCAGTGCCATAGATGCACTTGCACTAAGGCTGCAGTGGTTCAAGGTAATGACTCACTGCCAACTTTTCAAGACTAATTAGGAAGGGCAATAAATTCTGGTCTAGCCACTGACACCATATCACATGAATGAACAAAATAATGGTAAGAGGAGGAATTGGATTACTTCTGTGTGGAGTATACATCTATAGTTCACAGTTTCTTTGATCCCAGTTTCCAGAAAAGGTGCAAGTGTCAAATTTGCAATCTTCAAGCAGACGAATGCTGAACTTGAGATCGAATAGACTACATGCTGCTAACGTAGAGGAAAGATTTCTGAAAGATAAACCCCAAAATGTGGTCATCTGCATTTGTAAATAGGTGCATTCAAATCTACGATCTTCTTATTTCTGTTCTCACTACAGCCTAGCGATAGGAGTAATCTGAAAACCACTACTCTAGAATCCTTTTTTTTAAATTTCTTTCCTCACTACTTGAAATCTGGCTGAAGGACTGCAAGCTTTTTCCTATCTATGTCACTGGTACTGATACGGACCACGATATACCTCCCTCCCTTGACCAGGGAGACAACTCACCACTCTGGAATCGTGTCTGTGGCTGCAAATGCCTGTCTGCTCCCTGGACAACAGAATCTTAGACCCTGCCCTCTGAGCCACTTATTTGTAAGTCTCTGGCTGTATTTCAGAAAAGAGCCTTTTCCCTTATCAGGATGCACTCAGGGAGGTTCTGCACTATCTGGTTCTGCATATTTGTCTGGTGGTACACAGTACCTGCACACCAAGGTTACCTTTAATTTTTATTTCACAGAAAACAAACAATTGATGTAAACATGGCGCTATACATGCAGAGTAACTCAAAGGGGCTAATTTTTGCAAAACCTTAAGCCTAGGGGTGACCACATTCAGAAATATGCTATTCACATAGTTCTGAGCCCTGTGGATGCAAAGCAGTGACACTGGCTGTTGCACAAGTTCCAAAACCCAGAGCTCGAGCTCCTCCAGCAGACAACACTTCCTACGTACGTGGTTGTCCAGAACACAAGAGATGATTCTACTTGTATTCTGTGGGATTAAGGTGCCCTGTAATGTGACAACTTTCACAACCAACTAAAGACTTATTAAAGCCTTGTAAAAAAAATTCAGCCATTTACACTTAATACTTTGTACTCCAAACATTCAGCAAATCCATCATAGAGCTCAGGAAGACAATAAAGGCAAGGTTTAAGCAAAAAGCGAATTCTATAGATATTTAATGGACTGAGTAATCGAGAAATACTTGGACAGGTATTCCAGTATTAGAAACAAAGTTGCATTGAACTCATCTTGCTGGTGCACGTCTGCACCATGAGGACATCCTGAACCCCGTTCCTGCACTGTAAATGCCTGGGAAGTTTGAACCCCAGTTAGACATGTTTATGCTGCATGGGACCCTTCACCAATGGAGCATTGCACTGATCTCAGTATTGGAGACTTGGAGTAGGTACGTGTTACTTACCCAGATACTTACCATAGAATCCTTTTAGTGTTCAACCTTTAGCACATCTCAGTTCTGAACAACACAATCAACCCACTGCCCTCCACACTTCAACAATCTCCCTCTTGATCTCACAACCAAATCCACTCTCCTCTCTCTTGATCACAACCAAATCCACTCTCCTAGAAACTCAGAGTCATTAACCCACCCTGCCCCCCAAAACCAGGATCCTTCCAGCCAACCCAACTAGTTGTCCCATCCCACCATCTACTCAGTGACCCATCCACCCTTCAAATACATACCCAAATACTACAGCTGACGCTGCAACATATGGGTGTGTCCTATGCACTGTTCTCTTCACAGTCTTCTCCTGATATGCTGCTCAGTGGGCTTTGTTGTTCCAGCCAGGATTGGAAGTCCCAGCTTGAAGGGCACAAAAAGGAAACAGCTGCAACACTGCTGTCAAACAGAAGATTTGATCCACTAAATTTCTGGTATAGTCAAATGAACTGTCAAGTACTCCAGTTTTTAAACTGAACGCAAGGAAATTACAAAAATGCTAGCACCGTAGATCATTTGGCTAAATGGTCACCTGTATTGTAATTTCCAAATAAATGAAGCATTTAAAACTATAGAATCCTTGCAAGAGATTGTTAGTAAATGTTAGTCAGAAACCAATGACTACCTTAATTTTCTCAGCCAGAGATGAATTAACAACAATCTGCCGATCCCCCTCATCATACATCCGAAAGACAAGGTGGTGAATTACGTCTCCAGCAATCCAATCAATTTCATCCTGATGTTTGATAGGAATTGCCTTTTGTCCATCTATGCTGAAGATCTGGAGCTTGGTGACTTGAGTGCTTGGGAGCAATTTAATTACCTTCTCCACTGCTGACACATCTTTGCAGCTCTGCACATTAAGAACCACACAATATTTTTGAAAGAATTAGAGTAGGAAAACATGACCTGCAAGTTATAAAGTATCCTGGTATGCTGAGTGTATTTCTTAAAATATCACAGTATTAGCAATACATAAATTCAAAGCACATTACAAAATCAAAGTTTGGTACATAATGGGATCTTTATTAACATGACAACATCTATAACAACACACTAGTGGATAATGCAAATATGCATATTAATAAAAAAGAATAGATTGCAACCATTATTAATTATGACAAAGTAAACATTTTAAACTTTAAACTAAGCATGTCGACAACTAAACTGACATTAAAGTTAAATGAAGTTTATTCCTTTCTTGAGCAGGTGTTATTCTGGCCGCCCTCCATTCCCCACAAGTTAGATAGCCAAGGGAAATTGAAAAATTGAGTCAGAGTCTTGGCCATCTTTGACTTCCTTCAAATCGGCAGGCTGGATCACCTGAAGCAGAAGTAGAATTTTTCTGTTCCTTTTCCTGCAGTTCTCTGCAGCATTTGCTAATTATCTCAAAACTGTAATGCCCATTCCAAAATGGGGAGGGGATAAACCCAGCACCATGTAGTCCAACATCGACGGTAGGCAATCTTTTTACAGCCAATAATCCAAGGCTAAATTAATTCACTCAGTAAAATAAGGGTTAATTAATGACAACCAGAGTAGATTTATTAAAGACAAAGCGTGTTCAACTAACTAATTATATACTTTAAAGTAATGAAGAGAGTTGGTGAAGGTAGTGCAGCTGATGTATTCAAAAATGTTTTGATAAAATATCAAATGTATTAACAAACTCAAAGCCCTGGAGATAAAAGGGGGCAGCGGCAATATGGATACAAAATTGGTTAAGGGGCAACAATTACTGGTGAAAGATTTCTTTCAGAATGGCAGCAAATATACTGTGGCGTCATTCAGGGTTTGATCTAAACAGACATTCAACACTATATAAATAATGCATATCTCCAATTTCATCTGTCACCCTTCATATAGTTAACTATTTTCCTGTATAAACTTAATTACATCAAACATGTTAACTGAAAGGGAGCAGGTAGAGCCAACACTTGATTCTGGAACAATTTTTTTCCACCTTCTCAATTATATCTGCTATCCTGGAACTTTGTTGGAACTATACTAACATTGTGCATCTTCAAAAGTATTCATCAATTCCTTAACTATGAAATTCCCTATTACTACTATTTCTGCATATTACTTTTCCCTCATTGGCAACCACTTGCCTCACTTTAACACTGATTCAGTCTTGGTTGCAGAGTTACTATTTGTGATATTCAGAAGGAAATACCTTGTTATCAATTCCACAATGTCAGTTCATTTTCTATATTTCCTCTTGTTCCCTCATCCTACTCCAATGGATGGTTACTCTGTTTGGGATGCAAGCATCCTTGGCATTTATTGTTGACATCTAGTTTTTCTTATAGTGGAATCAGCTCAGTGTTCAAGCTGCTTGCAACATGCTGAGTGAGAAATTCCATGATTTTGATTCTGCTTTGATGAAGGAACAGCAATATGCATTCCAAGTCAGGCTAATGTGTGACTTAGAGGGGAGTTTCCAGGTGACCAGAGCTCCTGTGCACCTTTGCCCTCGACTGTCAGTATGGTGGGTGTCCCACATTGAGAAACATTCCTGGAGTATATGTGACAGAAACCCTTTTGTCTACTATATGGTGACAAAGCGTTATGGAGTATATAGGAACTCAGATCTTCAACTTGAGTAGAAACAGCCTGTGACTTCCTTTCCACAATTGCATGAAGCCTTCCACACTGAATAAATATTGCTCATCACAAACTTCATTTGTCTCCCTCACTATTTCCCTTGCAGACTTGATAAATAAATTGCATCAACATCCAAATGAACCCAAATATAACTTGTATCGCAAAAACAGAAAATGCTGGAAGGATTCAGCAGGCCTGTAGCATCTGTGGAGAGAGAAACAGAATTGCGAGTCTGCGTGACTCTTCTTCAGAGCTGTCAACCGTGCTTCAATGCTGAGCCCTCATGAAGCAGAGCTCCACATTCTTTCACTCGACACTACTTTCTTTGCAAAACTGATCTCCCTGGTAAACTCAACTGTCCTCAACTGGCGACAGACCAAATGCAACAGGGAGAACACAAGGAAGCTAGTCATACCCTAGCTATAAACAATGCTTGAACTTGGCTTAAAGCAGCCAACATGTACCAAATAAACAATTAAACAGATCCTAGTTTGAAACATTAACTAGAACCAACACAAGATAAATCACTAAAAGAAATTCTTACCGATATCTCAATTCTTGCTTTCAGAGTTTGATCCTTCTTGATGTTTTGGACATGTATCACAGGGCCAGTTAAGATTCCTGTACCAGTGTTACTACAATCTACTGTATACACAGGCAAATTTGGAGCACCAAGAAACTGAAAAAGAAACACATGCAACAATTACATGGTGATAAAGGCAAAATAAGAACTGGACAAGCTAACTTAAGAGAGTTAGGACATCACATGCAAGCTCAAATAACGAAGCAAACAGCAATTATAAAATAAGTCTTCACTTTTAGGTTCAATGTTCAAATCCACTTCAGGATGATGGAACTGTCTGTTGTGAGCAAAAAGCAAAATGACTCAATTCAGTATCGTAAAACAAGGTTGTGAGCCCACAATAGGAATGTGCTCTAATTCAGAACTAACTGGAAGGCAAGAACAAGAATCGACCATTTTGCTTTTCAATTCTGTTCCATGTCATTCAAAAAGATCATAATCGACTCCTGACCAATTCCTGACTGAACTCCATATACTTGCTCTTTAATACCTTGTTTAACAAAAGCCTACCAATCTCAGATTCAAGGTCAACTGATTTCACATCAATAACAATTCGCAACAATGCTATATATTAAACACAAACTTGGCATTCAAAAGTTAAAAATGCAATCTCTTAGCACCAACTTTCCCTACTTTGATCTGTAAAGTAGGTCACAAGAAACAAAGTTCAATCAGATCACTGAAATAACATGTGTCCCAGTTCCTGGGGTAGCTTTTCTTCCTTTCTTGAAGTTTCAGCTTACAGTCAAAATCAAATAACACAAATATGGTTGCCAGGATGTCTGAAGTGTTTATTTTTTTCAGATTACTTCTACAATACCAATCTACACACTTCTCTCATCACAACTGCATATTTCAAATTTTTGTAAACACTATATTTTCAAATTGTTTATTCCTTCCAGACATGCATGTTAAAATGTTGCACAAAATTGTTTACTGTGTTGTGACAGAAACATTTTGGATGTGGCTAAAGGAAACTAAATTTGAAAACTACTGCCCTGTCCCAAATAGCATATCGGGGAACAAAATACAAGTTAATGACAGCATGAAGTTAGAGATCTAAAATGTTATCCAGATATTTAAAAATGCACAAATGCTTATTGTAACGTAACAAATATGCAATTATTGATAACAGTTTCATTATGAAAATAATGGAATGCAGGATGGTGAGAGAGGATGGGAGAATACAGCTAATGGCAACTAAAATGTATCAGTTGCTCAAATTGCTAAAGAGTTTATTTACCTTACAATGTACCACCAACTTGGGCTGTGCTGTAATGTTCCCCACTTCATCTAGCACTTCAGCTTGGAAGGGTAAAGTGGTTCCATTTTCAATAACTACTTTATTAGAATCTGGCTTAATCCTCAGTTCACGTGGTGGACCTGTAATAAACAGCTCTGCTTCAGCAAGGATTGCCTCTTTTGTCCCAGTTCTCTTAAATGCTCTCTCTTCCTTTTCTCTATTGAGCTATAAACCAAGGGCAGCAAAAGCTCTCCAGGACTTTAACAAAATGATCACTCTTTACACCTCAATCAAAATCATGTATGCTGACATCTACTGAACTTTGCAAAACATCGCCACTGCCAAATTTTTAATGAGATATGTACATAAATGTATTTTCCAGCAAGGATCACTAGAAAGAAAGTCGTGGTAAATTTAGCTGATTATTTTTCTTTCATGCCTGAGAGGGGTTAAATGTAACAATTTTACTGTTATCTTTTGCCTAGCTAATCCACTGGCAAGAGTAGTAACGCAGTAACCAACAGGACAGTAGAATCATTATACTGCTTTATGGCGAAACATTTCATTCTGTATAGTCAAACACAGAAGGTAGTCTTTTGACCCAGGTCTGCCAATTTTTGTGTGTAAATGATTGAAACACTCCAAAATATAAAACTGTGCTTTTTGAGTGCATAACAGATGTAGGTTTGTAAAATCATAAAACAAGACTCAAATAGGTTGAATTTGCTTTTTTAAATAGTTCTTAAATTGTATTTGTGACAGTGAAATAGCATGGAGCCATTTCAACTATAAAGCTGTACAGTAGGATCATTCTTATTGTGCTTATGCTGGAAAATGATCAATTTGCTCTTAGTTCTTGAGGTGCAATTGACCCTTGTTACCAATGTCTTTGCTTGTTTATAGTTGTCACTGTTGCTGGTTCCTTCCTTCCTGTTAAGGTCTGTTTATCCTTTTGATTGGATATGGGGTGGAGGAGGATAAAAGATTTGCAAACATCTAGTCCCAGAGTAGTTAGCATCTTGACCACCCATCTATTCACCCATGGCTGGAACCAAACATCATTTGTTCAGATTGTAAAAGTTTTATAAAATTAAAATTTATTTATCAGTATCATAAGGAGGCTTAGATTAACACTGCAATGAAGTTACTGCAAAAGTCTCCTAGTTGCCACACTCCAGCACTTGTTCGGGCATACTGAGGGAGAATGTAGCAAGGCCAATGCACCTGACCAGCATATCGTTCAAAGAATGCAAGAAAACTGGAGCATCCGGAGGAAACCTATGCAGATACGGGGAGAATGTGCAGACTCCACACAGACAGTGACCGAAGCTGGGAATTGTACCTGAGTCCCTGGTGCTGAGGCAGCAGCACTAACCACTATGCCATCATGCTGGCCCTGAGGTGTTACATAGAACCCTCGAACACATTTCAAATGTCTTTTGCTTGGGAGAGGGAAGCACGAGAAAGAGAAGCCCAAACAAGAATGCAATGATACACTCTGATGTTAGCTTGCATGATTTTGGTGATAGTGAGGGGTACAGTCAAAGCAGGAGAGGGGAATTACTTTTCAGCAAACACTGGGCAAAAGTCATTCCCTATATACTGACAGTAGTCTACATTGATGTCCAGAACGGCTGAATGCCATTTCACTGAACAAATGATACTTCAATCTGGAACTGGCAGAAACTTCTACACAGAATAGTTAAATGCACAGTACAACTAATACACATGGGACCGAATTATTCTGGCAGCTTTGTTCAAAGGTCACACACCAAGATATATACCAATTTTACCGTTCAAAGAGTATGATATTGTTGAGAACAATGTTGAACTAATATTGAACATGGAGAACTCTGGTGATGAGCTGCTGAATAAGAATCCATGGGATGCAATTTTCTATTTGTACTCGTCATTTCAAAATACTGCCAATAACCCCTAAGGTAGCTGATTTAGTTCAGAAGTTAGAGAGATTTTGTAATGCTGACTCTGTTGGAGATAATTGTACCAATTGTAATTCCATCACCTCCGTTTGATCATAAATAAAATTGAAAAGTTGATCAGGGCTTCATTTTTTTAGATTTCCAAGGAGTATTCAGTAACATGCTAAAGAAAAAGAATTACTGCACTGACATCGAGAACCTAAACATACAGATCATCAAAAAATGCATCTTTAAGAAATCAGGTGAATTTTATTATGCCGTTGAACTTGCAAATGTAATAATCTTAACTGGAATAACTAAGTAGGGTCAAACAATTTTATATACAAGCTCTTACATCTCTGTAGGTGATCAGGAAAGTATGTTGGATCAGTGCTGAAAAAGCACAAAGGATCTGCACTAAGGAGATCATATGCAAGAAATCTGTCCCATTCAGTGCTGAAATGTGACAGGCGACCACGCAATCACCTTCCTGACTCCAATATACATGAAAACCAACCATGATAGAATAGTTTTTGAGCTTCTGAACTCCCCTCCCACAAATTTTACAAATATATATAAAATGCCGCTATTGGTGCTTGATAACATACCAGAATTTAAATTAAAATGTACAACAAAAATATAAATTGAAAACAAACTGAGATGCAGGAACTTACCAGGCAATAGCCTAATTTTCAACGTTTGTGAATCCTCCTTCAAACCAGGTAAGATTACTTTAAGAGTGAAGTTCTATAAAGAAATAACGCAACAATAAGAACACAAGAATACAAGAGGAGGTAATATGACAACTTGAGCTTGATCCACCATTCAATAAGCTCATGGCTGATCTGACCATGACCTTAACTCAAATTTCCTGCCTGCAGCCCCATAGCCTCATGCTCCCCGTGTAGTTCAAAAAGCTATCTAACTCAGTCCCCAATGTGTTAAATAATCTAGCATCCGCTGTTTGAGCGTAAAGAATTCCAAAAATTGATGCCACTGAGGAGGTGGAGGCCTGGATTTTCACTTAGTTAGGGTGACTCAATGTCTTTTAACAGGCACGTCTGGCTTTGGGATTCCTGACTGCATTCCTAGCCTCTGATTTTTCGGCAAGCCTGCACCCAGCACTTCCGACTGAATTGGCTCCGTTGTGGGGACAGGCATGTCCTCTGCAATTTTCATGGAATTGGGCCAGCTTTTCAAAGCGTTGTAGTTCACAGCATCTCAGAGGTGCCACAAGCTATGGCTTTCATGAGGAAACCCTCTGAAAGGCAAGTTCAAAAGGTCCACCTCAGGGATACCATACCAGGCTATGCATCCCACCTACCCCTTGACTCATGCCCCCTATGATAGGCAATGTTCCTCACCCAGCCCGCAACGCCCATCATTCGCAATGCCAAATTTTGGCATTCCAATGCCTGTTGATCCACTGTATACAGCCAATGGTTCCGACGGTGATAATGTTAAAACTTTACAGAAAGTCATTCATGAATTCCCATTATATTAAAAAAGTCATTCTATGAGTATATGGACAATAAAAACGTCAATCATTCAGACACAATAAAGTATCACCAACATAAACTTCAATTACCTGAAACCCCTCAACCTTGTATAAACAAACGTCACACAATTGACAGCAGAAATTAAAGAGCCAGTGCTGTCAATGAAGCAACACTTTCCCTGGGATTTTCAACAGATGAATGGGTTTCCGGGCTGCCTTATTTTGAAACAGTGCCCCAATTTCTATATTTCCCCAGAAAGGGATACATTCACTCAGCATCTAGCTTGTCAAATCCCATGCGAATCTGAAGATCACTCCATATTACACAAACCGTACAGAAATTACCAATTTGCAATCACTCCATTTACTAGCGTCTGATTATTTGGTCAATAAACAGCAAAATTTAAAATAAACCAAGATACTGGCAGCACACAGTTAACACTACACGCCAAGACAACAAAACTAATTTGCATGCAACAGAAAAAGGGCAAATGCAGTATGAAAACTACAGAACAGTTTGTGGATTTGTGAAAATTAAACATACCTTGCCTTGGCAATTGGGCACATGACCCCTTGCTGTTACACCTTTAATGATGAAACTTGTTCCTTTTTCAATGAAGGCATCATAACGTAGATCCAACCCACTGCAAGGTACATTTCAATTAGAAAGAGTAATATTCCCTACCATAATTATAAACCAAGTGTAAGAAATGGGACAATGACAATTTTATATGCATTATAAACAAACATTTCTGGGTCAGAATGAAGCAGTACCCTGTAACAGCTTCACGTTCTTCTTATCCCTAGTCCATAATTGACTTGTCTAATCTATTGGGGCAGCAAAGTGGGTTAGCACTGCTGCTTCACAGCGCAAGGGACTCAGGTTAAATTCCAGCTTTGGGTCTCAGTCTGTGTGGAGTTTGCATGTTTTCCCCATGTCTGCATGGGTTTCCTCCGGGTGCTCCAGTTTTCTCCCACAGTCCAAAAGACGTGCTGGTTATGTGCACTGGCCATACTAAATTGACTCTTCGTGTCAGGGGATTAGCAGGGCAAATTCATGGATTTACAGGAATAGGATCTGGGTGGGATTGTGGTTGGTGCTGACTTGGTGGGCTGAATGGCCTCCTTCTGCACTGAAGAGAATCCATGATTACAAATATAGGAACGGGGTGGACTATTAGCCCCTCATGCATTGTCCGCAATTCAGACAGGTTACAGTTAATCTGTAACCGAAAACCATATGATTGAGGTATTGAATAATGTGTGTATGTCTGTATGTGGCTAGTGATGGTGGTAGATGGGGTGAGCAGGAAGCAGTTGTTTCCCTTGGTTGGGGCTTCATGCTGGGAGGGTATAGTCTTACAGTGAAGGTCAGTCTCTACCAGAGAAAAATACTAAATTAGCATCTGAATTCCCCCAGCATCTGTGGATTTTCTAAGTGAACTTTCAAAGCAGGGTAGTTTTATTGTAGCCTATTGAAATCTTGATTAGAACTGCAAAACCTTATACAATAGGCCCAAGCAGCCAGAAAGAAGTTTTCTTTTGATTGCAATTCATGTTTCAAATGTGCACTGACTTAATATGGGAATGAGTTAACTGGAGAAGGAATTTATTCTTATGGGAAAATTACTCACTACAAATTTAGTGCATTTCAATAAGTGCTACATTTTAAATTATTCAGCAGATATACAAAGGCCAGCAATATGGCCAAACTTCTACAGTACTTGACTTACTATAGTGTGAAATCTAAATATTAGAATGAAGATGAAACATTTAATGAAGACCTTATAAATATTACACTGGGTGTGAAGCAGAAGAAAGATGGAGGGAATTAAAGAGACACACCAAATGTTCATTTAAAATACAATGCAAACTAATATCTGCAATACCTTGCCTCCACAATTGGCTCGATACCAGGTAATGGCTGCGTAGAATGCCCAAATTCATCTTGCAAGTCGAGAGGAATGTTGAAAGGCACACCAATGCGAAATGGAGGATCCAGCAATCCAACTGTAAATTTATCAGGTTTTCCCTCTTAACAAAAACATCAACATAGATATTAAAATTGAGATTAATCTTAGTCAAAGACCTTATAAATTACAAAATTACTAACAGAAAGCGTAAAATCTTTATGTAAGCAAATCTACTCTGCCATTTAATAAGATCATGACTGACCTGATAGCCCTGAACTCCACTTTCCCACCGTATTTCCATAACCACTGATTAAATCACTGATCAAAAAATCTATGTCAACCTTGAACATACCTAACAACCCAACCACTACAGAGCACTGCAGAAAAGAATTTCACAGATTCATTGCCCTCAGAAGAAATTCCTCCACATCTGCATTAAGTGGGTGACACTTTGCTCTGCAATTATGTCCTCTGGCCCTACACTCTCGCACAAAGGGAAACAACCTCTCAGCATTCACCCTGCCAAGCCTCTCAATAAGGTTGCCTCTTGTCCTTCTAAACTTCAAATACTACAGACTCACCTTACTCAACCTCTCATTAGAAAATCCTTCCATATTCAGGGTTAACCAAGTGAACCTTCTCTGGAACGCCTCCAATGCCAGTACAGCTTTCCTTAGATAAAGGGACCAAAACTGTTCACACTATTCCAGGTATGGTCCAACTAGTTCCTTGCATAGTCTCAGTAAAACTTCCCTATTTTTATACCCCATTCTCTTTGAATTAAAGGTCAATATTTCATTGCCTTCCCGCTTATCTGAACTTCCATTAGCTTTTTGTGAATCATGAACAAAAATGCCCAAATCCCTGTGCTGAAGCTTTCTGCATTCTTTCTCCATTTAAATAAAATTCAGCTCCTTTATTCTTCCTAATAAAGTGCATAACATCGCATTTTCTTACAATACATTCTGCCAAGATTTTGCACACTCACTAAACTTATTTCTCTCTGCAGACCTGTCCTCCTCACTACTTGCCTTCCACCTATCACAAACTTGGCAACAGTGCATTTACTTCCCTTTCCCACATTAATCTATATTATAAATAATTGCGGCCCCAGCACTGATCCCTGAAGCACTCCATTAGTTATAGGTTGCCATATTGAAAATGCCCCCTCCTCTTCTATTAGTTAGCCAATCCTCTATCCGTGCTAATATACCACCCCCAACACCATTGGATTTCATCTTAATTAGCCCTTTATGCAGTATCTTGTTGAATGCTTTCTTTTTGCAGATCCAAGTACATAGCATCTACTAGCTCCCCTTTACCTTGCTTGTTCATTACCACCTCAAAAGAATTTTACTAAACTTATCAGGCATGATTTGCTCTTCACAAAACCATGCTAACTCTTGATTATAGTATGTTTTTCTAGATGTTCTGTTATTACGTCCTTTATAATGGACTGAAAATTCCTCCAGCGACAGACATTAAGTTAACTGACCTATAGTTAACCTGTTTTTGTCTCCCTCCTTTAAATTACAAGCCCATTAAAAGAAAATATCTCAGGCCAACATCGCAGCTTCACATCATCGTACAGCACTATTCTGTTTCTGTTAATGATCAGGAAGCATAGTAAATCTGTTTTCTTCTGCCATCCTCCTGGATCTGCAGCCGAATTTCTCCAAGTTCTTTTGCTGATGCATCAGTGCTATTTTAGGTCAGTAATCTCTTCCAAGCGGTCACAGCTAACAACTCAATCTTGATAAAGGGGTTCTGTTGTTCGACTCTTCAATGCAGCGCTGACTTTTAGAGGTTCAGGCAGGTGTGGGATACATTTCCCCAGCTGATAAACTTTGTGTAAAACTTGCTGTACGTCCACAATGTTCTTAGGCTGTGGAAATCCTTTAACTACCTTGGTCTTCTGGGAATCTACTGTTGGATAACGTGACCTAAAAAACTAATGTGGGCTTCAAGATGGGACCAGCTTGTTCAGCAGCTTTTAAAATCTCCCGGACTCTTTGATCACATTGTTCTTTCGAGGATATTAGACATAGTTTGTTGAGAGATTTTTGGAACAGGGGATACACCAAAAAGACGACGAAGGAAACAAAAGTAAGCAAAGAGTAACAATTGTAGTTAACAACCTTGATTCTTGGTCAAATCCATCAAATCCCACTCTTGGCATCTAGCATCATAAAAAGGACACTTTTGGACAATTCTATTAAACTATCAATAAAGAGACAATAGGTACATCTCCTTTTGGGCAGCTTTATTTAGCTAAGTTAGGTCATCACAGAACCTGAGACTGCCACTAGGCTTAAGGATAACGACTAACCCTAAGCACCAATTGCAGATACTGGAGCGATAACGCCTCAATGCAGCATCTTGTTGACTTTGCTCTCCTCAGGGTAAATAAACACACAGCTTGGCATCTGGGAGCAGACTAATGTGATGATCACTTTTGAGCTTTCCCAAATTCCAGAACCACCAAGGAAATTCACTCCTAATCACTGCTCTGCTGTCCTGTCAAAGAACAAAGAAAATTACAGCACAGGAACAGGCCCTTCGGCCCTCCAAAGCATGCTGCCCGACTTAAATAAAACCCCCTACTCTTCCGGGGACCATATCTTTCTATTCCCATCCTATTCATGTATGTCAAGACGCCCCTTAAAAGTCATTACTGTATCCGCTTCCACTACTTCCCCCGGCAACGAGCTCCAGGCAGCCACTACCCTCTCTGTAAAAAATCTGCCTCGTACATCTCCTTTAAACCCTGCTCCTCGCATCTTAAACCTATGCCTCCTAATAATTGACACCCTGGAAAAAAAGCTTCTGCCTATCCACTCTGGCCATGCCTCTCATAATCTTGTAAACTTCCATCAGGTCTCTCCTCAATGCTATCGTTCCAGTGAGAACAAACGAAGTTTCTCCAACCTCTCCTCATAGCTAATGCCCTCCATACCAAAGCAACATTTTGGTTTGGCCCAGCTGGGATGTCCAGAGTTTCAGAATAAAGGGCACAGAATTTCAGAATAAAGAACTGATTATTTAGGAGACATGCAGGTGAATTTCTTCATTCAAAGGTGGTGAATATTTGCAATTCTCCATTCCAGTGGGCTGTGGAAACTCAGTCAGTGAGTATGTGTTCAAGACTAAGACTAATAGATTTCAACATATTAAAAACATCAAGGGAAATGAGGCTAGTGCAAGAAAATGTTGTTGCAGTAGAAGATCAGCCATGATCTCAATGAATGATGGAGCAGGCTTAAACTTCTGAATGGACTGCTCTTGTTTCTTATGTTATGTAAATCAGGGACTCCCTAGTTCAGCTAATTGCAATTTGAAAGTAACTGCATAACGCTGAACATTTTACAATTTCAGAAGTGACCTGGCATGTCAGTGCCGATATTTACTGTGCTGCCATGTTGAAAGAGCCAACTTCAAACGTATACTTAGAAAAGGAATGATAATGGCATTCACGATTCTTTTTGATCAAGCATGAGATGTTGGCATCACTGGCATGACCAATTTACTGCCCATCCCAATTATCTTCAGGAAGATGATTGTGGATAGTGAATTATCATCCTGAACACATTGGCTTACAAGAGCAGTAGCAGATCAGCACATTTAGTGGGCTTGAAGTCCCCCTTATAGATTGGGGGAGGTGGGGGGGGAGAATGTTTAGGGTTGGCAGAATTCCTCCCTTAAAATATATAGCTTATCGGCGGTTTTTTAACAACAATCCCGTGGTTTAAGAATCGCCATTAACGATGCCAGCTTTTTATTTCTGGTTCAATTAATTAATTGAATTTAAATGCCCTGGCTGTTGTGTGGTGAATTTGAACACATGACTCCAGGTCTCTGGATTATCGGTCCAGTTACATAGCCACTATGGCACCACACTCCTTCTGTAGTGGTGCTTTTGAAAATGCATTCCTTTTCAAAAGATGGAAGGCAGGTATTCTGGGGAGCCACTCACTTTCATAAAGGTGGAATCAAGAGTTGACTTCTAAACTATAGGTACGCACGGACAAACTAGGAGGTTAACATCCTACTTTCAAGAATTGTTTTGCTAAATGCATTCCAAACTTATTAAAAATGCTGGCGAAAAAATACTGGGAGCAGGGGGAAGCTTTAAACAAAAAAAGGCTTATTACTGCATAAACCACAAGAATTACACACGTGAAAAGCACAAGTAAATGCTTCTCTACAGTTTGGTCAAGTAGGGAGGCCTTTACTCTATGAAGTATTGCACTCTGATTCTGACCAGAGTGCTAATGCTGCACACCTGAAAATTATCACTATTTCCACTGTGGACATCTTGCTTATTTTGAAAAAAAAAATCAGAACAAAATGGGGAATGCAGCAAGGTGCAAAAAGAAGAAAAATACAAGTTAATGATAATTTTTTGAAATAGACATATTTCTCAACTGTTTTTATTTAAAAAGTGTAAAATAACTGATTCTTTACCTGTGACAGTGAATTTGAACATTCTGCTTGGAAGAGACCTTCCTGCATAAGTATCCGCATTACTTTCATTTAACACCACTTGCAGTTTTAATGTGTAGATTCCAAGCTTGTTAATATTCTCTGGGGAAAAAATTGAACATAATTACATAGTGAAAGTATGGAGCTATGAAGTTCAGTCTGCTCCTATAAACCGACTGAGCATTTTATTTTTATTGGGATTGATGATGGCATAGCATTATGGCAAAATTTGAAGAGTAACTGTAAAGAACACCGATAACTTGAACAAGACATTTACTGAACTAGACATTTACAACTTTGGAACATGTATTTCTTCAATTTCTCCACTGAAACAAGCTTGAGACAAAGTTAGATTTGAAATATTGAGCTGTTCTATTTCACAAATAGATAAACATGGAGAACAAACTTTCTGACCAAAATCATAGTTAAATCTGTAATTTTATCAGTAGGTAAGGTAAATGCTCACTCACATCAGCATCATCTTACTTAATTTTAAAAATCATAGAATTTATCCATACACCAACATTTCTGATCTATAAACCTCAGCAAAAGTCCTCAAACCTTCTCCCTTATGAACCCAACATTCCACTAGGCATATTGTTTCATCCTTCTATGTTCAGAGGCAGGAATCAAAGGAGTTTCCAATACAATAAGATCGAAGAATCATAGAATACCTACAGTGCAGAGGCAGTCCATTCGGCCCAGCATATCTGCACCGACTCTCTGACAAAGCATCTTATCCAGATCCAACTCCTGCCTTATCCCTGTAACCCGACATATTTACTCCATTAATCCCCCTAACTTACACATCTTGGGACACTAAGGGACAATTTAGCATGGCCAATCCATCAAACTTGCATACCTTTGGACTCTGAGGAATCGGAGCACCTGGAGGAAACCCATGCTGACACAGGGAGAACATGCAAAGTTCACACAGACAATTGCCCATGGCTGAAATGGAACCTGGGTCCCTGATGCTGAGAGGCAGCAGTCTGAACCATTGTGCCAACATGTCTTGATTTGTTATTGCCCAGTCAAGTTAACTAAGGTCTGTGATAAGGTAGAAGGAAGGAGAAATTAAATGACAAAAGTGATTTAAACCCATCTATATTTCTTCTTCATCCCAGCTCAGTGTCTGATACCATCATCCCATTCATCATTTAATCACCCCTGCTTCTAAACATTTGGCCACCTTTTTTTGATTCTCTACTATCCACCTCACTTTCCCGGCCTCTACACCTTCATAAAACCTGTCGTTTTGTTTATTTTTCTAAATCTGACACAGGATCAAGGACCTGAAATGCTGTTTCGGACTTAACAGATGTCACTTGACCTGCTGAACATTTCTAACTTTTTTTTTGCATTTCAGATTTCTAGAATCCAACAAGCTAATGTTTAGCTTTTGTCATAAATATTTTGATCCATCACTGGGAAGACTATTCTAATTCAACACATTAACAATTTTTTGTCAGTGCTTTTTAAGAAAAGTTGGTTGTGGACATTTTGTTTAAAATATTAAATTTTTAATCCCACACCCACTGGAAAAAAGCTAAAAAAATCTTGAAATGCGACATACAACTTATTACTGAATATTTTATGAAAAACTCACCCATTTTTTTAAACCAATAGGGCCATTTGCCACCATGTTGACTGATGTGAGAAACTATTTCTTTGTCACCAGTAGGAGCTGTAACATAAAGCAGAAGTATAACTACATTTTGTGGATTTTCGTGTCATTTTTGCATGACACGGGTGCTACTGGCAAGGCCAGCATTTATTGCCCATGCCTACTTGCCTAGGAAGGTGGTGATGCACTGCCTTCTTGAACTGCTGAAGTCCCCAAGGTCGAGGTACACCGATGTTTCTGTTATGGATGGAATTCCAAGCTTTTGACCCAGCAACAGTAAATTATCTGCAACATATTGCCAAGTCAGGATGCTGAGTGACTTGGAGCAGAACTTCCTAGGTATTAGCTGCTCGTCTTTTGAGATGGTAATGATTGTGGGTTTGGAAAGGGTTGCCTAAGGAACGTTGGGTGAGTTTCTACAGTTTATCTTGTCGATTGTACACATGGCTGACACTGTTCGTTGGTAGAGGAACTGAATGTTTGCGGAAGGGGTAGCAATGAAATGACCTTTTCCTGAATAGTGTCAAGCCTCGAGTTGTTGGAGCTGCACTTGTCAGGGAAAGTGGAGAGTATTCCCCTACACTCCTGACTTGAGCCTTGTAGATAATGGAAAGGCTTTGGGGATCAGGTGGTGAATTACTTGCTGCAGGATTCGTAGCCTTTGACCTTCTCTTGCAGCCACAGAATTTATATGACTAGTTCTGTATTTGGTCAATGGTAACACCCAGGATGTTGATAGTGGGGAATTCTGTTATAGTAATGCCATTGAATGTCAAGGGACAATGGTTAGATTCTCTTTAGTTGGAGATAGTCAGTGCCTGGCATTTGTGTAGTGTGAACGTTACTTGCCAGCCAGGCCTGAATATTGTCCAGGACTTGCTGCATTTGGACTACCTTGCTATCTGAGGAGTCGCGAATGTTGCTGAACACTGTGCAGTCATCTGCACATGTTCCCACTGCTGACCTTATGATGGAAGGAAAGTAATCGATGAAGCAGCTCGAGACTACCCTGAGGAACTCCTGTAATGGCGACCTGGAGCTGAAAAGATTGACCCCCAATCACCATAATCATCTTCCTTGTGCCAGGTATGACTCCAACCAGCAAAAAGCTCTCCCTCCTGATTCCCATTGACTCCAGTTTTGTTAGGGCTCCTTGATGCCACACATGGCCAATGCTGCCGTGGTATCAAGGACAGTCACTCTCACCTTACCTCTGGCAATCAGCTCTTTTGTCTGTATTTGAACCAAAGCTGTAATGAGGTCAGAAGCTGAGTGGCCCTGACGGAACCCAAACTGAGTATCCAAGTGCTGCTTAACTGCACTGTTTATAACCCCTTCCATCACTTTGCTGATGCTCGAGAGTAGACTGATGGGGCAGTAATTGCCTGGGTTAGGTTTGTACTGTTTCTTGTACATAGGATATATCTGTGCAATATTCCAAACTGCTGGGTAAATGCCAGTGTCTATACTGAACAGCTTGACTAGGGCGTGACAAGTTCTAAAGCACAAGTCTTCAGTACTATTGTTGGAATATTGTCAGAGTCTATAGCCTTTGCGGTATCTAGTGCCTTTACCCTTCTCTTGACATCACGTGGAGTGAATTGAAGTAGCAAGACTGACATCTTTGATGCTCGGGACTTTCACAGGAGAACGAGATGGATCATCCACTTGGTACTTCTGGCTGAAAACTGTAGCAAATTCTTCCTGGTCTGTTTCACAGAAATGTTGGGTTCCTCCATCATTGAGGATGGTGATATTTGTGCAGCTTCCTCCTCCACTGGGTTGGTTAATTGTCCACCATCATTCACAGCTGGATGTGGCAGGACTGCAAAGCTTAGATTGGATCCATTCATTAACGAATTGCTTAACTCTATCTATTAATTGCTGCTTGGCAACTAGTCCACTTCACCAGGTTGATATCACATCTTTGGATGTGCCTGGTGTTGCTCCTAGCACGCCCTTGTGCAATTTTCATTGAACCAGGATTGATCCCCAGGCTTGATGGTAATGGTAGAGTGGGAGATATGCCAGGCCATGAGGTACAGATCGTGGTTGAGTATAATTTTGTTACTGCTAATGGCCCACAGTGCCTCATGGATGCCCATTTTTGAGTTGCTAAATCTATTCAAGTAACCCCACGTAGCATTTTTGTAAAAAGTAATTTCTGATGCTAAAAATATATTATTTCTTGATAAGTTTCAGGAAATAAAGATCGGCTTCTTTAAATCTGAGCTTGTTCATCATGCCACATGAAAAACACAATTGGTTCACACATTAGACCCAGCTCAATCATCTGGAAGTTGGGAATAAAGAAAGCAGGGTGAAATCAGAGAAGCAGCCCACTTGAGGACAACCACCCACTGCCTCCCAGCTCTCAGAGTTGCCATCTTTTGGATGAGAGGTTAAAATGAGGCCTGTCTGGCTGCTCAACTAAATGTGAAAGATCCCATGGCACTATTCTCATGGGTATTATCACCAGTGTCTTTGTCAATAACTATCCCTCAATCAACATCAGAAAGGCAGATTATCTGATCATTATCACATTGTTGTTTGTTGGAGCTTGCTGTGCACAAATTGGCTGCCTTATTTCCTACATTATAAATGGTAACTACATTTTAAAAACATGTCCAGTAGTCATGAAAGACAGTATATAAATGCAAGTTTTTCTCAGTGTGCTTCAGCTAACAAGCTTAACTACTGCATCATTATATAATCCAGAACTAGTTTCAAAATTTGAAAAAAACTTGATCTCTAAGTATCCTGATGCATACTTACAATGCCAGATAACTTTCAGCTCAACCAAAAGTTTTTTTGATCCACCATGACTTGTTCCCGGAAGCTTTTGCATTGCTTCGCCTTTTTTATTGAGGATTTCTATTCTCAAAGCACCTGGAAACAGGATCAATATCTCATTTGAAAGGAATGTACAGTTTGTCTTTGAGGAGTTCCATAATGAAGCACACAAATAAAACGTTATACAGACCTTCTGAAAGTCTATGTTAAAACTATATCCAATACATTCAAATGTGACAAAGTAGACAAAGGCAAAGAATTTATTAAAATTGGCTAAACATGGCCTTTTTACAAACCTGACACCAAATTATATTCTTTAAATGTTATATTTTGATGTGTTATATTTTCATATTTATCATCTTTTGGAAAAAATCCTAGTATCTTTCCTAACACTCATGTTAAAGTGACTGATCTATAGTTCCCTAGATTAGTTATAGCTTCCCCCTCCTAAATATAGAGATTACATTTGCAGTTTGCTACTTTTGACACGGTTCATTTTTCTACTGATTTTTATATTTGAATACTGGAGCTTCTCTGATCTCTTCCCTAGCTTGAGTATCTATGGCTGCAATTTGATCCCTCAAATTTGTCCTGAAGTCTGACTATTGCTCCATTCTCCATTTTCTTTTCATCTCAAATGTTGTAATATTCTTCTTGGCTCCTATTATTTTCACTGATTTGGTTAGCTTCTCCAGTGAAAACTGAAACCAAGTATTCATTCAGAATCCCTTCCATATCAATATTTTACCCTGAGATTTCATCTTGCCAATCTTATGGTGGGATCTCCACATTAATTCTGGTTTTGTTATTCACGCCCCTAAAAAAAACTCTACAAATACTTTCTAATTCGAAATATTTTCATTTCAAATATCATCTCTCTATCCCCAATTGTGGCTCTTTCCTAAGCATATCATTTCTATTGCCATCCTCTTAATAAACATTTCTGAATTTTACGGAAGCCTCTTACTTTAGATTAAATTTATCCTTACTTCATACCCACGGCATCTCATTTTTGGATAATTTGTAATTTTTAAATTAAATGTATTTCTCCTGAATGGTAAGGATTTCTTCTTTAACTTTTATACATCAATATTTCCCC
The DNA here is from genome assembly GCF_965287045.1 of Carcharhinus amblyrhynchos. NCBI lineage: Eukaryota > Metazoa > Chordata > Chondrichthyes > Carcharhiniformes > Carcharhinidae > Carcharhinus > Carcharhinus amblyrhynchos. The sequence continues at coordinate 78,615,883 of NC_137331.1, read as the reverse complement.
CCACTTTTTAAAGTTTCTTTCATGAGGTCTGGATGTCGATAGCAAGGCAAATATTTTTTGCCCAACGCCAATTTCTCTTGAACAAAGTGGCTTGTTAGTCTTTTCAGAGAGCAGTTAAGAGTCATCTACATTGCTGTGGGTCTGAAGTCACATAGTCCAGACCAGGTAAAAATGGCAGATTTCCTTCCATAAAAGACATTCATGAACCTGATGGGCCTTTACTACAATCAATGACAGTTTCATAGTCACCATGACAAACTAGTTTTCAATTCCAAATATATTAATTCAGTTTAAATTCCTCCACCTGCCTTCCTGGGATTTGAATTAGTGTCCTAGGAGAATTGGCATGGGCCTCTGGATTACAATGCCACTAAAATTACCACTACTGCACTATCTTCCCTATCTCCTTTAGTTCCATCTTTAGTCCCTCAAAGTTGTCTCTTGCCCAATATGTTATTTTAGTCTTTGAATAACACCATATTGATCTTTCTCGTCATCTCAATCAAATATGTCTATGCAAAGGCAAAGGGAATTCTTCGAAATACAGCTGGCAGAAAACTTTTTTTTAAAACCACAATTTACATTGTAAAGTCTAAAGTTTACAAAACATCTATGATGCAGAAATCACTGGAGGGATAACTAGGTTCAGGGTCACTGTTGTGGGTATTAAACAGCAGGCTTGAAAATTACACACAAAAAATATAAGCAGCCACCATTCTGTAGTCACGAAGACCTTCTGTGTGGATACAGGTAAATAAAAGGACCAAATCAAGAACAAGGAACTGGGGTAGGCTATTCAGCACCTCAAGCCTCCACCACCATTCAAATACGTCTTGGCTGATCTTCTACTTCAATGCCATCTTTCCACACCCCTTGATGTAATTGGCATCTAGAAATTTATCCAGTGACATGGGAGGAATGAATCAGCCAATATGAAATCTGGGCATATATATTTTCATAGATTTTGACAATTGCAGTGAACTGCCAGAAAATGGACACCTACCAAAAAGTAATTTCAAGCTCTGATAGAGGCCTAGGGTACATTATCCAGCATGGCTTTTGTAACAAAGCTCCAAAATCAAACATTGCCGTAGACCAAAGATGGCAGGGTTACTGAATGGAATATTGATGAGCAATACTCAATAAATGCAGACAAATAAATAAAATAACATTTTTTTCTCACCTATGGGCATTCCTGCTTGTCTGCATTCATTTGAATGAAGTTCATCCCCTTCTGGCCAGGTGACAGATAGTTGATCAGGGAGCCTGTTTCAAACAAACAGTATTTCAGTACAGAAACCATTTTCGTAAATAAGGGATGAATAAGACTTTATAATATGCAACTGTATAGTACCTTGCCATTTCATCTTCTATGTATTTCTTGATCATTGTAACAGGTACTGTTCTGTCCAACTTTGAGATCGGAATGGTCTTCACCTCATCATACAAAGCTTGGGGTTCCTATGAAGCCACAGAAAAGGGAAAAAAAAATGAAATGTGTTGTTGATAATCACTAATTTTTCATCACCTTGGATAATTTTAACAAAATTGGCTAAAAGGAAATTGAGTGCAGTGGTGTGGGGTATCCACCAGTTTAACAAATGATCTTACTTGACGTCAAAGGAAAATAAAATTGGGCAGCCAACACAAAGCCATTAGTTTATTGCAGGGAGAGCTGTCTCACAGACTAGTCATGGAATCATAATTTACAGATAATGTCCCTGATACCACCATCAGCTGGGTATGTCCTGTGAATCTGATGAGACAGATCCTGCAACGGTAGTGGTACAGTGATACACAGTCAGGAGTTGCCCTGGGAGTCCTCAATATCAACTCTGAACCTCATGAAGTCTTTAACAAGATCATCACATTTCTATATTATTTATTGCTGGATACATGAGCTGAGCGCACAATATCTTAACATTCTATAGTACAACAACTGACTTATGTTACTTCAGTTGTATGAATTTTGTGTGCGTAAATAAAAGTTTTCTGCAGTGAGAACATTACTTCATTTTAGATCACTGAGGTTATCTTTTGGACAACCACTATAATGTACTGGTGACAACCAGGTGTAAGGGTTCCCTGGTGGTAGTAACCATACAGAAAAGTCTGTAGACCATTGCTGCACAGAAAAATGTTGAGTTCACATGCCACCAGCTTATAGTTTGACAGGTTTGTTTGAAATCACAAGCTTTTGGAGCACTGCTCCTTTGTCAAGTGAAGTGACAAAGGAGTAGTGCTCTGAAAGCTTGTGATTTCAAATAAACTTGTTAGACTATTACCAGGTGTCTTGTAGCCTCTCATCTTGTCTGCTCCAATCCAAAACCGGCATCTCAACATCAGAAAAAAAAAAGTGTTGCAAACTGATATATTTATTAGCATATCTAAAGACATGAAACTGAAAAGATGAAATCCTAATAAATTTGAACAATCTTGGTTTGGTAGACTTGCTTGAAGAGGAGTCAAAACTGTGTTCGTGAATTGACTGAAGTACATCCATAACTTTCCTCATACCTGGTGACTAAGTAATTTTGAATAAATTACGATGAGTCTATAAATAGGTAGCTGCAGAAAAATGACACTGACAGCTTTGGCAAAGGTTCCAACAACAGGCTATGTTTAATGCTTCAAATCATTTTTGATATGGAACATAATCTGACTCCACACTTCAAAATGTTCAAAGTACATATCAAGCCTGAGTTTGAAGGCTGTGGTGATTGATTGGGTTCCTCCCATCCAACTTTATTAGGATTTCACTGTTACGATTTCATGTTTTCACTTGTAAACTGATGTAAACTACAGCAACAGTCCACAAATTTGTGTAGTTGATTTTCCCAGAGATCCCTTATAACCTGGCCAAAAGAGACCCTCACTTATCTAAAAATAAAGCAATGCTCTCAATGCAGAAAATATTTGTTTTGTTACAAGGCTATTCACCTTTATTTTTGAAAAAATGATTTTTCAAAGGTAAATGCGGAACTTTTGTTCCGACAAAATAATTTGCTGCTAAGACTTAAGTAGGTCTGATAGTTCTGATAAAGTTCATCCACCTGAAACGTCAACTGTTTCTTGCTATACAGATGCTAACTGATCTATTGATTCTTTCCAGTATTGTGTGTTGATTTAGAGTATTTAAACAAATCAAGTGAGGATTCAATTCTTTTATTTTACAGAATTACACTACCAAGGCACGTCCTGTTTGGAGGGAAGATCAGGTTTCCTTTGGCACAGTATTTGAGCTACCATATTCTAACAACAAATATAGCTAGTGCAACAGACTGTGACTTTGCCTAAATAACCGGGACAATTTTAATTTCAGTTATTCTAAGTAATTGTTAATTATCACACAAATATGGGATAACATTAAACATTAAATATTTTCATGAGATATCCTATAAAGACTTAAATAAGATATAAAAAAAGCTTAAATACAAAAATAAGTGGATAAGATTAACCGAAAATTTGTCAATAAGGTATCAATTCCAGCATCACTCACCACAGCTATCTGAACTTCTCCTCCAGTGGAATACACATCACCTTCATGGTCACCGTAAAGAAGAAAACGAACAATGCTTCCATAAATTATTGGCAATGTTTTGATAGTTTTAACCTAGAAAGAAAGACACCTTTAAAAGTTTGTCTTAATGTCTGCATAAGAGAAATAGACATTTGAAACACTTTTTGCACATACCTGCACACAATGGTCTGGACTTCACTCAATGGCAAAACAACAGTGCTCACTGCTAACCGCAAAGCTATACAGAAAGACCCGGCATTTTTGCACTCAGATTTCCTCTTTCACAATGTCAATACAAATCTGACATCAGGTCAAAGACGACCTCAAACATCCAGCAGCAATAAGACAGGGTCAGCCGCCAATCACATTTAAATAGTCTCAGATAGCAAAGCAGGAAGTAAAATGCACTGATTATCCCTTATTTTTATTGAAGAGCAAAAATAAACGATTGGGGTATGGACATGAGATTATGGTAGAAGAAATGTCGACTTTAAAAAAAATCAAAAATGGAGAAATGTGATCTTCCAAAAGTATAAAATTAATTCCTCATGGCCAGAGAGATTGTTCAGTAGTAATCATGAACTTAATATATTAAAAACCCACATCTGATTCATTAATGTGCAACTCCACATTTTTTTAAAAAACAGCAGGACTAAAAGCAGTAAAGGCAAATTTCCCTAGAAATAAGGGATAGGATTTATAATCATCTAGAGGGAAATAAATTGGTTAGGGATAGTCAACACATTTTGTGAAGGGTAGGTCGTGCCTCACAAGCCTTATCGAGTTTTTTGAAAAGGTGACCAAAGAGGTGGATAAGGGTAAGGCAGTTGACGTGGTGTATATGGATTTTAGCAAAGCGTTTGATAAGGTTCCCCATGGAAGGCTACTGCAGAAAATGCAGATGCATGGGATTGAGGGTGATTTGGCAGTTTGGATCAGGAATTGGCTAGCTGATAGAAGACAGATGGTGGTGGTTGATGGGAAATATTCAACCTGGAGTTCAGTTACAAGTGGTGTACCTCAAGGATCTGTTTTGGGGCCACTGCTGTTTGTCACTTTTATAAATGACCTACACAAGGGTGTAGAAGGATGGATTAGTAAATTTGCTGATGACACCAAAGTCGGAGGAGTTGTAGACAGTGAGGATGGATGTTACAGTTTGCAGAGGGACATAGGTAAGCTGCAGAGCTGGGCCGAGAGGTGGCAAATGGAGTTTAATATGGAAAAGTGTGAGGTGATTCACTTTGGTAAGAGTAACAGAAGTACAGAATATAGGGCTAATGGAAGGACTCTTAGTAGTGTTGACAGGCAGAGAGATCTCGGGGTACATGTGCATAGCTCCCTGAAAGTTGGTGTAAAAGAATTTGTAGCCAAAGCTTGTATTAGAATGTGTGTAAAAGAACTGTAGCCGAAACTTGTATTAGAATGTTTCTCTTATTGTAAAAGAATTGTAGCTGAAACTTGTATTAGAATGTTTTTCTTGAAGTAGATTTAGGATGGGTGATGGGATAAGACTAGTATAGTTAATCAGCTCAATGTGTGTGACTTAATGTAATTAAGTATAACTGATATAATCAATGCATGCGATCCAATGAAGATAGTATAGTAATCACTCATTTGTGAATGTAAATAGTAGCCACTTGGGAGAACAATGGACACTGCCCAGTTGTCCAACTTGATCTGTGACAGTAGCAAAAGAGAGAATAAAGTCAGCATGTTTTTCTTTACTATTCGGCTTGAGCTAGTTAAACTATGATTGGTAGGCAAGCAGAATGGTCTAGACAAGGGAAAAGGTTTAACCACCATGGTTTCAAAAAGCAAAGAGAGGTAACAATGAATGACCAATCTCAAGCAAGATAGATAAAGGGTCGACCCAGAAACAATAGTGGCTAAACAAGATTGAATTTTGAAAGAAAGATAAGAGTCTTGAGATATGGGACTGTAAGGTGTATAAAAAGACTGTAAGCAGAATGGTTCAGTGGAATGTTCCGGACATCCCGGCTTTATTCCCTTGTGCTGGAAAATAAAGTCTACTGCTTGGAGGATTACAACTCAGACTCTCTGTCTCAATTGGGTTAAATAAGTTGTCGTCTTGGGGAACCACGACATTGGCACCCAGGTTGATAAGGTCGTTAAGAAGGTGTACGGTGTGTTAGCTTTTATCGGTGGAGGGATTGAATTTCAGAGCCGTGAGGTCATGTTTCAACTGTACGAAACTCTGGTGCGGCCGCACTTGGAGTATTGCATACAGTTCTGGTCGCCGCATTATAAGAAAGATGTGGAGGCATTGGAAAGGGTGCAGAGGAGGTTTACCAGGATGTTGCCTGGTATGGTGGGAATGTCTTATGAGGAAAGGCTGAGGGACTTGAGGTTATTTTCATTAGAGAGAAGAAGGTTATGAGGTGACCTCATTGAGGCATACAAGATGATCAAAGGATTGGATAGGGTGGACAGTGAGAGCCTTTTTCCTCGGATGGTGACGGCTAACACGAGGGGACATAGCTTTAAATTAAGGGGTGGTAGTTATAGGGCGGATGTCAGAGGTAGGTTCTTTACTCAGAGGGTAGTAAGGGCGTGGAATGCCCTGCCCGCAGCAGTTGTGGACTCGCCAACTTTAAGGGTGTTCAAATGGGCAGTGGATAGGCACATGGATAACATTGGAATAGTTTAGGCTAGAGGGTCATTAGATTGGTTCCACTGGTCGGCGCAACATTGAGGGCCGAAGGGCCTGTCCTGCGCTGTAATGTTCTATGTTCTAATTCTGTGAATTCTAGTTGACAGCAGCCTGTGAGGGCCTCACCCTCTGGAGGAGCACAGGATCTTGAAACAGCAACTTCTACATTGTGCTGTAAATGTGTGGTATACAAAAGTTTAAGAAACATAATAATAGCACTGGTGACAAATTCACCATCACTACAGTTAAAAAGTCCAAGTCAATGCGACATAACCAGCATTTAAGTAAACGTTTTGTCACCAATTTAAAACTACCTTTTCAACTGTAATAGTAAAACCATGCGATGCTGTGCCTTGAAAAATAAATGGTATAATTACAGAATCATAAATACAATTACACATGGCTAAGTTTCTGTAATAAGATGTATGCTGAAGTTAATCAAGAAATGACTCAACATGACAATGCAAAACTTTGTAATTTTGTGTGCTGCTACTGTTTTGAAAACACCAAACTATGACATGAATAAAATCTTAAATTTAGGTTTTTCCAGTTAATCTCCATTCCTTCAAAAGCATTTGATTCCCCTCAGTACTTTACAGTGACCATTTGAAATTGCAAGCTGTAATGCTAATTGACAATAGTATATTTCATCACAGCAGGTGAGAATGAGGAATGGTGCAACAGAGTCAAACCCAATCCACTTTTAACTCGTTGACAACAATGCATTTACTTTTACCATGGATTGTTCCAGGTCTATTAGGAATTGAAAAGGGGCCAGGACTTTCTCCATGATCCAGATATGCAAAGGCCAATTGCAGTTGCCCTGGCTGTTGTTGGTTAACTCAAATTTCAAACATTCATGATCAGTACTGCCCAGTACAAGATTTTGACCTTGTTGGGTCAGGCACAATGGAGCACCCCATTGTGATAAATTAAGAAATAAGAATTTAGATTTTTTAGTAAAAGGATTTACCTGAAAAGACCAGAAACTTACAGTTGCAAAAAAATTGCTGATTTAAAGAATAGTTCTTGGTCTAAAAAAATGTTAAAGTAAAACTGACAGCACAAAGTTGAAGTTTAGCAGGTTCCAGATGCTAATATATCCAACAAAAACAAATTCACTGGCTTAATAAAACTATATATTTACAAGTTCATATTAAATATAAATATATAAAAAATTTGTTGAAAGGCAAAGAATGTTGTTCAAGATAGATTAACTGATTTCTTGTATATTTGAAATATTTAAAATTTTTCCTCACTGAGGTTGAGGTATACAGCTGGATAAGAGAAATATATAGATACAGTTACACTGTATTTTGAAGTTTCTGTGATGTCATAAACATAAGACATCCTGTGAGCAAGCTTTCTTATTTTTAAAGAAGTCTTGTAGTCATAGACGGAGGACCTCACAGGTGCTGCCACTGATTTGAATGCGTGCAGCAAAAAAAAAATCACTGACCCAAATAATTCTGTTTTGCTCTCCACAGATACTTCCTGACCTGCAAAGTATTTCCAGCATTTCTTTCCTTTATTGCATTAGCAATTCTTCACTAACAATGAGCAGTGGAAGTTGCCTTGTGAAGTTCTGAACACCAATATTAATTTTCAATGTGTAGAAACTTACCAAGTGTCCTGTTTTGAAGGTTTTGCCATCCCACTCAATAGCTGCATATACAGCCCAAGGACTCTGCATTCTTTTAGACGGTAGATCACTTCTTGTGATTGTGCCTTTATATAAGCTGAACTTTATTTGCTTGTCATATTTCTCGTGGCATTCTTTAAGCCACATAGCAAATTCTCTGTCTATCTTCATTCTTTGCTCCTGAAAGATGATTTTAAGTTACAACTACTATTCAAAATGTACAAACAACTTCTGTAAATTAGAAATTACTTATAGTATTAGGCAGAGAATTAGAGCTTTAGTAAAGGTACAAAAATTCACCTGAATAACACCAAGGTTGGAAGGGTATTAGGAGGATCTTTTGTCAAATGGATTTATTCAATGAAGCAAAGTGCAAGAGTGCAAATTTATGAACGTTTTTGAAGCTGTAAATAGCGAACTTTGATCAAGCTCAAAACAAGAGACATTGACTCACAATTATTCCGACTATTCCTACAAAAGCAAAGGGGAAATTGGAAGAAATGTTGCTACAGCTAATATTCTTGAATAGAAATACTCATCTCCATTGTTGAACAGGAGACAAAATTTAGGTTGCAAGAGCAAGAAATATTTATAACACTTTTAAAATACCACTAAATTGTATTGGAATAGGGTGCTCGGAAAAGATGTAAGGACTAGATGTAAGGACTTCAACTAGAATAATGCATCCAAATCTGGACACCACACTTTAGGAAAGATGTGAAGGCTTCAGAGTGCAGAGAAGATTCAGGAGAATGCTAGAGCTTCAACAACAAAAACAGAACGCTGGGAAAACTGTCAGTCTGGCAGCATCTTTGGGAGAGAGAAAACAATCTGTGGAGTCCACATGACCCTTCTTCAGTATTCAAGAGGGGGGAAAATAGGATTAGATACAAAAAGGGTTTGGGACAGCTGGAACAGTGATTAGTCAGACCTGGGAGAGATGGCAACAAAGATGCAGCAAAACTTAAGTGGCAGTTGGCCTGGAATGGGAGAGAGTTTTTGCCCAGGAACAAAAAACATGTGGGAGAGAAAAATGGTAAAGTTGGAGGAGAAAGGTCATTCTATTATACAGAAACACATTTTCCCCTCTAGTTCGGAAGGAGGATCATGTGGACTCGTAAAGTTAACTCTGTTTTCTCTCCCTATGGGCGTTGCCAAGGCTGCTGAGTTTTTCCATCTTTTAGTTTTTATTTCAGATTTCAGCCTCTGCAGTATTTTGCTATTTTAGCATGTAATCAGCTTGATCAATTTCTTAAATTGACTGTGCATCCACTAATACACTCAGGATTGTTCAGCAAGTTTTGCTCAATCTCAGAATCACATCGAACATCAGATATTTTCTTTCAGTTTTGCAAACACAGACTGATGTTTTTTTTATAATAAACCAAAATAGGCTGCACCCAAAGGAACAAGTTGTGTAATTCAATCAGACAACTGCTGAAACATACAACCTATATATCCAACATTACACTGGCACTGAAATTCGAGCATTATTGTTGGTCAATTATATGATAAGCAAAATGCCTGGTCATATCAAACAGCACGTTCCTGAGGTTGCTGGTAATAAGCAGAGTAACTATTACACTCAACCAACTTGCAAAACATCAAGTTAACATCTACAGTGCTATTAAACACAAATTAGCTTTGCTTACCTGTCCATTCACAACTCGTGTGAAAAGTGTGTTCTTATCCTTTAGCTTCAATTCCAAATCCATGAATGTCAACTTGTTGGTGCTGACTTGAAATTTATCATTGGTGAAAAGCACTCCTGAGATCCTGTTGTAACATTCCAGCGCCACCAGTCCTCTTTTCTTGGGAGGCGCACAAAACTCAAAACTAGAAAAGTAAGGGTTATTGTTGAATATTTCTGTAATGCAGGGTTCCAGAGTATACAATAAAACTTTCTATTATTCCACCATTCAATTGCTGCAATTAGGCAGTTTTGAAATTGCAATTAATTACTTAAACTCTTATTTATGATTTGAAGTTTCAGTTTTGTAAGGGGGGGAATGTGTGCAAAGAAAACTGCATGTAGATCTTGCAATGAAAGACATACACAGATCCTATTATAAATAACAATATAAAAATAGTGAAAAAAGACAAAAAAAATGTGCATTTAGGTGTGTGCCCCAAAACAGGATGGAATTGACTGCAATGACCTTGCTTCAAATAGTCTCTAACTCTCACTTGGAAATAATGAGCAAATAATCAGAAGAAGTTTTATTGTCTTTGGAATCACAGCCAGCAAAATAATCTAAGGGCCAAGGAAAGGAAAAGATAAAAGGAATTTCAGAAACAAAAAAAAACACTAAAATTGTACACTTGTTCTTACTCTTCCACTGTGGTGTAGGGAATCAATCTTCCATTCCAAAAGCATTCAAATATTGATCTTTTTCCTCTAGCTCCTTTATCAACAGAATAGCAGTCTTCCTCATCATCGTCGACTGTATCTAAAAATAGAGGTGTTACAGTCAAAAGATTTTAAAAAATAGATACAGCACTACTTCCCTCTCGTGTCATTACCAAGCTACAACTTGTATTCTAAGTACATAACTGCACACGTTATTTACGCGTTAAGCAAATCTAACATACAATTGCAATTAAATATGAACATAATCCAAGATTTTATAATAAGCTTAACACTCAGGATAAGCATATCTGCAACTTTGAGACAAACCAAAACAAGTCTCCAACTTCATTGTTTATGCCACCCATAGTACAATATAACATGACCAGCATATGCATTAGATCACAAATATTAAGATCTAATAGAAAACTGAACAGGAGGCATAAAATGCAGCAACCAATGGACCAATCTTTTAAGATCACTACACAATCTTAATTGCAAACTATTTCAAATACATATTTTCAGCATTCATATTTTCCTGCCAGGCACAAGCTCATGGGAGGAGGTAATATAATGGCAGAGAATTAATTGGTTACTGATCAGAAAATAAATAAGTAAAGTGGGTAATTTTCAGGTTGGTAGACTGCAACTGGTAGGGATCAGTGCTTAGGCATCAGCTATTAATAATCTATATCAGGGACTTAGACGAACGGATCAGGCTTAATGAATACAAGTGTGCTGATGCAGAAATACGTTAGTAGGAATGTAAAGAATTTGCAAAGAGATGCATACAGGTTAAACAAGAAACAAGAACATGGTTGATGGAATAAAATAGAGGGAAATGTGAATTTAGGTAAACAGAATATTTTAGCAATGGTGCAAGTCTAGGAAATGCTGGTATTCAGAGCGACCGGGGTTTGCTTGGACACAGATTATAGTCAGTCATCATTAAGATATAGCAAGTTATTCGGAATGCAAATGGTACATTAGCCTTTCTTAAAAAGGGGCTGGAGGATAAAGTAGTATTAATGCAGTTATACTCTAGTAGTTTTGGTCTTCGTACCAGATGTACAATATCCTTGCCTTATGAGTACAACAAAGGTTTGCTAGTCTGACTCCTGAGATAAGGAGTTGTTTTATAAGCAGAGATGAGTTGACTGAGCCCACTTGCACTGGACTTCAGAAAGAGAGAAAATCTGATTGATACATTTAAAGTTCCTAAAGAGCTTGGCAGGAAAGCTGCTGAGAATATGTTTTCCCTGAGTAGTGAATTTAAAAGATGGGTTAATTTGAGAACAGGGGATCAACAATTTAGAACCAAGTTTGAGGTGAAATTTCTTCACTGAAAGGGCTGTGAATCTTTGGAATTTCCCAGAGAGGTGTAGATGATCAGTCATTAAGTGCATTTAAGGCACAGCTGATTTTTGTCTAATAAGGTATTCCAGGGATATGGAGAGAGTGAGGTAAGGTGGAGTCGAACCATGATTTTACTAAATGATGGAAGAGGCTCAAAAGCGCCAAATGCTACTCTGATTTCTTGTATTCTCAGGCAACTTAAGTATCTATTTCTGAAATAAGTGACAACCCATTGTTTGTCACTCAGCATAGTTTACTTTGCATGATTAAAATGATGAACCAGTAATGGTAAAACCAAGCTTTTTAATCTTCAAAAAACAAATCAGTGTTATATATTCATGCTATACATGTTAAGACTAAAGTTAACTAGGTTGGTGGTGGGAGAATGGTGGAAAAAAAACCCAAAATTCTGATCAACACATAAAATGGCACTCTTCGTCTTGAAATCTGCAAATTGAAGAACTCTACTTAAACACAGTTAGGAAATTAAGAAAGCCTCCTTACTCCCACTATTTGAGTCAGTTCAAGTCAACCAGTTCAAGAAATCTGCTTACTGAATGGACAGCTAACATCTTCAGGATAGGTTTCTTTATCATATAGGAAAGGATGATAACGTATCACTCCTTCTACAACGCCTTCTCCTTCAACATGTGCTTTAAATTCAAAGCAGTCTGCAGCAGTGTTGATGAAGAGAGTTTGCATGTCATCTTTTATTTCCCTTAGGTTCACAATCTTAGGGACTTTTCCCTTCTCAAACATTGAGATCTAACATAAACAAGGATATTTAAAAAAGCATGTTAGAATGGAAAACACAATTAAGGTAGTCACATTATCAGATCTGCTTACAAGAGAAAATTTTAACCAGATACCAGGTTAATAATACAAATGGTAACGATAATATGGTTGAACATCCAAATTTCTGAGTTGAAGTGTGAAAAACAGAACAGTGAGCACGAGGCAATAGGCAGCTAACATAAAAGGAAATCCAAAAATCACTATGTATGTAAAAGGGAAATAAGAGGAACAAAGATCAAAAAGGAGATCTACATATGAAGGCAGAAAACACGACTGCATTACTAAATGAGAACTTCGCATTTGTCTTTACTTAGGAAAAAGATACTGCCAAAGTCAGTGAAAAATACTCTGTGGGTTAAATTGATGAAGAGGTTATTACAAAGGTTAGGTGTAGTTAAAATTGGTAAGTCAGCTGGACGACATCAACATCATCCAAGGATGTTAAGGGAACTAAGGATGGAATTTACACATATTGACACAATTTTCCAATTCTCCTCACATGCAGAGGTGGTGCTATAGCACTGGAAAACTGCAATTTTTACAATCTTCATAAAAGGGTGTAAGAATACATTAAGGGCTACATGCACTACAAGCTTTTAGAGACGATACTCCGAGACAATTAAGTCACTTGAACAAGTGTGCATTAATTTGGAAAGTCAGCATGCATTTGATAAGGGTAAATTGTGAAGTAGCTTGCCTGAGTTTTTATTGATATAACAGAGTTAGTTGGATGAGGGTAATGTGATGTTTATGGACTTCCTAAAGGTATTTGATAAAGTGCCACATAAAGGCTCGGCAACACAAAATGGGAGCTCATCAAATAAAGGGGAAAGTGGCAGCATAGATCCAAAGTTGGCCGAGTGACAAGAAACAAAACAGTGGTGACTGTTGTTTCTCAGACTGGAGGAGTGTACGCAGTGAAGCTCCCCAGATATAGGTTAACGGCAGAGGAATGGACATGCTGAACTGGTCTTGCAAAGAGCATTCAAAAGGGGTCGATGACCTCCTTTTGGGCTGTTACCATTTTATGATTTGCTGAAAAAAGAGAGGCTGTCAAAGATTCATATCTTGCCAAATTTCAAAGGGAGCAACAATTTATGCTACAATCTCTGTTTCAGCAGTATTTAAGTTCATTTGCTGTTTCTTTTATTTATTCCTTCATGGAATGTGGGTACCACTGGCTGCACCGGCATTTATTGTTTTTGTTCCAATTCAATCAAATCAAGTCCAATTCAGAGTCTCAACAAGTTGAGACATTTCTGATCCAAGCTGACAAGAGAGGGTTCCCATCTCCTGTCTTGGGCTTGATCTACATGATCCAAGCTGATTGGAGTATGCATAGTTCCTCCTCCGAGGCTTGATCTCATTTGCATTTTAGCCAAAAGGCTAAGATGCCGCTTTTAAAAATTGCTTCAAATGAAGCTAAAATGTAACCTAATAACTTCAACCAAGCACAGCATGTCGATACTACATTTGATCTTAGCCAAAAGGCCGAGAATTAATTTGTGTCGTTCACATTCAAGGTTCAATGTCTCACTCACTGTAGTCGTCACAACCAAAATTTAGTAAGAAAAATAGCAAAATAAAGGACCTAACATGTACATTTGCAACAAAGTAACAATTAAATAACTCAGATGGCTTAAGCATTTTTGAATTCAAAGTGTTCACTTCCAAAAATTTGCCCTACAGATAATTTTGAATGAATGAGAAGTTTTGAATGCACTCTTCATTTCAACTGCAAAACCTAAAGTTTAATAAGCTTTTCAGTGAAACGACTCCAGATGATTTTCTCTCAAATGAATAAGGAACAGAGTCCTCTACACTATACCAGAATTTTCATTTTGTTCTCCTTCCCCTCCACCCTATCAATGGCATAAAACCCATCACATTTGGTTCAACAGGGAGTGGAAAATTGGGGTGTCATGGCAATTCATCAGTTTTGCAGTCCTGTGGTACAGGTAGATTTTATGGTAACATGGGTTCAAATCCCTCCATAGGAGCACATGACATGTCCAACCGAGACATTCAAAGGAGCATTAGATGATTATTCAAAAAGTAACATCATGCAGGGTTATGGGAAAAAGGCAGGAGAATTGCACCAAGTCATAATACTGAGCTGGTGCAGGCAGGACAGGCCAAATGGCTTTCTTCTGCACTGTTACAATTCTGTGATTCAAAACACTAACTCACTCTTTCCAAAGATACTACTAGACCTGAATATTTACAATTGATTTTATTTCAGATTTCTAATATCCACAGGATTTTGGTTATACTTAAGCATTCAAAGAGATCCCTTATCAATGAATATAATAAATTTACCTCAATATCAATGTTATTAAAAGGTCCTACTTCTTTAGTGGCTGTCATATCATTTCCTTTAGGCCCATGAATGTAGTAGTGGTAAATGTGGCTAAAAGGAAAGCAAAAAATTAACATTCTTTACAAAGTTGAAACTGATAGTAGTACCATAATAGCTTCAGAATTAAGCCATTAGTTACGTACTAATTATTAGTACATAACCCACGTGAAAAGAATCTGCCAACCATCATGCCATTAATAAGTCTACTCTCACATTCTGACTCTTGGCTATTAGGCAAGGTAATAAACTTGATAAATTTTTTCACGAAAATTAAATTTTAATCTATAAACAAGCATGGTAGTGGACAATGTTTGATGTATGCAAGGATAGTAGCAATACAAAACTTCAGCAAATATATATATTTTAAAATCCCATTTCAGCTTCTAGGGATTGTTCAAAAAGAAATTTAGCTGGCCATCATTTCAGGATGGCCTGTAGACAGGTTCCTGAAGTCTTAAAACATTTGCCCAAGCATGACAATAAAACAAACATATTTAGCTAGGAAAAATGGCAGTGCTAGGGCATGATACACAGAGACACTGAGGAAAGAGAGGGGTAATGAGGAGGATGTGATCTCTCAAGAGAAAGGGGGAGAGAGAGAGAGAGAGAAGAGGAGAGAGGGAGGAAGAAAGCTATGAGCAATGGGTAATACTGCTCACTTCTTTGATTCGTCAAATGTATTAACATACAACGAAAAGTATTGTTTCTTGCGCACTATACAGACAAAACATACCGTTCATAGAGGAGGAAATGAGAGTGAAGAATGTAGTGTTACAGTCATAGTTAGGGTGTAGAGAAAGATCAACTTAATGCAAGGTAAGTCTATTCAAAAATCTAACAGAAACAGGGAAGAAGTTGTTCTCGAGTCGGTTCGTATGTGACCTCAGACTTTTGTAGTATCTTTTTCCAGAAGAAGGTGGAAGAAAGAATGTCGAGAGTGCATGGGGGGTGGTCCTTAATTATGCTAGCTGTTTGCTGAGACAGCGAGAAACGTAGACAGAGTCAATAGATGGGAGACTGGTTTGTGTGATGTACTGGGCTATATTCACGGCCTTATGTATTTCCTTGCAGTCTTGGAAAGAGCAGGAGTCATTCCAAGCTGTGATACAACCAGAAAGAATGCTTTCTATAGTGTATCTGTAAAAGTTGGTGAGAGTCATAGCTGACATACCAAATTTCCTTAGTGTTCTGAGAAAGTAGAGGCGTTGGTGGACTTTCTTGACTATAGTATCAGCATGAGGCGGGGGGCTAGGACAGGTTGATGATGATCTGGACACCTAAAAACCTGAAGCTCTTGACCCTTTCTATTTCGTCCCCATTAACGTAGACAGGGGCATGTTCTCCTTTATGCTTCCTGAAGTCAATGACAAGCTCCTTCATTTTGTTGACATTGAGGGAGAGGATATTGTTGTTGTAGCAGTTTACCAGATCCTCTACCTCATTCCTGTATTCTGTCCCGTCATTGTTTAAGTTCTGACCCACTATGGTTGTCATCAGCAAACGTGAAAATTGTGTTGGAGGGGAATTTGGTCACACGGTCCTAAGTGTAGGAGTACTATAGTAGAGGGCTGAGAACACAGCCTTGTGGGGCACCGGTGTTGAGGATGATCATGAAGAAGGTGTTGTTGCCTATCCTTACTGATCATAGTCTGTGAGTGAGGAAGTTCCAGTCACAAAGGGAGATGCTGAGGTCCAGGCCACTGCAGTTCATTTTATTTATGCATGTATCTTCATAACTCTTAAAAATATTTATCTTTCTTTCTCAAATATTTGCTGGATCTGGCTTTGACATTTACAAACCACTGCTGGAACAATGCTTTGACATTTACAAACCACTGCTGGAGCAACAATAACCAAACAAGAAAAAAAAACAAATCCTTTCTATTGGCTTTCTTCCTCTTTCATTTGCGTCCAGTAAATTATTTTGGGAGCAACTGACAGATTTAGGATAAAGGAAGTAAAATTGTTTTGGGGGGTGGGGGGGGGGGGGGGGGGGGGGGGGGGGGGAAGAGAGGAGAAAAATCAGTCTTGACAGCATCCCTTAGATTTTTCTTTAAATGTTTATTATGTGCCTGTTTACAAACATTTTCAGCAGTCCCTTTTCTTTTATTAATCAATTCAGAAATATATCCAGAACTTGGTCTGTTTTAGTATAAGCTACACAAGGAAGATGACAAAGTGGGCCAGCTGAAGGAAAACTGTTTAATTATAATTGGATTCTTGACTGCCTGCCTAGCACCGAGTCCCTTATTTCTTTAATATCTTTCAATGGAGGCACAGAGTTTGCAAATTCCTGCACTGAGAACATTTTATCCAACGGAAATCTTTTTTTCTGAGAAGCCTGTGAAAACGAAATAGTCCTGAAAAAAAACTCAAAAGAAAATTTTGATCTCAGTTAATGTGGGGTGGAAAGAGGGTTCTTGCACTGCAAGGGAAACTGTATTTATACTTGCATTTGAAGTGAAATGTTAGCAAGTTAAAACTTTGACAATGAATAACAAAAAAAAATACTTTTAGGTTGAACATTTGTCACTTACGCCAACTGTCTAGTCCAAAGATGAAAGTAGCTTTTCAGGTACTGCACATGAGCTTGCTGAACTCCTGTGATTATCACTGCAGTAAAGTTTTTCTTGTTCTTTTCCTCCATAATGAGACTATGAAGGAATCGTTCATCTTCACTGGTGATGTGCATTGAATCAGTTGGCTATTTAAAAAATGCATAACATTGAATAAAATTTGTTACACACTAATGAACTTCAAATAATTTAGTACTAAAATCTCAAAATCATTCAATTTCTTTGTGCCACTATCAAATGCACACATACTACACTTGAGTCTAGTTCAGTTTGGGAAACTTGGTGACCATGGACGAAGTGGTCCGCAGGGCCTATTTCTGCACTGTGTATTTCTATGACTCCATGTACAGAACGTGGTTGCAGGGTGACTGGGACTGGGAACTGAATATCCAGGGGTATCAGACATTTTGGAAGAACAGACAGGAAGGAAAAAGAGGCAGAGTGGCTCTGTTAATTAAGGATAACATCAAGGCGGTAGTGAGAGACGATATAGGCTCTAAGGAGCAAAATGTGGAATCGATGTGGGTGGAGATAAGGAATAGTAAGGGGAGAAAGTCACTGGTGGGCATGGTCTATACGCCCCCTCTTAGAATGCTGTCAGGATAGTTTCCTTGAACAGTATGTTACAGAACCTACGACGGAGTGAGTTATCTTGGATCTGGTCCTGTGTCATGAGACAGGTAAAATTAAAGATTTTCTTGTGAGGGATCCTCTTGGAATGAGTGATCACAATATGGCTGAATTTCTAATACAGATGGAGGGTGAGAAAGTAGGGTCCCAACCCAGTGTCCTCTGCTTGAGCAGAGGGGAATACGATAGGATGAGGGCGGAACTGGCTAATGTAGACTGGGAGCGCAGACTAGTTGGTAGGACAGCTGAGGAACAGTGGAGGATTTTTAAGGAGATTTTTCTCAGTACTCAGCAAAAATATATTCCGGTGATAAAGAAGGAATATAAGAAAAGGGATAACCAACTGTGGATAACTAAGGAAATAAAGAAGATTAAAAACTGATGCATACAAAGTGGCCAAAACTAGTGGGGCATTAGAAGATTGGGAAAGCTTTAAAAAACAAAGAACTAAAAAAGCAATAAAGAAAGGAAAGATAGATTATGAAACTAAACTAGCACAAAATAGAAAAACTGATAGCAGAAGTTTTTACAAATATATAAAAAGGAAAAGAGCGGCTCAAGTAAACATTGGATCCCTAGAAGACGATAAGGGGGATTTAATAATGGGAAACGTGGAAATGGCCAAGGCCTTAAACAAGATTTCTGCGTCGGTCTTCACGGTAGAGGACACAAATAGCTTATCGAAAATTGACAGTCGTGGGACTGTAGGGGGTGAGGACCTTAAAACGATTACTATTACTAAAGAGGTAGTGCTTGGTAGGCTAACGGAACTAAAGGTAGACAAGTCTGCAGGCCCGGATGGAATGCATCTCAGGGTACTAAAAGAAATGGTAGAAGTAATAGCAAACGCGTTAGTTGTAATTTATTAAAATTCGCTGGACACTGGGGAGGTGCCAGCTGATTGGAAAACAGCTAATGTGACGCCACTGTTTAAAAAAGGAGGTAGACAAAAGGCGGGTAACTACAGGCCCGTTAGCTTAACGTCCGTAGTTGGGAAAATGCTGGAATCTATCATTAAAGAAGAAATAGCAGGACACCTGGAAAAGAATGGTCCAATCAATCAGACGCAGCATGGATTTATGAAGGGAAAGTCGTGTTTGACAAATTTACTGAGTTTTTATGAAGATGTAACGAGTGTGGTTGACAGAGGGGAACAAGTGGATGTGGTGTTTTTAGATTTCCAGAAGGCATTCGATAAGGTGCCTCACAAAAGGATGCTGCAAAAGATTAAGGTACACGGAGTTGGGGGTAAAGTGTTAGCGTGGATTGAGGATTGGCTATCTAACAGGAAACAGAGTTGGAATAAATGGGTGGTTTTCCGGTTGGCAGTTGGTGACTAGTGGACTGCTGCAGGGATCGGTGCTGGGGCCTCAACTGTTTACCATATACATAAATGATCTGGAGGAGGGGACCGAGTGTAGGGTAACAAAGTTTGCTGATGACACAAAGAAGAATGGGAAAGCGAATTGCGTGGAGGACGCGAAAAGTTTGCAGAGATACTTGGATAAGCTAAGTGAGTGGGCGAGGATCTGGCAGATGGAGTATAACGCTGGCAAGCGTGAGGTTATCCACTTTGGAAGGAATACTAATAAAACGGACTATTATTTAAATGGTGAAAAATTACAACATGCTACTGTGCAGAGGGACCTGGGGGTCCTTGTACATGAATCGCAAATTCTCTGCCCATTGAAGCAGTGGAGGCTACCTTGTTAAATGAGTTTAAGTCACAGGTAGATAGATTTCTAATCAATAAAGGAATTAACAGTTATGGGGAGCAAGCGGGTAAGTGGAACTGAACCATTATCAAATCAGGCATGATCTTATTGAATGGCGGGGCAGGCTCGAGGGGCTACTCCTGCTCCTGTTTCTTATGTTCTTATGAATTCTCAATTACCCCGTGCTTCAATGTAATTTAAAGTGAACCTTGAATGTCATTTTAAAACACCTTTTTCTAAATTAAACAATTAGCAAACTTCTTTCAATTGCTTTAGAGATTCTCTGTCCCTCCATGAGATCCAGATATCACATTATATAGATTTATCAATAAGAAAGCTACAATTTGCATCGATGTCAACAGGTTGCAACAGTCAAAAATACATTAGGAGGATGGAGTAAAATCCTTTGAATGAATTGTTATTTTTAGCAGTGAAAGCCTTAGAAAGGAGTCAGTATTTTACCTTTCTGTTTCTGATGAATCCACTGTATATTGCTTCTTTATTTTTTTCCTTCTTTTCAAAATCATCTTTAGAAAGCATTAATTCATGTACATCTTGGGAATCTGCTGGTTTAGTTATCATCTACAGAAAAACACACAAAACATACTTTGCTAAAACACGCAGCGAGAAGATAATTTCCGTCAAACCATGTACTTTATTCAATCAAATAGTCAGGACAGTAGGCAAATCGCCTGCTGTGGGGAATATGCATATGATGCCTGTAAACCAACTTTAATTTTCCTTTAAAATGAATAGGCATCCCAAAATTAAATTCAGAGGAGTACACAATTTATTTTATTTAACTAGTTTTCTGCACAAATCTTTTTTTATTAACATTCTATTTAACTAAACATTTCTCAAAGTTTAGAGATTTTCTGACATACTGATTTACGTCAAATTGTACAGACTGATTTTCTATGTAACTTCACATTGTATTCTCTCTCATTTGAGGAAGGGTCTGGACTTGTCATAATAAATTATGAAAGTACATCCAAGCCAAAAGGAAAAACACCAAGATCAATTTAACATGATAGTTTATTTAGCTACAGCTACTTCTGTTCAACCTAGATTTATCTAACAAAAATAATGATTCATCAAACCAGCAAGAACAGTTACATTTCAGTTTTCTCAGGAAATTTTGGAAACAAAAACATCGCTCCAGCCAATTATGTTAAGTTAATAGTCAGAAATTGCTAAAAGAAATCTTTCACTGTTGAATTGAAATACTCTTGCTAATGGCTATGAATTTCTGAACTCACTCTTGTTGATTGACCGATGAAGAACACTGCTTGTTTCCCGCCGACACCAAAATAGGAAATGTCACTATTGAGACTGCGAGGCACCACAGGTGGACGAACATATCCTGAATGATCACTGAGGAAATAAGATTTTATTTTTCATTAATTTTCCAACAAAATGATTAAACTTAATAAACAATTTGAATGCTCACTCCAGTTTCTATTACCAATAGTTTATTTGCAATGCCAGCATTTACTGCCCATTCCTAATTCCCCTTGAAAAGATGGTGGTGAGCCATCTTCGAGAACTACTATAGTCTGTGTGTTGACAATATATATCAAGTGGAACTTACACAGCAATAAAATTTGCTCACTGATACACAGTTTGGGTTTCACCAGGCTGATCTCATCACAACCTTGACTCATACACTGACAAAAGAATTGAAGAGGAGATACAAGACGATGGTGACTGAGTGTGGCAGAGGAGCCAGCAAAGCTCAGTGGGAATCAGGAGAAAACTCAACTGACTGGACTAATAGCTAGCAAAATGGAATAGGATTGTGATTTTGGAGGTCAATTATTTCAGTGCCAGGCCATCACCGCAAGATAGTGCCCTAGCCCAACCACCCACAGCTTCTTTCTCAATTACCTTCCATCATCATAACGTCAGAAGTGGGGACATTTGGTGGTGATTGTATAACATTCAGCACCATTCATGACTCCTCAGTTATTGAAGCAGTCTGTATCAACGTTCAGTAAGATGTGACAACATGCAAGCTTAGGCTAATAAACTGCAACCTTTGTTCATGGAATATCGGTGGTACAGGCTAGGCCAGTTTTATTGCCCAAGCCTAAATGGCCTTGAAACAGTAATGAGCCACTTTCCTGAACAGCTGCAGTCCACCTGCTGTTAAGAGGTCCCACAGAAGTGAAGGAACAGTGATATAGTTTCAAGTCAGGATGCTGGTGATCCCATGCATCCGCTGCCCTTGTACTTCTAGGTGGTAAAGTTGCAGGTTTGGAAGGTGCAGACAAAGGAGGCTTTGTGAGTTGCTGCAGTGCAATTTGTATATGGTACACACTGGGGCAGCACACTGGTTAGCACTGCTGCCTTACAGCGCCGGAGACTAGGGTTAGATTCCAGGCTTGGACCACTGTCTGTGCAGAGTCTGCACGTTCTCTTGGTGTCTGCATGGGTTTCCCCCCATGGTCTGAAAGACATGCTGGTTAGGTGCATCAGTCATGCTGAATTCTCCCTCGGTGTACTCGAAAAGGCGCTGGAGTGTGACGACTAGGGGATTTTCACAGTAACTTCATTGCAGTGTAATGTAAACCTACTTGTGACACCAATAAACTAAAACTTATAAAAGCTTTGCGTCGATGATGGCATGAGTGAATCTTTAATACTTTATTCTTCATGGCACCCAAATGCTAGGCAATGACCATCTCCAACAAGACAGAATCTAACTAACTCCCCAAGACATCCGATTATATTACCATTGCTGAATTCACCACTAACATCTTGGAGTTTACCACTGACCAGAAATATTTGGACCAGCCTTATGAATACTGTGGCAACAAGAGCTGGTCCAATTCAAGGCTGGGAATGCTGCACTGAGTAACCCTTGCCCCTGCTCCCTAAAGCTTGCCCAACATCAACAAGGCATAAGTGGGGGCAGTATTCTGGCATACATTAATGGTTTAAAGTTAGAAAACAGAGAAATAAATTGTCATTCTCAGATTGGCAGGCTACACCTTTTAGGGCGCAGCAAGGATCAGTGATTAGATCCAGCTGCTCACAATGTATGTCAATGATTTAGATATGGGGTCTAAATACAATTTTTCAAGTTTGCTGATGACACAAAACTAGGTGAAAATGTAAGTTGTGAGGGTAATGCAAAGAAGCATGTAGGAGGATCAGACAGTATAACTGTGCAAGCAAGAACATGGCAGATGAAATATAATGCAGAAGATTGTTTTCCACTGTGGTAGACAGAACAGAAATATACAGAACTTCTTAAATGGAGATGGTTTGGAAAGTCGATGTCCAGTGATTTGGGTGTTGCGTCCATGGGTCAATGAAAGTTAACATGCAGCTTCAGTAAGCAATCAGGAAAGTGAATGGTATGTTGCCCTTCACTGCAAAGACATTTGAGCAGAGGAGTAAAGATGCCTCACTGCAATTATATAGACCCTCCGTAGACCACACCTGGAGTACTGTTTGTAGTTTTGGATTCTGTACCCAAGGGAGGAAATACTTGCCACAGAGGGAATGCAATAAATGTTCACTCGACTGATTTCTGGGATAATAGGATGACAGAATTGTCTTACTTGCAGAGATTGAGGAAACTTGGCCTGTATTCTCTAGACTTCACAAAAATGAGAAGTGAACTTACTGAGACATACAAAATTCTTACAGGTAAGATGTTATATATTCTAGCTGCCAAGTTTCTATTAGACAGGAAGGTTGTATTCCCTGGCTGGGGTGCGGGTGCAATCTACAGCCAGAAGTTGGAGGGATTTTTTTCATTCAAAGGGTCACGAATCTTTGGAATTCTCTGCCCGAGGGGGCTATGGAGATTCAGTCATTGAACATGTTCAAGGCAGATTAACAGATTTCTAGATAGTGAAGACAGTAACAACATAGTACAAGAAAATGACATTAAGGTGGAACAGTCATGATGCAGCAGACTAGCAGGCTTGAAGGGCCAAACAGCCTATTCTTGCTCCTACTTTCTACTTCCCCAGCTCTAGGGAATTATAGAATATTCACCACTTGCCTGGACATGTGTCCACAACCATAACCATTCATCCCTCCATCACCAATGCATGGTGGCAGCATTGTTTACCATCTGCAAGTTGGACACAAGCGTTTTTTTTTACTTGCCTTGCAACCGTGCAAACTCTCCCACTTTTAATCACAAGGGCAGCAGAAGCATGAGAACACTGCCAACTGCAAGTTTTCCTTCAAGCCAAACACCACCTTGACCTAGAACTATATCACCATTCCATCACTGCTGATGGCCCGAAATCCTGGAACTCCTGAAGATGCACCTACACTACATGGACTGCAACAGTTCAAGGCAACTCAACACTAATTTCTCAAGGACAATTAAGGATGGGAAATAAATACTGACCTAGCCAGTGACATCTATATCGCAATAAAGAATAAATGAAAGGTACACCCACAATGTTTTTCTCTGTAGTGGCTTACTATGACATTTCCAAGAGAATTCTGCAATTACATATAGGCCAGACCAGGCAAGGACAGCAGGTTTCGTCCACTATAGGACATGGAGTGGTTAGCACTGCTGCCTTACAGCCCCAGGGACCCGGGTTCAATTCTCAGCTTGGGTCACTGTCTGTGCAGACTCTTACATTTTCCCTGTGTCTCTGCGGGTTTCCTCCGGGTGCTCCAGTTTCCTCCCACAGTCCGAAAGACATGTTGGTTAGGTGCATTGGCCATGCTAAATTTTCCCTTCGTGTATCTGGACAGGGGCCGGAGTGTGGCGACTAGAGGATTTTCACAGTAACTTCATTGCAATGTTAATATAAGCTTACTTGTGACACTAATAAACAAACTTTAAAATAAAAAAAGGATGAACCAGGTGAGATTTTACAACACTCTAGTATTTCCATGATGTGACTAGCATTTTATTCCAGATTAATGAATTGAATTCAGATTTATTCAGCTGCCATGGTAGAATGTGAACTCACAACATTAGTCTGGTCCAATGATGTTATATCGGGTATATATCAATATGTAAAAGATTTGAAACATAGTGATCTCCAGATGCTTCCATGTTTCAAATGTATTTCAGGGATATCTTCAACACAATCTTGTTTTTAAACTGCAAGTCAGATAATACAGAGGAATAATTACTGATTAATTGCTAAGAACAGCAAGCTTAAATTCAAAACTTTAACTGGAACAAAGTACAATTTTCATTGTTTACATGCCGGTGCAGGTAGTTTGACAACACTAGTTACAATCAAAACAATGAAGGCAGATTATCAGAGAATATATAGAGTTATATAACTCATCAAGGTTGATCTATAGTCTTTCAAGTTATTTGTCATTCAACATTCCTGCGTGCAGATGAGTAACTTCAACATTAACTCCATCATTTATCCAAGGACAACGATTCACTTAATCAAATAATCACAAGGAAAGCATAACCAAGCTTTCAATGACCATCCTGAAAACACTCAATTATCTTGCTTCATCAGATTATTGAAAGATATGGCTTAGATTTTTTTTAAAAATGTATTACATTTATCAGAAGTAGCCAGTGTAACATCAATAGTACAATATAAAAGCGGAACAAAGTTCAGCTTAAAAGCATCAGTTACGCAACCATACCTAGTTTTTAAATATATAGACCTGCATGGTGGAACAGTGCTGCCTCACAGCACCAGGGACCCAGGTTCGATTCCCAGTATGGGTCACCGCATTGCGCAGTTTACACATTCTCTCTGTTTGTGGGGTTCCCTCCGGCTGCTTTGGTCTTCTCCCACAGTCCAAAAGACATGCTGGTTAGGTACACTGACCACACTAAATTCTCCTTCAGTGTACCCAAACTGGCACCAAAGTGTGATTAGGGGATTTTCACAGTGACTCCACTGCAGTGTTAATGTAAGCCTAATGTGATCCTAATAAATAAACTTAAGAATTTAAAGATATAAAACAAGATTAGGTAGGGACAGCAGTACAAATGTTGTGGTGCAACTATAGTTCTGAAAGGTTGGGGATGAACATTGTGATCTCTGGCAGCCAGTTTATAGGACCCCATAGTGTCAAGCTGATTTTAAATCAGGAATACAGTAGTAAATAAATAAGGGCAATGCAGTAATCATGCTGGACTTTAATCTTAAAATAAAGTTAAAGTTTATTTATTAGTCACAAGTAGGCTTACATTAACACTCCAATGAAGTCGCTGAGAAAATCTCTTAGTCGCCACACTCTGGCGCCTGTTCAGGTACACTGAAGGGGAACTTGGCATGGCCAGTCCACCTAATCTGCACATCTTTGGACTGTGGGAGGAAACTGGAGCAGGTAGAGGAAACCCACGCAGACACAGGGAGAACGTGCAAACTCCACACGGACAGTCACCTAAGGTCTGTATTGAACCTGGCTTCCCAGCACTGAGGCTGCAGCGCTAACCATTATGGCTATATGTTTAAATTTGCATTGGGTTTGTGTGTGATTTAGTAAAAGGGCTTAAATATGAAAAGGGCTTAAGTATGTAGGTACGAGGGATGAATTTGGCCAAGGTAGATTGGGAACCCCAATTAAACGATATGACACAGTAGATAGAAAAGGCAAACGTTGATAGGATTCACTCAAAATTCTTAACTCTCTCAAGGAATTAAATCCATATGGAAAAATGGCCCATCCATGGCTATAAAGTTAAAGATAACATTCGATCAAAGGAGGTGGCTGACGATGCTGTCACAAACAGCAGTAAAGCCTGAGGGTTGGGAGATCAAAATTCAAAGGTTCATAAAGAAGTTGATAACACAAGGTGACAGAAGACCAAAACAAGCATGAGACAAAAAAAATCTCAAAAGCCATGACATTATATAAAAAAGGGAGAAAGTAACAGAGTAAATCTATGGCTGTTAGAGGCTGAGACAGAAGACTAAGCATGAAAGATTATAGTGGAGATTACATTGGTTTCATCCCCATCTTGAGAGACACTGGGTACACAGCAGTGAATGAATTCTCCATGGCGCATGCCTGGTGGGATCCAGAGGAGTGCAAATCACGAACTGACAGGCAATCTCACCGTGGCAAGTCCATCTAACCTGCATGCCTTTGAACTGTAAAAGGAAACCAGAGCACCCAGCAAAAACCCACACAAACATGGGAGATCGTGCAAACTCCACAGAAACAGACACCCCAGGATAGAACCAAACTTGGGTCCCTAGAGTTTGACACAGCAGCGTTAACCACTGTGCCACCATGCCACTCTAGAGATGTTAAATACTTGTGAGAAGACACACAACATAGCCTGCACATCTTTGTGGCTTCCTCCCACACTCCAAATATTGTGGTAGCTAGGTTGATTGACCCCATGGTAAATTGCCCCATAGTGTCAAGGAGTTAGCAGGGTAAATATGTGGGGTTATATGATAGGTCCTGGGAGGGATTACTGCCAGTGCAGAATCGATGGCCTCCTCCTGCACTGTAGGGATTCTATAATTGGATTTCATAAAGCACATCGATAACAAGTTACACAAGGTGTTATTATACAAAATTAAGCCTCATGATTATATGTGGAAAACAAACCTTTCGATGTCATCATCTGTTCTGGTGAACTTAGACAGTCGATACACCGCCCAATTATTAAGCTGCTTTGATGTCATTCCCCTCCCATTGTCAATTACAGCTACTGCTGGTTTACCTTGAGATTCATCAAACAACTATAAAAGAGAAACAAGCCATTACAATTGGAATCAGAGAATAATCTGGGGAGCATTTGAAATGTGTCAACAGCACTAGCCACGTTCCCATAGTCTTAACTCTCCGTCTGCAAATCTAAATGAGATTGGCAGTTTTCAAAGATTTTTTAACATATACGTTACTCACCAGTCGGACCTGTATGTTACGAATTCCTTTGTTGCTTGCTGTTGCAGATAATGA
Source organism: Carcharhinus amblyrhynchos (assembly GCF_965287045.1). Taxonomy (NCBI): domain Eukaryota; kingdom Metazoa; phylum Chordata; class Chondrichthyes; order Carcharhiniformes; family Carcharhinidae; genus Carcharhinus; species Carcharhinus amblyrhynchos. The sequence continues at coordinate 78,588,385 of NC_137331.1, read as the reverse complement.
GTTATCTATCAGTTCAGCAAAGGCAAATGCTGTTTAGTTAAAATAAAACGTTAGTTGTGTTTGGCAACACTTGAAGCCATGTTCTAATCTAAGTAATTCAACACGTTGAGAGCAAGAAATCTAGAACAGCACCTCTAATTTGAATTTATTTTCTGCAATGTTATTCAAATTAAATGGTGCAAATCATATACTTACGCAATGGAGTCTGTCCTTCACTGGCATAGTATTCATACATGCCACTTTTAACCAATGTATCATAGTGTGGAAGAAAGTCAATTCGCTCCCTTGTTGCCGAGGGCAGTATCTGGTCGACTGAGTGAAGTATATACAAAGTGGTGCCATCTTTAACACATTTTTCTAAGGTTGAAAAACAAGAGCAAAACTAGTAAAATGCATTTCCAATTAATTAATGACTTGAAATTATATAAAGGCACAAAAATGCCTTCAATATAGGGAACTCAAATACAAAGGACAGACATCTGTGAACAAATTTGCAATATTACACTAAATCTGTACAAAAGAACTATCTTAATATACAATGTGCAAACACATTAAATGGACATTTTGCATGAGGAAAATGAAGATGAGGCAATATTTTTCACTCAGAGGATCTTGAGTCTTTGAAACTCACTTCACGAAAAGTTTGTTGAATATAGGAAGGACGCAGATTTAACGTTACTAGCAGATCAGCCATGATCTTTTTAAATGGCGGAGCGGATTTGATGCGCTGAATGGCCTACCCCGATCCCTGTTCATATGTTCTGTAACATGCAGAATCCACATGTAACCACAGGTTCTACTTATTTGCACATACTGTACATGTCTGGTACAGCGATCTGTTACTTAAAGGTTGACATTGTAAATTCTCAGTGCTCACAAGGGCTGCCATGAAAACTTACATGATATTTCATTTTAACCGATTAGGCATGTAACATTGACCTGAGTCAAGATCCAAAGCAGTGAAATCCATTCTTAGGTTTGTGATGTGTGCCGGGGCCTTGAAGTCCTGACATGCGCATGCTTGAATTGCCCAGGAAGTTTAAACTGCCAGTGGATTGATTTCCACTGCCCCAGGCATTATGCCATTATCTCTTACACTGACCTGTGCTGGAGACTTGGATCAGATGCACAGGACTTAACTGGAAATACTGCGCAGAAATAACAATTAACCAGTGTACCTGAATTCAGCACAACTGACTGCCTTCAGTCACCCACAAATCTGACCCAATTCTCTCTCCAGCCAGTCTACACCCACATCCCGCTCCCCCAACCTACCATCCACCCACTGAAACATTTGAGACCTTTAAGAACTTAACCTGAATTCAGCAGCTGTCATATTAAAAAAAAAGGGCATGTCCCACTCTTCTCTGCACTGCGTTAATACTTTGTTGCTGCAGCTGGGATTGGAAATCCCAAGAGAAAAGGTGTAAAGCGGCTGGGGTGCAAAACTTTTGCAGGCAGTGGTAATGTGGCCAGCATTGCCACTAAGAGGAAACATCGGTTAATATGTTCACAGCATCACCTACAGGTACTATCCTTGTGGCATCATGAATCAATTCACATTTAAAGTACGATGCACAAGAAATCTGGGTGAAGTGTCAAATCTCATCGCAAAGGATATTAGAGCTTGAAAAGATTGATCAGAGCAAGGAAAACAAAATGGATATTCCTGCTCTTGCATGCAAAGCCTTTTTCCTTTTTCTTTATGGCATCAATGCCCTAATAAAATTTGTCTCAATAGAGATCAAAGTCCACAGCTATTAAGTCCACATCAGAAAGCTAAATTAATTTCAGAATAAGAAAGAATTTTTCAGCTAACTAACCACAGATCAGGCCAAGCACAATTGACAAAGCAGGTTTGTGGAACTGGATTATTGCGCAGCTTTGGGAACCGAACGAAAATCTACTCATTCAGCAAAAATTTTAAGGACCTACGCTCAAAACCTGATCTGTGTTGAGTAAGTGCATCTAAGTGACAATATTGGCACAGGAATCAGTCCGAGCTGCTTCTGACTGGAAAGGCAAAACGTTGGCCAGAATTTCTAATTCTGAACATTCTGCAATAACCTCTACGGCAGTGCTTGCGAGGAGATTAGCACATGGTTGCAATGCCCTTTTTCTATACTTGTGCATGCAGTGTAGCACTTGGGCAACAATACAGGAGGGTTCCAAACAACTGTAGCACTGCATAATCACTAATATCTATGCGAGTTCATGAATATACATAACGTGAAAGAATCTGTGTTTTTCAGCTAACATAAGCAAGCTCTTTGTTTAAAAAAAGCCACACATTTATCATTTAAGACAATGGAGTTGATCATAAATGCATAACCTTTAGCATGATCAGCACATGCTTATTTGTAGAACTATTCAGGAAAGTTGATTTTATTTAAATTTGACAACTAATGACTACTCTTTCTGTTGTATCTGAAATAACATTACAAGATATGCTGCCTGCAACTGATTTTTTTTGTGTCATATAGGCCAGCTACATCCAACTACAGCAAATTCAGGCATATTATGTTCACTGTTTGTATTTGGCCAGACAGCTAGGTAAAGTACGGTATGTAAAATCTGACTACTGCATCCCGTTAAAATGGACAATCGGAGTTCCAAATAAACTTACCAAAGTTTTGAGATTTGATTTCTTTTCTATTTGTCGTTGTAATTACAAAATTATTTTCTGCAGTAATGTCAAAAGCCTGAAGAAAAACAAAAGCAATGTTAAGCACACAAGTAATTTTACTTGACCAAAATCTTTTCAGTTTTCAATTGAAATGCACCCACACACCGGACAGTACAATCTTGATTGATTGCTTCAATGAAGACTATACGCTAATCAGACACATGAAAGATTCTTCACACTGCTGGATTTGGGCAATGCCCATTTTTCCTATTCCACATGAAGAAGATCTATCTGTTCATTATTCCAATTTTTAAAAGATCAGTTAGTAACAAGTTCTGCTAATGTCCTGAACAGACAATGAGAAGTCATTAATGTAACTGTTGCATGTTGACAACGCACAAATTTTAAACATGAATATTTACCTAATAAAGATTTTGTGTTTAATTTCACATTATGCACATACCATTGCAGCAGACTGATCATAATGCAAACTCCGTGAATATAAGGCAGGGGCAAGTGATAATGTCATTGTTCAGACTAATACGCTCTTGTGTGTCACAATTAGATTAAAAATACTTTGAGTACAGGTATAAGGACTGACCTACGTGACAACCTTAGATATGCTATCGATTGAGACCAGAATGAGAAGTGTTCAGGAAGGAACAAATCAGGAAAAATCAGCCTTATTCTGGCACTGGTAGGAGTGTAATATACACAAAACCAATTGTTTGTCTATGCCGTATCTAGGGCTCTGGATCCACCTAAATAGTGGAAACAATGGAAAGTAATTGCATTTATATCATGCTTTTCACAATCACCAAACAGCTCACAGCCTGATAAAGCCACAGGGGTACTTTTGAAGTATAGTCATTGATGTAGTACAGGAAATGGTCCAGTTTCGACAAAAGCAACTGAACAATTTCTTAAAAATTGAAGCTCTAAAATCACTTAGCAAACATTCTGACCACAAACATAGTTGCTTTACAAGTTAAGGATAAACAGTTTATTAATTTTGCAAGGCAAAACTAATTCTAAGTGCAGTTTTTCATACATAAAAGAAACTCACAAATAATGGGTACATTATATGAATTAAAAGTCCCCTTTAGGTCCAGTAACACCCTAAATAAGCAATTTTAAAACAATTGCGGGACAATAATAAATGATGACTGTCAGCTCCCCTCCATATCGCAGACTGACATCATCGAGCCAAATGCATGTGCACTTTGGCAGGAAGAAGAGAGACTATTTTTTAAACGGAGAGAGAATTCAGAGATCAGAAGCAAAAAAGAGACTTGGGAGTCCTAACGCAGGATTAGAACATAAGAAATAGGAGCAGGAGTAGGCCATCCAGCCCGCCCCGCCATTCAATAAGATCATGGCTGATCTGTCGTGGCTCAGTTCCACATTCCCGCCCTCTCCCAATAACCCTTAATCCCCTCGCTTATCAAAAACCCATCAACGCGTGTCTTAAAAATATTTAGCGAGGCAGCCTCCACCACTTCAACGGGCAGAGAATTCCAGAGATTCACCACCCTTTGAGTGAAGAAGTTCTTCCTCAACTCCGTTCTAAACCGCTCCCCCCCCCCTTTATCTAGTCCTACTGTCCTTTCTGAGCGGGAAGAGCCTCTCCACCTCTATCCTATCCATCCCATTCATCATCTTATACGTCTCAATGAGATCTCCCCTCATTCTTCTAAACTCTAACGAGTACAAGCCTAGTTTATTCAGCCTCTCCTCATAGCTCAACCCCCTCAACTCCGGTATCAGCCTAGTAAACCTCCTCTGCACTCCCTCCAAGGCCAAAATATCCTTGCGTAAGTGCGGCGACCAAAACTGCACACAGTACTCCAGCTGCGGCCTCACCAATGCCCTATACAGCCGCAGCAAGACCTCCCTACTTTTATATTCAATCCCCCTCGCTATGGGCCAGCATCCCATTCGCCTTCCTGACCACCTGCTGCACCTGCAGGCTGGGTTTTTGCGACTCATGCACAAGGACCCCGAGGTCCCTCTGCACCGTCGCCTGCTGCAGTTTTTCGCCACGTAAGTAATAGTCCTTCCTACCATTATTCCTACCAAAGTGGACCACTTCGCACTTGCCAACAATAAATTCCATTTGCCATTTCCTGGCCCATTCGCCCAGCCTATCTAGATCCTTCTGCAGACTCTCCACACCCTCCGCGCAATTTGCCGTTCCACCAATCTTGGTGTCATCAGCAAATTTCGACACCAGACACTCGGTTCCCTCCTCCAGATCATCTATATAAATGGTAAATAGCTGAGGCCCCAGCACCGGCCCCTGGGGCACTCCACTAGTCACCAACCGCCAATCTGAATAGCACCCATTAACCCCCACTCTCTGCCTCCTATTTGACAGCCAATCCTCTATCCACGCTAACACCCTACCTTCTCTTAAGGTTGAATGGATAGTTAGGAAGGCAAACAATTCATTTCAATAGTAGAATGCACAAAAGCAGGGTGCACTGCTGAGGCTTTAGAGAGCTCAGGTCAGACCACATTTGGATTATTGCGAGCAATTTTGGGCCTCAAATCGAAGGAAGGACACGCTAATCTTGGAGAGGGTCCAGAGTAGGTTCATGAGAATGATCCCGGAATGGAAAGCTGGATTTGAGGAATTTTTGAGGACATTGGGTCTGTACTCAATGGAGTTTAGAAGGATAAGGAGGTATTGCAGGAAGTACAACGTGCCAACAGTGACCATGTGCAGCCAAAAGGGCTGGGACCAAACGGAATGAAAACTGCACAAATTTGCAGGCTGCGATTAAAGTTCTGCACCAAATAAGTAAAGAAAACAGTATCTTTGTGGCTGATCATGGGAGATTGATAGACTAGAATCTCAGCTGTCCATACAGAAAGGGATAATGTCTGTATTTGGGACAGTTACATCTGAGCGAGACAGTAATTGTAGAGCTGAGTAGGAGAATCTAGAAGAGGACACCCTGCAATATGCTGCATTTGATGACTGGGGATATCCACCTCCCTTCTCAGAGGCACCTAACCCTGCAGCGCCCTAAGAGCCTGACCATGTTCCAATGAATCCTGTGACCACTAGTTGCAAGGAAAGTGAGGATGACTTGCATTTGGTCACCTACACAACCCCACTTACAGTAGCACAGTTAGGGAAAATAATGAAAAAGATCACCATTCTTGTCTCCTTTGCTGAGCGCCATATTTTTACATGTAAATATGCAGTAAAATTAATGTTAATATGTTTAAGCCTCTCAATTAATTCAGCTTTACTCACTCCCCAGAACATAGCAGATGGTGCACTGGAAGAAATGAAAGTTGCTGTATTAACCATGGTGGGCTATGACAGAGGGGATCCAGTAGGAGGTTTAAATAAGTGCAGATAGAGGAAAGGGGGGCATCCAACTGCATTCGCTGATCATTTATGGACTCATTTTACTCAACTTTTTGGGAGATGGGGCACAAACTGCTGCATGGCATGACCTTTGAAATTGGAAGAAAACCCTTGTTGCGCATGCTTCAGAAGGGGGAAGGAAGGCATGTAAGAACTTTGATCCCACAGATGCTACACATACTGAGGCACGAATATTAAGGTAAATGGCTTGAACTTGGGAGAAGGAAGACCAAAAGGCAGATGAAAGCAAAGCGAAAACGAGTGAGAAAATGTTTCCTGTAAAAGGTCCAAAGTATAGTGGATATTATTGCTGTTTCACAGCACCAGGGACCCGGCTTTGATTCCTGGCTTGGGTCATGCCTGTGTGGAGTTTGCACATTCTCCCCGTGTCTGCATGGGTTTCCTCTGACATTCTGAAAGACGTGCTGGTTAGGTGCATTTACCCAAACTCACGTCAGACTGTGGCGAATTTCACAGTAATTTTACTGCAGTGTTAATGTAAGCCTTGTTTGTGACTAATAACTAAACTTTAAAATTTAGTTCAAATCCGGTGTGGAGAAATGAAGGAGGGAGAGGAAGAGGGGGTGGTGTTAATCCTACGGGTTTTGCACCTATATAGACAGTGCAATGTTATAATTGCAGTCGAATGAGTCACTTTGCTTGAGAGTGTACAGCACCTTGCCATTACACACAGGAACAGGGCGATTTTGAGAGGAGGACAGGGAAATCAAGTCTTGCCATTAGAGGGACATGTGCTGCAGGCTTTGGTAAGGGAAGTGGAGGAAACTGCTTCTCTTTATCCACCGTTACCAGACCCAAATCCAAGGGCATGGCCATGCCAGGCCTTTGCAGCACGGGTGTGTGCTGCTAGGTGGGATAATGTAGGAAGACCCGTGGTAGGAGGCTGTCCCATCAAATCCCCATGGGATACAGGGAGTTCTTCAACACTCCCAGGCTTAGCTTGGCGAAGGAAAAGAAGTTTGTGGGTAGGTTTACAGGACATTTACGCGAAGAATTTGAAATGGACCCAATGTAGTTTAGGTTGGAAGTTGTAATTTGTTATCACCCAGCTATATTAGTGCGCTTTCCCCAAACAGCAGAGCACGTTTTGAGGTCCAATAATATGAGCAGATATAATTGGCTTTTGATCCAGCAAATTGTTACATTTGGCAAATGGCCAATGTGAATGAAGTTCCAAAAGAGATATCCACAGTTACTTACGCAGTTAGGGTTTGCACAGTTAAGAATTTTGGTTTGAACTTGCCAATAGCTTTAATGATTTCACTGCTAAACATGCTGCTGCATTTGCAATGCATAAGCATGATTGTGGTTGAATGAATAGAGAGGTAATTGTAGAGGGCTCTGACCCAAAACCACAAAAGCTTCCCTAAATGAGTTGAAGAAGAGGTTCAAGAATAGTTACAAGTCTGCTGCAACAGGGAGTTTTACAACCTGGAGCTTCCACAAACAATTCACCAATCTGGCCAGTTAGGAAACTGGATGGCTTTTGGAAACTGACAATTGGTTATAGAGAATTAAATGACTCAATTAACACAACCAACACAGCAACTAGTCCCCAAATTATAATGAAAGAAGATCCACAAGAGATATTTTACCTACCTAGATATTAGTAATGGGTTCTGGTCTATCCATTTAAATCAGCAATGCCAGTATAAGTTTGCTTTTACGTTTCAAACCAGCAGTGTACATGGACTTGTTTGCCCTAAGGGCTTCATAAGTCTCCAACCTTCCATTGAGGATTAGTTAAAGGTTGGAGAGTTTTTCACGATCTGATTGTTTAATTCAGTATGTAGATGATTTTCTTCGCCAAACTGACACAAGAGGGGAATATCTTCAATTAGCAGATGAATTATTAACCTTCCTCGCTTTGTTGGGACCTAAAATAAATCCTAAAAAGGTGCAAATTATGATGTCTCAGGCGGTGTATTTGGGAACTGTGGTAACACACAGGCACCATGAAACTGAATGGAAGTGCACTGAACCAATTGTGCAATTGCCCCTTCCAAAAGATGTGAATTCACTCCAATCATTTTAGTGGAGTATTGTAGAAATCATATTGATGGTTTTGCTACTAAAGCTGCCCTATTATCAGATCTTCTAAAGAATACTGCACGGCAGTGGACTGAGCAGCACACACAAGCTGCGTCGGAATTAAAGCAGGCTTTAGACATGGCTCCAACGCTGCAAGCACCAAACCCAGAACTCCCCTTTACATTGGAGGTCACTGCCACAGACTCAGCCATGGCGGAGGTGCTTCTGCAGGAACACCATGGGAAACTCAGCCAGTAACTTATGCTTCCAGGGTGATGGCCCCAGTACAGCAAGGGTTTACAACGGGTGAAAGACATCTTCATACAATATTCTGGAAGGTGTAGCATTTTTCTTCTATAATTGGGCTGAATTCTTTGACCATATTGACAAAACATTTCCTTTCAGCTGTTGTTAGGTGGACAAATTAAAGATCGTGCAGTCAAATTTACAACAGACTTTAATGCTTCAGATCAAAATATTGCAGTTAAAAAGGACTAAATTGCCCACTTTCTTAGCTGACAATCCAAATTATAGTGGTGAGCCTCATGAGTGTCAAATTGTGGCAACAAATGATCCCAAGGGACCATCTGTTCCAAAACAACAGGGGGAGGGCCCCTAAATTCTGCCAGGTTTGGATAGATATCTGACATACTTGTACAGAGGGAAGGTAGTTGGCCCTTGAACATTTTTGCTGATGGATCCTCCATGGTGGAGGTGGTAAATGGAATGACAGGATGTAGTAAACACATAGAGAATCATCAATTAACACATCTTGTTTGAGTCAGCCTTTAAATTATCTCGTGGATGACTGCTCAGGCAGTCGAGCTGGCAGCTGTGCTTATGTGGTTTGTCATCCTGTTCAGTTTTAGCCACCAGCAGATAGATATTCTGACAGCATGGATGTCTACAATAGTTTAACTGACTTCCTGCCATCGTAGGAAACAAGAGGTTTTGCTTCAGAGATGAAAAACCTCTACTGATTGCACTTTTGTTGAAAGATATTTTCCAAATTACCCAAGGACAGGAATGAGATTATCAAGGTTAAGGCACACCATCCATTGGGAATTCTCACGCAGATGAAAATGGGACATTTGAGGAGGGAGCACCATGACAACCTGCAATGGATGAATAAATGGATGATGTTAGGTTAAAATGGAAAATCTAAAATAGGTTCAGTGCAGTGATGATGATTTAAAACAATTACAGGATGGAGCATAACCTGCTTATGATAAATGGAAAGATAAGTTACATGTCCAGGATGGGCTTGTTCTTAAAAATGGATGTGATGCCAACCCAAGACCATAATCAAATCATTCATCAATGTCATGATATTTAGGGTCATTAGGAAGCAGAAACAACTATTAAGCAAATTAAAGGGCTATGTTGGTGATCTAATGTGCACAAGGAGTAAAGCATCATGTAGATAGTTATTTAATTTGTGCTCAAAATAACCCTCATAGGCATGCAAGTAAAAGGGGAATTGAGACATTCAAGACCAGTTGAAGAACGATGGAATAATTTGCAGATGGATAATATCAGTCCTCAGGAAGGATATCGATATATCTTGGTAATAATTGGCACGTTCAGTAAACGGGTTGAAGCATTCCCTACCCGAAGTAATATAGCTAAAGTGACAGCTAATACCCTGGTACAACAAGTTTACTAGATGGAGACTTCCACATAGCATCAAGGCAGATCAAGGTAATTATTCCACTGCTCAAGTAATGGAGGATGTCATGACCTTGTTCAGGATCAAATGTTTCATATTGCCTATCATCCTCAATCAAGTGGTAAAGTAGAAAGGATGAATCGTACTTTAAAATCCCTGCTATGGAAAACCATACAGCCAAAATAATTCCAAGTGGAACACTGTATTATACAGTATTAGCCTTTGTTCTAATGATGGTACGAAATAGTCTCACGGTCAACTGTTTTAATGACCGGACGTCTCATGAGGGGAAGGAATTGAACTTCTTTTAGGATTGAAATTTTCTGAACTGAAATTATTGTCCATGGGCATGAGAGGACTGTATAGCAATGACTTGATAATACTCAAGCTGCTCAGACGTCAGCTGATGTTAAAATGGGGCTGAAAAGGAAGCAGAGTAAGGCTTATTTCGATGATAAAGTGAATGCTAGTGAGACAACTGATTAGGCTCCAAATTTATCAACCAGGTACATTCTTGTACCTTAGATATTCTGGGCCTTGTACTAAAATCAACCCATCTGTATACAAGGTGTTAATGGTTTCTGGAAAGACTGGATGTATCTTGTAAATCAAATGAAAACATATGGTGTTCAGTGTAAACATCAATATCATATCATGCTGAAGCATATGATCCACATAATCATCCTCTTCTATTCAGTTCCCCTCTGTCTAGTTCTTAATTAACATCAACAGGTAGTTTGTCGGAGGTACCCCTTCAAACCAGTTACAACGGTCAATAAAGCGAGGTTGGATTCAGGATGAACAACATTGTTTAGTCAAAATCTCAGATGAGAATGAGGAAACATGTAATGAATCTGTAGGTATTCAGATTGTGGAAGCTGAGGAGCAGGAAAATTTAGTAGAAAGTGATACAGTCGAGCAAGTAGTTGGGCAAAATTCAAATGATGAGATGATTCCTATTGCCAGAGTGCTCAGGATAAATTGTTTCTGATGCCCAAGAACTAATTTTATAATTCTCTAGTTTTGGATTGACAATGATAATCATCATACGTATATGCAGTTCGACAATGTATCAATACTTTCATTGCTGCAGGGAGTTTAGTGACACTTTTCTTCTATGATTTTATTGCCACTGGTAACTCATTGACATGTCTCCATATTTCTATTTTTGATGTAGCTTGAAAGCTTAGCTCGTCTTGTCTTCAGGTCTCTGCGATTAATGGATTGCTGTTGATATACAGCTTATTTTTTAGGTCTTCTAAGGTTGACCTTCTAGGGAAATCTTATCATATCAGGGATGTTGTCATCTTAACTGTTAATATCTCTATACACTAGTAAAAACTGTATAGCAACTATTTATGGAAATTAAACTAGTTCAAATAATCTGATTATAAACTGTACATAATAGCAGGTACTATCTTGATTCTGTTATAGAGCAATTCAAGATGGAGTTAGTATTGGGAATTATTGTTCTTGGTTTGGTGATCAACACATTATCACGGAAAGCAGTGTTTCGCGATGAACATACTGAAGATCAGATGGGAGATGTGGTTTATTCCACAAACAGTGAGACATTGTGAAAATGGACATTTATGGGTTGAATCTGATGCATCAGTTATGTTCGGGTGTCAATGTCAATTTGAAGGGGGATTATTTTGTTAGATGGCACAATAGGTTTTATTGTGATGATTGTCCCAGGTTAAAGTAGTTTTTTCTTGTCAGTTTCATATTGTGCACATTTTGCAATTCTACGTAAAAAAACTACGTACAAGATGACAGGATGATTTTAAAGAGAGTGTGGGATAGTCCTTATGATAGTAAAGATAAGAATATTTGTAGGACATCATCTCAAGAAAGTATTTATAATACAAAGAGGAAACCTAAACCTACCATTCCTAAATCTAGTGTAGTTCCTACATCAGTAGTGGTTACTTGTCCTACAGTAACCTCAGGTCCTCAAAATGGGTTAGCGAAGAAGGAAATTGATAAAATTCTATATGATGATGTCCATCACAAATTAATGCCTGTAGTGTCGGACATAAACTGGGATTCAACTACCAAAATAATGCCCTTCTAAAATTGGGAATCTGTATTTTCATTTCACTCAAGTTGTTAGAGCAAGAAACAGGGAATAGTGAACGGAAGTAAATTTACACTTGAATAATTAGCAAAAAAAAGGAATTGTTCAATGACTTAATGATAGCCTGGTGCAGGCATCTCTGTTAATACACCTGATCTAACCAACTAGGATAATAAACAGAATTTGAATATAAAAGGTGAAACAATTTTTAACTAACATAAATATTAAAGGCCAATTGAATGCTAATGGAGAGTTAGTTGGATGTCAAGCTGCTAACTATATGATTACAATTTTGGAAGGGCGTGGCAAGACTATGAATCTACTGCTCCCAAAGTGTTGAGAGTCTGTGGAATTCACTACCCCAAAGTGCGGTTGACGCTGGGACAGTGAGTAAATTTGAGGAGTTGGACAGATTTTTAATTGGTAACGAGTTGAAAGGTTATGGAGAGAAGGCAGGAAAATGGGGACGAGGAGCACATCAGGCATGACTGAATGGCGGAATGACTTTGATGGGTTGAGTGGCTTAATTCTGTTCTTATATCGTATGAACTTATGAATCAAATTATTAAGGGGAATATAATAGATGGCAGTAGACAACAGAACATAACTCTGTAGTACTTATGGTAACTGAAGGATAGAACAGCTTCAGGAAAATCTTAAACAACTAACCAGGGAAAGGTTCCATTTTGGGCTTAGCAGACTACAATTAGAATATTTAGTTTGTATAAAAAGTCAGTGGAATATATTGAGTTGTCAATTTTAACTGACTAGGGTTTGGTTTGAGAACAATTGCGGAGGAACTCTAGGAAAAGCCATAGGAATGATATTGGGGATTCCAATGGATGAATTGGGGTTAAAGGTACAGACTATATGAATTATTGAAAAGGACATGTGGAAAGGGAGTGATGATATCTTGTGTGGTTAAGGGATAGATTAGTAGGTACTGATCTGGATGTCAGCAAACAGATTATATAATTATTTGTTCTCACCCAATATATTCTAATGAACAGGCTTAATGAGAGTCATAGAATCCCTACAATGCAGGAGGAGGTCATTCAATCCATCAAGCCTGCACCAAAAACTATCCCACCCAGGCCCTATTGCTGTAACCCCACATACGTGCCTGCTAATTCTCCTAATGTACACATCCTGGGGCATTAAGGGCTGATTTAATATGGTCAATCCACCTAACCCGCACAGTTTTGGATTGTCAGAGGAAACCAGAGCATCCGAAGGAAACCCACACAGACAGAGAGAACGTGCAAACTCCACATAATCACCCGAGACCGGAACTGAACCTGAGTCCCTGATGCTGTGAGGCAACAGTGCTAACCACTGCGCCACCTGTGATTTTAAATGGGATGTGAATTTAAATTGTAATAGAAGCTAAAAGTTTGGATGCGGTTATTACAACGGTAACTTACAAGGGTGAAGAAGATTGTGTTACTACCTCACTGAAGGATTATCAATATGACCTATATATCTTCAATACGACTTTTATTTTAAACTTCAAGTCCCAGCTAGAATAGGCTATATAGAATTAATTGATGCACAGATAAGGGATGAGGTTTCTTTTAATGTTGATCTTTGAGATGTTCGGTAATTATTTTGAAAACTATGACACTAATATTGAACTTTTACCTGAGAATCTGAAACTAATTAAAGCATAGTTAGTATTGCCCAAACTTTTACTAAAGTCGTTCAAGAACAGAAAAGATTAAAAGGGACATTAACAGTATCAAAGTGACTAATTAGTGGAATGCTTTACTGGACTGGGGTATAAATGTACAAATCCATCCTTGGATTCATCTTGTCACATGTTGCAGTGTTAATAATACTGCGTCTTTTGTTTATTTGATGTTATTTACAATTCAGTTTGTGAAATGAAAAAGAGAGATTACGCTACAGTTGAATATGGAATCAGTATTACGTAGACCAGATTTTAGTCGATTATGAAAATGTAATAGTGGTAATACGTTAATAGTTAGTTTGACTGGAATCTTCATACTTAAACATGTGAGAGGGAACTTCATCATGATTTGGGATCCAATTCACTCCACATGCAGGATGAAGAGGGGGAGCTATGGCCAGGTGGCAGTGGCAATAGTAATAACAAGAGTGAAGCATGCTGGGAATTTTGGTCCAGTTATAAATAAATACATGCAGGTCAGAAAGATTGCAGTGAGTCATAGCTTGACACTTCCAGTGTTGACTAAATAAAATTAGCAGTTTCGACAAACGCAAGCCTTATTCCATACATGTGAGGTTGTGATCCACTTGCAGTTTGGTACAATCATTTGGGAGATTTTTACGAGGAATTCCATTCCCTATAACTGAACAGTGCGATCAGTTTCCAGTAATATCAATGACTTGAGTGCTAGAGAACTTTTTTGAAAACTATAGGATAAAAAAGAGGTGCTTGAGTCTGTCTTCAGCGAGTCACCATTACGATGTGTGCCCTGAAGACATCTTCAGAGAAGACAAAGAACCAATGGAAATTCCTACCGGAGAGCAAGTCTGGCCACCTTACTTGAACAGGTAATATTTATTTTCAGTCTAACGCTTAAAGTTAAATGAGCTACAGTTAATAAGATGAAGTGTTGCAACTGATGTGAGTTTATATTGGATATTGGTACCTAAAGTTAAGAGAAACCTGTCCTTTGACTTGCCACATATACAGAGAAAATGTTTAAGTTTACTGTCAAGTGACACTTTCAAGCCATCAAGTATATGAAAACAGCTATCAATATCCTATGGGGTTACTGCTGACCAGAAACTGAACTGGACAAGTCTTATAAATACTGTGACTACAAGAATAGGTCAAATGCTAGGAATCCCGTGGCGAGTATCTCCCTCCTCCTGCCTCCCCAAAGCCTATCCACCATTTGCAAGGCACGTCAGGAGTGTAATGGATGAGTGCAGCTCCAACAACACTCAAGAAGCTCATCACCATCCAACCAGGACAAAGCAACCTGCTTGAAGGTTACCTTTCCACAAACGTTCAATCCCTCCATCACTAATGAACAGCAGCAACCATGTATGTTATCTACAAGATGCATTGCAGGAACTCATCCAGGTTCTTTAAACAGCACCTTCCAACCCAACGACCAGTGCTATCAAGATGGACAAGAGCATCAGATACCTGGGAACCCCAGTAGAAGGTTCCCCTCCACGTAACTCACCGTCGTGACTTGTAAATATATCGCCATTCCTTAATGGTCACTGGGTCAAAATCTAGGGATTGTCTCCCTAACAGCATTGGGGTGTACCTACACCTTAGGGATTGCAGCAGTTCATGGAGGCAGCTCACCACCATCTTTTCAAGGGCAACTCAAGATCGGCAATAAATACTGGCCCAGCCAGCGACATCTACATTCTGTAAAATTAATTGAACAAAGTTCCACTTTCAACACTGACAGTCTATTTTTGAACCTTCTCAAGTGCATCTATATCCTTTATGTCGCATAGTGATCAGAATTGTGTGTTCCCTCTGGGTGCTCCGGTTTCCTCCCAAAATCTGAAAATTGTGCTGGTTATCCCCCTACTTGTCTTTGCCACTAATATAACTAACAGCAAGAGCAGCCATAGCTGTCTGGGATAGACAGATTCATTACTCTTTTGAATGAAGAAATTTCTCATCTCAATCCTAAACGGCAGCCCTTTACTCTAAAGAAGAGTCCACATGACTCGAAACATGAACCATTTCTCTCTCCATAATGCTGCCAGCCTTGCTGAGTTTTCCTGGTATTTTCTGTATTTCAGATTTTCAGCATTCTCAGCACTTTGCTTTCTTTCCTGTATTCTAAGACTGTGACTCAGTATTCTAGATTGCCCATCCAGTGGAAATTTTCTCAATATTTACCTTGTCAAGCCCCTTAACTATATCTCAATCTTCTAATTCAACCAGCAGTCTGTGACACCTCAGACCTTCCTATACTGAAATTCATTAAACCCTCATTCTGCAAGTTTGCTATGTCTTCTATGTCATTGCAGCCTTCTTAGATGTTAACTATAACACCACCTAACTTGAAATTGAAGTTTCT
Organism: Carcharhinus amblyrhynchos; assembly: GCF_965287045.1. NCBI lineage: Eukaryota > Metazoa > Chordata > Chondrichthyes > Carcharhiniformes > Carcharhinidae > Carcharhinus > Carcharhinus amblyrhynchos. The sequence goes on along the minus strand of NC_137331.1, from coordinate 78,572,533 downwards.
GTTCTCCACAATCAGGAAATGGAAAATGTTTATAAAATGTCAATACCTGAACAGAGGAATGCTCAAACACAACCTAAGAGGCATTGACTCGACATGACAAGATGCCTGTTGGATTGCTATTCCTAATTATTTGTCAAAATAAGTCTGAACAATTCAATTTATACAAAGTGCATTAATACAGCAAAATTGTTTCAAGGTGGTTCATAAGAATGTTATCAGGTAAAATATGACAGCAGATTACAAGACACTGAAACAAGTGATCTAAAGCTCGATCGAAGGGGTAGGCTTTAAAGGAGAAGAGAAAGGTAAAGTAGTTTTTTGAAGGGGTAACCAAGAAGGTAGATGAGGGCAGTGCTGTTGATGTTGTCTACCTGGACTTTAGCAAGGCCTTTGACAAGTTACCACATGGTCGATTATTGCATAAGATGAAATCTCACCGGATCCAGGGTGAGGTAGCTAAATGGATACAGTTGGTTTGATGACAAAAGCCAGGGGGTGTTTGAAGAGCGTTTTTATTTTCAAACCGGAGACCTGTGACCAGCACCGTGCCTCAGGGATCAGTGCTGGGTCCACTGTTATTTGTCATTTATATTAATGATTTGGATGAGAATATAGGAGGCATGGTTAGTAAGTTTGCAGATGACAGCAAGATTGGTGGCATAGTGGACAGTGAAGAAGATTATCTCAGATTGCAGAGATATCTTGATCAATTGGGGCAGTGGGCTGATGAATGGCAGATAGCATTTAATTTAGGCAAATGCAAGGTGATGCATTTTGGTAGATTGAACCAGGGCAAAACTTTCTCAGTTAATGGTAGGGCGTTGGGGAGAGGTACAGAACAGAGATCTAGGGGTACAGGTTCATAGCTCCTTGAAAGCGAAGTCACAGGTGGATAGAGTGGTGAAGAAGGCACTCAGTAAGCTTGGTTTCATTGGTCAGAGTTGGGACATCTGTTGAAGGTGTATAAGACATTGGTACAGTCACACTTGGAACACTTTGTGCAATTCTGGTCACCCTATTATAGGAAGACCGTCATTAAACTAGAAAGAGTGCAGAAGGGATTTACTAGGATACAACCAGGACTTGATGGTTTGAGTTATGAGGAGAGCTTAGAAAGACTGGGACTTTTTCCTCTGGAGCGTAGGAGGCTGAGGAGGTGATCTTATTGAGGTCCATAAAATAATGAGGGGCATAGATCAGTTAGATAGTCAATATCTTTTCCCAAAGGTAGGAGAGTCTAAAACTAGAGGGCATAGTTTTAAAGTGAGAGGGAAGAGGTACAAAAGGGTCCAAAGGGGCAATTTTTTCATGCAGAGGGTAGAGAGTGTCTGGTACAAGCTGCCAGAGGCAGTAGTAGAGGTGGGTACAATTCTGTCTTTTAAAAAGCATTTAGATAGTTAAAAGGGTAAGATGCATATAGAGGGATGTGGGCCAAATGCAGGCAACTGGGACTAGCTTAGTGGTTAAAAAGGAGGCGGCATGGACAAGTGGAGCCAAAGGGTCTGTTTCCATGTTGTAAACCTCTACGACTCTATAAAGAACTTCTCTCGAAATCCTCAGCAGCACAGATACCAGTTCCCAGCCAAATTGATTCACTCCACATGATATCAAGAAATGGCTGAATGCACTGGATGTTGCAAAGGCTTCAGACCCTGACAATATTCTGGCAATAGTACTGAATATGTATGCTCTAGAACTTGCTGTGCCCCTAGCCAAGCTGTTCAAGTACAGCTACAACATTGGCATCTATCCAATAATGTGGAAAACTGACCAGGTACGTCCTGCACACAAAAATCAGGACAAATCTAACTCGATCAAATACTGCCCTATTAATTGATAAAGGGGTAATCAACAGTACTATCGAGCAGCAATTGCTTACCAATAGCCTAACTGAAATTTATGCTTGGTTTTTGTCAGGATTGGACAGTTTTTGTCCTCATTTCAGTCTTAATTCAAACAGGGACAAAAGAGCTGAACTGAGTGTAGGGGTTCCTTAGGGGAATGTGGTCTTGGCCAGCTTCAGCTACCTTATTTCCATCACAAGGTCAAATGATGATTCTTTGCTGATGGTAGCACAATGTTCAGCACCATTCACAAAGCCTCAGATATGAAGCAGCCCGTGTTCAAATACAGCAAGACCTGGGCAATATCCAGACTTGGGCTGCTAGTTAATACTGTTCCCACACAAATACCAGGCAATGACCAGTCCCAACATCTATCAATAAAAATCTATCATATTAAATGGCATTACCATCGCAGAATCCCCCAAAAACAATATCGTGGGTAGGTGTCACCACTGACCTGAATTTGAACTGGATTAGCCTTGTATATAAACTGTAGCTACAAGAGCAAGGTAGAGACTAGGGGTCCTGTGGTAAGTCACCCTCTGACTCCCAAAGCCATCTACAAGGCATAAGTCACGAGTGTGATGGAATACTCCCCCCTTGCCTGGGGGAGTCATTTTACAACAACATTCAAGAAGCTTAACATCAACCAGCAAAGCAACCCATTGGCTGACAGCACACCTAAACATTCATTCCCTCCACCACCAATGCATAGTACATACGGCTGCTTCTATCTACAAGATGCATTGTAGGAACTCTCCAAGGCTCTTTAGACAGCATTTTTCAAACCCATGATCACTACTATCTAGAAGGGCAGGGGCAGCATATACTTAGGAACACCTGGAAATTCCCCTCAAAGCCACTCACCCTTGGAAATATATCATCGTTCTTTCACTGTAGCTGGGTCAAAATCCTGGAACTCATATCCTAACAGTATAGTGGGTGCATCCACACTACATGGACAGCAGCAGTTCAAGGCAGCAGCTCAGCACCACCCTTTCAAAGGCAGTTAGGAATGGGCAATAAATGCTGGTCTAGCTAATAATATCCAACCACCTTCAGCTGTTGTCCTCTAACACAAAAGCTTGGTTAAATGGCAAGTAACTTTCCAACAACTGTAGCAGCAGGTGTATCTATAAAGTGCACAACAACTTACTACTTCTTCACAAGCACCTTTCAAGTCTGCAACCTCTACTACTTGGAAGAATAAGGGAAGATGCATGGAAACACGACCACTTGCAAGTTTCTTTCCAAGACATACATGACCTTGACTTGAAATAATATCGCTATTCAGTCACTGTCACTGGGTTAAAATTCTGGAATTCCTAATAGCACTGTGGGTGTACACCATATGTACTGCAGTGGTTCAAGGTAACATCACAACCACCTCCCTCCTCATGGGAAATTAGGGATGGGCAATAAATGCTGGTTTAGTCAATGAGATACATCTCAAGAATGAAGAAAGAAAGCAAAAGTCAGTGCTGTTCATGCTCTCCACCTGAATTTGAAAGTTTAATTTACTTTTTTATTTCTACCCTTTTCTCTCCCCTGACTCGTCTTCATTTCCGAGGATAGATTATCAACCAAATATCATTACAAGCCCACTGATACCTACAGCTATCAAGACAACGCTCCTTCACATCCCTTCTATGCTCGGACTCTATTCCATTTTCCCAGTTTTTCCTTTTTTGTTGCATTTGTTTGCACAATGTAAACTTCCACCCTAGGGCTTACAATACATCTCTTTCCTTAACCATGAATTTCCCCAACCACAGCTGACAGGGCCCATTCTGCTCTCACCCATTTCTCTCGATCTCAAAGCCACTACAGAGTTGTTTTTGTCCTCAGCTTCCACTCCACTAGCCTCCATATTCAATGGATCACCCTTCATTTCTATCATCTTCAGCAAATATATTACCCCCTTCGCTCTTTAAATTCCAAAGGCTATATGCCTTCTGTGTTAAAGGAAATGCTGGAAAATCTCAGGTCAGGCAGCATCTGAAAGGAGAGAAAAGAGCTGATGTGTCAAGTCCGGATGACCCTTTGTCAAAGCTAAAAGGCATAGAAAGTGGGAGATATTCATACTGCAGGGGGAGCGAATGGAAGGTGAGGTACAGCCATAGAAACTAGGGGAAAGGACAACTAATAGCTATCCACAGAGAGAATAAAGAGTGCGATTGACCAAACAGCAGAGAAGCTGTAAGCTGTGACAGAGGGAGATGTTAGGGGAGGGGGGGGAAATGGAAGAGTGATAGAATGTAGAAAAGGGTAAGCAGGGGTGGGGGGGAAAGAAGTAGGGAGAAGAGTGGCGGGGAGGGAAAGAAAAATGAAGACCATGAAGAAATAAAAGGTAAAGGACAGTAAACAAAGGGATCAAGGTGGGGTAGAGCAAATCATCTGAAGTCGCTGAATTCAACGTTAAGACTGGAAGGCTGTAAAATGCCTAGCAGGACAATGAGATGCTGTTCCTCTAGTTTGCATTGAGCTTCACTGGAACAATGCAACAAGCCAAGGACAGACGTGGGCATGGGAGCAGGATCATGTTAAAATGGCAAGCAACCAGAGGGTCAGAGTCCTGATTACGCACAGTCCAAAGGTCAGCAAAGCGATCACCCAGTCTACGCTTGGTCTCTCCGATATAGAGGAGACCACATTGGGAGCAGCGAATGGAATACATCAAATTGAAAGAGTTGCAAGTGAAATGCTGTTCAACCTGAAGTGAATGCTTTTGACCTTGGATGGTGAGCATAGAAGTAAAGGGACAAATGTTATACCTTTTGCAATTGCATGGGAAGGTGCCGTGAGTGACGGGAGAGGTGTTGGGTATAGTGAAGGAGTGGAATAGGTTATCATGGAGGGAACAGTCTCTGCTGGAATGCTGCCAGAGGGACTGAAAGGAAGATGCGTTTGGTGGTGCATCACACTGGAGTTGGTGAAAATGGCAGAGGATTAGAGGCTGGTGGGGTGAAATGTGAGAATAAGGGAGACTCTATCCTTGTTCTGGCAGAGAGGGCTGGTGGACTGCACGCTGTTGAGGACCCTATCGACAACTGTAGATGAGAAGCCACAGTTGAGAAAAAAGGAGCACATATTAAAAGCACCACTTTGTTAGCTTCAAATTTTGAAATCGTGCCCTGATACTTTGGATGTCTTCATGGTAGAAATCCAAAAATGGTGGCAAACCAAGAGTTCAATTTTTCTTGATCCTCCCACCAAATGGAAAATGGTTTTACGTATTTACTGTCCTGATCACATATGATTTGGAATATCATAGAAACAGAGAGTATTGTCTATAATTTTGGTTTGCTTCTCTGAGGAAGGATATTCTTGCTCTCGAGGGAGTGTAGCGAAGGTTTACCAGACTGATTCTGGGGATGGCGGCACTGATATATGAGGAGAGATTGACGAGGTCAGGATTGTTTATGTTGGAGTTCAGACGAATGAGGGGAGATCTCATACAGACTTATAAAATTTGAACAGGACTAGACAGGTTCGATGCAGGGAGGATATTCCCGATGGTGGGGAGTCCCGAACCAGTCTGGATTGGTCTGAGGGCTCAGGGTTGACCATTTAAGATGGAGGTGAGAAGACATTTCTTCACCCAAAGAATAATGAGCTTATAGAATTCATTACCACAGGAAGTAGTTGATGCCAAAACATTGAATGTACTCAAAAGATGACTGGATATAGTGCTTGGTGCAAATGCCATCAAAGATTATCAGGAAAAACAGGACTAGGCTACTGAATTGGATGATCAGCCATGATCATGATTAGTGGTGAAGCAGGGTCAAAGGACCAAATGGCCTCATCCTACTCCTATCTTCTATGCTTCTATCTGCTTCTCCAAGGGCAGTCCCAATTTTGCCAGCTGTCTATGTAACTGAAGTTCCTCATCCCCAGTTCTTGTGAACTTTTTCTTTGCACCTTTGCTTTTTATATCCTTCCTAAGGATATTGTCTAAAGCTAGGTTTGGGGGGGGGGGGGGGGGGGGCGTGGAGTCAGCAGGCCCTGCTCTCACTCGGGGGGGGGTGGAGGGAGAAGTGTCTCTACCCTCTCCCCGGGGGGAGGGGGAGAGAATGGGTCTCTACTCTCTCCCGGAGGAGGAGGAGGGGGGGTCTCTCCTCTCCCTCAAAAGGGGTGTCTCTCCACTCTCCCAGGGTGCAGGGGGAAGATGGTCTCTCCTCTCTCCCGGGCCGAGTGGGTTCTCTATTCCCTTTCCGGATCCTTTGCATTCGCCTGTCTCCCCCCTCCCCCCCCGAGGCCGCGGGTCCCTCTCTATCCCCCCGCTCTCCATCTCTCCCCGCTGGCAGCTCACCCGACACACGGCGCTCTTGAACTCGGCGTACGTGCTCCAGCCGCTGAGGTCGAGACATTTCTCCAGCGAGTCTCCCAGGCGACGATCAAAGATGAAAACCACCTTCTTGCTGCTGTCCCTGTTGGTAGTGCCGCTGGCCGCCGAGTCCGGGATCACAGCCCCGCTCCGCGGCTGCTCCACCGCCATCTTGCTGCCCGCCGCGCGGATAAACCGGAAGTGATGTGGGAGGGCACTTCCGGCTCAGCCTCAGAGCTGCGAAATCCGGCCCCCTCCGCCCGGGAACAACATTAATGTTACTGTAAACTGGGCCCCAGTCTGATCCTTCACTGCAGCTCCTCCAGGAACCGCATTAATGTTACTATAAACTGGGCTCTAGTCTGATCCTTCACTGCAGCTCCTCCAGGAACCGCATTAATGTTACTGTAGACTGGGCCCCAGTCTGATCCTTCACTGCAGCTCCACCCCGGGAACCAAGTCAATGTTACTGCACTGTTACTGCAGGCTGGACCTCAGTCTGAAACTTCGCCACTGTCCAATGATCCTTCATCACTACAACTCCCCTGGGAACTACATCAATGCTGCTGCACTGTTACTGCAGACTGGATCCCAGTCTGATCCTTCACCACTGCAGCTCCCCCGAGGACAACATTAAAAGTACTGCACTGATACTGCAGACTGGACCTCAGTCTGATCCTTCACCACTGCAGCTCCCCTGGGAACCACATCAATGTTACTGCAGACTGGATCCTCGTCTGAAACGTCATCACTGCTGATCCCGCGGGGACCACATCAATATCATTGATGTCCTCGGGGAAACTTTATTAAAAGTTTTCTGAAAATCCAAATGCACACATCCACTGGTTCTCCCTTATCTCTTCTGCTACTTTTGTCATCAAAAACCCCAGGAGATTTGTCAAACATGATTTCCCTTTCAGGTTGACCTTGTTTAACTCTGTTGATATTTTCTTAGTGTCCTGTTATCATATCCTTTATAATAGAATCTAACTTTTTCCCTACTAGTAATGTTAGGCTAACCCTATTAATGCCCTGTTTCCCTCCCCCCTCCTTTTTTAAATAGCAAGATTACATTTGCCACCCTCCGATCTGCCATGACTGTTCTAAAATCTATGAAATTTTGGAAAATGACAAAAATCATTGTCAATTTCCATGGCCACCTCCTTTAGTACTGTGGGATGTAGATTATCAGGCACTGGGGATTTGTCAGCTTTGAATCATAGAAGTTTACAGCATGGAAACCCTTAGGTCCAACTTGTCCATGTTGCTCAGTTTTTACCATTAAGCTAGTCCTAATTGCCCACGTTTGGCCCATGTCCATCTATACCAATCTTACTCATGTAACAGTCTAAATGTTTTTAAAATAAACAAAATTGTACCCACCTCTACTACCATCTTGCCCCTCCAACCTTGTACGAAGCAAGTTTTTTACACAAAGGGTGGTGGGTGCCTGGAACTCGCTGCAGGAGGAGGTAGTGGAAGCAGATACAAAGTGACATTTGGGGGGGGCCTTGACAAATACATGAATAAGATGGGAATGAAGGGATATGGTCCCTGGAAGGTAGGGATTTTAAGTTCAGATGGGCAGCATGGTCGGTGCAGGCTTAGAGGGCCGGAGGGCCTGTTCCTGTGCTGTAATTTTATTTGATCTTTGTTCTTTGTATCTCTGGCAACTCGTTTCAGACACTCAACACTGGAAAAAATTGCCCCTCTGGACCCATTTGTATCTCTCCCCTCTCACCTTAAACCTATGCCTCTAGTTTTAGACTCCCCTACCTTTGGGAAAAAATGTTGACTATCTACCTTATCTATGCTCATTATTGTATAGACCTCTACGAATCACACCTAAGACTCTTATGCTCCAGGAAAAAAAGTCCCAATCTATCTAGCCTCTCTTTATAACTCAAACCGTCAAGTCCCGGTAGCATCCTACAAACCTTTTCTGCACCTTTCTAGATGCTAGGGAAATAACAGAGCTTTATTTACAGATGTGTGTTCCCTTACATGGCTGCTTCTCCTCTTCATTTCTGAATGTTTCAACAGATTGAACACCAATCATATTTGTCTCTTCTTCATTAGTAACGCAGGAGAGATCTTAGTCATTGAATGTGTGGTATTCTTATACGCTAGCAGGAATTTGTTCAGACACTTGATCAGTGAACCTTGTTTCCTGGTCACTCTCAAGGTTTAGACAAATGTTCTGCTACTAGTCCATTCGGCACTAGATGATACAGTATGAACTTAATATGTTGAGTATTATTCCCTAGCAAGAAATTTTCAAATTCTTGTGAGACATTTTGGGGTCCAATATTGTTTTCCAGTTCTTTAGGGAATCAAAACTGATTAAATACTCAATAGTCTTCTCCAATGCAGTGGATTTCAATACTTAGTGTGAGCATTGACCATTACAAAGGATATATGTCCTTCAGAAGGTCCTGCAAGGTCCATGTGCACTCATTGTCAAGTTTCTTCAAGCCATTCCCATGGATGTAATGATGCTAAGGATGCCAGGTTTCTTCCCTTCTGTTTTAATGCCGGTTTGGTTGGATCGTAATTTTACTTAGACTTTGTTTTTTCTTCTAGTGGGAATGCTTTTAGTGTCCTTCTTTTCCACACCTCACCATACCATGTCTTTACATCAGCATTCAGCTGCAGAATGCCCTGGCTTTGCACACTAGTGACATGTATTAATTTTGAGATTCTTGGATGTCAACTCGTCCAGCATTTTGTGCATTTGAGTAATAAACCCAATCGCTGAGTTTCTTTTGTAGCTAATTCCATCAAAATAGCAATTTCCATGGACTTTTCCAGAGTTACCCAGTTAGCAAATGTTTCTATATTACCTCGCTGCGCAGCCCACAGTCAAATCTGTTCTGAATTGTGTCATTCAGCACATCTCCAAACTCACAATATTTTGCAAGTCTTTTAAGCACAGCCACACATTGCACAATTGACACCCCATCTTCTTGGTTTCTCTTGTGGAATCTGAAACACTCTGCAATCCCCAAAGGCAGTAATGAAAAATGTGCTTGCAAAATATGTATGATCTGTTCATACATTTTATGCCTGTCTTCTCAGCTTGCTCGAAACATCTGAGGAGATAAAATGTTTTTCTCCCATCATGCTCAGGAAAATGGGATCTTCATATCTTCAGCTATTTTGTTTGCCTGAGCAAAATAGTCTAAATGCTCAGTATAGGAGCTCCGTTGCTCCACGTTTTCGTCAGAGTAAAACGATTCTGAAAACTCTCACCATTCTCTCTACAAATGAAGGTTTCCCAAATGCACACTACGCAATGTATTTCCAGCAGTTACCTTGATTTTTCTTTCACACAAGGCAACAACTGAGCTTCAGCCTCTTATTTAACACACTCAACTCCATAAATGCTCTGCAGCAGATTATTATTACTCACATCCCCCTAACCTGTCAGGTCCAGAGCACACATGAAAAGCTTCTTTTTTAACTTCCCTGTTCCCAACTTTTTTCTGCAAATATCTTCATTCCGGGTAGCTTGCAGCGCCATTTGTCGTCCTGGTCACCAGTTTTTACGTTGTTTATTGGAGAGTGACGCTGAGAGCATGAAGGGTTTAAAACAACAGAGCTTTATTTACTGGTGTGTGTTCTCTTACATGCTGCTTCTTATTTTCCTGTTTCCTGTGCTAGGGACTTGTGACTGGATTGACCATGGCAAGTTGTTCCTTAGTGTACCAAGATGTGTAGGTTAGATGATTAGCCATGGTAAATGTGTAGGGTTATGGGGTTAGGACAGGCAAGAGGGCTTCGGTCAGGTATTCTGTCAGAGAGTTGGTGTAGACTCGATGAGCTGAATGGCCTCCTTTGGCACTCTAGGTATTCTGTGATGTCACTTCCGATGAATACAGAGCTTCAGTAAACTAACAGGAATTAATACAATTACATAATATCAACCTATTAAAAATTGCTAGACAGGGTTGTATTGCAGTTCATTTGCATGTGCTGGAAGCTATATATATTAATACAAAAGTCCCTGTTTTTTGCAGACAGAAACAACACATTTGCCTGTTTCAGCTAAATAAAATAAGTAACAGCAATTCGTGACTCTTTCCTCAGGGCAATGTGTTGCCCAATCAGGACCAGGTTGTTTGGCATAATTTTCCAGATAATGTTTGGCAATTAACTGCCAGTCAGCATCAACTGGTGCATTCTCCATGGCAATACTCTCAGCACTCTCTTTTCATACAGTATTGAATTCTTGATTTCCTCATCTTTGTATTCTTGCAAAGTGTCCTGATGAGTGCACAAAAAAAAATTTCAACATGTCTGTTTTTTTCAGCAACACAAATTTAGATTTTAAAACAGAACTTCAGATTCTTTCATCAAAATCTTGCTGCTGCTCATGGCAGCAGGATCTTATGTTCTCACTGACAATGCATCCCGGCCGTGGGTTGTCCAGTGGCGAGGGGTGCATTGAAACCCTATTGACTACGGCACTACTGGGTGACATGACGGTACAGTGGTTAGCACAGCTGCCTCACAGCGCCAGGGACCCGGGTTCAATTCTCAGCTTGGGTCACTGTCTGTGTGGAGTTTGCACAAAAATTACCGTGTCTGTGTGGGCTTCCTCCAGGTGCTCCAGTTTCCTCCCACAGTCCAAAGTTGTGTGGGTTAGGTTGATTGGCCATGATAAATTGCCCCTTAGTGTCAGGGGGACTAGCTAGGTTAAATGCATGGGGTAATGGGGATACAGCCTAGGTGGGATTGTGCAGACTTGATGGGCCAAATGGGTTCTATGTTTCTAACAGCAGGACCATAAGATAGACATGCCCCTCCTACCGCTATGAAACATGCCGTGGAAAAAGAAAACAATCCCACCCTTCATAAAAGCGTGCAGTTTGACAATGTAGGAACAAATGTAGGCCTGTGAGTTGCTGAAGAAAATTAAGTCACAAACTCAACAAGATTTTTATCCCAAGTTATCAGCAAACAATTTTGTGTCAGATTCTTTCCATGATTATGTAGGCTATCAGATATGGTAAACTGTATAATCTTTTCAGAAGTGGATGCTTAAACTCTGACATTTTATATAAGACAGGGTTTCAAAGATACTTGTCTGTGACTGCCTGCTCCCTACTTAGAAAAACATAACCAGCTTCAACAGTAAGCTAAAAATAACCATATCAAACCAGAAAAAAATGTTCAACAGATAACATGTGCAAGTGTGAAAATTATTCAAGCAAAGTAGCTTTACTTTGGAGAGGTGAAAAATACCTATCCAGTTATGCTGACAAAAGCAATTCCTTAAGTAATGATGTTTGTAAAGAAAATAGTATCTTGCAATTTGAAGTCCACATTCTTTCAAAAAATGGTCTTATTTCCTTTATTGCCGTGCAACTTCATCTTGACAGAACATGGTCTGATGGGACAGATGACTGGATGACAACATATGATTTTGGTTCAGGTAAATGTTTTAGCAATATAGTAAAACTGGTTTTAAGATTTGTTAAACTTGCGGTAATGGCCTGATTTTTGTGGAGGCAGGAAGTGCCTTTCAACACACAGAATATAGTTCTTTCACTGGAAATGTTCCTGTGCCTTCCCAATTCCAGACTATTTTCATGTGGCTTTTTCATAGGTCAGGAAGACTTTGGATGCAAAATATACATGCACCTCTTCTGGTCATTGTGAGGATCACAGGAAAATTGAATTCCCTCTGACATGCTGGTTTAATGTACTGGTGTGGAAGCCAAAAGGAAAGGGTCTCCATGGAGTGCTCATGACTACCAGGAGCCTGCTGAGGAGTCGTGAACATCCTGGCGGTTGGGTGTAAAATGTTTGGACACCTTTAATTGTCACTAAAAGATGCTATATTGTTATGTCTTTTTTAAATTGTACTCTGTTATCATAGAGCTTTGTCCTGCAAATATAAGTTGACCATTACATTGCGTAAGTGTTGACATGAATGAGATGCTTTTCCCAAAGAAGAGCTGCCATAATGCATTCAAAACTATAGAAAAATGTACTGAGAAACTCTTCCGTCATGTTTTGGACTGAGATTTAAATGCCCATTTTCTTTACACTAATACATGTGCTCTTGCTGCTGAACATTAAAAGAAAATCTAAATACATGCTTCCATCTCAGTTTGAAGTGGAAATGCAACACTATCTATTTTTATAATTTTAAGTTCTTGCAACTGTAATGGTTTTCTCTGATAGCTGTGGCTATTATGAATGCTTCATTGCATTCCAAAAGATTAAATTGGCTTGATCTCAGCAGCTGGAAGTGAAGAGTGCCCTGATGACAATCAAGTCAGGGGAAGTAGCATGAAACAATATCATTTACAAAGAATTCCTAAATAGTATCAGATTACAGGGAAGCTAGTGGCTAAGAAAGTTCATCCACTGCACAATCACTATTCCAAACATCTGGCATCCATCCAAGATACAAGCCATTGCCAAGGCAGGGAATTCACTTGGCAATCTATGCAAATATTGTCCCATGACTCTGCTCTAAATCACATATAAAGCCCTAACATAAGCAGACTGAGTCCCACCCTAGAAGCAGCAATGTGCCATCTCACCTTCACACAGGCCACAGTTTCTCCAAGTTGGGCCTGACACTAGCTTCACATTATTTTCTAGGAAGGCCTGAAGACAGGAACGGCCTGTGTCTATGACACAGTGTAGTGCATTGTTCATGCTGCTGAAACGCCCCACAATCTGCTGTGTGAAAACCCTACAACTAAATAATTCCCTGATCAATAGTCAACAGTTCTTTCTGCATCTTGGAGATCACAACAGCCCATCGAAGACAAGGTCATGTTGTGTGACTCTTAACATAGGCTGACATTTCCAGCTAGAGCAGCTGAGCCAACACACTATGCATTCATTCACTTGCTGTGGTCTACCCAAGAGTAGAGTACTGCTGCTCAACCAGACACAGGATTTCATTGAATCATAGATTTCCTGCAGTGCAGAAAGAGTCCAATCAGCCCATGAGCCTGTGGCAACTTTCTGACAGACCATCTTATTCAGGCCCACCCCCTTCCCTATTCCTGTAACCCCACACATTTACCCCGCTAATATTCCTAACCTACAAATCTTTAGACACTAAGGGGCAAATTAGCATAGTCAATCAACCTAACTTGCACACCTTTGGACTGTGGGAGGAAACCGGAGCACCCGAAGGAAACCCATGCAGACACAATGAGAATGTGCAAACTCTACACAGACAGTCACCCCAGGCTGGAATTGTTTCCAAGTCTTTAGCGCTGTGAAGCAGCGGTGCCATCCACTGTGCCGCCATTCTGCCCCATGTGCCACATAAACTTGGTATACATTTTCAGCTCCAGGTCACATAATAATTGACCTTCATCGGGACAGTGCTCTGAAAGCCCGTGTTACCAAATAAACTTGTTGGACTTTAAGCTGATGTTGTGAGACTTCTTATTGTGCCCACCCCAGTCCAATGCCAGCATCTCCACATCATGGTTACAAACTAACGATAGCGCCCCCTTTAATTGCATGCCTTGTGGTTGACAGCAAGAATCACAGACTGCAATTATTAAGTAATGTTAGTGGTGAAGTCTCAGGTTTTAAACTTCCATGGAAAATCTGGACAACCTGCCTGAGGATGGACCAAGGAAGATTTAACCACAATGTGGCTCAAATTGTGACTGCCATCCAAGTCAAACAATGACTGCTATGGCCATAGCATGTATCATTTGCTGAGCAAGTCAGAAGGAAATCTGAATGACTGAACTTAAATTTTTTTGTATTTTAAAAGTAAGGAGAGAATGTTGCTGATCCCAGAAGCAGAGAATTCCAGTAACAGCATCAGTATTTTTAAAAATTAAAAGATTTATTAACAAGCAAAAAAATGAAGCTCAAAAGATTAAAGTTACACAAATAGAACAGTCTTACAGAACAATCCTCAAAATACCCCACTTGGTCAAAACATGCAAACAAAACCACCTTCTTGGCTATAACTCCATTATAGATTTTAACTCTAAAATTCGGTAATATTAGCCAAAGCATAGAACTGTTGTCACTTTAATGAAATTTGCCGCAATACATCTTAAACACTTCCACTCAGAGTTGGAAATCAATAATAAAGGTTCAGAAACAAACTGCTTCTGAAAGACCTAGGTTGCAATCTTATGACTTTGTCTCACCTGGCTTTCAGCACAGCAAGGTGGTAAGATCAGACGGAGGTGAAAAATTAGGTTCGTGCCCACTTTTTCATCTCTCCTGATTGCACTGGCATTGTGCTGCCAGCGAAATTGACTTCGTGCCCAGAAAGGACATGTAGCCAATTTAAATAATGATGACATCATTTGAATGTCATTAATGAGTCCCAGACACTATTGTCCATGCTCACTTACCTTTGCCATCTCACTGGCTGATGTTCACCCTGACAGGAAACACAGGGACCAGACATGATGGCCTCGTTGGTGGGGGATGGAGGGGGTGCAGATGCCAATGAAACCCCTGGGTGATTGGGGGCAGGGCTGGGGAGCGCTCATGGTGCAGTGCCAGCCTGGCTCTGCACACTTGACACCCTTGCACTGTCTACCTGGCACCATGACACTACCTGCTGGGCACACTGGCACAGCCCACCAGGCATGATGACTAAGAATTTTGGATCAGGCAAAATCAGCCTTTGCTGAAGAAAACATCTCAAACTCCTCAAACTAAGATGTATCAAGATCATTGACTGCATTTTGAAAGTTTGAATCAAGAAAGGTAGTACCCTCTTAGGAATAAGAAACCAGTTGGATTTGTAAATAAATGACAAACAAGAAACGTAGGTCTGTTATGCAATTTGAGCTTTGTGTAACATTCTCATTAAGGAAGGAGAGTAGAATAGTACCAGCTTCCGTTGGGTACTAGAACTCCACATAAATGCACCAGTCTCTTTTTGTCTTACAAAGATATCACAATAATTTCACAAGCATCTAGATTTATCTGTTTATAAACTCATATAAAATTTTTCATTTAGTGTCATCCTGCCGTGATTCAAAAAGAGCCCTTCAGTACAATTATTATGAGACTTTAATTATTTCAACCACAGTCCTGGATGGTAAACAATTTTGTTTCAATGTTTTGTTGAAGGATTATTGACTTTTAAGGTTAATCCTGTTTCTCTCTCCACAGATGCTGCCAGACCTGCTGAGTATTTCCAGCATTTCTATTCTATTTCAGACTTTTATGACATTTTGCTTTTGTTGGTTGTTTTAGGATTGTGGCCTCAGTTAATAGATAGGTCAGAGTTATTTTGAAACTCAGTTAGTTTTAACTTTAACTCAATGTTGAACGTTAAAAGTTATCTATTGTTGGGCAACTGTTTCATGGATACCTAAGTCACACATGTAGATGATAGATACTCATATGTTCTGAACAGCATATAAAAGAGTGAGAATAATAGGCTGAAATTTTAGCCCTTCCACTCAGTGGAAATGGGGTGGAAACACCTTAAACATGTGAACCATGGCTTACTACCCTCTTCCCATTATGGCCACAGCATTGTTCACAGGGACCTAAGATTGAGAAGCTGGAGTCAAATAGTAATTACATTCACAATGGAAACTGATACATACATTAATAGGAATTATTACCATTTTTGAATTGATCCAGATGGTGCGTGTGTTGTGCATAATTGATGGTCTACCATAAAGGACCAAAAAGTGAGTTCCTCTTCATTTATATGGAACTAGGAAAAGCAGTAGTGCTTCGCCTGTCTACACAAACCAAGTCTTGGTTGCTCCCCTTGTACCTAAGATGGCACAGCGCCAGGGACCTAGGTTCAATTCTGGTCTTTTGTGACTGTCTGTGTGGAGTTTGCATGTTCTGCCCATGTCTGCAGGGGTTTCCTTTGGGTGATCTGGTTTCCTCCTACACCCAAACACGTGCAGGTTAGGTTGATTGACCATGCTAATTTAATGTCCCAGGATGTGCGGGCTAGGGGGATTAGTGAGGTAAATGTGTGGGGTTATGGGAATAAGTCCTGGGTAGAATGCTCTGTTGGAGAGTCAGTGTGGACCTAATGGGCCAAATGGCCTCCTTCTGCATGGTAGGGATGCTATGATTCTATCATTCTAGGATCTCACTTTCTACCAACCTGTCAATACTGTGGCAGTTGCTTTTCAGTAGCAGCTGATCAGGCAGAATCTACCTCACTGCAATTAGTTAGTTCCCTGAGGACATTGGTTAATCCATTCAGTGCAGAAAATAAAGGTGCTTTTTATTCTTCTCTTTGATTTTCTTGGAGATAAATTTCCACAACATCTCATGCCAATGTACTTGACCCATGTAAATAATAGGGCCACTGTCAACTGACAGCCACAAAAACTGCTTGATATGCTGCACATCAGATTATCAAACATAAGAACATAAGAAATAGGAGCAGGAGTAGGCCATCTGGCCCTTCGAGCCTGCCCCGCCATTCAATGAGATCATGGCTGATCTGTCGTGGCTCAGTTCCACATTCCCGCCCTCTCCCCATAACCCTTAATCCCCTCTCTTATCAAAAACCCATCAACCCGCTTCTTAAAAATATTTAGCGAGGCAGCCTCCACCACTTCAACGGGCAGAGAATTCCAGAGATTCACCACCCTTTGAGTGAAGAAGTTCTTCCTCAACTCCGTTCTAAACTGCCCCCCTTTTATCTTGAGGCTGTGCCCCCTAGTCCTACTGTCTTTTTTGAGCGGGAAGAGTCTCTCCACCTCTATCCTATCCATCCCATTCATCATCTTATACGTCTCAATGAGATCTCCCCTCATTCTTCTAAACTCTAACGAGTACAAGCCTAGTTTATTCAGCCTCTCCTCATAGCTCAACCCCCTCAACTCCGGCATCAGCCTAGTAAACCTCCTCTGCACTCCCTCCAAGGCCAAACAAGTGACTAAAATTGTAAAATTCATAACTGATCAATATATTCTGGGGAGGGATGGGAAATTGATTGTAAAACTTCCTATCTTTTTTTTAAGACTACAGAAACAATCCTAAACCTATTTGCCATGACAATTTGAATTTTGTCTCCAGACATTTAGTTTACATCCATCAGTGCCTCAGTGTTCTTGCTGCTGTTGATACCGATATTCAGCAGCACTTCTAAGATTAGATATATCTGACTGCCCTCTGTTGGTTCTAACAACAGAATTACACTGGCAGTATTAAAGTGCTGCTATAATTCAATATTAAAAGTGGGTTGATCAGGCATAAGAATTCATTTGAAGGCAGCTCTGGATGGTAAAATATAGGAGAGTCAGATCTTCCTCTGGAGTTTGTTAGTCATGAGAGAGATGGAGAGGATGGTTCCCCTTTTTCCTACCTCTTGACTGGGGGGATCATGACTCTAAAGAACAGGCAAAAGACAGGTTTTCTAGTAAATTTGAAAAAAGGGTAAATGTTGATTTCTCAATACCAGAATGTATTCACAACAGCGTACACACACACACAAACACACAAACAGACACTAACACATGCACACAAGTAAAGGTGAAAAAGCTAGCATGCACATGGGTCCCTAAAGTACAAAAAAAACTTGATTTTCTTGACAGCTTGATGATTTCCTGTTGATTCACTTAAGAAGTGGTGCGTGGAAGTTTCCCCAGTGAAGGTGCAGTCCCTGTAGCAAAGGCCTGATTTGGTTCTTCAAGTCGGTAGGTAAAGGCTTGCCATAATTCTGTGTCTGCTGGCAGATCTTAGGTGGGATCCTTTCTTTACTAGTCTGGATCTAATCTCTTTGAGTCTCCTTGTCTCCCAGACTGAGGTTATCCTCAAACATGTACTAATAAATGTTTCTTAACACAATCTGCTTTCTGTCAGGTGACCACAGTATCTGCTCTCCATTCACTACACAAATGGTCTCTAATGACTCGGGAAGTAATCTCATAACAAGAAGAGCCCTTCAGTACAATTATTGTGTGACTTTACTTATAACTGCAGTCCTGGATGATAAATAACTTTGTTTCAATGTTTTGTTGAAAGGTCATTGACTTTTAAGTTTAATCCTATTTCTCTCTCCACAGATGCTGCCAGACCTGCTGAGTATTTCCAGCATTTCTATTCTATTTCAGACTTTCAGCATAATGATATTTTGCTTCTGCTGGCTGTTTTAGGGTTGTGGCCTTAATTAATAGATAGGGCCGAGTTATTTTGAAGCTCAGTTAGTTTTAATTTTAACTCAATGTTGAATATTCAAAGTTATCTGTTGTTGGGCAATTGTTGGGCACCACCAGTTTAAAGTCCAACAGGTTTATTTGGTAGCATGAGCTTTTGAAGCATTGCCCCCTCATCAGGTGAGGGCAGGATTTGTTTCACAAACAGGGCATATACAGACACAAACTCAATTACAAGATAATGGTTGGAATGCGAATCTTACCAGATAATCAAGTCTTTACAGGTGCAGACAATGTGAGTGGAGAGAGGGTTAAGCACAGGTTAAAGGGGTATGAATTGTCTCCAGCCAGGACAATTAGTGAGATTTTGCAAGCCCAAGCAAGTCACGGCGATTCGAGATAATGTGACATGAACCTGGTTGAGGCTGTCCTCATGTGTGCGGAACTTGGCTATCAGTTTCTGCTCAGTGATTCTGTGTTGTCGTGTGTCATGAAGGCCGCCTTGGAGAATGCTTACCCGAAGATCAGAGGCAGAATGCCCGTGAGCGCTGAAGTGTTCCCCGACAGGAAAGGAACACTCCTGCCTGGTGATTGTTGAGCAGTGTCCATTCATCCGTTGCTGTAGCGTCTGCACAGTCTTGCCAATGTACCATGCCTCGGGACATCCTTTCCTGCACCGTATCAGGTAGACAACATTGGCTGAGTCACAAGAGTATGCACTGTGTACATGGTGGATGGTGTTCTCACGTGAGATAATAGCATCTATGTTGATGATCTGGCACATCTTGCAGAAATTGTTGTGGCAGTGTTGTATGGTGTCGTGGTCACAGTTCTCCTGAAGGGTGGGTAGTTTGCTGCATACAATAGTCTGTTTGATGTTGCGTGGTTGTTTGAAAGCAAGAGTGGGGGTGTCTGGATGATGTTTCATCTTCATCAATGACATGTTGAAGGCTCTAGGGAAGTACTGGACGATGAAGGGTACTCTGTCTGCCGTGTCCTGTGTTTGTCTTCTGAGGGGGCCAGTGCGTTTTTTTCACTGTGGCGTGTCGGTACTGTCGATCGATGAGTTGAGCACCATATCCTGTTCTTATGAGGGCATCTTTCAGTGTCTGCAGGTGTCCATTGTGATCCTCCTCATTTGAGCAGATCCTGTGTATATAAAATAATGATACACAATAATGTTTGAGTTTCAGCCATTTGCATCTCAATGTGATAGAATTGGGTTTTTCTCACACTGGTTTTGTGCAACTCATTGCACAACTGAGAAGTGTCAAAGCACTTTTTAAACTAGCTTTTGTAGTTATTCTGCAGTTACTTGGACAATAGTAGCCATTACATTTAAGGGAAGGTCTGTTGTATTTTAATGTCTTCTCAATGTAATGTTCCAAGATATCATTTGCATTTTATTATTCTGTTCAGAAAAGTAGATTAACTTCCAGCCTTGTGCAGTTTCATCTGTATTGGCAGAGAATGGGGAGATGATGGCATTGTGTAACTAGTAACTCAGAAGCTAATGACCTGGGGACATGGGTTCAAATCTTGCCATGGCAGCCAGTGGAGTTTAAATTCAAGTAATAAAAATCTGGAATATAAAGCTAGTCTTGGTAATCATATCCATAACAACTATCATTGATTGTTATGCATGAGTCGCAAAAACCCAGCTTGCAGGTGCAGCAGGTGGTCAGGAAGGCGAATGGGATGCTGGCCTTCATAGCGAGGGGGATTGAATATAAAAGTAGGGAGGTCTTGCTGCAGCTGTATAGGGCATTGGTGAGGCCGCAGCTGGAGTACTGTGTGCAGTTTTGGGCGCCGCACCTGCGCAAGGATATTTTGGCCCTGGAGGGAGTGCAGAGGAGGTTTACTAGGCTGATACCGGAGTTGAGGGGATTGAGCTATGAGGAGAGGCTGAATAAACTAGGCTTGTACTCGTTAGAGTTTAGAAGAATGAGGGGAGATCTCATTGAGACGTATAAGATGATGAATGGGATGGATAGGATAGAGGTGGAGAGAGTCTTCCCGCTCAAAAAAGACAGTAGGACTAGGGGGCACAGCCTCAAGATAAAGGGGAGGCGGTTTAGAACGGAGTTGAGGAGGAACTTCTTCACTCAAAGGGTGGTGAATCTCTGGAATTCTCTGCCCGTTGAAGTGGTGGAGGCTGCCTCGCTAAATATTTTTAAGAAGCGGGTTGATGGGTTCTTGATAAGAGAGGGGATTAAGGGTTATGGGGAGAGGGCGGGAAAGTGGAACTGAGCCACAACAGATCAGCCATGATCTTATTGAATGGCGGGGCAGGCTCGAAGGGCTAGATGGCCTACTCCTGCTCCTATTTCTTATGTTCTTAAAACCCATCTTGTTCACTAAGGGATGGAAATCTGCCATCCTTACCTGGTCTGGGCTACAGGTAACTTCAGATCTACAATGATATGGTTGACTCTTAACTCCATTGAAATGGCCCAGCAAGCCACTCAGTTAAGGGGCAACTAGGAATTGGCAACAAATGTCCTTGTCAGTGCTACTCACATGCCATAAAAGAAGTTAAGAAAAGTAAGAACGCCACCTGATCTCAACTCTATCTTGTTTCAAATCAGATTGACTGTTCTCCATTTTGTCTTACATGCAATTTTATAAATCTATGTGTATAACTGCACGGAGTGATAAGTTTTAGCTGCTCTGTGGTATAATTCCAGTAGCTGAGAGCAGAACAATATGACGGGCATTCATTCCAATTTTTGCCATCACCTAAAGACACATCTCAGATTTCTCTCTCCCACTTCTGGGACATCCCATTAAAAGTGATGGTGTTTTGATGCATCTACCTGGACTAGCACATTGTAAAAAGATGCAAATGACAAGAATACACGATATAATCAAAGTCATGGAACAGTATACAGAGTTACTATAGGATTTAGAGGGTAGACATTTAAATTTAAATCTTTCTACAAAGTAACTGTTCTAAGGAAAAATACCCTTTTATTTGGCAGCAACAAAGGAAGCTAAACTGCTGATGGAGCTTGAGACCTCTAACAGCAATTTCCTCCCTCCTTCTGAACAGGCTGAAATTCCACTGAAGTTCTGCCAAAATTGTTAGAGACTGAGCTTGGAAAAGCACTGGGATCAGGAGTAAATATCTGATGGATGGAAAACGTAACCTGCCAAAGTTGCACTGTAGGGATTGGGAGGAAAGTAGCTTCACATATTATTTCCGTTGCAGTAAGATACATTTTCAATCTTGGGGCTGTGAAATTGAAGGAGTGTGATGTTAGAATCCCTACAGTGCAGAAGGAGCCACTCGGTCCATCAAGCCTATATCTACTGTCTGACAGAATATCTTACCTATGCCCTATCCTCGTAACGCCACAGATTTTACCATGCCTAATCCATCTAATCTGTACATCTCTGGACTGTGGAGGAAAATGGAGAACCCAAAGGAAACCCATACAGACATGGACGAATGTGCAAACTCTACAAAGAGAGTCACGCAAGGTCAGAATTCAACCCAGGTTCCTGGCACTGTAAGACTGCAGTGCTAACCATTGAGCCACTGTGCCATCCAGATTGTTCCTGGAGTATGAAAAACGATCGTATGCCTATCACAGCATTGTACATTGTTGGAATTGTTTAACACTTACGTACAATTTCTCACTTATGTTATTTTAAATTACCAGTGTTGGAGTAAAAGTGAGACACTGCCAGAGGGAATCCCAAAATTAGAAGTTACAAGATGGTTACCTGGTACAAAGTGGATTCTGTGGAATGACATTAAAATGTGCTGACTTAGACATAGACATTGCACAATAAACTAAATCCTCTTATTGTCTAATTACTACGGAACAAACAAAAAAAAGAGCTTGAGGTCCAGATGATCAACTTAGCTCAAGATAAAGCAGAATCGAAACAGTATGTTTTATTAACGAGGTCAGTCATTGCTAGGGGGGCATAATTGCTAATGATGTAATAACTGCTTATGTCTGTACTTGTTGACTCTTTAAAATGTATAAAAGAAACTCAGCTGCCATTTTAAAATTGAGAAGGTGACTGCAAGCTCTGTGGAGTGCCAAATGGTTCTCCCGAAGCTTTGTCCAATAAACTGTATGTTGAATTTTAAAATCTGACTCCAAGTTGTGATTTCCCACAACAAATTGGCATAATCAGCAAGATCTCACTGCTGGTGAGTTGATCGGTTAGTCTCAATCGGAGAACTGGAGTACAGATTATTGAACTGCGGGAGTCAGACTGAGCCAACAATGCTGTTAAAAATGGGTGAAAATTAAAGGAATTTATGGGACTATCGGACAGAAATAAGAATTGATTGCTTACACTGATCGACTAAGGACAAGGAAGTGTCTGTTGCAAATGTGCAGCCTTGTGGTTGTTAAGAGGGGGAAATGCTCCACGTGAAGATCAGGACCCTGAAGTGGGCATAGAGGCACCAAGGCACTTAGGATTGTGAAGCGCAAGTGATAAAGGTCATTTAGCATCAAACTCTGTAGTGGCGAACAAACGCAGAGATTGCCATCCGTTTGCATAAAAGGTTGTGTATCTGCCTCACATGTTGTAAAGCGGTGCAATAAGGAACTGATTACCCTGACCTAGAGCCAGACTCTGGTGGAGGAAACACGTTGCTGAGAAGGTAATCGTGGCCGTGAGTATAAATAGAAACCTCAACGAAGGGGCCCAGAAACCTGCAAGATAGCAGGTAAAGAAACTAAGTGGGGACCTGTGGGTTCCCTTATTGATAAGTATATGACAGACAGACATTCATTGATTAAGAAGATACAAAAGGATGGCTGGGATGTTTCTCAGACCTTAAAACAACAAAGAAAATGGGTAGATGGGGATAAGAAAGACAAAACAAAAAAGGCAAGGATATTATTAGTACATCAATTAACTGGACTAATTGGACAAGTAGTTGCTTCCACTAAGAAGTGCAACGAAGATAAGGATAAAATTGAGAAACTAGAATCTAGGGTAAGGGAATTAGATAAAAGGAATCAATTATTAGAAGAGAACCAATGGGGCCCTTTGCCCCCTCATGAGACAATGCACCAGGAAGCGACAGCCCTCCCAGAAGAAGGAATAACGCCAGAGCATAACCTGGCACCAGTAGCCCAGGAGGAGGGGGCGGGGGGAGTGGGGTGGTGGGGACTGGCGCATGGCCAACAGCACATTACAAACCATTCACCCTGGGCGAGAGTCAACTGATAATGGCCTCCCTAGGCAAACTACAGCACAGAAGTGCAAATACGAAATTCTGGGCAGTACTAGACACAGTCTGGGTAGGACACCAACTGCACTTAAGGGATATGCACCAACTAGTTAGGGTCGCATGCCTAGCAAACAAATGGAGGTAGGTAGCCAGAGGGCCAGCTGCCCAACCCAGAGAAGACTGTAGTGGGGGTGTTCAAGTGAGATTATTTCCAAATAAGAGTTGAAGAAACCATTAAAAAAAATCAAAATTGCAGGGAAAAGTGGAAATCCTGCAGATTAGAATAGCTGTAAGAATAAAAGCAGAGTTTGTTATAACAAAGCATTAATAAAAGTACTTTGCTATCAAAACAAAGATTTTCATAGATACTTAATAAATAATAGACCCATTACATGCAAGAAATCCAAGTTGGGTAATAAGGAATGGAACACTTATTAAATAAGTACTTTGTACTTCGCAGTTGAGGGAGAGGATCAAAAGTGCAGTATGTTCTAAAATTCACCAGGGAGATCCTTTTTCTAATACAATTTCATTAAAACGGAAAATATATTTGCATTAAGATGGTTTCTATCCTTTAGTAAGGAATAAAAAAAGGTTCCAAAGCTTTAGATTTAGGAATTCTGTTCAAGTATTGGGAAATTTACTTCATTGTGTACAAAAGCCATGTAACAAGGCCTGCCCATTTAACATCAGTTGGATAGTTACTTGAATCTTTGAAATAATAATTGAGCAATTGGAGAAATATGAAGAGCACAGAATGATCATGGGTTTGTTCTGATGGAATTTGATATTTTGCCTTTTACATTTATGGCCTGTTGTTGGTTAGATACCTTGCAGTATGATCAACTTAGCTTAAGATAAAACAGAACTGAAATGATAAGTTTTGTTAATGAAGTCAGTCGTTGTTAAGGGGGCATAATTGCTAATGATGTGATAACTGCTAATGTCTGTAATTGTCAACTCTTTAAAATGAATAAAAGAAGCTCAGCTGCCATGTTAAAATTGAGAAGGTGACTGCGAGCACTGCGGAGTGCCAAGCGCTTTTCCCAAAGCTTTGTCCAATAAACTGCATGCTGAATCTTTAAATCTGCCTCTGAGTGGTGATTTCTCACAATGCCGGTAACCTTTTATCAATAGGAGATCTTGTGGTGCAGATAGGTAGTGTCACCTGCTTTTGAGCCAGAGGCTCCAGGCTCAAGTTCCACCCCAGAGCTTGATGGCTAAGAAGATGCGCTCATAACTAGTCAAAAGTGTCAACTTGCAAATCTTTCTGAGACACCAATGTCAGGTAGCAAGAGCAGCAGAGATGCTTAATGTAGCCTTTCAGCTTTAAGTCCCCGTTGACAGACTAGCAATCAGTTGTAGGAATTTCTAGCTATGGAAATAGTTGAAATTTTGCCTTAAGACCATTAAGTATTGGAAGAGAATTGGAATTTCGTGAAGTAAAATGCATTAGAGAGGGGCAGAGGAAATTCACCAGAATATTGCTTTGGCTGGAGCTTTTCAGCAATGAAGAGCCTCCTCTAAAAGCCCTAATGATGGAGATGTAAGGCTTAAATAACATTTATTACAGCACCATGTACTAATATCAGTGCTCCTAAGCTTTAAATGGGTAACTAAGCTGGGTTTGATCAGCTGAAATGAACTAATTGAAGAATAAGGTAAAGGAGAGGGTTTGATACTGTGTAAATAGGTGGAGTGCTGATGGACACTTCTGATATGGTTCATGTAAAGAGGGAAATGCTGCAAATCGGGATAATGCAGTTATTTTGACCAAATTGTTGGGACACTGGGACATTTAATGAACAATTCAGATGGTCCCAGAAAAACTGGGATGTATGGTCATCATATCCTTAATTGGTGGTGATGATGTCTACTGTTCTCCTGTAAGGTTGCAGCTCAATGCACACGTAAGACATTATCAGGGTCAGGACCAGGGATGATCCCCACCCTCGATTTATTTTTGAAACTGGGAGGATTCCATCAAAAGTGTATGGGAGCCGATCAGAGAGAGACAAAGAGGAAAACAGAAGGAAAGTGAAATAAACAAAGTTAAAGTTAAAGAATTAGAAATTAGGAGCCAGGCAGAATTACAAGAAGAATACTAATCCAATATGGCCAGGATTCTCCCAAAAAACACTAAGTGCTGAATTTGCATGAAAACTTCTCCCGCTGTTTCTTTTAGTGGGATTTTCAAAATGAATTTCCCACACTCTGTGCAATGCTTCAAAGAGATTCACACTGAAAACCCAGGAGCGGGGCTTATTCCTGTCCAGCATGCCGGCAGCATAGTGCTCAGCATGCACCAATCTGTCACAGTGGGGATAGGCATGTGCGCGGTAGCGCCCGCACTGCCAGCCTCCCGATTGCATGCCAACTTGATCGCTGACCAGCGCAGCAACCCAGCATCGCTGCACCTTCCAACTGAACCCCCCTAGCTCCCAGCAGTCCCGGCCTCCAACCCCTCCCTCCGCCCCCCGGCATCCCCGACACCCCTACCATTCCCCCCTCCCACTCCTGGCAACCACCGTCTTTACCCCTGACCTCCTAGGGGATTCTCCATGGCCTCCCTTCACTCCAGCAGGGTCAGGCCGCCAACTCCCTGTGGGTGAGCAGCTTTTGTAAAGCCTGCTGGAGTGGACCACTCCTGGTGGTGAGTGGGGGGAAGAGGCTAGCCCAGAGCCCAGAGCAAAATGATATTAAAATCTGAATTTTAATATTTAAATCAGCTCCACACCAGAAATAGGCACAGACCTGATGACACCAGAAACCCTGGACGTGGAGACACGCGGAGGCCTTTCATCCAACAGGGAATATCAGCAGGTCATTGAGAATCCTGGCAAATATTGGAAATAAAATTAGTATTCCTCCTGTAATTCTGCTTGGCTCCTAATCTCTAATTCTTTCCACCAGCAGCTCTTTAACTTTGTTTATCAGCCAAACAGCCTCTACTAATAACTCCTGGCCTGCTGCATCTCCAGAGCAATGCAGTGGGCCAGGAAAATCGCCCCTCTTATTTGTGAACAGTACCAAGGAAACCAACTGGTATTTTATAAAATGAATAGGCTGTTGGGAATGAGTAAAGCTCTGACTTCTAATCTTTCAGTTTTGTTCTTGGAGATCATTACATCAGATTAGCCCACGATCTCCCCTTCTGCCGTCAGGCTTTTGAATAGAGCTAACTTATTTTAAGCTGATCTTTCTCTACACCCTAGCTATGACTGTAACACTACATTCTGCACCATCTCCTTTACTTCTCTACTACGTACTCTATGAATGGTATGCTTTGTCTGTATAGTGCGCAAAAAGCAGTGCTGAGGGGACAAACAGCTCAATATTCAGAGAGAATCTTCAAAGAGAAATAATGATATAACTGGTAACCTTTTTGTGGAAGCATGGCCCAGATTCCTTCCAACAGTCTGTAAGCCAATTTTATCTAGCAACCCAGAAGCAAGAGTGCAGGAGACCTTCATGGAGGCAGTTAGAACATATATCTTTGTTGAACGAAGAAGTGATGTTCCCCAGAATAATTACTCAGCTGTATACAGTGTGGTAACTACAAGCTGGCCTTTACTTATAGATCAAATGGATTGGATGTTCTTTGGGAAGAGGGAAGTCCTTAAGGAGTTCAGATCTTGTGAATGTACTTTGAAACAAAAAGGGCACTTCCTACTTAAACTGTATGGGTGTGTTTGGTAGTTTCTTGTGCATAACTGTCTTAGATCATTATAGTCCTGTTTGTGTATACGTATCTTTTCTTTACTGTAATAAATAATCTTTAGTAAGTGTTATCCAGTGACTGGGCTAATTACTGTTCTCCTTGGGTTTTGCACCAATCCTGTAAGCAAAACTGTACATCACCACAAACTAGTGTTTCAGGTTGAGACATCCTCACAGATAACATCAACCAGGTTCATGACAATCCTTAAAACAATGAGTGCAAAACAGATATTTTATGTCATTGTTACCTCTATGTACTAGGAGACAAGCCTATCCTCTAGTGTGCAATTTGTCTTGCTGTCAATTTGCGATGGTATCTTGATATTCATGTTCTGATACTTTCTTGTGCTATGTCTTGAAGTTATTGTATCTTTTTAGTGTAATAAAGCTCATGAATATATGTCAGTCCTTCATTTTGCCAACTTTGAGATGATTCAAGGGACACTGTTGAAGAAAGTACCAAGGAATTATTTCAATAGTTGAAGATTGAAGGTCAGTAGAACTCTGTGAAAGTGTTAAAAAGCTGCTGTAAAGGAAAACGAACAGTTGGTGATAAATGTATAGGAGTGGCAGCTGAAGTAGTTTTCAGTTGATCTTGTCACATTACTGTTAACTGTAAATGAACTGCCACAGATCTGAACAATAATGTCACATAGGCCCTGACGTAAGTGCAACTTCCTATGTGTACTCTGCTTTTTGTTGTAAGTAGCTAATTCTGCTGGTTATGCAACACAAGCTAAATTAAATTTTAATAGGGAGATAGAAATGAAGATGTTATGAACACAAGATGAAAGAAACTTAAAAATGTAAATTACTGTAGGGATAAACACAAAAATGCAAAAAATTCTATCTTTCTTTTTTATTGCAATTATCTTTTGATTACGGTACAATGACATGTTTCAGATACTGGACTCAATAATAGTCAGGCACGGTGGGTGGTACCCGCACCCAGAAGTGGGTGGTCTTCTGACCGCTGCCACGTGGTCCAGGAGTGCTATATAAAGTGACAAATTTGGATTGGAGGGTGAGTTTCCTGGACTTGAAGCCCAAAGAGAGTCAGCATTTCACCCAATCAGTGCTGGAGGGCAACATGCCCAGCATCTGAGGACATTGGCAATGAACTGGAAGGGTGTCACAGCCAGTCATTTAAAGGGCCACCTGGAATGGGACAGTGTCAGATAACCCAGTAAGTGTATGCACTTTACATAGATCTGCAGCAGAATTGACCAGGATATAGTATTGACTTGGTTTCAGGTAAATGTAAATGTTTTTAATATTTCTCTGAAAGTTGCCACTTGATCACAGGTGGCATTCAATTTGAACACGAACATGTTTTCAAGATCTTAACACAGAGGAGCTGTCAAATTATTGATGTTTCCTTCTATAGCTGAAGTGAGGAGACACACAGGGAAGAAGAATCAAAACAGCCCAGAGATTTGATAATTAATCTCTTCTTGCTCCACTTCAGGCTGTGTCCATCATGACTCCTAATCACCACAACCATGTCTACTGTATAGGCAGAGACTAAGTTATCTTCAGATATTTAAGACACAATGCCAGAGGAGGTTCAGGCTTTCAAGAGCCATAGTTGTCTCCTTTTGTGACACACTAGCAGAGCAGATCTCATCCAACTGCATTGAAGTCACCAATTTGCATCAATTCCCCAAGGTCCAGGGAGCCATTGACTGCACACACATTGCCATAAAGGCTCCAGCTAGCCTTCCCTGTAACTTTATTAACGGGGAATATATCACTGTTCCTTCACTGTTGCTGGGTCAAAATCCTGGAATTCCCTCCCTATCAGCACTATAGGTGTACCTACAGCTCAGGGTCTACAATGGTTCCAGAAGGAAGCTCACTACCATCTTCTGAAGAGCAACTAGGGATGGACAATAAATGTGACAATTGAATGGCAAATACGTTTCAAGGGTCAGGACCTGACCATGTCTGGCTAGCAATGAGGTCAACAAGTAAACCTGGGGTGGGGGCATTAATCAAAAATGGAGAGTGCAGGCTATTTCCTGCTATTGTTGCTTTGTTGGACCAGGAGGATCACCCACAGTCCATGCTCCATCTTACTCTGAAATAGAAATTGAAGGAAAGAATAACTGACTTTAAAAATGTAGGTGGATAATGAGCTCATTTTGAAATGAGGCCTGTGGCCCAAATGCTTGTCCAGTTTAGGCTTAGTTCTAAATGTGTTATCTTTGCTTCTATAAAATTAGTATACATATATATATAGCTATGAGTTTCTGTTTGGCGATTCTGCGTTGTGAGAACATCATCTCACGTGAAAACACCATCCACCAGGTACACAGTACATATTCTTGCGACTTGGCCAACATTGTCTACCATTCACAAAGGAAAGGGACATGTTGACTGGTAGAGTCTCAGAGGGATGTGTTGATCCGTTAGAAAAAATCTCAATTACAAGGGAGGAAGTATTAGGTTTTTTAGGAAACATTAAGACAGTCAAATCCCCAGGCCTGATGGCATCTATCCTAGACTGCTCAGGGAGACAAGAGATGAAGTTGCTGGGTCTCTAACAGAAATCTTTGTCTCTTCACTGGACACAGGTGAGGTCCCAGAAGATTGGAGGATAGCAAATGTTGTCCCGTTATTTAAGAAGAGTAGCAATGATAACCCAGGTAATTACAGGCCGATGTGTCGTCCGTGGTAGGGAAAGTGTTGGAGAAGATTCTTAGAGGTAGGATATATGCACATTTAGAACTGAATAATCTCATTAGCAATAGACAGCATGGTTTTGTACAAGGGAGGTCATGCCTCACAAATTTGGATGAATTTTTTGAGGAGGTGACAAAAACAATTGACGAGGAAGGGCTGTGGATGTCATCTATATGGATTTTAGTAAAGAGTTTGACAAGGTCCCTCATGGCAGACTGGTGCAAAAGGTTAAATCTCACGAGATAAAAAGTGAGCTAGCCAGATGGGTGGAGAACTGGCTTGGCCAGAGAAGACAGAGGGTAGCAGTGGAGGGGTCTTTTTCCGGTTAGAGGTCTGTGACTAGTGGTGTTCCGCAGGCCTCTGTACTGGGACCTCTGCTGTTTGTGATATATATAAATGATTTGGAAGAAGATGTAACTGGTATGATCAGTAGGTTTATGGACGACACAAAGATTGCTGGAGTTGCGGATAGTGATGAACATTGTCAGAGAATACAGCTGTCAGAGATAGGCTGGAAAATTGGGCGGAGAAATAGCAGATGGAATTTAATCCAGATAAATGCAAAGTGATGCATTTTGGTAGATCTAATGTAGGGGGAGCTATACAATAAATGGCAGAACTATCAGGAGTATAGACACACAGAGGGACCTGGGTGTGCAAGTCCACAGATCCTTAAAGGTGGCAGCGTAGGTGGAGAGGGTGGTGAAGAAGACATATGGCATGCTTGCCTTTATTGGACGGGGCAATCCTTACTGTGAATCTCTGGGATTCTCTGCCCATTGAAGTGGTGGAGGCTAACTCGCTGAATATATTTAAGTCACGGGTAGATAGGTTTCTGATAGACAAGGGAATTAAGAGTTATGGGGAGAAAGCAGGAAAGTGGAACTGATCCACTTCAGATCAGCCATGATTTTATTGAATGGTGGGGCAGGCTCGAAAGGCTAGATAGCCTACTCCTGCTCCTATTTCTTATGTTCTTATGTTCTTATCCCAGTCCAACGCCAACATCTTCACATTATTTTAAGATAATCAGTTAAACTTGTAATATGACTCATTTATGTTTACTGTAAACAACATACATTAATATGCCAGAATCTGTTCCCTGCACACAAAATGAATATGTTTAAACCTTGCATGCATTTGGAATTACCCAGGAATTTGGGGAGCCTATATTTCCCCTTTCCTTTCTTCATGTCAATGCCTTGATCAATCAGCACCCTTTTCTCCTGTACTATAAATTGTTATGATCATTTGAAATTTGGCATTCCTGCATTTGTCCTGAAGAGTGAAAGATGGAAAGCTTCTGCAACATGTCTTACTTTTCACCAATATTCCTAATATTGTTACTGTACATGGAATGCTTTCAGGAATCCTCCATTGCTAAAAGATGGCACAGAACTTTTACTTCTTTCCTTTCAATATACGTTGAATTAGTTTACTTGGGAGTATTTATTGGCTCAAATTATGCATTCTAAAAAGAATAAAGACAGGTACTATTGTGCAATTTGCCAACAAAAAAATCAAACAATACTTTATTTGCTGCTAAAGTCCTTTTTAAATAACATTAATTATCTGGCTTTGAGTATATGAAGTCCCTGGTATAATTAAGGCCCAACCTCAAAAACATGCATCTAATTGAATTTTACTCTTGGGTATGTTTGATTTTGACACTTGGGTGAAACAGCAAAGCACTCCAGTGGCCAACAATGACATTTCTCATTGTGATGAAAACAAAATCGAGGGAAAAAAGCAACTGCAGAGAACGTTTGAACCACACAGCAAGTCCTTTGATATCAAGGAAGATAAAATCTAGATTGCAGTTTGCTTCTTTGAATGTTATTTAGCTGGTAGGTGAGGCAGAGTAGTATTGGGGCTCTATGTAGTATTGATTTGTCTTAAAGCTTTTCAGTTTCTGGGGGATTTGCTTTGTATTTTCCATCCTTGCTTCTTTTATTTCCTGCATTTACAGTTTTGTACTTTTGTGTGTCTGCCTTTCTAATGTCATTACCCTAGGTTTTTTAACCAGCGTTCATTGAGATTATCTTTACATATCATCCACTACCGTCTGTCGCTTTCTGTCTTTTTGAAAAATCTCCTTGTTGGCCAGTGAATCTATTAACTTCCTCCTGCAACAACAGTTATCTGGAGAACACATGTTCATAACAGGAATTGGTGTGCAAAGGAAACAGGAGTCAAAGATAAGCACTACAGATTCAATTCTCCAATCTAAATTCCCCGTGACTTCAACCTCTCATAAGAATCACAAGATTAGCCCTAAAGTTTCTGAAACTTGCTTTGTATCTATTGTTGTTTTCTTTCCTCTTCATCCCTCTTATCCTCTTGTGATCAGCTCCTATGAAGGGTACATTGATTTGAAATGTTAATTTATTTTCTGGTGGCAATTTAATCTTGGTGACAGAATTGAGTGCAAGACTGGATTTCCTATCCTGCAAGTCAGGTTAAAATGTTACTCTAGAAATCAGCTTTGTGATTGTCCCTTGAATAGTCTCCATACTTGGTAATGAAAATTGGGTATTATATGTAAGTTACGATCTTACCAAAGCATGCTAATGTTTCAGTAAGGCATGCCCCCCCTGCTCCCCCCCACCCCCCCAATAATTTGAAAGAACACTTTGGGACAGTATGCTCCCATGATAGGCAACAACTTGCATGATTTTAGGACTCTCAGAAATTGAGTTCATGGAAAAATTGTAGATGGCAGCTGTCGACTGTGTTTCCTCTGAACCTGAACTCACTCCACTTGTGAGATTTTGTGAAAGAGATAGCGAAAACAGGACTAGCCAGAGACGAATTGGAAGATGCAGTGTGCTGGTCTATCTTGTTTGATGGTGGCAAATACCACAATATAATAGAATGACATAGAATTTTACAGCTGCCAGGAAACAGAAGTAGTTTTAAGTGATCTATGTTTGTATGGTTGGATCTTAGAAATAAGGTATAAGTTTAAGTAAATGTAATTTGCTGTTTCCATGTAAGAAAGAGTAAAACTGATTCATGTTAAACAATGTGTTTGCATGAATGGGGATTTTTGGTTTAATTTAAAAATGTGTCTCCATTGTGTGTAGAGAGTTTCCTTGACAGACATTAGGTCCAGTTCTTGTGGCAAGGGAACCTTAACGAGTGGAGATCTCCCCTACTGTTGCAGCCTTCATCTGCCTTCACAGGCATTGATATTGCACAAATACCTATCACATGATCCACCGTTGAGGACTTTTTTTGGATTGCACTTTGTCTGGTTCCTGTCCTCTTACCTTACGATCATAGCTGACCCTGCAAAGAGTTTAAGTCTCCTGATGGCATCACTCTTGGGATCAATGGAATGTTTGAGTCTCTTCACCAT
Source organism: Carcharhinus amblyrhynchos (assembly GCF_965287045.1). Lineage (NCBI taxonomy): Eukaryota > Metazoa > Chordata > Chondrichthyes > Carcharhiniformes > Carcharhinidae > Carcharhinus > Carcharhinus amblyrhynchos. Next base: position 78,539,289 of record NC_137331.1, on the reverse strand, counting down.
GCCAAGATGGTAAACCATGGAAAGGCAATCCAGTTGAAATTGACAAAAAAAACTGACACTGATATCACTTGTAGAACCTCACTACGCAGGTGACAAGAGCATCTCTGCTCTCTCAAAAGAGAATCTCCAAGTCATGCTTGACATCTTTGTGGAAACATACTGAAGTATCGGTCTCAGCTTCAGCCTCAAGAAGACTCAAGTCCATTACCAACCCATTCCAAGGACAAAATCCATCTCTCCAAACATCATGATCAATGGAGAAATCCTGTCAAAGGTGGAACATTTCTCCTATCTGGGAAGCCCATCCAAGGCTGATATCAATGCGGAGATCCAAGATTGTATCCAATCCATGAGCACTACCTTTGGATGCTTAAGAAAGAGCATCTTCAATGGCTGCGACATTCGTGCTGATACTTAGATCCATATGTACAAGACAGTCAACCTTTCTACTCTTCTGTACAGCTCAGAAACCTGGACTATGTGCAGGTGCTACTGCAAGGCCCTGGAAAGGTAACATCAACAAACTCTGTGATGGGTTGCCCACACCAGGTGGGAGGACAGGCAAACCAACATCAGCATCCTTGAAGGAGCCAAGAACACAGGATAGAGGTCATGATCACCCAAAACCAACTCCACTAGACCGATTACATGCTTAGGATGTCAGAGTCCTGATTGCCAAAGCAAGTGTTCTTCATCCTGGTCAAGGAAGGCACCCGAACAAGAAGAGGACAGAGGAAGCACTTCAAAGACACCTTGAAGTCTTACCTCAAGAAATGCAACATAGACATCAATGCCCGAGAGACCTTTGCCCAGAGGGAACATAGCTGGACGTACCTCCTGACTGAAGGGACACAGTTCTTTGTGAATACCCAATGGCAAGAGGAAGTCTAGAAAAGGAACTTGACAAAATATTGCCAGCGATCTTGAGCTCAAGGATCAATCCCAACCTTCGGAAACTCCTGCCAAGTTTGCAGTTGGAGATGTGGCTCTATGATTGGGCTCATCACTCATGCAAAGACTCAGTGACACAGAGTTTCTTAGGTGGACAACCATACTTGTTAGTAAGTGATCACCAAAGAAGAGAGTTTACTGCTGGAAGCCTTTGACCTTGTCCATGGCTCGGATTCTCCAGAGTAGCTGAATGGAGTTTTGGCTGAGTGGCAAATTGTCTATTCTTGCTGGCAGCAGGATGGGAATGAATGAGATTGGAGAATCCTGATCTACAATGTGAAAAGTAAACAGGAGCTTGAAGAAAGAATGACCCATTGCCTAACTACCGGGGGCAACTTTTAGGGAAAATACCTGCTGTTTTTAGTTTAACTGGACTGAGGAAGAAGGAGCTTAGCAGCTATAGGGGGAGAATAGCTCTCTCAGCCATGCCAGAAGGAGAACATTGAACAATAAAGTAACGGAGAAGAAAGCAAATCCCAGAAACTGAAGGACAATGAGCTCTAGAAACCAGGGAATGAAAAGAAGCTCCTGGGAACTGAAATTAAAGGAATGGAAGAACTAGAACAGGGCACTGTTCATTGAAGTTAAGGACAGACCTGTAACGTACAGACCTGATGAGCTTGGCTCGTGAGAAGCCAAAGGTCTGAATTAGTCATAGGGTTGATGATATTCTCCTGTAAAGCAATTGTGGAACAATTTGTGGCTGGATTCCTGAGAGATTGTGTGAGCATTTAAAAGCTCGTAGCTATTCAAGGCAAAGGAATGCTGAAAAAAGAGTTGGAAATCCTGGAAGTGGATCCTTGCTGGAGACAGTTGAGAGTAAGCATTGTTTGAGAGAAGATTCAAAGGCATACCTCTTGAAATTGAAGTTTGGAAGCATTTGTGTGAAAGCCAGAATCCAGTTAGATCAGTTGGCTTACAATATAATAATAGAATATAGAACATAGTACACCACAGCACAAACAGGCCCTTCGGCCCACAAGTTGCACTGATTATATCCCTACCTACCAGGCCTATCTATAACCCTCAATCCCATTAAATCTCATGTACAAATCCCAACCCATAATCATCTAGGGATTTGAGGAGGAATGCTCAGAATTTGATTGGGTGGGATCTGCCACTTGGTTTCAGAATGGGTTGTTCTCTGACTATAGTCAGTCTGCTGGATTACAGATACTATGTGTTTATGTAATCTGTGTATTCCTTGAAACCTCAATACACTCGTAAAGATAAGCAGGAGTGAAGGAGCATTATATTATTGCCAAACTTGTCATGTTTAATAATTTTTGTCTCTATTGTTAAAAGATAATTGGCTGTCCTGTGACTCTGTTCATTAATGTTTTCTAAGCAAAAGCAAAGCGTTGCATCTTGTGAACTAGGATTCCATTCTGGATCCTTCCCGTCTAGTAGTAACATAAACTGGGATTGTAACACAACACAGAAACAGTTCGATTCTCACAATAGGACTACACTGACATTTACCTTCCTCATGAACCTCCTCCTGCCTTAGTCTATCTCATTCATCTAACCTACATTTTCTTCCATTCCTTTCATTCCCCTGTATCTATTGTTATGATGCATAATTATGATATTACAGATTAAAAAAAACTGTTCTGAATATTACATTTAAAGAAACCTTGGACTGAATTTAAAGACTGTTCTCAAAATGGCTCCAAGCTACCAGACAGAATGGTGGATTTGTATAATCTCTCTCTTACAAGGGGACCTTTGTGTGCATAAGTGATAGTGTGTGTTTATATATGTGATGTTCTCTTAAATAACTTGCTGCACAATAGTGTGAAATAAACTAACCTTTTCCTTTTTAAGTAAAAAGGCTGTGCTACTGGGTTATTTTAAGTTGAATTTCTCACTCCTCAGATAAGAAAATACACATGCACATGCAAATATTGTACATTCACATCTTGAGGAAACACCTTTTAAAATATCCATGGCACTATCATAAATACATCTTTGCGAACTGCCCCAATTATTCCTAGTGGTTGTTAGTCAGGGTACAGTAATCTAGTAGTTACTTGATGTTTTGAACAAATGAATCAGAGATGTCCAAAATTCAAATTCCATGATGGCAACTGTGGCATTTAAATTCAGTTAATTAAGCAAATCTGAAAGGAAAAGTTTGTATTAGCACTGATGGATATGAAGAAAAGAAAAACATCTGCTTCAGGGAAGGAAAGCTGTCATCCTTACTCAGTTTGGACTGTATGTAGTTCCTGACTCACAGCAATGTAGTTGATTCTTAATTGACCTCTTAAATGGCCTAGGAAGCCACTCAGTTGAACCAAAGCACTACAACAAAGCATGAACGGCAGGAGTTCAAGGCAGCAGCTCATCGCCATCTTACCAAGGACAATTAGGGACTGAAAGTGAATATCGGTATTGCCAACAACACCCACATCCTGTACATAGATGAAAAAAAGTTCTGCCTTCTGATCTCTATGAGCAGAAATTTCTCCAGGTTCCTTATTAGATTTTCAGTGTATTTATGTTTCTTAGTTTTCAACTTCCCCCACATCGTCTCTATATAGCAAGACATCATGTTAACATTTAATTTAGAGGCAACAAAAATTATATAAGAACATCTAAACATGGCTGTAATAGCACATATACTTAAAATCATCAAGGTAAAATCAAGCTGTAAGTTGCTAAAATATGCTTAGAGAACTTTTCTTGCACAATTGACAAGACTTCTGGAGGAGAACATAGAACATAGAACATTACAGCGCAGAACAGGCCCTTCGGCCCACGATGTTGTGCCGACCAATTAAAAAGCAATGATCCTCTAACCTAAACCAATCCCTTTCCATCCATAAACCTATCCAGGGATCTCTTAAACGCCCCCAAACTAGGCGCATTTACAACTGCAGCAGGCAGGGCATTCCAATCCCTCACCACCCTCTGGGTAAAGAACCTACCTCTGACATCCGTCCTATATCTACCACCCCTTAATTTAAAGCTATGCCCCCTCGTGCTAGCTTTCTCCATCCGAGGAAAAAGGCTATCACTGTCCACCCTATCTAAACCTCGGCCTTTTGGCTAAGATCAAGTGTAGTATCGACATGCTGCACTTGTTTGAAGTCATTAGGTTACATTTCAGCTTCATTTGAAGCAATTTTTTAAAGCGGCATCTCAGCCTTTTGGCTAAGATGCAAATAAGATCAAGCCCTGGAGGAGGAGCTACACCTACTCCAGTCAGCTTGGATCATGTAGATCAAGCCCAAGACAGGAGGTGAGAGCCCTGTCTTGTCAGCTTGGATCGGGAATGTCCCAACTTGTTGGGACTCTGAATTGGGTTTAATTTGACTTGATTGGATTGGAATAAAGTTTAAAAAAAATATATGTTTCAACAAGGTCCCCTCTTAGCCGCCTTCTTTCTAACGAAAACAACCCCAAATCCCTCAGTCTCTCCTCATAGGACCTCCCCTCCATACCAGGAAACATCCTGGTAAACCTCCTCTGCACCCTCTCCAAAGCCTCCACATCCTTCCTATAATGTGGGGACCAGAACTGCACACAATATTCCAAGTGCGGCCGCACCAGAGTTTTGTACAGTTTGAGAAAACTTTTCATAGACTTTCTGATGCACAACTTGTGAAATATATCCTTTAATCTTCTATGGAATCAATCAATTCTAAAAAGGAATATGAAATACTGAATTATGTCAAGAACACTAAGCTATCACTTTTCAGGAAAATCTGCATTATGCATGTATCCCTCATAAACACCTCTCAGTATAAAGTTGTAAGGATGGAATAGTTCATCCTTTGAATAGAATCCCGTGATGGCCTTGTCTAGGCCAAGAATTTTGATGTTACATTCTGGTCATACATTATGTGATTAGCCTTAGGACAAACCTCTGCATTTCTTCAATCTACACATTAAAGAGCTGTCTGTACTTGTAGATAGTTGGACTGGGGCCATTTTGCAGATTTGTGTTACTGGTCATACTTCAGAAAGAAATGTATAAAAGAAAGAAAAATAAATTTTCCTGGTTTGATACAAGGAGGAAGATTTCTTCTTGGGAAGGAACTTCACGCTTGAAGCAATTGTAGAACTTGTCTGTACCTTTCCACAACATGGTAAGAACCGAATTAAAAAAAAGGTTCTTTTAAAAGTAATTAAGCATAGGAAAGCGTTTTAGTGTGAACGAACATATATGCTACTTGCAGTAGATTGTCTTTTGTAAATTTGATATTGTGATAATGAAATAATGTGCAGTTGTACAGCAGAGGGCAGCAAATCCATACTAAACAATAATGAAATACCCAGACATTCGCAGGGCGTTGAAATTTACTTCTACGTCATAAGAACTGCAGCAAGTGTCAAAGTTTTTTTTAGGTTTTCTATTTAAAAAAGGTTGTTAGGTACATGGTTAGAATATCAATAAGATTCACCATGATAAAAATTTTTGAAGGAAACTTTAGTTTAATTGAAAAAGTCTAGGTGCTGTCAAACTGTTAACAACAATAATTCGCATTTACGAAGTGCCTTTAGCATAAGAAAATCTCCCAACGTGCTTCCTGGAGACATAATGGAAGTAGTTTACCAAGCCAAGGATGGAAATATTAGAAGTGGTGGCCAAAAGCTTGGGTCAAGTGGGGGATTGCGGGGCCGTGGGGGTGATTTCTTAACAACAACAACAACCTAAATTTATATAACGCCCCTAAGATAATGAAACATCTCAAGATGTTTCACAAGAGTATTATAAAAGTAGGTATGACACCAACACATTGAAGGAATTGTTAGACCACAAGATGAAAAGCTTGGACAAAGTGTTTGGTATTAGTGAGTATCTTAAAGAAAGTAGTTGATGTAAAGAGTTGAAATAAAAACCGAAAATGGTGGAAAATCTTAGCAGGCCTGACAGCATCTTGGAGGGAGAAAATCGAGTTAATGTTTTGAGGTTTTGAGTCTGCATGACTCTTCTTCAGAGCTAAAGAGGTCTGAAGAAGAATCATATAGACTTGGAATGTTAACTCTGTTTCTCTCTCCACACGTTGCCAAAGTCTCTGCGTTTGTCTGCATTTTCTGTTTTTATTTCAGATTTCCAACCTCTGTAGTATTGAGATGGACAGATTTGAGATTTGGGGGTCTTGTTTTGCAGCATTATTCTTGAGGGCAAGGGCCTAAACATACCATCTCAAATTGAAGTTAAAGACCCCCACCCTGGAAATCAGGACTACCGGAAGATAGAGGGAACACCCACAACCATAGACCACAGAAAGACAACGTTCCCCAAAATATTCCTCCCCTCCAACCCCCTCATCCCCACCCAACACTGTTCCCCCCCCCAACATAATGTGAGCCCCCAATGGGACTCCTTAGAGGCATCTCTTGTTGTCCTGCCCCTTGGCAGTGCCCTCACTAGGCATGAAAGTGATGACATTGCCAGCGGCACTCCCCAGCACAACTCTCATCATGGCCCTCTCACGAGAGTTTGGAGCCATAATGGGATTTGCGTCTGCGGTGAACTGGCCCTGAAATCCAACCCCCCGCCCCACCAACCACCACCACAATTTTCAATTATTACTACCTCACTAATACTGATTTGGATAAAATGGTACTCAGCATGCCAGACAGTAATGCCAAGTTAAAAGTAAATATAAAGTGCCCTGATGTTTGAATAAGACCGCTCATAAAATACTCACCCATAAACTCAGCTAGATTTGTATCTGTTCTTTTGCAGGTCACAACTGTTTTGGCATTTACTGCTGTGTTTTCCACTATGTAGCTTTCATCTTCACCTCAGCCACCAGAATTCTTAAAAGGCCACAATAGATTTAATAAATCAGCTAGTAGTTCCTACCCTTAGCTATGGGCTATTGCAATTTTTAATCTACTGTCTTTTGAAATGAGGAAAATCAGACAGAAGCATGTGATAAGTAATCATCTGAAATATAGCAGAAAGGATTTTCTGTTCAATCCCGATGCATGCTACAATTTCTTTAGTCATGGACAGTGTCATGCCCAGTAAAAGGTATGGCTTACTCTTAACTTTAAACATGGACTGTGGGAGATAATGTTTTCCAGTCCTACATTAACCCTTGCTATGCCAGATACCCTTATACTACACCTCCCCTAATGTTTTATCCAAACACAACACAATCTTTCCATGCTGCAGGAATGGCTTTTTCTTTCAATGCACCCTCTTTCCAATCTGCCATGTAATAATATCTATATTCAAGTTCTCTTTTAAGTGGATATCTTGCAAAAGTGGCAGGAAATTTTTTTTGATTGATGCTGCAGGTTTTCTACTTTTTGTTGCTCCTGCGTACTCTTATCTTTTCCTTTTCCTCCTACAATCTTTCGCTGTGCAGTTCAACTCTTCCTCATTCACTTTTTCCAGGTGCTCATCCTTTTCATGCACACTATTAACAAACTTGCTTTCTGTTTATCCATATATATCTTTGGAAATATAATGCTTTTCCAAGTTTTCTTCCAGATGACCAGCTATTTTCTTCAGTTCAGCCGTCCCTTTTTTGTATCTTTTGGCTTCCTCCTGGAATATTGAACATTGCTGAGTCTACACATTATTTAAATTTTCACTCACAACATTCCTGTTTCTTTCAAAGCTTTCTTGTGACATATTTGGTATTTGTTTGTTCAGATCTTGAATAGTTTGCTTCATTGAAGATTAGCTTATTATGTGTTTTCATACTCTGCTTGAACCTTGTACTTCAAGTTTTCCAAATCAGCTTGATGTGAACAATATCCTAAAGAATAGTTTCATTTTCAGTTTGCAGGTTTTGATAACTTTGTGTTACATTAGATAACTTATCTTATTCACAGCCAACTGCTCTCTTTGTACTGCTGCCTGTTGTTGTAGTTTGGGTGTTGTGTCAGCATTTTCAAAAAACTATTAAGTCTTTCAGCTGCTTCTCAGCCTCGTTTGTCCTCTACAGTAAACTCTTCAGCTTGTGCAGTTCATTGTGCTGTCATGCTCTGCGACCATCCAGTATTTTGCTTGGGTATTGTCTCCCTCACCCTAGCAGCTCCTTGCCCTTTTGATGCTTTACTGGAGGTGTTCCATAACTTTCTTTACAGCCTGAGTTCTCCACAAATCTGTTTAAAATATTTGTCAAAGGCTTTCAATATCTCACCAAATGTGGTTGAGGATTCATCTATACCTTGTCTTATGATTGGATTGTTGGCAAATTCACCAAGTATGTGCAAGAATGTATTAATTTGTGCACCCCTATTTTCTACTTAATTCCGATATCCTTTGTTAGTTAAAAAAAACTTCTCCATGATGCCCAATTTGGCACCTGGTTTGGCCCTTGCATCATTCCAACTTGATTGGGTAGCATGCTTTTTTGTATTCATGGCCATGGCTGTCTTTCAGAATAGGGGAGAATGGCTTTAAAGATGACCCTGCAGCACCATATTGAACTTCTATTTCCTGCGCTTGCCGGAATTTGACAGACTCAAGCAACAATTGTGGACTTGATTTCAAAAGGATTTTGTTTGCAGCAAGTCTTTAATTTAAAGGCTTGGGCCATTTTGGAAGTTTTCAGGGCAATTAAAAATGATTCCCAGCTCTGACTGGATATTTTTGCAACAGAGCTCATCCACAATATTTCATTGTTATTGTGCCATCTCTGAACGCAGCTTCAATATTCTCCTAGCTGTGCTGGTTAAACAATTAGTATGCTCTGCCTGATTAGTGCTCCAATTATTTTTCAAAGGTTAGTTCAGCTTTCTAGTGAATTTTTCTCACCATTTTTATGACCTGGTTAGATCCTTTGACTCTTCAATTGATAGGACTTCACAATCAACATGAATGTTCTCTGGTGGAGTCCTTCATCTAGATATTTCCTCTAACCTTCAGTCTCACTGTCTGGGGTAACTGAGGTGACTAGTATTGTCAAGAACATTCAGACAATACAAGACTCATGAAGTCAATGTTTCTCCATTTAAAGATGTAACTTTATTAAACCAGTACCGCCTGGAAATCATCAAAGGACTAAGTAGCTCTGGCATAGGGAAGCAAAATCTCTCTGATGAATCTGGTGGTTCCCCATGGCCTTTTCTTGCTGATGATCTGATAGAGAGAAGAGATATTTAGGCCAGAATTTTACCACCATGCCCGCTTCGGAGTCAGGGCGGGCTTGGCTCACAGAACGGAATTCTCCATTGGTCTCTGGTGGGATTTTATGAGTCTTGCCTGAGCAATGTTGTGAAATATTGGCCTTAGTGTTTGGCAGGAGAATTGCCCATATTAGGTAGCACTCACAACATCAAAGGGTGAGCGATGACTACTGGGATGGACCTTCACTAATGCCCTTGTTGCGAGATACTGATCTTGTCTTCGGTGAATGGTACCTGTCCTCTTCAGCAAGCTCTGGTGTCTGCTTATAAGAACATAAGAACATAAGAAATAAGAGCAGGAGTAGGCCATCTAGCCTCTCGAGCCTGCCCCGCCATTCAATAAGATCATGGCTGATCTGTCGTGGCTCAGTTCCGCACACATGAGGACGGTCTCAACAGGGATCTTGGGTTCATGTCGCACTATCTGTAACCCCCGTGACTTGCCTGGGTTTGCAAAACCTCACTTACTGTACTGTCTGGAGGCAATACACATCTCTTTAAACTGTGATCAGTGCTCCTTCCACTCACATTATCAGCCACTTCAGGTCTTGAACAGCAGGTTAGGTGTAAGGATTCGCATTCTAATCAGTAATCTCTAAACTGTCTGTGCTTTATATGCTCTGTCTGAGGCCAGAACTCTCCATTCACCTGACGAAGGGACTAACCCCGAAAGCTTGTGAGTATATTATCAAATAAATAGGTTGGACTAAAACCTGGTGTTGTCAGACTTTTTACTGTGTTTACGCCAGTCCAACGCCGGCATACCCACATCGTGGCTCAGTTCCACAGGGGATCAAAGGGGATGAGTGGTTTGAGTTCCGGCATCTTGGCTGCAGTCTCCCACTTGTGACTGATTTTGTCCTGCATAAATCTTGTCCTGCAGAAGATCAGCATGCCCGATTTCTGTGTGCTTATGTAGATGTCATAAGAGATGAATATGTTAAGAGCATGTATGAGAGAATCAGTGGTCATCTCCCTTGTGCTAGAAATGTGTGAGATTCCTTTGAAATGTAACCCTGTGGTCCCTGCTGGCACTGACCTGCGCTGTTAGTTTCGTCCAGGCATCTCGGTCAGAGGGGAAGGCATTCTGTTGCCATCCCTGCAGAACAGGATCTCTTACCTTACCTGGATGGTCCCGAGGAGTACATGCAACCAGGCATCACTGAACCATGGGGACACTTTTCTGTCCTGCAACATTCTGGTACTTGCAGCAAGTTTCACCCTCTGCAATGATAGTCAGACTCATCTGTTGGCTTGCAGTGAGTGAATGCCTATTCCATCTCCTTAAAATGTGGTACCTTCAAGTTCAAGTCTGCGAATTAAAGAGTGGGATCAACCACTTCTGGCCCGCCCCACTGCTAGATTTGCCGAGCTCCTTGAGCATGCATATCGAATGACCTGACCAGCACAAGATCATGTGTAGTAAGCCATCCCATCCTTGAGCAGAATTCACTCTCCCTTTCACTTCCGCCTCCCAAATTATACTTCAGAATGGGAAATTCTGACAACTGGGAGTTTCTGATTCCCATTTCAGCCTGACAGTGGGGTTCAGAAACCTTCAAGGAAAGCATTGTCCTGAATGTCACAATTTGTTGGATTTGACCCAGAGACAGATCATTGAGAATCCAATGCTCTGAAACATAGAATCATGGAATCTACAGTGCAGAGGGAGGCCATTTGACCCATCGATCCTGCAGAGACAACAATCCAACCCAGTTCTTATCCCCATAACCTCACTGGTTTACCCTCCTAGTCAGTCCCCCTGTCACTAAGAGGCAATTTATCATGGCCAGTCAACCTAACCTGCACATCTTTGGATGTGTTCAAATCATAAACTAAATTAAAACATCGTATTTTGAAATATTGATGTCCTGTTTCAGAAGTATGACAACATATTATTGGATGTAAATTGCACACCTTTATTTAAATATTCTCTCTTCATGTATTGCACTCTGAGTTGCTACACATGGATCAATGATCCTGTTAAATTGGAGACTAGAGGGAAGGTAGTTCCAAAGATCTTACATGGAGGGAAGCCACAGAAACAAATAGGGGTTTATTTAATCAACTGTTCTCCTCACACTCCATCCCTCAACTTCCTGCAGGGGCAGATTCCTGAGCAGATTACCCCTTGCCATGGGTCACCTGCCCATTTTTCTTAAAAGGGCTCGGCCCCGCATACTTAATAGATGCCGTGCTATCACTATGGGAGAAATAGAAGAGACAGGCATCAAAAACTATACACCAGTCAGTAGCCATGTTGTCAGCACCGATAAGCACCACACTCTTAATCATCAGGGATAACTGCTACCCTACATTTAAATTACTTTCTCATTAGCAGATGTTAATGCAAATTGCGGTTTCTTTGAAACACATCATTATACAGGATTTTGTCTGGTGACAAATTCTGTGCCTCTCACCCCTCTTTAAATTTGGCATTTTATGCATTCTTTTTAAATTATTAACCTTGAAAACAAATTTACGTTCTTTCACTGCTGCTGGGAATGACAAATTTTATTGTCAACGGATCCTATTTTGCCTTCTTAAAAGCCATAAAGGAACCAACTAAGATTCAGCTAGAAGCTTTTATTTTAAAAGAAAGCAAAGTGAGAACTGAAGGAGTGGGAGGAAAATGAAAAAAAAATCTGAAATGTCACAAGTGTAGGTGATGAAATCCTTATTCTCCATCTCTTAATGAAAATCCCTCCATCAAAACTACTCCAGCTATGTATTTATTGTCTGAAATCTCAAGGGCAAAGATTGATGATGGCTTCTGACTGTAGATAAACCCGAGAGAGATGCTTAAAATTAACTTTCTGTCTTTTAATGAAAAATGTATTTATTTTACATTCAAATGATATGTGGCCATTGATCACCTCTTTGTTTAGACTGCGTTTTCATGCTCAGGTGCTGGGAAGAAATCACATTTAATGGTGAGTGTTTGTTTTATTGCACATTGTAGCCTTTTTCAAAACAACTGGGACTGGATTATATACGCTAATTACTCTTAGAAGAGCAAGTAAAGGGAGAGCATTATGCTTTACCTTGAAATCATGGAATCAAAGAAAGATTCTATTCAGAAAATAACCAATTATAAGTGCCTGTACAAACGTTAGCACATTTTGAGGAAAGGATTAATGATGTACTGAATTATGGTGTTATGGTTTTTGACACCACTGATAGAATAACGTTCAAATCTTTAATGATCTTTGAGGTTATATTATCAAAGTGTTAAGCACAAACAAGGAGGGTAAAAGTAATGATTTCACCAACTGCAGTGGTGGCTTTCCCACCCCTTTTATTTCTTTTCACAATCTTTATTAACCTTTCATTTTTGCATTGTTCAAAATCTAAAAGGTACTTCAATGCATTTGACATGCTCTGATAACAAGTTCATATCAAATGCAGCTGGACTTTGTGGGGGCTAAATTGGATAACCTCTGAATTTGGGAATGGGGTTGTAATGCGGGATTAACCCATACCTGATTGAAGTGATGTAGATAGCAGAGAAGCTGCTGCAAACTCATTTCCTGAGTGGGACCTAGAGCCTGGCATTTAATGCGCTGCTGAGTGACTGTATGCCTCAGCAGAAGACCTTGGTTCATATGAGGCTAGCACGAATTAAAGCAGGCCAATTGCTTTACAACCACACTGCAGCTCTTAAAGGTGAGGTGCATTCTGAAAGAAGCATAGTCTGAAATTAATTGGGCAGCATTGGAAAGCTTTAAATCGGACCTAAAAGACACAAAAGACAAGAGAATATGCCTCCAAGTTTTCCAATGCCACGCTAGAGACACTGGCAGAAACTACAACATAGCACTACCTTCATGTAAACAGTGGAAGCAGAATACAATAGAGTTAACCAACAGATCAGATCAAAGCTCCTCAGACCTGCTACATCCAATTGAGAATGGTGGTGGACAATAAAACAACTAGATGGAGAACAATGCTCCACATGTATCTGCAATGAAAGGGGATCCCACACATCAGTGCAAAAAACAACACTGAAGCATTGTCAATCATCTTCAGCCAGAGAAGTGCTGAGTGAATAATATATCTTGGCCTCCTCTTGTGGTCCCGAGCATCATAGATAGCAATCTTCAGTCATGTCCCCCCTCAGCCTTCCTTGCTCTAGCAAAGCTGAGAGAACTGTTCCCTGTCTAGTCTTCTATAAGCAAATGCTATGTTCAGCTAAAACTATACTCCAAACTCTTCGTACCCTAATGGTGTCCCTGGTTACTAAGCAAGACTTTATACTTCTCCCAACTTGTTTAATTTCCATGCTTTTACCTCTCTAAGCACAAGAGACACATACATCTTTGTCTGACATGAATCTAACTATAGGTTTACCCTTCCTTATTAAGAAACACTAAATTAAACCCATTTAAAACTTTACCTTATTTCTAATATTTAACAACACAAATATATATCTCTTAAAGCTACCTCTGTTTTCCTGACATGAACAACACTTAAGTAGCTCACCTCCAGCCTGAAAAACAGTCATGTTATTGGCACGGCATCCAGCACCTTGAACATTCATTCCCTTCACCATTGATAAACAGCAACAATAGTGTGTACCATCTACAAGATTTGATGCAGCAACTCAGCAAGGCTTCTTCGACAGCCCTTTACAACATGACCTCTACAACCAATAAAGACAAGAGCAGCAGATGCATTCAAATCCCGCCACCCACAAGTTCCCCTCCAAATCGCCCATCATCCTGACTTGGAACTATGGGTGGTATCTTGAGCCCACTCTTGCTGTCTGCGGGAATAGTGGTGGTGGCTCAAGATGGAGACCCAGGGACAGGTTACAATAGTTTATTCATGATTCAAACATGGAGGGGATTCCCCAGAGAAACCTTGTGAGGAGAACCTTCTGATACACTCCCCTCCCTCAACACTCTTCCTGCCTCTCCCCTCCCCAAACAGTCAACACCCCACCAAATAACCAACACTAATAAATGAATCCCTTTCCCATGAGGCTCCCACTGGAATTTGCCCAGGAACTGCTCCTGGCACAGGTCGGCACTGCCAGGCTAGCACTGTTGGATTGGCATAGTGCCAACCTTTGCCGGTGTAGTGCCAGGGCACTGCCTGGCAATGTCCCCCTCCCCAGGAGCTGTACTGATCTTTATACTCAGAGGGGTTGGGGAGGAGGGGAGGTTTACACTGGGGTAAACCTATTGCAAAACACAGCAAGGGATCAAGGGAATTGACCTTTCAGTCCCCCCTTTTGGCCCTTGGCCTCGCCCAAGGTAGCCAACTTCCTTTCCTTTTACACTCCTCTTTCATAACTAATTTTCTATATAATGGAAACAATATAATTACATTCTAAAGCATTTATAACACATAATTGTAGTATAATTGCATAGGCTTGAAAGATCCTCAAGGTTTCCTTTCATCTATATCCATCTTGTAGTTGATTCTTATAAAGTATTATTTCCCCCTAGCTTTTATTTGTCCCAATTAAAAAATTCTTCTAGTTTTACTTGATTTTAAAGTCAGTTTCGCTATTGAGTCAGTGCCTTGATCATTTAAAAATATTTTCTTAACTCTACAGACTTTATCAACAATTTCATGTCATGCTATTTGTCAAGTAGCCAAGTGTTGTGGGGTAAATTGAAATGGGCTGTAATGTTGTTAACTACAGACAACACAAAACACATGAGTTAGATGTAAAATTTAGTTTAAACAAAAACACAACAAGCAGTTGCTCAGAGATCACCAAATGGGCTAAGTAGCTCTGAAATAGAACCTCTCTGATGAATCTAACGGACACAATCAAAAACAGATAAATTGTAGTTTTTTCTATCAATTATTCCTGTCTTACATTAATTTAAAATCAATTACATTCAGTAAACATACATCAATGATAATCCCTGACATATACTTCAGCTAATTGCATTTCGCCATCCAGCATAATGATATCTCATTCATCCATTTAATCTGGATGCTAACTCTCATCTTGGCTAAAGTCACTTCCTGGTTGCCTGGTTACCCTAGACATTTACAACGGGGTCATAGAACATAGAACTTAGATAAACTACTGCACATACAGGCCCTTCGGCCCTCAAGTTGCGCCGAACATATCTCTACCTACTAGGCTTACCTATAACCCTCAATCCTACTAAGTCCCACGTACTCTTCCAGAAGTCTCTTAAAAGACCTATCAAATCTGCCTCCATCACTACCGCCGGCAGCCGATTCCATGCACCCACTGCTCTCTGAGAGAATAACTTACCCCTGACATCTCCTCTGTACTTACTCTCCAGCACCGTAAACCTGTGTCCTCTTGTGGCAGCCATTTCAGCCTTGGAAAAAAGCCTCTGAGAATCCATCCAATCAATACCTCTCAACATTTTATACACCTCTATCAGGTCACTTCTCATCCTTTGTCTCTCCAAGGAGAAAAGACCGAGCTCTCTCAACCTATCCTCATAAGGCATGCCACCCAATCCAGGTAACATCCTTATAAATCTCCTCTGAACCCTTTCAATGGCTTCCACATCCTTCCTGTAATGAGGCAACCAGAACTGAGCAAGTGGGGTCTGACCAGAGTCCTATATAGCTGCAACATTATCTCCTGACTCCTAAACTCAATTCCTTGATTGATGAAGGCCAGTACACCATACGCCTTCTTAACCACATTCTCTACCTGCAAAGCCGATTTGAGAGTCCTACGAACCCGGACCCCAAGATCCTTCTGATCTTCCACACTGCTAAGAGTCTTACCCTTTATGTTATATTCCTTCATCCCATTTGACCTGCCAAAATGAATCACCACACACATATCTGGGTTGAAATCCATCTGCCACTTCTCCGTCCAGTCTTGCATCCTATCTATATCTCGTTGCAACTTCTGACATCCCTCCAAACTATCCACAACACCTCCAATCTTCGTGTCATCGGCAAACTTACCAATACACCCCTCCACTTCCTTATCCAGGTCATTTATAAAAATCACAAACACCAAGAGTCTCAGAACAGATCCCTGGAGCACTCCACTGGTGACCGACCTCCATGCAGAAAACGATCCATCTATAACCACTCTCTGCCTTCTGTGGGCAAGCCAGTTCTGTATCCACAAAGCAGTGTCCCCTTGGATCCCATGCCCCCTCACTTTCTCAATAAGCCTTGCATGGGGGACCTTATCGAACGCCTTACTGAAGTCCATATAAACCACATCTACCGCTCTTCCTTCGTCAATGTGTTTAGTCACATCTTCAAAAAACTCAACCAGGCTCATAAGGCACAATCTGCCTTTGACAGAGCCGTGCTGACTACTTTTGATCATACTATACTTCTCTGAATGTTCATAAATCCTGTCTCTCAGGATCTTTTCCATCAGCTTACCAACCACTGAGATTAGACTCACCGGTTGATAATTTCCTGGGCTATCTCTATTCCCTTTCTTGAATATAGGAACCACATCCGCAATCCTCCAATCCTCCAGAATCTCTCCTGCCTCCATTGATGATGCAAAGATCATTGCCAGAGGCTCTGCAGTCTCTTCCCTCGCCTCCCACAGTAACCTGGGGTACATCCCATCCGGTCCCAGTGACTTATCTATCTTTCGACTTACCTATGGACTTTCCCACCAGATCACTGCCAACCTGGATGAACATGTGATCCTGCATCCAAGCGCATCCTTATCCTGGGTCTAGACAATGAATGGATCTATTCAAAATGTTGCATAATGTGTTCCCTCATAAGAAACTTCCTGATATGAAATTCGCTAACTATGGGGTTCTCAGGACTTTGGCTCTGAATTCATCATCCATTATGGTAACCAGCTTTAGGCTGAAGTGAGTAACAATTCATACAATACATAAAATACATTTAAAATATTAGCATATGTTTTAAAATCATAATTACTTATTTAATTCTCTTAGTGCATCCACATATGCATAAACTATTTGTCTCATTAGCTTATTAACTTTGTTTCGACAATCTTTGAACTCATTATTGGTCGTCATGTCAGTGCCTTATGTATTCTACCATTAACTGGTTAATAATTTCCCTATAGCCAGGGCAAGTCTCAATCTTCAGTACAACTGCATCATGTATTCTCATATGTTAGTTCAGTCACAAATTCCAAGTCGTTTATGCTCACAACGGTTTTCTGATTCTTTCTTTAATCTTCTGTTTAAATATCACATTTGTAAGTCATCTTCACACATATCCCTATTTGTTGGATGTAGTCTTTCATCTTTTTTTTAACCAGTGTTCCTTTGTCATGTTTACTGGCATTTCTGCCTTTTCCCACAAATTCTTGTTTTGCATTTGTGGAAGGTTTATCAAGTCTATCAGAATAGCATTGTATATTTTACCAAACAATTTCATCATCCTGGATTCTACTCTCTTTGAAAGAGTGCATCATTCAATAATTCTTCCAGAATCTTCTCAAGAAATCGAACATCAAAGGGATTCACCACCTCAAGATCACTGCTTGTTTCATCCTGTACTGTTTCAGTGTCTCAGATCATGGTCAGATTATCAAGTTCAGTTCTCTTAAAAAGTCCATGGGCAAAGAAGCACATATCTCCATGAGAAAGCTGTCACCTCATTCATCTCGTCTATACTTCCCTTTCTCTAGAATGTTTATCAATACTCCAAATAATACATTTCTTTACATAACTCTTACAGGAGTCCTAGGGAATCTCTACGGTCGAATAAAACATAAAATATTATATCTTTAAAACAGAAATCAAACATTTCTATTTGATTCCAGACACGAACAAATTTTACTTGTTTGTTCTTTCTCTTAAACATCTGGTAAATTATATTTTATATGTTTGAAATAGCAACTCACGTCCAGCTATTTATCAATTCCAATTTCAAAAGCAGGCTTGATGGTTGTAATGACTTCAGTCAGCTCATTGAGATTGGTCTATTGGAGTATTAGCTCCCTGATTAGAGAGTACTTGTTTCTGTAGTGTAGTGGTTATCATGTTTGTCTAACGCCAAAAAGGTCCCCAGTTCGAAACTGGACAGAAACATACATTAAACTTTCTCATATTGGGTGAGGGACATCTGTATGATTTCAATTGGTTGCTGAACTTTGCACAAATTTTGGTGTTACAAACATATTATCTTTCAGGAAAAGATATCCTTAATTAGGGAGTCCACTAAAAGATGTCCCTGATTAGAGAGTCCACTAAAAGATGTCCCTGATTAGAGAGTCCACTAAAAGATGTTTCTGATTAGGGAGCCAACTGATGGGCCAATCAGGAAGTCTTTTTCTTGTATTTAACCGGGGGTGTCAGTTCCTCTGGCACTCCCAAAAGTAGACTGCTGACTGATAGCACTCCATGTACTGCTGTTAGAATTGTAAATAAAGGGATTCTAGTGAACTGACTTCTGCATCAGTGGTTATCTGAAAGATAAAATATTTTATTCTGTCTTTTAATTCTTAAAACTGCTGCCTTCACTTGGAACTGGGAAGGAACCATCATTGCCTGTTTTAAAAAAACACATCAACAATCCATTTGATTCTGGCCAAGAACACAACGAGTTAATACTTTCAATCACAGGTTATATTCAAAACAAAAGCTGTGTGCTTCTTGAAAGGGTTAACTTTTCTGCAGAACCTAAAGGGGAATGGAGTGGGCAGAGAAAACTTGGCATGCAATTCTGTCACTTTATGTAATATAAAAATTTTATTCTATTTTCTTCAATTTTGCTCAAATGTCATTTCTTTTGTTTATCCTTTCGCTTCTTAAACCGCTTTCAATTTCCGATATTTGTTACTGAATCAAAGTTGAAATAAATCTCTTTTGAAGTGTGTTGTTAACCAAATCTCAACAAAAATTCTTTTAACTCATTCTGGAAAGATCAAATTGGATTGTTGCCAGACTCAGGCTTATCTTACATGTTGGGAACAAACTGGCCTACACAATCCTAAACATGAACAGCTTGATTTCAAACTCAAACACGGCCATTTTGAATTCTAGCACAGTTTGAATTTCTTTTGGACATGAACTCACAGCAGCTCAAACTAAATTAATCTTAATTCCAAACTAATTCTCTGAATCTAAGATGCTTCTGACCAACATCCTGCTTCAATGACTTGACTCGAATGTGCGTTATTCCTTCAACTGGGCAAATATACTCAAAGTTAGGATTGTGGGTCATGATGGTGCAGGAGTCATAGCTAGCCTCATATGCTGGCATTCCTCTATCACACAGGAGAGGTGGAGGAGAGGGTAGAATGCTCTCCACCCTCTCCTCCACCAGAGTGCCTGGTTTTTGAGACAACGACATCTGTTCACTGATGATTGATTTGTGTCTCAAGTTGTTTGATTTTAGCTAATCATGGGGAGTGGTCTGCTTCAGGGGGGGTGCCATCTTGTGCTGAACTAACTTCATCTCTGAATGAACTCAGCTCGAAATCACAGATACAGGCTGGTTACGTAGTTATTCAATACACAGAACATTGCTTTAAAGTTATGATCTTGCTTACGTAGGTTTATAATTAAACTTCCACCCAAAAACTTGCTTGTAATCTTCTAGGAAACGTTTTTCTAAAAAATCAACCATGCTGGCAAGTTCTGCTAATGTCAGGACCTTGAGGTACAAGCAGGTGATTTTACTCTAATGTAGGGGTGTTAAATCTTTCCCCGTTCTACCAATTCCATTCATTTCCCCTTTCACTTGGCCCCTTTCTCAGAGCAGAAGGTCAACAAATATTTGAGCAGTTCACAGAAGACATGCCTATATTTGTTATGGCTGTAAGTGCTCTCGAAAAATATTTCTGCCAAAGTGAAGTGTGGTTATCAAATGATATACATTCCACTAGAGATGCCAGCAAAATGGTGAATCCATTAAACAGTATGTGTGGCCTTGTGGCAGTTGGCTTTGACATTTGTCACACTAGCTAATGAACTACTTTGTGAACAATTAACTGAAAGGACTTCAATTCCAAGAATTAGGGAACATATCATCATGGAAAATGATGATTTAACCTTGGAAAAAGTCATGACCTTGGCAGTCCAAATCAAATCTGCCATGTTAGACTTGAAGAGGTTACACAGTTATGCACGCTAAAAAACACTGCAGACACAGCTTGGCAACCAACTCACCTGCCTATTACAGGCAAGGGGACCTCAGTAGTCTCATTGACATGTACCTCATAGTGGTCAGATTCCTTTAAAACCATGTCTAACTTGTGGAACAGCTCATCATTTTACAATACCAATAATAGCAGCAAGATATATGGCATTCACCACTAATAGAATGCTGTCCTCAAACCACAAGCAGCACAGTGACACAGTGGTTAACACTGCTACCTCATACCGCCAGGTACTGGGGCTCGATTCCCGGCTTGGGACACTGTCTGGGTGGAGTATGCATGTTCTCCCCTTATCTGAACGGGTTTCCTCCGGGTGCTCTGGTTTCCTCCCACAGTCTGAAAACGCACTGGTTAGGTGCATTGGCCATGCTAAATTATCCCTCAGTGTACCCGAACAGGCACTGGGATGTGGCGAGTAGGGGATTTTCACAGTAACTTCATTGTAGATTTTCACAATAACTTCAAGTAGGTTAATGTAAACCTACCTGTGACTAATAAATGAACTTTAACCTAAAAAGTTATACTTATCACACAAATGAATAACTTGGATATGAATTTCAATGCCAATGTGATGCTAGATTTTAGGCCATGTGTCCCAAAGACTGGCAAATCATATCAAATAACATGTCCTTTCAGACCACACCTAACCAGACCGTGCTCAAAACACAATGTCAAAAATTAGATGAGATACTAATTTTTGTTTGCTAAATAATTCATGGTGTGCTAAAAATTACACTGAAAATCAATTTAAGATTGTCAGTGGGGCTCGCAGCTTGGTACATTTGCATGTATTGGAAGCTTCACATAAAATACACAAGGCCCTGATCCTTGCAGACCAGAAGGGCACATGCATACATTGCACCTGGTTCAGCAAAACAAAATAAATATAGCTATTCACTTGTTCATTCCTCAGGGATCAATGTCAACATGCCTTGTTTAAATTTTCAAACTATGCTTGGCAGTTAACTTTCAATTGCCATTCACTGGTGAATTCTCCATGGCAATTCCCCTACAAATCATAGTCCACTTGCCAATCAATCAGCACTCACTTTTCATACAGCATAACACTGTTTCCCTGACACTGGTTAGCTAAAACTAGCTGATGTTCCAGTTGTTTAGGCAGCACTGGGAGTAATATATATGACTGGTCTTGTGATGTCATCCTGCCTTCACATTCTACGTCTGCTTCTTCCTCTTCAATGTTCTTCTCAGCAACCTGCATTTCTCTCTGCTGAGCAGTTTTCAATAGTTCACACAATACCACTCTTACTCTGGACACCTTTGCTGGTATCTTATATCTATGCCTCTTGTCATAAAGTATCCTGTATAAGTCTTTAAATCCTTGTCTATCTGTCCTGTTAACTTCAGGACTCTGTGGACAAAGTCCATCTGTGCCTCAACAATTCTCAGCATCTGACCATTTATTATGTGTTCTTTTGTCTCATTTTCCTTCTTGATTTCCCCACCCAAAATCTATCTAGGCACTTTAGGTATACTTTCTATACACCAATGTCTTGTTCTGATGAGCCTGGTGGTTACTGGGCTTTAACTGTCATGCACCCACTCCTCATTGGGTGAGATCACTTAGGATCTGCCTTGTTTCCTTGGAGCCAGCCTTAAATCTGCTTCATAGAACAAAAAGGTCTTGAATATTATATTGCCAAAAGAACATAAAAACATTTATCCCAGGAGTCTGTTCTGCCATTTACTGTTCTGCCTCTTTTTATGGTCTTGGCTTATCTGTGCCCAAACTCCATGGCCTTTGCCCATAATGTTTAATACATTTGGTGAAGAAAAGTCTATTAATCTGAGTTTTATATGTAACAATTAATCTTGCAGTTTGTGGAAGGAAGACTCAACATCTACCACTTTCTGTGTGTCAAAGTAGTTCCTAATTTCATTCCTGCAAGGTATGGCTCTGATTTTGTGATTCAATCCCTGGCCCTCAACTCCCCTCCCAGTGAAAATGGTTTCTCTCTATATACCCTAACGGTTCCCTTGACATCTTCAAAGGTTTAGCCAAATGACCTCTTAACTTTCTAAATTCCAGTGTTACAACCTTAGATTGTGTAATTTCTGTTTGTAATTTAATCCTTTTTTGTCCAAGTATTAATCTGGTAAATCTAATCTGGACTCCCTGAAAGGCCAAAATATCTTTCCTCAGCTATGGTGCCCAGAGTTACTCACAATTCTTCAGCTGGGTATAGCTGAAACATGACTTTACCCACTTCCCTTTAAACATAAACACCAGAATTTCATTTGTCTTGTATTGATTATTTTCCGTACCTGTTCATGCCATTTTAATAGTCCATGTATTTGTCCATGTATGTAATGAAGTGGGTAGAATTAGGGACCTTGCGGTGAAGGATCCTCTTGGGGAGAGTGATCATTGTATAGTGGAGTTTCTGGTGCAGATGGAGGAGGAGAAAGTGGGTTCCCGGACGCGCGTCCTTTGTTTGAACAGAAGGGAGTACGGTAGGATGAGAGAAGAATTGGCGAATGTGGACTGGGGGACCGCGTTGGAAGGTAGGTCTGCTAAGGAGCAGTGGAGGATCTTTAAGGAGATCTTTCTTGGTGCTCAGCAGAAATTTATTCTGATGGTCAAAAAGGACAGTAGGAGGAGAGGTAATAAGCCGTGGATAACGAAGGAGGTGAAGGAAAGTGTTAAATTAAAAGCGGAGGTGTTTAGAGTAGCAAAGAGTAGTGGGCGAGAAGAGGATTGGGAGAGGTTTAAATGTCAACAAAGATTGACAAAGAAGATGATAAAGAAGGGTAAGAGAAACTATGAAGCTGGGCTTGCGCTTAATGTAAAAAAGGATAGCAAGAGTTTTTATAAATATATAAAAAGGAAGAGGCTGGCTAGGGTGAACGTTGGTCCCTTAGAGGATGAGAGGGGGGACTTAGTGGTAGGGGATGGGGATATGGCTGAGGTCCTGAATAACTTTTTTGTTTCTGTCTTCACGGAGGAGGACGTGAATAATTTGCTGGATGTTACAGATGGAAAGGTGGTAGGACTGGAGGGTCTTAATGACATTACTGTTACTAGAGAGGAGGTGCTCAACAGACTGGAGGGACTGATTGTGGACAAGTCCCCAGGACCGGATGGAATGCATCCAAGGGTTCTGAAAGAAATGGCGGAGGTGATAGTGGATGCCTTGGTGGTTATTTTCCAGACGTCGCTGGATTCTGGGGAAGTGCCGGAAGATTGGAAAGCGGCTAATGTTACGCCGTTGTTTAAGAAGGGTGCCAGGCAAAAGGCAGGGAATTATAGGTCGGTTAGTTTAACGTCTGTTATAGGTAAAATGTTAGAATCCGTCATCAAGGAGGAAATAGCGAGGCATCTTGAGAGGAATTACTTGATAGAGCAGACGCAGCACGGTTTCGTTAAGGGGAAGTCGTGTCTGACAAATTTACTGGAGTTCTATGAGGATGTGTCTCGGGCGGTGGATAGAGGAGAGCCGGTGGATGTGGTCTTTCTGGATTTTCAGAAGGCGTTTGACAAGGTACCTCACAGGAGGTTATTGCAGAAGGTCAGGAGACATGGAGTTGGGGGTAGGGTGTTAGCGTGGATAGAGGATTGGTTGTCAAATAGGAGGCAGAGAGTGGGGGTCAATGGGTGCTATTTGGATTGGCGGATGGTGACTAGTGGAGTGCCTCAGGGGTCGGTGCTGGGGCCTCAGCTATTTACCATTTATATAGATGATCTGGAGGAGGGAACCGAGTGTAGGGTGTCGAAATTTGCTGATGATACCAAGATTGGGGGAAAGGCAAATTGTGCGGAGGGTGTGGAGAGTCTACAGAAGGATCTAGATAGGCTGGGCGAATGGGCCAGGAGATGGCAAATGGAATTTAATGTTGGCAAGTGCGAGGTGGTCCACTTTGGTAGGAATAATGGTAGGAAGGATTATCACTTACGTGGCGAAAAACTGCAGCAGGCGACGGTGCAGAGGGACCTTGGGGTCCTTGTGCATGAATCGCAAAAACCCAGCTTGCAGGTGCAGCAGGTGATCAGGAAGGCGAATGGGACGCTGGCCTTCATAGCGAGGTGGATTGAATATAAAAGTAGGGAGGTCTTGCTGCGGCTGTATAGGGCATTGGTGAGGCCGCAGCTGGAGTACTGTGTGCAGTTTTGGGTGCCGTACTTACGCAAGGATATTTTGGCCTTGGAGGGAGTGCAGAGGAGGTTTACTAGGCTGATGCCGGAGTTGAGGGGGTTGAGCTATGAGGAGAGGCTGAATAAACTAGGCTTGTACTCGTTAGAGTTTAGAAGAATGAGGGGAGATCTCATTGAGACATATAAGATGATGAATGGGATGGATAGGATAGAGGCGGAGAGACTCTTCCCGCTCAGAAAGGATAATAGGACTAGGGGACACAGCCTCAAGATAAAGGGGGGGGCGGTTTAGAACGGAGTTGAGGAGGAACTTCTTCACTCAAAAGGTGGTGAATCTCTGGAATTCTCTGCCCGTTGAAGTGGTGGAGGCTACCTTGCTAAATATTTTTAAGACGCGGGTTGATGGGTTTTTGATAAGAGATGGGATTAAGGGTTATGGGGAGAGGGCGGGAATGTGGAACTGAGCCACGACAGATCAGCCATGATCTTATTGAATGGCGGGGCAGGCTCGAAGGGCTAGATGGCCTACTCCTGCTCCTATTTCTTATGTTCTTATGTATTTGAACCACCACTGTTTCAAACTGTAGAAAGTCATCTATATTACAATCCATTTGCCACAGTTTTACCCACTCACAATCCGTCAAGATCCCTATGCAATGTTGCGTTATCATTTACATTACTTATAACCTTTGCGTCATCAGCACATTTGGATATGTGTTTTTTTATCCATAATCTAAATTTCTCTTTCTAAGCTTCTATAGCCTTGTAAGTGCAGTGATTCCATCTGGACAAACAGCACTTAGGAAATTAAGCCAATGGGTAACAGGGTGTGCAAATTTATCTAACTAATCTTCAGTTTTTAATTTTGACCCAGCTGAATATCTAGGCCAGGATCTTCCAGTCTCTGGATGCTCGTACCCAGACGTACCCCAGAAGAAGCACAGAATTCCCTCCACCGAACCTGATCTGACCATATCAGCCACTCACATTACCCAGCCACCACCTTAGCCCATTGGTGCCCTCCCCCCAACTACCCAGACTGCTACTCTACCCAGCTTACCACTAAATCACCTTGCCATCCATCACACTGCCAGCCATCACTCTGTCACCCTACCCTGCTGACAGTGTACCCACCCTATTACCCTCTTACTCTACCCATCTTACCTCCTACCAGCCTTCTACCTATTACCCAGCTAACATTCTACCACTTTGCTGATTTATCTCATTCATATTCATTCACTAACACAATAAAAAGCCATTTAAATGTCTCAGAGCTTTTTACTGTGTTAGTGAATGTGGACTTAACAAAAAATGGCAGTTCTTGCTGTAAAAAAGGAGGCATGATTTGGCATCTCCCTGGCCATGCTGCCCTACGTAGAATGACTCCCAGAACTGGTATGTGCTGGATTTCTGAAGAATCCTGGTTTGGAAATCCAAATCAGGAATGTGGAGCGCTGGTGTTGACTGAAAAACATGAAGCGAGGTCAAAATCTGACAATAATTGCCACACCTTGCAAGGTTCTATGGGTCTACTAGAAACCAAGTAACTGAAGACAGGCCAGGTTAACGTCAGTTGTGGGGAAGTTACTGAAATCTTTTTTCAGTGACAGAGTGCTGAGCATTTGAAGCTGAACAAGGAGAATTAACATAAACAGCATTTGAAGCTGAACAAGGAGAATTAACATAAATTTGCAAAGGGTAGGTCGTGTCTGACTCATCCAGCTAATTTGGTCAAAGAAGTCAGTGGCCTGATGGATAGAGGAGTATCTTGGACTATTGCCTATGTGGACTTCCATGAAGCATTTGATCAGATTGCACACAAACTATTATTGGCAAAAGTGGAAATACTTAAAATTGGGTGTAACTTTGTGACATGCGGTTGGTTGGGAGGTAGGAGAGGCACACTAGGTAGTATATTTCTGCTTGACAGGATGTGGTATTGGTGCTCCAGACTGATATTTTCTGGGCCTCAGCTGCTCACCATATATATCACTGGCTTAGAATAAACGAAGGAAGTTGTAAATCCAAGTTTGCGGATGACACAAAGTTATGAGGCACAGTAAATTGTATAGATAGAAGCAGGAATTTACAAAGTCGGATAAACAGATAAAATGAGTGGGTGAAACTGTGGCAGATGGAGTTCAATGTGGGGGAGTGTGAGATCATTCATTTTGGTTCCAAGAAAGAGAAATCGTAATATTTGATGAGAAATTAGAAATTGCGCAGGAACAAAGGGATTTAGCTGTCCTTCTGCATAAATCACTCAGTAGTGGTGCAGAGGTTCAAACGTAATCAAGAAGATGAATAGGAGGTTGGTGTTTATCTCAAGGATGCTGAAATATAAAAAGGTTTACCTGAATGATACCAGGACTTATGCTCTTAAATTATGAGAACATGTTCCATGTACTTAATTTGCATTTTCTTAAATTTAGGTGGATGATTTAATTAATGGGGTTAGAATGGTAAAGATTTACTAGGATAGACACAGGAGGGAGGAGTTTTAATCACAAAGAACAGACAGATGGGTGGGTAATTAAAATAGTTGATTATTTGACCCTGACCCCCAACTCTGCTTCAGTGAGTCCACTGTGAGGTTTAATGGAGTTCTTTTTGAACGCTTCTATGTAAATGCCTCAAAGTTTTTGGGATGTTAATTAATGCAGGTGGGAAGGCGGTCTCATAGAAATCGATATCTTTATCAGATGTTGCATAATCTTTTAAACGGAGTTAAACTAACCTTTAAGTAGAAAGTTTCCACAGATTTTCCAGGGCTCTTAAAGCTGACCAATAAAAAGGTAAGTTGAAAGTGTACATACTTCAAATTTACTTCTGCTTATTCATGGAATGTGGACATTATTGGCAAGGTCAGCATTTTTTGCCCATCTCCAATTTCCCTTGAGATAGTGGTGCTGATCACTTACTTGAACTGCTGCAGTTTGTGTAGTGGAAATACTTCCAAAATGCTATGAGGGACTAAGTTCTAGAATTTTATGGTCCAGATATATACGGACAATTTTCCATGTTGTGGGTAGATGCCAGTGTCGTTGTGGCACTGGAACAACCTGGTTAGGGGTGAGGTAAGTGCTGGAGCACCGGTTCCCATAAATGAATTAAAACTGCAAGTAAGTGTATTTGTGATTAATAGGAGAAGCTAAACTTGCAGGAAAGAAAGGGTTTCAGTTTCATTTTTAAATAAAAGCAGTTGCTACCTTGACTGCGAAAAGAAAGCAATAACTCTCTCTCATTAAAGATTTATTTGAGAGCTCCAGGAATAGTAACCTAAGTCACAGCAGATATGCTTGTGTTTTCTTAACTAATTTTAAAGTGTGGGTTTAAGTTTATAACAGGAAGAGGAATTGCTTGAATCGGAACTCATAGCGATAGGTTAGCAGTTAAGACTTGCATCTTGTCATGTTTAAGTATTGTTCAGTTGTTAAAGATTAAGCTAATTCATTTGTTATAGTTAAACTGTGTTGTTAAATGAAGTTGTTTTGATAAAGGCTTCCTAGTTTATCAGTAGAAACACACCTGGAGTGAAACATTTATCCTTACATTAATGCCAAAATCAAAAATTGCTGGGGGGTCCACTCTGGTTTCACAATATATCGTGGGGTTTCTGATCTGGTACCTTAATGCCATTTAAATAATTCAAAGCGAGTTTTGGTGAGTTCAAAAGTGAACACACACACACACACACACACACACAAAGATTGGTTACAGAGGAAGCCCTGCACTTTTACATATTGCAATGTTTTCAGTCTCTGATTTTTAATATTCAGTACGCCACATGTCAAGCCTATAGTCTTTTGAATTGATTAAATGATTTAAAGTTGAAATGTGGGTCTAATAAAATGGGAAAGTGGCAGTGGTGAGAACACCTTTGAATTAACTTGATAAGTAGCTATATTAGACTTACCTTTGGGACTTGCCTAAACTATAGTTAATGGCAAAGCAACGACTCAATGTCTTTGTATAAATTGTGATGAGTTTGAACTAACGTTGCATTTTTGACAAGTTTTGATCTGTGACACATGCTACCAAATGGTAACAATGGCCTGAAGGAGCATGGTTGACAACAAAAGTGAACTGTGACAAGGTTGAGTTGTTTGGTTCTAGCCTGTGTTTTCTGAAACAGCAAGATATTAAAGAAACTTCATTGATATAAAGGTGAAAGAACTACAGGTTTTTTATAGTCTAACACCTGCCGAATATAGTTCTTCATTGATCAGTATCAGCTATTCTTGATAATGATTTGTTTCAGAAGTCAATTAGTTTATGTGTGAAGAAATTCTTCTGTCATTTATTGTCTGGGGTTAATGCCAGAGGTGGAAGGAGACCCAGCATCGGTTGCTGACCCAAGAGTCGTCTGATTGAGGAGTATCTGATACTGGATAAAACAAAACAATAATAACTTGCACTTATGTAATCTTTAAGTATCATAAAATGCTTCATTTGTAATGCTAGTTGACCTTTAAGAAATGTTTTTTTTAAATCATGTTCCCTGCAGTGGCAAGCAGGCTTTTTAAGGATTTTGTTTTTCTCTGGCTTAAATGGGGTTTTATTTATTTTTACTATGGGCCTCAGGTATTTTCTGGGATTAGTTTTAGGACCCTGCATTGTTAGGAGGAACGCTGGTGGCAGGTCATGTGCTTAAATGCGAGGTAATGCATTTTGGAAAATCTAATACAGATAGGAAATGTACAGTAAATTAAGAGTGCTTATAGGCAAAGGAATCTAGGTGTAGAGGTACACAGGTCACTAAAAGTGGCAATGCAAATGGAGAAGATAGTCAAGAAGGCATACCGCATGCTTGCCTTCATTGGCGAGGGCATTGAGTTTAAAAATTGGCAACTTTATAGAACCATAATTAGGCTGCAATTGGAATATAGGATTCAATTCTGGTTGCCACACTACCAGAAGGTTGTGGAAGTTTTGGAGAGGGTACAGAAAAGATTTACCAGGATGTTGCCTGCTGGGCATTAGCTACGAGGAGAGGTTGAAGAAACTTAGTTTGTTCTCGCTGGAATGACAGATTTGAGGGGCTACTTGATAGAAGTCTACAAGATTTTGTGAGACATGGACAGAATGGATAGTTAGAAGTTTTTTCCCAGGATGGAAGAGTCAATTACTAGGAGGCATAGGTTTAAGGTGCAAGGGGCAAGGTTTAAAGGAGGTATACGAGGGAGATTTTTGACACAGAGAGTAGTGGGTGCCTGGAACTCATTGCTGGGCGAAGTAGTGGAAGTGGATATGGTCGTGATGTTTAAGGGGCTTCTTGACAAATACACAACTAGTATGTGAATAAAGGGATATGCTCCCCGGAAGGGTAGGGGGTTTTAGTTAAGTTGGACAACATGGCCGGTGCAGGCTTGGAGGGTCGAAAGGCCTGTTCCTATGCTGTAATTTTCTTTGTTCTTTGTTCTTGCTATATTGGGAGGATATTGAGTTAAATAGCAAAGCCATTGATTCAGTAGACTGCCTTGTTTTGGGTAATGTCATGCTACTTGAATGCAACTGTGATTAAATGTGTCCAGCCAAGTATTGTTTCCAACATGCTCTTGATGTGAGGGTTGTCGATTAAAAAGCTTTGAGGAGTCACTGTTCAAAGGGCACCAAGCCTTTTGCCTGACCTTCTAGTTTTTTTTTGATTATGGCTGATTTTAGAATTCCACAGTGCAGAAGGAAGCCATTCAGCCCATCGAGCCTGCACCGATCACAATCTCACCCATCTCCATAACGCCATGTATTTACCCCTTGCTAATCCCCCTGACATTAAGGGGCAATTTAGCATGGCAATCAACCTAACTTGCACATCTTTGTGTGGGAGGAAATCAGAGCACCTCGACGAACCCATGCAGACATGGGGAGAACACGCAAACCCCACACAGACAGTCACCTGAGGTTGGAATTGAACCCAGGTCCCTTGTGCTGTGAGGCAGCTGTACTAACCACTGTGCCATTATGCCACTCGTTGTACCAGCATGCTGCGCGTTGTGCCGATGCGCTGCCCTTTTATTAAGCTGCAGGTCGGTAGTCCAGGGCAGCACAGTGGTTAGCATTGCTGCCTCACAGTGACAGGGATCCGAGTTCGATTCTGACCTCAGGTGATTGTCGGTGTGGAGTTTGCATGTTCTCTCCGTGTCAGTGTGGGTTTCCGCCGGGTGCTCCAGTTTCTTCCCACAGTCCAAAGATGTGCAGGTTCGGTTGATTGCTAAATTGTTCCTTAGTGTCAGGGGGACTAGCAGGGTAGATATGTGAGATTATAGGAATAGGGGCTGGTTGGGATTGTTGTCAGTGCCCCTCGATGGGCTGAATGGCTTCCTTCCACACTGTAAGAGTTTTATGATTCTCATCACCCTCAAGAATTTGACGGTATGAATTGCTGCAATAATGATGCTGGTGAGGGTCTGAGGGAACCTTTTCTTGTTGAATGTAATCAATGCCTGTCACTTGTATCATAGAGTCATTACGTACAGAAGGAGGCCATTTGGCCCATCAAGTTTATCCCAGCTCTCTGCAGAGCAATCCAGCCAAAGTTACTGGCAAATTATCAGTCCAAGTCTGGATATTGTCCAAATCCTGTTGTAGTCTGACATAGACTGCTTCATTACCAACAGAGTTATTAATGGAGTTGAGCAGTATGCAATTGTTAATGAACAACCTATCTCTTGACCTCAGAAGGCAGGGAAAGTCATTGTGATTAAAAGTTAATTAGAATAAATGACATTTTTGCCGTCACACTTCTCTGAATGGAAATGTAAAACTTAAAACATTCTTCTGATTTGCTGCTTTGCAGAGGCACTGAATACATTGTGAGGAAAAAAAATGAGGTCTCCTGTGGGTAATTTTCTGAGCATGCATTTGCAGTGCGGGAGCCTTGCCTGCAGGCAGATCATACAAGAAAATTGTATTGTAATCAAGCACTGAGAAGATTGGCCCCTCATATTCAACTTGCTACTCTGTCAGACAGCAATTTATTTTGATCTTGTTAAATGTTGTTCTGTTTGATGTGAAAATTCTGGAATTGTTATGATTGATTATTTGGGTGCCTCTCTCAGATGTCATATCATAACAATTAGCAGGTTTTATTTTACCTTAGATGGCTCTGGGCCGACTGATGTACTGTTATTGACAAATGTATCACATTCATCATCTCGTTTTAATGTTTTTAATGTTGCTCAAGATAGAACTCTTTGTACCTGTGGTATAATACTTTCTATCTATTATATTCTGCATTCTGAAAAACACACATAATTGTCTCCATGGGAGTCAGTTACTTTTTGGTTCTATGGTTACTGATTGATAAATCCTAACTTTTTATTTCTAAGAGTCTTTACACATGTTAAGAGCTACATTTATATGGCTTATATATTGTTGATTCTACTTGAAGGTGTATTCAAACACAATTCTAAGCTGCATCATGGCTTGTTTAATCACTGTAAGATTTAAGAACCACAGTGAGGGATCCAATGTATGCTTAGCTCTGTTTGCCTCCTTTATGCAAAGACTTCATTTTAAGATACTTCTACCTGTGCAATTACATTTAAATGTTAAGCTTAAAAATTAACTAACTCAGCCTTAACTTGACCACATTTTAAGAAACCAGACATGCTGGGTTAGCTCAGAAAAATTGACTACATTTTTGAAAGTACAAAGCAAGCAAAAACAGGAGCTTTTCAGGACCATAGCTGTGAGGATTGTTTTGGTAGTCAGAAACAGCATGTACCAAACAATTTCAATAACGCAGATATGAATCAACATATCTATGTTATTAGTTCAGTCCAGAGTTTGCTTTGAGTTCAGCTATGATGAGTACAGGACTAGCAAAAGCCAATAATTCTCTCTCTCCAGTAATTTTTTTCAGTTCGCTTTCTGTAACGTTATTTTTAAGGTCTGTTCAATAAAAGAAATTCAATTTAGTATCAGTGCTGTCTTTGTTTATTCTGAGGAATGAATGGACCTGACACACAGGCTACAAAATTGGATAAAATCTGAAATGGGCAAGGGGATCGCAATCCTATCATAGGAGATAGTGGGCTTTAAGATTTTCTGATGCTGCATTGGAAGCCTTGGTCAAGGAAGTGCAGAGAAGGAGATGTGCCATCTATCCACCAGGGGCCAGGAAATCCTCCAGACAAACTCTCATAAGTCAGTTTAGACTTAATTACCTTAAATGAGTTGAACAATGGTGTGCCAACAGCCTTTTGGATAGTGATTCCAGAAGTTCAAAACCCTTTGAGTGAAGTAATTTCTCCTCATCTCAGGCTTAAATGATTGGCACCTCATGTGACTCCACGTTCCAGATTTCCTAGCCTGTGGAAACAACCTTTCAGCCATCCAATGTGAGAATGTCCTGTTTAAGGCTATTCTTTGCTTCATGTCCATGAACTAATCCTCTATCCATGCTACTATATTATCCACAGTTCCATGAGATCTTATGTTGCCTATTAACATTTTGTGTGGCACTGTGTTGAAAGCCTTTGGAAGTTAACTTCCCCTAAGCCAATGATTACATTTTCAAAAAACCCTGAGAAGTTTGTCAGGTGGTGCTAAATGTCACCATAATGACGCCATGTGCCTGTCCTTTTTTGTTTCTCTCTGGCAAAAGTGAATGATGTGCATTCAGAGAATCAGTGAACTTCCCTTTTCAACAGTGCACTATGAATGTGAAGATATTGGAAATTTCATCTGCTCCAGCCTGGAAAAAGTCTGACACACAAAAGTTCACGGCCACTGCCACTCACTATGCCGTCTTTGCTCTGTTCTGAAGCTGCAGCAGGTGGCAGATTTTGGTGAAGATCTCCTTATTGAAGTGGAAATCATAGAAACCCTACAGTGCAGAAGGAGGCCATTTGGCCCATCGAGTCTGTACTGAAAACAATCCCACCTGGGCCCCCTCCCCGTAACCCCACATATTTACCCCGTTAATCCCTCTAACCTACGTATCCCAGGAAACAAAGGGGCAATTTAGCATGGCCACTGCAACTAAGCTGCATGTCTTTGGAGTGTGGGAGGAAACCGGATCACCCAGAGGAAACCCATGCAGAGATGGGGCAAATGTGCAAACTCCACACAGACGATGACCCAAGGCCAGAATCGAAACCTGGAGCTGTGCAGCAGCAGCGCTAACCGTAGTGCCACCATGCCAGATAGTTGACATACTGTTCCTCACTGAGGTTCAGTCAGCACATTGCTCTTGGAGCAATCTGGGCAGATGTGACCTCCTGCTGAGACCCCGCTCCCATCCCCATCTCATCCTTCTCTCTTTTCCTGGAGTTTGCCCTGCTCTGTGCTGCCTCTGCTCATCCTCTCTGTCATGGTGCAAGCCAAGTATGATGCAAACTACTATGCCCATGTTTGACAACAAGTCACCTATGCATAATTCCTGAAATCTAGACAAAGTCTTTTTGCATATGCCATGTCACTCCCTAAGCAACTTTAAACAACTCCAGAAACTACCAAAAACTTCTACAATCACATTAACAGCCGGTAGAAATTGGCAGTAACTAATTGGAAAGTAATTGATGATCACTTTAAATAGTTGGTGGGGGGGTCCTTCTGTTGCTGAATGTATATGGTTTTGGAATGCTGAAAGTAATTGCTTTTGCTATTTATTGCCAGCTATAATCAAATTTACAATTTGGCAACAGTACTAATAATGTTTTAATATTACACTTGAATTACCTCCTCAACCTCTTACAAACTATAGAGCGATACCGTCAAAGAGATAGACTTCTTTACAATGGAAGAAGGAGAAGATCTCATCCTCTTGTCCTGTTTTGTGTTACTGGGCTGTAGTTATCAGGGAAAGGCACATATCTCCATTTAAGTTGTGAAACAAATACTGTTATGAAATTGAGGTTTTAACAGATGATTATTTTTTGGGACTATTTCTTTAATTAAAGGTAAAATGAAGGAATGAAAAAGATCATGTGATTTGCTTTAAATTCTAACAGACAATAAGCCTAGATAGCTTGGTTGATCATGGGGACATGGAGGGTGGTTCCAGACTTGCTGGCAGCAAGGATGCCAGTGATGGGCATGGTGTGGGGAGCTGGATACTGGCTCCAAATGTGAGAGGGCAATGATCAGGGGGAGGTGCTGATTATATGGAAGGCAAGGAGGGGCCGATAATAGTGAGGGAGAGGGAGGGGCTGATGATCAGAGGAGAGAGAG
Source organism: Carcharhinus amblyrhynchos (assembly GCF_965287045.1). Taxonomy (NCBI): domain Eukaryota; kingdom Metazoa; phylum Chordata; class Chondrichthyes; order Carcharhiniformes; family Carcharhinidae; genus Carcharhinus; species Carcharhinus amblyrhynchos. The sequence continues at coordinate 78,504,868 of NC_137331.1, read as the reverse complement.
CAGAGAAGCTCCTGAGACCTTTGTGATGAGCGAAGGTGAAGAAGTATACTTGTTCTGATCAGGTCGCCCTTTATGGATGGCATCCCGATCTCTGTGCAGCCAGGTTTTGCCAGCGTGTTGCCCTCCGCATCCCCCAATGACAGTGTGAAACATGTCCCTTGATTTGATTTGGCAGGGTGCATGTTTCTCACCATGTGTTTTCTTGCCGGAAACAACACTGACATTTATTGGTAAGACTGATATTTGTGAAAAGAGCTTTGTAAATGCAAGTCTTTTGTTTTGTAAATTCCATGACTACAAAAGTCAGTCAGAGGCTAAGAAGTATATCTGGTGAGGAACTAACCACCTAGCTCCCAAAAGTCTATCAATCATCTATGAGGCACTAGTCAGGATTGTGACGGAATGCTTTCCACTTGCCTGAATGAGAGCAACTCAAGAATTTCGACACCATCCAGAGCAAAATAGCTCACTTGAACAATACCACATCCACCAACTCCCTTCTTAATCCATGACCTCCAGTACCCAGAAGGGCAAGGGCAGCAGTTGAGTGGCAACAGCACCACCTGCAAGTTCCCGTCCAAGTCACACACCATTCTGACTTGGAAATAAAATACCATTCCTTTATCATTGCTGGGTCAAAATCCTGGCACTCCCTATTTATTGGCATTGTGGGAGGATTTTCACCACACTGGCTGCAACAGTTTAAGAAGGCAACTCATTACCACTTTTAATTAGGGAAGGGCAATAAATGCTAGTGATGCCCACATCCCTCTGAAGAACTATAAAAAGTGATAGTGCTACTGCCACCAGCCCTCTGTTCGCTAATAATTGATGCCACTAATTTGTGCTGTTTCACATGCAGTATAAAAACTCAAATTAGTTTCTGAAATAATTATTTTAATTTAAATTTAGATTAAAAATATTTATTCTAAAATCTACAAGGAATTTTCCTTAATCACAAACTAACTTGAATGCCTTGATTAGTGTCTTGATGGAGCTATACTTCAACACTCTTATTCTACCCCATTACAGCAACATACTAATTCCATTGTGGAGCTGCATTATTTTGGCTTTAAATTGGGTGTCACTGATCACCTCTAAATCCCAGTTTAATAACAACTAGAAACATTAGATTGTGAATGAATATTTATCTCCTGTGTTTCCTTGTGCCAACGGAAAGTATTGCAAAATTTACATAATTGAAGGAGGGTTTTGTGTTATTTGATTTGAACAATGATCTGCCAAGTAGCAATTTTAATACCACTATACTGTATCATGCAGAATTGCTGTTCAAGTGCCAACTTTCATTTGAGCTGATTTAATCCTAATTATCACAAGCTTCCAACGAATTCCAATGTAAATTCACATGGCGGGTAAAGTGAAAATATGGGTGAGTACAATTCGCTGTAATCATGTTGACAATTACAAATATTTACAATACTGTAGGCCCTATCCTCCAAAATGCAATCCTGTCTAGTAAGGCTCCTTGATGGGTGTGCTGAATTTACCAACAGGTGTTCTACCAACAAACATTTAGGACAAGTGGTCATAGTCTTCAGGTAAGGGGTAGCAAATTTAAAACAGAGTTGAGAAGAAACTACTTCTCCCAAAGGGTTGTGAGTCTGGAATTTGCTGCCCCAAAATGCGGTGGATGCTGGAACAGTGAGTAAATTTAAGGAGGAGTTATACAGATTTTTAACTGGTAGTGGGTTGAAGGATTATGGAGAAAAGGCAGGAAAGTGAGGATGAGGAGAATATCGGCCATGATCGAATGGCGGAGTAGACTCAATGGGCCGAATGGCCTAATTCTGCTCCTATATCTTATGAACTTATTCAGATTAATTTATAAAAGTAGCCAAATGACAATGGATTGTGGTTTGTCAGAATATTTCAGTTAAGTGGCGTGTTCATAGTACAAACATGACCAATATATGAGTATCTTGTGCCAGTACTGATACATGTCATACAAGTGCCATTGTCTGTGACTGCTTCTGTTCTGTTCTCTTGGCTTTGGAGGGAATGATTGTCCCACAGCAGGATCAGCCAAAGAAAGCTGGGGCCTTCCAGGCCTCATGAGTCCGGAGGATGCCTGTCAGGGTCATCCAAGGCAACAGGGCAAATTGGTGAGCAGGCTGCCTCTAACCCTGCTGAGAATATCAGGGAGCACCTAGAGAAATTGGCGGGGATTGAAAGATTAAGAAGCTATGATTTCACATGTGGCATCGCAGGCCAACTACAATTGTTAATGTTCTTACTCTTCTGTAAATACACGACACTTGCACTTTAATGAGATCTGATGTTTGACGATTTATCTCCTGGAAGCTCCTGCTGCTCAAAGATCCAGGTAGTAGATGGTCCACCCACCTAGTAATGAGACGTAAATTTGTCTCAGATGGGAATGGCATCCCGCCATGATGGGTGGGAGCACACATTCCCCCTATTATTTTTTGCTGGTGGGAAACCAATGTTTCAGGTCCCACCCGATTGTTCCCCTACTCTGGCCTCCCTGTCCGCATTTATACCCACCGCAAAGGGTGGACTGGAAAATCCATGAATTTACCTTTCTTCTCAATTATGAAAGATGTCATAAAAAGGTAATCATGACAGGACTTTAGTATGCAAATAATATGGTGGTAAAGTAAAAATATGGGTGAGTACAATTAGCTGTAATCATGTTGACAATTACAAATATTTACAATACTGTAGCCCCAATCCTCCAAAATGCAATCCTGTCTAGTAAGGCTCCTTGATGGGAACACAGGCTTGCTGAATTTACCAACAGATGTTCTACCAACAGACCTTTAGAACAAGAAGTCATAGTCTTAGGATAGCTCGTGATACCAAATAAACCTGTTGGACTTTAACCTGGTGTTGTGAGACTTCTTACTTTGCCCACCCCAGTCCAACACTGACATCTCCACGTCATAGTAGTGGTAAAGTAACATGGACTCTTTTCTTTTCCAGAATTCAGTTTAAGAAAAAAGCTGATGAGAAACCTTTGGGCATTTCTCATGGAATGACACTGTCACGGTACTTTGGGTAGGGCAGGTGGTGAAAATTATAGCCAGATATAAAGGCAGTGATAAAGGACAGGATGTTACTACCTATAAATGAAGTTTCAATAAAATCCAAGATAACATTGAAATCATCCACCGTAATCCATGGATGTTAAGGATATTATTCTCAATTGAACAACATTCTGCATGATGGTGGCACGGTAGCATAGTGGTTAGCACTGCTGCTTCACAGCTCCAGGGGTCTGGGTCCAATTCTCGGCTCGGGTCACTGTCTGTGTGGAGTTTGCACAGTCTCCTTGTGTCTGCGTGGGTTTTCTCCGGGCGCTCTGGTTTCCTCCCACAGTCCAAAGATGAGTGGGTTAGGTTGATTGGTCATGCTAAAATTGCCCCTTAGTGTCCTGAGATGCATAGATTAGAGGGATTAGTGGATAAATGTGTAGGGATATGGGAGTAGGGCCTGGGTGGGATTGTGGTCGGTGCAGACTCGATGGGTTGAAGGGCCTCTTTCTGCACTGAAGGGTTCTATGACTCTGTGATGTATTTATAAGGCATTACATTGTCCACTATTTAAACAAGCATTAACCAGTTTATTGCTATGCTGTACTTGGAAACCATCATAGCTGAAACTGACCTTCATCTTAACCAGTCACTGTATACAGCACTGCATGCTTTCCAACTGGGCTCAATGAATTGTGCTCAGAAGTGATTTTTGCTTCCTCTCTCTGGCCCCGAAATGCTGAAACTAATTAACTTAACAGCCAACTTAGCACACACTTGAGGCCTTCTCATCTGTTTAAAACAATTGTCGATATTTTTCTAGATTTGACATTGCAGTAATAAAGATATTTGTGACATTTGATTAGATCCTCTGGAACATGTCCAACCCTATCCACACCTGAAGTGCACATGCAGAAAATCAACTTCTGAGTTTCCATTTTCTGCCCCTAATGACCTGAGAATTAAAGTGTCTTTATTTGTAAAGTTCAAATATTCATTTCTAATTGTTAGAGTAGTAAATCTGAATAATTTCAATTAACTCCCAGTTTCATGATTTAATTTACTATCAGTGGATTCAAATGTTGTCTCCACTTGGAATTAATTGAATGTTTGACAATGACAAGTTTCTGTTAAAAGTCTCCACAAGTTTGACTAAGAAAGCCCAAATAGGCCTTTTTTTTCTGTCTGCTTATGCATTCCTATTTTTCAGAAGGAAAAGTAGTCGAAGATCCATTATGCTGCATTTCTGTTCAGTTGGGATGTGGCTGGGTTTCCTTGTAGTGGGTTTTGGATGGGGTGTTCCTTCAGTGTGCTGGAAGGAGATTTTTTTTTTGCAAAGGTATATTTTATTCATAGAATATCTGAAAGAATGTTACAAACATTCCAAAATGGCCATTGCACAATGTACAATAATAGTTAGGTTCTTTATATACATCAAGTTACACTCTGTGGTGCTTCACTACAGTCAAATAAACATGACAGACATTTCAAAAGGATCCTTACAAATGGTTAAAAGTTCTCTGCATAGAACAAGTTGCATGCTGAGGTGCTTCAATACAACTGATATACGTGGAATTTTCACTATATACATACAGTGAGTCATTCTCCCCAACAGGGTTCTGCTTCCCTCCATTCACTGTGGCTGAACAGTCTAAGACAGCGACCTTCCCCATTGCGTCTTTGCAGCAGCTGCCCCATGATTTAGTGTGCCCGTCAGCACTTAGTCCTTGGCTTTCGACTGTGTCTGTCTGCAACACTCGGTTGGGGACAACTCCTTGCAGTGGAAGACCAACAAGTTTCGGGGAGACCAAAGAACGTCTTTCACTGAGTTGATGCCCTCCAGCAACAGCTGCTGCTTGTCTCAGAGTGCGTCCCTGGTAACAGCCTGGAGAGCACAGATTACTCTCGGGAGGAACCTCAGCAAAAACCATCTTATCTCTCTCCAGACCTTCTATACAAAGGCGTATTCACAAGGAGGTGGACAACAGTCTCTCCCCCATCTCAGTCACCTCAAGGGCAATATGCAGATGGGGTGAGATTTGGATTGTGTAGGGAGGATCTGATGGGGAGAGACTTTATCAGCACCAGCCAAGCAAGCTCTTGGTCCTTGTTTGAAAGTTTTGGTGATGAAGCATTCCCCCAAGTGACTATGACAGTCTGCTCATGGAACCATCCTACAGGATCCACCATCTCCTTTTCCCATTGTGCTTCTCGGACGTTATGTGCAGATCACTGCCGAATGACTTCTGGTCACAAATGTTTCTCTGCATAAGTTTTTTGACAAGGGAGAGGTGGTATGACACAGTCCAACTACTTGGAGCCTTCTGCAGCAACATAGCCAGACCTATCTTTTGCAACACTGGGGACAGGTAAGAACATCAGTACACAGTGACCATGGGTGTTTAGGTATTAAGAATCTATGCACAGCTTGATGCAGCCACACATAAAGGTGGTCATCAGGATTAGGGCGATATTTTTTCCCCTTTATCTAGAGATTTGTACATCATGTCACTCTGAACACGATCCATTTTTGACCACCCGATGAAGTGGCTTGGCTTGGCACAATACAGGAGTGGGGAATGGGCCAGACCTGTACCACGTCAATGTGCCAGAAGGAGATGTACAGCTGTGCCGTATTACAAACAGTTGCAACCAGAATTCTTTAGCACGCTAGGCAGATTACTGCATCATGGAACTGCTCGGGATGAACCAGTGGCAAGTTTGACACTTAAACACAAGATTCCTGCAATGGTTGCACCATTTAAAGGACTAGACAGGAAATTTTGAGTGCACATTTGTTAATTTTGGTGAACTCCATTGTGGAACAGGGACTGCATTGTGAGTTGAAACCTTAAAAAAGTCGAGGGAATATGTTATCACTGCCTTCCCATTCTGCACTGCAGGAGTCCATTTGTTTCCTCTTTTACTTGGTTTAATTGGAGGAAGAGGAGTTTGATGGACAGAAGTAAAAGCAAAACACTGCAGTGGTTAAAAATCTGAGATAAAAGCAGAAAATGCTGAATAAACTCAGCAGATCTGGCACACGGACTTGAAACATTGACTCTGTTTTTCTTTTCACAGAAGCTGCCAGACCTCTGAGTTTATCCAGCATTTTCTGTTTATATAGGATGAACAGGAGGTTATTTTAAAATGCCAAGAAGATGATTTATCATCAAGGAAGAGGGCATCAATGCCTTGCATTGCCAAGAATGTTGAAATTATTGGCCCTGCCAGTGTTTTCCAGAGGCTGTGACTGTGAAGACTTTGATTTTCCCAGGAACTGATTCAAAAGGTCAGCATGTTTCATGCTCCAGGGTAAGTATGTTCCTGCCATTAGCAGTCAAGGTAAAGGGCTTCATTTATTTGTCTATGGGGGATGGGCACCATGGATTTTATGTCAAACAACAGGTCATCAATTCATTTAAGAAACTAGGTAATAAAAACAAAATATTGTGAATGCTGGAATGTGAACCAAAAACAGAAATGGTGCTCAGAAATGATTTTTGTTTCCTCTCTCTGTCCCTTATCACCCATGCCATGACTGGAGTCAAAGACTGCTGAACTGACCACTGACTAATTCACTCTTCCACCTCCATTGATCTATCCCCAAAATGGCAGAGGCAGAAAAAACTCTGTGGCAGGACTATTAATATCATTGGAGTCAAGGACCCTGAGAAGAAAAATCGACTTAACCAATGCCTGACAGCTAACCTGGTGGCAACCCACAAGCCAGAGCCGCAGAGTGCCCACAGCGCCTGGTTCATCCGAAAAGTCACCGTATTCAGCACCTACAAGGAGGCACTCGGACTCTCAACCAGGAAACACCAAAACTGGTTTGACAAGACTGATCAGGAGAGCCAGGATCTCCTTGACCGCAAATGCAAAGTGTTCCTGAAATGGCAGCTTCACCAAAACCTGAGCAGGTGGAAACAACTGGCAACTGAAGGCTGAGGTACAACAAAGAACCTGTGACCTAAAGAACAGATGGTGAATGGAAAGAGTGCAGACAATTCAGCAACTCGCTGACAACCATGACTTGTGTGGCTTCCTCAGCGCAATTAAAACCATCTATGTTCCGAGTACGCAGGGGTCCACTCCACCAAAAGCTAATAATGGAGAGGTGCTCATCAAATACAGAAAGACAGCCAATGGAGGAAGAATTTTGAGGAACGCCTCAACTAAAATGCAGCCTTTGACTCAAGTTTCTTCGACACCATCCCGCAACACACTACCCACCATGACCTCAGCACAGCCCCAGCTCACCACAAGGCCAAGAAAGCCATCCGACAGCTGAAAACAACAAGGTCTCAGGCACAGATGGAATTCTCGCAGAAGTGCTAAAATATGGCAGAGGGGCACTCTTGAATCAAATCCAAGATCACATCTCCCTTATTCGGAAGGGAGAAAGCTTATCGGGATGTTTCAGAGATGCCATAATTGTGACCACCTTCAAAAAAGGAGATAGGTCCAGCTGTGTAAATTATAGAGAGATTTCCCTACTGACTGCCATGGGAAAAGTCATCACAAGAATCCTCTTCGACCGCCTCCTCTCAATGGCTGAAGACTCAGTGCAACTTATGCCAGTCAAGAGGCACAATGGACATGATCGTCAGCAATCCAGGATAAGTGCAGCAAACAGCATCAAACTCTGTGCCTTATTCAAACACACAAAGGCCTTCAACTCTGTCAGTTGTGAGGGGTTGTGGAATATTCTCCTCAAACTTGATTGCCCGCAATAATCCATTACCACCCTCCACTTGCTCCATGGTGACGTGTAAACCGTGATCCAATGGAACCATCACAGACCCAAAATGAGTGCAAACTGGGGTCAAACAGAGCTGTGACATTGCACATTGCTCATGCCCGTTTTCCTAGTTGCAACACTCCATCCCATCACCTTGAAGCTTCCACTGGAGTGGAGCTAACCTCCCCTACCCAAGCAGAAAAGTGTTCAACCTCCGATGCCTCTAGGCCAGAACAATGTCCACCCACCCCAGCTTCTGTCATTGAGCTGCCATATGCAGAAGATATTTGCTTGTGCGCACATTCAGAGGCTGAACTACAAATCCTCAATGAGGTGAATGAGAGAATGAGCCTCAGACTATACATTTGGAAAATAAAAGTTCTCCACCAACTTGCTCCTGCCACACAACACTGCCCCATGACCATCAAGATCCATGGTAACCCCCTGACAATGTGGATCATTTCCTATTCCTTGGGAGCCTTCTCTTAGAGTGGGCAGACATCGATGATGAAATCCAACATTGACTTCAACGCGCCAGAGCAGCCTTAGGACGCCTGAGGAACAGAGTGTTCAAAGACTGAGCCTCAAATCCAGCACCAAGCTCATAGTCTACAGGGCGGCCATTGTTCCTGTCCTCCTGTATGCATCAGAAACTTAGACAATGTACAGCAAACACCTCAAATCCCTAGATTTGTTATTACCAACGTTGCCTCTGCAAAATCCTGCTAATCCTCTGGATGGATTGGCATGCCAATGTGACTGTCTCCTCCCAGGCCAATATCCAACATCATTGAAGTCCAATATCCAATATCATTGAAGTCCTGTTTTTCAAGTTAATGCCCAGCTTTGCAATCAGGATCTCTGCCTACTCTTGCGTACATTGTTGTTCCTCATATGGACATAACAATTGCATTCTCCACCTTGGAGGAAGCACGGGTTACCCTTGACCAGCTGCAATGGGCGGGCCACATTGTCCATTTGCTCAACACTAGACTCCCTAAACAAGTGATCTACTCTGAACTCCACAATGGCAAGCACAGAGGAAATGCTACAGGGACACTCTGAAAGCCTCCCTAAATAAGTGCAACATCCCCACTCACACATGGGAATTGCATAGCCTAGAACACACAAACTAGAGAAGAACCATTCATGAAGGCACCAGTTACCCTGAGCGTCACTGAGCAGAGTATGTGGAGGCCAAGCGTGAAGAGCAGAAAGAGAGTGCAGAATCTAGAGCATACAACCCACCTCACCACACACTACCTGAGGCAAGGTTTGCGGCTCCAGGATTGGACTATTCAGCCACTGCAGAACCCACCTTCTCCGAGTGGAAGCAAGTGATCCTCAACCCTGAGGGACTCCCAAAGAAAAGAATAAAATAGTTAACAAACAATCAACTGTAGGTGACTGCCTGAATCGGGATCAGTTACTCTGAGCATGAAGCTGAGTAAGAGTTTGTAACACGAGTTGTAACTTGAAAAATGTATAAAAGTAAACAGCTTCTGCTGATGCAGAGTGATTGTAAACAGAATGCCTGGCAAACAGACTGCAAAAGTTGGGATTTTGGTGCAGGGAGAGAAGGAGTTATTGCTTTTTGGCTCCAATACCTATGGTGGTTCATGTGAGCTTGCAGTAGCATTGATAATTGTATCCAGTGTTCTACTGCTAATTAAACGTGGTTATGTAAAAAAGCAAATAGAAAACCTACAACAAACGAAAAAGTAGGTATAATCTAGACAAGGTTATGGCAGAGCGTGTTGTGTACCTGATTGCAGTATGAGGAAGTTTGTGGACAGCAAGATTGTCCTGTCCAAAATTCTGCATTAGTTCAGAATGCATCTGAACTAAACTAAACTAAAAGTGGAGTCTCCATCTCAAATATCTCCAGTATGAGTCACTAAATTAAAGGGCAAGTTGGAATTGTCCCACTAAGCGGGAGGAGGAGAAATATCTGGACAATTTGCTTCAGACCTTTATCATACATCACAGAGAGGGATTGGTGCGATCGATAGTGCACAGAGTAACGTGAACCTGAAATATAGAACAAGGATCTGAAGTTTATTATGTTTTGGAAGTTAGATCAAGAATCCCACATTGTGTGGTATTTATCTGGTACTGTGGGGCTTATCAGACATTTACAAGACATTGAAAAGGAAGGTGGAGGATGTGATTGTTATGTCCATATGGGGAACAACAATGTACACAAGAGTAGGCAGAGATCCTGATTGCAAAGCTAGGCATTAACTTGAGAAATAGGACTTCAATAATTATAATTACTGGATTCTTACTCAAATCACATGCAAGTTAGTGTAGGGATAAAAAGATTAGGATGGTGAACACATGGCTGAAAGATTGGTGTGGGAAAAAGGAGTTCTGCACGTTTGTGGTGAGCTTCACCTCAACTGGCAGAAGTTATAAATAGGGCGGTACCAAGGACTTTAAACAAGTAAGTGTACAAAGAAAGGGGAATTGGCAGCTCAGGTAGGAAAGCATAGTAGTATAAATAATGCCTCAAAAATCAATGAAAGGGAAGAGAGTACAAGCAGAAATTGTGCTTTAGACAGAATATGAAAGGGAGAACTAAAAGATGTAAAGTGATTTAACAAGGAGAGAGACGAAAGGAATGTGAGTCAAACATTTATGCAGGAGAATGTGTGACTGAAATGTACATTCTTTATACAAATGCACAACGTAGGAAGAACAAGTTGAATGGTGAATTGTAGAGGGTATGCCATGGCAGCCATTACTGAGTTAATTGAAATTGTTACTAGAGTAGAATATTGACATGAGTGGAGGTTTGGCTAACTGATAGAAGACAGAGAGTTGAGATAAGCGGAGCATTTTCAGGATCACAACCTGTAATCAGTGGAGTGCCATACGGATCAGTGCTGGGGCCACAGTTATTTACACTATACATTAATGATTTGAACAAGGAGAGTGAATGCACTATTTTTGGGTTACACCAAATAGATGGGAAGACAAGTGGTGTGAATGACACAAATGATTTTATGGCCTCACCTGGGCAAAACTGGAAATTCCCAGCCGAGGTCCACAGAGATTTCTGTTTCCCCGATTCCGTGGCGGGCCAGGTGGTAGAGTTCCAGCAAAAGAGTCTACAAAGGGAAATAGACAGGTGGGTGGGCAAAAACTTGGCAGATGGAATATAATGTAGGGAAATATAAGTTATGCACTTGCGTATAAAAAGTAAAGGGGATGGCTATTATTTAAATGGAGAAAGACTGCAGAGAGCAGCAGTGCAGAAGCACTTGAGAGCACTCATACATAAATAACTAAAAGCTAGTATGCAAGATCAGCAGGTAATAGGGGAAGCAAATGGAACATTGTCTTTTATTTCAAAGGGAATGGAGTATTCAGTTGGGAAATCTTGCTAAAACTAGACAAAACACTAGTTAGACCACACTTGGAATACTGTGAACTGGAGTGGCATGGTGACACAATGATTAACACTGCTGTCTCACAGCGCTAGAGACCTGGGTTCGATTCCTGGCTTGGGTCACCACCTGTGTGGAGTTTGTACATTCTCTCCGCGTCTGGGTGGGTTTCTTTTGGGTGCTCCAATTTCCTCCCACGGTCTGAAAGATGCACAGTTAGGTGCATTGGCCATGCTAAATTCTCCCTCAGTGTACTGAACAGGTGCCAGAGTATGGCAACTAGGGGATTTTCACAGTAAATTCACTACAATGTTAATATAAACCTACTTGTGACACTAATAAATAAACTTAAAACATTAATCAGTTTTTGTCCCCTTGCCTAGGGAAAGATATGCTGGCATTGGTAGCAGTCCAGAAAAGGCTCAATAGATTGATCCTGGGTATGGAAGGATTTTCTTATGAGTAGAGGTTACGTAGGTTAGTCCTGTACTCATTTGATTGTAGAAGAATGAGAGGTGACTTTATTGAGACGTATAAGATTCTCAGAAGCCTTGACAGGGCAGATGCTATGGGATAGTCTAGAAGCAGAGGGCATAATCTCAGAGTAAGGATCACCCAGTTAAGATTTGATTTGATTTGATTTGATTACGATTTGATTATTATCACATGTATTAGCATACAGTGAAAAATATTGTTTCTTGCACAATATACAGACAAAGCTGTTCATAGAGAAGGAAACAAGAGAGTGCAGAATGTAATATTACAGTCATAGCTCGGGTGTCAAGAAAGATCAACCAAATGCGAGGTAGGTCCATTCAAAAGTCTGATGGCAGCAAGAAAGAAGCTGTTCTCGAGTCAGTTGGTATGTGACCTCAGACTTTTGTATCTTTTTCCCGACGCAAAGAAGGTGGAAAAGAGCATGACAGGGGGTCATGGAGTCCTTAATTATGCTGGTTGCTTTGCCGAGGCAGTGGGAAGCGTAGACAGAGTCAATGGATGGAAGGTTGGTTTGTGTGATGGATTGGGCTACATTCACGACCTTTTGTAGTTTCTTGTGGTCTTGAGCAGAGCAAGGGCTGTACCAAGCTGTGACACAACCAGAAAGAAAGCTTTCTATGGTGCATCTGTAAAAGTTGGTGAGAGTCGTAGCTGACATGCCAAATTTCCTTCGTCTTCTGAGAAAGTAGAGGCATTGGTGGGCTTTCTTAATTATAGTGTTGGCTTGGGGGAACCAGGACAGGTTGTTGGTGATCTGGACACCTAAAAACTTGAAGCTAGAACATAGAGAACATAGAACATTACAGCGCAGTACAGGCCCTTCGGCCTCGATGTTGCGCCGACCAGTGGAACCAATCTAATGATCCTCTAACCTAAACTATTCCAATATTATCCATATGCCTATCCACTGACCATTTGAACACCCTTAAAGTTGGCGAGTCCACAACTGCTGCGGGCAGGGCATTCCATGCCCTTACTACCCTCTGAGTAAAGAACCTACCTCTGACATCCATCCTATAACTACCACCCCTTAATTTAAAGCCATGTCCCCTCGTGTTAGCCATCACCATCCGAGGAAAAAGGCTCTCACTGTCCACCCTATCCAATCCTTTGATCATCTTGTATGCCTCAATCAGGTCACCTCGTAACCTTCTTCTCTCTAATGAAAATAACCTCAAGTCCCTCAGCCTTTCCTCATAAGACCTTCTCACCATACCAGGCAACACCCTGGTAAACCTCCTCTGCGCCCTTTCCAATGCCTCCACATCTTTCTTATAATGCAGCGACCAGAACTGTACGCAATACTCCAAGTGCGGCCGCACCAGAGTTTTGTACAATTGCAACATGACCTCCCAGCTCTGAAATTAAATCCCTCTACCAATAAAAGCTAACACACCGTACGCCTTCTTAATGACCTTATCAACCTGGGTGCCAACTTTCAGGGAGCTATGCACATGTACCCCGAGATCTCTCTGCTCATCAACACTACTAAGAGTCCTTCCATTAGCCCTATATTCTATACTCCTGTTACTCTTACCAAAGTGAATCACCTCACACTTTTCCGTATTAAACTCCATTTACCACCTCTTGGCCCAGCTCTAAGAACATAAGAACATAAGGACATAAGAAATAGGAACAGGAGTAGGCCATCTAGCCCTTCGAGCCTGCCCCGCCATTCAATAAGATCATGGCTGATCTGAAGTGGCTCAGTTCCACTTTCCCGCTTTCTCCCCATAACCCTTAATCCCCTTGCCTACCAAAAACCTATCTACCTGCGTCTTAAATATACTTAGCGAGGTAGCTTCCACCACTTCAATGGGCAGAGAATTCCAGAGATTCACCACCCTTTGAGTGAAGAAGTTCCTCCTCAACTCTGTTTTAAACTCCCCCCCCCCTTATCTTGAGGCTGTGCCCTCTAGTCCTGCTGTCCTTTCTGAGTGGGAAGAACATCTCCACCTCTACCCTATCCATCCCTTTCATCATTTTATACGTCCCAATGAGATCTCCCCTCATCCTTCTAAACTCTAACGAGTACAAGCCCAGTCTATTCAGCCTCTCCTCATAGCTCAACCCCTCAACTCCGGTATCAGCCTAGTGAACATCCTCTGCACTCCCTCCAAGGCCAAAATATCCTTGCGCAAGTGCGGCGACCAAAACTGCACACAGTACTCCAGCTGCAGCCTCACCAGTGCCCTGTACAGTTGCAGCAAGACCTCCCTACTTTTATATTCAATCCCCCTCGCTATGAAGGCCAGCATCCCATTTGCCTTCCTGACCACCTGCTGCACCTGTAGGCTGGGTTTTTGTGACTCATGCACAAGGACCCCCAGGTCCCTCTGCACCGTAGCATGCTGCAGCTTTTCACCCTGTAAGTAGTAGCTCTGCAGCTTAGCTGTGTCCCTCTGCAAACTGTAACATCCATCCTCACGGTCTACAACTCCTCCGACTTTGGTGTCGTCAGCAAATCCATCCTTCTACAACCTCATCAAGGTCATTTATAAAAATGACAAACAGCAGTGGCCCCAAAACAGATCCCTGAGGTACACCACTTGTAACTGAAGTCCAGGTTGAATATTTCCCATCAACCACCACCCCCTGTCTTCTATCAGCTAGCCAATTCCTGATCCAAACTGCTAAATCACCCTCAATCCCATGCATCTGCATTTTCTGCAGTAGCCTACCATGGGGAACCTGATCAAACGTTTTGCTAAAATCCATATACACCACGTCAACTGCCTTACCCTTATCCACCTCTTTGGTCACCTTTTCAAAAAACTCGATAAGGTTTGTGAGGCACAAGCTACCCTTCACAAAACCGTGTTGACTATCCCTAATCAATTTATTTCCCTCTAGATGATTATAAATCCTATCCCTTATAATTCTTTCCAAAACTTTGCTCTCGACCCTTTCTACTGCACCCCCATTGACGTAGACAGGGGCATGTTCTCCACAACGTTTCCTGAAGTCGATGACAATCTCCTTCGTTTTGTTGACATTGATGGAGAGATTATTGTTACACCAGTTCATCAGATTCTCTATTTCATTCCTGTACTCTGTCTTGTCCTTGTTTGAGATCTGACCCATAACAGTGGTGTCATCGGCAAATTTGAAAATCGAGTTGGAGGGGAACTTGGCCGCACAGTCATCTGTGTATAAAGAGTATATAGGGGGCTGAGAAGATAGCTTTGAGGGGCACCAGTGTTGAGGATGATTGTGGAGGAGGCGTTGTTGCCTATCCTTACTGATTATGGTCTGTAGGTTAGGGAGTTCAGGATCCAGTCACAGAGAGTGAAAGAGGAGAGATGAGGAGCAATTTCTTCACTCAAAGGTAGTGAATCTGTGGAATTCTTTAACACAGAGAGTTGTAGAGGTTGTATGTTCAAGGCTGAGATAGATTTTTAATCAATAAGGGAATCAAGGGTTATGGGGATAAGGCAGGGTAGTGGAGCTAGGAGAATCAGATCACATCAGTCATGGTCTCACTGAATGGTGGTACAAACTCGATGGCCTACTTATGCTCCAATGTCTCATGATCTTCTAGTTGGGAATTAAATATTCACGGTGGAAGTATTCACGGTGGAAGCCGATCTGGGAGATTTTGTTATGGATTTGCAGCAGATGGAAAGGATTGAGTACGTGAATATTAAGGAGGAGGATGTGTTGGAACTTTTGAATTCTATCAAGGTAGATAAGTCGCCGGGACCAGATGGGATGTACCCCAGGATACTGTGGGAGGCGAGGGAAGAGATTGCAGAGCCCCTGGCGATGATCTTTGCGTCGTCAATGGAGACGGGAGAGGTTCCAGAGGATTGGAGGATTGCGGATGTAGTTCCTATTTTTAAGAAAGGGAACAGAGATAGCCCGGGAAATTACCGACCGGTGAGTCTGACCTCAGTGGTTGGTAAGCTGATGGAGAGGCTTCTGAGGGACAAGATTTACGAACATTTGGAGAGGTTTGACATGATCAGGAATAGTCAGCATGGATTTGTCAAGGGCAGGTCGTGCCTTACAAGCCTAGTTGAGTTCTTCGATAATGTGACTGAACACATTGACGAAGGAAGTGCCGTGGACGTAGTGTACATGGACTTCAGCAAGGCGTTTGATAAGGTCCCCCATGCAAGACTTCTTGAGAAGGTGAGAGGGCATGGGATCCAAGGGCCTTTGGCCTTGTGGATCCAGAACTGGCTTGCCTGCAGAAGGCAGAGAGTGGTTGTGGATGGGGCTTTTTCTGAATGGAGGTCAGTCACCAGCGGAGTGCCTCAAGGATCTGTTCTGGGACCCTTGTTGTTTGTCATTTTCATAAATGACCTGGATGAGGAAGTGGAGGGATGGGTAAGTAAGTTCGCTGATGACACGAAGGTCGGTGGTGTTGTGGATGATCTGGAAGGATGGCAAAAGTTGCAGCAGGACATAGATAGGATGCAGGACTGGGCGGAGAAGTGGCAGATGGACTTCAACGCGGATAAATGTGTTGTCGTCCATTTTGGCAGAACCAACGGGATGAACGAGTACACTATTAAGGGCAGAAGTCTGAGTAGTGTTGAGGAGCAGAAGGATCTTGGGGTCCGGGTCCACAGGACTCTTAAATCGGCCTCGCAGGTGGAGGAGGTGGTCAAGAAGGCGTATGGTGTACTGGCCTTCATTAATCGAGGGATTGAGTTTAGGAGTCGGGAGGTAATGCTGGAACTTTATAAGACCCTTGTCAGGCCTCATTTGGAGTATTGTGCGCAGTTCTGGTCGCCTCACTATAGGAAAGATGTAGAAGCTATTGAAAGGGTGCAGAGGAGATTTACAAGGATGTTGCCTGGACTGGGAGGCATGCCTTATGAAGTTAGGTTGAGGGAGCTGGGACTCTTTTCCCTGGAGAGACGAAGGTTGAGAGGCGACCTGATAGAAGTTTACAAAATGTTGAGAGGAATAGATAGGGTGGACTCTCAGAGGCTATTTCCCCGGTTTGAAATGGTCGCTACGAGAGGACACAGATTTAAGGTGCGGGGAGGGAGGTTCAGAAGTGATGTTAGGGGTAAGTTTTTCACTCAGAGGGTGGTGAGTGAATGGAATCGGCTGCCGTCAGTGGTGGTGGAGGCGAACTCGCTGGGGTCTTTTAAAAGACTTCTGGATGAGTATATGGGGTTTAATGAGATTGAGGGTTATAGATAGGTCTGTAGGTTGGTAGGTGATGTGGTCGGCGCAACTTGTGGGCCGAAGGGCCTGTTTGTGCTGTAGTGTTCTATGTTCTATGTTCTATGTTCTAAATATACCTACAGAAAAGAAAGGGAAAAAGATAGTGAGAAAGAAAATGCCTTTGTGATGAAATAAATCCAGGGTTAAAAGAGTATATAATGGGAGGCAAGCATGGAGCAGTGGATAATTTAAGGGTAGAGTTGAGAAACAGAAAAATATTTCAGACTGCAGTGGGAGTTTGGTATTGATTGTCTTACCACAACTATTAAGTGAGAGCATGTATAAATAAGAGATTAGATGTGTGTGTAACAAAGGGAAAGTTATTTCATGGGGGATTTTAGCTTTTATATAGGCTGGACGACAGATTAAGTCAAATCAGAAAGGTTGTAAACTTCTTGAATGTGTTCAGCATAGTTTTCAACAACAATTGCAAGGAATTTGTATCCCGACACTGGGATTCAAGGAGGATCCTGATCCTGTTTGTCAGCAACAGTCACTTGACTCTGATTTTACATTGAGGGTCCAGTTAGTGGAAAGGGGGCATGCTCACTGTTCAATTAAGGACAGTGGATGGCCCCTCAATTCTGAAGGACCAATATGGTGCCCTCCAGCACAGAAAAAGCTAAAGCTTCCTTTCACAGTTGTGTGTGTGTGAGAGACAGAGAGAGAGAGAGAATGCCTCTAATCTTAGGTTCCTTCGCGACAACTTTTAAACTTTTGAATTGAAACTTGTTATTGTTGCAGGGTCATCATTGTGGAGAGAAAGCCCAGGGGGAGGAGACCTCATATTGATCCTGGAGCCTGTTTCCTGGGCTGTTTTTGTTCTTTGTTCTTTGAGCACAAGGTTTGCAACTGGGAGGCCACTTTGATTCTGGCCTTGAGCCAGTGTCTGTGTGGAGTTTGCAAGTTCTAACTGTGTCTGCTTGGGATTCCTTCAGGCTTCCCCCCACACTCTGAAGATGTGCAGGTTAGGTGGATTAACAATGGTAAATGCATGTGGTTACAGTGTGAGGGGTGGGCCTGAGTCAAAGAGTCAGTGGAGACTTGATGGGCTGAATGGCCTACATCTGCATTATAGGGATTGTATGGTTCTCCTGTGGCTCTATTTTATATAATAATAAATAATCAGGTTTAAATAACAGCCTAATGGCATGTAAATATTCACTTAAAGTGATTGTAATGATTGCATGCAACATAGGGCAGAATCTTCCTCTCAGTGCTGGCTGAGGTGAGAAAGCTGGTGTGCAGCATAGCCAAGTTTTCTCTCCACACTTTAGTGCACTCTGAGCAAAGAAAATCAGGGGATTTTGCTGTCACTGTGGCAGAGCCTGAGAGTGCTGGCATTGCCACTCCATAGATATTGGAGAGGGGCATCTTTCACGCATCAGCTTTTGATATCGACTACCCCCCCCCCAACCAGCCTCCTACCCCACCCCCCAAAAATGGGAGATCCCCCTCACAAGCACAGGGGAAACTCCTGCCTAAACAAGCATTGGGACAACCCCCAGCAATGCTTGTGGCTGAGGTGAGGAGAAATCTCTTCACTCGGAGTAGTGTAGAATTTACTACCGCAGAAAGTAATTGAGGCCAAAACATTGTTTGACTTCAAGAAGAAATTAGATATAGTTTTTGGGGGCTAAAGGGATCAAGGGATAAGGAAGAGGAGGAATCAGGATATTGAATTTGATGATCAGCCATGATCAAAATGAATGGTGGAGCAGGCTCGAAGGACCTACTCCTGATTCTATTATCTATGTTTCTCTGTTTCTATGTCACATCTGTAATGTATGAAGATTTTAGTGAGGGGAAGCATATTGTGGCAAACCTCACTAATTATAGTTACATTTATTAAAATTAATTGAAACGAAAATCTTATTACATCATGGGCATGGGATGTGGAAAATTGGGAAACGAGATCTTGCTGGTGAGGGTTTTGTTTCCAGACTCTGACGAGGTTTGGGGCCTGCATTGTCATTTATGCTGATGGCTAAGATGGGCTCAAAATCTCCCCTATAGAGTTTATAAAGTGGAAATATGAAACAGCTACTGGATTCTTAGAGTTAAGTATAACTGACTTTAATGATGAGACGGAAACTGTCGACAGTAAACTGGACAAATCTGTTAATGGGTAAGATAACAGAAAATCAATAGGATGTGTTCAAGAAAAGCATTATATGTATCACAATTGTACTGAAACAGCTCAGAGTGCAACTTGATCAATGTAGACAACTTAATATCATTTCACATCGTGTGATGCCTATTTTGAAATGTTTGTAATGCTCTTATGAATAAAGTACATTTTTGAAAAATAACAAGTGCAGTCTAATTTGATACAAAACCAGCTAATATGTCTAAGGGGCAAGAACTATACTCACTTGAACAAAAACAGCCATGAATGATTAAAGTAGTAAGGTACAACATAAAGCCAAAACAAAAAGCTTACATAAGTACAAAAAAAACACAGATTTTGGTTAATAGAAGGGATGCGATGAATATTAAAAGGCAGCACAGTTACACAAAGGGAGTTTGAGAGAAATTTACAAGACAGATCAAAACCAACACAAACTTTCCTTTACAATTAGGTTACAAAAAAGAGGCTATCAGGAGCAATGTGGGTTCCTTGACATTTATAAACATGACGGCGTCAATGAAAATAAAGAAGTTAGGGCATCTTGAATAATTACTCTCTCAGTATTTATATTAGAGGAAGAGGTCAGTCTGGCAGACATCACCAGGGAACTCATACAGAATCAGACATGGGGACATGCCAAAATTAACTTAAGCAACATAACAATAATGAAGAAAGTGATGGCACTTAGTGTCAGGAGGATTAGCAGGGTAAATACGTAGAGTGAGAAGGATTGGGCCTGTGTGGGATTGCTGGCTCAATGGGCCGAATGGCCTTCTTCTGCACTGTAGGGTTTCTATGACTCTATGACTCAATAAAGCGAGACAAGTTCCTAGGACCAGATGGTTTCCATCTTAGGGTATTAAGAAAAGCAGGTGAAAGCAGAGCAGATGCCCTACCTATAGTCTTCCCATGAACACTTAATGTGAGGGCTGTTGCTTTGGTCTGCAAAATTACTCTGTCAGTATTTAACAAAGACAAGAGAGGAAAAACTAGGAAATGTATGCTTGTTAATATCCATGGTCAGAAAAGAATCTATAATTAAGTACAGGAAGATCAAACACCTTGAACATTTTCAGCTGATTAGAGGGAATCATCATGAATTAGTAAAAGTTAAGTCATCCCTGACCAATCTGATTAAATTTTTGAAGAGGTGACTAATGAACTGGGAAATGTCTTTCCATATTTTTTGCATAGACTTCCAAGAGATAGTTCTTCGTGAAAGATTCTTAGCTAACGTAATTGAAATCACATTATTGACCTGGTTAGGAAAATGGTTGACAGGATCTAAAGAATAGGGATTATGTGAAAACACACTTTCGTAGAATTATAAAAACCCTACATGCCGAAGTAGGCCATTCGGCCCATCAAGCCTGCACCGACAACAATCCCACCCAGCCCTATCCCCGAAACCCCACATATTTATCCTGCTAATCTCTCTAACATATACATCCTGGGACACTTTAGCATGGCCAATCAAACTAACGTGCATATCTTTTTGGACATTGATAGGTTGTGACCAATTGTGACACAATTAAATCTGTACCAAGGCCTCAACTATTCATCTTATTTCCTAACAACTTAAATGGTTTCATAGAAAGCCACATATGCTAATTTGCCTTTGACATTAGGATAAGTGACGTTGTAGTCAGTGTAGATGCAAACATAATAGTGCAGAGACATTATTAGATTAAGTGAATTGACAAAACTGTGGCAAATAGATTTCAGTATTGGCAACTTTCCAAATGGTGAAAAGGTAGGAACAGTGGAGAGCCAGAGAGGCTTCGGGGTGTAGGTACATAGATCGGTAAATGTGATAACAGGTACAGAAAATGATCAAAAAGGATAATAGAATTCTGGCTTTTATACCCAACTGACTAGAAGACAAGAGAATAGAAGTTTCAACTTCAACAAAGCACTGGTCAGAACACATCTAGAGTTCTCTGAACAGTGTGTGCAACATACCTTAGGGAGGAATGGTGGAATATGTCCACTAGGCTAAAAGGATTACTACTATTCATATGTTCCTGTGTTCCTGTGCTTTTGATAGCTAAGAATAGAATATAAATATTGTCCTCACCGGATATGAAGCTGGCAACCTCATCATCCAGCAGAATTTCTATCCCTCTTTGTCATCTCCACCTATTGTGGAGCATTTGTGATTTGTACATCATCTGACATTATATCCTCCAGCTGATTTTCTTTTTATCTCAGAACAGATGCTGGTGCTTGGCAAAATAAGATGCAATGATGTAATGTTAGAAAAGGGTAACTGCTACAAAAGTGAGAAATAAATAGGATGTTTTGGAGAAAGGGTGAGATGGAAGCAGGTGAAATGGGAGGAAACAACTGTGGAGCATAAACACCGCCAATGATTTCTTGGACAGAATGGCCATTTTTCAGTGTTGTATGTTCTATGTAATATGTAATCCCTCACCACATCCTACAATTCCTGATCCTGTGTTTTCACGGCTTCCTATTTAAATGGGATCATGTCCCAGATTTAAGTTTGGCATGAGGCATTTCTCTTTTCTTGTACAATGTATTTTGAAAAAGATAAAGCAGGATTAGAAATGTGCAACGTGAATAGAATCTGCCAAATATTCATAATTTATGTCAAATAGCTCATTAATGAGATTAATTGCTATCCATCCAGTGGCAGATGGAATTCCCATGTTGGACCTCTCCACCCTCAATTTAATAGTGCCAGTTTTCCAGACATTGGGAATCCCCTGTTGGTACTCCCAGCTGGTTTTCCAACCTCCCCAGCAATATACTTGCTCTGTGTGAAATTAGTTTCAGTAAGGATAATAAAGATGGAGATTTGTAGCACAAGATGGTGGACGTGACTAACTTGACATCATGTTTGTGATGGGTATACATGTGTTGAAATAAAGGAGATTGTGAAGGAAGGCAGAGATAGGAGATCAGAGAGCATGTTACTGTTAAAAGCAACTTACTGTGGATGCTAGAATCTGAAACCAAAGAGAAAACACTGGAAAATCTCAGCAAGTCTGGCATCACCTGTAAGGAGAGAAAAGAGCTGATGTTTCGAGTCCAGATGACCCTTTGTCAAAGTTGGTTCCCTCTAAAGTTGATACTCAGCTTTGGCAAAGGGTCATCTGGACATGAAACATCAGCTCTTTTCTAACAGATGCTGCCAGACCTGCTGAGATTTTCCAGCGTTTTCTCCTTTGATAACATGTTCCTGTTAATAAGCTGCAGAGCAAAGAGAAGAGACACCCATGCATCTGTTTATCATTTCACTTCAGGTGAAGCCATTATGAACTTTGCTACAAAAGGATCAGGCTATCTGCCAAAATAAAATTGCTGCCTAAAGGTTCTTTCGAGCATTCGATAAAGATCTCCTCCAGTGATGGCCTCTATGAGATATTATTTCATCTTTGGTATTGGATTCCTCCTACCACTTTTTCTTTAATGCGGCACAGTAGCACAGTGGTTGGTACTGCTGCTTCACAGCTCCAGGATCCTGGGTTTGATTCTCTGCTCGGGTCACTGTCTGTGTGGAGTTTGCACATTCTCCTCATGTCTGTGTGGGTTTCCTCCGGGTACTCCGGTTTCCTCCCACTGTCCAAAGATGTGTGGGTTAGGTCGATTGGCCATGCTAAGAAATTGCCTCTTAGTGTCTAGGGATGTGTAGGTTAGAGGGACTAGTCGGTGTAATATGTAGGGATGTGGGAGTAGGGCCTGGGTGGGATTGTGTTCGGTGCAGACTCGATGGGCTGAAGGGCCTCTTTCTGCACTGTAGGGTTCTATGATTCTATGAGAAGAGCCTATGTTTTCTGATGTTGGATGAAGCAGCAAACTGGAAGAAATTTTGATGCAATAACAGAAAATGCTGGAAATCTCAGCGGGTCTGACAGTACGTGTGGAGCGAGAATTGAGCCAACCTTTTGAGTCAGGATCCTGATTGTCCATAGATGCTGTCAAACCTGCTGAGATTTTCCACCATTTTCTGTTTTTGTTTCAGATTCCAGCATCTGCAGTATTTTTCCTTTTATGAAATTGTTTGATGGCTCGGTTTTGCCCACCTGCCCGTTTTAGCATGGCATTGCCTTCCAGATGCAGGGTGGATGGCAATGCTGAATGGCAGTGATCTTTCATTGGGGTTTTAGTCTTTTATTGCCCAGGAAATTGCCAACGGGGTGGCCATTTTAGAGCTAGATATTCCAGGCTGCTATATCTTACTTTGCCTTGTAATCAGACTATAACTTCCACTGCCTCTGTTTCCTTTGACCCACTCACATCCTGTTCGGCATATTCCTCTGATGAAGTTTACATTTGCACACAATGGTTGCGGTGATATATTACCCAAATCTTTACTGAATTTAAAAAACCATTCATTGTCAAATGTTTTTGCTTAGATTTTACTAAAACCGATTGAGATTGTGTAATACTCTATAGTAATGCTGAAAATATATTCAGATTCTTTAATATGCTGTGGTTGACACATCTTTCACAAATGATCGTTGGGTAAAGAGCCAACTTGTGTCACATAGCTCAAAAGTTTATGAGCAGTCTTTCCCTTCCTGTTTATAAATGAATGTTTAAGCGTAGTGCAGATATATCAAGTTTAAAGTATGGTTTGAAGCAGGAACTGAATATAAATCATATCATAAGTGTTCAGACCTCTCTCTCTTCTTCTGTGCCTTATGTTTCTTTCATTTTATGTCCAACCTCCACAGAACCTGCAAAAACAATTTGCAAGTAATTTATTGTGTCTGACTGTAACATTTTGAGCAGTGAGGGTGAATTTCTTACTGTGAGCTTGAGATTCAAAATCAGTAAAATGGTAAAGTTGTTTTTAGTCAAGAGATAAAGATGAGTTTATATGAGACATTAATGTGACCTCAGATAAAGTGCAGTATTAGAGAGCATACTATGGGGAAAATATTGACATTTCAGAAAGATTACAGTGCAGATTCACTGAGATGCTGCTTGGTGTGAGGAAATTGTGGGAAAAGTGGCATCGACCGTGGATTTCTTTATTGTATTGTTTGGGACATAGGGAAAAAAAGCAAGGGGTGGGTTCCACTACATCACACAGGTGGAACTGCCCCATCAACAACTGAGTTTTTCAAAGATTGGGGCACAAATATTAAAGGTCTTTGCAATGCACAAAGGTTGACTAACGATGGGACAGAGTGAATTAGTGTGATGACAATAATCTCTCCCTCAATGTCAACAAAACAAAGGAGATAGTCATCGACTTCAGGAAGTGCAGCAGAGGACATATCCCTGCCTACATCAATGGGGTGAAGTGGAAATAGCTGACATCTTCAAGTTTTTAGGTGTCCAGATCACCAACAACCTGTCCTTGTCCCTTCACCACAACGCTTTAATTAAGAAAGCCCACCACACCTTTATTTTCTCAGGAGGCTAAGGAAATTTGGCATGTCCGCAATGACTTTTGTCAATTTTACAGATGCACCATAGAAAGCATCTTTTCCAGATGTATCACAGCCTGCTCTAAGGCTGCAAAAAAGTATGAAGGATTGTGAATGTGATTCAGTCCATCATGCATTCCAGCCTCCCATCCATTGACTCTGTCTACACTTCCCACTGCCTCAGAAAAGCAGCCAGCATAATTAAGGACCCCAAGCACCCCAGATATTCTTCCTTCCACCTTCTTCCATTGGGGAAAAGGTATAAAAGTCTGAGATCACGTATCAATTGACCAAGATAGCTTCTTCCCTGCTGCTGTCAGACTCTTGAATGGACCTATCGTGTGTTAAGTTGATCTTTCTCTACACCCTACCTATGACTGTAAAACGATATTCTGCACTTTCTCCTTTCTTTATCCCCTATGAACGGTATGCTTTATTTGTATAGTATGCAAGAAACAATACTTTTCACTGTATACCAATACATGTGACAATAATAAATCACATTTAAAAAATGTGGAACTTCCCATGCCAAGCATCCACTCTGGCACTGCTGGGCACTGCCTGGGTGGTGCTAGGGGGCAATTCCCAGGTTGCGGTGGGAGGCAGTGCCCGTGCAGTGCCAAGGATCTGTGCCTGGGTGGTGCTGAGGGGCAGTGGCAGGACATGACTCTCACCGCACTGAATGATGCACTCACCTGAGCTCCTGTGGGAGGTCTGCCAGGTGCATGCCTGTACAGAGCAGCTGTGATTCACTTTGGTCTGTTCTCACACTGATGTGAATGGATTTTCATACGGGGATGTTGATTCAATGGCAACATTGGGAATCTCATTATATCACTAGCAGGGTGAGGAGACAACTGCGTCATGATTTTATGTTGGTAGGAAATGCGGTTTGAACATCATGTGGGATTTACTGCTCTCATCGTCAAACCTGCCTGACAAAACTAGGGACAGAAAACCCTGGCCTATTATTTATTAAGAGAATGCAGATTATTGTACAATTTCTATTCCAAGCCACTCACCATCCTGTTTTGGAAATATATCACCATTCTTTCGCAGTCACTGGGTCAAAATCCTGGTATTTCTTTCCTAACAGCATTGTGGGTCAACCCACAGCACATGAACTGCAGCAATTCAAGAAGGTGGCTCATCACCAGCTTCTCAAGATTAACTAGGGACTCTCCTCCAGGCCTTCTACAAACGCTCAGCCTTCTTCTTCCCAAGGGATGGAAGCAGGAGGGTGGCCAGCCTGATCTTGTTGGTCTGGGATGAGGTCCCCAGGGAGGTCAGTGTCTGTGGCAGACAGGAAGGAAATGTGTTGCGGTGAGGAAGAGGATGAGTGCTCTCATCCGCTCTACCAGAGCAAGCCTACCTTACACTCATTCTGAACTCACCCTCTTATAAGAGTATCAGCCATTCAAAGGGCTGCAGTTCATAAGGATCTCACACACAGTTAGCAGGAGGGACATCTGCACTGAATGTTTCACACACACTTTAACATCACCCCATCTCACATATTATTCCGGAACAGGCCCGGCAAATTGGAGAGTGACAAATGTAACCCCACTATTTAAAAAAGAAAGGAGGGAGGAAACAGGGAATTGCAGACCAGTCAGCCTAACATCAGTGGTAGGGAAAATGTTAGAATCCATTATGAACAATGTGATAACAGGATAGTTAGAAAATATCAATGGGATTAGATAAAGTCAATGTGGATTTATGAAAAAAAATCATATTTGAAACCTACTGGAGCTTTTTGTGGATTTAACTTGCAGAATAGATAAGGGTGAACCCGTGGACGTGGAGTTTCAGTAAGTCCCACATAAGAGATTAATGCGTAAAATTAAAGTGCATGGGATTGGGGTAATATACTGGCATGGACTGAAGATTGGTTAAAAGATAGAAAACAAAGAGTAGAAGTAAATGGCCCTTTTCCAGAGTGGCTGACAAGTGAGGTACCACATGGACCGGAGCTTAAGAACATAAGAACATAAGAAATAGGAGCAGGAGTAGGCCATCTAGCCCTTCGAGCCTGCCCCGCCATTCAATAAGATCATGGCTGATCTGTCGTGTCTCAGTTCCACTTTCCCGCTTTCTCCCCATAACCATTAATCCCCTCGCTTATCAAAAACCCATCAACCCGTGTCTTAAATATATTTAGCGAGGTAGCCTCCACCACATCAACGGGCAGAGAATTCCAGAGATTCACCACCCTTTGAGTGAAGAAGTTCCTCCTCAACTCTGTTCTAAACTGTCCCCCCCTTATCTTGAGGCTGTGCCCTCTAGTCCTACTATCCTTTCTGAGCAGGAAGAACCTCTCCACCTCTATCCTATCCATCCCATTCATCATCTTATATGTCTCAATGAGATCTCCCCTCATTCTTCTAAAGTCTAACGAGTACAAGCCTAGTTTATTCAGCCTCTCCTCATAGCTCAATCCCCTCAACTCCGGCATCAGCCTAGTAAACCTCCTCTGCACTCCCTCCAAGGCCAAAATATCCTTGCGCAAGTGCGGCAACTAAAACTGAACACAGTACTCCAGCTGCGGCCTCACCAGTGCCCTGTACAGTTGCAGCAAGACCTCCCTACTTTTATATTCAATCCCCCTCGCTATGAAGGCCAGCATCCCATTAGCCTTCCTGACCACCTGCTGCACCTGCAGGCTGGGTTTTTGCGACTCATGCACAAGGACCCCCAGCTCCCTCTGCACCGTAGCATGCTGCAGCTTTTCGCCCTGTAAGTAGTAGTCCTTCCTACCATTATTCCTACCAAAGTGGATAACCTCACACTTGCCAACATTGTATTCCATCTGCCCTAGCTTGGGCCTTAGCTATTCGCAATACACATCAATAATTTAGGTGAGGGAATCAAATGTAATATTTTCAAGTTTGCTTGCAGCACAAAATCTGGTGGGATTGTGACTAGTGAGGAGGAAGAGGCTTCAACACAGTTTAGACAAGTTGAGTGAGTGAGCAAATACATCTCAGATGCAACATAACATAGATAAGTGTGAAGTTATCCACTTTGGTAGAAAAACAGAATGGCAGAGTGTCATTTAAATGGTGATACATCAGGAAATGTTGATGTACAAAAGGATCTGGGTGTCATTGTAAACAAGTCATTGAAAGCAGGCATGCAGGTAGAGCAAGCAGTTAGGAAGGCAAATGGTATGGTGGCCTTCATTGCAAGAGGACTTCAATCCAGAAGCAAGGGGGTCTTACTGCAGCTGTAAAGGGCCTTGGTGAGTCAACACCTGGAGTATTTTGTGCAATTTGGATCTCCCTACCTGAGAAAATATATACTTGCATTGAGCCAATGCAGTGCAGGTTCACTAGACTGATTTCTCACATAGCAGGATTGTTGTTTGAAGAGATATTGAATTGACATAGCCTGTAATGAACTGCAGTTTAGAAGAATGAGAGGGGATCTCATTGAAAGAAGTAAAAATCTGATAGGGCTGGGCAGATTGTGTTGAGAAATTATCATTGAACACTGGTAGCACAGGTGATTCACTATATATACAATACATCTTTGTAAATACAAATTTATTTCCTGACCCAACATCTCAAGATGGGAATGCCTCATGCATTTGTTTCTATGTGCCATCTTATTTCAAAGCTGAACGCTTTGCTCCATTTTCTCATTGGTCTGTCTTCATGACTCTCAGTTCATGTTTAGCAATGTTATGTTAGTCACTTGTTCCTTGCATTACCTCAGGGAGATGTGTCAATGCAGACCCTGAAAATTCCTGTAAACAGAGAAATACTCTTTTAAGTTTTGCAGTACCAGGGTACACGATTGAATAATGTTTGCTGCTGTGACTCAGAAGGTTACATCTAATGCTTTAGCATCAGGACTGAGCTGTGCCCCTTGAGTGTGAAAGCATTACTGGATGCATTATATTCACTGAAAACAAGTCAAAATTTAAATGGTCTGGAAACTACCCTTTAAAAATGGTGCCCTGAACTTAGTGCATCTGAGTTTTGCTGGAGTGTTGAGGCCCCACTTCTCTATATGACGTGTAAAATGCACACCCTTGATTTTTTTAGGCAGAATGTTGTAAGATCCGGAGAGAAAACTGACATGTTTTTTTCCATTTTCCTGTTGGGAGCAACGCTCTGCCAATTTTTGTTAAGGTTCCCCCTAATGTATCATTTTGGGTGAGATTCCAGCAGAAATCAATTGTAATTTTAGTCAATATTTTGGAGTGAGTTGAGTTTTGCACTGGTGCTGAAAGCGGGGCCTAAACATGCTGTCAAGCCTGGCTTGACAAAGTGAAATTGAAAACCCCTATCCCTCCCCCAACAGACATTAGGACTCACCACCCCCCCCACCCCCTATTAAAGGCATGTTTCTTCACTCCCTCCCCAACACAGGTTACCAGCATTAGGGCATTGGGGCCTTCCCAATGAGTCCACATTCATGTCCCTCCCTTCATGCTGGCCATTCATGACACTCTCCATGTCCCCCCCAGCTCCCTCAGCCTCCACCTCCCTCAGGCCCCACCCCTCAGGCCCCACCCCCGGTTGGCACAGCCAGGCTGTCAGGAGGCACTGTCAGGTTGGCATTGCCAGATGGGCACTGCCCAGCCACATCCCCAACCCTTAAGATAAAAGTAAAATGCTGCTGATGCTGGAATTTGAAACGCAAGTAGAAAATGCTGGAAAATCTCAGCAGGTCTGACAGCATTTGTGGGAAGAGAATAGAGCCAACATTTTGAGCCATGATGGCTCCCTGACTCTTTGAGTATTTCCTGTATTTTCTGCTTTTATTTCCGACTTTTAGCATTCACAGCTTTTGTCTGGGATGTGTAATTTGATGCTGCCTGCTGCAGAGTAATTAAAGTTCTGCACACTGTATCATAAGAACATAAGAAATAGGAGCAGGAGTAGGCCATCTAGCCCTTCGAGCCTGCCCCGCCATTCAATAAGATCATGGCTGATCTGTCGCTGCTCAGTTCCACTTTCCCGCCCTCTCCCCATAACCCTTAATCCCCTCGCTTATCAAAAACACATCAACCCGCGTCTTAAAAATATTTAGCGAGGTAGCCTCCACCACTTCAACGGGCAGAGAATGCCAGACATTCACCACCCTTTGAGTGAAGAAGTTCCTCCTCAACTCCGTTCTAAACCACCCCCCCTTTATCTTGAGGCTGTGCCCCCTAGTCCTACTGTCCTTTCTGAGTGGGAAGAGTCTCTCCACCTCTATCCTATCCATCCCATTCATCATCTTATATGTCTCAATGAGATCTCCCCTCATTCTTCTAAACTCTAACGAGTACAAGCCTAGTTTATTCAGCGTCTCCTCATAGCTCAATCCCCTCAACTCCAGTATCAGCCTAGTAAACCTCCTCTGCACTCCCTCCAAGGCCAAAATATCCTTACGTAAGTGCAGCGACCAAAACTGCACACAGTACTCCAGCTGCGGCCTCACCAATGCCCTATACAGCCGCAGCAAGACCTCCCTACTTTTATATTCAATCCCCCTCGCTATGAAGGCCAGCATCCCATTAGCCTTCCTGACCACCTGCTGCACCTATAGGCTGGGTTTTTGCGACTCATGCACAAGGACCCCGAGGTCCCTCTGCATCGTCGCGTGCTGCAGTTTTTCGCCCCGTAAGAAATAGTCCTTACTACCGTTATTCCTACCAAAGTGGACCACCTCACACTTGCCAACATTAAATTCCATTTGCCATTTCCTGGCCCATTCGCCCAGCCTATCTAGATCCTTCTGCAGACTCTCCACACCCTCCGCGCAATTTGCCGTTCCCCCAATCTTGGTGTCATCAGCAAATTACGACACCATACACTCGGTTCCCTCCTCCAGATCATCTATATAAATGGTAAATAGCTGAGGCCCCAGCACCGACCCCTGGGGCACTCCACTCGTCACCAACCACCAATCCGAATAGCACCCATTAACCCCCACTCTCTGCCTCCTATTTGACAGCCAATCCCCTATCCACGCTAACACCCTACCCCCAACTCCATGCTCCCTTACCTTCTGCAATAACCTCTTGTGAGGTACCTTGTCAAACGCCTTCTGAAAATCAAGAAAGACCACATCCACCTGCTCTCCTCTATCCACCACCCTAGACACATCCTCATAGAACTCCAGTAAATTTGTCAGACACGACTTCCCCTTAACGAAACCGTGCTGCGTCTGCTCTATCAAGCAATTCCCCTCAAGATGCTTTGCTATTTCCTCCTTGATGACGGATTTTAACATTTTACCTACGACAGACGTTAAACTAACCGGCCTATAATTCCCTGCCTTTTGCCTGGCACCCTTCTTAAACAACGGCGTAACATTAGCCGCTTTCCAATCTTCCGGCACTTCCCCGGAATCCAGCGACGTCTGGAAAATAACCACCAAAGCATCCACTATCACCTCCGCCATTTCTTTCAGAACCCTTGGATGCATTCCATCCGGTCCTGGGGACTTGTCCACAATCAGTCCCTCCAGTCTGTTGAGCACCACCTCTCTAGTAACAAAAATGTCACTGAGACCCTCCAGTCCTACCACCTTTCCATCACTAACACCTGGCAAATTATTCACGTCCTCCTCCGAGAAGACCGAAACAAAAAAGTTATTCAAGACCTCAGCCATTTCCCCATCCCCTACCACTAAGTCCCCCCTCTCATCCTCTAAGGGTCCAACGTTCGCCCTAGCCAGCCTCATCCTTTTTATATATTTATAAAAACTCTTGCTATTCTTTTTTATATTAAGCGCTAGCCCAGCTTCATAGTTTCTCCTACCCTTCTTTATCAACTTCTTTGTCAATCTTTGTTGACATTTAAACCTCTCCCAATCCTCTTCTCGCCCACTACTCTTAGCTACTCTAAACGCCTCCGCTTTTAATTTAACACTTTCCTTCACCTCCTTCGTTATCCACGGCTTATTACCTCTCCTCCTACGGTCCTTTTTAACCATCGGAATAAATTTCCGCTGAGCACCAAGAAAGATCTCCTTAAAGATCCGCCACTGCTCCTCAGCAGACCTACCTTCCAACGCGCTCCCCCAGTCAACATTCGCCAATTCTTCTCTCATCCTACCGTACTCCCCTCTGTTCAAACAAAGGACGCGAGTCCGGGAACCCACTTTCTCCTCCTCCATCTGCACCAGAAACTCCTCCATACAATGATCACTCTCCCCAAGAGGATCCTTCACCGCAAGGTCCCTAATTCTACCCACCTCATTACATAGCACCAGATCCAAGATAGCTCGCTCCCTCATCGGCTCCAACACACACTGTTCAAGGAAACTATCCCGGCAGCATTCCAAGAACTCTTCCTCGAGCCCACCGCGCCCAACATGGGTCGACCAATCAATATGCAGATTGAAATCTCCCATAATTACAGCCGTTCCATTCCTGCACGCCGCACTTATTTTATCATTTCAGGCAGAGAAGCAAACTCCAAAGTTCACAATGCTGCTGTGATTGTAGGGTATGACTAAAGAAGGTGAAAATCATGTGAGAATGGTGATATGGTAGATTCACAAAGTGGAGCTGTAATTAGCTTTGTGAAGCTGTTATTTGCATTATAGTTCTCCTTGCTGGTAAATTAAAATACTTTATACCTAATTAGCAAATTCGTTACATTTTGGGATACTGTCTTTTTTGGAAGCAATAATTATTATTTAAGTCCAAATGAAGGAATTAATGTCAAGATACCAACTGCATAAGAGAAACATTCAAATCCAATATCTACAGGAGGTGCAGCACACATGTTACAGTTTGGTCACACAAATGTGACCAATTTGTTTGCTGTGATGAAAGGTCATCAGACTCAAAACATTGGCTCTAATCTTTGACCACAGATGCTGTCAGACCTGCTGAGATTTTCCAGCATTTTCTGTCTTTGTGTGTGAGCTAACTAATCCTTGCTGATACGTTACACCACACCTTGAGCTTTAATTTTGTGTTGTAACCTTTGATGTGGCATCTTATCAAATGTCATTTGGAAATCAAAGTTGTGATTTTCTGCTCCCGTTAGTATTGGGCAGTTTCGGTGATGGGAATAGACGATATCATGAGAAAGCCAAAGTTGTGCTTTGCGTTGGTGTGAAAGCTTGCCGTGATTGCCCCCTCCTTGTCCGTGGCTGGCCACATGTCCCATGGCTCAATGTCGGGAACCTCATTATAATACACTTGCATCTCATTACAGGCACATATACCGGAATCATATACTCCCCATTAAAAAGTCCAGCCACATGCCGTCAGAACACTACAAATCACAACCGATTACCCACTGGTTTAACTGTGGGTAGGTTGAAAGTGAGCACAGCGCTTGTAGAGTGGCTCTGAGTATTAAGGGGCTCTGAATCAGGGGGACCAGTTTTGACTCGGGGAGACATTGTTTATGGATAAACTGACCATGCAGGCTTCATTCAGAAAGAGGCATTTTATATTGTAGCCTCCATCCTCTTCATTTTCTTCCTCACTGGAGAACTATTTCTCAGGTTTGCTTCTGCTAGGTGGTGACTGTTTCCTCAGGGCATGTAGCAATTATCACAGGTCTTAAGACTCATTCAGCTGAGCTTGGCCTGTTCTTCCAGAGTCGTCCAGGAAGAGGAAATGTTGCTTGAAGATGCTGATTGTGTACTCTATAGTGTTTCCTGTGGCAGTAGGACTCTCGTTGCAGACCTGCTGTGCACATATTTGCCTTTTGTGAACCAGAGTTGGAAGTTATGAATAGTGGATATATGTTGTCCAGGATCAAGTCTTTGACTTGGGAAAGGAGGACATAAGAACATAAGAAGTGGGAGCAGAAACAGACCAGAAGGTCCATCGAGCCTCCTCCATCAGTCAGTCCAATCATGGCTGATCATTGGCCTTAATTGTACTCTCTCACCTGAGCTCCCATATCCCTTGATTCCTTGAGACGGCAAAAATCTGTTTTTAACAAGCTTTTTAAATGATGAAACATCCTCAAAACTCTGGGGTAGAGAATTACAACGATTCATTATCTTTTGAGTGAAGAAATTCTCCTGATGGCAGTCTTAAATAATCGTCCCGTTATCCCAAGACTGTGTTCTTGCTTCTCTAGCTAAGCGAGATGACCTCTCGATGACTACTCTGTCAAGCTCCTTCAGCATCTATAGGATAGGTAATTCATGCCATGTATTTAGCCCATCAGATTAAGCAGGTTGGAGTATGGAGTTCATAAGTGGAGTTTGGGATCAAACCAATAGTACACATGACTTATTCCTGTGATCTTTCAGTTCAATGATTTAGAGCTCAGTTGTTTCATTAATTTTCCTTCGGCAGAAATAATTAATAGTTATACAACTCAAAACATAATTGCTCTCTGTCTCTTGAAAAAATACATTGTGCAAACTGCATTGAGATTTTTGGATGGAAGAATGCTTTTTGAATCCAGATATTTTGCTAGGATATTCAGTAGTCTATAAAGTGAGATTAAATAAATCTATTGATGCAATATTATTGAAAATAAATTTAACATGTGGCCATGATTTTTCAGGTTCATTGCTACAGTGCTTTGCAGATAAAATGTTACATACAATTATTAGCTTAAATTATATTCCATCATATTATTCAAACATATTATCAGTCACTAACAGCTCATGTTATATGCTGTCATGGTTTTGTAGCGGGAAGGTCGTGCCTTACTAACCTTATTGAGTTCTTTGAGAAGGTGACCAAAGAGGTGGATAGGGGTAAGGCAGTAGATGTGGTATATATGGATTTTAGTAAGGCGTTTGATAAGGTTCACCATGGTATGCTTCTGCAGAAAATGCAGATGTATGGGATTGGTGGTAATTTAGGTACTTGGATCAGGAATTGGTTAGCAGATAGGAGACAGAGGGTGGTGGTTGATGGTAATTATTCATCATGGAGTTCGGTTACGAGTGGTGTGCCTCAGGGATCTGTTTTGGGGCCACTGCTGTTCGTAATCTTTATTAATGATCTGGATGAGGGTATAGTTGGGTGGATTAGTAAGTTTGCTGATGACACCAAAGTCGGAGGTGTGGTAGATTGTGAGGAAGGGTGTCGAAGTTTGCAGGGTGACTTGGACAGGTTGCAGAGCTGGGCCGCGAGGTGGCGGATGGAGTTTAATGCGGAGAAGTGTGAGGTAATCCATTTCGGTAGGAATAACAGATGTGTTGAGTATAGGGCTAACGGGAGGACTTTGAATAGAGTGGAGGAGCAGAGGGATCTAGGTGTATGTGTACATAGATCCCTGAAAGTTGGGAATCAAGTAGATAAGGTTGTTAAGAAGGCATACGGTGTCTTGGCGTTTATTGGTAGGGGGATTGAATTTAGGAGTCGCAGCGTCATGTTGCAACTGTACACAACTCTGGTGCGGCCGCACTTGGAGTACTGTGTGCAGTTCTGGTCCCCACATTACAGGAAGGATGTGGAGGCTTTGGAGAGGGTGCAGAGGAGGTTTACCAGGATGTTGCCTGGTATGCAGGGGAGGTCCTATGAGGAGAGACTGAGGGATTTGGGGTTGTTTTCACTGGAAAGGAGGCGGCTAAGAGGGGATCTTATAGAAACATATAAGATGATTAGAGGTTTAGATAGGGTGGATGGTGATAGCCTGTTTCCTCGGATGGAGAAATCTAGCACGAGGGGGCATGGCTTTAAATTAAGGGGGGGTAGTTATAGGACGGATGTCAGGGGCAGGTTCTTTACCCAGAGGGTGGTGAGGGACTGGAATGCCCTGCCTGCTGCAGTTGTAAATGCGCCTAGTTTGGGGGCGTTTAAGAGATTGGTGGATAGGTTTATGGACGAAAAAGGAGTGGTTTAGATTAGTGGGTCAATGTTTTTTTTTTTAAAATAAGACTGGTCGGCGCAACATTGTGGGCCGAAGGGCCTGTTCCGCGCTGTAATGTTCTATGTTCTATGTTCTATGTTCTATGCAACTAATGTTGTTTGAAGGAATGTTTTATTGATAGGGCAAGTGTAACGCTTGATATAATCTTCAAATTAATTCAATTATTACTTTCTCTATCATTTAAGGTTCAAGAGAAAACAACTTGCAACCACTTTCAGCATTGACAATGTTGAAATAATATGACAAATTGTCTCTGTGATAACATATTTCATGGTAATTATTTAATGAATCTTTTAAGTGACAGGGTCAGTCAATGATTACTGATTGAATTGTATGAGGACATTATTATAGTCCCATGCATCATCTTTAATGTTGTACAATTATCCTTCCCTTTCAAAATAAATAGGTAATTTAAAAATCTAATGAACTGATTTCTTTCAATGATAACTATGTCTTTCGCAGTGAGATGCATTATATGTTTATATTTGTCTTTCTAAGTCGCAACCTATGAATACGTTCAAACCATCTTAGAAAATATTGAACAGATGTTTATACATTTCAAATAGCACGTGGGGCCCAAAATCCTTGACAATGCCACACTTGCTGATGATAGCGAGTTTAGCCCTTTAAATATGTTGAAAACCGATCCTGCTCCCAATTCAGTGAATATCCTGACTCTTATTAGCATACTTGTATGGACTCCACAAAACTGATTAGAATAAATTCAACGTATCTAATCACAAGAGTGGTTTGCAGTGTCCACTCTGCATATAGCTGTAAAGAAAGGTTTTAGGCAAAATGGTTGAAATGAAACAAAGGTCTGGTAATCCTTCAACTGCCAGAATCAAGCACGCTCTACATTTTTCAATGAGAAAATTTAACAAGCTGGAGAGACAGGCTGTTTTAATATTGCATACAGCTTACACACAGAAACAGAAACCTTGGAATTTCTGATTTGGCCCCTAAACAAGAAACAAGACAAAACCCAAACCAGTTGATAGCCACTCCATCTGTCCACTCTCAGTCATCAGTAAAATGATGGAAGGGATCATCAAAAAACTTTTAAGTGGCACTTTCTTAGCAATAACTTATTCAGTTTGGGTCCCACTAGGGTCACTCAGCTCTTGACCTCATTACAGCCTTGATTCAAACAAGGCTGAAGAAACTGAATGTCAGAGGTGGGGTGATAGTAACTGTCCTTGACAAAAAGACAGTATGTCTGGAGTCAATGGGAATCAAAAGGAAAACCTCTGTTGGGTAGAATCATATCTGTCACAAAGGAAGATGGTTGTGGTGGTTGGAGGACAATCATCTCAGTTCCAGGAATCACTGCAGGACTTCTTCAGAGAAGTGTCCTAGGCTCAACCATCGTCAGTTGCATCATCAATGACCTTCTTTCCATCATAAGGTCAAAAATGGGGATGGTTGCTGATGATTGCACAATGCTCAGTATCATTTCTCAGATATTGAAGCAGTCCACGTCAAAATGCAACAAGACCTGGACAAGACCTGACAAATGACAAAATGACAAGTAACATTCGTGCCATACAAATGCCAGACAATGTCTGTCTCCAAAAAGTTAGAATCTTGATATTCAATGCCATTACCATCGCTGAATCCCTCACTAGCAACAATCTGGTGATTACCGTTGGCCAGAAATTCAACTTGACTAGAAATATAAATATTATAGCTACAACAGCAAGTCAGAGGTTAGGAATCTAGTGTGAGTAACTCATCTTCCTACTCTCCAAAACCTGTCCACCATACTCTCAACTTATCTGGATGAATGCAACTCCAACAACCCTCAAGAAGGTTGGCATCATCCAAGACAAAGCAGCCTGTTTTATTGACACCCATTTCAAAAACATTCATTCCCTCCACCACTGACAAACAGTAGCATTAGTGTGCACCACCTACAAAATGCCCTGCAGGAACTGACCAGGGCTCCTTATACAACGCCTTCCAAATTCACAACCATTCCCATCTAGAAGGACAAAGGCAACAGACGCATAGGAGCACCATCACCTGCAGGTTCCCCTCCAAGTCACTCCGCATCCTGACTTAGAAATATATCGCCATTCCTTCACTGTTGTTCATCAAGATCTTAGCACTCCCTCTCTAACAGCACTGTGGATATACCTACACCATAGGGACTGCTGCATTTCAAAAAGACAGTTCACTATCAACTTCTCAAGGGCAATGAGGGATGGCCTAGCCAGTGATGCCCACATTCTGTAAATGAGAAAAATAACCCGTGAGTATTGTTATGATCCCTGGGGAGAGTAATAAACTATAAGAAACAAATTTACCAAACGATATCAATGGAAGAACTTAGGGATACAGACTGGGGACTGTTTCCCGGGCTGTTTTTGTTCTTTGTTCTTTGAAGAAACTGATTTCACTTTTATAACCTTAACTTTAACAACCAAACCAAAACAAATTAAATTAACTTTGAATTAATGAGCAATTGTATTCAATAGAAACTATACTTGACACCTTGAATAGCCTTTGCAACAAAAATAGATCTCACAGATTTATTGGCAGCCTCTATACCTATGGGGTATATGAAGCCACAAAGTCCTTCAAAATGTTATTTTCCTCAGGTAGAGTTCAATTACTTTTCTTCGTGCAGGATTTGGTCATCAAGTCACCTCTGACCCTTTACTGACATGGCGGCATGGTGGTGCAGTGGTTAGCACTGCTGCCTCATATCTCCAGAGACCTGGGTTTGATTCTTGGCTCGGGTCACTGTCTGTGTGGAGTCTACACATTCTCCCTGTGTCTATGTGGGTTTCCTCAGGATGCTCTGGTTTCCTCCCACACTCCAAAAATGTGCAGGTTAGGTGAATTGGCTATGCTAAATTCTCCTTTAGTGTACCCAAACAGGTGCCTGAGTGTGGCAATTAGGGGATTTTCACAGTAACTTCATTGCTGTATAAATGTAAGCTTACTTGTGTCTAATAAATAATCTTTTTATTTCATCTGAATTCAATAAGCATGGTTATCACCAAAAAGGGCAACTTATTAGCTTCTCTTACAACAGATCTGATGCTCCCAGAAGTTTTGATGCTCATGGCAGTCATGATGGTGGAGATTCCACAAAGTAACTGTAACATCAGCAGTAACTTCATTTCACCAACCCTGCTGCTAAACCCAATCGTCTTCAGGTTTCATTCCTTTCAGCTGTTCCTGAAAAACCACTCTCCTCAGCCTGTCTGCTCTGATCTCCTGCTGGAATCTGACCTCTGTGATGTCAGTGTGTCTACTATTGTATTCAATCAGCCTCTGTTTCTCTGGCAACTTGAGGTCGCAGTTTGATTTTCCAGAAATCTGACGTCGCAGCTCGAGATGCAAAGTTAAAAATCCTCTTTCCCAGAAACTTCCCTTGCAGTCAAGGACTGTCTCAGAAAATACAGACTTTGAAACCATAAATAGTGCAGACAACAACTTTCACATACTTCCACCCTTGATCTAACAAATAATGGATTTCATCACAGGATTTTGGAGATTTTTACAGTAACTTCATTGCAGTGTTAATGTAAGCCTATTGACACCAAACTTTAAACTTAAGGATATTTTGTGTATTTCTTATTGACCCTATCTCTATCTTGATTGTCCTTTTGTTATTTATGAGCCTACAAAATATTTTATTATTTATTTTTACACATCTTGATAATTTCATAACTTCTCTTTGCTTCCCAATTTTCTTTAATCATCCTTTTCTTTATTATTTAGGACCTCAGTGGATGCATTTTTCTATCATTTTAATTTTACCCCTGTCTTTATAATTCATGTAGTTTCATTTGTACCCAGTCTGCTATTGTTTTGTAGAGGGCTATATTTCTCTAGAACACTGAGGATCACCTTTTGAAATATTTCACACTGCTACTCCGGCTCTTTGTCAAGTGTTTCCCAGTTCACTTTCCCTAGTTCTATTAATTTCCTCTGCAAATATTTTATTGCCCAAATCTATTCTTTAGATTTTGTCTTGCTTCTTTATTCCTAGATCTTTACCTTAAATCATATTACGTTTTCACTGCTATTGTCTGGATTTTCTCTTGCATTCCTGTAGCTGCTCTGGTTAATTTTCCATAGTAAAAAGTCTGACAACACCAGGTTTTAGTCCAACCGATTTATTTGATAATACTCACAAGCTTTCGAGGTTTCCCTCTTCGTCAGGTGAATGGAGAGTTCTGGCCTCAGACAGAGCATATAAAGCACAGACAGTTTAGAGATTACTGATTAGAATGCGAATCCTTACACCTAACCTGCTGTTCAAGACCTGAAGTGGCTGACAATGTGAGTGGAAGGAGCACTGATCACAGGTTACAGAGATGTGTATTGTCTCCAGACAGTACAATAAGTGAGGTTTTGCAAACCCAGGCAAGTCACGGGGGTTACAGATAGTGCGACATGAACCCAAGATCCCTGTTGAGACCGTCCTCATGTGTGCGGAACTTGTCTATCAGTCTCTGTTCAGCGACTCTGCGCTGTCGTGTGTCGTGAAGGCCGCCTTGGAGAATGCTTACCCGAAGGTCAGAGGCTGAATGCCCGTGACCACTGAAGTGTTCGCCAACAGGAAGGGAACAGTCTTGCCTGGTGACTGTCGAGCGATGTTCATTCATCCATTGTCGTAGCGTCTGCATGGTCTCCCCAATGTACCATGCTTCGGGACATCCTTTCTTGCAACGTATCAGGTAGACAATGTGAGTATTATCAAATAAATCGGTTGGACTAAAACCTGGTGTTGTCAGACTTTTTACTGTGTTTACGCCAGTCCAACGCCGGCATACCCACATCATAATTTTCCATAATCAGGTTCAACAATGTTGATGGGCTTCTTAAGAAAGAGAGAATTTCTGGATGCATTGTCCATTTCCTTTTCTCCTTTCTCTAGATCTTGTCACTTTATTCAAGGGTAGTTAAATCTTCCATGTCTATTACTCTTTTTTTACTCGTTTCATTGATATACTTACATGTTCGTTCCTCTTATCCCTTCCACTCTTTAGTGATCTGTAATAAGCCTTCATCAATCTGCACTTCTTTTCTGATCTTGATCCATATGGATTCTATTTATCTTAAAGTTAGTTATATTGCTTTTCACTAGTGACTCTAGGAGTGGCACAGTGGCACAGTGGTTAGCACTGCTGCCCCACAGCACCACGAACGTGGGTTCGATTCCTAGATTGGGTCACTGTCTGTGCGGAGACTGCATATTCT
The DNA here is from genome assembly GCF_965287045.1 of Carcharhinus amblyrhynchos. NCBI lineage: Eukaryota > Metazoa > Chordata > Chondrichthyes > Carcharhiniformes > Carcharhinidae > Carcharhinus > Carcharhinus amblyrhynchos. The sequence continues at coordinate 78,464,478 of NC_137331.1, read as the reverse complement.
CCCCATGTCTGTGAAGGTTTCCTCCCAGTGCTCTGGTTTTATCTGACAGTCCAAAAGGCGCACTGGTTAGGTGCATTGGCCATGCTAGATTCTCCCTCGGTGTACCCGGACAAGTGCCAGAGTGTGGCGACTGGGGGATTTTCACTTCATTGCAGTATTAATGTAAGCTTACTCGTGACACTAATAAATAACTTAAACTTAAACACTATGCTGTCTCTAATTAGTGCAGCAACCCAACTTCTTTCCTTCCCTATCCTTTCCCAATATGTTATTTTCTACAATATTTAACTGCAGTCTTGTTCTTTTTGTAGCTGCATTACACTTATCTCCATTCCATCTGCCCTTTGCTATAGGTCTCCAATTTCTCCATTCTATTCCAGATGCTGTACATTTTGTTATTTTTTTAAAATTCATTCATGGGACATGGACGTCATTGGCTGGCCAGCATTTATTGCCCATCCCTCACTGCCCTTGAAAATATATATCGGCAATTCAAATTTTCTCATCAATTTTCTCATTAATTTTCTCCCTCAATTTATTTTAATCATCTTTTTAGATTATATTCTATAACGTATTTCTTCTGTGACCATATATCAGTCGTTATATTAGTCATTACAGGGTTATAGTTATAGGGTCTGGGTGGGATTGTGGTTGGTGCCAACTCGATTGGCTGTATGGCCTCCTTCTGCACAGTAGGGATTCTAAGATTCCATGATTCTATGACTTAAAGGTGACAATGTAAAAGAGCAAAGTACGTGGGGTAGAGGGCCAAAGCTCAGGATTTGAGAAATCAGGGTAAAAGGAAAAGTGAACAGCAATAAAGGTTTGATTTGGATTTATTCCCATAAAGCCTTTACAGATTTCCTATGTATGCAGTTTCATTATAATTGACGAGGTAAGCAATTTTCACTCTTCAGCAGCCAGACATAAGGGATTGTCCATGTCCAAGCATTTAACATAAATTTTGGCGCAGGCACCTAATGATTTTTGGTGAATTCATTTTGATCGATAAAAAATTATCAGTAGTTTGTGCTTATAGAATCATAGAAACCCTATAGTCCTGAAGGAGGCCATTTGGCCCATTGAGCCTGTACTGACAACAATCCCACCCAAGCCTTATCTCCTTAACCCCATCTACTTACCCTGCTAATCCCCAGACACTAAGGGGTAATTTAGCATGGCCAGTCTACCTGACCCATGCATCTTTTGGACTGTGGGAGGAAACTGGAGCACCTGGACGAAATCCATGCAGATGCAGGGAGAATGTGCAAACTCCACACAGACTGCTATCTGAGGCTGAAATTGAACCCGGGTCCGTGGCACAGTGAGACAGCAGTGCTAACCACTGTGCTATCGTTCTGCCCTGTGCTTGAATTTATGATAATCGCTTCTGTCCCATTGACTTCTTGTGCCTGTCCTGAAGGGAGAATTCTGCCTCCAGATGTTAAGAGTGGACTATGGCAGATTTTACAAATGTTTTATATCACCTGACCTTTCTATTCACGTATACCACAATCTTTTCAAAACTAGAATTACAATTTTTTTGGAAGCTAAGAAATCAGTTGAAGCTGTTTTATGATGTTACTTTGTCATCTTATACTTGTGAGTACATTATTAACCTAAAAATCATGATTACAGATATTAGGTTGGATTCTCTGGACTTACCCAAATGTGGGATTCTCTCGCCTCATTACAGCAAATGGAGATTTGGCTGAGCATCAGATTCTCCATTCTCATCTGCAGGTATATGAACACAGTAAAAAGTCTCACAACACCAGGTTAAAGTCCAACCAGTTTATTTGATAATAAACCCACAAGCTTTTGGAAACACTCTTCCTTCGTCAGGTGTTGGAAGGTTCTGATCAGAGAAGGGCATATAAAGGCACACACAGTTCACAGAATACTGATTAGAATGCGAGTCTTTACAGCTAACCTGCCATTCAAGTCTTAAAGATGCAGACAACGTGAGTGGAGAGAGCATTTGGCATAGGTTAAAATGATGCGTATTGTCTCCAAACAGGACGGTGAGATGTTGCAATTTCAGGCGAGTCATGGGGGTTACAGATAATGTGACATGAACCCAAGATCCTGGTTGAGGCCATTCTCATGTGTGCAGAACTTGGCTATCAGTCTCTGCTCAGCGATTCTGCGCTGTCGTGAGTCGTAAAGGCCTTGGAGAACATTTACCCGAAGATCAGAGGCCGAATGCCCGTGACCGCTGAAGCGTTCGCCAAAAGGAAGAGAACAGCGGTCATGGGCATTCAGCCTCTGATCTTTGGGTAAGCATTCTCCAAGGCGGCCTTCACGACACACATCAGCGCAGAGTCACTGAGCAGAGACTGATAGCCAAGTTCTGCACACATGAGGACGGTGTCAACTGGGATCTTGGGTTCATGTCACATTATCTGTAACCCCCATGATTTGCCTGAAATTGCAACATCTCACTTACTGTCCTGTCTAGAGACAATACACATCTCTTTAATCTATGCCAAATGCTCTCTCGACTCACATTGTCTGCATCTTTAAGACTTGAATAGCAGATTAGCTGTAAAGACTTGCAATCTAATCAGTGTTCTGTAAACTGTATGTGCCTTTATATGCCCTTTGCTGATCAGAACCTTCCACACACCTGACGAAGGAAAAGTGTTTCCGAAAGCTTGTGGGTTTATTATCAAATAAACTGGTTGCACTTTAACCTGGTGTTGTGAGACTTTTTACTGTGTTTACCCCAGTCCAATGCCAGCATCTCCACATCAGATATATGAATGGCCAGAGAAGGGCAGATAAATGCATGAGGTAATCATGAGATATTTCTTTCCTTGCACAGCGGCGATCCAAGTTTGGCCAATAATACTGGCAAATGCTTTTCAGGCTAGTGTTTTTGTGTGCTGCGGTTACTTGAGTTCTGATTATCCAACTGACAGTTTGTGATCAACATTTTGTTCTTAAATGTAGCTTCTATACTCAGCCGGAAGGAAGTTAAAAAAAAATCAAGAAAAAGGTGAAGAAACACACTGTGCAAGCAGATAAAACAAGTGAAAGAGAATGAATCGTGAGGACTGATTGTATATGTGAACTGAAAGAGCTGATTGATCGTTTTTCCATTAAAAGGTTGCAATCCTGAATCCATGTGTGAACCATATTTCCTCCACTGCTAGTGTCTAATATGGTGACATTCACTTTTTATTTTCAACACCAAGAGCTGCAGGACCACAAGGGACCTGTGAAATTTACAGAGTTGAGAATAACATGAAGCAAGATTAATTATCTTGAACTCATTTATAGTTTGTGAACTTGTAGAATCACAATGGGATCATTGTAAAACATGTGCAGGGGCCTGCCTGCAGAGTTGGTTGACTCTTGTGGTGCTGCTGGGGTTTGATGTCATCTTAAAACACCAGCTGAAGAGGAGGGGGAGCGATAAGGAATATAGTGGTATTAGGGGACGGTATAGTCAGGGAGATCAATGCTGTTCTCTGCAGCAAAGAGCGAGAGTCCAGACGGCTGGGTTGTGTACTTGGTGCCAGGGTTCAGGACATTTGCTCAGAGCTGGAGAGGAACTTACAGTGGGAGGGGTAAGGTTCACAATGGGTATTGGGACATTCACAGTTATGGCTTCAGATAGGGTTGGAACTTCTAAAAACATGACTATTGGATCCAGGGTTACTGGGGGAGGCTGGAAAATAATGGGAGCAATCTCTACTTGTACACCACGTAGCAGAAAGCAGAGAGATGAGGAAGATCTCTTTGAGAAGGTTCCATTGGAGCCATTGCATTTGTAGCATAATAACAAGAGGCAGCAGGAGTCATGGGCTTCACAATACTGTCTGCGTGGAGTTTGCACTTTCTCCCTGTGTTTTCTTCCATAATGCAAAGATGTGCCAGTTAGATGGATTGGCCATGCTAAATTGTCCATTACTGTTTCAAGTTGTGTAGGTGAGGGGGTAAATATGTGGGGTTATGGGGCTAGGGTAGGGCAGCTGGGCCTGGATAAGATGCTCTGTCAGAGAGTCAGTGCAGTATTGAAGGACCAAGTGGCCTCCCTTTGCGCTGTAGGGATTCTTTGATTCTAATATAGTCATTCCATTTCAACATTAACAAAGAGGAATGTAAGAAATGGGAGTACAAGCAACTGTTAAGGAGGTGGTGCGTATATGCTAGATCATCAATGAAAGCATCTAATGGGCTTTCTCCAATTGACATGGATAACTTGGGCATCCAGTTATAACTCATGGGCAAATTAAATGCATTCAATATATCAGATCATGTGTTGATGTTTTGTCTCTTTTACTCTGCAGGTGTGTCGGTCCACCTTGTTGTCTAACGAGGGGCATGCACATGGTGGGTCGTGCGTGGGCGGCTCTTGGATGTTTCGAGAGTGGCCTAGTACTTCACGTCGTTGTGTGTGCTTAAAACTGGACCAGCAGATGGGCACCACAACAGTCTATCACTGCTAGCTGTGCAGATACATGGATTTGGGCCAGTGTCTGTGGGAGTTTGCGCATTCTCCCTGTAGTTGCGTGGGTTTCCTCCGGGTGCTCCGGTTTCCCCCCACACCCCAAAGATGTGCTTTTAGGCTGATTGGTGTAACAAATTGTCCCTAAATTATTCTCCCCTGAATCTGGTTTCCAATGGGGGTACCATACACATACACACGGGTCAAGGTAGGTGTAGGAAAAATGCTTTGTTAAGATGGCGGCGCGGGCTCGTTGGGCCGAAGGGCCTGTTTCCCGTGCTATGTTGTTCTTTGTTCTGAGATTGGAAGAGTGAGTGTGTTTTTAAGGTCTCCAAGTTTTTTCCAGCCTCTGTGGGATTGAGATGGTAAGTGTCAGAGTTGGCATCTTGTTCACCTTGCTCTATGAGTTTGAGTCACAGCTACAAGACTGTGTCAGTGATAAGATTAACATTAAAGATTCAGCTAGAAGCCATCACAGTTGTTTGTGAGTGGGACTTGGCCATCATTCCCTGTGATTCATTATTCTGTTAAATCTCCCATTCCACAGAGAGAGGGGAGCAAACTTGAATGGAGACTGGGCATAATGCTGCCTTCTTGATGGTTCTCAAGGAATGGGGGAGGGAAAAGGTCTCGTGCCACTGAGCATACCTTCAGGAGAGGGCATGGTTGAGGTTCAGGATCCAGGGAAGCCTCAGCAAGAACTGGAGAATGAGATGGTTAAACCGTACCACAGAGGCGATTTGCCTATCTGACGGTATATAAACAAAGGCTCTCCTATCTGTAGATGAGTGAGAGACAATGCCGTGCATGTCTAGGCTTGTCCAGAGATCTGTTGGATCATGTCTGCCAGAATCTGCAGGAGGATCTAAAGTCCTGTGGACTGGGAGAACTTACCCTACCTGTGACCCTGAAGGTCAATGTTGTGCTCAAGTTATTTGCCTGTTCCAGGAATCCACAGGGGATGTGCGTGGTATCACGCAACACATGGATGCATCAGGCAGGTGACAGATGTCTTTCACAGTAAGGATCAACATTATGTGAGGCTCACACTTGATGAAGGTGCCCAGGCTGCTAGATTTAATAGTTCTACAACTATCCCAGGCTTTCCAAGAACGTAGGGTGTGAATTTATCATTCTGTTAAAGCTTACAACAACTTGTCACTTGCCTGTTCCTGACAATTAAAGCCCTTTGAAGTTGTAACATCTTTTTTCAAAAAAACACGTTGATGTGGTAGGTGAAAAAAAGAAGGGGAAACCATCCCTATCATCTCTCCCTTGTCCAGAACAAGATGGCCAGGCAGTGGGCAGAGGAGCACTGGAGAAGAATATCACCATGGAATGGGTTTGTGGATGTCTCTGAGAGTTAATAAAGTTGTCACAGCGATGAAGCCAGTCAGTGACAGGATAATAATGATGACAGTAGATGCTAACATCTAACAAGTTCATCTCTCAATAATTGAGACAGATGGTGACACAGTCTTGGCTGTGTGTCGGAAGATCCAAGAGGTTATTTCCGCATATACAGAGAGAACATCTGGTAGTTATTGAAGATGTTAATGCAAAATTGAGAGCAATGCACAGCTTAGAGCTTGAGGCGAGTATGGACTTGTCATAACTAAGGAAAGGTGGTCAATGCTCAGACAACAAGTTGCTCGACCTGAATACAGGCTTCCATCAGAGAAATAGTCAGTGATTATACATGAACCTTTCCTGATAAATGTTACAAGAGCCAAACTGAATAGTCAGTAAAAGAAATAGAAGAGAAGGATTAGATTCCAGAGCTTAGGAATTGCCTGGAAAAATGTGAAGTTAAGAGAGAATCCTAACTTTCATTCATTTTTACACATAATACCACGTAATATCAACAATGTCCATCATGATACTTGATGGGAGGCATTTATAGACAGTGGTGAATCCAAATATCTTGTGTGGCAAATGTAAGAACAGTCCAGAAATGCTTCAGGAGTCATTGGAGTTGGTGGTGCTCATACAAACCAATTCCAATTTGAGAGGGAGTCAGGCAGGGGTGTTTCTGACACTCGTGATATTTAATAACGTAGGAGACAAGATAACAAGAATGGTACCACAACAAGTTGCCGCAACATCATTTAAGGATGTAGCATATGGAATCTCATGCGTGCAGAGGAACCCATACTCATAACCAGTTTAGATAAGATCTAGAAACAACAGCAGATCTATTCAAAGACACATCCTGTTAACTGAACTTAAATGAGCCAAGTAAGATCCTTGACTGCATCAGGCACCAAACTGTCATGCAGAGATTGTGGAGGTGAAACAAAGGCCATTTACTTTCATTAGGTCGGTAATGCTTTTTATCTTGGACCCATTTATTCAGGTCCCAAAGATTTACACAATCCTTTCTGATTTTGGGACAGGAAATCAGCAATGAAGGATTTTGAATACCTGGATCTGCCGTCCCTTGCTATAACATGTCAAAATGCTTCCTTTGGTTTGTTATCTGTTGCTCAAGTTTTGGGAATGCAAGTAGCTGCAGTTAAATGCTTGGAAAAATATTTCAGCAGGAAAACCTTCCCAGATATTTCTATTCTCCTGTCTGTCATCAGTTGCAACTGGCAGCACTTTTTCACCTGTTTCAAGATAAGGTGTGCAACACGATAATCTTGTAACAAAGCTTCATGTGTCTGAATGTTTGATGTATCCTCAATCCATCATCAGTTATCCGAGTGACTGCTTGGGTCTCATCACTGTATTTGCTTTCACCTGTGACTGTGGAAACAAGGTCATGAGTCCAAGGTTATCCTTGGTTGCCTAGCAGCCATTTATTTCAGTTTGCCTTCCCCTTCTTCTAACGCAGCGAAATGATCTAAAATAACTGAATTATGACTGGTGGTTAGGAAATCAAAGCTGACTTACATTACTTTGTGCCTTCTTGTCCTGCTGCTGGTTTTCCATGAGGAAATTGATGAGTGAGTCTGCCCTCATAAACAATGCATCAGTAACTTGCTCCACACATCACTGCACTGCAGATTGATTGATATTGCAGATTTCCCCAGATGCCACTTGGACAGATTCACTGATGACACTCACTGCCACAGGCACTGCCATCCTTGTAAATGATGTTTTCTGCAGGGCAGATGCCAACATATAGGATAAATAGTCCCCTAGTCAAATGGAGCTTGTGAATACAAATGTTCTCTGACATAAGTGTGCCTGGATCTTGGAAACAAATGCGTGGGTGAGCAAGAGTGCAAGCAATCGGCATATGCTGCAAAGGAACATGCCAGATAGCCCATCTTTGATACTATCCTTCTCCTTCTAAAAAAACACAAAGAAAACGTATCCACATATGGCTGCACAATTAAAATTGTGCTGTGACTTTTCATGCTACAGGAATGAGATCTGGATCTCCTGAAATTTTCCAATGTCCCGTATGTGAATAGGACCGGTTCCTAATACTGATTGAGTTAAGTGCTGGGAATGTGAAGGGCAGCAAGGAAATCAGGGTCCAAAAACTAAAAATTAAGGCGCAGTGGTTAGCACTGCTGCATCACACCGCCAGGGACCCGGGTTCGATTTCCGGCTTGAGTTACTGTCTGTGCAGAGTCTGCACGTTCTCCCTGTGTCTGCATGGGTTTCCTCCGGGTACTCCAGTTTCCTCCCACATTCTGAAAGATGTGCTGGTTAGATTCTCCCTCAGTGTACCCGAACAGGTGATGGAGTGTGGCGACTAGGAGATTTTCACAGTAATTTTATGTTAATGTAATCTTACTTGTGACACTGATAAAATTAAACGTAAACTCGAGGATACATCTGTATCCAATATTTTATCTGAACATTTTTGGCCTGCTTCTTCCTGGAGCACAGAGAGACTGCAAGTGTTTAGGGGGGGAGAGCACTGAGATGCACACTGGTGGAAGTCTTGAGCAGAACGATTAAAAAATCAATGGTAACAGGTGGAGGAGCACATCAATGCAATATTTACTGTTTGTCGGTTGCAGATCCAACACCTTGCAAAAGCTCACCAAAGACAATTTCTGCTGTTGTTATCCCTTTATACTGACATGAACCAACCAGCTGCATCCTCATACAGAAGGTTACATCTTTTATCAAGAACGAAAGGGAGAACTTGCATCTACAGACTATCATTCATACCCTTAGATCACTTTAAAGCCAATTACCAATAACTGTTTGTGTTGTAATGTAGGCAAACATACAGCCAAATTATACGCAGCAAAGTCCCACAAACAGCAGATGTGCCAGGAGTTCCGCCCACCACAAAGATCAGTTGTTGCCAGAGTTTAAGTTGTCAGGAAAAGGGGTCATCCTGGAGTAGGCCTTCAATGATGTGAAGGGCACATCTGAGGTATACTGAAGACCCTAATATATTAGCTGAGTTAGGGGGCCAGACTTTGGCCTTTCAGGAGGGAAGGCCACTGGGGATGAAGAAGATCAACAGATAGGTGAGTTGGAAGGGTGGCATGAAATGAATGGTTGTTATGGCTGGTGATCAACAGGGAAGCTGGCTATTGGCTTGCAAATTTCTATGGTATTTTAATGTATTCATAGAATCATAGAATCCCTACATTGTAGAAGAAGTGAATTCAGTCCATCGAGTCAGCACCAACTATAATCCGAACCAGCCCCTATCCCCATAGCTCCACATACTTACCTTGCTTGTCCCCTGACACTAAGGGACAATTTACCACAGCCAATCCATTCAATCTGCACATCTTTGGACTGTGGAAGGAAACCAGAGACTCAAAGGAAACCCACACAGACACGAGGAGAATGTGCAAACTCCACACAGAGAGTGACCTGAGCCGGGAATCGAACCCGGGTCCTTGGCACTGTGAGCCAGCAGTGCTAACCACTGTGCCACCCTATTGTATTTCATTTTTCAAAATTTTCAACAAATTTGAAAATTAAGAATGGAACTCCTATATTCAAGAAAGGAGGAACCCAAAAGGCAGGAAACTATAGGCCTGTTAGCCTAAGATCCGTTATAATTGAAATGCTAGAATCTATTATTACGGAAGTCATAGAAGGACGCTTAGAAAATTTCAATGCAATCAAACCTTCAATATGTTTTTGTGAAAGGGAAATCGACTAATTTATTAGAGTTCTTTGAGGAAGCCTGGGCTTCTGGTAGATGCAGGGGAACCTGAAGGTTTGGGAAGCTTGGATCATCAAGAGGCAGTTGACAAGGTACCATATCAAAATTATCGCGGAAAATAAAACTTCATGGTGTAGAAGCTAACATATTAGCACGAATAGAAGATTGTCTAGCTAACATAAAACAGAGATAGAAAATAGGCTTAATTTTCTGGTTGGCAGGATGCAATGAGTGTGCCATAGGGTTCAGTGCTGGGGCCTCAGCCTTTTACAATTTGCCTAAATTACTTGGATGAAGGGACTAAAATGGTTGCTAAATTTGCTGATGAGACAAAGTTAGGTAGGAAAGTAAATTGTGAAGAGGACATAAAGAGGCTGCAAAGGGACATAGGTTAAGTGAGGGAGCAAGATCTGGCAAATGGAGTACAATGTGGGCAAATGTGAAATTTTCATTTTGGCAGAAAGAATAAAATAAAGCTTATGATCTAAATAGTGTGAGATTGCAGAGGTCAGAGATTCAGATGGATCTGAGTGTCCTGAGGCAGGAACTGCAAATGGTCAGTACACAGGTACAGCAAGTAATTAGAAATGCTAATAGAATGTTATTGTGTATTGTGAGGGGAATTGATAACAAAAGTAGGAAGGTTGCGCTTCAGTTGTACAAGACATTGGTGAGACCACGTCTGGAATATTGTGTACAGTATTGGTTTCCTTATTTAAGGAAAGAAGTAAATGCATGAGAAACAGTTCAGAAAAGGTTTATTAGATTATTACCCGGAAGAGCGGCTTGCTTGTGAAGAAAAGTTGGACAGTTTAGGCTTGTATGGAGGGTAGATGATGGTCTAGTGGTATTGTTGCAAGACTATTAATCCAGAAACTCAACTAATGTTCTGGGGACCCAGCTTGAATCTTACTATAGCAGATGATGGAATTTGAATTCAATAAAAATTATCTGGAATTAAGAATCTACTGATGACCATGAAACCATTGTCAATTGTCAGAAAAACCCATCTGGTTCACTAATGTCCTTTGGGGAAGGAAATCAGCTGTCCTTACCTGGTCTGGTCTACATGTGACTCCACAGCCACAGCAATGTGATTGACTTCCAACTGCCTTCCAAGGGCAACTAGGAATAGACAATAAATGCTGACAAGTTAGCAAGGCCATTGCCCATAAATGAATTAAAAAAAAATGCTGAAGTATAGAAGAACGAGAGGCAACTTAATCGACTGTTTTAAGGCCTATTGGAGCTTGTGTGGGTGAATGTGGAGAAGGTTTTTCCTATTGTAGGAGAATCTATAACGAGGGCTCATTCTTTAAAAATGAAGGATTGCTCATTTAGGACAGAGACGAGGAGAACTTTTTTCTCTCAGAAAAAGTGGCTGGTGCTAAATTTACTGAACGTGGCTTTGAACAGGTTTTTCTTTCCAGCTTGTAACAATGAGCACAGATCCCAAAGTCAAGAAAAAAAATCTGGGTCTAGTTATTTGGCAGTGCCCCCTTATCGCATTTGATCCCACCTTCTTTAGAAACAATGTGAGGAAATTGGAAGGGATTTGAAATTAACATGTTTTTAAAGAACCATGTTATTCTTAATTTATAGACAAGCCAAAAGCTGTGATGGAAGAGAGCAAGCTATAATTTTGAATGGGTGCCATCAAGTTCTAAGTACACAATATTCATTATTGCTGACAATCTGTCCATTATTGGCACAGATCAAAGGGGTTCCTTAGCCTGGGCATATGGTCTCTGTCAGCCTTCATTAAGTGGGCAGTAGGATCTGAAACTCACAATTGTTAACATTGACTGAGGCAGCTCTGAATGCCAATCACTCCATATTTACCTAAATGGGGAAATACAGCAGTGGTCCAGGAATTCTTGGTTGTAATAACCTCAATGTTGGTTCACTTGTACAGGGTGCACTTTCCTACCCTGATGTGAACCTCGATTCAAGGAATCCGATTTGGATATAGTTTGGTGCCCAATTGCCTCTGTATAGACTGCCAAAAGGCTGTGATCATGCTGGAGGTGAAGGAACACTTGTTATTTGGATAATCATACTTGATCTGGACTGACCACCCAATGTTTTTGATGATTCAGATCAATAGTAATGTTGTCAAATATGATAGTGTAGGATTGTTTGAAATATACTACGCCCATGGGTTGCTCAAATTCAAAACTCAGCTAAATAACCTTACTGATTTTTAAACAGTCATTGTTCCTTTAGTATAGCACAGAACAATTAACTTAATTTTTGAAAAATCACTGTACAAAGTACTGCAATTTAACAGTAAACTGTCAACTAATGGAATGCCTGTTTCAGACACTGGACACATTAATATCTGTGCTTTTTTCACACCAACAGAATTACAACCAATTTGTAATCTAGGTTATAAAAAAGCAGCAAGGACTGGTTATGAGCAATGCTGCCAGAATTGTATTGGAAAACCGGTAATACATCACAGGGCTGGAGACTCCAACTGCAACACAACTTGAAATAAGCTAACACTCTCTCTGCTCAGATGAAATTTAGATGGTGTGCACACAATGACTATACAAAACCACTTCTTGTGGGTTTTTTAACCATGTTCCAAACAAGACAGAACCCCTAATGCTATTTGATCTCATATATGTGATCGATACGGTACCTCCATCTTTATTTCTAGCTATTCAACTAACATAGAATCATAGAATCTACAATGCAGGAGGCCATTTTGGCCCATCGAGCCTGCAACGACAACAATCCCAACTAGGTCCTATCCCCATAACCCCGCATATTCAATGTGCTAATCTCCCTGGCACTAAGGGGAAATTTAGCTTGGCCAATCAACCTAACCTGCACATCTTTGGACTGTGGGATGAAACCGGAACACCCGGAGAAAACCCATGCAAACATGGGGAGAATGTGCAAACTCCAACGGACAATGACCTGAGCTGTAATTGAACCTGGGTCCCTGGTGCTGTGAAGCAACAGTGCTAACCCAGTGCCATTGTGCAGCCCTGTGGTCTATTACCTGTATGAGCCCATCTGGCCCTTTACCCAGTGGACAGCGGGTACTTGCAAGGAACCATATGGGACATGCTGTGCTCACTCTCTCACTGTGACTTCTCTGTGCTTCAAAAAAGCACGTTTTTGGGATGTGGGAGGAAACCGGAGCACCCAGAGAAAACCCACACAAACACGGGGAGAATGAGCAAACTCCCACAGACATTGATCCAAGCCGGAGATCCGACCTGGGTCCCTGTAACTGCACAGCAGACAGTGATAGTCACTGAGCTGTAGTGTTGCCCGTCAATTGGTCCAGTTTAAGTGTACACTAATGGACGTGAAACACTAGGCAACTCTCGGATCAACATCCAGGAGCAACCCTCGCATGACCCGCAGCATGTATGCCCCTTGTTGGCCAACAAGGCGGACCGAATCACCTGTGGATGTAAAAAAGAGACATCATTAAACATCAATAGACATACAACAGGCTATACAGACATTAATGGAAGATCCCCAATAGCTCCAATGTAAGTGACAAAGTGAGCCTTAAAATTTGTTGGACTGCCAATAGGAATCTATTAATTCCCAGGAACATCCTGAGGCCCTTGATCTTCAAGTAGAACATTCTTTTGTATCCCTCCATCTCCAGTCTGCTCATGTGCCTATCCAGGAAAATCTTAAACAACCCTAGCGTGTCTGCCTCCACCACCTTACTTGGCAGTGCATTCCAGGCCCCCCAACCCTCTGTGTAAAAAACATCCCTCTAACATCTGAGTTATACCTCACCCATCTCACCTTGAGCCTGTGACCTCTTGTGATTTTCACATCCAACCTGGGAAAAAACTTCCCACTGTTCACTCTATCTAGACCCTTCATAATCTTATACACCTCTATTAGGTCTCTCCTCATTCACCGTCTTTCCAGGGAGGACAACCCCAGTTTGCCTAATCTCTCCTATTTCTTCTCCCGGCCTGGCTGCAGTGCATCCTTGTTCCCTGGCTCATCACGTGCTGATTTGAATTCCATAGAATCATAGTATTCACATGGTGCAGAAAGAGACCATCCAACTCTCTGCACCAACTCTCCGAAGGAGCACCCCCGCAGGGTCTCCCCTCTGCCCTATTCCCATAACCCTGCATGGTCAATTATACCTTCAGGTTCATCTGCAGTGGAGACTTCAGTGTCCCCAGGTTTTAAACACAGCTTGTGGATCCTCAAGAGCAGCATGCAAAATGTTTTGGAAACCTTGGGCTTAGGTAGTTGTGATTTGGTTTGATTCCTGAAGAATCATCTGGACAGGGCCTCTTTGTAGTCTCTCCCAGTGCAGAATACTGAACTTGCTGAGGGAGATCCCTGCAGGTGAGGAATGGCAGGAGATGGCATGTTCAAGTGAGTCATGTTTCAGGGTACTTCTCCATTCATGCCATTCAGCCAGTCCACTCGAATGACCTAAGAAGAACCAATAAGTGAACAGGACCTGAGATGCCAACTCATCTTTGTTTCAGTAGGAAGTTAGGTTTATCGCACACATCATTAGAAATACCTGCAAATCCATTTTATGACTGCCCCGAATACCCGCTTCCTCTTGTTTATTTGGTCTGCTGAGGCCCCATGTGACAATGATGGTAGGAGATCTCTGTGTACGAATAAAGTCTGAGGTTCAAATGAAGGAGTCATTAAATGAGGAACTCACATGGCTTCATGCATTTTTGTGTCAGTTTCTGTTTAAATGCTATAGCATTACAGTTTGTTGAAGTTAATTAAGAACATTAAAAAATACTTCATTAGCAAATCACTGAAGAGCTTCAATTTATCCTCCTCAGCTGGCAAAACTTTGTGTGGGAGTCACTCTGAAATGTGTCTTTTTTTTACAGTTCAAATGAAAATGCATCAATGTTCTGTGTTAGAGCCAATTGGCTTCATAAGATCAGTGTGAACCACAATTAACCTTTCAGATCGGTGCTATTCACCAGGTAAAAAGTGAGGCCCAATTGGAATGTTGGAAAATTTTAATTGGGCCATAAGTAGAATTTAAAAAAGCTCAGACTGATTGGAGGTTTAGTGTTCAATTAGTAGCATTCCTGCCTCAGTGACAAAAGCTCTGTGTTCAAGTCCCACTGCAGGACTTGATGACCAAGGAAGGTGCGTTCATCATGTGATCAATCTGCAAATCCATCCAACAGATGACAACTGCAGATGGTAAGAACGGGAGGGATTCCTGTTTAGCTATTGATTGAAAGAAAATTGGAGGCTCTACCATCACTACTCTTAGCTCTGGACTGCAACAGCAGCTTGGATTCCTTGGAAGACCGGTTGACTCAGTTGGCTGGATAGCTGTGTGGTGCCAACAGCGTGGCGTTCAATTCGCAATCTCACTGGGATGGATTCAGGACCACCCTCCTTGCCATGGTGGAGGAACTGCAGGTTGGCCCTGCCATTCACTGACTGTCCCACTCACTGTCAAACTCTATTTGTTTCTTCTGCCCCTACTCCCTCTCTCTTGCTGCCTCACTCTCCTGAACAGCTCAAGAGCAGCTTCTTCCCTGCTGCCATCAGACTTTTGAATGGACCTACCTTGTGTTAAAGTTGACCTTTCTCTACACCCTAGCTATGACTGTAACGCTACATTCTGCACCCTCTCCTTTCCTTCACTATAAATGTTTTGCTTTGTCTGTATAGCATGCAAGAAACAATGCCTTTCACTGTATACTAATACATGTAATAAATCAAATCAAATCAATACTTTCAGTCAGAGAACTGAAAAAAGAATTAATAAATTCATTGCACCAAAAAAGTATCTTTCTGAAACACAAAACATGGTTATAAAAGATAGACATATTAGTAACTGTATACAGTACACCATGTGCAGAACTATTAATGTGCTTCATAACTTACTCTTTCTAGTTACCTTATGATCGCCACATAATTGCTCCCTGACACTGCTGCTCACCAACCTGTTCCATCGCTACCTCCATTGCTTCCCAAACTTCCCACTCATGACCCTCCTTCACTGACTCTCCCATTCTCTGACCCTCCTCTCACTGACCCTCCCATTCACTGTCTCTATTCTGCCTGAACCTCCCGTTCGCGGACCTGCCTGATCACCACCCCTACTGTTCCCCCAACCCTCCTACTCGCCACTCCTTTTGCTCTCTGACTGTCCCGTTAATTGACTCCATTCTCCATGACCCTCTCAATCATTCACCCTTACCTCCCTGACCCTCCTGTTCACTGATCCTATTCTCCCTGACTCTCCTGTTCACTCATCCTCCTCTTATTGACCCTCCCGGTCTCCACCTCTACAGCTTCCTGACTCTCCTATTCACTGTCATCCTCCATTTGCTACTTCCATCCCCTGCTCCCTCTTTCTTGCCGCTTCACTCCCCTGAACCTGTGCTGTGAGCGAGGCTTGGAAGAGGACAGTGAAAGGGAGGATGCGAGCAAGTGAATAAGAGGGTCGGGGAGGAAGGTGGCAAGTGGAAGAGGTAGTGAGGGAGAGGACTGGTGAGATACAGGAAGGTGGCATGCGGGAGGACAGTGACGAGTAAGGGAACTGTGGTGAAGGAGAGGAAGATGGTGAGCAAGAGTGTTGTGGTGAGCTGGAGGATAGCAAGTGGGGGAGAAACGATGATTAGGAGGATGGCAACTAGTGGGTGAGGCTGGTGATTGGAGGGGTGGGGTTGAGTAGCCTGGTGTTTGGTGGGGGAGGAGAGTGTTGGTTGGTGATCATGAAAGGCAGTGAGCAGGAGGGTTGGCAAGTGCGAGGATTGATGAGCAGGTGGGTTGGCGCGTGGGTAGGTTGGCGACTGGGTGGTTGGTAAGTGTGAGGGTTGGTGAGCCGAAGAGTCAGCGAGCAGGAGAGTTGGTGAGTGAGCTGTTGGAAAGACATGTGAGGCCCGTGGTCACAAAGGGAATACGAATGTTTCTGATGCTCAATAGCATCATTTATTGAATAAAATTTGGCATTTGCTCGTCAGTATTCACAGCAATCCACCAACAAATTTGTTATTCGTGATTAACTATGATTGATTTGGAAGATTCTACATCTCATTTTTCACCTAGACAAAGACATATTGACTGATTAATGTAAACTAATGATATTAAAATAAAATAGTGTCTCCAATTAATCTGACGTAAGGAGAGTAAATACTGCCTGTTTTCTTGGAATTTTACTGGAACATTATCAACGCTATCTTCTGGTTTAAAGAGTGAACCTAAAATTTGTGAAACATGTGATAAATCTAATTATGATAATTCAGAACTGTTGTATTCACAATGCAAATCTACCAATTGTATATATACATCTTCTGTGTCTGGAACCCCAGTCATCAGACTCGATATTTGAATCTTCATATGCAGGACTGCATATTGGAATTTGAGTGGGCAGAGCAATGGACTGCACCTTGGCACTGCCTCCTTCCCCCCCCACGTATCCTAGCACTGCTTAATGGGCATAGGACAGTGCCGAGGGGGTGGAATAGAGGGAAGTGTCTACTGGGGGGCAGGGCCGCCTGGAGGGCAATTGATGGTGGTCGGGGAACCTCCCGCACACTAAGAAATGGGATTGATTTGAAAGGGAGGAGGGACAATCAAGGTTGGCCATGTGAGGGTCAGGGCCGGTCATGGTGAGAGGTTAGGGCTGGCCATGGGATGGGTATTGGAGTTGACCATGGGGGAGCTGGTGATTGGGAATGGCCAGGCGGGGTCAGTTAGGCCAGTGGTGGGGAGGGTGGTGGGGTGGGGGGGGGGGGGGGAGGGTGGCAGCGGGGGGGGGATGGGATTGGGTAGGCAGGTGATTGGGAGGGGCAGGGTTTGGGTAGCCTGGTGATTGGTGGGGGAGGGGGCATTGGGTAGGCCAGTGATCTGGAGGCTGGCGATGAGTGGGGGCGATGCCCATGCACCCATTGTCTCCCCTGGCAGATTGCTACATGTGCAATGGCTCACTCAGTGCTAGGCTGCCGGCCCCTCAGGCAGAATGAGGTTCCACCTCCCAATTTCTGGCATGAATCTCCAGCCCGCCCATTTCTCTGTGTGAATCTGTGAAGCAGAGTGCTGGAGATTTGGTAAACTAAGTATGCCCAAATGTGGGCTGAAAATTCTCCCATTTTCCTGCCCATTGGGCACTTAGTTTCTTTTTGGGTGAATTGGGTCATTACTTTTTTTTTAATTCATTCACAGGGATGTGTCTTTGCTGGCTAGGCCATCATTTATTACCCATTCTTAATTGCCCTAGAAAAACTGGTGACAAGCTTCTTTCTTGAACTGCTACAATTCCTGAGATGTAAGTATATCCACAGTGCTATTAGGGAGGGAGTTCCAGGGCCTTGACCCAATGACAGTGAAGGAACGGTGATATAATTCTAAGTTAGGATGGTGAGTGACTTGGAGGGGACCTCCTGGTGGCGGTGTTCCCAGGTATCTGCTGCTCTTGCCCTAGATGGTAGAGGTTGTGGTTGTGGAGAATTCCGGCCATAGAAACTGTCAATGGATAGATGGTGCCTATGTCCTCCCTCACATGATGAAGTATAGCAAACTACATGATGTTGCAAATATCTCCAGCTTGAAAGGAGCCAGATACATAAATGTTCACTATGATGGGCTTTGTAACTTGCCACAGTGACTTAGCAGGCAATAGATTTCAATGGGTTCTCAGTGAAACACAAACACAGTTCATAGCTGAGATTCAGATAGGAGAATTGGTTCCTGAGTATCTTGATGGATATGACCTTCTGCTCAGCATCCTTTCCCCTTCCTACCTCTCTCTTGCTCTCTATGGCCCCTATTTATTCTCCAAATCAGGTGGTATTCCAAAGGGAATAGCTACTTATGTGCACCCATGTCTGGGAATAACTGCCTTGAAGTCACCTTTAACTCCTTGAGTTCCTACTACACCATTCTTGGGAATTTGGCAATTTTAAACACCGACAGAAAGAGCTAATAATTTATTACTGGAATTTTTACCCTCTGACATTTCCAATTTGAAATGACATACAAATGACTTTGATATTGGAGTAGTGAATAAAATTTTAAAATTGATCAATCATACCAAACCCTAAGAAATAACAAACAGTGAAGATGGTACTAATTGGCTGCAATGGGAGATAGATAGGCTGGCAGAACAGGCAAACAATGGCACATGAAATTTAATAGAGAAGTGCATGTTGATGCATTGTAGCAGAGATGATAGCAAGGATAGAGAAATCTGGGGCGGGGGGGGGATGCTCATGCAAGGATCTTTGAAGGATAGGACGTATGATGGCATGGTCAATAAAACATATGGGATCTTGGGCTTCTCAAATAAGGGCACCAAATACAAAAGCAGGGACATTATGTTCAATACTTATGAACTCTGGTTAGGCCGCAACTGGAACATCATGTCCAAATCTTGTGGCTACACCTCAGGAAGAATACAAGGATCCTTGACAGGATACAGAGGGGATTTATCTGCATAGTTCCAGGGACAAAGGAATTCAGCTACAAGTTTGTTAGAAAGCTGGTGTAATTCTCTTTGGAGAAAAGAAGATTGAAGGGAGATATGATCAAGCTGTGTAAGATTATAACAGGTTTAGATAAGGTAGACAAGTAAAAACTGTTCCCTTTAGTTGAAAGTAGAAGGACCAGAGAGCACAAAAGAGGAAATTGTGAGGTAGAACTCTTTTAAGCAGCAATGGTAATGACCTGGGACTTGCTGCATACGAGGGAGGTAAAAGCAGAATTGCTCAATGATCTCAAAAGAAAATTGGATGGACAGTTGAAAGAAGAAACCTTTCAGGAGCTATGGGGATAGTGCTGGCGATTGAGACTGACTGGATTGCTCCATGGCGAGCATGGCCTCCTTTTGTACCTAAATGACACTATAATTCTATGACAATGACTTTGACACCTAGGCCCTTGCCTTGATTTCCTAAAGTAAAAAAAAAGCCAGATCCTGTTGTAAAACTAAAAATTAAACAAGAACAAACTTGTATATATTTTATTCCTGTATTTAAATTTTTTTTTATTTGTTCAGAGGATGTGGGTATCATTGGCTGGGCCAGCAATTATTGCCCGTCCCTGACTGCCCTCCATTTCAGAGGCAACCACATTGCTTTGGGTGTGGAGTCACATGTAGGCCACACCAGATAAGGGCAGCAGATTTCCTTCCCTAAAGGACATTATTGAACCAGATGGGTTTTTACAATAATTGACAATGGTTTCATGGTCATCATCAGACTCTTAATTCCAGATTTTTATTGAATTCAAATTTCACCATCTGCTACCAGGATTTGAACCCAGATCCCCAAAGCATTATCCTGGGTCTCTGGATTACTAGTCCATTGACAATACCACTGTGCCACCACCTCCCCATTAAATAATACAGATAGTCATACTTACCATTATTAATAAGATCCAAAATGTTTAATCTTACACATTCATCAGTCACTATAACTTATGGCAATCCTCCTACTGCTATGTGTAGGTTTTCCTTTAGGCTTGCATGACAAATAATGTAAATATGGTGCTGGGAAGAAGAGGTAGACACTAATCATTTTATCTATCACAAACTAAAACAGATGTTAGAAGATCAATTCATAACCCTGTCAGTCTTAGTGTGCAAAAGAAATGCACCAACCTTAACCTTTTACTTATGCTTAGTGAGAATCATTTCCTAACATTTAGAAATCTAAGAAAAGGTCACAGCAGCAGTATAAATCACAGACTAATAAAAATATTAGCAAGACAGGAATGATTTTTAGCTCTCTCTATTAGAGCCAAATCGAAAACCAAATAAGGCTCCAACACTGACCTTCTCAACTTAAGCCTTTGCAAGCTTGTGAGGAAACTCATTAACAGCTGAAACTCCCCATTTTATTGCCTCATCCAATGTAAAATCATAAATGTCATCTTTTCGTTCATGGGATGTGGGCATCGTTGGCTGGGCCAGCATTTATTGCCAATCGCTAATGGCCCTGTGAATGGCTTGCTAGGCCATTTGCTGTGCAGCTGGAGTCAGATGTATGAAGCAAATATTTTACACAGAGGGTGATGGCTGCCTGGAACTTGCTGCTGAGGGATGTAGTGGAAGCAGATACGATGTAGGCCAGACCAGGTAAGGATGGCAGATTCTTGTCCGTAAAGGACATTACTGAACCAGATGGGATTATACAATTGACAATGGTTTCACAGTTACCATTAGATTTTTAATTCCAGATTTTTATTGAGCTCAAGTTTCACTATCTGCCATGGTGGGAGTCAAATGCAGATCCCCAGAACATTACCTGGAATAATCCCTTGAATACTGAGAGAGGCAAGGGAGAAAATTGCTGGGGTCTTGAGAGAAATCTTTGTATCCTCACTAGCTACAGGGGAGGTTCCAGAGGATTGGAGAATAGCCAATGTTATTTCTTTGTTTAAGAAAGGTAGCAAGAATAATCCAGATAAATACGTCAGTGGTAGGGAAATTATTGGAGAGGATTCTTTGAGACAGGATTTACTCCCATTTGGAAATAAGTGAATGTATTAGTAAGAGGCAATATGGTTTTGTGAAGGGGAGGTCATGTCTCACTAACTTGATCAAGTTTTTCAAGGAAGTGACAAAGATGATTGATGAGGGTAGGGCAGTGGATGTTGTCTACATGGAGTTCAGTAAGGCCTTTGACAAGATCTACATGGCAGACTGGTACACGAGGTGAAGTTGCACGGGGTCAGAGGTGAGCTGGCAAGAACTGGCTCGGCCATAGAAGACAGGGTAGCAATGGAATTGCTGATTGTAATGAGGATCGTTGGAGGATAGAACAGGATATAGATCGGTTGGAGACTTGGGCGGAGAGATGGCAGATGGAGTTTAATCTGGGCAAATGTGAGGTAATGCATTTTGGAAGGTCTAATACAGATGTATTAAGTGGCAGACCCCTTAGAGTATTGCTAGGCAGAGGGATCTAGGTGTATATATATATACAGGTCACTGAAAATGGCAACACAGATGGAAAAGGTAGTCAAGAAGACATATGGCATGCTTGCCTTCATTGGTTGGGGCATTTAGTTTAAAAATTGGCAAGTCATGTTGCAGCTTTATAGAACCTTAGTTAGGTCGCAGTTGGAATATAGTGTTCAATTCTAGTTGCCACACTACCAGAAGGATGAGGAGGCTTTGGACAGGGTACAGAAAAGATTTACCAGGATGGTTGCCTGGTATGGAGGACAATAGCTATGAGGAGAGGTTGCAGAAACTTAGTTTGTTCTCAATGGAATGACAAAGATTGAGAGGTGACCTGATAGAAGTCTGCAAGATTATGAGGGGCATGGACAGAGTGGATAAACAGAAGTTATTTCCCAGGGCGGAAGAGTCAATTACTAGGGGGCATAACTTTAAGGTGCGATGAGCAAGAGATGTATGAAGCAAATTTTTTACACGGGGTGATGGGTGCCTGGAACTTGCTGCTGAGGGAGGTAGCAGAAGCAGATACAATAGTGACTTTTAAGACACATTTGTGACAGATACATGAATAGAGGGATATGGTCCCTGGAAGGGTAGGGGGTTTTAGTTCAGTCAGGCAGCATGGTCAGTGCAGACTTGAAGGACCTGTTCCTGTGTTGTGATTTTCTTTGTTCTTTATCTCTGCATTGCTAGTTCAGTGACAATGCCATTACACTACCACCCCTCATTTCAATGTTCTTTTTGCACTGTGACCTTTCATTATAATGTTCAGCCCATTGTTCTGTCAGTGCTGCTTTCACGTATTGGCCCAACACTGACTCTGTTGCCAATCTGTGCCATAACCAACTAAACTGCATCATGTGCAAGAGCAGCAATGTGCAGTGAAGCAGATGCTTGGATGGGCATCTCTTCTTTTTATTTCGAAATAGGCTTTATTTTGATTTGTTTGCAATCAAAGCCAAAGTGCTGAGTGTTTGGTAGCATTCACAGTGTGAGATTGTATGAACATTTGCACAATGGTGATTTTGAACCCTATCCCCTTGTCATTGTAATTCATGTTTTTCAGGTCCTATTGAACATAAGAACATAAGAACATAAGAAATAGGAGCAGGAGTAGGCCATCTAGCCCTTCGAGCCTGCCCCGCCATTCAATAAGATCATGGCTGATCTGTTGTGGCTCAGTTCCACTTTCCCGCCCTCTCCCCATAACCCTTAATCCCCTCTCTTATCAAGAACCCATCAACCCGCTTCTTAAAAATATTTAGCGAGGCAGCCTCCACCACTTCAACGGGCAGAGAATTCCAGAGATTCACCACCCTTTGAGTGAAGAAGTTCCTCCTCAACTCCGTTCTAAACCGCCTCCCCTTTATCTTGAGGCTGTGCCCCCTAGTCCTACTGTCTTTTTTGAGCGGGAAGAGTCTCTCCACCTCTATCCTATCCATCCCATTCATCATCTTATAAGTCTCAATGAGATCTCCCCTCATTCTTCTAAACTCTAACGAGTACAAGCCTAGTTTATTCAGCCTCTCCTCATAGCTCAATCCCCTCAACTCCGGTATCAGCCTAGTAAACCTCCTCTGCACTCCCTCCAGGAGCAGGGGGAGGCCGAGGAGTCCTCAAAGGAGATTGTACAGTTTGAAGAAGCGCTGTCACACAACCATGCACAATCCATTAACTGATATACACATGACTTTAGTCGGGTATTTAAGGGAGTCATCTAAATTGTCGTATGGTAAGTGATATGTCACACATGATCAGAGACAGGTTGGAGGCAGGGACAGGCAGAGTGCGTGCAACACTCCCAGCTCTCTTCAGATGGGTGCTGAGCCTTGGTGGTCATCCGTGAAGTGGCCAGTTCTGGAGCAGAAATGTATGAGGTTACACCAGCAGAGACAGCATGCACCCTTGGAGAGAGATTTGGGGAGTTTGTCTCACACATGATTGCCATGATGTTTCAGGTCTTTGTGTGAGTGTTTAGTTCCATCAATGCTTGGAGCCTACAAAAGAGTGATTACTCAGAGGCAAGCAGATATTGGTGAAGCTCCAAAACTCCAAACAGCAAAGTCTCAGTTTAATTGTATATAATGTTTCTCATACATTCCTCTGCATTATGAGGGACATGAACAACACGTTTTTAAGTGAATTATGTTGCTTATCATGAGCAGTTCCTGGAACCTGTTGTCGACATAGTTATGATTCAATTGTGCACTTGCCAAATTTTTAATTGCCAAATGGTTGCTATTTCCGGTTGAAAAGAGATCTGCATAATGTGTTCCAGATTGATATGACTGATAGCACATGTTCAATGGTGGATGACTGGAAACTAGGAAACACTTTGTTTTTAAAGTTTTAAGTTATTCGCAGCAGTTTCCCTAGCCTCTGACTGCTTTTGTAGCCACTTTGTTAATGTGGCGAGTCCAGTTGTGTTTGTGGCGAGTCCAGTTGAGTTTCTGGTCAATGGTAACCACAATGATGTTGACAGTGAGGGATTCAATGATGGTTACACCGTCTGCAGGGCACCAGTGCCTCTGGGGCCACGCAGCAGTGTTTTTCTGGACAACATTATGCTGTGGTACTCATGCTGCCATCACAACAAAGGTTTGGAGTTAGACCAGGAGTGGAGTACGAGGTAAGTTGTATGTGAAGGAGCTGGTGTGAGATGATGTGATGTGATGGAAACAAAGGGAGCAACGTAGAAGGAACTCTGTGCTGGGGGGAGAGGGAAAGGGCAAAGGCTCAGGACGGCAGGCACAGGGACAAGGAGGTGGATGAAGAGAACAAATAATGGATGGCAAAGGGAAGACTGAGGGGAAGGCTTTTGGATCGCAACAAAACATCTTGAAAAACTCACAATTAAGGGGATTAAAGGATATCCTATCATTCACTGGAAGGGAGTGCAGGAAGACTCCAGATGCAGTGGGAAAAGTCCAATGCAGCATGGGCATCTCAGGGAGAGGGTGTTTGAATCAAGGAGCAAACTTCTTGAGGCTGCTAGTCTTTTCCCTTTGGATAG
Source organism: Carcharhinus amblyrhynchos (assembly GCF_965287045.1). NCBI lineage: Eukaryota > Metazoa > Chordata > Chondrichthyes > Carcharhiniformes > Carcharhinidae > Carcharhinus > Carcharhinus amblyrhynchos. Next base: position 78,440,009 of record NC_137331.1, on the reverse strand, counting down.
CTGATGTCTGACACGGTGAGGACAAGTGGGCTGGAGATGGTGATTTGATTATGCTGGGCTGGTATTTAAATGTGGTGCAGGGATCTTCAAGCCTGCCAGGAAAGTTGGAAGGGAACTCACCTGTGTATAATGAATGAGTTTCCAAGAACAGATCCCACTATTCCGGTCAGCGGGACAGGCACCACTTGCCCACCATTGCACTTAGTCTCAAAATGCAAATTCCACCCTTTGAGTGCTAGACCAAGTTCCAGCTTTAGTATACTGCAGCTTTAAGTAGTGCTGAAAATAAAGCTCATATGAGTCTAGTTGTTTTTGTGGTTGTACAAAATTATACAAAAATTGTAACTGGGTCTAAAACATGTCAGTTAACCCCAATTTAAGTATTTAATTAGGTCTCCGACTGTGGGAGTGTTGACTGCTTAAAAATTAACCCAAGATTTGGAGTAAGTGAATTTGCACTGTAAGATAGTGTTAAACCTTTTACAATTTATATCCCACTTGAATTCCAAGCTAAACCCCAACCCACCCCTTAAGTATATGTCTAAAAATAAGATGGTAATGAGACAAGATTACCCCCAGCATTTGTTAAAAATGTCAGCTTACCTGAAATAATGATTTGAGCATGCAATTCTAAATTTCTTTCTAATACCTCTTGGAAAAGGAACAAACATTCTGAAATGCTTGCAGAAACATCACACACTGTTCAAGGTATACATGAATTGAATGCTAGAAAATTTTGCAAACTACACATGCTCAAAAGCTGCACAGCCATGGTTGTAAGCTCCTTACAAATCTTCTGAGGTTCTGTTTAATCAGAGTGCAAGCCATTGATGTGTGACCATAGACCTGTTGCTGCCTACCTCTCCCCCTTTCCCTTACGCTAACTTTTCACTTCTGGCATGGTGGTATAGTGGTTAGCACTGTTGCCTCATAGTGCCAGGGACTCAGGTTCTATTCCTGGCTTGGGTCACTATCAGTGTGGATGTTTCCCACCTGTCTGCATGGGTTTCCTCCAGGTGCTCTGATTTCCTCCCACAGACTGAAAGATGTGCTGCTTAGATGCATTGACCATGTTAAGTTCTCCCTCTGTGTACCCAAATGTGTGGTGGCTAAGGGATTTTTACAGTCGCTTCATTGCAGTGTTAATGTAAATCTACTTGTAACACTAATAAATAAACTTATTTCTGATTTTCTGCTTTCAGCCACTCAAAGAATGACTCCTGTGCAACCACAGCTACCCCAGGAGAAGGAGAGAGGGCAACAGCATAAAACTGATGAAGAGGACCCATCATTGAATCTGACGTGCGCCATTGCCAGCTCAGGTATTGGCACTTTGCATTTCCCAAGGCTAGTAAGGTGTTAGGATCAACACTGTGAATCACTGGGAGCAAGTCAGCTGAGGCTAGGCTAAGAGTGAAGAATGTTTTGTGTGCTAGCTCACCACAAGGTGAGCTCACAGACATGTTGGGCAGTATTTTCCCATCCTGTCTGCCACGAGAATTGTAGGGGTGGGGGGAGCCATGCAAAGGTCCATTGACATCAGGCAGGATTTTCTGATCTTGGGGTAAGCATGGCTGGAAAATCCCGCCTGTGGTGTTGCCAAGGATTCTGATGAGAATATTAATGAGGTGACATAGAAGAGAGAGCTGAAGTGCAGCCCCACCAAAAATCTGAGTGACTTGACTGGCATGCCCCACACCAGCTCATCAGTGCCATAGAACAGGAAGTATCAGTTTCCAGCTTGACAGAGGGCATCACATGGAGATTTCCATTTCCGCAGCCTTTGTTTCATCTCTATTGTCCTGCAGGCATGGCAACTGTTGCGCCCATTACTGTTGCAGCGTTTGCACAGATCATCAAATCCCTTGTCCTTCCCTGTGAGGATGTTGCAAGACTCTCTGGCAAACATACATTTGTAAAGGTTCAGATAGGATTCCGGACTCCAGAAGTTGCCTGCCGTGTAAAATTACAAGCTAATTCACCTATACCACATGATAGAATAAAGAACTGTATATGATTTAATTTCGATATTCACCATGTTTTGTTTCTTTAACAATGAAGTATAAATGTACAATTTTCAAGCTAGTCATGGTGATGCAACATATTACAATTGAAATTATTGAGATATATATGTCTAATAAAGGCGTATGTACTCTGGAGGTTCAGCCTTAGGACACAATACCATTAATAGAGATGAAAAGTCAAAAATTATGTATTACTTTGATCAAATCCAAGAGTAGTTACATAATACTGCTGTGAATATATCATCTGTGATGATGTAGCATAGTGACATTATTAAATATCCCACTTGCATTATGCATCTCCTTAATCCTCCCTCTGTGCCTTTGCAGCAACGATTCATCCTCAGTTCTGCTGTAGCATCTAGCCTTTGTCAACATTTTCCACCTCTTTTGGTTGCAAAGTTCTCGTTTCCACTAGTTTTGCTGCGATATGTTGGTAAATTGAAGTTTAAATGTAATATAACCCACTGACAAAGGAATAAAGGTCCTGGTGCTTTATTTTAAAATTCCTCAGGACTCAAAAATGAAGACACAATGGCTGTGACTCTCCCATTGCGACCTGCAACTTTTCTGTCGGGTCACGGTGGGAGACGTGCATCTGTGGCCTTAAACAATGATTTGCACATGCGCCTGGAATGCATGCACATTTCCCACAGCCGGTGATCAGTCGCCAGTCAGACTATGCTGGAAGCCAATGGGAAGGCGGGTAAGTCACTTAAATCTTTTCTGCATATATTTTAAATATGTACGTTTGTTCATTATGGGGACTTTTCAGTTCCCGATTGAATCTCCCACCCCGCTAGGAGTACTTCATTCCAGTGGGGTTCAGCCTAGCTCCCTACATTCAGGGAACTAGCTGGAGACACAACCCCAATGAAGGAGGGGGGGCAATTGGGGCCCCCCAGGGGGTCAAAGAACAAAGAACAAAATCAGCCTGGGAAACAGGCCCTTCGGCCCAACGAGCCCGCGCCGCCATCTCAACACCACCAGTCCACCTCTCTACCCACGACCCTATCTAATATTTTATGGCCATCCAGATTGAGGGAAACTGATTTAGGGACAATTTATTACTGCCAATCAGCCTAACAGCACATCTTTGGGGCGTGGGAGGAAACCGGAGCACCCGGAGAAAGCCCACGCAAGCGCAGGGAGAATGCACAAACTCCCACAGACACCAGCCCAAATCCATGTGTCTGCACAGCAATCAGCGATAGTCATTGAGCTGTCGTCTTGCCCAGTATCTGGTCCAGTTTAGGCACACACTAACGACATGAAGCACTAGGCCAATCTCGAACAACCAAGAGCAGCCCCAGTACGACCCATCGCGTGTATGTCCCTCGTTGGACACGAGGTGGACCGACTTAAAACCTGTGAATGAAAAGAGAAAAAACATTATTATCATACTATACCCATTTACATTACCAGGGATGCCCCAATGCTAATGACCTTTATTTAAAAGGATCTCCTATATCCACTCATCTCCAACTCAGTCATGTGCCTGTCTAAGTTACTCTTAAAGGATTCTAGCGTGTTTGCCTCCACCACCTTACTTGGCAGAGCATTCCATACCCCCACTTACATGACTGTATTATCGGAAATAGCTTACCTCTGTTTACTCTATCTATACCCTTCATAGTCTTATATACCTCTATTAGATCCCCCCTCAGTCGGCGTCTTTCAAGGGAAAAGAGCCCCAATTTCTTCAATCTTTCCTCATACCCCAGTCCTTCCATACCAGGCAACATCCTGGTAAACCTCCTCTGCACTCTCTCCAGAGTCTCCACGTCCTTCTGGTAGTAAGGCGATCAGAACTGGACGCAGGACTCCAAATGCGGCCTAACCAACGTTCTGTACAACTGCAACATTAGACTCCAGCTGTTATATTCTATACCCCTTCCTATAAAGGCTAACATACCATAGGCTTTCTTCACCACACACTCCACTTGCACTGCCACCTTCAAAGACTTGTGCACTTGCACCCCCAGGTCTCGCTGCGATTCTATACTCCTTACGGGTTTACCCTTTATCATATAACTTCCCCCTACATTATTCCGGCCAAAATGCATCACCTCACATTTATCCGGATTAAACTCCATTTGCCACGTATCTGCCCAATCTACCAGCCTATCAATATCCCGCTGTATTGCCAGACACTGCTCCTCACTGCCCGCCAATCCAGCCATCTTGGTGTCATCAGCGAATTTGCTGATCACACCACCTACTCCCTCTTCCGAATCATTTATATACACTACAAAGAGAAGAGGTCCCAGTACTGAGCCCTGCGGCACCCCACTGATAAGAAATAAGAAATAGGAGCAGGAGTAGGCCATCTAGCCCTTCGAGCCTGCCCCGCCATTCAATAAGATCACGGCTGATCTGTTGTGGCTCAGTTCCACTTTCCCGCCCTCTCCCCATAACCCTTAATCCCCTCTCTTATCAAGAACCCATCAACCCGCTTCTTAAAAATATTTAGCGAGGCAGCCTCCACCACTTCAACGGGCAGAGAATTCCAGAGATTCACCACCCTTTGAGTGAAGAAGTTCCTCCTCAACTCCGTTCTAAACCGCCTCCCCTTTATCTTGAGGCTGTGCCCCCTAGTCCTACTGTCTTTTTTGAGCGGGAAGAGTCTCTCCACCTCTATCCTATCCATCCCATTCATCATCTTATACATCTCAATGAGATCTCCCCTCATTCTTCTAAACTCTAACGAGTACAAGCCTAGTTTATTCAGCCTCTCCTCATAGCTCAATCCCCTCAACTCCGGTATCAGCCTAGTAAACCTCCTCTGCACTCCCTCCAGGGCCAAAATATCCTTGCGCAGGTGCGGCGCCCAAAACTGCACACAGTACTCCAGCTGCGGCCTCACCAATGCCCTATACAGCTGCAGCGAGACCTCCCTACTTTTATATTCAATCCCCCTCGCTATGAAGACTCGCTAGTGACAGACTTCCAGCTAGAAAAAGATCCCTCCACTACTACTCTCTGACTCCTCTTTGCAAGCCAGTCCTCTACCCATCTAGATACCTGACCACATATCCCATGAGCTTTAATCTTCTGTACCAACCTACCATGAGGGACTTTGTCAAACGCCTTACTGAAATCCATATAGACGACATCAACGGCTCGTCCTTCGTCAACCGTTTTTGTCACCTCCTCAAAGAATTCTACCAGATTCGTAAGGCAAGACTTCCCCTTGACAAAGCCATGCTGCGTATCCTTAATCAGATCGCAACGCTCTAAGTGCTCATACATCCTATCCCTAAGAATCCTCTCCATCAACTTACCTACCACTGACGTTAAAATCACCGGCCTATAGTTACCTGGGCTATCCCTCCTACCCTTTTTAAACAACAGTACCACGTTCACTATCCTCCAGTCCTCTGGGACCTCACCTGTGCCCAAAGAAGAGACAAAGATTTGCGTCAGAGGCCCAGCAATCTCATCCCTCGCCTCCCTAAGCAGCCTAGGATAAATGCAATTAGGCCCCGGAGATTTATCGGTTTTAATGCCCTCTAAAAGCCCTAACACTTCTTCCCTCGTAATCGATAGATCTTTCAATTGGTCTACCGCTCCCTCAATGACCGTACTAGACATCAAGCCCCTCTCCTTCGTGAATACCGACGCAAAGTATTCATTCAGGATCTCCCCCATTCCCTCTGCCTCTAAGCACAATTCCCCACGTCTATCCCTGAGGGGACAGATTTTACCCCTAGCCACCCTTTTGTTCTTAAGATAGGAGTAAAACGCCTTTGGATTCTCCTTAACTCTACCTGCCAAAACCATCTCATGCCCCCTCTTTGCTCTCCTAACTCCCCTTTTGAGATCCCTCCTACTCTCTCTGTATTCCTCCAACGCTCTCTCCGTTCCCAGCTGCTTAGACATGACATACACCTCTCGTTTCTTCCTAACCAGGTCTTCTATATCTCTAGTAATCCACGGCTCTCTAACCCTACCTTTCCCATCCTTTCTCCTAACCAGCACATGCCTTTCCTGCACCCATTGCAGTTTTCCCTTGAAAGACTCCCACATGCCTAACGTGGTCTTGCCTTTCAACAGCCTTTCCCAGTCTGTATCCCTCAGCTCCTGCCTAATCCAGCTGTATCTAGCCTTCCCCCAATTTAGCACCCTCCCCTTAGGACAGCTCTCATCTTTTTCCATTCGTATCCTAAAGTAGACGGAGTTGTGGTCACTATTAGCCACATGTTCGCCTACCGCAACCTCAACCACCTGACCCGGCTCATTGCCCAGAACTAAATCCAGTATAGCCCCCTCTCTAGTCGGGCTATCTACATACTGTTGCAAGGATCCTTCCAATACACATCTTACAAATTCCTCCCCATCAGACCCCCCAGCTCTAGGCACTTTCTAATTCACCCCAGGGAGATTAAAATCTCCCATTACAACAACCCTATTCTTCCTACACTTATCCAAAATGTCCCTACATATACCCTCTTCCACTGCCCGCGGGCCATCAGGCGGCCTATAGTACACTCCTAGCATAGTAATGGCCCCCTTCCTATTCCTCAACTCCACCCACAGAGACTCAATTCCCAATCCCTCCAATGTTATCCTCTCTCTGCACCGCTGTGATCTGCTCCCTAACTAAGAGCGCCACTCCCCCTCCTCTTTTCAAACCTCCCCTATCACGCCTAAAACACTTATACCCTGGAATATTTAACTGCCAGTCCTGCCCCTCCTTTAACCACGTCTCTGTCACTGCCACCACATCTAAATTCCTCGCGAACATCAAGGCCATAAGTTCATCCGACTTTCCCGTCACACTCCTTGCATTAAAACAGATGCGCCTAAGACCCTCAGGCCCACTCGGATCCTCCTTCTCCTGGGAGATTTTCCTATCAACTAGACTTACCCTGACCTCCAACTCACTCCCACTCCCAGTGCCTGAGCTGCCTCTCTCCTCCCCACCCCCCCTCCATTTTAGTTTAAACCCTGCCAAAACACTCCCGGTAACCTCCCAGCTAAAATATGTGTCCCCTTCCCATTTAAATGTTCCCTATCCCACTTCTACAAGTGCCCTTCCTTTGCAAAGACTTCCCAATGGTCTACAAAACTAAAACCCTCTGTCCTGCACCAATCCCTTAGCCACGCATTCAGCTGCAGGATCTCATTATTTTTATCCCTGCTATTGCTGGGCACTGGCAGCAGCCCAGAGATCGCCACCCTGGAGGCCCTGCACTTCAGCCTGGCTCCCAACTCCCTGAACTGCCTACGTATTTCCCCCCTACTCTTCCTTCCTACGTCCTTCTCTCCTACGTGTATAATTACATCCGCCTGGGTCCCTTGGCCCTTCAAGATTCCCTCTACCCTCTCCGACACATCCTGTACCCCAGCTCCAGGGAGGCAGACCACCATCCTGGAGTCCCGCTTTTGCCCACAGAACTGCCTATCAATTCCTCTAACCCTCCCATCCCCCACCACTATCTCACATCCAGCCCCCTTCCTTCCCTCTGAGGCATTTTCCTCTTCCCCTCGTGCCCTTTTCACCTCAGTTGGCACCTTACCCCTGCTATCTTGAGAGACTACCCCTGGGGTAGCCTTTGGAACATTACTCCTCTTCTTTTTCCCCTTCCTAACTGTAACCCACCCATCCCCCCCGCCCCAGGCTCTGGGATCCCCTCTTGAACGTGGTTCCTATTCATTAGCGCCTCATTCTCCCTGACTAAAAATAAATCCTCCAGCCTCAACTCCAGTTGCCTTACGCAGGCCCTCAAACGCTGCAACTCCAGACACTTGGTGCAGATGTGGACTCTCTGGAGATGCTGTGTCTCCAGGAACTCCCACATATTGCACCTTACACAGCTCACACGCTTCCCCATGGACCCTGCCATTTATTTGACTACCCTCAGTCCTATGGACATTGCAGGATGGTGGTGCCCCTGGGTATGGACACCCTGGCAGTGCCAGCCTGTGCCCCTGGCACTGCCCATTGGGCATCGGGCAGTGCCAAGGGTGTGGGGCCTATTGTAGGCGTGACCTAGGGGTGATCAGTGGAGATGGGGGATCCCACTGCCATTCTGCAGACGTGAAAGGTCTGGGATGGAGAGAGGGCAGTGATTGGGGTGGAAAGGGGAAAGGGGGGGTTGTCTGCCGGGGTGGGGGGGCTGCCTCTGGGGATGGGGGGGGGGTCTGGTCCTGGGGGGGGGGTGGTCAGCAGGAGGGGGGTTTCTGTTGGGACGAGTGAGGTGGGGGGACGGGCTGTGCTGGGTGGTGGGACCTGGACATCGGGGCAGTCTGGGATGGGGGGGGGGGTCAGGGCTGGACCAAGAATTGCTGTGACAGCTGTGATCGGGCTGTGGGGAGTGCAGGAGGGGCAGCACGCGGAAGTCCCAGCTGGCCAGCGATCGGGCTGGCCAGCAAATGGTGGTTGGCAGTTTGGGCCGCTGTGCATGCGCAGAGCTCCAGAAATTTCAAACTCTGGTGCAAATAGCTCCGCCCTCCCCTGGGTTTTTAATGAGATTCCCGACTGGGACCTCTTCAGTGCACAGAGTGCAGAGATTCAGGTGAGAAGCTCAACTGACAAAACAGTCAGGATTTAGAACAGTTCTCCCACCAATTCAGCACTTTTGCAACAGTCATGGCCAGTAGTTCTCAGATGTGTATTTGTTAGAATAGTTTCCATTGTGATTTAAAAGTATGGCTCCTTCTATATTATCTTTCAGGGCACAAAGTGGATATGCCAGAAAAGTGGCCTGACAAGTGCCGTCAATGTTTCTCCAAGCCAGTAATGGAGATGTTCCTGAAGATGTCTAGGTGACCACTCTCTTTGGTTGTTCTACTGTTTTCCCAAGCACCATAGGAACGTTCAGGAAGTTAGAACAGAAAATATATGCATGCCCTACATTTTGGAAATGTGCATTGCTGTATTAATATACAAGTTCATTAAGACTTTCTTGAACATCTTTGCAGTCACTGGGTGGGATTTTAAGGCCTCACTCATCCTGAAACCATAAAATCCCACCCAAGGTCAACAGACCTTTCCATGGTCTGCCCCTCGCCCTCTTCGATTCCTGTGGCAGGCTGGACAGTAAAATTCCATTTATTGTACACCAATGGAAAAGGACATGCCCACAGCTTAGTCAGGTAGTCTTTACCTCAGGACCTATAACTGCGGTCTGGGTAAAGTTATAGCTTAAAACTCCCCTGGCTGCTGCCCATTGGGTGAACCTCTACTTATTCATACTCCATGAAGCCCATCAGTAGATCTATTGATGACCCCCGCTTCACCCCTCACACCCCTCCATGGTCTTCATGGTCATTATAATATCCCTCCCACCTTAGGTCCATGTCTCTCCCAGCACCCGTGCTGCAAGGATGTCCTTTTGGGTGCTTGGCACTCGGGTGGAGGTCTGTTGAAGGCAGGGCTGGGTCAGGTAGTGTAAACTGAATAAGGAACCTTCTTTTTTGGAGGGAGCGTCGCAGAGTTACTGAAGCAGATTGTTCCTCAGATTCTGCTTCAGCCAAAAGGCCCATTTCTTCAGCCTCCACCTCAGAGTTCATACCTTCGGAGTGGCCAACATGGAGTCAGCTTCAAGCTGAGGGCTTGTACTGGTGGCAGCTATCTCCATGGCTGGTGAAGGGGGAGTTCAGGCAAGGACTCCCTGGCCTGAGATGTTCTAAGTGTTTCGTTAGGATTTTACTCTGAACTTTGACCTTGTAAGATACTTGTCCTGTTTTCTCCATATTGATCCCAGGAACCCATCTGGGACCTGCCCCAACGTTCCCTACATGAACCAGATCACCTGTTGTGAAAGTTCTTTCTGTCCTCACAGATTCAAAGTTCCTTTTTTGGTTTTCCTGTTGGGACGCCACCCTCCCCACCAAGGTTGGGAATAATAGGCTCAATCTGGTATGAAACCGTCATCCCATCAGCGGCTCTGCTGTGCGGTGTAGTCCTATAATCGAACAAAAATCGTGCCAGTTTAGTCTCCATAGATGCCACTGGTTGTTTATTCATGCCATCTTTGAACCATATGTTCTGCCATTTCCTTTGCTGCGGGGTGATAAGGTGCAATCTGGACTTGTCGGATATCATTGGAGAGCACAAAGTTCTGGAAATCACTGCTAGTTAAGGCCATGAGGTTATTGGAAACCAGGACACCTGGTATTCTGTGTATGCTAAAGTTTTGCTGCAATTTCTGAATCATAGCATGAGAAGCCGTGGAGTTCATGTATTGAACGTCTAACCATCTGTGTCTACCAAGATTTAAAAACACAGAATCATAAAGGGACCACTCATGGAAAGTGGTGTGTCAGGTGCTGGAGTAGCTTTTGCTGATCTTAATACTTCTGCCCCAATCAGTTGCTTCCAGAGTGAATGCATAAGGTGGTCTTCCTGGTGGAATAGAGCATGACTGCGAGAATGAGAAAATGTCACAGAGCAAGACAAGTGGCTAGAAAAGGGATAAGGAAGTGGAGGAGGAAGAGTAGAAGAAGCAAGAGAAAAAGAAGGGAGGAAGCAGCTTTTTTGCCTGGGTTATATGTGAAGAGATACTGTGATGAGATACCAGTAACTCCAATTACAATTCCCCACTTACCCAATCACCTCAAGCTCCTTACCTTCTCCCTGTCACTAATTGCGTTGCGAACTGTGATTAAACATATTCCTGGAAGTTTCATCATATCACTTGTTCCCAGGCTCTTGCCATTAGTTGACCAGCACATTCATTGTAGTGACACATTTTTTTCCTGTGCTAATTGGCAAGCAATTCTTGGAGACTCCAGACCAATCCTGAAGGGTTGGCAACTCTAGTCACTGATCAACCTATTGTCCTTTTCATCAGAATGCACAAATAAAAGCCAACACAAAGTAGACATTCCAAAACAAATGTTGGAATGAAATAATGCCAATTTATCTAAACATGAATGAATCAACATTGTGATTCTCTCAGTGTTAGTCTTCATGTTAGCCTATACAATTGCTGGGCAGTGTTCTGAATTGCAGTGGAGAAAATGGTGGATGGTCTTGAGGACATTATCAAATAATCTGTGAGTTGAAAGCTCAGCATCACATCATGGGCTCTGGCTGGCTGAGAGGCTACAGCAGGGGCACTAGTGGAGTATGGCAGGTATTGGAGGATGAATACAGCCACAATGATGGAGGATGTTATTATCTTACACCATGAAGCCAATTCACTGTCCCAGCACGATGCCTCAGCAATCCAAGTATTCTATTAGAGGACAGATTGCTGGACTGCTGTGAGCGTCTGGATGTCCTTCCAGTGGTAGTCACCAGGATGGCAGCAGTATAATCCTCCATGGCAACAAGCTGACGCTGCATGATTTGTGCCTGAGTTTTCACTGCAGCATACAAGCTTTTGGCAGAAGCCGTTTGTATTGCACTGGAAGCTTTAGTTATCAGACACTGCATCATAAATGTGCTAATGCGGCTGATCATTGCTTCCATACTATAAAGGATGGGCTCCAAGATCTGAGCAAAGCCCTGTCAATAGACTCCTCTATGCCTCTTGAAATTGAACGCAGGCTTTCGAACAGACATCCTCATGTACAAAGCATTTTGTTGAGCGTATTCATGAGTCTACCTCTATGGGCTGATCAAGGTCCTTATCTGATGTTTTGCGGTTGATTTTGTGTGCAACCTTGCCTTTCAGTGAGCTGGCACAAATGTTCTCCTTGTCCTTTTCCTGGCACGCATAACAGTGCACGCATAACAGTAGTTAACATCGCTACCTCTTAGTGCCAGAGACTCTGGGTGGGGGGCTTCAATGTCCATCACTACAATTGGCTTGCTAGCACCACCACTGAGCAAGCTTGTCACATCCTGAAGGACATAATTGCCAAACTGGGCTTGCAGTAGATGATGAGTACCAACAAAATCTATTTGACTTTGCCCTCACCAATCTAGCTATCACAGACACATCAATCCACAACAGTATTGGTAGGAACCTGTGGGAAAAGTTTCTGCTAGCTTGAGTCACACAGAAAGATGACTGCGATTGTTTGAAGTCAATTATTTTCATGCCAGGACATCATTGCAGGAGGAGCTAAGGGTGGTGTCCTAGGTTCAGTCATCTCCAGTGCCTTCATTAATGACTTACTCTCCAATATAAGGCCAGAAATGGGGGTGTTCGCTGATGAGTACAAAATGTTTAGAGTGGTATTGTGCATGTACTGCCACCTACTAACCACTCAGCAAGCAGCATTTAAAACAAGAGAAAACATTTTTTTAAAATCAAATTATAATGCAATTAATGATGTTATGTGAATAAAGATGTCAAGGCAGCGTGCACTGATCAACAACAGTAAAAAGATCTCCTAACAATGTGAGCGATGATGTCCCTTCTGAAATTTCTGATGCTCCATAAGTTAGTCTTTGCTAAGAGCAGGCGATTGTATCTTGTGATTATTCTGTGAAAAATCCATTAGCTGTTTAATTGCACCCAGGAGCTACAATATCCGAGATTTGATTCAGTGCAGGGAAATCATAAATTTTGTGAGCATGGAAACAACAGGATCCTAATTCTGTGTCACCAGAAAGTAATTATCACCATAGTTTCATCCTGTTTCTCATTTTAAATTCTGGAGTTTCGGAAGTAAGGCCAAAGAGCAACAACATAACTTTTCTTCCCTTATAAACTATTTTAGGAAGCCATGTTTTAGATCTGCTCATAAAATCTGTGAGATACTTGGCCCCCAGCCTAACAATTACCTCAGTCAATAAATGACAATAAATTTGACAATGTTACAGTAAATGGAAATAGGACTGTAAGTTAAAAACTAGTCAGTACAGAAGATCAAACACCCTGGCAGCATGTATGCTTTCAGACTAGACAATAACTGTATTACGTAGACCCTCCCGGTCTCAGAAATGTAGCGGACATTCATTCAAACTTTCAAATGCAAAATGTAACTTATTTGAAATGTACTTTTTCATTTAACTATACTCCTGGCCATGCCTATTATTTTATAAACCCATGACATTTACCACTGTCTTGTTCCACAAAAAAAAAGACATCAAAGATGTTTAATGATCCAAAAAATATTGGACAGAGTAAAACAAAACAAATTACAGTTTTTGTGTGCTTCGTTCATTATCTTTCACTCGTATTTTTTTCCCTTTTCTTTGCCAATCATAACAGCAACAATAACAGGAATCCACATATTTGCTTGCAGTTTTTCTGTTTCAGTGATCGACAGGTGATAATAAATCATTTTCAGTTCTTATTTCTAATCCCAAAGAGCACAACCGAATGATATAATTTAATAATCTAAATTAACTGCTGTACAGAATAACTGAACGAGCGGTTAACAAATCACTTATCGAATGAAAATCAGCAGCATTTTGGCCAATTGATTGCACATTCGGGAAATTCTTTCTCATATGTGAAAAACTGTCATAGTTCATGAAAATCTGAAGCGGTCAATTCCTTTAGGTGATCCATTTGTTAGGAAACAACCAGTGTAGATAAGATATTAGGGTTCCTACAATGAATTTGGTCTCATTGATCCAGAGCAGCTTGCTGCACTGTCACACTGTGGTACTGTATTCACTATCATCTCCATTGGTTATGATAGGAGAAGATGGTGAAAATTACATGGCCCAGAAGTTGCCCTTTGACACCAGTTATGTGGTTGGATTTGCTACCTTACAGAAGCACAAACAGGAAATGGAGGCTGAAGGAATGTAGGAACAGCAGTAGGCCATTCAGCCCATTCATGCTTTCTCAGCTATCACTTTATTAGATTAGAGCAAATCTATATCATAATTCCATTAAGCAGTCTCACAACACCAGGCTAAAGTCCAACAGGTGATGAAGGGGCAACGCTCTGAAAGCTCATGCTGCCAAATAAACCTGTTGGACTTTAACCTGGTATTATGAGACTCCTTACTGTGCCCACCCCAGTCCAAAGGTAGCACCCCCATGCTGTAATTCCATTAAATCGACTTTGATCCAAGTGCCTTTGATATGGTTAGCCAACAAGAATCTATGATTCTCAACCCTGAAAATTTCATTTGACCCAGCATCTACAGTTCTTCAGAGGAAAAGGTTCCAGATTTCCAATACCCTCTGCATATAAAAATTGCTCATTGATTTTGCTGTTAAATGGCCTAGGTCTACTTTTAAGATAGCACCTCATTGTTTTGGATTTCCCCACCACAGGGAAGATTTTCTCCATCCCTACCTTATTGATCCTTTTAAAAAAATCATTTTAAAGTATAGACAGAGTAAATGAATGGGGGGCTGGTTTGCGTGATGGATTGGGCTACATTCACGACATTTCCTTGTGGTCTCAGGCACGAGACATACCAAATTGTGATACAAACAGAAAGAATACTTTCTATGGTGCATCTGTAAAAGTTAGTGAGAGTCATGGCTGACATGCCAAATTTCCTCAGTTTTCTGAGGAAGTAGAGGCGTTGGTGGGCTTTCTTAACTATAGTGTCAACATAGAGAGACCAGGACAGCTTGTTGGTCATCTGGATACCTAAAAACTTGAAGCTCTCGAACCTTTCTACTTTGTCTCCAGTAGACAGGGGCATGTTCTTCTTTACGCTTCCTGAAGTCGATGACAGTTTTCTTTGTTTTGTTGACATTGAGGGAGAGATTATTGTTGCTGCACCAGTTCACCAGATTCTCTATCTTATCCTCGTACTCTGTCTCATCATTGTTTGAGATCTGACCCACTATGGTGGCGTTGTTAGCAAGCTTGAAATTGGAGGGGATTTTGGCCACATAGTCATAGGTGTATAAGGAGTAGAGAAGGGGGCTGAGAACACAGCCCTCTGGGGCATCAGTATTGAGGATGATTGTGAAGGAGGATCCTTCCTGATCGTGGTCTGTGAGTTAGGAAGTTCAGGATCCAGTCGCAGAAGGAGATGCCGAGGCCTAGGCCATGGAGTTTGGAGATGAGTTTCATAGGAATAGTGGTATTGAATGCTGAGCTATAATCAGTAAATAGGAGTCTGACATAGGTGTCCTTTTTATCTAGATGTTCTAGGGTTGAGTGCAGGGCTGGGGAGATGTCATCTGTTGTGGACCTGTTGCAGCAATAGGCACACTGTAGTGGATCCAGGTCGTCTGGGAGGTTATAATTGATTCATGCCATGACTAGCCTTACCAGCCATGGACACAAAATCTGGCCAATGTGTTTAACTATCACCCCGGAATAGCTAAATTTGTTGTACAGGGAAAATGCATAAATATTCATGCTTCACAGGATGCAAATTTGTGAAGTAGAACATTAAACATTTTATATTGATGGACACATAGGAATTTTTAATACCATGACATTCAAAATTTAAAATAAAGTCTTGATTTTATCTCAGCGTTGTAGTCATGTGAGAGGTTTAGGCCACGATGTGCAGCATAGCAGGCAGGCACCACGGCAGCATGAGGCCCAGGGAATTTTAACTCCTTGGCTCCATCTGTATCATTTATGCCTGAAAGCAGCCAAAAGCAGCAGCACTACCTCTCGTTCTCCTGGGTCTGCATGCAGTGAAATACCTAGCAGCAGTGAGCAGAGGCAGCATTGATAGACAAGGGGAGAGCTTCCCAGAGGTTGTTTGCCAGCTGTGCTGAGCAAGACAGTGATGAAAACCCCAAGGGAGAATTTTACACTTATGGCTGAAATTTTGGATGTAGAGATGCCGGCGTTGGATTGGGGTAAACACAGTAAGAAGTCTCACATTACCAGGTTAGAGTTCAACCAGTTTATTTGATAGTAATCTCTCAAGCTTTTGGAAAAGGTGTTCCTTCCACACACCTGATGAAGGGACACCGTTTCCAAAAGCTTGTGAGATTACTATCAAATAAACTGGTTGGACTCTAACCTGGTGTTGTGAGACATCTTACTGAAATTTTGGAGGAATTCATTTTTAGCCTGAAAGACCCTCCAGTCCAATCTTGACGAGGGAGGCCAGAGTTAGTGTAGCTAATTTGTAGAGAAAGGGTTAACGTCTGGAGCATCTTATACTGCTGTTACTAAGGATGTGACTACGAGACTGAAATCTGGTGGGGAAGCAAAAACACAAACCAGTGTAGAGTACTGAGATGTACATAGATCTATAAATAAACAAAAATGGTTTTTAAGAATAACAGTCTATGCATTTTAGATATCAAAAGAACCCTAAACAGACCTCACCCCTGAACATAAGATAAAACAATAAGAAATGAGTGAGGAGCAACTAAGATGGAGCAGCTCTATCTGCTGCTTTGTTTCTGTCAATTTATGATTTAACTTCTGTTGGTACTAGTGAATTCCAGTGGGAGCTTCATTAGTAAATGGATGTACAACAGAGCCTGATGGCATTTGAACTCACTCCTAACTGGGCCGCTTACTACAGGTGTCTTGCCAGGTAAAACTGACTGGAAACTAATGGATTTACAAGTAGGAGGCATTCTCTTTGGTGCTTTACAAGGGAAGTCCGCCTCTCCCATCATCCCAATCTTCCCATCTATCTCCAGCTGTGTGATAGTAGAAACCCTCACTCTCTCCAGCTCATACTCTTCTATAAGACCATAAGACTTGGCCTGTTAAGTCTGCGCCGCCATTCAATCATGGCTGATATTTTGCTCATCCCCATACTCCTGCCCTTTCCACATAACCCCTGATCCTCTTATTAATCATGAAACTATCTATCTCTATCTTAAAGACACTCAGCGACCTGGCCTCCACAGCCTTCTGTGGCAAAGAGTTCCACAGATTCACCACTCCCTGGCTGAAGAAATTCCTCCTCATCTCTGTTTTAAAGGAGTTGTACCCTTTGGTTCTCCTGGTGCCTAGAGGCTGTGCCAGAACACCTGGTTTTCATCACCTACCTATGGCATGGAAATTAAATTTAAAATCTCATCCAAAATATTGGCCCTTCAGGTAGTGTGGCACTCATGTTTAATAATTCAATGTGCAATAGTCCAGCAAGAAAGCCTCTGACATTCACAGAATGGTTCAACACATTGGAAGGCCATTCGCTTCATCTTGCCTGTGCCAGCTCTTTGAAAAATCTACCCAATTAGTCTCATTCCTCCATCTTTTATCCATAATCCTGCAATATTTTCCCATTCAAATATGTATCCAATTACTCTTTGAAAATCATTATTCAATCTGCATCTTCCAACCTTTCAGGAAGTGTCATTCTAGACTGTAACAACTGACTGATAATAAAATTCTCTTCACACACTTGTTTAATTTTGAAAATCAATGCTGGATCTGTTCTAGTTCAAAGAAATCAGCACAATTTCAGTGATTTGGATGGCTAGCTTTGCTCAGAGGTATCAACATTAGTCTAATTCTAAGTGTGAGATTTTTTTTTGTTATGAGTCAACCAAAGCCCAAAGCATCTGCGGCAACATAAACACAATTAAATGTTTAAAGTAGCATTCACTCCATGTACTACAGGGGACAGCGTTTCATCAAGTCAACGTTCACTGCTACTGCTTGGAATTATTGATATTTTTAGTTGTCATTAGAATAACTGAATTGCATCTCAAAATATTTATGGATCAAAATGCTTTCAGCCAACTGCTTGTTATTAATTATAGGAAGCTGAACATTGGGTGCAGATTAAAGCAAGTTCTGCAAAGCCCTGACTCATAACTGGCCAGATTTGAGAGATAAATCATCCTCTGTTAGCTTGTTGTAAAATCAGACACCATTCATTGCCTTTGTTATATGTTATGATTCTGCCAGGCCCTGGGACCAATTCTTTTTCTTGTGTTGGAATTATTTTAGAATAAGCAGTGTAAACATGGATAGCTGGTATATGAAAGCAGTCCCAGTTAAACAGCTTGGTGGAATTGCTGAATGCATGTACAGATATCAGTTTCTGGTAATGCTACCCGAGAAAACAAGATTCAACTGCCTTTCCCTGCTGGAACCGAAGCGAAATGTGCTAGAAGAAAATTCATGAATAATTCAAATCCACAAAAGATAAAAGAGCCAAAAAGAGAAAAAAAATCCATATCAATAGAGGGTGGGTTTGAAGGAGCCTTTTTAAAGGTCAGGATAAATATATATACAATTTAATGCAAATTGTAAGAAATATAGAGCATTCTGTGTTAGGAGATGAAAGAAGAGCACAAAAAATGAGTATCCTCAAGATTATTTGAAAAACAGAGAGCAGGATGTGTAAATTGATCTGTCTGGTCACACACAACACATGGGTGTGAATTAAACATAAGAACATAAGAACATAAGAAATAGGAGCAGGAGTAGGCCATCTAGCCCTTCGAGCCTGCCCCGCCATTCAATAAGATCATGGCTGATCTGTCGTGGCTCAGTTCCACTTTCCCGCCCTCTCCCCATAACCCTTAATCCCCTCTCTTATCAAGAACCCATCAACCTGCTTCTTAAAAATATTTAGCGAGGCAGCCTCCACCACTTCAACGGGCAGAGAATTCCAGAGATTCACCACCCTTTGAGTGAAGAAGTTCCTCCTCAACTCCGTTCTAAACCGCCTCCCCTTTATCTTGAGGCTGTGCCCCCTAGTCCTACTGTCTTTTTTGAGCGGGAAGAGTCTCTCCACCTCTATCCTATCCATCCCATTCATCATCTTATACGTCTCAATGAGATCTCCCCTCATTCTTCTAAACTCTAACGAGTACAAGCCTAGTTTATTCAGCCTCTCCTCATAGCTCAATCCCCTCAACTCCGGTATCAGCCTAGTAAACCTCCTCTGCACTCCCTCCAGGGCCAAAATATCCTTGCGCAGGTGCGGCGCCCAAAACTGCACACAGTACTCCAAAGTGACATAGAGAAATAGCCAGCAATACTGTCAGCATGTTTACTGCAATATTCAATTGGAAATTTAATCCATGGTTTGAATTTTCTCTGTTAGCAAGCTCAAGAAGCTGTCTCGTTGACTAATAAGGGGGCAAAATGGCCTCCATTATCTCACCCCATTGTTGCTGCCTTCCAACTACAAGCTTTTCCTTTTGAATTTTTTTATCCCTCAGCCTCTACAGCGAGCTTGATCAAAGAAAGTACAGTTAAAACTGGTCACATATTTAAAATGGTGCATTTGGATACACATAATTTAAACATGATTGTGAGATGAAAAATGGTTGCTGCAAAGGTGGACAATTGTTCAGACATTTGCAACTTGAGCGTTGAATCTGAGTGATGTTTTGTGTTCTGAATTCTGATTTGCTCAGACTCTCAGTTGACTCGCCTAGTGTGGTTTCAAACTAATTGGAAAATTGGTAGTTTGCCAAGGTCAGTTTACAATGTCAGGTTCAATCTTAATACTTTTTTGCAAGTTAAATGATAAATAGACATGCAACGTGACTTGTGCTCAGGATTCAAACAGCAATCTATTGAACTAAGAAGTGACCAAATGTAATATGGATGAGGGCATTTTTGTATTGTATAGGTTACTAGAGGCAAACAATACTTAATTCAATTATTGACTTTTGTCTCAATTAGTGAAGATAAGAACATCAGGTCCTAAATTTCTTTACAAAAGCAAAATAGAGAGGATGCTGTAAAGTTGAAATGAAGAAAAGCTGGATATACGGAATAGGTCTGACAGCATCTGTGGAAAGAGAAATTGAATTATTGTTACAGGTTCATGACCTTTCATCAAGCAAGGCCATTGAACTGAACCATTAACATTGACTAGAGTCGTATAACACCTCAGCAACAGCCTGACATCTATCCACAACTGTGCCATCTGGCAATAGTTGGAAGCTCAAGTGACAGGTTAAAGGCTACTCCCAACCTCTGCAGGCACTTTGCCTACATTGAGAGGGTCTGTCCCTGCATGAGACGGTCCAGTAAAACTTGGCAGTCTTCCTGCAGAGTCAGAGTGGGGGAAAATCTTCCTTTTTGAACACCCCAAGACTGCTCTGTGGTAATAGTTATCCCCATATGGGCAGCATGGTGGCATAGTGGTTAGTGCTGCTGCCTCACAGCACCAGGGACCCGGGTTCGACTCCTGGGTTGGGTCACTGTTTGTGCGGAGTCTACACGTTCTCCCCCCGGTCTGTGTGGGTTTCCTCCGGGTGCTCTGGTTTTCTCCCATAGTCTGAGAGATGCGCTGGTTAGGTGCACTGGCCATGCTAAATTCTCCCTTAGTGTACTCGAACATGAGTGTGGTATTGGGATATTTTCACAGTAACTTCACTGCAGTGTTAATGTAAGCTTACTTGTGACACTCATGAATAAACTTTAAACATAGCAATGGGACTGGTTGTGAATTGAGTTGCCCTACAATCACGCCCCCCCTTCCACCCCCACCCCCTGCACCAATGGGCGGAGCCTGTTTGCCTGACCCTGATGTTTTCCCAGCCCCACTTGCCTCCCTTTGCGGGTGTCCAGCCATGAAGCTTGCACTTTCCTTGCAGCAACAGTCTCAGCAATGACATTGTTGAGTTGCTGGCCCTCTGATGAAGCTGTCAGGTCTTGGGGGTTGGCTGCCATTCTTAATTGGGACATTAGCTCCAGTGACAGCCACTTGATTGGCTCTTACTGGAATATGCTTGCTTGCATTCCACAGTCGGGTCGCCTCCCACTTTTGACCTCAGCAGTGTGACTTCATTAAAATTCAGTCTAATGTGCCTTTCTCTACAGATACTGCTAGACCAAATATATCAAACATTTTCTGCCAAAGATGTGTTATCATTTTGTTGAATATAATAACAAAGCCATTCATCCTTCTGCTGTAGGAGCATCTTCTGACTCCTGGTGCCCAAGCAGAAGCCATTTACTTGTCAGGGAGGTCAGCAGAAACTGCTAACTCTGGATGATGAGTGTTATTGAATTCTCGATATCCACTTAAGAGAAAATGCAGGAATGTTGTGAAAGACTAGGGTATTGGGACTAATTGGAAAGTACTTGCAAAGTGGGCGCACAGGGACATGGGTCTAATGGTCTCTTTCTATACTGTGTGATTTTATGATTCTAAGTTGATTCTTTTCAAGCAGCCATTCAGGATCCAGCTTGACACAAATATGAAACATCTTAGAAAGATTCCTGAATTTCACAGTTGTGTAATGCGCAGAGTAACATTCTGAGCTGCAGTCAGCCATTTTTGAACTACTTTATTTATGTCTCCCAAACAGAGAAGGCAGTAGTGAGGGCCCTATAACAAAATGCCCAATACGCTTCCTAAAATCTTGTGATCTTGCAATATTCTACATTCCCTTCCCATTAAAAAAAACTTGCACAATAAATTGTAGAATGGTATATATGTTCGTATTCAACTAAACCGACAGCAACAATACCTGAAATTTAACAGGGTGGGTTGCATCTTTTTCATTGCTGTAGTCACAACTAAAACATATATGATTAGAATTGTAAATGAGGAAATGTATTTTCTTAACATGTGGATGTGTTTATCATCGATTGACAAAAATTGTGAAAATAACTTCTTTTCTTCTTACATCATTTCAATTAATCTTTCTGATTTCTTTTTGTTTATGGCAATTCTTCTACTTGCATATGCTTGACTATGCTTTCTTGAATCATGTTAAACCTAACTTTGACTTTGACTATCAACCTTAATGGCTCAGACAGTGATGTGGATTCATTTGTCTTAGTCAGAAATCTTTACTGGTGGATTCTGAGGTATGGGCAAACTTTCACTTTCTTTCTGAATTTCACTTGGGATTGTACGTGGAATTTGGAGGAGGTTTGTCATGCTCTCTCTGTCAGAATTCCTCTTTCAAGCAAATCACTAATAACATCTATCTCTCTTCAACCTTCACTCGATATGTGAATCCACCTAGTCTCTTTACCACTCCATCACAAACTTTTTCTTACTTTGGTGGTTTCTGACCATGAACTTCTAACCAACACTGAACACTCTAAATTTCATGCCAGGTGTAACACGACTCATTGTCACATTATCTTGTTTTTCTCTTGCTTTGCTATTGACCTCAGGCTTAAGCAAATTAAACTTTGTCTGAGGAGTGCTTTTAAACACTAATTCATAAAGTAAGCACACTGTGAGGTAACTTAGAAAGGGAATAGAAAATTTTCTAGCCTGCGTCAAAAAGAAGCATGGAAATTACTGCTTAGCCTCTCACTTAGCAAATGCTTCTGTAAAGATCTCTTCACAATTTTTCTGCAGTACCATTCAGATTGGGTGATACGATGGCATTAGAGTGTGTTTCACTCCATTCTGATATTCCAAACTCTTCTGATGTAAACCTTGGACCTTAATCTGACACCAACATCTCTGGAAACCCATAAACTGCACACTGGCTTCGCAAAATATTCAATAGCTTTGGCACTTAAGGTGCATAAGCTGCAAAAACTATTGACCACTACTACTACCACTGGCAAGTAATAAGATGTGCCTTTTATATTTCACTCAAGTATTAACTTCACCTAACACTGGAATGCTGTAAATGGAATTACTAGTCAGATTCACACCAGTTTTGTGTAAGGGAATGTGACTTTGGGACTTCTTGTACTCTCCTTTTGAGATAACAGACACTGCTGCTGATATATTGATGATGAAAGTTGTGAACATTTGCTTTTCAATTGTTCTATGGGTGCTGGAATTGTATCTTCAGTGCTGTTACTCTTATCTTTCATGTGTTATTTTTTATTTCTCTTTGACCGAGTACAATCCTTGATTTTCCTGCTCATTTTGTTCTCACTGAAACAATGGAGTTGAGGAGTGACCTTACAGAAGTCTACAAGATTATGAGAGGCATGGATAGAGTGGATAGTCAGAAGCTTTTTCCCAGGGTGGAAGAGTCAATTACTAGGTGGCACAGGTTTGAGGTATGAGGGACAAGGTTTAAAAGAGATGTATGAGGCAGGTTTTTACATAGGCAGTAGTGGGTACCTGGATCTCATTGCCAGGGAAGGTAGTGGAAGCGAATACGGTAGTGACTTTTAAGGGGCGTCTTGACAAATACATGAATAGGATGGAAATAGAGGAATTTTGGCCCTGGAAAGGTAGGGGGTTTTAGTTAAGTCAGGCAGCATGGTCGGTCCAGGCTTGGAGGGCAGAAGGACCTCTTCCTGTGCTGAAATTTTCTTTGTTTCTGTATTTGCTAACATCAACTTCTGAAGACGGGAAGCCATTTTCAATTACAGTATCGATCCATCTAGTTGACTAATGTCCTTTAGAGAAGGAAAAAAAGGAAATAAGGACTTCAGCAATGTAGTTGACTATTAAATGCCATCTGAAATAGCAACTCAGTTGCCATTTAACCATTACAAAGCAACTCAGTTGTATAAAACCATTACAAAACCTACCACCCTGCATTGATCTAGATAATGGAAATGACAAGAGAAAACTCATTCCTGTTGAAGCTGCAAAGTCCTCCTTACTAACATCTGGGGTTTCTGCTAAAATGAGGAGCGCTGTCTCACAGACTAGTCAAGCAACAGCCTGACATATTCACACTCACAGAATCATACCTTAGAAATCAGTCCTGGGAATATCCTGCGTCACCATCAGGACAGATCCAGCAGAGGTGGCAGGACAGTGCTATCCAGTCAGGAGAGTTTGCCTGGAGTGTTGACTCTGGATCTCATGAAGACTCATGGGACCAGGTCAAAGATGGGCACGGAAACTCCTGTTGATTATCATGTAGTGTTCCCCCCTCAACTGGTGTATCAGTACTCCTCAATGTTGAACACCACTCAGAGGAAGCACTGAGGGTTACAGAATACATTCTGGATGGGGGACATAAAATGTCCATCACCAAGATTATTTTGATAACACCACTACAGACTGTATTGGCCAAGTGTTAACAACTGCTAGACTGGGACTGCAATTACCCGGTCTAATTAAATCGGGCCCACTCTTGCATGGTCCCATCTCTGTTCCTGCACCCACAACTGCTCATTGGTTGCAAACCCATCGCCATGGCAATTAAGGGAATGTTTCTGACCCTGCACCCGCACCCCCCTGCTCCTCCACTCCTCCTCCCTTCCCCACACCCCCACTCCCCCTCCCCTCCCCACCCTATGTGAGATTTGAGGCTGATTATTTTCTCCAAGCACAATTTCAGAAGCTGGAAATGCTCCAGAACTTCCACTTCCTGCCAAGATGGCCAAATCCTGCTCCTGGTGCCAGCTTCCTGTCAGTTCTTTAATACTCCAAATTGACAACACACTAACATTCCCATGCTTTGTTGCAATGTGCTTGTTTGCAAGTTTAACATTTACTCAGATCTTCAAGTATTGGACTGAGAAGAAAGAAGGATCAGAAGTTAAGCTGAATTAATGTATTGATTAGTTGGAGATAATTAAATTATTTAAACTCATATATGTCAAGCCAGCACCGGTATTGATTTATGTCCCATGTGACTCCCGCAAATAAATCCATGTCAGGAAGAATGAAAAAGTATGACAGCCGTTCTGGGTAGCCACTTAAAATTACCTTTAAATAAATGAATTATTCTACTTGAGTGGCAAAGGAGACTGAAACAAAATACTATGAATTTGACAGACAATAAGCGAATACTGGTACTTACTGTTGCACTGACTTATTTGGATTTATTTTTTCAGATAAAAATTAAAACCTTGGTACATTTATTGATAATTGTGGCAGGGTATTTAATTCAGAAGAACCTCATGCCCCTGTCACAGATCAATATAACTCTTATCAAAGTCACAAATGACATCCTACGTGACCGTGATAAAGGTAAACATTCCTCATCATCCATCTTGACCTTTCTGTACTCTTTGGTGTAACTGACAACACTATTCTCCTTCAATCGTTCTCCACTGTTTAGCTGGGAGGGCTTGCTTTCACCTGCTTCCATGGTTAGCTGTTTAATGGTAGCCAGAGTATGACTTGTAACTGTTTCTCTCCCCGCTCTCACAGGAAGAGAACACCTGTGATGTTCCCCCTATTAAGGGCACAGCTGTTGAAATCCCAGAAGGAAAACCTGAAACAGCTGCCAACATGTTTGTTTTGCAATTTGTATAGTATGAGCAGTGGTTTTGAAATCCAGAAATGATGTCTCTGGCTACTTGTGATGATTTTTCTGCGTTTTAATATTTAATCCTTTTTAAAGCTCCTCCGCACCCACCAGCCCCCCCCCCCCCCCCCCCCCCCCCCATCTCCGAAAACTAATGTTGCCGGCAGGGCAGGTTATTTTTCACCTGAGCCAGCACTTAAAAATAAAAGAAAGTTCCACCCTTCAGTTAATCAGGTATCTAACAACATAGTGATTATTTTAGCAATATTTGAATCTGAGTATCAAGAAATATTTATGGTGTATCATAACATCCATGTCTTGTTAGTCATTGTTAGCCAACCTATTTTCATTGATTTCTTTCTTGATTATATTTTATAAGAGTTAATTTTGGTAGCAGTGGCGCTGTTACAATTCTATCAGCTAAATAAACAAAAGAAAATCTTTCAGAGGAAAGGACTTGTTTCCACAGCAGTAATTGCTTTGGATTTAAGGTTCATGTTGAGTTGTGATGATGAATTTCAGAGTTGTCAACATCTTAGGATTTAAGACATTTATAATAAGCAAACTGCGCAGAGTTTAGAAACCCAGTTAAAGATATGGAGCTCCCTTTATTTTTAAGATTGACGTGTATGGAAAAGGTCGTATTTTAAAGTGAGTGATTGCCACTCCTAGTGACTGTCAGTTGTCAGGTCTGCTAAAATTAATCTGAGAGCTATCCAGTATAAAAGTGACTTGATTAAGGGCTAAAACCAGCCAGCAAACAGTATGAGTAATTGCAATTGGATTTTGTTCTCAGTGATGAAGAAATGCACTGGAATTTTACCGGCACACCTGTCCTGGAATCAGAGTGGGCGAGGCTCGCAGAATGGCATTCTCAGTTGGCCCCAGGTGGGATCTTACAAGCCTCGGGTGGGCAAGGCAGTAAAGTTCCGACAATGGTGTCAGTTGATCATCACACTTGCACTTACCCATAGACTTTCTGTGGAGTTTTAAACTGTAATCTGCTGTGATCTGAGAATCATTGTGGTGCAGTACCCTGTACAAACAATGCAAAAAAACATGAATCTCCTTAACCTATCTCTCCGAAGAATTGTTACTACGTGTGTAAGGTCTGATGAAGGGAAAGGTTGAGTGTCTCTAACAATAATTACTACCTGCAGAAATAAGACTTCACATTTGTAAAAATGAATTTTCAGTTCAGACATGTTGTCAGTAATTAAGATAGATCATGCTGTTAAAAAGCTTCTTCCACTTGAATGACTAAGTGCTAACCTGTTCTGTCTAGAGTACTGCTCTGAACCTAACTGAAACCCTTCCAGGGTACCACATCTTCAGAAGACTACATCAGCCATGGAGCAAATACAGTGTAGATTTACCAGATTGATACCAAGATACTGAGGGTTAAATTACTGTTATGCATTGATCAGTACATGCCACAAAGAAGAAAAGTAATGAGATGCCATGCTCGTGAGTTGCAGTAAAACAAAATGCAGATTTATTTGGAAGGTGTTGTTTATTCCAGGTCGAATATGGAAAAGCTATAAAAGCCCATGAATCTCTCTGTTCACGTCACAATGGATCACGTGACTTTATACCAGAAGAGACACAACCATTTTAAATACGCAGAAATTACAATAAGAGATGACACAAACCAGAGATGTATTCTCAATAATTTTGGAGCTTAAAGAATGATTTGATTAAATTTTCAAGACATTGGGCAGGATTTACTCGCTGCACTCATCCTAAAAGCAGAAAATCTCATCTAACATCAATGGTCCTTTCCATGGTCCACCCGTCACCCACTTCGATTTCCATGGTGGGCAGAACGGGAAAATTTGCACCATTAAAAGGAACAGATAGAGTAGATTGGGAGAACCTCTTTCTGACAGGTGGGAATCATGGAAAAGGGGAGAGGGTACAAGCTAAAAAATAATGTCAGATCTTTCAGGAGTAGGAAATACTTCTCCAAGCAAAGGATGATAGATACTTGGAACTCTGTTCTGGAACTGGCAATTGATGCCAGGTCAATCCTAAATTTAAAACTGAAATTGATCAATTTTTGTTCTTTGATTTGATTTATTTTTGTCACATATATTAGTGTGCAGTGAAAAATATTGTTTCTTGTGTGCTATATAGACAAAGCAAACCGTACATAGAGAAGGAAAGGAGAAGGTGCAGAGTGTAGTGTTTCGGTCATAGGTGTAGAGAAAGATCAGCTTAGTGCGAGGTAGGTCCATTCAAAAGTCTGCTGGTAGCAGGGAACAAACTGTTCTTGAGTTGGTTTGTGTGTGATCTCAGGCTTTTGTATCTTTTTCCAATGGAGGTGAAAGAGAGTATGTCTGGGGTGCATAAGTTCCTTGATTATGCTGGCTACTTTGCTGAGTCAGTGGGAAGAGTAGACAGCTGCAATGGATGGAAGACTGGTTTGTGTGATGGACTGGGCATTGTTCATGACCCTTTGTAGTTTCTTGTGATCTTGGACAGAGCAGGAGCCATACCAAGCTGCGATATACCCAGAAAGCATGCTTTCTATGGTCTACCTGGAAAACTGTGAGAGTTCTGATTGGCACCACATCTACAAATATTCAATCCCTACACCACTGATGCTCAACAGCAACAGTGTGGACAATCTACAAGATGCACTGTGGCAATTCACCAGACATCCTTAGAAAGCACCTTCCAAATCCATGACCACTTCCATTTAGAAGGACAAAGGCAGCAGATTCATGGGAACACCACCAGCTGCAAATTCCCCTGGAAGCCACTCACCATCCTGACTTGGAAATACATCGCCGTTCCTTCACAGTCGCTGGGTCAAAATCCTGGAATTCTCTCCCTAATGGCATTGTGGGTCAACCCACGGCACATGGACTGCAGCAATTCAAGAAGGCAGCTTACCACCACCTTCTCAAGGGCAACAAGGGATGGGCAATAAATGTTGGCCAGCCAGCAATGCCCATGTCCCATGAACGAATAAAAAAAAAGTTGTTGTGATCAAATTTCCTTTGCCTCCTGAGAAAATAGAGTGTTAGTAGGCTTTCTTAACTCAGTGTGGAGGGACCAGGACAGATTGTAGGTGATTTAGACATTTGGTAGCTTGAAGCTCTTGACCATATCTACTACATCCCCTTTGATGTAGACAAGGGCATGCCTTCCACTGCGCTTCCTGAAGTCAATAACTAGCTCCCTCATTTTGCTGACATTGAGGGAGAGATTATTGTTGTCGCACCAGTTCACCAGATTCTCTGTCCCTTTCCTGTATTTTGTCTCATCATTGTTTGAGATCCAGCCCACTACGGTAGTGTCATCAGCAAACCTGAAAATCGAGTTGGAAGGGAATTTGGCCACGCAATCATAGGTGCATAAGGCATAGAAGAGGGGGCAGAGGACACCATCTTGTGGGGCACCGGTTTTGAGGATGATCGTGGAGGAGGTGTTGTTGCCTATCCTTACCAGTTGTGGTTTGTGAGTTAAGCAGCCTAGAATCCAGTTGCAGAGAGAGGAGCTGAGTCCTAGGCCACAGAGTTTGGAGATGATTTTCGTAGGAATAATGGTGTTTAAGTCACAGGTAGATTTCTGATAGACAAGGGAACTAAGGGTTTTGGGGAGAAAGCGGGAAAGTGGAACTGATCCACTTCAGATCAGCCATGATCTTATTGAATGGCAGGGCAGGCTCGAAGGGCTAGATGGCCTACTCCTGCTCCTATTTCTTATGTTCTTATGTTCTCCTGAAGGCCGAGCTGTAGTCAATAAATAGGAGTATGACATTGGTGTCTTTGTTATCTAGGTGTTCCAGGGTTGAGTGCAGGGCCAGGGAGGTGGCATCTGCTGTGGACTTGTTGCGATAATAGGTAAACTGTAGTGGATCCAGGCAGTCTGGGAGACTGGAATGATTTGTGCAATGACTAGCCTTTTGAAGCATTTTATAATGATAGATGTTGGAGCTATCAGTCATTAATGCAGGTTGCCTGGCTTTTCTTTGGTACTGTGATGGTTGTTGTCTTCTTGAAGCAGATAGGAACCTCAGATTGTTGTAAAGAGAAGTTGAAGGTGTCTCTGAATACCCCCACCAACTGCTCGTCTGGTACCAAATCCGGGCCAGTCACTTTCCGTGGGTTGATTTCCGAGAAGGCTGATTTGACGTCTGCAATGGTGAACTCGGATACTGGGTGGAAGTTGTGCTCTTACTGACCCCTTACTCAAAACGGGCATAGAATGCATTGAGCTATCGGGGAGAGGTGCTTTGGTGCTGGTGATTCTACATGCCTTCACCTTTTATGTTATGTCTTAAAGACATTGCTATAGTTGATGGGAGTCTGTGTAGCTAGCCTGGGACTCTAGCTTGGTTCGTTACTGTCTTTGGCATCTTTGATGGATCTCTGTAGATCGTATCTGGATTTCTCTTATAGATATGAAAGTACAGGGGACAAAGGTGAGTGTATGTGGGTATACGGATTGAATGATGGATTAGGCTTGATGGGATGATTGGCTTACTCCTGCGTTAATATTACCTCTTTCTTTTGGCACATTAAGCTGTTGTTATTTAGGGATAAAAGCTTATTCACTATCATGTTAAATGATTTTTTTGAACATCTCCACTGATGTTCTGTCATTTCACCATTAAAGATTTGCCCAGTTTACCATGGACCATCTCTATCTCATCACATTGAAGTCAGCCTAACCCAACTGTAAAATCAAAGCAGCAGCTTTGTGTTTCTCCGTTTTAAACATCATATTAAACTTAATCATATAGGTGGGAACTTTAATGCCCTTCTCGCCCTCTCCAAGCTGCCATTTGCAGGTGAGGGCACAGCAAGAAAATTATGACACATAGCTAGCCCACCGCTTCTCTTTTCACCCCTAAGCTACCCACCATAATATGATGGGTAGGTAAGACATCAGCCTACCTACCCTTAGACCTATCGTGGTATCCTGTCATGTCACAAAAATACATGTGACTGGAGAAGGCAGAACATTGAGGCTAGTCTCTGAATTCATCATCTAAGATGTTCCGATAACTGGACAGCCCTGGCAAATAGGGCATTAACTCCTTACATTCTGCAAGAATGGACAGAAAATTTAATGATATGGTAGAAGTTATCTGTTGTTCTTTGGAATCATCCAATGGCCTGGAGGTCAAGCACTGTAATTAATCCAGTGGGACAATGGCAGAAATCCTTTTTTTGGACATTCTGTTCGTCTCTTATTGAAATGACAGGAGGAAATGTTGGAACATCTGTAGAATTTCAGCAACACATTCTGACATATTGGCTTCTGTAAAATATTTATTTTCTGCCTTGTGTTTTGTTCAATATCTTTTAAATTTTTAATCTATCTCAGTGGCCTTATATATCCTGCAAGAGAATTCCTGAACCAGTGAGGCGTATCAGTTCGTTGAACCAGGCACGACTCTTAAGACATCACTATGTAAGTCCCAATTTAGCACCAATTATTGTTACATTATCGGCAGTTTGTTTTGTGAACTTGTGTCCATTGGGAACTGAGTTGAGACTAGTTAGATAAAGTTCTTCTGGGACCATTGACGAACTGATGAGCCTTTTATCCCATCAGTGACAGATTTGAACTTAGGCCCTGGAAATGAATGAGAATGTACTAAACACACAGTGCTATAATTGTGGCAAGAGGATCAACGTACTTAATTGTTCTAAATTGGAACACAATTGAAAGCTTTAAACCTTCCAGCTTAAAGATCCAAGAAAATCACTAATTAAAATCAAGCTAAACACTGTGGATGAAGCCACATCAGCTACATGTTACTCAGATATATTCCTACCATCACTGTGTCCATTAGAACTGCCAACATGCCTGGTTTGTCCTGGATGATGTTGGAGACAAATCACAGAGACCATATAAAGTATTTAACATATGGGAAAAAGGCTATTTGACTGAGAGGCTAGAATCATGTGGATGGATAACAAATAATCTATTTGTTTTCCAGTTGGTGTGTGAAGGAGGCATACTGTAAAGATGAACATATTGGGTGACAAGATGGCAATTGGAGACAAGAGGTCCTGTGCTGAAACTTTCTGGAATATGTCCAACCTGAGCTGGCAACTCTTGAGAGAGTGAGGGGAGGACATGCTGTTGCCTCATCAGCCCAAAAGCAAAGTTCGTTGTGCTAAACAAAATATTATGCAGTCTTGTCGGGTTCAGTTGATAGGACAGATGGGCTTTCTATTCAAAATTCTTTTCTCATCATAATGCTATAAACTCAGCAGTCATCCTCCTCACAGCCTCAGGGTGTTGTCATTCAAAGATCTTTTTACTCATCAGCTCCTTTGCTCTGGAGAATACATATAAACATAGGAATTTTTAGAAAGAGGGAAAGATAATTTAGTTGATCACACTTATTTATTAGAGGTTTATGGTGCCAACACACAGTTTTCTTTAGGCTAAGATGACTGCTATTTAGATTTATATAAGCTCATCAATATCACATAATACAGAAGGAAGTATACCCACCATAAAAAAGCCAATTTCTTCATCAACAGAATATCTTTCTAATTTTGTTCATAAAAATGATCCCAGTGACATGTCAATATTAAAATGGTCCTGATAGTACGGTAGCACAATGGTTAGCACTGCTTCACAGCGCCAGGGACCCGGATTTGATTCCCGGCATGGGTCACTGTTTGTGTAGAGTTTGCATGGTGTCTATGTGGGTTTCCTCCCACGTTCTGAAAGACATGCTGGTTAGGTGCATTGACTCAAACAGGTGCTGGACTGTGGTGACTAGGGAAATTTCACAGTAATTTCATTGCAGTGTTAATGTAAGCCTTACTTGTGACTAATAAATAAACTTTACTTTAAAACTTTGAGTACATGTTAGATTCTAGCCATGATCAAGTTTACACTGAGGATAGCCACATCAATTGCATCAGTTGAGCCTGTTTCATGTTTCTGTGGCAATAATTGTGCAGCTGGTATCCAGGTAATGTTTCTTTTGCTGGCTTTGCTGTACATCATTCTAAAGTTAGAGCATATCATGTTGTTAGTGTACCTTTAAGAAATGTTTCTTAAAAAAATCATGCTCTCTGCAGTTGTAAGTAAACCTTTTTAGTTTCATTGTTGCCAGGCTGTCTGTTAGATATCCTTTTATTGCTGTTCCAATGGCTTGAATGTTTATTTTAACTCTGTGCCTCGGGTACTTTCTGGATTTTATTTTATGATCCTGCATTGTTAGGGAGAAGACTAGATGGCAGGTCATGTGTTTTGAACAGTTTTTTTTCAAAATTAATTCAATGTTTCACTTACAGCTTTGGGGTTGCTAGCTACTGATTTAGTTAAAAGCTGCCCTGGTTGTCAAGTGGAAAGCAGTGTTCCGCTCTCTCTCTCTCTCTCTCGCATTGGAGAGTCTGCTGGCTAACTAGAAGCTGGTCTCCTCACCTTCCTGGAGTGGAAAATCTGCTGTTGGTGGTTAGCTTGCCGAGAGTTTCTCTCTCCTTGGTGTTTTGGGGAGCTGTCCTGACTTCAAGCTGTTCTGGGTATATATCAAAAGGTCTGTTAGAGGTTACAAAGGTGAGAAGTCAGAGTTTCAATTCTCCACCCAATGTACTAAGTTCCAGCATCACATGAACATTCATATTTTCTGTGCTAAACCTGTGGCAAGGGTTTTGTACTGGGAAGATTATTTGATGGAACGTTTTGTGTACTTGTTCAGGATTATACAATATCATTTTTTTTTCTTGTTTGTAATTGTTAAAAGTTATTGCTAATTTTCTTTCTGTATATGTTAACTGTACAAATAAACTTTGTTTGATAAAAGCTCCTTAGTGGGTCAGTTGAATCATACCTGAAGTAAAGTATCTGATGTTGACTCGAGCCAAATTCAAAGTGCAAAATTTATGATCCAGCGGACTTCATAAAACACTTCGGAGTTTCTGACCTGAATTATAACAATATATTCCTAGGGAGAGCAAGCAAAGATTAATTTGTACCATATTACGCTGATTGGAACACATTGATATTAACTTAAGGTCACCTTTAACACAATCCATGGAGAATGTACTTGCATTGTATTATTTAGCCTTGGATTTTGTTTATCATTACAAAATTGGACAATGGACATGACTTGTTGCTATCTCTGGTGCTTTGGCCCCAGGCAACTTCATTAATAAGGAATGTCTGAAGTGCCTTTGTGACGTGCCAATGACAATAAAAGATCATTGTAATTTAGTACTCTAGTATTTGAGGATGAATGTTGATTTTAGATGTCAAATAAAGCCAAGAAGTTAATTATCATTTAAAAGTTAGCTCTATTTCAATATTGCTGTTTTAATAAATCCCCTTTAAGTCACACCATACTTTAATTAAAGGTGTTTAATGTGTTAAATGTCATTAAGGCTGGCCTACCTTCTCTAGCCCGACCCAAAAATGTGCTGTGTCTATCCACATTCAATAAAAAGTCTGACAACACCAGGTTTTAGTCCACATTCAGGCATACCAACATTGTCTGTGTCACTGTATATATACATAAGTCACTGAAGGTGGCAGGGCATGTTGAGAGGCCAGTTAATAAAGCTTTAAGCTTTTTTAAATTAGAGTCACAAGTAGGCTTACTTGTAGCCTCATTGCAACGAGGCTACTGTGAAAATTCACGAGTCACCACATTCTAGCTCCTGTTTGGATACATTGAGGGCGAATTTAGCAAAGCCAATGTGTTTAACGAGCACATCTTTCAGAATGAGAGGAAACCTGAGGAGGACATGGAGAAAACCCACACAAACATGGGGAGAACACATAGACTCCAAGAGGCTGTGACCCAAGCTAGGAATTGAACCTGGGTCCATTGTGCTATAAGGCAGCAGTGCTAACCACTGTGTCACTATGTCGCCCATATAGCATACAGTATCTTAGGGTTAATTAATAGAGGCATTGAGTGCGAGGAAGTCATGTTGAACTTGTGCAAGACACTATTTATGCAACATCTGGAATATTGTGTCCAATTTTGGGTGCCATACTTGAGGAACAATGTGAAGGCATTGGAGCGAGTACAGAGAAGGTTCACAAGAATGTTTCCAGAGATAAACAGCTATAGCTATGAGGACAGGTCTGTTTTGGGGTTGGGTCGGTTTTCCCTGAAGAAAAGAAGGCTGAGAGGAGACTTGATAGAGGTTTTCAAGATCGTGAGCGGCATGGACCGGGTAAATAGAGAGAAACTGTTCTCTGTCACGAGTGCATCAAAACTAGAGGACACAGCTTCAAAATAATTGGCAAAAGGCGTAGAGGTAATGTGGGGAAGAATCTTTTACCCACAGGGTGGTAGAGGCAGTTTTGATTGAGGTATTAAAAAGGAATTGGATTGCTATCTGGCAAGAATGTGCAAGATTGCAGGGATAAGGCCGGGAGTTGAGATTACGTAGAATGCTATTTCAGAGAGTCAGTGCAGATTCAATGGGCTGAATGGCCTCCATCTGCACTATAAAAATACTGAAATTTGTGTCATTAGCATAGCTGAAGGACACCACCTGGCACAAGATTGCCCAGATATGCCACAAAACAATCAAAAATGAATAATGTGCAGCTGTCTGGCTTGGGGACTAACTTGCAGCAACTGAAAGGTTTTAATGCCTGAAGATCCAATGGGTGATTGCTTCAAATCTTTAAACATACCCCTTGGCATCCTGTCTGGTCTAAGGGATGGTTTTGGCACAATGCGTTTCAAGCCAAACTGTATTTGGTTAGATTGGGGCTGCAACACCATATAACACATGGGAGCCTCTATTAACAAAAACAGAATAGAAACTGTGTTCTTCCAGCCCCGTTCCCAGAAATCCCAGGACAATGTTGAAGGGACTGATATACACGGACGTGGACTTCTGTCTCTATCCTGCCTTTTTTCCGTACCTTTCTCTCCAGAAAATTGTCATCTCAATGAAAACATGAGAAAATCAACACAACTTTTTCCACAATTAGTTTGAAACACTTATTTGAAGTATTATCAACTTAATTACTCGAGTTCTTAGATCATTTCCTACAATATAACAATGACTACTCTTCAGAGGTACTTCATTGGCCGTAAAGTGCTTTTGGAGATCTTTTGGAGATATACAGGTCATGAAAAGTGCTGTATAAATTTTTTTTAACTTTCATTCCACAGTGCTAACATAAAATCACAAATAACTATTAGAAATCCTCCTGAACAAAGTCAGGCCTTCTTCAGGCCTTTTCTACATTCATTATTGTACCTGTGTAACCTGGTGCTTGTTGCTCCAGAGCCACAGTGAAAAATTGACCTGTGCTGCCTGTGCTCAGCTCATACTCAATGCTCCCTTTGAGGCTCATCTCCCTAACGCAGTTCATATGCTTCGCATCTCTTCCGCTGTCAACCTGCACTGGAGCATTTACAGTCAACAGTTGTACATGTACTACATTCCCCTGCAAATTAGATCATTATCATTCACAACTTATATATGGATAATTTGATTGGCATCTTGGCATTAGTAGAATCATAACCATTGCCCAAAGACCCTCTTTCTCTGACAGAGTTCTTGCCCTACTGGTTATGTTTTTCACTAGTAAGCTTTTTCAAATCTCTGAAAATCTCACCCTTGCTTATTGCCCCTACTTATCTGGTACCCTCTCTTCACCTGAGAACCTCAGTCTTATATTTCCATCCTCACTTTTTACCCAAACCCCACACTGATGTTCTTACTAAGATATCTCTGTCCTTCAGGCTGTGGGATCATACTTGATGATTTCAATCTGTACCTCAACCACCCCACACCCAGCACCCAGATCGCCCATCACACTTTGGAGAGCAACACTTCAACTTTCCTCTCCCTGTTACATCTTCTTACCTGTAATGGGTAGTTTTTGTCTGCAAGTATATTCACCAACATTATTATATTGGACTGACGTACTGTTTTCTAAAACCTATTTTTTGTCTGTAGTCTTAACTATTAAGCTAACACCCTGCGAGGTGACAAATGACTGGCATCTACAGATGATGGAAAACATTTTGCTGTATAATGCCAAGAGTTTATTGAGGAATTTAGATCCAGACATGAATTGCATTTCTTCATTTTCTTTAGATTTTTAAAGAATGGGGAACTTGTCATGTTGTTTTTTCTGATATCTCTATGGATAGGAGCTCACCCGAAAGAATTCTCTGATCCACGGCCCATCTTTTCTTTTGCGATTTTTTTCAAACCATATTACACATGTTTCAATGTGAATATAGTGCAAAAGACAGAGGTCACAAAGTCAAAATCAAGCTGAGCAAATGATCATTTAGTTGAACGGCAAACTATATTGAGTGAATGTGGAGAAGAAGCAGTTGTAGAGCAGTCAGCACTATTAGTGATAGCCCTGTCAACCAAGAGCTGATCAAGAAATACAGGAAACGGGTAAAGTAGCTGAGTTCAATTTCCAGTCACAGTTAGAAGCCAAAATGCCAATTTGCTGAAACAGAAACATAGCATTCTCTAAGCTGCCAAATTAAATCAATATTGTCTGAACTCAATTAGATTTGACCAGTAACTTTCACTCTTGGGTATAAAGCTGTGGACAGGGAAACAGCCGTCGTGATTTTGTTTCCTTGGTGAAATTTATAGAAGGAAGAAATCAATAAAAACTGAATGGCAGAACTGAGTAGTGAGAGATAAAACCACAAAACAATGCTTTAGGAGTAGAGTTCAATTTTCAGTGGGGAGTGGGTCAGCAGCCTATTTCTCCAGTTTGATTTTCTCTGGGGGAGTGGGTTCACAGACTATTGTTCCAGATGAATTTTCATTGGTGGAGTGAGTCAGCAGATTATTGCTCCAGTTTGATTTTCAGTGGGGAGTGGGTTAGCAGACTCTTATTCCGGTTTTGCGATGTGGGTTTGAATCCAGCTTAAAATGGTTGAGTAAAAGGAAATTCAGTGTTAACTGTAAAGGTCCTACATGAAATGAGTTTGGACAGTTTCATGCTAGTTTCTAGCAGTTTTGGGCCCACAGCAACAATTTGTTCATGACACAGATTCAACATTTGCAAATGGCAAGTGTTAAAAATCGTGGGGAAAATAATGGGAGATGTCAAGAGAATCTAGACTAGCTGTGGAATAGCTGGACACATGGCAGAATCAAATTCAATACCGAAAATTGTAAGGTCATGAATTGTGGTAGGAAGCATGAGGAGAAGCATTACAGGACAAATGGTACACTTCTAAAGGAGCCATAAGAAGAGAAATACCTGCAGGTACTTGTGCACAAACCTTTGAATGTGACAGGATAGGCTAACAAAGCAATCAGTAATATATGCAGAATTTTGAACTTTATAAGTAGAGTCTTAGAGAGTGTAAAAACCAAGGGGCTTTGCTGAATCCGTATAAAACATTACTTGGGCCTGAGCCAGGGTATTGTATCCAATTCTGATCTACCCTTGAGGGAAGACTTTAGTTAAATAGCTAAATAATTGGTTTATTGAAAAAATATCATAGAATCCCTATAGTGCAGGAATGGGTCATTAGGTCCATCAAGTCTGCATTGACACTGTGACAGAACATCTTACCCAGGCTCATCCCCTCATTCTATCCCTGTACCCCTATACATTTACCATGGCTAATTTACCTAACCTACACATCTTTTGGACATTATGTGCCAATTTAGCATGGCTAATCCACCTTATCTACACATCTTTGGCCTGTGAGAGGAAACCGGAGCACCCAGAGGAAACCCACATAGATACAGGGAGAATGTGCAAACTCCACACAGTCAGTCACTCAAGGCTGGAATTGAACACGGGCCCCTAGTGCTATGAGGCAGCAGTGCGAACTGCTGTGCCACTGTGCTGCCCATGGCTGCAGGTAGCTAATTGCAAAAACTATATAAGCAAAACAAGTAATCATAATTTATAACATAGTTATGCACAATCAATAAAACAAAATACAAAATAATAAGAGGATTGCAGAATTATGTTTCAGCACACAAATAATTACAGTACATCATAAAATGCAGCTCTTAAATTACGAATTAAAAATGAAAGTTCTCTGGCACTGTGCATTTTGTATTAAAATCCATGGGTCATAAGTTGTCAGGTTTTGTTCCTCAAATTTTCAATCAATCACATTCTATTTATAAGTTTTATAAAGTATGGGATTTGGCTCTCGTAGTGCATTTGTGGTATATTTGTGGAATTATGTTGTTTCTCCTTAATTTCAACACACATCTAATTTGGTGTGATTATGGCAAGAGGTAATGGCAATAGGAGTGATTTAAGAGTTGTTTTTAGCTAAGTCTAGATGGATATTGTACTGCTTTTCAGCAATTGGTATTCTCTGCTGTGATTTCCATTTATTTCTTCCATCTTGTCTGCTGCATGACTCTCCCCCCTTTTTCAACATCATTAACCCATCACATTTTTACCTCTCTTCCGTTCCAAAAAAAAGTCATACTGGACTCGACAAGTTAACTCTATTTCTCTCTCCCCCGATACTCCGAGATCTACTGAGTATTTTCACACTTTCTGTTTTTGTTTTAAAACACGTATTTAGTTGTTTGATTGTGTCAGAGTAGTTTTGGTATGCATTACCTAGGGTCAGTTCTAGTGCTTGTTTCTGAATGTTTTCAAGATTATTCACATGCTCTTCGTTAAGTCCAGCACTCCAAAGAGGCATTGCGTATTTTGCAAATGTGTTATATTTCACTATTTAACATGGTGAATAGGTCAGTTTGAGATACAGTGAGATGACATAGCATATACTTCCATTTCCTCTCTGATGCACTTCACACAATTAAAAATCCCACATGTGATCAGTTTAAATGTAAATACCTAATAGTTTAAGGCATACTTGTCACAAAATCTCAGCATCATCTAAGCTGATGAGTGGATTTGTAGGAGATTTACGAGAATGGTTCCAGGGATGATGGAGTGCAGTTACGTAGATAGACTGAAGAAGCTGAGGTTGTTCTGCTTAGGGAAGAGAGAGCTAAGATGAGTCTTGATTGAAGTATCTAAAATCATGAAGGGTTTAGATAGAATAAGTAAAGAAAAATAGTTTCCAATGACTGGAGTATTGATAACAAAATGGCACAGATATAAGATCTTATATCTAAAGAACCAGAGACATCATGGAGAATAACTGCTGTATGCAATCAGTAGCTGAGATTTGGAATGCCCTACCTGAAAGAATGGTGGATATAGGTTCAGTGTTCAAAAGTGAATTGGATTAATCTTTGAAAATGAAAGAAAATGACAGGAATAGGGGAAAGACTGAGTAAGTGGAAACTATCTGGGTTGTAATATGAAAGAGCCTACACAGACTGAATAGATTCCTTCTGTGTTGTACTATTCTATAATTCCATGAATTGACAACTTTATTCTGGTGGGCCCTAAAGAAAGGTGTTTTGTGAAATACTATCTGGATCGTAAGAAATTGTGAACTTAGATTTGCAAATATGAGTGTAATTTAGACCCAATTGGCTAGCAGTAGGTTTAAGACTTCACAAAATAAAGTCTGCCATTTTACAAATTTATTTACAGAGCTTCCTGATACCCCAAATCCTCTTCATCATTTATAAAACACAATCTAAAGAGTGATGGAATATTCTCCAATTATCTGGGTGGGTGCAGCTGCAACACTCAACAAGCTCACCCTCATCCAGGACAAAGCAATCCACTTCATTGACAGACCATCCAACCATCTGAAACACCCAATCCTCCCAATCACTGGTGCACTATCTGAAGCATATTCTGCAGAAACGCACCAAGCCTTTTTCAGGAGCACTTACCAAACCCTTTACCACCTGGAATGAAAAAGTCGACAGGCATGTGGAAGCACCATCACCTCCAAGTTCCCTTTTACGTCACACATGATCTAGGATTTTACTAGTCTAGGAAATGGGGCTCTGAGGTGCGGGGGCCAGTAAAATTGTGTGGTGTCAGGTTGGATTGGTTCACCATTACCATCTTACAGGACTAGGATGGCACAGTGCTTCACAGCGCCAGGGACAAAGGTTTGATTCCTGGCTTGGGTTGCAGTCTGTGCGGAGTCTGCACATTCTCTCCATGTCTGTGTGGGTTTCCTCTGGGTGCTCTGGTTTCATCCCACTGTCCACAAATGTGCAGGTTAGGTGTATTGGTCATGCTAAATTCTCTCTTATTGTACCTAAACAGGCACCACAATATGGCGACAAGAGGATTTTCACAGTAACTTCATTGCTGTGTTAATATAAGCCTACTTGTAACTAATAAATAAAAATAAAAATATAATGATGCAGAGAAGCTATCTTTCCCAAGGAGCTGATTTTCAGAGTTAAAGACTAAACTAGGAGCCATTGTACAATGCTATTAGCATTTTGTTGACAATGGGCTGATTCCCTATCACATGGGGAAGGCTGTCAGCTAAATGAAGGCAGCCTCACAATCAGCCCAGGCAGGAGATCTCATGGGCCAAAAGAAAGTGGCTATGAGCAAGCTGATGTCAGCCCTCAAAGTCCGAACAAAGCTCTCAGAGGGGTTAACTTCCAACCCTTAACTCCATGAATGTTTAATTTATTCTTATTTACCTGCTATTGACTCCAAGTCTCTTGCATTCTTCAGCAGTGACAACCCCTCACAGTGATGCTGCTCAGGTTTCAGACTTGCTAGCTTGTATTTGGGAAGATGTTGCTATAGTGGTAATGTCCATGAACTAGTAATCCAGACGCCCAGGTTAATGCTCTAAAGGCATGAGTTGAAATCCCACTGTGGTGGCTTGTGGAATTTAACTTCAACAAGAAATGATTAGTTTCAGTAATGATGACCATGAAGCTATTGTTGATTGCTGTAAAAACCTATCTAGTTCACCAATGTCCTTTAGGAAAGGACATCTGTCATTCTTACTGGGTCTAACTTACATGTGACCCCAGAGCAACAGCAATGTGGTTGACACTTTGAATTGACAAAGCAAGCCACTCACTTTAAAGGCATTTAGGGATGGGCAACAAATGCTGGCCTGCTCAGTGATACCCACATCCCATGAAAGAAAATCCACCAGGAGCCCACCTTCCCATCATGGGTTGAATGGCGGGCCACAGGAAGCTAATTAGGTGTTGCCTATTGTAAAATTATTGAGCTGTCCCACTGCCAATAAATTTGGGCTCCGGACCTGTATTCACTCTGACATCTCTATCTCAATGTCAGTTGTAAAATTCAGCTCGTCATGTGACTTGAGCATGAATTGTAGTTCTTTAATCATCAGCAGATCAAAATCATGGAAAACCTAAGTAACAGCAATGTGGGCACTTCTTCACTATATGAACTACACTGGTTCAAGAAGATGGCCTACCATCACCTAATCAGAGATAACTATGGACAGGCAATGCAAGAGATGCCCATACGCCAAGAAAGGATCTTTAAAAAGGTGCAGGTTTTGATAGGTGCACTGGGGTGAGGGGAAAACTACATGTAAAATAAATTTAAAAGGAAGAAGACAATTAAAGGTGAATGTCAGCTTTCTATTCTGAACTCTATTCAGAACTCTTCAACTTTTTTGAAGACACGCACTCCTACTGGAGTGTAATTCCACAGGTATTTTAACAACCTTTGATACTTTGCCCATATAGTGAGTGTCAGTTAGTCCAACCGTGGTAACATCTCAGTTCTGGCTGGTCTTGCTTTCACCTAATACACATATAGTTGCACTTTGAACAAGTGCCGTTGAATGGTAATCAGGGGAAGGGATCCTGATTTAAGCTCCCTTCTCCCTTCCCTGCACTGAAACGTTAGGAACAATGATACTGGCCACTGTGTTAGACAAACTATCAGATCAGCTATATTGGTACCAAACAGAAAACAAATCAACAATCATCCTGATGTTTTGTGATGTTGTTGATCCATCGATATATTTTCTGAGATACTCTGACCTTCGATGTGATGGGCGAGATTCTCTTCCCAGTCACATGTTTCCCACCAGCTGGAGGTGGCGTTTTGTTTGCTAGCAGAGGGATTCTCTGGTCCTGCTGCTGGCAATAGGAATTCCCATTGCATCAACTCATGCCAGCAGCAAACCCATGGATGGAGTACATTGCTGGTGGGACTGGAGGATTCAACCGGTGTGAACAGCCGGAAAAGTCAGGCCAATGGGATTTTTTTTGCTAATTCTATCAGCAATAGGCATCACATGAAATATTTTCTTTTGATGTAGACATCCTTTAGCTATGAAAGAAAATATTTATGAGACGTTCTCAAGACTGTTATCAGTTCTGAAGATGTTTGGACGTATTTTAATATTAATTTTCACAACAAGTTCTTTGACTGCTAGTTTTGCCTGTGCAATTCTTTCAGCCTAAAGTTGTGAAGGTGAACCAGTTTTGGACCTTAAGAGTCAAAACTACACCTGGGACCTGATGCTCCGACCTCTGATCAAACGGAAATTCTCTGGTTTCGCTGCAGTGAATGGAGACTTGGCAGAGTGCCGAACTCTCCATTCACACTGCCAGTGGCAGCGGGGTGTGAACGGCTGGAGAATTACAGCCCAGTCTTTTGCAACATGGATTCAACCTTAACTGAGGAACCCAGGTCAAGGTAATGTGCAGAACATCACCAATGTTGAAAAGAGAAAGAAGTGACAAAACAAGTTAAGAAATAGCACTGCCTTTATTGTCAATATCTGACCAATTTGATTTGATTTTAAATGATAAACTGTATATTTAATATAGTGCTCGATCAGGATTATATTCACAAAAAAACTCAATGATTTAGCTAAGGAGTGAAAATTATAACTGACCTCTCTCTCCAAGGGTTTCTCATTGATTGGTATCAAGATAAGCATGGATAAAAAGCAGAACTCATCCATGATCTGCCTTGCTCGTCTCTAGGCAACAAAATATATAACAGAGATGTGGGATCAGCACACTGCAGTCCATCATTTGATCTTCCGTTATTAGATACTGATTTCATTAAATATCAGCCTTGAAACCGCAAGGCTGTTTCCTATGGGAGTCCACCAGAGTAGCTACACATTTGGCTTGAACTTGGATATGTTGGAACTTGGCCTTTTGGCAACATTACAGAATGGTCTTGCAGAGGAGGAAGTCCTACTCCCCACTGCAAACTTATTCATTTGAGGGCTAGCTGGCCAAGGAAGGTGATTTCTTAATGGTTTCTGAATTGGATATTTGTTCACTTAGTTTTTCAGCTGCGACCTAGTGTATGATTAGTACACATAAACCTGACATCAACTGTGTGGATAAGTCAAGAGTTACGCTCTAGGCCTCTAAAGTTGAGAGCATCAAGTTAAGCCTGTAGAATCGTTCCTCCCCTTGATCCAATGCCAGCATTACCAAGGTCTTTGGGCGCCTGGCAATACCACGGATGTATTCCCAAACTGCTGAAGGCCAGTTATGGAGCTGCCTCATCTTGATCCAGCAAATCTTTGCGTCTTGATAGCAGAATTCTGCAACATGCACAATCCTTGCATAATTATCAGGATCACAGCTCTATAAGCTCTACACCCTCAACAGATTTCCTAGAATGGTTGTCTCTTGATTTACTCCAGATCCTGGCGTAAGTTGGACACTGCAGGGCTATAAAACCTTCAAAAGGTCAGAAGAAATAAGAGAATGCTAAGTCTAAAAGACAAGGTGTTGTGATGCCTGCGTGCCGTTGTAACTTAAAGGTGTTCAGCAGAGTAGAGGTTAACGTGGAACTGGAGAATAGGACCTCCCATGGTATGGTTGTAGAGTCATATAGTAATAGACTGAGAGAACAATCTAGAGAAAATATTTTAGAAACTGGCTACCTGCTTGACCATGATGCAAGGCACTATATAAGACTATAAACTGTAATTAGTTGAAGACTACCAATAAAAGGGTCAAGTTTTAATGTACAAGTCTCAATCTCCTCATCAAAGAGAACACCTGATACCATATTGCAATGGTTATCTAAAATCAATAATGAACACAATTATGGAAAAGTTCCAATTTACATCGTTGATTGTAATCTTCAGTTC
The DNA here is from genome assembly GCF_965287045.1 of Carcharhinus amblyrhynchos. Classification (NCBI taxonomy): domain Eukaryota; kingdom Metazoa; phylum Chordata; class Chondrichthyes; order Carcharhiniformes; family Carcharhinidae; genus Carcharhinus; species Carcharhinus amblyrhynchos. The sequence goes on along the minus strand of NC_137331.1, from coordinate 78,396,189 downwards.
TTGATTTCATAGGCTGGTGGAAACTACAGAACAGTCAACATCACATGGAAAGTGTTACAAATGTCAGAAAGAAAGTGTTCCGCTGCTATTCTGCCTGAGTTTGTTGGGGGGGAAGAGCCCACAATCAGTCTGGATGGCGGACGGGGTGGGAAGATAAGGCGATAAGGAAGATAAGTGACGTGATTCAGAATTGCTAATTTTATTCAGGTAGAGTGCAAATAGGGTGCCTGAAAATGGGTCTAAAAGTCGAATCTGAAACACTCCCAGTTTCAAGTCCGCCCAGCACTTAGAATCAAAATGGTAAAATAGGGCCCATAGAATCATAAAGGCTTACAGCATGGAAACAGGCCCTTTGGCCCAACTTGTTAATGCTGCCCTTCTATTTAACCATTAAGCTAGCCCAATTGCCCGTGGTTGGCCCATATCCCTCTATAGCCATCTTACCCATGTCATGTTTAAAGATTTTTAAAAGATTAAATTGTACTCGCCTCTACTACTATCTCTGGAAGCTTGTTCCAGACACTCACCACCCTCTGTGTGAAAAATTTGCCCCTCGGGACCCTCTTGCGTCTCTCCCCTCTCACCTTAAAACTATGCCCTCCAGTTTTAGACTCCCCTACCTTTGGGAAAAGATGTTGACTATCTACCTTATCTAAACTCCTCATTATTTTGTAGACCTCTATAAGATCACCCCTAAGCCTCCTACACTTCAGGCAAAAAGTCACAGTCTATCCAGCCTCTCCTTATAAGTCAAACCATCAAGTCCTGATAGCATCCCAGTAATTCTTTTCTGCACTCTTTCTAGTTGCCCATCCGAGTAACTCTTTTCTGCACTCTTTCTAATTGCCCATTCCACAGAGGCTGACATTATGCTAGTGATGCCCCAATTAGGGCTGGTGTTGCAGCCCCACCAGCATTTTGTATCTGGTAGCCTCATTCTCCTGATAGGGCTGATGAAGATTCAGAATTCCTGTTCCTCTGATTGAGCCTGCAGCATTGGAAGCCCCTCCACTGTCCTTAATGGGACAATGAACATGGGGGCAGCCAATTAGAAGAGCACCTCCTGGAAGATCACCATTGTGCTGCCAGCTGGTTGGGTTATCTACTTTGTCCTGATGTCAGTGTCCTGAATCCCAATGGCAAATCCATGCCAGTTTGACACTTCTCACTTTTGATGTTACCATTTTTGATTGAGACAGTTATGAACATCAAAGTAGTCATCACCTCATTCACAGGCTGAATAAATGAATAGTTATAACAAATAATCTGTGACATTCTGTTATATCCTCTGTCTTATATTCATAGGGTGGTACTGCTGCCTTACAGTGCCGGAACCTCATTTCAATTCCAGCCTAGGCTGACTATGTGGAGTTTCACGCTCTCCCTGTACCTGCATGGGTTTCCTCTGGGTGCTCCAGTTTCCTCCCACTCACCAAAGATGTGCGGGTTAAGCTCATTGGCCATCTTAAATTGCCCCTTATTGTCAGGGGAAGTAGCAGAGTAAATATGAGAGGTTACAGGGATAGAACCTGGATGGGATAGTTGGCTGTGCAGGGTCAATGGGCTGAATGGCCTCGTACTGCAATGTAGGGATTTTATGATTCCTGCTGGAACGCCGAGAGGTGTCCAGTTAATGCCACCAACAGCAACTTGTATTTACGTAGCAGCCATAACAAAATAAAGTGTCCCAAAGTACTTCACAGGAGTGTTAGAAAACAAATTTTGACACAAAGCCACATAAAGTGATGACCAAAAACTTGGACAAAGAGGTAGGTTTTAAACAACATCTTAAAAGGTGAAAGCTAGGTAAAAAGGTGGAGGAGTTTAAGGAGGGCATTCTGCAGCATAGGAATTATTAACATGGAGTATGCACCAAAGCTACCCAATCAGAAGAACAGCAGCTCTGAAGCCTTGGCAGCCATTTCAGGAGAGTGAGGTTGAGCAGTGAAGAAAGAAAAACAACTAGAATGCACAAGAGGCGTAGCGAGTATCTCAAAAGGGAATTGGGTTTGACGAGATGACAGAGGCAGGAAAGGGCAAAGATGTGGAGGGATTTGAAAACAAGCTTTAAAATCAAAACAGTGGGTAGTGCTGACTGCATGCCTAAATCATAATAATGAGTAGGTAACATGAGTTCTACTTGCTGTGTAGGGCAATGCTAACAGGTACATCCAGTGAGTGGTTCACTGCTGCTTGTCTGTTTTCAGGCCAAAATGTTATAACAAGGAATTCTCAGATTGTAACCAGAAACAACAGATGGTGGAATTTTATGCTAGTGGGATTTACTGGTCCCGTCTGAGTCAACGGAGTTGCATGTCTCGCTGCAGTTAACAGCCCCGCTCTCCCCACTGTAAAATTTCACCCATAGAGCCATATATATAAAAAGTTTCATATGAATCGTTTTAGCTGATTAATTCAATTACTGTGACCAATTTAATATTATAAAATTTACATTGCTATATTAGTCTCAGGCAGGAAATATCTTTCCTAACTATTGGTCAATTTATTTTTAGTATTAACTATATTGGTGCTTGAATAGAACATTAATCTTTGTAACCTTCATAAAGGCTAAGTAATAACATTGATTTTTACCAAAAGTAATTGCAAAAATCAGAGCATTAATGAATTGGGTATTTGAATATATAATGCTCAAAGTTATAAGGCTGTGCAGTAGACATTGTTTCATATATTTTACCACTTTCAAAAATATCACTATTTAAGAAAACATATGAGTTTGTGACAGAGATGTGGGAAGCACCACTGCCAGAGTTATGCAAATAATTGCACCAAGCTTAATTATTGGGTTTGAGAAAGTGACATAGCTCACTTGATTTCTTATCATATTCTAATTTATTTCATTTCATTCATTTTTGTCAACCTTTGCTCATTTCTAAAATTTTCACAATCTTCAATCCTATCACTAATCTTTGCTGCATTGTATTCCTTTTCTTTCAATTTAATAATATATTTAACTTCCTTAATTAGCTGTAGATGGTCCATCCTTTTTGTAGTCTTTTTTCCCCTCAGTAGAACATACCTTTGTTGTGAGCTTTCAAATATCCCTACTTTGCCCTTATTTGCTGGTGCGCTATTTACTTGCATGCTCTGTCTGTCCTCTTAAGAAGTAAGATTTTGGAGAGTCATGTGGCCTTTCAACCAGTTGGGTCAAACATGTGAATCATGGGGCTGAGCACAGGCTTTCCCAGGCAGGCTAGAGACTGGAGTCAAAGTAATCAGTAGAATCTTTCTTAGTCTCTCTAAATAGATTTTTTTTCTGTTAATAAATAGTCCGTTAATTATTGAACTAGGCAGTGAGTTATTATAATGCCTCTATTTAGAAAGATTGAGCCATTCAACCCTAATTTAGAGGATTGGGTTTAATATGTTAAACTCTTGCGATATTTTTTCAAAACAAACAAAATGGCGGGAGGAGAAAAAGCGGGTAATTCTATTAACAATCTATGAGGTCCAAATCTGTAAGTTGAAAAGGAGCTTGACTTGTTTGGATATCCTAGCATTAAAATTTTCAAAAAACTCACAGAAATGGTAAAAGGGTATTTTCTCCCAAAGCTCTCCATGATTATACAGAGATGTAAATTTAACTCAACTGCAAGAGCCCCTGGAGAGATGATAGCTGCTTTCATGGTGAGGTTGAGACAAATGGCTGAACATTGTGAATTTGGGTCTATCCTCAATGAGATGTTGCAAGACCGGCTAGTGTGTGAGGTGCGCAATACTGCCATACAGAATAAACTGTTGGCAGAAGTGGAAATAACCCTAAAAAAGGATTTGAAAATTCCCTTGCTGTGGAAAATGTAGAAAAAGATGTGATAGAACTTCAAACCATACAAGCTTACAAGGTCCAACAAGCTTGGAGAGAAACTGCTCATGGCAGTAGTGCCATGGATGTGGCTGCAGAGTTTAATGAACAAAGAAGTACAGAACAAGAGCGAGTGCAGAGGTATAGGAGATTTGGTCTACAAACCAAGAATTATGCTGAATGCTAATGGTGTCGGGGAGTACATCCTCAGGAGAAGTGTAGACTTAGGGAAGCTTTTGTGTTATGTTTGTAGCAGGAAGGGGCACATAAGAAGCAAGTGCAAGGTTAAATAGGAGCCACCTGGTGCTAGAGAAAATAATCTGGCTGTAATGCACAAAATAGAGAATAATTCTGAAGTAGGATCAGATGTAAACAGGTTAAATAATAAAAAGTAAAGTTTACTTATCAGTCACAAGTAAGGCTTATATTAACACTGCAATTAAGTTACTATGAAATTCCCGTACTTGTCACATTCTGGCACTTGTTCAGGTCAATGCACTAACCAGCACGCCTTTCATACCATGGAAGGAAACCAGAGGAAACCCATGCAGACACGGAGAGAAGGTGCAAATTCCACACAGACAATGACCCAAGCCAAGCATCGAACCTGGCTCCCTGGCACTGTGAGGCAGCAGTGCTAACCACTGTGCCACCGTGCTGCCCAATTAATGTGAGCAAGGTGTCTCCCATCATACTGAAGGCTACTGGTCATGCATTCAAAATGGAGGTAGATACATGTATGTCCCAACTTTGTCAGCAATTGTGGGTTTCACACAAAAAGAAAAGACAACGTTTTCACACATAGGTTCAAGCTAACAACAACAAATTCATCTAAGAGAACTTGCCTGTACAGAGCACAAGCTGAAAGTAAAACAGCAGGCTCTGAAAGCATCCTAATGACATCAACATCAAATCATGTAATCAGCTCTTAAAGTAACCTGCAACCCTTTTAAATATATAATTACACAGGCACTTCTATCACAGTAGTGGTGAAACAAACTTATTGATACCTGCAGGGAAAGGTTCAGGCCGGAGCTCAAGAAATACAGCACCCAGGCTGGCTATGTATACAGAGTAGGCTATATGGATTTTGGGAACAACATCAACCCCTGCAAGATACACACTGCAGTCTACCCAACTGCCTTTAATTGCAATTGAGGACCAAGGGCTACTCTTGGTGGGATGAGACTGGCTTCAGGGAATTAAATTGAATAGGCTAGACATTTTCAAAGTGAATGAAGGGGATCTCATGACTGCTCAGGAGACACCAGATGCTATTTCAAAAAGAACTAAGCAAAATACAAAGCTTGAAAACCAAAATTTATGTGCAGCCAGAGGCTACACCAGACATTAACAAAGTAAGATCAGTACCCTATTCACTGCATGAGAAAGTAGAGATCAATAGAAGATTTGGGCATTTTCAAGGCTGTGCAATTTGCAGAATGGGCAGCTGGAATGTTGGCCTTTATTGTGAGGGAGATGGACTATAAAAGCGGGGAGGTCTTGCTGAAATTGTACAAGGTACTGGTGAGGCCACAACTAGAGTACTGTGTGCAATTTTGGTCCCCTTATTTGCGAAAAGATATATTGGCCTTGGAGGGAGTGCAGAGAAAGTTCACCAGACTGATACCGGAGATGAGGGGGTTAGCTCATGAAGAGAGATTGAGTAGATTGGGCCTGTACTCGTTGGAGTTTAGAAGGCTGAGGGGAGATCTTATAGAGACATATAAGATAATGTAGGGGCTAGACAGGGTAGAGGCAGAGAGATTATTTCCACTTAGAATGGAAACAAGAACTAGAGGGCACAGCCTCAAAATAAGGGGAAGTCAATTTAGAACAGAGTTGAGGAGGAACTTCTTCTCTCAGAGGGTGGTGAATCTTTGGAATTCTCTGCCCATTGATGCAGTGGAGGCTACCTCATTAAATGTTTAAGTCACAGGTAGATAGATTTCTGATCAATAAGGGAATTAAGGGTTATGGGGAGCAGGTGGGTAAGTGGAACTGAACCACTATCAGATCAGCCATGATCTTATTGAATGGCGGGCAGCCTCGAGAGGCTAGATGGCCTACTTCTGCTCCTATTTCTTATGTTCTTATGTTTCATTGTGCCAACACTCAAGCTAGATAAGACCGTATGAATATGTGGAGACTATAAATTAATGGTGAATCAGGTGGCAAAATTGGACAGGTATCTCATACCTAAAATAGAGAACCTTTGCACCAAGTTAGCTGGAAGTTGAACCTATACAAAATTAAACGTGAATCATGTATAACCACAGCTGGAAGTGGATTATGCAAGCAGACAGTGTCATTATTAACACACATAGGGCTTATATCACTACACTAGACCATTATTTAGTCTCAGTAGCTTGTGAAATCTTTAGTGCCGATTACAAGATTTAGATAAGGTAGTTGTTTACTTGGATGGTGTGCATGGGAACCACAGAGAGGAGCACCTAACGAAACTCGAGAAGGTTGTACAAAGATTTCAGAAAGCTAGAATAAGATTAAAAAGAGAGAAATGTACATTTAAAGCAAACAAGGTGACATAGTTGGACCTTAGAGTAGATGCACAAAGGTTCCATCTGATGGAAGGTAAAGTTAGGGTCATCAAAGGAGCACCAGTCCCGAATACTGTCAGGATCAAAATCTTTTCTTGAATTCTAAGTTATTACAGAATGTTTATTCCAAATGTGTCTATCATATTGACACCTCTGCATGGATTGCAAAAAAAGAACACCAAAGATGGTACTGGAAGACACAGGAAAATGAAGCCTTCACACAACTGAAACAAGCCCTTCAATTGTCCTACCTTTCAGTCCATTTCAATCTTCAAAATAAATCATTCTCACTTGTGATGCATTTCCTTATGGAATTGGAACTATCTTGTCATAAAATGCAGGATGGCTAGGAAGGCCCAATGGCTATGCTTCAAAAATCCTAACTGATGCAGAAAAGGCATACTCACAGATTGAGAAAGAGGAGTTGGTAGTCAGCTTTGGGATAAAAAAATTCCACCTATATGTTTATGGAAGGCATTTCATCATAATTACTGATTATAAACCTCTGCTAGGCTTATTTAGAGATGATATCACTTGGAGTACTGTATATAGTTTTGGTCTCTTGAGAAAGGATATACTGGCACTGGAGGGGGTGCAAAGGAGATTCAATAGGTTGATTCTGGAGTTGAGAGGGTTGGCTTATGAGGAGACACTGAGTAGACTGGGGCTATTTTCATCGTAATTCAAAAGAATGAGGGGAGATCTTACAGAAACAAATAAGATTATGAAGGCAATAGATAATATAGAAGCAGGGAAGTTATTTCCACTGGCGGGTGAAACTAGAATGAGGGGGCCTGGCCTCAAAATAAGGGGAAGCAGATTTAGGACTAAGTTGAGGAGAAACTTCTTGATCTGAAGGGTTGTTAATCTGTGGAATTCCCTGCGCAGTGAAACAGTTGAGGCTACCTCATTGAATGTTTTTGAGGCAAGGATAGATACATTTTTGAACAGTAAAGGAATTAAGGGTTATGGTGAGAAAGTGGTTAAGTGGAGCTGATTGCATGAAAAGATCAGTCATGATCTTATTGAATGGTGGAGCAGGCTCAAGGGACCAGATGGCCTACCCACACTTCTGGTTCTTATGTTCTTATGTAACATCTGCAAGGATACAACTTTGGGCTTTATTGATGACTGGATATGGATATACCTTCCAGCACAGACCAGGGACACATATGTAGCAAATGCAGATGCCTTGAGCCATCTCGCACTACCAGAAAGTATGCCACTCCAGCCAGTGACATGATAAATTTTATTGCCTTGAACTTTCTTGACACACTACCTGTGTTGTTGCAATAGATCAAATACTCGACTCAGAAGGATCCAGAATTGCCCAGAGCTAAGCATATGGTTATTCATTGTTTGGCATTTCCCAGCAAGGAAGTCCAAAATTTCATGTCACAAATGGCATTAAGCATATATGTACTGCACCTTACCACCCCTCCTCAAATGGATTGGTTGAGAGAGCTGTGCAAACTTTTAAAGCATCCATGAAAAAGCAACAACCAGCATCCCTACAGATCAAATTAGCACATTTACATAAAACCTATAGATCGAAGCCCCACTTAAACACCAGAATAACTTCACCGAGTTGCTGGCGTTTTCGAACAAGGTTGGACCTGGTGTTTCCAAATTTGGTGGGGAAGGTGGAGGCAAAGCAAAGTGTTGAAAAGAAACATCATGATTAAACAAATTCTGAGAGAACATTTGAAGTGGATAATCTGGTAAATGCTAAAAATTTTGGGACTAGTCAGAGTTGAGTCCCAGGTGTCGCGTGGCCAGGATGGGCCCATTATCATATGAAGTAGAAGTTCAAGGTAAAATACTGAAGAAGCATCTAGATCACTTGAGAAGAGGGGCATCACATAGAGAACCAGTGGGGCAGTCTGCTCTGCGTATGCCCACCAGTGAAGACTTTGTGGTTGAAAGCAGTATGGAAACAAATGGTTAAAATGGTGGCGCAGGCTCGTGGGCTGAAGGGTCTGTTTCCCGGGCTGTTTTGTTCTTTGTTCTTTAAATCAGGTTGAGTAGTATTCCAGTGGGAACTGGAGAAATGATCTGCACCAATGCAGTTGTAAAGTTGGAAGTCCAATTTCTGAAGGTCAAACCATAAGGCCAGAACACACAGGAGTAGAATTAGGTCACTTGGCCCATCAAATCTGTTCCGTCATTCAATCATGGCTGATTTCTTTTCTCTTCCCCATTCTCCTGCCTTTTCCCCATAACCCCTGATCCCCTCATTAACCGAAAATCTATCTATCTCTGTCTTAGAGATACTCAATGGCCCGGCCTCCTGAATCTGAAACTGAATCTACCCCTGCTGTTGAGGCACCTCCTGCTGAACTGCATTGTTCCCAGAGAGAAAGGCAATCCCTGACAGATTGACTTTATAATGGACTATGTTAAATCATTCATTTATGCTGTTATATTGTAAATAGTTTAAATTTTGTTGGTATGTGTTAATAAGGGACTTAAAGAGGGAGGGACGTAGTAGTCAGCCCCTTTAAGGGATGAGGTTTCAGAAAGTCACTTGACTTGCTCAGCCAAATGGGATGAAGCGTGTCAATCCTGGGGCTGAGTGCAAGCTCCCCCACGTAGCCTGGAGACTGGAGTCGAAGTAAAAGGTAGCATCTTTCTCACTCTCTATAAATGTTTTTTTTCTGTTCAGAAAAGATTCTTTAGTTATTCCACATGGTGGTTGCCACTCTTTCCAGACATTACTTTACCTACATTACTGTTCTGTACAATTGCCTTTTTGTTTCCTTTAACTTTCCAAATGTCCCCTCATATGAACTCTCCCTGATTATTTCATTTAAAGCCCTCTATACAGTCTGAGTTATGTGATTCACCAGAACACTGGTCCCAGTGTAGTTCAGGTGAAGGACAACCTGAATGTACAGCTGAGACTTTCCCCAGTACCGATGCCATGACTCATGAATCAAGAAACATTTCTCTCACACTAAACTTTAAGCCAGATTTTCAATTCTCTGATCTTATTTACCTGAAGCCAATTTGGCCATGGCTCAGGTAGTAATGCATAGGTTACTAGATGTGTGATCCTGCTTTTTAATTCAGCCTTGGTTGCTCATACTCCCCAGCAGAACTTCTTTCTCTCTCCTATTTGTGTCATTGGAGCCTACATAGAGTTGGATCCTTCCCCATTCACTGCAAGTTTCTCTCCAGCCCTGAAGAGATGTCATAAGACCATAGACCATAAGATATAGGAGCAGAATTAGGCCATTCAACCCATTGAGCCTTGTCTGCTATTCGATCATGGCTGATACATTTCTTAACCCCATTCTCCCATAGTTTCTCTGTAACCTTTGATCCCCTTACCAGTCAAAACCTATCTATCTCTGTCTTAAACATAATCAATGACCTGGTCTCCACAATGTTATATGCCAATGAATTCCACCGATTCACCACCCTCTGGCTAAAGAAATTCCTCCTCATCTTGGTTCCAAAGGGTCATATCCCTTTATTCTGAGGTCGTGCCCTCAGATCCCAGTTTCCCCTACTAATGGAAACATCTTCTCCACATCCACTTTACCCAGGCCTTTCAGTATTCTGTTCCAAACCCTAGTATAAGACAGGCAAAACAACCTTCAAGACTAATGCGCTAATTTGCAGAGAACACTATCTACCTCCTTAACTATACTGTCTCCTATTACAGCTACATTTATTTTTAGTACCACCCCTCCCCCCCAACTTTAATGACTTCTGAACCACAGTGCTGTGGTCAGTTTGGTAAGCCTTCCTGCTGTCCCTGCTCTCATCACTCAGGCTGCAAGAACAGCAAACTTATTAGACAAGTGCATACCTACCATTCCTACCATCGAGATCCCCAAGCCTATCACATTTGAAAGGGAGATCATAACAGGTAATGTGACAGAGGACAGGTTGGAACTTGGTGATTAGATAGTGAGCTGATATCCTTCCTTATCCTGCAGTGCCAGAGATTTGTGTTCCACATGATCTGGGTTTAATAAGCAGTCTGAATACCAATATTGTCTCCTGTCTTTAGATATGTACCACACCATCTTGTAAGTGCAGACAATGACTACAGAAGAGGCAGCTATCCACAACTGTGCAGTCATCTATTCTGCATAACAGAACTACTGTCTATCATGAATACATGGTGACTGCAGAACCATCTGCATTGATAACTTCCCTTAGCTCCACAGAAAAGAAATAATTTTTAGCCATTGTATTTCATTTGCTTGGATTTCCATGCCTACCACCTTATTTAGTGCACATCCCTTCAGAAAGCAGCTGCATAGGAACTGCAGGAATGGAATATTTCCTCAGCCCCTCTCAACATTTATTTTTATTGACTTAGAGCTGTATTGTTGGTCCTTCATTGTTGATGGGCCACATCCTGGAATTCCCTCCTGAACAGCATTATGGTTGTACTTACACCACATGGACTATCGTGGTTCAAGAGTACGGTTCACCACCACCTTAGAAGTATAGAGCCATAGAATCCCTACAGTGCAGAAAGAGATCTTCTGGCCATCGGGTCTGCACAAACTGTCTAAAAGAACATCCCACCCGAAGCCCTGTCTCCAGCCGTATCCCCACATGTCTGTTCACTTACCATGGCTAATCCACTTAATCCACACATTTTTAGAAACTAAGGGGCAATTTAGCATGGGCTGTCCACTTGACCTGCATATCTTTGGACTGTGGGAGGAAACCAGAGCACCTGGAGGAAACCCACACAGACACGGATAGAACATGCACACTCCACACAGTCATCCAAGACCGCAATTGAACCTGGACCTCCAGTGAAGCAGCAGTGCTAACCATTGTGCTACCTTGCCTTCCCAAGGGGAATAGGGAAGGGCGAGCCAGCAACACCCACATCTTATGAAAAAAATGAAATTTATATTTGGATTAAACACACCTGATACGGAGTGCGCATATTCCCCATAGGAACAAACCCCACTTGCCTTATCCTAAACTGATGACAGCCAAAGGTTAATGAGCTCTGAAGTTTGCATGGGGGTGTTGCTGATGGTTATCTGGATAAAATCAGCACAGGGCACCTAAGAATCCAACTGCTTCTCCATGCAGACAGTATTACCCAGCACTGCATGATTTTCTGGAGCCAATTAGAGAGAATCCTAGACCCTGGTGCCAAATATATCCCATCAAGCTCCATTACTGAGATAGTCTGGCTGTTCAATGATCAATAATGGTCTGCGGACCTGCCTGGCTTAAGTGTCAGATTAGTAAATCTGTCACAGAAGGTTGACTCAGTTGCAAAGGTCCAGCAGTATTCATTCCATCCTCTAACCACTTTGAAAAAAAATCAACCTTGGCTTTTTTCTTCTCAAGGAGAATAGTCACTAATTGCCCATTAGGCACTGAAAGGTGCAAAAAGGGCTGGACTTGGGAATCCTGAAAACTAAAAGCTAAGGAACCAGACAAGTCTGCTGGTTAGTGCAAGAAGGCAAAGAGAAAAAAAAATTCATACAAATGCAAAATACTGCAGTGCTGGAAATCTGAAAAGAAAATGCTGGAAAGAAGTTAATATTTCAGCTCTGTGATCTTTAAGGTTGAAGTGATTAAAGCTGAGGGTGTCTGCACCCCAATTCTCTTTCTCTCATCCCATGTCTCCCTCATCTTACAATTTCCTTTCACTCACAAGGTGCAAATGGTGTAAGTTGCATTTCTTCATTTCTTTTTTCTTTTCTCCGTAGTCAACCTCTTTCTGCCTTTCCTTTCACATACTCAGGAACTGCAACCTGCTCAGACAGTGAAGCTAGAGCAAGAAGTCAGTGAAGACGAACAACTTAATTTCACTGTTGGTGCCATCATCTCAGACATTGATATCTGTATGTGCAAAGTTACCCGATGTTCGTGGGCTGCAACCAGGGCCCAGGGAAAGAAAAGCTCGCCATTAAATGTATTTGTTCACTAGTTCTGCCACTGTCTCAACATTGATCCTTTTGATTTGCTCCTGGCTGCAGCAGAGGTATGGGGAGTACTCTCTGAAAAGACTTGGTAGGTAGGTCCTTCTGTGGAGGGCTTTCCTTCTCCTCTCACTGCACAGATCTTCCCCTCTCTACAGCCTCTGCTCCATTTCTCAGTCATGTTGCCAATGCAGAGGCATAGTAAATGGCAGCCCTCATATTTCTTGATAGGAGATCAATCCGCATCCTCCCTGAATGGATGCACTACCTCATCACAACACTTCCAAGTACAATCTACAGTATTTAAATAAACTTCACTTCTGCAAATGTAATTCGAAAACACATCACCTGGAAATTGGATGGCTGGCCTTTTCGAGGTGTCCCCTGTTCAGCTGAAGACTTTTTCCTTTGTGAGTGGTTAGCATAGGTGCCTACTGGACCGACAGTCTAACTTTCAAAAACATTCATCATATCACCTGGAATAGTGAATGGCTTCACAACCTGACCATTCCTGATGTTGGTGCACATCCAGCATGATGCAAAGGGCACAGCACCTTTCATTGTATATAGTTCTTCACAATAAATAAATGATTTAGTTTGTTACTTGAGACATCAAGTTGCCTCAAGTTATTTTACTGGCGATGAGGATTAATGGGTTCAGTTGGTGAAAACTGCACTGCAGAGGTAGAGGGGGAGAAGAATGATCATGGAAAGTTCAAAGGAGAAAAACTAAAAATTCAATTTTAAAGATACCACTATTTGGGAAATTTCAAAGCTGTCAGACTCAACAAATGTTACCACCACCAGTGAACATGCACTCCTAGAAATGGTTGGATCATCTGTGGTTGCAGCTTCCTGTAGATTTTTCTGGGCCTTTTTTGGGGCATTAGTAGATGCCTGTTCCAAGTGGTTAGACGGTCAGCTCATGAGATCCACCTCAGCTACGTCAACTATGAATAAATCAAGACAGATCTTTGCAATCCTGAAGTGTTGGTGTCAGGCAATTGAATGGCATTCATGGTTGATGAGTTTCAGACTTTTATCACATCTAATGGCATTTGTCAGGTCAGGTCAGCCTCTTATCATCCGGTTTTGAATGAGTTGCTGGAACAAGCCGTGGATGTTCAAGGCATCCATGAATGGTTTGTTGGCCATTGCCATTGCAATTGGCCAATTTTTTGATGTCCTACAACACTACACAACATGCCACCACTGGGATCATATCTGCAGAACTGCTACTATATTAGCATCTGTGTATCTCTTTGGACTTGGTTTTCCCAAATTTGTTGGGGAGATTGGAAGCTAGGCAAGTGTCTTATCATGACACTCAGAAAGGGGACAGATCATTTAAAATGGATGGCATGGATCTTTGATGACGGACCTGCCTGGGGATCAGGAAGAATTGTGGAGAAGATGGTGCCAGTCTTACATGTGGTGAAGGCATAGGGCTGCCAGGTAAAGAAGCATGTTGACCACTTACACATGCGAGTACAGCCAGCTCCAAGAAACAAGCAAGTGTGCCCCACATCAAGTTCACATGTATCAGCCTCTGAAGTAGAGTTTCTGATGCTTGCGGTGGGGTCAAAGCCTCCCCCAGCAGAGGCAGAGGAACAGGCCAACAAAGGCCTAGCTCCTGGCATGGTTGGCACTCGTATTCTGTTAGTGGACCCTGTATTGTCAGCTGCTGAAGAACCTCTAACAGAGTTGTGGCATTCTGCTAGGGTCCTGAAGTCTCTGGATGGGCTGACATTGTGAACTGTCTTCCCCTTCTGTAATATTGTTATTTCTATGTCTATATATTAACTGTTATTCTTTTTGTTTTACTATAGGTAGTCCAAGAAGTTGAGGAAAGGAGTATGGTAGCGTGGCCAATTTAATGGGCGATCCTTTGTTGGTCACATGACTGGGTTGGAAATAGTGGAGCATGAGTACGTGAACCTCGGCCAATTGGGAGTGAGGGCCTGCATCCTCGAGGCTGGAGGCTGCAGTTGGAGTAAGGGCATTGTTAGGATTAGACATGTAAAGTTGTGCTCTTAAGCCCTTGATTATACATAGTTCTTCTCAATCAATGAATCCTTTAGTTTGTTACTTGCCACATTGAGTCATCTCGAATTACTATAAATGCATTAACACTTTTGAACAACTGGATGTGAGCACAATTGTGCTGCTTCAAGAAACAGTCTGTGGGGAAAATGGAGCTTGGGAGACTCCAGAGTATTTGACGTTCATGGTACAAGGAATAACATGTAAAGGGATAATCAGCTAAAAAGTGCACAATCTCTGGTAAGGAAGAAAATCTCCTCATCCACTGAATGTTTTCCAGGTGTAACAAAAATTGGCAGGTGGATAAGTGGCATGTCACAAACCTGTCCAACACAGGATGTACAGAAAATGTCTGACCTGTACATAAATATTAAGAGAACATAGAACGTAGAACACTACAGTACAAACAGGCCCTTCGGCCCACAAGTTGCGCCGATCACATCTATACCTACCAAGCCATAGAACTATCTGTAACTCCCAATCCCTTTAGATCCCATATACTCATCCAGAAGTCTTTTAAAAGACCCCAGTGAGTTCGCCTCTACCACCACTGACGGCAGCCGATTCCACTCACTCACCACCCTCTGAGTGAAAAACTTACCCCTAACATCTCCTCCGTACTTGCTTCCCAGCACCTTAAAACTGTGTCCTCTCGTAGCGACCATTTCAGCCCTGGGAAATAGCCTCTGAGAATCCACCCTATCTATTCCTCTCCAACATTTTATAAACCTCTATCAGGTGGCCTCACAATCTTCGTCTCTCCAGGGAGAAGAGTCCCAGTTCCGTCAACCTATCTTCATAAGGCATGCCTCCCAATCCAGGCAACATCCTTGTAAATCTCCTCTGCACCCTCTCAATAGCTTCCACATCCTTCCTGTAGTGAGGCGACCAGAACTGCGCACAGTACTCCAAGTGGGGTCTAACAAGGGTCCTATAAAGTTGCAGCATTACCTCCCGACTCCTAAACTCAATCCCTCGAAGTTATTAATATTCTGCAAGATTTGTACCTTTTACAGATTGTAAGCACCGATCAGATAGTCCTTCATTAAAAATCTCTTCATTTAAATGTAAGAGTAATTTTAAGGCTGGAATGTTTTTTGATCAAGTGAACTAAAGTCAATAATAAAATAATTATACCATAGTGTTTTATTTTTGATTTGTTGAGCTTAGAAAAACTGCCCATGATCGCACATTCTTTTGATAGAAATACCTAAATTCCGAATCAGTGTTGGACACATGTAAATGAGTCAAACGCATTAGTAAAATAACTCATTTTGTATTCTTGTGCCATAGAAATGGATATCATTTCAGCAACCTGAGAAAAGGAGCACAGAGTAACATTGTGAATGCCAATGAGTAAAGAATGGAAGGTGATGGCAATGTACTGTGCTATTATTGCTTCCTTAAACAAAGGAGCTTGATGTTTCAAAATGGCATACAGAGTGAAGGCTTCTTTAACAAAAACAGAGCCAGAATTCAAGAGGTTTTGATTACCCTCCAAAGCCTGAAGCTCCAGCAGAATACTGGAACTGATCTGAAGATGTTAACTCCACTGCAGCACCTGTTATTTTAAATGATTTGTGCTTTTTACATATTTAGATTGGAAACTAAATTAGGAACTGACACGATAGGTATCCTGTGAGGAAATGTAATAGAAGATTAGAAAAGAAAGTTGCAATATTTTGTAACTGGAGGTTAAGAAGTGTTACTCATGCAGAGTGTTTTAGATTTAGTCTATAGCACAGCACAACGTCAAGACCTAATGCGGTATTCGGATCACATATGGTTGGGTGGCTGGTAATAGCTAGATCCAAACGGGAATGGGGAAAGTGAGATCTTTGGGAGCGGTGGTGGTAAAGGGAGAGAGGAAGAGACAGAAAAGAGAGGGTAAAGAGGAAAGTGGACTGGGTGGAGGATTTTGGGGAGAGGAGGAGAGAGGGAGAGATTTGGAGGGAGAAGAGAAATAAAGGAGAGACAACAAGCCTAGATTGCTTGGTTGTTATGTGGACAAAGATCCAGATTGATTTACTGGATAGAATGTACGTGAAAACAAAGGCAAGAGCAGCTGTGCTGAATGCAGATCAACTTTCAGTCTCCATGTTTTAGGAACAGAACAAGGGGGAGAAAGAGAGAGCGGGAGAGAGATAGAGAGAAAGGTTTCATAGACAAGAAGAAAGAGAGAGAGAGATAGGGGAATGCAGCTTTGTGGTCAGTGGAGAGGGGCAATCGGCCTTTCTGTAAACTATCAAGCAGAATTTGGGAAGAGAGGGAAGGAGAGACAAATCCCACCTTCAATCTTCATTGAACCAGGGTTGGTCACCCAGCTTGATGGTGATGGCAGTGTGGGGGTTATGAATGGCCATGAGGACACAGATTGTGGGTGTAAACAATTCTGCTGCTGTTGATGGCCCACAGCAGCTTATAATGATGACCAATTTTGAGTTCCTAGATCTGTTTGAGGGCAAGATTAAGTCGGTTTTTCCCTCTTGTCAGTCCCCTCACCAGCTGCCAAAGACCAGCCTAACAGTTATATTCTTTAGGACTCGGCCAGCTTGGTTCACAGCTGTGATATTGAGCCACCCTTGATGATAAATATTGAAGGCCTTTAATCAGAGTACATTCTGTGCCCTTATCACCCTCAGTGCTTCATCCAAGTTATGTTCAATATGGAAGCACACTGATTCATCAGCTGAGGGGGACAGCATGTGATAACTCGCACCACATTTCCCAGTCCATGTTTGACCTAGTCCATGAGGCTTCATTGGATCTGAGGTCAATGTTGAGGATTCCTAGAGCAACTCTCTCCTGACTGTGCTGCCACATCTAGTGGATCTGTTCTCTTGGTGGGACAGGACACATCCAGGGATGGTTACGATGGTGCCTGGGACATTCTCTGTAAGGTAGGATTCTGTGAGTATGACTATGGCTGGCTGTTGCTTGATTAGTCTGCAGGACAGCTCTTCCAACTTCTGCATAAGCCCCAAGATATATTAGTAAGGAGGACATTGTGGGGTTGACAGGGCTGGTGTGTAGCTTTTAGACTTGTTCAAAATTAATGTAGAGATATTGTTTCTGTAGTTTATTGTATTTGTTATCTACCAAGTATTGTTAAATAAATGTAGTTTGCTGTTGCAGTAAAAGTCTTAAAACTTGAAACTTTGTCATTAATTTTCATGAAGTTGATCACTGGAAATTGAAATTCCCATTAAAAAGTCATCAGTCTCTATGGCAAACTGTAATGTCCTAACTATTTAAGGAGTTGTGGATTTTCACAAAAAGAAAAGAAAGGGTTTTGCACACATAGATTCAAACTATCAACAATAGATTTATTTTAGCAGAGTACAAACTGAAAATAAAACTGCAACCTCTGCAAACACCTTAAGGATATCACCATCAATTAATGTGATCAAATCATTATAAGTATATTACATCCCTCCCCTTTTACTTATGTGGTCATGAAAACAAATGACTGCAATGTTGTACATAGGATCAATAATACAATACTGCGCATTATAATCATTATGCACAGTCAGTAAGAAAGTTATTGTCAATTCCTCTTTAGTTGTATATGACATTCTGCAATTTGGCAGTCCTTGACACTTGAAGTATGGTCTGGAACTTCAGTAGATATTTCTGCTCTTAGAACTATTTTTGGATCATTCGCACATAGTATAGTAGCTAAGACACAATCATCAGGCAACTCAGGTCCAACTAAGTCTTCTGTTGTGGTATTCACAACACCAGGGACTAAAGAAGTTGGTACTTTTGGAGGTGATTGTGAGAAATCATTTGAGATGACAACAATTGGTCAGCATGGTGTTACCAAATTAGTTCATTTTCGGTTTGAGCTGTTTAAAAAATTGGACATGTTTTTGCCAAAACTATGGTTGGTACCCATTTCTCATGCGTGGCGTAATTACATGTTAACACGTGATCTCCTTGTTGAAATTAATGTTGTTTTGTATTCACTTCTTGTTGAGCAAATTGAGATTGTTGTTGATGTTCTACTTTCCCTGAAGTTTCTATAGGTAAGAACAAATCAAACATAGCTCTCAACTTTCTCTTTAAGAGTATTAATGCTTGTGAACTTTGGGTAGTTGCATGAGTAGTGTTTTTATAAGCTATTCCCGCAACATGAAAATTAATCTTGCTCTTTTGAAGCTTTTAAAGAATGTTTCAAGGATTGTACAAATCTTTAAGCAGATCCATTGGTTGATGCATGATAAAGTGTAGATTTTATATGCAGAATACCATTTACCTTGAGATTATCCTAAAACTCTTGTGAAGTAAACTGTGAACCATTATTGCTAACAATCTGTTCAGTTTGCCAAATCTTGCGAAAATGTCATAAAGGTTCTCAATGGTTTATTCAATTGTAGTAGATCTCATGATAACAACTTCTGGCCACTTTGGGTGTACACAGATTATGACTAAGAACATATAATCCTCAAATGGACCAGCAGAATCTACGTGTTATCATTGCCATGATATTTTAAGTCACTAGCAAGGATGAAAAGGAGACAACAATGGTGTATTTCTTATTCGTACACAGGATTGACACTGTCCCACTTTTTCTTCAATCAGAGCATGCAGACCCAGCTACCATAGATAACTACATGCTAATTCCTTCATCCAGCCTATACCAGGATGTTCTTCATGCAGTTGTTCAAGAACTCTTCCACACAGTCTAGGAGAAATGATCACTCAGATTCCCTATGATAAGCACCCATATTGAATGGCCAATTCAAGATTCCTTGACAGATATTGTTTCAAATCAGGATGCACACAATACATTCCAATGATCTTTCCTTTCAGTACCATATCCACCAGCTTCCCCATAACAGGACTATTTCTGATATGTCTCTGAACTTGAGAAGCTGTCACAGAAAAATGATCTACTAGCAAAAAAATAAAGAATATTAGCAAAACTAGTTGGTGGTACCGGCTCAATAATAAATGTAAGCGGGATAATGCATCAGCATTAGCATGGCACTCTGATTGACAATACCTTATATTGTATAAGTGTGCAGATAGGATCAGTGACCATCTTGCATATCGAATAGCAGCTAACGGTAGGTATGCCTTTATATTGAGAGGCAACTCTGCTGTTTCTCCACTCAACTCTGCATTGACCATAATACAACCTTTTAATGACACGTTCTCTTCCATGTATATTCTCTGATCATAGCTAGTTTTAAAGGAAGATGCTTCAGCTTTTGTTGGTATTTAGTCTATAAAGATACAGCAACACCAGTATCAAATTCTATCCAATAGATTGTCCGCTTTGGAATCACCCAGAATCTATGTAATTCATAGAAGAAGAAAGCCAATCAGCCTGTAGAGTCTACACCAACCAGAATCCCACCCAGGTCCTATGCCCATAACCCCCTGCATTTACCCTAGCTAGCCTCCTTGACACCAAAGAGCAATGTAATATGGCCAATTCACCTAATCCGTACATCTTTGGACTGCGGGAGGAAACCAGAGCACCCAGAGGAAACCCACGCAGATGTGGGTAGAATGTGCAAACTCCACACAGACAGTGACTCAAGCCAGGAATTGAACCTGGATCCCTGGCGCTGTGAGGCAGCAGTACGAACCACTGTGCCACCATGACATCTGTTCTTGTTGTATGGATAAGAAATTCAGTTGGAGCTCTTTATTATACTGCTGGACACCCTCTTCTTCACAGTTGCAATTATTTTCTTCCATGTTTGAGGTTCATTTTGTAGAATGCAACTTTTTCATTTTATTGAGGGTACCCAGATTCTTCTTCTGAATATTTTTCTTGTGGAAGCTGGTCTAATGTACAAGCTTTTTCAATGTGACCCATTTTGCCCCAATTCTTGCATTGACTATCCTTGCTCAAAGTATTCACTCACTGACTGGTCTATTCTGGCACGTCTGTGACAAGTTTGTCGCTATTTTGACTTCTTATGGGCAGTTCCAAACTGACGGATTTTCATTCCTGCCTCAAATTGTGAAGCCTTTTTTGCAACCAGTTCCATTTATACTGAGATTTCTACTGCCCTCTTAAAAGGCAAAGCATGTTCAGTAAGCAATCTTTTGTGGATGGCCTAGTGGAGTTGCAGCAGTGACAACTTAAATATATAAATATTTTCACTCATTCCACTTCATGTGGTCAGGCTCACTTCAATATTCGGAGTGGGATCCCGTGCCTTTAAAAGTGCAGCAGACACTTTAGACTTCTGAATGGACATACGTTGCATTAAGTTGATCTTTCTCTACACCCTACATATGACTATAACATTACATTCTGCACTCTCATGTTTTCTACGAACAGTATGCTTTGTCTGTATAACGCACAAGGAACAATACTTTTCACCGTATGCTAATACGTGACAATAATAAATCATATCAAATCAAAAAACCTATCTTAGTGCACATCCTGAGTATACCCAAAGTTTGAAAGAAAATTAAAACAATGAAAATTTCCTTAATTTGGGAACAATTGAGTATTTTCCATTGATGACTTTTAAAACTTAAAATCCATCACTGGATGCCTTACCCATAGTGATGCTCAATGCTAGGAACACAAGAATCTGTTACACCCAGAACTACAAAAGTGGCACTGTGGCAGATTACATAACCCTGCAAATGCAGAGGACATCTTGATGTGCAGAAGCCAGGTTTAACTGAGTTCTGCTAGATTTCCACTTGGCTCCATCAATTTTGATGTTTAAATAATTCAGAAATTCAGGGCCATCATTTCTTATTTAGTCTCATTAATTTTGTACCAGCATCTTGCAGCTCTTTATTCACAGTCTAGATTAAATGAGCCACTTAAATCAACATGACCCATGTTCCTCAGTAATTTTACGGGCTGAACCATGGGTCCCTCGTCATGTTTTTCCTTTTTTCATATTATAGGAAGAACAGCTGTTGGGGAGTATTTGAGAGATTTGATCTGTCTGATCAAACCTACAGGTTGTTGCAAAATTAAACTCACCACCATTTGGTATTGTTACAGATGCAGGTATGAAATTTCTTTACTTATTAGTCACAAGTAGGCTGGGGCTGGATCCTCCGACCTTGCTTGTGGCTCAGAGCCTCGCTTCAGGGAATGGAAATTCAGCTGAGCATCAAATTCTCCATTCTCACTGGCAGCAGTGGCACAATACCGGAAAATTCCGGCCATAATTTTTTCTGAGATTTCACATAGTCCTTACCTTGGTCACAGGAACTATTTTGTGGCTATGTCACTAAGCAGTAATTAGGCTTCACAGAAATTTGCTATGGTACCCAGAAATCAAAAGGATATATTTTCTTCCTATAATTTTCTCCCTTATTTCTCTCTTGAAACAAATGACACATGGCAATGGCTTACAGCTGCTAAATATTGTTTCCTTCCCAGCTGTCCAGATTATGTGTCCCTTTTCAAATCTAACCCAGGGTTATAGGATGGAATCTTCTGTTCTGAAGTTCGGTGGCTGGCGTGGAAGTCAGAGTGATTTCCACTAGGACATTGGTCTTTTGCTGTTCAGCTCATTACCTATTTATTGATGCAGAGCAGGGTGAAATCTGTGGTGGGGATGGACAAGAAATTGTTGTACTCACCCTCAAGAAGGTCGTGCATCTGGGTGCTATATTTGAAAGCCACTACTTTCTACTCTCCCCCTGCTACCCACCAATGACACCCACCATCTTTGACCCACCTAATATCACCATCCCTCTAGTCTCTGTCACCCCTGAACCTCTCCCATTACTCTGGACCCTATCACAATTCACGTCCATATCCTTAGAGCTGACATCTCTTATTGTCCCCATGTCCACCCTAAACCTGATTCCTCTCATTATCCAGTCACCTGTGTAGCCCGCTTCCTACAACCCACGCCCTTCACAAGACCTTCAGCTATCTGTCTATCACTCTGGGGTTGCCACCCTGCTTGGGCACCCAGCCTGCCCAAGACGGCAAGAAAGGGTTGTGAATGATGCCCTGTCCATCACGCAAACCAGACTCCTATCCATTGACTCTGTTTACACTTCCCACTGCCTCAGAAAAGCAGCCAGCATAATTAAGGACCCCACACACCCTGGACATTCTCTCTTCTGCCTTTTCCCATCGGGAAATAGATACTAAAGTCTGAGGTCACGTACCAACCAATTCAAGAACAGCTTCTTCTCTGCTGTCATCAGACTTTTGAATGGACCTATCTCGCATTAAATTGATCCTTGTTTCCACCCTATCTCTGACTGTAACACTACATTCTGCACCTCTCCTTTCCTTCTCTATGAACAATATGCTTTGTCTGTATAATGCACAAGAAATAATACTTTTCACTGCATACTAATACATGTGTCAATAATATATCAAATTAAACTGCATCCCCACTCTCTGCTTTGACTGGAACTGTTCCCTTGCCTGCTCAGTACCTTCAATTCAACCCTAGGGTCCCACTATCAACACTATCTAGGACAATCTCTCTCCAACTATCCTTGTCTACTAACACCCCTCCACCCCTCGCAGATCCAATATGAAAGGGTCTTCCCTCCATCCCAGGTTGCTGGACACTCATATTCCCTCACTGTCCACTCTCATGACCCCATTGGTGTTGGTTGGGAATGGGGGGATGCAAAGGTTAGCTTCGAATCATGCGGACCCATAGGGTTATTTGGGGGGGCATGAGTTAGTATGGGTGGGATATGGGGTGAGGAGGTTGAGAGGTAAGGGCTGGAGGGCATTGTAACTGGACCAAAGGCCCACTTTAGAAGTAGGTCTTTTAAGCAGCCCCACTCTACATCCACATCCAGCAGCCCCTTGTGGATGCTTCCAAATCTTTTTCTGGGTTGGCTGGTCCGACTTCAATCTGATTTTGCCCCGCTGACATGTCCCATCCTCCTCCAAAATTCCCGAACTAAGACTGGAATTTTCTCAACTCCCGCAACCTACCTAAAGGATGAAAATCCATCTCTCTGTGACAAAACCTAACCCAGTGATCTTGGATCAGCAAGAGACACAGTTGTACAACATTGATGTTTCAATTTATTCTAACCACAATCAGTAATTAAAAGCAGAAATTATCAACAGAAGCTGCATGGGAGCATCTATCAGTGTATAATGAAATTGACAGTTTGCATTGTTCAGTAACATGTAGCAGAAGTTGAGAACCTATAGTAAAGGCATTGTGAAAAAATTACTTCTAAAAATCAAAGGGGAAAGAAAATGGTCTAATCTGTCATGGGGAATAGGGCCAGCTATTGTTTCTGACATCAAAAATCAAAGGGCTGAACATTGTACTTTTTGCTGCCTCAATAATGTTTGCTTCAGTGGCAGCCTTCAAAAGCTCCTTTCAAGGCTGAGGGCTACCTTAAAGTGGCAGGAGGTCCATTGGATGTTTCAATGGCTGGGAGCCTTAAGCAGCATGATTAAAGCTGGCTTGACTATTATATGTAAATGAGACCCAACTATTAAAATTGATCAGGCCTCCAACTGACATCCAGAACTTGCATCCCAATGTGAAAATCTCCCCACACTCCCTGTCTTTTCTCCTTGGGTACCTTTTGGTACTTTAATTCTAATCAAAAATGCCAATTCAGTTAAATCCAATCATAGTCCTCACATGAGGGACAAACCAGATTCAAGCTGACAAGACAAGACTTTACATCCCATCTTGGGCTCAATCAAATAAGATCCAAGCTGACAGGATGAGGCACTGCACCTCCTCCTGGGCTTGATCTGATGCTTTGGAAAAGGCCAAGATGTCTTTAAAAAGTTGCATCAGGTAAAGCTTCCATTAACCTCATTGGCTACCCTGATCCTTTACTCTACCCTAGCATGGGCAAACCAGGATTGCAGGTGTCAGCACACCCCCAGTGCAATGGGCCAGCCACTTCCCCTGCAAGATCATGATTCCATCTCTGCCAGTTAAGTATGTCTTTATGAAAGTTTTTTTTTTACAAATTACCAATGCCCAAATCTTTCTAAATTTGTTGAATGTTCTTTGGGCAAAGTGATGTCGAACCCATCAATGGCATTCATGGCTTCCTCCACCATATAGTCCCAAAGTTTGAAGAAAAATCTTCAAGGTGAGTGTCTGGCAATGTATCGCTGATGGGGTGGCCTCTGTTTCACCCACCCTGCTAGCAACTTAGACACTCCAGGATTGGGTCACCTTTTTTAAAGACTGCCCCAGCACAAACACATTCACCCTTGAACCCACCCCCTGCACCGCCCCCTGGCACTGCCCGTAGGAATGTTGCTGGCCATGACCTTCCCTCCCTAAGCGATGCATTCTGCTGAACTCCCTGGGAGGTCTGCTCACCAGGTACAGGCCTTGACAGACCAGTCAGCCTTCTTTGCCATTACACTGATGTGGATGAATTTTCTGAAAAGGGATAGTCGTTCAGAAGTCTGATAATTTTATTGATTTGAATTGATTTATTATTGTCACATGTATTGGGTGTACAGGGAAAAGTATTGTTTCTTGTGAGCTATGCAGACAAAACATATTGTTCATAGAGTACATAGGGGAGGAGAAAAGGAGACAGTGCAGAATGTAGTGTTCCAGTCATGGCTAGGGTGTAGAAAAAGATCAGCTGAATGTAAGGTGGGACCCTTCAAAAGTCTGGTGGCAGCAGGGAAGAAGCTGTTCTTGAGTCAGTTAGTACGTGTTCTCAGACTTTTGTATCTTTTTTCCAATAGAAGAAGGTGGAAGAGAGCATGTCCGGGGTGCATTGAGTCCTTGATTATACTGGCTGCTTTGTCGAGGCAGCGGGAAGTGTAGACAAAGCCAATGGAAATGTATGTTAATATATTTAAATAATGTTCCTGACGTTGAATACCAGGAACCATATCCTGTCACTGAGGAGCTGAGGGTACAATTGTGTCACACATTTATGTTGACAGAAAATGTGACTCTGGCCTTCTCACAATGGTTCCACATCCCATTGGCGAACCCGCCTGATGTGAAAAGACTGGAAAATTCTGGTTTTAATTTTACCAAAAATCTAAGAGCCTGCTCAATAACAAAAAAAAAACTTCTGAAAAATGTATGTGTATATTTGACACTTTTATGCTGATTGTTAAATAAAATTATCCTCTTATATAATTTGTATTACTTAATTAAAAAAAATAGGCCTTTGTCTTACTAAAGAGGACTAGCATCCCTTTATGCCATTTGTGAAAAAGAGCCAGATAAGCAGTAGGTCATATTCAGTATGTGGAAGTTACTTAGTACTAAATGTTGACATGATTTATGTCATCACGCTGTGTTTTAATCAAAAGAAGAAAGGTTTGTCAGACATATATTCATGAAGTCAGTGCTGCTTTGAAATAGGTTTCAGTTAAAAGATGTCTGCATATTCTTTAATAGTCTGTTTAAAGAACTGGGGAATATACTGATGTGCACAAAGTAATAGAGTCAAATCAAATATTAAACAAAAGTAGTAATCAACATGCTCTTCCATTCTGACTTCTAATCTCAATTCTGCTCATAGGCAAAAAAGAATGTATTGGAAAGTGGCAATAAAAGTATCAAGATCTTGCCAATTTCTCCAAAATTCATTACATTTGGGAATTTTCCAAAATTCACTCAGTAGGTAGGTTTACCAGATAGGTCCCATTAGGTTGGAAAATGACTAGTTGGGAAACTACAGATTTAGCCTAATACCTATTGCAGAGAAATTGTTAGAAGCCATTATTAAAGATCTGGCAAACGGAGTTTAACATGGGAAAACATGAAATTATCCATTCTGGCAGGAAAAATAAATCAAAGCATGTTATCTAGATTACAAAGTTCTGAGAGGCAAAAAAAGGCTTGGGTGTCCTAGTGTGTGAATTGAAACAGTATCCAGGTGTAGCAAGAAATTGGTAAATCTAATAGAATGTTACAGTTTTTCTTGCAAGGGGAATTGAATGCAAATATGCATAGAACTAGAAGCAGGAGTAGGCCATTCAGCCCTTTGAGTCTACTCTGCCATTCATTTTGATCATCAAATTCAATATCGTGACACCCGCCCCCCCCCCCCCCCCCTCCCCACCCCCCCCGCCAAACAATATCCCTTAATCCCTTTAACTCTTGGAGCTATATCTAATTTCTTCTCGAAATCAGACAAAACTTTGGGCCGGACTAAATTCTGTAGTAATGAATTCCATAAGTCCACCACCCTCTGGGCAAAGAAATTTCGGTTTAAAAGGTTTACCCCCTAGCCTCAAACCAAGACCCCTAGTTCTGTACTCCCCCTTCATAGGAAACATTCTTTCTGAATCTACCCTTTCGAACCCTGTTAGAATTTTATAAATTCCTATAAGAACCCCTCCCACTCTTCTCAACTCCAGTGAATATAATCCTAACCCACTTAATCTCTCCTCATATGACAGACCTGCCATCTTAGGAATCAGCCTTGTAAGTCTTTGCTGTACTTCGCTCTGTAGCAGAGACATCCCTCCTCAGATAAGGGCGTCAACATTGCACAAAAAGTAGAGAGGTTATGCTTCAGTTATCCAGGGCATTGGTGAGACCACTTCTGGAGTACTGTGTACATTATTGGGTTCCTTATTTAAGGAAGGATGTAAATGCATTGTAAACAGTTCAGAGGTGCTTTATTTGATGAATACCAGGTAAGGATAGGTTGTCTTTTGAGGAAAGGTTGGACAGGGTAGGCTTGTATCCACTGGAGTTGAGAAGAGCAAGAAGCAGTTTGATTGTGGCATATAAGATTCTGAGTCTTGACAAGATGAGTTGGAGAGAATGCTTCCTCTTGTGGGATGATCTAGAACTAGAGTTTAAAATTAAGGGCTTTCCCAGTTAGGACAGAGATGAGGAGGATTGTTTCCTGTCAGAGGCTCATGACTCTTCAGAACTCTATTCCTCAAAAGACAGTGGAATCAGAATATTTTTAAGGCAGATCTAGATGGAGTTTTGATAAGCAAGAGGATGGTCGGCAGGAATTGGAGTAAGGTTAAAATCAGATTCGCCATGATTTTATTGAAGAGCAGAGAAGGCTGAAAGGGCTGGATGGCCTACGACTGCTGCTAATTCATGTGTTCTTGTGCATGTATGATATAAAGAACATAAGAGCACATTTAATAGGAGTAGGAGGAGACTGTTCTGGAGCAGGTAAGGACAACAGATTTCCGCTCTGAAAGAACATTGGTGAACCAGATGGGTTTTTAACAATAATCCTTTCATTGTCATTGTTAGCTCATTAATCCTAGATTTTTATTGAATTCAAATTTCACACTCCTGACTTGTGCGTTGTAGATGGTAGACAGACTTTGGGAAGTCAGGAAGTGAGTTATTGCTGCAATATTCTGAGCGTCTGACCTGTATTTGTAACCACTGTGTTTATGTGGCAAGCCCAGTTGAGTTTCTGGTCAATGGTAACTCCAAGAATGTTGACAGCGGGGGATTCAGTGATGGTTACACCATTAAAATGTCAAGAAGCGATGGTTAGAATGTCTCTTATTGGTGATGGTCATTGCCTGGCATTTGTGTGGCATGAATGTTACTTGCCACTTGCCAGTCCAAGCCTGGATATTGTCCAAATCTTGTTGCATTGGAATATGGACTGCTTCAGACTGTAGACTCATTCTGGGTGAATGAATTAAGATGGGCCAACTAATCTTCCTCATACCGAAGTATCTTTTTATTTTATCTTCTGATTAGATGGAGATACATGCAGAAGATTCGCTAGAGCACTAAACACAGGACAAAGAAGCCAAGCCATTCGGCCAGAAATACCGAAGTGTTCATGACTGAAGAGCAGATCTGAACAAGGCTCAAGTTCTGCAGTGACATTCTGGTTGTGGTGTAATACTTGGTATACAATGGCTTGCAAGACAGTCAGACTTCCACAAATCCTTTGTGCTGGCACTGAGGCCATCACAGTCCTCCGTTTTTATGCATTAATTGCCATTCCTAACAATTACTTGGAGCTGAGTTACTGTGGAACAACTTTTCAATTGGTTTGAGGTTATTTTGCACACACACACACACACACACACACACACACACACACACACACACACACACACACACACACACACACACACACACACACACACACATACTGACCTCTCTCTCTCGCACACACAAGGTCCTATTTTACCATTTTAAGTGCTTGGAACTGGGAGAGTTTCAGATCTGACTTTTAGACCCGTTCTCAGGTGCCTCCAAACGCACTCTGCCTGAAAAAATACGAGTGATTCTGAATCATGCTTCACAAGCCCAAAACACTGCAGCTCCGACTGGAGCATTCAATTGTGCATGCGCAGTTAAAAAAAATAGAAAACGCTCTCCTGCCACATCGCTTCTGCGTGGGATAATCCCCTCAGACATTGCTCCAACCCCACAACATTACTGATCCCCTTATTCCCCCACCGCCCCACCACCCAGACTGATTGCGGCAGCCTGTTCTCCTTCCCCCCCACCGATTGCAAGCAGAATGGCAGCAGGCCCCGCCCCCCCGCCTTTTCCCCACGAATCATACGCAGTGTGGCCATTGACCCCTTCCTGCCCCTGCCCTACCCCCAGCAGAGAGCTATCTGACCCACCTCCCCCCCAACGAACTACTCGTCTCACTTTACCAAGTTTTTGCACCTGAAAATGGGTGCAACTTGATGGTAAAATTGGGGCCCACAGTCTCCAACTACTGTTTGCTATTCATTTGCTTCCAGACATGCTTTTTAAGCATATCTGGGGTGTCTTATATTACCTAAAGGTTTCCATGGCAGCAGGAAAATTTAGGTTCATTTCTGTTTGATGTTAATATGTATGTAACTTTCTTTTATAACATGGGACCATGATTTAGAACATAGAACACTACAGCACAAACAGGCCCTTCGGCCCACGAGTTGCGCCGATCACATCAACATGGTACATTTGAACATGGTATGCTTCAGACTCGAAGCCTGTAAAGCCCAATATTTCAGTGTAGTCCTGACTAGTCATTAACATCACCAAATTTGATTCCTGTAAGTTAACCTGGCAGAGGATAGTCACAGATGTCTGCTCTATTTGGCAGACGTTTAAGAAACAAAGTAATTATAAAGGAAAGGTTTTCCCTTTAAAACAGTTCAATATTTCGCTAGATTTTGAATGAGTAATAACTTAGCCATTTGCAGTAACATTTGTATTTTACTGATGAAAAGTCACCAAACTGAAACATTTCTGTTCAAACTCTTCACAGATGCTGCCAGGCATTTCGAGAATATCCAACATTTCTGTTTTTATTTCAGATTTCCAGCGTATGCAACATTTTGCTTTTGTGTTAGTATTTTACTTGGTTTCCATATTGATCTTTCTGTCTGATTATTAATAATTTCTGGGTCCACTGGGACTCTAAGGAAACATAGGGCAACAAAGATATCACCTCTTATGAGCTAGCTCTTTGATATGATTGATGTGTGGCATTTCACTGGCTTCAGCATGTTGCATATATTTTAATAAATTATCACAGAATCTCTACTGTGCAGAAGGAGGCCATTTGGCCTATCAAGTCTGTACCTACCTCAATCTCACTGGCCCTATTCCCGTAACCCCACATATTTACCCTGCTAATTCCCTGACACAAACAGGCAAGTTAGCATGGCCAATCAACCTAACCCACACATCTTTGGACTGTGGGGGGAAACCGGAGTACATGGAGGAAACCCACACAGAACAGAGGGAAGGTGCAAACTCCACATAGACAGTGACCCAAGCCTGGAAATGAACCTGGGTCCCTGCTAACCTCTGTGCCACCCCATAGACTCCACTTGCCCATGCATACACAGTTAGTTTCGCCACACAAAATCTATGGCTTTTTCAGTGCTTCTCATTAACAAAAAAACCACCAAACACCTGAATGAAGTGAAATAGCCTCTAATATATTCAAGGTGTTCAAAACAACTTATTATTTTGTGAGGTGTTCAGTAATTTCATGTTAACGCCAACAGAAGAAAAGGTCGGGGCTCGAATAGAGGTTCAAACTATTTCAATCCACTCTCTCAAGACCAAGAATTCAGGCAGAATTGACAACCATAGTCACAGTGGGGTGAACTGTGTTATATAGGTTTAGCAAAACATCTTGGCTTTTTTACTCTAGTTCTCTATTTATAAACCCACTGAGGCCTCATGCTTCAGTTCTTTTGGACAGTTATACACAGCATGGTCATTCACATTGTGAAAACAACTCTGCTTCTTTACAACTTGTCTTTTGCAACATTGAACAGCAACATCCAAAATATGTGAACCTCACAAGCACTGTAAAAACAATCCTAAGTCCCTATGAAAATTTCTTAAACTAACATTGACATATTCTATTTGTGCTTTAAGTGATAAATATGCATGCGTATCTCTCTGTTATTAATTTTGGGAAGCTTTCAGGAACTTTGGCAGGGAAGAAATAGTTTGGAATGCAATTGAATCACAACCCTTATGAATATGAAATGTTCAGGGAGTTATGGAGGGTCTGGCTGTTAACCATGTGTCTTCCCATAGATGATCAACAGAAGATAGCCAGGTGATGGTGAGGGCATCAGGTCAAGGATAATCCCAAGTCACAATCTCTGTGAGCCTTTCTTCAGGCTGTAATTGGCAGGCAGAATGTCCTCATGCCTGCTGACAGAAACAAAGACCTCTCTGCCTGACCAAAGCAGTGTAGGCAGAGGTCACAGCGTAGATAAGCATCTTTGGGGTCATCCAGCAGGCTGGATTCAGTGTTGCAAACACCTAAATGACCTTCTAAGATCTGCAAGGGTGAATGTTCCAAATTGGTGACAGCTTTAAATGTTTGAGATTGTCTAAGGCGAGAAAATGGTTTTCATGTGTTGTTGAAGGATGAATAACACTGGCCATCAGGCCAATAGAAGTGAAAAGATTTCTTTATTGGAGTCTTCTCAGGATAAGAGAATCCCAGCTTGTTTCACATTCATTAAGACCCTCCCCCTGGGAAGCTGTTGTACATCTGGCAGATGAATATCTTCTTCTAAGTTTTCATCAAGAGGTCGGTTAGTCTCTCACAACTATTCTGCCAAGTGGGCACCCCGTCTCTGTAATGCCAGATTGTGCAGGGCACAATGAGCTACAACCGTCAGGGACATTCTTGATGGCGCACACTGCAGAGATCCACCTGATCCACTGAGGCATGTGAACCTCATCATTGGACTGCTCAGTGAATGGGCTGACAGTGCCATGGCTTTTATTCTAACAGCACTCAGATTCTATGTTAGCACTTCTGAAATGTGGCAAGAGTCACCTCTTCTTGGGTTAACCTTTATCCCCTGCAATCCTTCCAAAGTATCCAGTCCACAGTACATCCTTGGGCGGCAGGGTGGCACAGTGGCTAGCACTGCTGCATCACAGCTTCAGGGACCCAGATTGATTCCTGGCTTGGGTCACTGTCTGTGTGGAGTTTGCACATTCTCCTCGTGTCTGTATGGGTTTCCCCCGGGTGCTCCGATTTCCTCCCACAGTCCAAAAACGTGCGGGTTAGGTTGATTGGCCGTGCTAAATTGCCCCTTAATGTTAGAGAGATTAGTGGACTAAATATGTGGGGTTACGGGGATAGAGCCTGAGGGGGATTGTTGTCAGTGCAGACTTGATGGGCTGAATGGCCTCCTTCTGCACTGCAGCGTTTCTATGATTCCACATCCCTGACCACTGTGAGTCCTTGAGAACATATGGCTGCTCCCTAGGTACCTTGCATTATATATTGTTGGTTGTCACACACTTTGATAAACTGATATCCTTCCTGTCAATAAATGGCCCTGACTGCTCTACTAGTACCTTGATAGTGACATGGGTATAATCAATGATGCCTGATACTCCGGGGGAGCAAGTCATAGCTGAAAATCTGGCTCTCACTATCTGACCACTTAAGTTTGTAGTGAATTGATCAAACTGATGGGCAAGGTAGCTCTGAATGAATTAATACAGTGGTGTGCTGCAGGCTGGGTTATTCCCCAGTCAATGTAAAAAAGTTTTGTACCATTGTGAATTTTAATGCTACAGCCATTGGATGGCCCCCCACATAATTGGGTGCAATCTCATGAGCAACCACGTCACATAAAGATGTTACAGTGTATGGAAGGGGACAATTTTCCTATCCCGTCCATCTCAGGAATTGTAGTGATTGGGGGGCGGACCATACAAAGGTCCATTGACCTCGGACTGGATTTTCTGGTTTTGGTGCGTGCACACTCAGGAGATCCCACCCAAAGTCTCTGCAGATACTGGACAGGATTTTTCAGGTGCAACTCGCCCCAAAGCTGGAAATTTCTGCCCAAAGTCAATGGACCTTTATGTGGTCCATGTTCCAACTGCTATGAGTCCCATGGCAGGATGGGAAAATTCCGCCCACTGTCTCTTCACCATTTGCAAAAATGCCATACACCCTGGATACATGTGTGGCAGAGTATGGTGTGTCTGCTGTGCTCAGCAGCCCCTCATTCCTCAGTAGGTTAGTTTTCATCATCCGGCCTGTGGGTTTTGCCTCTATTCAGTTGGCTTCCCTCCCCCTGCTCCTCCTCATTGGACTCATATTGGACTCAGCAAAAATGCTGCAATGACAATAAGCAACCGGGCGGAATTTTACGAGATTTATTTTAAGTGGTCAGCTAGTGTGACAGTGGGAGAGTTCCTGATCCATTTTTTGAGTGAGTTTTCATGCCCAATCTTAGGCACTTAGTCAGTGAAAAAATGGTGCAGTCTGTTTCTAGCTGCTGCAGGCAGTGGACTGGGCTTAATTTGCCAGCCAGCCTGTAGAGGGAGCTACTGCACATGTGCAGGCCTCTGATTCTGCACATACTCAAGAGCAGCAGCAGGGGTCTGACAGATAAAGAGACAGCTGTCAGGCGCCTGCTCCTATAGGCAGCCTCAACCAGCTGCTCTCCAATTGCAATCACAGGGGCCTGCGGCCGATTGTGAACCTAATAACTCGCGGACATCTAGCACTTGCTGCTCTCCCCTCCACCCAGACTGATTGGGTCCTCTTTCCCTGATCTGATCATAACTGCAGAGCAGTAGCAGGCTCCCTTCCTCCCCATCTGATCTTGTTGCAGACGGTGCAGCAGGCCCCCCTCACCCTCCTCCCCGATCAGGCCCCCCTGCATGCCCTGCCCCTAGAGGCCTCATCCCTGACACTGCCCAGGTGCTAGGCTGGCAGTATCAAGGTGCCAGTCCAGCACTGCCAGGCTGACACTGCCCAAGGGGAGTATTCACATTGCCTTCGGCCTTCCCAGAGGGCCTCAGTGTCCTCCAGTTCCACCAGTGAAGACGGAGGGTAGCAGTGGAAGGGTGTGTTTCTGAATGGAGTTCCTCAGGGATCAGTGCTGGGACCTTTGCTGTTTGTAATACCTTCAAATAATTTGGAGGAAAATGTAACTGGATTGATTAGTAAGTTTGCGGATGACGCAAAGGTTGGTGGATTTGCGGATAGCGATGAGGACCATCAGAGGATACAGCAGGATATAGATTGGTTGGAGACTTGGGCGGAGAGATGGCAGATGGAGTTTAATCCAGACAAATGTGAGGTAAGAGCCCTCATCAGTATTGATAGGCAAAGGGATCTGGATGTACAGGTATACAGGTCACTGAAAGTGGCAATGCAGGTGGAGAAGGTTGTCAAGAAGACATAAGGCAAAAAGATGTAAACATTATAAAGTTCAATGGCTCATGCACATAAAAGATTTGGCAATGAAATGCTTGTCAGCCTCACCTGTTAAAGACAAAGCACTGACTCGCCGCCTGCCCTTATATCAGTCCTTTTCAGAGAGACTATAAAGGAACTGAGGCTCCCAACTGGCATGTCCCATATGTAGGTATCATATTATGGCTCCGGGGACACATTATTGCAGACAACTGGACTGATAACAAGCTTGAATGGCCATTAATTGTCAATTTCAGAATGGCAGGCGGGCAACAGTTTTTGGATGCCATGGTATTTTTTGTGATATTGGTAGCTTCGTTTTCATGAACCTGACATCATCACGCCAGATATTATTCTTCCAGGAGTCTGTTTTTGGATCATTAAATTCAACCCCATGACTTTGGAAAAGAAGAATTAAAAATATACACAAGTAAAGGAACATGGAACATGGCCCTTCTACACTTTTCACAGGGAAATGGACAATCAGAGAACTTGATCCTCCACAATAACCGCAGAAATCCCAGCATACAATTTCATAAAAATAGAATTCTGACGTGATTATTGAATCAGTGGCCCTGATGGCATAACATCTTATGACTCATCATGAGTAATGCTAAATATACTAAATATTCTGTGTACAGTGCATACTTCTGCAAATGTAAAACTTCCTGTAACATTTCATGACTTTTTTTTATCATTTTGTTTTTGCCTCTCTGCCAAATTTTTAATCACGCTTCATTGATTAGATCAAAGTAAAATAGCACCAAGTTAAAACTGAACAAGAAGGAGTGAACAGATCCAAAGCCAGGGAAATGCCAGAAGATCTACCAGTGGGAAAGTTCAGCATTAGGTAAAGCAAACAAACCCCAGAAAAGCTAAAGAAATTATGAATACAATGTAAGCCAATCAAGTTTTAGTTATCATCTTTTTCTCCCTTCAACACAAAAGTAGTCACTTTTTCCTATGTTACAACAGTACTTCAGAAGTATTACACCGTTCCATGAACATTGAAATTTACAGTTACGTTTTGAAATGTACCAAAAATATGTGCAGATGATCCAATTGCCACTGGGAGAAGAACTCAAACAGAAAACCATTGGAGCGAGATGAAGTTTTTGACACCTTTTCACATTCCCTCACAGTAAAAGTATGGTTACTCTGTGAGTCACAGAGACAAATATGCTACTGCTGTGGGCGAACAGGGGAAATTTGGTTTGCTATTAACCAAGCAGAATGCTGGTGAATTTAAAGGTTTTTTTTTAGTGTCACATGTAGGCT
Source organism: Carcharhinus amblyrhynchos (assembly GCF_965287045.1). NCBI lineage: Eukaryota > Metazoa > Chordata > Chondrichthyes > Carcharhiniformes > Carcharhinidae > Carcharhinus > Carcharhinus amblyrhynchos. The sequence continues at coordinate 78,360,982 of NC_137331.1, read as the reverse complement.
TACATTAACACTGCAATGAAGTTACTGTGAAAACTCCCTAGTTGTCACACTCTGGTGCTGGGTAAATTGAGGGAGAATTTAGCATGGCCAGTGCACTTAACCAGCATGTCTTTTGGCCTGTGGGAGGAAATTGAAACACCCAGAGCAAACAAATGCAGACACAGGGAGAATGTGCGAACTTCACATAGACAGTGACCCAAGCCAGGAATTGAGTCCTGGTCCCTGGCGCTATGAGGCAGCAGTGCTAACCACTGTGCCACTGTGCTGCCTGGTGACGGTTTGGTTCATGTTCCAAAGAAATGGAACAAAATGGATAAGACTCTTGAAGATTGAAGGAATGGACAGCTGTCGAGGTGTGCCTTACTGGTGGTAACTGTATCCAGAAAATCCTAGGCTCAGTGGATTGGTTGTTGAAAGACACTGAAAGTTTTTATCTGGGATGGCAGGGACAAATTAACCTCTGCTGGTGAGCTGGGAGTGACTGTGGGACTGGTTCTGTAATGCTCCCTGTTGGTCAGAAACAACACTGCATATGAGTTTCATCAGAGATATTTTGGTTGCAGTAGTTAGTGAACATGGAACATGTTTGTGGATTAGTTAGAAGTTAATTAATGCTTAACTTGTGTTTATTTTAGATTTTTATTATAGTAAAAGTCTTAAAAAATGAATTTTTGTCCTTTGCTTTATCTGTTTGTTATTTAGTTGTTAAATATCCTATCTCTCCGAGGATCATAAGAACATAAGAACATAAGAAATAGGAGCAGGAGTAGGCCATCTAGCCCTTCGAGCCTGCCCCGCCATTCAATAAGATCATGGCTGATCTGTCATGGCTCAGTTCCACTTTCCCGCCCTCTCCCCATAACCCTTAATCCCCTCTCTTATCAAAAACCCATCAACCCGCATCTTAAAAATATTTAGCGAGGCAGCCTCCACCACTTCAATGGGCAGAGAATTCCAGAGATTCGCCACCCTTTGAGTGAAGAAGTTCCTCCTCAACTCCGTTCTAAACCGCCCCCCCCTTTATCTTGAGGCTGTGCCCCCTAGTCCTACTGTCTTTTTTGAGCGGGAAGAGTCTCTCCACCTCTATCCTATCCATCCCATTCATCATCTTATACGTCTCAATGAGATCTCCCCTCATTCTTCTAAACTCTAACGAGTACAAGCCTAGTTTATTCAGCCTCTCCTCATAGCTCAACCCCCTCAACTCTGGTATCAGCCTAGTAAACCTCCTCTGCACTCCCTCCAAGGCCAAAATATCTTTGCGCAGGTGCGGCGCCCAAAACTGCACACAGTACTCCAGCTGCGGCCTCACCAATGCCCTATACAGCTGCAGCAAGACCTCCCTACTTTTATATTCAATCCCCCTCGCTATGAAGGCCAGCATCCCATTCGCCTTCCTGACCACCTGCTGCACCTGCAAGCTGGGTTTTTGCGACTCATGCACAAGGACCCCGAGGTCCCTCTGCACCGTCGCCTGCTGCAGTTTTTCGCCCCGTAAGTAATAGTCCTTCCTACCATTATTCCTACCAAAGTGGACCACCTCACACTTGCCAACATTAAATTCCATTTGCCATTTCCTGGCCCATTCGCCCAGCCTATCTAGATCCTTCTGCCGACTCTCCACACCCTTCGCACAATTTGCCGTTCCCCCAATCTTGGTGTAATCAGCAAATTTCGACACCCTACACTCGGTTCCCTCCTCCAGATCATCTATATAAATGGTAAAAAGCTGAGGCCCCAGCACCGACCCCTGGGGCACTCCACTAGTCACCACCCGCCAATCCGAATAGCACCCGTTGATCCCCACTCTCTGCCTCCTATTTGACAACCAATCCTCTATCCATGCTAACACCCTACCCCCAACTCCATGTCCCTCGACCTTCTGCAATAACCTCTTGTGAGGTACTTTGTCAAACGCCTTCTGAAAATCCAGAAAGACCACATCCACCGGCTCTCCTCTATCCACCGCCCTAGACACATCCTCATAGAACTCCAGTAAATTTGTCAGACACGACTTCCCTTTAATGAAACCGTGCTGCATCTGCTCTATCAAGCAATTCCCTTCAAGATGCCTCGCAATTTCCTCCTTAATGACGGATTCTAACATTTTACCTACCACAGACGTTAAACTAACCGGCCTATAATTCCCCGCCTTTTGCCTGGCACCCTTCTTAAACAACGGCGTAACATTAGCCGTTTTCCAATCCTCCGGCACTTCCCCGGAATCCAGCGACGTCTGGAAAATAACCACCAAGGCATCCACTATAACCTCCGCCATTTCTTTCAGAACCCTCGGATGCATTCCATCCGGTCCTAGGGACTTGTCCACAATCAGCCCCTCCAGTCTGTCGAGCACCACCTCTCTAGTAACAGTAATGTCATTAAGACCCTCCAGTCCTACCACCTTTCCATCACTAACACCCGGCAAATTATTCACGTCCTCCTCCGTGAAGACAGAAACAAAAAAGTTATTCAATACCTTAGCCATATCCCCATCCCCTACCACTAGGTCCCCTTTCTCATCCTCTAAAGGACCAACGTTCACCCTAGCCAGCCTCTTCCTTTTTATATATTTATAAAAACTCTTGCTATCCTTTTTTATATTAAGCGCTAGCCCAGCTTCATAGTTTCTCCTACCCTTCTTTACCAACTTCTTTGTCAATCTTTGTTGACATTTAAACCTCTCCCAATCCTCTTCTCGCCCACTACTCTTAGCTACTCTAAATTCCTCCACTTTTAATTTAATACTTTCCTTCACCTCCTTCGTTATTCATGGCTTATTACCTCTCCTCCTACTGTCCTTTTTGACCATCGGAATAAATTTCCGCTGAGCACCAAGAAAGATCTCCTTAAAGATCCTCCACTGCTCCTCAGCAGACCCTCCCTCCAACGCGCTCCCCTAGTCAACATTCGCCAATTCTTCTCTCATCCTACCGTACTCCCCACTGTTCAAACAAAGTACGCGTGTCTGGGAACCCACTTTCTCCTCCTCCATCTGCACCAGAAACTCCACCATACAATGATCACTCTCCCCAAGAGGATCCTTCACCGCAAGGTCCCTAATTCTACCCGCCTCATTACATAGCACCAGATCCAAGATAGCTCTCTCCCTCGTCGGCTCCAACACGCACTGTTCCAGGAAACTATCCCGGCAGCATTCCAAGAACTCGTCCTCGAGCCCACTGCGTCCAACATGGGTCAACCAATCAATATGCAGATTGAAATCCCCCATAACTACGGCCGTCCCATTCCTGCACGCCGCACTTATTTGCGCGTTAACAGCCTGCCCCACCTCCAGATCATTATTCGGGGACCTATAGACGACACCCACCAGCGTCTTCCTCCCTTTGCTGTTCCTAATCTCCACCCACAACGATTCCACGTTCTGCTCCTTGGCTCCAATATCATCCCTTGCTACCACCTTGATGCTATCCTTAATCAGCAGAGCTACGCCCCCCCCTTTTCCCTCCTGCTTATCCTTCCTAAACACTTGATAGCCCTGTACATTCAGCTCCCAGTCCCTGTCACCTTGCAGCCACGTCTCTGTAATGGCCACCAGATCGTATCCATTTGTGTCGATCTGCGCCATCAGCTCATCCACTTTATCCCGAATGCTTCGTGCATTCAGATAAAGCGCTTTCATCCCAGCCTTCACCTGGACCCTATTTGCCGTAACGCCACCAACCATACTCAAGCCCCCTACTCCCTCTATTATTGGGACATCCTTGGCCTCTTCCCTTACCTGTACCCTATCCTTAACTTTAGACCTCGTAACGTCACCTACCCTCGCACCCTCCCCCCCCCAATTAGTTTAAAGCCCTGTCTACAGTCCTCTTTACTCGATTCGCCAGCACTCTGGTCCCAGCACGGTTCAGACCAACCCCATCCCGCCCGAACAGGTCCCACCTACCCCAATACTGGTGCCAATGCCCCATAAATTCAAACCCATTCCTCCCACACCAATCCCTGAGCCACCCATTCACTTCCTTAATCCTGTCAACCTTATGCCCGTCTGCACTCGGTTCAGGCAGTAGCCCAGAGATGACCACCTTTTCGGTTCTACTTTTTAATTCCATTCCCAGCTTTTCATACTCCATCCCCAGATCCTCAGTCCGCATTTTGCTTACGTCGCTGGCACCCACATGTACCACAATGGGCTATATAAATGTAAATCTTTATTTTATTCTCTTTGTCAAAAGCTTAAGTTATTAATCTCAAAAAGAAAGACATTTTACAAGAGGAACATAACATGAATATGCTTAACAGGACTTCCTTTTGTTTCTTCAATGTCTTCTTGAAATTTTTGTTGTCATGAAAGATTTTGCTGTAATAAGGCCAAGGTTTGGGTCAAAGTCTGTATATTTTAACATGACTACAGAACTGCTATGAGCTTTCTTGTGAGAATGAATATTTATATTCATCAGTGATGCTAAGTCACATAAACAAGAAAAATTAGCAACAAGGCAATATAATTTACATGGTGCTTTTTATTCTCCAAAACAACTGGAAGGTGGTTAATTCCAAAGTAGCCTCACAGCTGTACCTTTAGAACATGCACATCATTCTTTTTTGTGGTTTATTCCTGTCAGGTGCCCAACAGTGTCATTTCCTAGCAACTGTAATGTTAATTCCGTTCTTTGATTAAAGAGTTTGTTTCAGGTCAGTCCCAACAGTATCTTTCAATGCCTTCAATTTGTTCATCTCATTACGAGTGAAAAGGTTTGTTGCTGTTGCATCAGACTGGTCCAAAAGTTCAACAAATTGAGTTTGGGATAGCAAAAATTATTTTACTGACGGTTTGAAATGAAACAAGTGAAAAGATTCCAGCTGAAGGATGTGCACAAAGCCCCTTGCAAATTGCACTGCTGCAGCCTCAGATCTTCTCAAGGAGCTATGATTCTGGGGAGCATGTAGGTCGGGAATGGGGGTTCTGTGATTCTGGGGGGGGGGTGCATTCTCCCCACTTCAGAGAGACAAGATGTCTTTTGCAATGCAACCGATTGACCTTGCTGTTCTTCTGGCTGCTGCTGGGGTTGAGGAGAAGGAGCAGGAGAAAGAATTGCTAGCACAGGACACCCGAGCCTTACCGCTAGCAGGAGTAGATGGAGATGACCACCAGAGGCAGGAGGTGGCTTCCATTTGCCTAAAGTGGGGGCACAGGAGAAGGAGGGAACAGAGACCTCGGCAGTTCCGTGCATGAGTGTCATTTGAACAGATGTCGGATGCTGTGTGCTGCTGATGGCTCCAGCTCCAAAAGGAGACAGTGCACCTGTTGCAAGACCTGGCACCTCGGTACGGGGGGGGCACCCACTCTCGGTGGCTGTTAAATTGACGGCCGCTCTGAACTTTTATGCCACTGGTTCCTTCCAGGCCCTAATGGAGATGAATGTACCATTTCCTAGTCAGATGTGCACACCTGTATCAAGCAGGTCATGGAAGCCCTGTATGCCTGGGCTGGGCAGTACATCAAATTTAATCTCGACCAGGTCCATCAGGAAGCCCGGGTTGAAGGATTTGTGGCCATTATGGGGATGCCTAATGTACAAGGGGCCATTGGCTGCACCCACATCATCCTCAAGGTCCTGCTGCAGAATCTACAAAGATTTGTCAACATAAAGGGTTTCCACAACCTGAACGTCCAACCGGCTTGTGACCACAATACGTATATTATGCACGTCTATACGAGACACCCTGGCGGTGTGCATGACAGCTTCATTCTGAGGCGCTCTGACATTCCGGAAGCAGTTGAGGAGGAGCCCATGCTGCGGGGGTGGCTTGTGGGTGATATGGCTTACCCGCTTCGGACATGGCTGATGATGCCAGTGTGGAAGCCTGTGACTGAGGCGGAGACCAGCTATAATGAGGCCCATGTAGTCACTCGCGCGACAGTGGAGAGGTGCATTGGGCTCCTGAAAAGGTGATTCCCTTGCTTGGACTGCTCTGGCGGGGCTCCCCAGTACTCATCTCTTTCCGCATTTTGGTGGTGTGCTATGCCCTGCACCAAGGTCACCTCTATTGGAGGAGGAGGAGGATGTGGAGACCACACAGCTGGGCATCACTGAGGAAGAGGCTGCTCAGCGGGAGGCGGAGGAAGAGGAAGATGAGGAAGAGCATGCCGAGGAACACCAGCCAGGTGCTGGAGGGCTGGCAGCTCAAATGGGCCATGCGAGGGCGGCAAGGGAGGCCCTGATCACCAGGCAGTTCACTTGCTAGGGATCTATGGGTTCCATTTCCCTTCCCACCAGATTTTCTTCTACACCCTGCAACATTTTCACACCAGAGTGGTGGGTCTGGGTACTCCGTGTTAGTGAGTTTTTTTGGCAAGCAGAAGGGTGACGATGACTCGCTAAGCACCATTATGAAGATGCCTTGGTGAAAGCTAGTCTGATTCCTACCTGAGCTCTGCAAGCACGCTGGCATCTGGGCCCATGTTTGTGTCGTGGGGAAGGGATCTGAAAATCCCACATACAGGGCCCTGTGTCGGGTGGGGTGGTGTGGGAAGGGGAGGGAATTGCTCATGCGTTCTGGGGAACAATAGCTTCCTTTTGTTAGTGACACAGCACTGAGATTCCTTCCCAACTGACATCAACATGAAGCATCCCTCCGGCAATCATCAATGAAAGAGGATTCCTGTTCGAGACAAATCTGAGACAAATTAATCACAGGTGGGTGGTGAAAAATATTTAATGATGGCAATAAAGATCTTTAATTAACAAGTTCTAACATAAAAACATATGAATTGAAAATATTAAGGTGCTTAAAGATCTTTCCAAATAGTGCAGTCCTTCACCTGTGCCATCTATAACTATAACTTCCTAACCTTACGAGGCCTACAGCTATGTCCCAGTGATTCCCGAGAATGTACATCAGAGGTGGAGGGGGCGAGCTGCCTATCATGTCCCGTTGCCTGTGATGCGCTTAGCGAGTATCCTCTAGAGGCCCTGGACTTTGAGGGCACTGGCTGGTTTCCAGGTGTCTGGGATGTTTCCAAGATGCCGTCTTCATCCTGCTGCCCCTGAGTTGCCCCTGTGTCAGGAAGGGGGGAGTCAGATGGTATAGCCACAACCACAGTCTCCTGGGTGGAAGGCCCCGACATGGATCCAACCCATCCTCCTCCCTTGGGGTTCTTGCGGGCCTGTGGGTCACTCCATGGGACAGTGGTGCTTCTGCAGTGAGCTCCAGAAACTCTGGTGTCACCTGGGCCTGCCAACCCTCCCCATGGTGGTCGAGCCCTCACCTGAGTTGGGAGCCACCTGTCATTGGCCACAGCAAATGCCCTCTGAAACTGGACTATGTTCTGCAGCCCCTCAGCCATGGACCTCTATGACTGTGCCACATTCTCAAGGGCTGCTGCCGGAGCCTACTGTGTCTCAGCACTGTCCTGTTGAGTCTTGTGCAAGCTCTCGAGTCTCTCAGCCATGGGTCTCAGAACCTCGAGTATTCTGTTCAGTCCCTCAGCTGTGGCCCTGTGGGACTCTGCAGTGGCCTGCTGTGACTTGGTCATTGCTTGAAGCCTGTCACTTACGGTGAGGACTCCCTGCCCCAGGCGTTCCACAGCGGACATCACCCTTGCAAAGTTGGCCTGGGAAATATGCAAGATAGGCAATAGCTGGTTCACTTGAAAGCTTGGGATTCCTCCCAACAGTCTCACTGTTGGTCCAGTATGGCCGACATTCCGAAATGCATTCCATGGCTCTGTTGTTGCATTTCCAGCAGCTAAGGCAGAAGTGATCTCAGAGGACCAACATGTAGTCTGGGGCCCGCTGAGTCCTTGCCTCCGGCAAGCCCCAGCAAGCCAGAGGCCTCGGACGTTCCCTCCTCCATCATAATCTGTACATTATCATAATCTGTACATCATCAGATGTGCCTCACCAATAACTGGACCCACAAACATGTCAATATCTAAGATGGCAAACTGTGAAGTGGAAGCTCACGCCAAAACGGTGCCACCCTCGGAAGTCCCTTCACCCATATTCTCCAAGAAATCATCCGCACTGTCTGGGGCAGGATGGGTGGAAGCTGCAATGGGGGCCACGATGCCAGAAGGCCCCAGGGTGTCCTGATCTGTTCCTGCAACAGGACACAAGGTTAAGTGAAAGGGAGGGAGAGGAATCCGAGATGCAAAAAGCTCGATTCACATTTTTCCATTGAACATAGAACAAAACACAAAGAAGATTATATTACAGGAACAGGCCCTTTGACCCTCCAAGCCTGTAGCAACCAGGCTGCCCGTCTGAATTGTAATCCCCTATCCTTCTGGGAACCATATGCCTCTATTCCCAACCCATTCATGTAACTGTAAAGATGCCCCTTAAAGGTCACTATCGTATCTGCCTCTGCAACCTCCCCATGCAACGAATTCCAGGCACCCACCACCTTCTCTCTGTAAATAAGCATGCCTCATACATCTTCTTCAAACCTTGCCCCTTGCATCCAAAATCCATGCCCACTATAAATTGCCCCAAAGTGAGTGGAGGATTGACAGGTTCTCACTTCTTGATTCCAGCCCGACTACGCTGTCACTGACAGCCCGCGTCTCCTCCTCCCTGGAGAGCTGCAGCATCTGCTTGTCAAAGTGGGTGAGGACCCAGAGGTCTGGCTCACCTCTCCCTGTCTTCACCATCTCATGGGTGTTATGGTCAGTCTTCTCCTGTGAGAACAGAAGGAACCATGAAAGAAATGATGGTGTGACTCCAGCAGAGTATCAGGTGGGCCTTAGAGGACAAGTGGGGCACATGGGAGGGGATAGGAAGGAGGCGCTTGGGTGTCAGGAGCTGGAAGGATGCAGAGTGCTGGGGGTGGGGCATCTGGGGGCGACTTGGGGGAACTTGCAATGATCCTTGCTGCCTGGATGAGGTCATTGACCTTCTTGCGGCACTGCTTCCCTGTTTTGGGGGCCAGTGCCCTGGCATTGACGGATGCAGTAACAGCCTCTCAGGCCACATTGCCACCAGCCCCCCTGGGCCTGTGTCCTGTTGGAGGAAAGAGGGTGTCCTGCCTCACCTCTGTCCCACTCAAAAGCCTCCCAAGGTCACCTACAGTGAATCTGGGGGCTGTCATTTGGTCATCTTTTTCATGCACTGCCTGCCTGTCCATCCTGGTGTTTTTACTGGAGCTGCCACTCGTTAGGGCAGAACAGCTGCAGGCAGTTTGGCAGAACATTCCAGCAAATTCCATGCAGCTTACTTGTCAGCATTGAGGGGAAGGCAAGTGAGCACTTGCAGGCGTGCTGATGGGATGGCGGGGGGAAGGGGATGGGTGGTGGATCAGTGCCTCAATGATGACTGGGGACAGGGAAGAGAGAGGGAGGTGTCCCACAGCCGTTGAAGTCTGGACAAGATGGAGGCCTTTTGCAGGAAGGCCCAGGGTGGGGGTGGGGGGGGGGGGAGGGAGTTGGCGAGAGGGGAATCACTCTGCCTGCGATCGGTGAGGGGAAGAGAGAGGATTCATTGCCACTCTGCTTGAGGTTGTTGCGGGGGGGAAGGGGAGGACCACTGCCACTCTATCTGAGATTGGTGGGGGGGGAGGGGGCCACGATCGGTCTGGGTGGAGGGGGTGGAGGGATGATATTGTCAGTAAGGTTGAGGGGTGCAATATCCGTGGGGTCTGGGGGGAGATATTATCTGACCTGGGAGGACTGTGGCAGGGGAACAGCATTCTATAATTTTTTTTGGTGCATACGCAGTTGGAGGTGCTGATCAGATCTGCAAGATTTTAGTCACTTTACGTCCCGCCCACAGGCTTGTGCAGCACGATTCAGAATCGCTGATATTTTTTCAGGCAGAGTGCGTATGGGGCCGCTTCAGAATGGATCGAAAAGTCGGATCTGAAACACTCCCAGTTTCAAGTTGACCCAGCACTCAGAATCAAAATGTGAAATATCACCAATAATCATTTTATATAGAACAAGAGAAAGACATCTTACTGTTTAAATTGGGTCTGATGGAGGGTCATCTCGACTCGAAACTTTGGCTCTATTCTCTCTTCGCAGATACTGTCAGACTTGCTGAGATTTTCCAGCTTCTTCTGTCTTTGCTAAAATTGACTTTTATAGTCTGGTATTGTCGTTCTAGAGAATTGCTCATTAACTTTGTACTGCCTTAAACTGATTGTTCTTCAACGTTAAAGGGTTGGAAAACCTTTTTCTTTGGTCTTTTACATGATGTGATTGTATATAATTAGAACCTGATCCTTCAAACGTTTTACATGGTGGCAATAGATCAGCAATTTCAAACACTATCTTCATGTATTTGAAATGCAAACAAAGGTCCGAATTTTCTCAACTGTCCAGTTTCTTACAATAGCTGGAGAGCACAATTAAAAACAAATGTTTCAACAGGTAGAAAAATATAAAAAGTTTGGTAATTTTTAGAAAATAGTCATAATCAATTCACAATTTGGGAAATCAAATGCTGAAGCTCAAAAGTAATGTGTACAAAGAGCTGAACATATAATTATGTTCCATTTCCCTTTCATGCTGCAACCCAAAAGGAATAACAGCTATAGTGAAAGCAGGTTTTCTGCTGCCAGGGCTTCAATCCTCTCTGACCTCCTTGGCAAAGTTCAGCACCATCCCTTTCTAATTCAAAACATTGCAGAACTCCTCCAACTACTCTCAACACAGTACCCCTACTCACTCTGCAACAGCAAAGCCATCTGGAGGTGCCATGTTGAACCCTATAAATAGCACTAGTGGGAAAATTTACCAAGCAACATCCCGATCTCTAACGCAACAAAGGGCTGTGAAAGTAGCCCAGTCCATCAAACAAACCAGCCTCCCATCCATTGACTTTGTCTACATGTCCTGCTGCCTTGGAAAAGCAGCCAGCATAATCAAGGACTCCCCATGCACCTTTGACACACTGTCTTCAACCTCCCTCTGCCAGGAAAAAGATACAAAAGTCTGAAATTACACACCAACCATCTCAAGAACAGTGGCTGGAATTCTCCAAACATTCACACCGATAGGATCCTCTGATCCCGCTGGCAGTGCACCCCCGCCTGTGGATTTTCATGGTGATTTCAGTGGAAATTCCCATTGACCGCGGCAGGACCAGAGAATCCCACTACTAGTAAACAACACGTCAGCTCCCACCAATAGGAAACACGTGGCTGGGAGACCAAAGAATTTCATCCTGTTTCTTCCCCACTATCAGCCTATTGAATGGACCTACCTTATATTAATCTGATCTTTTTCTACACTCTAGCTATGACTGTGTGACTATATCGTGCACCCTCTCCTTTCCTTCTCCGCCATGTACTCTATGAACAGTATATTTTATCTGTATATCACTTAAGAAACATTAGTTTTTACTGTATCCCAGTATGTGTGACAATAATAAATCAAATCATATCAAATCACTCACTAGTCCACAAACTAAACTTACATACTCATTCATGTTCCTTAAGATGCCAAATTCAAATTATTCTGGGTATATGAACACTCACTCCCCATCTAGAAAGTTTGTCCATTCACTAATAAATATCCAGTTAAAACTCCACTGTGACTGATCATTAGATACTGAAGTATACGTTCCCTCTATATATTGTGCAGTAATAGGTATTAGTTTCAAATGGAAGTACAACAATGATGAGATGATGTGAGGAATATAATCTGGTGGGAGCAAGCTAATCTCTTCTGTGGTCTCGCTAATCCAACTCTTTCAGGATTTCATCTTACACAATTAAAAGCTTTGACAAATCAAGGTCATATATTTATTCATCCTATCATGAAGTATGCAAGTTGTGTGTGGAATCTTTAAGCAGCAAGGGATGTAAATAAGTTGAAGTGATTCAAAGAGATGCTACATGATTCTGCACAAATCAGTATGGGGAATGTATCAGTGTAACATCCTTGAGCAAAGAATTGGATTGGGGAATCAGCAAAATAGACATGCCATGTTCTATCAAATATGGAATGGACTGGTGGGAATTGACAGAAAAACGTACTTGGTGCCCTCCGGCAATGACAAAACAAAAGGTAGTCATCCGCGCAAACTACAGAGTCACTTAGTAATACAGGACTTGAATTTGCTGAAAAGAAACATGCATTTCATCTTGCGCTTGTCAGGACAGATACAGGAATGAGAGATTTCAAAGGGATCAACAATTTATACTACATGGGAAGAGGGTCTCTGCAAATAAATATATTTTAGCCAGTGTAAGTGAGCTCCATTGGGAGCCATTTCATGCTGTTATTACACAGTTGCAACACAAATAGTGTTTTCCATAAGTAGTGTTTTCCACTCTCAGGATGTTGTCATCAAACCAAGGTGATGTTCAACCACACAAAGGAGCAATGAAGCATGTGAATTTCAGTGCTGCTGTGATGCCAGGTAGGTAGGTCATACAATGCAATGACTGGAAGATCCTGTCAAACAGCACGTTCCTTCCATTGTTCATAATAGGCAGGGCACTGACTGCACTCAACTAACCTGCACTGCAGAGTTTGGAACAGAATGAAGGTGATTTTCTGCCACTGTTTTTAGTGGGTAGAAAGACCGGAGGGGCAGAGAATTCAATGGGAGTCCCAAAGCCGCTTTTATGGCAGCAGGATTTCCCGTGAAGATTATCCTCACCCCTGCCTATGAGATAATGGGGTTTCCACCATGAAAGTTCGGGAAACCCATTATCATATATTAACATAAACTTACTCCCCCATCCATTCACCCCTCGCTCCTCCCCCATTGTATTACTCCCCCACGTAGGGAACTCCTGGGCCCCTTCAGGTTTACAATTGATCTTGGCAAATGGGGACCTGGTAATCAGAATGTGCTAGGCGTAAGCACAGTCCCAGTAGAGAGGGGGTAATGGCTGGGCAGTATCCTAGCAATGGCCCCTGGCAGTGTCTTGGCGAAATGTCTGGGCACTTCCAGAGGACACTGTCAGGGGTGCTTTCATTCGGGAGGTTTGGGGTTGTGGAAGGCGTTCCCTGGGGCAGTGGTTTCAGGTTGGGGAGGAGTCTTGTGATCACGGGAGGGAGGGCTCTGTGGGGTTCCATATGGCGGTTCTCTGGAGTAGCGGGGGAGGTGGTCCTGTGTCCATGGAGGCCGGGGGGTGGGGGGGGGGTGCGGAATTCCATCGTGAGGGGTGTTTTCCCTGAGGAGAGTGGGAGGTGGGTTCCTTGGGGGATTTGTTCCTTGTGGGTGGGTCCTTTGTCCATGGGTGGGGGGCGGGGGTTCTCTGGGGAATGGAATCCCATGTATGCTGTGGGGTGGGTTCCATGGCAGTGGAGTGAGTTACTGTGTATGTGTGGCTTTTCTAATTTTATTTTTAATTTGTTCAGATCAGGGTGTCCTTTTGAAAAGGTGTCCCTATCTGTCAGGAGCCAAGGTTGCTGATGGAGTGAGCTCATTCAGAGTCTGCCCTGCTAGCATAATGTCGTGGGATCCCATCCCTTCCAATATAATAACACCATAAGACATAGGAACAGAATTAGGCCACTCAGCCCATCAAGTCTGCTCTGCCATTCAATCATGGCTGATATTTTTTCATTCCCATTCTCCTGCCTTTTCCCCATAACCCCTGATCCCCTTATTAATCAAGAACCTATCTACCTCTGTCTTAAAGACACTCAATGACTTGGCCTCCATAGCTTTCTGTGGCAAAGAGTTTCACCGATTCATCACTCTCTGGCTGAAGAAATTCCTTCTTATATTTGTTTTAAAGGGTCATCTCTTTACCTCGGGTTGTGCCATCTGGTTCTAGTGGAAACACCCTCTCCATGTTCACTCTATCCAGGCCTCGCAGTATCCTGTAAGTTTCAATAAGATCCCCTCTCATCCTTCTGAACTCCAACGAATACAGACCCAGAGTCCTCAATCGTTCCTCATATGACAAGCTCTTCATTCCAGGGATCATTCTTGCGAATCTCCTCTGGACCCTTTCCGAGGCCAGCACATCCTTCCTTAGATATGGGGCTCAAAACTGCTCACAATGTTCTAAATGGGGTTTGACTAGGGCCTTATACAGCCTCAGAAGTACATCCCTGCTCTTGTATTCTGTGATGTGGAGATGCTGCCTTGGACTGGGGTAAACACAGTAAGAAGTCTCACAACAGCAGGTTAAAGTCCAACAGCTTGTATTCTAGCCCTCTCGACATGAACGCTAACATTGTATTCACCTTCTTAACCGCCAACTGAACCTGCACATTTTGTCTAAGTGTTTTGTCTAAGATATCTTGCCTAAGTGTTTAAAAATATGGCAGGAAAGCCCGCCAGGACAACTGCCACACTAACCTCTGCTTTTTTCACTGAGATAACACTTAAAAAAAATAACATTCTGCCCAATATTTAATGTTAGAAGTGATTCTGTGATTGGGCAGCATTTACTGAATAATCCTGAGTGTGTTAAGAATTACACTAACAACAAGTTTAAGATTATCATTTGGGTTTACAATGTGGCTCACTTATGCTTGCTATTACAAATATCCATTGTAAGAAGTCTTACAACACCAGGTTGAAGTTTATTTGGAATCATGAGCTTTTGGAGCGCTGCCCCTTCATCGCGTGAGTGGAGGTAGGTTCACAAACACGACATATAGAGACAAAGACACAATTGCAAGATAATTACAGATTGAAATATGAAGAATGGTTGGAAGCGAGTCTTTACAGGTAGTGGAAGCAGAACCATAATATTCCTTGAAAGGAAGCTTGGCTAAGCTGATATCATTAGCTATTATTATAATAAATACTATAGTAAAAACTATAATATTTATAGTAATTAGAATCTTACAATGGGTATTAATCATAGAATAAACAGGGAATCATAGACATCAGACATATTAGGGTGAATTTAACATCCTGCCTGCCATGTGAATCAGAGCGGACGAGGGGCAGACCATGGAGAAGTCCTCGGGCAAGATTTTCTAGTTTTGGGGCGAGGGAAGTTGAAAAATCCACCCATTTTGTCTAGCTCCTTAAAATACTGTGCTGAGAAATCATACACAGGTAGCTGACGTCTTTAAATTCCTGACATGGTAGAATCCCTACAATGCAGAAGGAGACCATTCAGCCCATTGAGGGTGCACTGACTCTCTGAAAGAGCATCTTACCTGGGCCCACACTCCCCCAACCTTTCCCTGTAATCCCAGGTATTTACCACGGCTGATCAACCTAACCTGCACATTTTGGACTGTAGAAGCAAGCCAGAGCACCCAGAGGAAACCCACACAAACACGAGGAGAATGCGCAAACTTTGCACAGTCACCCAAACTGGGAATTGAACCCAGACCCCTGGCACTGTGAAGCAGCAGATACAACCACTGTTCTACCATGTTGCCCATTTAAGCTCTAAATTTTAAAATCATTGACCTTTTGCAGTCATAGTATTATTATTCTGTCTTGACTGGCCCTCTGAATTAACAATTCACATAGTTCCTTCTCACCATAACCAACACTGAAAAACCAAAATAAGATAACCAAAATAACCCAAAATCTACCAGTCACATCATTAAGCTGCACATCGCAAGTTGAAGTGCATCAACACTTGTGAAGTTAGAATTCAAAATCAACACAGAAATATTTCATGATAGAACTTCTGTGGAGTCACAGCATTAGGCACAAGCAAAGCTGTAAGTGGTGAGGTGGTATTTGAAGTTTTGTTAGACTTGGATATACCGCTCTCTGTTTACAGGGAGCTGCGCAAATGGTTATGGAAGAAAAAATCAATATGGATTTCTTTGGACAAAATCAGTGGTAGGTATAGATCACCCAACAAAAAGAAAATCAAAGGCTAACAGAGACTTTCAGTATTTTTGAATGTCTCAGCACTTACATGTCCTGCTGTTGTCTAATCTTGCCCACACGTTTACCATTCAAATTACTTTTACCTGAAAGCTTTCTAAAAGCAGAGCTATAAACCTGCTGTGAAAGACACTTCTAAATTTGTGGTTGAAGAGAAGTAAATAATTGTTCACCAAGCAAGACACAAAAAAGTTTCATGTTCCTAATGATTTTGACGGCAGGCCTGAAAACAATTTTATTTGTCTTGTGTGGTGATTGTTGGAAAGAAGTAGAGTTTACAGAAACAGCAGTACTGTCTTTTTATACCACAGGGTCGGTCCACCTTGTTGTTAAATGAGGGGCATGCACATGGTGGGTCGTGCGTGGGCTGCTCTTGGAGGTTCCGGGAGTGGCCTAGTACTTCGTGTCGGTGTGTGTGCTTAATCCTGGACCAGCAGATGGGCACCGCAACAGCTCAGTGACTAGCACTGCTGGCTGTGCAGATACATGGATTTGGGCCTGTGTCTGTGGGAGTTTGCGCATTCTCCCTGTGGTTGCGTGGGTTTCCTCCGGGCGCTCCGGTTTCCTCCCACACCCCAAAGATGTGCTCTTAGGCTAATTGGTTTACCAAATTGACACTATTCTCCCCTGAATCTGGCTACATTAGGGGTTCCACTCAAATACACACAGGGCGGTGTAGGTGTGGGAAGATGCGGTGGCGCGGGCTCGTTGGGCCGAAGGGCCTGTTTCCCGTGCTGGGTTGTTCTTTGTTCTTTGTTCTTTGTTCAGTGTAAGGTTGGTAGAAGTGAGCATGGGCTACTGGTTCACCTGAACTGATACAAGCAATGCTTCATAGAATCATAGGATCATACAGTGCAGAAGGAAGACATTCACCCATAGAGTTTGCACTGACCACAATCACACCCAGGCTCTACCCCCATAACCCAGTGCACCTACCCTAGCTAATCCCCTAATATTAAGGGGCAATTTAGATGGATAATCCACCTGATCCGCATATCTTTGGACTGTGAGAGGAAAGCAGAGCACTGGAGGAAACCCACACAGACACGGGGAGAATGTGCAGATTCTACACAGACAATGATCCAAGGTGAGAATCGAACCCGGGTTCCTGGTGCTGTGAGGCAGCAGTGCTAACCACTGAGAAGATGGCTTGATGGAAATTAGCAGACAAGTTCAGCTAATAAGGCCATGTTCAAAACTTCAGAACCCAGTGCACAATTACCCAAATGCATAGAACACTGGTATCAGATATTGATAGATTAGACAATAGGAATGGTTTGAATGCATTATATATAATAGGCAGAAAAGTGTTAGGTTATGACTGTGTGCATGCGCGCGTGTGCACGTGTGTGTGTGCCAGGGGAGGTGCAATACTGGAGGGTATTTTGTGCCGGCATAGTGGTCGGGAACTGTGAGGTGGATACTGAAGATGGAGGACAGGGTCTCCACAATGCTGGCATTGGTGGGGATGTGTTTAGCACCTTCATCCTAACGGGGCGAGGCCTGATAGAACCAGCAAGATTGGCTCCACAGAAATCGGGCACCATTTTTAAAGGGCGCACTGATCCCAACGAAACACTAAAGGCCTCCCTCCACCCCATGGACATCGGGACCCTCAGCAGGCAAAGGGAACAC
Organism: Carcharhinus amblyrhynchos; assembly: GCF_965287045.1. Taxonomy (NCBI): domain Eukaryota; kingdom Metazoa; phylum Chordata; class Chondrichthyes; order Carcharhiniformes; family Carcharhinidae; genus Carcharhinus; species Carcharhinus amblyrhynchos. The sequence goes on along the minus strand of NC_137331.1, from coordinate 78,343,604 downwards.
CCCCATCCTCAAACACGGGAGGCCAACTTCCCCCACCATCATTCAATTCTCGGGTCACACCACCACCCATCCCCCCTCAATCCATGACACATTGCAGGCATCAGGGTGAACTCACCCAACAACCAAACCACCCCCCCCCGCTCATCTACTCCCATCACTGGCATTGTGGAGAGTACCCCTCCATCTTCAGTGTCCACCCCATACCACCCGACTGCCATGTGGGCACAAAACACCTTTCCCCTCCCACATAATAGGAACCTCAGTGGTATACCTCAGAAGCCCTGCCAGGGTGCCAGGGCATACCAGGGCACTGCTCCACCATGTCTGTCATCACCTGGGAGGCTATACTTACCTCTGCACCCCCAGCGTGGTCATCATGACTGTTTTTTGTGGGGGTAAGGGGGAGGAAGCACATAATGTCCTCAAAAGCAACAATGTTATGCCATTTAGTCATATTTAAATGTATTCAGATGAATGGTAATCAGGTTCATTCCCCTTTAGGGTGTGAACCTGATTTCATCACTGGCAGGAGGTGGGGAAGATCTCAAACTGAGATCTCACTGCTGTAAATCACATTATGCTCTCCCATGAGAGTTTGTGGCCATAACGGGATTTGTGTCCACGGCAATCGGGTGCTGGGAATCGTGGCCAGTATTAGTGTCATGTCATGGATAGTATGAATATGGCGTGCAGTTTAACTGCAACATTGATTGTGAATGTGATAAATAACAAGAATATGATTGATAGTGTGAATGTGATAAATAGAGTGAATCTGATGAAAGACTTAATCTGATAAGTGCAAGATTGTGATTAGCGTTGTGATGGCGCTGATGATGTACAACTGATGGAGTAGGGTAAATATGATAGGTAGTGTGAATGAGATGAGTAGTTTGAACATGATTAATATAAATGCCACAAGTGATGTGAATGTGATAGATTCTGTCAATGACTAAGGTTGTGTGGATATGATGAATAGTTTGAATATGGTTAGTAAGATTTTACTTCGTAATTTGAATGTGATAAATGGTGCGAATTTGATGAGTGGATTCAATGTGATTATGTGTATGTAACAAGTGGCGTGAATGTCATGTAAATCATCATAAATAATTGGGGCTCAACCAAAGTGCTGGCTCTATACCATACATTTTGTTAAGTAGGAAAATTAAAATTTCAACAAATCATTCATGCACATTAGGTACAGAGTGTGTTCAAGAACCTTCAACTGGGGAAGCTTTTCAATTTCTAATGCAACTTATATTGTTACCATAAAAAGGGGAAATACGGTATAGGTCTTGGTGAAGATGATTTGTAAAAAGTGTTCAGAAAATTGCAATGGGATGCTAGAAAAATGATTTTTTTTCAGTTTCATCTATGAGTCTTTCAAAAGATTTCAATTTCAAGGGAGCGTCTGAACAAGCACAACTGCAGGCAACTTGTATGTTCGTCTCTATGGCTTGGGACAGGGTTGGTTTAATGCCTGGAAATGCTTTTGGGCAGTGCAGTCAATAGACATAAACTGTCAAGGAAATTTGGGAATATTGTAGTGTGAGTCACCTCTGTCCAGAAAGATGCAAACTTCAACTGCTTGAATTTCGACTTACATATAGTTCTGCTACACATATGGAGAAAATTCAATGCCATTCAGTAGCATGTATGTGATTCAAAGTGTAAATATTATGAAAAGTTTCAATGTAAGAACACAAGAAATACAAGTAGGAGAAAGCCATTCAGCCATGATCTTATTGAATGGTGAAGCAGGCCTCATGGGCTGAAAAGCCTGCTCTTGCCCTGATATCTATAATGCATAATTTTATCGGTTGTGTACAAGGGCACAGGAGTCCTTCTGAACACCAACATTTTCCAATCTTCAGCTGGTGTACTCTGATATTCTTTTTTTCCTGTTCCTTATCAATTATTGATGGGCACCTCCATGATTACGACTGTAATGCATAATTGTGACTGTGATGAATATTGGTAAATATGAATAGTGTAAATGTTATAAATAGGTTTGAATATCATTGTCAATTTGATCATTGCTGTGGTGGCAGTGAATAGCATTGCTATGATGAGTGCTATGAGTCTTTGAATGTAACAAGTCATTTGAAAGTAATTAGTACCAATTTGATGAAGTGTGTGAATGTGCTGAGTATGTGTTGATTAGTGTGAATGTGATAGACAGTGTGCATTTGGTGAACAAAATAATTGTGATGAATAGTGTCAATGTGACAAATGGTTTGAATATGATTATATGAATTTGGTGAGTAAGTAAATACGATGAATTATGCAAATATAAATGTGAATAATAGTGTGAAAGTGATTACTTGTGCATCTACGGTGAGTAATGTCAATATTATGCAATGTGAACATAATAAATAGTGTGAAAGATGAAGTGAATATGTTGAATGGCATAAATGTGATTAATTGAGTAATTGTGATTGATGATGGGCATGAACGCATCATAATTAATAAATCAATCTTGCTGATAAAATGTAAATGTTTGTAGGTCTGAATCATATTGAACTAACACAGTGCAAAAGTTCTGAAGTTTAATTATCCTGAAATGAAAGTGACACAAAATGTAAAACTTTTCATCTCTGGCAACCCAATACTTTAAAGTAGAGTTCCACAGCATAACACAGGTCATAGAATAGAATTATAGAATTCCTACAGTGCAGAAAGAGGTCATATGGCCCATTGAGCCTGCACTGACAACAATCCCAGGCCCTATCCCCATAACACTACATATTAATGCTGCTAGTCCCCCTGACACTAATGGATAATTTAGCATGACCAATCAACTTAACCCTCACATCTTTGGAGTGTGGAAGGAAACCGGAGCACCCGGAGGAAACCCATGCAGACGTGAGGAGAACGTGCAAACTTCGCACAGATAGTCACCTGAGGCTGGAATTGAATCCAGGCCCCTGGAGTTGTGAAGCAGCAGTATTAGCCACTTTGCCCCCACTGAGATGTTCAAAGCTTGTTGGCAGAGCCTTTACCAGGACATTGAAATACTGTACAGAATGACTCGGAAGTTGAGTAACTTATTTTCCTCCAAACACCTTTCATAAAGTAACAAGGAATGAAGTATGTATGGGGCGTACTTTGTGAACAAGTAGAATGTTCCTTTCTTTTTCATTCACTCAAATATTTTGCCTATTCTGTATTTGCCCAATAGTGTTGAGGGAAAATATATTTATTGCGTTATTACTGATGTATGACTAAATATAGCTGAACATACCCTTGACAAGCAGCTAGCTAATGCTGACAGTAATTAAATTCTATTCTGTATAACTAAGGGATATGTGCATAATTAGTTTGAAATTGTACTTTAGAGAGGACTGTATTACTCACATATTAATTTTACATAACAATAGGCACGAATCTTTTTCTGGACCATCTTTTGGAAAGTTATTAATTGCATTAGTATTCCAGATGGTACAAAGAATAACTGAAAAGTCTAAAGATACATTTCTTTTTGGACCTATTCCAGCTATAGCCAGACAATAAATGTGCTAATAGAGGAGGGAGATATCAAGAAGCATGTTACAGCATGAATAAGTAATTAAGCAGGGTGGCTGGGGCCTTCCTTACTTTCTGCTCAGGGTTTTTGGACATAGGAACGTAGGAATAGGAATAGGTTATTCATCCCCTTGAGCACTACCTGCCGTTCAATAAGACTATGGCCCATTTGTGAACTAATTCCTTGTGTCCATTTAGCAATCTCACATTTAAAGTTAACAATTGATGTAGCAGACAAATGCTTCAAACTTCTCCCATCCTTTGTGTGTAGCAGTGTTTCCTAATTTTTAGAAACAAACTCCAGTTATAGAATAATTCATGACATTGTGCTACAACCTGGTATTTGAATTACTCATATGCCCCAAGAGTTTGCCTGTGCCAGTTGACCATACTGGAGATGTTCTTGGGCTGGTGTCCTCAGTGTCGATCAGGCATCCTTGTGGTTATGCAACAGCTGCAGAGCTTGGTGTGTTGGCTTCCGGAAGTGCCTCTATTTCCATTGGCGTAGCATAGCAGGATAGCGTGGCAGAATTTGCACAATGCACCAGCTAAGATCTCACTAATGTCTTGTATAAGTTCAGAAAAACTTCCTTGCACTTGTATTCTTTGGGGGGGTGGGCAAGAGATGGTGACTCGGGAAGTTGCAGAGAGAATTTACAAGAATGTTACTGGAAATTCATAGTTACACATTTCAGGAAAAATGCACATGGGACAGCTTCCTCCCTGGGCCGTAAATTGCACATATAGGAGGGCCTCCCACCAAAACCAGAGGGAGGCTACTAGGCTCTCCTAGTGGTCTCTCCACCCACCTCTGCTAAAGTGGCAGCAGCAATGCGAGGAGGCCTTTAATTGGCCACGATTGGCTCCATTGGTGTTTGGGCGAGAGAACTGTCCTCCACCATCCTTACCACTACTCAACTGCCTTGACAGTGGGAAAAACATGGGCATCCACCACTGCATTCTATCATCCTTTTATGCCCCTCAAATCCCCCAACTTCCCCCCGCCCCCCAGTCTCCACCCCTCTTGCCTGTCTCCAAGCCCAGCCAAAGAGTGCTAATGGTAAGCTCTAGTCTCCTGAGTTCACAGTTATGGATTGTTTAACGTGACACATTAGTGCAGTCTTAAAGTTGTATTTGCAGTTGTTGTCTTTCAGGTCAGGTGAGAAATTACATTGAGATCTTGCGTGCCAACTTAGACAAGCATAAACAAAACAATAAAACTACTTGAGAAGGCAGGGGGTTCAAATGATTTTTGATTAATATTCCTTCCTTAAGCAATACTGGGTCATTCATTTATTTACTCAAAATTGTCTCGTTTGCTTGCCAAAATAACAATAGCGAGTGAGCAGACTTTGCAATAATCCATTGTTTCAATTGCACTTTGGGATGTCCTGCATATGCTTTCAGTACATGTTCTTCTGTGCTTTCATTCACTGAAGACCGAATCCATGAATCATCCTTTGAATCATTACCTATGGGATTTAAGTTACTTCCCACTTTTGAAAACTGAATGTCATAGAGGTCATAGAGATTTACAGCATGGAAACAGGCCCTTTGGCCCAACTTGTCCATACCATCCCTTTTTTTAACCACTAGGTTAATCCCAATTGACCGTGTTTGGCCCATATCCCTCTATACCCATCGTACTCATCTAACTGTCTAAACTGTTTTTAAAATACAAAATTGTTCTGCCTCTACTACTACCTCTGGCAGCTTGTTCCAGACACTCACCACTGTCCGTGTGAAAAAAATTGCTCCTCTGAACCAATTTGCATCTCTCGCCTATAGAATGATAGATGTTTACACCATTGCCTTTGTCATCACCCCCTGCCTCAAATTCAGATAGTTCCCTGCTAAGGTTTATGGACGAAAAGGGATTGGTTTAGGTTAGTGGGTCATTGTTTTTTAACTGGTCGGCGCAACATTGTGGGCCGAAGGGCCTGTTCTGCGCTGTAATGTTCTATGTTCTATGTTCTATTCTCTACCCTAAGCTAAAATTCTGCTGTTCATCATAGAAAATTACAGCTCAGAAACAGGCCTTTTGGTCCTTCTTGTCTGTGCCAAACCATTTTTTGCCTAGTCCTACTGACTTGCACTTGGCCCATATCCTTTCACACCTCTCTCATCCATGGACCCATCCAAGATTTCCTTAAATGTTAAAAGTGACCCCACATTTGCCACTTTGTCCAACAGCTCATTCCACACTCCCACCACTCTCTGCGTGAAGAAGCCCCCCCCAGTATTCCCTTTAAACTTTTCTCCTTTCACCCTTAACCCATGCCCTCTGGTTTTTTTCCTCCCCTGGTCTCAGTGGAAAAAGCCTTCTTGCATTCACTCTATCTATACCCATCAAAATCTTATGCGTCTCTATCAAATCTCCCCTCATTCTTCTACCCTCCAGGGAATAAAGTCCAAACCTATTCAGTCTCTCTCTGTAACTCTGCTTCTCAAGTCCCGGCAACATCCTTGTGAACTTTCTCTGCACTCTTTCAACCTTATTTACATCCTTCCTGTAACTAGGTGACCAAAACTGTACACAATACTCTAAATTCAGCCTCACCAATGCCTTATATAACTTAAACCTGGTGTTGTCAGACTTTTTACTGTGTTTACCCCAGTCTAATGCCAGCATATCCACATCATTATATAACCTTACCATAACACTCCACTTTTGTACTCGATACTCTGATTTATAAAGACCTGCACTTGAACCATATCCCTCTGTGATGAGATGGGTGAGCTTTTAAAATTGATTGATTACTGATCAATTGTACTTTGTATGTGTGATTTCAGATCTCATCATTATCACTAGTTTGCTCAATATGGACTTAATAGATCAAATGGATAAAATCTTTTCTGTGCCATAGTAACTCTGTCCAGCACCAAAACTTGTTTACTCATCAAAGCTAATCTTCCAGCTCCATTGGATCCTGCTCCTTCAATGCCTCAAATTTAAAATGATCATCCTTTTGCTTAAACTCATCCTTGGCCTCACTTGCCCTATATCCATACCTGTATCTGGGCCACCATACCCCCTTCATTGCTCTCTGTCACCCTGATTCAAGTCTCTTGCACATGTTTTGCTATACCATTGGCTGGTCTAATTGCAGCCACCGAGGCCACATTCTCTGAATTTTTCATCTTTAAACCCCACTCCACCTCCTTTTCTGAGCTCTCTTTTTCTCTGACTCCCACTTTTGTGTCTTATTACTCTCTTCACCCCACCATTGGCAGCTGTGTCATTACCAAAGCTCTGAAGATCCCTTCCTAAATTTCTCTGTCTCACTGCCTATCTCTTCTGTTCTCCATCAAACCTACCTTTTTGAAGTAAAATGTTGATCACCCTCCTAATCTTTCTGATGCCCATGTGTTGTCTTAGTGCTCATTTTCTTCTGTGAAAAATCGAGAGGTGTTTTTCTGTGTTAAATACATGGTGATGTATGTAGTTGTAAAGTGTATTACTGCAGAAGTTGGATACCTTACAGGTTTGGCACGCAGCTGACATTAGGGCAGCTGGCCAATGAGTAATTTCATTTTCCTACAGGGGTGGGACAATAAAAGTCTCTGCCGCAATGAATGTTGTCATCTTCTCCTCAAGGGATGTCAGTGCCCTTTGGGTATCAGTACCATCATCTGTTCCAGTGCATACAAGGTGATGATCTATTTTTTTTTCCCAGGAGCAGTAACAGGAATGTAAAATCAAATAGGCTAACTGAAGCCATGATCATGTCATCTCTCACTGGCTACTGTGCACTCTCATCCTTTATCTAACAAAATCAGTACAAGTGCAACATTTCTTTCTGATACAACTTCATTGTTGTTACATGCAACATCACCTAGATTTGTCCAAGTAACTCACTTTAAGGTCCTGTGTAATGAATACTTTACAATTCAGATGGCTTCACTGCATAAACAAAGTTTTGATGTGGAGATGCCAGCCTTGGACTGGGGTAAACAAGGTAAGAAGTCTCACAACACCAGGTTAAAGTCCAACAGGTTTATTTGGTAGCAAAATCCACTAACTTTTGGAGCACTTGCTGCTCCTTCGTCAGGTAACCCACCTGACCTTTTAGAAGCCATGGTTTGCTTACAGTATTTCAAGCCTTGTTTGGTGGATTGTTCCTCGATATTTTCCTTGATTATTTTCCATAACTTTTCTTTCTTTGCATTTCCCCAGTCCTGAAATAAGTGCTCTCATTTTAAATATAGTAACATTTCTGTTTGCAAAATCAGCCATGATTCTAAAATGCTTGTTTTTCCTCTATTTACACAAAAATATTGATAATGTAACTGGTTAAAAAATGTGTTGACTGTTTCAGCTTCTGTGAAAAGATTGCTTATGATACCTGCGTTTTAACTGGAAACTTGTTGCTGGATGTGCTGTGTGGATTTGTGGCCACTATCAGAAATCCTTTCTCACACCCGTGTATTCACAAATCCATATGAAAATACCTGTGTGTATTTTAATTTAAAAAAGTAAATGACCAAGTATATGATGGACATTTCACTATACAAATTGTGAAACATTGAAAAGGTTGATCTCCCAGTATTGAACCTTAATCGTTCCCAATTAATTCACCTTGAATTATGTTATGACAGAGTGTATGTACACCATATATAGATATTAGGCTTGGAAAGTGTATTATTTTGAAGAACATTGTATCAGATCCTATTAACATCATTTCTAGAGAAAAAAATATGAGATATATCACTATGTGCCTGTTTTATTGACATTATCATCTACATGCCTTGTGCATGCTGTTGCTATGGAGAAAGCGCAGTTAAATGAATTTGATGCACTGCACTGTAAAAAGTGGGCGATGTTCCACAATGATCTCTCTGACCTGTATTATTGTAAAATTGAAGCTGTCCTCCCTAGATAAATTTAAATTTGTTAATTAGTATGATGATCCACATTTTATACCCACTAAAGAAATATTCCAAATCTTTTCTGTACATTTTAAACACAGTGCAACCTAAGACATTGGTTCACTGAGCACATCGACTCAGTGTGAAGTTGTGAAATATATATAACACAATCTTATTTCCTTAAGCTAATAGGAAAAGCAAACCTAAATTAGGCTCCAAGGTGTCTAGAACAGAGACAAGAGTCAAAAATTGTGAGGCAAAGTCTGCTATCTGAGACAATCTGAAGAAATGATCGTGAATACCAATTCCTCCTGTTTTGAATATGGTATCAATGAGGTCATCGAGCTGCTGTGCTTGTGATTGTTTTGTTGCTTGGAATGGAGGCTAAACTGAAGGACTTAGCCTGTCTATGTATTTATTTTTACATAATTAGAGCAGAAGACAACTGTAGTCATAAATTAAATGCTTTTGTGATTGCTAGCAATTTCAGAAAAATTGCACAATTCACAAGTCACACATTTTTAATACAGTAGGTGATTCTAGCAATTATTATTTAGCAAGTGATTGGACCCGACTAACTAAGATTCAGAATTCCATTGAAAGTACAGGTGAAAATTGTTCATATGCAAATGGAATATTTCTGGGCAGTCACATGTTTAAACATGGCATAACAAGTGTTTACCAGCCTCTAACCCTATGACGTCACTTGTAAAATAGTTGAATTTGTTGGTGCAGATTGTCCACAACTGAATAATTCAGCATGTAATCAACACCCCACCCTCGTCACAGCACTTCCAGTTGTTTTTAGAGCATGGAACATGAAGGATAGAAATGGCAGGATTTAGTCAGAAGGAAAAAAAAGGAAACATTGATTCTATACATACTGTATACTGGGTTATTGGGAATGGAAGAATCATGTGTTAGCATGAAAAGTATGATGGACCATTGGGAGTGAGTGAGGGGTGTGAGTTGGCATGAATTGGCATGGAGTATATAAAAGGTCATAGGTGATCATAGGGAATATATTAGCATTGAGCTGGTATGGGGGGCACAAGTAAGGCCATTTGAACTTACTCTTCAAAATGTCCCTGAATCCAGACTATGGTTCCTGGTCTGATCTCTCTATGTCCTTGAATCATGAGCGATTTGGAATCCTGGACTTGGTTCTTGCCCAAAGTTATTCCAACTTCTGGGTCATCTTGAAGGTACAGGGTGGCCTGCCTCTCCTCCACTGAGTCCAGGAGCTTGTCGAGATCTGCCTCCATGAAGCATGGAGCTGCTCTCTGCACTGCCAGCCTCCTGGTGTGATTGGCTGTGAGTGCAGAGGAAGCGTTTAAATGCAGTTCTCCCTTGTTAACAGAGCACAGCTGTGAACCAGTTCAGGCAAATCACAGGCCTGGAGACTACATACCGGTGGGTTTCGCCTGGTGTTTCTTTCAGTGCACTAAGTGTACGACGATTGTGGTCTGATTTGCACCAGCCGCACAGGTTTTCTCACCGAAAATGACACTTGGGTTGAAAAGGTCCCACCTCACCTGCTGTAGAGGTGGTAGCAGGAGAGACAGAAAATTCAGCAGACCATTTAAAGGTCAGTTGAGTTCGGTGGGAAGTTCCATCCTAAGAGTAAAAGGGAAAATCAATCTGAATTACCTTACACAAAAATGTGGGAGGCTTATTGAGTAAATTCTCAAAAGGAAGTTAATAAGCTGAATCATTTTCTTTGTTAAAATGGCTATCAGAGAGGTGGCTTTGTCAAATAGTGCCTGCAGGCACTAGTGGAGATTAAGCATTCACTCGCCGTCAATGTTCAGTGACTTGTGGTGTACCTCAGGGATTAGTGTTGACGCCGCAATTCTTTATAATTAACATAGATCATTTGGAATTGGGAAGCAAGTGTAGTATGTTAAAGTTTGCAGATGACACTAGGATGAGCGGCAGAGGACACAACATCTGCAAAGGGATACAGATAGTTTAGTGAGTGGGCAAAGATCTGGAGTACAATGTTGTTAAATGTGCAGTCATCCATTTTGGTAGGAATAACAACAAAATGGATTATTATTCAAATGCTAAAAAATTGCAGCATGCTGCTGTGCAGACGGACCTGGGTGTCCTTGTGCAGGAATCGCAAGCAGACAAATGGAATATTGTCCTTCATTGCTAGAGGGATGGAGTTTAAAAACAGCGAGGTTATGTTGCAGCTGTATAAGGTGTTGGTGAGGTCATACGTGGAGTATTGTGTACAGTTTTGGTCTCCTTACTTGAGAAAGGATATACTGGCACTGGAGGGGGTGCTGAGGAGGTTCACTAGGTTGATTCAGGAGTTGAGAAGATTGGCTTATGAGGAGAGACTGAGTAGACTGGTACTATACTCATTGGAATTTAGAAGAATAAGGGGAGATCTTATAGAAATATATGAAATTGTGAAGGGAATAAATAAGATAGAAGCAGGGAGGTTGTTTCCACTGGTGAGTGAAACCGGAACTAGTGGGCATAGCCTCAAAATAAGGGGGGAGCAGATTTAGGACTGAATTGAAGAGGAACTTTTTCATCCAAACGGTTGTGAATCTATGGAATTCCTTACCCAGTAAAAGCAGTTGAGACTACGTCATTGAATGTTTTAAAGGCAAAGATAGATTTTTGAACAACAAAGGTATTAAGGGTTATGGTGAGTGGGCGGGTAAGTGGAGCTGAGTCCATGAAAAGATCAGCCATGAGGGGCCAGATGGCCTATTCCTACTCCTAATTCTTATGTTCTTATGGCTGTTAACATTGGTGATTGTATAATTACGTTGAGCATGTGACCATATTCCTGATAAGCTTTCCTGGTTTCCAAGGACCTCCCAATAAGTGCAGTTTATGCAATTACAGTTTAGATTCTTGGGAAAAGCAGGAATTTGATCAATTTGGTGAGAAGTCAAGGGGGCGTCTTGACAAGTACATAAGTGAGATGGGCATACAGGGATATGGTCCCCAGAAGCGTAGGGGGTTTTAGTTTAGTCAGGCAACATGGTCAGTGCAGGCTTGGAGGGCCGAAGGGCCTGTTCCTGTGCTGTAATTTTCTTTGTTCTTTGTTTGTTCTTTAATTTTGTCTCTTAAATAGCTGCTAATTATTAACTGTGGTTTTTGCTGCTTTATACTAATCATCATAATGTGACTGCAGTAGTGACCTGTGGTGTTTGTATCTTCTGTTGATCTGGTCAAAAACAAATGCCGAAAATGAATGAAAAAATGTTTCAATTTAACGTTGAAATTATTCCAACATTGCAGTATCCTTGAATATTTTATGAAATGTAAACTGCTGCACTGCAGAAATTATGACACCTGATGCCACATTTTGATTACATTTAGAAATATGGATAATAAATTGTGAAGAATTATTTTTGGGCTGACACTCAGAATGACACTTTGGAAAAATGATAAAAGGAACAATTTGTTTGCCACACCAGCATCCTTCTAACAAATAGCAATGCAGTTAATATGGATCTGAATTTTAACAACATTGTAATGACAGGATAGTTGCATATTCCTCCTTTAACTGCACATCAGTGCCATCATTCTATGAAGTCTGGCACCATGCCACTTAGACACACAGCAATACATGTTAAAGATTCCTGACCTGTCATGGGGACTGATTTATAAGTCTGGAGCCTATTCCATCTTAATCACTGCCAATACCTCAAAGAAACTAATCCATCACTTCCTCGACTGGACGAAGGACAGCGCATACTAAAGCTTACAATTACCACACTGCAAACTTCGTTTACAATTATGAAGATATTAAAAACAAATGATCAAACCAAAACACATTACTGACTATAATCAGCTACATACAAATACAAATCATGTTATTTTTACATGGATTGTTACAATTTACTTGATTAAAATGTTGTGCACATTCCTTGATTGAAACTGCCCATAAGTGCATGATATATTACTGGGCGGTCGCATGTTTAAACATGCCATATTGAGTTTTTACCAGCCTCTAAGTCTATGCACCATCTGTAAAGCAGATGTATTACCTCGTTCAGGCTTCCAAATATCCACAACTGAATAACTCAGCATGTAATCAACATGTCACTCTCACCACAGCGCTTTCAGTTCTTTCTTTCGGCCATGAAACATTCTTCATTTCCATTATTGGATCTGTTGTGTGATTACTGCTGTCAAACTTCCTTCCTTTTGCAATTCTTCAGTCAGCTTGTTGGGATAATGCTCAGCCATAACCAAGAAGCTATTGTCCATGTGAAGCATTGCATTGGGTTGCCACAGAATAGCAGGGGATTCCAAAGGGATTCCCAGGATTCCAAGGTTCTGATTGTGGGAATTCTTGTCTGTGATATCAGGATGGAAATTGCAATAGGCCCTTTTGAGGGTCAGAATTGGGTATCATGAACTGAGTGTCTGTCTCAGCTGTAATATCTGAGACTGGCCAGAAATTGGGGCTCAGACCTCTTTAACATTACTTGAACAACACGTAACCATATGTCACACCTCCACTGGCAGCTCAATGTATCAAAATATCAATGGCAGAATTAGAATCAGAATTCGGCCCATCCTATCTGCACTGTGTTTCCAAATGATCAATTCACATAGTGCCATTCCCCTTTTCCCCTGTAATTAAGCTAAGTTAGTAAGATGGGGAGGGGGGTGGAGTAGGGGATGAAAGAGAATGAGAGGGGGCTGATTGCAGTTGGAAATAACCTTTAGGATTACTGTAATGCTAAGAGAACACCTGGCTTCACATCAGACCTACAAAAAGACACCCAACTTTTCTTTAGTTGCCACCGGCAAAATCTGGGAAGAGTTTGGTTACCCAACTTCCTTGAACGATGTAAGGATCTAAAAAAGGCATCAGCTTTCATATATGGTTTAGGCAAACACCTCAACTGCCTGAAAAACTGTGCAACCCAGTATTGGGCTGGACATCATTCACTTCTCTTAAGGACCAGGATGCTGGTCATAAATTAGGCTGTTATAGCACTTTTTGACATCATAAAGTGGGTGCCACAAGGTTCAATTCCTATTCCATCAAATACAAAAGTAAGGTTCAGATAAAGGTGCTTAGTTTCACTGCAGTGATGCACATGAGGCATGGAAAATACTGTCCAGGAAGGTAATGAAAGAATAAAGCAGAACTTGAGACTTGAAGTGAGATTGCAGGGGAATGTTAGTGTAGGGAGTTCTGTCACATGAAGAATAAGTTTTAATGCACATTTTTAAAGAACTAATCAATTATGTTATATATTCACAAGTGAGTGAATTGCTAAACAGCTTAGCTACATAAATAACTTTGAAAAATATATTATGTACAAATTAATTGTTTCATTTTTATCACTTCAATTTTTTATTGTTAGTTTTGAGCTGCTTGACTTCTGGTAGGCTTTCCTTCTTCACTTGTGACATTTCAATTGATTAATATTGTTCACCCATAAGTGATTTGTCTTTTTTTAATTAATTTTCTGTGTGAACCAATCAGGATAGCTTGCCCCTCTGACATTTTGAATGTGTGATGGATGCCTTCCCAGACCCGATGGCCTCACGTCAGATGAGAAGCTTTTAATTATAGATCTCAGTGCATCGCTGACAATGAGTCAGAAGATACCTTTGCTAACTGTGTGCTGGGGTGGTCAAAAGGATGGTCCTCATAACAGTTACTTTAATAAATAAATCACTCAGGGTAAAGAAACGACATGCCAGTTTATGCCACTCCCCCACCCCAGAGTGCCCAAAATAGAAACAAATTTATCGTTATATCAAACTTTATTTGAAATATAAATGAGTTTTGACATGTTGGTGGCAAAATGTCATTAGCATAATATCCCAAAGGCATAACATTAGTGGTTGATGTGTTTTTTTAACCTGCCCTCATGACCTGATGGAGTGAAAGGCAATCTGTCCTGTTAACTGTGGCCAGCTAGGCAGCATATTGTGGTTTTGCTGGTAGGCATCCAGATGCTCCCACTGACACTGTCTCTGACTATATGCAACAGATAGGAGCCTTCTTCCAGCATGATCTAGAATGATGCCAAAGTTATGGGAGAGCCAACATCTGTTTATTAAGAGTAACATATCTTCTACCTGTGATTGAAAACCATCCCATTTATACTATGTATTCAGATTAAGACTATGTCAAGTATCCATTAATTTATAAAGTGTCTTCCTGCTATTATCAATTCAGGGTGGCGTTTGTTGTGAGAATGCTACATCTTCTGTATAGGTTAGTTTGTTCCCCTTACCATAGGATGCAATGTCCTCCTGTGCCAGGCCATTGTTTTCCTCAGAATACTGACAGATTGAGCAATGGACTCAAAAGATCTTTCTGTGGAGCCAGTAAAGAGTTTGGTCTTGATGTGCGCTGGAAGAGTAGTACTATGGCAGAGGTTTATTGGTGCTTTCACCTTACACCTTGCGCCTTTATTAAATTATTCTACATTTTCATTGTTATGTGTTTATGAGCGTTAATCTATACCCTGGTGTCCTGTGATATTTGTGGGATCTTGGACACTTTTGTTCAGTTTTTTAGATTTCCTACCAATGCATGTGCTCATCCTTTTGTGCTTAGAAATATTGATTAGTGCTTTCAAAGATGTGCAGGTTAGATAGATTGTCCATACTAAATTACTCTTTTGTGTCCCAGGATGTGTAGGTTAGGGGGGATTAGTGGAGTAAATACGTGGGGTTACGGGAAAGAGCCTGGGTGAAAAGCTTTGTCAGAGATTTTGCGTAGACTCAATGGGCTGAATGGCCCCCCTCTGCACAGTAAGGATTCTATGATTCTTTTGATTTCAAAAACTGACTAAAATGATTCATTTTGCTTTCAAAAGATGTGGCCACCACTCCAGGTTAGTATTAACCTCCATTTTGTGATCTTGCCATCAAAATTCTTAACATCTATTTGATCATGCTTCTGGAACTGGAAGTCTAACCAGTGGGACAGTAAATGAATGTATTCATCCCAAGATAACAGTTTGTTAACATATACAACTCAGAAATTGTCCTGCATGATTGACACAGCTTTAGTAGACACAACTCTTTTACTGTAACAATTATGCGCATATGTATATATTAAACATTAATAAATCAGTGAATTGCTAAACATAAATATTAGATTTCACTTACTGATAATCATAAGGCTGTCAGTGTTCATCGATATTGCCAGAGAGCAAATTCTTGATCTCTGATATTTAGTAAGTTAGCCAGAAATTACTGTCAGTGATACCTCTAGTGGGTGTGCTGTTGCAGTCTCAGTAACGTTTCTTGCACAAAAGATAAATGGTAAAATTAGAGCTTGTAGAATCAGGAGTAACTTTAAACTTTTTCTGGCATATTTAGAGAAATGTACTGTCGAACAATCTCTCTGGCTCTAAAAACCTAATTCCACAAGGGAAACACTATAGTTAGCACTGCTGCCTCACAGCGCCAGGGACCCGGGCTCAATTCCAGCCTCGGATCACTGTCTGTGTGGATTCTGCATGTTCTCCCTGTATCTACGTGGGTTTCCTCAAGATGCTGCAGTCTCCTCCCACACTGCAAGGACGTTCAGGTTAGGTAGATTGGCCATGCTAAATTTCCCTTCAGTGTAAGGGGGGGTGGGGAGATGAGCAAAATAAATATGTGGGGTTATGGGGAAAAGGCCTAGGTGGAATTGTTATCAGTGCAGGCTCGATGAACCAAATGGCCTCCTTTTGCACTGTCGGGATTCTATGATTCTATGAGAAGAAAATTAGTTTTGCAGCTGTAAAAATATATATATGCATATATATATACTTTAATGTTTTGCTATTTTTATATTTAATGCTTTTTTTTAATTTCACATGTATGTTCACAATCTTTAGTTCACCCCCCCATACAATTATTTAAATGTAAATTCTATTTCTTGCTTTTTACTTCACTATTTGCATCCAACATGGGCTCAGTAAGGATTCTTCAATCTGATTGGTTAAACAACTTCACTGCTACTTGTCTGGCTCCCAGATATCACAAAAAGTTTAAAGTTTATTTATTATTATTACAAATAGATTTACATTAACACTGCAATGAAGTTACTGTGAAAATGCCCGAGTCGCCACACTCTGGCACTATTTTGGTACACTGAAGGAGAATTAATATGGCCAATGTATCTAACCAGCTGTCGTTCAGCCTATGGGAGGAAACTGAAGGACCCAGAGGAAACCCACGCAGAAAAGGGGAGACTTCGCACAGACAGTGACCCAAGTTGGGAATCAAACTCAGGTCCCTGGCACAGTGAGGCAGCAGTGCTAATCACTGTACCACCATGCAAACTGCCTCGGGATGATGTGGAGGTCTTGTGGCACTCTGGATAGTGTCCCAGCCCTGAGCCAAAAGCTCTGGGTTCAAATCCCACTCCAGAATTGATAGCCAAGGAAGTTAAATTCATAATGCAGCCAAACTAGTTGAGTGTCAATCTGCCAATTCCTTCTAACATACCAATGGCAGGAGGTAAGAGTGGGAGAGACTCCTGGTCAGCCATGCTTGATGTGGAGTGGCGCCCATCAAGCTATAAGTCTCTGGCGACAGACTTGTGACCGATTCCAGGAAAAGCTAACTATGGAAACAGATGAAAGTCTGCCTTCATGCACCACAAGGAGCGGAAAGAGAATTGGAATTGGAAATGATGCCAAATTCAAACAGGTGCTGGAAGAATATAAATCTCTGCTGACAAGCCCACAAAAAGTCTGTGGGGGCAGCTGTTCATGAGGTGAACAGCGAGACATTCCTTCATCGCTCACATTAAGTTCCAAGGTATTCATTTAAAGATGATGTATGATTTAATTTATGCCTACAATACTTTCAAAATGAATTGAGTTAGTTAGGAAATTAAAAAAAAATTGTGCCATCTAAATTGTAGAATAATATTATTAAAGAATGAGGCCATTTGGCTTGTCATTTCTATGCTGGTCTTCTGAAGCAGCAATTCACCTTGTATCATTACCCACCTTCTCCCATTGTCCTGCACATTCTTCCATTTCAACTAATAATCCAATTCCCTTTTGAACACCTCGATTGAACCCAGGTCCACGACACTCCCCGGCAGTGCGGCAGTGCGGCAGTGCAGATTTTAATGACTCACTGTGTGCAAACCTTTTCTTTGCTTCCTTTGCCAATTGCCTTAAGAGTTTGTCCTCTGGAACTCAATCATTGTTCAAATGAGAACAGCCTCTCCCTAGTTACTCAGGTCAGACCCCTCATGATTCTGAATACATTATCAAATCTCTTTCTCAATTTCTCAAATCCATCTACGTGGATGAAGTTTGCCAGTCATGGAATCATTCCTGATAATCTTTTTTGCACCCTCGCTAATGTCTTCACATTCTTCCTAAAGTGTGGTGCTCTGAACTGAATGCAATACTCCAGCTGAGGCCAAACCAGTGTTTTATACAAGTTTAATATAATGCCCTTGCTTTAACCATAGATGCATTGAATCCTTGCAGTACTGAAGGAGGCCATTTGGCCTATACCTGAGGATATACTAAGTCTCCAAAAGGCCACCTTACCCAGGCTCACCCCCCCACCACTGCCCTACCACACCGCTCCCCCCCGCCCCCACCCCACTCTATCTTGTGCATTTACCATGGTTAATCCACCCAGCCTACACAACTTTGGACACAAAGGGGGATTTAGCATAACTTGCACATTTTTTGACAGTGGGAGGAAACTGGAGCATGCAAACTCCACATAAATAGACACCCAGGCTGGAATCAAACTCAGGTCCCTGGCGCTGTGAGGCAACAGAGCTAACCACTGTTCTTTTGTACTCTTTGCTCTATTGGTAAAGCCCAGGATGCTCAATTGACGTGCCACCTCCAATATTTATGCACATATACGCCCAGGTTCCAGTGGCGGGCAGGCCATGCAAAGGTCCATTGACCCTCAGTCTGGACTTTCTGTCTTTGAGCAAGCATAGCAGGAAAATCCCGTCCTACTTCAACATATGAAGAGTCATGAATGGCGCTATACATTGTGCAATCATCAGCCAACATCCCTGAGTCTAAGAAAGGAAAATTAGTGCTCCTCCTAGTTCCATAAGACGATTGGGAACTGCACGGAATCACACACAGGGATGAGCAGTAGGAGCAGGCAGAGGAGGAAGAAATGAGCAAATGCAAACTATAGATTGTATCAGACTAATAGATGGAGAGCTATTGATCCTCCCAAGAGAGTTTATAATCCAGAACACATAGCTTCAGTTCCCCAAGGAATAATGTACAAAAAAGCTTTGATTCTTCTGACTTTACAATGGCGAAAAGGTGATCGAGGAAGTAGCTAAAGATGAATGGGCCTGAGACACTTCCGTGAGGACCTCCTGCAGCAATATCCCAGGACTGAGATAACTGACTTCTGGCAACAACAACCGTCTTTGTGCCAGGAATGCCTCAAAACTATGGGGGATTACCCCTAATACCCATTGCTGTTGGAAATCCATGCATACGTCAATAAAATTAAGCTCATCAATCCTCTCTTCTACCTCATCAAAAGAACACAAACAAGTTAGTTAAATAAGACTTTCCCTAACCCACTCTATGCTGATGTTCCTTCATTAACCCATATTTGCCCAAGTGACTATTCATTTCAGCATGAATTATCATTTCTAGAAATTTCCTTACAACCAAAGTTAAACTGACTGGTTTGGGGTTGCTGAGCTTATATTTACATCCTTTTTTGATCAAGGGTGTGACATTTGCAATTCTTCAATCCTCAGGCACTATCCTGAGGATTGAAGAAGAGTCTAAGAAAGGAAAAGGAGTGCTTCTCCTAGTTCTATAGGACAATTGAGAACTGCATGGAATCATACTCAGGGATGGACAATAGGAGCAGGCAGAGGAGGAGGACAAGAGCAAACAAATACAGACTAATAGATATAGAAATATTCATACTCTGAAGAGAGGTTATAATCTCAAAGTAACATAACTGCAGTTCCCCAAAGGGCAGTGTACAAAAAGACTTTGATTCTCTCAGAGGGCTGTGATATTGTTGTGTCCCATCAACATGATGGGCTGAATGGCCTCTTACTGCACTGTAGCTTTTCTATGGTTCTATCTTGCAACCGACTGCCAATACTTAGGAATCAGCTGTGGTTCAGTTGGTCAAATATTCCCCTCTGAATCACAAAGTTCTGAGGTACATGTTCCTTTCCAGAAATTGAGCACAAAAGATGTGGCTGATGGGCCTGTGCTGAAATTATTGCACTGCCGGAGATGCCCATCTTACGGATGAGATGTTGAACCAGGGACCTACCAGCCTGCCCAGGTGGATGTAAAAGTTCCCAGGGCACGATTTCAAGGAAGAGCCAGGAGAGTTCTCCTCAGCACCCTGGCCAAGAATTTTGGTATCTTGCCTGCTTTCTTGCATCTTTGTAGGAACTTGATGTCTGTGTTGATATGCGCGATCTTCTTGGAGATCCTCTCCACTTGGAGCCGGCAGTTTGCGGTGCTGATGGTAGTCATGATGTGGAGAAGCCAGCATTGGACTGGCAATTCCCAGTCCAACACCAGCATCTTCACATCAAGATATAACTCACAGCTGACATCCCAAATAATGGATTATCGGGTCATTATCACATTGTTATTTGAAGGACTTTCGTAAGGGAAAATTAACTCCACATTTCCTATATTTCAACAGTAACGACACTTCAAAAAGTACTTATTGGCTGGAAAGCAGTTTGAGATGTCGAATGATTGTGTGAAGTGAGATATAAATGCAAGTTTTCCTTTCTTTTCTGACAGCTAAAGCAACTTTTTCTGTTGCAGTCGAGATCCACAGCATGCTGGATTTTCGCCTCTGGCTCTTTCACATTGCCAGAAGAGACATGAGCACCAACCTGCAGTTTATGCTTGTATTAAGTAGCTGAGTGGTGCCTTCTTTTGATTCAAATCAATTCATCACCTACATCTGGAAGTGAAATTTGTGATTTGAAAAGAATGCATGAATCTCCACCGATTGTACCTATAGCAGCTTGTAGGCTGCTCCATCTAATGTGAGTACCTTCATGAATCACAAAGGGCATTACTCTATTGATGAACTACCTTGATGATCAGCAACAAATACAATTGCAGAATTTTGTTGACAACTTGCATGGCACTTTTTATTTCTTATTTATGACTTATGTCGCCACCCGCCTCTTGCCCCACACCCCCCCACCATCACCCTCCACCACCTCACCCCCATTCTTGCCCTCCCTCAGTTTGCTCCTGATGAAGACTTAATGCTTGGGGGCAAACCTGGCTCATGACATTTCTTACTTCAAATTTAATTAATCTTGCCAACTGTGATGGAATATCTTCCTGGAGATTTCACCACATGACTTGCCCCAACACTCCAACCATTGGTTGGCCAACACATCCATCCTTGTGATGTACAGCTTTGCTATGTCAATTGGAAAACAATAAAACTGACCTTATTGGATGATTCTTGACTGTTGACTAAATGACCCTTTCCCCCTCATTTTCAATATTTTTATATGTGGTAAAGAGATACGTGGTTGAAGAAATATTCTTTAAAAACCCTATCATTTTCAATACCCCAAAGATTTCTTTCTCCAGAGTTGCACATAGCAGTGACCTGCAGATTTTTGATTTCTAGAGATTCCAGGTCAATTCTAGAGGCTTGGCAACCCAAACTGCAACGAGATTTATGGGTCCAGGCAGTGGGAAGGAAAACTCCAATAAATGTAACTGCATCCCACTTCCTTCACCAGAGAGGATACAGGTCTGGCAGCAAAAATGGAAATGCTGATGCCCTTCAGCTGAAAGATTGACCACTTAAGGGAATCCACCTCTGTAAGGTTAAAGGGGATTATAGCTGCTACCATGCCTTTACTGCAGGCTATTAACAGTGTTCATGCCCCATGGAATCTGGGCAGGAATTCATTAAAGTGTCATTGATGTGCTTATGTATGAAATCCAAGCCAGATCCAGAAGGATAGCACCAAGCACAGTGCCACTTTGCCATTTATCTCAAAGAAGAACCTCAGGCAGCTTCAACATATTGATGAAGATGTCAGCAGACTTCACCTTTACTGGAAAACTAAACATCCACCAACTCAACACCACCTGAGGAAGGAGTCCAAAGTGTCATGTAAGTTGCTGAGCTGCTGAGAAAGGATAAGTGAGGAAGGTGGCGTTTTCAATTGAATGCATGAAGCATTTGAAACAAAAATGGGCAGAAATTCATTAGGTTATACTACTGCCTGGGTATAGGAAAGATGTCCTAACAATAGCTCATGAAATTCCAAATGGGAGACATTTAGGAATAAGGAAAACTCAAGTGGAGAAACAGAAACAGTTTTATTGGTCTGAGCTACACCAAGGTGCAGTTAAATTTTGTCAAACATCTCACACATGCCAAGTAATAAGGACAACGCAAGCTGTAACAAAAGAGGTGCCTTTAATTCCTGTTCCAGCTTCTGAAGAATCTTTCACAAGAGTTTTAATAGATGTGTAGGACCAATTCCTAAAACAAAAAATGGAAATCAATACTAACAAATGATTATGGGTGTGTCCACCAGATTTGTTGAAAATACACCATGAAGAAACATTACAACAAAGAGAAGACGAATGAACAAAATGATTTACTAAATATGGCTTACCAAAGGAAGTACAACAGGATCAAGGGTCAAATTTTATGTCAGGGTTATTTAGGAAGATATAACAATATAACTTATCAACATATCATCCAGAGTCACAGGGAGCATTTGAGAGATGGTATCAAACTTTGACAATGATGGTGAGAGTATGTAGGCATGTTGTGTATTCATAGTATTATTAGTGTTTCCTTACTAGCAGCCTTGCAGTTGAACAGGGGCACTTTAAGGGAACGATTGTGTGATGTCATTGGAGAGGACATCATTGGCCATTTGTGCAGGCAAACTGGCAGTAAGACCTTAGTTTTGTCCCACCTCCACAGCCTCCGACAGCCAATCCTGCGAATACCACAATTTTGATTGTCCCAATCATGAGTTACCCTCATGATTGGGACAAAGGAATCTGCAATTTTATTATTTGCCATTAGCGATGCACCAAATAATTTTACAAAACTTAGTCCTTTTGAATTGCTTCATGGACATAAAAATCCAGATAAATTGAAAAAGATACTGCAGTGTTATAGCTGTATTTGTGGGGATAAGTTAGGTAAATGGAGGTAGCTAGACACGGCGTTGATGTGGATGAAACAGCTACAATAAAACAACATCCATGTCAATTAAATCCAGTAAAGCTATCACAGCACTAAAAGAAATTGATGGTATGCTCCAAAATGATACAATTGAATTAGGTTCTAGTGACTGGGGTTCATGTATTGGAATGGTGCTGAAGCTGGACAAAATGCAGAAAGTTTTGGGGGGGATTTTCTGGCAGTGTTAGCTGTGGGTGAAAATGGCGATGCCAGAGGAAAATACCATGAGATTGCAGGAATGAGAATCTCAGCACAAGATCTGGTTTGGAGAACTCCTCCCCCACCCACCCCCACTGCCTCCCACCTGCTGATACAATGAAGTTCCTGCCCAGGAAGGATGGGGACATCATTTAAATATATTTAAGTCAATAGTAAAGTTTATTTATTAGTCATAATTAAGGCTTACATTAATACTGCAATGAAGTTACTGTGAAATTCCCCTAGTCACCACACTCTGGCACGTGTTTGGATCAATGCACCTAATCAGCACATCTTTCAGAATGTGGGAGGAAACTGGAACACCTGAAGGAAACCCACGCAGATACAAGGAGAATGTGCAAACTCCACACAGACCCAAGCTGGGAATTGAACCCTGGTTCCTGGTGCTGTGAGGCAGCAGTGCTAACCACTGTGCCACTGCGTCACCATATGCCCCCCAGGTAAGAAATTCACCAGTCACCAAAGTGACATCATATCAATGAGGTTTGCAACAGCTTTAGCAAAATGTGAAGTTGTTGAGGGGAACCCACCAGGGTGTGCAAAGGTAAGCATAGCCTCCAAGGAGAGAGGCCCTGGCACTGTCCTCTGGCACCTTGGCAGTGCCAACTTGGCACAGTCAGGGTAATACTGCTCAGACTATGCTACAGGTGGGCCATTGGGGGGGGGTTCCTCTTATGTGTGTGGTGGGGTGGCTGCCTTGTTGTTTGTGGGAGGAATTTACCAAGATGCCTGTGAGTGAGAGGTTGCCTCAATGCTTGTGGGGAGGTGGTTGACCCATTGCGTGTGTGTGTGTGTGTGTGTGTGTGTGTGTGTGTGCGCACGTGTGTGAATTGGGTGGGCAGGGGGGCGCAGAGGGGTTGGGGGGGGTATCTCCTGTGTCCCCTGTATCCATGGGGAGAGTTTGTTAAGGTTTTATAATGTTCCTTTTCTACTTTTTCTCGGGGTCCTTGTGCATGAGTCGCAAAAACCCAGCTTGCAGGTGCAGCAGGTGGTCAGGAAGGCGAATGGGATGCTGGCCTTCATAGCGAGGGGGATTGAATATAAAAGTAGGGAGGTCTTGCTGCAGCTGTATAGGGCATTGGTGAGGCCGCAGCTGGAGTACTGTGTGCAGTTTTGGGCGCCGTACTTACGCAAGGATATTTTGGCCCTGGAGGGAGTGCAGAGGAGGTTTACTAGGCTGATACCGGAGTTGAGGGGATTGAGCTATGAGGAGAGGCTGAATAAACTAGGCTTGTACTCGTTAGAGTTTAGAAGAACGAGGGGAGATCTCATTGAGACGTATAAGATGATGAATGGGATGGATAGGATAGAGGTGGAGAGACTCTTCCCGCTCAAAAAAGACAGTAGGACTAGGGGGCACAGCCTCAAGATAAGGGGGAGGCGGTTTAGAACGGAGTTGAGGAGGAACTTCTTCACTCAAAGGGTGGTGAATCTCTGGAATTCTCTGCCCGTTGAAGTGGTGGAGGCTGCCTCGCTAAATATTTTTAAGAAGCGGGTTGATGGGTTCTTGATAAGAGAGGGGATTAAGGGTTATGGGGAGAGGGCGGGAAAGTGGAACTGAGCCACGACAGATCAGCCATGATCTTATTGAATGGCGGGGCAGGCTCGAAGGGCTAGATGGCCTACTCCTGCTCCTATTTCTTATGTTCTTATGTTCTTACTTAGGCCACAAACAATACTCCAAGCCTTGAAGAAACTGCAGCATTAAGTAATTTTCCATCTCCTAATCAATGAGTTGCCAACATGGACCATGTTTCACACTGCTAAGTTGCTTGTTGGACTCTAATGGTGTAAAAGCTGGAAACTGGGATAGCCTTCCTCAGTGACTCCAGCAGCTATCTATTGCTCCCCCCCTTGAACTCCCCTCCCTCACAAACCCATTCCTTAGAGGCCAAAATGGACCCCTGTGATTTTCAGCAGCACATATCCCAGATTTGGTGTTTCATTGACCATTTTAGTCAGACAGGGTGGATTCTGCTTTTAAAAAGGAAACATCTCAGTGGTACATGAAGGTGGATTGTTCTGAGTACCGATCTAAAGCACAATGTTGGAGCAGAGTTATGCAGAGTAGATGGAGTTTCACTCTGAATTTACTGACGCACGGCCCAAAATAGAAAAGCCTACTTGTCCTTATGCCAAAATCCCTCAGTTTGGTGACCGTAAAAATTGCCATTGTTTTACGTCATTATCCAAATCTATAGTTAGTAAATCCTTTTAATAAATCATTCCTGTGTAATAGCCTCTGAATATTTATAGTGAGAAAGCTGTGGATTCAATAAATCACAAAATATAATATTTTCTGAAAATAATATATACATTCATTAAACTAAAATTACATCTTATAAAATTATGATATTAATAATGACGAATTAGCAGATCGAAAGTTCAGAGATGATGTGATTGGTAAGACAATGCACACAGAATTTTTCTTGTTGTTAAGAATTTTCTCCCTTCATATATTTTAAACTAGAATGGGATTTGAAAGATCAGAATTCAGGTGACAAAAATGAATTGGTATTAATAATCATTTCTAAGTATATGAATGTTCTTTACAGGTCCAACTCTACCCAGGCAGGAGGTGGTTAAATTCAATAACCCTGAAAATGGACCCAGGGATTATGATGCATTATTAACTCATGTCTATTAGTTGCAATGCAGGCAGCATGCCAACTTGGTGCTGCCTACTCATTTGAATGATCTGAACATTCAGTCGGCACTAACCATTTTATTCATTGACTGCATGCATTTGCAGGGTACCAACATCATTAAAAGGAAAAGTTGCTTTGTGGCTGGATAAGGTGCTGGGAGTCATGTTTCAAGAAAATCTGACCCAGGGAAGCGGGACGAAGAAGCAGAGAGCCCTCAGGACAACTTGGTGCTGAATGCAGATGCTGGGAGATGGGTTTTTCATGGTGAAAAAAAAAGTCCTCTTCCACCATCGCTCTCCTCAACCTGAAGGAACGTTTTATGAAATTGCTTTCTCACAACCTTATAGAACCTTAAGAAACTTATTGAATGTGTTTGACATCTAAGGCAAAATCTTCCTTTGTGTTCAGGATTACATGACTGTGGAAGGCGGTTCTGAGTTAGCTAGTAGAACCACAGGCAGATTTTTAGTTTTAGTAACAACTGGAAAGGAAAGAGTGAAGATGATTTTCACTTAACAAGATGATGTTAAGAATTTGCTCATATGTGAATGCTATGACACAATTAAAATAAATGAGATATGATTTTAATTGTTAAGAATCTATATTTATATGTTAAATAATATATTTTAATATAATTTACTTCAAATATATTTGTTCGCTTCATTCAAAATGCGAGTACTGCAGAGACAGTGGAAATTTAAGACTTCAACAGCTAAGTCCATTAATCAGCAGAAAATACAATATAGTTTCGAGTCTAGGGACAGTTATTGAGGCATTTAATGTTTAAAGTGTAAAGTACCATTGTCCAAAACATAGAAAGCGTAATTTCTCAGATCCAGAAAAGACACTATCAGATTGCTTTGGCAGTATGTCTGTGAAAATATATTTTGGGCAGAAGCATCCTTAGATACATAGCAGCAAAGAAATGAGCCTTGCCAGAGGGAAGAGATCCCATTTCTGGATTGGCAAATGAGAAATCATTAAGTCAAGTAGTGCATTGCAATTGGCTGAGGTAACCTATCATGTTTTGGACTGACATGTTAATATGAAATGAAATCAAATCTAACCTAATTAGAAGGTGTATCTTTGAAAGCAAAAGGTATAATTGTATTGGATTTTGGTTCAGTGCCTCAGATCTTTGGAGAGGTCTTTAGCACTGATCTGGAGGTATTTGCCCATCCAAAGGTCTCCCAAGGGCATAGATTAATGTATTCTTTTGTCTTGTTTGTCTTCTAATGATTTTTCATGTTTTAAAATAAATTTTAGTTACGCCTTGAGCTAAGATTTTGCCTTTGGGAATTTAATTCTTTCATTTCTTCAGGTTTTTCAGAGAATCAGACCATAGATAAAAACCCCCACTAAAATGACTGACCCATTTTCAGAGTTCACAAGCTGCAATGTACAAACCATGCGTGACTTCACACACCATTTTTTGCTTTTTCACACTGGGGGTGGGTTCACAGTGAACTGCACTGGAGTACATGAGGAATGTGACTAAGGAGCCGGGCCAGTTAGAAGGCCCACCTTGTTTTTCCAACATAAGATCCCAGCTCCCAACAGTATTTAAACCTCACTGCTCATACCTTTCTAACCACCATGCCAACCCATACACTCTCAGATCATCCATGCCACCTCTATGCCCCTCATATATCCTCCATGGTCCATCCGATTTCCCATACCATCTCTATAAACCCCATGTATCTTTGTGTCACCTGTATTTCCCATGTATTCTCCATAGCCACTCGTCCAGTGTGTTGTTGAAGCTCGAGGGCCAATCAAAGGCCTTCGCTTCAGAGAAGCACCAGATTGCAGCATATAGTAAAGATAAGGTTGGCCAGTAGGTGTACTCTCAGTTACTTTGAAAGAAACATGAAATAAAAAACTGAGAAAGCAATTTTGGGAGTGTGAAATCCCTCTACAGAGGGACCTCGGCAGCCAAGGAAGGTTTGTTGGCCTGCCAGAGATACTAGAACTATAGCCTGCCGCTAAATGGCTGCCAGTTGTTCAGCTCCCTATCGCGTTGAGAAATTGGAGACTGTATGGAAAATTCCAATTGGCTTCCTAAACATATTTTTTAAGAAGTTCTTAATGAGCTTAATTTCTTGCCTGCCTCATAGCATCAGCTGACTTCCTGGGCTCTGTACGTGTCTCCCTTAAAATGACAAAATGGCTGGCAGCAGAAATGCTGTCCTGCTCATGACACATCAACTGGCACCAGTTGAATTGGGCCCCACTACCCCACCATTCAGGCAGCGGAGTGTGGTGACTAGGGGATATTCACAGTAATTTCATTGCAGTGTTAATGTAAGCCTACCTGTGACACTAATAAACAAACTTTAACCTCTGCCTCTGTTCCTGCTTCTGAGGAAGGTACGAGAAAATGTAACTTTTGATATGTGCCGTGATTCATCCTACAAGCCTGTGCACAGACCGCAGACTCCATTTTAGAAGTCTACGGGCATTTGTAGTATTGAAGTTAATCGCCGGAAATCTACCATGTCGCCTGCCACAGAATCAGAGCGGGCGAGGGGCAGACAACAGAAATGACTGGTGGTCTCAGGTGGAAATTTCCAGTCTTGCTTGGGCGAGGCCATAAAATCCCACCCAATGAGTCCAACCTTTCATCCGTAACCCAAAAGAAATTGCCTCTGCTGGGAATCCATGGTTCCTTTTAATTCTGCAAACCTGGAAATGTGTTGGAGTGATTTTCCCAAAATGAAACTAAATGCCCAATGGGTGGGAAAATAGGAGATTTTCCCACCAGGTTTTTGGTTGGATGCACTTAAGTAAATTTCCAACTCTCTGGGTATTGAAGAGTCTGCCAGGGGATTCACTGGTGGGGGGAGAGGGGGCTAATCCTGCCCAAAAGGCCAACATCAGCGAACATGCTCACTAGCCCTATATCACCAGCCTTCCGATCACCGGCCTCCCAATGGCTTCTCAAACAACCCCCAATTGCCAGCTTCCCCATCTCCCTCCCTCCCATGATTGCCGACCCCCTCCCCCTCTACATGGTCAGCCCAATCACACCACTGCATCCCCTCCCCCCACCACCAGTGGACCAGCCCTGATTGCTCACTTCCCCATGGCCAGTCCTGATTCACCCCCCCCTCCCTTTCTCCTCCACCCAACGCTGTGCAGAGTGTGCAGCAGTAACCTCCCCATCATCACCAGTTGACCTGTATCCGGCCTGGCCCTGCAGCCTCCCCACATGGTCCCACTCCACTCAGACCCCATTCCCTTGGCACTGCCTGGTGCCCTAGTGCCTAAATGGCACACCCTAACCCTGACCTCCAGGAGGACCTCACTGGCCTCTGCCCCCATCAGCAAGGCTATCACGCTTGGCCCCATTGATGGGTACCTGCTTTAACCCCAGCTGGTTGGAGCCTCCTCCGGTGGGGTGGGTGATACAATTCCGAGCTCACTAATGATATTAAAATTTCAATTTAAATATTAAATCAGACTCTTGCTGTTTCTTAACACGAGGCTGATTATGCCTTAAAAAATGGCCCGGGGAAGTTGCAATTGGTTAGATGCTGTGTCGCCAATCCTGCTACAGCACCACCACCCCCCACCACCTCCCCCCATCCCCCCCGTCCCCACTGACATTGTCTGTTCTACAAAAAACAGTACAGCTCAGCAACAGGCCCTTCAGCCCGCCAAGCCTGCACCAATCACATTGTCCTACCTAGACCAACCACTTGTATCCGTCTATTCCCTGTCTGTTATCTGTCTATCCAGGTAAGTCTTAAATGTTGCTAACTGCCTCAACCACCTCACTTCCATTCCAAGCTCCCCTTACCCTTTTTGCAAGAAACTTCCCCTGCACATCTCCACTGAACCTTTTCCCCCTTACGTAAGTCAATTGCGCCCCCTTGTAATTGTCATTTCTGCCCTGAGAGAAAGCTTCCAACTGTCCACCCTATCTATACTCCTCATGGTTTTATAAACTTTGATCAGGTCACCCCTCACCCTCCGTCTTTCCACGGAGAACAATCTCAGTTTATTCAACCTCTCCTCGAAGCTAATACCTTCCATACCAGGAAAGTATACCAGGAGGATATTTCATTCCACCTGTGATAATTCCTAATGCGGGCAGGATGAGAAAATTCTGCCCTATGTTTTGAATTGAATTTAGGCCAACTATTCATCCATTTTATAGTAGATGCATGTTTTCACATCCTCATGATTTTGAACAGACTATGCCAGGAAAATATGTCACTCATACTTAGCAACTTTTAGATTGACAGAAAGTTTATTGAAGACCTATTTTATTATAATTCATAAATTCAACTCAATATTTCTTCATAAAAAGGTCTTATATTATCTTTATTAATATAGTCAATGTGTATATATGTCAAATATAACCTTTCAGTATTAATGAAATCACAATTCCACAATGGCTTGTTAAAGTCCCACCACTTTTTTTAATCTGCTAGTGGTTTCAAATTATTCCCTTGATTTTTGGAAGAGTGCGCACAGTGGTTACGCAAAATGGTAGGAGGATAAGAAATTAGGAAGCAAGAAAAGACTTTTTGGCTTCTCAAAGTTGCACCTGCCATTTACCTGGATACCCTTCTCACCACCAGAGCCTGCCAGTGCTGAGCAAATACTGCCTGATTCCCCAAAATCAGTCAGGCCATACTCCAATGTAACTCATCCATCTTGACTTTTTCCCACCATCATCTGCAGGTCTCTCCAAACAACACTTGCTCCCATTCCTGCCACAGTAGGAATGATGACCAGGTCCACAGCTATCACCAACACCTCTTTTCCCACTCCAAAATAAAGGCTTAGGGAAAAAGCAAACGCTACAGATGCTGGAATCTAAAACAAACACTGAAAGTGCTGGAAAATCTCAGCAGCATCTGTGGAGATTGGCTCTTGGTATAATTTCAAAATATCCATAAAAGTCATATTTTGCAAATTTAAAAATTCTGCACATGGCACTCTGCAGCAGTACAATTCAGGCCTATTGAACCGTAGTTATTTAGTATAACATTTTATTAGGCTATGGTTAGTTAATATGTGCCCAACATATTGGGATTAACTTTAATCTTCTTAAGCAGATGGGTTTGCAATAAGCAGGAGGTTAAAAATCTAAAAGAGGAAGATAACCCGTCTCAAATTCACCCATTTTTGGCTTTAATAGAGGTGGGATGTAGGACAGGCTTTCGATCTACTCCCAGGAGCAAGGTTGGCCATTGAAAACTACTTCCAATTTAACAGGATTTCCACTTTCAATCACAATCAACCAAGAACCAGCAGGTAGAAGAAAGTGGGAAGGGTTCAATTCATGGTGTAAATGTCTCCAGCATTGCTTGTGGTCCAGAACGAACAAGAGGATTCCCTTTCAGCTCAACAAGCAATGAATCCCTACCACCACCCTCACGCCGCCCCTCACTACCTCCCACTGACTGTCCCCCACCCATCATCATCAGCCCTTCCCCATGATCTGAACTCCCCTCTAATCTTACGCTGACATCCTGATTTGCAGTTCCCTGCCAGATACTACCCCCCTTCCCATCCAGTTCTGCCCATATAAACTGTTTATTAATCCAAACAGATTAAATATAAGTAGGACATTTGTTAGACCACATGTGTTGTACTATGTGCCATTCTTATCCTAGAATCTACAGAAAGGAAGTTGAAGCATTTGGTATGGTACAGAAAATATTCGCAAGAGTGTTACCTAAATGGAAACATCAGGAAAGATTCTGGTCAAAGCTAAAATAAGGGGAAATAAATATGAGACCGCCATTAACAGATTAAGTAAAGAGTTTAGGGAATTTCTTGCTCCTGCAAGAAATGGAGTGGTTGAAGCAGACAGCATTGATATATTCCATGCAGGCTTAATGCATTAGGGGTTCAGTTTAGCCCAATTGGCCGGATAGCTGGTTAGTGATGCAGAATGATGCCAACAGAATGGATTCAATTTTTATACTGTCTGAAGTTATTCATGAAGGGCCTGCCTTCTCAACCTTGCCCCATGCCTGAGGTACGGTGATCTTCAGGTTAAATAACCACCAGTCAGCTCTCTTCCTCAAAGGGGAGAGCAGCCAATGGTAATCTGGGACTATGGAAAATGTACTTTTTAATACATACATGAGGGTGAAGGAAATAGATGGATGTAGATGTGGTGACAAAAGGTACTGGAAAGAGGATTGTGCAAAGTGTAAACTTAGACATGGACTATAAAGGCCAAATGGCCTGTTTCCATGCTGCAAATTCTATCAATTTAATGTTAAAACGTTATGCCTGTCACAATGCCATTTAGGGAATGGAATCATTTGTACTTCAAATAAAATCTGAGCTTACATTTGGAGCACACCATGTCAATACTGGGCAATTCAGTAATTCTGAAACAGGTTACCCAATGGAAGGACTGTTTTATTCTTCAGTGTATTTAGGATAGCACATCAAAGAGTATCGTAGCTCCCTGGGATGAAGCTACAGCATAAATGTTGAAAGCTGTGTTCATTTTCAAGATCATGTGGGAATCAGACAGAGTAAATAGGGAGAAACTGTTCTTGCTCATAAAGAGATCATAAACAACAGGGCACAGATTTAAAGTGATTTATAAAAGAAGCAATGTGATGATGAGAAAAAACTTTTTTGTACAATGCAAGGTTTGGGTCTGGCATACATTACCTGGAAGTGCGATGAAGGGAGGTTCAATCAAGGCATTCAGGAGGACACGAGATGATTATTTGAATAGAAACAATGTTCAGGGGCACAGGGAAAAGGCAGTGGAATGGCATGAAGTCATGATGGTCAATTGGAGAGCCAGTGCAGGCACAATGCGCCAAATGTCCTCCTTTTGCACCATAACAATTCTGTGATTTCAGTGCCACTTTGGGAGCTGTGGGTTTAATGGACTTTGAGGCCCTGTCTGCTCTCTCAGATTGATGTAAAATATCCTCTGGTATGAAGGAAGGAGATCAGGTGACATCTTGATGTCCTTGGAAAAATTTAACTCCATTCTCTCTCCACAAATGCTGTCAGACTTGCTGGGATTTTCCAGGATTTTCTGTTTTCATTTCAAAATGACTTCATTGGCTATAATGCACTTTGGAATGTCCTTGTATCGTGAAAGGCACCATATGGATACAAGTTCTTTGGTGCCTTGACTGCAGATCTGGCCTAAGCTGTAAAAAAAATTCCTCCACATGACAAAGTCATTCTCCTGATACAGAATGCCTGGGACTATTCTTGGAAAGGGAACCTGAGTTTGTAGGTCAAGCTGGATGAGTAGTGTTGGGTTTATTCTGCTTGCTTAAGCTGCCTTGCCTTTTTGCCTCCTGTTGTCTCTGCTGCTCCTCTCCTTCCAGTCTATGGTTAATGTCAAGTGGAATTCCTAATGGGAAGCCTATTGCGCAGTTCTCAGACACCAGACTCAGTGATTCATTTGGAATCAAATGCTTTTCAAAGGTCATTAACACAGACATGAAATATTTCCTGGATATAGCAGTCCTTGCGCAACGTCCGCAGTGAATCCCGTGATGTAATCAAGAGCCTCCATAAGCAATCTCAATTTAGGTGATGCTGTCTAAACTAAACATTTCCAACTTGATAATTGGGTGGTGAAGAATTGCATTTTTAAATAGTGGTGTTGTGTTATTATAATGATACACAATATCTTGGGCTTATTTACTGTCTATGACGCAAGGCACCAATTGCTCATAAGGGATTTGGTAAATATGTTGTGGGTTCATTTATTAAGACTAGGCATAGAAGAGAATAGTGATACTTAGGTATAAAATTTGAAAGCAATAGAGCTATATGTTCTATTCAAAACAAAAATGAAACCAAGACTGGATCACATGACATGTCTCCCTTTTGGTGAAGTTGGGTGGAATTTTCCCATTCTCCATGCTACAGGAATTGTAGCGGGTGGGACACAGGCCTTGAAAGGACTTCTGATGGGATTTTCTGGCACTGGGGCGAGTGTGGCCAGAAAATCCCGCCTCCTATAGCGATATCCCTTAATAGCACATTGCAACATACCTCTTTGTTTTTAAAGACACTTCTTCCTTTCCAAAGAAGTGTAACTGTTCATAGTACATCTTCATATTTAGTTACATTACATAGGTATATAGAGGTCATTAATCTACTAGCCTCTAAGGCATAGAGATAATTTACTGCTACAACCAAATCTCGTAAT
This sequence comes from Carcharhinus amblyrhynchos, assembly GCF_965287045.1. Taxonomy (NCBI): domain Eukaryota; kingdom Metazoa; phylum Chordata; class Chondrichthyes; order Carcharhiniformes; family Carcharhinidae; genus Carcharhinus; species Carcharhinus amblyrhynchos. The sequence goes on along the minus strand of NC_137331.1, from coordinate 78,309,992 downwards.
GGTACAAAGATAGAAAATGCTGGCAAAACTCAGCAGATCAGGCAGCATCTGTGGAGAGAGAAATAGAGTTAATGTTTTAAGCCTGTATGACTCCTCTTTAGAGCCTAATGTATAATGGTAACCTTGTCTAGAGGTTTCTTTAAATTGATAAATGGCAATAAATGCTGGCCAGCCGGCGAGGCCCATGTCCCACAAATGAATTAAAAATAAGAATGTTGTTCCTTGCTGCATTTGGGATTTTGTCCTAGATACAATAGGACTGTACATTGATTCAGGAGCTGGAATGGGTCAGATTTGTCCTCAATTATGCCTCACCATTCCACCTTTGTGTGTAATGACATTATAAGGCTTTGGTTCTGGACAAATCCTTGTTACCTCAGCTGGTCACCACTTACTTTCTGTGGGATTGAGGATGCAACCGTAAACTTGGCAATACTGTATCTGCATTTTTATTGCGCATGCTGGTTGTCTTCTCTTGCAGTTTCGAAAGTTGTTTTTTAGTTCCTGAGATAGTAGAAAGTAAGAGCCGATAAACTGGTCTCCCAAACATCAGTTCTGACAGTTATGGAATAGTTACTCTAAGATGTTGCGCTCAGATGTAACATTCCAATGTGTAGATGTTGTTGGGTCTGCTTAGATTTAAGATTTAGATATTTCACCGTGTGAATCATTTGTTCAGCTAGTCTGTTAGATCTTGGGTAATGAGGAGAAGAGGTGTGATCAATATTCCACTTTTCACATGTATCCTGAAATGGCTTCACGATAAATTGGGGATCATTATCTGTAATAATCTCTCTAGGCACACAAAATAAACTGAAAATAGCACTGAGGTTATGTGCGACAGTTATTATTGATGAAGTGTGCAATTTTTGAATAATGGGATATTTGGAAAGGTAGTCAATACCTTGGACATGAAAGAGGTTGAATGTGATTTTGGATCAAGGATGTGTAGGAACCTCATCTGAAATCTAATAGTGCTTTATGCTGACTTGGCATTTGCTCTTGACGTGTCTCATGCTTTCTGACCTCAACTTCAATGTCATTGTTCATACTGTGCCAAACGGCTGACTCTCTTGCATGTCTTCTCAACTGATTTATGTCCACGTGTGAGTGATGAAGTTGTTGAAGAATATCAGGTCACAAAGATTCCGGTGTGATAACCTACCCATCTTTAAAAATGATTTCCTGGGAGATGTCTAGCTTGTCCCAATAAAGCCAAAATAGTCTCTCATGTTCATGGACATGCTGAATTGAATAAGGCCATCCTTCAAGTATGGTCTTCCATGGTTTCTGTTAAGTAGTATCTTTGTCCATTTCTTCTTGTAGCTGCCAGCATTAATTTTGAGAATGTCTTCAAGTTTGATGTCAATCAAGTCAATTTCTAGATCTTTGATTTGACTTATTATTTGATTTATTATTGTCACATGTAATAAATGTGACAATAACAAATCACATTTATTATTGTGATTTCTTGTGCAGTATACAGACAAAGCATACAGTTCATAGAGAAAGAAATGAGAGAGTGCAGAATGTAGTTACAGTCATAGCTAGGATATAGATATAGGTCAACTTAATGCAAGATAGGTCCATTAAAAAGTCTGATGGCAGCAGGGAAGAAGCTGTTCTTGAGTTGGTTGGTACGTGACCTCAGACTTTTGTCTTTTTTTCCTGACGGAAGAAGGTGGAAGAGAGGATGTCCGGGGTGCGTGGTGTCCTTAATTATGCTGGCTGCTTTGTTGAGGCAGCAGGAGGTCTCAGAAGGTAATCATGAGCCCACGCTTACCATTCGCAGGAATGGCAGCAATGGCTCAAGATTCGGTGAAATCCCGTAAGTTGTGGACCTTGCTGGCGAGATTGCGACTTCTGATTTTCATTACCCCTTGCCAGTGTTACAATCAGGCACACTCTGACAATAGGCATGAACTTATTTTATATTAATTTTAATATATTTCCATTTAATTTACTGCTCCCCTTGCCATATATTAACCCACATTGTATATTCCAAAATATGCTAACGCGACATCATATCAGTTTCTATTAGATTCACCCAGACATGAACCTGATATTGGGATCTACCCAGAAACATGAATGCGAGGTTAGCTCCTGGGGAAGCAGGGTATAGCCAGGCACTGCTCTGTCAATGTCCCCTTAGCATAGCTTGGCATAGGTAGGTTGGCACCATGCACATGCCAATCTGGTAGTGTCTGCAAGTCCTGGGGGCAGTGCCAGGTGGCAGGCCTCAGTGGAAACCTCATGGGGGAGAGGGAGATTCATTTTGTGGTGTGGGGAGAGTGAATGTGGGAGCTGGGGATGCCAGCAAAAGCCATTTTAAGGGGGTGCCAGGTTTTCTATGTGGATCGGGGATTGGGGGAAGGGGTCCAATGTTTGGGGGAAGGAGGACAGATGCAACACTGACTGCTGGAGGGAGGTGGTGGGGGGTAGGGTGAGGGGGGTGCGGAGGGTGGGTGGAGGTTGGAAGAATGCCAGCCCAAATCAGGGGGGTTGAATGCTGTCTCTGATTAGGGTGATGGGGTGGGATGGGGTGGGGGGAGGAGGGGGGGCAGACCGTGAGACTTCCGTCGCAGACTGGGTGGGTGGTCATTGTTTGCCCTTTAAGCAGGGCTCCCCAGTCTCAGTGCAGCCGGGTTTTGCCGACATGTTAAGGCCCTGCCCCCTTACTTGATGGCATGAAACTTGTCAGCCTTGTTTTTTTTTGGCAGGATGTGGTAAGATCTGGAGAGAAAATCAGTTTACTTCTCTGCCCATGTTTTGGTAAGATTTTGTCCATAAGATGCATTTTCTGTTTTCATTGGGTTAGGCAATCTGCTAAAGTAATGTGATGAGACCATTGTAAGATTTTGATAATACTCCTAATTTTTAGCATTGTTGTTGGTCTGTAACAAATTTGTATTTTATTCGTTCTGAATTTTTAAATGGTTCAATCTGGATTTCTGTTAACGAAACAAAGGGCAGTCAGACAGTTGGCATACTTTGCAAGATGTTGCTTGTGAGAAACTACACTTAATGATTTGATAATTTTATTTTGCCCAAGAAGATGGATTCAACAGCCCTACTTTTGAAGAATTGGCTGGAAAGTAGCTTGAATTGAGGCTGACGTTATCGTTGAACAAAACTCATGTGTTGATTTAATTGATCAACTCTATTTGTAGGGCAGAACACCTGTACTGGAAGAAAATGTTTTCTTCCTTTTCTGCCATTATAATAGGAAGTTTTTTTTTAACATCTGTTCTTAATGGTTTTAGTATTTGTGGGAATGGGTTAGAGTATGTTGAGATGAAAACTTACAATAGATATATTAGTGACAAGAGGATGTGTTTTTTTGTAACTGTTCTGTATCTAAAAGAATTGTATAATTTGTTTGCAAAGAAATGTAAATCTGGAGACCCAAGGGACCCTTTACAAAATGCACTGCAGGAACTCTCCAAGATTCCTTAGGCAGCAACTTCTTAATCCATGACTATTATCCTCTCCTTTCCTTCTCCTCTATGTACTCAATGAACAGCATGCTTTGTCGATATAGTGTGCAAGAAACAATATTTTTAACTGTATCCCAATATATGTGACAATAATAAATCAAATCAAATCAAATCTAGAAGGATAAGAGCAGCAGATACCTGGTAACACCACCAACTGTAAGTTTCCCTCCAAGATACTCACCATCCTGGCTTGGAAATATATTGTCATTTCTTCACTGTTCTTGATCAAAATCCTGGAACTCCCTCCCTTACAGCACTGTGAATGTACCTACACTTCAGGGACTACAATGGTTCAAGAAGGCAGCTCACCTCCACCTTTGCGTGGGGCAACGAGGGATGGGCAATAAATGCTGGTCTAGCCATTGATGCCCACATCCCATAAAAATTGGTTTTAAAAAAAAGGATGGACATTTATCTTTGGCCTACATGACTCTAGTTACAAGGTGGGGTGGCACAAGATGACTTGTAAAAGGGAATTCAAAAAATTGGAATCTTTGTTGGCACAGTGTTACCATGGCATCGAGGATATGATTCTTCTGGGCACAGTTCAACATCATTTCAGAGATTAAAGAAGCTAAATATATTGCCTGTGTTGACAATGTTCAAGGTATCCTATGAACTTGAGGGAAGGGATCTTACATGTTGTTTTCACTGTTTTTGGCAAATCCTTGCTTTGTAAATTTTACTTGATCCAAAAATACGAGTCATTCGTATTTTGTGAGATCAGGACAACTGGGCACCCTAGAATTAGAAATGAAGAATTCAGAACTGTAGAATTTAATTAGAAGGGCTTTATACTTCAAAACCTTTAATTCTTACACTAACAGGTTACCTGGCTTGTACCTGATCTCACAGATTTAATATATTGGTTGGTCTGAAGAAAAAATCTGTTGCCAAATAGATAGATATGAAAATGCATGATTTCAAACACTAAAGCTAATGTTTCCCTCTCTATGTTGGATTAGCTGGGTTGTATTACAGACAGATTTTTTGAAGCAAATGTGATTGGTTTGTCTTTTTGTAGTATGCATGCTCCCTGAGCTTTCTGTGAGGCATCTATACCCAGGATAGTTGTTGCCTTCATACTGTTATGTTTCTGATAATGACTGTTCCAGTGCTTTCAGGAGTTATTGGTGGTCTTCTTGCCACAGGAAAGGCATAGCCTTTCTCAACATCTGCCTGATCACTGAAGATTTTTGAGCGAAATTGTGAATGTATGGCAGCAAAAAATTAAACAGATCTAGATATCTTTGTCCTTATATTGAAGAATTGACAATACCTTATTATCCTCTATTATACTTGGATCAGAACATAGCCTAAACTAGTCGGGGAAATCGGCTTCAGAGCGCTCGGTTGAGCCGGGTGCTCTAACCTCTCTGTGAACTAGGAGACCTTGTATAGAGTCTGTCCACTCCCTACTGGCAAGAATCACATCTGGGCTCTTTGTTTTCTAAGTGTCGTACAACTACAACTGGGAGGCCACCTAAAAAATTGACTCGATTCTCTCCCGTTTTCATGATCGCTCAGCAGTTAGAATTATTTTGATAAGATCGCTTCTTCTGTATTTGAGTACTAATAAGCCAAACTGAGGAACTTTGTGGACATTCTGACAATATAATTTTGACCTTCCTTCTCCTGTGCTACCTGGGATGAGTTCCAATGCAGCCGCTTTTGCCTGTTTTTCACAACCTCTGCCCACAAAGATGAGTTGTGGTGGGACTGCATCACTGCATATTGATGTCTTTGTAGTATACTCAATTTATTGTTCATCAAATCTCAAAGTCACTTGTTATTATTGCAACCTTCTCTGCCCCCATTGTTATAATGTTATATTAGATTTTCTTGTTTGACTCCCCTTCGATGACATTGATCCAGCCCACGTCCTGGCACCCACCTTTCCTGAATGAATGAACCCGAGTTGGTTGGTCCGTTTGATGCACTGTCTCACTCATGAAACTGACAAGCTATGTGCTGAAATCTCACAATGAGGGATGATTTGCTTACATAGGAGTTAGGAGCAGGAGTAGGCCACTCAGTCCCTTGAATCTGCTCTTCCATTCAATAAGAACATGGCTGTTCTGCTTGTAACCTCAATACCATATTCCTGTCTACCACTGATAACTTTTCACCCTCTTTTTATCAAGAATAATTTTGCTTTAAAAGTATTTAAAATTCTGCTGCCATTGCCTTTTGAGGAAGACAGATCCAGAGGCTCATCTTTTTTTAAATGGGCGACCCTTTATTTTTATACAGTGACCCTGGTTCTAGATTCTCCGACAAGAAGAAACATCCACATCCATCCAACCAATACCCCTCAGGATTTTAAAGCTTTTGCTCAAGTTGCCTCTTACTCTTCTAAACTCCAGTGAGATACAAACCTAACCTCTCAAGACAATCCACCAGTTCCTGATAATAGTCTATTAAACCTTCCTTGAACTGCTTCTAATGAATTTACATCTTCCCTTTGACAAAGAGACCAGTATTGTACACAATACACCAGATGTGGTCTTATCAATGCCTCGTGTTATTGCGGCGCAACTTCCCTACTTTTGTAACCAATTCCCCTCACAATAAAAGTTAACATTCTATTAGCTTTTAACATTGCTTTCTGTACCCGTATGCTAGATTTTTGTGATTTCTGCACCTGGACACCCAGATCCCCCTGCAGCACAGAGCTCTGCAATCTGATATTGGGATCTACCCAGAAACATGAATGCGAGGTTAGCTCCTGGGGAAGCAGGGTATGGCCAGGCACTGCTCTGTCAATGTCCCCTTAGCATAACTTGGCATAGGTAGGTTGGCACCATGCCAATCTGGCATGGGCATGGGCACCATGCCCATGCCAGATTTAGATAATATACTTTCTTGTTATTCTTCCTGCCAAAATGGACAATTTGTCCACATTATACTCCATTTGCCAGATTTTTGCCCATTCACTTAAGCTATCCATGTCCTATTATAATCTAATTCTGCCCTCTTCACAATTTACTTTCTTTGTGTCATCAGCAAATTTAGCAACTGTATCTTCAGTTTCTTCATCCCAGTCATTTATATAAATTGGAAAATGTTAAGGCCCCAACACAGATCCCTGTGGCATATCACTTGTCATATCCTGCCAACCAGAAAAAGACTCATTTATGCCAACTCTCTGTTTCCTATTGGCTAGCCAATCTTCAATCCATGGAAATATGTTTCCCCCAGAACATTAGCTTTTACTTTCTGCAATGGCCTTTGACAGCTCATCAGATGCCTTCTGGAAATTTAAGTACAGTTCATCTACTGATTCCCCTTCATCCATCGCACATGTGGCAGCTTCAAAGAACTCCAATAAATTGGTTAAACACAATTTTCCTTTCACAAAACCATGTTGACTCTGTCTGATTGCCTTAAGCTCTTCTAAGTATCCTTCCAAAACATCTTTAACAATGATTTCTATCTTTCCTGCTTTCTATCTCCCTCATTTTTAAATAAAGGAATCACATTTACTATCTTCCAATCTAATGGCATTTTCCCCAGATCTAGGGATATTTGAAAAATTAAAACCAATGCATTACTATCTCAATAGCCACTTCTTTCAAGACCTTAGGGTGAAATCAATCTGGACCCAGGAATTTGACAAACCACAAAGTCAACAATTGGCTTAATACTACTTCTCTGGTAATTGTAATTCCCTTGATTTCCTCTCTTCCTTCCCTTTCCTGGTTTACAGCTATTTCTAGAATGTTACTTCTATCATCTGTAGTGAAGACACATGCAAATTACCCTGTTTAATTCATCTGCCATAGACCTACTTTCCATTACCAATTCCATCAGACCAGTGCTCACTTTGTTAAATCTTTTCATATTTAAATACCGATAGAAACTCTTACTGCCCATCTTCATATTAGTAGCTAACTTTCTCTTGTACTATAGTTTTTCCCTCCTTATCAACCTTTTTGCCATTCTTTGCTGTTTTTTATATTCTGGCCAAGCTTCTGACCTGCCACTCATCTTTATGCAAATATATGCTTGTACTTTTAAGTTTAATACTGCCTTTAACTTTTTTAGTTAGCCATGGATAATGGACCCTTCCCTTGGGATTTTTCTACTCTATACTTGAATTTCCACCACAACACTGTGTCACTAAAGCTTTTCATTGCAGTCATTGTGCTATGTTCTCAGCACCCCGACTTCATTCAATCTGACTAAAGCATCAAAGGTCTTCCTCATGCATTTAGCATGATCTAAGGCTGTTTGCCATGTAATAACCATGAGTAACCTTGCTGCTATCTGTCTGACTGCTGCCACGTCATATTATTATATTGATAAAATATCTTGAGATTATTAACTGCAGAAGAAACAAGGGATCAATCACATGTGAGGGATTACATTATCGGTTAATTTACTAAGACTAGACATGTAAGGATAGTTATAGATAGGTATAAAGCTTGAAGGCGTCACAGCAGTGTGCGTGTGCTGTGCTCAAAGTAAAAATGAAACTAAGACTGGGCCACATTTCCTTTCTAATGGTGTCGTGCTGATATCTCTTAAAAGCAAAGCACAGCAAATGGCACACATTCTCAGGAGTGGACGCTAAAGCATTATGGCTCTTGTTATTTTGGATGAATTACATCATCCATTTGTATTTATTTATTTAATCTCTTCTGAAACAATATACACTTTCTGCTCGAGTACTTTTCCAGAGGGAGACTAGAGTATATTGGCTGGAGCAGGACCTCCTGACCCCACCAAGTCACAAATCATGATTTACATCTTTTGCCAAGGAATTTTGGAGTCAAAACCATAACTCCAAAGCTAGTTTGCATACAAACCAGAACGGACCTTTCAGCTGTTCCACTAGTTTCCTATCATAACTGTGGCAGAGTCCAATAAATTAGGCCTAAAAAAAAACTCCAGATGTTCCTTAGAAGGTCTTTGAAGACCTCCCATTATTCACGTATTTTTTCACCTACAAATTTTTAATTGGCACATATATGATCATACTTTAACAGGATCATCTAGACATGTTTGCATCTTACGAACCATGTAATATTATGGCTCCAAATTTACCATAGGGCAGGATTGTTCCATAGAAACAGCCTGTGTGAGCAAAAAGCTTGCATGTCAAGATCCAGAGAGTCTTCAACTTCTGGACTCATTCTCATGTCTAGGCTCCAATTCCCATCTAAACCTTGTTTCTCTTAGTCACCTCAGTTTAGCTTATTTCTCTGATCATTTCACATCGACTTAAAGAAGTAAATTCAGGAATTCATGGTCAAATGTCAAAAATATTTGTGGCATTATTAGTACTGCAGATGTCACAGCAGAAATAGTCATCAGAATAATGTAACCGATTAATATTCCCATTCCACAACAAAAGAAAATTCCTCTGACTGATTATCAGATCTCACTATGTAACAGTAAAACACCATGTGGCTACAATTGAATGAAAATTTTATGAGTTCAGTGGTAAGGAATTTTAATGATTGTAGTTGCTCATCTTTCTTGTAATATATTCAGTGCACTTTCAGAATCATTATGTAAAAAGGAGAAAAAAGTAATTGGCTCCCTATATTATTTCAGGTTTTCTATTATTACCAGTGGACCTTTTTCAGGCTCTTACTTCATTTTGTGTAAACAGTCTTCCTTCCAAGTTTGTTATCTGGAGACAGTGGTCATTAACTATGTGAAATTAAAGGTTGAACTAAGGTCTCGAGTGATCAATGAAATGCTCAGTGATGACAATGGATTACCAGTAACTGAATGTTTTAATAGTCAGTTTTCTGTTATATGACAATGCGTTAAGTAGGAAGAGTACGTGCTGTCATGTATGTTGTGATGTTAAGCTTCTGAAGATGTTTATTTCCAACACTGCAGTATTGCAGTGTGCTGAGTTCTGGGCAAGCTCTTTGATGGATTGACCTACTGCTGGAACTGTGCTTGTTCCAGGAACATGCTCAGGGGATTAAAAGGATTTCACCTCATCACAGTGAGGTCAACCTGTGTTCGGAATGCAATTGGATACAATATTAATTTCTGCATAATTGGAAAATATATCAATCTGGTGCTGTCAGCCACTGCCAGCCATCTGGATTTGGAACGGAAGTCATTAGTGGCAATTGTAATAACAATAGCTGCTTATTGGTGCTAATGAATGTGATTAAAACGTTTCACTGAAAATAATAGACTGCAGTTGAAAGCCATAACAACAGTACCAGAAATGAGAACATTGAAATATAGAACAGCTTTTGTGGCTTATATCTCGTAAATACTTGAACATTATATCTGAAAAATTTCTGAAATGGGTACAGTTATTACTTGCTTCTCTCTAATGTGACTCTACGTTGCTCCTTTGCCAATTGAGATGTTTACAAACAGAATAAAAATCACATAGATGACAGTGAGAGTAATAAAATATATCTGTCACATTTAGGAAAGCAATTCTGTCGAGATACACTTTGGACTAAAAATTTGATAAACCCCCCCCCAACCCCCACCCCCCACCTCCCCATGATAGGCAGAGATATCTCAATGCATAATTAACCTGCACTGGATCGATGTACTGCAGGTTGCCTCAAAATGTCATGTGGAGTGTTAATTGAAATGATCGTGATGTGCAGCCGGCAATTTATTGGGTGGCATTAGAAAGGAAGATGGACAATAAGCATGGTCAGTACGAGGAGGTATTTACTATGTCATTACATGGTTAGCATAATTTGCAAGTATATTAAAATGTAAGAGATAGGAGCAGGAGAAGACCAAACGACCATTAAAACTGTTCTGCCATTCAATATAATCATGGCTGATATTGGGTTTCAGTGCCACTTACCTGCCCGTTCCAATATCCCTTGATTCCATGAGAGATCAAAACTGCCTGTTTCGACCTTAAATAGATTAAAAAATGGAGCATTTCTCCAGGGCAGAGAATTGCAAAGATTCACATCCCTTTGAGTGAAAATATTTTCCCTCATTGCTCTTCCCACAAAAATAAAATTATAATTTCTTTCTCCTTGAATGGTAACAACAAATCAGATGTAATAACTGGTTTACAAAGTCCCCCTGCATTCCTGATCACAAGTTTCTTTTTTATTCTTTCATACGATGTGGATGTCACTGGCAAGGACAGCATTTATTGCACATCCCGAATTCCCCTTTGAGAGGGTGCTGGTGAGCTGCCTTCTTGGACTACTGCAGTCCATGTGGTGTTCGGGAATTCCAGGATTTTGACCCAGTGACAGTGAAGGCGATATATTTCCAGGATGGTGTGTGTCCTGGAGGGGAACTTGCAGGTGGTGGTGTTCCCATGCACCTGCTGCCCTTATCCTTCTAGATGGTAGAGAGCATTGGTTTGGAAGGTGCTGTTGCAGGAGCCTTGGTGCGTTCCTGCAGTGGTACTCACTGCTGTCACTGTAGGTTGGTGGTGAAGTAAATGAATGTTTAAGGTGGTGGATGGGGTGCTAATAAATGTGGCTGCTTTGTCCTAGATGGTTGATCTTTTTTGAGAGTTTGAGTTGTTCTCATCCAGGTAAAAGGAAAGTATTCCATCACACTCCTGAACTGAACCTTGTAGATGGTGGATTGTTTTGGGTTACTTGCTGCAGAATTCCCAGCCTCTGACCTGCTCTTGCAGCCTCAGTATTTATATGGCTGGTCCAGTTCAGTTTCTGGTCAATGGTAACTTCCAGGAAGTTAATAGTGGGGGAATCAGTAATGGTAATACCATTGAATGACTAGGGGAAGGTGGTTAGATTCTCTCTTGCTGGAGATGGTCATTGCCAGGCATTTGTGAATCACAAATGTTAATTGACGATTATCTGGCCAACCCTGAATATTGCCACATATGGGCATGGATGACATTTTAACAAATACATGAATAGGATGGGAATAGAGGAATATGGTCCCTGGAAGGATAGGGGGCTTTAGTTCAGTCTGGCAGCATGATCAGCGCAGCCTTGGAGGGACAAAGGACCTGTTCTGTGCTGTAATTTTCTTTGTTCTTTGTTCTTTGCGCAAGATTGTAATGTAATCTGGAGCTGAGTGGCCTTGGTTAAATCCCTTCCATCACTTTGCTGATGATCGAGAGGAGACTGATGGGACAGTAATTGGCTGGGTTGTATTCAATCTGCTTTCTGTCGGCAAGACATACCTGGGCAATTTTCCAAATTGCTGGGTAGATGCCAGGGCTGTAGCTGCACTGAGACAGCTTGGCTAGTTCTGGAATACAAGTCTTCAGTACTATGCTGCAATGTTGTCAGGGTCCATAATCTTTATAGTACCCAGAGTAGTCCGTGACAAGCAAACATAGATGGTAACTCAATCACTGTTCATTCTGCATAGGTGTTTTGATCCATGTGCTCTTTTTCAATCCACCTTGTGACTATCACTCAGTGCTGAGAATTTATTATTTTTCTTCTCACAAAAGTTTACATGAGCTCTTTGAAACGATTAAGTGAGTCATGATCAGAACTGCAAAGGAGTTTTAGGCGGCTGGATTCTACAATTCTGACTGTACATTTGCTAACGAGAAATTACAGGTCGTTGTCCAGATCAGGTCAATAAACAAAACCTCATTCTGATTTGATTTGATTTATTATTGTCACATGTATTAGTATACAGTGAAAAGTATTGTTTCTTATGCACTATACAAATAAAGCATACCATTTATAGAAAAGGAAACGAGAGAGTGCACAATGTGGTGTTACAGTCATAGCTAGGGTGCAGAGAAAGATCAACTTAATGCAAGGTAAGTCCATTCAAAAGTCTGATGGCAGCACGGAAGAAGCTGTTCTTAGATTGGTAGGTATGTGCCTTCAGACTTTTGTATCCTTTTCCCGACAGAAGAAGGTGGAAGAGAGTATGTCTGGGGTGCATGGGGTCCTTAATCATGCTGGCTGCTTTTCTGAGGCAATGGCAAGTGTAGACAGAGTCAATGGATGGGAGGCTGGTTTGAGTGATGGACTGGGCTGCATTCACGACCTCTTGTAGTTTTTTGTGGACTTGTATAAAGCAGGAGCCATACCAAGTTGTGATACAACCAGAAAGAATGCTTTCTATGGTGCATCTGTAAAAGTTGGTGAGAGTTGTAATGGACATACCAAATTTCCTTAGTCTTCTGAGAAAGTAGAGGTGTTGGTGGGTTTTCTTAACTATAGTGTCGGCATGGAGGGACCAGGACAGGTTGTTGGTGATCTGGACACCCAAACACCTAAAGCTGTCAGCCATTTCTACTTTGTCCTTATTGGTATAGACAGGAGCATGTTCTCCACTATGCCCCCTGAAGTCGATGACTATCTCCTTCATTTTGTTGACATTGAGGGAGAGATTATTGTTGTTGCACCAGTTCACTAGATTCTCTATCTCTATTCTGTGGATTTTATACTGAATATTCATGTGTGTTAGGTATGGAGTCCTTCCAGAATCCTATCTTTCAAAGACCTAGGCACCACCACTCTGTGAAGTCTCAACTCGATACTGTCTTGGTCACACTGTGACAATTACAGAATGGTTTCAGTTTCTCATCTGGCCACGGCTCACATTCTATTCATTTGATGCCTAAACATAAATTCTTTCTGAGTTTCAGCTACAAATTAAATTGCAGTCATTGGAAGATTCTCATCCAACATTCCAATAATGAAGATTGCACTTTTACAGCCATTTCTGAGAATGCATCCACCAAATGTGGCAATCCATCAAAGTTTGCATTTGCTGTCAAACTATGACTGTTATATTGTGACATTATTCGAATATGATTTAGGCACTATATGGTCATGCATGTAAGTATGTAATGTACATAAGTATCCAGATGCATATAATGTACATAAGTATCCAGGCTGCCAAATCAATCACTATGGTATTACAATCAGTATGTATCCATTGGCAACTTAATGAGTGATCTGAAAAATATATTTGATAAAACTCCAGCTATTTTGTGTTGAAAAGTATGAATATTTTGAACTACTGGGAACTACATTATATATAACATGGTGGCATTGGTGGGATTTTTCCTTCTGTTTGTGGACTCATGTGGTCATCCACAGTTCTTGTATACCTTTCTCTCTGTCTGATTCACATTACTTTGTTTCACTGCATCAATCCTGCTGCCTTTCTTTTGACTTTATTCAAGGTTATAGAAAGGGTGTGATCACACTGGAAGGGGTTCAGAGGAGATTCACCAGGACGTTGCCTGGGATGGAATATTTAAGTTATAAGGAGAGGTTGGATTGGCTTGGGTTGTTTTCTCTGGAGCAGAGAAGACTGAGGGGTGACTTGATTGAGGTGTTCAAGATTATGAGGAGCATGGACAGGGTGGATAGGGAGCAGCTGTCCCCCTTAGTTGAAGGGTCAGTTACAAGGGGACACAAGTTAAAAGTGAGGAGTGAGAGGTTTAGGGCAGATTTGAAGAAAAGCATTTTTAGCCAGAACATGGCGACAGTCTGAAATGCACTGCCTGGGAGGCTTGTGGAGGCGGGATGCTTCACATCCTTTAAAAAGCACCTGGATGAGTACTTGGCATACCATAACATTCAAAGCGATGAGCCAAGTGCTGGCAAGTGGGATTAGGTGGGCACATCAGGGCTTTTCATGCTTTGGTGCAGACTCGATGGGTCAAAGGGTCTCTTCTACACTGTAGTATTCTGTGATTCTGTGACTTTGTGATTCTGTTAGCTGTAAGGCTAGTCAGCATCTTCATCTTGCCTACTCATAGCTTCATGTGCCCTGACAGTGTCTATAACCTGCGATACTGTGAGCTTGACTTTTCTACTCTGTGTTTTTTTGTACAGCAGGGTATGTAGAGTCCCAAATGAGCTGGTCTACTAGCGTTTCATCTGTTTCTCTGAATTTGCATTTGCTGGCTACATTTCTCAATTTCATTAAGAAATCATCAACAGGCTCACCTGATTCCTGTCTAGGTTTTAAAATACATATTGGTGAATTCAGTGTCTCATGTGTGCTAAATTTCTCTATTTTTCTTTTGGATTTTTACTGTCATCCTACTCACCTTCACGCTATTGAAAAGATCAAACCATTTCTCTCCTGATCACAAAAGGATGTAAGCGACCCTTTCCTGTGCAAAACTACTGTCTACACTTAAATGCTCCTACAGCATCATCAATTCCCAATGCAGCCAGAGCTGGGGCTGGCTGAGCCTTCTTTGCTGCAGGGGCGGCCATTTTGTTTTACTTGTGATTCGCTCAATTTTTCACCCTCTCTGACATCATTTGGATATACTTTTAACAATCTAAATCAGTGTTTATTTTGTTTAGGATGCTCGAGTTTTACTCACAGACACCTGCTGCCACCAACATTTTTAAATATTTAAACATCGCGTTCATGGTGTCCCCATTGGGTCCTGGCAGATTCTACACCAGACGTTTGACTTCCTCTAGACACTTGGACTGGCCGAGCATTTTGAAGGAGACACAAAGGGTTGGATTTTCCAGCCGCACTCGCCCAAAAGCTGGAAAATCCAGCCTGAGGTCAACGGACCATTGCATGGTCCGTGTCCCACCCGCTACGATTCCCATGGAGGTGGAGATGGGAAAATTCTACCTAAAGCATCTGAACATTTTGTAGGGAAACAGAGACCTGGGCAGCTGATGGCAGAGTATCTTCAGTGCTCCAGTGATGGTTTACTGGAGACCAATAACAAACTACTAGAGATATGCTGGAGTGTTTAAGAGAGAGAACATCAAATGCAAGAAGCCAAGCAGAGCAGGCACTGCAGGAAGCTGGAAAGCTGGTGGAAGAAAGATGCATTGAATGGTTGACAGAGAAATCTGAACTGCACAATGCAGAGATTGAGGAGAAGTACTGTGAGGCCAATGACTGAATGCCATGAGCTGCTTCAGTACCAAAGAGAAGCCACAACAATTTTCTAGTTTAGCAACACCATGAATAATGTCAATGAATCCTGAAATGGGAGGGTAAACAGACAGATATCACTGTTCACATTGGCATTCATGACATAGACAGGAAGCGGAAAGAGACCTTGCTAAGACAATTCAGGGAATTAGGTACAGCGCTAAAAAACAGGGCCTCTAGAGTAGTAATCTCAGGATTACTCCCATGCCACATGCTCGTGAGGCTTGGAACAGGGAGATAGTACAGTTGAACATGTGACTAAAGAGTTGAGTGAGAGCTTTAGATATATGGATCATTGGGATGTCTTTTGGGGAAAGTGGGACATGTACAAAAAAGGCACGTTGCATCTGATGTGGAAAAGCAAGCTAGTTATGGTGAGTGACTCCCTTACAGTCAGGGGCTCGGATGGAGAGCAATTTGTCTGTTGTGTCCAGGGGGGCTTTTTGATACAATATGTTAACAATCCAATCAGAGAGAGGGCCATACCACACTTGGTATTGGGGAATGAGCCAGGCCAAGTGATTGATGTTTCAGTGGGGGTGCATTTTGAGCTTAGTGGCCATAATTCCATAAGATTTAGGGTTGTCATGGATAAGGACAAGAGTGGCCCTTGGGTGAGGATGCTTAATTGGGCGAGGGCCAATCATATCTAAATAAGACAGGAACTGGGGAATGTGGATTGGGAGAGGCTATTTGAGGGCAAATCCACATCTAGCATGTGGGAAGCTTCTAAGGGCAGTTGATTGAAGTGCAGGACAAGCAAGTCCAACAAAAATGAAGTATAGAAAAGGCAGGATTCAGGAACCATGGATGACAAGGGAAATTGTAAACTTGGTCAGAAAGAAAAAGGAAGAATACAATAGGTCTCAGCATTTAAAACTGATGAAGAACTTGAGGAATATAGTGAAAGTACGAAGGAACTTAAACGCGAAATTAGGAGAGCTAAAAGGGGCATGAAATATCTCTAGCAAACAAGGTCAAGGAGAATCCCAAGGCTTTTCATGCATATATTAGGAGCAAGAGGGTAGCAAGAGAAAGTGTACGCTCCCTCAAAGACAATGTTAGGAAGTTATGTGTGGAATCATAGGAAGTAGGTGAGATTTTAATGAGTACTTTGTATTGGAATTCATCAAGGTGAAGGACATAATGGATGTTGAGGTCAAGGGTTGGCAATGAGGAGCGGTTGAATAAACAAAGATTGTTTTCAGTGGAACGATGGAGGTTGAGGGAAGACTTGGAAGAGATCTACAAAATTATGAGAAGCACAGACAGGGTGGATAGTCAGAGACATTTTCCCCAGGCAGAAGTGTCAATTACAAGGGGACACAGATTCAAGGTGAAAGGGGGAAAGTTTAAAGGAGATATGCGGGAGAAGTTTTTCATGCAAAGAGCAGTGGATTCCTGGAGCATGCCTGGAGGTGGTGGAAGCAGGTACATCAGCAACATTTAAGAGGTGGTACATGAATAGGGAGGGAATAGCGGGATTCAGACCAAGTAAGGGCAGAAGGTTTTTTTCCAGTTTAGTAAGGCATCATGATTGGCACAGGCTTGGAGGGCTGAAGGGCCTGTTCCTGAGCTGTACTTTTCCTTGCTGTTTGTTCTTTGTTCTCTTTGAGAAAAGAAAACAAACTATAAAAGACTCTTAAGATGTTCGATTTAATTATAAAAGCTGACTGTTAATCTTCTTTAGTAGACATAAAGGTTAACGATTGGAACAATTGTAATGATAAATAGCAGCATTTTTGTTAAAGGAAGAAGGATGTTATAGTGTATTATTCCAGTGTGGTTTAGCAACTATACAGTCATGCACATGTGTGCATAGGTGTCGGGAATGCCACATTACTCACTATATAGCCAGATAATTGAGCAGTAGTGTATCAGTCTGCAGCACCTAGTGTGATCTGAGGAAGATGTTCAATTAAACTCCAATATTTGTGTATAAAAGTGTGATTAATTTGAACTTCTGGAAACCACAAGACATAGTGATATTCCAGATTGTAACTGTACTGTGAGGGTCAGTGCAAGTGACAGAGTGAGTGTGTAAGGGTAAGTGCAAGTGATTGAGTGAGTGTGTGAGAGTCAGTGCGAGTGACAGAGTGAATATGTGAGGGTCAGTGTGAGTAACAGAATGAGTGTGTGAGGGTCAGTGTTAGTGATTGAGTGAGTGTATGAAGGTGAGTGTAAGTGACAGAGTTTGTGTGAGGATGAGTGTCAGTGACAGAGTTTGTGTGAGGATGAGTGTCAGTGACAGAGTCTGTGTGAGGATGAGTGTCAGTGACAGAGTCTGTGTGAGGATGAGTGCAAGTGGCAGAGTGAGTGTGTGAGGGTCAGTGTGAGTGCCTGTGTGAGTGTGTGAGGGTGAGTGCGAGTGGCAGAGTGAGAGTGTGAGGGTCGGTGTGAGTGACAGAGTGTGTGTAAGTGTGAGTGTGAATGTTAGAGTGAGAGTGACCTCAGTCAATCGCCGGTTATAGAGTGCACAACATCCCCCCAATCCCTGTACAGAGAATGCAGTGTTCTATCCTGCCTTCTCCCCCCGATCCCTATTACAGGGTGTGCAGTGTACACCCCCCCATCTTCCTCCCTCTAGAATCCCCTTTCAGGCCCCGCTCCTTCCCAGTAAGCCCCACCCCTCAGGCCCCATGCCCTTGGCAGAGCCCACTGCCAGGGTACCGGGCTGGAACAAAGAATCTGAGGGAGGCCAGATCAGGCTATGGAGTCGGATGGTCAGCCATGACCATATTAAATGGCGGAGCAGACTTGAAGGGCTGAATGGCCTACTCCTTTTTTTTGTATCTTTTTCATTTCATCTCATAGAATCCTGCAGTGCAGAAGGAGGCCATTCGGTCCTTTGAGTCTGCACTGACCACAATCCACTCAGGGCCTAATCCCAGGTATTTACTCTGTTAGTACCGCCCTGACATTATGGGGCAATTTAGCATGGCCAATCAAACTAATTCGCACATCTTTGGATTGTGGGAGGAAACTGCAGCATGCGGAAAAAATCCGTGCGGACACAGGGAAAACATGCAAACTCCACAAAGACAATCACCCGAGGTCTGAATTGAACCCACGTCCCTGGCGATGTGAGGCAGCAGTGTAAACCACTGTGCCACCGTGCTGCCCGTGTTACAATGCTTTTCCATGCTTCTATGCAATCACTGGCGGTGGACTGGCAACATAACTTGGAATTCAACTGGTTCCAAAATTTGGATTTTTAAACATAATGGAGAAAATAGAAAGCCAAATAAAACCCCAATCACTTGCATAATAACAAAAATTTGTTCATTTTATTTGTATGACTGCACAGTCTAACATAGTTTCAGTGATAATTTGTGGTAATAAAAAATTAATAAGCTTGACCAGCACCTTGTGGATGAAAGAAAAATTCTACAGTCTGTTTTACCCGTGTACTTGATTTGATTCAAATCTAAATGCTAAATCAATTTGACTGAGCTGAATTTCCTTGTCAATTTTTAAACACTGGGTCACACTCTCTCTAAGTTATTCTATCAATCTGGATTGCCAATGAATCTAACATGCAATTTGAAAAAAGTATCTGGAGCCTAAAACTATTCCTTCATCTTCAGTGTTTCCCAAACTGCACAAAAGTGATCATTTAGCAGTTAAAATGCCCATCTGTTACCTGTTACTCTTTTGCCCAGTAAAAGCATATCACATTCATAACCTTAAATTTGGACTTTGTGTTTTTATAGAAGTTTCTGGAACTATCTTTTATTTAAAATGGATACTTATGAACTGTTAAGATGGCCACCAAGGACTAAATGACCTTTGTAGCTTCAACACAGCTTCTGGCAAGTTCCTAATTGCATAATGTGGAGACTCAGAGATCTACACATACATAATAGCTCCCTCTAAAATAAAGTTTATTTATTAGTCACAAGTAAGGCTTACATTAACACTGCAATGAAGTTACTGTGAAATTCTGCAGGCTGGCTAACGAATTAAGCCCAATGCCTGCAGCAGCTAGAAATGGTCTAGCCCATATTTTCAATGACTAAGTGCATACGATTGGGCATAGAAACCTGCCCAAAGCTTACTCGGTAGACACTTAGAATTAATTTCCTAAAATTCCATCCATTAAATTTTACTTGAAGATCCAAAAAGACTTGACAGCCTGTTCAAGACTCTAAAAGAGACAGAAGCTCCAGCAAAAAGCTGTACCATCTTTGCCTCTAAGAAGCTGGAGGCTATTCATCTTAAAATAGTCTCCCAACTTGATTCCAAAAACTGCAGGTTCATTTGTAAAGACTGCAGGTCCATTTGTATGAAACCACAAATGCTTCACTTAATGACATGCTGGACATTGAATTCTGTAATAATCCTGATATCTAACTTTGACTATTTAAACCCATCTGAATACTTATTCACAAGTGGATAAAGGCTATTTACTTCATTTGGCCTACAGTAACGGTTCTTCTACCTCAAGCTCAACACATGGACAACAAACTATTCTTTTGGTTTGTAACTTGTAAGAGTGTATGACCTTCTCTAACTGTAATTTTCTTATGTGTGTGTGTGAGTGATTGATGTCATGTTTAGATTTTTGGATTCAATGTGTGAATAAATAACCTTCTTTATATGAACCTACAAAATCTTGCTGCTGTTAATTCTAAAATGACCATGCACTGTGTATACAAAGAACTACGCATACCTTCCTCTCCAAAGTCATGCTAATTATGGACAGTAAGGGAATGGATACAGGGATTTCAGTGCTCCCTTTGAAGTTACATTTGATAAAATCATGGAGTTGTATTTGATTTATTATTGTCACATGTATTAACATACAGTGAAAAGTATTGTTTCTTGTGCACTACACAGACAAAACATCCCGTTCATAAAAAAGGAAATGAGAGAGTGCAGAATTACTGTTACAATTATAGCTAGGGTGTAGAGAAAGATCAACTTAATGCAAGGTAAGTCCATTCAAAACTCTGACAACAGCAGGGAAGAAGCTGTTCTTGAGTCGATTAGTACGTGACCTCAGAATTTGTATCTTTTTCCCCGAAGGAAGGGGGTAGAAGAGGTAATGTCTCGGGTGCATGGTATCCTTAATTATGCTGGCTGCTTTGCTGAGGTAGTGGGAAATGTAGACAGAGTCAATGGATGGGAGGCTGGTTTGCATGATCGATTAGGTTACATTCATGACCTTTTGTAGTTCCCTGCGGTCTCGAGCAGAGCAGGAGCCATACCAAGCTGTGATATAACCAGAAAGAATGATTTCTATGGTGCATCTGTAAAAGTTGGTGAGAGTCATAGCTGACATGCCAAATTTCCTTAGTCTTCTGAGAGATTAGAGGCGTTGGTGGGCTTTCATTTGTAGTCAATATGGAGGACTCCCAGTGTTCCTCCCATGTGATGTTCTAATGCTGTGCCCCACCTTGAGGAGATTTATCTTGTGAGTGGGAAGGAACAATACCAGACATACTTTAAGCGGTATTAACAAAGCAAAGCTACCTGCATGTTAAACATTAAAAGAACTCAATCCAAAATGGTGTTGCTGCTTTGACCCACACATAGGGACAAGAGGTGATTGCTAGTGGAGAGATAAATGTATTGTAAACTCCAAGTTAGCATTCAACTGAGTATGACACCAAGGAGCTATACAAAACTGGGGCTACTGAGGATCAAAGGAAAATCCATCAGGAACACGGGGCAGGATTCCTGGCCTTGGTCACCCCGAAACCACTTCAGGTCAATGGACCTTTCCACGGTCCGCTCCTCAGCTGCTCCAATTTCCGCGGTGGGACGGTAAAATTCTGGTCATTTTGTCATATCTGATGCAAAAGAAAATGTTGCGGTTTCTGGTGACCAGTCAATACAGCCAAGTATATCACTACAGGAGTTACTCAGGGCAGTATCCTGGGTTCAACCATTCAGGAATGACCTTTTCTCCATTATAAGACCGGAATGGGATTGTTGGCTGACAATTCCACAATGAGCAGTCCCATTCACTGCTCCTTTGATAATGAAGCATGCCAGCTTCCAAGAGGATCTGGATAGAATTTACATCTGGGTGGACAAATGGCATGCAAATGTTTGTACCACATAAGTATCACGGAATGCCCCTCACTGAAATCGAGATCACCTCCCTCCTGAACCTTCAGGGCATCCCTTATCCTCTCCTGGGTAGCTGACAGCTCTCTAGGTCGGGACTTCCTTCTAAGTGCAGACTGTGTTGCCAATCAATGCTCATTTGAGCCTAAAACGGCAACAAGCCTGTTGGGAAACTTCAGGCCATGATAAGAAGTTTTATGTTGCTGTTTAAAGAGCCAATAAGAGTCCAATTATTTCTAGCAAAGGTAGGATGTCAGTGCAGACACATGCAACATTTTAAAGTCCTGATCAATTTTCCTTTATAATAATGATGTCGGTCATGTTTAAGGATTTTAAAACTAAGAGAATTCACGAAGGTTTAGAAATAAAGGCCTCAGGCAACAGGCTTCAGAAAATATGCATCTGATACAGATGAGCCAGGCTGAATATGAGCATTAGTCATCTTGTCAATTTAGTTCATTTCGCCAACAAATCTCCACATCAGTCATGGAGAAGACAACTCCATCCATGTGGATATGGCAAAGGAGTGTCTGCCGAGGCTGTGAAGCTGAGAGAATTGGTAGGCAATTTAGTTCACAGGCCTGCTGGCAACTCTCTGTTGAGGGAAGTATCAGGAACATTACCCTCTGCTTGTAGGTGTCAGAATTAACAGAGAAAAGGGATTAAGAAACACAGGAGAAAAAGGCTTTGCAGGAGTCTGAGGCACTTGGACCTTTGCCTGGGTTTGGGTGCTAAAAAATGGATAAGAGTATGCTGTTAGAAATGGCAGGAAAGAACACTAATACTGTAAACAGATCAGGTCACTGACAGTACAGCATATAGCAGAGGAACACGTTAATTATTTCTCTCCCCAAGTTTCGAAAAGAGAAGTGAGGTTGAATTAAATAAATAGAATTTGCTTCAGTTTTTGCTCTGTGCATTCATTCACTGTCTGTGAAATAATACAGATTAATTATTTGTCAATGGCTTCTTGTTGGGCGCTTGTGAAAAAAAATTGTAAGAGGGTGCTATTATATTTCTGCGTTAATTTTATAGTTCTACATTAAGAAGTATGCACATACTTATAAACTTAAGATATTCAGATCACTTACAGGAGTAAACAGTATATCTTTGTGGGAAAGTGTCTAAATTGAAATTGCACTAAATGTAGGTGTTCTTTGGGATATCCTTTTGAGGTGGAGAAAACTGGCTTGGAGCTATCCAAGTGAACATCTTTTCGATTGTTGGATTCTAAGACAATGAATACTTAAGGAGAATTAATTGTCACTTCACTCTGTGTGGAATTTCTTTGTTCAGTCCCCAGGCTTCCTGCTACTTACCATTCAATTCACCATCCTGCTCCCATGCTTACCTTTCTGTCCTGGGCCTGCTATGATGTTCCAGTGGAGTCCAAAGCAAACCAGAGGCACAATAACTTGGCTTCTGATAAGGCATTTTCCAGCCTTCTGGACTCAACATTGAGTTCAACAAATTCAAGCCATAAACTTTGTCCCCTATTTTGGATTCCTACCCCTCACCTCGCTGCCCCCCGCCCTCCACAGCCAACCACAAGTAGCAGTCTGTATCTTGTTCTCATGTTTTTGCTTTCAAATAGTGCTGACCCTTTATCTGCGGTTAACACATACTGTTATTTTGCTTTCAGACAGTGCTGACCTTTATGCTGTTATTAAGACCTTCTCCAGACCAAAGCTTTAGGCTGGAAGTTTCTGGCCCTCACTGCCGGTGGAATTTCCAGTCTTGCTGTGGCACATTCCCTGGTAGTGGAATGTGTGGGGCACATAAACGCCCATAGACATTGCCAGAAAATTCACCACGGGGAACTAGAAAATCCCACCCTTAGTCTTTAATGCTACTACATTCATTTTATTTTTCTTGTGCCCTATGAATCTTTTGTCATTTAATGTCTCACCCCCCCTGACCTCTCTCTGATCTTCTGATTTACTCCACCAACCCCTTCAAATCCCTTTTTTGCAATAGTATAATGACAATCACGTCGCTGGCTCTCCCCACTTCTGAAGAAGATTGGACTCAAAAAGTTAGCTTTGTTTCTCTTTCTCCACAGCTGCTGCCAGAACTATTTGGGCGGAGGGGGGAATGTTCTGACCTCCCTGCAGCATGTTTCTTCATGGTGGGAGATGGCATGCCATTCGCTGGTGGTGGAATCTTCTGGTCCCACAAAGTTTCCCATTGACTACACTGCATCGGGAAACCCACAGCGGGAGTGCACTGTTGGCAGGATCAGAAGATTCAGCCAGCATGAAGAGCCAGAGAATTCCAGCCATTGTGTTTTGCTGCATTTTTGCTTTTATTTCGTGTTCAAGGAGGCTCTGATTTAGCAGGGAATTAGTATCAGAGTTCAGTCATCTGAACTTCAGAGAACATGAAGCCATTCTCCCAAGCTTTTCCAATGCCAGCTAAAGTAATAACGGTTCTCAACTTTTCAGAGATTTACAGTAGGGCACTGTGAAATTGCCTTCATCACCCAGTCAGTATCACATAGATATATCCTCAAGGTCTTTAATACCCTGTGTGACAGGTTAAAAAAAACTATTCGTTTTCAAAGATCCGGGAAAGCACTAAACACAAGTCCTTCATTTTTGCCGTCCCATGGATTTACAGAGCATGACTGGTACTATAGATGTGGCTTTGAGACTTTCAAAACGTTGAAATGCCCGTCCATAAATTGTGATGGTTTTACTCAAAGTGCAAATAATGTCAACATAAAAATAATCCCGGTGGATCTCAGCTTGAAATGATGCTGATATTCTTTGCCAGTCTAACATTGCTTCAGGGAATGTAAGAATCCAAAGATTGGTTGATATGGGGCCATGGCTGGTCCTTTAGCTTAAGATTGCTCTATAACTATTATCTAGTTCCACAATGCAGATACTGTATTCATTAATCTATCCAGGGAATGTCATCAGTATATTGACACTGAGCTATTGCGTGGAGGGTGTGGAAAGTCTGCAGAGAGATCTGGATAGGCTAAGCGAGTACAAAGAACAAAGAACAAAGAACAACCCAGCACGGGAAACAGGCCCTTCGGCCCAACGAGCCCGCGCCGCCGCATCGCCCTATACCTATTCTACCCTGCATGTCTACGAATGGGACCCTACTCAGTCAGATTCAGGGAAGAAATAGTGTCAATTTGGTGGAAACCAATTAGCCTAAGAGCACATCTTTGGGGTGTGGGAGGAAACCGGAGCGCCCGGAGGAAACCCACGCAACCACAGGGAGAATGCGCAAACTCCCACAGACACAGGCCCAAATCCATGTATCTGCACAGCTAGCAGTGCTAGTCACTGAGCTGTTGTGGAGCCCGTCTATCGGTCCAGGATCAAGCACACACACCGACATGAAGTACTAGGCCACTCCTGGACTTCCAAGAGCAGCCCACGCACAACCTGCCGTGTGCATGCCCCTCGCTTGACACGAGGTGGACCTCCACCTGTGGAATAAAGACAAAACATATTAGTTATACAGCCTGCCCTTCCGGTGTCTCCCGAGGTTTAACCCTATTTAATAGCCCCTACCATATCCCTCCATTCCCGTTTCACTCATATGCCTATCTAACTGCATCTTAAACGAGTCCAACGTGCCTGCCTCCACCACCCTACTCGGTAGCGCATTCCAGACCCCCACAACTCTCTGTGTAAAGAACCTTCCTCTTACCTCCAAATTATACCTCCCCCCCCTCACCCTTAATTGATGACCTCTTGTGTTCGTACCCAGTCTAGGGAGCAGTCTCTCACTATTAACTCTATCTATTCCCTTCAGTATCTTATATACCTCTATCATGTCCCCTCTCAATCTCCTTCTTTCCAAGGAGAATAGCCCCAGTCTCTTCAGTCTCTCCTCGTAACCCAGTCCCCCCATGCCAGGCAACATCCTGGTAAACCTCCTCTGCACCCTTTCCAGAGACTCCACGTCCTTCCGGTAATAAGGTGACCAGAACTGGACGCAGTACTCCAAATGCGGTCTAACCAACGTTCTGTATAACTGAAGCATTAGACGGCAGCTTTTATACTCTAAGCCCCTTCCTATAAAGGCTAACATCCCATAAGCCTTCCTAACAACGTTCTCCACTTGTGACACAACCTTCATGGATTTGTGGACCTGCACTCCCAGGTCTCTCTGTACATCTATACTCCTAATCGGCCTACCTTTTATCACATAACTCCTCTCTGCATTATTCCTTCCAAAATGCATCACCTCACATTTGTCAGGATTAAATGCCATCTGCCACCTATCTGCCCACTGCACCAACCTATCTATATCCTGTTGTATCACCTGACAATCCAGTTCTGTACCCGCCAACCCTGCCATCTTGGTGTCATCAGCAAACTTGCTGATCACACCACCTACTCCCTCTTCTAAGTCATTTATGTAGACTACAAAGAGGAGAGGTCCCAGTACCGAGCCCTGCGGCACACCACTGGTCACTGGCCTCCAGCCCGACAAGGTACCCTCCACAACTACCCTCTGTCTCCTATTTCCCAACCAGTTCTCAATCCACCTAACTACCTGGCCTCGTATCCCATGCGCCTTAACCTTTTCTACCAGCCTACCGTGAGGGACTTTGTCAAACGCCTTACTGAAATCCATGTAGATGACATCAACGGCTCTCCCATCGTCAACCGTTTTTGTCACCTCCTCAAAGAATTCCACCAGATTCGTAAGGCAAGACCTCCCTCTAACAAAGCCATGTTGCGTATCCCTAATCAGATCGCAACGCTCCAAATGCTCATACATCCTACCCCTAAGTATTTTTTCCATTAACTTCCCTACCACCGACGTCAAACTCACTGGCCTATAATTCCCAGGGTTATCCCTACTACCTTTTTTGAACAACGGGACCACATTTGCTACCCTCCAGTCTTCTGGGACCTCACCTGTGTCCAAAGAAGAGACAAAGATGTGCGCCAGAGGCCCAGCAATTTCATCTTTCGCCTCCCTAAGCAGCCTGGGATAAATACCATCAGGCCCCGGAGCTTTATCCGTCCTTACGCTACCTAAAAGCCCTAGCACTTCCTCTCTCGTAATAACTATATCCTGCAACTGAACCTCCGCTCCCTCCAAGAGACCGCACGATTCCGAACCCCTCTCCTTCGTGAATACCGACGCAAAGTATTCATTCAGGAGCTCCCCCATTCCCTCCGACTCAATACACAACTCTCCACTCTTGTCCCTAAGAGGACCAATTTTCCCTCTAACTACTCTCTTGCCTCTAATATAGGAATAAAATGCCTTAGGATTATCCTTAATCCTACCGGCCAAAGCCATCTCATGCCCTCTCTTCGCCCTTCTAATTCCCCTTTTTAGCTCCCTCCTACTCTCTCTATATTCCTCCAGCGCACACTCCATACCCATTTGTTTTGACCTATCATACGCCTCCCTCTTCTTCCTAACCAAGTCTTCAATATCCCCCGTAATCCACGGCTCTCTAATCCTACCTTTCCCATCCTTTCGCTTAACCGGAACAAACCTCCCCTGCAACCATTTCATTTTGTCCCTAAAAGCCTCCCACTTGCCAACCGTGGACTTGCCAGCTAACAGTCCCTCCCAGTCAGTTTGCTGCAGCTCCCTCCTAATCCTGCCATAGCTCGCCTTTCCCCAGTTCAGCACACTCCCGCTTGGACGGCACTCGTCCCTTTCCATTTTTATCCTAAAGTAGACGGACTTGTGGTCACTGTTCGCCACATGTTCGCCTACCTCTACCTCACCCACCTGCCCTGGCTCGTTTCCCAACACTAAATCCAGTATAGCCCCTCCCCTAGTCGGGCAAGTTACATACTGTTCTAGCGACCCTTCCATAACACATTTCACAAACTCCTCTCCCTCCGTACCCCCAGCTCTAGGCCCCCTCCAATTCACTCCGGGAAAATTAAAATCACCCACTACAACCACTCTATTCTTTCTGCACCTGTCCAAAATGCCCCTGCAAATTCCCTCCTCCACTGACTTTGGGCTGTTGGGTGGCCTATAGTACACCCCTAGCAGTGTGATCTCTCCCTTTTTATTCCTCAACTCCACCCACAGCGACTCAATCCCTATCTCTTCCATATCGCCCTCCCTCTGCACTACTGTGATGTTTTCCTTGACTAACAGTGCCACCCCTCCACCTCTCTTCAACCCTCCTCTGTCACACCTAAAACACCTGTACCCAGGAACATTCAGCTGCCAGTCCTGCCCTTCCCGTAACCACGTCTCCGTTACAGCCACCACATCCAACTGCCTCACAAACATCAAGGCCCTAAGCTCATCCGTTTTCCCTGCCACACTCCTAGCATTGAAACAGACACAGTTCAACCCACAAATGTCCCTCGGAACCACCTTCTCCCTTATAATTTTCCTTTCACCCGTCTCTCTCCCAGCCACCTCCCCACCCCCCCTCCCTATTAGTTTAAATCATTTCTGAACACCCCAGCTAACCTCCCTGCTAAGACACTAGTCCCCCTCCCGTTCAAATCCTCCCCTTAAGTAGGCGAGGACCTGGCAGATGGAGTATTATGTTAGCAAGTGTGAGGTTATCCACTTTGGCAAAAATAATAGTAGGAGGGATTATTATTTAAAAGGTGAAAAGCTGCAGCATGCTACGGTGCAGAGGGACCTGGGGGTCCTTGTGCATGAGTCACAAAAACCCAGTCTGCAGGTGCAACAGGTGATCAAGAAGGCGAATGGGATGCTGGCCTTTATAGCGAAGGGGATAGAATATAAAAGGAGGGAGGTCTTGCTGCAACTGTACAGGGCACTGGTGAGGCCGCAGCTGGAGTACTGCGTGCAGTTTTGGTCGCCGCACTTGTGCAAGGATATTTTGGCCTTGGAGGGAGTGCATAGGAGGTTCACTAGGCTGATACCGGAGATGAGAGGGTTGGCCTATGAATAGAGACTAAATAGACTGGGACTGTACTCATTGGAGTTTAGAAGGATGAGGGGAGATCTTATAGAGACATGTAAGATAATGAAGGGGATGAATAGGGTAGGGCTAGAGAGATTCTTCCTGCTTAGAAAGGATAGCAGGACTAGAGGACACAGCCTCAAGATAAGGGGAGGAGGGGGCAGTTTAGATCGGAGTTGAGGAGGAACTTCTTCACTCAAAGGGTGGTGAATCTCTGGAATTCTCTGCCCATTGAAGTGGTGGAAGCTACCCGGCTAAATATATTTAAGTCACGGGTAGATAGGTTTCTGATAGATAAGGGAATTAAGGGTTATGGGGAGAAAGCGGGAAAGTGGAACTGATCCACTTCAGATCAGCCATGATCTTATTGAATAGCGGGGCAGGCTTGAAGGGCTCGATGGCCTACTCCTGCTCCTATTTCTTAGGTTCTTATGAGCTTCTGTAGTCTGGATAGTTTGGGGACATCCTGTAGTCATCACTCCTAAAGGTCTCCAGGATCACTGTGGCCTATTGTGCTTTTTCAGAACTAACCTATTGACAGTTGTATCTATCTGAGGTGATAGGGCTGGACTGAACAGAGGAGAAAGCAGGATGAACCATCAAATTTGGAGCATAAGGGGACAGGAAGAGCAGAAGACAGTGAAGCTCATGCTGGGAAAACCATTTGAAGAAGTATCATTGAGATATTGTTGTGACCATTTCCACCATTGCGATACAACTTTTCTATCTCTCTCTCCTAGGTGCCTTCTACAATAAAAACACCTATGAGAGGCCAAGCCATTATCCATTACAGATTTCCCTGTTTAAACAGATTTCAGAAACTTGATTTTTGGATCTATTCAAATGTTCTGCACAAAACATCTCTGGCATCCAAAGCACTTATTTCACGCAATTCTAACATTCCATTATTATTATAAAATCTTCCACTATGGTATTTTCTCTTTCTGACAGTAGGTGGTTTTGAGCTTAATGAACCTTCTGTTGTTTCACTAAAATGGGTTCCTGAACCAGGGCAAGGTCAGAGGATAATTGCTGTACATCATTGAATCAAAGTGGAGGATTTCCAGTGTGTTGATCTTGGGAAAACTGTGGGACCTGTAGCAGATCAGGAAGTCAGCTGCTTCTGCCATGGCCTCTAGCATCCTCTCTCCGGTTTTCCTGACAAATCAGCAGGTGGGATAGCAGGCCAAATCTGAGAAAGGATTTCTAATGAAAGTGACCCAACCGAAAGGCTGGTGAGAGTGGATTCCTGAGGCTGCTGAAAACACAGACATGGAGAGGAGATTCTGGAGGAAATGCCCCCAACCCTCACCACCACCATTAGACTCTCCTGGAGCTCCTGCTGCAGCATCAGAGGGTCCACATTGAGGTGATCTTTCCCAAGGATGGGAAGAAAAAGCCAGCTTGTCAAACCAAGCAGGCATGCATAGTACTTGCTGAGGAATTAAGCAGCAAAAGTGTGATTCCTCCAACATGCAGATACTGCACCAAGAGGATCCAGATAAGTGGCATTTTCAGGTGCAAGGCTCCACATTCTGACTTCCCCAGCATTCTCCTGTACAGTTCTCCTCAAACCACACCTTCCAATTCCATCCAGTTCTCTCTCTGTGGGCACCTCGCATCCCTACCTGATTGAACAAAATTCTCAATCCCCCTCATCCTATTGCCCTCTTCCGCTGTTGTCTAAGATCTAAGTTACTCTTCTTAAATGTTCTTCATTCCTCTTCTCCAAAAAAAATCATAACTCTTTACTCTCTCACATTGCAGAAGAAAATGCAAAAACTTGGAGATACACAGGGAGCCGGGTGGGCTGGGGTGAGGGAGGAGTGAGGGCAGTTGTTGATGTGGCTCTCCCTTGGCAGGCATCTTGATGGCCACTAGCATCCAACTGGGAAGGAGGCACAATGTCAGCGATGGTCAGTTGTGAATCCTGAGCCACCTGAAACATCGGTGGCCAGACATGTCGAGAGAGTTGATCATATGCTCGTGGACCATGTGTGGGCATCTCACGTCTTTGAAGATAGCTTTCTCTGTCAATCCCCTCTGCCCTGCAGAGCAGCATGTGTCTGAGGAGAAGGCAGCCAGCGCTTGTGTTGTGGAATTCAAAATACAACAGGTCAGCCATGATCTTATTGAATGGCAGAGCAGGCTAGAGGGACCAAATGGCCTGCTTCAGCTCTTATTTTGCATGCTTGCATGTTCTTGCTGCTGCTGATGTTACTGGTGTTGATATTGCTGTTCCTCTTGTTCCTCAGTAAGAAGTCTCACAACACCAGGTTAAAGTCCAACAGGTTTATTTGGTAGTGAACGCCACCAGCTTTCAGAGCGCTGCTCCTTCATCATCTCCACATCATGACTACCTCTTGTTCCTCAGCAGAGGTGCAAGGCAGTGCTTCACAAGTCACTCTCACACCATGGTGAAGGTTGCAGCAGGGAAGTACAGCTCAAGATAAGTGAAGGACAAGACAGATAAAATGAAATGATTGCCACATGTCACCCAACCAAAGAGCTGTGACCAGCAGCTTATCATGCCTCAGCCTCTTCAGGTTCACTAATCATAGCACTCCCCGCTATGCACTCACCTCATTGACCCTGGTAAGTTGTTGGCAGCTGGGGAAATAAGTGTGCTGGCTGCTACATCCAAACATCTTGTATGAAGCAGCAGTTAATGACATATTTCTATGACAATTATGTACCGAACATCCTTCCAAAAGAGGTCCCCATTTACCTGAAAACCTGCCAAGGTGAAAGCCACAAGTGGGTACATGACAATTTTATACAATCTGTTTCTATGTATACACCTGTCTCCCCTACCCTCTAAGATTTACCCCAAAGTTGTTCTTGATCTCTATGAGCTTGGGAACCTCCAGGCTGTAAAACTCCTACTTTGTGAATGGCCTGAACTGAACCTTTTAACTCTTGGTTCAACTGCGAGAAAGGGATGGGGCTGCAAGTGTGGAGACAAATAGCTGTGGAATTGAGCCTTCTGGAGAGAGAATGCCATCACAGACTGTTTTGACATTTTTTATCTCCCAGTCTCTTATCACTTTGCTTGGTGGTCTAAGCTTTCATAGAGCCCGTGACAGGATTGATGGATCATGTATTCTATGAGCAACCTTTTTCCCGAGCCTGCCCATGGAGATTGTCAAAGGGCAGCCAAGTCCCCATATTTCAACAGCCTGAGCTATGATAAGAAAATTAAAGACTGTTTACAAAGTCCCCTCTATGATGTACTGTGACCCAGCTGATGAATGTGGAACTGCTACTTATGCAAAGAATATCATGGACTCCTCCTGTACCTTTGTCTCCATGTTGAGACATTTTCTAAGCACATCACACAGCGATGGCAACAAACTGTCACAATTTGAAAGCATTCTTTTTTAATTCAGGGCCATTGAATCATAGAATCCTACAGAAAGAGGATATTCTGCCCATCCAGTCTGTACCAAACACAATCCCACATAGGCCCTATCCCTGTAACTCCATGCATTTATCCAGCTAGTCCTCCTGGCGCTAAGGAGCAATTTCGCATGGCCAACCCACCTACCCTGCAGATTTTTGGATTGTGGGAGGAAATCGGAGCACACGAAGGAAACCGATGCAAACACAACAGAATGTGTAAGCTCCATACAGACAATGACCTAAGCTGGGAAGCAAACCCAAGCTGTGAGGCAGCTAACCACTGTGCACCTTTTCACTCCATTGGGCTGGGTTCGCTACTTCTGAAACTGATGACAAGCTTCCCATTCTTCTATCCCCTGTCCTTTCTGTTAGTGCTGTCCCATACTTAGTGATGCCATCTCAGTGGATTCTCTGTGCTTCGTACCTGAGTGATGAAATTGGATGAGAACATATGACAAATTTTGTGATGGCATATAGATGAGGCGCTTTTTGGAGATTCCATAGGTCGTACGCCCTCTGGTTCCTGTGTCAGTTCCATATGGTTAAGTAATTGTGTACTCACGTGGCTCAAATTTCCCATCCCGCCTGCCACAGGAATCGCAGGGGGGACCATGCAAAGGGCTGTTGACCTCAGGCATGATTTTCCGGTTTTGGGGCGAGCATGGCTAGAAAATCATGGTATCATCATTAGTGTCATCATCACGGGAAGGTTGCATTTGGAACCACATTGAGCAGGATGGAGAGGGAGGAATGGAGTAGAGTAATGAATCAGCATTGCCCAGCGGCTTCACAATTTCCTATCACCTCGCTGAAATAGTGGCTCTGGATTTTAGTGCTGAAGGTTTCATTGGTCTAAATAAATGGCTATTCTTGGTTCTGACAATGTTATAGTTTATTCTATTAGTGTACAAGTAGGCTAACATTAACACTGCAATGAAGTTACTTTGAAAGTCTCCTTGTTGCCACACTCTGGCACCTGTTCGGGTTCACTGAGGGAGAGTTTAGCATGGTCAATGGACCTAACCAGCAGATCTGTTCAGCATGCCCTCCAACTGATTTGGTTGGTTAACAATTCCCATTTCCAGTCGGGGAGTCAGTTAGTTTGATTATATCTGCAAATTCAAGATCAAGTTAACTAAGCGGCTAGAGAATAATTTGAAATGTGAGAAGCATTGTAAGATAACATGGGACTAATTAATAAGGTTCCATTTGAAAGAGCACAGGACTGTCATGAGGAAGACTTCATTAATCCCAGACCACAAGGGAATCTTTTTCCAACACTTTGCATCCTGGTAATAATTATTGCCGGTTTGAAAAATTTAATTGTGAAAAATGGCCACTTTGATGGAGCATGATTTAGTGCTAAAGTTGAGTGAAGCTGTGGAACCACACATCGGTATTATTCATTCTGTTCAACTGAAAGATAAACAGCACTTTTTACATGGAGAACAAATCCTTAGAGCATCAAATTGGAGGGAAAAGAGAACAAGAGAGTTTGGGACAGTCAAATTATGATTGGTTTCAATGCAGAGTTTTCAAAGCAGGATGGTTGGTGGAAGGGCAGTGAGAGTTTAGAAAAGAATGCTACAGGACAAAGACATAATGGTTAAAAACAAAAACTGCCAATAGCGGAGTAGAAGGCAAGACATAAAGCAATTCTGCAGGAATGGCTAGATGTTTCCCCGGGTGCAGTGACAGCCAAAGGGTAGAGTAGGGTCATAGGAGGATTCAAACATGAAGATGAGGATTTAGTAGATGTTTGAAAATGCAAAGCTTTTTGCAAGGAAGGACACAAGCTGAAGTATTCCAGAAACGTTAAAACTTATAGAACGTAGTGAGCCTAGGAAATAGAAATTCAAGTATTTGAACTTTGAAGTGGCACATACATTAATCATGTCTTTGAGATACTGTTAAAAAATATTTAAAATGTTTACCATGTTGTGGGTGATGCAGATATTCAGATCAAATCAATGTCCTGTTATTGCTATTGTGAGTCTTATGGTAACCATGGGTCTGGAAATACAGATAATATTAAAGAAAATGTTGCTGGTAAACTACCTTTTATTGAACATTAAGCAAACTATTTATAATATGGACTCAGCACGATCAAGGCTCTTCCTAGACGATCACTTTCCATGCTCATGTGATCTTATGTCCCTGATGATGTAGACTATATATTCACAAATGTAACATTAAATCTCTATACAACATCTCCCAAGTCTCTGACTCTAATAAATACTATTTACATTATTCTATACATTCCCCACAATGTCTTTGTTTCATCTTTGGTTCACAGATATAAGCATTATGATGGTTTCTCTTTGTTACAGTGTAAATGTAAGCTTACTTGTGACTAATAAATAAACTTTGTCTTTAACTCCCAACCTTGTTGTAATTGCTCTCAGGGGTTGCTTAGGATACAAGTTCTGTCTGTTCTCTCTCATACTCCATAGATTAGCAGATAAATCTCCAGAGAATACTGGTTCTCTCTTCAGGTTTTCCTCCTGATCATATGGATAATTAGTCCATTCAATTGGTTGTCTTCTTCTCATTGATATGCATGCATTTCTATTTCTTGCTATCCCATTCTAAGCCTCTGTAAGATTTGATCTTAGACTTTGTGTCCTATGTCACTATTTTGATTCTTAGTGCTGGGCAGACTTGAAACTGGGAGTGGTTCAGATCTGACTTTTAGACCTGTTCTCAGGTGCCCCCATACACTTGCAAAAATACCAGAGATTCCTGATTGCATTGTCAAAGCCTTTGGCCGGGCTTAAAGTGCCTGAAACACTAGAACTCCAATCGGCACCTCCAATTGAGTATACACAGACAAAAAATAATAGAATGCTGCTTCTCTGCCACTTATCTCCCATCCTGGATCTCCCTCTGGCTCCCACAGATATTGTCCCCCCACCCTCCCCAACATTTCTGACTCCCTTATCCCCCCCACCTCCACCATCCAGATCGATTGCGGGCCTCCCCTTTCCCCCTCACTGATCTCAGGCAGAGTGGCAGCAGATCCAATCCTTTCCCCCGACTGATCTCAGGCAAAGTGGCAGAGGACCCCTTTTCCCCTTGTCCCCCCTCACCAATGTTGAGCAGAGAGCCATCGGACACTAGGCACCTACCTCCTCACTAACTGGAGTGCCCGAATCGAACCTTTGTGGAGCATGTCTGTTTCACGCCAATTCTGGATGGGCGAACAATAAAGGGGGAAGTGCTGGTAAAGTTGGACACGCAGCCCATTAAGTCAATTTAACTGCATGCAAATGCACTTAAATGGCTGCTGCGCCTGTTTTGGGCGTGGTCCCCATCACGGCCATTTTCGAGCCTTGGTAAAGGGGGAACTGGCGCGGAGGCAGGAGTGGATTGTGCTACTTGCCTCATGCCCAACTTGACCAAATTTTCGTACCCGAAAACAGGAGGAACGTAATGGTAAAATTGGACCCTGTGTTTCCTTTCCAGTCAGAAGGTGGATTCCACATCCAAATATAGTTGCCAGAAGCAACAGTTTGCATTCAACTCTATAAAAATGGTGCTCTGTGCTAGTTGTGCCAGATTTTCATCCACAGATGCCATTGAATGAATCTCGCTTTCCACTGTTTTGTTTAACTCTGTGAGGTCAGATACATAGTGAGGTACTTGGCTTTGGTACAGGAGCCATGTCTGAGCACCAGTTTGTGGGTTTGGTGACAGGTGAAGTGACTCCTTGATTCACCATTGATGCAATATCTTCTTTTGTATTTTGTAAAAGTGACATAAAACCTTCCTTGGGGCGAACAAACATTTTGGTTCCCTAAACCTTTGAATAGTTTGGAGAATTTTGTCCTGAATTCTGTTGGTTTATTTTAAGCTTCCTAGTTCAACTTTGCAAGTGAGTTGCAAATCTGTACAAACTTTCAAATTTAACAGTGAACATTCTTGATTGTGGATCACCTACAAAGTTTCTGTGATTTTTCTTTCTTTATGCTGTAGTTACACAGTAACTGTCCTTGTCTTTCAGCTGAATGCCTCCTGGACTGTGGAGTCTCAGGGTTGATGGCTACAGTACCTCTGTGCCAGAAATAATTGGAACTCCTGCTCCAGTGTCTAATTTAAAGTTCGTTTTATGTCTGGTGACTGTAATGTCTCCACTTCAAAAGGTCCCATTTGATCCTGTAATCTCTCCCAAGAATGATACCTCTGGTCCTTTCCTTTCATCAACTTCTTGAATGTATTCAACACTTTGAATGGTACTTAATAGATTGGCTTTTTGTTGACAGGGTAGATTCAAAAAGAACGTTCCCAATGGTGAGGGATTCCAGAATTGGGGTGTCATAGTTTGACGATAAGGGGTAAACCTTTCAGAACTGAGGTGAGGAGAAATTTCTTCATCCAGAGGGTGCTGAACGTATAGAACTCACGACCATAGAATGTAGTTGAGGTCAAAACATTGTCTGATTTCAAGAAGAAATTAGATATAGCTCTAGGGGCTAAAGGATTCAAGGGATATGAGGGGAAGGGGGGATCGGGATATTGAATTTGATGATCAGCCATGATCAAAATGAATGGTGGAACAGCTTCAAAGGGCTGAAGGCCTACCCGTGCTTCTAGTTTCTATGTTTCTTTGTTAATCCAAAATTAATTTGTCTTTCAGCGTTTCATATTCACAATGTACAGCTGATCGATAAAGTTCATTAATAAAGCAATCTATGCTTTATTAATGTTGGCTCAATCTCCTTTAATTGTTTTGTGAAGAGATGTTTGCTGTGGCCTCTCTTCTTGCAGGAATGGCAAAGCCATTTCCGGGGAGACATTCTTTGTGCCATTGTAATCTTTACCCACCACAACAAGAACACTGAATAGTGGTGGCCACTATGCCCTCGTCTCATTTTCTACGCTTGCTGTTAGGATTGTATCAATTGCTTTTCCCTCGAGCTTTCTTTTTCATCTTGGATAAAGATATTGTTTCATTTTCTCTCTTCTTCCTGCCTTGTTATCTGCATGTCCTCCAATAAAGGTAAATCTTCCCCTGACTGCAAAAAATGGAAGCGTGTTTCTTCTCAGGTTCCCACAACAATGCAAGAGCACGCAAGTACAGCAGGTAAAGAAGGCAAATGGTATGTTGATCTTCATAGTCAGAGAATTTGAGTATAGGAATAGGGATGTGTTGCTGCAATTGTGTAGGGCACTGATGCAGCCACACTTCGAGTATTGTATGCAGTTTTGATGTCCTTATCTGAAGAAGGATGTCCTGGCTATAGAGAGAGTACAGCAAAGGTTTACCAGGCTGATTCCTGGGTTGGCAGGTCTAAAGTTTAAAGTTTTTATTTATTAGTCATAAGTAAGGCTTACATTAACACTGCAATGAAGTTACTGTGAAATTCCCCTAGTTGCCACAGTCAGGTGCCTGTTCAGGTCAACGCACCTAACCAGCACATCTTTCAGAATGCAGGTGCAAACCACAGCACCTGGAGGAAACCCGTGCAGATACAGGGAGAATGTGTAAACTCCACACAGATATTGATCCAAGCCAGGAATCGAACCCAGGTTCCTGGCGCTGTGAAGCAGCAGTGCTAACAACTGTGTTACGGTGTTGCCTCCATATGAGGGTCTGTCACATGAGGAGAGATCAAATCAGTTAAGATTATATTCACTGGAGTTTAGAAGAGTGAAAGGGGATCTCATAGAAACTTATAAAATTCTAACCGGGTTAGACAGGGTAGATTCAAAAAGAATGTTCCCAATGATGAGGGATTCCAGAATTAGGGGGTCATAATTTGAAGATAAGGGGTAAACCTTTCAGAACTGAGGTGAGGAGAAATTTCTTCATTCAGAGAGTGCTGAATGTATGGAATTCACTACCACAGAATGTAGTTGAGGCCAAAAGCTTGTCTGATTACAAGAAGAAATTAGATACAGCTCCAGGGGCTAAAGGGATCAAGGGATATGGGGGGAAGGGGGATCAGGATATTGAATTTGATGATCAGCGATGATCAAGATGAGTGGTGGAACAGGTTCAAAGGGCCGGAGGCCTACCCCTGCTTCTAGTTTCTATGTTTCTTTGTTAATCCCAAATTAATTTGTCTTTCAGCGTTCCATACTCACAATGTTCAGCTGATTGATAAAGCTCATTAATAAAGCAATCTATGCTCCCTCCCAATCTTTCAGTGCGCCTATTAAATTTTGCTCTCCCTGTTATGGTATTTTTCCAAAGATTGAAATAGGTATCAAAGGCTCTAATAACTGTATTATACATTGCCGCAGCTTTGATAATACCCTGTCTTACCATTACTTCACCTGCACTACTGCCAATGGCACTGAGTAGGGCACTGACCTGCTCCTTGCACGTCTTCTCTGCTAGTCCCAATGCTATTCTATACCTAGCAAACCTGTAAGGCCAGTTTTGCCATTTCTCACCTCACCCAGGCCTTCCACATAGTTGGAGCACCCTGGTAAAGGTAGGATTTTTTTCATGTCCTCCTTCTCCTGTTGCCTTCTCTGGAATTTAGTTGAAGAATTCCTGCACTGTCCTTGTATTGCAATCATTTCTCTGGCTGTGAGACACACAAATGGGAGAACGATTTCTCAGAAAAGCTCTTCCAGTGGGTAAGCTTTTCACTTGTTGTTCCTTTCGCTGCATTTGCCTGCTGTCACAATTTGTCATCATTGTTGTGGGTCTGGACTTACAAATAATGTTGGAGGCAATGCTGTTGGCAAACCCTACCCTTCATTAAACATTAGGCTAATGATTCACAATACAGGCTCTGCACGAGGCTCTGCGTAGAATTATCCCACACCAAGCTCTGCTGTCATGTGATCTTACATCATAGGTTATGAAGGCTATGTAGTTATATTCTTAATATTAACCCTTTATACTACAGTTATACCCACCCTGAATTTAACCTGCATACAGGTTAAAGCCTCCGTGAATCCAGGATGAATCTTCCATGACTACCTGAATCAGAGCTCTCAAACTAATATCAAATGACATAGCAAACAGGACAATTAAAATAGGTATAAAGATGGGCAAAACACAATTTTTCTGTGTTTGTTTTTAACTAGCTTTATGTGGGTTCCATTGACTTTTCGTGACATGACTTATGAGGCTTTTGCTTGTGACCTTCAGTAACATTGACTTGATTCAGTCTGCTGAAAATTACAATAATTGTGTGTTTTATTTTGTTATTAATAGCCAAAAGCACATAGCTGGGTTCGATACATTGAGCTCAATGCCAGCTTCAATCCCCTATCTGGTCAAATAAAATCCCACAGGGATTGTGCCAACTCCGTAGACAGCCTATCTCAGTTACATGGCACATCTGATCACTAACCCATAAAATCACATTGCATGTTACTACTGCTTCAATTCTCTGGAGTAATGGTTGACATTTCATTGTCCATTGGTGTACACCACCACGTACACAAATGGAAGAAAGGTTTCTCAGAATTTCTGTTTTAAGTTGACATTCATGTTTGAACCACTAGAGATCACTGTAACCCAAAGGAAAAAGTGGAAATGCATCTTCTCACAGTTCACAAATTCAAAACACAAAATATGTAAAAGACTCTTAACATATTGCCACATGATGATGAACTTGTTTTAAAACTAACCGAGGAAGCTCCCCATCGTTCACTATTTCAAGCCAGATTGGAGAGACATGTGTCAAGAAAGTGACTCCAATTTCAGAAAAACCTTTGATCTTTGTTGGAGCTAAGGGCATTGAATAAATGAAAACTAATGTGTCCTATCTGGAAAAGTCAGAAATATTGGCTGGATTTTATGGGGGCATCTGTTTGCAACCCCTCTCCACTGCGCCCCCCCCATCAGAAGTATTGGCCAACAGTCGACTGACCTAAAGGAAGTCTGCCCTAAACCCATAATGCACAGCTAGCAGGCTAAACAGTGGGACTTCGTCTCTCAGTGGGAGGACATCCCAGAACTTCTGGACAGTATGGTTGTCATGAAGCTCTAAAAGTCCCAGGCAGAGCTCTGGGTTTCAGAGCTCAAGCAGCAGCTAGAATCAAAGTGGCAAACCTGTGAAGCTGAGAGCTATGTGGATAACACATTCAGAAAATTGGTGACACCACAGGCTAAGAGCATGAAGACAGAAAGACAATGGATACAGAAATGCATTCAATGTGGGTCATACGGTAGAAATGGGTGACTTCAATTCACACATCAACTGCGTTAACCAAATCAGCACTAATGCACTGGAGGAAGAATTTTAGATGTATCTACAAGATGGACTTCCAGAGCAGTATGCTGAAGACCCAATTAGAGCTTGGGCTATTTTGGATTTAACATTGTCTAATGATAAAATGCTAATTAGTAACCTTGTTGTAAGACAACCTTTGGGAAATAGTGACCATAATATGACAGAATTTTGCATTAAGTTTCTATTCTGAAACTAGGGTCTTAAGTCTGAAGAAAGCAAATATGAAGGGATGAGGGATAAGTTGGCTACGATGGATTGGGAAAATACACTAAAATATTTGATGGCAGAGAGGCAATATTTAAGGAAGTAATGCACAGTCTACAATGGATATGCCTCTACAGCACACACACCCAAAAAGAATGGTAAATCATTCATAGTTAACAAAATAAGTTAAAGATTGCATTAGATTAAAGGAAGAGACTTATAAGGAAGCCAGAAATGGTGGTAAGCCTGAGGACTGGGAGCAATTTAGAAACATGCAAAAGAGGACCAAGAAACTGATTAAGGAAAGAAAGGAGAATATGAATGCAAAACAGCAAGGAATATAAAGACAGACTATAAAAGCTAAACAAATGTGGGTCCTTTACAAGTGGGGGAAGGAGAATTTATAGAGGAGAACATGGAAATAGCAGAGAAACCAAACAGTTACTTGTGTCTGTCTTCACGGAAGAAAAAATATTCAGAGACCAAGATATTTGTGCAATTGAGGAACTAAAATAATTTAGTGTTAGTAAAGAGGTTGTAGTTGAAAAGTTAACTGAATGAAGGTTGATAAATGCCGTGGGCCAAATAAGCTTCATCTCAGAGCATTGAAGGAGGTGGCTCGAGAGATGTTTGAAAATTCCATATATTCTGGAAAAATTCCCATGGACTGGATAATAGCTAACGTGCTATTTCAGACAGCAGGAAGAGGGAGAATGTTAGCTTGATGACAGTAGTAGGGAAAATGTGACAGATGTGAAAACTAAGTATTCAGAAAGGAACAGTAAAATAGATCAGAGTCAACATGGATACTTGTCACAATCAACAAACTTGTTGGAGTTTTTCAAGGATATTACTTGTAGCATAGATAATGGAGAACCAGTGGAGGTGGTATATTTGGATTTTCAGAAGTTTTTTGATAAGGTCCTACACAGAAGGTTAGTTAGAGCACATGGAAGTGTAAGAAATATACTGGTATGAACTGAAAATTGGTTAACAGACAGAAAAAAGGGAGTAGGAATAAACAGATCATTCTCAAGAAGACAAAGTGCTGCTAGTGGGGTACTGCAAGGATGAGTGGTAGGTCCAGACCTGTTCATCAGCTATATAAATGATTTGTATGCGGCGGGGGGGAACAATTGTAATATTTCCAAATTTGCTAATCACACCACATTGCATCTAAGGAAGATGCAAGAAATCTTCAATAGGACTTGGACGGGCTAAGTGGATAGGCTAGATTATGGCAGATGGAAATGTAATGTAAATGAGCATGAAGTTATTCACTTTCATAGAAAAACAGAGAGGCAGAATTTTTCTTCAATGCTGAAAGCTTGGGAAGTGTGGGTATCCAAAGGGACCTCATTCATGAGCCACTAAAAGTTAGCATGCAGATGCAGCAAGCAACTAAGGGGGTAAATGGTATGTTGACCTCCATTACAAGGGGATTTAAGTACAGGAGTAAAGATGTCTTGTTGCAGCTTTATAGAACCTTGGTGAGATCTTGCCTGGAGTAATGTATACAGTTTTGGTCACCTTATCTAAGAAAGGATATACTTGTCATGGAAGAAGCACAACAAGGTTTCACCAGATTGATCCCTGGAGTGGCAGAATTGTCTTATGAGGAGCAACTGGGGAAACTGGATATGATTTCCCTAGAGTTGCAAAGAATGAGGGGTGACTTCATTGAAGCTTACAAAATTCTTACAGGGTGCATCAGGGAATGGTGCAGAAAAGATGCTTGCCCTGGCTGCCAAATCTAAAACCAGGGAACATAACCTTGGGATAAGGGGAAGGCCATTTGAGACTGAAATGAGAAGGAATTTCTTCCCTCCAAGAGGAGGGAATTCTCTAGCTGGAGGGCTGCAGAAGCTCAATCATTGAGTATGTTCAAGACAGAAATTGATAGGTTTCTGGAGACTTATGGCATCAAGGGATATGGAGATAGTGCCAGAAAGTGTTGTTGAGGTAGATGATCATATGATCTATTTGCGTGACAGAGCAGGGTCGATAGGCTGAATGGTCTATTTCTGTTCCTATATTCCACGTAACCCTCCCAGTATTCAATTTATCCCACTAATCTAAAATGTGGCAATTAAATGAAGTCTCCAGATACTTTGTGGAGTATGGCACAGGTGATGTGCATTGGGGAAGCTCTGCCGTAAATGTGAAATCTTCCATATCGATATTTGTACAAATGATACTGCAATTAAAGTACAACTTTGCAATTATAATCCAGGTTCATGTTGACGACTCGTTTAGAATGTACTGCATGATTTATTTACTATTGAATCGTTGAGCAGTGACAATATCATAAAGCCAGTTTATTAAACTGTAGTGTGAAATAAGAAGAATTAAATCGGTAGCTATTTCCTTAGATTTAACTTCTAAACACAACACTTAAAAATAAACAGGTGCAATCTTTCACAGTTCCTCCAGCCATTTTTAAATTTTCCCATATATCTGTAATTCAAACAACAGGATTAATTCAACCGAGCCTCCAACCATTTTGGTGAAATATTTTCTTTAACGTTTTCCTCAAAGTTTGAGAGACTGTTTATGTCGTATTATGGCACAGGAACAGTCCATGCCAAAGTTTATGCTCCACTCAAGACCTCCATCATCTTTCCTCATTTAAATCTACCATCTTATTTTTCTTCATATGCTTGAGTGACTTCCTCTTAAATGTATCTATACTATTCAACCGTTCTCTCTGATAGTGAGTTCCATGTTCTCAGCCCTCTTTGGGTGAAAAATGTTTCTTCTGAATTTCTTACTGGATTTCTCCACAAAAAGAAATATATTCTCTGTCTCGATTGTATCAAAAACATTCATGATTTTAAAGACGTCTATTAGGCCACCTTACTGATCCTGAGAGAAATCAATTCAGAACAAACTGGGGAATTGTTGTAGGGATTTTCCAGTTTGGGTAACTTAAGTCCAAAGCTGGGAACTGCCTTTATCCACAGAGATATTAAAGTGGTCTATAACTTCAGGAAAGTTTATAACTTAAATAAAATGCCACTTTACAACAGGATGTCAGGCCCCTTTGGAATTTGGCCCTATTTTCTTCACACATTCAATGTTAAAAGTGCTAAGAATGCTAACATTCCAAACCAAAGGTGAGATTGGGCGACCTCGGGTTTCTATGCTCTGAATTAGAGCTAATTGGGTTTGAGTAATCCAAAAGGTCTGATTTTAAATGTACTGGAAAAACAATTTCATTCTTTCATTTAAGTTTGAGAAATAAATGCCAGAATGACAGTTTTCTCATGAAACATTTATTTGTCCACTGAGAACAGAGGGAAACAACCGGATTAATGCCACAACCAAACACACAGAAAACAATCTGAGGGGCCAAGACATCCTCCTGGGTAAGATAATTGTTTCCTTGGCAACAGATAAGTGAGAAAGCTTAGTGTAGAGCCAGTGGAACCAATGCATGTCAGGAGTCCATAAATGCATCTGAAAGGTTACCGGCACCTTTTTAGCAAGGCGCACAATTACATCCCATTCTCCCCAGAGAAGCCAGCCAGGCTGCCGGAGCTGTAAGCTTTGCAGGATGTCATTGACAGCACTCATGTGGCATTAAGGGCTCCCTGGCAGTAGTCACAACATTTCATCAACAGGAAAGGGTTCTATTCTCTCAATGTGCAGCTAGTCTGTAGCCATCAAAAGAAGATTATGCGGGTTTGTATGAGATACCTAGTGAGATCCCACACCTCCTACATATTGTGCCATTCGCAGGTGCCACGGCACATTCAGGGTTGGCTCCTTGGTGACTAAATCTACCTACAAAAGACGTGGTAGATGAAGCCAGTTCAGCAGCCTCAAAGTGCCTCAGGTATATTGTGGCTCGTTCTGCAACATGCTCATTGATTCAGCAGATTGTTAGCATGTTCAAGATATGGTTCTGATATCTGGACAAGTCAGGGGGTGCACTCCAGCACTTTCCCCAGAGTATTTAGTGAATCATGGCAGCTTGTTTCACTCTACACAACTGGGTGCTCCAATGCAGGCATGTCTTGGCAGAATGAGAGATGGTGAACCTGCCCATTTCCTCCGAAGATCAGGAC
Organism: Carcharhinus amblyrhynchos; assembly: GCF_965287045.1. NCBI lineage: Eukaryota > Metazoa > Chordata > Chondrichthyes > Carcharhiniformes > Carcharhinidae > Carcharhinus > Carcharhinus amblyrhynchos. The sequence continues at coordinate 78,265,807 of NC_137331.1, read as the reverse complement.
ACTGAGCAGGCTGAGCTCTATAACGGTGAGGAAGTTAAGGCTCCAGAGAAAGAGGCCACAGCATGGGCCAGGAGATACAAGCGAGTGAGATCCTTATAGCCACCAGGTTCCAGGAGGATGATGATGAATAGCTCACATGAGCCTCTTTGCCTATGCTGGGACCAAATTAACATCATTGATATGATCCCCATCATCTCACAGAAGCATGTGAATCGTTAGACTTTTATAATGTCCTCATCCTTGGAACATAAGAAGACTTGAGAGCTCGTGGCCTTTCTGTTATGGGATGATTACCACTATAGCGAGTTCTGTGAGTCGAATTGATATGGGGCAGCCTCTTCAAGCATCTTCCCAACATCCCACTAACTGCAGGAGCCTTCAGGTGGCAGGAACAGCACTGCCATCCTCTGTGCACTACGTGGGTACCTGCAGTTGTAACGCAGCTCAACAAAAACAATCATCACTCAGCAGTCCTCGTTTTGATGTCTATGGTCTACTCTGAATCCTCTGAGTCTCTCTCCACAGCCAATCGTTCATGCAAGTCAACTGTTTGGGCCTTGTCAGCTCACTGAGCCTCAGAATGAGATTGATCTTCAGGACATAGTCACCTGTATCTCTCAAGCATGGATATGAGCCTGTGGGTCAGCTCACCTTTGAGTGGACTGTGATAGTTTTAGCAACAACATTGTCTGATCACTGTCAACCTCTCAGGACCCTACCTCAATTTGGAGTCTGCCAAGCTCTCCTGCAGGCTCACCTTGGCATCTGTGGGCTCAAATTGCAGACACTCTATTTAGGCATTAACTAGTTACATTGTTGATAATAAAGAGCACACATCAGATGTAGCAGTGCTTTGCTTTGAGGAAAAAGGGTATCTGACTGCAGCTTTCCAGGGCCTTGGTGAGATCACACCTGGAGTATTATGTGATCTCCTTATCTTTAAAAGGATACACTTGCCAGAGAAGGAGCGCAGTGTGGGTTTACCACACTAATTCCTGTGATAGCAGGATTGTTGTATTATTGAGTCCATTGGTATTCACTGGAGTTTTGGAGAATGAGACGGGATTTCATTGCAAGGTGTAAAATTCTGACAGAGTTGGACAGATCTGATTAGGGCTGGGATAAGGAGAAACTTCTTCGCTCAGAACCTGTGGAATTTTCTTCCACATAAAACGTGGAAGCCAAGCCACTCTATGTATTGAAGAAGAAAATAGATAGATTTCTAAACACTAAAGGCATCAAGTATATGAAGAAAGTGCTGGACAATGATGTTGAGCTGGAAGATCAGCAATGATCACATTGAATGGCAGAGCAGGCTCAATGGTCAGCATGGCCTACTCCTGCTGTTAATTTCCATGTTTCTACCCCATATGCAGCCTCCACATTATCATTGCAGTAGCCTCAGATATCCACAGGGAAACACAGGCACTAGTAGCATTGTGAGGATCACACAACAACGGCAACTGCTCATTGGAGAGCTCACATAGGATTAATGTTCAGATATGCTAGCCAGACATTTAAATGCGTTAGACCATATGATATGAAGCTCTGATGAAGGTCTTAGAGATGCATTGCCCCAACCACCATGTTGTGAGAGGCAGAAGTCATGTCAGAGTTGCACAGTGAATAGCCAGAGACTGTAATGAGATGGTGTAAACACCATTGACCAAAAGCACACAATAGGACATATGTGAGAGAGGTGGCAGGGGGCATCTGTTACACTTATATAGAAACATAAAAAATAGAAGCAGGAGTAGGCCATTCAACCCTTTGATCCAGCTCCACCATTCATTTTGATCATGTCTGATCATTGAATTCAATATCCTAATCCTCCCTTCCTTCCATATCCCTTGATGCCTTGAGCCAAAAGAGCTATATCTAATTTCTTCTTGAAATCAGACAATGTTTTGGCCTCAACTATATTCTGTTGTTGTGAATTTCATACATTCACACCTTCTGGGTGAAGAAATTTCTCCTCATCTCAGTTCTAAAAGGTTTACCCCTTCTCAAACTATGACCCCTAGTTCTGGACTCCCCCACCATTAGGAACATTCTTCCTGAATCCATCCTGTCTAACCCTGTTAGAATTTTATAAGTTTTTCATCTTCTAAACTCCAGTGAATATAATCCTAACCAATTTAGCCTCTCCTCATATGAAAGATCTGCCATCCAAGGAATCATGTATGATCTTGGAGCACTACAACAGATAGAAGAGACGTACACTATAAGAAGTTGACAGTAACAAGATATATTTACATATGTGCGAAGTACATAAAGATTGTGAACACCTGAGCCACCTTTGTGGTCTTAATGCTCTTATTGTTCTTAATCTGCCGCTCTGTCTAGGTGTTTCCCTGACATCTGCAGTAGAGATGGAGTCAGGGAGGCCATCAAGCACCCACAGACACCACATGGCAAAACATCCCAGATCTCTTGGGATGACCAGTCTGTGACCCCAGCAACGCTGGCTCCTCATACCCTATTGTCTGTGATGGCCTTGGCAGGTGGGTTGAGACCTGAAGGGGCCTGGTCTGCTTTGAATGTGCTACTGTGGAGCAGGTGCACCCTTCTCAGCCTGAGGAGCCAGCATTGGGTGGCATGGACAAGTTGGGCCAAAGGATCTGTTTCCATGCAGTAAACCTCTATGACTCTATAGTTCAGTAGGGTACACTTGGGTGAGGCAGCAAAATGACGAGTCTCCCATAGAGAATGCCCATGATGGGCCATCCATCCCAGGATTAACTAACAATTCAACAATATTTACACCTTTGACAGTCACTTGGCAATTTCATGATGTCTCCTTTGAGACACTGGGACGTCACCATGGATGACCAACGTCTCAAATGGACCTTTCTGAATTCCTACTGTTTACCAGTGCCTGAGTCTGTTTGCTGGGCTTTGACCCCTTGCTATTTCTGTCACCATTTACCCATTTTATTCCTATTCTAGCCTGACCTGCCCAGAAGTTTGGGCAATCATTTTTAATGGTTGGATTCAAAGAGCTAGAAATTCTCCTATCTCTGTATACCTGACCCAGGAATGAAAATCTAGCCCTTCAAGCAGCAAAAAACCTAATCAGTGACGTGAGTGGGAGAGCTTACTACAGATACCAAAAATAGCTGGAAGAGTTAGGAAATTATTAGGACGACACAGTGGCATTTTGGTTAGCACTGCTGCCTCACAGTGCCAGGGATCCAGCTTCAATTCTGGCCTTGGGTGACTGTGGAGTTTGCACGTTCTCCCCATATCTGTGTGGGTTTTCTCTGGGTGGTCTCCTCCCACAGTCCAAGGATGTGCAGGTGATATGAATTGGCCATGCTAAGTTGACCTTTAGTGTCAAGATGTGTAGGTTAGAGGGATGAGTGGGCTTACAGGGATAGGGCAGGGTATAGGCCTGGATGGGATGCTCTGTCAGAGAGTTGGTGTAGACCTGAAGGGCCAAATGGCATTGTTTTTTCCATGTAATTTCTATGAAAACAGGTTCTATGAAATTACTAAGAATTACTATAATCTTTTCATAGTCCTCTATGCCCAGTGATACAATCTTGTAATGAAAACCGAAAAAAAAAGGTGGAAGAGAGCGAATAAGTGAACATTTCAGATCGATTCAAAACAGTGTTGTTATTCTGTTTAGCAGCTTGCAGAGAAACAATATTTTATTGTTAGATTTTTCTGGAGCCCATAAAACAATTGATTTGGCTGACTTGGTAGTTAGTGTGATGCCAGATTTAATGTTCTACAACTTCAAAGATAGATTCTTAAACTGACAGTCCTGTTAACGTTAAATGTGAAACAACAGCACAGCCATCTCTGATATTTTATCCAGACCTCTGTTTTAGGAAGCTGTTAACCATCAGTCCTGATATTGAGCCGGTTTTGGAAGATCTTGAGCAACACAAAAACTATTGCTGAGAAAAGAGACATATTTGTCAAAGCTTTTCATCTTGCACTCATCAGGACAACCACAAGAATAAAAAATTAAGCAAAGCAACAAATTTATGCTGTATGAGAAGAGGGTGCTGATTGGTTGGCAAGTGAACTCTGATTGGTAAAGGTGTTTCCATGGAGAGTGCAGTGGTTAATGATGACCGACAGTTAACTGCCCAGCATTACATTAAATTAAAACTATGCACCTTGACTCTGATTGGTCAATTTATTGTTCTGAGAATTGAATCAATGAATGGCTGTCACTTACATTGAAACTGACACAATTTGTGTACATATTCTTTCTGTCTGCAAACAAGGCCCTGTGCATGAATATACATAGCTTCCAGTACAGACAAATACACCATGTTGCAAGTCCAATTGATTGTTTTAAATTGGTCATCAGTGTAACCTTCCAGCACACTGGGGATTATTTAGCAAATGCTATCCAGTCACAGAATCACACCTAATGTCGGACACAATGCTTTGAGTTTTGCAAGCACAGCTGGTTGGATATGACCTCTTGCAGACAATGACTAGGGGGGACATGTTGTTTGACATGATCCATTAGTCTTTGGGATGCACAGTCTACATACCTAGCATCACACTGGCACTGAAATTCATATATCACATTACTCATTTGTATGATAGTCAGAACACCTTCTTGGCTTGATGGCAACAATCTGTTAGTGAAGAACGTCACCCATGTTGCTACTGTATAGTAGCAGCATGAAACAGCTGGCATCACCTAGTGCCCAAAACTTTGACAAATACTGTCTCTCTTTATAGCAATACACAATCCTTGTACTCAGGATTGGCTGGCAGTCTTCGAGTTCCAGCTGCTTCCAAAGTTGCAGTGGGCAGGACTAGAACTGAACAGAATTCTCCATCCACCTGACGAAGGGACTAACCCCGAAAGCTTGTGAGCTTACTATCAAATAAATTGGTTGGACTTAAACCTGGTGTTGTCAGACTTTTTACTGTGTTTACCAGGACTAGGACTGCAGCCGTTCCCAGAACCTAAATCCCAGGAATCCAGGATCAGGTAAGTGTATTAGCCTCAGGGTGGGAGGGGGAGGTCAGAGTTGAGAGGGTGGGCAGATAGGGTTGGGGGTGTTGGGGAGGGGAGGGATAGGGGCACCTTCCCACAATTCCCACCTGAAGGATCATTTTCTCAGCAAGGCCCCCCCTCCCAACTCTTCCCTCAGTCTGAAAATAGAGATGGGCAAAAAACAGGCCTTAAGTGGCCATTAATGGCCACTGGGGCCAGGGTGAGCTGGCCGACCTAGGCTCATCCCACTGTAAAATTGCAGAGAGATTGGGTTGGGCAGGGGCTGGTGGGAAGGCCATCCATGGAATTCTATGGCCACCCCGAGTCCCCTGCTGCTATCCCACTGGCAGGGGGAATATAAAACTCTGTCCCACTGGGTCCTGTCTGAGAGACTGTTCTGAAGGGAGTTTTACTTAAAGCTGAAAGATATACAGACGTTTCAAACATTCATATCAGGCTAGCAGAAAGCACTGGTTTTGAATTTTTAGATGCAAGCATTAATTCTTTGGACCGTTTCTTAGCATCAATCAATGTTAATTTAGTCAGCCAACTGCCCTCAATATAACTGCTTCTAAACGCGTCCTGACAGTCTGTCTCAAACGACAGACAAAATCCTGTTATTCCAGATGAATTTATTTTGGGGCATTAATAATAATATTAAAAAATCCACAATAGTGGGAAAGGAAAAAGTCTTTATGCAATGCCCATGGCTGAAACAGGCATCAGGCCTTGGCATATACTGACTAGCATGTACTAGGAATACTAGCCCTTGGGATTGCTTGCTACTGAAAGATAAGAAGTCAAATCTTCCAGGGACTGGCAATCACTCTCAGCTGCTACTTTGCTCCAATTTGCTCACCCAGACTTCCGAACCTGGCCGCTTGAAAAACGTGAGGCTTAGAGTCTTCCTTCATCGTGCAGGTATGTTAGATGAAATCAAACCGTACTAATTTTTGCAGCACTGGCTGCTATATTCGGGTAAGGTTAAATTTTGAAAAGCTACAGAGAGAAGGTATTAGGTTTAGGATAAGTGGGTGAGAGACATGGATGAGAGGGTAGTCAATTTGGGGAGGGGGTCGTCGAATTGTGGGAGGTTAGTCAGGGGTTGGGGGGGCGGTATCCAATAGGGAGTTGGGGAAGATCACTAGTATAGTTATCCTTCTATTTTTTTCCAGGTTAACTATTCTGGTAAGGAAGTAAGAACCATCCAAAGTCTCCAATTTTAATTCATATTTTCAGAGGGTCCCAGGTGCTGGGAAACTGCCCATTGGAAATCCAAACTTCTTGGCCTTCACAATAGTGGATATGGATAAAATATCACTGATGCAGGGGAAACTAAAGGACAGGAAAACAAATGGTGAAGAAGAAACTAAAGTTATTAAAGATTTCAGATTTGAATCTCATTGATTATCAGTGCATATGGTAATAGTAGTAAAGATTGACAAATCTCCAGGACCAGATGGTTTTGATCACATTCGAAGTAGTAATTCAAGAAACCTTGATGCTTCATCATTATCTCAATTCTGAATTGGGAAACTCACTGTCACTACTATTTAAGAAGGGCAAAAAAGGTAGACTAGAACATGGACAATCTATTGGTCTCATGTCAGTTGTGGGGAAGTTACTGGAATTTGTAATCAGGAACAGAGTGACTGAATATTTGAGCAAATATGAGCCTGCTTAATTTACAAACATAAGAATGAGGAAATTTATAAAAGGTAAGTTAAATCCAATGTAGCCTGGTGATTTTTTTGAGAATGTCACAAATGTGGTCGATGAAGAAAAACTGGGAACACTCAGTAAGTCTGTGAGCAGATATAAAGAGAGAAAGAGAGTAAATGTTTCAAGTAAGGGACCTTTCTTAGAACTTTTCTTCTGACCTTAGTTGTTAACTCTGTTTCTGTCTCTGTGTATGCTTCCAGACCTAGAGTATTTTCACCATTTTCCGGTTTTATTTCTGAATCCACAGTATTTTGCATTTGCTGTTGTGGCAGACAAAGGGATGTCTATGGATGTTATTTATATGGACTTTCAGCAGGCATTTAACCAGAAATGTATGTACTTTGAGGGGCAAACTACTGGCTTGACTAGGGAATTGTTCAGAAAGTAGGGAGCAGAGATCCTGGACATGTACTCAGATTGGCAGAATGTGTGGTGTCCCCCAGAGATCTGTACTGGAGCCAAAACTTTTCACTCTATTTATAAATGAGTTGGATAAAACAAAAAGAGACATATATCTAAGTTTGCTGACAACACAAAGTTAAGTGGCACCATAAATAGAGTAGATGGAACAGGAAGTTGCAAAGAGATATTTCCAGATTAAATAAGTGAGCAAAACTGTGGCAGGTGGAGCGCAATGTGGTAAAATCTGAGGGTATTCCATTTGAACACAAGGTAGACCGGTGTAGGTTATCAACCCTTAGTTGTTATGGAAATAGATTAACCACAGAATTCAGTCATCAGGCTACTATAATGAGATGAAGTCAGAACAAGTATATTACTTCACATATAAATTACAGCAATAAACTCAAGCAGTGATTTACAGTTTAATGTGAGCTATACTATCTGTATGAAGATTGCACGGGGAGCACATGATGAACTTCTTTTCTTACAGTCTTTGGTATTCCATCTCATCTCTTCTCTCTCTGTCTTTCTCTCATCACTTGTCTTATTTTATAGTTTCTGGTTTTCTCTGCTTTGCAAACCGAATCAGGAGGGCCTCCTTAATCCTGGTTCTTATCCAATTAACCCCTCTCTCTCTCCAGTCATCCTCATGAAAATGGTGATCAGGCCTTGAGCATGCTTTTCTGAACCAATCAGGAATAGTTCATGTTGCTGCTGTTATAACCTTACTTACTTACTTTGTATTTACTACTGTTACTTAAGGCTTCAGGGTCTTAGAGGGATGTTGACATTCCAATTTTTTTCTTTTCAAATGTGCAAACAATTCTCAGACAGCCTTCAAGGTCTTTCAGCTGATTTCCTGCAGTAAGCCTTTTAAAACCTGCCAGCTCTGGAAACAGTGGCTTGATGATCAGTGGGGTCATGGTCTGGAGGAGGTAGGAAGAAGTGTCCAAGAGTTGGTGCTAAGCTTCTGTAAGATAAAGGCCAGTGTGCCAGAAAACAGCAAGACCTTGTCAGCAAGTTCGATAACATTGTCGGAGTTAAACCTGAGAGTACAGAGTAAGAATGTTCAGAAGGAGATAGGTTAGAGTGAATAAGAGGAGCATAGAAATTAAGATGGCCAATGTCATGCCAACATTTCTCAATAAACAGATCAAGAATGGGAAAGAGGCCAAAGTTGTGGTCCAGATAAAAAGAGAATACAGACGGCAAGTGAAAGAATCTACAGCTCAGTGGGAGGATTGCTGGTCAAAGAAGTTAGCATGGAGGTGAAGGCAGTGGAACAAGAGCACAATGTTGTCCAGGGCTATTGCATTGTTTCCAGGACTGTCACTAACCCCATCTCCTCTGGAGAGCTTCCCTCCGCAGCTTCCCACTTTACGATCCCCGAACTCCACACAGCCTGTTTCTACCTCCTTTTCGAAATCCACAAATCCATAAGATGGTTCTGGTAGATCCAGCCTCTTTCTGCTCCATTGAACTTATTTCTTCTTATCTTGATTCTATTTTTTCTCTCTTGTTCAATGCTTTTCCACTTACATCCATGGCTTGTCTCAGTCATTTCAACAATTTCCGGTTTCCTGGTCCTAACTGCTTCCTCTTCACTATGGATGTTCAACCTCATTGCCCCTTTATCTCCATCAGAACAGGCTGAGGGTTCTCCTTTTATTCCTTGAACAGTGTCCACAGTCTAGCTGAACTTGTTCTCTCATTGAAAACTTGCTCCCTTAACTTGTCTCAATTCATCCAAATAAAAGGTGTTGCTAAGGGTACCTGTATGCAACCTAATTATACCTGTCTTATTGTGGAGTATGTAGAATGTACTTTGTTCCATCTTACTCAAGCACATCCTCAGCTCGTTTTCCAGTTTCTTGATGTTTTATATCGGTGCCACTTCCTGCTCTCATCCAGAACTGAAAAACTTCATAGAAGATTCCTCTAGTCAATACCTTCCACCCCACTGGCCTTCACATTTTGAGGATCATCCTCCACAATTTCAACCACAAGTTCCAACATGATTCCAACAGCAAATGCCCATTTCCCCTCCTCTCCCCAGGACAGTACCCTTCACAAAACCACTCCACAATCACCCTAAACATCTCTCCATGGCACCTTCCGATGCAATTATATTACCCTCTTACCTTCTCTCTCCTGAATGTCCTCAAATATTCCATCCAGGTGAAACAGTATTTGACTTGAACTTCTTTTAATTTATTGCATTGTATTTGTTACTCACAATCTGGTCTCCTCTGCATGGGGAGGCCAAATGGAGATTGGGTGACTGCTTTATGGAACATCTTCTTAGTCTACAAACATGACCCTCTCCCCTCCCTCCATCTCCCCCTGTCCCAGTTGATAACCATTTTAGATTACTACCTGAATTTCATTCTCATATGTCATCAACCTGCTGCAGTGTTCCAGTGAAGCCCAACACAAACTGGAGGAACAGGACTGCATTATCCAATGAGGCACTTTACAGCCAAGATGATGCTGTGATTGTCCATAACTGTGAGGGTGAGATGTGCGACTATTCACAATGAGAATTGAGAAGCCATAGTTGAATGAGACGATCATGGTTAAAATGTGATATGCCAGCTCCATCTTCCCTTCTTCCTCCCTGTCTTGCACCATCTTCGCCTGAGGTATTTAGTGCATCCTGGTGGCAGGGGCTATACCCTCATGATTGCCAGTACGCCAAGATATCAAATCTGAGAACCAGTGATGTGATAATCTGCCTATTCTACATAATACTGACACATGCTCCTAAAATCTGCATAAACGTCCTCACCAGGACTCTGTTTGCACGGGCTGCATAAGAAATATGGTTGCCATTTTGGTAGCAAAACAGTACCCATCACATCGAAACTACAGGCACTGTGTAGTTCAGTTTTGCAACCTTCATAATATAAAAGGAACCAAGGCTTCAATGCAGGTTTATTGAATTCAGCAAAGGCGATCTATACAAATGCCGCATGTTATTTTTCAAGGTTAACCCACGCTGTCCTTCACATTTAAGCTATAACAAAGAAAATATTCAGCAAATATGCCTTAAACTGCATGAAGTATTTGATCTAACAGAGCAGCACCACTTAACTATGCGGAGATTAAAGTTCTTTGGCTGGCTTTTGTCAATATACATCTCCACACATCAATTCATATAACCCTGTCACATTGCCCTCAGTGTACCAAGGAGGTAGTTCTGAGTTTATTACGGAGAACAAAACGAGGGGAAATGCTCCATAACAAATATGAAAAACTTGATATGAATTATTGATGTTTCAATATAAAAGTAAATAATTGGCAAATAAACTTTGCTTGATTCTCCTCCCAGTTCAATTAATATTTAATTTGGAAATCAGCTTTAAAATTCTATGCTGCTTAGAGAGTGTCTGCAGTTGCCAGGCAACAGGCTATGCAAGCCCTCTAATAGAGATCTGAGTGTTTTATTTTGTGAGAGTATAGAATTTTCTCAAGGTCTCTATGGCTTCCTATGATTCCAACTGATCATTTTTATCCCTGATTCATTCTGCTATAGAATGATGCTAATTCTGAAGTTGTAATATTCCATATTGTAAAGAAAATACAGAAAATAGGAAGCATTAAGACTTATCAGTCATCATTTTTTAATGGACTTAATAGTAAGTCATTTTGTCTCCTCCTGACATTGTTTCTTGCAGTAGACAATGCTCCCCAGAAAAGAAAGGGGTGGGTAGTGGTCTGGTTCCTTAGAGGTTTGGAATTGCCTCAACAAGTTGAGGTGATATGCTGTCCAGTTCCACACTTTAGCAACTGTATGGAGTGCTCGATCCTCCGAGCTCCACAGCAAAGTTATAAATTTTTTAAGTTTGATGTGATTTTAGTTATGGAAGAATGTTATCAGAGGCCAAGTTGTACTTAGCAATCACCACTTTTTGTGAGAGGAACTAAAACAGATATTAGGGGCAGGATTTTCTAAGCAACCCACTATGTGTTTCATCGGTGGCGGAGGTGGCCCACCATTGACTGGTGGCGGAATTTTCAGGTCCCGCCAGTATCAATGGGATTCCCCATTGAAATCAGCCCTCGCCACTAGGAAATGCACAACTGGGGTGTGCCTTTGGCAGAATTGGAAGATATTGTCGACCTGAAAGACCAGGAAGTTCTGGCCTAGGTCCTCCATTGTTAGTTTGGGTACCAAACAACAATAGAAATGGTTGAGAGTTTTTAGGTGTCCAGATCACCAACAATCTGTCCTGGACCCCCCATGCCAACACTATAGTTAAGAAAGCCCACTAATGCCTTTATTTTCTCAGGAGACTAAGGAAATTTGGCATATCCACCATGACTCTCACCAACTTTTATGATGCACCATAGAAAGCATTATTTCTGATTGTATAACAGCTTGGTATGGCTCTTGCTCTGTACAAGACCACAAGAAACTACAAAGGGTTGTGAACAAAGCCCCGTCCATCACTCAAACCAGCCTTCCATCCATTGACTCTGTCTACACTTACTACTGCCTTAAAAAAGCAGCCAGCAGAATCAAAAACTCTAGGTACCCCGGACATACTTTCTTCCGTTGGGAAAAGATACAAAAAATGGAGGAACGCGCCAACCAACTCAAGAACAGCTTCTTTCCTGCTTTGATCAGACTTTTGAATGGACTTACCTCACATTAAGTTGATCTTTCTCTACACCCTTGCTATGACTGTAACATTACGTTCTGCACTGTCTCCTTTCCTTCTCTATGTACAGTATGCTTTGCCTGTATAGCACGCAAGAAACAATACTTTCACTATATACCAATACATGACAATAATAAATCAAATCAAATCAAATCAGTCCACCAGCCTATGGAGAGTGGCGAGTAATGCACTCAATGAAGCTCCAGCACTTGAGTTTAAAGGTGTGATTATTTCAGATCTCTGACAACCACATACACGACATGGTGGCAGCAACTCTCTGTGAGTAAAACCTAAGCATTATAAACAAAATAGGTGCTGATCTTAGATTGAGAAAAATCAACACACATTAGTATCAGAAACAGAGAGAGGCAAGAATATTGATTAAAATGAGCAAAATGAAACGGCTGCTGCCAGAGAATTAAACAAACAGCTTCTGTTCCGGGGGATGAATTGGGAGGCTGATAATGTCATGGAGGTATTTGTGAAGTTTCAACAAAAGTGAAGGTTGACATTCAGTCATTTTCTAAGAGTTACCAGTGGAGAGGAAAGCTTCAGTCACATTCTTTTCTGGGCAAGAGAGAAAGGATTAGCTCTATTTAGTAGATGGGAAATAAGTGTAGTGATAGTAAAAATACGGCAAAAGTTTTAGAGAAGTTCAGCATACATCTCCAGCCAAATTCAATTTATTGGCCCCATAGAGCCATTGAATCTTTACAGTGTAGAAATAAGCCATTTGGCCCATCGAGTCTGCACAAACTCTTTGAAGAGCATCTTACTTCCCCATCCTTCATATCTCTGTAACCCTGTGCACTTACCATAGCTAATCCTCCTAACCTACATATTTTTGGACACTAAGGGGCAAATTAGTATGGTCAATCTACCTAACCTGCAAATCTTTGGACTGTGGGAGGTAATCAGAACACCCATTCATATGAATTTCGAAGCCTGAGGCAGGAGTCAGGTGAGTCAATAGATAATTTCTTAAGAAAATTGAAAAATGCAGCCAGAATATTAAAATTCAAAGAAATGAATTGAAAGATTGATAAATCAGTTCATCTGGGGACATGGACACCATGATGTACAAAAAGCTCTGATCAAACAGGAGAACTTCACACTATGACATGCCGATATTGGCTGAGCACATGACATCACAAGTAGACAGATGAAGATGCTGATGACTCAAACAGCCAAACAAAAGGCAGGAGAACAGCAATAAAAGAATGCTCACCAGTCAAAGAGAAAGATATGCAAAAGCTGTGGGAGTCTACATGTGTCTACAGATGAAAGGAAATGTCCCATACAAGGACTGAACTGCAGAGCTTGTGAAAGACCAATCACTGGGAAAAGATAAGCATAACAACTGCATGAAATGTCTGGATGCGTAGGATAAGATTTCCTTGTGGAGAAACTCTCACTTAGGTTTGGGTCCATGATCTGCACACAACGGGAATGAGTGACTCGATACAAATTAATGTGTGAAAACCATTTTTATTAAACAATTATTATCAATAAAAAAGGAAGAGAGAGAATGATTAAAAAGAATTTGCACATAATATCTATGTATATACAAATATATATGCACATATAAGGAAGGAAGACAGCTTTATTGTAGCACAAATGATAACTCCAAAATGCCCTATTCAAGACAGTCAGCTAAATTGGTACAATTCCCCTTGATACATACATTACCATGTCTCTAAGTAACTTTGCACAGAGCAGATTTACCCTTCAGTCGCTCTGTCATTGTCCCTTCCCCTGTAGTCTTCACTGGTTCACTAAACCATTCCAACTTAATCCTGAACATTGGATGCTGTGCTCCTTTAAACTACTTTCTGGCTCTACTCCAGCCTTCCAATGCCACCATCTAGACTTTCTCAAAACCAAGGTCTGATAATCAAGTTCTTAAGGCAGTGTGAGACTTTACAAACCCTGCAGAACTTATGCTGTTTACACACTATTTTGATGGTGTATCCAACCTACCGTTAATCAGCTTATACTGTCCATTAACCAATCTCTGTTTCTTAGTCCCATACCACAGTTGACCACCCCATGTGCAAAGTTACCCATTGTCCTGGTTTGTATTTCAAGGGTCACTGATTGCAGTACAAATTGATTTATGATAGGCAGTAGGCTTTGACAACAAAGTTTAGGAATCCTTGAGGAAAGAAAGCAGGTTCAAACTTAATAATAACACTGCTATTGGTTACACAACAGATTAATTACTTGACTTAATCAACATACAATCACACTTAGGTTGAAATTAAGATCCACAAAGCAAATTTAAAAATTCAATACAGGCTTAATACAGGTTCTCTAAAAATCTAGAGCAAAGCAGGAATGTAATACAAAAATTATAATGTTGCAAAATAAAAGTGATTGTAGACTTCAGGTCTACAAATCTGATGGTTCCCAGAGGGGAAAAAAAATCACACAACCAACGTGATATGGAATAGGGTGGAAAATAAGCCCATAATCATAAAACTTGATAGTGGAGAAGAGAGTATCATCATCCCACTCAGACTATACTGAAAGAGCTTTCCTGAAAATTTGAAAGAAAATAGGTAGCCAATAAAAATGTTGCGAATGTCACACTGTTGGCATCTGGTGGAATTGAGATTCAACAGCTAAGAATGACCCAAATCAGGAGGAAAGACAATGGAAAAGATGCAACTGCATATTCTGCATCATGGAATCAGATGCTGTGCTACCAGGGGGCTGAGCAGTTGGAGCAAAGAGCAACAGCTGATTTCAATAAACCATGAGATGAAGGAGGCATCACTGAAGGAAGGCGGTACATCCATTGAAAAGTACTCTCTGATCATGTCGTAGAAAATTTCTCTAATGGTGGCCAAATTCTCAAAAAACTAAGATAGCTAGAATTAATTTCAGAAAGGCAACATTTTTGATTTAAAAGATGTACTCATAATTTATTTTAAAACATCAAAGACATACAAGACAAACAAGACATTCACCTCTGCCGCGGGGAGTTCCCTGAAAGGTCAAACAACACCTGCCAGTGCGAGAAGACCTCTCTGATGTTCTGAGGCACTGACTCAAAACACAATTCAGTTATAGCTCCTGCTTATCTCAGATACTCCTACTAATTGACTTAATTCAATTTAATTTCATGTTAACATTTCAAACCAAATTATAACAGATTACCTCAGCTAGCTGCGATATGCTACCTGACATGATGATATCCTATTTATCCGTTTCCATTACTGAATCTTACCCCCCGGCATGGTCCACTTCCTGGTTGCCAAGTTGCTAAGGACTTTATTGTGTAACTATTTTCCCAATGGCATATTGCCAAGATAGAGATATGCCAGCCCAGGGCCCAAAAGACTGACACAATTCTGTGTCTTAGAGAACAGGAACCTCATTGTTTGAATATAATAATGTTTCATCCTGTGTACCCAAAATTTGAAATATTGCATTCTTACTAAGCCAGTATAAACTTTTGAACCTTAGTCGTCATTTTCTGCAATGTTCACATGTCTGACTGAAGTTTTAAGAACATAAGAACATAAGAATTAGGAGCAGGAGTAGGCCATCTAGCCCTTCGAGCCTGCCCCGCCATTCAATAAGATCATGGCTGATCTGTCGTGGCTCAGTTCCACTTTCCCGCCTTCTCCCCATAACCCTTAATCCCCATTGCCTATCAAAAATCTATCTACCCGTGTCTTAAATATATTTAGCGAGGCAGCCTCCACCACTTCAATGGGCAGAGAATTCCAGAGATTCACCACCCTTTGAGTGAAGAAGTTCCTCCTCAACTCTGTTCTAAACTGCCCCCCACTTATCTTGAGGCTGTGCCCTCTAGTCCTACTGTCCTTTCTGAGCGGGAAGAGCCTCTCCACCTCTATCTTATTCATCCCATTCATCATCTTATATGTCTCAATGAGATCTCCCCTCATTCTTCTAAACTCTAACGAGTACAAGCCTAGTTTATTCAGCCTCTCCTCATAGTTCAACCCCCTCAACTCCGGTATCAGCCTAGTAAACCTCTTCTGCACTCCCTCCAAGGCCAAAATATCCTTGCGTAAGTGTGGCGACCAAAACTGCACACAGTACTCCAGCTACGGCCTCACCAGTGCCCTGTACAGTTGCAGCAAGACCTCCCTACTTTTATATTCAATCCCCCTCGCTATGAAGGCCAGCATCTCATTCGCCTTCCTGACCACCTGCTGCACCTGCAGGCTAGGTTTTTGCGACTCATGCACAAGGACCCCGAGATCCCTCTGCACCGTAGCATGCTGCAGTTTTTCGCCATGTAAGTAATAGTCCTTCCTACCATTATTCCTACCAAAGTGGACAACTTCACACTTGCCAACATTAAATTCCATCTGCCAGTTCCTGGCCCATTCGCCCAGCCTATCTAGATCCCTCTGCAGACTTTCCACACCCTCCGCACAATTTGCTGTTCCACCAATCTTGGTGTCATCAGCAAATTTCAACACCATACACTCAGTTCCCTCCTCCAGATCATCTATATAAATGGTAAATAGCTGAGGCCCCAGCACCGATCCCTGGGGCACTCCACTAGTCACCAACCGCCAACCCAAATAGCACCCATTGACCCCCACTCTCTGCCTCCTATTTGACAGCCAATCCCCTATCCACGCTAACACCCTACCCCCAACTCCATGCCCCCTAACCTTCTGTAACAACCTCTTGTGTGGCACCTTATCAAACGCCTTCTGAAAATCAAGAAAGACCACATCCACCGGCTCTCCTCTATCCACCGTCCTAGACACATCCTCATAGAACTCCAATAAATTCGTCAGACACGACTTCCCCTTAACGAAACCGTGCTGCGTCTGCTCGATCAAACAATTCTCCTCAAGATGCCTCGCTATTTTCTCCTTGATTATGGATTCGAGCATCTTACCTACAACAGACGTTAAACTAACCGGCCTATAATTCCTTGCCTTTTGCCTGCTACCCTTCTTAAACAATGGCGTAACATTGGCCGTTTTCCAATCTTCCGGCGCTTCCATATTGAAATACTTTTAATATGTTAAAATAAAATACTCAATATTATGACTAGTTAAAGTCATATTATATTCATCTTACTTTCATTAATGCATTCACATATGAATAAACCATCAACACATCTTCTTAGGTATGAATCACTTTAACTCTTTCCTCCCAAGCTGTTGCTAAACCTAAGATTCTGCCTGTGGTTCTGCTAATTAACCCCAGAATCCCCAACCACAGATCAGAAGTAAAAAAGATCAAGGTCAAGAACGGGATAGTTGGATGCTTTGAAGGTCTTGAGCATTGCATCATGATTGATCCGGAGAAGAAACCAATGATTCATCTCCAATGTAAAATATCACCAGAACTGAACAGAAAATTTGAAAGAGAGATCCAAGAGATGGAAGAAAAGGAAGTGATTGCAAGGGTCACAGAATCCATTCAGATTCACTGAGTAAATTATACTGTAGTGAGAGATAAGATAAATAAATGGCTACAAATTTGGTTAAGCGTCTAAATATCTTAATCTGGCAATAAAGAGGACTCGTTACCCTATTCCAAAAGTGGAAGATATCACACCAGCACTGGAAGAGGCAAAGGTTTTCAGCAAGATTGATGCCAGTCATGCAAGTAGATTCTTCATTGCTGTCCTGTACTTTGAATGTAATGCTGTAGTGAATAATGTGGCACCCTGGGTATTTCTGTATTCATGTGCATAACAATATAGATCCTAACTATTTTTGAATCAGATAACAAAATAACATATCTCTTTTTTAAAAAATGCCTTTATATATCAATGTAACTCCTGAAATCATTAACTTACCTTTAGCAACCCTGGCAGCATTCCAGCTTCAAGAAAGTAAACTGATGGTAATCACAAGAAAAGATTTAACTTCAGCAGAAACCGTATATGCGGATATAAAAAGGGAGCTTTGGGCAGTCATGTATGAATGTGAGAATTTTCATACATAGCTCTCCGAGGGAAAGTTCAAAGTGGAAGTGCGTATTGCCCACTGGAACAGATATACATTAAAAAAAAATCAGTGTACTCATCCGGGTTCAGATTTATGATTCCACACTCAAATAGAAGCCAGGAAGAGAAATGGTGCGAAGAGATGTCCTATTTTGGTTGTTGTCGCATGGAAAACACAAGCTAAAAGATCCAGGTATAAGGTTCCAGCACCTATAAGACCATAAAACATAGGAGCAGAATTAAGCCACTTGGCCAACTGAGTCTGCTCCACCATTCAATCATGGCTGATATTTTTCTCATCTCCATTCTCCTGCTTTTTCCCCATAATTCCTTATTAATCAAGAACCTATGTATCTCTGTCTTAAAAACGCTCAATGACCTGGCCTCCACAGCCTCCTGTGCCAAAGAGTTCCACAGATTCACCACTGTCTAGCTGAAGAAATTCCTCCTCATCTCTGTTTTAAAGGGTCATCCCTTTAGTTGAGGTTGTGCCCTCTGGTTCTAGCTTCTGCTACTAGTGGAAACGTCCTCTCCACGTCCATTCTATTCAGGCCTCGCAGTATCCTGTAAGTTTCAATAAGATCCCCCCTTTCATCTTTTTAAACTCCAATGAGTACATACACGGAGTCCTCAACCATTCCTCATACGATAAGCTCTCCATTCCAGGTATCATTCATATGAACCTCCTCTGGACCCTCTCCAAGGCAGCACATCCTTCCTTAGATACAGGGCCCAAAACTGCTCATAATAATCCAAATGGGGTCTGGCCAGAGCCTCATAAAATCTTAGAAGTACATCCCTGCTCTTGTATTCTAGTCCTCTCGACATGAATGCTAACATTGCATTTGCCTTTCTAACTGCCAACTAAATTTACACGTTAACCTTAAGAGAATCTTGAACAAGGGCCCCCAAGTCCCTTTGTGCTTCTGATTTCCTAAGCATTTTCTCATTTAGAAAATAATCTATGCCTCCATTCCTCCTTTCAAAGTGCATAACCTCACACTTTTCCACATTATATTCCATTTGCCACTTCTTTACCCACTCTCCTAGCCAGTCCAAGTCCTCCTTAGCCCCTCCTTCTTCCTCAGTACAACTATCTTTGTATCATCTGCAAACTTAGCAAGGACACCTTCAGTTCCTTTGTCCAAATCATTAATGTATATTGTGAAAAGTCATGGTCCCAGCACTGACCCCCGAGGCACACCATTGGTCATCAGCTGCCATCCAGAAAAAGATCCCTTTATCCCCACTCTCTGCCTTCTGCCAGTCAACCAATCCTCTATCCATTGCCAGGATCTAACCCTTAACACCATGGGTTCTTAACTTACTTAACAGTCTCCTATGTGGCACCTTGTCAAAGGCCTTCTGGAAATCTAAATAAATCACGTCCACTGGTTCTTCTTTATCTAATGTCCTTGCAAATGTGACTTAGTCAAAATAGAGCTGAGACCAGAAAAGACAAAAAGTTACAGATTATTTCTCAACAAATCACCAGGAATGGTCTGATAAGATGCAGTAAAGACAGCCAGTAATATAGTAGAACGGATCCATCATGGATAACACCTTTAGAACTTGGTGTTCTGCTATCCAAATCCAGAATTATCATACCTTAAACAAAGCAGAGAGAACTTCCCCAGATGATATTTGAAGTGGTGCATGAGGGGTTGGGGGGTGCGGGGGCAGGGGAGGGGGGGAGCGTTGCAGTTGGTGCCAGCTCTGATCACAGGGGAGCAGGGTGGACAGGAGGCTGGAAGGGAGAGATGTCAGCTCTGATTATGGGAGGGGGTGGAGTGAGAGGGAGCCCCTGAGGCATCTGTGTGGAAACAGTGGGGGAAGATTATCTTTTATTTTTCCTTCTGATTGGGTTGCCCTTTTAAAAGGTGCTTGATCTCAGTGCAGCCGTCTTTACCAAGGTGATTAAGTATTGCCTCTCCGCATGGAGCAGGAAACACTCCCACCTGATTCCTTTGATAATGTCAGAAGTTCTGAAGAGAAAACTGTCTGGTTTCTCTGGAGAGAAACACGTTGATTTTCAGCCAGACCCTAACACTTTGCTAAAATTCTTATAAAATCTCCCTCTCAGTTGTTGTGCTGCTGTTGATTTTCAGGCAGCTTCATTGTTTGTTTTCCAAATAAAAGCTGCCCAAAAGCTGGAATCAGCATCTCAGAAAATCAGTCAAATTCACCCAACTGTTCATTAGAAAAAAATTTCTCTAAGCCTGAAAGTTCCGATTGTTTGAAAGTTGGTCTCTCAGGATTGAAAGCCTCTGCCTCTTGCTGCGGAGGCTGGGCACAGTAAGAAACTCACTTTGGAACAACAATTCCAGGCATGCCACCCCTCTCCTCACCTCCTCTCCCCAGTACCTGGCACTATCTGCATCCTCCTGTCCCATGCCCTGGGTACACCACCACCCACATGGTCCCCTCCAAGTCACAAACCATCCTGACTTGGAATTATATCGCCACACCTTCACAGTCACCGGGAGTTATGAACTCCCGGTTAGTTAGGAACTGTGGGCGTACCTATAGCTCAAGAAAGCACTTCACCAACACCATCTCAAAGGTAATTAGGGGTGGGCAATAAACGTTGGCCTAGCCAGTGATACATTCTGTGAAAGAACAAATATCCGTTGATTCTCCTTCCACTGAAGACAATGGAATAATCAGGAGCCTTTTATGAATGGGAAAGGTAAGCTCTTGGAAAACGCCTCTCCATTGTCCAACACTTCCTTTTGGCATGGAGTGTGATATACTCACAAGGGCATCTCAACATATTCAAGGTTCTGGGATGTTTCATATTGCACTTTGACATGAAATATGTAGTAATTCAACAATTCTCTGCTCCCTGAATCCTCAACCTTTGGCTTCCTTCATCACAGTTTGTAATTATGAAGTGCTCACAATATAAAACATTGACATGAGTCAGTGACAACTGTCTCAATTTTGCCTGGATAATATGATGTGTCGACATCATAACACATGGCTCTGAACCAAGCTGTAGAATTTTGATATGGTTAATGAATGTGGATTAAATGGCAATACAAGGAAAGCATGCAACCTCTGCAGTCTTTTGTGCATTTACTTTGACAAGCCAAGACCAACTCAGTAGGTCATTTAAATAAATTACATTTTCGAAAAAGTGCCGAATGATCTGACAGATGTTTTTTTCCTTTTCATCTTTTAAAAACATATACTTTAAAAAACTGCAGCAGGCGACAGTGCAGAGGGACCTCGGGGTCCTTGTGCATGAGTCGCAAAAACCCAGCTTGCAGGTGCAGCAGGTGGTCAGGAAGGCGAATGGGATGCTGGCCTTCATAGCGATGGGGATTAAATATAAAAGTAGGGAGGTCTTGCTGCAGCTGTATAGGGCATTGGTGAGGCCACAGCTGGAGTACTGTGTGCAGTTTTGGGCGCCGCACCTGCACAAAGATGTTTTGGCCTTGGAGGGAGTGCAGAGGAGGTTTACTAGGCTGATACCGGAGTTGAGGGGGTTGAGCTATGAGGAGAGGCTGAATAAACTAGGCTTGTACTCATTAGAGTTTAGAAGAATGAGGGGAGATCTCATTGAGACGTATAAGATGATGAATGGGATGGATAGGATAGAGGTGGAGAGACTCTTCCCGCTCAAAAAAGACAGTAGGACTAGGGGGCACAGCCTCAAGATAAAGGGGGGGCGGTTTAGAACGGAGTTGAGGAGGAACTCCTTCACTCAAAGGGTGGTGAATCTCTGGAATTCTCTGCCCGTTGAAGTGGTGGAGGCTGCCTCGCTAAATATTTTTAAGAAGCGGGTTGATGGGTTTTTGATAAGAGAGGGGATTAAGGGTTATGGGGAGAGGGCGGGAAAGTGGAACTGAGCCACGACAGATCAGCCATGATCTTATTGAATGGCGGGGCAGGCTCGAAGGGCTAGATGGTCTACTCCTGCTCCTATTTCTTATGTTCTTATGTTTAAATTAAAAAACTGAATAACTTGCCAATGTTGACCCACAGTATCAATTTTAATGCTCTTGCGCCTCATTTAGAAGATCGTGAACATAAATCCCACTCCAGCATATAATAATATAATCCAGGCTGGCATTTTGTGACAGTACTGAGTGAAAGCAGCACTGTCACAAGTACTAATTGTGCAGATGAGAAGGCACACTTGGACCTGCCTACCAATTTTGGTGATTGTAGAAGAGTCCATGTCCATATTTGAAGAGAGGTGGCCAACATTTATACCTCAACTAAATTCACAAAAAACAGATTCAATGTTAATTATTATACTGCTGTTTTGGAGACATTGGTCTCTACAAACTGGCTGCCATATTTATCTACAAAACATTAAGATATCAGTTTTAATATCTGCCATATGTTGTTTGCTTTGCCTGCCTGATGATGCTGACAGGAGATTCAGTCCATTTTTGCAGCAGTTCTTATTATTCGTGTTCTTATTATACAGTGCCGAAAGCCAGATATGATCTAAAGAGATCCATCAAAGATGGCAAAAGACAGTACAGGACCAGGCTAGAGTCTCAGGCTAGCCATACGGACCACTGTCGACTATGGCAAGGTGTGCAAGACATAACAGGCTGCAAGATGAAGGCATGTAAAATCACCGGCTCCAACGCACCACTCCCTGATAAGCTCAATGCATTCTATGCTTGTTTTGAGCAAGAGGTCAGCAAGAGCATGCCCTCCACCCTGGAAGGCTGGGATGAACTTGTAACTGAGGTTACCATTGCAGATGTCAGAGCAGTCTTCTCAAAGGTCAACCCATGGAAAGCAACTGGCCCAGATGGAGTACCTGGACGAGCACTCAGATCTGCATGGATCAGCTGGTGGGGGTATTCACAGACATCTTCAATCTCTCTTTACAATAATCTAAGGTTCCTATCCTCTTCAGGAGGATGACCATTATCCCAGTACCAACGATAAACCAGGCAGTGTGCCTTAATGACTATCGTCTGCTGGCACTGACATCCATCGTTATGAAGTGCTTGGAAAAGTTAGTCATGGCATGAATCAATTCCAGCTTCGCCTATCATCACAACAGATTCACAGCAGATGCCATGTCCCTGGCCCTGCACTCAACCCTGGAACATCGGGATACTAAGACACTTATGTCAGACTCCTATATATTGACTGCAGCTCAGCCTTCAACACCATTATTCCTATGAAACTCATCTCCAAACTCAGTGGCCTGGGCCTTGGCTCCTCCCCCTGCTTTTCGATCCTGAATGTGCTAACTCACAGACCACAATCAGTATTGATAGGCAACAACGCATCATCCTCAATCATCCCCAACATCAGTGACACACAAGGCTGTATTCTCAGCCCCCTACTATACTCCTTATACATCTATGACCGTGTGCCCAAATTCCCCTCCAATCCGATTTTCATGTTTGCTGATGACACCATCGTAATGGGTTGGATCTCAAACAATGACAAGATAGAGTACAGGAATGAGATAGAGAATCTGGTGAAATGGTTCGATGAAAATAATCTCTCCCTCATTGTCAACAAAATGAAAGAGATTGCCATCAACTTCAGAAAACATAGTGGAGAACGGGCTCTTGCCTACATGAATGAGGACAAAGTTGAAAGGGTCAAGAGCTTCAAGTTTTTAGATGTCCGGTTCAGCAACAACCTGTCCTGGTCCCTCCATGCTGACACTATAGTTAAGAAGGCCCATCAACACCTCTACTTTCTCAAAAAGCTAAGGAAATTTGGCATGTCAGCTACAGCTTTCACCAACCTTTAAAGATGCACCATAGAAAGCATTCCCTCTGGTTGTATCACAGCTTGGTGTGGCTCCTGCTCTGTCCAAGACCACAAGAAAATACAAAAATTGTGAATGTAGCCCAATGCATCATGCAAATCAATCCCCATCCATTGACTCTGTCTACACTTCCGCTGCCTTGGCAAAGCAGCCAAATTAAGGATCCCACACACTCTGGACATTCTCTCTTCCATCTTCTTCCATCAGGAAAAAGATACAAAGGTCTGACGACGCGCACCAATCAACTCAAGAACAGTTTCTTTCCTGCTGCCATTAGACTTTTGAATGGACCTATGTCCCATTAAGTTGATTTTTCTCTACACGCCAATTATAACTGTAGCACTACATTCTGCACTCTCTCATTTCCTTCTCTATGAATGGTATGCTTTGTTGGCAACTTCAGATGATTAGCTCTAGCCCACCTCGACTCTTTTGTTTTCAATTTATTTAATTTTTAATTGTTCTCTACCTTTTATTTCTTTATTGTCCTTCATTTTTCTTCCTCCCCCACTCTATCCTCTGATTTTACCCCCCTTTCCTCACCTTTTCTCTCCCTTTTCTTCTCTTTTTTCTAAATTTTACTTCTTTCCCATCCATTCAACACTGCCCCCCACCCCCCACGCCCGACTCCCCTCACATCTTCATCTGTCACAACTTAGCCTCTGGTTTTAACTTCTCTGCTGTTTGGCCATTCACACTCTTTATTCTCTCTATGGACTGCCGTTAGCTGCCTTTTCCTCTGAAGTGTGGCATTTCAGGTTCTCCTCATCATTCAGTTCTAGGCATTGTTACAGTGCTATGTTGTAAAGTGTACAGTCAACTAAGATGACATGACACATCTTAGTTTGTCCATACTGCATGGTGCTACATGACTCATCAAGGCAATGGAAATTCATCTTTAAGATGTCAATGGCTCTTCAATGCAGGCTCGCTGCATCCAAGGCAGGGTATTGGATAGATATCAGGTGCAACCTCTTCAGGGAATAACTCCTATTCCCCAGCTACAATCCACTGAGTCCAGATGGTGCACAGAAGAGGTGCAACATCTGAGACTCTTGAAGGATAAAGGCAGCTGCCCAGGAAACAAGCACACATGAACTTGTGTGCATTTCCTATGGACACTGAATACATGAATGGAAATGTTTTTTATTCAGGAATCTGGCTGTGCCTTTGTGGTTTTGCAGAAGCAATTAACAACACCCTGGGCTTGAAGAGATCTATCAATGGTGCCAAAGCTTAATGTTGTCTGTGGGCAGCATGATAGCACAGTGGTTAGCACTGTTGCTTCACAGCTCCAGGGTCCTGGGTTTGATTCCCGGCTTGGGTCACTGTCTGTGTGGAGTTTGCACATTCTCCTCGAGTCTGTGTGCGTCTCCTCCAGGTGTTCTGGTTTCCTCCCACAGTCCAAAAATGTGTGGGTCAGGTTGATTGGCCATGCTACAATTGCCCCTTAATGTCCTGAGATGTGTAGGTTAGAGGGATTAGTGGGTAAATATGTAGGGATAATGGAGTAGGGTGGGATTGTGGTCGGTGTGGACCCGATGGGCCAAATGGCCTCCTCCTGCACTGTAGGGTTTCTATGATTCTATAACTGTGCTGGTCCATCTCTCTCCAAATGGAGTTGTCCTCTATCCTCTGGCATAGGACATCTATCTGGTGTGAGGAGCTGCTGACTTGGAATTGCCATTCAGGCTCACAGCTGAACAAATTGGAAGCATAAAAATTCAGGGCGATGGTGGCTTTGTTGTTCTTGGTGTTTCATTTCTTCCAACGATTCATTATTCCATCCCCTATTTTATCCTGTTTTTCATTCATTTTTCTCTTGCCCCCATCTCCCCCTCCCCCATCCACCCCACCAGGGGCCATCTGTTACTTGTCTCAGGTTGTCCTTTGACAACCTTTGTTCTGCCATTAACACATTCTGATCCCTTAATTCTTTCAGCACCCTTCTCAGCCATAATCACCACCATTGACATTCCCTTTGCCTTTTTATACATGCAATCTTTGTTAATCTCATTGAGTCATTATCATACAGCACAGAAACAGGCCCTTCAGCCCAATATGTCTTTGCCGAGTATGAAATATCATTCTTTCCTTAGCCTCCATGTATTGCTGGCCCTCTATCCAGCCTCACCTCCCTCAACAGTTTAATGTCCACCTATTTCTAGCTCTCTTCAACTCTGACAAAGGGGCATCCAGACTCAAAACATTGGCTCTGTCATCTCTCCACAGGTGCTGGCAAACCTGTTGAGATTTTCCAGCATTTTCTGTTTCTTTTCCTATTCCAGCAGCTACAGTATTTTGCTTTTATCAAATGTGATAGCTTCTCCTTTCTACTTCCAAAGGATCAAAGATTGTGTTATCTGAAAACCTTTCAGATATTTGGTAGTCAATAGCAGTTTCTTGTCAGTAGCAAGAAAATCATTTACATTACTTTCTTAAGTGACTGTATTCTTAAATGAACTGCGCTCTTTCTCCCTTCATCCACCTACATGCTTTCCCTTGAATATCTATTCTGTGTGCTGAGTTCAGTTCAGTTGAAGTGTACAATTTGGTGTGACACTTCCCTTGTGTCAGGTCATCAGTGGCTAAGTGACTTGAAACCATTTCAGATTTTCATCTGGCCCGTATTTACAAAGTTTGGTGCAAGAAGAACCACAAAATAGGCCTCATAACTTAAACACTGGCGAACTTTTTATTATAGGTGTGCACTGTCGCACAGTTAGACCCTAGACCGCTTAATTGAGTTTCCAACTGTAAGGAGCTAACATCTCCTCAGGGGTCATATGACTCACACTCTTAAAGGGCAAGGATGCATCCCAAACCCTAACATACACATATCACACTTTGCCTGGTCATGATGATAGCATCATCAGATAGGAACAGTCATTATATCATATAATTTAATTGTTTTGTCTCCCAATTTTCATCATATAATAACTCCAGAAGTTGGCTGTGAAGGAACTGTGCTTTTATTATACAAGTGAAAATAAATAATTACCACAAACCTGGGGGGGACACAACAGGTCCCACTGGGACTAAAGGTTAATGGTCCCTCTCAGGGTCCTGCTTATTTAGGACTCGGTATATGAGCTCCGCTTGGTGGCTAATAGCAGTCCTTAGGGAGCTCGTATTCAATGAGCCCAACTGGGAGGTCACTTAATGGTTTGTCCTGTAGATCATAGGGGTTATCACACATCAGTTAATGCAAGAATAATTAAGTTGTTTCAAACAGTTTACGACTACTTTCTAAAGACGTACCATTCAAAAATTTGCCAAATGAAAAGCAATCTGCTAAATTTTCTTTTGATCTAAGCATAATTTACGTCAATTTCCATGAAAGGCATAAGCCATTGACTGGTCTTTTTGTATGAGACATTGTTCAAATACTTTTTTAGATATGTCGCACTGTAGAATTACATTCTTCCTGATGTCAAAGCATGTTGGTGCTGTTGTCCTTTCAACTTCATCTAGACACATTTTATGGTGACAGTGTCAAGTCAACTTTCTTCTTCAGCAAATTTATACAGGGAATGTTTTTGTTGAAATCTCTGGAGCCAAGTTATTGAGTAGAATTAATAAGCTTTCAGGCAGAGAACATTGCGTTTGACCCATCAATAGCAATGGCAGCTTTTTGTATCATATCATGCAGCACTTTATTGAAAAATGGAGACATGACTTTCATACCAGATCACTGGGGTGCCGGGGGGGGGGGGGGGGGGGGGGGAGGAGTAGGATGGTTGGTTGGGGGGGGCGCCCTCTGATTTGCCTGCTTCACCATCAGCTTAGGCCTTCTGGAATCCAGGTCCTATATTTAAAATGCATCCTGCACTAAGCTAAGGGATTGAAAGGTTCCAGGAAGTCATGGTTTCCAAAGGGAGGAAATATACTGCCCCTAAATTCAGTAATGCCTCTCCCCCATATGCCTGCTAGACACAGTGAAGGCACACTGATAAATCCTCTACCCTTGCCCTCAGCAATGAGCCTCATCTAAGGTGTGCAAGGCAGTGGCATTGTTGGCAAATGCCAGGACACTACAAAAGAGGATAGCCAGGCAGTGCAGGAAGAGGAGGAATTATCTCCATTCCACCAAGGTGGGACACTTTTCTCATCACTCAACTCACACATTCACAGGGATTTCACTCACTGCCAACTCAAGGGGCATCACCACTCACTCTCTCACTCACACCATCATCTCCTCTGCAGATCATATCCCCATTCTGCCCATAGCACTATTCACAACCCTTACATCCTTCTCATTTGGCACATCAGGTGTCCTTACATTGTCTCCACCTCAACATCACTCAGTATAGTTGTCTGATAGATGATGCAATGCTCAATTGGTTGAGTGCTGCAGACCTCACCATCAGCAAAAGAATAGTTTGCAACCTCGCTAGCCAGCTGGATAGCTCTATTCTCAAAATCGGTGAGGGCCTTCAGTTCAGGCATTCCATTCCATTCTGGGACCTTTCCCTTTAGTAATGAGCCAACTTGTCCTGCATAGCAATATCCTCTTCCACAGTCTCAGCTATGCACTAATGATCTCTTTTGTTTCACAGGCACTCTTACTTCTTGGCTCACCTGATCGTAGTCAAAATTTACAAAGTTACGTGCCTTGGCGAAGATTGCATCCAGAATCTCCTGTTACATTTGAGGGTGGAAGTTTGAGTGATCCTGCGCAGCTCACCAGTAAAGCCCTGGAAGGAGCCACTGAGGTAGAAATTGATCGTGTGGTTACATTCAATGCCACAGGCAGCAGATGCGTTCTGAGCATCTGAGGTGCCAAATCCTGCAGAAGATAGCATATGTGAATAACCAGTTCCCTTGACAATCACAGTCTTCGGCCACACTGGTTCTTATTCATTGGCAGGTAGGAGTCATTGGCTGTGCACCCTCCGTCAAGGGAGGCATCTATGAATAATGGCTCTCTGCAGATCTTCCTCTAAATGAAGAAGAAACCCTACCAACCCTTGATCATGAGGCTTTCTTTGCCAAGCCAAATGCTTCCAGTGCATTCTTCTCCTTTGCCTATAAGCCTCATTGAAACTTATAAAATTCTAACAGAGTGAGACAGGATGAATTCAGAAAAAATGGTCCTGAAGGTGGGGAAGTCCAGAACTAGGAGTCATAGTTTGAGGATAAGTGGTAAACCTTTTAGAACAGAGATGAAGAAAAATTTCTTCACCCAGAGGGTGGTGAATATGTAGAATTCACTACCACAGAATATAGTTGACGTCAAAACATTGATTTCAAGAAGAGATTAGATACAGCTATAGGGACTAAAGGGGCCACAGGATAGAGGAGGAAGGGAGGATATTGAACTTGTTAATCAGTCATAATCAAGGTGAATGGTGGAGCAGGCATGAAGGGTTGAATGGTCTAATCTTGCTTCTACTTTCTATGAATGTTTCTATATATGATTCCTTCATATGGCTACAATAATGAGATCTACTTTATTAAAACTAAATTCCTGATGTTTCACTGTGGAAAACATGCTGTTTCAGCAATCGGTGGTGGGGTGGGGTGGGGGGGGGAGGAAAAGAATTGCATTCTGCATTTACATCATTGAGAAATGCAGCTGTGGCTTTCTCGCGAGATTCTCCGAGCTCACACTTGTCCTTATTGGGTGTGAAAAGCCCTGGCCATGGTAAATTGACACTCCAAGGAATTTGATCAATCTTCAAAGATGCAATGCCCTAAATATTTAATTCTTCCTCAAGCTTCACTTAATCTTTCTTCCACTTTCTATCTTTCTGTTATTATTGGTTTCCAGTATCAAATCATGGTTGTGTACCACAGACTATCTGTCACAACATCCTCTCATGTGTCTTCTTCAAAATTGCTCAGGGGCTAGGGATTTTCTGTAATAGTAATATGTAACAATCCCTATTGATGTTCAGAAGACTGAATTCTTCATTTAATACAAATGTCAAAACATTTGTATCCGTTTTACTTTTGTGAGATCAGGCAGAACATCATGTATAATTCAAGGGAGATAGGGATTATTTGAGGACCGTGGATAATGATAGAGGCCAGATCAGAAACTCTGAGACACATTACGAAGTTAGACTTAACCCCCAACTATTTTTGATTTTGGCTTTAGTGTGAGGATAAGGTGTTTCTCCCCAGATATGATTCTATTCACCCATTAAGAAGCTTTTATCAAAAAAAATCTTTTATTTAACAATATTAGTTTAACTATAACAAAAAGTAATTAGCATAACATTCACCAACTGAAATAATTAAACATGACAAGATATGATTCTTAACTGTTGTTCTCTCTATTAGTTCCAATTTAAGCAATATTCCTTATTGATGTAAACTCTTCTTCAAAATTAGTTTGCAAACAATAGCCTTACGTATTGGTAGGTGGGCTGTTGTTGTCCTTAAACCTCCAGATCATCTCTGAAGAGAGATACCTATTTTCTATCAGGTCCCAAATTTTAGTCTCCAGCAAGAGAAAGAGAGAGAGAAAAAAAATACTCCTGCTGTTTGCAGACTCAAGCAGAAAACTACCTGCTTGTCTTTGTAAGCATAGCTTGTCCCATTTGCACATGACTTGGCTTCTGTTAATCAATGTAATCAAATCCTAGTCTGAAACCCTAAGCAACAACCCAAAAAATAAACAACACTGCATTAGCTCAAATTAAAGTAGACACCCCAATATCTAGGATCAATTATTCATCTGCATGTGGGCTGCCTGGAGCAGACAGAATGGCACTATTTAAACAGAATTGAATTTTAACATATCCTTCACAAGAACCATGACCTAAATACATTTTAGGCACAATATCATCACAATAGACATATAGGACCATAGAGTCCCTACAATGCAGAAAAGGGAAATTCAGCCCATTGAGTCTGTAACCAACTCTCCGACAAAGCATCTTACTCAGGCCCACCCACTTGTGCTATCCCTGTAACCTGACGCATTTACCATAGCCAATCCTGCACATCTTTGGACTGTGGGAGAAAACCAGAGCACCTGCAGGAAACCCATACAAACGCAGGGAGAAAGTATTTATCTTTCCCTTTCATTACTTATCAGTCCAGACACTGATCTGGTTGTTTATATATTTCAGCTGTTATGCTATGAATTTGTGAATGTTACCTATGTCAGTAAATATTTTGTGTTAGCTTTGGTTCTTGAGGATGTTCCTTCTGTATCTCAACACTTATGTCCTCTGCTTGGATTATTTTTTAAAGCTCATAGCTCGGGGTGAAGTATGAAAACCTACTACATTTGGCTTTATTGATTGATCCACATCTTTGTCCTGGTCATGGAAACTCTGCTGTCCATTGTTAGCTGTTATAGTCTTTCCAACACAAAATCATAAAACTAAAAAACAGCATTTATGACAAACTTGTCTGACTTAAATTTAAGACCATCGAGTATTTTTAGTGTGTCTCTTCCCATGCTTAATGATATAGTTCTAAACAAAAGGTTCCGTTGTTTAATTAGCTTGGATTGTCACAAATCCTCTCAAATTTTTCTAATTGCTTATTAGATTACCTGCCATCTGTTTTTTCTGGAAATAGTACCTGTTGAATAATAGATTTGCAGTATGGTGGCTGAATTTTTAGCTTTTAATGAATTTCTTTAAATGATTTCTTGGTTGATACAGTCATCCAACGCAGATGTCATCAAAAACATAAAGCAGAAAATGTGGATTTCGCCATTACACTGTAATTACAGAATGCTTGGTCACAGATCTGTAAACAGTTCTGAAACTTTCCATTTTATTTTCTCTATTTCTACTTCTAAAAATATGCTGGTGGGTTCAGGTGACTTTCTTTGAATTCTGACACCATATGTTTGTTATTGGGAAAATCAGCCAAAAACTACCAAAACCTTCCTCTTGCATATAGAAACATGCGGAGTCCGAGTTTTTACAGGCACAATCCCACCACTTGTTCTGTGATCATGTTGATTAGTGAGCTAGTCAGAGTCGGCAAGTGGAATTTAATCATCCCCATTGCATCAGCAAAGATGGCAGATGGGAACGTTCAATTGTGCAGGCGGTTGCTTGTTCATGGTGTCAGCGGGAAAACATCCTGTGATTTAGTTGGTGGGAGTGCCCTGAATGTGCCAGACTTGCCTGCTCATATTGGAATTATAATTCGGATCATTAGTGAGCCTAATTATTTTTCTGCTTATATGTTCTTGGGATTGCTAGGTCTGCATTTATTGACCATCTCTAATTGGTCTTGAGAAAATGGTGCTGAGTACCCTTTCTGAACCACTGCAGTCCATGTTGTCTAAGCACACCCACAGCCTTATTCTGTAAACTCATCTTTTGGCACTCAGAGGTCTGGGCTCTTACAGTGCAACAGAGGCCCATCTCTTAAAAGGACTGTACTTGTGTGTCCTCACTTTGCATTGATTAATAATGGGACTAATCCACCTGATGATGTCAATCCACTTGGATTTGAAGGTGAGCTTAATGTTCATCAGCACAATGATAGAAATGTGCAAAGGCAGGCCTCAGAGCAACAAACGCTGGAGGCAGTGATCGAGCAACCAGCCAGGCAGCAGGGGAGACGCAGAAGACATTTTTATGCCATTGGTTCACTTCTAGGACTTCAGCTGGGATCTCTGCTGGATCAGGGATCTGGGAAGCTGGGATCATCACAGGAAGCCATTCAACTCTTCATCAAGAAGGTACCTTGTTGAGAGGACTGGTGACATTATTCAATATCATGGATTAAGAAAGCCAGCCTGAGTGGTCCATAGTCTTCACAGCCATGGCAGGGTTTCCACAAGTGCTGGCGTTCATTGGCTACTCTCATCCTGCCATCAAAGCATCCTTGGACCAGTTGACTACATATATAAACTATAAGGGTTTTTACTGACTAAACATCCAAACAGTCTGTGAGCATTTGAAAACAATTCTTCAAACTGTGTGCCAGTTATCCAGGAAAAAAAAGCCATGAAGCCTATATCCATGTGACACAGCTGTTTGTCCACTCCAGTATCTTCGTGGATGGATCCTTGGGGAAAGGGGACAGGTGGTCCCATTGAAACATATTCTTAAGGGGCTTGACAGGGTAAATGTTGAGATGACGTGGGAAAAGTCATGGGAAAGTCTAGGATCAGAAGGCATAATCTCAATTAAATGGGTGACAATTTAAGACTGAGGTGAGGAGCAATTTCTTCTGAGGGTTATGAGGGCAGAGTCCTTGTGTACAGTTAAGACTGAGATTATATAGACATTTAATCAGTAAGGGAATCAAGGATTAAGGGAAAAGAGCAGAAAAGTGGACATGAGAAATGTCATTGGATCAGCTTGATGCTATTGAGCAGGCTTAAGCGGCCAAATATCCCTCTTTCTAACGGTTTTACCTTCTCTGCACATGGTACCTTCACCACACTTCGTACCATTATTCAAGAAGAGAGGAAGGGAGAAACAGGTAACTACAGGCTAATCAGTCTAACCTCAGTGGTGGGGAAACTATTGGAAGCAATTCTGAGAAACACAATAATCTGCATTTGGAGAGGCAAGGATAAATTAAGAGTCAGTGTGGTTTTGTTAAGGAAAGTCATGTCTGACCAACTTGATTGAATTTTTTGAAGACAGCATGCAGATGAGGACAATACCGAGGGAGATTTAGTCTACTTGGACTTCAACAAGGCTTTTGATAAGGTCCCATATGGGAGACTGATAATGAAGGTAAGTGCCCATGAAGTCCAAGGAAATGTGGCAAACTGGATCCAGAATTGGCTGAGTGGCAAGAAGCAGTTCACAAGGTGTTTTTCTGACTGGAAGCCCGTGTCCAGTGGAGTCCCACGAGGATCAGTTTTGGGGCCCTTTGTGTTTGTTGTTTATATAAATGATTTCGACTTGAATGTTGGTGGGGGTGGGGGGGGGGGGGGGGGTGGTGGGGTGGGGGGGGGAGGGGGGTGCCAGTGGGTGGGTGGTTGTTGACCATTAAGTTTGCGGGTGATATGAGAATTGGTAGGGTGGTAAATAGTGACAAGGATAGCCTTAGATTACAGGATGACATAGATGGGCTGGTTAGATGGGCTAATTAATGGCAAATGGAATTCAATCTGAAAACTGTGAGAAGATACAATTGGGCAGGACAAACTAGATAAGAGAATAAATGATAAACAGCAAGACTCTGAGAAGCACCGAGGATTAGAGGGATCTGGGTATGCATGTGTACTGGTCTCTTAAGATAGCAGGACAGATGGATAAATTAGTTAAGAAGGCATATGGCATACATACTTTTATTAGCTGAGGCAGAGTTTAACAATAAGGAGGTTATGCTGGAACTGTATAAAACATTGTCTAGGCTACAGCTAGAGTATTGTGTGCAGTTCTGAAATTAATATTACAGGAGGGATGTGATAGCAATGGAAAGAGTGAGGAGGAGATTTACCAGTTGCATAGGCTGGATAATTTTAGTTATAAAGAGAGATTGGATAGACTGGGGTTGTCTTCTTTGGAGCTGAAGTGACTGAGGGAGACATGATTGAGATGTATAAAATTATGAGGAGCATAGATAAACTAGACAGGAAGAAACTTTTCCCCATGGTGGAGGGTTCAAAGACCAGGGGCATAGATTTAAGATTCGGAGCAGGACGTTTAGAGGTGATGTGAGGAAAAGCTTTTTCACACAATGAGCGGTGGAGGCAGAGACCTTCATAACATTTAAGAAGTATTTAAATGTGCACTTGTGATTGCAAGGCATACAAGGCTATGGGCTAAGTGTGGGAAAATGGGATTAGAATAGTTATGTAATTTGTTTTTGTCCAGCACAAGCATGATGAACTGAAGGATCCCTCTTAGACTCTAGGCTCATGATCCCCATTAGAAACCTTCACACTAAGGTAAAGAAAAAGCATAGGGCGGGATTTTCAGGCTGCGCTCGCCCCAAGACGGGAAAATCCTGCCTAAGATCAACAGACCTTTGCATGGTCTATGTCCCGCCTGCTATGATACCTGTGGCAGGGGAGACAGGAAAATTATGCCCATAATGTCAGCTACAGCTACAGGCAATCATAGAGCATACGATAGGATTAGTGAAGGTACGTTTCTGTTGAATGGACAGGTCAGGGGAGCTCTTCAGTATGGCTCAGGGAAAGTGTCAGGATTCAATGTGGTACTTGTGCAATCTACAATTTGGCCCTACAAAGAGTGAACACTTGAACCCAGGTGAGGCAGAGTTGGCAAACATGGATGATGACGATGGGGAGGAGGAGATAGCTCCAGCAGAGGAACAGCAAGATGGTACACATGCCAGAGGCTGGGACGGTGATGGAAAGGAATGATGGTAGTTCCAGCACACTGTAATGTGCTAATGTCCGGATGGGCAAAAGTCTTTTCTCACTTGACCATTGCTGTTACATCTCTCAATAAGTACTAAGCCCAAATTTGCATTCCCTTTCTGCTGATATAATGATTGTATCCAAGGCAGGCATCTGACACACCTACAGACCAAGCTACCCATTCAGGTCTTGCTTAAGATCACAAAGCTATCAATGACAGCATTAGACAGATGTGAGAAATACAACTATGTTTAATTCACAGTGCACAAATCAATACATATATATAGACAAAGGCCACGATTCTCCCATCCCATTCTCCCATAAAATATTAGCGCAACAAGCTGGGAGAGTCACACATCAGCCAAACTGTAGAGTTCCTGTGAGCATTTGCACCACGCTTGCATCTCCCAGGCCTGGATTTCCAGCAGTGTCTGCGCAGTGCCAGAAATCGATTGGGAGGGGGATCAGAATTTAAATAGTAAGTAGCATTCTATTTAAACACTGTTAGCAGGCCCGAAACTGAATTCTCTGGGCACGCTAACCTTTCCCACCGCCCCTGCCAGAGTATTTCATTCCAGCAGGGATTACACTAGCTCCCCACTTTCGGGGAGCTAGCAGCCTGATCCCACTGGAGTGAAGGGGGGGGGGTTAATTGGGGCCCCTCAACAGGCTGGACAGTGGGTGAGGGGAGTGGGGTTGCTGCCCCTGGGCATAGGCACACTGGCACTGCCCAAGGGGCAAAGTGCCCATTCCCAAGGGGCACCTTGGTACCACCCATCAGGCATGGGGCAGTGCCACATTGCCCCCCTGGACATGCATAGAAACTCTCTCCTTTCAGCCTTCCAGGTGGGAATAGGCCCTTCCTCCTGAAATCTAATGATATTCACACTGATGGCCTCTGCAATGTGCAATGTGTGGGAGATTCTAGTGTGATCTCCCACTGAAAAAAACAGCATGAATTCCTCCAGTTTTCCTGCAAATCCAACACTTCGAATTTTTTGGGGAGAATTCCAGCCAAAGGGTGGAACAATTGTTTGGGGCAATCCCATTGGTGCAAAAGCTGTTTTTGGAACTCTTGCTCAATTACCTGCGCCTCTGCCATTCCCACCAACCCCCACATAAGCTCCCCAGTGCCACAGTGGTGTGCTTTCTTCTGAAAATGCTTAGTGAGATGTGCCCTTAACATCTTCAGGCAGCTTAGATGCAGCTCTTCATACCCTGCGGCCTTTGATGAGTATGGTGGGTGTCCTCTGGTTGCTGCAGACCTGTGTAATAGATTGAGGGTGACTGGACGTGGCTTGAATCAACAAGGGCTTTATTACCAATGATAAGAATAATATATACAGCAAAGTCAGACTATATAAGACCACAAGACCATAAGACATTGGAGCAGAATTAGGGCACTACGCCCATCAAGTCGGCTTCGCCATTCAATCATGGTTGATATTTTTCTCATCCCCTCTCTCCTGCCTTTTCCCCATAAACCCTGATCAACTTATTAATCAAGAACCTATGTGCCTCTGTCTTTAAGACTTTCAATGACCTGGCCTCCACAGCCTTCTGAGAAAAAAGTTCCACAGATTTACCACTCCCTGGCTGAAGAAATTTCTTCTCATCTCTGTTTTAAAGGATCGTACCTTTAGCCTGAGGTTGTACCCTCTGGTTCTAGTTTTTCCTACTACTGCAAACATCCTCTTCACATCCACTCTATCCAGGCTTCGCAGTATCCTGTGAGTTTCAATAAATCACTTCCAGTGATTCCTGAAAGTTCACCACCAATGCCCCCACAATTTCTATCTCTTCTAGACTATCTCTTTTAGAACTGTGGGATGTAGTCCATCTGGTCCAGGTGATTTATCCATCTTCAGCTCTTTCAATTTCCCCAGAATCTTCTCCTTAGTGATGGCCCCCACACTCACCTGTGATCCCTGACTCTCCTGGAGCTCTGACATCCCACTGGTGTCTTCCACTGTGAAGACTGATGCAAAGTAACTATTCAGTTCCTCTGCCATTGCTTTGTTTCCTATTATTATTTCTTAGTCTCATTTTCCAGGTGTCCAATGGCTATTTTTGCCTCTCTGTTACCCTTCATATGTTGAAGAAAACTCTTCCTATCTTCTTTTATATTACTAGCTAGTATTTCATCTTCTCACCACTTTTGCTTTTTTAGTTGTCCTTTGCTCGCCTTTAAAGGCTTCGCAATCCTCTGGCTTCCCACTAATCCTTGCCACTTTGTATGGCTTTTCTTTTGCTTTTATGCTGTCCTCGAGTTCCCTCATCAGCCATGGATGTCCTCCCCTTGGCATGTTTCCTCCTCCTTGGGATGAACTTCTGTTGTGTTTCCCAGATAACTCTCAAAAACTTCTGCCATTGCTGTTCCACTGTCTTCCCTGTTAGGTTCCCTTTCCAACAACTCTTGGTTCCTCCCTCATGTCTCTGTAGTTAACTTTATTTAATTGAAATACAGTTACATCTGACTCCAGCTTCTCCCTTTCAAACTGCGGGGTAAATTCTGTCATATTGCGGTCACTGCTCCCTAAGAGTTCCTTCATCTTAACTTCCCTAATCAAGTCTGCCTCATTACATGTCACCAAATCCATAATTGCCTGTTCACTAGTAGGGTCTGTCACAAGCTGTTCCAAAAAAAAATTTCTTAGATATTCCACAAATTCCTTTTCTTAGGTTCCACTACTTACCTGATTTTCCCAGTCCACCTGCATATTGAAGTCCCCAGTGATTATTGTAATATTGTCTTTTTTATATGCCTTTTCTATCTCCTGATTTATATTACAATACGACTGCTCTATTCTGCTCCTTGTACCAACATACACCCTCCTGCTGATTGGCTCAGCTTCCCGCCATGACAATTTATAGGTCTGGACCAATCATATGGTCCTCAGGAAGTGCCCTCCCTCCTCTTAAAGGGCAACTCTGCTACACTGCTAAGCATGGATGGAGTTTGTAGGGTTTGTGTGTTCTCTCCATGTCTGCGTGGGTTTCCTCCATGTGTTCCAGCTTCCTCCCACAGTCCAAAGATGTGTAAATTAGGTAGATTGGCCATGCTAATTTTTCCGGAGATGTGTAGGTTAGATCAATTAGCTATGGTAAATGTGTGGGGTTATGGGGACAAGGCAGAGGGGAAGGTCTGGCTAAGACAGGGTCAGTGGAGAGTAGATGGACCGTATGGCCTCTTCTGCACTTCAGAGACTCCATGATAATGAAACAGTCGAAGCCCCTGCATAGATTTTTGGAACAATACCTTCCATTCTGTGTACCTGTTACTACTACATACTGTCTCCTATCATCTAATGAATCCACTAACCATGCCAATCATTTGCTTGCAATTCTGTGATTTTTAATTTTAGTTAGCAGGCTGTCCCTGAAGGACTCAATTGATCTGCTAAAAGTAAACATTCACTCCTTTGAAGCATGGCTTAAATTTATGGGTGGCACAGAAGCACAGTAGTTAGCACTGCCGGGGACCTGGGTTCAATTCCAGCTTCAGGTCACTGCTTGTGTGGAGTTTGTACTTTTCCTGGGTTTCCTCCAGGTGCTCTGGTTTCCTCCCACACTCGAAAGATGTGCGGGTTAGGTTGATTGGCCATGCAAAGTTAACCCTAGTGTCAGGTAGATTAGCAGGATAAATATGAGAGGTTATGGGAATAGGCCTTGGTGGGATTGTGGTCAGTGCAGATTTGATGGGCTGAATGGACTTCTTCACACTGTAGCGATTCTATGGCTACTTATCTCTTTCGCCTTTGCTGGTCTCTGTTCTGTTACTAGACTGGCAGAATATTCCGTTGATTATCCTCCTGGCCATTACTGTGGGCACCACTGATGCATCATTAAGATGTGAACCAGCCACTCCAAGTATTTATTTAAAAAACCTTGTCCCTGCAATTTGAGATGTTGTTTGCCCCTCTGGCAAACAACAGGATAGGATACTGCTCCACTAAGCATCACAGGAAGCGCAGAGCCAAATGTGAGTCTTCTGTGGAATGTTTGAAGTTGGCTCTATCAGCAATTTAGTTCAATGCTCATAACTGAAAAGTATTGTAATACCAATAAATCTATTGTGCACATTCACAAACACTTTGCTCACCAAGATAAATTGTACCCTTTGGTCTATTTGGAAAAAAGTCACTATTTGTTTACACAATGAATAATATTCCCATTTACAAAATCTGAATAGCCTTTCTGCTTATCTAGATGAATGTATAACTGCTGGCGTACATTATTATTCTGTTATAATCGAGTTGTCTTTCTTTAGTAGAAATAGATCATGAAATGCAAACTCAGAAAGCATCCATTTTGTGTCCACTAACAATTAAGGTACATTGAAATTGTAGTTAGCAGTTAAGGGTGATGATTGAAGGTTTAACCAAATAACTCAAAGGAATTGTAACTTCTTGAAAATTAAGTTTGTAAGTGAAATATGAATCAAGTTGGATTAATTGGACCACACTCTTCAAGCCCCTAAACCAGTATGAAGCTCAAACTGAATGGAGCCAAATTATTAGGTTAAGCAATTCTGGACTATAAAATATGTTACCATGAGTAACTAGTTCTTTATTACAAATTCAACATGAATCATCATATTAACAGCATAAGGTGTTACTTTGTATGCTGTTCGTTGTAACACATAGCCCTATAAATTGACACATGTAAGTTGATATATAACTTCTTTGGTGATTACTTGTGTATGAAAAATAGCAAGAAATAACAATTAACCTTATACTTGAACTCTTAAAATAAACAACCTTCATTCGTTGCTTCCTTCCAAATGACACCTTCATGTTTATTTGTTTATTTCTATTCTTGACCACTCATTTTTAACTAATGAAAATTGGGTTTGGGCATCAATTTAAAATAATTATTGGACTCCATTGAGCTGTTTTCCCCTATCACTCTTATTGTTGCTCATTGTCTAATAAAGTACACCCTAGATTATGCACTGACCAAATCATATTACAAAATTAATTGAATAAGGAAAGGGAACACAATTAATCTTAGGTATATGGTAGTTAATTTATGATTAATATTTGTATTATATGCCATAACTGTAAGAGGGAGCTAGAGCAAGAAATAACACCATGATTTTAAGCACACATTGTCTTTCCCTTTGGGCAATAGTGATTGAAATATCTCTGAGCTGATTATCAGCCTGTTGATCCGTGTAATGAATGCTCCTTCCACGGCCAACAGGATAGAGAATCAGCAATGATCATATTGAATGGTGGAGCAGGCTTGAAGGCCCAAATAGCCCGCTCCAGCTGCTAATCTCCATGTAAGTCCTGGTATTGGACTTGAACCCAGAGCTTCTGGTCCAGGGGTAGGGGGCACCACCACTGTGCTACAAGACTGCCTATGCTGACAATCACAATAACGAACACTTTGAGTCACTATTATAACATCACTGAAGTTGACTGTACTATTATATTATTAAGCAGCTCCAAAATCCAAGTGTATAATAGTTATCCTTGCATTATGGACTAAAACTCTTAAGAACAAGAGAAATGAAAGATCCAATTTTCATCTGTTGAACAAAATAAGGGCAAAATGATGAGACTCTATTGATAGTCTTATTAGATTTGTATATATCATTATTGTATATTTTGAATGGCTGGGATCCCAGCACTGAACTCTGTGGCACTCCACTAGTCACTGCCTGCCACTCTGAAAAGGATCCATTTATTTCCACTCTCTACTTCCTGACTACCAACCAGTTCTCTACCCACATCAATATATTATCCCCAATACCATGAGCTTTAATTTTGCTCACTAATCCCTTGTGTGGGACCTTTTCAAAAGCCTTTGGAAAGCCCAGATACACAACATCCACTGGTTTGCCCTCGTTCACTCAATTGGTCACATCCTCAAAAGATTCCAGAAGATTTGTCAAGCACAATTTCCCTTTAGTGAATCCATGCAAATTGGACCGATCCTGTCACAGCTTTCCAAATGCTCAGTTATTACATCCTAAATAATTGACTCCAGCATTTTCTCCACCACCGCTGTCAGGCTAACTTGTCTATAGTTCCCCATTTTCTCTCTTTCTCCTTTTACAAAAAGTGGGGTTACATTAGCTACCTTCCAATCCACTGGTACTCTTCCAGAGTTTACAGAATGCTGGACTATTTCGAGGGCCATTATTTCTAGGGCCACTTTCTTGAGTACTCTGGGATGCAGAACATCAGGCCCTAAGGACTTATTGTGTTTTAATCGCAGCAATTCCCCCAATAAATTTCCTGACTAATAAGGATTTCTTTCAGTTCCTCCTTAATACTAGACCCTCTGTCCCCTAGTATTTCTGGAAGGTTATTTGTGTCATCCTTAGTGAAGACAGATCCAAAGTATTTGTTCAACTGGTCTGCCATCTCTTCTTGAGCCTTGATCTCAGAATTATGTATTTTTTCTCCTGACGGAAGAAGATGGAAGTGAGTTCCTTCAAATGACGACTATGTAAGGATTAGCTGTAATCTTGATCTCACAAATCCATCCCCAACGTCTGGCATGAACCCTGACTTCCAATCCCTCTGACTTCTGATCTCCCCCACCCCAGAAACCCTTTCCTCTTCCCTTTGATCTTCTCGCTGGCCTGTCAGTTTCAATGGATCTTTAAACTTACCTGGTTTATGACAGTGAGTGCCATAAAAAGTTGATGTGGCCTCCTTCTCTTCGACTCTCCCGTATTTCGATGCTGGACCTGTAGGACAGGCTGCACTGCCTGAACCTTACCTGGCCTGAGTTGGAATGTCAAGTGAGAATCTATTTCCGTTCGGAGATTGATCAGAGATAGCCAACGTGGTTTTGTCAGAGGGAGATCATGCCTAATAAATTTGATTGAACTTTTTGAGCATATAGCCATGTGTGTGGGTGAGGGTAGTGCGGTTGATGTATTGACCCTGTTTATGTCCCTCATAGATTTACATGGATTTCAGCAAAGCCTTTGACAAAGTCCCACATGGGAGACTTAGTAAGAAGGCAAATGTGCATGGGGTACAGGAGGATCAGATAAGGTGGATTCATAATTGGCTTAGTGGTAGAAGACAGAGGTTGGTGACAGATGGCTGCTTTAGTGACGAGAGACTAGTGACCAGTGGTGTACCACCAGGATCCGTGCTGGGCCCTCTATTTTTGCCATTTATACAAATGACATAGAAGACTATGTGGGGGGTTGGAATCAGTAAGTCGCCGATGACACAAAGATTGGCCAGGTGATTAACAGTGAGACTGAGTGTCTTGGGTTACAGGAATATAGAAACGATGGTCAAATGGGCAGATAAGTGGCAGATGGAAGTTAATCCTGAAAAGTGTGAGGTGATGCACTTTGGAAGGAGTAATTTGATGAGGAAGTAGACTTTGCAAGGTCTGACACTGGGAAGTTCCAAAGAACGAAAGGGACCTTAACATGTTTGTCCATAGATCTCTGAAGGCAGAAAGGTTAATAGGGTGGTGAAAAAGGCATGTGGTACACTTGCCTTTCTCAATCAGGGTATAGATTACAAAAGCAGAGAGAGCATGATGGAGTTGTATAGAATTTTAGTGAGGCCACATCTGGAGCACCATGTGCAGTTCTGATTGCTACATTATAGGAAGGATGTGAATGCACTGGAGTGGGTTCAGAGGAGATTCACCAGGATGCTGCCTGGGATGGTACATTTAAGTTATAAAGAGAGGTTGGGTAGGCTTGGGTTGGTTCTCTGGAGCAGGAAAGACTGAGGGGTGACCTGATTGAGGTGTCCAAGATTATGAGGGACATAAACAGGGGGGAAAGGGAGCAACTGTCCCCATTAGTTGAAGGGTCAGTTCTGAAGGAACACAAGTTAAACGTGAGAGGTGGCAGGTTTAGGGTGGATTTGAGGAAAAACTGTTTTACTCAGGGGGTGGTGATAGTTTGGAATGCACTGCCTGGGACATTGGTAGAGGTGGGATGTCTCACATTCTTTAAAAGGTACCTGGATGAGTACTTGGCGTACCATAACATTCTAAGCTATGGGCCAAGTGCTGGCAAGGGGGAATAGGTGGGCAAGTCAAGGCTTTTCATGCGTTGATGCAGACTCGATGGGCTGAAGGGCCTCTTTGTCGCTGTAGGATTGCGTGATTTTGTGATTCAGAGATAGGTTGGAAAAAAGATAAAATAAGTAATTGGGCTTAAAGGGGCAATCAAATGTTGACTGCCACTCTGAGGAAGTTCAGGTAATCTTGTGTTTGTTCTTTGACTTCACCAACTTTAATGAGCAGGTCAGTGCTATGCAGAGCTTCACTGCTCATTAAAGAGAATTCTTGACTCTGAATAATGTATAAAGTTTCAGAAAAGTTACTAGCTTTGCACTTTAGTGTTGAATTCAGCTGACCTTTAACACTGAGCATGATTCCTTCTGAACCTTGGAGTTGAATGGAGGAATATTGTCGAATTATGTTGTTCAGCCACGAAACTCTGTCGGGTCAAACTAAGACTCCATCTCCTGTGACCAATTTGAATTCAATAGTATATCTAAAGAACTCAATGGTAGTACTCCAATACTGGCTTTTATTTTCCTTTATTTCTGTTAGGAAGCTGGTTTGCTCGTTGTCAGGTTTTCAAATTTCCTGAATGGTATTTCTTTTCACAGATCTCTTCTCCTGCTTTGTAAACACAGATTTCTTGGCACAGCAGGACTACTTTATGGTCAAGACTGCCATAGCCACGGCACTGCGCAATTTGGGCCAGTCATTCTTTGAGCCGGTGGACCTTCCTCCCACCACAATGGTGACATTCAAGAATGGCAGGTGGTGCCTTTTCAGAACTTTTCCCAGGCTGATCTCTTGCTCCATTCTTGGTTTTACAACCCAAAAACTGAACAACTTTATTGGGTTGATCCTTCCTGTGGGGTTTCTCATGCGCCCTGTACGAAGATTTTATTTTGTCTCGGCTATTCAGCCTATTTGGCCGGTTGTACAATTTTATTCAAAGTTTAATTATCCTGAGATTGTCAAAAGTCGGAGAGTTTCTATCTAAAACATGTACAATTATTCCATCTCTTATCAAGTCACCTTTCAATGTTCTGCACTCACAACTGTTAGCTAGACAGCACAGTCCATTGATGAATAACTCAACTCCTTCACCCTGTTTCTGACTGCATCAATTACATTTTATCACAAGTTTTCCACAGAGACTGAATTAGGAGTCGAAGGCTGTGACAGCACCCTCACATCTCTTCATTCACCCCCTTTCTGGCTAACGTGTTATCTGCAAGGCTGCTAACGGCAAATAATAAAGTTCTGACTTGGAGCGGAAGTCTCCCAAGCTGAAAGTGATGGGTTTGGGGTGGGGGAGGGGGGGTTGCGGTGTGAATCTGGCAGGAGCCAAAAGTTGTAAACCCACCAGCATAAAATCTTGTTGTAATTCTCCCAATGGCAGGTTAGTGGCAGGTCGCTCTTCTGCTGGTAGGTGGCACAAATGCCACGAATGCTTATTGAAACAGCTGCCCACCAGCATCCAATCTTGTGCCATGCCAGTGGGAAATCTGATTGCTAATGAGTGGCATACACAAGACAGTCTTTAATTCACTCATGATTTCGAGGTGTGTTCAACAACTTTCTGCCTTAGTGCTGCGCTGTTTCTGATGCACTGTTCACCATTCTACTGGGGCAGACTGTTAGCTGCCTCTATCTCCATGTTGAGCTGCTCACAAACAGGGGGTGGGGGGGGTGGAGTGGGGGCAGGGAGTGGAAGAGAGCAAAGAGTTTATTGGAAGGGGATGAGTG
This sequence comes from Carcharhinus amblyrhynchos, assembly GCF_965287045.1. Lineage (NCBI taxonomy): Eukaryota > Metazoa > Chordata > Chondrichthyes > Carcharhiniformes > Carcharhinidae > Carcharhinus > Carcharhinus amblyrhynchos. The sequence goes on along the minus strand of NC_137331.1, from coordinate 78,221,308 downwards.
AAGACTGCAGATGAGTTAGGTAAAGGTCCCAAGTGGGGCAGGTGATGGGCTTAGGGAGAGAGTGGTTGAATCAAGGAACAGGCTTCCTCTTGAGGCTAATAGCCTTTTCTCTCAAAGTTGCTGGCATCCTGCACAGCCTTTCTGGTGAAGACAGGTAGGCTGGAGAGATGGGTGTTGGATTGATATTAAACATGGCCCCGAGACTTCCAAATCCATCAGTTGAGGGTGGGTGGACAAGTCAGTAGCCAGTCCATCCTGACGTCGATGACAATCTCTTTTATTTTGTTGACATTGAGGGAGAGATTATTGTTGCCGTACCAGTTCACCAGATTCTCTATCTCATCCCTGCACTCTGTCTCATCTTTGTTTGAGATCTGACCCACTATGGTGGTATCATCAGCAAACTAGAAAACGAATTGGTGGGGAATTTGGCCACACAGTCATAGAATCATAGAAACACTACAATGCAGAAAGATGCCATTTGGCCCATCAAGTCTGCACTGACCACAATCCCATCTAGTCCCTACCCCCATGTATTTTATACGCTAATTCCTCTAATCTCTCAGGACATTAAGGGACAATTTAGCATGGCCATTCAACCTAACCGACACATCTTTGGACTGTGGGAAGAAACCGGAGCACCCGGAGGAAACCTATGCAGACACGAGGAAAATGTGAAAACTCTACATAGACAGTGACCCAAGCCGGGAATTGAACCCAGGTCCCTACAGCTGTGAAGCAGCAGTGCTAACCACTGTGCTACTGCGCTGCTCGTGTATATAGGTGTATAAGGAGTATAGAAGGGGCTGAGAACACAGCCTTGTGGGGCACCAGTATTGAGAATGATCATGGAGGAGGTGCTGTTGCCTATCCTTACTGATTGTGGTCTGTGAGTTAGGAAGTTCAGGATCCAGTCGCAGAGGGAGGTGCCAAGGCCCAGACTACGGAGTTTGGAGATGAGTTTCATGGGAATAATGGTGTTGATCTAATCTAAGTATCAGGTCTTTATGCCTGATAGCTCCCTCCCACTTGTTAGATTGTCCATTCACATGATAAGAAGGCACACTGGCGCAAGTCACGCCAAGTCCCACATAGCGTGGACCTGGTGAGCAGAATATAGAACATAGAACATAGTCCATACCCAAGGTCAAGCTATCCCACTCCCTATCATTCTGGTGTGCTCCATGTGCCTGTCCAATAACCGCTTGAAAGTTCCTGAAGTGTCTGACTCCACTATCACAGCAGGCAGTCCATTCCACACCCCAACCACTCTCTGAGGAAAGAACCTACCTCAGACATCCCTCCTATATCTCCCACCATGAACCTTATAGAACCTGCCAGAGCAAGCAAATGAGTATATTCCCCCAGGGAGTAGTGCCAAGGGGCAATGTCTGAGGGTTGCGCGGCGAGGAGGTGTTGTTTGTGGGGTGGGGGGGTGCGATGGGCGGAGATTCTGTGGGAGTTCCACTGGGGTGGAGGATTTCATTGAGGTGGGGAGGGGTGTTTTAGGGAGGAGTGGGTTTTCCAGGCAGGGGACAGGTTCTATTTAGTTTTTACCCAGATGCCAGAAAATATAAGTTGAGCCATCCTGTAAAAATGACATTGTAGAACCTGCCGCTTAACTTTTTTTTATAAGTCCCTAACAAAATGGTGGAGGAAGGCGCCCTTGGGGCTGACGGCTTTCCAACTGTTTTTCCTGCCCGCTGCATCAGTCTGAGGAAAGAATGAGAAAATTCCTCCCTGTATATCACTGTGCTGCCACCTCTGCTGGGTCTCTCATACCTGTGGGACAGGATGTCCCCAGGATTGGTGATAGTGGTGTCTGGGACATTGGTTGTAAGGTAGGATTCTGTGAATAGGACCACTCACCTGACACCTGCCAGGCATGCAGACTTGCCTTTCTCTTTCTGGCTGATAGAAACATTTACGTAGCATTCTCTCACAGATCAAACAAAAAGACAATGCATCCCCTCAGATAAGTGAGTCTTAGGCTGTCAAGAATGCAAATTTCCAATTAGGCAACTCCTGAAATGTTTAGGTTGCCGGATGGACTTTTCAACTCACTAGATCCCAGGTACATCACATCATTCTTTACATTTTTTTTATTCATTCTTGGGATGTGGGCAAGGCCAGTATTTATTGCCTATTCCTGACAGCATTTAAGAGTCAAGAACATTGCTATGAATCTGGAGTCACATGTAGGCCAGACCAGGTAGAGACAGCAGATTTCCTTCCCTAAAGGACTTTAGTGAACCAGATGGATATTTTAATGACAATTGACAATGATTTTGTGGTCATCACTAGACTCTTAATTCCAGATTTACACTGAATTCAAATTTTACCATCAGCCACGGTGGGATTCAAACCCAGTCCCCGAGTGTTACCTGGATTACTAGTCCTGTGATAATACCACTTTGCCACAGCTTCCCCATAAAGTTTACCCTGATGATTTACCCATATTCTTTCCAAACTGTTCTGTTTAAAACGAAATTTAATTTATAACTGTGTATTTTAGAGCAATATCTGCAATAAAGTGCTCGTTCATCAATAAATAATAGTAATATTTTATCACTTGCATTTGTGATTCTTTTTGAAAATATTTAGAGTAATTTATCTGTGAGGCATAAAAAGATATTAATGATAACAAATTGAAATTGAAAATTACAGTTCAGTATCAGAAGAAATCATCTTCATTATTTAACACGATGGAAATATTTTTGTGACAAATGTTGAACTCATTGAACTTTACACATAACAAATTTAGCTACGCTGCTTTTAGGAATGTTATGAAGCCCATTCAAGATTTTTTGTATTTTGTTTACCCATTTGTGCTGTTTTTTTTTAACCCATAACATCTATTTCAAAGATTTTAAAGACTAAGGTATTTATTCAGCCAACGAACAAATTAAAATACAAAGTAGTCTGATCAACATCTCTAGACAGAGAAGAAAATTGGTTCAATTGACTGTTGCAAAAGATGACAACCCATTGTATTTAGTACTTAACTGGAAATAGAAGCAGTTATGACCAGCCTTCTATTATACCACTTCCACAACTACACGCATTGATATAACCTAGTGACAAAATATGCAACAATTTCTTTGAAAATCAACCAATGTTTGTTCTTACATTTCAGAACACAGAGATACTTCTTCCCCATTGGACTCCCAGAGATCAGATGCATGCCTATTAATACGCACTGGTACTTACCCTGTTGGAAATCACCAGTCAAAGCAAAACAGACCCACAATTATAAGATTGCACGCATGCTGTGACACCCGAGCATGAGAATTGTATTCCTTCGATCAGGAATTTCTTTCAAGGATTTGCTGCACTGTTATTTGCCTGTCCACAATGAGATATAACCCTCTCCACCTCATACACCATAGGATCTGTGGAAAGCTGAATTAAAATAAATCAAGCAGAGATTATAGAAACAGCACAGAGATCAAAATATTGCAGGTGCTGGAAATCTGAAATGAAAGCAGAACAAGGCTAGAAACACTCAGCGAGTCAGGGAGCATCTGTGGAGACTGTAAAAATTAAAGGTTTAGGTTGATGACCTTTCATCAGAAGTTCTGTCTTCCTCTCTCTGACTTGCTGGATATTTCCAACGTTTTTTGCTTCTTAGTTTGTAAAGATGCCACTCACGTTTGTTTATGTAGTTTTGATTGCAGATTCATCCTTTGAGTATCATTGCACATCTATGTGATCAAACCATCTATCAAAAAGATGAGAGCATTTAAATCCCAAATCACTCAAGGGATATGTACTTGCATTATTACAATATTTTCCATATCCTGCAGGCACAATTTTTCAATATTTCTGTAGCAGGATCAGAACATGCTGCGTACTTTTTAAAAATTGTTTGAGATAAATAGCAGAAGGTAGACATCAACCAAAGCAGCTATATACACCTCAAATCAAGCATTTATGACATCTAAAGGTCTGTTTTATATTTCATAAAAATGACCTGGAAATTTTTTCATATAAATGCAGTTTTTTGAAAAGATATTACAAAGGGTGTTTTCTTTGTCTATTTGGAATTCTAATTTAACAACTCAGATGCAATATGAAATGATAGACCATTCCCTGAAATCAAAGTAACTGCTGATTTTCTCAGCAATAAACCATTCTACAATGTAATCCCTCAGTAATGAATTAAATATTACATGATTAAACTGCTGTAATCTGGGGTTAATTCATGTTCACCAATTTGTAAGGCACAGGGATCATTTGAGAATCCTAACTCCAGGTCATTGTCACTTTTATCAAAGATACAGGGCAATGGCAGCACGGTGGCACAGTGATTAGCACTGTTTGATTCCCGGCTTGGTTCACTGTCTGTGTGTAGTTTGCACATTCTCTCTGTTTCTGCATGGTTTCCTCCGGGTGCTCCAGTTTCATCCCACAGACTGAAAGACATGCTGGTTAGGTGCATCGGTCATGCTAAATTCTCCCTCAGTGTACTCGAACAGGCACCAGAGTGTGGCGACTAGGGGATTTTCACAGTAACTTCACTGCAGTGTTAATGTAAGCCTACTTGTATCACAAATAAACTTAAAAATTTCACTAACAGACATGATGCTCCAGTTAGTAGCTCTCTTTGTGGTAACATGAAGAAGCTTTTCCTGTGTTGAAGACATCATTGAGGGTGTGTCAGCTTCAGTGGAGGTTGCAGCAACCTCCCAACTCTACTGAACCACCAACTGCAGTTTCAGTGGCAATAGAGAAGAGAGTAAAGAGTATTCTGTCCAGCCATCTCGAGCCTATGGCAGCCATACTGTCTGCTACTGATCAGTGGAGTGATAAATTCTTGCCTATAGATTCATCCTTTGCTAATACTATTGTCTCTCAGGATTCCCTCAAATACCAAGCCTCTGGACATCCCCTTTCAGAGCATACCAATGGGAGGTATGTGCTGAGAACAGGTGTCTGAGGAGAAAACTGAAGGGATGCAGTGGCAACAATCTCAAGCAACTGGATGACATTACCTACAAAAACAGAGCACTTTCAGACACCCTACAATGGAAAAAGTTCCATCAATTTTACTTAGCTGCCATCAGGATGCCTGACACTTTAAATAACACTCTACATGGCCTTTCTTACTGCTTTATGCCTCTCTTTTCAGAAATGGACAATGCAGGCATTGCCAGGACCTTCGTGGTCCAAATTTGGACTTCCGGCACCAGATCAACTGGTTACCTTGTGTGATTTTAGGAAAGTGGTGCTTCTGTCTTTGGTGCGTGAAAACGATATGTTAATTTTAATGAAGAAAGCCACATGAGCCACATAGGTAGCAGGTACACAAATTAATTTCACAGCACGTATCTTTAGGCTCTAGAGCTGGAATTTTGAGGCTCTTCCCATGGAGTGACCTTCCAGTTCTGCCTAAAGTGACCCCCCCCACCCCCTCCGCCACCCCCCACCCTCCATTGCAGGTTCCCCAGCCATCAACATTAGTGGGACTGGAAGATCCACTGTCAATGAGTGGTGAGCCACCTCCACCACTGGAAAACACAATGGGCTTGCACTTTCCAGCCATTCCCACTGATGAGATCTTCCAGTTCCACTGATGTCAACCCGTCCCAATGCGGGTACACGTGCAGCAAAGGGTGTGAACAATATGAAACCCCTTTGACAATGGCAGGATTCTCTTGAATTGGAGACAGCTGTCCTGCAATGCAAAAGGAAGGCAACAAACAGAAAACAATATTAAATTTGTATAAAATACAAACACTGCAAAAGTACAAAGCAATTTTAAATGTTAAACAGTTAAAAATATGTTTAATAAAGTGTTTTCTTTTAAATGAGTGAATGGGCTAATAGAGATTTGATTGAGATGTTTAAGATAGTGAAGGGTTTAAATAAAGTTCTTGAAGAGTTGCTGACCAGCAATCAGTGATTAAAGTGATTGGTGAACAAAAAAGTTGATGGAGGGCAAAGCATTTTATGTACACAGCAATTAAGAATTTAAAATATAAGGTAGCACATAGCGATTTAATAGTCAATTTTAAAAGGAAATTGGATAAAGTCTTGAATGAGAAAATACTACAGGGATTTAAAGAAAGCTCAACTGCTCTGTGAAACAGCTGGCACTGACCAGCTGGATTGAATGGTGTATTTTAATACAGTACTATTCCATGGCTAAATGATTCCACAAGTGAACAAAATAACAAGAATCAGAGGTTTCTCTGTGAGGCTATGTTTATGATGCTGGATTAAATTTGGAAAATGTGGTGAGTATTTTGTATGCTCATTGTAAGATCTCCAGAAAGTCACTAATTATATTAGAACATAAGAAATAGGAGTAGGACATTTGGCCCTTCAGGCCTGCTCTTGGATCTGAGAGCTGTTCTTGTGATATGAGAGTTGTTGGTAAGGCTAGCATTAATTGCCCATCCCCACCTGCTCTTGCTCTTCAGGTGATGATGAGCTGCCTTCGCAAAGCATGTGGTGTAGGCATACCCTCAGCCCAAAACTCAATACCAGAATGAATGATCATCTACCTGGTGAATCTGACATTTGGATATATTGACTGAAATTGCACATTGTATCATCATTCAGAAATAGATCACCTACAAGTCAGGCTTATTGTATAATTAAGTGTTTAGCATAAAGTTGCAAACCCTTAATAATGGTGCAATACCCCTATCTGTCAAAAATCTACCTGTCCACAGAATGAAGCTCAAACCATTGATCATAAATACATGCCTTCAGCATATTCACTGCGTTCTCCCTTCCCTCAATATTTAATTGTCATCAGTACTGTCAATGCAATGAGAATACAATTGACCCATGAAGGAAAGCTGAAGGTAGGGGACATAAGATATTGAGATCTTGATCAAAGAAAGGTAAGAGCTAATCTCAAACATTTAGATATCCTGACGTATGGAACAAAATTTAATTGGAGCAGGTAGAACAGTTCGAAGCAGAATTAATGTTGGATAGATATTCTCCTTTCATTTCTACAAAGCGAGTTAACGTTGCTGCAATTTGGAATGTCCTTCGATGACTGATGTTAAGGTCCTATTGTTGATGAGGCTGCATCAGGCCTAAACCGTAACTGAGCTATGAGAATTGATGATGGATAAAAATAATCTCCATTCCTCAGCAATGACGTTCTTTACTTTGATCAGAACCAAATTCTGCAGGAAAAAGAAACATTGAATATGAATGTTGGCATGTGCCGTAATAAGGGTAATAAAAATGCAGACGAAATTAATAGAATCACATTCTACAGTTTTATCAATTAATCCTCAGTGTATTAAGCTTTAACAACTGTCACTTCTGCTTCTTCATTTATTAATCCACTTCAATAACTTAATTTTCTGCCGACTTTGGCTGTGTTACTTCTGCCAAGAACAATAACTCTGTCACAATTTGCTTTTGCAGTGTTAGAGTGTTCAACACAAGATGGTTCACTTCATTTCAATTTAGAATTTTAAATTAAAAAAGTTTTGTTTGATGTTCTTAAATAGGTTACATTTCATTGCGGTTGGACCTCAACTGTATTAACTCCCCATCAAAGATACCATCATTAAAATTGGAAATGACAATTTTTGCACTGGAGCAGTTATTAACGTGATGTTCTGTGCAGACGTCACAAGGAATTAGTAGGTTTGTTGCAGGTAGCAAGTTAGGTCCAGGTTAACAAAGAGAAATCATTTGAAGCCATGAGAAATCTCAGTTTTTTTTTCATTTTAAATGCTGTTTGCTTCAATATATGCACAGCTCTTCAGCAAATCGCCACCTAATTTGGAGAGTAGACTGGAACAGCAAGATTATTCTTAATATGTGCGTATTAGATGGGCTTGAATATGGTATCAAGACAGATAATAGCAAGCAGACAGAATAAATGCATAGGAAGAAAACTGTCCAGGTGCATGAAATGAGCTATGAAATGGACATTTTTAGAATTATGTATAATGCATGTTTGGGGGGGCGGAGGCGGATTTGGTGGGAGAACTAAAAGGGTGATGGAGATTTGACACTCTGTTTTACACCCTGCTAATGAAAAAGAAAATTAGATTTTTGTTTCCTGCCTTTCTGATCCTCTGGATGGAGAAGAATGAGTAATCTGCGCACTCTCAAAACTGGCAACAATTTTAAGCAGCAAGACAAGCTAGCTTGCTACAACCTTCCCTATTTCAATACAAATGTCTTTTCTTGCCACTGCTGCAGATGCAAACAATTTGACCACCCTCAAACAATTTCCCATCATCCAGCCCAGAAGCTCAGTAAATCTCCATTGTGAAAGAGGACTGTTGCCTGGGTTGGGGGTGTGGGGGGACGACGTCAACTTTAACATGGAACCAGTTTCTGAGCAGGGGAGGCAGTGATAGCAGGTGTGAGATGTGGAAGGTATGAGATCCATGTGAATTTCTGATCACAAAGTAGATATCTCATAATAATTTCACTCCCGGCTTTTGCATCGCCCATGCTTGTGAATGGGTGTGATACTCATGGACACAGAGACTATTAAAAATGATCAAGCACAGAGGGAATCTGGAGGAAATAAAACAGAAGATGCTGGAGCTACTTATTCGTCTGACAGCATTGGTGGAGAGAGAAACAGAATTAATGGACAGAATCTAATACTTTCCAGCATAGCCAGTTTGCTGGTGGGGTTGGCATTTTATACAGTGGGAGGGTAGAGGGTGGGGAACACATTGTCCTTCACCGCCATCATACAATGTGCGTGCTGGTAAGGCTGTGGATGTGCTTTCTGCTCTGCTGCCAATTGAGGCCCTTAAGTGGGTGATGGCCACATAAGGGCCTATCCAATTGCCTCTGAAGTTTACTCAAGAGCACAACAAGCTAACTTGCACAGGACTGTTTAAGGGCACCTTCTTCCCCGGGGAGTTCAGGGAGGGGGGGCAGAGGAGTGGGTACTGTATCTCATGCAAAAGCACTCAGTGGTGTCCAACATTGCAGCATCGAGAAAGGGAGCCTGCTAAGTGCCACATTCTGCTTTTGCTGTCAACACTTCCATCCCTGCAACCTCCATCCTATGATCCCTTTCCTGCCATCACTTACCTGTGGGCCTGGAACCTAGCAACAATTCTAGGCCTCAGGTGCACGGCACGATGACACAGTGGTCAGCACAGCTGCCTCACAGCACCAACGACCTGGGTTTGATTCCTGGCTTGGATCACTGTCTGTGTGGAGTTTGCACGTTCTCCCCATGTCTGTGTGGGTTTCCTCTGGGTTCTCTGCTTTCCTCCCACAGTCTGAAAGACATGCTGGTTAGGTGCTTTGACCATGCTAAATTTTCCCTCAGCTGCTCCCAAACAGATCCTCAGATCCTCCCAAACAGGTGCTGGAGTGTGGTGACTAGGGGATTTTCACATAATTTCATTGCAATGTTAATGTGAGCCTACATGTAACAGTAATAAACTTATAAAAAGGTAGATATCATCCAGCAACAGCCATTGCCTCCCCTTCCCTGATTGGCCGGCAGATTATTGGTGGTCAGGACCTCTGCCCCTGGATCATTGATGCCAGGGAATGACAACTGCATGGCAGTTAATGTGCCAGGCCTTCCCTAAAAGAGATGACATGGAGCTCTCACTTGCACTCCAGCTGGCAGGTGAGACCTGTGTTGCCTCCATTAAACACCATCCAATGTTTCAGCTCAATGATCTTTCATTTTTTTTCAAATGGAATGTTTTCCTTCATTGCAAGGGGGTTGAAATACAAGAACAGAAATTTGACCATAAGAAGTAGGAGCAGAAGTAGGTCATTTGGTCTATCGAAACTGCTCTGCCATTCAATGAGATCATGACTGATAAGATCAGATCCAGAATACTGTGTGCAGTTTTGGTCTCCATATTTATTGAAGAAAATACTTATGTTGGAGGTGCTTTGACGAAGGTTCACTAGACTAATTCCTGGATGAAAGGGTCATCCAGTGAGATCGAGCGGAGCAGCTCTGTGCTCTCAGCAGTTTTGAAGAATGAGAGATGATCTCACTAAAGCATACAAGATTCTGAGGGAGATAAATACTGGCTGGGGAATCCAGAACATAGTAGCATAGACTCAGGATAACTGGTTGATCACTTGAAGCTGTAGCAAGGAGGGACGTCTTCACTCACAGAGTTGTCAAACTTTGGAACTCTTCACCCTTGAAGATTATAAATGTTGAGTTGTTGACAATGTCCAAGAGATTGATAGATTTTTAGATTCTAAATAGGGGAATTGGGCAGGAAAGTGAAATTACAACTCACAATAAGCTACGATTGAAATAAAATGAAGGAGCAAGAGTGAGGGTCCGTATAACCTATTTCAATTCCTATTTTTGATGTTATATTCTTATAATCCCAGCCTTCAGAAGGACTATTCTTCTGAGAGGTCAAGGAAGCCTAGCCTCTTGTGGAGCTCTCACTGGCTCTCTAGCAAGTAGGTGAGACTCCCATTGCCTCCATTACATCCCTCCATGTTTCAGTTCAATGATCTTTCATTTCCTTTCAACAGAAATATTTACCTTTATAGCAAGGGAATTGGGGTAGTCTTGCCATAAATACACAGGGCTTTGTTGCATATTGTTGGTCTCCATATTTAAGGTAGATTTAGGTGGGCAATGTCTCCTGTGAACTCCTCCTTTCTGTTATTCACCTGAAGCTTTGTCCAGAAGACATCTTTTTTGCTGTGAATGCCTATTATCCTCCACATCTAAATGCCTTCCTGATGTTCTCACTGAAAAATGGGCTGGAAGTCAGCTCAGGCCCTATTCCCCCAAATTTGGATGGGAGCGCTTGGTGTTCATTATTGACAGAAAGTTGATTAAGATAAACAAAAAATACTTCAGGCTTTGAACTGACGGCACCCATTTTTCAATGAGTAAAGATCAACCAGCAGTTGAGTCTCCCCCTCCACTCTATTGCTTTTCATTTGAAGTTGTCAATTCAAATGATCTTTAGTACTAAATTCATAAATTTCTACCTGATCTATGTAGCTGAATTGAAATTGCTGCACAATTTAATTTAATCCTTCTCTATTTGCTGCGTGTAGGTGGTTGGCCTTCAATATGACATGCACTTTGACCTTTGAGCTGCTTTTTCTCTTTCCTCATCAATCCTCCTAATGTTGCAGCAGCAAATTACTGCAACACTGTCAAGATTGCATATTGTGGAATGACAGAACCCCTCAGAATTCATAGAATCCTACAGTGCAGAAGGAGGTCTTTTGGCCCTCCAAGTCTGCACCTACCACAATCCCACCCAGGCCCTACCCCCATGACCCATGCATTTATCCTAGCTAGTCATCTGACACTAAGGGGCAATTTACCATGGCCAATCCACCTAACCCACACATCTTTGGAGTGTGGGAGGAAATCTGAGCACCCGGAAGAAACCCACTCAAACATGGGAAGAACGTGCAAACTCCACAAGCTGGGAGTTGAACCTGGGTCCCTGACACTGTGAGGCAGCATTTGTATTAGCATCTAGTACATCACAATTTAGCCTATGCACTTGGAAATAGGTCAGTGATATGGTGCATTTAGTGGGGAGGATGATAGAATGAGCTCAAATCCAAATGGATTTGGCAGTCATTCTTAAATGTGTTGAATGGTAGAAAATTGAAAGCCATTTGGGTTTGGAAAGAATGAGTAGCTGTAGATATGTACATGCTGGAAGACTGAGTCGTATATATAATTCACACACATTTAACTTAGCAATTGAATCAACTCCAACTCAAACCAAAGGAGTAAAAGTCTCTTCTCTCTGCAGAATCCTAGGGGTAAATTTTCTGGTACAAGCCACCGGGAGAATCCTCTTGGGTGAGATGGAAAATTTGATGGACTATTTAAAGGTTAGTTGATCTGGGGCAGGAATTTCTGGTCTCGGGTTGGCATAACAGGAACATCCCACCTCTAGTTTAGATGTGTTTGGCATGGTCTGCTGTAGTCTTCAACCTGCAACAGAAAGTTGGGCAAGTGTGACCCCAACAGACACTCTTTAAGAAAAACCAGAAAATAATGAAGCATCACACCAAACTATCATTCTTTTTCACCTTTAACAGCATGCCATGGCTCACTTGGCAGCACTCTCACTTCAGCGTCAGAAGGTTATGGGTTCAAGTCCCAATACTTCACTGAAGCAATGAGCACTGCCAGCTTTCCAATGAAATATCAATTAGATGTCCTTTCTACCCTCTCAAATTGATTTATATTGTGATGGGATCATTTATAAGAAGGGCAAGGATGCGATCTCTGGTTTCCTGGACAATATTTAACCCTCAATCAGATAAACAGATTATCTCATCATTATTACATAGTTGTTTGTGGGAGCTTGTTGTGCGTAGATTCGCTGCCACATTTCCTACAGTCTAACAGTGACTACCCCTCAAATGTTCTTCAGTGTCCTGAGATGGTAATAAAAATTCCAGCCTTTCTATTTTTCTTTCACTTACCTCTTTGACTGCTCCACCTGTCATGACCTTTTGAAAAATGTAGCAGTGATCTTTGAGTAGTGAAGTCCTGTGTTAGCCTATCGCTGTAGAGATGGAGCATCTGGATCCTGAACATGGGAGGAATTTGCATTGTGGGAATTCTTACGCTAAAGTTTTTGCATTACTGAAATTTTGAAACTGGGGAGGCAATGGCCTAATGGTATCGTTGCCAGTCTATTAATCCAAAAAAATCAGTTAATGTTCAGGGGATCCAGGTTCAAATCCTGCCGTGGCAGATGGTGGAACTTGAATTCAATAAAATATATCTGGAGTTAAGAATCTACTGATGACCATGAAACCACTGTTGATTGTCAGAAAAACCCATTGGGTTCACTAATGTCCTTTGGTGAAGGAAATCTGCCATCCTTACCTGGCTACTTGTGACTCCAGAGCTACAGCAATGTGGTTGACTCTCAACTACCCTCCAAGGGCAACTAGGAATGGGCAATAAATGCTGGCCAGCCAAATGTTAATATTTCAAATCTGCGGTAACTTTATGCAAGTTCTTCTGCACAGCCATTTAACAGCTAATTTGAAATATTAATTAAATAAAAAGAGACCACACTTTTTATTATTTGTATTAAACCTTTGGATGCTTTCACATTCACAATAGTTCAAAGATGTTTTTTTCAAATGGGAATGTGGAGCTGTCCAAGCCAGTTGTATCTCCAAGGGCAAAATCAATGCCATCTTGGTCAGTGAAATAGTGAATTTGTAATGGAGCTAAATGGGCAGCACGGTGGCATAGTGGTTAGCACTGCTGTCTCACAGCGCGCAGGGCCCCAGGTTTGATCTCTGGCTTGGTTCACTGTGCGGAGTCTACATATGTTTGTGTGGGATTCCTCCGGGTGCTCCGGTTTCCTTCCACGGTCTGAAAGACATGCTAGTTGGGTGTATTGGACATGCTAAATTCTCCCTCAGTGTACCTGAACAGGTGCCGGAGTGTGGCAACCAGGGGATTTTCACAGTAACTTCATTGCAGTGTTAATGTAAGCCTACTTGTGACTAATAAAAAAACTTTAAAAGTGTCAGATCCTAAGATGGTGTTCTTCGATGAAGGCATCATTAATGTGTTAGATTAATGTGGGAACAAGTAGGAGATACTCTCTGTGTGATGAAATTTCAAGTTCCAATGGTTAAGCTGTGACAACTCGTGACTTCTGAATTTTTAAAATATTTTTACCTTCTGAATAACTATAAGCAAGGAGAGTTGAAAGTAGGTCATTGTCTCTTTTGTGTGTGCACTTAATGCAATTACTAAATCTATTGTAACATGCAGTGTAATCTGAAATGAACAATGTGAGTTCAAAGATGTGCCAAGTAAGTCAAAAAAATTTTTTTTCAGTTATACAGTAGGCTTAGAAAGGTTTCCAAACAAAATACTACAAAGAATAACATTCCAACAGGTACAAAGATAAAATTTTCCATTCATTTCTATAGCACTAAATTGTTGATAACAGCAGTTTACGTAAACTGTACAAGAGGAACCATTTTGTTCTGGATGACTCATTAAGCCTGAAGGGTAAATGGCATTGTTAAAAAATACAACTCAGTGGAACTAATTATCAAACCATGGATTATTCTGGTCAGACCAGATTGAGTGTTGTAAAGACGAAATACTGTGGATGCTGGGATCGGAAACTAAAACAGAAAATGCTGGAAAATCTCAGCAGATCCAACATAATCTGTGGAGAGAGAATACAGCCAACGTTTTGAGTCTGGATGACCCTTTGTCAGAGCCGAGTGTTGCGTCTATTAGTGGTCAATAAGGAAAGGTAGACAATCAAGTACCGGTGGGCAGAGTCAGAAGCCTGATACCTAGGTGTCAGAGGTCTGTATTATATGGAAAGACTGGAGAGACATATCTGGAAAGAAGGGACTGAGAGTTGATCGTCTGAAGTTATATAAGATGGTATATAGCATAGAAGAGGGCAATCTAGAATATTATTTTAAATTTAACTTGAACAGTTGATGCAATTAAAGTTTAACCACAGACTAGTGACATGATACCATTTAAAACAAAAGCTGAGAGCAGGTACCACTACTCAGAGTGGATCTTGACAAAAGATTGTTAAATCCTCATGATATTCAACATCTGCACATCTCTTTTCTCCTTCACAGGAGTAATCAAACCAGGATACAGAGATTTTGGGATAAGACTCTGTGAGTCTCCCCAGTGAGATGGAGGGAAAATCATAGAATCATCAGAGCGCAGAAGAGGCCATTCGGCCCATTGAGTCTGCAGCCAGTCTCTGACAGAGTCTTTTACCCAGGCCCTCTCCTCTGCTCCGTCCTGGTATTCTCACTCATGGCTAAAGCATCCAACCACCATTCTTGGGACACTAAGGGGCAATTTAGCGTGTCCAATCCACGTAAACTGCACATCTGCATTTAAGGCAAAACCAGCAAATGGGCAATGATTCTTACATAGAACATAGAACATTACAGCGCAGTACAGACCCTTCGGCGCTCGATATTGCACTGACCAGTGGAACCAATCTAATGACCCTCTAACCTGAACTATTCCAATATTATCCATATGCCTATCCACTGACCATTTGAATGCCCTTAAAGTTGGCGAGTCCACTACTGCTGCAGCCAGGGCATTCCATGACCTTACTACCCTCTGAGTAAAGAACCTACCTCTGACATCCGTCCTATAATTACCACCCCTTAATTTAAAGCTATGTCCCTTTGTGTTAGCCATCACCATCCGAGGTAAAAGGCTCTCACTGTCCACCCTATCCAATCCTTTGATCATCTTGTATGCCTCAATCAGGTCACCTCGTAACCTTCTTCTCTCTAATGAAAATAACCTCAAGTCCCTCAGCCTTTCCTCATAAGACCTTCCCACCATACCAGGCAACATCCTGGTTAACCTCCTCTGCACCCTTTCCAATGCCTCCACATCTTTCTTATAATGCGGCGACCAGAACTGTATGTAATACTCCAAGTGCGGCCGCACCAGAGTTTAGTACAGTTGTAACATGACCTCATGGCTCCGAAATTCAATCCCTCTACGAATAAAAGCTAACACACCGTACGCCTTCTTAACAACCTTATCAACCTGGGTGCCAACTTTCAGGGAGCTATGCACACGTACCCCGAGATCTCTCTGCTCGTCAACGCTACTAAGAGTCCTTCCATTAGCCCTATATTCTGTACTCCTGTTATTCTTACCAAAGTGAATCACCTCACACTTTTCCATATTAAACTCCATCTGCCACTTTTCGGCCCAGCTCTGCAGCTTATCTATGTCCATCTGCAAACTGTAACATCCATCCTCACTGTCTACAACTCCTCCAAGTTTGGTGTCGTCAGCAAATTTACTAATCCATCCTTCTACACCCTCATCTAGGTCATTTATAAAAATGACAAACAGCAGTGGCCCCAAAACAGATCCTTGAGGTACACCACTTGTAACAGAACTCGAGGTTGAATATTTCCCATCAACCACCACCCCCTGTCTTCTATCAGCTAGCCAATTCCTAATCCAAACTGCTAAATCACCCTCAATCCCATGCATCTGCATTTTCTGCAATAGCCTACCATGGGGAACGTTATCAAACGCTTTGCTAAAATCCATATACACCACATCAACTGCCTTACCCTTATCCACCTCTTTGGTCACCTTTTCAAAAAACTTGATAAGGTTTGTGAGGCACAACCTACCCTTCACAAAACCGTGTTGACTATCCCTAATCAATTTATTTCTCTCTAGATGATCATAAATCCTATCCCTTGTAAGTCTTTCTAAAACTTTGCCCACAACAGAAGTAAGGCTCGCTGGTCTATAATTCCCAGGATGGTCTCTACTCCCCTTCTTGAACAAGGGGACAACATTTGCTATCCTCCAGTCTTCTGGCACTATACCTGAAGCCAATGACGACATGAAGATCAAAGCCAAAGGCTCTGCAATCTCTGCAATTCTTGACAAAGATGAGCCAGCTAACATGGAGGGAAGTAGTTGAAAGCCTGCGTGCCACCTCAGTCATTTCGCACTCTGGCAACCAATGCCAGAACAATGCGAATTGAACTGATGAGGACGGAGAAGACAAGCAGCCCCTGGGCTTTCAAAGTTGTCAGAATTCAACAACTTATTAAGAGTACAAGGAAATCAAGCAAATATAATCTGTGTAATTGTTTAGTTTTTTAAAGAAAAATGTACACTTACATAACACTTTTCAAGAACACGGTGGAAGTGATTTTCTAGTTCCGCCCACCCCACAGCAGTGGCCCCAAAACAGATCCTTGAGGTACACCACTTGTAACTGAACTCCAGGTTGAATATTTCCCATCAACCACCACCCTCTGACTTCTATCAGCTAGCCAATTCCTGATCCAAACTGCTAAATCACCCTCAATCCCATGCATCTGCATTTTCTGCAATAGCTTACCATGGGGAAATTCCCACCTGAGGTCCTGTCCTCAATGAATCCTGTGGCAGGCAGGACCAGAGGATTTATGCCTGTTTGTCTCAAAATACTTCAGAGCTAATAAAATAATAGTTTGAATTGTAATTACTGTAGGAAATGCAGTTCTTTTGCTAACATGAAGGTGTTGTGTAACTAGAGAATTGCTTCCTCCAATTTTGAGCTTGTTGTAAGCCTTCTGCATTTCAGAACAGTTCTGGAGTGGCAAATTAGATCCAAGTTTACCCTAAGTTCTGTATCTGTTGCTGCTTCAGAGGTTCAGTTGTTTGATTGTGATCTGTGCTCACTGCTGTGTGGCCTCCAGGTCTGTGGATCTGCATGTATCTTCAGCACCCATGATGCTCTGTTCTCAGATGAGTCTTCAATCTTCTTTCTCCTCCAAGGATTCAGGTCTGCAATCCTCTCCTGGAGTTTTTTAAGTCTTTATTATTTGTCTTCTGCCACCATGTTTCGGATGGCACCCATTGAAAGTTGACAGAAACCATTAGCTGCCATCATTTTTTGTCTTGGGTTCAGGTCTCAATGAGATTTCTTTATTGTTTGCCTGTTCCCTAAGAATGCTGCAACAGACCATTATCTGTGAAAACCATTCTTCTTTATTTACAGATACATATATCTCTCGGGACTCTGTACAAGCTAACATTCTGCTTCCCACCAAATCGCACTCTCAATCATGCGACATTGAATATGTTACATCGGTAGTTATATCAGAATCAGACGCTCCTGATGTTAACCCTTTACACTAAATTATACATAAAATCCCACTGAATGGAAAAAGTAATCAAAGCAAATTAAAGCATTAAAATGATTTTGTAGGGCAGCATTTCAATTTTAGCATTTTCAACAAAGATTATTAAAAGGGAGTGCTGAGTCTTATTGATCTTACTGAAGAAAGGGAAAACATAATGGAGCACTCCTCCCCAAAGTTAAACTTTTAAAATTAAAAATAAAAGGCTTTAGAACTAGATTAATCTTTATATATATTGTTTAAATGTATAAGCAACTTGCTTGACTTCAAGGGAATGATTTTCATTTCACTACCTAGGTGCCAATCTGGAAAAGCAAATTTCCTGCCTATTACAGAACATCTCAAATTTTCATTCCTTTGAACGAGTGTGCAAGATTATATACAATATTCTTGGTTTTGTTAGACTAATACAGGATATTTACTGAATCTGCTTAGGTACATGAACATTAACTTTATTGAAACATCTCTCATTGCAGGTTACACCTTAACATGACATTGCACAAGAGAGAACAGGAGCATGTGATCTTGCATCATTTCTTGTGATGATGTACATGGTCTCTAACTAACATACTACACCGTTAGAATTAACTCCTTATGCTACAGATTAATGCCCAGGAGCTGATGATGAAAATTTGTCGTATTCTTCTAAATCATTTAACCCGTGCATTGGAAATAATATGGTGATTTCTATTACAAGTGCACATCCAGGGCAGCATGGTGGCACAGTGGTTAGCACTGCTGTTTCTCAGTGCCAGGGACCCAGGTTCAATTCTGGTGACTTTGTGTAGTTTGCATGCTCTCCCCGTGTCTGTGTGGGTTTCCTCCGGGTACTCCAGTTTCCTCCCACACTCCAAAGATGTGTGGGTTATGTTGATTGGCCATGCTAAATTGCCTCTTAGTGTCAGGGGGATTAGTAGGGTGAATATGTGGGGTTATGGAGATTGTTGTGCAGGCTTGATGGGCCAAATGGCCTCCTTCTGCACTGAAGATGGTATAATTCTATGAGTATGTGTTGTAAAGGGTATAAGGTAGAACTGTTACACTCCCTTTCTATTGCAACAAAGCAAGATTCAATGCCAGAGGTAATGCTGGGTCAATAGGTAATAGGTGAACTGTTAGGACCAAGGGGAAGACTGCAATAGAAATGCTGGTGGGATGTATGCTGGTTCAGTCTCGAGCCACTCAGTTAATATGAAACACGTCATTCTCTCCAATCACTATATGGAATGTGATTCACACACAAATCAGAGCTGCCAACTGCATTTCTGCTCAACACGTGGGCTTCTGAGGTCTGGGATGATTGGCAGCCATTGTGTAATTTCATGGGATTCATAATTGGCCTGAATGCTGTATCACAATTGCACAAGTGTTCTTACATTAAAGGAGGATGACTTGGCAGAGGTTGACCAAATGAAGCATGATTTGTCTTTTCCTGGATATCTGTATCATTACTAATAGCATTAAGACATCAGTTTAGATCAGAAAGTACTGGTACAGAGACTCAGGAAGTCAACAAAGTCACAGAATGGCAAGATATTGAAGATTTGAACATCCGATCAATTATTTAAAACTCAGCTACATTAGTTGGCAAATTGCAAACCAGTTTAAAATGAGTCAAATGACAAGTAAGGCTATCCAAACAGTAAATGAGGACATCACATAATCAACTAAGCAATGAGCAACTGAAGTACCTGTGGGATGAAGAAAATAGACTGTTAATATTGAAAAAAAAAGAAATAATAAGCACAACAGAACAAAAATTGAGCTGTACTGAATTGTTAGCACAGATGACAATTAAGTCTAATTGAAATCAAAAATAATATTTCCAGCAATATCACGAGGATTTAACAATCTAAGTAAACAGAGGCACATAAAATACACAAGATTAAAGCTCAGACAAAATCAGTTCAAGCTAATAGCAATTTAGCAAATGGCCCATCTGCAAATTACAGAAATTAAATCAAATCAGAAGGAGCATGGGGGTGGGGTGTGGGGGGAGGGCAGTTCATGTCAGGCAATGGCACAAAGTAATGGTATTGGATTGGCCAGCTCTGATATTGCAGTGGAATTGTAGGCATACTCAAGGAGCAAGCAGGTCTGATGCAAAGCTAAAAGACCATTGTGGCACAATAATTAGCACTGCTATCTCATACTGCCAGGTTCAATTCCCATCTTGGGTGACTGTCTGTGTGGTGTTTGCATTTTCTCCTGTGTCTGTGTGGTTATGCTCTGGTTTCCTCCCATCCTCCAAACATGTTTGGGTTAGGTTGATTGGCCATGCTAAATTGCCCCTTAGTGTCAGTGGGGATAGGGCCTGGACGTCTCCTTTCCTGTGCTCTATGAATGGCATCTTTTATCTGTATAGTGCTCAAGAAACAATACTTTTCACTGTATCCCAAATATGTGTAACAATAATCAAATCAAATCAAATTGTACCTTGATAAAAAGAATAACTATCCCTGGACAACACTGTTCACAACTCTTTCCATCACTATGTTAATGATTGAGAGTAAAACTAATGAGGTTGTCAGTGCAGGCTTGATGCGCTGAATGGCTTCCTTCTGTACTAGTTCTATGAACCAGTGGAATAAGTCTAAGCATGTTAATTTTTAAAAGCATTAGGCATTCCTGGAAATGAGATGCCAACCTGGTGAAAATACAGCAACAAACTATTTACAGAAGCAGCATGCTCGAAAAATTGCTAACATTTTCCGTACAATAGATCCATTAAAAACTCTCCTGTTCTTCCATAACCTTTCACTGATGGTGGTGGACAATTAAATAACTCATGAGAGAAAGAAACTTCATGATCACAGCCATCCTCAACACTGGCAAAGCACAGTCCTCAAGTGCAGGAAAAAAAAAGCAGCTGAAGCAGTGACAACCATTTGCAGTGAAAAGTTCCAAGTGGATAATTCTTCTCAGCCTCCTCCTGAGGCTTCAACTCTCAAAGATGATAATCTTTAGCCAATTCAATGCACTCCACATGACATCAAGAGATGATTAAATGTCCTGGAGGTAGAAAAAACTTATGGGTCCCAACATTATACCAGCTGAAGACCAGTGATCCATGGTTAGCTGTGCCTCTAGCCAAGCTGTATAGCAACAATACTGCCTGGTGATGTGAAAAATTACTTGTCCACAAAAAGCAGGGGAAGTACAATCTGGCCAGTGACAATCCTATCAATTTTACCCTCAATCATTAGAATAGTGACAGAAAGAGTTGTGAACAGTAT
The DNA here is from genome assembly GCF_965287045.1 of Carcharhinus amblyrhynchos. Classification (NCBI taxonomy): domain Eukaryota; kingdom Metazoa; phylum Chordata; class Chondrichthyes; order Carcharhiniformes; family Carcharhinidae; genus Carcharhinus; species Carcharhinus amblyrhynchos. Next base: position 78,200,438 of record NC_137331.1, on the reverse strand, counting down.
TGTCCAGTGACAATTATTCTTTCCACCAAGGTACAGTTTGATTTGATTTCTGTCACACATATTTAGGATAAAGTGGAAAGTATTGTTTCTTGAGCACTATGCAGACAAAACATATTGTTCATAGAGTACATAGGGAGCAGAAAAGGAGAGAGTACAAAATTAAGTGTTACAATTAAAGCTTGATGCAGAGAAAGATCAACTTAATATATGGTAGGTCCATTCAGAAGTCTAATGGCAGCAGGGAAGAAGTTGTTTTTCAGTCGGTTGGTATGTGACCTCAGACTTTGTATCTTTTTCTCGATGGAAGAAGGTGGAAGAGAGTTTGCCCCGGATGCCTGGGGTCCTTGATTATGCTGGCTGTTTTTCGGAGGCAGTGGGAACTGTAATTTCTGCCAGACTCACTTGATTCTAAACGTCATTACAGCCTGAATCCAAACATGGATGAAAGAGCTGAATTTGAGAGTTGAGATGAGAGTGACTTTCCTTGCATCCAGGGCAGAGATCAATCAAAGGTGGCATCACGCAGGGAATCCAAGTTAAATTGAAGTTATCGGAGATCGGTGGGAAATCTCTCAAATCATAATCACAATGAGCGCAAAGAAAGATGATTTTTGTTTTTTTGATGGCAAATCATATTAGCCCCAAGATACCATTGTAGGATCCCTTGGAGCAATATCTGAGACCCAAGTGTTTCATCAGTGACCCTGCCTTGTGAAAAGGTGATAATTACACAGCTCTATTCACAACTCCATTGATAAGGAAGTCCACATGCAGCAATATTTAGACAACAAGCAATCTTGGGATGATAAGGGGAAAATAGTACTTGTGCCACACAAATCCAAGCAATAGCCATCTTCCACAAACAGTCTAATCACTTCTTGACATTCAGTGATTGTCATCGTAGAATTCCCTAAGTTCAACATCTAAGGATATTTCGGGACCAATACCTGGGATGAGTGAAGATTTGGAGCTGTGATGGGTCAATGAGGTGTACAAACACTTACACGCAGGTAAACAAATTCACAGAAAAGGTTGCGAATGGGAGGAGTGTACCGTTGATGCCACCAAACCGCCCTGCAAGCTGCAAGCTGCAAAAAAAAACAGAATTCCAACTTCCCGTCAGCAGAAAATGGACTTTTTCCATCATCCCAAATTTAGTGCCTCGCCCGTCACTGGCGGGAATGAAAAATTTTGCCCTTGGTAACTAAATTAAACAACTCTGGTGAAGTCCTTTGCTGAATCAGTCAACTTCTGGACCAACTGCCCTATTCCCAGTGCGAAAGGGTCTGTCCTATTAAAATTCCACCCACCTACTCTGTTTCTCTCTCCGCAGAAGCTGTCAAACCTGTAAAATATTTCCAGCTTCTATTCTGCGCTATTTTCCTCTTCCCTTTCCTGAGCACTTATATTCAGTAATATAAGTCAGAATATTCAGTATTTCTGGTTAACTAGTTGAAATGCTTCAATGAACAGCCGTCCAGACATCACTCCCCAAACCTTCGGAAAAGTTTACATAACGCATACAAAAACCATATCGTGAGCGACAGCAAGAAATCAATTCTGTCTCTAACTGTTTATTTGTAAAGCAATACATTCATATATTGCATTCGGGAAAAAAACCTACAGAAAGGCAATTTTTTCGGTGCCAATCATCCGGTGACGAAGTTATATCCATGGATTCAGGCAATATTGTCTGCCCATATGAGTACTTTGGAGTTACGAACCTTTAAAGCATACAGTGATTCATATTCAGGGAACAACTGGCTAAGACAGCCTTCAATAGTCACTAATGCTGAGTTGTCCGGGGCAGCTACAGAATGTAGATTGGTAATTTGAAATGCTTTTCAGAGGCACTTGTCAGACGATGCAACATCTTGGGAGTTTTTCTGAATCAATTCGACATATCCACAATAGAAGTCTGTGAAGAACTAAAGCTTGTTAACAGTAAACATTGTTGACGTAATCGTGCAGTATTACGTGGATAATAGTTAGAAATATTAATTTCATTTACGGCTCCACAGCCTCTTCTGCATTCATCTCCAGCCTGCTTTGCTCTTCTCCGGCATTTTATTATTCCTGGCTTGTAGGTCTGAAGTTGTCATTACCTTCCTGTTCCTGTAAGAACTGCATGCATAGTTTAATACAGGGAATGTGATTTCAGATTTGGATTTAAATCTCACCCACTCCGAAATTGAAATATATTTGCAGAGCCAAATCTGATGGCCAGATCTTTGAAATGTTTATTAATAGAAAGTTTACACTCAAGCCTGCAAATTTGAGAGTAATTACCTCCCCCCCCCAATAAATTGCAAATTTAGGAGTGAGCTCCGTAAACTGGAGGTATTGACGCTACAGGCTGTGATTCTCAAAACTATTTTCATCATTCTGTACAAGAATTTTAGTACCTTCGATAACCAAAGGACATCAACATTGCCACCCCTTCCTCACTCCCACCCCTGATCCCCCACCCCGGTTTGTATGCTCCTGTGCAGGGTATACAGAGAGGTACACACTGCTCCCTGAGGGAGTGGTATCCTGCTCTGTTCATGTAATGTTTGGGGAGTCTTTATCCTAATGTGTGTTGCTCCCCCAATCTTTCTCTGAGGAAGTCGGCAATCCTGGAAAAATATAATATCCTCTGCCTTTTGCTCTGCCTGAGAACTTATCTGATGGGCTATTCAGCTGTCTGCCAAATGCAGGCTCTCCTTGCCCCTTGACCAACTTTGCACATGTTCCGCTTCGATGTCCTGAGAGATCCAGACTTATAAATTGCATGGTAGTTTATTTATTACCTACACTAATTTACCTACATTCACGCTGTTTGTATTAATATTGCACTTAGCTGTATTTGGACCAGGTAAAGTCATCTTAGATCATTGGCATCCTGTGTAATACTGGCAGGCAGTCAGCTCTGCAGACACCCCCTTAAATGTCATTTGAGGTCTATACACTCCCTGGGATGGGTTAATATATGCGGTGTGTTCGTTTGACTGGTAGCCTTTCCCTGTCCAGATCCCCTGTCTTTGGTTCTCTTCTGCTGGCTCTTTCCGCTCCATGGTAATGACAAAGCAACTGTATGGTCAGACAAAGAGATGTTTTTATTTTGCAAAATGACTGAATGCTGTTTGTCAGGATTCACAGATCAGGAATAGCTTCAATGCTTTCATTCTGGAGCAGCTGATTCAGGTGACTATCAATACAGCTTAAAAAAATTCTGGTTGGACTCTTAAGCACAGTGGCACAGTGGTTAGCATTGCTGCCTCACAGCGCTAGTGACACGGGTTCGATTTGCAGCTTGGGTCACTGTCTATGCGGAGTCTGCATGTTCTCCTTGTATCTACGTGGGTTTCTTTCAGGTGCTCCGGTTACCTCCCACAGTCCATAAGACATGCTGCTAAGTTGCATTGGCCATGCCAAATTCTCCCTTAGTGTACCCAAACAGGTGCCGGAGTGTGGCAACTAGGGGATTTTCACAGTAACTTCATTGCAGCGTTAATGTAAGTCTACTTGTGACACTAATAAATAAACTTAACAAACTTAAGAGTTATTTAACCAATACTATTGTAGGAGTGTTGCAGATAGCTTGGAATTGAAACCATGATAATGAGCCAAGGTGTTGAACCCACTAATAGCCAATTTTCCTCAGTCTTTTATATGTTTTTGGGTGCAAATGCACAGGAAATTCAATCCCTAAATTTAGCATACCTTTTAAAAAGGACAATTCTATGATATAGCTAGACCACCAGAGGGCAATGAGCATTATGGCAATCAGCTTATCTCTGTGCCAATTAATGCCATTTGCCGTAGTTGGGATCTTATCCATGGCAGAAGAGGCTGGTAACAAGTCTCCAATCCAAAGAGTGAAGCCTGGTGGCACCATGGTGATGCTAGTGCAGGAGGGGGGGGGGGGGATGCCTCCTGTTTAAGCACCCTTTGCCCATCGGAGGTCTTCTCCAGATATTGCCCTCATGTTTACCCTCCCCGCTGCTCTGTTAACTCCGCCCAGCTCCCCCTGCCACCGTTCTGCCTCACAGCTCTGTGTCAGCCCTAGCCCCTTCAAGACCTCGGACATATCTTCTTACCTTTGTCCAGGATCTATGACTCCTCTCTGCCTAATTTTCAGTACTTTGCATCTGTTTTACACCCACAAAGTGGACAACACCAACCTTTTCAAAAGTTATTTATTATGACTAGGCCACTCATGAAAGAAAGAAATTGTTGATATGACAATAGATTGCAAGGCCATATTCGGATACACAGTTCATCAAATATTAGCAATAAAATCAGATGTAAACCTCACTAGACTGGGAAATCCAACACATAATTTCTGACTTGTTCTTATTTTGTAGGTGGTGTGGGCAAGGAGAAGATTTATTTTCATTTCTACCTGGCCTGAGTGAAGTGATTGGTTTCCCCCTCGAATCACTGGAATTCATATGATGAAAGTTCTTCAAAATGATGTAATAACTCCTCAGAGGTGGAAGTTGCTTCACCAAAATTCCTTTATTTACAAGATCCAACAACACTACACAGAGTGCACTCAGTTAGCAGTCTACATTCGGAGTGCCAGAGGAAGTGACACTCCTATTAAAATACAGAGCATGAGCCTCTCTGATTGGACCTCAATTTGACCCTTAATCAGAGAATTCATATTCAAGCAGGCCAACCTCAATTGCCTGATTAAAATCAGTAAGGATTATGACTCAGAAATAATGAAGGGATGTTAAAATTTAACCAATTCAGGATGATGGCTAAGTTGGAGGGAAACTAAGAGGTGATGGTGTTCCCGTGATGTCACAGACACACCACACTCTGCCTTGCCACCCAAAGCAACCTCCGATGACAGAGGGCTGGATGGTGAACCAGCCAAAGACTGGGAGAGATTTAGGACAATAAGGTAAAAGAGAGGAACAGGAGGTCTTTTTTGTGACCAGCATGCTTCCTGTTCTATGATCAGTGGAAGTACTCCATAAAGTACATATTCGGTGCAGATTGTTTATTTTTTCTGTAATAGACCCAGATTGTTCCATGGAGTTTCCTTATTTATTGATGACTGGGTTTTGCAGTCAGCAGTGAAAAAAATGGCACACCCTGGTGACCTTGAAGAAAACTATGCCGGTCTCACAGTGAAAACTTGTTGAAAAAGAAACTGAGATTCTGTGTGGTGTCCCTCTCCCTGGAGCTGATCAGCATTCTCTAACACAGAGCAGTCAAGACAAGCCACTTCTACAACATCTGACAAAACTGACACAAGGATAAGGCCACAGATTCAGCTAGGACTGTCAAGAGAGGTAAGTAGTGTGTAAATGACCTTTTAAAATTATTTTAAAGACTGGGAAACTTCAGAAATCTTTCGATAAAATGGCAAAATAAGGTGGGCAGTTTGTCTGCAGTCAAATTTCCCTGGAGTGCTTCTCAAAACATAATCCTCCACGTCGGAATCATCTATGTCATCTATATTCTGCCAGAATCTTGTCTGCTGGATTGAAGGTTATTCCTTCCTGCAGGTCAAAGCTGTGTAGTGTAGAACAGGCCACCACATTCCTTGGCACATTGACAAGTGAGTACTACAAACCTCCCCCTGACCACTTCAGGTACTGTAAATGTGGATTCCGCACCCCAATTACTCTGTCCATCATTTGACTTGCACGCCTGTTTCCATGGTTGGACCTTTCCTGTGCTTCACTAGCGGTCCTGTCGTCATCAGCTCTGACTTCTGCAGATGACAAGTGTCACCCAACTTCCATCCAGATCCTTGATGTGATGTTTTTTATTATTCATTTACAGGATGTGAGCATCACTGGTTATGCCAGAATTTCTTCTTTTGGACTCATGGTGAACAATCACTGAAACAACTATATGATGACAACAACAAGTTCCATCCCACTATCAGACACACCATGGACTGCTCTCCAGAATTGGTTGCATTCTTGGACACACACATCTCCATCAAGGATGGAACCTCATCACTTCACTGTACCGCAAGCCCATGGATAACCTCACGATGCTCCACTTCTCCAGCTTCCACCCTAAACACTTTAAAGAAGCCAACCCTACAGACAAGCCCTCCGTATACACGAGGGAGGAACACAGCAGACACCTGCAGATGCTGAAAGATGTCCTCGTAAGAACAGAATACGGTGCTCGACTCATCGATCGATAGTTCTGGCATGCCACAGTGAAAAACTGCATCGACCTCCTCAGAAAATAAACACAGGACACAGCCAACTCGTCCAGTACTTTCCCGGAGTGGAGAAGCTACGACATCTTCTTCAGAGCTTTCAACATGTCACTGATGAAGACGAACATCTTGCCAAGGCCATCCCTACACCCCTACTACTTGCCTTCAAGCAATCACGCAACCTCAAACAGACCATTGTTCACAGCAAACCATCTAGCCTACAGGAGAACAGCGACACCACACAACCCTGCCACAGCAGCTCTGCAAGACATGCCAGATCATCAATACGGATGCCATCATCTCATGTGAGAACACCATCCACCAGATACGCGATACATACACTTGCAACTCAACCAACGTTGCAGGAAAGGTAATGAGGCACGGTATATTAGTGAGACCATTCGGACACTACATCAACAGATGAATGGACACTGCTTGACAATCACCAGGCAGGAGTGTTCCCTTCTTGTTGGGGAACACTTCAGCAGTTGAGGGCATTCAGTCTCCTATCTTTGGGTAAGCGTTCTCCAAGACAGCCTTCAAGACATACAACAATGCAGAATCGCCAAGTAGAAACTGATAGCGAAGTTCTGCACATATGAGGATGGCCTCAACTGGGATCTTGGGTTCATGTCACACTACCTGTAACTCCCATGATTTGCCTGGGCTTGCAAAATCTTACTAACTGTCCTGGCTGGAGATAATTCACATCTCTTTAAGCTACAATTATCATTCTCTCCACTCACATTGTCTGTACCTGTGAAAACTTGATTACCTGTTAAGACTTGCATTCCAATTGAGTCTCTGTCTACATATGCCCTGTTTGTGAACCCAACTCTCTGATCGCCTGATGAAGGAGCAGCACTCCGAAAGCTCGTGCTACTAAATAAACCTGTTGGACTTTAACCTGGTGTTGTGAGACTTATTACAATGCCAGAGTTGATTGTCCATCCCTAATTGACCATTGGAAGGTGGTGGTGAGCTGCCTACTAGAATTGACTGCAGTCCAAGTGGTGGAGATACACCCATAGTGGTATGAGTGATAGGTTTTGGAGGTGTTGTCTAAGGAGTTTTGGTTTCTACTGGGGCATTATATAAGCCTGAATACTGATGGATGAAGGCACCATCAGAACTTTCCCAGTGAAATGCCTTGACATTTAGGATCTGCAATTAGGCATCACAAAGGGTCACACATATAATGAATGAAATCTTTGCATTTTATGTTTGATTTTGATTTGATTTGATTTGTTACTGTTACATTTACTAGCATACAGTGAAAAGTATTGTTTCTCGCATGCTATACAAAGCCTACCATACATAGAAAAGGAAGGGAGAGGGTGTAGAATGTAATGTTATAGTCATAGCTAGGATGGAGAGAAAGATCAACATAATTTAGGTTGATCCATTCAAAAATCTGACAGCAGCAGAGAAGAAGCTGTTCTTAAGTCAGCTGGTATGTGACCTCAGACTTTTATATCTTTTTCCCAATGGAAGAAGGTGAAAGAGAGAATGCCCGAGGTGCGCAGGGTCCTTGATTATGCTGGCTGCTTTTCTGAGGCAGAGGAAGTGCAGACAGAATCAATGGATGGGAAGTTGGTTTGCATGATGGACTGGGCTTTGTTCATGACCCTTTGTAGTTTCTTGCAGTCTTGGACAGAGCAGGACCATATCAAGGTGTGATATTCAGAAGATGTACCATCATTTTGTACCTTCAATGCATTATGCATTCCATCAATGGCTGCAAGCACCTTTGGAAAACCAGGAATCCTATGGAATGCAATATATGACTTCCTTTGCTGTGCTGGGGATACTTCAATGTTGATGAACTTGAAGGACAGTGGTGACAGCACCTGTGAACTGGACTGTAGGTTCCGGCAACACTTGGGTGCTGTTGCACATCACAAGTACCTGGCTGAAATGACGCACATGTATAACTTTTGAGTACATAGTAGTTATCTTCACAGCACTGACAAACTTGGCTGAAGGCTGATTAGCCCTTTGTTGAACTGTAGTTTCCACTTTGCAATATCATTTACTAAGTTATAGGCATGGTCTTTTTTGTTGTTCCATTTAGAACTCCCAATGCATAGTGTTATAACCACACCTGATGTCACTTGTTAAGCAAGCCAAATCCAAGAGGGAAACTTGTCGTACTGATCATAACCTTTGTTTTTGTATTCTGAAAGTGAGGGAAAGTTACCCATCAGTAAAGTTACAGCCAGATTTTTAACTCTAAATATCCAGTAAAATAATCCAAGGCAAAACTGCTGACATTTTAGTAAAGGTATACCACATAACTCCTCACCAACTTCCACACTATTGTGGAAATCCTGGAAAATTCAGAAATAAGATTGCTTTATGAAATAATGACTCTTCTGGTTTCTGATTAGATACTCCAGATTTCACACCTTCTCTCATTACAGAGCTGTCCCCAGGATATTTTCCTCATGCTGCCAACCCGACTCAACTCAACTTCTCTCCTCAAGTATCCTGTTTCCCTTTCATATTGGGTTCAATTATCCTCAGCACCTCTTTGAACTCAGTTTTTCCAAAAATATAACAATCTTTCATATCTTCCTATCATCTCCCCTTTCAGGTCAAATAAAATTTAATAACCTTCCCTTATTTACTTATGAAACCTTTGCAGGTTATAAAAATTCCTTACTCCTCTTGGAAATTTAACAGCTGAAAAGTCCTTACCCATCACCTATGCATTTTTAAAAACATACTTATGAACCCACTTTACTGTGGCCTTTGTGGTATCACAAATGTACGTATGGCTTGGTATTTGGATCTGAAATCTTTTAACTGTCTGGTTTCGAAGTTATGATGGCAATACACAAAATTTTAAAATCTTGTGACCGTTCACCTTGGATGTTTATGTCCTTTGTTAGTGAGGTGATGCTGAAATGCATATTCAAGATGTGGCCCTCTTGAATTCCCAGAGGAAGGCATTAGATTTCTGAATTACTGTTTTGATACCTTTTCTTATCCAATAGATGTCTGGAATAATACCACATTGTCATGTGACAAGCCCCCCTAGACTTGATAAAGCCAATTTATTAAGATCAAAATTAAAAAAGGAACAGGATTATGAAGATCAATGATAACTTGAACTTAAATGATGCTTCTAACATTGTAAGGCATGCTAAGACATTTGACAATGGTGTTCATGTGAAATAAATTGTCTGGCTAGAAAGGTGGTTATTTGATCTTCAGTTTTAAATCCTTGAGAGGTCCTCAGTGGCAAAGCATTCAATCATCAGCATTGTTTCCACAAGGCTTATGTAATTTTCCCTGAAAGAAGAAACCAATGCTGTGACAGATTAAGTTACTTGCTCATGGAAACATAGAAAATAGAAGCAGCAGTGGGCCAGTCAGCCCTTTGAGCCTGCCCGTCCATTCAATATGATCATGGCTGATCCTCTACCTCGACGCCATACTCCTGCACCCTCCCGATGGCCCAATTTAGTTGTGTCAGCCTCACTGAGTAATATCTGTATTCTGCCAACATTTGGGTAGGACCATCTAATCCCGGCAAGAGCAGCTGAAATGGTAGTCCTGATAATAAAAACTGTTAAATGGACCTAACCTTAAGATATCACATCTCAGCCCACATTTCTAATGAATGTTGATATTCCCTACACTCCACTACTGGTTATTTATCCAGGAGTACAGTGGTTGGTAGGCCCTTGTGGATCAATCTTGTCTGTCATACATTTCATGCAAAGCATGGCTGGCCTACCTGTGTTTCTAGCCACTTAGATTCTATTCAAATCTGATCCACAAGTCATTGTTATGTTTTATAGTTGACAGTTTCAAGATTGAGAATATTTGTAAGCCACCAAGTGAAACCTAGGGAAGCTCCATCTTTCTGTCATCCCAGTTATCTTCAGTGTGGTTTTATAGCCAAGATGAAGACTCCCGCTCCAATAAAGACAGAGATTGGCTAAAAAGTCAGGAAACTATTAATGTCCTTGCTCTGATTGTGAATTTAAATATCATGGCAGCTGCTTCTCGGGGTCTCCCTGATATCTGTTGAGTCATATCAATCAACAGTCAGATCATACCCTGACTGTTGACTGCTGCAGTGCCCATTCAATTTCTGCTCATTGGCATCATTCCATTGATGCTGGGTTCGTGCTGGAGTCGGGCCAGTTATTTTCCGTTGAGACCTGGGAGTTAAAATGGCCATTGCTCCAAATTAAAATTGGTGGTTTTATTGAGTGAGGGAGAAGCCAATCCAGCTGTGCTCTGACTAAGGAGGAGTCTGCAGTTGCTGCCCACCTCAGGCAACTTGAAGTGATGGCTCGTACCTTCAAACCTGGGGTCTTCTACCAACCACTTGATATATAAGTTATGATGGTTAATTGGGGCAAACGCAGAGGCAATTTCCAGAAAAAGCATATTTGCGGGAAAAATGAGGTACATTTACAACGCAACCTGTGAAAAAAAAGTTACTCATAATTGATGGGTTCTTGATAAGAGAGGGGATTAAGGGTTATGGGGAGAGGGCGGGAAAGTGGAACTGAGCCACAACAGATCAGCCATGATCTTACTGAATGGCGGGGCAGGCTCGAAGGGCTAGATGGCCTACTCCTGCTCCTATTTCTTATGTTCTTATGTTCTTATAATTTGATCTCAGACCAAAATACAAAAGTACCTCATTCTTGAAGGCATTTGTATCTCGTAAGCAAGTTTCAGTACCTATTGTTGGAGGGAAATGCTGCTCTGGTTTTTCCGATGACTGTTTTTCTACCTTTGAGCTAATGATACTAAAAGGGCAGTTTTGTTATGGAAAGCTGTTGATTGACAGGATTACATTTATTTCGAATACGCTGCCAATGCCTATTTCTGGGTCTTAAATACTGCATGCAACTCATTCTAATGGATTTTCCATCCCTGCCGTTAATGCTTTTTCCAAATCTTTAATATACCTGGCTATCTATAATTTTGACATTACAAATATCTATCAAAGCACAAGCCTCATTTCAGAAGTGATTTTGAGTCTGATTCTCAAAAGCAAAACAAAACATTTTATTTTACAAATCATTATCCAGATTGCAACACAAGTAAAACATTTCAAATGCTTTGCTATTTCTGGTGAACCCTATCTTCTATTTGATGCAAACATTTCTGTTGCCGGTTTTTCTGCTAGGATAATCAAGGCATTTAATAGAACATCAGTAATGAAAATTAACTATTAAACCAAGTTGATAGCGAGATACTCGCTATCAAAAGGGGAGCAGTGTTTCTGGAAGGCATGAAGCAGAATAAGTAACTTTTACAGATGCACCACAGAAAGCATTCCTTTGGTAGCATCACAATTCCTGCTCTGCCCAAGACTGCAAGGAAGTACAAAAGGTTGTGAATGTAGCCCAATCCATCATGCAAACCAGCCTCCCATCCATTGACTCTGTCTACACTTCCTGCTGCCTCGGCAAAGCAGCCAGCATAATTAAGGACCCCACGCACCCTGGACATTCTCTCTTCCATCTTCTTCTTTTGGGAAAAAGATACAAAAGTCTGAAGTCATGTATCAACCGACTCAAGAACAGCTTCTCCCCTGCTGCTGTCAGACTTTTGAATGGACTTACCTTGCACTAAGTTGATCTTTCTCTTCACCCTAGCTATGACTGTAACACCACATTCGGCATACTCTCATTTCCTTCTTTATGAATGGTATGTTTTGTCTGTATCGTGTGCAAGAAACGATACTTTTCACTGTACGTTAATTCACGTGACACTAATAAATCAAATCAAAGTGCCATTTGAAAGCACTGTTGAAGACACTTTCCATCACTTTGCTGCTGATTGAGAATAGACTGATAGGAAGGTAATTAGCCAGATCATACTTTTCCTTCTCCTTGTGGTTGGGACGTTCTTGGACAATATATTGCTTTGCCAGCTAGACATCAGTGTTCTAGCTGTACTGGAACAAGGAACTGGCTTTTCTAATGGTTGGGACCTCAGAAAGAAGCCAAGTTAGATCATCCACTCAGCGCTCCTGGTTGAAGATGGTTGCAAACACTTCAATCTTGTCTTTGGCAAGGGAAGTCGTGTCTGACAAATTTACTGGAGTTCTATGAGGATGTGTCTAGGGCAGTGGATAGAGGAGAGCCGGTGGAAGTGGTCTTTCTTGATTTTCAGAAGGCGTTTGACAAGGTACCTCACAGGAGGTTATTGCAGAAGGTCAGGGGACATGGAGTTGGGGGTAGGGTGTTAGCGTGGATAGAGGATTGGTTGTCAAATAGGAGGCAAAGAGTGGGGGTCAATGGGTGCTATTCGGATTGGTGGATGGTGACTAGTGGAGTGCCCCAGGGGTCGGTGCTGGGGCCTCAGCTATTTACCATTTATATAGATGATCTGGAGGAGGGAACCGAGTGTAGGGTGTCGAAATTTGCTGATGACACCAAGATTGGGGGAAAGGCAAATTGTGCGGAGGGTGTGGAGAGTCTACAGAAGGATCTAGATAGGCTGGGCGAATGGGCCAGGAAATGGCAAATGGAATTTAATGTTGGCAAGTGCGAGGTGGTCCACTTTGGTAGGAATATTGGTAGGAAGGATTATTACTTACGTGGTGAAAAACTGCAGCAGGCGACGGTGCAGAGGGACCTTGGGGTCCTTGTGCATGAGTCGCAAAAACCCAGCTTGCAGGTGCAGCAGGTGGTCAGGAAGGCGAATGGGATGCTGGCCTTCATAGCGAGGGGGATTGAATATAAAAGTAGGGAGGTCTTGCTGCGGCTGTATAGGGCATTGGTGAGGTGATGCCGGAGTTGAGGGGGTTGAGCTATGAGGAGAGGCTGAATAAACTAGACTTGTACTCGTTAGAGTTTAGAAGAATGAGGGGAGATCTCATTGAGACATATAAGATGATGAATGGGATGGATAGGATAGAGGTGGAGAGACTCTTCCCACTCAGAAAGGATAGTAGGACTAGGGGGCACAGCCTCAAGATAAAGGGGGGGCGGTTTAGAACGGAGTTGAGGAGGAACTTCTTCACTCAAAGGGTGGTGAATCTCTGGAATTCTCTGCCCGTTGAAGTGGTGGAGGCTGCCTCGCTAAATATTTTTAAGACGCGGGTTGATGGGTTTTTGATAAGAGAGGGGATTAAGGGTTATGGGGAGAGGGCGGGAATGTGGAACTGAGCCACGACAGATCAGCCATGATCTTATTGAATGGCGGGGCAGGCTTGAAGGGCTAGATGGCCTACTCCTGCTCCTATTTCTTATGTTCTTATGAAGTGATTTCAACCACCATTGAGGTGAGGGATGTTCATGAATCTTCCTCTCATTCAATGTTTAATTATCTAATATCATTCTCAAGTGGCTGTGATAGAACTGCAGAGCTTTGATCTGATCAGTTGGTTGTGAAATTGCTTAGCTCTGTCTATAGCATTCTGATGCATCTTGTCCTGTGTTATAGCTTCAGCAAGTAGGCATTTTACTTTAGGGGACACCTGTGGAATGTTCTATGCTGCTCATTGAACCAAGGTTGATTGCCTGGCTTGGTGGTAATGGTAGAGTGGGGGATATATTATGTTACAAGTTTACAGAGTTTGATGGAGTACAGTTCTGCTGATGCTGATCATCCACAGTGCCTTATGGATGCCATGTTTTGAGGTACTAGGTTTGTTCCTGTCAATTGGGATGGGATCTCATTCCCATGAGGATTGTGCAGTGGTTGGCCCTACCAGTGCTGACAAAGACAGATACATCTGTTACAAGCGGGGACAAGATGGAGTTGATGTTTTCATCTTGGTTGTCTCATCACTTGTCATTGGCCCAGTCTGCCATTTATGTCCTTCAGAACTCAGTCAATTGTGGCGCTGCTGAGTCACTCTTGGTGATGGGCATTGATGTACTCCAGCTAGAGAACACTCTGTGCCCTTGCCATCCTCAGTTCTTCTTCCAATTGATATTCAATATCAAAGAGTACAGGTTCATCAGCTGAGGGAGGATGTTAGATGATAATGAACAAGAAGTTCCCGTTCCTGTGTTCTGGGATCAGTGTTGAGGACTCTCAGGGGGCAGGACATATCCAAGAATGGCGTCAAAGTAGTTTGGGAAATTGATTATTAGATATGATTTTGTGAGTATACTTATACCAGGATTTTGATTGATGAGTTTGTGCGACAGATCTCCCAATGTTGCCAGAAGCCCCTGGAGAATGACTTTGCAAAGTCAACTGAATGTGCCTGGCTCAAGTCCACTGCATAGGTTTATGCCAGGAATCCATCTGGTGTTATACTTATTATACCTTTTTGTGGTGGTATGATACAACTGAATAGTTTGCTCAGCCATTTCAGAAAGCAGTTATGAGTCAACCACATTGCTGTGGGCTTGGAGTCAGATGTAGACCAGATTGTTTTCTTTAAGGGACGCTAGTAAACCAGAGGGATTCTGTCGACAATCCAGAAGCTTCATGGACATCATTACTGTCCCCGAAAAATGATACGTATTAACATGCTCATGAACAGAATATGGGCTCAGCCATTATTTCAGTCAGTGATATTATTCTATCCTTAGTGAAGCTGTAAAACTGGTTACTTCACAACTTGTGCAAAGTTTTGTAAAAACAAAAGAAAACTTTAAAGTTACAAATTTTCAAAAGATAGAACTTTAGCAAACATATAGAAGAAACAAATCACAATCAAACATCTACTATAAAATACGCTATAAAAGGGACATGATGAATGCTTGTTGACAGAGCGTTGAAATATTGCCCATCACAGTAACTGGTAAATAACTTACCCATGATATGCTCGCAGGCACTTTTAAACCTCTTTCAGTGCACAAGCCAAAGTCAGCAGGAATTTGGAGACAAGCGGAGGATTACTCACTTTGTCAATCTTTGGTCAGAATTTTATGTTGCTCAGGCACGTGTGTGTTTGATCAAAAAATGTATAAAATTGCAAGAGAAGATATTGGACGCGCATCCCAAAGTCATTGCTCCTCTTGTGATATTTCAGTCAGCGTGTGTGCGCGATTTGCGCCCACCAACATTCAACAACCCATTTTAAATTAATTAAACAGCAGTTGATTGGGATTTTGCATGGTCTGTCTGTTTTTATGATTGGCGAGTAGGCCGATTGGCAATATGGCCTTTGGCTGCAACCTCAATCCAGGATGGGATGAAAGTCAGGACTCAAATAAAATTAGGTGGATTGGCTATGCTAAACTGTCCCTTAGTGTCCAAACATGTGTAGGTTAGATAGATTAGCCATGGTAAATATGTGGGGCTATGGTGATAGGGCTGAGGGAAGAGCCTAGTGGGATGCATTTTTGAAGAGTAGGTGCAGACTACATGGGCCGCATGGCCCCTTTCTGTACTGTAAGGATTCTATGGGCCTATGGTAAATATGCCTGGGGACTGAGATCTGTGTATGATTGTGCTGTCTAGATATTCATGGCATAATTTTTCTGATGATGATTACTTTTTAAGGTTTAGCAGTTCCCACAGACAGCTCCTTGGCAACTGTCTCCTGAGGGAGCACACTAGAAAAGCCAATCTCCCTTTCCTTGACACCCGCCCTCCTCACACCCTCCTCAGCAGTGCTTTCACAGAGTGCTGGATGGTTATTAATTGGCCAGCTAGCATCATATCCATTAACAACACAATCTTGGGCAGGTAGAGTTTTACGTCCTCACATGCCCGTGCCCATTTCAGGTACACTCCAAACATCAAATTCAGTCCTTTATGCTGTTCTCGGTGTTTTGCCATGTGCCCACTCCTCTCATATGACCTATGATCCTAGACTAGACCCCCAAAAAGTTGGTGAGATCTACTTAGGGATCAATAATGATTTGTTTAAGGTAAACAATGTTCGAGAGGTTTTCTCAGTGAAGAAAGCCATAACATTCCACAGGTTTTTAAAAAAGCAAAAACAAATTTTACAAGTTCAAAAAGAAAGAATAATTTACAATATCTATCTTATGCTCTAACATTCAGGGTTAATATGAGGTATATGCGAGTTATCAAGGAAACTGTGGTTGAGTGCACCACACTGAACATCAATGCCAAATGCAACCAAAAGAGATTCCATGGATCTCTCAACAACCCACCCAGATATCATGCAGTCATAGAATTTTACACCACAGCAAGGGGTCCATCGGCCCATTGTGTCTGTGCCGGCCATCAAACACTTATCTTTCTAATCTCATTTTCCAGCACTTGGTCCATAGCTTTGCATGCTATGGCATTTCAAGATCCTGATGCTTCTTAAATGTTGTGAATTTTCTCACATCTACCACCCCTTCAGACAGTGAATTTCAAGGTTAAATTCCATTTGCCACTGCTCTGTCCATCTGACCGGCCCATCAATAATACTGAGTCAACTCTGTCTCTGTCACAAGGAATGCCAATCCTCACCTCCAAAGATCTCGCCTCAGAATTCTTTTCAAAGGTCACTCCAGCTCAGATGGTGACAACAATGGCCAACTCCACAGAGTTTCAATTTCAGCTCCCAAAATTCTGTTCCCCTGGATTCCTGAGTATACACTCAAGCATTAACTCACAAGCACAATTTCAGCCCTTTGGCCACACTGAGCAGAACACTACGACTCTAAAGGGGCCCCAACAGCTTTCAGTACAGTGTCGCCAACCTTGGCTGCCTTCTACACTTTGAACTCTGCTCCCCCACAGCCTTTCTCCTGTTTGGAGCCTGCTTCCCTGCTCCTCTCCCTTTAAGTGAACTGGGACCTTTTCCTATTCCTGTCCCTTCCCCAATTTTCGAACCTCTCCCTACCCCTTTTCCCTTTGGGACCTCCCTGTCTCCTGCCTGCGATACTGTCTTCCATGGCACTGCACTCCTGGTAATCTGACCTGGGTTTTTGCCCCATTTTTCTTCTCTGTACCGACATGCTGGACCTGTCCTTGACCCAAACAAATTATACTGCAACACTGCACATATACTGCCCGCTCCTGGTCTGTGCATGTGCAGGAATGCTGAGATTGAAAGAGGAATTTGGGAACAATGTTAAGGTAAGTTGACTTTCTTGTACATGACGTCTGCATTCCCTGTCTAACTCTCAAAAATGGCTCTTGCCATTTCTCATAGGCTTCCTTGGACCGCTTCCTGTGGACAGGATCTGGGCAAAATGCAAGTTAGGGCTGATAATTGTGAAGGAATATCCATGTCATACGAGTGTCAGGCAATGACCATCTCCACCTCTCCTTGATATTTAAAGTACACTTACCAAATCTGCATCATCAATTGACCAGGAATCAGTTGGAGCAGCTACCTGAATAATACAGCTATCAGAGCAAAACAAAGGCTGGGATTCTGCAGTGCAGAATTTGCCTCTGACTTTCCAAGGTCTTGTTACCATCTATGATGCACAAATTAGAAATGTGATAGATTATGCTCTATTTACACAGGCGAGCACAGGCTCAACAACACTCAAGATGCTCAGCACCATCTAGTACAAGGTATCCACTTGTGCATCCCATTCACCACCTTAAACATTTAGCCCCTCCATGACTGGTACAGTGTGGCTGCACTTTGTATTATCCATACAATGCACTGCAGCAACTCATGAAGGCTTCTTCAGGTGCAGCTTCCAAACACACAAACCGACAAGAACGTGGGCAACAAGTCATGGAAACACTACAACCTGCAAGTTCCTCTTTAGTCACCCTCCATCCTGACTTAGAAAGATATTGCCATTTCTTAATTGTCACTTGGTCAAAGTCCTTAATAGCACAGTGGATACACCATTGCCACACAGATTACAATGGTTCAACAAGGTGGCACTTTTCCTTAAAGCAAATTGGATAGAGGAATGAATGCTCGCATTGCCAGCCACATTCGCATCCCATGAATAATTGAATAGATAAAATACAAGCACTACTTTAATTTGTCTTATGCTCTTTTCAACGATTCCAATGTCCTTTGCCTTGCTTTCAAAATAGAAGAAACTGGATAAATCCACAAGTCAGGGATTGCAACATTCCAAAAGATATGTTTTTTATTGCTGAAAGGACCACCATGGAGGCCGTTGTACAGTTCTCCTTGGCGTCATTTGGTGAGTGCAATGATATCAGTTTTGAGGGAAAAGCTGGGACATCTAAGAGGCAGAATGTAGAGAAAGCTCGTCAATTTTGTTTACCAGAGATTAGGTGTGGGATTTAGATTGGCTTCTGACAGTGGTACAAAATCTATTCATATGGAAACTGTGCTTGAACCAATGTTAGAAAGTCAGAATAACTCACTGACATTGAATGATTTATCTTTGGTGACAGTCAGGTCAAGTGGCATCAGGGCCCATTCAATTTTTCAGCACCATAACACTTTTATTCAGCAACAAATGACAAATTCTGCATTGGAACTATAGATTCAGCAAGAAATCTATCCATGTTTTGGAAGTATTGTAATATTATAAACAGTTCAAAATTAATGTTTAGAAGTAGCCGATTTTGAAAACAGGTTTGTTTATAAGTCCCTCTGAACTGCTTCATAAGCTGCAACTGTGGCTGCCATTTCACTCTGAACTGTCTAATTATACTCTGGATTGTGGTCACATGAAAACAGCAGTTTAGAGAATTGAAAGAAGCCTGTTGCCCATTTTCTTTTTGCAAGAACAATTATCTGGAAATTTCCTCCATTTGAGCTTCCTGATAGTTGAACCCAGAAGTGCAACCATTTCCCCACCAATGCTGTTGATTCAAATTTAGCCCAAATTTCCTTCAGATTCCTTGCCTTAGAATAGATAAGTTGTACCTCTAAATTTTATATGAAAGCCCTGTCGTACCACAATGTTTATGTCTCTTTGTTTGAAATTACAATAAATGAGAGTTAAGATCATATGATCCAGGAGAGGGCGCAATTGTGCTATTTTACTGATGGTGGGGCATGGGTTTAATTTGGGTGGAACTTGGATCTTTCCGGTATCCACCCGAGAACAAACTGTAAAAAATTATACTCTGCAGATGAATTGACAAAGTAAGCTTACATTTTTGTCAAACTGTTGTTTTGCCACAATGAAAACCAATTCTACTTGGAAAAAAATTGTTTTAGTCCTGCACAAGAAGCTATAGTAATGCTTCATCTGTGGTGAAGTGAGTCTCCAGGTTTATGCCTCTGGATAATTGTGTTGACGAGAATTCTCTGCACATCTGTTCCTTCTCCATATTTGAATTTGGCTTTGAAAGGTTTGGTACCTGCATGCGTACAACAAATCTCAAATAGGTTCCAATGACCAATGACAACCCAAGAGCAGTGAGCAGCAAATGTTATGAATGACAAAGCAACTTGAGTGTGTAGGCTGGTGGCAGGCAAGCTGGGATACCTCAGTTATAAGTCCCCTAGGTCCTCCGGAGGCTTCTCCACCCCAAAGCCATCTCCTTCTTTAGCCCTGTAACCTACCCACAACCCCCACCAGTCTGTCTCTTGAACCTAGTTCCAAACCTGCTCACCTCCCTTGCTGCGACCCCAACCCAGTCTGTTCATGTGTTGGGACTGATGTCACTGCTGAGACTACAGAGCTGCTTGCTGGAAGCTCATTAAGGTGGGACTTCCTCCTGAGAAAGGGGTGGAAATCTTGCATTGAACAATTAACACTACTCCCTGGATTACACTGCTACAGGGTAGCTGTTGGGGTTATGGGTGGACCCTCCTCTCAGTTTTGAAGCTGGGGCATGGGGTCCATGGCACCCTGTTAAACTAGCCTAAATTTCATTTGAGACTGAATGAGAGTTTTTATAAATGCTCATTATAATCTCCTTGGCTCTGTATACCAAACCTCAATTTATTAAACCTACAAGGCTTATGTAACTTATTAACTGCTTTCACAACCCTCAATGATCTGCATACACCTAACAGAACAAAAGGCAGGGGATGCTTTGTGAATGATCTGAAACATGAATTCTGTTTTGATCTCCAAAGATGGTACCAGACATGCTGACAATCTCCAGCATTTTCTGTTCTCATTTCAGATTTCCAGCATCTGCAGTGTTTTGCTCTTGTGTAAGGAGAGGATCTGGTTTGGATGTAATATCCTTCTTCTCACTGCAGAATAGACTGGAAAGCCTGATTATCCAGACTCACATACAGGGTAGAATTCTACATTTGCTGGGTGGCTATGTGCCCTGCCTGGATGTGCATTAAATTGCATGTGATGACATAGGATATGTGTTCTGAAGCCATTACACACTCATATAAAACTTCAGTCAGCATGCACAGGCACAGGTTAGCAGCATACCCAGCAACAGCAACAGTTGCTGTCTGAGGGGATTAAATCCCCAACTGGCCAACAATTTTTTCCCAGTGCAATTTCAAGCTCTGTTCACAGGAAACACAGGCAGATGTTGATCCACCAGAAGGAAAGCTTCAGTTATAGACAATAAAATAAAAGTGACTCCAATTATAAATCAAAGGAAAAGGTTTAATTAATAAAGAAATTTCATTATCCCAACACTTAAAGCCTCACCCTGAATCATTCCAAGCTCCCACAAACCCCAGCAGCTTCTTATTTATACCAAGCCAGCTGGTCAGCTGACCACCACATCATGTTGTCATTGGTTACATAGCTTACTGGGTCAGCTGACTCTTACAGCATGTTACCATTGGTCACACTACAACATATTCAATGTTATCAATGGTTACATTCAAACAGCAGGCAGACCAACCATTTTTAACTTTCAAGGCTGGGATAAAAGAGGAATGAAGCAGATGCCAGAGGAGGAATTGGGAGTTTCAGGGAGCGGGCTGAGTTGGTGTTTTGGGATTATGAGAGAGTGTTTTCTGTGTTGGAATGTGGAGCTCTCAGGACATTGCTATCCTTGGGCATCAGAGGGTTGGTCCCTCAGTCATCCTTTGTGCAAGGATCAGTCCTAACTGCATATCTACAGATTGGGTATAGTTTGCTCAGCATGGAATACCTCCTCCTGTGAGGAGGAAAGGGAACGGAGGGAGGATGCCTGGCAGTCACATGCATCATGCTCGAATAGAGGCATAGGCACAAGAGCATGAGGGTCAGCAGTGAGGACAAGGAGTATGACCCTGCAGAAAATGCCAGGGCCCAGCTGCCAGGTGTACAGGCATCATTCAAACTACTTGGACATGATAGGGATCCAGTGCCACAGAAAGCTATGGCTTTCAAGTGAAGTTGTGACGAGTATATGTCAGGTGATCTGCCTGGAGATAGTCTCCAATTGTACAGGTCGTCACCCAATGCCAGTGGCTCTGAAGGTCAGAGCAGCACTAAACTATATACCTCCAGGGCACATCCAGATCTTTGTGAAGCCTCACAGTCAACTACACACATCTGTGTCAAGCTGGTGAGTGACATTCTGTTCAGGAATATTCGGACATTCCTTCATTTCAGGATGGACCCTGTTAGCGAGGCTGAGTGGGCCAGAGGCTTTGCTGCATTGCAGGTTTCTCTCACATCCTGCATGCCATCATGCACACATGTGGCCATCATGATGCCAGCTGGGTGCATTTCTGAATAGGAAGGGATTCCACTCAATGAATGCTCAAATCATTTGTGACCACTGGTCCCAGGTTGTGCAGGTCTGTACACGGTACCTGGGCAACTCTCATGATACACGATGGCATTCGCAGGTGGCAAGACTCTTCATTGCTCCAGCTCACATTGATGGGACGCTGATTGGTGACAATTGGTGGCTGATGACTTTTCCCAGTTGTCTGTAGGCAGAGGAAAGATACAACTGCTGCCAAGTTTGGTGGTGTGGAAAGGACAATAAGTAAATAAAGTTGCCATTGTCTCAGATAGTCATAGGCTGCTGTCCTCCTTGAGGAGGAAAGCTGACTGGTGGTGATTTAACCTGAAGGTCACCACATTTCAGGCGAGAGGCAAGGTTGAGAAGATGGGCCTTCATGAATAACCTCAGCTGGTACGGGAAGTAAACCCACACTGTTGGCATCACTCTGCATGAGAAATCAGCCGTCCTGAGCTAAACCAACCCAATGGAAAGGACCACTGGGATGTTGAAAATAACCACTGGTGGTGCTCAGTGTGACTAAAGTTTATGTTTCTGGGGTGCTACATCTAGATGCCCATTCCTCACCATCAGTGGCATGAGAGGCAGGTTGCTGATGTCGATGCCCTGTCGACAAAGATAACCTTGGCCGTCATCCTCTGGTTAGTGGGGCCTACACAGTAAGAAGTCTCACAACACCAGAACCCACCAAATGCCACTAGCTTTCGGAGTGCTGCTCCTTCGTCAGGTGAGTGGGGAGTTAGCAGAGCTCTGCCAGGAAGGGTTTGCAGCACGGCTGGGCAACCCTCAGTTACCCCGGACTCAGAGGATGGCACAATAACTGGCAGAGAGGCAGAGAAGATGCTGCCCTTGTGAGATGAATGCATATTTCCCTGCTTGCTATAAAAGGATGGATACCTATTGGAGAGATTGGGTATCACATCCTTCTCCCACAGCTGAGGTCAGTGACTGTGTGGGAAATTACCACAACCCCAGGAATGTTGCATTCCAATCCCAGAGCTGCCTCTGTATGAGAGTCACCACCCTCTGAATGATTAAGGCTGTGTGCTCGGAGTTAAGGGTCAATGCAGTGAACATACTCCGCAAGGACCCCTCCATGACAGAGACCATCTCCGACAGATCCCTATAAGCATTCTGCTGGACATCCAGCATTTGCTGCCTTAGTGGCGGCTCCAGAGGTTCATCACCTTCCTCAGACTCAGCATAGTCTTGTCTCCAACAGTCCTTCAACTGTAAAAGCACTCGGTCCTCCTTAACTCCACCATCTGCACCAGCGAGAGTGATGTACCCTCACTGCTGTGCACTACCAAAGCTCCCAAAATATTATGCACCCCGACATTTCATGCTTCAGTGTCAAGGGGGGGGGCCGCCAACTTCTTGACTGACTCCCATGCTACCCCCCAATTCAGGTCACCCCCAAGAGGCTCGAAAATGTTGCCCCCTCTTTGAACATCTGACCATTTGATGAACCTGAGCTCTGGATTCATCTCTCCAGCCTTGAGACGCATGGGCAGATGTGTAATCTGAGACTCCCTGAAACTCACACACTTCATTGCAACTATGAACAGATAACCTTCCTCTTTTCCCCACACTGGACAATGCCCACTCATCACTCACCCTCGCAGAGAGCAGAAGGTCGTTAAACCTTTTCCGGCACTGGACCAGGTACACCAGACTAGATCATGCTCTCTGACCTAATCAAGCACTCTGTCTTCTTGGTGAGGTAGAAATCAATATATCCCTCCTGACCCTGAGGCAGTTGTCCGAGAAACTAGGGGCTTGCTGGTAACCGGAGCTCCCCTCCAGCCTGCTTTGTCACCTGCTCTGGCTGCCTGTGCTAGCCCTCTGCAGGCAGTGATGCCTCAGTGGCCTCTGAATGCCACCTTCAAACTTTACAGCAGGTTACCATTGGACACGGCGCCCGCCTCACATCCAATGCAGCCACCATTTATGATGGCTGCCACCTATGTGGCCAGCCAGCATAACATTGCGATTCTCATTGGATCTCGGGCAGAAGGAGGAATCATGGCTGCTACCAGTTCCACCCTCTGCTTGTGCACATTGTGTATGAAATTCTGACCACAATAATGTCACAGCTATTAATACAGTTTCAGCTTGAATAATGTGCTTTATACTTTGATTCACTTAAAGATGATTCTTTTGAAGACAAACCATAAATCTAAAACTCACAACCTGATTACAGAGATCTTTAAAATTACAAGGCTCTGTTTGCAAATCAGGATTAAGTATACTTAAAAGAAATTGTGAAGATCTGGTACAACATTAGTTGAGATACACATGCAGAAGTCACCTTAATCCTGTAAGGTGAAATGATATATTTAACATGCAAATTTATGTTCCATTCTGCTATTATTTGGAATTCTAGTTAATTATTTGGGATAACTAATTAAATAGATATATAAAGCACATGTCTAATGTACTCTTGATGGTTGGTTTGGAACATAAATTCTGCATACTGACTTTCAAAACCTGGAAATATCTCTAGCCTTTAAGCATAACAGACTCATGAATGTGTAATTGATGGTGCTGAATCCTGATGTATAAAAAAAAGCTGCTTCCTTAACCTCCCGGCACTGTTGATCCATGATGAATTGGATGAAAGTTTTGGCAGCAAGGAGCAAGGTATTTGTAATACATGTGTACAGAAAACAGGCTGACATTATATACATCACTGGGGTTTGACAGGAACAACTCTGATGCATCGAAATTCAATGCTGTGGTGATTTATAGAGACACAGACTCTGCTGCCTCATGTTTCTGGTCATCCTAATGCTTAAAAAGGGGCAAAGCTTAGGTCCAAATCATTAGTTGCAATGAATTATCAAAACTTTTGTATGATCTTAGCTTAAACAGGACTGGGGTTGGGAGTGTGTTGGTTTAAAATCCGCAGTGTGGACAAGGACCAACATAAGAAGGGATCTCAGAGAAACTTATAAAATTCTAACAGGGTTAGATAGGGTAGATTCAGAAAGAATGTTCCCAATTTTGGTTGGGGGGGGCGGGAGGGGCGGGTGCAGTCCAGACCTAGAGAGTCATAGTTTAAATAAAGAATTGAGATGAGGAGAAATTTCTTCACCCAGAAGATGGTGAATGTGTGGAATTCACTACCGCAGAATGTAGTTGAGGCCAAAGCGTTGTCTGATTTCAGGAAGAAATTAGATAAAGAGATCAAAGGATATGGGGGGAAGGGGGGAATCAGGATATTGAATTTGATGATCAGACATGATCAGATGAAAGGCGGAACAGGCTTGAAGGGCAAGTGGTCTACTCTTGCTTCTAGTTTCTGTGTTTCTAAGAGCCTAAAATCTGTTATCTTGCCAGCTGCAGGAATTGTTGCAGGTGGGACAGATAATTTGACGGACAAGTGAAGGGTCCGTTGACTATGGGTAGGATCAGAAAATCAAACCCAAGGGCCACAATCACCTGTCCATTGATTTCTCTGCTGTCCATGCCAAAATTTGTAGAATAAGTGGATGTCCATGTGAACAGAAGGCTATAAGGGACAAATCTATCAGGAATGCCTACCCCCATAGGCCAGAGCTGATGGTGCAATTCCTGATTTTATGGAAGACGCAATGTTAATGTGTTCACAGCAATTATTTTAATTTTCTTTTGAAACGAGTGAAGAAAAGGGCATTCCACTGAGCTGAATAACAGAGGACAACAGTGTGATCGGTTGCAAAGGTTGCAAATAAGAAAATGCTTGCATTTGTATAACACTTTTCACAACTTCAGGACAGTCAAATGCTCCAGCCACTGAAGTGCTGTCACCATTGCAATGACAGCCAATTTGTACACAGCAAGCCCCCACAAACAGACATGTGATAAAGACCAGAGAAACTGTTTTAAGGCTTTTGAGGGAAAAATATTTAATGGCTGCCAGGTAAGTTACTTATGGTCCAGTTCAAGTTGGCACACTGTGTGCATTGTTGTACTTTAAATTTGTTGTCATGGTCTGAGGACCTTGACTTACATTGCACAAAGGGTCTCCTGGCTGAAATAGGCAGGCATTCCAGTTGCCTATCTCAAGACCTACCCAAAATGGCAAAGTTTTGGAGGACCAACATGGATGGGGTGGTCAGCTTGACTACATAGCAGTTTAAATCAAGTGATAGCCAATGACTCCAAAGAAAATAAAGAGAGACTCGTATTAACAGATTTTCAACAGTCTCTGAATGTCCCCAATGTTTTGCAGCCATTGAAGTACCTTTGAAATGTAGTCAACAACGTGATGTAGGAAACATGGCAGCTAACTTATGCTCACTAAGCTCTCACAAATGGCAATGTGGCAATAACTGGATAATCCATTTTAGTGATGTTGATTGAGAGATAAATATTGACAAGGACACTGGGGATAACTTCCTTGCTCTTCTTCAGAAAAGCTCTTTAGTATCTTTCTCATTTACCTAAGGGGCCATATGGGGCCTCAGCTAAACATTTCATTTGACCAACCGTACTTTCAACAGGAAAACACTAGGGGAAGCCATGGTATAATAGTATTTTCACTAGGTTATTAATCCAGAAACTCAGTTAATGTTCAGGGGAGCGTGTTCAAATCCTGCCACAGCAGATGATGGAGCTTGAATTCAATAAAAGACATCTGGAATTAAGAATCTACAGATGACCATGAAATTATTGTCGATTGATGGAAAAATCCACCTGGCTCACTGATGTCCTTTAGGGATGGAAATCTGCCGTGCTTACCTGGTCTGATCTACGTGTGACTCCCAGAGCCGCAGCAACATGGCTGACTCTCAAATGCCCTCAGGGAACTAGGTATGGACAAAAAATGCTGACCAGCTAGCAATACCCATTTTCCATGAATGAATTGAAAAAAAACTGCACAGTAGCAGTTGAATTTCATAGTTTATCTCTGGAGTGAGACTTGAGCCTCTTCATGTGGCAAAAATGTTGAAAGTGATCAAAAATTAGAGGTTCTTCTCATTTTTGCATGGGTGGAACTGGAGGTGGAGCAGAGTTGGCACATTTAAATTTTATACATATAGCTGGCAATTTAAATCATCACTCTCCATTGAGATGGGAATTTGGTGGATCCAGAGTGCGGAACCCGAAACATGCAGATTAGACTAGGTAAGAACAGGTCTCGACTTTGTGATCAAAGCAAAATATTGCGGTAGTGGAACCTGAAACAAAAACAGAAAATGCTGGAAAATCTCAGCAGGTCTGACAGCATCAGTGGAGAGAAAATAGAGCCAACATTTTGAGCCTGGATGACTCTCCATCAGAGCCTCTGATGAAGGACCATCTAGACTCGAAATGTTGGCTCTATTCTCTTCCCACAGATGCTGTCAGACTGGCTGAAATTTTCTCAACTCTGTGAACTCAATTGGATAAAGCACCCCTTTACAGAGTAAAGTTTGGAAACATGCCTACATGCAATGGGTGGTAAAAATTTGGAACTCACTTCTGCAAATGGTAATTAACGATGGTCAATTGTTAATTTTAATCCTTAATGTAAAATTTATGTCAAAAAGTATGAATTGATATAGGATAAATTCTGGTGTATGGAGTAGATCACATTGACCCATGATCTGATTGAAAAGCAGAGAAGGTCTAAGAGGCTCAATGATCTACTCCCTATTCCTATGTTCCTATATCATTTTTATTGCTGAAAATCTGCACTGTCACATTCAGTACTAATATCATATTAGTAAAGAGTAAGGATTTGGGTTAGGTTTAGGGATTTTAATGTTAGCAGCAGTGGCCATGTTGGCAGGCTGGAATACCAGGGATTGCCATGCGGCAGTAGTTTCTGAGAGACCCAACACAATGCTATGTCAGGCAATTAGTTATCTGCTAAAGGGCTCTTGTTTCTTTAAGGATGGAGATCCAAAGATTCTTCAGCCCCAGCACCATCAATGGGAATAATGCTACTTTTAGTACAGCAGCCAGCCAGAACCAGGAAAGATGGACAGGGCTGGGAACTCAGGTGGATGGGGTTGGCCTTAGTTCAGCCAGTCAGGCAGGCACTGGTGAGGCAGGAATAGAGAGTCATTGCGGAGGCCAGGAGCAGTATTGTCAGCAGTGCTGGTAGGTCCTCTATAGATCCTTTCAGATGGGTGTGCCCAGGCATACAGGGAGGACACTAGTGGTTGTGAGTGACAGCTCAAATGATGGAACTTCTTCATCAGTGACAATGTGATGCTTTCTCTTCTTCTCCTTGGGCTGTGGTAGCTGAAATGAACTGGGGTCTGAGAACAGGAAATCAGAAGAGGAAGGCTGGCGTGAGGAAGGGGGAGAGGGATGGGCTTCAAACTTTCTTCAGCTTGCTTATTATGTCAGATACTGATTACACACAACATTAACTGTGAGAGCTTTGAGCTCCTTTTGCGTCCAAAGTGTAAATATATCCTTTGATTTTACTATTTGGAGTCGACGATAGTTCTATTAATACATAAGTAATTAAACATTTTCTATAACTTGTTATGAAATATTCAGTGTTCATCAAACATATTTAACCTTATTCATGGGGTTATGATGAGTGAAGAAGCCTGATTTCAATCTTGCAGTCCAGTGAGATGAAGAAGAGCCAGTCATGTGGCTCATTCACTAACCTAGGTTGCCCTTCACTGACATGGAACATAGCCTGTTCCTCCGAAGATATTACCATTATTCTAATACCAAGTTACTTTGGAAAAGTCTTTGCAAGATTAGAACATTTATATAGAAGAAAATGTGGAGTAGACAAATAAATTGTGCTGATATTTATACTTCTCATTTGGCTCTTTCCATATTTACTCTATATCAGGCTTCCAGCAAAACTTTCTCTTCTTTTACCTCCTACGTACTCACTGAGTTTCTTTTTGAAAGCACCTAAGCTCTTTAATTCATTAATGTTCTATATTCTATATTTTAACAACTCTCTGATGGGACAGTGGTTAGCATTGCTGCCACATAACCTCAGGGACTTGGCTTCGATTCTGGCCTTGGGTGACTGTGTGAAGTTTGCACGTTCTTCCCATAGCTGCGTGGGTTTCTCCAGATGCTTTGGTTTTCTCCCAGTCTAAAGATGTGTCGGTTATGATGAATGGCCATGCTAAATTGCCCTTTAGCATCCCAAGATGTGTAGGTCAGGGGGATTAATGGGGTAAATACGTGGCATTACGCAGTTAGGGTCTGGGTGGGATGCTCTGATGGAGCATCGGTGCAGGCTTGATGGGCCGAATGGTCTGCTTTTACACTGCAGGGATTCTATGATTCTAAAGATTCTTCTCCTTATTTCCCTATTGTTGTATTAGTAATTATTTTATATTCATGATCCATGCTTTTGGTTTCTCCCACATTCTCACAAACTCATTCATAATTTTAGGGACCTATCAGATCCAAGCCTTCCCTTTTCTAAAGGAAATAAAGCCTCAGATCTCTTCGGTTTTTCCCTATAGCTGCAATCTCCATGTGAACATATTACAATTTTCTTGTACATTTCCATCTCAACTTGTCAAAAGAAGGTGACCTGTGAAGAGGCATTTCTGAGATAAAAACTGAAAATGCTGAATAAACTCAGCAGGTCTGGCAGCATCTGTGGAGAGAAACAGACTTAACATTTCATGTCCTTATGACTCTTCTTTGGAGTTGAACAGTCCTACAGATTCAGAACATTATCCATGATGCTGCCAGACCTGCTGAGTTTATCTAGCATTTTCTATTTTTACTTCAGATTTCCAGCACCTGCAGTATTTTGCTTTTAATCTTAAGGTATTTCTGAAGTTGTTTTGTGATTAAAGATTGTACAAAGACCTTAAAACTTTAAAAGTTGTGTTCCTCATTCCCTTCTTGATTTGAAGAATAATTGAAAGGTGCATACCCGTTACACTAATGAATTTTTCTTTGCAAAAGTGCTGCGTTACACTTGTGCTGATGATTCATGGAGTGCAATCTTCAAAATACTGATGAGTCCAAAAAAGTGATAATCACTTCAGTGACGCCATTCTGAAAATGAATCAATGTTTCAGCTGTATAAAATTTCCCCAGGTGCAGTGTGTTCTTTAAATCGATTGAGCAGTTAACTATTTTTTGTCATCAATATTGGATGAAATGATCATTCTGTATTCTGTTCCCTTACCAACAAGTCCTAGGCTCCCTTGGGTTTCTCGGACTTAACTTGTTAAAATGCATTAAAAGCAGGATCAATGATCCCAAACATTTCCAGAGCAGAGAGGAGAGAGCAGGGGTCAGCGTGTGCAGTAGCCAATAACCAAACCCAGAAATGGGGGTGGGGGGCAGTCAGATGAAATTCCTGTCAAATTAAAGACACAGCCACAATTGATTTATTTTCCCCTGTTTACTGAGCAGTTGTCAGGCAGGAAGGCCTAACCTACTGTAAGGCAGCAGCCAAGGTGAGGCATGGCAGTGGTTGGATGAGAGGAGGAAGGGAGGGAAAGATTGTGGCAGAGGGAGAGTTGCAGAAATCATGGGGTAGCACAGTGGCACAGTGGTTAGCACTGCTGCCTCACATCCCCAGGGGCCTGTGTTCGATTGCCGGCTTGGGTCACTGTCCATGTGGAGTTTGCACATTTTGCCCGTGTCCACGTGGATTTCCTCCCACAGTCCAAAGCGGCGCAGATTAGGTTGATTGGCCATGCTAAATTGCCCCTTAATGTCCAATAATGCATAGGTTAGAGGGATTTAGCAGGGTAAATATGTGGGGTTACGGGGATAGAGCCTGGGTGGGATTATTGTTGGTGCAGACTCGATGGGCCAAATGGCCTCTTTCTGCACTATAGGAATTCTATGATTCTATTCTATGGTCGGAATTTTACCACCCCAGCTGCCACAGGAGTCAGAGCAGGGGAGGGCGGATAATGGAAAGGTCCACTGACCTCGGGTGGGATTTTACAGTTTTGGGATGAGCGAGGCCGTAAAATTCCACCCCATGGATCAGACAGAGATCATGGGTTTTTGAGGGATGGGAGGGGAGCAATTTGCACAAAAGATGGCGGGGAGGGATCTGATGTGTCGGTTACTTGAGGGACCAGGGGGAAGCAGGTCTACTCCTTCAGGCCAAAAGCAGTGTTGGAAAGGCAAATAGTGATTCAATCCAGCCCTTCAGCTTTTGAGTTTCTGGATGGAGGCTGCCAGGTGCAGAGGCAAGTAAAAAAACAATTTTAAAGAAGCTCTCTAGCTCTTACATCTCACCCCATCAACTCCCACACGCTTCTCATGCCCCATCTATTCCAACCAATGTCATTTATGCCCCCCCACTCACCCCCCATCTCCCTCATACCCCCACGGCAACCCATGCCTTCCCAATTGCAGCCCATGGCTTCCCAAACCTGTGCCAACCGTGTCCCTCCACTCACCTCGTACCCCCATGCCATTGACATCCCCATGGTCCTTTATAGTCCTAAGCCAACTTTGTGCAAACCATGGCAACCCATGCTCCTACCCATCACCATTTGTCCTTACATCCTCCATGTCAACTCACTTAATATCCTTTGAACTCATAAGGCCAAATTATTGCAGGGGCTATTAAGGTTTGTGCCTATTTCAGCCATTTCCCCAGTTTCACTAAAATAGTGGAAAATAA
Source organism: Carcharhinus amblyrhynchos (assembly GCF_965287045.1). Taxonomy (NCBI): domain Eukaryota; kingdom Metazoa; phylum Chordata; class Chondrichthyes; order Carcharhiniformes; family Carcharhinidae; genus Carcharhinus; species Carcharhinus amblyrhynchos. The sequence continues at coordinate 78,169,224 of NC_137331.1, read as the reverse complement.
TTTGTGTGCGCCCAGCCACACAGAAAATTTAAAGGATTTTTAAACAAGGCTCTTAAACAAATCAGCCCTGCACTCCAAAAACAAATTAAAGGTATGATGACAGTAAGTGACACTAGTCCCATTCTGCTGCCCCCTCTCTACACGAGGAGGTAGGAGATGAGAATTGACTAGGGCGGTGGCACATCTGTTAGCACTGCTGCCTCACAACACGAGGGATCTGGGTTCAGTTCCGGCCTTGGGTCATTGTCCATGTGGAGCTTGCATGTTCCCCCCATCTCTGCATGGGCTTCTTCCGAGTGCTGCGGTTTCCTCCCACAGTGTAAAGGTGTGCAGGTTAGCTGGATTTGTCATGTTAAATAGTCCCTAATTGCCTCTGCGTCTGTAGGTTAGGGGGATTGTCGGGTTAAATACATGGGCTTACAGGAATAGGGCGTGTGTGGGATGCTCTGTCAGAGAGTTGGTACAGACCCAATGGGCTAAATGGCCTCCTTCTGCACTGTAGGAATTCTGTGACTCCCCTGCATTTCATATGACACATTAAATTGACATGTCGGATGAAATTTTACTGGCCCACCTACCATGGGATTCGGAGCGGGCGAGGGGTGGACCATGGAAAGATCTGTTGACCTTGGGCGGAATTTTATGCGTTTGGGACAAGCTAGGCCATAAAATCCTGCCCCAAGTCTGCTGATCGCTGTGTATGTGAAAGAACCTCAGTGTTATTTTATAAAAGCAGTAGATTCTTCAACTGCCTTGCTAAAATTTCCCGCTTAATCAACCATCATGATCGAATATTAATTGTCTAGTCAGTCACTGATTGCCATCGATGTGGCTTCACTATGTGCCAACTGGCTGCAACATTTAATCACATGACAATGATTCAACTGTAAACCATGAGCTGGATGACACTTCAGGGCATATCATTCTGTCAAACGTCCTGAGGGATGTGATAATGCTCATACACACATGCAAGTCCTGGGGCCTTTGCTCATTAGCAAGAGCTTTGTCTCACCCTAAATTCAAAACACTCAGATGAATGTCCATTTCTGTATTCTAAAAAGCATGTTTTTTTTTGATTAGAAGAATAATTCGATATGTATCTCATAACATCTTTCAACGAGGCCCTGGTCTGGGAGTTATCCTCATCTTCTCTGTGGCAGGTACAAACTCAGTCGTGACTGTGCAGAGAATCGGCTTATTTTCCCTTCATCCAGACTGCAATTTTAAACATTGTGTGAGAAGGCACCTGTATTCCGTAGGAGGATTGATCTTTATTCACTTCTACAATCTACTTGACTATTTAAAAATAGCACTGATCAATGGGACCACTTTTTGGAGACTATCCCGCTTAATGTACCAATCACCAGCTTACTAATCATTCTTCCAGATCCCATCAAGTATTCTCAACCTGCCTTTCATTGATCACCTGGCTGCATACAGTCATCACTAAACTTCAAAGTACTGACATCCTTCTTGTCATTTGCAAATAACGTGAACAGCAGACAATTAAATACAAATTTTTGTTTTATCATTATTTAGCCAATGCAAATTTCTAAAGGCAAGTAATAGTAATGAGACGTATAAGATGATGAATGGGATGGATAGGATAGAGGTGGAGAGACTCTTCCCGCTCAAAAAAGACAGTAGGACTAGGGGGCACAGCCTCAAGATAAAGGGGAGGCGGTTTAGAACGGAGTTGAGGAGGAACTTCTTCACTCAAAGGGTGGTGAATCTCTGGAATTCTCTGCCCGTTGAAGTGGTGGAGGCTGCCTCGCTAAATATTTTTAAGAAGCGGGTTGATGGGTTCTTGATAAGAGAGGGGATTAAGGGTTATGGGGAGAGGGCGGGAAAGTGGAACTGAGCCACAACAGATCAGCCATGATCTTATTGAATGGCGGGGCAGGCTCGAAGGGCTAGATGGCCTACTCCTGCTCCTATTTCTTATGTTCTTATGTTCTTAATACCTCCTCAGTTGCTGAGTTTAAGGTGATGAGTCTGCCATTAGTCTATAGAGAGGATACCCCTCATTTTTGTGGGGCATTATTTTTGTCTCTCCATTGGTGCATACAGAGTTTGTACTGAGGCCCCAGAGGTGGAGGCTGGCTGCATGGGGGCACTGGCCTGTCCTGAACCTGTTTAGCAAGGACCACTCTCACTAAGATAGTAGAAAGCCTGCCGTTTGACCGATGAGAATTTTCACAAGGAACTTGTGATTGACTTCCTGTGTTTCCCATTCCTTGATCCTTGATTCCTTGCAGGTTTTGCTCATGGAAGGGTTCTCCATATGGACACATGGAAGTACGTGGATTGCTGAGGTCCTCGTGAATGGTAAGTAAGGTGTAGCAGTCAGGTATTTTAGTCAGCCGCTGGGCTCTCATCAGTCTGTGGATATGTACTGAAATGATGTTCCTAGGGCAAGAAGCCTAGGAATGGGAATTGAGCAGAGAATTCCAGTTATGACGTGCATCTTTGCATATTCTATTTCACTCGATTCACTCTATTCTATTGAGTGTCAACAAGGTGTGTGTGTGTGTGTGTGTGTGTGTATGAGATGAGTTTTGCCAGACTATGGAGTATGATAGGGTAAGTGCTGAGGATTGGCATGTTATGGCAACAACAGCTCGTGTAGATCCAGCAAGTTTGGTTAATTGCTTGTTTCTGGTCTTGACCTTCGTTGCTGCTTTCTTCAGATGTTCCTGGAAGAACAGAATCCTATCTAGAGTCATTCCCGAGTCTGTTGGTCTGGGATCACACTTTTGTCTCTGGCCATCCCCGTCGATATGCAATTCAGTTATTGGCACTGACATTGTGGAGGACGAACACACTGGATATGGTTTTAGAGGGATTTAGCATGTGGCACCCTATGCTGTTGCTGTCTGTCAACCTTGCTACAGTTTTGTTAAGGGTCTGGTCCAAAGCATAGAAGGATAGAGATTGGGCAGCACAACAGCTGTCATCAGCATAGATGAACTTGCCAGATGTGATTGTTGGCAAATCATTTGAAAGGATACTGAACAGAGATTGGACTGGCACTGAGCCAAATGGTGTGTCATTGGCCTGTCTTCTCCCAAGCCCAAAATGCTCTCTCAATTATCTGTTGCAATGGAGTGCCTCGACAAATGTCCCAATCCAGGTTGAACACACCCTGGACAGCTTTAAGAGCAGACTAATGTGCCATCCTGTGTCAGTGGAGGCTGTGAGGTCTATTAGAAGCTGTCTTCAGGTTCTTTTGGAAGCCACATTTGATGTAGGTGGTGAGTGCCAGAACTTGGTTATATGAGTTGCACCTCTTCCAGAAACCAGCTTGGTTGACTTTAAGGATGGTCAGTACTTCTGGAGATTTGTGTTGTACTTCACAACACAAATTTGAGCTTTGTGCTCAAAGCTCTTGATGCACAAAAAAAGTTGATAACTGATTGCCAATGTGAGACATTTTCCAGTTTTGATTGGACAAGCATGACCAAGAAGGACAAGGACTGCAGATGCATGGGGACGCCACTACCTGACATTTCCCTTCCAAGCCATTCACCAACCTATACCATCGTTCCCTTCCTGTTGTTCAGCCAAATCTCGGGACTCCCTCTCTAACAGAACCGTGGGTGTCCCTTTTATTTATTTGTTCATGAGACGTGGGTGTCATTGGCTGGGCCAGCATTTATTGCCCATCCCTAATTGCCCTTGAACTCAGTGACTTTGCTAAGGCATTTCAGAGAGTGAGCTACATTACTTTGGCTCTGGAGTACATGTAGGCCAGGTAAGGATGGCAGATTTTCTTCCCTAATGGACGTTAGTGAATCAGATGGGTTTTTCAACAATTGACAATGGTTTCATGGTTGTCAATAGATTCTTAATTCCAGACTTTTTTTTTGAATTCAAGTTCCACTATCAGCTGTGGCGAGATTCGATCCTGGGTCCCCAGAACATTAGTTGAATTTCTGATTTAATAGTCTAGCAATAATACCACTAGACACATGGATGGCAGGGGTTCAAGAAGGGGGCTTATCACCACCTTCCCAAAGGCAATTAGGGATGGACAGTAAATGCTGGCCAAGCCAATGATGCCTACATTCCAAAAATAATTTAAAAATACAGCTGAATATAGGTTTGTATATTTTCAAGGTAATGTCCCAGAGAGTTAGAAATTGTAGATTAAGATTTTTGTGAATGCTTTTCTGTTTTTCCACCACAATTTTCTTGCAGCTTGGCAAGAATCCTGGAGAAACATAGGCTGGAATTTTATCACCCTGCCCACCACAGGATCGGAGTGGGTAAGGGGCGGACAGTGGAAAGGTTCATTGATCTCAGGTGGGATTTTATGGTTTCAGGACAAGTAAGGCCATAAAATCTGCCCATAATTCCAGCAGCTTAGCTTTGCCACGTAAACAATGGATATTCCAGAAACGAGTATGGGTCCCAGCTGACTGCTCAGATGGCAATTATTCTCACCTCACCCACCTTCAGTCAGATACCTCCTGATGGCAAAAATTTGCCCCATAACTTTTAGGTTCGAAACTGCGTGAAAATTTGTTGCTATGAAGAAAATGAGAGTAGCTCACACACTTAGCATCATAAGGATCAAAAATCCAGCCTTAATGTCTTCTGATCGTTTTGTGGATAAATGCTTCACTGGGTGTTTTATTATTCAGTGCACTAAAATTGTAGCATATATATGGCAATTACATTTTAAGGAATAGTAATTTGACATATTAGCACTATGATGTTAACACATGTTGCCATGTTCCCAAAATCGCTCCTGGAATATATATCTGGGTACACAGACAAATGAACAGACCTGACATTAGTGTATTTTTTAATTAACTTGCTAATTGCTTTTTAAGTGACAATATAACATGCAAATTTATTGAGGACCTACTTTAATTCCACTTCCCACTAACTTACCAGATATAAATTTGAGATTCAAACTGTAGGGGATCAAATAAATAGTTATGGTTAGTAAAGAAGGATATATTGATTAAAAGATAAATCTTTTAGTAAATATTGAAATGTGGCTGTCATAGTAAGCCTGTCAAAGCATTGCAGGAGGAGGAGGAAGAGGAGAAAGATTGCACAAAACCATATCCTGGAAGTTTTAAGGCCAAAGGACATGGACATCCTGGACTGGATACTACCCAGTATAGTGGAAGTACCTGCAAAATGTCACCTAATGTAACCTCATTAAGAAACAATGTAAAAGAGGCCACAGCAAAAACTCAGACCAATGGCAATCCCTACAAATCAACCTCTAACCAAAGAGCAACATTCAGATGATAATACCAGCAAGAATGAAATTAGCCACTTTAGTCACTGCGCTAAATTTCAAGAGCAACATAATCAATGCAAGTTATCATTTGAATCAACTGGCACATATTGGATCATTAAGATAACTGGTGGCATGTGTTGATTTAAATTACACTAGTTTCAAATTGGGAGGCAGGCCCAATCTCAATGAATTTGTTGAGTACAAGGCACCCTTAATTCTGTCAATTGTATCATTCCTTTAGCCAGATGCAGTACCCTCCTGTACATCACTAAAAGAATTCCCTTAATATTCTGATGATATTCAAGTCAGCCAAAAATTACACAAGGTTATTGCTTGCTTCCTGGGGACAGCTCGTGCTAGATATGCTGTCAGGAGTTCAAGGGTTCCCCAACTATTTGAACAAAAAGACATATGTAATGCTGGCCCTTAGCAACTGGCAGAAATCAATATTATATTAACAATTCACAAAGCTACACATGTTTGCTGAAGAATTGTTATAATAAGGCAAGCCCTCTAGGGAATTGTTGATTTAGGCTTAGCTGGGTTGTATGCAAATTGCTTGGCTTTACATGATACGCCTGGCTGAGTTACTTTGAGGGTTCACTTCCAGTTCTAAGAAGGCATGGAGTCTAAGAGTTTTCCTTCCCATTATAATGTAGAATCCTCTATCCCTTAATTTTACACAATTATGTATGACTGCAATATTCACTGTTTACAGATTTGTTTTACTGATGTAAAAGTGCAAGCACCCAGGTTCTTTCTTTTATACTACACCTAAACAATGCCTTGTTAATCGGATTAAGTGTTGAGGCTCCTGGAGCCTCAACACTTAATCAAATCATGTTTGTGTGATTTGGCTGGCCATTACCACCACAATTTGTAAACCCATCTGCTTTGCCTGTGTGTTTCTCCTATTTTGGCTGTGGGGTTCTGTATGCTTTAGAATGTTACTGCTGATATATATTGAGATGATTTAATTTTCATTCATTCAAGTGCTGTGAGCCTCACTGATATGGCCAGTATTCATTTCCCATCCTTAATTGCCCTTGAGGACGCGATCTTTTTGAACCTCTGCAGTCCATTTAAAGTAGATACACCCACAGTGCAGGTAGAAAGGCAGCTCCAGGTTTTTGACAGTGGGCAAATAACCAACAGCTACTTCAGAGTCACTTGTCTGTTTCTATTCTTCAGCACACACAAGTCTGGACTGTGGCTCCTGATCAGATCATTGCGCTGTGACAAGATCTCCCTACACGGATTTCTGTATTGATGTTTCCTAAAATAGAATGCCAACACTGTTTGAAAACTGAATGGATCTGGCCTCGCTTACACTCATCACTGATGTCGTATGCTTCTCAGTTATAGCCTGCAGAGTGGAGAATGTGCTGAATGACTTTTCTCAACTGGTTGGCAGCATTCAAACCAATTTGTGTTGTCTTGGATAATCCCCTTCCTCCTAAGGATTCAAGTAATAACCACAGACTTCCATTGGGTTAGTCCATGATTTTTCTGAGCAAAGTAAAGTTAAAGTTTATTTATTTCTCACAAGTAAGGCTTACATTAACATTGCAATGAAATTATTGTGAAATTGCCCTAGTCGCCACACTCCAGCACCTGTTTGGGTCGATGCACCTAACCAGCACGTCTTTCAAATTGTGGGAGGAAACTGGAGCACCCGGAGGAAACCCATGCAGAAATGGGGAGAATGTGCAAACTTCATACAGTTAGTGACCCAAGCCTGGAATCAAATCCAGGTCCCTTGCGCTGTGCGACACAATGCTAACTACTGAGCTGCCGTACCAGCACAACTGTTTGCTGTTATTGCCTGTAGTATGGTTGACAAAAAAAACTTTCTGTTCTTTATGCTTGCCATCAGGTGTATTGGAAGAAATTATGGTAATTATTTTTCAATCATTCACTCATAGATGGACAGAGTGGTGAAGAAGGCATTTGGCATGCTTGGTTTCATCGGTCTGAACATTTAATACAGGAGATGGGACGTCTTGTTGAAGTTGTACAAGACATTGGTAAGGCCACACTTGGAATACTGTGTGCGATTCTGGTCAGCCTATAATAGAAAGGATATTATTAAGCTTGAAAGAGTGCAGAAAAGATTTACTAGGACTCGATGGATTGAGTTATAAGGAGAGGCTGAATAGACTGGGACTTTTTTTTCTGGCGCGTAGGAGGTTGAGGGGTGATCTTTTAGAGATCTATAAAATAAGGAAGGGCATAGACAAGGTAGATAGTCAATACCTTTTCTCAAAGGTATGGGAGTCTAAAACTAGGGGGTGTAGGTTGAAGGTGAGAGGGGAGAGATATAAAAGTGTCCAGAGGGGCAATTTTTTCACACAGAGGGTGGTGAGTGTCTGGAACGAGCTGCCAGAGGTAGTAGTAGAGGCAGGTACAATTTTATTTTTCAAAAAGCATTTAGATAGTTACATGGGTACGAAGGGTATAGAGAGATATGGACCAAATGCGGGCAATTGGGATTAGTTTAGAGATATATAAAAAAAATAAGGACAGCATGGACAAAGTGGGCCAAAGGGCTTGTTTCCATGCTATAAACCTCTATGACTCTATGACGTGGCCGTTATTTGTTTCCCATCCTTAATTGCCCTTGAGGACGTGATCTTTTTGAGCCTCTACAGTCCATCTAATGTAGATACACCCACCATGCAGGTAGGAAAGAAGCTCCAGGTTTGACAATCAATCTATTTGACCATCAAGGCCTGAAACTGGACTTCAACACAGAATTTCAGGATCAAAGGGATGCTACCGCTGCACTACAAAGTCTTTTCTTGATTAGTAAGGCAAGCAAATTGCTCACATTCATATTCAAGGTCCTTATTTTGTTGATCTTATGAGATCATAATCACAAAGCTATTCACCAAAGCCAATAGCAAAGCTTTATCTCTGTCAATAACAGTTAGTCCTTCCTTATTCATCACTTCCCTATCTTGTCCATCAGTGACTCATACTGATAACTTCCAGACTGAGTTTACCTAGGCTTCAAATGACATTGACCAAACAGGGCAGATAAATAGGGTATATTTGGTGCTGAGTTTGGCTCTGAGATGATGGGACATTGGAACCAGGTCAGACCTCCATGACAGGTGTGATACACTGAGACAGGCAGGTTCAGAGTGCTGCAGGGTATTATTGATGGTGATGGAGCCATATAGTTTATTAATGGAGCTCATGACAGATTTGCTACAGGGGGACAGGGGTTCGTGTTAATTAGCTGCAGGCTAAATCCAACCTTCCCATGGAACTGTATGATTTTTCTTTCCAAATAAATGGTTATAACTGTTTGGAAGTGTTAGGGTTTAAATTTGTTTTGGTTAGTGCACCTTTTGTGCTATCGTGTAAGAAGAGTTTCTGTTTCTTTCATTATAATGATAAAAACTGTATAAAAGTGCAGAGTTAAATACATGTAATGTTTTTATCTTTTAAATGTGTACAGAAAGAGTGTGTGAAAGAGAGAGACTTATATTTATATAGTGACTTTCACAACCACTAAATGTCCCAAAGTACTTTACTGTCAGTGGTGTGCCTCAGGGATTGGTGCTGACTCCACTGTTATTTGTCATTTATATTAATGATTTGCTTGAGAATATAGGAGGCATGGTTAGTAAGTTTGCAGATGACACCAAGATTGGCGCAGTCGACAGTGAAGAAGGTTTTCTAGAATTGCAACGGGATGTTGATCAATTGGGCCAGGGGGCAGATGAATGGCAGATGGTGTTTAATTTAGATAAATGCAGGGTGATGCATTTTGGTAGATCAAACCAGGGCAGGACTTACCCAGTTAATGGTCGGCCGCTGGGGAGAGTTACAGAACAAAGAGATCTAGGGTACATGTTCACAGCTCCTTGAAAGTGGAGTCACAGATGGACAGAGTGGTGAAGAGGGCATTCAGCATGCTTGGTTTCATTGGTCAGAACATTGAATACAGGAGTTAGGATGTCTTGTTGAAATTGTACAAGATATTGGTAAGGCCACACGTGGAATACTGTGTACTGTTCTGGTCACTCTGTTATAGAAAGGACATTATTAAACTAGAATGAGTGCAGAAAAGATTTTCTAGGATGCTACTGGGACTTGATGGTTTCAGTTATAAGGAGAAGCTGGATAAACTTGAACTTTTTTCCCTGGAGTGTAGGAGGCTTAGGAATTATCTAATAGAGGTCTATAAAATAATGAGGGGCATAGATAATGTAGATAATCAACATCTCTTCCCAAAGGTATGGGAGTCTAAAACTAGAGGGCATATGTTTTAAGGTGAGGGGGGAGAGATACAAAAGGGTCCAGAGGAGCAATTTCTTCACACAGAGGGTGGTGAGTGTCTGGAATGAGCAACCAGAGTTGGTATTAGAGGCGGGTACAATTTTGTCTTTTAAAAAGCATTTAGACAGTTACATGGGTAAGACAATTAGGAGTGGCTTAGTGGTAAAAACTGGGCTGCATGGACAAGTTGGGCTGAAGTGCCCATGCTGTAAACATCTATGACTCTAAAGTACTTTGTAATTGTAGTCACTGCAGTAATGAGGAAATGCAATGGCTAATTTGAACATTGCCATCTCCCACAAACAGTAATGTGGTTGTCAAAGTCATACAGAAGGTATTTTCTCAAAATGGTCCCTGAGTGTGTACGTGCATGAATATGTGTACCTGTGTGATTGCATTTGTGTGCCTGTGTGGACGTGTGCATGTCATGCCCCCATTTAATTTGCAAATGAATCAATTTAAAACTAACTAGAGATAACCACCGGATACAGGTTCATTTATTCTAAAGCTACTGATTTAAGTTATTTAGATAGAAGTAAAAATTACAAACTGAATACATATCAATATTACAAGATTAAATGTAGATAACAAAACTTATACAGATGTATTTCAGCTCAGTTTTTCAAGATGGCATTATAGACCTTTAGCTGTTAATTGAAATTTCAGTTGACCAGAGTCAAGGGTTGAGTTTGAAGAGTTGTTTTTAGCAGCTGCAATGACTTATGCAGTCAATTTGGCAATGTTTGCCTTTTCAAACGGACTCAGTGGTTCAGCATGTTTTTAGAGAGGTAGAAGACCACTTGTTTCTCACTAGCTTCATGGCTACACCATGTGCAGATTGCTTTGTTTCTGTTCAGCAGAACACAGTTGATATCTGGATTCTTTTTTGTTCTTCACTAGCCAAGAACCATATCCTCTCTCAGCATTCTTCTTGGGATTTCTGGGCACATGGCTTTCAAAGCCTGCTTCTAATACAACTAAGGTAAAATGGCTTCTTTGTTCATTTCAAATGAGGCATTGTTTCACTGGGCAAAGGAAATAATTACATTAAGATCTTTTGAAGACCCTCCCTGTCTCCCATTCTCTCAGAAACCAAAAGGTTTGCACATCATTTAGAATCACTTCTTGACATTTTGGCTAAGATCAAGTGTTGTTTTGTTATCTGCACTTGGTTGAAGCCATGAGGTTACACCAAGGCTTCATTTGCAGCAGTTTTTAAAAACGGCATCCAGGCCTTTGCAAATGAGATCAAGCCTTGGAGGAGGTGCAATGCCTGTTCCAATCAGCTTGGATCATGTAGATCGAGGCCAAGAAAGGAAGTGGTGAGCCTGTCTTGTCAGCTTGGATCTGGAACGTCTCACTTGCTGAGACTTTGATTGGATTGAATTGTATATAAACAAAAAAAATGAATGTTTCTGGAGCGGCCTTTGCATTTTAATGCCCTAGAGATAACAGAGTCTGACAAGGTTTGGACAACACAGGAAGATACCATTCTCCCATTTTGAAAAGGGTTTATAATCTCAATTTTAAGCCTTGGAAGCAAATGTGTACCTTTAAAGAAGTTATCCTTAAAACCTATAATATTACCAGTACACATTTGTGCAGTGGTAAAGATCAGTTCCAGGTTCTTGTGATGTTAATTGTTGGATAAATATTGAGCAGGACACTAGTGATAACTTTGCTGCTCCTCTGTCATGTCCACCTGAGAGGGCAGGAGGAACCTCAGGTTAATGTTTCATCTAAAAGACAGTGCCTGTGACAGCACAACAGTCCCTCAATACGATGCTGGAGTGTCAGCCAAGACAGTTGTGCCCAAGTCCTCGAGTGGGACTTGAACCCTCAGTCTTGTAACTGAAAGGTGGAAATGTTAGCGACTGAACCACAGCTGAGAAATTAATTGTACAAATCAGGTACGATAGCATTTTCTTGGTGAACTTCATTAACACACTAAAGGTGGTGAAATGGTAACCAGCATTGTGGAGGATGCTTGTGTTAATTCATTGTAAATTAAATCCGAATTGGGTTTCTGCTTCCACATAAATTACACCTTCTTCTTTGCATACATAAATACTGCAGCATCTTTACTGAACCATTGCCAAATTTGTGCGAAATCATGTTCACGTGAAGCGATGTGCTTGAGGTTTTTCCCTTTTCATTTAAATGAGTTACATTTAAATTGTATTTCATTTGAATGTTTAGTTAAGGAATATGCCAGATTGGAAACTGATAACCACACACACAAAAGAAATCTGGACTGGGTGATAAGTTAATAGGAGTTCAAATTATCTGTCTCCTTCACGCTTACAAGCAGTATGTAAACACTATAGGCTCAATATGCTCACATGCTTAGACTTATACTCTAGATGGCAGCTAATTGTAATTCATTTTTTTTTAAGTAACACAGTTCCTTGATTTTCAAAACATTTTCATAGAAATCCGACACTGCAGAAAGAGGCCATTTGGCCCATCGAGTCTGCACTGACCACAATCCCACCCAGGCCCTATCCCCATATATTACCAATTAATCCCTCTAACCTACACAACCCAGGATGCTAAGGGACAATTTAGCATGGCCAATTAACCTAACCCACACATCTTTGGACTGTGGGAGGAAGCTGGAGCACCCGGCAGAAACCCATGTAGACACAGGGAGAACGTGCAACCTCCACACAGACAGTGACCCAAGCCAGGAATCGAACCCAAGTCCCTGGAATTGTGAAGCAGCAGTGCTAACCACTGTGCTACCATGTCACCCGTTTCATTCTAGGACAGAATCTTTACTGGGTAGATATTTTCAGTCAATGACTTTCAGAAGTGCGTTAAAAAAATGCACCTAATGTTTTCTCCAATATTTATCATTTTCTGTAGTAAACTGGGAGCTAAATTTGCCCTCAGCTGATATTTTCAAAGATGTATTTTATTGTATGGGGGGGTAATTTTAACCCCCTCTCAGAAATGTCAGTGACTTGGAGTCAGATGAACTTTAAACATGTTAATAAATCTCAATCTTGACATCAATCCACCCATCTTTGGGTTAAAGAGAGGCAGGGCAGAGGAGCTGACAGTCAACCTATTGCCAGGGTGCGGGTTGACAGTGCAAGTTTAACCCTGACTATTAGGTTTCTCAAGTCCTTGGCAGCGCAACAGCTCAATAGGCATGAAGACACCTTTAGCGAAAAGATAAGTAAGTGCCTTTAACCACAGTGTTCATGACCATGGAGGGCTGGAGTCCACCCACCACCCCACCCTCCGAAACCTACCCAGTAAGCTTTGACCTTGTCCATCAAATGACCTGTTCGTCTCTGATTTCATATCTCTGCACTTCCCCCTCCCCCCATCTCCACAACTGAACCCCATCAGGCACCTGCCTCGTGTTGTATTGGGCACGAAGGGCATTACCCCCTTCCAAATCAAGGATTATACCAGCTACCTTAGGATTAGAAACCCTGGACCCCTCCCCACTCTGATGTGCTCACACTGGCAGTTTCAAGTACCCCATCAGAAGTGGCGGTCTACTCTGAATTCCTCCGCACCTGACCGGAGTTGGGGGCAAGTCTGTCAATCACTCCGGCTTTCAGGTGGAGATTCTGTTATAATAATTATACAAATATACGCACTCTATCAAAACTGCAGAGCAAACCTAGAGTCCTGGGTCCTGGCCAAAATTGTCCCCCATCCCCCCTCCTCCCACACGCACTGTAAAAACACTGTCACAGTGGGTGTACGCCTTGTCCAGGAACCACTCAGGCCCACGTGACAATCATTCGGAAAGGTTAGCTACACAAAGTTTATGTGCTACCTATCTCAATCTGAACAGGCACAGGCAGTCCACAGATGGTGGCCCCCATGCCTACAAAACCAGTACATGAATTTCTAACTCATTATTCCAGCCATACCAACATATTTAATTATACAAACTTCCAATCCTCCAGTCTTGGTGAAAAACTTTCCTTTTAATTTGACAGTTCTCCTGATATTTTAAAAATATTTTCCGGTCTTGTTGGAGTCTCTTTTATATCTGGAACTTGTATAGAACTGATGAGCGCCCTTCTGGGCTGTGATGTAGGTGGATTCAGGCCAGTGCCAAAGATCACGCCGCTTCTGATTAATTCTCTTCCATGATCTGGTCTACCTCCTGCTCAGTGAAATTGGACTTCCTTTTTTTAAAGTCAATTAGGCCACTTTCCAAAGATTTTTGTTAGTATTACCGTGTGGTTACTTTTAGGAGTTGTACGTCTCATCTGGATTTAAGTACTTAACTGGGACTATTATTTGTTTTTGATAGCAGGATATTGGGCCCAATTCTTCCGAATTGGGACTAAGTGCTACTGTTTTGGAAAACAAGAACAACATCTTTCACCCAACTGAAAGATGCCAATTAGCTCATTTCCAGCAACCCGCTGCCAAGTCTCACTGTTCTGAGGCTGGGCTGCCATTTTTAAAAGCGACCTACAATCTCTGCACTCAAAGATAGGCCCCTCCTCCCCTAAAATAATGAAATGGTGCCCTCCCACTGACCAGCGAGCACAACCAACTCCTCACAAAGGACATTTTCCCCCCACCCACAAATAACCCCACCCTCCACGTCACACCACATAGGCATAAGGGTGACCTGACCACTCCCCACTTAACCCCCCCCATCTCAGCTCCCCTCCTACCTCAGACCCCACTCCCCTCAGTCTTTTTCCCCCTCAGACACCCCCCAATCAGCCATCCTCCCTATCAGATTCCCCACTCAGACCCCCTTCCCTTTCAAGTCCCCTACTCAGTTCCCCTTCAGGCCACGTGCCTTGGCAGTGCCCACATGCACTGTCCCCGGCACTCAGACACAAACACTTGGTGCCCTGGGTGCCAAGGCAGGGTCAAGGAGCTAGGTCCAGTGGCCATTTGCCCCTCTGTGGCTGCTAGGCCGCAGAGGTAGAGTCTCTCACTCTTGGGAGTAAGGTCAGCTTGAGCTGGGGACAAGTGGTTGTGTGATGATATTGGGCCTTTAAGAAATGTATTTTAATCATGCTCTCTCGGGGTTTTTTAAAGCAGACCTGCCATTTTTATTTTGACACAGTAAGAAGTCTCACAACACCAGGTTAAAGTCCAACAGTTTATTTGGTAGCAAATGCCACTAACTTTTGGAGCGCTGTTCCTTAGTCAGATAAGCGGGAGTTCTGTTCACAAACAGGGCATATAAAGACACAAACTCAATTTACAGGGTAATGATTGGAATGTGAATCTTTATAGCTATTCAAGTTTAAAGGTGCATACTCTTGCAACTCAGCCAATGTTGTCCACCTGATGCAGGGATGTCTGTAATGGACATCTTTTATTGTTGCTGAAGGAGGATAATTGAAGCAATGTTTATTTTTAATCTCGACTTATGCAATATCCTGGAGTTTTTATGACCCTTTTGAATGGCTGGTGATGAATGATTAACAGATCAGGTGATGCCTGGAGGACAGTTTCTTTTTCCACAGGAAAGACCAAGGCTTTAGTTTCGTTTTGGCTCAGAAGTTGTTTGAGACAGAACACATTGTTTCTTGCTTCTCTTCCTAGACTTGGTAATTCTGCTGTCTGTGGGTTGTTGCTGCAAGCTCTAGGCAAGCAGTGTCTCTGTCTCTCTCTTTCTCTCTCTTGAGGTGTGCTGGAAGTTCCACAACTGGGAAGCCTCAGTTTTAATTCAACATTTCAAAGGGCCAATTCACAGCAGGTGTTACAAAACTGCAAAGTCCGGTATCATGTGAGCATACTAATTTTTTGTGCCAAGTCTAGGAAGGGGTGTAGTTTATAGGATGTTGTTTGACTTGGAACATTATAGTTAACTGGCTGTTAATGTTTATACTGTATCATGCTCAATATTTGTAATTGGTAGTAAGTTATACTAAGTTTTTACTTATGTTTTATCTGTGTTCTAAAATAAACTTTGATTGATAAAAGTTTCCAAGTGAGTCACCTGAATCATATCTGAAGTGAAACATATTATGCTCACCCATGGCAAAATCAAAGTGCAAAATTTACGGTCCAGACTGACTTTATAGAACACCTTGGAGTTTCTGGCCTGGTTATAACAGTTGACCTTACCACTTTCTCCCAAGATGGGGGTGTCATGGCTGGACTGCTCATTCTAGCACTGGCAGACCTGGAGATCACCCCGGCATTGTGATTTCAGCCAGCCCTGTGATCAACATTCACATTCCTGCCAGTCAGCTGTGAAAATTCTGAAGTGGCTGGGTCACTTTAATCTCCATGCCCCCTGGTCACCTGGCAGGATTTTAAATTGTTGAAGAACTGTGCAGCACAGATCTTCCTTTCTCCCTGTCAGAAGCTGCGGGTGAGAGCAGACTCTTTGAAGTCCCTTGACAAAGAGGAGATTTCACCTGCAGGGATTCCATTCTGCCCAGCTATGCACTCAGCCCCGATGTATGCACACAGCTTTGACTTGAAGTTATGAGGCTTTGTAGCAAGTTGAATTCTTTGAAACCTTCTCCATTCCAATGGAACTCTTTGATCTCTAACAAATTCAATGTGCAGAGCCTTGAAAAATATTTCTCTTGACAGGTCAATGGATTTCTATCATCCTCCAGCCACCTGTGTTTATCTTCATTCTCCTTTCACAATTGAATGCACCTCAAGTACTCATTATCCTGTCCACAGTGTTGACAGAGTCTAAGCCTGTTTAACAGCCTGTGATTTCTTTGAAGAATTTGTGATTTGCAAACTACAGTTTGTCAGGATGTTTCTTCTTTCTGAGGGTTTAGTGGTGCTTCCCTTGTCCCTCAGGGTCCAGCATGACATATCCCCATTTGGGGGTAGCACACGTAAAGACTCCTTGTGCCATTCACACTGGCAGGCCAGATGCACCACAGAGAAAATTGTTCCATTTATCTGAAAGGTCACTTTGTCCTTCTTACCAGCTGTTGGCTTGCTCCAGCTTAGAGTCTGCATTAGCTTCCCCAAGGCCCCTGTTGAAATGCAGAGCTCCATTGATATCAGAACATTGTGATTACAATTATGCACAAAGATTCCACTCAAGTTCACAAGCATCCCTCTCATCCAAACCAATAGCTGTCAAATCAAAGATCAGCAAGAACAGAATAGGATGCCACTTCAACTGCCAAGTCGGAATAAATCATTCCGAAAAGACTTTTCACTGCAACCTCCAATTAGAAATTTGTCAGATATGTATAGAAAACTTAAAAAAAAAGCATTCCAAGGAAAGACTTCTTCGCTTGAAAGGTTGTCAATGTTGTGTTGGAGTCAAGTGATAGGCACCAAATAAGTAACCACAGCATTGACATTGCATAAGTTATAAGGATCGGCAATAAATGCTGGCCTAACCAGCAATGCCCACATCCCACATAAACAAATCCATAATACCCTATTGATGACTTGTTCTTCAGAGTGCCTTCAGACTAGCTCTTTAATCATACTGCTCTGTTAAGATTTAATTCTTAGCTGCCTGCCAAAATTGTTGTCACATAATTCAGGATTATCACTTGAAATTTGTATATCATAGGTGCTGCTTAGCTAAGGGAAATAACCAAGATGGCACTGGAGCATGGTGACTTCTTGCAAGCTGTGCCCAGCATAGCTTCTAATTCTATCTTTTACTCTCGTTCTATGCTCTTAAAATTCTAACTCTTATAAACTCTCTAACAATGCTTTAATTCAATCTCTCCCACCCTAGCTATGCCTATAACACTACATTCTACACTGTTGCTTTGATGTCAGCTTTTTAATTGATCCTTCAAGTTGCCAGATAAGTAACAAAGTTTTCTTAAGCAGCTCCTTTAATACAGGCTATATAAGGAATTGGGAAATTATGGTTCACATCTCTAAAGCTAACCAGAATGGCATATTCAAAAATACAAAGGCAATTATAGTTTTCAACATCGATTACTAGTAATTAGTTGATTTGATTTGATTTGATTTATTATTATCATATGTATTAACATACAGTGAAAAAATATTGTTTCTTGCGTGCTATACAGATAAAACATACCACTCATAGAAGAGGAAACAGGAGTGTGGTGTGTAGAATGTAGAATTGCAGAATGTAGTGTTACAGTCATAGCTAGGGTGTAGAGAAACTTTGTGCAAGGTAAGTCCATTCAAAAGTCTGATAGCAGAAAGGAAAAAGCTGTTCTTGAGTCAATTGGTACGTGACCATAGATTTTTATATCTTTTTCCCAAAGGAAAAAAGTGAAAAAGAGAATATCCAGGTGCATGGAATCCTTAGTTATGCTGGCTGCTTTGCTGAGGCAGTGGGAAGTGTAGATAGAGTCAATGGATGGGAGGCTGGTTTGCGTAAACCAGCATAAACCTACCACTTTATGTTTGCTTCATTATAATATCCAATCAGCATGAAAACTTCACAATACAACTCATTTCTGTATCTATGGATCACTCCTATTTTCCAGTTACAAATGTCTGATTTACATGCTTTGCCAGACTAAGGCCTTGCTGTTTGTCTGTGAAGGCTCTAATAAGAAGACCTTTGTTTCTCAGCCTGTGTGATTTTTAACCTTGTGTGACTATTAACCTTTTTGTGCACTCTCTCCCTTCCTTCTCTATGTATGGTATGCTTTGTCTGTACAGTGCAAGAAACAATACTTTACACCGTGAGAATAATAAGTCAAACCAAGGAGTAAACCTACAGTATCCATGCTGCATATCCAATCTATTTTGGAGAACTTCCTCTTCTACAATGATCATGTACCTGACAATTTCAACCTACTGTCACTATACCTTTCCAAAATCTTGACTGTGGGAGCAGCGTCTGTCGAAAAGTCTGGTTACCTTCACTCTGATCCAGCTGCATGTATAGGATGTAAGACCTGCATGACTTAATAGATTCCTATAAAACTGGAAACCTTTCGCCTCATTAGTCTAGCTACATGCAACTTTTGAATGGCCAATCCAATATCTGATTTAATTGAAGTATTGAATAATGGATTAATCTTCACTTTTGATTTTCCCTAGTGTGATCCCCATCTGTTGTAGTTCCATGATGCCGCTTAAGAAATGCCACTTTGATACTAAAATACGGACAGCAATCTGACACTGTAAAGAAAAGCATCACTTGAAACAATTATGAACTTACCTTTTGATACAGACTTTGCCTCGTCTCACTTTGTCAGATTTCCTAGTTAATGCAACCCCACAGTGTTTTATTCTTCACAGTAATGACACACTTTAACTAGAAAATAAAAATCCGTGGTTTGTCCAGAGGAATGAAAGAAAATGTACTTCCAGCAACAGAACAGTAAGAAATATACAGGTTTAATCTTGGAAAAATACAACTTAAATTCTGTAAGATATTTAAAGGTCAGAGAATAGGATTATACTTTTTGCACTAATTGGAATTGCGGATATCACTCGCTAACAAGATCCTAGTTTTGCTCTTTTCAGTACTTGATCTTAATGATGTTGCACAGTTTTTTTTGTGGTTTTCCAACCTAACACTGCAGCAATAGTTGACATTCTTGTGCTTATAACATTCCATCATTAAGAGTTGGGCAGAATTTATTAATATTTATACAGCCCACAGAGTAACTTCAGAATCAATTATTTCTTAACTGTTTCAATGTCACATACTACGCAGCCATATCACCACAACAGGCTTATTCACATGTAATAAGTATCTCAAATTACTAGACATTATTAATAAGAGAAAACAAATCTTTTAGATTCAGATGTGATGAGTTAATATGGACAGTGATTTAATATTGCAAGATTCTATGACCTTTAAAGCTCATTAAAGTTGTTGCACACTGTCCCATCCCCTAAACAAGGCTATAAGTATGCTGTGATCCATATCAACTGTGAGTTTATCCTGCAAATCCTTAACTGTGTTAATATTTTTAAATGTAAAATTCCCCTTTCTTGCCCTGATATTGATAGAGCATGGGAATTCTCAGGCTGCAAGAAGTAGATGAGAACTGAGTATAAAAATCACGAAGCATTTAAATGGTGCAGTTGTCTTTCTAATTAAATTTTAAGAGGTGACTCACAGTTAGAAATAAAGGGGATAAACATTGTGGTCGGGATTCTCCGATCTTGTTCACCCTGCCACCGCTGCCAGTGAGAACGGAGAATTTAGCGCTCAGCCAGAACCCCATTCATTGCAGCAGGACCAGAGGATCCCAGCCGCGGGCGAGGTTGGAGAATTCCAGCCAGTGTTTAAGGTGCAAATGGTTGGCTTTATAGTGTTTGTTGGCTTTAGTTATGTGGATGGATTCATTGGCCTGTAACTTCCAAGATCTGGGGCAGTGTATCAGGGGTTACCCTAATGATGCAATGGAGAACTCTCCCGCCCCTTGCTCCCAACGCACCACCCAACCACTAGAAGTTCCCAGATAAGGTTTGCATGGGAATTGCTCAGGAAGTCCATATTTACACTGGGCAATTTCCTTCCACTGGGAACCATCTGAGAATGTGATTTTAAATCCAGTTTTTGGGTAACTATAGCTTTGACCCACCCTGACTAACCAAAAGACTTCTGAATATTCCACAACCCCCACGACAAACCTGTCCTCCCCTCTAATGGAACATGCTGCATACCCCTCCATCTTCATTGCACGCTCGTCCACTCCCGCTCCTCCCCCCATCTCCCCAAACACCCCCCCCCGCCGCAGGAACTCCATGTCCCTCAACCCCCCAAGGATTTCCGTATTGCCACCCACATCTCCACAAATCCCCTCACCCATTCCCTATCCTCCCACAGGATGCCCCTACCCTGCCCACCAACCTGCATATGACCCCTCCTAAAGACAGCCCCCTCAACTGTACACCCTTCCCCAACTGTACACCGTGACAATATCCACTGCCACTAGACACTGCCAACTGACTCCCCCATCACTCACTACCTGATCCCCACCTCACCACCAATCATCCAACCTCCCTGCCAACTGAAAACCCAAGCCAACCAACCAGCTCCCTTCAGAATGGTCCTCATCCCTCACCCTGACAATCCCCACCACCCCTCTCCCCAATCTACCCACTTACTTTACCAACCTATCTACCCTCTGGCTTGAAAGTGGCTGGATCTTTAAATTTACCTGCTTTACGGAAGTTAGTGCTCCAGGAAAGTGTGTGTGCCTTCCTTGCATCTGACTGTGCAGCCTCAACTGAAGGTCTCTGAAGCTCACTGACCTGATTTTGATTTGATTTCATTTCATTTCATTTCATTTGATTTATTATTGTCACATATATTAACATACAGTGAAAAGTATTATTTCTTGCACGCTATACAGACAAAGCATATTGTTCATAGAGGACGAAACAAGAGACTGCAAAATGTAATGTTACAGTCATAGCTAGGGTGTAGAGAAAGATCAACTTAATGCTAGGTAGGTCCATTCAAAAATCTGTTGGCAGCAAGGAAGAAACTGTTCTTGAGTCAGTTGGGTACTTGGACTCAGACTTTTGTATCTTTTTCCCAATGGAAGTAGGTGGAAGAAACAATGTCTGGGTTCATGGGGTCCTAAGTATGCTGGCTGCTTTGCCATGGCAGCTGGAAGTGTAGACAGAGTCAATGGATAGGAGGCTGGTTTGCGTGATGGACTGGGCTACATTCATGACCTTTTATAGTTTAGTAGTTTTGTACCTGCACAATTAGCACCCGGAAGATTGGGTGAGGGGGTATTGCCTTGATTTTGAGATAGGAAACGAAGAGCAGAATGACAAACTGACTCTGATTGCCACTCAGCAGAAGTTCAGGCCCAATCTTATTTGTGTTTAGCATGTCTTTGAATACACAACAATATTAATGATCAGTGAAAAATAATTCACGAATTGCAAAGTTTAGTGGGAAAGCCAAGGATGTTCTATTTATTTGTCACAAGTAGGCTTACATTCACACTGCAATGAAGTTATTGTGAAAATCCTCTAGTTGCCAGACATTGGCACCTGTTTGGATTCACTGAGGGAGAATTTAACATGGCCAATGCACCTAACCGGCAGGTCTTTCAAACTGTGGGAGAAAATTGGAGCACCAGGAGGAAACCCATGCAGACACAGGGAGAACATGCAGACTCTGCACAGACAGTCACTCAAGCTGGGTATCGAATCCAGGTCCCTGGCACTCTGAAGCAGCGTGCTAAACACTGCCCACCATGCCACCCTGATGTGTTGATATGAAAGGTGCTATTCAATGCAATTCCTTCCCTAATGGTCTTTTCTCTGTAGAACTTGGGAATTGGAATGGAAATGTCTGTCCAGCAAGCAAAAAAACAATTTTGGAACATAGAAGTGGAAAATTTTTACATCCAACTTGTCATTCAGTTGTTTGGAAGATATATAAAAACCTTTGGTGGATGTCAATGTTCTTCTAAATTTCTTGCAAAGTATTTTTTAAAGAACAATTAGGGGAAGCTGGAGCTGTGCCCCTGATGTCCTGCATTCCAATCTGTGACTGGGCTAGATGAATGTCACATTGTCAAATGGTACTTCCAAAAAATCACTTCAGGAGAAGTTTTGTTTGCAGTTGTATTTTTCTGAGATTATGTATATTCTTGGAGTCCAAGCTAAACTAACTCACAATTTGAAATTTCCTGATAGCTCAGTTAGTAAAGGAAGCTGTTAATAATTAAAAGTGATTGAAGAGAAAGCCGGCTAACAATTTTATTTCTGTTTACTGTCTAGTGCTGGATCAGAGCTAAGGAAGGATCTTACCTTTATGCCACCATTAACACCCCTTTGCCTTATGTTCATGACATATTTGTTAATCTCTCCTTAGCTCCAGCTATCTCTGACCTTCTATTCTGCCTCACCTTCAACCCCCTCTCCAATTACATAATTCTGTACATTTCTATCCTCTTCTGTTCTGTAAAGGTTCATACAGAGTTGAAATATTGGAGGCGATTTTCCAATCTCCCCTCACCTGCCGCAGGTCGCGCCAATCCTGGAAAATAGCGTACGGGTCTAAAATCAGTTTTGCGCTTGGCGCCAAAGTTTGCAATTGTTTCTGGGCACAAGGCCTATTAGCATATTTAAAATAACATTTTAAATATTCCTGGGACCTTCCAACATTTGGGTGCAGCACAGGCACAGCGAGAATCACTGCTGGTCTCCACTAGCAGAGACTAGGTGCAATGGCTATGCCAGGGACTCAGAGGCCATTGAAGCCCCTGGCTAGTCAGGGATGGAGGGGGGGGGGGTGTTCATCAGGCAGTGCCCACCCTAATAGTGCCACTAGGCACCCTGACAATGCCCACAAGGCACTGTCTGTGTGGCAGGAGTGCCAAGGGGTTGGAGCCTAAATGAGTGTGGGGCCTGAGTGGGGGCTATGACGAGGGGTTCTGATGGGTGGAGAATGCAGGAGTGGAGCAGAAAGGGGGGCATATCAGGGCCCAAAGCCTCAATGCCGATGATTCGTGTCATGGAGGATGTGGGGAAACATGCTACAAACGGGAGTGGGGAGAGGTCCTGAGTTCTGTGTAGGAGGAAGAGTGTAAGAACATAAGAAATAGGAGCCATCTAGCCCTTTGAGCCTGCCCCGCCATTCAGTAAGATCATGGCTGATCTGAAGTGGATCAGTTCCACTTTCCCGCTTTCTCCCCATAACCCTTAATTCCCTTGTCTGTCAAAAACCTATCTACCCGTGACTTAAATATATTTAGCAAGGTAGCCTCCACCACTTTAACGGGCAGAGAATTCCAGAGATTCACCACCCTTTGAGTGAAGAAGTTCTTCCTCAACTCCATTCTAAACCGCCCCCCCTTTATCTTGAGGCTGTGCCCCCTAGTCCTATTATCCCTTCTGAGCGGGAAGAGTCTCTCCACCTCTATCCTATCCATCCCATTCATCATCTTATACGTCTCAATGAGATCTCCCCTCATTCTTCTAAACTCTAACGAGTACAAGCCTAGTTTATTCAGCCTCTCCTCATAGCTCAACCCCCTCAACTCCGGCATCAGCCTAATAAACCTCCTCTGCACTCCCTCCAAGGCCAAAATATCCTTGCGTAAGTACGGCGCCCAAAACTGCACACAGTACTCCAGCTGCGGCCTCACCAATGCCCTATACAGCTGCAGCAAGACCTCCCTACTTTTATATTCAATCCCCCTCGCTATGAAGGCCAGCATCCCATTCGCCTTCCTGATCACCTGCTGCACCTGCAAGCTGGGTTTTTGCGGCTCATGCACAAGGACCCCGAGGTCCCTCTGCACCGTCGCCTGCTGCAGTTTTTCGCCACGTAAGTGATAATCCTTCCTACCATTATTCCTACCAAAGTGGACCACCTCGCACTTGCCAACATTAAATTCCATTTGCCATTTCCTAAGCGCAAGGAATTTCTCCCTAGTCATGGCCCACATAAATAGGTAAACTTTTCCAGCAATTAATTCTCAAACAGGCAACATACCTTTCATAAACAATGGTCAAAGACCAAATGGATTGTCCCAAGTTGTACTTCATCACGTGAAATAGGTCCTTTCCAGAGAGAAAGGTTTTTACTCTAAGATACTTTGATTTGATTTATTATTGTCATATGTGTTAACATAGAGTGAAGAGTATTGTTTCTTGCGCTATACAGACAAAGCATACCATTCACAGAGAAGGAAATGGGAGAGTGCAGAATGTGGTGTTACAGTGATAGCTAGGGTGTAGAGAAAGATCAACTTAATGCAAGATTCAAAAGTCTGACAGCAGCAGGGAAGAAGCTGTTCTTGAGTAAGTTGGTACATGACTTCAGTCTTTTGCATCTTTTTCCTGAAGGGAAAGGTGGAAGAGAGAATGTTTGGGGTGCATGGGGACCCTAATTATGCTGGCTGCTTTGCAATGGGAAGTGTAGACAGAGTCAATGGATGGGAGGTTGCTTTGCGTGATGGATTGGGCTACATTTACAACCTTTTGCAGTTCCTTGTGGTCTTGGGCAGAGTAGGAGCCATACCAAGCTGTGATACAACCAGAAAAAATTCAGTTCTAAATGTTTTCTATGGTGCATCTGTAAAAGTTGGTGAGAGTCACAGCTGACATGCCAAATTTCCTTAGTCTTCTGAGGAAGTAGGGGTGTTAGCGGGCTTTCTAAACTATAGTGTCAGCATGGGGGGACCAGGACAGGTTTTTGCTGAGCTCTTCTGGCCCTGAAATAACAGATTCCCCAAAAAGGGGGCGTTAAACTCACAGTGATTTGGAAATGGTTAATTAAGTAGCTTATTAAGAACCGAATGTTTTAATGTGATGCATAAGATAAATTAAAAAATCATACAATCAGTGGCAGGCGAGAACTGCTGACCCTGGAACGGCAGGATATCGCAGAGTGTGTGTCAGACTTGGGAGCTAATTTGTCAGCTCCTTCAGCTCTGTCTTGAGTCAATGTGTCAGGAATCTCTTCCCCAGTCTCCCTCAATCTGAAGAAGGCTGAATGTTCCCCTCCTGAGCACCTGTTCCTGTACCTTATTTCAAGTGGCTGGTGGCTTACCTCATGTCAATCACTCATGTTATCTCATCTAATCAATTACTAAGCGACCGGTACCCAAGATAAATTCTGCCTCCGTGCATCATTCTGCCTCAAGGTTGTCATTGAGCTTATTCTCCTGTTGGGATTTATTTACTCCTGCCAAATACTAACGTAGATAAGATGGTGCATCTTATCAACTCAGGAACGTCTAAGTGGAAACTTTTAACATGGGTCCGTGATATGCAATCCCTGGCTATGCGACCCCTGGCAACGCCATTCCCCTTGTTTATTGGTTTTGATTACCTCTGTCTGCTGCTGCTAAGGACTGTCTTTTTTCAAAGACAGAGAGAGGAAAAGAGAAAAAGCCTTCCACCTGGTGTTTACCACCTTATGTCTGCTCTTTCAAAGAATAATACAGCACAGGAACAGGCCCTTCGGCCCTCCAAGCCTGCACCGATCATGTGTTCCTAACTTCCATTTATATCCCTCTATTCCCAGTCTGTTCATGTGGCTATATAGATAAGCCTTAAAATGATCCTAGCGTGTCTGTCTCAACCACCTTACTTGGTAGTGCATTGCAGGCCCTCACCACCTCTGTGTAAAAAACGTCCCCTGCATATCTGTATTGAACGTTGCCCCCCCTTACCTTGAACTTGTGACCCCTTGTGTTAGTCATTTCTGACCTGGGAAAAAGCTTCCAACTGTTCACCCTCTCTATGCCCTTCATAATTCCATAAACTTCTATTAGGTCACCCTTCAACCTCCGTCTTTCCAGGGAGAACTCAATCTCACCTCATTGTTAATATTCTCCATTCCCGGCAACATCCTGGTAAACATTTTCTGTACTCTCTCCAAAGCCTCCATGTCCTTCTGGTAGTGTGGTGACCCGAACTGGATGCAATATTTCACTTGTGGTCTAACCAACATTCTATATAACTGAAACATCATATGCC
This sequence comes from Carcharhinus amblyrhynchos, assembly GCF_965287045.1. Taxonomy (NCBI): domain Eukaryota; kingdom Metazoa; phylum Chordata; class Chondrichthyes; order Carcharhiniformes; family Carcharhinidae; genus Carcharhinus; species Carcharhinus amblyrhynchos. The sequence continues at coordinate 78,143,327 of NC_137331.1, read as the reverse complement.
AACTTTTATACTCTATACCATGTCCAACAAAGGCAAGCATGCCATATGCCTTCTTCACCACTTTTCCACCTGTGCTGCCACCATTAAGGATCTGTGGACTTGCACGTCCAGATCCCTCTGTGTGTCTATACTCCTGATGGTTCTGCCATTTATTGTATTGCTCCCCCCTGCATTAGATCTGCCAAAATGCATCACTTTGCATTTATCTGGATTAAATTCCATCTGCCATTTCTCCGCCCAATTTTCCGGCCTATCTATATCCTGCTGTAATCTCTGACAATGTTCATCATTAGCTGCAACTCCAGCAATCTTTGTGTTGTCTGCAAATTTACTAATCAGACCAACTGTATCTTCTTCCAAATCATTTTGATATATCACAAACAGACCTCCCTACACAGAGCCCTGCGGAACACCACTAGTCACAGACCTCCAATCAGAAAAAAACCTCTCCACTGCTACCCTCTGTCTTCTATGGCCAAGCCAGTTCTGTATCCATCTAGCTAGTCCACCTTTGATCCCGTGAGATTTAACCTTTTGCACCAGCCTGCCATGAGGGACCTTGTCAAATGCTTTACCAAAATCTATGTAAATGACATCCATGGCCTTTCCCTCGTCAGTCATTTTTGTCACCTCAGAAAACTCAACCAAATTTTTGAGGCATGACCTCCCTCATACAAAACCATGTTGTCTATTGCTAATGAGACTATTCAGTTCTAAATGTGTATAGATCCTATCTCTAAAAATCTTCTCCAACAATTTACCTACCACGTACGTCACACCACGGATGTAAGATGATTTCTTACGTATCTTCACAACCATGCTTTTTTTCCCCTTTGGAGAATAGTGGGGGCAAGTGCCACTTTTCTCCATATTTTGGCTCTCAGATTCCAAACTTTGCTGCAATCGCTTCCTCCTGGTCATTCATTTCTTCAACTTTTGCTGCTCAGCTTCTCGTATCTCCATCTTCTCCATGTGATCATTCCCCTGTGCACCTCCAAGAGAGGAACAAGTATGGCAATGGACAGAGTTTAATGCTGATGGCCGTGGACCTGCCTACTGGCTGGGAAGCCAGTGACAACCCAACTGTGGTCATTCCATACCCTGTTTGTCAAGAATTGACCAGGTGATGCATGGTAACTACTCAAAATCTGTACCTTTATTTCTTGTGCACGTAGAGAGCAAACACAATGGGTCCCACTACGATGTTCCAACCAGATTCCGTAAAACACTTTCAATTATAGCAATTTGCAGCCAATACACACCAATAGCATTACAGTTTGGTGTGCACTTTCTTTAGGTTGCATATTTATTGCTATACATGCAGATGTACCAAGTCCTTGACATTTCAGCACACAATATTCAGCAAACAACCTGCTAATGGCTGACTCCAACTCCCACACCTTGACCCGATTTAGTGCATGGGGTGTGAGGTGATGCTGGCTGTTAGGTTTAGAGAAAAGGTGGAGCAGTTGAAAAGGATGAGGCCCAGAGTGTCCAAGAGCGAGTCTAAGAGCTGAACACTAGGAAAGGGTAAGACCGAGAATGGAGTGGTAGAAAAGGCTGAGTTAAAGTGACTTCACAGTACAAAAAGGAGCAGTGAGTTGTGTTAAAAGATAAATATTGAAATTAATCTATCTATAACTTAAACTAGATCAAGCCATTAGTTAAAAACTAAAAATATCAGTTAAATTAATTGAATACAAAAGCTTTAATGCATTAAATAAGTAAGGAAGTTAGATAGGAATACCATGCCACATCTGCAGCATAGAATCATAGAAAATTATGGAATGGAAGGCCATTTGACTCATCCAGTGGAATCCTCCCAACAGGGACTAAGAAGGCAATCTTACCAGAATGTGGCAAAGTGTCAGTTCTGGTGCGAAAAATGAAATGAATTCCGTCAACAGCTCCAGTGTTATTTCTGACCAAAAGTTAAGCTTCATTGACAAATGTTCTTATGGCCATAAGATTCCTTCTGCACCTGTGATGGCCTCCCTCTGATTCACCCACAACTTCTGAACATAACTGGGCCAATCACCGGAGAGTTTCATATGAATGGCTCCTCAACACTTGTTCCACAGCCACTGCAGGGATTGGAACCTGGGAAGCCCACGCCGCAAGTCTCAAAGGGAGCCCTCACTGGACTTTTCGATGGAGTGCAGCAGAAGCAGGATGCAACTCCTGCTCCAGGACAAGGCCTCCCACAAAGGTCACCACCTTCCACCTAGGAAGCAGTGGCAGGCATGGTGAATGCAAGCTCATGGCAGCAGTGCTACAAGAAGATAAACAAGCTTCTTCATTCAGCCTGGGTGAGCCTCCTGCAGTCTTTTTCTGAGCTTCACACCCCCCTCCCACCCTCATCTCTCACACAGCCACTTTGGCCTTTGCCAACACCTGTAAGGAGGCGCTCCCCCCATTTCTTCCAATTACCATGTTCCCCCCTACTCCCTGCCATGCTCCTCACACTCCAGCTCCCCCTCCAGACCCATATCTGTCACATCTTTGCGTCGTCAATGGAGACGGGAGAGGTTCCGGAAGATTGGAGGATTGCGGATGTAGTTCCTATTTTCAAGAAAGGGAACAGAGGTAGCCCGGGAAATTACCGACTGGTGAGTCTGACCTCAGTGGTTGGTAAGCCGATGGAGAGGCTTCTGAGGGACAAGATTTACGAGTATTTGGAGAGGTTTGACATGATCAGGAATAGTCAGCATGGATTTGTCAAGAGCAGGTCGTGCCTTACAAGCCTAGTTGAGTTCTTCGATAATGTGACTGAACACATTGACGAAGGAAGTGCCGTGGACGTGGTGTACATGGACTTCAGCAAGGCGTTTGATAAGGTCCCCCATGCAAGACTTCTTGAGAAGGTGAGAGGGCATGGGATCCGAGGGCCTTTGGCCTTGTGGATTCAGAACTGGCTTGCCTGCAGAAGGCAGAGAGTGGTTGTGGATGGGTCTTTTTCGGCATGGAGGTCAGTCACCAGTGGAGTGCCCCAGGGATCTGTTCTAGGACCCTTGCTGTTCGTCATTTTCATAAATGACCTAGATGAGGAAGTGGAGGGATGGGTAAGTAAGTTCGCTGATGACACGAAGGTCGGTGGTGTTGTGGATGGTCTGGAAGGATGTCAAAAGTTGCAGCAGGACATAAATAGGATGCAGGACTGGGCGGAGAAGTGGCAGATGGACTTCAACGCGGATAAATGTGTAGTCGTCCATTTTGGCAGAACCAACGGGATGAACGAGTACACTATCAAGGGCAGGAGTCTTAGTAGTGTTGAAGAGCAGAAGGATCTTGGGGTCCGGGTCCACAGGACTCTTAAATTGGCCTCGCAGGTGGAGGATGTGGTCAAGAAGGCGTATGGTGTACTGGCCTTCATTAATCGAGGGATTGAGTTTAGGAATCGGGAGGTAATGCTGCAACTTTATAAGACCCTTGTCAGGCCTCATTTGGAGTATTGTGCGCAGTTCTGGTCGCCTCACTATAGGAAAGATGTAGAAGCTATTGAAAGGGTACAGGGGAGATTTACAAGGATGTTGCCTGGACTGGGAGGCATGCCTTATGAAGTTAGGTTGAGGGAGCTGGGACTCTTTTCCCTGGAGAGACGAAGGTTGAGAGGCGACCTGATAGAAGTTTATAAAATGTCGAGAGGAATGGATAGGGTGGATTCTCAGAGGCTATTTCCCCGGGTTGAAATGGTCGCTACGAGAGGACACAGATTTAAGGTGCGGGGAGGAAAGTACGGAAGTGATGTTAGGGGTAAGTTTTTCACTCAGAGGGTGGTGAATGAATGGAATCAGCTGCTGTCAGTGGTGGTGGAGGCGAACTCGCTGGGGTCTTTTAAAAGACTTCTAGATGCGTATATGGGGTTTAATGGGATTGGGGGTTATAGATAGGTTTATAGATTGGTAGGTGTTGATGTGATCGGCGCAACTCGTGGGCCGAAGGGCCTGTTTGTGCTGTAGTGTTCTATGTTCTATGTTCTATCTGGTCACCCTATTACAGAAAGGATATTATTAAAGTAGGAGGAGTACCACAGAATGTGGTGAGTGTCTGGAGCAAGCTGTCAGGGGTAGTAGTACAGGCAGCTACAATTTTGTCTTTTAAGAAGCATTTAAATATGGTTAAGATGGGTATAGAGGGAAATGGGCCAAATACAAGCAATTGGAATTAGCTTAGGGGCTTAAAAAAAAGGGTGGCAAAGACAAGTTGATCCGAAGGGCCTGTTTCCATGCTGTAAACCTCTATTATTTTATTTCATTGCCATCTTAAATATCAAAACTGCTGCCTACACTCTCCCTATATGTGCCATTGCAGGACAAAATCAACCACAACAAGAGTGAGCAAGCACACCCAGCAAAGTAACACTGGACCTCAGAACCCTTATGCAATTTGAGGATGGTCTGGTGCACAGCGTGGGTGGCACAGTAACGCAGCGGTTAGCACTGCTGCTTCACAGCTCCAGGGACCTGGGTTCAGTTCCCAGCTTGGGTCACTGTCTGTGTGGAGTTTGCACATTCTCCTCGTGTCTGCGTGGGTTTTGTCCAGGTGCTCCGGTTTCCTCCCACTGTCCAAAGATGTGCGGGTTGGGTTGATTGGCCACGCTAAAATTGCCCCTTAGTGTACTAGGATGCTTAGGTCAGAGGGATTAGCGGGTAAAACATGTAGGGATATGGGGATAGGGCCTGGGTGGGGTTGTGGTCAGTGCAGACTTGATGGGCCGAAGGGCCTCTTTCTGCACTGTAGGGTTCCATGATCTAGTGTGGTGGAGCTTTCCATGCAAGAAACCCTGGGGGGCATCCAGCCTATTTGTGTCTCCCCTTCCTGTGAGAGAAACATACCTCCAGCCCCACACACTGATGAGAGCAGAACTGCAATACCCACACTGCCTGAAAGCAGGCCAGGACCCTCAAGGTCCTGGCCTGGCCCCCCCAGGGGACATTCATTAAGGTCATCTCAGGCAACAGGGCGTGGAAGTCAGCAGTCCTCCTCAACCTCTGCTGTGGTTGCTGGGAAAGCACCTAGATGTAGTGAGAGAGTGAGGAAGATTAAGAAGTGAAGAAAAGAAGGCACACGTGTGGAGATGTCACCACTGTATATCGAAATAATAAATCATCCCATCATCATAGCGAGTGTTTCCTCCATTTTGTTTATCTTGGATTTTGTGATGCAATACTTTAAGTTGAGAAACCATGTCACTTTTTTTGTATAGTGAGTTTATTAGTGAGCATGTTTTTTAATTAACAAGGCATATTGCTATTTAATACAGTGAACCCTTATCATTCCATGCTGCCAATCTCGGCTGCCCCATGCACACACCCAGCGCGTCATTCCTATGGAGTGTGAGAATAGCAGTGCTATGTCTCTCTCACATGGAGGTCAGAGTCAAGAAGCCCTGCTGCAGGCAAACACACCCCCTATCCCACCACTGAACACCTGGCCACCCGTCCCGGGACCCCGTTCACAGAAAGAGCAAACCCACCTCGTCACCCCTTGTGATGTATGTGTATATACATATATCATAAGGCTTTGGGTCCCCAGCATGGGACCCTTTTGGGCAGTCTCAGTCCTCCCTACCTTGTGCTTCTTTATGCCTGTTAGTCCACAGGGACATACGTAATCCCCCCATCCATCTATCAGGACTGAAGCAGTTCAATTCTGCAACTCTTCACCTGAGCGAGAGAGACCAAGGTGATGTCAAGGTGCTAACTGCCTGTTTAAAAGTGAAAACCTGGCCACCTATGTAGAATTTTTGTGACCCATTCCTCATTGTTTTTGAGGACAGGGTATCTTTCTACGAGATTTCCCTTTACCTGCCGCAGCCACAATTTACTTTTGCTCTAAGTGATGCAGAATATCTTTAATCTGTGCAGGCTAGTTTGAAGTGTAGTTGGGAAGTCACGCTTTTGGGCCTCTGCTTGTGCATCCAGCCTGATCAGCGCTAACTATGCAGAAATCATTGAAGTGAGCAGGCAGCAAAATGTTGGCGTACTGCCCACATTTCAATCAACTGCCTCGGGTGAAATGTTCATCATAGTCCCCACAGCCATTTTCAGAGAACACCCAGTTTAATTCCTCAGAGATTTTCACGCCTAACTGGTCTAGCTCTAACTTAAGGACAACAGAATGTCCACAGAATTTTGAGACCTGTATATGAAAGGTTGCTGTAAGCAAACTTTACATTCCCATTTGGAACTCTGCCATGAATTTGACGATTTGCTACATCAGTAAAATATCAAGAAATGCAGTCAATGTGTCATAAGGCTCACAGTATATTGTTTCTTTACTAATGTGGAGAATCTATTTTATACCTTAAACTAATTTTGTTTCTTCTTCAGTGTCAATATTCTCAACAATGCAGGGTAAAATTTTCACATGAATTCGTCAGACCTTGTAAAAATGGTGTAAATGATCATTTTTCCCATTTCCTTTGCCAGCCACCCTCCCAGTCTTCCATTATCTTTGTAACAAATCATTGTAAAAACTCCAGCTCTGTGTCCATCTTTATGATTTTTTTGAGGTAACTCTTGAAATCATTTAGAAAATATAAGCTTGATGTTGCAATAATTGAACAATTATCTATAGGTACTGTTGTGAAGCAGATTATTATACAAAGTAATCTCAGGAGACCCAGAACAGAATGATTGTTTTATTAGCCAATGCATTGGGAGAACAGAATCTCAGAGAAGGGTCCTCTGAGGCAGAATCTGATGTTTACATGAAGGTTGCATATATTTATATCATGCTTCATACATTGTTTAAATTCCAATCTAACAATACATATATGTTCTACCAACCGGGCACATCTTGTATTAATCACAATTAATCTATCTCCTGCTATCTGACTCCAAAACTTTGTTATCGCCAAAAAACATCAGCTTGTACAATTTTTGCAATTGAAAATTCTGCTAACTTTAACTTCTGTTAACCTTTGTAACAGAGAGGGAGAGAGGGGCCATTACCCAACGGCTAGACGATACAGACAGTGCACCAACTACCTCCAAATGTTTGATGTCCAATGCCGCAGGAGGCTCCACTACAGCTGGAGTCTGTAACTGTTCTTCAATTATTTTCTCCTTAATTATTAATTCTTAAACCTCATTGTAAAATCATATTAAACCTTCAACCTTTGTCATCTCTCAGCCTCAACAGCACCAAACAACTTAAATATTCCTCAAGGAAAGCTAAGCATATTTAACATTGTCATACTGAGTGTTGTTCCAGTTTGTAATTCTTCATTGCAACATTATCATTTCAAAGATAATGTCTTCTCATGTTTTCATAAGAAGTGCCACTGTAAAATGATAAGTTGAAAGTCCCCGTGGGGTGCACTAAACAGAATACATTGATGCACAATGTTTGCCATACTATTAGAGAATGTAGTATTGATACACTGGCCCTCTTTTACCATTTTGATTCAAAGTGCTGGGTGGACTTGAACCTGGGAGTGTTTCAGATCCGACTTTTAGACCTATTCTCCGGTGCCCCCATGCACACGCTGCCTGAAAAAATATCAGCGAGTCCGAATCATGCTGACAAGCCTGTGGGCGAGACTTAACGCACCTGAAACACTGCCGCTCCGATCGGCGTCTACAACTCTGCGTGCGCAGAAAAAAATGAGAGAAAAACATTCTCCTACCACTTCGCTCCAGGGCCGGATGATGCCTCCCAAGGGTCCCACAGATATTGCCCCACCCCCAGAACATTACTGACCCCCTTATTCCCCTGCACCCATCTGATCATGGGCCCTCTCCCCCTTCCCCCACTGATCTCAGGCAGAGTGGCATCAGACCTCTCCTTACCCCAAACCAATCTCAGGCAGAGAGATCCACCCTCCCCCCTACAGATATTAGGCAGAGTGATCCCCCTCCCCTCACACCAGATCCTCCCACACATGGCCCCATCTCCTCTGAACTCTGGTGGCTATGTGACATCTCCCTCTCTTTCCCCTGTCCCCAGTCATTGAGGCACTGACCCACCACCCATCCCCTCCCCCCTCCACCCCATCTGCAGACCTACAAGTGCTCACTTGCCTTCCCCTCAATGCTAACAGGTAAATGGCACGGAACTTGCTGGAATGTTTTGCCAAACTTCCTGCAGCTGTTCTGCCCTAATGAGGGGCAGCTCCATTAAAAGCACAAGAATGGACAGATAGGCAGGCATTCCTGCACAAAATGTGTGCACAATCAGCCCGCCAATTTTCTGAGGTAACTGGACTGGGATGCTACTGGATGCAGCAGAGGCGAGGCGACACACCCTTCTCCCCCCAGGAGAATGCAGACCCAGAGGGGTTGATGGAAAGGCGGCCTGGGAGGCAGTCGCTGCCTCGGTCAATGCCAGGGCACCGGCCCCCAAACCATGAAACAGTGCCGGAAAAGAGTCAATCTGTGCAACAAGGGTGAGTGCTGAACCCATCGTACATCTTCCCCCAATTTCCCTCAGATCCTCCCATCCCTAGCACCCTGCATGCTTCCTGCTTCCAGCTCCTGACACCCAAGCACCTCCTTTCTATCTCCTCAAGAGCCCCACTGTGCTTGCCCTCTCAGGGCCACCACCTGATACTCTGCAGGGGTCACACCATCACTACACAGATGTGGGCCCAGGTGCCAGCGTTCATGTAGAGCTCAGATAGAGTCAGGCTAGTTTGCATCTAGGCATCATATAATTGTGTCTAGTGAGTCACCATCACCCTCCTGCCTGTCATAAACCTTGAGAACACAGCATACCCAGGCTCAGCACACTGGTGTGATCATGTGCAGGATATAGAAAGAGTTTTGGGAGGTGGGAGGGGGGTGGGGGGATGTAACCAACAGACACAAACCCCTAGTGACTGAACCGCCTGGTAATTAAGACCTATCTTGCCGCCTTTGCATGGCTCATTTGGGCTGTTAGCCCTCGAGCGCCTGGTTGGTGTTCCTCGGCATGCTCTTCCTCCTCCTCCTGCTGGTCATCCTCCCCAGTGACACCCGGCTGATCAGTCTCCACAACCTCCTCCTCCTCCAATAGGTCATCTCTCTGTCAAGCCAGATTGTGTAAGGCACAACACACGACCACTATGCAGGAAGTGATCACTGGGTTGTATTGGAGGGCCCTGCCAGATCAGTCCAGGCTCAGGAGTTGCACTTTGAGGAGTCCAATGCACCTCTCCACTATTAAGTGGGTGGCTACGTGGGCCGCATTATAGACACAGGCCTCTGCACAGGCGTCATCAGCCACGTCCGAAGCCCATAACCCATATCACTCACGAGCCATCTTCACAGCCTGGGCTGCTCCTCAAATGTCTCTGGGATGTCAGAGCTCCTGACAATGAAGTTGTCGTGCACACTACCTGGATATCTTGTGCAGACATTAGTGATGTTTGTGTTATGGTCACACAGGAACTGAACATTCAGGGAGTGGAATCCCTTCTGTTGACAAATCTCCACAGATTCTGAGGGGGGTCTTGTGGGTGAAGTGTGTATGGTTGATGGCCCCCTGTACATAGGGCATTCTCACAATGGCTGCGAACCCTGAAGCGCATGATTCCTGATGGGCCTGGTCCAGGTTAAATTGATGCGCTGCCCAGCCCGGGCATACAGATGTGCACGGCTGATTGGGAGATGCCACGAACGTCTCCTTGAGGGGTCTGGAAGGAGCCAGTGGCATAAAAGTTCAGAGAGGCTGCCAATTTGACCCCTCCACCCATGCCCCCCCCCCCACCCATCCCCACGCCTCTAGGTGCCGGGTCCTGCAACAGGTTGCACAGGTGTTGTTTCCTTTCAGAGTTGGAGATGTCGGCGCACACAGTGTCCGACTCATGCACAGAACTGTCAGGGTCTCTGCTCCTTCCTTCTCCTGTGCCCCTCTCTGGGTGAATGGCAGCCACCTCCTGCCTCTGGTGGTCATCTCCCTCTATTCCTGCAAATGGTAAGGCCTGGGCCTCCTGTGCCCACAATTCTTCCTCCAACTCCCCCTTATCAGCTCCAGCGGCAATCAAAAAAATAGCAAGATCGATTCGTTGCATCGCAAAATCCATCTTGTCACCCTGAAGGGGTGGGGTTGGAAATGGAGAGGAACACATGTGAAGGTTAAGGAACACTGCTTGCCCCTAGCACATCAGCAGTCACAGCCCCCTGACCCCAATTCCCCCAGCTACATGCTCTCCACAATCACAGCCCCCCCCCAATTCCTCCGACCACTTGTTGCCCACAATCACAGCCCCCCACCCCCAATCCCCCCAGCTACTTGCTCCCCACAATCAAAGCTCCCCGCCCCTCAATTCCCCCAGCTTTATGGCCCCACATTCACAGCCCCCCAATTCCCACGGCCACTTGTTCCCCACAATCGCAGCCCTCTGCCCCCCAATTCCCCCAGCCACATGCTCCCCATAGTCACAGCCCTCCTGTCCTCCCAATTCCCCTAGCCATGTGTTCCCCACAATCACAGCTCCTTGCAAAGTTGAGAGGCTGCAGCAGTGCGATTTGCAAGGGCTTTGCGCACATCCTTCAGCTGGAAGTGAGCTGAGTGCTCTCGGACCCAGCAGCACTGCAAGTCCTGAGGTCAGTGCTGAGACCTGGGTCTGTGCTGCAAGGCTACATCCTTGAGGTGGCAGATAGCACCACTCCATCACCGAAGAACCCATGCCTAGGAGAGACACATCAGACATCATGCATCCACATGGAGAGAACCATTGGGCTGCTGAAATGTGCTTCCGATGTCTCCAGGGTGTCTTCCTCTACATCAATGAGATATTCTATTTGTGGCAATGTACCTCCAGCCTTATTCTTCTTCCTTGCCTTTGACATGCACCACACCCACAAGGGGTGATAAAACAGACCTGAGAGTGAGAGAATTTCAACTACTCACCTGAATAATGCAATGCGTTATGACAGCTCTTTGAAGTGGAACTTCCATCCAAGTTCCTTCCATCCCGCCTGTTGCCAATCAATGCTCAATTAAACTCGAGTTGGCAGCAGCCCTGTCGGAATTGGCAGGGATGCATTCTCTACTGACTCTCTGGATGATGGGCACTAAGCAATCATCAGACTGAAAATTCAGGCCATTAGTTGCATGAACACCTTTCCCAAATTGACATCCTGCTCATTTCCTGTCAGAAAAATACACCTGAGAGCCCAACTGTTGCATGGCATCTAAAATTCCAGGCATATCCCAATTTAGTTCCATGTCCTGGAAGGAAAGATTTATATTTATGTAGTATTATCGCATTTCTCAGAAGCATAATTCTAATTATATTAGATGAGGTGCCAATCTGGTGAAGTTACAACACAGGGCGACCTGTCTCCCTAACTGCATAAGCAGCAAGTAATAAGTAGACAGAGATAAATGGTCCCACAACCAATGGAGACATTGAATCATAGAATCCCTACAGTGCAGAAGGAGGTCATTTGGCCCATCAAGTCTGCACCGACCACAGTCCCTCCCAGGCCCTATCCCCTTAACCCCATCTATTTACCCTGCTAGTCCCCTTAATGCTAAGGGGCAATTTAGCATTGCCAATCAACCTAACCCGCACATCTTTGGAGTCCTGCCACATCCAGCTATTAATGATGGTGGACGATTAAACAACTCAATGGAGGAGCAGGCTCCAAAAATATTCCCATCCTCAATGACGGAGGAGCCCAGCACATCAGTGGAAAAAACAAGGCTGAAGCATTCGCAACAATCGTCAACCAGAAGTACAAATGGATGATCCACCTTGGCCTCCTCCAGAAGTTCCCAGCATCACAGATGTCAGTCTTCAGCCAATTTGATTCACTCCAGGTGATATCAAGAAATGGCCTAAGGCACTGGATACTGCAAAGGCTATGGACCCTGACAATATTCCAGCTAGAGTATTGAAGACTTGTGCTCTCAAACTAGCCACTCCACGAACCAAACTGCTCCAGCACTGCCACAACACTGGCATCTATCAGGCAAGATGGAAAATTGCTCAGGAATGTCCTGCGCATAAGGAACAGGACAAATCCAATCCAGGCAATTATCACCCCATCAGATCCACTCTTGATCATCAGTAAATTAATGGAAGGAATCATCAACAGTTGTATCAAGTGACACTTACTCAGCAGTAATCTGTATAGTTTGGGTTCTGCCAGGGTCACTCAGCTCCTGGTCTCATTACAGTCTTGATTCAAACATGGATAGAAGAGCTGAATTTCAGAAGTGAGGTGAAAGTGAATGCCCTTGACATCGAGGCAACATTTGACCGAAAATGGCATCAAGGAGCCCGAGTAAAACTGGAGTCAATGGGAATCAGTGGGAAAACCCTCTGCTGCTTGGATTCATACCTGGCACAAAGGTACATGGTTGAGGTGATTGGCGGTCTACCATCTCAGCTCCAGGGCATCACTGCACCAGTCCCTCTGGGCAGTGTCCTAGGCCCAGCCATCTTCAGCTTCTTCATCTGTGACCTTTCTTCCATCATAACGTCAGAAGTACGGGTGTTTGCTGGTGTTTGCACAATGTTCAGCACCATTCACGACTCCTCAGATACTGAAGCGGTCCATGTCCAAATGCAGCAAGACTTGGACGATATCCAGGCTTCTTGTGCTGACAAGTGGCAGGTAACCTTCGTGCCACACAAGTGCCAGACAATGACCATCTCCAACAAGAGAGGATCTAACCATCACCTCTTGTCATTCAATGGCATTATCATTGCTGAATGTCCCACTATCAACATCTTGGGGTTACCATTGACCAGAAACTGAAGTGGACTAGCCATATAAATGGCTACCAGAGCAGGTCAAAGACGAGGAATCCTATGTCAAGTAACTCATCTCCTGACTCCCCAAAGCCTTTCCTAAGTAGATCTAATGTAGAGAGGAGCTATACAATAAATGGCAGAACAATCAGGAGTATAGACACACAGAGGGACCTGGGTGTGCAAGTCCCTAAAGGTGGCAGCACACGTGAAGAGGGTGGTGAAGAAGGCATTTGGCAGGCTTGCCTTTATTGGATGGGACATAGAGTATAAAAGTTGGCATATGATGTTGCAGCTTTATAGAATGTTGGTTAGGCCATATTTGGAATACTGCATCCAGTTCTGGTCGCCACACTACCAGAAGAAGTGGAGGCTTTGGAGAGAGTACAGAAAAGGTTTATCAGGATGTTGCTTGGTATGGAGGGTCTTAGCTATGAGGAGAGATTGGGCAAACTGGGGTTGTTCTCCCTGGAAAGACGGAGGACGAGGGGTGACCTAATAGAGGGGTATAAAATTATGAAGGGTATAGATAGGGTGAACAGTGGGAAGCTTTTTCCCAGGTCGGAGGTGACAAACACAAGGGGTCAACAAGTTCAAGGTGAGGGGGGCAAGGTTCAACACAGATGTCAGGGGGACATGTTTTACACAGAGGGTGGTGGGGGCCTGGAATGCACTGCCAAGCAAGGTGGTTGAGGCGGACACGCTGGGATCATTTAAGACTTATCTAGATAGCCACATGAACAGACTGGAAATAGAGGGATACAAAAGAATGATCTAGTTGGGCGCATGAGTGGTGCAGGCTTGGAGGGCTGAAGGGCCTGTTCCTGTGTTGTACTGTTCTTTGTTCTGCTATCTATAAGGTACAAGTCAGGACTCTAATGGAATACTCTCCATTTGCCTGGATAAATGCAGCTCCAACAACACTCAAGAACGAGACACAATCCAGGACAAAGCAACTCACTTAATTGCTACCCTGTTTAAAAACATTCCTCCCCTCCACCTCCAACAGTGGCAGTAACGTTTACCATCTACAAAATGCACTGCTGGAACTCACAAAAGTTCCTTGGGCAACACCTGTCAGATCCAAAACCATTACCATCTATATGGACAAGAGCAGCAGAAGCTTGGAAACACCACCACTTGGAGATTTCTCTCCAAATCATTCACCATTCTGATTTGGAAATATGTCACTGTTCCTTCATTGTTATTGGGTCAAAATCCTGGAACTCCCCCTGTTACAGCACTGTGGGTGTACCTGCGCCTCAGGCATTTCAGCGATTCAAGAAGGCAGCTCACCACCATCTTCTGAAGGGCAACTAGGGATGAACAATAAATGCTAATCTAGCCAGCGATGCCTACATCGCAGAAATGAATATAAAAAGTAATTATTGTATAATGAATTAGCTCCTAAATTGCAGTGACTATTGCTTGTAGTTAGGGAAGTACTGGAAAGAAGGAGAGGGAGAAAATGGAGAATGAGATGAAATGAAATGAAAGAAATGAAAATGGGTGTCGGTGAAGGGAGAGTTCATGCTCTGAAGTTGTTGAACACAATGTTCAGTCAGGAAAGCTGTAAAGTGTCCAATCAAAAGATGAGGGGCTGCTCCTTCAGTTTGCATTGGAGTTCACTAGAACATTGCAACAGGCCAAGGACGCAATGTGGGCTGGAGAGCAGGGTGGTGTGTTGAAGTGGCAGAGTTGGCCATCTCATTTGTGGTTTGGATGAAGCCCTGTTTTGAAAGAAGGGGTCTGTTGTTGAAATTAATGCTACCAAAGAGATGTGTGGGGCTCAGGAAAACACACTATCGAGACAAAGAAAACAGTTCTAAACCCGGTGCCTGATCAGAACAGGACATGTGGAATGGTTTTAAAATTGGGAGCAGTGCACCTTGTTTGCCCCTCGCTGTATTTATTTTGGACACAGTCTCAAGAATATGATTCTGCCAAGCTGTGCGGCCTCGCAGCACAGGTACAGTGCAGGCCCGGTTCTTTGATAAATAAAGCACAAAAAATATCACTGATACAAACTAATCTTACACACAACAACTACATTTTAAAGGGATTATTGGCCAAGGCCTTCATCCAGATGACCAGATTAAAATACAATAGTCAGGATCCTATGGTTCATTTTGATCCCATCCTGCATACTTAGCACAATGTACAAAATCTGACAGTAAAACTTAGAGCAAGGCAGAATAAATAAAGCTGCCTCCAAGAAGGCCAGGTCAGCAGGGAGAGGAATAGTCCACTAGACCCAAGAAGAAAGATCAAGGGGATCCAGTCCTGGGCTTTCTCATCCTTCCCCAACCTCAATCACTTTCAAAGCCCTCCCTGAATCCACTTACTTGACTGGCAGGGACCATCTATTAATTTCTGCACAATCATCTGTGAAGAAGGATGATTTTTAACCCACTACTCCATCCATTTTTCTCCTAGAATTAATTATAGTTATGGAATTCTCTATTCAATATTGGCGTTGAACTGGGGTGGGCACAATAAGAAGTCTCACAACACCAGGTTAAAGTGCCAACAGGTTTATTTGGAATCACAAGCTTTTGGAGCACTTCCAAATAAACCTTTTGGACTTCAACCTGGTGTTGTGAGACTTCTTACTATTTCAATATTGCCTGTGAATACAATGTAATAAACATCATAACTGTGTTCCATGTGTATGGAAACAAATATAGGCAAGGAATATAGTAATAACATATCTAGATTTCCAAACAGCCCTCCATAAAATGTCACATAATAGCCATGAGTGAGATCAGAGCATGTGGAGTTAGAGAGAAATCTTCAGAATCCTAGCTGGCTGCATGACAGGAAAGACATAGTAGGGGTAAAGAGAGGCAGGAGATACAAAGTGGCATCCCACAAGAATCAGCCATGGTAATATTGTATTCACAATTTATATGAATGAATTAGACTTTCTGTAATCAAAAATCCAATTTCTAAATTTCTGGATGACACCAAATCTGGGGAGTTGGTACTGAAAAATTACAAGGAGACATTAATAAGTTAGAACTCAGAATTAGTGCATAATTAGAAAATGTATTTCAACTTTCATGTGGGGTATTACATTTTGGCAAATAACAATCTGGAGGTCTCAAATGACTTGGAAAATAAGAATCTAAATGGGGTAGAGGATCAAAGAGATTATGAATTACATATACACAAGTCATTAAAAGCAGCAACACAAGTTAATAAGGTCATAAAATAAATGAACAGAGCACTGGTGTTTATTTCTAAAGGAACAGAATTGAAAAGTAGCAAAGTTATGCTAAATTTGTATTGAACCTTTAGAACTACACTTGGGCCCAAATTCTCCTCTGTTCACACCCTGCTGCCATTGCCACTAGAACGAAGAATTTGGCGCTCAGCCAAATCTCTATTCACTGCAGCAAAACCAAAGAAGCCCAGCTGCGGGCAAGACTGGGGAATCTGGCCCTTGGAGAATCGTGTAAATACTGGTTATATTATATGGGGAGATGGTGGCATAGTGGTAATGTCACTAGATTAGCAATCCAGAGATCTAGGCTAATGTTCCAAGGACTCAAATTCAAATCCCATCATGGCAGCTGGTGGAATTTAAATTCAATTAACTAATAACATTGGAATTGAAAGCAGTGATGACGACCATGAAACTCATTTGATTCACTAATGTCCCTTAGGGAAGAAAATCTGCCATCCTAATATAGCCTGGCCTACATGTGACTCCAGATCCACAGCATATGGTTGACTCTTAATTGCCCTCTGAAATGGCTTGGCAAGCCACCCAGTTGAGCGACAACTAAGGATGGTTGAACAAATGCAGGCCTTGTCCAGAAGGCAAAAGAAGGCCCAGAAGCAAACATTAGGAGGACACGGGGAGGTGAGTGCCGAGATAGGCTGGTTAGCAGTCCCACTCCCATTCTCAGAGATTTGGTCCTAAGTTACTTTAGAGGATTTTAGGCCCTCTACCCCTCACATCTCACACTTCACTGACACTGTCCCATGGTCCTTCTTATCCCCAGTGTCAACTCCATAGCTACTCACTCAGTTTCTTCTATGGGTGTACCTCAGGAGCTATTTGGAGATGAAATAAAACTAGTTCTAAAAGTTTAATATAGCACTCACAATGCAGACATAATAGTAAAATGAAACTCCCATTTATGAAAGTATCAACACTTTTAAATCTCCACAAGTGCCCAATTTCTTTTTAAGTGTTCTTACTTCTAATCCTTAAATAGCCACATTTAATTGTTAAACTATGAACTCAAGAGCCCCTGCAAAGATAACTTTGGCTTTTGAAACTCAGCCAAACATTCATAATGGATATTCCTTGAGGAAATATCACCACAGAGATCTACAGAAAGTGCCTGAACAGATGCCACACCAGCTGGTTTGTCAATCAAAGAATTCCAACAGATGTTTCTTTAACAATCATTGATAACTGAAGGTAGTTTTTTTTACGCTTTAAGTAGCAGGGAATTTTTAAAAATTCAGATTATGGACAGTAAAATAGAACGTATTCACACTCAAGAATGGTTATATATATTGCATAAATGTATGATTCCCACAGTGCATATTAAGGCTCTTGCAATAGCCAAAAGGATGTCTGTTTGAATTCAGTACTAAGTTTAAATAGCCCTTCTGAGTTTGCACACCACGCACCCCCCCCACCCACCCGTTGCCATGTGAATCATGCCTCTTCCCTTTACCCCACTGGCAAAAAATGAGATCTGTGAGAAATGGGGCTGACTTCCACAGGCAGGCTATCACCATAGTTGGATAAACCTTCTGTCTCACCCAAATAGGCAGAGAGGTTTTTTAGGCCTGTCTGGTCTGCTGACCCTGGTCTGCTGTTGGGGATTTTCCACAAAGCAGTTAAGCTGGCCGTCATGGAGGCCAAGTGGAAAACCCCAATTTGTCTCCTTTATTTGGCCGTAATGGGCCGTAATCAACTTGGATCAGCTCCCTGCACATGCTCATCCTCTTTAAGAAGGCCCCATCTCCAATCCTGACCTCAGAGCGGCCCAAACATCAAGTCCATTAACTCAGTTTCTTCCTCCACAAATACTCCTGAGCTGCTGAGTATTTCCAACATTTTCAGAATTTTCTATTTCAGATTCCAGCATCCACAGCATTCTGATGTTCTGTTTCTATTTCAAAAATTCTTGTTCTGTTTGTACAGAAACATCAATGGTGCCAGTTTTAGAAATCAGATTGCTTGAAGATTGAACATATATGTGGCTTGCTTGCAACTCAAAAAGAAAACTGCTTTTGACCAGTACGTGATGATTGCTGACCAGCATGCCTTTTGTTTCCCAAAAGGTTTTAGAATCATTAGTGTGTTCAGGGACCTCTCTGGCAAGATTGCGTATTAATAGTCATCTTTTACTGTAAAAATGATCTCGCTGAATGTTACCACAACAATTCCACAAGAAGATTAGATGTTCTACTTACACTGCATGCAGAATGCAAATCTCCTTTAGTTATTTCTTAAGCACACACAGAAGCAAATGCGATGAGATGTTCTTTATGGGACAAAACACCTTCATCAAAGCATTTTTATTCATTACGTTTGTGTTATGAGAGGACTATTGCGTTTGATATCTCTGTTTCCAATGCCTTAAGCTGTCACATTCAAAGAAAGTGTTTGCATCCATATTAAAAGCTGCTATGTTTACAATTCTGTTTTCACATTACTTTGGTAGCTAGTGGATTATTTCTCCTGAATTTCTTTCCAGGACCTGCGGATTTCTCAGCCGCTGTCCACGGGCTGAGTGATCATATTATCTAGATCTGAAAAGGTTATCCTGCTTATTCTTCAATCGTGAAGTCCAATTGCATTAAGGTCACCAAAGCTGGGTTTGTGAGGGCTGCAAGAAGCCCTTTCCTGAGCATTCTGGGTTTCTGGCACCATCGCTGCATTTGCAGCCTAATTAAACAGCTTGTTTACTGTTTGAGAATGTGAAAATGTCATTGAGCAGCCGGCTGCTAATTGGCTGCTTTCTGTCCTGCATGATTAGCAAATTCATGAGACATGAATCTAACTGGAGGAAGCCGATGAGTACACCCGTCAGATTAATAGGCCTGTGTGACTCACCGACTGAAAGGAGTGAACTTTAACACTGATTTCCAAATGAGGTAAAAATAATAAAGATTCTGCAGTGTCTTTGCAACACTCAATGGTCTAGGTTGATCCATGGAGATAAACTGGTTGATTTTCAATTCCCAAAATTTTATATCAACAGGGAAGTATTGGCCTCAAAATGGGGTCTGCTGACTTAGCACTCCAGTAAACCCTGCCGATGGCTCACCAGCACTAACAGGAAATCTATCATTAGGTACACAAATTGGCTGCTTGCTTTAATGATAAGATCCTACTAAGTAATACTTACACCACACAAGTGTCAGACAATGACCATCTCCACCAAGAGTGTATCTAACCATCTCCCCATGATATTCATTGGCCTTCCCATCCCAGTATCATTATCCTGGGGTTATCATTGGCCAGAAAATTAACTGAACCAGCCATATGACATACAACATCACAGATATCAGTCTTCAGACAATTTGAGTACAATTTTAAAAAGCATTTAGACAGTTACATGGTTAATATGGGTATAGAGGGATACGGGCCAAATGCAGGCAATTGGGACTGGCTTGGGGAGGGGGATCAAGATATTGAATTTGATGATCAGCCATGATCAAAATGAATGGCAGAATAGGCTCGAAGGGCCAAATGGCCTAACTAGCTTCTTGTTTCTATATTTCTATTTAATATTGTGGCTATAAGAGCAGGTCGGATGCTGAGACTTTTGCAGCAAGTTACTCACCTTTTGACTCCCTGAAGTCTGTAACCCATCCACAATAGAAAAGTCAGGACTATGATGCAATACTTTCCATTTGCCTGGCAGAGTATAGCTCCAACAACACTCAAGAAGATCCTGGACAAAGCAGCCTGCTTAACTGGCACCCCTCCACCACCTTAAATGTTCGCTCAATCTGCCATGGCACACAGTTGCAGCAAAGTAAACTACATGCAGTACAGCATGCACTGCAGCAATATGCCAAGGCTCCTTCAGTAGCACCTTCCAGACTCAAGACCACTACCATCTACACAAACAAGGGCATCAGACATGTGGGAACAACACCACTTCCAAGCTACACGCCATTCTGGCTTGGAACTAAATCACTGCTTCTTCACTATCATTGAGTCAAAATCCTGGAACTCCATTTCTAACAATACTTTGGGTGCACATACATCACTTTGCCTGCAGTGATTCAAGAAGGCAGTTCACCTTGCTGGTGGGTGAAGCATTTTTGCTCATCACTAATTGCAGTTAGTGACGAACAACAAACGCTTGTCTTGCCAACAATGCTCACATCTCACACAAAAAAATCAAGGCCTTAGTTTAAACTGCTGCTAATCACCTACCAGCTTATCTAATTAATGAATCTAGGCTTGATCTTTCAGGTCTTGCTGTGTTTCCTTCCCTCTCCCTCTCTCTGAATCACTCTTTTAGAAGAGCACCTCTTCCCTCACTGCGCCAAATACATTCACTTACCAAAATGCCCATGTTACAGAATACAGAACAGTACTGCACAGGATCAGGCCCTTCAGCCCATGACGTTGTGCCGAACATGACGCCAAACTAACCTAATCTCTTCTGCCTGCCCTTGGTCAATATCCTGCTTTTCTTGCATATTCATGTACTTAGGAACTTCACTGAGCCTGACTTTGTGCTTCTTCTGATTGGCTGTTCAGCTGGGTACACTTTGCGCCATACCCAATCTCCAGACAATCGTGCTTACTAAAATGCTTTGGACATGTTTCAACGCGGAGAAATTAACTCTCATTTACAATAGAATCAATTCACTAAGAGCAAATTAAATCCTTTTAAATCCTGTTTTTTCTACCATGTAAATATGTACTCTAGTCTATGATGTTCATAGAAACTAGAAGCAAGAGTAGGCCATTCAGCCCTTCAATCTGCTCCACCATTCATTTTGATCATGGCTGATCATTAACATCAATATCCTGATCCATCCTTTGCCCCATATCCCTTGATCCCATTAGTTCCAAGAGCTATACTTAATTTCTTCTTGAAGTCACACAATATTTTGGCCTTAACTACTTTCTGTGGTAGCGAGTTCTACAGATTCACCGCTCTCTGGGTGAAGAAATTTCTCCTCACCTTACTCCTAAAAGTTATGCCCCTTATCCTCAAGCTATGACCTCTCTTTTTAGATTCCCGCCCCCATCGGGAACATTCTTTCTGAATCTACCATGTCTAATCCTGTTAGAATTTTATAAGTGTCTATGAGATCCCCTCTCACTTTTCTAAACTCCAGTGAATACAATCCTAGCCGACTTAGTCATTCATCATATGATAGATCTGTCTTCCCAGGTATCAGCTTGGTAAATCTTCTCTGCACTCCCTCAATAGCAAGGACACCCTTCCTCAGATAAAGACACCAAAACTGCACATAATACACCAGGTGTGGCCTCATGAATGCCAATGCAATGTCAGGTATGTAGACCATGCATCACAACAACACACAGATAGCATCCAATAGCAAGTCTTTTCAGCTAGTCATAATAAACAGAATACTAGCCCTATTCAACCAACCCATGCTTGCAAAGCTCAGAACATAATGTCTAACATTAGATATGATTCTATGATTTGGCATCACTTACTGAACAATTGCAAATGTGCTAAGAATTATAGCAAAAACCAATTAAAAATGATTTGTCAGCTCAAATGTAGATCTTTCAGCTACTTAGCTTGCTGGAAGCTAAATAGATTCATATTCTAGGAACTGTTCTCTGCAGGCAAAAGGAATATATCCAGATATTGCACATTTTTGAATAAACAAAAGCATGGAGATGGGTTGGGAGGTGGGTAGAGAGGGGACTGACAATAGCTCCCTAGTATATTTGCCATGCCTATGCCTCAACCAGTCAGTGCTGACTTGCTAACCAATTAGCACCCCTTTTCTCGTGTAGTATAAATTGTTGTTCCTTGTGAAATTTGGCATTTTTGTGTCTGTCCTGTTGGATGAAAACTTCAATCGCATTTGCAGATAATTCAAAACTGGGTGGGAGTGTAAGCTTGAAGAGGATGCAGAGATGCTTCAGCGTGATTTGGACAGGATGGGTGTGTGGGCATCTGCATATCAGATGCAGTATAATGTAGATGATTGTGAGATTATCCACTTTGGTAGCAATAATAGGAAGCCAGATTATTACTTGATTGGGTGTAAAATAAGAGAGGTGGATACTCAATGAGGCTTTGGAGCCCTCGTGCATCAGTCGCTCAAAGTAATCAGGCAGGTACAGCAGGCAGTAAAGAAGGCAAATGGTATGTTGGCCTTCATAGCAAGAGGATTTGAGTATAGGGATAGGGGTGTTTTGCTGCAATTGTATAGGGTATTGGTGAGGCCACACCTTGAGTATAGTGTGCAGTTTTGGTGTCCTTCAAACAAAGAACAACCCAGCACGGGAAACAGGCCCTTCGGCCCAATGAGCCCGCGCCACCCCTTCAACAAAGCATTTTCCTACACCTACCCTGCCCTGTGTGTATGTGAATGGAACCCCTAATGTAGCCAGATTCAGGGGAGAATAGTGTCAATTTGGTACACCAATCAGCCTAAGAGCACATCTTTGAGGTGTGGGAGGAAACCGGAGCACCCGGAGGAAACCCTCGCAACCACAGGGAGAATGCACAAACTCCCACAGACACAGGCCCAAATCCATGTATCTGCACAGCTAACAGTGATAGTCACTGAGCTGTTGTGGAAGGATGTCCTTGCTATAGAGGGAATACAGTGAAGGTTTATCAGACCGCTCCTTGGGATGGCAGGTCTGCCATATGAAGACAGACTAAGTTGGTTAGGGTTATATGCACTAGAGTTTAGAAGAGTGAGAGGGTATCTCATAGAAACTTATAAAATTCTAACAGGATTAGACAGGGTTGATTCAGAAAAAATGTTCCCAATGGGTGAGCGAGTCCAGAACTAGGGATCATAGTTCAAGAATAAGAGGTAAAGCTTTTAGACCTGAAATTTCTTCGCCCAAACGTTGGTGAATGTGTGGAATTCACTACCACAGAATGTAGTTAAGACCAAAATGTTGTCTGATTTCAAGAAGAAATTCGATCTAGCTCTTGAATTCAAGGGATCCAGGGATATGGGAGGAAGGGGTGTCAGGATATTGAATTTGATGATCAGACATGATCAAGATGAATGGCAGAACAGGTCTGAAGGGCCAAATGGCCTACTCCTGCTTCTAGTTTCTATGTTCCTGTTTCTCTTTCTCCAGTAATACTCAAGTTATGCTACTTATAAGTTCATAAATTCATAAGATATCGGAGCAGAATTAGGCCATTCGACCTGAGTCCACTGTGCCATTCGATCATGGCTGATATGCTCCTCATCCCCATTTTCCTGCCTTCTCCGCATAATCCTTCAACCCATTACCAATTAAAAATCTGTCTAACTCCTCCTTAAATTTAATAGTTGCTTGAGCTCACTCCAGGATAAAATTTAAGAAAAGTTTGCTTGTGTGCTCTGTATTCAATACTTCTTCAAGTTAAATCGTTTTTTATTATTTGTTCCCTTCATAATCTTTAAAACTCCAAATAGCTCCATGATGCATTACTTAATCCTTGCTCACAATTCACATTCCTGATTGCCAGAACCATCAGAATCATTCTGCTTGTTTGCATTTATACTCTCCCAAGGACAATAAAATCCAATAATACTTGCTCTGTTTCTGCTCAATTATACTGTTACTTCAATATCAAAAAATGTTGCAAGTGTATCATTTATGTTATAACTTCACAATTAGTTTTATTCAGTTTTGTAATGTTAAATTAACATTTTCACAACACTAAACTTCTCTTTCTTAATAACATTTGTTATTTGAAGTGACAAGAGGGAAAAAGGAGGGGTGGAGTGGGGAAAGGGGGGAGAAGGGAAAATGGGGAAGAGAGAAGGGTTCATACTTTACATGTAGCCTGACTCTTCCACACTTACGTCAATGCCTCAAAAAGAACTTCAGATAGGAAGCCTAGCTAAAAGTGTGATGTACCAGCAGTGTTGGAACACGACTCCAGATTTTCAACCTGCACTGGATTCTGTAATATCTATCAGAGAGATAGTTCATGTCTGTTCACAGGGGACTTGCATATGTCATCTTAAAGAATACACTTTCCTAAAGCATTTAAACTAGTCAAACTGCATAAGGATCAACGCTGCATCAAGGAGACTCTTAAAATTGGGACAAACACTATTTAAAATGTAAAGCATTATCCAAATGAATGTCAACTGAAATTTATTCCAGACCCTAATATCCACCTTGTTATATATCAATGCACTTTTTTTTTACTGGAATTCATTGTCATGACAAAGTTGTAAAACTGAAAGTAAATGTTTCTTTCACTTTCTGTGCATTTTATATAGATGGAACATGTTCTTAAAAGATTTTCAAAGAAAATTAACAATTCAAAGAATGTCTGCTGCATCGAACCACTGCATCTAGGCCAACAAATAAGAATGCAAATAAATAAGGGCAAAAACTCACCTACCTTCAGCGCAACTGATGGACATGATGGAGAGATTGAGCTTTAGCTCTTCCATTCTGGCAGCTTTCCCAGTCTGAGTCGGAAGTTCAAACTTGCCACTCTTTCAGCGCGCTTGTGTATGCACTGAGACTTCTCTGTTAGCCCAAATTGCATGTGCGGGGCACTATCAACTTAAGCTGGCATTCGGGCGGGAAGTCACGGACCAATACGTCAGTGAATGAGAGTTAGATTCTCTCTTGCTGGAGATGGTCATTGTCTGGCACTGCTAATCAAAAGGAAGTTTGCAGTTAAGTTCAGGGGTGTCAGTTATGATTGGAAGTGCATGGACCATGTTTACTTGTGACTGGCACAAGTTATCGAAAAGCAAGTATAATGGCCAGCTGCACCCAATACAATAATTTGTATTGCATTTTAAATGGAAGTATGTCTGTAACTATCCTCTGCAAACAATATAAGTTCGTACTTTGGACCACTAAACCCAGCTTATTCCCCATTCAATAAAACATCTCTCCAATGGCATTTGATGACTGCAACATGATAGTGTAATAATTTTGCACTAATAAGGGACTCAAAATCCCCATTCCAAAATGCCTATTATCCCCAATACCTTACGAACTGAACTGGGGCAGAATCAATCCTATTGTTCTCACCAGGATTCATCATCAGATAATGAAATGTGGGGTAGAATTTTAAGGATGACGAGCAATCAGTGCTCACCATCCCAAGAGTCAGCGACTAATGGCTTCCACTGACATTTACCATTTATTGCATTGATTCATAGAATCCTTGTGCAGAAGGAGGCCACTCAACCCGTTGAGTCTGCACTGACTCTCTGACAGAGAATCTCATCCAGGCCTGTGTAACCCTGCATATTTATCCCACCAATTTCCCAATCATACATATCTTTGGGCACGAAGGGGAAAGTTAGCTTGGCCAATCCATCTATCCTGCAAATATTTGAACTGTGCAAGGAAACCCATGCAGACACGGGGAGAATGTGCAAACTCCACACAGACAGTCACCCAAGGCTGGAATTAAACCCAGGTCCCTGGCGCTGTGAGGCAGCAGTGCTAACCACTGTGCCATTGTGCCACTTATTGGCAGTGGGTGGGACTTCTGTTTGCCCTAGAAGGGAAGTTCCAGCTAGGAAAGCTGTTGGCCAATCAGATTGACCAATGGCTCTTCAACCTGGCTAGGCATGGCTCTGTAAGGGTAAAG
Organism: Carcharhinus amblyrhynchos; assembly: GCF_965287045.1. Classification (NCBI taxonomy): domain Eukaryota; kingdom Metazoa; phylum Chordata; class Chondrichthyes; order Carcharhiniformes; family Carcharhinidae; genus Carcharhinus; species Carcharhinus amblyrhynchos. Next base: position 78,117,848 of record NC_137331.1, on the reverse strand, counting down.
CACAGTACTGCAACAGTCTGCCTGGAATTAAGTCTCAGTAGCATAAAGGGGAGGGAGCCAGGGTGGAATCTCATCCATTCCATTTGATGCAAACTCCTGCAACACTTCAGAACCCACCTTATGGAGGCATAAAATTCTGGCCGTAGGAACTGAGTTTTCTCATCTGCTGTTAAACCCATTTGCGTGAAAATATATTCCGAAAACTCTTGGCTCAGCTAATTGCTTAATTAGTCACAGACCCAGTTGATGACAGAGATTAGAGCACATGGGATCTGAAGAACCATGAAGTCAGACATAGCCCTAGGTCAGGACCTGACATTAAATATATGGCTTGATGAAAGTGCTGGGCTTATGTCTGCCCACGTCCAGTCCTGACATGTTAAAGTTTGACATGCCGAAAGCATTGCCTTAGTTTAAATAAGATCGATAGGTGTGTGCATCGCTCAGAGCACATCTCAAGAATCATGATGTACCCACTATCCTATTTGTTTCTCTGCAACTTACACGCTGGTCAATTCCCATGAGGGAAGGGACACTATAAGGAAGAATATGGACCCCACAATACCATTCTAATACTTCTGGCATTTTACCCATTAGGATTTATTTTCCTGCTTCTAATTGTTGCTAACTGATTTTTTTGGAGATCTTCATCGCTGCCAATTTCAGTATTGGGTAAGAAAAATATTGTTATGAAGAAACAGAAAATGTTTCTGGCCACACTCAGCAAATGAAGACTGGCTGAATGTTTCCAACATTTTCTGCATTGGTTTCAGGTTTCCAGTACCGGCAGTCCCTGCTATTTTAAGATTTTGTTGTTGCCAATTTCATGAAATTTTGTGTTTCATTAGCAGGAGCATTAGAAAAGTGATAGTCCCATGACAATATTTCCCCTGGAGTCCCTGATCACTTAGCATGACTTCATCTGGGAGTTTGGTGGAATGCTCAGATAAACAGATTCAAAGGTGCAAATGCCATTTCTCTGGGATTCTGCTGGCCTCCTGCCAAAGTTATGATGGGAAATTGGGAGAAAGAATAAAAAGCTCACTTGTTAAGAGGTGTTTTGATGCCGTACAGTAAAGAGAAATGTTTCATTGAGAAGTGGTTGGGAAATCAGAGAACACAGATTGTAAGGTATTGTAATGAAAAGCATGTTTAACTGACCAGGCCACAGAGTTTCAAGTGAATTTTGTCATAAAGAAATGCCTGATCAACAGTTGAAAGAATAATGAAAGCAGATTCAATAGTAACTTTCAAGATGGAAAGTGATATACTTAAAAAGAAAAAAATGTCAGGGTTAGAGAGAAAGAGCAGGGGGTGGAACTAATTTGATACTCTTTCAGACATGTGACAAAGACACGATGGACAAATCCCAGAAGGAAAAAACAGTAAGGACAGGGAAATAAATAATTTATAGGGAGACAATGGCTGAGTGTTATTATTGCTAGACTATTAATCCAGAAACTCAGCTAATTCTCTGGGGACCCAGGTTCGAATTCCACTGTGGCGGATGGTAGAATTTGAATTCAATAAAAAATATCTGATGACTGTAAAACCATTGTCGATTATTGGAAAAACCCATCTGGTTCATTAATATCCTTTAAGGGAGGAAATATGCTGTCCTTACCTGCTCTAGGTTCCATGTGACTCCAGAACAACAGCAGTGTGGTTGACTCTCAAATGCCCTAGTTAACTAAGAAGTAGCGCCATGAATGAATAAAAACAAAAGAATACTGGTCCAAACTGTTTTTTACTATTGGGTGTTCTCCTATGTTGTATGGTTGATGTTTTAACTAGCATGAGGTACTGAAAAAAATTCAGCTTTGACTCAGGATAAAATATCAAAAGCCTGTTTAACTGGCTGGGCATAGAGTTTCTAGTGAACTTTGTCACAGAGAAGCTGCTGTTCACCAGCGTTGTGTGGGCAGAAGAAGCTTGGTAATACATGAGAGAGCATGTGATGCTGGGGTCACTGTGTAGAAGGATCTCTGGAAAATGTTTCACAACATGGAGAATGCATTAAGCTGTGTGAAGAACAATAATTATTTTCAATGGATCAATTGTGGAAGGGAAGTTAAGTACTATTGGCAATAAATCAACGTAACAAAATTGAATTGTTTTGTTTTAATATGGAGATGAGGAACACTTTGGCTAAACCTGACAGAGTGGAAATGCAGAGACCATAGCAAGTTGAATGATGAGCATTCTGAGTGCCTGAAATTAGTCACAAACAACAAAGCTGTAGGAATTGATAATGATTTGATTTGATTTATTATTGTTACATGTATTGGGATACAGTGAAAAGTATTATTTCTTGTGCAGTGTACACACAAAACATGCTGTTCATAGTGTACATAGCGGAGAAGGAAAGGAGAGGGTGCAGAGAAGATCAGCTTAATATGTAGTAGAACCATTCAAAAATCTGATGGCAGCAGGGATGAAATTGTTCTTGAGTTGGTTAGTATGTGATCTCAGACTTTTGAATCTTTTTCCCGGTGGAAGAGCGTGGGATTGTTGATTGTGCTGGCTGCTTTCTGAGGCAGTGGAATGTTTAGATGAGTCAATGGGTGAGATACTAGTTTGCGTGATGGACTAGGCTATGTTCACAACCTTTTGTACTTACTTGCAGTCTTGATCAGAGCAGGAGCCATACCAAGATGTGATATATCCAGAAAAGATGCTTTCAATGGTACATCTGTAAAAATTAGAACATAGAACATTACAACTCAGTACAGGCCCTTCGGCCCTCGATGTTGCTCTAACCTGTGAAACCAATCTAAAGCCCATCTAACCTACACTATTCCAATATTATCCATAGGTTTATCCAATGACCATTTAAATGCCCTTAATGTTGGTGAATCCACTATTGTTGCAGGCAGGCCATTCCACCACCTTACTACTCTCTGAGTAAAGAACCTACCTCTGGCATCTATCCGATTTATCACCACTCAATGTAAAGCTATGCCCCCTCATGCTAGCCATCTGCATCCGAGGAAAAAGGTTCACATTGTCCACCCTATCTAATCCTCTGACCATCTTATATTAAGTCGCCTCTTGACCTTCTTCTCTCTAACGAAAACAGTCTCAAGTCCCTCAGCTTTTCCTCACAAGACCTTCCCACCATACCAGGCAACATTCTGGTAAATCTCCTCTGCACCTTTTCCAATGCTTCCACATCCTTCTTATAATGCAGCGACCAGAACTGTACGCAATACTCCAAGTGTGGCTGCACCAGAGTTTTGTACAGCTGCAACATGACCTCATGGCTCCTAAACTCAATCCCTCTACCAATAAAAGCTAACACACCGTACGCCTTCTTAATAACCCTATCAACCTGGGTGCCAACTTTCAGGGATCTATGCACATGGACACCGAGATCTCTCTGTTCAACCACACTACCAAGTAACTTACCATTAGCCCAGTACTCTGTATTCCTGTTGCTCCTTCCAAAGTGAATCACTTCACACTTCACCCTTTTCTGCATTAAACTCCATTTGCCACCTCTCAGCCTAGCTCTGCAGCTTATCTATGTCCCTCTGTAATTTGCAACATTCCTCCGCACTGTTCACAACTCCACCAACTTTAGTGTCATCCGCAAATTTACTAACCTGTCCTTCCTCATCCTCATGCAGGTCATTTATAAAAATGACAAACAGCAGTGTCCCCAAAACAGATCCTTGCGGTACACCACTAATAACCGAACTCCAGGATAAACATTTCCCATCAACCACCACCCTCTGTCTTCTTGCAGCTAGCCAATTTCTAATCCAAACTGCTAAATCACCCTCAATCCCATGACTCCGTATCTTCTGCAATGGCTTATCTTGGGGAACCTTATCAAACGCTTTACTGAAATCCATGTGCACCACATCAACTGCTTTACCCTCATCCACCTCTTTGGTCACCTTCTCAAAGAATTTAATAAGGTTTGTGAGGCACGACCTACCATTCACCAAACCAGTGACTTACCCTTCACAAAACCTTCACAAAAACTGGTGAGAGTCATAGCAGACATGCTGAATTTCCCTAGCCTCCTGAGAAAGTAGAAGCATTGGTAGACTTTCTTAACAAGAGCACAGCACAGAGGGACCAGGATAGGTTATTGGTGATCTGGACACCTAGAAGCTTGAAGCTCCCTACCATTTCCACTTCATCACAGTTGGTGTAGACAGAGGCATGTCCTCCACTAGATTTCCTGAAGTCGATGACTATCTCCTTCATTTGGATATGGGTAGTTAACTGTCCTGCATTTTGTCACAGACTAAATGTCACAGCCTTCTGCTGAGTCTGAATCTCAACCTACTCTGAAGCACCTTAACTTGGATACCTGGGTTAGTTTCCCCTATGTGTTGTCTAGCTCCTGGCCCCTCTGACCTGATCTCTTGTCCTGTACTGAGTGGAAAACAATCCATGTCTGTCACCGCAATGGCAATAGTATGAAATCTTGCCCTTGGCTCAGGTGACTGAATTAACTCTGAGTGTTTCCATTTATTTCCTCCTTGTCTCACAAAATTCTACTGGTCAACTGTTGGCACAATTGGCTGTCTCTAATGAACATTTATTTTCCCCACTAATTTTTGTGAACAGAGTTTTGGGTGGAAGGATAATGCCATGTGACTATACAAACTAACAGAGCCAGACCTGCTTCCAGTCTGCATCCACATCTGCTTTAAAATTCATGTTCAAGGAGAAGTATATCCCTCTGTTTTTACAGTAAGTGGTGATTCATGGCTTTCTCATATTACACTTCCTGCAACCAAGCTTATTAGCAGATCACATTTTTTTTTAATTATTGATACTATTTTCCTGACTTTTTTAACATGTTAAAATTGTTGAGTCTCTTTTATTTGCAATTTATGAAAAAATAACATTCATGTTCAAACGACCACATCACTTGCTCAAGGATAGCCACCTGACCCAGAACTGCCTTGACATGAAGAAATTTGGACTCTTGCAGGATGTGGATTTGGTTCCTTTGACAGCACTTATTGGAAGCTGGATATTTTCTGTCCCAGAGAAAGAGTATGGGGCAGAAGAATATACACTAGTGAAATAGGAGTGTAACCCTGCTGCAGTAAGTAATTTTGAGAGTTAAGTTTCTGGGTGAAAGCCATTTCTGCACTAATGTTATTCATATTTTCCTCATGCCAAAAAGATCAGACTTGGGTGGGAGAGGCCAATTACCCCATTCTAATTCTGTCCAGACTTTCTATAAAATTGACATTGGAGTCATTTATGAAGATATAAGTGAGCAAGAGTCGCAGTTATGAACCGGCCTATTTGATGGAAGTATTCCTTGTAGAAGTGTCAGCCATCTAGTAGGATGAGAGAAGATCTAATTGAAACTTACAGAATACTGAGAGGCTTGGATAGAGTGGACATGGGGAGGATGTTTGCCCTCGTCGGTCAGACTAGAACTCAAGGGCACAACCTCAGGGTGAAGGGATGTACTTTAAAACTGAGATGAGGAGGAATTTCTTCAGCCAGAGGGTGGCGAGCTCATTGCCACAAAGGGCTAAGAAGGCCAGGTCATTGAGTGTCTTTAAGACAGAGATAGATAAGTTCTTGGTCAATAAGGGGGTTGAGGGTTAGGGGGAGAAGGCAGGAGAATGGGAATGAGAATCATATCAGCCATAATTGAATGGCGGTGCAGACTCAATGGGTCGAATTCTAATCCTATATCTTATGGTCTTAGTCTTAGTATCATATAATTATAAAGTGGTTACAACTCAAAAGGGGGCCGTTTGGCCCTTTGAAGCCATGCTGGTTCACTGCAAAAACACTTGGCCCACTCCTCAGTCCTTTCTGCAAATATTTTGCAAGCCCTGCAGATGTTTCTCTCTTCTAATTCTTATGCATTTCCATTTTGAAAGCCATGATTAAATCTGCTACATTTCCTTCCAATTCGTGCTTTTTTTTCAGGACTTCATCTACAACCTCGCTCCCTGAATGAACTGGAAGCGATGCCTTTGTCTTAGCCTGGTTGTTGTTGCGCACCTGGGTGCTGGGTGATGGAGTGCAAAATGTAGGAGGAGTCAGTACATGGATAAGGATTTATTGGAATGTTTCTAAAAGATAATAAAGGCCATAAAAAAATCTATAAAGAAGCGTGTCTCAAGTCTGCCCTGCGGGTATTTCTTTGTGCTTTGCCTGTGGTCCACTGTGTCCTTCATCATGCGTTGCGGAATCAACATCCTCTTCCACATCCTCATCATTGGAGAAGTCATTGCATAAATAATATCCTCATTTTTCAACAATTGCCCTGCCCCCTCTGCAGTGCCAGTTTTCAGTAGGCCACCATAACACATGAGACCTAGCTGGGGCATGTTAAAAAGCTCTATTGGATCGATGTAGGCACCTGAATCACATATTTGGAAGTTTAATGTCCTGCTCAATAGTTGATGGTGTTGCTCCATGTTAATGTTGTACATCTCCTCTCCATCTGTGTGTGGGTTCCTCACGGGTGTAAGTCGTCATGTCTTTGGTGAATTGCTCTCGTTATCCAGTCTATCCTAGTTGCCCATGGAGGGCAGTTGAGATTCAACCACATTTCTATGGCTCTGGAGTCACATGTAGGCCAGACCAGGTAAGGATGGCAGATTTCCTTCTGTAAAGGACATTAATGAACCAGATGGGTTTTTCCGACAATCAACAATGGTTTCACGGTCATCAGCAGATTCTTAATTCCAGATTTTTTGTATTGAATTCAGATTCCACCATCGGCAGGATTTGAGCCCCAGTCCCCAGAACATTAGCTGAGTTTCTGGATTAATAGTCTAGTGATAATACCAGTAGGCTATCACCTTCCATCATCTCCTATTGCCCCCCATCACTTGCATGGGATTTTATTGCATGCTTGCCTGAAATTCATTCCTGCATTAATTTAGCAGATGCATTAGCATTAGAGAGGAAATTTGGAGGAACTGCACAATCCTTTATATATTGGTGAGAAGATTCTGAAGCCAATATTCTTCCTATTATCTGCCCACTTGTTAACTCCATAGCAACTAACAGATCAGTCCTACTGTTTCTAAAAGGAATATTTTTGTCTTGGGTGGGGATTCTGAAATAAAGTAATGGCTGTTTAATGATTGCAATAATTAACGACCTGAGGCTAGATCTTTCTAGGTATGTGCACAGGAATACTGAATCCTGGATGAGAAACAATGCATATTTCTTGACAAGAATATGTTCAGGTCAGCCCAAATTTCTTACTATTTGCTATGAACTGGCAATCCGATGCCAGGTAAATATTTCCTTCCATTATCATGGATTTAAGAGGAATGAATGTTTTGCTTTCAATCATGCATCAGACTGGAAGTTCAGCACAGTCATTGCGCTATCTGCAAATATTAATACATGTGATCTTCTATTTGTGGGAGAACCCATTCATATTTTATCACCACCAAAATAAATGAGGTGACAGCCCAGCTGCATACTAAATGTAAAAGCCGCATTGTCATACTTTGTTAGGAGTTTCTGATCTCTACAGTGGAAACCATATTTAGGATTTCAGAAACAACTCAGAGGTGGCGTCAGGGAGCACTTCTTCACATAAATGATCATGGAAACTTGAATCACTTTCCCTCAAGCAATTGTTGCAACTCGGTCTACTGAAAATTTCAAAATTGAGACGCAGGATAAGAAAGGAGATGAAAACAAGGCAGTTTGATGGAATAAAGATGCAGAAATGCTGATTATCTATTTGAATGATGAAGTAGGCTCCAGCTGCTTAACACCTTCACCCCCTGAAGGGTGCCAGATCCCTCCTTGCCCCAAATACCTGGGACTTTTACCTGAGTGGGTGGTCCAGTGCCCATTCTTGGTATTTGCGTGTCTGTCTGCAATTGCAGCAACGCCCAGTACCGGGGACTGCTTGTTCCTCATTCCTACCCAGAATGGAAAAAAAACATACAATGGAGAAATGAACATACTGGTTCGCATTGTGTTTTCCCTCTGGGTATGTTGCTACGATTCTTCCATTCTTACTTTAACTTCTGATGCACATCATATTTAATACTCATCCCTTGACTGAACTTACAGAGGAGAAAAGAAGAATAATTAAAAGATCCATTAGCACTTCAACATTATGAGAGGTTTTGATATTGTAAACAGGGAAACATTATTTCTCTGGCTGATGATTCAATAAATAGAGGGCATAATTTTAAGATCATGATCAAAATAATGCAGAAGTTAGTTTTTTTTAAAATAGATGGTCATGGAATGCTCTTGCAGAAACAATGATGGAAGCAGAATCATTAATGACTTTAAAAAGACAACTGGTGAAATATTTGAGAAAGGTAAAGATGAATGAATTTGGGGAAAGGGAAGGGGAGTGGGACAAGCGATGAGCTCTTTCAGGAAATAAGAGCAGGATGTGATCAGTAAGTGGTCTGCTTCTGTGCAGTAAAATTCTATAAGCTGGAACTTATGGCCCCGCCTAGTGAGCGTGATTTTGGTGGGTGGAGCATTTGGAATATGTCAGGTGACTATCCCATGGCCTTTCCACTCACCCCCAACATGGTCCCCAAAATCCGGGATGGAGGGGGGGAGTTCACCATTTGGCCCATCCTTGGGCCTACTGAGGACCATAAGTGGGTAATTATTACCCTTTAAAGGCCCTCAATTTGCCCCCGCTGCCATAATGCACAATGAGCAGCGATAGACTGGGAAGAGTGGCCAACTTTGGTTAAAAGGCAGGGGGTTTACATGATCTGGAGGATGGGGTAGCACCATGTCCTACAGGGGCACCCCTCTCATAAGATGTTATTCCCTTTATTCCTCCCCACCAGGCCACCAAAATCCCAAACCACCACCTCCCTCATCACCAACCACCCCCACCACCCCCCCCCCCATCCCTCCACGCAGGGTGCCAGATCCCAAAATACCTGGGGCTTTCACCTGGGTCAGTGGTCCTGTGTCCATCCTTGTGATTTGTCTGTCTGTTTGCAGTTGCAGCAATGCCCAATTTAGAGCTCTGGCGTTCCTGGGACTGATTGTGCTACTGACCAATCAGAATGGGCAGCAGCTCTTGACGGCAGAACTTTCTCCCATTGAAGGGGGAGAAGTCGGACCCTTACCTCATTCAGCACCACCCCCACCCCCACACCCACCCTCCCCACCGAGCCTGTTACTGCGGCCTTTATTAAAATCAGTCAGTTTGGAACTGAGTTTTCTTCCTGCATGAACAATATGCATCATGCCCCCACTCCCCACCACCACCCCAAATCCCTACGAAATCCAGCCCAATGATTCTCTATAATCTGGATACACTGACACCACTGGGACTGCAGCAATTCAAGGAGGCAGTTCACCATCCCTCTCAAGGCCAATTTAGGATGGGCAGTGAATGCAGGCCTAGCCAACAATGCCCAAATCCCGTGAATTAATAAAAATAATTGATTTCTCTTTAAAGATTAATAAGGCATTTCCAGGATTTTAAGTTAGAGTCAGATTTTTTTCGTTCCAAAAAAAGTTTATTTATTAGTGTCACAAGTAGGCTTACATTAACACTGCAATGAAGTTACTATGAAAATCCCCTAGTCGCCACACTCCGGCACCTGTTCTGGTACGTTATAGGAGAATTTAGCATGGCCAACTCACCTAACCAGCATGTCTTGTGGACTGTGGGAGGAAACCAGAGCACCCAGAGGAAACCCATGCAGACACAAGGAGCATGTGCAAACTCTGCACAGACAGTGATCCCAGCCGGGAATCGAACCCAGTTCCCTGGCACTGTGAGGCAACAGTGTCAGCCACTGTGCCACTGAACCACCCCATTTACATGGTGAGATGAGAAATCTGAGTTCATTTATTTACAGAAAGATAATTTAATTCGTTTGTTAAAGAGAAGATAGAAATTGTTTTTATTTTTTCATTCCATTATTTATCACGCAATTTGAACTGGTAAAATCGAGTGGGATATTAATGACAGATTATGTCATTTCAATTCTCCTCTCTGATTACTTTAAAATACTGTATGGGTGAATTTCTGCTCTGACAAGTGACTCTTCAAGTGAACATGGCAAGTGCTTGGAGTCATCTCATGGTGAGTTCCTGATGAGAGATCCCTGAAGAAGACAAGGCAGCTCCTCACTGAGAGAGGAGTAACATCAGATGGGCAAGTCTCTGCGGATCATTCATTTACAAGCCTATTAGCAGAGTGTTACTGAGCGACATTAGGAGATAACAAATAATCCATATCTTTCCGCTCTTTCACCCATGATGATAGCACAGAAGGTCAAAGGAGAAATAATGGACTAGATTTTACTAGTCCTCCAGGATGATCTGGGAACAGGAGGCCACTAAAACGATGAAGGAAGACAGGGAATGACTGTTGCACCTCCCACTGCCATGACATTGTACCAGAAGTGACGAGGGTGGAGTACAGCCCATCATTCAGAAGCCAATTGAACCATTTACATGGCCAATTATTAAGGCATCTTACTGCCACTGCTAGCATCTTATTAATTGTGGATGGGTTCTTCACCCTGTGGGGAGACAACCCAGTGAACCCTGGTTGCTTTCCTGTTAGCGCCGTGGGGGAAGACCTCCTTCTCAAACAATCTGTTGCGCATGGAATTGTTTCATCAGCATCATGGTTTCACACATTGCAACTAACCTGCTGCCCTTACCAACTGCCCTTCTTTGGTTGGCACTGCCTGGCTTGCCCTGCCAGTTCCAGACCCCACTTACTTGCTTGGGACAGTGGTGTGCTTCCAGCAATCCATTCCATGGTGTCCTTATTTTTCATGCACACTCCCCTGTGCCCTTTAGTGTGTCTGAGTATGCAGACCCTCCAATTGGCCAGCAGCTTCTGAAGGCTGGTGTTTGCCCTTTAAAGGGCCAGCAGCCTTGACAGCAACTAATGAATTTTCTGATGCCCAAGAAGTGTAGCCATGGTCCCACAAATAGTCAAGGAGGACCCATTGCCAAGACCCCTGCTATGACAATAAAATTCAGTCCTATGTTTTATACAATTTTTTACAAGAAGTAATGAAACATGAAACCATAACCCCAAAAACAATTTGCATCAATATTTGAGGGTCACGTTTCATGGAGACCCTCAAGATCCATCCTCAGAAATGAATGGAGGCAGCTAGGTTCAATTCCGGTCTTGGCTGGCTGTCTGCATGGAGTTGGCATGTTTACCCCATATCTGTGTGGGTTTCCTCTGGGTGTTCCAGTTTCCTCCCACAGTCCAAAGATGTGCAGGTTAAGTGGATTAGCCATGCTAAAATTGCCCCTTCATGTCCAAAGATATGTAGATTAGGTGGCTAGTGATGATAAGTGCATGGGCTTATGGGGATAGAGTGGAGTGGGGTGGGGTGGGGGTGGGGGGTGGGGTCAGAGTGTTGGTGAGCCTGGATAAAGATACTCTTTCAGAGTATTGGTGGCTCCTTCTGCAGTGTAAGGATTCTGTGGTTCTGCGGTTCAAAGTTCAAATCTCAGAGTCTGACCCTGACAGCAGTTCCACAAGAAATCTAATGGCCTAATTAATATGAATGGTCATCATCAGTGAAAACAACCTTAAATGTCATCTCCTACCAACTACAATAGCCATCCCACATACTGCTCAATTTCAACTCCCATCACAAATCCCTGGTACTTGGAACTCAGGCCTAACATCCAGAACCCCCATTTCACCCTCACTAATTCTGCCAGCCTCACGCTCACCTTGCTGCTCCACATAAGTCCAGCTAGCTAGCTGTGACAGACACATCAGCAAAACACTGCTACATCATCAGTTGCAGGACAAGTTGGCACACAATAGAAGGTAGCAGAGTGGACCAGGAGTGGACAAGGATACCTGCATCCCCTGAGCCCTTCAGAATATATGGTTATCAACATTGTGCAGCTGGTTGCAATAGGATTTGCAGCATCCATCATCATTGAGAATATTGAGGATGATGGCATCTTTACCATATTTCCAATCTCCATTCCCAGCATCTCAACATCCTGCTATTTAGCACAATGAACAAACTGTTGATGTGATTGTAACCATGGACTTCTTGATTTCCATCCCAAAACCTTTCATCAGACTCGAATCAATACCTTGATGGCTTGCCTGGATGCACTCCAAGATCTTTTTGCTTATCTCCTTAGGGATGATGACTCTAGTTCCTTTCTACAAGATGCCATCATGGGCAATCACTTCATTCTTGCATGCCCAATACTCTATTATAGAAAGAGGAATCTCCTTGATGGTTTTAGGCTTTTTTTCCATCACTACTTCCTGCAGCGTCTGGAGAGCTGCATCTTGTTGTGTAGTTTTGTTAACCTGAGCAAGACCCTTGCCTGTCAGATCTGAATCCAATTTTACATTGCACCTGTTTTCGGGTACAAAAACTTGGTAAAGTTGGGCGTGAGGTGAGTAGCGCAATCCGTGCCCGCCTCCACACTGGTTCCCCCTTTAACAAGGCCTGAAAATGGCCATGATTTGCATGTATTTAAACTGACTTAATAGGCTGCACGCCCAACTTTACTGGCACTTTCCACCGTACCACCGCGTTCGCCCATCCATAATTGGTACAAAAGTCTGATTCAGTTGCTCCAGTTAGTGAGGAGGCAGGTGACTAGTGATTGATGGCTCTCTGCTTGAGATTGGTGGGGGGGGGGGGGGGGGGGGGGGAGGCAGGGTCTGCTGCCACTCTACCAGAGATCAGTGAGAGGGAAGGGGGGTCCACTGCCACTCAGGCTGTGATCAGTGAGGGGGAAGGGGGGGGTCTGCTACTGCTCTGCTAGAGATCAGTAGGGGGGTGGGGAATGGGGGGGGAGGGGACAGTGAACAGTCTGGGTGGCAGGTGATGGGGGGGGGATAAGGAGGTCAGTAATGTTGGGAGGTGGGGCAATGTCTGTGGGGGCCAGTGGGAAGTATTATCTGGCCCGAGAGGGATGTGGCAGGGGAGCCGCATTCTATCATTTCTTTTTCTGCGCACGCGCAGTTGAAGGTGGCGATCAGAGCTGCAGGGTTTCAGGTGCATTAAGCCCCACCCACAGGCTTCTACAGTGTGATTCAGAATCACTGATTGTTTTTCAGGCAGAATGCGCATGGGTGCACTGGAGAACAGGTCTAAAAGTCAGATCTGAAACACTCCTAGTTTTAAGTCCGCCCAGAATTAGAATCAAAATGGTAAAATAGGGCCCAGAGTCTCTGCTTGGTTGATGACTTTTAGAGCATGTTGTGCTGTTAATTCTTGTTACATCTGGAAGATTTCACACTCTGTACTCATTTTATTGACTTCCTTCAAAGATACTATCGCTCTCAATAGCATTTCGGTGATACACAACTGCTTCCCTCACTGGTACTTCACTTCCAAATGATATCTTGTAAACAGATTAGCAGCCATTGCAGAAGTTTGGAGCAGATAAAAAGAGTTTGAGAAAGATGTTTTGAATTGGCTTGTAGTCAAACTCTAACATCCAGATCCTCTTTTGTCTCTCCCAAACAAGCATGAATTAAAATGCTCACAAAGACAATAGCCAGATGCTCATTCTCAAAATGAGTGTTCCATTCTTCAGTTTGTATTAACACATTGGATGTGTTCTTGTTGTATGAGAGTTGTTCCAAATCCTGTTTGCCTGCCATCACACTGCAGGGTGACTTCACCATTGATATCATAATATATCAGCATTCGCATTGTCATTACTAGTTGTTTGACGTAAGTGAAAACTTCTTGTTTTTCTGTGTCCCAATACTACTGAACATCTTTTGAGCAGTTGTCCACACTCTGATGACAAATAATTCACAAATCCTATAAATTATTGAACTGCCTTCACATCTGTTGTTCGCTATATCTGTGGTACAGCTCAACCCTTATCAGGAACAGGTTGAAGTCCTTTGGTTGCACACATGATTAATGTACCTGGCCTCAGCCATCTTCAGTTGCAGATTTTTCTTGTTCACTCTCTCTCTCACACAGTCTCACTAGATTCTGATCATGGTTGGCGATGGCTTCTTTCATCCATAGACTAGCAGATCATCCATAATCAATTCCGCTCCTGCAAGGTAATTGACTATCTCAGACTGTTTGTGCTGACACTCTTCCGAAGCAGTGGAAATGCGAAATGGTGTAAGCAACCATCTGTATCTGCCAAAAGGCATCCAGAATGTTGTCAGAAATCTGCTGTTTTCATCCAGTTTCACTTATCAGTGCGTATCCTTCACATCTAGAACTGTAAAGACCTTTGCTTTGGCAAGTTGTGACAAAATTCCATCAGTGGTTGACAAGAGGTAGTGAGATCTCTTCAAAGGCCTGTACAGGCCCTTTGGATCGATGCACATTCTCAGCTTTCCGGTTTGTTTTACTGCTACCATACCGTTAATCCAGTCTGTAGGAATTGTCACTTTCTTGATTACTCCCATCTTTTCAAGTTTCCCTGTCTTGTCTTTCAGGCTGGGCTTGAGGATAGCTGCAGCTCTCCTCTGAAGTTGCTCTCATCCACTTCATATGGTATTCAACAGGAAAACATCCAAAAGCTGTGTGAAAACATCTTTGTAACTGTTTATCAGTCAATGGCTTCATGCCATGTGAAATACTGCAATCCTGTTCTGGTACAGCCCATTTTCAGCAACTTCACACAAGTCTGCAAAGCTCATGATGTTACAAGCAGTACCAGGGTCTATCTGACACTTCACATTAACTTCATGCTCTCCTTGAGACTTGATGGTGCCAATCTCTCCTAGAGTGTAGAATGATTCATCAGAATTATCATCCAACATCTCTCCAGAATCCATCTTTATAAGCTAGTTTTTCTTCTTTCCAGCAAAACATTTGCATGCAAAGTGATTTAGCTTTTTACAGTTAAAGTGCTGCTTTCCCTATGCTGAACATGCTTCCTTTCCTTTAGTGTGGTTTCCTCTGCAATATTTGCATCCAGTAATGTTCTTGATCTTTCTACTGGCACTTCTGTAAATAGTTCTTCTTTGTCACAGTTGCCCTGTGCTTGGAAGACCTGAATTGCTTCCCTGCATAGTCTAAAGCTTTCTCAGTTCTCCCATCAAGACTCTTCAGCTGATGGTTAACCATGCCAGAGCTTCTGCATATGTCAATACTTTTGTTGAGAGTAAGTCTCTCTTCTCTCAGCAGGTGTGATCTCATGACAGGATCTCCTGTTCCTAAAACAACCCTATCTCTGATTAGATTATCCTTCAGTTATCTAAACTTACATGATATAGACATCTCAGCACAGTCATATTTGACCAATACGGCCCCTTTTCCTGAGCCCTGTATCGAATACATAAGTGTTCATAAGTAACATGAGTGAAGGACTGGAAGTAGGTTTTCAAACTCTCCAAAATTTCACAGAATTGGCTTCTCTGGACCTCAGGTATACAACAGCTTGTTAATTTTTTTCCCCCATGACTGATAGCAGAGTTCATCCTTATTTGTCCAGGTCTCTTGTTTGATTCTATGGAAATGTCAGAGTTCTGCCACTGAGATTAGAAGAATTTCCAATTCACTCTATGGTTGGAACTGTACCACCTTGCTCATCATGTAATTGGCATGAGCGAGGGTGTGACACCAGAAATATCCATTGACCTTGGGCGGGAATTTCCAGTCTCGCCCAAGTGAGGCTGTAAAATCCTGCCCACTAATCTGCCTTCATCTCCATAGGACCCAGCACTGTAATATTCAAAGTTATAATGACTCACCCAACAGTCATTATCCTGTAGAAAGATGCAGACTGAAATTTAAATATTTGTTGCTGTTCTTTAGAGCAGCTGGTTCTTTTGCTGCTATCAAAACCCATTCAATTGCAGGACATGGTGTTCAAAATGGTGAACAAAATGGCTTCTGTCTCAATCCTTTACTCGTAAAGGAATAACACCACAAGTCTCATGGCTATGGCAAGCCACAGATCATAACAGGCAAGATGGTAAATGGGGTTTACATCCAAAGATTTTTTTTGTGTTTCAACATTTATTATTTATTATCCATTTAACATAATTTCAGCACATGTAAGAATCTGGTTGTGCTCACACCTTCACATTGAATATGTCCTCTCTCATGTTGCGTGGCACTATCACCATGCTAAATGAAGCAGATCCTGAACAGATCCAGCAACTCAAAACTGAGTATCCATGAGGTGCTGTGGACCATTAGCTGCAGCAGAATTGTACACAGCCACAATCTAACTATGTGGCTTGGTAGATAGACAGTATTACGGTTGATAAAGAGGATGTGCTGGAAATTCTTGAGGGACTGAAAATAGATAAGTCCCCTGGTCTGGATGGGATCTACCCTAGGATTCTCTGGGAGGCTAGAGAGGTGATTGCAGAGCCTCTGGCTCAGATCTTCAGGTCGTCATTGGTCTCTGGTGTAGTCCCGGAGGATTGGAGGATAGCGAATGTTGTCCCATTGTTTAAGAAGGGGAACAGAGACTTTGCCGGGAATTATAGACCGGTGAGTCTTACTTCTGTTGTGGGCAAGGTTTTAGAAAAAATTATTAGGGATAGGATTTATAGTTATTTGGAGTGTAATGAATTGATTAGAAATAGTCAGCATGGTTTTGTAGCGGGTAGGTCGTGCCTTACTAACCTTATTGAGTTTTTTGAGAAGGTGACCAAAGA
The DNA here is from genome assembly GCF_965287045.1 of Carcharhinus amblyrhynchos. NCBI lineage: Eukaryota > Metazoa > Chordata > Chondrichthyes > Carcharhiniformes > Carcharhinidae > Carcharhinus > Carcharhinus amblyrhynchos. The sequence goes on along the minus strand of NC_137331.1, from coordinate 78,101,278 downwards.
GGTGGATGGGGGCAAGGCAGTTGACGTGGTATACATGGATTTTAGTAAGGCGTTCGATAAGGTTCACCATGGTAGGCTTCTGCAGAGAATGCAGATGTATGGGATTGTGGGTAATCTAGGAAGTTGGATCAGGAATTGGCTATCAGATAGGAGACAGAGGGTGGTGGTGGATGGTAAATATTCATCATGGAGTGCAGTTACGAGTGGTGTGCCTCAGGGATCTGTTTTGGGGCCACTGTTGTTTGTAATTTTTATTAATGATCTGGATGAGGGTATAGTTGGGTGGATTAGTAAATTTGTTGATGACACCAAAGTTGGAGGTGTGGTAGATTGTGAGGAAGGGTGTCATAGTCTGCAGGGAGACTTAGATAGGTTGCAGAGCTGGGCCGAGAGGTGGCGGATGGAATTTAATGCGGAGAAGTGTGAGGTAATTCACTTTGGTAGGAGCAACAGATGTGTCGAGTATAGGGCTAACGGGAGGACTTTGAATAGTGTGGATGAACAGAGGGATCTAGGTGTGTGTGTACATAGATCCCTGAAAGTTGGGAATCAAGTAGATAAGGTTGTCAAGAAGGCGTACGGTGTCTTGGCGTTTATTGGTAGGGGGATTGAATTTAGGAGTCGCAGTGTAATGTTGCAACTGTACACTACTCTAGTGCGGCCGCACTTGGAGTACTGTGTGCAGTTCTGGTCCCCGCATTACAAGAAGGATGTGGAGGCGTTGGAGAGGGTGCAGAGGAGGTTTACTAGGATGTTGCCTGGTATGGTGGGGAGGTCCTATGAGGAGAGACTGAGGGATCTAGGGTTGTTTTCGTTGGAAAGAAGGCGGCTAAGAGGGGATCTTATTGAAACATATAAGATGATTAGAGGTTTAGATAGGGTGGATAGTGATAGCCTTTTTCCTCGGATGGAGAAAGCTAGCACGAGGGGGCATGGCTTTAAATTAAAGGGGGGTAGCTACAGGACGGATGTCAGGGGTAGGTTCTTTACCCAGCGGGTGGTGAGGGATTGGAATGCCCTGCCTGCTGCAGTTGTAAATGCATCTAGTTTGGGGGCGTTTAAGAGATCTCTGGATAGGTTTATGGACGAAAAGGGATTGGTATAGGCTAGTGGGTCATTGTTTTTGTAACTGGTCGGCGCAACATCGTGGGCCGAAGGGCCTGTTCTGCGCTGTAATGTTCTATGTTCTATGTTCTATGTTCTATCCCCCATTCTACCATTACCATCAAACTGGAGCTCAACTCTGATTCAATGGACAGTTCAGGAGACCTGCCAAGAGCAGCAACAGGCACATCTAAAAATGAGAACAAATTCAACCGAGCCAATTACCACCCATTGGTCTACTCTTGATCATCAGCAAGGTGATAGAATGTGTCATGAGAGTGCCATCAAGTGGCATTTACTCATAATAACCTGTTAACTGGTGCTCTGTTGGAGTTCCACCAAGGCCTTTCAGCTTATGAACTTCTTGCGGCCTTGGTCTAAACATGGACAAAAGTGCTGAACACATGAGTTGAGATGGAAGTCTGTGCCCTTGACATCAAAGCAGCATTTGAGTTAATCTGGCATCAAGGGAAAATTAAGTAAATCAGTATTAGTGGCACAGTAGTGAGCACTGCTGCCTCACAGCATTAGATGGATCACTGTCTGTATGGAGTCTCCTTGTGTTTCCTTGGGTTTCCTCCGCACGCTCCTGATTCCTCCCACAGTCCAAAGATATACAGATTAGATGGATTGGCCATGGTAAATTGCACCTTTATGTCAAAAGACGTGCAGGTTAGGTAGATTAAATGCGTGGGGCTACGGGGATAGGGCGGATGGTGCAATGCTCTGTCAGAGAGTCAGTGCAGACATAATGGGCTGAATGGCCTCCTGCTGCACTGCAGTGATTCTATGATACGATGGTTCTATGGAATCAAAGAAAAACTATGGAGTCATACCTAGCAAAAAGGAAGATAGCTGTGGTTGTTGGAGGCTAACCATTTTCAGCAGCTTCATCAATGACTCTCTTTCCAAAGTAAGGTCAGAAATGAAGATGTTCGCTGTTGATTGAACAATATTCATTAGCATTCACAACCTCTCAGATACTGAAGCAGTCTGTATCCATATGCAACAACAGCTGGACAATATCCAGGCTTGGGTTGATAAATGACAAGTAATACATACTCTACACCAGTTGTAGGTAGTGACCATCTCCAATTAGAGAGAATCTAACCATCGTCCCTTGACATTCTATTCCCATCACTGACTACCCCACCACAATCATCCTGGGGCTTATCACTGACCAGAAACTGGAACTGGACCAGTCAGGTAAACACTGTGGCTACAAGAATAAATCAGAGACTGAGAAAATTTGGAAGAGTAACTCACCTTCGGATTTCCCAAAACCTGTCCACCATCTGAAAGGTGAGGTTTACAGCATGGAAGCAGGCTCTTTGGCCCAACTTGTCCATACCATCTAATTTTTACCACTAAGCTAACCCTAATTGCTGCACTTGGCCAATAGCCCTCTGTACCCATCTTACCCATGTAACTGTCTAAATGCTTTTGAAAAGACAAAATTGTACCCACATCTACTACTACCTCTGGCAGCTAGACACTCACCACCCTCTGAGTGAAAAAATTACCCCTCTGGATCCTTTTATATCGCTCCTTTCTCACCTTAATCTTTACTTTAAATTCCCCTACCTTTGGGAAAAGTTGTTGACTTTATCTGTGCCCCTCATTATTTTATAGACTTCGATAAAATCACCCGTAACCCTCCTGTGCTCCAGGGAAAATAGTCCCTGGAGCCAATCCAGCCTCTCATTATACTCAAACCATCAAGTCTTGGGTAACATCCTAGTCATTTTTTTCTTCACTCTCACTAGTTTAGTCAGAAGTGTGAAGGAATACTTTCTACTGGCCTGGATGATTGCAGCTGCATTAACACTCACAAAGCTTGACACCATCCAGGGAACGCAGCCTGCTTGATTGGCAACCCATCCACCACTTTAAGCATTCACTCCCTCCGCCCCTTACACACAGCAGCAGCAGTGTGTACCAGCAGCAACTCACCAACTCTCTTTAGGCAGCACCTTCCAAGCTCAACCACCTAGAGGGACAAGAGCAGCTTATGTTTGAGAACAGCACCACCTGCAGGTTCCCCTCCAAGCCACTCACCATCCTGACTTGGAACAACACCGGAAGAAGTCTCGCAACACCAGATTAAAATCCAACAAGTTTATTTGGTAGCAAATGCCACTAGCTTTTGGAGTGCTGCTCCTTCGTCAGGTAAGTGGGAGTTCTGTTCACAAACAGGGCATATAAAGACACAAACTCAATTTACAAAATAATGGTTAGAATGTTTCTTCTAAGAGGATCCCTAACTGCAAGATCATTAATTATTCCCGTCTCATTACATCCTTCTTGCATCTATCCTGTCTAGTTGTGTTAGAATTTTGTAAGTCTCTATGAGATCCCCCTCATTCATCTGAACTCCAGCAAAAACAATCTTAACCTAGTCAATCTTTCCTCATGCATCAGTCCCACCATCCCCAAAGCCAGCCTGGTAGACCTTTGCTGCACTCCCTTGACAGCAAAAGCATCTTTCCTCAGAAAACTGCTCACAATATTCTAACTCTTCAGGGTTTTGAATCCCCAATTTTCAGGCTCAGAAAAGTTAATTACATTTCTCAGAACATTTATGAACTGGCTAGTGAAGCAGGATTTACTAATTTTTTTCACTTTATGCAATCCAGATCATGTTCCTCCACCCTCTGACTTCACTTATTGGCAAAGTTGTGATTTTCCCATGCCGGCCATCAGTTAAGCTGATAATTACATCATCACAACAGGACCCTACCATATTTGCATGGATGGCACTGGTGCTTGTTCACTGTAACAGGTTTTAAACTGGAATGGATTTGAATTGATTTATTATTGTATTGGGATACAGTGAAAAGTATTGTTTATTGCGTGCTGTTGCAGGCAAAACATACCATTCATAGATCACATAGGGGAGAAGGAAAGGATAGGGCGTAGAACACAGTGTTGCAGTTCTGATATGGTGGGGTGAAAGATCAGCTTAACATGTGATAGGACCATTCAAAAGTCTGATGGCAGCAGGAAAGAAACTATTCTTTGCTTCAGTTGGTACGTGTTTGGTGGATAAGATTAAAATATTCCCATCATATTGATTGTCAGTCATTAAGTTCTACAAATAAGGGCTATGAGCACATAAGGAATAGATACAGGAATTAGCTATTTGGCCGCTTGAGCCTGGTCCACCGTTCAATAGAATCATGGCTGATTTAATTCCACTTTCCTGTCCACCCCCATAACCTGTGACTCCTTTATTGATAAAAATCTGTCAATTAACCCTGAATATATTCAACAATCAAGTTGCTTATTGACTGAGCAAATGTTGTACAGAATGTGAGAAGTCAGTATATGGCTAGATTTTTATTCTAAACAATGCGTCAGTGAGGACTCGATGGGCCAAAGGTCTTCTTCGCACTGTGGTATTCTGTGATTCTGTGAACGTCTGTGCTTTTTCCAAAGGATTTAAGTTGTCTAAGTAATAGTCTTGCTGACTCCCATTTGAGGTCTCATTGAATTGCTGATCACAATAGGACTGTGTACACTATAGCATGATGACAAGTTTCTTTTATCCAAAGTTTGTTGCAGCTAATGGTGCTGTGATAGGCTTCGTATCCAGTTTATATATTTGTGTGGCCTTGTTAATCACAAACACCTGAAAGATTGGACGCAAGGGTTCAGTAGGAAGCTTCGCAGTGACCCTGCATGAGTCATCCTGCGCACATATATATAGATAAGACAGCCGTCATTAATAACAATTTGGCCCCAGTTTGAGAATCAGCAAGGGACTTGGATATAAAAAGAGAATCCAAATCCTTTATATTGCCAAAAAAGCTATCAGTAATCTCAAGGCTTCAAAACCTGGGCAGTGATGCTTTTACTGTGTCTTGTAATCCCATTTTTTAAAATCTCCAAACTGCTATTGCTCAATCTAAATTTGTGCGCTGACAGCTTGAACACTCATCATTTTTGTTCTTCATACATTGATACTACATTCTAGTTTAGGTTGGCGAAGCGACTGCAGAATTGATCTCACTTTAGTTGACTAATGATAGATAAATTTGTATTTTCTTTAAATTGGCCATAATTTGACATGCAAGATAACTGTATTATTTGCAAGGAGGGTTTATCAGAAACAAAAGTCTTTATTCTAACTATCTGAACATGATCCACAACAAAGGGCTTGTATTGATTCTCAGCGGCAGTAAAAGTGAAAAGCTTCTCAAAGCTATAAAATGCTCATTAGATTTACAGGCTAGTTGCCTTGGTAATAAAACCAGCAGTGAAAAATGTATGGTATTTGAACCAGATGAGTTTTACATTCAATATACACATCAGATCTCAATTAACAACTTCCTCCATAAATTAGCAAAATTGCAACATAAAAATGATCCTTTAAGAAAAAAATCAAAAGATGTTATTCAGCTGGGGATTGCAATCGCAAGAAAATTAAATAGATACATTAGGCTTCAAGTTACTGAACTTTAAGTGAATATTTGTAGAGCAGCTCCAAAGTACAATATTACTCATTAGTTTATGCATAGAGGTCATCATACGTAGCACTAATTTTAGTGTGTTTGCTGTTACTATATTCCTCAGCAAGTACTAACAATCTATGGCATCTTTTTAAGAAGACTACACTGGGATAGCACTGGTTAGTACTGCTGCCTCACCGCGCCAGGGACCCGGGTTTAATTCTGGCCTCAGGTGACTGTGTGGAGTTTGCATGTTCTCCCCGTGTCCACGAGGGTTTCCTTCAGGTGCTTCGGTTTCCTCCCACAATCCAAAGATGTGCAGGTTAGGTGAATTTGCGGTAGTAATTTGTCCCTTAGTGTCAGGGGATTAGCAGGGTAAATACATGGGATTACGGGGATAAGGCCTGGGTGGGGTTGTTGTCAGTGCAGGCTTGATGGACCAAACGATATCCTTCTATACTGTAGGGATCGTATGATTCTACGATCTACCCTTAGCATAGCATGAAAATTGCAATGCAAGGCAACTGAAATTGACTTCTCTTTGGCTACACCACCTTGACTGTAGATGGTGCCTTGGCAACTTGGCAACTATGCCACTCTTCCATCTATCATGTGTGGCATGATATTCTAATAATTTCTTCAAATAGCGAATCCACATAGGTTGTGCTCCTTTACTGCTGCCAGGTTTTTTTTTGTTTGTTCATAAGCTGATGGAATAATCAGAAGAAAATTAAATGATAGAGGCAAATATGATATTATTGAAACTGTACCCAATTTCTTAGCAGTTTGGCTAATATTTCCAGGCATTACTAATTTGAAATATGTTTAACTAACTACATTTTGGCTTTCGATGAGACAAATAATAAAATTGTGCACCACTCACAGTTGAAGTACAAGGGGAATTATGAAGCTCAGTCAAAATAATGTCATGCTTCATCAGAGTTTTGTTACTTTTGTAACATTGGTTAAATGCACCAACTTTTAACTCAGTGTATCAAAAGGAAAATATATTAAATAATGATAATTATAGCATCTATGCTGGAATGAAGTATTCATATACTTAATACAGTTATAACTGATAGTATTCACAGAAACTATATATTTTAATATATGCAATTCAGGACAATTTAAGATTAATCAAGGGGCTTGAACGTCTTGCTTTTCTTGAAAAAGTGCAGCAAGATGACATTCATCTTTTATGTAACCCAATAAAATAAATCTGTTGCTTTAATCTCAACATTTCAGACTATTTCCTCTGTTTTGGAGTTTTTGCTTTGTTAGCCTTGTTTTGCCAATTCTCTTTTTGTGAACTCTGTTGAAGCATTTCATTACAGTACTCAGTGCATGGGGCAATGTCATCTGCATTTCAGCAGATGGTGACTGTGCACTCCTCTGGGGGAACCTCCTCTGAGGAGGAAGGGAGGGGCCAGAAAGGAGAGGAGGCCAGGTGTCCACGGGGGAAGAGAGGTGTGGAAAGGGAGGTGCAGGCAAAGGGGGTGTTGGGTTGGTAGAGAGAGCAAGGGATATGGCACTGTGGAAGACAACACTATCCTGCTGCCTGAGTGTACAGGCAGAGATCCAGCTACCCCAGCATGTGCAAGGTCCAGTGTTGCAGGAGGCTTCACCTCTTAAGGGACACTCTGACAAAATTTTGCCATAGGATTGGGTGAGAGATCACTTCAACTGTGGTGGGTACCCAATGCCAGTGGCTCTGAAGGTCACAGTGGCCTCAATTTAATGCATCCACGTCATTCCAGGGGTCAGTGGAGGATACAATCAGTAGCCCATAGCTGCATCAAAGGCATAACTGGCACTTTGTTCACATTCATTTATTACCAGATAGACCAGACTAGCCAGACTGACTAACCCAGAGGCTTCACAGCTCTTGCAGGCTTCCCCAACATTCTGCGTGCCATAGACAGCACTCACATGGCCACAAGGCTGCAGCAGTTCAGTCGGATTAGCACTCAATGAATGTGCAGATAGACTGTGACCACAGGACCGAGATTCTTCAAGTCTGTGCAAGATACCCAAGCAGCTCCCATGATGCATACCTTCTGTGCCACACCCAGGTGTCAAGGTTCCTCATGGCTCCAGTTTGATTGGTTGCTGGGTAACAAACGATATTCGTTGAAAAGCTGGTACTGCACACCATTCCGGCACCTTAAGGCAGAGGTGAAGAGAGATACAATTTGTGCCATGCCACCAAAAAGGCACTATTTGTTAGAACAGTAGAGCTTCTGAATATGATGTCCCACTGACTGGTCCACTCTTGGGGTTCCTTGCAATAACCTCCAGAGTGAGTTCTGCTGCACTCTGCATAAGCTGGCTTTGACAAGGGGGCATCCACTTGAGGATGAGGGCATTGATACAGTTCCACATGCCTCGGACAAAGACTCTGCAGATGGGTCAGATGAGGAGCCCTGGCAGACACAGGGTGAGGATGAGGAGTCAGACATGAAGAACTTTCAGGGTTGCAGGTCAGGGAGACCTTGATTCAGCTGGGCTGCCCAGGCTCATCTCCCATCTGAGTGGAAGGGCACTGCCTGTCTGGCATGCATTTGTAACAATACAACACCATGGCTTCAATGTTGCTGTCTTTCACAATGCACTGATGAGGCCTGCACACAGGAAAGGCATAAAGAATACCCAGGGCATTGAAACAATATCTTGATCTATATTTTTCACAGAGATGCAAGCAAGGAACAAAATATAATATGGTTGCCACAGTTACACAAAAATAATACATTGCACTGATGAACTGAATAAATGGAAACTTCATTCATGTTCATGGTTCCTTAAACATGCCTGCAAGTATTGTCTTTGTTCCTGCACCCTCAATCCCCCACCCCCTCACCCTCTCTGCCACACTCCCCCTGCTGATAATGGCATTGGAGGCAAATTGCTGACTCTGCTGTTGTCTTGGTACTGATGACCTTGGTGGTCATTCCTTGGCTTGCGGGACTTGAGCAAGCACCACCTGGAGAGTGTGTCTAGCTATATGGCTGGGCCCTGCTCAATCATTGCAGCCTCAGAAGATGGCATGCTCATTGGCAGAGAGACAGAGGAGTTGCTGCCCTATTCCAGAGCACAGTTGGAGGAGAACACAGAGGTGACAGGCAGCTCATCTGCCAGTGTGAGGTATGTCTTAACCTCTGTGCTCCCTATTTGATGGACAGGCACCTAGCAGAGAGACTAGATGCCTCATCCATCTCTCTCTAGAGATCACTGCTGGGTTTGGGCTTGCAGGTCTGAGCATGGCCCCAAGATACCTGATGCTCCAAGCCTTCACTTGCAAAACCATGCCTTGGTCTAGCCACCCTGTTCCCTCCCTAGACTCACCTTGCAAATGACGTTGAAGTTCCACCATCTTTACACACCTGGCTCTTAGATGGACCCAGGGCTTCCAATTTTATCTCCTAGCCTTAACAAGCACAGGTATATGTGCTTTCTGCTACTCCTACACTCTTTAGTGCCACTAAGGACAACTACCCAAGACTTCACTGGAATATGCCAACCAGGTATTCACCCATGCTAAATGCAGAATATCATTGGAACTTTTTCGATACGCTGACCCTCAGCTGCCAACTCTGCCCAAGCATGCTTTGTTTGGGTGGGTGACACCTTTTCCCATCACATAGCATGAGGATGTCCCACCTGGCACTCACCACCTCCTCGAGGCACTTGTCCAAGAAGTGGGGGTGGGTGGTGGGTGGGTGGAATTCCAACCTGCATTACCCTTCAATCTGGCATGTCGGGGTGCTGCCATCACTTTTCCTTTTGATCAGCCACCTATGTCTTCTCTGTAACTCCAGGATATTCTACAATCTGCAACAGTTACACTTTCACCACTCACCAGGTCCCCACTGGTCTCAGGGCCCACCACACTCCCAGCTCTGCTGGCAGCCTCTCTCGGGTAGGGTAGCGCATTTCTCACTTCATTGGCCAGCCAATGTGATATTATATCTTTTCAATGGTCCGGGTGGAAAGGAGGGATTGTAAGCTCAAATCTGGCCACAAATCAGAATCTACATTCTCCTTTCCTTTAATTATAGTCAGCACAATGCCTGCACATCAACTTGCACACACACCATAATTCAATATATACAAAACTAAAAGGGCAAAATACCAAAACTATCTTTAAATAATTGACTGCTAACTTACTATTTTTATTTCAACTGAGTAATAATACTTCAAATTTTGCATGTTAGCTTCCAATAATCTTTAAAAGAAATATATCCAAATGTTTGCTAGTAATGTAATGGTTATACTGGTCAACTAACAACTCAGGACTTGTGAGTTTTTAATCCCATGAGATGAGACATTGATTTTTTAAAATGATAATTTATTTTCCAGCCTCAGAAAATGAACATGGAAGATGTTGGATTGTTGCAAACACCCAATTAGTCTTCAAGAAAAAAGAACTTGCCAAGATCTATCCAATCCGGAGATTGCAGAATTCCAATTCCACACAAAAGATGAATCTTCACTGAGTTGGGATGACTCAAGAATCTGTTAAAAATTGTGGGAGGTTCCCACTCTGGGATTCCCGATCTGATTCCTAGGCTGTCCGATTTTTGTGAGGGCTGTTAATGGGTGTGAGCTGGTTCCTGTGAAAAGCCTGCATCTAGCATTCCTGACCTGGCCAGCTCCTTTGCCAAGACAGGCATCTCCTACTCCTCCATAATTTTCATGGAATTGGTCCAGAAATAGTTGTGGTTCATAGATTCTTAGAGGATCTGAATCAGGGGACCTGTTAAAAGGTGAGTTCAAAAGGTCCTTGTCATGCCCTCTCTGCCAACCTATGCCCCCACCTGCCATAGGGGTCCCTCATATCACCATGCCAAGCTACGTCCCGCACTCACCCCCATAGTCCGTCATGCCACCAATTCCAGGCTATGGCATTTCCATCCCCACTGATGCACTATATACGCATAGAAACAATAACATGATAGTAACAGAGGAACATGTAATAGAAGGATTTTTAAAAAGTAATTCATTCATTACTTCCTAAAACAAATTCACTACAAGGCAATAAAAATGTCAATCATCCAGATCCTTTCAAGTATCAGTAACAAAAACCACAAGCCCTTTAAACCACTTAGCCTTGTGTAAATAAACATTGTTAAATTGACTATAGTGATCAGAGACCAGAGCTGTCAATAAAACATTGTTTTTCTAAGATGCAGTTGTTTGAACAAGAATAATAGCTGTCTGGGTTCTCGGCTTTTGGGCATAATGGACCAGAGGGTAAGGCAGAGGGGAACACTTAGCATAGGAGGCGTGGGAGCATCAGGAATAGGTGGAGAAGCATGAGTTGGTCTGGAGGCACGGGGAAACCATAGGAGGTGGGTGAAGGTACATATCTTAGCACTGGGATATGAAGGGTCATGGGGGTAGATGGAGGGGGCTTGACTTGGCATAGAGTGCTGAGGGGCCATTGGAGATTGTTGGAGGAACATGGCATGACTTGGCAGCATGAGGAGCCATGGGAGTCACACGGGGGAAGGAAGTGGCATAGATAGGAAGTTTGTGTGGGGGGAGGGGTGTGGGTGAATGGATGTGAGGGATGAGGGCTGAAGAGCCTTTCTGTTTTCATTAAAATTGGGATGATTTCCCATAGCACCAAGGGAAGCCTTTTAAACAGCCTGCTGCAATACACAACAGCCCCTTTGCCACCTCCAAATTCTTCTCCAGGTTGACTAGCCTGAATCCAGTCCACACCCACCAACACTTCACCCCCTATCCTTAGACAATGAAGATCCTACCATTGTGGACAGTTTCTCCCTCAGCAGGCAGGCCAAGCAACAAGTTTTCCCAACTTCCGCTACCTGCTTGAAGGATGAAAATTCAGGCCTATGTAGGCCTCATTCCCTCAAAGTATTTAGTTCTAGACAATCTATCAATATTGTATTGCTGGAGTTGTTCACAACTCAGGAATATTTTTACTTTTTTTCATTATTCATTTATGGTATGTGGGCATTACTGGCTAGACCAGCATTTATTGCCCATCCCTAGTTACCCTTGAGAAGATGGTGGTGAGCTGTCTTCTTGAACCACCACAGGCCTTGAGGTACAAGTACACCCCCCACACAGTGCGGTTGGAGAGATAGTTCCAGGATTTTGACCCATCTACCTTGAAATGTTATTCATTGTGTTTACTTTAGGCGTAAAAATGTAGGTTAAGATCTATAGTTTGATATTTTATACAGTATTCTGTGATACAGCATGACTTAAACTATTAGTACTCTAATAAATACCTACTGATAAGTCAAAATTATCAGTCTTTTTTAAACATGAAAGCTCTATGTCTTACATTAACAAAAATAGGATTGGAATAAATTGTCTTTTTCTGGAGGTAAGAAAAGATCTCTGACAGTGAAAATTGGAAGCATTTCTGGTCTTCTGTCAGCCAAAATTTAAGACAGGTCACAGAAATAAACTAATGTTTTGGGGACAGAAAGTTTGCTTGTTTTTTATGAGGGTATAATGGGAATGGTCAGTAGAAGTATGCCTGGTCCAGGCATAGGCTCTTGACATAGCCACATTTCCACTGATATCCTATCTGCAAAAAGAGCTGAAATTGAAGCCTGGATTCCCCAAACAGAAATCTTATTTCTCAGAAGCATACGTTTTTAACTCAGCTCTCTACTTACAGAACATTGATGGTAATTGATATATCTGGTTGCATTATCTGTAACTATCTGAAGATAGCTAGGAACTACTTAGCTTGGAACTAATGTGTCATGAGTAAATGTTTCACAGGGCCACATTTCTCAGCCACACTAGAAACTATGATGTGCAACAGAACCAGTCCTTCCCTCGTGCCAGATAACATGACAAAATTGAAATGAAGAGTTTCTGCTCTTTCCAAGTATAATGTATGATTATCTGGAAACAAAAAGACAACAAAAATGCACAACTGTGAGAAAACAAAATCGTCCTTGTGCAGAACATATGCACACTGAGTCTGGGTCACTCCAACTTGCTTTCAGGCCTTGCTGTGATGGCACATTGTCCAAATGTGTCACTTGTAATATAGGTTCTTGCTAATGGTAAGAAAAGGAAGGAATTTCCCCTAAATTCCATGTGATGGAGGATGTACATTTCAACATTTGTATTGAGGTGCCATTCCCCATGGAATTTTTTGAGGTAGAGTGCTGTGGCAGTTCCATCAATCACAGGCCAGGATTCCCAATAGGAGACCAGTGTCATCTCAATGGGAAACAGGAAGTTGTATGCTGTTTGGAGGTTTTTAGAATATTGTTCATTAAGGAGCAGGTGAAAGGCAAAACTCTACCTATCCTTGACAAAGAGCTTTACTTGACACGATCCTGAAGTAATCAGATGGACCATGAATCGAGGAATTCCAGGGTTCATGTCCAGATGTCACAAATGGATAAATACTTAGCACATTTATTGCTTACATTTAGAATTGGATATAGTGTTCTAGAATTCTCTAGAATAGCTAAATTGGCCTTTATTTCAAATGGTACATGCCCTGGTCCTCTCGAATCATAGAATGTTACAGTGTAAAAGGAGACCATTTGGCCTATCAAGTCTACATCGACCACAATCCCACCCAGGCCTATCCCCATAACTCTATGCGTTTGCTCTAGCTAGTCCCCCTGAATCTAAGGAGCAATTTAGCATGGCCAATTCACGTAACCCACACATGTTTGGACTGTGGGAGGAAACCAGAGATCCCAGAAGCAACTCAAGCAGATATAGGGAGAATGTGCAAACTCCAAACAGACAGTGAGTGACCCAAGCCAGGAATTGAACCCATACCCCTGATGGTGTGAGGTGGTAGTGCTAACAACTGTGCCACCATGCCACCCACTACTGAAAAATAAATTGGTGAATTTATTTGTTAGAGACTGATGGCAGTGGCTGATTTGTTTGTATAAATATTTTTCTATCAAACTGAAGATCATGGGGCCACGTTTGCTGATTTTTCTTTCAAATTAAATGTCTCCTCAGGGGTCTGTTCAATTGTTCAGTGATCCTGATTACGTGTACAGCCAATGAGTAGCAGTGCACTCATGGCTTCGTATTCAGGTCAGTATTTTTCAACTGCCATGGTGGTGTAGTGGTTAGCACTGCTGCCTCAAGGCACCAGGGACCTGGGTTCAATTCCTGGCTTGGGTCATTGTGTAGAGTTTCCATGTTCTTCCCTGTGTCTGCGCAGGTTTCTTCTGGGTGCTCTGGTTTCCTCCCACAGTCTGAAAGATGTGCTGATTAGGTGCATTGATCTGCACAGGCACCAGTGTGTGGTGACAAGGGGAATTTCACAGCAACTTCATAGTCACAAGCCTCACTTGTGACTAATAAATAAGCTTTACTTAATGATAGCCATCTGCAGTGGTCCCTTTATTGATTAGGCTGTAGACATGCCACATTTTTCTTGAATGCAGCCAGTCCGAGCCATAACTTTCTCTTTTTTTGCCTTTATCAGTATGGCAGGTGGCACATTTTCAATGTGCAATGAGTACATGTATTCAGCATATTAATACAGACACCTGTGTGTGTAAAACAAAACAGAGTGCAATGGCTTTAAGTGCTAGTAAACTCTATAAATATTGGAAAATGAGATTAGAATACATCGGTGCTTGATGGCTAGTGCAGATACGATAGGCCGAAGGGCCTTGTTTTGTGCTGCAATGTGACTCTATTTAGTATGTATGCTGATATTCCTGGGTGAATGCTTTCTTCAAATATAAAAGATGCTGCAATGTACTGTGAGGTGGAAGCCCCTTTACCTTCAGGATTTACACAGTAACACCCTTCAATAAGAGCTATAGGGATTCAGCAGAAAGAAGCAGTTATTGCTACCATCAACACATTCCTTGTAACATGTTGCCCCTGCCAATCCTTACCATCCTATGGTATTCAGGTACCTGCCAAGCTTCCTATCAACAGGATGCCTGATTATGTGACAAGTTCACAGAGGGAAAAAAAAAGCAGTAATGAAGGTTACAAATCTGGTGAGGCAAATTGGCAGCTGTATGAGCTTTTTAAATGAGCTCTATGAGTACTAGCTCACAATCTCCAGAATTAAATCTTCCAAGTTCATTCGGTGCTTGAGACTTGTATGCCACCATCAGTTGCTAGCCTTCTCCTTTAGTTATGGTTTCCTTTTCCTGCACTTGGAGAGAGATTGGAATGCTATCTGTTTCACCGTGGTTGTCTAATGCAGACTTAAGGGTCCCCTAATGAGAAAAATGCATCCCATGTGAAGAAAGTTGATTGGGGTAAAAGTGAAAGGGGCTGCCATGTGACAAGGCCCACATGGACAGAAATAAATTCAAATAGACATTACTCTTAGAAAACCTGTTCTTGGGATGGTATAATGGCATAGCGATTCGCGCTACTGCTTAACAGTGCCAGGGACCCAGGTTCAATTCTGGCCTCAGGTAACCATCTGTGCAGAGTCTGCACATTCTCCCTGTGTCTACATGGGTTTCCTCCAGGTGCTCCAGTTTCCTCCCACAGTCCAAAAGACATGCTAGTTAGATGCATTGGCCTCCCTCAGTGTACCCGAACAGGCGCTGGAGTCTAGTGACAAGAGGATTTTCACAATAACTTCATTGCAATATAAGCCTACTTGTGACACTAATAAATAAACTTGAAATCTCTTCAACTGTCTTTGTCCTAACAACAAATTCTAGCATAATGTGCTGGTTTTTTTCCTATGAACCTACATATCTCCCCTCTGAGAGGCATCCCAAAATCAAAGGTAACAACTAGACTTTGCTTAAGCTCCATGAGAATCATCCCAGTTTGAAAAGGGAGTTCTCTCTCACCCTTTTGCTCTTGAAGTCTTTTCTAATATTTCTTATTTCATTTTTGCAACTTACTATCTCACCTATTTTAGTTTCATCTGCAAATTTGCCAATTTTACCTACTATTCCTGCATCCAAGTCATTAATATAGATTGTAAATAGTTGGAACCTAAGGACTGAACCCTGTAGCACCCTACTTGTGACATCTTGCCAACTCAAAAAAGGACCATTTATCCTGACTCTCTGTTTTCTGTTTGTTAGCCAACCCTCTATCCAAGGTAATAAATTATCCTTAATCCCATGTGAACTAACTTTGCATATCAATGTTTTGTGTGGTGCCTTATCAAATGTCTCTGGAAACCCAGATATACCACATTCACAGGATCACCATTATCCACTCTGATTATTACATCTTTGAAGAACTCAGGCAAATTAGTCAGACATGATTTACCCTTCATAAAACCATGTTGACTCTGATGGATGAGAATTTGACTTTCTAATTGTCCTGTTATTACCTTATTCATAATGGATTCTAACAATTTCTCAACAACAGATGTTAAACTAATTAGTTTCCTACATGTTGCTTCCCCCTCTTTTTAAATAAGCATATTATATTAGCATTTTTCCAATCCATCAGAACCATTCTCGCATCCAGGGAATTTTGGAATATTGTAACCAATGGATCCACTATCTCCAACGCCACTTCCTTTTAAGACCCCAGGATTAGGCCATCAGGCCCTTGAGAACTTGTCTGCCTTCAATCTCAATAGGTTGCTTAGTACTTTTTCCCTACTGATGATAATAGATCAAAGTACCTCCCTTTCTATAACTTCTGCATTTTCTGTTACCAATGGGATGGTACTCCGCCATGAAAACTGAGGAACAGGAGACCCTTAGCAGGCAGCGGATCCACTAGGCCTCAGGCCACCAGAGGATCTTGCCAATGTGTATCTAACAGAACATAGCAATAGGCAGGCTACCTTCACCTCAGCAGTGGATGTTGTAGGTGGATGCACCTAAGCACAATAATGGAAAAAAAATGAAGGGCACAAAGGTGTCCCAGGTGTATAATCAGAATGAATATCAATCACAGTCATAAAGAAGTGAATAATTGCACCATGTTTATTCTTGTTGTTTTCTCCTCATGTTGCTAATTTCATTTAAGGGTGACATAAGTCATTGCTGAGCACTCGTGGGTGATGTAGGCCCATTCAATTGCCATTTATTACCCTGCAGCATCTGTGTGGGAAGCATAAGGATTCTGAACCATGCAGGAGGAATCCTTGGGCATCACTGTAGAAGTTGTGGCCTTGGTATGAATCTAACCAACTAACCGGTACTGGTGACCTGACACGGATCCCCCAGAGAATGATTGCTGAGCAGCCTCTGCAGCTCTTCATTGCTGTTACAGACACTGTGAAACCCTATGCCAGTTCCTCCAGAGTTGCACCATGGCTAGAAAAGTAGCTGAAGGCAACCTTGCCATCAGCGGAGATGTCCAAGGAGTTGTGTGAACACATTGCACTGATCCATGTAGTCATCAGCTTGTCTGAATCTTTCCCTCTATCGTTGATCAATTTAGCCAATGGGACTGTCTATACCTTGCATTGGTCATCCCTCCCTACCCCCACCCCAACACCCCCAACACCCCCAACACCCCCCTTGGTGAAACCCATACGGAGGACCACAGGGGATTGCTCCTCTCAATCAGACATCCATATGCATGGATAAATGTTGTCTGGATCAGGGATTATGAAAGCCTTTCACCCTCTTTCAAACACTATTAAATTTTCCTCTTTGAGACACATTCAGTAGACCCTGTTCCTATACTGCTTTTACCTACTCTGATATCTCGAGGTTCCGACCCAGCGCATTGAGGGCAACATCCATCAGGCCCCATGGAGCTCCACTTTCCTTGTCCAATCTGCCCCCCTCACCCTCCCAAAGCCTTAACCATCCAAGTACAGATGCCCATTCTGATCCTGAACCTTCCTATCCTCAAGACCATCATTAACCTGATGTTTTACAACTACCCATCACACTCTATTGTACAGGACAATGACCCTGCCACTGCCACCCCATCAGATCCAATTCCCCCCATTCATAGTTATTGCACTTTCTACCTTCCAGTACCTGAATCTTACCCTCAGAACCCAAACCTCAACATTCATCACCCCTACACTTTAGATCACTACCTAGCTTGTCCCTCCCCCAATTACAGGCATGAACAACTCTTGCTTGAGATCATCAACCTGTTTTTATGGCCCAGAATTTCCTTCATCAATGCTCCGCAGAGTTTGCACTATCCAACCCACCCTCTCCCGTTGACCCTGCCTGCCTGCCTGCCTGCTCAGTCATCCTGTACTGCCACCACTGATCTCAAGCATAGGCTGACACTAATAGATGCTCCTAAATTTAGCAGCAATTCACCTTTAATAATGGAAGATGTCTACCTCATCAGGTGCATGATGTTTAGATACAACTGTAAAAGTGAATGTTCTAATTTCTTACTGATGGGGAACTTAATTTGGATGGAGCAATTTAATTCTGATGAGGTGGCCTTTTAAATAGTGTGCATGCCAGGAATGTAAAAGAGCTTTATTGCTCATGAAGAAACTCAATCTGCCTTTAAAACAGTTTATCAAGCTGTCAAAAAAAAATTGGCCTCACTCCCCTGTCTACCACCTTCCTGGACTGAAAGTTTCCGCTCTGTGTCAGTATCTGAGTTGATGGCTGTGACTGTGAAATTGGTTAATGGTCTGTTTTCATTAGAAGCGTCTTCTTAGTGTCCCTCTTCTGCCTGGCCAGGTTGTGTTTCTTGGGTAACTGAAGGGAGAAACAGAAAGGCTAATGTTGTGGTGCAGGAAGGGGGAAGCAAATAAGAGGTGTATTTGCGTGAAGGCTATTAATCAGCGGAGACTGTGGGAGGAGGGGATGGTGGAATGGCAGCGAGTGTTTGAAATGAGGCTATAGTGTCACCTTTGATAGTGACAGCCCCTATGCTGGGTATTGGGAACTCCATAGTTAGAGGGACAAAGAGGAGATTCTGTGGTAACGAGAGACACTGGCAGTTGGTGTATTGTCTCCTACGTGCCAGGGTCTGTGAAGTCTTGGATCGTGTCTTTGGGACCCTTAAAGGGGAGGAGGACCAGACCCAAGTCGTGGTCCACATAGGCACCAACGGCATAAGTAGGAAAAGGGATGGGGATGTAAGGCAGAAATTCAGGGAGTTAGTGGGGAAGCTTAGAGCTAGAACAAACAGAATCGCTATCTTTGGTTTGTTACCTGTGCCACATGCCTGCGAGGTGAGGAATGGGGAGAGAGAGCAGTTGAGCACGTGGCTACAAGGGTAGTGCAGGAGGGAGGGATTCAGTAACCTGGACATTTGGGGCCCATTCTGGGGTAGGTGGGACCTCTATAAATAGGATGGTCAACACCCGAATCAGAGGGGTACCAATCTCCTGAGACCAAAATTTGCTAATGCTCTTCGAGACGGTTTAAACCAATTCAGCAGGGGGATAGGAACCTGAATTGTAGCTCCAGTGTACAGGAGGTTGAGAGTAATGAGGTCAATAAAGTTTCAAGGTCACAGGAGTGTACCGGCAGGCAGGAAGGTGGTTTGAAGTGTGTCTCTTTCAACATCAGGAGCATCCAGAATAAGGTGGGTGAACTTGCAGCATGGATTGGTACTTGGGACTTTGATGTTGTGGCCATTTCAGAGACATGGATAGAACAGGGACAGGAATAGTTGTTGCAGGTTCCGGGGTTCAGATATTTCAGTAAGATCAGTTAGCATTGTTGGCATTGTTAGTCAAGGACAGTATTACGGTGGCAGAAAAGACGTTTGATGAGGACTTGTCTACTGAGGTAATATGGGCTGAGGTTGTAAAAAGAAAAGGAGAGGTCACCCTGTTGGGAGTTTTCTATAGGCCTCCGAAAAGTTCCAGAGAAGTAGAGGAAAAGATTGCAAAGATGATTCTGGATCGCAGCAAAAGTAACAAGGTAGTTGTTATGGGAGACTTTAACTTTACAAATATTGATTGGAAACGCTATAGTTCGAGTACTTTAGCTGGGTCAGTTTTTGTCCAATGTGCAGGAGGGTTTCCTGACGCAGTATGTAGAAAGGCCAACAAGAGGCGAGGCCACATTGGATTTGGTACTGGGTAAAGAACCAGGCCAGATGTTAGACTTGGAGGTAGGTGAACACTTCGGTGATAGCGACCACAATTCCGTTATGTTTACTTTAGCGATGGAAAGGGATAGGTATATAGTGCAGGGCAAGAGTTATAGCTGGGGAAAAGGAAATCATGATGCGATTAGGCAAGAATTAAGATGCACAGGATGTGGAAGGAAATTGCAGGGGATGGGCACAATTGAAATGTGGAGCTTGTTCAAGGAACAGCTTCTGCGTGTCTTTGTTAAGTATGTACTTGTCAGGCAGGGAGAATGTGGTTGAGCGAGGGAACCATGGTTTACTAAAGAAGTTGAATCTCTTGTAAAGAGGAAGAAGGAGACTTATGTAAAGATGAGACGTGAAGGCTGACTTAGGACGCTTGAGAGTTACAAGTTAGCCAGGAAGGAACTAAAGAGAGAACTAAGAAGAGGCAGGAGGGGACATGTGAAATCTTTGGCAGGTAGGATCAAGGAAAGTCCTAAAGCTTTCTATAGGTATGTCAGGAATAAAAGATTGACTAGGGTAAGATTAGGGCCAGTCAAGGACAGTAGTGGGAAATTGTGTGTGGAGTCTGAAGAGATAGGAGAGGTGCTAAATGAATAGTTTTCGTCAGTATTCACACAGGAAAAAGACAATGTTGTTGAGGAGAATACTGAGAGACAGACTTTTAGATTAGACGGGATTGAGGTACATAAGGAGGAGGTGTTAGCAATTCTGGAAAGTGTGAAAATAGATAAGTTCCCTGGGCTGGATGGGATTTATCCTAGGATTCTCTGGGAAGCTAGGGAGGAAATTGCAGAGCCTTTGGCTTTGATCTTTGTCATCATTGTCTACAGGAGGAGTGCCAGAAGACTGGAGGATAGCAAATGTTGTCCCCTAGAAGGGGAGTGGAGATAGCCCTGGTCATTATAAACCAGGGAGCCTTACTTCTGTTGTGGGCAAAGTTTTGGAAAGGATTATAAGAGATAGGATTAATAATCACTTAGAAAGGAATAATTTGATTAGGGATAGTCAATACGGTTTTGTGAAGGGTAGGTCATGCTTCACAAACCTTATTGAGTTCTTTGAGAAGGTGACCAAAGAGGTGGATAAGAGTAACGCAGTTGATGTGGTGTACATGAATTTCAGTTAAGCGTCTGATAAGGTTCCCCACGGTAAGCTATTGCAGAAGATACGGAGGCATGGGATTGAGGGTGATTTAGCAGTTTGGATCAAAAATTGGCTAGCTGCAAGAAGACAGAGGGTGGTGGTTGATGGGAAATGCTCATCCTGGATTCAGTTACTAGTGTGTACTGCAAGGATCTGTTTTGGAGACGCTGTTGTTTATCATTTTTATAAATGACCTGAATGAGAGCATAGGAGGATGGGTTAGTAAATTTGCAGATGACACTAAAGTCGGTGGAGTTGTGGACAGTGCAGAAGGATGTTGCAGGTTACAGAGGGACGTAGATAAGCTGCAGAGCTGGGCTGAGAGGTGGCAAATGGAATTTAATGCAGATAAGTGTGAGGTGATTCACTTTGGAAGGAGTAGCAGGAATACAGAATACTGGGCTAATGGTAAGATAATTGGTAGTGTGGATGAGCAGAGAGATCTCGGTGTCCATGTGCATAGATCCCTGAAAGTTGGCACCCAGGTTGATAAGGTTATTAAGAAGGTGTACGGTGTGTTAGCTTTTATTGGTAGAGGGATTGCGTTTCGGAGCCTTGAGGTCATGTTGCAGTTGCACAAAACTCTGGTGTGGCCGCACTTGGAGTATTGCATACAGTTCTAGTCACTGCATTATAAGAAGGATGTGGAAGCGTTGGAATGGGTGCAGAGGAGATTTACCAGGATGTTGCCTGGTATGGTGGGAAGGTCTTATGAGGAAAGGCTGAGGGACTTGAGGCTGTTTTCGTTAGAGAGAAGAGGTTAAGAGGTGACTTAATAGAGGCATGCAAGATAATCAGAGGATTAGATAGGGTGGACAGTGAGAGCCTTTTTCCTCAGATGGTGATGGCTAACACGAGAGGGCATAGCTTTAAATTGAGGGGTGATAGATATAGGACAGACGTCAGAGGTAGGTTCTTTACTCAGAGAGTAGTAAGGTGGTGGAATGCCCTGCCTGCAGCAGTAGTGGACTAGCCAACATTAAGGGTATTTAAATGGTCATTGGATAAACATATGGATGATATTGGAATCGTGTAGGTTAGATGGGCTTTAGATTGGTTTTCATAGGTCGGTGCAACATCAAGGGCCGAAGGGCCTGTACTGCGCTGTAACGTTCTATGTTCTGTGTTCTCTGCTAGCCATGATTTCTACAATGCGTGTCCCAGTAGTGGAGAAGAGGTTCTCCTCCATGTGTGGCAGGACATGCAGGCTTGCCTGTTACCATGTGGTTACCTTCTGCTGCCACCAGTTCTGCACCACCCTGTCCTCAACAGGAAGGCAGTGTGTGTTGTGCAACCTCTTTTGGGTGACCTGGCTGTCATAGTTGAATAGCTGGCATATGGAAGCTGTGAGATATGAGTATGAGGCTTGCATCAAAGCAAATATTTCAGGTTGTGATGGAGCATGCGAACGTATGATTTTCACCGATAGAGAATGTTGGTCGGTAATGATGGGGCTGTGGCACTGTGCGAGGCGAGTGATGCCTGATTGAATATGATTTTTGAAAATGCACCTTAGAATCATAGAATCTACAGCGCAGGAGCAGGGCACCCTGCCCAACGAGCCTGCACCAACAGCAATCCCACCCAAGTCCTCTCCCATCCCTGTAACCCCACACATTCACCTTCATAATCCCCCTGACTGAAAAAGCAATTTATCATGGCCAATCAACCTAACCTGCACATATTTGGACTGTAGGAGGAAACCAGAGCACCTGGAGGAAACCCACACAGACACGGAGAGAACGTACAAACTCCACATTGTCAGTGCTCTGACGTCGGAATTGAACTTGGGTCCCTGGCCTGTGAGGCAACAGTGCTAACCACTGTGCCACCGTGCTGCCCTGGATCACAATAAGGTACAGCATCTAAAACCTCCAGGTTTGACACCTGGCAATGATCTCCAAGATTATCTGCTCTCACTGTTTTCTTTGTGAGTGTATGTCTGGAAGGGTTTTTGGTCCCCTGCAGGACACTTTTCCAACTTTCCACCTCACCCACAAAGGCCTCCAGTTCAGTGTCTGAAACCTTGGAGAATGCTCTCTCCCATCTCGTACCATTGTTCTTTGTTTCAGAGGTAACATTCAGTTTATGTCAAACAGCCAAGGTCTGCTCCAGCCACAATGTACCAACCTACTTTGAAGAGGTGCAAACCAGCTTTAAGCAGTGTAGGCTAGTTTTAGTTGTTGCTCGCTACTCATCAGGTTTTCCCTCACTCAGGTGGTTAGCCAATCAACAACACAGTTAGTGGCTGCTGGACATTGAAAGCCTCCACACAGCAGGCAGTGCAAGGCTGTGCTGCAGCCTTTCAACCAATGGGAGTGGATAAGTCATACATTAAGATCCCCACACCTGCTTTTGAGCAATATTGAATTTAATCCACAGCAACTTTCCAAACATTGCCCAAAAAAGCTACAAGGCCAAACACCTTTATTGATACTTACTCTGAAGTAACTTACAGAACTATGAGGCAGTCTTAGTTTCTGATCAGCCCTTTATGTTTCCCCTCTGCTCTCAGTCAAGTTCAACCATCTTGCTATCTCTGCTGCTGTGTACCACCAGAAGCTAAATCCAGCCAAAAAATAGTTCCGATTTGAAATCTCCTGAAAGGATAAACTCCTCTCTGGTTGATTCAGCCAAATGTCTTATCTCATCCAACATACGCATTATGTATAACTGAGGAATGGATTTTGCTTCTCAATTTAAGTTTGCTGGAAGACCATCAGAAAACCTGGAGAAATGACTTACATTTACCACTGATCTAGCACTTTTATGATCTTTGAGTGAAGTTACATTGGAATAGTGGAAGAATATTCAGATACTCACCTTGGTCTGTAACAGACAAAGTAATTTAATCATCTAGGTGCCTGAAGCATAATAGATTCATAGGAAGAAATATTTAGATAATGTAGAAATATATTTTATTTCTATAGAATAATTCAAGGAGATAAGGTGTGATCCACTGGTGTGGCATTGATAAGGACAAATGTCTGACATTGATAGTCCAATAATAATTTGTGTGATTGTCACAGTTATGAAAACTGATAGCCAGGTGCAAGTCTTTCTTTCTTTTTATGATAAATTAAGTCTGATAATAATGCTGTATGTAGGAGTATGTGATTCAGCAATGCAGGAAATACTTCTTCATGCAAAAGATATTAAAAGTTTGGAGCTCACTTCCTCAAATGGCACTTTATGCTAGATCAAATGGTAATTTTAAATGTGGAATTGACAGATTTTTGATAACCAAAGCTATGACAGAAAATATGTAAAGGCAAGAGTTAGGCCACAAATAATACTGATCTAATTAAATGGTGGAACAAGGCCTACACTTGTTTCTGTATCACTATAGATAATAATGGCACATGTGGCTGTCCGATTCACAGTAATTTTGTCATACTGCAATTACAGGACTGACCCATAATAAATCTAGTCATGGTAACAATGATAATGTTAAGATAGTAAGTTGGTAGCAGTATAGATGTACTGAATGGTTTAAGTGGAGGGAGTGTTTTATGGTACTCATTTGTAATTCAATTCAAACTATTCTTTCCCTATTGCTACCAGCCACCATCAACAACACCACCAAAAATCAAATCTCTCATCTGCACTTCTTTGAATGCTTCTGATTTCAACTTTGCTTTTCATTTTTATTCAGTCCACACAGAAGTGGCTTGCCTAATTGGCCAATGTACACTGACAAGTAGAACTGAATAATTGGTATCATGTTAGTGAAGAATGGCACAAACATGTACTTGATGACAAAGCATTGCCCTCTCTAAAGGCGAGAACCTCTTTCACAGCATGTTGTAGCCCAAATGACAGCCTCATTCTATAAGCTGTTAAAGCCACTCTTCAGAATTCAGGTCACAATGCTACCAGATCTATCTAATAGATCAGAATGCGATAAGCAATTTGTTGCTGCCACAATTTTTAATGACAGAATTTTTTCAGATGTTTTTGTTTATTTTGCTTTATAATAATAGAATAAGATATGCATTCCTCTTCAATCTGTATGCATATACCATATATTTCATGAAATGAGTGAGGGAAAATCTTAAAACACAAGACATTGCACATCACAGTATTACGTACTCTCAACTCTATAAATGATTATCCATCTCTTTCCATAAACCATATGATCATTTTTCCTACTATAATATGTATGGTTTTATGAGAAACTGTCTATCCACTTCCAGTAATCCCATATAGCCTATTCATGAAATTAATAATATATAAGCATCATCTAATGATGGCACCCTGTCATTAATTTCTTAATGCAGCAGAATAGTTTTTAGAGATATCCTAAACATAATCTGCAAAGAGATGTCCAGTTTCTGTATAAGTTTCACCATTAGGCAAAATTTTGGCACAAACTAGATGAGAGAAATGTCTTAGTGACCTCTATAAATGCCAATTATGATTGGCTGATGGGGTTGCTAGGCAGAAGACACAAAGAATATATTGAGATTTTTTTGTCACATCAGGGCCTTTAAGCTGGAAGCCCAATTAAGAACTGGTGAAAAGTTCACTGGTGGATTTGGATGACATGCTGGAGTTTAATCAGCTGAATCTGAGTAACCTACCAGCAGAATGGTGAATGAATTGATTAGGAAACAGATTGTGCTTTTTTTGGGATAAAGATTAGCCTATGGGTTATTTACAACCTGTTTACATGTAGCTAAGTACTGACATGATCCACTTTGATTAAAACCCATGGCAAGTGCAAAACAAACAACCTTTTTTCCCTGATGGCAAACCATTTCCTTTCTTAATGATGGCTTTTCTGCACGACAGTGACAATAATTATCATTCTCCATGCTGCTAGCATGGCCCTGGTTCAATGTGCTCAAAAAAGACACATTTTTGTAGCTGTTCTTTGATGTATTAATAAGGTGAGCCAATGTCTAGAGAATGGCATGACGTAAAAGGCATCATAAAGGCTAATAGGCTGCTGGGTTTTTATCATCAGAGGCTCATGAAACATAAATGTACAAAAAGTATTGCTGTAATTATACTGAACTCTGATAAATTTGGAACATTTGGTTTTATGTCCCTCACGTTAGGAAGATTATGCAGGTCTTGGAGAAAGTCCAGCAATGATTCATCAGGATGATGCTTGGGATGAAGGGACTGAGATATGATGAGATACTGGGTATCTGCTTACATTCTTTGGCAATGTGAAGGTGAAGAGTGATCTGATTGAGATAGTTAAAATAATTAAGTCGGTTGACAGAATAAAGAGACAGTGATTCATTCTTTTGGCAGAGGAATCCTGAATAAGAACACATAATGGGAATGATCCCAGAACATCCTCAAGTGACCAACTTTGTCCATGATACCATTCCAAATCTTGGAGATGTGCTGCCTAAAATAATAAGGCTGTAGCAGCATAACTGGAGCTTCATTTCAGACCAGATTCAGCCTCAAAATACCAGATAACCTAACTTTGCAGAATTCTTTCCCAAGATGGTATACCAAATCTGGGATGGTACTTGATTCCTCTGGAATCGTTTATAATTTCATTCTTCAATGGTCAGACGTACCTTAGATCCAAAATGGATTTCACTTCTCAGCAGTTGGACACTCAGCTGACTAGTGAGGGTGTGTGAGGCAGGATTGCTGGAAGAACCCTGGAAAGCTCTTAGATCAGCTTCCAAATTGCTGCAACAACATGACTGAGATGGACATGAATAGTGCCAGTTCCGTCTCTGTTTTACTAAGCTTAAATGTTGTTATTGCAGTATTCCAGTGATCCCCGAGGGTCATCCCCAAAGCAGTAAAGTTCAACATATTACACATGGTTCTATCATCCAGCATGGTGGCACAGTGGTTAGTCCTGCTGTCTAACAGTCCAGGGACATGGGTTTGATTCCAGTCTTGGGTGACTGTGTGCAGTTTTCAAGTTCTCCTGCTGTCTGCGTGGGTTTCCTCTGGGTGCTTCGGTTTCCTACCACAGCTCAAAGATGTGCAGGTTAGGTGGAATGGCCATGGTAAATTTTCCCTAGTGTCTAAAGATGTATAGCTTAGGTGAATTAGCCATGACAAATGTGCGGGATGACAGGGATAGGGCAGGGATTGTGGGCCTGGGTAAGGTGCTCTTTCAAAGAATTGGTGCAAACTTGATGGGCTGAATGCCATCTCAGTCTTTACTGTAGACATCAATATAAAACACCAAGGTACTCATATTCCATTAATGACACTCCATTCGTAACTGATTGTCATCTCAAAAGTGATCTGTTTATTCCCAACCTCTGTTAACCAACCCCAATCCATGCTAATATGATTGCATGAGCCCTAATCTTTTGTTGCAAGCTTTTGTGCAGCACGTTATTGATGGTGGTACAGTGATACTGTCACTGGACTAGTAATCTTGCAGCCTTGGGGACAAGGATTCACATCTCAGCATGACAGCCAGTAGAGTTTGAATCCAATGAATACATCTGGAATATATAAAAGTTAATCAGTGTAATGGTGAACATGGAACTACCAATGATAGTTGTAAAAGCCATCTAATTAACTAATGCCTTTTGGAAAAGGAAATCTATCATCCTTAGTTGATCTGGCCTACATGTAACTCCACACGCACAGCGATGTGGTTGACTCTTAACTGCTCTCTGAAATGGTCTAGCAAGCCACTTAGTTCAAAGAGAATAAGGGATGAGCAACCACTGTTGGTCTTCCCAATGATGCCCACATTCTATGAAAGAATAAAGAACCAAACTGAATGTCTTATGTAAATCCAAATGCAACAAATACTGGTTCAACCTTTTTTATCTTACCTAGTTACGTTCTCAGAAAACTTTATTAGGTTGGTCAAACACAAGTTCCCTTTCCCATCACTCCACAACCCCAATTAATTCTTAATTCAGAGTCTGTTCTAGAGGCATGTCCTTTGCGGAGATAACAATATATATTAACTTGTGTTTGTCAACCTAGGAATATTTCTTCATGGAAGAGAAAGAGAACTACTCTCATAAAACTCAAGAAATTTGGTAAGATTTTATGAAGTTATTAGAGATTGATTTCTGACAGCACAGTTTCGATGTGCCTGAGCAGATCTTCGGGAGCTGTGACAGCCAAAGCCATTGACACTCAATAGGCTGTGGGAGGCCAGGGTAATACTGAGCCTCAGCCTAATTATATGCCTCCACCAAATGGCTAGCAAGGTAATAGATGCTGGAGTTACAGTGTAAAGTGAGGGAATATCTGACGGAGATTCCAGAGGCTTTGCACACCTGGCATGGACAATGGAGGTGTCCATCCAGACTGTGAATGCCATCATGTGACTGATATATCTGTGCATAGCTTCTTCCATCATGGCACTGGTGACCTACATGGAGAGCCTTTTCCAGTCCATATCTCGGTAGATGTTGGAGATGGACACAGATCTGCATGTCATAGCTTACAGCTTTGTACAGCAAGAAATGGGACAGACCAGATAGAAACAGATTGTTTCCAGTGATTGAGAGGTCTCACATAAGGGAACTGAAATATGAAGTTTAATGTTAGTGATTTAGGACAAAAGGCAGAAGGAGCAATTTAATGCAGATGGTTATAGGAATTTGGAATGCACTAACAGTTGATGACTGAAACACAGAGTACGTCACCTTATAAGAATAGGTTAGACGGATATGTATTACCATCGTATTTTCACTGCAAGGGACAGGTCATTTGGCCTCACAGGTAGTTGCAGGGAAAGGGAATAAAACATTGTGGGAAAAAGCTGGGCAGTGGAATTAGGAATATTGCTTGTGAGGGGGATAAACTTCAGCACAGACTAATTGATTCAGAGATCTTGTTTCCATGCGATAATTTTAACACTTTCCATGTAATACTCAGTCTTGAGAATAGAGAAAGATGTCTTCCGCTGTGTGTAGTGGAATTACAAACACGTCCTTTATAAATGTCCTCATAACTCCACAACAAATAGCACATAGAAGGAAATGTTCTCCAATATTTCTAAACCCAGTTCCTAGGCTGTCATGCCCACTTTTAACATGAAAAACAATTTCGTGCTAAATGGAAGGAAATAGATACATTTTTGTCAATCAGTAAAGTTCAAACTGCTTGAAACCTTTACAGCTGCCAGTAAAAGGCTTTAATTCCAGCATGTTTATTGGGTGCAAATTAGACACCAAAGGCAAATAACAGTGGTCCAATACTCTGAATCACCCATAATCATAATTTTTCTCACATGAATTAAATTAGCAGTTTTAAAGATCGAGATACGCTATTCACTGCTTGTAGTTCCTATTGAAAATACAGGTCTATTTCTATGTTCTCACAGATCAAAAGAAAATCAGTAATATGTTCAAAATTTCTGCACCCACTCCTTTCCTTCTCCCTTATGTAGTCTATGAATGGTATGCTTTCTTTGTATAGTGTGCAAGAACAATACTTTTCACTGTATACCAATTCTTTTGAGAATAATAAATCAAATCCAGTCACAATTTAAATCACAACCACAAAGAAGTTTCAGTAGAGGCTGTCCTTGAGGTTGGAGTAACAGACTGTAATCATGTAACACAGAAACATTTTCATTTTGCAAAGTCCATAGATCTGTACCCCCTGGGGTCAATTTTCCCACCTCGCTGCGCCTGGAATGAATCCCACTGATCTGGGAAAATAGCATGTAAGCATAAAAATGGATTTTGTGTCAGGTGCGAAATGTTTGCAACCACCCTGGCCTCTTTCTAATGGCGTGTGGCATGAACCCAGGCAGGGCATCAGGCTGATTAGCATGTTGAAAGTAGAATTTAAATATGCAGAGCCCATTCAGGTCCCAGCGCTCGGAATTCTCTGGCCTTCAGGCATGACATAATAACAGCAAGAATCACTACTGGCAAGAGGTTACTGCAGAAGGTCAGAGGACATGGAGTTGGGGGTAGGGTGTTAGCGTGGATAGAGGATTGGTTGTCAAATAGGAGGCAGAGAGTGGGGGTCAATGGGTGCTATTCGGATTGGCGGTTGGTGACTAGTGGGGTGCCCCAGGGGTCGGTGCTGGGGCCTCAGCTATTTACCATTTATATAGATGATCTGGAGGAGGGAACCGAGTGTAGGGTGTCGAAATTTGCTGATGACACCAAGATTGGGGGAAAGGCAAATTGTGCGGAGGGTGTGGAGAGTCTGCAGAAGGATCTAGATAGGCTGGGCGAATGGGCCAGGAAATGGCAAATGGAATTTAATGTTGGCAAGTGTGAGGTGGTCCACTTTGGTAGGAAGAATGGTAGGAAGGACTATTACTTACGTGGCGAAAAACTGCAGCAGGCGACGGTGCAGAGGGACCTCGGGGTCCTTGTGCATGAGTCGCAAAAACCCAGCCTGCAGGTGCAGCAGGTGGTCAGGAAGGCGAATGGGATGCTGGCCTTCATAGTGAGGGGGATTGAATATAAAAGTAGGGAGGTCTTGCTGCAGCTGTATAGGGCATTGGTGAGGCCGCAGCTGGAGTACTGTGTGCAGTTTTGGGCGCCGCACCTGCGCAAGGATATTTTGGCCTTGGAGGGAGTGCAGAGGAGGTTTACTAGGCTGATACCGGAGTTGAGGGGGTTGAGCTATGAGGAGAGGCTGAATAAACTAGGCTTGTACTCGTTAGACTTTAGAAGAATGAGGGGAGATCTCATTGAGACGTATAAGATGATGAATGGGATGGATAGGATAGAGGTGGAGAGACTCTTCCTGCTCAAAAAAGACAGTAGGACTAGGGGGCACAGCCTCAAGATAAAGGGGGGGCGGTTTAGAACGGAGTTGAGGAGGAACTTCTTCACTCAAAGGGTGGTGAATCTCTGGAATTCTCTGCCCGTTGAAGTGGTGGAGGCTGCCTCGCTAAATATTTTTAAGAAGCGGGTTGATGGGTTTTTGATAAGAGAGGGGATTAAGGGTTATGGGGAGAGGGCGGGAAAGTGGAACTGAGCCACGACAGATCAGCCATGATCTTATTGAATGGCGGGGCAGGCTCGAAGGGCTAGATGGCCTACTCCTGCTCCTATTTCTTATGTATTCTTATGTTCTTATGATGGTTACACTATGGAGTTCTGAGGCCATTGAAGCCTTTGGGTAATTGAGCAATGCCCACCTGGTAGGGCCCATCTGACACTGGCAGTGCCCACTAGACACCCTGGCAGTGGCCTCCAGACACCCCAGCAGTGCCAGTTGGGCAATGCCAGCATGCCAGGGGCAATGCCAATAGGTCGGGGCCTGAGTGGGCCTATGACCAGGTGGGCTATGCAGGAGGGGATCATACAGGGTGGCACTCAAGAGCTCTGAAGCCCAGTTAACCAGTATGTTTTGGCCCTGCGCCCCCCTCCAATACCCATGCAAAACTCCCAACACTACAAAACAGTGACAGTATGTGTGGGACGATTCCAGCGTGGATCACTCTATTATTCTTGCCATTATGACAGGATTCCTCTATCCCATGCATCTCAGGGACAATATGCCATGTCTGCTCACCTATTCTTTAAGATAGAAATTGAAGTGCATTAAAACATACAGATGAATCTGACATAAATGACAATGTCTGGAACATTCTTCCCAAATTGCCTCGAAAGTACCCTGTCAACAGTTTAAATCATATGAAACTTTTAAAATATTTTAATGAGTTACTCCACTGAATTGTTAATGTGGGCAGCTCTATAAAATGACCATGGAAGTGATTTAAAAAGGTACATAACAGCAACAATTTTGCACATATTTAATTACTGAAAATGGCTTCTGAGTTGCATTTGGTATATTTTCCTTTGAATGCCTCAAGCTAAGCAGGTTCTTCCTGGCAGTATGAAGATAAAGACAAAATGAAGCACTACTCTTTTCTTGCGCTGTTCTTGCAGAGAGCCAGCATGAATACAACGGACTAAATGTCTTTCATTTGTGCTATAACCATTTGATGGTAATACTTACCCATGTTTACCCATGTTCTGATACATTAGCAAATTTTGTGCAGATTTTCTTCTAAAATCTGCCAGGAAAATTTCCCAGTCTCCAGTGCAATTTAGCTTACAAGTCAAATAATCTTGTCACATTCAGTGTTGCGATCAATATGTTATCGACTTACAGTTAGAATGTTTTATTAGTGTTAAAAGTTTCAATCCCTATGCACCAATGGTGCTAATTTTTTGTTTTTTCCTATCCTTTCAAAGAAATAATGACAATCCACAATATAAACTTCCAGAAGGAGCTTAACATGCAACAAATAAATGATAGAACAATGGCATGATGTATAATTGTTATGGAGTAAACAATAATTCTTCTACCAGTTCAAAGGAAGAAAGAACATGTTGCAGTATAATTGGCCTGATGGGACCAAATCATGAACAACAACTTGATGCAAAAGCTGATCCCTGCTGCTTTAGCTGTGAGTGGGAGGTAAGTGACTGATGATGTTGTGGGGCAGTGGGGAATTACTGTTCAGTGTTAAAGCTTTGATTTCAGTTATTACAGCCAGTAAGTTCAGTCAATATAGGAGTGTGATGCTATGTTATATAACTGAGGGGCCAACTGAATTATGGAATTAGGAATATACATTATGGTTTGATCTGGAGTTGAAGCAATCATAAATGTACCGCTCGCTGTTTGCGGTTTCTCCCATGTGAGTACTGATTTACAGCATGGACACAGTAAGGTATTTTGGAATATGGAGAAAACTGTGCATGTGCCCAAATAGGGACAGGAGAGAGAAAGAAGCCTTTGCTGCATTTAGCATCTCTGTTGCCATAGTAACAACTAGATTGATCCTGGTATGAAATTAGTATGAGGTTACAGCCATACATTTGGTTTGACTCCCACAGATGGTGTAGAGTAAGTCTTGTGCAGAACAGTATAACAATTACAAGGCATCACTTCAATGGAACTTATGGGAAAATTCAGTGGCACTGAGTATTGAAAGTGTAGGTGCACAGCTAATACACAGGAGCACAGAATTGGGACATCAGGTCCCATGGTGATATCCTACTAGATCACAGATCAATGTTTTTCTGTTTTGAGTTGTAGTGCCTTAGCATTATAAAATTCAACATTTGACACAAAATTATTTACAATTCTATGGGATATGTCCCAAATTTGCTCATCTTTTCTTTGTGTGATTACGTACAATAGGAGAAAGAGATGCTTTCTGGGTGAAGATTTCTTAAGTTATCATGGAGTTATTTCTGTTTTTGCAACATTTTGTGGGTCAGTTTAGCTCAGCTGATTTAACAGCTGGCTAGTGATGCAGATTGATGCCAAGAGCATGGATTCAATTCTGATACCAGCTGAAGACTTGCTTTCTCAACCTTGCCACTCGCTTGAGGTGTGGTGATCCTCAGGTTAATTTACCACTAGTCTATGATCATCTGAGAGTATAGTGAATTTATCTATTGTACTGGGATTTTTCATTGAAAACATAAGGACATTTTTTCCACATTGAGGAGTCTTTTAAATCTGTATTTAATTTTCAGAAAAAATTTTGGGCAGCAATTTTACTCCTTCAGTTAATTTTATCTTCAAAGTTACGAAATAAAATATTTAATTGTTGAATTGAAGCAATATTAAAAAAAGGTATGCCAGGGAGATTAACAGATGCTAAACTAGACCTACAGTTCTTGGTATAAGTAAGTGCCAATCATCAGTGACA
Organism: Carcharhinus amblyrhynchos; assembly: GCF_965287045.1. Taxonomy (NCBI): domain Eukaryota; kingdom Metazoa; phylum Chordata; class Chondrichthyes; order Carcharhiniformes; family Carcharhinidae; genus Carcharhinus; species Carcharhinus amblyrhynchos. Next base: position 78,068,008 of record NC_137331.1, on the reverse strand, counting down.
ACTGTCTCAGCTTACCTTTGATCAGCCGAGCAAAACTGTCATCTGCAACAAGGCTACCTGTAACCAACTTGGAAATTATGGATGGCATTGCCAGTGATTGGCAGGTTCACCAGTTTTCTCATTTATTATGCCTGTGAGTCATTCCTGGCTAGCATTTGAAAATCAGCGAGGTGTTGCCCATATTGATGATAAGTCAATGCTGACAACATTCCATCCTAAGTCCTGCTGAAATGCATGGCATCTCAGTCCAATGTTACTGAAGACCTGCATTTTACTAAAGAATGCCATCTACCCAGAACTAAATGCCATACTGAGTGTCAGTTTGTGGCCACTTTTGGGTTTAAGTACGTTAATGTTTATTTATTAGCATCACAAGTAGGCATACATTAACACTGAAATGAAGCTTCGGTGAAAATCCCGTCGTTGCCACACTCTGGCGCCTATTTGGGTACACTGAGGATGAACTTAGCACGGCCAATGCCCCAAAACAGCACATCTTTCAAACTGTGGGGGGAAACCAGAGCACCTGGAGGAAACCCATGCAGACATGGGGAGAATGTGCAGACCCTGCACAGACAGTGACCCAAGCTGGGAAGCAAACCTGGGTTCTTGGCACGGTAAGGCAGCAGTGCTAACCACTGTGCTACCATGAAACAGAAGAGACATAAGGCTGTGTGAATGCTTTTTGGAATTAAATGTTGATCCTTCTGCCTGGTGCTTTGTGTCATGTTATTATAATTATATAATACCTTGGGCTGATTTACTGCACAAGACACAAGGTACCAATTGCTCATAAAGGATTTGGTAAACATAATGTGGGTTCATTTATTAAGACTGGGCACATGAGAACAGTTATAGATAGGTGGGTTTGAAAGCAACAGAACTGTATGCTGTGTTCTGCTCAAAGCAAAAATGAAACTAACACTGGCATATTTCCCTCCTGGTGGTGTCATGCTGATATCCCTTAACAGCATATTTACTATACATATTCTGTCAAGTGCTTTTATCTTGCCAGATTCCTGAAAACATAACATTTTTCCCTACATCTATTTCCTCATTGGACAATTTGGCTGTCAACCCCTGTTAGACATGGTGAACTGCGGTTCTCAACAAAGAATTTTGTAGAGTTCCAAAGTAGGAAAAACCTTTGCATACCTACCCCACACGACAACATATTCATTTGGCCATGCCTCTAACAGGGGAATAATAGGGAGCAGTACTGCACCGCCATTTTCTGATGGTATTTGTTTTCTGCTCATTAGGCATTTTCATCCTTGACATTTTCTTCTTCTTGGTAAGCCACTTCAAGATTAAAACATTCCAAAGTAACATGGCCACTTAACTTTAACTGATTGCATCTAATTTTGAGCTGCAGTACTCTTCTGACACAAAGTACTTGACTGAATGCCTTAAAGGAGAAGCAATGGCCTAGTGGTATTATCACTAGACTATTAATCCAGAAACTCAGTTAATGTTCTGGGGATCCAGGTATGAATCCCACCATGGCAGACAGTGGAATTTGAATTCAATAAAAAATATCTGGGATTATGAACCTACTGATGACCATGAAACGATTGTCAATTGTTGGAAAACCCCATTGGTTCACTAATGTCCTTTAGGGGAAGGAGATCTGCCATCCTTACATGGTCTGGCCTACATGTGACTCCAGAACCACAGTGATGTGGTTGACTCTCAACCACCCTCAGGCAACTAAGAATGGGCAATAAATGCTGGCTAGCCAGTGAGGCCACTGACCCACAAATGAACTTAAAAAAAAAAGATTCACCTTTCTGCTGGAGCACAAGGTTTCACCCTTGTGTAATCACCTTGTTGCTTTAAACCAGATTACTGATCCAACACTTCACATTGTGATCCTCTAATTTCAATTACACATTCAACTCAAAGATACAAAATAGAAGTGAGAATCACTATTTTGAAAAAATATTTTTTCTAATTTATAGGCACCCAGAATACAACATATTTCATGTTACTTTCAAAGTAAAAGAAATGATCTTAACATAATTGGGGTGAGAGTATGGATTGGCTGGGTCTACTTAAAGATAACGCAGGCCCAGTTCTGCTGTACTATTTACTCAGGCTTCTGGATATGGAGAGAAGGGTTAGATCCTTTCATTAGGCCTCAACTGTTTTCCTTTACCTCAAAACTGAACAGGCAAATCATCCCAGCTTTTCCACCAAGATGGAATGCTAAAACGTTGTTTAGCCAAGCTAAATTGCACCTTAGCTTCAGGAAATTAGCAGAGTAAATACGGGGGGTTACGGAATTAGAGGCCACAACCAATAATTTCTTCACTTTTGTTTGTGGAACCCAGAAGAGCAGATGTGTTTCACTACAATCCACAAGAAAATTTAGAGCCTTCTCTTCTCCGGATTTCACCCATCTCTCTCTTATTAACACATGGTGACAATAACTGGGGCACTGGTGCAGAAGTCATAATTTCTATCAATGAAAGTTGGAGCTCTGATGTTGTATAAGTGGACCATCATTGGATAGCATTGTCCTATGATCCTTTGTCAAGAGCTGCTTCTCCTCATTGACCACTTGACTTCTCCAGCTGTAAAACCTTTCAAAAGTATCTTCTCTACTCCTACTTTTCTGTCAGGGCAGGGCAAATTTCAGGAAGCCAGTAGTCATCTCCCAACTACTTTCAATCCATTTTTATGCTTTTACTCTTATTGCCCACTCCTGGAGCTGATGTGGTCATTTTAATCTGAAAAGATGGATTTGACTTGGGAGCACAATCTACACTATTCTGATTTTCAATGAAAGCACAATTCCTTCATCTTGCTGGGTCAAAATACTGGAACTCCCTACTTAAACAGCATTGTGGGTGCACCTTTACTGCACTTGTCACAGTTCAAGAAGGCTACTTACCATCTTCTTAAGGGCAATTAGGGATGGGAAATAAATACTGGCCTTACAAGTGACACCCAGAACCTATGTATTAAATAATAAAAATAAAGTTAAAGGTGACATTTTTAATATCAGCAACACTGAGAGCCGATCAGTAGAAAAAGGCAGAAACTGTGAAATGTGATATTGGCATCAGAGTAATTGTGGCAGTCCGAGGCTTGCTGATGACCCTAGCAATCTTCTTTTCATTTTGCTTTACTTCATACGAACATAGAAATTAGGAGCAGAAGTAGGCTATGCAGCCCTTCGAGTCTGCTCTGCCATTCATCCAGGTCATAGCTGATCTCTCCCTGGTCTCAAATCCACCTCCCTACCTGTTCCCCATATCTCTTTAACCCATTATTTATCATTAATATATAAATCTCTTTCTTGATACCATTTAATGATTCAGATTCCAACATGTTATGGGGCAGCGAGTTCCACAAATTCACCACCCTCTGCAGGCAGTAATTCCTCCTCATCTCAGTTTTAAACCTGCTGCCTCTCAACCTAGACCTAGGATCTCTTATTTAAGATTGCCCCGCAATGGGGAACATTTGGTCTAGGTTTACTTTATCAATCTCTTTAGGTATTTTAAATACCTCAGTCATATCCCCTCTTATCCATTTAATCTCTCCTCATACGTCAACCTTTTCATCCCTGGACTTTCAACTATGAGATAAGTATTTGTGCTAGTTTCCAAATCAATCCATGTTATTAATTTTATTTTCACTTGCAGCCAATGCTAGGACTCTGCAGTGAAAACAGAGATGTCTTGTAGTTCCATTCCATGTGCCTTCTTTTGTTGACCTGTTCTCATTCTTATAAAATCCTCAAGTACACTTAATTGGCAGCAATACGTATTTTCAGGTCTTTTAAAAATAAAGCTATTGTTATAAGTAATTATAATTATTCTAAGGCTGTAAAAAAATTAATAATGCCATCAAAAATGCTGATGTAAACACCAAAGTATTAGAAAAAACAAAAATAATTTGTCGTATTTCACAGTACCAGCGTAGAACTTCATGCTCCTGAATACCTATCATGATTTCATCATATGTTCACCATCTTTTATCCATTCCGATTAGTGGATTGAAACAATGGATTTGCAATTCTCTATCTGCTTTAGTGTGTACAACTATAAAGATAGAATTTCAACCCAGTTCAACAATAAAAAGCTTTGCACTCCATCATAGGAAAGTGATCATTGAAGATTTTTTTTATTCATTTGAGGGACCTGAGCATCTCTGGCTTGCCCTTATTCAGAGGGAAGTTGAGAGGTCAACCACATTGCTGTGGCTCTGGAGTCACATGGAGATCAGACCAGTAATGATGGAAGATTTCCTTCCCTAAAGGACATTAGTGAACCAGATGGGTTTTTCTGACAATCAACAATGGTTTCATGGTCATCAGTAGATTCTTAATTCCAGAATGTTTTTATTGAATTCAAATTCCGCCGTCTGCCATAGTGGGATTCGAACCTCGTCCCCAGAATATTAGCTAATATTCTAAAATAATAATTTAGCAATAATACCAGTAGGCCATTGTCACCTTCTGCATTGACAGTGTAAAATAAATGATAATGAATTGGCAGATTGTTGCGTATCCCTTCCAACTTTTATTTCAATTGTCTTCAATAAAGTTAAAAATCTAAGGAGATGTGAAATAGACTGTTGATGCGATTTCAACCAATGATCCAGTGGGCAGCATGGTGGCACAGTGGCTAGCACTACTGACTAACAGTGCCAGGGATCTGAGTTCAATTCTGGCTTTGGGTGACCATCTGCGTGAAGCTGCATGGTTTTCTCCAGATGATCCGGTTTCTTCCCATGCTCCAAAATATGTGCAGGTTAGGTAGATTAGCCAAGCTAAATTGCACCTTAGCTTCAGGAAATTAGCAGAGTAAATACGGGGGGTTACGGAATTAGAGACTGGGTGCGATTGTTGTCAGTGCAGGCTCGAAGAACAAAACATACCCCAATGACATTTTATACTCTTGCACAGACCAAATTCAAAATGTGAAACTTCAGTGCAAAAACTGACAGGATTTTATTTCAATATTTTTGTATGACATCTGAAATTTTAATGGAATTACAGCAGTCTAGCACAATAAAGCCAGGTGAAAAGTCAGAAGAAATTGAACAGAAAGCATGCCTCAGACATATGTTTATTTTTGCTATCCCACCATAACTGTTCTCTATCTGTGCAAAGTACACCACAGAAGAGAAAATCGACCATTCAGTGTAACAGTGGACCGGATTCTACCATCTGTGTTGCAACCACTTTCAGGCGCAAAAACTTGGTAAAGTCAGGCATTAGCACAATCTGTGCCTGCCTCCACACCGGTTCCCCTTTTACCAAGGCCTGAAAATGGACACGATCGGGATTGCACCCGAAATGTGCACGACGGCTATTTTAAAACATTTGCATGTATTTAAATTGACTTAATGGACTGCACTCCCAACCTTACCGGCACGTCCCCTTTTACCACCATGTTCATCCATCTAGAATGGCCATGAAACAGACATGCTCCACAAAAGTCTGATTCGGATGCTCTAGTTAGTGAGGAGGTGAATATTGAGCATCTGACGGCTAGCTGCTTGAGATTATTTGGAGGGGGGGGGGGTTTGGTGGTAAGGGGGGTCCGCTGCCACTCTGCCTGAAATCAGTGGTGGTGAAGAGGGGAGAGGCCCACGATCGGTCTGGGTGGGGGTAGTGAGGGGATAAGGAGGCCAGTAATGATGGGGGGTGGCGGGGCAATGTCTGTGGCAGCCAGGGGGAGGCATTAGCTGGCCTGGGAGCGACGTGGTGGCATTCTATCATTTTGGTCTGCGCATGCGCAGTGGGAGGCACCGATCAGAGTTGCAGGATTTCGGGTGCATTAAGCCCTGTCCACAGGCTTGTGCATCATGATTCGGAATCGCTGATAGTTATTCAGGCACAGAGCGTCTGCAAAAGTTGGTGAGAGTCGTAGCTGACATGCTAAGTTTCCTTAATCTTCTGAGAAAGTAGAGGCATTGGTGGGATTTCTTAACTATAGTGTTGGCATTGGGAGAATCAACAGGTTGTTGGTGCTCTAGACACCTAAAAACCTGAAGCTCTCAACCCTTTCTACTTCACCTCCATTGATGTAGACAGGAGCATGTTTTCCTCTATTCTTCCTAAAGTTGATGACAATCTCCTTCATTTTGTTGATATTGAGGGGAAGATTATTGTCATCGCACCAGTTCACAAGATTCTCCATCACATTCCTGTACTATGTCTCATCATTATTTGAGATCCGACCCATCTTGGTGGTGTCATCAGCAAATGTGAAAATCGATTTGGAGGGGAATTTGGCCACACAGTCATAGTGTATAAGGAGTATAGTAGGGGGCGGAGAACGCAGCCTACGGGGCATCGGTATTGAGGATGATGGTGGAGGAGGTGTTATTGCCTTTCCTTACTGATTATGGTCTGTGAGTTAGGAAGTTCAAGATCCAGTCGCAGAGGGAGGTGCTGAGGCCCAGGCCACGGAGCTTGGAGATGAGTTTCATATGAATAATGGCGCTGAAGGCTGAGTCTTTCTTTACCTTAAGCAAGGACTCTCTTTCAACTTGGTAGCCAGGCCTTTCAGCCATGTCCAGCCTATTGCCCAGCTTTCAACCTCTCCATTCCCTCCCAGACGCACGATAGGCTTTCTCTTCTCCTCACCTTCCAACCCATCAGTCTCCACAATCAAGAGATAACCCCCAGCACTTCGACTTCCTCCAGTGCGATGTTGCCACCAAACACATCTTGCCTTCCCTTTTCAACATTCTTCCCTCCCAGACACCTGGTAAACTTTTTTATCACTCCCATCACCTTCTTTCCCTCCAATAGCACCTTCCCACACAAGTACAGGAAGCTTAACACCTATCCTTTCACCTCCCCCCTTCCCACCACCCAGAATCCCAAACACTCTTTCCAGGTGAAACGGCGATTTACTTCTTTTTTCAGTTTAGGATATTGTATTCACTGTTCATAGTGTGGCTTTTCTACATTTAGTGAGAATTTCCTACCATCACTAGGGAAGAAGATCTTCCTCTGGAGCTTTACAGTCTTTGACAACATGTCCAGAATGGTGTCACTGAAGTGGAGGTACAGCCTTTGTCCATCTTATCCCATTGCAAAAGGTTTGTTGTTCTCCATTGTGACTCCAAATTCCCCCGCTTACAAATGTAGAGTGTTAGGTTAAATATAGAACATAGAACATAGAACACTACAGCACAAACAGGCCCTTCGGCCCACGAGTTGCACCGATCACATCAACACCTACCAACCTACAGACCTATCTATAACCCTCAATCTCATTAAACCCCATATACTCATCCAGAAGTCTTTTAAAAGACCCCAGCGAGTTCGCCTCCACCACCACTGACGGCAGCCGATTCCATTCACTCACCACCCTCTGAGTGAAAAACTTACCCCTAACATCACTTCTGAACTTCCCTCCCTGCACCTTAAATCTGTGTCCTCTCGTAACAACCATTTCAACCCGGGGAAATAGCCTCTGAGAGTCCACCCTATCTATTCCTCTCAACATTTTGTAAACTTCTATCAGGTCACCTCTCAACCTTCGTCTCTCCAGGGAAAAGAGTCCCAGCTCCCTCAACCTAACTTCATAAGGCATTCCTCCCAGTCCAGGCAACATCCTTGTAAATCTCCTCTGTACCCTCTCAATAGCTTCTACATCTTTCCTATAGTGAGGCGACCAGAACTGCGCACAGTACTCCAAATGAGGCCTGACAAGGGTCTTATAAAGTTGCAGCATTACCTCCCGACTCCTAAACTCAATCCCTCGATTAATGAAGGCCAGTACACCATACGCCTTCTTGACCACCTCCTCCACCTGCGAGGCCGATTTAAGAGTCCTGTGGACCCGGACCCCTAGATCCTTCTGCTCTTCAACACTACTCAGACTCCTGCCCTTGATAGTGTACTCGTTCATCCCGTTGGTTCTGCCAAAATGGACGACTACACATTTATCTGCGTTGAAGTCCATCTGCCACTTTTCCGCCCAGTCCTGCATCCTATCTATGTCCTGCTGCAACTTTTGCCATCCTTCCATACCATCCACAACACCACCAACCTTAGTGTCATCAGCGAACTTACTTACCCATCCCTCCACTTCCTCATCCAGGTCATTTATGAAAATGACAAACAACAAGGGTCCCAGAACAGATCCTTGAGGCACTCCGCTGGTGACTGACCTCCATTCAGAAAAAGCCCCATCCACAACCACTCTCTGCCTTCTGCAGGCAAGCCAGTTCTGAATCCACAAGGCCAAAGGCCTTGAATATTGGAATTGAGATGGTTTCGTGCGGATCCACATCACGCCTGCTGATGTGGAGGGAAAATCCTGAAGTTGGATGACAATGAAGTGGCTGGGTTAAAAAGCTACTGACAGATACACAATATTTCTGAGTTTCCCATACTGTTCAACATGCCCCTCCCCACTACCACTTCCCCATACCCTCATTCTCAGCATATCTGCCCATCAGAATCTAACTCGTTATGTGCAAAGTGCTTTGGGATTCACTGAAGATGTGAAATGTATTCGAACAATACATATTTTTTCTTTCTTCTTTTGAGGATTTTTGGCTTTGTGAGTATGTCCAGCAATCCCTGCTTTTCCCTTGATTATGCCTCACAAGTGTATTGGAACGTGAGCTAGCTCAGACTGAGGTATGCACAGTTTGACATAATGAACTGGACAATTACTCTTTTAAATAAACAATCCAAAGAGATTTAAGTGCTAATGGCCAGGGAATACCTAACAAGCTGAGCTATATTCAAAATAACTGCCTAAACTTTCCAAGCAATATGCAGGATACGTTGAGAAACTGGGAGCAAGGTTGCAATTTTCTTTGTCATTCAGTTTTCTCTCAGTTTAGAATTTTTATAATACTGGTTCTATGAATCTGCGTCTTGGGTCAATCTTAGTTAAATTTCATACAACCCTCTCACATTCTGAACACTGTGTGATGATCAGACAGCTATGAAGGGGGTCCATTATTACGCCTACAAGATGTGTGGAAGGCAGCTATTTCAATAAACAGTGTTGTTCTTAATGTCCTTTATATGTCTGGCAACAAAGAAGCTGAAAAGTAGCTGGACTTATTCAGAATATTCTTGTCATATAGTCCTAATGAGCATGATATCACACATGGGAAAACTAGATTCAGAGACACGTGAGTAGACTATGTGATATTTATGAAACAAAGCCAAAAACTAACTTTATCAGAATTTGGTCTCATTTTGCTCAATTTCAATTCAATTAGATTTGGACGTTATTCTCGCTGTTTGCTTCTTGTGATAAATGAATAGTTGATACCCTAAAGAATTAACTCAAATTGATATTATTATTCCATGTGGTAAATTTGTGAGCCAAACAATTCCATTTAACAGACAAATAATGTTTTTTAAGAGTTTTGTTTCTACATTTATCAGATGGAATCTTTTGAAGGTGACAACAAGGTCGTCTATGTATGGATCCACAAGAGATGGGTGAGATCCTAAATGAATATTTCTCAGCAGCATTTACTGTTGAGAAAAGCAAAGATGTTAGGGACCTTGGCAAAATAAATAGTGATGTCTTGAGGATTGTACGTGCAACAAAGAAGGAGGCGATGGAATTCTTAATGCACATCAAGGTAGATAAATTCACGGGACCTGATGTAGTGTATCCCAGAACGTTGTGGGAGGCTAGGGAGGAAATTGTGGGTCCCTTAGCAGAGATATTTGAATCACCAGCAACCACAGATGAGGTGCCTGAAGATTGGAGGGTGGCAAATGTTGCCCCTTTGTTTAAAAAGGACTGCAGGGAAAAGCCTGGGAACTACAGGCTGGTGAGCCTCACATCTATAGTGGGTAAGTTGTTAGAAGGAATTCTGAGAAACAGGATCTACAGGCATTTAGAGAGGCAAGGACTGATTAGGGACAGTCAGCATGGTTTTATGAGTGGAAAATTATTTCTCACAGATTTGGTTGAGTTTTTTGGAGGGGTAACCAAGAAGGTAGACGAGGGCAGTGCAGTTGACGTTGTCTACATGGACTTTAGCAAGGCCTTTGACAAGGTACCACATGGTAGGTTGTTGCATAAGGTTAAATCTCAAGGGGTCCAGGATGATGTAGCCAATTGGATACAAAATTGGCTTGATGACAGAAGACAGAGTGTGCTTGTAGAGGGGTGTTTTTCAAACTGGAGGCCTGCAACCAGTGGCATGCCTCAGGAATCGGTGTTGGGTCCACTGTTTTTTGTCATATTTATCAATGATTTGGATGACAATTTGGGAGACATGGTTAGTAATTTTGTAGATGACACCAAGATTGGTAGCATAGTGGACAGTGAAGAAGGTTATCTTGGATTGCAATGGGATCTTGGTCAATTGGGCTGGTGGCCTGACGAATGACAGATGAAGTTTAATTTAGATAAATGCGAGGTGATGCATTTTGGTAAATTGAACCAGGGCAGGACTTACTCAGTTAAAGGTAGGGCATTGGAGAGAGTTGTAGAACAAAGAGATCTAGGGGTACAGGTTCATAGCTACTTGAAAGTGGAATCACAGGTGGACAGGATGGTGAAAAAGGCATTCAGCATATTTGGTTTCATTAGTCAGAACATTGAATACAGGACAAAGAACAAAGACCAAAGAAAATTGCAGCACAGGAACAGGCCCTTTGGCCCTCCAAGCCTGCACTGACAATGCTTCCCGACTAAACTAAAACCCCCTACGCTTCCTGGGACCATATTCCTCTATTCCCATCTCATTCATGTATTTGTCAAGACGCCCCTTAAAAGTCACTACCATACCCACTTCCACTACCTTCCCCAGCAACGAGTTCCGGGCACCCACCACTCTCTGTGTAAAAAATCTGCCTCGTATACTTCTTTTAAAACTTGCTCCTCACACCTTAAACCTCTGCCCCCTAGCAATTGACTCTTCCACCCTGGGAAAAAGCTTCTGACTATCCATTCTGTCCATGCCTCTCATCATCTTGTAGACTTCTATCAGGTCTCTACTCAACCTCCGTCGCTCCAGTGAGAACAAACCAAGTTTCTCCAACGTCTCCTCACAGCTAATGCCCTCCATACCAGGCAACATCCTGGTAAATCTTTTCTGTACCTTCTCTAAAGCCTCCATATCCTTCTGGTTGTGTGGCGACCAGAATTGAACACTATATTCCAAGTGTAGCCTCACTAAGGTTCTGTAAAGCGTCAACATGACTTGTCAATTTTTCAAGTCAATATCCCGGCTGATGAAGGCAAGCATGCCGTATGCCTTCTTGACTACCTTCTCCACCTGCATTGCCTCTTTCAGTGACCACCTGCACTGCCACTTTCAGGAGTTGGGGCATCTTGTTGAAGTTGTATAAGACATTGGTAAGACCATACTGGAATACTGTGTGCAGTTCTGGTCACTCTTATTATAGAAAGGATATTATTAAACTAGAAAGAGTGCAGAAAAGATTTACTAGGATTCTACTGGGACTTGATGGTTTAAGTTATAAGGAGAGGCTGGACAGACTGGGACAATTTTCTCTGGAGCGTAGAAGGTTTATGGGCAACCTTATAGAGATCTATAAAATAATGAGGAACATAGACAAGATAGATAATCAATATCTTTTCCCAAAGTTAGGGTAGTCTGAAATTAGAGGGCATAGGTTTAAGGTGAGAGGGGAGAGGTACAAAAGGATTCAGAGGGGCAATTTTTTTTCACACAGAGGGTGGTGCATGTTTGGAACAAGTTGTCAGGAGTAGTAGTAGAAGTAGATACAATTTCGTCTTTTAAAAACTGTTTAGACAGTTACACGGGTAAGATGGGTATGGAGGGATATGGCCAAACACAGGCAATTGGAATTAGCTTAGCCATTAAAAAAAAGTATTGTGTGGACAAGTTGGACGAAGGGCCCTGTTTCCATGCTGTAAACCTCTATGACTCTATGACTCCAAGACAGCTATTGGAGAGTCAGCAAGACCTCTCACATTGCCTGTTTTTGAGAAGGCCACCCATATCTTGTTCCACTCAAGCACTAATCAGGCCAATGGAAGGCAAGCCTTCCACCAGCATTAAAGGCCCCAGTGTGGAAGGCTGCTAGCCAAGAACTATTGACAAAGCAGATGCAGCTGTTCTGTACTCCACAGCACCACTGCGGAGTCAGTGGCTGCTGCTGGCATGGCATCCACCCGAGGTCCAAGACCCAGGAGAAATAAGGGAACGGGTGAGTGATGGCAGGAAGGGGGTTGTGGGGTGAAGAATGTGGGGAAGGGTGAGTTGGCAGCAAGGACTGACTCTCAGATGGGTCCCACTTCCTGAGGCCAGGTCCCTTGGTCAGGCTCCTAGTACCTTTAAATGAGGGATTGCCCTTTGGCATTCTGCATGATGAGATCATATCTGCTGCTGTCTTATCACCACCAGCAGTGAGACTAGGTCTGTAAATGCGTTATAATTGGTGGGGGGTGGCAGTCCTTCCACCAGGATCAAAGACCCCAGGGATAGAATTGTGCTGATAAGTGAACAGGATTTGTTGTGTGTTAAGATATGGGTAGCACAGCTTCGGGTGGACTCAAATTTATGGTGGGTAGAATGTGAGAGACCAGCCAATGTTGGAATAGTCCATTCTAGAGTTAACAAAGACATGAATAAGCCTTTTAGCAGTTGATGGGCTAAGGCAGATGCCAAGTTGGGTGATGTTATGGTGAAAATAGGTGATCTTAATGATGGGATAAGTAAGAAGTGGGAAGCTCATCCCAGGATTAAATGTTCCTCTTTTTGCCATTATTCACATGCATATAGAAGACTTTTAAATTCCCGTTAATATTAGTTGCCTATCTCTTTACGTACATTTGTTTTGCTCCTCATCTGCTTTTCCATATCCTCTCTGAACCCTTTATATTCCACCCAATTCCTGTTGTGTTATACACCTTACATCTGTCATAAGCACACATTTTCTTCTTTATCTTAATCTCATCTCTTCTGTCATCGAGGCAGATCTGAAATTGCTTTTCCTTTCTCTTTCAAGGGAATATATCTTGCTTGTCGCTGAACTATTTTCTCGACTGACAGCCCTCAGACAATGTTTTGTCTGCCAAGCTTTGATTTCAATTAATCAGGGCCACGTCCATTCTCACCTCATTTACATTTACTTTCCCCCCCAAAGTGTTCTTACTCTGGATTGTTCTTTGTCCTTTTCCACACCAATGTAAACCTGATAATACAAGGATCATTGTCCCCTAAGTGTTCTCCCACTGCCATTTGATCCACTTGGCCCACTTCATCCTCAAAAACCAGGTTTAGCAGTTTCTCCTTTCTCATTAGACTGGACATTACTGTTGTAGAAGATATTCCTGAGCCAATCTAGAAACTCTTGCCCCTCTCTTCCCTTGAATCTAGTATTATCCCAATCTATATTCAAATCATTAAAATCCCCAATTGTAACTACTCTATAATTTTTTCTTATCTCTGTTACTTCCCTTGCAAGTTTGTTCCTTTACGCCCTTTCAATGGTGACCCATAAACTGCACTGAACAATGTAATTGCACCCGTTTTGTTCCTTAGACCATTCTGGGATATCCTTTCTCTCCAGCACTGCAATGATATCCTTAGCAACTCCACTGCTCATCTCCTTTTCCTTCCTTTCTACCTTGCCCGAATGTTTTGCATTCAGGAATATTTAATCTTTGACAAAACAAAGACAGAAAATGCTGGAAAATCTCAGCAGGTCTGGCAGCAACTGTGGAGAGAGAACAGAGCTAAAAGAGGATGACCCTTCGTCAAAGTCTATTTTCTCTTCACAGATGCTCTCAGACCTGCTGAGATTTTCCAGTAATTTTCTGTCTTTGATTCAGATTCCAGCATGCACAGTAATTTGTTTATAAATGCCCTTCTTTGAGCCAGGTTTGTTTTATAGCCACAACTGTTGCTTTACAGCAACATGTGCCTATAAGCTACCAACCTTATTTACCACACACCACGTATTCTAATACATGCATAATAATTGTAATTGTACTTTATTACACCAGGGGCAGCACAGTGGCACGGTGGTTAGCAATGCTGTCTCACAATGCCAGGGACCTGTGTTTGATTCCTGACTTGGGCCACTGTCTGTGTAGGATTTGCATGTTCTCCTTGTGTCTGCATGGGTTTCCTCTGGGTGCTCCACTTCCCTCACACAGTCCAAAAATGTGCAGGTTAGGTGCTCTGGCCATGTTAAATTGTCTCTCAGTGTAACTGAACAGGTGCCAGAGTGTGGCGACTCGGGGATTTTCACAGTAACTTCATTGCAATGTGAATGTAAGCCTACTTGTGACTAATAAATACATTTTAAACATTTTTTTTGTACTCTGAAGCCACCTAATAACTTATGATTTGTGTTTAGTTTGTTCCTATCTAATGTGGAACTTATTCCCTACTGTAGAACTACTGAGTAGTCTAACTTTATTTTTCTTTCAGTTTTTTTCTGAGGCAGAAACTGAACATTGCAGTTTGAAGTAATCACTCTTGGTGATGAATGAAACACAGGGATGAAATTGGGTTTGGGAGTGTCATTTTTTGGGTATCATAAATCCATTGAAGTTCTAAACTGTTGTCCATGGTACTTTCACCTCATTCTGATGTGAAGTGGATGCTACCTGGGTGAAAGAGTTTGTGTGGGTGTGTACTTACGGTGCACTGAAAATAATGGGAGCTGGCAGATCATGAGGTCAATCAGCATGCAACACTGATTTGATGTCAACGCAATTATTTTGGAGCTTCACACTGTAGACTGTGCCCTCTCTTAAACACACACTAAAGAACACTGTTAACTAGCATGAAGGTTTACCTCCCAGCACTATGTAAAGGCATCATTGGCTACCTACAAGTTAGCTGCTGTTTGATTTCTTTCACTTGTTACTTCAACTTTACACGGACTGGGCACCAAATACTGTTCATCTATCAGCCCTGTGCTCGCTGACCTACACTGGCAGCTCATCAAGTGTTGGCTTGACTTGGAAACTCTTGTCATGTTCTTTAATGTCTCCATGGTTTGGTCCCTCCATATTTCTGTCATTTCCTCCAGCCACCCATCTAAGAGATTCTCTATTCTAATCCTAGTCTTCCAAGGACTGCTAATTGATTCACCATCAGTGTTTCAACTGCTTCAGCACTGAGTTTTAGGGTGGAATTTTCCTGTCCTGTTCACTGACGGAATCGTAGAGGGCAGGACAGAAAGTTTGGCAGACCATTTAAATGTCTGTAGATCTTGAGTGTTATGCGTGGATCTTGAGTCTTGGATCATGCATGGCCAGAAAGTCCTACCCCTCGAATTCCTCCCCTAAACTCTCATTCTCCCTTTAAGACCCTCCCTAAAACCAGCTTCTTTAACTTAAATTTGAGTCACCTCCCTTGATGCTGTCTTTATGTGGCTCAGTGTCAGACATTGCTTAACGCTCCTGTGAAACACCCTTGGACATTTTATTATGTTAAAGGTGTTATATAACTATAAGCTGTTGTTTCTACAATAACTTAAAGTTATCAAAGTCTACAGTACGGTGGTTGCTGAAGTAGTTTTTGCTGATTTGAGGACTTACATAGAACCCAGTTGGTCCCTGGTAGGAATGCCCTGGTAGGTACTTCCCTCACATTCAAAATTAAAACTGAAAATGCTGAAAATCCTCAGCATGTCAAGCAGCATCTCACTCCCCTGATGAGTTTGGAAGTGGGGAGGGCATCTAATCTGGTGGGATTGTAGTAGGCCATGACCATGCTTCCTATCCTTCCTAGATGTCATGGACCCTTCAATATTCATATCCCAATCTATCATATCTTGCAGCCATGTCTCTGTAATAGACCACAATTATTTATTTCTACTTGTATTATCAGTTCTTTTGTTTTGTTCTGAATGCATGTAGCATTCAGATACAGAGCCTTTAGTTTTCTCCTTTGATTATTTTTGTAGTCTTATCTGCTGATTAATTCTTAAACTTGTACTCTCCATTCCTTCCTATCACTGTCTGGTTATCATTTCCCCTTTCTATCTTGCCTTGTCTCTACTCTCTGATTTATCACATTTTCCCAAATTTGATCCCCTGCTCGCACTATTTGGTGTAAGATCGTATCTTATTCCCTTGTGGTCACTATACACCTCCACCTTATGAGGGTCAGCCTGCCTGTAAGTGGCAACAACCACCTAAGCTATCAGATTGATTGGAGCTGACTCCCTCCAACAATCATATAAAACAACAGGCAGCGTGTATTGAACATATTGCCCATAATGCAATGTGAAGCATGTACTTTGATTTCCCACATCCATTTTCAAAGGCTATTCAATTTTATCCCAATCAGCTGAAAAATATTAGACTGAAACCTAATAAAAGAGGACTGAGAAATTTCATGCATTTGTCATGCTCTGAATGTGACTCATGCTATGGCAATACTATATATATATATTTTCCAGCTATACAAACTGATAAGAGGTATTAGGCAGAATTCCACTAATGATGAACTTGAGTGCTGGCTAAAAGTTTCATTGTATTGCCGTGTGTAATATTAATGTGCTCACAGTCTTTTCTAATGCTTTTATGATTTGCAATATCCTGAAGTCAAATTAGGTCAGACATTCTCCATTAGTCAAAAACTACAGAGATCTCCAGGCAGGCTAGTAAATATCATCTACACGTTTAAAATTAGACACAGGATGAAAAGATTTGTTGCAAGTAACATGTCACTGCCTATTGAAGAATCCACACCATATTTAAATTAGCCAGACATAGGGGCTCCATCCAAGTCAAGCAGGTAGTTGACACATTCCCAATCTATGTTTAAAATCAAATGTAATCTGAACAATAAGGGATGTTTTTGCCTCTGTCAACAGAGGTTCAGCATTTGCAGAAAAAATTAACAAACAGGGCAGTAGTTGAGCAGCGTAAAAAGAATTACTTTCTGGCTGAGCAAACCTCACAAGCTCTTTGTTCTATGTGTTAATGAAGAGTTACTTTCTGTTTTCTGAGCATTTATATAGTCCTTGCCATACATAAATGTATAAATAGTTCATTTTCATTTCTCTACTTAATTATGTTTATCATAGCGAAACAAATAAATAGCAAGATAGAAAATAATAAAAAAAGTGTCCTACAAGTTAGTATCAATAATTAAAGTAAATCTCTTCCATAACAGATTTTTAAAAAATATTTACAATTGCAAAGCTTCCTTCCTTCAGTTTGATTTATAAGAATATGATAAAGCTAAACCTATGTACTCAGCATTTAAAACTCAGGAGAGAACTAATTTGCCACAGAAGAATATCGGAAGAAAACATTTTCTCAAATATATTTACAAGTGTACTATCTCAGTCGTGGCACTTGCATGTCAAGAAACCAGAGGCACACTTACCTATATTTAATTAAAGAGCAGAATATCTCTGTGATTTTCCAATATACGCTGCTGATCACAGACTCCCCCCATCCTATCAATCAACCCTTCAACAGTCAACATGGACAAAGAGCAGTATAGCACAGGAACAGGCCCTTTGGCCCTCCAACCCTGTGCTGATCATGATACTTGCCTAAGCTAAACTGTATACACTTACAAAGTCCATATCCTTCTATTCCTATCCTATTCATGTATTTGACCAATTGCCCCTTAAATGCCACTATCGTACCTGCTCCCACCAGCTCCCTAGGCAGCACCTTCCAGACATTCACCACCATCTGTGTAAAAAACTCGCCTCACACATTTTCTCTAAACCTATGTCCCCTAGTACTTGATTTTCCTACCCTAGGAAAAAGCATTTGACTATCCAGTCAGTCCGTGGCATTCATAACCTTGTAAACCTCTTTCAGGTCATCCCTCAACCTCCGTCATTCCAGTGAGAACAAACCAAATTTATCCTACCTCTCCTCATAGTTAATACTCTCCAGGCCAGGCAATCTTTTCTGTACCCTCTCCAAAGCCTCCACATTTTTTTAATAGTGTGGTGACCAGAATTGAACACTATATTCCAAGTGCAGCCTGGTAAACCTTTTCTGTACCCTCTCATAGAACAAAGAAAATTACAGCACAGGAACAGGCCCTTCAGGCCTCCAAATCTGCACTGACAATGCTGCCTGACTGAACTAAAGCCCCCTACCCTTCCAGGCACCATATCCCTCTATTCCCATCCTATTATGTATTTATCAAGATGCCTCTTAAAAATCACTATTTTATCTGCTTCCCCCAGCAGCGAGTTCCAAGCACCTACCACCCTCTGTGTAAAAAGCTTACCTTGTACATCTCCTTTAAAGCTTGCCCCTCTCACCTTACACATATGCCCCCTAGTAATTGACGCTTCCATCCTGGGAAAAAGCTTCTGACTATCCACTCTGTCCATGCTCCTCATAATCTTGTAGACTTCTATCAGATCATCCCTCAACCTCCGTCATCCCAGTGAGAGCAAGCCAAGATTCTCTCACCTCTCCTCATAGCTAATGCCCTCCATACTAGGCAATATCCTGGTAAGTCTTTTCTGTACCCTCTCCAAAGCCTCTACATCTTTCTGGTAGTGTAGCAACCAGAATTGAAAACTATATTCCAAGTGTGGCCTAACTAAGGTTCTATAAAGCTGCAACATTACTTGCCAATTTTTAAACTCAATGCCCCGACCAACGAAGGCAAGCATGCTGTATACCTTCTTGACTACCTTCTCCACCTGCGTTGTCACTTTCAATGACTTGTGTACCTATACACCCCAATCCCTCTGCCTATCAACAGTCTTAAGGGTTCTGCCATTTACTGCATATTTCCTATCTGTATTAGACCTTTCCAAAATGCATTACCTCACATTTGTCTGGATCAAACTCCATCTGCCGTTTCTCCGCCCAAGTCTCCAACTTTATATCCTACTATATCCTCTGATGGTCCTCATCACTATCCGCAAACCCACCAACCTTTGTGTCGTTTGCAAACTTACTAATCAAACCAGTTACATTTTCCTCCATGTCATTTATATATATTACAAACAGCAAAGATCCCAGCACTGATCCCTAAGGAATGCCACCTGTCACAGCTCTCCATTCATAAGAACATAAGAAATAGGAGCAGGAGTAGGCCATCCAGCCCTTCGAACCTGCCCCACCATTCAATAAGATCATGGCTGATCTGTCGTGGCTCAGTTCCACATTCCCGTCCTCTCCCCATAACCCTTAATCCCCTCACTTATCAAAAACCCATTCAAAAAGGCACCCTTCCACTGCTATCCTCTGTCTTCTTTGACCGAGCCAGTTCTGTATGCACCTTGCCAGCTTACCCCTGAACCTTATGCGACTTTACCTTGTGCACCAGTCTGCCATGAGAGACCTTGTCAAAGGCCTTACTGAAGTCCATGTAGACAAAACCCACTACCCTACCCTCATCAATCACCTTCATCATTTCCTCAAAAACTCGATCAAGTTAGTGAGACATGACCACCCCTTCACAAAACCATGTTGTCTCTTGCTGATACGTCCACTTATAAATCCTGTCTTGAGGAACCCTCTTCAATAAGTTCCCTACCACTGATGTAAGGCTCACCTGCCTATAATTACCTATATTATTCTTGCTACCCTTCTTAAACAAAGGAACAACATTCTCCAATCCTCTGGGACCCCCCCTATAGCCTGTGAGGATACAAAGATTTCTCTCAAGGCCCGAGCAATTTCCTTCCTTGCCCCTCTTAGTATTCTGGGGTATATCCCAACAGTCACTTAGGGCCTTGTTTACCTTAATGTTTCTCAAGAACCCCAATACCTCCTCTTTTTTGATCTCAATGTGACTCCAACTATCTACACACCTCTTCCCAGACTCATCCTTCTCTTTGGTGAATACTGATGCAAAGTTCTCATTTAATACCTCACCCATTTCCGCTGGCTCCAGGCATAGAGCCCCTCCCCTGACCTTGAGTGGGCCAACTTCTCCCTAGATACCCTCTTGCTCTTTATATATGTATAAAAAGCCTTGGGATTTTGTTTACTCCTGTTGGACAATGAACTTTCATGATCCCTTTTAGCCCTCATTACTCAAGTTTCTTTCTACTTTCCTTGTATTCCACATTTGCTTCATGTGTTCCTAACATCCTAGCCTTGACATTTATTCCTTTTTTCTCTTTGACTAGGCTCACAATATCTCTTGTTATCCAAGGTTCCCAAAACTTGCCATACTTATCCTTCATCGTTACAGGAATGTGCCGGTCTTGAATGCCTATCAACTTACACTTGAAAGCCTCCCACATGCCAGATGTTGATTTGCCCTCAAACATCTGCCCCCAGTGTACATTCTGCAGTTCCTGCCTAATATTGTTGTAATTAGTCTTCCCCCAGTTTAGCACCTTAACTTGAGGACCACCCTTCCCTTTATCCATCAGTGCCTGAAAGCTTAATGAATTGTGGTCACTATTCCCGAATTGCTCCCCTACTGAAATATCGACCACCTCGCCAGGCTCATTCCCCAATACCAGGTCCAGTATGGCCCCTTCCCTAGTTGGGCTATCTACATACTGTTTCAAGAAGCCCTCCAAGATGCTCCTTACAAACTCTGCCCCATCCACACCTCGAGCACTGTGAGTCCCAGTCAATATAGGGCATGTTAAAATCTCCCATCGCAAAATGAAACATTTTCCTGCTATACAATATTTCAATTCTAACTTTGTGATTGGAAGTGTAAAAGTAAGACTCATTTTTATATCCAGAGGTCAAGTTATCTATGCACCGAAATATTTGTTTCAAATGATAAAACAGCACTGACTGTCAGGGAGTTGTTAGAAAGCCTAATTGCCAACAAGGGAAGGAAGCACTTATAACATGTGGATTGTGCTAACCTTTGTTCAGTATCACAAAAGCTACGCCACTGACCCCTTTCACCAGTCATGATGTGGGTATGCCGGCGTTGGACTGGCATAAACACAGTAAAAAGTCTGACAACACCAGGTTTTAGTCCAACCGATTTATTTGATAATAGACTCACAAACTTTTGGGGTTAGCCCTTTCGTCAGGTGAATGGAGAGTTCTGGCCTCAGACAGAGCATATAAAGCTTTATATGCTCTGTCTGAGGCCAGAACTCTCCATTCACCTGACGAAGGGGCTAACCCCGAAAGCTTGTGAGTCTATTATCAAATAAATCGGTTGGACTAAAACCTGGTGTTGTCAGACTTTTTACTGCCCTTTCACCAGGGCAGATTCCTAAAACCAACCCTGATACAAGCAGTACTTTGGAGTAGAATACAAACTAACCATCTTTACAAACATGGTAATTGCAAATTACTCTTAAGTGGAAGAATTAAGCTGTGAAAATAATAGTCTGAGATGAGATTGTATATAATGCTCCTCCTGAAGTGAGGATATTATGAGAAAATTTGGACATATATTCAGCAACATTCATTTGCTCTCATTCGACATCAGTTGCGCTTAAAACAATCAGTTACTTATCATTTGACATTATAAGTACCGTAACTGATATCATTGTCATCAACACTCAAACATTTGTGATTTGCAAAATGACCTAACTTAAGCATCTTGACAATAAATTGATCAGAGACCAGAATTTCTCAGCCTCATCCCAGTTTCTTTCTCTTCCCCTAATCCCTCCTCCAGAGAGCTCAGTTACAGGATTGACTGGAATTGGAAGTAATGGTCAGGCCCGCTCTGCTGCAGTGTTCCGAACAGCAAGATCTGGCCATGGATGCAGGAGAGATAAAAATATTCAGGTCAGGAGAAGTTGGGGGGAGGGGAGTCATCAGAGGAGGGTGGAAAGAATCATCAGGGTGGGGCCTGCGCCTGAAGTTTGGCAGCAGATGCCCAAGGCCAAAGGTTAGCAGCAGACTAAGTTGTGGTCTATGTCTGAGATGGGAAGGCAGGTGGAGTATAGTGTAAACCAAGACTGGGGATGGTGGTGTGTGTGGGTGAATGCAAGTATAGACCTAAGATCAGGAGGGTGGAGGTAGGTTGGTGTAAGCACAAGGTTGAATGGAAGAGAAGAGAGATTCACTGGGGGTGGAGTATTAGCCACCACGAGGAGATCGAGAGGATCAAAAAAAGGAACCACCAGGGAATGCTGAGAGAAGGATGTTGGAGTGGGTGAAGGGAGGCACCAGGGCTGCTGATGACACTCATGTAGATCAATCTACGGATGACATGTTTTCTGGGTGGCAATTAGCGAATTAAGACCTGACAGGGATCTGACTATGCTCTCAAGTGTGTATAGCAGAAAAATTTTTTGGACTAAATGAAATTAACTTGAATTCATATCCTCTTGTTTTTCAATGCAAGGTGCTGAGTACACACGATGCCTTTGAGCGCATCTGATGTCAAAGGTGGCCAAATGTTGCTGACTGCATGGAAAAACTCATTCCAAATGAGAACATTTGATGTTAATGACTGTTGATTGTTTTCCATTGAGTGAATCTGAATACCAAAATGACATCAACATTTTCTGAAGGATGTTGGCCCTATCACTGACAAAAAAACCCAGGAACAAGTCCACCTCAGCCCTCTACAGCCTTGCAAGCTGCAATGTAATTAGTTGCCTGCAGTTGTTGCTTTCACCCCTTCGATGCAGATTGGCCACATCCAAAAGCCAGTTAGAGGTCAGCAGTTCTCCAGTCCCAGAAAGACCATGGAATGTATCCATTGAAGAGGCTGGGAATGCAAATGAGTGAGGCCTGAGCCAATCAGGCATTTTATCAGACCTACAAATCTCCACAATTTATCTCATAGTATCATAGATTCATAGAATCCCGACTGTGCAGAAAGATTTGCATTTGGATTATTATTGTCATGTGTATTGTATACAGTGAAAAGTATTTTGTTTGCATGCTATACAGCCAAAGCATACCATTCATAGAGAGGGAAAGGAGAGAGTGTAGAATGTGGTGTTACAATCATAGCTAGGGTGTAAAGAAAGATCAACTTAATGCAAAGTAGGACCATTCAAAAGTCTGATGGCAGCAGGGAAGAAGCTGTTCTTGAGTCTGTTGGTCCGTGACTTTAGACTTTTGTATGTTTTACCCTGCGGAAGCAGGTGGAAGAGAGAATGTCCGGGGTGAGTGGGGTCCTTAATTATGCTGCCTGCTTTGGCGAGGCAGTGGGGAGTGTAGACAGAGTCAATGGATGGGAGGCTGATTTGCATGATGGACTGGGCTTAAGCCTGCAACAATCTGACTCAAGACCCTATCCCTGTAACCCCATGTGTTTGCCCTGCTAAACTCTCTGACACCAAGAGACAATTTATCATGGCCAATCAACCCAACCTGCACACCTCTAGACTGTGGGAGGAAACCAGAGCACCCAGAGGAAACGTGCACAGGCAGAGGAAGAATGTGCAAACTCCACACAGGGAGTCACCTGAAGCCAGAATTGAACCCGGGTCCCTGGCGCCATGAGACAGCAGTGCTAAACCTCTGTGCCACCATGCCGCCCTGGACATAATCTCTTCCACCTTCTTCCATCGGGAAAAAGATACAACAGCCTGAAGTCACGCATCTGCTGCCATCAGACTTTTGAATGGGCCTACTTCACACTAAGTTGATCTTTCTCTACACCCTAGGTATCACTGTAACACTACATTCTACACTCTCTCCTTTCCCTCTCTATGAATGGTATGCTTTGTCTGTATAGCATGCAAGATACAATACCTTTCACTGTATACAATACACGTGACAAAAATAAACCAAATCCAAATCTTTCTGCACTGTCAGGATTCTATGAATCTATGATTCTATGAGATAAAAAGTGAAGATTTGTAGATCTGACAAAATACTTGATTGGCTCAGGTGACCCATAGCCTCACTTGCCTGCGTTCCCAACCTCCTCAATGGATGCATTCCATAGTCTTTCTGGGATTGGAGAACTGCTGGCCTCTGAATGGCCGACAGTTTTTGGATGTGACCAATCTGCATCAAAGGGGTGAAAGCCACAATTGCAGGCAACTAAAGGGTTTAACAGAGTTTATTTTCTAGTGGCTTTATTTGAAGAAACACTGGCACAGTTTGTGGCTTCAGTCCATTTCAAGTCAGTCTTACTGAGAAACCAAGCTGTTTGTGCAGCTCATTCGTCTTGCTGAAGAATTAGACAATGACAAAGAAACTCAATGAGCAAAGGATCAAGGTGAAGGGTGATGTGGAACAGAGAAATGAGAAAAAAAATGATGCAACAAAGAGCTAAAAGCAACAAGTAAAATGCAAGAATTTGAAGCTGAATGACTGAGACCAAGGATAGAAAACAAAGACTGGGAACAATGAGGAAAAATGTACAAAAGGCAGCAGTTAAAATTTAAGATTTATGAAAGGCTGCTGCAGAAGAAATCATGGAAATCCTCAGTGCAGAAGGAGGCCATTCAGCCCATCGAGGCTGCATCGACAACAACCCCACCCAGGCTCTATCCCCATAAACCCACATATTTACCCCGCTAATCCCTCTAATCTAAGGTGCAATTTAGCAAGGCCAATGCACCAAATCCACGCATCTTTGGACTGTGGAAGGAAACCAGAACACTCAGAGGAAACCAACACAGACATGGGGATAACATACACACTTCGCACAGACAGTCACTCAAACTGGGAATTGGGTCCAGGTCCCTGGAGCTGTGAGGCAGCAGTGCTAATCACTGCGCCACTGTGCTGCCCCTGCAGAGCAATAACAATGATAAAAAGATGATAACTGGGTGAGTAGCAGAGCTTTGGAGCTGGATTTTCCTGTCCCAATGTGGTGTCAAAGAGCATTGGCAGATTTTAAAAATGGTTGGATCCAGAAACTGGGGTTCCTATGTCTTTTACTGGCTCTGGTCATTTTCACAGGTATGTGATGGTGGTGTGGGGTGTAATGGGCAGAATGGCTTACTGCACATTAATATCCTGACATTGCCAGCATGAGTGTAATTTGAACATTTTAGGCTGTCCACAATTTTGTCGGAGTCAGATCTGTTTTAGAAAGTGTTGTATACCATGGGAATCAGTTTGGAGATGGGAAGGATATGAAAGGTGAGTAAATAAGACGTTGCCTACTTCACATGTCAGAGTGAAATGCTGGAGCATTATATAGATAATTAAAACAGTGGATGGGATTTTTCTCCCTCTCTGCAGCATGTTTGATAAAGGTGGTGCACTGCTTTCTGACGGCACATCTTATGGTCCCGCCATCATCAACCATTGTCAACAGGGTTTCCCATTGAATGTAGCCCCAGTTACCTGTTAACGTGAATGGCAACAAGATTTCAGCAAATGAGTGGTCATAGTGCATATCGTTGTCAGATGACAACTGGTAATCCATCAAAGGAAAGAACAGCATTATGAAAGTAGAAAAGTTCCAGATACATTAGAATACATTATCCAGTGGACAGAGTGCTTTTCTGCATTATTAGTGAAACAGATCTGCAAGTGTGAAGCATCCCCATTACTTTGATATTTTCCCTTGGAGTTCAACTTAACCATTTGTTTGGCTGTTTTAAAGCTTTGGCAAATGGAAAAAAAACTGTCTGTGTTCAAAGGTTTTAATGGATTTTTCACAGGTGGGTTTGTTGACAAAATTGTTCATTGGAATCTCACCAGGGATGCTTTGCTGACTTCAAACGCACTAATGAATTCTGTTTACAAGAGTTTGTTGATACATCGTCAAGAGGAATGTAAATTTATGTTTATTGACAGATTTATCAGGTTTTCAAAGAGGATGATATTATTAAAATGGCTTTTCAAGTGTTTTCTATTTATTTTGACAGATCAATTAACTTTTAAAAAAATTCCAAATGTTCTTTCAGGCCTAGAGAGTTGTTTTTATAGTGGAATCTGTGTGAGTGGGTATGGGATGGTTACTGGGGATAATAGGATGAGGGTGAAGGGATGTCGCATTCACCTCAAGAACCAGGGTCAATGTCTCCGTGAATGGCAGTGGATATTTTAACCTGGTTGCCTGAGCATCAGCGTACCTCTGTCTCAGGCCTCCTGAAGGAGATGGCAGGCCTGACACTAGACTGTCCATGCCACCCCTGGATGAAAAGATTGTGGGAATTGCATGGTAAGAGGCAAGATTGCAACATGATATCCAATGCCCACCTAGACTGATGTCCTGAGGGATAGAGGGTATCGGTGGGGGAGAGGGGAATGGGTATTTGCTAGAGTGGTTGGGAGGGGTTAAACTAATATGATTTGATTTGATTTGATTTATTTTAGTCCCATGCATTAACATACAGTGAAAAGTATTGTTTCTTGCGCATTATACAGACAAACATACCATTCATAGAGAAGGAAATGAAAGAGTGCAGAATGTAGTGTTACAGTCATAGCTAGGGTGTAGAGAAAGATCAACTTAATGCAAGGTAGGTCAGCAGCAGGGAAGAAGCTGTTCTTGAGTCAGTTGGTACGTGACCTCAGACTTTTGTATCTTTTTCTCAATGGAAGGAGGTGGAAGAAAGAATGTCCGGAGGGCAAGGGATCCTTAATATTCTGACTGCTTTGCCGAGTCAGGAGGAAGTGTAGACAGAGTCAATGGATGGGAGACTGGTTTGCGTGATGGATGGGGCCAAAATAACATGGTGGGGAGGAGGGAATCTTAGCAAGGATTCAAAGCAGGGGGAATTAAGGACAAGAGGAAACAGTCTTCCTGCCAAAATGATTCAACTCATACTTTTCTGCATTTGACTTTATCTGCCACTTGTCTGTCTGCCCAATCTACCGATATGCTTAGGTCCACACTATCCCCATTTTGCTTTAAAGCATTGATATTTAGAAATCTGTCAATCTCTACTTTAAAAATTCTAAATGACTGAGCTTCCACAGTCCTCCGAGGTACTGAAATTCAAACACCACAACCCTGTAAATAAAAACATTTCTCTTCATCTCGGTCTTAAGTGGCTTCCTCCTTATTTTGAAATTGTGTCCCCTCATTCTACATTCCCAACCAGGGAAAACATCTTACTGGCATCTACCCTCTCTATCCCTGCATGTATTTTGTTGGTTTCAATAAAATCACCTTTCATTCTTCAAAACTCCAAGAACATGGGCTCAGTTTCCCTCATCTCTCTTCATAGGAAAATCCCGTCATCCTGGGAACAAGTCTGGTGAACCGTTGTCACACTCCCTCAATGACAATAATATCCTTCTTAAAGAAAGGGGTTCTAAACTATACACAGCATTTCAGGTGTGGTCAAACCAAGGTTTTATACAACTGAAACAAGATCTCACTACTCCTGTTCTCAAATCCTCTAACAATAAAGGCTAATATAATATTAGCATTCCTAATTGCTTTCTGAAACTGCTTGTTAGTCTTCATTGACTTAGTGATGAAGACACCAAGGTCCTTTGGTATTTATACATTTTCAAATCTCTTAATATTTCAAAAAATACTTTACACATCTGTTCCTCCTACCAAAATGGGTCACCTCACATTACTTCAAAACATCACATCATCGCATCACATCACCTCACTTGTCCAAATCCTCTCAAAGCTGCTTTGCGTCTTCCTCACAACACACATTCCCACCCAGCTTTGTATCATCCACAAACTTGGAAATATTACATTTGGACCCCACATCCAAATCGTTGATATATATTGTGAACATCAAGATCCTTACCGTACCCCACAGGTCACAGGCTGCCTCATGAGGATTATTTGTTCATTCCTACTCTCTGCTTTCTGCCAGTTAACCAATCCTTATTTTATGCCAGTATATGCCCCCATGCCATATGCTGCAATTTTACTAACTAATCTCTTGTGGGGAACATTATCAAAAGCCTTCTGAAAATCCAAATATACTGTTCCCACTAACTCCCCTTAACTCCAATGCCTCATCAGAAATGATTTCCCAATCATAAATCCATGTTGATTATGGCCAATCAGATTATGATTATCTAAGTATCCATTTATCACATCCTTTTTAATAGATTCCAGCATTTTCCTAGCACTGATGTGAGGCTAACAGTATTGTTGTTCCCCAATTCCTCTCTCCTTCCCTTCTTAAACAGTGGAGTGACATTTGCTATCTTACAATCTGCAGGAACTGTTTCAGGACCTATAGAATTTTGGAAGGTGACCAATGTATTCACTACCTCCACAACTGCTTCTTTCAACATTCTGGGATATACAATAACAGATCCGAGAGACTTATCAACCTTCTGTGCCATTAATTTCTTTGATGTAACCTTCTTACTAGAACCAATTTCCTTCAATTCTACATTCTCCCTAAGTCACTGTTTTGTGAAAGCTTATTGTTGCATGTTATAATTATTGTAGTATCTAGGCTAAACTTTAATGATACATGAATTATAGCCACAGCAGTTAATTAGAGGTTTAGGGAAGAGCTGGTGATTCAACAGTTTCACCAAAAGGGTTCAGAGATAATCTAATAGTAAATAAATAAAAACTACCTATCATGTTTACTCGATGTCTCAGCCAGTTAAATCACTGTTGAATGTAGGAAGCCTGGCAGCCAGTTTGCACACAACAAGCTCCCACTAAGAACAATACAGAGCCATAGAAAAGAGAAGCAGGAGTAGGCCATTCAATCCTTTGAGCCTGCTCTGCCATTCATTTTGATCATGGCTGGATATCATTATGATTTTTTGTTTATTCATTGATGAACTGCGGGGATCACTTATAGGCCAGCATTTCTTGCCCATCCCTCACTTCCCCTAAGAAGGTGATGGCATGCTACCTTCTTGGACCGCTGCAGTCTATGTGATATAGGTATAACTACAGTGCTGTTAGGAAAGGAGTTCCAGGATTTTGACCCAGCGACAGTAAAGGAATGATGATATAATTCCAATTCAGGATGATGTGTGACTTAGCAGGAAACTTGCATGTGGCAGTTTTCCCATGAACCTGCTGCCCTTGTCCTTATGATAGTAGTGGTCATGAATTATGAAGGCGCTGTTACAGGAGTTTGGAGAGTTGTTACAGTCCTTGCTGTAGATAATACACACTGCTGCCACTGTGCATTAATGGAAGATGGAATGAATGTTTATAGTTGTAGAAGACGTGCCAATAAGTGGGTTGCTTTATGCTCCTAGGGTGTTGTTGGAGCTGCACTCATCCAGGCAAAGGGAGAGTATTCCACTACACTCATGATTTGTGCCTTGTAGATGATGAACAAGGAGTCAGGAAGTGATTCGATGCAGGATTCCTGGCATCTGACCTACTCTTGTAGTCGTAGTACTTATATGACTGTTTTAGTTCAGTTTCTGGTCAATGGTACCTCACTTCCTAACTTGTGGGGCAAAAGTTATTTGCCATGCTGACCAGATAATCTGTCTTTGAAATGTTGATTAGGGGATATATACTACCCACAACACAGCAAATGACTCACATTTTCCCCTTTGAAATAGTTTTGTGTGATGTTTCATGTCCACCTAAGGCAAAGACAGTCAAGGCCCATAGAGACCCTCAGTGCCCCCCATCAAAGCACAGGAATGCCCTGAAAGATAACCAACCCAGCTTGGCAGGATGTGTGATGATAAGAACCAACTCCACCCAGAGGAGATTGGCAGTACAGTGAAGAGAATGCATGAATGATGGTTCACACAGCCAGGGTAAGTCAAACTTCTTCTGACTCTCAGCTCACACTCTGACAAGAGCCTCACACATTCACAAGATCAAACTCCACAGATATCCCACACACGCTGAGATCAGAAGAAAGGTCACCACTCATTCTCCTGCACACACCTTGAATTCTCCATCGCACCTCACATCCTGTGCAGCTCACAGACTCACCTCGAACACGGCTCCACTCAGCACACCCACAGCCTTGGCATGCCTCATGCTCACACTCCACTCATCTATATTTATGCACGCCAAGTTCGCCCATAATAAAAGGGAGTGGTCCAAGACCAATGGGGGTATGATGGAGATCTGAGCCAGTATGAGGAGCCTGCACTTCACCTGACTGGAGTGGACCAGTCTAGAGCAGGCTTGGGAACACAAGCTGGTGAACACAGCACAGACTCTGATCTACAGCAGGCGGAAACAGGAAAATCCAATGTCACAAGCACTTGGAGGATTGCTGGAGGCCAGGATTCTGCTGAATCCCAGTCAGATGATGTGTGCCTGGGTTCAGTTTTAAGTAGCTGCAACTAAAGACAATGGAACATCAAATAGGATTGTTTGATGGATTCCACATGTTCCAACATACTATAGAAGAGTCCTTCCATGTTCAGCCTGTTGTCATTACATCGGCATGCCAGCATATTGAAATCATCACTGGCAGGACGGTGGTCACTATGGAGACCTTCATTTGGAACATAGATTCCATCAATGCCTGCAACAGGACCTCGGAACATAGGGCATTGATGGAATCTATCAATGACTACGCAAGAGGAGGCGAGAGTACCCCACTCTCACTCCGGATGGCCATTCTCCTCAGGGAGTCAATGCACAGGCCCACAGAGGGACACGGACCAGCAGTTAGACACACCCAGGTGGATCTACATGTTTCAATCCCAATTTCCTTTGCCTGTGATCCCATCACCTGTAGTTCCACAGACTGAGGAGGGTGCATCTGCCTCACAGCAGGAAACCCAACACCAGCCAGGAACCTCCAAGACCTCTGCAGATCTTGACAATCCTGCAGAAGGAGGAGGACAAAGGATGATGGTATTTAAGGCTCAAATACAAATTGCATGATGGAAAGTAACAGAATGAATGCAGTTTCTCCTGGTCTGTCACAACTGGGGGCAAATGAAAATGGGGATATCCATTATCAGAAGAAGTGCAATGATAATTCACCCTTTTTTGTATAAAATAATCTGAATGCAGGACATTGTTGATACATTCAGAATTTTCTTAGCAACTTCTTCACTGTGTGCCTCTGGCATCGCTACAGTTCCACAGAAATATCAAAGTATCATGGAGTGAGTAACATCTTTACAGACAGCTGGATGAGAGTTCTAAAGCAGCAGTGAAGATCACAATTATGGGAGGGTGTGAGGGAGTGAAGGAACAAGGGGAATGAATAAACACTGACAAATGCTCTGACTTAGACCATGCAATTGTAAACACCTATTTACAGGAATCTGTCAGTGTCAGCTTGAGGAGATTGTGTGCTCTTTTCAGGAGAGCAATGATGCTTAACAACACATATCAGAGCCACCCTACACGTTGCTCTCAAGTAACCCATTGATTTATTTAGGGTGCCTAAGACTGGGGTGAAGTGGCTTCCTCTCAATCCACTCACAGCTTTCATAAGAAAGACTCACTGGGGTTTTGTGAGTGTTAGTAAAGAAGGTTTGAGTGGAGTGAAACTGTTCAGAGTTAGAAAAGTATAGCTGACTGAATCAAGTTTTGATTACTGGTAGAATGAGGATCTTAAGCTGTTTATGAAGATATTTTAGGAGATAGGATAACAGTTTAAAAGGTCAGGTATAATATGGAAGAAGAACATTCTGTGCAGTATACATCAGCCTTGACCAACTTATTCTTTGGGGTTTGGGGAATGTTTTTCAACTTTTTTCTTTTAAGGTGTCAATGAGTATGTTTGGCACAATGTTAAAAATTAATTTTAAAGAATAGCTGAAGTACAAAAACAAACAACTTGCTGAGCAAAAAAAAAGTCAAATTAATGAATTAATCATTTTAAATATTAGTTATAACTGAAGATGACGATTAGAATGTGAAAGGGTAACTGTGCGTGTGTGTGTGTGTCTCTCACTTCCGAGGGGGCAGGAAATTCCCATCTCACCCACCACTGGAATTGTAACAGACAGATGGGGGTGGGTAGTGCGAACCCTTCAAAGGTCTGTTGACCTTGGGGGCAGGTTTCTGGTTTTGGGATAGCCAGAAAATCCCACCTCCAGTCTCAGCATGTTCACTCACTCACTTACTGTGAGGATAGGTGAGAGTAGGTGTTGGGGGCAAGGGTGAATGAGAACCCTGAGACTGGGAGTGAACCAGACACTGATACTGACCCCCTCTCTCTCTCACACATACACACGCTCTTCCCTCTCTCCTTCATGGGTACTCTCACACTTACCCTCCTCTGTCACATACACACTTACATTCTCTCCTTTCTCACACTCACACTCCCCATGCACGCATGTACTCATGCTCTGCCCTCTCTCCCTAAACACATTTACACTCTCCCCACAAACATTCACATTTTCTCTTCTCTCTGTCATATGCACACTCACACTTTCCCCTCCTCTACACACATACATTCACACTTTGGTCTTTTTAATCACACAAATGCATTTAAACTCCCCCGTCTCTCACACACAAACTCACTCTCCCTCTCAATCCGAGGCTCACTCTCACCCTCTCTCTAAGAGCCACTCTCCCTCTCATCTAAGGCTTACATAAGAACATAAGAACATAAGAAATAGGAGCAGGAGTAGGCCATCTGGCCCTTCGAGCCTGCCCCGCCATTCAATAAGATCATGGCTGATCTGTCGTGGCTCAGTTCCACTTTCCCGCCCTCTCCCCATAACCCTTAATCCCCTCTCTTATCAAAAACCCATCAACCCGCTTCTTAAAAATATTTAGCGAGGCAGCCTCCACCACTTCAACGGGCAGAGAATTCCAGAGATTCACCACCCTTTGAGTGAAGAAGTTCCTCCTCAACTCCGTTCTGAACTGCCCCCCCCTTTATCTTGAGGCTGTGCCCCCTAGTCCTACTGTCTTTTTTGAGCGGGAAGAGTCTTTCCACCTCTATCCTATCCATCCCATTCATCATCTTATACGTCTCAATGAGATCTCCCCTCATTCTTCTAAACTCTAACGAGTACAAGCCTAGTTTATTCAGCCTCTCCTCATAGCTCAACCCCCTCAACTCCGGTATCAGCCTAGTAAACCTCCTCTGCACTCCCTCCAAGGCCAAAATATCCTTGCGCAGGTGCGGCGCCCAAAACTGCACACAGTACTCCAGCTGCGGCCTCACCAATGCCCTATACAGCTGCAGCAAGACCTCCCTACTTTTATATTCAATCCCCCTCGCTATGAAGGCCCTCCCTCTCACACTGAGACCTGCTCTCTCCCTCACTCTCCCTCTCATTCTGAGGTCTACTGTCACCCTCACTCTCCCTCTGAGATCTGCTGTCACCCTCACTCTCCCTCTGAGGTCTGCTGTCACCCTCTCTCTCCCTCTCACTCCGAGGCCTGCTCTCTCCCTCTGGGCACTGGAACTTTAAAACGCACCTTCCCACCATTTTCTGCTCGTGCAATCAGATGCTGATTTATGGCTACGTTTGCTGATGATAGGCTCATAGTAAATGCAAAGGGAAACCAGTCTCTGATTGGACGAGCAGATTTACAGCATATTTCGAATGTAACTCAGTGAATGTCCAACGCACTCGGAGTGCCAAGTCCAGAGGTAGCCACATTGCTGCTGTGACCCATGAGCTGGACAAACTGGGTGGACGTGGAATAATAGTATTAATGGCAGCTGCATCTTGTTGTTCCTAAGTGATGCAGGGTCAGTGCATATCATTTAATCAGGTAAGGGTTAATTGAACAAGATTTGGCAAATGAATTTTCCCTCTATAATGCCATTATATTTTAGTCACCAGCTGTTAATCTCTTCCTGACGTAGGCCGCAACAACTTTGGTGCCTATTCTAAAAGGATACTTCCCCGTTTTACATTAAACCTTCTGAATAAGGGGATGGGTAAAGCAAGCTGAGTGAGATATTAATTCCAGCTGGCTGCATTTCTGTTCATTCATGTTGTGTAGTGAGCAGAGGACCATGCCAGAACTCTTCTCTATGATAGTCTCTGAACAGTCATTCTTCAGATTTCTCTTCAATAGCACAGAAAATAATCACCTGGGAAAACCACTGAATCTTTACAGTGCAGAAGGAGGCCATTCAGCCCATGAAGTCTGCTCTGGCTCTCTGAAAGAGTATTCCACCCAGTCTCACTCCCTTGCCTTATCCAATAACCTTGCACACTTTGTATTTTCAATTAGCATTCCTATTCCCTCTTGAATACCTTGATTGAACCTACATTTTTCCTCACATCTTTTATTCCTTTTATCAATTATTTTGAACCTTAGCTGTCTAGTTCTTGATGCTCTCTCAAGTCAGAGCAGTTTCTCTCTTTTTACCCTGTCCACATCCTTCAGGATCTTGAATACCTTTTGTCTCCTCTCAGCATTCTTTTCTCCACAATAAACAGACCTAACTTCTCCAGTCTATCCTCATAGTTGTAGATAGATCTTGAAATAATTCTTGTAATCTCCCCGTACTCTCACCAAAACTTTCACATTCTTCTTCAAGTATGGCTTGAAGAATTAGAATTAGACACAATACCCCAGATGAAACCTAACTCATGTCTCAAACAGCTTAAGGGTGTAGCTCTTAAGGTTTTGCCTGTTTTGAGATTCCAAAACCTGCAACGGATCTCCCTGACAAAGTATGACTTTGAGATAGCAAAGCAGATACATCTGGCTGCCATTTGTAACCTGCCAAACCCTAAGGCTACTTCTATATTCAGAGTGCTTTCTTTGAAGAGGCTCATTGGCAGTGGAGATGGCAAGTAGGGTATTGAATAAGTTTGTCACACAGGGATTGTCGCGGACCTGCCAGCTGACCACATCCGGGAAGGAAAGGAAAAATCCAATGTTACTTTGGATCAATAAATAATGGTGCTCAGCCTCGCTGCCACACCATCTACTCAGAATCTGTCACAAAATGGGTGGTAAGTAGGAGAAAAATCTGACAGTATTGTTTTCTTGAAAAAGAAATGAATCCAGTTAAATTGTATGGTAGGACAGTAGAAAATTCTGTGGAACAAAGGGACCTTGGGTATTTTCATCCCCGGATCTCTAAAGGCAGAAGGGCATGTTAGTGGGGTGGTGAAAAGGGCATACGGAACACTTGCCTTTATCAATTGAGACAGAGATTACAAAAGCAGGGAAGTCATGTTAGAGTTGTATAGAACTTTGGTGAGGCCACAACTGGAGTACTGTGTGCAGTTCTGGTTGCCACATTATAGGAAGGATATGTATGCACTGGAGGGGGTAAAGGGGAGATGCACCAGATGTTGCCTGAAATAGAACAGTTATGAAGAGAGTTTGGATAGGCTTGGGTTGTTTTCATCGGAGGAGATGACTGAGGGACAACCTGATTGAGGTGTACAAGATTATGAGGGATATGGCGAGAGTGGATAGGGAACAGCTGTTGCCCTTAGTTGAAGGGTCAGTCATGATAGGACATTTGTTCAAAGTGAGAGGCAAATAGTTTGGGGGGATGTGAGGAAAACTTTTTTACCAAGAGGATGGTGATGGCCTGGAATGCGCTGCCTGGGAGGGTGGTGGAGATGAGTTGCTTCATATCTCTAAAATGTATCTGGATAAGCACTTGGTACATCATAACGTTCAGGGCTATAAGCCAAGTGCTGGCAGATGGTATTAGGAGGGAGTTCAGGTGTTTCTAATGTGTTGGCGCGGATTCCATAGGCCGAAGGGCCTGTGTGATTCTATGATTCTATGAAATTTAAAATGTTCCAAATTATTGCTTTCACTGAACTAGAAAGCTGATTCCAAATAAAGACATTTTGGTCCTTTGGTTTGTCTTTTAACCTTAGCTGTTTCAGGAAGATGCAAAATCACAGTGGGTGGATTGTTCTAAACATTCTTGCATGCTCTGTAAAGACTTAATTGAAATTACCAACAATTATTCAGATTAGAGAGGAAGAGAAATCAATTTAATATTTCTTAGTAAATATTTATTTCGAGTTTCCATTGATTAGCCTAGTATTTATCATATGTATTAGTTTCAGAGCTGAAGAGAAAAAGGACATCAGAAGCAATAACATCCAATGTATAATTAAAAATTTACAATGGTTCATACATCCCTTTAACATCAGAATTTAAATCCCATTTAATGTGAATGTCCTCTTTTCCAAAGTATCTCTTTTTAGAGAAATAGTTTCCTGAAATATTCGCAAAAATGCCATTTACAAACAAATGAGGAACTCATTAAAATGTAAATGGAGAGAACACGGAAAGATCACTTTCCCAGAATTTGTCTTTAAGAGCTACATTAAAGAAAATCAAAGCCTGCTTGCCTTGCAATGAAGCATTGAAGGATTTATGAGGCACCCCATCTATTTTTACTGTAATGTCATGAACTGCTTCTCAATCAATATATTAAAACTGTTATGCTGCATAACGTGGAGACTTGACAGAAATGAAATGTCACAGTACACGACATAAGACCAGCGCCACATTTTAATTAGACTATGTCTGAGGGCTAGATGTACAACTTCATTTTAGGCATACAGAACTTTCCACTTTGTACATATATACTGAGTTAGAATCTCGCATTTTATGAGCTTGAGAGCATGTGTGATGTTTGGAGAGTTCTGCTTTAGCTTCGCTGAAAATATTACTGGAATAAATCAAAGACATTTTCGTCAACTTTCAAAAAAAGGTCCTCTGAGACAAGACTGGTAGCTTTAGAGTGCACTGTTACCAGGGAAACCAAACTTCTCTTCTGACCAGTGTCATAAAGCTGGCCTTTAAGTATTCACCATGTGTAGTCACTGTGTCTCCACCTTCACTCAGAACATAAGATCAAGTTTCCCAAGGGATAGGTACTCTCTTTTTTCACCTCCTTAATTTTTATCTATCTGTTGAGGTATTTTCACATAGAAAATAATAAGTTGAGCGAATTTGTGACATGCATCTAATGCTACACTGATCAAAATTACTGTGCAGGCAACTCAACATTAATGTAGAACCATCTTAAATCGAGGAGAAAATGTTTTGTCTCTGTTTTATTAGCCTGTTTGTCTATAAATAACATATCTCAGCAACTAATGAACACATTTCAATGAAACTTGGTGCACAGATAGAGTATGACCCAACAAAAAAAAATTAGTTTTTGGCAAAAACGTAGATCCAAATCCCATTCCTATTTAGAAGATTTGTTAACACTGGGAGACAGGACAAATTTACTTTTCGGTTTAGAATGTTGTGTATTATTTTATTTAAAATTTGATTGTTTTAGGATGCTATGAATTATCTCAGTTACTGTGTTGGAATTGGTCACAGTTCATCAAAATGTGAGCAGAGTTTTCAGAGCAGGTTGTTTGACATGGATTGGCCTGAAACCCCTTAATTAGACAAAAGTTCATAATAAAATGTTTCTTTCAGCTTTGCACTTACAAACCAAATGGTGTGCAAATGGTCCTTGAGGATCGAAACCCATGTGCATAATTGTATAATGTTGAGTTAACACAGCTTGGTGGATGCATGTGCTTTACTGAGTGGCTTTCTCACTTGTTATTTTTCTGCTCAATATGAATATTTATTTATATCATTTAAAATCTATAGATTATTTATAGTTTTAATCTAAGATATTTTAACACTCCTTGTGTGAAACGTTTACATTTTTCAGTGTGATCTAGTCACAAGAAATTTCATGTCTTAATTTGAACTTAGTTGTGCAGCGATCAAATGCTTAACTCATTTCAGATTATAAAATCAGCCTGAACACAATACATGATTTTGTAAGTTGTTGGTGCAGTTTTGCCTGATATAGTGCCAAGATGATAAAACTATGGCTCAGCTTGTAAGTAATAAAATAAATCACTGCAAAGTGAAGAGAGCAAAATGCAGGCAGTTTTAAATTCATTTAAGCTCACAATAGCATCGCATAATGTGAATGTTCTCTAAATCTGCGGCCAGACAATCTGGCATTGTTGATTTTTTTTTGTGCCACTGATAAAAGGATCGGTTCATAAACCTGCCTCTGAGTTGCTCTGAATCAATGTGCCAGGAGCTAAGGTTTCCAAGGGAATAGGCATTTTAGGTTGTTTTTGTCGTGTTTTGTGAGGCAATATAATGTGCTACAATGAAGTGGAATGCGACTAAAAAAATTGAAAAACATTTATATTTTGCTTCAAAATTGAAGCAGTTAACTATCAACTATGAGAAGTGGTCCGGTTAATATTCTAACACATTGCATTACAGTGCAATAGGATGCAGCACCTCCATGGAATGGGTTCTTAACCATCTCAGAGCCATTTGGCAAAAGTGTGACTGAGCACATAGTACCTTCTTTAAGAGTGGGAGGAAGTGATGAACCAATTGGCTGATGGAAAATCCGGTACCCTTTATACCTTCTCAGTTGTGCTAGTGTATTGCCATACAGCAATCAAGGGATGTGCTGTGTAAGGGATTAACGGGCTTCACATAAGCAATGGTCCCTTTATATGGATTGAAACACGGCTACAGGCTATCTTGAATGGATCAGACACTGCAACAATTGGCTGTGCATAATGAAGAGACAGTAGGGGGAACATTACCTGTAACTTAATAAACCTCTCCTACCAGCAAACCTTTTGATAACAGCTGCACACAAAAAGCTGTTTCACAAGATTCATTTAATTGATGTACTGAGTATTAAAAATTGAAATCCCAAGTATTAGTGCTGTTGATCCTACATAAATCATTCAGAAATGTAATGCAGGTGGACCAAATCTGTGGGTGATAAAATGAGGGGAGCATTTATGCTTGTTGGAATAACCAACAGCGAAGAATGTGGGCAAAATTTGGAAATGGGTTAGATTGTAATTATTAAAATGTAATACTAATATATCCATGGCGCCTCTGTGGCAGACGGCATCAATTGTCCACAGAACACAGCTCACCATCATCTCCTCATGGGCAGTTAGGAATGGGCAATGAATGCTGGCATTGCCAGTGACAAATCCCGTGAATGAATAGAAAGAAAATGTCTACTTGCCAAAATCATCTTTATTTTTCTAATTGAAGCAAATTGCACATTTTAAAAATGAGCAAAATAGAAGAACAGATGCAAGAGCATTTTGACATTATTGAGGTGTTTCATATACTAGTTTTAATATGTTTTTCAGATTAGAGAAGGATATGTAATGGGTACCCCAGGGCTGACTTCATGGACCAGGCTTAGACACTGTGGGCAGGAGTTTACAGCCTTGCTCCTCCCGAAGCTGTAAAATCTTGCCCGAGGTCAGCAAACCTTTTCATAGTCCACCCCTTGCCTGCTTCGATTCCCAAGGCAGGAAGGGTGATAAAATTCCAGCCCATGAGCATAAAATTGAAATTTGTTGAGATATGAGTGTAGAAATGTGGTTGACACCGTATCAACCTGAACTGAAAATACCATCAACTTGCATAGGAAATGCAGCATAGTGACAGGCCATTCGGTCCAACCAGTTTATTCTGGCATTTATACTCTACACAAGCCTGTTCCCATCTTTCCTCATCTAAATCTACCATCGTAACCATTTATTTCCTTCTCCCCCATATGGTTGGTTCCTTTTCTCTTAACTTCATCTACACTATTCACTTCAACCACTTCTTGTAGAAATGCATTGCAGATTCTTATCACGCTGATGGATATCTAGATAGGCTGGGCGAATGGGCCAGGAACTGGCAAATGGAATTTAATGTTAGCAAGTGCGAGGTGGTCTACTTTGGTAGGAATAATGGTAGGAAGGATTATTACTTACGTGGAGAAAAACTGTAGCAGGCGGCGGTGCAGAGGGACCTCGGGGTCCTTGTGCATGAGTTGCAAAAACCCAGCTTGCAGGTGCAGCAGGTGGTCAGGAAGGCGAATGGGATGCTGGCCTTCATAGCGAGGGGGATTGAATATAAAAGTAGGGAGGTCTTGCTGCGGCTGTATAGGGCATTGGTGAGGCCGCAGCTGGAATACTGTGTGCAGTTTTGGGCGCTGTACTTACGCAAGGATATTTTGGCCTTGGAGGGAGTGCAGAGG
Organism: Carcharhinus amblyrhynchos; assembly: GCF_965287045.1. NCBI lineage: Eukaryota > Metazoa > Chordata > Chondrichthyes > Carcharhiniformes > Carcharhinidae > Carcharhinus > Carcharhinus amblyrhynchos. The sequence continues at coordinate 78,028,407 of NC_137331.1, read as the reverse complement.
AGGTTTACTAGGCTGATGCCGGAGTTGAGGGGGTTGAGCTATGAGGAGAGGCTGAATAAACCAGGCTCATACTCGTTACAGTTTAGAAGAATGAGGGGAGATCTCATTGAGACATATAAGATGATGAATGGGATGGATAGGATAGAGGTGGAGAGACTCTTCCCGCTCAGAAAGGACAGTAGGACTAGGGGGCACAGCCTCAAGATAAAGGGGGGGGCGGTTTAGAACTGAGTTGAGGAAGAACTTCTTCACTCAAAGGGTGGTGAATCTCTGGAATTCTCTGCCCGTTGAAGTGGTGGAGGCTACCTCGCTAAATATTTTTAAGAAGCGGGTTGATGGGTTTTTGATAAGAGAGGGGATTAAGGGTTATGGGGAGAGGGCGGGAATGTGGAACTGAGCCACGACAGATCAGCCATGATCTTATTGAATGGCGGGGCAGGCTCGAAGGGCCAGATGGCCTACTCCTGCTCCTATGTCTTATGTTCATATGTTCTCATGTTCTTATATGTTTCTTCTGAATTCTGTGAGGATACTGTGCCTTTAAAAAAATATTTTAATCATGTTTCTATGCTGAACTTGTTCCTTCCATTTTGTCAGAGTCATTTTGTCTGGATCCAGAAACGCTGTATTGTTACTGCAGCAACATAATTCATCTTAATTGCTCCATTGTTTGTTTAATCTGAACTAATGCAGAGTTCTGTTGCTTTGTGTTTTCCCAGGGATATTGAAGAGTAGTGCTTGATTATGTTGATTGACAGATAATGTCATATGACTTGGTACAGCTAGGCTTTCATAGAGAATTCAAGGAAATCTGTTTTGGGGTTTTTAGAGAGAGGTTGCTTTTTCTGTATCTCTTGCTCTGTCTGAAGTAGAGACTGGAATCTGCCAAGAAATTAGCGCTTTTTTCTTAGATTCTACCATGTGGGGTGAAGTTTTCTCTGGAAGTTGCTGCACGAGAATTAGAAGACAATTGGATCACTCTCCAGAAGTGTCAAAAGGCTGGGATTCTAATACCTATGTAATCATCTTTGGTTTCTGTGCTAACTCGTTCCAAATAGGGGATTCATTTCAGTGGGGCTAAATTGGAATAAAAGGGGTAACTTAAATTAAATACTTAAGTTTAAGTACTTTATTTGGTGGAAGTTAAGCTAACTTTTTTGTTGTGATCTTAAATGAAGTTTGTTTTAGTAAAAGCTTGCGAGTGGATCACTTGAATCATACGCGGAGTAAAACACCTTGTGCTCATCCTAATGCCAAAATCAAATGTTAGGATCTAGGCTAACTTCATAAATACCTTGGAGCTTCTAATCTGGTTCTTAACAATTCCCTATTAGATTTTTTTATTCATTCATGGGACATAGACATCGCTGGCTGGCCAACATTTATTGCCCATTCCTAAGTGCCCAAGAGCAGTTAAAGTCAACCAACTACATGGTGTCACATGTAGACCAAATTAGGTAATGATGATAGATTTCCTTCCCCAAAGGACATTAGTAAACTAGATGGGTTTTTCTGGCAATTGACAATGGTTTCATCATCACCAATGGGTTCTTAATTCCAGATTTTTTAAATTTAATTCAAATTCCACCATCTGTGGTGGTGAGATTTGAACTGGAGTCCCCATTAGCTGAGATCCTGAATTAATAGTTCAGTGTAATACCACTAGGTTATCACCTCCCCCTAATTTCTTGGTGACTTAGTTCTTTTCATAGTTCTGCTCTTCCTCACACAAAGAAACATTTTCTTTGTATCCACTGTACCAAAACCTTTCAGAATTTGAAAGACTCAATTAAGCTCCCCCCCCACCGCCAGCCTCAGAGAAAAGAGATCTAGCCTGTCATTCCTTCCTTGACATATAAATCATGCATAAAAGCAAATTACTGCAGATCAAAGAACAAAGAACAAAACAGCCCGGGAAACAGGCCCTTTGGCCCAACGAGCCCGCGCTGCCATTTTAACATTATAAGTCCCCCCTCCACCCATGACCCTTGTCTACGCTTATGGCATTCCACATTGAGGGAAGACAAATTTAGGGATGTTGGATGTTGGAATCTGAAACAAAAACAGAAAAACGGCTGGAAAATCCCACAAAATTCTTACATTATTGAAGGAGGCCATTCAGCCCATCGAATCTGCATCAACTCTCTGACAGAGCATCTTACCCAGGCCCAACACCCAGCCACCCCCATAACCCTGAAGATTGGAGAGTGGAAATTGTGCCTTAGTATAAAAAGGGCTGCAGGAAAAGCCTGGGAACTACAGGCCAGTTAGCCTCACATCTGTGGTGGGTAAATTGTTGGAAGGTATTTTGAGAGACAGGATCTACAGACATTTAGAGATGCAAGGACTGATTAGGGACAGTCAGCATGGCTTTGTGAGTGGAAAATCATGTTTCACAAATTTGATTGAGTTTTTTGAAGGGGTAACCAAGAAGATAGATGAAGGCAGTGCAGTTGATGTCGTCTACATGGACTTTAGCAAGGCCTTTGACAAGGTACCGTATGGTAGGTTGTTGCATAAAGTTAAATCTCACGGGACCCAGGGTGAGGTATGTAAATGGATACAAAATTGGCATTTTGACAGAAGCTGGAGGGTGGTTGTAGAGGATTGTTTTTCAAACTGGAGACCTCTGACAAGTAGTGTGCCTCAGGGATCAGTGCTGGGCTCACTGTTATTTGTCATTTATATTAATGATTTGGTTGAGAATATAGGGGGCATGGTTAGTAAGTTTGCAGATGATACCAAGATTGGTGGCATGGTGGACAGCGAGGAAGGTTATCTCCAAATGCAGAGGGATCTTGATCAATTGGGCCAATGGGTTGATGAATGGCAGATGGAGCTTAATTTAGAAAAATGCAAGGTGATGCATTTTGGTAGATTGAACCAGAGCAGGACTTGCACAGTTAATGGTAAGGCACTGGGGAGAGTTACAGAACAAAGAAATCTAGGAGTGCATATTCATAGCTCCTTAAAAGTAGAGTCACAGTTGGGCAGAGTGGTGAAGAAGGCATTTGGCATGCTTGGTTTCATTGGTCAGAACATTGAATACAGGAGTTGGGGCGCCTTGTTGAAGTTGTACGAGACATTGGTAAGGCCACACTTGGAATACTGTGTGCAATTCTCGTCACCCTATTATAGAAAGGTTATTATTAAACTAGAAAGAGTGCAGAAAAGTTTTACTACAATACTACCGGGACTTGATGGATTGAGTTAAAAGGAGAGGCTGAATAGATTGGGATTTTTTTCTCTGGAGCGTAGGAGGCTGAGGGTGATCTTATAGAGGTCTGTAAAATAATGAGGGGCACAGGCAAGGTAGATAGTCAATATCTTTTCCCAAAATTGTTGGAAAATGCTTGAATCATCAAAGAAGAAATAGCGAGGCACCTAGAGAAGAATTGTTTGATGGAGCAGACGCAGCACGGATTCATTAAGGGGAAGTCGTGTTTGACAAATTTATTGGAATTCTATGAGGATGTGACTAGTGCGGTAGACAGATGGGAACTGGTGGATGTGGTGTTTCTCGATTTTCAAAAGGCGTTTGATAAGGTGCCACACAAAAGGTTGCTTCAGAGGGTTAGGGGGCATGGAGTTGGGGGTAAGGTGTTAGCGTGGATAGAGGATTGGCTGTCTAATAGGAGGCAGAGAGTTGGTATCAATGGGTGCTATTCGGATTGGCGGTTGGTGACTAGTGGAGTGCCCCAGGGATCGGTGCTGGGGCCTCAACTATTTACCATTTATATAGATGATCTGGAGGAGGGGGCGGAGTGTAGGGTGTTGAAATTTGCTGATGACACAAAGATGAGTGGAAAAGCAAATTGTGCGGAGGGTGTGGAAAGTCTGCAGAGGGATCTAGATAGGCTGAGCGAGTGGGTGAGGATCTGGCAGATGGAGTACAATGTTAGCAAGTGTGAGGTGGTCCACTTTGGCAGGAATAATAGTAGGAGGGATTACTATTTAAAGGGCGAAAAGCTGCAGCATGCTACAGTGCAGAGGGACCTGGGGTCCTTGTGCATGAGTCACAAAAACCCAGTCTGCAGGTGCAGCAGGTGATCAAGAAGGTGAATGGGATGCTGGCCTTTATAGTGAGGGGGATAGAATATAAAAGCAGGGAGGTCTTGCTGCAACTGTACAGGGCACTGGTGAGGCCGCAGATGGAGTACTGTGTGCAGTTTTGGTCGCCGCACTTGTGCAAGGATATTTTGGTCTTGGAGGGAGTGCAGAGGAGGTTCACTAGGCTGATACGGGAGATGAGGGGGTTAGACTATGAAGAGAGACTACATAGACTGGGTCTGTGCTCGTTGGAGTTTAGAAGGATGAGGGGGAATCTTGTAGAGATGTATAAGGTAATGAAGGGGATGGATAGGGTAGAGGTAGAGAGATTCTTCCCGCTCAGAAAGGACGACAGGACTAGAGGACACAGCCTCAAGATAAGGGGGGAGCAGTTTAGAACGGAGTTGAGGAAGAACTTCTTCACTCAAAGGGTGGTGAATCTCTGGAATTCTCTAACATGACATTACTGTTACTAGAGAGGTGGTGCTTGACAGACTGGAGGGGCTGATTGTGGACAAGTCCCCAGGACCGGATGGAATGCATCCGAGGGTTCTGAAAGAAATGGCGGAGGTGATAGTGGATGCCTTGGTGGTTATTTTCCAGACGTCGCTGGATTCCGGGGAAGTGCCGGAAGATTGGAAAACGGCTAATGTTACGCCGTTGTTTAAGAAGGGTGCCAGGCAAAAGGCGGGGAATTATAGGCCGGTTAGTTTGACGTCTGTGGTAGGTAAAATGTTAGAATCCGTCATTAAGGAGGAAATTGCGAGGCATCTTGAAGGCAATTGCTTGATAGAGCGGACGCAGCACGGTTTCGTTAAGGGGAAGTCGTGTCTGACAAATTTACTGGAGTTCTATGAGGATGTGTCTAGGGCGGTGGATAGAGGAGAGCCGGTGGATGTGGTCTTTCTGGATTTTCAGAAGGCGTTTGACAAAGTACCTCACAAGAGGTTGTTGCAGAAGGTCGAGGGACATGGAGTTGGGGGTAGGGTGTTAGCATGGATAGAGGATTGGTTGTCAAATAGGAGGCAGAGAGTGGGGGTCAATGGGTGCTATTCGGATTGGTGGATGGTGACTAGTGGAGTGCCCCAGGGGTCGGTGCTGGGGCCTCAGCTATTTACCATTTATATAGATGATCTGGAGGAGGGGGCGGAGTGTAGTGTGTCGAAATTTGCTGATGACACAAAGATGAGTAGAAAAGCAAATTGTGCGGAGGGTGTGGAAAGTCTGCAGAGGGATCTAGATAGGCTGGGCGAATGGGCCAGGAAATGGCAAATGGAATTTAATGTTGGCAAGTGTGAGGTGGTCCACTTTGGTAGGAATAATGGTAGGAAGGATTATTACTTACGAGGCGAAAAACTGCAGCAGGCGACGGTGCAGAGGGACCTCGGGGTCCTTGTGCATGAGTCGCAAAAACCCAGCTTGCAGGTGCAGCAGGTGGTCAGGAAGGCGAATGGGATGCTGGCCTTCATAGCGAGGGGGATTGAATATAAAAGTAGGGAGGTCTTGCTGCAGCTGTATAGGGCATTGGTGAGGCCGCAGCTGGAGTACTGTGTGCAGTTTTGGGTGCCGCACCTGCGCAAAGATATTTTGGCCTTGGAGGGAGTGCAGAGGAGGTTTACTAGGCTGATACCGGAGTTGAGGGGGTTGAGCTATGAGGAGAGGCTGAATAAACTAGGCTTGTACTCGTTGGAGTTCAGAAGAATGAGGGGAGATCTCATTGAGACGTATAAGATGATGAATGGGATGGATAGGATAGAGGTGGAGAGACTCTTCCCGCTCAAAAAAGACAGCAGGACTAGGGGGCACAGCCTCAAGATAAAGGGGGGGCGGTTTAGAACGGAGTTGAGGAGGGACTTCTTCACTCAAAGGGTGGTGAATCTCTGGAATTCTCTGCCCGTTGAAGTGGTGGAGGCTGCCTCGCTAAATATTTTTAAGAAGCGGGTTGATGGGTTTTTGATAAGAGAGGGGATTAAGGGTTATGGGGAGAGGGCAGGGAGGTGGAACTGAGCCACGACAGATCAGCCATGATCTTATTGAATGGCGGGGCAGGCTCGAAGGGCTAGATGGCCTACTCCTGCTCCTATTTCTTATGTTCTTATGTTCTTGACGTGGTGGAGGCTACCTCACTAAATATATTTAAGTCATGGGTAGATAGGTTTTTGGTAGAAAAGGGGATTAAGGGTTATGGGGAGAAAGCAGGAAAATGGAACTGAGCCACTTCAGATTAGCCATGATCTTATTGAATGGCGGGGCAGGCTCGAAGGGCTAGATGGCCTACTCCTGCTCCTATTTCTTATGTTCTTATGTTCTAAACGTAGAGGAGTCTAAAACTAGAGGGCATAAGTTTAAAGTGAGAGGGGAGAGATACAAAAGGGTCCAGAGGGACAATTGTTTCACACAGAGGGTTATTAGTGTCTGGAACAAACTGCCAGAGGTAGTAGTAGAGGTGGGTACAATTTTATTTTTTAAAAAGCATTTAGGTAGTTACTTGGGTGTGATGGCTATAGAGGGATGTGGTCCAAATGCGGGCAATTGGGATTAGTTTAGGGTTTAAAAAAAGGGCAGCATGGACAAGTTGGGCCGAAGGGCCTGTTTCCATGCTGTAAACCTCTATGACGCTATGACTCTATAACTCCAACATTTACCTCACTAATCCCCTAAACTACACACTTTATGGACACTATGAGGCAATTCAGAATGACCAATTCATTTAATCTGCACATCTTTGGACAGTGGGAAGAAATCAGAACACTGGGAGAAAACCTAAGCATATGTGGGGAGAATATGTAAAATCCATGCAGATAGTCACCCAAGGCTGGAATGGAATCCACATCTCTGGCACTGTGTGGCAGCAATGCTAACTACTGTGTCACCATACCACCCTCTAACGAAGGATCATTCAAACTCGAAACGTTGGCTCTATTCTCTCTCTACAGATGCTGTCAGACTAGCTGAGATATAAATCATGCATTTCTGGTGTCATCCATGTAAACCTTTTCAGGACTGGCAAGGAGACATTGACAGGTTAGTATAATGGGCAGGTCGGTCGCACATGCATTTTAATTTGGAGAAAGTGTAAGGTAATTTTTTTTTGGAGTAATCAAAAAATGATGTATAAACTGTAAGGGTCACAGAAGATGTATGCCATATTGTATAACCTGTGATAGAAAGGGCAGTGAAATCAGAGATTGGACCAACGATTAGAAACTATATTCATTAGCAGAGAGTTCTAGTACTGGGATTATTTACATTGCATTAGAGAAGGGTTGAAAATTATTTAAATGTTTTAAATTATTAAAGGACTTGATGGTGTATTGAAGGGTCAATAGGAAAAACTCATCAATTTAAAATTCTTATTGAGAGAGTGAGGATTCATTATAGGAGCATGACGAAAGCAATGAGTGATTAGGGCAGAGAATCTCCCAGCTTTTAAGAAAAAATTTATTAAATATTTGAAGCAGGGGGATACTCGATGATATGGAGAGAGTGATGCATTTGGATCAGTTTTGGATTTTTCTAGCAAATAGCCAACACAAAAATATTAGTCTCAGGGCTTGGGTTTTGGTCTGTGTGTTGGGTGCGCAGAACCTGGAGAACCCCCATCCCCACAAACTTCTAAAAATGACTGCCTGGGTGTAAGATTTTTTGTCCAGATGTGTGGGCTAGATCAGAAGTTAGGGAGGGTAACCCCAGGAGAACTGAGGAGGCTCCTGTGGTGCAGAGGCAGGCTAAGCCAAAAGCTTGCCTCAGAGCTTTAGCGCTGTGTCCAACATTTTAAAAAAAGAGTAAAATACTAATCACTTCTCCGGCCTCCACCCCTCACACCTCCTAATTCTCCACACATGCACCATGCTGCATTCATGCCAGCCTACGCCATCTCATGTTCTGTGTCCATTCCCATAGCCCTTTCTAGCACTAATGCCTACCCATGCCCTTCTCCCACCTCATGGCCATTTCTAGTCTCTGTTCCAACCAATGCCCCTGTCACATCTCAGCCCTTTGTAGCCCAATGTCTACATGTGTCCCTGTATCCACTCCCTTTACGTCCTTGATGCCAACTTACTGCCAACTCATGGCAACCCTTGACCCCCAACTCACCATCTTTATTGTGAGAGCTATCATACCAACTCCCACAGTATCCGACATGGGCTGACCTCAGGACCTTTGCAGTGATGAGATAAAATAAAGTTCAATAAAATAAAATTTTAAGAGTGTTATGCTATGGCTCCATTGCAGCAGGGACAGTACCCTAAAATGTGATGAGCAATTAAAAAGTGTACTGACTTCAGTGGAACTGGAAAATCCCACTGGCAGAAAATTCTGCCCTAAGCATCTATTTCAGATTTCACCATATTGAAAGAAAACTCATTCATAAAAAAATTTACTCCATTTACATTTAAATAGAACCTTAAAACAACAAACATTTCATTCAAGTGTACAATCCCTCATAATAAGGATTGGAACTCATATTCCAAGTTCAAAGAGACTGTAACTATTTATAGCTATCAATCATTGTGAGAAATGACAGGCACTGTGCTGGAATAATGAATGGTTGTGAAATTAATCTTGTAATTCAGTAATGGAAACCCGCAGGATTATATCTACAGGTAGGGTGAAATAGCAAGAACTGATTTTATTTTATTATTCGAGACATTTGTTTCAAAGATTTAAAGGGCAGGACTTTGCAATGCCTTCACAGCTTGACAGCTCCCTTTGACAGTTCCTCTTGATACTTTAGCAGGTGTTGCTGATTGGTCCTCTTTATACTTTTGACAGTTAACTTTGTAGGTCTGTTGAATTCTAATGAATTTGACAGTTAATGGAATTGTGCACTCTTATGAACATTCAAACATTCTTTTAACAATTGGAAAGGGCACCTGACTTTCCAAAAGTATCCCAGGACTAGATCCACTGGGAAGCTTACCTTTCATAAGAATTACTTGGCTATCCAAATGAATCCAGAAAGTTCAGCTCTTATCTGCATCCTTTTGGATTCACTCTCTTAGGCCACAAAAAATCCCACTTCAGTACAGGGAGCAGATGGAATAACTGGCCAGCTGTTTCCATAAACTGTAACGAGCAAAATGTGCTCTGCCCCAATTCCTGCCCCAATGAAAATCAGAAGTGCAAAGTTCAGGGGTGGGAGTTATGATTTTTAGACACTTCTTCCATTTTCATCAACATAGAAAGGCTCTCTGTCATGGCCAAAATCTGGCCTAAATGACCTCCTCTGTGCTATAAACACCTCTTAAATTCTTTCCCCTTACTATGGATAATGATTCAAACTACGTCAGTCCTCTCTTCATTCCGATCTACTTACTTCCTTTGAAATAACTGTGAGAATGATGTGGTCACTAAATTTCAGTGATGATTGGTCACAGGATCTTCTCATTGTATGCTTCTAAGTAGATGCGTAATGGAAACAGATAAGGGGATCATTGTTACAGTTCCATCTCAAACTGATGGTTTAGGTAAGTTGCAAGCATTAGTCTCCTAACTAAATCTGAAATTCAACTTAAAAATCAGAAAGTTAGGAGGTAGGCAAATAGCGAAGGTTGATAGATTTCTGGATACCACTGATATTAAGGGATACAAGGATAGTTCAGGAAGATGGCATTAAGGCAGAGTTTAATACAATTTAGTTAAATGGGAGGCTCGAGGTGCTGAATGGCCTAGTCCTACTACTATGATCCTATGAAAAGGCAGTTGCTGAGTGCAATTTATGATCTGCGAGCAATGCCAACAAAGACCAAATAGCATTGATAACCTTTTAAACTGTATTCTTATTATAACCATACTTAATATGTAAATTCTATTCTAATCTCTTATCAACAGTGAGTTTAAAATGCTTACTTTTCTTTCTGAGCTTCCTTCATGCTACTGTCCATTTTGAAGGAGGTAGGAACATTAATAAAAGGTTACGTTTATTCCAGATGAAACTAGCTTTTAACTAACATTTTTCAGCATAGCAAGCAACAGAAATGTGGAGATTTACATGGGAGCATCATCAAAAAGAACTGTTCATTTGGACAAATCTGAAGTATCGAACAAAGAGTTATTTCTGTCAGTTGACTTATGTGACCTTTTCATGCCAAGTATAAAAGTACGCATAAAAGAATGAACGGTATTGTGGAACTCAGATTCCTCTGTAGTTTTTTTGTGACTAACCAATTGTGATAATAATGGGTTTTATTCCATTTCATATGCAGGCTGCTCAACTATATCCAATTATTGTGAGGCATTTTTAATGTATCTTGTATCTGTTTCACAATGTGTAACTAGTTGTGGTGTGAATTGATGAGAGCTCACTGGGTGGATGAAACATGGGCCAGAATTTCACACTCCCCTGTCAGCAAGTATTTAGGTGGGAGTAGGGGAAGAGTGAAAATGAAGGAACAGGTTCCTGCCTGGCCCAAACACGCAGCAATGTTATGGTTTTTGGAAGCCCACCCTTATCCCAACTGAAGCCTTTAAGTGGCCAAATGAGAGTTAGCCTCCAGCAGAAGCACCCTTCTGACCTTGACTGCCTCTTCCTTAAGGGTCAAGTGGCCATTGGAACTCCCTCCCACTCCAGCCTATCGACCGCGATTGCCTCATTGCATCGGGGCCTTCCCTACCCTCCCTCTCTTGGGACCCTTACCTTGTCCTGCGGTCCCAAGACTTAGTGTAGGTGTATCTCCCCTTCAGTCAATCAGATTGGTTGCAGCACATAGACTTCCTCCCAGGTGAGGAGCATGGAATGGCCATGGAATACTGGGAGTTGGTGGGGATGTGTTTCCAGCTGACTCTTCAAATGGCAGGAAGAGGGACCATGTCACTGAACATTTCAGGCCATGGAGTTTGGAATGAAGGTGGAAGAATTCTAACGGAAGACATCTTCGCTGGGCATCATATTTGATTTTTTTTAAATGAAAGACAGTTTGAACTGAACAGGGACATATGCACAGGGGTATGTCATCACATGCCATTAACAAACTGTACCACTAGGCACTCTGTTCACAACAACTCTCATTGATAATGTCCTTTTTGCAGATGTGTAAAAAGCTTTCTGTCTGACTTATCAAGACGCAGATTTGACATCTATTGTTGGTATGCATCAACAATGGTATGCTGGACCCCAGTGCCCCCCACCCCTCCCCACCCCAAGCCCCCAACCCTGCTGACAGCAGGAAATGGTCATCTTCAGGTGATCTTGCATAGTCATGGTGGGGTTGGTAGATACTAAAACTCAATTGGATGACCCAACTTGAGATATTACCTCATGTATCAAGCGACCAGGGTCAGAAAGGGGTATAAAGCCATGGCAAACAAGGTGATTGTTGCTGCAGCCAGGAAACCTGTCAAGGGAATTCATGCAGAAGAACTTGTTCAACGGACTGACCACCCGACAATGAGCTTCTGTCCATGGGTCTCACTCAGTTACTGGTGTTGCAAGTATATATCTTTTGCTTTGTTGGTCCATAAAGATTTTCTACATAAAATGGAAATTGTATCCAACATTTATTTTGTGTCATTGATACATATGTTGGGGTCCAGACCTTAGAGGGAAGTGAGACCCCTTGTTTCAGGGCTTACTGTATTAATGGCTGAGATGTATTGAAATTAAGAAGAATGTTTTTGTACATGCCAAAATGCTTCAAAAAACACGCTTTCAGTGACATTTAAAAAAATCTAAAAACAGTCAGAGGAGCAGTGCCACAAAATGCTTGGGAGACATATCACTGATTCAACTCAACAACAACAGGCGAAACAGCAGGGAATGGAAGTCTCTAGATGAGCTCTAAGACATCACCAGCTCCTTCTAGGCTGTGAGTATTTGAAAACCAGCAGCAAAATGGAAAAATGATTTTAAGGATATCATTTTAGCAGTCAATTTAATACTATAAATAGGAAAAAAACATACAATAGATATCTAGAAACACCACAGTTAGGGGGAAAAGAAAACATTAAAAAGCTTTATCCTGATGTGCTTGCAGCCATTCTTTAATTGAAAACACTAATAATGTCAAAGGAATAATATATTGCCAATGAATTGGACAGAAACAGTGCAAGTGGGAGGCCCAAAGGTCAGTGCACTTGAAAGTAGACAAGAAGCAAGGATGGTTGATTTTAACTCCCAAGAGTCACATAAATGTTTCGCATTTCTCTCCAGACTGAAGCCAGTGAAAATGACATTGAGAGTGGGAATTGAAGTGGAACCAAATGCCGGCAGTGTCCCAATGCCATGGTCCCCAAATCAAGGTAGGTGCTGAGGCTTTTCGCAATGGCAGTTTAAGGAGGAGAAGGAAGGTCAGGTTAATTGAATTGAGACAAAATTGATGTTAATGATATATTTAGCAGTGAAGTGGTGGTGTATGCCACTGATTGAGTTCAAAATTACATTTTTCACTTTTGTCATTGGCTGCAATGGAAACTTGCACTTCTGAGCGAATCTACGTGTGAAGAAACTGAAGAGACCAAGAGGTGAGGTGCAGTTAGAGAAGTCACATTCCCTTTAACTTCACAAGCCCGGGTCTGCCTTCAGCTGAATGGCAGGTAGATGTTTTTGATGATAGATTAAATTAAGAACATAAGAACATAAGAAATAGGAGCAGGAGTAGGCCACCTAGCCCTTCAAGCCTGCCCCGCCATTCAATAAGATCATGGCTGATCTGAAGTGGATCAGTTCCACTTTCCCGCTTTCTCCCCATAACCCTAATTCCCTTGTCTGTCAAAAACTTATCTACCCGTGACTTAAATATATTTAGCGAGGTAGCCTCCACCACTTCAACGGGCAGAGAATTCCAGAGATTCACCACCCTTTGAGTGAAGAAGTTCCTCCTCAACTCCGTTCTAAACTGCCCCCCCTTATCTTGAGGCTGCGCCCTCTAGTCCTGCTGTCCTTTCTGAGCAGGAAGAATCTCTCTACCTCTACCCAATCCATCCCTTTCATTATCTTAAACATCTCTATAAGATCCCCCCTCATCCTTCTAAACTCCAACGAGTACAGACCCAGTCTATTCAGTCTCTCTTCATAGTCTAACCTCCTCATCTCCGGTATCAGCCTAGTGAACCTCCTCTGCACTCCCTCCAAGGCCAAAATATCCTTGCGCAAGTGCAGCGACCAAAACTGCACACAGTACTCCATCTGCGGCCTCACCAGTACCCTGTACAGTTGCAGCAAGACCTCCCTACTTTTATATTCTATCCCCCTCGCTATAAAGGCCAGCATTCCATTCGCCTTCTTGATCACCTGCTGCACCTGCAGACTGGGTTTTTGCGACTCGTGCACAAGGACCCCCAGGTCCCTCTGCACCGTAGCATGCTGCAGCTTTTCGCCCTTTAAATAGTAATCCCTATAGTACTTTAATAGTAAAAAGAGGCAACTTTTAATTGCACCCTTCCCCAGTATCCCAATTCCCCAACTCCAGAATCCACCACCATCAGATTCGCTCCCCACCACACCATAACTTTCGACTCCAATCCAACCTCATCCCAACAATTCCCCACAGACTCTCAGCTCAAAATGAATCAGTTCAATTGCCCAAATTTTTGCAATGACAGGTCCCAGTGGGACCATCAGCATGGACTCTTCTGAAATCCATTCACATGTAACTCAGTTGCTAGCTTTGAGTGTTAGTGGTCTCCCAGGCTGAAGCAGTATCATCTCAGCCCTGAGTAGTGACAAATGTCTTAGTGTTCACCACTGTCGGGGCTGCAAAATCCAGGCCATTATTTCACATCATTCTCCCACTCAAAGCCAGTGAGAATGACATTGACAGGGAGGGGTTTGGCTGGGAGGCAGGTGAAGCATGCTGTTAATGGCATTTTAAAAATCTAACAACAACAGGAATGCGTTGCACAGAATGCCTGGGAGACATATCACTCCTTCAATCAACAACAGTCTGAACCACAAGAAATGGAAGTCTCCAGATGAGCTCAAAGATCACAGCCTGCTTTCAGAGCAAGAAACTAGCAGCACCAAGTATAACGATAACTTTAAGGACGTCATTGTACGAATCAATTTAGTGCTCTAAATAGATACAGTAAAAGCAAAGATATTCAACAATCGATTGTTAGGTAAATCTGGGATAAAACCATTCAATAGCTTTATCCTGGATTGTTTTCAGTCATTACTTAATTTATCAGACAAATGAAGTAAAAGGATTTTACACTTCAAATGAGTTGAGTATAGTTTGCATAGAGCACAATGAGACCAATAGTTTTTTTTAAGTTTATTTATTAGTGTCACAAGTAGGCTTACATTAGCACTGCAATGAAGTTCCTGTGAAAATCCCCTAGTCACCACACTCCACCGCCTGTTCGGGTACACTGAGGGAGAATTTAGCATGGCCAATCCACCTAACCAGCATGTCTTTCGGGCTGTGGGAGGAAACTGAAGCACTCAGAGGAAATTCACACAGACACGGGGAGAACGTGCAGACTCTGCACAGACAGTGACCCAAGCCCGGAATCGAACCCGGTTGCCTGGTACTGTGAGACAGCAGTGCTAACCACTGTGCCAATGTGCCACCCATGAATAGGGAGATAAAAGGGTGGTGGTAACAACACTGGAAGTAATAGGGAGGATAAAAGTGGTGCTAGCAGCATTGAGAGTGGGAACACAGTGAGATCAATGGAAGGATAAGATCGGACATGAGCACAGTAAGACCAATGCTGTATGTGGTTGTGTAGACTATGTAGCATCCTCCTCAAATTTGGCTGCCTTTAGAAATCATCACCATCCTCCTTAGCCTGCTGCATGATGACATACTAACTATGATGCTTCCCAGAGGATTTTTCACAGTGCAAACTGTGGTCAAACAATGTGTCATTGCACCAATGCTTTTTTTCCATCTACCTCGCCACACAGTCCACCCCATCTCAATGAAGTTCTGCTGGAGTGGAGCTACTCTGCTGGGAATGCAGGAAACTACTCAACCTACACCACTTCCATTCCAGCACCAAGGTCACCCCAACTCGGAGGCTGAGTTCCAAAACATCCACAGAGATGTATGAAAGAATGCGTGTTAGGCTAAACATCCAGAAGACAAAAGTCCTCTACCAGCCTTGTCCCACTGCGCAACACTGTCCCCCAGATCAAGATCAAGGGCAAACCATTGAAAAACACTGATCATATCTCATAGATTGAGAGCCGCCTCTCAGCGAGGGCAGACATTGACAATGAAACTCAACATTGTCTTCAGGGTGCCAGCACATCCTACAGCTGTCTGAGAAAGAGATTGTTTGCTGAAGAAGATCTCAAATGCAGGACTAGAACTCATTGTCTACAGGGCCCTCCTGTATGCATCAGAGAGACGTGGACAACGTATAGCAGACACCTTAAATCCCCAGAAAAATATCACCAGAGATGCCTCTGGAAAATTCTGCAAATGTGTGAGTGTGTAGGGTGTTGATGGTTGGGTATGTGGGGGTACATTGGGTGTGTATTTATGTGGCTATAAGTGCATGTTTGGAGGGCCGTGCAGTTGGAGATGGATGTGTGCGCATGGGTGTGGGTGCAGGGCTGTGCAGTTGGGAGTGGGTGTGTGTGTCTGGAAGTGTGTGTGTGTGGAGGGCCGTGCGGTTGAGGGCAGATGTGGGGGTGTAGTATGGAGGGCTGTAAAATTGGGGGTGGGTGTGTGAATGTGCATGGAGAGCTATGCTGTTGGGGATGGGTTTGGGGGTGTGTGGGTATGTGAGTGTGGGTGCATGTTTGGAGAGCTATGTGGTGGGTGTTTGTGTGTGTGTATCTGGGTGTGTGTGTGGAGGTCCATGCAGTTTGGGGTGGGTGTGAATCTGGATGTGTGTGTGGAGGGCCGTGCGGTTGGGTATGGATTTTGGGATGTGCGGGTATGTGAGTGTGGATGCATGTTTGGAAGGCTTTGTGGTTGGAGATTTATGTGCGTGTCTGGGTGTGTGTGTGGAGGGCCGAGCGGTTGGGGGTGGGTGTGGGTGTGTGTGTGAAGGGCCATGTGGTTGGGGGTAGCTGTGTGTGGAGAGTCAGTGGACCAGTAGTCTGTGTGGGAACACTTGAATAAAAATGATCATTGTCGCATCGGGTTTAGGCTAGTAATGCAGTAAAGCAAGGAACAGCCTTAAATAGAACATCTAAATCGGAAGCGGACTAGTTTCCATGGTATGAGAAGCCAGGGCAAAAATAAAACTAAAAGCTGGCAGGGAAACTGTAACAGATCAATGAGTGACCTTTAAGGAAGAAGATGTTTGAGACATAGGCTGGGTACACTCTGACAACAGTGAAAAATAGAAGATCCAAAGCCAGGACTCCTTGGATGATGAAGGACATAAAGAATGAAACAAAGAAAGGATGTATGATGCACGTCAGGTGAATTCTTCAAGTGAGAAGCAGACCAAATACAATCCGCTCAAAGGGACAGTGAAGAGGAAAATAAGACTTTAAAAGAGAGAAATTGAGAATTGGAAAGCAGTTAAGATAAAAGGGAATCCAAAACACTTCTTGCACATAAGTAGCAAGCAGATAGTAAGAGATGGAATGGGCCCCAGTAGGGACAAAGAGGGCAATATATGCTTAGAGGTGCAGGGAAAAGCTAGAACACTTAATAAGTGCTCCATTGCATTGTTTCCTAAGGAAAAGGATACTGACAAAGTATTAGTAGAAATGGAGATGGTGGAGATAATGGATGGGGTGAAAATTGAAAGGTAGGAGGTATTGGAAAGGGGAAGATGACTGTTGGAAGGCATTCAGTGGAGGACAGTGCAGATGGCTTTGGAGGAGGACCTTGAGCAATTCTCGGTTCAGAAAGCCCAACTTCAGATGGCACTATCTTAACACAGGCAATGGCAGCCTGGGCTCACAGCAGGGGTGCTGTGACGGTGATAGCTGTGGAAGGACAAATGCTACCAACCTGAATGAAAAGAGGAAGTTTGTCACTGTGACTCCCACGGGACGGTGCAGGAAGGAATGTTGGACTATTGTGACATCCTGCAAGCCCCTTTCCACATGGTATACACAGCTGTGACACTAACAGTCTGAGCTTACGTGGCAGCAAGCTGAACTTGCATGATAAGGCGGGGAGGGGACAGTTTAGAACAGAGTTGAGGAGGAACTTCTTCACTCAAAGGGCGGTGAATCTCTGGAATTCTCTGCCCGTTGAAGTGGTGGAGGCTACCTCGCTAAATATTTTTAAGACGCGGGTAGATAGGTTTTTGGTAGGCAAGGGAATTAAGGGTTATGGGGAGAAAGCGGGAAAGTGGAACTGATCCACTTCAGATCAGCCATGATCTTATTGAATGGTGGGACAGGCTCGAGGGGCTAGATGGCCTACTCCTGCTCCTATTTCTTATGTTCTTATGACCTTAGTCTGATCTCCCAGTGCAGCACCCAGAGATTGGGTAGAATCTGCTTGTGCTGTAATGGAAGTTCAGACTTTAGCCATAAGACTCTGCATCATGGTTGGATCCACAGGCGTGCTGATACATCATACTGGAAAGAATGGTCTTCGAGTTCTGCATAAAGCCCTGCACTAATTAGTACCAGATTCCTCCATATTCCTTGATATTGACCTCATGTCTGCTAATATACCAAGCATTTCATTGTGCATATCCATTACATTTCATCAGTAGGTTGCCCCATCGAGCTCCTCATCTAAGTCCCCTGTTGCAGCTGAACACATGCGCCACTTTGCCTTCAGTGAGCTGATACCGACACCCCCCTGTCACTTGTGCCCGGTATTTCACATCCCACCTCTAAACTATCTTTTAAATTATTCACAGATTGATTACTTGAGCTGGAAACTGTGAGTATGAGGGTGAATGAAGGTATTTCTTTGTTCCTGTTGTTTTGTTTTCCCACCGTTGCCTGATCAGATGGTAGATTTTGGGTAATTAAAAGGAGAACAGAACAGGATAGGTGGCAGAAGGGCATAAAGTCAGAGATTATTGGATGTGGGGGAAGTGGAAGCTGAGAAGGATGATTGTATTTCAGGATAGCCTCATTTTCCATGTGCCAATCCCACTAATGGCTACAGCCTCTGCCATGTCATACCAATAAGGGAGAGCACCATCTCCGCTCTGGGACCAAGCACGTAAATCCTGTCCCCTTCCTGTTTGTTTCTATTGCCTCCAGCCTACGAGAGGAGAGGCTGTACTTGACCTGGTCCTAGCTAATGAACCAGGACAGGTGACGGATCTCTCGGTAGGAGAGCATCTCGGGGATGGAGATCATAATTCTATCTCCTTCACGATAGCATTGGAAAGAGATAGGATCAGGCAGGCTAGGAAGGTGTTTATCTGGAGTAAGGGGAAATATGATGACATCAGGCAGACAATTGGACGAGTAAACTGGAAAGTGGTGTTCTGGGGGAAAAGTACTGAAGGAAGGTGGCAGATTTTCAAGGAATGTTTGACTGGAGCTCTGCGTGACAACGTTCCAATGAGACAAGGAGGTTTTGGTAGGTCATGGGAACCGTGGTGCACAAAGGTTGTGGTGAACCTAGTCAGGAAGAAAAGAAAGGTGTATAAAAGATTCAGAGAGCTAAGAGATGTTAAGGATTTAGAGGAGCATAAGGCTTGTAAAAAGGAGCTTAAAAGGGAAATTAGGAGAGCCAGAAGGGGACATGAGAAGGCCTTGGCGGGTGAAATTAAGGAGAATTCCAAGGGACTCTACAAATATGTGAAGAGTAAAAGGATGAGAAAAGAAGGGATAGGACCTATAAAAGGTGAAGGGGGAAAAGTCTGTGTGGAACCGGGGGAAATGGCAGAGGTGCTTAATGAGTACTTTGTCTCGGTATTCACGGTGGAAAGTGATCTGGGAGGTTGTACTACAGGTTTGTGGCAGACTGAAAAGATTGAGTATGTGGATATTAAGAAAGAGGATGTGTTGGAAATTTTAAATTCTATCAAGATAGATAAGTCACCGGGACCGGATGGGATGTACCCCAGGTTACTGTGGGGGGTGAGGGAAGTGATTGCAGAGCCCCTGGCGATGATCTTTGTGTCGTCGATGGAGACGGGAGAGGTTCTGGAGGATTGGAGGATTGCGGATGTGGTTCCTATTTTCAAGAAAGGGAACAGGGATAGCCCGGGAAATTACCGACCGGTGAGTCTGACCTCAGTGGTTGGTAAGTTGATGGACAGGATTCTGAGGGACAAGATTTGTGAGCATTTAGAGAAGTTTAGAATGATCAGGAATAGTCATCACGGCTTTGTCAAGGGCAGATCATGTCTTACAAGCTGAGTTGAGTTCTTTGAAATGTGACTGAACACATTGACGAAGGAAGAGCGGTGGACGTGGTTTACATGGACTTCAGCAAGGCGTTTGATAAGGTCCCCATGCAAGACTTCTTGAGAAGGTGAGAGGGCATGGGATCCATGCAGGAGGCAGAGAGTGGTTGTGGATGGGTCTTTTTCTGCATGGAGGTCAGTCACCAGTGGAGTGACCCAGGGATCTGTTCTAGGACCCCTGCTGTTTGTCATTTTCATAAATGACCTGGATGAGGAAGTGGAGGGATGGGTTATGAAGTTCACCGACGGTACAAAGGTTGGTGGTGTTGTGGATAGTCTGGAGGGATGTCAGAAGTTGCAGCGTGACATAGATAGGATGCAAGACTGGGCGGAGAAGTGGCAGATGGACTTCAATGCAAATAAATGTGTAGTGGTCCATTTTGGCAGGACCAACAGGATGCAGGAGTACAATATCAAGGGTAGGAGTCTTAGCTGGGTCGAAGAGCAGAAGGATCTTGGGGTCCGGGTCCATAGGACTCTTAAATCGGCCACGCAGGTGGAGGATGTGGTCAAGAAGACGTATGGTGTACTGGCCTTCATTAATCGAGGGATTGAGTTTAGGAGTCGGGAGGTAATGCTGCAACTTTATAAGACCCTTGTCAGACCCCACTTGGAGTACTGTGCGCAGTTCTGGTCACCTCACTACAGGGAGGATGTGGAAGCTATTGTGAGGGTGCAGAGGAGATTTACAAGGATGTTGCCTGGATTGGGAGGCATGCCTTATGAAGAAAGGTTGAGGGAGCTAGGTCTCTTCTCCCTGGAGAGACGAAGGTTGAGAGGCGACCTGATAGAGGTTTATAAAATGTTGAAAGGAATAGATAGGGTGGATTCTCAGAGGCTATTTCCCAGGGCTGAAATGGTCGCTATGAGAAGACACAGGTTTAAGGTGCTGGGAAGCAAGTAGAGAAGCGATGTTAGGGGGAAGTTTTTCACTCAGAGGGTGGTGAGTGAGTGGAATCGGCTGCCGTCGGTGGTGGTAGAGGCAAACTCACTGGGGTCTTTTAAAAGACTTCTGGATGAGTATATGGGATCTAATGGCATTGGAAGTTACAGATAGTTCTATGACTTGGTAGGTATAGATGTGATCGGCGCAACTTGTGGGCCGAAGGGCCTGTTTGTGCTGTAGTGTTCTATGTTCTATGTGCCACTTTGTCCTACAAGAGAAAGGGCAGTGTACCGGTGAGTGAGGTGCAATCCATTTGGGTGATGTGGCTGTCATGGTTGAGTTGCTTGCAGTGTGCGCCAATTGTGAAATGTAGCTGTGAAGTTTGAAGCAGTGTGGAGTGCGAGTGTGATGTTAGGCATCAGTTATGATTGCTAAAGACCGTTGATAGAGTAGTGCTGTGAATTGCACTGTATGTCAGACTAGTTCAGGTGTAAGGTTGTGTCATTTGGAGATGAATTCACTGCCTTTAACAACTTGTGTGAAGTAATTAAACTTCTTTCAACGTTATTCAGGTCCTCTGAGTTTGACTGCTGCCATTGACAGCAGTGGCTGTCTGCGCCACTGCTTTTTCTGAGTTTGTCTGGAGAGCTCCTGGGCTCCCTGTGGATAGAGGATGTCTTGCCTCCTCACCAGCTCCATTATCAAAGTCACTGGTGACATTGGAGAACACTGGAGCGTGCTCTCCGCCTTGTCACACCATTGTTCTCCCTGCTCAGAATGTTTTCCCAGCCACTTCCTTCAACCAGAATGCACCTGCCTTTTAATAGGTACAAGGTGGCCTTAAGCAGTGTCGGCTAGTTCTGGTACTAACCTCACATGGGCTGAGGCACATATAGAGTGTTTCAGACTTGGCTGCATGAGGCTCTCATGTAAATCAGCAGAAGCACAACACTTGCATGCTGCTACACTGGAAGGAATGGGTGTAGGTGATTCGTGCATCATGATCCCCATGCCTGATTTCAGGATATATCCATTGTTACCTCTTGCTTTGATTGCAATAGAAACCGACAGACTCCAGCATTAAATTGTATAAAACCAACATTAATCACTAGAGGGCACTGCAGTTGGAAAATAACTTGCCTTTAAGTGAAATGGTTTTCAATGATTGAGAATTCAATGCCATAGTGACAAATTTCTAGAGAGATGAAATTTTCCCTCACTGCTGAATGCTGTAAGCTGTATAGATAGCAGACGAATTTCCACCCAAAGTCTTTTTCATGATATCCTCATGGGCTCTGAAATACTCAGATCAGACCAGGGCTGGTCAAATTTCAGGATTGATCCAGATCTTTGGCCTGAGTTCAATCCAAATGCTGCAGAAACACAAAGAAGTGCTCATCAACTATTTCTGAATCTTGTTTCACTGAATCGTTCTGGAAAGTGCTCTATCACTCATATAATGTAGCCTTGAGTTGTGTGAAGTCTGTGGCTAGTAGCAGTTGAGGCAATGTATACAATAAATGATCATTAGAATTGGAGTAGGCTATTTGACTATTCTAACCAACATCAAGTTTGGAATCTAACTCTTTCCTCAAACTGTATCCTGCTAAGAAACAAAAACAGGTTGCCAGTTTTTATGTTTAACCATAATGGGTGAGATAGTATATCATTTGACATGAAATTTAGTTTGTGGTGATTTTCTGGGCACTGTGAATGCTGTTAGTGTTTCAAAATGGCACATGTGGCACATACACACTTCTGATGCAGAGCCGGCTGTCACCTTGGTGAAACTGTGAGCACACACAAAGTAAACAGCCACAGGAAATATACAGAACAGAAATCTCATTGTGTCAGTCAGCTCACAAAGCTAATTTGATGCCCGCATTGCCAGTGTAATAAGTCTGTGGAGGCAGATGTCCCTTCACCAAAATCCCTTTATTTACAAATTCTAACAGCAGTACACAGAGTGCTATCAGTTAGTAGTCTACCTCCGGGGTGTCAGAGGAACTGACACTCCCGGTTAATTACAAGGCAAAGATTCCCCAATTGGCCCATCAATTCAATCCTTAATCAGGGACATCTTTCAGTGTCCAACCAAATGAACAAAATCAAATGAACTTAGGGACAACTTAAAAGGGGCAGCTCCCTAAAAGGAGGGGAACCGCCCAAAACAAAAGACAAAGCAGAAAAGAAACTTAAAACATCAAATTAAAATGTGATTAAAAGGGTCAATAATACGCCCCAGTCCCTGTGGTGCTCAGCGGACATGAAAGGAATCAACTATGCCTTGGACACCGCCTGCTCCCTCTCCAGGGACACCTGGCCATGGATGTAACTGCGGTAGAGGGGCAGGCAGTTAGGTTGGATGATCCCCTCGATTGCCTGCTGCCTGGACCTGTAGATAGCGTGCCTTGCCAGGTCCAGGAGCAGGATCACAAGGAGGTCCTCCTCTCTTCCCCCACACCCTCCCCCGCTCCCCTCCCCCTCTCCCCCCCGTCCACACTGGGAGATCAGGATTGTGGGGCTGAAGTGCAAACAGAACATCAACAAGCTCCTTACTCAGGGAGTTCATATTCCAATAGGCCAATCTCAATAGCCTGATTGAAATCATTACAGCCAGTGTGAAGCTCAATGCCCCAGGTGACAGCTTCTCATTAACTCACACAGCAGAGACAGGTTAAAAAGTAGGAAGTACGACTCCCTCCAGCAGTGCCTTTTAAAAAGATCAACTACTTAGTTGCCCCTATCCTGCCAGTTTTTGTTTCAGGTTTCAAAAGGAGTGGTATGGCAGCTGCTGAAATACCTCTTATTGACTTCAGAGCTGCTGCATAAAACCGTTGCTTCCCACCATGGGTGAACTGGTCGGCATTTCCCTTGGAATACAGAATGACTGGGAGCTTAAACAGAGGCCACACAGAGTAGGGTGAACTGTTTAGGGAGGAGGAGAAGGAAGAGGAGGAAGAAGAGGAAAGTAAGTGGTTTTCAGCAAGAGGCTATATCCACCCACAGTGTTCAGGGAAGAATTCTCCAAACCTGAATCTCAGCAAGAACAATGGGCCTGATTTTACCATCAAGTTGCACTCCTTTTTGGGCGTGAAAACTTGATAAAGTCAGGCATGAAGTGAGTAACACAATCCGCAAATGCCTCCATGCCTGTTCACCCTTTACCAAGGGCCTAAAATGGCTGCAGTCAGCACCTCACCCAAAACGGGCATGACATCAATTTAAATGCATGCAAATGGGCTGGATGCCCAAACTTACCAGCACTTCCCCCCTTTAACATTGCGTTTGCCCATCCAGACTTGGAGTGCAACAGACACAGCCTGCAGAGATTGACCTTTGGTGGGGAAGGGAGGGAGACGGGTCAGATGGCTCTCTGGTGGTGGTGAGGGAGGGAAGGCGGGTCAGATGATTCTCTGGTGCGGGGGGGAGGAGGTGGGTCAGATTGCTCTCTGGTGTGGAGGGAGGGAGGTGGGTCAGATGGCTCTCTGGTAGGGGGAGGGAGGCAGGTCAGATTGCTGTCTGGTGGGAAGGGGAGGGAAGGGAAAGAGGTGGGTCAGATGGTTCCATGGTGGAGAGGGAGAGAGGTGGATCAGAGGGTGCTCTAATGGGGGGAGGGAGATGGGTTAGATGGCTCTCTAGTGGGGGAAGGAGGCCTACTGCTACTCTGCGTGCAATGGGGGAAAGGGGGCAGGGGATGCAATTGGTCTGGGTAGCAGGGGGTGGGGGAGTTAAGGGGCACAGTTATGGTATGGGAGTGGGGCAGTGTCTATGGGGGCCAAGGGGAGGCATTATCGGGCCCAGGAGTGATGTGCAGAGGTGTGTTTTTCTATTCTTTTTTACTGTGCATGCACGGTTGGAGGCGCCGATTGGAACTTCAATGTTTCGGACACGCTAAGCCCCACCCATAGGCTTCTGCAACATGATTCATAATCGCTTTTCTTTCAGGCAGAGTGCATATGGAGGCATCTGAGAATGAGTCTGAAAGTCAGACCTGAAACATTCCCAGGTTCAGCACTTAGAATCAAAATGGTAAAATTGGGCTTAATATGTGAGAGGGCTGTGTTTAATTAGAGAGGCGGTCATAGCAATGTTGCTGCAGCCACAACTGCAATCTCAGAGGAGGACATGAATTGCATTGCCAATGGCTGTGAAGGTGATTGTGATAACTGTCCAGGAGAGAGGAATCTCGGAATGTGAGATTGAAACCCTGGAGGGGGACTCTCGTTGAATGTGGCAAGTGATAGTTTCAGTCAGGATGCCCCTACAATTTAAGATGTGCAAGATAACTTAAAGCAGTGGATACTAGTTTTAAATGATGCTAGCCTCAAATGAACTGGGGGGCATGCAGATTCTCAGCAATGTTTCATGCTGGGATGCATGTAACTAACATGTAAACCAAACAAATGCTCTTTCTTCACTTTCCAAACATGCTTTCAAATCATTGGCCATGCCACACAGAGAGGCACTGGCCCAAAGGGCCCACAGAAATGAAACTTCAGGGCTTCTCTCATGCCTGCTTTACTTCAAGTCTGCTCCCACGCCTCAGTTTGTGACTTGGTTCCTATCGCTCTGCTTCTTTCCCTTAACTTTATTTATCAGGATGCATTTCTGATCTTTGTCCGGACCCTCTCCTGGGACTGTCTTGTGAGACCTTTCTCTGATTCCTGCCTTTTTCCCAGTCTGGGAGCTTCTTCTAGGGCCTCTTTCTGTCCCACTCCCTGGTTTGGGGCCTTCTCCTGATCCCCTTCCCTGTGACCTGCTCCCTGGGATGCTGACTCTCGAACGGCGCACTGGTTCAGATCACCTGACCTGCAGTTTTATGCCTATTCATTTATTTTCTTTCTGTTTATGTGCAAAGAGCCAGTCCCAAGCCCAAAAAACATAAAACAGACTAACGGTGTGTGTGCAACCATTTCCTGGCTGGGGCATGTGGTAAAAGCCCATCCCTTTAATCGATCAACAGAAATGATCAGATATGTAAGTGAAATCCCTTCAAGACAATGGTATAATCAATAACTTATCTTTGTCCTGAAGTCCAGCAAACAGGTCGACACCCTTTTGATTTGCAAGTTAATTTTGAAGGTAAACAGTTTACCTTATTCAGTTCCTAAACTGAAACCAAAAGCAGTAATGGGAAAGAGTGGGCAAGGGTGAGAAGCTGAAAGGAAAGTTTGAACCAAAGTGACATTATGAAGAGATTGAATATGACAACTTTTTTTGGTGAATACAAGTTTGCAGCTTGGTAGCCACCCACTCAGTGCAAGTGATTTTAATTGGAAGCTGATTCTCACTACATTTCTGTAAACACTGCGGGGTTTTCTTTTGTTATTTGAACTAGTGACTGTGTCATCTGTATGTGGACGTCAGATGAATTTTGATATTTTCATAGAATCATAGAACCCTACAGTGCAAAAGGAGGCCATTCAGCCCATCGCCAAAAACAATCCCACCCAGGCCCTATCCCCGTAACATATTTACTCTATTAATCCCCCTGATACTGAGGGAGAATTTAGCATGGCCAATCAACCTAACCGCACATTATTGGACTGTGGGGGGAAACCGGAGAACCCAAAGGAAACTACGCAGACATGGGAAGAACGTGCAGACTCCACACAGACAGTGACCCAAGCCGGGAATTGAACCCGGGCCCCTGGTGCTGTGAGGTAGCAGTGCTAACCACTGTGCCACTGTGCCGCCTCTTTCAAAAGCAATTGAAAATTACTGATCAAGTTGATTTCTCGGAGATAAAATATCTGGGGTTTTATCACACTGACACTTGGACTGACACTCACCTTTAATATAAAATAATAACTGGGACATTCATTTATGTGCCGACTGTTTTATTCATTTTTGCTGAGTAGCTTGTGTTCGTCACTTTACAAGAAAAACTAGGGAAATCATAGAATCCCTAGGCAACAGAAGGAGGTTATTTGGTCCATCAAGTCTTCACCAACCCTCTGACAGGGCATCCAACCCATGCTCACCCACTGCCCTATTCCCATAACCCCATCCATCCACCCCCCCACCCTCCTCATCCTAGGATACCAAGGGGCAACTCAGCATGGCCAATACACCCAATCTGTACATCTTCAGACTATGGGAGGAAACCGGAGCACACGGGGAGAATCTGCAAACTCCACACAGTCACCCATAACTGGAACCAAACCCAGCTCCCTGGCACTGTGAGGCAGCAGTGCTAACCACGGTGCCACCATGCCACCATTAGAAAATCTATTTGTTGCTTAGAGGCTTGGGGTTATTATGGGGAAAAGGTGAAAATTGGCTTTAATCGTGTACTATTTTGATAAGATAAGTCTGTGTAAAACACTGATTTTAGCTCACAATTTTTGATTATCATGATTTAGTCATGACTGAAGGTGCTAAAATGGAGACCTGTGGTGTTTAACACTGAAGCACTTGATTACCTGCTTGTTTAAGTTTCCTGGGGTGTTATAGGTAGCCTGCATACAAAATTCTACTGAATGTGTGGAGTGCACTGGCAGACAGACAGCATATATCAGGGTATCCCAAGGCTCACAGGTTCTCAGAGACAGCATTGGAGGCCAGAGTGGAGGAGCTACAGCCAAGAAGGAATGTCCCTTATGTGCAGAAAGAATACAGACCACAGAGACAACAAATGGAGGAGATGCTGATGAAGTCCCAGCAGGAGCATTGTTCCAGGACTTAACTCCAGCACTGGAATGTTTGTAAAGATTTGATGTGAGTAGTCAAGATATGATATTTCCCAAATCTCCCAAACACGCTCTCAACAACTACACCACCACCAGCAATACTATAAACTGGCATCCATGCAATCAACGTTACTGCATCCTTCAGGTGCACTATTCACACCTTAGGCACATCTCACAGACCTTTAACCATTGAGGTATCAGACAAAGAAGCACACTGTGAAGAGACTGGGGGGAATATGAAGCAGGTCAGGATCAGTGTGAAGAGACGGGAAGGAATGCGTTGCAGGTCAGGATCAGTGTGAGCAGAGTGGGAGGAATGTAAGGTACTCAGGATTAGTGTGAAGAGACTGGCAGGGTCAGGATCAGTGTAAAGACTCTGGGGGGGGGGGGGTGGTTGGGGAAGGGGGGGTGGGCGGGCTCAGGATCACTGTGAGGAGAGCAAAAGGAGTGGAAGGCATTCAGAATCAGTGTGATAGACTGGGAGGAATGTGAAGCAGGTCAGGATTGCTGAAGGAAGAGCGAGATAGAGGATAAAACTCTAACATGAGAGGAAGGCTGTTAGTTGATTGGTGAGTTTTGCGGCTTTGTTTCCTATTCACTCCCCATTCCCAATCCAAAGATGTGCGGGTTAGGTGGATTGGCCATGCTAAATTGCCCCATAGTGTCAGGGAGATTAGCTGGGTAAATATTTGGGATTATTGGGATAGGGCCTGGGTGGGCTTACGATCAGGGCAGACTTGATGGGCCAAATGGCCTCCTTCTGCACTGTAGGAATTCTATGAATTCTATGCTTTTCCAGAGTTAAGAAGATGGTCTAAAGAGCTAGGAAATTAAAAACAAACATTTTTTTAATAATGAAGGTTAAATAAAGTATTTCAATTAACCACCCCATATTTTCCTGACAACATGAGAAGAATCGTGAAGAGCTGGGTTTTTTTAAGTAGTAAGTTTAATTATTGAGTAGATAGAGAAATGACGGGAAGCTCTGATCCCTGCAGTGTCCTAGATAACCACATGTGCAGCAAGCGTCACCAGCTGCAGCAGCTCTACTATGGGTTTTGGCACTTGAATAACAGCTGGTGTTACTGTGGCATATTTGCAAGGTTGAGAGCTTTGTAGGTAGCACACTTGTAGATATATTTGCCTTTCATCTGAAGAGTATTTTTAGAGAGAGAGAGGTGACCACCAGGCAGTCAAGAGAAAATAATCAGTGCAGCAGTTCTGAGTGCACCTCACTCTCAAACCATGGCAGGAACACCACCATCAGGCCACTCACCATCCTTATGTGGAAACTTATTGCCACAGAAACATAAAATTCCTATCTGTTCGTTCAATGCTGCTGGGACTTTGTCCCTAACAGCACTGTGTGTACCTATACCACATCGACTGTAATAGTTCAAGAAAGTAGCTCACTACCACTTCTGAAGGACAATTAAGGATGGGCAATAAATGCTGGCCTAGCCAGTGACACTCACATCCCATGAATATGAATGGTACACTTTGTCTGTACAGTGCACAAGAAACAATACTTTTCACTGTACACTAATACATGTTACCATAATAAATCAAATTAAATCAAAATTTAAAAAAAAAATTTTTAAAAAGCCATTGTAAGTCAAATCCCCATACTGGTCATCTCACAGAGTCTAAACTGCTAGAGCTGCAGTGAAGAAAATAACCCCCATTAAGTTTTCAAGTAAACCCTTTACTTTTCAAGCTTAAATTTCCATCTGTCATATGAGGCGTCATCACTGCCTAAATGAGATCATCAATAACATTTTTCATTGCCGAGAAAATCTATATAGAAATGCAAGTCTCCAGATCAGTCAAAAATATTAGGAATGATGAATGTAGAGAAAGGAGAGAAAACAAATGAATAGTTTTCCAGCAGTGGGAGTGAAGAAAGCAAATGTCAATGTTTTCATTCTGTAATAATTTCATTTCTAAACAGTTTGACGCGTCCTGCACTACAATTTTAATGGAGCCCTTCAATGTGAAGGTTCTGCCATTCGCTGTAACTTCTTCCAGTCTTGTTACCCTCCTCCCACTCTGCGTTGCTCTGGCCTCTTGTGCACTCCTGATTTCCTCCATCCACCTTTGGTGGCCTTGCCTTCGCACCTTACAGCATGGAAATCCCTCTTTAAAACTGCTGCCTCTCTACCTCTTCTTCCTCCCTTATGATGCTCCTTAAAATCAATCTCTTCGGCCCAAGTTTTGGTCATCTGTCCAAAAATCTCCAATGGCTCAGTGTCAGCTTTCCTGGCAAACTCCTCAGTGTGTTTTATGACCTGAAAGGTGCTGCATAAATACAAGTTGCTGTTGTTCCTTAGCACAAACACTGAATTGATTAGTAATAAGCAATGCTGTTTTCATTCTTCCAACCAAGATACTCCCGATTATTCTTGGTGGTGGCACAAATCAAAACTTAAATTCATAATGATCTTGCCTTGGTATTTTTGTGCAGTGGTGGTGCTGTGATATATATACACTGTAACTTCTAGAGTCTGGGATGCCTAAGACAAAGGCATTTCTGGATTTTGCAGACGTGCGAACAAAAAAACGCCATCAATGTAAATATTGTCCGAAGTATTAAAAAGTGCTAAAATATTGCAAAGCAAAAATAGAAATTCTTTACTTCACCAAATATTTGTCTTTCACGTCTCTTCTTTCTAAGATAGGCCAGCCAGGATGGGGCAACATTGGAGCCTTTTGAGATCTCCAGGCTGAGATTTTATGCTCCAGTTCACACTGGGCGGCTTTGACCAGGGGAACAAAAAATATCACAAGAATGGCCAAATCAATCTTCATGTTGATATATATGCATGAAGCAATTTCCTCCCCCTCTGTTAGTGACAGGGTGCGTTTCCCAGTGTACAAAAGTCATCTGCACTGATTAGTATGTTATTTTTTGCATGTGTCATGCGCCCACACCCCATCCGGAAGTCTATTCTATCAGTATGATGGCAGAACAGTGTGAATCACGATTGGTCTCCCAAGGTGTGCACCAGGTAAGCAGACCCCCCAGTGGAGCTTAGGAGAGTGTATTGCCCAAGGGAGAGAGGGTCTGCCTAGGTACTTCCCGTACATTGTCAGGGGGCAGTACTGGGGGGAATTGTGAGGAGTGGGGTGTTGCAGGATGAACCCCTTTGTGCTGGGGCAGTGTTTAAAACTGGTGTCCCGATCTACATGTTACTAAGTTGCTGGTGGGGAAGACAAAATAGAGATCATCCTGCCAGCGATACGTCATGGGACCTGTCACTTGAAGTTTTAAAGTTTAAAGTTTATTTATTAGTCAAGCAGGCTTACATTAAAATTGCAATTAAGTTACTGTGAAAATCCCTAGTTGCCACACTCTGGCACCTGTTTGGGGACACTGAAGTAGAATTTAGCATGGCCAATCCAACTAACCAGCACATCTTTTGGACTGTGGGAGGAAACAGGAGTGCCCGGAGGAAATCACGCAGACACAGAGAGAACGTGCAGACTCGGTACAGACAGTGACCCAAGCCAGGAATTGAACCCAGTCTCTTGTGCTCTAAGGCAGCAGTGCTAACCACCGTGCCACTGTGCCACACTTACTCCCAAGTCCTGCACTATATGATGGAGAAAGCCATCATTGCTGTCAGCGGCTTTAACGCCACTTTTCCCACCTGCTATTAGCCTTTGCCAATTACAATGAAAATCTCACCCGCTGTGTGATCAGACACTGGTACTGACAACATTCTTTAGTATAGTCTTCTCCTTACTGCTGTCATATATCTTCTGGTCATCTTCCTGAGGCATCAACGTATACACCAGAACTGACAGAAAACTGTTCAACATGGCTCACGTAAGATTCAAGGCAAAGCTATGTCAAGTCCTTGTCTGACTCCACGTTAATAATGCTACACAAGCATTCCATGCTGAGAAATACCTTGAGTGGCAAACAGACAGATTGTCTCACGCCAGTAAAAAGTTCGATTTGATCATCAGGGAGACAAATGTTATGATCCAGGATGTAGCTTTATCCATCACTTCCAACAATGAGCTGCTGGAAATTGTTGATCGCTTCAAAAATTGATTATTACAATTACCAACAATCTGTCACTTGATAGTGAAATCAACACTTACATCTCAAAGGCTGCAATCTTTATACCCAAGCTGAGTAAGGGAGCGTGAAATAACAGCAGCCTGACTGAGAGTCTACCAAACCTCTGTCCTTAGCGCATCGTTATATAGTGGTGAGACCTGGGCAATGTATGCTAAGCAGGGATAAAGGTTTAACAGTTTCCATCTTCGATTTCTCAGGCATAACCTTGGCATCTCTTAGTAGGAAAAAGTCACCAACTCCAATATTCCTGGAGCATGCTGATTCTAACAGCATACACTCATTGCTAAGCCAATGACGTCTGCCCTGGCAAGGCCATGTTCATAGGATGGATGATAGACCTATACCCAAAGGCCATCTGTATAGTAAACTGGCCACTGGGTAACAACTTCCCAGGTGTCCGTATCTCCACTGCAAGGCACCTGCAAATGAGACACAAAGATGGCAGACACTGGCTGATATTCTCCGGCCATTCCTGGCATGATACTGCCAGCAACAATGGAGAATTTCGCACAGAGACAAATCCCCATTCGCAGCAGCAGATCTGGAGAATCCCAGCTACTGGCGAGAATGGAGAATCCAGCCCATTGACAATGCCAACTGGGAGACAGCTATGACTTCTGGAGGCTGACTGTTTGGAAAAGCGTGGGAAGATGTAAACAGAAATGAAAAGAAGAGAGCCAGAGAAAACAGAGGCCAACATATCATACACCTCCTCAGCCCTCTTTGTTTCTCTGCAGCAAAGGTAGCAGAGCCTGCCAAGCCAGAGTGAGATTCCTGAGCTACACCAGACAATGCTTACCAAGAGTTGACCACTATGGTACAAATTATTGTCTTACTAGTTAGATGATTATTACACATTAGGTTTGCACACCTGAAGTACTGTACAGAAATGATGCTATGAGTTACTTAGGGGCACTCAAAAATTTTCTGGTCATCTGGGGCAGGATTTTCCAGTTGCGTTTGCCCCAAAGCTGGAAAATCCTGCTTGAGGTCAATGGTCCGTGTCCAGCCCACTATGATTCCTCTGGCAAATTCCAGTCTCGGTCTAAGCAATAGATTTTCTGACTGAGGAGGTTAGTTTTTTCACTGAATCCATATTACATTAAGCACAGTGCAATTGATAAAAGCTGCAGACTCTTAGGGATTCAATCGTTAAACTCAACATTGTTTCTATTTCTGAGAAAATATGGTTATTCCCTGAAGCTTTGCTGTAGTGTTACTTTAACACTGATCTTCTGCAGGCCAGGTCCATACCTCCTATGTTTTCAGTTATCTATATATGAATTGTTTCAGAATCAAGGCCATTAAGAGGAAAATTATTGCAATGATATCTAAATTAATTTAAGAAGCGTAATGAATACATAAATATAAAATGAAATCAGCTCCCTTTTGTTTTCAAACACCAGTTTCAATCTTAAGCTAAGGTAAAAAAAAGTAATATAACGCCAGGTACAGTGAGACATCAATGATATCACCCCAGGGCTCTACATGTTGACCTGCTGCCTAACAATGATCAATGTACAGGTCTTCTCATTTTTCAAAGTTGTTCCGTTTATTTCTTTGGTAGAAATTTTTGAGGCAGTGTTACCTGTTTCCCCAGCTAATGCCAAATTAATCAAATTTCCTCTCCGTATTAATGCTTCAATGCTGAAAGCACGGCCAAGGGCTACAAGACTGGGTGATAAAGTAAATGATGGCCCATATCTTCCTCAGCTAAATAACTCTAATGAAGAATTAGATGGGAACTAAAATGTGTCGCAGTAGAAGTAAAATACATTCAGTTTAGCACTCATCGGATGTTCTTAATGAGGAGCTTATACAGGATTGCCCAGGGTCGTGGCCAAATTTAAAGGTGAGTGATTTATTCCAGGTCAGATCTTGTGTTAGTGAGCCGACTGCACCAGAAGTTTGCCGAGCATCAGCGCTGAAGTGACAGTTAGGTTGTACAGTAGGGGAGTTCAGGTTTCTAACAAACTCCCTAAATTAGAAACACTCATAATAGGGAGTTGAGGGTACAGCGTTCCAACAAAGGGAAGGAATAGTGTCTGTGGCTCCTTACAATTCTCTGCTAATTTTAAGTATCCAGTCAACTCAGCAAAGTCCACATTCTCCCCATGTTATTATTTGTAAGTACAGTTGCAGGACACAATGTCGTGATTAGTTGTGTTTTTGCTGCTTCGTTTATTTTTATCAGACCTTTCCATCTTGATTTTGAAACCCTTCTTCAAGCAGGGGTAAAGAAGATTGCATTGTCTCACAACTAATCATCACAAAGAATATCTTTAACACTTGTGTACAAGGATCAATAACCTCAAAACATTAACTGTGTTTCTCTCTCCACAGAAGCTGCCAAACCTGTTGCATTTATCCAGTACTTTCTGTTTTAACTTCAAACTTCCATCACCCTTGGGTATATTGCTTTTTCTTTGTTATGGAAAAAAATGCATGTGTTGGCTTCAGTTTATCTGCCATAACTTCAACAGAAAAGTTATTCAGAAAAGATGGCATGAAGGTTCTTCATGTCTTCTTTCTGGGGCCTCCACTGATCTTCCCTGGTGGTTCCAGCAGATGGAATGAGAAACTGAGTCTCTGCAAAAAATGACTACCATTGATGTTAC
Organism: Carcharhinus amblyrhynchos; assembly: GCF_965287045.1. Lineage (NCBI taxonomy): Eukaryota > Metazoa > Chordata > Chondrichthyes > Carcharhiniformes > Carcharhinidae > Carcharhinus > Carcharhinus amblyrhynchos. The sequence continues at coordinate 77,994,825 of NC_137331.1, read as the reverse complement.
TATAACTGTTCATTTAGTCAGGGCATGATGAATGGTGTATGACAGAAATGGGGAGGGAATCTACAGGCAAAAGGCTAATAAAGGGGAATGGCAAAGTTCATCTATGGTGCCATTTTTTTGAAAAGAGTAGAAGAGGAGATATTTTTCTCCAGATAAATCATATGATTCAGTGACACCAAGCTTTGGCTTGCAGAAGCTGTAGATTGTAAAATGTTTAGCTATATACAATTTGAAGACATCAGCATTTACACTTCCAAGTCAGAAGTTCGTGAATTCAAGTCCCACTCAAGAGGCTTGAGTACATAATCTAAACTGATAGTTCAGTACAGGCACCAGGGGAGTGATGTACTGTAGGATGTGGTGATAAGACATTAAAAGAAGATCCTTTCTGCCCCTCAGATATTGTGACAATATTTTATAAAGAGCAGGGGAGTTCTTCATGATATCCTGTCCAATATTTATTCCTCAAGCAACATCAATAAAACAGACCATCTAGCCATTACAGTTGTACTGTTTGTAGGATGTTGCTGTGTGCAAAATAGTGGCGGAATTCCCTAAATTAAACTGCAACTGCACTTTGAAAGTACTTCATTAACAATGAAGCACTTTGGTATGTCCTAAAGTTCTGAAACATGTCATATGAAAGACGATTTTTTCTTTTCTCTGTAAAGTTTCATACGATACATAAACAGGTTTTAAACAATAAGGCAAGAAACAACTGGGCTGAAAACATCGACCAGAATTTTCCGCTCCCTCCTGAAGTGAGAATCAGCCTGGGTGGGACTGGAAAATTTGTAGCACGGCCAGAAGTCCAGTAACTTTGGGTGGGTATTTCCAGTTCTGTTGCTGGCAGGACTGGTAAACCCCAGCTTTCATATATAACTCTAATAGCTTTGTCACATAAACTCTTATCAACTACTTTAATTAAGATTGTTGATGTTAAAGATAGCAGAATCTCAGCAGGAAACAATACGCATTGCCAAGCTTTGTTTGGAAATGTTTTCATTGCACTTTTTTTCTGAAGATTTAATTCTGTGAAAAGGCCTCATTTCACAAGTAAATAATGATTGCGCTACTTAAAATAGTGGAATGTAACCCTAATTCACTCTTTAGTTGTGATGGAATGACAGGAAAGTGTTCCCTCACAGCCAATTTCCTCAGGGGATTTACTTGGAAGGAAGCCCCTTCACATGAAGGATGTGTGAGGGAGCATGGTCATCTGAGCAGGACTACCAGGCTGGGGACTTCTTTGACAAGAGCCACATGTAATCCAAATGCCAAATGAGTGGATATCCAAGTGTAGAACTCGACCTGGACCTCAGAAGGTTTATGTTAAGGGGGCCAATCATCTGTACCAGTGGCACAAACATTCTTCTCTACCCTCATTCACCAAACCTGAATGGTTCTGCAGCATTACTTTCTCTAGCTCTTCTGTAATGGCCAGTATTGGTGTGGGCACACACTCCAAGAAGCCAGTTAAGATAATATCCTACAATCATGGATCACTGTCTGAAGGTAACAATTGACATATGCTGGGTTTACACCATTTATAGACCTGTAGCTGTTCCTGTGTCTTTATTGAAAAAACACAATGGATTAAAAATTGATTAATGCTGTTTTTTGGCCACAGGGGTCTCATTTACAAGTTCAAACAAAATCAAAAAATGCTGGAAAACATCAGCAGGTCTGACAGCATCTGTGGAGAGAGAATAGAGCTAAAGGGTCATCCAGACTCAAAACATTGGCTTTATTCTCTCTCCACAGATGCTGTCAGACCTGCTGAGATTTTACAACTTTTTCTTAATCTTCCAGAGCCAAAGGATGATGGGCTAAGAGAAGAAACCAAGCAACAGAAGAAGTTCTGCTGAGTGAACACAAAAACATTAAGAGAAAAACTGAAACAGGTAAAGAGATAGAAATAAAACGTTGCTCATAACCTAATTCATTTCAAACTTTTCCCAGTTACAATGAGAGGTCAGAGAACTGGAAGATTTCCCTCTCTCCACAGATGCTGCCTTACCTCTTGAGTACTTCCAAAATTTTCCTTTTTTATGATTCTCAATTCTAGATGTGTAAGCTAATGCTGACAAATTAATGATATTTTGAATTCACTGGTTTATGATAAAAATTATTGGGAAACATGAAAGTTAAGCTGTAGCAGCCTGGCATCTCACTTTCAAACTAGCCAGCTGTTTCTCAGGAATAAATCACTGAATCAGCATCTTATGAAGGTAGAAGGGTGTAGCCTTATTTACAAATACTGCTTCATTACTATTTGAGCACTGGAGGAGCACTAACTGTCAGCTTCGACAATATATTTATTAGCTCCAGCTCATGAGATGACTGATTTAATTTGGCTATGTTAATTGAACTGATAAACATTAGAACATCAAAAATGTTGAGAAACTCTCCCATTCAGGGAACTTTAATATTTGCACATGTGCTAAAATAATTTGCAAAAAGAAATTGAGGTCTTTTTTCACAATTCTTACTGAGGATAAATGTCAGCAAGTTTTTTTTGTGACCAATTTATGTTCCCATGTGTTTTTTAATGTTATTGAATACAAATTACTGACAAGTGGTTTGATGGAACAAGTACAATTTTGCTCTTTCAATTAGCTATCTAAGGCCAATTTTTAAATATGCTTTTGTTGATTTTTATCCATTCATTTATTCTTGAAAACATATCTGAATTAGAAGCAGAGTTAGATAAGAAATTAATTTGTGTAGAGGGATTTATGAATTAAAATGTGTTTAAATTGAGGTGATCTAATGAGATAGAGAGAGAGATCCCATTTGTAGAACTAGTTGACCAGCAAGCCAGTTCTTAATTTCACACCAATATAATTTTTAAAATGGTGTAGGATAGCAACACTTAGTCACTGAGACCCATTCACACTCAGTGTTCTATAATAAGGGAAAGCTTGGTTCTGTATATGTAAATTCTATATGCAAATCATTGCTCTCCAATGGCTGGTGGCCTTTCCAGTGTCCATTTATAGCAAGATGGGCAAATGTATTTTTCCCTTTGCTAAAAGTTTAAAATGAGGCTAACACATTACCTGGGTTGTTCTCCAGTTGGTTTTGGATGGGATACAGTTATGTACAATGTTATTAGCCTAGCAACAGCATGCATTGCAAGTATTGGCACTGAAAATGTGTCAGCCATATCATGCTTACTGCATAGCCTGCAGCGCTGCCTGCCCTGGTAAATTGATGATGCTTACAAACAAGGCAAAAAAGGGAAAGGAAGAAGTAAAGTTCTTTTGCTGTTTGATTTGAAACTGTTGACATATACCAATCAGTGGAATTGCAAATGAAAAAGTTAGATACATTCTGGGTGAAGCCTTTTCCCACCAGGAGATCTGCTGTCATGGTGCATCACTTTCATCTATCTTGTGCCAATGTCATGCCTCCTCTGTAACTTGTTTGCAACCCTTCTGTGAAGCCCGTCGACCAATTGAACCTAGGTTGACCCCTGTTTCTGCTATCCCCCACTTTGCCATCCAGAAGTAATCTCTGGAGCTTTTCAGCTCCAATCAAATGATTGAAATACTGACATTTTCTTTTCTGGATGTCACTTTTTAGTGTTCTTTTTGCTCTTTCACCTTTTAATTCGTCTTATAGGCTGTATGGTCTGTCTTCCCAAGGGCAACTAGGGCTGGGCAATAAATCCTGGCCCAGCCAGCAAAGCCCGCATTCCACAGATGAATTACAAATAAAGAAAATCTTAGTATGCATCTTAGTATCCATATTTCAAAGCCCTTGATTTTCTTCCCCAGATCTTTATTGCGCGGGTTCCTGAGGCGTACATGAAAGTGGATTGAATGTAGCTTGATGCGGAAGATTTTAACAGGGAATTTCATTAAATCAAAGAAAGGTGATAGAAACCTAAGTTAGCAAGGTACATATGTGAAAAATTACCGGGAGGTGGCAGGAGATTACTGGTGGACAAGGAAAGTAGTTTACCCATCTGAGGGTTTTTTGCTTCCATCTGTTCTCCCCTACTGGTTAGTCTTCATGTAAGTTGACAAGCAACCTGCATGCAGTCGACTGATGTTAACTGACTCTAGCTGCAATTAGGAAGTTTACTTCTGAAGAACTATTTTTATAATACTGCTTGCTGTGCATGTGCATATTGCTTTGTGTGAGGCCAACAATCTTTTCTGCAAGGCGACGTGAGTTGGTGCATGTAATTTTCAGAGAGGAGGTTAGACTTGACAACTCGCAGACTTTTTAATTTCTCACAGAATATTCGAACTGTTTGAAAAAAAGGAAGTTTTTTTTACACAAGGTCTTAGCAGCAATAAATATGTAAGTTTATTTTACAACTATCTGTATTTTCTGGATCTTGATGTTATCTTAGTTTGACATGTGATGATATTTTTCACTTTTATTTTAGAGCACATAATTCTACTGTTAATTTAAACATATGCGTCATACCTTGTGGTAAATAAGTTGTGTTAGAGGGAGATGAAAAACTCTGATCAAACGTGGTACATGGATCTAAACTGGGTCTCAACCAGATGAACAAACTAGTCATCTCTTTTCTTAAATTATGTTTTTAATTCAGTATTACAATTCCACTGAACCTGAATATGTGTAATATTTCTCAACTGCCGGTATCCTGTCTTTTCTGGATTTTTGAGAGTAACAGCAAATCAGAAAGGCATCAAGAAATAAAAGAAGTTGCACTTACATAGTACCTTATGTGTCTTCAGAATTTTCCATTGTGTTTCATTGCCAGTTAATTACTCCTTGAAATGTAGACACTTCAGGAAAATGCTGCAGCCAATATGCAAACAGCATGGTCCCAATAGAACATGCAGATGAATAACCTTGGAGGTGTTGGTTGAGGAGGGAAAATGCCAGTCAGCGCTCCAAGAGAGCTCAGTGGGCCATCTAATTGAAATTAAACAAGGCAACTTCTGTCTATTCACTTCTGTACTCCAGTCTTCTTCAAAAATATCCATGAGTTCTTTTATGCTCACTCGGATAGGCAGATGGAGTCTCAGGGTAGAATTCTCACAGTTCATAAGACTGCAGAATATGAGCAATCTGGCCTCAAGAAGTCTGTTCCAAGATTCAATCACCTTCTCCATGAGCCCATCACCTGCCAGGCACCCATGCCCCACTTGGACCTCTACCCATTGCATCTGGGGCCTTCATGCATCCCCTTCCTGTAAACTGTGTGGTATCCCTTTGACCCTCTCATTTGTGAGCTTTTCATACAGCCTTGACGGAGTCCAGCCTTCCTTCCATCGGTCTTCCCTCTGCCTTCCATTGTTTGCCATTCTTAACCATTCCCTAAGTTTAAAGTTTATTTATTATTGTTACAAGTAGGCTTACATTAACACTCCAATGAAGTTACTGTGAAAATCCCCTAGTTGTCCCACTCCGGGCCTGTTCGGGTGCACTGAAGGAGAAATTAGCATGACCGATGCATCTAATGAGCTTGTCATTTGGATTTGACCCTCTATTTGACATTGTAAACATTTCCCCCCCATTCCTTACGCGGCCCTCCTTCAACATTGCCTCCCATGTCTTCATTACATCACCCCAGCTTTCAGCCTCACCTTGTACTCCATCACTGGTTGAACTTCAGACCTTTGTTGTGGTGGCTGCATGAGTCCCACAGTACAGTTCTGTCCAGATAAACACTGCTGAGTGGCACCAGGAGAAAAGACACCTCCTATTCTGTAACCCCAAGCACAGTACTGATTAAACTGTGAAGCAAAAGGGTCCATGAGTCTAGCGCGATGCTGTCCATGAAGACAGTAAAACGTCTCACAATACTAGGTTAAAGTCCAACAGGTTTATTTGGTAGCAAACACCACTAGCTTTTGAAGCGCTACTCCTTCATCAGCTAAGTGGGAGTTCTGTTCACAAACAGGGCATATAAAGACACAAACTCAATTTCCAAAATAATGCTTGGAATGCGAGAATTTACAGGTAATCAAAGTCTCGTATTCCAACCATTATTTTGTAAATTGAGTTTGTGTCTTTATATGCCCTGTTTGTGAACAGAACTCCACTTACCTGATGAAGTAGTAGCATTCTGAAAGCTAGTGGCTTCAGCTACCAAATAAACCTGTTGGACTTTAACCTGGTGTTGTGAGACTTCTACTGTGTTATCCCAGTCCAACGCCGGCATCTCCACATCATGGCTGTCCATGAAGATCAGCTCAGCATGGAGCTGGAGGGCAGGAATTAGTCTACCCTGGCAGAGCAGTAAACAGTGCATCAGGAGCACTGCAGCACTATGGCGGAAAAGCTTTGTTGCGCTCACCTTGAAGTATCTGACGAAATGAGGACTACCTTGTGTACGCCACTCTTTAGCAATTGTGCTTCAGACTGATGTTATTTAACACAAGATTGGAAGGAATGACAGGATGCTGGTGGGCATTTTGATGTGTATTCAAGAGATGCAAATGGAGTTCTCATCTCCAGCCAATGAGAAGACCGACTCACATTTACCTCATCAGCGGGAGAATTGCAATGTGAGTTACTTTTGGCTCCAGCCAGATTCTTCAATCTTGCCTGCCGCTGAACCCACTGTGGGTGAGATGGGAGAATTCTGTCCTTAGTTTATTGCTATATCCAAAGAAAAACATTGCCAAGCTATGACCTGGACAAATCTTGCATAAGCATCGAAATATTCAATCTCCTGGCAGAATCTAGAATTTCTGTGGACAAATGGCATTGATGAAGAAAAGCTTAGAATTTTGCCTTGAGGCTAGATATCGAGCTGCGACTATTCTCTCTTCCTGGTATTCAATAAGTTTGGTGTTAAAAATGTTGGAAACAAGCAAAACACTAGTAAAGACACACAGTGACTTATAGCTCTTTCAGAATTTTACACATTATCAATAAAAAAAAAGCAGGAGTTCTGTCACTCTTTTCATGCCAATGTATGGTAATGCTACTTATGGTTTAGTTAATGGACCTTAAGACTGATTTCTGTTCCATATGTGCCAAAAAAAATTTTGTGTCACAGCCATCATTCTAAACTTAATTTATGTTAGAAAATTCTGTCAGATTAGATCTGTGTCAGTAACAGTTAGAATAGAGTTTCTGATGCCAATAGAATCAATTTTCTGCAAAGCTGATTAATGAAACAGTACTGAGGGAGAGCTGATACATTTTGAGGACATGTTTGCACCAGGTTAGAGGGTTACGGCCAGAAAAATGAGCATTCTGGGGAAGACCACCAGCTCTGGGCCATTGCAATATCAGGTGAACCGTTTGGCTAGGATCTGGGCTGGTCAGAGATGTTCTTGAGGAGATTGGGAGGGAGTTGTACTGTTGTCCTATTTGCTGAGGGTCACACCTCCTTCTCCTGGTCCCACTGAAATAGAGATGAACTCATCTTCTGTACCCACTTTGGCCAGCCTGTGAGCTTATTCTAGCTGGAATGTGCATAGCACAATATCAAGAAATCACAATTGGCATCAAAGGACTCTGATTTCTATTTTACATGTATCTGTTTGCTGACTCTGGGGACTTCTCCAACCTCCCAGAACCAGGCCCTGAAATCTATTGTTGTAGCCATTGCTGCAATCGTACAGTTGTACCTCTGGTGGTCCCCAAGGGTCTATCCTTGACCTACTCCTATTTTGCACCTGCCCTCTGACCCTCAATAACATCATCCAGAAACACAATATCAGTTTCCAAAAACGCTCTGATCACAGCCAGATCCATCTCAACCTCTTCATTGTACAACTGCTAAACTGATAATCAGTACTGCATAAGCAGAAATTTACTCCAATTAAGAACTGGGAAGACTTTGATCCCCACAAACTCTATTCATTTACCACCAATTCTATCACTCTCCCTATCAACTGCCTGAGATTGTTCACAACCTCACAGTTATATTTGACTCTAAGATGAACTTTCAACCACATATCTGCACCATCAGTGAGATTACCTTCTTTCTCCTCCATAACATTGGCCCCTGCCTCATTTCCTTTGTTGCTGAAACCCTCATCGATGTCTTTGTTACTTCCAGACTTGACTATTCTGATGCACTTCTAGCTGGTCTCCCACCTTCTCCCCACAGTCAAGTTGAGATCATCAAAAACTCCACTGTCCTGGTCCTAATTTGCATCAAGTATCATTCATCGAAACATAGAAACATATGAGGCCATTTGGCCCTTCAAGCCTGCTCTACCATTTATCACGATCATGGCTGATCGTCCAACTAATATCCTAATCCTGTTTTCTCCCCATAACCTTTGATCCCATTTGTCCCAAGTGCTATGTCTAGTTGCCTCTTGGATACATTCAATGCTTTGGCATCAACTACTTCCACAGGCTCATCACTCTTTGGGTGAAGAATGTCTCCCCATCTCTGTCCTAAATGGTCTACCCTGAATCCTCAGACTGTGACCTCTGGTTCTGGTTTGCCCATCACCCAATGCTCACTGACCTATATTGACTCGCAGTCAAACAATCCTTTAATTTTAAAATTCTCACCCTTGTTTTCAACCTTTTTTATGGCCTAATTCTGCTCTACCTTCTATAATTTTACACCCTTTCTATATAATTGCTGTCCTCTAATTCTGACCTCTTGAGCACTTCTGATTTTCATTCTTCCATCATTAATCACTAGGCCTTCAGTTGCCTCGGTTCTAAACACTTGAGTATGCTTTCTCTTTTTCTCAACTTTGCTTTCTTCCTTTAAGACGATCCTTAAAATCTTCCTATTTGACTGAATTTTTGGCTATCTGCTCTAATACCTCCCTTTGTGGCTCAGTGTCATATTTTGTTTATACTGCGTCCAAATTGTTTTAGGATGTCTACCACATTAAAGGCTCTATACAGATATAAGTCACTGTAGGTCATGATCCATTATTTTCAAGTGCTACCATCCTAATTTCACCAGCTAGGAGGATTGAAAACTCAGTCCAAGGTGTGAAATACCTCAAGATATCACAGTTAAATATATGAATGCAGATGATTATTATTTCAGTGACTGTCCTCGTGACTATAATAGTTTTCTTAGTGGCTTTACAGGATTTTTTGGCTTCTGAGGTAACATTGCATGCTTAGCAATCAACCTCCAGGCTTCCTAAGGGACTGCAATTTAGTTGGCTAACCTCTGGTCCCACTAATGTTTTCTTCCCACTGATATCACATGAACGCTCAACAGGACAAGCAAAGAGTTTGAATAGTTAAAAGGCACGATGCTCCTTGATGGATCCTCCTCCCTGCAATCTGCCAAGGTGATACGGGGAAGATGAAAATCTATCACTGTAATTTGAAAACATTATAATGCTGAAGGACATAATTGTACCTTTCAGCAACTTTTGATCCAAGTCTTGAGTGCTGACATAAAATCCCAAATGATCTTAATGTAATGTTTACTTGCTAATTTCAAAGCAAGTGCATGGCTTTAGTAATGTGCTCCAGTTGTTCTAAGGACATGTCAGGATTCTTATTAAAGTACAGACCAAGTGCATTCTATTGTGTAGCATGTCACAACTATCTTGCTAATGAGGTTTGACTGAATAATGCCCTCGGCAGCTCATGAAGTAATCATGACTATTATTACTGACAGTTTCTGCCTTACGTACTTTGCACATACCACCAACTGTATAAGACATATATTGCACTAAAGAGACAACAGCACTGTTCATTCCTTAATTTCATTTCCTAATTAAGACTGAACTTAGATTGGTTCCTGCATTGTTTCTTCTGATACAGTTGTTCTCAAATCTCATAAAACAATTGGCATTTATATCAGTATTTGAACATGTTAATCCTGGCATTTACTTTCTCTCTTCTTCTTGGGCTTTGTATTTATAAAGTGCTCTGCCTCTCATTGCTGCTTCTCTCCATTCCAGTCAGCTTTGTTCATATTTCAAGTGGTGTAAATTTGGATAATTAATTGGCTATATTCAAACTATTGAGTAGGTCTTCATATTATGATTTATACTAATTAGAAAAGAATTTTTCAATAGGAGAGGAGAAATAAAAGTGACAGAATGAGATCAATGGAAGAAGCCTAAAGAAAATAACTGAGGGGAGTTCAGCTTTTGGAAATTAAAGAGAGCTCAGGAACAGAAAGAAAATAATAAGATTACTGAGAGAAAAGGCCAAGAAATTTAATTTTGGAGAGCATCTGTTTCTGGTGTTACAAAAGCCTTGACGTCAAAATAGTGCAGGCAGAACTTCTGGTAATTTCTGAAACAGCCTGCATCAGAGACAGACTTACACTTCTGGGGACCCCATGTTTCACACCAAGTCAGGGGCCCTCCATGGTGCCATAAACCTCCCCCCCACTTCCCAGTGTCATGGTACCTCACCCACCAGTGATGTCAAGCCCCGAGCCAAATGGCATCAAGGCCTGTTCCAAATGGCGTCAAGCCCTGCCCCCAAACAACATAGAAACGTAGAGCATAGGAACAGGCCCTTCAAAGCTGCCACACTATTCATTATGATCATGACTGACCGTCCCACTCAATAGCATGCTTCCACCTACCCAATGCCATATCCTTTTGTTGCAAAGTTGATGTTTGTAAAATCATAAAATGCCAGGTGGCAAAGAAGGGGGCGGTGGGACAGAGAGATAGAACAACTATCACCTGCCAGAGCTAACAGTCTTAGCTTTCAGCCCTCTCTCGAAAGAGAGAATCGCTGTCTCTCATAGCTTCATCTATGCCTCAGAAAAAAGTACCATTTGGCTAGCAAAAGTACCAAAGAAGGAACAAGTCCCAGACAGAAGAATCAACAAGAAAAGGTCCAGAATATTCCAGAAGATGCAAACCCTGGTTGTAATTTAGAGAGCGACTAATTCTATTTTGATAATAAGTGGGAATTGTATTTATTTGAACAGCATACAATCAAAATCCTTTTTTATTCGAGAGTAGTTAATAATTAGAATAATTATTTAGTTTGTTAATAGTTAACTTGTTCACTATTAGACAAATTGTTACGTGTTGATTTTAGAGAGAGTGTCATGGATTTATTTTTATTTAAATACTAGAAGTTGCTGAAGAGCAGGTTGCACCACTTCACGCATACCATATGGTGGCTCAGTGATTAGTACTGCTGCTTCACAGCACAAGAGACCTGGGTTCAATTCCCAGTTTGGGTCTCAGTGTGTGTGGAGTCTGCACATTCTCCTGTCTGCGTGAGTTTCCTCCCACAGTCTGAAACACGTGCTGGTTAGGTGCATCGACCAGAACGGGCACCAGAGTATGGCAACTAGGGAATTTTACAGTAACTTCATTGCAGTGTTAATGTAAGCCTTACTTGTGACTAATAAATTAACTTTAAGAAACACCTTTTTACAGATTATAGAGTGGGTACTCCGCTTTGGGTGTTTCGGTGTGAGTTTTCAGAGAGGGGGATTCATCGCTGCTTTACCCAAGCCCAGAACTGAATGGTGGTCGCTGGCATCATGAAGCAGCAGTGCTAACCTCTGTGCCACTGTGCCTGCCCAATACATTATCATGATCCCGCCTTCCCCCATATCCCTTGATCTCTTTAGCCCCAACAACTATATCTAATTTCTTATTGAAATCACACAATGTTTTGGCCTCAATTATTTTCTGTGGTAGTGATTTTCACAGATTGATCACCCTCTGGGTGAAGAAATTTCTCCTCATTTCAGTCCTAAAAGGATTATCCCTTACCCTCAACCTATGGCCCCTAGTTCTGAATTCCCACACCATTGGGAACATTCTTTCTGAATCTACCCTGTCTAACCCTGTTAGAATTTTATAAGTTTCCTCTCATTCTTCCAAACTCCAATGAACATAATCCTAACTGACTTAGTCTCTCCTAATATGACAGACTTGCCAGCCCAGGATTCAGCCTGGTGAAACTCCACTGCATTTTCCTCTACAGCACGGACATCCTTCTTCAGATAACGAAACCAAAACCGCACACAATGCTCCAGGTGTGACCTCACCAATGTCCGATATAATTGTAGCACATCAATCCCTATGTGCAAATCCTCTCGCTATGAAGGCCAACATACCATTTGCCTTCTTCACTGCCTGCTGTACTTGCATGCTTACTTTCAGCAACTGATGCACAAAGGCATCAAGGTCTGGCTGAGTATCTATCACTCTCAATTTAATCCCATTCAAATAATAATCTGCCTTTCTATTCTTGCTACCAAAGTAGATAACCTTACATTTATCCACATTATACTGCTTTTGCCATGCAGATGCCCTCTCACTCAGCCTGTCCAAATCAAGCTAAAGCACTTCTGCATCCCCCTCAGAGCTCACTCTGCCAATCAACTTTGTATCATCTGCAGATTTGGAAATAATACATTCAGTTCCCTACTCCAAATCAATAATGTATAATGTGAACAGTTGGGGCCCAAGCACAGATCCCTGTGGTACCCCACTAGTCACTGCCTGCCAATTAAAAAAAGATCCATTCCTGCCAACTCAATGCATATCTGCTAACCAGCTTACATCCATCTCAAGACACTACCTGCAATCCCATGGACTTTAACTTTACGTAGTAGCCTGCAGCTTGAGACATTGTGAAAGCCTTCTGAAAGTCTAAATGGGCCACATCCACTAGTTCTTCTTGGTCAACCCTACTGGTTACACCCTCAAAGAATTCTAATAGATTCATCAAGCATGATTTCCCTTTTGTAAATCCATGCTGACTTTGTCTGATTATTGCCACTGCTTTCCAAATGCTGAGCTATGGAATCCTTGATAACGGACCCTAACATTAACATTGGGCTCAATTATGTGTGGATCCCTCTTTTCTCCCTACTTTGCTTTTTGAATAGCAGGCTTACGTTAGTTACCCTCCAATGTGCTGAGGAACTTCTATTACCTAAAAGTAAAGTGCTGACTGCCACTTGGCAGTGAATTCAATGACATATAAAATTAAAATTTTTTTATAATTGTTTAAGATTATTAATAGCTGAAACAGGCAAAAATTTTTGGAAAGCTTCCAATGTGGTACTTATACACAATTAGTCATAGTGCTAAAAGGCTATTTGGAAATTGTAGCAAATGAATAACATGCAGCGTATGACTCCCGGTCCATAGATGTTAAGGGACCTATTTATGGACTTGGTTCTAGATCATTTAAGGGTATGGCAGCTTGCCAAAGAGACTTTTGAGGCAGTTAGAATAATGAACTCAGCACTTTGTGATTGTACAGCTTTCATAATGATCAAAGAAAGTGTTAAGGGATGCAAAAGGGGATTATAAAATAAAATTGAAGAGAATAGTTCACCTCTCAGGAAGAAGTTATCATTATATTCAGGGAAGTAGACTGGTAAAGGGGAATAAGAACACATTAAAGATGAATGAAAGCAAGGCTATTATGGGTGAGAAGGAAATGACAGACTTGTTAATGCTCTGAAGCAGCTACCTTTCAGCAGCTAGAAACCTCTTGTTAATAAAAACAGAAAGTGCTTAAATAAGAGCAATTATGAGGGCATGAAAGCAAAGCCAACTAAACTGAACTGGCAGATGAGATTAAGGAATAGGCCTACAGAGATGCATTGACAGACTATTTCAGAATACACAGAACAGATACCTTCCAATGCAAAAGAAAAAGTTCCAAAGGGAGGACTGTCCCTGTGTAGTTCACTGAAAAAATTAATACCAGCATCAAACTGAAAGAAAAAGCATATTATTCCTCAAAGATGTGTGGCAAGTTAGAAGATTGGACAGAATATAAAGAACAGCAAAGATGGCAAGAAGATCAGTGAGTGTGAGAGAAACATAGCTGGAAATATGAGGGGAGTGATTCTCCCATCCTGCTACGCTAAAAATCCCACAGCAGGTGATGTGCAGGATTTGCCCGTGTGTTCCTGCTGCGATAGTGTATCCAGCGGCAGATTTCCAGTGACGTCTGCTCCACTTCGGAAAACAGCGGGGAGGTGGGGTAAGGAATTAAATCCTAATTTTAATATGATTTAAATGCTATCAAGTGGCAGGGGATGCCCCTTGGGCATTGGCACCTGTACAATGCAAGCCTGAGCCCCTTGGCACTGCCAAGTGACAAAGTGCCAATGTCCCAGGAGCACTTTGACACTGCCCATCAGGCATTGGGCGATGCCAAGGGGATGGGACCTATGGGCGATGGGGCCTGGGGATGGAGCCTGATGGGGCGGGGCCTGATGCCTCAGTTGAAGGGAGGCCAGTGATTGGGGATGGCTTGGGGAGGTGTGAGCTGCAGGTATTCAGTCTACAGGGGGTGTCAACATTGTGGGGGGGTGGGGGGGCAGTGGGACTGCAAGGGGAATCAAAGAACAAAGAGCAAAGAACAAAAACAGCCCAGGAAACAGGCCCTTTTGCCCAACGAGCCCACGCCACCATTTTAACATTACCAGTCCCCCCTCCACCCATGACCCTTATCTATCGTTGGGGGGTGGTGGGCTGAAGCTTGTGGCGGGCTGGATGGAAGGGCTCAAGGCTGGCCCAGGAGTGGTCAGAGGGCCAGCAATCAGGGCAGCAGTGGAGAGCCGGTATTGCAGGATCATGGGGCTGGCCAGTGACCAGTTGTCCATCAGTGCAGGGCCACTGCGCATGTGCCGATCTTGGCACTGACAGATTGGTACATGCTCAGTGGCCCATTCAGCGCTGATTTCAGCCTCTCCAGCAGAAACAGACTACACCCCCTGAAATTTAATGATATTCACACTGGTGGCCTCTACAGTGCACAGTGTGTGGCAGATTCTTCTCTCAGTTCCCACTGAGGAAACCAACGTGAATTAGTCCAGTTTTCATACAAATTCAACCCTTGGAATTTCTGGGGAGGAATTCCAGCCAAGGATGTTTAGTAACAGTTTTATAGATATTTAAAGAAGAAGACTTAACAAAGTGAGCATCAGTTCTGGTCACTCCATGCTGTGGCCATTGTGAAGAAAATGCCTCTACTTTCTCAGGAGGCTAAGGAAATTTGGTATGCTCGCTACGACTCTCACCAATTTTTACAGTTGTACCATGGAAAGCATCCTTTCTGGTTGTACAACAGCTTCGTATGGTTCCTGTTCATGAAAGGATCATGAACAAAGCCCAGTCCATCACGCAACCCAGCCTCCAATCCCATTGACTCAGTCTACGCTTCCCGCTGCCTTGGAAAAGCAGCCAGCATAATCAAGGACCTCACACACCCTGGACATACTCTGTTCCACCTTCTTCTGTCAGAAAAAAGACACAAAAGCCTGAAGTCACATACCAACTGACTCAAGAACAGCTTCTTTCCTGCTGCCATCAGACTTTTGAATGGACTTACTATATATTAAGCTGATCTTTCTCTACACCCTAGCTATGGGTTGGCGTGGTAGCACAGTGGTTAGCACTGCTGCTTCACAGTGGTAGGGACCTGTGTTCGATTCCCAGCCCGGGCTATTGTTTATTTGGAGTTTGCACATTCTCCCTGTATCTACATGGGTCTCATCTGGATGCTCCAGTTTTCTCTCATAGTCCAAAAGTGTGCAGGTTTGGTGAATTGGCCACGCTAAATTCTCCCTCAGAGTACTGAACAGGCACCAGAGTGTGGCGACTAACAGATTTTCACAGTAACTTCATTGCAATGTGAATATAAGCTTACTTGTGACTAACAAATAAACTTTAGTTTATGACTGTATCACTACATTCTACACCTTACATCCCCTCCACAAATAACCTGCTTACCTATCTTAGTGTCATCAGCAAATTTAGCAACCATATCTTCAATCCCTTCTTCCCAATTTCTTTCAACCTCTATGAACAGCATGTTCTGTCTGTTGGCACGCAAGAAACAAGACTTTTCACTGTATACTAATACATGTGACAATAGTAAATCAGGTCCAATCAAAGAAAGTGAGTCTGGGGAATTAATAATGGAAGGTAAAGAGATGGCAGATGAATTGAATAGGTATTTTGCTTCAGTCTTCACAAGTAACATCCCAGAAATAAATGTAAATCAATAAATGGAAGGGAGAGAGGAAAATTGAGCAAATTATTAGAACTATGGGCTACAAGACCCCCGGATCATAAGGACTTCATCCCAGGGTCTTTGAAAGAAGTGGCTGCTGAAATAGGTAATGCATTGGTTTTAATTTTCAAAACTTCCCTAAGTTAAGGACAGGTTCCATTTGATTGAAAAATAGAAAATGTAAATCCTTTGTTCAAAAAGGAAGAGAGATAGAAAGCAGGTCGGTTAGCCTAACATCTGTCACAGGGAAAATGTTAGAAGGTATTACTGAAGTTAGTATTGTAGGGAACTTGGAAGAGATTAAGGCAATCAGGCAGAGTCAACATGGTTTTGTGTAAAGGATTATTACTGGAATTCTTTGAACAAGTCACACGTGTTGTGAATAAAGGGGAACCAGTGGATGTACTGTGCTTAGATTTCCAGAAGGCACTTGATAAGGTGCCATGTAAAAGGTAATTGCGGAGAATAAATGCTCATTGTGTAGGGATGGAAGGTTGGCTAGCTAACAATTAACAGAAACTTGGTATAAATAGGTCATTTTCTTGCTGACAGGATGTGACAAATGGTGTGCCACATAGATTAACGCTGGAACCTCAACATTTTACAAATAATTTGAAAGAAGGGATTGAAGATATGATTGCTAAATTTGCTGATGACACTAAGACAGTTATTTGTGAAGGGGACATAAGGTTGCAACAAAGTGACATCGAGTGAGCAAAGATCTGGCAAATGCGGGCATAATGTGTCAAATGTGAAATTGTCCATTTTGGTAGGAAGAATAAAAAAAGTAGCATGTTTTCTAAATGATGAGAGATTGGAAAACACTGAGATTCAGAGACCTTTGGATGTCTTAGTGCATGAACCACAAAAGGCTAGTTTATAGGTACAGCAAATAATTAGGAAATCTAATAGATAGATTGTTAACTAACAATGGGGTGAAAGATTATTGGAAATAGGCAGGAATGTAGAGTGGAGGTTCAGACCAGGTTAGTCAAGATCTTATTGAATGCTGCAGCAGATCAGAGGGGCCGAGTGGCCTACTTCCGCCATCATTTTGTATGTTCAAATGCTGGAAAAACTTAGCAGGTCTGGCAGCATTTCTGGAGAGAGAAACATTAATGTTTCAAGCCTAATATGACTCTTCCTATGAACCAAAACAGAAAACTGTGAGGAGAGAATACAGCCAACATTATTCTCTTCCCACAGATCTGTCAGACCTGCTGAGATTTTTCAACCTCTTCTGTTTTTGTTTCAAATTTCAGTATCCGCAGTATTTTGCTTTTATCTTCTTACGAACCATCTTATTAAAGTCTGCAGCCACAACTAGCAGGACAAACTATCCAAAAAAAAATTCTTATTTTGACAACGTTTACACTTCTGCATCAAAATGCTTTCTCATTCCAATGTAAATTTGCTGAGTCCAGCCTCACAGCACCTGAGCAATTATTTAATGTCTCACATTGCTGTTTTTTGATGCAAGAAGCTTACCTAGAAGATGCAACTGGTAGGGCATCCATAAATGATAATGCAGCGTCATCATATACCTCATTCATAAGGCAAATATATTCAGATGATTAAATCCAGTCCCTTGTGTTTATCTAACTTTGCCTTAAACACAGCCATACTGTTCACCTCAGCTATCTCCAGTGGTAGCAAATTTAAAATTCTGCCCATTCTCTGCATGAATTCCTTTTTTGATGTATTACTGATTATCTTTCTTTATGGAAGCATACCTTTGAATTCCCCTACAAGTGGAACATCTTCCCTACCTCATCCTTAATAAACCACTTGCTAATTTTAATGATTTCATCAGGTCACCCCTCAGTCTTCTCCTCTCCAGAGATGTCAGCCTGTTCAGTCCTCCTTGATAGTCATAACCTCTCTGCTCTGGCCTCCTTGTAAATCTTGTTTGCACATTCTCCAGTGCCTCGGTATTCATTTTATAATATGGAGACCAGCACTGTGCACAGTACGTTATCTCTTGTCACTAAACACCAAAGGTACAAAGAGAACCAGCAGTCCTTCAGTTTAGAAGCACTAAGGGCTCGCCAGGAGATTTTTCTGTTACAAATGGGCATTGAAGATTTCAATCTCAACAGTGATAATTTCCAAGTGCGGCAAGTAGTGAAGAAAGAATTTAGCTCATAGATTAAATTTTCAACACTGTTAGTTGCCAGTAAGATAAAGATGAGGATGGAATCGAGGTGTTGATTGAAGCTGTGGTGTGTTGGAGTGATTTTCAGAGCCCAAACAAGTCATCTTACCACTCGTGTCAAACAGAACAATTTTATATTTATTAGATCTTTCATGACGATTCCTCTGAAGGTCAGAGAATCAGCAAATCCTTTCCGGAAAGGCACAACGTGAAAATCTGAGGCAGCTTTGGCAACTGTCAGTGTTCTGCATGAATGGCAAGCGTTTGATGAAGAGAGCATTTCCATCCATCACAGAGAATAGACTTTGGCAGTCTTGACAATGTTTGAGGCCTTCAACTGGCTGCGATTCTGTCAGTTGTAGTAGATGACAATTCACAGTTTGTTGAAGTATCCTTCTTTGTTCTTCCCAAGAGAGAATTCTTCCAAAAGGAAGAGATTAATTTTAGTAATAATCTTTGTAGAGAATAAAATTATTTTCTGGTAAGGTCAGAATCCTAAATTAATTTCCATGTTGCTGAATGATGCAGCATTTAATACTGAAGCCCGGGTTGAGGAAAAATGAACTAATCACAGAATTGCCATGGTGCAAGAGGCCATTTGGCCCATTGTATCTGCACTGTTGTCATTCCCCTGTTTTTTCCCTGGAACTTGTTTCTACTTAAATAATCACCTAATGCCCTCTTAAATACCCTGATTCAATCTGCCTCCCATACACTTTCTTGATTTGATTTGATTTATTATTGTCACATGTATTAACATACAGTGAAAAGTATTGTTTCTTGCGTGCTATACAGGCAAAGCATACCATTCATAGAGAAGGAAACAAGAGAGTGCAGAATGTAGTGTTACAGTCACAGCTAAGGTGTAGAGAAAGATCAACTTAATGCAAGGTAAGTCCATTCAAAAGTCTGACAGCAGCAGGGAAGAAGCTATTTTTGAGTCGGTTGGTACATGACCTCAGACTTTTGTATCTTCTTTCCAAAGGAAGAAGGTGGAAGAAAGAATGTCCGGGGTACATGGGGTCCTTAATTATGCTGGCTGCTTTGCCGAGGCAGCAGGAAGTGTAGGCGGAATTAGAGTCAGAGTCTAAGCAGTGAATTGCAGACCTGAACCACGTTAAAAGCTTTATCTCGGGTCACATTTTCTACTTCAGCAAAGCACTTTAAATCTCTTCTTCGTGATCTTTTTCCAAGCAGGAACAGTTTCTCCCTTTCTTCTCTGTCCAGCCCCCTTATGATTTTGAATCAGATTCCCTCTTAGCCTTCTTCTCTCCAAGGAGAACAATGCTAACCTCTCCAATCTATCCTCATGACTGAAGTTTCTCATCCCTGGAACTATTCTTCTAAATCTCTTCTGCATTCTCTCCAATTCACATCCTTCCTATGGTGTTGCACCCAGAACTGTACACAATATTCCAGCTGAGGTCTAACTAGTGTCTTGTATAAGTTCTGCAAAACCTCTTTGCAATTTTCATTCTCACTTCCTTCAATATCTATTGATCCATTTTTTCCGGCCCTGCTGCCTTGTCAACTTTCAGTACTGACAATCTATTTAATACCTCCTCCTTAACAACTTTGTCCCCTTGTAACAATACATTTTTCTTGTCTATCACCGTGTCTTGGGTAGCACTTATATCCTCAGTCAAAGATGGATGCAAAGTATTCACTTAATAGATCAATCATGGCCCCTATCTCCATTTGTATTTTCCCATTTGTGCCCCTAATCAGCCCTACTTGTCCTTTCACCAGATTTTACTATTTATATACTTAGAAAAGACTTTGAGATTCCCCTTTATTTTAGCTGCCAGTCTTTTCTCATAATTCCTCTTTGTTTTTCTGATGACCTTTTTCACCTCCCCTCTGAACTTTCTATATTACTCTTTATTCTCAACTGTATTTTTTAACTGACATAAGCACGCATTTTCTTCCTTATCTTAATTTCTATCTCCTTTTTCATCTAGCAAGCTCTGGACTTGTATGACCTACCTTCCCCTTATAACAGAATATACATTCACTGTGTCTGAACCATTTCTGTTTTGAAGGTAGCCCATTGTTCAGGTACAGTTTTTCCCATTGATCTTGTATTCGCATCTAACCAGCTCAGTTCTGTTCTTGCCCCATTGAAGTCAGCTCTCCTGCAGTTTATTATTTTTATTCTGAATTATCCTTTTCTATCACTATCACAAGCTTTGCAACACATGCTCACTGTCTCCTAAATATTCCCCACTGACACTTGATCTACTTGGTCCACTTCATTTCCAAAAACCAGGGCCAACAGTGCATTCTTCCATGTTGGACGGGCACATACTACTGTGAAAATCTTCTTAAGCACTGTCTCGGAACTTTTGTTGAGCACTTTACAAGACAACTATCCCAGTTTATCTTCAGGTAATTAAAGTCCCTCATTAAAACTACTGTAGAATGTTTGTATCTCTTTGTAACTTTCCTGCAGATTCATTCTTCTACATCCTTTTCACTAGTTGGTGATCTATAAACTGCAGCAAATAGTGGAATTTCATATTCATGTATTTCATATTCAGACAGGCTACCTGTCTTTTATAATGCCAAATATATTTCCTTCTGTGCTTTCATGATGTCACCTTCAGTAATGTCAACCACATGACTTCCATCTGGACAACTGGCAAATCCTATTTTGTATGCCAAATATTAAATGAAGAAAGATGAAGGAATTAATGGATCAAAGCATTGTTCAGTGCGGCTTCTGCACCGCTGATATTACTTCACTGAAAGTGAAAGAGTAGGAGAATTTCCTGGCCATGACCACAGGAAGGATGTAAATAAGGTTGAAAGAGTGCAGAGAAAGTTCACAAGGATGTTGCCGGGACTTGAGAAGCTGCGTTACAGAGAGAGACTGAATAGGTTAGGACTTTATTCCCTGGAGCGTGGGAGAATGAGGGGAGATTTGACGGAGGTGTATAAGATTTTGATGGGTATAGATAGAATGAATGCAAGCAGGCTTTTTCCACTGAGGCTAGGGGAGAAAAAAACAGAGGGCATGGGTTAAGGGTGAAAGGAGAAAAATTTAAAGGGAGGATTAGGGGGGAGCTTCTTCACGCAGAGAGTGGTGGGAGTGTGGAATGAGCTGCTGGCCAAAGTGGTAAATGTGGGGTCACTTTTAACATTTAAGAAAAACTTGGACAGGTTCATGGATGAGACGGGTATGGAGGGATATGGTCCAAGTGCAGGACAGTGGGACTAGGCAAAAAATGGTTTGGCATAGACAAGAAGAGCCAAAAGGCCTGTTTCTGAGCTGTAATTTTCTATAGTTCTATGGTTCTATATGAATTTTGTTTAATGTAATTCCTTATTAGAAAACTTGCCTGAGGCCTTGACTAACTGGGAGTTCAACAAAAAGAACTAAAGAAAAAGACCAATTTGATTGGCTGCTAGCTTGCTGTTATATATTTATAGCTAGATATGCCATATTTATAGCTATTCATTTGTTGCTATTTTATGAATGTGACAGCTGAGGCAGTCAGATAAAATGCAGACTATAAATTATAATTCCCATAAAGCTGGTTAACTTTTTAAAAATGAAATTCTAACTTTCAGTTAGTAAGGGAAAGGAGAACACCACAAGATTTTATGTTTTAAGACTTTTACCACAACACAAGACTAAGAGAACTGTTGACCAAACATCCATTTTGTAGACAACTTATACTTTATACCACAGAACAAATAGTTCAAATTTTATATTTCAGCGTAACTGAGAAATAACACATCACAGGTGTGGTTTTTATATTCCTTTAAGTGGATAGTCGATTTTCCCAAAATCTGTCCAAATTGATTCTTAGCTCTGAAGGGTCAACTTTCTGTTCTTTTTGTTTCTTAGCATAATCTAAAAACTGTTCTTCACAGTGAAGTTTCTTTTTTACCCTTGGTGATAATCCTTCTAGTGCAAGCTAGACAAATCCTCAAAAAAAATTGTTTTTCAACCTGATCACTTATCTATGTCCCCATGTAGTGAAATGTAGAGACGTTAGCCACTACCTGCTGTCTCCCAGATCCAGTTAGACTAACCTTGTCTGTGAGCTTTTCGAGATTACTTAGACCATTCCTCTCTCAAAACCCATCTTGATGGCAACATGAATCACATAACCTCGTATCTAAGTGGACATTTTCATTAACCATCATTGAAACCCTTACTTGCTTTCATCTTAGAAGTAAGAGTAACAAACAAGTCAAGGGAATACTTATTATTATTATTTTATATTCATGTCACAAGTAGGCTTACATTAACACTTCAATGAAGTTATAGTGAAAACCCCTTATTTGCCAAACTCTGCTGCCTGCGCAGAGGAAGAATTTAGCATGGACAATGCACCTAACCTGCACATCTTTCAGACTGTGGGAGGAAACCAGAGCACCTGGAGGAAACCCACACAAACACAGGGAGAACATGCAGACACCACACAGGCAGTGACCCAAGCCAGGAATTGAACCCAGATTCCTGGCGCTGTGAGGCAACAGTGTTAACTGCTGTACCATGGTGCTGTCCCAAATACATAATGAATGACAAGACTCTAGGAAGCACTGAGGATCAGAGGGACTTTGGTATGCACGTACAGTGGTCCCTTAAGATAGCAGGACAGGTGGATAAAGTGGTTAAGAAGGCATCAAGTATACTTGCCATTATTAGCTAGGGCATAGAGCAGGGAGGTTATGCTGGAACTGTATAAAACATTGACTAGGCCACAGCTATAGCATTGTGTGGAATCCACATTTAGGAGTTTTATGATAGCACTGGAAAGGGTGCAGAGGAGATTTACCAGGATGTTGCCTGGCTGGAGAGTTTTAGTTATGAAGAAAGATTGGATAAACTGGGGTTGTTTTTCTTGGAGCAGAGGAGACTGAGGGGGGACATGATTGAGATGTATAAAATTATAAGGGACATTGATAGAATAGGCAGGAAGAAACTTTTCCTCTTAGTGGAGGGGTCAGTGACCAGGGGGTATAGGTTTTAGGTAAGGGGAGGATGTTCAGAGAGAATATGAGGAATCTGGAATTCACTGACTGAAAGGGTAGTGGAGGCAGAGACCGTTCTAACACATTTAAATGTGTACTTGTGATGCCAAAGCATACAAGTGCTGGAAAATGGGATTTGAATAGTAGGTGGTTGTTTTTGACCGGTTCAGTTGCAATGGACCAAAGGGTCTTTTGTGTGCTGCAGATCTCTATGATTCTAACTGAACTGTTTATAGCACAACTGTTTACAACCTGAAATTCTCAATACTTTTCAGAGTCTTTGGAAACTCACGTTCTATCCACTGTTAGAACACATTTTGCCACCATTGTCTCCAAGTATTAATGCCTTGTACCTTCTTCCTAGTAAAATATTATAGGCTCCTTTTAATGTCTAAAAATCAAACCCAGGCTTGCTGTCAGGTAAACGTCAGAAAAGACCACATGATTCTTTCATTTTATCTTTAATTTAAGATGATGGCTGGAATTCTCGCCCTTCCACCACTACGAGCGAGAATGTAATATTTGGTGTTCAGCCAAGATCTCATTCAATGCAGCACGACCGGAAAATCCCAGTAATGGGTGAGCTCGGAGAATCCTGACCATTGTTCCAATACATAACAGTGATAAACTTCATAAAGTGTAACAGTATGAAAAAGAAAAGTGCAAACTCAAGGTACGAGGGTTACAACCAGGTACAATATTAGATGATATTAGATCCTGGGTGGCATCGCGCTTCTTGGATAATGTTACTGCTTCCCTAATCTAGGTAATTGATGATAATTCTGATCCACTCCTGAATTGAGGCTTGTGGTAGGTGTAGACACTTTTGGACATCAGGCGGTGTTCGATTTTTCAGAGCCTATTCTTGGAGCTACATAGTTGATTTTGCTTTTTTTCACTTAAGCTCCAGTGAACCCTGAGAGGTTGGAACATATGATAATGCTTTTAAATGTGAAGGGAAGTTTGTTGGGACTTTTCTTGCTGGAGAAGGTCATTACCTGGTAATTATATGGCACAAATGTTACCTGTTGCTTGTCACTTCAATATTGAATGTTAACTAGCCTGTACGCTGTTGAATGTAGTAAAAACAAGCATTTGTTGCTTCATTATTGGAGGATTTGCAAATGGAGATGAATAATTGGGCAAGCACTTGCTGAAATGGCTAACAAAATGATCCAGAAGAGCTTTCATGACAATGAATCAGATGTACTTTGACAGTGTTGTTTTTTTCATTCTAGTTTGGAGCTTGCATCTAATTAATGAAATGGAGATATTAGAGCCATTTTGTAAGTAAGAAATTGGTTAGAGCAATGTAGGGCAATAAAGCTCCATCTACAACTTAGATGTTGACTTTTGAAAAAAGAACATTATCTCTGGTAGATTTATGTCTTTACCTTAAAGCATAAGAATATCTCTCAGCTTGTAATAATTTCATATTACCAAAGCCAGCTCACAATTACTGTAACTCATACAGAGAAAATAAGATTGTTCTGCATTAACAAATCATCCTTAGTAGAATCTGCATCCTTCAGGGAATTATCTTTAATGTACAATTCCCAACATTTGACAGTCTTTATGAAACATAGCCAGAGGTTATGTATCTCTCTTGCACTGATGAATTTGCTTTTGTAGCTGCACCTTCCCTATAGACCACTGCCATTCTGTATTACAGTTCTTGAATCTTTTGGCTGCTCATCTCTGAATAGGATAACCTATTAATAGGCAATATTACTGAAATGATTCAGCTGCTTTATTCACAATGTCTCAAATATAAAGAAGTTGACGACTGAGTGATAATTATTTGAATAATAATTGCATTTGTTAATTATTTCCAATCTGCCTTAATTACACATTGATGTTGTAGCTTCAAGTATCTGAATGTGAATGAGCAATACATTTTAGCCGATACTGCTGTCAAGAAAAATGCACACATGATATTAATATTTGTAAAATATCCAGATCATTGGAGCTCAGTGGTGCAATTTTCCTTCCTATAAATTCAGCAGGATGGGGGTGGAGAGTATTTTTATACCCAAGATTTAGGTTAGGTGGGAAGAAAACAAATGTTACATTTCAAGCCATTCACTTCAGTTTTAACAGAAGTGTGTCAGGGGTAGGTGACTGATTCATTTTTAGAAGGTGGTTCAAATTTAGATCTTTCAGGGACCATATTTTCATTAGGTTTGTTCTGACCTCTGCATATTCCTACCCCACCACCACCCCCCCTCCCCACGAAACCCCCCCCCCCCCCCCCCCCGACACTCCCACATCCCAACGTTCACAATCTATCCCTTAAAGTGTGACTGGAGATATTCATGTTCCCTTGTGCCACATGGTTTCCCAGCAGTTGGCATTGCTTTCTCAGAGCAGCAGGAACACTGGTTTAATTGTGGCCTTGGTTAATTGCCTGTGTAGAAGTTGTACATTCCCCCCATGTCTGTGTGGGTTTCCTCTGAATGTTCGGGTTTCCTCCCACAGTCCAAAGATGTGTGGGTTAGGTTGATTGGCCAGGGTAAATTGCCCCATAGTGTCAGGGGTTTAGCAGGGGATTATGTGGGGTTACGAATATCGGGTCTTGGTGGAATTGTCGTAAGTGCAGACTCAATGGGCTGAGTGGCCTCCTTCTGCATTGTAGGGATTTTATAATTCTATGATTCTCCTAGGTGGTAGAGGTTACAGTTTAAGTTGGTGCTGCTCAAGAAATCTTGATGTGTTATTGCAGTGCATTGTGTAGATCATATAAACTGTTGTTACTGTACGTTGATGGTGAAGGGAGTGAATATTTAAGATGGTGGTTAGGGTGGCAATAAAGTAACCTGCTTTATGCTGAATGTGCTGAGTTTCTGGAGCATTGTTGGAGCTGCACTCATCCAGGCCAGTGAACCAAGGACATTGAGAAGCAATGATGAAGTTCCTATTTGAAAAATGCCAGGAATTAGGAACTGAATTAAGATGTGGAGATGTCTTTGTTGGACTGCTGTGGGCACAGTAAGAAGGCTCACAACAGCAGATAAAAGTCCAACAAGTTTATTTGGAATCATGAGCTTTTGGAGCATTAATCCTTCCTCAGGTGAGTCTCACTCACTCACCTGATGAAGGAGCAGTGCTCCGAAAGCTCATGATTCCAAGTAAACCAGTTGGACTTTAATCTGCTGTAGTGGAACTAAATTAAAGAATAGGACTGCAACATCCACTGCATTAGTCATCTCTAGATTACTAACCAAACCAGGTGGATATTGGCACAGGGATAAGCAGATTCATGGGGTGAACACACAGCTAAAGGAGCAGTGTGTTAAAGAGGCGTTCCATTTCTTGGGACACTAGTGCAATATTAAGATTGGAAGGAACCATACCATTGGGATGAATACCACTTCATTCCTGCTGGGTCTGGAGTTCTGGAGGAAATGATAATAGCATGGTCACAAGAACTCTAAACAAATAAATTAAGAAAAGCTCAGGTGAAAAGATACACATAGATAATGGCTCATATATTCCAGTCTCTAGAGTACCTCCCAATACACAGAATGGGACCCCCAGAAGTCCCATTGCAGTAACTCCATGAAAATTACCTGGGAAATTTAAACCTCTGATTGGCAATTACTCTATTCCCTGGACCTTCTGAAAATGTCTCCAACACTGAGTTACAGTTGAAGATTTCAGAAAGTTCCAAATTACTCAAGAAATGTTAGACAGAAAAACATCCTCGTCTACAACTGACCCCCTGTCTCTCCGACTCCCACCTGACCCATTGATCTGACCTATCTAGTCACCATCACCCGACTATCCCCAAATCCCCCGATCCTATCTGTCTACCCCCTGAACCCCCCATTTACCTCTCCCTCTGTCTGACAACCCAACTCTTGTGACTCAGCTGACCCTAAATCAACACATTACTTACCCTATCTATCCCCTTACTCACTTACCTTACTCACCCTATCCCTGACCCATTTACCATACTCATCCTACCCCCTCACTCACCATACCCCGACCCACTTACCATACTCACCTTACCCTTTATTCACTTACCATACCCACCCTACTCCCTCAGCCACCCTACCCCCTTACTCTCTTACCGTATTCACCCTACACACTCACCCACTTTACCCACTTACCTTACCCATCCTACCCCTCACCCATTTACAATACTCACCCTATTCCCTCATCCACCCTATCTCCTTACCTCCTCACTTTATCTCTGTAGCTTTTCAAATAAACTCAGAGACATTTAAACTCTTTAGTTACAGCTCAACAGTTAATACCATAAATAGGGAGCATGGTTTCTGCATGGATTCTCTCTATTGCTCTCTCTGAGGTTTTCTCTACCACATCTGTTTGGAAGAATCTCCCAACAGAAATATCAAAGAAATGTAAGTACGTATGTTTTTGTTCGTTCAGGGTCAGAAATAGGGATTCACACTCTGTATGGAACCGAGGTAAAAAGAAAACCAAAATATTTAAAAAGAAATTAAAACAAGAGAGAGAGCTGTGTCAATAAAATATTAGATAGAAGGATGACTTTGATTACTTTATAGGAATCCACAGAATATAATGAACAAATGGAGTGAGTTGCAGGCATAAATTCAAGATGGAGACCTTTACATGGTTGCTGTTCCTGAGACACGGCCACAAGATGGGCAGGATTGAGAATGATACCAGGCTATGTCGACTACAGGGAAAATATGCAAAGTGATAAAGGGGGAAGGATTTTCTGTCATTAAGAATGGAAAGCACCTGAATGAAAAGACAGGAGTTAACAAGAGGTGTAAGCAGGCAGTGGGAATTTTATAGATAGAATTAAGAAATAGGAAAGTTTTTAAAACACTTCTGGGAATTGTTAGAACACACTGGGAAGAGCTGTAAAGTTGTAGATTTTATAAATGCAGAAATTAGACAAGCATTTAGCAAAGACAAAATGGTTTTAATGGGAGAGTTTAACTTTCATACAGATTGAGACAAGCAGACTAACTCACATCAAAAAAGTAATGAACCTCCTGAGTGTTTTTCTGATGATGTTCCTGTGCAATATGTCTTTGAACCAAAAGGCAGCATGCAATATTTAGACTGAACTTCTATGCAGCTTGATGGAGAGAGATAGGTCAGTGGGGGATGTAGTAGCTGGATCATGTTTCTCTCTTTGAAAAACCACATTGAACTTCATCATGCCTTGAGAAAAAAAGTAACGCCTGAGTAACCTGTTAAATAAATCAGACTCAATCTTCATTATTATATCTAGACTGGGATTTTGTTGCAGCCTCAACAAAAGGCCACAACAAAATTGGGAGGGCGGATGAGGGTTGGCATGCCTGCTGTCTTCCAGTGGCCATGACATTTTGGTAATGATGGGAAGATGGCCAGATGATACCTCTGCCCTGCTCCCACAGACATTGCCCCAAACCCCCCAACATTACTGATCCCTTTATCCACTCATCCACTCCGCCAGCCAAACCGATCACAGGCCCCTTCCCCCTTCTCCCCCACCAATCTCAGGCAGGGTGACAGTGGACCCGCGCTCCCTCCCCCCCCCCCTGCTCTCCCCCACCCGCCAACAATCTCAAGCAGAGAACCGTCGGAGGCTAGGCACTTACCTTCTCATTAACCTTCACTGGTGGAGCGCCTGAATCGGACTTATATGGAGCATGTCTGTTTCGAGCTAATTCCAGATGGACGAACATGGTGGTATAGGGGGGAGTGCTGGTAAAGTTGGGTGCGCAGCTCATTAAGTCAATTTAAATACGTGCAAATGCATTTAAATGACCGTCACGCCCATTTCGGGTGCAGTCCCGATCGCAGCCATTTTTGAGCCTTGGTATTAGAACATAGAACATTACAGCGCAGTACAGGCCCTACGGCCCTCGATGTTGCGCCAACCAGTGGAACCAACCTAATGACCCTCTAACCTAAACTATTCCAATATTATCCATATGCCTATCCAATGACTATTTGAATGCCCTTAAAGTTGGCGAGTCCACAACTGCTGCAGCCAGGGCATTCCATGCTCTTACTACCCTCTGAGTAAAGAACCTACCTCTGACATCTGTCCTATAATTATCACCCCTCAATTTAAAGCTATGTCCTCTCGTGTTAGCTATCACCATCCGAGGAAAAAGGCTCTCACTGTCTACCCTATCTAATCCTCTGATCATCTTGTATGCCTCAATTAGGTCACCTCTTAACCTTCTTCTAACAAAAACAACCCCAAGTCCCTCAGCCTTTCCTCATAAGACCTTCCCACCATACCAGGCAACATCCTGGTAAACCTCCTCTGCACCCTTTCCAATGCTCCCACATCTTTCTTACAATGTGGTGACCAGAACTGTACGCAATACTCCAAGTGCGGCCGCACCAGTGTTTTGTACAGTTGCAACATGATCTCACGGCTCCAAAATTCAATCCCTCCAGCAATAAAAGCTAACACACCTTACGCCTTCTTAACAACCTTATCAACCTGGGTGCCAACTTTCAGGGATCTATCATATCTACAGTGAGATCTCTCTGCTCATCGACGCTACCAAGAGTCCTTCCCTTGGCCCTATATTCTGTAATCCTGTTACGCTTTCCAAAGTGAATCACCTCACACTTTTCCGCATTAAACTCCATTTGCCACCTCTCAGCCCAGCTCTGCAGCTTATCTATGTCCCTCTGCAAACTATAACATCCATCCTCACTGTCTACAACTCCTCTAACTTTAGTGTCATCAGCAGATTTACTAATCCATCCTTCTACACCCTCATCTAGGTCATTTATAAAAATGACAAACAGCAGTGGCCCCAAAACAGATCCTTGAGGTACACCTCTTGTAACTGAACTCCAGGTTGAATATTTCCCATCAACCACCACCCCCTGTCTCCTATCAGCTAGCCAATTCCTGATCCAAACTGCTAAATCACCCTCAATCCCATGAATCCGTATTTTCTGCAGTAGCTTACCATGGGGAACCTTATCAAACGCTTTGCTCAACTCCATATGCACGTCAACTGCTTTGCCCTTATCTGCCTCTTTGGTCACCTTCTCAAAGAACTCAGTAAGGTTTGTGAGGCACGACCTACCCTTCACAAAACTGTGTTGACTTTCCCTACTCAAATTATTTCTCTCTAGATGATTATAAATTCTATCTTTTGTAATCCTTCCCAAAACTTTGCCCACAACAGAAATAAGCTCACCGGTCTATAATTCCCAGGATGGTCACTACTCCCCTTCTTGAACAAGGGGACAACATTTGCTATCCTTCAGTCTTCCGGCACTATACCTGTAGCCAATGATGACATAAAGATCAAAGCCAAAGGCTCTGCAATCTCCTCCCTAGCCTCCCAGAGAATCCTAGGATAAATTCCATCTGGCCCAGGGGACTTATCTATTTTCATACTTTCAAGAATTGCAAACACCTCCTCCTTAAGTACCTCAATCCTGTCTAGTCTAAAAGCCTGTCTCTCAGTATTCTCCTCGACTACATTGACTTTTTCCTGCGTGAATACTGACAAAAAATATTCATTCAGTATCTCTTCAGGCTCCAAGCACAACTTCCCACCACTGTCCCTGACTGGCCCTAATCTTGCCCTAATCCATCTTTTATTCCTGACATACCTATAGAAAGCTTTAGGGTTCTCCTTGATCCTACCTGCCAAAGTCTTCTCATGTCCACTTCTAGCTCTTCTTAGCCCTCTCTTTAGTTCCTTCCTGGCTAATTTGTAACTCTCCAGTGCCCTAAGTGAGCCTTCACATCTCATCTTTACATAAGTCTCCTTCTTCCTCTTCACCAGAGATTCAACTTCTTTAGTACACCACAGTTCCCTCGCTTGACCACTTCCTGTCTGCCTGACAGGTACATATTTATCAAGGACTCACGGTAGCTGCTCCTTGAACAAGCTCCACAGTTCAATTGTTCCCAGCCCCCGCATTTTCGTATTTCAACCTACATATTCTAAATCTCGGCTAATCGCTTCATAATTACCTTTCCCCCAGCTATAACTTCTGCCCTTACAGTATATACCTATCCCTTTCCATCACTAAGGTAAACATAACCGAATTGTGGTCACTATCACCAAAGTGCTCACCTACCTCCTGGTCTGATTCATTACCCAGTACCAAATCCAATGTAGCCTCACCTCTTGTTGGCCTATCTACATACTGTGTCAGGAAACCTTCCTGTACACATTGGGCAAAAACTGACCCCTCTAACGTGCTTGAGCTATAGCTTTTCCAATTGATATTTGTAAAGTTAAAGTCCCCCATAACAACTACCCCGTTACTTTCATTCCTGAACAGGATCATCTTTACAATCCTTTCCTCTACATCTCTGGAACTTTTAGGAGGCCTATAAAAAACTCCCAGCAGGGTGACCTCTTCTTTCCTGTTTCTAATCTCAGCCCATACTACCTCAACAGACAGGTCCACATCAAACGTCCTTTCTGCCACCGTAATACTGTCCTTGACTAACAATGCCACACCTCCCCCTCTTCTACCACCTTCTCTGCTCTGACTGAAACATCTGAACCCCGGAACCTGCAACAACCATTCCTGTCCCTGCTCTATCCATGTCTCTGAAATGGCCACAACATCTAAGTCCCAGGCACCAATCCAGGCTGCAAGTTCGTCCACTTTATTGCGTATGCTCCTCACATTAAAGTATACATACTTCAAACCACTCTCCCACCTGCCAATACACTGCTGTGACCTTGAAATCTTATCCATGACCTCCCTATTCTCAACCTCCTGTACATTGGAGCTACAATTCAGGTTCCTATCCCCCCTCTGAATCAGTTTAAACCCCCCCGAATAGCATTGGCAAATTGGTAAAGAGGGAATCGGTGCAGAGGCAGGTGCAGATTGTGCTACTTGCTTCATGCCCGACTTTACTAAGTTTTCATGTCCGAAAATGGGCACAACACGATGGTAAAATTCTCTGCCCATTGAAGTGGTGGAGGCTACTTTGTTGAATCCGGGTAGATAGATTTCTGATCAATAAGGGAATTAAGGGTTATGGGGGGCTGGTGGGTAAGTGGAACTGATCCACTTCAGATCAGCCATGATCTTATTGAATGGCGGAGAAGGCTCGAAGGGCTAGATGGCCTACTCCTGCTCCTATTTCTTATGTTCTTATGTTCTTATATGAATGGGTATAATGAATGAATCGCAATCATTAAATGTGATTGAATGTGGTGCATTCAATCATTTACAATTGATTGAATGTGAATCAGAACCAAGTGAAGACCTCATGTTCCTAGTTTAATTGCAATACGAGAAGGGTAAGCAAGTAAATGCAGGCACAGAACCCACTGGATTATATGTGCCTCCCTACCCTCCTTCACACTCACTAATGTGGGAGCAAAAATCCAGCTAAAGGAACACGCTACCCCACACAAAGGGTGGTAGAAGTTTGGAAATTTCTTCTGCGAAAACCAATTAATAACAGATCAATTATTAATTTTAAGTTTGTATCTGATGCATTTTTAGTTATTTAAAGTTATTGAGGAATATGGGGCAAAGGCACAGATCAATCATAACCTTGAACAAAAGGCTTCGGGGGCTAAATGGCCTAATCCAAAACCCAACTTAAACACTGATGAGCAGGGTATTGATGAGTGAGTTCCACTTGATAACAATGTTGGTGGCACCTTTCAATGCTTTATTGATGTTTGAGAACAGGCTGATGGGATAGTAATTGATCAGATCAGATTTGTTCTGTTTTTTTGAGTGTGGATGTTCATGGGCAATTTTTCACCCTGCTAGTCGATGTCAGTGTTGTAGTTACTGGAACAGTTTAACTAGAGGCACCAGCTGTTGGAAAGCATAACTTTTCAGCACTAGAACCAGGAAGTTGTTGGTTACCCACAGTCTTTGCTGTGATCAGTCAGCTTAGCTGTTCTTTAATATTCACGTGGAGAAAATAAAGTTGGCTAAAGACTGGACTCTGTGATGTCGGGGCCTCAAGGAGGCAAAGAAGGAACACCCACTTGCTTTCATTCATGTGCTGAACTGCAACAACTTTGAGGGTGGGGATGCATATGAAACTTCATCTCCTATTGGCTGTTTAATTGTGCACCACCTGTCATCACTAGCTGAAACAAGGCTGTAGAGATTTGATCAGATCTGGTGGCTGTGACGTTGCTTAGTTCATTCTATAGTGAATTACTTCCACTGTTTCATATGCATCTAATCCAGTGACATAGCCTCACCAGCTTGGCACCTCATTTTTAGGCATGCCTGGTGCCATTCCTCATATTCTCTTCTATACTTCTCTTTGAAGCAGGATTGGCCAGCAGGTTTGATGGTAATAGTAGTTCCTGGGTAGTCTCAGGCTTCAAGGACTAGCCCATCACATTGTGATGATTCTATGCTCTTACCTAACCCCTGATCTCTTCCTCCTTCCTTTCTACTATCTTTCTCGACTCCTGTGCCACATGTTTCCTGTCCAACAGTCGGCCAGTATGTCAGTCAGGCAGGAAAATACTGGAAAAAGACAAGTTCTTAATTTCAGTAAATTTTCATGCCATTTTCCAATATGGGATGCAGTTCCAGGAAAGTTCCAAGAATTCCCAACAAGTTTGTAGAGCTTCGATGCATCTTGGCATCAAACAGAGAGATCCAGAAATGTGTACCTCTGGATTAATCTGGTTATCATCAGATAGAACAGATAAACCTCCTGTTACCTGTCCAGCCAGATTTACCTTATTTGGTCCAGAATAAAAACAGAAAATAGTGGAAATACTCAGCAGGTCAGGCAGATTTGTGGAGGGAGAAGCAGAACTTCTTGCTTGCAGGCTGAGGGGAGGTTATCCATGAAATGATTATCTAATCTATATTTTGTCTTCTCAGTGGAGAAGAGACTGCATCATGAGCAGGCAATACAGTTTAATAAGCTGGCTGTTTTATTGGGGAAGAGTTGCTTAGGACCTTGGGCAGTGGGAAGGATGAAGGCTAAATGGCAGGTGTTGTATCCCTTGTGCTTGCACAGGGAAATGTTGTGGGAAGGGCGTGATGCATGTTAGAGGCTTGTGGAACAATTAGTCCCTTCGGAATGTTGAAAGTAGAGGGGAGGAGAAGATATAAGCAAACTATGGCGGATACTGGAATCTGAAACCAAAAGGAAAAATACTGGAAAATCACAGCAGGTTTGGCAGCATCTGTGACTCTTCATCTGGGCTCGAAACGTCAACTATTTTCTCTCCTTACAGATGCTGATGCTGCCAGACTTGCTGAGATTTTCCAGCATTTTCTTTTTTGGGAGGAGAAGATGTGTTTAGTGATGGCATTTAGCTAGAGTTGGCAGAAATGGCAGAGGGCGATCCATTGAAGGTGAAGTCCGGTGGGACAGAACTTGTTTCATTAGATGTCACCTTGGAACTGTCTTAACTCCAAAGAGAACCTGTTCACTTTGCCTAAGGATTATTGTCAGAATGGGCAAAATAAATTTTCATTTGTGTAGCTCCAGTTCACCTGCACATTTAAACAAGGCAAGAATGTATAAAAAAACGCATTCTGGTTAAAGACAACAGCTGTTACTTACATGTGCGGTTATTAGCAATTTAAATCAATAAAGCAGATTGAGCTACATTCAAAGATACCATCTGCCTAAGGTCTAATTCCAAACTTATTGTCAGCATTGGAAACTCATCATTTGAAGCAGGCACTTCCTCATTCAGAAGGTCTACCACAATGGAATCAGAACCTGGGCATTACAAAGAAAGAGTGTTTGAAAAATCTGTGGATTATCGGAGAGGTCATGCTGGTAATTTAGATAAACAAAAGGTTCCAGGAGCAAGTAAATATCTGCAAGTCACGGCTAGTGATACTGAAGATAATCCCAACCCTCATGTTTCATGCCACAGGGATTCTTCTAGGCACCTACAAAGGACGTATCAACCGTCTAATCAGCTTTTCAATTTGGGTATGTCCCCTGGTCCTCTTCCCCAGTCCAAACACATTTCCTTGCAGTCTCGAGAATGTGTCACCAAAGGGAATCAAGAAATTTAATGCGCTTGCATTCAGTGCATACTTGGAACATCTAACTAGTCGACCCAGTTGACGTGCTGCTTTTGGTGTCCAGTTTTCAATTAGTAATTTGCCAGACCTTCAATACTAAAATAGGATTGTGTAGTTCCTAAATGGACAATAAAAGACTAGAAATAATTCTGTTTATTCCTCTCTTCGTCTAAAAATATTTAGCATCTGAAAATATTTTCTTAACCAGTGAGTACTATGGACATTCTCAAGTGCGGTGGCTCAAAGGGGTTAAATTCACAACACCCTACCTGTGTTTTTATTGACAATAAATCAGCTCTCACATTGTCGGAGTGTTTAGCAAACCTCCTGTCAAAATGGATTACATTACCTCACCAGATGTTGCAAGTTATGCTTGGCTTCCCTGGCTTTTCTGACTCCCCAGCAAGCAATCTAGTCATGAAGTCTGTCCAATATATATGTAATATCTTAGGGTAAAATCTCATCTCCGCTGCCTGGGTGGTGATTTGATAGAGCAAATTGACAACTGATTGTAGAACCTGTCCAATTTTCATTGCAGATTTACAGCTAAGGGACATTCTTCAAACCGGAAAGAAGATAGCAACAAATGTAACCCTAACTTTCGAGCCATCAATACTTTTTAATGGCGGTAAATCATGTCACACACTTTATAAGGAAGCCTGACATGACGGTCATGAACCCCAACAACCTCAAGTACAGGCCTAATCAAAAAAATAGAAATGTTTTAATGGCTCACTTCCAGTCCCAGAAAATACAAGACTGGAAGTCTGTCCACTAAGGACACAGGAGGCAAATCTTTGATTCACAATGGATTGCCTAGTGATTTATTTTGCTTCTATTTGTGGGATCTTGTTGCTTGTGCTTCTTGTATTTCCCTGCATGACAACAAAAATATTTCATTAACTATGAAGCACCTCAGGACATCTTAAAGTTGCGAAAGTCATTATATAAATCCAAGGAAGTGTGGATTAGATTGATTGGCCATGCTAAATTGTCCTTAATGTCAGGATGATTAGTTGGGTAAACACGTGGGTTTATGGGAATAGGAGCTGGGTGGGATTGTTGTTCGTGCAGGCTCAATGGGCCATATGGCCTCTTTCTGCACTTTAGGGATTCTATGATTCAATGATAAACAAAAGTTTGTTCTTTCCTTCACTGTTTTATGTACTTTCAAAACTTTCTGTGCAACAACAAAAGTTCTCCTGGTTCTATCAAGAAAAATGTCTTGCTACGGTTATATGGGACTTTGGTGAGACTGCATCTGTACTACTGTGCACAATTTTGATCTCCTTATTTAAGTAAGGATAGAATTGCATTGGAAGCAACACAGTGAATGTTGACTAGACTGATCCCTGGGATAAAGGTTGTGAAAATTGGATCGATATTCTCTGGAGTTTCTTGGTGTTTCTCTGGAATTATTGAAACATTCAAGATTATGGAAGAGTTTTGACAATGTAGTTACTGAGATAGGGACAAAGTTATCACAAGTGATGGAGACTCAACGGACATAATGAAATGCTATGACTCAAAAGTGGAAGGCTTGAGTCCATCTCCAGCAGATCTCACTTTCTCCTGTGAGTGAAAGTCTGGGGGGGTGGGGGTGCAGAAGGGGCAGGATTTTTACATGAGAGAAACCCAAACTCAGCAGGGCCATTTGAACTCAGTCCTGACTTCAAACAGACCTCATTGTCTCAAGGACCTTAACCCATTTGCTGTTACAAATTTTTAGAATACACGTAAATGCTCTGAAAAGATGGAGAAGAATTGTAGAACTGCCAATTTATGAAGTTATTGAAATTTCCAGTCTTTGAAAAATTAAAAATAAGCTGCCTGAGTCAATGAGAGGTAAAATAAAATCTAGCCAAACAGTCGAAGTATGTGTTTGTTGACATTACCCTAAGAGCTATCATTATATCATTATTAACACTTGGCTGTCTCACTCAACCTATAATTATCCCAGCAGGGTGTCCTAAGTTTAATTGAGATCTCAAAGAGGTTAGAACATAAGAAATAGGAGCAGGAGTAGGCCATCCAGCCCTTCAAGCCTGCCCCACCATTCAGTAGGATCATGGCTGATCTGTCGTGTCTCAGTTCCACATTCCCGCCCTCTCCCCATAACCCTTAAGGTTGCTAAATGATTTACTGTCTTTGATGTGGGGTTATAAACAGAAGTCTGTTGTTTCCACAATGTATTAGGTACATTAGGGGATTTAATAATTTTGAATGGGAGTGTTTCTTTTTAATGTAGTGAAGGTTGTAAAAGCTCATTACAACTTTTATTTCTCAGCATTTTTCAATCCCTGAGGGCTGTCCATGGTGGATATTGGGTGAGTTGGCATGAAAGGCATAAAATCAAAGGATAGTGGATGGGTTGCCATGAGTTGTCATGAATTGACATCAGGGACTTGGAAGGACATGAAGGGTGGTGAGGTGCATGGGTTGGCATGGAGGGAATCAGAGTCTATTAGAGTTAGGTAGTTTTGGCATGAGTTGGAATGGAATGGAGCATTGGGAGTGAGTGGGGGAGTGAGGGGATGTGAGAGTGGAGGCATAGATGGTCTAAAATATACATAAGCAACTGGGACCAAAAAAAGGAATCTAATTTTATTAAAGTTTATTTATTTACTAGTCACAAATAGGCTTACATTAACACTGCAATGAAGTTACTGTGAAATTCCCCTAGTCGCCACATTCCAGCGCCTGTTCAGGTCAATGCACCTAAGCAGCAGGTCTTTTAGAATGTGGGAGGAAACCAGAGCAACCAGAGGAAACCCATGCAGGCACAGGGAGAAAAGTGCAAACTCCACATAGGCAGTGACCCAAGCTGAGAATCAAATCCAGGTCCCTGGCATTGTAAGCAGCAGTGCTATGCATTGTGCTACTGTGCTGTAGACAGGGAGATCTGGTATATTACAAAATAGAAGGACAGGTCCTTCTATAAAATGGAAAGGTCCTGGCAAAATGATAGGCCATGAGGGAAAAATAATAATTATACAACAGGGGAATCAAACTGTGAACGTTTATTCTTGCAGTCTAATTGACAATTTCTACAATTTTACAGATTCTGAACAAGATATGGAGAGTGAAGAAGTGCCCTGCACTTCACATATGCATATATTGGGCAATTATGAGGAGCCAACTATGATTAATAGAGAATTGATTGATAATGAAGGAAGTAAAACTGAAGTGCAGGATAAGGTGATTTATTCAAGAGGACAATTACCCAAAGTAGGAACAAAGGTAACATACATACCAGTAAGGCCAATGTGGGGAGGGAAGCCTCCATCATAGGAAGAGCAGGAAAGGCCACTGGGAAATATAAACATTGGCTAAACCTACAGAATGAAGGTCTGAAGGTAATACCCT
The DNA here is from genome assembly GCF_965287045.1 of Carcharhinus amblyrhynchos. NCBI lineage: Eukaryota > Metazoa > Chordata > Chondrichthyes > Carcharhiniformes > Carcharhinidae > Carcharhinus > Carcharhinus amblyrhynchos. The sequence continues at coordinate 77,956,427 of NC_137331.1, read as the reverse complement.
TGAATTGGAAAAATGTGTAACTGTGTGGAAGGCCAGAAAGTGCACTAAGTTCTGACAGTAAACCAGTAAGAGTTCATGATCCCAGGAAAAGAAACTTGCAATGAAGACTCGCAATCTCATGCAAGAAAGATCAAGTAGCAGTGGTCAAGGAACAGAGAGAGGGGTGACTAAAGGTCGAAACTATGGAACAATCTAGGAATGTCATTAGAAGCAGAAGCCCTCATGATATAGAGGTTTTAGTAGCTGCAACTAAATTGGAAGATAAGCTGATAAAGGAAGGAAAAGAAAAGACTTGGAAAGAAAATTGGAATGTAAATTGAAACACTAGACAGGTGACAGCAGCCTAGGTGGATACACGGAGAAGGTGCTCCCAATGCTAAAGCTAGACCAATAGCTCAAAGTTTTGAGGAGGGAGTTGGGGATTAAGATGTTAGCGTGCACTCCTCAACTGAAGGAAAAGTAGACTTGAAGATGTTTTCATCTGTTTTAGCAACATACTCCCAGGAGTGCAAACCGATAGGTACAGAAGATGCATTTAGCAGAATGAGAAATTAAAAAGGGAAGTATTTTTGAAACTACTCACAGGAGCCTGAGAAGGAAAATTGTGGAAATTAAACAAGCGTGTTTATGGATTGAAGGATCAATCAAGAGTTAAGAACTTTCCTGTGAGGTGGGTCCTGTTGAAACTGTTTCTATTTAAAGTCAGATGTTCCAACGGTATCACAATGAGAAACTAGGAGGAATCTTTTTCATAGATCCTGATGATTTTCTGTGGGGAGGTTCTATAGATTTTGAGTAATGGGGATTGATAAAATCAAGAAGGAATTCAAGGCTGGAAGCCAGGTTTCAGGAGCTTTTAACTACATAGGTTTAAACATTAAGCAAAACAAATCAGAAGTAACATTGGATCAATAATCTTACCTAGAAAATCTTAGTCACACCTCAATAAATTGCAAAAGATCTTCACAAAAAGAGGGCCCAGTGGCCAGGGATGGAAAAGATCAGTTGAGAAGTTTGATAGGACAGTTGAACTGGTTGTGTACTCAGACTATACCTGATGCTAGTTGTGATGTGTTGGAAGTAAATACTACGATAAAAGATTGCCATGGTAGAGGAAGTTCTGAGAGCAAACTAAACATTGAAGAAACTAAATTTTGAGAAATGCACACTCAAGTTTCCTACCTTTTATGAAACAGATAAAATGAGATGGACCATTTTTAGCCATGCTTCACATGCAGTCTTCCAGATGGATATTCTAGCACAGCAGGGTTTATCATATTTTTGGTGAGAAAGAACGATAAATGTAGCTCATTGGCTTGGGAAGCCAAGTAAAATAAAAGGATAGTAAAAAAGTACCTTAGCTACTGAAACACTGGAATTAGTAGAAAAAATGGGTATGGGGTCCACTTATTCAATATGCTGACAGACATACCATGCAAAGTGAACGGTGAGAAACATTTGTTCACAAAGTGCTATGTTGATAACTGATCCCCTTAGGATAATACCCAGTCAATGAAAAAAGCTTAAGAATGAACTGGCTGGCATTAAAAAAATGTTAGAGACGAGAAATTTCTAAGGTACAATGGGTTGACACAAGTCACCTATTATCAGACTCAAGCAAATAAATGGTGCGTGCAGAAATGGAGCAGCGATAATTATGTGGGATTTCAATCTGCATATTGATTGGTTGACCCAAATCGGACGTGGTGGGCTTGAGGAAGAGTTCTTGGAATGCTGCCGGGATAGTTTCCTTGAACAGTGTGTGACAGAACCAACGAGGGAGCGAGCTATCTTAGATCTGGAGTTGTGTAACGAGGCAGGAAGAATTAGGGATCTTGTTGTGAGGGATCCTCTTGGGAAGAGCGATCATTGTATGGTTGAGTTTTTGATGCAGATGGAGGATGAGAAAGTAGGGTCCCGGACCTGTGTCCTCTGTTTGAACAGAGGGGAGTACGATAGGATGAGAGAGGAATTGGCAAATGTATATTGGGGGCGCAGATTGGTTGGTAGGATGGCTGAGGAACAGTGGAGGATCTTCAAGGAGATCTTTATCGGTGCTCAGCAGAAATATATTCCAATGGTAAAGAAGGGACGTAGGAGAAGGGATAATCAGCTGTGGGTATCGAAGGAAATAAAGGAGAGTATTAAATTAAAAGCTGATGCTTTTAGAGTGGCTAAAAGTAGTGGGCGAGTAGAAGATTGGGAGAGGTTTAAAAATCAACAAAGAATGACTAAGAAGTTGATAAAGAAAGGAAGGATAGACTATGAAGCTAAACTAGCACTAAATATAAAAAAGGACATTAAGAGTTTTTACAAATATATAAAGAAGAGGAGGCTGGCTAGGGTGAATGTTGGACCCTTAGAGGATGAGAGGGGGGATTTAGTGGTGGGAGAGGAGGAAATGGCTGAGGCCTTAAATAAGTTTTTTGCCTCGGTCTTCACGGAGGAGGACGCGAATAGTTTGCTGGATATTAAAGGTAGAAGGATGGTAGGAGTTGAGGGCCTGAATGCGATTACTGTCACTAGAGAGGTAGTGCTTGATCGACTAATGGGACTGAAGGTGGACAAGTCCCCAGGACCGGATGGAATGCATCCCAGGGTTCTGAAGGAAATGGCAGAGGTGATAGTAGACGCCTTAGTGACTATTTACCAAACTTTGCTGGATTCCGGGGAAGTGCCGGAAGATTGGAAAACGGCTAATGTTACGCCGCTGTTTAAAAAAGGTAGCAGGCAAAAGGCAGGGAATTATAGGCCGGTTAGTTTAACATCTGTTGTTGGAAAAATGCTTGAATCCGTCGTCAAAGAAGAAATAGCGAAGCACCTTGAGAAGAATTGTTTGATAGAGCAGACACAGCACGGATTCGTTAAGGGGAAGTCGTATTTGACAAATTTATTGGAATACTAGGAGGATGTGACTAGTGTGGTAGACAGAGGGGAACTGGTGGATGTGGTGTTTCTCGATTTTCAAAAGACGTTTGATAAGGTGCTGCACAAAAGGTTGCTTCAGAAGGTTAGGGGGCATGGAGTTGGGGGTCAGGTTTTAGTGTGGATAGAGGATTGGTTGTCTAATAGGAGGCAGAGAGTTGGTATCAATGGGTGCTATTCTGATTGACGGTTGGTAACTAGTGGAGTGCCGCAGGGATCGGTGCAGGGGCCTCAACTATTTACCATTTATATAGATGATCTGGAGGAGGGGGCGGAGTGTAGGGTGTCGAAATTTGCTGATGACACAAAGATGAGTGGAAAAGCAAATTGTGCGGGGGGTGTGGAAAGTCTGCAGAGAGATCTGGATAGGCTGAGCGAGTGGGCGAGGACCTGGCAGATGGAGTACAATGTTAGCAAGTGTGAGGTGATCCACTTTGGCAGGAATAATAGTAGGAGGGATTACTATTTAAAGGGCGAAAAGCTGCAGCATGCTACGGTGCAGAGGGACCTGGGGGTCCTTGTGCTTGAGTTGCAAAAACCCAGTCTGCAGGTGCAGCAGGTGATCAAGAAGGCGAATGGGATGCTGGCCTTTATAGCGAGGGGGATAGAATATAAAAGCAGGGAGGTCTTGCTGCAACTGTACAGGGCACTGGTGAGGCCACAGCTGGAGTACTGTGTGCAGTTTTGGTCGCCGCACTTGCGCAAGGATATTTTGGCCTTGGAGGGAGTGCAGAAGAAGTTCACTAGGCTGATACCGGAGATGAGGGGGTTGGACTATGAAGAGAGACTAAATAGACTGGGTCTGTACTCGTTGGAGTTTAGAAGGATGAGGGGGGATCTTATAGAGACGTATAAGATAATGAAGGGGATGGATAGGATAGAGGTAGAGAGATTCTTCCCGCTTAGAAAGGATAGCAGGACTAGAGGACACAGCCTCATGATAAGGGGGGGTGCAGTTTAGATCAGAGTTGAGGACGAACTTCTTCACTCAAAGGGTGGTGAATCTCTGGAATTCTCTGCCCGTTGAAGTTGTGGAGGCTACCTCACTAAATGTATTTAAGTCACGGGTAGATAGGTTTTTGATAGACAAGGGAATTAAGGGTTATGGGGAGAAAGCGGGAAAGTGGAACTGATCCACTTCAGATCAGCCATGATCTTATTGAATGGTGGGGCAGGCTCGAAGGGCTAGATGGCCTACTCCTACTCCTATTTCTTATGTTCTTATGTTCTTATGACTCTTTTGCCTGCTCCAAGAAATTGCTAAATGTATTGTAAGAGGGTGTCTTACAATGGAGAACTAAGTTTCTTTGCTTTGTAATTGTGTGCATATATAAATATGTTAAAGCTATTGCGGGATCTTTAATGATGAAGCACATGACTTTGTTCTGCTTGTTGCAAAAAAAAGTTCTTGTTTTTTTTCTGAAGTTTCAATTTAAAGAAAGAGAGGGGAATCTGTCAATGTCGCAGCAATTGCACCCTTTGGCAATCACATTGTTGAGCAATTTCATTGCTAAAGACAGATGTTGATCATTGGCTCAACTTCCAAAAGTGTATAAATGAAAACACCTGGCACAGTGGGCCTGATGAAGTAGATTGTTTCCCTGCCTGGAATGAACATGAGGGCAAAATGTGATAGGGTAAATGCTGAGAGAATGTTTTCCCCTCATGAGAGAGTCCAGAATCAGAGGGCATAATCTCAGAATAAGGGGTTGTCTATTTAAAACAGAAATAAGGAGGAATTCCTTCACTCAGAGGGTAGTGAATCTCTGGAATTCTTCAGTGCAGAGAACTGTAGAGGCTGAGTTATTAATTATGTTCAAGGATGAGACACAGATTTTTAATCAGCAAGGGAATCAAGGTACAGGGATAAGGCAGAAAAGTGAATTTGAGCATTATGTCCGGCGATAATTATGTGGGATTTCAATCTGCATATTGATTGGTTGACCCATGTCGGATGGGGTGAGCTTGAGGTAGAGTTCTTGGAATGCTGCCAGGATAGTTTGCTTGAACAGTGTGTGACGGAACAAAGGAGTGAGCTATCTTAGATCTGGTGTTATGTAACGAGGCAGGTAGAATTAGGGATCTTTTTGTGAGGGATCCTCTTGGGACGAGCGATCATTGTGTGGTTGAGTTTTTGATGCAGATGGAGGATGAGAAAGTAGGGTCCTGGACCTGTGTCCTCTGTTTGAACAGAGGGGAGTACGATAGGATGAGAGAGGAATTGGCAAGTGTAGATTGGGGGCGCAGTAGTGGGCAAGTAGAAGATTGGGAGAGGTTTAAAAATCAACAAGGAATGACTAAGAAGTTGATAAAGAAAGGAAGGATCGACTATGAAGCTGAATTAGCACTCAGTATAAAAAAGGACAGTAAGAGTTTTTACAAATATATAAAGAGGAGGAGGCTGGCTAGAGTGAATGCTGGACTCTTAGAGGATGAGAGGGGGGATTTAGCGGTGGGAGATGAGGAAATGGCTGAGGCCTTAAATAAGTTTTTGCCTCGGTCTTCACGGAGGTGGATGCGAATAGTTTGCCGGATATTAAAGATAGAAGGATGGTAGGAGTTGAGGGCCTGAATGCGATTACTGTCACTAGAGAGGTAGTGCTTGTTTGACTAGCGGGACTGATGGTGGACAAGTCCCCATGGAATGCATCCCAGGGTCCTGAAGGAAATGGCAGAGGTGATAGTAGACGCCTTAGTGATTATTTACCAAACTTCGCTGGATTCCGGGGAAGTGCCGGAAGATTGGAAAACAGCAAATGTTACGCCGCTGTTTAAAAAAAGTAGCAGGCAAAAGGCAGGGAATTATAGGCCGGTTAGTTTAACATCTGTTGTTGGAAAAATGCTTGACTCCGTCGTCAAAGAAGAAATAGCGAGGCACCTAGAGAAGAATTGTTTGATAGAGCAGACGCAGAACGGATTCGTTAAGGAGAAGTCATGTTTGACAAATTTATTGGAATTCTAGGAGGATGTGACTAGTGCGGTAGACAGAGGGGAACCGGTGGACGTGGTGTTTCTCGATTTTCAAAAGGCGTTTGATAAGGTGCCACACAAAAGGTTGCTTCAGAAGGTTAGGGGGCATGGAGTTGGGGGTAAGGTGTTAGCATGGATAGACGGTTGGTTGTCTAATAGGAGGCAGAGTTGGTATCAATGGGTGCTATTCGGATTGGCGGTTGGTGACTAGTGGAGTGCCGCAGGGATCGGTGCTGGGGCCTCAGCTATTTACCATTTATATAGATGATCTGGAGAAGGGGGCTGAGTATAGGGTGTCGAAATTTGCTGATGACACAAAGATGAGTGGAAAAGCAAATTGTGCGGAGGGTGTGGAAAGTCTGCAGAGGGATCTAGATAGGCTGAGCGAGTGGGCAAGGACCTGGCAGATGGAGTACAATGTTAGCAAGTGTGAGGTGATCCACTTTGGCAGGAATAATAGTAGGAGGGATTACTATTTAAAGGGTGAAAAGCTGCAGCATGCTACGGTGCAGAGGAGCCTGTGGGTCCTTGTGCATGAGTCGCAAAAACCCAGTCTGCAGGTGCAGCAGGTGATCAAGAAGGCGAAAGGAATGCTGGCCTTTATAGCAAGGGGGATAGAATATAAAAGCTGGGAGATCTTGCTGAGACTGTACAGGGCACTGGTGAAGCCACAGCTGGAGTACTGTGTGCAGTTTTGGTCGCCGCACTTGCGCAAGGATATTTTAGCCTTGGAGGGAGTGCAGAGGAGGTTCACTAGGCTGATACCAGAGATGAGGGGGTTGGACTATGAAGAGAGACTAAATAGACTGGGTCTGTACTCGTTGGAGTTTAGAAGGATGAGGGGGGATCTTATAGAGACGTATAAGATAATGAAAGGGATGGATAGGGTAGAGGTGGAGAGATTCTTCCAGCTCAGAAAGGACAACAGGACTAGAGGGCACAGCCTCAAGATGGGGGGGGGTGCAGTTTAGATCGGAGTTAAGGAGGAACTTCTTCACTCAAAGGGTGGTGAATCTCTGGAATTCTCTGCCCGTTGAAGCGGTGGAGGCTATCTCGCTAAATATATTTAAGTCACGGGTAGATAGGTTTTTGATAGACAAGGGAATTAAGGGTTATGGGGAGAAAGCGGGAAAGTGGAACTGATCCACTTCAGATCAGCCATGATCTTATTGAATGGCAGGGCTGGCTCGAAGGGCTAGATGGCCTACTCCTGCTCCTATTTCTTATGTTCTTATATCAAATCAGTCATGACCTTATTGAACGGTGGATTTGATGGGCTGATTGGTCTACTTCTGTTCCTGCATCTTATGGTCACAAGGGTGTACAATTTCAGGGTAAAGGACTTCTAGTTCTGAGGTGAGGCTGAACTTCGTCACTCAGAGTTGTGAAAATTTGAAATCCTCTATTCTGGAGAGTTGGGGCTATATCATCATTAAATACATTTCAGTCTGGTATAGACAGATTTTTTGTTTCTCAGGAAATCAATGGATATGGGGAATGGGTGGAAAGTGGAGTTGAAGCCAATGATTAGCCATGATCGTATTGAATGGTGGAGCAGGCTCAATGGGCTGTGTGGTCTATTCCTGTTATTATTTCTTACGATGTTATTTTTCAGCTCAAAAGTCTCAATTTTTGCATTGCTTCTCAAATCCATATCAGTGGTGATGTCAAAATTGTTCAGAATTCAACCTGCCTACTACACAAACTTGGGACTTCAGCATTTAACATTGTGAATGGGAATCTGCTGCAGGTCTCACCTTGTACATGTCGTGTCCATTTAACGTTATGGAGATGCTGCCTGTTTAACAGTGTGGATCTGTTCTGTATTTAAGATGTGGATCTGCTACATTTTGAAATGTTGAACTGCTGTATGTTTAAAAGATGGACCTATTATACCTCTAATGGGATTTTTCATCAATTAAATTTTTGTTTTTTGTTTTTCGTCAGTTTGTTTTGTGAAATAATGATATTAGCACATTCATAATGATGATCGTGAAACTTGATGGCTGTTATTTTTGATTTGCCTGGTGATGATATCTTTCTTTATAAATTTCAGAAGGGCAATAAAAATTTAATTAAATTGAAAACTAGTATTAGTTCAATCCAGTCTTGATTGCCAAATCTTATCCATATAGGTGGTGTCACTAATGGCATTATAGCTAATCTGACTCTTAAGTGAAAAGTGGATCTCCAAGTGGATGCTTCAAATTGTTCATATCCCTGCTAACATTCAAGAGCTAGAACGCGAGGCAGACACTCAATGGTTTTACTAATTTGTCCTAATTAACTTGTTCTACCCGGCAGCATCAATCGCTAATCACAAGCAAAACTGTTGAAGATAAAATTGTTTCACATAGTGTTGAAATAATCAAATAAATTGGAAAAAACCTTCAGAGGTCTATTCATAAAAAATAAGTGGAGGTGTGTAGTTGCCTTTTGCAGGCTTTGTTTTTGGCACCATGATTGTTGAGGAATGTGCACTTTTTTTTTGCTGTTGTTATGTTTGGGGAAGGTAACTCTTGCCAAGCCCATCATGAAATTGAGTGCTTGACAGATTGGATCTTGGCTTGAGCTCTGAGACTTGCTACGCTGATGATAAAAATTCAATAAAAATCTTAACTCCTGCAGTTTATGCCTACAAACCATGAGAACCACAAGTCGGTGAACTTTCCTTTCAGTAAACATGGTTGACATTTTAAGTAGCTAGGCAGCCCATCAAAAGCCACACTCACTGATCCCAAATTAGACTGGCAGTGAGTTCAGTAGTCGTGAGATCCGCAGACTCCTGTGCAAGTTGCTCGACAGAATGTTGGAATAGTAGAAAAGTGACTCCTTTCCTGTTATCAGTTTCAAATCTATTCTTTGACCAGCTCTAAATTGACTGCTTGCAATTTTCTTTTGAGCAGTTTCAAACTATCATTTAAAAAATTAGAAAGTGAGGAACAAAAGCTAGATTTTGGAACATGCAATTTAAAACAACATAATTCAGAGCCCCAGGTCAGGGTGAAAAACATTTTGACTTGTACAAATACAAAGGAAAATTCTATTTGTTTTAAGCCCAAGCATCTGCTTCACTTTCCTACAATCTACTGGGTCTTGGGATGACACAAATGGCATGCTTGTGCCTTGAACACATTACTATACTTGTATCTCTGGATTGAGCAGACACAAATGCTCAAACAACTTCACAAATCATCATGGTTATGCTGAGAATAGCTGTGTTACTGAAATGCGTAAGGGAAGTGCATCTAATGCTACCTAACCTATTTAAAGATTCACTACCTTTCCCTTCTCCCATTTTGTGCAAGGCTTATAAAAAAAAACACAACACTGAATATTTAACAACTATAAAACAGAAATAAGTTAGTGGATAATTATTTAGGCAGTTGTGTTCAGTTGCCTCAAATCAGTGTTAATCCTAAAATTCAGTAAAACAGAAATGCTATGAATCTGGACTGCAATTAGCGGTTGGAAAACATACTGAAGATGAACTTCAATGAATTTTTATTGTCTATCCTCTCATCAACTGAAATTCTATTTGCAGAGTGGCTTCACATAAGTTCTAACATATGACTGTGTGTTTACCATGAAAGAGCTGAGGATTGCAATTATAGGCTAATGAAATTTCCTAACACTTATAATTTATAGCAGCTGCCAGAGTACTGACTACACCCACGCTTCGTCAACTCTGCAGAATTAACACCTGTTTTCGTGTGAAGAGCTAGCATTCACGACTGTAATACAAAAACAGTTCAGGAAACTGCCATTCATTGCACATGAAAGCTAACAAAAACATTTCAATGGAATGAAAATAGGACATGTTCCGCAAAGGCTGGGCTATCCAGTTCACTAAATCACCATTCTGGTGCTTAAGGTGAGGAACAATACTGGATACATTTCTTTAGGGGTATAATGATTGCTGATATATTGACAAATCGGATGGATTCTCTTTTCTCTGTTGTGAGTTGTGAAATGTGTCTCAACAGTCTCCACTCCAGTCCCAGCTAGTCCTAATGCAAACCTATGGTACCAAACTGTTCCTCAAATTGGCAGAGTCTGCTAAATAGGCCGCAGGAAATGTTAGTTTAGGAACTGGAAAAATTCAAACATGTAAGAGGCATCTGGATGGGTACATGAATAGGGAGGGAATAGAGGGATACAGACCGAGTAAAGGCAGCAGGATTTTTTCTTTACTTTAGTTAGGGATTATGATCAGCACAGACTTGGAGGACCAAAGGGCCTGTTCCTGTGCTGTACTTTTTTTTGTTCTTTGTTCTTAAACCTCTGCAGTAGATGATCATTTGATGTTGGACAAGAAAATATTGTTGAAAGAATATAGATGGAACTTTTTCTATTAAGTAATGCTTGACAGTTGTCAAAGTTGCCAATTTCCTCTTAAATGGGCAACATAGTTGTGAAATAAAAACAGAAAATGCATACAATATGCCAAATTCAAAGACCTCTGTCCTCTTTAGGGGAGGTGATGGCGCAGTGGTATTGTCATTGGAGTAGTAATCCAGGGACCCAAGTGCTCTGGGTTTGAATCCCTCCATGGGAAATTTGAATTCAACAAAAATGTGGGATTAAAGATCTAATGATGATCACGAAATCATTGTTGCAAAAACCCATCTTGTTCACGAATGTCCATTTGGCCAGCAATGTGGTTGATTGTTAAAAGTGCACACTGAAATGGTCTCATAAGAAATAGGAGCAGGAGTAGGCCATCTAGCCCCTCAAGCCTGCCCCACCATTCAATAAGATCATGGCTGATCTGTCGTGGCTCAGTTCCACTTTCCCGCCTTCTCCCCATAACCCTTAATCCCCTTGCCCATCAAAAACCTATCTACCCGCGTCTTAAATATATTTAGCGAGGCAGCCTCCACCACTTCAACGGGCAGAGAATTCCACTCAGTTCAAGGACAAGGCACTCAGTTCAAGGACAATTATAAATGGGCAATAAATGCTGGCCCAATGATGCCCATATCTCATGAATGAATAGGAAGAAAAAATGTACAAATCCCTCCATAGTCTTGCCCCAATTTTCCTCAGCAATGTCCTCTAGTGCTATATCCCAGCTGTATTTTATTTACTGACGATTCTGGGCTACTGTGCATTTGTGGCCCTCCCACATTTTCTTCACTTGGTGATGAATGTTTCAGCCATTCTGTATCCCATTATCCGCGATTCCTTTCCTCAATCTTGCTACTTGATCCTCATTTTGAAAAACCTCATCAAAATCTATCCCATTGACTGTACTTTTAGCCAACTCTCTTTGCTCAATCCCTTGATCTACCTGTCTCTGGTGTAAAGTAATCTGAGCAAGTTTATTTCATGAAAAAGACAAATGTGAGTTTCTATTTTACATAAACACCCTCCATTGTCCTCATTATTCCGAATAATGGTTTCTCTGGCTGTTAGAATTGCAGTTTTTCTTTTTACTGCTGGAACGTTACCCAATGAAATTGTTGCCATCCCTGTCTCTAAAATGTGGTGTTGTTTATTAAACTTTACGCTTAAAGGCATCAGCAGAAGGAAACAGAAAAATGGATCAAGTAATTTCTACTGAGCCTGACACTCCTGAAAAGTGATTAAGCCTGTACCAGAAAATAACCTGCAGGGATTTACAACATTGTACAGGCAAGTTAACAACCAAACAAAAACTAAATGGTTGCATTTTTTTTTGCCATGAGGTAATTGCAATTTCAAAATGGCATCTAAGACCAAGTCCACAAATGTATTTGAATAATTTTTTTTTATTTCTGTCATTTATCAATTTTAGATTGATTGTTTGAAAGTAAAATGGAGAACTTTCCCGTCAACGCATTCCTCCTTTGCAGTGCTAGGTTGTGCAGCAAACAATGATGATCTGTGACACTCTCTGTGGTGAGGAGTGGAGAGCCTTGTCTGACCATTCCAAGCATTCGAGACACATCTTCAAGGACCTTGTGGCAGAACGTGCAGCATTGTATCTCTTGCCAGACGCAGTTGGTAGCCAATGAATGGGTGTCATTTGGAATGTCCTCTTGGGTACCCTCATCACTGAGGAGTCAACGCTCAAACATCTCTGGCACCTGGGAATGACTCAAGATATACAAGTTGCGCAGACTCTCTGGGTACCTAGCACAAACATACAGGATCTGCCCTGTGATTACAAATGAGCTGAACATTCAGAGAGCAAAATGCTTTTCTATTAATGAATTTCACACATTGCTACCATGGAGCTCTCAAGACTCTGAGTGCAGTCGATGACACCCTGCGCTAACAGGCAACCTGAGATCACAGTAAATCTGCCTCTGCACAGCAGCTGTGGCCATTGATTTTGTTTCACTCCTACTTCTATTCTGACATGCCTGTGTAAAGATCAGATGCTAATTAAGATCAATGCAGCAACTAATTTAATGGATACTTGCCCCAGTGTGCACCATTAGTTAAGGAGCCAAGCACATTCATTGTGGACTAGACCCTAGAGTCCAGCACTCAGCTGAGCCACGCTTTCCATCATTTGAAGGGGACAGTTACAGGACACCCCTTCAATTGGCCAAGGATTACTGTGCTGAATTCTTTCCCCATGTTCAGCAACTCCTCCCTTGTTTTTTATCTAGCTTGTTTTCAAATTGCATCGTTCTTAGGCGAAGACAAAAATTGTACTGCTGACTTTCGGACCAGCTTCCAATCTCCCCCAGTCACCCACCAATCCTCCCATTTTCTCCCATACTCACTGCCTCCTAATTCTCTTTCCTCCTGTGATGATCCAGCCTCTAACTGTTACCCTTGACTGCAATATTATCCGTGTGGATACTTCTGTTCTCTCCCGAGACCGAAATACTGATGTCCTCATATCCTTGTCAAACAGACGCCCCAACTTTCTCAAAGCCACATGCATCTTATTAACGATCCAATACCCCCCATAACTGTTCAGCTACCAACATACAGGGATCCCGATGTTTCCCTTGATCATGACTGTGTCCTCTGGCTCACAGTACCATGAGTTGAACCTTTGGGACTGAATGCCATTGGTGACTGTCTACATGCTGCAGACTATAATGTCACCGACGAGAGAGCCTGTGCCCTGCCCATATTCAAGACCAAGACATGAGTGCCTTGCAGAACCTTCTAGCACAGCCCTACAATAGTGTCTTCAATATACCTCTGACAGTGTGGCCTAAGTCCCTTTATAGTCTGTTCTAAAATAAACTACACTCCCAACAGTGTAGCCTCAGCCTCAGGACAGTCTCTACAGTATGCTGCTGACAGAGTGGCCTCAGCCCCACACTGTCTCTGAGTCATTTTGGACAATTTTATAACTCTTATCTCAGGACTGTCCTTCACTATTTCACTCTGTTCCTTCAACATCAGCTAGTCGTATCTTCATCTGCCCTCTCCCTTTTCATGTTTCCCTCAGTCCTGCTACTATCCCCCTCCCTCCTCCTCCTCAATATTCCTCTGTCTCCCCATTCCCCTCTCATGTTCCACTCCCTCTTGTCCTGTCATCATTTCAACCTCCTCACGACTGATCGTGCCTCTTTGCTCAACGTTAGCATGGCTTGTGTGACAGGCACTCAATACTTCACAGCTATTGCCTGAAAGGAAGGTAAAATTAGTGACTACTAACTTCTGAATCATGGATGAAGCATGCCAGGTGCACATCATTTGTAGATGTTGGGAAACAGACCTTTCCGATTATCGGCTTAATTTGGTGGGTGAATATAATTCTGGTGAGCGGGCCTTTTAATGAGCATTCATGAGATGCAAATGAATGCAAATCCTAACATGGATCTGCAGGAAATTCAAGTCACCTTTAACCTGCCATCAAAATCAGGAAGAAAATTCCTAATTAAGTTCCTGTTCGCAAAAATCTGACATTTTCCAGAACACCTAATTTAATTCTCGATCTACTGTGATTCTCGCCACTGGTGGGAGTGGAAAATACCATCCTCTATTTTAACAAAAGTATCATATGATTCTCCTGAATGCAGCTGCCCCATTGCACCTTATCCAGTTTGTTAAAATGATATTTACAACTCCTGAACAGATATTTAATCATTTTAATATCATTCTGCTGGCAGAGGTTTCTTTTCATTTACAGAATGTATGCCGCTGGCAAGGCTGGAGTTTATTGTCCATTCCTCACAGCCCTTCAGCAGGTAGTATTGAGTTATTTTCATTAACTACTGAAGTCTATCATGGCAGTTTCAGAATAACTAAATTGTTTGTGAGGCCACTTCAGAGGCAGTTAAGGGATAACACATTTTTTCACTGCCTCTGGAAGGTTACGGGAGCCATATGTAACAGTGAGTACACTTGTCAACCCAGAGAATGGTTGTTTAAATTTTTCAGTTAACGACTAATTTTTCCTTATAGTCATCACATACTTTTAGATGTCAGTCCCCATGTGGAGCAATTGTAGTGACATGCTCCTGGGGTCTCACAGAGAATGAGTGGAAAAGTGAATAACTTCAATTGCGGTCATCCTGACTGGAATCTGCTATAAAACAGCAGTTGCTTCTAATCATGTCTGATTTTCATTTAGCCGGAAGTGGGAAACATGATGACCAAGTTATCCAACCATTTCCACCCCGCAGTCACTGTCAGTGAGAATGGAGAATTTGGCGCTTAGCCAAATCTTTGTTCACTGCAGCAGGACCAGAGAATCCCAGCTGTGAGCAAGACTGGAGAATCCAGCCCAATATGTGCAGATTAGACCGAGTAGGAGCAGATCTAAATTTGTAAGCTAATTTGAAGAAGTGGGGTGTCCTTTGGAGAGATAGGATAGCCCTTTGAATATGATTCCATGACACACTTTAGGAGAGAAAATGTACCCTGTTGCATTGTTAAAAATGGACATGAATCTGAGTAAAAGGTACATATCTCATTGGAAATGTCAAGAGAGCTGTAAAGGAGAACTTTGTGTGGAATTATCAAAGGATTCAAAAGGAACTGTCTAAAGAATCAAAAATGACTGTCAAGACAATTTGTGAAAACTGTCAAAAGCAACTGCCAAACCACTAAGATTCCTGCCCAATGAGGGTTATCAGTACTGGATTTATGCTGCTTGGCTAATTTCACATCCTTCCATTATCACAGTGGAGTACCTTACAGTTCACAATTTGATTGACAGCGCTAAGAGGTTATAGACTCTTTGAAATGGAACAATAAATTCCAATCCTTAGTTTTATAAGGGATTAAGCACTTAATATAGTTGAAGAATGTAGATATATCAGATATGCTTTTAAGAATGAGAGTGCTTTGTTTAAAAAGACTTCAAAAGCCACTTAAAACTTTATTTAATATCAGCTTGGCTCAGAGATGGTCCATAGTATGCTGGGTGATTGGCATGGTAGATATAAGAGCTCAAGGTAGTGGGTGCAAGACATGGGTTGGCACAAAACTGACATTGGAGCTATAAATGACTGTGGGGTTAGGTGGAGTTTGGCATGAGGCTATGGGAGTTATGGGAGAGTGGGTGGAAGGTTATTAGTGGATATGGGGTTGGGTAGAGGGCATGGGATTGTGGGTGGAAGGGATAGGAGGAGTAAGGGGTAGGGGGATTTATTGTTTAAATGCTGTGGTGGAGAACATGGTCTACAAATAATGGGTGGGGTAAACAACTGCAAAATGGTTTCAGATTACTTGAAACTTAGGCTTTCTCCCTCTATTGTCGGATCTAGCCCACCATGATCCTGCTGGAAATGGGGCCAAATAATCCCACCCATCTTTCTGCTTTATCATCTATTTTTGTATGTGTAAACCTCAGTGTGCGCACCGATTATTATTTTTCTTAAAACTGGCTTCAGTACTATGCACTGGCATGATGGCACAATGGTTAGCACTGCTGCCTCACGATGCCAGAGACCCAGGCTCAATTCTGACCTTGGGGTTCACTGTCTGCATGGAATTTACACTTTCTCCCTCTGTCTGCGTGGGTTTCCTCCAGGTGCTCCAGTTTCCTCCCACAGTCCAAAGATGTGAGGGTTATGTTGATTGGCCATGATAAATTGCCCCTTAGTGTCAGGGTCTCCCGCTAGTTCCCAAAATGTGGGGAGCTAGTCTGAATCCCTCCGGAATGAAGTATTCCTGGCAGGGTGGAAGATTCAATCAGGACCTGAAAGGTCCTGATAATTAACTACTATACATATTTCAAATACATGCAAAAGGGATTTAAATGACTTAACTGCCTTCCCGCCGGTTTTCAGCATGGTCTGATCAGCGACTAATCGTCGGCTCTGGGAGACACGCATGCATTCCCAACGCATGTGCAAATCCCTGTTCAAGGCCAAAGACACGCATCTCCCATCACAACCCGACAGAAAAGTTACTGGTCACTTTGGGAGAATAGCAGCCTATGTGTGCAATCTAACTGCCCCATTAGCCACAGGTGCAAATTCAGCAATGGCCGCTGAAGCACACAGATTTTCTCACCTGATCCAACATGCTGTGCAATTTTAAAAAGCTTGCATCCTATAAGTTTCAATATCTCATTCTTTTATATACACCAAACATGTTCAAACTTCATCCCAGGAATGAGTTGTGTGAATCTTCTCTGAACTATTTTTATCATGCTATTATCTATTTCTGAATAAAGAGACTGAAACTGTGCAAAATATTCTAATATATCAACATCCTGAGTGTTGCCATTGACCAGCAACTGAACTGGGCTAGCTATATAAATACTGTGACAAAAGCAGTTCAGAAAATAGGATTCCTGCAGAGAGTAACTCATCTCCTGACTTCCTAAAGCCTGTCCACAAGCTGCAAGGCACAAGTCAAGAATGTGATGAAATACTCTCCACTTGTCTGGATGAATACAGCCCCAACAACATTCAAGAAGCTTGACACCACCCAGGACAAAGCAGCCCACTGTTGGCACCCCATCCACAAACATCTACTCTCTCCACTACCAACGTACAGGAGCACCAGTGTGTATTGTTAGCAGGATGCATCGCACGAACTCACTAAGAATCCTTCGACAGTATCTTCCAAACACACGAGCTCTGCCAATGTATCCACTAATGCTCTATAGGCCACCTTAGATGCTTCCATTGTACACCTCTACAAGAGGAAGGGCAATCGGCAAGTATGTGACAACCACCGAGGAATCTCGTTGCTCTCCGTCACAGGAAAAACCCTTGCAAGAGTCCTGCTAAATCGTCTGGTCACACATCTGGAGCTGGGCCTGCTTCCAGAGTCACTGTGCGGCTTCTGCAAAAGTTGCGGGACTATTGACATGATTTTTGCTGTGCACCAATTTCAGGAGAAGTGTCAGGAGCAGAATCGCAAGCTCTGCACAATCTTTGTTGACCTCGCGAAAGCCTTCGATACTGTCAGCTGACAAGGCCTGTGGAGGATCATGTCAAAGTTCAGCTGCTCCCCAAATTCATTCAGGTGGTACGCCAGTTCTATGATGGCATGATGGCCAGAGTACTGGATGGCGGAGAATCCTCTGAGGCATTCCCAGTTACCTATGGCATCAAACAGGGTTGTCAGCATGATATTTACTGCCACGCTGAATGATGCCTTCCTGGACAGTGCTGCTGGAATCAGCCTCAAGTAGAGTGAATGGGATGCTCTTCAACCTGAGGAGATTTCAAGCTATTGCCAAAGTGAAGGAGACTGTTCGAGAGACTTCCTCTTTGTCAATGACTGCGCCCTGTATGCTGGCTCACAGCCAGAGATGCAAGTCAATATGGACAAATTTTCCACGACTTGTGACAACTTTGGACTCACCATCAACATTAAAAAGACCAAAGTCATGCACCAACTTGCTCCTCATGCACCGTACACAGAATCCATAATCACAATCAAAGGGCAGAAACTACTGGCAGTGGACCAGTTCACTTATCTTGGCTGCACCCTCTCCCAAGCAGTGACTATTGATACAGAAGTTAACTGCAGAATAGCAAAAGCAAGTTCTGCTTTCAGTAGACTGCACTCCACTGTATAGGAACATCGAGGAATCAGCCCAGCAACAAAACTGAAGGTCTACAGTGCCATGGTACTTACTACCCTCCTGTATGCCTGTGAAACGTGGACTGTGCATTGAAGACGTGCAAGACAACTCAATCACTTCCACATGACTTGTCTTCGCAGAATATTACACATCAGATGGCAATACAAAGTACCAGACACTGAAGTTCTCTCCAGAGCAAGTCTACCATCAGTCCACACATTGCTGATGAGAGTACAGACCCGGTGGGCAGGTCATCTCATCCATATGTCAGACGAGCGCATACCCAAGCGGCTCCTTTTTGGGGAACTCTCTGCTAGAAGACGCTCGCATGGAGGGCAGAAGAAACATTTCAAAGACACACTCAAGGCCTCCCTGAAGTCGCTTGACATAGGCACAATCACCTGGGAAACGCTGGCACAAAACCACCCTATCTGGTGCTGCTTCATCCACAAGGGCTGTCAAGCTCACGAAGCAAGGTGTATTGCTAAAGCACAACTTAAGCACGAGCTGCGCAAGTCCAGAGCTACCAGCGCAACAACTAAAGTGTCTTCACAAGTCTGTCCACTATGTGCTAGGACATTCCATGCCCGAATTGGCCTGATCAGTCATCTTCGGACACACCGTAACCAGCCTCAAAATGACTAACGGTGTCGAGGTCCTTATTGATGACAATGGACGAACAACATAGGCCACCCAATGTCTCTACCAACACAAGGACAGCAGGTACCTGGGAGTACCATTATCTGGAAGGTCTTCTCCAAATCACTCAACAGCCTTATTTGGAACTATATTATCATTCCCTCACTGTCGCTGAGTCAAAACCCAAGAACTCCCTCCCGAACAGCACTCTGGATATACTCACACCACATGAACTGTAGCAATTCAAGAAGGCAGCTCACCAGCTTCTTAAGGGATAGGCAATAAATGTTGGTCTAACCAAATCACATCCCAAGAGTGAATTCTAAAAATCTAGATGTTATCTCACCAGTACAACTGCAATACAGTTCCCTATTTTTATCTTCCATTTCCCACGTGATAAATGCCAACATTCCAGTTGCCTTTGGAATTGCTGACTGTTTCAATTCCAGTTCCCTTCCTGCACCTAGTGGCGCACTGAGGCAGACTTTCTTCTGTTTCCATTGCTAGTTAGTTCTGGAACAGGTCACTAGTCTATCACTAGGGGTTTAGAGGTTGAAGGGCAATACTCTACATTAAGTATGGTTGACCAGTAGTCTCTCCCATTCTTACAGCCAGCCATTGGCTTGTCTGGAAAGATTTTGCAGGTTGACACACTCAACTGGCTTGACCATATTATAAATGCACCTTCTTTGGCCATCATGTCCCAGTGTGGGGCTCAAACCCAGAGCTTCTGTCTCAGAGGCAGTGGTGCTATCCATTGTGCCACAAGATCTTCTAATCACTGGCTGCACCTCCACACTAACCCTTTCTGGTTCATGTATCAGGACACCCAGTTCTGTCTGTACCACTGAAGTCTACAATCTTCATATAATAATATGCTGCCCTTCTATTCTTCCTGCTAAATGGACAAATTCACATTTCCCCACATTTTATTCTTTCTGCCAAGTTTTGGACATTCACTTATCTATATCCCTTTGCAGACTCTTTGCATCTTATTTACGTTCTTACCTATCCTGGTGTCATTGGCAGATTTAACAACCATACATTATGTCTCTACACCCAAGTCATTGATATTGATTGTTAATACTTGGGGCACTCAGCACTAGTGGTACTGCACTAGTCCAGGTTTGCCAGCCAACAGTTTCGTTTGAGTGAACAAACCCTTCCTCCATGCTAATAACTTACCTCTACACCCTGAGCTCTTATATTGTGTAGTAACTTCTGATGGTGGCACTTTATCAAATTCCTTTTGATTGGAAAAATTACGAGGTGAATAAAGTCCCCAAGGTTAAGTCAGTTTCAAAATGTAATTTCAAAATGACATACTTTGATAAAGGGAAACTCCTTTATTGCAATCTGTTTCAGTGCGAATGATCATAATCACGCAGAATGTCGAGGCATATTTAAAGTTCCACAGAGAACTATAATTGAAGTAAAAAATTTATGGCAGTGGGGGAGAAAACCTTTTGTCACTTTTGTGGATAACTCCTGGGCATTCTGAACTGAATCAGAATTCTATCCCTGAAATGCTTTCACATACTGAGCAGTTTCAAATTCCAATCGAGCTCACAAATCTCCCATTAAAATCATATTTCCAAACTCTCAGCAACACATGCCAAAAGCTCAAACTCCCTAAGTTCAAATTCTTTGGGATTTTGATACTAGGGAGAAAATGATAGAAGTGTTCTGAAGCAACATAATATGATTCCTGGTTCATATACAATGAATATTTTAAAATCAAACCTACATTCTTTGAAAATGTTAACAACTGCTGTGTGGCTGTGGGCCTCACAGCACCAGGGACCCGGTTGATTCCCAGCTTGGGTCACTGATGTGTGGAGTTTGCATGTTCTCCCTGTGTCTGCGTGGATTTTCCCCTGGTGCTCTGGTTTCCTCCCACATTCTGAAAGACATTCTGTTTAGGTGCATTGACCCAAACAGCATGGCGACGAAGGGAATTTCACAGTAATTTCATTGCAGTGTTAATGTAAGCCTTATTTGTGACTAATAATTTAACCTCAAACTTCCTTTGATTACTACTTTAGTTCCTAAAGTATAATCACTGATCACATTATTTTGTAACACATTTATGTCGTGATTCTTCAAATCTAAACCTCTTTAACATGTCTACAGTCCTTGTAAAGAAAACAAAAAGTCCAATTTCTAATGGTCACAGTGTTGGCAGCACACCTGAAAACACACTTTCTGATTTTATTTGCTATCAAATTTTTAAGTATACAACAAAATTTCATTGCATGTTTAACCATCTGAGACGGACTTTTTCAGTTAAATGCACTGTAATTAAACCTTGGTTGGTTTTAAATCCAAACAGGTTTCGGGCAGGCAGGGGGAGCGCTAGTGTTAAACCTGTGGAATTAAGTTTGAGGCCTAGGGTATTTTAAAGTACTTACCCTTCCACCCTGCCTTCCTGTTAGAACGCATTGGTCTCTGAGCTTATTATATTACCTTGTCAAGCCTGGGGAAAATGTGGAAGCAGTACAACACACCACTAAATGTATGAGTACATTACCACTCCCCTCTGCAGCACAAAGAGTACATATCACCATTTCGAGATGTTCAGCTTCTAAAGCAGCTCCTTGCCTTCAGGCTCTCTGTTGGGCAGTTTGAGGGTCCAGTAGCAGGAGGTTAGAAGTGTCAGAGTATGTTTTTCTTGAGCTTATTATATTGCATTAAAAGCCTGAGGCCTGAAGGCAGGCAGCAAATGCTACAACACTGCACATCTCTAACTGGTGCTATGGTATAGTTCATGCTGCAGTCCAGAAAGAACAGAAGAACATAAGAAATAGGAGCAGGAGTAGGCCAACTAGCCCTTCGAGCCTGCCCCGCCATTCAATAAGATCATGGCTGATCTGTCGTGGCTCAGTTCCACATTCCCGCCCTCTCCCCATAACCCTTAATCCCCTCTCTCATCAAAAACCCATCAACCCGCGTCTTAAAAATATTTAGCGAGGCAGCCTCCACCACTTCAACAGGCAGAGAATTCCAGAGACTCACCACCCTTTGAGTGAAGAAGTTCCTCCTCAACTCTGTTCTAAACCACCCCCCCTTTATCTTGAGGCTATGCCCCCTAGTCCTACTATCCTTTCTGAGCGGGAAGAGTCTCTCCACCTCTATCCTAGCATGAATGTATGCATAGAAACATACTTAGAAAATAGGAGCAGGAGTAGGTCATTTGGCCCTTCATTACTGTTTCGCCATCTATTTTGATCATGGCTGACTATCAGATTCAAAACCCTGATTCTGCCTTCCCTTCCATTTCCATTGATCCCTTTAGACCCAAAAGCAGTATTTAATTCCCTCTTGAAGTTACACAATGTTTTGGCCTCAGCTGCATTCTGTGGTAGTGAATTCCACACATTCACCACACTCGGAAATTTCTCCTCACCACAGTCCCAAAATATTTACCCCTCTATGAACCCTAGTTCGGAACTCCTTCACCATCAGAAGCATTCTTCCTGAATCTATCATCATCCTGTTAGAATTTTATAAGTTTCTATGAGATCCCCTCTCACTCTTCTAAATTCCAACGAATATAATCCTAACCAGTTTAATCTCTCCTCATATGACAGACCTGCCATCCCAGGAATCAGCCTGGTAAACCTTAGATGCACTCCCTCCACAGCAAAGACATCCTTCATCAGATAAGGACACCAAAACTGCGGACGATATTCCAGGTGTGACCTTACCAACAGCTTAGATTGTAGCAACAACGGCAGTAAAGCACCTTTATTCCTATACACAAATCCTCTCGCTATGAAGGCCAACATAACATTTGCCTGTGTGCGTACTTTCAGTGATTGATGCAGAAGAACACCAAGATTTTGCTGAGTATTCACCTCTCTCAATTTAAACCCATTAAAGTAATAACTGTCTTCCTATTATTGCTACCAAAGTGGATAACCTCACATTAAAGAAATTTGACATGTCAGCTATGATTCTCACTAACTTGTATAGATGCATCATAGAAAGTATTCTTTCTGGTATCACAGCTTGGTATGGCTCCTGCTCTGCCCAAGACTACAAAAAACTACAAAGGGTCATGAACGAAGCCCAGTCCATCACGTAAACCAGTCTCCCATCCGTTAACACTGTCTACATTCCCCGCTGCCTTAGAAAAGCAGCCAGCATAATTAAGGACCCCACGCATCCAGGACATATTCTCTTCCACTTTCCCCTGTCAGGAAAAAGATACAAAAGTCTGAGGTCACATCCCAACCGACTCAAGAACAGCTTCTCCCCTGCTGTCATCAGACTTTTGAATGGACCTACCTCGCACTAAGTTGATCTTTCTCTACACCCGAGTTATCACTGTAACACTACATTCTGCACTCTCTCCTTTCTTTCTCTATGAACAGCATGCTTTGTATAGTATGCAAGAAACAATAATTTTCAATGTATACTAATACATGTGACAATAATAAATGAAATCAAAATCAAATTTATCCACATTATGCTACATCAGCCAGGCAGATGCCCACACACTCAGCCTGTCCAAATCATGCTGACTCATCTCTGCATCCTCCTCACAGCTTACCCTCCCACCCAACTTGTATCATCTGCAAATTTGGAGATAAAGGGTGGAATTTTACCGGCACGTCGGCCCGAGTTCCATACGATCCCACCTGAGGACAACGGAGAGTGCCGGATAAAAGAAAATTACTGCATATGCTGGAATCTGAAGCCAAAAGAGAAAATGCTGGAAAATTTCAGCAGGTCTGGCAGTACCCATAAGGTACTGCTTTGACAAAGGGTCATCTGGACTCAAAACGTCAGCTCTTTTCTCTCCTTACAGATGCTACCAGACCTGCTGAGATTTTCCAGCATTTTCTTTTTTGGCAATGGCAATCAGGGCGGGCATGCAGGTAGAATTCTGGCCAATACGTTTCTATCAGGCCTTATCAAGCCACTTGTAACACTTTCCAAGTCTTGTTGTCTACCAAGTGAAAAAAGAAAAAAAGGAAAGTATTGGAGGTATATAGTGTCTTTCCTGACCACCAGATAACCAAAATGCTTCACCACCAGTTAAGTACTTTTGAAATATAATCACTATTATAATGTGGCAAATGTGACCGTCAATTTACAAACAGCAAGCTCCCACACAAGCAGCATGAAAATGGCCAGATATTACATTCTTGTGACAGTGATTAATGTATACATATTGTTCAGTGCATCAAGGATAACTCTCTAGCTTTACTTCTAAATAGTGTCACTGGAACTTTTACATTCCCTGAGAGAGGAGATGGAGCCTTAGTTTAATAAAAAAGTTTGCCTCAAGTCCACATGTGTGAGTTTTCTAATAATAATTAGAAATTTACCTCTGTGTTGATGGAGGATGAGATGAGAGGGAAGAATTGCCAATGTTTTTTTGAGATAGCTATAACTGCCATATGATACACCTGATGTTGCAGAATTTCAGATCATCACAAACTTGAGTGGTGAGCTCAGTGATTAAGTAGCTGAACCATGCACAGAAACACATCAGCTGAAATGAACAGATTGAGTCTTGTACTTGGAGGCAAAGAAGCAGAAAACCCTAGCTTGCAGAATCTTCCGATATTTGTCAGAGTGTCAGTTTCAGTGAGAAAATTGACACGTAGCGTTCCAGCTGCACAGCCGTGTTTTGTCTCCAGGTCCTCTGCTGCTCCACAGAGATTGAAGCACCACCTTTAAAGGGCCCCTGTGCTCTTCGATAGAAATAAACTTCTGTCCAACCTTCCACGGATACAGGAGACTTCCACCCCCAGAAGCAACAATGCAACCTCCCCTGACACGTACGAGCAATCCCCAATGGGGCTTACCAGAGGGCCTGCCCCTGGCACTGCCCCCAATGCTGCCACACACTGGCACTGCTGCCCTAATACTGCCACCCTGGTACTTTCTGGAAATGTCCCTCTCGTCCCACAGGTTATCCTTACCTTTGCATCTCCAGCAGGGTCCCCTTGACAGTTTCATGTTTCGCAGAATCTGTTGTAAATGATGTCGCATTGGCAAGAAGGGGGGGAGTTCCCTCTCTGGGAGGAATATGTGGCAGGGGGACCCTTTAACTACATTTAAAGAGATTCCTACCTTATTGCCTCACCAGTGAGGGTGAGGAAATTCTGAGAACGTGATCTCGCTGTTGAGATTTTACGCTGGAGTGGCCATTTTCACTTCCAGCAATCGCTGTCTGAAAAGCACTCCCACCCTCCATGCCCCACCCCATCAAACCAGTTATCAATTCTGGTGTAATAAAAGTGACGAAGGAGCATACCAAGAGTAGCACCGAGTGCACCTACAAATGAAGCTACCTGTAAAGCTACACAATAGGCGTACACGTATAAATGTAAATGAAAATGATTCACGTTCGTGCAGCACTTTTTACAACCACCAGGTGTCTCCGAGTGTTTTATAGCTGATGAAATATTTTTGAAGTATTGTTACTATAGTAATATAGGAAATTACTACAGTGACAACCAATTGGTACCCTCCAAACCCCCACATACAGCAATGTGATAATGAGCAGGTCATTTGTTTTTCGATGTTGAATGAGAGATAAATATTGACAAGGACACTGGGGATCACCCCCATGCTCTTCTTCATGATGCTGCCCTGGAACGTTTTACAACCGCCTGAGCTGACAGATGGTGATCTTCTCTCCAACAGAAATTCTGTTTGTCCTTTTTAGCTTCAAATCCCAATTCTTCATCAGTGTAAACTTCCTCAACCCAAGTTCTGAAGAAGAGTCATACGGACTCAAAATATTGGCTCCATTCTCTCTGCACAGATGCTGTCAGACCCGCTGAGTTTTTCCAGCATTTTCTGTTTTTGTTGGAGGCAGATGGTGCCTCCTTTGAACATCTCACCCCAAAGACTGCACCTCTGACAGTGAGCACTCCCACGCAGTGCACCTGACACTGAAGTGTCACCCTTCATTTTTGTACTTATTTAATTAATTAACAAGTGGAACTTGAACTTTGTGACTCAGAGCAAGAGTGCTACCAACTGAGCCACAGCTGACAGTGTGGGTGAATCATACCATCTTACACACCGCAGCAGATCACTTGGCCTCTCACCCCAGTACCAACTCTTTGAAAAAGTTTAAGTTCAGTCCTACACCCAACTTTGTCCCCATAACATGCAAATGAGTCCTCTTTGAGAACATGCCTCCACATATCTGCACCTCCCATACACATATATCCAAAGACTAATTGACTGACAAATCTTTATTCATTTCCTACTACGTTAAAATCATAGAATCATAGAATCATAGAATCCCTACAGTACAGAAAGAGGCCATTCAGCCCATCGAGTCTGTACATTCCCACCCAGGCTCTATCCCCATAACCCCACATAGTTACACTAGGCCAATCCACCTAACCCACACATCTTTGGAGTGTACTCACAAGCTATAGATCAGTAGTTGTGAATGAGCAGAACTAGATTTAATGTTTAACTGGAATTTAATGTTGGCAAGTGTGAGGTGGTCCACTTTGGTAGGAAGAATGGTAGGAAGGACTATTACTTACGGGGCGAAAAACTGCAGCAGGCGACAGTGCAGAGGGACCTCGGGGTCCTTGTGCATGAGTCGCAAAAACCCAGCTTGCAGGTGCAGCAGGTGGTCAGGAAGGCGAATGGGATGCTGGCCTTTATAGCGAGGGGGATTGAATATAAAAGTAGGGAGGTCTTGCTGCAGCTGTATAGGGCATTGGTGAGGCCGCAGCTGGAGTACTGTGTGCAGTTTTGGGCGCCGCACCTGCGCAAAGATATTTTGGCCTTGGAGGGAGTGCAGAGGAGGTTTACTAGGCTGATACTGGAGTTAAGGGGGTTGAGCTATGAGGAGAGGCTGAATAAACTGGGCTTGTACTCGTTAGAGTTTAGAAGAATGAGGGGAGATCTCTTTGAGACGTATAAGATGATGAATGGGATGGATAGGATAGAGGTGGAGAGACTCTTCCCGCTCAAAAAAGACAGTAGGACTAGGGGGCACAGCCTCAAGATAAAAGGGGGGTGGTTTAGAACGGAGTTGAGGAGGAACTTCTTCACTCAAAGGGTGGTGAATCCCTGGAATTCTCTGCCCGTTGAAGTGGTGGAGGCTGCCTCGCTAAATATTTTTAAGATGCGGGTTGATGGGTTTTTGATAAGAGAGGGGATTAAGGGTTATGGGGAGAGGGCGGGAAAGTGGAACTGAGCAGCGACAGATCAGCCATGATCTTATTGAATGGCGGGGCAGGCTCGAAGGGCTAGATGGCCTACTCCTGCTCCTATTTCTTATGTTCTTATGTTCTTAAACCGATCGAAAAGCCTGATTCCCAAACAGTGGGCAATACAGATTCTCATCTCTTTAGTGTATTGCTACACAGTTCACACAGTTACAGACATTTACCTGCTGTCTCCATTATTCTTTGTCAGCCCTCTGCCCTTTGGAAAAGAGGATCTGTTCATAACAGGCTAAGATAGGCTAGGACCTTTTTCGTTGGAGCAGAGGAGACTGGGGTAATCTTATAGAGGTGTATAAGATCATGAGAGGCATGGATAGGGTGAATGCACTCAGCCTTTTTCCCATGGTTGGGGGATCAAGAACTAAGTTTAAGTTAAGAGGGGAAAGAATTAATGGGAACCTGAGGGGCAACTTTTTTTCACAGAGGGTGATAAATAAATGAAATGAGCTAATGGAGGAAGTAGTTGAGGCAGGGACATTGACAACATTTAAAAGGCATTTGAATGGCAGAGCAGGTTCAAGGGAGCAGGTGGCCTGCTCCTGCTCCTCGTTCTTATGTATCAGTAAAATCAACACCAACCTTCTGAGGACTTCACTACAAAACTTCCTCCAAGGGAACTAATCAGAAATCTGATCCAACACACTTATGTTCAAAATAAATACTGCCAGTATTTATTACCTATCTCTAATTGTACTTAACCAATGACTTGTTTGATCATTTTAGAGATTAATTAAACATATTGCTCTGGGTTTGAAGCTATATATAGGTCAAACCAGATAAGCATGATAGGCTTCCTTCCCTAATGGACATTAGGGAACTAGATGGGTTTTTAATGGCAATCTGGTATTTTTATGCTTGCATTTAATTGCAGATTTTTGAATTAATTGAATTTAAGTTCCCCAGCTGCTATAATGGGATTTAAATTATATCTCCAGATCTTTAGTCCAGGTGTCTGGCTTGCTAATCCAGGAACATCGCCACTATGCTACCATTCCTTTATTGATTGTAAACCTTGTAAACCACATCATTATTACAAATTATTCATTCTCTTCACTTCCACAGTACGCTTCAGAGCAACTTCCCTTTTACCTCAGAAAAATCCAAGAGTGGAACTATTTGAGATGAGCCAGGTGCAACACAAATAGGAATTCCTGGGGGAAAATTTTAACTTGTCCTCAAAACAGGCATGTGTGATGTCCACACTGTCTTTATCAAGAATCATAGAATCATAGAGACATAGAATCCCTACAGTGCAGAAGGAGGCCATTCAACCCATCAAGTCTGCACTTACAACAATCCCACCCAGGGTCTATTCCCGTAACCTCACATATTTACTCCGCTAATCCTTCTAATTTACGCATCCTGGGGCACAAAGGGGCAATTTAGCATAGCTGATCAACCTAATCCACACATCTTTGACTCAATATTATCAGGTTTGGGCCTCGGCAGAGAAACAGAAAGTACTGGTTCAGCAGATCAGACAGCATTTGTGAAGAGAAAAAAACACCATTAATGTTTCAATGGTATATCACTCTTCATCGGAACTGACAGAAGATAGAAAGGTGATGGATTTTATGCTGTTGCAAGCTGGGGGATGAGGCGGGTGGGGGTGGGGGTGTTGGAGGTGGCGGTAGAACATATAAGGGAAAATAAAGGAGGCATAATAGGGTGGGAGAGACTAAGTAATACAAATGTGTAATGGAACAAAAGGCAAAGAGAGACATGATGGTTATAACAAAGCATTGGTACATAGTGGGTGTTAATGGCAGAATAATGAGCAGCCCCTTCTGAAACCAAACTCGTGTAGGTAAGATACAGATTGGCACTTGGCAAAAACAAAAATATAATCATACAATAGAATCATAGATCCTACAGAGCAGAAGGAGGCCATTCAGCCCATCGAGCCTGTGCTGACCACAATCCCACCCACGCCCGATCCCCATAGCCCTATGTATTTACAATAGCTTGTTCCCCTGACATGAAGGGGCAATTTAGCATGGCCAATCCACCAAACCCACCTAAATAGAACCAAGATGGTGGGCAGAATTCATGGACTGAAGTTGACGAATTCAATGTTGGGTTTGGAAGTCTTCTGACAACTTATCTCCTCATACATCATCTTGAGCTGGACCCAGCCTCCTCTGGTGGCAGGTTCTTGTTCGGATCCCAGAGAATCAAGAAATCACATATCATAGAAATGGCCATTCAACCCATCATGCCTGTCATGGTTCATTGAAAGAACAATATAATCAGTTTCACTCCCCTGCTCTTCCCTCACTAGCCCTGCAAACATTTACTTTTGAAGTATATATTCCATTTTCTTTTGAGAGTCACTGTTGAATGTGCTTCCACTGTCATTTCAAGGCATTCTGGAGTGTAATAACTTGCGGCATAGACTAAATGAAACTTCCCCTCATCTCTCTCTGCTTGTTTTACCAATTATCTTCAATCTGTGTCCATCTGATTACTAATTATTCTGTCATTGAAAATAATTTCTCCTCACTTTATCAAAACCTTTTATAATTGTGAATGCCTAACTGAATTACTCTTTAACCTTCCCTCAATTGCAGATGACTGTATTCTACAAATGTTAATATTATCTCTGTGAGGTGAACCTTAGAATCACTTCAAATGACCTTCTGGCTTTTCACGAGCCAATGTCTTCTCAACTCTGTTGCTTAACTCTCTAGCTTTAATGAACAGTGATTGTTCCAGTTTCCTCTGTTCATTAAATTTCAATCTTCTTGGAAACTTCTCTTCATTTCATCAGTTTCCTTAACTAGCTGTTCTTTAGATTTCTGGCACTTGCTTCCTTGTCCACTGCATAAGCATTTTTCCGGAAAACCTGTGAGAGATGTTCTCTCTCTCATTGTTAAGCTCCTTCTATTCTGGCTTCTGGTTAAAGCTGAACTCCAAAAAACATTTTCCCCAAAAGTGGCCCTTTGTTGCTAAGCAATAGTTCAATCATTCTTCAATCTCGTCTTTACTTTCCCATCATAAACCCTCTCTCAGCCCAACAGAAACATATTTTTAACTGAAACCAAAAATCAGAAGCATTCAAGCTTCATTGTTTAACATGAATCTAACTAGAGTTGTCCTCTTTGCTACACAGATACACCAAATTAAATCCATTTAAGGCTGTATCTTATTTCTAATACTTATGTTATGATCCAGATCAGAAACTCCAAGGTTTTTTATGAAGTCAGCCTTGACCGTATGTTTTTGTGCTAGGAACTTGGTTAGGACTGGGATTGTCCCAAAAAAATTCTACATGTCAAACTTGCATGAAAACTGCAGTAAATCCCGTTGGTATTTTCAGCGGGAATTTCAAAATGTATCTTCTACACTCTGTGTACTGAAGAGGGCATGAGCATAAATTGTGTGAAAAATCAGAGACCTATTCCCACCCAAGAGGCCTGCAGCATAGCGCTGAGCGGGCTACTGCGCATGCGTCAATCTGTCAGTGCCTAGATTGGCATATGTGCAGTGGTCCCTGTCTGCCAGTCTCCTGATTGCTGGCCAGCCCTGCAATCCCACATTTTTCTATACATGTTAACTATATTCTTAAATAAACTTTGCTTGA
This sequence comes from Carcharhinus amblyrhynchos, assembly GCF_965287045.1. Taxonomy (NCBI): domain Eukaryota; kingdom Metazoa; phylum Chordata; class Chondrichthyes; order Carcharhiniformes; family Carcharhinidae; genus Carcharhinus; species Carcharhinus amblyrhynchos. Next base: position 77,926,144 of record NC_137331.1, on the reverse strand, counting down.
TAAAAGCTCCCAAGTGGGTCATTTGAATCAGACCTGAAGTGAAACATCTCTGAGATGATTCTCTCATCCCACTGAATTGATTTTTTAGTGCAATGGATTAGGGGATTCAAGCAGCGTCAAATGCATAGAATCCATGCTGGACATCCCATCTCAATAGCATCTCCCAACACTGGATTTCTGGGGGCATCAGCTCCACGCCAGAAATCAGTGGGGAGCCACATGTATTATTCAAATAATCATTTAAATATAACTTAAATATTATTAGAGAGCCTGGGGCTGAAATCTCTAGGCCCGCTAGCATCGTCACCCCACCCCCACCAGGGGTTAGGGGTGGGGCTTCATAGACACAGTGTCTAATAGGGATGCCCTTTACCCTCTGCCACCCCCTGATCAGCCAGGATCTTATTCAATGACAGAGCAGGCTTGAGTGGCCAGAGGGCGACTTTGCTGCTTGTTCTTATGTTCTTAGGTTAATGCCAGACTCGACCCTCCACTCCCACACTCAGCCCACCTCGATCACTCCCACCCCCACAGCCCTGATCACTGCCCCTTGTCTCCCCCCTCTCCACCAGCAGCCCCAACTCCTCAGCAGCCCTGATCCCACCCACTGCCCTCACCCCAATTCCCATTCCTGATTGGGACCAAGTGGACGGAAGGAGGCCGGCAAAGTGCAGAGTGGTAGTGGAACCCCCATCCCCAAAAATCCCCCCATTAGACACTGTGTCTACTAAGCTCCATCCCTAACCCTATCCCATGCCCTTCACTCTGAGCCATGCCTGATGGGCAGTATCAAGATACCCCCTGGGCATTGGCATTTTGCCCCTTGGGCAGTGACAGGAGCACCATCCCTTGTTGCCTGGCCCTCTGGGGTGCCCTGATTGCCCCCCTCTTTCACTCCAGAGGGGTCGGGCAGCTAGCTCCCAAAAGTGGGGAGCTATTGTAAACCCAGCTGGAGTGAAATACTCCTGGTAGGAGGGTTGGGGGGAGGTTGCTGGGGGTGGGGGGATAATGCGAGTGGGCTTAGAGATTTCAGTCCCAGGCTCACTAATAGTATTTAAGTTATATTTAAATGATCATTTGAATAATATATGTGGCTTCCTGCCAATTTCTGGCGTGGAGCTGATGCCCCTGGAAATCCAGTGTTGGGAGATGCTATCTGGATGGGATGTCCAGCGTGGATTCCATGCATTGGACACGCTGCTTGAATCTCCTTGCCCACTGCACTAAAAAAATCAGCCCACTAGGATGAGAGAATCATCTCAGAGATGTTTCACTTCAGGTCTGATTCAAATGGCCCACTTGGGAGCTTTTATCAAACAAAGTTTATTTAAGAATACAGTTAACGCGTAGAGAAAGAAAATTAGCAATAGTTTTTACCAACTACAAACAAGAAAAGAAACATGATATTGTATAAACCTTAACTTATTGCACGTTTTCAATACAAGTAACTTCCTTAGAAAGATATACCTGCCATAGTTTAACACAGAAACTATGAATGCTCACATGATTTTTGAACTTGGTACTTTGCTTGGAGAATTGAAACTTAGACTTTCCAGCCTTTTAACTTCCAACAAACTTCGAGGTAGAGATAGAGCTGCTGTTCTCCAGTTGTTCACAGCAAACCACTCAATCTAGTTACTGGCTAGCCAGCCACCAAGAGCTAAATTTCTAATAGCAGGGAGAGTTGCAGGAACACTTATCAGTCTAAATTCCACATAGCTTCTAACTAACAAAATAGCCAGCAATCAAAACTGAAAGCAAAGAACTCTTGAGAGAGGGAAAAAAGACTGCCCCACCTGACCTGTCAATCAATCTTCCCACAATACTTCAAAAGGTCATAAACCCCCAAAAAGAGCATTAGGACCAGATTAAAAATAAACAAAACCCCATTTAAACAACTTAAGCTGCAATAGAAGGACAACAGCAGACAGCTCAGTGCCTCCTCATAACTGCAGAGAACATGATTAAAAATAAATGTTCTAAAGACACAATACTGTCATACTTAATAATACAAATAGAGTTCACTTAAATCTACCTCTACTCCCAATGCCTCCTTCTTTGAAAGAAATAATTTTTCACAATTATGAAGGTTTCTTTACTCTGGCTTTACAAGCACTTCAAACAAACTTAACATCCTAACTTATTACATCATATCCATAGATTTCCCTTCTCAATTACACATCTTATATTGTATAATTATAATGATTTAACCAAAACAAAGGCAACAGATTTAACAGCACTATCAGAATCTATACATGAAAGTATTATTATAACTCAAGTCTTGTGATTCTTCTTCATGTTTCTAGTTTTTAACTGACAAAATATGTTCAATTTAAGTCTACAGTTCAATGGTCCTTTTTTGTTACTTGTAGGCAAAGTTTTATTTTCAAGTCCACTTTCCAAATCCACACGTGGTAAAGTTGCATTTCGATCTACTGTGGTCAAAATGTCAATTTTTGTGCATTTAAGTTCCCGTAAGTTCTGGACCAAATCCTGACCTAAGCTGTTTGTGCGCCACACATGCACGTTGGTACAATACAGAAGTCCTGATGCATAGACCTGTGTGCTGGGAGCATGGCAAGTTGAAACGTCCAATTCGGTTTTGTAAAGATTGAAGCTCAGAGCTGCAATATCTCCCTAACTTCCATCACTTGCGCTGACGATACGTGAACATTTACATTTCTTTATTTGCATACTTTCTTTGGGTCTAGCTGCAGCAGACATTCTTTGGTTGGATTCATTTTTTAGTAAATTTTGAAAAAGATGTTTAACATATATGTAATGTACAAAAAGTGAAAGAAAATGTTTTTTTTAATTTTTACAACTTTGTCATGACATACTAATTCCAGCAAAAAGCACGTTCATATACAATATGGCAGATATTAGTGTCTGGAATAAGTTTCAGCTAAAGTCCATTATCCCAATTTTAAGAATGTACCTTATGTAATTTTGATCCTTAGAAGCCTCTTAGTGAAATAAGTTCTACATTGACAGTGGGAAGTATGCAACTTGTCTAGTTCAAAAGCTTTAGGAAAGTGCATTCCTTCATACGCAAGTCTCCTGTTAGCTGATGTGAACTCACTCTCTGTTGGATATTGCAGAATCCAGTGCAGATTGAAAATCTGGAGTTATGTTCCACCACCGCTGTGACATCACACTTTTAGCTTGGCTCCCTCCCTCTTGCCCTGCCCCTCCCTCCCCTTTGAATAGTGTGGATGAACAGAGGGATCTAGGTGTATGTGTACATAGATCCCTGAAAGTTGGGAATCAAGTAGATAGGGTTGTTAAGAAGGCATACGGTGTCTTGGCGTTTATTGGTAGGGGGATTGAATTTAGGAGTCGCAGCGTCATGTTGCAACTGTACACAACTCTGGTGCGGCCGCACTTGGAGTACTGTGTGCAGTTCTGGTCCCCACATTACAGGAAGGATGTGGAGGCTTTGGAGAGGGTGCAGAGGAGGTTTACCAGGATGTTGCCTGGTATGGAGGGGAGGTCCTATGAGGAGAGACTGAGGGATTTGGGGTTGTTTTCGCTGGAAAGAAGGCGGCTAAGAGGGGATCTTATTGAAACATATAAGATGATTAGAGGTTTAGATAGGGTGGACAGTGATTGCCTTTTTCCTCGGATGGAGAAAGCTAGCACGAGGGGGCATGGCTTTAAATTAAGGGGTGGTAGTTATAGGGCGGATGTCAGGGGTAGGTTCTTTACCCAGAGGGTGGTGAGGGATTGGAATGCCCTGCCTGCTGCGGTTGTAAATGTGCCTAGTTTGGGGGCGTTTAAGAGATCCGTGGATAGGTTTATGGATGAAAAGGGATTGGTTTAGGTTAGTGGGTCATTGTTTTTTTAACTGGTCGGCGCAACATCGTGGACCAAAGGGCCTGTTCTGCGCTGTAATGTTCTATGTTCTATGTTCTATGTTCCCTCCTTGTTTAGAGACAATAATTGCTTTGTTAATGTGTAAAACATACAAAACTGATCTGTGCATTAATGAGAAAAACGTTTTGTAAGAAATTTGAAAAGATGAGGCAATTAAACAAAAAGTCATAGTGTAGCTGTTGAAGTAAAATGCTGAGTTAAATGTTAACATGGTATCAAGTTTTGTATTCATATCATTATTTGCGTCAACAAATGCTTTTTATTGAACTTTACAAAATTCAGCTAACGTTTTATTGAAACATTAAAACAAAACATTTAAATATGAAATTATACAAATGTTTTATTGAAACATCAAAACAGAAATTGAATATGAGATAATTATAACTTAAGTAAGCAAGGCAGAAGAATACTAACTTTGAACACATTTAGATTTCCCATGACCCAAAATGTGAACTCCCCTTAGCTCAATGAAGGGAATCATGGCCCAAGAAGTTCTGACCTCTCTTCTTCCCAACTGCATTTTTAGTTTCCATATTCTCAATTAAAATCTAGTAACACATAAAGGAATGACCCCTGCCTGACATCCTCAGGAGAAGGGGCACATTGGAGGGAGGTCAAGACATCCTGCCTCTCTCTTGCATACCCACTGTAGAAACTCATTTGGGGTCTGCAGATATCTCTTGCGAAGTCTGCTGGATCAGGTTCACCCTTGAGTCCTCCACCCTCCTCATAGAGACCCATGTACATGCACGGGCCCAACCGCTTCATCAACCAGCAGGTGGACAGAGTTTTCTACCTCGTGTGCCACTCTGTTGAGAGCCTCTGACATCTTTGCTTGATGATCCCCAATCTCTTGCTGTCTCTCCAGCATCTTTTGAGAGGACAATTCCAATGACTTGTCGTTGAGCATGGATTTGTGAATGACTCTTCTCCAGCCGTCTTCCAAATGGCAGTGAGCTTGGCTAACCCTGCAGACACATGTCCATACAGTAAGCGCCAGAATGTGAGACCTTTCCTAAACTAGATCCATCGAGGTCTTACTCTGGTTGGTGGAGGATGCAGCTGTCTGCTGTGACACCTATACAACTGCTCTTTCTTCACTAACAATGTCCTTGCTCCTCTCCAGGATTGTGTTGGAGTTGGACAGGGTTTCCTATGTGTCAGGCCTTGCCATTTTCCTGTTGGAACCTAGAAGTGAGAGAGGAGAGAATGACTGACTGCATGAATGGCCTTCAGCATGAAGACACGTTTGACCCTGAGGTTTGTATTACAAGCACTGATCTATGTTGGATAAAAGCCACAAGCCAATCTCTTAATGTGCAATGGATCAGTCCTGTTCCACCTGTCAGCTGGGAGTCAGTCAGTTGTTTAATTTGCGGCTGACTCCCCATCCCATTTTCTCCCCCTCTCATGATTAGGCCTTAAAATCTCCTGCACAAAGAGAAAAGATGGGGTTGAGGACAATTGAGTTTTGTGTATCTTTCTCATGCTTCCAGTCTTACAAATAACCCACTGGATTGTGCGCCGTGTGATTGATCCAGAAGAGTTCTGGGCCGACACACTCCTGAGCAGGGAACCCATCCAGAGGGGCAAGTCTTTGCTGGTGCCCTCAACATCTGAACTTGTTTATTCCCCATCCCATCCTTCTGGACAGCTTTTGAGTTCTCTGTGTGAAGGATTGAGGGACCCACAGTGACCTCTCCACGTGGAAAGTGCATCGGCTGCAATGGAATCTAAGGCATTACCTTCCACAGATACACAGAGACGCGTGGCCACTGCACCATTCATTGAGGTCAGTGTGAACAGTTGATTCTCACATACCCAGGCAGCATGAGTGAGGCCATTTATATTTTTCAGCATTATAGGGCAGTCCTCTGATACAGGCAATGGACACTGACGTGGAGACGTCCGCCCATGCAGGTTTTATCTCTCTCCTCAGCCTACCACTCCCATCCACTGAAAAGAGCACATTCCTCCTGGTCTCCATTTGGTTGTGGAGGACACCCAGGGAGGCATTGTTGAACTTGGGCATCAGAGCTCCATCTCGTCTCTGGGGATCTCCTCAAGCAACATTTTTATCCAAGTGCCGTTTAAATATTGTGCCCAGATCTGACAGTGTGGAAGAGTGTTATTCAGCTAACGCTGCCTCAAGAAACACCCAATTGCATAATTAATGAGGTCAGGGTGGCACAATGTGGCACAGATTCAAATGGCTGGAAACTCTCACCATCCCCTACTCCGCCATGGACTCAGCATTGAAGGTGTAGTTTTCACCCATGGGCCTGATTTTACCAACAAGTTACACCCGTTTTTGGGCGCAAAAACTTGGTAAAGTCAGGTGTGAGGCAAGTAGAGCGATCTGTGACTGCCTCTGCACCCGTCCTCCTTTTACCAAGCGCCCAAAATGGCCACGATCGGCATCACGCCTAAAAGGGGTGTGACGTCAATTTAAATGCATTTGCACACATTTAATTTGACTTAATAGGCTGGGTGTCCAAACTCATCTGCATTTCCCCCTTTACCACAGCATTCACCTGTCTAGATTCGGCACGGAACTGACATGTCCCACAAAAATCTGTATCTGGCACTCCAGCTTCTGAGGAGATAAGTTCAGAGCTTCCAGCGGTTCTCTGACTCAGATCGTTGGGGGAGCGAGAAGGTGGGCCAAAGCGTTTTCGGGTGGGCGGGTGATGATGGAGGAGGGCGATGGATCAGATGGATCTCTGGTTGAGGGGGGTGTGGCAGGGGCGAAGAGGAACATTGTTCCCTGGTGGGGGAGACGGAAGAGGGAGGCGAGGGAGGAGGGCCAGATCATTCTCTGGTGGGGGTTGCGGCAGGGGGAGAGATGGGCCAGGTGGATCTCCGGTAGGCATGGGAGAAGAAGGCCACGTCATTCTCTGGTGGTGGTGGTGGCGGGGGGGGGGGGGGGGGGGGGTGGTGGTGGCAGTGGGGGAGGGAAGTGGGCCAGATCGTTCTCTAATGGGAGGGGGTGGAAGACAGGCCAGACGGATCTCTGTTTGGGGGGCGGGTGTGGAGAGGAGGAGGGCCAGCTAGTCCTCTATTAGGGGGGATGGGAGGGAGGTGGAGCAGATCGTTCTTTGGTGGGGGAAGGGGAGGGAGGTGGACCAGATCGTTCTCTGGTGGGTGGGGAGAGGGATTGTCCACTGCCACTCTGTGTGCAATCGGTGGAGGGACAAGTGGGGTAGGGGGCTGTGATCAGTCTGGGTAGTGGGGGCCATGGGTGGATAGGGGGACATTTATGTTGTGGAAGTGGAGAAATGTCTGTGGGGTCCATCACTCCCAGACTGCTTTATCCAGCCTGGCAGCGATGTGGCAGGAGAGCATTTTTCAAATTTCTTTCACTGCGCATGCGCAGTTGGAGATGCTGATCAGAGCAGCAGCGTTTCTGGCACGATAAGCCCCGCCCACAGACTTCTGCAGCGCGATTCAGAATCACTGATTTTTTTTCAGGCAGAGTGTATCAAATTCCGGAGAACAGGTTTACAAGTCGGACCTGAATCATTCCCAGATTCTGCACTTAGAATCAAAATGGTAAAATCGGGCCCATTGTTTCTGCTCAAAGATTAGAGTTTTGCAATTGTGACACAACTTGTAACAAATCCAGTTAACTTTCACTACAAATGAGTCTCACCTGATAATGGGGCAGCGCTCCGAAAGCTCGTGCTACCAAATAAACATGTTGGACTCTAACCTGATGTTGTGAGACTTCTTACTGTGACTACAAATGGGAACAAACAGGAAGAATGTAGAATCAAAGTAATTCATACATTCCAAAGTCTTGTAAGAAAATATTTTGAAAAGTGATACATAGCTTCAGGCAAATTGACATATAGATATGAACTGAAAGCTATAAGGATTGCTAACGAATGTTAAAAACTGACCAACTTACAACAATTTGTTGCGATTGCTTTAAGAGACGTCTCCTGATGAGTACTGCAATTTTCAAAAGCCACTCTGTCTAATTACATTTATTTAGCCCTGCTTCTTTCCTTTACGCATTAACAAATGAAGCTTCTAAATTAAGCAATGATCAACAAAATAGATTAGACTGTTCATGCTTGGATAATGATTGGCTCTCAAAGGTACAATTAACAACAATTAGTCACAGGAACAATATGCTAAGGTAATGATGCTGGGAGTACACAGAACACATCTTCTGTACATTTGGGTGTGATTCTGTTTTACGTAAATATTCTTGTAAAAAGTCATTCCATCGCAACATTTTTGTTGACAAGAGCAGGTATTTTACAATGGAAAGTTTCTTGTATTTTCAAATGACATGCCGATCCTTTTAAGACAACTGAAATGATCACATGGTATCTTAGATTACAAAATCAGTCCCACTTCCATTGCTTCTGAATACAAAGAAGCACCAGAGACTTTGTTTACAGGGCTACAGTGGAAGAACATAATGGTAAATAACAAGGAGCAACTTACTTTCCACCTCTTTGTCAATGGATTCAGTTATGTGATGAAGTATCGCCATGTTGTATAATTGCTCTTGAATCACCTGTTAAATGCGATTTATCTGTCTTTCCATTTATTTTGGTGTTATCACCTTATTTGCTGATGAAAAATCAGATGAGTGTCGAATGTTCATGACAGACACTCCAGACATGCTTCAGAAATCTGCGAGGATATGTTGTAAGAGTACCTCATGAGTAAGCACTCTTGAATTTTAATGAACTGTATGACATCGAAAATGAGGACTATTCTATGATTTTCTAGCATGCAGCATGACTTACTTAATAAAGTTATTTAAAAGGTTACGGCCACATCTTGAGATCTGAGGCATCTTACATTGGAAACAACAACTGTAATCCCTAGTTATACCACAACATGTTTTTTAATTATCAAACTATGTAAAGGTATCAGCATCAGAAAAAATGTGATATTTAGATTAACATTTCAAATTATTCTGTTCTTTTTAACTCTCCTTGTCTAAATCTTTGGGAAAACTGATTTAGTTGGAATAAACAAAAAGGGAGATGATGATGAGACCTTAAAAAAAACACAAATTCTTCTGATCTTATATGCAGTGTCTGGAAAGATGGTGGAAGCAGATTCAATATTAACTTTCAAAAGGCAATTGGACATATATTTGAAAAAGTAATAAATGTGGGAAGTGGAGAAAATTTGAACGAATGGGATGAATCACTTCTTCAAAGAGCCAGCACAACAGAATGAGAAAAGCTTACAAAAGGTTCAGAGAGCTAGGTAATGTTAGGGATCTGGAAGAGTATACAGCTAATAGGAAGGATCTTAAGAAGAAAATTAGGAGAGCCAGAAGGGGTCATGAGAAGGCCTTGACAAGCAAGATTAAGGAAAACCCCAAGGCATTCTACAAGTATGAGCAAGAGGATAAGACGTGAAAAAATAGGACCTATCAACTGTGACAGTGGGAAAGTTTGTATGGAACCGGAAAAAATAGCAGCAGTATTTAATGAATACTTTACTTTAGTATTCACTATGTAAAAGGATCTTGGTGGTTGTAGTGCAGACTTGCAGCGGACTGAAAAGTTTCAGCATGTAGATATTAAGAAAGAGGATGTGTTGGGGCTTTTGAAAAGCATCAAGTTAGATAAGTCACCGGGACCAGATGGGATGTACCCCAGGTTACAGTGGGAGGTGAGGGAGGAGATTGCTGAGTCTCTGGCGATGATCTTTGCATCATCATTGGAGATGGGAGAGGTTCCAGAGGATTGGAGGATTCCGATGTTGTTCCTTTATTCAAGAAAGGAAGTAGAGATAGCCCTGGAAATTATAGACCGGTGAGTCTAATCTCAGTGGTTGGTAAATTGATGGAGAATATCCTGAGAGGCAGGATTTATGAACATTTGGAGAGGTATAATATGATTAAGAATAGTCAGCATGGCTTTGTCAAAGGCAGATCGTGCCTTACGAGCCTTATTGAATTCTTTGAAGATGTGACTAAACACAATGATGAAGGAAGAGCAGTAGATGTAGTATATTTGGACTTCAGCAAGGCATTTGATAAGGTGCCCTATGCAAGGCTAATTGAGAAAGTGAGGGGACATGGAATCCAAGGGGACATGGCTTTGTGGATCCAGAACTGGCTTGCCCACAGAAGGCAAAGAATGGTTATAGATGGGCCATATTCTGCATGGAGACTGGTCACCAGTGGAGTGCCCCAGAGATCTGTTGTGGGACCCTTACTCTTTGTGATTTTTATAAATGACCTGGATGAGGAAGTGGAGGGATAGGTTGGTAAGTTTGCTGATGACACAAAGGTTGGAGGTATTGTGGATAGTGTGGAGGGTTGTCAGAAGTTGCAACGAGACATTATAGGATGCAAGACGGGAGGAGAAGTGACAACCCAGGAGTTCAACCCAGGAGTTCAACCCAGATAAGTGTGAAGTGGTTCATTTTGGCAGGTCAAATAGGATGGCAGAATATAAAATTAATGATAGGACTCTTGGCAGTGTGGAAGATCAGGAAAATCTTGGGGTCCAAGTTCATAGACACTCAAAGCAGCTGCACAGGTTGAAGCTGTGGTTATGAAGGCGTATGGTGTACTGGCCTTCATCAATCGAGGAATTGTGTTTAGGAGTCGAGAGATAATGTTGCAGCTATATAGGACCCTGGTCAGACCCCACTTGGAGAACTATGCTCAGTTCTGGTCGCCTCATTACAGGAAGGGTGTGGAAGCCATAGAAAGGGTCGAGATTTACAAGGATGTTGCCTGGACTGGGGAGTATGCCTTATGAGGATAGGTTGAGGGAGCTCGGCCTCTTCTCCTTGGAGGGACGAAGGATGAGGGTGACCTGATAAAGGTGTATAAGATGTTGAGGGGTATTGATCGAGTGGATAGTCAGGGGCTTTTTCCCAGGGCTGAAATGGTTGCCACAAGAGGCTACAGGTTTAAGGTGCTGGGGATTACGTACAGAGGCAATGTCAGGGGTAAGTTTTTCACTCAGAGAGTGGTGGGTGCATGGAATGGGCTGCCAGCAATGGTGGTAGAGGCGGTTTCGATCGGGCCTTTTAAGAGACTTTAAGATAAGTACATGGAACTTAGTAAGGTAGAGGGTTATAGGTAAGCCTAGTAATCTCTAAGGTAGGGACATGTTTGGCACAACTTTGTGGGCTGAAGGGCCTGTATTGTGCTGTAGTTTTTCTATGTTTCTATGAGTCAACTGACCTTCTTATGCAGTGAAGATTCTATGAAAATCGGAAGGATTGTTAACTTCAAGATCAAACTACAGCTGTGCAACCATACGATAAAAGAAATACGAGGGCTCAAGAGCCTTAATAAAGGAGAATGAACAATGAAGTGGCTTCATTAGCTTAAATTAATGTGGTATCCTTCAAAAGGGAACCCCTCTCAAGTTGATAACAATCACTCCAGTCTTTTTCTCAGATTTCCATCAATCTCCCACCAATGTCAAAGCATGAACTATGGGTACTCAGTAAGACAATTCAAATTCATTTCCATAACATTGTCCCTGCCTTGGTTCATCTGTCACTGAAATCCTTTGTCACCTTGATACTTAACTGTTCCAACAGTTTCCCGAACACATTCTATCTTCTATAGCCCTGAGATCATCTAAAGCTCTGCTGCCCACCTTCTAACTTGCACCAAATCCTGTTCGCTCACCACCCAGTGCTCAGTAACCTACATTGGCTTCTAGTCAATGTCTCAATTTTAAAATTCTCATCCTTGCTTTCACATCCCTGCATGGCTTTGCCGCTTGATCTCTATTGATGCAATCTTTTCTAGCCTCACAATCCTCCATGGTATCTGCACTCATCTAATTCTGGCCTCTTGAGCATTTCCAATTTTAATTATTTCATCACTGCTAGCCTAACCTTCAGCTGCTAAGGTCTAAGCTCTGGAATTCTCTCCCTAAATTTCTCTGCCTCTTGACTTCTCTTTCCCACTTGAAGCTGGCACCAGGGTAGCATCACTTGCCCTCAGTCCCTGCCAAACTCATGTGGGGCCACATGAGTTTCAGTGATCCAATTCGCAAGGGGGGTTTTCCTCTATTCTCTCCGTTGTGTGTTTTGTGGCCTGTTGTTTATGGGTGATGCTCCCACATTTGTCAATGGAGTATCCCATCGTTCGCACCCTGCGTTGCTGAGGACTCGCTGTCAGCGGGACTGGGCATTCATGCCAACAGAAACAGTCAGAAAATCTAGCCCACAAAATGGAAAGCTCTTTCAAAAATCACAAAATTAAAAGCCTACAATCCAGCATTCAGACACGTAATCCATTGATTACTTTGCGATTTGAATGGAGAAACTAACTCACATTTTCAAAGGATTAACAAATCTGATAGACCAGAAGAACTAAGTATTTGTATATGGAAAACGGCATGTGAATTGTAGAACTAATGCACAGATTTTGAATTTTCTTTTGTCTTTCTAACTTGTCAATGCATCTTCGCAGGACATTCCCTTTTGTTTGCAAAAATAAAGAATTAATCTTACAATTCATTGCAATTTTAACAAGGAAAACATTTATGATACATTTTATCATTCCTTTAATGGAGAGAGATTAAATGGAAGATTTAAATGTTGTGATCCCAGTTAAGATTACAGCTAGACGGGAAGATCCCAGAATGGAACCCTGGCTCATAAGACTGTAACTACATGCATCCCTAATTACAAAAAGTACAAATGGAATTCCTTTACTCTAGTCCTATGGATAATCTTGACAATAAGCCCTAAACATGGTCTTTAAAAGTTGATGCAGCCATTCTAATGCTCCCTGTGATTCTGAATGATATTTGATTTAAATTGTTTTACTCCAAAGCAATTCATTCCTTCCCAGAATAACTTCAACATAAAGTTAGATCCTTGGTCTGATGGAGTCCATATCTCGTAGACAATTGAAGTAACTCCTCTACAATCATCTTTGTTGTAATATTATGCAATGAATTTGCCTCGGGAAACTTGTAGACACATCCATTATGGTCAACAAATACTGATTCCCACTTTTCATTGTTGGCAGGCATCCCACACAATCAATTACGACTTGATGGTAAACAGTTCCTCAATTATCGGAACAGGTATTAAGCGTGCTGGTATGATTATCGCTTGAGGTTTTCCTATTACCTGACATGCGATTTGATTTTTTAAATTTGATTTGACTTATTATTATCACATGTATTAACTTACAGTGAAAAGTATTGTTTCTTACATGCTATACAGGCAAAACGTAAGGAAACATAAGGAAACGAGAGTGTGAAAAATGTAGTGTTACAGTCATAGCTAGGGTGTAGAGAAAGATCAACTTAATGCAAGGAAAGTCCATTCAAAAGTCTGACAGCAGCAGGGAAGAAGCTGTTCTTGTGTCATTTGATACATGACATCAGACTTTTGCATTTCTTTCCTGACAGAAGAAGGGGGAAGACAGAATGTCCGGGGTGGAGTGGCATCCTTGGGTAAATCAGTTTCCCTCAATCTGGATGGCCATAAAACATTAGATAGGGGTTGTGGGTAGAGAGGTGGACTGGTGGTGTTGAGATGGCAGCGCGGGCTCATTGGGCCGAAGGGCCTGTTTCCCGGGCTGATTTTGTTCTTTGTATTCATGACCTTTTGTAGTTCTTTGCAGTCTTGGGCAGAGCATGAGCCATACCAAGCTGTGATACAACCAGAAAGAATGCTTTTTATGATGCATCTATAAAAGTTGGTGAGAGTCGCAGTTGACATGTCAAATTTCCTTAGTCTTCTGAGAAAGTAAAAGCATTGGTGGGTTTTCTTAACTTTAGTGTCAGCATGGGAGGACCAGGACAAGTTGTTGGTGATCTGGACACCTAAAAACTTAAACTCTTGATCCTTCCTCATCCCCATTGATGTAAACAGGGGCATGTTCTCCTTTACACTTCTTGAAGTCGATGACAATCTCCTTCATTTTGTTGACATTGAGGGAGAGATTATTGTTGCCGCACCAGTTCACTAGATTCTCTATCTCATTCCAGTACTCTGTCTCGTCATTGTTTGAGATCTGACCCACCACAGTGGTGTCATCAGCAAATTTGAAAATCAAATTGGAGGGGAATTTGGCCACACGTGTATGACACGTATGATAAAATTCAACCATATCCTTACGCAATCCAGGCCAATGATAATGTTTTTGTATTTTCGCTTCAGTATTCCTTACTCCTAAATGATCTCCCACTGGAACTTCTACCCATCTTTCATCTGCCTAAATATTTAAAGATCTCCACTTCCTCATTAAGATAATGGGCAGGATTTTTTCTCCCTCTCCACAATGTGCTTTGTGATGGTGGGAGGTGGCTCAAGCTCCCTGGTTGTGGGATCTTATGGCTCCACTGTTGTCAACAGAGTTTCCCACTGTATGCACCTCTCACTGCTGGGAAACCTGCAGTGGGAGTGTATCATTGGCAGGACCATAAGATCCTACCAACGTGAATGGGAGAATGAATGGTGATTATTTCTAATGTAATAACACTTCAATGTACACTTAGATTCTCCTTCTGTGTATGTTTTCTAATACAATTGCTTTTTTGCTACATCTCCCTGTTCTAATTCTTCCAACTTTCTTGAGCTAAAGGAATCCACTTCATCCTTCAACTATTGCTGTTCTTTATCAACAATCTGGTCAAAGATTGTTTCTGATAACTGAACCTTAGTGTCCTTAGCTTTCCCCTTTCACTTCTCCTCCTCCTGTCTCAACGTGCAGCTTGGTGATCTTCTTACCCCACAGTTGGGAAACATCCCAGGATATGCTTCCTGCAACACCTCAATTATTTAATTTTCCACTGACTTTTCAACCACAGTAGGTATCACTCCCAACTGTGATCCATTATATCGTTACTTAGAATGTACTGTACACCTGAAAAAGACAATTTCTTTATTATTCTTAGCACCACTTTTCACCATATTCTCCAACCTTATCTTACATAACGGAACACTACTCTCTCCATTACTAATTTTACATATTTCCACCTTTTCTGGCAATTCTCCTGAACTACATATCTCCTCAACTCTGACCATTAAAGATTGACTTGATCCTGTATCCCTTAAGATACTAACCTCTTTACCTACTCCACTTTGTGCACATGGGTAAACCTTAACCACACAAATAAAATCTTTAAAAAGGTCTGAAGCTTGCTTATCAACCAACTTCTGAACAGCCTACACATTCTTTTACACCTCTTCATCTTCAATCATGATTTCCTTTCCCAACTTAACAAACCCCACTGGCTTATCCTATTTTAGCACATCTGTACTTTTCTAAGCCACCAGCACTGCGACTTGGTGTGTCCAACTTTAGTACAATGAAAACGTCTAAAGTTTCTTATTTCTCTTCCACCATCATGTTTCCCTTTTAACCTGAGGCAAACTATCTTCTCCATCTCTAGCAAGATCCCCTTTGCTTTGACCACCTGGGGATTTCTCTTTTCTCCAGTTTCTAACCCTCACAGATTGAAATTGATGTTAACAAACAAACATTGATTTAAAAACTAATTCAAATTCATCTGCTATTTCTGTTCCAGTCTTGCAGTTTTAACACTTTGCTCTTCCACATGAGTTCTCACTACTTTGGGAAGCAAATTTTAAATTCTTCCAAAATAACTTTCCCTGAGGGCATTGTACATCTGGTCTATTTTCAATGCTCTTATCCACTCTGTCAAAGTTACTTTGTTTAATTCTTTCAAATTCTACATTTGTGTGACCTGGTTCCTTCCTTAGATTTCTAAACTTCTGGCACTAGTTTATATGCACTTAAGATAGCTTCTTTCACCTCACCATAATCCCTAAACGCCTTCACTGATGCAAACACCTCACTAGCTCTCGCTACCAACTTTGTTTGAACCAACAGTACCCACAAGATCTGTGGCTGTTTTAAATATTTAGTTACTTTCTCAAATTAAACAAAAAAACTTTTACATCCTTATCGTCAAACATTTGCAATGCTTGAATATGTTTATGATGTGGATGTGCCAGCGTTGGACTGGGGTAAACACAGTAAAAAGTCTGACAACACCAGGTTTTAGTCCAACCGATTTATTTGATAGTAAACTCACAAGCTTTCGAGGGGACTCCCTCTTCGTCAGGTGAATGGAGAGTTCTGGCCTCGGACAGAGCACATAAAGCACAGTAATCTCTAAACTGTCTGTGCTTTATATGCTCTGTCCGAGGCTAGAACTCTCCATTCACCTGACGAAGAGGGAGTCCCCTCGAAAGCTTGTGAGTTTATATCAAATAAATCGGTTGGACTAAAACCTGTTGTTGTCAGACTTTTTACTGTGAATATATTTAAACAGATCCCCACCAGACTTTTGACTAAGAAGGGTTAATTCCTCCTCACCATTTTCCTCAACTTTTGCCTCCACCAATCTAAATTGGTGTCTTGTTTTCAGTTCAAAAGCTCTCTGTCTTTCTGTGCAAATGCCAGGATCTGTGGACTGGATTTTAAACTGGGGGGTAGGTTCTGCACAGAGTTGAGAGGACATTGTCATCCCTTATCCCACCTTTGTTAAACCAGAGTGCTGGGTTTGAAACGGGCTCAGTTCCTGTTCTAGATCTTTTGCATTTCAATTTCTAAAGTGTCACCAATCAACCCAATTTTGGGAGTTAAGAATTAGCTCAGAGTCTCCACCAGTGTTGCTATTATTAAACACATCTTTGTTTTTCCCAGTGTACATATAATCAACTACATGTGTACACACACTCCCAGCAAGAAACTCTAACTGAATGTTCTTTTCCTAACTGAGAGTAAAGTCCTCCATTTCTGCTTCATTTCTGAAATTGGGAAGTAAACAGGGGCAGGTGATGTTCCTGACCTATAATTCATAGCTACAATACAATTATTCACCCAGTCATTTGGGGATTCACACATCCTATTGTGCTGCAAAAATCCCATTGTAATGTGTTAACTGTGTATCCTGTGCTTCAAGCTCTGGTACTGCTATATTGATTTCATTAATTAACATCTGTAGTTTAAATGCTGGCACAGTGCAGGCTTTGCAGCCTCATTAATGAGCATTGAAACCTCAGCAGCAACAGGAAAAATTAGAGGAAGACAGCCAGACAGAGAAATAAATCACAGATTGGTTATTTTCTAATTAAAGCTGCAGTTTCCCATCCATGACAATTCAGATCAAGTAAATAAACTGTAAATCAATCTCTCATTTTTCTGCACTCTCAGAGATTTCCAAGACACACAGCCAGAGAATACATTATTGCTTTTCATTTTATATTTAATTTGATGTTTTCCCTGAATCATTTGAAGTAATTTTGACCTTTGCTACCTGGTTAGTAATTTGCTGAAGTGGGTTGTTACACTCCACCATCCCAACCCTCCCCACCCCCATCAACCCTTTTTATAGTCACTGATATTCTTTACATCAAAATCAATGGAACAAAGATTGGGAATGCTCAGTAAAAGGCAGGGAATTCACTTTTGCAGGTGACTGCCAGGTAGAGAAGTTGAAAATCTCTCTACTGACTCACTATGGAGTAGAGGTTGGAGTATGGGGGTGGAGGTGGAGTGGAATGGAGGTGGGGTGGGGTGGGGGGAATAGGTATGGGTAACAATTGATGTTGGCTCTGTCTTATTCAACATTCACAGTTTCCAGCAAGAATCACTTTACTGGTCAGGAGCAGCACTCCGGAGGACTTTGAATCTCCCTCAAACCAAAAACCTAATCCAACTGTTACAATCTTATTGCAGCTGAGACCAGTTCAATGCAAGCTGACAAATGAATCTGATTGGTAGCTGTCAGGTTTGCATAGCAGACTGCCACAATATGCAGTTCATTTACCAAGGTTGCCCTTAGATTAATTGATCAGTGTTTTGCACACGTGTTGATAATTAATGTGGTGGCTGGGTGTATTTTCCAAATTATTTGCCTCAGTGTTGGAATAATTAGGACTAGTTTTCACCTCCTGGCATTGATTAGAACCAGATTAATTTATAGAGATGCAAAGAGATCTGAGAGTCAAACAATGCTGTGTCTATGTCAGATTTATTTAAAAAAATCAAAGAATCAACACTTTAGCAGATTCTTCATTAACTCATTTTAAAATAAAGGTTTGGTTCTGATATTTTAAAATTCTTTCATGTGATCTGGGGTATCATGCCCATTTTTATCTCCCCTTGAGCAGGGGATGGTGAACTACTACAAACCATCTGATGTAGTAGGCCCACAGTGCTGTTAGGAAGGGAGTTTCAGGATTTTGACCCAGTTACAGTGAGGAACAGCAAATGATTCCAATGTCAGAATTACTTGTGTGCGGTGGTATTCCCATGCATCTGCTGCTCTTGTCCTTCCAAGTGGTAGAGGCCGTCTGCTTGCAAGGTACTTTTGCACAAGAACTGGTGATTTGCAATGCAGTGCACAATGCTATTACTGCACAAGTAGGGGAGGGGTGAGGTAGTGACTGTTTAAGATGTTGGATGGTGTGCTAATCAAGTGGTCCATTTTGTCCTGTATGGTGTCAAACTTCTTGAGTGTTATTGGAGCTGCATTCATCCAGGCAAGTAGAGAGTATTCCATCACAGTCCTAATTTGTGCCTTGTAGATGGTGGACAGGCTTTGAGGAATCAGGCAGAGTTACTCGCTACAGAATTCCCAGCCTCTGACGAAACCACAGTATCTATATGGTTAGTCTAGTTAAGTTTCTGGTCATTGGTAACCCCGGCATCTTGATAGGGGAAATTCACTGATAGTAATGCCACTAAATGTCAAGGGAAGATGGTTAGACTCTTGTTTGTTGGTAAATCTCATTAGGTGCAGCAGCATCTGGGTAAGGAGTGAAAAGAACTGGTGTTTCAAGTTTCAGATTCCAGCATCTGCAGTAATTTGCTTTTACTTTGTTTGTTGGTGATGGTTATTGCCTGGCACTTGTAAAGTGTAGATGTTATTTGCCACTAATCAGTCCATGTCCGAATGTTGTCTCAATCTTGCTGCAGATAGGCAATATCTGAGGAGTCATGAATGGTGCTGAACATTGTGTAATCTTCAGCAAATATCTTCACTTCTGACCTTATAATGGAGGTAAAGTCACTGATGAAGCACAACTGAAGATGGTTGAGAATAGTGCAGCAATGTCCTGGACTTGAGATGGCCCACCACCAGAAACCACACCATTTTCCTTTGTACTAGATATGACTCCAATCCTTGGGGAATTTTCTCTCTATTTCCCATCGACTTCAATTTTGTCAGGGTTCCTTGATACCACACTCAGTCATGCGGCATTGATATCAAGGGCAGTCACTCCATCTTGAATTTGGCTTTCCTTGTTCATGATTGGACCAAGACTGTAATGGATCAGGAGCTGAATAATCTTGGCAGAACCAGCCTGAGCATCAGTGAGCAGGTCATTGATATTTTCATGATAGCACTATCAATGAACTTTCCATGATTGACAGCAGACCGATTAGCTGGGAATTAGCCAGGTTGGATTTACCCTACATTTTGTAAACATTATATACCTTGGCGCTTTTTCAGATTGTCAGATAGATGTCAGCGATGTAGCTGTATTGAAATAGCCTGATTAGGATCGCAGTTACTTCTGAAGCATAAATCTTCAGTATTATTGCTAGGGTACTGAGAGTGCCCATAGGTTTGGCTCTATCTAGTCTCTTCAGTCATTTTATGTGCAGTGAATCAAATTGAAATGGCATCTGTGACACTGGGGAGGGAGCCAAGATGGATCATCCACTCAGCATTTCTGGTTGAAGATGGTTGCAAATCAACCCTGTCTTTTGCACTGAGGTGCTGACTCTCCCATGATAGAGGATCGACTAGTTGCAGACTCTCTTCCTGCCAGTTGTTTAATTGTTCACTGCCATTCACAACTGGCTGTGGCAGTGTGACAAGTATCTGATCCATTGCTTGTGTGTTGCTCTGTAGATTAAAGGGCTTTCCAAACTGTGGATCATGACCACCTTAGGGTGGGGAGGTGGTGGGAGTGGGGGTGGGGGGGAAGTGGTGGGAGGCGGTCAGAATATATTTTGAGTTTGCGAACTCAGAAACAGTACATACTGTGATGGAGCTCGGGCTGATTCTTGACAGCTGGCTTGGCCCTTTAAATGTGCACGTTTTTTTACCAATGCTGGGTTTGATCTAATGGACTGCTCGCTGAAGCTGGAATGCTGCTGAAATGAAAGCCTGTTAAAAGGTAAGTGTTTGTTTCTTATTTTGGAGATACCATGGGCGGAATGTGTTGTCTCTGGTGGGAAGTGTGGAGGGCAGTCCACCAACTGCCTTGCCAGATTTTCTTGATGCATTTTCAACACTCTGGAAAGAAAATGAAGAGGTGACTCCAGTGACGTGATGCTGGCGGTTTCGTCAGAAACCTTGGGTCCTGAAAGGGTGCCCCGGTTTAAAAAAGTGCAGATTAAAAAAGAAGGATGGCCCCTACAGAGATGTAATTCCCCGGACACAGAACCTCCTGCCAAAAGACACAGGGCACCCTTCGCAAGACATCGCTACCCCCATCCTGAACCTCCCCAATGGAAGCACCACCCTGGAAGTGCCATTGATAGATACTCCCTGGGTAAGACCCTCTTCTCCTGGTGCCTGTAATTAATGTGAGCCCCAGCATGTCTGCTCGCCAATTCCTCCTTTTTCAAAACCTAGTCTAAACACTGCTGACCTGATGTCACACTAGTGAGGGGTTGATACAGCGGGGAGGCCCAGTAAGTATATGTTGATGTATTATTATAGGGTTCCCATTATTGCATGGCAGGAACCCTGTTATATCACTAGCAGGGAAGGCTGGAACAGTCAAGGGGGTAATATGTTACTGGTGAAATATGTTTTGGGACTTCCACTGGAAAAGCGGGGGTTGGGGGGCAGAAAGTCTCCCCCCATTGACTTTTTCATCAACTCCCCAAAAGCTGAACTCCTGTTCCCCTAAAGTCCGTGTCAAGAAGTAAGTTTCCTCCCCACTCCTCCTTCACCACTCTCATAAACCATCAGCAACTGAAGCTATTAAATTCCACAGATGCCATTGAAGTCACTGCCACATCAGCAGTTCTCATATCACCCCCAGATTTCTGCTCCGGGTTGTGCGATCCATTATAACGAGGTCACGCCAGGGAAAAAGCACACTGCTTCCACCAATTAGCATGCATCTAACCCCATGCTGTAGTTCTATCTGCTGACATATTTAGACTGGTCACTCAAGAGATGCATTTAAGAATGGCTGGTGTCAGAATGGTCTCAATAACTGGGGGACCAGAGAGGACAAATGTTCCAGGAAGATGTTCTGTTGAATATTTATGACAATAAAATTATAAATTATATAATTGTAAAGTTTACACCCAGTATGCATTAATTCAACAACATGCCTTAAAAATATGCACAGGAAAAATAATTAAAATTTACTCATACCACTGATCAAATATTGGTTGGCTTAATATAAACCAATTTTTAAAAATCCGTTTACTAAACAGGTAGAAAAAGTAACTTATCATCAACCACCGTAAAACCAACTAGCCAAGTTATTTACTTATTTACTGCTTTCAGCAGCTATACTGACCTTTAATGAACTGTACCTAAAATGCAAATTGTTAATAAATACGTAAAGAAGTGATCTGAAGAAACAAGTTGCGCTCAACAACAGCATCAACCATTTTATCTCAGAAGTGCTTTCAAGGGTTTTCATCACAAAAGTCTGATTCTTTCTCTGTGACCTTAGTTCTTCTGCAGTCTGTGAAATAATGAGGGGCACAGATCAGCTAGATAGTCGATATATTTTTCCAAAGGTAGGGGAGTCTAAAACTAGAGGGCATAGGTTTAAGATGGGAGGGAAATGATACAAAAGGGGCCAGAGGGGCAATTTCTTCTCACAGAGAGTGGTGAGTATCTGGAACAAGCTGCCAGAGGTAGTAGTAGAGGCAGGTACAATTTTGTCTTTGAAAAAGCATTTAGATAGTTGCATGGGTCCAATGGGTATAGAGGCTTATGGGCCAAACGTGGGCAATTGGGATTAACTTAGGGGTTTTAAAAAAGAAAGGGCGGCATGGACAATTTGGGCCTAAGGGCCTGTTTCCATGTTGTAAACCTCTATGACTCTATGACAGTCACAGAACTGGAAATGTCTCACTGCCTGTTGGAGCCTAAACCAATGTCCCAGAAAACTCCTATAGTCCATCATGCACCCCCGGACCATCCCAAAATATGGTCCCCAACAACCCTTCATTCCCCCATATCAAGGTATGCCCACAAACAATCCCTCCCTCTGCCCCCCAATGCCAAACTATGTCACTTCCATTCTTAATAACGCACTATAAACTGCATTGAGCCAATTAACCCATTAGCATCAGTAGGATGAGTTTAAAAATGCTTTAAAATTCATTGATAACTTTTCACTTTCTTAAAACTAAACTTTTTTCAAATTACAGAGCAAAAAATGTCAATCATCCAATCAAACCTTTAATGTTACAATAGCTGAGACTGCAGGGATTTGAAACCTCTTAACTTTGTGTAAATAAACACTGTGAAATTGACAGCAGAGATCAGGGAACCAGAGCTGTCAGTCAATCAATCAGTGCTTTATCTGAGGCTTAGCTCTTCTAACAGCCTAATGGATTTCTGCACTCCCAACAAAGCATATATTTTAAGGCTTCGCTGACAGACCAGTAATCCAGGTAGGAAAGAGTGAGTTCTAGGGGTGGAGAGGTAGACTCATAGAGATCATAAAAGTTTATAGCATGGAAAGAGGCCCTTCAGCCCAACTTGTCCATGCCACCCTTAAAATAGCCCTGCCCTCTCTGAGGACTGAACTCGGGACCTTCAGATTATGAGACTGATGCGCTGCTTACTGCGCTAAGAAGGCAGATGTAAAAGTAGGGATGGGGTTTGGTGGGGAGATGGGTGATGGTCAGAGTGTTGTCAAGAGGAGTTCATCTCAGTGGTAGTGAGATGAATCAACCTGAGGGGAAGAGGTGTGTCAATCCCATGGTAGTGGAAAGCTGGACTAATCCGAGGGGGTTGGGCCATTGGAGACCTAAGGAGGGGATCAGTGGCATGGGGGATTGATATTTGCAGCCTTGGGATGGTATTGTGTTAGAGTAGTTGGGAGGGAATCAGAGGCCTGGGTGGTGGGTGTGGGTGGGGGCACAGAATATGGTTGACTCATAGGGAAGGTTGGGATGAGGGGTGCCAGATTAAAGGTTTTGGCCAGACATCAGGCAGGCATGCTAGATCCAGTAGGAAGGTGATTTGGGAATTAACTTCATAATTCAGCAGCCCTGACCTGGATTAGGCACATTGGAAGAATGAATAACAATAAGGTTCACAGTCTCTTTCTCATACTTAAAGGGCCAAACCAATTCCTTGGACTGGGTCAGTCACCCAGCCATCTTCACCTCAATTAAAGATGGTAGTGAGCTGGTTGGTGGTGGATTTGAATTTGGATTCTGATTTTTAAGACTTTAATTCTCCCCCGGCTGCCCTCCCACTACCCTCCTCCCACCACCATCATCTGAATCCTATCTGCTTATTCCCTGTTACAGGAATAAAGAAACATAGGACTACGAGTAGCATCAAGTAACAGCAACAAATTATATCATTCACCTCAAAGTGCAGGTAAGTATCAACAAAATGTCTGATACCATTATGGTACAGTGACACAGAAGTATTAATCGCAATTATTCCTCGAATAAATTCTGATCCAAAAGCATGTTTAAGTACTCAACAGTCTGTTTTGGTGATCAACAGTTGGAACATTATGGAACAGACAGAATTTCCTAAACTTCAGTGAGTCGGCCATTCCAGAGGACTCAACATGAAAGGTGCATATGGCTTATTTTCATTCCATCTGTAACCATGATATTTCACTGTTCCCTTTCAAGTATTTTGTACTCGCGTCAGGACTCTGGCTATGACTCACTCAGGCTCTGTAGCAAGGACAGGCACATCATACTGGTATGTCAGAATATGTTGACATCAATGCGAATAAAGGGTCAGCAAATCATTCACAAGATTCTCACTGAAGATGGCCTTGCAATGTGAACTGTTGCTAACTATAGAGACAGTTGACCACATGACAACACACAGATTGTGTAGCAGCACAAGAAGCAGGCTCACAAGGGCAATTAAGAATTGGTCATAAATGTTGGCCTTGATAGAAATGCCAACAAAATAAATAAAATGGCATATATGGATCAGATATAGACAAAAAAAATTACTATTTCATATTTCACATATCCCAATGTCAATGTATTCTAACCGTTTTTATCACCTCTAAACTTCTGCAAAGAACGCATCACTCTTTCTTACTTAACCTATCAATAATTTAATAAATTGCAAAAAAATTCAAGGGTATAAATACAAAGACAAAATGAATAATTAATATTTAACTGAGGTGACTCTACGTTGCATGTAATGACAAACTAGAAAATAAATGTAATCTGGAAGATAAATTCATCCACTTTGATCAAAGATAAGACACAGATATACATTAAATATTGTCACATAAGCTGGCCATTTCATTCCTGTTGCAGTACAAGATATATTTTCAGTTCAGCCATAGCTATACTGAAGCAAGCTTAATTATTCCAGTTTAAAAAAATCCCAATTTAGTTCCAATTGTTTATTGCTACAATAAACTTAAAAGGAATGCATTTTTAATTATTTTAAGACGTCTTTGGAATTTTACTTTGAAGGTGGGAAAGTAGCTTTGTGAGTGGTTAAACTGCAAGGAAGGAGCAGTGGGAGGCTTAGCCAGTATTTACAACCAGGCCTCATTATCCCGCTGTGCGTAGCGGTGGAGATGAACTTGCCAAAGTGCACTCACTCGGTCCAAGGTATTGCAGATGAGCCAGATGGAGGCAGTCAAGTAATCTGTGAAGAGCAGTGGGAGCCCAGACAAGTAAATTTTCCAGATGGGATATTCAGGCCCTGCAAAGAAAAATGTTAAACTCATCTGGAAAAGGCATTTTCAGTACTGTGATCAGTACAGGTTAAAGCTGTTGAGATGGCTTTAACCTTCCTTACTTTATGCTAAAGCCATAGGACAAGGCCCCAATTTGCATGAATATCTGAGGCTCCCACCTAATTCTTTTGGAGGGATAAACCTGAAAAACTTTGCACCCATCATCCCTTTTCTCTACTTCACTACTCTGACAGGAATCTCAGGTGAGGTCACGAGCAGCAAAGGAAGACTGCAGACATGGAGGGCTCAATGTACAAAAAATGCTCAGACAGCCAAAAGAAAAATAACACACATGATCCGAGATAGGAGCCCTCAGGGCCTGACATTTTTCACCATTTGAAAAGAGACTTTAACTTCTGCCTTCATTGAATCCAATAGCTGTGCAGTGACGTGAACCAAAATGTCTAGGCTCACTAATATACAGATTCTAAATTGTATTCTAGCCCTCCCCAGCCTGTTAACAAGCCCCTCAGGGAGCTTAAAGGCTTTTAATTGGAGGCGAGTGGGTTCCTGACTCACTCCCCACCCAACTTCACTTTGAAAATTAGAGAGAGTCCCTGGTGTATCTTCCAGGAATGTGGTCTTCAATCTGTGCCCACACCCATAATATATTTACTTTAATATATTTATCAAATGTGATCTTCCTTTCACTAAATCATGTGCACTTTGTCTAATTGCATTGTGAATTTTGAAATGTTCTGCTATTACCTCCTTAATAAGGGATTCTTGTATATTCCCAATGACAGATATTAGACTAACTGGCCTATTGTTTCCCGCTTGCTGTCCCACTCCTTTCTTGAATATTGGTGTTACATTTCCAACGGAACCTTTACTGAATTTAGGGAATTTTGGAAAATGACAAACATGTATCCACCCACTCTGCAGTCACTTCTTTTAAGATCCTCAGGTGTACACCATCACGTCCAGGAGATTTTTGAGCTTTTAGCCCCAATACAATTCCTCACACTTTTTTCTCTTGTGATCATGATTGTTTTACATTCCTTTCTCCCTGCTTTTCTATTATTCTTCCGTTACTTTTTGCGCCTTCTACTGTGAGGACTGATTAAAAAAAAAATGGTCCCTGCCATTTCCTTGTTTTCCGTTATTAATTCCCTAATCTCACCCTTTAGTTTCAGATGGAGAGTGGCGCAAGCCCTCCATAGCACCTACTTTGGATAATTTTTCAACCTAGGATTTATATCCCATCAGAGCAATTTGAGAACTTTAAGTTCATCATAAAAATCAATGAACATGACCATGATTATTGTAGAAATCCAACTTGCTCGCTAAAGTTCTTGATGGAAAGAAAGCTGCTGCCCTTGATTTTGACCTATCTCCTGTCTCACATTCACATCCAACCTACACAAACAGTACAGTACAAACGCTGACAATAATAGCTTCATGCAAGCTGGATCACTGATTTGAACATTGCACAAATCATCTGATTTTTGTCATTTAAATCATGTTTGCTTTTCAAACATCTGGCTGTTCCATCTTTTTTATTTCACAAGTAAAACCTGAAGTGGGGGAAGGAACCTATTTCAATTGCAGATATTGAAGCACTATTAAATAACTGAACCATTACTCAGATTCTGCTCTTAATAATTTAACTTACTGCCAGTGTCAGTGGACGATACATACCAAAGAACTGTATTTTTCAAACAGTCAACATGTAGGACTTCTTGTCTTCATCCATGGCTAGGTGTTGCCAAAACATTAACCCCCCATTTCCACTGCAGTTGGAAGTTCGTGTGTTAATTTAAAGGATCTTCCACTCAGAGTATGGATCAAGTGCCCACCCCAAAAATGGATCAGTTAAATCCATTGGAGACGACATGGGACTAGGAGGGTCCAGACCCTTTAACATATCAATTGCAGGAACTGTAAGCACTTCCTTTGCTCTTAGCCAAGGCTTATTATGTTTTCTTGGCTGTGGGCCCAGTCATCCAGTAGAGTACTAAAATGCCTGTGCCCCAGAGAAAACATTGTTTGATTGACAGCGTTGGCTCTTTGACCTTTGCTGTTAATTTCACAGTTATTTATCAAAGGTAAAGAGGTTTCCATTGCTTGCAGTTCCTACTACTAATATTTTAATGGGTCTGGCTGCTTCTAAGGGTGGCACGTGGCACAGTAGTTAACACTGCTGCCTCAGGTGCTCTAGGGACCAGGGTTCAATTCCAACCTTAGGTGACTGTGTGAAGTTTACACATTTTCCCCATGTCTGCGTGGGTTTCCTCTGAGTGTTCCTGTTTCTTCCCACAGTCTAAAGATATTCAGGTTAGGTGGATTCGTTGTGCTAAATTATCCCTTAGTGTCAGTGGACTAGCAGGGTAGATATATGGGCTTATGGGGATAGGACTAGGGTGGGATTGTTGTCGGTGCAGGCTCGAATGGGCTGAATGGCCTACTTCCGCACTGTTGGGACTCTATGATTGAACATTTCTCACCTATAGTAAAAGGTTTTTTTTATGAAAGTGGAAAATTATCAACAAATGATTTTTTTCAAGTTTTATTCATATTTTGCTGTCAATATAGGGTTCATTAATTCCATACAGTCTATAGTGTGTGAATAGACATGAAAGTTGCATAGCTTAGCATGGGATGGGGGATCACGTGGAGCATGGAAATTGTTTTAACTGAAACATCTTGGCATGGGGGGGTGGCATCAGAGGCTGTAGAAGGTAGGTGGGAGCATTAATTGGCATGGATGGGGCATTGGGAGTCCATGCCCGGGGGGGGGTGCTTGTTGGTGAGGGGAGAGGGGAAAGGGCTGTTCTGTTTCCATTGTAACTGAGATAAAATATCACAGCACTGAAGCAATCATTTTAACCCACCTCTGCACCCAGAGTTCCTTTTGGCTGCCTCCAAACTTTATCTTGGTTAAGTTGGCATGACTGCAGTTCATACCCCCCACAATGAAAATCCCATCTTTAAGGAACTTTCATCTGAGGTGGGCGGATGTCTCAAGCCAGGAATTTTCCCAACTCCCACCACTTGCCTCATGGATGAAAATCCTACTCTTTATTTCAAGTCTAATCACCTCTACTGTTGCCCTTGGCAGCTTTCAACTTGTCATTAGCCTTTAGGAGAATGGAATTACTGGAGCAGAAGGTGAACAAAAATGCAAATGAGTTAGAACAAAGAAAAGTACAGCGTCGGAACAGGTCCTTCGTTCCACCAAGACTGTGCCAATTCAAACTAAACAAACCAAAGTATTCTGCTCTTATTTGGTCTGTATCCCTCTACTCCCTCTCTGTTCATGTACCCTCCTAGATGTCTCTTAAATGTTGCTAATGTGTCTGCTTCCACCACTTCCTCTGGCAGCGCTTTCCAGGCACCTAACACTGTCTGTATGAAAAACTTCCCCTGCTCATCTCTCTTAAACCTTTCCCCTCTCACCTTGAACCTGTGTCCCCTTGTAATTGACATTTCCACCCTTGGAAAAAGCCTCTGACTATCCACTCTGACTATGCCTTTCATAATTTTGTAGCCTTTTATCAGGTCTCCCCTACCCTCTGTCTTTCCAATGAAAGTAATCCTAGTTTATTCAACCTCTCCTCATAACCAACACCCTTGAGACCAGGGAACATCTTGGTGAACCTTCTTTGCACTCTCTCCAAAACTTCCATGTGCTTCTGGTAGTGTGGTGACCAGAACTGCATGCAATATTTCAAATGCGGCCCAACCAATATTTTATACAGCTGCAACATGATTTCCCAACACCTTGTACTCAATGCCCCGCTGATGAAGGCAAGCATGCCATATGCTTTCTTAGTCACCTTGGCCACCTATGTTGATTTTTAGACAACTGTGGACCTCCTCACCAGATCCCGCTGGATGTTAATGTTCTTAAGGATTCTGCCCGTTGCAGTATAATTCATACCTAAATTTGACCCTTCAAAATGCATCACCTTGCATTTGTACAGATTAAACTCCTCTGCCATTTCTCTGTGCAAGTCTCCAATCTATCTATACCCTGTTGTATCTTCTGACAATCCCCTATACCATTAGCAGCTCCACCAATTTTCATGTTATCCGCAAATTTACCGATCAGACCAACCACATTTTTCTCCAGATCATTTGTATACACTATAAACAGCAGAGGTCCCAGCACTGATTCCTGCAGAACACCACTAGCTACAGATCTCCATTCTGAAAATACACCATTCCATCGCGACTCTCTGTCTTCTCTAACCAAACCAATTCTGTACCATCTAGCCAGCCCACCCCAAATCCCATGTGATTTTAATTTTTGTACCTGTCTGCCATGTGGGACCTTGTCAAACACCTCACTAAAGCCCATTTAAACTACATCCACAGTCGTTCCCTCATCAATTATTTTTGTCACCTCTTCAAAAAACTCAATTAAGTTGATGATACATGACTTTGCCCATATAAAACAATGTTGCCTGTCACAAACTAATCCATTTTCTTCCAAATGTTCCTATATCCTATCTCTTGCATCTTCTGCAAAACCTTCCCCACCATTGACATTAGTCTCACCCACCTATAATTTCCTGAATTAACCTTGCTTCGTTTCTTAAACAAGGGACAACGTTGGTTATTCTCCAGCGCTCTAGAACCTCACCTGTGGTCAAAGAGGATGTGAAGAAATCTGTTAAAACCCCAGTTCTTTCTCCCCTTACCTCCTACAGTAACCTGGAATAGATTGCATCCAGCCTTGGGGACTTGTCTACTTTAATGCAATTTAGAGTACTCAACACTTCCTCCTTCAATATATTGACATTCTCTAAAGTGTTCATATACCTATCCCTGACCTTAACATCCATCTTGTCCTTCACCTTCGTGAATACTGATACAAAATACTCATTAAGGCTCTCACCCACTTTCTGTGGCTCCATGCATACTTTCTCTCTGTTGTCCTTGATTGGGCCTACTCTTTCCCTTGCTCCTAATACATGCATAAAAAGCATTGTGATTCTCTTTGTTTGCTAAAGACATTTCCTGACCCCTTTTTAGCCCTCCTAGTTCTGCATTTAAATTCCTTCCTACTTTCAATATACTCTTCAAGGAGTTTGTCAGTTTATAGATGCCTAGACTTACCCTATGCTTCCTTTTTGACTGTGGGAATGATTAGTGTTTGAGAGGGAGCTGGCAATGAGTTCAGTATTGCTGTGCCATGTCCCTTCACTCATTCAGGTTATCTGAACTGTCAGATAATAACAGCTAACCATGGCCATTCAGGAATTCTCACTGGTTCATACTGAATAGCTGCCATATCAATTCAGGCATCTGAATGACATCTTTAGCTTTCTTGGTGAGCACCCTTGTGGTTATGTGGCTGCAGTTCATCTTTTGTTTGCATCAGTGTTAGGGTATCTCACTGGTTCATTAGCCAATCATTGAAGAATAACAACTGCTCACTCTGTTTGGAGGTGTAAAAACCTGTGGGAGATGTGATTGACACAAAACAGAGGCATCTTGCCAGCATCCAGGATATCTAGCATTGACAAGCATGATAACTTTACGTTGTTACATAACAGCTGAACAGCCGATGGGGTGGAATTCCTTCTGGCGGATAAAGACTACTAGCTGATCTTAGCTAGGGGGGCACCTTGGCAGTGCTCACCAGGCATGGGGTGGTACCAAGGAGGTGGGGCCTAATGGGGTGTGACCTGATTGGGGGCAGGTCCTGATGGGGAATGGGACCTCTGGAGGGGTGGTCGGTGGGGATGGGAGGGTGTTTGGTGGGGATTTGGGGAGGGGGTGGTGGTTCCTGCTGCCACTCTGCAGTCAGGATCACAGGGGGAGGAACAGGGCCAGGGGTCAGGGCTGGCCAGGGGTCAGGGCTGGCTTGGGCATGTTCAGGAGCAATCGGGCCGAGGGGGGATTGGTAGGGCAGTAATGTGGGATCACAGGGCTGGCCAGCAATCAGGAGATCGGCTGACGGATCAGCACAAGCGCAGTGGCCGGCTCAGCACTATGCTGCCGGCCTCTCCAGCGGGAATACATTACGCCCCCTGATTTTCAATGGGATTTACGCTAGTGCACGCTGCAGTGCACAGAATGTGAGAGATTAATTTTTAAACTCCCACTGAAAAAAAAAGCAGGATTTACTCCAGCTTTTACGTAAATTCGACACTTAAGTTTTTTTTGGGAGAATCGTTCCCCCCCACTCCCCCAATATTTACAAAATGCATCACAAAATACTGGATGTCAATTAAAACTCATGCATTACATTAGGGAACAGATAAAAGAATCAAAATAAAAATGCAGTGCAAAGCACTTACCACAGGTCTACAAATCCTCAAATATACATCTCCAAATATGTTGGCTCAATAAAAATAAGAAAATAAGTGTTAAGGTGTTTTGCCACATCATGGGCACTTGGGAAAGGAATTCATACGGGAGCATATCATTTTTCCAGAGTCACAGAAAAAATGCAGGTGCATCACTGAATAAAAAGCAAATGAGGCAATTTTGTTGTTGATTTTGTTTTCCTGGGGTCATAGGAACAAGAAGAGCTGGAGACGTACATCATTGCAAATTTAACAACTAACTGCACTTGTAAGGAGTTTTATGAATCTTTGATCAGCACTAAGATTATTTTTAGAATAATGGACTCCCACTTGATGGAAAAGACCCCTTGGCTAAATATATGTAGGAGTGAATTTAACCCTATCTGCATAAAGGAAACCAGATGGGTGCCTGGCTAATCTGCCTTAGGTTGCTTGACTGCCCACATTCTGCCAATCACTCAGACTCCTATACAGGCAGCTTGACCACCCAATCCAAACCAATGGAGTATCTAGACAACAACTACTGTTAACTGCAGCCTGAACAGGCAATCTGTCTGAGCTTTCCCATCTTATGAAGGTCAGTCAGGATCTGCTTGGAAGAAGAAGAGGCCAGAAAACATAAGTTTCACAATTAGATTTTATACGGCGCTGAATCCCACAAGAAATATTTAGGCCTTTCCAGCTCCAGAATCCCAACCCAACCCTCCAATGAAATCTCCTTCCCAACACAAATCTGAGAGCTTGACAGGTGGCCCTTAGCCACACAAGTCAATGGCTGCCAGCACATTAATTAAGTATTTGGTTAAAATAGCCCAGATTGATTTTCTGCTGAAGTGATTAATTTTATAATTCACAGCTGCCCAAACCCAGCCTGAGAGGAAACCAGGGCCTGGGGTATCTACAAGAATGCGTAATAGCATAGGATTTTTCAGAGAAAGCACTTCTATCTTTATAATGTCTCAGAAGACCATTTAAACCAAGACTTGAAAATTCTCCCTGATTCAACTTGTCATCTATTCCTGTAGCCCCATTAGCTTTATGAAAGGATATACCTTTTCTACACATGCACAATCAAAGCATATTTCTAAGCAAAGTGATTTTTCCTGTTGGTGAATATTTCAAAGAAGTTAGCATGAACATAAACTGATATTTCCCACTTTTGTGTTCAAGCCAACCTTCTTATTATAAGAAGTAGCAAACAGACTTTCACCCCAAATGCTTTTCCAGGGGAATGTGATCTGCTTCCTCCTGTCCACCACCTACACCAGAGTCCCCAATGTAGCATAAGACAACCTGTCTGGACCTCTTTCAGCCATTTTAGTCCTTTGGCAACATTTCCCTCTGTTAAAGCTAAGGTGGACCTCTCCTTTATAGTTGTTAGCTGCCTTCAAGAGACGTGAGACCTGAACAGGAACTTGTTATGTCAATGGGAGGAGGGGGCTGGGACGATTACACTGCAAAATCTTGCTGGTGAGATTCTCAATTTGGCCTTATGCTGGATTTTGTGCCCACATTGCTATTTGTGTCCATGGGAAATGCAGGCACAAAATTCTGGCATTAAATTAAGGCCCCAGTATGAATTTAATGTGATGCCCGGAAGCATGGGAACAGACGTGTGTAATAATGCATTCCCCAGCTCAATTTCCAGGTGCAAAAGAACGTCTGGGTGTTCGTATTTCTACAAAATGCAAAAAGACAGTCAGCCTTGTTCTTTTCCTTGGGGGCCTCCAAGGTCATTTTCTAGTCAAGAGTCCACTCCATTGAACAGGATGAAATATGCTCACATTTCTTCTTCCAAAAAGTGCATAGAGAGAGCTCTTTGATCAGCAGGCTGAAGGAAGAAGATATCGGTAAAATCACGCAGTGTAACATTCTGAGGATCAGCAAACCATTTTATGCTGGACTGTATGAAGTGAAGCCTCCCAACCCTTCCTGTTGTCTATCACAGAGGCCTGAGAGAACAGTAAGTGAGTGAGCCTGGCCAAACTGCTAACTTTGGATAAACTAACAAAGGCCGTCAAGTCTTTTGGAGATGTGTAAAACTCTTGGCTTGCCAGCTGACTTGTATTTGTCTCTATGGGACTGGATTGGCTCAGACCTGCTGGAAATGTCCAAGAGCATGTTTCTGGATGGCAGTGTGCCTGAATTCATGATGAAAGGCATCATCACCTTCACCCACAAGCAGAAGGGGGAATGAGAGGAAATTAAAAATTGGCGACCAATTTCATTGTTGAAAATGGATTTCAAAATTTCAGGCATGGTCATCACTAATTGGATCGAGTCTGTCCTGGCCTCCCTGAACATGGACAATGTCACTGCCTTCTGCACGGATCCCATGTCATTGTGCAGGCTAATGAATGTCTGTGACTAGTTCAAACTGGCGTCAGGAGCCAAGGCAAATCATGGCAAGTGTGAGGTTATGGTGCGTGGGAACTGAGCTGACTGATCCTTTGTCCCCTTCACTAGCAGGTCAGATTATCTGAAGGTGCCTGGGATATGGTTCAGAGCAGCTGGGGCATGTGTCAAATTTTGGGAGGAGCATACTGCCAAAATAGACACTGAGCATGTGGGAGCAATTCTCCTTTTCCATTATAGGTAAGAATCTGGTCATCAGATGTGAGGTGCTCTCGATGTTGTACATAGCACAGGTCTGGCCCCCATCCAGATCCTGCGCTGCAGCAGTCACCAGAGTCATCTTCTACTTCATGTGGACATCAAAGATGGATTGTGTCTGAAGGAACACCATGTACAAATCTCTGGGTAAGGGAGGGAGAAACATACGCAACGTCACCCTCATCCTGACGGCCACCTTTCTGCGCAGCTGCATTAAACTATGTATAGATCCTTGGAATGCAAACACCAAGAGTCACATCTTCCTGAGGTTCTACGTGTCTGCAGCATTGCGACAGATGGGTCTGGCCACACTGCTGCAGAACGCTTCAAGTATTTGGACTGTGCCATGTCACCTATCCCTCATGGAAAAGTTTATTCAGATTTGATCATAAGTACATTGAGCGGCAATTTGCTTCATCCTTGAGGCCCTGAGGGAAAAGGAAATGGTCAGGTCCACCACAATCTTCCCCCTTGCCTCCAACAGCAGCCTGGGATACATCTCACCTGGGGATTTGTGCCTGCTAAAACATCTAATACCTCACCCTTATTCATCTTAACATACTCTAGAACTTCACCACCCCAACTGAAATCTCCAGCTGCAATATCTTTCTCTTTATTGTGGAGCAAATCAATAATGATTTCTTAATCTGTGGTTCATGTGTCAGTTGGACTGAAGAGGCAGTAATGAAGTAAAAAAACAAGAAAAGATAAAGCAATTTAACGTAATAGGCTGTTATTTAATGGAGCCTGAAAATATCAATCAAGTCTATTAATTTTTCAGTTTAGTCACAAACCTACAATAGAGGCACAATAATTACTTACAATAGAACTTATTTTAATTTATGTCCACAGAGGCCAAGAAATACCCTGATACAACACCTACATTTTAGGTGGGCAATGGATACCAAGGTCCAGATATTTGCTCCTGGGTCATGTGCATGGGACGGGTGATCTCCTGCCTCCACAAACTCAAGGAGGAGGACCAGGAGGGAGTGGATGAAGAGCTCAAGGAGGGCCCAGAGGAAGGAGAACCAGCAGCAGGGTGGCACAGTGGCACAATGGTTAGCACTGCTGCCTCACTGCACCAGGGACCCAGATTCAATTCTCGGCTTGGGTCGCTGTCTGTGTGGAGTCTGCACATTCTCCCCGTGTCTGTGTGGATTTTCTCCAGTGCTCCAGGTTCCTCCCACAGTCCAAAGATGCGCTGGTTGGGTGCATTGGGCATCATACATTCTCACTCAGTGTACCTGAACAGATGCTGGAGTGTGGTGACTAGGGGATTTTCACAGTAATTTCATTGTGGTGTTAATGTAAGCCTACTTATGACACTAATAAATAAATAAACTAAAATTAGAACAGGTAGCACCAGGGCAGGAAGACCAGGGATGTCCTCATTACCTCCAGGTAATTAGGAGGTGTGGTGACCAGCAATTCTGCAAACTTTTCTCCCCTCAAACATTTCCCCCTACCCCACCTTCAGATGTTTCCCTCCCCCAAACCTTATCCCTTAAGCTTTCCCCAGGGGGCATTGCTAGGGGGAATGGCCAAGGGCAATGGCATTGGCAAGGTCAGGGGTAATGCCAGGGGGAATGCTGGAGACAATGCCAGGTGCGGTTACCCTCCCCTTCTGTGTGTAGAGGGTTGGGGAGCGTTCCCCTTACCTGCCATGTGTACTGATGTCCATGCTGGGAGGGTTCTGATGTCCATTGGGAGGGTCCCAATGTCTGTTGGGGAATCACAATGTCCATGGGATAGGGGTGGGGCACATGTCCATAGGGGAGTGGGGTCCATATCCATTGGGGGTTCCTGAATCCATTGTGGGGTTCCCTTAAATTTAAATTTAACTGATTCTATTGTTGCCAACGTGCTGAGGCCTGGCCCCTCCAGCTGGCTGTGTGATCCTCACCAGCTCTCTGAAATTGTGCGGAGTGCCATTTAACCAGGCTAGAAAAGCCATCTGTGAAGCCAGCTTCACACAGCTTCTCTTGCCTGATCCAGCACTCTGTGCAATTTTCAGAAGATTGCAGGATTTTCCATGACCACCCCCCTGACCACTTCGTGTTTCACAGTGGAGGTTGCCCACCATTGGCCAGTGGTGGCATCTTTTGGTGGGGCTACACTGTCGGTGAGATCAAATGATCCAACATGAACGGTTGAAAATTCCATTAGCTTTTCACTGTTGGTGTTTTGCTGACCTCTTCACTTCCCATAGAAAGAGCAGAGTTTTTTCACCAGTTTTTGGGCCTGCTCCTCAGGCAGTATGGATTCTTTATCATGCACACATTTTTCCTCCAATAATATTAAATCAAAGAAATAAAGCTAAATTGGACAGTTAAGTCTAACAATAGCACCCTGTTACAGTCAAGGAAGGGTTTTGAGATTCTCCTTGCAAGTATAAGCATTGCTAAAATTGTGGTGATGCACACAGTGAAATGATTAAAGTTCCCAGACCCAATCTACTGTACGAAGTTCGAATTGGAGAGCTCTTGCTTTTAGTGTTTTGGATCCTCAGGAGAATGGGACGTGCTCATTGTGTAACCTTGCCTTTGTTTGTCACATAATTGAACAGCTTTCAGCATTAATATTCAGTTTTGAACATTAGAGAGGTTACATGATACACATTTTTTGGGGCTTCCTGCTCTGGAGATCCACCAATCTCTCCTTTGCTGAATCTTCTTGAGAAGGGATTGAAGGTGTGTCTCTTTGTGTACCTTTCTTTCGTCCTCTTTCAAGTACCCTTCTCTCTGGCTGTCTCTGCCAGATCTTCCCCTGGAAGGCAATCTTGAAAAGCGGGACAAAAATCAGACATGAATTGTCCAGTTAAGTAACCCGACACTCAACTCAACGAACCAAACATTTTCCTAAAGCCTATTTCCTCAGCCTCCTTCTGCAATCTTCAATGAGAATTAGTGTCTTAAAGGCTGCACTCTGATTCACAAATACCCCTAGTGCAGTCCTCCTGTTTTACATGAGATTTTCATTAGAAAACCAATAATTGATAACAAAATGAACTAATAGCACAAATGAGGCAGGGTCTGATGCGGAGAGTGTTTGCAATCACCTCTGCTACCTCAAGAATGTTAATCTGGTAGAAAACAGAATTTTGTGGCCCTGAGCTATTTGGTACTGAGGGGAAAATGGGAGGGAATGCTCGTTTGATATCATGGGTAAAATATCGCTTCCCCCGATGAGACCTGCAAAGATTTATTTGTTTATGTAACTGTGATATCTCAGGGGAACAAAGTTAAACCTCTGACTCACTGTAAAGAACACAGGAGCAGATCTTCTCATATTATTATGAAAGCTAACTGACTAGAATCTTATGAATGTAATGAGTGTTGCTGATTTTCTTTTCATAATGAGCTCATTAGTCTGTGGGAACTGTGTGTCCATGTTTTCATTACTCATCGCTTAATCCTCCCACTGGAGAAACACCTAGCAGGAACACCAGGATAAATTCAAGAAGACAGGTTTCATGGAGAGAATTTTAACTCCCGGGCATGAAGCCAGCTGGGCAAGCAGGTGGCCTGCTCGGGTGCGACAGCGGGCGGCCTGGCCAATTTTAATGGCTGGGTCTCATTAGCATCCAGCCAACCAGCTGCCTATCTGAAAGAGGCAGAAAGAGGCAGCTGGCCAGCTGCCAACCACCGTGGGTTGGATGGCCAGGAGGTTGCCTGCTGACACTCCAGTAAGCCACAAGTGAAAAGTGTAGGTCTGGAGCAGCAGAATACCAGATTTTCCTTGTTGTACGCAAAGGAATACTCTTACTTCCCCTGGTTCCAGAAATAAAATCTCAATATTTATCTTACTATTCCCTTCTTCCTACAGACCAGCTTTTACTAAGAGGGACAACTAATGGACTTTGATGAAGCTTTTACACATCTAACTCTTTAAAGCAGTTTCACAATTCTTACAGGTGAAAGGGATGTGCTGCTCTCTCCCTTTCTGCCCATGGTCATCAGAAAGACAGCAACACAAAGAAAAAGAACCAGTATTGCAGGAAGTACAATGGATGGCTCCAACTCTTCATTACCGATGAAGTATTGTGAATGTGCAATCATTTTTATCATACAGGCAAACACAGTAGTGAATTTTTGCATAGCAGGGTCTTACAAATCGTGAATGAGATAAATAAATTCATGGGGGGGTATTTTGATTGATGGAGGAATATTAGAAAAGATGCTGATTTTTATCAATTAATATCACAGGACTTCATGTTCTGGGCTAAGGCTTGAACCCATGATCTTCTGAAAGGCAAAGATAAGAGCAGGAAATAGAAAGAGTTAAAAATAATCACAGGGAGAGGAATAAAAAATGTTCTCTGACCACCAGTACATCTCAGATCAATATGTTAATATTTATTCAAAACATGAGCAATATTTCTCAGGTTTCTAGAAAAAATAACCATTATACTGTAAACTAAATCTGGCAATTGTAAAGTTGAGTCTTTTTGTCTCTAAAATAAAAATTATTGTCGTTTTTAGATCATGATCTATCATTGAATGTTCAGAACTCATTTTCAATGCCACTATAATGCTAAATGTAAGTGTTTGTTTTGTTTTGTTTCTATACGTTGAGGATGATTCTCCCAGCTCGTGGAGCTACTCGAGCTGCACAGGGATTGAATGGGAGATGCATCAGCGGTGGCTGTTTTGTGGAATTCCCACTGGGTGTCATGGCCTCCGTGTGTCTCCGGGACTAAATTTTTAGATTTTTTTGATTTTCCATTTCCATGTGATTAGCGGGCCTGGGACTGAATTGTTGGACTCGCTATCGCCCCCCCCCACCCCACCCCCACCTCCCCTCTCCTCGCCCCCCCCCTTCGCCCCACCATCAGGAGTGGTTTCCTCAAAAGGGGCCTACTACTGCTCCCCACTAACAGGGAACAGGCAGCCCAACCCCACTCGAGAGAAGAGAGGTCATTGAGTAGGGAGGGGAGGGGGGTCCCATTGGGCTGTGCCTGCCTGGCACCTGGTAGTGTCCAAGGGGCACATTGAAGTGTCAAGGGGGCAGAGCCACAGGGGAGCCTATTGGGGTGGGGCCTACCACATTACCACTCTGCCAGAGGATCATTGGGAGAGGGAGGGAGTGAGGGTGATTGGAGCTTGCCATCTGGGTGGGGGGAAATCAGGACTAACGAGGGGGGATCGGGCCTGTTTGGGGGCAAGATCAGGGCTGGCAATGGGGGGGAGCATTGGGACAGGTCATCAGGATTGACAAAGGGGATGGGACTGTTGGGATGAGGGGAGATGGAGGCTGGTGGGGAGGACACACTTGGGCTGGTCATAGCAATTGGCGGGAGGGTCAGGACTGTCTGGGGGTGATGGGTGGTGATACTGTTGGTGGGGGGGAGGTTGGCGGAAGAGTGTTGGGGAGTTTAGAGCTGGGTGGGGATTGGAACACATAGGGGCTGGCCCAGGGAGATCCGGGCAGCCAGCAATCAGTGGGTGGAGGGGGTTGGAGACCAGTGATGGAGGGTTCTGCGGCTGCCAGTGATCGGGCTGGTCAGATCGGCACATGCGCAATGGCCCATTCAGCACTATGCTGCAGGCCTCTCCAGTGGGAATAGGCCCCGCCCACAGATTTCTGCACTGAATTACGATGAGGCACTGTGTGAGGCACAGAAGGTGCGATTTGTTTTGGAAATCATGCTAAAAAAAACCAGTGGGATTTACTTCCATTTTCCTACATGTTGGGAACTTAGAAATTTTTTGGAAGAATCCCAGGCCTTGTTTTTCCCAACTGTGCAATGATAAATGATGCTTTGATTTAAAATGTGAGTGTGTGCCTGTGCTTCTCTTTGGACAACTTATTTTAACATCTTCCCAAACTTGCTGAGAAAGATGTGTCCACTGTAAACCAACACAATGAGCAAATGTTCATCCAGTCCTTGGTGCTGGGAAATATGATGACCACATCCATGGAATCATGGGAGAGACCTTGCATAGGTCTCCTGGCACCAGTAAAATCTTCCCCAATTACTCAGAGGGTAGAAGATACCCACGCAGGATTTCTAGCCAGTGGTGGACGGATGTCAATTGGGCTCATTAATAAGACACGTTATTCCTGAACGCACTGCAATTCAGTGATGGTTCAGGGATTGAATGGGAGCTGCACAGTTTTACAGTTCCTTTCTAAGGCCACCCACTGAATCAGGTTGGGTTTGCCAACAGCCCTGTGAGGTGGGTCCCTCTCTATCTGATAATGGGGGCCCGATTGAGGGGGACTGGAAAATATGGGATAGGGAGGGATGTGGGATGGAGGGGATGGGGCATGAGGGATGGGGAGGGATGTGGAATTGGGAAGTTGGTATGTAGGATGTGTGTGGTGGGGAAAGAGGATGCGGGGGTTGCCAAAAACTACTCTTGCCTCTGATTCCCACTCCTACCCCCCGTTCTCATGATCCCCACCCCGTGAACCTATTTTTTCCTTACTCATTTTGACCTTGGGAGTCCCGCAGTATTCCTAGGCCTCGGGTGGATACCTTGCCATCTTTGTGACTCTGACAGCAATGTGGAGCTACTGGCATCTGATTCACCAGCAGTTCCCAGTCGGCGGGAAATCCACCTCTGGAATTCTAATAACCAGGAAAAGCCGGATAATGGTCACATAAGTACCCACAAATAACCATCAGGTCTCACTCATGGAAATGATAGGGATTCTCTGCTGGTTGTACAACCAGTGACTGGGGGGCCTTATCAGGCCATTTTGTATATGTGATAGGTTAACTGGCAGATTATAGAATTAGTCAAGAAGTACAACAATTTTATTAGTGGTGTAGATTTTTATATGATCAAAGCATTGGTCCATATTCCTAATATGATCCAGAGATTCACCCGAAGGGTTAAGAGGATCACACCCTTAAACATTCAGTCCTAAAGTTGTCTTGCAATATAAGAACATAAGAACATAAGAAATAGGAGCAGGAGTAGGCCATCTGGCCCTTCGAGCCTGCCCCGCCATTCAATAAGATCATGGCTGATCTGTCGTGGCTCAGTTCCACTTTCCGGCCCTCTCCCCATAACCTTTAATCCCCTCTCTTATCAAAAACCCATCAACCCGCTTCTTGAAAATATTTAGCGAGGCAGCCTCCACCACTTCAACGGGCAGAGAATTCCAGAGATTCACCACCCTTTGAGTGAAGAAGTTCCTCCTCAACTCCGTTCTAAACCGCCCCCCCTTTATCTTGAGGCTGTGCCCCCTAGTCCTACTGTCTTTTTTCAGTGGGAAGAGTCTCTCCACCTCTATCCTATCCATCCCATTCATCATCTTATATGTCTCAATGAGATCTCCCCTCATTCTTCTAAACTCCAATGAGAGTACAGGACCGGATGGAATGCATCCGAGGGTTCTGAAAGAAATGGCGGAGGTTATAGTGGATGCATTGGTGGTTATTTTCCAGACGTCGCTGGATTCCGGGGAAGTGCCGGAAGATTGGAAAACGGCTAATGTTACGCCGTTGTTTAAGAAGGGTGCCAGGCAAAAGGCAGGGAATTATAGGCCGGTTAGTTTAACGTCTGTGGTAGGTAAAATGTTAGAATCCGTCATTAAGGAGGAAATTGCGAGGCATCTTGAAGGCAATTGCTTGATAGAGCAGACGCAGCACGGTTTCGTTAAAGGGAAGTCGTGTCTGACAAATTTACTGGAGTTCTATGAGGATGTGTCTAGGGCGGTCGATAGAGGAGAGCCGGTGGATGTGGTCTTTCTGGATTTTCAGAAGGCGTTTGACAAAGTACCTCATAAGAGGTTATTGCAGAAGGTCAGGGGACTTGGAGTTGGGGGTAGGGTGTTAGCGTGGATAGAGGATTGGTTGTCAAGTAGGAGGCAGAGAGTGGGGGTCAACGGGTGCTATTTGGATTGGCGGATGGTGACTAGTGGACTGCCCCAGGGGTCGGTGCTGGGGCCTCAGCTTTTTACCATTTATATAGATGATTTGGAGGAGGGAACCAAGTGTAGAGTGTCGAAATTTGCGGATGACACCAAGATTGGGGGAACGGCAAATTGTGCGGAGGGTGTGGAGAGTCTGCAGAAGGATCTAGATAGGCTGGGCGAATGGGCCAGGAAATGGCAAATGGAATTTAATGTTGGCAAGTGTGAGGTGGTCCACTTTGGTAGGAAGAATGGTAGGAAGGACTATTACTTACGGGGCGAAAAACTGCAGCAGGCGACGGTGCAGAGGGACCTCGGGGTCCTTGTGCATGAGTCGCAAAAACCCAGCTTGCAGGTGCAGCAGGTGGTCAGGAAGGCGAATGGGATGCTGGCCTTCATAGCGAGGGGGATTGAATATAAAAGTAGGGAGGTCTTGCTGCAGCTGTATAGGGCATTGGTGAGGCCGCAGCTGGAGTACTGTGTGCAGTTTTGGGCGCCGCACCTGCGCAAAGATATTTTGGCCTTGGAGGGAGTGCAGAGGAGGTTTACTAGGCTGATACCGGAGTTGAGGGGGTTGAACTATGAGGAGAGGCTGAATAAACTAGGGAGCAAAATGGCTGAAGACAGAAAAATCAACTTTACAGTTGAGTGAACCATCTTTGAAAGTGCCGCAGCGAGGGATCTTACAGGGAAGGATGGTTGTATTGGGGGCTAGGATCATCCTGTAATCAAAAGCAGTATCAGAGTGGCATGACTGGAGGTGGCTGTAGGATTTTAATGCTGTCTCAAGTTGACCTGAAACTTGGGAGCAAGTGAGGGAAAAATTGCTGGTTATGGAAGATTGCCAATATAAGCTTGTTGATAAATGGCTTGATTGCACTACTATGTGTAACAATTTATCTTAACTGCAATTTCAAGTCCGAGTTTTATGTAGCATCACAGAAAGACAATTTACTGAATATTGGCAACAATTTAAGTACAGCCTACACACACGGGAATACTGAAGTCAAACCAGAGCACAGTGTAATGTATTTCCCTTGTGAACTATTAAGCACAGCAAGCATTATTCACCAAGTATACTGCCAGTACAAGTATCTGAATGTTACATAGTCACACGTTTACATGGGATGACTGTTCGTTCTGTGCAGATGGTCTGCAGATGGTTGGTATTAAAGGAAAGAAAACAGATCTGTCGGCTGCAGTGATTTCAAATCCAGCTCTATTGTACATAGTTTGTGATAGCATCTCCCAGGAATACAGATTCCAGTATTAGTGGAAAGTCTCAGAGGGCACAGAGGATAGTAAAAATCAGCTCAGAACCCAGTAGAGGTGTAGCTATGGTGGTCCTGGAGAATTTAACAGCAGGATCTATTTGACTATTTGCTCCACTTCCCTCCCAGCAGTTGGTCAATGACTGGGAGGGGAACTAGTGGCAGGAGGCCACACAGTTGGGGAGGACCTTGGGGATGGAGCACAGAAATGGGGCAGGAGCAGGTCAGCGTTGAGGGCTTAGCAGGGGGAGAGGGAGGCCATTCGGGCTGAAAGAAGAGGGAAGCTATCAAGGCTGAATGGGGTCAGTGATTACAGCTGCAGGATGGTGCATAGGCAGCAGGGAAAAGCCAAACATTTTTTGATGAGTTGGAGATATATTCCTTCTCTCCTGGCCCACAAGGTACTGTAAAGTATTTACTTGAAGCAGCCAACTGCTCTCCTCTTCATTTTTCTGCTGGGTTTCCTGATTACTGGGAATCCTCTACAGCAGCAGTAAATATTAAATCGGGTTCCCATTGCGCTGCTGGGGCTTGAGTTAAACATGTTAGTGAAGTTCCCTGTTTCCCATGGTCGGCCATGCAGATACTACTCTGTCCATTAGTCAGAAAAGAAGATGGTGGCTCTGTGTAAAGCGTGTGGGAAGAGGTCCCCCATATTTAAGCCTTTTACCTTTTTGCTCCAACCTCTTCCACCCATCACAGAGGCTTAATGTAAATAAATTTCAATTACCTGATTCATGGCCATAAATGCACATGAAAGGCAAACAGGGAGATCCAATTGTATTTCAATCCCTTTTTCTTCTATGTGACATTCTGAAATATATGCTCACGATGCTAAGGAAAGTCAGTTCCTGTATAAAATGTAGACCTCTGCAGTGGGATTTTCAGTGAATTACCTGCCACATCTGACAATTATTTTTAATTCCGTTTTGTTCCGAAAGTAGCAGCTTCAAAATTAATTTCTCATTGAAATACTAAAAACATTAAAAACGCTTGCTTGCTTCTGTCATCGTAGAATTCATAGAATATTTATACAAAACAAAAAGTGCAGAAGAAGGCTATTTGGCCCATCGAGCCTGCACCGACAACAATCCTACCCAGGCCCGATCCCTGTAACTGCATATATTTACCCCACTAATCCCTCTGACACTAATGGACAATTTTCATGGCCAATCAACCTTATCCGCGTGTCTTTGGTGGGAAGGAAACTGGAACACCCAGAGGAAACCCATGCAGACATGGGAAGAACGTGCAAACTCCAGACAGTCACTTGAGGCCAGAATTGAACCTGTGATCTAGTTGACCATGAGCCCAACAAACACAGGTCCCAGTATTAAGACAACAGGAGCATAGCGCCACTGGGAATAAAGATAATCCTCTATTGGTTTCTTTAGACTTGACGAGCATGACAATGGATATGAGACCACTCAGACAAGTTTGGCCATGTAATTCTGAGTTTGCTATATTTGGGCAGAAATGGGAAATAGCAAGCATCTTAGGTCTCAAAGGACTTAATTTTAACTGCAAAGAAAGTGGGTAGGGATTATATCAGAAGTTAAAAAGTAAGAAATCGGGAAGAGGAGCACAACCCATCTCAAAGCAATCCACTAGCTGTCGTACCAGGAAGAGGAGCAGGTAACCAATCAGCTTCTAGGATGTATTTTTGTCATTTAAATATTATAATAGGACTGCGTGCCTTGGTTTTAATGATCATTCTATATTTACCCACAGGACCTGGCTTTGCACTCTTTGGAAAGTCTAACGGTTTACAGGAGGTGAGGGGGGCTGAATCAATGAGGTAAGTTCTGTTAGAGTGCTGTCTCTGGGTGCAAGTAGGGCAATTCCCTCTTGCGCCTCCCTCCTTGCTATCTGCCTGTTCCATTCTGACCGCTATTGGCTATGCCAGAAAAATTTAAACCTCAACTGACCACCACTAGATCCTTTGAACATGACGTAACTTCCAACCAGCACCCAATCCGTCCCCAAACACCATGAGAAACCCTTCCCCCACCAACCATGAACTCCCATCCCACAATCAGGATCTCTAAATCTATCTTCATAACTCCTCCTATAATTGTGACCACCCCCTCCCCCAAACAATAATCAAAGCTTCCTAGCTCCACAGT
This sequence comes from Carcharhinus amblyrhynchos, assembly GCF_965287045.1. Classification (NCBI taxonomy): domain Eukaryota; kingdom Metazoa; phylum Chordata; class Chondrichthyes; order Carcharhiniformes; family Carcharhinidae; genus Carcharhinus; species Carcharhinus amblyrhynchos. The sequence continues at coordinate 77,881,228 of NC_137331.1, read as the reverse complement.
CCAGCTAGATGCTACCAGCACCCATGAGAGCTTTCCAATTTGAATGATCCAGATACCATAAGTGCACATCTAGACAACAGCCACCAGCCCCAATCACCCTGACTCCTCCTCACCCTCCCCACCGCTCAACAGTGTTTCTCATTCCCCCACTATCTGTCATAAGCTTGTGAAGCAGAGATCTCACCTGAAAGGCTTCCGATCAGGCTGTCTGTGAGCAGAGAACCCACTTAAAGGAGTCCTGTGGTTAAATTCTACAAGGCACTCAGGAAACCAGTTTTTACAAGGCTCCTGATCACAAAGCAGTTTCACCACACAGGATTCAACTCCAGGCTAAAACCCAAGTCCAACCTTAAATTGACATATCAACACCACGGAATTTTTAAACTTGCTATTCCTGTGCAAGTGTTTCATTGTAGCACGTACTTTATGTTTTGCCCTCTATTTAATGCTTGTATTTCTGTTACAAACAGATTACTGGTGATTAATCATAATCTAAGGGATCTCCTGAAAGGATTCCAAGATGCCAGATTTCCCAGTACTACCTGCCTGTTCAGAGATATTTCCCAGTGAATTTGAAAAGTAATTGCTTTATCAATTACTTTAATCGCTTGCATACTTGTTTGCTGGGTATGGATACAAACAGTTCCTTCTCTCAGTCTTAGTCCTTTCATTAACATACACTGATCTGTGGGGACATAGGTATTGTCACTGGTCTAGTAATCCAATCGCCCTGGGTAATGGTTTGGTGGACTAAGGTTTGAATCACACTGTGGCAAATAGTGAAATTTGTTTTCACTGAAAATTTGGAATTAAAAAAATGTCTAATGTGTTATCACCATGAAAACTTTAGGAGAGGAAATCTGCCAGCTTTGCCTCAATCAGGTCAATTTAACTGAACACCCATTTCATACAAAGTGCATGGTATGATCCAATTTTTAGCAGAGGAGAAATTGTGTTGTGTTTAATTTGAATTATTTTAACATTTGAGTTAAGGTAAATCACAATTTGAGTTTGGCAGGGATGAAAAGTGCCTCTACCAGATTTCCCAGCCTCCATTCACCCTATTCCACTTTATTTCACTGTGAATTTGTGTTTTATGACACAATTGTACAGAAATCTTGTAGTCAGTTACTCCCCATTTGACCATTAAAGAATTAGCAATAATCTAGCAATTCTCACAGATTTGTGCTTTGCTGCTATATTTTGTTGAAGTTGGTAGTGTGAAGTGTTTTTTAGCAGCGCAGCAGAATTTTTAAACATTTGTATCACTTTCTGTTGCCATCTACCATATTATAAAACCCACACATGCAAATTATATGTAATGCTTGTAAATGCTGTGTTAGGGACATACATCAGTGCAGATTCTCAAAAGCATTCAAAACATTATGGCAAATTCTAATCAACAAACAGCAGCACTTTAAAGTGTGCAAAATGTTGCATTAGATAAATATTAATGATGTCGATGCTGATTAGCTGACCAGTCTAAATAATTAATAAAGGAAGCGGCAGTCATATAATTTGCTAATCATATGAATAATTAATGTTTACAGAAGGAGTAATTTGCTAAATAAATTAAATAAACAGAAGTGCTCTGGTGTGCAAAGGATGTTAAAGTTGAAATTGCACAGAAATTGTACATTACATTTTCCAGTTAATTATTCCTTTAAGAGTATATCACTCAATCTCTGAATAAAGCTTCAAATTGTGACTAATTTCCACTTGTGAACTTAAGTAAGTATATTCATTTATATATTGCTCTTAAACTTTAACGTAAGCTGTGTGCAACATTTAAATTCAGAAAACATCAAATTGAACATTGCTTGGGGTTGTCCTGAGATCCATAAATGTTATAATGTAACATGCTTTAACCCAAACATTTGTTCACAGTGATTTCCCAGTGTCCCCAAGATGATTTCAAACATTTCTTCTTTTTTGTGTCTTGGACATGTGTTTTTGATTGCTAATAAAACACTGAAAACCAATGCGCAAATTGAACCCTCTCAGTTAGTAGCCTAACAGACCTGTTGTCAATTTCTGACACTTATCTGTGTTAAATAGGCACCACTGGAGTATTTAGCAGAAATTAATTTGAGAGATGGAGTAGAACAGACATTTATTGACCCAGCACTAACATACATGGATGTCAATTTAATACCTTGTTTCACACTGGCATGCTTTCTCACTGGCGCCATGGAGAATCGGATGTGGATGCACAGACCTTCATTTACATCCCATTCTCAAGATCCAAATGATTTGCACACTGACCTCCAGCAAGTTTCTCAATCCACCATGGCAGGCACCAGCAGGAGATCCTGTGGGAAATTCATATTGGCATAAAGCCGAATTGGAGAATTCCACTCTTAGTGTTTTCTAAATAGGATTTAGAAAAAGAAATTAAAAATCCTACTTGCCAAGAATATTTTCTGAACATTATTGAGCCTCTCTGAGCAGTAAGTTTCAGGCTGTTTGGTCTCTCTGGAGCTAGCTGTCTCAAGTCTATCTCTCCATTAGCCCCATTGCTCTAAGACCATTCCTCACTACAAATGCTGGTTAGTTCAGATGTGTTACTCTCCTCAGTACTGGCTTCTATGGTTATGGTATGAGGTGTGTGTAACATTAATATGAGGACGGTGGCATAAGGTGTATGTTATCACCCTAATTATTAAAAAAGAGAAGAAAATTTCAAACTTCTACCATGTTTTATTTGGAGAAGTGTTTTCTAATTCCATTCCTGAAAACCTGGGTCCAATTTTTAGGTTTTGGCCCTTATACTCGGATCTTCAACACCTACCATATCCATTACCATTAATATTTTGAAATCATTAACCAAATCTTCTTTTAATCTTCAAAATTCTAGGGAACATACAGTGGCACAGTGGTTAGCACAGCTGCCTCACAGCACCAGGGGCCCAGGTTCAATTCCCAGCTTGGGTCACTGTCTGTGTGGATCAGCACATCCTCCCAGTGTCTGTGTGGGTTTCCTCCCACAGTCTGAAAGATGTGCTGGTTAGGTGCATTGGCCATGCTAAATTCTCTCTTAATGTACTGGAACAGGTGCCAGAGAGTGGCGCTATGGGATTTTCACAGTAACTTCATTGCAGTGTTAATGTAAGCCTATTTGTGATTAATAAATAAACTTTAATAGTTTGGGTAATGTTTCCTCATAATTTAACACGTGAAGCTCTGGTATCATTCTGCCAAACCTATATACAAAAGTCAACATTTCATTAGCTTTTTGTTATTTTCTGCACCTGTTGTGACAGCTTAATGATCTACATTTTTCAACCCACAAGTTTCTTCGGCTCTCCACTGTTTCCAGATTTTCACCATTTAGAAACCTTTTCCTAACATTTTTAAGCTCGAAACGAATGATGTCATATTTGCTTACACTGAATCCATTTGTCAGTTTTTACCCATTCACTTCATCTATTTCTATTTCATTATAATTTCATGATTCCATCTGCACTGCTGACAATGCTGACTACTTCTATGTCATCAGGAAATTTGGCTATGTGGCTTTCTATACCATAATCTAATTCATTATTAAATATAGTAAATAGTTGACGTTCCGACACAGATCTTTTTTGGGACATGATCAGCCGGGATTCTCCTAAAAATTCCAGGTCCCCAATTGCATGAAAATGGGACGAACTCCTGCTGGTTTTTTAGTGATTTTCAGAAAGCATTTCCCATACTTTGAGCACTGCACAGTGCCCCAGCAGGATTCACTCTGAAAACAGAGGATTGGGGCCTATTCCCGCTCGAGATTGGCACCTGCATAGCAACTTCTCACTGCCAACCTCCCACTTGCTGGCCAATTCCATGATCCCTTATTGCTGTCCCTTTGAGCCCCCACCCCCAATCGCTGGCTCCCAGACATCCACAGGCAAGCCCCCATGGCCCTCCCTCACCCCCGGCCAGCCGGATTTTCTAGAGTCTCCACCTGGCCTGCTCTGATCTCCCCAACACCCCCCACCCACCCCTGTATAAAATGCTGCCAGGTCCCCTAGCCCTCAGCCCTAAACTCTATCACCCCCCTGTCCCCTCATAACCCTCTGCCATCTCAATAGTCCCTCATAACCCCATGCCACCTCTATAGCCACACACCTGGCATTCACAATGAGCAGACCCATGGAGCCATGTGGAGATTAAAAAAAAATTCTGATAATCAAGATAATCTATTGTAAGGCAGACTTCTATTCACTAACCACATTAAAAACATCTAATAATTTAATAGGATCTTAAAATTGTCGATCAAAATGAGAACTTGGCCTTCCTGTATTGATAAATGGTTTTGGAGGTTTTGAAACACAGCCAAGCATTAATGTAATAACAGCCCTTGGAAAATAGCAACAATGACATATATTGAATTTGCAGGAACAAGCTAATGTCTCTTTTCAAGCTACAATTGGTTTATTTCTTTAATTAACTGTTGCAGTCTGTTTTTGTTTCATTGTTAAAGGGTTAGTGAATTAATGAACTTGAGATCACAAGACTAACTAGATGGTATCAGCCTTTCATAAGTATTTGCATTCCCTCCATTAATTTGTAATTCCGTGACTGTGCATTAAGACTCTTGGAACAGTGAAAATGTGGTCCATTTGAACTTAGCATTAATTTTAAATGGCCGTGCTGTGTTTGAGTTTCCAGCCCATATGTTTCAAATCCCATTCCTTCCCCCTTCCAACAAAAATCATATCTGCCAGAAATGGGAACAAGCTCCAGCCACCATTTTAAGGACTTCCAGCATCTGCCCAACTCTGTGAAAACCCTGCCTAAAGTGGCAGCAGTGGCTCAGTTGGTAGAGCTCTTGCTTCTGATTCACAATGTTCCAGATTCAAGTCCCACACCATGATGTAAGTGCAAAAATTCAAACCTCATACACCATTGAAGTAATGAGGGAGTGCTGCACTATTGGAGGTCTTTTGTGTATGACGTTAAACTGAAAACCTGTCTGCCACTTTGGGTCAGTGTAAAGTATCCAATTATGCTTTTTTCAAAAAATAACCAGGAAGGTGAACCCAGCTTTGAAGGAGAGTCACACTGACTCAAAATGTTAACTCTATTTCTCCCTCCACAGATGCTGCCGGACATGCTGAGTTATTCTGTTTTTATTTCAGATTTCCAGTATCCACTGCATTTTGCTTTTATTTGAGTTATCCCATGGATCCTAGCCAATATTTATCCCTCAATCAATGTCACATAAGCAGATTATCTAGTTGTTACCACATTGCTATTTGTGAGGATTTGCTACACATAAATTAGCTGCGTGTTTTCTACATTTCAATGTGACTACACCTCAGAAAGTACTTCATTCACTATAAAGCTTTTTGAGACATCTGGTACTGATAAAAACCATTATATAATTTCAAGTTATCCTTTCTTTCTCACCTATCTCCTTCAAAATCCTGGGATGGAAACCATTAAGTCCTGGGGAGCTGACAGTCTTTGCTGCCATGATTCTCTTCACTGCGGTTGTCCAGCATGCTGTCCTTTTCCTCTGCTACATGTGCTCACAGAATCACAGAACCCCTACAGTGCAGAAGAGGCCTTTGGCTCATCTAGTCCACACCAATTCTCTGACAGAAGACTTTACCCAGGCCCACCTCTCCTACACCATCTCCATAGCCCCACACATTTCCCATGGCTAATCCATCTAACCTACACATGTTTGGACACTAAGAGGCAATTTAGCATGGCCGATTCACATCTTTGGACTGTGAGAGGAAACTGGAGCACGTGGAGGAAATCCACATGGACACAAGGAGAATGTACAAACTCCACATAGTCACCTGAGCACAGAATCGAACCCAGGTCCCCAGCGTCGGCAGCAGCGCTAACCTCTGTGCCACTATGTTGCCCAATATTCAACATATCCATCATTTCTTATTTTTGTTACCAACAATACCATTTGTTTCATGACATATTTCTGTAGAAAAGTATCTTGGACACATTCAATAATTTTTAAAATTTTTGTTTTAAATTTGTGACACAAAACCAACTTGTAACTCTAAAAGGTAAGAACATTACTTTACAGCATGACGAAAGAGGTATTAGGCAACACGAAATAAAAAGAAAAACTGTAAAAGATTGCAAATAATAGTACAAAACCTGGTGAATGGGAAATACACAGAGCAAAATGAACCAAGTTGTTGGTCACAATTTATGCAAACATTAAAATTCCTCATTAAAATCACTCTGCTTTTGCCACATCATTTAGTATCTACATTTATGTGATTTACCACTTCACAACTGTTATCAGGGGGCCTATGCAAAGCACCCACTTCTGTCCTAATTCCCTTTCTGTTTCTAAATTCTGCATTGCTTCTCAGAATTCTCTTCTATCTAATGTAGGACTTATTATCTGTCACATTTTGCTTCGCATATTTTCCATTCACCAGGTTTTGTGCTATTATTTGCAATCTTTTATACTTTTTCTTTTTGTTTCATATTGTCTAATACCTCTTCAGGCATGCTATAAAATGACGTTCTTGCCTTTTAGGGATACAAGTTAGTTTTATATCACATTAAGTTTGATTTAAACACCTCTCATCAATCTTTTGATATTTTATTCATTAACAGGCTTACCCAGTTTACTGTGAATAGCGTTATGATCTCAGTTGAGGCCAGTAATGAATCCACAAATCCAAGAGTTTACTAAAAGAATGAAGCCATAATGTTCACAGTTTAAAACAAAGGAATTTACTGCACAAAATCAAAGAACATGAATACTAATCACTATATTCTATCTTAACTAGTTGGCTGCATTCAAGATATTAAAAATACATTGAACACCTTCCACACCACCTCCACAGAGCTATGTTTTTCAGTGTGGAGGTAGCCTGCCATTGGCTGGAAGTGGGATCTTCCAGTCCTTTCATTAGGACATTCAAAAGGTACATCTAGTTTCTTAAGGAATATTCTTCCATCAGATGAATCTACTAATTAAAACTGAGTACAAAGGAATTTTTAAGACTGGCATTTGTTACTCCCGTGGCAATATTCAGAGCCAGCACTTTCTAGCTGTTCACACTGGCGGATCTTCTGGGCCTACTGATGATGCATCTCCACCACGTGTTTCCTGGCAGAGTGGGATAAAGTCAATGGGAAATCCCATTGATAGTGGCGTGACCAGAAGATCCCGCTGCTGGCCAATGGAATACCACCTTCCCGCCCCCCCCCCACCCACCTCTCCCCACCCCCCAGAAGAAAGGCACCACGGGGAGGCCAGAGATTCCCACACATGGAGATCAGAACAAGCATCTTTAAATGTAATAATGTTCATTTCTGATTAGATTTACTTGATGCCTCAGTTTATGTTTTTTTACAGTGCAATAATGTCCAATGGGAACTAAATTGAGATTATCCCTGGACATATAATTTAGGGTTCTTCATGGCTGCCAAAAGCTGAACAAAAATATCCCATCTGTTTGGATTGGAATCTCGCCCAATGCTCTATCAGAGTCTCCAACATAATCCTCTGAGAAAAGGAAACCAGTCGTCATATTTGGCAAAATCACGGGTTTTCTTCAGGCCGATTATTGTAATTCCTATGCTCATAATATAATCAACACTTGCATTTTTTATTTACTGTGCTGTAGAATACTGCTTAAGGCAGTCAATTTGAATATGTTTTTGAGTTGAATAGCATACATGTTAAAAAGATTTGGAGTGAAATCACCAGAAATGTCTGGGATTTCCCGGAACATTTTTATATAACTACAATATAACAGCATCATTATTTTGCTGAGGAAGCTTAGACTTAAATATGGGAGACAAGGCTGAAAAGTCTGTGGATGATCTAAACATTGACTATGTGTTTTATAGTGAGGAAGAAAGCCAGAGACGAAGAGTATCAATGGAATTATCAAATGGCTCCCAAATAACAAATGGAATTCAACCCAAACAGGTATGAGTTGATAAATTTGGTGAGGTCAAACAAGGCAAAGGAATACATGATAAATTATTGGATTTTGAGAAGTGCAGAGGAACGAGCGACATTGGATTCCATATCCACAGACCCTCGAAAGTAACAAGAAAGGTTAATAAGACTGTAAATGTAACATTTTCTTTATTAGTGAAGGCACAGAGAGAAGAGAGGTGACACCATATTAGAACAGTATAAAACATTATAGGCCCCATGTACAGCCCTGGTCACCAAATCACAGGAAGGCTGTGATTACATAAGAGAGGCTATAGAGGAGACTAGCGAGGATATTGCCAGGTTTGGAGAAATTTAGCTATGATGAAAGATTGTATAGGCTGGGATTGGTTTCTCTAGAACAGGAGAGGCTGAGGGGAGATTCAATTGGGATGTGCATAATAATGATGGGCCTCAGTAGTGTGGATAGAACATATTTCACTTAGTGGAGAGATAATTAGGAGGCGTAGCTTTAAATTACTTGGGAAAAGGGTTCAAGGTGAAAAAAAATTCATTCACAGTGCAGTGGTATTGAGACCTCATTCCTTGAAGGAGTTATTTAAGGCAGTCTTCTGTCTAGTTTGAGCTGTGGTGATCAACTCTGTGTTAAGCATCAGCTGGTGTGGCTCAGGAGCCCCACTCTGGCCTTGCAATCTCTGTTATATTTGCTGCAAAGGAAGATGGTGGACTGAGAAGATGCACAATTTGCAGGTCTCTGTTTTCTCCGGTCCCCCTTCTCAGTCAGCTGAATTTATTGCTTCTGCTTACCTTCGTCAATGCATTTCCAAAGAGTTGACTCCAAAGTTCACAGCCATCAATAGCTGTCTCCCAGTTGTCTTTGGCAATGTCCACCATCCTCATATCTTGTTTGCAGATGTCTTTGTATTGGAAATATGGATGCCTCGGAGGTCATGACCTATGGCCAGTTCACAGTACAGACGGTCTTTGGGTATATGGCTATCATCCATCCAATGAATGTGGCTGAGCCAATTCAGACATCACTGGGAGCTCAGCAATAAACAGCTGCAGTTGGAATTAGCATGTTCCAGGGCCTCTGCATTGGTGATGTTGCCCAGCCAATAGATGACATTGATATGTCTGGGACAGCAAAGGTTGAAACTGTTCAATCTTTTCTTCTGCCTAGAAAGTGTTCACCAGGTCTCAGTACTGTAGGGTAGTGCACTGAGGGCGCAAGCTTGGTTAACTAGCAATGTGGTGTTCTCAGTCAAGTTACTGTTGTTCTACACTCTCTTACTCAGCTTAGACATAACAGTTACAGCTTTTGCAATGCATGTGTAGATATCAACAACCTCCAGTGTCACATTGTCAATGTTGGCAGTATGGCAAGTATGGCTAGTCCATGATATTTATCTTCCTGTAGCTGATAGTCAAACCAAGTGCTATATAGGATTAGATAATCTGTTGGCATGCTGCTGAAGTGGTTCATGAGTATGGAACATTAGTGCACACCATTAGCGTGGAGAACTTGATGCACCTTAGTCTTGGGTTTCAAGTAAGTACGGTGGAACAGTTTTCTCTCAGTTCTGGTATGTAAGTAAACACCCTTCATAGATGACCTGAAGACATGTGGCAGCAACAAAGGGAACAATATGTCAAAGACTATTTATGTCAGGACACAACCCTGTTAACCCCACTGCAGAATTTAAATAATTCCAATGTTGTTCCATCATATCTGACCTTACCCATCATGTTGTCACGGAAAGAGGAGACCACACTGAACAGCTTCCTCTGGTAACCAGTTTTCTGAAGTAGCTTAAATAGCTCACCTCTGTTCATATCTTCGATGAAGACAATTTTTCCGGGTCTCCCTTGTTCACAGCTTTCCTCTTGCAGCTGATGGACCGAGAAGATGTGTCAATTGTAGATCTTCCAGTTCTGAAACCACACTTGAAGTTGTGATAAATGCTCATTTACCCCAATAGTCTGATCCATAGTCTGACAAGGGAAACATAAGCAAATACATTTCCCATGAAGGAAGGGTAGTCGAGGAGGAAACCCTTATCACATTTAAAATGTATTTGGATATGCGCTTCCAAGTTCTGTAATCCAAAGAGCAGCAGACCAAGAATTGGAAAGATCAATTATACTGGTTAGCTTTTCATCTGTTGGTACAGACACAATGGGACAACTGGTCTCCTTCTGTGGCATTTATGTCAATGATTCTATGAAATACACATATAACTAATTAATGGTAGCTTTATGCTGGATCATTGCACATATTTCCTGGATAAATTATTCTACTTCCAAATTCCTCTGCCAAAACTCCTTGCCACTAATTTATAAAGTTCCACACCCATTCAAAAGACCAGGGCACACGGAATTCCTGGATTAATGTGAATAATTCCGTGTCATTGAGCCTTACCTTAAAATGTGGGCACCTCACAGTCCAAAGCCACTATTTGAAAAGTATTTTCTTCCTGAGACTTAACCAAAGTACTATCACTCAAAAAGCTTTGGCTAACTCTTCCCTCCTTATAAAATGGTTAGAAGGACTAAATTGCAGGAATATGAAAATGTGACACAATGGATGAGGAAGAGGAATAGCAGAAGCAAGACACTGGCAGAATTCAGAGGTGTGACATCTAACATCAGCCTACCACCGCTAACAGCAGTGTTTACCTAAATATAGAAGTTAAATACTGTGAATGCTGGCATCTGAAACAAAAACAGAAAATGCTGGAAAATCTCTGCCGGTCTGACAGCCTCTGTGGAGAGAGAGCAGGGCCTCTTTATACCAGTTTTGATGTTCCATTTTAAGAAAATTAACTCCCAAGGAAATTTTAGTTCTTGTTCCCATCAACAAAACTGGTGCATTTGCCAATATAAATCTTTGCTCAGTTTCTGCTTAGTTGCTATTTGGTATAATCAGGGTTCCTATATGTTAAAGTTCCTTTGTTATTAGATTTGAGTATTAATTTAAATGAGTAAATACATGAAATAAAATAAAAACCAGAGGAATTTCATTGGAACACTTTCGTAAATGAATATCATACAACGGGATTTCTCTTCAATAATATTTTATATGGATTAAAGACCAGAAATTTGTTTTAGGTCATTCTGACCTGAATAAATTAATGTGATGTAAATCAAAAGAATGAGGAAAATCAAGGTGATTCTCATTTAACTAAGTTTCCAATCACATCTTTGAATTTGTGAACTCAAAGGTCAATTATTGAAATGAATATTTTAACGGGATGTTGATGGAGATGCTGTTTTCCTTTTGTGATGGATTTACTTGATGTAATCCAGGTCATTCAGATTCTTTCAGATCAAATATTCACTTTTAATTAGGCATCATTTTATTTTAGCTTTAATTCAATTCTCTTTATGTTCAGCTTTACTTCGATCATAACTGAATCCTCTTTTCGTTTGAACTGCTTAGAATCATAGAATCATACAGTACAGAAGAGGCCATTCAGCCCATTGAGTCTGCATGCAAAAGACTCCTGACATTCCATCTGATCCTAATTTACAAGCACTTGGCCCCTATTCTTGAATGTTATTTTGTCCCCAGTGCTCATCCAGGTACTTTTTAAAGGATGTGAAGCATCCAAACCATCACCAGCATCTGGGTATAAAGGTTTTTCCTCATATTCACCCTAAACCTCCTCCCCCTCACCTTGAACCTAAGTACCCTCATGACTGACCCTTCAACCAAGGGGAACAGCTGCACCTCATCCACTCTATCTATGCCCCTCATAATTTTGTACACTTCTATCAGGTCACCTCTCAGTCTTCTCTGCTCCAACATAAACAACCCAAGACTAAGCAACTTTTCTTCATAACTTAAATGTTCCATCCCAAGCAGCATCCTGGTGAATCTCCTCTGCATGCTGTCTATTGCGATCACATCTTTCCTATAATGTGTTGACCAGAATTGCACACAGTACTCTAGCTGTGCCCTCACCAAAGTTCTATACAACTCCAATATGACTCTCCTGCTTTTATAATCTATACCTCAGTTGATAAAGACAAGTGTTCCATACGTCTTTTTCACTACCTCACTAACATGCCCTTCTGCCTTCAGAGATCTAAAGACAAACCATTGTCCCTTTGTTCCTCAAAACTCTTTCGTCAAATTATGCCTTCCAAAGTCTATCACATCAGATTTTTCAGGCATATTATATTGGGGCATTCAAGAACGCACACCAATTACTTTCTTGACTTGTCATCCAGCATTTGAAACAATTTTTAAAGTTTTTGTGAATGTTCAAATGAATTATTAATGCTTTAGTTTAAACCTATTAATGCAGTGTATGCTATTTTAAAACCTGGAAAGTAAGAACTGATTTAAGCATGGTCAAACATGGGCAAGAAAATTTCCTACTGGTTTCCACCTTCCTTCAGCTGATGGATCAGTTCTCCTTCATGTTGAACACCGCTTGAAAAAGACATTGAGGGTAGCAAAGGTATAGAATGTATTTTGGATGGGGGAGGGGCTTCAATGTCCATCAATGAGGGCTGGACTTTCCGCCCATACCCCCAATGTGCTTTATGGCCATGGAGGTGGCCTACAATTGACCAGCAGCAGGATCTCTCACTCCTGTCACTGTCAATGGGTTTTTCCATTGTTCAAACCCTCTGCCGCTGGGAAACCTGCAGATGGAGGTCAACATCTATGGGACCAAAAGATCCCACTGGCAGGAATGACTCGAAACCATGAGTTCTGATGAGAAGCCACAGGTGTTATATATTTTGGGCTGTTATTTGGTCATGCTGTCACTTTAAGAGTCTAGTCAGATGTATAGTTTGTGATGTCATTGTCTGTTTCACAGGCTTTTGCCTTGATCAAGTCTTTGTAGACTCAGCAGTTAATCACTAAACCTGTGGTATTGTTTTCATCCACTTCCACGTGGTATCATTTCAAGTTCTGGTTGGTATTAAGATTCTTAAGTGTTGGATGTGCCCTCATTAAAACAAGGGTGGCACAGTAGCAGAGTTGTTCGCACTGCTGCTTCACAGTCCCAGGGCCCTGGGTTCAATTCCCTGCTTGGGTCACTGTCTGTGTGGAGTTTGCACATTCTTCTTGTGTCTGTGTGGGTTCCTTTTGGGTACTCCGGTTTCCTCCCACAGTCCAAAGATGTGCGGGTTAGGTTGATTGGCCATGCGAAAATTAGTATCCTGGTTAGAGGGATTAGTGGGTAAATATGTAGGGATATGGGGGTAGGGCCTGGGTGGGATTGTGGTTGGTGCAGACTTGATGGGCCAAATGGCCTCTTTCTGCACTGTAGGGTTTCTATGATTCTATGAAGCGATCAGTATTCAAATTTGTGCTTTGAGGATGGTGAAAAGGATTTGGCAAGTCGAGGGGGTATCAATTGTGCAGATTACCCAGCTTCTGACCAGCACTTGCACACACAGTATTTATGTAACTGGCACAATTACATACATTATGACAGAAGATGTTAATGGTGGAGTATTTTGCAATTGTAAACCATCAAATGTGCGATCACTTCATGTTCTTTTATCCAACTCCAGTATATAGCAACAGATATGAATAATTAACTCCAGTTCTCTCTCCACAGTTGCTGCCAAACCTGCTGCGTGTTTCCAGCTTTTTCTGTTTATATTTCAGATTTCCAGCATCCACAGTATTTTTGCAATGGTTATTATTGTAAGGGGCCAATCATCTTAGTCCCAGGACATCACTGCAGGAGTCCTCCAGGGTAGTGTCCTTGGCCCAACCATCTTCATTAATGACACTTCTTCCATTTTATGGTTAGAAATGAAGATGTTCACTGATTATTGTGCAATTTTCAGTGCCATTCGCGACTCTACGGATACTGAAGCAGCCCATGTCCGTCTGCAGCAAGACCTGGACAATATTCACCTTGGACTGATAAGTCATGCCACACACTAGCCATGCAATCACTATCTCCAATCTCCCCATAACATTTGATGGTTTACAATCATGAGCAAAAACATTACGCCCAGGAATGGACCAATATAATCAACATGGATTCGTACCCATGGCCGGCTAAGCCTTTTCCGGTGGTGCAGTCGAGCTGCAGCAGGCACTGTTGACAGTGCTTGATTTGCTTCTCGATGTCACAACCCACCACACAGAACTCCTGGCAAACATCTCCATCTTAACAATTCTAGGATGTGCGTTGTCACAGTAAGAAGTCTCACAACACCAAGTTAAAGTCCAACAGGTTTATTTGGTGTATGAGCTTTCGGAGCGCTGCCCCTTTATAACTCACTTGATGAAGCAGCAGCGCTCCGAAAGCTCATGCTACCAAATAAACCTACTGGACTTTAACCTGGTGTTGTGAGACTTCTTACTGTGCCCACCCCAGTCCAACACCAGCATCTCCACATCAGGATGTGTGTTGCGTAATTCACTTAGCAGCAGCTCTCTGCTTGGTGCAGGAATTACTATTTTTGCTCCCCAGAGTACAATCCCATCCTCCTCACCAGGTGAAATAATGCACTTTCACAGACTTAAGTTATAAACACCAAAAAGATTTATGAATAAGTTAACAGCAGCCTCAAGGCTATACATAGCACCTCACATGTCTCTGTTCCCTCAGACCCTCTCTCAGTATGAGGTGATTCCAAACTCTGAGTCCCAATTCGTCACACATGCCATACTATCCTTGCCCTGTTGTGTTGCCCTTAAAGGGATAATCACCAATGTTTCCCAGGTAATGAGTTAGTTTTTAAAAATGTGTTAATTGTTATTCTGTATACAGATGCAGCAGATCATTTTCACATAGTAAGATCCCACAACAAATAAATTACTCCACCTTACATGATTCAATGTCAAATGTTTGTTTGATTATGCTTCTGTGAAGTGTCTCAGGCCAGAAATATATTAATTTGTATTTGCATTTTGTATTATCAGAGGTTGGACATATTGAAGTTCCACATTTGTCCCATTTGCCACTCTTAATGTTTGGCAGGAGACCATCCAAACCCAAAGTAAAACAATGTTAAGAGCCATTTAACATTGTTTCTTGAAGTTTGTGATTTCTCCACCCACCAAGCTACCAGCCTATAAATAGAGCTCTCTACATCCATATGAAGATAGTTCAGTAGAAGCCTTTCATGATAATAGAAATGTCATTTACAATGTTGGGCAGGTCATTGCATAACACAATTTGGGCTCAGCCCTAGCAGTCGGTCTGGGTAGTGTAGTATAACTGGGGCCTGAGAGTCCAAACATTTAACCACAGATAACAGCGTCTATTCCCAAACTAGTTTCTCCTGGAAACCAGGTCAGAATCTCCAGGAAAGGATGCCAGTTTCCCTCTAGAAAACTATAAAAACGTAGAGAAATTCCAAACAAAATCTTCCCAAATTGTGAAAATAATTTTTTCCATTACATAGTTCTTTGGAAAAGAAATGAAAATATATGGCTATAATCAACTAGTTTTTTATTCAATATCTCTCCTTCAGGCACTGTACTGTTGGTCTGGACGTTTCAGTGTCTGGAAGTGAACCAGCTGAATTAATTTTGATATCATAACCTCTGAAAGAGTCCAGTTGGAATATAGTTGGATTGGGGACATGATGTTCTTTGGTTTATTTTTTCAAGAGTATCCAAATACTTCGGCTAATGGATGTAAAGCTGTTTGGAACAATGATATTGAGTCAGATTTCACTGGAATGGAACATCTTGCAGCATACCCTGTTAATTAGATTTGTTGATATATATGCAGGTTGTAAAAAGCAATAGATTCCACACATTTGTCAGATATGCAAGGTGATAAAATTGTAATGAGGGGAGTAGGGCATCAGGGACCTTGGTTAAACAGTGTATCAATTTAACCAATGAGATTAAAAGATTGAGGAATATACAGAGAAGAAGTGTAAGATAGAGTAGACAAATTCAATGTCACGTAATGTCAATGAGAGAAAAATAAAGAGACAAAGAAAGATTGGATGAGAGTTTCAATTTTATTACCTTAAATTTGGTGGCACAGTGGCACAATGGTTAGCACTGCAGTGTCACAGCTCCAGGGATCTGAGTTTGATTCCTGGCTTGGTTCAGTTTGCGGAGCATGAATATTCTCCTCGTGTCTGCGTGGGTTTCTTCTGGGTGCTCCGGATTGCTCCCATAGTCTGAAAGATGTGCTGGTTAGGTGTATTAGCCATGCTAAATTCTCCCACCGTGTACCCAAACAGGTACTGGAATCTGGCATTAAGGGGATTTTCACACTAACTTCATTGCAGTGTTAATGTAAGCGTACTTGTGACAAATAAATTAACTTTACTTTAAAAGGGAATATCTCTCTGATATATCTGATATACTTAGGCTGGAACTCTACCACCTCGCCTGCCACAGAATCAGCATGGTCAAGGGTCTGACAACAGAAATCTCTGTTGATCTCAGGAGGCAGTTTCTGGTCTTGCCCGAGTGAGGCCGTAATTTTCTGCCCTTAAAGTCTGACAACAATTTACAACCTGAAGAAATGAGAATTCACACTTTTAATTGTTCAATTTTTGGGCAAGAATGATTGATAGGTAGTCAATCACAATGATCACATTGTAAAAATGGTACTTATGCCATTTATTCCATTAATATTCCTCAATGAGTTTAATGACCAATTACTGTGCAAATGCAGCAACTTAATGGAAATCAAGCAAGGGTTAAGAGCAAGGTACCAATGCTGCAACATTGGAACAGCGCAAGTTGGATAACAAATTGTGTAAATTCACAGATCATGGGCTGCCTCTTGCTTGCCATAAGCTGAAGAGAAGTTGGACTTGGTAAATTTTACCATTTATATAGATGATCTGGAGGAGGGAACCGAGTGTAGGGTGTCGAAATTTGCTGATGACACCAAGATTGGGGGAACGGCAAATTGTGCGGAGGGTGTGGAGAGTCTGCAGAAGGATCTAGATAGGCTGGGCGAATGGGCCAGGAAATGGCAAATGGAATTTAATGTTGGCAAGTGTGAGGTGGTCCACTTTGGTAGGAAGAATGGTAGGAAGGACTATTACTTACGGGGCGAAAAACTGCAGCAGGCGGCGGTGCAGAGGGACCTCGGGTCCTTGTGCATGAGTCGCAAAAACCCAGCTTGCAGGTGCAGCAGGTGGTCAGGAAGGCGAATGGGATGCTGGCCTTCATAGCGAGGGGGATTGAATATAAAAGTAGGGAGGTCTTGCTGCAGCTGTATAGGGCATTGGTGAGGCCGCAGCTGGAGTACTGTGTGCAGTTTTGGGCGCCGCACCTGCGCAAAGATATTTTGGCCTTGGAGGGAGTGCAGAGGAGGTTTACTAGGCTGATACCGGAGTTGAGGGGTTTGAGCTATGAGGAGAGGCTGAATAAACTAGGCTTGTACTCGTTAGAGTTTAGAAGAATGAGGGGAGATCTCATTGAGACGTATAAGATGATGAATGGGATGGATAGGATAGAGGTGGAGAGACTCTTCCCGCTCAAAAAAGACAGTAGGACTAGGGGGCACAGCCTCAAGATAAAGGGGGGGGCGGTTTAGAACGGAGTTGAGGAGGAACTTCTTCACTCAAAGGGTGGTGAATCTCTGGAATTCTCTGCCCGTTGAAGTGGTGGAGGCTGCCTCGCTAAATATTTTTAAGACGCGGGTTGATGGGTTTTTGATAAGAGAGGGGATTAAGGGTTATGGGGAGAGGGCGGGAAAGTGGAACTGAGCAGCGACAGATCAGCCATGATCTTATTGAATGGCGGGGCAGGCTCGAAGGGCTGGATGGCCTAATCCTGCTCCTATTTCTTATGTTCTTATGTTCTTATGTAAATGATGGAAAAGGGGGTTATCCTTTCATCTCTGTGGCCTCCCCTTGAACACAGTTCAGACTGATGAAATGTAAATCTGCTTTTCCTGATTCTGTGAAGCTCTTAAGTGAAAGGAGATTGGAGAGCCAATATCAACTCAATTCCTCGTAGGTGGGCATGCGTTCATAGCATTGAACTGTATGTTATTAAATCCATTTGGTAAGGTTTCTAACTTTAGCTATAAAGTTCCAAAATTGTAAAAATTGTAAGACAAAAGGTCCAAGCAGGAAAGAAACACCTCTCTGAAGAGGAGGTAGAGAAATGTGAGAATGAATCGGCACAGATCTCAAACAAAAACAAGACAGACTCCAGGGATGAGATAGAGAATCTGGCGAATTGGAGCGGCAACAATAATCTCTCCCTCAATGTTAACAAAATGAAGGAGATAGTCATCAACTTCAAGAAGCATAAAGGAGAACATGTTCCTGTCTACATCAATGGGGACGAAGTAGAAAGGGACAAGAGCTTCAAGTTTTTAGGCGTGCAGATCACCAAAAACCTGTCCCAGTCCCCCCATGGCGACTCTATAGTTTCAAAAACCCACCAACACCTCTACTTTCTCAGAAGGAAATTTGGCATGTCAGCTATGACTCTCACCAACTTTTACAGAGGCACCATACAAAGCATTCTTTCTGGTTGTATCATAGCTTGGTATGGCTCCTGCTGTGTCCAAGACTGCAAGAAACTACAAAAGTCATGAATGTAGCCCAATCCATCATGCAAATCAGCCTCCCATCCATTGACTCTGTCTACACTTCTTGCAACCTCGGCAAAGCAGCCAGCATAATTAAGGACACCATGTACCCCGGACATTCTCTCTTCCATCTTTTTCCGCCAGGACAAAAAATACATAAGTCTGAGGTCATGTACCAACCAACTCAAGAACTCTTCCTCCCTGCTGCCATCAGACTTTTGAATGGACCTACCTTGGCATTAAATTGATCTTTCTCTGCACCCTCACTATGACTGTAACACTACGTTCTGCACTTCCTCGTTTCCTTCTCTATGAACGGTATGTTTTGTCTGTATAGCATGCAAGAAACAATATTTTTCAATGTACGCTAACATATGTGCCAATAATAAATCAAATCAAATCAAGTCACAGTTTATTTGTGGAAGAATGCTGTGAAATATGTTAGAACTTAACAGGGAATAGGAAGGGATCATGGTAAATAATAAGTTTACAATCCTCTAAAATCTGATAGGAAAAATTAGCACAAAAGGATAACGCAGCTGGGGAGATTTAATAGAAATATGAGTTCAGGATCTGTTCTCAATAAATGCAAAAGAGTTAATAAGACATTGTTGCAAAGAATTATCAGAGTATGTCACCACATTTGCTTTGATGCCACTTTAATTGAAAAATTTTAAGAGGGAGTTATTTAAATGCATGAAAAACTGATATTAAATTTTGCAGGGTCAATTATGGGGAAGCATAATTAAAATAGATGGGTTAAAAATTTGTTTGGGGCAGTTTCTGAATGCAGAATATGCATAGGCAAAAAATCCTGTGCCCAAAAGGTTGAAGCCTAACGATCCCCAGAAACTGGTTCCCTGGCCTCACTGTGTATTTGCATTGATTGAAGCCACACAAGAAACAGCGAGGGCCATTATAATGTCAGCCAAGCCATCAACACTGAGCAGGCGTGGAACCTTGTACCCAGAAACTAATAGAAATTGTGCCCATTTTAAGCCCCAGTAATAGACTGAGTGCATATCAATTTCCTCCCACATAAATCCAGTTTGCAGTCAGGAGTGGTACAGAAGTGAGAGGCTGGAATGATTTCCTGGAAAGCCCAATATTCTCATTGTGGGAAAAAGAATATTCAAAACCCATAATGGACATTTTGTCAGCATCGTTGTTAACATGATAAATCAACAACAGCAACAAAACACTTGCTTGAATCCAACATCTTTCTACTAAGGCTTGTTCTTATTTAATGTCCTCTGAATTGACCTTTTACGAATTTGACTAAAGATAGTCTAAAAATAATGGTGCAAAATTGAAGGAACTAGATTGAACATCCAATTTAAGTGTTTAGCTCTGCAAAATCAAACATGGCAGGGAAGTTCAGTGAATTGCATAAACTGCGTGTATGTCTGTAGAAGTTACTTAAGCAGGCATGGCATTATACAAACTAGAGCTGACATTATGTGCATTACAAATGACCAAAGGCTCTTTAGGTTTGTAAGAGTCTAACCAAACTAAACTGTTTTTTCAATCCTCAACTGCATTCCAGCAGGTTGTTGATTAAGATTGAGCACTCGAGAGACAGAAAGGAATTGTTAGCTATATAGTCTTTCTCCATGTCAACCTTGCTCAGTGGTAGCATTCTTGCCCTTGAGTCAAAAAGTGTTAGGTTCAAGACCCACTTGAGACACTTGGTTAGATAATTCCAGCTGCCACTCCAGTATACTGACAAGGATGTGCAGTTCCCCTGAGCAGGGTGATTTCACTGTCCTGAGCTGTGCCTGAGTTTAATGCAGCGAGCCCTTAAAATGATCCATTGCACCCCAGTGCAGGCCTGCTCTATGCCAGTGTCTTATGCTGGGAAATAGGTTGCAAAGAAAACCATAATTGCAGGACTGGTTGCAGGGTATATTGTGCTATGGAACATTTCTGGGTCATCAGCATAGGAAATAGAGGTGGCATGCCAAGATGCCTATGGCCTTTCTTGTTTTCGAAAGAAATGATGATAGTTTTTGGACACCAGGTGGCTCAGGATATTGCTGCAGGATAGTGTCCTGGGCCCAAGCACCTTCAGTTTCTTCATCAATTAGCCCCCCATCATAAGGTCAGAAATGGGCGGAATGGTGGCACAGTGGTTAGCACTGCTGCCTCACAGTGCCAGGGGCCTGGTTCGATTCTGGCATAAGACTGACTGCCTATGTAGAGTTTACATGATCTTCCTTGTGGGTTTCCACCCACAGTCCAAAGATGGGCCGGTTAGGTAAATTGGCCACGCATGTACTGCATCAAATCACTAAGCCCCCTTTGGCATTCCCTTCCAACCTGCATTCAGCAATAAATACATGGGAACACCAGCACCTGCAAGTTTTCATAGAATAGAACCCCTACAGTACAGAAAGAGGCTGTTCAGCCCATTGAGTCTGCACCGACCACAATCCCAACCAGGCTCTATCCCCATATCCTTACATATTTATCCATTAATCCCTCTAACCTATGCATCTCAGGGCAATTTTAGCATGGCCAATCTACCTGACCGCACATCTTTGGACTGTGGGAAGAAACTGGAGCACCCAAAGAAAACTCACGCAGACACAAGGAGAACATACAAACTCCACACAGACATTGACCCAAGCCAGGAATCGAACCCAGGTCCCTGGAGATGTGAAGCAGCAGTGCTAACCACTGTGCCACTGTACCACCTTCTCAAGCTACACAGCATCCTGACTTGGAAATGTATTGCCATTCCTTACCTGTCATTGGGTTAAAATCCTGGAACTCCCTCTCAAACAGCATCATTCTCACAGCAGCTTCATTGCAGTGTTAATGGAAGTCTACCTGTGGCATTAATAAATAAGCTTTAAAACTGTAGATATAGTTACACCACATGGACTGTCTTGGTTCTGGCCTTTCACCATCTTCTCAAGGGCAATTAAGGATGAACGATAAATCCCAGCAATGCTCAAATCTCAAAACTGAATTTAAACAAGTTGCAAACAACACATTATCATTCTGTGAAAAATGGTACAGACAAAGGCTTTTGTTTTTGCAGAGGTTGAGCAATCGTCCACACAGGATAAGTCAGAATAATCCCCACTCTCAATGCAAAAGCAAAATACTATGGATATTGGAAAGTGAAATTAAAAACAGGAAACACTGGAAACGCTGGTGGAAAACTATTGACTTTCAGTGCAGGCAGTCATGATCTTGAACAACACTTGGCCTAGAAGGCCTGGCTGTGGATTGCATCATTTTGGCAGCAACAGCAGCAGTTGGGACTTTGGTGCTGTGTCTCACAGGGACACACAATGCTATTAGGAAGGGAGTTCTGGGTCTTTAACCCAATCACAGTGAAGGATCAGTGTTTTTTGTTTCAAGTCAGGATGGTGTGTGACTTGGAGGGAAACTTGCAGGCATAATGTTCCCATATATCTGTTGCACTTGTCATTCCAAGCAAAATTTATAGGTTTGGAAATTCTGTCAAAGGAACCTTGGTGAGTTCATGACCTAGAGCTGAGATGATTGGCCTCCAACAACCATAATTATTTTCCTTTGTGCCAGGTATGATTCTAACCAACAGAGAATGTTCCCCTGTTTCCTATTGACTCCAGTTTTCAAAGGTTCCATACCATACTGAGTTAAATGCTGCCTTGACATAAAGGGTTGTCACTCTCACCTCACTTCTTGACTTCAGCACTTCTGTCCATGTTTGAACCAAGGCTGTAATGAGGTGGTGCTGGATGGCCCTGGCAGAACCCAAATTGAGCATTGGTGATAAGGTTATTGCTGAGTAACTGCCACTTGATAGCGCTTTCAACAACATCTTCCATCATTTCGCTAATAAGAAGTTCAATGGCCTCACAAGAGTGGTCAAGGTCAGTGAATGTATCTTTAAATATCATATGCTATAAACTCCAACAGATTCCACTACAAAAGCCTTAGTTTACAAGCCTCAGGAATTGCTCAATTCAACACAACCTCATCTTATCTCTCAAAATTTCTATCAATCAGGATCATACCTAACATCCATATGTTTCAACTCATCTTCATTACTTAACATTGCTACAAGCCTCATTCACATTTCTCAGCTGGCAGTCTTTGCTCACAATTCAAAACTGATAACCACCTCTGCCAAATAGATTGTTCAACACTTGCTGACATGCTGCTTAGGACCAGATTCAGAAGGGCGGCACAATGATGCAGTAGTTAACACTGCTGCCTCATAGTGCCAGGGACTCAGGTTTGATTCCTGCCTTGTGTTACTGTCTGTGTGGAGTTTGCACATTCTCCCTGTGTCTGTGTGGTTTTCCTTTAGATGCTCTGGTGTCCTCCCCCAGTCCAAAGGTGTGCGGGTTAGATTGAATGGCCGTGCTCAATTGCCCTTAATATCACGGGGATTAGTAGGGTTAATAAATGGGATTACAGGAATAGGACCCAGGTGGGATTGTTGTTGGTGCAGACCCAATAGGCCAAATGGCCTCCTTCTGCACTGTAGGCATTCTAGGATTCTAATGATCAACAGTAGATTGATAGGGTGGTTGGATTTAACCTGTGTTTTACAGACAGCACACATCTGGGTGAATTTCCACATTGTCAGGTTAATGCCACTGTTGTAGATGGAAAAGCTTGGCTTGGAGCACGGCAAGTTCTGGAGCACAAGTCTTCAGGACTATTGCTGGAATATTGTCAGGCTTACAGACTTTATAGAAATCAGTACCTACAGCCATTTCTTCATATCATGTGGAGTAAATCAAATTGGCTGAAGACTCATATCTGTGATGCTGGTGCCCTCCGGAGGAGGCCGAGATGGATCATCCACTCGACATTTCTGGCTGAAGATTGTTGTGAAATCTTGGTGGCCTTATGTTTCGCACTGATGTGTCAGACTTCTTCGTCACTGAGGAGGGGATACTTGTGGAGCCTCGCCTTCAGTTTGTTGATTAATTGTGCACCACCATTCACAACTGGATACGGCAGGACTGCAGAGCTTAGATCTGACTGTTGATTATGCAATTAACATAAGAACATAAGAAATAGGAGCAGGAGTAGGCCATCTAGCCCCTCGAGCCTGCCCCGCCAGTCAATAAGATCATGGCTGATCTGAAGTGGATCAGTTCCACTTTCCCGCTTTCTCCCCATAACCCTTAATCCCCTTGCCTACCAAAAACCTATCTACCCGTGTCTTAAATATGTTTAACGAGGTAGCCTCCACCACTTCAACAGGCAGAGAATTCCAGAGATTCACCACCCTTTGAATGAAGAAGTTCCTCCTCAACTCCATTCTAAACTGCGCCCCCCCCCGCTTATCTTGAGGCTGTGCCCTCTAGTCCTGCTGTCCTTTCTGAGCGGGAAGAACCTCTCAACCTCTACTCTATCCATCCTCTTCATCATCTTATACGTCTCAATAAGATCCCCCCTCATCCTTCTAAACTCCAATGAGTACAAGCCCAGACTATTCAGCCTCTCTTCATAGTTCAACCCCCTCAACTTCGGTATCAGCCTAGTGAACCTCCTCTGCACTCCCTCCAAGGCCAAAATATCCTTGCACAAGTGCGGCGACCAAAACTGCACACAGTACTCCAGCTGCGGCCTCACCAGTGCCCTGTACAGTTGCAGCAAGACCTCCCTACTTTTATATTCAATCCCCCTTGCTGTGAAGGCCAGCAACCCATTTGCCTTCCTGATCACCTGCTGCACCTGCAGACTGGGTTTTTGCGACTCATGCACAAGGACCCCCAGGTCCCTCTGCACTGTAGCATGCTGCAGCTTTTCACCCTTTAAATAGTAGCCCCTCCTACTATTATTCCTGCCAAAGTGGATAACCTCACACTTGCCAACATTGTATTCCATCTGCCAGGTCCTCGCTCGCTCGCTCAGCCTATCTAGATCCCTCTGCAGACTTTCTACACCCTCCACACAATTTGCTTTTCCACTTATCTTTGTGTCATCAGCAAATTTCGACACCCTACACTCAGCCCCCTCCTCCATATCATCTATATAAATGATAAATAGCTGAGGCCCCAGCACTGATCCCTGGGGCACTCCACTAGTCACCAACCGCCAATCAGAATAGCACCCATTGACACCTACTCTCTGCCTCCTATTAGACAGCCAATCCTCTATCCACATTAACATCTTACCCCCAACTCCATGCCCCCTAACCTTCTGTACAAACCTTTTGTGTGGCACCTTATCAAACGCCTTCTGAAAATCGAGGAACACCACATCCACCGGTTCCCCTCCGTCCACCTCACTAGTCACATCCTCATAGAGTTCCAATAAATACGTCAGACACGACTTCCCCTTAACGAAACCGTGCTGCGTCTGCTCTATCAAACAATCCTTCTCAAGGTGCCTCACTATTTCTTCTTTGATGACGGATTCAAGCATTTTTCCAACAACAGACGTTAAACTAACCGGCCTATAATTCTCTGCCTTTTGCCTGCTACCCTTTTTAAACAGTGGCGTAACATTAGTCGTTTTCCAATCTTTCAGCACTTCCCTGGAATCCTGCGAGGTTTGGAAAATAATCATTAAGGCATCTATTATCACCTCTGCCATTTCCTTCAGAACCCTGGGATGCATTCCATCCGGTCCTGGGGACTTGTCCACCATCAGTCCCACTAGTCTATCGAGCACTACCTCTCTAGTGACAGTGATCGCATTCAGGCCCTCAACTCCTACCATCCTTCTATCTTTAATACCCGGCAATCTATTCACGTCCTCCTCCGTGAAGACTGAGGCAAAAAACTTATTTAAGGCCTCAGCCATTTCCTCCTCTCCCACCACTAAATCCCCCCTCTCATCCTCTAAGGGTCCAACATTCACCCTAGCCAGCCTCCTCCTCTTTATATATTTATAAAAACTCTTAATATCCTTTTTTATATTTAGTGCTAGTTTAGCTTCATAGTCTATCCTTCCTTTCTTTATCAACTTCTTCGTCATTCTTTGTTGATTTTTAAACCTCTCCCAATCCTCTATTCGCCCATTACTTTTAGCCACTCTAAACGCATCAGCTTTTAATTTAATACTCTCCTTTATTTCCTTCGTTAACCACGGCTGATTATCCCTTCTCCTACGATCCTTCTTTACCATCGGAATAAATTTCTGCTGAGCACCAAGAAAGACCTCCTTAAAGATCCTCCACTGTTCCTCAGCAGTCAGAAATTGCTTATCTTTTTGTATTGCATGCTGCTTCCATTGTTTATTGCGTGCAAGTAGTCCTGTGTTGTACCTTCACCAAGTTGACACCTCATTTTGAGTTATGCCTGGGGTTGCTCCTGGCACCTGAACTCTCCATTGAACCAAGATTAATCCCAGCTTGATGGTACTGGTAGAGTAAGGGACATGCCAGGTTATGAAATTACAGATAGCGGCTAAAAACGAACACTTAT
Source organism: Carcharhinus amblyrhynchos (assembly GCF_965287045.1). NCBI lineage: Eukaryota > Metazoa > Chordata > Chondrichthyes > Carcharhiniformes > Carcharhinidae > Carcharhinus > Carcharhinus amblyrhynchos. The sequence continues at coordinate 77,855,447 of NC_137331.1, read as the reverse complement.
TGCTAATGGCCCACAGTGCCTCATGGGTGGCCAGTTCTGTGTTGCTGGATCTGTTCACAATCTGCCACATTTAGCATGGTGGCAGTGCGACACAACACTATGGAGCCAAGTGGAAAAGGAGAAACCCGCTCTGGGGAGATCATTCAGGCTATATGGGCTGCCTTTCCTACCACTCAGTGCCCTGTACTATTGCAGGAAGCTTGCCTCCATTTACTTGCTGCCCTCACGATCCACTGATGGCACTGTAAAATAGCACTTAATTCATTCAGCCTTTAACTGCAGTCCTCAATCTTGGATTCCCAATCTTCTGAATCTGGTCCTTCCACTGGGAAATGTTGCATCTCCTGGATCCAGTCAAATCCTAACCAGCGTGTCAGCGAGTGTTGAACAATCTATCTGGCAGATTGGTTGAAATGCGAGCAGAACGTGCCAATTGAGATGTGAGTGAGGCTTGCAGCAATGCTAAATAATGCAGATGAGGTGAAGCATTTGGGTGTTAAGTCTGATCCTGATCGATAGACGTTGTTGGGAGATGAGATGTGTTGTGTTGAATTGGGCAATGTCTGAGGTTTACAAGCTGAGGCTTTTGCAATGGAAGCTGCTGGAGTTGGTGGCATATATTTAAAGATATGTTCATTGACTGACCACTCGTGTGAGGCCATCAATTCTTTAAAGACACTGTATCCATGTCTTAGAGCTTAACTCCTGACCTTGACCTCCATGGCTATCTGCTCCAACTCATTTTGAGCGTGTGATTAACATGAGCCTTCAATGCTTCCGGAAACCCTGACAGAAGGCCACACATTTGCTCCTGGTGCTTCAAGTACTGAACCCCTAATTGTGACTCCTGAGACCCTGCATCACTTCCCAGCAGAGCACCAATGTGATTATCTTCCCCCCCCACAAGAGGACTGTCCACTGAACCTGCTGCCTCAGACACCTCCTCCCTCACACTGGCAGTATGCACCTGGTGTTAAGGTTTCGACATGTGTGCATGAACCCAGCTACGTGTTAATATTTGGGCTGGTGAATAATACATTTGTCTGATGTTTCAGTTCATCTTCAAACATCTTCTCTTCTTCTTGATGTCTGAGGAATTCCTCAGATGACGGGGGTGCCTGGAAAGTGCTGGGACCTCCTCATGATACAAAAGGAGCTCATGAGGGCTGGCCTTGGAGACATTAAAAGCTCTGGAGTCCTGAGGCCTTCCACACCACCCAATACTCAGCAGGCTCCCAGACAAGGTGTTATGCAAAGCTAAGTTTCTCTCCGTTCATCCCAACTCTGCCCTACACCACACAACACCATTCCCTGAGTGCATAATCCTCCTACATTGCCATGTGTATCTGAAATGTGGGACTTAGCATCACCAGCTTGCTCAGGGCCTCAATTTTAGGCTCTTCTACCGGTGGGTTTTAAGGCACTGCAGGGTGTGTGAAACTGAAGGGATGGGCTTCCTTTTGGGTTCTGACCTGCATGACCACACAGTAATTTGGGCAGGCAAGGCCTTAGAAGGGAAGCCTGCCCTTTCCACAGTTGAGGTGACTAAGCGGCCAATTAATGAGGCCATTTCCCTCCCAGCCTCAAGTTTTACGCTGGCGAGAAGGATTGCATGATAAAGAGCAGAGTTTGATCCTGGGCGGCAAGGTAAGGGATGGCATCTCCATTCGAAGTCCTCTTCTGAGTCAGGCTTAAGGTCTGATGGTTTCTGCAACCCCACTCCTGATCTCAATCCCGTTCGACTCCTTTGTGCCCCCTAGGCCTTCCCTATCCTCCCTACCTGGGACCCCTTGAACTTACCTGGGCATCCGATGCCCAAACTAAGTCTCCAACATCCTCCTGCATTTCTTCTGCCCATTGCAGCACTATCACTATACAGACTGGAGAGCTGCAAGCCATATAGGTTTCTCGACAGCTTTCTAAGGCAGGACTTGCTCCCGAGTGAGGGGCAGATGTCCGCCTTGCAGACAGTTAACGCTCCTTCAAATGTGAAATGGCTGCGGGACACTCAGAGTTGAATTTTTTGGATGGAAAGAAATGAGGTCTCGCCATCCTAATGTGGCGAGGCTCTGGCAATCTGCACTGATTCTTCCTGGAAGCATTGGAGTATCAACCCCAGTCTGGGACATCTCCTGGTATGCACCCATTCCTCCTGTGAGGACAAGTGGGAGTTAGTCAGTGTAGTCTTACATTAAGAAGGGCAACTTCTGCATCTGGTTTGAGACTGCGTGCAGGTGTCACTAACTGACACCAGAAACACTAAGCACAGTGTGCATGTCCTGATCTCCACTGACGGAAAAGCTTCCACAATCTGCTGAGGTCTTGAAAGTTGAGTGAGTGAGACCTCCAGCAAGTCCAAGATCCCTTAGGCCCACAGACTGGGGTACAGGCTGCATGTTACTCTTCTACTTTGCAGGATTTGATTTGATTTGATTTAATATTGTCCCATGTATTAGCATACAGTGAAAAATATTATTACTTATGCACCATACAGACAAAGCATACTTTTCATAGAGAAGGAAATGAGAGGTGCAGAATGTAGTGTTACAGTTATAGTTAGGGTGTAGGGAAAGATAACTTAGTGCAAGGTAAGTCCATCCAAAAGTCTGACAGCAGCAGGGAAGAAGCTTTTCTTGTGTCGTTTGATATGTGACATTAGACTTTTGTGTGTTTTCCCTGATGGAAGAAGGGGGAAGACAGAATGTCTGGGGTGGCATGGCATCCTTAGTTATGCTGGCTGCATTGCCAAGGCAGCGGGAAGTATAGACAGAGTCAATGGATGGGAGGCTGATTTGCGTGATGGATTGGGCTACATTCATGACCTTTTGTAGTTCCTTACAGCCTTGGGCAGAGCAAGAGCCATACCAAGCTGTCATACAACCAGAAAAAAATTGGGCCTGTTTTTGCTAAAACTATGATGGGTACCCATTTCTCACCCATGGAAGAATTACATACTAACACTTTGATCTCCTTGTTGAAATGAATGTTGTTTGTTGATGGCCTACTAACTCTAAAGTTTCCAGAGGTAATAACAAATCAAACATAGTTCCCAACTTTCTCTTTAAGTGTAGTAATGCAGCTGAACTTTGGGTAGTTGCACGAATAGTGTTTCAAAAAGATGCCAAAATAAGATTCACACGACATGATAATGAACCTTGCTTGTTTGAAGCTTTGAAAGAATGTTTTAAGGATTGCACAAATCTTTCAGCTAATCCATTGGTTGACAGATGAGAAGGTGCAGATTTTATATGCTGAATACCATGTATTTTGAGATAATCCTTAAACTCTTGAGAAATAAACTGTGAACCATTCCAGTTGTAGTAGATTGTATGATAACAACTTCGACCCACTTTGAATCTGCATAAATCATGACTAAGACCACGTAACCCTCAAATGGACCAGCAAAATCTACATACAATCATTGCTGTGGAATTTTAGACCACTTGCAAGACTGTGAAGGAGACCACAGTAGTGTATTCCTTATTGTGCGCAGGATTGTTCAATCTGAACATCCAGACCCGACAACCAAAAATAATTACATGTTAGTTCCTTCATCCGGATTGTACCAGAATGCTCTCCATGTTGTTATTCAAGAACTCTTCCATGCAGATCAGGAAGAATGATTACTTGGATTTCCCACATTAGATGGTCAACTCAAGCTTTCTTGACACATATGGTTTCAAATCAGGATATGCTGATGTGTTTCAGCTATCATTCCTAGCAATACGATATCCATCACATTCCCCATAATGGGATTACTTATGAAATGTCTCTGAATTTGAGAAGCTGTCATAGGCGAATGATCTATTAAAGAATATTAACAAAACTAGTTAGTGGTATTTGCTTAACAGTTAAGAGTAAGTGTGATAATACACCAGCGTTAACCTGGCAATCTGATTGACGATACTTCATATCATAGGAGTCGCAAGCCAGCAGTGTTGGTAGCTTCAGATTAAAATGAACCAATACTTTAGACTTCTGCAAAGCATCTTTGGCATCCTTTCATGCTGCCTCACATTCTGTTGTCCAGTCCTGAAAGGGACTAAAAAGATTAAAAATCATACAAGTTTAAAAATCACATAAGTTGCTCGCCGCTAAATTGTTAAGGACAGAGAATCACTAAGAAGCCATTTGCACTAGCTCAAAATTCTACAGATAACAGTCAAGGAGCATGAAACTTTTAATTACAAGGTAGGGTCTAGTCACTCAGTATCACTATACAGCTACAGCTTGCATATGTCTGTTAAAAACAAGGAACAATGGACAAGGGATTTTGGTGCACCACTGGTCAGACATATATCTATCATGCTCATGTCTAGAGGTTAGTAGATAAGTAGAGAAAATGTGAGTTTAATGATATTATAATTAAGGACAAATTATAATTGGATAACCATTCTTATATGTTAGACATTACATACCCCTAACTATTAATTGTGATTGGATGTAGATAATTTCTGAACAAATGTATATTTTTGATTGATATATGTTATTTGCTTGTAGTTGATGTCAAAGGTTATAAATGACATTCTATTCCTTAATTCGGGAAGTCTAAGAGCCCCTAATGGCTGGAAGATTCAAATAAAGATCTTAAACTTGAATTCTGAGTGTCACCTGGTCAGCTATGAGAAACACTATAGTTGAATAACTGCAATATGCCCATGGTAAGTCCCATGACTCTTTTATGCATAATAAATTATGCAATAACTTCAATAATGTAGCTACGTTAGGAACAAATTTACCATAACAATTTACTAATCCTAGAAAGGACATTAATTATGTTACATTCATCGGATGCTGTACTTCTAAAATATTGTTCATCTTTTTAGATGCTTATGTAAGACTTTATTATCAATAACATGACTCAATTACTGGACTGATGTCTGGAAAAAGTCACTTTCTTTTTTATACACAGACCATGTGCTTGAAGATGTTCCAATGTTGCTTCTAAGTTATTCAAGTGCTCCTGTTCACTGGACCCTTTAATTAGAATATCATCCAGGTAACATTGTACACCAGAGAGCCCACTTAAAATCTGATCCATCAATCTGTGGAAAAGGGCTGGTGCAAATTTCATTCCAAAAGGCAGTCTTTTATAATGGAAAAGATTTTTATTTGTGAAGATGTGAAGCAATGATTGAGATTTATTGGCTTCACTTATCTGTAAATATGCTTGTAAAAGATTAGTCTTTCTGAATTTCTGCCCACCTGATAACCCAGCAAGCAAATCTTCAATTAAAGGAAGCAAATATTGATCAGCACTGGATTTATAGTTGTTTAAAATTTTACCACAAATACAATTCAACCATTAGGTTTCATGACAGGTACAATAGGTGTAGCCCATCATTAGTCCATTTGTCACTCATTGCAACTGGCTCTAACACACTAGTATTAACAAGTTGTACTAATTTATCTTCTACCTAGGGATGAATTGTACATGGCACCATTCTTACATTGAGATGTTTTGGTTGGCTTTAAGTTTTATCTTGAGTTTCACTTGAACTCCTTTCATTTTGCCAGGTGTCTCTTTGAATACACTCTTGTATTTATCCAGAAAGTGCTGTAGGTTTGTTTTGACATCATTGAATCGCTACAGAGCAGAAAGACATTATTCTGTCCATCAAGTTTGCACTGATCCTCTCTCCAGAGTCCCTCTCCCAGACCCAATCCCTACCCTATCCCCGTAACCCCACACAGCTGGGGAACCCACAAGCAGATTGTGAAATTGGAAATCAATAAAAATGGAATTAAAAGTCTAATGATTACAATAATCAATTGTTGTCAAAACTCATCTTGTTCACAATTTCCTTTCAAGAAGGAGCTTCATCTGGCCTACGTGTGACTTCAGACCCACCAAAATGTGCTTGAACCTGAAACAATATAAATGGTAGAGTTCTGTGAGCGCCTCTTTTATACACAGATAACGTATGCATTGTTCATGGCTTAGACAGAGTTAAAAGAAATGTTCCTGGTCGACATTATTTTCCCATCTGCTGTCTCTCACCCTACCATTCTGTTTATTTTCTCCCATTCCATCTTCCTCATGCTGGGGCCCAAGGTGGCCTGCAACTATGGCACCCATGAGGGGGAACAAATGGACTCACCAGAAACCTTCAAGTTGTAACCTAGGCCTTTTTCCTATTAAGCAGCACTCCCTCTGCACATCACCAAACTTAACTAACCAGTTCTACATACTTAAAAGTTAGAAATTAATCAGCAACTAACACGAGTGTGATTGAGGATCCCAAGAGATAAAACTGATGGTAGGAAGGATGGGGATCCGCTTGCTGCTAAACGCATGTTCAACTTTGCATGTTTAAGAATCATCGAATAGCTACAACACAGAAGTCTGTATCTGCTCTTTGCAAGAGAAAATTAGCTCATCCCACTTCCCTGCCCTTGTCCCATAACACTGCAAATGCTTTCTCTTCAGCTGTGTAGCATTCAGTTTTTCAGTCATTGTGAGTGACTGTTGATTTTTCCATGCCCTGTGTGCTATTAGTTAAGCCTGGTTGTGGTTGTAGAGAGAAATAAAAACTAAACTGAAAGCAAGAAGCTGGAAGCATAAGAGAGCAGACATTTTAAAAAGCTCTTGTAAATAAAGCTCCTACGCATGTGGAACCTGGTGTTTTATCTCTGCATATCTCTGAGGCATAAAACACAATCTGCTTATCCAAGTTCCATTCAAAAGCTATGATTGAATCTGCCTCCACTACACACTCAAGCAATGCATTCCAGATCCTAACCTATCATATGTAAAAAATATTTCCCTCATGTTGTCAGTGGTATTTTGCCAATACCTTTTATTGGTGTTCTCTAGTGCTTGGCTCTTCAGCCAAGGCAATGCTTTCTCTCCATCTACCCTGTTGTAATTGTTGTTATTTTGAATCTACGTGTGCAAACCACATTACTCACCATGTGAAAGATGCAGTGCTCTGAAAGTTTGTGACACCAAATAAACTGTTGGACTTTAACCTGGTCTTGTGAGACTTCTTACTGTACCTACTCTATCTGGACACCTCATGATTTTAAACTGAATCAAATCTCCTCTCAACCTTCTCTTCTCTTAGGGGAACAAACCCAGCATCTCTAATCTATCCATATAACTGAATAGTCTCACCCCTAAAACCATTCCCATAAATCTTTTCTGCATCCTTCTGAAGCTTCCACGTTGTTCCTAAAATGTGAAGCCCAGAATTGGACAAAATACTCCACTTGAGGCTGAACCAGTGTGTTATTAATGTTCATGATGTGGAGATGCCAGCATTGGACTGGGGTAAACACAGTAAGAAGTCTGACAACACCAGGTTTAAGTTAAACCTGGTGTTGTCAGACTTCTTACTTTATAAAGGTTCAACAAAGCTTCTTTGCTTTTGAACTCCAGATTTATAAAACCAGGATCCTATGTACCTTTTTAATCACTTTCTCAACCTGTCACCTTCAATGATCTGTGCATATATTCCAGGCAAAAGGTTTCTCTGTTCCTGCACCCTTTAGATTATATTGCTTCTCCTCATTCTTCTGACCAAAATATATCAAGTCACACTTCTCTGCATTAAATGTCATCTGCCGTGTGACCAACTATTCCGCCAGTCTGTTGATGTCCTTGTGAAGTCTATCACTATCCTCCTCACAGTTCACAGAACTTCCAAGTTTTGTGTCACCTGCAAAACTTATAAGTCTGTCCTGTATACTCAAATCTAGCTCGATGTAAGTCAAGAAAAGCAATAACAAGAGGAATTATTAGCTAGAACATCAAGATCAGAATTGTGGCACTGGTATTTAAGGACACGCACTATAGCTAGTTACCAGAAATTGTGGACAATTGGACAGGAATCCAGTTTTAGGCATCCTTGTTCAATTTTTTTATTCTTGCCCTAGCTTGCCATATTATTGCCTGGAAAGGAGAGATCCCAAATAAATGATGACTTTAACCTAACCCATCTAGTAGAAACTTCTGACTTTAAATTGATTTTATTGGCGAGTACAATCAGGGGCAAAACAAGCAATTTATCAGATCCCACAGGATCAGTTTAGAATAAATCGACACTTCAGCTTTCATACCGATGTTGATTTTCCACCAAAAAATGATTTTTTAGAAGTTAAATAAACTGTTGCCAGACAAGGGCAATAATATAAAAGGAAGACGAACACTTGCTGTGGAAGTCTTGAGGGATTACTTATACAACTTTAATTATAAATAAAATCAGAGCTACAAAGTAATCCGCTTCTTGGCAGGCGGGCTGAATGGTTTCGACTGATGCCTTTCATCCTTGAGATCCCTAGCTCAATCAAAAAGAAAAGGCGGCATCTAGAGAAATGTGATGACTGTTATCTTGTCACTTTGTATTAATCTTCTAAAAGCTAAATTGTGAATCAACTATAGAATAAGACAATTTTCAGATAACTGCAAATAATGCTCACTTGCCGAACATGAGCCATGGGAATATACCTTTCATTACCTTGCCACATCATAATTCCATCAGAAAACATTTTTCATTCTGAGTGAAATAATATTACATATGACTCAACAAAATAAAACAGAAGAGACAGCATCATTGTCAATCTGGAATTGAACAAGAAAAGTTGTGAATGTTTTTTTTAAGCTGGAAGTAGTTTTGTTGTTTATTACATATGCAACTTAAGCTTGACTTTGTTGTAAAGTCTAAAAGTGCCAGGCTCTTGAATAACCAGTGCTGAAATAATACTGATACTTGGGACAACAGTGGCCAAATTAGAAAATGGGCAAGAATGTTTTGGGGCGTTGAGGTCAACGGACCTTTCCATGGTCCACCCTTCCTCCCCCCAACAGCAGCCCCCCCCACACCCACCCCCCCCCCACTCGCCAGCTGCTATGATTCCCGTGGCGAGCAGGATGGGAAAATTCCCACAAATGACTGAATGTTGAGTTTTTACACAAGTGTCCATCAACAATTATCTGTGCTCCTTAAAAATGAGAATGAACATAGAACATAGAACAGTACAGCACGGGAATAGGCCCTTTGGTCCACTATGTTGTGTTGAACATGACACAAAATTAAACTAATCCCTTCTGCCTGCTCTTTGTCCACATTCCTCTATTCTTTGTATTTTCATGTGTTTATCTAAAAGCTCCTTAAAGGCAGCATGTTCCAGACACCTGCCATTCAGGGAGCGATTTTATAGGTGTGGCCTATGGGGACATGGTCTAAAGGGATGGGGTCTACATGGATTGGGCCTGACAGGACGTGGCTGGAATGTGGAGGGCCGATAGGATTAGGAGGGGGGGGGAACCACTGCAACTTTGCGTGCAATTGTTGTGGCAGCGGAGTGGGGTGGTATTGGACTGTGCAGCAGGGGGGTAACGAGGTTGATATTTCCAGGCAGTGCGTGGCCCATAATCGACCTTGGGCCCCCACGATAGCTGGGGAGGGGGGGAGGTTGTGTTGAGGTCAGCTGCAGCAGCAGAGGCCTAGCAGGTCTCTCTCTCAGACCTGTCAGGCCTCTGCTAGTTGCCATTGTGCATGTGCAGCCACAGAGGTCTGCACATGTGCATTAGCACCCTCTGCTCCTACAGCAGGCTTCCTGACAATTTAAGCCTCGTCCCCTCCCCTATAGACGAGGAATGGTTCAGCCCATTTTTTCATGCACTCAGCATAAAATTCTAGATTTAGATTTGCCCAAAAAACGAGTGAGAAGCACTCCTTTTCTCGCACCCATCCTGGACTTGGAGTTTTTTTGGTAAGATCTCCCCCTCTGTGTAAAAAACTTGCCCCTCACATCTCCTTCAACTTTCCTCTCCTCACTTTAAGTGCATGCCCCTTAGTATTATATATTTCAACTCTGAAAAAAGATTCTGATGTCAACCCTATCTATAATTTTATTGACTTCTATTAGGTCTCCCCTCAGCCTCCACCGCTGCAGAGAAAACAACCCTAGTCTCTCCTTAAAGCTCATTCCCTCTAATCCTGGCAGCATCCTGGTAAACCTCTTCTGCACACTCTCCAAAGCCTCTACATCCTTCCTGTAATGTGGTGACGAAGAATGATGCCTTAATGCAATCAGTAATCCAAATTCACAACCAACAGTACAGCTAGACCACATATCACTTGCATGGAAATAGTATCATTTTGTTCCATAGTAGAGAATAAATGCTACCTGTGGTTGTTCGAATCAGTAGTCATGTCCAGCTGGTTGTTATTTGCACAGAATAAGAGAAGATGTCTTTGGTTCTTGCACTATCAATTACCTTGAAACTTCATAACGTTTACTCATCTGTAATCAGAGCCCAGAACAATTAGAGAATGGATGCTCACCGTACAAGTGAGTTTTTACACCCTTGAGTATTAGCTGGTTCATTCTGTTGATTAAATCAAGTAATAGGGTAAGTAGAAAGAAACTATTTCCTCTGGGTGAAGAGTCCAGGATTGGGACCATAGCCTTAAACTTCATGCCAGGCCTTTTGGGAGTGAAGTTAGAAAATAATTTGACATACAAAAAGATAGTAGAAATTTGTAATTCACTTCCACAATTGGCAGTTGGCATTAGGTCAATTGTAACTTTTAAATCTGAGATTGATACATTTTTATTAACCAAGGGTATTGAGGAATGTGAGGATATAGGATTATGGAGTTAGGTCATGGATCTCACTGAATGGAGAACAGACAAAAAGTGCTAAATGGCTTTTTCAGGTCCCTTTGTTCCTATAAGTGATATTCACCTTTAGAACTGATCATGTTAATTGCTATATTTTCAGTCTATGACTATCATTATACTTTTTTTGTATTTGCGATAGTTCATTAATTCATTACCTACATTATTTTCACAGTAACTTCATTGCAATGTTAATGTGAGTCTACTTGGGTCTAATAACTTTTTATTTTACTTAGTGACTGTTTACACCTGTCAGACCTTAAGATAGGAATTGACTCAGCTTCTTTTTGCATAGACATATTGTAATGTTTCAAGTTGCCTATATGACAAAGTTTTTTTAACCTATGATATAACATAGACTTACTACAATGAGTAACAAGGAACTTGGGTCCATGAAAGTTTCAAAGACTTAAAAAAAACCCAGGGGCATTTAATATAGAATATAAAACTAGAGAGAGTTTCACAGAATCGTTCTAGGGACAGGAAGAAAAATCAGCAAAATCTATCCTTAATATTATTACTATATTGCATAGCATCTATGCAGCCTCTACCAGTCAATGCCCCATTGAATGGGATAAATGAAGCATGGGTTCATTTGATCCTGTCAGTTTCTCCCCAGATATAGTGGTTGAAATTACTCCTGATGATACACAGACTATGCAAAGCTCCTGAATGGAATTCCAACCTTGAAAGCTGTCTTTTTCTTTTTCATGCTCCCTGATGTTCTTTAGTTGAGTTATGATTAATTTATGTAGCAATGAAAAGTTCTATATTTATCTAGGAACATGGAAGTGAATATACATTTGGTACAATGGATTGTCACGACTGACTTACAGACAGATAGAAATTAAATAGTTATGGTTCAGTGCAGAAACATAAGCACAAAATGAGAAAATGCACATCATCAAGGTCTCAACTTGATCAAATTATAAGAATTCTGATCAAAGATTTGAGAAGGAGTCCAAACATGTGATTCAACTATTGACAAATGTTTACAATATCTACATTTAGGCTTAGAAATTCCTGGTAATGGAAAGATTGGAAATCCTAATTTCTGCTGAACTAGACCAGGGATTTAAATTAAAATCAAGATATGCCAGAACTATACCCCATTTATGTCAGTCGTTTGGTAGGAGGGGAAATTACATCTTCTGGCTGTCCCTGTCCATTTATGAAAAGGCATTGCCTGGAGGAGTTCCTGCTCAATTCATCTTATTTCACTATAACTCCTACGTTGGAAACCTGATGTAATCTTTGCTAAGACCTAAATCCTTAAATGCTCTTGAATGGGTCACTTTGTGCCAGTAGGTCTTTTTATTTACTTCCTCTGCGATGAATCCTGAGGCTGCCTCATCTTCCAGCTAATGAAACAGATACTGCTGGATCACTGTTGCAGGCTCAATTGGGCCAACCTAGTCATGGACATGACACAATCCCCTAGATTGGCAATAGCATCTTCAGCTTCAGGCCAGGGCAAATGGCAGTTTGACTCTCCGGCACTTGCACCTGTGGAGGAAGTCCCTGGAAATTTTGGGACAATTACATCAAAGTTTCTATTACGTAGACATTCATTGTATTAGTTATTTGTGGGATCTTGCTATTTGCAAAATCCTGCTATTGCCTACTCAAATTTTTACATTCCAAATATTAATTAATGCTTTGATAAGATGTCAATATATTTGTTTTCATAAAAATAAAAATCCAATGATTTGATGTCCCAAAGGTTTTGACACTGGAAATGGGAGACATGATTCACAAAATCATCCAACATTCTGCCCTTTTTGGCCATTACGAGATTCATTTTCTAGGCCTATAGCTTTTGTTAAACTTCCTTCCATGACATCTTCTATCATTCATGGGATGTGGGGATGATTGGCTAGGCCAGCATTTATTGCCCACCGTATTTGCCCTTGAGAAGGTGGTGGTGAGCTGCCTTTTTAAACCACTGCAGCCCATGTGGTTTAGGTACATCCACAGTGGAGAAAGTTCCAGGATTTTGACTCAGCGACAGTGAAGGAATGGTGATATATTTCCAGGTCAGGATGGTGAGTGGTTTGGAGGGGGACTTCCAGTTGGTAGTGTTCCATATGTCTGCTCCCATTGCCCTTCTAGATGGTAATAGTCGTGGGTTTGGAAAGTGTTGTTTAAGAACAAAGAACAAAGAAAATTACAGCACAGGAACAGGCCCTTTGGCCCACCAAGCCTACACTGACCATGCTGCCCAAACAAATTAAAACCCTCTACTCTTCCCTCTATTCCCATCCTATTCATGTATTTGTCAAGACACCCCTTAAAAGTCACTACTGTATCCACTTCCACTACTTCTCCCAGCAACGAGTTTCAGGCACCCACCAGCCTCTGTGTAAAAAACTTGCCTCATACATCTCCTTTAAACATTGCCCCTCACACCTTAAACCTTTCACCCTTAGAAATTGACTCTTCCACCCTGGGAAAAGGCTTTTGACTATCCAGTTTGTCCATGCCTCTCATAATCTTGTAGACTTCTATCAGGTCTCCCCTCAACCTCTGTTGTTCCAGAGAAGACAAACATAGTTTCTCCAATCTCTTCTCATAGCTAATGCCCTCCATACCAGGCAACATCCTGGTAAATCTTTTCTGTACCTTCTCCAAAGCCTCCAAATCCTTCTGGTAAATTGGCAACCAGAATTGAACCCTATATTCCAAATGTGGCTTAACTAAGATTCTATAAAGCTGCAACATGACTTGCCAATTTTTAAGCTCAGTTCCCGGGCCGATGAAGGCAAGCATGCCATATGCATTCTTGACGACCTTCTCCACCTGCATTGCCACTTTCAGTGACCTGTGTACCTGTACACCCAGATCCCTTTGCATATCAATACTCTTAAAGATTCTGCCATTTACTGTATATTTCCTATCTGTATTAGATCTTTCAAAATGCATTACCTCACATTTGTCCGGATTAAACTCCATCTGCCATCTCTCTGCCCAAGTCTCCAACTGATCTGTATCCTGCTGTATTCTCTGATCGTCCTCATCGCTATCCGCAAATCCATCAACCTTTATGTTGTCCACAAACTTACTAATCAAACCAGTTACATTTTCCTCCAAATCATTTATATATATTACAAACAGTAAAGGTCTCAGCACTGATCCCTGGAGAATGCCACTTGTCACAGCCCTCCATTCAGAAATGCACCCTTCCACTGCTACCCTCTGTCATCTTTGACCGAGCCAGTTTTGTATCCAACTTGCCATCTTACCTCTGATCCCATGTGACTTCACCTTCTGCACCAACCTGCCATGAGGGACCTTGTCAAAGGCCTTACTGAGGTCCATGTCCAGAACTGTAAACATCAATGCATAAACCCCAACTTAGGCTCAGCAGCCTTTTATCATACAATCATGGTTAAATATCCAACATCGCATTTCAAACTACCTCACCAAACTTTCTCGATAATACCAGTGACAAATCCACTATTATTCCCAAGCTTCTTTCTGACTCACGCTATGCTAATTCTGTTCTGTTTGCTTTGCACTTATATCATAGATTATTTCACCAATATGCATCATTTTGCATTTGTCAGTTTTATATTTCATCCGACATCTGTCCACTGAAGTGCATTAATTATCCAAATCTCTCTCAAATTCCTAATTATTCAGTTTTTACTGCACTGTTTTCTTTATTATCGGGGAATTTTACAATTGAAATCAAAACCTAAGCCATTAATATCAATGAGAAATGACAGGGATCCAGGCACCAACTGCTGAGGAACTGTTTACATCATTTCCCACTCAGTCTGACAAACCTTTCATTTTTACTGCCGGTTCGCAAGCTTTCCATTTATAACTCGGATTCTTTGCATTAAGTATCTTAAGTTACCCAAGCAACTAAACATGCTATATTATAGGGAATTCCACTGACTTTATCTGTAACATCTTTAGTTACAGGAAATGGGGCCCACATTTATTTTAGCCTTGATAATTCTATTACTCATGAGTAAAATGTAAGTCTGTAATCATGTCAATGAATTCCTCATGTATCTTGTTATCTGATTGTTCCCTGTAAATCACATGCTTAACAGAGAGCAATCAAACTAGCTCTCAAAAAAGAGTGTGAGATCAAACCACCTCAAACTCTGATAGTTATAGATTAGTTCCAAAGGCAGTTCCCATTTGCACTCAAAATGCCATGCCTGATGTAAGGTGTTGCTTTATATGAATATAAAGTTGACAATTCACATGCCCAACTTCAGCCATAAATGGAAAACCCTAATTTGGATATGCACTCCTGGGGGTTAAACTTTGATTTGATTTGATTTTTTTTTATTTGATTTATTATTGTCATGTGTATTAACATAGAATGAAAAGTATTGTTTCTTGCACGCTATACAGACGAAACGTACCATTCATAGACAAGGAAACAGGAGAGTGCAGAATGTAGTGTTACAGCCATAGTGAGGGTGTAGAAAAAGATCAACTTAATGCAAGGTAAGTCCATTCAGAAGTCTGACAGCAGCAGGCAAGAAGTTGGACCTGAGTCGGTTGATATGTGACATGAGAATTTTATATCTTTTTCCTGACGGAAGTAGGTGGAAGAGAAAATGTCCAGGGAGCATGGGGCCCTTAATTATGCTTTGCTGAGGCAACGGGACATGTAAATAGAGTCAACAGATGGGAGGTTGGTTTGTGTGATGGGTTGGCCTACATTCCAGATCTTTTGTAATTTTTTGCGTCTTGGGCAGAGCAGGAGCCATGCCAAGCTGTGATACAGCCAGTAAGAATGGTGCATCTGTAAAAGTTGGTGAGAGTCATAACTGACATGCCAAATTTTTTTGGTCTTCTGAGAAAGTAGAAGCATTGGTGGGCTTTCTTAACTATAGTGTCAGCATGGGGGGATCAGGACAGGTTATTGGTGATCTGGACACCTAAAAACCTGAAGCTCTCGACTCTTTCTACTTTGTCTTTATCGATATAGTATGTTCTAGTTTACACTTAATGAAGTCGATGACAGTCTCTTTTGTTTTGTTGACATTAAGGAAGAGATTGTAGTTGCCTCAACTGTCAGCAGATCCTCTATCTCATTCCTCTGCTCTGTTTCATCAATGTTTGAGATCTGATCCACTACGTGGTGTCGTCAGCAAACTTGAAAATTAAATTGAAGGTGAGTTTGGCCACACAGTCATTGGTGTATAAGGATTATAGTAGGGGGCTGAGAACACAGCCTTGTGGGGCACCAGTGGTGAGGATGATTGAGGAGGAGGTGTTGTTGCCTGTCCTTACTGATTTTGATCTGCAAGTTCAGAAGTTCAGGAATGGGATGACAATGTATCAAATGGGGAGGTGATGGCCTAGTGGTATTATTTATCACTATTAAACCAGAAACTCAGCTGACGTTCTGGGGACCCGAGCTCGAATTCAACCGATGGTGGGATTTGAATTCAATAACAAATATCTGGAATTAAGAATCCTCGGATGACTATGAAAGCATTGTCGACTGCCATCCTTACCTGGTCAGGCCTACATGTGACATGTGACAGATTCTCACCTGCCCTCAAAGGGCAACTAGGGACAAGCAATAAATGCTGATCACCAGAAACACCCATGACCCATGAATGAATTTTTAAAATATCACCCTAATATGTTTAGTGTGCTTTCACCAGGCCAAGTTGCTAACCAGCACAATGGCAGCCATAATAGATTCCATAGGCAATCCTAGGGATGCAGGAATGTGTAGAACTTGATTGTGATCTACTTGGTCAACATAACGTGTGGGGTTTTCCAGCCGTATTCACCCTGAACCTGGAAAATTCCGCCTGAGGCCAACAGATCTTTCCATGGCCTGTCCCTCGGCTGCTACAGTTCCATGGCGGCGGAATGGGAAAATTCGTCCCAGTGTTTTGGAAGTACCATGGGTTAGAGTTTCTGCTTGGTTATATTGGCTTATTCCATGCAACTCACACAGGATCAGCATAACCCACATAAAAGAATTGTGGCTTTTTACATACAAAGTACACTCAGCACAAATCAAGTTTCCATAATCTCTTGCACTAGTTTAAAAAAACACACTGCACTGGAAGCTGACCTTACCCACAAAACTGGCCACTCATCCACATGGAGTAATTCATAAAATAAGAAATGAAAATAGACTAAGTCAAGCATTATCTGAGAGAGAAAAATGGTTAAAGATCTGGATAAGAGATGAGAAGAATTGTGTTTCATTCAGAGAGTTCATGATTTCTGGAAGAATCAACCTTAAAAGATGATGGGAGCTGATTCCATCGATGATTTTAGAAAAGTGTTGGACAGTTTCTGGAGGATACAGAACTTACAGAGTTATATGTTAAAAAACTGGGCCAGATATTTTCATTCTGGAGTTGGCAGCGCGTGCAGAAGTGGGAATGTTTTCAACTGGGGGTGATGGGATGATTCACTGTGCGCAATCGAAAGCTTTTCAGTCTGCAAAAAACTTGCAGATTCTTGTAGCCAGGAGCGGGAAGGAAGTTGCTGATTCCGCCATTAGCTCATGGGGACAAAGGGCACCCAAACAGTCATCCAATTAAGGCTGGCCAGGAGCATCAGTCTGGTTGTGATTCAAGATTCTGCTCTCTTTCAAAATTTTCTCCAGTAGTTTCCCTAACACCAACATGAGATTCACTGGTCTGTAGTCCCCTGGCTTATCTCTACAACCCTTCTTAAATAGCTGAACCATATTAGCTGTTCTCCAGTCATCTGTCACCTCCCCCATTGCCAGGTATGAATTAAAAATTTAAGCCAGAGCCCTTGAAATCCCCTCCCTTGCCTCCCACAGCAGCCTGGGACACAATTCGTCTGGACCCTGGAGATTTGTCCACTTTTAAGCCTGCCAACATCTCCAATACCTTATCCTCCCTTATGTCAATTTGCTCAAGAATCTTGCAGTCTCTCTCCCTGAACTCTATCCCCTCATCCTCAATCTCTTGCATGAAGGTGGATGTGAAGTATTCATTCAACACTCTACCAACGTCCTTTTTTTCCACCCACAGATTGCCTTCTTGATCCCTAATGGACCCTACCCAATACCTGGTTATCCTCTTCCCATTAATATACTTAGAGAATGTCTTTGGATTTTCCCTACTTTAATCAGCCAGAGCTTTCTCATATCCCCTCTTTGCTTTTCAGATTGTTTTCTTAAGCTCCACCCTGCGCTTCCTGTACTTCACTCATATTTCTGCTGATTTATTCTCCTCGTACCTACTAAAAGCCTTTCTTTTCCTTCTCATTGCAACCTCAATATTTCTGGTCCTCCACGGTTCTCTGCATTTGTTAGTCCTTTCTATCACCCGAGAGTCTATGTCTATGTCTATTCCACTATGTATATTCCAGCTAATGTTGGGAAAGCTGAAATCACCTACTATAATTACCCTGTTGTTATTGTTTTTACACACCTCTGCAAATTGTGCATACAGTAAGAAGTGTCACAGCACCAGATTAAAGTCCAGTACATTTATTTGGAATCAGGAGCTTTCGGAATACTGCTCCTTCCTCAGGTGAGTGGCTTTCCTGAGGAAGAAGCAGCACTCCGAAAGCTCCTGATTCCAAATAAACATGTTGGACTTTAACCTGGTGTTGTGAAACGTCTTACTGTGCCCACCCCAGTTCAATGCCGGCTTCTCCATATATTGTGCACAAATTTGCTCCATAGTTTCCCACTGACTATCTGGGGGTCTATAATAAATGCCTAGTAATATGGCTGCCCCTTTTTTATTCCTAAGTTCTATTCATAAAACTTCATTTGATGCCCCCTCCAAGAAATCATTTCTCCTTACTGGAGTCCACCTGTAGGTAAATGCACTATATGCATTGTATTCATGGTCAGGCTGGTGCTCACTGTCACACTGGTCCATGGTTGCCGGAATCTTGACTTTCTTGAGGGCCCACTGTCCCTTGCTGCTCAGGCTGTTACCCTGCTGGCCCTGTGCCAACCTGTGCCTCCTCCTCCTCCCTGTGACTGTCATCCCCACCCTACCCCTTGATCACCACATGGGTGCAATCATTTACATCCTGAATCTCCAGGAAGTGTGCAGTCACTGCAAATCCTATTGTTCGCTCTGCCTGGCTATCTTCATGTCTTTGAAAAGGTGTTAACCCTTCTGAAGAGTGCATGCATGACAAACTCTATGCTGCGGATTGTGACACACTGCAGAGATCCTCTACAGGACCCTGGAGGGGATCTGAGGCATAAAAACTGAGGCTGGCAGGCATTTTTAGTGCCATTGGCATTGGGCAGCCATCAACACAGTTGAATGGGATCTCAGGCCTAATTACTTTGCAGATGGAATTCACTGTCTCACCTGAGAAGCGAATACTCCTTCTACACTGCAGCTTGGTCATGTCCAGTTAATTGGATCTAACTCAATATACTTAGTGTAACGGCCTCTGCTGGCAAGTTTTTGCTGGCCTTTACTCCTTTCAGGGGCCCTCCCCTCCTCACCTGAAGAAGTGCCTCCACCTGAAATGACAATCTCTATTTTTCACGTTCTTGATTGCTGAGATGTTTACTTGATGTTGTGGCTAGTCTGTAAATGCCTCTGTAAAGGATAGAAGCGTCCTTAGTCATAGAACATAGAACACTACAGCACAGGAACAGGCCCTTTGGCCCGCAATGTTGTGCTGAGCGTGATGCCAAATTAAACTTCTGCCATTCTGCCTGCCCTTGGTTCATATCCCTCTATTCCTTGCATATTCATGTGATTATCTAAAAGCCCCTTGAACGCCGCTATTGTATCTGCCTGTACCATCACCCCTGGCAGCATGTTCCAGACACCTGCCACTTTCTCTGTAAAAAACTTGCCCCTCATATTTCCTTTGAACTTTCTCCCTCTCACCTTAAGTGCATACCCTCCAGCATTAGACATTTCAACTCTGAGAAAAAGATTCTGACTGTCAACCCTATTTATGCCTCCCATTATTTTATGGACTAACTCTCCCCTTAGCCTCCCCACTCCAGAGAAAACAAGTCGAGTTTGTTCAGTCTCTCCTTATAACTCATACCCTCTAATCAGGCAGCATCCTGGTAAACTTTTTCTCGCCCTCTCCAATGCCATCACATTCTTCCTGTAATGTGGCAACCAAAATTGAACACAATACCCTAAGCCACAGAAAATATGAGCAATATGGTTCACAGAGAAACAAGACAATCCAGACTTACTCATGAAATCTGAACTCTTATATTCATACTCCCCACTTTATCTTTAAGTTTATTTTTTAGTATCACAAGTAGGCTGACATTAACACTGCAGCAAAGTTACTGTGAAAATCTTCTAGTTGCCACACTCCAATGCCTGTTTGGATGCACTGACGGAGAATTTAGCATGGCAAATGCACCTGTCCCACCCTGAATTTGGAAAGTGCAAATAATGTGTTCCCCACCTGCCCATTCAGTCTATGCGCTGATCATAAAAATGTATGATACTCTTAAAATTGCAATCTATTGCCTACTTAAATGTCTGAATTGACCCTTTAGTTGACATTAGGCAGGCTGCTGACATTTGGGCCTACCTGCTTCGCAAAATATTGCAATGTATCGTGATGATGTTAGGAAGCCCTCTTGATGTAATCAGGCTCTATTGCATGGGATGGTGGGGGGTGTCGGGTGTTGGGTGCCTGAACAGGTGCTGTGAAAGTCAGGCCTCTGTTTCAGAATGAGAGGAATAGAGTCTGTTGCATAGAAGTGCCAGACACCCAAATGTACCTGCGTAATTATGTGAGCCTTGAATAGACTGTGTTAGCATTTAAATTAATAAAATTTTGAGGAGGCTTAATTCCTTTAATTACAGTGACTAACCTGGAGGGATCAAGACATGACAGATCTGCATATGGAGTTCTGGGGATTCTACTTTTCCAGGTCACCTGGCAAAAGAGGGGTTGGAATGAATAAAAGCTGTTCATAAAATTGGGAAAAAGCCAAATGAATATCTTTGATACTGCTGGAAATAAGACCATATGTACATTGATTGATTAGATCAAGCATTCCTGCTGTTGCTTTCTCAGTGATATGCTAGAATGTTGCCTGCTTTATTCCTGTGTGTTTTGTGTTTCTGTTTCTGAGTGATGAATCTGGCTACCTGCCCAGCTGCAAAAAAGGGCACAACACTTGTCTCTTATGCTTGATTTGCAGTCTCACGTCCTTCCGCACCTCAAGCAATTTATGTTCCATCTTAAAGGCCCTTTATTATTAGTTGCTTCAAGAATGCTGCTATGATTTTCAACAGGTTAAGTTAAGCCTAATAATTCAGCTATTGGTTAATATCAGTCATTTACGGGTAATGTATTAGCATGGATAGAGGATTGGTTAACTAACAGAAAGCAAACAGTGGGGGTAAATGGGTGTTTTTCTGGTTGGCCATCAGTGACTCATGGGGTGCCTCAGGGATCAGTGTTGAGACTGCAATTGTTTACGATTTACATAGACGATTTGGAGTTGGGGACCAAGTGTAGCGTATCAAAATTTGCAGATGACACTAAGATGGGTGGAAAAGCAAAGTGTGCAGAGGACACTGAAAGTCTGCAAAGGGATAGAGATAATTTAAGTGAGTGGGTGAGGGTCTGGCAGATGGAGTACAATGTTTGTAAATGTGAGATCAATCATTTTGGTAGGAATAACAGCAAAATGGACTATTATTTAAATGGTAAAAAATTGCAGCATGCTGCTGTGCAGAGGGACCTGGGTGTCCTTGTGCGGGAATCACAAGGAGTTGGTTTGCAGGTGCAGCAACTAATTAAGAAGGCAAATGGAATTTTGTCCTTCATTGCTAGAGGGATGGAGTTTAAAAACAGCGAGATTATGTTGCAGCTGTATAAGGTGCTGGTGAGGCCACACCTGGAGGACTGTGTACAGTTTTGGTCTCCTTACTTGAGAAAGGATATACTGGCATTGGAGGGGGTGCAGAGGAGATTCACCAGGTTGATTCTGGAGTTGAGAGGGTTGGCTTATGAAGAGGGACTGAGTAGACTGGGGCTATACTCATTGGAATTCAGAAGAATGAGGGGAGATCTTATAGAACATTATAAGATTATGAAGGGAATAGATAAGATAGAAGCAGGGAAATTGTTTCCACTGGCAAGTGAAACTAGAACTAGGGGGCATTGCCTCAAAATCAGGGCAAGTATATTTAGAACGGAGTTGAGGAGGAACTTCTTCACACAAAGGATTGTGAATTTGTAGAATTCCCTGCCCAGTGAAGCAGTTAAGGCTACCTCATTGAATGTTTTTAAGGCAAGTCTAGATAAATTTTTAAACAGTAAAGGAATTAAGGGTTATGATGAGCAGGCAGGTAAGTGGAGCTGAGTCCACAAAAAGATCAGCCATGATGTTATTGAATGGCGGAGTAGGCTCGAGGGGCCAGATGGTCTATTCCTGCTCCTAGTTCTTATGTTATGTTCTTATTTGTAAGGGTAAAATCAAGTCCTCTAGGCCCAAATCATTACTTTATTTTACCAATTGAGTTCATAGAGCCATAAGAAGTCTATGGTATAGAAATAGCCCATCTATCGCATTGTGCCTGTGCCAGCTGAAAAATGAGCCTTGTCCCTCTTTCCAACCTCATCCCATTCTCCAACCTCACCCCACTCTCCAACCTCACCCCACTCTACAACCTCATCCCAAACTCCAACCTCATCCCAAATTCCAACTTCATCTCACTCTCCGAACTCATCCCACTCGTCAACCTCACCCCACTCTTCAACCTCATCCCACTCTCCAATCTCATCCCAAACTCCAATCTTATCCCAAACTCCAATCTCATCCCACTCTCCAACCTCATCCCAAACTGCAACCTCATCCCGCTCTTCTGCCTCATCCCACACTTCGGCCTCATCCCAGTCTCCGACCTCATCCCAAACCCCAACTTCATCCCACTCTTCCAACCTCATCCCATTCTCCAACTTCAATCCACTCTCCAACCTCATCCCACTCTCCAGCATCATTCCAAACTCTAACCTCATCCCACTCTCTGACCTCATCCGATTCTCCAACCTCATCCCACTGTCTGACCTCATCCCACTTTTTGATCTCATCCCACTCTCCAACCTCATGCCAAACTCCTATCTCATCCCACACTCCAACCTCATCCCACTCTCTACGTCTGTGTCCCTGCAGGTTCTGGCATGAGAGATGCACATCCAGACACCCTTTAAATGGCTAAAGGATTTCTGTCTCTACTATGAAAATATATTTCCTCATCTCCTCTCTAATTTTTCTACAAATCATTTTAAATCCATGCCTTCCAGTCTCTGATCTCTCTGCTAAAGTAAATAGACCATTCCCATCCACTCTATCCAAGCCCATCACAATTCTTTGCATCTCACTCAAATCTCTCCTCTGCATCCTCTGGCTAAGCAGAACAACACCAGTCTACCCAATCTTTCCCCATAGTGGCAATTCTGGTCCTGCCAACATTTATCCTAAATCTCCCCTGTATGGTCTTGAATGCAATTGCATTCTTTCTGTAATGAGATGATCAGAACTGCACACAGTACTCAAGTTCTGCCCAACTGATGTTTTGTATAGTTCCTGTCCAGCCTCCCTGATCTCGTACTCTATGCCTCAACTAATATATGAAAGGATTCCATATGCCTCTTTAGCCCCTTATCAACCTGCCCAGTTACCTTCAGTGGTCCTTTATGGACGTGCACTCCAAGGTGCCTCACATCTTTACATCACCCAGTATCCTCCCATTTATTATCTAATCCTTTGCCTTCTTTGGTCTCCCCAAACGTATCAATTCACATCTCTCCGGGTTGGACTCCATTTCTTGTGGGATTGCTCAAAAGCAAAAGAAATCATCTTTTCTTGTTGTAAATTTGTTTTTGTTTGTGTCCTACCCTTTGGGGGATTTTAACTCCCCTCACATGGCGGAAATCAGACAGTGGGGGACATTAAAATGGAGCATATTATCTTCTCTATTCTCAATCCATTGTGATTTTAAGATACCTGATTATTCAGGTTAGTGCTTCATGAAGATATGTTGGAGTTGTACAGAACATTGGTTAGGCCATCAAAGAGACAATGCTGGAAAATCTGAGCAGGTCTGGCAGCACCTATAAGGAGAGAAAAGAGCTGATGTTTTGAGTCTTGATGATCCTTTTTCTAACTTTTTCTCTTTTGGTTTCAGATTCCAACGTCTGCAGTAATTTGCTTTTATATTTATTGGTTAGACCACAGCTAGAGCACTGTGTGCAGTTCTGGTCACCCCACTATAGGAAGGAAACAATAGCACTAGAGGGGTACAAAGGAGGTTCACTAGGATGTTGCCTGGAATGGGGCATTTGAGCTATGAGGAACGACTGGATAGGCTTGGATTGTTTTCTTTAGAGCAGATAAGGCTGGGTGGGTGGGAGGGGGGGCTCCTGATTGAGAGTATGAGATTATGAGGGATATGGACAGGGTGAGCAGGCAGCAGCTGTTTCCCTTGGTTGATGGGTCAATCACGAGATGCATAGTTTTAGGGTGAGGGACAGGAGATTCTGAGGGGTTTTGAGAAAATAGCTTTCACTCAGAGGGTAGTGGGAATCTGGAATTCACTGCCTGGGAAGACAGAGGAGGTCAGAAACATTACAACCTTCAAAAATTATTTGAATGAGTATGTAAAATGTCTCACTTGTTCTATTCAAGGGTATGGAACAAGTGTAGGAAAATGAGATTAGCATGCCTTTAGCGGTAGTTGTTGTCAGTGTGGACTCAATGGGCTAAAGGGCCTTTTCTGCGCTGTAGGACTTTATGGGTCCTATTTTACCATTTTGATTCTAAGTGCCGGGCGGACTTGCAACTGGAAGTGTTTCAGGTCCGACTTTTAGACCTGTTCTCAGCCATCCCTGTACACACTCTGCCTGAAAAAATATCAGCAATTCTGAATCACGTTGCACAAGCCTGTGGGCAGGGCTTAACATGCCCGAAACCCTGCAGCTCTGATCAGCACCTCCAACTGAACATGCGCAGAAAATAAAGATAGAATGCGGCTCTCCTGCCACATCACTCCCAGGTTGGATAATTCCTCTTCCTGGCCCCCACAACATTACTGACCCCCTTATCCCCCATCCCCCTGCCACCCAGACCACTCGCGGACCCCTGTCCCCTTCTCCTCCACTGATCTCAGGCAGAGTGGCAGCGGACACCACTTTCCCCTCCACTGATCATAGGCAGTGTAGCAGCAGACTTCTGCCTTCCTCCTCACTAATCACAGGCAGAAGGGCAGTGGACCCCCCTTCCCCCTTACTGATCACAGGCAGAATGACAGCGGACACTCCCCTTCCCACCCCCCAACAGATCACAGGCAGAGTGGCAGCGGATCCTACTCCCTCCCCACTGAGAGCCGTTGGATGCTCGGCACTTATCTCCTCACTAACTTGAGCACTCAAATCAGACTTTTGTGGAGCATATCTGTTTCGTACTGAATCTGGATGGGCGAACGCAGTGATTAAAGATGAAGTGCCGGTAAGGTTGGGCATGCAGCCTATTAAGTCAATTAAATGCACACAAATGCATTTAAATGGCCTTTGTGCCCACTTCAGGCGTGGTCCCCATTGCAGCCATCTTCGGGCCTGGGTAAAGGGACAACCAACGCGGAGGCGTGTGCGGATCACGCTACCCGCCTGACACCCAACTTTACCAAATTTTCATGCCCGGAAATGGGCGTAACTTGATGGTAAAATCGGGCCTTATGACTCTATAGGATCCTGCTCCCTCAAGCTAAGTTAAAATGGAAATTCACAAGAGGCAAATCTAGTCATGGGCAGGAACCCCCTCTTCTACAGTGGCAGATTCCTACTTGCTATTGGCAATCTGAGTGGGAGAAGCCCTGGATTTCCAAATGACTCTGAACCATGGGCAGCACAGTGGCATAGTGGTTAGCACTGCTGCCTCACAGAGCCAGGGAGCCAGGTTCGATTCTCAGCTTATGTCACTGTCTGTGTGGTGTCTACATGTTCTCGTCATGACTGCGTGTGTTTCCTCTGTGTGCTCTGTGTTCCTCCCACAGACCAAAAGACATACTGGTTAAGTACATTGGCCATGCTAAATTCCCCCTCAGTGTTCCTGAATAGGTGCTGGAATGTGGCGACTAGGGTATTTTCACAGTAACTCCATTTGCAGTGTTAATGTAAGCCTACATGTGACACTAATAAATATGTAAATAAATAACCAGCAGAATGCATTAAGGTTAATTAGAAAATGCTAGCTTTTGTGTCCTAATAATCATAGTTCCTTCCAGCCTCATTACGAAAGATTACCAGAAGAGGAAGAAGCACCGTTAAAGAATTAGAAAAACCAAAATAATTGCAAGAAAAGTCCTATAGAGGGGCTCGGTTGGACTGGTGACTTGAGTATGAAATGATGGTGGGAGAGTGGTGGTTGGCGGGGGGAGAAATTCAGAGTTGGAAGATTAGTAAATGATTGCTGCAATTTTCCAGACATGCTATGAATTTCCACATGATGGCTCCAGGGAGCAGGATAACAGGGACAGGCGTCCGGAAAATTTAATAGATGCCTGGGTCCTGTTTCCTCCCATGCTCCACAATCTTATTTGCATGTACCAGGGTGAAGGATGATCTGTTTGTAGGTCACCATATGCAGTCCTGTTTAGAAAGACAATAGCAGGTGATGACATTGAATTTACAAACTAAAAGGTTTTGTGGCCAGTAAGACAAATTCTTTAACTCATCCATATTTCCAAAGATGTGTTAATTAAATAAATTTAAAATAAGATTAAAGGATAGCTCGTGTCACAAATATCCTGTGTTCATCATCTAATTATTATTACCGCAACCTATTTCTCAAAGTTCGCCTCAATTGCATGAACAAGGAAGTGAACATTTAATTTGCCTTTAAATCAACTCTACAGTTAATGCATAATCCATTCATTCATTGTTCTACATTGAGTGTATATTGCTTTTAATTATTTTGAAAGGAAATTAAACATTAAGTTTATATTGCTTTTAATTATTTGAAAGGAAATTAGTTGTATTTCAGGGAAAAGTCCAGTGTTTTATCAAAATGAACTTTTTAAGAACTAACATTTACAGAGGTTTTCTAATATTGATCTATAGTTGAGGCATAGATTTATTCAAATATTGCCGACAAAGCTGGATTTATTGCTTTATATTTCCGGTTGCTTTGATCTCATTTAAAAAATAGATCCATGTTTGCCTGTGTCCTGATGAAATGAGAAGGTGCACAATTATCAACAGGGTTCTAATCTGACACTTATTTACTTTGCTCCTGTTAAATGTTCAAAAGCTAAGATTTCATTAACTTCAGTTACTTAAAATTATTTGTTAGCTTTTGATGTATTTTGTCAGGCAACAGTGCAGAAAAATTGATCCTATTTGAACATGCAAAACATTTTGGTGGGTGAAAGGTGGTGGGGCAAGGCAAAGTGGGGGTTGGGGCAGTGGTAAATGGAACTGAAAACATGGGATTGCGTTGTAATGAAAGAGGAATGGGAAGTGAATTTCAGTGTAGAAAGTTCAATGAATTGCATCAAATAGGATGATGGAAAATGGATGGGATGGAACTATTTTAGAAATAAACCCTTTGTTACATATCTTCACTTTTGAATTTCACCTTTGGATTTTTACACACCCTAATTATTATTTTCTCTCAGAGAAGTGAATAAATCTATGTATATGCCTTGTGTTACAAAGTCCATGAAACTCTTGTTTTCTCATGTCAGATAACCTTCGGAGCTGCATTAAAATCCTGTTCCAATTCTGAAATATTCTGCCACTGGGCTGATTCAGATCACTAACTTGTTCAGCATCAATACACGACTAAATACTATTCATAATCCATTATTGCACACAGTCATTTGAGAAGGCATAAGAGTTATAAAGGGCACTGTGGGTAGTTGGGAGTCCAAGGTTGACTGGCTGCACTGCACAATCTGGCCAGAGGGGGTGGAGAAACATAAGAACATAAGAACATAAGAAATAGGAGCAGGAGTAGGCCATCTAGCCCTTCGAGCCTGCCCCGCCATTCAATAAGATCATGGCTGATCTGAAGTGGCTCAGTTCCACTTTCCCGCATTCTCCCCATAACCCTTAATCACCTTGCCTACCAAAAACCTATCTACCCGCGTCTTAAATATATTTAGCGAGGAAGCCTCAACCACTTCAACGGGCAGAGAATTCCAGGGATTCACCACCCTTTGAGTGAAGAAGTTCCTCCTCAACTCTGTTCTAAACTGCCCCCCCACCTTAGCTTGAGGCTGTGCCCTCTAGTCCTGCTGTCCTTTCTGAGTGGGAAGAACCTCTCCACCTCTACCCTATCCATCCCTTTCATCATCTTATACGTCTCAATGAGATCTCCCCTCATTCTTCTAAACTCTAACGAGTACAAGCCCAGTCTATTCAGCCTCTCCTCATAGCTCAACCCCCTCAACTCTGGTATCAGCCTAGTGAACCTCCTCTGCACTCCCTCCAAGGCCAAAATATCCTTGCGTAGGTGCGGCGACCAAAACTGCACATAGTACTCCAGCTGCGGCCTCACCAGTGCCCTGTACAGTTGCAGCAAGACCTCCCTACTTTTATATTCAATCCCCCTCGCTATGAAGGCCAGCATCTCATTTGCCTTCCTGACCACCTGCTGCACCTGTAGGCTGGGTTTTTGCGGCTCATGCACAAGGACCCCAGGTCCCTCTGCTCCGTAGCATGCTGCAGCTTTTCGCTCTGCAAGTAGTAGTCCTTCCTACCACTATTCCTACCAAAGTGGATAACCTCACACTTGCCAACATTGTATTCCATCTACCAGGTCCTTGCCCACTCGCTCAGCCTGTCTAGATCCCTCTGCAGACTTTCCACATCCTCCGCACAATTTGCCGTTCCACTTATCTTTGTGTCATCAGCAAATTTCGACAACTTGCACTCGGCTCCCTCCTCCAGATCATCTATATAATGGTAAATAGAGGCATAGTTTGGCATAAAGGGAATGAAGGCCATGGGATGGCCAGAAGGCATAGGTAAGCATGGATTGTTTGAGGGCAAGGGGAACTATGTGGGGGCATGAGGTGACATGGTTGCATGGTTGGGACATAGGGAGTGAAGATGCATGTTTTATTTGGTACAGGGTTGGTGCACTGGGGCAGATCTACTCCCAGAGCTGCCTTCCTAACTGGCACCCTCCAGATTCATTCTGTGGTCACCTGGCCCGACTCCCAGCGAACCCTACTGTCCAGGACAGTTTTGCAAAGCTGGGGAATGTCCCAGCTTGCTGCTCCCAAGCT
Source organism: Carcharhinus amblyrhynchos (assembly GCF_965287045.1). Taxonomy (NCBI): domain Eukaryota; kingdom Metazoa; phylum Chordata; class Chondrichthyes; order Carcharhiniformes; family Carcharhinidae; genus Carcharhinus; species Carcharhinus amblyrhynchos. Next base: position 77,826,582 of record NC_137331.1, on the reverse strand, counting down.
GAGAGCGAGACTCCAGGCCAGGGATTATATTCCAGATAGATCGATTGACTCATAATTTCCCCAAATGCTGGGGTAGAATTTGAACGCATATTCCCGGATTAATAGAGTGGGCCTCCAGTTTACTTTCCTGTAACTATACCGCTATGCAATTGTCCCCAAATGGTGTAGATGATGCTCTGCAATCTTTTATGTCCACCTGAGAAGCCCTTGACTGAACATCTCATCCAAAGAATGATTCCTCCACTTCCTCAACACTGCACAGAAATGTCAATTTAGATTATATTCTCAAATCTTTGGAGTGCAGTTTGAAGCCACAAGCCTAAAAGATTACAATTGCCTTATGAAAGTAATTTCACAATTTAATATTCAATAATCTGCTTGAATTATCACAAAGGGTTTCTGTCACAAGGTGCTGGCAATGACATTTTATTCCATATTTTTTGGTGTAGATGAACAGATGCCCTGTCTAAGCACAGCCAGGAATAGTTTGGCTATAATACCTGAGATGAAGGGGAGCACTCTATTAATCCCTCAACATCTGTTCCACAAGGATTTCTTGGCAATAGTCGCTTGATGTTTTGAGAGGGAGTACCTGGGCCTTAATAATAAACACTATTAGGTTTGCCAACTTTGTTTGGATGTATTCCAGGTTATCATATCACCTACCTTTCTGCACTTCCAGCAATTATACTTAGAACGTTTGTGCCTTGAAAATTAATAATTGAATATGAAACAATTTTATAAAGCATTCCAATTAACAAAATGTAAACAAAAACTGTTGCAGAGAAAGTCCTCATTTTAAAATGCTATCATAGTCCATTGAGTGAATGATTTAAGAGTAGTTATTCACTCTCTTTGTTGAGCACATTTTCATTGCAGAGCAGCTCCTGGATTTATTGTTCATGCCCCCAAACTAACCTTTCAGCAAATAAAAATCACACTGTCTGGCTGTACAATGGGTGGTATGCCTGGCGCACTCTTGGCTTAGCCCTGCCATGGTTGCTGCGCTATCACTTCCCACTCAAAGAGCATTATTGGGTAAAGACAGCCAAACGGGCGTGACAGACAGGTTGTCAATGCTACTGCCATTCCCTGAGTTTTTTTTCTTCCCAATTGCTCACCGCAGAGCTTGGGAGTTCAAACTTAAATTCCCAGAGCCTCTCAGCTGGATTTCCAATTGGGTCCAGAATTTGATTCCTGATCATTTCCAAATCCCGGCCCTGTACAGCGTCAGCATCATTGACGCTGTGTGATTTTCAAATGCAATGTCCCTAATTAGGCTGAAGTCGAGATCAGTGTTCAATTTGTAGCTCGCAGTGCTGCCTGGAGGCAGAAACTAGCTCTCAAGAGTGATTGCCTTGTAGAGTGGACTATGGTACAAGTAAATAGATTAACATTGAGAGGGAGGAAGTGTTAATGGTTTTAGTGGATTTAACAGTGGATAAGTCCCCAGGCCCAGGTTAGATGTATCTTAGGATGTGTGAGGCAAGCCAGAAGATTACAGGGGCTTTTGCACTAAATTTCAAATGCTCTCTGGTCACAGGAGAGATACAGTAAGAAGTCTCACAACTCCAGGTTAAAGTCCAACAGGTTTATTTGATAGTAAACACCACAAGCTTTCAGAATGCTGTTCCTTCGTCAGGTGAGTGGAGAGTTCTAATCAGAAACAGGACATATAAAAGGCATACACAGTTTACAGAATACTGATTAGAATGTGAGTCTTTACAAAGAACAAAAACAGCCTGGGAAACAGGCACTTCGGCCCAACAAGCCCGCGCTGCCATTTTAGCATTACCAGTCTCCCTTCCACCCATGACCCTTATCTATTGATTATGGCATTCCACATTGAGGGAAACTAATTTAGGGACAATTTATTACCTCCAATCAGCCTAACAGTACATCTTTGGGGTGTGGGAGGAAACCGGAGCACCCGGAGAAAGCCCACGCAAGCACGGGGAGAATGCACAAACTCCCACATACACAGGCCCAAATCCATGTGTCTACACAGCAATCAGTGATAGTCACTGAGCTGTCATGTTGCCCAGCATCTGGTCCAGTTTAAGCACACACTAACGACATGAAGCACTAGGCTACTCTCGAACATTCAAGAGCAGCCCGAGTATGACCCATCGCGTGTATGCCCCTCATTGGACAACAAGGCGGACCGACTTAAAACGTGTGAATTAAAAGAGAAAAACATTAGTATCATACCACATCCTTTTCATTACCAGGGACACCCCAATGCTAATGAACCTTATTTAAAATAATCTCCTATATCCTCCCATCTCCAACCCACTCATGTGCCTGTCTAAGTTACTCTTAAACAACTCCAGCGTGCCTGCCTCCACCACCTTACTTGGCAGAGCATTCCGTACCCCCACTACTCTCTGTGTGAAAAACCTCCCTCTAATATCTGTGTTATACCTCACCCCCCTCACCCTAAGCCTGTGGCCCCTCATACTGTGTGTCTGTAACATAGGAAATAGCTTACCTCTGTTTACTCTATCTATACCCTTCATAGTCTTATATACCTCTATTAGATCCCCCCTCAGTCGCTGTCTTTCAAGGGAAAACAGCCCCAATTTGCTCAATCTTTCCTCATACCCCAGTCCTTCCATACCAGGCAACATCCTGGTAAACCTCCTCTGCACTCTCTCCAGAGTCTCCACGTCCTTCCGGTAGTAAGGCGACCAGAACTGGACGCAGGACTCCAAATGCGGCCTAACCAACGTTCTATACAACTGCAACATTAGACTCCAGCTCTTATATTCTATACCCCTTCCTATAAAGGCTAACATACCATAGGCTTTCTTCACAACCTTCTCCACTTGTACTGCCACCTTCAAAGATTTGTGCACTTGCACCTCCAGCTTTATAGCTACTCTGCTATTCAGGTCTTAAAGGTGCAGGCATTGTTAGTGGAGATAACATTAAGCATAAGTTAAAGAGATGTGTATTGTCTCCAGACAGGACATTAAGTGAGATGTTGCAAGTTCAGGCAAGTCATGGGGGTTACAGATAGTGTGACATGAACCCAAGATCCTGATTGAGGCCATCGTCATGTGTGCGGAACTTCGATATCAGTTTCTGCTCAGCGACTCTGCACTGTCGTATGTCACATCTGTACACTATCTGTAACCCCCATGACTTGCTTAAGCTTGCAACATCTCACTTACTGTCCTATCTGGAGACAATACACATCTCTTTGTGTTTAATGCTATCTCCACTCACATTGTCTGCATCTTTAAGACTTGAGTAGCAGACTAGCTGTAAAGACTCGCATTCTAATCAGTGTTCTGTAAACTGTAAAAAGCTTTATAACTTTCATAAGGTTATGGGTTTTATAAGGCCCATATAAAAACAGGGCCTTTATATGCCCTGTTTGTGATCAGAACTCTCCACTCACCTGATGAAGGAACAGCATCCAAAAGCTTGTGGCGTTTATTATCAAATAAACCTGTTGGACTTTAACCTGGTGTTGTGAGACTTCTTACTGTGTTTACCCCAGTCCAACGCCGGCATCTCCACATCACAGGAAACGTGCCAAAGGACTGGAGGACAGCCAATGTGGTACCATTATTCAAGAAGGGAAGTAGGGAAAAACCAGGTAGTTACAGACCAGTGAGTCTAACATCAATGGTAGGGAATCTATTGGGAAAAGTTCTGAGGACAGAATTAATCTCCACTTGGAAAGCCAAGGTTAATCAAGGATAGTCAAGGGGAGACAATTTCTAACAAATTTGATTGAATTTTTCAAGGAGGTTAACTAGGTGTGTAGATGAGGACAGTGCAGTTGATATAGTCGACATGGATTTTAGTAAGACTTCTGACAAGGACTTACATAGGAGACTGATCACAAAGATAAGAGCCTGTGGGATCCAGGGCAATTTCACAAATTGGGTCCAAAATTGGTTTAGTGGCAGGAGGTCAAGGGTGAAGGTCAAAGATTGATTTTGTGACTGGAAGCCTGTGTCCAATGGATCTCTTGCTATTTGTGGTGTACATTATTGATCTAGATGTGAATGTGGGAGGTGTGATCAGTAAGTTTGCAGATGACATGAAAATTTGTGGTATGGTAAATAGCAAGGAGGAAAGCCTTAGATTGTAACCTTCTCAAACATCAAAATCCAATCTCTGCTTTCTTTGTAAATTTGGGCTAATACATGTGTTAAGTAACATTAATATGTAATAATTTAATGCTTCAACATTAAATAGGAAGCATTAGTATTTCTACATTTCTTAAAGACTGAACTAAATTAATTAACATAAATACAGAGATGTGTCAGTTCTTTTTTGTTAAGGCCCTACCAAGCACCAATTAGAGGTGAATATTAAAGTTTGCTTATGTTCATATACCAACAAACATTATGGTTAATGCTGCCTCCTCTGACAATTCTCAGTCAGATGCTGGGAATTATCAGGGGACGACCAAGCATTGCATAAAACAGAAGGCAGAGACAGTGTGTCTACTTCAAGTGAGAGAGCTACCTAAGGATGGTGAAGAATAAAGACTATCTCTCAGTTTAAGTATGCCGCAGATGGTGCATGCAATCTCCTGGAACCCATTTTACATCCCCAAAGCATATTTAGCACTATATTCCCAGTAGTGGTAAAACTGAAGATGGCACTCACCACAGGCAACTAAAGGGGATTCACCAGGGATTCATCACTCTTAGCTATGATCATTACTCAACTAGGGTTGTGAGACTGTTGTGCCCAACATGACTATCATGGTGATGTTATATGTGAACCTATGTAAGATTTCAAGGTTCATGGCCACAGACACCAAAATAAGCAGTCAAGTTTTGTAAGTCATTTTAATATGGTTTCTTACATTTATTATGAAACAACATTTAGATATGATGCATTTACTAATTGGGCAGAAAAAGTATCTAACTGTGAGAGTGGCTTGCTGAACCCTGGCAATCCTCCTTATCCATTCTGAGGAAGTCAACTGCCGTCTGGCTTTGTAACCTCACTATGACCCCTCACCAGTATAGGGCCGTGACGGTACATTAACCCTGTGCCTGGGCATTGTTAATATACCCTTCTCCTGAGGGCCAGCAGCTTGTTCAGTGTCAATCACCTACCCAATCTATTCTGACCAGGGAATACAGCACAGGTATCCAAGCTATCAGGGTGGTTATCACTTTCCCAGTTATCATCCTAATTAAGGTCAGATTTTTAGTTAACATCATGTTGAGGGTCATTTCCTGCTTTCTAAACACTTACATAGATAAGGGAGTGCACAAGGCCCCATCCGAATAGCTTAAGCATGTCAAAGTGGCAGCCTGAACTAAGATAGTTTCTCAATCAAGGTGTTTAGAAATCATCTTTGCAGAGGAAGGAATCAATGCTGTTTAGCAAACCTTATAAAAGTTCCACATTAAGCAGAAAATACCTATTTATTCAAGACCCCAATTTCTTCCTCTAGCAGCCGCACGATCACTGTGTCAGCTTTCAGCTCGTCATTGTGAGACTGCTAATTTTTGTCTTCTAGTACGTTTGTGTTATCATGTTCTACAAGGTGTAACAAGAAACAAAAGATTTACAAACAATCTTGGCAGTGGTTAAAAAGAGTTTTCTAAGCTATCTGGGAAACTGGCATTCGTAAGTGTGATTATAGCCCTAGCACTGCAGACTGCCTGCTAATAAAATGAAGCAAATTGGTATTATTAGCACATCAGTAACACCGAGGATATTAGCGAATGGAGAGATAATACTGGTTTCTTCACTTGTCCTTTTTTTGGTGCTAAAATAATGTGAGGAAACTGATCCAGTCAGTCAATGGTACCTTTAAAAATCATTTTGATTAGAGGACAGGATAGTGTGGTCCTGTCACACATGTTCAGCTGTTTGAAAGTAACTAAGTGATTAACCAAGTGAAGATTAAACTTCACAGGGAAAAACCTTTGATTAAACTAAATAATCAGTGTGGAGATCAGAATGTGTGATTACCTGGTACTCAGTCCTATTGAAGCATAAAAACTTGGTACCTATTTGCTCACCTACAAGATTACAGTGTGCAACTCAGTGTGAAATTCATTGCGAAACTCATCGCTGATTAGTTGTAAATTCAGCAAAGGGTCCAAGTGCTTTGGTGGTTAGCATAATGTGCAGTTAGCCCACATCTCTTAAAAACAGCCTCCCTTTCTTAAAAACAGCCTCCTTTTCTTAAAAACTGCCTTCTTTTAGAAGGCAGCTGCATTCATGCTGCAGAAACTTGTTTTTTAAGAACATAAGAACATAAGAAGTAGGAGCAGGAGTAGGCCAACTAGCCCTTTGAGCCTGCCCCGCCATTCAATAAGATCATGGCTGATCTGTCGTGGCTCAGTTCCACATTCCCGCCCTCTCCCCATAACCCTTAATCCCCTCTCTTATCAAAAACCCATCAACCCGCGTCTTAAAAATATTTAGCGAGGTAGCCTCCACCACTTCAACGAGCAGAGAATTCCAGAGATTCACCACCCTTTGAGTGAAGAAGTTCCTCCTCAACTCTGTTCTAAACCGCCCCCCCTTTATCTTGAGGCTGTGCCCCCTAGTCCTACTGTCCTTTCTGAGCGGGAAGAGTCTCTCCACCTCTATCCTATCCATCCCATTCATCATCTTATACGTCTCAATGAGATCTCCCCTCATTCTTCTAAACTCTAACGAGTACAAGCCTAATTTATTCAGCCTCTCCTCATAGCTCAACCCCCTCAACTCCGGCATCTTTTCTTTACTTTTGCATGGGAAGTTATTGCATCACTGGCAAGGCCGACATTTGCAGCCAATCCCTAATTGCTCTTGAACTGAGTGACTGGCTAGGCATTTCAAAGGGCAGTTAAGAGTCAACCAGCTTCAACTTGTTTTGTTGGTTAGCACCAGGGGGACAAAGACTATCCCCTGAAAAGGTGGTACATGACGCTACTCAGACACCCAAGGGTAGAAGTGGAGGAGAGCTATAATCACAGTCATGCCTCCACACAGACAGTAATTGAGAGGGCAATAGAGCTGCTGAAGATGGGGTCCTGTTCCCTGGACCGGTCAAGGGGAACACTTCAATAACCTCCTGAACACATTTCCCTTATTATTGTAGTTTGCTGCACTGCACAATCTGGCCTCGTCAAGGAGTGGCCCATTGGAGGAAAAAGATAGTTATTCTGCTCCTCAGGCCACTAAGGATGACTCAAGAGCTCAGCCTGAGGAGAAGGCAGAGGAGCCCTCAAATGAGGAGAAGGATGCTGTAGTGAGGGTCCTTAATACACCAGGCATTAAGCTAGATATCCATGGATTGAAAATGAGGGCAAGGATAATGCCACCTTATTGATTTTTCTAATGAGGCCATCTTGGAACCTTTAAGTCAAATTATGGCCTCTGAAATTAAGATTGAACCCTTCCCCAGTGCCAGATGGTGTCCCAGGCCCATTACCACTGAAAATCATTAGGCAAGTTCAGGCCATTGCACATAAAGAGACATCATTTTGATGGTTCCAAAAATACAAATAAAATATATATATATATAAACGAAAATTACATCACCTTTGACAACCCCTCTTGGACTCAAAGTGATTTAAACTTCCGTTTGTGAATGCAGCATGAAGTTGGTTTGAACCTCCCTGCCTATCAATAGGCTGACAGCGAACAGAGTTACTAGATACCTCATCCATCTCTCACACTCACATTGCTGAGGTCTCTGCCAATGTGTGGGCTTACAGGTCTGAATGCTACCCCAAAAACCCTTGATTGAGTTCCTGCAGCTGCCTCTCCGTGAGGATTGCCACTCTCTCACTGGTGAAGACTGTGCATTCAGAACGCCACATCAGCACAGTGCTCACTCTCTGCATGGATTCCTGCAAGACAGAGAACAAGGCGCACAGATCCCCAAGTATCTCTGCCAGATCTTCCTGCACATCCCACTGGACCTCCAGCATCTGACACCTGCTGGATGACTCCAGAGCTCATTATCTGCCTAGAGTCAATATTGTTTTGGTCTCCAGCAACTGCTGGCACCCTGTGGACTGTCTGCCTCCACATGCTCCTCAGGTGAGTATGATGTGCCACTGTTCATCGCCATCTGATCTCAAATGCTAATACACAACATCAACATGCCTACGTCCGCACTAGTGGCTGATGTAGAGAGAGGATTTGATGTGAGTGCATCTGTCCACAGTTTCTCCTCAAGGGAGGATCATTTGCATCTGCAGTGTATGGTGACAGCACTATGGGTGTACCTACAGCTCAGGGACTGCAGCGGTTCTAGAAGATAGTTCACCATCATCTTCTCAAGGGCAACTAGGGATAGGAAATAAATACTGGTTACGCCAGCGGCACCTACATTCCATGAATGAATTTAAAAAAAGATAGTGCATCCGAGGGCGGAGGAAAAATGCCAGCAGAAAACATTATTAGAAAGTCAGATGAGGTTACATCACAATGGAGAATTGCCTAAGTGAGGTATTGTGAGCAATAAGGACTATTAGGATGAACACCTCATTCCAGATCACACTGCCCCACATTTCTTATGCGCTCTCCCAGTCTCTTCCCTGCCCACTGGACTTCTGCCTTCCTCTGAGAGCCCTGTCTCCCTGTGACTTGTGGATTTGGCTCCTCGCTCACATACCAATTCAAGGGCTGTTTCCTCAGACTGCATCAAGATCAGGAAGTTGGACACCCCACTATACATTTGTCTATACAACCTGACAAAGTGTTTAGTGCAGGGGGCACTTATTACTTTCAGCCATTTTCACCACGAAAGGGAGCCTGTCTGCCATTCGCAAATGTGTGGGCCTCAGTATAGTTAGAGCAAATTCTGCTCAGCTATTTTCATATTTACCTTAACCCATTTTAAGTGAATATGTTAGCAACTCTTTCCAGCTCTTTCCAGGATTAAAGGCAAAGTAAATAGGAATAAGGAACCTTGATTCTCAAGGGAGATTGCAACACTGATTAAGAGGAAAAGAGAGTTGTATGAAATGTACAGGCAGCAAGGAACAGATCAGATGCTCGAGGAGTATAAGAAGTGCAAGAAGCTACTTAAGAGGGAAATCAGGAGGGCTAAAAGAAGACATGAGTGAAGGAAAATCCAAAGAGCTTCTATAGGTATGTAAGGAGCAAAAGGATAGTGAGGGATAAAATTGGTGCTCTTGAAGACCAGAGTGGTAGACTGTGTATGGAACCAAAAGAGATGGGAGAGATACTGAATGGGTTTTTTGCATCCGTATTTACTGAGGAAATGGGCATGGAGTCTCAGAAATAGGGCAAACAGGTAGGGATGTCATGGAACCTTTACAGATTAAAGGGGAGAAGGTGATGGCTGCCTTAAGGCAAATCGGAGTGGATAAATCCCCAGGACTGGACAGGGTATTCCCATGGACCTTGAGGGAGGCTAGTGTTGAACTTGCAGGGGCCCTGGCAGACATATTTAAAATGTCAGTATGCACGGGGGAGGTGCCAGATGATTGGAGGGTGGCTTATGTTGTTCTGTTGTTTAAAAAAGGTTCCAAAAGAAATCAGGGAAATTATAGGCCAGTAAGTTTGACGTTGGTGGTGGACAAGTTATTGGAAGGTGTCATAAGGGATAAGATTTACAAATATTTGGATAGTCATCGACTTATTAGGGAGAACCAACATGGCTTTGTGCATGGTAGGTCATGTTTGACCAATCTATTAGAGGAGGCTATTTTTGAGGAGGTTACCAGGAAATTGGATGAAGGGAAGGCGGTGGATGTTGTCTACCTGGATTTCAACAAGGTCTTTGACAAGATCCCTCATGGGAGGTTAGTTAGGAAGGTTCAGTAGCTAGGTATACATGGTAGTAAATTGGATTAGACACTGGCTCAATGGAAGAAGCCAGAAGTGGTTATGGAGGATTGCTTCTCTGAGTGGAGGCCTGTGACTAGTGGTGTGCCGCAGGGATGGGTGTTGGGTCCATTTTCGTTTATCATCCATATCAATGATCTGGATGATAATGTGGTAAATTGGAGCAGCAAATTTGCTGATGATTCAAGATTGGAGGTGTAGTGGACAGTGAGGAAGGTTTTCAAAACTCGCAGAGGATTTGGATCAACTAGAAAAATGGGCTGAAAAATGGCAAATGGAATTTAACGCAGACGAGTGTGAGGTATTGCACTTTAGAAGGACAAACCAAAGTAGAACGTACAGGGTAAATGGTAGGACTTTGAACAGAGGGATCTAGGAATACAGGTACAGAATTCCCTAAAATTCAGAGGTGGATAGGGTAGTAAAGAGTGCTTTTGGTACATTGGCTTTTTTAAATCAGAGCACTGAGTATAAAAGTTGGAGAGTTATGGTAAGGTTGTATAAGGTATTGGTGAGGCCGAATTTGGAGTATTATGTACAGTTTTGGTCACCTAGTTACAGGAAGGATGTAAATAAGGTTGAAAGACGGTTGTAGAGAAGGTTCACAAGGATGTTGCAGGGACTTGAGAAGCTGAGTTATAGAGAGAGATTGAATAGGTTAGGACTTTATTCCCTGGAGCGGAGAAGAATGAGGAGAGGTTTGATAGCGGTGTATAAGATTTTGATGGGTATAGATAGAGTGAATGCAAGCAGGCTTTTTCCACTGAGACTAGGGGAGAAAAAAACCAGAGGGCATGGGTTAAGGGTGAAAGGAGAAAAGTTTAAAGGGAATATTAGCCGGTGAGGGGGGGGGGGGTGCTTCTTCACGCAGAGAGTGGTGGGAGTGTGGAATGAGCTGCCAGATATAGTGGTAAATGCAGGATCACTTTTAATTTTTAAGAAAAACTTGGATGAGTTCATGGATGAGAGGGGTGTGGAGGGAAATGGTCCAAGTGCAGGTCAGTGGGACTAGACAAAAAATGGTTTGGCACAGACAAGAAGGGCCAAAAGGCCTGTTTCTGAGCTGTAATTTTCTATGGTTCTATCTGGATTGGGAAATTTGATGTGAGCGCATTTCGCTTTTGTACACTAAAATCACCAACTGAAATTTCCAAACTGAGGTGTAAATGTTTGGAGATTTCTAAAAGTAATAGTTGTTAGGCTGACAAGCAGTGGTGTACTTAATTCTCCCACAAAACATCACATTGAAGCTGGAGATTTAATAAAGGCAGGGACATCAGTCAGAACATTAGATAGCAATTTTATGTCCAAAATATATTCCTAAAATTGTAGCATGATATTTGAAACTGATGTTTTTTCATTTATTTTCTATGCTATCAATTTCAATTTGGAAGGGAGGATAATCTCGCACCAAAATGATGGAAAACAATATCACTTCAGTCATTGCTGGTTGAATTCATTCAATGGATCTTACCACAACATTTGGTTTTCAGGGAAATGTCAGATGTAAAATTGTACATCACGATTATACTACTCATCTTGGCAATCTAGCACAACATTGACAATAGAGAATACCATATTGATTTCCTTTTGAGATCTAGCGTAACTGTTGATCTTTCAAATTAAGGATGTTAAAGCTATTAGCTTGAAAATCCACAGGTTACTTCAGCATTTCATTTATCCTTTATCATAATCATCCACTGATTCACAAAATATCAGTGCTATCCTGTCTAAGATATTTCATAGAATTATTAAATTATCAGATGGTAACAGCACAGAAGGAGGCCATTCAGCCCCTCATGCCAGTACCACTTCTCTGCAAGAGTAAAACTCTGCTAGTCTCACTCCTCTGCACTTTCCTCACAGCCCAGCCTTTCTCTTCGAGTGCTAATCCAATTCCTTAATGAAAGCCATAATTGAATCTTCCTCCACCACAGGCAATTCATTCCAGATACTAACCACTTGCTGCAGAAAAGAAAGCTTTCCCTCATATCGCCTTTGCTTCTTTGGCAAATCAACATAAATCAGAATGGGATAAAAGAAACTGTAACAGCGTGGATATGAAGTTGGCTGAGTGACAGGAAACAGAGAGTAGCAGTGAATGGTTGTTTACAGACTGGAGGGAGAGATATAATGGTCTTACCCAGAGCTGGTCACTGGAACCATTGCTTTTCTTCATGTATATGCTAATAATTTAGACATGAATGAACATTGGTACAATTTCAAATTTTGTACTAAACTTAGAAGAATTGTGAACTGCTTCAACATATATGTCCCCATTTTACCCCCTAATTACCATAGTCCCCACACCCACCCCTCCCCACCCACATTGCCCTTTACTTTGTTTTTAAATTTATTTATTAGTGAAACAAGTGGGTTTACATCGATGAAGTTACTGTGAAAATTCTCTAGTTGCCACACTTCGGTGCCTATTCGGGTACACTGAGGGAGAATTTAGCATGCTCAATGCATCTAACCAGCATGTCTTTCGGACCGTGGGAGGAAACCGGAGCACCCGGAGGAAACCATGTAGACATGGGGAGAACATGCAGACTCCGGACAGATCGTGACCCAAGCTGGGAATCGAACCTGGGTCCCTGATGCTGTGAGGTAGCAGTGCTAACCATCATGCCATATATATCTTTATGGAAAACTTTAGATTTCCTTTTATGTTAGCTGCCAGTTTATTTTTGTATTCCCTCCTTTCTTCTCTTATTTTCATTTTCGCTTCCCTCTGAACTTTGCACATTCAATCTTGTTCTCACTTGGATGATCAACCTAACATCTGCCAAACTTTCCTTGTTCTGTTTCAACTTAGTCTCTATTTCAGTCATCATCCAGGGAGCTCTGTCTTTATTTCTTCTACTCTTTCACCTCAGGGGCATGTCCCTCGACTATACCTGAACCATCTTGTCTTTAAAGGCTGCCTATTGTACCATTAGCATTTTTCCTGTAACCTTTGATTCAAATTTGCTCTGGATAGGCCCATTCTCATCCCACTGGGGGATTGTTGCATTACCTACCTAATTCTTCTTGACTGACTGAAGGTCTCCTACTCATTAAAATGTTAATATGATGGTATATAGATTGAATTGAATTATTTAATCTTTCTATGACTGGATGTACTTTGGAACCTGGAGATGTACTTGATTACTGCTCTTCTTGTCCTCTAGAAGCTGGTTTTGAATTTAATCCACGTTGGAAATGATGCATCCTCTTTCTGACAGTTACCAAGGGTCAGAAATGAAATTAATTCAGGTAATCAAAATCTATCTTCCCACAGGGTATTACTGCACAATACAAAGTTGCTGCTCACATAAAAGATGCAACAGGGCACAAACTGGAATTAAATTGCAATTACACTCACACAGTCAACAGTGAAATGCTCAGATTTTTTAACCAGATACAATCCTGGCTAGAAATGTGTTGGAATGAAACATCAGGCTGTCACTGCAATAAGGTAAACTTATAACATTGAGGTTAGCTCCATATAGTATAAATGCCTTTAATCAAGGACAATCCTCTTGAGTGTAGTTAATGGTGATCTAGTGCAGGATTTTAAAGGGAAGTTGCAGTGTAAAAAGCAATGTCCATGTATAAATAGGTATTAATGTAAAATGCTTGTCAGGCCAACAGGAGACACAGACCATCAATGATCTTTAAGAAGTAGTAAACTTTTATCAAGTGGAACAAAGGATGAAACCTCCTAAAGGCATCTGCTCAGGTTCACTAAAAAGAAGTGGCCAGGCCAATGACCACCAAATTCACAATTGTATGCATGCCACTCCCAATATGCTTCGTGTCCTTACCAGATTACATAAGGTAGGAGAAGTCAAACTCATCCTCCAAGAATTCAGTATACTATAATTGAGTGTTACTTATAATCATTTCTTCCTTACTATGTGTTATGACTGGTCCACGGGCAAAGTCCCCAATTTGTTATGACTCCATAGAAATATAGACATAGAAAATAGGGTTCGGAGGAGGCCATTTGGCCCTTCAAGCCTGCGCCACCATTCATTATTATCATAGCTAATCATCCAACTCAGTAGCCTGATCCCATCTTCCCCTTATTTCCATTAATCTCCTTCATTTCCATACAAGATACCCCCAAATTGTTATGCTCCTGATTGAGGAACGATGAACTAGCTTGCCTTCTTTATTCAACCCCCTCAGTTTGTCACAATAAAGTTAATTTCTAAAGGGCCCCTTTCCTCATGGACACCTTTTTCCAGTCCAAATGGTTTATGTTTTAAAATTAGCCAAATTAGCCAGCCTTTCTTGAGTTAAAGACTGATTGAGTTTATTAGTTACAAAAATGTGAGAAAAATAATAAATACACACAGATCTGAAATGGGAAGTGATTCCAAAATGAAAAGTTTCATAAGGATACATGAATCAGTCTGGCTTGTCTATGTGGAGTAGATGTTAAGCTGTTAATCTGGGTCCTTCTGGTCGCGCTGACTTTGGCGGTTGTACAGTTGATTTGGAGATTCTTGGTTCTGTAGGTTAGCTGACCTGTTTCCTTTATGACTGTAGCTTTGCTGACTTGCATGCAGCAATCACAGAGAGAGAGAGAGAGAGACTTTTCAGCTATGTCTTAAAGTGGAAGTATATCCCCAGACAGAGACCAGGATTCCAGTTGTTTTTAACCACTTTCCTTGCGTATTCTGGGAAGGGGAAAAACCACAAACAAGTCTGGGATATAGCCCACAAGAGATGATCTCTGTTGAGATGGTAATCTGCTCCTATTATCTCCACAGGAGATAACAGTTCAGTTTTTGCATTATATCTCTTCCTTTAGAGTGTCTTTGCCTGAGCAAAATGAAACATTCTGTGGTTTTTCTTGGGACTGAGTATACTCCAGATAGAAATTGCAGCAAATTGTTAATTTGCAGTGTTGGACAGTTTTTGTTTGTATGCCCTTTTTTCTAAAAAAACAAATGTCTTCCTTTAAAGTTTGATTTGTCTGTATGTAATTCAGGGATATGGTCCTTTGTCATGACATGTTATCGTGCTTGGAGAACTAGTCATCAATGCTCAGATAGCACAATCTTACCTCTATCCACAGCTAAATGTTTCAGTTATTGTCTCAGATGCTTGCACTCAATTTAAAATCTTTTCCTTCATCTGCCACAATTCCATTTTGTTCACTGTATCACATGAAACCAGGTGATATTGTTATTGTTTGAAACTTTTAATAAGGGAAAGATATAACAACAAAATTAGAAAGAGATTATTGACTGGAAATAGACACAAATAGAACGTTACAGCATAGTACAGGCCCTTCAGCCCTCAACGTTGTGCCAAGCTATGTCCAATCCCAAGATCAAGCTACCCCACTGGATGTTTTGGGGCTGCTGAAGGTAAAGTCAGTAGACAGAAGCCAAGATGGAGAAATAGGCTCATCATCACCTTATGCTTCTATTCTTTGTCATCCGACAATGCTCCACATTATTGGTCAACAGACCAGATCTTTCTTCTGGGAGTTACATCTGAACTCTGTTACTCAGTAACCTAGATGAGAAACTGAGAAGGGAAAAAGAGCCAGCTAATTAACCTGTACACAACGTTGTGGCTCATTCATTCCTGCCTTGGAATGATGTCCCTTGGCTGGTGGTTGGGAGGGAGGCAGTAACTAACAGGGTTAGAAAGATGCATTAGAGAATGTGAATCTGAGTAGTGCGCAGTTTCAGACATAAAGCATGACAGGCAACAGGAGCTGAGATTGAAATGTTTTTAGGATGCATTTCCTTTCCTTTCCTATCAAGGGTCAGTGACAAATACATTCCATTCCCCCACCCCCTCATCTAATGCTCCAATGACAACTATTTGACTGGAAATAGGATTTCTGTTCCTCACATGCAAGCAAGTCCCGCTTCAGAGAGCTGCTGGTCAATCTAATTGGCAATAACTCTGTAGTCTCACAGATCCAGAAGCTGCAGTGGGGAGGACTGGGAATGCAAGCAGTCCCCAGGGTTGGGAGTCAAGGAAATATTGGGGGAGGGGGTCTCAGAGTAGGAGGGGAGTTGAGGTCTGGGGTGGGGGTGTCGGTGGAGAAGCCGTGGGGTGGAGGCTGTACCTCCATGCACAGACCATGTTGGAGAAGGGTGCCATGTGTTGAAAAGAGGCAGTTGATGGAAGCATCCTCTTCCCCCTTCCTACCCAAAGCCCACGCAGGGTGACCTTCCTGGCTTCCTCCTGTCTCGGAACTCCTTCTGCCAGCCTGAAAAATTGAGGCTGGGCGGGACACAGCCCTTAAGTCACCATTAAGGACCTGAATTGGAGAAAGGGTGAGTGGGCTGGCAATGCATTGTAAAACTGTCATGTACTCGGAGCAAACTGGAGCCCAGTGAAAAGGTCGTCTGAGGAATTTTACAAACCTGCCGGAAAGGGAAATAAAATCCTGCCCGCAAGGAAGTTATTGCTGCCCAAACATTAGGAGACATCATTCCCAAGCTGAACAGATTACAAATCTATATTTATTTTGTTTTAAAACAAGGATATATATATATAATGCGTGCAGGCTATAAAGACGATGTGTAACAGTCGAGAAAGTCTAGTATTTGCATGTGTGGCACCCTGATAGAAGATTTCACAAGAATCCAGTCTCCCCTGGCACGTGTGACAACTGAAGTGAAAGGTGAAGATCCTAATCACAGTTTGATCCCACATAGGACTATTCCTTCTGGTCTCCAAGTGACTGGAAAAGTGTCTCTCAAGACTCACTGGCTACATTGCACCTATTTTCTCACAGAGCAGCAGTCATGCAGCTCCAGTGCCCACCATCAATAGCATGGCAGCAATGTGCTCAGGGACAGTCATACTTCAGCTGATATGAAACAAGAGGCATTTCAAATAAAAACACTTGTATTTAGAGACAAATAGCCAGTTAATTCAAACCTTGTGATATTCCACAACATGCTAAATTATGAAAAGGTTCCAGCAGTTTGAAAGAAGTAGTACCCATATCCAAAAAGGTGGCAGATGAAAGCAGTAAACTATAGGGCAGATAATTGAGAAACCAAGTTATTATGAAATCTATTGATCCAGGTGTCACTGAGTGATAAATCAGCAGACTTTGGAGATTGTAACATTTAAGGTACTCAATGTTCCAATGATAGTTATATTGGTTCCTGCTGAGTAACAGGAGTGGGACACTCTGAGAGTGTTTTGATAGGTCAACAGATTAGTTCAAGGGTCATTGAACAATTCTACTTGAGGCAATCAGTTTTGGGAGGTTTGCCAATAAGTGATGCAGCAACAGGTCCCAGTTAATTTAAAGAAAGAACTGTGTGGAGCAGACTTTAAGTAAAGAGGGTTGATGGGGTGAAAGTACCCCTTTGGAGCAGTGGTGTTATGTTTGGCTTGGCCATAGATCAGAAAGTGTGCTTGTAAGCTAGTGTTGGAGTGTACTCTGGAATAGAAGGAAGCTTGGAAGATGAGAATGAAACACTGTGAGGTGGGCTGTTGTTAAAGTCACTTGCGTGGGAGTGATGTTTTGAGAGAATTTCAAAGCAGGATCTTCAAATGTGGAGATTGGAAACCACACAAGAAAGACAAAGTTTCAGTTGGTTGGTTGGCTCACAATGTTACATACATCTGGGTCAGATGTTGAGAAATCAATGGAATTGGACTCCATCCTCACTCTGAATGTTAGAATATAAGACAGATTTGTAACTTCAATTATCTTTCTCCATTTGTATAGCAATTGAGTTCTTAGTTTGTTGAAAACATGGGGAATCTTGTAGCTTTATTCCAAAAGCAATTGCCTTGAATGTCAACCTTTTAACTACTTTAAACAAAATGTTATTGGTCCCTAGCCAGAACTCTCTCCCTGCCCCCACCCCCATCTCAAATTCTGGCTCTAGAGAGCTGTGGAGGTGGGTCATTGAATATATTCAAGGCTGATCCGGAGAGATTCTTTCAACTATGAGCAAATCAAGGGTTATAGGGAATAGACAAGAATGTGAAATTGAGGCCAAGATCAGATCAGCCATGATCTTATTGAATGGAGGAGCCAAATTGGCCTACACATGCTCCTGATTCTTAGGTTCTTATTTTATTATAAAAATATTCTTGGAAAGATCCTGCCATCAATTAGATGGCAGAAGAAACCAGCAGGCAATGTTTGACTTCCTTTCTGACTTTTTTAACCAGGTGGTGTTCAATCTTTGCTTTTTGAATTCGGCCTTGGAAAGTAGTTGCTATCCTGGCAGTATATAACCAAGTGTGGCATCAAGGAACCCCAATAAAATTGAAGTATATGAGAACCTGGGGAAAACTCTGCTCACACCCAGCACAAAAGAAAATAGCTGTGGCATTGGAGGCCAATCATCTCAGCTCCAGGGCATCGATGCAGAAGTTCCTCAAGGCAGTGTTCCAGGGCCAACCATTTTCAGCTGTTGCTGCAATGGCCTTTCCTAAGTTATAAAGTCGGAAGTGAGGATGTTAGTAAATGTACCATTTATGGCTCCTCAGATCATAAAGCAAAAAGACCTGGACGATGTTCCGGCAATGACTATCTCTAACAAGAGAAAATCTAAACACCTTCCAATAACATCCACTGAATACCCACCATCAGCATCCTGGGAGTTATCATTGACCAGAAACATAACTACTGGGAATCTGGAAATCCTGACTACCCAAACTCTGTCCACCGCATGCACAAATCAGGAATGTGATGGAATACTCTTCACTAGTGTAGCTCTAACAATACTCAAACAATTTGATTCCATCCAAGCAACCCATTTATTGGCATTCCAAGCACCACTTTAAACATTCACTCCCTCCACCACTGGCATACTGGGCCCGATTTTGCTATTGCATCATGCCTGTTTTCAGGTGCGAAAACTTGGTAAAGTTGGGTGTAAGGTGATTATCGTGTTTCGTGCCTGCGTCTGCACAGATGCCCACTTTACCA
Source organism: Carcharhinus amblyrhynchos (assembly GCF_965287045.1). Taxonomy (NCBI): domain Eukaryota; kingdom Metazoa; phylum Chordata; class Chondrichthyes; order Carcharhiniformes; family Carcharhinidae; genus Carcharhinus; species Carcharhinus amblyrhynchos. The sequence continues at coordinate 77,807,858 of NC_137331.1, read as the reverse complement.
AGGCCCGAAAATGGCTGTGATCTGAACCGTGCCCGAAATGGGCACAAAAACAATTTAAATGCAGTTGCATGCATTTAAATTGAATTAATGGGCTACCCGCCCAACTTTACCAGCATTTCTCCCTTTACCATTGCATTCGCGCGTCCAGATTCGGCATGAAACAGGCATGTTTGGCAAAGCTCTGTTTCGGGCGCTCCAGTTTCTGAAGAGGTACGTTCAGAGCTCCCAGCGGCTCTCTGACTGAGATCTGTGCTGGGGGGATGAAGGGAGGTGAGCCAGGTCATTCTCTGGTAAGGGGGGGGAGAAGGAGGGAAACTAGATTGTTCTGTGGTGGAAGAGGAAGGAGAAGAGGTGGGGGGGTGCAGGGGTGGAGGAGGAATGCCAGATCATTCTCTGATGGGGTGAGGGAGGAGGAGGGAGGCCTGATCATTCTCTGGGGGAGGGGGGAGCCAGGTCATTCTCTGGTGGACGGAGGTTGGAGGGAGGGAGGCTTGATTGGGTGGGATGGAGGAGGAAGGAGGCCAGGTGGATCTCTGGGTGGGGTGGGGAGGGAGGCGCAGGGCAGAAGGGATCGCTGCCATTCTGTGGGCGATCGACGGGGGGGATGGGGGGTCTGCTGCCACTTTGAGGGGAATCGATGGGGAGAAGTACAGCAGAGGGTCACGATCGGTCTGGGTTGCGGGGGTGGGTAGATAAGGGAGACAGTTATATTGTGGGGATGGGGCAATATCTGTGGGCGCCATCGCTCCAGGGCCACTTTACCCTTTTTTTTGTAGCCCGGGAACAATGTGTCAGGGAAGCGTTTTTCAAATTTTTTTCTTCACTACACATGCACAGTTCAAAGCTCCAGTCGGAGCTGAAGCATTTTAGGCACGATAAGCCCTGCCCACAGCACAGTTCAGACTCGCGATTTTTTTTCAGGCTAACTGCGTATAGGGGCTCCTGAGAACAGTTTTCCAATTCGGATCTGAATTGCGCCCAGATTCAGCATTTCAAATCAAAATGGTAAAATCAGGCCCACAATGGCTGCAGTGTGCACCATCAAAGAGATGCAACAACTCAACAATATTCCTTCTAAAGCCTATTCAAAACCTGTGACTTCTATCACCCAGAAGAAGGGCATTAGGTACATGGGAACACCACTCCTCATAAGTTCTCCTCCAAGTCGCACACACACAAATGCACACATAAATCCTGACTTGGAAATATATCACTGTTTCTTTGCTGGATCACTAACACTGGACTCCCTTACTGCACTGTGGGTGTACTCATATTACAGGAACTGCAGTGGTTCAAGAAAGCTGTTCATACCACTTTACAAAGGGAAACTAGACATGGGCAATGGATACGGACCTCACAAGCGATGCCCACAACCGATCAAATGAATTTTTAAATATAGTCTGGTGGAAAAGGTTGCAATCATGCATAATCATCTTGCAAAGATGATGCTAGGCAGTCTTCATTTACTCCAATACTGTAGTGTCCCATGATAGCGCTAATTTTTGTTGCTGAGTGGTTTTGCCTTTAGATTGGAAAAGGGTAATTACTATTTCCTTCTTTTAATATAAAGATAATACATATATCTCATATTTGAACACCTGAATTGGGTGGAAAGAACATGAATATTACATTGAAAGTGAGATTTGTCAAAATCTTTTAGCTGATACATGTCATTGAAAGTATTCTCCAGCATATTCCTGAGAACAAAGCAACTCCTCAATCACACATACACTGGATGTTCCCTATTCCTTCTGATTGCATTCAACTGACTCTATGCAAATCTGAGTGGTAATGTCACCAGGTAGCGAATCAGCATAATGACAAAAGGTGTCATTATACAAAAGATACTAACCTGAGACAGGTCTCTGTTTAATACAAAGTTTATCTGACAGTCCTGGGATAAGTCCAGAATTTACTGAATGTCACACTGTCTGAGGAAGCATCAACTTTAACATTAGGTATTTTTGCAAGTTTGGATTTCTTGAGCTTAGCTTCATACTGGGCTAGAATTACAATAAACCTGGTTTAAATACCTTGTGATGTAAGACAATTTATTAAAGGTAGTCTCACAGCTTTTGATTTTGCACAGTTGGGGTTCAGATTGTAATGTATTGACCTTCACATCAATGCGAATCAGCAATTGTGCTGTGTTGGTGTGAGCATAATGCTACAATAGCATCCAGAGTTTCACCAGTGCATGTGTCACAAACTAGAAAAATGGCATGCTGCTCTGTTAGTCTCTGCTAGAGAAGGTTATGACCCTTTGCGTGCACAAAAGAATAACACAACATGTTCCTTCTGTATTGATTGAAAGGCCAATACTCTTGTGGTTTTATCCAAACATGTTTACCCAAACATGACTTTTCCTTCTGTATTAAAAAATTCAAGGTTTGAGATTAATTAAAGCTAGATATACATATGCTAATCGTAGTAAGTTTAGTTTAGTGACCAATCAATGTGGAATTACAGAAAAGTGTTTCATCCTATTGTTATAGAGGAGCTTGATTAGAATTATTACTTTACATGCATTTGCAGACTCTTTCAAGCAATCAATTTATACTTCAGAGAATTTAAGTTCCTTAAAAAGCTATTGTTTGGCTTATATGCTAAGTCACTAATATTGTTACATACATGATGAAAAAAATCTACATGATGAAAAAATGTAGTTAACAACTGGGAATGGGTTGGTGACAGCTTGAAAGACAGCTGTGCCACATATTATTGGCAGCCATTCTCATGGTTAGAAGACTGAAGCTCATTTGAACAAAGAAGTTATTAGCAGCTGCTGACAGTGGCAGTGTACAGCATCATTCAGAGGATCTGTCAGGCACATCAAGTCAGTGGAAATGATAGGCAAACTTGAAATGTATGGAAAATGCAAGGCCAAACAATTGATCTAATCTATGCAAACACTTCTAATGTTGCTTCAATATTTCCAAAGCAAAATAAACAGCAAAGAAAATGCATAGGGATTATGCATAGATACAAGTAACTGTGCAATATACAGGCAATCTAGTATTGACATTGAATTAGGTGTAACTCAATTAATAATCCACACAAGTCATGGCACCACACCTGAGAAACAATAGGGGTATCTTGTAAAGTCTGAAAAATAATTAGTAAGTTCCATTCCAATGATCTTGTAAGCTTACAATACTCACTTTGAGATGTTGGATGATGAGAGATGGATAGCAAAAGACACAGCTCCTCCTTTCACATGGATGTTTGCAATCTCTGCTTTTCAATTCCATTTTATGAAAATATTCCTTTTTGTGCATCCCATCATGAATCTGGCAACATTTCTAAGCAAAGTTTAATGGTCAGAGTTATAAATGATTGTACCTCATTGCCCATAAACATATTGCTTTAATTTGCTATGCCTAATATTTCCAATTGCAAAGCAATATTGGGATGTGTGCTACACAACATTTTTCAATGTGAATTTGAGCTTCTAGCCAACACCTTCACAACTAATGGAAGTAGTAAAGAATTCATCTCCATATAATCTGCTGAATCACCACAAATGTTTCAAATGACTGTAATTTTTCAGTTGTACATGTGAGTGAGAATGGGTGGAGATAGGATGCCGGGATTCTCCGACCATTCACGCCACTACTACCAAGGCCGGAGAATTTGGTACTCAGTCAAATTTCCATTCACTGCAGAGGGACCAGAGAATCCCAGCTGTGGGCAATGTCGAAGGATCTGACCCAGAATCTTTTGTTCAACCCATTGCATTTTTTTTCTGTGGCTCCGTAAAACATGTCTTGGTCATGTAAGCAAAGGAAATGTACAATATAACATAGTTGTCATTATTTGCACCATTGCAATCCCATAGCTGGATACAAGGGGCACCTGTGCAAACAAGGACAAAAACAGAAAATAATGGAAAACCTCAGGTCTGACAGCATCTGTGGAGAGAGAATGGTTCGAGTCTGGGTGACCCTTCAGAAGCATTAGTTCTATTCTCTCTCCATAGATGCTGTCAGATCTGCTGAGATGTTCCAGCATTTTCCGTTTTTGTTTCAGTTTCCAGCATCCGCTATATTTTGCCTTTATCTTTGAGCAAACGAGGAATCCATTAATGCTAAAGACTTCAAAGAGGATTTTAAGAGCCCAATTTTGCTGCCATAGTCAAGCAGCCTGTAATCAATCAAACTTTTTGTCATGCCTGCAGATTCTCTTTATTTTCATCCCTCCCCATGTGTCAAGCGACCCAATTGCTCCCTAGAATGTGCAGATGTTGACCTGAAATATGTAAATACTGCAGTCCCTGGAAATTGGAACATTGGTCAGGGGCACAGATGATAAAATGGCAACAGTCCTAATCTGCCACCCTCGTAGACATATTAATATAAGGATCACTGCCAACTAAAAGAAGCAAGAAATTACATTTGTAGAATGCACACTATTTCTTCAGGATGACCAAGAGTCCCTTAGTTAATTTATTCCTCTATGCAGCATAATAATTGTTGTTTTTGTAGGGACAAATAGGAATGAGATAAATAGCCAGCCAGTCTGTTTGGGAGGTTGAGGGATAATTGTTGACCAGGTCACCAGGAGAATTCCCCTGCTGTTTTCTGCATCATACTGTGAGATTTTTGTATCGACTTGGTGGCAAGCAGAGCTTCATTTTAACATGTTAGCAGAAAGAGAAAATCTTCACTAAGCCTTCAGTATTGCACCAATGCCTCAGCCTGGATTATGCACTCAAATCCTGCAGTGGAGACCGGATCTTTGAACTCAGAAGATCAAGGTGACAGCGCTGAGTATTAAGGACCAGATTGGTGACTCATTCGTTTCTTGGTAAATTACCTGTTAAAATATAATTAAGCATTAAGTACACAATATAATTGCAAATTGTTGCCATGTTGTTGAAACAATCATCAACTACAAAGTAAAGGTTCCAATCAGTTTTAATTTGCTCAGTAGTCAGAAAGACAAATTATGTAGATAGCAATAGAACAAATGCAAAATAATATAACATGGATTGATAAAGAATCAGAATACAAGCTGTAGTGCATGATCCAAACAGGTCATGTGTTAAGTGAAATCTTTGCAATCATTTCCATAAAACTTAGGCAAGAAAGGAAATGAATTTCACAAATTTGAAAATTAAAATCTTCATTAGTTTCATTTAATATTTGAACAGTGGGGCTGGCTGGAGTGAGAGGACAGCATTTGTTTGGAGAATCTCAGTATTACACAAACTACATCAATTCCCAGGGACAAACAGCTGCATAGTCTGATGGGTTTTTGCAAATATCTTCAATTATATCAATAGGAAAAGCTACAAGATTTATGCTGGTAGCAAATGACAATGCTGCCTGCCCTTGGATAATTGTTGTAATTCTGTCCAGGATGAGATGAACAATTTGTTCCTTGGACCTTCTAGAAATAATGGGTAATAATCCTCAAAAGCAGCAAGAAGAGAACTAATCCTAATTTTCCCATCTGCTTTGCTTAATGAGGCTTTTTTTTTACCATCTTTCTCCAGTACTTTTCTCTCAACTACTGTTGAAAATGTTTAGGCACCATTTGTTGTAGTATGCTGTACAACCTGGCTGTAATGAGAGAATAGCCCTTGCCCTCACCCATCTACTGAGATCTTGAGGAGCAAGCACATGAAGAGGTGGAGGAGGAGGAAGAATTGGGAGAGGCAGAAGAGGAAATATAAATGGGAGGAAGAGGAAGGGAGGCCATGGCACAGACAGCTTCCTTCTTCCCTACTCTCTTTACACTATTATCTACTCTAATAGTGATCAGACTATTGATTTGTGATATCACTAACCTTAATCGCACCTCCCCATTTATCAACAGCCCTACAATCCTTGTCCTCCCTCTGTTACTCACCAACAACTTGTCTGCCTTTGAACAACTAAACATAAACAGATCAGCCAGAGTGCTAAGCATCACTAATGCCCCCCCACCCCCGAGTGCCGGGCACCGCTGACCAGAGTGCTGACCATCACTAACCAGACTGCTGACCACCGCTGAGCAGAGTGTCGAACATCGTTAACCAGGTGGCCAAGCATCACTAACACTAACCAGAGTGCTGACCATTGCAAACCAGAGTGCCAAGCATCCCTCACCAGAGTAGTGATCATCCCTAACCACAGTGCAGACCATCACTAACCAGAGTGCAGACCATCACTAACCAGAGCGCAGACCAATACTAACCACAGTGTTGACCATCACTGACCAGAGTGCTGACTATCACTACAGGGTGCTGACCATCACTAATCAGAGTGCAGACCAACAGTAACCACAGTGCTGACTAACACTAACCACAGTGCTGACCAGCACTAACCACAGTGCAGACCAACACCCATATGCCAGAGAACAGGTACAATGTAATGCAGTGTTTCAGTGATGTCTCTCTGCAAGAGAAAAGCAGGAGCTACCCTACCAAATGATGGCAAGAAGAGATCTTCTTGCTTGATCATGCAAGTTTGGATGGCTCACAGCTCGTTCTTTGACTGCAACAGTGGCACTGCTGAGCTTTTGCTGCTTTTCAAGGACTCCACACATTTTGGCACAGTAATGAACTGCAGGGTTCAAAGGGTAAACTAAATCATGAAATAGATTTTTCACAGCCTTCTTCAAGCTGTTAGGAGCTGGCACTGGGTGGACTCTTATTTCTTGGCCCAGTCTTGCATGTTTAGTCACTCCCTCACCTCCCAAAGATGGTCTGTTGTTGCAGCAATGAATTCTCCTGTGTGTTTTGCACTGTGCCTGTGCTACACCTGCCAGGGTCAACTGTTTAGATTCAGACTGCTTATGTTCCCCCAACACAGTGATTATAGCAGGACCTGCTGGCTGAAATGTCCCAGAGTGGAGGGTTCCCTACAGTTGTACAGAATCAGTTGCACACTTCAATTCTGTACATACTTGATGATTGCTTCACTCTCAAACCCATTTCTCTGTTGCTTGTGAAAGAGTTGGAGCTGTAATTTCTCAGTTGAACTTCAAAAATCACTATCACCATTATCACTGTTTCTCATTTTTTTTCACTGCAAATCGATCAATCACACAATAAGAATTGGTGAAACAATAATATAGGTTCTTTATTTCAAGATAAGGGGATATACAAGCAATGGTAACAGTGAGGCTATATAGACATAAGTGGCCTGTCCATCTGTTACTTTGTTCTCCCTTCAGAGTCTTAGCATTATACATCTCATAGATAGTGATGGACAGCAGCTTAAGATACCTCTCTTGAAGTTACATGTACATTATATCACAGCAAGTCACTCTTCCTTCACAGAGGGGTCCAGGAAGATTCAGTGGATTCTACCTTTCTTGTGCTCCTGGGAGCCTTCCCTTGTCCTTCCCCTTTGACCCAGTGGCAATGATACTCCATGTGCTTTGCTGAGAGATAACAGCCACAAAGTACTCTCCAAACCCCTCTGAGTCCCACAAAAGGCTCTTGCCACCCAGTCCCCAGTACATCTACTACCCCTTCCTTCTTAGAGGTCACTGGCCACACTTTGGCATTGGTCTCTTTTGTCGTCTCTTGCACCCAACGTGAAGGACAATCAAGGCAACCACACCTTAGACATAGAACATAGAGCACTACAACACAACCAGGCCCTTCGGCCCTTGCGCCAATCATATCCATACCTACCAGGCCTATCTATAACTCTCAATCCCATTAAATCCCATGTACTCATCCAGAAGTCTCTTAAAAGACCCCAGCAAGTTCGCCTCTACCACCACCGACGGCCTCCTAAGCATATGTCCAGGAGGGCCTACTGCCTCACTGAAGACAGAGGACATCTTTCCTTCTCTACATGTCTTGCGCTAAAGCTTCCATTGCATTGTCAGAAAATATGTTTTGCATATCCCATGGCATGCTCTTTAACACAGTGTAGCATTGCTTCATTTTGCAAATGACTCTGCTGCAACACACCACCTTCCCTTTAATAGGTGCAGACTGCCTTAAGTAGCACTGGCTAATTGTGATTTTGAGTCCTCTGTTGATGAATGCTACCAATGTACAGCGTGAGTAGTGCTGGCTACACTCAGCAATCATGCAACACTGAAGGCAGCATTTATTTAGTGTGGGGTCTGCAGTGCAATGAATGGGCACAGGTTAATCTTGTACCATGATTCCCATGCCCATTTATGGGGGTTATTCAATTTAACTCCAAATCCACTAGAATTTAATCTGTTAACCTTGTGTGGAAGGTAGAGTCTTTTGAGTTAACATCTCTATTAACTATATATATGCCATTCCATGTTGTAAGTATATTCTTATTTTTCCTTTTATTAGTTTATATTCTACCCATTCTTGACTTTCTATTCTATTTTTATGTTTTAGTTGTTATCTAAAAATCTTTGCCTTTCTGCTGTACCAAGAATCCAGATCAAAGCCAAGTATAGCAGAAGGCGGCACAGTGGTTAGTACTGTTGCTTCACAGTGCCAGGAACCCAGGTTCAATTCCAGCCTTGGGTCACTGTCTATGTGGAGTCTGCGCATTCTCCTTGTGTCTGCGTGAGTTTCCTCCGGGTGCTCCGGTTTCCTCCCGCAGTCCAAAGATGTGCAGGTTAGATGGATTGGCCAGGGTAAATTGACCCTTAGTGTCAGGAAGACTAGCAGGGTAAATATGTGGGGTTATGGGAACAAGGCCTGAGTGGGATTGTGGTCAGTGCAAACTCGATGGACCGAATGGCCTCCTTGCATTGTGATTCTATGAAGGAGTAAAAAGGAAAGGATCAAATGATTGATATTGAGCAGAACAGGCCAGGGATATAGAAGCTGGAGACCAAGTGGTGATGGGGGAAAGCTAAAGGGCAAATCTAGATAGATAAAGAACAAAAAGCCCTTCATATATTCGATATGGTGGGCAAGTGTTATTTCGATGGGCATTGCTTGGATGTAAAAAGTGCTGCAATTACTTCTGAAAGAAATCTCATAACCCTTTTATTTGAAAGAAAATAATTCCAATATCAATAAACGCTGCTGGTTTTTTTTATGATTTTCCAAATGTGCAGCACAGTGATTCAAAGGATATAGAAAGTAAATATTGGACAAAAGCAAAGCTGGCAGTTAAATTCGTATGAAAACAAAATTAATGTGATGTCGAAATGAATAGAACTTGCTTTTTTTTGGTATCTTTCAATACTTTTATTCCAACCAAAAAAACCCAATTCACATTGTATCCAATTCATGATCCCCACTTGAGGGACAAACAAGATCCAAGCTGATAGAAGAGACATTGCACCCCATCCCAGACTTGGTCTAATTCTTCATCTTTGCCAAAAAGCCTTGAAAAATTACATCAGGTAAAGTCTCGGTTTAACTTCATTGGCTACCCTGATCCTTTACTTTACCCTAGCTTCGACTAATCACCATTGCAGGCATCAGCACAGCCCCAGTGCAATGGCCTAGCTTCGTCATCTGACCATAATTTCACCCCTGCCAGGAACTTGCTTTTAACATTTATGAGGCAACATTATCGTCTAATTCACAACACTGTGGTACAAGTCAGAATCTGTAGAGGTAATTTTGGCACACAAAAATTGGTAGGATGGGTCAGGATGAGAGTTAAAATTTTAAATATCTGAATCTTGACCTCCAACTCTGCCCTCTCTGGGTTTAACTGACGGGGAACGTGGTGCAAATTCACCTTCACAAGGCAGAATGACAACTTATGTGTTTTAATGAAGATGGTTATCTGTAATTTATCCCGCTTTGCAGATTTTGCAGTGATGGCCTTGTTCCCTGGCTTCAAGAAACTCTGATGTGGAGTTGCCAGCATTTGACTGGGGTGGGCATAGTAAGAAGTCTCACAATGCCAAGTTAAAGTCCAACAGGTTTATTTGGTAGCATGAGCTTTCACAGCACTGCTCCTTCAACAGGTGAAATTCACCTGAAGAAGGAGCTTGAGGCTCTGAAAGCTTGTGCTACCAAATAAACCTGTTGGACTGTAACCTGGTGTTGTGAGACTTCTTACTGTTATAGATTCATAGAGTCATAGAGGTTTACCACATGGAAACAGGCCCTTCAGCCCAACTTATCCATACCTCCATTTTTTTAAAAACCCCTAAACTAATCCCAATTGCCCGCATTTGGTTCATATCCCTCTGTACTAATCGTACTCATGTAACTATCTAAATGATTTTTAAAAAATAAAATTGTACCCACCTCTACTACTACCTCTGGCAACTTGTTCCAGACACTCATCACCCTCTGTGTGAGAAAACTGCCCCTCTGGACACTTTTGTATCTCTCTCCTCTCACCTTACACCTATGCCCTCTAGTTTTAGACTCCCCTGCCTTTGAGGAAAGATATTGACTATCTACCTTGTCTGTGCCCCTCATTATTTTATAGACCTCTATAAGGTCACCCCTCAGCCTCCTACGCTCCAGAGAAAAAAGTCCCAGTCTATTCAGCCTCTCCTTATAACTCAATCCATCAAGTCCCGCTAGCATCCTAGTAAATCTTTTCTGCACATTTTCTAGTTTAATAATATCCTTTCTATAATAGGGTGACCAGGATTGCATACAGTATTCCAAGTGTGGCCTTATCAATGTCATGTACAGCTTCAACAAGACACCCCAATTCCTGTATTCAATGTTCTGAAACCAAGCATGCCAAATTCCTTTTTCACCACTCTGTCCACCTGTGAATCCACTTTCAAGGAGCTATGAACATGTATTCCTAGATCTCTTTGTTCTGTAACTTTCCCCAACGCCCTACTATTAACTGAGTAAGTCCTGCCCTGGTTCAATCTATCCACCTCACATTTGTCTAAATTAAACTTCATCTGCCATTCGTCAGCCCACTGGCCCAATTGATCAAAATCCCGTTGCCGTTGGAGATCGATCCCATTGCAACTGGAGAATTGCAACGGGATCTATCAGGATCCTGTTCAGGAAACTCAGCAGTTGAAATAATTCAAGTGGAACTTTGTGGAGATGGTAAGTGCCTTTAAAGCACTGCTTATGAGCCAGAAATAGTAGGTGTGCATTCTCACTATTCTCCAAGTTGCCGGTGCTCTAACAGAATCCCTGTCATACACAGCCTCACTGTGTTATCTTCCAAAAACCCAGTGAAGGAAATAACTGAAATCAATCTTAACAAACTTTGCTTATTTCTATAGTTACAGATTGTGAGCATTACAACAAAAATTTAAGTCACTATCTATTTAAATCTCTTTTGATCCAACCGGAAAGTTGGCAATAACAAGGGACCAAATGTTCCTCCTAAGAGATGCCACTGACATACTGTCATAACAATATGAGAAACTTGAAAGAAGAATGAGCTAATCAGATTAAAGTGACAATTGTGGAGGTGTTGATGCATTGCAGTCCCTTCCCCCCTCCCCTGCTGTGCCTGGTGCCCAGTGGTCGCGGAAAGCCTGAAGTGTATTTGCCAACATGACATGCTCACTCTCCAGAGGCACCCAGAGATGGACAAGGTCACAGAAGAGAAGCAGACAGGTCAAATGACCTCCTTGACTCCGTGCTGCCTGGAAATGCGAATGGCCAGGCTCAGGAACAGCTGCACAAGAAAGCGCTGTGATCAATTCATTCCACTGAATATTGGGCAGGCAAAGTTTCAAGAGCGTGGGGCTCAGATACAAGTAAAAATTGAAGATCAGCCTCTATAGATAATGGAAGTGGAACTGCAAACATTATACACCTTACATCGACGTGAAACACAGGGGTGAGGGCGGAAGGGGCGATGTTCTGACCTCGCCATGCCTGGCGCACAACATGCCAGTCCAGGAAAATAGCGCGCGGTCCTAAAAACCAATTCTGCTCCCGGCACCAAATGGTTTTCAATCATCACGGCCCCTTTCTGCTGGTGGAAACTGGATCACACCCAGAAAGGACACGAGGCTGATTAGCATGTGATTGACTTGAATTCAATCTCATTAGCGAGTTCAGTACACAATCGGTGCCCCCTCTTCCAGAATGTTCCCTCCCCTCTGGCAGGAAGTCACATGGGCACATATCGATACTAGTCTCCATTAAGGAAAACTGGCACACTGGTCTCACCAGGAGGCTCGGAGGGCAGTGAGGCCTCCAGATAATCGGAGATCTAATTGAGCAGTGCCTATCAGGCACCCTGGCATTGCCAACTGGGTACTACCAGTGTGCTGGGGTTGTGCCAATGGGTGGGGCTTGAGTCAGGTCTATGAAGGGGAGCTTGAGTGATGGGAGACTGTGATGGGGGTACCTATGCAGGGGGTTTATAGTGGGGAGGTTGACCGACGGAGGTGTCATGCAGGGGTACAACATGAATGGTAGTATGATGGGATGGCATGCTGGGGTCATGATGGGATGGCATATCAGATATCAGGCAGAGGGGCCCATCAAGAAGCCCCAATGCCAGCGTCCATATCAGGCAGAGGATGGGGGAACATGCCGCCAATGAGGGGATAGAGTCCCAATATCCATGGGGGAAGGGGGTCACCTAGTGCACTTTGAGATTGAGGTTCACGTGTGAAAAAGCATTCTGTAACTGGGTTCAGTGGCATGTTTGTCCATTCCCCCACCACCCCCACCCCCTCCTACCACTGATGCACAACTGACCACTCTCCCAAATTGTGATTTAGTGTGGGATGAATGCTGGGGCTCCTTGATGCCACATTCTGTCAAATGTTATCAAGGGCAGACACTCTCACCTTACTTCTGGAGCAGCTCTTTTGTTCGTGTTTGAACCAAGGATGTAATGAGGTTAGGAACTGAGAGGCTCCCTGGTAGAACTCAAACTGAGTGTCAGCAAGCAGTGTAATAATGAGAGTGGAACTGAACATGACAAGGGTAATGTATGAACCAGAGCAGAGGAATTGACTTATATTTTGCAGAACTTAAATTATATAACAACAATAAATATATCATGTACTTAAAGCGTGTCTCACACAGCTTGTGCACCAACAACATGGCAAAGTATATACATTTTATTAGGTTGTGGGTGTTGCTGATGAAGTCAATATGAATTTCTCTTCCCTACTTGCCATTGAGATACAACTGAGTAGTTTGCTAGGACAGTTCATGAGCCAGCTAAGAGGTAATCACATTGCTGCGGGTCTGAAGTGACATGTAAGCCAGACTGTGCAAGAACAGCAGTTGCGTTTTCCCTGATGTACATTCTAGTGATCAGATTTAACAACAATCTGGTGGTTTCATGATCAAATAGTTTATTTAGTTATTAGTCACAAGTAAGGTTTACATTAACACTGCAATTAAGATACTGTGAAATTCTCCTAGTTGCCACACTCCGGCACCTGTTCGGGTCAATGCAACTAACCAGCATGTTATTCAAACTGTGGGAGGAAACCAGAGCACTCGGAGGAAACCCATGCAGACATGGGAAGAATGTACAAACTCCACACAGACAGTGATCCAGGCTGGGAATTGAACCCGGGTCCCTGGTACTGTGAGACAGCAGTGCTAACCACTGTGCAACCATGCCACCCCACCAGCGTGGTGATAGTAGATTATAAGTTTCAGATTGACTTAATTAACTGAATTGAAATCTTCATGGAGTGGTTTGAACTAATGGCTGGAACCTCATGGAGGCCGTGCCCCTTGACTGAAGTCTGGAAAGACCCCCACCCCCTGCCCCCCGTCCCCCTTTGCTCGGTCAAGAATGTCAGACCAGTTGTCAGGCTATTAAATACCTGATGTCACAGCTTCTGCCCCCATGGATTTTCTTGTCTCCAAGAGCCAGAAAGCAATCCAGCGGCTAACAGCTGTCCGCTGCTAGCAGTGCCACTGGAGCTAGCAATAGCCACTGCGAAAGCTACAGCAGTCCCCCATGTGGCCTCCCACACAGCCTGGGCGCTCCCTGCAAAGGTACAATTCACTAATTGCCATTCTGCATTCAATTGCCCACACATAAACCCAATCAGCCCAAGAGCAGACAGGTCACTCAACACATATTCTGCCAATGGAGTCAGGTAGACAAAGTTCCACCACCACCTTGCTCGATTTTATGCTGCCTCCACCTGCTGGCTGGAGTTGGGGCTGTAAAATTACAGTCATGAACGTCTCTGGATTATTAATCTAGATCTCCAGCACAACCATCTTTAACCCATAACTTACCAAAATCAGTTTTTCAAGCCTTTGTGAGCACTAATTATCTGATATGATGACCTCATGTGTCAGAACACAGAAAACCTCTGTGATTGTGTAGCCACTGCTTCTCTGCAAAGATATATCAGAACTCTCAAAATAGCAAGGCTGGCAATGCTCAACACTGTATTCAGCATCATCACTATTTGAAATGAGCAGAGAGAAACACGACAGAGGTTTTGCTGATTTAGAGGAAGAAGTAGACTGAGTCACTTCACTCTAGGGGAGACAGGGCAAAGGTAGATTCTGAAAAAGGGCAGGCAGCAACTGTGGAGCAGAAGCCTCACATTGCCATTATCTCTGTGATTCATTTTGTGATTCAACGCTCATGGGGGTTAGCTAAGAAATGAAGTACATTACAAAAGCACAAACATGTGTATCAATCACCTGTCTCCTTGCAGAATATGATGCAACAGTTGATTCGCAGTTGGGTGATATAGTACAGCAAATGATTATCCTTTCCAGTTTGCAGTTGGACAGCATACGCATCAGCATCAGATGTATTGATGACATCTGTAAGAGAGACCACAGGCACACAAGAGAAGAGCACAACAGGAGTTCTTTACTGCCCACTGATGTTGTCAAGATATTAAGCTCAACAATCTAAGATGTAATTATACCAGTACTGGTGTAATTTTGACTCAGGGTTTCCAATGCTGCGAGAATCCCATAGGATTGTACATACGTTGTGTATATGAAGTAGATTCCCCAGGGCATATCATTCTGGCCTGGGCTGTTGCAGGTATTGGGACGGGAAATTGCGCCCATGTTTGCCATGGGATTAAATGGCAATAGGAGTGCAAAATCTTGCAAGAGGCCAAAAAGTATGATCCGTACAGCAAGATCCCACAATGCGGTTGTCCCCTGCCCTACCACTGACTTGTAGGGTTCCTGCCATGCAATACATTTGAATATGATTAGTGAGCTTCCACACTGCATTGTCCCCCTCATTCAGATCTCCCTCTTGGCGGTGTGATGTCATATCAGCAAGGTTCACAACAGGGTGTGAAGCTACATGAACCAGGCAAAGAGAACTTGCCAGTGGTGCAAGTAAGTATAGTCCCTAGGGATGAGGTACATGGTGAGGCACAGACCCCCAGCACCATGGGGCAAATACTGTCCCATGGTGCTTGGGGGCAGTGCCATCCCTTTGGGGAGGTTCACGTGGGGGAGAATTTCTGATGTCTGTTGGAGGGTGGGGAGGGTTGTTTCTACACTTGTTCTTCATTATTTTAATTAAGGGTTTAGGTGTAGGTGTTGGGGAATGATCCACACATTTGCAAGAAATGGCAAGGTATTTGCAAAAGAGAAGTGTAGTGTTGTGTGAAAAGGAAGGTCAAATGCTAAACATGCAAATGCATATCCCACAGAGATAAAATTAAAACCAGAGGTGAAGGTAAAAGATTGGGTATATTACATAAGAACATAAGAACATAAGAAATAGGAGCAGGAGTAGGCCATCCAGCCCTTCGAGCCTGCCCCGCCATTCAATAAGATCATGGCTGATCTGTCACTGCTCAGTTCCACTTTCCCGCCCTCTCCCCATAACCCTTAATCCCCTCTCCTATCAAAAACCCATCAACCCGCGTCTTAAAAATATTTAGCGAGGCAGCCTCCACCACTTCAACGGGCAGAGAATTCCAGAGATTCACCACCCTTTGAGTGAAGAAGTTCCTCCTCAACTCCGTTCTAAACCGCCCCCCTTTTATCTTGAGGCTGTGCCCCCTAGTCCTATTGTCTTTTTTGAGCGGGAAGAGTCTTTCCACCTCTATCCTATCCATCCCATTCATCATCTTATACGTCTCAATGAGATCTCCTCTCATTCTTCTAAACTCTAACGAGTACAAGCCCAGTTTATTCAGCCTCTCCTCATTAAACAACGGCGTAACATTAGCCGTTTTCCAAACACTGCTATAAAGCTATAGTTAAAACAAATGGTTTTCATTGGTGTATTCCAGAACATTGCTCTACAAAATAAAACATACCAATTTTTTAAACATAGAAAGATGGAAACTAGAAACACGCATAGGCCATTCTACTCTGTCATTCTTTTTGATCATGGCTGATCATTGAATTCAATTTCTTGATCACCCTCCCCCCCAACCCTTGACCTCTTTTGTCCCTTTGTCTGATACAAGAAATTGTTTAAGACACATTTGAATAGCATGCACTGTTGTGGTCTCCTTACATGGTGCGAGTTATTGAGGTTTTGCCAAGAGCACTGAATAGAGCCAATACATTAATTTCCAGCATGTAACAGCATATTTGCAAAATGTGATCATTTGAAAGAAACATATCAGGCTAATTTGACTGGGATTTATAAAATCAACAAGAATCATAAAATTATAGAAACCCTACAGTGCAGAAAGAAGTCATTTGGCCCATCGAGTCTGCGCCGACCACAATCCCACCCAGGTCCAACCCCCCATATCCCTACATATTTACCCGCTAATCCCTCTAACCTACGCATCTCAGGACATCAAGGGACAATTTTAGCATGACCAATCAACTTCACCCACACATCTTTGGACTGTGGGAGCAAACCGGAGCACCTGGAGGAAACCCACGCAGTCACAAGGAGAATGTGCAAACTCCACACAAACATTAAATTGAGTTGCTTTCAACCGGATTATGGAAACCCTAGGGACTATGCTGGGTCAGCATTACAAATTATTTCAGTGCAGAAGCAGATAAGGTGTAAAGTAACTTCACTTTTGTCAGAGTGTATGGAACAGGTTGTAGACTAATGCAGAGATTGCTTATTCCTTAAAATCATTATGAAATGTCACTAATAGCTCAATCTTGTTCATTTAGGCAAGTCCCGGACTTGTTTCTGGCTGGGGCAAATGTGATCTCCTGGGTTAGTTTTGGTCACCCAAGGGATCATAGAGAGATCCTCACATTTTCTTCGATTTCATTGACATGTGTTTCTGATCTATTATTTTTACATGGCTCCAGGTGAGGGGATAGTATATGTATAATGATATAGAGGGCATCGCTGGGGAATTCTCCAGTCCAATCAGATGGCTAGCTGGAATTCCGAAGACATGCTGAATGGGGCACCAGCCAAAAATTGGCATTCCCACTGGGTGAGAAGGCAATTGGGATTCACCTGACTCGGTTCTGCTGGCCTGGACTGGGTTCCCGCCAGGTATTGTAATACAAGTAGTGGTTGGGACAGCCCATTCAATGGCCTGCCACCATGGATCCGCCTCACCAGCAGAGGCGGCACGGTGGCACAGTGGTGAGCGCTGCTGCCTCACAGCGCCAGGGACCCGGATTCAATTCTGGCTTCAGGTCACTGTCTGAGTGGAGTTTGCACGTGTCTGCGTGGGTTTCCTCTGGGTGCTCTGCTTTCCTCCCACACTCCAAAGATGTACAGGTTAGGTTGATTGACCATGCTAAATTGCCTCTTAGCATCAGGGGACAAGCAGGGTAAATTCGTGGGGTTACAGGAAGGGGGCCTGGGTGGAATTGTGGCCAATGGGCCAAGTGGCCTCCTTCTACACTGTAGGATTTCTACAGTTTCTATGAAATGCACCATGTGGGCTTTGGTGCTGGTAATGACCAGCATGGACCTGGCATGTTGGATTCCTAAGGGGGAGTGGTGGGGGGGGGGGGGGCAGATCAAGGAGGTAGGTCCAATAGACATTTGCTACTCTGCCGCTGCCAGGCTACGGATAAGGGTCTCCCAAAAGTCCTGGTGGTTGGGTGAGCTTGGGGCAAGGCGTTGATCTCTACTAGTGTCCACCAGGAATGGAGTCCCGTGGTTGGGCTGCCCTTCTAGACTAGGCAGCCCTGGTGAACACCTTTGGCATGGTGATTTCAGGAGACTCTCTGCTCAACATTTTCATTCCTGCCTGTCATTTGTGAGAACTTTGAAGTGGCCTGGTCACTTTAAGCGCCATGCTTGTGGTCAGAACTACAGGCAACTTCAAACCAGCTAAGCACTTTTCACTTCCTCTTTTGTATAAACATCGAAGTTAGGAGGTACAGGGGATACTTGGGATGCATTCAAGCACAAAGAGAAAAGTAAATAAACACAGCTGACTATGTGCTGAGTAAAATCCATTAAGGTGTCAAGCAAATTAAAGTTAAAAGGGCTGGGTTGTAAATGAATGGAAATGAAGATTTTCAAAGAGATGGTAAGTATTTCAAAGACTTTGAACTTTCTGTAAAGGTTCAGAGACTTGAAATAAATGCAGTATTAAAGTAATGAGGCTGAATGACCAACTGTGGGGATGGAAATACCCCCCTCCCCCCCAGTGAAACTGACTATTTTCTGACAGTCAGAGGATTTCAAAGGGGCCTGCTCTTACCTGCAGCTTCCTAGTGAGAGAAAAGACAATCTCTCATACTGATTGGAGTACTGCTGTGACTTAAAAACATGCCAGGTGACCAGGGACATGGAGATTTAAGTGACCTGGTCACTTCAAAGTTGTCATAGATGATGGGCAGGAATGACAATGTTGAGTAGAGAGCTACTTGATATCACTATTTCAGGAATGATCTTCAGGTCTGCCTGGGCTAAATGGGGCCATCCAGCCAAAAGACCCCCATCCTGGGTGATTGTGATGACGTCAACGTCTTGACCCCTGCCTGACCACACCCCCCCACCCCGCCCCCACCCAACCATAAGGACCCTTGAGGAACCCTTACTCTGCAGTCTGGCAGCAGCAGAGGGCACATGGACATTGGACCTAACTCCTTGAACTCCTTGGGGTCCCAGGAGCCAGACCTGTGTCGAGCCAGGGGACAGTGCACTTTTGACACTGCCAAGGGGCAGATCCTGAAGGGGACCGGGGATGGTGATGTCTGAGGGAGAAGGCAGTTTGGAGGGGAGTTGAGAGGCTCTGGGTATCTGAGGTGGAATCTGAGAGTGTGCTTGTGGAGGAATGGGGCTGAGGGGGAGGGCATTTGAGGGGGGTTGAGGCAGTTCACCCTCATGCCTGCGTGGTGTATTGGAGGGGTGGACTATTATTACAGTGGTGGTGGGGAGGAAGCCCCTCTTGGCTGAAGGGACAGCAGGGGGATCACCATTTTTGCTGTGGGGGAAGGGGTCCTGTCTGTGACTGTGGAGATTAGGAAGCACTTTAAAAAGAGGATCCCAATCTTGGAATAGCTGAGCTGGCCGGTGTGATTACCAAAATGCATTAACTTGTATCCATCAGGTAGGTGAATCCCACTTGACAGATGTTGCCATTACCAGTGGAAAACCCTCCAGAATTTAGTCCCACAACCGCGTGAGACAGGCTGGATGGATCAGTAAGTCTTTTCCTATTTGTTATTTTGTATGTTTGAATAGTGATGGGGTGGCATAGTAGCACAGTGATGCTTTATAGTGCCAGGGACCCGGGTTCGATTCCCAGCTTGGGTCACTGTCTATGTGGATTTTGCGTGTTCTCCCCGTGCCTGTGGATTTTGCGTGTTCTCCCCGTGCCTGCATGGGTTTCATCTAGGTGCTGTGGTTTCCTTCCATATTCCAAAAGATGTGCTGGTTAGGTGCATTGACCCAGATAGGCGCCGGACAGTGGCGACTCGAGGAATTTCACAGTAACGTCATTGCAGTGTTAATGTAAGCCATACTTGTGATGAATAAATAAACTTCAATAATGCCACAGCTTATGTTACAAATTAAGACACTAATGTTATCAATTATAATAAATAATTTATTATATAATCAAATGTGTTCACCATAATAATTCCCTCTATGATAAGCCAGAATTGTTTCATAGTCACCATCACTAAAATATATTTCAGATTTGTTTCACTGAATTTAAATTCCCCTTCTGCCACCGTGAGATTTGAGCTCAGGTCTCCAAATCATTCGTCCAGATCTCTGGATTACTTGTCCAGCAAAGTACGCACTTGCTACTGCACCGCGACGCAATAATGAATTAAATTAATTATTAAATGTAACTAACAGCTTAATTGCGTGCTTGTGGCCTGCTGCACCCTCTCCACGTCAAGTATCAGAGGTTTCTGAGATTTTGTCCACTCTCTAAACTTCCAATCCACCAGGCCACTCAAAGGAAAATATGTTTGTGCAAGTCTCTACACTGAGTTTACCATCAACAAGATCCTCGAGGGGCCAGGATTTTTAAGTTATGTTTATGGATGTATGAGGAAAAACATTTGGACATATGTATGTGCACAAGCATGTATATAGAAAGATCACGATAGGGAATACGAAGCCGTATACAAAATAAAAAGAATGAATATATATCTCAAACATGAATACTTAAAGCAAAAATTAGCTACTATGATTTATTGTCATAAGCAGTTCTAAAAGTAATAGGGTACTCACTTTGATAAAAGGACTTTACATTCAGAATTTTCCAAGTCCCAAATGTTTGAGTGAGATATTATTAAAGGATCTATAAGGTAAAATAATCTCACAAAATTACTGGCAGATTTCTCCAGTTCACAGAGACTGCCCTTGTTTGACTCCACTCTTTTATCCAATTAGACCTAAAGGCTAGTCTGGAAATGTATCTTCCCACATCTCTCACCTTACACTGAAACGCTTTAAGCACTATCTTTGGTCTTTCTTGTTCCTTATTTATATGCTGCCTCCTGGTGACAACACCCACAGACATGGGATCAACTTTCAAATGTAAACTGAGAATACCCAGCTGGACTATTCCATCCCATCTCCAGTTCCCTTCACTGACCCTGTGTTATCTGAATGTTGCAATTTCTTTCAATTTAACTATTGGGATGAGCAAATCCATCCTTTTCTCTCCCGACAACAAATTCAGATTCTTGCCACTGATTACATTCTCTTTTTTGACCCCTATCTCAAATTTAGCCAGATTGGCTCAGAACCTTGGCATCCTCTTCGCTCCGAGTTGACCTTCCAACCCTATATTCTCTCCAAGATAAATGTTGCCTCGTGCACCTTTGCAACCTACTTGAGCACACCTGAAGCTAAATCCTTTCTTTGTATCATTGTCACTTCCAGATTCAACTATTCCAATGTTTGCCTGGATGGCCTCCTCTCCTCCACCCTCCGTAAATTTCAACTAATCCAAAGAATTGCTGCCCAAATCCTATTTCTATCAAGCCCTGCTTACCATCGGCTTTCTCTATTCTAATTACATTGGCATCTAGTCACCTAACATTTTAGATATAAAATCCTCATCTTTGTGTTTAAATCCCTTCATGACCTTGTCCTCCCTATCTCTGTAACCTCCTCCAAACCTGGAACATTCCAACCCCTCTCAAAACTCAATTTGTCTGAATCTGGCCTCTCCTGCACTCCTCTCTTCCTTTGCCCATCAAAAGCAAATGTGCCTCTCAGGCCCTGTTCTCTGGAATCCTCTCATTAACATTCTTGAGCAAATGGAAAAATCACACATGCTGGAAGGAAGCAATTAATTCCTAATTGCTGGTGAAAAGAAACCCATCTCTGGCCACCATTAGAATGTAAGAAAGAGAAGCAGGGGAAAACTATACAGCCTATTGAGCATAATTAAAAAGACTTGTGTGGAATTGTGATTGGTCTTTAACATTTGTATGTTAACTTATGCACGATGTAATCCTGATCATTAGTTGTGAGTTAACAGAGATAACTCCTATACAAATGCAACTCTTTGAGCCAGGTTTTACCATTTTCATTCAAAGTGTTGGGCAGACTTGAAACTGGAAGTGTTTCTGATCAGTTCTCAGGCGCCCCCATAGAAAATAGCAGAGATTCTGAATCGTGCTGCAGAAGCCTAGGCAAGCTTATCGCTCCTGAAATGCTGCAGCTTTGATCGGCGCCTCCAACTGTGCATGCGTAGTAATAGGAAAGATAGAAATACGCTTCCCTACCACATGGCTCTGAGACCAGATAATGCCTCACCCTGGGCCCCACAGACATTGCCCTACCTCCACAACATTAATGACCCCCTTACTCACCCACCCCCTGTACCCAGAGTGATCATGGCCCCCTGCCACCCTTCCTCCCCTCACCAATCACGCACAGTGTGGCAGCAGACCCCCTCCCCCCCACCACTCACATGCTGAGTTGCTATATATCCCCCTTCCAGCCCCGATCTGTATCAGAGAGCCATCTGCCATCTGACCTGCCTCCCTCCCCCCCACACCACCGATCTGAGTGGAGCCGTCTGACCCACCTCCCACCCCCACCCTTCCCTCCAACCAATCTGAAGCAGAGAGCAGCTGGAAGCTCGAAACTTACCTCCTCAGAAGCTGGAGCATCCGAATCGGATCTTTGTGGACCATATCTATTTTCCGCTGAATCTGGACAAGTGAACACTGTGGTAAAGGGGGAAGTGCCGGTAAGTTTGGACATACAGCTCACTCAGTCAATTTAAATGAAAGTAAATGCATTTAAATTGATGTCACATCCGTTCAGGGCGGGGTCCCAATGGTGGCCATTTTCAGCCTTGGTAAAGGGGGAACCAGCGCAGAGGTGGGCGTGGATTGTGCTACTCACCTCACACCCGACTTTACCAAGTTTTTGTGAAACCTGAAAACCATCACAACTTGATGGTAAAATTGGGCCCTTTGATTGGCATATGTTAATTACTTGTAACCGAATCTGGAAGTATATCTGTTTTATAAACCTGTATTCGGGACTCTGGCTCGCTGCCAGCTGGCACTCAAAGGTCTTTGCTATGCAGCTTGCATATTAATCAGCTAATTTGAAACTCTGAAACTTGGACTGGTGACTTGAAGGGAACAAAGTCTAAGCAAAATAAAGGGTTGAACACCAACAGCCTTGCAACAAGAATTGTGAAGATTTACAACCACTTGAGTGAAGAAATGTCTGTTTGTCTTGGCTCTAAATGACCGAGCTGTTATCCTGAGACTATTCCCCTGTGTTCTAGATTCTTCAACCGGAAGAAACAGCCAGTCAGTGTCTACCTGTCAAACTTCTTCAGAATTCTGCCTGTTCCAATGAGATCACCTCTCAGTCTCCTGAACTCCACAGAGCATTGACCCAGTTTATTCAGCCCGTCACCATAGGACCAGTAACAACAAGTGGTTTGAGAAAATGCTGGCAGCAAGCTGGGTGCTGGATAGGTGTTTGGTATTCATAGGCATCAAAGCTGCATTGTGGCTTGTTAATGTCCTGACTATGTGAGCAGGATTCAAAGGAAGAATTAAAGAGAAATAACTTCACAACCATATATGTGACCAAAAGGCACTGTTAACAGGCCCAAGTAAAAAAGAAATCAGGTGGAATTTTTAGGATGGCTGGGGCAGAACATATACCTGCCCACTCCGATTGCCCTGCAGTCAATTTATGCTCACGTGAGCACTGATTGGTAATCGATGGGATTTCCACTCACTGCACGAGAGGACATCTCATCCGGAGCGTTGTAGACCATCTAATTAGCTGGTGGCCCCAGCTGCTGCCACAGCTGCAGTGGCCACATGTGGAATTGCCTGAGACCTCGGGAGAGGTCTGGCAGCCTCATTCACCATAGGCACAAATCCCACTCTGGATGCTAGCTCCTCTGATAGGGTCCAAATGGGATTTGTGCTAGTGGGATCTCAGTCTGAGATCTTCCCCGGGCCTGCTGGTTACGTGATCAGGCTTAAGCCCAAAAAGATTATGAAACTGATTTGCATGTTTTTTAAATACATTTTAACATTATTAAACAGAATTGTCGCCTCTGGCCATGTTGAATCCTCGCCCCCTGGTGGCGTGATGTCACACTGCTGCAAAAAATGTAAGTCGTGATGAGCATGCTGGCATTGTGAAGGTACCTGGAGCCCCTAGAGGGATTAGGGCCAAAGCAGTGAGAGGGGGTAGTGCCAAGGGACACATGAAGGGAGCTTCATTGCCAGGGAGCTTTGGCAGGAGGTAAGGTGGGCAGTTACCCCTTATCCAACAGTTGGTGGGGGGGAGTGGAGGCAGGGATGTTTCCCTTATATGTGGGGAGATGTCCAGTGACAGCAAGGAGGAAGGGGCAATGGCTTTGAAGGAGATATTGCACCTCATATCCCCACTGTGTGGGAGAGGGGGAGTTACCCTGATGCTTATGGTGGTGGTCCTCTGTGTCCGTAAGATGGGGTGGGGAGGGGTGGTTGATGGGAACTTATTTTATACACAGATCTTAAACATTTTAAAATGTCATCCAATCTCAGTCCTTGCTGGTTCTATCAGGCGCCATGCCGCCAATCTGACGGTGTTACTCCTGCCCCTCAGATTCTCTGTGCTCTAAATGCCAGAAAGCCTGGTCTGAAAGCTTGATTGTGTTTCTGCAGAGAAAACACATCGCTTTTCCATCAGACCTTGATACTCTGCCAATTTTTAGGTATTTTATGCCCAGCCTCAATTTTTAGGCTGATGGGTGGATTGAAAGGGAGAAACCCAAAACTAAAGGAAGTTAGATCTCAGGTGGGAAGGGAGGTAGGAGTGATGTCTCCATCAGAAACCACTTTCTCTCTGAGGATGCTCTTTCCTTAAGACCTGTGGCCTCCCAGGCTACCTCTCCATCCCCCTCCCCCACCCCTCCAGCTCCCAGCCAGCCCCTTCCTATCCCCTGAGTCTGTGCCAATCAGTCCCCTCACAACCCTTCAGGCCTCTCCTACTCCCTGCACCCTGGAACACTTGAAACTTACCTGGGTCCCTGGTTCGTGGGGCTTCCAAGACTTTGGATGGAATTCTTCCATGCCCAGTAGGTTCAATGTCAGGCCGGCAGAGTAGAGTTCACCTGGAGACCCAGAAATTAATTTTAGGTCAGTGTGAATTTCCCACGGGATCTGCTGGTTCCTGCTATGGCAATCAGGACCTCCTGTTGTTGGCCAGAGTGAAACCGAATTGCATCCTGCTGGAGGCATGTAAGTGAAGGCCTGACCACTCTCACCCAATCCTCTGTGATAACAGAGGCAAAACACATCTGGAAGAATATGGCATGCAGGTGTTGGGCCTCATCTGAACAATGTGTGGGGCTGCCTGTGGAGTTCAGGATGGAACATCACAGCAATGGATGGGAGAAACATCACAAAGTGGATCTTCCAGACTCAGTGCCCTGGAGGAGTTCCATAGTCCAGACTCCGAATGTTCCTGGAGATCCATCTTCATTTTCAGGAGGTCCATCCTCTTCTATAAATAGTGACGTTGGGCACCTTTTCAATTTGGCACCAGGACCTGATGGCGAACTATGCTATCCAGGCCTGCCCTGCTACTGAATATAGCGTAAAACACCCGGGCGTATAGTTAATGAGGTTGGTGCTGCAAGATTTGCCCTGTTCCCCAACCCCGTCCCTGCCACTCCACAACAGGGAACACTCCACACGCCCACCTTCATAATGACACTTGTCTCACGGAGGGAGAACTCAGCCCAATATTTTTTAATTCAAATATGTCAATATTTAAGTTTATGCATATGTATCTATGGCTGTGAGTATAGGATCCACGGATATATTTTGAAAAAGATTATTCTTATATAACTGCTTCTGAAATTTAACTGTGATTAATTTTATTATTGTGCAAAATGCACAGTAAGAAATATCTTTTTTTAATATTGACTTTGGGAGTTTTTTAACAGCTTCAGTGTTATTCACTATTATGAATCTAGCAGATTGCAAAGAGTAGAGTTGTCTCATTAGGGCAAAACGGTTAGGAGCAATTTTCTAAATGAGCTCAGCGACAAAACTGTAATTGTTAGCACCATGAAATTCGGCATGAAATCAATTATAAACATTTGCTCTTAGCTCTTGATCTGTGTGGTGGTACATTTCCTGATGCACAGACTGAGCTCCCTGTGTCATGAATCTTGTAAAGAAGTGCAAGTGAAGGGAGGGAACAGTCATTCTACTCAGAATCTCAACCAACGGCCTGAATAGTTCGAGTACTTGCCTTTCAATTATTCGCCATTTTGGCTTTGAGCTATTGCAGTCTGTAGCAGGTCGTTTGTTTTCTTTAAACAGATTCTTAAGAAGTGTTGAGTTTACAAATTTATGCTCTCAGAAGATCCTGCAGGGCGCGCCTGGCAACTGAATTCTCAATGTGTAGGTCTGGCTTATGAAGCTCTGACTTGGCAGAGCAAATTCATAAAATCTGCCCCTTGGTGTAATGCAGTTCAATTTATGAACCCATTTTGAAGCTTTGCGCCACATTGTGTGGATTGTGTCTTGCAGCAGTGATGTTGCCGTGTATTCAATTGCTCTACAAAATGTCAGAATGTTGTGTGTATGTCTAAATAATATAAATAATGCCTTTTATAAGATTGATGTATCCATGCCTTTATTTAGCAGCCATGTTCTAAATTATTAAACATCTACCGACAAAAACCTTCTGAATAAATGACATTCCCAGAAATCCAATCATGCCCTGCCTGTCTGTTAGGCATGATCCAATGTGGAGGACAATATGTACATGCTTGTCATGTGTGTCCAGTCCATTACCTGCCATTCTGCATTCTGTTCATCCTTAAGGTTACAGAGTGTGCTCCACAGCTGCTCAGGCAGCTCATTGTATTATTGAAAGAAGACTCCTGTGTTGGTCGGTGGGCCCTTTTGTGAAGGGTCACCAGCTGGCTGCCCAGCTCACCTGACACTTTTCTAGTGTATTGCCATTAGTTATCTTCAGCAGGCTGGTTTATTGAAGTCATATCTGAGTTCACTGCGACAGAGCTAGTGTGTAACCTTGCCGAGAAATGACCTGACCCCTGGACTATCCTGTTTCCAGTTCCAATTCTCTTCGCTCACCTAATGGTGCACTCAGGCAGACGTTGGCATATTTCCATAGCTAGGTATTCCTGGAACCAGAGGCTTAGAGCTTGAGGGCTATCACTCCACATCAAGTGTGGCTGACCAGGAGACTCTCCCGCTCTTACCACCAGCCATGTTGGAAAGATCTGCAGGTTGAAACACCCAACGGATGGGATTCTCCCAAAAGAATTCTAAGTGCCAAATTACCATAAAAACTGGAGTAAATCCCTCTGTTTTTTTCCTGTGGGATTTTCAAAATAAAACTCCCACACCCTGTGCATCACTGAATGCCCTAGCTTGAATCACACTAAAAATAGCTTATTCCTGTTGAAGTGGCTGGCAGCATAGTGCTGAGTGGGCCACTGTGCATGCACAATCTGTCAGCGCCAAGATTGACACATGCACAGCAGCCCCATACTGCCAACCTCCCGATCGCTGGCCTGCTCGATTCCTGGCCAGAATGGTAACCCTGTAACACTGTAACCCTGCCCCACCGATCCCGCCAAGGCCCAATCACTGGCTTTCCATGCCCTCCCCAAACATTCCCGACCCCCCCCCCCCGAGTTGTCCCGAACCCCCCAGCATGCCACTACCCCCCAACCTGATGACCAGCTCCAATGACTGGCATCCCTCCCACTGTCACTGATCCCAGTGCAGAGTGATAGCGAGGTCCCTCACCCCCACCAATCTCACCCTCCATCAGCCCCACCCACCTATAGGCCCCCTCTGGCCTCACCCCTTTTGCACTGCCCAATGCCAGTGGGCAATGCCAAGGGGTCCCCTGGACATTGCCATCCTTGCCCCTTGGGCAGTTCCAGCAAGCTGGCAATGCCCAGGGGGCACCACCCTCTTACCCCCGACCTCCTTGAGGTGGGGGGGAGGGCCTCCATGGCCCCCCTTTTGCTTCAGTGGGCTCTGGTTGTCAGCTCCCCCCCTCGCAAATGGGGAGCTATTGTAAACCCTGCTAGAGTAAAACATTCCTGCTGTGGGTGGGGATGGAGTGGGGTGGGGAGATGCTAACGTGTCTGGAGACTTCAGTCCCGGGACTGTTAATGATAGTAAAATGATCACCTGCATAATTTATTCAGCTCCACGCTGATTCCTGGCAAAGGGCTGACAATGCTGGAAATCCAGCAGTTGGAGACGCGTGGCGGCCATGTCACCCAACGGGAAGCCCGCTGCACAGCTTCTGCTTAAGTCTCCTGGCCTACTACGCTGCCAGAGCCAGAGGGTAGAGGGAGAATCACCTCCAAACCTTTTGGCTGTATTATGAATGCACCTCCCTTGGCCATCAATCCTGGGCTGGGACTCGAAACTGGATCTTCTGACTCAGAGGCAAGGGGGGGGGGCTACCCATTGCACAAGACCACCATATTATCCTGAGCCCCTACCCTATTTTCTGGTCATTGTACATAATGATTTATCAAATGAGCACTCAATGTCTAGTCTATGTTCCAACGTCAAACCTTTAAGCAGGTAATTGCTTTGGTCAGATAAGTAAATTTCAGGAAGGCTGACCTCTGTTTGAAGAAGCAGAGGGATTTCCACATTTCCAGCATCTGAAGTGAAATAAATGGGCAAGAGTAACCACCGGGGCTGGAATCATACCACTGTTCATGCCGGTGGGATTTTCCCATCCCACTGCAGTGAATGGATATTTGGCTGGCTGTCAAATTCTCTGACATTGCTGCAGCAGGAGCCTGGCCTGAGCTGCAGGCAACATCATACCCAGAGTGTCAAGGGTAAGCATTGAGAGATGAGAGGCTGCTGAGAGCATCTGCTGTTTACAATACAGATTATCGAGGGTAAAATAGAAAGGGAGGGTAAGGTGTGAAGAAACTCGTCTCCAGTCGCTCGCACTTTCCTCCCCGCATTCACCAACACTTCAATGCCATTAGCAAGTAGGAAGATGGTATGCAGGCAGCTATGGTTGTCATCTCATGCCTTATGGGGACCTTAGTCTTTCCACCCATACATTTCTGATATACCTGTGTATTTCAACCCAGCTCATTGTCTGCTATTGCCCACCTATTCCCAAGCTCACTGTATAGTCTTTTGCACCCAGGTAACTTCATGTCTAACTAAATTAGAGGAAAATTGGATGTTTTTACTCTCTTTACCTAATTTACAGTTTTTCAATTTGCATGAAGAAATATAATGGAGACAAGGCCACAAAACCGTGTTTGCAAACAAATTTAATGGACATAGAAGAGTTTCATATTGTGCTATTAGTATGCAATCAATTTTGTTAAAATTATATCTACCAAGAATCCATATATGTTGTCTAGTAACAAACAAGGTGCAAATTGCTGTAATTCAGATCCCTGTCTAAATGCCTATTCAGTAATGTTCTCATTGGAATATAAAACTCTGGGAACAATAATTGAGATATTTCTATCATCTTGAAACAAAGTGAAAAACACTACTCTTTTATTTATTATTTGGAGAGAGGACGCAAGTTGTACAATCTGCTCTCCACGTTTTATTTATAATTTGTTCTTCTTCCCCTTCCAGCCCTGCTCTGTTATGACACTAGTTGAGAAGGTCTCATTCGGATTCTATAATCCCTTTCTCTGAATGTGTAGGCACGTTTCCAGTAAAAGAACAGGAGACTTGTGTAAATGAATCCATTGATCCCTTTCAGAATTCAGTCACAGCCCAATTTAGAGTCAGATTTATTGGATGCCAAGTGCAGTGTCTAAGCTTTAGCATCACAGTGATTAATGCTGTTGCTAAGTCTGAGAAATATTAAAACTCTGAAAGTTCACATAAAATATGAAGGAGAGGAAATGTCACCTGTGGATTAATCAAGTTTTTTTTAAATGTGAAACTATTTCTGTAATATCGTCCCTACTTATAGGGAGCTAATTAGCTCTTACTTTCTAAATCTTTTATGTAGATCATTCATTTGCAGGAATTAAAACAATATATCTTTTTTTTTCAGTGTCATCTGAACTATCAGGGAATTGGCAGACTGCTTTATTCCAATTTTAAGCTTGGTTCGTGAGCTGGCCCGAAGTGGTGACAGGAAACTGCAGATATCAGCAATGCCTAAACAACTGCTGCTAAAATGTACGGAGACGAGGCAACTTAAAGGTCAATCATTGCTTTTTAAAAATTATTTCATTAGTCACAAATACACTTATAGTAATCATAGAATCCCTTCAGTATAGAAGGAGGCCATTTGGCCCATCGAGCCTACGCTGACAATAATCTCACCCTATCCTGTAACCCCACATTCACTCCCCCCACCCCATTTCCCTAGAAACTAGAGTCAATTTAGTCAATCCACCTAATCTGTTCACCTTTGGACTGTGGGAGGAAACCGGAGCACCTGGAAGAAACTCACGTAGACACAGGGAGAATGTGCAGACTCCGCACAGACAATGACCCAAACTGGGAATCGAGTCTGAGTCCCTGGCGCTGCGAGGCAGCAGTGCTAACCGTGCTGCCCTAAATCAAAATGGAGAATGTGGGGATTGATCCCACTACCTCTCACATGCAAAGCAAGTGCTCTACCATTTCAGTGAATTCCCAGTGGCAACACTGCGACAAAGTTACTGTGAAAATCCCCTAGTCATCACACTCTGACACCTGTTCAGGTACACTGAGGGAGAATTTAGAATGGCCAATGCATCTAACCAGCATGTCTTTTAGACTGTCAGAGGAAATCAAAGCACCTGAAGGAAACCCACAAGGGCACAGGGAGAACATGCAGACTCCGCACAGACAATGACCCGAGGCTGGAATTGAACCCGGGTCCCTGGTGCTGTGAGGCAGCAGTGCTAACCATTGTGCCATCGTGTTGCTTCAGAGGCTAAGCATTGTTACTCGCTTTACAAAAATTGCAAGTATCTTAAAATTATAACTCAGCTTGATGAAAAGCCTAACTAACTTAGAAACAAGAAACTGGCAGAGGTAAAATAAATACAGAGACAGGAGGTTAGGAGGACTTCCATATTTCATGTAAAGGCATCCCTGTTTGACAACTATTAAACTCTTGGCTTGCTGTCTGTGCTCTGTAGCATCTTAAAAGAAATCCAAAACCTCAGTTATTTAGTGAAAGAATGAAGCCACAAGATCCCACGGTTTTAAATAAAATAATTTACCATACAAGAGTCAAACAAAGCAAATACAAAATTGTTATCCAACCAGAATCAAGTTAAGTTAAACAAGAATTAACAGGCAAGCTGTGGTAAAGTAGAAACTATAAATTATAGGTTAAATGGCCAATACAGCTGAGTTAGGTCTTACAAATTGACATGGATGGCCACTCAACATATCTGTCATCAATCTCTGTCATAAAGTCCTCCAAAACTCTGCCTTCTTTGTGAAGAATTTCAGTTCCTCTTCTCCTGGGATTTAACCAGATCCTCAGCTGGCAGCAGTGTTCAACCAACCTGGGTTCCAGGGACACCAAAAGTGGCACACATCTGCAGAACCCTCCTCAACTCTGCTTATGACAGTCTAGATGGTTGAGATCCACTGATGTTATATTCAATTAATAGAAATAGCTGCAGCATCTCTACCTTTTCCTATTCTATACTTTTGGATTAAGCTTCCATTTTCTTCAGCCTGCCTGTACTGCACCATTGGGATCATCGTCTGATTTCTGATGGCTCGGTGTCCTTTTTAATGTGGTTTCAAACAACTTCACTCTACCAGAAATTTTGGTTTCAATCTCAGTTTCACTCTTTGATTCCTCTAAGTTTCCTTTCTCATTTTAGGGTCTGTCTCAAAAAAACAAAAGCACGGATTCCATCATGGCTGGCAAACTGGAGATGCTGCAGCACTAAGCAGGCATAAAAACCATTTCCCTGTTTGCCACTTATTTTCTGTAGAAGAGTTCAATGTGACATGCTCAGCAGCAGATGACACCCAGGGTCAGAGTCATGTATATCAGCTATACATTCCAGAGAATACTTTCTGGGCCAGAGAGCCGTGCCCAGTTGTTACTCTGAGTCTGCTTGCTGTATATGATGTGCCCTAAGTCCCGTTCTGTACATATTCCAGACTTTGTCTTGAGCTCTGGAGTTTTCATTAGTAGAAGTGGAGAGGATGTTTCTTCCTGTGGAGCAATCTAGAACAAGCGGTCATAGTTTTGGGATAAGGGATGGCAGATTTAAAACAAAGATGAAGAGAAATTACTTGGACTTTTGTGGAATTTACTACCTCAGAGTGCAATGGATATTAAATTTAAGGAAGAGGTGGAAAAATTTTTAATTAGTAAGGGTTTGAAAGGCTATGATGATTGTCATTGTCAAAGTGGAGTTGAGGCCAAGATGAGATCAGCCATGATCATATTAAATGGTGGAACCGGTTTGAGGGGTTGAATTACCTATCCCTGCTTCTAGTTCTTATGATTCTAATGATTATGTGATCTCCTTTTGCTAACTGTTCTGTACAGTCAGATGCCTTACCCCATCTCTAATGCTTTTATAGCTAAGAAAGGACTGAATTTGACCTCTTGGATTCACTCAGAGCAGAGGAGACCAACAGTGGGTCTGGAGCCCGAAGGTTTGTGGAGGAGTTTTTTCTGCAACTCTTTAGCGGTGCCACAGTATTACCAGCCTGCTTTAGGATTTCTGATCCAAAGTAGCAGACATGATATGACCCACCTCTCACTATTGAAGCTTCTACATTAAAGGGCCAGCATGGTGGCACAGTGGTAGCATTGTTGCCGCACAGTGTCAGGGACCTGATTCGATTCCTCTCTGTGTGAGTTTCCATATTGTCCCCGTGTCTGCATGGGTTTCCTCCAGGTGCTCCGGTTTCCTCCCACAGCCCAGTGCGAGTTAGGTGAATTGGCCATGATAAAAATTGGTCCTTAGTGTTGGGGGGCTAGCTAGGAAAAAGGCCTGGGGTTATGGGAATAGGACCTACATGGATTGTGGTTGGTGCAGAATCAATGGGCCAAATGGCCTCTTTCTGCACTATAGGATTCTATGATAAAAGCAACCCCAGCACCGGGCAGATGGAACAACTTCCACATCTGACAATGGAGACAGAGTACATGGAGTGGTGAAATCTCAAAGAAGGAAGGCTGCACCCTGATTCTCTCAGGCATCCCTTGTGTAAATGCTGCAAGCTTTAAAGCTCGGAGGAAACAATTGCCCACAGATTGGAGGAATAAGCCTGTCTCAAGAACCAAGCAGGCCTCATGGGAAGTGTGCAGTGGAAGTGTGGTTGCTGCTCCATGGATACAGTGCCACAATGAGTTCAATCACTTCCTCGGTGCTGGAAAAGTGAGTGGAATGACTCACAAAATGTACATGCCCTCATTCTATCTCCCTCAGCATTCTGCTGCACCCCTTAGATCAATCTATCCTCTTGTTCCACTCATTCCACTCTTGCCTGGCACCTCCTCACATTCCCACCTGAACATCTGCCACTAAGACCCAACTTCAGCTATTGCATCTCACCCCCATTCCTCTTAGTGACCCTCCATCAATGATGGTCAGTCCGCCCTCATTCCTTCCTCTCATTGTATTTTATTTATTATATTCATGGCCTCTTTCCTCATATCCTTAGTGAGTGAGAATAGGACATTAGGGAGAGATAGACAACTGGAGGTGGCCTTCCAGTTACAGTCACTGTGGCTACTGCCAAAGACAAAGTACTGGGGCTAAACCAAGTCTCAGAATGCATGGTCTTTGAAGATGGAGAGATTGGGATCTCCCACATACATGGTGACAGAATTCAATATCACAAATCCACATGGTACACTACACTCATGTTGATATCTTGTCAGCAACCACTGCACACTTTCAGCTTCTTGGTTCTAATTTTAGTTTATTCTGACATGGGATGTGTGTGTCACTGGAAAGACCACTCCTACTACATGTCTTGTCTCCTGCTGGTCCTGCATCAGTCAGAAGTCTCACAACACCAGGTTAAAGTCCAATAGGTTTATTTGGTAACAAAAGCCATTAGCTCATCTGCATCAATCACTCAGGAGCACATACTGAAGGAGGATGAAGGTTCTTCAGAAGGGGTCAAATTCTCAGAGGAAGCATCATAACATGACTCATGCACATCTTCCACCAGCATGGCCACACACATGCATCTCAGTGGAGCCTCCAAGGCATGATTGTCACATGGTGAAGCACATATCACAAATGAGCAGGAGCAGCTGTTGGAGATATGGGCAGGACTGTACAACCCCCATTGGAGAGTTCAGGTATTCCAAACTCTGTTTTTCTGGACACAGACACTGAAGGGTCATTAATGAAGAGGATTACTCAAGGGCACCAGAATATATTCTGTCAACATTCCTGCAGGCAAAGCTTATGCACATCAAAGGGACTTGAGTGTCCTTGTTCGTGAGTCACTAAAAGCAAACATGCAAGTACAGCAAGCAAATGAGAAGGCAAATGGTATGTTGGCCTTTATCACAAGAGGATTTGAGTGTTTGAGAAAAGACGTCTCACTGCAATTACTGCCAAGGTATAACAGAAGAGACCCTATGGCAGCAGGAATGGAAGCAACCAATAAAAACCACTTCCTCAGTGCAGATCCCAGAGGCCACCCACCTGGCTTCAACATGCCGTGCCAACGTTGGGCATTCCTCAACTGTTTATGTACTGGCTAAGGCCTTTGTGCAGCAAATTGACACAAATGGGGCTGTGCAGAGATCCTGGACTGCTGTTGTGATGTACCTTAATTAATGATTCACATCATTGAAGACTGCCCCTGGCAAAATTCAGCAGATGTCTCAGGGAGCTCTGCTTAGCCATTGATTACCTGGCTTTGTGATTACTGCACATAAAAAAGAAACTGCAATTATATAGAGTCTTGGTGGGATAGTGTTTTGGTTTTCTTACTTTAGCAAAGATATGCTTGCCAAAGAGGAAATGCAATGAAGATTTACCAAACTAATTACTGGGGTTGGCAGGTTTCCCTATGAGGAAAGATTAAATAGGCTGGGCCTTTATTCCTATAGTGAGAGGAGAGATCAGGATTGTTTAAATTAATCCCCCTCCTGTCAACAACAATTTGTCCAGCCTCAACTGGAACATTGCATCCAATTCTAAGCGCCACATTTCAGGAAAGATGTGAAGGTTTTAGAGAGATTGTAGATAAGATTCACAAGAATGGTCCCAGTTTTGAGGAGCTTCAGTTACGTAGACAGGTTTCAGAAGTTGGGACTGTTTCCCTTGAAGAGAAAGTTGAGAAACAATTTATTCGATGTATTCAAAATCACGAGGAACTGATCAGAATAGAACGGAAAAAATTGTTCCCACAGTTGGAAGAATTGAAAACTAGAGGGCGCAGATTTAAGGCAATTGGCAAAAGAAGCAATGCTAACAGGAGAAAAATCATCTCCGCACAGTGCAATGCACTGCCTGAGAGTCTGCCAGAGGCAGATTCAATCAAGACATTCAAGAGGGAATTGGATTATTATCTGAAATGCAATAATGTGCAGGGCATATGAGGAGAGTGGCACTTGGTAAATTTCTCCTATGGAGAGCTGGCACGGGCACAACAGGCTGAATGGCCTCGTTGTGTGCTGCAACAATTCTGTAATTCTGCGTTTCTGTTATTCTGCAACAACACTCACCCACCCTGGCAGAAATGGTAAGAAACACACCCAATGACTTATATGATTTCTCTCCAATATTGCTCATAAAAGTGTCTATAACTTCTAGAGAGTGCAGGGTAATATGAAGGGTTGGCAACATATACCCTAATGTTATGGGGATTTTGTACAGTGTGGACAGCATTGATAGTGCTGATGATACAGCCACTTTGGCTGGTGAAGAGGGAGATTTTATTGCAGAAGCCATCCAATGGAACTAAGCCTGCTGCCCCAATTTAGCAGGTTAAAAACAAATTATGTGTTCCTGATTTCCCATTAGTTTGATTTCCAAAATACAAATGATTGCTTTTGTGAAAAGAGCTTGTTAATTTTTAAATCTTCCTGAGGCTCTTAACAACCCATTACGTATGAAACATCCCTCGAGCCTGTATTACTGGAAGAAAAATATTGCAAAATACTGTACCTGCTTCATTGGTTTTGCACCATAAGTAACCTGCCCATAGTTAGGCATATTATGTGCCCATCCCCATGCCAGTTGCAAATTCTGACATGGATCAAGGGTTAGCAAACACATATTACTAGAATCTAATTCAATTTGCTCACTCAAATTCTCAACGTGAGGTCCAGACTTTTCCCATCCATTAGTCTCATTACAAAATCCCCAAACTGCCTCTCTCAACAAAACTGTTGGGTATGATGCAGTGGCTAGTGGGCAGTAGAGAGAGACTTCATGCACTGACTAACAACTGTGATTCAAGGAAATTATTTGTGGCTAGAAATACGACAAGAATAATATCTAATTGTAGTCAAGTAAAGGGACAAGGGCACCTGAGGCAGGGGAGACTCAACAATTTCTTGTGGAACTCTGTTGAACCTGCTCATCTATAGAACCATAGAATCCCTACAGCGCAGAAAAAGACCATCCAGACCATCGAGTCTGTAGCAACTCTCCTAAAGAGCGTGCCACCCAGGCCCTCTTCTCCGCCCGATCTCCGTGATCCCATGCATTTACCATGACCAATCCATCTAACATACATACATTTGGACACAACGCAGCAATTCATCATCGTCAATCCACCTAACCTACATATCTTAGACTGTGGGAGGAAACCTCAGAAAACCCACAGAGACATGGGGAGAATGTGCAAACTCCACATAGATATACTCTAAGCCAGAATCAAGGCAGCAGTGCTAACCAATATGCCACCATGCCACCCTAGAGTCTATGGAAACCTTTAAAAAATATTAAAAGCACTGGGTCACATCTGGCCTAGTATTAGTTCAGAAAGGCCTTGTGGAGCAGTGGGAGTATCCCTGCCTCTGAACCAGAAGTCCTGGGTTTGAGTCGCACTCTGGGACTTGATGGCCACTTGAAGATGCATTCATAACATGGCCTAACTGGTTTATCATCAACATGCATGTCCTTTCAATACGCTTATAGCAAGAAGTAAGAGCACAAGAGCCTCCTGATCAGCCAGAACCATGCTATATCTGCACTGCAACAGCCTGCTCATGTTAAAGACTCCACACGCAGTTTCTTACCATGGGCTGCAAAACCTGGCAACTTAGATTTGAGTATATGCTAAAGGCAACTTCTGTGGATGTTGTTGATTTCTGTCATTCCTAGGGCCTCCGGTTGAGTTTGAATTATGTAATTGGAATCCACCAGTTGAATACGCGTGAGGCTCCGCTTGCCTGACTCCTAATCATTGTCAGTAGCTCATAATTCTGATAAGTAACAACTATGTCTGGGGTTTTATTTGCTTTGCGTCCTTGTTCGCCTGTCTAGACCTTTCTAATTTATATTAAAATCATAAATTCTGTCTCTGTTCTCTTTAGTTGGGGAGGATATGTTGTTCAGTGAATTTGTAATATTTACAGTTCAGTTTATCCTCAGTTTTGGGTCCATTTAAATTATGCATAGGTTCTCATCCCCTGAACACTCTTATCATTGCAGTAGCAAAAGAATTATTTCTATGCTGTGCCTCTGCTGTTATGTTGCAAATAGTCATTAAATGGGGGAAGATTCAACAAAAATTACTTCCACGCATAAATCCAACCAATTGTTCACAATGGTCGCAATCAAGGCCTATTCTGAATCGTTGAGTGGGCTGTCAGTCATATTACATTACCACGGGAGCACAAAAGGAGAGAGGGAAAATGAGAGAAAGGAACGTAGAATAGAAGCAAATAAAAGCTGAGAGATGCTGCATGGTGATCCATGTCCATTTGACTACCAGGACTATGTGAATGATCTCAGTATTAATGGCAGAATTACTCTCCACTCCCTGCAGATTTCAAGAAACTCATTGTAACATTGCAGAGACTCTATAGCCTTGCTATGTACAGTTTAGAGAAAGAAATAATATGCATATATTTTTAAATTAGATTGAAAAACCATTTCATAACTATCAACAGTAATTTATCACAAATTAAGAAAACAAAATAATAAAACAAATGAAACTTGAAAAGAAAGCCACTTAAGTAGAGTAGGTCCAGCTAAATGATTGTCTGTCCCAGACTTAGAATCAGGAAATCTTTGGTGTTTCCTTTGCTGTTTGCACAATATATTTTGGAGTTGCATAATATTTCTTTAACAGCAGCTTTTGTTTCAATATAACATTGAATGCTAATAAATTGTGCAATCTGTCTCTGAATTCTTCAGACGCATCCAGGCAGGAGAAGCAGACATCAGTTTATTTGCAGACAGTACCTTGTAGTTTGCCAGCTTAGTGCTCCATTTTCTGTTTTACAAGGAATTACGCCACAATCTCCCAATATAAAGTAACCAGGGTAAGACGAACAATAAGGTGGAAAAATGACACTTCCTGATGTGATCACTCCATTCTCTCTGAAAAAGCACGTAAGCCAGGAGGGAAAACCAATCTGTTGAGATGGGTTAACAGCCTCAAAGGAGGTAATAAAAACATATCAAAGTTGGAATCTATTAACCATTGCCTAACAGGCAGCTATAACAGGAAGTTGTGACATCAGAAATCATCTTTTGGGAGCAACAACAACAGCCTGCAACTCATTATACAGAAATCTAATTGTAATCTTTCTCAGGTCTTCACTTCCTCCATCCTGTGGGGACTAACTATTATAAATGCACTTCGCTGATGAACTCACCTTAAACACATGGCTCTCAGACAAGTTCCTCCTCACTATACTCACAGAAGGGCAGCACGTGAGTGCGGTGATTAGCACTGCTGTCTCGGAGTGCGAGGGACCCGGGTTTGATTCCCAGCTTGGGTCACTGTCTATGCAGAGTCTGCACATTCTCCCTATGTCTGCATGGTTTCCTCCGAGTGCTCCGTTTCCTCCCACAGTCCGAAAGACGTGCTGGTTAGGTGCACTGGCCATGCTAAATTCTCCTTCAGTGTTCATGAACAGCCACTGGAATGCAGTGACTAGGGGATTTTCACAGTAACATCACTGAAGTGTTAATGTAAGTCTACTTGTGACACTAATAAAAAAAACTTTAAAAACTCACAATCAGTGAGCAGACAGTAGGTTATTCAGGAAGAGTTCTTCCAACTTGATTTAGCTTTTAAAGACAAAAATCAAAAAGGACCAGAGTGCAGAGTACAGATTCTGGTCCACAAAGGATAGAGACTCTGGAGAAGATATATGTGCCGTGTTTGTGAAACCTACCTCTCCTGATGAAGGAGAAGCGCTCTGAAAGCTCATGATTGCAAATCAATCTGTTTGACTTTAACCTGGTGTTGTGAGATTTCTTACTGTGCTCACCCCAGTCCAAAATCAGCATCTCCATGGCTTGGAACCATGATGTGGCAATTCCAGAGACCGATGAAAGAAGGGCAGGACTGGCAGCTTAGCATTCCAGGATTTAAATACTTCAGGCAAGATAGAGAGGCAAAAAAGGTGGGGGTATTCCTTTACTGATTAGGGAGAATGACACAGCTGAACAGAGGGAGGACACCTTGGTGGGTTCAGGCAATGAGGCAGTGGGGGACCATTTTAGGAGCAGTGGTCACAATTTTATAAGTGTCAAGATTCTTGTAGAAAAGGATAGAAGTAGCCCCAGAGTAAAATAGCGGGGGATGGGGGGGAAGGGGGGAGGGGGGTGGTGGTGGTGTGGGGGAAGGTGAGGGGGTGCGGGAGCGGGTGGGGGGGGAATGTAGACTGGGGGTAGTTGTTTGAGGGTAAATCCACATTCATTAGTGGAAGTCTTTTAAAAGTAAGCTGTTAACAATTCAGGACAAGTAAAAATGAAGGATAAAGATGGCAAGATTTGGGAACCCTGGATGACAAGAGAGAGTGTGAGCTTAGTGAAAAGAAGAAGGAGGCACACATAAATTACTGGAAATTTCAGAACAGATAAGGTTCTTGAGGAATACAAAGATAGCAAGAAAGAGCTTAAACAGGAATTTAAGAAGGCAAAAAGGACAATGAAATATGCCTGGCAGGAAGGAATAAGGTGAATTCCAAGACTTTTTATGCATACATAGAAGGAAGAGGGTAGCTAAGGAAAGGATAGGTCCACTCAGGGAGAATTGAAGGAGTTTGTGTGTGGAGTCGGATGAGGTGGGTGAGGTCTTTAATGAGTACTTTACATCAGTATTCACAAAGGAGAAAGATGTGGATGGTGAGTATAGAACAGAGGATGTTGACATTCCTGGACATGTACAAACAAAAAGGGAGGAAGTATTGGAGGCTTTGAAAACATTAAGGTGGGCAAGTCCCCAGGGCCAGATAGGGTCTATCCCAGAATACTGAGAGAGGTGAGGGAAGAAATTGCTGAGGCCTTGGCCAAAATCTTTGTATCCTCTTTAGTCATGGGCGAGTACCAGAGAATTGGTGAGTAGCTAACATTGTTCCTCTGTTTAAGAAAGGCAGAAGAGACAATCTGAGAAATTACAGGTCTGTGAGCCTTATATCAGGTGTGGGAAATTATTGGAGAAGATTCTTAGAGACAGGATGTACTCACATCTGGAAGAGAATATACATATTAGTGATAGGCAGCATGATTTTGTGAAGTGGAGGTCATGTGTTACAAACTTGATTGAGTTCTTTGAAGAAGTGACAAAAAGCATTGACCAGGGCAGGGCAGTGGATGCTGTATACATGGACTTTAGTAAAGCCTTCGATCAGGTTCCTCATGGCAGGCTGATACAAAAGGTGAAGTCACATGTGATCTGAGGTGAGCTGGTAAAATGGACATAAGATTGACTTGGGCATAGAAAGCAAAGAGTAGCAAAGGTAGGGTACTTTTCCAACTGGAGGTCTGTGACAAGCGGTTTTCCACAAGTATCAGTGTGGAGGCCTCTGTAACAAATATAAATGATTTGGAAGAAATTGTAGGTAGCCTGATTAGTAAATTTGCAGATAATACAAAAATTGGGGGATTCGCGAATAGTGAGGAGGATTGTTGGAAGATATAGCATTTGATTCTTTTGATTTGATTTGATTTATTGTTGTCACATATTAGCATAAAGTGAAAAGTATTGTTTCTTGCACACTATACAGATAAAGCATACCATTCATACAGAAATGAGAGAGTGCAGAATGTAATGTTATAGTTATAGCTAGGATGTAGAGAAAGATCAACTTAAATACAAGGTAGATTTATTCAAAAGTCTGTGGCAGCAGAGAAAAAGCTGTTCTTGCGTCGGTTGGTACATGACCTCAGACTTTTGTATCTTTTCCCTGACAGAAGAAGGTGGAAAAGAGAATGTCCGGGGTGCATGCGGTCCTTAGTTACGCTGACTACTTTACTGAGGCAGCGGAAAGTATAGACAGTCAATCAATAGGAGGCTAGTTTGCGTGATGGATATAGCAGGACATAAATTGGCTGGAGACCTGGGCCAAAAGATGGCCGATAGAATTTAACCCAGGCAAATGTGAGGTGATGTGATTTGGAGGTAAAGTGCAGAAGAAAAGTATACAGTAAATGATAGAGCCTTTGGAAACATTAGTGTGCAGAGGGATCTAGGCATGCAGATCCACAATTTGCTGAAGATGGCAATTCAGGTGGACAAGGTGGTCAAGAAGGCATATGGCATGCTGGCATTCATTGGTCAGGGTATTAAGTATTGGAATTGGAAAATCATGCTGCAGTTGCATTAGACTTTGGTTAGGCCACATTTGGAGTATTGTGTACAATTCTAGTCGTCACATTACTGGAAGGATGTTGTTGCATTGGAAATGGTGCAGATGAGATTTACCAGGATGTTGCCTAGTATGGAGGATATGGACTATGAAGAAAGGTTGAACGAACTTGGATTGTTTTCATTGGAGCATCGGAGATTGAGAGGGGGCCTGATAGAGGTTTACAAGATTATTACAGGCTTAGATAGAGTCTTTTTCCCAGGGTCGAAAGGTCGATTATTCGGGGGCACATGTTGAGAGTGAGAGGGGGAAAATTTAAAAGAGATGTAAGTGGCAAGCTTTTCACACAGAGTGTGGTGAATGCTGGAACGTGCTGCCAGAGGAGGTGTAGGAGCATATTCTATAAAACATTCAAGAGGCATCTGGATAGATATGTGAATAGGCAGGGAATAGAGAAATAAGGACCACTTAGAGGCAAGAAAATATTGGATTAGAGAGGTATCTATGTTGGCACAGACTTTGCAGGCCGCAGGGCCTGTTCCTGAGCTGTACTGTTCTTTGTTTTATAACTATGTCTTTATTTACCCAAATGTCATTCTGTAAAAACAAGGCAGAAACAAAACAATGTTAACACATGATGAAAATCTCAATTTGTTGATTTGTCAGTCTGCGAAGCCCAATATGCTTCTTCATTTCCTTGCTTTAAAAAACTATATTGCAATTGTACATTTATACCAAATAAAGAACAGCATCTGGAACCTGCCCTCAACATATAGGCAGAGCCATAGGGATTTTAAATAAAGGAAAAGAAGAAACACTTGCACTTATACAGCATACTTTACCTGTCAGGCAGAGAGGAATTAGTCGAGTGAGAGAACCGTAGTTTACTAAAGAAGTTGAATCGCTTGTGAAGAGGGAGAAGGAGACTTATGTCAAGATGAGACATAAAGGCTCACTTAGTGCACTTGAGAGTTACAAGTTAGCCAGGAAGGACCTAAAGAGAAAACTAAGAAGAGCTAGGAGGGGACATGTGAAGTCTTTGGCAGGTAAGATCAAGGAAAACCCTAAAGCTTTTAATAGGTATGTCAGGAGTAAAAGAATGATTAAGGTAAGCTTAACGCCAGTCAAAGGCAGAAATGGGAAGTTGTGCGTGGAGTCTGAAGAGATAGGAGAGGCATTAACTGAA
Source organism: Carcharhinus amblyrhynchos (assembly GCF_965287045.1). Taxonomy (NCBI): domain Eukaryota; kingdom Metazoa; phylum Chordata; class Chondrichthyes; order Carcharhiniformes; family Carcharhinidae; genus Carcharhinus; species Carcharhinus amblyrhynchos. Next base: position 77,765,294 of record NC_137331.1, on the reverse strand, counting down.
TATTTTTCATCAATATTCACACAGGAAAAAGACAATTTTGTCAAGAAGAATACTGAGATACAGGCTATTAGACTAGACGGGATTGAGGTTCATAAAGAGGAGGTGTTAGCAATTCTGGAAAGTATGAAAACAAATAAGTCCCCTGGGCCGGATGCGATTTATCCTAGGGTTCTTTGGGAGGCTAGGTAGGAGATTGCAGAGCCTTTGGTTTTGATCTTTAGGTTGTCATTATCTACAGGAATAGTGCCAGAAGACTGGAGGATAGCAAATGTTGTCCCCTTGTTCAAGAAGGGGAGTAGAGACAACCCTGGTAATTATAGACCACTGAGCCTTACTTTTGTTGTGGGCAAAGTTTTGGAAAGGATTACAAGAGATAGGATTTATAATCATCTAGAAATGAATAATTTGATTAGGGATAGTCAGCACAGTTTTGTGCCTCACAAACCTTATTGAGTTCTTTGAGAAGGTGACCAAAGAGGTGGATGAGGGTAAAGCAGTTGATGTGGTGTACATGGCTTTCAATTAAGCATTTGATAAGGTTCCCCACAGTAAGCTATTGCAGAAGATACGGAGGCATGGGATTGAGGGTGATTTAATGGTTTGGATCAGAAACTGGCTGGCTGTAAGAAGACAGAGGGTGGTGGTTGATGGGGAATGTTCATCCTGGAGTTCAGTTATTAGTGGTGTACCGCAAGGATCTGTTTTGGGGACACTGCTGTTAGTCATTTTTATAAATGACCTGGATGAGGACGTAGAAGGACAGGTTAGTAAATTTGCGGATGACACTAAAGTCGGTGGAGTTGTGGACAGTGTAGAAGGATGTTGCAGGTTACAGAGGGACATAGATAAGCTGCAGAGCTGGGCTGAGAGGTGGCAAATGGAATTTAATGCAGAAAAGTGTGAGGTGATTCACTTTGGAAGGAGTAACAGGAATACAGAGTACTGGGCTAATGGTAAGTTACTTCGTAGTGTGGTTCAGCAGACAGATTTCAGTGTCCATGTGCAAAGATCCCTGAAAGTTGGTACCCAGGTTGATAGGGTTGTTGAGAAGGTGTACGGTGTGTTAGCTTTTATTGGTAGAGGGATTGAGTTTAGGAGCCATGAAATCATGTTGCAGTTGTACAAAACTCTGGTGCAGCCGCACTTGGAGTATTGCGTACAGTTCTGGTCGCCACATTATGGGAAGGATGTGGAAGCTTTGGAAAGGGTGCACAGGAGATTTACCAGGATGTTGCCTGGTATGGTCTTATGATGAAAGGCTGAGGGACTTGAGGCTGTTTTCATTAGAAAGAAGAAGGTTAAGAGGTGACTTAATAGAGGCATATAAGATGATCAGAGGATTAGACAGGGTGGACAGTGAGAACCTTTCTCCTCGGACAGAGATGGCTGTAGCTTTAAATTGAGGGGTGATAGATATAGGACAGATGTCAGAGGTAGGTTCTTTACTCAGAGCATGGAATGCCCTGCCTGCAACAGTAGTAAGAACATAACATAAGAACATAAGAAATAGGAGCAGGAGTAGGCCATCTAGCCCTTCGAGCCTGCCCCACCATTCAATAAGATCATGGCTGATCTGAAGTGGATCAGTTCCACTTTCCCGCTTTCTCCCCATAACCCTTAATTCCCTTGTCTGTCAAAAACCTATCTACCCGTGACTTAAATATACTTAGCGAGGTAGCCTCCACCACTTCAACGGGCAGAGAATTCCAGAGATTCATCACCCTTTGAGTGAAGAAGTTCCTCCTCAACTCCGATCTAAACTGCCCCCCCCCCCCCCCCCCCCCCCCCCGCCCCCCGATCTTGAGGCTGTGCCCTGTAGTCCTGCTGTCTTTTCTGAGCAGGAAGAATCTCTCTACCTCTACCCTATCCATCCCTTTCATTATCTTATATGTCTCTACAAGATCCCCCCTCATCCTTCTAAACTCCAACGAGTACAGACCCAGTCTATTTAGTCTCTCTTCATAGTCCAACCCCCTCATCTCCAGTATCAGCCTAGTGAACCTCCTCTGCACTCCCTCCAAGGCCAAAATATCCTTGCGTAAGTGCTGCGACCAAAACTGCACACAGTACTCCAGCTGTGGCTTCACCAGTGCCCTGTACAGTTGCAGCAAGACCTCCCTGCTTTTATATTCTATCCCCCTTGCTATAAAGGCCAGCATACCATTCGCCTTCTTGATCACCTGCTGCACCTGCAGACTGGGTTTTTGCGACTCATGCACAAGGACCCCCAGGTCCCTCTGCACCGTAGCATGCTGCAGCTTTTCACCCTTTAAATAGTAATCCCTCCTACTATTATTTCTGCCAAAGTGGATAACCTCACACTTGCTAACATTGTACTCCATCTGCCAGGTCCTCGCCCACTCGCTCAGCCTATCCAGATCCCTCTGCAGACTTTCCACACCCTCTGCGCAATTTGCTTTTCCACTCATCTTCATGTCATCAGCAAATTTTGTCACCCTACACTAAGACCCCTCCTCCAGATCATCTATATAGTTGGCTAGTGGACTAGCCAACATTAAGGGCATTTAAATGGTCATTGGATAAACATATGGATGATATTGGAATAGTGTAGGTTAGATGGGCTTTAAATTGGTTTCACAGGTCGGTGCAACATTGAGGGTTGAAAGGCCTGTACTGCACTGTAATGTTCTATGGTTTGTGTTTACAACCTTGGGACATCTCATAGCAATTTATGAACAGGAAAGTGTGTCTGAATCACCTGTTGTAATTCATGTGATGCATGTGATTTAGTCATGTGATCATGACTAAATAATCTGCTTTAGTGTTATTGATTGAGAGAGAAATATTGATCAGGGCACTATGGAAACCTTCTCTGTGATTCTTAAAAATAGGTATCTATCACATCCACCTAACGGAGCAGAAAGGCCTCAGTTTAAAGCCTCATCCAAAAGTTCCTCTGATAATGCAGCACCCCCTGAGTACTGCACTGGAATGTCACTTGTGTTCAAGTATCTGGAGGGAGACTTTGAGGCAATAGGCTTATCATAAAGCTGTAGGTATAAATTGGTAAGTAATTGAGAAAATACTCAAACACCTTGCACATTCCAAAAGAGTTCAACCCAAGGACAAAGGCTAATCTTTGGTGCTCACCTCAATCTTTTGGCTAGCTGACAATGCTTGTCACGTCCCTGGTTGGGAGTTGGTTTATATCAGTAGGCTGGACAACTTGTGATGCAGCGCGATGCCAACAGCATAGGTTCGATCCCTGTACCAGCTGAGGTTATTCATTAAGGTCCCACCTTCTCAACCTTGCCTCTTGCCTGAGGTGTGGTGATCCTCAGATTAAATCATTACCGGTGTGCTCTCCCAGCTATGGTCAACTGGGACTATGGTGACTTTACATTTACCTTAGTTGCAGCTCCCCCTCCCAATTTTGAGCCACTCGTATTCCAGCAGCAGCTCCAGGGTAAGAGCTGGTTTGGGGTGGGGGCGGGTGCAGAATATGGAAGGGAAAAGCTGAGAGACCTGCAGTCATGCTTAAGAGCTGGAAGGAGGGAGAGTTCAGGGGAGAAGTGCCGTTCCTGTCAGCTCCATGTTCTGTGTTTCATTAAACTCACCTTTTTATTGGAGACCCCCACTGATTCCATGAAAAACTGCCAGTTAGCTCACATGGAGAGGCTAATTATAATAGAAGCAGATCTGATTCTCTGCCCCAGTCAAACACACTTTTGCAATGGGTATTAAAACGTGTGTCAGTCCCCTTATCACCTTATTTGGGGAGATTAATGACTGTTTGAGTTCACCGCCAGATCCACCTGAACTAATTGTTAGCTAGTCATGTTTGCAATGCTGCTAGGGCATGGGAAGCTTTCTCCTGATTTGAGCCTTTCTAATCCTTTTCCCACATGAAAAATGCATGCAATGAGATCTGATTGTATCCCCATTATGGCTTCTAACTAAACTTGGTCCCTGAGCAGTACAGAATCAACTATTATGCCTCTACCTAACTTTAGCAATTCAATTCACTGCACATCTGATAAAATGGCGACGCTATCTAACATCAATCAGTGGGCATGAGATAATCGGAAAAAATCAGTAGAATATCTTTGATTAACCTTGATTAAACTCCATCCACTTCTAGCTAATCAGGATAATGCATGGGGTTCCTGAACTAAAGCATCAATAAATTAGATTAGGATAAAAATATTCTCCTTCCAGCAAGCCTAATCTGGTTTATTTTTCTAATTTTGAGTTTAATTTCCTTGCAATTGGTATGTTATTTATAAACGCCACAGCCAGCCAGAACTTCAGTTACATGCTTTAATTTTATAGCCATTTTGAACCTATGGGCTGAGAAATTTGGGACAACTCATTTTTGAACATTACAATAGAGACATTTGAGGGGCTTTTAGATAAGCACATGAATATGCAAAGAATAGAAGGAATATGGACCAAGGATAGGTAGAAGGGATAAGTTTAATTTGAATCATAGACACTGCAGTGAAGTAATTGTGAAAACCCTTTAGTAGCCACAATCCAGCATCTGTCTGGGTACACTGGGGGAAAATTTAGCATGACGAATCCACCTTTCAGACTGTGGGAGGAGATCGGAGAACCCAGAGGAAATCCATACAGACACGAGGAGAACGTGCAAACACAGTGACTCAAGCTGCCAATCTAACCCGGACACCCCAACTACGTAGAATCCCTACAGTGCAGAAAGAAGCCATTTGGCCCATTGAGTCTGCACCAACAATCCTATCCAGGCCCTATTTCCGTAACCCACATATTTACCCCACTAACCCCCCTAACCTTCACATTCCGGGACACTGATTGGAAATTTGGCATGGCCAATGCACCTAACCAGCACATTTTTTGGACTGTGGGAGGAAACAGGAGCACCTGGAGGAAACCCACGCAGACATGGGGAGAACATGCAAACTCCACACAGACAGTGACTCAAGCTGGGAATCAAACCCGGGTCCCTGGAGCTGTGAGGTAAAATGCTAACCACTGTGCCACCGTGCTGCTCATTTGGCACAACATTGTGGGTCGAATGGCCTGTTCCTGTGCTGTACTGTTCTGTGTTCCATGTACTGTTATGGGGCGTGTCTATCACAGAAGGTAGAGTTCAAGACACTCTGGACACTGGACCTCAAACCTCTTTCTTACATCTTTTGTACTGTGGGAAGAGACCAGATGAATGAGGGTTGGGAGGTCTAAATTCTAGCTCTGCAGCGGCCCACTGGTGAATAGTCAGAGGACAGTAAGGAATCATCGCTCAGGTAGGAGAGTGGGGAACACGGTGGTCAGGCTCAGAAAGAGGGAAGCAGCAGATTGTGAAGTGGGATAAGGGCAGTGGAGTGAATTTACACAGGTTGCAGGTCCACTCCAGTGATTTTACTGCCTCCTAATCGGCTGCCATTGAGTTCACTGTCCCAACATGGCAGGGCAGGCTCTCTATGCTGCCGATCCAATCAGAGGACATTTCTGAAACTTCAGTGGAGCAATAGACATTGTTGAGGCAGGCAGGAGGCCTCAGGCTATGTCCAGGTTCATAAATTAAAAATGATAAATTCTGCAGGAAAACCCCTCTGGCTCCAGTGGACCCCCACAGGCTGCTATAGGGAAAGTGCTTCCGTGAAGCTATGTGCAGGCTGCCCAAAATGCCAGTAGCTCTGCATAATGGCCCCTAATTGCTCTTCAATTATACAAATTGGCTGCCTCGGTGCCCACCATTGGGAAAACACACCAGTAGCCCCAAACTGCATTAACACACAGCTCCTCTTTATTTTACCAATGCATGACTCCTCCCCTTGTCCAAGCTAAGGTCTCTGACTTAGATTCCCGGCTTGGGTGCGAAATTTCACCTTCTCTCCCTGTCTGCGTGGGGTTCCTCCGGCTGCTCTGGCTTAAGAACATAAGAACATAAGAAATAGGAGCAGGAGTAGGCCATCGAGCCCTCCGAGCTTGCCCCGATATTCAATAAGATCATGGCTGATCTGTCGTGTCTCAGTTCCACATTCCCGCCCTCTCCCCATAACCCTTAATCCCCTTGCCTATCAAAAACCCATCAACCCGCGTCTTAAAAATATTGACCGAGGCAGCTTCCACCACTTCAACAGGCAGAGAATTCCAGAGATTCACCACCCTTTGAGTGAAGAAGTTCCTCCTCAACTCCGTTCTAAACCGCCCCCCCCTTTATCCTGAGGCTGTGCCCCCTAGTCCTACTGTCCTTTCTGAGCGGGAAGAGCCTCTCCACCTCTATCCTATCCATCCCATTCAACATCTTATACGTCTCAATGAGCCCTCCCCTCATTCTTCTAAACTCTAACGAGTACAAGCCTAGTTTATTCAGCCTCTCCTCATAGTTCAACCCCCTCAACTCCGGAATCAGCCTAGTAAACCTCCTCTGCACTCCCTCCAAGGCCAAAATATCCTTGCTTAAGTGCGGCGACCAAAACTGCACACAGTACTCCAGCTGCAGCCTCACCAATGCCCTATACAGCTGCAGCAAGACCTCCCTACTTTTATATTCAATCCCCCTCGCTATGAAGGCCAGCATCCCATTCGCCTTCCTGACCACCTGCTGCACCTGCAGGCTGGGTTTTTGCAACTCATGCACAAGGACCCCGAGGTCTCTCTGCACCGTCGCATGCTGCAGTTTTTCGCCATGTAAGTAATAGTCCTTCCTACCATTATTCCTACCAAAGTGGACAACCTCACATTTGCCAACATTAAATTCCATTTGCCATTTCCTGGCCCATTCGCCCAGCCTATCTAGATCCTTCTGCAGACTCTCCACACCCTCCGCACAATTTGCCGTTCCACCAATCTTGGTGTCATCAGCAAATTTCGACACCATACACTCAGTTCCCTCCTCCAGATCATCTATATAAATGGTGAATAGCTGAGGCCCCAGCACCGACGCTGGGGCACTCCACTAGTCACCAACCGCCAATCCGAATAGCACCCATTGACCCCCACTCTCTGCCTCCTATTTGACAGCCAATCCTCTACCCACGCTAACACCCTACCCCCAACTCCATGCCCCCTGACCTTCTGCAATAACCTCTTGTGAGGCACCTTGTCAAACGCCTTCTGAAAATCAAGAAAGACCACATCCACCGGCTCTCCTCTATCCACCGCCCTAGACACATCCTCATAGAACTCCAATAAATTCGTCAGACACGACTTCCCCTTAACGAAACCGTGCTGCGTCTGCTCTACCAAACAATTCTCCTCGAGATGCCTCGCTATTTTCTCCTTGATCACGGATTCTAACATTTTTCCTAAAACAGACGTTAAACTAACTGGCCTATAATTCCCCGCCTTTTGCCTGCCACCCTTCTTAAACAACAGCGTAACATTAGCCATTTTCCAATCTTCCGGCACTTCCCCGGAATCCAACGATGTTTGGAAAATAATCACCAAGGCATCCACTATCACCTCCACCATTTCCTTCAGAATCCTTGGATGCATTCCATCCGGTCCTGGGGACTTGTCCACAATCAGTGCCTCCAGTCTGTCGAGCACTGCCTCTCTAGTAACAATAATGTCATCAGGCCCTCCACTCCTACCATCTTTCCATCGCTAACACCCGGCAAATTACTCACGTCCTCCTCCGTGAAGACCGAAACAAAAAAGTTATTCAAAACCTCAGCCATTTCCCCATCCCCTACCACTAAGTCCCCTCTCTCATCCTCTAAAGGACCAACGTTCACCCTAGCCAGCCTCTTCCTTTTTATATATTTATAAAAACTCTTGCTATCCTTTTTTATATTAAGCGCTAGCCCAGCTTCATAGTCTCTCCTACCCTTCTTTATCAATTTCTTTGTCATTCTTTGTTGACATTTAAACCTCTCCCAATCCTCTTCTCGCCCACTGCTCTTAGCTACTCTAAACGCATCCACTTTTAATTTAACACTTTCCTTCACCTCCTTCGTTATCCACGGCTGATTACCTCTCCTCCTCCGATCCTTTTTAACCATCGGAATAAATTTCTGCTGAGCACCAAGAAAGATCTCCTTAAAGATCCTCCACTGTTCCTCAGCAGACCTACCTTCCAATGCACTCCCCCAGTCCACATTCGCCAATTCTTCTCTCATCCTACCGTACTCCCCTCTGTTCAAACAAAGGACACATGTCCGGGAGCCCACTTCCACAGTCCTCCCACAGCTTCCTCCCACAGTCCAAAAGACATGCTGGTTAGGTACATCGGCCATGCAAAATTCTCCCTCAGTGAACCCGAACAGGCGCAGGAATGTGGCGACTAGGGGTTTTCACTGTAGGTTCATTGCAGTGTTAATGTAAGCTTCCTTGTGACACAAATAAATAAAACTTTGAAGTTCTATCAGTTAACTCTCTTTCTCTAACCACAGATGCTGCTTGACCTGCTGAGTATTTCCAGCATTTTCTGTTGTAATTTCTGCCTCATGCAGTTCAACAATCTGAACTGAGCAACACAGAGGATTTTGCTATAGCTTTGCTGCGAGGTTGCATGTCATGGAAGTGACAGGTCAATTAAAATTTTGGACAGCAGATCATTAATTGCACAGCAGTGTAAATGAATCATTTTCTCAACCTAGAAAGTTGTGTGCTGATGGTGTCGCTGGAGGGTTGCCTTGTTGGTACAGTCTCTAAGTTAACAACAGTATTGAAGACATTGCAGCAAAGAATTGTCATCTCCAAAAACACTTAGAATATGAGATCCCACTGACCGTAGAATTCATTCCACAAATCGCAAATGAAAATATTCTAATGTCCATGAACTAGAGATTCCATCATGAAGCTCCCACTTGGTAATTATTGTCTTGACCAAATCCAGGCCTCACAATAAAAGTAAACCAAAGGTGCAGAATGTAAATATAAAACAAATAAACTTCGCCCTCCCCCGCGCCACCGCAAACCAATAAAAGTGTCAATCATTCGGACCCTTTAAAACATCAATAACTTAAAGCTGAAATCTTTGAAATCCTTTCATGTTGTGTAAATAAACACTGTGAAATGGGCAGCAGAGCTGTCAATCAAACACTCTTTCCTCTGCAGCACAACAATTTCAACAACACTCTTTGTCTGGGCTCTCAGCCTCCTGGCGGTTGTGATAATGATATCATAGAATCATAGAATCTACAGCACGGAGACAAGCCCTTCAGCTCAAACTGGTCCATGCCAACCAGAATGCCCATCTAAGCTAAATCCCTCTAAACCTTTCCAATCCAGGCCTTTTAAATGTTGTCAGTGTCCCAGCCACTTCCTCCAGCAGCTCATTCCACATATGTACCACCCTCTGTGTAAAAAAGTTGCTCCTCTCATTCCCATTAATTCTTCCCCCTCTTAACTTAAACCTATGCCCCTAGTCCTTGATTCCCCAACCTTTGAAAAGAGAGTGCATTCATCCTCTCCATGCCTCTCATGATCTTATACACCTCTATAAGATCACCCTTCAGTTTCCTACTCTCCAAAGAAAAAAGTCCTAGCCTGTTCAATCTCCCCCTACAATTCAGTCTCCTGATTCCCGGCAACATCTTTGTAAATCTCTTCAGCACTCTTTCCAGTTTAATAACATCTTTCCTACAGCAAGGTGACCAAAACAGAACACAATACTCCAGGTGTGGCCTCATCAATGTCCTGCACAACTATAACATAACATCCCAACTTCTATTCTCAATGTCCTGACTGATGATGGCCAACATGTCAAAAGTCTTCTTCACTGCCCTATCTACCTGTGACTCCACCTTTAGAGAACCATGCACCTGAACTCCAAGATCACTCTGTTCCACGATACTCCCTAAGGTCCTACCATTCACTGTGAAAGTTCTACTTAATTTGAAAATGCAACACCTCACACTTATCTGCATTGAACTCCATTTACTCTTTCTTGACCCACTTCCCCAGGTGATCAAGAACATGATGCAATGTTTGATAATTTGTGCGGATTGTGCGGAGGGTGTGGAGAGTCTGCAGAAGGATCTAGATAGGCTGGGCGAATGGGCCAGGAAATGGCAAATGGAATTTAATGTTGGCAAGTGTGAGGTGGTCCACTTTGGTAGGAAGAATGGTAGGAAGGACTATTACTTACGGGGCGAAAAACTGCAGCAGGCGACGGTGCAGAGGGACCTCGGGGTCCTTGTGCATGAATCGCAAAAACCCAGGTTGCAGGTGCAGCAGGTGGTCAGGAAGGCGAATGGGATGCTGGCCTTCATAGCGAGGGGGATTGAATATAAAAGTAGGGAGGTCTTGCTGCAGCTGTATAGGGCATTGGTGAGGCCGCAGCTGGAGTACTGTGTGCAGTTTTGGGCGCCGCACCTGCGCAAGGATATTTTGGCCCTGGAGGGAGTGCAGAGGAGGTTTACTAGGCTGATACCGGAGTTGAGGGGATTGAGCTATGAGGAGAGGCTGAATAAACTAGGCTTGTACTCGTTAGAGTTCAGAAGAATGAGGGGAGATCTCATTGAGACGTATAAGATGATGAATGGGATGGATAGGATAGAGGTGGAGAGACTCTTCCCGCTCAAAAAAGACAGTAGGACTAGGGGGCACAGCCTCAAGATAAAGGGGAGGCGGTTTAGAACGGAGTTGAGGAGGAACTTCTTCACTCAAAGGGTGGTGAATCTCTGGAATTCTCTGCCCGTTGAAGTGGTGGAGGCTGCCTCGCTAAATATTTTTAAGAAGCGGGTTGATGGGTTTTTGATAAGAGAAGGGATTAAGGGTTATGGGGAGAGGGCGGGAAAGTGGAACTGAGCCACGACAGATCAGCCATGATCTTATTGAATGGCGGGGCAGGCTCGAAGGGCTAGATGGCCTACTCCTGCTCCTATTTCTTATGTTCTTATGTTCTTATGTTCTTATAATCTTCCTCACTGTTTACAATACTGCCTATTTACTGATCATGCCTTGTACATTTTCATCCAAATCATTGATATAGTTAACAAACAGCAATGGGCCCAGCACTGACCCCTGAGGCACAACACAGTCAGAGGCTTCCAGTCTGACAAACATTCTTCCACCATTACTCTCTGCCTCCTACCATCAAACCAATTGTATACACAATTTTCCAGCTCTCCCTGGATTCCATGTGGTCTAACCTTCCAGTGCAACCTACCATGTGGAACTTTATCAAAGGCCTTATTGAAGTCCATGTAGACTACAAAGCTGATTTGAGAGTCCTATGAACCCAGACCCCAAGATCCTTCTGATCTTCCACACTGCTAAGAGTCCTACCATTAATATTATATCCCTTCATCCCATTTGACGTGCCAAAATGAACTACCACACACTTATCTGGGTTGAAGTCCATCTGCCACTTCTCCGCCCAGTCTTGCATCTTATCTATGTCTCGCTGCAACTTATGACATCTCTCCACACTATCCACAACACCTCCAACCTTTGTGTCATCGGCAAATTTACCAACCCATCCTCCAATTCCTCATCCAGGTCATTTATAAAAATCACAAACAGCAAGAGTCTCAGAACAGTCCCTGGGGCACTCCACTGTGACCAATCTCCATGCAGAAAAGATCCATCTACAACCACTCTCTGCCTTTTGTGGGCAAGCCAGTTCTGGATCCACAAAGCAATGTCCCCTTGGATCCCATGCCCCCTCACTTTCTCAATAAACCTTGCATGGGGGTCCTTATTGAATGCTTTACTGAAGTCCATATATACCACTTCTACCGCTCTTCCTTCATCGATGAGTTTAGTCACATCTTCAAAAAACTCAACCAGGCTCATAAGGCACAATCTGCCTTTGACAAAGCCATATTGACTATTTTTGATCATACTATAGTTCTCCAAATGTTTATAAATCCTGACTCTCAGGATCTTTTCCATCAACTCACCAACCACTGAGGTTAGACTCACCAGTCGATAATTTCCTGGGCTATCTCTACTCCCTTTCTTGAATAGAGGAACCACATCCGCAATCCTCCAATCCTCCGGAACCTCTCCCGTCTTCATTGATGACGTAAAGATCATCACCAGAGGTTCTTCAATCTCTTCCCTTTGCCTCCCACAGTAACCTGGGGTACATCCCATTCAGTCCCGGTGACTTATCTAACTTGATGCTTTTCCAAAGCTCCAACACATCCTCTTTCTTAATGTCCACATTCTCAAGCTTTTCAGTCCGCTGCAAGCCTGCATTACAACCACCCAGATCCTTTTCTACCGTGAATACCGAAGTAAAGTATTCATTGAGCACCTCTGCTATTTCTAACGGTTCTGTGCAAACTTTCCCACTGTCACATTTTATAGGTCCTATTCCTTCACATCTTATCCATTCGCTCTTCACATACTTGTAGAACGTCTCAGGATTTTCCTTAATCTTACCTGCCAAGGCCTTCTCATGAACCCTTCTGGCTCTCCTAATTTCCTTCTTAAGTTCTTCCTACAAGCCGTATATTCCTCTAGATCCCTAACATTACCTAGCTCCCTGAAACTTTTGTACACCTTTCTCTTCTTTTTGACCAGATTTATTACAACTTTCGTGCACCACGGTTCTTGTAACTTACCAAAACTTCCCTATCTCATCGGAACGTTGTCATGCAGAGCTCCAGACAAACATTCCCTAAAAATCTGCCACGTTACTTCTGTACATTTCCCCGAGAAAACCTCCTTCCGATTTATGCCTCTAATTTCCTGCCTGATAGCTTCATAATTTCCCTTACTCCAAATAAACACTTTCCCAGCTTGCCTGATCCTATCTCTCTCCAATGCTAGTGTAAGAAGGGTCATCCAGACCCAAAACATCAGCTGTGTTTCTCTTCCCGCAGGTGCTGCCAGGGCTGCTGTGCTCTTCCAGCATTTTCTGTTCTTACTCTAGCGTTCATTGGTTCTAGACAGCTTATACTTGGGTAGGGCTATGGTTTGGCATGGGAGCATGAGGGACCATAGGAGGTGGGTGAAAGAGCAGACCTTAGTATAGATGTCTTGAGGCACCACGGGAGGGGGGGGTGGGAAGAATGGCAGCTATTGATATAAAGGGTCTGAGGGGCCATTGGGGATGTATGAAAGGGCATAGGGTGGCATTGGGAAGTTAGGTGAAATAGGGGGTGGGCGGGGGGCATAAAATGGCAGGGACATGACATGTATGAAAGGGCATAGGGTGGCATTGGGAAGTTAGGTGAAATAGGGGGTGGGCGGGGGGCATAAAATGGCAGGGACATGACATGGGAGGAGTTTGGAGGGCGAGGAGGTGTGAGCAATAAGCGCCATTTGCTTTCTTTTTCGCTGGGACAAGATCCGACAGCCCTGAGGAGAGCTTTTTAAACAGCCTGCCTCCACACCCAGCAGCTCCAATGGTTGCCATCAAACTTTTAAAGCAGGCTGGCAGGTCAAACTCCAATGCCCAGAAATGGAGGTCCCACACTGGTGGACATCTTCTCAGCTGGGCTGAGTCAGGAATTTTCCCGATTCCCAATAACGCTTCCAGGATAAAAGCCCAGGCCAACATGTCAGCTGTCATGTGTCTGCTACAGCGAGTGTTAGAGCTGTCCCAGCATTGGGTGACAGAGCTGTTCCAGAGAGTGACAGAACTGTTCCAGTGAGTGACAGAGCTGTTCTAGTGAGTGACAGAACTGTTCCAGCATTGGGTGACAGAGCTGTTCCAGCAGTGAGTGACAGAGCTGTTCCAGTGAGTGACAGAGCTGTTCCAGCAGTGAGTGACAGAGAGCTGTTCCAGAGAGTGACAGTATTGTTCCAGTGAGTGACAGAGCTGTCCCAGTGAGTGACAGAGCTGTTCCAGCAGTGAGTGACAGAGCTGTTCCAGTGAGTGACAGGGCTGTTCCAGCAGTGAGTGACAGAGCTGTTCCAGAGAGTGACAGTATTGTTCCAGTGAGTGACAGAGCTGTTCCAGCAGTGAGTGACAGAACTGTTCTAGCAGTGAGTGACAGAGCTGTTCCAGAGAGTGACAGTATTGTTCCAGTGAGTGACAGGGCTGTTCCAGCAGTGAGTGACAGAGCTGTTCCAGAGAGTGACAGTATTGTTCCAGTGAGTGACAGAGCTGTTCCAGAGAGTGACAGTATTGTTCCAGTGAGTGACAGAGCTGTTCCAGCAGTGAGTGACAGAACTGTTCTAGCAGTGAGTGACAGAGCTGTTCCAGAGAGTGACAGTATTGTTCCAGTGAGTGACAGAGCTGTTCCAGTGAGTGACAGAGCTGTTCCAGCAGTGAGTACAGTAAAAAGTCTGACAACACCAGGTTTTAGTCCAACCGATTTATTTGATAGTAAACTCACAAGCTTTCGAGGGGACTGCCTCTTCGTCAGGTGAATGGAGCGTTCTGGCCTCGGACAGAGCATATAAAGCACAGACAGTTTACAGATTACTGATTAGAATGCAAATCTTTACACCCAACCTGCTGTTCAAGTCTTAAAGTGGCCGACAATGTGAGTGGAAGGAGCACTGATCACAGGTTAAAGAGATGTGTATTGTCTCCAGACAGCACAGTGAGTAAGGTTTTGCAAACCCGGGCAAGTCACAGGGGTTACAGATAGTGTGACATGAACCCAAGATCCCTGTTGAGACCGTCCTCATGTGGAGAGGATCTCCAAGAAGATTGCGCATATCGACACAGACAAGGCCAGAACTCTCCATTCACCTGACGAAGAGGCAGTCCCCTCGAAAGCTTGTGAGTTTACTATCGAATAAATCGGTTGGACTAAAACCTGGTGTTGTCAGACCTTTTACTGTGTTTACCCCAGTCCAACGCCGGCACATCCACATCACCAGCAGTGAGTGACAGAGCTGTTCCAGCAGTGAGTGACAGAGCTGTTCCAGCAGTGAGTGACAGAGCTGTTCCAGCAGTGAGTGACAGAGCTGTTCTAGTGAGTGACAGAGCTGTTCCAGCAGAGAGTGACAGAGCTGTTCTAGTGAGTGACAGAGCTGTTTCAGCAGAGAGTGACGGAGCTCTCCAGTAGTGAGTGATAGAGCTGCTCCAGCAGTGAGTGATGGAGCTGTTCCAGCAGAGAGTAATGCACTGAAATGATTTAGTATCCTCCGAGGAGTCCAGTTTTGGAAGAGACAGCGAGCTTAATTTTCCAGAAGTTGTCAAGATCTCAATGTTAGGCCTCTCTGGGAGATCCCAGCTGATTCATGTGTTCTTTGTTCCCATCTCTGCAATCTTCCAGCAGGCAGCCTCAGAAGTGGGTGCTGCACACTCACCACCCTACTAAGGATGGAAGACTGAAAGCCCAATCAGATGGCCCAAGCAATGCTCGACCAGCAGTCCCATTGGCCAAGGCAAGTGCTGCCTTGGCAGGCAGGCAGCATGAGGGCCCCTCAACTTGGAGGGGCTTTCAATTGCCTGAACTGAACAAATTGAGTAAAGAGTTCCAAAGTTGGTAGGACTATGTGGAAGGAGGGAAATTTCCTCTGTCTTACTGATGGATGCAGTGTGGCTTTGCATTGCCACAGCCTTATCATTGGGGCATAGAGCCATTGTCCTGTTGCAAGAAGGTAGCCCTGATTGTGCTAGTAGCCTCCCCAATTTTTGGAACTGCACCAGTGGCAGAAAAATACCAGGATCATCAAAAACCATCCCCTAAGTGGGGCTTTAATTACCCTGACAGAGAGTTGAATTGGCTGCTGAGTCAGTTCCCAACTCACCCAGGGAATTTGCTCGCAGGCGGGAATAATTCAGGTAGCCTTCCCTGTGCACATGTTGGCCCCACAGTGCTAGGAAGATATAGCCCAGCATCTCTGTTCATGCAACATTCCCTCAGTACTGAACTGGATGTCAACCTAGATTCTTTGTTCAGCTCTCTGCTGTGGAATTTGTCTCTACAATTCAGACTTGAGAATGTGCACACCAAGCCAAGTCTGACACTGTCAGTATTAAGTTTGGAGTTTACTAATATCCCTCAATTTTTTTCAAATTCACCATCAATTATTACAGAGAGCACAAAAGTCAACATTTGCCTACCAACACTTCCAATTTCCAAAATTTGAATTTTTTGACAGTGTTCAGCTTTTTGCTGAAGATATCATTTACCTCCTTTTGTTACACATTGATTTCTTCATTAGACTTGACTAGGTCAGCCTCATAACCCATTTAGAAATGATGTAAATTAGATTCTAAAAGAATTCTAGCACCAACCCTGGGGTATTCTTAGAAAACTGATGCAATTCACACCCAGAATCTTGTTTCTTGTCCTTCAATTTTTAAAAAATATTAAACCCATTTTTTTAAGAAAAACTTGATTCTAAACAATTTATTTTCACAATGTCATTCCTGTGCAGGTATCTTTAATGTAATTTTCCACTGTGAGGAAAATTGATGACAAGGTTTTATGGATTTATTTCAATGATATTACTAGCCTCATTTCAAAGCGGTTGGCTTTAGGATTGTTAATACTCTGTAGTACTTACTTCTTTCCTCTGAAATTTTATGACAGCTTAAAGCCTGTATGAAGGAAGGATGCATAACACAACAGTTTATGTGAAGTGACAGTCTAAATGTAACAGCACATGTATTGAATTATTACAGGAAAGGCCACAGCTGTCAGCTTTTGCATGTACCATAGGCATATAACATTTTCATTACTCTGTCACCACGAGCATCTCTCCTCTGGAAAAATGCAATGATTGTAAGGAAGCTGTTTTGTAGGAAATGTGTCCCTGTGCTTAAAAAGATGTGGCCATCTGGTTAGCAGGTGCATGACAGCAACATTCTGCCAACCCAATGTCTTGTAAGTATGAGCTATATATTGCCACCTTTCAAATGACATTTCAACACGTTGTGAAGGTAATAGTTGTTTACAAGTTGTTGAATGAACTATAATCATCGGTGTGGGTACCTGGTGGTACCTAGGGAAGCAGGGTGGTACAGTGGTTAGCACTGCTCTCTCAGGGACCCCAGTTCGATTCCTGGCTTGGGTCACTGAGTGTGTGGAATTTGCATGTTCTCCCTGTGTCTGTGTGGGTTTCCTCTAGGTGCTCCAGTTTCCTCCCACAGCCCAAAAGATGTGCAGGTTAGGTGAATTGGCCATGCTAAATTCTCCCTCAGTGTACCCGAGAAAATGCCGGAATGTGGTGACTAGGGCATTTTCGCAGTAATGTCATTTCAGTGGTAATGTAAGCCTACTTGTGACACAAATAAATAAACTTAAAACTGGTGAAAGAATTAATATCGAGCACAGTGCTGTTAAACATTGCACTGTGATTCTAATAATTCCTTTTTACTGCAACTTGGTAAGATGTAGTGCCTAGCAATGTTCAAGTGATTCACAGTGCATGTGCTTTACTATAATTTACTTCTCGAGGTGCAGCATTCATCCTGCAATGTAGAAAGGACAACATGGCTATTTGCCATAGCAACTGGAACTCGAGGGAGCAACCTCATATGCCAAACAGTGGACCATATGGGAATACAAGAACAAAGCAAAATGTTATCTTGAAAGTATGTTAGCTGGTTAATTGATTTGGGATTGACTAATATACCAGCGTGATTGCCCTAACATCTCTCTTTGTGAACATAGCAGAGTTTTACAATGAATCCACTATAATCCTCCTATAACAAAAAGAGCTTGAAGTTAACATTAAAATTTAATAATAAAGTCCCTTTAAATATTTAACAGCAACTCAAAGGTCTCAGCTTTCTTCACTCAGCATGATGCTCTGTCTCCATTGCCTTTGTGCAAATTAGTGTTCATTAAAAAAAAATTCCACCTGGCTATAAGGCTGCAGTGCCATCTTTACACAGTAACCGCGCCCTCCTCGCCACCCCCCCACCGCAGCCCCCCAACCCCTCCACCCCACCCCCATTCAGTAAATATCACCAAATCATTTGCTTGGAATGTAAATTATTTTGATCATATTCAAAAATATTTTATAATTCTTTTGTGTGCTGGCTAACCAAGCATTCCAATATTTTAAGCTTTTCTTTCGATCTCCTGATTGAAGTGATATGGCTCATCATTTCCATATAGTGAATGTATGTTTGTGTTTTGCACAAGTTCAAACACCCTCCAACTATTCATCAAAAAGATGCAAAAGTTTAATAAATAATTGAAATTGTGTCTGAGGTCTGACAATTGCCAGGTTAGCACTGTTGTGTCACTGGAAATTGGATTGTTAATAAAATTGCAGTTTGAAGCAAGACAACAGGACAAAGCCCCAGATTTTACTAGCACAGCCACCCTGAAATTAGGCTGTGCACGGCTCGCAGAACGGCATTCCCCACTGGCCTCGGGAACGATCTAACGACCCTCAGGCAGCCGCGTCAGTAAAGTCTGGGCCAAAAAATTCAATTATTTTGGATACACAATTTATAGAATCACTACAGTATAGAAGAAGATCTTTCAGCCCATCAAGCCTATACCAACAAAAATCCCACCCAGGCCCTATCTCCATAACCCTATGTATTTACCCCACTAATCCCCATAACACTCAGAGGCAATTTAGCATGGCCAATCAATCGAATTTGCACACCTTTATGTGAATGTTGGAATGACCTTGGTATTATTGACCTTCTCCCACCACTTTTCATTGAATCCCATCAACATATCCTTCTATTTCTCTCACTTCTAAGTGCTTGTGTCACTTCCCTTTAAATATATCTATGCTACTCACCTCAGCAGTCCCTGTGGTAGTAAGTTCCACTTTTTAACCCATCTCAGATTTGTGAATCTCCAGCTGTTAAATTGTGCCGTTTTGGTAATGTTAGTAGTGCTAGTAACCTAGTAACCCAACGAGTGCTCTGGGGATATGGGTTCAAAATCACATCATGTCACCTGGTAGAATCTGACTTCTGTTAGTAAATATGGGATTAAAAAGTACGAGCTATCATTATTGTTCTAAAGATCCCATCATGTTTGCTAATGCCATCCTTACTTGTCTACATGTGATTCCAGACCTACAGCATGTGGTTGGCTCTTCACTGACTCAGTTCAAGGGCAATTGGAGATGAGCAGAAAAGTACTGTCCTTTCCAGTGGCACCCATGTCCCATGAAAGAATAAAGAATTTCCTGTTGTATTTATTAACGACTATCTTATATTATGACCCCACAGATGGAAACATTTTCTTTATGGGCACCTTATCAACTCCTTTCGCAATCTTAAAGACTTCCATTAGGCTTCGTCCTGACTTTTTTTTTGGAAAGAAGTAAGAAAAGTAAATTATGAAGAGGACGGAAGAGGGCTACAAGAGGATTTAGGTAGGTTAGACAAAAATCTAGCAAATGGAGTGTAATGTTGGAAATGTGAAGTTTTCCATTTTGACAGCAAGAATAAAAAAGGATATTATCTAAATGATGTAAGGTTGTAGAACTCCGAGATGAAATGGGATCTGGGTATCCCAGTACATGAGTCACAAAAGATTAGTATCCAGGTACAGCAAGTAATTCAGAAAGCTAATAGAAAGATATTGTTTATTGTGAGGGGAATTTAATAACATGATTGGAAGGTCATGCTTCAGTAATATAGGGCATTGGTGAGACCACATCTGGAATATTGTGTACTGTATTGGTCTCCTTATTTAACGAAAGATGTAAATCCATTGAAAGCAGTTCAGAGAAGATTTACTAGACTAATTTCTGGAATGGACAGCTTGTCTTATAATGAAAGGTGAAATAGACTAGGTTTATATGTGCTGGAATTTAGAAGGGTAACAAGTGATTTGATTGAAACATAAAAAGTCCTGAGGAGAATTGTCAGGGTGGATGTGAAAAGGATGTTGCATCTTGTGGGGGACCTAGAACTAGGGGTCACTGTTTAAAAATAAAGGGTTGCTCATTTAAAAGAGATGAGGAGAAATTTCTTCACTCAGAGGGTCAGGACTCTTTGGAACCTAATAAGTGCAAATCGCAGAGATAGTACCTCACTTCCTACCCACACTTGGAAAAACCTTATTGAAAGAACAAGCTGCCCTCTCCTGCCTGCCCACACAAGCCATGTTATTGATGCTGTCAATTCAAGTGCCTGCTCATCTCCTGTACAGGAGAAAGCTCAAGGATAGGCAAGAAGGTGGTAGGCTAGGTATCCCTGCCCCAAGGTTTTATTCAAATTTAACAGAATTTCCCTGCTTCTCAATTCTATCGCTGTCGAAGTGAACCTCAGCATTTTGTTACATTCTTTATGGCATTATTAATGACATTGTTACTTCAAGTGATTTGTGTATCTGTATGCTCAGGTCCTCTTGCTCCTCTATCCCAATCAGACATTTATTTATGAAGCGATATATTTCCTCCACATTTTTCCTAACAAAATGTACCAACCAACAGTCACCTACACTGAAAACCATTTGCCAGTTATTTGCCTATTCTAGAAGGTTATTAACATCTTCCAATATTTTGTTAGCCCTCACCAATGTTACTTGGTCTTTACAGTATTGAAATGAAACATGTGTGTGTGCTGTCTGAAAATGTTGAAATTTTACTTCTGATTCCCATTTCAGCAAAGTAATTGTATCGTGGTTATGTTACTGGACTCATAAATCTAGATTAGAGATCCAGGGATATGAGTTAAATCCCACCATGGTAGATGGGGAATTTCAACTCAGGTGAACATTAAAACCTTTTTCTTTAACCAAACTTTTGGTCATCTGCCCTATTATCTCCTTATGTGGCTCAGTGTAATATTTTATTTTATAATACTACTGGGAAGCTTTGTTCCATTTCACTTCATATATCAGTAGTGTTGTTGTTTTGTTACCCTTGTTCGTGGTCTGACATAGAAACATAGAAAATAGGACCAGGATAGGCCATTCAGCCTGCTCCATCATTCATTATGATCATGGCTGATCATCCAACTCATAGCTTTATACCATCTTTTCCCCATATCCTTTAATCCCCTTCACCTATCTAATTCATATTTTGTCCTCAACTGCTTCCTGTGGTAGTGAATTCCACAAGCTTACCACTCTGTGGGTGAAGAAATTATTCTTCATCTCAGTCCTAAAAGATTTACATCTTATCCTTAGACTATGTCTCCTGGTTCTGGACACCCCACCATTGGAAACATCCTTCCTGCTTCTACCCTGTCTAGTCCTGTTAAAACTTTATAAGTTTCTATGAGATCTCCTTCCTCTTCTGAACTCCAGCAATAAAATCCTAGACCTGCTCTTTCTCCTGTGTCATTCTTGACTGGATCTCACATCGAAGTCACTTTCTGAAAAACTGGAAACATCTACTCCAGATGCAGTGCACTTTCCCCCGAAGAGATACAGGGTAGCTTGAATCAGTACAGGCTATTTAAAAAATTATTTATGCACAGTGTGAACAGTACTTGTCCGAGCAGTGATTCCATGAGGCATTTCGTTAGTTATCTCCTTCCCTTGATTCTGAATAGTAAAGATAATTGGTTATGTTTCTACACTACCTATCATGTATTAGTCAACATTTTTACGCTAGCTTTAAGTAGTGCTAGCCATTCATGATTTTGGCCCCCAGTTGAAAAGTTCAGCCAAACAACAGCCTGCTGAGAACTTGCTCACTGCTGAAATAATTGAAATGAGCAGAAAGTATAAAGTTGCCTGCTCCCTACGTCATCATCAATGGGTGTTAGTGAATTGTACCAAGTGGTCGTCCAATTTATTTCAGAGCACGTAGCCCACTGTGTCAGCAACTGGTTGTGTGATATCTGACTTTGGAATTCTTGATACTACCTGACTCTTTGGTGTCATATTAACAGCACTAGCTTCTCCTCTCATCCCCTGCCTATAAACAAAAAGGTGTTTTCTTTATAAGTAATGACATATTTCCCAAGTCCTCGATTTTGTTGCAATCCAATTTCCTATTAATAATCCCACAGCAAACTCCTTCTTTGTAAGTAATGGCATATTTCCCAAGCCCTCGCTTTTGTTACAATCCAATTTCCTATTAATAATCCCACAACAAACTCAAAATGTGGGAAGGAAGGCCCCTTCCACACTCAGATAGTAAAGAGACTGATAGAGTAAAGATGGCTTTTCAGTACAGAGATCACACAGAAAATCAATATCAGTTCACATAAGTTCCAGGGTCCAGAATCAAGTCCAATGAAGTATTCCTTTGCAGAAGCTGGCAGGTTGAAAATTGATGCTGGACATAGAATAGACAGTGCAGAAACAGGCCATTCAGCCCTTTCAGCCAAATAGCATTCAATTAAGCTCAAGAGGTGTTATACACCTGATACTAGAAACAAACTACAGAGCTATGTCTTCAGGTCAGTCAACACCAGCCTTTGGAATTATTTGTGTGGAGTCTGCAATGCCTTCTTCCCAACTGTTAAAAGTCCAGTAATCTCCTGCTCTGGCAAAGAAGGATATTTTCATGCTTTTATTGTCTTTGAATATACCATTTTAGTTTTTTTTTCAAAAATCCATAAGATGCATGTATCCTTCAAAAAATATTAAATCTTGGGATTGATTCCCAATATTGAATAAAGGAACAGGTAAATCCTATTATTGGAAATGAACTGCAAAATAATGAGATGTGATACTGTAAACAGTGGATTGTGCAAATTAACACTGATTTGGTAATGACACACAGATAAACCATAAGGAATGACTGCAACTGCACAGGAAACAAAACCAGATTGTTACAATAAGAGATATCTCTCTGAGGCCCAAATTAAGACATAGAACATAGAACACTACAGCACAAACAGGCCCTTCGGCCCACGAGTTGCACCGATCACATCAACACCTATCTATAACCCCCAATCCCATAAAACCCCATATACTCATCCAGAAGTCTTTTAAAAGACCCCAGCGAGTTCGCCTCCACCACCACTGACGGCAGCCAATTCCACTCACTCACCACCCTCTGAGGGAAAAACTTACCCCTAACATCACTTCTGTACTTTCCTCCCCGCACCTTAAATCTGTGTCCTCTCGTAGCGACCATTTCAACCCGGGGAAATAGCCTCTGAGAATCCACCCTATCCATTCCTCTCAACATTTTATAAACCTCTATCAGGTCGCCTCTCAACCTATGACATATGGATAGATACTGCAGTCTTGAATCAGAACTGCATGAAATCAGGTGAGATGCACGAAAAGTGACAGGGAGCACAGATCTGGAAGTTCCACTTTCATTTCCATTCCAAATACTCTCAGCAGAGTTGGGCATTTTAGAACTTCTGCAATTGTCATTGAGTTGGCCATTTTTTGGAGGCCTTCCTGAATCACATCTGCTTGGTTTAAGTTTATTTATTAGTGTAACAGGTAGGCTTACATTAACACTGCAATGAAGTTACTTTGAAAATCCCCTAGTCTCCACACTGTTCGGGTACACTGAGGGAGAATGTAGCTTGGCCAATGCACCTAACCAGCATGTTTTCAGACTGCTCAAGGAAACCAGAGCCCTCAGAAGAAGCACAGGGAGAGTGTGCAGACTCAAGATGGAAAACGAACCCGGATCCCTGGCACTGTGAGACAGCAGTGCTAACCACTGTGCCACCATGCTGCCTGCAGAGTGAACCATGGATTGGAGGCAGGAAGAGTTCAACATGGAATGCCATAGCCTGAGTTGTATCTCTGGGTGGAATTTTCCTGTCCTGCCCACCACGGGAATCATAACATGTAGGGGTGCACCACGCAAGGATCCATTGACCTCAGGCAGGATTTTCCAGTCTTGGGTGAGCACGGATGGAAAATCCCACCCTCTGTTTAGTAAAGTGAGTGATGACAATGCTATGATTGAAAAAGGTAAGTAACCATTAAATAATGTGTGTTCTGACAACTA
The DNA here is from genome assembly GCF_965287045.1 of Carcharhinus amblyrhynchos. Classification (NCBI taxonomy): domain Eukaryota; kingdom Metazoa; phylum Chordata; class Chondrichthyes; order Carcharhiniformes; family Carcharhinidae; genus Carcharhinus; species Carcharhinus amblyrhynchos. The sequence continues at coordinate 77,741,675 of NC_137331.1, read as the reverse complement.
ACAAGCTATCAAACATAATAGAAGTGGAAAAGTCTTCAGATGCATTAGAATAAATAATCCACTGGATAAGGTGCTATTCAGCATTGTACAATATGGAGAGCATAACCCGCTATGGAATCAATAGCTATTTGTTGAAACTTTTCCCATGGCTTTCATTCATCATTTGCAGAACAGGTCGGCATCTATGTCCCTTTTAAAAGCTTTGACAACTGGATGAGTTTTCAATCAATGAGTAAATAACTGCTAAGCCATTTGTTTTGCTGTCTGAAAGCTTTGAAAGGTATCTAAGCTTTAGGTTGTCTTCAAAGGCACTAATGGATTTTATGAAGGATTCCATGAGAAATGTATTGGCATCTCCAATCATTGGAGTTGGTTCCAGTGAAGCAAGCCTTCAATGATGGGAGAGACAGCTTCATTGAGGATGTTAGTCTTTATCTGGTGATTCACTCATTTGATCCCCGGGATTCAATGCAAGCATATTGATGGAAGATCTCAAAGGATCTTATGATGGCATCTATAGAAAGTCCAAAGTGGCATGGTGGCACAGTGGTTAACACTGCTTCTTCACAGTGACGGAGACCTGGGTTCGATTCCAGCCTTGGGAGACTGTCTATGTGGAATCTGTACCTTCTCCTTGTGTCTTTGTGGATTTCCTCCAAGTCCTCCAATTTCCTCCGACAGTCCAAAGATGTTCGGGTTAGGTGGATTGGCCATGCTAAGTTGTCCATTAGTGTCAAGATGTGTAGATTAGAGGGATTGGTGAGGTACATATCTGGGGTTATGGGTTAGGGCCTGGTTGGGATACTCTGTCAGAGACTCAATGCAGACTCAATGGAAACCCATGCAGACACGGGAAGAATATGTAAACTCCATATTGACAGTCACCCAAGAGCATAATTGAACCTGGGGCCCTGGTGCTGTGAGGCAATAGTTCTAACCACTATGCTTATCTTCATATTCAAATCTCTCCATGATTTCACCCCTCCCTACCTCTGTATCCTCCTCCAGCCTTATAATCCTTTGGGATATCCAAGCAGTTGTAATCCTGGCTTCTTGTGCATCCTTAGTTTTAATTGTCCCATCATCGGTGGACATGTTTTCAATAGCCCAGGTCCTAAGTTCTGGCATTCCATCCTTGTAACTCTCTGGCTCTCTACCTGGCACTCCTACTTTAAGACGCTTCTTAAAATTCACCTCTTTGGCCAGGTTTTTCATCATTTGACCAAAATATCTCATGATGCATATTTTGTTTTATAACGCTCCTGTGAAGTGCACTGGGATGTTTCATTAGTCTTTACAGCTTCAGAGCCGCAATCTCTGGTGGATTGTAACTCTGGATGGACTTATGCTTGCTGAAATTGCAAAGCCCCTGTCTTGCCCAACCTTCCTCACTCAGGCTGGGAGACACAGGAGCAGCAAAGCTTGCCCCCATTGCATCAGCAAGGGGTAACTGGGGTGTAGGAAAGAAAGGAACACCCTACTTACTGGTGTAAAGGAGACATTTAAAGGGACAACTTAAAGGGAGAAGGCAAGTTTTAAAGGTAAGTGGTTCGGACAAGGAGGTGGAGACTATGGGAGAGAAGTGTTGGGGGGAGACCGTGAGGGAGGGAGTGGAGGGGTGGGGGGGAGGCAAAGGACAGGGCCAGGTCAGGTCGAATGAGGGAGGTGGTGTGGAGGGTGCTGTGTTGGGATTTGTTAGTTCAGTCTGGGTGAAAGCTGTCCGGTTGGAGGTGGGGGAGGTGTGCTTGATCGATGAGGGACTTCATGTTCCCCATGGCAACTGTCCAAAGGAATTTAGAACTTCTGGACAATTGCCAGATAGTTCAATATGCATAGACCTGTGCAATATTGAATCTTACTGAGAACAGAAAAGGTGACATGGTTTCCCTACAGTATTATTTGCTATGAAGTGGATACATTATCATGTGTCAACATGTAACTCTATGGTCTATGTAATTGCCTTATGTGGGAACTTCCCAGAAGGGTCCTCCAGCCCATTTTTGTGGTGTCCCCCGAATGTGATGCTGGGGAACAAGCATGGGCCATTATATTAAAGATGCTACATAAACAGAAGTTTTTTGCAGTTGTAGTTTAAAGAGAGTTTTACTTTCCACCTTTGCATACCCAACCTCTTTATTACTGACAGTGGGTAAGAAAACAACTTAACTTGAGTTGTTCTAAAACTATTAACAAGGTAGTGCATTTTAGCGATGAAAGATACAAAACAATAGTATCAATCTTTGGAAGGCATTCATAAAGCATATTCTAGTGAAGGCACGAGTTACATGTTGACACATGATAATGTATCCACTTCATAGCAAATAATACTGTAGGGAAATCATGTCACCTTTTCTGTTCTCAGTAAGATTCAATATTGCACAGGTCTATGCATATTGAAACCTAATTATTAGTTGAAATATTTCTCCATGGAGTCTGGTAGACTGAAATTTAATTAAACCAAATGTCCTCTGTTGACTTAAAGCAGATTGTACATTACTAAATGCACCCAGTAGCCACAATTAAGGGCCGCATAGCTTAGCTTATCTATGTAAAGCCAAATGTGAATCATGTTCTTTACAGTGTTATGTGTACCTTGCTGATCTTTGCTGTGTTTTTGGCTAACCAATAAGCAAAGACAATAGCAGCTGTCCTGAAGAGAAAAAGACAAGCTTGTATTCTTGTCTGTAAATTGTCTAACAATGTGGAACTCAGTGATAGCTGGTAGATGGGTTTCCTAATCAGCCTCCTCTATGGTCTGGGCCTAATGTGTTTCCTTCAACAAAATGTCAGCTTGTCAGTGAAGAACATTCATCAGTTGATGCCCTTTCCATAAGGTTTGAATTTCTTTTAGTTTAAAATCCAGTTGATTCCTGTGTAAATAAGCACAACATTCCATTGCTAGGAAACATAGAGTTAGATTTTATGAAAGCGGGAGGTTCCCATCACCCATGGCTAAAGGTGGTGAAGGGCAGCAGTGAACCTGCTTCAGCTGTCAGTAGGACCCAGGGCTGCATCTTGCTGGTAACAGTTAATTAAGTTGCTGCTGTGGGAACTTACATACTGATTAATATTAATGATGGTCACCTGCTACCAAGAGCTGCTGTTCACCTAAAGGGCTAGGACCTCAGCTATTCCACCAGTGGTAATGACCAGTGGCTGGGGCGGCTCTTGCAGTGTGAGGGAGCATTGATAGCTGCATGCCTCCGAAGTCCAGCAAGTGGAGTCTGGAGTGCTGGTGCCAGTCAGGCAGGCATCAGTGGTACTAGAGTGTTTACGGGGAAGGGGGATATGTAGTGCAGTGGGGGCTGTCATTGCTGACTGGGGCCTCTCCAGAGACCAAGGAATTCCAGAAAAGGAGGGACTTCTCCAGCCCTCCACCAGAAAGCCACCAGGGTTTGCCTGGAAGTCTGTCTATGTGGCTGATATAACATTCCAGCAGAGATCAGGCGATATCCTTAATGGAAAACATGAATAGCTCAGTTAGGCTCCTGACAGGCAGGCAATGTATAAACATTCCCACTAGTGGCAAGATCATATGTCAACAGGAAGATGACAGGAACATCACCCACCACCGTTCTGTGCCATTTGGCCAGTCTTTTGCCTCCCAGGCCAATCCCAAAAGGTTAGTAAAATCCATCCCATCAAAACAGGAGTAGGCCAATCAGTCCCTCAAGCTTGGTCCACAATTCAGTGAGATCATGTTGACTTGTAGTTTAACTCCATTCACTTGTCTTGGCTCCATATTGTTTTTCACCCTAGTCTAGCAAAAGTCTGTGGATCTCAGATTCAAAATTAAGAAGTATTAAGCATCTACAGATTTTTATGGGTGAGAGTTCCGCTGTGCTATCACTCTTTGAAATGAAGAGGTGTTTCCTAACCACTCTCCTGAATAGTATGGTTTTGATCTTATTTTATTCTCAACTGCTCCACCAGCAGAAGAATTTTCTCTTGATCTACTGTTCTTTCTGAATCCTAAAAACCTCAATCAGGCCACTACTTAGACATTGCTATTCCAAGGAATACAAGCCCATTCCATTCATTGATTTACTGCTGAACATATGGCAGAAATCTGACCAGACACCATATAAATTCTGTCTCTAGTATTCTTAAGATTTCTCCTAGGCTTTCTTGTAATGTAGTCTTGTGTCAATGTTTAGATGTTCAGGATTTGGTTTTCATTCATGTTTCTCTGCCAGTCGCTCCCTTGACTAGTGATTCTGTCAGCAGAGATCCTCCAGATGAAATGTTTGGTGTAAGTGGAGGACCAGCAGGGGATGCCAGGTTAGACAATTGCCAAAGAGATATTTTGTGCCATCTTATTGGCACCTGCATTTCTGCATCAGCAGAAAAGTGTGGTAAAGTACTGTTAAATCATTTAGAATTACAAGATGAAAATCCATAGTTATGGCTACATTTCTCCAAATGTTATTTTTTTAAGCTGCTTCAGTTAATGGGCTGAAGCAGCAAAATGAAAAATGATAGAATAGCTCTTTCCTTCTCCACCTCTCATTTGACAACAACCTGGGTTTTTAAACAAATTTCCTTGTCAATTTACTGAGTATTTACTTGTTAAATTATATAACTATAAGGGACGGGTTTTCTTGTAGTTTAAAAGAAAATAGCACTTATTGTCCTTCCCAATTCATAAAAAATAACATACTTCAACTCACCCACACACATACATCTGACAGACTCCCATACAAAAGCAATAGATTATAGGGAGGAAGGGTAGATTAAATTGTTGAAGAATGTCCAAAAGAAATTCAATCATATTTGGGTCTTGTAGGTTGATGCATCAGTTGGTTTCAGGTCATGTTCGTGGACTGTACGGGTTCAAATGATTGGGACACTTTAATCCTTTCATAGGCAATCTCATCTGAAGTCAACAGCTGTTTAGTTATATTGAAGATGCTGCCTAAAGTTTTTGACTAGTTAAAGTTCTCTTCTTGGTCTGACTGACCCTGGAAAAGCAATTTATTTTTTAACACAAAGGGTTAAGCTGCCACCACATGATCTCAATTCACAAATAACAGCCAGTTACTAAATTGGATCACAGCAAGTTTCAGAACCCTCAATCCAGATCCATTGTTTGAAGTTATTAGATTGATTAGGTGGAGCCCTCTTCTCAGCTGATTTTATTGTCCAAAGTGACTGAATGTAATGGCTCAATTCACACCTACATGAATAAATGTCTGGATGACTTTGGTCTCTGATCTTCGGGGAAGCGTTCTCCAAGATGGCCTTCACGACATATGACAGCGCAGAGTCGCTGAGCAGAAACTGATAGCCAAGTTCCACACATATGAGGACAGCCCCAACTGGGATCTTGGGTTTATGTCACACTATCTGTAACCCCCATGACTTGCCTAGGCTTGCTACATTCCACTTACTGTCCTGTCAGGAGACAATCTCTTTAACCTGTGCTTAACGCTCTCTCCACTCACATTATCTGTACCTTTAAGACATGATTACCTATAAAGACTCGCATTCCAATCATTATTTTGTAAACTAAATTAGTTTGTGTCTTTATATGCCCTGTTTGTGAATAGAACTTTCACTCACCTGATGAAGGGGCAGCAAGTGCCCTGAAAGCTAGTGGCTTTTGCTATCAAATAAACCTGTTGGATTTTAACCTGGTATTGTGAGACTTCTTACTGTGTTTACCCCAGTCCAACACCGGCATCTCCACGTCATAACTGATAATGAACTACCTCCTTGATTGGCTGTAATCTGTGTGGTGTAGATACAGTCCCAGTTCTGTTAGGGAAGCAGTTCCAGGATTTTCTGCTGATAGTGAAGGAACGGTGATATATTTCTAATTCAGGATGGTGAGTTGCTTTGAGAGAAACCTGCACATGATGGTGTCTGCTGTTCTTGATCTTCTGGATGGTAGAAATCATAGGCTTGTAGGGTGCTGAGATTAGAGCTTTAGTGAGTTATCTCAGTGCATCTTGTTGATGGTACAAACTGCTACCATTGTGCATCAGTGGTGGAGGGAATGACTTTTGAAAGTGATAGATGAGGTGCCAAACAAGTGGGCTGTTGTATCCTGAATGGTGTTGAGGTTCTTGATTGGAGTTGCATCCATCCAGGCAGGATCTTCCATCACAATCCTGATTTGTGCCTTATTGATGATGGACAGGCTTTGGGAGGTTAGGAGGTGAGTTATTCACCTGAGAATTGACCCCCAACAACTATCACCATCATCCTTTGTGCTCATGATTAGATGATGGAACTGAGACAGTGCATGTATGACGCCCTTTGGCAACTTGGAGCCGTATTTCGCCATGCTCCTTGTTGTAATCAGCATCTTGGTGTATAATTCTATCCAGCGCTCTCCTGAATGTCACCCCATAAAGATCTTGGCCTGCACGTGGACCCATCTGACATCTCACCCTCCAGTGAACTGGCAAACAAATTATCTCTGATCCCTGCCCTGGCTGCAAGTCATCCATACCAACATAACTTTCTATATGCTTGCTCCAATTCTATACTAGTCACCAGAGTGTGTGAAGTATCAGAATCTGAGTTAGTGGATAAGATTGTCGAAGATCAAAGTATGGGGGCCTCTTCATTTGTGTTATGCCACTGCTCCCTTTCCTCCTTTTGGGGCTGCAAAGGAGGCAGGTCTGGGGTGTCTGACTGCATGAACTCGGAAAGACAAGGTTACTTTGAGAGGAAGTGGATGCAAGAGGCCAGTGGTCACGCCCTTATTCCCAGCTCATCATGTCAAGTAGCAGGATGAGGATGAGCTGGGAGTTAAGAAGGGACACATAACAGGAACATGTCATCATCATTCAATGTTATCAACAATGTTGGATGCCATGAGCCTCACTGCATATGAACCCATGAGGCAGGAACCAACTCTTTCATAGCGTTCAGGAGATGCTGTTGCCTTTAACCATTGTGAGTTCTGCTGTTCTTCCTCCCATCAAGAGAGAAGGCAGATCACAAGTGGTCATGTAACACTGTGTTTGGATAATTATCCTGCTGCAACTGTATAGCTAGAAGCAGTGGGCAGCAAGAAGTGGGTGTGAGGCTGGGGGCAGTGGTAGATGTTTGGCAGTGAGGCAAAATAGTTGGATGTTAGGCCTGAGTCCTGATTGCCAGGAAGTGCTGCTGGGTGCTTAGGAGGTGTGGTACAATGAGCAGTATGAGAGGCTGGTGATGTGGTGGGTAAGAGATGTTACACGATGATACATTCATTGGCCTTGACTATCTGAGTGAGGTCATATGGCACTACAACTAGCTACTTGGGTCCATACTTTATGAGTTCATCTGCTGGCACTCCAGCAGTATTAACGCCACCAGGACTGCTTGCACCACCATGGGTCCCTCTGCCTGCACTGGAGTTATAATAATTTACCTTGCAACAATTTTTTGTATGCAGCATCCCATTAATACAGCCTATCTTTAAGTTGAACAGGTAGGGTATACCAACTGATTTGCAAACAACATGCAGGACCCTCCAGCTGAGTACAGGGTCTGCATGTAGTGTTAAATAGTGAAAAGCATTGCAGGAGCTATTTGGGCCAAGGCTGAAATTATTCAGCATTGTTGTTTGTGTATTGTCAACCTCAATCTGAATGGGCATGGCTAGGTCATGAACTGTGACTCCTGCACCCAAACATTGGGCTGATGAATTAAGTTTACAATTAGAACAAAGAACAAGGAAAATTACAGCATAGGAACAGGCTGATCTGCTCTCCAAGCCTGCACCAACCATGCTGCCTGTCTGAACTAAAACCCTCTACCCTTCTGGGGACCGTATCCCTCTATTCCCATCCTATTTGTGTATTTGTCAAGACGCCCCTTAAAAGTCACTATCGTACCTGCAAAGTCAAAGCGGAGAACGTAGGCATCGATCCCACTACCTCTTATATGTTAAGCAAGCTCTCTATCATTTGAGCCAATTTCCTCAAGCTGTCGGTGGTGTACATGGTTTACTTAATGCAAAAGCACATACTCGGACAAATTCATGAATACAAACCAACGAAATGGAATCTCCTTACTTTAAGCAACAAAGCGTTCATCTTCTTGGCTGATGTTAACCATTAAATTAAAATATGAAAATAGCTTCTTGCTTTGGTGCTGCTGAAGCTTTTAGGCCAGAGACATAACCACTATCAGTGAAACCAAACGGACAAGTCTGCTCAGCCAGACTGTTACATAGCAAAGTTATTCATTGTATCAACCCTGCCTAAGTAGCTATTTGAACGCAGTGTGGGCATTCTGGTCTTTTGAGTGCTGTGCAGGAGTAGAGAGAGGGGACTTAAAAGGTTGAAATTGGACAGAAAAATACAGACATCCGAAGAAGTTAGTTATTGTCACCCCATCCACAATTATTTGATTCTAATCCTTTAATGCACCATTTACCCATTACCAGGTAAAAACAATTCGAAAATTGTACAATGTGCTGGACAGAGAGGCACATCTTGAATCATGTGTTTTGGAAAAAATCCCTGAGTTGCTTCCAAATGTTTACTTTCAGTCCATAACATGTATTTTATTCTCCTTTGAATCAGTATGACAGAGCTGCAAAAATTGTCATTTTGCTGTAATCACAGAATTAGTTTAAAGCAATGTATACATGCTGTTACAGCACTCAGCATGACTAACAATAAACTATGATTCTAGCTGTTTGCATGTGAAAACAAATGTTAGAGATGCTTGTTAAGTCAACATGATAATAAATGTCATGAAACACAGCCATTGTTACATCTAGTCATGACTGGCTTCTTCACGAAATACTGTTGCACCCAAGTTGCAAATGAAACATGGGAAAATTTGATTGATCTCATTAGCTCAGAAATAACTTTTATGATGTTAGCAGTATTTTTTAAAAAATAGATATATAATTAGCATACTTATCATTAAGGCTCAAGAGAAAGGCTTATGTGATTAAATTAGCTGAATGTTATCTGGATTGGAAAGCATTTCAAAAACAAAGCTACTTCTTATACATACTGCAAGATTTTATCTGGTATCTTGAGTCTCATCTGGCTGTAGCAGTTAGCTTGAGTAGACTAATTACAGTCGGGTGTTGTTAGCAGGTCTTTTCATGATCTTTGCAAACACCTTTGTGTGGGTTGTAATTACATTTTTAAGATAATTGTGACTGAAGCTTATGAATCCTGCTGGGCCAAGGGATATAAATCAACAGACTCCACTCGAGAACTCTGCTAACTGACCTTTCTGGTATCGTGCTGCGCTTTGCATCATCTGTCATGTTTTGTCCAACCTTCTCCAGTGAAATTAGCTTCAGGTAGGCATCCCAGTTCAAGAAGTCACATTAAATAATGTTCACTGGCCAGTGAAAATGTTCTACCTTTGTGATGCCTGAAAGTAATGGGAAAGCCCAAACTGTTAGTAACAATAATACTGACAGAGTAAATATATAATTTTATTAGCCATTACAGTTAAGACTTTATGCTGAGAAAACATTTGACATCGCAATGTCCTCACTGTATAGTGCCATTCTTTCTGTGATACTTGCATTTATGTAGTGCCTATGCTTCACAAAATGAATTAACTTTTGAAGTTCACTTATTACATGTGAAAATTTATTGATTACTTACCTTTTCGCAAACAGGTGGGACCAATGGTCATCTTGGCTGTTGAAACTGAGATGAGTACAACAAAGGTATTGGACGCTTAAGGCCATAAATGCTAAAGTCACCCTATGGCCAGCAACAAATGTGAATTGAAACTGGGGATTGGCATCTCACTCACTGGCGGTGGGATAAACCTATACTGCTGCTGGACTTAAGGGACAGAGAAACCTAAGTGGGCATTGGTGGTGTTCTGGTTTAAAAAAAAACAGACTAATTGCTATTTAACTGTCATACGTTCAGTTATTTGTGTGAGTGACAAGATGTCTTATTTTATTAATAGGAAGATCACTCCACAGATATATTGGCCTAGGTTTTCCAATATACTGACAGTTGAGCCATGGATGGATATAAACAAGGGGCAGCACGGTGGCACAGTGGTTAGCACTACTGCCTCACAGTGCCAGGGACCCAGATTCAATTCTGGCCTTGGGTGACTGTCTGTGCGGAGCCTGCACATTCGCCCCATGTCTGCATGGGTTTCCTCTTGGTGCTCCGGTTTCCTCCCACACTCCAAAGATGTGCAGGTCAGGTTGATTGGCAGTGTTAAATTGCCCTTTAGTGTCAGGGGAACTAGTAGGGTAAATATGTGAGGGTAAGGGGATTGGATCTGGGTGGAATTGTTGTCGGTGAAGTCTCGATGGGCCAAATGGCCCCCTTCTGCATGTAGGGAATTTATGATTCTATGATTCTAAGTAACAAACTCAATCAAAATACTGCAGATGCTGGAATTTGAAACAAAAACAGAAATGTTGGAAAAACTCAGCAAATCTGACAGCATCTGTGGAAAGAGAATACAGCCAACATTTCTGAACCAAGATGATCCTTTGTCAGAGCTGGAGTGTGCTGTGATCATTGAACAGAGTCTTCTGTGGTCATTGCATTATCTTTATTATTGACATCTCCATTTGTAGCGTTGGATACGTGAGGGAGCTGGCTTAGTTGAGGAAACAAAAGATGTCAGTTCAGCCGAGTTTTAAAAGTATGGGTCACGTGAAGGAAAGCAGAGAATGCATAGCAAAGTTATCTTTAAAAAGCATAAAAGGCATTAGGACCCCCTGGCAGTTTATGCCAATGCTACAGGCTGAGAGGAGGAAGAAATAACAGGGCAAAAACAACGTGAAAGAAATTCCAATGGGAAGAAATGAAACAAACTCTGTAAGAATGACAGACAGCTCGTCATACAACTCAGTATGAAGACGACTGAAATGAGAAGGATACTGCGTGAGGTGGTTCCAAGGATGATGTCCTTATGTGTCACTCCAGTACACCCACCCCAGAGGGCATCATTGCAGTGTGCCTGGAAGGAGATGTTGATCTCCAAAGAGAATTATTTCACTTTGATTTCCCTAAAGTGCCTCTACAAGAATCCAAAGAGCTTCTACAAATACATAAAGGACAAAAGAGTAACAAGGCGGAGAGTGGGGCCTCTTAAGGATCAACAAGGTCATCTATGTGTGGATTCACAAGGGATGAGTGACATCCTAAATGAATATTTCTCATCAGTATTTACTGTTGAGAAAAGCATGGATGTTAGGAAACTTGGGGAAATAAATACTAATATTTTGAGGAGTGTACATATTACAGAGAAGGAGGTGCTAGAAGTCTTAATGCGCATCAAGATAGATAAATCCCCGGGACCTGATGAAGTGTATCCCAGCCATCGTGAGAAGCTGGAGAGGAAATTGCAGGTTCCCCAGTGAGATATTTGAATTATCGATAGTCACAGGTGAGGTACCTGAAGATTGGAGAGTGGCAGATGTTGTGCCTTTGTTTAAAAAGGGTGCAAGGAAAAGCCTGAGAACTACATGCCAGTGAGTCTCACATCTGTGGTGGGTAAATTGTTCGAAGGTATTTTGAGGTACAGGATCTACAGTCATTTAGAGATGCAAAGATTGACTGGGGACAGCCAGCGTGGCTTATGAATGGAAAATCATGTCTCACAAATTTGATTGCTTTGTTTGAAGGGGTAACCAGGAAGGTAGATGAGGGGCAGTACAGTTGATGTTGTCTACATGGACTTTAATAAGGCCTTTGACAAGGTACCCCATGGTAGGTTGTTGTATAAAGTTAAATCTCATGGGATCCATGAGATGAGGTATCTAAAGGGTGAGGTATCTAAATGGGTACAAAATTGGCTTCTTGATAGGAGCCAGAGCGCGTTTGTAGAGGATTGTTTTTCAAACTGAAGGCCTGTGAACAACTGTGTACCTCAGGGCTCAGTTCTGGGTCCACTGTTATTTCTTAATTAAATTAATGATTTGGATGAGAATATAGAATGCATGGTTAGTAAGTTTGCAGGTGACACCAAAATAGGTGGCATAGTGGGCAGTGGAGAAATTAATTTTAAAAATGTGCCCTTCCAAGTCCCAGATCTAGATTCCATCAACTTGGATTGAAGATGGACTGTTATTTAAATGAAATATTAAAATTCGAGTTACCAAGATGCTGAATGGAAAATGTGGCAATCAACGAAAGAAGTTAAATATTAAGCAGCAGAATCTAAAATTAAATGCCACAAAGATTCACAGTATTGTGAATTGCAACGAAATCTTGATCAATTGGGCCAGTGGGTTGACGTGACAGATGGAGTTTAATTTGAACAAATGCGAGGTGATGCATTTTGGTAGATTGAACCAGAGCAGGATTTACTCAGTTAATGGTAGGGCGTTGGGGAGAGTTACAGAACAAAGAGATCTAGGGATACATGTTCATAGCTTCTTGAAAGTGGAGTCACAGTTGGACAGAGTGGTGAAGAAGGCATTCAGCATGCTTGGCTTCATTGGTCAGAACATTGAATACGTTGGGACGTCTTGTTGAAGTTGTACAAGACATTAGTAAGGCCACACTTGGAATACTGTGTACAGTTCTGGTCACCCTATTATAGAAAAGATATTGTTAGTCTAGAAAGAGTGCAGAAAAGATTTACTGAAAAGCTACCAGGACTTGATGGTTTGAGTTATAAGGAGAGCTGGATAGACTGGGACCTTTTTCTCTGGAGCATAGGAGGCTGATGGGGTAATTTTACAGAGGCCTATAAAATAATGAAGGGCACAGATCAGCTGGATAGTCAATATCTTTTCCCAAAGATAGGGAAGTCTAAAACTAGAGGGCATAGTTTAAGGTGAGAGGGCGGAGATACAAAAGTGTCCAGAGGGGCCATTTTTTTCACAGAGGAAGGTGAGTGTCTGGAACAAGCTGCCAGAGATAGTAGTAGAGGCGGGTGCAATTTTGTCTTTTAAACAGTATTTAGACAGTTACATAGGTAAGATGGGTATAGAGGGATATGGGCCAAACGCAGGCAATTGCGATTAATTTGGGGGTTTAAAAAAGGTGGCATGGACAAGTTGGGCCGGGGGGCCTGTTTACATGCTATAAACCTCCATAACCTCTAAACCTACCTTTGTTCACCCACACTGGCAATGAGGATTAGTGAAAGCAGCTAAAATACATGAGGAGGGAGAAAGATGTTCAAAAGGAGGAAAGTATAAATGCTGCTTGAATATATGCTCAAAAATGGCTTCGGCAAAATCGTAATAATTCACAGTGTAAAAGTGGCTAAAGAAGAACGTAAAGTCAATGACTGGATATAATTTACTGCACGCGATATAATTTACTGCACGCAGGCAAAAAGGGCTCTAATTGGGAGCGGATTCTCAGTTCTGAACAATCTGACTGATCTATTTTGTGGTCCTAATTATGATAATGTAATAGTAACAATTGATAATCTTAAACCCAGGAAAATTATACATGCAGAGTAATCATGAGGCTCAGTAAAGTGAACTAGACAGTGGATAGGTGTTTGCAACAGTGGGACAGTTAACCATAAGGTTTCAATTTTAAAAATGTGCCCTTCCAAGCCCTAGATCCAGATTCCGTCAACTCGGATTGAAGAGGGACTGTGATTTGAATGAAATGTTAAAATTCAAGTTACCAAGATGCAGAATGGAAAATGTGGCAATCAACAAAAGAAGTTAAATATTAAGCAGCAGAATCTAAAACTAAATGCCACGAAGATTCACAATATTGTGTGTGTGTATATTCAAATGTGTGTGCATGTCCAACATATACTGATCCCATAGAGCCATATTTTATTGTGTTGCTGTTGGTAAAGTAAAAATGCGATAAAGAATCCAATAGCTGTGCTGAAATCACGAATGGAAGAGGTCAGAAATCTCCCTTCAACTCTTCCAAAGTTAAAGTTGAAATATTGATTCAGGAGCCTGGCCATCACCTTGGGGGATGGAGATCAAGTGCCCTTCTACGGAGCAGCCTGCAGCTGCTAAAGAACAAAGGCTGGCTGGCTGGCTGAGTTTCTAAACCAGTAGGAAGTCTCACAACTCCAGGTTTAAGTCCAACTAGTTTATTTGATAGTAATTTGATAGAGGGATTACTATCAAATAAACTGGCTGGACTTAAACTTGGTGTTGTGAGACTTCTTACTGTGTTTACCCCAGTCCAACGCCTGGTCTACAGCCAGGAAACTGCCTCCAAGCAGGGCAATTCTCCCCTGCCTCCAGCAACCTGCAATCCAACTAGAAAATTCAGATTAGTCTTTAATAATTAGCCTTAAGTGGCCATTAATTAGCCCCTTTGGCTACCTGTATTTGCAAATTGTTCCTAATTAGACTGCTTTTTGCCTGCGTGCAGTAAATTGAATCCAATCATTGACTTTCCCTTCCTCTTTAACCAGTTTTACACTGTGAATAATCAAGATTTTGCCAAAGAAATTTTTGATCATGTATTTAAACAGAACTTGTACTTTCCTCCTTCCTCCTTCCTATGATGGGGCCAGTCAAGCAACGTCTTGATTTTTATCATTCTTGTCTTTGCTTTCAGATCCCTCCATAGCTTTGCTTGTCACTATCTCTATAATCTCCTCCAGTCCCAAGACCCTCCAAGCTATCTTTATTCCTTTAATTTCAAACTCTTGCACACCCCCAATTCTAATTACTCAGGAAGGAATTTTCCATCCTGCCCACCACAGAAATTGCAGTGGGTAGGACACAAACCACACAAAGATCCGTTGATCTTGGGTGGGATTTTCCAGCATTGGGGTGAGGGGGGCCGGAAAATCCCACCCTCAAACAATGGTGGCAGTGCCTTCAGTTGTCCAGGCTCCAAGCTCTTGCATACCATTTTTATATCTCCCTGCTGCTCTACCTGGCTTTACTCCTTTAAGATGCTTCTTAAGACCTGCCAGTAGATCAAGTTTTTGGTCTGCTGTTGCTGCTTGTATCTGCTCCTGCCAGGAAATCTGTATCATCTCATGCCATGCTAGTCTGTCTTGCACTATACTCACACATCCAATGTAGTTTGTTTACAATACACTGCATCATCTGTCATCCAGGTTGGCAATGGCTCATCATGCTGCCCTTCTCTTTAACCTCTAGAAGAGATTTCTGTGGCTTTTCAGCTCTGATCAAAATGGCTGAAGTACTGACATTTTCTTTTCTAGATGGCACTTTTTAGATTTTCTTTTGCTTTTGCAATTTCAAGCACATCTTCTTTGGTCTTATGATCTTTATTTTCTAACATTCATCTTGGTATTCAAATCCCAAATACCTCAATGTTCTTCCACCGAACTTCATTTAGTGTCCAGCTTTCTGAGACACACAGGAAAGTGGATAGAATGTAACATCTTATGAGCTTGTACTTTCTTGTTATCATTTCCTTCATCTTCACAAAATTATTTCTGGCTATCTATCCTTCTCTGATGTCACTATCACGTATACTATTTTGTGTTATCATTTGTCCAAAATAGACAAATTTATCTGCTTGTTTCAGACACTTCAAACTTCGCTTTTGGTGTTCGTACTCCATTCATACTGTAAACCTCTAGGGTGTAATCTTACACTGCAGTGAGGTCAGAGAATTTGGTGCCCAGCCAAATCTCCGGTCACTGCAGCAGGGTGGGAAAATCCCACCAACGTGAATGGCTATAACATTCTAGTCCAAGATTTTAGGGTCTTTTCTGATGCTGTTAGTTGCACTGTCACGGTGTACTGTAAGTTTGTTTTAAGTTTATTTATTTGTGTCACAAGTAGGCTTACATTAACACTGCAATGAAGTTACTGTGAAAATCCCTGGTGCCTGCTTGGATACTCTGAGGGAGAATTTAGTATGGCCAATGCACCGAATCAGCATGTCTTTCAGACTGTGGAAGGAAATTGGAGTACCCAAAGGAAACCCACACAGGCACAGGGGGATCATGCAAACCCCACACAGACAGTTACCCAAGCTGGTATTGTGAGGCAGCAGTGCTATTCACTGTGCCAGCGTACTGTGTAATGTTCTAGCCTTCAAGTTTTACCCATAGAAACCCATGTAAGTATTCTCTAAATATTCATTATATGCAATGATTGAATAATTTTGGCCACAGCATTGTCATACTCCTCTCTTCACTTGAAATGTATTTGATTGCGTTCTTTTATTATCCCTCTTCTCACAGGATGCTTGCTACTTTTGGATCCCAGTACAGGCTTTGGATAAATCTCATATCTTTACTGTCAATGTCACAACAATATTCAGCAAAATATTCGTTAGCTTTTGGAGACGTACACAAGCTACTGCATTTTCACCGTCAATGAACAATAGCTAAATGATTTTATTTACTTCTAGATATAAAATATTGCTCTCAGGTTAAATTCTCTCTCTTGTTCCTACTAAATCCAAACTGCATTTCACCAATTTCTGCTTCAAAGGTATCATTAGTTCTTTCTCTTCTGATTTGCATGATCATTTTAATGAGTTGACTCATTAAGCTTATAATTCTAAAATTCTAAAATGATTGCACTCTGTTGCATTCAGTTCCTAAGGCTACTTAATGTCTCAAGTCACTTGGAATGTATCCTTGGTATATATTTGATTGGAGATATTTGTTATCACTTCTAATTTGGTTTCCCTGAGGGCTTTTAGATATTCTGTCGTTATTTCATCTATGCCTGGAGCTTTTCCTGTACTCGGCAATTTTAAAGCATTCTTTATGTCTTATATCACAATATTTAGTCCTTCATTTGCCTCTTATATCTTGAATTGGATCATCAGACAACTCACATGTAGTCTATCTATTATTTTGCTACTATATCCCTTTCAAACAATATTTTATCATGAATCTTTTATGCACCCACTATCTATTGTTACCCTTTCTACACATCAAAGATTTGACCTTCTGGTGCATAACTCTCATTTTGTGATTTCTTTCCACCTTCAGTACCTCATTACACATCTCATTATATTACTTCCCTTTAGCCATGTTGTTTTCTTTTCAATTTCATCATCCTGAGATTCTTTTGCTTCCTTTCCCCTTTCTATCGTTCTTGCTGATATCTCATCTGTCATCCACTCCTTGGGCAAGATTTTATCAGAAATCGGCTGATGATGAGCTGGAAAAGAGGCTTTGAGCTCACTGACGGCAATGGCAGCTTTTCCCGTCATATGATGCCAAAATGTTCAGACATGTGTTTCATGCCACATCGCTGGGAGGGCGGTCTCTGAGTTGCCCCCCCCTCATCACTCAGCACTGCAATCATCGGAGCGCTGCATTTTAAAGGCAGTCCCGGTGCACAGCACCCACACTTTGCAGGTCGCTAGGACATGAAGACTGCCAAGAAATCTGCCCCCAAGTTTTTGGACGCTTCTTTGTAAAGACTGCTCCACTTACTGCAACAGAAGCAGTGAGATCAACATGATCCCTGACAAATGGGCGATGCCAGAACTGAAGGTCTTTACAGCTGGCTGGACAGGGCCTCACTGCTCCTGTGCTGATGGTGAGATTGGTGATGCACCAAGTGGGGATCCAACACCGCAGCACTCATCAGACATCAATGCTGCAAGTGGTGTCTCCTGTTTTTCAGGAACCTACCATGCACTAATACCCTAGAACATAGAACCTGGAACATAGAACGTTACAGCGCAGTACAGGCCCTTCAGCCCTCCATGTTGCGCCGACCTGTGAAACCAATCTAAAACCCATCTAACCTACACTATTCCAATATCATCCACATGTTTATCCAATGACCATTTAAATGCCTTTAATGTTGGCGAGTCCACTACTGTTGCAGGCAGGGCATTCCACGCCCTTACTACCCTTACTACCTCTGACATCTGTCCTATATCTATCATCCCTCAATTTAAAGCTATGTCCCCTCATGCTAGCCATCACCATCCGAGGAAAAAGGCTCTCACTGTCCCCCCTGTCTAATCCACTGATCATCTTGTATGCCTGTATTATGTCACCCCTTAATTTTCTTCTCTCTAATGAAAACAGCCTCAAATCCCTCAGCCTTTCCTCATAAGACCTTCCCGCCATACTAGGCAACATCCTGGTAAATCTCCTCTGCACCCTTTCCAATGCTTCCACATCCTTCCTATAATGCAGCGACCAGAACTGTACGCAATACTCCAAGTGCGACCACACCAGAGTTTTGTACAGCTGCAACATAACCTCATGGCTCGGAAACTCAATCCCTCTACCAATAAAAGCTAACACACCGTAGGCCTTCTTAATAACCTTATCAACCTGGGTGCCAACTTTAAGGGATCTATGCACATGGACACCGAGATCTCTCATCCACGCTACCAAGTGCCTTACCATTCGCCCAGTACTCTGCATTCCTGTTACTCCTTCCAAAGTGAATCACCTCACACTTTTCCACATTGAACTCCATTTCCCACCTCTTGGCCCAGCTCTGTAGCTAATGTCCTTCTGTAACCTGCCGCAGTATTCATAACCTCTGACTTGCTTTTGTATCCAGTGTCTGTGTGGCTGGTACAGGTGAGTTTCTGGTCAATGGTAACACCAAGGATGTTGACAGTGGGGGATTCAGTGATGGTAACAGTATTGAATGTCAAGGTGTGGTGGTTAGAGTGTCTCTTATTGGTCACAACAGTATTCAGCAAAATATCCATTAGCTTTTGGAGACATACACAGGCTAGTGCACTTTCATGGTCTATGAACCATAGCTAATGCCCATCCAATCCCATTTTCTCATACAGCTCCACAGGCTGAGAAGATTGCCTCCGTCAGTCAGCAGAACCCTGAGAGCAGACCGAGCCCTTCTGGTCTCCACAAGACGCCTGTCAAGATCACCACAGGCAACAGGGTGTGGCAGACAGCAGGCTGCCTCCACCTCCACTGTGGATGTTGGGGATGTACAAAGATGGCATTGTGGCACAGGACGTGATGTGACATCAGTGCAGTTCAAAACAGGTTCACATGGATCTCCCTGGGAGCATAAAGGTGACTATAGCTCTTGGAGAACAGGGACATGGCCAGGCAGTGCCCTGGCAATGCCCCTTAGTCCATACTGACATCATGCCATCCTGGCAGTGTCAACCTAGCAGTTACAAGATATGCCAAGGGGAAGGCTCCGGTGGGAGACTCATGTGGGAGTGGTGTTAATGCTGCTGTGTTGTGGATTGGGCAAGCAGCCTGACAAGCAGGCGATGCCAGATGCCAACAATATCTGTTGAGTGGGGTAAGGTGTGCTGGCTCCAACCATGAGGGGAAAGAACCGATGATCTTGTGGGAGTGAGGGGGGGAGAGAAAGAGAGAGAGAGAGAGAGAGAGAAAAGGGACTGATGATTGTGCGAGGTGGGGTAGGGGTGGGGATGGGATCACTCTCTGGCCTGGTTTCTGAGAGTATATTACCATGTGATTCTATACATCATACTACAGGTGGTAGTATTCGCAAGTCTCACATTAACCCCTGCTGTGCTGAGCATTTATCCATTACAACATAATCTATTTGATTGCTATACACATAATGTTGGCATCTTCAAGTGTACGGTCATCTTTTTGGTTGCTTAAGGAAGGTCTTTGCCATCATCAGATAATTTTCTTGATAACATTAAATCAGTCTCTTTCCTTCTGTTACTTGCTCCATGGCTATATTAACCAACGTGTTACTGATTTTCCTTTATCAATTCTAGTGTTTAAGTAGCGCATTACAATTATCACATAAGTTAATTTCACTTGATTATAACATTTCATGTTGTTACCATAACAAATGTTAAACTAATTGACCTATAGTTTCCTATGGTACATTAGCAATTTTTCAATCGACCGGAACCTCTCCCACTTCCCAGGAATTTTGGAATATTGTAACCAATGGATCCATTACTTTCAGTGCCATTTATTTTAAGACCAGAGGAAGTAAGCTGTCAGGCCCTGGAGACTTGCCTGTCTTCAATCCTAATAGTTTTTGCTCAGTTAGTTTTCCCTATTGATGATGATCATTCGAAGTTCCTCCGTTTTGGTAACTTCTGCATTTTCTGTTGATATAGGGATGGTACCCATATCCTCCGCTGTGAAAACTGAGGTAAAATACATTGACTTACTGTCTTAGTCATTTCTGAGTTCCCCACTATTAACTCCCCAGCCTCATCTTCCAAGGGACCAACATTCACTTTAGCTACTCTCTTCTTCTTTAAATACTTAGAAACTTCTGCTGTCTGCTTTTATATCCCTAATCTTCCAGTGTGCTACTGGGCCTTTGCAATAAGGTATGCCTTAGTTTGTATGTTTATAGAACAAAGAACAAAGAACAACCCAGCACGGGAAACAGGCCCTTCGGCCCAACGAGCCCGCGCTGCCGCATCACCCTACACCTATTCTACCCTGCATATCTACGAATGGAACCCCTAACTTAGCCAGATTCAGGGGAGAATAGTGTCAATTTGGTAAAACCAATCAGCCTAAGAGCACATCTTTGGGGTGTGGGAGGAAACCGGAGCACCCGGAGGAAACCCACGCAACCACAGGGAGAATGCGCAAACTCCCACAGACACAGGCCCAAATCCATGTATCTGCACAGCCAGCAGTGCTAGTCACCGAACTGTTGCGGCGCCCGTCTACCGGTCCAGGATCAAGCACACACACCGACACGAAGTACTAGGCCACTCCCGGAACTTCCAAGAGCAGCCCACGCACGACCCGCCGTGTGCATGCCCCTCGTTTGACACGAGGTGGACCTCCACCTGCGGAATAAAAAGACAAAAATGTTAATCTTACAAGTCTGCTTTTCCGGTGTCTCCCGAGGTTCTAACCTTATTTAATAGCCCCTACCATAACCTTCCATCCTCGTTTCACTCATGTGTCTATCTAACTGAACCTCAAACGAGTCCAATGTTCCTGCCTCCACCACCCTACTCGGTAGCGCGTTCCATACCCCTACAACTCTCTGTGTAAAGAACCTTCCTCTCACTTCCAAATTATACCTCTCCCCCCTCACCCTTAAATCATGACCTCTCGTATTTGTACCCAGTCTAGGGAGCAGTCTCTCACTATTAACTCTATCTATTCCCTTCAGTATCTTATATACCTCTATCATGTCCCCCCTCAATCTCCGTCTTTCCAAGGAGAATAGTCCCAGTTTCTCCAACCTTTCCTCGTAACCCAGCCCCTCCATGCCAGGCAACATCCTGGTAAACCTCCTCTGCACACTTTCCAGAGACTCCACGTCCTTCCGGTAGTAAGGTGACCAGAACTGGACGCAGTACTCCAAATGCGGTCTAACCAACGTTCTATACAACTGAAGCATTAGACGGCAGCTTTTATACTCTATACCCCTTCCTATAAAGGCTAACATTCCATAAGCCTTCCTAACAACCTTCTCCACTTGTGACGCAACCTTCATGTCATCCTTAATTTCCTTGCTTTGGCATGGAAGTCTTTCTCTCCCACTTACCACTTTTCCTCCTCTCTGAAATATATTTTAATTGGGAGGACTTGTATGTCTCCTTATATATTTACCACTATTCATCAACTGTTCTACTTTGTAGTCTCCCCGTCCAATTCACTAGTGCCAAATCAGCTTCTGGACTACTCAAAGACTTTCTTGGTCTGATGTAGCTTCACTTCTGGACTATCAAGCTGAGAAATATAACTTAGGAATAGCTGTGTGAAAAATAATAATTCTACAAATACTTTCCTATTAAATACTGCAAATATAAAACATGGAAGAGCCATAAATAAATTCAACAAAGTATTCAAAAGCAAAGAGATTGAAAATGCTGCACAATATTAGGTATTAGCAACATTACACTTGTCTTAAAATTTTCTTGCCTTTTAATTTATTTAATTTTTTATTTAATTAAGGCAGTAAATCCTCTCCTCCATTTTAGGCATGAATGTTTGATGTTGAAAAAAATCACCTTGACAGTTTCTCAGCGATGAACTGAATTAAGAAATGGAGTGAAAGTCTGTTTCTTTTTAATAATATTTCATTTCAATTGATAGATTTTGGACCCCTCCTGCCGGCATGCAGTGCTTAACTGTGAAGCATCAAAGGGTGAAGTTAATTGTCTTTATAGCAGCTTACAGAGCAATCCATGGTACAGTTCTAAACCTGCAGTCAGTCTTCAGTGTTCATCATCCAAACCGACAGTGAAATGGCAGTGAACCATAGTGTATGTGGCACACTGTACCTTCTGGGGCTGAAATGATTTCTGCTACGTGTTAAAGGGTTTTCCACACTGACACCAATTAGTTTTTGGACAGCAGGTGGATAAATGATGTGCTTAACAATCAAAAAAAAAGGCAACAAAGATTCCTGGGCGCTAATACTTCATGGCAAAGTCCTAGACACATGCTTCCCGTAAGCTTCAGTGACATAATTGTACAACAAACGATTTAAGTGTGTAAAGAAGGCCTTTCTGTAAAAGAGTTCCTGGTTATCTGTAAGTCCAAATTTCAGTTATATTCGTGCTTATAGTTTTCCACACCAAAGCATATCCACCTATGTTGTGACAATCATGTTGAATTGAAACCCTATTGAGTATTCTGTTTGTAAAACTAAATGGTTAATCTTATTTAAAAATCTATTACAGGTTGTTGCCATTAATACAATGCTTCTTCCAGAAAAAAATATAAAAATACATGAGACTGAGCTCTGCAA
The DNA here is from genome assembly GCF_965287045.1 of Carcharhinus amblyrhynchos. Taxonomy (NCBI): domain Eukaryota; kingdom Metazoa; phylum Chordata; class Chondrichthyes; order Carcharhiniformes; family Carcharhinidae; genus Carcharhinus; species Carcharhinus amblyrhynchos. The sequence continues at coordinate 77,719,165 of NC_137331.1, read as the reverse complement.
CTTGCTGGAGGCGCTCAGTGTGAGCGCAAAAGAGGAGCCTGAACACAAGCTGTGCACTAAGCTCGTTAGTGTTCCCCACTTTCATGTTAATTTGGCAGCTACCGTATAATGCATGTGGAGTGTCTGAGCAGCACTCCAACCATGCAGTGCCCATCTGGAACAAACATTGAAGGGAAGACCACGCACCAAATTTTATTTAAAAGTAGCTGGCACTTTTATCCTTTAATGCATTTGCAGATGCCTCACTTTTGGCCACTAACCAGTAAAATACCCAATGCACAACAATTAGCCAGAAACCCTTCACAGGTTAGATAATGTTCTCCCAATGCACTGGGAGAAGAGAGCTAAGAAAATCATTTAAACTACTCATTTAGACTGACCCTTCACTTGCTGGTGATTTCAACCCGTTCAGCAAGTTTGATGAAAACCGAAAGTTAAAGTTTATTTATTAGTCAAAAGTTGGCTTACATTAACACTGCAATGAAGTTACTGTGAAAATCCCCTAGTCGCCACATTCCGGTCCCTGTTCGGATACACTGAGGGAGAATTCAGCATGGACAATCCACCTAACCTGCATGTCATTTGGATTGTGGGAGGAAACCAGAGCACCCGGACAAAACCCACACAGACACGGGCAGAACGTGCAGATTCTGCACAGACAATGACCGAAACCAGGAATCGAACCCCGGTCTCTGGCACTGTGATCACTGTAATCACTGTGCCACCGTGTCATCCTACCTTTACTTTTACTTATGATTGTCTGCCCTCAAGCAACTTAGAAAACAATATTATGGTAAATGAAGATAAGAGGTTTAATGCCTGTAACATGACTGTTCCATATTATTGGGTGCTGAGGCCTGGTTAACATGTTTGCTGATTGGATTATGTCCCAGAAATATGATTGAGGTGATAATTCAACTCAGGTGACAACTCCAGATGCATTTTCTTTTAGGATTTCGAGCCATAATATTGGGACAAATTTCTGAATGTGAGACTGACAAGATATTCACCTGGACATATCAAGGTATTGGTTATACTGGTTAGGGTTATCTATTCATCAGTTTTAATGGGTAGAAATTCATGGATAGCATGCTTACAATGTATCAACACTCGCAGCTGGCAGGGCTAAACTCCATGTGCTAACACATATTTATAAGATCAGTTTTATTATTTTTTAATTGCTGCCAACAGCTGATCTATTTACTGGCACTATTTTCACTGCTGCTTTACTCTTTTGTTATGCTTGCAAGATTGAGCTGACTCAGCAGTGCTGAATTCACTATCTGTGCCTGTTTCTCTGAAAAACTATCAATTCCTTCAGTATCTTCAGGGCCTGAAAGAAGATTGGAAGAAGTCATGTTCAGCTGAAACCTTTTACATGGGTTTGCCTGGTCCAGTAACTATATTGATTTTACCATTTGAAATAGATAGTAACTTGAAAGTGTCCAGCATTTTTATTATCTGCTTTTATTTCCCAAAGTGCAGGTCATTGTTGATGGCACATATGTGTCCATGTGGATCCATAACTCCAGTGTTGATTTCCTTCAGGAACCGACAGAATATTGCCTGAATCTACAGCCGTTCTCTCAATACAGGACCAGAATCATGAAGATTGATGGCCCAAACACTGGTCAAATAAACCATTGCCAACTTTGCCTAATCGTCTACATTAGTACACATGAATATAAATATTCCACAGCTATCTTGTTCCTAAGCAGAGGTAACAATGCACTAATTTTAAGTGGTGTTTTTTGTCTGAACAGTGTTTGGTGCAAATGAATAAAGATTTTTCAACAGAGATATCCTTTGTAAGAATGATTACATTTGATATTATTCACACAACAGACTGATGGTAAAGTTAATGACACAAGCAATTAAGTGAATCATAATTAACATAAATAGAACAATAGTAAAATAATACATAAGTCTTTAATTTAGTGGTAGCATTCTCTTATTTGATTCAAATCCAGCTCTAATCCTGACAATTAAAAAGTAGAGCTTTGGCTCTGAATTCTGAGTTGACGTGCAGTTGTGTACGCACATCTGCTAAGTAGTAGCGTCCCTGCCCCTTTTCCCACAAACATCACTCATTTTGTATGAGCTGCAGGAACCCCTTCTGCCCTGTAAGGCTCACCATCCTTCTGGCTGGTTGTTAAGATGCACTTTCAGAGACTTTGTGAGCGAACACAAAGAGTATTTATTAATAAGATAAAAGCAAAATATTGCAGGTGCTGGAGTCTGAAACAAAAATAGAAAATGCTGGAAAAACTCAGCAGGTCTGACAGCATCTGTGGAGTGAGAATAGAGCTAATGTTTTTAGCCTGGATGTCCCTTCATCAGAGCTCTTTTCAGAGAGAAGAGCAGTACTCTTTCAGGGTAGGATTTCCTGGAAGAAATGGGACAGTGAGTTAAACACTAAGCTAAATGCAAAATACTGTGGAATTTGAAACAAATACAGAAAATGCTGGAAATCTCAACAGGTCTGACAGCATCTGTGGAGAGAGAATAGAGCCAAAGTTTCAAGTCTGCATGTCCCTTCTGACGAAGGGTCCAACCACAAGACTCCACAAGAGCTTTCGTTCTGAATTCTGAGTTAACATCCTGTGGGGCACTTGCATCTGGCAGGTAGTGGTGCCCCATCCTTCTTTCTACAAATTTGACTTTAATCGCTAGGATTTTAACTGTACAGACATCAGTCATTAAAGAGAACCACAGTAGTAACCATCTATCCATTGACTCTGTCTATACTTCCCACTGTCTCAGAAAAGTAGCCAGTATAATTAAGGACCCTGCACACCCGGACATTTTCTCTTCCACCTTCTTCCATTGGGAAAAAGATGCAAAGTCTGAGGTCACGTACCAACTGACTCAAGAACAGCTTCTTCCCTGTTGCTGTCAGACTTTTGAATGGATCTACTTTGCATTAAGTTGATCTTTCTCTACATCCTAACTATGACTGTAACACTACATTCTGTACTTTCTCCTTTCTTTCTCTATGAACGGTATGTTTTGTCTGTATAGCGCACAAGAAACAATACTTTTTGTTGTACGTTAATACATGTGACGATTATAAATCAAATCAAAATCAAAATAAATAAGGAAAAGCCACAACTCTTGGCACGATAATCACAGACAGCTCTCTGATCAAAATCTTCATTCTTAGCTGTGCACTGTAAAAACGTTTAAATGGCCTGGTCAATTTAATTTCCACGCTTCTGTTCACCCAAAAGACTTCCAAATCACAACAGCAGCCCATAAAGTAGAAAGGATTCCCCTTTCTCTCAGAAGCTGGGGGTATCAGAAGATCCCTTTGAAGTCATCTGACTCACAGGAGGAGGCACGTTCTCTAGGGGGGATACTCTTTCCCACAGCTGCTGAGTCAGCCCCATTCTTTCAGCACTGCATTTTGTCAAATCTCTGAGCCTTCCTAGAAAGCTTTGCAAACTTTTGAAATCCTTCGAAATCCATTTCAAATCTTTGAAATTCTTTGTTTTTATTCAATTTTGTGGCCCAGTACTTTTAACTAGACATTGATTGACAGCTTAATGGTTTTTACACAGCATGCTCAAAGTTTGTTTATTTGTTGCTTTCGGCTCAGCTGAATGCATTTTAAGTGCCCCCGTTGTTTCTAACCACAATGTTTACAAAGACTTTCAGTCTGATTGATAGTTGTGGTTTTTCAAAAAAAATCTGTAAAAGAGGAAGTGAAACCACTTACTCTCTTTGAAAAAAAAAGCTGTCAATCAGGCTTAGACTCTTTGTAAATATTGCAATTAGAAACAATGGAGGCACTTGAGCTGCACTGAGCATGAAAAGACAGGTAAATAAATGCAGCTGACTGGAGCGTGAGACAGTAAGCTGTCAATTAAGCTGTCAATTGACAGCTCAATCCATTAAGCTATCAATCAAAATCTATTTCAAGGCACTGAACTATGAAATTGAAAGCGATCAAAGGTTTTCAATGTAACAAAGAGGATTTCAAAGGTCTCAGCCTTCAAGAAAGGCTCAGAGATTTCAAATACATGCTGCCTGAATACACTGGGGCTCATGGAACAGCTGTGGAGAAAGGGACCATGAGTGAAATTTTCATCTCTTCTCTGTCAGAAGACTTCAAAGGGGTTTGCTCATACCTGAAGCTTCTGAGAGAGAGAAAAGGAAAGCCCTGCTGCAGAATTCAGTGCTGCTATGTTTTAAAACCTGCTAGCTATCCGAGAGCATGGAGATCAAAGTGACCTGGCCATTTAAAATTTTTACAGATGGTAGTCAGGAATGAAGATGTCAATCAAAGAACTGCTTGAAATCACCACGCAAGGGTTGATCTTCAAGCCTCCCAACGGCTGGAAGGGGCAGTCCAGGCATGTGACCCCCATCTGGGGGAGAGTGGTGAGATCATATCTTTGCCCTCAGCCCAATCCCAACAAATGCCCAGGACCCTTGGGAGGGGTGGGGAACGCCTTCCTGTGCAGTCTGGCAGCAGCAGAAGGCAATGGGCACCTACTTACCTTCTTGACCCCCTCTCAGAGTGCAAGATGCAATGCAAAGATGTCAATCCCAGGGGGCTATTCACCATTGGCACTGCCAAGGTGCATGGCTGAATGTGGGCATGAGTGGACGTCTGATGGGGGTAGATCTGAGTGAGGGTCTGATGGGATGAGTAGGGGGTCAAAGGAGGAGTCTGGAGGGTTTTGGGGTGCACTTATGCCTGCGTGGGTGGGTGTTGACTCATTATTTTTTGTGTGGAAGGGGTGAGGATGTCCTTCTTTGCTGAGGGGTTGATGGTACTCATTTGATCAGTGGGTGTGGTGGGGAGGCACCATTTCAGTTTTTAGGGGGGAGGGGAGCTGTCCTCGTACATGGAAGTTGGGGTGCCCTTTAAAAACAGTGTCCCAATCTTTGAACAGCTGGGTTGGCCAGCCTGAATAATGGGAAGCATAAATTTGTATCCCTCAGGTGGGTAAATCTCAGCAGGAACACTTATCCTGAAAACAGGTGAACTGTGGCTTAAATCAGCACCATTAGGAAATAAACTAGAGGAAGATGGGAAGATAAATCTAGCCCTTCTTTATATTCCGCCTCCTCTTCTTTCTCCAACATGCCCCAAACTGCCAAGTGGTTAAAATTCCCATTTGCTGCTTAACATGGTACAGCAACCATTTTCTTGGCCTGAATATTATCAGAACTGAACTGACAAGCGCTTGGTTATGCTAAAGAAGCAATTCCCAATAATTGTGAAAGGTGGTCAAAGAACTTTTATGTTTACTTATTATTAGTCACAAGTAAGGCTGACGTTAATACTGCAACGAAGTTACTGTGAAAATCCCCTAGGTGCCTCACTGCAGTACCTGTTCAGGTGCACTGAGGAAAAATTTAGCATGGTCAATGCACCTAATCAGCATGTCTTTCAAACTGTGGGAGGAAAACAGAGCACCTGGAGGAAACTCACACAGACAACGTGTAGATTCCACACAGACAGTGACCCAAGGCCGAAATTGAACCTGGGTCCTTGCTGCGAGGCAGCAGTGCTAACCATTGTGCCACCGTGCCACCCACGGTGTAGCGATGTAGGTTGTATGAATTAGTGCTTGTAGCACAGAGCTTTGCATGACAGGAGTGCTTACTGGGACTTTCAGCATGGCTATCAATGCGCCCAGCATCATTTTACATCTATTAAAATTAATGAATACCACTTACACACTGGAGGTATCTCATTACCTGCTGCTGTTGTGGAATTCTAAGATTACAGGGTTAGGTAATCTCTTTTCATTTTGCTCAGCGTTATTATTCTTTCGATTTATTTTTGTAAAGCTTGTCAGTAATGGGGAGTGGAACATTTTCCATTTCTGGCACCAAGAAAACATTTTCTATTCAATTACTATCTGATCCAATAATGTGATTTATCCCAATCTTACAAAAACAAACACCTACTGCATTTCATTCATCTCCCAAACAGCCAGCCTGAACACTTACATCTCTCTCTCTCTCTTCCTGCCACTCCTGGTCCACCTGGCTGGCAAGTTGCAGCAGAGGCCTTCACCATCACCATTCGTTCAGCTGGACCCCGTGACCTGAGCTCCCCAGGAATGGGGAGCAGGGGGAGGGGGAGATAGGGGCACAGAGAGTTAGAGACAGGGGAGAAGAATGGGAAAGGCCATGAAGGAAGAAGAAGGGAGGGGGAAGGAGAGCTGAAATGGCGCAGCAACGAGGTGTGGAGGACACTGAGGAAAGTAGAAAGTATGTAGAAAGTTGGAAGGGGGAAGAAGCGGAGGAGAGATTGGGAGGAAAGAGAGGAGGAAGATGAGGAAGATAAAGAAGGAGGAGGGAGAAGGTGGAGGAGAAAGTGGAAAAAGGGAGGAAAGAGGGAACAGGAGAGTGAGAAGAGAATGGCAGAGAGGAAGGAAGGAGAAGGAGAGGAAGAGATTAGGGGGAAAGCAGTGAAGGGGGGAGGGAAATGAGAGAAGAAATATAATGCAATTTTGGATGGGGGCAAGGGTTGCAAGAGTGTGCTGCATGAGTTATAAGTTATGAAGGAAAATGTAAAACTAACTTGACAAAACATATATATTGAAACAGTCTTTTTCTAAAGTTAGCTTTGTGCTGAATGTTTGAAACTGTAGAAATTCAGAAGTACGGAGAAATATGACTCAGTGAAAGTGGCAGGCGTACACTGCATTGCCACAAAATTTTGAACAATGCCTTATAGAAACACAGGAATAGGCCATTTAGTCCCTCAAGCCTGTTCTGTCATTGAATGAGATTTTGTGTATGAAATATAAAAAGATATTTTGTGCAGGTTCCGATAATTTGAAGGATTTTGTTTTTCCTTTTTGCACTCTCGGTTGGATGTGATGGATCCCAATGCTGATACTGAAATCAGAGCAGGAATGATGTACTTCTCACCAATGGGTGCATCAAAAGGTTTGTGAAATTGATTCTCAGGATGAGAGGATGATCAAAAGGAGAAATTGAATAGAATGACCCTAGATTCTGAAGATGAAAGGTTCTGCATTTGAATCCTTCTGTTAATGTTTGAAAGAAAATTTGGACTTTGAAAGAATAAACAGGATAAAGGCTGGATCCAATTTTGAGTCAGAAGGTATGGGTTTTACGTGGGAAATTCCATTGAAAATCTCCCCATTTCCTTCAGGAACATGCTCAACAGGACTGGAACAAGCATAAAAATGTTGCCTGTGTCAGCATGAACATGCATGGGAGGAGATACGTGGCCTGGCAGGGTGCAGATGGTGGCTTGCAATCTGATGACAGTTTTCACAGCGCAAGTTCTCAATCTTGGCATCAAACCACTCTCTGAGGTGGAATTATTTAATATTTAATGGTTGATCTGCGAACTAACTCCCTATATTTGTCTTTGTCCCATACCCCTTCGTACTAATGAAATCTAACCTCAACTTTAAAATGTTCAATTGATCTATCATCCATTTGTGTGAAGTAATACTTGTTGATTTCACTTCAGAAAGGTCTGGCTTTAATTTTAGACTCTGCTCCCGAGTTCTAGGCTCCCCAACTAGTGGACATAGTTTGTTCTAATCTGCCTTATTTGTTCCCTTAAATATCTTGAAAACTTCAATTTAATCGCTCCTAGTAATCTAATCCCTGGAGTCCAAGTACCATTTTGGTAAATACATATTGCATTCTCTCTCAGGTCAATATAATATATACTAAGATATGGTGCCCAGAACTGATTATAATATTCCAGGTGTGGTCTAACCAGCTTTATGTATTATTGAAACATGACTTCCTCTCTCCTTATACCCTAGTCTAGATATAAAGGCTTTGACATGCAAGTCCTGTTTGTTAAGGTACTTTTTTGTAGAAGTCTTGTCCGATAGAAAACCTACCAATAGTTAACTGAGGTTGCATAAAGAAGTAGTGCAAAATGGACTGGAATCCATGGTACCTGATGTAAAGCTGAGGGAAACTATGGGAATATTGTTCTCTTCCATTTTATTGGGACTGCATTAAGCTAACCTAACATAATCTCTTCTGTATTTGTTTAATACATCAATTAAATAAAGCAACCTGAACAATATCAATTTTTGTATACCTGCCCTGAATAGAATATAGCTTTTACTGAATTATGCAAAAATCAAAGTGTAACATCTCCAAATTGTTTTCCTCCTACTTTACCTTAAATGTTTTAATGCCTAAAACCAGAACAAATTACTAGAAAAAATAGTGACCCAGGAAAGGTCATTCATTTCGGGTTAACTAACATTTTAAAATGGGGTTGAAATTAACATTCAGAACAACCAAATGTATGAACATTCAAATTAGGAGCAGGAATAGGCCTTTCAGCCCTTTGAGTTTGCTTTGCCATTAAATAAGATCATGGCAGATCTGATTGTAACCTAAACGTCACATTCCTACCTACCTCAGTAACCTTTCACCCCCTTGTCATTCAAGAATCTATCGAGCTCTGCCTTAAAAATATTCAACGACTGCTTTCACCGCCTTTTGAGGAAGAATGTTCTAAAGACACATAGCACTCAGACAGGAAAAGTTTTTTCTCATCTCTGTCTTAAATGATCAATCCTTTTTTGTAAACAGTGTCCCCTCGCTCTAGATTTGCTCAGAGGAGGAAACATCTCTCCACATCCACTCTGTCAACCCCGCTCAGGATCTTAAAGGTTTCAATCAAGTCACCTCTTATCCTTCCAAACTCCAGTGGATAAAATCCTAACCTTTCCCAACTTTCCTCATTAAACAAGCAGCCCATTCTTGGTTTTAGTCATTTAAACCTTCTTTGAACTTTCTTTTTAGTTAACCATAGATGGTGGGTCCTCCCCTTGGAAATTTCTCTTTCTCATTTGAATATATCTATTCTGAAATATTCCTTTAAACGTATGCCAGTGCATCTTAATTGGCCTATTGCCAATTGCTACTAGTGAGAAGTGCTTTTATTGTGAGGTTATCAATTAACCTTATCTTGTTTCCCAATACCAGATCTAGTGTAGCTTGCTCTCTGGCTGGCTGCAGAATGTCTACTCTGAAAACAAAACCAGATATGGACTTGTTGTGGGGGTCTCCCTAGGGGCATAAAGGTGAGTTTAGATCCGAGAGGAGAGGGACATGGCCAGGCAGTTGCCTGGCGATGTCCCCAGCACTGCCCCTTGGCACAGGTTGGCAATGCAAGGTTGGCATGGGGATGGTGCCAACCTGGCAGTATTAACTTGTGTCATGCAGTGGGCTCCAGTGGGAGCCTCATGAGGGAGAGGGGGGATAGATCCATTCAGATTTAGCTGTGGGCCGCGAGTGGATTGAGGAATAGGAGATACAGGCAACATGTGAATTAAAATTCTCCAAGATCGTCACTTTACTTCTGACAGGGTCCCATTACCTCTTCACTTATATTGTGTTCTATCTGTGGTTACAATTAGGGGGCTTGTACACCACCACCTGTAATGACTTCTTGCCTTTATCATTTCTCATCTCAGTCCAGAATATCTCTACATCCTGTTTTCCTGAACTTAAGTCAACCCTCTCTAATGTGCCAATACCATCACCTTTTCCAAACTTTCTATCCTTCCTAAATGTCATGTACCCTTCAATATTCAGGATTTAATCAATGTAACCCTGTAGTAATGCCTCTTGGATTGTATTTAGTTGTTTCTATTTGCACTATCTGTTAACGAAGACATGCTGACTCTGCTTGTTTATATTACGTATTTCTAAATGCTCTTCTATTACATAATAGGATCAAGCAAAGTCAGCATAGCTTCCTGAAGAGGAAATCATGCCTGACAAATTTATTAGGATCCTTTGAGGTGGTAATGAGAAGAATAGATAAAGGAGAACTAGGAGAGGTAATATACTTGGATAAGGCATAAAAGACACCTTAATAAGATAAGAGCCCAAAGTGTTGGGGGCGGGGTGGTATGTTAGCATGGAGGATTGGTTAATTAATAGAAGACAGAGAGGTGAGATAAAAGGAACATTTTCAGGATGGCAACCTGTATAATCCATGGAGTGCCATAGGGATCAGTGGTGGGGCCGCAATTATTTACAATATATATGAATGACTTGGACAAGGGTAGTGAATGTACGTTTGTGAATCTTCCAGATGAAACAAATATAAGTGGGAAGGCAGGTGGTAAACATGACACAAAGTGTCTTTAGAGATACCTAGACAAGTTAAGTGAGTAGACAAAAGCTTGGTAGATGGAATGCAGGAAAATGTGAAGTTATGCACTCTGGTAGAAAGAATAAAGAAACTGAATATTATTTAAATAGAGAAAAACTGCAGAAAGCTGCAGCACAAAGAGATTTGGGGTCCTCATGCATAAATCACAAAAAACTAGAATGCAACTTCAGCAGGTAATAGGGAAGGCAAATGGAATGTTGGCCTTTATTTCAAAGAGAATGGAGTATAAAACTGAAGTCTTGATAAAACTATAAAGGCACTAGTTAATCCACACCTGGAATACTTTGGACAGTTGTTGTCCCCTTCTCTCAGGAAAGATATTTTGTCATTGGAGACATCTAGGAAAGTTCACTAGATTGATCCTAGGTATGGAGGGATTTTCATATGAGGTGAGGTTGTGGAGATTAAGCCTGTACTCATTGGAGCATGAAAGAACGAGAGATACTTTATTGAAACATATAGGTTTTTCAGTCAGTTGACAGCGTGGATGCTGTCCCTTTGTGGGATAGTCTTGACAGGATGGATGCTGCAAAGTTGTTTCCCCTTGTGGGCATAATCTCAGAGCAAGAGGCCACACATTTAAGACAAGGGTGAGGAGAAATTTCTTCACTCAAAGGGTAATGAATCTATGGAATTCTTTACCGCAAAGAGCTGTAGAGGCTGGGTTGTTAAGTGTGTTCAAAGTTGAGATAGACAGATTTTTAATCAATCAGGGAACCCCTGGTTATGGGGAAGAGGCAGGAAAGTGGAGTTGAGGATTATCAATGAATGGCGGAGCAGGCTTGATAGGCTGAATGGCCTATTTCTGCTCCTATGTCTTAAGGTCTTATGGTCTTAATTTGGTGTCAAACTCCTCATAATTACTATGCAGAACTTCCTTCCTCATCCTGCCAATGCTGTTGATACCAGCTTGAATCACAATCTCCAGTTAGCTTATGAAACCAGCTGTTGCTCATGGGTTAACTCTTGCTACCTCCAGTTTTGTGCCACCTTTCCCTGCAAAGAGAAAATTATGTCAGTGAATGTCATGCAATTTATTTGGCTGAATGTGGCTGTCATGGTTGAATAGCTGGCCATGCACAAACTGTGTAGCATGAAGTTTTCAGCAGTACTACTGTGTGAGGGTGAGTTAAAACATAATGTATGTAGGTATATGGTGTGATTGGCAGAGATTGTTGGTATGTCAGTGATGAGAGTGTAGTTCTTTGAGCCATGATTAAGATTAATTGGTCAGAAATGGTGTTTGAAGGTTCACTCACTTACCTTAACCACTCCTGTGAAATTATTGAATTTCTTGCATCTGTGGGGCCAAGTCCCTGGCTTTTCTTTTTACACCAATGATCCACACAACTATCTGGCTCCTGAACTGCCTTTTACCGAGGTCTCTGGAGGGCCTTCTGGCCCTTATGGAAACAAAATGACTCTCACCCATTTCAGTTCCTCCACCAAGATCTGCACTGCAATTTCCCCAAACCTGGAAATCCATTTTCTTCCCTGCTGTGCCATTTTTCATTTGTTCCCAGATCTCTTCAACCACATAATTTGCTATTGAAAGGGTACAGAAGAGATTTACAAGGATGTTGCCTGGACTGGGAGGCATGCCTTATGAAGATAGGTTGAGGGAGCTGGGTCTCTTCTCCCTGGAGAGACGAAGGTTGAGAGGCGACCTGATAGAGGTTTATAAAATGTTGAGAGGAATGGATAGGGTGGATTCTCAGAGGCTATTTCCCCGGGTTGAAATGGTCGCTACGAGAGGACACAGATTTAAGGTGCGGGGAGGAAAGTACAGAAGTGATGTTAGGGGTAAGTTTTTCACTCAGAGGGTGGTGAGTGAGTGGAATCGGCTGGCATCAGTGGTGGTGGAGGCGAACTCGCTGGGGTCTTTTAAAAGACTTCTGGATGAGTATATGGGGTTTTATGGGATTGGGGGTTATAGATAGGTGTTGCTGTGATCGGTGCAACTCGTGGGCCGAAGGGCCTGTTTGTGCTGTAGTGTTCTATGTTCTATGTTCTATAATACAGCACAGGATCCAGCCACAATGCATCTACTCTTTAAGAGGAGCAGGCGAGTTTTGAGCAGGACACACCAGCTCCAAGTGGTGCCAGCCACTTACAAAAGGTTTCAACTGGCTGATGGAGTCAAGCCAGCGGTAATAACTGGCTAAATGTAGAGATTACAGAAATAAGCAAACAGCACAAAGTTGGTGTGCTTTCTGACTGGCGAGCAATAGATGGATGTCAACAATGCATCATGATCTGGGTATCCATTTTTAGGATCCATCCATCTTGGTCTCCTGAATTTGTTTTATTTTCTGTCCCTTAGAATTTGGTAAACGTGCTGTCCGATCTTCTTGCTACTGCAAATGACATGGCAGCTTATGCATTCTCAGCCACATCAATTTGAATTACACAGTAAGTCTGATCCAAATCATCTTGAATATTATGCTAATAGATGTTCTATTTGCTGTCACTCATGGACAGAGTTCTGGACTTAGAAAACCATCTGAAAGTTTAAAACATGATACACCATAGATATCCTACAACAATTAGACTGGAATGAGTTACAAGTTGCAACACAGAACATGTATTGCATATCATCATCAGAACTGTTTGATTATGTGACAGGGACACCAAATGTGATTCTATATATATATATATATATATATGTGTGCAGTATATAGTGTCACTGCTTTCAATCTCCCTTATCCTGCCAGTTTCCTTTATAAGCATTCCTATCATACTGAGTGTAAAAATACCCAATTTAGGCAAGCTGTTTTGACACCCAGATTGGCTCAGGAGCATCACATTGCAAAATCGAATCCAGAATTGTAACGCAGGGCTATCAGTGTAAAATTCACATTCCTGATGAGAATAGTTTCTTAATGTGCTTTATATTATTTTCTTGGCATCTGAGCTATCAGTTGATTGACCATAGTGGGATTGTAGTGGGTTGGACGCAATCTTATCGCCCATTCATGCCATGCGCTGCTGCAGCGAGGTCGAAGAATTAGCCAGCCAAATCTCCGTTCACTGCGGCGGGATGGGAAAATCCCGCTGGCATGATCAATGGTAAGATTCCAGTCACTACATGCATCCATTACAAATGATTCCTTTACAATGAATTATGATTGATATTGGATTAAACCTTTCATAAAGTTGAAGTTTAGTTATTAGTCACAAGTAAGGCTTACATTAACACTATAATGAAGTTACTGTGAAATTCCCCTAGTTGCCAAACTCCAGTGCCTGTTCGGGTCAATGCACCTAACCAGTATGTCTTTCAGGCAGTGAGAGGAAACCGGAGCACCCGGAGGAAACCCACGTAGACACAGGGAGAATGTGTAAACTCCACACAGATAGTGACCCAAACCAGGAATTGAACCCACTCCCAGGCACTGTGAAACAGCAGTGTTAACCACTGTGCCTCCATGCTGCCCACATAACACACATGGCCAAGGGTATAACTGAAAATAAATATACATTCTGAATTGCAGGAAGGAACTTTGGCAATTTAATAAATCACATTGTTACAATCTGGCCATACCTTCACCAACATTACACGGGGACACCAGTTTTAAAAAAGTCATTCATGGGATGTGGGCAACACTGGCTTGGCTAGAATTTATTGCCCACCCATAATTGCCCTTGAGAAGGTGATGGTGAGCTGACTTCTTGAACCACTGCATCACAATGCAGATACACACACAGTGCTGTTAGGGAGGGAGATCCAAGATTTTGACCCAATGACAGTCAAGGAATGGCAATATATTTCCAAGTCAGAATAGCATGTGGCTTGGAAGGGAACTTACAGGTAGTGGTGCTCCCATGTGCTTGCTACTGTTATTTGTCTAGATGGTAGTGACATAGCTTTGGAAGATGTTGTTTAAGGAGTCTTGTTTTCTGCATGCAGCTTATTAATATACATGCTGTTGCTACTGTGTGCCGGTGGTAGAAGGAACAAATGTTTGTGGGTAGAGTGTCAATCAAGTAGGCTGGATAGTCTTGGATGGTGTCCAGCTACTTGAGCGTTTTTGGAGATGCACTTATCTAGGGAAAGGGATAGTATACCATCATACCCTGACATAGAACATAGAACATAGAACATTACAGCGCAGGACAGGCCCTTCGGCCCACGATGTTGCGCCGACCAGTTACAAAACAATGACCCACTAACCTAAACCAATCCCTTTTCGTCCATAAACCTATCCACGGATCTCTTAAACGCCCCCAAACTAGGCGCATTTACAACTGCAGCAGGCAGGGCATTCCAATCCCTCACCACCCTCTGGGTAAAGAACCTACCCCTGACATCCATCCTATAACTACCCCCCCTTAATTTAAAGCCATGCCCCCTCGTGCTAGATTTCTCCATCAGAGGAAAAAGGCTATCACTATCCACCCTATCTAAACCTCTAATCATCTTATATGTTTCAATAAGATCCCCTCTTAGCCGCCTTCTTTCCAGCGAAAACAACCCCAAATCCCTCAGCCTCTCCTCATAGGACCTCCCCTCCATACCAGGCAACATCCTGGTAAACCTCCTCTGCACCCTCTCCAAAGCCTCCACATCCTTCCTGTAATGTGGGGACCAGAACTGCACACAGTACTCCAAGTGCGGCCGCACCAGAGTTGTGTACAGTTGCAACATAACGCTGCGACTCCTAAATTCAATCCCCCTACCAATAAACGCCAAGACACCGTATGCCTTCTTAACAACCTTATCTACTTGATTCCCAACTTTCAGGGATCTATGTACACATACACCTAGATCCCTCTGCTCATCTACACTATTCAAAGTCCTCCCGTTAGCCCTATACTCGACACATCTGTTATTCCTACCAAAGTGAATTACCTCACACTTCTCCGCATTAAACTCCATCCGCCACCTCTCGGCCCAGCTCTGCAACCTGTCTAAGTCTTCCTGCAAACTATGACACCCTTCCTCACTATCTACCACACCTCCGACTTTGGTGTCATCAGCAAATTTACTAATCCACCCAACTATACCCTCATCCAGATCATTAATAAAAATTACAAACAGCAGTGGCCCCAAAACAGATCCCTGAGGCACACCACTCGTAACCGAACTCCATGATGAATATTTACCATCAACCACCACCCTCTGTCTCCTATCCGCTAGCCAATTCCTGATCCAATTCCCTAGATCACCCCCAATCCCATACATCTGCATTTTCTGCAGAAGCCTACCATGGTGAACCTTATCAAACGCCTTACTAAAATCCATATACACCACGTCCACAGCCTTACCCCCATCCACCTCTTTGGTCACTTTCTCAAAAAAACATGAATCTTGTAGATGATGGACAAGTTTTGTGGAATTAGGAGGTGAGTTATTTGCTGCAGGATTCCTAGCTTCTGACCTATTCTTGTAGCTATTGTATTTATATGGCTAGGCCAGTTCAGTTTCTGGTCAATGGTAAACCCCCAGGATGTTGATAATGTGGAATTCAGAGATCGTAATGTCATTGAATGTCAAGGGGTGATGGTTAGGTTCCTTGGAGGTGGTCATTTGTGTGATGTGCATGTAACTTGTCATTTGTCAGCCCAAACCTGGATATTGTCCAGGTAATGCTGCATTTGGATAAGGACTCCTTCTTTATCTGAGGAGTTGCAAATGGTGCTGAACATCGCGCAATCATCAGTGAAAATTCCCACTTCCGACCTTATGATAGAAGGATGGTCATTAATGAAGCAGCTGAAGATGGTTGGGCCTAGGACACAGCCCTGAGGAACACAAGCAGTGCTGCCCTGAAACTGAGATCATCGAACTAGGGCTCCTTAATGCCACACACGGTCAAATGCTGCCTTAATGTCACTCTCATTTCACCTCTGGAATTCGGATCTTTTGTCCATGTTTGAACCAAGGCTGTAGAGAGCTCAAGAGCTGAATGACCCTAGTGGAAGCCAAGCAGATTATTCCTAAGCAACTGCCGCTTGACAGCACAGTCGACGGTTCTTTCTACTGCTGAAGATCAAAAACAGGCTGATGGTGCAGTAATTGATCGGGCTGGATTTGTCTTACTTCTTGTGTATGGGGCATACATGAGCAGTTTTCCACATTGTCGGGTAGATGCCAGTGTTGTGGCTATACTGGAACAACTTGACTGGAGGTTTGGGTGGAGGGGGGGCATGTTCTGGAGCACAAGTCTTTAGTACTACATTGTCAGGGCCCATTTCAAGATCACCAACCTATCAGCCAACATTGTTGTTGATTTGTTGGTGTGGTTTGTTCTTCCTGCCACCAAACCTTCCCATTTATCCAGGTGGGGGACATACTGACTTGCTGTTCCAGTGGCTACATTTTTATGTAGCCAACAAGTCCTGCACTGGGACATGAACCCAGGGCTCCCCAGCTTAAAAGCAAAAGCTCTGCCTACCGACCTGCTTTGGCTTTGCCTTTCAATTTTCTTTATTTGTGGCCAATTCAAAAGATAGCACCAATAGGCAAAGCAAAATTTTCATCTGAACTGAAACTTGACTTTCTGCAGACAATGCTTCAATTGAACAATGAAGCCTTACACTTGGGAATACATAACTGATCTCTCCAATAAAAGGAAAAGCATCATGTTGACAAATTATGGAGCTCAGGCTAAAACAACTGGTTTGTATTTATTTGAAGAACACACCATATGTAAGAGCTAAAATGAGCCACTGGAGAAAATAAATACACCATTCAATTCCTATCTGAACTATGAAGCATTTTCAGACACCAGAATAACTTAGATGATTTTTTTAATATAATCACATACCTATAATCTCATGGAGTTATTGCAATGACCTGTAAACTTGGTAAATTTGAGAAAACAAACTCAATGCTGTCACGGTTATTCTCAGCCCTGATCTGAATACAGAATTATCAAACAAGCTAGACTCAAGAACACAAGGAGCTTCCTGTCAAATACTGAGTACCACTAGGCTCTCACTCCTCCAGGACAAAACAAATCTGTCATAATAATCAACAATTGTTCAACAAACACTATCTGGAGACAGCTTTTAACAATTTAACCATTTCTGTAATTTGGTTGGATTTTGTACATTTTAATTTATAAGCCTACACAAGTTGCTTGCTCCTAAATGACCATAATATATGTCTGACTGTAAAGTACACAAGGATAACGTGCCTATTTTCTTGCAAGGAATCTGAACTGGATAAGTCCTGAAGTGGTGAGGTAGACAACAAGTCAGAAAAACTTACTTGACTTCATCCTCACTTATCAGTCACTCTATTGCCTTGGTCCAAACAGGAGCAAAAATGAAGCGCCAGAGTGAGGTGAGAGGGACTGTCTCTGATATCAAAGAAGCATTTTGCTGAGAGGTCCCAGCAAAACTGAAGTCAACAGGAATCAGAGGAGAAAACCTTTATTGGTTGGAGTCATGGTTGGCATAAAGAAAAATGGTGTGGTTGTTGAAGGTCAATCATCTCAGTCTCAGGATATCGTCGCAGGAGTCCTTCATTATAGTATCTGAAGTCTATCTTCAGCTGCTTCGTCAATGCCTTTCTTCCAAAATCAAGTGAGAGGCAGGTATGTTCACTGATAAGTACACAGTATTCAGTACCATTCACAACTCCTCAGATACTGAAGCAGCCCTACTTGTATGTGGCAATACCTGGACAACAGTCTGCCCTGAGCTGACTTCACGGTGTGGGAAGTAACATTCATGTCAGGCAATTATCTTCTTCATCAAGAGAAAATCTATTCTAACTGTCTTCTCTTGACGTTCAACAGCATTACATTCAAAAAATGCCATACCATCAACATCCTGGGGTCTCCATTGATTAGAAACTTAACTGGACCAATCTTGTACATACCATGGTTACAAAGTCAAGGGTGAGAGCTCTAGGGATAATGGGACAAATTTTACCATCCCGCCTGCCACAGGAATTGGAGCGGGCGAGGAGTGGACCATGGAAAGATCCATTTATCTTGAGAGGGATTTTTCCGGCTTCAGGATGAGCACAGCTGGAAAATCTCGCCCAGTATCTTACATCCTGACTCCCCAGCACCTGTCCACCAGCTACAATATAGATGCCAGGAGGTTGATGGAATATTCTTCACTTGCCTGGATGAATGTAACTCCAATAACAATTAAGAATCTCAACACCATCCAGGACAAAGCAGCCCACTTGTTCGGCATGCCATCTATCACTTAACCATTCATGCGCATCCCAGAAATGAATGTACAGATAAGTTCTCCTGCAGTGGTCTGGCATTCCCTGACACCATGTATTATCTTCTTCAGAGTGAGAAATCCACAGTCTTAATTGAATGCTGCCGTCTTTAGATCCTGCAGTGTCACAACAATCACCGCATCTGAAATAGTAGAAGCGCACCATTTCCTTTATCTTTAGCTGTTTCAGTTCTTACTCTAAAAAACTGCTTAACCCTTTTGTAGCAGGAAACCCTTTGAATAAAAAAATTGTACCATTGCTGTTCTCCCTATCCAAATTTTTCCCTGATGCATCTGGTCATCTTCTAGCTGGCCATCCACCATTCTCCTCGCAATGTTTCATAGAGTCCGTGAAGTGCAAAAGGAAGCCATTCAGCCCATCGAGTCTACACTGCCCACAGCTTGCAGGTGCAGCAGGTGGTCAGGAAGGCGAATGGGATGCTGGCCTTCATAGCGAGGGGGATTGAATATAAAAGTAGGGAGGTCTTGCTGCAGCTGTATAGGGCATTGGTGAGGCCGCAGCTGGAGTACTGTGTGCAGTTTTGGGCGCCGCACCTGCGCAAGGATATTTTGGCCCTGGAGGGAGTGCAGAGGAGGTTTACTAGGCTGATACCGGAGTTGAGGGGATTGAGCTATGAGGAGAGGATGAAAAAACTAGGCTTGTACTCGTTAGAGTTTAGAAGAATGAGGGGAGATCTCATTGAGACGTATAAGATGATGAATGGGATGGATAGGATAGAGGTGGAGAGACTCTTCCCGCTCAAAAAAGACAGTAGGACTAGGGGGCACAGCCTCAAGATAAAGGGGAGGCGGTTTAGAACGGAGTTGAGGAGGAACTTCTTCACTCAAAGGGTGGTGAATCTCTGGAATTCTCTGCCCATTGAAGTGGTGGAGGCTGCCTCGCTAAATATTTTTAAGAAGCGGGTTGATGGGTTCTTGATAAGAGAGGGGATTAAGGGTTATGGGGAGAGGGCGGGAAAGTGGAACTGAGCCACGACAGATCAGCCATGATCTTATTGAATGGCGGGGCAGGCTCGAAGGGCTAGATGGCCTACTCCTGCTCCTATTTCTTATGTTCTTATGTTCTTACAATCCCACCCAGGCCCTATTCCCGTAATCTCACATATTTACCCTGCTAGCCCCCGACACTAGGGTCAATTTAGCATCGCCAATCAATCTAACCTGCACGTCATTGGACTGTGGGAGGAAACTGGAGCACCAGGAGGAAACCCACGCAGACACAGGGAGAATGTGCAAACTCCACACTGACAGTGACCCAAGGCCAGAATTGAACACATGTACCACCATGCCACCCACTGTTGCTGGGATTTCTGGCAGGATCAGCTTCCCCCTATAACATCTGGCATATCTTCCACACCATTCCACTTAAGGTAGCTTGAGTGGAGCCTCAGGAAATTTTAGGTCAAACTACTAACAAAACAGCTGCTTTCTATTCTCAGAAACAGTCAACTGACCAGGTTAAATCATTATAATACTGGGCATGGCTACAAATTCATATAATAACGCAGTGTAAAAATTCTTATAATTTAAAATTGTGCCAATCTTGTTCTCTCATGCAAAGTAACTTGATCCCTGGTGGTGCTTAAGGATGTGATATCTAATCCCTGGCAATTAGAATATGAAGTCAATCTTCCGGGTCAGTGTCACAACAATCACCACATAAGATCCCTAAAGATAAATTGTCACAGTTGCGCTTTAAGCTATAATTTATTTAAATGCAATTAGAAGACAACACATGGAGTTTGGAGGAATTACTACCTGGAGTATTGAGTGAAATGCCTTTTACTTACTGAAATAGACAAAAGTTAATCTAACAGGAAGTAAAACTTATCAATTGAAAAGTATCAAGAACAAAAGAGAGTCCAGCTAGTACTGTTGTTTTGTGGAGAATAAGAGAAGTGGCATACATGAATAGAACTTGCTAAAGTGAGAACCAAAGTTCTGAAAAGTTTAACAAGCATTTGAGGCAAAGGAAGAGGATCAGTATAAGGGGCATTTTTGTAAGTTTGTTTGATTCTTTAGTGATCCATGTGGATGTAAAAATAGCAAACACAACTCCATTTCCATTTAAAAGATGTACAAAACTGTAGACTACAAAGCTTAACGTTATGTACAGAGAAAAATCTTCAAGCAATTTTTCCAAATCTGAGGGGAGGGAAGAACATTTGGCCAGGCACAGCTTGATAAAGGACAACCAGCAGGAATTCAAGAAAATGAGGTCATACTTAATTAACTTACCCGAGGTCTTTGAAGATTTCACTGGCATGGTGCAAAAGGGAAAGGCAGTCCATGTTACATATTTAAAATGAAGTGACAAGGTTCTACAATGAAGATTAAGGTAAAGCAAGAGAGAAGAAATACTGCATAGAAAATAGCTTTGAAAGCAAGAAATAAACATAGATGATAACTTTTTCATAGAAATATAGAATCCCTCAGTGCAGAAGGAGGCCATCGAGCCAATCGAGTCTGCACCGACAACAATCCCACCTAGGCCCTACCACCATAACACCACCTGTTTACCCTGCTAATCCCCCTGACACAAGGGGCTATTTATAGCTTGGCCAATCCACCTAACCTGCACACACCTTTGGACTGTGGGAGGAAACCGGAGCAGCTGGAGGAAACCATGCAGACACGGGGAAAATGTGCAAACTCCACACAGACAGTGACCCGAGGCTGGAATTGTACCCAGGTCCCTGGCGCTGTGAGGCAGCAATGCCAACCACTGAGCTGAATTGTGTGGCCTAAGATTGATCTCGAGGCCTGTTTGTAAAGCATTACCTCCAAAAGATTTAGAAGACTGTATTTAAAGAACAATCGTCAAATATTCACATTTTGGAAGAAATAATGATAGAGTAAAAGGTCAAAGCAATATACTTAGCTTCTTGACAATACGTTAGAAGTATTTTGATCTTTCAGAACATGGGGTTTATAAATGACAAATGCAATTCAATTCTCAGGTATGTTTAACATCATGAAAGGAACCCAAATAGAAAGTGAGTGAATGGAAATATTTTATTATGCTGAAAAGGAAAGGGGTTTAGAAGTTATTATGTAATTTAGAAGTTATTATGTAAACAATTTTGACCATTCTGCCCAGCACAAAATCATTGTCATTGGTACAGCCTAATGCAGCCAGAAGGCAGATCAGAAAGTTCAGGAAAGAGGCCAACAGAGCCAATTTGTACTGTTGGCAATCTTCTGGCTGTACCATTGACTTCCAAAGTGGGAAAGTCATGGTCTGAATGCATTACCCTTTACATTTGATTCTTCAGCCTTACTCACTGTGGAATCTACACTAGGATCTTAATTTCCAGAGATGTATCCCACAACTCCTGAAGCTTAGACTGGGCTTGGTTGGAACAGTGTAGGAAGTCAAAAATGAAGTCAGCTTTTCTGACATTCGAGCCCTTTCTACTGTTCTTTCACCCACTCCCCCTTCTTTATTCGTACGAGCAGTTTGTTTAGAATCATAGGATCCCTACTGTGCAGAAGGAGACCGTTCAGCACCTTGAGTCTGCATCAACAGCAATCCCACCCAGGCCCTATCACTGTAACCCCACATATTTACCCTACTAATCCCTCCAACCTATGCATCCTGGGACATGAAGAAGCAATTTAGCATGGCCAATCAACCTAACCTGCACATCTTTGGACTGTAGGAATAAACCAGAGCACCCGGAGGAAACCCATGCAGACACAGGGAAAATGTGCAAACTCCACACAGACCGTGACGCAAGCGAGAATCAAACCCAGGTCCCTAGAGCTGTGAGGTAGCAGTGTTAACCACTGTGCCACCATGCCATCCCAATATACAATTATATTTATCTCCCATGATTTAGGAACAGCAGAGGAATGGCCAAATATACGTCCTGGAAAATAATAGGTGCAAATGATGAACCATATTAATGTATTAATCTAATTACCAGGAATCAAAGGATACAGAGAAATAAACAATGGGGACATTTTAAGTATGGGCCCAGCAGAAACTGGGTGGATGGAGAGTAAAAATGTTCCAGGCGACTTATCTGTTAATTTATCTTACTGACTCTGATTCCAATCTTAGGTGTGATGCTGTATTCATGCAACTACTGCCCAGGTGCTTCTAGGTGGTGGGGGACATAGATTTGAGAGGTGCTGATGAAGCAGTCTTGGCAAAATGTTACAATGCATCCAATGGATAAAAGGAGCTGAAGTCATGGTGATCACAACTGATACTGGAGGTGCACCACACATGGCCTAGCAGCCATTTTGAAATCAAAATGGCACCTGCATCACAGCAAATGCAGGCACTACAGAAATGAATTTTCCAGCTACATTTATAGCTTGGGCTTCACCACTTAATTTGAAGGCAAGAATAACATTCCTTTAATGATTTCACTGTCAAACAGCTAGCTGTGAAGCTTGTTTCCAGAATTTCAAGGTAATAGTCACATCAATTTTTCACAAATAATGCCACAGATAAATGTAAAATAGCACCTGATTTTAATGATAGAATATGAACAGTTAAGCTCTTTCGCATCAGTGCCATCTTACAACTGTGAAGCTTAGTATGAATTCCATTGTGGAGTTCCAACCACTGTTAAATTATTTTACTTATTTTTAACGTGAATACCGTATGAAGTCAAATTGAAGAAACATCTCACAAAATTGAATTCCCAGACTATTTATTGCACAGAGATGCTATTTGGTGATCACAACCTTGACACCTAATTATGTTGTTTTCTATACAGATATTTGCTGAGGTCCTTAAGGAGTTCCTGTTGCATTAGATCAATATTTCTGCTTCCCCAATAAGTCGACCACCAACAATATATAGTAGGAAAGCTTATAAGGACAAAATGTATTTTCCAGTACGATTTACCCAGTGAAATAGTGAAAGGTTCTTGGCAAAAGGTGGAAAAATGTTTATCCACAAAGAAATAATCTGTTTGATTAAATAGTATTTCTTTGTGTGAAAATGAAAATAAATCTCAATATTCTACAATACTGAATCATTGCCAGTACCTTTCCTTTTGCCCTAAAAATGATCTAAAACTGACCTTAGCACGTTCTTTGTACTTGTTTCAATACATCTCCAGACAGGCTAACATCTTTGTCTTTCTTATATCTAGAACATGTCTTTTCTGAAGTAATTGAGGCAGGCAACATGCAATTCATTTACAAGTGCTGCATTATGCTTATCTGGCACTTGCAAACATCCGAGGCTGTGATGGTACATGGTAGATTACAGCCAAAGTCTATAAAAAGTGGTGCATGGCAGTTATTTCCTTTAACCAAATACAGCTATTGATAAAAGCTGAGTTTACAAGTTAATTTTTCACAGAATCACAGAATTACACAGTGCATAAGAGGGCCATTGACCCATCGCATCTGCACCAACATGTAAGAAACAGCTGACCTATCTAATCCCATTTACCAGTACTTGTGCCCATTGCTTTGAATGTTATGATGTGCCAAGTGCTCCTCCAGGTACTTTTTAAAGGATGTGAGGCAACCCACCTCCACCAGGACTCAGCGGGGAACATGGTTGAGTACTTCCTGAGATGCTATAAGTGTTCATTTAAAAAATTTATGCAGCAGTCAATATAAATTTAGAAGCTTTTGCATCTCATCCAAGCAGTGCACTCCAGACTGTTAGCACCCTCTGGGTAAAAAAACTTTTCCTCACATCCCCCAAAACTCCTGCCCTTCACCTTGAATTTGTGTCCACTTGTGACTGACCCTTCAACTAAGGAAAACAAATGTTCTCTACCCACCCTGTCCATGCCTCTCATAACCTTGTACACCTCAAACAGATCACCACTCAGTCTGCTCTGCTCCAACGAAAACAACCCAAGTCTATCCAACTTCTCATCATAACTTAAATGTTCCATCCCAGGCAGCATCCTGGTGAATCTCCTCTGCACCCCCTCCAGTCCAATCACATCCTTTCTATAATGTGGTGACCAGAACTGCACACAGAGGCCTCACCAAAGTTCTATAAAACGCTAACATGATTTCCCTGCTTTTGTAGTCTACGTCTTGATTGATAAAGGCAAGTGTCCCATTTGTCTTTTTTAACCACCCTACTAGCATGCCCTTCCACCTTCAGAGGTCTGTGGACAGATACATCTAGGTTACTTTGTTCCACAGAACTTCCCAGTGTCCTACCATTCATTGAGTACTTCCTTGTCAAATTGAGTACTTCCTTGTCAAATTACTCCTTCGTCTTTTCAGGGTTAATTTCCATCAATTCAAAGAATCCCAGCAAATTAATGAGGCATGGCATATTGCTTAACAGAAGAATAAAGGGAGCATGAATTTTCTCACAAATCCTCACCATGTTCTAAGGTACTTTGCAGCTTATAGTACTTTTGAAATATAATAACTGTTTTGTAGTAAGCTTGGCACCCAACTTGCATGCAGCAAGATCCATAAACAGCAATGAAAAATATACTAGATGATTTTTTTTAAGTTATGTTATACAATAATAAATGTTGGTGGAACAGTGGGAGAACTGACCTGACTTTCTTTGAATAATGCTATCGAACTTTATACAGCTATCTAAGAAGGCAAACAGGGCCTTGGTTTAGCATCACAGCTGAAAGACAATTCAACACTCCCTTGATACGTCACAAATGTGTCAGTCAGGATTATGTGCCTGAGTGGGGCTTGAATCCATGACTTTCTGACTCAGAGATGAGATGCAAAAGCTTCTAAATTTATATTGACTGCTGCATAAATTTTTTAAATGAACACTTATAGCATCTCAGGACGTACTCAACCATGTTCCCCGCTGAGTCCTGGTGTGGAGTTCAATCATCTGATGTTCATTCTCATGCTGCATTGAAATTGCTACAACATGAATACCCAAGATCATTTCTAGAACTCTTGCAGTGAGAAAGGTAGAGGGAGAGAGACTTTTACCCTATGAATCTTATCTAAATTCCAACCTAGGTCTCAAGTAGGAAGGGTCAAGAGCTTTAAGTTTTTAGGTGTCCAGATCACCAATAACCTGTCCTGGTCCCTCCATGCTGACACTCTAGTTAAGAAAGCCCACCAATGCCTCTCTCAAAAGACTAAGGAAATTTGGCATGCCCGTTATGACTCTCACCAACTTTTACAGAGGCACCATAGAAAGAATTGGTATGGCTCCTGTTCTGCCCAAGACCGCACGGAACTACAAAATGGCATGAATGTTGCCCAATCCATCCACTGAGAAATTAGCCTCCCATCCATTGATTCTACCTACACTTCTTACTGCCTCAGCAAAGCAGCCAGCATAATTAAGGACCCCATCCACCATGGACATTCTCTCTTCCACCTTCTTCCATCAGGAAAATGCTACAAAAATCTGAGATCACGTACCAACCGACTCAAGAACAGCTTCTTCCCTGCTGTGTTAAGTTGACCTTTCTCTACACCCTAGCTATTACTGTAACACTACATTCTGCATTCTCTCATTTCCTTCTCTATGAGTGGTGTGCTTTGTCTGTATAGCATGCAAGAAACAATACTTTTCATTGTATGCTAAAACATGTGACAATAATAAGTCAAATCAAATCAAATCAAAATCAAATCAAACTAGAGCAAACCCACACAGACTCAGGGAGAATGTGTAGACTCCGCACTGACAATGACCGAAGCCTGGAATCGAATCCAGCGGTGCTAACCACTGTGCCACCATGCTATTGCAATTAGGAATGGACATTAAACAATGCTCCCATCCCAAGAATGGGTGAAAAGAAGCAGTCCCATTATAGAACTATCTCACTCTCCGTTGATGGACTCGCCTTTGAGCAGCATGAAGTCTTCCGCACATTCAGAATTAGATCAAACCCTGGAAAAGAGAAATTCTCAGCTTGGCCTCTCAGGTACATTTCAAATATCCAGTCAGGGAAATTGATGTTTCTTGTTGTGCATGCTGGCCACAGGCTGCTTCAATATCAGTCAGGATACAAGGCATCCAGTCTCTGGGGGCAAATTATTCCATTCCACCCACCACGGGAATTGTAGTGGATGAGGGGTAGAACATGGAATGGCCTGTTGGTCTCAAGCACGATTTTCTGGTTTTGGGGCGAGCGCAACTGGAAAATCCCATTCCAAATCTTTGAACTGCACCTACATAAAGAACATAAGAACATAAGAAATAGGAGCAGGAGTAGGCCATCTAGCCCTTCGAGCCTGCCCCACCATTCAATAAGATCATGGCTGATCTGTCGTGGTGGCTCAGTTCCACATTCCCGCCCTCTCCCCATAACCCTTAATCCCCTCGCTTATCAAAAACCTATCAACCCGTGTCTTAAAAATATTTAGCGAGGCAGCCTCCACCACTTCAACGGGCAGAGAATTCCAGAGATTCACCACCCTTTGAGTGAAGAAGTTCCTCCTCAACTCTGTTCTAAACCGCCCCCCCTTTATCTTGAGGCTGTGCCCCCTAGTCCTACCATCCTTTCTGAGCGGGAAGAGTCTCTCCACCTCTATCCTATCCATCCCATTCATCATCTTATACGTCTCAATGAGATCTCCCCTCATTCTTCTAAACTCTAATGAGTACAAGCCTAGTTTATTCAGCCTCTCCTCATAGCTCAACCCCCTCAACTCCGGTATCAGCCTAGTAAACCTCCTCTGCACTCCCTCCAAGGCCAAAATATCCTTGCGTAAGTGCGGCGACCAAAACTGCACACAGTACCTTGATTAAGATATGACCTAAAAAAACTAATTTGATAACCCATGTGATACGACACAACTCTCATTACTTTGCAGCAACACAAAGGCCTGGATATTAATAATGGTGAGATCATAGGGCCAGAAAGGAGGTATTCAGGGAAACATAGACCATGTTTCCCAGCATTTTGTTGAGTTTTAGCTTCAGGGTGTGTCTTGTTGTTGACTGGTTCCCCATCAGATACTAGCTTGATTCATTAGTTTGCTTCCAGTTGGAAATGGAGGATTCCTGACCAAGTTGCAAGGTGAGGTAGGCTCAATCCTGACCCCAAGGTGAGGAAGGGGTTTGACCCCAGAATTTGAGGAGGGAGGTGGTTGTCTAATCCATGGTACCCAGCCCAGATCCAGATGATGGACTGATTCCAGGGTGAGAATCTGGTTTATAACCTCTGAAGACTTTTCAAGGGCAAGGGACCTATTATGGGTGCGATCTTAGGATTCCAAAAAAGCACGCCTGCTGCTCCCAGCCTAGTGTAATGCCATAAAAATCCTTCCTTCAGTTTCAGGTTTCCTTTTACGTTGTCATTAGTGAAACCTGTAAAAAACGTTGAATCAGAGACTGCCAACCATATTAAAATATTTAAATATAAAATACTTCAATTGCCAATGTTTTGTCCAACAATCTAACTATTGCTGGGGGCTTAAAAACCACTCCCAACAGTGTTTTCTGATTGTTGCTATTCTCAATTTCCACCCATAGTGATTCTGCATCATGATCTTCAGAGAACAGATCCTTTATCATCAATGTCTTTGTGTCATATTTTACTATCAGGGCCACCCCACCTCCTGTGCTATTCTGTCTGTCTCTCTGGAATATTGTATATCCTGGAATACTTGTTTTCCAAACTCGATCACCTTGTATCCAAGTTTCTGTGATGTTGATTAGATCTAAATCATTTACCTCTACCGGAGTTGAGGGGGTTGGACTATGAAGAGAGTCTGTACTCATTGGAGTTTAGAAGGATGAGGGGGGATCTTATAGAGACGTATAAGATAATGAAGGGGACGGATAAGGTAGAGGTAGAGAGATTCTTCCTGCTCAGAAAGGATAGCAGAACTAGAGGGCACAGCCTCAAGATAAGTGGGGGGCAGTTTAGATCAGAGTTGAGGAAGAACTTCTTCACTCAAAGGGTGGTGAATCTCTGGAATTCTCTGCCCATTGAAGTGGTGGAGGCTTCCTCGCTAAATATATTTAAGTCACGGGTAGATAGGTTTCTGATAGACAGGGGAATTAAGGGTTATGGGGAGAAAGCGGGAAAGTGGAACTGATCCACTTCAGATCAGCCATGATCTTATTGAATGGCGGGGCAGGCTCGAGGGGCTAGATGGCCTACTCCTGCTCCTATTTCTTATGTTCTTATGTTCTCTATTTGTGCCATTAGTTCACCTATCTTATTGCAGTTGTTTCATCTACTCAGATAAAGGACCTATAATCTCATTTCTTTTTATTTCTATCCCTTGCAATGACCTTATTCACTGTTGTGCATTTTTTGCTAAACTTTCCTTCCTGTGCTGTTCCAATCTGCTTGGGCAGAATTTTAAGCTGCCCAGCCAGGCGTGCACCTGACTTGGAAACATGTGAAATTGTGCAAAACACATTGAGCACACATAATGCACTTGCACAATATTTCAAGAGATGGGTGTAAGTGTGGAATGAATGCATACCTGTCAACTACTGGGGAGCTCATTTAGATGATTAAAACTGCTATTGACTTGAATGTTATGTTGCCCATATAATTTTTAGCTCAGGGAAGCAGCTGTGAGCTTGTAGCTCTGGATATAGGGGAGGTAATGCCTACAGGGAGACTCACCTGAAGAAGGAGCTTGAGGCTCCGAAAGCTACTGCAGCCAAATAAACCTGTTGGACCTTAACCTGGTGTCATGAGACTTCTTACTGTACAGGGGAGGTCCCAGAGGGTTGGAGAATAGCCAATGTTGTTCTTTTGTTTAAGAGGGTAGCAACGATAATCTAGGTAATTACAAGTTGGTGGGCCTTACATCGGTGGTAGAGAAATTATTGGTGACGATTCTTCGAGACAGGATTAACTCCCACTTGGAAATAAGTGGACATATTAGCGAGAGGCAACATGGTTTTGTGAAGGGGAGGTCGTATCTCATGAACCTGTTCAACTTTTTTGAGGGAGTGATAAAGATGATTGATGAGAGTCGGGCAGTGGATGGCGTCTCCATGGACTTCAATAAGGCTTTTGACAAGATCCCTCTTGGCAGACTGGTGCAGAAGGTGAAGTTGCATGGGACCAGAGGTGAACTGGCAAGGTGGATACAGAACTGGCTTGGTCAAAGAAGACAGAGAGTAGCAGTGGAAGAGTGTATTTCTGAATGGAGGGCTGTGACAAGTGATGTTCCTCAGGAGTCAGTGCCGGGACTTTTGCTGTCTATAATATATATAAATGATCTGGAGGAAAATGTAACTGGTTTGATTAGTAAATTTGTGGCTGGCACAAAGGTTGGTAGATTTGCGGATAGCGATGAGGACCATCTGAGGATACAACAGGAAATAGATCAGTTGGAGACTTGGGCAGAGAGATGGCAGATGAAGTTTAATCCAGATAAATGTAATGGTAATGCATTTGGAAGGTCTAACACAAATAGAAAATATAGGGCCCTATTTTACTAATTTGATTCTAAGTGCTGGGTGGACTTGAAACTGGGAGTGTTTCAGATCTGACTTAGACCTGTTCTCAGGCACCCCACCTGAAAAAATATCAGTGATTCCGAATCACACTGTAAACCTGTGGGCTGGGCTTAATAGACCTGAAACACTGCAGCTCTGATCAGCATCTCCAATTGCGCATGCATAGAAAAAAAGATGGCAGAATGCTGCTTCTCTGCAACACCCTTCCCGGGCTAGAGTGTAAATAAAGATCAACTTAATGCAAGGTAAGTCCATTCAAAAGCCTGACAGCAGCAGGGGAGACATTGTTCTTGAGTCGATTGGTACGTGACCTCAGACTTTTGTATCTTTATCCTGATGGAAGAAGGTGGAAGAGAGAATATCCAGGGTGTGTGGGGTCCTTAATTTGGCTGCTTTGCTGAGACAGCGGGGAATGTAGATAGGGTCAATGGATGGGAGGCTGGTCTGCGTGATGGGTTGGGCTACATTCACGACCTTTTCTAGTTTCCTGGGGTCTCGGGCAAAGTAGGAGCCATACAAAGCTGTGATACATCCAGAAAGAATACTTTGTATGGTGCATCTGTTGAAGTTGGTGAGAGTGGTTGCTGACATGCAAACTTTCCTTAGTCTTCTAAGAAAGTAGAGGTGTTGGTGGTCTTTCTTAACTATAGTGTCAGCATGGGGGGACCAGGACAGATTGTTGGTGATCTGGACACCTAAAAACTTGAAGTTCTCGACCCTTTCTACTTCGTCCCCATTGATGTAGACAGGGGCATGTTCTTCTACTATTCTTCCTGAAGCTGATGACATTCTTCTTCATTTTGTTGACATTGAAGGAGAGATTATGATTGCCACATCAGTTCAAGAGATTCTCTACCTCATTCCTGTACTCTGTCTCATTATTGTTTGAGATCCAACCCAGTACAATGGAGAAAACTTGAAAATCATGTTGGAGGGGAACTTGGTCACACAGTCAAAAGTCTATAAGGAATATAGCAGGGGGCTGAGAACACAGCCTTGTGGGGCACCAGTGTTGAGGATGATCATGGAGGAGGTGTTATTGCATGTCCTTACTGATTGTGGTCTGTTGGTTAGGAAGTTCAGGATCCAGTCGCAGAGAGAGGAGCCGAGGCCCAGGCCACTGAGATTGGACATGAGTTTCGTAGGAATAATGGTGTTGAAAGCTGAGCTATAGTCATTAAATAGGAGCCTGACATAGGTGTATTTTTATCTAGGTGTTCCAGGGTTGAGTGCAGGGCCAGGGAGGTAGCATCTGCTGTGGACCAGTTGCAGTGGTAGGCAAACTATAGTGGATCCAGGCAGACCGGGAGGCTGGAATTGATTTGTACCTTGACTAGCCTTTTGAAGCACTTCATAATGATGGATGTCAGAGCTACCAGATTGCTGTAAGCAGAGGTTGAACATGTCTGTGAATGCCCCCGCCAACTGATCTGCGCAGGATCTGAGAACTCCCTGTCTCTATCATCTGCTCAAGCAAGCATCATGTGTCCTCACCACTCTACGCCACCAACTGAGCAAATGTGCCATTGCCCACCAATGTGCCAGTGTCTGAGCTGGTGCTTGGTGCTGTGAGGATGTGTCACAATGCACATCAGCGCCTGCTTTGGTGTCAATGGAGTGTCATAAGCCTCCAGGCTGGTTCTGGTGAATGGCTCAACCCAGGGATGAAAACAATCGGTCAATGTTATTATTCATATCACACAGAGTCAATGTCCGTGATTTGCAGTGGTGCCAATGCCTTAATGATTGGCATATCACTGAAGTCAATATGAAGGATGAGATGCCCATGCATTCTTTTCACCTTCTGCTTGTCTGATTTCAACCAAAATGTTGCATGTGGAGAAATCTGCACGTTGTCATACATAAATCACAAAAAATTAAAATGCAAGTACAACAACTAATTAGCGAGGCAAGTGAGATAGAACCCAAAGAAAAGTACAGCAGGGGAGCAGGCCCTTCAGCCCTCCAAGCCTGTGCCAATTTGATGCCATAACATAATTAAAACAAAACCGGTTGCCCTTATTCGGTCCATATCCTTCTATTCTCGCCCTATTCATTCATCCATCCAGATGCCTCTTAAATGTTGCTAATGTGCTCACATCCACGACATCCTCTGGCAGAGCATTCCAGACACCCATTACTCTCTGTGTGAAAAACCACACATCTCCCTTAAACCTTCCCCCTCTTGAACCTGTGTCCCCTTGTAATTGACATTTCCACCTTTAGAAAAAGTCTCTGACTATCCACCCTGTCTATGCTCTCAAAATTTTGTAGACCTCTATCAGGTCACCCCTCAGCCTCTGGTTCCAGTGAAACAATCCTAATTTATTCAACCCCTCCTCATAGCCAACACCCTCAAGACAGGCAACGCCCTGGTGAACCCTCTTTGCACTTTCTCCAAAGCTTCCACATCGTTCCAGTAGTGTGGTGACCAGAACTGCATGCAGTACTCCAAATGCAGCCTAACCAAAGTTTTATGTAGCTGCAATATGATTTCCCAACTCTTGTGTTCAATGCCCCTGCAGATGAAGGCAAGGATGCCACATGCTTTCTTGATCATGTTGGCCATCTTTGTTGCCACTTTTAGGGAACTGTGGACCTGTACACGCTCTGTATGTTAATGTTCCCAGGAATTCTGCCAGTTACAATGTTGGCCTTTATTAAAAGGGAAATGGAGTATAAAAGTCTTGCTATAAGTATTCAGGGCATTAGTGTGTCTGTATCTAGATAACTGTGTACAGTTTTGGTCTCCTTACTTAAGGAAGGATATGCTTGTTTTGTAAGCGTTTCGGAGAAAGTTCTCTGATGAATGGGTTGTCTCATGAAGATTGTTGAAGTAGGTTGGGCCTATACACATTGAGGTTTTGAAGAATAACTGTGATCTTACTGAAACATATAAGATTCTGAGGTTGCTTGACAAGGTAGATGCAGAACAATTTATGGAGATGAGGAATTTCGTCTCTCAGAGGATCATTAGTCTTTGGAATTTTCTCCCAAGGATTATAGTGGAAGCTGGCTTATTGATTATATTCAAGGCTGAGTTTGACAGATATTTGATTGACAAGAGAGTGAAAGATTATGGGGGCAAACAAGAAGGTGATGTCAAAGCCACAATCAGACCAGCTACAACTTTATTGAAAGGTGGAGCAGGCTCAATGGACTGAATAGCCTATCCCTATTCTTGTTTCCTATAAACCTATAGTCTAAATGGAAGTCTAGATTACACAAATGAACCACTATCTGTCTGAATTTAGTTGATATTGCAGCATAATGTTTAGCCATATTAAAATGATGGACATAAGGGATGGCTAACTGTTTTTTTTATTTCTCATCTATTTTTGCTTTAAGCTAATGTATAACTTGGGAGAGAGTGGAGTGGTTTTGTCCCTGGGCTACATGTGTGAAGTTGGCTTTGTGTGCAGCCAGACAATTGTAAGGAAGTGTCATATGCTTCTTATTCAAATGCTTTGATAGGTTTTGTGGTATAGCTAGGGCACCATTGTGGTATTTGGTGCAACACAGTGGCACAGTGGTTAGCACTGCTGCCTCACAGTGCCGGGAACTCTTATTCAATTCAGGCCTTGGGTCACTGTCTGTGTGGAGTACGTGCGTTCTCCCTGTGCCTGTTTGCGTTTCCTCTGGGTGCTCCGGTTTCCTCCCACAGTCCAAGATATGTGGTTAGGTTGATTGGCCATGCTAAATTGATTCTAGTGTCAGGAGCATTAGCAGGGTAAATATCTGGCTTAACAAGAATATAGCCTGAGTGGTCGGTGCAGACTCAATGGGCTGAAGGTCTCCTCCTCCACTGTAGGGATTCTATTCAATGAAACATGTGTTGCTTACACCTGGAATCCATGCTGCGTAATCTAGATTTCGCTAAGTGGTCTAGCTTTGAATTTTAGCGTAAAGTGGAGTATGGTTAATGTAAATCAAAAGTACAAAATTTGTTAAAATGTGCAAGAAATAATTAAATAGGGAAATCCTCCCTCTTTCAAAAGTTTTACCTGCTTTGTTGACAAACATAACCTTACAAAACCATGCATATAGATTTTGAAAATATATTGCTGTAGTTCTTTCAGAGCTGACTACAGCACCTTTTGCTCCCTAAACTGGAGATTTGTCAGCCTATGTGATTTGAGCGCACCAAGAAAATTCCCTAGGAACAGGTCTATCGTCTTCTTTAATGGAAAAGTACCAGGAACCCAGATGTTCAGGAAAAATGTTGCAATCTGATCATCGCTGGTCAAAAATCATCTAGCAGTTTACAGACAGTGTGCAGACATCAATCAACCACAATAAAAAAACAAGGTTATGCTTCAGTGGCAGCATTTTGTTAAGTCATTTTGTTGAAATTTTGTGGTACACATTTTTATGGGAAACAACAGAGCAGTGACTTAAATAAATGACTGCTGCTATAGTTAAACTGGGCACTTAATAAGCAGTTATTAGATTTGTTGACAAATATATATATGTTTTATTGCAAGTGTAGGAGGAGTAATATATAACAGCAATAAGCAGAAAGGAGGAGTGGGTGGATAAGGATAAAAGGGAATGATATTACAGGAACGGAGGTGAGAATTCTTCTGGGAAACCCTGCCAAGGCCATTTCAGCCACTGACTGTCAATACATGCATGACAACCCAAATGTATGTAGTGAGGCTGAAGACTGAGTAGGCTGGAATGGCTAATTAGTTGGTCTTGAACTATTCAAGTTAATTTCTGAGTAACTTCCTGCCTTGACACACATAATAATGCATTTTTGTTTGCAGTGTAGGTTTTTACTTCTGCTGTAACCTTCACGTTGATCACTTTCACCTTTGTGTTACAGGTATGTGGGTGAAGTACAGAAATGTTAATCATAATCAATTAAAGCCAAGTGATAAAGCAATTCAATAAACTTGCTCTGATGAAAAATGTACAGAATAATCTTTGTGAGTTGAAGCTACTCAGTCTTTTAAAAAAAAACCTGGATTGCTGGGTCTGATATTTTACAGAAACCCCTTAGGTTGCCTAGCCTTTCAGTAGTATGGACAACATTAGTACTGGAATATAAGCTTGTTTGAAAACATATTCTTTGTTCTAAAGGCCCCTGCCATGAAGTTTAATAGTAAAAGTAGAATAGAATTCAGGATAACCACCATTAAACAGACCACCTGTGGCACTTCTCCCAATAAATCAAGTGGTGTACTGTTTTCTAGATTTCCCATCCACTAATCCATGAATGAGCAGGAAATCATGTTACTGACAATGTATAATTTTACTGCCAAGATGGAGCTGTGTCATAGCTAGCCGAGGCCTTTGAGACCAAGAGGTGTTAGTTAACTTATGATGTGGAGATGCCAGCATTGCAATCTAAACAATGTTTGCCTGGACTTGCAAAATCTCACTAACTTTCCAGTCTGGAAACAATACTCATCTTTTTAACCTGTGCTTAATGCTCTCTCCACTCACATTGTCTATACCTTTAAGAGTTGATTAGCTGTAAAGAATCATTCAATCATTATTCATGTAAATTGAGCTTGTGTCTTTATATGGCCTGTTTGTGATCAGAACACCCACCCACCTGACAAAGGAACAGTGAGTTCCAAAAGCTAGTGGTGTTTGCTATAAATAAACCTGTTGGACTTTAACCTGGTGTTGTGAGACCTTTTACTTAGTTAACTTAGCCAGAGACCAATCTGAGCTATTGCTGTTTGGTGAGGGAGGCTTTGAAGATTAGAAGGTGCTTTGTAAATTTCAAGCTCCAGATCAAAGGTGAATAAATGAGATAAATGAATTTCCTTTTACTTTTGGCACTTGTAAGTATAATTTTGCATGTGATGAATGTTCTCTAAGCTTTTATATAGTGTGACAGACATCTGTAATATCACTCATGAACAGTCCATAGCACCAGACACAGAGCTTGTCCCTTTAAAAGCGGTAGCTCTTTGCAGGCAAATCCTGGAATAGAGGCTGGTGCTCTGCTGAGATTCTTCATGGGAAAGAACAACTGATTTTAAATTTCAGGCTACATATCAGTAATTGTCTGCATTTAATATATTTTGCACCTATATCAATGCAGTGCTGGACATTTTTTTAACGTAGTTCCAGCTTGGTGGCATCAATGAGGATATTTCTGGGCAATAAGATGAATGCAAAATCTAGGCTGAAACCTCAGTTTAGAAATGAGGAAATGCTGAGCATTGGATGGAATGTTAATCCAAGGCCCCTCTGTCTGATTAAGTGAATGTAGAAGATTCCATGGTATAATTTATGAGAACAAAAGTTCTTTTCATGGCTGACCATCATTCATCCCTCGAATGTTGTCACAAAAGCAAATGAAATGCTCCTCTGTCTCAATGCTGTTTATGAGACATTGTAAATTGGTTGCTGTTCTTCCCCCCACTATAATAGTCACTACACTTGAAACATCTTTCATTGCCCCTGAAGCACTTGGGACATGAAAACTGCCGTATAAATGCAAGCTCCTTCTTTATCTGTAACATTGCTCATTGCGAGTGAAAGATTAACTTTTTATTATGATTGAACAATTAATTTAGTCAATCATAACTTTTGTTACTGTAGATTTGGAGTTTCAAAAGACAATCAACAAGATGCCACAATGAGGCTTGTTATGGAGATGGAAGTCCATGGAATTATGCGAAAAGAGGCAGCATGGTTATGGGATTGGTTCTGTGACAGGAATCGGAGGGCAGTCGCGGTGATTTGCTGCAGAAGGGCAAAATACTGCAGGTGCTGGGAATCTGAAATAAAGACAGGGAATGTTGGGAGTATTCAGCAGGTCTGGCAGCTTTCCTGGAGGGAAAATAAAGCTGAGAGTTAATGGGTGGAATTTTCCGGCTGCGTTCGCCCCAAAACAGGAAAATCCCATCCGAGGTCAACGGACCTTTCCAAGATTCGCCCCTCACCCGCTCTGATTCCTGTGGTGGGCAGAAAGGGAAAGTCTGTCTCAATGTCGCAGGGTAATTTTTTTTTATATGAGAACCTTTCATTAGTAATTTGCAAAGTTGTGCCTCAAGGCTCCGTTTTAGATTCAAATGAGCAAGTTAGATGCAGGTGTAGGGAGCCACATTACAAAGTTTGCAGATGATACAAATCTTGACAATATAGCAGATGGTGATGGAGGGTAGTTGTAGACTTCAGGATAATAAACAGGATGTTTAATTTGGCAGCAACCTAGCAGATGGAATTCAATGCGGAGAAGTGCAGAGCAGTGCATTTTGGGAGGATAAATAGGGACAGTTATGTTTCTATTTATTCAGAGGATGTGGGTATCACTGGCAATGGCAGTATATATTGTGTAGGGAGTTCCAGAAATTTGCATGAAGGTACAGTCAGGATGGTGCGTGGTTTGGAGAGAAGTTTGTAGGTGGTGGTGTTCCCATGTACCTGCTACTCTTGTCCTTGTAGGTGATAGAGGTTGCACACTTGGACGGTGCTGTTGCCTCAGTGAGTTACTGCAATGTGCCTTGTGAATGGTATGCAGTTCAGCTGTGGTGTCCCAATGGTAGATGGAGTGAATCTCTTAGGTGGTGCCAATCATGCGGACTGCTTTGTTCTAGATGGTATTAAGATTTTTTAATGTTAGAGCTTTACTCATCCAAGTGAGTGGAGACTATTCCATGACACTCTTGATGTGAATCTTGTAGTGGTGAACAGACTTTAGTGAGTCAGGAGATGAGTTACTTGCTGCTGAATTTCCAGCTCTGACCTGCTTTTGCAATCATAAGATATTTGTGGCTGACCCAGTTAAGTTTTGAGACAATGAAGACATCCAGATTGTTGGTGGTAGAGGTGGTAGCAATAGTGTAAAGTCATAAAATGTAAAGGGACAGGATTAGTCTGCCTCTTATGTGCACTTGTGTGGCCTAAATGTTACTTGCCGCACATCACTACCAAGCCTGCATGTTATCCAGGTCATAATGGGCATAAACTATTTTATTACCTGAGCGATGGACAAATGGAACATCGCAATCATCAGCAAACACCCCAAAACGATTTTCCTTTGCATGAGTTTTGACTCCAATCTGTGATGGGTGTTCCCCCGATTCCCATTGACTTCAGTTGTGTAAGAGCTCCTTGATACCACACTCCATTATATGTTGCCTTGTTGTCAATGGCAATCAATCTCACCCCAACTGTGACTGTCAATGATATCTTCCATCACTTTATTGATGATTGAGAATAGATTGAAGGAGAATAATTAGCTGGATTGGATTTATCCTGTTTTATTTGGACTCAGATATATCTGAGTAATTTTCCACTTTAGTGAGGAGATTGCCAGTGTTGTAGCTGTACCCTAACAGTTGAGTAGACATGAGCTAATTCTGGAGCACAAGCCTTCAGCACCACAGCCAGGGTGTTGGCAGCATCCATAGTGTTTACTGTCTCCAATGTGTTAAGCTATTTTTTATGATCACATGGAGTAAACTGAATTGGCTGAGAACTGGTATCTGTGTGGGTGGAGGTTTCTGGAGGAGGCCGAGATGGATCAAGCACTTGACACTGCTGGCTGAAGTTGTTGACAGTGTTAGATGCACACCTTTTTTGATACGGCCACACTGGGAACTGTTGTGATGAGGGCAATAGTGTGAGCTTTAGAAACTTGTGCTGGAAGTATGAAGATTAGGCAGACACAATGTCAGTGAGGGTGTAAAGCTGATTGGGCATCTGCACTGCCATTTTTGATCTTGCTACTTCAGCTCACATCCTCCCCTAAACATGCAAAGCTGAACATGTATTTAGCAGCAGGAAGGCCCCCCCTTCAGCAGCATTGAAATGGATCATCAACTACTTTCAATGATTACTACAGACTCTGCCCCAGTTTGTAGAAATGCCCTGAGTTTTATAGCGCAGTTTAAAGGTGGTGACCTTGACATTGCCTCCAGTCTGTGCAGCAGCGCACATTGACTCTGACTTCAAGGGCTTTGCTCAGATCACTTGTTCCCAGTCCTGAGTACTGCAGTAAGAAACAGAGGAATGGAGTCTCAGCACCACAAGAACAACAAGTAAAAAAAATTACTAAACGTGAAAATCTTGGATTATAATACAATGTGCCTTTACTCTCCCCTTAGCTTAACAGATACGCAGTGACATGGATTATAAAGCACACCTTAAATTACAATGGTCTCATTACCACCAAGCCTCTTTTAAGCGCATGGGATGACCATCGTCAAATACTCTGAACCTTAAGTGAAGGTCTGTGGATGTATCTTCAAAAACCCCCCCAGATGACTGTGACAGGAGAGTTTCCAAAGTCCACTCCCCATAAACCACACTTTAAAATCTCTTTTCACAATACTTTCCTCAGTGATTTGCATTATCAAATCCAGATCTGGTTTTCCAAATGACACTTATAAACAAAACATCCGTTCCATTTCTAACTCCAGCATTTCACACCAATCCTTTTATCTGGACTACTGTACAAACTGTTCACAATTGCCTTAACACACGATTCCCAGGCTGTCGTAAAACAATAAACGTTTAATTTACCTTTGAAGTCTGTTGTCCCACTTGAAATCTAGTTACTGCAATTGTTTCTTTAATTCAAAACACTTTACATAAGAACATAAGAACATAAGAAATAGGAGCAGGAGTAGGCCATCTAGCCCTTCGAGCCTGCCCCGCCATTCAATAAGATCATGGCTGATCTGTCGTGGCTCAGTTCCACTTTCCCGCCCTCTCCCCATAACCCTTAATCCCCTCTCTTGTCAAGAACCCATCAACCCGCTTCTTAAAAATATTTAGCAAGGCAGCCTCCACCACTTCAACGGGCAGAGAATTCCAGAGATTCACCACCCTTTGAGTGAAGAAGTTCCTCCTCAACTCCGTTCTAAACCGCCTCCCCTTTATCTTGAGGCTGTGCCCCCTAGTCCTACTGTCTTTTTTGAGCGGGAAGAGTCTCTCCACCTCTATCCTATCCATCCCATTCATCATCTTATACGTCTCAATGAGATCTCCCCTCATTCTTCTAAACTCTAACGAGTACAAGCCTAGTTTATTCAGCCTCTCCTCATAGCTCAATCCCCTCAACTCCGGTATCAGCCTAGTAAACCTCCTCTGCACCCCACTTTGTTTACTCTTCCTTGAATTCTTATAAACAATACCTTCAATTGCCTTGAACACTGGTTTTGTCCCAATTCCCTCATTATCTGGACTTTATTTTGTTCCTCAGGAAGCTTGCATCTTTGCAACACCCTTGTCCTGTCCAGTGTTTCCTGAGAGTTGAGGGATGTTCACTTCCCAGTTTCCTGTCCCCAACTGTTATATATCTGACTAAAACTAAAACATCAAAGCCTTCTTTATCCTTATAAGAGCCTCCGGTTGCTAAACAACCCCCTCTACTTCTATTTATTCTTCACACACATTCTTCTCTAAGCAAAGTAAAAACACAATTGAAATTTAACCAACCCCCAAACAACTATAATTTTTACCATTTCAGACATAGACACATTAAATTAAACCCACTTAAAACTATACCTTATTTCTAATGTTTACCAATAAAAATATAAATCCCTCAAAAATACCTTTGTTTTCCTAACAACCCTCCCCTGTGGCAAGTTAGGCATGGAGGCCTAACCATTGCCTCGATTAAACCTGCAACAGGACAGTTCTGGAGAGTCTTCCTTCCCCGCTGCTAATTGAGGCCTATAAGTGGGAGATGATGCCCACACAACAGTCTCATTTACCACTGCTGGTATTCACCTAGTGGTAGCAAGGCAACTCACCTCGTGGGCAAGCCGAAGAGGCAAACTTTGCATAGGTTTCTTTCAGGCCCTGCACGGGGATCCCTCAGTGCCAAATGAAGGGACCTGTTATCAGGAAGACAGGATCAGAGTGTCAACCTTTGTCGTTGCTGCTGAAATCCCACCTTGAGAGCTCCCCCACCCCTCCTCAGCCACGGTGGGTGTAGTTTCAGCAATAGCTACCATCTCCCCGGTGGCACTGCTGAGCAATGAAGAGCTGCCAGCTTCTGATTGTCCAGCAGCTCTTGGCGGGCCAGATCTCCACTCCTGATGTTTGTGAACAAGGGGAACACCAGCCACTGCCCATTGAAGTGCCTGAGTGGCACTGTAATTTGATGGGTCTTTCTGTAAGTTGACAACACTGTTCTTTCGCCGGCTCACCAGCCAGCAAGCAGGACCCCTGTCACTTCCATTAAATGCTGCCTTCTGTATTTATTAAAATCCGGGAAGGAGTGACTCAGTTCATTTCAAAATGCACTGAATGCTCTCATCAGGTTTAATGTCTGGGAAATGGATGTTAGCAGACTTAACAGTCTCTGTTATGTTTATACATTGTGCTGTAGTAACAGTTTGTGATATCAGTTAATGTTTAGTTTACTTGTATGACAGCCTGTAACTTATAACACGGTGACAAAAGAAAAATACTGTGGATATTGGAAAATTGAAATAAAAACAGGAAAATCTTGGAAACTGTTAGTAGGTTTGGCAGTGTTACAGTTGATGCTATTTACATTTTATACAGCTCTATGTTATTCTAAGAGCATGGATGGTAAAATGAAAAGAACTTTCAGTCTGCCTGAAGTTGCAGGCTCTAACCATGGGGTGGCAGTGTGGGGTGACCTCTGATTTGCTCCTTTGTGCTGGCTATGTTTCTTTAGTAAATTTTAAGCATTGTAATTGCCAACTGCTTTAATACTTTTAACATTAGAAAGTATAAAATACTATTCATCATACATGCATGTTTTGTGGCATTCCCTCAGATAGCATGGTGGCATAATGGTTAGCACTGCTGCCTCACAGCGCCA
The DNA here is from genome assembly GCF_965287045.1 of Carcharhinus amblyrhynchos. Lineage (NCBI taxonomy): Eukaryota > Metazoa > Chordata > Chondrichthyes > Carcharhiniformes > Carcharhinidae > Carcharhinus > Carcharhinus amblyrhynchos. The sequence goes on along the minus strand of NC_137331.1, from coordinate 77,677,660 downwards.
GGGACCCAGGTTCAATTCCCATTTTGGGTCACTGTCAGAGAGAAGTTTGCACATTCTCCCTATATCTGCATGGGTTTCTGCCGGGTGCCCCAGTTTCCTCCCACAGTCCAAAGGTGTGCAGGTTAGGTTGATTGGCCATGGTAAATTGACCTTTAGTGTCAGGGGGATTAGCAGGTTAAATATGTGGGATTACAGGTATAGGGCCTGGGTGGGATTGTGGTCAGTGCAGACTCAATGGGCTGAAAGGTCTCTTTCTGCAATGTAGGGATTCTATGACATAAGGTTTCTTCACCCCTCTGTAGGACTCTGAGCTTCAATCTTTGCAACTCACTCCTGAAACTGTGGCTGCCATACTGTAGGAAGGATGAGATTGCACTAGAAAAGGTGCACAGGAGGTTTATCAGGACGTTGCTTGGACAAGAGCGTTTCAGCTAGGAGGAGAGGTTGACTAGGCTGGGGTTGTCCTCCTTCAAAGCAGAGAAGGCGGAGGTGGGACATCTTCGAGATGTACAAAATTATGAGGGACACAGATAGGCAGAAACATTTCCCCTTAGCAGAGGGTCAGTAACCAGAGGGGATAGATTTCAGGTAAGGTGCAGGAGATTTAGAAGGGATTTGAGGAAAACCTTTTTCACCCAAAGGGTGGTGGGAATCTGGAACTCACTTCCTGAAAGGAACACTCTGAGGCGGGAACACTCACAACATTTAAGAAGCATTTAGATGAGCATTTAAAATGCCATAGCACTCAAGGCTCCAGATAAGTGCTGGAAAATTGGATTAGAATAGATAGGTGCTTGAATGCCAGCAGGGACACAATGGGCCAAGGGCCTCTTGTTGTGCTGTAAAACTCTGTTTCTGCATGACATTCCCGTACACTAGCTTCTGTGGATATGAAAGACACACCAGGATGGTATGTTGCCTCCCTAGTGCCTGGGTCCAGGATGCCTCTGAATGGATAGAAAGTATTCTGAAGGGAGAGAGCGAACAGAGGTCGTGGTACATATTGGTACTAACAACATAAGCAGGAAGAGTGATGAGGTCCTGCAGCAGCAGTTTAGGGAGCTGGGTAGAAAGTTAAAAAGCAGGACCTCTAGGGTTGTAATCTCAGGATTGCTCCCTGTGCCACATGCTAGTGAGACTAGAAAGAGGAAGATGGTGCAGCTCAACACGTGGTTAAACAGCTGGTGTAGGAGGGAGGGTTTCAGATATCTGGACCACTGAGGTCTCTTCTGGGGCAGATGGGACCTGTACAAGAGGACGGGTTGCACCTAAGCTGGAAGGGTACAAATATTCTGGTCAGAAGGTTTGCTAGTGTCACACGGGAGGGTTTAAACTAGTTTGGCAGGGGAGTGGGAACCAAAGCAAAGGTGAATTAGCTGAAGAGGAACCAGCGAGTAAGGCCAGTAAGACTCAAAGAAACAGCAGGCAGAGTGGGATTGCTAATCAGAGAGGGTCTGGTGGACTGAAGTACATTTGTTTCAATGTGAGGAGTGTAACGGGTAAGGCCGATTAACTTAGAGCTTGGATGAGTACTAGGAACTATGATGTTGTTGCTATTACAGAGATTTGATTAAGGGAAGGACAGGATTGACAGCTTAACATTCCAGGATACAGATGTTTCAGGTGGGATAGAGGGGGATGTAAAAGGGGTGAGGGAGTTACACTACTGGTTAAGGAGAATGTCACAGTTGAGATCAAAAAGGTGGAGGTATTGGGGTTCTTGAGAAACATTAAGATAGACAGGTTCCCAGGGAATACTGAGAGAGGCAAGGGAGGAAATTGCTGGGGCCTTGAGAGAAATCTTTGTATCCTCACTGGCTACAGGAGATATCCCAGATGATTGGAGCATAGCCAATGCTGTTCCTTTGTTTAAGAAGGGTAGCAAGAATAATCCAGGTAATTACAGGCGGGTGAGCCTTACATCAGTGGTAGGGAAATTATTGGAGAGGATTCTTCGAGACAGGATTTACTCCCATTTGGAAATAAGTGGACGTATTAGCGAGAGACAACATGATTTTGTGAAGGGAAGGTCGTATCTCACAAACTTGATTGAGTTTTTCGAGGAAGTGTCGAAGATGATTGATGAGGATAGGGCAGTGGATGTTGTCTACATGGACTTCAGTAAGGCCTTTGACAAGATCCCTCACGGCAGACTGGTGCAGAAGGTAAAGTTGCATGGGATCAGAGGTGAGCTGGCAAGGTGGATACAAAACTGCTCAGTCAAAGAAGACAGAGGGTTGCAATGGAAGGGTACATTTCTGAATGAAGGGCTGTGACAAGTGGTGTTTCTCAGGGATTAGTGCTGGGGTCTTTACTATTTGTAATATATATAAATGATTTGGAGGAAAATGTAACTGGATTGATTAGTAAGTTTGCAGATGACGCAAAGGTTGGTGGATTTGTGGATAGCGATGAGGACCTTCAGAGGATACAGCAGGATATAGATCAGTTGGAGACTTGGGCAGGTAGATGACAGATGGAGTTTAATCCAGATAAATGTGAGTTAATGCATTTTGGAAGATCTAATACAGACAGTAAATGGCAGAACCTTTAAGAGTATTGATAGGCAAAGGGATCTGGGTGTGCAGGTACACAGGTCACTGAAAGTGGTAATGCAGGCGGAAAAGGTAGTCAAGAAGACATAGAGCATGCTTGCTTTCATTGGCCAGGATATTGAGTTTAAAAATTGGCAAGTCATGTTGCAGCTTTATAGAACCTTAGGCCACACTTGGGAATATAGTGTTCAATTCTGGTTGCCACACTACCAGGAGGACGTGGGGGCTTTGGAGAGGGTACAGAAAAGATTTACCAGGATGTGCCTGGTATGGAGGGCTTTGAGGAGAGTTTGGAGAAACTTGGTTTGTTCTCACTGGAGCCAAGGATGTTGAGGGGAGACCTGATAGAAGTCTACAAGGTTATGAGAGGCATTGACAGAGTGGAAGCTTTTCCCCAGGATGGAAGAGCCAATTATTAGGGGATATAGGTTTAAGGTGTGAGAGACAAGATTTAAAAGGAGATGTACAAGGTAGATATTTTATACAGAGAGTAGTGGGTGCCTGGAACTCATTGCCACGGGAGGTAGCGGAAGTGGATACAGTAGTGACTTTTAAGGGATGTCTTGACAAGTACATGAATAGGATAAGAATAGAGGGAATAAGGTCCCCAGAAAGGAAGGGGGTTTTATTAAGTTGGGCAACATGGTCGGTGCAGGCTTGGAGGGCTGAAGGGCCTGTTCCTTGCTGTAATTTTCTTTATTCTTTGTTTGTAAAACCTTGTCGGATTAAGAAACAGTTGAAGCTTTATGGTGCCATCACCTATACTAACATGTGCTGTCTTCTGGGTACAGAAGATTCTCTTAACTAAATGTTTGTCAGATTTGCCTGAACCTTATATTCTTCCTGTTGTATCTCCTCTGGGAGTGTTGCATTAATAATATTCCACAATGCAAAATTGCTGAGCTTTGTGAAAGACCAATTCAAAGTGATGCCTGAGGTTTGTTTTGATATGTTTATTGAGAATTTTCTTATACTTTACATAGCAAACAAACACAGATACAGATGCACATTGCTCGCATGTACATTCCAATGTGAATAGACACAGAGCTCCTGTGGCCAAGGGACAAGCCCCTGGTATCCCCTGCACCCACCCCACCAGAATCCCATCTAATTGTACCAGTAATGATGGCAATAACATAATTCCCTACTAGTCCCTATTCCTTCCATGGGTCTGAAACCACATATTCCGAGAGAAATGGTTTAATAATTTCTGCCGACTTGGGAGATACAGCGGTCCTGGGGGAGGAACGGCCCAGGGCAGGATTCAACCAACAGTTGAAAATCTCTGCCCCGTATCAACCAATGTGAATTAAAGTAGCCCGAGAAATGACTGGATAAAGTTATCACAGTCCCAATTTGGGGCATACACATTGGCTGACACCAGGGGTGTCCCATATAATTAACCCGTGACAATGACATATCGGCCATTTGAGTCAGAAATGACATTGTCTATTACAAAGAGTAAAGACTTGTAGATGAGAATTTCCGCCCCCTCTCCTTGGTGTGAAAAGTTGAGTGAAGGCATTGACCGCCCCCCCCCCCTCCCTCCACCCCCCCTCCCTCTCTCCACCCCACCCCCACCCCCTCTTACAGAGCCTAAAATTGTCCACTGGCCTGCGGTGGTTGTTGAAGATGTTGAAATATCTTACTGCGCTTAACCAGATGATTTCATCCCCTAATGTTCCAGCTACTGAACTTGATCACTCTGAGGTCGGAGCGTTACGGCCTCCCAGCCAGCATCCCACATTCCAAACAATAGCCTGGTATCCCTCCTCACTGGGGAGTCTCCCCCAGTTGCTGACATCAGCAGATGCCACACCTCAGTGCCCCACCAGCCACAGGGAATCAACCACGAGAAAGAGGGTGGGCTTGAATGAGGCCAAAGCACACCCACAGAGAAAAAAAGATAAAGCAAAGGCACAAAAACAGCCACAAAACCAAATCCACAAACACAGCATTTCCCTCCCTCCCTCTGCACATGCCCTTCCAAACAGGGCACCTGTTCTTCCAAGACCTCCTTATTGTGGTGCTTTCACAGCTCTCTGCATGAACACCATCTCCATCTCCATTCTTATTGTGGTCACAGGTGCTATAACCCAAAAAGCTCCGTAGAAATCCCAAACAGTTAACCTAACAGTCGCAAAACCCATTACCTTTTCCAGCCAACAATTTGATCCGGGTATAGCATGCAGGTTCATAAAAAACAAATATCAGTTTACATCTGACGTGCAGTCACCCAATTCAGAAGTCTGCTCCACAAATTTCTTCACTGCCACCGGATCCGTGAACTTGTGCTCTGTTCCATTGTTGAGAATAATCCTCAAGCGAAGCCCAAACCTGACCCCAGGACAGTTAAGTAGAAGTCGTTTGACATCAGCGAAGGTTGCCCTTCTCTTGCCACCACTGGGGTAAAATCTGGAAATATCAGCAGGTTATTTTCCTGGTACCTCAGAGTGGTAGCCTGTGCTGCTCGCTGCAGGATTCTGTCTCATGCTGAATTGTAATGTACTCGTGCAATAATGGGCCAAGGAGCTTCTCACAGTCTGGGCTGTGCCCGTAACACTCTGTATGCGCGATCCAGAAGCAACTCAATGGCCCACCGGTCCAACTTATTGTCCAGTCTTTGCATGGCCTTCATAGCAGTGTTCCCCATCCTTTTGCTCAGCATGCTCTGTTCAGGGATCCCTCCAGGAGATCACGGTGGAGACCACCACCACCACCTCCCCCCCCCCACCCCCCTCCCCCCCTACCCCCTCCCTGTTGGAGGTGTGGTAGATTGTGAGGAAGGGTGTCATAGTCTGCAGGGAGACTTAGATAGGTTGCAGAGCTGGGCCGAGAGGTGGCGGATGGAATTTAATGCGGAGAAGTGTGAGGTAATTCACTTTGGTAGGAGCAACAGATGTGTCGAGTATAGGGCTAACGGGAGGACTTTGAATAGTGTGGATGAACAGAGGGATCTAGGTGTGTGTGTACATAGATCCCTGAAAGTTGGGAATCAAGTAGATAAGGTTGTCAAGAAGGCGTACGGTGTCTTGGCGTTTATTGGTAGGGGGATTGAATTTAGGAGTCGCAGTGTAATGTTGCAACTGTACACTACTCTAGTGCGGCCGCACTTGGAGTACTGTGTGCAGTTCTGGTCCCCGCATTACAAGAAGGATGTGGAGGCGTTGGAGAGGGTGCAGAGGAGGTTTACTAGGATGTTGCCTGGTATGGTGGGGAGGTCCTATGAGGAGAGACTGAGGGATCTAGGGTTGTTTTCGTTGGAAAGAAGGCGGCTAAGAGGGGATCTTATTGAAACATATAAGATGATTAGAGGTTTAGATAGGGTGGATAGTGATAGCCTTTTTCCTCGGATGGAGAAAGCTAGCACGAGGGGGCATGGCTTTAAATTAAGGGGGGGTAGCTACAGGACGGATGTCAGGGGTAGGTTCTTTACCCAGCGGGTGGTGAGGGATTGGAATGCCCTGCCTGCTGCAGTTGTAAATGCGTCTAGTTTGGGGGCGTTTAAGAGATCTCTGGATAGGTTTATGGACGAAAAGGGATTGGTATAGGCTAGTGGGTCATTGTTTTTGTAACTGGTCGGCGCAACATCGTGGGCCGAAGGGCCTGTTCTGCGCTGTAATGTTCTATGTTCTATGTTCTATGTAGTCCCACTCTTCGATTTTGGTTTGCCTCCTGCCATTTTGCCAGGGTCAGCACCTGTGGGTTTACCCATTTCCTCCAGCATGGAGCACTATTTCTTGGTCCATGTATCAATCTGTCTCATTCTTTGATGTAGCAGAATTCTTACATGGATTGCTTTTCATCTTACTTCACTCTTAACTGGACGAACAGAAGCAGCAAAGGGTTGCCAGCCAAGCTGCAAGGTGCAACTCTTCTCCCTCATTTTAATTCACCCTTGGCTGGGTAAAAAAAGGAACAGCACAGTGTCCCCAGGTTGATCTGACAATTGTAGTTTTTATGACACAGGAGTTCTTACCTGGGCTGCTCCCACACCCTAAACCAATTCACACCTGACTGAGTGAAAAATCTACAAGATGGTTCCAGACTGAACTGTAACTCCCAACATGCCTCTCATTGAGATCTAGCTGCGAATAAAAATCCAAAAGTAGAAGCAATAGCTTGCAATTTGCAGCAGGATTTCAGTGGCTCCTGCTTCCCACTTTAATTCATCCTTTCTTGGGTGAACAAGAACAGAGAGTTTGCAGACTGAGCTGCAATCCACAGCCCCTCCCCCGCTGGGTACACACAGTAAATTCCAACCGGCAGGAAGAAATCTAAAAATAATCCTTTCCAGCTAGACTTTCAAAGTTCTCCCTTTGCAACTGCACTCCAGGTATATTTAAAGCTTGCTTGATGTACATTAACCTCTCTCCAGACCTCAACAAACAGCCGGATTTCAAGAAGGATCTTGCCACCTGTGGAGCATACTTCCTCTCCACCACCGCCATCTTTGATACACCGCTGTTGAGAGTTTAATTCATCAATGACACATTCCCAGGACTCTTCAACGATCAGAAACCATGATTTCTCCATTCTTGATTAGATGCACCTACCACTCAATAGACATAATTGTTATTTTTGCAGAGGTTGTTTCTTACATTCAAAAACTGTTCTGATTTGTCCACAACAGACAATTGTAGTGTTACAGCTAGAATTACTTTTTACAGATGCTGTTAATTTGCCGGAAATATTCCTGAAATAATTGATGGATAAAATAGCATTGAAGAATAGTACGCACATTTCTTCGAGATAAAATAGGCCCAGAATGATGAACTACATGACATGGTCTAACTGATACGCCAAATGATACATTAGAGCATCTGGTATAATATGACCACTTCTGCGTTCATTGCCATAAAAATCACCAATCAGAATTACTTAGTGTAGTCATTAAACAAAGACTTCTCTTCAAGAGCATAAAACATTCTGTAAACAAAATACTTGGGACATATCTTCAGTCCAATACAATAAGGATGGAAATATTAAATTGGAGGTTTTGGGTAACCAGAAACTCAAAGTGGATTAGCGAGAATAGGAACAATGGATGAACAATGTAAGAAGTCTATTTTGGGTTTTGAGGTGGGGATAAAGTAATGTTTGTTTTAATGGGATCAAACTAGAGGAAAGAAAACCATTTGCAAGGTAGGCTGTCTGCGGTCCAGCTAAGAAGTTAAATGATCACCAACTTAGTGAGAATGGGGTCAAGTGGGCCGAAGATTGGTCCCACAGATAAGATTGAAAGAGAGATCAAGAATATGGATGGTCAAAGTGGCCTTCTCTCTGACCAAGATCATGGATATTCGATGGCAATGTCATGGGGGTACTTTTGGACATCAGTAGGAGAGGTTTTATGAAGGGAGTGGTTGAGGGAACACTGGAGAGCAATGTCATCAGAGAAAGGAAGGCAAGATGATTTGAAATGGAAATTAAAACTCTGAGGATGCAAAGTCATTTATTAATTTTACAATGCCTTAATACTTTAACCTAAAGTTGCTGATAGAAAGCTGTTGCTTGTTACTAAAAATCACAAAGTTTCTTTTAATTTAGTGCCTATACTAATTATATATGACTACAATTTCTATGATCAATTTATAACTTTCAGCATTGTTAACGTAATACAAGTTTAATACATTTCAAGAGACCTTAATTGCGCATTGAGAAAAAAGACTGTAAACTTTTCTGATGGGGAAATGCATGATGTTCTTTGTTTTTACTGGATATTTTGTATATTGCAGTAACTTGGCTCCACAAGTTAAGAACAAACTATGGATGCTTATTGACGAACAACAACTACTTACAGGATGATTCAATGCTTCCAGACATTGCTCTAGGATCTAACTACTGGGACAAGCCCAGACAAGCTGGAATGAAGTCCAAATTTATTCCTTGACTGGTCAGCCTGGAACATGGGACTGTTTCAGAAGATCATCCCTTAAAGGGGCCAGACCCAATATATATAAGTTAGCATTGTGTTGATTAGATTCTGATGCTTTTGGTTTAGGTTCATATTCAATGCCTTTCTTTCCTCTGATCCAATACACATTGGGCTGCATTTTTCTTTAAAAATATTGGTGAGTTTGCCAATGCTCACTGTTACTTATCTGTAACAGCAATTTCTACAAGCACAAATACACACTTCAGCAAGGGAATCTGAAAATTTCTTTCTGCAATACCCTGATCCTCCAAATCTCTTGGAATTGGCACCCACTGTCTGATTCACAATTCAAATATATTGAATGACATAAAGTTTCTGTACATATTGCATAGACATAAACCTGCCATTAATGGTAAGTGCTTGCTCATTTGGCCTGCGCCTTTTTAATAGTGTAGTTAGTTTTCATTGCCAAAACCAGTACTAACATTGAAAATCAATCGTGCAGAATTCCATTCCTTCAATTCTTAATTATTGTTGGAGATTTAAAGTAAATAATGCTTTTTTAAAAAACTTTGTCTCCTTTTTTATCACTCTCGCTCTTATTCAATAATTGTTTTCCTCCCTTCAGTTTGCTTTATGTTCACTGAATTCAACACACTAACTGGCACTTTATGTAGTCATTCAAAAGCCCCAAAATCATCTGATGACATCATGACACTGGGGGTTTTTTAGGCACAATGCTGATATATCAATCTGAGTTTATGCCATCTGGTTCTAGACTCTCCCACAAGGGGACAAAAACATCCCAGCATTGACCCTGTCAATGCATTATATACTTGTATTGAAAATTAAGTTGAGGGGACTTTTAAACTAATACCTCCTTCAGTGACATAAAGATAGATTGATTATTATAAGTTCAGCAAAGGAATCGCTCAAAAGTAAATTTTGATCTTCTGCTATTTTAGTCAGACCAATCTAACCAATCTCACCTCTCTGACAAGATGCTGCTACAGAATTCTGTGGTGTCATAGGATTGGTGTTCCAGTAAAGCTATAAAAGACAGAGACATGTAACCTTTTAGCACAACTGACTGCATTCCCACAATTTGAGATGAGATCATCGCTGAAATAGTTTTGCCAACTATTGTGTATTGGATCAGAGAAAAGGAAGGTGTTGAATATTCACCTAAACCAAAAGCATCAGAATCTGATCAACACATTGCTAACTAACCTATATATGTTGGGTCTGGCCCCTTAAGGGATGATCTTCTGAAATAGTCCCATGTTCCAGGCTAACCAATCAAGGAATAAATTTGGACTTCATTCCAGTTTGTCTGGACTTGTCCCAGCAGTTAGAGCTTAGAGCTATGTCTGGAAGCATTGAATCATCCTGTAAGTAGTTGTTGTTCGTCAATAAGCATCTAGTTTGTTCTTAACTGGTGGAGCCAAGTTACTGCAATATACAAAATATCCAACTGGTTAGGCATATTCCTGGATATTTTACCGTATTATGTATACCACCTCAAGCCCCTCACCCATCCCCACCCCATTCCACTCTAATTGTCTTTTATTTCTCATCTTCAATATTTCTGTAACTAATAAACAAACATGGTGGCACAGTGGCTCACACTGCTGCCTCACAGCAGCACCAGGGATCTGAGTTCAATTCTGGTCTTCGAAGATTGTGTGGAGTTTGCACATTCTTCTCACATCTGCATGGGTTTCCTCCCACAGTCCAAAGATGTACAGGTTAGGTGGATTGATGATACTATTGTCCCTTAGTGTCAGGGGACCAACAGTGTAAATACATGGGATTACAAGCATAGGGCCTGGGTGAGATTGATGTTGGTGTAGACTTGATGGGCCAAATGGCCTCATTCTGCACTATAGTGATTCTATGAGTCTATGAAAAATGTACAAAGAATATTTGTTAAATCTCAAAAATTTTTCTTCCAGTTCCTCATGACAATATCTGGGATTAATCTTTAATCTTTGGAGCCACATATAATATTCCTGGAGAATTGACAACTCCATTTAACTGGGGGAGATAGGCAAATAGGCACCTAGTAACTCCAAGGTGTCTGAGTACTGATACCTACCAGGAAACCCCAGGCTCCTTTTTATTAATTTAATGTGGTTTTCTCCTCTGTCCTTTCTTAGTTCCTAAGAACCATATTCCATCCATAGAGGGTGGGTGGCAGATGTGCTTCAAGGCCTGTATTTTCCCAAAGTCAGAGCAGTTTGTCTGGGACACTTGGAATTATCTATAAATGCAAAGTAAATCACAAACTTCAGATGCTCCTTACCCTCAAACAGCAAAAGCTTTCCAGACAAAGTTAGAAAAATTAAAAACACTTCTTGTTTCTGGATAAATATGATACTGACCCCTCTTGTCCCATTACCACAGCCTCACCCACCTCCTTCACCATCACCATGGGATACCCCCTGTCAAATATAACCCCCTCACTCTTCCCATACTCCTTGAACCGTCAACAAACTATCCCCACACCCTATTTATTGTAATCCAACCAGATTCCTCCTCCTGCCAGCCTAATATTCCCTCACCCTCATCCCAGTCCAATCTGACTTGACCTGACCATCCCCAACAAACCCCTTGACCTGACCTGACCTGACCACAAGTCCCTCTCCCCCACTCACTGCCCAAGGCCAATCTGAAACCAGGCCCAACCCAACACAGCAACTACTCTAGGCCTGCCCTGACCTGAACAGCCCCTACTCCTTCTCTATATCCCCTAGGCTCAGCCTGACCCAAATCCCAGATCCTGTTTATTTTCCTTATACACTTATCTCTCCCTGACTTGTCAAAGTGATCAGACCTTTAAACTTACCTGTTTATGGCAGGTAGTGTCATAAAAAAGGGGAGGGCATGTCCTCTTACCCCGACACTGTTCTCCATGACAAAAGAGTGTCTGTGTCCTCCTTATCCTCTTGGACAGAAAGCCATGGGAACTGACCGTTCTAAACAAATCTCACCCAGCCTGTGTCAGAACGTCAGCCGAGATAGGAACAGTTGGATTTCAAGGTAAGTAGCTGTGGGCAGAGTGGCAATCTGACTCAGTTACCTCTCCACCATAAGTTATAGGCCTAAACCTTTGCCAGAAATGCTTGTGACATCCTTACTGTAAGTGGAACCCCTTATGGGGTGGTAAGATTTTTTAACTAGTAGACATTAAGGCACTGACAGAACTAAGCAATATTCAGTTAAATGACTTTTAAAATAAATTTACGAGCTAACAAGAAGCAATTTAACTTATAAGATGCAGTAATTGATTCAAACGAGTGATTAAGATTGTAAAATATATATGCTGAACATTTGAATGTATTTTTTTAAGGAATATTGTTCACTTTAGTCAAAAACCATTTTTTGGCAAGGCATCATGATAAAAGTCATCAGGGCAAAGCCATATTTTGAGGGAATATTTGGGCCTTGGAAATGTGTAAGTTTTATCAGTAAAGATTTGGATGCGTGAAAATTTAGAAGTCGGTCACCTTGGGTACTTAGTGTTGAACATTCCTCTCTCTCACATTTGAGGTGGATAACTGTTCAAGGCTATTGTATTCAAAAAACCCATATTACACCAGTCGAAGGTACAATGTGGTAATACATAAGTAGACTGTGCAACCACACTCCTCCTCTTTCCACTGAAAACACATGGGGCCGGGAGACAGGGGTGAGTGTGTACAATGAAACAGTGAGGAAGTGGAGTGCCTGTTGCCTCCCATGCCATGGAATTTTAACAACAACAGGGAGAGTGAAGCCTCACCCAAAGGCTCATTGAAGCCCTTGATTGGCCGGTCAAGAACATCTTCACACCACTACTGGTATTTTACTAGCAGCAGGTGTGCCCTACTGGGAGAATACCTAGTAAACCCCAACAAGGGAATATTCCTAACCAGGCAGTGCTGTAACACTCTACCCTGCCCTTGCCAACAAACGCTACCACACCCTCGCAAAGGCATATTTGACTGACCTCCATAGTCCTGACCCCACTTAACCTTCCAAGGACAGCACCAATGCCGCTTCTCCAGGCTGGGTGCAGTCTTAGCCATGGCCACTGTTCCCAGTGGCCATTAGCTGCCTGATTGCCACATAAACTGAGCTGGGATTATCCCTGGCTTTCCAACCTGTTTCCAAGGCCGCCCTGACAAAGTCGATCCCAAAGTCACAATAGTATTTACATGGGGATTCTTATGATATCTAAACAAATGAACAAACTCTCAGTTAATGTGGAATTGTAAGCTATTAACTCCCTCAGATGGCCAATCATTTTGAAAAATAAATTGATGACAAATGAAACAAAAATATTTTTTCTAATGTTTTTTGCTGAATAGCTTGTCCCTTTAAGCTGGTTGCATTTCCTAGATGATATAATCAGATATCTTGCTAGGCTTTGATGAAAGATCTGTCCTTACCCAACTTCAAAGATCTGACTGTCATTTAAACACATTTGCCACCTTTGTCCCAAGACAGCTGATTATGATGTTACAGTCTTCAGGCAGATAACTGCAGCCAAAACTTGTCCTCTATTGTGATTTGTACCAGCAATAAAAGGTTGATTCATCAGCACAGAAGTTAGCTTTTGAGATTTGAAGGCTGAGGAGATCAGACCCAGCAAATACATTGTTCTAAACAATGTTGTACCTGAATGCCTAATAAAAATAGTCCTAAAGGTGCTTCTTATTTCTGAAGAAAGAATTCAGCAAATATTTTTTGTCATTTCACATCATCTAAAAAAATGCAACCAGTTTGAAGGGGCAAGGTATTCAGCAAAAACTATTAGACAAACTATTTTTGTTTCATTATTACCAGTTTGTTTCCCAAAAAGAGTGGCCAGTTGATGCTACAATGATGTAAGTTGTATGTAATGCATTGCTGCATCACTTGAATGTACAGTTACCATGGCACAATTTCATGGCTCCTGTATCCCGTCAAATCTCACCAAGGCCAAGAATATTCATGAAAACCAGCGAGCACGCACTATGATTAAGAATTAATGGAAACTGCAGCTAACACTACTGTTACTAGTCATCTATAGAGATGAACTTAAATCCCATCGTGGCAGCTAGGGAATTTAATTTCAGTGAAATAAGTAAATCTGAATGAAACAGCTGGAATCAGTAATGCTGACCACGAAACCACCAGACTCTTGTAAAATCTGGTTCATGAATGTCTTTCAGGGAAGAAACTCTACTCTCCTTATCTGTATTGATCTCCATGTGACTCCAGACCCACAGCAATGTGGTTGACTCTTAACTGCCCTCTGAAATGGAGGCTAAGTTATCAAGGTAGCAACTCAACACTATCTTCCCAATGTCAATTAGGGATGCCCTATTAAATGTTGACCCTGCCAGTGACAGATGTTTCATGAATAATTTAAAACAACTCTGTTTGGTGCATCAAAACTAATAATTTAAGAAGTCCAAAATTAAGTTATAGGACATAACTATTACATTTAAACTGCACTCATTGAAATATATCACTTTTTATGTGATAAAGGTGGAACAGTGTAGATGCTCGATCTCTGAAATAGGAACAGAAAATGCTGGAAAGGTTCAGCAAGTCGGAAAACACAATGAAATGAAAATAGTAATTGACTTCAAATGTTAATTCGTATCATTCACTGGAGATACTACGTAGCCTGCAGAACTGTCCCAGCAATTTCTGCTTTTACTTTTGAATAAGGGTAATGTTTATATTGCAGTAAAACTCGACCAACCTATAAATTGTTTCCAATAAAAATGTTTCTGCACTCTTCATCTCAAGACATCACAAATTTAGCTGCCTTTTTATTTCTTATAAACAACTCAATTTCTGCTGTCATCGGAATGTGTCCACTTGATTTACTTGATAAGACACTCATGATAAGACAGGGATACGATCTATGACTGTGGCTCCTTTGCACCATCTGTAAAACAGAACAGAAATGAAGTATAATGAAGAATGTGGGGAAGCAATACAAAATAAATATATAATTTTAAAGACAGTGCCAAAACAGAAATACCAAGTTGTGTATGTATGAAATCTTTCATGGTGGCAGCATAAGTTGCTTAAATTCCAGAGTAGCAACAGGCCATTGAGCCCAATTGGTTGGTGTTGCCATTTATGCTTCCCACAAGCCTCCTTCCACCATTTGTGGCCCCTATTTTTTGAGTCTCCTTTAAATGGAAGCATCTTATTCACATCTACTGTAATGACTCAGTAGCCTGGTTGGAAAAGAAAATCATTTATTACCAAATGCAAAGTAAAACCATTACCGTGGTGTACACACACTACTCATTGCTTGGTACTACTAATCAGCAGGCCCAATCCTGGATCTGTCCTATAAAAGGCTCAAGTAATGAGTTCCAGCTGGGCAGGAACTCATGCTCAATGAGCCCCACAGGGAAATCAATCAATGATTCCCCATTGACCTCATGAAGATTATTACACTATCCTATCAAACCCTTTCATTATTTTAAAGACATCCTCTCAGACTTGTCCTTCTAGAGAAAAGATTCCAAGCCAGCTCAATCTTTCTTGAAAGCCTTAACCTTTAATTAGGCAATAATCCATGTTTTTTTTACACCTTTTCCAATTCTTGCTGTCTTATTCATCTTCTGGAGAGCAAGCATTGGATTTTTGTTTCAGGTTCATAAAACTCAATTCGGGACAGTTCTCAACTTTATGAAGCTGAACCTGGCATCTCCTCCCATTCTGCCATGTTTTTGTCTCCTCAAGACATGGGTGTGCAGGCTTCCAATTCAGACTTTGAAACTCAGCCAAACATTCATAATGGATTCAGTTGTTATGACAAACCATCACAGCTCCAGACAATGAGAACTATTAAAACTGAAAGAACAGATAAATATTTTCCTGAGCTGCACCAGGTGACTTGTCATTAAAACTAGTCCAGAAACAGGTGGTTGTGCTTTTTTCCTAAATTTAAACAGCAGGCTATTTTTTTTCAAAAGTAAAGCACTATGGACATTTAAAACATTTTAGATCATGACAGGATCAAAAACTGTTTCCTACAGTTTCAAATGTACTATACAAATGGGAAAATACTCTAATCTGTCTTAACACATATACAATGTTTGAAAATGCAATGGTCAACTTTCCTTTGCAGGATGGAGCCCAATAATCAATCACTGAATTAATAAACACTTATAGGACAGCATCTAATAATTATATTTAATTTCAAAACATAGAAAAACTACAGCACAATACAGGCCTTTCGGCCCACAAAATTGTGCCGAACATGTCTCTACCTTAGAAATTACTAGGCTTACCTATAACCCTCTATCTTACTAAGTTCCATGTACTTATCTAAAAGTCTCTTCAAAGACCCTATTTAATCCATCTCCACCACCGTTACTGGCAGCCCATTCCACGCACCCACCACTCTCTGAGTGAAACTTACCCCTCACATCTCCTCTGTACCTACTCCCCAACAACTTAAACCTGTGTCCTCTTGTGGCAACCATTTTAGCCCTGGGAAAAAGCCTCTGACTCTCCACTCAATCAATACCTCTCAATATCTTATACACTTCTATCAGGTTACCCCTCATCCTTCATCTCTCCAAGGAGAAAAGGCTGAGCTCCTTCAATCTATCCTCCCCAATCCAGGCAACACCCTTGTAAATTTCACCTGTATCCTTTCTATGGCTTCCACATCCTTCCTGTAATGAGGCAAACAGAACTGAGCACAGTACTCCAAGTGGGGTCTGACCAGGGTCCTATATAGCTGCAACATTATCTCTCGACTCCTAAACACAATTCCTCGATTAATGAAGGCCAGTACACCATATGCCTTCTTAACCACAGCTTCAACCTGCGCAGCTGCTTTGAGCATCCTATGAACTCGGACCCCAATCCAATTTATCAAAAAGATTTACCATTTGCATGTTAGAGCTCCCAATTCCTCAGCAGCTTCACTCCCCACCTCTCAATATTCATTAGCTCTCTTATCTAATGGGCTTTCCAAAGGCTTGCATAGCCCACCTGACCTGACAAAAGTACTGTGGGACATTAAATAAAATTGCTCAAAATCTAACCAAAATCTATGTCCACCTATGGGAGGTTTGTATGGGATCTTCCTGAAGGGAAAATGTAACTTTCTGGTCCAGCAGCTGTAACTTTACCAATTCCTGCACACATTCCAGATTAGTTTGAGAAACAGAATTATATACAGTTTGCTGTCACCAAATTTCAATTCAAGTTTCATATAACCTCCTAGTTGTTCAATTCTGGGCCTTTAAAAATAAACTCCAGTGGTTGGTCTGTTATTTTATATCCTTATTAAGCTGTTTCACTATTTTTTAATGAGTTATGTACCCGTACCCCAGATCCCTTTGTTCTTCTACACAACTCAAGCTTTAGGGTTTGATTTTGCAAACCCAATTCAGGACCACGCAGGTGGGAGAAACAAAATGGATTTTGAGCCTGGACTGGATGCTCTATCCCTATTTCCATCTCCAGCTATATTCAGTGATGTAGGAAAGGGGGTGGAATGGCTACCTCATATCCTACCGTTTAGAAGTTGTACATTTCAGGATTCTGCCATTTTCAGAAAGACATTTTGGAAGTCTTCTCACATCTAATGAGTGGAGACATGAGCCATGGATTGGAGGCAGCCAGTCTAAAAGGTAAGCAACAATGCTGCTGTCCCCTACAGTTAATCATGAAATGCAGTAGCCTGAGGTCTATTTATATTTATCATAATTAGTTATGACAGTGTTGCGATAGAGAAAGGTAAGTGACTAAATAAACTGTTGCCAGGCTGTCACTTCTGATAACTACCAAGCTGTCAAGTGAAAGAACATTGCTTCAAAAGTGAAAAAGTCTAGAGATGCATAGAAGAGTTCATCCACAGGGCTATTCTGCATTGTCCAATATTGAAAGTATAGTTCAGTGTATGATGAATTGTTAGTTGGTTAAACTTTTCCCATGGTTTCCGTTCATCTTTCCAAGAACGTCTCAAGCATCTCCTCGGCTGTTTCAAAGTTTTGATAGGTGTTTGATGTTTCATTCATTTTTTAAAACTACAACTCAGCTGTCTTTTTGGCTGTCTTCAAAGCATTAATTGATTTGGTAATAAAAGGTCTGAACTCATAGCTGTGCAGAAGAACGTCAATTTGATGACTTGGTTTCCTCCCAAAGCATTACATGCAAGGTTTGTTAACACAGATGATCAGGGGTGTATGAATTAGTTTATTTTGATAGATTTATGAGCTTTCATGAGATTCGTAGTTTTTCAAGTATCTATTGAAGTGATGCAATTGAGGTTTATTCGCCAGCCAAGGGAATTTATTTTCTGCCCAGAAACAGACTGAACCTGAAGTATTAATACCACCAGTAGCCAAATGTGAGAGAATATCTGAATCTTTTCCATGGCTCACAGAGCAAAGAGAGGCAGCAGATTATGAAAAGAGGTACACCTTATGGCTTATTCTAAGGTAGTCTAGCATAGAAACATGGGGTGGGATTTTCCAGCTCTCTCCACTACTGAGATCATCCAGTCCCACCAAATGACAATGGACTTGTGGCTGGAACATCACCTCCTCCTACAATGGGTCTCATTATTGCAGGGCCAGAAAATGCTAGCTGGAGATTTTATGACCAGAGAAGTCTAGTAATTTAAAGCCAGTTTTAAGACAAAATTCATTTTTCAGATCTTTATCAGAAAGGCTGGAAGATCAGGTTTGAACTAGTTGACAGGTACAACTTAAACTAATAGTTAACTTGAGGTTTGGGCTAAAGTACACCCATGGTTAGAAACTGTGAGAAACAAAAGCTTAAAAAAGTAAAATGAAGATTTAGATGCAGAAAAGGATATGGGTTCAAGTCATATTCCAGACATCTGAGCACAAAGCCAACTAAAAACTAACACAATGGGCAGAAATCATCCCAAAAAATTCCAAGTGTCGAATTCGCGTGAAAACTGGAGTAATTCACACTATCTTTTTCCGGTGGGAGTTAAGAAAAGAATCTCCCACACACTGTGTACTGCAGAGGACACTAGTGTAAATATCATTAAATTTCAGGGGTTGGGGCCTATTCCCATTGGAGAAGCTGAAATCAGTGTGCTGAGTGAGCCATTGCGCATGCGTTAATCTTCAGTGCCAAGATCGGCACATGCGCACTGATGGCCTCCCAATTGCTGGCCAGCGATCCACATAACACTGGCTCTCCACCCCCATCACTCCCCACGGGCCGATAGCTAGTCTCCATTCTCGGGCCCAGCCCCAACACTGCCCTCTCAGCCTGCTGGGATCTCCAACAACCCCCCCCACCAGTCTCCCCACTCCCGCCCCAGATAGTAAGTCCCCTTCCACTCAATGCTGACATCCCCAGCAGTCTGACTAGCCCCCTGGCTGACTTACTCCCAGCCTGCCTCAGTCACTGGCCTCCCTACTTCCCCCACCGATCCTTATGCACAATGGCAGTGGGACTCCCTACCCCCACCGTTCACCCTCTAGGCCCTGCCCTATCTTCCCTAATCCATTGGCACTGTCCCATGCCTGATGCCCCAAGGTGCCCCCGGCATTGGCACTTTGCCTGTTGGACAGTGCCAGGGGGCATAGGCTGGCACTGCCAGGATGCCATTGGCCGGGGGTACCACCACTTCCCAATCCTTTAGGGACCCTGATTGCCCCCTCTATCCAGTGGGGTCGGGCTGCTAGTTCCCTGTTGCTGTCATTTAGCTGTTGAATATGACTATTGGACTTTCTATTGAAGGCAATGTGTCCTGACAAGTATATCAGCAGTTAATTACTCAGAAAAATACATTCTTCAATTTCCATTCAACTCAAGTTTTTTTTTATTTCCCCTCAACTATTTGTTCATGTCAGCCTTTGTGTGATTCTCTTCCCAGAAAGCCAGTTGGGGAATGATAGAACAGGAACCAATCCTTACACACTTTTACAAGCTTTATTTACAGAGCTATACATTACAAACATATACTTCCTAATCCAACCTCCACACTTTCAGTCTGTCTATTTATAGGGATTCACATGAATCAATAGTAAATGCCAACCATCTGCATGCAATTAAACACCATTAATATAAAATTAACAGATTCTCTTCTCTTTTTAAATAAAGATTAGTGTTAATATGTATAAGGAAAATTTCAAAGCAAATTAAACCAAATAGCTCCATACAAAGCACTACATTGCGAGACATCCCTCCACTAGTACTGCTAACAATTTTTCATACAAGTTTATTTTTGTAAAATAAATTGATGAAATGCATCAACCCATTTATTTTTGGTAATTCCCTTTCTCTTCAGCATTTGATTCATGTTTGCAAGGTGAATCTGTAGTGCTTTCTCATTCACAATTTTCATAGAGTGCACCTTACCCCACAATGAATGATTATCGATGGAACAATCAATGGATATACAATCTTCAATATGTCAATGTACAAAATCTCACTTCAAATATTTGACAAATGGGAGTTCCATTTGTACTGCCTTCAGAAGAACCAGAGTTACAGCATCCAACGTATTTGAGTTGAGCACCACATCCTCCTCTTCCAGTGCATATTATCACATGCCCATGAACCATCTGAAGCTTGTGAGTTAGATGAGATTGAGGGGATGGAGGGTGACAGAAGGAGGTTTATGTCTGCAGATCCCCCCATTATTGGTCCCTCCAATTTGACCAGTAGGGAAGCTTCAGTGACGCCTCTCCCTATGATGACCAGGACTGGCTCCTCCATGCACAAGTTAAAACATTTAGTCATGTTTGACCTCCTCCAGTTCGTTGCACCGCGTCACCTTCTTCTCGCAAGGCTGAAGTGCAGCAGTAGGTGTTCTACATTATTGCTTGGATGGTTGGATGGCTGCCACTGAATGAGAGCTATGATTTGTGTGATGCTAAAATGCTAAATGTTTGAGGATGAGATGAAGTGTATGAATAGTAAGGTTGAGTACTGATTGATAGAGATTGATGTAGGTCTGTGGTGGCAGTGTAGAGAATTAAGCATTGGGCAAGGCTACTTGTTATGGTGTGCGGCATAGTGGTTAGCACTGCTACCCCAAAGCAGGGACACGGGTTCGATTCCCGGCTTGGGTCATTGTCCACGCGGAATCTGCAGGTTCTCCCTGTGTCTGCATAAGTTTCCTCCGTGTACTCCGGTTTCCCCCAACAGTCCAAAAGATGTGCTGGTTAGATGCATTGGCCGTGCTAAATTCATCCCCACTGTTCCCAAACAGGTGCCGGAGTGTGGCGACTAGAAGATTTTCACAGTAACTTCATTGCAGTGTTAATGCCAGCCTATTTGTGACACAAATAAAAAAATTAAGTTTCCATTCTTTCACAGAGCAGGTTAAATTCATTGTTTTGTATCACTGCCCCATGTTACCCAACAATAGTGGAACTTGCCTTTTCAGTTGCTCGATGATGAATTTGAAATAGCATTTAAAGATTAAATTCACTTAGCTTGACCATTTGTATAAAGTCACTAGATGTCTTTCTGTAATTGGCCCATATTCTTGGAGGTGCATTCCTGGCATTGACCTTGATCTTTACTTCTCCCTGTCTCCTGAGCATATATCTGGAGGAACTCCAGCCCCCTGTGGATACAGGCTGTCTTTCCCTTACACGAACACCTCCAGTCCACTGTTCACATGTTCAACCATCCCTCAAAGGATGGAGAACACTGGCTGCATGGAGTAATCATTTTAAACATCATACAGCATAATTTTGCTATGCTTCTTGCATTGCCACATATGAGAGCAAGTTATTCATCTGTCACTACCATCATGCTATTTTCTGTGTTTGTCCAGGTTATGCCCAATGTATCCAAACAATGAGAGACAGATCTGTTTCTGTAGGTGATCCAAGAGGTCATCAGCAGGAACTCTGTGTCAGTCTGCTATTCAGCTCACAAAGCATTTTAATAACCTAACCGAGATAGGAAAGGTAATTGCAATGTCGCATTCACCTACCTCCTGTTCTGTACGTCATGCACCCAGCAACTTCAACTTTACTCGTCAAGCTTACTTCAGCACATCATTCCTCACACCGATTTACTGAGCAAGTATAGCCTTCCTTCTCTTTCAGTCTATATTCTCACATCCCCATCTATCCAACTGTCACTCACCTCTGTTCTTGGACAATTTGATGCATCTCTTTGAGAGTCACACTCACCAAATGCACTGCATCTACTGGATGAACACATGCTATTACAGTCATTCATTGACCTCTGTTAGATAGATAGATAGAATCCTACAGAGCAGAAGGAGGCCATTCAGCCCATCAAGTCTGCACTGACCACAATCCCTTCCAGGCCCTATCCCCATAACCCCATGCATTTACTCTAGCTAATCCCCCTGACACTAAGGGGAAATTTAGCATAGACAAACTATCTAATCTGCATCGGACTGAGAGGAAACTGGAGCACCCGAAGGAAATCCACGCAGACACAGAGAGAACGTGCAAACTCCACACAAACAGTGACCCAAGGTTGGAATTGAACCCGGGTCCCTGGTGCTGTGGGGCAGCAGTGCTAACCATTGTGCCACATGCTGCCCTAAAGTGGAGAATGTGGGCATCGATCCCACTGTCCCTCATATGCAAAGCGAGTGCTCTAACATTTAAGCTAATTCCCCCAACCTGGCTGCTGTGTCTGTTCTTTCTTCTGTTGCAAGAGAAGAGAGGGCAGAACAGCAGGAAAAGGGACAGAGCCAGAGATGGC
The DNA here is from genome assembly GCF_965287045.1 of Carcharhinus amblyrhynchos. NCBI lineage: Eukaryota > Metazoa > Chordata > Chondrichthyes > Carcharhiniformes > Carcharhinidae > Carcharhinus > Carcharhinus amblyrhynchos. The sequence goes on along the minus strand of NC_137331.1, from coordinate 77,655,529 downwards.
CTCCACAGATCTCAGCATTGATAACATAAGAACATAAGAAATAGGAGCAGGAGTAGGCCATCTAGCCCTTCGAGCCTGCCCCGCCATTCAATAAGATCATGGCTGATCTGAAGTGGATCAGTTCTACTTTCCAGCTTCCTCCCCATAACCCTTAATTCCTTTGTCTGTCAAAAACCTATGTACCCGTGACTTAAATATATTTAGTGAGGTAGCCTCCACCACTTCAACAGGCAGAGAATTCCAGAGATTCACCACCCTTTGAGTGAAGAAGTTCCTCCTCAACTCCATTCTAAACTGCACCCCCCCCTTATCTTGAGGCTGTGCCCTCTAGTCCTGCTGTCCTTTCTGAGCAGGAAGAATCTCTCTACCTCTACCCTATCCATCCCTTTCATTATCTTATATGTCTCTATAAGATCCCCCCTCATCCTTCTAAACTCCAACGAGTACAGACCCAGTCTATTTAGTCTCTCTTCATAGTCTAACCTCCTCATCTCCGGTATCAGCCTAGTGAACCTCCTCTGCACTCCCTCCAAGGCCAAAATATCCTTGCGCAAGTGCAGCGACCAAAACTGCACACAGTACTCCAGCTAACAGCAATGGAAAAGATTCTTGAGATCAATGGTGTCTCATGATCCTCAGCCATTGGAGATCAGGGAAGGGACCTGCCAGCTACCTGCTACCAAAAGAAAGTATAATGCCACACACATTAAACAGAAGTCAGTTATGTTGGTTTGTTTATGGCAGCAAATGAGAAGGTTCACTTGACTGATTCTTGAGATGAGTGTTTGTCTTATGAGAACTGATTAAGCAGGTTGGGCCTATGCTCGTAGGAGTTTAGAGGAATGTGAGCAGATTTTATGGGAACATGTAAGATTCTGAGGAGCCCTGATAGGGTAGATGCTGAGAGAATTCTTCCCCTCCTGGGGGAATCTAAAACTAGAGGACACCATTTAAAAATAGGGGTAATCCCATTTCAGATGGAGATCAGGAAGAGTTTCTTCTCTGACGGTTGTTAAAATGTGGAATTCTCTTCTACAGAGAGCAGCTGAGACTAAGTCAGTCAATATATTTGACACTGAGCTGGAACATTTTTTGATTGACAAGGGAGTCCAGGGAGGGGGGTGCAGACAGAAAAATGGGGTTAAGCTCACAGTCAAATCAGCCATGATCTTATTGAATGATGGAGCAAGGTCAATAGGCCAAATGATCTCCTTCTGCTCCTATTTTGTATGTTCTTAAAATCATGGTCAGAATGATAACTTGCCACAGCCTTACCTTGCCAGCATTTTTTTCAAAATTTATTCATTCATAGCATGTAGGTTTCACTGGAAAAGTTAACATTTATTACGCATTCCGAACCATGAGCAAACTCTAATATACATTTCTCCTCAAAAGCCTTCTTGACTGCAGCAAGAGTCTATAAATGTTGCTGATGATAAATTCTGAATTGATTCCTGCTGAGGCTATACTGTCTCACAATGCACCAGCACAGATGCTAACTTTGGCTAGACAGATATTTGGGTTTTTATGAAGTCACTCACATTTCCCAGTGTGCAAGAGGAGAAACTGTTGGCAAGGCCAGTATCAGAGATTCCTCTCCAAACTCGACTCAGCTAGACATTGATCCTGGGGCCATTGATGAAATGGAGATACAGTGACTTGCATAAGAAAATATGTGATTTACTGACTGGCCTTCCAAGTACGCTGTCCACCATGGCAGAAAGAATGAAGGATCAGCTCAAGCATGAGTGGATTAATGACACAGGGCATTATGAGGATGTCTTCTTGTAGGTATTGTTCCAGATTCAAGCAACATCAATCATGGAAATTAAATGAGTCAATGTGTGCCTTGACAACAGCCATGTATGTTCTGGATGCCAACAAGTCTGCCATTTTAAATAGAATGGCAGACATCTTAGCCTCAATCTTACAGCTTCTCAAAGACCTGCATAATTAAAGAACTGCTCTCCATAATTTATGAGAGGAATGTTGGCAAAAAGGTATTAGTCAGGACTCCATTTAATGATGCTGGCTAGGGGCCTGGCATATCCCCAATTAGGCCCAACCCCTTTCCTTGCATCCCCACCAAGGTCTGGCTGTGTCCCCCTGAGGCCCAAATCTCGCTCTCCCAGACTTCAAATAAGAACATAAGAACTAGGAGCAGGAGTAGGCCATCTGGCCCATCAAGCCTGCTCCCCCTTCAATAAGATCATGGCTGATCTTTTCATGGACTCAGCTACACTTACCCACCCACTCACCATAACCCTTAATTCCTTTACTGTTCAAAAATTTATCTATCCTTGCCTTACAAACATTCAATGAGGTAGCCTCAACTGCTTCACTGGGCAGGGAATTCCACAGATTCACAACCCTTTGTGTGAAGAAGTTCCTCCTCAACTCCTTTCTAAATATGTTTCCCCTTATTTTGAGGCTGTGCCCACTAGTTCTAGTTTCACCCACCAGTGGAAACAACTTCTCTGCTTCCATCTTATCTATTCCCTTCATAATCGTATAACTTTGTATGATGGGTAAGAGGAGACTCATGTCGCGGATAAACACTGGCACAGGCAAATTTGTGCTGAATAGCCTGTTTCTGTATCAGAATTTTTATATTGCTCAATGTAACATTTATGTCTCAACCACAATCACCAAACCAGAGTAGTTGGCATTTTATCTCATTGCTGTTTCTAGAAACTTGATGTGTGCAAATTGGCTGCCATATTTCTCAATATAACAGCAAAGACATTTCAAAAATAATGCTTGGTTGTGAAGTGCTATGGCATATCCTGAAGTTATTAAATTGTATAGTAGCAAGTCACTTCCTCTAGAATTACCTTTTCAAACTGCTTTTCTACATGGGCTACAGTTCGCTTCATAAATGGTCATCAATCACAGAGCTCAAAAAAACCTTTTTTAAGATCAACAGATTCCAGCTAGTTACTAAGAATGAAATAGGCAAAATAAAGGTCCAATTTTTACAATGTCAGCTTTTAATACATGGGCTGGAACTTTACAGTCCTGCCCTCCATGGGAATCAGAGCAGGCGAGAGGTGCACAATGGGAAAATACATTTATCTCAGGTGGGATTTTACGGTTTTGGAACAAGTCAGATTGTAAAATCCCGCCCAACAATACACTTATTGGTCTGAGGGTATTTAAGTGCTAATTTACAACTTTCAAAATCCCTGTGATCCAACATCAAAAACCTATAATAAAAGAAATAAATGCTGGATGTGATCTTTGATTTTTGATTTGATTTATTATTTTCACATGTATTAACATACAATGAAAAATATTGCTACTTGCCCGCTATATAGACAAAACATACCGTTCATAGAGAAGGAAACAAGAGAGTGCAGAATGTAGTGTTACAGTCATAGCTAGGGTGTAGAGAAAGATCAACTTAATGCAAGGTAAGTGCAATCAAAAGTCTGACAGCAGCAGGGAAGAAGCCGTTCTTGAGTCAGTTAGTACGTGACCTCAGAATTTTGTATCTTTCTCCCGAAGGAAGAAGGTGGAAAAGAGAATGTCCGGGGTGCATGGGGTCCTTAATTATGCTGGCTGCTTTGCCGAGACAGCGGGAAGTATAGACAGAGTCAATGGATAGGAGGCTGCTTTGCATGATGGATTGGGCTACCTTCACGGCCTTTTGTAGTTTCTAGCAGTCTTGGGCAGAGCAGGAGTCATACCAAGCTGTGATACAACCAGAAAGAATGCTTTCTATGGTGCATCTGTAAAAGTTGGTGAGAGTTGTAGCTGACATGCCAAATTTCCTTAGTCTTCTGAGGAAGTAGAGGCATTGGTGGACTTTCTTAACTATAATGTCAGCATGGGGGGACCAGAATAGCTTGTTGGTGATCTGCACATCTAAAAACTTGGGGCTCTTGACCCTTTCTACTTCATCCCCATTGATGTAGAAGGGGGCATGTTCTCCTTTCTGTTTCCTGAAGTCGATGACAATCTCCTTCGTGCTCAGCAAGTCTGGTAGCATCTGTGGAGAAAAGAAAACAGAGTTAATATTCTGGGTCTGTGATCTTATAACAGAACTGGCAAAAGTTAGAAATATAATTGGCTTTAGGTGAAAGAGCAGAAAGTGGAAAAAAGAACTGAAAAGAAGCTTTGTGATCGAGTGAAGGGCAGAGGAACTGCAACAACAGAAGTGGTCCTGGTTCAAATCCCAAAGGAACAGCAACGTGGCGCGTAAGAAAGAAAAGGAACTGTCTTTGGGAGATGTGATTGGCAGGATCAGGAACAGCTACCATCCGAAAACAAAGAAAATAAAAAAGGAGAGAAAAAAGAGAGGAAAAAAAAACAAGCAAGTGTAGAAAGACGAAACAAAATGGAGTCAGAGATTACAATCTGAAATTGCTGATCACAATTTTGACACCAGGAGGCTGTAAAGTGCCGAATTGAAAGATAAGGTAAGGTTCCTTGATTGTGCATTGAGACCTCAAAAAACTTTGCTTCCAGTTTCCACTCCTCCATCACCTTCACCTGGTCCATTTCAGACACTTCTGTTCCCTTCCTTGACCTTTCTGTCTCCATTTCCAGCAGTAGACTGTCTACCAATATCCATTACAAGCCCTTTGACTCCCACAGCTATCTGGACAACAACTCTTCGCACCTTACATCCTATAAGATCTCTATCTCTTTCAGCTCCTTTGCCTCTGTTGCATTTGTTCCGATGATGCCACTTTCTAAAGTGGTGCTTCCAATATGTGCTCCTTTTTCCTCAGCTGTGGATTCCCATCTACAGTTGTCGACAGGGCCCTCAACAGCATGTGGTCCATCTCCTGTGCCATGATCCTCACCCCCTCCCTTCCCTCCCAGAACAAGGATGGAGTCCTCCTTGTTCTCACGTTTCACCCCACCAGCCTCCAAACGCAAAGTATAATCCTCACCATTTTCGCCAACTCTAGCATGATGCCATCACCAAACACATCTTCCCTTCATTCCCTCTATCAACATTCCACAGAGACTGTTCCCTCAGGAATAACCTAATCCACTCCTCCAGCATACCCAACACCTCTCCCATCACTCATGGCACTTTCCCATGCACGGCAGAAGGTGTAACACCTCTCCCTTTACCTCTTCTATGCTTACCATCCAAGGTTCAAAACATCCATTCCAGGTTAAGCAGGGTTTCACTAGCACTTCTTCCAATTTGATGTATTGCCTTTGCTGCTCCCAATGTGGTCTCCTCTATATCGGAAGACAAAGCATAGACTGGGTGATCGCTTTGCTGAGCACCTTTGGTCTGTACGCAATCAGGACCCTGACCTTCCAGTTGCTTGACATTATAAAGAACAAAGAACAAAAACAGCCCGGGAACCAGACCCTTCGGCCCAACGAGCCCGCACCGCCATTTTAATACTACCAGTCCCCCCTCCACCCATGACCCTTATCTATTGTTTTTATGGCAATCCACATTGAGGGAAACTAATTTAGGGACAATTTATTACTTCCAATCAGCCTAACAGTACATCTTTGGGGTGTGGGGGGAAACCGGAGTACCTGGAGAAAGCCCACGCAAGCACGGGGAGAATGCACAAACTCCCACAGACACTGGCCCAAATCCATGTGTCTGCACAGCAATCAGTGATAGTCACTGAGCTGTCGCGTTGCCCAGCATCTGGTCCAGTTTAAGCACACTAATGACATGAAGCACTAGGCCAATCTCGAACATTCAAGAGCAGCCCAAGTACGACCCATTGCGTGTATGCCCCTCGTTGGACACAAGGCGGACCAAATTAAAACCTGTGAATGAAAAGAGAAAAAAAAGCATTATTGATATACCATATCCATTTACATTACCAGGGACGTCCCAATGCTAATGAACCTTATTTAAAACAATCTCCTATATCCTCTCATCTCCAACCCACTCATGTGCCTGTCTAAGTTACTCTTAAACAACTCCAGCGTGCCTGCCTCCACCACCTTACTTGGCAGAGCATTCCGTACCCCCACTACCCTCTGTGTGAAAAACCTCCCTCTAATATCCGTGTTATACCTCTCCCCCCTCACCCTAAGCCCATGGCCCCTCGTACTGTGTGTCTCTAATATAGGAAATAGCTTACCTCTGTTTACTCTATCTATACCCTTCATAATCTTATATACCTCTATTAGATCCCCCCTCAGTCGCCATCTTTCAAGGGAAAACAGCCCCAATTTGCTCAATCTTTCCTCATAACCCAGTCCTTCCATACCAGGCAACATCCTGGTAAACCTCCTCTGCACTCTCTCCAGAGTCTCCACGTCCTTCCGGTATTAAGGCGACCAGAACTGTACGCAGTACTCCAAATGCGGCCTAACCAACATTCTATACAACTGCAACATTAGCCTCCAGCTCTAATATTCTATACCCCTTCCTTTAAAGGCTAACATACCATAGGCTTTCTTCACAACCTTCTCCACTTGTACTGCCACCTTCAAAGACTTGTGCACTTGCACCCCCGGGTCTCGCTGCGTTTCTATACTCCTTATGGGCTTACCCTCTATCATATAACTCCCCCCTACGTTATTCCGGCCAAAATGCACCACCTCACATTTATCCGGATTAAACTCCATTTGCCATGTATCTGCCCAGTCTACCAGCCTATCAATATCCTGTTGTATTGCCAGACACTGCTCCTCACTGCCCGCCAATCCAGCCATCTTGGTGTCATCAGCAAATTTGCTGATCACACCACCTACTCCCTCTTCCAAATCATTTATATACACTACAAAGAGAAGAGGCCCCAGTACTGAGCCCTGCGGCACACCACTAGTGACAGACCTCCAGCTAGAAAAGGACCCCTCCACTACTACTCTCTGTCTCATCTTAGCAAGCCAGTTCTCCACCCATCTAGATATCTGGCCTCATATCCCATGAGCCTTAATCTTTTCTACCAACCTACCATGAGGGACACAATCCTGCTCCCACGCCCACATGTCTGTCCTTGGCCTGTTGCAATGTTCCTGTGAAACTCAACACAAACTGGAGGAACAGCATCTCATCTTCTGGCTCGGCACTTTACAGCCTTCTGGTCTCAACATCAAATTCAACAACATCAGATGATCAGCTCTGCCCCACCTCAACCCCATTGTTTTCATTTTATCTAATTTTTTACTGTTCTCTATCTTTTCTTTATTGTCTTTTTTCATTTTTCTTTCTCCCCCACACCCCCCCATTCTATCCACATACTTTATCCCCCCTTTCCTGACCTTTTCTCCCCTTTTGCTTCCCCTTTCCACGTGTTTTGTAAATTTTACCTCTCTCCCACCCATTCCACCACCACCACCCCGCCCCACCCCCAGTCCCACACCTTCACCTGTCACATCTTACTCTGCGATTTCAGCTTCTCTGCCATTTGGCCATTCACACCCTTTATTCTCTCTATGGACTGCCAATAGTAGCTTTTTCCCCCGGTTTCTGTGGTTATGACTCATCTTTTATTCCGCTACCCTGCAGTATAAATATCTCCCACTTTCCATATCTTTAAGCTCTGACAGAGGGTCATCTGGACTTGAAACATCAGCTCTTTTCTCCTTACAGATGCTGTCTGAGCTGCTGAGATTTTCCAGGATTTTCTCTTTTGGTTGCATTGAACTTTTCTGGGATGCTAGAGCAGGCCAAGGTCCGATAGGTCAGGGTGGGAACAAGATGGAGAGTTAAAATGACAAGCGACTGGGAGTTTAGGATCACACTTGAAGCTGAATGAACCTGTCCCTCAGTCTGTGTTTGGTCTCCCCACTGTCGAGGGCCTCACATTCTGAGCAGTGAATACAACATACCAAGTTGAAAGAAGTTTCAGCAACTTGCTGTTTCACCTCGAAGGATTGTTTGGTGCCTTGGATGCTGAGAAGGGAGGAGGTAAACTGTTGTATCTCCTGAGCTTGCAATGACATGGGAAGGGGACATGGTGTTGGGGGTGAAGAATGGACCAGAGTATCACAGAGGGAATGCTGAAAGAGAATGGGATGGTGTATTCATCTTTCCTCAGCCCAAACCTTGTAGCATTTGGAGCAGATTGAAGAACATAATTCAGCAGGTATCATAAAATCCTGATCCCTTTCCAACTGATGTAATTGCTTGGCAATGATAATATCTGACTATGCATGGTTTGCAACAAATTCTTTGCATATATTGATAAATTAGAAAGATTTGGGTTAATGGGAGTCCATAATATCCTCTCTTTGTAACTTATATATTCTATTTGATACAAAGTACGCAGTGGAATTGCACATCAAGTCAAAAATTATTTCCTGGTTGGACAAGTGCCCTTAGCATTAAGGCTCTTCAGCGACCGGATGTCTGAGTTGAATTGGAACTAGAAAAGTCAGAAGGGTTTGGGTTGGGTCTGGGCATTTAAGGTCAACATTAGCGTGGAATGGTAATGCAATATTGGGCCTTCAAACACTCACTGAATGTTGCCAAGTAAACATGGTGGATTGTCAGCCAGTTAGTGAGCAAGCTGCTCAAGGACACTGCAGCTATGGTCACCTACGGAACAATGAAATTTGAAGTAAATAAACATTGATACTTCAATCAAAATTTTGTATTCACAGCACAATTAACCCCACAATATGTAACATGGCAAATTGCAAGTGATTGCTTCCATTTTCAGGACTGAGCCAGTTAACTCATGGTTTAACTTGGAGGAGTAATTGAATTAACACTGCTTCAATTTAAGTCCATGGTAATGTTGTGAAAGAATAAACAGTTTAGGAACTGTGTGAATCATTGTGGCCAGAGTAATGGACAGAAGGGAAAAGAAAACTTGGATCATCCTCCAGTAGAAAAACATAAAGCCAGTACATCTCATACTGATGTTCAATGTATTAGGAAACCAGATCAGAAACCCCAAGGTACATTATGAAGCCAGACAAGACTCCAACAATTTTTTACTTTGGCGTTAATGTAAGGATAGGCTGTTTCGCTCCAGGCACTATTCTGCTGACGAACTAGGGAGCTTCTATCAAAACAAACTTCATTTAACACCATAATTTAACTATAACAAATAGTCTGCACTGTAGGGGATTCTATGATTCTATGAATTAGCTTAGCCTTTAATAATTGAATAATACTTAAACATGACAAGAAACTTATCACTATCAGTTTTAATCAAGCAATACTTTTCTTATGAACTTAAAACACTAGTTAAATGCAGTTAATAAAATACAGGCATTCTTGCTTTAACTTGGATTAACAACCCTAGAACTTTCAGAAAACTTCTGGAGAGAGTGAGAACACCGTCCTTTAACAACTCCAGGCTGAAACGCCTCTTGATTTTTAAAATGAAAATGAAACTGTTTTTTTCCTAAGAGTCTAGCTCCTCACATTTCTAATATCAAATGTTTATTTCCCTGTCAATTAACCTAATCAAAAACTCATATCTTTAATGAAAAAGACACATTAAGCCTCCTGCTAAATAAACACTTACATGGCTAAAAAGAATAATCATCCTGCTTTATCAGCATCTGCTGAATTTCTAGCAGACAAAATGATTACTTGTAACAAAACACTGACTCTTAAAGCTGTCTACTGAAACTTAAAAAGTATATAGTAGTATATTATATATATAAAGTAAATATAAGTGTATATTTTATAAATGGTACTTGGCAAAGCCACATCCTGAGGTCTACAAGGCATAGTTTCAGTCTGAAACCTGAGACTCATTACTATTTCAATTTGTACACCATGCTGTTTGAAACTGACCTCAGTGAATACAATGAAAAAAACAACTCAACTCCAACTCTGACTCACCCATTTCCAGCTCTCCCCAAATCTCAATATCTCCAACTCTCCCCATCCCTCAAGGCCTTTGATACCCCCACAATCTGGGCAAAACTCCACTTCATCTAACTTCCTTTCCCGTCTCTAATATTAACTATTAATATGAAAGGTTTCCTACCCTCAGTCACTGTCACTCTGCCTTACAAAATCACTGTCATTACCCTTTCTCAAATAATCCTTCCTATTTGCATTAACTACCATTTCACCCCTAAACTTCTCTCCGGGTCAGCAGAAGGTCGAGCTAAGCTATGATGCATGCTGTTTCGCTGCCTCCTCTCCGTGTGGTCAAATAGCCTGTTGCAATGCACTATTAAAATTCAGATTTAAACATGTAGGCCTACAACCTGCAGTCACTGTTTTTTTGTAATTTTATTTCTGCTTCACTTTAGATTTTTAAGTGAACCTTAAGATGGCACAGTGGTTAGCACTGCTGCTTCACATCGCCCAGGACTCAGGTTCAATTCTGGCTTAAAGTGACTACCTGTGTGGAATTTGCACATTCTCTATGTCTACATGGGTTTTCTCTGGATGCTCTGGTTTCCTCCCACTGTCCAAAGATGTATAGATTAGGTTGATTGGCCATTTTCAATTGCTCTTCAGTGACAGAGAGATTAGCAGGTTAAGTATGTGAGATTAGGGGGATAGGCCCTGGGTGGGATTGTTGTCAGTGCAGACTCAATCAGCTGAATGGCCTCTTTCTGCACTGTGGGGATTCTATGATTTTACTGAACCTTTATAAACATTGATTTAAATCCAAATGTGTTTGTGCTTTGGTTAAGTGAAATAATTAATCAATAGTGACATTATTCATTGTTTCTCCAAGACCTTGGCTGAAAATCTCCTGTCCTGCCCGCCATGGTTCCCGTGGCAGGCAGGACAGAAAATTTGGCAACCAGGAATTTCCTGTCTTGGGGAGAATCCCACCCCTTGTTTTCCATACTGGCCATTCACAACAGCTATTTAGTCTACATCTTTGTTTTCCTTTTCCAATTTTGATGACCAATATAAAAGCTGGGTGGAATTTTGACCTTCTTTGACACATTCTCAGCTTGGGTGGAAAAAGCAGAAAGTAACTCATTGGCTGCATTCCTGCCTTATTTTTTGACATTTCATCAACGGTGCTGGGGCAGTGCCAGGGTAATGCCTGGTCATGACAGTCACCTTCTACCTGCCTGCCTTTCATAGGTTCTGTTTGCCAGGTGCATATCGTGATTCATATCAGCATGCCCTAACACCAATATTTATGGATAGTCTAATGTGGGGGCCAATCAGACCTAAACAACTGATACGCATTTTCAATTAGATGTAAATGGGGATACCAACTATGAAAGTCAGGATGTTGGTTACATTATTCATGGGGGACGGGCACAATCGAGCAGGGAAATCCTGCCAGCTTAAAAGCTAATTTGGGTCTCCCACTCAATTCTCCATCCTCGCTGCCAGTCCCACCTCCCAAAAACAGGGGTGAAAACTCCTCCCTGGTTGTCTTTTATTAATCAGACACCCTTTTCTTACTGCATTCAATGGTGCTTGAACTTCAAGCCAGGACAATGAATAGCCTTACACATGGGGTGGTTAACTATGGGGTGGAATCAGGAGATGGAGTTTGATTGATGGACACGCAACCCGATTGATTGCAGATCAGAGACATCACCAAAAGACGCTTAAATGATTTGCAACGTCTGCAAAGCCTTGCCTTGTCTGTGAGAAGAATTTGCTAAGGCCTCATGTTTACCAGGCTCTTGTTTTTTTTTTGCTGCTTTCTTTCTATATTATCAAATATAATTGTTGTATCACTAATATTATTATCATTCAATATTAAGTAAAATTGGAGAAAGCGCTGGAAAAAATAATTACAGTACATCAGGTTTATTCCAAAGTTTAAAAATAAATATCCTTTCTGTCTGATATTCCTCAATTGCTTTTTTCATCCATAGTAACTTCGTTTTAAATCTCCAATACTGGCAGGGATTTATACTCTCTGACCGAAAGCATTGCAAAGGAAGTGGTCTTCTTGACCAGAGGTTTGTGTAAGAGATCAGTACAGACCAGGTGGTCATGTTGACGCTGTGATGACAAAAGGGGTCACATGTCAAGAGCACTGGCGTTCTCCCCTGGGTGCAGGCAGACACACAGTATCTAAGAGTGCTCAGTATTATCAATAAACATTCATTGTTGCTAGTCCCTGGTCACCAGTTGTTGCAATCCATTACTTCTACAATCGGATTGTTTCTCATGACCAATCTCATTAACATTTTGTCAATCAGTTACTCACTCAAAATGAGCATAAAATAGCAGATGGTTAACTGCTGCCTGCCAGAACACAGGTAAGTCACAGCGTCTGTTGTAGGTAAAATGTTAGAATCCGTCATCAAGGAGGAAATAGCGAGGCATCTTGAGGGGAATTGCTTGATAGAGCAGACGCAGCACGGTTTCGTTAAGGGGAAGTCGTGTCTGACAAATTTACTGGAGTTCTATGAGGATGTGTCTAGGGCGGTGGATAGAGGAGAGCCGGTGGATGTGGTCTTTCTTGATTTTCAGAAGGCGTTTGACAAGGTACCTCACAAGAGGTTATTGCAGAAGATAAGGGGGCATGGAGTTGGGGGTAGGGTGTTAGCGTGGATAGAGGATTGGTTGTCAAATAGGAGGCAGAGAGTGGGGGTTAATGGGTGCTATTCGGATTGGCGGTTGGTGACTAGTGGAGTGCCCCAGGGGTCGGTGCTGGGGCCTCAGCTATTTACCATTTATATAGATGATCTGGAGGAGGGAACCGAGTGTAGGGTGTCGAAATTTGCTGATGACACCAAGATTGGTGGAACGGCAAATTGCGCGGAGGGTGTGGAGAGTCTGCAGAAGGATCTAGATAGGCTGGGCAAATGGGCCAGGAAATGGCAAATGGAATTTAATGTTGGCAAGTGCGAGGTGGTCCGCTTTGGTAGGAATAATGGTAGGAAGGACTATTACTTACGGGGCGAAAAACTGCAGCAGACGACGGTGCAGAGGGACCTCGGGGTCCTTGTGCATGAGTCACAAAAACCCAGCCTGCAGGTGCAGCAGGTGGTCAGGAAGGCTAATGGGATGCTGGCCTTCATAGCGAGGGGGATTGAATATAAAAGTAGGGAGGTCTCGCTGCGGCTGTATAGGGCATTGGTGAGGCCGCAGCTGGAGTACTGTGTGCAGTTTTGGTCGCTGTACTTACGCAAGGATATTTTGGCCTTGGAGGGAGTGCAGAGGAGGTTTACTAGGCTGATACCGGAGTTGAGGGGGTTGAGCTATGAGGAGAGGCTGAATAAACTAGGCTTGTACTCGTTAAGAGTTTAGAAGAATGAGGGGAGATCTCATTGAGACGTATAAAATGATGAAGGGGATGGATAGGATAGAGGTGGAGAGGCTCTTTCCGCTCAGAAAGGACAGTAGGATTAGGGGGCACAGCCTCAAGATGAAGGGGGGGGCGGTTTAGAACGGAGTTGAGGAGGAACTTCTTCACTCAAAGGGTGGTGAATCTCTGGAATTCTCTGCCCGTTGAGGTGGTGGAGGCTGCCTCGCTAAATATTTTTAAGGCGCGGGTTGATGGGTTTTTGATAAGCGAGGGGATTAAGGGTTATGGGGAATGTGGAACTGAGACACGACAGATCAGCCATGATCTTATTGAATGGTGGGGCAGGCTCGAAGGGCTGGATGGCCTACTCCTGCTCCTATTTCTTATGTTCTTATGAAATCCAGCAGAGTTTTGTATGTGGGGACAGGAATGGAGGAACAGAAGCCAAATTTTCCCTGTTGGCTTCAAAGAAGCACTTCTGAGCCTTCAAGTCCCACAAAGAAGAATTTTGAAGTTACTTTTTGGGTTTGATTTATTTCTGGCAAAGGCTGGCATTTATTACCAATTTCTTATTCCCCATGAGGAAGTGGTGCTGACCAATCTTCTTAAGTACAATTGAATGGCTTCCTTGGTAATTTCAGAGAACAGTTAAGAGTCAATCGCACTGATGTACCTGGAATCATGTATAAGCCAGTCAAGGTAAGGATGCCACTTCAGGAGAAGGGGTGGGGTGAACTGCCTCCATCTGAAGCCCGTTTCTGACTATGGCCCACTATCTTCAAGGACTGGACACCTCAAGGTGTCCTTCCATCTCCGCTCTATTCCCTGATAACCCAATTGCCCCCCCTCACGTCCAACCCCCATTCTCCTCCCCCGGTACTCCTCAATGTCTTTACACTTCAGGTGCAATTCTTCTATATCAAAGCCAGTAGGTTTAATGGTGATGAGGGACCCAGGAGAAGAGAATTTGATTGGAAGCCCAAAAATCGGTTTCATGTTGGCATGAATTTGTTGTGGGATCTTCCGCTGATGCCTATCATGGAAGATCAGGAAACTCACTAGAGACCAGTGTGAATTATTCTGCATCACAGTCATGGGATACAGTTGAAGGCCTGACCACTCATGCCCTCCCTCCATGGTGCCAGTGGGAAAGCACTGGTGCAGAACACATCTGAAACAATGTGGCTTGTAGTTGTTAGGCCTCACCTGGACAATGCCTGGGACTGCTTCCAGAGTTCAGGATGGAAGCTGTTGGCAACCCTGGACTCCAGAACACCATAGCAGTGGGTGGAGGGAGCACCTGCAGGTGGATCTTCCAGATTCAGTGTTCTGGAAAAGGCCCACCTTCTAGCCTCAGAATACTTATGGGGGTCCGCCTTCATGTTGAAGAGATTAATCTTCTTTCTTCAATAGTGGCTCAATGATTTTGGCCTTTTCAATATGGCATCCAAATACGACAGTGGGGTGCACGTCATCAGGCCTGCACTGCCATGCAATTTGCTGTAAAACATTGGGCTGCATAATTAATCAGACTGGGGCAGGAGGTCTCTGTAGCTAGAAAACTATATGTTCCCATGCCCACCAAAGGATCCAGTCCTCAGATGGGAGAATTCTACTCTTCGACCCAGGCACAGTGCTGTAATACCTGTGCCAGCCACTGAAACACTGTGTCTGGATGCACTAGAGAGCTGTTGGCCAATATTATCGATTGGCAAGTCTCAAAGGTAGGACTTCTTCCAAGTGAGGATGGAGGTCCTGCCTGCTGTCAATCAATTAAAGCATAAAATAGCCACAGGTCTGTCAGAACCGGTGGGGATGTGTGTCCCAGTAGCTCTCTGGATGGTGGGGGTCGAGCCTTGCTTTTTCAGTCGTTATTATTCCTACAGGCTGGGCAATTGTTCAGAGGTCCTAGCTGAATAATCAGACCCTGATTTACACAAATTTATGAAGCATGTGCCTGACTCAAATGAATGACTCAACCCTCTGGTGTTAAGAGAGCCACAAGGCAGAATATCTAAACGGCAAAAATACAGCATTATATTTCCACCTTCTCTGTCACTAATATCCTTTTGGGAAGCCTGTTTCATGCCAGATTGTCAACTACAAATTGTTGTTGGAAGAATTAAGTGAAACATATTAAAAATCAAATGGCTCGAGGAGGTACAAACATTTTGAAAGCAATGTTTGACTGTCAAAAACTGTCATATTGGCCAAAAGAAATCAATGATTTCTTAGCTACAAGAAGAGATTGGGTAAACTGGGGTTGTTTTCCCTGGAAAGACAGAGAATGAGGGGAGACCTAATAGAGGTGTACAAAATTATGAAGGGTATAGATAGGGTGAGCAGTGGGAAGCTTTTTCCCAGGTCGGAGGTGACAATCACGAGGGCTCACAGGCTCAAGGTGAGAGGGGCGAGGTATAGCTCAGATATCAGAGGGACGTTTTTTACACAGAGGGTGGTGGGGACCTGGAATGCACTGCCAAGTAGAGTGGTGGAGACGGACACGCTGGGATCGTTTAAGACTTACCTGAATAGCCACATGAGCAGACTGAAAATGGAGGGATACAAATGAATGGTCTAGTTGGACCAATGAGTGGCACAGGCTTGGAGGGCTGAAGGGCCTGTTTCCTGTGCTGTACTGTTCTTTGTTCTTTGTTGTTCTTTGATTTTAATGGCAAAACAGGTTGGGTCGAATTTCCAATATTCCAACACAATGTCAGAAAAATGGTGAGGCCTGTTGTACATTTTCCTCTGCGTGCCACAATTTGCTGTGATAGTTACCTGCAACCAAAGTGCACATTCTAATTGAAAAGGTACAGGCTGCCTCAAATTGGCATCAACACAATGCACAATATTGATGTCCCCTACTCGCCTCAACAGCATCGTACCCCACTTTCCCACCTTCTTATCCCCAACCCCAGCAACACCACCATTCACCCCCCTTCCCACACCCTCAACAACTACCCCCCCCAACCCACACCTCCCCCCACCACTATCTGAAAACAGGTGAACCAATAAGTGGCATTTATTTCAGGTCGATCAATATTTTATTGCTTATAATTAATATATTCTTGATTGCCCTTCCTGCAAGGCAGCTAATCAGAACAACTTCAGCCATGGGAAAGCAGTACCTGGCTTGGTAAAGGTGGTCTCATATCTAGGTTTGAAGATTTGAAGGAAGCATTCTTTCTGGTATCTGTTCTTGATTTTGTTGTGGATTCCAAGTATCACTGAGCCTTTTTGAACATGATTTTTGAGTTCACACCAATCTCCAGCAAACAAAGTGCCCAGTAATTCGTTCATTCTCCTTCTATCTTCCTCAAAAGGAGTGGACCCTGGTGTTGACAAAGTGACACAATATTCCTAATTCTTTCAGGTATCAGCATTTTGATTCCGAATGACATGAACAATCTCATTTTCATTTTCATTGCTTTCTCCCTGGATAAATGTTTCTTCATATGTAAACTTGGATTACCAGTGGTAATCCAATCAAATGGTTCAGATGATATTAAAAATCAAGAGCAGAAAGGACAAAGTTTGTTAATCACCTGAATCCCAAGACTGGATTTCTACCATTAATCTCCTGCAACAAGTCTAGTATTTACAACCACACCTTTTTTAGACACTGTTATTACTGCGATTTTCCTGTCTCTTTGCAATGATGATACTGACCCAAAATGATGAGGAATCTCATATCATTACAAACCAGAGACTCATTCTGTTGAATTTTCCTGGCCTTGTGAAGATGGGACTGGAGGTGGTGGGTGGGAGTGAAGGGAGGGGGTGTGGGGGGTGGTGGTGGGAGGGATGGGAGGCCTGAAAATGGGGTGAGGCGCCACTTAGGTGTGGTTCCCTCAAATATTCTCACCATTCTGGAGACAACAGCCAATGACACCCCACTTAGGGGTGATTTTACAGCCTTGATGGAGGCAACGGCCCAATGGCAGGCTGGAAGGGGATTTGGGAAGGGTGGGATGGTTTCCAAGCTGGAGTCTTCATGCCCTAGCAATGGGTCATCACAGAATTTCTACAGAACAGAAGGAGGCCATTTGGCCCATTGAATTTGGACCAACCACAATCCCATCCAGATCCTATTCCCTCAACTTCACGCATTTACCCACCTAATCCCCCTGAAACTAGAATCAATTTGGCATGAGCGATCAATCTAATTCACATATGTTTTGGACTGCGGAAGGAAACCCACACAGACACAGAGAGAATGTGCAAACTCCACACAGTCACCTGAGGTCAGAATTGAACCTAGGACCCTGGCGCTGTGAGGCAGGTCAAGAAGCATAGAAGGCTGCACCAAAAGTGCAAACTAAGAGGAATTTCCCCTCCACTCTGAAACTCTTTACTGCCATTGACCTCCCTCAGTTTTTAATTTCATGTTGAGGTGCCCTCTCACTCCCTGACCTGCCTCAATCGCATCCATCTCTCCCAATGGACTGGCTGAGATTCCAGGGCTGATTGGACCAGCAGCATTCAAAGCCTAACACAGCAAATGCAAAGGTGACTAATTAGGATGCCACCATCAGGGAGATTGCACTGGCAGACGAGCTTCAAGTAACTACTGCTCAGGAGTCCCATTTAATCCCAATGTCTGGGTTTAGAAGCCAATAAAAGAACATAGATTATCAAATTCTTTTAGAGATTATTTCATATAATAATTCACCATAATTTATGAAATATGCACTGATGACATGTCATCGCCAGTCCTGCCCTCAGATAAATGTTCCACATTATCTTTGGCTCATAACTGGAGATAATTATTATATGTCATGACCAGATATAATAAACTTAATGCAAATGTTAGAACAAATTATGATCATGAAATTAAGCTCCATTGCACTATGGAAATCCTAGTGAAAGGAAATGGCACCAAATGCTGCCAGTCATTTATGATGTGACCACCTATGGTGCCCAATGCTGGAAAAAGGGACAGTACAGGAATGCCATGCTTGTGAAAGAAGAGTCAGAAGAGGTCTAATGGTGACATCTGACGGTGACAGTTGAATTAATGCAAATTTTTCATAACTTTGTCCGTGCAGGTCCAGTGTAAGCATGTACGAATCATATTAAACCGATTTGACTTGATTTAATATTGTCACATACATTAGTATGCAATAAAAAGTATTGTTTCTTGTGCACACTGCAGACAAGATGTGGAGATGCCGGTGTTAGACCTAATGAAGGAGCAGCGCTCCAAAATCTCATGATTCCAAATAAACCTGTTGGACTTTAACCTGGTGTTGTAAGATTTCTTGCTACACAAACAAAGCATACTATACATAGAGAAGGAAAGGAGAGAGTACAGAATTAAATGGTACAGTCATACCTAGGGTGTAGAGAAAAATCAACTTAATGTGAAGTCAGCACATTCAAAAGTCTGATGACAGCAGGGAAGAAACTGTTAGTACGTATCCTCAGACTTTTGTATCTTTGTCCCGATGGACGAAGGTGGAAGAGAGTATGTCTGGGGTGCATGGTGTCTTTGATTGTGCTGGCTGCTTTTCCAAGGTAGCAGGAAGTGTTGACAGTGTCAATGGATGTAAGGCTGATTTGCATGATGGACTGGGCTTCTTTCACCACCCTGTGTAGTTTCTTGCGATTTTGGACAGAGCAGGAACCATACCAAGCTGTAATAAAACCAGAAAGGATGCTTTTTATGGTGCATTTGTAGAAGTTGGTGAGAGTTGTAGTGGACATGCCAAATTTCCTTCATCTCCTAAGAAAGGAGAGGAATTGGTGAGCTTTCTTGACTGTGGCATCCGCAAGAAGGGACCAGGACAGGTTGTTGGTGACCTGGATACCTAAAAATTTGAAACTCTCGACCATTTCTGATTCATCCCTGTTGATGTAGACAGGGACATGTCTGCCACTATGCTTCCCAGAGTCGATAACTATCTCCTTTGTATTGTTGACATTGAGGGAGAGATAATTGTCATCACACCAGTTCACCAGATTTTTTATCTCATTTCTGCACTGTGTCTCGTCGTTGTTTGAGAACTGACCCATAACAATGGTGTCATCAACAAACTTGAAAATTGAGTTGGAGGGGAATTTAACCACACAGTCAAAGATATATAAGGACTATAGTAGGGGGCTGAGAACACAGCCTTACAGGCAATGGCGTTGAGGATAATCGTGGAGGAGGTGTTGTTGCCTATCCTTACTGATTGTGGTCTGCGAGTGAGGAAGTCTAAGATCCAGTTGCAGCGGGAGGAGCCGAGGCCCAGGCCACGGAGTTTGGAGGTGAGTCTCATAGGAATAATGATGTTAAAGCCTGAACTGTAGTCTGTGGATAAGAGTCTGACATTGGTGCCAGGATTGAGTGCAGGACCAGGGAGATGGCATCTGCTGTGGACTTGTTGCAGCTGTAGGCCAACTACTCAATGAACCCCAACCCATCCTTAACACTAACACTATTAAAACCCATATAACGTGCAGGTGACATACTTCTGTTGAAGCAAAGTTTATTAAAGTGTTGAGATTGCTTTAGAAGGAGTTGGGAGAATAGTTGTTGTATCTAATCAGGGCAGATAGAGGATTTGGGCACCTGTCAATGCCATGTTGCCCAGAAGTATGGGGGATGGCATTTCTGTGTCTCTGTGCGCGCAACATAACAGAGGAATAGAGCAGACGCTGCAGAGAAGGGAAGTTCTGTGCAGAGGGAGAAGAAGCACAGGTTCTACCCTGCACATGTTTCTAGAAAGCACTTCTCATATTTCTATGTCATGTCAACAGGGAGGTGCATAGAAACCTCAAGGGCTAACATTTGATGTTTAGTCAGTGCATATAGAATGGTATATCATTCTGGTGCAAAAAGAGAAAATACTGGAAATCTCAGCAGGTCTGGCAGCATCTGTGAAGAGAAAATAGAGCCAATGTTTCAAGTCTAGATGACCAAAACATTGGTTCTATTCTCTCTCCACAGATGCCGCTAGTCCTTCTGAGATTTTCCAGCATTTTCTGATTTTGTTTCAGATTGCAATATCTGCAGTATTTTACTTTTAACATCATACTGGTGAATGCTTGTCATCCTGGCAGCAATCAAGATGTCTTCATCTGGAGGTAATCCTCCATTCCTGCCATCTTTGGGCCTCCAAGAAGAATCAGATGTGAAGGCTCAGAGGCAAGGTATAAATGTGGCAGATTACCCCCACCACCTGACCACTTGAGGACAAGGGATGTAATATGAAAGACATGCAGCCATTAAAAACCTTTTTGAAACAGACCATTGACATGCTAAAGCAACACTTGTGCTCTCTGGGCCACATGTGGGAGCCCTTCAGTACACAGTGGAGCATATCTCTAAATCTTCACATGATGTTATTTAGTGAAAGGGAACCCAAGAGGGATAGTGCCATGGTAAATGCAGAATAACTATTCCTTATTTAGACAAAAAAGGCAAGATGTAGCTGATTTGATAGCACATTCAAAGTAAGCAGATAAGAAGATCAATCATATTAGACCAATTGCAATAGTTTGCAAACTTCTTTTTGGAACACAGTAGGACGCATAAACTTTCCACATTCATATAAATAATCATCAACTAGATTCATAGTTTCCTTTAATCCTTTTACTTGCAGTTATGCAACTACAGAATTGCATATGAATAAAGCCAAAACGTGAAAATGGATTTGGTAAATGTTAGAAAAATAAATTTGTTTTCAAGATTCATTCAGAAAAAAAATTAAAGGATTTAAATGGGTGTGGGGAACAGCTGAAATAGTCAGTGGCTGTATTCGTGCAAATAAGCCCTGCTTGAGAGTATGATACCATCAATAATTTGCCATCAGTTTATCCTCATGCATCGCCCCAGCAAAAAGAAATAAAGGTTTGATTTTAACTTATTGCTCTTATCTTTATTATTTTTATCTAGTCTATTGCAGAGTCAAATATTTAGTTTTGGCAGAAAGGTTTTCTTCTGTCCTGCAGAAGAATTAGGTCATCTTAAAAATTTCACAGGTTGTTTTTCAAAATAGCAGATAAATGTAAAGGTAATTGAATACATTAATAACTGGATCCAGTTCGAATTTTAATTTTCTTAATTCTTCTTCTTGCTCTAAATGTGAACAAGACTATAAATAAAGCCGTATTAATGTCGTCATACAGCCCTTTTCACTAACCGCAGGCAACAGAGACACACTTCCTGCTTCAATTCCTTCTCAATCTGCCAATTTTGAAATATGTTTACATTTTCAGTGCCAGTGAGTCATGCAGCCAGAAATTTAGACTAGCACTTTGACAGATTAAAATATACTATTTTGAGATTATTAACTGCAGCAATTCGAGTGGTTTGATGTAAAAGGGAATTGGTCCCTGCCTTTTTTTGTGAAGAAATGTATGCAAATTAAAGACTATTGAATAACAAAAAGACAGCCTTTGGCAGATACATGTGGGATTCCAGAACAGTCGACGTCCATCTCGGCAATAAACTTTGCATTTTCTACAAAACTTGCATATGTTTGCTTTCATCCCACAAAACAGAATGTAGTTTTGAATCTCCTGCGAAAGTCACATTTTCCTCTTTTTAAGAACTCAGAAAAATTGAACATCGGAGAGTTAGCAACAGAACTGTAATTCTTTATTCATGGCTTCACAGCATTTAACTGCCAGAAACCCTTTGAGAATATGGCTATTTTTAAATTTGTCAAGAACAAGTGACTTAGATGATGGCACAGTGGTTAGCACTGCTGCCTCACAGCGCCAGGAATCCGAGTTCGACTCCTGACTTGCATCACTGTCTGTGCAGAGCTTGCACGTTCTCCCCATGTCTGCGTGGGTTTCCTCTGAATACTCCAGTTTCCTCCCATAGTCTGAAAGACCTGCTGGTTAGGTGCATTGGTCATGCTAAACTCTCCCTCAATGTACCTGAACAAGTGCTAGAGGATGTTGACCAGGGGATTTTCACAGTAACTTCATTGCAATGTTAATGTAAGCCTACCTGTGACTAATAAACAAACTTAATTTAAAAATCACATTGTTTATAAAAAAGCAATTCTGCCTAATCCTAGTGATAAAATATTACAAACTTTAGAAATAGCATATCAAGGATTTAACCATGGATAGGATTTTCCTTATGGGGATAGAATTCTCCCCCTGTGGACAGGAAACAGATGTCGGGATTATTTTCATGTGCCAAGCCCATCCCAGGGGAAACACCCACTCGTTGTGATTTTCACAGGGGGTATCTCCTAAATTGGCCTCGAGACATGTTCACCATGCACCATCAGCCTTTCACCATTTAATTTCTCCTGCCTTCCATCCTGCTCAACATTTTCCATAAAATAAACCACTCATCCTAGGAATCATCCGAGTAAACTTTCTCTTCTAATGCAAGTATGTACCTCCTTAAGTAATGTGACCAAAATTGTACACAGAATGCCAATTGCAATTTCACCAATGCCTTGTACAGTTGTAGCAAGACTTCCTTACTTTCATACTATGCCCCCTTTGCAAGAGAGGCATACATTACATTTGCCTTCCAAATTACTTGCTGTATCTGAGCTGCTGACTTTTTGAGATTTGTGTACAAAGAAACCAAGTTTCTCTGTACAGCAATGTTCTGAAGTCTCTTTTTAAATAATATTCAGCTTGCCTATTCTTCTATCAAACTGGACAACTTCACAATCTCCCACATTTTACTCATGCACCTCCTTTCTGTTTCAGTTACTTAATTGCACACATGCTACGGTCTCACTGTTCTACTGCCTGCTCTTTCCTACTCCTCCTAAGCTTCTCATGTGCAAGTACAAATTGGAAAGGGAATGCAAGAGGGATAAATCAGTAGAATGACAGACAAAAAAGGAGAGAGAAAACAAGAAAGGAACAGCAAAGAAAGTAACAAATCGAAGTGAGAGAAAGAACAGAATCTCACATCTACATTGCATGGGTTTCCTCTGGGTGTACTGGTTTTCTCCCACAGTCCAAAGATGTAAAGGTTAGGTGGATTAGCCGTGCCACGTTGCCCCTTACTGTCCAAAGATGTGTTGGTTAGGTGGATTAACCATGATAAATATAAGGGAATACAGAGAAATGATGTGGGAGAGGGCCTGGTAAGATGTTAAAAAAAATTGGGCTGCATGTTGGCACAGTGGTCAGCACTGCTGCCTCATAGCGCCAGGGACCTGAATTCAATTCCGGCCTCAGGTTACTGTATGGATTTGCTCGCTCTCCCCATGTCTGCATGTGTTTCCTTCGGGTGCTCCGGTTTCCTCCCACACTGCAAAGATTTTAAGTTAATTGGCCATGGTAAATTGGCCCTTACTGTCAGGGAGATGATGTTGGGTTATGGGGATAGGGTCTGGATGGGACTGTTGGCAGGCTCGATAAGCTGAATGACCTCTTTCTGCGCTTAAGGGACTCAATGATTCTATGACTGCACTTCTCATGTCCTCAGAACATCCCAAAACATTTTAATGAATGCAACTTCTTTTTCAAAGCTAAGGATTTCCAGAAGCTTTGGCTTTGGCTGATGAAATATTGATAAATGTGATGTTTGTACTTTAGATTAAACAAACTGTGATGTCAGAATAAAGCGATGGAACACAATCAACACAAGGTGACTCAGGAAAAGACCAGTTGCTATTAATATTTAAACAGTGTAGTCCGGTAATTTTAAAAAATGTGGTGGAGATTTGAAATGTAAGCCTTGAGCAGCATTGCACACTGATAAAAGGAAATGAATAAAAATAGAAGCGCACAGATAAACTACAGAATCTAAACAATCAAATCACACTATCTTTTCAAAATTACCACTGATGAATTAGTTTGGTTGACTTTAATTTGAGACAATTAAGATGAAAGCTGGCAATGAACTAAATTGCCATAACTGATACAAGATTCAGGTTATTCTAATTGTTTGAATGGCAGGTGACAGAAGGTAGGAATAATGGGTAGGGATTCAAATTGGCTGGATGTGACTAGTGATGACCCACAAGCATCTGTGCTGAGGTCTCAATTGTTCACATGACTTATTAACAACTTCAATCATGGCACAGAAAGTCATATATCTAAATTTGCTGATGACACAAAATTAGGCAACATTGTGAACAGTGTAGATGGTAGCATAAAATTACAAAGGGATATTGATAGACCAGGTGAATGTGCAAAACTGTGGTAGATAGACTTCAATCTGAGACAGTGGAAAAGGATAGATCAGGGTACTTTCTCGAAGGTATGAAGTTAAATACAGTAGATTTCCAAAGAAACTTGGGGGTTTAGGTGCATAGATCATTAAAATTCCACAAATAGGTGCAGCTAATTATCAAGAAGGTTAATGGAATTAACAGTGGGGTCCCGCTGGCACTCTGCATTCGGGATTAGTGGGGGAGGGAGGCCAGTGATTGGGGCTGCAGTGGAGCACGGGGGGAAGGTTAATGGAATTATATCTAGCGGACTGAAGTATAAGGACACAGAGGTTATGCTGCAGCTATACAAAACCCTGGTTGGATGCCACTTGGAGTATTGTCAGCAGATCTGGGCTGACTTAGGAAGGATAATTGGCTTTGAAGGGGGTGTAATGTGGGTTTACAAGAATGATGGGATGATTCTCCCATCCCACTGTGCTAAATAATTTGCAGCAGACCCAGATATTCAAGCGGCACCCAATGCATGGGATCCACACTGGGCATCGCGCCCCGATAGCATCTTCCACAGCTGGATTTTTGGTGGCATCAGCTCCGCGCCGGAAGTAGGTACGAAGCTTCATTAACTATGCAGGTCATCATTTCCCAACAGTTTAAATGTCATTAGCGGGACCAGGTCTGATATCCCCAGACCCACTAGACTTTCTTTCCTCACCCTCCAACCAGGAGCATTTCACTCCAGCAGGGTTTACAAAAACTTCCCACTTTCGGGGAGCTGGTAGCCTAACCCCACTGGAATGACAGGGGTCAATTGGGCCCCCCAGAGAGTCTGATGGCCCCATCCACTGATTTTCAGTGTGATTCACATGGAGGAATTCTGCAGTGCACAGAGTGTGGGAGATTCTTTTTGAAACGTCCGCTGAAGAAAACAGTGTGACTTACTCCAGTTTTCACACAAATTCAACACTTGAGCTTTTTTTGGAGAATCCCGGCCAGTACCTGGACTTCAGGGGTTTAATTATGAGGAGAAATTGTACAAATTAGATCAATTTCCTCTAGACTTTAGAAGGTTAAGGGGTGATCTGATTGACGTTTTCAAGATATCAACAGGTAATGACAGGTTAGATAAAGATAAACTATTTCCACTGATTGGAGATTCTAGAACTAGGAAGCATTGTCTAAAAATTAGGGACAAACCATTCAGGATAGATGTTAGGAAGTATTTCTCCACATAAGGAAGGGTAGGCATTTTGAACTCTCTCTCACAAATGGCAGTTGATGCAAAATCAATTGCTATCTTTAAATCTGAGATAAACCTTTGTTGAGCAAAGGTATTGAGGGATATGGGCCAAAGACAGTTATATGGAGTTAGGCCACAGGTCCGCCATGATCTCATTGAATGACAGAACAGGCTCATTAAGCTGAATGGCCTATGCTTGTTCCTATGTTCCTATGAGAGGAATGGGACTCATGGCCTCCCCTGTAATTATGTGGGCCAGCCACTCCAGTTAGCTACATTAAATCCAGCACAACATCTCTCTGCTCTGATACATTTTATCTATATTTGAGAACTTGACATTACTCAGATCCAGCAAGGAGGAAAATCTCTCATATGGTTTTGTCAGCAGTTTATACAATTTACACCTTGGAAGAGAAGTTCTGAAGTGAAGGCATTCTTTCTCGGCATCTTTAAGGAGCACTAATGTTTCACACTGATGCAAGAGATGGATTATATGAGATGATTGGATGCTATCCTCAGACATTGCTGCCAGAGCCTTGATTATAGGGAATGACTACCTGAAAGATTACTGGTCATCTGAGACTCAGCTAGGAGCAAAGAAAATACACTGGGCACTGAATCAATAGGAACAACTGCAGCATATATATAGTTCCATTTTAGGCACTCAGTTGTTTAAAAAATAACCTTTCAAAATATACCTCTCCCACTTCAGTGCCTGCTTCCTAGATTCAGGACAGCTGGAACATGAAAATTGTCGCTTGTGGCACCCACCAGGATTGTTGAAGGAACTTCTCCTGAAAACACTTGTGTTAAGATCGAAGGAAGACTGAACTCTGGATTTAAATCACTGTTCAAGTAAAGAGTAGTAGTGGTCATGGACCAAATAGTCCCTGAGGTCAGCTAGCATCCTAGCAACAGGTAGCTTCTCTGCAAGCTACTTGACCTCTTTTTAACCTCAGCAATCTCTGCATGTTTAAGACTGAGAATCAGGAAAAGACTTTTGCTGAAAGCTTGGAATGATTGTTTAGTTGAGATTGTTGGTATCTAATATAAAAATGTTAGAACTCCCCTGTGCTGGATGAGCTGAAGGCTAACTTGCCTTTGTAGCTTTGCTGTAACATGGCGAATAATACATAGAATCAGGGAAGAGTATAGCAACAAATGAGGCCACTCAGGTCATCTGGTTTCATCAGCTCTTTCGAAGCACAATTCAGTTAGTCCCACTTCTGTGCTCTTTGCCCAATCCTTGCAATTTTCTCTCCTCCCAGGTTTTGTCTGATTTCCTTTGAATGCTACTGTTGAAACTGTATTCAGTAGCCTAACAGGAGACAGCAGCAAGGAACCAGTGGTGGGTGATGGGGAATGATAGTGGGGCAAGCACACCTCCATTCAATGAGTCTGGTGGAGGATATGAGATGCATCAACAACATGGGGGAGGCTGTGATGGAGCCCTTTACATCCAGCATTACTGAGAATATTTGTCATTCCTTATGCTCCTTCTGAACTGCTTCCTCACCTTTGCCCTGTTAACCGGCATGAGGTGAAGGCTACAGAGTTTGACCTTGGATCTTCTGCTTTATACCCCCAACCCTCTTCTGCACCACATCCTTTCACCAATCCCTTCACCTCAAGCTTCCACTTCACCTTTTATGCTTTCAGATCTTCAAGAAGTGCTGCCTAGCCAGCCATAACACACCCAGGAGGAAGTGAGAGAGTAACTCCACACCAGTGACATTGCTTGATCTGACACTTGCTGCCAGTTCAGACACTAGCACTGCATGTGCATTGGAGTGGATACCTGCAGATGGTGATTCGCCAGGTACAAGTTTGTTGTAGGTAGAGTAAGGGCAGGAATAGTTTCTGAGATAGCTTCCTAAAAGAAGTATCCACAGTTGAGTTCTGCTACAGAAGATTTGATGTGAACTTTGGTGGGGCAGTGCACAGGAGAACCCTAATGAACATGCAAAACGTAATGCTTGGTTCTTTGCCATCGTCAAGCCTTGTTACTGTCAAGAATATTGGAGGAGTCTGGCTCCAGCAAAGCAGAAGACACTGTGCAGAGTCAGAGCCCATCCTTTCCACAGTGGGAGGATAGCAACCTGCAGACACAACACAACCATGATGCAGCATCTGATGGCCACTGTCTCAGCTTTCATTACATCACAGGCATAAACCACCTAGCATCTCACTATTGCAGTGGAAGCTCAAATAGGTACCATGAAACCATGTTTGTTGCCATATAGGATCAGACTGCTGCCATCATGAACGTGAAATGCAGTGCTCAAAGCGGCTTGCAGTCTTTCACAGCAGTTCAGAAATCTGTCCTCCAACAGATTATTGGGATTGCAGAGTTTTTGCCCCATGGGAGTGACAGTGGCACCTTGGAACATAAACCTGCTGTCCTCGCTCTCAGTGACTGCACACTGTCTCCCATCACTGCCATTCTGCCAGTGCCCTTGTTGTTGCCTCTCATCCAGTTAAATACTGATGTTTACAGCCTGAAGCAGGGTGTTCAAGGCCCAGAACTGACCAACAGAGTCCCACAAGGCCACTTGCTATCTGCTCCAGTGAAAACCAGCAGCTGTCCCCCACCATGTTGCATCAACTGGGTAGCATTGTGTAGGAGCACTATGACAGGCAAAAGTACCTCCGAGACAGACACTAAAGGTTGTATAAGGGTGAGAAGTTCATTTCTCTCTGTTTTATTGAATATGTTGTTAGATAAAGATATTAATGAAAAGGTTTCTGTGGATGGCTTACATTTTTAGATGGTGGCTAACAAATCACTGTGATGGGGAACCTGAGATGGAGGTGGTAGTGAGGAATGATGGCTCCATATAGCTCATATAGTATATAGTAGAAGTTCCATTGAGAGCAGAGTTCCAAAGTGCTGTCGACAACCCAGCTGGAGCTTACAGATTCAGGATATGTCCTCCCTACATCCCCCTGTCCCCCCTCCCAAAGCAACCTGCAGACTCTGGAGGCTATAACTACGCCCTCAATGTTATGGAGAATACAGCAGACCACCATGAACTTGGAAATTCATTGCTGTGTGTAAAGGAGGGCACCCACTGAGTGGTTAGGAGAGTGGACAG
The DNA here is from genome assembly GCF_965287045.1 of Carcharhinus amblyrhynchos. NCBI lineage: Eukaryota > Metazoa > Chordata > Chondrichthyes > Carcharhiniformes > Carcharhinidae > Carcharhinus > Carcharhinus amblyrhynchos. The sequence goes on along the minus strand of NC_137331.1, from coordinate 77,627,007 downwards.
TGGAGAGTGCCTGAGGAGGTCAATTGTCTGCTCCATCATGTTTGTGTGGCCATCATTATAGACATGCTATCCTCACTTGCATTAAAGTCAAAAGTGGACAGTTCTGAGTTGGATTAGTGTTCAGATTTTCTGTATCTTGCCGAACTAAAATCTCTCCCCCACTACCCTGGCTTATTGAGTGTTAAGATTCAGATGTAGGTTTGCTGTGTGATTTTAATTTTTAATCCATCAACAATAAGTCAATTTTGCACATTGTCTTAGGTTTTTGAATACATAGCCTCAATTCTAAATTTGTTTTAGAAAGTGGAGAAGAGGCTCCTTGTTGTCAAGGTGAATTTGAAAAGAATGAAAATATCTCTGACAATACATTGCATGATTTCAATCTTTAACAATGATTGCTTGCCCTTGTTCTCACCCTCTCATCATTGCTGCAGTGTCAGCCTTTGTATAGATCTCTTTTATGAACACACGCAAAGATTGGTGCAGAAAGGCAGTTTCAAAAATACTCACAGCGATGGCCTTCACAATCTGACATCAAATTCCAACATTTACTTACATTTACTTACTGAGACCCATACAAAGTGTTTAAAAGTTTCAGGGAATTTTAAATTATCAAAAGTATGAAATAACTTTGGAAGCATCAAGAGTTCTACCTGTCAATGTCTCCTCTTCCTCAGATAGAACTCAGATAGAACTCAGATAGAAACTTGCTGAGCATATATGCGACATGTATTAAATAGATGTATGTGTACTTCTGAATAAAGCATGCTGTTCTTCAGACATTCATAATTAAAAGTAACATATTATTAAATATTAAGAACAAAGAAAATTACAGCATAGGAACAGGCCCTTTGGCTCTCCGAGCCTGCACTGACCATGCTACCAGACTGAACTAAAACCCCCTACCCTTCCGGCGACCATATCTCTCTACCCCCATTCTATTCATGTATTTGTCAAGATGCCCCTACCATGTCTACTTCCAATATCTCCCCCGTCAGCAAGTTTCAGGCACCCACCACCCTCTGCGGTAAAAACTTGCCTCGCACATCTTTTTAAACCTTGTCCCTCACACCTTAAACTATGCTCCCTAGTAATTGACTCTTACACCCTGGGAAAAAGCTTCTGACTGTCCACTCTGTCCATGCCCTTCATAATCTTGCAGACTTCTATCAGGTAGCCCCTCAACTTTTGTCATTCCAGTGAGAACAAACCAAACTTCTCCAACCTCTCCTCATAGCTAATGCCCACCATACTATGACATACTTCAGAATTTATTTCCAAAACATATAAGGACCCTAATAATATTCCAATGGATTATTCTTCACGTTATGTCAGCAAGTAAAAAGTTGTCAACCTTCCCTATTAGCACAGAACACAATGTTCACAGGGGAGAATTATTTTCCGATGCTCTACTTAAAACACAAATTAATCTTTAATGCTACTGAAATCTTCCAATATCTATGAACAAGAAAATTACCCTGTGAGGTTTGCATCAATATAAGCCTCTTGGGCCATGCTAAATTCATGGCAATGCTAAATTCCAAAAGAAGTTTGGAAAGGCAGCAAGAGACAGGGGAACAGCAGGCAGACATGTCAGAGACCCTCAACAGATTGGCATGCAAGGCAGAGGAGTGTATCTGCCTGTTGGCTAATGAAGTGGTGCTGAAGGAAGTCTCTATAGGGAGAGACAACATACAGAAGTTCGTTCAACAGATTCTGTAAGAAGTCTCACAACACCGGCTTAAAGTCCAACTGGTTTATTTGGTAGCATGAACTTTTGGAGTGCTGCTCTTTCATCAGGTGAATGAACAATGAAGAGAACTCTTCACTCACCTGAAGAAGGAGCGACACTCCGAAAGCCTGTGCTACTAAATAAACCTGTTGCACTTTAACCTGGTGTTGTCAGAGCTTGTTGTGCTTACCCCAGTCCAATGCCAGTATCTCCACATCATGACCAGCAGATTTTGCCAAAGACGAATGTAGACCTGCACTCCATTGCTGCAGCCATGGATGAGTTGAGGGGAGGGAGAAACCTTAACTTCCCTCAGCTGTCTCTTCCCATCACGGAGTCAGACAGGGAACCTCAGGTCCCCAAAGGGAGGTAGAGTGGCAGGGGGAGACACCTGGGATCTCCATTCAGGACTCTCTGAGGGTATCCACCTCTTCCAAATCCCCTTTACCCTGTGCTCCCTTCAGCCTCATGCTCTGTAACTATAGAGGGTGCAGCTGCCCCATACCAGAACATCCAAAATAAGCCAGGGCCCTCCTGGCGTCTGGTCTCCAGAGGACAGCTACCAAGATTATCCAAGGCAAAGGAGAAACTAGTCAGCAGACTTCCTGCACCCCACCCTCAGATGTTGGGGAAGCACCTGGAAAAATTAATAAGTTCTGATTTCACAAGTGATTGCACGGGAACACTATGATAGTTACATCTGTCACACTTTTGTGACTATAATTCACTTGCACTTTAACCATTTCTGATGTGGTTAATATGTGATAGTTTTCAGCCTGTGCACCACCATTCCCCACCATATACTGAGTGAAACCCCATGTCCCCTGGAGTCATAAATGTGCAGAGAGGCAAAGTTCTTTGCCAGGGTCCTGTGTGTCTGAAACCTCCCGTGCACACTTTGTCTTTGCCCCTCACACTCTCATCTGTCCCAAGGCATTGTCAATACTACATGCTGGGGCTCCCGTTCATTGTCCAGTTGACCTACATCACCTCACACCCCCGATGATCCAACTCCCTTGTAATATCTTCAGAACTCCACTACAAGGCTTGGTATAGTTGCAAGCAGCCGTGGTGCAAATAACACTCCAAGTTGAGTCCGATACCCTTTCGCCACCCCTGCGACACTCTTTAACCCTCCCCCATCACCTTCTATCCCTTGCAGGTGAATGTTGATGTTCCCGATCTTCCCAAAGAACCCACCCCCGTTGCAATTGACCTGCCCCTGCCATTCTGCTGACCACCCCCCCGCCAATCTGCATCCCCTCCAACAACCCTCAGCGCCCCTTTCATCCCCCCAACCTATCAGCTCCCACTATCCCAACCTATCACCAGAACCCTGAGTATCCCCCCAGGACTCCTCCATTCACTCTACTGACCCCTGCCTCTGAACCCCTTGCTCCACCTCTCCCCCATGTCCACTCATATCTGTGCAAAAATTCCCCACCCACAATCCAGCATTGCATTTACCACCCTCCCGCTCACATCACTCCAAATTTTCCCGCACCCCACCTCCCCCAGGCCTCCACACCCACTCACCTCTCCATTCCTCTTCTTCCCTTCTTATCACCCTCTCAGTGCAGACATCACCGTTGCTCCTGCAGCTGTCTGCCTGCAGCTTGAAGATTCACCTTCTAGAAGAAGCTGCCCCAAGGACACCCATCTCCCACACGCTACAGTGCAGAGAAGACCCATGTGGCTTCTGCTCCACTCACTGTTACACGTGGTGTTCCAGGGTCTGATCCATTTTCCCTTCTGATTTCCGCAAACTGCACCAGGCCTTCTCATAAGTGCGACATTTGACCACAATGTTGGTCTGGAAATGTTTTAGACCAGTGTGATTTCTCACTGGCAACCTGGATAATCAGACGAGGGTGAGGGACAATTCCCATCAAACCCTTATCTGCATCCCACGAACGGGATGCAAATGGTGTCACGCTGGCCTCTGCCAGGAATGGTGACCTGCCATAGCGAGCAGGAGAACAAGTCTCCATCGTCATTTTTCAGGTCCCACTGCATTGCTTCCCCCCACCCAGCATTAAACCCATTGTAGTTTTTGGGGAGGGGGTGGGGTGGAACTGGAAAATCCTATTTAGCCTTGTTGCCTGGCTCCCTCAGACTGTTCATTTCAACAACCTGACAACATTGGACCGATGGACTTTAATACAAAATGTAGAGTGCAGTAGAATCTCATTTCTATTCTACAAATTAAGGAGAGATGCATTTTGCTTTGTATTGTAATTATTCATATACTGAAATGTTTGAGGAATTGTGCAATCATTTTATTACTTTTTACTTTATTTTAATGATTGTCTACAATTGTTATAAATTATGATTATGTTTTATTTGTGCATTGTCGCAATTCAGCTGCCATGATGACTTTTCAACAAACAAATTATCTATTCATCTATCTGTTATGATGAAGCAGAAATATTGAGGAATCACTGCATTATGAAACTTGGATTTAATCCATTGAGCCTGGTTTAATACAAAGGAGGAAAAGCATATTATGGATAAAATTCATGTGTTTAACAACAATATAAAACTGCAGTCACTGTGCATGTTCTGTCTGAAAGGTGCTTTTCCCTTCTTCACTATATACTAAATATTTACACCGACACTTAAAGCATGTGATTTGTTCAAAAATGTGACAGTGCCAACCACCAAACCCATGACAACTCATTACTGCTTTCTCTGATGGTCAAGGCACTTTAATATCAACTTGATATGTTGCCCCATGCTATCACCTCTCATCCATAATAGCAACCCGGCTGAAGTCAAACTATTGCAGCAATCAATAAAATGGCCAAATCAAATTTATACCACCTGATTACCCACCCTTGTTTAAACAACTTTCAAAACATGCAGGATTCTACTAAGTAATAGCGCTATAATCAAATGATAAAGGGAAATATGAATGATCCTGATGATCAACAAAATTAATTTGGCACGTATATATCTGAAATTCTCCTCTATTCAGATGAATTTATCTATGTGGCGATGACTGAACATAAGAAATAACAGCAAGAGTAGTTAAGTTGACTGATTAACCTTGTTGCTTCATTCAATAAGATCATGGCTGATCTGGTTGTAACCTGAACACTTTTCTGTTTGTCGCCTCCTAGCACTTGCAGATGAAAAATCTTTCCAACCAGCCCAGAATATATTCAATTTACCCAACCTCCATTCTTCCAAAGATTAATGATCCTCTCTGAGAAGAAATTCTTCCTAATTTCCATCTTAAATGGAAGATTCCTTATTTTGAAACTGTGTCCCATTGTTCTAGATTGCCCTGTGAGGAGGAAACATCCTCTCAGCATTTACCATGGCAAACCCCATCAGAATATTTTATGTTTCAATAAAATCAGCTCTCATTTTTTCTAAACTCCAATGAGTATAGGTCCAATCTCATCAAGCTTTTCTCATACAACAGCCCATCCAGCCCAGGAATCAACCCAGTGAAGCTTCTCTGAACTTCCTCCAATGGAGATATATCACAACTTAAATGAGGAGAGCAAACACATTACCCCAGGTGTGTTCTCATCAATGTCCTAGACACTTGTGGCAAAGCTTCCCCACTTGTATATGGTATCTCCCTTGCAATAAATGCTCACATTCAAATTGCATTTCTAATTAATTGTCATACCTACACAGAGATTCATATGCAATGACACAGATGCCTATGTAGATAAAGCATTCTACAGACTCTCTCTAGTTAAATATATTCTGCTTTTCTATCCTTCCCACCAAAATAAACAACTTCGTATTTTCCCACATCAGAGTCCCTCTGAATGTTTTACCTCCTCACTTAATCTATCTAGACCCCTTTCCAAACTCTCTCTGCTAGATTTTTACTGTTCTATCCAATCAAAACAGAGAAGGAAAGGCTTTAAAAATGATAGGTGAGACCTGATTCCAGGATTCCCACCCCATTCCCAGTAATTTCTGCTAGCATGGGATAAGAGCGAAGGTAGTGAGCCCACATGTAGCACTCATTCTTGCTGACTCTGTTGTGGGTGGACATTTGAGACCCCTTGTAATCTTGATGGAATAGGACTGACCTTGGTAGGAGATGTGGTCTATACCACCTTAGAGACTTAATGAACCAGGGTTACTCTGTTCTAGACTGAAACACATCTCTCTGCCACTTCTGGATCGTACTTGTCGGTCATCTTTCTGCCCTACAAACAATTGCGCACATCTCCTGGATCTTCATTCAGATTTTACATCAGTGCGTCCTCCAATAGTCTACCCTTCAAATAGCTTCTAGATTTCACTCACCCACCACATCTTAGATAGTGGTTACCCCTCTTTGTGCTGACGTCACCCACCTACATCAAATTAAATCAGCTAATCTCTTTAAATCTAAATTCCTTTTAAATTTCTAAATTTTAAAGAAATTCTAAGTTTCTTTAAAATCTAAAATCTAACTAAATAAATAACCAGGTGTTACAGCCAGATAAGGAGAGGTAAAATGGCCTCCCCTCTTATTTCTTCTTCTCTGTTGACCAGAACTGGGATCTTTTTTTAAGAATTTGCTTACCAATTCACTGGGGGCGATTCTCCCATCCTACTGCACTGTTTTTGCAGTGCAGCAAACTGAGAGGCTTGAGCAGAGGCCGTTTCGCAGGCTCCCCGCTGGGTGCCACGACCTCTGCGTGTCTCTAGCAGTCAGATTTCTGGTGCCATCAGTTCCGTGCAGGAAATTGGCACAGAGCTGAATATTTTATGTTAATGAGAATTTGAATCTGTTTTTAATATGATTATCGAGCCTGGGACTGAAATCTCTGGACCCGCTAGCCTCTACCACCACCACTCCCCCGCCCCCCCCAGCCAGAAGTGGTTCACTCCAGAGAGATTTACAAAAGCTCCTCATTAATGGAAAGCTGGCAGACCAACCTGCTGGAGTAAAGTGGGGGGGGCAATCGAGGGCCCCCAGGGGGTGGGGTGCCAGAGGTGGAGGAGGGTGCAGGAACACCGAGGCAGTCTGGAGATAGAGGGGGTTGAAGCTGGTCTGGACATGTTCAGGAGGGCCAGCAGTTGGGCCGTGGGGAGGTGGCAATACCAGTGCTCAAGCTGGCCAGCGATCAGGAGGCTGGCAGTGTGGGGCTATTGCGCATGTGCTGATCTCGGCACTGACAGATTGGTGCATGTGCAATGGCCCGCTCAGCGCTATGCTGCTGGCCTCTCCAGCGGGAATAGGCCCTGCCCACTGAATGTTCCTTCAAATCACACTAGTGCACTCTGCACTGCACAGAGTGTAGGAGATTCATCTTGAAACTCTTGCTGAAAAATCAGCGGGACTTATTCCAGTTTTTATGTAAATTTGGCACTTTGAATTTTTTGGGGGAGAATCGTGCCCTCTGTGTCTAACTGTTTCAGTGTTGTGTCTGTACAAGGCACACACAGACAGGTCTTCTTGTAAGTTTGAAAAGCAAAGGAACTAATATTTATCATATTTCACACCTGATCTTGACAAAATTATAATAAATGCTCCAAATTCACACTCCTAAATGCATCCAAGAGAGTTGTGCACACACAGAAGTTACAAGGAAGGAGGTTAGGTTAAATTATTTGACTAATCAATAAAAAGTTAATTATATACAAATCCTTTAGATTGATGCTTTGGTTGGTTCCATGTTTGGTGCTTTATTTTGACTTCTGTATTAAGATAATTTGAAAGCCTTGAAAGAAAATTTCTATCTTTTCCTCTGAAGTCAGCAGCTGCTTGGCTAACATTGAAGATACCACCTGCGATGTTTAGCTGGTTAGTCACAAGCTCTTACAATGGCTGGAGAGGGAGAGAAGAATTCAAGGACTTTTTGCACTTTGACCCTGGAAGTCAATGTCCCTTTACACAAAGGGCTAATGTGCTGTCACATGACCTTTCTTCATAAACAAGCCTTTTACATGGCCATAACAAATTCATTCCAAGTCCATTGTTTAAAGTGATTAGAGTTAAATGGTTAATGGGTCCCCTTCACAGCTGAGGTCCACTGTCCAAAGTGATAGTGTTTACTGGTTTGGCCCTCACCCATCTGCATAATTAGATTCTGTCTCAGTATCTTTGTGTAGTTCAGGAGTTGGCAATTATGATTCATTTAAACTTATTGCCCTTAGTGGGCTTTGTGCTTGCAGTTCAACTCTGCTCTGGTAGCTTTGTAAATTTGGCGTCGTTACGTAGATGTGTGGTCACTTTTAGACCTGCTGTTTAGACCAATTGAGCCTTTTTAGAACTGATTCTGCAGCTTCAAAGCGCTCAATAAACAGTACTCCTTTTTTATAAAACAGAGCCATATCACACCAGGCCTATGTAACTTTTCCCTAAAGCTCTGTATTTTTTTCTCTTCAAATAATTACCCAATTTTCTTTTGAAAGCCACAAATAAATCTATTTTCACTGTAGTCTCAGGCACCGCATTCCAGATCCTAGGCATTTGCATTCATCAATCATCTTAAATCAGTGTCATCTGATCCTCCATCTTTCTGCCAATTGGAAACAATTCCTACTGTCCAGACCCCAATCAAATCTCCTCTCAATTTTCTTTTCTCCAAGCAGAACAGCCCAGGCTGAAGTCCTTCATCATAGAATCATAGAATCCCGACAGTGTAGCACAGGCCATTCAGCCCATTGAATCTGCACCAACTCGGACAGAGGATTTTACTCAAGCCCTCTCCCCCACCTTATTCCTGTAATCCTACATATTTATCAAGGCTAAATCCTCTAAACTACACATTTTGGAACACTAAGGGGTAATTTACCATGTCCAATCCACCTAACCTGCACATCTTTGTCTGTGGGAGGAAACTAGAGCACTTAGAGGGAACCCCAACAGCCACGGGAGAAGGTGCAAACTCCACTCAGACCTGGGTCCCTGGAGCTGTGATGCAGCAGTGCTAACCACTGTGCCACAATGCCATTATCATTATTGTTTTATAAATATTCATCATATCATTCTTCCTTTTATACCCCATGCCCCCATTTATAAAGCCCCAGATCCCCTGTGCTTTCAACATTTTCTAAACCCAACCTACCATTTCCGTTCCTACTGTTGTATTTTATTCTCTCCTTTGACTTTTTTCTCTTCAACTTTCCTGGACCTTTCTTTCTTATCATTATGCCTTCTTTTATTTATCCCCTCTAAGGTGCTCTGTTTTCCCAAAACTGTAACCCAATCCTTCAGCACCACTTGACCTTCCAACTCCCCTGTCACTGCTCCAGGCTTCATTCTCTCCAGTTAATCTTGTTGGTTCCCTCTGTGACTCTCTTGGCAATCACCAAGGAGCCGATTGAGGCACTTGTCACTGCCTCCTCATTGGCAGTAACTCCCACTGACCTATCCAACTCTCCTGATCTTCCCACCCAACACATAATCTGGAGGCTGAGCTTGCCAATCTTCTCCCTATCCAACTCAACCTTTCTGTGTTGGCCTTGTGGATGTTGCTAATAGTCCAACTGTCACCACTACTCTCCATGTCTCCCTCCAGAATGCCTGTTCACTCATGAACAAAATCCTAGCAAACCTGACAGCCATGAATACAATTGGATGGATGTCCCAATAAATGGACATGATGCCGGCGTTGGACTGGGGTAAACACAGTAAGAAGTCTGACAACACCAGGTTTAAGTCTAACCGATTTATTTGATAGTAAACCCACAAGCTCAAGAAAGGTTCATGTTGCACTATCTGTAACCCCCATGACTTGCCTGGGTCTGGAGACAATACACATCTCTTTAACCTGGGCTTAATGCTCCTTCCACTCACATTGTCGACCACTTTAAGACTTGAATAGCAGGTTAGGTGTAAAGATTCACATTCTAATTAGTAATCTGTAAACTGTCTGTGCTTCATATGCTCTGTCTGAAGCCAATAAATGGAGGCAGGCCTTTGAGCCAACCAGTCTTGCAATCTCTTGATATGAAAATAGAGTAGGCAAGATCTTTCAGGATGGAAATGAAATATAAGAAGCAAAAAGTTGCTTGATTTAATCTATAGCATACTGCCCCACTGTTTAATATGCATGCATGAAAAAAAATGAATTTCCCACTGAGATCTTTGCTTTTCTTTTAATCAGTTATTTGCACTGCAGAGAATTCTAATTTCCTCACCTAGCTAGAACAGTTCATTTTTCATGCCAGAATATCTCATCTTTGTTCATTCCATTAGAATTTTCAATTCAATACGTTCAACAACAAACTTCACTTAGGCTTTCTGTGAGAAAAGAAGTTAACAAGTAATGTGAGGAATGCAAAATAGAAACTTCCAGTAAGTCACAAGCATGGGCATGTGACTAGTGTCTATCAGTTAGAAACTGGGGAAGAATTCCATTATTGGAGACTGTGCTTTGGTGAGCCAGGTCATTTCACTGGGATATGCTACGTCACTGGCGGCTGCTAGTGCAACCTATGGCACACTCTTGAGAAGGAGGCCCATGACAGCATGCATTGTTTGTGCCAAAAGGTGTGTAAGAGTGCTATGACAACACACATCTCCACCAGCGTGGAACACGATGCTAAGTTTGGGCCACACAAGTCCAGACAATGAACTCAATTGTCACTGTGCAAACAATGAGTGCTGTGTTGCAAGAAGAGCCCTGCATTACTGTTCCTTAAAGCGCTAGGCTCCAAAATTGCTGGTAAGATAATTGTTATGGACTTCAACAACTGAAAGCAGGACTCACTTGATGAAGGAGTAGTGCTCCAAAAGCTCATGATTCCAAATAATCCTAGCAAACCTGACAGCCATGAATACAATTGGATGGATGTCCCATTAAATGGAGGCAGGCCTTTGAACCAACCAGTCTTGCAATCTCTCGATATGAAAATAGAGTAGGCAAGATCCTTCAGGATGGAAATGATACATAAGAAACAAAAAGTTGCTTGATTTAATTCATAGCATTCTGTCCCACTATCTAATATGCACACATGAAGAAAAATAATTTTCCACTGAGATCTTTGCTTTTCTTTTAATTAGTTACTTGCACTGCAGAGAATTCTAATTTCTTCATCTAGCTAGAACTTTAACCTGGTTTTGTGAGACTTCTTGCTGCAAGCAGGATGGCCTGGGTATCTGGAGGGTCCTCAGCATATGCTCCTCACTTTTGAAAGCCGCAGATTCAGCTGACCCAGTTGGTAGCCCCTGGAAAGGTCCAATGCCAGGGTTACATTGAAACAATTATGTCAAGTAGGGTGCTGGATCTTCTTGGCTGGTGGAAATCTGGTATAACGATAACAGATTGAATCAACTGGTCCTCACTGGTATTTAAAAGTATGAGAGGGGATCTCATAGAAACATCCTGATGGGACTGGACAGGCTAGATACAGGAAGAATGTTCCCGATGTTGGGGAAGTGCAGAACTAGGAGCCACAATTTAAGAATTAGAGGTTAGCCATTCAGAACTGAGATGAGGAAGAACTTCTTCCCTCAGGGAGTTGTGAACCCGTGGAATTCCCTATCACAGAGAGGTGTTGGGGCCAGTTTGTTAGATATGTTCAAGAGGCAGCTTGACATGGCCTGTGTGGCTAAAGGGGCCAAGGGTTATGGAGAGAAAGCAGGAGTGGGATACTGAAAGTGCATGATCAGCCATATTGAATGGTGGTACAGGCTTGAAGGTCCAAATGACCTACTCCTGCATCTATTTTCTATGTTTCTTCAATGGTGCATCAGTGATGTTGGGTGCCTGAAGAGGTTCTTCCTCATCTCAGGTCTGAATGGCTAACACCTAATTCTTATACTGTGGCCCCTTGTTCTACACTTTCCCAACATCGGGAATATTCTTCCCGCATCCAATCTATCCAGTCCCATCAGGATTTTTTATGTTTCTATGAGATCCCCTCTCATTCTTCTAAATTTCAGTGAATACAAGTCCAGACAATCCAGTCTCTCTTCATATGTCAGTCCTGCCATTCCAGAAATCAGTCTGGTGAACCTTCACTGGACTCCCTCAGTAGGAGCAAGAATGTCCTTCCTCAAACTAGGAAACCAGAACTGCACACAATACTTAAGGTGTGACCTCACCAAAACCCTGTATAACTGCAGCAAGACATTCTTACTCCTATACTCAAATCCTCTTGCTATGAAGGCCAGCATGCCATTAGCTTTCCTCATTGCCTGCTGTACCTGCTTGCCAACCTTCAGCAACTGTTCTGCCATGATACCCAGGTCAAATTGCACTTCCCTTTTTCCTAAACTGCCACCATTTAGATAATAATCTTTCTTCCAGTTTTTGCCATCAAAGTGGATAACCTCACAGTTATCTACATTATATTGCATTTGACAACTATTTACCCATTCAGTTAGCCTGTCCAAGTCACCCTGCAGCCTCTTAGCATCCTCTTCAAAGCACACACTGCCACCCAGTTTAGTGTTATCTGCAAATTTGGTGATACTGCATTCAATTTCTAGGGCCACCTCCTTAAGTACTCTGAGAAGCAGTCTGCCATCTCTTTGTTGCCTATTAAGAATTCACCTGATTCTGAAGAAAGAAGATGGATCTCCATAAACACAATGAGGCTGGATGATGACACTAAATCTGGAGAATCCACCTGGAAGATGCTCCCTTCATCCACTGCTGTGGTGATTCAGGATCCTGGGTCACTGGTGACCTCCATCCCAAACTCCAGAGGCAGCTCTAGACATTCTTCAGATGAATCCCAACTTCTGTATGCCATGTTTTTTCAAACATGTTCCAGCCTTCCATGTTTTCCCAATGGTGGCACAGAGAATCGGGCATGGGAGAAAGATTCGGGTGGGTCTTCATCTGGAATGTAAGTCAGTTTCATGCTTGCCTCAGTGGGTTTACCAATCCATCATGGCAAACGCCAGCGCGAGGTCTCATGGGAAATTCACATTGGTGAAACACCAACTTTTAAACATCTTCAAAATTCACTCGCCACCCCACCCTTGCCTGGCATTGAACTCACTAGCAGGGACATGAGAGATTTCTGCCAATGGAATGTGAGAACCATGTTACAACCTGGAAAATAGATTAATCATAAAATCCCTACAGTGCAGAAAAGAGGCCATTTAGCCCATTGAGTCTGCACTGACAACAATCCCACCCAGGCCCGATCCCCACAACCCCACACATTTATCCGGCTAATCCCTCTGAAACTAGGGTCAATTTAGCATGGCCAATCCATCTAAACCACATATCTTTAGACTGTGGGAGGAAACCAGAGCACTCGGAGGAGACCCACGCGGACAAGGGGAGAATGTGCAAACTCCACACAGACAGTGACCCAAGCCGGAATTCAAACGAGGATCCCTGGCGCTGTGAGATAGCTGTGCTAACCATGATGAGGCACCGTGATGAGGCGAGTAACAGTCAACATTCTTGGTTTGAATGAAACATGCTGGGGAGATGCAGGTAACTTTACATCAGATAACATCACACTCATCTATACAGGGTGTCAAAAGCATGAAAAAAGTGCAGGAACCCTCTTAGATGAAAAAGTTTCAAACTGTAATCTGGGTTACTGGATGCTTAGTACAAAAGCCCAACCTCTCAAACTTGCCTTTATCCAAGTCTATGCAGCAACATTTGACAGGGAAGAGAAAGTTTGATCACTTCTGGTTAAAGCTATACATCAGTGAAAAGCAAATGAAGTGATTTTTGTGGTGATGATTTAAATGATTTAAATAAAAAGGTTCTATCAGGAAAGGCAACATAGTTGCAACTGATCACCAGAATGATTCCAATGAAAGAGGGGAATTGTGGATCAATGGGTGCACAGAAAATTACCTGGTTATTCTATATACCTGGTTCAAGGAGCAGCCAAGGAAATACACAAGGAAAGGGTCTGACCAGAAATCAAATTGACTCAGGGCAATAAACACAGACTCCATCATGCAGTTCAACAAGTAAAGCCCTAACTGAGTGATGCCTACAGAAGTAACTATGCACCTATAGCTTGTACCACCAAAATTAAGCTGAGGAAGGTGAAAAAACAGTGACATTGAAGAAACTGAATTATAAATTATTCAGTGCAAAGAACTCAATTCAATAACATCTGAGTGGAAGTTCAAAACTGTTTTCAAACAGCTTAAGGAGTATGGGAACTATTCAACATGAAAAATGTTCAAAGCGTCACTGTTGGAATAATTAAAAAGCTCCATTCCAATTAAAATAAGAGAAAGAAATATAAGTGGAAAACAGATGAAGTTTTGGACCTGATGGAACACAGAAGGAAGATGAGGCAAATAGATTGATGAGAATTTCAGGAATTGGATAAAAGCATCAATGTATCAAAGAGAAGGAAAAATAGCTGAACAAAAATGTGAAGGAATAGAAAAATATAAAAACTCAGACTTGAGAACAATACGTAAGGAAATTAGGAAAATCACAGCAAAATTCCAGTTGTACAAGTGGCATCAAAGAGAAAGATGAGGGAGTTAACATGGAAAGAGATCAAGCCCTTGCAAGATGGATTGAATATAGACAGGACTGATTAGAGAATAACAGAAAGAAGAACATAAAACATAAGAACATAAGAAATAGGAGCAGGAGTAGGCCATCTAGCCCTTTGAGCCTGCCCCGCCATTCAATAAGATCATGGCTGATCTGTCGCTGCTCAGTTCCACTTTCCCGCTTTCTCCCCATAACCCTTAATCCCCTCCCTTATCAAAAACCCATCAACCCGCGTCTTAAAAATATTTAGTGAGGCAGCCTCCACCACTTCAACAGGCAGAGAATTCCAGAGATTCACCACCCTTTGAGTGAAGAAGTTCCTCCTCAACTCCGTTCTAAAATCAACAATAATAAAATCATGGATGGTCCAAAGATCATGAAAGACAAAATAAGAACCAGCAATAAATAAGATAAAAAAAACAATTAAGTCAAAGACCCAGATGAAAAAGTCACTGAACAAATTAAAAGTTTAGAAGTCTTTAGAATAGACAAGCTGACTCTCATTTTTAATGAAGTTTACGAAACGGGAGAAATCCCAGAAGACTTAAGTAAATCAATAGTTATTGCACTGTCTCAAAAGCCCAAAGCAATTCAATGTGAACTCTATCGCACTATCAGTCTGATGAGTCACATTAGTAAGATCCTTCTTTGAGTATTGATGAACAGGGCCAGGAGCAAGATAAAACCAGAAATCTTAGCTCTTCAGTTTAGTTTGGTAGAAGGTAAAGGAATGGGTCTTAATGACACACATGCTTTCAGTAAGAGTCAATGAGATGAACAACAATGTACTCATGCATTTTATTGTTTATAGTAAGATAAAATATGAAGAATTGGTGAACATTTCAATCGTGTCTTGATGGCAAACTTTTAGAATGATAAAATATCATTATTAGGAACAAACATAAGAACATAAGAAATAGGAGCAGGAGTAGGCCATCCTGCCCTTCGAGCCTGCCCCGCCATTCAGTAAGATCATGGCTGATCTGTCAATGAGATCTCCCCTCTGCAGCTATAAAATTTGTGAACAATCTAAATGATTCTGTGGAGATTAAAAAAGGGGCTGTTTAGGAGTGTGTTTTCTTCTATTTGTGCATTGAAAATGTTGTTAGAGAGATTGAGGACCTTTCTGGACTATTAGTTGTGGATAGAATCTTAACAATATACGATACAGTAACAACACTTCTTGTGGATCTGGGTGTATGAATCAGAATTAATGTGCAGTTAATGAGGAGAAATTATTTCTCTCAGAGGCTCATTAATATGGGGAATTCCAGTTCATAGAATCCCTATAGTGCAGAGGAATCATTCAGCCCAGCGAGGCTGCTCTGACAACAATCCCACCCTATCCCCGTAACCCCACGTTTTTATACTGCTAATCCCCCTGACACTAAGGGACAATTTAGCTTGGACAACCAACCTAACCCCCATACCTTTGGACTGTGGGAGGGCACCAGAGCACCTGAAGGAAACCCGCTCAGACACAGGGATAATGTGCAAACTCCACACAGTCACCCAAGGCTGGAATTGAACCTGGGTCCCTGGCGCTGTGAAACAGCAGTGCTAACCACTGTGCCATCGTGCCACCGTTTCCCCCGTGTCATTAAATTTATTCATGGCTGATCTGTCATGGCTCAGTTCCACATTCCCGCCCTCTCCCCATAACCCTTAATCCCCTCTCTTATCAAAAACCCATCAACCCGCGTCTTAAAAATATTTAGCGAGGTAGCCTCCACCACTTCAACGGGCAGAGAATTCCAGAGATTCACCACCCTTTGAGTGAAGAAGTTCCTCCTCAACTCCGTTCTAAACCGCCCCCCCCTTTATCTTGAGGCTGTGCCCCCTAGTCCTACTATCCTTTCTGAGCGGGAAGAGTCTCTCCACCTCTATCCTATCCATCCCATTCATCATCTTATACGTCTCAATGAGATCTCCCCTCATTCTTCTAAACTCTAATGAGTACAAGCCTAGTTTATTCAGCCTCTCCTCATAGCTCAACCCCCTCAACTCTGGCATCAGCCTAGTAAACCTCCTCTGCACTCCCTCCAGGGCCAAAATATCCTTGCGCAAGTACGGCGCCCAAAACTGCACACAGTTTCTTCAAGGCATGTAACTTGAAGAGAGGGAGAGCTATCGTAAAGTACTGAAAGTACTGTGTGGTATCTTTGGTGGTGTTGCACTGAGTTCCTGGATTGTCCAAAGCATGTAAATACAACCCCACAGGAATGGCAGAACCACTTAAAGACTGTAATAGGTATAAGGGAAGCAGTGGCGATGCCTCTACATCAGCAGCATGACAGAGAGATGGAGCTGTGCAACAAGCATATAATGCCCTTTGTCAACTTGGAACCAGACTCCACCATATACATTGGCAGCAATAAGTAGATATCTGGCAAGACAGCCAAAGTACCCAACATCGCAGTATGAATACCCATCAAGGCTCACCTGTTAGTCACATCGTCAATTCCTCATCTGAGATCCTTGTAGCAGAACTCACCTGTGACTTCACCCTCTTAGTTGGCAAACAAGCCATCCTTTTCCTGCAGCCCAGTCATGCCTTATGAATCACCACATGTTGATTCCAGTTCTATAATTACTTCAAAGTTATGTGCTAATGATATGTTGATGTATTTAAATGAGATTTCTGAACTTCCGTGGCAGGGTTCTCGTTACATTACCAGCAAGGGACATGGAAAATTAGGACAAGTGATCTCACTGGCGAGAATCATGTTTTCTGATGCTCTCCAGGTTTTGCGTCCACATTACCATTCTTCCTGACAGTAAACATGAGCTTAAAATCCCCTCCAATGGTTTGAGTCAAATATGACTCTCTCACCACAGATGCTACCAGACCGACAGTTTCCCAGAATTTTCTGTTTTTATTGTTTGGAAATCCTCTTCCTGACTGGTGATGTTTCACCAATCAACAAACATCCTTTCCCAGTCTTTCATGGCTGGGAATTTTAATGTGTTGAAGCTACCACATTTTCAGCATCTTGATATTAGCCATGGCAGTTGAGGTCAGGGGATCCTTGCAATTTTTATATGTGGAGGAGTTACATCTTCTTTTGTGAGTGGAATAGTTGTGAATAATGGTTCTCACTTTGTGGCACATTAGCATGACTCTTTTGTCATGTGGGGCAAGCTTTTGTACATGAAAAATTTCAGATATGGAGCTCTCACTTATTGTGTGGATGTGTGTCTCACTTTTAAGGTGATATTGTTGTGTATGGGCTCTTTGGGTCTTGCTGTTCTGTATCAGATCTCAGATGTTTGTAAGAAGGAAGTCACGTTACTATGTAATCTTATGCTGTTATTTACTTATTTTAAGACATAAATCTGGATCTAAAGTGTGGGACATCCCTTGTTTAAGATATGCTTTTGCTCTGCAAAGAAAAGAAAATGATGTGCATGTTAATTCTACAATGAACATATCGTCCCAGCATCAGTAAAAGTTTTCCCCATTTTTATCTTCTGTGCTTCCAGTTCAGCCAGTGATATAATAGTTCTAAGGCCAGTGTATCCAATTATGTCTTCTAAGCCAAGTGAGAACTGCCTTGAGCATCCACGTTTGTAAATGGAAGGGTTTTGGGGAGGGTGAGGGGGAGAATGGAGGAACTGCCAATAATACCATCCACAGATGCATTTGAGTAAGTCACCAAAGCTCCTTCAACAGCACCTTGCAAACCTGCAACCTCTACCGCTTAGAAGGACAGGGGCAGCAGATGCATGGGAATGCCACCACCTGCAGATTCTCCTCCAAGCCACACACCATCCTGGCTTAGAACTATATCACTATTCCTTTACTTTGGACCTTCGATGAGTCAAGACCCTGGAACTCCTTTCCTAACAGCCCTATGGATGTGCCTATACCACATGGACTGCAGCAGTTCAAGAAGATGAGGGCAACTAGGTATAGGCAACAAATGTTGGTCTGGCCAACAATGTCCCCTCTTGTGGAAAAATAAAGAAGTCCCCAGGATTTTAGAAGATGCAGTTGGATTCTAATGCCATGGAATCAGTGAAGGATTTCTGGAAGGATGCAGACAAACCTGGCTCCATAGTCAGATAGATTTTGGGAGAATTTTCCATCCTGCCCACCAATGGAATCGTAGCGAGTGGGCAGAGGCCATGCAAAGGCCTGTTGACTTTGGGTGGGATTTTCTGGTTTGGGGATGAGGATGGCTGGAAAATCCCACCCAGTTGTGTTTTGTTGAGTAATAATTTGTCCCTGGTGCTCACAATGCCTCCATTAACCCAAAATTAACATTCCCTGCATCCAGAGTATTAGCTCAAATCATTCCTGAAAAGGATAGGGATCCATTTTGTCAGAGGCATATTGAAAAAGAAGACAACAGGAAAGCAGCGGGGTCACGTTACAGTGCTTCTGCCATCAACTATCCCTCATGTAGCAATGCAAGTTTTATCTCGGCTGACATTTTAAGGCAAAAAAACTGGGAACTAATTCAGTAATCCCCCTGACATTCAATGGTAATTAATTAATTCTTACAAGCATTTCATGCCACCACATCCAGGTACAAAATCAATCAAAAACTACGCCGCACATCATCTCAAATAAAAATATCTAGTTTTCTCTGTTGATATTAATTGTTTGATTTTCGGAAGAGCCACTGCTAGTGGAACATTACCTTATGACAATACATGAACACAAAAATGTTGAGAAAGTAATCATTTTTAAAAATGTTTTCTTATTGTGGAATGCGTGGCTTGTCCACAGGTTAATAATGATTGTTTGTTCAGATCCCCTGATGTGCAGTGCACCACAGCAACACTCTGATTGGCAAACAGGAATGTGAACAGCATAGAAATGAACAGTGGGCTGTTTAGTTGCAGCTGCTGAACTTCCTGCTTCAAATACAGATGCCAATTATTTTGTTGAAACTACTTATTTCACAATAGCTAAATATTTATTTTCCATAAGTAAATAATAGGGGGAATCATATATTTATAAGAAAAGGCACTTATTTAAAATTTGGATAACAAGGCAATTAAAGTTCCCTGGGGGAAAGAATTATTAGGTTTCAACTTGTTTTTCCACAGGTTTTTATTCATATCTGGAATCACCCCTTGCATGTTTTTAAGCTTTGAATTTGTACGGAATTGCCTAAGGATCATGTTTTTTGCCTGGCATTTGTCTTCTAAGCAGTCGATGTAATCTGAATTTTCAGCAAAATGGGTAGATAACTGTTTACCTGATGCAGCCAATGTTGAAATGCACTGATCTGTCATCATAGTAAGCTGCAGAGCCATATAACCATGATCTGTGCCTCTCGTTTTGCACGCAATGAGATCTTTCTCTCAATTAGGTTGTCTGGAAAAGGATCAGAGCAAAAGCAATCAGACCAAGAGTGAGAAACACTCATTCTGCTTTAAATATATCATCTATTTTGATGAAAGTCAACTTTATAAATAAACATCCTTTCATAGATTTAAATAGGTTCAAAATTGGCATCATTCTTGTTAATTGCAAATATCTTTGCTGCTGACAGTTCTCCCACAGGAAGGAATTGAAAATTAGAAGTCAAATCAACATTTTCACAGATTTCATCCTGGCCAATTACTGTAACTAAGAGGAGGAAACATGCTTTCATTTATAAGGCACCTTTCACATCAGCAGGCCAGCTCAAAGATGGTTCACAGCAATAGCCTAATTTTGTAGTATTATAAATGTTGTTAGCTAGGCAAATGTGACAGCCAGCTGCTGACAATATAGAGCAAGTTAGATACATTAGTAGCATTGAAACCAAGGAATAAACTGGCTGTTTGCTCCTTTATTTGATTTAGGGGAGAAATTGGGATTAAAGTTGGTTATGGCCTCTCCCTTTACAGGCACATAGCCAACTACATACAAATGTTGGTATGCCTCCTCAACATGTGGAGATGCTGGTGTTGGACTGGGATAAACACAGTAAGAAGTCTCAGGACACCAGGTTAAAGTCCAACAGGTTTATTTGGTAGCAAACATCACTAGCTTTCAGGGCTCTGTCCCTTCATCAGGTGAGTGGGGAGTTCTGAACTCAAACAAATATGCCCTGTTTGTGATCAGAACTCTCCACTCACCTGACAAAGGGACAGAGCCCTGAAAGCTAGTGGCTTTTGCTACTAAATAAACCTGCTGGACTTTAACCTGGTGTTGTGGGACTTCTTACTATGCCTCCTCAGGCAGCGTAAACTGAGTTCACTGATGAGGCCTGAGAACCAATTTCCATTGTCAGGAAGCGCAAGTAGTTTTAAGTGATCTCTATTCGTATTGCTAGATGTTAGAAACAAAGTGTAGATTTAAGTGAGTTTAATTTGTGTTGGAAAGGATGAGACTGTAGTTAGCTTCATGTTAAACAAAGGTGTTTGCATGTATGAGGATTTTGGTTTCAGTTCAAACTGTCCCTATTGTACTGAGAGAACTTACAATGGGAAAAGTAAACATGGGCTTAGAGAAAGAATGAGGTGTTACTTATCAACCAGGGGCCACCTTCTAAGAAAAATCCTTCTTGAGTTTAGTTTTAGCTGAATTCATATCAGATGGAAATAGGAAGCTGGAGAGAGAACAGTTCCCTCTGTTCTGCCAGAGGTAAAAATAAAGCAATAAAGGAATGGACACAAAAGCAAGTTCCAGAGACAGCTAAAGATTGCTCATTCGTGAAATCAGGGAATAAAAGATACATTCCAGGAAGTCTGAGATCAAAGGAACAAACAGCAACTGGAATTGGAATAGGACACTGTTCATTGGAGTTACAGACAGAGCTATAAAGAATGAGAAAGAGTTGGATAGTGAGAAGCTAGAAATATCTGAAGTGATTCTAAGGCTTGTGAGGTCTTACTTCAGTCTGTGAAATGATAGTTGAAGGGTTAGTGGCTGGATCTCAGAGTTTGTGTAAAAACTTGAAAGCATTCAAGACAAATAAAGGAGAGTTATAAAACTTGGAAGTGGATCCTTGTTAGGAACAGTTGAAAGAAAGCATGAAAGAAGATTCTATAGCATGTGATCTTGAGAGTGGAGTTTGGACTCAACCATGTGGAAGCTGGAATCCAGTGAGAAAAGTTGGCTTATAGTGTAAGTATCACGTGGTGGGATTTCAGGAGAATTCCACAGAAGTTCACCTAGTTTCAGAGTGGAATGTTTTCGACAACAGTCAGTCTGTGGGTTTAAAGGGATTGCGTTTACTGAGACCATTACAGCATAAGATATTTTTTAAACCCATATTATCCTTTAGACCTGTGTATATTTGTGAAGATGAGTGGGAATGAAGAGGTATTAAAGTCAAACTATTCATGTACATATATTTTTGTTGTTAAAAGCTAATTGACAGTCCTTTGACTCTGTCCCTACATGTTTTCTTAAAAGAAGTAAAAGATTTGAGCCAGGGTTCCATTCTGGGACCTTCCTGTCTAGTAGTAACACAATCATTTCTTGAATCTCCCATCTTATGTTTCAACTGATTGTGAGTCTAATGACTCCTGGTCCAGAAACATATTGTTTATAATGTTCTTCCAGCGAAACTGAATTTCAGCTTTAAGATGAAACCAGATGTTTCAACTCATTTCTGTTTTAAGTTACAGCACATCAATTAATAAAATTTCCACTGATAGCACACCAGCAGCAAAGAAAGTACAAGCACTCAAACCATGATCCCATTTATTGATTGTGCCTTATTTTAGGACTTGGGAGATGGAGGTAATGATACATGTATATCATTACATTTGGCTTGTGCATTTCAATAACATAGTACAATGAGTGGGAACAGTGCCTTTCGTTTCAAGGATCTGATCATCTAGTGGTATGAAAATATTCCATCTCTGCTGTTTCTGTTCAAATTGAAATAGATTTAAAGTATGTCATCTGAGTTCCACAGAGCACAGCACAGAATCATTTTCTCATTAGTTCTTTTCCGTCAATAATGAGTCATTCTAAATAATAAACAACTAAAAATAACATTAGCATAATAATCCAGATCCTTCTTGCTGTATTCAAAGTGCCAGATCATGAATGAAATTGGAATCACACATCACCTTTTGGATTAGTTAGACATCCAAACCAACATGGTATTGTTTGATAATGATGGAAAACTCCCTGTTGTGCCTTGACTATAAGACCAGTATTGCAGAGGAACACAGGAGAGATGCATTATTCAAGGTGATACAAATTGAAAACTACACACTTCAGTTGTTTATTATTTTTAACATTAATCACACTCCCCAGATATTTCTTTATAATGAATTAAATATGTTTGTGCAGTAACTATCTAAGTTTTGAGTTTAATGTTTAACAGCTCATACTGACCCCTGATGTTTTATTCACAAGGCTCATCCCTAAGCAAAACTCATTTACAAATTACTATCTAATGCAATTGCACTTTTCCTTAGACTTTCGGAGCATTTATGAATCTGTTTTATTCTTGGTTTATGTCTAAAGCACAGAACACTTTTTTTAAAAATGCACTAATAAAGCAATTTAGCACATCTCTCAGAACATTCAAAAATGCCTCATTTCCAGACATGAAACAAAAATCTGCTTCAGTTCAGTCAATATGGTTCGCTGTATTTCATTCCTGATGACTTTTGAATAATTTCACAGATTGCTAAGCATTAAATAAATAAAAACTGGGTAAAATCTCCACCTATACACACTCAATCACTCTTTACTTATTCTATCCTTCAACAAGATGGTCATTAGCCACTGCATCTGCTGTTGGAGCAGTTTCATTTTCATGTGTTTATTTTGATTTTTGCATGTATTTGTTCTTTCCTGCTCCTGTCCCATTACTTCATAGTAGAATTAATTATGGCTTTTATGCTTGAGATACATTAATGCTAAAATTTGCATCTATCTTAGCACGTTTCCTGGATAAAAAAATGAATGAAAATGCCCATCACAGGATCATCTTATGTTTCACAGCCATTTCACTAACAGAAGGTCCACAGTGGGTAATAGCAAGGTATTTGTTCTAAGCCCTCAAGTTCAATTTCCTGAAAATTTCACTTCTATGTGGGACTAAAACCATTTCATATTGAATCCCCTTGTGTACACCAATGCTTCCAGATGTTCTGAATGTAATTTATGCCGTATGCAAAAAAAGACACAAGAAACACTAACAAACTGAATAACTTGACTCACACACATCTGTGCGATTCCACCAGAAAAAAATTGCAAAAGGAGCGCAGAACTTACTTCAGATCCCATCACTTCAGATCTCATCACACAATTACATTTACAAACTGTCTGAATTTATCTCCAGCCAAAATGTCTTCTCCTTCATAACCCTAACTTGTTTAGTAGTGATTACTGGTTAATGGCTGCATGAAATTGTGTATAGATAGTAATTATACATAGGAAATAAGAGTCAGTAGATGTACTGATAATTAACCATGGATTGCCATTAGATATCAGGATTTGTATCAGTTTTTAATGCTTCAGTTCAGAATCACAGAATCATACAGTGCAGAAGAGGCCCTTCAACCCATCAAGTCTGCATTGACACATGAGAACCACCTAACCTACCTACTGAAACCCATTTACCAGCAGTTGGTCCATAGCCTTGAATGCTATGATGTGCTAAGTGTTCATCCAGATACTCTTTAAATGATGTGAGGCAATCGGCCTCCACCACCTTCCAGGCAGCACTTTCTAGACCATCACCACTCTCTGGGTAAAAAAGCTTTTCCTCACATTTCCTCTAAATCTTCTGCCCTTCACCTTGAACTTGTGTCCCATCATGACTGACCCTTCAAATAAGGGGAACAGCTGTTCCCTATCCATTCTGTCCATTCTCCTCATTATCTAGTACACCTCGATCAGGTCACCCCTCAGTCTTCCCTGCTGCAATAAAACCAACCCAAGTCTATCCAACCTCGCTTTATAACTTAAATTTCCATCCCAGGCAACATCCTGGTGAACCTCCTTTGCATACTTTCCATTGCAATCACATTTCTCCTACAATGTGGCAACCAGAACTGCACACAGTACTCCAGCTGTGGCCTCACCAAAATTCTATACAATTCTAATAAGACTTCCCTACTTTTGTAAGGTATGCCTCAACTGTTAAAGGCAAGCATTCCATATGCCATTTTCACCACCTTACTAACATGCCCTTCTGCTTCAGAAAACTATGGATAAACACGCCAAGATCCCTTTGTGCCTCAGAACTTCCGAATGTCATGCCGTTCATTGAATACTTCCTTTCAAATTATTCCTTCCAAAGTATATCACTTCACAGTTTTCAGGGTTAAATTCCATCTAGCACTGAATTGCTCATTTGATCATCACATCTATATTTTCCTGTAGCCCAAGACACTCAACCCTCTCACTATTAATCTCCCAGTCAATCTTTGTGTCATCTGCAAATTTACTAATCCTACCACCTGCCCCCCGCCCCCAAAACAGTTCACCCCCTTCCCCCCACCCCAGCACTCCCCAACCCCAACAAGGTCATCTCTTCTTGTTTAGTTAAATGATGAATAATAGAGGACCCAGCACAGATCCCTGTGGTAAGGTATTGGGCACCGGCTTCCAGACTCTAAATGATCC
Organism: Carcharhinus amblyrhynchos; assembly: GCF_965287045.1. Taxonomy (NCBI): domain Eukaryota; kingdom Metazoa; phylum Chordata; class Chondrichthyes; order Carcharhiniformes; family Carcharhinidae; genus Carcharhinus; species Carcharhinus amblyrhynchos. The sequence continues at coordinate 77,602,328 of NC_137331.1, read as the reverse complement.
TCTGTCTCCTAAACTAAGCCAATTTTGAATCCACCTCATCAAGTTACCCTATATCCCATCTGCATCTGTCATCTTTAAAAGTCTCCTATGTGGGACCTTGTCAAAGGCTTTGCTGAAATCCATATAAACCACACTAACTGCGCATACCTTTATCTACATTTCCTCAAAAAATTAAATCAAATTTGTTAGGCGTGAGCTCCCCCTCACAAAGCCATGCTGACTATCCCCGATCAAGCCTTGCCTGTCCAAATGGAGATAGATTCTCTCCTTCAGAATTTTCTCTAATAGTTTTCCTACCACTGACATGAGACTCACTGGTCTGTGGTTCCCTGGCTTATCACTATAGTTATTGCACAACAACTACATAAACCATGCATGGACAAGTTGGGCCAAATGGCCTGTTTCCATGCTGTAAATCTCTATGACTCTATGAGACAAACTGGACACCACGATGGTGGCAAAATAAATGGAATGTAATAGATTCTAAACTTCTTGGACTTTGTCCTTGGGATTAAAACAACACATGACCCCCTTCCACTCCAGCTCACCAGGTTTTCTGTTCACTTTACTGATCTCTATTTTTGTTTTTGTTCTTTTGCCTCTTGTGCCGTTATTTCAACACAAAACTGATCAGATGAATAGCATTCATCTTTTTTAACATGCTGTTCCATGGGAGGAATGTAGAGGGAGCAGAAGTAACAGCTGAGCTGCTGCGAAAGCCTTTGCGATGTCAAAAAAAAGCTTGGGTTATAATAGTCAAAGCTCAAATTTCAACAGCTGGCTCTGAAAATTAATATATTTCTGCAGGTCAAGAGTTTAGGTTATGAATGCCTCAGATGATTAAATATGTTGTCCGATGGTCTCACAAGAAGCTCTGTTCCAGAAAAAGACCATGATGAACCTTAGTGATGGACATAATACTTCCATTAAATGTTAGCCCCGGTGTAGTGTTGGCAGCATTTATTTTGACCACTCACTGCACTATGTCAGAGCTCCACATATAAATGAATGTACAATTTACCAGCTTCCTGTACTAAGGCTGTACTTTCCTTTGATTGAAAAGAGACAATGAGACAATAAATAAAACACAAATGTTATGCCAACTATAGCTGAAGTGCTGTCAGCACCAGGAAAATCAATGCAAGACTATTTCGAAGACGTTTTCACTATTGCCCTGCTAAGAAAATTCCATTTTGCCAATGTAAATTGTATATCTTCCTGTCAGGAAGTAAATTTCACCCTCTGAATTTAAGTATTGCTGTTTTAAAATTTAATAATTGCAAAAATGGAGCAAGTCAAATGAAATGAGGGCCATGTCAAGTTAAAGAAATGGTGAGTAAAGATTTGTTTTCATCTCCTTCCTAGCTACCTTTTTGAGTTAAAACCCACAAATTTCATTCATTTTAAAAGATTTACACCACAATACAGATAGACACTCAGAAACTTGTATTTGAAAAATTACTTGTGTAAAATGCCTTCCAAATTTAATAGAGACATTGAAAGAAAGAATGGGAGTGTTTGACAGAAGTAAATAAACCAATGTCATATAAATAGATTTCCAAAAAATTTTTGATAAGGAATTATACAGAAGGATTAATGAAAAAAATGAAAGAGAATTTGACAATTTGAATATAAATTGGATAATGAGAGCTTTATTTCAATACTGTCATATATTGGGCATACAGGCCATTCACCCAACAGTTCAAAGATATATAAAGGGGAGATGGTGGTTTTGTGGTAACTTCGCTGGTCCGGAAGCCTCGCTCAAACTCCAGGGACATAGGTTCAAAGCTCACCACAGCAGCTAATGGAACTTTAATAAATCTGAAATAGACTAATCTCAGTAATGATAACCCACTGCAAGGTGATAGCCTAATTCTAAACTAATAATCCAGAAACTCAGCTAATATTCTGGGTACCCGGATTTGAATCCCTCCACAGCAGATGGTGGAATTTGGATTCAATAAAAATTATCTGGAATTGAGAATCTACTGAGGACAATGAAACCATTGTTGATTGTCAAAAAAAAATCTGATTCACTAATGCCTTCGAGGGAAAGAAATCTGCTGTCCTTACATGTAACTCCAGAGCCACAACAACGTAGTTGATACTCAACTCCCAAGTAGGAATGGGCAATAAATGCTTTGATGTGGAGATGCCAGCGTTGGACTGGGGTAAACACAGTAAGAAGTCCGACAACACCAGGTTTAAGTCCAACCGACTTATTTCATAGCAAACACACAAGCTTTCGGGGTTTGCCCTTTCGTCAGGTGAATGGCATATAACCTGTAAACTGTCTGTGCTGTTATATGTTCTGTCTGAGGCCAGAACTCTCCATTTGCCTGACGAAGGGGCCAACCCCAAAAACTTGCGAGTTTACTATGAAATAAATCAGTTGGACTTTAACCTGGTGTTGTCAATAAATGCTAGCCAGCCAACAATGCCCAAGTCCTATGAATGGATAAAATAAAAAATTACAGCCATCATTAACGGTTGTAAAAGCCCATCTGGTTTGCTAATGCCTTTTAGAGAAAGAAATCTGTCACTGTCACCCTGATGATGTAGAGATGCCGGCATTGGACTGGGGTAAACACAGTAAGAAACCTCACACAACAGTTTATTGGACTAGTTGGACTTTAACCTGGTGTTGTGAGATTTCTTACTATTGTCACCCTCACTCAGCGTAGCCTATATGTCTCCAAATCAACAACAATGTGGTTGACTTTTAACTACCCATTAAGAAGCCAAACAGTATTGAAGGAAATTAGGGTTGGACAACAAATGGTGGCCCTGCCAGCAATGATGTGGAGATGCTGGCGTTGGACTGGGGTAAACACAGTAAGAAGTCTCACAACACCAGGTTAAAGTCCAACGAGGTGACGAAGGGGCAAACCCCATAAGCTTGTGGTTTACTATCAAATAGACTGGTTGGACTTTAACCTGATGTTGTGAGACTTCTTGCCAGCAATACCAAAGGTCATAGCAATCGATCCTGAGGCAACCATCCCCTCCTCACATTTACGCCAAAATAGAAAATTGTCTAATTATAGTTCCTGTTACATCACAAATTTCCCCCAGAGTTTGTTCTTCAAATATTCCCTCTTTGGTATCACCCATCTACAAAAGATGATGGACATACAGCAAAGCAAATCTGTTGGAATGGGCTAGTTTCACTTTTTGCATTTTTTCTGATGGCTGAAGAGACCAATCCATGAGAAGCAGATTCTGCCACCACAGCAGTGTGGCACAGTGGTTAGCACTGCTGCTTCACAGCGCCACGGACCCAAGTTCAATTCCTGGCTTGGATCACTCTCTGTGTGGCGTTTGTAAGTTCTCCCGTGGATTTCTTCTCGGAGCTCCGGTTTCTCCCTACAGACCAAAGATGTGCAGTTTGGGTGGAGTGGCCAAAGTAACTGTTTTTGGGAAAGGGCCTCGTTAAGATACCCTCTGCCTGGATGGACCTAATGGCCTCCTTCAGCACTGAAGGGATTCTATGATTAGCAAGAGAATTGACTGTCATGCAACGGATGTGGAACATGTTGCCCTCTCTCAGATTGACAATCTGCACTTTTCCAAACCGTCTCAACCAATAACCACTCTGATGTCAGAATGCCAGTTGGGTCTATCTGCCCTGGCACTCAGGGGATTCAGTGATCCAAATCATTTTGTCATGCACCATGTATTTTGAATATTTATTAGGCCACAGCGTGCCTCCAGCAAGGGCCTCACATGTCAGAACAATAAGAGGTTAAATCTCTCATACCCTCATCTAAAGTCACCAACCATAAGCAACTCAAGACCCCTTTTCTGAGCCACAGAAGCCTCCCACATATTGTGCTAAAACTATGGAGGAGCAGCTTATAAGAGTAAAACAGTAGGTAAGATCCTTTAAAATATGGTGATATAGGCTAACGTCTGGGTTAACTAAATAATTCATATTGCTAGATGTGTACAATATTTTGGGCAACAGGCAGGAACTGCGCAGCTGTCAGCTATCACCGAGAATCCAAAGAAACAGAATAACTGAGTGGGAAGGGTAGTGGACTGGGAGTGGAACGTTAGTGTCCAAGATGACAATAGCTATATGAAAAAGGGAAAGCCAGGGCAGGGGGTGTGGTGATTCCTGGAGGAACAGTTCTAGTCCACAAGGCAACCTTCAGAAAATGTAAAGTTTCTGCTTATTTCAAATTCTTCTACTATTGAATCCAGTTCACAGCGGAACCCCAAGCAGGGTCTTCATCCTGTATAACTCAGTGATATAGTACTATTGATGTCCACATCATATCATTGCACCCTAACTTTTGAATATTCTTATGTACATGACCTGCCGACTGTGAGGGCCTAACACACTTCATGAACAAAGAAAGTCAAGAAGTTAAAATAAGAGCTTGTGAGTATCACCCTAGCCCTTCTGCCCTCTTATGTCTACTCCATCTCATCACACCTCACCAGCTTGCCTTGCATGTGCACCCATCTATGCATCTTGACACATTCTCATCTATCCATCCATTACTAATACCCATGTTCATCCATACATAATATCGATATCACTCCCTTATGGTCACCATCAACAAATGCCCTCTATCCGCCCATCTAACATGCCATTACTCTCACTCCTTTCCCTCCTTGCAGGAGAAAGAACACAGAACACGAGCATGAGACATCAAATTGGAGGTTGTCCTTCTGCTATCTCACAAGTGACAGCTGAAGAGGAGGAAACACTGGACATCAGTGGAATCTCAGAGTGCTTGGCTGTCAAAGATGGAGTGATGGAAGCCTCCCAGCTAACTGGTGACAGAATTAGGTATCACACAGCCACATGGTACTCGACATTGTATTGCACTGTTAGCAGTCAGTGCAATACAACCATATCCATTCCAATCACTTAAAACATTCTTACCTTGACAGTTCTAACTTGTGTCTTCAATCTTCCACAGGAGGTGGTGCAGGAGGAAGGTGACATTTCAGAGGAGGTAATTCACACTCTAAAGGTGCATTACCATGGATTTGTGTAGACAGTATACCAGCTCAGAAACTTATACTTCAGTAGGTTCAGTAAAAAAGATAATTATTGGGTTTTCTCCTGGTGACTGTCACATCACAAGAGCAGAGCTTACATAGCAATGGAGACACTATGCCAGAGCCGCAGGGACTCTGCAAGTTCTGCTCAAGGAAAATCTATCCTGAGCTGCAAATCCAAGCACCCACTCACTCTGACTGGCATCATCAATGGCAAAATTAATGTAATTGCCCACTTTGGCAAACAAGATATCATTCACCTGACATATGCCTTTGTGAGAGGCTCTCTCGTGAGATCCTGGAAGAAGTCAGAGACAAATAAATTAGACTTTCTTTTGATTTGATTTGATTTATTATTGTCACATGTATTAGTACACAATGAAAAGTATTGTTTCTTGAGTGCTATACAGACAAAATATACCATTCATAGAGAAGGAAACAAGAGAGTGCACAACGTAGTGTTACCTTCATAGCTGGGTGTACAGAAAGATCAACTTTGTACAAGGTAGGTCCATTCAAAAGTCTGATGACAGCTGGGAAGAAGCTGTTCTTGAGTGGTTTGGTACGTGACCTCAGACTTCTAGAACTTTCTCCTGACAGAAGAAGATGGAAGAGAGAATGTCCGGGGTGCGTAGGGCCCTTAATTATGCTGGCTCCTTTTCTGGGGCAGCAGGGAGTGTAGATAGAGTCAATGGAGGCTGGTTTGAGTAATGGAATGGGCTACATTCACAACCCTTTGTGGTTTCTCATGGTCTAGGGCAGAGCAGGAATCATACCAAGCTGTGATACATCCAGAAAGAATGCTTTCTATGGTGCCTCTGTAAAATTTGGTGAGAGTCATAGCTGACATGCCAAATTTCCTTAGTCTTCCGAGAAAGTAGAGAGTGCTTGTGACTAACACAGCAACTGATCAGGCACGATCACCAAATGCAGCAGACAGCAGGTCACAAATGCCTGCCATTAACCAATGCAAGAACTGAGCCCCCTGAAACACTCATGCCTGGGAAGCCTATTGTCCGCCTGTAGACCCTGTGCTGCCTGTGAAATACACATCTCTGCTCAGCCGCCTTGTTAATGGAGCAACAGGTCTGTTAAGAGCAGGCTGCTGCTTCTGTTGGTGCTGCCGCTTTTGCTGGTGCCCCTGCTGCTGTTCCTCCTGGTACACCTTCTGTTTCTCTTCCTCCTGCTGCTCCTGATGATGTTGCTGCTCCCTGATGCTGCTGCTCTGATTGATCACTGAAGCAATTATGGAGATCAAACACACAAACCTCCAAAGTTTTGAAAGTAACCTGAGTACAGGTACTGTGAACATAGCCTTTCGCTATCATACTGAACTGTTTGATCAAGTGTTAGATCTGTTGTCTGTAAAATTCTGAACAGCTTCTTGTTGCCAACTCCATAACTAAGTGGTCGTGAATAAATTCACCTTTAAATACACCTTTCTGGGGAAGATGCTCTGTCAGACAGTCCCTGAAGACTCAATGGCTCGAGTGGCACTGTACAGATTCTATGATTCTGATGATGTCTATATTCTGATGATGTAGAGTGGTGGGAGGGAGGGGGACTGTAGGGAGAGTGGGGAAGCCTGCCATCAGTGGTCTGGTCTATATGAGCCTCCAGACCCACCACAATGTGGTTTACTCCAGGAGCAGCATGGTGGCACGTTGGTTAGCACTGCTGCCTCACAGTTCCAGCGATCTGGGTTTGATTCCTACCTTTGGTCACTGTCTGCACGGAGTTTGCAGGTTCTCCCCATGTTTGTGTGGATTTTGTCTGGATGCTCTAGATTCCCCCCACCGTCCAAAAGACGTACTGGTTAAGTGCATTGGCCATGCTAAATTTTCCCTCAGTGTACCCGAGCATTCATTGGAGTGTGGTGACTAGGGGATTTTCACAGTAACATCATTGTCATGTTAATGTAAGCTTACTTGTGACACTAATAAATAAACTTTGAACTTTAAACTTAACATATCCTAGCAAACCACTCAGTCGTCTGAAACCAAAACAGAAATGGAAATTAAGAATAAAACCCAACATTGAATTTGGAATTGTCGAAAGCATATCCTGTCCAGTCGACCCTGCAAAATACACCTCATTAACTGGTTCGGAACTGAGCTCAATTAGGACATCTGTCCTATGGATTGGTCATTCAATTGCCTTATGTAGTCATACTCAGAAAATCATACCTCTGAGCTAATGTCTCAATCTCTTCCATCAATATATAGACTCACCAGAGGTGGTGGCACTGTGATATACAGCCATGAGAGATTTCACTGAAAATACTCAACAATAATTCTGGACACCATGAAGTCCCATTGCACTAGGTCAAATAAATGCAAACAAACATTCTGCTGATAAGCATCTAAACCTCCCCCTGCCTCAACTGATGATTCAGTGTTGTGCCAGCAAGGGATCAGAATGCACTCTGGACGAGGAATTTCCAAGAGTGGTTTGGAAGCATCATTATTGATCAAGTTGGACATTCTTGAATTCCTGTCAGACTGGAGGGCTTTAGATTCCTCCGCCACTGAGATTTGTTCTGGGGAGGATAAGAACTATATAGGCTGGATGGATCTCACCTTAATGGATCTGGAACCAAGATCTTTATGGGGCAGTTTGCAAGTGCCACTGAAGGGGATTTAAACAGAGTTTGTATGGGGAGGAATCAGGAGACAACATTAGAGAGGAAGAAACAAGGTGCACAAAGAATTGAGAGAGAAGGGTAGTGCTAGAGTAAATAATAGTACAGTATTTGGTGAGTCAGAGTAAGAGTGAAAGCAGTAAGGGCTAAATTATGTTTACTGTACATGTTAATGGAGTTTAGTAAATAAAGTTTGTAAGCTGCAGGTACAGTTAGCCATGTAGAAATATGGTTGTGGTGATAAAGTCCTGGCTCAAAAAAAGCAGGATTGGGTACCTGGATACATTCAGGGGAGATATTGAAGGAAAGAAAGGAGGAGAGTTGGTGTATTGATCAGGGAGAATATTACAGTACTGGAGAGAGAGGGTGTCCTAGATGGGTCAATCTGTTTGATTAGAGGCCAGAAATAATGAAGGCATCTTGCACTACTGGGTGTATTCTCCAGCCTACCAGCTACTGGGAAAGCTATAGAGAGAACAAATTTGCAAGAAAATTGGAGGGATGTGCAGAAACTATACAATTGTTATAATGGTAAACTTAAACTATTTTAATATAGGCTAGGATAGTAAAAGTTCTAAGAAGGTGAAGAGTTTCCAAAGTGCATTCAGGAGAATTTTTTAGATCAGGCTTTTCTAGCCCAACAAGATAGGCAGCATTGTTGATTTTGGTTCTGGAGAATGAGATGGGTCAAATGGATCAAGTGCCTGTAATCATTGTGTCATAAGGTTACCATGGAACCATGGAAAAGAACAAGAAGCAATGAAAGATAAAAGTATTTAATTGGGGGACAGTCAATTTTGGTGGGGTGTGAACGGACCTGGCCCAAATTATTTTCAAAGGTTGCATAATAACTTTTTCTATCAAACTTTGAATGCTAAATAGTGCAGATGGACAACATAATTGCCAAATGCCCTAAATTAAATGATGGTAACACCAATGGGGATGCTGTCAGGGTCTTGAGTCTTTACCTAACATAATTAGGAAGCACACCAATTTTTGGTATGGCAGGTTTAAATTCACCCAGAGATGTCAGTGATGAGTTTCTTTAATTTCAGTATTGACTGGCCACACTAATCACTGAAAAAAACATCAAGTACACTCCAGAAGAGAAGAACAAAAAATATTTTGCCTAATGTGATTGTAATTGTACATTTTCAACAAAGTGTAGGTGCTTTTATGTAATAATAGAGCTTAAATTAAATTTAAGTATTGCAGATGGTAAAGGTGGACAAAAAATCTACTTCTGTTTACATCTTGGTCTCTTCAAGGTTCCAGCCATTTATCACTATTCAGTCCGAGAATCCTTTAAGTTGCATGTGATGTGTGGGTTTTAACTTGAATAGATTCTTAACATGCTGAAGTTATAACCAGTAGTCACAAACTTTCAGAAATGTGAAGGTTGCGGTGACAAGAAGTGTGACAATAACAGAAGGGTTCTGAGCTCAGAATCAGGTAATGAGGGAAATATCTTTGCAAAGATCAATACAAAGAAAGACAATGTGGAGAAGTTGTCTCAAAGTCTGACAGGCAAAATGAGATTAGAATCTGTCAGCAGCTACTCAAGAGTAAAGCTCTGCAACATATGGCCTTGGTGAACATAAGAAAAGCTTTTATATTTTTCCTTATGGCTTCCTAGCCAATTTAATGAAACATTTTTGTTGATTATTGCTTTAGTCATTCCTACTACTGAAACTTACAGAACAAACTTGATAAGACTCCACTTTTTGGAAAGAATTGTAATTAGTTCTATTCTTTCTTTTCCCGTCTTTGTCTTGGTTCTTTAATCTTACAAACAATTAACTGTGTCAAAATTCAAACTTTAACTAAAGAGTTGCACTAAAGCTTTCAAAGGTGACAGTTCAAATAATTAAAGTAGCCAAGCAATTTGATTAACTCTTACATTGGCTGTGTGCTTTGTTACAGAACATTTTCCTTTCAGCAAAGGTTAAATGGAGGTCACAGTTTATTTGGGAATGGTCATGAAGTGGAATAGTTCCAGGTGAATAAAAAACATATAGATATTGAGGGAAAAATGGAAACCTGAAAAGAAAAACTGAAAATGTTGGAACCTGTCATAGAGAAAAGTTAAAATTTCGGGTGTGGATCACACTCAGTTGTGACAGAAGGCCGCACATCATTCAAGATCGCACATCATACTTAACTCTTTCTTTCTCCATCGCTGACTAGCCTGCTGTGCATTTGCAGTAATCTCTGCCTTTATTCTACAAACCAATAGATCACCCATGGTTTTGTTGATGATGGGCCAGAGACTATAACAATGGTTGTTCGGTGGGTGGGTGGAGGATGCATTACGGAACAGGGCAGATGTGCAGGGGATAGGGTTACACCATGTAAGAGATGACAGGCAAAATTTTCTGTTCCTGCCAATGGTGGGAATCATGGCAGGTGGGCGCACTAAATTTGGCATAATGGAAAAAAATCAGTTTCGCCAGCAGGAAGTTAGTTGGAATTTTGTTCTCCTGACTTTGATGACAGGTTAAAGGCAGATCATGTTTCCTACTGATCTATGTCAGGTACCACATTTGCATGTCATGAATGCTCATTAAAAGGACAATGCTTCAGCATTATATCCCCTCTCCAAATTATGTGTCCTGCCAGTGGGTAATTGGGACAGCCTGTTTCACAATTGTATATAAATGGTGTGTATCTGGCAAGTTCCACTTCATCAATCTTCAAGGTAAGTAGCTGATGTTTGTGTCTACCTTTCAGAGTGCTGCAGCAAGATTTCGAGTGCCTGCGTTTCAAGCTGCGCCAAAGTTGGACATACAGAAGAGTGCGTCCTTGGGCTAAGGTTACACTGCCCTGAGGCTGAGGCCATGCTGTTGGGGCAGATTGAAGAGGCTGTGCAGGCCATGTTAGAGGCATTGCATGGCATGGATGTCTTGTTCCCGATCTTGGGTGGATGAAGGTCTCTCTGGGCAGTCACAGTGATGTATAATATGGTGTGCATATCATATGGTATGTGAGTGGTCACTCACTTAAGGAATTTGCTCCTGGAGGTTAGAATCATGGTAGTGTGAGGCAGATGGTGCAATCACATTTAGGCATCTGTATCCTGTTAGTCAGTAACTGAAAAAAAAATCATGCAGGGATCTCAGAAAGTCAGAATGCATGTGGCCTCAAGAAGGGAAGGGTGGAACAATGGCTTTGGACATCAATATTAAAGGGTTCATGTGACGGAGGAAGAGGAATATCTATGTAGACAATGATGGGTTGAAGGGTAATTGGAGAAGGCAAAAGGGGAATTAGGAGGTGGTGAGGATGAAGGAGGGTAGGAGGGGCTTGATGAGTGATTAGGGGAGGTTGGATCTCGTCTCCCAGATGAAGGTCAGCAGCACCATTTTTGAGCTCACCTTGCATTAATGCAGTTCGTGAAACAAGAAGAAAAAGTTGGATTGAGGTAGGATATCAGGGCTTATGGGAAGTATTCAGTACAGCAATTCCTAGCTGATTGAAGAGGCACCCTGTAAGTGTCCTGCTCAAACCATGGACAGTATAGCTCAGCTGAGTGCTGGACTGGAGGGACTAATACATAATGAATGAGCTTGGCTCCTTTTCTAATTGTGCACGTTGAGGCTAGAATCATTAAGTTTACGTGCTGTGGTGCATATGGTCAAAATTGGCATCTGATCCTTACAGAGACATATCAGGTTTTAAAATTCAATGGCCACATCTGCAGCAGAGGCAACATGGGCCCTGCAAGCCTCAGAGGCATTCAGCATGCTTGGTTTCATTGGTCAGAACATTGAATACAGGAGTTAGGATGTCTTATTAAAGTTGTACAAGACATTGGTAAGGCCGCACTTGGAATATTGTGCACTGTTCTGGTCACCCTATTATAGAAAGGATACTATTAAACTAGAAAGAGTTCAGAAAAGATTTACTAGGATGCTACCAGGACTTGACAGTTTGAGTTATAGGGAAAGGCTGGATAGATGGAACTTTTTTCCCTGAAGCGTAGGAGGCTTAGAGATGAATTTATAGAGGTCTATAAAATAATGAGGGGCATAGATCAGCTAGATAGTCTACATCTTTTCCCAATGTTAGGGGAGTCTAAAACTAGAGGGCATAGGTTTAAGGTGAGAGAGGAGGGATACAAAGGGTCCACAGAGGTAATTTTTTCACACAAAGGTTGGTGAATGTCTAGAACAAGCTGCCAGAGGTGTAAGAAGAGATGGGTACAATTTTGTCTTTTAAAAACTGTTTAGGCAGTTACACGGGTAAGATGGGTATAGAGGAATATGGGCAAACGCATGCAATTGAAGCTAGCTTAGTGGTTTAAAAAAAAGGGAGCATGGACAAGTTGGGCCGAAGGGCCTGTAAATCTCTATGACTCTATGGGGTGATGTTACCTTTTTTTTGAAGTATTGGGTGGTCTTGAAACTGGGAGAGTTTCAGATCTGTCTTTTGGGCGTGTTTTTAGGATCCCTCATGCACACTCTGCCTGCACAATTTTGCGCAAGTCTGTTGCTCGCTGCAGAAGCCTGTGGCTGGAGCTTAACGCGCTTGAAAGCCTGAACCCTCACTGATTGCGTACCCTCCACCCTCCCCCCACTGATCACGTACCCTCTACCCTCCCCCCACCGATCACATACCTTCCGTGCTCCCTCCACCGATCGCGTACCCTCCACCCTCCCGCCACTGATCACGTACCCTCCACCCTCCTCCCACCGATCGCATACCTCCTGCCCGTAAACAATTGCGGTTCCAACATTGATCCCTGAGGCACACAACTAGTCACTTTTTGTCAACCAGAAAAACACCCATTTACCCCCACTCTTTGCTTTCTATTAGTTAACCAATCTTCTATCTATGCTAATACATTATCTGTAACACCGTGCACCTTTACCTTATCTAGCAATCTTTTCTGCGGCACCTTGTCAAATGACTTCTGGAAATTCAGATACACAACATCCACAGGTTCCCCATTGTCCACTGCACATGTAATGTTCTCAAAGAATTCCATCAAATTAGCCAAACATGACTTTCCCTTCACGAACCCATGCTGTGTCTTACCAGTGGTACAATTTATATCCAGATGTCTCGCTATTACTCCCTTGATGATAGATTCAAGCATTTTCCCTACTACAGAAGTTAAGCTAATCAGCCTATAGTTACCTGCCTTTTGTCTACTTCCTTTTTTAAACAGTGCCATCACATTTGTTGTTTCCTAATCTGCGGGAACCACCCCAGAGTCCAGCAAAATGCAATAGCATGCACCTAAAGCTGGGAGTTAATTAGTATTATCCTCACAGGGATGGTTCAGCAGGAACATTGTGTGACAACTGAGAAACATTTCTAACCCTACATTCATTGGAAGCCGGCCAAGTTTACACCCTGCAATGACTTGGCATGGGACAGATGGGGCCTGGTCAGGTTTTGACACAGTAGTCAATGATAAATTAGTCCTTCATGGATCCTGCTGAACACTAAGGAAACATGCCAGAAAATTGCTTTCATACCATTACACTCCTCAGCGTTGTCCAACTCACAAATGCCAATCCTTTCTATTAATCCTAAGGTAATGAGTGCAGAGTCATGATATGAATTAAATATCAATTTGTGTTCTGTGACTTCAAAAAGGGATTATGTGAAGCATCACTAGGCAGCTGTTCAAGAGCAAATAGAGTAGATAGATTCATCTGGATGATCATACACCTCAGACAGCATGTACTCATTCCCGTCCATCAGGCAGTTCTAATGTCATTGAGTCAAACCAACTTCTATCGTTCAGTGTCATGCATGGGGAGAATGGGAACTTATAAAGGAACAATGCTCATCCTTCAACACAGAGATGAAATAACACTGCAGGAAGGCTTGAAAGGCTACTGTACTCAGCAGTGAATGCTACTTTAACCCAAGCTCCACAGTCAAAAAATAAACACCACTGTAAGGTTCACATGGGTAGAAAGATGTCAGTCGTGACAAATACTCACCTCTGTGATTAGTGGTGTTCACACAGTAAAAAGTCTGACAACACCAGGTTTTAGTCCAACCTATTTATTTGATAATATACTCGCAAGCTTTCGGGTTAGCCCCTTCGTCAGGTGAATGGAGAGTTCTGGCCTCAGACAGAGCATATAAAGCACAGACAGTTTAGAGATTACTGATTAGAATGCGAATTCTTACACCTAACCTGCTGTTCAAGACCTGAAGTGGCTGATAATGTGAGTGGAAGGAGCTCACATTATCAGCCACTTCAGGTCTTGAACAGCAGGTTAGGTGTAAGAATTCGCATTCTAATCAGTAATCTCTAAACTGTCTGTGCTTTATATGCTCTGTCTGAGGCCAGAACTCTCCATTCACCTGACGAAGGGGCTAACCCGAAAGCTTGCGAGTATATTATCAAATAAATAGGTTGGACTAAAACCTGGTGTTGTCAGACTTTTTACTGTGTTTACACCAGTCCAACGCCGGCATACCCACATCATGATTAGTGGTGTTCCACAGGACTCTGTATTGGGACCCCTGCTGTTTGTGATATATACAAATGATTTGGAAGAAGAGGTAACTGGTCTGATTAGTAAGTTTGTGGACGACACAAAGATCGCTGGAGTTGCGGATAGTTATGAACATTGTCAGAGAATACAGCAAGATATAGACAGGCTGGAAAATTGGGCAGAGAAATGGCAGATGGAATTTAATCAAGATAAATGTGAAGTAATGCATTTTGGTAATGCAGGGGGGGATTTATGCAATAAATGGCCGAACCATCAGGAGTATAGACACACAGAAGGATCTGGGTGTGCAAGTCAACAGAAACTTAAAAGTGGCAGCACAGAAGGAAAAGATGGTGAAGAAGGCATATGATATGCTTGCCTTTATTGGAAGGGAGCATAGAGTATAAAAGTTAATGTATGATGTTGCAGTTATATAGAACGTTGGTTAGGCCACATTTGGAATACTGCATCCAGTTCTGGTCGCCATACGACCAGGAGGACATGGAGGCTTTGGAGAGAGTACAGAAAAGGGTTACCAGGACTTTGCCTGGTATGGAGGGTCTTAGCTATGAGGTGAGATTGAGTGAACTGGGGTTGTTCTCCCTGGAAAGATGGAAGTTGAGGGATGACCTAATAGAAGTTTACACAATTATGAAGGGTATAGATAGGGTGAACAGTTGGAAGCTTTCTCCCGGTCGGAAATGACAAACATGAGGGGTCACAAGTTCAAGGTAAGGGGGGCAAGTTTTAATATATAAATGCGGGGGACACAGAGGGTGGTGGGGGCCTGGAATGCCACTGCTAAATTTCACCCATGGCCACAGTGATAGCGTACAGTTCTGAGTGCAAATCTGGCAGAAACTACTGTACAGGTATCTTCGGGATGGCTGCCATCCTTCTCATGGAGACTTCAATGCACTTGCATGCCATCAGACAGAAGGTGAACAATTTGTCTATCTTTTACTCTAGTCTGGTGTCAGCCTCTGACAACTCTGCCTGCTGTTCCCTTGTCTGTCTCTGCATCTCCAACATTTCTTTCTTGTGAATCTAAGGCTATTCTAGAACTAGGAACTACTGAGGTGCATGCGCCCTGGTGAAGGGTGCAAGTGAACACAGTGATCGATTTTCCTCAGATGCTTCCACTGAATCCTCATCTGAGGCGCTCGGTGGCTGGAGCTTGGTGTTTGGTGTCTTCCTCCACCTTTTGCTGTTGGTGGCTGGAATAGAGAAAGTACATAATTAGTGATTTGCTAGCTAGGCTTCTACAGTATAGGTCACTCACAGTCTTTGTCCCCATGTTGTCGATGTGTGGACTTTCACTGGCTTATTGGTGAGGCCAATCTTACCTTCCACACAGAAGCAATCTGTCCTTGGCAGTCAGCTCTGGCATTTGCTCCTTATGGGAAGAAAGTGTTATAAGCACAATGGTCCCCCACTGGTCTTCACTCCCACCCATCAGTTGTGGGAAATCTTGTCCTGCATGAAGACAGAAGATATTAGCAAACAGGGTCAAAGAGGCTCCCAAAGATTTTTATGTATATATTAGGAGAAAGAGGGTAGCAAGAGAAAGAGTATCCTGCAGTGAGTGGATGTGTGTGCAGGTGCCGTTTAAATACAGTGCCACAACCTTCAACCTTTGGCCATGAGGTACTGGCAAGGCAGATGAATCCCTGCTTATCCCACCATAAGATTTGATGAGCTCCTCTTTGATGCATAACTAATGAGATATAAAGCAGAAAGCTAGATGCAAATATCCATCCCTCTGCCGAACAGGAATTGAGCCAAATTTCCTACCAGTCCCTTGTTCTCCAGAATGAAAAATTTCACATCATATCAATGATTTACAGGAATCCAATGACTGTCTTTCCTCTGGTAGTCATGATGTGGAGATGCCGGCATTGGACTGGGGTAAAACAGAAAGAAATCCCACAACAGCAGTTTAAAGTCCAACAAGTTTATTTGTAGCAAATGCCCCAAGCTTTCGGAACTGGCTGTCCCTTTGTCAGGTCGCTAGGAGCTCCAAAAGCTCATGATTCCAAATAAACCTGATGGAATGCCGACATCTCCACATCCAGACTTTTTAGCAGAGAGTGCTATATAGATGTAGTTTTTAAAGAAATAAAGAACATAGATATAGATGTAGTAATTAGGAGTAGAAGTAAGCCATTTGACCCTACGAGCCTGCTCTGCCATTATGATCATGGCTGATCAACTCAGTGACCTGTTCCTGCTTTCCCTCCAATTCTGTTGATCCCTTTAGCCCCAAGAGCAATATCTTACTCCCTCTTGAAATCACACAGGCTGGAATTCTCCAAACTCGCATGCCCTGCTGCCGCTGTCAGCAAGAATGGAGAATTTGACGCTCAGCCAAGTCTCCCCACACAGCAGCGGGACTGGAGAATCCCAGCCACTGGACTGGTCAGGGAATTCAGCCCACAATGTTTTGGCCATTATGCTTTCTCTGGTGGAGAATTCCACAGGCTCACCACTCTCTGGGTAAAGAAATTTCTCCTTATCTCAGTCCTAAATGGTTCTCAGATCCTCAGCTGCTGACCCCTTGTTGTGGATTCCCCCACCATCAGGAACATCCTTCCTGCATCTACCCTGTCTGGTCCTGTTGGAATTTTATAGGTTTCTGTGAGATCACCCCTCTAAACTCTGGAGAGAAAAGCTGGCTGTGCAGTCTATGAGCTCCACTCCGGTTTATTCACTTCAGCCAGCTCTGTACAGTGAATTGAAAATTCCGCCTTTTGTATCTATCTTCAGTTTGCCCCAGGACACTGCAGATCTGATGTTCGATGCAGATCAGTGGGTAAACCAGAGAGCCCTGCTCTGAGGCACTCTTTGAGCAGATTCAGTGATGAATCAGGTGGGAGCCTGGAAATCATTAGATTAGATTTACAGCACACATTTCATAGAAAAACTCAAGAAATCGCTAAGAAAGATAGTGGGAGCAGAGACTTGACTTATTGAGTTCCTCCTGTTTTTCTCTACTGTGAACACCAACAGAATCTGTAACATAGGTGCAGTCTAGCATGTTGCGTCTCACACACATACATGTACCAGCAGACATGAATTTTAAACCAAAAGCAAAATACTGCAGTGACTGGAAATTGGAAATAAAAACAGAAAATGCTGGAAAAACTAAGCAGGCTTGGCAGAACGTTTTTTTCAGTCATTCATGGGGCATGAGCGTCACTAGTTGGCCTGCATTTATTGTCCATCCGCGGTTGCCCTTGAAGGGCAATTAACAGTCAAGCACTTTGCTGTGCCTCTGGCTTCACATGAAAGGACAGCAGATTTCCTTCCTTAAAGGACATTTGTGAATGAGATGGGTTTTTCCCACAATCAACAATAGTTTCATGTTCATTAGTAGCTTCTTAATTCCAGATATTTTTTATTGAATTCAGATTTCACCATCTGCCTTGTTGGGATTCGAACCCAGGTCCCTAGAACATTAGTTGAGTTTTTCCTGGATTAATAGTCCAGCAATAATACCACTAGACTATCATAGTACCTGTGGAGAGAGAAACAGAGCTAACATTTTGAGGGCTTTTCTTCGAAGATCTTTTGCCAATTGCTTTAAATCTATGATCACTGCGAACATACAAAGTTTAAATTTCAATATGAAGAGTATTCATTTTAATTGGTCAAATGTTTTGAAATTTGCTCTCAATCATTTAAAAGTTTGACTTGAGTAATTTTGAAAAAATGGCCAAATAATTCAGTTGCAGGCTGGGATTTTGGCTCCATTAGTTTTGTAATAAATTTAGAATTGAGCTTCTTGTAGGGAAAACAGGCCACAGAGATAAACTTACTATGATAAAATATAATGTATTGAAAAGGGTTTGAACATGTTCATATCCTCCAGCCAGCATCATTCAAACAATGCTAATGTACTATATTCACTACTAACAGCTGCTGGAAAGTGAGCAAGATGGAATTAAAATGTGGCAGTCAGAAGCTGATTTTACATTGGTTTTTGTAGCACGCTAGTGCCTAGGCTCCCAGCGCCTGGGTCTTTTTCAGTTGATGGAATCTTCCAATTATATTTCCTTGATTCTCTAAGGCACAGGTTATAGGGAGGAATAGTGACTCACACCTCCCTCTAATCCTATTTTTTTTCTGAGCATTACATTTTTTTCAAGTTTGCACCTTAACAAATTTGACTGTACATCATTCAATAGATATATTTGTCTTCCAAAAAGTTCCACTTACTCACATCAACTGACAGCACAGAAGGACATTTGACCCTTTGTGACTATATTGGATCTTATGGAAGACCAATTTAGTCACACACCCCTGCTAACTTGTACAATTGTCTTCTTCACATGCATGTTCTATTACCCTTTGAAAGACTCAATGGAATCTACTTCCACACCCTTTAAGGTAATGTATTCTATCTTAACAATCCTTTGTGTGAGAAACATCCTGCTCATTCCCCTCAAGCTCTTTTGCCAATTATTTTAAATCTATGATAATTGCTTGCCAACAGGTGCCAGAGAAGAGAATTTCTCCCTCCTTGCTCTATAAACGCTCAAAATCATTTTGAATATTTCAAAGGCAGGTAAATGGAGTTAGGCCAAAGATCAGTCATGATCTCATCGAATGGCAGAACAGGCTCGAAGGTTGAATGGTGTACTCCTGTTTCTATGTTCCTATTAGGTTTCCCCTTAACATTTTACTCTATGGAGAATTGCAGCTTCTCCAAGCTCTCCGTATAACTGATGGGCTGCATTTGTGATAATGTTCTAGTGAATCTCCTCAGTGTCAATTTCTTTCTCAAGTTTTTTAAATTCTTTCACAGAATATGGTCTTTACTGGCGAGGTCAGCATTTATTGCCCATCTCTATTTGCCCTCAAGAAGGTACTGGTGAGTCACCTTCTTCAACCGCTGCAGGCCATGTAGTGTAAGTACACCTTCAATGCTATTAGGAAGAGAGTTCCAAGATTTTGGCCCAGCAATATTGAAGAAATGGTGATGAAGCTTCAAGACAGGATGGCATGTGACTTGAAGGGGAACTTGTAGGTGGTGGTGTTTCCATGCATCTACTGCCCTTGTCCTTCTAGAAGGTAGAGGTCATGTGCTTGGAGGGTGCTGTCAAAGAAGCCTTGGTGAGTTGATGTAGTGTATCCACTTGATGCCCAGAATTGCACAATACTTCAGCCGAAGGTTAACCAGTAATCTGGAAAGGTTTATTAGGTCTTCCTCGTTTATATATTCAATGCTGTATTTAGAAAGTCATGGATCCTGTATGCTTTCTTAACCACCTTATCAACTTACCCTGTCACCTTCAAAGACGTGTGACTGATGCGTCCTCAGGTTCTTCGGTTTCTACATCTACTCTCAAAATAGTAGTTAGATTATACTGCCTTTCCGTGTTGTTCCAACACTTTACATTTATCCACATTAAATTTCATCTCCTATGTCTCAGTCCTATTCACTGGTCCATGTCCTCCAAGAAGTCTATAATTATTGTCTTCACTATTTATTAATTTGAGGTGTTTTGGATCATCTGCAAACTTGTGCTCCTTTTCACCAGATTCAGATCATTTAATTTAACTAGGAAAAGAATGCTGGATGCTGAATTAACCACTCTGAAAAGCTGCCATTAAGCTAATTTCTTCACCTTCAAGTTCTGCAATTCCTTCATTAGTTAGACTTCAAAGGACTCCTTTGGCTGGTGAAAATGTGCACCAGTATAATGAAATCTGGACGCCTCTCAAGCACAGTGGGAGGTACAGGTCAAACTCAAATCAAGTAAGATTACTGATGACCTCAGAAGCTAATGGCTGATATCACTCCTATGTACATTCTACACTACAATGTATCATCCTGTGAAGAATCAGTTCTCTCATTAAGTCAGTGATGCCCAGTGATAAGTGAGATTCCAACTTAATCACTGTCTGATCAAGTTTTGGTTTTCACCACACACACTGAGGTCAAGTTCAAAAAGGAATTCAAAACTGGCATCATCTTTTATACCTATCACCATATAGCATGATGCTGAAACTCACAACAATTACCCCCTGCCTCAAAGGACTATAGTCCAGATATTTATGGAGTTGGAATGACAACTTATACTTGCAGCCCATCAATCTTATTTGTAACATTTGCTGCATTAAAATACATGTACTCCAGCCTCATGATAGTCGATCTTGCCATTTTCCTCCAATAAATTTCTTTTTTTTGAGACTACTCTTTATTCTGTTATGTTTCCCCCTCTTGGTTTTCTCTTCCTCCTAACAAGGGCATTAGTCCCAAGTTTATTCAGGTGCAAGCACCCTGCCTTGTATTTGTCCCTCTTACTCCAGAGCTGATCCCAATCCCCCAGAAATCTGGCATCCTCCCTCCTGCACCACTTCCGCAGCCATCCATTCACTGCACTAGCTTCCTGGTCCAGTGGCACTCACAGCAATCCAGAGATTACCACCCTGAGATCCTGTTCTTTAATCCTTTTCCTAGATTCTGAAACTCTTACTGTACTCCTCAACCCTTTTCTACACACACCATTGGTAGCAATGTGAACGACAACCTCTGGTTGCAGAGAGCCCTGCTATCATAAAAGAACAGAATAAGATAAGAACACAGAGCAGGGGTAGATAATTCAGTGCCTCAACCCTGCTCTGCCGTTCAATGTGATCAGGCTGATGTCAACTCTCCCTCAACTCAACTTTCCTGCCCATTATTCATAATGTTTCAACCCATAATTAATTAAAAACCTGCCTGTCTCCTCCTTACATTTATTCAATGTCCCAGCGTCCACTGCATTCCGAAGAAGTGAATTCCACAGATTCACAAACCTTTGAGAGAAATAATGTATCCTCCTCTGCCTTAAATCTTCTACTCCTTATCCTAAAACGATGACCTCTCATTCTAGATAGCTCCACAAGAGGAAACGTCAATTCTACATCTATTTTGTCAATCCCCTTTAGCATCTTAGAATCTCAATTCGATTTCCCCTCCTTCTTCTAAACTCTAGGGAGTACAGGCTTACGCTGCTCAACATCTCTTCATAAATCAAATCCCTCATCTCTGAAATCAATCTTGTGAACCTCTTCTGAACCACTTCCCATGCAACTACATCCTTCCTCAAATAAGGGGACCAAAACTGTGCAAAATACTCCAGGTACAGAATCATTAATGCCTTGTGCAGTTGCAGCAACACTTCCCTACTTTTATATTCTATTCCTTTAGCAATAAATGCCAAAATTCCATTTTTCTTCCTTTTACCTGCTGTATATTCATGCATAAGGACACACCAATCCCTCTGCACAGAAACAGTCTGTGCTAGTTTTCTTTCATTTTTTACCGTTTCTCTTTTTATTACTTTTTTAGTGACCCTTTGTTGATCTTTAAATGTTTCCCGAGCTTCCAGCCTGCTTTTGCAATATGGTATTCTTTAGTTTTTGTCTTTACATTATCTTTAACTTCTTTGCTTAGCCAGGAATGTTTTTCTCCCCCTTATGTTCTTTCTTCCTCTCTGGAATGTATTTTTTTTGGGGAGGAACTGATTATTTCCTTAAACATCTGCCACTGTTCATCAACTGTCTTACCTTCCAGTCTTCCTGCCCAGTCCATTAGAGCCAAATCGGTCCTCATGGCTATGTAATTTCCTTTGTTTAAATCCTGAACACTACCGTGGGACTCCATTTCTTGACCTCAACTGAACTCGAAATTCTAGCATGTTATGATCACTCTTCCCTTGAAGATTCTGAACTATGAGGTCATTAATTAATCCCTGCTCACTTCGCAACACCAAATCCAGAATAGCCTGCTCTCTGGTTGGCACCACAACATATTGAAGAAACAATCCCGAATATGAACTCTCCCTCAAGGCTACCCTTTCCAATTTGATTAATCCAGTCTATGTGCATATTAAAATCACCCATGATTATTGCCATACCTTTCTTACTGTGTCCCACTGTGGAACAATTGCTTGGAGACCTGTAGATTTACTCCCATCAGGGTCTTCTTTCCCTTGCTATTTCTTATTTCTGTCCAGGCTGGTTCTACATCTTGATCTCTAGTGCCTTTATCATTTCTCACTCAGTGACATTCTTTAACCTAACGCCATGGAGGTAGTCTGTCACCCTGAATATTGAATGCTCAACAACAACATAATTTTTACACTTTCTTGTCCATATCCTTCTTCCCTTACAACATTCTGACACACAGCTAAGTCACCCATGGTGCTATGGTTTTACTTATAACTGCATTCCATTTAAGTATCATCATCCTGATTGTTATTCAGCACTGAATACAATTTGTGAGTGCCACACTCCCAGGGGATAGTTTTACTGCCTATCCATTTGATCCACTCTGCTTTGTGATCACCTATTCTCCCTCCTCCTGAACTCGCCTCAGTCATATTTCAGGACCCATCTCCTGCTACCCTTAAAACATGATGTGGGTATGCCGGCGTTGGACTGGCGTAAACACGGTAAAAAGTCTGACAACACCAGGTTTTAGTCCAACCGATTTATTTGATAATAGACTCACAAGCTTTCGAGGTTTCCCTCTTCATCAGGTGAATGGAGAGTTCTGGCCTCAGACAGAGCATATAAAGCACAGTCAGTTTAGAGATTACTGATTAGAATGCGAATCCTTACACCTAACCTGCTGTTCAAGACCTGAAGTGGCTGATAATGTGAGTGGAAGGAGCACTGATCACAGTTTAAAGAGATGTGTATTGTCTCCAGACAGTACAGCAAGTGAGGTTTTGCAAACCCAGGCAAGTCATGGGGGTTACAGATAGTGCGACATGAACCCAAGATTCCTGTTGAGACCGTCCTCATGTGTGCGGAACTTGGCTATCAGTCTCTGTTCAGCGACTCTGCGCTGTCGTGTGTCGTGAAGGCCGCCTTGGAGAATGCTTACCCAAAGGTCAGAGGCTGAATGCCCGTGACCACTGAAGTATTCGCCAACAGGCAGGGAACAGTCTTGCCTGGTGATTGTCGAGCGATGTTCATTCATCCGTTGTCGTAGCGTCTGCATGGTCTCCCCAATGTACCGTGCTTCGGGACATCCTTTCTTGCAACGTATCAGGTAGACAATGTTGGCCGAGTTGCAAGAGTTGCTTCATTGTCTACCTGATACGTTGCAAGAAAGGATGTCCCGAAGCATGGTACATTGGGGAGACCATGCAGACGCTACGACAACGGATGAATGAACATCGCTCGACAATCACCAGGCAAGACTGTTCCCTGCCTGTTGGCGAATACTTCAGTGGTCACGGGCATTCAGCCTCTGACCTTTGGGTAAGCATTCTCCAAGGCGGCCTTCACGACACACGACAGCGCAGAGTCGCTGAGCAGAGACTGATAGCCAAGTTCCGCACACATGAGGACGGTCTCAACAGGGATCTTGGGTTCATGTCGCACTATCTGTAACCCCCGTGACTTGCCTGGGTTTGCAAAACCTCACTTACTGTACTGTCTGGAGACAATACACATCTCTGTAACCTGTGATCACTGCTCCTTCCACTCACATTGTCGGCCACTTCAGGTCTTGAACAGCAGGTTAGGTGTAAGGATTCGCATTCTAATCAGTAATCTCTAAACTGTCTGTGCTTTATATGCTCTGTCTGAGGCCAGAACTCTCCATTCACCTGACGAAGAGGGAAACCTCAAAAGCTTGTGAGTCTATTATCAAATAAATCGGTTGGACTAAAACCTGGTGTTGTCAGACTTTTTACCCTCAAAACACTCAGATTCCCACATGCATGATAATTGCACAAGCCACCCTCAAGCTCTGAACAGTAAGGCTGATTAGTTGACAGAACTTCCTGTGTACGTAGATTTCCAGGAAAGTCAAAGGTTCAGTCTCCCATGCCTCCATCTAAGATGGGAAGAAGGCATAAGGGCTTTAATATATGGCAGGCAGGACCTGATACCAGGATTCCTGCACCATTTACATTTCCAGCAATTTTTGCAAGCATGGGATAAGGGTGGGGTGGATGCTGGGGGAGATATAATACCCAGTATGCAGCACTCGAGCACTTGCTGTCTCCCATATGGGGGTAGATATTTCAAAGTGCCTGCAATTTTGATGGAAGTGGGTCCATTTCGTTAGGAAACACAGCACTTCAAAAGTATCATAAACCAAAGGGAACTCAAAAACAAATATATATTCAACATCCCTTTTGAAAAATATTGCCTCCTGACTTTCTCATAGAATTATCAATCAGTCACAGGCGGTGGAAGTCCCATTGAGGAGACTTTCACACTTCTTAATCTTGGCCAAACAAACATACAGGAAATAAGAAAGATTCTTCAAAGTTCAGATTACTACAAAGTAATAGAATTGTCAATCAAACAAAGCTATTGCTCCCCTTTACAAATGAATAAGCAGACCTCCGCCATGAGCCATTTTTGCTGCTGACTCAACATTCATAATGAGGCCACCTATAAAAAGACAGATGGCCCAGAATGCTGTGCACTCCCACCTCAGGAACCCACCCACTGTCCTTAACTGGATGGTGAACACAGATATGCCCTTTTAATTGGCAACTTCCACTAAGACCCCCTTGTCAGTACGCCTCTGACCCATGTGGGGTTGAGATCCACGATTGGTCACACCTAAAAGTAGAAGAATCCCCTTTGGAAGAGCTCCTAAGTCAGAGATGTGATTGGTCATTTAGGAGTAAGACTTTACAGCCAAATAGCATCAAAGTTTTTGATCGTGACAAAGAGCATGGGCAGAATTCGCCCATTTTGTGATTAAATCTCATGTTGGGGCAGGAAAGTGTAGCCTTTCCTGCCATGAATGTTAGCTTGAAAACATGCCATACTCTATGATCCTGACCTCATTACTTTTGCAACTAGGAGTTTTGCGCCATATTCTTTGGTGGGCCAATCCTAATGGTGCATAGTCTTCTATTGTGTCTGGGCATCCAAAATCACTGGCTCCCCACTGAAGAAAGAAGGTGAACATCCTGCAAATGAAGATGGATCGCTGGGAGCACTCTGAGGCCAGAAGATGCACCCCCTGAGAAAGAAAATAGATCTCCAGTAACATTCAGAGGCTGGAAGGTGGAACAAGGGGAGGGGAGGTCCGTAATGCTGGGGGATGGGGCAATGTCTGTGGGGGCCAGGGGGAGGCATTACCCAGCCCAGAAATGATGAGACAGGGGAGCCGCATTCTATTTTTTATTTCTGCGCATGTGTTGTTAGAGGTGCCAATTGGAGCTGTAGAGTTTTGGGCGCGGCAAACTCCGTCCACAGGCTTGTGCAACGTGATTCGGAATCGCCGATATTTTTTCAGACAGAGTGCATATGGGAGTGACTGAGAACGTGTCTAAAAGTCAGATCTGAAACACTCCCCATTTCTACTCCACCCAGCACTTAGAATCAAAATGGTAAAATAGGGCCCATTGACTTTTTAATGTACTACGATTTATGCCTCAAGAGACCATTGGCAATGCTAATGGATACTAAACAAAACAGAGTTACAAGCCAGGATTTTCAATTCTGTTGCACTCCCATATATGGTGCACTGCCAGATTGGTTATCATTGTGCCATTCTTACATCCATAAAACTGTTGCAGCTATGCTGAATTTAAGCCTCAGTATCTCTATTGGCTCTTTACAGCTGATGTAACATATAAAAAAACTTCACCTCCTGTGTAAGTTAGCAACAAAAGTGGCAGCTATTAAACAATCATTGGGTGCTGTTGGCAGGAATGGTGAGAAAATTCCAGCCATTTTGTGCACAGGTTGCAGATACATATCACTAAACAAGAATGGATTGTCACGTTGTATGTGAGAGGCGATTTTATGAAACTGCACTTGCTAATTTTAAAAGAAGGAAAACCAGGAATTGTGAATTCCCAGTTCACTCTTCCAGTGGGAAAGACTCCATGCTGGAAATGTTTTGTAAAAAATTACCATCCATGAACAATCATAATCAAAGTTTCGATTCAATCAATCAACTGGTCTTTCCTCTATGGAATTAGGATTTTGTTTAAAATCCCTCACCTTCACCAGTTGTGCTGAGTTTAAGTAATCTCAATTTAATTCTTAAACATAAATGTGCAGCATTAACCTTCCATAATGAAGCACTAATTGGAACTAAGTTGTCAGTCTCAGAAAGATGGCTGGATGATATGAATGTTAACGTTGAGCTATGTTAGGTCATGCTATATTGTTAGGGCAGGAGGTAGAATCTTACTCCATTTCCCCTAACTGTGGGTACTTGATCCTAACAATTAAAGTAAGTAAAGTTTATTTATTAGTCACAAGTAAGGTTTACATTAACACTGCAATGAAATTACCATGCAATTCCTCTAGTCATCACAGTCCGGCATCTGCTTGGGTCAATGCACCTAACCAGCACATTTTTCAGAATGTGGGAGGAAGCCAGAGTACCCGGAGGAAACCCATGAAGACATGGGGAGAATGTGCAAACTCCAACACAGACAGTGACCCAAGCCAATTGAACCCGATCCCTGGCACTGTGAGGCAGCAGTGATAACCACTGTGCCACCATGATATAGGCTGGAAAGTGGAAAATATGTTCCATTCTGAAGGACTGAGAGCTCTCATCAATACAATGAGAGAAATGCTTCAGAAAGTAATTAAGGTACAATTATACTTAGTTCAAAGTGTGGC
The DNA here is from genome assembly GCF_965287045.1 of Carcharhinus amblyrhynchos. NCBI lineage: Eukaryota > Metazoa > Chordata > Chondrichthyes > Carcharhiniformes > Carcharhinidae > Carcharhinus > Carcharhinus amblyrhynchos. The sequence continues at coordinate 77,575,595 of NC_137331.1, read as the reverse complement.
CAGTGAAGTTGCAAAGCATAGGCATAACTTAGACTGGATGTGTATTCAACATTCTCATAAATGTCATATTTGGAGTGTTTGACCTTATCCTAGTTCAGTTTCAGAAATTTAGATAACAGGTTTCTTCATGGAACCATGGCTGAATTTTACATTTTCTAGAGGGAGAGAAAGAGCAACAGTGGAAGCTAGGGAAATGAGGATGTATCCCAAGTGCACTGTACCAATTTAATCCCTACCGTACTCACAAGCCCGTTATCCATTCTTTCCCTTCTAACTCCTCCCATCCCACCATCCTTTCCCTTCTTTCTTTTCCTTACTTTCCCTCTTCCCTAATGATCTATTTCCTCTTATCTCTATCCTTCTTTCACTCTCTCTTTCTCTCCCCCCTCCTGTCTCACCCAAAATATTATATTGATAATATTATACTGCAAACAATTTACCCATGTTCAATAAAGGGTATAAAGGTAAGCCCAGCAACTACAGGCTGGTCAGTTTAACTTCAGTAGCGCGGAGTCACTTGGGAAAATGCAGATTGATTAACAAGGACCAGCATGAGTTTGTTAAGGGCAAATCATGGTTAACTAACTTGTTTTTGATGAGGTAACTGAGAGGGTTGATGAGGGTAATGCTGCTGATGTAGTGTACACAGATTTACAGAAGGCACCTGATAAAGAGACGCACAAGAGACTCATGCACAAAATTATAGTTGATTGAATAAAAGCAACAGTGGCAACATGGCTGTGAAATTGGTTGAGTGACAGGAAACAGAAATAAGTGGTTAATGTGTGTTTTCAAACTGAAGGAAGCTTTGGTCACAGAAGTTGATGCTGGGGCTCTTGATCTTCCTGATATATATTAATGTATATTAACAACATGGGCCTTGGTGTACAGGGCACAATTTCAAAATTTGCAGATGAAAGAAAACTTAGACCATTGTGAACTGTGAGAAGGATCATGTAAAACTCCAAAAGGACATAGATAGATTGCAGAAATATGTGCAAAATAGATGAGATTTGATTGTGGGGAAGTGTGAAGTGATTTATTTTGGTTAGAAGAACACAGAAGGACAATGTAAAATAAAGAATACAATTCTAAAGGGGTACAAAAATAGAGGGACCTGGATGTATAAATGTATAAATAATTGAAGATGGCAAGACAAGTTGAGAGAACAATAATGAAATGAATAACATCCTGGGTTTTATTAATAGGGGCATAGAATGTTAAAGCGAGCGAATGGTGTTAAACTTCATTTTGACCTCAACTGGAATATTGTGTCCAATTCTGGGCATCAAATTTTACAAAGATGTGAAGACATTGAAGAGAGTGCAGAAAGAATTCATGAGAATGATCCCAGGAATGAGGAACTTTAGTTACACGAACAGATTTGGGAAATTGGTACTGTTTTTCTTGGAGCAAATAGGTTTGAGAGGGGATTTGATGAGGGATATGGACAGAATAGACAAGGAAAAAATGTTCCCATTAGTCAAATCAAGAAGATAGTTGAAAGACAGGGCAGGCGGAGGCATAACTGCAACATCATTGGACTAGCAATCCAGTACCCCAGGCTAATGACCTGGGGACATGCATTCAAATCCTATCATGCCAGCTGGTGGAATTTAAATTCAATATTAATAAAAGCTGGCACTGAGAGCAAGTCCCAATAACAATGAATATGAAATTATCATTGATTGTTGTAAAAACCCATTTAGTTCACTAATGTTCTTCAGGGAGGAACATCTGTCATTCTTACTTGATCTGGCTTAAATGTAACTCTAGACCTACAACAATGTGAACTGCCCTCTGAAATGGCTTAGCAAGCCACTCAGTTGTAGCAATTAGGGATGGGCAATCAATGCTGGCCTTGCTAGGAACGCTCACATCCCACACAAAATGGAAGAAATAAGGTGAAAATCTCAACAAGAGAGTGCAGATTTAAGGTAATTGGCAAAGAAGCAATTGACACATGATGAAAAATCTCTTCACACAGTGAGTGTCTAGGATCTGGAATTACTGCCCCGGAGTGTGGTGGAGACAGATTCAATCAAGAATTTCAAGAAAGAGTTCAATTGTTAGCTGAAAAGGAAGAACGTGCAGGGTCGGAGGAGAAGGTTCAGAGTGACACTAGATATATTGCTCCTATAAGAGAGCTGGCCCAGACACGACAGGCTGAATAGTTTCCTTCTGTGCTGTAACAATGCTGAGATTCTGTGATTCATTTCTTCATCCTCCATACCGTCTTTTCTTGTCTTCCCTTCTCCTTTCTCCTTTCTGTTTTCCAAGCTGTTTTCTACTCTTTTCATTCCATCCTTTTATCCTCTCCTTTCTTTGCCTTTTCCTTCCTATAATCCTCCCCCTTCTTCACCCACTTCCCTTCTCCTTCTCTACATTGATCTTAACTTTCTTTTGTCTTTCCTTTAGTGAGTTGTTTTTCTTGATCTCACTTAGTCTTTCCTTCTCTTTCACAGTGATTATTCCTTTCTTATTTCAATTTAAACATGTAGTTTTAAAGTTTAAAGTTTATATATTAGTATCACAAGTAAACTCACTGCAATGAATTTACTGTGAAAATGCCCTAGTTGCCACACTCTGGCACCTGTTCAGGTACACTGAGGAAGAATTTAGCATGGCCAATGCACCTAACCAGCATGTCTTTTGGACTGTGGGAGGAAACAGGAGCGCCTGGAGGAAACCCACACAGACACAGAGAGAACGTGCAGGCTCCATACTGACAGTGACCCAAGCTGGGAATCAAACTCGAGGCACTGGTGCTGTGAAGCAGCAGCACTAACCACTGTGCCACCATGCAGGCAAAATCACAGATTAGTTGTACTTTTTTTTTAAACTGCTTGGAAATAGTATAATCTGCAAATTTTATTACATATTTGATGTTAACTGTTTTCAGCTCCTAATATTTAGTCAGGTTTACAGAAAGCACCTTTACCTAATCTATTTTTGCTTCTACAGAAAATAATTCTTCATGGCAGTGTTTGCCTTCACTACATGTGTTTGATTGCAATTCTATTTGATGTGCAAGACTGTTGCTGAAGGCAGTAAGGGTGTTTGGATGGTATTGCTTTCTCTAGTGTTCTAAATTTATTTTCCTTACAATACCAATAAAATGAACAAATAGGCCCAGTTATCTTCGAGAGGGAGGAACTTGTGGATGTAAGCTACGCCATCAACACTGCATGTCAATAACTTTTTGTAGATGAACCCAATTTGGACTTAAGTCTCGGTTGAGATTGATTAATTGTGGGAATTCGCATCAGGAAGGGTTCAGTTAAAAAAAATTTAGTCTCAGGCTCAGATTTCCCCTGAAACATTGGATAAGTAAACATGAATCCAGAACCACAGTAATTATTGAATTCGTAGTCCTGATTATTAATCAATAAAGCAAGTTAAATGGAAAATACTAAGGTCCAGTTAATTTACATGTTATAAGCTGAAATGAATACATGGACGTGTCCACTTGTTGGGTGTGCAATTGCTTAAAGCACCAAACAGAAACTCGATGAGACATGTAATGTAGTAGCATTCAGGTGTCATCAAGACACTTCAAACTTCATTAGGGACAAAAGGGTGGCACAGTGATTAACACTGTTGCCTCACAGCGCCCGGGATCCAGGTTCAATTCCTGGCTTGGGTCACTGTTTGCACATTCTCCCTGTGTCTGTGTGGGTTTCCTTCCACATTCTGAAAGACAAGCTGGTTAGGTGGATTGACCTGAACAGGTGCTGGACTAGGGGAATTTCACAACAACTTCATTGCAGTGTTAATGTAAGCCTTACTTGTGACTAATAAATAAACTTTACTAGGATGTTGCCTGGTATGGTGGGGAGGTCCTATGAGGAGAGACTGAGGGATTTAGGGTTGTTTTCGTTGGAAAGAAGGCGGCTAAGAGGGGATCTTATTGAAACATATAAGATGATTAGAGGTTTAGATAGGGTGGATAGTGATAGCCTTTTTCCTCGGATGGAGAAAGCTAGCACGAGGGGGCATGGCTTTAAATTAAGGGGGGGTAGCTACAGGACGGATGTCAGGGGTAGGTTCTTTACCCAGCGGGTGGTGAGGGATTGGAATGCCCTGCCTGCTGCAGTTGTAAATGCGTCTAGTTTGGGGGCGTTTAAGAGATCTCTGGATAGGTTTATGGACGAAAAGGGATTGGTATAGGCTAGTGGGTCATTGTTTTTGTAACTGGTCGGCGCAACATCGTGGGCCGAAGGGCCTGTTCTGCGCTGTAATGTTCTATGTTCTATGTTCTATTTACGTATTTACTGATAAAGAGAAAATATGTACAGAAGTTTGCAGCCCTAGGTTACCTCGGAGCAACCCACCAGGCTGCCTCCAGTCTTTAGATGCTTACTACATGGCTTCCAGGTGTATTCTGTCCAAGTGAGTGATCGCTCACTCTCAGTTCCCATCGGATCCTCAAGCCAGATTACTCACTTCTGCTGTGCTGTGTGAAAGACAGTAAGAAGTCTCACAACACCAGGTTAGAGTCCAACCACTGGTTGGACTCTAACCTGGTGTTGTGAAACTTCCTACTGTGTTTACCCCAGTCCAACACTGGCATCTCTACACTGTATGAAAAAAACAGACTTCACAATCACTTCATTCCTCCACCTTTAATTTTTATACAATCTTCAAAATCAACTTACTCAAACTCATAATCTAAACAAACATTATATACACAAATTAGACATTTGTAAATCAATGTAGCAATTGTTCAATGGCGAGATCTTGAGGCTTCTATTTTCCATACATTTCTACTAGTGGACTTAAACAATGTTCCAAATATGGTCTTGCATGGGACTCTTCCGTGCAGGCTTGCTGCTTTCTGAGTTCTGTCCTAGACTCTGTGCTGACTGTGTACTTTACTCTGCAGATGGTTTCACTCTCCAACTCTGTTGATCCTTCTCTTTGCCAAGCATCTTACTCTACAATGCATCCAGGTACCATCATCACAATGCAACACAACCTTATGTCTTGACAGTTCATTCAAAAACTCGGTCTGTCGTTAAGGAATGAAATGGTCGTGGTACAATTACTGGTACATAGATTATGTGATAAAGTTCCTTCTCTTTCAAGTATTTCTATTTGGTATCTTTTCCACTGACCAAGTTATCATATTGGTTCTTGTGTTTTTCTATTAGTGTGACCATTTCAGCAATCTTGTTTTGGTGTGTAATCTCAGTTTCCTTCTCTGCCTGAATTGCTGTTTTGTCTAGTTCACTCGGCACAACGTCCACAGCTGAGTGGCTTCATTTACCAAACTCTTCTTTTCATCTTCTGCATCAACTAATCATCTGCTTGGACATGAGTTGTTCTTTATTCCAATGCATCTGTTCTTGCAATCCCTTCAGTTTATCCATTTCTGAATTTCTTCCAAGGTAAATCCATCATTCACATTTGATCACAATCTCTCCCGTCTCATGTTTTACATGTTTTCAGAGACCTGGCAAGTTCCTTTTGCTGTAGTTGCAATGAACTCTACTTCTAATTCAACCTTTCTTCCTTCTTGTTATTTTTATTAAACAATTCACCTGAATTGCTAACTTGTTCCAACATTGTGTTCTCACTTTGGGTTTGTCTATTGCTAAGTGCCACATGACACTCTCAAACATCGGACGGTTTATGCCTCTCTGCAGAATGCCAATTTCTCCAGTTCATTCAAATGTTCCAGACGACTGGCAGTTTGATCATTCAGTTGGATCTCTTAAAGGTTCCTGATATGTTGCTGGTAAATGATAGCTCTACTCTAATTTCTGCTTCAACAGTATGGTGGCCTTTGCAGTGAATGATACAGGGTGTCCTACATGAGCACCATGGGTTAAATCTTTGATGCTTTTCACTCTGAGTCTGGCAGTTCTCTTATCGATCACAAAACTGATAGTATCCATTACATGGGATTTCCATGGTTCTTCTCACGTTCTGTACTATGACCTCAGTTGGGGAGTTCTGCTTACGCTTTTTCTCTCAACCCTTTTTTCCCCTTTTAATCATATATTTATGCTCTAACTCCAGTTTCCTCACTGCTTGCTGATGAATATTGTACTGTTGTTACTGACCCTAATAGATTTTCTAGCTGTTTCCATCTTTTTCATACTGTTAGTTTCTTTCTTAGCTTTGATATAGCTGGGTTTCATCTTACTTAGACCTATTCCTTGAGGTCTTCATTTTCCTCTACTGATGTCTTATTGGTCCCTCAAGCCAGATGACCCTCTTTTGCTGTACTGTCTTAGAAAGACAAATGCCATAATCACTACATGACAGCTCTTGAGAATCTGTAATCATGAGATAATATCCAATACAGAGCTCTGAGTAATTGCTAGTTGTATAAAGGATTTTCACTAAGTGAATAATCAGTTTCCTTTGATTTGATTTATTATTGTCACATGTATTAGTACACAGTAAAAAGTATTGTTTCTTGCGCACTATACAGACAAAGCATACCATTCATAGAGAAGGAAAGGAGACAGTGCAGAATATAGTGTTACAGCCAAGGTAGGTCCATTCAAAAGTCTGATGCCAGCAGGGAAGAAACTGTTCTTGAGTCGTTTGGTACATGACCTGAGAATTTTTCCCAATGGAAGAAGATAGAAGAGAGTATATCTGGGGTGTGTGGGGTCTTTAATTATGCTGGCTGCTTTTCTGAGGCAGCGGGAAGTGTAGGCAGAGTCAATGGGTAGGAGGCTGATTCATTGATGAACTGGACTTCATTCATGACCCTCTATAGTTTCTTGCAGTCTTGGGCAGAGCAGGAGCCATGCCAACCAGTGATACAACCAGAAATAATGCTTTCTATTGTGCATCTGGAGAAGTTGGTGAGAGACAAGTCGAATTTCCTTAGTCTCCTGAGAAAGTAGAGGCATCGATGAGCTTCCTTGACTATAACATCCTCAAGGAGGGATCAGGACAGATGGTTGGTGAACTGGCCACCTAAAAACTTGAAGCTCTCAATCATTTTTACTTGTGTATTAATAAACTCTTTTTGGTTCATACAAAACCAAAAATAAGTCATAATGACATAAGACTAAATAAAGAAGATTCAGGCCAACAAACCCATTCTGAGCCCAAACTATTCTCTCATGGATATGTCACTTCTTCTACCTACATGTTAAGATATTGAAACAATGTTATTAATTTCTTTACACCATTCAAGCTATAATAGGTAAATGACGTCATTAGCATTTGGGGTAAAATGTATTCAGCAATTGCCCTACCTCTTGTAATAACCACTAGAAAAATACCCAATACCAAGAGAAACCCAGAGAAACAGTATATATGTTATTTTTTTACTGGTTCTCTAAGGTTTCCGCCTACATTACAGTGGAAAATTGGAAGATTTGTTGTAAAATATAACTAAAATCGACTCTATGGTCCAAGATGCTGTGAATCTTGACAATCGATCTGAATAATTTAATTGCTCTGACATATGTCTATGATAATAAAGTTAATCTCAATGTATCAGTCACATGGATAAACAGTTAGGTTGACCATGAAAATCCAACCTTCCCTGCAATAAAAAGAGAGAAACCTTGTATGCATTACCTTATCCATGCTGGCATCCACACTGAAATCCATACTAAATTTAGGTGAGTTGACAATTCGCCAGAGAATTGGTAGTGCCAATCCTATACATCAGTCGCTGAAAGTAAGTGCACAGGTGCAGCAGGCAGTAAGGAAGGCAATGGTATGTTGACCTTTATAGTGACAGGATTTGAGTATAGGGATAGAGATGCAATTATATAAGGTATTGATGAGGCCACACTTGGAGTATTGTGAGCAGTTTTGATGTAATTTATCTGAGAAAGGTTGTCTTTGCTATAGAGGGAGTACAGCAAATGTTTACCAGGCTGTTTCCTGGGATGTCAGGTCTGTCGTATGAGGAGAGTTTAGAAGAGTGAATGGGATTCATAGAAACTTATAAAATTCTAACAGGGTTAGATAGGGTAGATTCAGAAAGAATGTCCCCAATGATGGGGGAGTCCAGGACTAGGTGACATCGTTCAAGGATAAGGGGTAAACCTTTTAGAACTAAGGTGAGGGGAAATTTCTTCACCCAGACAGTGGTGAATGTGTGGAATTCACTACTACAGAAATTAATTGAGGCCAAAACATTGTCTGATTTCAAGAAGAAATTGGACATAGCTTTTGGGGCTAAAGGGATCAAGGAATATGAGAGGAAGGGGGAATCAGGATTTTGAATTAAATGATCAGACATGATCAAAATGAATGGCTGAATGGCCTACTCCTGCTTCTAGTTTCTATGTTTCTGTTATACAGAAATAATCTGCAGAGCAGACCTATACAAATTCTTGCAGATAGATTGTTCAAAATCCAAGTCATGGTCCAGAGTTTCGCCCAGAGTAATGGATAAGAAAGTGTTCTTGGAGCATCAGTAATGAATGTATTAATGAATCATCTCATTAACTTTTAGAACAAGTAAATGTCAAATTAAAACCTGCAATTGCACCTGTCTTCAGCAAATTGGAAGAATAGTATTAACATATAAATGTAAAAATGAATATTTAGCAATATTAAAGCCGGTGACATTTATTGTACTTTACCCTTATGCATTGGGATAGATTTTAGACTTCACTGGCTGGTGATTAAGTAATGGATGAATCACATGCCTATCTTATTTTCCTCCAATTGAAGTCAATAAAATGAGAATCAAATAGATTTTACAAAGAATTGATAATCCATTTGCACTACTGCAGACTATAATCCTGCCCGATAAAGGGTGTTTGCACAGTGTGTTTGTCTAGAAGAGCTAACATTTCCACGCCACCTTTCACTTCAGCAACATCTCCCAAATCACTCCACAGGGCCCATGGACTCAAACTAATGAAAGGCGATTTTAGCTTGACATGCAAAAATTCTCCTTCATGCAAACAGTGATCAACACGTGAAATAAATTTTGTGGGCAGAGTAGTAGAATCAAATTCCTGTTGAAAAAAAACAAGGGGTTGCTGCTGAGGGATTTTTTTGGGTGGATGGTCTAAGGTTGGTTGCAATACCCTCCTTACAACCTTGTGAAATGAGGTGTAAACCAGTGCTGAGAGTGGAAGGACATAAATTACAACTCCCTGCATTTGGTACTGATTAGAATCATGCAGAAGGGCAGTAGATGTGAGGAATGCCATTTTAATCAAGTGTGTTCAGGTTAGGACATTGCAGAACTTAATAAAGCTGGCTCTATATTACATCTTTCTGAGTTATGCCTGACCTGATGGTGTTTGGTTCTGAAACAGAGGAAGGTAATTGCACTCTAACCCATCAGGTCTAATTTCCATTTTGCACCCCACCTGATTTTACTCTCCATTGACTTAAACCATGAGTAAAATAGGGAGTCTGGAGCCCAGAACAAATAGCTGACCTGAGCCCACCCATTTGCTGCCTGATGGAAAAGGTTAAAATTAACCTCAAAGTACCTACAACGTTTAGACTATTCTATTCCCAACTATTAGCATCCCTTACCGAGATGATCACAAGAATCTCAAAAAAGATTCAAATGATGGAAGAAAATAATAATAATTTAAAATACGCAATATTGAACTAACTTATCTGATTATTAATGGACCATAATGAAACCACATTTTAAACTTGTGAGGCTGAATGTTCATCTTCACTGCCAGTGTGACAATCTGATGGGAGGGGACATTCATTGTGAATTTACCTGACTTTCACTGGTTGCATCATATGAAGTTTGGGCAGATGGACCGGTGGTCTGCTCTGCTGTGTTACTGCCTTGGCTGTGAGGATGAAAATTCACCGCAAGGGCACTGAAGTCAACAAAATTCTCTACACTTCTCCTTAATTTCATACTCTGCACACTGAGGAGTCTCTGAAAATGTATCATTTTCAATATCAATATCAGAATTATCAGAATGTTTATTGCTTTGCTTAGATGAATTTGAAAAGGGTGTTTCATCTTTAACATGGGCTATAACTGAATCATAGAATTTCTACAGTACGAAGGAGTCCATTCAGGCCTTTGAGTCTGCACCGACAACAATCCTACCCAGGTCCTATCCCCGTATCCCAATGTATTTAACATCTTAATCCCTCTGACACTAAGGGACAATTTAATCATGGCCAAAGCAGCTAACCAGCACATCTTTAGACTGTGCAAGGAACTTGGAACACCCAGAGGAAACCCACGCAGGCATGGAGAGAATTTGCAGACTCCATACAGGTAGTGACCCAAGCTGGGAATCAAACCCGGGTCCCTGGCACTGTGAGGCAGCAGTGCTAAGTATTGTGCCCTTGTGCTGCCTTTGGTGCATCATTGTTTTAAAAGTTAATCCCTGGATTGTGGACATCACTGACAATTTTTGCCTTGAAAAATGGAGGGGCTTTCATAAACCAGTTTTAAACAGCAAAGTAACTCACCAGACTTTCTTAGATTTAAGCACCAATTGACGAGAAACCTACGTTACTCATCAGCCTTTACAGTTGGCATGTGACTTGATTGTCAAAGTGGCCTTAATATTTAAGCTGCAACTTCAATCCAGGGTGGGATTAAAGATTAGGGCTCGAATAAAGTTAACTAACGAGTCTGGGGACTAAGGTTTTGTGTATGATTGCACTGCCTAGGTACACATAGCATAGTTTATCAACACAGGTCAATAGCTCTCTCAGATAGTAGCTGACCTCCTGAAGGACTTGTTTGGAAGTGTCAGGCCGCACTCTTTTCACAGCCCCTGCTCTCTTCCTGCCCTCCTCAGCAATGCTGAACCTTTCACAGTGTGCATTTCATGTTGGGCGACTGTTAATTGATCACCCAGCATATCAGCGATCATTCTCGATCATGGCCAGGGGCACATTTCGCATCAGCTTCCGGACTCATCAATGGGCAAAGGATTCAGGCCCTCGCGTATTGTGTACAAATGTGGACTACTTATATAACAAAGGGTAGTTTTCATTGGAATCAGTTCAGTTAATCTTTATTAGTCTGATTCCTGGGATGAAAGGGTTGTCTTATGAAGAAAGGTTGAGCAGTTTGGACCTATAATTCACTGGGATTTAGATAAATGAGACCATGATCTTATTGATTCTTATAAGAGACTCAGATGGTTTGACAGGGAAGATTCTGGAAGGGTGTTGCTCTCATGGGGGAATCCAGATCCAGTTTGGGGTCTCTATTTAAGACAGAGATGAGGAGGAATTGCTTCTTTTAGAGAGCATTTTCTTCTACTTAGGACAGTGAAGGCTCATTCATCAAATATGTTCAAGGCTGAGTTAGACAGATGTTTCACTTACAAGCGAATCAAGCATTTTGGACACAGGCAGTAAAGTGAAGTTAAGGCCACAATCAGCTATAATCTTATTGAATACAGGAGCTGAATGAGTTATCATGGTCTTCTTTCTTATGATTGCTGAGGCTACAACGCAGGATTAGTGTCCATTACATTCAAAGAGGGGTAAGTGGAGTTGGGGACTCGGTGTCTGGTAGACCTTCGCAATTGTTGGAGGAGCTCTCTGAGAGCTGGTTGCATTGTTGCCATAGGCAAGTCATTGCCAGCAGGGTGGTCCATTCATGCATCATGGAGAGACACCCTGGAGTCCATTGGAACCCAGTGGTGTTCCATGTGCTGATGTACCTTGCCCTCCCACCCCACCCCACCCCTAATTCTCCACCCTCCCCGTTTCCTCCACCACCCCCATCCCCTGCCATAGATAAAACACTAATGGAGGCAGTAAGTGACCCTTAATTGGCCACTCAAGTGGTTAAACTGAGCTCCCTGTGGGTGACCAATCTGCCACCATTCCCATTGCTGGTAAAATGGCCAGTGGTGGGAAGAAGTTTGCCAGCCCTCCCTTCTCCAAACTCATTCCCAAAGGGCTGTTAACATTCAACCTTGTATATTTGTTGGTATGATTGGTATGGCCCCATGTCAACTAGTCTGGAGAGCCAGTTTTCACGCTCAAACACCAAAACTGACAACTTGGTTCAGAGAGTTATAAGAAATAAAAGTTTCATTTCCAGCACAGGGTCTTGTGAGACCCTAGAATGATAAGTGTAGCTCAACTCTCTGAATACAAACAAGGCACCACATCCACAGCAGATTCTTGCAATTTTGACCTTGTAATGTTTAAATCCATATTGGGTCATGGTATACACATCCAGCAGACAGCTTCTCATGAAGGTAATGGCATTTATTACATAAGATGTGGAGGGCTGACAAATAAGAACAGAAAGAATGAGCATAAAGAGTGATTTTGTAAAGGCAGCAGTTTCTCTTCAATCTTATTCAAACCCTGTTGCACATTGAAGGTTACTGCCACTCATTGAACTGTATGAATCACCAAGCGAGAGGTGGCGTGCAAAAAAGAATCTCAGAAAAAGTCAGAAGAAACATCAACTAAAATAAAATTTAACAATTTTATAACTATGTCTACCTCAGTTTCCCTGGTTCACTTTTTATGTTTCCTTACCTTGTTTCCTACTCTTAAATGTTAGGCTGGCAGGCATGGCCTCTTGTAATACTTGCATTCCCAAAATCCAATATTATTCTATCTCCAACACTAAACATACCCGTGTACAGGCCACTCATCCAAAGTTGTCCCGGTAAATGTATGCAAATACATATTTCACATCCTGGAAATTACTATTTGTGCCCAGGATCAGAAGTGCAACTCTTGTACCCCAACATCTACCCAAATAGCAATATGATATGCCTATATTTACCACAAACAAGACCGTGTAGAAATACTAAAGGAAAGGAAATGTTTCACCAATGCCTTTACCCTGATATGGATGCAAAAGTAGTCAGACGTAGTAGCCCAACTTATGCTGTAAAATTCAAATAATCTCAGATAATCCATTTGTAAATAATGTGTTAGAGCTGAAAAGCTGTGCCACAGCCAATAAATTTGCTTACTGCCATCACAGTGTCAGGACAAAGCCATGAGTTAATTTTCTATTTCCCAACTTTGTGTTCAAGTTCTGAAAAGAGTAACTTTATTTAAGGGGGGTGATTCTCCACCCCACCATGCTTGTTTTCTAGCGCAGTACGGCGGGAGAATCTTGCATGCTGGCATGCATGGGGTTCGCGCATGCATTCCTGCTGTGCGCACATCTACCAGTGTTGGATTTCCAGCACCATTAGACTCAGTAATGAAGCAGGGAATCCTCTAACTGAATCCCTAACACCCCAAGACAGCACAGGGAGAGGTGACTGACTTCACACATCATCGCTCTGAAATGATCCAAGTCAGATAGGAGTTAGACATTCGCAATGCTTCTGAGGAACATCGCAGACCATTCCTCATTGCAAGTCATCATCACCCTCCTACATTGAATGGGTGGCCAGCATTCGGAGATTCCCCATCAGCAGCTTCCTGAGTTGTTCACTCTCGCAAAGTCCCTGGGCACATTCAAGGGAAGTTAGTGAGATTTTGCAAGTCCAGACAAGTTGTGGGAGTTACAGATAGTGTGACATAAACCCAAGATCCCAGCTGAGGCTGTCCTCACGTGTGTGGAACTTGGCTATCAGTGTCTGCTCAACAACTCTGCACTATCTTATATCATGTAAAGACTCACATTCCAATCATTATTCATGTAAATTGAATTTGTGTCTTTTGATGCCCTGTTTGTGATCTGAACTCCCACCCATCTGAAGAAGGAACAGCCAGTTCTGAAAGCTAGTGGTGTTTGCTACAAATAAACCTGTTGGATTTAACCTGGTATTGTGAGACTTCTTACTGTGTTTACCCCAGTCCAACACTGGCGTCTCCACATCATCACATACAAGGGGACAGGTCCAGAAAAGTCACCCAAGTGCCCTCCCTCATCCTGGGCCTTCTGGAAACATGTAACAATGAGGGCATCACTAGCCCTCCCGTCCATGCACATGGGGCCAGTGAAGGCTCTTCCAGGAGGGACTTGGATTTCCTGATCCCTCACAACTGGACAGTGAGGTGGACATTAAGAAGAAGGGAAATCCAATGGGACCATTAATGCAGGAGCTGGGGGCACTGGGGAGAGATGAACCCCTTGGCCATTGTTTGAGACATTGGGTCTGTTAGCTGAAGTTTAGCCTCAGATGTAGCGTTGTGGCTGATAGTGCAAATGGTTACCCTCGGAGGGCCAATCAGTGTCACAAGCATATAGCTCTACTGGGCATAATTGGTTCCCCCGCTCAGTGCTAGGCTGTACCAATAAGCATCCTGGTAACTTCAACGGTAGCCATCAGGGAGCTCATACTTCCATAATAAAAATCACTGGTTAGTAAATCCTCAGCTGCAAACAACGACCCCCTGCCAAGGAACAAGTTCCAGCAAACATTATCATGTGGACATGAACCTACCCAGCTCAGCTGTTGCCAGGCTGCATGGTACAGAACAAGATCACCCCTCACTCTGACAGACCTCCTATCTCACAGATTTCCACTAATGGACTTAAAGGCCCCTGCAGGTCAATCAGAGATCCCCAACAGTTGCCTCCTTCTTCATTACCACAGGCCCAACCAAAAGCTGTCCAGTATGCTCTCACCCCGTTGAAGTACCTGATGGATAATGATGATATAGGTGCTTACCTCCAACTGCCCTCTCGCAGGTCCTGGCCACAGATTTCCATTTTTCAGAAGCAATAGCACTTTGCACCAGCACGTCATCATGCAGGCTGGCTGGGGAAATATAACAAAGGCAGATGATGGACTGTAATGTCTGCTAATGAGGTGGTAATGTATGCAAATCAGGTTCATCCCCATCCTGGGCAGGAACCTGATTACATCATCGAAGGGGAGGCTGAAAAACTCAAACTGAAATCTCGCCATCAGGAATCGTGTTTTCAGAATCTTGCAAGATTTAGTGCCCACTATGGGACTTGCACCTGTGGCTAAGGCAGCCACTAAATCACAGCCACAGTCTGAACTGCTTTCATTGACAGGCCATTTGGTGTAGCTTGGGAAACTCTCAACATCTAATTTTCTTTCCAATTTCAATAGGCTTCATTGTCTGGAACACTAAAGGTTTGTTTTGAGTCTACTGTATTTAATATCTAAATCCACTACATTTGTGTACTGCAGCAATTTTCCTTAATACAACTGATGGAATTTTGGATAGGCTGACAATCTATTACAAATCCAAAGATAACTAAATGCTCTCCCAATACAACAACTTTTTTTGTGCATCAGGGTGAAGCCCATTTCACGGTCCTTCTTCCATTCAGTGGCTCCCTTGTATAAGAAACTTTACAGACGGAATCTGCTACATTAAAAATTCTCAACATATGTTATGGTCAGGAAAGCTTACCCGTTCCCCATTTACCAGCACTGTCAAATTCAGTAAAATACACCTCCCTATTGAATACAATAGTCACAATAAACAAACAAACATTCAGTTGTTACAAAATAGCGGTGAATAATTAACAGTTATGTAATAAAAGATATAAGCAGTGATTTAGAAGGGAGTCACATTCCAAGGAGGTACACAATCATGTAAAACTGCACAACAATGTTATCTTCAAACTAAACCCTTTAACACAGCTTCCTATTGGGAGATTGACACAGTAAGAAGTCTCACAACACCAGGTTAAAATCCAACAGGTTTATTTGGAATCACAAGTTTTGGAGCACTGCTCCATCAGGTGAGTGGAGAGTTGGGTTTACAAACATGGCATATATAGACAGAGACTCAATTGCAAGATAATGGTTGGAATGCGAGTCCTTATAGGTTGTTGTTGCGTCTGCATACTCTCACCGATATACCATGGAAAAATGGACACCGTGTAACAATCACCAGGCAGGAGTGTTCCCCTTCTGTCGGGGAACACTTCAGCAGTCAAAAGATTCAGCCTCCGAACTTCAGGTTAGTGTTCTCCAAGGCGGCCTTCAAGATTCATGACAACACAGAATCACTGAGCAGAAACTGATAGCCAAGTTCCACATGCATGAGAATGGCCTCAACCAGGATCTTGGGTTCATGTCACACTATGTATAACTCCCACCATTTGGCCTCAGCTTGCAAAATCCTACTAACAATCCTGGCTTGAGACAATTCACACTTCTTTAACCTATGATTATCCCTCTCTCCACTCATACTGTCTGTACCTATAAAGGCTTAGTTACCTGTAAAGACTCACATTCCAACCATTATCTTGCAATTGAGTCTCTGTCTATATATGCTATGTTTGTAAACCCAACTCTCCACTCATCCGATGAAGGAGCAGTGCTCCGAAAGTTTGTGATACCAAATAAACTTGTTTGGAGTCACTTGGAGTACTGTGCACAGTTCTGGTCGCCTCACTATAGGAAGGACGTAGAAGCTATTGAAAGGGTACAGAGGAGATTTACAAGGATGTTGCCTGGATTGGGAGGCATGCCTTATGAAGATAGGTTGAGGGAGCTGGGACTCTTCTCCCTGGAGAGACGAATGTTGAGAGGCGACCTGATAGAGGTTTATAAAATGTTGGAGAGGAATAGATAGGGTGGATTCTCAGAGGCTATTTGCCCGGGTTGAAATGGTCGCTACGAGAGGACACAGGTTTAAGGTGTGGGGAGGCAAGTACAGAAGTGATGTTAGGGGTAAGTTTTTCACTCAGAGGGTGGTGAGTGAATGGAATCGGCTGCCGTCAGTGGTGGTGGAGGCGAACTCGCTGGGGTCTTTTAAAAGACTTCTGGATGAGTATATGGGATTTAGTGGGATTGGGGGTTATAGATAGGTCTATGGATTGGTGGGTGTTGATGTGATCGGTGCAACTCGTGGGCCGAAGGGCCTGTTTGTGCTGTAGTGTTCTACGTTCTATGTTCTATGATTCTCAGAACTGATACTGTCAATATGTAATCAAGCCACAGGACTTCAATCCTTGTGATTCTTTCCAATCCTGAATGGAACCAGTTCACTCATTTGCTCTGAGATAATCAAGGAATGCTGATTTTACTGCTCATTTCCAATTCTGTCCAACTGTCCTGAGTTTGGGGCAACATTCTTGCATTTTAAGTTCTCCAAGCTACAGTTGCTGGGTCTGAAATGTTATTCTGGAATGGCAGGAGTTTGGTGAACAGGTTTGAAATGTTCAAGGTGCTTCTTCCAAAGAAAGTCAATGGGTGGAATTAGCGTCTTAGCATATTTTAATATTTAAAAACTGGCCAGGATTCACCTGGTCCGCTAGCCCCTGGCAGGAATCCCAGTATCCCTTTGAGTCAGATGTTGGACCTGAAATAGGATTCCCGTGAGGTGGCAAACCCATCACAATGCATCTGTCCCACTGCACCGGTCCTGGTTAGGTTCCAGGCCAGAGCGGCTGGGAACCCAATGAATATTCAAAAAGCATAATATGCATTTAATTCTAGGGCTGCAAGTCCAATTCAGTGTCCTCTTGTGATATATCCAATTTAGGCATACATTGCCATTCCTTCATTATGGTTGAGCCAATATCCTAGCATTCTCTTTATAACGCTACATGAAAGCATTATAGAAGGACTACAATGGCTCAGGAAAACTCAGTACCACATTCTCAGAGCATTCTAGGGATGGGCAGTAAATATAACATTGTCAGTACTACTCACTCAGTGAGTTAATTGAGGTAATTGATTGTCTTTAAGACAGAGATAGATAGGTTCTTGATTATTAAAAGGATCAAGGGATATGGGGAAAAGGCAGGAGAATGGGAATGATAAAAATATCAACCATGAATGAATGGTGGAGCTGACTTGATGGGCCAAGAGGCCTAATTCTGCTCCTATGTTTAATGTTCTAAAGGTTAACTGTTCAAAAACATTACATGTTCTGAAAGAAGAAGGTCAATCCTATTGATTATTAGGATTTGTGTTTTGATGTCATATTAAATATTGTACATGTAAAATTTATCAAAATTGGCAACCTAGGCGCTGAGTTCATGCCAGATTTCAGATCTAGCTGATTTTCAGGAGAAATGAATAGAGGACATACGAACTCAAGAGAATAAGTTACTTTAGAATACATGCTGTTGCACTAGCTAAGCTTGCTGCCTTTCTAGAAAACCTTCATGCCAAGGTACAAGGGTACAGAATTCAGGAAAAGGGACTGAAAAGACCTTGATCAGTTTGACATAGGAAGTGAGGGGGTATTAGAGGCTTTGACAGTCTTAAAAATAGTCAAATCCACAGGCCCAGATTAATTGCATCCCAGGCTGCTATGGAAGGCAAGATCGGAAATTGCAGGGGCTCTGACGCAAATTTTTAATTCCTCTTTGACCACAGAGGAAGTACCAGAGGACTGGAGGATGGCTAATGTGGTTTCATTTTTCAAAAAGGGTGGTAGAGGTGAATTACAGACTGGTGAGTCTCATGTCAGTAGTAGGGAAACTATTGGACAAAATTCTGAGGAGAGAATTAATCTCCACTTGGAAAAGCACAAGTTGATTTGGGATAGTCAACTTGACTTTGTCAGAGGGAGGTCACGCCTAACAAATTAGATAGATTTTTTTCAAAAATGTGATCGAGTATGTGGATGAGAGAACTGCAGTTGGTATAGTTTATATGGATTTTATCATAACCTTTGACAGGGTACCTCAAAGGAGATCAATTAAGAAGGTTGAAGCACATTCGGAAAATCTTGGCAACATGGATCTGAAACTGGCTTAGAGATGAGAAACAAATCGTGGTTGTAGAGGTTGTTTAAGTAACTGAAGGCCAATGTTCCATGTTGTATCACAAGGTTCAGTGCTGCATCCCTTACTTTTTGTTATATACATAAATGATATTGATGATAATGTAGGGAGAATGATAAGTAAGTTTGTAGTAGGGTGGTTAATAATGAAGAAGAACGTCATAGTTAACAGGAAGATATAAATGGGTTGGTCAGATGGACAGAACAGCATAGATGGTACTTTACCCTGATAAGTGTGAGGTGATGCACTTTGGAAGCAGTAAGACAAGGGACTATTTAATGAAAGACAGTACGCTAAGCAGCTCAGAGGAATAGAAAGATCTTGGGGTATTTTTTAACAGATCCTTGAAGGTGGTAGAGCAGGTGAATAGGGTAGTTAAGAAGGCATATAGATGACTTGCTTTTATCAGTCACTGCATAGGGTATAAGAGCAAGGTTATGTTGGAGCTGTACAGAGCTTTGGTTAGGCTACAGCTGGAGTACTGAGTATAGGTCACCTCACTTTAGGAAGGATGCGATTGCACTAGAGTAGATTCATAGGGATGTTGCCTGGGATGGAGCTTTTGAACAATAAAGAGAGACTGGATAGGCTTGGATTGTTTTCTTTAGAGCAGGGAATGCTGCAGGGGGACTTGATTGAGATTATGAGGGGTATGGACAAGGTGAATAGGAAGCAGCTATTCCTATTGTTCCTTAGCTGAGGCATCAGTCACAAGGGGGCATAGTTGTAGGGTGAGGGGCAGCAGACACACAGGGACACTCGCTGTGTCTCAGCACTGTCCTGCTGGATCTCCTGCAAGCTCTCGAGCCTCTCAGCCATGGATCACAGAATCCTGAGAAGATTGTTCAGTCCCTCAGCTGTGGTCTGCTGTGACTTGGTTATCACCTGCCATTCCTGGTGAGGATCTTCTGCCCCAGGCTTTCCACTGCAAGCACCACCCTTGCAGTGTTCGCCTGTGAAATATGCAGTACAGGCAATAAGCTGGTCCACCCGTAAACTTTGGGACTCCTCCCAATGGCCTCGCAGTTGGTCCAGTGTGGCCGTCTGCTCCTCCTGCATTCGCTGGCTCTGTTGCTGCATCTCCAGCATCCGAGCGAGAAATGATCTCAGAGGCCTGGCACGTAGCCTGGAGTCAGCTGAGTCCTCGCCTCCGACAGGCCCCTGCGTGCCAGAGGCCTCAGCCGTTCCCTCCCCCACCCGATGTGCATTATCAGATGTGTCGTGCTCACCAGAAAGTGACCCTGAAGCCTCAACACTAACTGGACCCACCAGCGTATCAGTATCTGGGATGGTGAGTTGTGAGCTGGAAGCTGACACCAAAATGGTGCCACCCTCAGAGGTCCCTTCACCCATATCCTCTGAGGACTCACCCAAGCTGTCCTAACCAGGACAGGTGGGAGTTGCAGTAGGGGCCTGGAACCCAGAAGGCTCCAGGACATCCTGATCTGCCCCTGCAACACAGGATACAAGATTAAGTGCATGGGGAGAGAGGAATCTGGGATGCCAAACATGATATACATTTCTCCATTGAACATAGGAAGAAAGCACCAAAAAAATTATATCACAGGAACAGGCCCTTCGGCCCTCCAAGCCTGTAGTGACCAGGCTGCCTATCTGATCTGTAACCCCCTACCCTTCTAGGGACTTTTTGCCTCGATTCCCATCCCATTCACATAGATGTAGAGATGTCCCTTAAAGGTCACTATCATATCTGCATTTGCGAACTCCCCGTGGCAGCGTGTTCCAGGTACCCATCACCCTTTCTTTGTAAATAAACATAACACATACCTCTCCTTTAAACCTTGATCCTTGCACCCGGAACTCGTGCCCCCAAGAAGTTGCCTCAAAGTGATTGAAGGAATGACAGATGCTCATGTCTTGCTGACAACCTGCATCTCCCCTTCTCTGGAGAGCTCCAGCACCTGCTCTTCAAAGGAGATGAGGACCCAGAGGTCTGGCTCACCATCTCCTGTCTTTGCCCTCTCACAGGTGTTATGGTCAGTCTCCTTCCTGTGGAGACAGAAAGAGCCATAAAAGAAATGATGGTGTGATCCCTGCAGAGCATCAGGTGTTGGCCCTTAGAGGGCAAATGCAGAGGGGCTCTTGGGGGAATAGGAGGAGATGCTTTAGGGTCAGGAGCTGGAAGCATGCAGGGTGCTGGGGATGGGAGGATCTGGGGGAAATTCAAAGGAAGATGCAAGATGGGATTCAGCACTCACCTTTGCTGCACGGATGAGGTCATTGACATTTTTCCAGCACTGCATCCCAGTTCGGGGGGCCAGCGCCCTGCCATTGATCGAGGTGGCAACTTCCTCCTGGGCCATAGTTCCATCAGCCCCCCAGGTCTGCGTCCTCCTTGGCAGGGGGGGGGGGGGGGGGGGGGTGTTCTGCCTTGTCTCTGTTGCAGCCAGTAACTTCCCCAGTCACCTCAGAAAACCAGGGGGCTAATCATGCGCACATTTTGTGCAGGATTGCCTGCCTGTCCATTCTTGTGTTCTTAATGGAGCCTCCCCTCGTTAGGGCAGAACAGCTGCAGGCAGTTTGGCAGAACATTCCAGCAAATTCCATGCAGTTTGCTTGTTAGCATTGAGGGGAAGGCAAGTGAGCACTTGCAAGAATGCTGACGGGGGGTGGGGGGGGGACCAATGCCTCAATGATTGGGGACAGGGGAGAGAGAGGAAGATGTCACACAACCATCAGAGTCTGGAGGAGATGGGGGCCTTGTGCGGGAGGGTCCAGTACAGGGGGAGGGGGATCAACCTGCCTGATATCTGTAGGATGGAAGAGGGAGGGTGGATCTCTCTGCCTGAGATCAGTAGAGGGGAAGGGGGCCTGCTGCCACTCTACCTGAGATTGGTGTGAGGAAGTGGGGAGGGGCCCGGGATCTTTCCAGGTGGTGGGTGTCTGGGGGGATAAGGATGTCAATAACATCATGGAGGTGGGGAGGCATTATCCGGCCCAGGATCGAAGTCGTAGGGGAGTGTTATTCTATCATTTTTCTGCGCATGGTCTGATGGAGACACCAATTGGAGCTGCAGGGTTTCAGGCGTGTTAAGCTCCACTCACAGGCTTGTGCAGCACGATTCAGAATCGCTGATATTTTTTCAGACAGAGTGCATATGGAGATGCCGGAGAACGGATCTAAAAGTCAGATCAGAAACCCTCCCAGATTCAAGCCTGCCAGAACTTAGAATCAAAATGGCAAAATAGAACACTATGGGTGGGATTTTCTGGATGCACTTGCCCCTAGGCCGGAAAACTCCACCTGAGATCCATGGACATTTGCGTGGTCCGCCACTGCCTGCTACAATTCCCATGGTGGGCGGGACAGGAAATTCCACTCTCTGATTCTAAGAAGTTTCACCAATCTTTTCCACTAATGCTAACAAAGATGGATCTGACATATTGGTGAGATCTACCGGCTTTTCTGAAAAGATTGTTTTAACCTTATTGCCTTGCACAGTGTATCACTATCACCATGTGTTGCAAAGTTTTTTATTACTTTTTAACCTCCCAGGGTTAGCTGACTTTTATCTACTGGGGACGGTTCGGATGAATCAGACTGAGCTGGCTTGGGTGGGGTCCAGGGTCGCTCCAGCCATTCAGAGCGCAGGAAACATCAGGCATGTGAAACGGATGACAATGTGGTACACCACCGCATTGGTGCAGCAACTCCCTGAACAATACAGTCAGTATTTTCACTTTTCATAAAACCTAACATTCTTGCACAGCCCACTTTAAGGAAGTCCAATTTTTAAGACACTGCCAGTATTCAGGTAATCTGAGCTGAGGGACTGTACTGTATTTTGTCTGATCAATCATTTCTGCTTAAATTAAGTCATTAGGCTTGATTAGACATACTTAATATTTCCTGAAGAAAGTACAGCAGCTGTCGGATTCATGGGCCCTGGGACTCTTGAATTATTCCACTCAGAAGAAAAAGAAATCAACAAGGGGAAACACATCAATTGCCTGCAAAAATTTACTGCTCCTAAGTACAACAGAGCTTGAAACTTACTCAATATTCAATTCCAAAATAATCATTAAAGTCTTATTTTTGTCAGAAAAGGGTAATATTATTATAGAGTCATAACAGTGCAGAAGGAAGTCATTTGGCCCATCAAGTCTCTATCCGCTGTGTGAAGACAATCCAGTCTCATTCTTCCACTCTTTCCTCATAGCCCTGCAAAGTTTATTTCCCTCAAACACTAGTCTATTTCCTTTTGAAATCATCAATCATCACTGCTTCCATCATCCACATAGACAAGTTCCAGATGCAGTTCCTGCATTAAAATATTCTTCCTCACATCTCCCTTGTATCTCTTGATCAAAAGCTTACATTTGAGTCCTCTTGTCTTTGTACCATCATCTAATGGGTACAACCTTTCTTTGATTCCCTTATCTAAACCTGTCATAATCCTGTATAGCTCAATCTCGTCTCAACCCCCTTAGCTCCAAGGGAATTTAGCTTCTAAATTTTTAGTTAAATTCCCTCATCCCTCGAATTATTCTGAACCCTCACAGGAGCTTCATTCACATCCTTCTGAAAGTGTGGTGACCAGAATTGGACACAATACTTTAGTTGTGGCTGGTACAGGCTGTATTAATGTACAGCGTAACATCCATCCTTTCGTACCCAACACCTCTATTTGCGGCGGCACAGTGCACAGTGGTTAGGCACTGCTGCTCACAGTGCCACGGACCCGGGTTCAACTCCTGACTTGGGTCACTGTCTGTGCAGACTACCTGTTCTCCCCATATCTGTGTGGGTTTCCTCCGGGTGCTGTGGTTTCCTCATGCAGTTTGATATGCTGGTTAGATGGATTGGCCATGCTAAATTCTCTCTCAGTGTACCCGAACAGGCGCCCGAGTATGGCGACTAAGGGATTTTCACAGTAACTTCATTGCAGTATTAACGTAATTAAACTTTATAAAACTTCAAAGCCGGAGATCCCATTTGCTTTGCTAATTACTCCCTTAATATTTCTTGATGTGAAAATGCCGGCATTGGACTGGGGTGGGCACAGTTAGAAGTCTCACAATGCAAGGTTAAGTCCAATAGGTTTATTTGGAATCACAAGCTTTTGTGATGATAAAGGAGCAACACTTTGAAGGCTTGTGATTCCAAATAAACTTGTTGGGCTTTAAGCTGGTGTTGTGAGACTTCTTAATATTTCTTGTCACCTTCAAAGGTCTATGCACAGTAACCCCAAGGGTCTTCTGTCCTTGTGCCATTAAGCCTATTGCTTTTCCCTAGCCCTTCTGCTAAATCATCGCCTCGCTCTTTTCTGGATTGAATAAATGAAGGTGATCAGGATACCATAATCCAGAATCTACAACTGAAAAATACTGTCAATTACGAACAACATACTAGATGGTAAGCTGAGCAAAGGGCAGTACAAAATAAAGAAATAGCAACTTGTTGGATTGGCAAAAATTACCTACATTTTTTCATTCAAACTTGTTGCGTGAGATATCAAGAATGAAAAATCAGAGCATGTGATAGTTATTACAAGAAAAAGAACTGCAAAAGCCCATAAAGATAGAATTTAGCTAATGGGCAAGCAAAGCCTCTGACCAATATTTTTATACAAGTATGGGCTGCACTAGGATGAGAATTTGGAAGCAATCTATATCAAATAATTAAAGCTAGACCAAAATAAGACATCTGAATCACAAAACGAGATTTTACTCCAAAGATTAAAAAAAACTCCATAAGGAAATTTGGCAGAACGCAAAGAGGGAGAAGACTAATGAGAACTGCTTGAAGTCAGTCTGTACAGAAATCCCATCAACACATTAAAAAACGCAGCTATATTGTCACCATACAGATTAGCCAGACAATATGTTCCTCTGTAAAATTCTGCATCAACAAGCTAATGATAACAACAAGAAGATATTTCTTTTCATGGAGAGTGAGCAATCTATGGAACAAGAAGTTACTGACTCATGCAGTGATTGTAAACTCACAGCACATATTCAAAAGGAAGCTGGCTGAGCTTCTGCCATCACTACATGTTGAAGGCGTTGCAAGGTTGCATATTGTCTGATGAAAAGGTTGAGCCGAGCAAGTTTTTTGGTTGAACAATAACTGTTTAATATCAGGTAACTATACACATATAGAAAGGTTACAGTTCTGTCTAGGTATAATTTTCATGCCTAGTCCTATTCTCTGCAACCGACCACCCAAGACCCTTTGCATCATAATGTGTGTGGTACAGTTTCCCCAATCCCACATTAACCCTTACAGTCCCAAACGCTCTAATAATACAGAAGGTATTTGGGTATTTGAGGAGATGCCTCCTGGCCATTATGGTCTCCTGGAACTCATTTGTTCATTTTTAGAGAGACACTAAGGAAATTCCTAGAGGGTTTTTCCCATAAATTGTGTGACGATATATGCCTGAATGCAATATAATGGAAGGTGGTTGACAAAGCAAGGGTTAAACTGGAGAGTGGCACTGTCCACAGTATGATGGATGCAGTCACATAGAATAAACTGAAATCCTGCATGGTGGTAGCAATATCAAGCAACATCCTACTTATCCTACTTGGAACTGTTAATAGTTCAAGCTTACCAATAAAGATGTTTATTATAACCACACATGCCTCAAGATCTAATCAATGAGCCACCACCACTGCAAAGAACCCATATTACATGCATAGTATGACAAATTGAGCTGCAGTTTTTCTCTGAGGAGACCCAGGGATCGATTAGGGGAAAGATGGGAGATGAGAACATTATACTGCCACAATTGGTCAGACTTCATAGATTATAAGATCACAAGAAATGGGAGCAGGAGTGAGCTATTCAATCCATTGAGCCAGCTCTGCCAATCAGTGGGACCTTGGCTGATCTTATTATTGTCTTAACTTCACTTTCCTACCTGGCTCCTATAACCCTTTATATCCTTGCACCCTTCTCTCTGTGCTGCAGCATGCTACAGTCTCACCTCATTTAAATAATATTCTGTTTTCCTATGCTTTCTGCCAAAGTGGACAGACTCACATTTTCCAACACTGAATTCCATCTGCTAATTTTTTTGCTCACTCACTTAACCTTTCTATATCCCTTTGCAGATTCTGTGTGTCCTCCTTGCAGCCTGCTGTTTTTTATCTATCTTGTATCAGCAGATTTTGCTACAATACAGTTAATCCCTTCATCCAAATCATTACTATCGATCATAAACACCTGACGAAGGGGCAGCGCTCTGAAAGCTAGCGGTGTTTGCTACTAAATAAGCCCACTGGACTTTAACCTGGTGTTGTGAGACTTCCCCCAAACATACCCAGGCCAGCTTTGATCACCCCCTCCCCCAACCCCCTTTGGGCAGTGCCAGGGGACACAAGCTGGCACTGCCAAGGTATAATGCCCAGAAAACACCCCCCTGCCGCCCGATCCTCTGGGGGGCCCCAATTGTCCCCCCTTCACTCCAGCAGGGTTGGGCTCCCACCTCCCCAGAAGTGAGGAGCTACTCTAAACACTGCTGGACCAGACCCTGGCAGGGGACAGGCCTGGAGACATCAGCAGATTGATATGAGAAGTAGCAAAACTGAACATTGTAGCAGATTCTCCATGGCTCAATGAAGTGAGAAAATAACCCCTGTCCTGTGTTAACTCCAGCCAATTTGATATATACTTTGGGTTTCTATGGGAGCCAGCAACTTTGTCATTCCACTAAATCTACTGGACTAGCAGCTTTCATCACTCATATTGGCAAAAGATAATTGATTAATTGGATTTAAATTGCGTATCTTGATGGCAGGGCGAGACCCTCACATCGCACTAATTACAATAGGAAAACAGTTCACATCTTGTGCTATTGGATTTAATAATATTCAAGCCTTATATTGGTGCTGTTCATAACAATTTCCCTTTACATCTATCAACATGGTGAATGATCACTGTGTCTGTGATGAACTGTCAAACATTCCTTCTCTGATTACTTGGGCCTCAAAAGATCTTTGTGATGATTATCACAAAAAGTAGATTTGTGGGAGTTCACTGCGTGCAAACTGACTGCCACATTTCCTATATCAGACAGTGATTATACTTTAAAAATACTTAATTAGCTATAAAGTGCTTTGGGACATCAGGTGATTGTGAAAAGTGCTACATAAATAGGTTTTTCTTTCTTTTATGGTCCAAAATGGTCCAGACTGGTCACTGAAACAAGGGTTTGGATTTTCCAGTCCTGTCTGCCATGCAACCGGATATT
Organism: Carcharhinus amblyrhynchos; assembly: GCF_965287045.1. Classification (NCBI taxonomy): domain Eukaryota; kingdom Metazoa; phylum Chordata; class Chondrichthyes; order Carcharhiniformes; family Carcharhinidae; genus Carcharhinus; species Carcharhinus amblyrhynchos. Next base: position 77,548,775 of record NC_137331.1, on the reverse strand, counting down.
CCCACACAAAGTGAATGGCCCATCAAATTTTCCATCCTGACCATGGCAATTCCTGTAAAATCCTGGCCAAAGTGTTTTCATTTCGTAATACATTCCTTCTGGTAATGACTCACTTCAAAGCTGCATAAATAAACTTTTGACAATTTAGGGACTCATTAACTGCTGGAGAATTCAAGTTAATTCCTTCTTCTTGCAGAAGCATTAATTAATTTTTCATTGCCTTAACTAAGCTGGGTATTATGGGGCATTCCTATTTCTCATCTACTTGCTGTTCTTCAGCAATATCATCCAAAATCATATCAAAATCAACATGTCTGCTGACTATACCCAGTTCTACTTCACCAAGCCCCTTCTCAACACCTCTACTGACTCTAACTTATCACACTCCCTGTCCAACATACAGGGGCGATACCCCCATCCCATTCCGCTGCGCTAAAAATCAGCACAGTGGGACGGAAGAATCACACAGCAGGGGGGTGCAATACGTAGGTTTCTCGCGAGCACTTACACCCCGTTAGCATCTGCCAGCGCCAGATTTCTGGCACAGTCTGCTCTGCACCAGAAATCACATTAAAATGATAACTTAAATATTATTTAAATGCTTTTAGGAGGCAGGGGACTGAATTCTCTGAGCCCGCTAACATCTCCCATCCCGCCGGAGTGTTTCACTCCAGTGGGATTTAGATTAGTTCCCCACTTTCGGAAAGCTGGCAGCCTGACCCTGCTGGAGTGAAGGGGGGACAATCGGGAGCTCCCCAACCCCTCAGGGTTCGGGTGGCAAGGGGTTGTGCCCCCTGGACATGGACACCCTAGCAGTGCCCCCAGCACTGCCCAGAGGCACCTTGGCACAGTTGAACAGGCCTTGGACAGTGTCAACGGGCTAGGGCAAATGGGTATGGAAGCTAGGGGACAATATGTCAGAAGTCCTGCGGCCACTCTGCCATCAGAATGGATAGGGGCAGGAGGGAGGCCAGCAAATGGGGTGGGCTGGGGTGGTGTGATGGGTCTGCCAGGGGTGAGTCCACCTCTGGGAGTATCTGCACTGCAGGGAGATGAGGGTATTGGCACTGCAGGAGGACGGACTGGAGATCAAAGCGGTCTGGAATGGAGGGGGGGGGGTGCAGTTGGAGGGGGGTGGTTTCGAGACTGGCCTGGGAATGGTCAGGCGGGCTGCGCTGGGAGAGTTTGGAGGGGCAGCACTGCAGGGGTCCTGGGCTGGCCAGCGACTGAGCTGGCCAGTAAACAGGAAGCTGGTAGTTTGGAGCCACTGCGCATGCACAGAGCCTGCTGCTTTCAGTGTCCTGAGTGGGAATAGGCCCCGTCCCCTGAAATCAAATGGTATTCAAGCTGGTGGCCTCTGCATTGCACAGAGTGTGGGAGATTCTAGTGTCAACTCCCACTGAAAAAAACAGCATGAATTATTCCTGTGTGTTTTCCTATGAATTCAACATTTAGAATGTTTTTCGGAGAATTCTGCCTGCAGTATTGAATGAGCAGAACTTGTTAATTGAGTGGAGCAAAGTCCCATGCCAATCTTTAAGCCATGCATTCAACTCTGATCTTATTTATCCTCTGCCAATTTGCTCAAGGCGCAGATTGTAATCAAGTGATTATAACCCTTGTGGTTTTGTTCTTTAAGTTTAGCCCCTGGTTGTTCTTACCCTCCTCAGCAAAGCCCTTTTCTTAATCCTTTCAGCAGAAGCAGACCATAAAAGCAGAGCTTCAACATTTAATGAAGCAGCTTTGGAGATGTGCTGATTAGCCGATTGCAGTAGCACCTTGGGGTCAGTGTCTAAAGATAAGGGGTAAACCTTTCAGGACTGAGATGAGGAGTAATTTCTTCACCCAGAGATTGGTAAGCCTATGACATTCATAACCACTAAAGCTGTTGAAGCTAAAACACCTTAAGTTTTCAAAACGGAGTTAGATATAGCTCTAGGGGCAAAAGAAATCAAAGAATATTGGGTAAGGTGGGATCAGGCTATTGAGTTGGAGGATCAGCCATGTTTCATACTTAGATAAGGATACACTTGCACCGACACATACGAATATACAGGCTCATTAGGATAACAATATTCTCCAATAATGAGAGGCTAAGTAAATTGGGTTCATGTTCCCTGGACTTTAGAAAAGTCAGAAGTGATCTCATTGATTTTCAGCATGGTGTGCGAGCGCCACTGGGGGGAAACCAGAATTTCTGGGAGGCAGTGGCTGCCTGAGCTCCGGCCTTCCAACAGCAAAGATGATGCCACCTTTACAGAATAAGCTGCATGGGACAGTGCAGAATCCCCTTTCTGGAATGCAGCCAACAATCAGAGAAAATATGTCTATTCATATGGACAGACCACAGGCCAATGGCTCATCATCCTGGCATCATTCAATCACAGTTCCTACCTTTCCAGCCCAACGTTTACTGGAACACAGCATGGGAAGCAGCTGATTGCAGGGCTTGTCTATAAGTCAGGACCAAATGGGGTGCCTGGAGAGAGCAAGGAGAAATTCAATTCCTATCTCCAATTGCTTCGAGCTCTGTTTGCAAATCTCTCTGGTTAAAAATAAATACATTGGGATTTCCAGGTTTAGATAGTATGCAATGGGGTAGATTTTGACTTTGACTGTAAAATTGATGACAGCAAACCAACAGCTCTATCACAAAAACTTCATATTCCCCTCAATAACATGATTGCCAATGTGTATCAATGCTGTCACCAGCAAACAGAATATTATTATTCCCTATGTACGGTGCTATCCAGCACTGATAGACACGTTCAGCACCCAGTTAATAACTGAGCGATTCAGCTGCCTACATTGCTGTTTAATGTTGAGGATGAGTCTGCTATGCTGATCTGGGACTAAATAAATGGACTTAAATAAAGTAAGGATATTAAAATCAGTTCGCTCTCATCAGTGATATTTATGCACTTAAATTAAGAGGAGAGGCTGAGAGTTGCTGATTGATCAGTCACTCAAATTATTTGCTGGTACTGAACATGTGTTGTAGGAGTGCTGGATAAACTAATTAGTGCAATTTTATTTCATTGGCTTTGTCAACTAAATTTGAGCTTCCCATCCGTATGTTCACTGTAAGTGGAAGAAACAGCTGAAGTGCTAGCTATGGCAAAGGCTATGAACCCTAACAACATACTGGCTTTAGTACTAAGACATGCTGTGGGACTAGCCATGCTCTCAGCCGAGCTGTTCCAGTACACTTGCATTGGAAGCAGTTCAGAGGCAGTTCACTTGGCTGATTCCTGAGGTGAAATGCCTTCTTAGGAAAACTTGAGTAGATTGGACCTTTACTCATTGGAGTTTAGAACAAAGAGAGATGATCTTAATGAAAAATATAAGATTCCGAGGGAGCTCGACAGGTTGATGCTGAATGGATGCTTACTGTCATGTGGTGAATCTAGAACTAGAGAGCACAATTTAAAAATAAGGAATCTCCTGTTTAAAGACTGAACTAAGGAAGAATTCTCCCAGCAGGTTGTTAGGTTATGGAATTCTCTTTCACATAGAGCAATGAGGGCAGGAGCATTGAATATATTCAGGGCTGAGTTTTTAGATTTTTAGTTCACAAGTAAGTTAAGAGCTATGGGGGACAGGCAGGAATATAGGGTTAAGGCCACAATCAGATCAGTCATGAATGGCCTACTCCTGCCCTTATTTCTTATGATGTTATGATTAGTATAGGCACAGTATAGACATTTACCTGGCAGTGTGTAAAATTATCGAGGTATGTCTCGTCCACAAAGAGCAAGACAAATCCAATCTGGACAAATATGGCGCCAATTAACCTACTCTTATTCATCTGGAGGGAGATGAAAGGAGTTATTCACAGTGCTGTCAAGCAGCAATTACTTAGCAATAACCTGCTTACTGATGCCAGTTTAGGTTTCACCAGGACCACTTAACTCAGCCTTTCACCAAACATGGGCAACAGAGCAGAATGCCAGAGGTGAGGTGAGTGTGACAGCCCTTGACATCAAGTGAGTGTGGCATTAAGGAGCCTGAGCAAAACTGGTCTCAATGGGAATCAAAGAGAAAATGCTCCACTGATTAGACTAGTACCTATCATAAAGAAAGATGGCTTTGGTTGTTGGAGACCAATCACCTTAGTCTCAGGACATTGTTGCAGGAGTTCCTAAGGGAAGTATCTATGCTGCTTCATCAATGACTTGTCTCCAACATAAGGTCAGAAATAGGGATTTTCACTGATGATTGCACAATGTTCAGTACCATGCGCCCCAGTCCTCAGACACTAAAATGACTAATGCTCTAATGCAGCAAGAACGAAACAACATTCAGGCTTGTGCTGATAAGTGGCAAGTAACATTCAAGCTATGTGTCAGATAATGACCATCTCCAACAAGAAATAATATAACTACTTCCCACTAAAAGTCAATGGCATTAACTTTGCAGAATCACCCACTGTCGACATCCTGGGGGTTACCATTGACCTGGATTGAACTGGATCAGCAAAACATATACTATGGAAACAAAAGCAAGTTAGAGGCTGGGAATTTGACATTGAGTAGTTACTCACCTTCAGTATCCCCAAAACCTGCACACATCCATAAGGTACAAGTCTGGAGTCTGATGGGATATTTTTGGCTTAGATGAATGCAGCTCCTCCAACGCTCAAGAAGCTGGGCGCCATCAAAGGCCGGGCAGCCTGCATTATTGTTACCCAATCCACCACATTAAACATTCAATCCCTCCACCACTGATACACAATGCCGCGCACATGAACACTCCTATGACAACACTTCCCAGATCCACAGCTTCTACCACCCAGGAGTACAAGAGTAGCAAATGCATGGTGACACTAGCATGTGAATCCTCTCCGCCCCAAATCACATGCCAACCTGACTTAAAGGTACACCACTGTTCCCTCACTGGCTCATATCAAAATCCTGGAGCTTCCCTCTTAACAGCACTGTGGGTGTATCTTCACCACATGGATTACAGAGGTTCAGTAAGGTGATTCATCACCATCTGCTCTGGGACAACTGGGGAGGAACAATGAATGTTGATGTTGCCAGCAATGCTTATATCCCAAAAACGAATAACCAGTAGTGGATTCTACGATGTACAGGTTTGAAAAAAAGTCAAAAAGCATTAAAAATACAGTATTGATTTCTTTACCGATGCACCAATCATGGCTGTGCATTGCCAAATCCAAAAAGATTATTAGGTGAGTTAACCTTGCTTCATTAGCATGGCAAGGCCTTGACACAGAACAATGCAAAATTCAACCTTATATTAATATTATAGGCTTTAAGTTTGCATTAAATATATACTCAGCTAACATTCCTTGACACCAGGCACTTTTAAAATGAACCTTCTGACATTATTTTGAATTGTCAAAATCATTTGAAGTATCTGCGAATTTATGCGAGCCTCTGGACGTTATTAGAAACTCTTGATTCTTTAGTATGCATTATATGCAGTCAGTTCTTAGTCACCCATACCTCTGCAGTAATTGAAATTCACTTACTTTTTATGCAAAACCCTTAACATTTACTGCAAAATTCCCAGGAGTTCTACAATTAGGAAAAAAATACATCTGTTGACAGTTTTGTGAATGTTAAAATGTTCTCATTCTGGTTGGTTTGAGCTGCAACGGCAGGAATTTAAATGTAAAAGTTAAAGTACATCTGACTGAAATAGTGCTAAATAAATAACCCTTTGAGTCTGATGAATGTGAATGCTGTATTTATAAATGAAGTTAGATGTATTTACAGTTCACACCAGTACCAGGAATAAAGAAAAATAAATCCACTTTACAAAAACACATTCATGAATTCACTACGAATAACGAACAAAGGAAATGTTCCCACTTCCTTTAGAATAGTTAGGTAGTTGCTGTTTGATTGGTACAGACATGATGTTCTGTAGACCTCTATGACTCTTCCACCATTTTGGCTGCTGGAGTATTCTTCTTCACTGAATTTGAGGTGAGTTATTTGGATTAGCACTAATATATTCAGCAATGAAGTTACACTGGTCTGAATCGTCCCAGCACTGACAATGCTGTATGCGCCAATGTTTTCCTGATCCAATGCTGCCAGGTCTTCCAATCTTGGTTGTGAAAGAAATGTGCAGCATAGTGTCACCCATGAAACTCCATCAGAAAGGAGGAAGAGTCAGATGAGGGGTGTAGTGATATGGTTGGGGTTTTTCGGGTTGGGTTGAAAGTGTAGTTGAGTCGAGGGGGCAATCGGGTTGGGTTGGGCTTAGTCAGGTGATCAGCGGGGTATTCGGCACATCTGGAGAGTAGCCATATCGGGGGATGGGTTGGCAGGAGGGACGGTAGTCATGAGTTCAGGGGGTTTTAGGCCAGTGGTCGGGAGGGGAGGGGAGGGGGTGTTGTCAAGTCCAGTAGGAGTCATTTGATGATGGGATCAGGTCAGAGGATAATTGGGGGTGGGTGGAGTAGATGGGTCCAGTCAGAGGGATGGCCTGTTTCAGAGTTGGTAGTTGATTCTCATTGGTGGGTGGCAGGAGGTGGCAGGTCGTTGGGGGGAGAGGTGTGGCGGTAGTAATCAGGCCTGGTTGGGGTGGTATAGTCATGTCAGTTCGGTAGGTTTTTCAGGTCACTGGTAATCGTGTGGTCATGAGGGTAGTCAGTTGTTGGGTGGGTGTAGGTGGGTGTAGTCAGTGGTGTTTTCCAGTTGTGGAGTGAGAAATCTAACCTGGTTGCAGTGTTAGTTGTATTGAGGGGTGGGTTGGGTGGTTTGAGGGTGATTGGAGGGGTGGTGCAGTTCTGGAGTTATCCAGATGTTAGACCTAGTTTTAATCTAACATTTCTTGGGTAACTGTCCAGGAAATTATCACAGAACTCTTCCAAGTCTCCAATTTAAATGTGAGGCAGAGGCAATCAGGCAAGACCCTGGACAGTGGAGGAACATGGGAACATCACCACCTGCAAGTTGCCCTGCAAGCTACACACCATTCTGATTTGGAAATATATTCACTATCGCTGAATCAAAATCCTGGAACTATCTTGCTAACAGCACTGTGGGTGTACCTGCACCACATGGACTGCGACAATTCAAAAAGGTGGCTCACTATTACCTTCTCAAGGGCAGAGTGGCACAAAGGGTGGCACAATGGCAGAGTGGTTAGCACTGCTGCCTCTCAGCATCAGGAACCCATGTTCAATTCCTGGCTTGGGTCATTATCTGTGTGGAGTTTGCACATTCTCCCCATGTCTGCATGGGTTTCCTCCAGATGCTCTGGTTTCCTCCCACAGTCCAAAGATGTGTGGGTTAGGTGGATTGACCATGCTAAATTGCCCCCTAGTATCAGGGGAACCATTAGGGTAAATGCATGGGGTTATGGGGAAAGGGGCTGGGTGTGATTGTGGTCAGTGCAGACTTGATAGGCCAAATGGCCTCCTTCTGCACTGTAGGATTCTATATTCTACTTAAAGTTGGGCAATAAATGTTTGCCATGTCAGCAGTGCTGATTTCCCACGAATGAAGAAAGAAAAACATCAAACAGTACCAAGGGGGATGTGGGGAGACACAAAATGTAATAGAATAGTCCTAAAACTGAGCTTTCATTAGTAAGGGATCAGAAAGCTGGCTGAAGAACTGCAAAACACTACAGAATTGGAATGTGGAACTGTCATGGAAAGAAAAAGGAAAACACGTAATTAAAGGCCACTAACAAAGCCACTCTAAACTGTGGATATCTACACTGAGTGTATGCAGTGCAAGCTCCATGTGGTGGTTACCCAATTTCACATCATATCTTCTAACCAGCAGAGGACCCCAATGGAGTTGTTAAAATTAGGAAGAAACAGAGCAGGAAAAATTAAATCAAACAGCAAGTAGGGGAGATAGAAATAGAAATGATTGCAATGCAAATTAAAATAAATTTAGCAAAAGGCATGGAAGTGGAAATGACTGAAGCAGTTACAAGGGTGAAGTCAAAGATAATGAAACAAGGTCTTAATCTTTGTCAACAAAAGTCAATGGAAAAGATATCAGTCAATGAATTTTAACTATGATTCATTAATTTGCAGGTAGAAGCTAATTGAGTAAAGAGAATTAATTTGCTAAAACATTTACTTGTTTCCTTCCTCAAGAGCTGTATTCATATTGCCCACAAAGAGAGTAACATTGCCATATCTGGTGATATCTACCAAAATAGATCAGGTGACCCTTATGTGTGGGAAAGCTTCTCAGGAGTGGTGACCAGTATATGTTCGGTCTAATATCCAGATGGAAAGGAAAAATCTAACTTATAGAAATAAGGACATTAGCTTTTAATAAGGCAGACTTTGGAACAATAAGGAGTGAGCCAACTGAAAGAAACTGAAAAGAGAAATTAGTACAACAGAACTGTAGACAAATAACTGGATTTTTTTTTAGAAAAAGAGATTGAAAAGGTAGAAAATAAATATTTACCATTCATAGCCCTGAGACACAAGTCTGTCAAGTGAGAAAGTCAATCATTCTGAAGAGAGGGGGATCAAAGTGCTCATGGCCTGGATGAGCTGTTCCACTGTCTGTGCCAAGGAGGCAACCCCTCTGGAATCTTCACATCTTCATATACTTTGCATTGTACATCCATTATTCCTTGTCTGATAGACAATTCCAAAAGTTTGTCATCAGCGTCAGGCTCAGCATGTATGTCCTCCAGCACTTGCCTAGCTGTCAAGCTGCATTATATCAGTCTCCAGAAGCTGGTCTGCCACTTGTGATGTCCTTGAACCAACGTGTGTAACCCTTTCAGCTGAGTTAAACATATCCACTGAGGTACCTTTTTCTGCAAAGGTGCTAAAGCTGTGCAAGGAGATGATGGTACAGCCTCTGATGGTTTGATAAAAGTAAATTACTTCGAATGCTGGAATCTGAAACCAAAAGAAAAATGCTTGAAAATCTCAGCAGGTTGGACAGATGATTCTTTCAAAAGGGTCATCTGGACTGGAAACATCAGCTGTTTTCTCTTCTTACAGATGTTGCCAGATCTGCTGAGATTTTACAGCATTTTCTCTTTTGGTCTCTCATGGTTTGATGCTCCTCCCTCTCTGAGCTTTTTTTCAAATTATTCTTTCACAGGATGTGGACAACATTGGCTAGGTCAGCTTTATTGTCCATCCCAAATTTCCCATGAAAAAGTGGTGGTGAGCTACCTTCCTAAACTGCTACAGTCCATGGGGGTAATCTTATGAAAAAAATTCTAAGTTCAGAACAAGCATGAAAACACGAAAGTTTCAGATCCATTTTGTCAGTGAGTCCAAATGTCGAATCTTATGTACTCTGCGCATGAAAATGTGCTGAAAACCATTTCTCACCAGTAGGGTTTTTACAACAATTGTTTCATGGTTATTTTTAGACTCTTTAATTCCAGATTTCATTGTCTGCTGTGTTCAGATTTGAAACCAGATCTCCAGGTCGTGCACTGGCTCTCTGGATTACGAGCCTTGTGATAATACCTCTCTGCCACTGCCTCCCCTCCACAGACAAGGAGATATTGTCATGAATCTTCTGTGGAAAGATTATACTAATATTTGTGTGCCAAACATTTTAATTGTCAGTGGCCACAACTTCGCACTGATCTTTGAAAATTAATAGGTCTTGGATTTCAAACTGCCCTCAAAATCCCCTGTGCCATGTACTGTGGCATGTCTACTTCATTCTTCTCTCCGCATGTTGCCTAGACACTAGGCAAACTTGACGCACAACCCACTCTCCCACTGTCCCGCCTGGGTCCATCAACAAAATAGTTGAATACTCACCCATACCGAACGTAAGAGCTGATTCAACCTCTTACAGCACCTGCAGACAGGTGCTTTGGATGACCCCATGACTGCTGAGCTCCTCTACTACCCTTGCCCGAGCTTGTTTGATGTGGTGCAGAGGTTTCCTTTGGCCATCACTTGGGATGAGGATCTCCCAGGGATTATTCACAGTCTGGAGGAGGACTCACAGGGAGTCACTGTTGAGCCATGGGGATGTAAGTGATTTCAGCCCTTCCTTTTGCCCTGCCTCCATTTGGTCTAGTCCAACCTATTTATTTGATAATATACTCGCAAGCTTTCGGGGTTAGCCCCTGACGAAGGGGCTAACCCCGAAAGCTTGCGAGTATATTATCAAATAAATAGGTTGGACTAGAACCTGGTGTTGTCAGACTTTTTACTGTGTTTACGCCAGTCCAACGCCGGCATACCCACATCATGTCCATTTGGTCTGGCAGATGAAAGATGTGGTGATAATTCAAAGGTGATATTGTTGGAAGTGGGCAGGTTGAGTTTCCACAAAGTTAAAGGGGAGAATATTACTCTTCTCTGAACACTTTCCTATTCAGAAATGAGACATGCTCAGATGTTCTTTCCTCCATGACATGGATCCTGAATGAGACACTTCTGCCACAATAATCACAATATGGAAAATCCTGCCTTCATTGCTGCTGTCGCAATGCTTCAGTGTCACCTGTGCATTCTGCCATCTTCCCTCGCTTCTTTCAAACAACGCTTTGACCACAAGAACATTTGTCCTTAAGTAGCCATCAACCCAATGCTTTTGAATTGCTGGCCATGAACAACTTCCAGCTCCTGGACTAACCCCTGTCCTACCAATCATCCCACCCTAAACACTGGGGGAGTGGGTATAAGTGAACACGTACTTCCCATTTCACCTTCTTTACCCGACTCTGTTATCTGAGACTTATTATCATCTTATTGTATTTTATGGGGTTGTAAAATCACTTCAGAAATATTGTTGCGACAACACTCACACATTACATTAGTTCCTAAACTTAAAATCACACAAAACAAATTCAGCAAAAGGTTGTGATCGAGTTATTGCTGGTAAATTTTACTACAACAAATGGGTGGTTTGGGATCACGTAGGATGTTGAAAATTTAAAACCTCAAACTTATCTCCAAACCACCTCCAACCCGCTCACTTCCAGTTTTAAGAAAGGCAGCTCAGTGAGACAGGTAACCAGCCTGTTGAGAAAAGACAGTGTAGCCGTTTAAATCACGGCCCAAGTCTTCTGATCATTGTTGGAACCATTGCGTCGGACACTGATCAACCAGAAACCTGTGCACTTACCTGGATATATTTGAAATACTCCATCTTCCTATACAGTAGCCAGAAGAACTCCCTCAGCCTAAGATTCCACACACAGAGCAATGAGAAGAATCAGCATAGCAGATGCAGCCCCTTTTTTTAATGCACCGGCTGCCATAAGTTTAAATGCCTAAGGTGAATGTTCGTGAGTGGATAAATGTTAATGAATGAGTGAATGGCTGGGGTGGTAGGTAGGTGAAGAGGGGAAGGTTGGTAGGTGGGTGCATTGGTTGATGGTCAGGGAATAGTTGGGTTGGGAAAGGTAGTTGGGTTGGGGTATAGAGGTTAATTGGGGGTCTGGGGATGGTCAGAGGATTAGAGAGGGTATTCAGGGGGTTGAGGATGGATGACTCATAGATCGACAGTTCCAATGCGCCACAGCGAAAAACCGCACCGATCTCCTCAGAAGGCAAACACGGAACACAGTGGACAGAGTACCCTTCGTCGTCCAGTACTTCCCCGGAGCGGAGAAGCTACGACATCTTCTCCGTAGTCTTCAACATATTATTGATGAAGACGAACATCTCGCCAGGGCTATCCCCACACCCCCACTTCTTGCCTTCAGACAACCACACAACCTCAAACAGACCATTGTTCGCAGCAAACTACCCAGCCTTCAGGAGAACAGTGACCACAATTCCACACAACCCTGCCACAGCAACATCTGCAAGACATGCCGGATCATCGACATGGATACCATCATCACACGTGAGAATACCATCCACCAGGTACATGGTAAATGCTCTTGCAACTCGGCCAACATTGTCTACCTGATACGTTGCAAGAAAGGATGTCCCGAAGCATGGTACACTGGGGAGACCATGCAGACGCTACGACAACAGATGAATGAACATCGCTCGACAATCACCAGGCAAGACTGTTCCCTTCCTGTTGGCGAGCACTTCAGTGGTCACGGGCATTCCGCCTCTGACCTTTGGGTAAGCATTCTCCAAGGCGGCCTTCACAACACACGACAGCGCAGAGTCGCTGAACAGAGACTGATAGCCAAGTTCCGCACACATGAGGACGGTCTCAACAGGGATCTTGGGTTCATGTCGCACTATCTGTAACCCCCGTGACTTGCCTGGGTTTGCAAAACCTCACTTACTGTACTGTCTGGAGACAATACACATCTCTGTAACCTGTGATCAGTGCTCCTTCCACTCACATTGTCAGCCACTTCAGGTCTTGAACAGCAGGTTAGGTGTAAGGATTCGCATTCTAATCAGTAATCTCTAAACTGTCTGTGCTTTATATGCTCTGTCTGAGGCCAGAACTCTCCATTCACCTGACGAAGAGGGAAACCTCGAAAGCATGTGAGTATTATCAAATAAATCGTTTGGACTAAAACCTGGTGTTGTCAGACTTTTTACTGTGTTGAGGATGGAGGCAGGGATGTCAGTGTGAGCGATTGGCAGTCAGTTCTAAGAATTAGATTAGGATTTTTCTGTCAACCATTTTCTGGGTTATTATCCAGGTAAGAATGTCAGAACTGTCTGAAGTCTCTAACTCCAACTCAGATTTGGAGACTTGTTTGAATCATTCCAGGGAGTAGATGAATTACCCTTCGGAAGTTTGAACTTCCCTGACAATTTCCATGGATTCAGTGCCTTGGTACACAGTTATTAATTCCTATTATCTTTGCAAGAGGGATAAATCACAAAGGATTATAATCATTGTTAAGATAGCAAAGGAATTTGACAGGAATGTGTTAACTTTTTGCATAGTGCAACTTCTATTACAGAAGTTCAATTCTCCTCAATTTGTAAGTTTTGTCCAAGTTGTTGTTGGCTGGATAACCACATTAAATCACCATCATTTGTACAGCTCACCTTTCTGCTTATTAAAACGACAAATTTGAATAACGATTTACCTCTGACTGTGCTACCCACTGAAGTTTCGGGCCTGGTGAAGTTGAAAGTATTTGCGATTGGTCCAATGTGTTGTATTAATAAAACCTTCCTCACATCTGATGTTTCAAACCAGCATCAATTATTCCCAATTATAAAGCGGTAAAATGACAAGAGATTCATACTTAGCTCAGGGTGGCTTGGAGCTTAGCATTGGAATCCCAACACCTATGTAACATAAATATTCCTATGTGAACTACCCTTGTTATGATAATGGGAATTGCAAGCATAATGTGGGCAATTAATTGCAGCCTGGGAGAGCACACTAGTAAATAAAATAAAGTCTTAAAAGACAACTAGAAGTGTGACATTTTAGCGTTCTTGTGAGCATTTGTAGGCAGCCTATCTGCATCATTTTCTTTTGAAGTATCACACACTTACAAATGCATGACTACATCAGTAACCTTTCCCCCTCAGGAGTAGCAACAACTACAAGAGCATATTGTATGGATCTGAATTATTCATATTATTCAAATATTGTCAAACAATAACCCAAGAACTATTTGTTTAATTAACATATCGTGAAACATTCGCACTGACAAATTCAAAGACAACAAGACAAAAACAAACTTAACATATGCTTCATAAACAAAACTCAAAAGTTGAGGGAGACAGGGAGGGAACAGGTAGGTGTGTCTCTGGCCAGAAAACCCCCAAATGCTACAAGCATAGATGCTTTGACAAATTTAATGTCAGCTCCTTATTAGAATTTATTTTTACTCCTTTTCCTGACCAGCAACCAGGCAGATTGAAGAATAACCAGCTACCTGGTAGGAAAACTTTTCATTGAATCATTGAATCCCTACAGTCCAGAAGTAGGCCATTCAGTCCATTGAGTCCACACTGACCGCAAACCCAACCAGGCCCTATCCCCTTCATACCATGCATTTAACCTTGTTAGTGCTCCTGACACTAAGGGGCAATTTAACATGGCCAATCCACTTAACCCGCAGATTTTTGGAGTGTGGAAGGAAACCGGAGCACCTGGTGGAAACCCACGCAGACACGAAGAGAATGTACAAACTCCACACAGACAGTGACACAGGCCGGGAATTGAACCTGGGTTCTTGGCACTGTGAGGCAGCAGTGCTAATCATTCTGCCACTGTCCCACCCATAGACCCTGTAATAAAAGATCAGAGAAGTCATGAGTTGGTGATCATTGTGTTGTCAGACTTTTTACTGCCTTTAAAGGCAGCACAGCAGAAAAGAGTCACCTGATTTGAGGGATCAATTGGGTCTGAGAGTGGGTAATCATTCCAGGGGTGGAATCCTCTCTTAGGCAGAAGACATCTAAAAGGCATTTGGAAGACATGTAAGAAGTGGGCAGCTGGTGGGCTGTTTGCAGGGAGGGGGTGGAGGGGGTGGCGGTGGTTAATGAGGCTGCTGTACAGTTCTTCCTTGTTAATGAATACCCTTTGTATTCCTGACGAAGTTTGTAGAGTGCGTCATTACATTGGTGATCAGAATAAAATGAATTATGATGAATAGCCAACCTTGAGTATCCGGTTTTATTGTTTTAATTGAAGCCTGAAGAAAAAGATACTCACCCAAATTCTTTAGGTGAATTAACCTAGTGAGGTGTTGTGATGGTGCCAGACCCTGAGGGACAGACATACAGTGAACGTATATTGACCGCAAAATCTGAAGTTTAGAAAATATAGGAAAAAATAAGAGGAAAAGCTTTAAGAAGCAAGAGCTGTGACTTTGATTTTTAAAAGAAGGTGGAACTTAAGAGAAACATAAGACAGGGAGTTGCTGCAGAGTTTGTTTTTAAAAGAGAAAGGAAAGGAGACACAGAGAGCAATGTTTAAAGTAAAAGGGAAAAGTGCCCAGAGCACTGCAAGACCTGTCCCAGAAGCGCAGGAAAATGCAGAGGTTGAAACAGACAGGCTCGTGATCACAGCAGAGCCTGCAGGGAAGTCCAAAGAAGAGAAGTCCCCAATCAGCTTAAAAGTAAAATAAGTTAAATCATTTTAAAAATAATGGTCCCGATAGACAACGCTGGATCTGCTGGTGAAGTGAACAAAGGAAGGAAAGGACACATCAAAAGAAGAAGGAAAAAACGAACTCTCCAGTCTGCTAAAAGAAAAAAAGTTGCAAGATTGCTGAGAGAGTTTTCCTTCAGAGAAAAGTAGTTTTTGATGGTTGGAATAGAAATTTAAAAGTTTAAAAAAGGTTCAAGAGGGACTGCCAGTTTCACGCCAAAAATTCAAAAGCGTGGGAAAACTACAGAGAATAGGCTGCTACTGGCAGAATGCATTTTAATGGTAAATACATTTAATGCAGCGACCACAAGAAGGAACAGAGAGCAATGGATAGGAAAATTGGAGAAGACCCCAAATAGAGGACAACGCTCAAAAAAGATCCATGAACAACACTAGACTTAAGAGAAGGCAATAAGATCTCAGGGAAGAGGCAACGCCAGGTCTCAGAAGAAGAAATGAAGACCTCAAGTAAGAGGCATCAGAAGATCCCAGAAGGAGAGAACTAAAAGACCCCAGGAGGGTAATGAAAGACCCCAAAATGAGGGCAATGTTGAAAGATCCCAGAAAGAAGGCAATGAAAGACAGTAAATGATGAAATGAAAGACAACGAGAGAATTACAGAATAGAAACAAGTTAATATTGTGTCGGAGACAAACCTGACCATCAATGAAGCCAAAAGGGTTTAGTTTTACCTCAAGACTTGTAGAAATGAAGATTCCATTTGTGAAATGTATATGTCCAGTAAGAAATTTCTGTGTTTCTTTTGGATTTCCTCCAAAAGAAACACAGAAATTAAAGACTTCAAAAGAAAAATCAGCAAGAATAATTTAAGCTCCAGAGAAGACATTAAAACAACAAGATGAAATGACTGATAGCAAACTTAGAAAAAAAGTTGTAAAAAGTATTGAAAAAATGAAGCTAAGAAGAAAGAGAACTCAATAAGACAATAGAGAATAAGCTGAATTCCATGACAAAGTAACTAGAAAATAAGAGCAAGTCCAGTAAAGACTTGAATCAGGAGAATAAGAGATCAAATAAGGAAGCTGGGCAATGATAAATTTACTGAAGAAGTAAAGAAATTGAATTGACAACAGAATCAGCAATCCGGACAAAGAAGGAAACCAAGATTACGTTCCAGGACAAGATTGCTGAAATGGTCACGCAAATGGAAAAGCAGAAGTCTGAATGTCATCATTCCATGCAGGACTATATTTGCAAAAGGGCACAGTTAAAGCCTACCAATGGAAATATTTATGCCTAAATGCAAGCCTCAAAATCTCATCAAGAGCAATCGCCATATCGATATACAATTGATCAATTCAACTGCATAATGTTTAGTTAAATTTGGGCTTGAGTAATTTGTTTATTGAAAACTGTATAAAAGAGTTAAAGGAGGAGGGCTGTGGTGATTGTCCCTTTAAGTGAAGAACAGCAGAAGAGGGTCACCTGATTGGAGACACTAACTGAGGGTGGGTAATCCCCCCAGCGGGGTGGAGTCTTCTCTTAGGCAGAAGACATCCAGAAGCCAGGTAGAAGACATGTAGGTACTGGAGCAGCCAGAGAGACTATGGGCCTCATTACGGTTTTTCCATGTTAATAAATACCCTTTGTGTTCCTGATGAGGTCTGCATCATTACAGTACGGTTCAGCACACTGCAACAAGGGGGGAGAGAGAAATCACAGTCAAGAGAAATTACAAAAAGGAGATATATCATTGCGCTGGAAGACAGACTGAAAGGGTAACATCAGGGAAGGTCAAGGGAGGCAGAGACTGCAGCAGCAAGGAAGAAGCTGGGGGAAATCATGTCTGTTTCTCCTGGCCCACATCTAGTCCTGGAACTGTGGCGTGAGTTCCAATCTTCCTTTAGTTGCCCAGCTTCCCAACCAGCAGATATTTTGCCCAATGTTCCAAGTGTTTGAAGCATGGAGATTCATTAAAATATTGTAATTGCCAAAGTTTCCCTACTAAACAGGATATTTGGTCTCCCCAGAGCCAGCCATAGTTAAACAAGAACATGAAAAATTCTTGAAGGTTCAGGCTGAGTTTCACATTCTTACAGACGTTAAAATTATCCCCAAAATCTCTGCATAGACGTTTATTGTGTACTTGGAACAGCACCATGGCACAGTGGTTGGCACTGCTGCCTCACAGCACCAGGATCCAGGTTCGATTCCCAGCTTGGGCCACTGTGCTTTCTCCCCGTGTCTGCATGGGTTTCCTCTGGGTGCTCCGGTTTCCCCCCACAGTCCAAAGATGTGCGGGTTCGGTGAATTAGCCATGCCAAATTGCCATTTAGTGTCAGGGGGATTAGTGGGGTAACTATGTGGAGTTACGGGGATAGGGCCTGGATGGGATTGTGGTCAGTGCAGACTCGATAGGCCAAATGGTCTCCTTCTGCACTGTAGGAATTCTGTGATTTCAAATTATAGATCTGTTATGAAGTAAGCCAGTATTGCAATGTGATCCAAAACACACACAGCAAGATCTCACAAACAGAAAATCAATGGCCAGATTCTCTTGTTGTAGATGGTGGTTGACACAGGAATGTTAGCTAAGGTGTTGGGTCATATTTTCTCTCACTGCATGCCTGCTGTTCTGTGAGATCTTTCACATTCACTCAAGAAAGCAGATGGGGCCTCAGATGAAAATGTCATCCAGAAATTGGCAGATCTTGCAATGCCCTGAAGTGTCAACCTAGGTTATATTCTCAAATCCATAGTGGGACTTGAACTCATGTCTTCAAGATAAGAGAACTACCAACTCTAACAAACTTAGAACAGTATCAATAAAAGTAAATGAAATTAATGGCAAAGTCTGCTGCTCACAATTTAAAAACAAATTGCCCACAAATCGATGTGGCTGACAAACGATGCCATCACCCATGACTAATCCAGTCAGACATACGGAGAAGCAAGGTTTACAGAACATAAGAAAAACACAAAAACTAAAGCATGAATATGCCGTGAAGTGCAAATAAAACAATCTGCTGCAGAACCTTTCAGATAATTTTGGTGGGAGGGGATATAAATTGGTTAGACAAATGAATGCTGATGTTTTGCAGTAACATGACCATGCAAACATTTTTTTAGCCATTTTATAGTCTTTAACAAATACTGATTTAAATCAGTAGGCAAGACAATTTTCTAATCAGATCCCTGAGAATTAAAACTAAGTTTTTTTTCCATTATTGCAAATAAACAATTAACTTTAGATGTTAAATCATTTTTGAATGACGGATCATTTTCTGTTTGAGAGATTGGGTCCTGTCATAGTCTGGAAAGTGTGAACATGAGCTAGCAAATGGAATCAGCAACTCTTCACACAGGATCCCTGCCTGTTTTGTACTTCCTTGACCTCACGACATGAGTTTTAATCATAAATCTTTCAAGAACCTAGGAAATCAAGCAAAATAATCAAGCAAAAATCAAGGAAAATACCTGCTGTTGAGACTTCTTGCATTTTCTCATGAAACACACTTTGCTCAGCCTTATGTGGACAACAATGGAAACACGTAATCTGGCCTTTGAAGAACTATTTTCATAAAATTGCATTGGAGTTTTCCTCGGTGGAGCTTGCTTGTTGGATTGTTGCTTTCTGCTTTAGTTCTGCTCTGTTTTTATCAAATTGCTTTCTCCGTTATTTCCTATTTTTCCACTTTTTCCCCAGCATTTCTGAATTATTTTACCGTTGCAATTTTAGCTGCTGCATTTAAAATCTAAACTGAGATCTATCCTGTGTGCTTTCTCTCCCCAAGGTAATGAGGAGAAAAACATGAATTGGTTGAGGGTTAACAGGCAGTTATGACAGCCTCTGTGCAAAAAGGAGAGACAAACCAAAATTTCAGTCGAACCCATTGTCAGATGCTGTGCAACCTATGGCTTACTTCCAGTTTTTAGTTCAGATTTCCAGCATTTACAGGCTTTTCATTTGTAATTGAGAGACAGTTACATTTTCACCAGAGGCAGAGCAGTTGCACCCATTTAAATTAAACAGTCATGTTGACAGACGCAGGCACTGGTTCATGACTGAGGAAGTTTTCTGTATTCAGCTCCACTTTACTACGGAGGCAGTGACAGAGCTGTATAATATCCAGGGGCTTAACCTGTAAACAAGTTACACTACAGGGGCAGCTTTGTCAGTGTTGTGAAGGTGACAATGGCATAACATCTTTATGCCTCTGGATCCTTTCAAGGTGTTTTTGGCTGATCTACCCAATGCACACAATGCATTCTGCAATGTATCAAGATCTCTCCATCCAATTGCTCTGCATGTTGAAATTCAGTGAGACACTCAGTTCTTGTTAATATCCAAGGACTGTTTTAATGGAAGCCTGAGAATTCACAAGATGCATTCCACCAAAAGTTTAGATGTCTGCCAATACAGCGTGCACTTCTAAGGTTCTTGGAATTGCCACATATTCCAACGGTGTTCTGAAAGATTTTTAATTGGTCGTGTAAACTGCAGGTAATGGAAAACTCCACAAACATCTGTGGAGGGTGCAGGGTGCTTTGCATATGATCAAATGACTTCAGAAACTTTGATGTTCATAAAACAATATTCTTAAATACATATCCTATTAGGACCAAATTCCTGGACTCATTCCTGAGAAAGGGTGGAAGTTGACTCTTTGGTCTGTGAGTTCCTGCTCCTACACTTGCTTTTCCTCTCCTAATTCTAACTCTTTAAATCAATGGATATGTACCTGTGATGATTTGGAGATTTGAAGATTTTGCTCCAGGGTTCTGTGAAGTATTGGCTTCTTTGATGGTGGTCCTTCTGTCACCCTCTTGAAGAATGGAGTCCTGGTTTTGGCTCCCCTGACTTTCCTTTTAATGGAATGTGCATAACCTCTATCTTAAACATCTCCCAATTAACAATTATACACTATTCCATTACAGTTTTTCCTGTCAGCTTTTTTAGTTCCATTTTATCTTTGATAGGTCCCCTCTGAGACGTTCTACTTTAGCTGATTCCGTGTTGTTCTCCATTTCTAATCTAAATCTCATTTTAAGATGATCACTCTTACCCAAGTGTTCCCCCACAGACATTTGAGGGGGAATTTTACCATCCTGCCCACTATGGGAGTCATAGCAGACAAGCATGCAAAGATTTGTTGCCTTTAGAACAAAGAACAACCCAGCACGGGAAACAGGCCCTTCGGCCCAACGAGCCCGCGCCGCCGCATCGCCCTACACCTATTCTACCCTGCATGTCTACGAATGGGACCCTACTCAGTCAGATTCAGGGAAGAAATAGTGTCAATTTGGTGGAAACCAATTAGCCTAAGAGCACATCTTTGAGTGGGATTTTCCGGTTTTGGGGCATGCGTGGCCAGAAAATCCTAACCTCGGTCTTCATTCCCAGCACTCAGTATGGCAATGTCCCTTTGCAATCTGAACTAAAAACATATTGGGCAAGAAAGATCTTCTGAACACATTTCAGAAATGTCGTAATGCAAAAGCAAAATATGGTAGATGATATAAATTTGAAGAAAAAATAGAAAATGCTGGAAATATTCAGCGAATCAGGCTGTATCTGTGGAGGGAGAAACAACGTTATTTGTGACATTTCATTGAAATCCTCAAAAAATTACCCCCTTATCCATTATGCAAACATTGTCCCAATCAATATTTATCAATATATAAACCCAATGGTTTAGGATTTCAGAAATTTTGGCTGCGATTCTCCCATCGCAACCCACAACTTTTCTGGCGGGTCAGGGTGGGAGATGAGCGTCGCTGGCCTTGTACAGGGATTTGCACTTGCGCTGGGAACACATGCGCATCTCCCAGAGCCATGAACAGTCGTGAACATGCCATACCGTGCTGGAAACCAGCAGGAAGGCAGATAAGTAATTTGAATCTATTTTTAATATGTTTTAAATGTAGTTTGAATGTAATAATTGGGACTACTTCATTCTGGCGGGGTTCAGACTAGCTCCCCACATTCGGGGAACTAGTGGGAGATCCCACCGGAATGAAGGGGGATGCAATCGGACAGCGGAGAGGTGCTCTCTGGGCATAGGCACCCTAGTAGTGTCAGCCTGTGTGCTCTGGCACTGTCCAAGGGGCAAAGTGCCCATGCCCAGAGAGAACCTTGGCACTGCCCATTGGGCATCAAGCAGTGCCATGGAGACGGGGCCTATTGTGAGTGGGGGCCTAGAAGCAATCGGTGGGGGGTGGGGGTCCCTCTGCCATTCTGGATGGTGATCGGTCTGGGATGGAGGGAGGACAGCGATTGGGTCAGATTGTGGGGAAGGGTAGTTTACTTGGGGGGAACTGCCTCCCGGCAGCAGTCTCCTGGGGTGAGGGAGGGTGGGGGATCTTCACTGTTGGGGATGAGAGGCTTTGACATCGGGGCACTCCAGGGCAGGGGGGATCAGGGCTGGCCCAGGAATTGTAGAGCCCACGAACGAGCCATGGGGGGGTGCTGGAAAGGCAGCAGTGCGGGGTCTCAGGTTGACCAGTGTTGGGGCCACTGCTCATATGGAGAGTTCTAGAACTGTCGGACTCCGGTACAAATAGGCCCCACGTCCCCCCAGGTTTTTAATAAGATTCATGATTGGGACCTCTGCAGTGCACAGAGTGGGGAGATTCAGGTGGGAACTAACAAAACAGTCAAGATCAGTTTTCCCGCCAATTCAGTACTTTTAGGAGAATTGCGGCCCAAATTCCACAAATGTTATGATCCAGCCAGGCTGAGAACCGAGTGAGAGATATAAATCACATCAATGTCGAGTATCAAATGGTTGTGGAAATTTGGAAATCTCTCCCACTTACACCATAATATTCTTTGTCTTAGATAATGCAAATCAAACCTAACACTACAGATATGTATGTCTTCAGGAAATTTAGGGCCATTGTTTCATGCCTCCTAAACATATGCTCAACAAACACCTTGATTTGAGCCTGGTACTCAATGTAATGCTTCTAAATTCTACTGTTTGAAAAGGATACTTGGAAACCTCTTAAACATCCAAGCTGCCAACTTATCTGAAGTCCTTGACCATGGCAAGATACAAAATTAATGTCCACTGCCCAAATAACTGATGTTATTTAGACAGATTAGTTCAGATTGACAAAACTGATTTTGTATGGTATAGTCCATTCACCTGTCAAAACTTCTGGAATGTGATCTGAAGCAGAAAGGTTTCAGTATGTGGTGACTCTAAAAGTTATGGACATAATGATTCACATAATGGGATCTTCCTCCATCTGTGATGTCACAACATAAAATATCTAACCAACCCTTATAGAAAATCACAGGCATTTCACTGCTCAAGTTATTAGCGAGATCACAGAATCATAGAATCCCTACAGTGCAGAAGGAGCCATTCGGCCCATTGTATCTGCACCGACTCACCAACAGATTAATTTACCCAGGCCCTACCCCTCTAACCCCACATATTGATCCCACTAATCCCCCTAAGCTACACATCTTGGGACATTAAGCAGCAATTTAGCATGGCCAACCCACCTAACCTGCATTTCTTTGGAGTGTGGGTGGAAAACAGAGCACCCAGAGGAGAACATGCAAAGTCCACACAGGAGATTATCTAGGCTCAGAAATTTATCTCTTGGATGCCTCAGTCTAGAGTCCATCCATACAACCCACTCACATAACCTTACCCTGTTTCAAGCAGGTAAGCAAGAATGCTCTGTGAAAATAAAGTAACCAGCTACCAAAAAGGAACACCTAATTTGGAATTGTCGCGAGCCTCACAAATTAATTTCAAATTATCATTTTTTTCCAATCAACATTTTAGTTAAACTTGAGCATCATCTCTTACTTTAACCTCAGTCTTTCGAAGGGACCAGAGCAGTTTTACAGAAAATACCACAGAAGGTAAGAGATGCTGTGGGAATATATAAATAAGATCATGGATGGAATATAGAAGTACTGTGCGAAAACATCTAAGACGAGAAAAAAATTTTGGAGAACCAATACTCGGAGGTTAGGCTGAAAGATGTTAACATACTTAATTTAAACAAATAAATGCTTTTATTAAACAGTGGAATTTGATATAGAAATGTTAAACATTTATCTTCCAGTATCATTCTACATTGTTTGTAAGATAATGTTCAGTGGGATCTTCCAGCCCTTGAAGGCAACTCCCACAGTGGGTTCCTGATAGCAGGACAGGCGAGCCACGCAAAACACCATGGACATTGGAGGAACCGAAACATCCCGCCTGCAACTTACATCAGGCCACCTCCTCCGTCGCAAAACATGCTGCTAGGGGACTGGAAAATCCTACCCATTGATAATAGATTTTAGAAGTAAAATGGAATTTTAAATTTTTTTATTATGATTCCACTCCCTATAATTAGCAAGAAAATAAAGCAATCATTCAAATGGTGTCACTTCTATTGCAAAGTTTAGAATAACCTTTTTTCTTAATTAAATTACTTTCTAACACTGTTGAAATTCTTAATTTTATCTTTTAGGATCAATCAACCAAAGCAGTAGTGATTCAGCAACTTGTCTAACTTTCTAAACATATGGGCAGATGTGTGATTAAATCCTGACAGAAAATAAAGGAAGCTGGGGGCTTAATGATATCCCTTTAGTTGTTGTGGTGAAGAAATGCCATCAGATTAAATTTGACGTGATGCACATCAGCAGATTGTTTGCATGTATACCAGTTGGATGTTTTTCAATTTAAACTAGCTAAGTGAGGCTGCAACAGGGTAAGCTGATTAGTCACTTTCCCACTGGAAATTGTTAAAATGAGTTTGATGCAGTGCATTCCTTCTCAATTCTGATTTATTTTTTTCAATATGGCACTGGCTTGTCAGAGATAGCTGATTACGTTTGGTTTTTAAAATTTGTACTCGGATGTGAGCAATACTGGTAAGCCATTATTTATTTTCCATCCCTAGTTGTCCAGAGAGCATTAATGATTAACCATGTAAATGGGAATTGAGTCATATATTGACCACAGCAGATAAGGATATTAAGTTCTAGTTTATAGAATCCCTACAATGCTGAAGGAGGCCATTCAGCCTGTACCAACAACAATCTCACTTAGGCCCTATCCCCATGTATTAATCCTACTAATTCCCCTGACACTAACCAGCAATTTAGCATGGCCAATCAAGATAACCTGCACATCTTTAGAATGTGGAAGGAAACCAGAGCACCCGGAGGAAACCCACACAGGCATGGGGAGAACATGCAAACTCCACACAGTCAGCCGAGGCTGGAATATGAACCTGGGTCCCTGGCGCTGTGAGACAGCACTACCAACCACTATACCACTATGTTGCCAATACTCACTAGCTTTTGTAAACACTTGCAGGTGCTATCAGATTTATTGCATTTAGTTTTTCAATCTACTATCTGATTTATAAACAAGTTTGATTAATCCCATATTCTAACTATGAGGCTATCATTCTCATATTTGAAAGTAAGAGAATTAGAAACAAAGGATTGATTTAGTGGTGAAATTCAACTTAATTGGCCTTAATACAAAGTACAGGTATCACCTCGCTGATGAACCAGATCTCTTGATCCTGTACAGTAACATGCACAATCAAGGCTATCTCTTTACAAAGCATGTTGGCAGATATCAGATATCTACGATTTGGGAATGAATTTCTTTTACTTTCCTGGATTGCATTCGGATTGCATCCACTGAAAGAATAAAATATCTGTTCACACTGACATGTTAAGAATCGCCTGTTTAATTTTCTTAATGAACAAAAAGGGCATCAGCTGGATCCACTGCCAAATCAGTGGAAAGTCATTTGAATCTGAATGACCACAAAGTTCAGTTGATTGGAAGCCATTTTTAGTCCAAAAAGACATTGGTGTCACATAAGCACTTCTGACAGTAACTAAAGTAGGGTGATAATGCAGCTGCTGGGAGCACACTCTGGAAGTTTGTAGAGTGGGCAAAACATGATGTCAATTAATGTGCGATGCTGATTGATGCCAGTGCTGCCATTTTCTTGAATGCTCCAGCTAAGCCGTCTCACCCCTCTCTTAGTGTCATGCGCAGCAGAACTCATGTGTGAATGATGACTTTTGAGCACATATGATCACAAATGATGTCTGCTGATTGCAAATTATGTCAAGATATTCTGGTGGGATATTTAGGTATAGGTTAGTAAGTGCCTCGGCTCAATTTATTCATATTTTCTTCCAATTGCTTTATACTCTTATCTAAGAAAAATAAATTGTCAACCTTGCGGGTTATCCTTGCTACCCTTCTTAAATAACGGGACCACTTAAGTACTTCCTGATTTCAGTCTGGAAAGGCTTAAAATTTCCTGGCTTTGCATACGATGATTTGTTGTCTATTATATTAAATAGAGGTTTCCATGGTAACTGGCGATGGTTTTGTTAATAGACTCTCTAAAGATTCAACAACAATTTTATGTATTTGTTCATCGCTTGTGAAAATATATTTATTCAAAGAATCAAAATGTCAGTGTGTTATAATATGCTGTGAATTTCTGTTACTGAATCATACTGGTTCTGCACAGCTTTGCACACAGCCACTCAACCCTTTCCATTGATAACAACATGGGTTTTTCTTTATTCCGTAGACTTTCACTTCATTTGAACTCATTGCATTTGATATGTACGGAGTAATGGAAAAGCTAGCTCACGAAACATTCTGCAAGCATTCAAGAGCCACTTGATATTAAAGTAATCACAATATAGATCTCCTCACCATGATGTTTTCCAGTACTATTTGCACTGACATTTACAGATGACATCGCAGAGATAAAAGACCCCAATTGCAGCTGGTACATCAATCACCTCCAGGCCAGCCCTATCATCCACTGACCATATTGCCTGCTTGGGGCCTCCTGGCACCAAATTCCCATGCCCGCCTGCTGGTCAGCTCATGGATTAGATTGAGTTCAGATAAGGCTCCAGGAACATTAATGAAAATGAAGGCCAGCAGTTAAGGTGCCACATTGGATTCAGCTTCAGTGACAGGACAAACCAACAACAAAAAAAGAATGACTCAATCTCTCCTCATGCATCAGTCCCACAATCCCAGTCTGAATCAGTCTGGTGAACCTTTGCAGCACTTCCTCCATTGTAAGAACATCCTTCCTCAGAAAAGGAGACCAAAACTGCACACAGTTTTCCAGATGTGGTATACCAAGGCCCTTTATAACTGCAGCAAGACATCCTTGCTCCAGTACTCAAATCCTTGCTCCTGTACTCAAACCTTCCTACATTTCTGCTCAACTCCAACATCAGATTATCAAGTGTGTCACAGGGTATTTACTTAGTGCCAGTCTCACAATGCCAACTACATCATCTGGAACCCAAACCAATGCCAAAGAACAATAATTTTTACTCTCCCCTCTGCAGAAGTGAAAACAGTAGTTGATAATTTAGCATCGATCACACATTCAGTTTCTGTGATACACTTTTCCCTAATTTAACTTTAGAACCCACGATGCTTCCCTGAGATTCCTGGAAATCTGATCTATAAGATCATAATATCCTGGAAATGTACAGCCGGTTGGTTAGCATTTGTAATAGGAAAAGTCACATTTTAATGTTTCTCTTCATTAGAATCGATAAACTGCTGTACATCTCAAGCAACTTAACTAGCTTTTCTTCTTGACGTGCCAACATCTTCCATTTCAGATTTTCAATATTTGTATTATTTAAGTTAATATCCTGAATACATTATCTCAATTGACTTACTTTGCCAAAGTTGGCCAAAACAGAAAAAGAGAACAAAAAGGGACTTAATTCCTGGGTCAACAATTCAGTATGCTCTTTTCTCCCCTTCTGAAAAAATAGATTTATCAGACTTATTTCAGCACACAATATCTGCAAAAAAAAGATTATCTAAAGTTATATAGGTCTGTTGTAATCAAAGCAAAGGAAAATAAAGAACACACCAAATGATTAGTTTCCTCCAAAACACTAATAAAAATAGCTGAAAAGGACGTGGCCTAGGTTCAGTTGGAATGTATATCAATCGAGTGCTTCCTTTTGTGTTCGGAATGTAATCATAAAAGGGTTGCACTACTCAATATCACCAATAGTTTATTTCTCATAGGCCTTCATTTGTTCCCTTTGTACAATTTTCTCAGATCAGGTATTGATGTGTCTGTTTTTCCCACATCCCATTAAGACAATTAAAATGTGATCCATTTCGAGCACATTTGCCAGTGCTGACATTGTTTCCAATTAAATGGTGTCTGGTAGTTAGAATCAGGGCCTCATATTTCAAGCAATGTCACACATTGGCCAGAAACTACTGGTCATAAGTCATTGTAGGAACGAGCCAAAAACACTGTATAATGAGGAATTCCTCACAGCTGAGCGCTGTCATACACAAAGGGAAAGCATCCTGAGCATTCAGCAAACACGTTTGCCTGTCTTAATTACCTGTCAACCGTCCAACATATGGTCCATTAAGCCAGGACATTTTTTTAAATAATAGACATGACACTGGCCCAATATCTAGTTCATAACACTAATTAGATTTCCTCCTTATCAAGACAATAGATGTCACTGCTGAAAAATGACACATTTTTTAATACTTCTTGCTGCCCGCATCAGTCTTGTACATTCCTCAATTAGTCGCAGTGAGGACCAGGTGCAGAGTTGTTTCCTCTATGCTTCACATAGAATCCGTAGCATCCCTGCAATGCAAAAGGATGCCATTCGGCCCATCAAGTCTGTACCAACTCTCTGAAGGAGCATCTTACCCAGGTTAAGGGAGGTCCATGGTATCCCATGAAATTAAGCTTCCAATAATGCAAAAAGGCTAAAAAGTGACATCAGAGCAACAACATGGAGCCAGCAAAATGCAATAAACTCTTTTCAACCTTTTCTAATCATTCTGGTACCTTGCCTGTTTAAACTCCATGACTATATTGCCTGCAGAAACTCTTCCAATCAATACAAATGATCGGATTTCCACACTGATTGGTCTTTTGATCTGTAGAGGTGTCATTGCCTTAAACCCATGCTTAAAATAATTTTTTTAATCTCATCGTGTGCATGTCCATAGACAATCCAGGGTATCAAGATATTTGAATGGTGTGATTTCTTGTTCCCAGAGCCACCCACTCCACTTATGGCTTTTGATACTCTTCCATAACCAGGACCACTAGGATAATCATAAGCACACAACTGGGTTCCTGCAGCAATGGTATTGGTACATGGATCATTTGGGGAATTCAGTCCAGTACACCCCATAGAAAGTCTAGCATGCCATGCAACATGTAGGACACTCCCACAATCTTATAATCCAGAGGGGATTCTACATGCCATCCACCTGGAGGACAAGCAGCAAAACATCCTTCCCACTTCTTACAAGGAAGTCCCAGGTGAAAGTGAAGGAGGAGCAGTAAAGGATGGGCCAGTAAAACTCTTTACTGCCAGAAACACCAGAGATAAATTCATGTTGCCACATGTTAATCTACGTACACAGTGCCCTCAAATATTACACAATTCCCCTCCACCTTGACAATACTTCTGATGCCCTTTACAGGTTCTTCAACCCTGGAATAAAGTGCATTGGAAGCAGTGAACCAATTATATATATGATTCGATGATTCTTCATGTTCACAGCAACTTAATTGCAGTGTTCATGTAAGCATACTTGTGACACTAATAAATAAACTTTAAACTTATGTTCATAATCTGCTATAAAACCACACTAAAGAAAATAAGGCAAATCTAATGCATCATCAGAATGGATTGGAAAAGCTGAGATGGCTGTGACAATAATAGAATTAATTCCATTTGTCAGTTTATTATTTTAATGAATCCTGTGACTTGTGAAGGCTTTAGCAGAGCTGATGGAAGGTTGCTGGAATCACAATCCTTCAAATGCCCATGCTCACCGAGCTCAGGGAATACACGCCTTAAGTAGGAGACAAGCCTCAGCTTTCTGACACAATGGCAGGCATTGGTTGAAGGAGTGGTGAATGGGGCATGGGCCACTTCCATGGGTTTTTTTATTCATTCGTGGGACATGGGCCTCGCTGGCTGGGCAGTAATTATTGCCTGTCCCGAGATATTGAGTGGCTTGTTGGGCCATTTCAGAGGCAGTAAAGAGTCAACCCCATTGCTGGAGTCACATTTAGGCCAGAACAGGTAAGGACGGCAGATTTCCTTCCCTAAAGGACATTAGTGAACTAGGTGGGTTTTTCCAACAATCAACAATGGTTTCATGGTCATCAATGGATTCTTAATTCCAGATTTTTGTAAGAGAGCAGGCTTCAGAAGATCAATAATTACTTTAAAGACCCTTTTCACATGGTCAACCAAACTGTCCAACTTGGTGCACATGTTGAAGCCCAGATTATGAATAACAACAATTTTAACTTCCACCATACCTCGGGAAATCCTTTCCAGCAGCGTATCAGGTTGACAATGTTGACCAAGTTGCAAGCGTACGTACCGTGTACCTGGTGGATGTGTTTTCATGTGAGACGATGGCATCCGTGACGATGACCCGGCATGTCTTGCAGAGACTGGTGACAGACTGTTGGTGTGAGGGCCCAGCTGCAGCATTCATAGAGATGGCCATATTTTCCAAGTGGAGTGGAATGCTTACACAGTGCTACAGAGTATCATTCAAAACTGCACACAGACACCTCCTAACTTTCAATTATGGAACGGCAACTCTTTGGCAAGATTTCCAGTGTATTGCAAGTGGAGCAAAATTTCTTTCTTTTGATAGCTGAGCCCCTGACTTAAGCAACTCTGTCCTTCCAATTTCAGCTTGAAGTCAAGCTTGCCTTCCGGAAAGTTAACTGCTGGGCGACCCTTTCTATTACTGTCTGCTTTTGTTCACTCATGTCCAGTACTCTAGCTTACTGTCTAGCCCACGCATGGTGCCCATTATGCTGATGCTTGGATTTAAGCCTGTGGTAGTACTTTGACCAGAGATTTTTCATCCTTTATACCTCTCTTTGCAAGAGTCCAGATTTCACTCTCATTGGTGCCATTACTTCACTGTACCGCACGCCCACAGATAACCTCACAATGCTCCACTTCTCCAGCTTCCACCCTAAACACATTAAAGGAACTATCCCCTACGGACAAGTCATCTGTATACACAGGATCTGCTCAGATGAGGAGGATCGCAACAGACATCTCCAGACGCTGAAAGATGCCCTCATAAGAACAGGATATGACACTCAACTCATTGATCGACAGTTCTGACATGCCACTGTGAAAAACTGCACCGACCTCCTCAGAAGACAAACACGGGACACAGTGGACAGAGTACCCTTCATCATCCAGTACTTCCCCAGAGCGGAGAAGCTACGATATCTTCTCCAGAACCTTCATGTCATTGATGAAGATGAACATCTCGCCAGGGCCATCCCCACACCCCTACTTCTTGCCTTCAAACAACCGCACAACCTCAAACAGACCATTGTCCACAGAAAACTACCCAGTCTTCAGGAAAACAGTGACCACAACACCACACAACCCTGCCACAGCAACCTCTGCAAGGTGTGCTAGATCATTGACAAGGATGCCATCATCTTACATGAGAACACCAACCACCAGCTACATGGTACATACTCTTGCAACTTGGCCAACATTGTCGACCTGATAGGCTGCAGGAAAGGATCTCCCGAGGCATGGTACACTGGGGAGACCATGCAGAGGCTATGACAACAGATGAATGAACCCTACTCAACAAGAGTGTTCTCTTTCTGTTGGGGAACACTTCAGCGATCACGGGCATTCTGCCTCTGATCTTCGGGTAAGCATTCTCCAAGGCAGCCTTCATGACACACGACAATGCAGGGTCACTGAGCAGAAACTGATAGCCAAATTCAGCACACACCTCAACCGGGGTCTTGGGTTCATGTCACTCTATCTGTAACCCCCATGACTTACCTGGGCTTGGAAAATCTCACTAACTGTCCTGTCTGGAGGCAATACACATCTCTTTAACCTGTGCTTAACCCTCTTTCCACTCACATTGTCTGTACCTTTAAGACTTAGTTACCTGTAAAGACTCGCATTCCAACCATTATTTTGTAAATTGAGTTTGTGTCTTTATATGCCCAGTTTGTGAACGGAACTCCCACACACCTGATAAAGGGGCAGCGCTCTGAAAGCTAGTGGTTTGTGTTTCCAAATAAACGTGTTGGACTTTAACCTGGTGTTGTGAGATTCTTACGGTGCCATTACAGCTGGGGCTGTTTGCTATATCTGTGCAAGGCCATGAATGCTGCCTGGTTTGCTATTGGTTTCAATCATCTCCCCTACATTATGAGGCAGTTTGTCTGCACATAGAACACACCATCTCCTCTACACACATAAACACACATACACACACACACACCACACACACACACACACACACACACACACACATACACACACACACACATACATACACACACACACACACACACCACATATACATACACACATACACCCCCATCCACACACACACACACATATACACACATTCACATAGACATACCCCCTACACACACCTCACACACACACGCACACCCCATACACATATATGCACACCTTCCCCCCCTCACACACACACACTATACACATACATACACAAACACACCCCCCCACACACACACACACATACACACACGGCCCACACACACAGATACGCACACCTCCCCCCCCACACTCACACACACATATACACACACCCCACACACACATACACCCCACACACACACATACACACACCCCACACACAAACACACACACACACACACACAAATACACACACGCACATATACACATTGGTCTCTTGGAGGGTTGGATTGGAGAATTAATTGGATGCAAGAAAATAGCAGCGGTTAATTAGTGAAGCTCTAAATTGAATGCAAAAATATCTCTGCAATCAGTTTAAAACTACTGCCTGCATTTAGGAGGATCAAGTCTTAAAAACTCATTAAACAATCTCCTACCTACACACTGGGGGAGGCAATGACCTTGTGGTATTAATCCAAAAGACTGGACTATTAATCCAAAAACTCAGCTAATGTTCTGGGACCCGAGTTCAAATCCCGCTGCAGCAGATGGTGGAATTAAAATTTTGAGCGGCACAATGGTTAGCACTGCTGCCTCACAGCACCAGAGACCCGAGTTTAATTCTGGCCTCAGGTGACTGTGTGGAGTCTGCATGTTCTCTCCATGTCTGCATGGATTTCATCCAGGTACTCCAGTTTCCTCCCATAGTCCAAAGATGTGCGGATTGGGTAGATTGACCATGTTAAATTGCCTCTTAGTGTCAGGGGGACTAACTAGGGTAAATACATGGAGTTATGGGGATAAGGTCTGGATGGGATTGTGTTGGTGTGGATTCGATGGGCCAAGTGGCCTCCTTCTGCACTGTAGGTTTCCATGATTCTATTGTTCTATTCACATATTTAAGCCATTTACACTCATCAGCCTCTGGAAACTAGCGTTCCCCCTAACTCCCATCTGCATCAAATCCCCAAGTTAGCACTCAGGCCCCGTCACACTCAGAACCCGTTGCACTCAGACCTCGTCAAGCTCTGTTCTCCCACACTTACTGCCCACCACTGTCACAATCATCTGTCACAATGATCTGTTTCCCCCATTTCAGAGCCCATCCTACACTATTTCCGCCAGTCAGAGGAGTTGTAGACAGTGAGGATGGATGTTACAATTTGCAGAGGGACATAGATAAGCTGCAGAGCTGGGCTGAGAGGTGGTAAATGGAGTTTAATGCAGAAAAGTTTGAGGTGATTCACTTTGGAAAGAGTAACAAGAGTACGGAATATAGGGCTAATGGAAGGACTCTTGGTAGTGTCGACGAGCAGAGAGATCTCGGTGTCCATGTGCATAGATCCCTGAAAGTTGGCACCCAGGTTGATAAGGTTGTTAAGAAGGCATACGGTGTGTTAGCTTTTATTGGTAGAGGGATTGAATTTCAGAGCCATGAGATCATGTTGCAACTGTACAAAACTCTGGTGCGGCCGCACTTGTGGTATTGTGTACAGTTCTGGTCATCGCTTTATAAGAAAGATGTGAAAGCATTGGAAAGGGTGCAGAAGACGTTTACCAGGATGTTGCCTGGTATGGTGGGAAGGTCTTATGAGGAAAGGCTGAGGGACTTGAGGTTGTTTTCGTTAGAGAGAAGAAGGTTAAGAGGTGACCTAATTGAGGCATACAAGATGATCAGAGGATTAGATAGGGTGGACAGTGAGAGCCTTTTTCCTCAGATGGTGATGGCTAACACGAGAGGACATAGCTTTAAATTGAGAGGTGGCAATTATAGGACGGATGTCAGAGGTAGGTTCTTTACTCAGAGGGTAATAAGGGCGTGGAATGCCCTGCCTGCAGCAGTTGTGGACTCGCCAACTTTAAGGGTGTTCAAATGGTCAGTGGATAGGCATATGGATAATATTGGAATAGTGTAGGTTTAGAGGGTCATTAGATTGGTTCCACTGGTCGGCGCAACATCGAGGGCCGAAGGGCCTGTACTGCGCTGTAATGTTCTATGTTCTATTTCAGAGTCCACCCTGATCTGTCCCCCTTGATGTGGAGATGCTGGTGTTGGACTGGGGTTAAACAGAAAGAAATCCCACAACACCAGTTTAAAGGACTTTAAACTGGTGTTGTGGGATTTCTTTCTGTCCTCCTTGTGTTAGAGCCCATCCTGATCTGTCCCCCTAGTGTCAGAACCCACCCTGATCTGTCCCCCTAGTGTCAGAGCCCACCCTGATCTGTCCACCTAGTGTCAGAGCCCACTCTGACCTATTTCCCCCATTTCAGAGCCCAACCATTGTCACTGCCCATCACTGTCGCAAGTGAACTGCAGACCAATCAAACGCCACAGAAACCATTTAAAACACTCTGAACCACACATGGATGTGGCCCCACTTGGAAACAGCTGCCAGTCAAAGTTTGCTAACTTATATATACAACAAACATGACTTTTCATTCAGCCTTGCATGCCTGAGTTTGACTAACATTGACCACTTGAATGGAACAAACAGTTAGCTGTGAAAGATACTTCTCTTCCCATTAAATACCAATAACCCAAAGTGCTCATGCTGCTCAAACATTAATTCCTTCTGTTTTCTCACCATCTCACAGGAATGATGAGACTTAATTTTGAAAACACTTCCGATTTTCCAGAACACTTTGCCAACAATATGTTCTAAAGTGGACGGCAATGTTTGGTACTGCACATATGAATATTAAATTCTTCAAATCTCTGTAAGCTGGTGGACACTCTTAGATATCATCTCCATTGCCTTTATAAACTCCATGATCTAACTGCATCCATCTTTTAGCAAACATCTCCTGACTATGCCACTAGCTCTTCTTTTACTGTGCCATCCGTAACACACTCTGTCCACTCACGCTATGCACACTATGATTTGAATTTCCATCTGACTCACTGTTGGTTAGATGTCTCCAGGCTACTATATGAGAAGGGAGAAGCATACAGGAGTGCTGATGGAATATAGAACAACAGGTTCAGCCTCTTCTTTCTTGCCTGCTGTTTCTTAGTAGTTAGGAAGGCAAATGCAATACTAGCATTCATTTCGAGAGGCCTAGAATACAAAAGAAGGAATGTACTGCTGAGACTTTGTAAGACTCTAGTCAGACCACATTTGGAATATCGAGAGCAATTTTGGGTCCCGTATCTAAGGAAGGATGTGCTGGTCTTGGAGAGGATCCAGAGAAGGTTTATGAGAATGACCCGGGAATGAAAGGCTTGACATATGAGGGACGGTTGAGGACATTGGGTCTATACTCAAGGGAGTTTAGAAGGATGAGGGAGGATCTCATTGAAACTTATAGAATACTGAAAGGCCTGGAAACAGTGGACGTGGCAAAGACATTTCCATTAGTAGGAGAGATTAGGATCTGAGGGCACAGACTCAGAGTAAAGGGACAACCCTTTAGAACGAAGATGAAGAAGAATTTCTCCACCAGAAGGTGGTGAATCTATGGAATTCATTGCCACACAAGGCCATGGAGGCCAGTTCTTTGAGTGTATTTAAGTTAGAGATAGATGGGTTCTTGATTGGTAAGAACATCAAAGGTTACAGGGCAAAGGTGGGAGAATGGAGTTGAGAAATATATCAGCAATGATCAAATGGCAAGCAAACTCGATGGGCCAAATGGCCTAATTCTGCCCCTTTGTCTTGTGGTCTTATTGTTTCAAAAACTCCAGCAGACAACAAAAGGAATAGAAATAAAGGAACATTCTATGAGTTCTATAGCACCTTATACAAATTATTTTTAAAGCAATCTGTAGTTTGTAACTTCAATGTAGCACTTTACTGGTGTGGCAGCCTGGATTATGTACTCAAGTCTCTGGAGTGGAGCTTGGACTCACGACCTGCGAGTACGTTCAGCGAATCAAGGCTGACATTTTTAATAAATATGGAAAAGTGCCATTATCATGTGCAATGCAAGCAATCATGTAAAAGTTTATTGACGCATTTGTACAAAAAATTATGTATGCTGAATAAATATGAGACTAGGCAGCATGTGTGTTGTGACCAACCTGCAGCTGGCAGCATCCCTCTTACTTCCTTCTTTCTCCTAATCCCTCTCCTGTGTTTGTGAGCTTCCTCCTCAAAAGAAGTTAGAGGCTGGATACTGGGGAGTCCACCACCTGTTCCAGCTCTTTGCCTTCCATTATGGGTTATTTTCTCCTTTAAGAGGAAATTGCACAGTGTGAGTGCCCGCTGGTTACCGTGACATGTAGCAGTACCCAGCTGACAGAAAGAAAATCACTATGGAGGTGAGAACAGGTGCATGCAAAAAGCAAGAGAAGCATCTGAAGCTTTTTGCACATCCATTCAAGATAGGCTTGAAGGAAGAAAAAATGTATTCATGCCCTTTAATTCTTTCTATACATTAGAACACAGAAAATAGAAAAACTACAGCACAAACAGGCCCTTCAGCCACAAGTTGCACCAAACATGTCCCTACCAATTAGGCTTACCTATAACCCTCTATCTTACTAAGTCCCATGTACTTATCCAAAAGTCTCTTAAAAGACCTTATCGAATCCGCCTCCACCACCACCGCCAGCAGCCGATTCCATGCATCCACCACCCTCTGAGTGAAAAACTTACCACTGACATCTCCTCTGTACCTACTCTCCAGCAACTTAAACCTGTGTCCTCTTGTGGCAGCCATTTCAGCCCTGGGAAAAAGCCTCTGAGCATCCACTCGATCAATACCTCTCAACATCTTATACACCTCTATCAGGTCACCTCTCATCCTTCATCTCGCTAAGGAGAAAAGGCCGAGCTCTCTCAACCTATCTTCATAAGGCATGTTCCCCAATCCAGGCACCATCCTTGTAAATCTCCTCTGCACCCTTTCTATGGCTTCCACATCCTTCCTATAATGAGGCAACCAGAAGTGAGCACAGTACTCCAAGTGGGGTCTGACCAGGGTCTTATACTGCTGCAGCATTGACTCCCAACTTCTAAACTCAATTCCTTGATTGATGAAGGCCAGTACACCATATGCCTTCTTAACCACATCCTCTGCCTGCGAAGCTGATTTGAGCATCCTATGAACTCAGACCCCAAGATCCTTCTGATCTTCAACACTGCTAAGAGTCTTACCCTTAATATTATATTCTGTCATCCTACTTGACCTGCCAAAATGAATCACCACGCACTTATCCAGGTTGAAATCCATCTGCCACTTCTCCACCCAGTTTTGCATCCTATCTATATCTCGTTGCAACTTCTGACATCCCTCCACACTATCCACAACACCTCCAACCTTTGTGTCATCGGCAAACTTACCAACCTATCCCTCTACTTCCTCATCCAGGTCATTTATAAAAATCGCAAAGAGTAAGGGCCCCAAAACAGATCCCTGGGGCACTCCACTAGTGACTGATCTCCATGCAGAATATGACCCATCTACAACCACTCTCTGCCTTCTGTGGGCAAGCCAGTTCTGGATCCACAAAGCAATGTCCCCTTGGATCCCATGCCCCCTCACTTTCTCAATAAGCCTTGCATGGGGGACCTTATCGAACATCTTGCTGAAGTCCATATAAACTAAATCTACCGCTCTTCCTTCATCAATGTGTTTAGTCACATCTTCAAAAAACTCAGCCAGGCTCATAAGGCATGATTTACCTTTGACAAAGCCGTATTGACTATTTTTGATCATATACCTCTCCAAATGTTCAAAAATCCTGCCTCTCAGGATCTTCTCCATCAACTTACCAACCACTGAGATTAGACTCACTGGTCGATAATTTCCTGGGCTATCTCTTCTCCCTTTCTTGAATAAAGGAACCACATCTGCAATCCTCCAATCCTCCAGAATCTCTCCTGCCTCAATTGATGATGCAAAGATCATTGCCAGAAGTTCTGCAATCTCCTCCCTCACCTCCCACAGTAACCTAGGGTACATCCTATCTGGTCCCAGTGACATACCTAACTTGATGCTTTTCAAAAGCTCCAACACATCCTCTTTCTTAATGTCAACATATTCAAGCTTTTCAGTCCGCTGCAAGCCTGCAAGATCCTTTTCCACCGTGAATACATTGATGGTGAGATACTGAAAACTCCCAAACAATGAACATTTTTTTGAAGACACCAAAGTCTCTAATTACTTTAAGATAAAGGCAAAATACTGCGGATGCTGGAATCTGAAACAAAAACAGAAAGCGGTGGAAAAACTCAGCAGGTCTGACAGCATTTGTGGAGAGAGAATAGAGCTAACGATTTGAGTCAGAATGACCCTTTGTCAGAGCCCATATTCTCTCTTCACAGATGCTGTCAAACCGGCTGGGTTTTTCCAGCATTTTTTGTTTTTGTCTCTGATTATTGAGTTGCCATGCTGAGGTTCATCTGATGTTCTTTCCCATTGCCCAAGGGGAGCACAGAGATCCCATTAACTGGAATCCCAGTTCAGTTCCTTTCAATACATTCCTCCATTTGATTAATTTGGATCAGTAATTTCTCCACCATTGAGTCAGAATTATGGGGCATGCATTTCAGGACATTTTGCTTTCCATAAAGAGACTCTATTTAGCTCACCTTGCAGGAATCAGATTGTCAGTCTGCTTTAAACCCTGGTCAATTTTCCTCCCCATTGACTTAAATGGTTGTGTTAAAATTACCCCCAAACAGTCAGCTCTCAGGAAAGGTACTTTTGATTTGATTTGACTTACTATTATCACATGCATTATTAGTATAGAGCGAAAAGCGCTGTTTCTTGCACACTACACAGACAAGGCATACCGTTCATAGAGAAGGAAAGGAGAGGGTGCAGAATGTAGCGTTACATAGAACATAGAACATTACAGCGCAGAACAGGCCCTTCAGCCCTCGATGGTGCGCCGACCAATTAAGAAAAAAGCAATGACCCTCTAACCTAAACCAATCCCTTTCCATCCATAAACTTATCCACAGAGCTCTTAAACGCCCCCAAACTAGGCGCATTTACAACCGCAGCAGGCAGGGCATTCCAATCCCTCACCACCCTCTGGGTAAAGAACCTACCTCTGACATCCGTCCTATAACTACCACCCCTTAATTTAAAGCTATGTCCCCTCGTGCTAGCTTTCTCCATCCGAGGAAAAAGGCTATCACTGTCCACCCTATCTAAACCTCTAATCATCTTGTACGTTTCAATAAGGTCTCCTCTTAGCCTCCTTCTTTCTAATGAAAACAACCTCAAATCCCTCAGTCTGTCCTCGTAGGACCTTCCCTCCATACCAGGCAACATCCTGGTAAACCTCCTCTGCACCCTCTCCAATGCCTTCACATCCTTCCTATAATGTGGGGACCAGAACTGCACACAATACTCCAAGTGCGGCCGCACCAGCGTTTTGTACAGTTGCAACATGACGTTGCGGCTTCGAGATTCAATCCCCCTACCAATAAACGCCAAGACACCGTATGCCTTCCTACAACCTTATCGACTTGATTTCCAATTTTCAGGGATCTATGCACATGTACACCTAGATCCCTCTGTTCGTCAACACTATTCAGGGTCCTACCGTTAGCCCTATACTCTACACATTTGTTATTCCTGCCGAAGTGAATTACCTCACATTTTTCCGCATTAAACTCCATCTGCCACCTCTTGGCCCTGCTCTGCAACTTGTCCAAGTCTCTCTGTAAACTATGACACCCCTCTTCACTATCTACCACTCCTCCAACTTTGGTGTCATCAGCAAATTTACTAATCCATCCTTCTATACCCTCATCCAGATCATTTATAAAAATTACAAACAGCAGTGGCCCCAAAACAGATCCCTGAGGCACACCACTTGTAACCGAACTCCATGACGAATATTTACCATCAACCACCACCCTCTGTCTCCTATCTGCTAGCCAATTCCTGATCCAATTACCTAAATCACCCTCAATCCCATACGTCTGCAATTTCTGCAGAAGCCTTCCATGGTGAACCTTATCAAACGCCTTACTAAAGTCCATATATACCACGTCAACTGCCTTACCCCCATCCACCTCTTTGGTCACTTTTTAAAAAAACTCAATAAGGTTAGTAAGGCACGACCTACCCTCCACAAAACCATGCTGACTATCTCCAATCAATTCATTACTCTCTAAATAACTATAAATCCTATCCCTAATAATTTTTTCTAATACTTTGCCCACAACAGAAGTAAGACTCACCGGTCTATAATTCCCGGGAAAGTCTCTATTCCCCTTCTTAAACAATGGGACAACATTACAGTCATAGCTAGAATGTAGAGAAAGATCAGCAATGGGCCCAATTTTACCATTTTCATTCTAAGAGTTGTATGTGGGCATAATTCAGATCCAACTTGAAAATCTGTTCTCAGACAACCCCATCCATACTTAGCCTGAAAAAAAATCGTGAGTCTGAATCACACTATGGGTGGGGCTTATTGCACCCAAAACACTGCAGCTCCAATCAGAGCTTTGAATTGTGCCTGCACAGTGAGAAAAAAATTTGAAAAACGTGCCCTTGTCACATTGCTCCAGGCCACAAAAAGTGGATAAAACTGCCCGGGAGGGAAAAGAGGGTGCAATGGCTCCTACAGACATCGTTCCACCCCACAACATAACTGTCCCCCTTATCCACCCACCCACCCACTCCCACTGCCCAGACCGATCACCATCCACTGCCTCCTTTCCCCTCACCGATCGCCCACAGAGTGGCAGCAGACCTCCCCGCCTCCGCCACCAGAGATCCATCTGGCCTCCCTTCCCCCACGCCCCCACCCCCACCAGAGAATGATTGGGCCTCCCTCCTCCCCACCAACCCCTACCAGAGAGCAATTAGGCCTCCCTCATTCCTCCCTCCAACAGAGAATGATAGGGCCTCCCTCCCGTCACCCCACCTCCCCACCAGAGATATACCTGACCCGTTTCCGTCCTCCCCTCCCCCCATCAGAGAATGATCTGGCCTGCCTCTCCCTCCGCCGCACCCCCCACCAACCCTCCATCACAGATCTGAATCAGAGAGCTGCCGGAACTTACCTCTTACCTCTTCAGAAGCTGGAGCACCCGAAACAGACCTTTGTCAAACATCTCTGTTTCGTGCCGAATCTGGACACGCCTACGCGATGATAAAGGGGGAAGTGCTGGTAAAGTTGGGTGGGCAGCTCATTAATTCAATTTGAATGCATGCAACTGCATTTAAATCATCGTTGTGCCTGTTTCAGGTGTGGTTCAGATCACGGAGATTTTCAGGCTATGGTAAAGTGGATATCTGCGCGGACACAGGCGCAGATCATGTTAATCGCTTCATGCCCGACTTCACCAAGTTTTTGCACCCAAAAATGGGCGCGACGCAATGGTAAAATCGGGCCCTTAGTGTGAGGTAGGTCCATTCAAAAATCTGACAGCAGCAGGGAAGAAGCTGCTCTTGAGTCAGTTACTACATGACCCCAAACGTTTGTATCTTTATCCCGACGGAAGATGGTGGAAGAGAGAGTGTCTGAGTGCGTGGAGTCCTTAATTGTGCTGGCTGCTTTGCAAAGCAGCGGTGAGTGTAGATAGGGTCAATGGATGGGAGGTTGGTTCGCATGATGGACTGGCTTCATTCATGACCCTTTGTGGTTCCTTGCGGTTTTGGGCAGAGCAGGAGCCGTACCAAGCTGTGATACAACCAGAAAGAATGCTTTCCATGGTACATTTGTAAAAGTTGGTGAGAGTCGTAGCGGACATGCCAAATTTCCTTACACAATTCTGTGTATTACCCTTTAAATTTCTTCAGCCATTTAAATATTGCCACAGCTACTGATTTCCCCTATACCAGTGGCATGTTCCCACTGGCATTCAATATCACCGCTCGGAAGCTCACCACAAAACATTCGTATGGCTGTCCTTAAAAAATGGCACCTTGAGCAGAATTTATAAAACTAGTACAGTTTTGAGGAAATACCCAGCCAATGCTCACCATGGTAGCAAAAGACTTGACAGACACAAGAACGGTTATTAAAAAGATTTATAAATGATTAAATGTTAATGATTTATACAAAATAGCATGCTCAAGCTGTAATGTGCCAGATATTTGACAGCAGCTTAAGGGAATCATTGCCAATTAGCAGCTTCAGAAAGGAGAGAGAGAGGAAGCAAAGTGAAAAGGGGAATAGATTGTGCTTAAATGTGTGAAAGCAGCAGATTGAAAAGCTCAAGAATGTATCTGAATCAGAATAAGACTTGAGTAGAAAGAACTGAAAAATGAAAATTTAGTTGCACTAATAATTCGCCAATCTGTAAGATTGATTGAGTTTGGAGCCAAATAGGTCAGGAGCTGTGCATATTTAGCGGATCTTTGTAAATATCTGGCACCGAATGACTCTGACCTTCTGAAAGCTGACGTTATCCATGGAAACTATCAGCTACATCTGTCCAATGATAGACTTTCCTTCAATTAATATAGTAAATACCTTGAAAATTTTATCAGCAATTGCATGAAATAAATACATATGTCGTTCTGGAGGTTGCCAACTTTGGTTGAATATACTTCAGGAGATTTCACCATGTAACCTCCAAACATCCACTGCACATACCAGCCAGCATTCAAGGTGCTTCACCTTTTACACCAATCAGAAACTTTTTGTTACCCAACTGGACATTTTCTTTGACAATTAGGGAAACAACCATTTTCCCAGTTTCCGATATTTTTATGAGTACCAACTCAGAGTATTTAAACATAACTAAAAAGATGCATGGGGTTGAATAATATGACACACTGCAGTGGGTGGGATTTGCACCCAGAGGTGGGTGGATTTTCAACGCCCAACCCCAGCATCGTAATGTGCCATGTAAAACAGCAATAACCTAATTAATGGCAGCGAGTTTTAAACCCAGACTTCTGATGAATTGTCACTCCCCTGCCCATGCCGGGCTGTAGGGCAGGATGCCCAGCAGCCCATAATCACTGGCTGTGATCCAGAAGGA
Organism: Carcharhinus amblyrhynchos; assembly: GCF_965287045.1. Lineage (NCBI taxonomy): Eukaryota > Metazoa > Chordata > Chondrichthyes > Carcharhiniformes > Carcharhinidae > Carcharhinus > Carcharhinus amblyrhynchos. The sequence goes on along the minus strand of NC_137331.1, from coordinate 77,506,416 downwards.
AGTCACAGCCACTCATTTAAGGGACAGTGTCAGGTGACCCAGTAGTTCTCGAAGGAGCAAAGCCAGGAGGAAGTGTTTATTTTCTGCAAGATTATAAGGCATTGTTTAAGGTGAGTATTATTGTAAAAAATGTGTCAAAATCTGCAGAGGCCAGTGAATACAGACGGCAAATCATCCACGTCATATTCGATTCTAAAAATTGAGCACCAGCTTAGCTAAAGCATGTTTTCACTCATTGATCGCCAAGACAAAGGAGCAAAGGGCAAGGCCGGGAAGAAGGTTAAGTTTAGGCCCAGGTGCTGATGATGACTCCCTCTGTGCATTCCTCCAGGATGTGTTCACAAGGTATAAGATGTTGATGCCAGCTGGTAGAAAGAAGAGCTCTCCCTCAATAACCTGAATGATGGTAGCTGTGGAGGTTAGCAACGTGGATGTCATGCCTGAAAACTGGAGGCATTGCAGGAAGAGGCTGAATGAACTATTGAGATTGCAAGTGTGAGGAAGTTCTCACTCAGAGTATTAGTGTGTAAAGAGGGCACAGGGAAGGGCTGTAAATGCTTGAGCCTTGAGAATCCCTCTGAGGTCCAAGGCAGCACTATGCAGCATTGTCACTGTTGGTGGCCCAATGTCTTTGTGCAGGTGTTGTTGTCATTCCAGGGAGCAAAGGGGAGGAGGAGGGGGTGGCGGGTGGTCAAGGAGTGGGTAGAGGACCTTGCACTGTGCAGCGTATGCATTCCTCTCTGTGCTGAGAATAAGCCACATGAGAATAATTATTACTGCAATGTGACACACCATTTCAGGAAAAACAGGCTCACAATGCCCAAGAAAGAAACAGGGCTGGAGGTAGAAACACAAGCCTGCTCCACCATTAAATATGAACATAGCTGATCCTCTAACTCAATATATTCCTGCACTTTCCCCATACCTCTTGACACCTTTAGAGTCAAAAAATCTATGGATTTCCTTCTTAAATAAATTCAGTGACTTTGTCTCCATAGCATTTATGGTGGAGAAAGCCACAGGTTCACCAACTTCTGAGTGATCAAGTTTCTCTTCCTCTCAATCCTGAATGGCCTACCCCATATCCTGAAAATGAGACCCCTTGTTCTAGATCCCCCAACCAGAGGCAACATCCCCAATCTGGCAATACTCATGTTGCGGAGGTTTTGAATCCGTTCCATTGGCGGAGGTGAAATGAGAGAAAGGCCTGGGCCTGGTGAGATTTCAAAGTGCTTCAGCCAGATCCAGGACACAGGGGAGGGGAGAGTGACGGGGAAGGAAACTAAAGTCTGGCTTGCTTACACAAAGAGTGCATGTGTGGTTTATGCATTCAAAGGTCAGGAAGATTCCTGGCGGAAACCTTATGCATTTATTACAAATGTGGTTTAATGGTTGCAAGGTATTATATCTCCTAGTCCACATGTTGCGAATGGTGTTGAATATTGGTGACCTTGCATATCCCAAGGAGACGGTGAAAGATCAATTAATGCCCTTTATTCTACGTGCCCTGCACACGTGAACCAGCTTCTGCTAAGCCCACCAGGACCAACACTGATCACCAAGGAGGAAAAAGAAGCTTCAGAGTGTGCATTGTCTCATCATCACATCCTTTCTCTGCACCAAACACCAGAGCACATACTGCCTCCTCAGCAGGAATTAGCATGGGGGGCACTTCACATTCGCATGTGCAGCTGCTGGAGAGTGTGCTGAAGCAGGCTTTGGACAGCTGGAGGGGTGTCCAAAGTGACCCAGAGACCAAGTCTGAGTGGGATGATGAGAACCTGGAATTGTGCAGATGTCCAGAGCATGGTATGTAGAGATTTGAAGGATATGTCAGAGGTGCTGCGTGCTCTGTCCCAGACTGTGGCAATCTCCATTTAGGCCATGTGCACTGCAAGCACTTAGCCTTCAGAGCACAAAGCTTCATCCATGCACAGACTGTTAACTATCCTGGTGGGGATAGCTCAGACCAGCTCAGGGGCCCATAGTGACAGAGCGAACTGGGGACGTCAACACCAATCCATCTCCAGGACCTCATGGGGGAGTAGGAAGGATCATTCGATTCTTGCAGCAGAGAATGAGTAGCAACTGCTACCTCTCTGGCAGCCTCTCTGCCACCCCTCTTCCATTGGCACAGTCCTCCTCGATTGCCATTGCAACAAATGTTTCTCCTGCCATTCAACAGAAGCCCCCTAATGTGGTGGAGCCTTAAAGGTTACCACCACACAGAGGATGCCTGCCAAAGTCGTCCAGGGCACGGCGACAAGATCAGCAGCCTCTCCCCAGCACAGCAGGTGAGAGTGGGAAACAATGAGCCACATAGGAAAGGATTAAGGAAAATCCACACCAGTCAATAAGTAATTCACATGGGTCCATTTGTCGATATTATCATCAGATGGCATTGGTTAATAGTGAGAGATGACAATGGTTCAGGAGATTCTGGAGATAGGTTTGAGTGAAAGTGAGAAATAGTGGGGAAAAGAAATCACCAGTGGGACTGGTCTACAGGCCCTCTAACAATTAACACAATGTAGGACAAAGTATACAGGAAGAAATATTGAGTGCTTGTGATAAAGGGACATCAATAATCATGGGTGATTTTAATCTATGTATTAATTAGAAAAATCAGATTGGCAGTGGTAGTCTGGATGAAGAGTTCATAGAACGCTTTCAAGATAGTTTTCTAAGACCAGCATTTTCTGGAACCAGCTAGGGAACAGGTTATATTAGATTTGGTATTATACAATGTGGCAGAATTAATGAATGATCTCAGAGTAAAGGCACCCCTAGGTAGCAGTGACTGCTATATGATTGAATTTTACATCCAGTTTGAAAGGGAAAACAGCAGGTCTAAGGCTAGTATTTTAAACTTAAGTAAGGGCAACTATATGGGCCATGAAAGCTGAGCTAACTGAAGTGAACTGAAATACTAGGCTAGGGGATTGATCAACAGATAAGTAGTGACAGATATTTAAGGGGATTTATCAGAATATGCAGAGTAAGTATATTCCTATTATAAAGGAACATTCGAGAGGGAGCGCTCACCATCCATGATGGATCCCAAGGTAATTAGAAAGGATTATTTTGTGAAAGGGAAATTAGGTTTAACCAATTTATTAGAGTTATTTGAAGAAGTAACATGTTCTATGGATGAAGGAGAACCTGTAGATGTATGGTACTTGGGTTACCAGAAGGCATTAGCTAAGGCATAAAATCAAAGATTAATGTGAAAAATAAACGCTCATGGCATAGGGGGTTACATATTAACATGGATAGAAGACCGGCCGGCTGGCAGAAATCAAGAGTATGCATAAATGGGTCCTTTTCTGATTGGCAGGTTGAAATGAGTAGAGTCCCTGCAGGGGTCTCTGCTGGAGTATCAACTTCTTACAGTTTACATTAATGACTCAGGTGAGGAAAGTGAAGACATTTTAGCTAACCTTGCAGATGACACAAAGTGGAAAAGAAAGCACATTGTGAAGAAGACATATAGATAGGATAACTAAACTCAAGTTTTGCATAGTTGCACCTTCCCCCCATTGGGTATATCTTATACCTTGCCCCACTTCTAATTAAATTTATGGCAGGATTTAAATGGGGTATAAAACTGGTGGATCCGGGCTGAGCCTTACCAAGTTAAACCATCTGGTTGTCAAGGCTTTCACAATTAGGGAGCGATTTTCATTTGAATGCATCCTCTTTTACTATACTCATTACATCAGCAAATATAACCTGAGCTAAAAAAGGAACCATTTATAATAATGCCTCATAGGATATTAAGCAGAATATTTGAGTCCAGATGTTCACATTTATGTGCACATTTGTGAGTTAACTTATGTTACAAGTGTTACTGTAAAATGTATTTATGTTACTCTGCATTGCAACTCTACAAATCATTTTAATCGGTACCAAAGCGAAAACACAAAAACACCAGCAGAACATGAAAAATGCAAAGTGGCATATTAATAATTATACAAATACCAAGTAAGGGAGATGAACAACAGCAGAGTACAAATGAATTGAACACTGTCTTCAGGAACCAAGCAAAAACGTTATATTCAGTGGTGTCTCTTTCATATTGTTATTAAGTATTCATTCACATAACTACGCCTGGGAATTCAGCAAAAGATACATGTCAACCTTTTTTTGCAGTAAAATGAAGTTCAACTGCCCATTGTATTGATAAAATTGTGTACATGGTGCTAATCACAACAAAGGGACTACTGCACAATTATGCATCCATCTCATAATGCAACTATACATCCTTGCTTTCATAATGATTGAATAAGATTACTATGTTGAAATCAGCATCCGGCTAGCACACAATGCCTGAGCGTCAGATTCCACAGTATTCTGTAGCTCAGACGCCATCAAGTGAGACTGAACATTGGTTTTACACTGGTGTCATTGAAAACCCTTTCAATCTGATAGTGTGATGTCAAAGTGGGGTCCATCTACTGTCAGTATATTATAAGCATGCATTTACAACATGGTGCAAAGTGATTTTGTTTGACGCAAGTTGTAAAATAATTCAGGAGCCAGGACCCAATTAGAACTTTGATCACAAAAGAGGGAGAATTCAATAACTTAAACCCTTCAATTCCAGTAAAACACACACTGCACCACCTCATGGGCTAATATATCTTTCCTGAGGTGCTATTTTGTTTTTGTAGTTAGCTTTTTGACTTAAATACCAGATAAAAATTTGGCCAGAATATTATGAGTCACCAGCTCATCTCAGATTGTCTACAAGTTCTGAGTCAACAAATGGCCAGTTACTTCCTCTGATATCCCTGCCATTTGGTACACTTCAACTTAAGCTGATAAAGAACTAAAGTTGAAATATCCTGTGAAAATTTCAACTCAGCACTGATGACAGAAATCATTCAGTTTTTCATGCGTATAATGCATTTAATAAACATTTGATAGAACAAAGAACAAAGAAAATTACAGCACAGGAACAGGCCTTCGGCCCTCCAAACCTTCACCGACCATGCTGCCCGACTTAACTAAAACCCCCTACCCTTCCAGGGACCATGTTCCTCTATTCTCATCCCATTCATGTATTTGTCAAGACACCCCTTAAAAGTCCGCTTCCACTACATCCCCCGGCAATGAGCTCCAGGCACCCACCACCCTCTATGTAAAAAATCTGCCTCATACATCTCCTTTAAAGCTTGACCCTCACACCTTAAACCTCTGCCCCCTAGTAATTGACTCTTCCACCCTGGGAAAAAGCTTCTGACTCTCCATTCTGTTCATGCCTCTCATCATCTTGTAGACTTCTATCAGGTCGCCCCTCAGCCTCCGTTGCTCTAATGAGAACAAACCAAGTTTCTCCAACCTCTCCTCATAGCTAATGCCCACCATGCCAGGCAACATCCTGGTAAATCTTTTCTGTACTTTCTCCAAAGCCTCCACATCCTTCTGGTAGTGTGGCAACCAGAATTGAACACTATATTCCAAGTGCGGCCTAACTAAGGTTCTATAAAGCTGCAACATGACTTGCCAATTTTTAACGTCAGTGCCCCAGCTGACGAAGGCAAGCATGCCGTATGCCTTCTTGACTACGTTCCCTACCTGCATTGTCACTTTCAGTGACCTGTGTACCTGTATATCCAGATTCCTTTGCCTATCAAGACTCTTAAGGGTTCTGCTATTTACAGTATATTTCCTGTCTGTATTAGACCATCCAAAATGCATTACCTCACACTGTCCAGATTAAACTCCATCTGCCATCTCTCCGCCCAAGTCTCCAACTGATCTATATCCTGGTGTATCCTGTGATGGTCCTCATTGCTATTCGCAAATCCACCAACCTTAGTGTCTAACTTGCTAACCAAACCAGCTACATTTTCCTCTAAATCATTTATATATATTACAAATAGCAAAGGTCCCAGCACTGACCCCTGAGGAACACCGCTTGTTATAGTCCTCCATGCAGAAATGCACCCTTCTACTGCTACCGTCTGCCTTGTTTGACTGAGCCAGTTTTGTATCCACCTTGCCAGCTCACCTCTGATCCTATGCAACTTCACCTTCTGCACCAGTCTGCCATGAGGGACCTTGTCAAAGGCCTTACTGAAGTACCCAGAGTTATTTTTGTAGAATGTTTTGATCTGCCGCGGAAGGGCTTAGGTTGGCCTCTGGTAGAATGATGCACAATTGCTCCACATTTCAAAGAGTGCTGGATGACACAGTAGCACAGTGTTTAGCACTGTTGCTTCACAGCACCAGGGATCCGGGTTCAATCCCCATCTTGGGTCACTGTCTGTGCGGCGTCTGCACTTTCTCCCTGTGCCTGCATGGGTTTCCTCCTGGTGCTCTCTCTGGTTTCCTCCTTCAATCGGAAAAATGTGCTGGTTAGGTACATTGGTCATGCTAAAATTCTCTCTCAGTGTATCCAGACAGGTGCTGGAGTACAGCAGCTAGGGATTTTCATTGCAGTGTTAACGTAAGCCTCCCTGTGACACTAATAAATAAATAGAAAGATTGGGATATATGCCACTGAAGTGCCCAGTGTTAGCACAGATGTCCTGCTCTGACCACATGAATGGGCCCATCCCCAGAATGTGAGAAGGGTTCACATCTACATGTGTGGGTAAATGGAGTTGTAAGCTGCCATACTAATGATGGAACCTCAATGTTAGTTGGCTGCTCAGTGGGGATTGAATCCTTCCAAAACTCTTAATAGACCAATGTAACAATATTAAGGAAAGTGAAAAATTCCAGTAGTTCTTCCCTTTCTCTTGATGTAATACGCCAAGCAATTCTATCAGTGATGCAACCATGCCCAAAAACCATTCCATTTTGACCTTTTCTTCATTCTTTCTTGGGATGTGGGCTTTGTTGGGTGGACTAGCATTTATTCCCCATCCCTAACTGTCCCCAAATTAAGTGTCTTTCGAGGCCATTTCAGAGGGCATTTTTTAAGAGTCAACTACATTGTTTTGGATCCTGAGTAACTGGGTAAGGATGGCAAATTTCAAATTAGAGAACCAAATTGATTTTTACGACAATGGGCAATGATTTCATAATACATTGAATTCAAATTTCACCCATCTACTTGCAATTTGGACCAGGGCACCCAAAGCATAATCCTGGGCCTCTGCATTATTAGTCCAGTGCCAATAATTCTATGCCACTGCCTTTCCACTAGCATGTTTACATTCATAATTAGAATTATTCAGATGAGCACTCTGAAAGGAACCAAGGTCCCAAAAATTGAATGAACCTACATTATCATTTTCACTATATTACATTAGACAAAAAGATTAGAAAGATTTCAATACAAGCCCTAACAGATAATTCAAATCACACTATTCCTTCACTCCAACCATACCTTTACCTTCCTTTATATACCTTTACAGAAAAATACAAATATGACACAATATATAACATCTATCCTATAATTTAATATTCAGGGTAATTTTGATATAGTTTGGAAACACACTAATGTGATGCCCCTATTCAAAAGTGAGAGAGGCAAAAGTCGGATACTACAAACCAGTTAGCTTGACTTCTGTGGTGGGGAAACTGCTGGAATCAATCATTAAGGAGGAGATGGCTGAATATTTGGAAAGACAAAGCTCAATCCACTATTGTCAGCATGGTTTTATGATGGGTAAGCATGATTAACAAACTGCTTAAGTTCTTTGAGGACAAAACCAGCATTGGGGAACCTGTGGATGTGGTATATCTAGACTCCAAGAAGATGTTTGACAAGATGCCGCATAAAAGACTGATCCAGAAGGTGAGATCAAAGGGGATTGGGAGTAGAGTACTAGATTGGGTTGAGGATTGGCTAAGTGACAGAAAGCAGAGGGTCGGGTTAAATGGGTCCTTCCCTGACTGGCGAAATGTAACTAGCAGGGTGCTGTAAGGATCAGTCCTCAGACTTCAACTGTTCGCACTCTATATAAATAACCTGTAAGCAGGGAGGGAGTGTAACAAATCAAAATTTGTGGATGATACTAAAATAGGTGGGAAAGCAGGCAGTGCAGAGGATATAAAGACTTTAAAAAGGGAAATACCTTGACTAGGAGAATGGGCCAAAATTTGGCAAATGGGGTTTAATGTGGATAAGTGTGAAATTATCCATTTTGGCAGAAAAAATAGAAAGGTAAATTATTATTTAAATGGAAAGCAGATTCAAAATCCAGGCAGAGGGATCTGCGTGCCTATGTTCATGAATCGAAAAAAATCGATACGTAGGTGCAGCACATAATAAAAAAGGCAAATAGGATGTTAGCATTTACTGCAAACAGACTGGGGTACAAAAGTAGCGAAGTGTTGTTGCAATTGTATAGGGTGGTGGTGAGACCATATCTGGAGTATTGTATCCAGTTTTCGTCCCCTTATTTGAGAAAGGATGTGATGGCATTGGAAACATTTCAGAGGAAGTTCACCAGATTGATTCCAGGGATGAAAGGATTGAGGTATGAGGGGAGATTAAACAATTTGGGTTTATACTTGCTGGAGTTTAGAAGGATAAGAGGGGATCTGATCAAGGTATATAAAATTTTAAAAGGGATTGAGGGTATAAATGTACAGCAGGTGTTTCCTCTTATGGGGTAATCTAGACCGAGAGGTCACAGGTATAGGTTGAGAGGCAGTAGATATTTAAAACTGAGATGAGGAAGAACTACTTTTCGCAGAGCGGGGTGAATTTGTGGAACTCACTGCCCCATAGTGCAGTGAAGTCTGAATCGTTAAATGATTTCAAGAAGGAGATAGATGTATTTCTAATAAAAAGAGGAAGTAAAGGGATAAGGGGACCAGGTAGCAAGGTGGATTTGAGACTAGGGAGAAATCAGCCATGATCTGATTGAATGGCAAAGCAGACTCAAAGGGCTGAATTAGCCTATTTATTCTCCTGATTCCTATGTTGCTATGTTTACATGTGAACAAATAGGCAAACTATAGTTAGTTACACCACATCCCAAATGGAGTAACAGATGCCACTAAACGATAGATCTCTCATCAGCAAATTTCACCTCACCAAAACACTTGTTATATCGTGTGCCAACCAGTCTCACAAGAGCTTACAATTTCCATACTCAAAGAGCTCACCTTAGAATGACTCGTTAGAGTTCAGAAGAATGAGGGGAGGTCTCATTGAGACGTATAAGATGATGAATGGGATGGATAGGATAGAGGTGGAGAGGCTCTTCCCACTCAGAAAGGACAGTTGGACTAGGGGGCACAGCCTCAAGATAAAGGGGGGGCGGTTTAGAACAGAGTTGAGGAGGAACTTCTTCACTGAAAGGGTGGTGAATCTCTGGAATTCTCTGCCCATTGAAGTGGTGGAGGCTGCCTCGCTAAATATTTTTAAGACGCAGGTTGATGGGTTTTTGATAAACGAGGGGATTAAGGGTTATGGGGAGAGGGCGGGAATGTGGAACTGAGACACGACAGATCAGCCATGATCTTATTGAATGGCGGGGCAGGCTCGAAGGGCTGGATGGCCTACTCCTGCTCCTATTTCTTATGTTCTTATGTTCTTAACATTACTTCTATGCAAATTTTCCACCTCCAGGGTTTCAATCTCACCTTCTTGTATTCCTTTCCCTTGGATCTCCATGTATGGTTATCTTCACCTTCCAAGTGCACTTTTGGATATTTGGCTATTCCAAGCAGGTCACCACTACTCCAAAGACCCACAATAAGGAGTCCCCAACTTTGATTACCTCTTCAGATTCTCTGACTTCTCTCGAGCCCATTTTCCTTCAGGCCTGCTCCCAACAGCTATTTAACTTTGAACCATTTGCTCTGCTTCTTTCTCTCAGTTTTACTCAACAGGATCTATTTCTGATCTTGGTCTTTGCTCTTTCCCTATGGTAGTCTCCTGCGAATCATTTCTGATCCCTGTCTTTGTCCTTACTTGGCACCTTCTTCTGGGACCGTCACCCTGTCCCCCTCCCTACATACTCCTCTGTGGAATGCCTTCTCTACAATGGTGTTCCTCTTCAGTTCACCTGACATCCAGTTATGCGCAGTTCCTCTTTACTTCTCTTCCATCTATGCAGGACTGATTTCCCAATTTGAAGAAATTGAAAAAATAATTGCATGTGCGCAGGGCCAGTACCCAGCCTGACCATGAGGAAGTGTATCAGCTGCACACATGTGACCTTTCTTCAGCTGACTCACGCACAGAAACCCTGAGGCATGCTGGGAACCCAGTAACTGTTCCTTTTCTTGGGGATTCATCAAAGAGAAAAGAGAGAAATTGAAACAAAACTAAATTGTTACTCAAATAGGCCTCAAAGTTTGAAAAGATAGTATCAGAAAGAGATCTAATTATTGGATATTTTGAAGAATATTGAAGGTGGCATTGAATAATAGGCTTGTCATCTTCTTCTTAGCAGCTGGCCGAAAGGATTGATAGTTCTGGATGTTCCATTTTGTGAATTTGATACAAATGTCAGTGGAGTCTGGCCCCCTGAGTATCTGCAGACTTTTCCATTTTTGAAAGGTCAGCAGATGATGGATTTATTCTGCTCAGCGACAGTAACTCAACATCTCAAGGTCAAAATCTTTTTTGTCCACAGATAGCATAGGAGGAACAACATTATCACAGAATCACACAGTGCAGCAGAGGCTCTTCGGCCCATCAAATCTGCACCAACATGTGAGAAACACTTGACCTACCTACCTAATTCCACTTACCAGCACTTGGCCTTGAATGTTATGATGTGCTTTTCCAGATACTGTTTAAAGGATGTGAGGCAAACTCTTTTATCACCATCCCAGGCAGCACATTCCAGAACGTCACCACCCTTTGGGTAAAGAAGTTTTCCGTCGCATCCCCCTAAATCTCCTGCATCTCATTTTGACCCTATGTCCCCTCATGACTGACCCTTCAACTAAGGGGAGCAGCTGCTCCCTATCCACATTATCAATGCCCCTCAGAATCTTGTACACCTCAATCCCTCAGTCACCCCTCAGTCTTCATTGCTCCAACAAAAACAACCCAAGTTTATCCAACCTCTCTTCATAACTTAAATGTTCCAGCTCTGGCAACATCCTGGTGAATCTCCTCTGCACTCCCTCCCACTGCAATCACTTCTTATAATTTGGTGACCAGAACTGCACACAGTACTCTTGCTGTGGCCTCACCAAGGTTCTATATAACTCTAACAAGAGCTCCCTGCTTTTGTAATTTATGCCTTGACTGATAAAAGACGGTGTCACATATGTCTTTTTCACTAACCGACAAACATGTCCTTCTGCCCTCAGAAACTTATGGACAAACACGCTAAGATCCCTTTGTTTCGCAGAACATCCTAGGGTCATGCCATTCAATGGACACTTCCTTGTTCAAAGTGTATCACCTCAGACTTTCCAGGGTTAAATTCCATCTGCTAATTATCTGCCCATTTGACCATTCCATTGATATCTTCCTGTAACCCAAAACACTCAGCCTCATTGTTAACCAGCCGGCCAATCTTTGTATTATCCACAAACTTACTAATCCTACCCCCTATATAGTCATCCATGTCATTTACATAAATTATGAGTAATAGTGGATCCAGCACAGATCCCTGCGATACGCCACTAGACACTGACTTCCAGCCACTGAAGCAGCATTTTGTCATCATCCTCTGTCACCAACAACAAAGCCAATTCTGAATCCTGTATCCCATGTGCTTTTGCCTTCTTTATAAATCTCCCTTGTGGGATCATGTCAAAGGCTTTGCTGAAATCCATGTGAAGTATATCATCTACATTATCCTCATCTGCACACCTGGTCACCTCCTCATAAAAGACTATCTTACTTATTAGGCATGACTTCCTTCTGCCAAATCTATGCTGACTACTCCTAATCAAACTTGCCTCTCCACGTAGAGGTAGATTCTCTCCTTCAGAATTTTCTCCAATAATTTCCCCACAACTATCATGAGACTGATTGGTCTGTAGTTCTCTGGCTCATCTCTACAATCCTTCTTATATGTGTATTATCAGCATAGAACAATGCAGAACATCTCTTTGGCTCCTTCAGCAGTGCCTCCTGAATCCCTCCACCACCTAAAAAGACAAGAGCAGATTTCTTTTTCTTCTCAGGCAGTCCCCAGGCTTAGGAATAACTTCCATTCCAGTTTGATGAATTCTGAGGTTGCTGGGAAGTCCAATGCACAATCTGCAGACTCGACCATATGTGGGGCAGATGGTGCTTGAAGAGTTGGATGAGTGAGTTGTTCAGAAGATTGTGCGCAGCCTTCATGATTCAGCTTTATCCCTGCATGTTCCCAATGAAGTGTCTTCCTGAGTAAACCTTCCCCATTTTGGACAGAGAGGGGCCAGTATTTCCCTTAGTCATCAGGAATGTTTGACAACTACAGAGATGTATTGAGGATATCCCTAAAATGGTTTCTGGTGTCCTCCTAGGGGTCTCTTACCGTAACTGAGTCCTGAGTAGAGAAATTACTGTGGAACTCTAGTGTCAGACATATGAACAATATGTCCTATCCAGATGGAACTAGTTTTTATTGATTAGCATCTCAATGCTGAATGTGTTGGCTCAGGAGTGAGCACTTCTTTCTTGTCAATGAATTTGGAGGAGCTTGTGGAGGGTCCACAGGTGGAACTTCTCCAGTGCTTTGAGTTGCTTGCTGTTATCTGTCTAAATCTTCAAACCCCATAAAGGATCACAACAATCATTTCTGCTCAGCAAACCATGACTTTAGTCATGGGTTTGAGATTCTGGTCCTCAAAGACTCTTACATTTTAGTCAAAGATTAAGCTAGCTCATTGGAGATGATGAATTACAGCATCTGTACCTATCTTCATTGAATGGTGGGTGGCTCACACTCTATTGAAAATGGTTTCACTGTTGATCTCGGGGGAGAGGAATGTTGCGCCGTAGAGCTAATTGGAACAGTGAGTGCATGGGAATACCATCACTTCCATTTTCCCTCCAAAACACACCATCCCAGTTTTTAATTATAATGCTGTTCCTTCACTACCTCCAAAAATCCTGGAGCTCTTTTTCCAACAGTATTGTAGCACATTCACTATATGGACCGTAGCAAGATGATGATCCAGCATAATCTTTTCAAGGGCAATTAAAGATAGACAACAAATGCTAGCCTTACCATTAATGACCACATTCACATTTCAAAGAAGGAAAAAAAATTCACAACAAATACAGTAATCAACTTGTCATTTATTATTTAACAAATTTTATCAGAGATAAGGAGGCTTTGATTAGACATAAGGTGGAAGTGAGACATTAAAAACTACAGTTATTCATATGCAACTGGTTAATGATTCCCAATGGTACAACTTTGGCTAGAATAATTTGACAAAATTCCATAATTCATTTATACAGCTAATAATTGATTATTTTCATGACGATCCAGCACGTCAAATTAAACCAGTTTAAAAATATCTGATGTACGTGCGACTAATTTAAGTAGGATTTTTAATGAGATAATGCAATAAGGTTAACTCCATGTGGATTGATGGATTAGATGATGTTAATACTGCATGTTCATGTAAATAAGGTTCCGCACCACATTCTCCATGAGCAAAGAGTCCACATTATTCATTATGACTCTTGTCAGTTAGCTGTCATCAAGAATGTTTGTCATTGGCATGAAATGATGTGTGTGTATATATGGGTGTGTGTGTCTGTTTACCAAAGAGATAACCATTGTCCTAAATCTATGCTATTTCAAAAAGGGTTGAAATCTAATTAGTTCCCAAATGAATATTATTGTATTTGCTACATTGAAGCAAAACGGTGTCCATAAAAGCATAATTAAAAAGGTCACATTAGAAAATCTCTTAAAATTAATGAGGTTTTTATTTTCTTAAAAAGTTACAACAACACATTCTGTTTAACAGTTATGAAGCAACTGGGGAAAAATGGACTGAATTATCCCTGAGATGGTTTCAGAACGGGGGCAACAAGGAAATTCAGAAAATCCCACATCAGGTCAGTTCCCTGACCCGTTCCCGTCTCTAAGTGCTTTTCCCAGAGGCTGACTAACAGATTTGATGGCAACTTGCCTGGCAACAGCAGAAATCCAATTAAGAATGGTGATGTGCCACTTCTCTGCAATTTTCCACACTGCAATGTACTTTCTCAATGGTGCACAGGCACCCACCCCTTCCACTATGTCTTTGGAATAGAGGCAAAAGGTCTAAGCTGCAACTCACTTGAGGGTTGAGCTTTATTTGTTGGCAGAATTCATATAGGGGACCTTTCAGCAGTCAGCAAGTGAGACCTTGCAGCCAGTTCTTGGAGAATGATGTCTCAGCTAATGCTTTCTCTGCTGCAATGGCAGCTGCTTCTCTCTCAAAAGAGGTGTCTTTGTAATTCTGGTGCTGCTCCCAGTCATGGCCCAGCATTGGCCACACAGTGAAAGCAACCCCACCCATCACTTGAATCTCTCTACACTGGAACCCCCAATGCTGTCAAATGGATAAGGTGCCTAGGGCTGGTATCTTAGTTGGCTGCCCCTGTCAGTCATCCCGCATTGATCACTTCTGGATTCCCAACTCGGAATTCTGCCCAAAGTCAGGATTGTTTGATTTGATTTGATTTACTTTGATTTGATTTGATTTATTATTGTCACATGAATCAGTATACTGTAAAAAGTATTGTTTCGTGCACGCTATACAGACAAGACATACAGTACATAGGGAAGGAAGGGAAAGAGTACAGACTGTAGTTTTACAGTCATAGCTAGGGTGTAGAGAAAGATCAACTTAATGCAAGGTAAGTCCATTCAAAAGTCTGATGGCAGCAGGGAAGAAGCTGTTCTTGTGTCGGTTGATATGTGTCCTGAGACTTTTGTATCTTTTTCCAGGTGGAAGAAGATGGAAGAGAGTATGCCCACTGTCATGAGGTCTTTAAGTAAGATGGCTGGGAGGCTGGTTTGAGTGAGCTTCATTCATGACAGTTACTGATTGCGGTCTGTGGGTTAGGAAGTTCAGGGTCCAGTCACAGAGTAGGAGCCGAGTCCCAGGCCATGGAATTTGGAGATGAGTTTCGTTGGAATAATGGTGTTGAAGGCTGAGCTATAGTTGATTAATAGGAGTCTGACATATCCTATGTTACCTAGGTGTTCCAGGGTTGAGCGCAGAGGCAGGGAGATGGCGTCCGCTGTGGACCTGTTGCGGTGGTAGGCGAACTGTAGTGGATCCAGACAGCCTTGGAGGCCGGAATTGACTCGTGCCATCCTAGTACCTAAGAAAAGCCAAGCAGCGTGCCTTAATGCTAATCGGCCGGTGGCTCTGACTTCCATCATTATGAAGTGCTTCAAAAGGCTAGTCATGGCACAAATCAATTCCAGCCTTCTGGACAACCTGGATCCACTATAGTTTGCCTATCTCCACAACAGGTCCACAGCAAACGCTATCTCCCATGCCCTCCACTCAACGCTGGAACACCTAGATAACAAGGATACCTTCAGACTTCTAGTTATTGATTACAGCTCAGCCTTCAATACTATTATTCCCATGAAACACACCTCCCAACTCTATGGTCTAGGCCTTGGCACCTTCCTTTGCAACTGGATCCTGAACTTCCTAACTCACAGACAACAATCAGTAAGGAGGGGCAACAACACTTCCTCCACCATCATCCTCAACACTGGTGAGTGAACAAGGCTGTGTTCTCAGCCCCTACTCCACTCCTTATAAACCTATGACTGTGCGGCCAAATTCCCCTCCAATGTGATTTTCAAGTTTGCTGACGACACCACTGTAGTGGGTCAGATCTCAAACAATGAAGAGACAGAGTACAGGAATGGGATAAAGAAACTGGTGAACTGGTGCATCAACAATAATCACTCCCTCAGTGTCAACAAAATAAAGGAGTTGTCATCAACTTCAGGAAGCATAAAGGAGAACGTGCCCCTGCTATATCAATGGGGTCGAAGTAGAAAGGATCAAGAGTTTCAAGTTTTTAGGTGTCCAGATCACCAACAGCCTGTCCTGGTTAAGAAAGCCCGCCAATACCTCTACTTTCTCAGAAGACTAAGGAAATTTGGCATATCAGCTCCAACTCTCACCAACTTTTACAGATGCACCATAGAAAGCATTCTGTATCACGGCTTGGTATGGCTCCTGCTCTGCCCAAGACCACAAGGGACTACAAAAGGTTGTGAATGTAGCCCAATCCATCTCACAAACCAGCCTCCCATCCATTGACTCTGCCTACACTTCCCATTGCCTCAGCAAAGCAGCCAGCATAATTAAAGACCCCATGCACCCCAGACATTCTCTCTTCCACTTTCTTCCTTCGGGAAAAAGATACAAAAGTCTGAGGTCACGTACCAACCAACTCAAGAATAGCTTCTTCCCAGCTGCTGTCAGACTTTTGAATGGATTTACCTTGCATTAAGTTGATTTTTCTCTACACCCTAGCTAGGATTGTAACATTCTGCACTCTCTTGCTTCCTTCTCTATGAACGGTATGTTTTGTCTGTATAGTGCCCAAGAAACAATACTTTTGACTGTATGTTAATACATGTGACAATAATAGATCAAATCAAATCAAAGACTAACCTTTCAAAGCATTTCATAATGATGTATGTCAGAGCCACCGGGCAATAGTCATTAAGGCACGCTGCCTGGCTTTTCTTTGCTACCGGGATGATTGTCGTCTTCTTGAAGCAGGTAGGGACCTCAGCTTGTTGTAAAAAGAGGTTGAAGATGTCTGCAAATACCCTTGCCAGCTGGTCTGTGCAAGAAATGAGTGCTCGTCTGGGTACCCCATCCGGGCTAGTCACTTTCCATGGGTTATCCTTCGAGAAGGCAGCCCTGATGTCTGCAATGGTGATCTTGGATACAAGTTCATCCGAGACTTCCAGGTGGAGGGCATGCTCTCGCAGACCTCTTACTCAAAATGGGCATAGAATGTGTTGAACTCACCAGGGAACTTAAGATTGATGTGCAGGTTCAGTCAGCAGTTAGGAAGGCAAATGCAATGTTAGCGTTCATGTCGTGAGGGCTAGAATACAAGAGCAGGGATGTACTTCTGAGATTATATAAGGCTTTAGTCAGAATCCATTTGAAGTATTGTGAGCAGTTTTGGGCCCCATATCTAAGGAAGATGTGCAGGTCTTGGAAAGGGTCCAGAAGAGGTTCACAAGAATGATCCCTGGAGTGAAGAACTTGTTGTATGAGGAACGATTGAGGACTCTGGGTCTGTACTCGGAGTTTAGAAGGATTGAGGGGATGTTATTGACACTTACAGGATACTGCAAGGCCTAGATAGAGTGGACGTGGAGAGGATGTTTCCAATAGTAGGAAAAACTAGAATCAGAGGGCACAACCAGGGACGCTGGAATCGATTTGTGCCATGACTAGCCTTTTGGAGCATTTAATAATAATGGATGTCAGAGCCACCGGCTGATAGTCATTAAAGCACATTGCTTAGCTTTTCTTAGTACTGGGATGGCACGAAACAATTCCGGCCTCCAAGGTTGATTGTCTGGATCCACTACAGTTCGCCTACTACTGCCACAGGTCCACAGCGGATGCCATCTCCCTGGCCCTGCACTCAACCCTGGGACACATCTAGCTAACATAGGATATGTCAGACTCCTATTTATCAACTATAGTTCAGCTTTCAACACCATATTCCAACGAAACTCATCTCCAAACTCCATGGCCTGGCGTTCGACTCCTACTCTGCGACTTGTATCCTGAACTTCCTAACCCACAACCTAAAGGAACGATCCTTTAAAACAGAGATGAGGAGGAATTTCTTCAGAGAGAGGGGTGAATCTGTGAAACATTTTGCCACAGAAGGCTATGGAGGCCAGGTCATTGAGTGTCTTTAAGACAGAGATAGATAGGTTCTTGATTAATAGGGGGATCAGGGGTTATGGGGAAAAGGCAGGACACTGGGGATGAGAAAAATATCAGCCATAATTGAATGGCGGAGCAGATGCAATGGGCCGAGTGGCCTTATTCTGTTCCTATGTCTTATGGCCCATGGGAGGGATGCATTGGTGCTGGCAACAACCCATCGGGATAATTTCAGTCCAATGTCGCTGGCTGTTATTTGCAATTAAATCTCAATGTTTTGAATGCCTTTCAATTGTTGCTACACAAAACAATCAGAATAGGACTTCTCCTAGTCTAAGCATATTAACCTAAATTGCATCATTTTAATACACTTAAAAAATAATACACTTGAAAAAGTCTTGCAGAGATCTTCTTAACGATAAAGGGAGAGTTCTGACTAACATTCAGGAATTCGTGATTCACATCATTGATTTATACTTTTAACCATCAGTCATCAAATAGTCTTTCTTTCCCCATTGGCACAAGATGTGTCCTGGATACCTTATTCTGCAAGTAGTCTGGTGTAGAATATTTAGTTGCTCTTGGATTACCATTCCATTTCTTTCTATTCCTAGAGCTAGAGGAAGAATTTGAAGTAAATTTGCCAAAGTAGTTGCAAATTTTCTAGGAATGCATATCCGAAGAATTAAAACCTTTTGGAATATTCTCCTCCTGACTCATGGAATAAATGCATGCTGTTGTGTTGGTACTGAACCACATGGGATCAAGTTAGATCCCCAATTTGTGATCATTTCAGCTAGAATGAGAGTGAGGTTATTTCCGTCACAGTGACTCTGGGCTATGGAGAGGAAAATCAATCAAGGTTTCTGTTCTATGTCAGTATTCAAAAGCCGGAATTGGAAGGGTGATTCTCTCAGCCTGCTGCATGAATCTAGCCGTATTCCTGGCATTGTCAGCTCCATGTCAGGAATCAGCACTGAGCTGATTAAAATGGAGTCTCTGGGCCCGTTAGCCTCTCCCACCACCCCCATGCACCCCCCCACCCCCCCCCCCCAACCCCCGCCCACCCACCTCAGGCAGGAGTGGTTCACCCAGTGGGATTTACAACAGCTCCTCACTAATGGGAAGTGACGGCCCAATCCCACTTGAGTGAAGGGAGGCTATGGAGGGTCCCCAGGTGTAAGGGGGTGAGTGCTCCCTGGGCATTGTCAATATGGCACTGCCCAAGGGGCAAAGTGGCAATGCCCAGGGTACACCTTGGCACTGACCACTGGGCATTGGACAGTGCCAAGAGAGTGGGGCCAGAGGGAGCAGGGTCTATTGGGGAGGAGGCCTGTGGGGGGAGATCGGTGAGGGTGGGGAGGTCTTGCTGTCACTCTGCACTTGGGGTCATGGACGGATGGAAGGTGGACAGCAATCAGGGCTGGCCATCCAGGTGCAGGGAGGGGTGCAGGGAAGGGGGAGCTTGGCCCGCTGGGAGAGGGGTCCGGGAAGGAGGGTTGGGGCAGCAGGGGGCGGATTAGGAGATCAGGACTGTTGGGGACAAAATCAAGGCGTTGTGAGGGGGGAGGTTTGGGGCTGACCCGGCAATGTCTAGAAAGTCAGTGATCGGGAGGTGAGGGGGCCTTGAGGGGCAGCATTGCAGGGTCGCGGGGCTGGCCATCAATCAGGAAGCCAACAGTGTTGGACTACTGCGCACAGGCCAATCCCCACTCTGACAGATTGGCACAGGGTCCGTGACCCGCTCAGCGCTATTCTTCCCGCCTCTCCAGCAGGAATAGGCCCTGCCCCTGGATTTCTTTCATGAGCACAAAATATGGGAGATTCATTTTGAAAATCCAGCTTAAAAAACCTGCAGGATTTAGTCCAGTTTTTATGCAAATTCGGCATTTAGAATGTTTTTGGAGAATTCTGGCTGAGCTTATTTGTGGATGGAAGACAGGATCAAGTTTATCTGTGATATTGTGTCTGGTCAATTAATCTGCAGATACGAAGGACTATACATTGGTTAGTGCCCAAAAACAATACCCAATTCCCTTTCTTTTAAAGCATATTGTCACACACACTATTCCCCTTTGGGGAATAATGGAAGGTGCTGGAGGAATTCCCAAGCTACCAGCCCATCAAACTGGGTCATAAACATTCCATGGCCAACAAGTCCACCACTATTCAACCATTAGCCTGGTTTTCCAGTCCTGCCCATGGCAGGATTGGAAAACCCCTCCCTTTTCCCTTTCAGATATATAAAAATGAAGGCACAATGTCACTTAATGTCACACTCGCAGCCATCAGCTCAGGTCCTGACACTGCACATGTGTTGGAGGATAGCATTAGGATGCAATCTGCACAGGGCGAGTTAGTGAGCAGGATTGGCTGCAGCCAGGGCACAGGGCAAGGATATTTCAGGTGGCAACTTACTGGATGGCAAGGTCATACAAACATACGTACGAACATTGAGATTGGGAGCAGAAATAACCACTCAGTAACTCGAGCCTGCTCCGCCACTTAATAATGCCCTGGCTGAACTGATTGTGGCTTCAGTTCTACATTCCATCTACACCTGATAATCTTTGACTCGCTTATTAAACAAGAATCTATCTACCGCTGCCTTGAAAATATTCAATGACCTTGCCTTCACCGGACTCAGAGGAAGAAAGTTCCAGAGACCCATGTCCCTCTGAGAGTGTCATTCTTAAATGATACAGTTTTTAAACTGTGTCTCCCAGTTCTAATCTGTTCCACAAGGCAAAACAGTAAGCTCACTCTCATTCTTCTAAACTGCAATGAATACAGACCAACCCTCAATATTTCCTCTTAACCCCCTCACCCCCCAGTCCACAGATATCCACTTTTTGTCTGCTCTTTTACACAGTGGTTATGTTCTCTGGATCATCACTTTGTCAGTTCTTTTAGGTGATGGTCACTGCATCTGGGCTTGCTTTTCACCTAATCTTTTCAGCAATAGTTACTCGAGGTTATGGGGATAGGGTCTGGGTGATTTGTTGTCAGTGCAGGCTTGGTGGGCTGAATGGCCTCCTACATTGTGTGGATACTATGGTTCTATGACTGTAAACAGTAAAACTTACAGTCTTAAAATCACCCAACAATATGGGCTAGATTTAGTAAAATTCTCCCTTAGTGTCATGGTAAATACGTGGAGTTACGAGGATAGGGCCTGGATGGGATTATGGTTGGTGCAGACTTGATGGGCCAAATGGCCTCCTTCTGCACTGTAGGGGTTCTATGATTCTACGACATTATACAGCCTTGTGCCTCGGGGTTTAAGATTTAGCTGCAGCATCTCAGCATGATGGCAGCAGTCAGGGCCAGTTGGCTTAAAGTCAACAGCAAGAATACTGGCAAAGTGGCAGTGGTGGTACCATTGCTTTTCTGCAATGAAAATGGAGACTTCTACTCAGGAAAGGGGGTAGAAGTTTGGAACTCTCTTCTGCAAAAGACAATTATGCTAAATCAATTGTTAATTTTACATCCAATTTGATAGGTTTTCATTAAATCAAGTTATTAAGGGGCAGAGAAGGATATATGGAATTAGGTCATAGATCAGCCATAATCTGATTGAATTACAGAATTGACTAGAGGGGCTGCATGGCCTATTCTATTCCTATTTTCTTCCTTCTCTTCCTCCTCTCTTCCTACTTCTTCTTTTCCTTCAGTGCTGCTCCTCAGCTTCTCAATTAATAGGTGATGGCTAGGCTGCTCCCTCATAATAGTCCAATTGTTTGGCATGTAGGACACCACCACAAATACTGAGACCCACTTGTCAAACACTGCAGGGTTTCTACAGGGTTTCTGAATCTGTTGCTTCAAAATGCTGATGGTCTGCTCCATCATAATTCTAGTAGTAGCATGGCCCTCATCATACGCATGGGTTCTGAACCAAACCAGGTCACACAGTAGATGTGCTGTAGTTTGGCATGATGGCTGAAATGGAGCAAGCACAGCAGGCTGCCACAGGTCAAATGCATCAGTATTGCTGCCAGGTTACAGGTCTGATGCATAACTTCCTAATGTCAGATGCCAGCTGAATGTTGAGGGAGTGGAATTCCTTTCAGTTCCAGTACATGGCATAGATGACACGAAACCCTAGCGAAGGAAGGAGCATACAGTAGACAATGGCACCCTTCATTATGGGTAACCCTGCAAACTTGCATACACGTTCTGCTTGCTTCTGTCTTTGAAACTGGGAATTAAATTATCGTTCTTTGAATAGAGAACTTCAGTGCAACTGTAGTGCAAATTGCAAGATGTTACTAATACCTTCAGCACCAATTAAAACTGGACAGTCTCAAAGTTCATAACCTTGGTCACTTTCACAGCCATTGGCAATGTGGTCTTTGTATGACCACTGCAGTTATGGTTACAGCAATCAGCAGATTTCAGTATCAAGCATATTAGACACATCTCAAACATTTGACATTTCTGAGGGTCAAGTAGGAGAATGGCTCCCTGAACACCATACGGTCTCCTGTTGAGAGACCTTCACCTTTTTCTTCTCCAATTTCTAGGAGCATGTCCTCCTCTCAATGGCTTCTCCTCATTCTTCCAATCAGCTTCAGTTCTAAGAAGACGGCGTATGTGTGCATCCAATGTCTTGGAGCAGCCAGTCAGTCTGGCCTTGAAGTCATAAAACATGCTTTAGTGCTAGATACAACACTCCCTGTAGACTTTTGAAAAGGTGAAACAGCTTTGCAAATATGTAGCATTGCAGCAACAGCCAAAATAAATCAGCAATCTACTAGCCTGTAAATAGTTGATGAACCCTCTAAATAGTACTGATGGGAAGATCCTTCATACAGTTTAGCTTGTGTTCATCAGAGTGAGATGGAATCAGCTGGAGTGCACAGTTCCAAATATGATAGCAATGGCTTCAAACCTGTGCTTCACATAGTTTGATGTTATGACCTGCTTGTTTTGCAGATTTGCAGCAGACGTTAAGCACATGCATGCTAACCCATTACCAGATGGCACCCTGCATGCTTCACATTAGAACTGTGGCATGGATACAATTTTGGAACCTTAACAGCACTCTCACAGCACCCAGAAAACTGGTGCCACCAAGCCTAAGTTTGCCCCTTAACTGTTTAGGTTGATGCATAGAAGAAGCAATATGCACAATCTGTCTCTGCACCAGAACATATATCAGGACCTTTAGGAGAGTATTGGTAGGAATATCTCCAAATTTAAGAATTCTGAATTGGCTCAAGCGTTCTAGTCAGTTGTTAAAATTCATGTCAATGTGATCGCCAAGAACAAAGACGTCAAGACGTTAAAAAAATTAAAATAAATGTATTCTCTGTGGAATGACATGAATTATATTTTATTTGTAGCCAAAATGGAACTGGCACAGATTTTTGACGCCTCCACAGTTTTAACCAGGATTGAGGTCCTTCTGCTTTCACTCACTGCTAGTTTTTGCATTTTAAATAGAAAATAGTAATTCAAGTAAACCAAGGAACAGAGAAACTAGAGAGAGAGAGTGAGAGAGCACTTGTCTGTTGGGCACAATGAGGCAATTTTTACCGAGCTGACCCAGCAAGAAATTCAAATGATTATATTGCCCATCCATTTCATACTCCACCTGTTTTTTATAACATTGACTTCCATGAAAAGTAAAATTATAAGGTAAAAGATTTCAATTTCATGGGTTTCCGACTGGGGTGAGGTGGGGCAGGTTACAATTGCTCTGAGTTAATGCAACTGAAAGTAATATCCTGAAAAATGGGACACATCGTATCATCACATGATTTTCATTGTTAGCCCAAACAGACCAGAAATAACAGTGAAAAATATAAAAGACAGGAAACCACTGTTGGAGGCCATAATGTTTCGACCTCGCCTGCAGCTGAAATTCTCTGTTCCTGCCCCAGTGAATGGAGATTAGGTTTAATGCCAAATTCACTGGCAATGTTAGCAGGGCATGCAAGATCGGAGATTCCCAGTCGTAGATTCCAATTCCGGTTCCATTGTAAAATCTAGGGCGGGATTTTCCAGCCATGTGTACCCCAAGACCAGAAATTCCCATCCGAGGTTAACGAATCTTTGCATGGTCCGCTGAATTTTTTTGTCCCGTGTGCTATGATTCCGGCGGTGGGCAGGATGGGAAAATTCCACCCCAAGTCTTTGGAGGCTGAAGACAAATTATGCAGGTGGGCTGGCCTGCAACATTCAAATATTCAAATGTAGTTTGCCTGAGGCTGACGTTAATCAATTGAATTGTTTGTGAAGAGTAACAGAAAAATTAAAATGTAAAGTCATGATTACTGTTGGTCAATAGTATCTGTGGTGTTCTGATGGATTTCAGATTCCGGACTGATGTTGAACCAACATGCCTCACTTGTGCTTGAAAGTCCAGCTGTCTCCTCCACTTTTTTAAAGTTTAAAGTTTATTTATTAGTGTCACAAGTAGGCTTACATTAACACTGCAATGAAGTTACTGTGAAAGTTCCCTAGTTGCCACGCTCCAGCGCCTTTTGAGGTACATCAAGGAAGAATTTAGCATGGTCAATGCACCTAACCAGCACATCATTTGGACTGTGGGAAGAAACCGGAGGAAACTCACACAGACACTGAGAATGTGCAAACTCCGCACAGTGACCCAAGCCAGAAATCAAACTGTGTCCCTGGTGCTGTGAGACAGCAGTGCTAACGACGATGTTACTGTGCAGCCCCACTTGACTCATAGGCATTCACTATCAAGACTTGGGGGAGATTTTCTGCTCCCGTTTTGATGGACAGGATCAGTAACAGAAATGGGATATCCCATCGGACGCTCAAAACCCAATTCAGGCTGACAGGATTTCCAGTGGCAATTGTCCTCAACCGCCTGCCCCCACCTCCCTCCCCCCACCCCCACCCCCAACACCAGATGTCAGTTCTTCTGCAGTGCTGGGGCAATGCTAGGGACAGCATCGGGGGAGTGTAAGGGAGCAGTGTCCCATGGTGGTGGAGTTGTGTGGGAGGATACTCCGCGTGGAACATCCCCTGAGTCATCCTCTGAGATATTACCTTTTAAAAAGGGCAGACCTATCTTTTATAACCAAGTTGCTGCAGGAGTGGGCTCAATCAGAGTTACGTTATGGGACCCATCTCCTTCCATTTCTTTTCGGCTATGAGCTGAACGTTACAGCGGAGAAAGCCACCGCTGGGGCCAGTTGCTTTAACCTTCTTCCCTTGCACTGCCACTCTCTGCAAAAAAATTGAGAAAATTTCACCCTTTGTTTCTTTTTATTCATTCACAGAATGTGGGTGTTACTGGAGAGGCCTGTACTCATTGCCCATCCTAATTGCCCTTGAGATGGTTGTAGTGAGCTATCTCTTGAACCATTGCATGCTCTAATGGTGAAGATATGACTACAGTGACATTTTCATTGTATTTTGTACAAGCTTGAATGTCTGGCCAGCCCCGTGATCCCTGCAAACGTCAGATCTCTAAACCCCCACGATCTGATCGCTGGCCCGCACCCCCCCCCCCGCCCATTCCTGGGCCAGCCCACACACTCCTTCCCACCCCATCCCAATCTCCAGCCTCCGCCCTCCCGACAGTTACCCCCACAAGCAGAGCCGACCCTTCCCCAGAATGTGGACCCCCCCAGCAGGCTGACTCCCCCCACTACTGACCTCCTCCAAACTGCCCCGATCACTGGCCTTCCTCCTTCTCCGACCTATCCCTGTGCAGAGTGTCAGTGGAATCCCCACACCCCCACCAATTGGGCCACAGGCCTCACACCCATCAGGCCCCACCCTACCCAGGCCTCGCCCTTCATATGTCATTCTCCCCTGGCAGTGCCCCACGACTGATGGGCAGTGCCAAGGTTTTCCTGGGCATTGGTATTTTGCCTCTTGGGCAGTCCCAGGGCAAAGGCCCAATGCCCACCTCCCTTCTGCCCAACCCACAGGGAGGCCACCGACTGCCCCCCTCACTCCAATGAGGTCAGCCCGCTAGTTCCCCAAAAGTGGGATGCTCCTCTAAACCCTGCCGGAGTGAAATGCTCTGGCAGCGGAGAGGGGGGTGATGCTTGCGGGCCCTGGATTTAAATACTTACCCCACCTCCCCGCCGATTTCCAACATGGAGCAGACACTCCTGGAAATCTGACGCTGGGAGACGCTATCGCGGCAGGAACGCACATGCAGATCCCATGCATCGGCTTCTGCAGGATTCTCCCAGCCCACTGCGCTAAAAAATTAGCACGGGGGATGGGAGAATCACCCCCTACAACCTTCCACACCATTCATGGACAATGTACAATTCCCAGTTTTCCTTGCAATACCCGGTGCTTTAAATTGTTTTAAACTTCCTTCAATCCTAACTCCCTACTTCCCAATGCTCAGCAGAATGGGAGGGTGCAAAATTGTTGGCAGGTGTTTTCCTTTAGGAGCCATTGAGGATAAAGCTAGCTCTGACTTTAAGACTTTTCACAAACATTTGTCAATATTGAAAATAAACTCATTCCCGTAGTTTGATGCACATCTGACAGCAATACTTCTTATTATTTGTCTTTCCAAAACAATATCTATGTGGCATTGAATGTTTTCCCTATCTTGAGTAAGATTAATAAATCCTTCCACAAAAGTATTGGTAAATATAGCTAATTATCACAATTTGATAAGAATAAATACATTAATGTTTACAGACAACCTATCGAAAGATTTATGGCTTGATCATCATTAAAAACATCAATATTTGAAGGAAACCATTTTCAAAAAGGTTGTCACACTTAAATTGAAATAAATATTGTATTAGCAAACATATCTGATTGACAAAGTATCGTTCCAAATTAACATGGTATTGTATTGATATAAGAGAGGCTTTTGTATGATCCCTCCAAATGCAAAAATTGAAATTGACAGGCCTATCCGCCTCTAAAATTGTTTGAATGCTATCAATTTTAACAGGAGGAGATTTATAAACAGACCAAGTAAATGGATTCTGTTTCACAATTACAAACAGCTGACAGTGGGATGCATTGTTTACCAACTATGCATCAGAGGACAATGTTATTCACTGAAACTACCTGATGTGAAACACATACTTACAAGAACAATGCAAAATGATTTTTTCAGTCATTCTGCTGTGCAAACAGAATACACGAACTAGTAAATGCACTATTAACATGAGTAATTTACATTAAAAGTCAGGACTTGAATGGAAAGGGATAAATATCAGCCCTGAAAATCCAATAATTGTCAGGCCCGTACCCAACTGGTGGGACCTATAGACACCTTAAGCAGAGATTAATATGTATTATTTTTCCCAATATACTGGTCCTTACTGATACATTTTACATCCATTGCCAGGATAGGGAACTCATGAATGAGGGAGTCTGTGTCTTACCATGACCTACCAATTCCCTTTTACAAATAATTACACAGAAACAGGTATTCAGCGCATTTATAGTTCATAAAAGAATCCTCTCATTCTATCTGCCTCATCTCAGTTTTTTGGCTTATCTTTCTATTCAGTTTTCTCCTATGTACTCATCTAGTTTCCATTTGAAAGCATCAAACCTGTTTGCCTCATTTATCTCCTATGATAGTGAGTTTCACATTCTAACTGCTCTTTGAGTAAAGAGATTTCTCCTTTATTTCTCTATTTGATCATAATGAGTTCTGTTCAGGTTATTTGCTCCTCATCTCAGGTGCTGTAATTTCTATCCTCTTGGCTTAAAGTGTGGAGAGAGAAAGGTGATAGAAAAGAGGTCAAGATGTCCCAAGAGAGGAAGGAAATGGGGGAAGGTCTATCATCAGGAAGACGTAACCGCCCAAGGTCTTCAGGAGGAATTTCTCCTGTCTCAATCTAAGCAAGTGACAGAGTAGGTGAGATTTTCACTTGGTTACGGAGATGCTCACTGAAATCTGTGCTCGCTACTGTGTCCATACTGCGCCTTTTAGAAATGTATTTATAAAAGGTTCTTTGTGAGATGTATGTTTAAAATTCAGTTCTGGTTTATCTGTTGCCAATCTGTCTGCAATTTAGGCAGCTCTGTGCTGAGAATGCAGGAGAATAATTTATTCTAGATGATGGTGTATTCATTTTAATCTGAGCTAATGCAATTTTGTTTATTTTTGTCTTAACCCCTGAGATTTCAAAGTAGAGTTTAATTAGGTTGATTGACAGGAGAGTTATGTGAATGGATGGAGCTAAGCTCATTGGGAAAACAGTTTCAGTTCTGCTTGATACTGAAAGACGCAAGAAGTCTTTCTCCCTCTCTTTCTCTCTCTCTCCCTCTCTCTCTGGAGGCTGCTGTTTGAGTGTCAGAAGACAGGTGTCTCTCTGTATCTCTCTCCTGAATTGTTCAAAAAACTGAGGCAGTCCATGTGCCAGGATGTAAATCTGTGTTTTTGCTAACTGATTTTGAAGAGGAGCTTATGAAGAATATTGCTTACATTGGAACTATTAGAGATATTGTATATTGCTAAATAAAGTTTGTTTTGATAAAAACTTCCTACATCCTGCAAGCACAATTTTCATCAAAACCCCTGGTGATTACAAAGCACTTTAGATTCCACAAAAGAAACCAAAAGGATGGGGATTCAAACATGCAATTCGTAGAAGTGCTTAAAAGACTTGCAGAATATTGTGAGTTTAGAGATGTGCTGAATGACACTATTCAGGACAGATTTGTTTGTGGTCAATGCAGTGAAGCAACAAAAATGTTAACTGAAAGTCATTTTACTCTTCAGAAAGCCATTGAAATCGCTATGTATATGGAACTGGCTCTAAATGAAGTCCAGCAACTAAGTTTGTATATTTGAACACACAAAATATCTGCTTAATCAATACCCAAAGCCATCAAGATTCATCCATGTTAATAATGTGCAAAGGATATTATGCTGCTGAATACTGGTGTGAAGATTTTGAAGCTGTGGGAAAAAAGGTTGCACAGAGCATATTAGAAGGAAGATGCAGTGTGTGGACATTT
Source organism: Carcharhinus amblyrhynchos (assembly GCF_965287045.1). Classification (NCBI taxonomy): domain Eukaryota; kingdom Metazoa; phylum Chordata; class Chondrichthyes; order Carcharhiniformes; family Carcharhinidae; genus Carcharhinus; species Carcharhinus amblyrhynchos. Next base: position 77,477,709 of record NC_137331.1, on the reverse strand, counting down.
TCTTACTGTGCAAAGGACAGGACATTGTGTGTGAATATATGTAGCTTCAAACATGTAAGCCACATTGCAAGCTGAACTAATTACCCTAAATTGGCTGTCAGTGTAATTCTTAACACAATCAAGATTGATTAGCATATATCAAAAAGAATTGTGTTTGAGCCCAAACATCTCAGAATAAACCATAATTAGTATTATCAACTTACCACCTCAAACTTCCTTTCAGAAACTTTCAATTCTAGATCTCAGTTGGGAGACCGTAAAAATGATTGCTGGGAAACAACAATGATGACATTGTAATAGCAAATTGAATATAGTCAATGGCTTTTTATTGGTTTTCATGGGGTTATTATTATCAACACAATTATTTTCAATTTATCCGGAATAATTATTTTTATCCTGCAGTAATGACCTGTTATTATGAGATAATTACGGTTTGAAAAAAAATCAGGTACATGGGATACAAATCCACTGATCTAAAAGCTTCAAGCAGCAAATCAAATAAGGTGGAAATCTGGAGTGGGGAATGTTGGTAGCTATGCATTATAAATTTAAACAGAGCAGTAAAAAGTAACAGTGATAAAACTGAATTACATCAAAAAATATAGCTCTAATTGCTGCTGGAGGATTCACAGTGAATAAGCCCCCACATTTCTGTCAAAGTTGTGTTATCAAGCAGATGATTGGTGTAAACATTGTCCATCAGTTTATTCATTCCAGCCATTAATTTTATCATTTTAGATCCATGTTAGTTCAGAAATGCTTCATGGTAAAGGTTTGTGAAAAATAAGCACACCTGGTATAATTGAATATTCAATATTCATTTTTGTTTGACTTAGAATTATCTCAGATAAAACTGAGTAATTTGAGGTAACTTGTTTTGGCAAGCTTGGAAATGGTGACAAATTGAACCATATTGGTCTGGACTCTGTGTTGAAAATAGCTTAAGGCTAGAATTTCAATCAAAAAAGTGTGTAAAGGTGTAGTACGTCCACACTACTTACTCTCTAAACAGTAGAAAAGGTTCGGGCCGATACATTCAAGTGTATGTGCATTTTTAGTGGGGCAGTAGGTCACCTTGGCAACTTTTGACCTTGTCAGACAATAGTTTGTTAAGTGGCAACTGCCAACTCTGTATTAAGCTTTGCCTGATGTGGCTCAGGAGCACCGTCCCCTTGTTTCTGAGATGAAAGGCAGTTCTGGTCAATCTTTTTGACCAACCAAGTAAACTAAATCAAATTAATTGAGGGACAAATTAAAAGGGGCAGCCTCGAAAAAGAAGAGAACTGCCTAAAACAAGAGGCAAGTAGAAAGGAAACTTAAAACATCAAACTAAAATGTGATTAAAGGGGTCGACAATATACCCCAGACCCTGCGGTGCCCAGCGGGCATGGAAGGCTGTTGTGGTCAGGGATTATTAATTAAAATTTCTACTTGGAGACGGGGCTAAGGTATTCTCCATTGCCTTGGAGAAGGGATCAGGAGAAGTCATTTTGGGAGCAAGTTACACATTTGCCTATAAATTCAGGAAAGTTACAGAGACACTTGTAGAGTTGGTCTAGTAGTTTGCAGCTCACTTGGAGTTTCAGAGGGGAGATGAGGCTGGAAACTTTGTATTGGAGCAACGTAATTTTCAGTGGCTCCCACAGTGAAAGTGCTGCAGTTGAACCAGTTTGGAGAAGGCCACAAATGGAATTTGCCAAGAGCTGTGGAGCAGCAGTAAGTAAGAAAGTCGAGCTATTAGAAACCAGGCTGTTTCTAATTTTCTGTCAAGTCACTGGGTAGAAATTTTGAGTGAGGCTTAAGGCTAGTTGTGGGAAAATGTGAAATTGGTCAGAAGAAAGGGGATAGACTTCAAGAACCTGATATGTAACCAAAGACTTTCAGTGGGAGATGGAAGTCAAAGTAAAAGGGGGAAAGTTGAGTTAAGAATTTGATTTTATTGTGTTTTTCAAGTTTAAAGCATAAGTAGTTATGAAGTATAGTATCAAGTTAGTTGTTCTGGCTTTACTTTATTATATACAGTAAAATTTGTTTTTGTTTAAAAACATAACATTCTGAGGCGTGGCCCTTTCAGTTAATTACTGAGAATTCAAATTTTCCTTTGAATGTTAACTTTCCCTGACAAGATTGTCACAGAACTGATAGGTTGTTGGTGATCATTGAGTTTACATGTGTGAAGCACCATACTGTCAAGGCAAATATGGAAATATTGGTCTTCCTGATGCTAATGGTCATACTTAACTCTTTACAGATATGAGACAGTCTATCTGATGTTGAACGTATTCCTCAGTATGAAATGTTAATACAGGTTAGCAGTATAGATCAACTCTCCGAAAAGGACTTGGTGCACTTTTGTCTTGGATCTCAGGTGGGCAAAGCTCAATAGCTTTCTCTCAGTTTTATGCAAATAGATATCTTCCATGGATAAACTGAAGGCATATGGTAGCAACAAAGAGAAAATTATGCCAAAGACTGTCAGCCAGAGCACAACCATATCTGATCCCACTGGGGATTTCAACGGGTTCCAGTGTTGCCCCCTCACAGCTGACCTTACTCATTATCCTGCAGACCGTTATCTGAAAAAAAAGAATATGCAGGATTGTGGTGGGCAGCCAATTTTCTCCAGCAACTTAAGTAGACTGCCTCTTTTTAAGGGCATGGCTGATGGTAATTGGCAAACTATTCAAATCCCAGAAGAGAAACTTGAAACAACTGCCTTCATGTTTGGTTTTGCGATTTGTGGTGTGAGAACAGAAGTTTTGAACTTCAGAAATAATGTCTCTGAATACTTTGATTTTATTATTGTGACATGTATTAATGTACAATGAAAAGTATTATTTCTTGTGCGCTATACAGACAAAACATAGTGTTCATAGAGAAGCAAATGAGAGAGTGCAGAATGTATTGTTACAGTCATAGCTAGGGTGTAGAGAAAGATCACCTTAATGCAAGGTAGGTCCATTCAAAAGTCTGACAGCAACAGAGAAGAAGCTGTTCTTGAGTCAGTTGGTACATGACCTCAGGCTTTTGTTTCTTTTTCCTGAAGGAAGAAGGTGAAAAAGAGTATGTCCAGGGTGCGTGGAGTCCTTAATTATGCTGACTGCTTTGCCGAGGCAATGGGAGTTGTAGACAGAGTTAATGGATGGGAGACAGATTTGTGTGATGGATTGGGCTACATTCACAACCTTTAGTAGTTTCTTGTGGTCTTGGGCAGAGCAGGAGTCATACCAAGCTATGATACAACCAGAAAGGATGCTTTCTATGGTGCATCTGTAAAAGTTGGTGACAGTCCAGAGCTAACATGTCAAATTTCCTTAGTCTTCTGAGAAAGTAGAGGCATTGGTGGGCTTTCTTAACTATAGTGTCAGCATGGGGGGGACCAGGTTATTGATGATCTGGTCACCTAACTTGTGAAGATTTTATAGTAAAGTAAATGTTTATTATGAAATGGAGCAAAAAAATTATAAGCTAGAATCGCACTTAAATAAGGCAATGGTTTCATACAGTATCAATATTTTAAATAGTTCCAAAAAGTCTTAATTTAACAACTCTTAGAGCAAACCTTCCCCATTTATTCAGTAACACTCTATAGATGTTAAGTTCTATAAAGTCCAGTAACCTTTATCATGCAGAGCATTTAATTCTCTCTTGGGCTGCCCTCTGAGGTTACCAATAGTTGACTTTTCAGATCAGGTTTTGTTCACATAGCATGTTGGGAGTTAGACCAGTGATTTCTGATGCCTGCTGAGATCTATAACAGCTCCCTTCTGAGGTTTCAGTATCTCTTTAAATATATTCTTTCCCTTTGATCGCTCCATTATTTCAGTCTGTTTAGAAATGTTGTCTCCCAGAATTGTTTAATTTCATTTCTTTTCTTAAGTTTTGAGAGTTTTAGAACTGTCAGCAAAGAGAAGTAAGCTCACTCTGTCCAAAATTTACCAATGACACCTTCTTTCACACCTTGCACATCTTCTTCTTTGAATCACAACAAACATTCAAATCTGTTCTTCTTCTGTAACCATCCTTACTAAAGTACCTTACCTAAACATCTATTTAAAGCCCTGCTAGGGCCATTACCATACAGTGTCACTCTATTCTTTAATTACCCTTCATATATCCTTGCAATTTAAAAATATGACGAAAATACTACCAACAGGAAAATATTACAATTTCTTGGGTTATCCTAACAGATTTTCTTGACTTCCGGCTTACATGATTGAAAGCCATGGTGAGATCAATGATGACAATACGTAGTGATCTCCTTTGTTCATGACATTTCTCTTGCAGCAGCTGAACTGAGAAGATAATGTTAGTTGTGAACTATGCTTCAAGCAGCTCAGAATCTTCTTGCTCAGATCACTGAAAATTGGCTTGGCTTTAATGATGAATTCTATCACAGTAACTTTGGCCCCAAACAAGCCAGTGATTTTTTACTCTGGCTTCCCTTATGTTGAGAGTGCAGTATGTAAACAATATCTCAAAGTATGTTCCATTTCGCATCTACACTCTGTGTGTGAATGCAGAGAGCACCTGTTCAAAGAATCGAGGAACATATGCCCTGGTCTGTGCCCACTCTTGCTTTGAAATCTCCCAGAAGGTGATTTGGGGATTAAGCTGATACAGGTGATAAGCTTTGCATAGAACTAGTCTTTCAGATCTGGGATGGAATTCTACAGCCTCAATTGTCCTGAAACCATAAAATCTCATCCAAGGTCAACAGACCTTTCCATGTTCCGCCCCTCATCCACTCTGATTCCCATGGTAGGCAGAGTGGTAAAATTCTGGCCCTGATCTTTAACCCTGTTTGAGTTGAGAGACAATAAAGAGACCCCTGCATGCACCACTTGGCAGCCATTTATTCCAATCCCATCTCCATTTGGCCCCATTTCTGGACTACAAAATCAGGCCCACGGTGACTCTTGCCCTGCTCACAGACATCATAGGTCGAGGGTGCCCCAATAGATAAGATGCCTGTTGACAGCAAATGCATATCCGAAAGCACACAGGAACTCTAAGGGCAGCAATCAGTGAAGTGAGCAACAAGCACTGTAACTTGACACTGACCACAAACTCCAGTCCATTGCAAACAGTCCAAGATATCAAAATAATGGGCAAACAGAGCCTGTTTTAGAAAAAAAGCAGCTGATGTGTAATGGGCTGCTATATACTATAACAAAGCTACACCTTTACAAATTGGATATAGCTGAACAGAATTTCAGATAGGAATGACATTGAGAACATGTTGCCAGTGTTACAATCCTCATGGGAGTCTGATAATATTGAAAAAGAAATTTAAACTTCCGATTCATAGCTGAAAACAATGATATAGCAAGATTTCACATTTTGTGTTTTACTGTACCAAATGATTAAAAATGCTATTCACTTAACATTATTTTCATAAGCAACGTATACTTGTTTCTCTTTGTATAAATGTTTCTCTTTTATATTTCATCAAATATCACATTGTCATGGACCTTCACTTCCAGCTTCTGATGAGTGCATGTTTTTCCATTTAACTAAATAGTAACTTCAAGTGGCTATCCCTAGGGCTTTTGCTCAGTTGTCAGAGAATTTTCAAAATCTACTGCCAGCCTTAAGATCCATTCAGATAATTTCTCTCTCCCTGTGACCATGCCAGGATGAATTTCCCAGATTCCTCAGATGATCCCAGAATGCATCTCTTCAACTAGAGACAGTCTCCCTCTCACGTACAGCTGCAATAGTTCACAAAGAACCTGCACCCTTTCTCCACTGACCATGCCAACTGCTGCTCATTTCCTTTCTGTCTCTTTCCTTCTGCCCCACAAGCCTGCAGCCAGAAAGTCTATTCACTGTTAGCACAGCTGCCTTTGCCCTTCATTCCCAGGTTTGAGAACTTTGCATCTTGCTCAGCCAATTCCTTGGCTTCTCCAGGCTTGTTGTCAGGCTGAATCTGGAATAGGTCACATGACACCCTGCATTTTTAACCTAAATTCAGAGACGGTCCAAAATATAATAAATTCATAAATCTTGTAACTGGAACACCAATTTATCTTCAAATTCTCAAACAAGCAGATATGAAATTAATGAAAAATGAAACATAAAGTTCTGAACAAAACAACAGCTTGATACTGTTTACAACCCCACTAAATTAGTTTATGCTAATATTTGTTCACAAGATGTGGATATTACTGAACAGGCCAACATTTATTTCCTATCCCTAATTGCCCTCAAGAAGGTTGTGGTGAGCCACCTTCCTGAATCATAGCAGTCCATATGGTGCAGGTACACCCACAGTGCTCTTAGAGAGGTAGTTCCAGGATTTTGACCCAGCGACAGTGAAGAAATTTTGATAATGTTCTAAGTCAGGATGGTGAACGACTTGGAGAGAACGTGCTTGTGATGGTGTTTCCATGTGTCTGCTGCCCTTGCCCTTTGGACTGGGAGTGGGCATGGATTTTGAAGGAGCCTTGGTGAGTTGCTCTGGTGCATCCTATAGAAGGCACATGCTGCCATTGTGCTTCAGTAGTGAGGAAATGAGTATTTAAGATGATGGCCGTCTGCATAGTCGTGGATGGTACGTACTCCAAGTGTTGTTGAAGCTTCAATTCTCCAAGATTGGCCTGAAGTCAATTTCCAAGACATTGTTGTGTCCAGTCTGGAGAAAAATGATAGTGACATTGAATAGATTGGGCCTTTTTGTCATTTTCTTTGAACGTTTCACTTTACCAATTGGAATACCTTTGAAAATGGGCGGGGTGGGCTCTCATTTTGACTGACAGTCAAGCATCATCCAATTGGGCAATGAGGTTTTTTGCCTTCCAACTAGTGTAAGAAAGCAAAACATCACAAGGATGAATGTGTGGATCGACTAATGGCGAGAGCATATGGGCAAGTCATGTGCTGAAACCTCCGGGCATAAATTCAGTTACAGTTGGCAACCCTTAACTGCATTCACCCAGGCAAGTGGAGAGTTTTCTATCACACTCCTGACTTGTGCCATGTAGATGGTGGGCTGGCTTTGGGGAGTCAGGAACTGAGTTACTCTCCAAGATATTCCCAGCTTCTGATCTGGTCTTGTAGCCACAGTATTTATATGGCAAATCCAGTTCAGTTTCTGGTCAATAGTGACCCCAAGATAATGATAGTGGGGGACACAATGAAAGTAATGACATTGAATGTTGAGGAGCAAAGGTTAGATTCTCTGTTTTTGGAGATGGTCATTGCCTGGCATTTGTGTAGTGCAAGTGTTACTTGCCACTGATCTGCCCAAGCCTGAATATTGTCCAGGTCTTGCTGCATACGAACATGGACTGTTCCAGTAATTGGGGAGTCACAAATGGCACTTAACATTGTACCATCATCAGTGAACATTCCCACTCCTGACCATATGATGAAGGAAAGTTCATGAAGCAGTTGAAACTGGTTGGGCCTAGGACACAACCCTGAGGAATTCCTCCAATGATGTCTGGGACTTTGATGGTAACCTCGAATCACCACAACCATTTTCCTTTGTGCTAGGTATAACTCCAACCAGTGAAAAAAATTCCCCTTGATTTCCATTGACCCCAATTTTGCAATATCTCCTTATTAGATGGGGCTCATCATTTATGATGGGAATGTGAAGAAATTTCTTCACATGAAACATTGCGAAACTTTGGAATTCCCTAACACAGACCATTGTGTCACTGGATATATTTCAGACTGAACTGGACAAATTTTGGGTTTCTCAGGAAAGCAAGGATACCGGGAACAAACAGGAAGGTTAAGTTGAGGCAGAAGCTCAGCCACAGTCATATTGAATGGTGGGACAGGCTCAACAAGCTGTGTGGTCTACTCCTACTCTTGGTTTCCGTGCTCTGAAGATTTTATCGGGATCCAAGATGGATAATCAGGGGATACAATTTTACCAAGTTAAGGACATTTGGGTCTCGTGTTGTTACTGTCTTGAATGGAGGTCTTGAAAAGCATACAGTATTTCATCAGGGGGACGAACCATCCTGGATTTTATAGGATCATCACATATTTGATGTGGTTGTCCCATGTCATTGCAAAAAAAGACTAATTCTGTCCTGTAATTTGGACAAGTCCCGAAGGTTTGGCAGAACACCAATCCTGCCTCACAGTTTTGGCACTTCTCTCCTCACGATACCTCCTCACAGTGAGGGAGTTTATGGACTTCTGAAGGGACTGCTTCTCCAATCACAGCCTGTTTCACTCCTACATTTGTTGCTGATAGGCTCAGTAGTGAAGCTATCAACCACAAACATGGAAGAGAATGGCTGTGATTGGAGAAGTAGTGAACACAGAAAACTGCAAGTATGTGAGGATAGTGCAGGTCCTCCACTCACTTATGGTTCCTAAGGTTCTGGCCACTTTCCCACACCCCCCAGTGCTCTGACCTGGCTCCAGCTTCTTGTTCCCAGCTTTGGCTTCTTTTCTGCAGCTCTGGCTGTGTCCCAGGCATTTCCCTCCCAGTTCTCCCCGTGTTGCTCCAGGTTCTCCCTGTGTCCTTCCTGGCTCTCTCCCCATGTTGCTCCCAGGTCTTGCCGCATCCATCTCTTTTCTCCCTGTATCCATTGGACCTCTTCCTCCATCTCTCCTGAATCTCTCTGGATTCTTTCCAGTTCTTCTTATGACCCTCCTGATACTTTGCATCTAACCCTGCTCTCTTTGTTTCTCTCCCAGTTCTGCCCATGTCACTCCCGGTTATTCCTGGATCCCTTATCATAAGACATAAGATCAGAATTAGGCCACTCAGTCCATCGAGTCTGCTCCGCTATTCAATCATGGCTGATATTTTTCTCATCTCCATTCTCCTGCCTTTTCCTTATAACTCTATTAATCAAGATCCCATTATTAATCAAGAAGCTATCTATCTCTGTCTTAAAGACACTCAATGACCTGGCCCCAATAGCCTTCAGTGTCAAAGAGTTCCACAGGTTCACCACTCTGAAAAAATTCCTCCTCACCTCTGTTTTAAAGGATTATCCCTTTAGTCTGAGGTTGTGCCCTCTGGTTCTAGTTTTTCCTACTAGTGAAAACATTCTGTCCACATCCACTCTGTCCAGGCCTCACAGTATCCTGTAAGTTTCAATATGATCCCCTGTCATCCTTTTCAACTTCAAAGAACACAGACCCAGAGTGCTCAATCATTCCTCAGACAACAAGCTCTTCATTTCAGAGGTCATTCTTGTGAATCACTTCTGGACCCTTTCCAAGGCCAGCATGTCCTTCCTTTGATAAGGGCCCAAAACTGCTCACAATACTTCAAATGGGATCTGACCAGAACATTATACAGCCTCAGAAGTACATCCCTGCTCTTGTACTCTAGCCCTCTCGATGTGAATGCTAACATTGCATTTGCCTTCCTAACCGCCAACTGAACCTGCACGTTAACCTGAAGAAAACTTTGAATAAGGACTCCCAAACCCCTTTGCATTTCTGATTTCCTAGGCATTTTCCCATTTAGAAAATAGTCTATGCCTCCATTCCTCCTTCCAAAGTGCACAACCTCACATTCTCCCACATTGTATTCCATCTGACACTTCCTTGCCCACTGTCCTAACCTGTCCAAGTCCTTCTGCAGCCCCTCTGCTTTCTCAATACTACTTGTCCCTCTACATATCTTACAGCTCTTCCTGTGTCTCTCCAGGCTCTCCATGCATCTCTGAGATTGGAAGCAAGCTGGACGCACACATTCTCTCGCCCTTTTGAAATTCTGAAGATTACTGGTTCTTTACTAATTACTCATTTTTTTTTAATTATTAATTTATTGTTGTGATTTTTTTTGCTCAGAAACTTCTCTCACGTCAGCTTTTTAAAATAAAATCATGTTTAATGTCGTGCTAAACCTTATCTTTCTGAAATTTGCTCATTGGTGTGAGAAAAATTGAAATGATAACCCCCCACCTTCACAAAAAGGTTGGACAAGCCTGCTGTAAAGAAGTATAGAATGTTCCCTGTCACTTGAAGAGCACTTCTGAACTCTCTGTGAACTCAGCTGATGTTCATGTTTATTTTCCTTCAAATGTATTGCTTATGCTAATGGGATCTTCTGAAATAGCTGCACTCCCTGGTTTCTGCTTTAGGAAGGAAACCAGGCTGACCACATAATTGACTGCAAATTGTGGGAGGTAAATCTAACTGAAGTCTCCAGTGGCAATTTGGTCTTCAAGACATTAATGCGTCATCTGGCTGAGGGTTGAAAATATAAAAGGGAAGCAAAAGAATTCTGAAAAGGTAACAATGAGTTTGAAAAAAGTCAGGCGGATGTTTTAAATGAAGCTAGTAAAAGGTACTAAAAACATATTAAAAGTAAAAGAGCAACTAAAAGAGTAGGGCTGATTCGAAATGAGCAATGAAATGTTCTTATGGAGATTGAAGGCAGATACAAAATGAGCACTCTTCACAGAAGATTGCAATTATGGAATGAAAGCCTACAAGAGAAACAAGTGGAGCAATTGGAAAGGACAACCATTAAAAAAGTTGACGAAACTCAAAGTGCTAAAAGCGCCATGCCCAGATGTCATAAGTCCTACAATGATTTTTTCCCTTATTCTTTCTTTGGATGTGGGTGTCACTGGCAAAGGCAGCATTTTTTGCCCAACCCTAATTGCTGTTGAACTGGGTGGCTTACTAGGCAATTTCAGAGGGGAATTAAGAGCCAACCACATTGCTATGGGTCTGGAGTGACATGTAGACCAAAATGTAGACAAAAATGGCAGATTTCCTTCCTAAAGGACATCAGAAAAACCACACTCTGTTGGAAATCAATGGATAGTTTCACGGTCACCATTACTAAGAGTAGCTTTATATTCCAGATTTATTAATTGAATTCAAATTCAAGGAGCTGCTGTCATGGGATTTGATCCTGTGTCCTCAATCCATCAGCCTGGGCCTCTAGATTATTAGTCCAGTGACACATCGTTACTCCACCACCTTCCCAACATTCATTGATCAGAAAGAAAATAGCAAGGGTTCTGGTCAGAATCTTTCAAGCATCCTTGATTTTGGAAGTTCTGTCTGAGTATTAGATGAGTAGGAGCTGGGGAAAAAGAAATGCCAGTGTTTTCAGAGCGCGGCTACACCAAAGGAATAAATGATCAACTATAAGGGACCCTTCCACCAGAATCTATACAGCACGCAAGATTTGTTGACTTTTGACATGGGAAAGAACTGCCCTACAAAAAAAAAGTGATGGAAGCTCATGCTTGCTTTCAAAATCAATGCAGATAATTATTTGAGACAGTAAAAGGAGAATTCCAGCCTTAATGTTACATCCATTCTGGAGTATCTGCCAGGTTTGGTGGAAGTGACTGCTGACAGAAGACACATCAGTTCCCAAAATGATGCATGTCTGGTAATGTTAGGATGTCGAGGATAAAAGCTACAGTGCTGGAAATTCTGCCAATTGTGCCAGAATTACAGTTGTCTAGCATTAAGCCTGTAGAGAAGAAGGCAGCGAGCATTTTAAACAAAGAAGTGATTGAGTTCACCAGTAACGTATGTTCAAAAACTTGGTGAAGCGATTATAAAAATATTATTCTTAGCTATGCTGCTAAGAAAGAATTTTGCATGCTGACTTTTGCAGTTTTAGACAGAAATGTCTTTTGCTTCTCGGGTGTCGGTTTCTATATACACAGAGGACACTCAGGTCTACCTCATGCCTTTGTCTCCAAATTGTCTGGCCGCTTGTCTAATGTGCTAATTACTTGTCTAATTACTTGATGAGAAGAAACTTTCTCCCCTTAAGTGGTGGGAAGGCAACAGCTCCAGCCATGACTTTCGACTCGTCCGCTGTGAGTGCAAATAGCAATGTGGCACAAAATCTCATCAGACTCATAAAATGGGAATCTCACCAGAGAGATCTCATTTTCCGATTTTCCCCACTCCCGTTGGTGATAGAACATAAACATAGAACATTACAGCGCAGAACAGGCCCTTCGGCCCACGATGTTGCGCCGACCAGCTTTTAAAAAAAACAACACTAACCCACTAATCTAAACCAATCCCATTTCGTCCATAAACCTATCCACAGATCTCTTAAACGCCCCCAAACTAGGCACATTTACAACTGCAGCTGGCAGGGCATTCCAGTCCCTCACCACCCTCTGGGTAAAGAACCTACCCCTGACATCAGTCCTATAACTACCCCCCCTTAATTGAAAGCCGTGCCCCCTCGTGCTAGCTTTCTCCATCCTAGGAAAAAGGCTATCACTATCCACCCTGTCTAAACCTCTAATCATCTTATATGTTTCAATAAGGTCCCCTCTTAGCCGCCTTCTTTCCAGCGAAAACAACCCCAAATCTCTCAGTCTCTCCTCATAGGATCTCCCCTCCATACCAGGCAACATCCTGGTAAACCTCCTCTGCACCCTCTCCAAAGCCTCTACATCCTTCCTGTAATGTGGGGACCAGAACTGCACACAATACTCCAAGTGCGGCCGCACCAGAGTTGTGTACAGTTGCATCATGACGCTGCGACTCCTAAATTCAATCCCCCTACCAATAAACGCCAAGACACCGTATGCCTTCTTAACAACCTTATCTACTTGATTCCCAACTTTCAGGGATCTATGTACACATACACCTAGATCCCTCTGCTCCTCCACACTATTCAAAGTCCTCCCGTTAGCCCTTTACTCAACACATCTGTTATTCCTACCGAAATGAATTACCTCACACTTCTCCACATTAAACTCCATCCGCCACCTCGCGGCCCAGCTCTGCAACCTTTCTAAGTCACCCTGCAAACTATGACACCCTTCCTCACAATCTAACCAGGAATGTAACCAGGAATGTAACCAGGAATCAGGAAAGTTGGGAACCTCATAGAGTCAGAGAGGTTTACAGCATGGAAACAGGCCTTTTGGCCCAACTTGTCCATGTCGTCCTTTTTTTTAAATCCTTAAGCTAATCCCAATTGCCCACATTTGGCCCATATCCCTCTATATCCATCATACACATGTAACTATCTAATGCTTTTAAAATACAAAATTTTACCCGCCTTTTCTACTACCCCTAGTAGCTTGTTCCAGACACTCACCAAGCTGTGTGTGAAAAAATTTTTGTATCTCTCTCCTCTCACCTTGAATCTATGCCCTCTAGTTTTAGACTCCCCTACCTTTGGGAAAAGATATTGACTATCTAGCTGATCTGTGCTCCTCATTATTTTATAAACCTCTATAAGATCAGCTCACAGACTCCGACGTTCCAGAGAAAAAAGTCCCAGTCTATCCAGCCTCTCCTTATAACTCAGTCCCTCTCCCTCTCCCAGTAGATGTCAGTGCTGCGAGGGAAGATTTGAGGATACCAAAATGTGGAGTTACCCTTGGAGGCATGCAGTGAAAGTTGGAATTATTAGCGGTGAAGCCTTTAGGTCCCTCTGAGTGGAAAGAAAACCCTTTCAATGGTTTGAGCTGACCTTTCCTACTGGTGCCCTACATTTTGCATTGGGGAAACATCTCCCCCCACCCCCTCCCAACCCCTGGATTACAAAGGCACCCCACCACCACTAATCTGCCATAGGGCGTCCACACCATTGAGCTGATGCTGTCCAGCCATGGCAAAGGACCAATCAGTGGCAGCAAAATATTGGCACACAAGCAGAATTGGATCACAGTAATCAGTTTGGCTGCCACCTCCTTGGTGCAAACAACTGAGTTGAATCTCTGCCCACCCTTGGGAAACTGCCACGGTGACGGAAATGGGTTGGGGAGCCTTCCTATTTGCTTGACCCCTTCACCATCATCACAGGCAGGGAGAATTCAACTTTCTGTGTCAGGTAAAACCTAGCAAAATGAAATAGTTGGAGTGCACTGCAGCACACAGATACTTGCAGAGTACAAAATTAAACTGCAGTGATCTTGTCTTCAGATTTAATGTTTGCTTAATTTTGTAAAAGATTCAGTATAATAATTTATTTTTGATTAAATTAACTTTACAGAAATAACTCCTGTTTGTACTGTATTGACTGGATTCCATTTTTCAAACAACAATTACCATCATAACCCTCAGACCAGCATTGCAATGCTGTGACAGCTTTTTCATTTTGTCACAGTTCGACAGTGAAGGTAAACACAAGGGAGAACCTACTTTAAGTGTCCAGTGCTACCCTCCCCGCCCCATCCACCCCTGCCAACGTCCTGATAATAATAACAGGGCACATTGATGCCAGCATATTGTGGTATTATGAAAAACATCATTGTGCTGATGTTGTATTGTAATGTACAAGTAGTACATAGCTGTGGCTCATCAGATTTCACCACATAAGAAATATTCCCTGATCACCAGTGCTAGATCTTGGATTCGAATCACACAAAACAATAGGATGTATAAATAAATGTGAGGCCAAATGGTGATAATCTGCTGGTCCTGATGGAATTGGGATCATTATCCCATTCATCATTTATTTAATTCATATAAATCGATACATCCCTTCCGGCATCCATCCTCTGACCCATTCAAACAATAAATGACAATACAATGTTAACGAGTGTTGCATCCGGTGATGACAGCTTCAGGAGGATAGTGAGACGTGAGCTAATCCTGTTCCACTTTAAATTATGTGGTAAAGGCTAAAAATATTAAGCAAAACTAATCCTACATTGAGGAAGGTTCATGGAATTGAATGAGGTATTCTGGACTGGGGAAATCAGTTTCACAGTGTTCAACAATTCATCTGTCGATTGACTAACTAGTCATTCTGACGTTGCAGGCTGGAAGTGTTTCTATTTGCGAGGTTGACAGTAATACTATGATTATGTTATGATGATCAAGAAGAAAAGCTGCTCCATTTGAATATTAATCTTCATTCTTTCTGTTAAAAGATCGACTGAACAAAGTATTGATCAGAATTATCCTACCCAGCTGGAGACGGGTTTGGGGCATGCAGAGTGGGAACATCCCCAGAAATGTTGGACTTGGATCTTGGCAGAATCCCTTCCTCTCCCAGCTTTACCAGCAAGATCTGAGTCCAGAGGGGACCCTCATAGATCTGACTGGAAAGTAGTTCACGTGATTAAAAAACCATTTGTATGCCTTTTGAACCATGAATTTCCTCTTTTTCAACAGCACGCAACTTCGATTTATTATTATCACATGTATTGGTACACAGTGAAAAGTATTGTTTCTTGCGCACTATACGGACAAACAATACCATTCGTAGAGTACATAGGAGAGAAGGCAATGGGAGGGTGCAGAATGTAGTGTTACAATCATTGCTAGGGTGTAGAGAAAGATCAACTTAATATATAAAAGCAAAATACTCCTAATACTAGAATCTAAAACAAAAACAGAAAATGCTGGAAAATCTCAGCTCTGACAAAAGGTCATCAGACTCAGAATGTTGGCTCTATTCACTTTTCACAGATACTGTCAGACCTGCTGAGATTTTCCAGCATTCTTAGCTTAATATATGGTAGTCCATTCAAAAGTCTGATGGCAGCAGGGAAGAAGCTGTTCTTGACTCGGTTGGTCCATGATCTCAGACTTTTGTACCTTTTTCCCGATGGAAGAGAGTGGAAGAGAATATATCCGGGGTGTGTGCGGTCCTTGATTATGCTGGCTGCTTTTCTGAGGCAACGGGAAGTGTAAACAGAGTCAATGAATTGAAGATTGGTTTGCATCATGAACTGCACTATGTTCACAACCTCCTGTAGTTTCTTACAGTCTTGGACAAAGCAGCAGCCATACCAAGCTGTGATACACCAGAAAGGATGCTTTCTATGGTGCCACTCTGGTGCAACTGTGCATTTCTACCAGGCCACTGACCACGATACACAGCAAGAAGAGCTTCTTTCAGCTGCCAAGCTGGAAGCCTTTGATCAGTTACATTTAAGAGCTGCAGCCATGGCTATTGAAGGACTGCTGCTCAAAGTTATCCTTTAAGAGAGAAAGTACAATCATTACTTGACAAGGCACTTCACTTGTCCAGCATTCCACTCACCTTAGTTGTACTTTCCTGCTGCCTGTCTCCAACACGGAATGAGAGCAGTTAATACAGCTCCACTTTCCACCTCCGATGAGTTGAAAGATTAGATACCACATCATTGCTGACAACTCCAACAGTAGTAGGAGCAACATCACCGGCAGCACTTGCTGCCTTCCCCTTAATTGTATATTCCTCCACAGGAAAGAAGAGATGAACATAAAGGTCCAGCTGGAAAAAGATGTCTGAGCGCCAGGGTCTCAGGAAACACAGATTGCCACATATTTGGCAGCCCCGCTGGGAGAAGTCAGTGTTACGACAGTAGATTGGAGACTATGAGGGTACCAAGGTACACTTGGAGACATTTATTGCAAGTTCAAATTATTAGGGGTGAAGCCTTTAGGCCCATGTGAGTCAAGGAAAAATCCTTCAAGTGCACTGTTTGAGCTACCAGTGATCTTCTTGCATGTGAGGGAGACCCCAGTGGCAAAGACCCCCTCCTTTTTGAGTGTGTGGAAAGCAGTAATGGGGAAAATGCTAGAGTCTATTACAAAAGATTTAATAGCAGAGCACTTAGAAAACAATGGCAAGATTGGACAGTCAGCATGGATTTATAAAAGGGAAATCATGCTTGGTGAATCTACTGGAATTCTTTGATGATGTAACTAGTAGGAGCAGCATGGTGGCACAGTGGTTAGCACTGCTGCCTCACAGAGCCAGGGACCCTGGTTTGATTCCCAGCTTGGGTCACTGTCTGTGTGGAGTTTGCACATTCTCCCTGTGTCTGCATGGGTTTCGTCCAGGTGCTCCAGTTTCCTCCCAAAATTTGAAAGACATGCTGGTTAGGTGCATTGACCCAAACAGATGCTGTTGTGTGGTGACTAGGGGAATTTCACAGTAACTTCATTGCAGTGTTAATGTAAGCCTTACTTGTGATGAACAAATTAATTTTAAACTTTAGCTGAGTTGATGAGGGGGAGCCAGTGAGTGTGGTTTACTTGGACTTCAGAAGAACTTTGACAAAGTCCCATGTAAGAGATTAGTATAAAATTAAAGCACATGCAATTGGGGATGGTGTACTGAAATAGATTTAAACTGGTTGACAAACCGGAAGCAGAGTATGAATAAGCTCTGACAAAGGACAACCCAGACTTGAAATGTTGGCTCTTTCTCTCTCCACAGATGCTGCCAGTCAGACCTGCTGAGATTTTCCAGCATTTTCTGCTTTTGTTTCAGATTCCAGCATTTGCAGTATTTTGCTTTTACTTTAGGAATAAACAGGTCTTTTTCCAAGTGGCAGATAGTCACTAATGGGATACCACAGGGGTCAGTATGGACCCCAGTATTCACAACATATATTAATAATTTAGATGAGAGAACTAAATATAATATCTCTATTTGCAAAGCTGGGCAGGAGGGTGAGCTGTGAGGAAAATGCAGAGATCCTTTAGTGTAATTTGGACAAGTTGAGTGAGTGGGCAAATGCGTGGCAGATGCAGTATAATATGGATAAATGTGAGGTTATCCACATTGATAACTATCTGAATGGTGATAAATTGAGAGATGGGAATATGCGATGAGACCCAGCTGTCCCTGTACACCAGTCACTGAAAGTAAGCATGCAGGTGCAGCAGGCGGTGAAGAAGGCAAATGGTATGTTGGCCTTCATAGCGAGAGGATTTGAGTACAGGAGCAGGGATGTCTTGCTGCAATTATACAGGGCCTTGGTGAAACCACACCTGGAATATTGTGCGCCGTTCTGGTTTCCTTAACTGAGGAACGATGTTCTTGTTATGGATGGAATACAATGAAGGTTTGCAAGACTGATTACCTGTGAAGTAGGGATAGGGTGAATGCATTTTGTACCTGAAGGGAAAGGGTTAATGGATTTTGTACCTAGAGTATGTCACAAACATAACCCTTCATCATTACTGATCTTCTCAAGCTTATATTGCTCCTGGCAGTAATATGAGTTATTTGTTCATGTCTTACATGCTTTAACTCTCATTTTTATAAAGATAGATAGTTTAATGTGGCTGTTATTTTGTAGATTTTGCAACTCTTATCTATTTGTGTTAGTTGGACATCGTTACACAGATGGTAGTTTACGATACCGGCTTTTGACAGCTGCTGATGGCAGATTGTGATGCTGGCTTTTAACAGGAAGATCCTACTGGGACAGTCACGATCGCAGGAGTAACTTCAAAGACAGGGATGCCGGTACTGCTGCAGAAGGGTTTTGAATCATGACCAGATTGAAGACTGTGTCATGACTGCAGGGCTGTAATTCCTGATTGAATCTGGAGCTGTATCACAACCAAGGAAGGAAGACCTGGAGGTCTGGCAGGAATTGGAACTTTGAATCATAATTACTGCTGCAGCTCTTAATGTATAAATGCCCACTTGTGTTTGTGTTCTATAAGAAGTTTGGTAGTCCCTGCTTCTCCCAAAGCTCTTAAATAAACGCCAGAGCTTTGAAATAAAACCCACTGTATTTTGACTCACTAACAGTCTCAGAGGTATTATTTTACCTGCAACACCTGAATGGTAGGAGTGATGGATGAAGAGGGATTGAATCGGTTAGGATTATATTCACTGGAGTTTATAATAGAGGGCATTTCAACAAAAAGTATAAAACTCTAACAGGGCTAAACAGGGTAGATGCAGGAAGGATGTTCCCAATGTCTGGGGAGTCCAGAACCAGGGCTCATAGTCTAAGGATATGGGGAAAATCATTTAAGACTAAAATGAGGAGAGATTTCTTCACCAAGAATGGTGAGTTCTTAATTCCAGACTTTTTTTTTAGTAAGCCAGATGGGTTTTTTCTGATAATCGACAATGACTTTTTACAGTCATTTAATTGGTGATTCAATCCAGAAACTATTCCCATTGATTGAAGAGTCTAGAATTAGGGACATGCTTTAAAAATTAGAACCAGGGGTTCTAAAGTAATGTAAGTTTGAAACTTTCTTCCAGAAGCAGCAATTGATGCTAGTCTATTGTTAATTTTAAAGCTGAGATTGATAGTTATTTATGAACCAAAAGTATATAAGGATATACAGAGTTAGGTTGTCAATTGTGGTTCTGTTGAAAGACAGAACAGATTTGAAGGGTTTAATAAGTTGCTCCTGTTCTAATATTTCTACAAGTAAGTTGTTGTTTCATTTGGAAAGAGTGTTTGGGGCCCTGGATGGTGGGAAAAGAAGCAGATGTTCCATCTCCTGTGACTGTATAGGAAGGTGCAGTAGGAAGGTGAAGTAGGATATGTTCTTCCCCATCAGCCTCCACATTGAACTGATCACCTTCTGCCATTCCTGCCATCATCAGCATGCTAACACCACCAAACACATCCTCCCTTCCCTACCCCCTTCCGTATTCCAAAGGCACCATTCCATCGCCGACACCTAATCCACTCCTCAATCACCCCAACACTCCAATGAAGCACAATGTACATTGAAGAACAGCAATTGATCTGTCAATCAGACACTTTATGGACTCAACATGGGTTCAATAATTTCAGATCATAATTTTTGCCCCTGTTTTCTTGGGCAGAAATTGTTGGCAATTATCCTGCTATTTCTATTCACACTTCCACTAGACTCATCTTTTGGCTTTTTACCCGTCCTGTAGCATTTCTTTGTATTTTGTCACAACAACAAAGAGGAGGAGCTGGTTGGACAGGTACGCACACGTATTTGTCTGTGTATTATGAAATAAGTGTGTAAGCGAAATACAGAAAATCTGAAGTAGTATCAGAAAATATGGAAGTGTTAAGCAGGTCATGCAGCATCTGTTGAGACAGAAAAACAAAGGAGGTGATTTTCCAACTGTTTCATGCATGGCGCAGATCATGCTGATCCCAGAAAATAGCGTGTGAGTGTAAAAATCAGTTTCACATCCAAAGCCAAACAGTTTGCAATCATCCCAGTCCCTTTCTGATGTCACAAGCTAGATCACACCCAAAAAGGGTGCAATTAGCTTATTTAAAGTAGCATTTAAATATACATAGCCTGTTTAATTCCCAGCGCATCTGATCTTATGGACTTTCGATGCAGCACGAGAACAGTGAAAATCACTTTGGGTCTCCACCAGCAGACACCAGGCACTATGGCCATGCCAGGGGCTTGGAGGCTATTGAGGTCCCTAGGTGGGTAGAAAATAGCCAGGTAGTGCCCGTCGGGCAGTACCCAGCTGGCAGTGCCCACCTGGCAACTTCAGTAACCACCAGGTACCCTAACAGTGGCCACTGGACACCTTGACAGGGGCGATGGCAAGAGGGTAGGGCTTGAGTAGAGGCTATGACAGTAGGGGCATGCTCTGCAGGGGAATCATGCATGGTGTGCTGGGGGTGGGGGGCAGAGTACCATGCATGGGGAGACATGCGGGGGTGGAGTAGGAAGAGGGTCACAATGGGGGTGTGCCAGGGGTTATGATGGGGGACGTTAAAACAATTGAATACAATGTGGGTTAATGATGTGAAAGACAGAAGTTGAAGACATTGCAGTTAAAAGTTATGCTGTACTTATAACGGCTCTAATCAAATATGCAAATGCATCTAATTCTATCCAACTAAATAGAGAAAAGGGTAAGAACACCAACACTATGGCCTTCAACAAAGATACACTTAGCAAGCACTCATTTATTGGAAGGATAACTGTTTAAAATAAGGGTTTCAGCTTTTGTTTGTTGTATTTGATGGTTTCAATGGAAGAATTATTTTTATACTTCAATATCAACATCCTAATATTTTGCTGCAATGCTTAACCCAAGTATAATGAATGTGGGTTCACAAGAATGTTATAAATATTCTAAGATCATTTATTTTCAATACTTTCATCCATCTGCTGTTAGTTTGAGTGGTAAACCCAAAATTGAAGAAAAAATGTACTTTGGCCAGAAGTTATTGAAAGATGTACCGTTGATCAACGTTTTTGCTAAATTGATAAATAATTGTTTTATGTCAAAGTTTTGTGGTCCTACAGTGAATATTCAAATGTAGTTGTGTCAGGAGATGCTGGATGCCAGCACTGAGTATTTCCTGCAATATTTCAAAAGCCTATCTCATTATACATAATGTGCACCACGAGGGTTTTGCCTAATGTTACAAACAGTTCATATAAATATTTTCATAAGTTTGCAAGGTGAAATGATTAAGATATGCAGAGGAACTGCGATGGTCTGTCACATCAAACTCATATTTACCTAATTTGGGTATTTTTAGTCACACAATTAAAGGTCTGTGCTATCCATCATGATCTAAGAATAGCCCATATTGTTGAGTGATTTCAAGACTAAATTTTGCTGCTTAGAATAATAGAATCCCCACAGTGCAGAAGGAGGCCATTTGGCCCATCGGGACTGCACCGACAACAAACCATCCACACCCTATCCCCATAATCCCACATTTTAGCCTGCTAATCTCTTGACACTAAGGGGCAATTTAGCATGGACAATCAATCTGACCTGCATATCTTTGGAGTGTGGGAGGAAACTGGAGCACCCGGAGGAAACCCATGCAGACACAGGGAGAATGTCCACACAGACAGTGACCTGAGGCCGGAACGGAACACAGGTCTCTGGTGCTGTGGGGTAGCAGTGCTGACTACCCCACTACCATGGCATCTAGGTACAATTTCAGTTTTGCTTTTGCAGTTAGATACATGCTATGATCGCTTTGCCTTTAGTTTGGAATTTGTTCTTTGCAGATTATCGAATACATTGTCACATATTTAACTGCTTTTTTGTCCATTTTAAATGGATACTATCAACTTATATTAAGTTGAGTTCCTTTACAGAAAGACAAATATCAAATTATCTTTAACATTCTATTCAAGGAGCTAAACAGAAGGATTAACTTTCAGATTGATTCTGTTACTTCAGTCAAGCATTTCCAAGTGCCACAGGTTAAATTTCAGCTTTTGGGCATTGTGCAATTTTATTAAATAGTGTGATTTGGAAAGCAGGTGGGAAATTGTTTGAAAATAAGATTTTAATGGTGTTGGAATACAAATTGTAAGGCTGCTTATTAGCAAAAAGCCATTGCTGTAAATAACTGTAAATAAATTGAAGATAAAGCATCTTTAATGTTGTCACACAGACAGAATTAAGCATTTCAAACAGCAAATAATGCAACAATAAAGCATAAACAGATCCCATTTCCAGGTAAATTATATATAGGCGATCCATATGCATTTGAAATATTTCCCATGCATCAAAACCATCATTTAGGAAATCTGCATATCCGTTATTACGGATTCATCTTAATTTAATATTTGAAGAGTTGTCAAATTAACTTATTTGAGACATTAATGTGGCAAGGGGATTGCTAGCATAGATCACTTACTTTGTCAAAGAGAAACATGGCTACTTTTATCTGCAGCCCAAGAATTAGAGAAAAAGGAGAACAGGATTGTAATGCTTCTTTGCTTGCTATAGCATAGAATCAATTTGTAACAGATTGTTTGTGAAGTGCAACAATTGTATTAAATTCACAATTTAATACCTCAGAGAAAACCTCCTCCAGGCAATGCCATTCGATATGGTTGTGTGAGCACTAAGCATGCAAATTGTTTTTATGCGACATGCAGCCCAATAAATCTGCCTTATTTTCCTTATGAAACTAGTTTCTAGCATAGATTATGCCTTGATAGAAATTACAACATTTTTAAACAATATAACATTCAAAAACAAGTGAACTACAGGAAGGTATTGTACCAAATAGATCATTATTCGTCTTCATAAGACAACATGTCATGAGAAATGACTAATTTTGTCTACACAGCCTATTTAAACAATCCATGTTATTATTGGAACATATCCAATCTATTCAGCATCAAAATAATTACATTGAGTCATTCAAAGGCTTGTAAATAAATGTCTGGCCAATTATTCATGTTTGTGGCAAATTAAGGCTATATTCCCCATTCTTATGCCTTCCTTCATTAATTTGTTGTTTCTGCAAGTGGTGTAAATGAGTAAATCTCTTCCCCTATATGGGGCAAACATACGGTCTTTTCATGTTGCGAACACATTCTTGCATCAGAAGGTGCCACAATCGAGAGTGCAATTCTGCTAATTTGGCATAAAATCTCCCATGGATTTAATGTGAGCATAAAGTTTAATTAATGCATACTACCAAGTAGTGAAAAGTATTAACTACATCAATCTAATGAAAATTCTTTGTACGAGTTACAATATACATTTCTGAGGTGTTTTGCCAATGGTATCAAATAAGTTTCAGTCTCTTTGAACTTAGAATCTTCTCCAGCTGGTAGCTCAGCTGTTTTGTACAATTTGGTTTTGCATTGTGCACTCTTTCTAACACCAACTGCTAAAAAGAAGGCCAGCTGCTAATTTTATACTCAACTGTTTAACTACATTCCATAATGTAAAAGTACAATTGAATATAAAAGGCACCATCCACTATGATTGTCCTTGAAGATAATGTTGATGTTTTATTTCCATTCAACATCTTTCACCCATGAGGTACCCCAGATCTAAAATGTCATGATGGGTTGAACAGATTTTGATAGTCTCAGCTCAGTTCATGATAGAGTAGTATAGCACACTATGCTTCAGCTCTGACAGGTGCTGACTGACCTGTAACCATATTTGATCCATGAATAAGCGACGCAGTTAGTGAATTTATCTCTATTTCTATTCCTATCACCCATCTGTCTGACAAACACTAAACATTTTCAAAGTATCATAGTTAAAACACATAAAGTACTTGTAAGTTCAATTCCTGCTTGAGATCATTATATTTGTATATTTCATTTATACTTTTGTAAATATTGAATGGGCTAATTTCAAAAGTCAAAATCAATCTTTTGAGAAAATTTAACTCCAGGTTGGCTTCTGATCAGTTTCTGCCTTTCTGCACAATATCAATAGCTTCACTTTCACTACTTGACATCTCTTGGGTAAATGAAACTTTCACACTTGTACAGTCCTTTCTTTGGCATGAATTGTAAATATTACAATACAATACAAAATGTTATCCATTCCTAGTAGCACGAGGCACTATTATATCAGTTGTTTATTTTTTAAGGAATGCTATGGTAATGCTGTGAAGAGGATTTATTCAAAAGTTATCTCAATGTTAAGAACTGTTCCAGGATAGAATCATTGTTTTGTCAAGCATAATCGATTGAAATAATTTTAAAACTGATTTACTAAATATCAACAGTTTTGTAAATGCAGATTTCAGGATTTTGAAATTTTGTTAAAGGTCATTTCATTAGATTATTAATAATTACTCCTAGTACTACAACTGTTATTTATATCACATGCATACTGATAGTGTTATTAATGTACAATGAAAGGACCAATAGATACAAAGGATATATGCTTCAGTTGCTTTCCGAATGATCCAGCCACTTCTACCATAACTAAGACCAGACAATAAAGACCTGCTTTTTTCAAATATTTTCCATTTAAAAACCAAACATGTTATTTGGGTAATAATGAATTTAAGAACAATGACAAGTCGGAAATCTTTTTGGCATTATCAGATTGATCATGCAGCTGCATGACTAGCTTCTAACTTAAAGTCTGAACATAAAAACTTATAGTAACAAAACCATTTCCATCGAAGTGAATTTTTTATAATGCAATATTTGGAATTCATAGGGATTATTTTATTCTGTTTCTTTTCCCAAGCATATTAACAATGGTGGGCATCAATAATCAGAGGTTAGTCATAATTATGTAATCACTAAAGGATTAAGAACTGTGATATACAGCAAATTTAATATTCAGTTCATTATTAGAAGATAACCAAAACAATATTATTTGTTGAAGCTAAGATCAAGAGTGTGCTGATAACTTGCACTTGGTGACATAATGAAGGAATTAACTGCTTTTGAGAACTGTAGTACAGAATACTAATAGACACAGAAATAACTGGGAATATTATCATTTCCATGGTCAAGTTGTGAAATCTATCTTGTATATAAATGTTATGAAGGCCTGATGAATAAAGGAAGATTCACATTTATGTAGTGCTATTCATGGTCTCAAGCCATCTTCAGGCACTTTACATCCAATTAAATATTTTGGAAGTGTTGTTATGGAGGAAACGTGGCAGCCAATTTCTTTTTAACTTAGACTGTACAGCACAGAAACAGCCCATTCAGCCCAACTGACCTATGTCAATAATTACACTTCATTCAAGCAGTTTGCTCACAGCAACGTTCCACATACAGCAACATAATAATGACCAGAAAATCTGTTCTAGTAATGTCAGTTGAGGGATTATTGTAGGCCAGGACACTTACTCTTCATACTCTTCTTTGAAAAAATGCCATGTGATCCACTATATCCATTTGAAAGCAGACAGTGTCTCAGTTTCTTCCAAAAGATGGCACCTCTGACTGTATTTCACTCCTCCAGTGCTGCACTGGACTGTCTAACTTTGGCCTAACCTGAATCGCATGAGTTGTGGTCAATGCCAAGCATAAGTATAGGTTATATGAAACCAACCTTCATTATGAATTCTAAAACTACCAAATTTAACATCTCTACTGCCATCAAAATGTTGCTGCCACTTTTTTTTGGATAAGATCAACAATTGCTGGTCACTAGATCAATTGGCTGCTTCTGTGGGTGCATCAGTGGAGCTCTGGCAATCCATGTATACCAGCAAACTACAAGGTTGTGAATATCAGTAGAACCCAGAGGCTTAATCACTAACTTAACCTCTGTCTACAATTCGCTTGTCTTGAAAATAATCATTTGGGCCATTGGACTGAAGAAGTCTATTTCTTTTTCCTCATTTGACAGGCTTCAGCCACACTGCCACACTTACATCTCCAGAATATATTGCCTCTGATGATATAGCAATTTCTGATGATATAGCAGGCAAGGCCTCAGATGGGAAGTCTATCCTTGCCCCAGTTGAGACCTTAAGTTACCAATTAATAGCCACTTAAGGTTCATTTCCAACCCAGTCTCAAAATTTTAGGCCGCAGGATGATTCATGAGGGAAAGCCAAAAATAATCATAGTGACATGTATGGCAGGAAAAAGGGGAGGGGGGTGGCACCATCATCAGAATCCCTCTTCTGACCAGGAACACTCTCCCTTTAAGGCCTGGTGACCTTTGGATCGCCTACCGGGCCTACTCCTGAGACCTTAATTGCCTCCCTTGCAAAAGCTACCAGGTTGTCCCTACCTTCTCCACCCTAGGACCTTTTACACTTCTCCTCCAGTTCCAGCACTCAAACTCAGGCAGGTTGATGTAGCTGCCCTTCTCTCTGCTCTAGCATTGTCTCTGCAGGGATTGACTCTGCAGGCCAATCAGACTGGCCGCCAACTCTCCAAGTGATTTCCCCCTGAGTGAGGATTGGAACTCCTGCCTGCAGTCAGTCACCGCTCATTGAAGCATAAATTGGCTGCAGGGCAGTGGGAGAAGGTGGGGATGAGTTTCCCAGTTACTCTTTGGATGGCAGGATTCAATCCTCCACTATCTGAAAAATTCGGGCCCTGGGATCAGAGTTGAACCCACAATCTTCTGACTCAGAGGCAACAGTGTGTTCAACTTAGCCATAGCTGACACAGTAATACAATATAATGCTGATATTAATGATCTAGAACCAGTCATACACAGGCGGTCCTCGGACTTGCAACGCAATTGGTTCCTGGAGACGATGGCATAAGTCAAATATTATAAGTTGTAACTGATTTCCCAATAGGAACAATGTTAAAAACGGGGAATTGGTTCAGCAACATTTTTACCAGTGAATCGCGACCTCTTTTTCAGTGGGTTTTAGGTATTCAGGCCTTTGCCAGTGGGCCAGAGAGACTGTTCTCAGTAGCTGGTCAAGCAAAAGGCTTCAGACCACAGTCACAAAAGATCCCATTGTGATCAATGGGAGATCAACCAGCGGGACAAAGCAGGATTTTTACTAGCAAACTGTGGCCTCATTTCCCAGTTTACGTGAACAGTTTTCTGGTTTCTGTCTCTAACCCAGCCAGGCAGCACGTCGCTGATGGGCCACAGCGACTTTTCAAAGCAGCCTTCCAACCTGGAGTTAGGGCTGGGCAAGTGAAAGGAGCAAGGGGCCCGACGTTTCAGCAGGAAGTTTCACAACTTTTCCTGGCTGGTTAAAATGTGTCAAATTTATAAATCATATTTATAAAAATGTGGAATATGGGCTGGTGTGATGTTGTAAAGTCAAAACTGGCCTTGTAAGTTCGAAACAGGGTGTCAATCTATAAAAGCTATAAGTGCTGTTTGTCATGCCTAGAACATTGTAACGTCAAGAACTGCCTGCAATGCTGCACCATGTATTGTATCTTTGCAACATTTTGTAACATACTTTCATTTATGTTATTCAAGCATTACAACATAACAAACAAAAGAAATTCTAGCTATTGGTCAACTAAAGATCTCACACGTAACACGTAATTTTAAAAACAGCAGCTTAGCACAACTCAGAGACTGTAACAACAGTAGCTTGAATTTATATAGTACTTTTAAGATAATAAACCATCTAAGGTGCTTAATATAACATAACTCATGGTTCAAATAGTGCAAATACTGTTAACTGCTAACTTGCCCATTTCCATTATCTATTTATAACTATGTTTGCAGCTTTTGTAATTTATAGCAACTGAAGTTTTACAGTTGTCTTGAAACCTTGTAACTTCATTCTGTGTTCTTTCATAATATAGACGCAAAATTACTGCAACACAAACTGTGGTTATTTTCCATAATCATCTCATGATGCCAATGCATAGACTAATGCCATATCTTCTGTAATCTTTCTCTCACATGATGCAAAAAACTATCAATCTCAAAGAATGCAATGCCAAGTGGTTAAACTGGAATTTGTTAAGAAGTATGCAAACCTGTGTAACATTTGATCCTGCCCTGTAAATTTTATTGTTGTAATATGTCTTTCTTTCACATTTCCTCATGTATGCATGACATGCAAACTATTTGCCCAGTTTCATCTCCTCCAAAACCAACCTCTACAACCATGCCTGTTTCCTTCTCAATCACAGATCTCCCCTAAGCTGCTTTCACCCCATCCATTCTTTCACTCCACTCATACACCCGTTGTCCTGCACTCACGTGAGAAACTCACCACTATAGTATCATGGCCCACCTGACATGCACAACTTTAAAGCATAGCTCCCTGCTTAGTGATTTGTATTATTACACAGCACTTTTCATTTTTCTCCTGGAAAGTGTTACTTTCTGAACATTTAGCACCATTGTAGCCTATGTTTGGTATTACAAGGATACATTTTCCACTTGGGCTTTCCCTGAACATGGGAAATTGAGTAAAGTCCACCATGCAACAAAGCAGTAATTATCCTCTCTCATAGTATAAATCATCAATTCTCCAGAATGGCTGGTGATTAGCAGCAGTAACAGAAATTAAAGAACTTGAATGGTAAACATTTAATGACAAAGATGAAGTAGGTTAAAATGATAAAATGATGCGTAATACCTGAGAAGTTTGTTTACATCTATACAACACTCTTGGGGTTTGAGAAAGGTTGTGAACCATTCAAACATCCCTTTTGCAGATAGTGGCACCATTCAATCCCCTGAGTATACTGCAGTTTAGCAATCATTCATTCTCGATTTTATAGTCACTTATAATCAGTATCAGACAGATCAGCCCAGTCATGCTGCCGATCATAAACTGGAGCACACTGAAATTCCCCAAATATTCCCATTTCCACTGAAGCTAAAAGCTCTCAACTCTGATAGCTGCATTAACTGCATATAGTGCTTTGGGATGTCCTAAAGTGCTTACAGCCATCTGAGTACTTTTTGAAATTTAGTCACTGTTGGAACGTAGGAAATGTGGCAGCCAATTTGCACACAGCAAGCTCCCACAAACAGCAATGAGATAAATGGCAGATACTCAGTTTTAAAGATTTTGGATGACAGATAAACATTAGTTAGGACAGCAGGACAATTTCCCTTGCTCTTCTGCAAACAGCGCAAAGGGACATTTACAACCATTAAAAGGACAGATGGAGACTTAACTCCTCATTCAAAAAATGAGATTTTGTTTTTAAGCCATCTAAATCATCATAAAGGTAAGTTTATGATATTATTATGAAGGTGTCACTTCATCACTTCACATATGCTGGTGGTCAGAATTCTGGGTTTACCATTCAAGGCTGATTAAATGATTCCTAATTAAATAAAATCACGCAGAATGTATCTGGAATGGCTCATATTGTCTAATACTAAACCTGACATAAATGGAGCACTGACAGTAAATATTAAAATTGGTGACAGAATCCCTACAGTGCAAAAGGAGGCAATTTGGACAATCAAGCCTGCACCAACAACAATCCCACCCAGGCCCGATCCCCGTAACCCTATGTATTTATCTTGCTAATCCCCATGATACTAAGGGGCAATTTGTCATGGCCAATCAACCTAACTCACACTTCTTTGGACTGTGGGATGAAACCAAAGCACACAGAGAAAAGCCATGCAGATGCAGAGAACATGCAAATTCCACAGAGACAGTCACGCAAGGCCAGAATTGAACCCAGGTCCCTAGCACTGTGAGGCAGCAGTGCTAACCACTGTGCTACTGTGCCACTATAAAGGTTAAGATGACAAAGAAATGTAACTCAATATTAATTCCACAGGATGAAATTAATGGTCCCTTTCTTTAAAGAAGGTAATTTATTTATTTCACATCTATGTTGTTATCCATTCAATTGTACCAACCAGAGGTTGTACTTGATGAATGAGGGATATCTCTTATTACAATACTGTGTTAGTTGATATTAGCTGGTAGCAAAATAAATCATCCTAGTCATTCAGGAGAGTTAATACCATGAGAGGTAAGAGGCAGTAGTTCTCTTTTCTGTTGTTTGTTCATGTCATTTCCGATAGAAAATAACCCTTTTCAGTGTGTAACAGCACAAATTATATAAAGTCATTTGTAAACATCTCATCCAATCATATTTAAGGTTAAATTTCAGGGTAAAGCACACAGCTGCTAACTGTTTCTACACCCATCAGTGTTAAAGCATAGCTCCAATTTCAAAGGCTAAGAGCATTGTTGCATATTTTGGTCAATTCTGTAATCTGTGGGTCAAAATGTTAATATCAATAAAGGTGCAACTAAATACCGATATAGTTTTTATCGATGTTAATATTGATAAAGGTGGAAATACTGCAAGCATATTACCTTTCTAATGCAGCATGAAATCAGCTAACTTTAATGACATTGCTGGCAGTCAAATCATCCTGGAACACTGCACATCTACAGTTGTGTGTGTGTAAAGCACCATTTTGTCACTTCCCAATGCCAAGTAAATTGTAATGTTAGGAGAGAATGGGCAAGAACCTGGGTTTCTGCTGTTATTAAAAGATTTGCATTCTTATTTACAAAGTTCCCTTGTAGTTGCCTGGCAAACAAATAAATTTCGCTTAAAGTGTAATCTGACTATAGTCTGCATGACGCTCCATCACCAGCCCCTGGAGCTGGTTGCAAACTTCATGCATTAGCATGGCAGAGTCATAACCCCTGAGTTATACTGTCACTTTTGCATTAATGCACATCAAAAACTATTTCCCAGAGACGCAAAAGTAATAGCATAAATCACCCACTAGAGGAAAATCCTATGTCAATATTTGTTATATTGTAAGTTTTTAGTGTGCTAGCAATAATAATATGCAGCCAGTTTACTGAGTAATCACTGCAGCTAAGGATCACTTAGCTGTGAGACACTGAGACAGCAGGAGTTTTATGTTTCTTTATATTCCGGCTAAGTAAAATGGATTGTTGAATTAAATAACATTATGTCATTTAAGTTTATTACACTGAAAATCTGAAACCAAAGGTTCAATCATTTTCAATGCTCTGCAAAATATACTAAACATCAGTATTGGCAGCGAAACACACTATGCATAAAATCTAACCATCAACTGTCACATTAGAAAAATTCAGAACAACACTTTAGCCATAATTGATATGGTAATGTTATTTCTGTATACTTGGATGCAGAGCAATAATGCAAAATATTATATCTGGCATGAACTAATGACAATTATTATTCATGCTGATGAACTGTCTGGCTATACATCTAGATGGCACAGTTTCTAAACAAAACATTTCATAGTCTAATTTGTGATAGCTATTTCCTTTAGCTGATAAATTCTCCATTGTCTATATATAGTTAGAAAAAGCAGAAGAAATGCCATTTGTAATTTAGATATCAGTTACGCTTTGATCAAAGCTATGCTTTGATTAAGCAACTCAAATTGATATGTCCTGCATTGTAAACACATATGTATTTTGCTTAATAATTGAACCAAAGATTATTGTTAAAGAAAGAATCTTATCATTCGCTTTATAAAATCAAACTGCTAAAAATGTGGTACAATTGATAAATTGTTTTTACTCTTCTATGTAGTTTTTTTTAGTTTCAACTATCAAGAATGGCATTTTGAGGAAATTAATTTTAAGATGTTACTGAACTAGAAATTATGAGGGAGATGGTTTGATAACATTATGACTATTAGTGCATCAATGTCAATTTAACCTTATATTTTATTCTCATTCATTGCCAGTCTGTGAAATTCACTGATCAAAATGCGGTCCATCTTCATCAGTAAAGCCTTGAAGGTTTTCTTTTAACTTTTGCAAAAGAATATTTCACGCAAAATTTGTTGGTACCCTTAAGAAACTGCCAAGTATACCCCTCACTGCTACGCTGCACCAGTGATCTCAGCAATGGAGACATTTCTGAGTGTACGTCTTAAGTTGCTGGGATCCCTCAGTTCCAGCCCAGTCCTCAGGCCATTTCAATGTTGCTGTTTCCTACTTAGCCAGTCAGTGATGTTCCAAAGTAGTGATATTACAATAACACCTTATCGATGAGGGCAACTCAAATTAGTGTTGCCAGTGCTAGTTAAAAAATTACAATTTTACTAAAACATCAAAATGATTTGTATAGAACATTTATTAATATGTTTGGCAAAACTGGGAAGCATTTTAATTGAGCGCAAACCTCAAACACTCTCTTACCCAGTTATTGTTCTTTGAGGAACCAAGATAAACAGATGAGCATAATGTTATCCAAGCATTGGATAACAGTCACTTTTTAAATTTGAATATGTTTGATTACATGTTGAAATTACTACCAGGAAAAGATTGACTAAAAGTAGTGCACCAAAAATACATGAGAAAACCTGCTTTTTCAACGTGCTTTGATGTGTCCATCAGATGCACCTGAACCCTGATTGCACAATGAATTGTTCAACTATTATATGATAGTATGATCGCACACATAACATAAAAATGAATTACCAGTTAATCTGTTTTTAATTGAGGAAGGAGTGTTAATATAAATAATAGGAGACTTCTCTGCTTTTTTGAAAAATTGGAGTTTTAACACCTCTCTGAACAGGGAAGCATTGCCTCAATTTAACATCCTCCTTCTACAAGATGGAAGCTTTGGCTCTTACTGATGCTTCTGTCCGAGAGTGGGACGTGAACTTTCAAATTCAGAGGTGAAAATGTTACCAGCTAAACTATGCAGATGGCAATACCATAACTACTTGAAGTTAAGGGGATGTCAATTCATCAATCCCATTCTGCTACTTAAGTGGGACAATGCAGAATGTCCCAGTTGCCAACATTCCTGATCCCACCCAAGTATCCAGGGTAAGGTTAGGATCATGTAATTAAAATAAACTATCTGAACAATAATGCCAAAACAAACATACCTTAGGCTCTTTCTATAAGGGAGCAAGTGCAAGATGCAATGCCTGGCAGATGCTGAGTGAAGGATCTTTCTCATAAAGCTGAAAAATCAATATGTCAAAAATCAATGGGCTGACTTGCATGTTACTGCCCCAGTAGTTAACAACATTCCAGGCCAAGTCAAGCTTGGATGCACCTATGAACCCTACTTTACCCTTTTGTTGGCTTGAATACTCACACTTGTCCATTCAAGGTGACCATTCCACCAGTCCTACTTTATCTTTAGCAGTAGATCATTTCTGGAATGGAAAGAGATGTTGCTTATCCCAACCACTCACAGGAAATCACAAACCTACAGCTCCAAGGCAGATTTTTGTGTTGGGATTGTGCCCCATGCCCTGAGAAAATTCAGAACCAAAGTCTACAGCTATCGGAAAGCTACATCATTAGCAGATTTCTACCAGCGAGAACTACTTTTCACAACTTAGCAGTGACAGCAAAATAATAAAATAAATCTAAAACATTGAAGTCTACAGATGTATAGTTGCTAATTAGATGCACCACATTTGCTCTCTTTTTAAGACAATATACGTAAGTGAAGTTTTACAAAGAACAATGTTTAAATTTTGTTTTAGCATTATAATGCAAGCTAACTGTGACCACCGAAAAAGAATTTACAACATAAACAATGACGTGCTCATTCAGACTTTACAGTGGTGACATGTCTCCTCAGTATCAATGCTATTAGTACAGAATTGTCTGAATAAGTGGTGAACAACCAAACTGCACTTAACGAATGTTATGATTTCATCAACCTTTCTATTGCATTGACAACAAAAGGAAAATATCCACATATGTCTGATTGGTACTTCTTTCAAAAAAATCAATGTTAAAGCAAATTGTCATTAATGATAATACGCTTGTTTTCCTAAATGTATTGTTCTCTTGAATAACTTTATTTAAACAATGTGCACATGAGCACCATCAAGGGAAAAAAAGCACATAAGTAAATCATTGGACTTTTAGAGCCTGTTCTGCCTTTCAGTGAGATTGTGGCTGATCTGTATCACAATTCTATCTCATTGCCCTGATTCCATGACCTTGGTTAACAAAATACGTCGATGTCAGATTTAAGATTATTAAATGAGCAATCATCTATTGCTTTCACTAGGAAAGAGTTCTACACTTTCTACACCCTTTACATGACAAAATGTTTCGTAATCACTCTCCTGTATGGCCTGACTAGACACTCACATTAGTGAAAAAGATTTCTCTTTATCTACCAGATCAATTCCATTCACATCCTAAAAATGCAATCAAATCACCCACTAACTCTCTACATTCCAGAAACTATAAACTTAGTTTATCTCATTAGAAGCATAGAGAAGTTGCAACGCAGAAGGAGGCTATTTGGTTCATCTTGTCCATGCCAGCTTGAGGACACCCAGGCACCCTTTCCAATCCCACTTTCCTGCACCCAGCCCATAGTCATCTAGCTTACAGCAGTTAAGGTGCAGATCTAGGTACTTTTTAAAAGAGTTTAGAATCTCTGCCTCCACCACTAACTCAGGCAGCAAATTTCAGACACCTACCACCCTTTGTGTAAAAAAGTTCTTCTTCTTCCACATGTCCCTTCTCACCTATAGCCACTTACCTTGAATCTATGTCCCTGGTTCTAGAATTCTCCACCAAGGGAAATAATTTTATCCTGTCCATTTCATCTCTTCCAAAAAATTTTGTAAATCTCTATCAAGCTGCCCTTCAACCTTCTTTGTTCCAAGAAAAATAATCACAACCCAACCAATCTCTCCTCATGGCTACACTTTTCTAACCCTGGCAACATTCTCATTAACCTTCTCTGCACTCTCTCCACAAAAATCACATCCTTCCTGTAATATTGTTCCTCATAATCTAACCATTGGAACCTTGATAACATTTGGATGAATCTGTGCTACACTAAACCCAAAAGTATTACACATTACTCCGGAGGAGTTAAGTTTGGCATTATCACTGATCTGAAATGGTAGATGCAGGCTGGACAGTCATCACACAGGAAACCCTGTCAACATTGCTTTCAGACACTCATGGAAGGGGTGGGTTGGGTGGGGGGAGGGGGTGAAGATAGGGTTATCATCTCATTGATCAGTGAAAATGATTTATCAATATTTACCTTCACAGACCTTCACAAACCTTCACAATCTTGTAGCTCTCCTACCCAGTCAACCCTTAACCATTGACTGAAAAAGAACCCTAACTTCTTAAATCACACTGTATAATTAACTTCACTTCACTGAATACACACTGCACTTTTTCCATTGCTTTTTGAATTTTCTTACATGATGGAGGCCAGGCGGCACTGACAAAATCAAACTTATTGCTGACCCCTAGTTGCACTGAAAAGGTGATGGCTGGTCTTCATCTAGTGGCCTTTTGCAAAATTGAGGCTTTCTAGATCATTGTAGTGGCAATCAGTTCACATGTAAACCAAAAGTGATTAGGGTGGCAGTTTCTCTCCAAAGGTTACTCCTTTGGGCACTGGTACAAAACACCTCAGATTTTGTGAATTCAGTATCACAACTTGCATTTATTACATTATTATATCACACTATCATACACAACTTGTCACAATTTGTGATGCCTTCTTGCTCCTAAATTTTATATCTATAGGAACAAAACTTTGAGTTCGTTGATTGGGTTGCTGTCCTCATTTTCTAAATATCTACAGATCAAGGTCTCTTTGCTCCATTTAAAATCATACTATTAGAGATTAATCCCACAATAAAACATTCAAAATAAATTGGCACTTTTTTGCTCATGGAACTGCACTTGCCATCATTTTTCCCAGGTTATGATAGTTTATATCTATAATCCTTTGTCATCTTCATCATAGTTTCCCATGAGCTCATTTTGACATTATCAATGAATTTCAAAATTATTCCCTCAATTCCTAAATCCACATCCTGTCTCATTATAATAAATAAAAGCAACCCCTTCACCACCCCCAACCACAGTGCAAACATGGACCTCTAGGGAAGAACATGACTCATTGTTTTTTTCCCATTCTGAGAACCCTCACTTGGTTTCTACTATCTAAGCATCTCCCTATCCATAACGTTTTCAAATGTGAAGAAAACAAACTGATGGCTTCCCAGTTCATTTGGTAGATGCACTAATTTCTACAGACCTAAAATCAATAGATGCTGGAAATGCACAGAGGGTTGATCAGCACTCAACCTTAAAAAGTTAACTTACCTGTTTCTCTTCCAGATGCTGCCTGACCTACTGTGCATTTCAGCATGTTCTGTTTTTTAACTCAGCTTTCCAACATTTTCAATTTCTATAATATCATTGTTCTTCACACTGTCATCCAGACTCACTGTTGAGACAAAAATATATCAGAATATACAAGAAAAACACAACATAAAAAGTCAAGGTGATGGTACGTAGCTGTTAATTTGTTTATCCAAAGAGTTCTGATTCCCTGATCCCCAAAATCTGTAATGATTTTGTTCAAAACTGCCACATGGGAGTCAATTGACGCATGGATGCAATGCCAAGGAGTACAGATTTTATTCCATAGGCGTTACAGCAATGTTTGGCAATATGGAACCCGTATTGAGTCATTATTGCAGAGTCTGGTACAAGTGCACTCCTCTACACTACTCATTTAACACAGCAAAACCAAAACCGATCTCCAAGTGTGACTCTTATTCATCAATTGTTCTTCTTCTCTGGCTCCTACTTTGTTATTTCCTCCAAGCTGGTAGCAAAGAAGAAATTGTCACTGTGCTTTGCAAAAGAAAAAACATCAAAATACATAATTGCATTGCCTGGAGCTCTGAAGTAGAGGACCAACTGATACCCTAAAAGAAAGTGAGTGGAGGCTTCATGCTGCTGAGTAGCAGTCTGAGGCAGATATTGACGTGAAAGATTTAGCTTACTTGGGCAGCATACTAACGCCATGGAAGATTAACAGTGAAAACATTGAATCAATTATGTGGCTGCTTTAAGAAAATTCTTCCCAAATTCAAAACACAAATGAAAAGAGGCACATTACAATATTGGTATTATAGTCCTTCTACTCCCAAAATCATTATGAGCCTTAATTCTACATAGCTTTTCCTCTGCTCTATCTGCATTTCTCATTTGCTTTTCCACATATTGCACAATATATGAACATATGAAAACTAGCTTTGCATGTATTTTTTACGCTCTTATTATGTGCATGTTAGACCTAAAGTATATGTTCTCAACTATTTTTCCTGCTTTTTATTGGTTTCTTTTCTTCTTTCCTGCTGTTTCTCTAAATCCTTTGGGACTTTTGTCCCTATCTTCCCTTTGTCCACTGTTTCTTATTTTCCTGATCCTATTGCCTCAATGAATTGCTAAATCTTTCAAGTTCTGCCTTTCCAGACTACAATTTAACAAGAAACAGTAGATGAGAACTAATTTAACTCTTGTGAAGCTAACTGAGGCATATAAATGCCTCTTAGCCATAAATCATAGAACGCTATATTGCAGAAGAAGGCCATTTGGCCCATTGAGTCTGCACTGACAACAATCCCACCCAGGTTCTTATCTCCATAACCACACATATTTACACCACTAATCCCTGTAACCTACATATCCCGGGACACTAAGAGGCAATTTAGCATGGCCAATCAACCTAATCCTGCATCCTTGGACTGTGGTAGGAAACTGGAGCACCTGGAGGAAACCCCCACAGGCACAGGGAGAACATGCAAACTCCACACAAACAGTGACCCAAAATGGGAATCAAATCCAGTTCCCTGGACCTATGAGGCAGAAGTGCTAGCCATTGTGCCACCGTGCCACCCCATTAACTATTACTCCTAGAATTAAACAATAGAATGGCACATAGAGCAAAAATTGAATTTTTATATAATTATTGTGCAGTTATTTTCCTTTATAATTTACTATTTTCCAACAACCCATACCTCTTTACTCTTCTGATTTGGGAAAGTGATAGCAGAAGGGTGGGGATGGATAGATGATTTAAAAAAAGATCATCAATGTATATTAAAATCTTCAAGTTGTTAGTAATGATTCTAACTGCAACTTTGCTATTAACTAATATGGTAAAAATGTTGACAATATGAAATAACTGTTAATTTTGTAATTATAGTGTTTGTATTGACGCAAAGCAGTTTTGAATGTGAGTCAATTAAAAAGCAGTAACATAACTCAGGAGTTAGATCAATGATCTGACATTTTCTCAACCCCAGCTTGAATATTAAAAAGAATGAAACCACTTAAAGATTATTAGGATACATATAAACTTGCTTCCTGGAGACAGCTTTACATAATCTGTGTTTCACAACATTAAATCCACTGCCAAGCTATATTTAAAAATGTCAGAGATAGTCACCTAAGAGGGAATTCCTATCATAAGAAAAACCTCTTACTATATGTTTTCAATATTGGAACAGAGCTCATTCTGCCATCTGTTTCTTCCCAATATTGAAAAGGTTTTGCTGATATACTAACAACACTGACAACCCAAAATCACCTGTAAGTAATGCACTGCTTCTGTAATACTGGTTTTGCATCAATAAGAATCCGCTTTGAATTGGCATCAACAAAGAAATGGTAATATGAATCATTTCAGTAAGTCAGTTCAACATGTGCACAGCTCTTCATTTAACAGTGTGACACTGGAACCAACATGAGCATTCCGCCTTGATAAATTTGCACAGGTACTGAACAGAGATAAGCATCAAATTTATCACTGAACACTGTCACGCGGAAGCCCAATTTAAAAAGATGTGTTTTCTTTATCAATTTGATGCAAGTGTTAAGTTCAGAACAAACATTTTCAGGGAATTGATGCATTAACTCAAATTCTTGTAATTCGCCCCTGAACTTACAGTTAGTTAACAAGATAGTGCGAATCAAATTTGAAATAGTCTCTTTATGCTGTAGTTACATTTGAGGCATAGAGCCAATCATTCAGTATAGAAAGTGGGACCATTCAGCCCATCATGCTGGCAGTTCAGAGTTATCCATTAATCCTCTTCACCTGCTCTTTCCATACGGCACTGTTAGAAATATTGGTGTAAGTGTCTCTTTATAGGACAATTACTTTTTCATCAATTTGAAATACTTTTAACTGCACACCAATGTGAAAATGGCAGTATAATTCATGAACAAGATCCCAATCTGAGCTCTATGTACACCGAAACCAGAATTTGTACAATCACTTCAAGCAGATGATCTTGTGACACTTGGGCATCATACTAGGTATTAACCGCAGTTTGGTGGGCAGCCATAATAAATGTATCATTTGGGGCACTTGGGCATTTCACTAAACTTATTTTGGATCATTGTAGTGTTCAGAGAGAACTGGCACCTATGCCTATTAGAAATCATTTGTTCAGAGAGCAATCTTATTGTGTATATATGGATGCTAACATGCTTCCTCCTCATTGATTAACATGCAATGCACAGCAAGCAGTGTGACTCCGGTCCATCAGCTGCAATTCGCACTCTGCAGATACTGAACTGAAACTGGTCCCTGTGGTCTGGGAGCAGAATTAGAGTGATGTGGATTTGGGAAGCCAGAGTCATCCTGCCTGGTCACCTTGCTTTCTGCCAGGAAAGCAGAGGGTTCATGCATTGATAATTGCGCATGGCCAACTCTGAAATGCCAGTTAGATGTTTTAATAATACTTTGAAGGGGAGCGGCGGCTGCGAGGGGACTAATTCTTTCCCAACATTGAACTTTGGTTTTCGTTTCTTAAGAAAAGATCCCTAGCCGTTCAATCGTTCGCCTGGGAACCTTTTCCTATCATTAATTTATCTGTTTATGCCATAGAACCTATTTGTCAAAACTTTGTGCCCTCTTTAACTAGAGAAAGAAATGAATTCTCACTAGCAGAATGTTACAGCACAGAGATTGAATTCTTCAGGTTAAATTGAAGAATCGCAACAGGGCAAACAGGTTACATTGGTTCAAATTATTCTTCGGGATTAGTCGGTATTGAGACTATGGCCACGGATGGATATTATTAGACAGGTGAAATGTATTTGATCAAATTTCAGACAGACCTTAGCTCTTCGGCAGATGTTGTTCGACAAGCAAGATTGTGGATAAACTTATTCGCTCTCCTGTATCTGCAGGAATTTGAGGACATTTAAGTTGGATTGATCTGGTTTGAGAGTTAATGGACGTTTACAAATAGTGACTGCATCTATGTGTTGTTTGCGACTGCTGGGGGAAAGGTGTCGGTAGGAATGAGGGGGGATTAAGAAATCAGACTGTGTCAATATTAAACCCCACCAAAACCCCCGTTGCCTGTTGTTTAATTGCAAGTATGTGCCCATTATTCCCCACAGCGTTCCTGGGTCCCTCTGGCAGGAAGCCGACTATTGTGTCCGACCAGTCTGTGAACCGAATGTAGCTGTCCAGTGTTGGCCATTAACTCGTTATCGTTTAATTTCTACTTTGTGTGGCAATCTTCGAAAATTTTAAATTTCCAAGGGTGGCAGGCAACATCTTGGAAGAATAAATACATTCCCACAAGTGGGGTTAAAGTGTTACAAGAAAGGACAGTTGTGAATGGCCAATGTGTTCAGGACAGTCGGGCTATCGAATGGAAATCAAGTTAAGTAGATATCAATTTTTGTTTGAGGGTTCTGAAAGCGAATTAACTGGTTATTGTGAAATTAAATTGTCTAGTTGGCTGGAGATTAATTTTCGCAATTTACAGCATATTTTCCATATACCAGGCCGAGCTAAAGTAGAGGCTGGCCGGCTGTGGGGTGAGAATGACACCTATTGTCCAGAAAATAATCCTACTTTGATTCCGATCCATCGCAGGGTGTTTAAGAGTTAAGAATTAATATGGTTTCAAAGCATCAGATCATGTTCACTTAAAACACGTGCGAAGATTAGACGAAATTGTGTTTATAAAAATGTATGAATGTAAACTTTTCAAAGTGGGGAGATAATGAACGATCGATTCCTACTTCAAATATATCTATCTACCTGCCTCAACCTGTTTGGATTCCTTCACTTACTCCACTGTACAAATAAAAAGGTGTCCAGAATTGCAGTTTCTATTACTGTTTAATCAGGATCATTCAAATGTCAGTAGTCTGTGTAAAGTTTAATAAGGCATTCTGGTGTCCCTATGGTTATACACAAGGTGTCTAGGTCACGCGAACATTAACGAAAGCACAGCATTTTATTAAAACGTCTAGAATAGTTAAGTAATCTCAGCACACGGGGTGCACGCCACATTTAGCGCAGTACAAATATCAGCGACTCCACAACTTGTCACGAAATTACCACGAGATCCGCGAACTGTAAAAGGCTGAAATGTAAGGTGATGGGTTGCAGCAATGTAGGGCCGCTTTTAAAAAAAAGAAAACAAAACAAAGAAACCCTCTGTAATTCATGTCGATTTAAATGACGAATCAAGGCACCAAAGCTGCAAGCTGTATCCTGGGTCAATTTGCCTGGAGGAGAATGCAAAATTAAAATAAGATTGATTTCATGCAGGCATAGATCCAAATGCCTATGAGCTACTAGGATACCTGAACACTTCCGCTTTGAGTGGCATTACTTTGTTTGCTTTCTTATTTTCTACAGGCTAAACAGAACCGCGTATGTTGTCTACGTTTAGGAATCAATGTTTGGCATGGCCAGGGCGTTTATGGGTCAACTGATGCTCCTTTATACAAGGGGCGAATCATTTTTGCCAAGGTGTGATCTCAATTTTGGAAACTCACATGCCTGCTTTAGTCGCCCTGGGTAAACTGCAACCTTGCTCTTGAATATGTCGCTAAGTTAATCGTTCACATTAGAATTGCTTTACAGGCAGAGCCTTATTTTTTAGATTATCGATTTTAAGATCATCTTGGAGTAACAAAATCAAGATCAGTTTGCAATTTAATCCTCTCTCACCACCATCCCCCGCCCCCCGTCATGATGAGATTATCGGAGTTTCAGCGGAAGCCGCATTTTATAATTGCACAGTGCCACAATATTGCACCAGGCTTTCGTGTGAGGCTGCCTCCAATACTCATGGGGAAATCTCACTCATTGCCTGCTTTTGGAGGTGGGTGACTCATGGCAAGCACGAGCAATTGATCGTGAACT
Source organism: Carcharhinus amblyrhynchos (assembly GCF_965287045.1). Taxonomy (NCBI): domain Eukaryota; kingdom Metazoa; phylum Chordata; class Chondrichthyes; order Carcharhiniformes; family Carcharhinidae; genus Carcharhinus; species Carcharhinus amblyrhynchos. The sequence goes on along the minus strand of NC_137331.1, from coordinate 77,435,979 downwards.
TCTGTGTTCCTGAAAGGCAACCGAATCTGTCAATGCTTTTTATTTTGGGGGTAGGGTGGAAGGGACATGCTTGCAGTCCATGATGTGGGTGTTAAAATGTGGTTCTTGTGTTCGTACACAGCTGATTCCCATTCTCTCTCTTTGAAACCGCACCCCCCACCCCCCCACCCTCAACACACACACACACACAAAATGCAATCATTCACAAACGACAGAACCATCGTTTAACAGAGCCATCCATCATAGTCTGTCTGGCAAAGAAAACTCCACCACTACCCCCCCCCCCCCCCCCTCTCCGCCAAGACTTGCACCTTGGCGTTCGAGTGAACTCGGCTGTTTTAAACCTGGTGACTAGACGCGACATGTGAGTTTGAAGTCGATTTGCAATGTCGACGAGCTACTCGGCACTATGCGGGGTGGAGCATTACTTCAATTTGACTCGTGTGAAAGCAGCCCGTGCTGGAACTCACCGACAAGGAGATCTGCTGCAGCAATTCTCCCAAACCAATATCATAATCCCCTTCAAGCAGCCTAAGCAGAGCATCAATGTCTATGTCGTCGAAAATGTGGGCAATATTAATATCTTCAGGGCTGTTGTGGATGAAAAACACTATCTTTTTAATTTTAGTTTGAATACAGTATATGCACACACAAACAGCAACAATATCCCCGCATACCTACACCGACTATAGCTATGCATCTCATATAAAACCAGCACTCAGTCGGATATTGTTCTTGTGCACACTTTATATGAACTGCTCTGCAATATATAACCCAAAAATGAATCGTCCACAAAGTAGATTTGTGCGTTCTTATAGTGTTTTACAAAAAACAATATTTTTATCAAAATATTCGTTTTTAATGGCTTTACTTCATACATAAATACATGTTTAAATAACAGAGGAGCGATGATCATTCAATCGTTTGAAACGAATCTTGGATAGGGCTGTTTACGTAGGGTGGGTGGTCACTCATCGCTACAAATAGAATACTCGGCGTCCTTTATTTTTAACTCTTTGTTTATACCTTTTCCCCAGGACAGCTGCCAGGTATTTCTTGACAGCCATCTGTTTCCTGTAGCGGCTGTAGCTGTCGGTGAAGATGCCATCCGAGTGTCGCTTTGACAGAGGTTCTGTATCCTTCTCAACACTGCTGCCACTGCCGATGGAAAAATAAAATCAAGACTCCGAGACCGCTTGCAGTGTAATAATATTCACAACTCCTTTATAGATTAAAACCTGCCCTGCGCTGAATTCGCGCCATTCCAACTCGCTCCTTGAAATGGTGAGCCGGTTACTTCAGACCGGTGGGGTTCTGAAGTATTTCCTTTTTTTTAAGAGCACTGGTACTTCTTGGGGATTTTATCGAACACAGAACAAGGCACGGTGTTCTGGATCTTCAGAACGGCAATGCAAACAGTCCCGCTGTCAAGGGTGGGGCGGGTGGGGGTGGCTGATGGGTCCAATATGGCTTTAGCGGATTGAAGGAGACAATGGGGTTAAAGAAAATTAATAAAGAGAGTGGAATAAACGAGATAGAATGGCGGTAAAGCAGCAACGCAGCCTCAATAAAGTACGAGAAAGGCAAGGCGATACTTTGGGGCGTTGCAATTTTAAGATTACGATCAAGTGTTGCAAACTTACCCATTGCGCTTGGAATGGACGAGGGAGTGCACGAATTCTCTCGTTATTTGCTGCGCCAACAATGCTCTTAGGCGTTTATTTAATAGCCCATCCGCGTGTCTTTCCGTTCTGAGATACACAAAGGCCATGTACAAGAAAACAAATATCAGTGATTCACCACTGGAACCCAAACACAGACAATCATTATTTGTTCAAAACACAAACGGGGGGGGCGGGGCGGGGGCGCTGATAATGTCGCTACAACCCCCCTGCTTCCTATTCTCTGAAATGAACACCGCGAAGATATTGCAGAATTTTGAATCACTCAATTTTGCGGGGCTGCTGGCATGGTAATTATTGAATTGATTAACATAAATTTACGCTGTTTTCTTTTAAAGAAGCCAGCGTTTTGTGCTCCCCTGTTCTGCTTAACCCTTTCGGGACTTCTTCAATAATCGGAGGCGGCCTCCTAATTATAAAACCAATGTTTGAGAAGTAAACATGCAAATAAATCCAACAGAAAGTTCTGATGTAACGCCGTCAGTGGGTAAGATTTCGGGATATTTTCGCACAGAAATGAAATGAAATGAATCACCTTTTCTCCGGCGGGTAGTATAACGTGTTCACATCATCAATTACCGGTGAGGGAATCCGGACGCCGTTTCGATCAGTTTCGTAAGTCAGGTCGGGTAGTGAGTTCCCCTCTTCATCATACGCCTCATCTTCAACCCTGGGGAAACAATAACAAGATGAAAATCTGTACTCACCAGTTGGTGGAGGGCTAGGAAGCGGTTGGTGGCGAACATTCTTGCCTTTGTCCCCGGCTTTATGATTTACTTGTTTGCCGGAGATGAGCTCTGCTTAGTATTAGAGATTAGACATCGATGGAAGGGGAGAGTCTACCGGGACCCACACAGACGTGCGCAAACTGGCAAGTGGGGCCCAACTTGTTCTGACGTTCTTCAATGCCATAAGTAATTCATAGCCCAGTTAATGGAAATCCCCAGGACACTACAAGAATCTTTCTGGTATTGTACACTGCCCTATTCTCCCGGGACTTCGCGCTCCGCTATGAATAATTGAAAGACAACTGTGTACAAACCTGCTCCTGGGGCCAGGCGGAACGAAAAGTTCAAAATGTTCCCGTCCCCCCGTCCCCCCCAGAGTAAGGTCTGGAATATGTAATGAGGCGTTAAGTCAGATTTCGTTACTTTAACCCGTTCGTATCGTTTCCAAATAAACTAATAAGGAATCAGCGCGGTCCTCCGTATGTACCCCTAGCCTAACCATAGAAACAACCATCAGAAAACAAACCAATAACCAGTGATCGTTACAACTGCTGACAATTCCCCTCAGTCAACATCGTTCACCTCAAACACCTGAGGCCAGGCGTGCTTGATCAGAATGGTGAATTCTCTCTGGTACTGAGGACAAAAAAAAAACTCATCGGCAAATCAACCATCACTGAAGCAAAATAATGCACCGTACCCAGTAACAGAGATCTATTCTTAATGTCCGACTCGCCGCGCTCAGGAAACCAGAGACCGAGCATCAAACAGACACTCCTCATGCTCAAAGCTTCACACAGACCCTGTTCAAGTTACCTTCACAACCCCCGCACACCAATGAAAGGGTTTCTAAGCACACAATGCGCCATCCTATCTGTTCAATGCTGATTCCAGTAGCCATGCCAGGAATGTTGACAGTTTTCTTGATCTCCCGGATGGTTACAAGAACTCTTTGGCCTGTCTGAGCTATGGGTCCCGTCCCGTTTTACTGGCGATACAGGAATTTTCCTGCCAGTATTTGTGAAGGTGCTGATCGCCCAATACACCCATCTCCCACCCTGCAACTTCCCCAGTGTATCCTAGAATTTAAAAAAAATCACTAAAACTACACCATCACTAAAAACAAAGCAACATTACCTCCAAACCTGGGAAAATCTTCAACAGTTTTTATTTGAAGTTCGGTAAGGGCTGGATTGGTGATGGACTGTAGTTTTCTAAAGTCTGAAGCTCATGCATCTAATAAACGCTGCAGATTTAATGCAGCCGTTAGCAATGCTGGCTTCTCCCTCCTCCTCCTACTCGCCCCATGACAGTAATTGACGCGATTTTACACGGACCCTCCCGGGAATCCCATTAGGCTTTGTCTCTGCAATCATTCCATTCCATCAGAGCAAGCACACAACAATCCAAGCAAACTCTACTTCCTGTGCCGTCCACTCAATGCACGGAAATGTGTATTTTCTTCTGTCCACTATCAATGCTAAGTATTCTGCCTTTTCCGTCTCGATTGCGGTAAGCTTTCATCTCATCACCCACACACCCCCCCTCCCGCCTCCCGCACACACATCCTTAAATAAAGCAGCACTGACTGACACAGCCCCTTCGGCTCGCTCCGAAAACCCATCCCTTGTTGCGACCTGACTAAAGGGCTGGGATTCTGCTCGGGCGGTTCTGCCAGTACACGGAGACGAATTACAACTCGGCATCAAATACACCAATGCAACATCGTACCACTTGCAAAGGGCTTTCCTCCAAGTCCTTCAGATGAATAAACTGGTGTGGTTTTGTGGCTCTGCCCCCGACTGCCTCTTTCACATCTTCCCTTTTCCTCTTCTTCCTGAATCTCCTGTAACTTCTCCATCACTCCGCCTTCTCGTCTCTTTCTTTTGTAATGTCACATTTTCTACATTTCACCATGCCGTGGCATTAACTCTATGTCCATGTAATGATCATTTTCAACCTCTCCCTGTCTCTCCCTCCCTCTTTCTTTCTCTCTGCTCCTCGCCTTCGCTCACATCCCGTCCTATTTCGCACGCTGCGCAAGACTGGCAGATAAAAATCTGGAGGCTTCGCCGGAGCGGGGCGCCCAGGATCGCACTCGCATCACTCGCTGTCAACAAGTAGAAAGTCTCCACATGGGAAGGGAGGGGGGTGGGGGGTGGTGAGCGGATCCAGTGGAAGCAGTTACTTTACAGAGGGAAGACCAAGGGAAATAAGTCAAGGCAACACAATGCTGAGAAGTAGAGGGGTAACAAAGAAAAGATCTGAATCAGAAAGGCGTGCAAAGATAAGTAAATGACCGGACCAGAGTCACCTACCTAAATCCTGGGTACGTTATTCCAGCCGGTGTACAGTAGACACTGCAATGCATTATGATCCCATACACAACCATAAATGCTATTGTCGCTTTGTTAGACATTCTTAATCTGTAAAGTGAATTTCGAAAGTTTAAAACCCAGAAAGCAACATCCGCGTTTAATTCTCTCAACAAATTAACTGCAACTTGATGAGCGCCTCAACCTGGCACTTGAGAAATAAAAAGTTTTTTAAAAAATAAAAAAAATTGTGCATCCCTGCAAAACAAAACAAAGTCTATCTCTCGATCTCCTATCCCGTAGTAAGACAGAAGCGGCCAGTAGTTAGACTGTAACTTTGCTGGCTCTCGCATACCTATTGCAGGTTGGCTGAGTGTTGTGCACGATCTGGTCCAGGTTTAGCTCTGAATCTGATCAAATCTTCCTCACGGCAATTCACTGAGGCGTCGCTGAGATTCTGGTGCCGTTCAACTTGCCACCGTTCTACGCTATTATATATATATGCAATTATCAGAAATCTTCGCAAACACTGTTTGAAATACACATAGCAACAGATGTCTTTGTAAACATTTGTCTACATCTTAGCTTTTTTTATAGACTATTGTTTGTTGTACACTTGCACCCGGATTTTTATTCATGAATCAGACTGCTTCCCTTCTTTTCAGAGCCGGTGCAAGTCACGTTAAGACCATGTATCACCAACAGACGTCATCAGCTTGCGATAGTCCTCCCGGAATATAACACTCTTTCTTTCTCATCGTTTATCTGGCCAAAGTCATAACCCACTCATGAACACTTATACCAAATTAAACATTTTATTGTGATGCTCATTGTGCCAAGGTTTATCCGGCCACTTTTAGGATTCTCGTGTCAATAACAAAAAAAACAATAACTCAGCTGTGTCACGACAGTAAAACTAATGCTAAGTAAAGGGAAATGGACCGTACAAAGTAGTGTTGCCACGTCAACCAGGATAGGGGCCAACTGTAATTTCTTGGCCAAAACAAATCACAAAGTTTTGGAAACATGCATTGAACGATGATCGCGCTATCCACATTGACAAAGTTGAAATCTGTGGAAGGTGTCACCATGAAACAAGCATCAAGGATATTTACAGCACCGACATAGCTTGACTTTAATTCTCAAAGTGTCTGAACCCAACACTATAAAGCCTGGGCAAAAGAGATCTCATACTGACGTTAGCAGTTCACCCTCTTTGACTACTCGTCTTGTTGGTTAGTATGTTCGAAGTGTTAGCCAGGGTCCAGCACCTAACTCGTTTTAATATTCTATCAACACCAGTCTTGGTGTAATCCAAAGTGAAAAGTGGTGGCATTTCGTCTCTCTTGTGGGTATCATCCAATATCTGATGATACCCTAAGAACTTTGGTTCGAAGATGATACCCCCACCTCCCCCCAACCTTTGGTCTCCCTAATTGTTTAATAAGGAAATGTCCAACTCCCCCTTTGAAACCTTTGTTAATAAAAATCTTTTGAACAATAGCATTGTATTCTAAAAAAAACCGAAGCTTTTTTGGCCCCACTGCAACTAGCTTTCATTTCAATAGTAAGCAATAAGTGATGCACCACACCAGCTCCTGGATCGCTACTATTGTGTTAGTGAGTACATTAGGAGGGGGGTTATTAATTCAAAGCGTGAAACCATACTTTCACAGGAGTTCTGCAAATGCAAAAGTCGTGCATGTCAATGGGAATGGGTGAATCATATGAAAACAGCAGAACAGATTCCTCCGTACTCAAAGCCTCTCACCGGGGGCATTTCAAGTGCTGTTCTCTTATTATCCCGAGCTGATTTTTCACACAGAGTACATTGTAGGAGAGTTCTCTGAAGACAATCTCTCATAGCTGTTTCCATTAGTTTCTCAACCATGGGCAGCCTTTCATTTGCTTCAGATCGCCAGTAAAACCACTTAAAAATAAAACTTGCTTTTACTGATTTGACCTTGCATTTAAAAAGGAACCCTGACGAGGACCATGCCATTCAGCTTCCTCCTTTGTGTTAACCGAAGTCAAATCACTCTAAACAGATACATAGAGCGAGAACAAAAATGTTCACAACATGGCTGTGAAAGCAGTCGCAAAAGGTTGTTTTGTTCACATTTGTTCAAGTTCTTTGGATCAACAATTTGATTTTAAGCATGATAAATTACCTAAAGTAAGACTGTTTTGTATATTGACTCCAAAGTGGAATATGATGCCCTGACAGGATCTTGGTACGTAATTATAATCAGCACGTTCGTTTGCTCTTTAAAAAAACATGTTAAAAAGTCAAGCACGTGCTCTTGAATTCATTGTCATATGAACGCTGATATATCAGTGCCGTCCTATAAAGTACAACACTGCACGATTTGGTCACAAAATGAACACCTGAGTTCTCATAAATCCTTTTGCACATTTACTGTACGCTGTCAGTTGTCTTGAGGGGCAACGGATGATCATTTAGCATTTCCTGTACACATCCCTAAAGCAATTACGAGGTGATTAGTTTTAAATTTACTACAGCATTCCCACCCCCACGTCCCGACTGTCTGAAAATGCAAATACGATATCAGAGCTCCCCCTCGTGTCCAAACAGACATTCGGCGAATTGCCTCATGCGTTTGTAGACGAAATGAAGTTGCTCTGAAAGCGGTCTGAATTGCCAGAGCGCAAATCTCTCCACTAATTTCTAGTTTATAATACAACACACGATTTTATTCCTCCTTTACTGTTCATCACTTTTTGTACTGTAAGTCTGTATGACTGGTAGCAGGATGATGTGTGATTTTATTGACTGAGTCGCTTTCTGTTCGGTAACTTGGTAAAAAGATATTCGTCCCCAAAGGACGATGACGCGCATGTGTGTTTTGTCCAAGTTTTACTTGTTTTGTTTCGGGTGGAAGCTGGTTTTCTTCATTATTCGTTCCTGTGCTGTAGGCGTCATTACAAGGCCAGCATTTATTGCTCATCCCCAGATGCCCTGAGCAAGTGACAGTGGGCTTTCTTCATTGATTTGCTTTCCCTGTGATGAAGGTTTTCCTAAATTGCGATTAAGTACAAGTTCCAAACCAGTCACGTTGAAGGAACTGCGCCTGCTGCCGTTGTCTTGCCTAGTTGGTGGAGGTCACCAAATTTGATTGGCAAGTTGATGCAGTGCACCTTGTAGCATTATCCATACTCTGCAACCACAGTAAAATGGTGTTGGAGACTATGGGTGTTTAAATTAGGTTAATGTGCCAATCAAGCACAAGGGTCTTATAAATAAAGGCTTTGATCTACACATGGCATAATATATAACCTTTAATCTGCTCTAGTAGCCAAAACATTTATCTGGAAGGTCCACTGGACTTTGATAAATACTGAGCCCTAAGGTGTGAAAATGCAAAACGGTGACACAGTGGTTAGCACTGCTGCCTCACAGCATCAAAGACCCAGGTTCAATTCCAGTCTCCGGTGACTGTGAGGAGTTTGCATGCTCTCCCTATGTCTGCATGGGTTTTCCCGGGTGCTCTGGTTTCCTCCCACACTCTAAAGATGTGTAGGTTAGGTTGATTGGCCATGATAAATTGCCCCTTTGTGTCAGGGGGATTAGTGGGATAAACATATTAGATATAGCTCTTGGGGCTAAAGGAATATTGGCGGAAGGGGGATTAAGATATTGAATTTGATGATCAACCTTGATCAAAATGAATGGCTTGAAAGGCTGAATGGCCTACTCCTGTTTCTATGATGGAGAACGTGATAATTGTAATGCCATTAAGTGTAATGGAGTGGTGGTTCTGTGTATATAACAATATAAAGCTGTTGGTTGACAAGTCTATAGGACAGTTCTCTCAACTTTGGCACCAGTTTCCAGATGTTAGTGAATTGGACTTTGCAGGGTCGAATGGGTTAGTTGAATTTGTTGAGTCCTAATTCAATGTCTAATAGCACATAGATCACGTTGCTGAGTGATCTAGCTATTTTTGTTCTTTACATTATTTGATGAAGATTCATGTATTTGAGTGGCTTGCTAAGTTCTGCAAAATGTAATTCAGAGTTAACCTCATTGGTGTGTGATTGAATCACAAAATCACAGAATTGTTAGAATGCAGAAGGGGACCATTTGACCCATCGTGTCTGAACTGGCTCTCCAAACAACCATCATGTTTTAATGCCATTCCCCTGCCTTTTCCCTGTACATCCGCACATTGTTTCTATTCAAGTAATCATTGAATGCATTTTGAATACCTGGATTGAACCTGTCTCCACCACATTTCCAACCAGTGCATTCCAGACCCAAATCACACGCTGTGTGAAAAAGCTTTTTGTATCACATTTGCTTCTTTTGCAAATCACTTTAATTCTGCACCCTCTCATTTTTGATCCTTTTATGACCAGGAACAGTTTCTCCCTGTCTACTCTGCCCAGCCCCTTATGATGTTGAACATCTCTATCAAATCTCCTCTTAGCCTTCTTCTCTCCAAGGAGAACAGTCCCAACGTCTCCAACCTATCCTTATTGCTGGTGTTTCTCATCACTGAAACCATTTTTGTAAATCTCTCCTCCAATGCCTCTACATCATTCCTATAGTGTGGTGTCCAGAACTGTACACAATACCCCATTGAGATTTAACTAGTATCACATGTCAATGGGCTGAAAGGCCTCTTGTGCGTTGTATGATTCTGTGATTCTTGTATAAGTTCAACATAACTTCTTTGCTCTTGTATCCTTTACCCCTAATAATAAAGGCTAGACTACTATCATTTTATAACTGCTTTCTCTACCTGTCCTGCCACCTTCAATGATTTATGCAAGTATATGTCCTCTAACTTTTTTTTATTTATTAGTCACAAGTAAGGCTTACATTAACACTGCAATGAAGTTACCGTGAAATTCCCCTAGTTGGTACAGTCCAGCATCTGTTCAGATCAATGCACCTAATCAGCACGTCTTTTAGAATGTAGGAGGAAATTGGAGCACCCAGTATAAAGTCACACAGACACAGGGAGAATGTGTAAACTCCACACAGACAGTGACCCAAGCCAGGAATCGAACCCGGACCCCTGGGGCTGTGAAGGAGCAGTGCTAACCACTGTGCTACCATGCTGGCCCCAACCTGCACCCACCCAAGAATTTTATCCCTTATTTTATATTGTACCTCATCACCTCACACTTCTTTGAATTGAACTTCATCTGCCACCTACTTGCCCACTCCACTAACTTGTCTATGTCTTTTTGAAGTTCTACACTGTATTCTTCACACTTTACAATACTTTCAAGTTTTGTATCATCTGTAAACTTCGAAATTGTCACACCAAGATCTAGATCCTTGCGAAAGCAAGGTTCCCAACACTGACCCCTGGAAGTTATCACTACAAATCTTCTTTCAGACCGAAAAATATTCATTGACCGTTACTCTCTGCTTCCTACTCCCAATGTTCCTCCTGCAGACCTACCCAAGTAACAGGGCTTTCTCTACATTTGTAATTAGAGTTCAGAGACAATGGGATGCCATCCACCTGTGGCTGTTCACTTGACTCAACAATGCAATACTTTATATACTAAAAAGCAAATACGTAATGTGAAAATTTTCTACTTCCTATCATGTGGAATGCAACATAGGCTGTGGTGAGCAGTCATTAATTGGGATGATTGCAAGTGTAAGATACAAGCAAATACATCATGTCAGGCTTTTAGTGCTTCCCTAATGTTAGATTGTGTATGAAGAAACACAGTTGAGAGGAAAAATGTGTGAAGGGTCTTGAAAATGTCTGCTAAGTTGTCGTATTCAGCAGAAGAGGATATCTACACATGTGAAGTTTGCTCTTTACACTGTTTTGTTACAAACTGTTGTCTCCTCTTATCTCCCAAGACTGATAAGTAATTGAACTACTTCCTACATTGATTGCCATACAAAGGTGGGTAGTGTAGCAGTGATTATCAGGGTCAGGTTGTTATACTGTACCTGTATTATTCCTTTGATTAATCATCCTCCTGAATGCCAAACCTGCTCTCCTTTCCATCAATAAAACTTATCTGTGGAGAAGTTTAAAAATCTATAAGCACTGGACCCTGCTGTAATTCCCTTAGACATGATTCTTGCAAGCATTCTAGTTAGCCCTTACATCTTGTTATTACATAGCTAGACTGTCCTCAAACTGAAATATTCAATTAAACACAAAAGTAAGGGCTCAGCAAGACACCCTGCTATTTCAGTTTATTTCTTTACATGGTATGGAAAATGACAGCAAAGTCATTTTTCATTCCTCTTCCCAACTTGCTCTCATCCAGCCTTCCATCCATTGAGTCTGTCTATACTTCCTGTCGCCTTGGCAAAAAGCCAGCATAATTAAGAATCCCATGCACCCTGGACATTCTCTCTTACACCTTTTTCCTTCGGGAAAGTGATACAGAAGTCTGAGGTCATGTACCTACCGACTCAAGAACAGCTTCTTCCCTGCTGCTGTCAAACTTTTGAATAGACTTACATTGAATTAAGTTGATCTTTCTCTACACCCTAGCTATGACTGTAACAGTACATTCTGAATTTTCTCATTTCCTTCTCTACAAATGCTATGTTTTGTCTGTATAGCACGTGAGAAACAATACTTTTCACTGTATGTTAATACATGTGACAATAATAAATCAAATCAAATCAAATCAGAGAGTGGTGAGCTTTCAACTTGTCACCATTGGAGTCCTTGTTTTGATAATACTCCCTTGACGATGTTAGGCTAGGAATTCCAGAATCTTGAGCCAGAGTCAGTGAAGGAATGGCAATGATAGGGTGGATAGGGTGGATAGTGATAGCCCTTTTCCTCGGATGGAGAAAGCTAGCACGAGGGGGCATGGCTTTAAATTAAGGGGGGGTAGCTACAGGACGGATGTCAGGGGTAGGTTCTTTACCCAGCGGGTGGTGAAGGATTGGAATGCCCTGCCTGCTGCAGTTGTAAATGCGTCTAGTTTGGGGGCGTTTAAGAGATCTCTGGATAGGTTTATGGACGAAAAGGGATTGGTATAGGCTAGTGGGTCATTGTTTTTGTAACTGGTCGGCGCAACATCGTGGGCCGAAGGGCCTGTTCTGCGCTGTAATGTTCTATGTTCTATGTTCTATGTTCTATGTATGTCCAAAACTGGATGGTTAGTTACTTGGAAGGGAATCTTAGAGGTGTTAGTATTCCCATTATGTTGCTGTTCTTGGTGTTTTGGGGATAGAAATAATGTTACTGGGAAACAAGCTTGGTGAGTTGTTACAATGCATTGAACAGACTGTATGTACACAACCACTGTATGCTCGTGGTGGAAGGTATAGATATTGAGTCCAGTGGCAAGAGTGCCTACTGAGAGTTTTGTTTTCTCTTGGATAGTGTTGAGCTTGATACATGTTGTCACGTTCACAGCTGTGTGTCCTTGGAGAATGAGCACATTGTATCCACCAGCTCGACCAAGGCCTTCCATGCTTGGTGGATACTGCAGGGACTGGTGAGCTTTATTGACCCCTTTAATTACCTTTTGTTTTAATGTTTTCAATTTCCTTTAGAATTTCTTCTTGTTTAATGCAATGTCCCTTTAAGGGGCTGCCTTTTTATTTTGTCCCTTAATTTGTTAATTTAGTTTTACTGATTCACCCCAAAATGAGATAAATGTTGTTGCAGCTGATTGGTGCATATTGCCTTGCATTCCTGGTTTTTCTTTGTAGTTGTTGAAAACTACTTGAGGCATCATGAAATGAGATATTCATCACAAAAGTACTTCTACAGCCATAGTGTTCATTTAGCTAATATAGTTAAGTTTGTAGTTAATAATGACTCCCAGACGTGGATGATATTGGGGCATCACTTTGATAATAGCATTAAGATTCAGAAGACATGACTGGGCTTTCTTTTTGTTCATGATGATCATTACTTGACATCTATATGGCTCAGAGGTTACTTGTTACTTGTCAGTCCAAGTCTGGATGTAATTGAAGTCCTGATATAGACCGGCAAGGGCTACATCATTATGACAGGAGTCTTGAATTGAGCTAAACACCGTGAAATTATCAGAAATTAGGTTCACTGCTGACCTTGTATTGGAAAGAAGATTATAGATGAAGTAGCTGTAGATAGTTGCGCCTTTCTGAAAAACTCCTGAAACAATTTCCTCAGGCTGCAATGATTGTTGTCCAACAACCATGAATATCTTTTTATGTGCTAGGTATGATCCCAGCCGCTGGAGAGTCTTTCACTTAACTTCACCACTGACTCTGCTTCACAGGTGTTTGGTGCCATATGCATCCAAATGCCAGCTTTCTGTTGAAACATTCTGTTCATATGCCGACAAAAGCAGAAACGTTCTTAAGTTTAAGTATTGGCTAGACTTGGTTATAGAGTCATAGAGGTTTACAGCATAGAAACAGGCTCCTCGGTCCAACTTGTCCATTGCATCCAGTTTTTACCATTCAGCTAGTCCCAATTGCCCGCATTTGGCCCATATCCTTCTATAACAATCTTACCCATGTAACTGTCTAAATGCTTTTTAAAAGACAAAATTGTACTTGCCTCTATGACTATCTATGGCAGTTTGTTCCAGACACTCACCACCGTCTGTGTGAAAAAATTGCCCCTCTGGGTGCTTTTGTAACTCTCCCTTCTCACCTTAAACATATGCCCTCTAGCTTTAATTCCCCTACCTTTGGGAAAAGATATTGACTATCTACATTATCTATGCCCTTCACTATTTTATAGACCTCTATAGGATCACCTCTAAGCCTTTCACCCTCCAAGGAAAAAAGTCCCAGTTTATCCAGCCTCTCCTTATAACTCAAAACATCAAACCCCGGTAATCCTAATAAATCTTTTCCGCACTCTTTCTAGTTTAATAATATCCTTTCTATAGTAGGGTGAACAGAACTGTACATAGTATTCCAAGTGTGGCCTTAAAATGTCTTGGACAACTTCAACAAGATGTCCCAATTCCTGTATTCAATGTTTTGATCAATGAAGCCCAGCATGCCGAATGCCTTCTTCACCACTCTATCCACTTTAACTCCACTTTCAAGGAGCTACAAACCTGTTCTATAACTCTCCCCAACACCCCACCATTAACTGAGTAAGTCCTGCCTTGGTTCAAACTACCAAAACACATCACCTCGCATTTATCTAAATTAAACTCTAATTGCCATTCATCAGCCCACTGGCCCAATTGATCAAGATCCCTTTGCAATCCTAGATAACCTTCTTCATTGTCCACTATGCCACCAATCATGGTGTAGTTTGCAAACTTACTAACCATGCCTCCTAAATTCTCCATCACGCATAAGAGCAGAATTAGGCCATTCAGCCCATTCTCATCCAAATCATTAATATAAATGACAAACAGCAGTGGACCCAGCACTGATCCTTGAGGCACGCTGCTGGTCACATATCTCCAGTTTAAAAAACAACTTTCTATTATGGCTTGGAATAACTCAGAAAGCCTGACTGGAAAGGAACATAGTTTATTTACAAAATGCAAAGTAAAACCACTACTGTGGTACACAAACGCTAGTGCCACTGTGCGGCCCAGTCCTGGACCTGCCCTATAAGAGGCTTAAGTAATGAGTTCCAGCCAGGCAAACCATTGCCTGTTACCAGGGGAACTCATGCTCAACAAGCCCACAGGGAGATCAACTGATGATTCCTCGATGGTGGATCTCATGCGGATTATCACAGTGGTGAAATCTAAAGGTTACATAAAAAAGGAAAATGTTAATACAAAAATAAAGGCATTAGGTTGGAATGGGGCAGATTTTCAAAAAAAATGTTAAGTGAGGTAATTAAATTGAGCTGGCAGGAGAAATTGCTGAACAGAATGGGGCTACGGTTATGGGATAATTTCAAATAAAGAAGGGTGTAGATTCCAAAGTGAACATAGATCATTAAAAGGATTCAGTATTCCACTAATAAATTAAAAGTAGACAAAACTAGAGAGGAGGGTATCTGATGACAGCAGAAGAGGTGGTGGCATAGTGGTATTGTCACTGGGCTGATAATCCAAAGATGTGGAAATGCTTTGGGGTCACAGGTTTGAACCCCACCACAGCAGATAGTGAAATTTGAATTCAGTAATAATCTGTTGTAATGGCCTAGCAAGCCACTTAATGGCAATTAGGGGTGGGTAATAAATGCTGGCCCAGCCAGTGACACCCACATCCCATAAATTAATTTTAAAAACTGGTACAATGAAAACAAAGAGAAAAAGCTGGAAAATCTCAGATGTCTGGAGAGGGTCATCTGGACTTGAAATGGCAGCTCTTTTCTCTCCTTACAGATGCTGCTTAACCTGCTGAGATTTTCCAGCATTTTCTTTTTTGGTTTCAGATTCCAGTATCTGCAGTAATTTGCTTTTATGATATGATGAAAATATGAGAAAACAAGGAAAGATATGCAAGGCATAAGAAAGCAAGGGGACAGTATGATAACAAGTCATAAAAATATTACTGTGAGCAATAATATATTCCATGGTTAAATCAGTAAAAAGAGAATTGCAAAATGTGAGATAAGATTCCTGAAATGAGAGAGAAGGGCTTGCATTTTCACAACTTTGAAATGTCTCAAAATGCCTAATGGCTAACTTTGTGCTTTTGAAGTGCAATTAGCTTTGTAATGTCAGAAATGTGGCAACCAGTTTACGTACAGTAAGATCCCCTAAACAGTACTGTGATAATCAGATACTTTCTCATGATATTGGTTGAGAGATAAATGTTGGTCAGGGCAGCGGGGGTAACTCCCAAGCTCTTTTTCAAAATATTTCCATGGAATCTTCTCCCTGAGGGGATAGATAAGACCTTGGCTTAACATTGCATCCGAAAGATGTCACCTTCGACTTTACAGCACTTCTTCAGTGCTGCTATGTTAGTGGAGGTTAAACAGAAATTGTTGGCACTGCTGAACAAGTATTTTATATTAATGTTTACAAAAAAGAATATTAGGGAAGGAGTAAATCCTGAATTGGTTAAAAGCTAGGTGAAATATTATAATAAACAAAGGGCCTGGATAAGAGAAGTTAGTTGGGCTAGAGATGGACCTGACCTGATAGGAAACATCCAAGGAAATAGAGAAGGAATGAAGTCATTGAAATTATCAGCACTGTACAGAGTGCCAATATTTGCTTACTAACTGAGGTAGGAGGCATATTTGGAATAGATGATAAAGACAGGATGACATTGTAAGTTATATTTCCAGTTAATTCTGCCATAATGGATGCAAGTAATGGCAGTATGTTACGGGCAGTCAGCACTACTGAAGGCCAGTGAAAGGTCTTTTAAAATTTAAATACTTATTTTAAAGAGCTAATTGATTCATTCCTCCTTGCCTGTTAGAAGTTTAAATATTCTGCCTAGAAATTTAATCTCTCTTTTGCTGAACAATAGGCAGGTGACACCATCTACCTCTCTCCTCCCACTGCTGAAGGCACCAGAGGCTTCTAGAAACCAAGCCCTGATGCCAAAGATAGCTGTACAAAACACCAGTAAAAATCCTGCCAGGAATCCCCCAAAAATATTTTAATTAGCCTGATGTTTAGAGCATACAACTGGGCGGTCGACAAATGGGGCATTTGAGGCTGGGCACCTGGTTTTGTAATCAGCTTCACTCATGAACTTGGCAGTGCATGGGTCAAGCGTGCTCTGTGGAATGTTTTTGCTGCTATTTAATCATTTAAACAGGTAATGCACTTTTTAAGAAAAATTATCAATCCCAAATAAGTTATGTTTGCTCACATTTCACTCCAATAGAGTGCAAATCTCATTCTGTAAAACTGGAGGAAACAGTAGGCTATTAAGCTGATGCATGCTGGAAGAGAAACATTAAATATGTGTATACTGTTAACGAATGATTATTGACCACGCAAAGTTTCTCATTGGTTTTTGACACTCCATTCGGAAATTATTGATGTATCAGTAAATGGTTTGAAGAAGGACACTTAAGGACTTCGGCTGCTAAGACATGAGGGAACTGAACTTGGCTTTATTGCAGAAAAGAAGATTGAAAATTATTAAAAGCAGAATGAGAGATACAGATAGTGTAGCCAAAGGCAGCAGCTAAACTTGCACTGTAATTGTGAAACTGAAAATTTCAGTACAAAATTAGCTAACTAATATTAGCAAGATTGGAGATTAGATTAATTTGACTATAAAGCAATAATCATTGGAGTGAACTGTTAAGAAACATAATTTATTCGGGATTGATAATTTTCCTTAAAAAGTTCATAATCTGTTTAATCGATTAAATAGCAGCAAAAACGTTCCACAGAGTATGATTGGCCCACACACAGCCAGGTTCATGAGTGAAATTGATTACAAAATCAGGTGCCTAGCCTCAATTGTCCCATTCGTTGTTGACTGTCCAACTGAACAACTTGATTAAAAGATTTGAAATTGAGTGGCCTGATACAAATTTTAGAATGTTGGGCTTCACCCACAGTACAAAATTCACTATTAGAAACTAGACATGCTGAAATTTTTGGAGGTTCACAGACATTTCAAAGTTTTTGAAATTCTAGTTGTTTCCCTCTCCTGCGCTGTCATCTATTTTTAGTTGCATTTTTGCCAGTGCATTAGATGATTTGCTGGGTATGTGTCCTTTCTGAGTTATCTCCACCACACCTTTTTTCATTATTGTTGTATACTGCTACATTCAAAATGTGACCTAACTTCTCTCTATCATCCTCATTATTGCTACAAATGAGATTTCCATGGAAGAAATGAGCAGTGCTGAGCACTCAGAGGTTTTACGGCACTGAGAACAGTATTGAAAACTCCACAGCTGATGTCACCCTTGGCATCTGGTAACACTCTCGCCTCTGAGTCATATACAATAATGGATTCACTCCAGATAATTGAGCATATAATTCAGGCTAGCACATAAGTGTAGCACTGAGGGAGTGCTACATCATTGGAGATGCTGGCTTTCAGAAGTTATATTAAAACACACCTTTGATTGCCTTCTCAAGTTGCACAGGGTATGATAGTGCAATGTATTCTTGGGCCAGTAAGCTATCACCCCGATTGCTATATCCATCACTATCACTTGTTCTATTGAATTATGAAATCCCTACAGTACAGAAGGAGGTCATTCGGCCATCAAATCTATACCGACCACAATCTCACACAGGCCCTATTCCCATAACCCCCATATTTACCCTGCTAATCCACTGATACTAAGGGCCAATTTAACGTGTCCAATTAACCTAACCCGCACATCTTTGGAGTGTGGGAGGAAACTGGAGAACCCGGAGGAAACCCATGCAGACACGGGAAGAATGTGTAAATTCCACACAGACAGTGACCCAAGCTGGGATTGAACCTGGGTCCCTGGTGCTGTGAGGCAGCCATGGTAACTACTGTGCCATGTACTGCCCCCAGTTTTATGCTATTGCACAAAATCAAGATCTACTCACTGCAAACATGGGACAGGATAAACACCACAATTGACTAGTTATGCTAAAAGCTCTGTTTCCCTGTTGTGATTCTTACATAATTATATCTCATGTAGAGATAGAGATGGAATAGTGGGTATAATGAAGAAATTCTCTCCAGCAACAATGTACCCGGAGAACCAGGGGGGCATTCAAATTTGTTTTATTCTTTCATGGATGTCCATGACACAGGCAAGGCCAGCATTTATTGCTCATTCCTAATTGCCCTTGAGAAGGTGGTGGTGAGCCACCTTCTTGAACTACTGCTGTCTGTGGGGTATAGGTACATCCACAGCATTGTTAGGGAGAAAGTTCTAGGACTCTGACCCAGTGACAGTGAAGGAAGAAGATACATTTCCAAGTCAGGACGCTGTCCAAGTTTGACAGGGAGGGGCAATTACAGAGTTACACTTTGCTTGAAAGTTTGGAGAAGATCTGCTTTATCGACTTGCAACATTAGCAGTAATTTTCTAGTAACTCTGCAGTGAGGGAGAGGTAAGAGTTAAGCAGCCTGTAAGAGTTCTGTGGAGCTGAGGTGGGGCCGAGTGGGGTCGGGGTGGGGGGGAGGAGATGTTGGACGGGTGGGTTGTCTAGGCGTAATTGAATGAGGTGAGTACCCTGTTACTCAGGGTTCCACATGAAGGTAAATTGAAAAGTTAAAACTTACATGTTTTTTGGTGACCTCCAGTGGTCCTTTTTAAGCACTGCTGGTTCGGATTCTGCAACAACTAAAAATCTGAGCCGGCAGAATCATCCTTCAACAAGTATAAGACATGTAAGGTATTAGCATGTGATTAGCATGTACAAGGGGCCCTAAACCTGTTTCAGATGGCCACCATGCAGCTATACTTTAATGGCATCAGAGCCAAAATGTCGTGAAACATATTTCAACCCTCGGGAAATAACCCCACAAAATGAGTTACTTTTGGTACAGTTCCACAGCTGAAAAACGGGCACAACATGGTCTCATGTCCCCTCTTCTAACGTTCCTGGATATAAATTAAAACAATGGTATTTCTTCTGAAATGGTACAAATACAGTTGGTACAAAACACAATTCACTGCTTTTCTTTCTTTCTAATGAAATAATTATAATTGTTTGCAAAACAGAAAATGGAGCATTTTCATACACTTTGTTACTGTCTATTGGGAGTGCATATTTTCCATCAGCCTCGGTGCAAGTGAATTTTCTTGTGCATTTAAACCACACGAGAGAATCATGAAGACTCTAAAAAGAAAATAAACACGTTGCTGGGATTTTTCTCCAAAACTTCATAAAGGGAACAATGAACACAGATTATATATCTGTCCCTCAATTAGTTTTGAATGTCATCAGTGATAACTTGACAAGAAAAGCAATCAAATCACATTAATAATGATCTAAACCAGTATCCTGAGCTACTGCTGCTGGAGTTGATGCTAATCCTTCCTTTATGACTTTCTATTTTTCTTGTGCAACCATTACCAACTCCAGTGATGGAAATAAAGTTCATGAAGTGTTTGCATTATATGGTTGGAAAAGTATTGCACTGGATTAGGGCCAAGAAAAGTCTTGAGCCTCCATTTTGCTGGGATCAGTAGTTGATTTTGGTAAAGGCATTTACTATTAACTAGGAAAATATTGCAAATGCTAAAAATCAAAAACCGAAACAGGACAAAACCAGGAATTAACAACGGCATTTGCAGAGAGGGCGAAATTCTCCAGCCTCCCAACCACAGGTTTCCCACTGGCAGGAGGTGGCAGGTTGTTTGCTAGTGGTAGGATTCTCTGGTCCTGCCGCTGTCAATGAAAATTCCCATTGATGTCACCCCACGCCTGCAGGAAATCTGTGGGTGGGGGTGCGCTGCCAGTGGGACCAGAGATTCCCACTGGCATGAATGGCCAGAGAATTATGGCCTGTATGTTTATTCAGAACTGAATAAATGGAGGATGAAGAAAAAGGAGGGGTTTCCCATGTGTAATAGATAAATATAACTAGTGAACTATCTGATTCACTAATGTCCTTTAGGGAAGGAAATCTGCTGTCCTCATCTGCACTGGCCTACACATGACTGTAAATCTACAACAATGTGGTTGACTCTTAAAATTCCCTCTGATGTGGCCTGTCAAGCCACCAGTTGGAAGGGCAATTTAGGATGGACAGCAATTGTTGGCCAGTCACATCCCGTGTATGAAAACAATACATATGTATTTATATGCTTATACATTATATACAAATAAACACAAATTGGAATGATGTATTGTCTATTTGAGGGTAACTAAGGAGATGCGCCTGCCCAAAGCAGAAAAATCCCACCCATGGTAACTGGGCCTTTAAACGGCCCATCAAATTTTCCATCCTGCCCATGGCAATTTCCAAAGTATGCAGTACTGGAAAATGTACCCCAAGAAATAAGAAAAAGAGAAATGAAAGATACGTAAGTAGCTAAGGTTGGGAGGCCTTGTGGTATACTGGGTCGCGCCCTTCCTCTGATTCAGAAGCTTTTGTTCTTGGGTCCCAGTCCAGGACTTTCTGGCCAAGGAAGGGTGTTCATGATGTGAACAAAGAGGCTGACCATCAATTTTCAAATCCTTCTAGCACATGCCAATGCCACCTACATCACAGGGACTGCAATGGTCCAAGAAGGCAGCTCAGAACCACCTTTTCAAGGGTAATAGGGAAGGGCCTAGCCAGAATGCCCACATCTGTAATTTAATACAAAAAGAACAATGTGGGACAGGAAGAGGACAAGCGCACCTGCACATTTTAACCATCATAGAGATGACAATGCTGGCCATGGTGAGGAGAGACATCTTTGAGCCAAGGATGGTGCTGAAGGACTCAATGTTCAAGGTCACACCACATCAAATCCTCCTTCCTTCTTCCCTTCATTGCACAATCTCTTCCAATTCAAAAACTCTGCGTGGCTTAAACACTAGCTTCTTACTCTCATCTTCCTTTGCTACAGCCAAACTCTGTTCCTTTTTTCTTCAGATATCCAAGAACTAGGACTAGAAGAGGAAGAACAAGAAGAACCTGATAAAGAGATACTATGAGCAGAATTTTACACCCTGGCTCGACCCAAGACCAGAAAATCTCATCCGAGGTCAACGGACCTTCCCATTGTCCGCCCCTCGCCTGCTCAGATTCCCATGGTGGGTGTGGCAGTAGAATTCCAGTGTATAATTCAATCTTACATTCACAGCAACAAGCTTATAGATTGATACTCTATGTATTTAGAGGCTAAGATAGAGGGTGGGTCTGCACACATTGAGATACATAATAACATGTTAGGTGCACTGGAAAGCCTGCCAGAAATTCTGTGCACGGTGCCAGGTGCAGCTCCAACTTGATACAAGACTTTGCACAAAACTTGAAGCCCATCCTTTCCTCTCTGTTACCTCAACAAAAAACTCAAGCAAGTTAGTTAAACATGGTTTTCCCATAATAAATCCATGCTGACTTTCCTTAATTAACCTGTATTTGACCAAATTACTGTTAATTTTATCCCAAATTATTGCTTCTGTAAGCTTCTAGCACACAATCTGGATACTCAGCTGACTTTGGTAGGATCCCTGCAGAGCAATCCAGGCAGTGGGAACATTGCTTGAGGAGGTTGATATTCTGTTCTTTAACAGTACAATTGTCATTATAAGCCTGCTGTGCGTGTGTGCACAGGTTCATGACCAAAATCATGAGGCATGTCATGAGGTGATAAATTTTGTCACCTAATAGGCCGCCTTTGACTTGTAATACTGGTTCAAATATAGATTGCACAGGAGACTAGCACAGTATGAAAGAATGTGACTCTCATCAGGATAACAGGAATTAACCTGCATGATGCACTGCCTGCAGTCATACACCAGCTGCGCATTAGAGTCATAGAGTGTACAGCATAGAAAAGGTCCTCTCAGCCCATTGTATCTGCACCAGTCAAAGACAAACCACCTAACTATTCTAATCCCAACTTCCAGTCCTTGGCCCATAGCCTTGTGCCTTGACATCACAAGTGCACATATTTCAATAGTTGAACCATACAAATGGTCTCTATCTCCACCACCCTTTCAGGCAGTGAATTCCAGACTTCCACCACGCACCAAGTTTTTCCTCACATCCCCTCTAAATCTCCTGTCCCTTACCTTAAATTGATGCCCCTGAGTCATTGATCCCTCCACCAAGGGGAAAAGTTTCTTCCTGTTGATGCCCCTCAGAATTTTATACATCTCAATCATATCCCGACTCCCCTCAGTTTCCTCTGCTCCAAGGAAAACAACTCCTGACTACTCAACCTCTCCTTAGAAATAAAACTTTCCAGACCTGATAACATCTTGGTGAATCTCCTCTGCACCCATTTCAATGCTATCACATTCCTCCTATAATTTGATTTGATTTGAATTGATTTGATTTATTATTATCACATGTATTAATATGCAGTGAAAAGTGTTGTTTCTTGCGCAGTATACAGACAAAACATACCGTTCATAGAGAAGGAAACGAGAAAATGCAAAATAATGTTACAGTCATAGCTGGGGTGTAGAGAAAGACCAACTTAATGCAAGGTAAGTCCATTCAAAAGTCTGACAGCAGCAGGGAAGAAGCTGTTCTTGAGTTGATTGATACATGACTCAGACTTACGTATTTTTTTCCCGAATGAAGAAGGTTGTAAGAAAGAATGCCCGGGGTGGTGTGGCATCCTTAATTATGCTGGCTGCTTTGCTGAGGTAGCGGGAAGTGTAGACAGAGTCAATGGATGGGAGGTTGGTTTGTGTGATGGATTGGGCTACATTCATGACCTTCTGTAGTTTGTTGTGGTTCTGTGCAGAGCAGGAGCCATACCAAGCTGTGATACAACCAGAAAGAATGCTTTTTATGGTGTATCTGTAAAAGTTGGTGAGAGTCATAGCTGGCATGCCAAACTTCCTTAGTCTTCTGAGAAAATAGAGGCGTTGGTGGGCTTTCTTAACTGTAGTATCAGCATAGGGGGAACAGGGCACGTTGTTGGTGATCTGGATACGTGAAAACTTGAAACTCTCAACCCTTTCTACTTCGTCCTTATCGATGTAGAGAGGGGCATGTTCACCTTTACACTTCCTAAAGTCAATGACAATCTCCTTCATTTTGTTGACATTGAGGGAGAGATTATTGTTGCCACATTAGTTCACCAGGTTCTCTATCTCATTCCTGTATTCTGTCTCGTTATTGCTTGAGATCCGACCCACTACGGTGGTGTCATCAGCAAACTTGAAAATCGAATTGGCGTGGAATTTGGCCATAGGTGCATAAGGAATATAGCAGACAGCTGAGAACACAGCCTGGTGGGGCACCGGTGTTGAGAATGATTGTGGAGGAGGTGTTGTTGCCTATCCTTAATGATTGTGGTCCGTGAGTTAGGAAATTCAGGATCCAGTCGCAGAGAAAGGTGCCGAGGCCCAGGCCATAGAGTTTGGAAATGAGTTTTGTGGGAATAATTGTGTTGAATAATAGTGTCATATAATATAGATTCTAGAACTGCACACAATACACTAGTTGTAGACAAACAATTCCTTTCTGTTTATGAATATGGCAGAGTTAAGATGAGGCATATGCAAGGCAAATATCAGCCTACATCATGGAGGGTTCTTGCAAAAACCTCATGCTCATTCTTCATGCTTGTCTCTGCCAAAAGAGAGATGAACGAAAGCCTCAATTGCTTCCCTTCATCAGCCTGAATGTAGTCAGTGACACAGAAATTTAGATCCATGACATCTTGATAGTCACTTCATCCTTGACCTGCTTTGAAGCTGCAGTTGAGGCTGCAGTAGTTGACAGATTTCAATCAGGACCTCTTTGTGAAGCTTCGACAATGAAGGAACCTCCCTTTGGCTCCACAAATTTAGTAGGTGCAACCCTCACAGATCTTCTGCCTCACCTTCCATCGAGTTTAGTCATAGCATTCTCTCTCAGGTCATCACAGGAGCAATAACCTTTGTACTTTTAACCTGAGACAAGCCTTTAGAGAGCTGAGCTGAATGATATAAGCAAATAACCACAGCAAGTACCTAAAAAAAAAGCATATGTTCATTCAACGATAGTGCGGCAACAAGGTAATTTGCATCGTTTGTAGTGTTCTGCAGTCCCTTGTTGCCCAGATATTGGTTTTACTGAGTGTTTCTACATAGCTTAGGATGCTCACATTTCACATTTGTTAAAATTGTTTCACTTCTTTGTATGGTTAAACCATTGAAGTATTTTGTTTTGATTTCTTTGGGCAATAAAGCTTCTTA
This sequence comes from Carcharhinus amblyrhynchos, assembly GCF_965287045.1. Taxonomy (NCBI): domain Eukaryota; kingdom Metazoa; phylum Chordata; class Chondrichthyes; order Carcharhiniformes; family Carcharhinidae; genus Carcharhinus; species Carcharhinus amblyrhynchos. Next base: position 77,411,592 of record NC_137331.1, on the reverse strand, counting down.
TTACTGGAAAGTCAGAGTCATGAAATGATGCAAGCTTTCACAAATCTGTATAAAGATCCAAATCTCAATAGTTTGCATTTGCTGGCATTGTCCCAGCAGCTGACAGCAGATTGTTTAAAACTAGTCTGGATACAAACACCCCTCAAACTACCACAGTACACCTTTATCAGTTAATTTACTCAATGAGTTTATAATATAAATTCCACATCTGCTCCTGATTGCCTTTTTGAGTTTGTATACGAAGGAGGTAGGTATGACAGACAGACTTGATTATTTACCTTTCCTGGAACAAACAGAAGTACTTTTGCTGGAAAATGTAATCAGTGGTGTAGGGGAATTATGCTGGATCCCCCATGGATTATTCAAAGCTTATCCACTGAAGTGTGATATTAGAGATAACTGGGTTCACCTTTCTTTGGTTAAGAGTGATGTTGGTATAGGGACAACATTCATTGATTCCAAATACTGGAACTCAGATTCTCAGAACAAGTTTGCATTTCACTGACAGAGGTCTTCAGAGCATGTGTGCTTGGCACATAACCTTTAATTTAGTCATCCTTTGGAAATGTTTTACTGCTTTGGATGCTTTTTATTATCTGGGAACTTTTTATATTAAACTCTATCCCACCAACAGTGGAGATATTTTTGAATATATTACTTCTGATCAGAGATAATTCATGGTACAGCAACATTTTTGATCATGAACTATTATATTCATTATCTCCTCATTTTTAATCTCTTCAGTTAATAAAACCATAAGATCATAAGACATAGGAGCAGAATTAGGCCATTTGGCCCATCGAGTCTGTTCCACCATTCAATCATGGCTGATGTTTTTCTCATCTCTATTCTCCTGCCTTTTCCTCATAACCCCAGATCCACTTATTAATCAAGAACCTTTGTATCTCTGTCTCAAAGACACTTAATGACCTAACCTCCGCAGCTTTCTGTGGCAAAAAGAGTTCCACAGATTCACCACTCTCTGGCTGAAGAAGTTCCTCCTCATCTCTGTTTTAAAGGATGAGGTTGTGTCCTCTGGTTCTAGTTTTTTCTCCTAGTGGAAGCATCCTCTCCATGTCCACCCTATCCAGGCCTCACAGTATCCTGTAAGTTTCAATAAGATCCCCCGCATCCTTCTAAACTCCAATGAGAACAGACTCAGACTCCTCAACTGTTCCTCATACGACAAGCTCTTCATTCCAGGGATCATTCTTGTAAACATTCTCTGGATCCTTTCCAAGGCCAGCAAATCCTTCCATAGCTATGGGGCCCAAAACAATATTCCAAATGGGGTCTGACCAGAGCTCAGAAGTATATCCCTGTTGTTGTATTAATGGCTGGTATGTTGAGTGTTACTCAAATTAGAAAGTAGTTACTTATTTCTGTGATTTAGAAATCAGTAAATTTTCTTTGTCTCGCAGAAACTGCATGCTAGGCTTTTCATTCATGCGAATAAAACAGAGCTGATCCATCAGGGTTGGATGCCATTGGAAATGTATGGTTAGCTCCTGAACTGCATAATGCCTCATAATTAGAACCACTTAATGGAGAGAGGAATATCCAGCATACCAGCTTTAAAGAGTGCTTTTAAAGTGATATTGTTAATTGGAAGAAAAAGCACAGAACAAGATTTTCTTCAATTTCCTGTCAAAATAACATGGAGGCAATGGCACTCATCCTTATTTACACACAAATGCTGCAGCAAATTGAGCTAAATGTAGAAATCCAAAATTCACTGTCCAAGATATGCCACTTCACAGCTAGCTTTGCAAAAAATGGCATCTTAGTGTCTGCGTCATCATTGTGAGGAATTGAACCATGTGACATTGTTGTATTTGCACTACATGAACTAAAGTCAGCCAGGAAGTTAAGTCTTGTCTACTTCAGTCTAACATCCTTTTAACAATGTGATGTGTTAATTACTGCCAGTCAACTTCTCTGGCACTGAAATGATATCTATTATAAGTCAAACTCCTTCAGGTCCAAATTGTTGTTAGATATTTTTAGAATTTACAAGTTAATAATGGTTTCTCACACTCTCCTTCTGCCTTACTGTACTCCCTCTTAATCCAATTTCTCCTCCCCTTCCTTCTTTCTGTACCTATTTGAGACTGAATTCACCATTTTAATTTATGCATCCTTCTCAGTTCTTGCTTTGTAAAACTAGCACACTGCTTAAGGAATTGTACAATTGTTTGTCCTGTTCAGTCATGTGCCAGATTGTTTTCCTTCACTACGCTGTGATTAATTTGCACTTCCAGCAACTGGGCGCACAAAAATATAAGAGCCTGAACAGACATGACTACACATAGCTAATTGCAGACACCATAGCATCCAGTATCTGTGTTATGGCCAGATATGGAATGGAACTGCACTTACGCTCTATAGTTTTATACCACTTCGAGCAAGCACAAATTTTCTCAGTGCACCATCATTAGATAGTTATCATGGACTCCGAGCACTATTAGCAAATGCCGTAATGAGTCTGCCTTGAGAGAGGCATATCGAAAGAGCCGACGCACACATTTATGAAGAATTTTACCGTTTGGATCTGCCCAAAGTGGCAGATGCCACAGAGCGTTGAAACCTGAATGTTCATGGAGCTGGTTAGGCCATGGCTGTTTACCTCAGCCACAGCTTTAACTTCCCACTCTGAAGGCCTGCCGAAGAATTGGAGTGGGCTGGCATGACCACAACCAGCACTTGACTGTTTATGTTTCACATGAGTTGGCTTTGTTAGCACTTCAAATGGAAAGTGTGTGGTGACATAGCTCTTCAAATAAAGAATTTTAAAGCACTGGTGAAAAGAGAATAGGAAGAAAATATAATCAGGGGTCTGGATAGTTCATATTTTAAAAACACTAATACTGTCAGACAGTAGTTTCTTTCGGCTCCCTCAGGTCTCTCTTGGTGGTTCAATGAGGCATTCCATTCAATAAGTGAGCCATGCAGCCAGAAGGATACCTGATTAAACTTTTAGCCTGAGTTGAATTTGATGATTTTTTTTTCCCTGATCTTCATCCTCATGTTACTTATTTCCTTTAACAATGAATGTTCACACTTTTGCAATGTATGGTTGATTTCAGGTCTCTCTCAACATTCACAATGACACACAATTTTCCTTTTCTCAGTGACAAAAAATCTATACTGAACAACTTGGGATATGAAAGAGTAATGGGGGCTAAAACAAGTTACAACAATGTTGGAAACACCACAAAACAATATTGGTCTACCCCACATCAGAATTTGAGTAAATATCTTGTAGAATGGCAGAGGTTTAGTTGCCCTTTTCTTTAACTTTACTGGAGTAATATTGTTACAATATGAAAATTGTAAAACTCCAATAACTGCTTATACTAAATAATAAGGACTGATATAATTAATACTCATGAACCAGGGACCATGAGGTTGAAAGGGTGATTAGAGGCCTGCTGACAGGATTAGGTTATAGAGATTGTGCTGAAAACATCCAGGTGGTGGGGGCTAGAGGGACCTGATGTTGTGTTGAGATATGAGATCTTGGGGTGGGATCAAAGGCCCCGAAGGGGGTGAAGGTTGATGGAGGGTGTCATGAAGGCTCCTTAGGCAAGCATTTAGATCCAGGAGGTAGATATAAAGGCACTCAGCTCTTGAATCCATTGGAAAACTCACTTGAACAGAGTTAATGTTGAGAAACTGAATGGCAATGAGGCTCACAGCCTCATTATCGTATTTCATGGCTGAGCTCCTTGGAACATTTTGGTTATCTGTTCAAATCTTGGTCTCAGTTGAGAACAGAAGTGGGTGAGTTGGAGGCAGGTCTGGGCCAGGAATCAAATTTTTCACATGTTTTCTTCCCCCCCAACCAGCCTAATTACCCATCCATTTCTGTTCTTCATCACCCATTTTCTCATGACTTTCCAGTTGGGCAACCTGGAATTTGTTCCATCAGTTAATCAACTTCATTTGGATTAGAATTAATCCTTTAATTAAATTATTCTACATGGAACTCAAACTAGACAAGTTTTCTTCTCTGCCGTGATGGTGAAATTAATTAACACCTTATAAGCTTCATAGTGTCATGACCAGTACAGGCATATCATATTAAGAACTTTCAGTTGATACTTTTAAAAACCTGACACAAACATGCTGTTAAAATGGCTGTTGTAAATCACATAATTGTCCCGTGTGGACTCAAGCCTCCAATGACCACCTACTTATTGAGAGGAGCTGCACAGACATTTCCAAAATCTGCTGAGGTGATTCTTCCAAAAGGATTCTAAAAGCGGAATTGTGGGTCCCCTAGCCGGGATATTTGAATCATCGACAGTCACGAGTGAGGTGTTTGAAGATTGGAGAGTGGCAAATGCCTTTGTTTAAAAAGGACTGCAGGGAAAAGCCAGTGAGCCTCATACCTGTGGTGGGTAAATTGTTGGAAGGTATTTTGAGAGATAGGATCTACAGGCATTTAGTCATGCAAGGACTGATGAGGGCAGTCAGCATGGTTTTGTGAGTGGAAAATCATGTCTCACAATTTAATTGAGTTTTTTGTAGGGGTAACCAAGAAGGTAGATGAGGGCAGTGCAGTTGATGTTGTCTACATGGGTTTTAGCAAGGCCTTTGACAAGATATCACATGGTAGGTTGTTGCATAAAGTTAAATCTCACGGGATCCAGGGTGAGGTATCTAAATGGATACAAAATTGGCTTCTTGACAAAAAGTGAAGATGCCAGCGTTGGACTTCTTGATAGTTGATAGTTCTTGACAGAGGCCAGAGGGCGGTTGTAAAGAGTTGTTTTTCAAACTGGAGGCCTGTAACTTGCGGTTTGCCTCAGGAATCAGTGTTGGGTCCACTGTTATTTGTTATTTATATTAATGATTTGGATGAGAATATAGGAGTCATGGTTAGTAAGTTTGCAGATGAAATTGCTGGGCCTCTGACACAAATCTTTGTCTCTTCCTTGGACACAGGTGAGGTCCCAGAGGACTGGAGGGTAGCCAATATGGTACCGCTGTTTAAAAAGGGTAGTAGGGATAACCCTGGTAATTATAGACCAGTGAGTTTGACATCGGTGGTAGGAAAATTATTGGAAAAAATTCTTAGGGATAGGATGTATGAGCATTTGGAGCGTTGCGATCTGATTAGGGATAGGCAATATGGCTTTGTTCGGGGGAGGTCTTGCCTTACGAATCTGGTAGAATTCTTTGAGGAGGTGACAAAAACGGTTGACGATGGGCGAGCCGTTGATGTCATCTATATGGATTTCAGTAAGGCGTTTGACAAAGTCCCTCACGGTAGGCTGGTAGAAAAGATTAAGGCACATGGGATACAAGGACAGGTAGCTAGGTGGATTGAAAACTGGCTGGGCAATAGGAGACAGAGAGTAGTAGTGGAAGGTCAGTCACCAGTGGTGTGCCGCAGGGCTCAGTACTGGGACCTCTCCTCTTTGTAGTCTATATAAACGACTTGGAAGAGGGCGTACATGGTGTGATCAGCAAGTTTGCAGATGACGCCAAGATGGCAGGATTGGCAGATACTGAGGAGGACTGTCAGGTGACACAGCAGGATATAGATAGGTTGGTATATTGGGCAGATAGATGGCAGATGGAATTTAATCCTGACAAATGCGAGGTGATGCATTTTGGAAGGAATAATGCAGGGAGGAGTTACGTGATAAAAGGTAGACCGATTAAGAGTATAGAAATACAGAGGGACCGGGAGTGCAGGTGCACAAATCTCTGAAGGTGTCAACACAGGTAGAGAAGGTTGTGAAGAAAGCTTACAGAATGCTAGCCTTTATAGGAAGGGGTACAGAGTGTAAGAGCTGCCGTCTAATGCTTCAGTTGTACAGAACGTTGGTTAGGCCGCATTTGGAGTACTGCGTCCAGTTCTGGTCACCTTACTACCGGAAGGACGTGGAGACCCTGGAGAGGGTGCAGAGGAGGTTTATCAGGATGTTGCCTGGCATGGAAGGACTGAGTTACGAGGAAAGGTTGGAGAAACTGGGGCTCTTCTCCTTAGAAAGACAGAGGTTAAGGGGGGATCTGATAGAGGTGTATAAAATAATGAAGGGAATAGATAGAGTCAACAGTGGTAGGCTTTTCCTTAGATTGGGGACAATTACGAGAGATCACGATCTAAGGGTGAGGGGGGAGAAGTATAATTTGGATACGAGAGGAAGGTTTTTCACGCAGAGGGTCGTGGGGGTATGGAACGCGCTACCGAGTAAGGTGGTGGAGGCAGGCACGTTGGACTTGTTTAAGGTTTACTTAGATAGACACATGAGTGAAACAGGGATGGAGGGTTATAGTAGACAGTATTAAATAGGGTTAGAGCCTTGGGACGACGCCGGAAATGTAGTATTACATGTTAATGTTTTGTCTTTTTTAATCCACAGGTGTCGGTGCACCTTGTTGTCAAACAAGGGGCATGCACACGGTGGGTCGTGCGTGGGCTGCTCTTGGAGGTTCCGAGAGTGGCCTCGTACTTCGTGTCGTTGTGTATGCTTAATCCTGGACCAGCAGACGGGCACCACAACAGCTCAGTGACTATCACTGATTGCTGTGCAGATACATGGATTCGGGCCAGTGTCTGTGGGAGTTTGCGCGTTCTCCCTGTGACTGTGTGGGTTTCCTCCGGGTGCTCCGGTTTCCTCCCACACCCCAAAGATGTGCTCTTAGGCTGATTGGTGTACCAAATTGACCCTACACTATTCTCCCCTGAATCTGGCTACATTAGGGGTTCCATTCACATACACACAGGGCAGGGTAGGTGTAGGAAAATGCTTTGTTGAAGGGGCAGCGTGGGCTCATTGGGCCGAAGGGCCTGTTTCCCATGCTGGGATGTTCTTTGTTCTTTTTGTTCTTTGACACCAAGATTGGTGGCATAGTGGACAGTGAAGAAAGTTATCTCCAATTGCAACAGGATTTACCTGTTTTTACTTCAATTTAACACTTAGAATTTTTTTGGGAGAATCCCACCCACAGGCTTTGATTTTACTGGCACAGCCACCCGAGGCTCTTAAGATCACACCTGAGGCCAATGTGGAATGCCGTTCTGTGAGCCTCGCCTGCTCTTGTTTCAGGGTGGCCGTGTTGGTAAAATCAGGGCCATGGAGTCCAAGCAAGAAGTCAGTGAGAATAGTAATCCAATGCCAAAACAGGTACCTTGCTAGGAAAAAAGGAAAAGAAAGATCAGATTAAGAGAGACATTAAACAGATAGATCAAAAAAGTTAATAATATGCATTTGATTTTTAAATCTCCAAAGACAATTGAGGTCCACACTTGTAAAAGTTAATGCTTATTGTCAGACAGGATATTTGACAGTAAGTAAGAATTATCACACGGTTAAACATTTACTTACACTGGTTTGGGCAAGGTCTTACCTATTCTTGCATGATTAGTGGATACTTGAACTTGACATCCTTCCATCTGTTTGAGTGTTGAGCTCTTGGTGAGATACTGTTATAGCAAAGCTTTCGGAGGAACAGGGTTACTCGGACACCAACTTCCTTATTTCTGCAATTAACTACTATATGCAGTTGCTGCACATTGGCTGTTCTGTTTACTGTTGAAAAATGGTAAGTGCTAATAGCCTTTTTGTTATTTCTTGCAAATTACAGGCCCATGTATTTTAATCATAAATAACCCAATTGAATCAATCAAAAAACATACTCATGAGTTAACAATCAATACAAGGAAGCCAGAATTCAGTTAGACTTTAGGAGGTGGTATTTTTCCCAGAGAATAATGGACATCAAAAAACTGCTGTTTGAGGGGGTGAATGCTGATTCACTGAATTTCCTCCAACAAGAATGAGACCTGTTTCTCGTTGGGATGGAGGTCACCTCATACCAAGAGTTGGTGATATTTAATATTAACCAGGTCCTATGTTTTGAGCAATGTCAATTGCCTAAGGAATTCTGGCCACAGACGACTGTGTGGAGTTTGCACATTCTCCTCGTATCTGTGTGGGTTTCCTCTGGGTACCCCAGTTTTCTCTTTGCAGTCCAAAGATGTGTAGGTTAGGTTGACTGGCCATGCTAAATTCAGCCTTTGGCAGAATTTTCTCATCCCACCTGCCACGGGAATCATAGTGGGCGGGAAGAAAATTTGGCAGATGATGCAAAGATCCACTGACATCAGGTAAAAATTTCCAGTCTTGGGATGAGCACAGCTGGAAAATCCCGCTCTTAGAGTCAGGGGGATTAACTGGGTAAACACATGGGGTTAAGGGGATTGGGCCTGGGTGGGCTTGATGTTGATGCAAGCTTGATGGGCTGAATGGCCTCCTTCTGCACTGTAGGGATTCTATGATTCTTTGATAAGTGAGACATATTTTCCAGCTATTCTTTCTGTTTGGCTGTGTTTCTTTTATCTGCGTCTTTGATTCTAGATTCATATGGTGGGTGATTTATGTAAATATTTTAGTGCATTTGGCATCATGTTTTTTAGGAATGGACTGGATGGATCAATAAGTCTTTTCATGCCTGTTTTGTTATGTTACTAACTGGGTCTGAACACACAGGCAATTTTTGTTGCCCAACACCGTCTGGAAATGGGTACTGCTAGTTAATCAAAAATGCTGGTTAACAAGGAGTTACATTATTGCAAATACAAGACAAGGTGCTGCTTGTCTCGGAGGGATAGAAGGGAGAGTCACAGTAAAACCACCACAACTAAAACTGACACCACATCTGACACTGCGGCCTTCAGACCAGGTTTTTGAAAAATCAAGCTCTCAGTTCCACTTGATAACCACTGCCTCCGACCATTGGGCAGCTTTGTGGGTTTCCTGCCAGCAGTTTTAAAAAATCGGAACCAAACAGATCACCACCAAAAATGAAGACAAACACAGAATTCACAAAATTGTGACAAAATGGCTAGAGGGAAAAAACATTGCGTGGTGCTTTTAAAAGCTGATGTTTTGCTTCACTGCTTGGAGGTTTAAAATGCAAAGTACACATAGATTCCAAACTGAAACATTTGTATCAAAGGCCAGGCAACAGGGTTGCCTTTGTAACAGCCTTCAGGCATTTGAATGTTTTTGAATTCAGCTCATCAATTTAACTGAGATACCAAGAACCTATAGCATTTGAATTTGATGGTGTTCACAACATCAGACCAATCCTATCGTGGGAAAATTGATAGGTCATCACAAATGTAAAAGAGAGTGCAAGGGGGAAAAACAAGAGATAGAAACTGCCACCTCTCAAGCCCTGAGAAGGAGGGAGCAGCTCTGAATTCTGCCAGCTGTAGATATCTCTTAAGAGAATGCACCATCCAAGTAGCAAAAGGTACCAAATCAGAAAGAACTTAGAAATAGTGGAATCAACAGAAGAACTCCAAAAGTTTCCAAAAGCCACAAAACCTGGTTGTATCTTTTTGAGCATGACTGAATTCTATTATTAAATATTTTCTTCATGAATGGATATTGTATTTATTTGAACAGCATTTTAGTTGAATCTTATTTCATTCAGTATGTTACTTGTTTCATTAAAGTTCCCTGTTAGTTAAATAAACAAATTGTTAAGTGTTCATGTTAAAGTGAGTGTCAGATATTTCTGTTAGTTAACCACTAAAAGTTACTGAAGAACAGTTCACATCTTCCCATGCACATAACAGATTATGAGATGAGGTATTCCTCTTTGGGCGATACAGCGTTACCTTTCAAAAGGGAGACAACCTCCATGCCATAACAGTTACCAGGAGTACTGGCTAGTAGAGCATTCTAGTTAGTGCAGTGCTGAACAACACAGATTTCACTTTTGAAAGAAAGCAATGAACATGGGGGTATACAGTGGTAGAAAATTATAGAATCAGACAATGGGTGCTGCACAGAAAGAGGCTGTAGGAGCTTTTCATAGACCTATGTATTATACTGGCTTTCATTTGAGAGATTCCTCTTTATTAATTACAGCTCAGTTGTACTCATGTCACCACTGTTTCTTTTGCCAATCATTTTAAATCTATGCCCTATCCTATCCCTCCACCAATGGGAACTGTGTCTCTCTCTCTCATAATTATGAATACCTCTGTCAAAGAACTCATGGAGACAGTAATTCTGGTTGAAGACATACTTTATTGTTGCCCAGGCCTGGTCCACACGTGTGGGAGAATGATTTGGTGCAGCCCAAATTATTCTAAATTGCATTGTTATCAGTATCACAGTTATACATTTTTCAATAATTATTTGCCTGCCTACTCTGCTCATCCTAGCCAGACATGAGCCAATCATTTTAGTATGAATCATTTACCTTGGCCAATAACATTTCACTGTCTGGCAGCATGAGAATACATAAGTTCATACAGTTTGAATGTTTTTTTCCCACTATCTCTAAGCAGCACAAATACTGAAGTCCATAGAGTTCAAAAGTTCTTTTCCCACTGTCTACTTAGCAACCCTTCATCGGGAAAATTGAATTATTCTATTCATTCTACTGTCTGGGAAGCTTGTACTTTCTAAAGCTAAGATAGTTCTCAGTAGCTGTATTGTTTTCAAGGAATGTGGTTCTCCTCACTCAGCTGTATCCCATCATGCCCTAGAGTGTTATTAGCCAAGATGAATGTCTTTAATTCAGAATACAATATGTTTTCAAAAAAATACATGTTTAAATTCTCTAACAATGGTTATATGTGTCTCTGCAAATTGTGCCTTTGTAACTCCAGGTACTTTGTACTTTTTCGATACTATATTCATTCTAAATTAGCTTATCTTAATCTATTAGTCTTTTTAGTCCCAGGTTATTCTAAACCTCTCTGACAGTGGCCATTCAGCCCATCATGTTTGTACCAACTCTCTGCAAGAGTCATTCACCTTGTGCCAACCCCCTCCCCCATCTTTTTTCACTGTAGTTCTGTGAATGTTTCCTCTTCAGATAATGATCCTATTCTCTTTTGAACGGCACAATTGAATCTGCCTCCACCCTATCTCAGGCAACGTATTACAGAACTTAACCACTCCCTAGGAAAAGACATTTTTACTTATGTCATCGTTGCTTCTTTTGCCAGTCATCTTAAATCTATGCCCTTTAGTTCCCTTTCCCTCCACCAATGAGAACTGTGTATCTCTCTCTCATAATTTTGAATACCTCTACCAAATTTCCGCTGAAAATTATCTTCTTAAAAAAGAACAGTCCCAACTTCTCTAATCTATCTACATAACAGAAGCTCCTCATCCCTGGAACCATTCTTGTGAATCTTCTTTGCACTCGCTCTGATCCTTCATATACTTCCTAAAGTGCCATAACCAGATACAATTCCCAATTGAAGTCAGACCAGTGTTTTATACAGGTTTAACATAACTTCCTTGCTTTTGCAATCCATGCCCCAATTCATAAAGATCAGTGTCCTGTATGCTTTTTTAACTTTATCAACTAGCCCTGCCACCTTCAAGAATTCACGTGGATACATATTGTTCTGCTTGGTACAGCCTGACATCTGAAACTGTGCTTGGAAGATGAAGTTTGAGTGTATTCAGAGATCCAAGGAAAGGAATCTCAGAAGGCAAGATTAGGACGCTGGAGGTGAATACTTGTTTAAGCCATCTGAATGGAATTCCAAGGTGGGATCTTCAAACATGGAGATTGGAAATATTTATGAGAAAGACAAAGTTTCAGAGAGACTGTGTGGAGAGCCCGTAGAGACTCATTGGGCTAAATGGCCTCCTTCTGCACTGTAGGGATTCTATGGTTCTCCAATTTATATTTCTACTCTGCTGACCATTTCTATGACATTCTAAAAGAATAGGAAGCCATATAAAGGTGAGGGGGTAGTAGTGTTGGTTAAGGATCACATTGGTGCAATAGTTAGAGATTAACTTGGTTCAGGAGATCAGAATGTGGAATCAGTTTGGGTGGAGATGAACAATAATAGGGGCAAGAAGTCACTAGTGGGAGTAATCTACAGGTCCCCTAACAGTAACCACAATGTGGGACAAAGTATACAAGAAATATTGGGTGCTTGTGATGAAGGAACACCAATAATCATAGAATCCATAGAATTTCCACAGTGCAGAAGCAGGCCATTTAGCCCACTAAGTCTGCACCAACCCTCTGAAAGAGCATCTTACACTTCTTCCTGTTATAAACAAAAATTCTAAAGGGAGGAGCTACTTTGTATAGTTAACTAAGAAGTTAGGGGAAGTATCAAGCTTAAGGAAAAAGCATATAACTGCAAGTATGAGTGACAGATCAGATGATTGGTTAGAATATAAAGAACAGCTGAGAATGACTAAAATGTTAATCCAGAGAAAGAAATTGGAGTATGAGAGGAGGTTAGCTAGGAATTTGAAAACAGATCACAGGAGTTTCTGCAGGTATTTAAACAGGAAAAGTATAAGTAAAGTGAGTGTTCTATGTCCAGAGAATGAGAATGTGGGGTTAATAGTAGATAATAAGGACATGGCCGATGAAATGAACAAATATTTTGCTTCTGTCTTCACTGAAGAGGATACAAAAAAAATCCAGTAATAGCTAGAAATCAGATGGAAAGCAGAGGGGAACTTGATGAAATTATAATCTCTAGAGAAGCAGTACTGAGCAAACTGATGGAGATGTGGGCTGATAAATCTTCGGGTCCTTATGGACAGATGCATTGGTGCTAAATTTCAAAAATTCATTTAATTCTGGAAAAGTTCCATCAATTTTGTAATTTGGCAAACTGGCTTAGTGACAGGAGGCAGAGGATGATGGTTGAAGACTGTTTTTGTGACTAGAAGCTCGTGTCCAGTGATGTTCCGCAAAGATTGATTGCTGGGTCCCTGTTTGTAGTTATAGCTGAGCACTTAGACAAGCTCAAGGTAATTGGAAAGAGCCAGTGTGGTTGTTCAAAAGAGAAATCATGTTTTACTGGAGTGATTTGAAAGTGCAGCTGTGCTGTGGATAGAGTGGAGCCTGTGAATGTTCTTGCATTTCCAGAAAGCATTTGATAAAACAAAGAACAAAGAACAAAGAACAACCCAGCACGGGAAACAGGCCCTTCGGCCCAACGAGCCCGCGCCGCCGCATCACCCTACACCTATTCTACCCTGCATATCTACGAATGGAACCCCTAACTTAGCCAGATTCAGGGGAGAATAGTGTCAATTTGGTAAAACCAATCAGCCTAAGAGCACATCTTTGGGGTGTGGGAGGAAACCGGAGCACCCGGAGGAAACCCATGCAACCACAGGGAGAATGCGCAAACTCCCACAGACACAGGCCCAAATCCATGTATCTGCACAGCTAGCAGTGCTAGTCACCGAGCTGTTGCGGCGCCCGTCTACCGGTCCAGGATCAAGCACACACACCGACACAAAGTGCTAGGCCACTCCCGGAACTTCCAAGAGCAGCCCACGCATGACCCACCGTGTGCATGCCCCTCGTTTGACACGAGGTGGACCTCCACCTGCGGAATAAAAAGACAAAAACGTTAATCTTACAAGCCTGCTTTTCCGGTGTCTCCCAAGGTTCTAACCTCATTTAATAGCCCCTACCATAACCCTCCATCCTCGTTTCACTCATGTGTCTATCTAACTGAACCTTAAACGAGTCCAACGTTCCTGCCTCCATCACCCTACTCGGTAGCGCGTTCCATACCCCTACAACTCTCTGCGTAAAGAACCTTCCTCTCACTTCCAAATTATACCTCTCCCCCCTCACCCTTAAATCATGACCTCTCGTGTTTGTACCCAGTCTAGGGAGCAGTCTCTCACTATTAACTCTATCTATTCCCTTCAGTATCTTATATACCTCTATCATGTCCCCCCTCAATCTCCGTCTTTCCAAGGAGAATAGTCCCAGTTTCTCCAACCTTTCCTCGTAACCCAGCCCCTCCATGCCAGGCAACATCCTGGTAAACCTCCTCTGCACCCTTTCCAGAGACTCCACGTCCTTCCGGTAGTAAGGTGACCAGAACTGGACACAGTACTCCAAATGCGGTCTAACCAACGTTCTATACAACTGAAGCATTAGACGGCAGCTTTTATACTCTATACCCCTTCCTATAAAGGCTAACATTCCATAAGCCTTCCTAACAACCTTCTCCACTTGTGACGCAACCTTCATGGATTTGTGAACCTGCACTCCCAGGTCCCTCTGTATGTCTATACTCCTAATCTGTCTACCTTTTATCACAAGGTGATAAGGTGCCGCATCGAAGGTGGAGATGGCTTGAGGGGCTGAATGACTCTTATTTCATATGTTAGTATATTTGCATATTTGTATTTTGCACAGCTGCGATAAAATAAGTGAATTCCATTTTAGGATGGCTTTAGTACTCTTTATATGGATCTCTTGTGAGTTCACTGAGTCATTGTCAAACCATATCTGTGCAACTCCCTGATGACAGAAGTACCTTCTGATCAGATAATTGTAAAAAAATCATTCCGCATCAGACTGGATCAATCACTCTGTGGCTGCATTTACACTCACACTGATTCATCTGAAACAGCAATATTCCCAATCTAGACAATCTGCAGTTCCCACATCATTCTCTCTAAGGACAGCAGAAAATTAAAGTAGGAATATACTTTACACAGTAGTAAACAGGAACATTCTCACTCCTTAACATGCATCAACCTCCATGAGTCATTAAGGCCCATTACTTTCCTCTTCTCTTTATTTTTTAGCATATTTTAAGTATGAACTAAAGTTGTACAACAGGCAGCAACAAGTTCACCTTAAACCTGTCTTCTCAAATACCTCATTTACAATCTCCAGGTTGTCAAAACTCCTGTCCCCACGTTCTTTCCAGAATCAAGTCTTCCTCAGCCTTCACTCCAATATTCATACATTAATATATTCAAGGAGGTTGAGAATGTAAGGAGCTCTGCAAGACACCATGCACCTTCACTGTGGGCTATTAGCACACTTAAACACACAAGACATAGGTGACAGTAAGTTGTAAACATGCGAACTTCTGTAAATTGATGGAAGATGGGACTAACTTATTCTACCGTGAGACAGACCTAATAAGGTTGCAAAACATTTTGCAAAGAAATGCAGTGTCTATTGGCATTAATTTTCCTGATTGGCTCTCCCACATTTCTGCTGTGTCACTGACCTGGCTGAATAACATCACAGGAGTCAAAATAAACTTTGTTCTGTCTAATTCCAGTTCCATTGCTCCATCAGCAAATCTGGAATAGCTCTATTTGTTCACCTATATTCCTCTTCGGAATTTCAGATTTTGTTGTATCACCCCTTTCAGCTGATGAGATTGTTTAAGCCATTCTGAAGAATTAAGTTCCAAGCCTCACCATGCCAAGTGACTGGCAAACTCAGCACTCGGAACTCACCCATATTATGCAAATATAACTGAACTCTCAGAAACTCCAACGTGATGAACGTACCCAGTCCATCTCCAATTTGTTGGGGAGAAATCCTACTTCACAATTTTTTTTATTATTTGTTCACAGAACGTAAGCATCGCTGGCAAGGTCAGCATTTAGTGTCCATCCCTAATCGCCCTTAGAAGATGGTGGTGAGCTGCCTTCTTGAACTGCTGCAGTCCATGAGATGTAAATACATCCACAGTGATGTTAGGGAAGAAGTTCCAGGATTCTGACCCAGCAACAGTGAAGGAACAGTAATATATTTCCTAAGTCAGGATGGTTGTGACTTAGAAGGGACCTTGCAGGTGATGGAGTTCCCATGCATTTACATAAGAATATAAGAACATAAGAACATAAGAAATAGGAGCAGGAGTAGGCCATCTGGCCCTTCGAGCCTGCCCCGCCATTCAATAAGATCATGGCTGATCTGTCGTGGCTCAGTTCCACTTTCCCGCCCTCTCCCCATAACCCTTAATCCCCTCTCTTATCAAAAACCCATCAACCCGCTTCTTGAAAATATTTAGCGAGGCAGCCTCCACCACTTCAACGGGCAGAGAATTCCAGAGATTCACCACCCTTTGAGTGATGAAGTTCTTCCTCAACTCCGTTCTAAACCGCCCCCCCTTTATCTTGAGGCTGTGCCCCCTAGTCCTACTGTCCTTTCTGAGCGGGAAGAGTCTCTCCACCTCTATCCTATAAGAACATAAGAACATAAGAACATAAGAAATAGGAGCAGGAGTAGGCCATCTAGCCCTTCGAGCCTGCCCCGCCATTCAATAAGATCATGGCTGATCTGTTGTGGCTCAGTTCCACTTTCCCGCCCTCTCCCCATAACCCTTAATCCCCTCTCTTATCAAGAACCCATCAACCTGCTTCTTAAAAATATTTAGCGAGGCAGCCTCCACCACTTCAACGGGCAGAGAATTCCAGAGATTCACCACCCTTTGAGTGAAGAAGTTCCTCCTCAACTCCGTCCATCCCATTCATCATCTTATACGTCTCAATGAGATCTCCCCTCATTCTTCTAAACTCTAATGAGTACAAGCCTAGTTTATTCAGCCTCTCCTCATAGCTCAACCCCCTCAACTCCGGTATCAGCCGAGTAAACCTCCTCTGCACTCCCTCCAAAGCCAAAATATCCTTGCGTAAGTACGGCGCCCAAAACTGCACACAGTACTCCAGCTGCGGCTTCACCAATGCCCTATATAGCAGCAGCAAGACCTCCCTACTTTTATATTCAGTCCCCCTCGCTATGAAGGCCAGCATCCCATTAGCCTTCCTGACCACCTGCTGCACCTGCAAGCTGGGTTTTTGCGACTCATGCACAAGGACCCCGAGGTCCCTCTGCACCGTCGCCTGCTGTAGTTTTTCTCCACGTAAGTAATAATCCTTCCTACCATTATTCCTACCAAAGTGGACCACCTCGCACTTGCCAACATTAAATTCCATTTGCCAGTTCCTGGCCCATTCGCCCAGCCTATCTAGATCCTTCTGCAGACTCTCCACACCCTCCGCACAATTTGCCGTTCCTCCAATCTTGGTGTCATCAGCAAATTTCGACACCATACACTCGGTTCCCTCCTCCAGATCACTCCAGATTACTGCTTCTGTATTTCCAGGTGTTAAAGATCATTTGTTTGGAAGCTGCTGTTGAAGGAGCTTTGGTGAGTTGCTGCAGTGGATCTTGTAGATGGTAAACACTGCTGCCATCATGCATTAGTGGTGGAGGGAGTGAATGTTTGTGGAACGGAAGCAGTGAATTAGAATCAAGTCAATCATCCATTGGAAAGCTAGGGTGGCCAATCCCAGGAACAGGACTGAGGAATTTGTTCAAGGGGAAGTCGACCAAATGGGCTTCTTGTCCTGGACTGTGTTGAGTTTTATTGAGTGTTTTTTGGAGTTGAACTCATCCAGGCAAGCGGAGAGTGTTCCATTACACTCCTAACTTGTGCTTTGTGGATGGTGGGCAGTCCTTGAGGAGGTGAGTTACTTGCTCTGTAGTCACAGCATTTATATGGCTGGTCCAATTCAGTTTCTAATCCACTGGTTCCCAACCTGTGTGCCATGACACAGAAGACCTCCAAAATGCACCGCGAGAAAAGATCCAAAATGATTCAAAATTCACATTAAAACTAACCTTCATCTTCAGCTCTGTGGTTGGTATGTCCAAGACCCAGAAAATCCTGGGCTTACCACGTTTGTGCTGGCTGGGAAAGAACTACACATACCTAGTTTAGATTTTTTATGTTGGTCAGGTCCCTGTGCCTGACCAACAGGACTTGGAGCTGAGGATAAAGATCCCATGTGCCCACACAAAAAGCAAAAAAGGTGAAAAAAAAACCCTGGGAGAAGTGAGAGAGACAGGAAGATGTTATAAAAAGAAGGGCAAGAGGACAGGGAGACGTTAAAAATGAAGTTCCCAGTAAGGGAAGAAGACAGAGAAAATAGGAGATGTGCCTCAAAGTGTTTTTATATAATATAGAGGTTTGCTATGACATGTAAAAGGTTGGGAACCACTGTTCTGGTCAATAACCCTTGTATAAATGCCTCAGGAGTAGTCTTAGGGATTGGCCATCCTAGCTCTCACATGGCTGGCACTCATTAACCTGTCAAATACTCACAGCGGCACAACTTGTGGAAGTTGATGCAGCCATTTTACCTACAAAAAAGGAAGTCTGTTTTACTTCTGCTGAACTCTTTTCAGCTCAAACAATGTTCTTGCTTTTCATTTTCAGTAAAATTAAACTGACATTTAATATTAAATAAACTATTCCTCATAGTCTGAGTTTGCTGGTTGAGGTGCTAAACACGTTGTCAGTATTTATGTGAACCTGCAGATGGCGGTGTTGAGCCGTCTAACAGTGTTTGCTCGCTGTTATTCTTAACCGTTCCCTCTCTTCAGGTACAATGACCCTTCCTCATTGTCGTTACTCAAAATCCTAAAAAAAAACTCCCAACCACTGGCCCCAACACCTCCCCATTCTCAACCTCTCCAAAGCTCTTAACTCTGTGCTCCTCTTTTCTGGAATTCCATACTTGAAGCTTGCAATCAGCATTGAAAGAGTCCTTAACAAGGTCACAAATGATTCCCAATGTGAATGTTAGACACAATTCTTCCTTATCCTGCTCTCCTTATCCGAAGCATTTAGCACAATTGACCACACCATCCTCTCCAATGTCCTTACATTGTTCAACTAAGTGAGATGACCCTCGCCCGCTTCCAATCTTATCTACCCGATTGTAATCTGTGATGGCTTCTCTTCCTGTTTCTGCACCATTACCTCTAGAGGATCTGTCCTTTCATGATGATCCCCATCCACATCTCAGCGGCCCCACGGTCACACCACATGATCAAGTATTAAATGTACACTGACCATACCCAATGCAACACTACCTTGCCACCCTCTCTTCCAACCTCATTAATGTCTTTGATTCATCATGCTGCTTACTTACTATCTAGTCAAATGAGAGGAAACTTCTTCCAATTAAACGTCAAAATGACCAAAGTGATTATATTCAGCCCTCTTACAAACTTTGTTATTCAACTGTCAGTTTCATCACCCTCCCTGGCTATTATTTCCTATTTGGCCAAGAGCTGAGCTAGCTTCTGAGCTCATAAGCTCTCCATTAGCAAGAACACCTATTTCCCTCTCTGGAATTCCACTCATCTCCTGCTGAAACCCTTATTCATGCTTTTGTTATGTGGAATTATAGGATAGAATAGTTGCAACTCAGAAGGAGACCATTCAACCATAACCTCTGTGCTGACTCTCTGCAGAACAACTCAATTAGCTCCACATGCCTGCCCTTTCCTGGAACATTCTAATGTTTTTCTCTTCGGATACTTTTCCAGTTTCCTTTTGAAGGCCTCGATTGATTCTGCCTCCACCACATTCAATCCACTAAAGATTTTTGTCATGTCGCTGAGTTGGTTCTCTTACCAAACACCTTGCATCAGTGTCCTCTGATCCTTGCCTACTACCATAAGTAACAATTTCTCTCCATCTACTCTGTCCAAGCTTCTCATGATTTTGAATATTTAGAATCATAGAAACCCTACAGTACAGAAAGAGGCCCTTCGCCCATCATGTCTGCAGTGACCACAATCCCACCCAGGCCCTATCCCCAATCTGTACATATTTTGCCCACTAATCCTCTCTAACCAATGCATCTAAGGTCAATTTAGCAAAGCCAACCAACCTAACCCGCACATCTTTGGACTGTGGGAGGAAACCAGAGCACCCGGAGGAAATGCACACAGACATGAGGAGAATGTGCAAACTCCACACAGACAGTGACCCAAGCCAGGAATCGAACCTAAGTCCCTGGAGCTGTGAAGCAGCAGTGCTAACCACTGTGCTACTCTTCCGCCCATTTCTGTCAAATCTCCCCTTCCCTTCTCAAAGAAGGCCAGCCTCAGTTTCCCAATATATCCGCATTATTGAAGGCCTGGAACCATTTTTATAAATCTATTCTTCATCCTCTCTGATGCCTTTACATCCTTCCTAAAGTGTGGTGTCCAGAATTGAACACAACACTCCAGTTGAGTTTAAGCCAATGTTTTGCAAAGGTTCATCACAGCTTCCTTGCTTTTGTACTCCATGCCCGGCTTTGTGTTCGGTGAGTGGGGAGATTTTCTAGCTCAGCAAATCCAACCTTTAAAAATATCCATCCATAGGTCAAGTTTTCAATCGTGGGGAGATGGGCTGAAATAAAACCTGGGACAAGTGATCCAGAAACAAATGCAGAGGCTGCTAGGTGTGGAGGAATGCAAGGCCTGCCTTTGTGCTCTGGCACTATGTTTAAATGAATAAGAAATAATAACAAAACAAAAAACAATGTCAATGTCAGCAAAACAAGGGAGAGTCATCAACTTCAAGAAGCATAGTGGACGGCATGAATGAGGATGAAGTGGAAATGATTGCAATTTCAAGTTTCTAGGTGTCCAGATCACCAACAACATTTCCTGGTCCCTCCATACTGATGCTATGGTTAAGAAAGCCCACCAATGCCTCTGCTTTCTCAGGAGACTCACACCAACGTTTACAGATGCACCATAGAAAGCATTCTTTTTGGTTGTAATATAGCTTGGTATGACTCCTGCTCTGTCCAAGAGCACAAGAAGCTACAAAGGGTCATGAACGAACCAGAGTCCCATTATTGACTCTGTCCACACACCCACTGCCTCAGAAAAGCAGCTAGCATAATCAAGCACCCCACACACCCCAGGCATTCTCTATTCCACCTCGTGCCGCTAGGAAACAGATACAAAGGTCTGAGGTCACATACCAACCGACTCAAGAACAACTTCTTCCCTGCTGCCATCAGACTTTTGAATGGACCTACCTCATATTGATCTTTCTCTACACCTTAGCTATGACTGTCCTCTCCTTTCCTTCTTTATGAATGGTATGCTTTGTCTCTATATTGCACAAGAAACATTACTTTTCACTGTATACATATACATGCAACAATTATAATAAATCAAATCAAATCAAAATATCCCCCAAGCCTTAACTGCACACATGCCCAATGCCTATCCATGCCAACCTATGCAGGGGGTGAATGGAGCCTGGGCAGAAGTGGGTAGGGGCAATACAGAGGCAAGACAGTATAGAGATGGGCAACAGCACACTTGGGCAGAGCGAGCATGGTGCAGAGCTGGAGTGGCATGCAGAACAGAGCCAGTTTTGTGCAACTGGGTAGCAGGCAGCAACATGGTACTGAGTTTGCAGGGCCAGGGTGACAGGGGGCATGATTGGGCAGCAGGGGGTGGGTCCGAGGCAGCAAGGATGGGGCCTGGGTGGCAGGAGGCAGAGCTGGGATGGCAGGGGGTGGAGCTGGGATGGCAGGGGGCGGAGCCTGTGGCCAGGGGGCAGGGCCAAGGCAGCAGGGGAGACAGGGACGGCAGGAGGCGGAGCTAGGACGGCAAGGGCAGAGTCGGGGCAGCAGGGGGCGGAGCTGGGACCCCAGGGTCCTGGTCGGGACGGCAGGGCGCGGGGCTGGGAAGGCAGAGGGCGGAGTCGGGGCGAGAGGGGGCGGGGCTACTGTTTCCAGCGGTGTCGCCATCTTGGAAGTTGGAAGGTTCGAGTGAGTCGGTGCCGCCGGCGGGATGATGGTTTAGTTCCCGGGGCCTGCAGCCAGCGGTTCGGCTTTGCTTCGGCCTCTCGCTAATTGCTTGCTGTGGAGCTGGCGGAGGGAAGAGGCCATGAGCCGGCTGGCACAGTGAGTCGGGCCCAGGCCGGACCGGATCAGCTGGCGGAGCGACTCCCGCGGCAGGAGGAAGAGTTGTGGAAGTGATGCGGGTGTGAGGAGGAGAGGAGCCCGGACTGGAGAGCTGGTGAGCGGGGCCTGCGGCTGGGGCGACCCGGGTCTGTACCCGGGAAGGGTTCGGGTGCCCGTCTCGCTGAACCGAGTTAAAACAAGGCCATTTAGCTCCATTCCCTCCCTACCCCCTCACCCCCCCCCCACCCAGACCCCCACCGGAACTCCCCCCTACCCCCGTCCCATCTCCCACGCTCCCCCACCCACACCCCGGTCCCCCCTTCCCCCCACCCTTCCCCCCACCCTTCCCCGTCCCCCCTTTCCCACCCCCTTCCCCGGAACCCCCTCCCCCCCCCCCCCCCCCGTCCCCCCTTTCCCCCCCCCAGTCCCCCCCCCCCCCCCCCCGTCTCCCCGGAACCCCCCTGCAACAACCCACCATGCAGTACCTTGTCAAAGGCCTTGCTAAAGTCTATGTAGACAACATCAACTGCACTACTCTCACCAACTTCTTGGTTACCCCTATTCAGTCCTTGTATTTCTAAATGCCTATAGACCTTATCTCTCAGAATGCCTTCCAACAACATATCCACCAAGATGTGAGGCTTGCCTGCCTGTAATTTTCAGGCTTTTCCCTGCAGCCCTTTTTAAACAAAGGCACAACGTTTGCCATCCTCCAATCTTCAGGCACCTCACCTGTGACTATTGATGATTCAAATATCTCTGCCAGAGGACCTGCAATTTCCTCCCTAGCCTCCCACAATGTCCTGGGATACACTTCATCAGGTCCCAGGGATTCATCTACCTTGACACTCTTTAAGACTTCCAGCACTCTTTCTCTGTAATATGTACACTCCTCCAGACTTCACTGTTTATGCCACAAAGTTTTCTAATATCCATGCTTTTGTCAACTGTAAATACTGATGAGAAATATTACTTTAGGATTTCACCCATCTGATGTGGATCTGCACACAGATAACCTTATTGATCCTTAAGAGGCCCTACTCTCTCTCCGTAGTTACTCTTTTGCCCTTTATGATTCTTTGTCTTGTCTGCAAAAACAAACTGGCGTCCTCTTTGCCTTCCTGATTTCTCTCTCAACTCTACTCCTACACCCCCCCCCCCCCGCTCCCCATACTCTTCAAGGGATTCACTTGATCCTAGCTGCCTATACGTGTGCCTCCTCCTCCTTGACCAGGGCCTCAATATCCAGGGTCATCCAAGGTTTCCTACTTCTACCAGTCTTGCCCTTCACTCAGAGGAATGTGCTTTTAAAAGATGAAATATTTAACTGTTTTTGGAAGCCTTGTTCGGATTCTGTGGATTACTGTGCTGAGCTTTATTAATCTTGGTAGATGTACCTATTTAAATCTTATGTAACTTATTTATTTGAGGTAAGGTAAGGTTTGTCATTGAAGAAACTCCACCCTAAAATAAGTGGTGGTTGTGTACACCAGTCATTCAGTGTCTGATTAACTATGTTTATAAACCACAATTAATATATGCTTAGTGAAACAGTTGTGAAAGTGTAGAAGTAGGAGAAACATTGAATCTTGGTGGCAATCAGTGACATTTTTAAATTGTCACTGAATAGTCTACATTTGAAAATATGCAAGATGTAACACGTTAGAATTTATTGTAAACAGTCTCCCATTCTCCATTTTAAGAAGTCTTGTGCAGCATAGTTTTGTTATTGAGTAATTAACATGTTACTACCCATGTATTTATTGTGCATACATTGTACTCTGTTATAACAGTAGTTGGAAACTGAATGCAAATGAATTTTTTGTGACATTGTTTCACCCAACAGGTAACAATGCCAATAAAAGGATGTTTTCCCCATTTGCTGAAACTTTAGGCTTAGATTTTGACGTCTCCTGGATGACAGAGTTTGTCATTTACCTTGCCGTTAGCTACCTGTGGTTTAAGAAGGGTGCCAGGCAAAAGGCAGGGTATTATAGGCCGGTTAGTTTAATGTCTGTTGTGGGTAAAATGTTAGAATCCGTCATCAAGGAGGAAATAGCGAGCCAACTTGAGGGGAATTGCTTGATAGAGCAGACGCAGCACGGTTTCGTTAAGGGGAAGTCGTGTCTGACAAATTTATTGGAGTTCTGTGAGGATGTGTCTAGGGTGGAGGATAGAGGAGAGCCGGTGGATGTGGTCTTTCTTGATTTTCAGAAGGCGTTTGACAAGGTACCTCACAAGAGGTTATTGCAGAAGGTAAGGTGGCATGGAGTTGGGGGTAGGGTGTTAGCGTGGATAGAGGATTGGTTGTCAAATAGGAGGCAGAGAGTGGGGGTTAATGGGTGCTATTCGGATTGGCGGTTGGTGACTAGTGGAGTGCCCCAGGGGTCGGTGCTGGGGCCTCAGCTATTTACCATTTATATAGATGATCTGGAGGAGGGAACCGAGTGTATGGTGTCGAAATTTGCTGATGACACCAAGATTGGTGGAACGGCGAATGGGCCAGGAAATGGCAAATGGAATTTAATGTTGGCAAGTGCGAGGTGGTCCACTTTGGCAGGAATAATGGTAGGAAGGACTATTACTTACGTGGCAAAAAACTGCAGCAGGCGACGGTGCAGAGGGACCTCGGGGTCCTTGTGCATGAGTCGCAAAAACCCAGCCTGCAGGTGCAGCAGGTGGTCAGGAAGGCGAATGGGATGCTGGCCTTCGTAGTGAGGGGGATTGAATATAAAAGTAGGGAGGTCTTGCTGCAGCTGTATAGGGCATTGGTGAGGCCGCAGCTGGAGTACTGTGTGCAGTTTTGGTCGCCATACTTACGCAAGGATATTTTGGCCTTGGAGGGAGTGCAGAGGAGGTTTACTAGGCTGATACCAGAGTTGAGGGAGTTGAGCTATGAGGAGAGGCTGAATAAACTAGGCTTGTACTCGTTAGAGTTTAGAAGAATGAGGGGAGATCTCATTGAGACATATAAGATGATGAATGGGATGGATAGGATAGAGGTGGAGAGGCTCTTCCCGTTCAGAAAGGACAGTAGGACTCGGGGGCACAGCCTCAAGATAAAGGGGAGGCGGTTTAGAACGGAGTTGAGGAGGAACTTCTTCACTCAAAGGGTGGTGAATCTCTGGAATTCTCTGCCCGTTGAGGTGGTGGAGGCTGCCTCGCTAAATATTTTTAAGACGCGGGTTGATGGGTTTTTGATAAGAGAGGGGATTAAGGGTTATGGGGAGAGGGCGGGAATGTGGAACTGAGCCACGACAGATCAGCCATGATCTTATTGAATGGCGGGGCAGGCTCGAAGGGCTGGATGGCCTACTCCTGCTCCTATTTCTTATGTTCTGTTTGGCGCCTGGCATCATTTCTAGCACTGTATCCTCTATGTAGGATCTGTGAGCAGGGCAAAGATCAGCATGGCTCTTCAGTTTAAGACCCATCTGAAGGACTCCAGAGTGTTTTGCAAAGTTAGCCTAAACCCTGAGTTTTTTATTTGATTTTGGCGCTCGTGAGCATGTGTTTCACTTAAGGTATGATTGAAGTGACTCATTAGGAAGTTTTTATTAAAGAAAGTATCTTTAAAAATACAGTTGGAATTTAACAAAATAATTAGTATAACTTTTACCAATTACAAGATTTAAACATGACACACAACTCTTAATAGCTAGCTACTTGTTCCAAGTTAAAGCACCATCCCACAGACATAGCACCCTTCTCTAGCATTAGCACAAAAACAAGTATGCTCGTGTAATGCCGGATTTCCAGCTTTTTAACACTTCAGGACAGCGAACCCAACATCTATCTTCCTTCAAACAGTAAAACCTCAGAGAGGTAAACTCAATCTGTGGCAGGTCCCCTCACAGTGCAATTAAACAGCAGAATTCCAACTCCGGGGGAAGGATGAAACATTGCTTTTCTCTGGTTCAGGCAGCTTTTGAAAGAAAAACTAAATCTAGAATGCTCTGTGAAAAATAGTTGTCCTCAGTCACCTGACATGACCTGTCAATCATCCCCAATCAAGCTTCACTCAGCAATCCCAGAAAAACATTAAAACCACAGAACACTGCATTAGTTCTGATTAAAATCAACAAGATGTCAATTGTACTGCTTCAGTAACAATAAAGGATACTGGCTACAGACAACACGGTGCTGACAAAAGCTCCTACAGAGGGACATGATTAAAATACATTTATTAAAGGCACAGTATCGTCACAAGTCAATCAGATTGAAGGATCCTCACAGAGTCACAATGATTATACATCAGGCAACATGGACTGTGGGAGAAACTGGAGCACCCAGAAAAAACTCATGCAGACACGGAGATCATGCAAACTGTACACAGTCACCCAAGACAGGAATTGAACCTGGGTCCCTGGCGCTGTGAGACAGCAATGCTGACCACTGTGCACATACTCTGGAAATTGCTGTCAGGCATTTGCCATTATAAAACCGAATGTTTAATCCTTATGAAAATTCTCATCGCAACTTTCAGGATAATATTACAAAGCATTTAGTGGTGATATGAATGGAGAACACTTATCAGAGCCTATTTTTCCTATTCACAAAGCTGTTTATGGGGATGTTACTTAAAAGCACAGTATCATCATAAGTCAATCAGATTGAAGGATCTGCACACAGCCACAAAGATTATACACAAGGAATCATGAATTAGATTTAAATAGTGTATGCAAAATGAAATAAGAAAATGAGAAAGTTTTCTCTGTGGGTTGAGTCTCTGGACCTCTTCCTCAAAAGGCAAAGGAGGCAAAGTCTTTGAATGTTTAAAGGCAAAGTTAGATAGATTCTTTATTAAAAGGTGGGGGGGGCGGTTAAGAACATAAAACATAACATGGAAACTAGGAGCAGGAAGGAGTAGGCCATTTGGCCCCTCAAGCCTGCTCCGCTATTCAGTAAGGTCATGCTGATCTTTTTATGGACTCAGCTCCACTTGTCTGCCCACTCACCATAATCCTCAATTCCTTTACTGTTCAAAAATGTATCTATCCTTGCCTTAAAAGCTTTTAATGAGGTGGCTTCAGCTGCTTCACTGGGCGGAGAATTTCACAGACTCAGCCTTTAGTGTGAAGAAGTTCCTCCTCAACTCAGTCCTACATCTGCTTTCTCTTATTTTTGAGGCTATGTCCCCTAGTTCTAGTTTCACCCACCAGTGGAAACAACTTCCCCTCGTCTATCATGTTTTTTCTTCTCATAATCGTATATGTTTCTATAAGATCCCCCTCATTCTGAATTCCAGTGAGTATAGCAGATTTAAGATTTAGGGTAAACAAGAATGTGGGACTAAGCTGCAATCAGATCAGCATTACCTTACTGAATGGCAGAGCAGAGTCAATGACCGCCTTCTGCTCCTAATTTGAGTGTTCTTAAATTGAGGCAAAGTTTAAAAAAAAGTTTATTTGTCACAAGTAAAGTTTACATTAACACTGCAATGAAGTTACTGTGAAATTCCCCTAGATGCCACAGTCTGTTGCCTGTTTGGGTCAATGCACCTAACCAGCAAGTCTTTCAGAATGTAGAAGGAAATCAGAACACGGGAGGAAACCCACACAAACATGGGGAGAGCATGCAATCTCCATACAGACAGTGACCCAAGCTGCAAATTGAACCCGAGCCCCTGGTGCTGTGAGGAAGTAGTGCTAACACTGTGCTACCATGCTAGGTTGGGAAATACAGATGGAAATTGAGAGAGATAAACAACAGAAAAGGTTCAACAAAAATTACAATCTCCAGCAGAAGTTTTCTTGGGAAGAAAAATTCTGTACTGTTTCTGGGCCCGAGAAGTTTTTCAATAACTTTACATATCGCTTCATTTAAAACTCAATTACTCCTGAATGCAGCAATTCAAACATATTCAACTGCTTTCAGTGTGGAACTGGTGACCAAGTTCAGCCTCAAACTATTGCAGTCATTTCAATATTGGGTCTGTTAGCGAGGACTGCAGCATTGCACTTTGTGGAGGAAAAGGATAAACTAACAGCAGCTTACAGATTTCTATTCTTAAATAAAAGTGCATAGAATCCCTACAGTGTAGAAGGAGACCATTCGCCTCATCAAGTCTGCATCATCTCCCTGACAAGGTATCTTATTTAGGGCCCCTCCCCCAACCTATCCTTATAACCCCACACATTTACCATAACTAATTCATCTAACTTGCGCATCTTGGAACACTAAGGGGCAATTTAGCATGACCAATCCACCTAACCTGCGCATCTTTGGACTGTGGGAGGAAACCAGAGCATTTGGAAGAAACTCGTGCAGTAAGGCACCCAAGACTGGAATTGAACCTGGGTCTGTGGTGCTGTGAGGAAGCAATGCTAAGCACTGTGCCGCACACTCTGGAAGTTGCTGTCAGGTATCTGACATTATAAAACTGAATGTCTATAGCCTTAAGAAAATTCTCATCACAACTTTCAGAATAATAATCTAAAGTTTTTCAATGATGGCATGAATGGAGAATACTTATCAGAGCCATTCAATGGGGATGTCATTACATTGGAATGACTGTTCCCAACGTACCCCTAGGAGTCAATTTTGTTACGAATGCAAGGTTTTATGAGATGGTTATGTTTGGACAACCTCTTTTAATTTTGCCATGGAAGAGAGGGATAGTAGGCTCTGCCCAGCATAAGCCAGGCAATAGTTAGCATGGGGAGTGGGAGCCCAGATTGAATTCTACTGAAATGCATGTGCTAGATTTAATACCTGAACACAGAGCCAGATGTTTTTGGAATTGCAGTCTTATTGTCTCAGATTGGGAGACAGGGAGCAGCTGCTGCGAGCAGCGGGAAAAGACTTTTTCCTGTTAACTTTTTTCTGTTAACTCTCAAAGTATGGATGAGACAATGTTCTGTTCAAAGAAGTAGAATTGTGGAAATTTAAGGATTCTGGAAGCTTCTTCCTGGTATGGTGGGGGAAGCAATCTTCAGAATGGACCTGGTTGCTGAAAGTTCAGGAGATACAGAGGGTTATGGTTTTTAATAGTCACTGAACACCGAATCAGCAAAACTGGGAGAAGAGCATTGGAAGCGAGGAGTGCCTTTGGACTATTTTCTATCAGTATGCAATTCTGCGGAGAATGTGGTGTAACCTTTTATTTTTATATATATGACTGTGTGGTTAGTGGTCACATCAATACGATAACAAACGTTATCTTTTCTGTAATTTAGAATTTTGGTTGCCAACTAATGTTTAGTCAATATTAATTTTAGTTTTTGTTACTGTAAAATTCTTAGAACGCAATCTTGTCGCACAATTCCTTTCAAGTCAGTCCCTGTGAGTTCAAATCCTTTTTTTAAAGTAATTAGTGTCTGAAGGGATGTAACAACATGGAGATGCATTGTATTTGGTAAGCAAAAATCATAATTGTAACTATATTGCTGCAAACAGGAAAGTTAGTGGTTTACATGGTTTACACTAACTTTAATTTTAAAATATTGTTAGTCAGAACGGTGCTCTTTTTTTAAAAAAAATCCCTTAATCAAAAACAAGTCTGACGGAGATCTGCTTTATCCAGTAACTTAGTACTGAAAGTAATGGCATTGTGCCCTTGAAATATAAAGAGATCCGTTGGCCGGCATAACCTTGGGATACAAGCAACAGCATTTATGTTATTCCCTACTTAAAGCTTTCCCAGCCCAGCATGTTCCAAGCCAAAGCGTGGTGTGGTATTAAGTGGAATTAAGCTCCCACTTTGTCTTCTGTGAGGAGAGAATGTAGGAGCGATATTCTCAACTTATAGTGTGCATTACGTTGCAAGAATTGACAAAGTGGCAACTAGAAGAAAGATACTGTGGGTGAATGAAAGCATACTTAAAATGAAAATGTAAGATGAGAAACCACAAAATGATTAAAAACTATGTATTGCTGAACCACTTCCAGTGAAGGATATTTAGCAATAAATAATGGCTCTTGTTTTGTTGAGTGTTTCTCTTTAGGCTGCAATATACATTTGTGTTACTCAGTAGTAGATTCAACATGTTTCACAATCGGCATTGTGATCATCAGGGTATCTGTGAAAAAAATGCTGCCAGAAATCCATCTGTGTATCTTGAGAAGTACTTCAGTAGAAATTACAACACATGCTTGGGAAGGTGAGTATGTAATAATGTGAAATTAGGTGAAAACAATATTTTGGCACTACTGTGATATGATACAGCACATGTTTCAGGCAGTGTGTGGGTCCTGTCTGTTAAAGGAGAGATGGTGGCATAGTGTTAGTGGATAGATAATCCAGAAGCCTTGCTAATGCCCTGGAACATGGGTTCAAATCCTGCCATGGTAGCTGTGGAATTTAAATTTAATTAATTAATTAATTCAGTTGATAAATTGTAAGCTAGTCTCAGTAGAGGTGCAATTAAACTTTTGTGATTGATATAAAAACCCACCTGGTTCACTGATGTCCATCAGGAAAAAAAAAATCTGCTATCCTTACCTACTGTGGCATACATGTGACTCCAGATCCACAGCAATTTGACTCTTAACTGCCCTCTGAAATGGTAAAACACAGTGTAGGAAAGTCAAAAAGGAATAAAACCAGACAGACTACCTGGCACTGACTTAAGCACCAGTAATGACAATGGTACTCCGAGCTCTGTCAACCCTGAAAATTCCTCCTTACTAACATCTGGGAACTTGTGCCAAAATTGGGAGTGCTGTTCAACAAACTAGTCAAACAACAGCCTGACACAGTTTACTTAGCAAATCGTAACTTGGCCAATGCCCCAGAAACCATCAACACTCACTCTGGATATGTCTTGTCCCACCAGCAGGGCCAACCCAGTGGAACAATAATGTACGATCAGTGGGGAATTGGTCTGGAACTCCTCAACATTAATTTCATGAAGTTTCATGGCATCAGGTCAACATGGGCAAGAAAATCTCCTGCTAATTGCCTCTGACCACCCACCCGCAACTCATGAATCAGTCCTCTTGCATATAGCACATCCCTTGGAGGACCCACTGAGCATGATAAATGCGCAAAGCATTCTGGGTGGAGGGCTTACATGTCCATCACCAAGAATGGTTTGGTAGCACCATTACTGACCAAGCTTGGTGAATCCTGAGTGACATTATCTCACAGAGCCAGGGACCCAAGTTTGATTCCTGACTTGGGTCACTGTGCGCTGACTGCATGTTCTCTCCATGCCTGCGTGTGTTTCCTCCCACAGTCTGGTTGGTTAAGTGCATTGGCATGCTAAATTCCCCCTCCATGTATCTGAACAGGTGCTGGAATGTGGCAACTAGGGGATTTTCACAGTAACTTCATTGTAATATTAATGTAAGCCTCCTTGTGACTATAAATAAACTTTTTCAAAAATCTGCCAGGTTGAGCCTATGGCAGGTGGTGAGTGAACTAACAAGCGAAAAGCCTATAGTCATCTATTGCAGATGCATCTGTCCATGTCAGGATAAATAGAGGTAACCACCACAGAATCTTCACAAACCCTCCACCATGTTTTGAGGCTCAAATGTTGTGCTAAATGGGATGTATTCAAATCAGATCTAACAGATCAAAATTGGGCAATCATGAGAATATGTGGGCCATCAGCAGTAGCAGAATTGTATTCAACTGCAATCTCTAATCTCATGGTCCAGCATAACCCCACTCTTCCAAACAACTAACTGGAGGAGAAGACTCCACAAATGTCCCCTTCCTCAGTGATGGGGAAGGCTAGCACATCAGTGCAAAAGACAACACTGAAGCATTTGCTGCCTCCTTCAACCAGAAGTACTGATCAGATATTCCAACTCAACTCCTTGGCCAAGCTCAAAGGCTATGGGTCCTAACAAAAATACTGAAGCCTTGTGTTCCAGTACAAGTTGTGCCTCTACCCAAGCTGTTCCAGCACAGCTACAACACTAGTATCTACAGGCTAATGTGGGAAGTCCAGCCAGTTACAACCCAATAGCCTCTTGATCATCACAGTGATAGAAAGTGTTGTCAACGGTGCTATCAAGAGACACTTACACAGCTTTTGAGTTTTGAATTCACATTCCAATCTACCACCGTAACCTTTGATTCCTTTCTTAACAAGAATCAATCTACCACTGCCTTAAAAATATTCCGTAACCCCACCTTCACCGCCTTCTGAATCCCAAAGTCGCATAACCCTCAGAAAAAAGTTCTCCTCATCTCTGTCCTACAAGTGTGATCCTTAATTTTAAAGAAAGTGCCTGAAAGGAAATAGAGCCTAGATGGAATATGCGAGTCTGGCCCTGGGCCAAAACTGCGGCATCGAGCATACAAAATGGTTTGTAAGCGCAGCAATTAATTAGGAAAGCTAATAGAATGTTATTGTGCATTGTGAGGGGAATTGATTGCAAAAGTGGGGAGTTTATACTACTTTTGAGAAGGACGTTGGTGGGACCACATCTGGAATATCGTGTACAGTACTGGTTTCTTTATTTAAAGAGAGATGTAAATGCATGAGAAACAGTTCAGAAAATATGTACTCGACTATTATCAGCAGTGGATGAGTTGCTTTATAATGAAAAGTTGGACAGTTTAGGTTTGTACTTGCTGGAGTTTCGAAGAGTAAGTAGACTCACAACACCAGGTTAAAGTCCAACATATTTATTTGGTATCACAAGTTTGAGGAGTGTTGCCCCTTCATCACATGGCGTTTAGAAGAGGAAGAGGTGACTTGATTGAAATGCAAAAGATCCTGAGATGTCTTTACTGGATGGACATGGAGAGGACGTTTCTTCATGGGGAAGGACCTACAACTAGGGATAACTTTAAAAATAAGGGGTCACTTATTTAAGACAGATGAGAATTTTTTTCTCTCGAGTCACGAGTCTTCGGAATTCTCTTCCTCAAAAGGTGTAGGAAACCTAGTTATAAATTATTTTATGGTAGAGCTAGGTAGATTCTTGAATAACAAGGGAGTAAAAGGTTATCGAAAATGGGCAGGTATCTGGGTGAGGTTGCAATTGAATTGGGTATGATCTTACTGAATGGCAGAGCAGGCCAACTGACCTCCTGTTCCTAATTTGTATGTTCTTGCAGTTGTTATGCTGGTTTATGTTAATTAAGGCACAATTGTTCAAGTGATTATTGCTTTTGGAAACAAAGATTTTGAAGAAAATTAAGTTCACCACTGAGGCTAAATTGACTGATTGGTAGTTGCTGGACTTATCCTTACACACTTTGTTGAAGGATGAACACATGAAATTTTCAACTACCCATGGGAGTTTGGAAAATTATGGTCAGTGTCTCTAAAACCTCAACATCCTCAGATGCATCTGATCCAATCCTGATGACTTCTCAGCTTGAAAAAAAGCCAACCTTTCTAATACTACTTTATTAACTTTTAGCCCATCAATGCCTCAACTACTTTTTCACTGTCTTGGGTAGCACCTTTCTTGGCCAAAGCACTCATTTAGTACATTAGCAATGTCTTCTGCCTCCATGCACAAACCCCTAGTTTTGGACCCCAAGTAACCTTGTTTCATAGCGAGGGGGATTGAATATAAAAGTAGGGAGGTCTTGCTGCGGCTGTATAGGGCATTGGTGAGGCTGCAGCTGGAGTACTGTGTGCAGTTTTGGGTGCCGTACTTACGCAAGGATATTTTGGCCTTGGAAGTAGTGCAGAGGAGGTTTACTAGGCTGATACCGGAGTTGAGGGGGTTGAGCAATGAGGAGAGGCTGAATAAGCTAGGCTTGTACTCGTTAGAGTTTAGAAGAATGAGGGGAGATCTCATTGAGACGTATAAGATGATGAATGGGATGGATAGGATAGAGGTGGAGAGACTCTTCCCACTCAGAAAGGATAGTAGGACTAGGGGGCACAGCCTCAAGATAAAGGGGGGGGGCGGTTTAGAATGGAGTTGAGGAGGAACTTCTTCACTCAAAGGGTGGTGAATCTCTGGAATTCTCTGCCCGTTGAAGTGGTGGAGGCTACCTCGCTAAATATTTTTAAGACGCGGGTTGATGGGTTTTTGATAAGAGAGGGGATTAAGGGTTATGGGGAGAGGGCGGGAATCTGGAACTGAGCCACGACAGATCAGCCATGATCTGATTGAATGGCGGGGCAGGCTCAAAGGGCTGGATGGCCTACTCCTGCTCCTATTTCTTATGTTCTTAAGTGGTCCCGCTCTTTTGCCATCCTTGCTTTATATGCTGAAAGAAGACTCTTAGATTCCCTTTTATATAAGCTTCAAACCTCTTACTTACTTTTCTTTTTCCAATTCCCCTCTGAACTTTCTATATTCAGCCTGCTTCACACTTGTATTATCAACTTGATATCTTTTATATGCACATTTTTCTGCCTCAACTGACACTTGTTATGTGGAGAGTTCTGGACTTTTGTCCTTCCTTTTCCCTCTTGTGGGAACATACCTTTACTGTGCCTGAACTGTGTCCTCATTGTTTCATACTTCAGTTTTGTCCACCCCTCAATTTAGCTTATAAAGATTGTTCACTGTAAATTGCAAATTATCATAGTACACATTTTTCTGTACTTCTATGTTGCATTATATTTCTCCAAGCATTATTTTTGAGAGAAATTATTCTAAGAATATCATTCCTTTTAACAAAACTTGCAATTACATATTTTCACTCCTGTCCCCATATCTCCACTGGTCTTAGTTATTTTTTAACTCACTGGTAAAGCCTAATGTGAGTCATTCCTCTGTATCCGAACAGATGTCGGAGTGTGGGGATTTTCACAATAACTTCATTGCAGTGTTAATGTAAGCCTACTTGTGACACTAATAACTAAACTTTAAACTTCATATTGGAGTGTATTCTAACACTACATCTACAAGGATAGCAAAACTGTTGAATTTTTGCAATCTTTCTGCTTCTAAAAATCCAAGGCTAGAATTAAATTGCCTGCTTGGTTCCTGATTATTAGTTTCTTCAATCTTGGCATATTCTACACTGTTGTACTTGACTCTTTCAGATTAGGTTAAAAAATTACTTGTGTCTATAAAGTGCAAGTTATCCTCTTACAAAATTAGACCACACAGAACTACTGTGTGATGTTTAATATGTTTATTGAAAAGTTCCTCTCTGTTAATTTATTTGGGATGTTATCCCACTTAAGATGAGATGGATTTCCGATTAACTCATTAAACACAGGTATGCTATTATTCCAAAGTCAATAACAAGGTATTTAATTTTGAACTTTGAAGAAATACTTTATTCAGAGTATAACGACATATTTTGATATAACTAGTCTGCAACAGTTATAGTCTTAAGCAGTTCTCCTTGGTTGGTAGGAATATTGTTAACATGTTCCAGTTTTGAATTTCCTCATGCCACTTTGAAAAAAATGTTCAGAAGGTATAAAACCCACTTCTGGAAGAGTCTGCAGTTAATGCAAAGGGAAACTTAATTTATTGTGACATGTGATACTTTGCATGCCTGTGCACATACCTGTTCAAGCACATGAAATTCTGTTGGCATTTGAGATTACGTTGCAAGGCAGTGTCTGCTTGTCTGAACATTGTCTGTTTCCAGGAAAAGCAGATTCATGTGCGCGAATATTGTGGCTGTTTTGCACTCTGCGTATTGCAGATTCGTAGCTCAACATATTGAGGTCAAAAATTGAACAAACTGGTATCTCTTGCTTTGCTGAACTCCAGTCTCGAATGCATACTTTGATTAGTTTAAACTTGTTATCCTTAAGCAAGTTCTTCCACCATAAATGTTTCACATTTCACTTTATGGTGGAAGGTATGGAGAGAAAAAAAATTATTCCCTTACCAACCCCCAGTGCAGCCAGTCACAAAACATTAACTTGAACTGTGGAAGTTTACAGCTCAATATGCTCTGCCTTCCAGACTGATTCAGAGACTCCGTATGGCACAGGAGATGGAAATAAAGATTTGCTGTGTGTGATATGGCATTGTAAATAAAGACACTGTTTAATGTTGCATTAAGTTGTCCAGATGAGAAAAGGTCCAAAGTTTTTGGACTATGCAGAGGTAACTGCTCATACTTTGAAAAGCAGCTAAGTGCTATACTTAGCTTCAGTGCTATGGGTTGGAAGGGGAAAATCAGCTTGTGTTGATTGGGAACTTGAACAAAAAGAAATGAGGTTTTTCATTGGTAGTGTTAAGTTGGTTGTTTTCCCTGAGTAAATGCTCTCTTTTTTGTGTTCAGTTCTTGCTAAGCAGTTTGTGCTTTTTGTTGTTGTTTGACAACCTCTGAAGTTTCAGGTGGTACCAAGAAGTCAAACTTTCTTTTTAAAAACAGCATAGCTGGTGAACTCTGTGTCATTGCATGCACAGTGTTCCTATACGATGTCAAAAGTTATTTACTTGTTTTGACAATATCCCTTGGGTCTTTAATGCTTTGAGTGTTTGTGACTGTACAGATCATTCAACCAATCCATTATAGGTGAATGGTACAGAACCAACTTGATGTGTTGTATACTATTTCCTTTCAAATAGTCTTCTAGAAGTGAACTGGGCCCCATTGTCACTTACTATTTGCTCTGGTCTATCAAATCTAGCAAATATTTCATCCAGCTTCTCATGGATTTCATGATCACTACTTCTGGCTGTTTCAAATTTTAGAATATTAGCATATTGTTGGGCTTAATTATGAGCTTGGCTTCAATTCCTGTCACTGAGCCCAGTGAATTTTCAAACATACTTTTGTACTTTTCTGAACATTGCTGTAGGTCAATCTTCTCATCAACCTGCTGATTTACAGCTGTTGAGTTTAATTTTCTCAACAAGGCGCTACCAAATAAAGCAGGCAAGTTCCCAAAGATAATATGGAGAAGCATTGTCCATTCACTTCCACTTTCACCCTAATGGTGGCATGACCTCTTCTGTATACATTCATAGAATAACATTTGATGGTTTCAACAGCTGATGCTTTAGCTTCTGCTTACATATTGTCTCATATCAATGATACTGCCGCCCCAGTATCAACCTCCATTTTGACTAACTCACCATTGAATATTGGGAATATGCAAAATGCTGTAAATCACCCTGAACTGATAAAACGCCTAGCTTCAGTTGGCTTGATACATTATCTTTTAAGGGGTTTTCATCTTTGCCTGTCATCTTATAGATTCTTTTTATAGACTTCAAGGTATTCATTTTTCATGCACACATTTGGTGTAGGGAAAGTTTGCCATATCCAGCATACATTGGCAATGTGGCCCTATTTGCCATGACTCTTGCACTTGTTTTCCCTAGACAAGCATTCCCCTGCTGAGTGTCCAACATGTGCACATCAGTAACATGCTTGTAGTTTTGCAGTGTTATTTGTATTGGTCTACATTTTGTGGATCTTCACTGCAACTCCTTTCTGCAAAGCCTCTTGTGCTGCCAGCTCCATTGACACTGCAATATCTACTGCTGATTTAAAAGTCAATGTACTTTGTGAGCAGCCTTCGCTGGGTAACTTTTTTCTGGAGCCCACCTACCAACCTATTGCAAAGAAAATTAAGCATTGCGAATTCACAGCTTTTAGCTAACCTTCATAAGGTCATCACCAACTTGAGGGTATAGGTAGGTTAAGTGAATGGAACAAAATTTGGCAGAATGAGTTTAACATGAATAAGTGTGAGATTATTCATTTTGGTAAGTTAAATTATCTAAATGGAGAGAAATTTTGGAGTGCTTTGGTGTAGAGGGATCTGGGTGTTCTCATGCATGAATCGCAGAAAGCTAGTATTGGTACAGGAGGTAATCAGAAGGCAAATGAAAATTGGCATTAGTTCCTAAAGGAATAGACTATAAAAGTAGTGATGTGTTGCTGCTACTATACGAAGCATTAGTGAGACTGCGCTTAGAATATTGTGTACAGTTTTGGTCCCCTTGAGGAGGAATGTAGTTACATTGGAGGTGGTTCACTTGATTGATTCCAGAGATGAGAGGTTTGTCTTAGGAAAAGAGATTGGACAGTTTAAGCCTGTCTCCCCAGAGTTTAGAAGAATGAGAATAGATCTAAATGAGGGGAATTGAAAAAGTAGATGTGGAGAGGATGTTTCCTGTGGTAGAGCAATCTAAAAGAAGAGGTCATAGTTTTAGAATAAGGGGTCACAAATTTAAAACAGATGGGAGGAAATTACTTCTCTTAAAGGGTTGTGAGTCTGTGGAATTCATTACCACAGAGTGTGATGGATGTTGGGACCTTGAATAAATTGAAGGAAGAGGTGGACAGATTTTTTAATTAGTAAAGGTGTGAAAGGATATGGTGAACATGCAGGAAAGTGGAGTTTGACACCAAGATGAGATCAGCCATAATTGTATTTGCAGGCTCAGGAGGCTAAATTTGCCTCCCCTGTTCCTAGTTCTTATGATTCTTACGAAATGCAGGCCCGGCCAGTAGCGCTTAAAAAAAAAAGAAACTGATTGGACCATTCTCAAATATAAGGATTTTTGGAAAATTGTAGCGAGCCCATCCACTATCTCTGCAGCTGTCTGTTTTGGAAGCCTTTGGTGTAGGCCATTACTTTGAGAATATGTTGGA
The DNA here is from genome assembly GCF_965287045.1 of Carcharhinus amblyrhynchos. Taxonomy (NCBI): domain Eukaryota; kingdom Metazoa; phylum Chordata; class Chondrichthyes; order Carcharhiniformes; family Carcharhinidae; genus Carcharhinus; species Carcharhinus amblyrhynchos. The sequence goes on along the minus strand of NC_137331.1, from coordinate 77,373,624 downwards.
TTTTAGTCCCTCAAATCTCTCCAGTACATTTTCATTTCCTCACTTTTTTGCCTTCAGGTTACTGTTAATTTCTGGTCCGAAACTTGTCTTCAGCTGTCAGGCAGACGCACAATATTTGTTCAGTACTCTGCCATTTTCTTGCTGCTGAGTTAAGTTTGGATCCAACTCACCACATTCTGCTGTATCCCACATGCTTTTGCTTTTCTGACTAGTCTGCCATGTTTAACCGTGTCAAATGTCTGGCAATATCCACTGCACTATCCTTATCAATCTTCCTTGTTACTTCCTCAAAAATTAATTAAATTAGCAAGGCATGGCTAACCCCTAATAAAATATATAAACATAGAAAATACAAGCAGAAGTGGGCCATTTAGCCCTTTGAGCCTTCTCCAGCGTTCATTGTGATCATCGCTACCATCCAACCCAGTAACCTGTTCTCACTTCCCCCATACCCTTTGATCCCATTAACCCCAAGATACATATCTAACTTCTTCTTGAAAACAATGTTTTGGCCTCAACTGCCTTCTCTGGTGGAGAATTCCATAGGCTTAGTGAATAAATTTCTCCCCATCTCAACCCTAAATGATCTGTCTGCATTTTCAGACTGTGACTCTGGTGTGGACTCCAATGCCTTTGGGAACATTCTTCCTGCCTTTACCCTGCCTACCCATGTTAGAATTTCATAGGTTTCTATGAAATTTCTGCTCATTTTTCTTAACACTAGCAAATATAATCCTAACCGACTCAATGTACATGAGTCCCACAATCCAGGAATCAGTCTGGTGAACCTTTGCAGCATTTCCTCCATAATAAGAACATCCTTCCTCAGATGAGGAGACCAAAACAGTATTCCAGGTGTGGTCTCACCAAGGTTCTGTGTAACTGCAGTTCCTGTATACTCATCCTCTCGCTATGAAGGCCAATGTATGATTTGCCTTCTTCAACACCTGTTACACCTGCATGCTTACTTTCAGCAAATGGTATACAAGGTCACTCGGGTCTCATTGCACATTCCCCTCTCTCAATCTATAGCCTTTCAGATGATAACCTACCTTTTTTTTGCTACAAAGGGGTTAATCTCTCAATTATCCACCTTTATAGGGGCGGCACGGTGGTTAGCACTGCTACCTCACAGCGCCAGGGACCCAAGTTCGATTCCAGGCTTGGGTCACTGTCTGTGTAGAGTTTGCACATTCTTCCTGTGTCTGTGTGGGTTTCCTCCCACAGTTCAAAAGATGTGCTGGTTAGGCACATCTGTCATCCTAAATTCTACCTCAGTGTACTAGAGTAGGCACCGGAGTGTGGCGACTAGGGGATTTTCACAGTAACTTCATTTTAGTGTTAATGTAAGCCAACTTGTGACTGATAATAAACTTTTAAAACTTTATACTGCATCAGCCATACATTTTCCCACTCAATCAACTTGTTGAAATCACGCTGAAGCATTTTTGCATCCTCCTCACAGCTCAGCCTTCTACCCAGCTTTGTCATCTGCCAGTTTGGAGATGTTAAATTTAAATCTCTCATCAAAATTATTAAGGTGCCTTGTGAATAGCTGGAGTCCTAGCACACCACTAATCACCACCTGCTACTTGGAGAAAGACCCGTTTATTCTTACTGTTTCCTCTCTGCCAACCCGTTTTCTATCCATTTCAATACACCACGCCTAATGCCATGTACTTGAATTTTGCGCACTAATTTCTTACGTGGGACCTTGTTAAAAGCTATCTGAAAGTCCAAATAGTCCACACCCACAGGCTTCCCCTCATCAACTCTGCTAGTTATATTCTGAAAGAATTCCAGTAGATTTTTCAAGTATGATTTCCCTTCAGGAAATCCATGCTGATTCGGTTCGATCTTGCCACTGTTTTCCAAGTGCTCTGCTATTAAGTCTTTTATAATGAACTCTTGCAATTTCTCCACACAACCGACATCAGGCTAACTGGTCTATAATTCCGATTCCCCGCATCAAAGCTCTGATGGAGACTCATCCAGGCTCAAAATGTTGGCTTTGTTCTCAAGGCACTAATTGGACCATACCTGGAGTACTGAACAGTTTTGACCCCCTTATCTAAGGAAAATAAATGGGTATTAGGCAGTCCAGAGAAAGTTCACTAGGTTGACCAGGGTATGGAGGGATTTTCTCATGAGACAAGGTTGAGTAGGTTGGGACTGTACTCTGGAGTTCAGAAGAATGAGAGATGATCTTATTGAGCCATATGGGATTTTCAGTGCGGCTTAGTGAGGTAAATGCTGAAAGGTTGTTTGCCCTTGTGGGAGAATCTTGGACCAGATGGCATAAATTCAGAATAAAGGGTCACCTGTCACAGATGAGGAGAAATTTCTTCTAACTGTAGTGAACCTGTGGAATTTTTCATTGCAGAGGGCCCTAGAGGTTGGGTCATTAAGTATGCGATATACATTTTTAATGAGTCAGGGAATAGAGGGTTATGGGGATTAGGCAGGAAGTTGGAGTTGTGGATTATCATATCAGATCAGTCATGATTTCATTGAATGGTGGAGCAGATTCAGTGGGTCAAATGGCCACTTTTGCTCCTAAGTCTTATAGCCATCTTAGCCTGTGACACCCATGCCCCATGAAAGAAGTTTTAAAAAGTAAGAACATTGGCAAAATCCAACTTGAAAACTTTCTTTCTCCACCTTGATCTGGGTATTTTCGGCATTATTTTGTTGAGGGTTCAGATTTCCTACATTGCATTTTGCAGTAACTTTGGAGAATTGGATGATATCTTAAGTTGTGTCATCAGGAGAACATTATATTACTCAGATGAAATTCCCCAATTGTCTCATGTTTCCTGTGCTTATCAAATATTCCTGTGAACAAAATTCATAATTTACCAGATTGATAGTGATCCTCCTTTTTGCAAGTGGTTCTGGCAAAGGGTCATCTATCTCGAAGCGTTGGCTCTATTCTCTCTCCACAGATGCTGTCAGACCTGGTGAGATTTTCCAACATTTTCTGTTCTTGTTTCAGATTCCAGCACTCATAATTTGTTTATATCTGCCCATTTTATGCCTTGTGTTAGCTAAATATCTAAAATTCAATGTCACAACAATATAATTAGGTATTTCAGGTGCAAAAGGGGTCTGTTCCCACTGGAAACAAGTATGCACTACATGTCTGCTAAACAAAACTGCCATTCTTGGATTCTTCAGTAATATGGTTTGAAAATTATTAAGCATTTTAGATTATCCAAGTATTAGATGCCCCATGAACAAAAATCTGGTCAAATCAGTATGTATTACAATGAAAATTGTAAGTGACATTCTGTTGCTGAAGGGAGTTCAAAGTTGAGTTTATTTGAGAAAATAAGCTCAACCACTATAATGAGGAATTATCAGTCATGCATCCTGGAAACATTCTAGGTACAAGTGGCAATTTTGTAACTAGGCACAGTCAGATTCGCATTTATTTTCAATGAAACAACATGGAGCATTAATTGCCGGTTTCCTCAGGTTTTTAAATTTTTCATGAAGTGTTCAGCATTAATTTTAAGAGATTCATGCATTAATTAGCAAGTGAAGAAATTGTCAGGGATCAATTTAAGATCTTTTAAGCTTTTTGCATTTTTTCAAAAATTTAGGACTAATAGATTTTACAGTAATTGGAGCAGATTACTTAGAGAAGTCAAAAACTATCAATAAATATGGCCAGTGAAATTGCTGACATACATTTGGGAATAATATACTTTGGTGACAAAATGTAAGTCACATTATTGAGTATAGAAACCAAAGAAAAGTTACAGCTCAGAATGAAGCCATTTGGCCCATTTTTGTCCATGCCAGCCAGAAGATACCCAAGTGCCCTTTGTAATCCTACTGTTCTGTGCCTGGCCCATAGCCCTGTAGCTTACAGCACTTAAGAGGCAGGTCCAGGTATGACTTAAGAGTTTAGTGTCTCTGCCTCCACCAGCACCTCGGGCAGTGAATTCCAGACACCCACCACGCTTTGCATAAAAATGTTCTTTCTCATGTCCTCTCTACACCTACAGCCACTTATACCCTGAATCTGTATCTCCTGGTTCTAGAATTTTCTAGAAATTTTATCCAGTTCACTCTTATCTCTTCCCCTCCTATTTTGTAAATCTCTATCAAGTCATCCCTCAGCCTTCTTCGTTTCAAGGAAAATAGCCTAACCTCTCCTCATAGCTATACTTTTCTAGCCCTGGCAGCATTCTTGTAAACTTCCTCTGCACTCCAGAGCAATTATGTTCTTCCTGTACTATGTTGATCAGAATTGCACACAATACGCCAATTATGGCCTCACTGGTGTTTGATACAATTCAAGCATTATATCCTTTTATATTCTATCCTTTGCAATTGAAAACAAGCATTCTATATGCCTTCCTTAAAACCATGTCTACTTGAATTGCAGCCTTTAGGGACCTGTGTGTTTGTAGCCAAGATTTTTCTCTTCATCTATGCTTCTTACTATATTCCTTATAACTAGTGTATTCCTTACAACTGTTTGACCTCCTTAAATGCATTACCTCACACTTCTCTGTTAAAATTCATCTGCCACTTTACTGCCCATTCCATCAACCCATCAATATCATTTAATAATGTTGCTTTTATTAGAGCTGAACTTTTTCTGTCTCAACAGCAATAAACCACCATTGTGCTTAAATAAATTCCTGTTATCTCTCTGGCTTATATCATTTGAAAAGTTACCTGCACTCTTCCTAAATGATTAGAAGAAAATTCTTAGGCTCACATTAACTGTAGTGTTGCCTTTTCCAATGATGGTTGTAGGTCATCCACTGCATTAGTCTTAGGTTGTAAATGTGTTGTTTAGTACTGAAGGACCCTGGCACAGTGTTACAATGAGTAGATGCTTATCTCATCACTTTATCTGGGATAAGCAAAAAAAAACTCTATGTACAGAACTGCCTCGGTAAGTTTGGCTTTATCGTCCCTTCATTTCAGTGATTTAGTTACAAAAGTAAATCCATCGCTTTTTAGCTGTAACATTTTTAATACATTCTAAGCCTTGGATGTATGCGATCTTAACAGTTGCTTGTATTGAATAAGTACAAAAAACAGAGAAAATTCAAGAATTGTGTACAAAATTTGGAACACGAGTGAAAAACCACAAGAGAAACAGACCAAATTAGAGTGAAATGAGCATTAAGGTGACAACATAAAAAACAATTGTAACTTCATGAGCAGGTATTATTTTAGGCTCAAAACAGAAATAAAAATCCTTAAACTGGTCAATCATGAGCAGGACCTCCGAAAAGGGCATTACTGAGCCATTATATTGATGTGCAAACCTTCACACTTCTGTTTTGAGAGCTGTGTAGTAAAGTCCACTGTGGTAAACAATAGTTTTGTTTTGACATGAGGCTTCGCTGTATATCTGAACTACAGTGGGGCTTTGTTGTATATTGTTTATGATGCTGATTATTTTAGCGACATATCAAGTTAAATACTGAAAACGTTGAACAAACCACAATGCAAACAGGCAACCTTTAAAAAGAATGGTACAAGTCTCACTGGAAAAGTGATTTTGCTCTCTTCCTCTCCTGGCGGCATGGTGGCACAGTGGTTAGCACTGCTGCCTCTCAGTGCCAGGGACTCGGGTTCAGTTCCTGACTTGGGTCACTGCACATTACACAAGAAATAGGAGCAGGAGTAGGCCATCCAGCCCCTCGAGCCTGCCCCGCCATTCAATAAGATCATGGCTGATCTGTCGTGTCTCAGTTCCACATTCCCCCCCTCTCCCCATAACCCTTAATCCCCTCGCTTATCAAAAACCCATCAACCCGCGTCTTAAAAATATTTAGCGAGGTCTCGTGTCTGCATGGGCTTCCTCCGGTGTTCCGGTTGCCTCCCACAGTCCAAAGATGTGCAGGTTAGGTGAATTGGCCATGCTAAATTCTGCCCCCGTGTACCCAAACGGACCAGTGTGGTGACTAGGGGACTGTCACAGTAACTTCATTGCAGTGTGAATGTAAACTTAACTTGTGACTAATAAATACATTTTTACTTTACATTGTATGCAGTCATATTAGTTCAGTGCTCTGTCTGCAGTTTTTCTGTCAATTTTAGTCAAAATGATCAGTACTTGAAGCCTGAAGAGCTATAAGTCCAACCTCGTGTCGCATCAAAACTTGGTTGACATTCTAAAGTTTTAATTTTAAGTGTAAAATATCATTCTAGTAATATAGTGAATTATTATAAGTCTGAAGAAGTCTGTCATTTTATTAAGGTACCCTAAGGTACCATGATTAAATGTTCTAGGCTGGAATCAGTCCTTGGAGGACCTAGCATTGTTAATTATAGGCCTGCAGATTACATGTGTTTTCGTTAATGTGGCACCTGAGAAGCTATATAAAATCATAATACTGGTCATTAAGTTCAAATATAATCTACTGGTATTAGTGAAACATTGTACAATATTTGGCGTTTAGATGTCCTAACATTTATAGCCTGTAGTCATGCATAGATTTATTTTATATAAAGGCTTTTGACTATGTGCAACTTAAATTATTGGTTTGATTGACTTCCATCTGTAAAACATGATGGAAATGCAGCCTTGGGACTTCGGTGAGATTAGATGGGCAATATGCGCTATTTATGGACAATAAATGCTAGCCCAGCCAGCGATGCCCACAAACCATGAATGGATGATAGCCGAACAAGTCACAGGGTGATCTGTGCTGAAGCCTTGTTAGTAATGTTTTGGTGCTTCTGAAACCCCATGTCTTTGTGGTGGCTAATTTCTGTCTGATAATGGCTGGTGTGGTCAATGGCATCGATTGTCAGCTATTGTCTTCCATTTGTCGAGATTGATACTGAAAACTTTCATGCCTTTTTTGATAGCACCCTTGAATCAGAGCTATGGTGCCCTGTTGCCCTCTTGGCATGAGCTACCTCCCCAGTAACCTCCATCCTATACACATGTCCAGGGAAACATTCTTTGCTTGATTCGCGCCAACATGTTTGTCCTAGAAAGGGCTCTTTCATTGGTGCCTTGGATGTTTTAGACACGAGATGAAAATTATTAAACCATAATTTTTTCTTGGTAGGTGTAAATTTACCAGGCATTGCTGCAATGTGCTGTGGATACAGGCCTTGTAGATGAGCATCTTGTTCCTGTGCGTCAGTTTGTTTTTCCATGCCTTCTTTGCTAGTTGTTTAAAATTTATGACTGCTTTTCCAGTGCATGTGTTGAATAGGTTTTAAGAAAATTATAAATAGTTTGCAGAGGTACAATGAATGGGCAGAAATTAAGCAAATGGAATTCAATGTGGAAAAATGTGAGATTATTCATTTTGGAAGAAAGAATTATTATTTAAATGGAGAGAGACTGCAGAAAGCTATAGCACAAAGGAACTTAGGACTTCTTGTTCATGAAGGCAAATGGAATGTTGGCTTTTATTTCAAGGGGGCTGGAATATAAAGGCTGCAACTGTACAGGTGCTAGTGAGGGCATATTTAGAATACTTGTACAGCTTTGGTCCCCTTATTTAAGGAAAGATATATTATCATTGGAGGCAGTACAGGAGGTTTTCTAGGATGATAAAAGCAAATTGCTGTGAAAGCTGGAATCTGAAACAAAAATAGAAAATATTGGAAAATCTTAGCATGTCTGACAGCATCTATGGAGAGAGACTAGATCTAATGTTTGGAGTCTGGATGACTATTCCAGCATTTTCTAATTTTGTTCTAGGATGATCCTGGGTATTGGACATTGCCGTATGAAGAAAGATTGAACAGTTTGATTCTGTACTCCTTGGAGCTCAGAAGAATGAGGGGTGAAATGATTGAAACAGATCAGATTCTCAGGTGGTTAGGTAGAGTAAATGTTGGGAGGATGTTTCCACTGGTGGGAGAGTGTAGGACTGGAGGGCACAGTTGCAGAATAAGAGGATGCTCATTTAAGATGGATTTGAAGAAGAATTTCTTCTGAGTGGTGAATCTATTGAAATCTTTATTCCAGAAGGCTTTGGAGGCTGTGTCCTTGAGTGTTTGCAAAGCTGAGATAGGTTTTTAATCAGTAGGGGAATTGAGAGTTGGAGATAAGACAGGAAAGTGACCTCTTGAGTGTTAGATCACTCATGATCTTATTAAATGGTGGTGCAGGCTCCAATGGCTAAATGGCCTACTCCTGTTCCCATTTCATATGATCTTATGGTCACAACTTGCTTTGATGAAGAGTTATCTATTGCAATAAATCCAAGATGACTGCTTCCAGTGGTGTGTTATTGAGCCTGATCAATAGTGGAGACACAACACCTTGTCTCATATCTAATTTTCTTGACAAAGATGGTGAGGTAGAATATGATGCAGGCGTGGCACTGACCATCCATGAGCTTTTGGAGCTGATCTTGAAGTTTTTTGATCAGAACATGTCTTCACTTCACTCTTCACATGTTGATGTTCCTGATAATTCAAAATGTTTCTATTTTTCTTGGCTGATAACTTTGATAAATTGATTGTAGCTTGCTTACAGCTGAGGAAATGAGTTAGATGCAGCATCAGAGCAGTTTGTAAGTTTCGATGAAGAAAAGCATTATTATGTATCTTGTTCTTGCAACTTGCTACAAATGTCTCCTTACTGACAACTGGAAAATTACCATATATAAATATTTAACGCTTAGAATTAGATTCAGTGGAATTGGTGTGCTGTACAACTCAGAAAATACAACCTAAATGTACTCAAGCATCTGGATTTCACTAGGCCCTGTAAGCTATCAACTTCTGAAAAAGCCAATTGACCTTGCAAATAGCTGCTTGGTGTGGGCTTGCTTTTTAATTACAATGTAGCTACAGTAATGTATACAGTGTAGGACAGTACAGAATGTTCGTTAGTAATTGTTGCAGTATTTTCCAATACTAAATGAAGTATACAAAGTATAATTTGCTGTAAAATGTTAATTATTTTTAATAGTCAAAATCTCGTTCTCCTTTTCGACCCACACCTGTTTCTAGCACTTGGATCTTAATTCCTCTCCACCAAAAAAAAATCCTCAATGTGGTAGATCCTGGTGCTGGTGGACTAGAAATAAACAAATTAAATGATTGAAGAAAATAGTGTCAGAATTGAAAAAAGTAAGTAAGCAATGAAGTAGTCCATATGTGTGCAGATACTCATTATTAGTAAAACCATATTATGCATAGAACAGCAAAAACTGATCCGAGCTATTGGGAGTCGAATTGCTAACTGTAGTTGCCTAAAAATTGACAAAAAAGAACTAACTTAATGAAATGATATTTGGGATTCCTTCAATTAAATTAGGAGCACAATGGCTAAAAACAATTATGCTGATAGTTCCGTCGAAGTTATTTCCTCATCCTCTCTCCACCTTGTCCCTCCCTCTCAACTACCTGTCTAATTTGAATATATGTAGCAGCACTAAAATTAATTTGGATTCCATTTAAATCTGTTAACTTTGAAATGACTATAATTGATTTTGGTTTAATTTAAACCGGTTTACCTTGTAATGACTGACATTCTTTTAAATGAAGTGCTGTAACGACCAGAAGCCTTCTCCCTAGCCAAAAAGGCATGGGAAAAATGTTAGGAGGAGGAGCCAAGATTTTTATCTTTAAATAAATGGTGTTTTCTATGAAGGACAATGGAGGCAGTATGTTAACCTGGGTGAATAGCCATGTCAGTTGATAGTGTCAAGTGGTGTTACAGGTACTGCTTCATTTTTACTCCCTGACCACTTCCAGCAATGCACCAAGTTGCAATCCTTTTAATACAGCTGCTGTTTTCCCAATCAAGTGTTGCCAAAGCAATTTGAAATGTGATGTTTTAAAGCTCTTTATTCCATTGAGACAGAGATTTGGACCACAGCTGGGGGTGACTTTTCTGTCAGCTGTCATGGTTTGTAAGTGAAAGGAACCTACTTTGTGAATCTTGAACAGCTGACTGAAAAATGAGATGTCCGTCCCAGCTGTCTGAGGCTGGTCAAGTCCATGTAAAAGTTAAATATACTTGTATGCTTTTCGCTGAAATTCCTAAAAAAGAGGGGGTAGTTGGAAACTTCTGCTTTCTTTAAGGGTGTTCCTGCCATCAGGCAAGGAGGATGCATGGGTTTCACATATTCACTTCCTACCTCTAGGCATGGGTGATACAACATTCTGTTCCCTTCCCTACCTTGTTTTTGCTGCCATGTGTTTTTCTTTATACAGTACTGTTTGACTAGTAGAATGTTGAAGAATGAATTTCTTTCACAAATCATTGGCAATTTGGAAGAAAGTAGAAGTCTGCATTTTTACATTGTTTGGGAAATGTGGTTTGAATATTTTTTAATGAGCTTGTCATAAATATATTTAGTTGTCTCCATTTCAAGTTTACATAGCAGATTTAGAAGTTAACTTGCACTGGCTGGCAACCTTTTAATCAATTGTGAAACTGATTAATATCCATTGTATTATCTGACCTTGGATTAGTGATCAAACATTAATGCTGGGAATTGAGTTTAAGGCCCAGTACAGAAATTAAGCTCTTCAGCAAGGAAATGGTTTTTAAATGTTCATTTGTATCAGGCATTGTCTGCAAAGATCAACAAAAATCCAAGGGATCTACATTTTTCTAAAAATTAATCTGAGCTACTCAAATGAAAACAGTGTGTCATTGCTGAAAAAAATTTCATTGTTAGGTACCATGGAAATTGTGTTAGAGAGTCAACTAAAATGAGAAATGCACTGCAAGTTAATAGCTTCAACCCACTTCTAGGATCCCAGCTTAAATCGTAAGTGCCACATTTCAGTGAGTAGCAAAATGACAGTACTTGCTGTTGACCTCCAGGAAAGCAGTGCACAAAGAGCTAGTGATTTGTGATTGGGATTTCACATTTCCCAACATTAATTTGAATCTGGCATCAGTTCAAGGAGATTGCTAGGTATGTGACGATAGTGATATAATTGAGCAAGGGATCATTGAAGTGGAGCTTGGAGCTATTAAACTTAGAGACGTTAAGCAGGGTAAGCCTCCAATCATGTTGAAGAAATCTCCCTCCCAGCAAACCAGGAAGTAAAATGCATTGATTTTTCCTTCAATCTTCATGAACATAATTAAAAATTTTAATATCATGGAATTTTTTTATCATGTTACACACATTTAAAATTAGGTTTTTCAGGAAGGTTATGACTTAGCAAGCTGTTAAAAACCCAGTTACATCTCATTAATGAGGCGTAACCTTTTTGCAGGTTTGTAACAGCGATATTGCACCAGGAAAAGGGAAATTCTCATCAGTCAAGTGATTTCTAAAGATTGTCATCTGCGGGAACGTCAACAGTACACCCAATGGAGAAGCAAGGAAACATTGGAAGCAAATTCTGGATTTAACCAGCAGAAATTGCTGTCATTTTCACAGGGTAATGACAAATGCTGGAAGTTTCACCACCATTACTACTCTTAAGTCCAGGTCACTATCTAAACTGTGCTTTCGATTCACTGCTGAGTGAGTACTGTATCAAGGGAGGTGCTGTCTGTCCAATGGATATTTTAAACGGAGGCCCAGTTTCCCATAGCATTAAATCAAGTGTATGTTAGAAATCCTATAAAGCTAATATGTACGTAAGTAACTAGTCATAATCCACAAGGGACTGTACGCAACTGTCTGTTACAGAGTGTCAATTGGCTCTACACCTTGAGAACACCACTGCATCAAACATGCGGCAGATCAGGAGGCAGGCTGTTAGACTTCCTCAGCTAAAAAGGAAATTGAACCTGCATTGTTCGGTGTATTTTGAACCACACACTGGCCATTTAGCCAACTGAGCTAACTGGCTCCTGAAAGCAAGTGTCCCCTGCTCATATTTGAAATGCTCTTGCTCTCGTTTTCTCAGCACCACCCCACCCCCATCATATTCTCCCCCTTTCCCTCTTCCCCTGGACTCGAACCCAGATCCCTACTCTCCTTGCTGTGACTTGCCAGTAGACTTAGCTTGAAATCCAGCTCCACAATTCCTCGTGTTCAGGAACTGTATGTATCAAAGATGCATGAAGAAGATCAGGAAATTTGATTGGTATCCTCGGCAGTAATTCCCCCTTAATCAGTAAAACTAAAATAATCACAACTTGTGTGAACTCTTGTTATATGTTTGCCTACACAATAAATCATTTGCAGTGTATTTCAAAATTAATTTGTATGTGAAGAGCTTTCTTTGCGAGATAAGATAAGGTGTTCTGTTACAAGTCAAGACTTTACTGTAGCAGATTTTGGTATTGGACACCATTTTAAGATTACGTACATATATGGACTGTAATTGGTATTTTAGTCAGCAAGTTTAGTTTGCCAATTTCTCTAAATGAATCTTGTCACTTAAATGGGGAAAAATTGAAATAGTTTGAATTTTTAGTTTTGACTACTTTTTAATTGGGATAATTTCTTGCAGGTCTTACTCTTTCTGAATATTTTCTCGTTTGGTCAGATTTTCTGATATTGAGCATATGCTTTGAGGAGATCAAACACAGCTTTTGTTAGCAGATGTCACAGAGCCAGCTGCTGCAAGCTAAACTTGTGAAAAACTGGGAACATACTGTAGGGCATTTTTATGTAGCTAATGATGCAACAAATCTTAACAAGTCACTAATGTTCATATGTCAGTGCCATTCTGTTCTCTTAAAAGATGGAGGAAGCTTCCTCTTCAACTAACCAGAGCTAGTGCCTCATTTCTGATAATTAACAGAAGCATTATCAGCTGGTAACTGGGGAAAAAGTCCTTCTGGAACTTGATTTCTCATTGATTTTAAAAATCTAATTTGATGCTAGGTCTAAAGATTAGAAGTTCTTCATTAAATGGAGTTTAAAGAGAATTATGTTAAGTAGTCAATATGAAAGCCTGAAATAAAGACAAGTGCTGGAAATCCTCAGCAGATCCAGCAGCATCCGTGGGCAGAGAAGCAGTAAATGTTTCTAGTTAAATGTGAATTCTCCAAACCCTGAAGAAGAATCCTATTTACCTCAAGACCCTAAGATGCTGCCAGACCTGCTGATTACTCCTGTATCTTCTGTTTTTATTTCAGATTTCCAACATCAATAGTATTTTGCTGTTATTAATGAGAGCCTATTTAATAAGAGGTAACCTCTGTTCAAAACAATAGTACGCAATTCATCCATCCACTGTTAGAGCTTGTCAGTCCAAGTCAAGAACCGATGTTGGATATGTTGGACACACATATGTACCTCAGCCAGTGAATGGGCTGTTTACACTTGTTGATCAAGGAGAACCTGACAAAACATAAAGTCCAACACTGCCTCTTGATTTTTTTTAAAAGATATTTCCACATGTATGAAAAAATGGTTTCATATCAACTGTCTTTGCATGCAAATCTTCCACCACTATCAGCCATTACTAAAGTCAGAATCCCTAGATACAGTGCAAATCTACAAACAAAATCCCTTTGCACAAAAATTGAAACCTCCTTACAAATTTGATTAGCTACATGGCTTTTCCATGGAATCGTAGAATCTCTACAGTGCAGAAGGCGGCCATTCAGCTCATCAAATCTGCACCGACTCTGCAACAGAGCATTTTACCCAGGCCCTCCCCTTTGCTCTATCCCTGTAACCCCAAACATTGATCCTGCTAATTCCCCTAACATATTTTTCAATACTAAGGAGCAATTTAGCATGGCCAATCCACAATCTGGATTGTGGGAGAAAACTGGAGCACTTGGAGGAAACCCACGCAAATGTGGGGAGAATGTGGAGTTTGCACTCAGTCACCTAAGACTGAAATTGAACCCACATCCTGGTGCTGTGAGGCAGCAGTGCTAACCACTGTGATGTCCTACTTTGTTGTTCTTTGTTTCCTGACCCATACTCCTGGTCTAATCTGAGCCACCATCACTGCTCTCCCTTCACCTTTGCTCAAACTCGCTTTAATGCCTGTTTCTACCATTGCTGCCTAATGTTTGGACACCTGAACCTCAGCGCTTTAAACCTAAGACCTTGCAGCCTGGTGAAGAGTTTCTTTTATTGTCTACCATTCAAATACTGTTCCATAATTTTATACTGTTTTGCCCAAATAATTAGTCCTATCCTTTCAAGGTTGCATTTTTTGTAATGATGTGGGTATGCCGGCGTTGGACTGGCGTAAACACAGTAAAAAGTCTGACAACACCAGGTTTTAGTCCAACCTATTTATTTGATAATATACTCACAAGCTTTCGAGGGACACCCTCTTCGTCAGGTGACTCTCCATTCACCTGACGAAGAGGGTGTCCCTCGAAAGCTTGTGAGTATATTATCAAATAAATAGGTTGGACTAAAACCTGGTGTTGTCAGACTTTTTACTGCATTTTTTGTAACCACTGTATAAGCTGGCAAGCACATTGCTTTTATCCCCAGGGTGAGTTTTCCTTCCCTTAAATTTGTTGTATTTCTGTGCTCTGTTTTTGTAACTTATGTTTAAAGGCTTATGGATATCAGTTTTATAGTGTGCACTGATATTTTTTTCTTTCTTCCAGCTTCAATCATGGGTTGCATAAAGAGCAAGGAAGACAAAGAGCCAGCTATGAAATACCGACCAGGTGACACTGCTGGAACTGTTGGTGCACACATTACTCAGTATGGTCCTGATCCTACCCAACTAACACAATCACCAGCACCAAAGGGACCATCGGGTAATTTCAACAAACCATCGGGTAATTTCATCACACCATTTGGTGGGTCAGCTGGTATGGCACCATTTGGAGGTGCTTCTTCATCGTTTACCATTGTGTCAAGCCAGTACACAACTGGTGTTACAGGTGAGCTTTTGAGCATATGAATATGCTTCTCTACCTTGTTATTCCACAACGTGCAAACAGACTGCCATATTACACATGGACTTGGCACAAAAAGTGATATTTTAAGAGTAAGATTTCTGCAAACTGCTAATGTGTGATAAAGTTGCATCTGTAGCTGTTCGAGTGGTTGCCAGGGTCAGATGCTGCCGCTTTGCGTTTTTGGAAAAATTACCTTGTGTCAGTGAACAATAAAACTCTGATGGTGATTAAAAAAATACTTGGACGCTATGGTATGTTAGCTGTGGATTTCAGAAAAATTATTTGGACAATCAAATCATAAGCAATTGCATAAAAGCAAAATGCTGCAGTTGCTGGAAATTGGAAATAAAACAGCAAACGCTGGACAAACTCAGCAGATCTGGCAGGTTCTGTGGAGGAAAACAGAGTTAATGTTGAATATTAACTCTGTTTCTCTCTCTACAGATGCTGCCAGACCTGTGAGTTTATCCAGCATTTTCTGTTTTTATTACACGAGTAATTGCTTGTTGCCTGTAAAGATGTACGTTTTGCTCTAGAATTGCATGCACCCCATACATAAGAACATAAGAAATAGGAGCAGGAGTAGGCCATCCAGCCCTTCGAGCCTGCCCCGCCATTCAATAAGATCATGGCTGATCTGTCGTGGCTCAGTTCCACTTTCCCGCCCTCTCCCCATAACCCTTAATCCCCTCTCTTATCAAGAACCCTATTTGCCGTAACGCCACCAATTGGGACATCCTCGGCCTCTTCCCTTACCTGTACCCTATCCTTAACTTTAGACCTCGTAACGTCACCTACCCTCGCACCCTCCCCCCCCAATTAGTTTAAAGCCCTGTCTACAGTCCTCTTTACTCGATTCGCCAGCACTCTGGTCCCAGCACGGTTCAGACCAACCCCATCCCGCCCGAACAAGTCCCACCTACCCCAATACTGGTGCCAATGCCCCATAAATTCGAACCCATTCCTCCCACACCAATCCCTGAGCCACCCATTCACTTCCTTTATCCTGTCAACCCTACGCCCGTCTGCACTCGGTTCAGGCAGTAGCCCAGAGAAGACCACCTTGTCGGTTCTACTTTTTAATTCCATTCCCAGCTTCTCATACTCAGTCCGCACTTTGCCTACGTCACCGGCACCCACATGTACTACAACGACCGGGTTCTCACCCTCCCACTCCAGATTCCTCTGCAGCCCAGCTGCGACATCCTGTACCCGAGCACCAGGCAGACAACACACCCTTCTGCGCAGTTTGTCATTGTGACAAAGGACAGTGTCAATACCCTTCACCCCACTATCCCCAATCACTACTACGTTCCTTTTCCCCTTCTCTTTGCCTATGTCCTGCTGCATCACTGTACCGTGTGCAGTTTGCTCACCAACCTCACCTGCCTCGTCGTCTTCCAGAGTGGAAGCAAGAACCTCAAACCTGATATGCAGATTAAGAAGCTGAGGCCTCCGCTCCTCACCCCCCTTCCTCCTCCCAGCAGCCCCCTTTTGTCCCTGACCATTAGATTTAGCCAGTCTAGGGGGGGGGTGGATGTCACTTGCACCCAATTGACAATGGCACCCTCTCTCCCCCTGATGAGCCTCAGTGTCTGTAGCTCAGAGGCCAGCTCATCCACCTTGAGCTGGAGCTCTTCCAGCAACCTGCACTTACTGCAGACATGGTCACTGGGAAGGACCCTGGGGTCCACCAGTTCCCACATCATACAGAAACCACACACCACATGCCCCTCCATTATTCACTACAATTTTTTATGGGGAAAAATTTTTTTCCTTGTTTCTTGCTGTAGTAGTTTTGAAAAAATTTTTTTTTCCTTGTTTTTTCAAACAAACTCACCTGGCCTTTTTTCCTTCAAGCCCTTTTTGCTATTAAGCCCCATTAGCTCACTCTGCTTCCCGCTCAGACGCTGCCCGCTGTCTACACCAGGCCTCCTTTTAAACCTGGCGCTGATTTAAAGCAGGCTGGTCCACAAATGCCTTTTAACCACTCCCTCAGAATTCTTAAAGCAGTAAATACAATAAATAAATGCTTTAAACAGTTCTACAAAGAGTAAAGTGCTTTAAACTTATTTTAAACAGGTTTTTAACAGGTAAAATCTTAGCTCTCTCTCTGCTCCAGCAAACAATGGAAGGCTTCACCGTGTGGCGAGGCAGCCTCCACCACTTCAACGGGCAGAGAATTCCAGAGATTCACCACCCTTTGAGTGAAGAAGTTCCTCCTCAACTCCGTTCTAAACCGCCTCCCCTTTATCTTGAGGCTGTGCCCCCTAGTCCTACTGTCTTTTTTGAGCGGGAAGAGTCTCTCCACCTCTATCCTATCCATTCCATTCATCATCTTATACGTCTCAATGAGATCTCTCCTCATTCTTCTAAACTCTAACGAGTACAAGCCTAGCTTATTCAGCCTCTCCTCATAGCTCAACCCCCTCAACTCCGGTATCAGCCTAGTAAACCCCCTCTGCACTCCCTCCAAGGCCAAAATATCCTTGCGCAGGTGCGGCGCCCAAAACTGCACACAGTACTCCAGCTGCGGCCTCGCCAATGCCCTATACAGCTGCAGCAAGACCTCCCTACTTTTATATTCAATCCCCCTCGCTATGAAGGCCAGCATCCCATTCGTCTTCCTGACCACCTGCTGCACCTGCAAGCTGGGTTTTTGCGACTCATGCACAAGGACCCCGAGGTCCCTCTGCACCGTCGCCTGCTGCAGTTTTTCACCACGTAAGTAATAGTCCTTCCTACCATTCTTCCTACCAAAGTGGACCACCTCACACTTGCCAACATTAAATTCCATTTGCCATTTCCTGGCCCATTCGCCCAGCCTATCTAGATCCTTCTGCAGACTCTCCACACCCTCCGCACAATTTGCCTTTCCCCCAATCTTGGTGTCATCAGCAAATTTCGACACCCTACACTCGGTTGCCTCCTCCAGATCATCTATATAAATGGTAAATAGCTGAGGCCCCAGCACCAACCCCTGGGGCACCCCACTAGTCACCAACCGCCAATCCGAATAGCACCCATTGACCCCCACTCTCTGCCTCCTATTTGACAACCAATCCTCTATCCACGCTAACACCCTACTCCCAACTCCATGTCCCCTGACCTTCTGTAATAACCTCTTGTGAGGTACCTTGTCAAACGCCTTCTGAAAATCCAGAAAGACCACACCTACCGGCTCTCCTCTATCCACTGCCCTAGACACATCCTCATAGAACTCCAGTAAATTTGTCAGACATGACTTCCCTTTAATGAAACCGTGTTGCGTCTGCCCTATCAAGCAATTCCCTTCAAGATGCCTCGCAATTTCCTCCTTAATGACGAATTCTAACATTTTACCTACCACAGACGTTAAACTAACCGGCCTATAATTCCCCGCCTTTTGCTTGGCACCCTTCTTAAACAACGGCGTAACATTAGCCGTTTTCCAATCTTCCGGCACTTCCCCGGAATCCAGCGACGTCTGGAAAATAACCACCAAGGCATCCACTATAACCTCCGCCATTTCTTTCAGAACCCTCGGATGCATTCCATCCGGTCCTGGGGACTTGTCCACAATCAGCCCCTCCAGTCTGTCGAGCACCGCCTCTCTAGTAACAGTAATGTCATTAAGACCCTCCAGTCCTACCACCTTTCCATCGCTAACACCCGGCAAATTATTCACGTCCTCCTCCGTGAAGACAGAAACAAAAAAGTTATTCAAGACCTTAGCCATATCCCCATCCCCTGCCACTAGGTCCCCTTTCTCATCCTCTAAAGGACCAACGTTCACCCTAGCCAGCCTCTTCCTTTTTATATATTTATAAAAACTCTTGCTATCCTTTTTTATATTAAGTGCTAGCCCAGCTTCATAGCTTTTCCTACCCTCCTTTATCAACTTCTTTGTCAATCTTTGTTGACATTTAAACCTTTCCCAATCCTCTTCTCGCCCACTGCTCTTAGCTACTCTAAATTCCTCCGCTTTTAATTTAACACACATAAGTGCTCAGTTGCTAAAATTCCTTTGGAAAGGATATAAGTCTTACAGGACAGTCGAACCCAGAGACAAATTATTACCCAGTTGAATTTTATTTTAAAAGGTCATAATAGTTGCAACCTCATTATGTTTCTACATTTAGACAGCACATCACTCATAAGACTCCCATCTTAGTTTTAGTTTTAACTTGTGATTTTAAGATCTTGCACTTGATTTGACTTCAGTTGCTTCAGCTTTTATATCTTAACTAGAAATGTTACAGCTGGAGGTGTAAATGTGATTAGAATATTGTTCATCTTCTGCTTTTTGCAGTCAGAACATGTTTTTCAGGCGCAGTTCAGCTTTATCCAAATGGCAACTTAGATCAAACAATTTGTTAGAAGCACCATCCCTTGAATAATTTAAGCAGTGTAAATCTCTTCATTTCCAGTTTCCTAGTAGAAAGGCACAACATTCCTTCATTTTTTGGATTTTTTTCCACTGTGACATTATTCCACTTCGTGCTTCCACTATTCCCTAAAGTGGATATGCACCATGCTCCCAGACCACTGCAGTCATCTGTGTGACTGTCCTGATTTGATTTACTTTTGTTATTTTATTTTAGTTAATTCCCTGGATAATATCAGGAATCATGTGCAAGTAATATTTTGTTCTTTTTTAATCTCTGCACGTGGGTGATCCTTAATTGCACTGAGAAGTAGGGCCACTTTTGTGGACCTGGAGTCATGGGTCAGTGTGACTGGGTAGAAGTGACAGTTTCCCTTTTCTAAAAGATATGAGTGAACCTGTTTTTGTTTTTGCCTATTACTATATATATGTAAAAAAGTAAGTTCAATATCACAGCTTTCCATGGGATGGGATTTTAACTCTTTGGCTTTTGGGTTGTTGCTGTACTACAGCCACTTATCTGCTATG
The DNA here is from genome assembly GCF_965287045.1 of Carcharhinus amblyrhynchos. NCBI lineage: Eukaryota > Metazoa > Chordata > Chondrichthyes > Carcharhiniformes > Carcharhinidae > Carcharhinus > Carcharhinus amblyrhynchos. Next base: position 77,353,975 of record NC_137331.1, on the reverse strand, counting down.
GTATGTTGCAACATCAGTGGGGTAAAACTGACCTTGATTCTTTAAATTCCAATCATTTGTGATAACAAGATGTTCTGCAGCTATGTTGCAAAATGACAACTTCTAATCAAGTAGGTGGATGAAGCCATATTTGTATCAGCAGTATATCTTGAATAAAGCTTCCAGCTAAAAAAAAATGTTTTTGAATTGGTTGACTATAAAAGTGAGGATGCTGCTGAAACCCGTATAGAAAGATGGACATGCCAACACTGCTAATGACCATTATGAGCGTGCCACATTTCTTCTGTGTACACATTATAAATAGGTGCATTTTACTCAAGATTCCTTCTATTTTGCATTGCTTGTTTTATAGATTTACTTTACATCATTCATTAATCTTAAATGAGCATAATCAAAACTATATATAGTAATCCCCCTTTCAGTTAGAGCTAATTAGCTCCATTTTAGAGAAATTCATTTCAAGTTTATCTTAAATGAAGAGTAAAGTTGGAAAATCTGGTTTTAATTAGCAGTCATTCAATTATATCATGTTGACTGGGTGGTTTTTAGGGTAATATGTTTGTAGAATAGAATAGGACCAATCTTGAAGCCTCTTTCTCTCAAAATACAGCAGATGTGTCCCTCAATGGAGTTGTTTGGGACTGATTAATTTTCCTACAAAGTAATATCACCATATTTTCTAGTTGTTTGCAAGATCTTAAAATACTCATGGAAGTCATAACATTTATTCTGCAGTTCTCTGTAAACTTTCAAATAAGGGAAGAAAAAGCATATCAAGAGCATTAAGATTGTTTTAAGAAATTTGACATTTCTACTGCTGTTTTCATCTGGTGGTTTTTCACCCCAATAAAAAAAAAAGTCCTTTCCTCCAAGTCTGTTGTCTGCTCAGAAAAATATTTGCCTGCATGATGGCTTATCTGGTTAAAATGACAGTTAATCCATAAAGTGAACAGTGTTCTAGCTTTAATCACCAGTCTGTTTTAAGTAATTGATCTTTGCCATAATGGTGGTAAATGTACTACAGTTGACCTCAAAGTTCCTACTTCTAATCAGTATCCAACAATATTTGCTCGATGTGCACGTTAACGAGATCAGCTCAAACTATGATGTAATCTTTCACCTTTCTCTTTATCCCACCTCTACCCTTCCCAAGGCATGTTGACTTATCCAGTTGGTGTTCACTTGAGCAAGATTGCAAACATATCTGGGTTATCCATTCATTAATTCAATTTTAAATGAATATGTTGCCATTGATATGATCAGAAAATATAGGTCAGTATTTAAAATTGGCAAAATACGAAGTGGAGAAAATGAGAAATGGCATTGATTTTATTATTCTATCTTCTGTTTTCACTGGAAATTACCAGAGTTTCTTACAGCTAGTTCTTCAAATAAAAATCTGATTTGAAAGGTTTGGGCAAATTTTCACTTTCCAATAGGCATCAGTTATATTCCTAGGCCTATTCAGTATCAGTACTTTGGATCGACTTTAATGGCGTAATTCAATTCATTTTGCCTTCCTGCTAGTTTAAAACTTGTGTAGAATGTCATGGTTGTCCAGCCACTGAAATTGATCCAATGCAATGTTAGCTGATCATCTACTTGTGTAGCAGCCTTATCTTGAGGGAACGTACAAAGGATTCTGGCATTTATTTATAAGGCTCCACAATCAAGAAAATTTTCCAGTGACTTCTTGAACCATAAAGTGCCAAATCTAACTCTCATTCTGTATTGTTAGCTAATCCTGGTATGTAAGAATTTGTTAGCTGAAAAAAGACTTTAGTTTATCTGATTCACCTTCAACAGCGTGATGCACCAATGACAGAGTTCTTGACTAACACTTGTTTGTCTACAGTTTCTATTCATGAGAAACTCATAAGATTGCCAAATCCTTCATTGTGACAACCTTTGGGGACTGTTGGTCCAAAGTTACCTGTTTCTTCCAAGTACATGTCATGTTTCAAGTTACTAGTATACAGTTTCCCAAAATGTTACATTTCAGGGCTGTGACTGTTGTTGCCCAGTACTTAATTATGTAATAGAATAACCAATTGGTGTGAACTACGTATTGTATCTTTTGCATGTGTCATCACGTGCGCTTTCAAATGTTTGCTATGCAGAAGTGCTAATGAGATGAGACCTAATGCAAATAGTTACTTTATCTTGTAACAAGTAAGTAAGCAAAGAAATGGTTAAAGCAAATCCCATTTTAGTCATTCAATTCTGTTCCCTTCTTGAAAAATATAATAAACCCCACACCCTGTCTTCTGTGTGCTAACTCACTTGTTTTTGGTATTACTTTCCTTTCTCTAGAACTGTTAATTTCAAAACTTAGCATTATTTTAGCTTACACAATCTCCCATTTTAAAACCTCATTACCTGTCCATTTGTCTCTTTTTCTCCTTTATTCTTGAGTATTCACAGGATGTGGAAGGGTGGGGCCTCCGATTCCTTCCCTGTTCAGATATTCGCCAGTAGGCTTGTCAACCAAACAGACTACCTCTTCTTCCAAGAGTATATTCTCAGCAGCCATCCTGGGTTCACATGAATGGAATTACCCCTACTGTAACAGGTGTGTTTTTGTTAGGCCATCAGAAAAAATGAATTGCTTAATTGTCCCAGTCATTGTGGACATTGATAAGGAAAGTTGCCTCACAGATACATTAAACCTTGCTGTCTCTTTTGCAGCTTGTCTCTTTATATAAACCTCTGTGAATTTAAAACAAGAACAAATGTTGAATATTTCAAATCCTCAGATGGAAACAAAATAATTAAAAATCTCAAAACATGATAAACTGCTAAAAATGATATTCCTCGGCTACTGAGGTGATATCTTCATGGTTCCTCTTCCTGATCGCTATCTTGTGTCCTGTCCTGGAAGCTTTTATGGTTGTTAAATGAAGGATTAGATTCTTGTATGCTCTGAGCACAAAGCCAAATAGGCTGCTTATAGAGTACTTTATGTTGACAAATAATAGCCACTTGGGTCTACATAAGTAAACGCCAGCAATCTGCAGCTTTTTCCCCTCCATCCAAAGCTTCCTTAAAATCAAAATGAATATGCTACCTTCATATTTCCTAAAAATCCAATGCTTCCCTCTTGTTTTCACAGTGATGTGGAGATGCTGGGGTAGGCACAGTAAGAAGTCTCTCAACACCAGGTTAAAATCCAACAGGTTTATTTAGTAGCACAAGCTTTCGGAGCACTGCTCTTTTTCAGGTGAGTGAAGAGTTGGGTTCACAATCAGGGCATATATAGACATAAACTCAATTACAACTTGGATACACACATTTCCATCAAGGACAGTTACCCCAGCACTTCATCGTACCACAAACCCACAGATAATCTCATGATGCTCCATTTCTTCAGCTTCCACCTTGAAACGCGTTAAAGAAGCCATCCCTATGGACAAGTCCTCCATATAAGCCGGATCTGCTCTAATGAGGAGGATCCCTACGGACGCTGAAAGATGCTCTCTTAAGAACAGAATATGGCGCTAGACTCATCGATTGACAGTTCCAACCTGCCACATCAAAAAACCACACCGACTTCCTCAGAAGACAAATACAGGACACAGCGGACAGAGTACCCTTCGTCGTCCAGTCACTTCCCTGGAGCAGAGCAGCTATAACATCTTCTCCGGAGTCTTCAACATGTCATCGATGAAGACGAACATCTCGGCAAGGCCATCCCCACACTCCCCCACTACTTGCCTTCAAACAACCATGCAACCTCAAACAGACCATTGTACACAGCAAATTACCCAGCCTTCAGGAGAATAGTGACCACGACACCATGCAACCCTGCCACATCAACCTCTGCAAGACGTGCCGGATCATTAACGTGGATGCGATCATCTTATGTGAAAACACCACCCCCCAGGTAACGGCACATACTCTTGCGACTCGGCCAACTTTATCTACCTGATACGCTGCAGGAAAGGATGTCCCAAGGCATGGTATATTGGCTACGACAATGGATGAATGGACACCGCTCAACAATCACCAGGCAGGAACGTTCCCTTCCTGTCGGAACACTTCAGCAGTCAAAGGCATTCAGCCTCTGATCTCCGGGTAAGTGTTCTCCAAGGTAGCCTTCAAGACGCACGACAACACAATCGCCGAGCAGAAACTGATGGCCATGTTCTGCACACGAGGGCGGCCTCAACCGGAATCATGGATTCATTTCATACTATCTGTAACCGCCGCGACTTACCTGGGCTTGCAAAATCTCACCTCATTAACCCATGCTTAACCCTTTCTCCACTCGCATTGTCTGCACTGGTAAAACTTGATTACCTGTTGAGATTCGCATTCCGTTATCTTGTAACTGAGTTTGTGTCTATATATGCCATGTTTGTGAACCCAACTCTTCGCTCACCTAATGAAGGAGCAGCACTCTGAAAGCTCGTGCTACCAAATAAACCTGTTGGATTTTAACCTGGTGTTGTGAGACTTCTTACTGTTTTCACAATGGAATATTTTTTACATTGGGTCACTATGGAAATGCAATTTACTGTTTGGTTGTGGGGGCAAACTCCAGCCTTCAAGAAAGGAGGCAATTGGAAAGAAGGGAAACATCTGTAAAACAACTATCAGGAACAATTTGCATGCTTTCACTCAAGATTACAATGGAATTAAAGGCAACAGTATTGGCTGGAAATGATAAGCCGTCAAGAGTGCCAGTGCTGCTTTTTATGTTGTTGTCCTCTAGTTGATTTAAAAAAAAGGAATCAGAAAGATAGAATATTATTGATTGGCTACTATCAGTATGAGGATTTTATTAAAAGGCTTATCCTCTACATACAAAGATACTTGCTACCCCCAGCTTTTCCCTTAAATTATTCTTCATTATACCCTTGTTTATATCTTTTCTCCTGGAGCTAAAGAACCAAGAATGCAATTCAAAATTAAACCACCTATACAGCAGAGAGGAAAGTCAACTGACCAATGTAACAACAATGCTGCAAACTTGAAAAATGGTCATGCCCTTGTACAATGATCCCCTCATGATTGCAGATATTGTTGGTTATATCTTTTGCAAGCAGTATGAAAGACCAGCTTTGTAGCATGGGACAAACGTCCTTAAGATTTGGAATGTTAGAGTCCCTTTGATTAATCAGAATACTTTATGTAACTATTTATAGAATATAAATTTACACAGTATTTGAATCTGAAAAAAGCTCAGAATATATGGTAAAGTTGTGTGGCTCTTCACTCCATGGAATTTAATGAAAATTACTCAAGAAAGCATGTTAATTGCGTTGCAAGTTCTAAAGAGAAATCTTGCCTCATCCTCCCCCCAATTCTAACTTCAAAGACCCCAATAGAAAAATAACTCTCAGCATTACTCCTTTTAGTTCACCAATCAACATTAAATTTTATTTCTAGTCCTTTTGATACTGCATTCTCTTGATGTTCTAACATCCACAAGTTAGGAATATATGGCCACTAGAGCTTGCTTCAGAATTGAATACGATTATGATAATCTGCCCTCTATTTAAGTGCCTCTGGACTCACCTTTACCTTATTTTCCATGAAAATTTGTTCATATTCACCCTACTCATGAGCAACAAGCTCCTTCTATCTTCAGACTATGCTGTTGATCTTGTATCAGTGCATTCTCAAATCACACAAACCTCTTTGATCTCTCAGATTAGCCATCATCTTGAAAACTCTGATGCAGTCTTTATTAGCACCATGAATGATCAGCTTCTTCAATTGGATGCATGCAGACTTCACTGAAGAGCTTCAAATTTCCTCTGACATCTTGCAAGCCTCTTGGTGTGAAATAACATCCAAATTGATTTGAATGTAACATCATCTTGAAAATGGGCAGACTTGTAAATCTTGCCCTGATTGTAGAAAAAAAATAGAAGTCCTACGGAAGACTAAATGTTAAAGAAAATGAGGATGGGCTCAGATGGAGTAAATTATTGGAATTCTTTTGAAATAGTTGCTTACCTGATGGATAAGGATCAAGCAATGAATGTTATCTGCTTATGTTTCAGGACGGTTTTTGATACTGTCAAATCTAATATGACTGACTCACAAAAGGTGGTCCCATGGAACGAATGATAAAATGTCAGCCGCCATTGATGTATGGCTTCTGGTACTTCTATTTCTTATGGCTGAAAGACACAGACTGCTGATGCAGTGAATAATGTTTGAGTGGAGAAGATCACCTATGTAATCCCACAGGGATCAGTGTTGGAAGTGCTGCTGATTACTTGAAAGGCTGTTTGTTGTCACAACTGTTTGTTGTGACTCAAGATTGCAAATGGCATCAATTTGTGTGCAATTGTCATTCAAGCCCAAGGTACAGTAATTTGAAAGGGATGTAGGCTGGCTAGGACATTGGGAAAAGAGCTGGCAGTTTGAAGTCAGTAGAGTGATTGTAAGTCAGGCATTAGGCAGAAGACCAATGACTTTGTGGTGAAGTAAATTTCTGCTTCAGGTAACAGCAAGAAAGACTACTTGGTGGATAAGTCATTCAAACCATCAATTTTGTGTCTACAAGTAATGTAGAAACTAATAACGTTGGAATTTGTTGCAAAATTAGCAACTTGTCAAATGAGCTCATTTTTAAGATGTATTTGACCTCAATGAGGCTGTCTTTGGAAAATTGTGTTCAGTTCAGTTTTGCTGTCAAAATTACTGGAAAGATGCAGAATTATTGTAAGGTGCCCAGAGTAAAACTTTGAGGATGATTCCTGAACAGTAAGAGCTGAGATTGTCTACCACAAGCATTTACTGCCTTAAAAGGCACATAAAGGTTGATTTGCTGTAGATCCTTAACATCTGCAAAACTTTAGACCATTTGGATCCAAGAAAGGTCTTTTGCGTGGTACAGGGTTTGAAGAACAATGAGCGCATTAGCATTACTAAAATAAAAAATTACCAATTTTTTTCCCACAGAATGTATAGAATTGTGAAATAGATTACAAACTGGCCTGATGTTGCAGAAAACCATTTCATTTTTTTAAATGATTAAATGAGATACTATAAAGGGACACTAAAAAGGGAATTTGGAGAATTTTGATGCAGAATCAATGTAAAAAGAAAACTGGGAAATGGTCTTTCCTATGACTGTCTTCAGTTTGTCTGGTCCAATAGTGACTCTTCTGTCTGGTCTCTTACGAAAATGATTTGCCATTATCTCTGACAAAATTTGTTGCCATTTGTAAAAATGAATTATCATTATATGACCTCTCATTAAGCAATGTTCATGAGTACAAGATCAAAATACTGTGAATGCATTCCCCTCAACTGTGGACCACCTTATTTATTCTTTTTCCCACTCTTTATCCCCCATTAGACTGTACTTGGTTAAAATCAATCGTATCTCCAACATTTCCCAGTTTTGATGAGAGCTCATCATGCTGAGATGGCAACTCTTCTCACTAAAGATGGTACCAGATCTGTTTTGTGTTTCCAACATTTTTTTAATGCTCACAATTAAGAGCAGAAGTAGGGCATTCAGCCCATTGCATCTGCTCTGCTATTTAGTAAGATTATGAATGATCTGATTGTGGCCTCACTGCACTTTTCTTGTTTGCCCTTCATAATCCTTGACTACCTTGTTGATCAAAAATTTATCAAACTCAACGGTGAATATATTCACTGATTCCACTGCTTTCTGGGGAAGTAAATGGTACAATTTAATAATCCTCTGAAACAAACATATCCTGATCCCATATTTAAATGGGAGACCCCTGATCTTTAATTTGTTCCACTAGTTCTAAAATCCCTCCCCCCCCCCCCCGTCTCCCCCGTCCCCCAAAAACAAACACACACACACACACACACACGCACAGGAAAACATTCTCTCAGCATCCATCTTATCACGTTCCCTCAGGCCTAATCTGATCAGTAGTTTCTCAGAAGATCACCCCTTCATCTCAGAAATCAGACAAACAAACCTTCCATGGATCTTCTCTAATGCAAATATATATTTTCTTGAGTAAGGAGACCCAAACTGTACCAGGTGCTCCAGATGCAGTCTCAGTAAGCCCCTGTACAAGTGTAGCATTTTTAAAAAAATTTTTCAGGGGATGTGTACGTCGCTGGTTGAAGCAGCATTTATTGTCCATCATTAATTGCCCTTGAAGTTGATGGAGAGCCGCTGTCATGAATTGCTATAGCCGATGTGGTGTAGGTACTCTCGCAGTGCTGTTAGGAAGGGTGTTTCAGGAATTTGACCCAGTGACAGTGAAAGAATGGTGATGTAGTTCTAAGTCAGGCTGGTGTGTGGATTGGAGGATCTGCTACCCTTGGCTTTGTAGGAGGTATTGTTTGCAGGTTTGGAAGATGCTGTCAAAGGAGGCCAGGTGCTGCACTGCATCTTGTAGATGGTACACACTGCTGTGATTGTGTGTTAGTGGTGGAGTGAGTGAACGTTGAAGGTGGTGGATGAGGTTCCAATCAAACGGACTTCTCTGTCCTGGGTGATATTGAGATTTTTGAATGTTGTTGGAGCCGCACTCATCCAGGCAAGTGGAGAGCATTTAAACGTATTCCTGTTATGTGCCTTCCAGTTGATGGACAGTTTTTTGTAGGTTTGGTGGTATGTTGCTGCAGAATTCCCAGTCTGTGACCTGCCCTTGTAGCCGCACTATATGGCTGGTCCTGTTCAGCTTCTGGTCAATGGTGATCCCCAGGAACTTGGTACTGGGGGACTCAACAGTGATAATACCATTGAATGACAATGGGAGATGGTTGAATTATCTATTTTCAGGGATAGTCATTGCCTGGCAATTGTGTGGCATGAATGTAACTTTCTACTTATCAGCCCAAGTTGAGCGTTATCCAAGCCTTGCTGCATATGGACTGCTTCAGTATCTGAATCATTGCGGATAGTGCTGAACGTTGCGTAATCATCAACAAACGTCCCTACTTCTGACTTTATGATTAAAAGAAGGTAATAAAAGCAGCTGAAGTCACAGCTTTCTGAATTTCCTTTTTAACTTTAGTCTTGTTCTGTTGACTTTGTCTATTCAAATTACATCTTCTGATAAACAGTTATAAAGCTGTTATAAAATATGTAACAGTGAATTATTCTACAGTTTGCATATCATATGTATCTGTACTGTTTCACTTGTATATAGTTCTAGTGTAATTGAAATTGTTTAAATTGCGAATGATATCTATACTGCAAAGCTGAGGGCCTCTAGTTTCATATGCCAGCCAAAACTGTATTTCTCAATTAACTGCTGTCAATGGGGAGCTCTGTTGTTTAATAAGATGAAAGTGTTAAGGTCAGCCTCGCCCATAGATGAGCTCTAGTTATGGCTATTGCCATTTTTGTGACTGAGACTGCTTCGTGTGCTTAAGAACAGGAGAGCCTGCTGACAGTAATTAGTTATCTAAAAGAATCAGGAGCAAAGTCCCTTGCATGAATCTCCTCTCTCGCAGGCTTTTATAACTTGCAAGCCTAGGTGTGTGAACCAGTAGCGGCTATTGATATTTAACTACCATGAAGTTAGTAATTTTAGTGTTTGTGGTTTTGAGTTTAAGTTATCAATATTATGTGTCAATTTTTGAAAACTGCAAATTTAGAAAAGGGAGTAACTGAAGTTTGTGATCTTCTTAAAGGTGGAGTAACTATTTTTGTGGCCTTATACGATTATGAAGCAAGAACAACAGAAGATCTGTCCTTCAAAAAGGGTGAGAGATTCCAGATCATAAACAATACGTAAGTATTTTGGACTTCTGGAAATAGCTGGTTAATTACAAATTAAGTGGATTTTGTGACTCAAAAAAGCTTAAACACTACCCTACACTAAAGTTGTAAGCATCCCTTTATCACTGGTTTCCATTGAAAAGCATTGATGACATCACCATATTGAAAGATCCCTAAACCAGGTACCAAATTTTTGATAGCTGCACTACATTTCAAGTCCTATTACATGTATACCTTAAAACTGAAAATGCTGGAGATAGTCAGCAGACCTGGCAGCATCAGTGAAGCGAAACGTAGAAAATAGGTGCAGGAGTAGGCCATTCAGTCCTTTGAGCCTGCACCACCATTCAATATGATCATGGTAGATAATGCACTTTCAATATCCCACTTCCATTTTGTTTCCACCCCCTTGATCCTTTTAGCCACAAGGGCCAAGTCCAGCTCCCTCTTGAATTTATCTAACAAACTGGCCCCAACAGCTTTCCCTGGTAGAGAATTCCACAGGTTCACAACTCTGAAGAAATTTTTCCTCATCTCAGTCCTGAATGGCTAACCCCTTATTCTTAGACTGTGAGCCCCTAGTTCTGCACTTCCCCAACATCGGGAACATTCTTCCCACATCTAGCCTGTCCAGTACCATGAGGATTTTATATGTTTCTATAAGATCCCCTTTCGTTCTTCTAAATTCTGATGAGAAGCAAGAGTTAATGTTTCAGGTTAATGGTCAGAGTTTGGATGCAAGGTAATTGACCCGAAAAGTAACTTTCTCTTCACAGATGTGGGCTGGCCTACTGAGAATCTCCAGCAATTTGTTTTTATTTCAAATTTATAGTATTTCCTTTTGAATGCATATTGACACAGGTAAAATAGATACTGATGCTGGTTATCTTTAATAAAAATTGCAGTATGAGAGTGGAGGGAAACTAAAGCAAAATAGAAAATCCTACTGAAAAATTGTAAGATTCATTAGATTTTATAATAATTTTATTTGACAGATTGCCTTCATTTTCATGCATGTATATCCCACCCAGACCACAAGTTTAAACATTACAATTGCAAACTTTTTCACTAAAATTGTGCTCTTGAGCAACATGAATTTGACTAAAATAAAAGCAAAATACTCCAGTTCCTGGACATCTGAAATAAAAACAAAAAATACTAGAAAAACTCAGGTCTGCAGCATCAGTGGAAAAAGAAACAGTGTTAACATATTGTGAGTCTTTTTTTTGTTTTTATTCCAATTCAATCAAATCAAGTCCAATTCAGAGTCTCAACAAGTTGAGACATTCCTGATCCAAGCTGACAAGACAGGGCTCTCACCTCCTGTCTTGGGCTTGATCTACATGATCCAAGCTGTTTGGAGTAGGCATAGTTCCTTTTCCAAGGCTTGATCTCATTTGCATCTTAGCCAAAAGGCTGAGATGCCGCTTTTAAAAATTGCTTCAAATGAAGCTAAAATGTAACCTAATGACTTCAACCATGCACAGCATGTCGATACTATACTTGATCTTAGCTAGACTTAGCGTTAACTCTGTTTCTTTATTTCATGATTTTGACTGATGTTTTGCAAATATTCAAGGAATTTTTAAGGCCCAAAATAATATATTTGTCTTTCAAATGTAATTAATTTCTACAGATCTGATTTAAATGTTAACAATTTAGGCTGTTAAGTAATGGTCATTATAGAAGAAGTATTACACCTTTTAAGGAAGTGCTAACCCTTTAACAGAAAGTGCTTTTGGGATTCCACTGACCTGTTGGCATTCGTGATGCTTATATAGCTGCTACACAGCAAGAAGTCTCACAATACCAGCTTAAAGTTCAACAGGTTGGACTATAAACTTGTTGGACTTTAACCTGGTGTTGTGAGACTTCTTACTGTGTTTACCCCAGTCCAACACTGACATCTCCATATCATATATAGCTGCTACACATGGAATATTAGTGTTTTGTTCCTCAACCCATTTGCCATGCTCCATCTGGGCACTCCAGGCAACTCAACAGTGAGCTACGCCTTAAAGTTTAAGAACTACTGATCTAAGTCAGACTGCAAGTACTGTGGTTTGGAGCATTGAGGCATAACAGCTTCACTTCTTTTCAAATGATCTATGAACTTGAGTGTCGATATGCAATAGACATTAGCAAAAATGATCACTATTTAAAATTTCTCACTTTTCCTGTATGATTGAATCCATTCCAATTTCCTGATGTAATTATTTGCTCAGAAGCATTGACATTTTTGTTGTGCATTTAACACTTCAAATTCAGAGAAAACAGTGTTGATGACACAGTGCAGTGACTGCTGCATTATGAGAGGTGCCATTTTCAGATCAGTGTTAAATTGAGACCCTGTTTAGCTGGGCACCATAGCACTATTTTGAAAAAGGGCAGTTCTCTGGCAAGCATTCAGCATGCAGCAAACCCACCAGAAAGGTGATTGAAGGATTTTAGTGAAATGGTGATTGAGTCATAAAGGAATTTGAGTGCAGAATATTTTGAGGCAACCCAAGGATGTAAGAAGTGTTGCATAAATTTATCTTTTCTGTATACTTAAAATAATTTTCGACATGATTTTGCAATCCAGGTTCAGATCTTCTCTGAAGCGTTTAAAGTGACATTTATTACAATATCCTAGAATGACCAACTCAAAGAACTGCTAGATATCTGGTGCTCTTTTGCCTTTACAGGGAAGGAGACTGGTGGGAAGCTCGATCTATCACTACAGGGAAAAATGGTTACATTCCCAGCAATTATGTGGCTCCTGCTGACTCCATTCAAGCAGAAGAGTAAGATCTTGTTCTCCGTTTCAAGTATTTGAGGAAATTTGATGCGGGTGTTTAAAATTTCACCATTTGAAGTCTGCTAGCTGTTTCATTTTTTAAAAATTGCTTATCTTAACATGTTTGTTAAAATCGAGATTAGTAGCTGACTCAAAGATTTTCATTAGCTCCATGGTATGATGTACTCTTTCTGCTGTTGTAGTTGTTTCTTCCTAGCATTTTTCTTACAGTTCTGTCATCAGTTTTCACTTTTATAATTTTAAGATACTTATAACCATTAAAAACTGAATGTTAAAAACTTAATAGTTTTACAAATAAACATGGTAAATATTTCTTATCCTATAGTTGCAGTTGTCATTTTCAGGATTTAATATGGTATAGTATCATGAGTAAATTATGACAGATCTGATGGAAAACAATGATAAAAGAGACATGGAAGAAGTTAGTTATCTGTGTGTATACATGCATGTTTTACTGTAAAGTGAGGTTGAGACCACTTTACCCTGAGTGGAATTGCATGACCTTTATTACAATCCGTGGAGAGTATTCGTTGTGTGCATTGGGAGATTGTATTTGAGCAACTATACTGGCCCAAATGTTCAAAGGAGTGGCTCCAGTTTATGCAAGCACTTGTGTGTGCTCCAAACCCTTTGGTTTAATGCTTTGTCAGTTACTATCCAATGTTTCTGAACTTGCCTGAACTCAATTAGGTTATCAGCCGGCCGCAATCTGTCCTTCGTTCAGAAGGTTTGGGATTCAAGTTCCTTTGTAGGATTTTCATTGATGATTAAAGATGACACTTCAGTCTGCTGTGGAGTGAATGTTGCATTGTCACTGCTTTTCAAGTAAACATGAAATAGATTTTTTGGATGAGCATCTTGGTTACATGGCACTTTACAAAGAACAGGATGTTGTGCAATGCTGAACACTCAGTCTTCAACCACCACAAGTAACATAACTCTGTTACTATTGTGGGAGTTTGTTTGGTTAGGCCTCATTTAAAATACTTAGACCATTGGTTCCTTCACATATTGGATAATATGGGTGTCTTGGAAAGGGTTCAAAGAAGGGCCATTAGATTGACCAAAATTATTTAAATCCCCTTATCATTATGGGCTAAGGGAGCTGTGTGGTGTTGTTCCAGAAAATATAGACGTTGGGAATTTCCATCAAGGTGTTTAAATTAATGAAGGGGCTGGAACATTCCATATGAATGGACTTTTTGAATTTTTTACAGGTTATTTATTAGTGTTACAAGTAGGCTTACATTAACATTGCAATGAAATTACTGTCACCACACTCCAGCATGTGTTTGGGTACACTGAGGGAGAATTTAGCACAGCCAGTACACCTAGCCAGCACATCTTTCAGTTTGTGGGAGGAAACCGGAATACCCGATGAAACCCTCGCAGACACAGGGAGAACATGCAGATTCCACAGAGACGGTGACCCAGGCTGGGAATTGAACCAGGACCCCTGGTGCTGTGAGGCAGCAGTGCTACTACCTGTGCTTTTAGATCAGTTAGGGTGAAACAGGAAGTATGTGAGTAAGTTACATAAAAATAAAACAAGATCTCACCTCAAAAGTTTTCTTCTGAGGGTCATTTCCCTTTGAAATAAATTGTCAGTTCATGAAGTTGGTGCAGGTTCACTGTTTACCCCAGTACAGCGCCGGCACATCCACATCATAACATTCAAAGGGAGCAGGATCAGTTCCTAGCTAAGATAGTATCTCAACGTACAAAAAAGCCGGTAAAACATTGGCTGTTTTGTGGCCTTTGCGGTCTTATTGAACTCATTTTCATTGCCTTTGGTTTTTGGAAAGGAATTTTACAGAATTTTTGTACTGGCAGGTGGAAGGAAGTGCTGGTCTGATCTATGGCTGCAACATTACTATGAGGCCAGTTCTGTGGACCAGCAGCTAGGCTTTTCCATCATTTTGTGTATTAATTGACTGCTATATTTGACTGCATTTCAATATTTGAAATGTTTCTCAGATGTGGAAATATGAAATATAAAATTTCGTGGTTACTAAATTAATGCAATTTTTAATTGCAACAGACTCAAATAGTATAGCATGGATAGAGGATTGGCTAACTATTAAAAGACAGCAAGTTGGGATAAGAGCATTTCCAGGATGGCAGCCTGAAAGTAATGGAGTGCCACAGGGATTAGTGCTGGGTCCACAATTATTTACAATATGTATTAATGACTTGGATGAGGGAAGTGAGCGTACTATTAGCAGGATTGTGGATGACATAAATATAGGTCAGAAGGCAAGTGGTGAGGAAGATACAGTAAGAAGTCTCACAACACCAGGTTTAAGTCCAACCAGTTTATTTGGTTTTGGAAACGGTGTGCTTTTGTCAGGTGTATGGAAGGTTCTGATCAGAGAAAGGCATATAAAGACACACACATTTTGCAGAATACTGATTAGATTGCAAGCCTTTGCCGCTAACCTGCTATTCAAGCCGTAAAGATGCAGACAATGTGAGTGTAGATAGCATCAGCATAGGTTAAAGAGATGTGTATTGTCTCCAGACAGGACAGTAAGTGATATTTTACAAGCCCAGGCAAATCATGGGGGATGATACACACAGCCCACAGAAACATGTAGACAGGTTAAGTGAGTGGGCAAAAACTTGCAGATAGAATACAATGTGGGAAAATGTGAAATTATGCTCTAGGAAGAATGAAGGAGCTGAATATTTAGATAGACTGCAGAAAGCTGCAGCACGGAGGAATTGGGTGCACGGTAGTACAATGGTTAGCACTGCTGCATCACAGCACCAGGGACCCAAGTTGCAGCCTTGGGTGACTGTGGAGTTTGCGAGTTGTGGGTTTCCTCCGAGTGTTCTGGTTTCCTCCCACAATCCAAATGTGCAGGTTAGGTGGGCTGGCCATGCTAAATTGCTCCTTAGTGTCCCAAGATGTGTAAATTAGGGGGGTTAGCCAGGTAAATACATGGGGTTAAGGAAACGGACCTGGGTAAGATGCTCTGTCGTAGAATTGGTGTAGAATCGAAGGGCCGAATGGATTCCGTCTGCACTGTAGGGATTTTATGATTCAAAGATCACAAAAAGCTAGCATGCAAGCTCAGCAGGTAATGGGGAAGGTAAATGGAATATTGGCCTTTATTTCAAAGGAAATGAGATTTTAAAAAAGGAAATTCTTGCTAAAACTAAACTAGACATTCGTTAGACCACACTGGAATGCTGTGAGCAGTTTTGGTCCCCTTTAAGAAAAGACAAACAGGCATTGTAGACATCCTAGAGAAAATACACTAGGTTGATCTCAAGTATGGAGAGATTTTTTTTTGAATAGATTGGGTCTGAAAAGTGACCTTATTAAAACATAGGATTATCAGGGAGCTTGACAGGGTAGATGCTGAGATTTTCTTTTCTCCTTTTGAGAGAGTATAGGATCAGAGGGCATAACCTCAGAGTAAGGAGTGACCAATTTAATGAAATGAGGAGGAATTTCTTGTGAGAATAGAGAAGCTGTGCAATTCTTTAATACAGGAGGCTGTACAGGGTTGTTAGGTATGTTCAAGGCTGAGATAGACAGATTTTTAATTGATAAGGGAATCCAGGGTTATCGGGATAAGACAAGAAAATGGAGTTGAGGATGAATTGGAGATCAGTCAAAATCCCTTTGAATGGCAGATGGATCAAATGGAGCGAATGGGACCAAAGGTTATGAGGAAAAAGCAGGATTGGGTTATTGAGTTGGATGGTCAGCCATAATCATAATGAATGGCAGAGCAGGCTCCAAGTGCCAAATGGCCTTCTCCTGCACCTATCTTCTATGTTTCTATGTAAATGGTCTACTTCTGTTCCTACCCCTTATGATCTTATATGATTAATTGAGGCTGTCTGATCACCAGTACTTTGTATACCCATATATAAATAGTCAAATATTAATAATGGGTATGGAAGCATACTTGTTAACTTACTGAACAAGTAAGAACAAACAGATCATTCTCAGGGTGGCAGGCTGAAATGATTAGTGCTTGGGCCACTGCTGTTCATAATCTGTATAAATGATTTGGTTGTGGGAACCAAATGTAATATTTCCAAACTTGCAGATGAGACAAAACTCGGAGGTGAAGTGAGGGGAATGCAAGGAGACTCCAAGGGAATTTGGACAGGCTACATGAATGGGCAAGAATATGGCAGATGAAATATAAAATGAATAAGTGTGAATTTATCCACTTTAAATGGTGAAAGATTAGGAAGTGTTAATGTCCAAAGGGACCTACCTGGGTATCCTTGTTCATAAGTTGTTGAAAGCTGACATGCAGATGCAGCCAATAAGACTGAGATGAGGGAGAATTTCTTCATTCAGAACATGGAAATCTTTAGAAACGCTGCCCCAGAGGGTGGTGGAAGCTCAGTCATTGAGTATGTTCAAAATAGAAATGACATAAAGGGACATGGGGAAAATGATGTAAGATGTAGCTGATCAGCCATGAATTGGATGGCTCATGCAGACAGAATGGCCTCCTGCTATTTCTAATATTCCTATGGCTAATCCTGACCATGAAACTACTAGATTATCGTAAAACCCTGTCTAATTCACTCTTTTTGGGAATGAAAGCTGCCATTCTTACCTTGTCTTGCCAATCTATGACTTCAGACCCACATGAATGTAGATTGCTTCTTAACTAGCTACTGAAATGGCCTTGTAAGCTACTGATTTGTATCTTGAGGGCAATTAAAAATGAGCTGTAAAGATTGACCTTACCCTCCAAATGGAATTATCACACTGTAATATTGGTCTTTAAGGACTGTTTCAAATAGGGATACAAAGCAGCAACAAAGCCCTGTTTAATAATTGGATAATTTTTTCTAACAGTCTTTATGTTGGCACTACTGGATTAGAGCTTCCTTCCCATCTTGAGAATTACTTTCTTCTGGCCACCAGACTGCATTATCCTGTACCCTCATTTATGTACTGAGCATTATAGTCCACTTCAATCCATCTAAGTTGACTAATATTTTCATTAAGCCTTAGTTCAGTTTTTGTTTTCTGTAGTCTTTACATAATCCCATGCCTGCAGGGGTTTCCTCTGGGTACTCTGATTTCTTCCCAGTCAGAAAGCCGTGCTGGTTAGGTGCATTGGCCATGCTAAATTCTCCCACGTTCTACTCAGACAGGTGCCAGAACGTGGCGACTTTAGGGAATTTTCACAATAACTTCATTGCAGTGTTAATGTAAGCCTATTTGTGACACTAATGAATAAACTAATGGCAACTTAATAGGCGATACAGAATTTCCCTTCCTGAAAGGGGAGGAGCAGACTGCCGGTCCTTCCCAAGGTAAATATCTAATTGCTTTGATTTGAATCATATCTAGGTATTATTACACTATTTAATGTGGTTCGGGCGACTCATTCTCTCTCCCCCAGCCCAAACATAAAGTTTTTTTCCCAAATTTTCCATGTGCGTTGTTGATGCACATTAAATATTATTTGACTTATGCTATGCAGAGCTTTCTGCCATCCTTATTTTTCTTCAATAACTGGCAAAGTCAGGCTTAAATGTTTGCATCTTGGAAAGGAAATAATGCACTAGGAGAGTGGTCAGTTAAAGTTTGGGCTGTTTGTGCAACAGTAGAAAGCTTAACAACTGCTACAGGATCAGTTTAATTTCCCACTTGTCAGGGGTAGTATTTGCTTAGAGTACTTTTTCAAATGTTTGAACATCATTTCCAAAACACACTTGGTGGCATGGAAAACAAAATTATTGTTTAATTCCATTTAGTTAAGTTAGCACGTTCTGCAGCAGTAAAGTGTGGTTCATTGTCCGTGGTTGTTTCCTCAGGTCTGTTGTCTAAGAAGTAAATAAATTGAAAACTGTTTAATTAGTTTCTTTATTTAGTTGCCTGTCACTTGGGAAAAAGCTATCGCCATTTTAAATGGTTATCCACTGGAAACGCTCTTGTTCCTTCTCTGCAAAATCAGTTAATTCCCTTCCTCCTTTTCCTTTTTTCTCCCCTCCAAAAGCTAAAAACTGGTCATTTATATAACAAAGACTGCCAAGAAATCTTCACTTGGTAAATATTAAGTTGATATTTTTGCATATTTGTGCTTTAGGCCCAGCTTTTGTTCTTGCATGACATTTAACATAAATTTGCAGTTCTGCGAAGTACTTCCCACAACTTTAATCAGTTTATTTTATACTATTTTTCTTTTTGCACTCATCTAAAAATTAAATGAAGCCTTAAACCAAGTCTACTTCAGATGATGTGAATGATCACATGGCACTATTTTAAAGAATAGGGGAGTTATTTCTGGTGTCTTGGTCAATATTCGTGTCTCAGTCAGCCTTCCAAAAACAAATGTCTGGTCATTATCACATTGCCGTTTGTGGGAGCTTGCTATTTGGAAATTGGCTGCTATGTTTTCTACATAACCACATTGACTAAATTTCAGAAATACTTCATTAGCTGTAAATAATTCATTGCTATATGATGGCTTGAAAAATATGTGTTTTGGGGACAAAGTGTTAATTTGATTTGAAGTGGAAGTGTCAAATGTGATCAAAAAAAAGCTTGCGTCATTATTTAAAAGAAGCAGTGTAGTAAGTGTTTCTCTAATATGTTTGAAATAGCTCATCCAATTTTCAAGTGTTGTTATGACAGAATACACAGCTATGTGGGATTCAGATTATCAGCATTTAGGCAATATGTCACACCAGGAACATTGCAGAGCATGAAGTGGAGCAATTGCTTTGAATTGAATTTGGAATCACTGGGGCACTCAGAAGGATGTCCTGAGGTCTTGAAAGGCACAATGTTACACCAAAGATATCATGATATCCATTTATCTCACTCATGAAGCAGCAATTTTGTTTTTGAATGTGTGACGGTGAAGTTCCATTTCCTGAAAGTTGCTTAGTTATTTACCACTTGCGCAGCTGGGCAGTTTCAGAGATAGAAGTTTTTATTGATGAGTGCTTCTTACTGAATTAATACACATGTAATTCCACAAGCAACTATCTCAGTAATTTTTTCTGAAATAATCACTAAGCATTCAAATATTTTAAAACAAATTTTTTTCTTGCATTCCACATTTAACTAAAATTGAACAATTCTTTAATCGCAAGAAGTAGAATCATAGGATCACTGGTTCCAATCCTGTTTTCGAAACTATCTGAAACACATTCCATACATTCATCATCCAAGCAGAGGAGGCTTGGGGTGATTGTAGTGCAGTGCAGAAGGAGGCCCTTTCGCCCATTGGGTCTGCACTGACTCTTCGACAGAGCATCTTACCAAGGCCCTAAGCCCATAACTCCATGTATTTACCCCACTAATCCCCATAACCTACTCATCTTTGGACACTAATGGGCAATTTAGCATGACCAATCCATCTAACCTGCACATCTTTGGACTGTGGGAGGAATCCAGAGGAAACCCACATAGACACTGGGGGAATGAGCAAACTCCACGCAGGCAGTCACTCAAGGCTGGAATTGAACCTGAGTCCTGGCACTGAGGTAGCAGTACTCACCACTGTGCCACTCTATATCTGCGCAAATATCACCTCTAGGTAAATAACAAGCTTCACTTTTGGATTGTGAGCTTATATCAGTCCAAGCTTCATCTTATTATTTTAGCATCAAAATTCAATCGTGCCAATCTGATAGTCGCAACAAGGTTTTACTGTTTCTAAGAATCACAGAATTATACAATAACTGTAAAATATTCAGCCTGATTCCAATTTCCAGCTATTGGTCCGTAGCCTTGTAAGCTACAGCATTTCTGAGCGCACGTTTGGCTGTTTCTTAAATGCGATCAAGGTTTCTGCTCAGTTCTAGATCCCTCACTTATCTTTGGGTGAAACTATTCTTAGCTCCTCTCCATCCCTACTACTAATTATTTCAAAGCTGCAACGCCTGGTATTGGTCCTCTCTTGCTGAGGGAAATAGCTTTCTATCCATTAAATCTAAGCCCTCAATTAAATCTCTGCTGAGTCTCCATTCTCAAAATACCCTATCACGTTTTTCCTCACAACTAAATTTCTCCACCTTTGTCAATGACTTTGTAATTTTCCTCTGCATCCTCTTAGTGCAATCACTAACTTTCTGTAATATGGCGATCAGAACTGCATGCAGTATTTGAGTTGTGACCTAACTACTGATTTGTGTTGTTCTAACATAAACTCCATGCCCCTGTAGCCATAAAATGAAGGCCATTAGCCCAAGTAAAATTTGGCCTTTCTGTCATTTAGTGCCCCAGTGGTTCCAAATTCAATTCAAAGCAATTGTTCCCTGTTTCATGCTCTGCAATGTTCTTGGTGTGACATATTGCCTAAATGCTGATGATCTGAATCCCATGTAGCTGTGTATTCTGTCATTACAACACTTGAAAATTGGATGAGCTATTTCAAACACATTAGAGAAACACTTTTTACACTGCTCCTTTTAAATAATGATGCAAGCTTTTTTTATATTTTTCTTTTGACACTCCCACTTCAAATCAAACTGACACTTCGTCCCCAAAATACGGATTTTTTTCAAGCCATGATATAGCAATAATTAGTTCCAATTTTATATATTGATAAATTGCATTTCCCAAAAGGCCAATCTTAGAATGTGCAAATCAGCAACTTGCTTTCCAAACAGTTTGTACACATGCACATTCTCTATTTCCTTTTTGTATTGCCAGTCCCAAGACTAGATTTGCAATATATTTGCATTGACGCACAATAGTTTTGGGTTTGCACTATCAGCAAATTTATGAACTAGAGTCATAGGGGTTTACAGTATGGAAAAAGGCCCTTCAGCCCAATTTGTCCATGCTGCCCCTTTTGGTAATCCCTAAGCTAGTCCTGATTGCCGGCATTTGACCCATATTCCTCTATACCCATCTTACCCATGAAGCCCTCTGTATGAAAAAAATTGCCCCTCTGGACCTTTTTGTATCTCTCCCTTCTCACCTTAAACCTATGCCCTCTAGTTTTAGAATCCCCTACCTTTGGGAAAATATATTGACTAGCTGATCTATGCCCCTCATTATTTTATAGACCTCTATAAGATCACCCCTAAGCCTCCTATGCTTGGATGATGAATGTATGGAATGTGTTTCAGATAGTTTCGAAAACAGGATGGGAACCAGTGGTAGAACAAATTATTTCAAATGTATTATTGTTAGAATTAATTAGTTAATTGCTAGGTGTATTGGCTATGCTAAATACTCCTGAACAGGTGCCAGACTGTGGCGACTAGGGGATTTTCACAGTAACTTCATTGCAGTGTTAATGTAAGCCTACTTGTGACACTAATAAATAAACTTGAAAACAATAGCTGTGGAGTCATGGACTGCAAATTGACTCCAAAGCAAAGCAGAATTAATTCTCTTAATTTGTTCAGTGTCAAGTCAGGGTTTGACTCTAGATTAGTCAATATGTATGCAGTGGCCTCTAGTTTTGCTAATTCATTTTTGCAGTTGTGTGCCGTTAACACAGGGTATATGCTGTATCCACCGCCCTTTGAGAGAAAGCACACTTGCTGGGAATTAAAAACTATACCAAGGGAATAGCTGTTAAAGGGCTGTATGATCACTGTTCCCTAAGAGGATCCTTTATGATGGTTACTAATTATTTCTGTCCAACTGAAGAATACATTTAAAATAATCTGTTCCACCATTAACCCCTTGACATCCTGGACAAATAAAAGGATAAATTTGGTGATAGAAAAGTTTGTTAACAATGGCACAACAAAAACATTGATGCTGGAAACCTGCTACAGCTATTTTCAAATCATAGCATTTGAGCTTCAGGGCCTTGCAGAAAATACCTTTAAAACTGGACTGCTGCAAATGAACCTGCTTTTCACTGACACAATGGTGTAAATGTACAATTAGTCTCTGAAATTTCTGAAGTCTTTTTACTTTTCAATGATTCTCACTACAATCTTACAATTCTAAACCCTCATTCTTTTGGTCTTTTGCTCACGCAAGACTAATTTCTTTATATTTTTATCCTCTTGATGGATGTTCCTATGATCAACCTAATTTACAAAATAGTCTTTTGCATAAATTGCAAAAAAGATTCAGACTTGAAATCTGACAAAAGCACTATTCTTTGTCATTACCTTCAGGCATTACGCTTCTCCTGGTTTTTAGATTCCTACATGGTTTGGTTAGAAAGCTCATTTTATGACAACGTTGTTAAGTGTTACTCATTCTTTCTGTGATTTGTTTCTAGGTGGTATTTTGGTAAAATGGGTCGTAAGGATGCAGAGCGATTACTACTACATCCAGGAAATCCACGTGGCACATTTTTAGTTCGAGAAAGTGAAACCACAAAAGGTAGTAGCCATTTTAAGTGTTTAATGCAACAGTAAATAGTCCAGAAAATTTGAAATAATACAGATGGTTTTATGAAGCAACAGTGAATAAATTTTAAAAGTCAGGAAATGTAAAAGCACACAAGGGTATTGCAATAATGTGGGAACTTCAGTCTTCATATAAACTTAACAAATTGGCAGAAATAGTTTGGATGATGAATTTATGGAATGCATTTCAGATGGTTTCGAGAAAGAATGTCAAGGAACCAATGGTGGAACAGGTTATTTTAAATGTATTCAGTTAGACAGAATTAATTAGTAACCATCATAAAGGATCCTCTAGGGAAGAGTGATCATAATATGATAGCACTTCATATTAACTTTTGAGGGTGATGTAGCTTAGTGAAAGCAAAGGTCTTAAATTTAAAACTGAGCTAATTACAGAGCAATGAGGAGCAAGTTGGCTCAAAAAGATTGGGTAATTAGATTAAAAAGTATAATGGTTCTGGCAACAACCATTTAAATCATTCATAATTCTCAATGAATATACATTCTCTTGAGGGATAAAAACTCCCCTAGTAAAGTGACAGTGCCATGGTAACTGGAAGTTAAGGATCGTATTAAGAAAAAGCTTAAAATGTCACCAAATTGACTAAGAAGCCTGAGGATTGGGACAGTATTAAAAGCAACAATAGAAGAAATTGATTTTAAAGAAGGGGGAAATCAGAATGAGAGTAAATTCATAATGTTTACAAAGGTTGTTGAACTTTTATAAGTATTTAAAAAGGAAGAGTTCAGCAAAAATAAATCTGGATCCCTCAGAAGCACAGAGAGGATAAATGGGGAAACAACCGGGTTTGAGAAACTGGTAAGCAGCTTCATGATATTAATAGTTCAAACAGTGGTCCATGTTCATTTAGAGGTCAGAGTTAGAGGTGTGGAAATAATAAACAAGTGGTCCTCTTTGTTTTTAATGGAACTAGTGTGTCTGCTAAAATTGCTGTTATCCCAATGCGAGATGTACATAGTTCAGATTTGTGCAAGTCTGAAAATCAAAGGGTATTTTGCAAGTAAAGTTGATTGGTTTAGATCTCTATCTAGGGCATCCTAGGTGTGCCACATTGCCATGATAGTAGACCACTGTATGATTTTATCTGAGAGGTTTCTCACTGAAATAGCTATTTGAAGTTCGCTTGGGAGCAGATTTGGGACAGGCAGAGACAATATCTGCCAGGAGTAGTGGAGTAGCCAGAACCAAGAGATCAGAAACTAAGGGCGAACTGAGTCACCAAACAAGAATGCAGTATGGCTGATGCTTGAGCTGGAGTTTGAGTTCATGAGGTATTGAGTATTGGAGGGCCATCTAGCTAGATGCGACTGAAAGGAGCCCAAATTTCCTAAAAAATCAAAGGCTTTTTTCCAGGGTGGAAGTGTCAATTATAAGGGGTCACAGGTTCAAGATGAAAGGAGGAAAGTTTAAGGGAGATGTGCTGGGGAAGTTTTTCACGTAGAGAATGGTGGGTGCCTGGAATGCGTGGTGGAAGCAGGCACATTAGCAACGTTTAAGAGGCATCTGGGTGGGTACATGAATAGGGAGTAAATAGAGGGATACGGATTGAGTAAGAGCAGAAGGTTTTTCTTTTAGTTGTGTTAGAGAATCACAATTGGCACAGGCTTGGAGGGCTGAAGGGCCTGTTCCTCTGCTGTACTTTTCTTTGCTCTTTGTTCTTTGTACTTTGGCAAATAGAAGGAACATTGAGGTGAATCAAAGTGAATTCCTGAGAGCTGTGGCTTACCTTGATCCCAGGAGAAGGAAAGGAACCCTCAAGATACAGGGAACCTCTTAGATAAAATAAAAGTGGAATAGGAAGTGGTTTATTGAGACTTTCAAATTTAAAATGCAAGTGTTTACATTTAGGGCAACACGGTGGCACAGAGGTTAGTACTGCTGCCTCACTGCGCCAGGGACCTGGGTTCAATTCTTGGTTTGGGTCACTGTCTGTGTGGAGTGTGCACACTCTTCCCGTGCCTGTGTGGGTTTCCTCCGGGTGCTCCGGTTTCTTCCCACAATCCAAAGATGGTCTGGTTAGGTTAATTGGCCATGCTAAATTGCCCCTTAGTGTTCTGAGATGTGTAGGTTAGAGTGGTAAATATGTGGGGCTATGGGGATAGGGCTTGGGTGGATTGTTGTCGGTGCAGACTCAATAGGCCAGATCGCCGCCTGCACTGTAGGGATTCTATGATTTCTATGAAAATATAGTGTTGTTCATTTGTCTTGTACACTAAAGGCTTTAATTTAAAACATTAAATATTTTGATGTAATTCTTTCTGTGAATAACTGTCAAATTTATTTTTAAAAGTTTCTAGTCTACAAGAATGTAATAGTATATGCATCAGTCATTTTTAGTAAATCATGCATTTAAATGTGTAGTGCACAAGCACTTGCGTAAGAATGTTGAGCTCATTTTCATAGTATTAATTGCTGTTGACAGAGGGAAGCACTGATGTGAGCAAGGAGTATAGCAATAAGCTGACTAGAACAAAGGTTCACAACAATCGAAGGCTCGGGTTGCAAGTAACAGCATGATGAGAGCACAAGTGGACAATTGTTTCAGGCAGTGTTGCCAGTGACATAGTTAAGGAAATGAAAGATTGCAAAAGGAAGGAGTTTGAGATTTAGGTGTCACAGTAACTTAGGACTGATCTCTCACTTGTTCTATTCCTGAACAACGTGTTGACATTGCAGTGGAACAGTAATGTTGATCGAAGGGAAGCTAAAAATATTTATCCACTTATCTATTTGGTTGGTATAGGTGAAAACCTGAACTGATCAATAAACTTGAGGCATGTACTTTCACTAAATCTATTAAAAATGGAAACAAGAATTTTAAAATTTACTATTTCCTAAATTTTCTTTCAGGTGCATACTCTCTTTCAATAAGAGATTGGGATGAAGTTAAAGGTGATAATGTCAAACACTACAAAATCCGAAAACTTGACAGCGGTGGTTATTATATTACAACAAGAGCACAGTTTGAATCACTACAGAAACTGGTGAAACACTACACAGGTACCTCCTTTCCTAAAAGGTTCAGAAAAATTAGTTTCAGAAATACTTGTAGTTTTTCAAAAGTGGAATAATGAAACAAATGCGGTTTGAAAATAGAAAGAATTACTTAATTCACTGAGGTACAAGCTTATGTGAACTTTATGCTGTGTATCAGCTGTGGTTCAGTTCATAGCACACTTGTCTTTACATCACAAGGTTTCAGATTCAAGTCCCATTCCAGGTCAGTGCAATACTGATGAAGCGATTGCACAATCAGGGTTGCTGGCTGTTGGATGAAACATCAAACTGTGCTTGCATGGGGCAGATATAAAAGATTTCATGGCAATATTTTGAAGAAAAGTAGCAGAGTGATTCCTGGTGTTCTGGCCTATATTTATACCTGAGCCAACGTTAGAAAAACAAATTGTCTGGTCATTATTACATAGATGTTTGTGAGGGCTTGCCAAGCGAAAATTAGCTGCTGTGTTTCTTCTGTTCCAACAGTGTCTGCATTTCAGGAAATACTTCATTAGTTGTTAGGCAGGGTTGTCCAACCTTTTTGCTTGGGGAGAGGTGGGGGTAGGGACATATTTCTAAATATTCCTCACAAGGCAACGCTGAGCAAATTTCAGTAAGAAAATTTGCTGCAGTGTTACAAATTTTTTTAAATGTAGTAGTAAAATAAATTACTTAGAAATATAAAAACAATGAGTAATAGATACAAATGAGTATTAGAGTGAAATAGAATATGGCAATATGTGTTTGCCTGGTTCACTCCCAGTCGCGGTGCTCTGTGCCTGAGATGAGAGTACATGAAGGTGTGTGTGGGATGAATGAAAACCATGATGGTGGAAGTGAACGAGACTTGTGGACAAACTTAGCTCTGCACATGCACTCGCTCCGCCCCTCAACTCTTTCCCTTCCCACTTCCATTTTGCACCTCCTTTTTTGTGGGGGGGGGGGTGGTGGGGGTTTATTTGAATTATTGTCACATTTAATGGGGTACCATGCAAAGTATTGTTTCTTGCATGGTATACAGACAAAGCATACCGTTTATCAAGTATATCGGGGAGAAGGAAAGGAGAGAGTGCAGCATATAATGTTGTACTCATAGCTAGGGTATAGAGAAAGATCAACTTAATATAAGGTAAGTCCATTCAGAAGTCTGATGGCAGCAGGTAACAAGCTATTCTTGAGTTGGGTGGTATGTGATCTCAGATTTTTATATCTTTTTCTTGACGTAAGAAGGTGGAAAAGAGTATGTGTTGGATACATGGGGGTTCTTGACTATGCTGTAATATTATGTTTCCTTGTACATTCCCTCTATTATATCCTTTCAATGTGTATTTTACTTTTCAAAATTTGTGGAATTTTATTTTTCTATTTCTTTAGATCATGCAGATGGTTTATGCCATAGATTAACTACTGTGTGCCCTACTGTAAAACCACAAACCCAGGGACTGGCTAAAGATGCATGGGAGATTCCTCGGGATTCCTTGCGCCTGGAAATTAAACTTGGCCAAGGCTGTTTTGGTGAAGTCTGGATGGGTAAGTATTTTGGCTCCTTAAAAAAAAATGCAATGCAGCCTGTGAATTATAGACACTTGACTGGTATCAGTTATACAAATCCTATTTCCAAATGGTCATTCTTTATACAGCTTTAAAAAAATTCTTAATCTCACCTGGTTGTACAAGATTGTTATGATCAGCTGTAACAATGCAAGAACTCCTCCTACAGACCAATGCTTACTTGTTTCTTCAACAATTTTGCAATCTAAATCCCCATTTTATTTCATGCTGATTTCACTGGAGTAGAGAACAATTTAGCAGATTTAGGCCAATAACAATAAAAAAGGAGAAATATGATGACAGATTGTACTGCTATAGTGAAGCTTCTAAAGGCAGACCTTAGAGTGGATTGTGTTAAGATACTGAACCAAAACCCCAAGTTACAGTAAAAGGCAGAACACTTAAGAATATCGATAAGCAGAGGGATCTGGATGTACAGGTACACAGATCACTGGAAGTGGCAATACAGGTGGAGAAGGTAGTCAAGAAGGCATACGGCATGCTTGCCTTTGTCAGCCGGGGTATTCAGTTTAAAAATTGGCAGTCATGTTGTAGTTTTATAGAACCTTAGTTAGGCCGCACTTGGAATATAGTGTTCAATTCTGGTCGCCGCACTACCAGAAGGATGTGGAAGCTTTGCAGTGGTACAGAAAAGATTTACCAGGATATTGTCTGGTATGAGGAGAGGTTGGAGAAACTTGGTTTGTTCTCACTGGAGCAATGGAGGTTGAGGGGAGACCTGATAGAAGTCTACAAGATTATGAGAAACATTGTCAGAGTGGATAATCAGAAGCTTTTTCCCATTGTGGAAGTGTCAGTTACTAGGGGGCATAAATTTAAGGTGCGAGGCACAAGGTTTAAAGGAGATGTACGAGGCAGAGTTTTTACACAGTAGTGGGTGCCTGGAACTCGTTACCGGGGGAGGTAGTGGAAACGGATGCCGTAGTGACTTTTAAGGGGCATCTTGACAAGTACATGAATAGGATGGGAATAGAGGGATATCATCCCTGGAAGGGTAGGGGGTTTTAGTTAAGTTGGGCAGCATAGTCGGTGCAGGCTTGGAGGGCTGAAGAGCCTATTCCTGTGCTGTAATTTTCTTTGTTCTTCTTTTATATTAGGATGCCCGACTAGACCCCAACAATTTTTCTATTTCAGCATTAATGTGAGGATAAGATGCTTCATTCCAGGAGTAAGTCCACTGACAAATTAGGGATCTTTTATAGTAAAGCAAGCTTTATCTAATAATACGGTTTAAATATAATAAATGAAGCAGCTTAGCTATTAGCAATTGAACAATATTTAAAAATGAAAGAAAACAACTAACTTTTAACTTATCACTGTTTCAGTTCCAAATAAGCAACATTCCCCTTGGACATAGTGTCACTTTAAATGTAGTCAGTGAGTGCAACAATGAGTGTAGACAGTCTTGAAGCTTTCAGAGAGAGAAAATGAGTTTCAGAATGGCTTACGTAACTCTGTCTTCAAGCAAACCCAAGCCAGAATTGAAAAGCTGTTTTATCTCCGACAAACCTAGCTCTTCCCATTAACACGTTATGACATGACCCTGTCAATCAACTTAATCAAAAATCCCAAGGGGAATCTTCATCGATTAACAAAAAGCTCCATCCTAAGTCCATACTACATGGCTAAAACTAGCAATTATGCTATTCTCCTAGCATCTGAGCTAAATGTTTTCCAGACATACTACCAGCCCGCAAAACAAAGCTAAATCTTTAAAAATTTTGTTTAAACAGAAAAAAACTACATATATTCCTACCCGTTACGCCACAATCATCACAATTAACATCTGAAGGGGGGAGCAACAGGTCACGTGTAGGAGTGAACCTATAATTTTCTGGTTGAGGACTGGGTCTGCAGATAAGTGCACTAATAGCTGGGATTAACAGGCCTGTCTATTACTCGGTATTACAGTAAAGAGACTTGACAGCATTCACCTTAATTCCCAAAGCCCTTCAAATCAAAGAAATCGATGGCAGACTTGGGTAGAGGAGTTACAACTAACCACTGAAAGAGGTATGACGAGGCTAGAAGAGGGTGACCTCGTCACTGTTCACATTTGCATTTCACGATTCAGTGGGCTGCTGAGGTTGGTGCTTTCAGCTTGGCATGAGGTAGCAGCGGGCCTCATGAAGCAAATGGCTTTTGACGAATAGGGAGTTCCTTAACCTGTCTCTTGAGCAGTAAAGAAACTGCTTTTTACCTAGGCTAAAGCTGTGTAAATATTCTTGTACAGATGATGGTCGAGATGTCAGATTATAGTTCTGTTCCTGCAGAGAGAACTGTCTGTTAACTTCTTCAGATACAGTACACCTACTCTAAGTTAGTGCTTATGAATTGTGTAGATGCTTTCACTTGATTATGTTATCCCCATTTTCATTTTTCAGGAACTTGGAATGGAACAACAAAAGTGGCGATTAAAACACTAAAACCGGGTACCATGTCTCCTGAAGCTTTTTTGCAAGAGGCTCAAATTATGAAGAAATTGCGTCATGATAAACTTGTACCATTATATGCTGTTGTCTCAGAAGAGCCGATTTACATTGTAACAGAATACATGGCAAAAGGTTAGGTTATCTCTAAATGATTGTTGTATACCTGATGTAGTGTGTATATATAAGTAGATGCACGTAACTTCGAAGTGAATTCCAATTGAACACCAAAGACACTTGTGTAAAGAGCATTCTTTTTGTTCCTTGTATGTTCTTACTATCATTTTAAATATTTTAAAAGTATTCTCTTCCTGTTACTGAGAAGGAAGAAACAGGTTTTTAGATTAATGGAATCTGAAATAGCCGGAAATAAAATATTTATGCAGTTGACGCCCAAGTAGGGAATTGAAGTGAACTTGTAACAAATATTCAGAAAAGGAAAAATGAGCATTTACAAGACTTCATGTCCTAAGGATATCAAGTATTCCATTTATAGTGGTGTTGGTTGAAAAATGAATTACAATTGGGAATTGGGGAGTGATCAAAAGATGGCATATCTGACAATGGACCAATCAATTAATATCACTTTGAAGAGGAGGAAACTACAGGTAGGTGATGAAATAGAAGCGAGAAATTGCAAGAAGCTTGCTTTATGTGCAAGCGTTGCACAGGATAAAGCTGTGCAAATACTGAATTAGCATCGGTGATTTAGCTTTCCAGCACCAAGCTAAATCACCTCAATGTAAAATTGGTTATTTGGTACTCTTTGTGCTTTGCCATGGCTCACTGAGTTGAGAACATCAAATTCATAGATTAGCTTCATCAAATCATGTATCAATGGTTATGTGAAAAGCAACTCATTCTGCTAAGTTTAGAGTAATCAAATGTGGATTTCACTAACAAAGTAAAATATATTCCAAACAAAAACAGAAAATGCTGGAAAATCTCAGGTCCGACAGTATCTGCAGAGAGAGAGCCAATGTTTTGAGTCAGGATGACTCTTTGTCAGAGTAAAATATATTGTTCTGAGTCCACTGAAGTGTAACTTTGAAGAAAGCAGATTCTCAGCTGGTAAACTGAACAAATATACATTAAACAAATGTTTTTGTTTGATCAGCTGTAAGAAAAGTGCAGCTTTCTTAAGATGTTTGTTGTGCATGTTAAGTGTGACTCCAGCAACGCTGTTGATAAAACTCAACCAGCATTATTGTACTATCAGCTAACTCATTTCATTGTATCAATATGCTGCTTCTGTTTCATCCAGTGATACAAACATAAGTAGGAGTTGGCGATTCAACCCCTCAAGCCTGCTCTGCCATTCAAGATGATGATTGTTGATCTTGTCTCAGCCGCAACTCTACTTTCCTGCCCATTCTCCATAACCCTTGAAGCATTACTAATTAAAAATCTGTCTATTTACTCAATAGCCAGGCATCCACAGTACTCTGGGGTAATGAATTCCACAGATTCACAACCCTTTGAGGGAAGACGTTTTTTTCTCATCTCTGTTTTAAATCTGCTACCTCTTATTATAAAACTATAGTCACTTGTCCTACACTGCCCCACAAGAGGAAGCTTTTGCTCTATGTCTACTATATCAATACTTCTTATCATACACCCATCAATTAGATCTTTCATTCATCTAAACTGGCCTAAACTGCTCAATCTCTTTATAAGACAAACACCTGTCATATCAATTTAGTGAACCTCCTCTGAACTGCCTGTAATCCCCACTACATCCTTCCTCAAGTAAGTAGGCCAAAACTGTACACATTACTCCAGGTACAGTCTCACCAATGCCTTGTATAGTTGCGGCAACACTCCCTCATATTATATTCTATTTCTTGAGCTGTAAGTTCCAAATTTACATTTGCTTTCCTTTTCAGAAAGTCATGCACAAGGATACCCAGATCCTTCTGCACTGAAGCACACCAAAGTATCTCTCCATTTAGTTAAGTTACCTTCCCATTTTTCTGACCAAAATGGATAACGTCACACTTATCCACGTTAAATTCTACCTACCACATTTTGGCCCACTCACCTAACCTATCCATATCCATTTGTAAATGTGGCTATAGTACCTTCTATCCCTATATCCAAGTAATTAATATAGATTGTAAGTAGTTGGGGAGCAGCACTTGTCAAAGTAAATAAAGTGGCTGTATTCCTGTTCACTTAATTCAAAAAAGAATGAACGAAATTGGTAAAAAAAAATTAACTGAAGATGAACTTTTATTGATACAGGAAGCTTATTGGATTTTGTAAAAGAAGGTGATGGGAAAGTTCTGAAACTTCCTCAGCTTGTTGATATGGCAGCGCAGGTAAGGTTGTCTATTAGAGAAAACATATTGAAACAAATTTAACATCGTTTAAGTGTAGAAGCATGCATGAAATTGAAATTTAACTGAACATGCAAAACTTCAGTGATTGTCTTTTTGTCAAGTATATAGGTGTAAGACGGCAAGAGAGTTTTGTCTGACTTTGTTGGGGCTTATTCTGTGCCTAATAAATGAATTTCCCATCTGACAGAATTGTTACCTATAAGTAAACAGGCCACTTTGAAATTATAAATTAGTTAAAAAATACTTTTGCAGTAATATGTTGTAAGTACTGCTGAAAGGACCGTCAACTCCTGTTCACTCATCTGTAATTAAAAATGTAACAACCAGGTGTTATCAATGTAAAAACTCACAGTAAAAAAACCACGATGCTTAAGAGATACAAAAGTGCCTCCTTTTGCAGACTTGTTTCCATGCTTCAAGTTCACGCAGTTTATCAAACTGCGGAAAGCCACAGGTTCACACTTGCATTTAAACAGCGTTCATGCACCTGGTTGCAAAAGATTAATAACATACTGTACCTTAAATTCTTCAGAAACAATATAAGTATTTCCTCTTGTCGTTGAAGAATGCATGCAGTGCAAAGGTCCATACACTGCACATGTGCAGTCTACATGTGCATGTTGCTGTGATTTACTGTTATTTGCATCACAGCTACAAGGATCACTCAGCTCCTGACTTCATTGTAGCCTTGGTTCAAACATGGACGAAAGAGCTGAATGACAGAGTGAGTGACTGCCCTTGACATAAATTCAGCATTTGACTAAGTATGGCATCAAAGAGCTCTGATAAAACTGGAGTCATTTTAAATGAGGGGGGAAAAACCCTCTGTCAGTTGGAGTCATATCTGGCACAAAGGAAAATGATGGTGATTGGAAGTCCATCTTCTCAGTTTCAGGACTCCACAGCAGGTGTTCCACAGTGATGTCCTAGACCCAGCTATCTTCCTTCATCATAAGGTCAGAAGTGAGGATGTTCGCTGATGACTGCCCAGTGTTCAGTATTATTCATGATACAGAAGCAGTCTGTATCCAAGTGCAGCAAGACCAGGACAATATCCACACTTGGGCTGACAAGTGGCAAATAACATTCACACACACAAGTGCTAGGGAATGATCATTTCCAACAGGACAGGATAGAACTATCACCCCGTGACATCCGAAGAAGCAAATCCGTGTGTTTCACAACCAGAAACCATGGATGAACAAGGATACCTACTGCAGTCCGGGTCTAAGGCGTTCAAGTCAGGTGACATTGACCTATACAAGAAAGAAGTCGTTGTCGATGTATGCGATCTGGAGATCCTCTCTACTTGGAGCTGGCAGTTTGCGGTGTCGATGGTAGCCGTGATGCGGATATCACCTATACAAGAAAGCCATGGAGATCCATCAAAGATGCCAAAAGACAGTATCAGACCAAGCTAGAGTCCCAGGCTAGCCACATGGATTCCCACCGACTATGCAAGGTCTTCAAGGCGTAATAGGCTACAAGATGAAGGAACAGAAAATCATCAGCCCCCAAGTACCCCTCCCCGATAAGCTCAATGCATTCAATGTCCGTTTTGCACCAGAGGTCAGCGAGAGCA
Source organism: Carcharhinus amblyrhynchos (assembly GCF_965287045.1). Taxonomy (NCBI): domain Eukaryota; kingdom Metazoa; phylum Chordata; class Chondrichthyes; order Carcharhiniformes; family Carcharhinidae; genus Carcharhinus; species Carcharhinus amblyrhynchos. Next base: position 77,320,226 of record NC_137331.1, on the reverse strand, counting down.
CATTCTCCACCCCGGAAGCCTCGGATGAACCTGTATCTGAAGTCACCATTGCAGGCATCAGAGCAGTCTTGAAGATCAACCCACAAAGTGACTGACTTGGATGCGGTACGTGGACGAGCACTCAGGCCCTTGCACGGACCAGCTGGCAGGGGTATTTATTGATATCTTCAACCCCTCTTTACAAAAATCTGAGGTCCCTTTCTGCTTTGAGAAGACGACCATCATCCCAGTACCAAAGAAAAGTGAGGTAGCATGCCTTAATGACTATCATCTGCTGGCTCTACCACCTATCATTATGAAGTGCTTCGAAAAGTTAGTCATAGTCTAAATCAATTCCGGCCTCCCAGATTGCCTGGATCCACTTCAGTTCGCCTATCGTCACAATAGATCCACAGCAGATGCCATCTCCCTAGCCATACACTGAACCCTGGAACACCTAGAATACGAAGACACCTATTTACTGACTACAGTTCGGCCTTCAGCGCTATTATTCCTACAAAATTCATCTCCAAATTCCGTGGCCTGGCCACAGCACCTCCCTCTGTGACTGGATCCTAGACTTCCTAATCCACAGACCGCAATCAGTAAGGATGGGCAACAACAACACCTCCATGATCACCCTCAACACTAGTGCCCACAAAGCTGTGTCCTCAGCCCCTTATTATGCCTTTATCCACCTATGACTGTGGCCAAAGATCCCTCCAAATCACTTTCCAAGTTGGCTGATAATGCCACCGCAGTGGGTCAGATCTCAAACAATAATGAAATGGTGTACAGGATAGAGAGAATTTGGTGAACTGGTGCGACAAAAATCTCTTTCCTCAATGTCAACAAAACAATGGATATAGCAATTGACTTCAGGAAGCGTAGTGGAGGATATGCCCCTGTCTATGTCAATGGGGATGAAGTAGAAATGACTGTAATGAATGCAGGAGCAGGCTCGAAAGGCCAAATGGCCGCCTCCTTCCCTATGTTCTATATTTCTACTTGATAGTAAAGTAAAAAATAAGTGCTATTCTAACAACAAATGCTGAATTTGTATAATTTACTTGATATTGATAAATTGTGAAATACCTGCTAAAATGCAAACTTTTGTGTTCACTAAGATTGCTGATGGCATGGCATATATTGAACGAATGAACTACATCCATAGAGACCTGAGGGCAGCCAATATCCTTGTAGGTGACAATCTCGTATGTAAAATTGCAGACTTTGGTTTGGCACGATTGATTGAAGACAATGAATACACAGCAAGACAAGGTAAAGATTGGTAATTCCATCTTTGTTTGAAGCATGCACAAGTTTATAAAGCTATATTGGTCCCATCAGTAATTATGTTCCTCTTATTTAGGAGCCAAATTTCCTATCAAATGGACAGCTCCAGAAGCTGCTTTATATGGGCGATTTACAATCAAATCTGATGTGTGGTCTTTTGGAATTCTGTTGATAGAGCTCGTTACTAAGGGAAGAGTGCCATATCCAGGTAAACAAAAGGCAAAATTATTAACTGATCGGTCTTCCAATAAAATGCTAAAATGTTCAGATGTTTCATTTAATGGAGGGAAGTTGGTTTTGAGAGATGTAACTTGAGTGCTGATGTCCAAGTCCTGTACACTAGGAGAGTAGGTGTGTTCCCAAATCAGGCAGTGCATAATTGGAGTAGTATACTCTACACCACTTTCTTTCTGACCTGTAAGTCAATTTTCTGTATTTAGTAAACAGAAATGCTTGTGTATTTTATGTCTTAGGTTTTATTAAGCTCCCAGAATTGATGTAGAAATATACAAATTAATATCTAGCATAATTCTGCAGGATTTGCGTTAAAATGAGTTGATCTAGACTTGAAGCAACGACTGCTACTGATGAGACAGCTGCTTCAACTTGCTCTGGGTCTGGAGAGCAGAACTTTCCCATCTGTGGTAGGAACATTTGCAACCAGTTTGCAAGACCTCTACTGCATTCTACAGTTGCGCATGTAAATCGTTCATTTCTGCAAAGGAACTAATATGCTGCCCCTGCATAAATAGAACAGGTGAATAATGTGTCAGTGTGGTTGCTGCTTGCGTTTCCTTTCCCTTCTACTGGATGTCACCACATTGGCGCTTTTCCTAAAATGCAAGCTTACAACTGCCCTGAGCCTAACATGAGCTTCTCGCAGGTGTTGAAAAATGGAAAGGTTCATTCATAGCTTTGATATGCATGTAATGATGTCAATTGGACATTGCATTTTGACTGTATGCCTTGCAGGCAATGCAAAGACGCAACTGTAAAATCGTGTGAAGGATTCTCGTGGCAAACTGAAAATACGACTGATCGATAGACAATATTTTGTGGCATTATATCATGGGGTATTTGCATGTAACTGTTGCTCTGCCTTGCCAGATTGCTTAATGCCCAATTTCTTCCATATGGTGCTAGTATATTGTGGTTCACAGCGCCCATATCTGCGGCAGTGTTGGTTGCTTGAGGGACTTCGGCCCAGAATCAGTGAGCTCTAGTCTGAGCTTCAGATATTGTGACACATCAGGGAGAGGGAGTGTTACCTGACTGCTGTTTCATGAGGCAGTAAGATTAACTGCCTATATTCTGTCAATGGCCAGGAGGGTGTGACTGCAAGTGAAGCAGAGAGAGGGATCCAAAAGAGAGCACTGCAGGCACCTCAGCCCTGTCTTTGTCCAGCAGGTTTGAGATTCTTGCTCCCTATGTGGATGAAAGCAGGACTGTAGGGAGGGTGATCACAATGACCATGGCTCAGTGGTTCAGGGAGCCATTCAAGTTGAGGGAGAAAATGTAGTCATAATTTGGGATATTATAGTCAAGGGAATAGACACTTTTCTGTGTTGGCAGAATTGAGAATCTCAAAGGCTGACTTGCCTGCCCAGTGCCAAGGTTCATTCGGGACACCTGCTCTAGGCTGGAACTTGTGGGACGAGGAGGATTCCATGGTCCATATAGGTGTCATTGACATACGTAGAACAAGAACAGAGATTCTGTATAGGCAGTTTGAGGAAATAAGCACTAAATTAGAAAACAGAATCTCAAGGTTAGAATCTCTGCATTATTACCTGAGCCACATGAAAATTGGCAAAGAGTACAGAAAAATTAGAGAGGTGAATACGTGGCCCAAAGACTGGGGAGAAGTGGGTTTCAGTTTGTGGGGCACTGGCATCAATACTAGGGCAAGTGGGGGCTGTACCATTGGGATAGTCTACGTCTGAACAATGTTGGGATCAGTGTTCTCCTGGACCGTATAACTAGAGAAGTAGAGAGGGCTTTAAACTAAAGAGTGGGGCTGAGGGCTCAGTTGCATGGAAAATTAGGAAGTCAAAGTTAAAGAAAGTAGGAGTACAAGTTAATGATAGTTGTACAGGTTAGTGATGAATCTGAGCGTCAACAGAACGCAAAAGGCAGTGTCAAATCTCATGAAAGTCATATTGCACAAAGGACCAAACAAGAGGGAAACTGGATAATAAAATGAATTTAAAGGCTTTGTATTTGAATGTACAATGTATTCAGAATAAAATTGAGTTAACATCCACAAGTTGAGAAAAGTGGGTATGCTTTAGTGGCAGTTAATGAAACGTAGATGCAAGGAAACCAGGTTTGGAAATTGAATGTTCAAGGGTACTCAGTATTTTTGAAGGATAGGAGAGAAAGAAAAGGAAGTGGTATAGCTTTTTTAGTGAAGGCAGCAATCAGTGCTGTAGTAAGAAATGATATAGAAACTGGAGTCCAAGATATAGAATCACTCTGGATGGAAATAAGAAATAGCAAGGGAAAGAGAGCCCTGGTGGGAATAACCTATAGGTCTCCAAACAGTAGTTCCGCAGTGGCACATGGTTTTAAGAAATACTGAGGACTTGCAAGAAATGTACAACAATACTCATGGGTGATTTTAACATGCATATGGACTGGAATAATCAAATTAGCAAGAGTGGCTTCAAGGAAGAGTTCATTGAATGTGTTAGGGATTTTTTTTGGGAGCAATATTTTGTGGAACCAACCAGAGAATGGGTTATTCTGGATTTGGTGTTGTATAATAAGAACATAAGAAATAGGAGCAGGAGTAGGCCATCTAGCCCTTCGAGCCTGCCCCGCCATTCAATAAGATCATGGCTGATCTGTCATGGCTCAGTTCCACATTCCCGCCCTCTCCCCATAACCCTTAATCCCCTCGCTTATCAAAAACCCATCAACCCGCGTCTTAAAAATATTTAGCGAGGCAGCCTCCACCACCTCAATGGGCAGAGAATTCCAGAGATTCACCACCCTTTGAGTGAAGAAGTTCCTCCTCAACTCCGTTCTAAACTGCCCCCCCTTTATCTTGAGGCTGTGCCCCCTAGTCCTACTGTCCTTTCTGAGCGGGAGGAGTCCCTCCACCTCTATCCTATCCATCCCATTCATCATCTTATATGTCTCAATGAGATCTCCCCTCATTCTTCTAAACTCTAACGAGTACAAGCCTAGTTTATTCAGCCTCTCCTCATAACTCAACCCCCTCAACTCCGGCATCAGCCTAGTAAACCTCCTCTGCACTCCCTCCAAGGCCAAAATATCCTTGCGTAAGTACGGCGACCAAAACTGCACACAGTACTCCAGCTGCGGCCTCACCAATGCCCTATACAGCCGCAGCAAGACCTCCCTACTTTTATATTCAATCCCCCTTGCTATGAAGGCCAGCATCCCATTAGCCTTCCTGACCACCTGCTGCACCTGCAAGCTGGGTTTTTGCGACTCATGCACAAGGACCCCGAGGTCCCTCTGCACCGTCGCCTGCTGCAGTTTTTCGCCACGTAAGTAATAGTCCTTCCTACCATTATTCCTACCAAAGTGGACCACCTCGCACTTGCCAACATTAAATTCTATTTGCCATCATTAAATTCTATTTGCCATTTCCTGGCCCATTCGCCCAGCCTATCTAGATCCTTCTGCAGACTCTCCACACCCTCCGCGCAATTTGCCGTTCCACCAATCTTGAGGGGGGATTAATTAAATATCTGTTCAGGATCATCTAGGGAAGAGAGATTATACCATGCTAGAATTTCAAATTCCTTTTGAGGACAAGAAACTGGAGTCCCACACTAGCATTCAGGATTTAAACATAGGAAATTACATAGGCATGAGGACAGATTTAGCCCTTGTGGACTGGGCAGGAAGACTACAAGGTAAGACAGTTGATGATCTGCGACATATATAAGGAGACATTCAAGTCATCACAAATTCCAGAGAGAAGGAAAGTTGGTAAGAGGGGGAGAAAGACTTCTATAGTTAAGTAAGGTAGCTAAGGATACCATAAAGACAAAAACAAAGGCATACCATGTTGCAAAGGCCAGTGGCACACTGGAAGATTGGGAAGCTTTTAAAGATCAGCAAGTGATCACTAAAAAAAAGCGATAAAAAGAACAATTGTACGTTATGAAAGAAAACTAGCACTAAGTATAAGAACGGACTGCAAAAGTTTCTATGAGCACAAAGATGCAAAGGCAAATTACTGTCTAAATGGCAAGAAACTTTGTGATGCTATGGTGCAGAGAGGTCTGGGTGTTCTCGTGTATGAATCGCAGAAAATTAGTATTTTTGACAGGTAATAAGGAAGGCAAATGGAATTTTGGCATTCATTGCTAAAGGAATAGAATATAGAAATAGTGAAGTGTTGCTGCTCCTGTACAAAGCATTGATGAGACCACACTTAGAATATTGTATGCAGTTTTGTTCCCCTTATTTGAGGACAGATGTAGTTGCATTAAGTAAGAGGAATTGACAAAGTGGATGTGGAGAGGATTTTTCCTCTTGGTTGGGCAATCAATAGCAAGAGTCTTGGTTTTAGAATAAGGGGTAGCATGTTCAAAACCGAGAAGAGGTGAAATTATTTCTGTCAAAGGGTCGTAAGTCTGTGGAATTCACTACCCCTGAGCATTGTGGATCCAGCATTTTGAGTAAATTTAAGGAAGAGTTGGGTAGATTTTTAATTAGTTAGGGGTTTGAAGAGCTAGGGTGAACGGGCAGTTAAGTGTAGTTGAGGTTGAGATGAGATCAGCTATGAAACGTATTAAATGGCGGAGTAGGCTCGGTGCTGAATTACCTACTTCTGCTCCTAGTTCTTATCCTTCTAATATTAGAAATGGGTATATCACCTATTCCTGACAGCTGTGGTGCACTGTTATCCTCTTGGGATGTTATTGAGTTCTGAACGGGATTCACAGTCTTCACATTCACCTGAAGCAGTGTGTCCACTTCAGCCATTAAGCAAGGGGATCAATGCCCGTGCTGCTGCACCATACTGCCACCAACCTGTTTTAACCTTCCCTATTAGAATTCGTCCTATCACTTTTGGCTGTTGCTTCTACCACACTTTAAAGCTATTCTTAAATTCATTTGTAGGATGTAGGTGTCACTGGCTAAATCAGCATTTATTGTCTATCCCTAATTTCCCTTGAGAAGGAGATGGTGAACTGCTGCCTTAAACCACCTCAATACCTAAGGTGTAGGTAGTACCCATAGTTCTGTTGGGGAGTTTCATCACTTTACTGATGATCGAGAGTAGACTGATGAAACGGTAATTGGCCGAGTTTGATTTGCCCTGCTCCTTACATACAGGACATCCCTGGGCAACGTTCCCCATTGCTGGGTAGATGCATGTGCTGTAGCTGTATGGAGCAGCTTGGTTAGGGGCACGGCAAGTTCTGCAGCATAAGTATTATTACCAGAGTATTTTCAAGGCCCATAGCCTTTGTAGCACCCAGTGTCTTCAGCAATTTCTTGATATCACATGGAGTGAATCAAAAAAGCTGAAGACTGATATCTGTGATGCTGCGGACCTCTGGAGGAGGCTGAGATAGATCATTCACTTGGCACTTCTGGCTGAGGATTGCTTCTAGTTTAATAATATCCTTGCTATAATATGGTGACCAGAACTGTACACAGTGGCACTTCATTCTTAGGTATGCCTGGTGTTGCTCTTGGAATGTCCTCCTGCACTCTTCATTGAACCAAGGTTGATCCCCTGGCTTGGTGGTAATAGGAGAGAGGGTGATATGTCAGGCCATGATTACCCATTGTGGTTGAGTATAATTCTGCCACTGATGGTCCACAGCATCTCATGGATGCCCAAGCTTGAGCTGTTCGAGATCCCTTTCATTTAGAACAGTGGCAGTTGCACACAACACAATGGAGGGTATCCTCAATATGAAGTTGAGTCTTTGCCTCCACAAGGATTGTATGGTAGTCATTCTGACACTACCATGGACAGATCCATCTGATTGGTGAGAATTTTAAAAGCTATTGACTTTTTTTAATTACGTGGATTCACTTATTTAGCTTTAGTGGCTGTGTCTCAGTGTTTTTACAATGGTCCTTTATGGTTACATGTTTGCCCAAGGCATCACCTATCCACAATGCATATTTAAATAATTCGGTTGACCTAATTTAAAACACGTGCAACAAATGCAATAGTGTTTTTAGCTGGAGTTGTTGTTTTGGTTTGTGGAAGTTTTAACATTCAGCAATGCTGTCACTCACTTTTGTTTTGGCTTGTCAAAATTAAATCTATACTCTTTTTATGGATTCCGTGGCTTCATGATTTTGAAGCATAATTAAAAAACAATGGCCTGAGATGGGGTTTTTCTTCATATTTTAGCACTATATTTGCCTTTTCCGTTAGCTGACTGTTCCAATCTGTTCTCCAGCGTACACCTGCCAGGTACAATGCCAACTCTTCATTCCAATGTTACCGCTGTTCAATGAATGAATATTTAAAATATTTATTTCCAAAATAAGACAGTTACCACTGCATGCTGTCCAGTCAGGATCTCTGGTAATGACTCAAGTATTATTAACAGCAGATTCATGGAAAAGTGCCATTAAAAGCTTAGTGTGTGCATAAATGTGCCAAAACTTCCAGTCTCACCTTTTTGTTTTCCTCTTTCCACTCCTCCCCCAGCTGTCCCATAAGCCAAAAGATTGGGGTGCCACCAATCAGGAATAACCATATTCTTTACCACTTAAACCATGGTGTACAGGAAAAGAAAATGAGCAAAATATGTAGAAACAAAATATTAAAGTTGGTTGCACCCTCAGAGGCAGAAAGGTTTTATACTCCATGAGGTGCTCTTTCCTAGTTTTTTGATGGCTTGATTAACTTGTATCTTGTCCCAAAGTATGATTAAAATTATCCATGACTGGGATTTTTACCAGATTCTGTGACTTAAGCAGACTAATCCTTTTTCCCAAATATTTATCAAGAGTGGCTCTAACATTTAATAGTTATGTGAGATCAGTTTTACAATCCATTGTCAAAAAACAATGAAAAGTACAGCACCGGAGCAGGCCCTTCGGATCTCCAAGCCCATGCTGATCCTGATGCCCTAACTAAATTAAATAAAAAACTTCTGTCCTTACTCGGACCATAGCCCTCTATTCCCTCGCTATTCATGTACCCATCTAGATGCATCTTCTGTTGCTAATGTACCTGCTTCCACCACCACCTCTGGCAATATGTTCCAGACACCCACCATTCTTTGTATGATAAACCTCCCTCGCACATCTCCTTTAAACTTTCCCCCTCTTGCCTTGAACCTGTGCCACCTTGTAATTGACACTTCCACCCTGGGAAAAAGCCTCTGACTATCCACCCTGTCTATGCCTCTCATAGAAGGAGACCTGGTAGTTTTGTAGATCTCTATCAGACCTTTCAGGATGGCACAGTGATTAGCACTGCTGCCTCTCAACACCAGGAACCCAGGTTCGATTCCCGGCTTGGGTCACTGTCTGCATATTCTCCCCATGTCTGCGTGGGTTTCCTCTGGGTACTCCAGTCTCTTCCCACAGTCCAAAAGACATGGCCATGCTAAATTCTCACTTAGTCTACCTGAACAGGTGCTGGATTGTGGCAACTAGGGGATTTTTACAGTAACTTGATTGCATTGTCAATGTAAGGCATTTGTGACTAATAAATTAACTTTAATTCAGCCTCCATATTTCAAGTGAAAACAATCCCAGTCTATTCAAGCTCTCCTCATAACTAACACCCTCGAGACTAAGCAATATCCTGGTGAACCTTCTTTGCACTCTCCAAAGTTTCCACGTCTTGATAGCGTGGTGACCAGACCTGCTTACAATACTCCAAATACAGTCTAACCAAGGATTTTATGTAGTTGCAAAATGATTTGTCAGCTCCTGTACTCAGTGCCCCAATAAACATGCCTCCTTAATCACCCTGGCTACCCGTGTTGCCACTTGTAGGGAACTGTGAACCTGTCCGCCCAGATCCTTCTGGATGTTAATATTCCTAAGGGTTCTGCCATTCATAGTATAATTCACACACAATGTCATTTCCCAATGGATACCAGTCCAGAATTGGAACTCAAACCATAGGAAAGGATGCTGTAAGAAATGATATCACTTTTGTTGCATCATAACTACTCTGCATAAGCTGACTCTGTTCAATAGAAAATTTACCAAGCCACACTACTACCATCATCAGAAATCACAACCAGGCTAATACTCATTGGGCATCACAACCTGGATGACTTCATCAATTTACAGACTGGTCTCACCATAACAATACAGGTTTGTACTTAGAATAGAACTAATTACTGCCAGCATTAACGCATAGCTCAGTATCAACATGCAAGCAGCTGCCAGTAAGATTAAATTTTGGCCAGTGTGAAAGATCCGAGCTCAAGGTCTAGCCAGCTGAAGATGATGATGATGATGACATCGCTGACTCAAAGCCAGTGTCTTCGTTCCATACAGTGATCCACTATATAGATGAATTGTTGATATGGTTAGAAACTAACAAAAAATCAAGTGCTGCAGATGTGACACAATTTCAAAACATGTTACACCTGACAAAGGCAGAGACAAGGAATAAATGTGAACAGTTTTAAATTATTGATTTCACCACCCCACTGCAATCAGTAAGGATAGGCAACGGCACGTCCTCCACGGTTATCCTCCACACGGGTGCCCTGCAAAGCTGTGTCCTCAGCCCCATACTCCTTATGTACTTATGATGGCGTGGCCAAATACTGCTCTAACTCCATTTTCAAGTTTGCTGATGAAACCACCATAGTGGTCCGATCTCAAACAATGACCAGACGGAGTGGAGGAAAGAGACAGAGAATCTGGTGAAATGGTATGATGACAATAATTTCTCCCTCAATTTGAGAAAAAATTTAGGATGGCACAGTGGTTAACACTACTGCCTCATAGCTGCAGGGACTAGAGTTTGATTGCCGACTTGGGTCACTGTCTATGTAGAGGTTGCACGTTCTTCCCAGATTTGTCTGCGTGGGTTTCCTCCAGGTGTTACGGTTTCCTCCCACGGTCCAAAGATGTGCAGATTAGGTTGATTGGCCATGCTAAATTGTCCCTTAGTGTCCTGGGATGTGTAGGTTAGAAGGATTGACCGGGTAAGTGTGTGAAATTGTTGGGATAGGGTCTGGGGTGGGATTGATGTTGCTCCAGACTCGATGGGCTGAATAGCCTCCTTGTGCACTGTAGGGATTCTATGGGGGGAGAAAAAACAAAGGAGATAGTCACCAACTTGAGGAAATGTAATGGCAGACATGCCGCTATCTATAACAATGGTGATGAAGTGGAAATAGTCAAGAGCTTCAAATTTTGAGGTATCCAGATCATCAACTTGTACTGCTTTACATGCATGTGCACGCGCCTCTTTATAAACATCACTTTAATGCGGTCTCAACTATAATGTGGTCTTATGATTGGGACCGTGTCGTAGGAGCTTCCCAGTCTATACTGAAGCATCAGCTTACATTTATGAACTCAAGTCTTTTAGAAAATCTGTAGGCCAATACAGAAGTGTGTAGTACAATGTAAAGTAACACTACAAACTAAGAGAAGGAAGTCTGGGACTCACGATTGAGAAAAGAGTCCATTTAGCCTTTTCAGAAAATAAAATTGGGCAAATTTACTGCATTTGCATTTTGTTGTAAGTCCAAAATGTGGACTGCTGAGAAAAGGTGTAAAATAAATACTTTGTTGTATTAGATAGTTGAAATTATGATCTCTAACAATTGTCTTGCTTATAGAAATGCATAGCTAAAAATAGTTTTGGGGTTTTAAGACCAAACGAGACACTCAAAATGGCATTCTTTGGTATCTTTTAAGAGTTCTACGTAAAATCTGTTATTGAATTTATTTTCTGTTTAATGGATTCACAGTGCAAGTTTGTCATCACTGCAGTAAAATTGGACTGGTTTTTCATTTTGGATAAAGAATGGGAAATCTTTTATTTAAAGAAAAATGTTATTTGCTAATTATTCAAATCTACTTCTTAGGTATGGTGAACAGGGAGGTTCTAGAGCAAGTGGAACGGGGCTACAGAATGCCTTGCCCTCATGGATGTCCAGAGTCTCTTCATGAGCTCATGAAACAGTGTTGGAAAAAAGACCCAGATGAAAGGCCAACATTTGAATATACACAGTCCTTCCTAGAAGACTATTTTACTGCTACAGAGCCCCAGTACCAACCTGGAGATAATCTATAAATCAAGTCAACTGCAGTAAGCTGTTGGTCTGCAAAACTAAAGGACTCCAAAATGGTGTCTTGCTATCCAATATTAAACCAACATTGATATAACAATCTGGAATGTTACTGCGCGGTTGCACAGAACCACTTTTTTCATGAACTGAACACTTTTCATCCTTTTGCCATTCCACATCAGGGTATTAAAGGAATTTTTGTGAACACTAATCATTTTTAGGTTAAATATGGTGTAGGAACATCAAGGCCCATGTTTTGAAATGTGAAGACTTATACAATCTTATAAAATTCTAACCTAGGTATTAACTAAAGTTCTGTATTTTTGGAGAGGAATAAGTCTTTAACTTTTTAGAGTATTGATATAACAATCTGACTTAGTCTAAATTTGAAAGGGTCTGTTAAATGTAGAATGAGTGCAAGAGTTAATCTTGATTTATTGGGAGACCTCAATAATTTGGTCGTATGTGTGAGTATTGCACTGTGTTCAATATTTCTACTGATGTAACTGGAAATGCAGCATGAGATTTTTTATACATAGTTTGCTTGGATTTCATTGAAACTAATGTTTTGTAACATTGTTTATAAACTAAACTACAATTATTTTAAACTTGAAATCATGTACAATTAGCTTCATGGAGGTAGGTATGGGGTGCTTTTTGATTTTTTTTTGTTAGGAATAGTTGATACCAGAATGAACAAATGTCCATTAGTGACTGTAAAAGGTTTGATATTTAAGGATATAGCTTATTTCTACTAAAGAAACACATGCTGAAAATCAGAAATCATGAACAAAATAATCCTAACTTGCAGATCCAGACATATCGAGCAATAATTAATGGCGTGGTACTGCTGCAATTGTGATAGTGACCAAGCTAGATGTGTCAATGATGTGTGAACTGCAGCTGCCAGATTTTTTGTCTACTGTGGGAAGGAATGCTGAAACTTAGTCATGATCTTATCATTGTGAAGCACAATGCCCTGAAAATGAGCAACAGCATTTCCAGATAATGAATTCTAACTTTCAAATGTTTACAGGACTTGCTCTAGCTGTAGAAATTGTTCTACAGACCCTAATCAGTGCCATCATTTGTACATTTTTTTCTCCTCCAATTTATTTTGTGATAGCAGTTTTAAAAGTCTCTATGAAATGACAGATTCTATGATTTTTGTAACATTGAAAATAAGCAAGTTTGGTTGTCTTTTCTGTACGAATATCAGAACTCCAGCACTGCCAGAAATGTTCTCTGGTAATGTCATTTTGTTTAATTAGTAAACTGAATCATTCCTGTAATAGCATTTGTACAGTCAATAAACACTAATTTGTGTCACCTTAATTAATGCTTCACTTGGAGAAAGATGGCTTCATTTTAGGCAATTCACATTTTAACCCCTTTTCGTTAGGTCCGGGAAAGATCCACTTTCAAAGAGTTGGTTCAGACTCAGTGGGCTGAATGGCTGCCTTCTTCGCTGTAGGGGATTCTATGACAATGAAACTCAAGGTATTCAGCTCCTTCCCTGATGTTTTTCCTCCACTTCAAGCAGTCTTAGGCCAGAAATTCTCAGGTATCGGTGATGATGTTTCACTTAAGGAGGTTTGGGGGTGTTCTTGAAGCACTTTCTCTGCCCCCCTGGGCATCACCACCTATGTCGATGATCACAATAAAGCACGTTTTGGGAGTCTGAGGTCTGGCATGCAGATGATGTGGTCCACCCTGCGGAGCTGATTAAGCGTGTCCAATGCTGCGATTGGCCTGAGCAAGAACACTGAAATTGGTGCATCTATCTTGCCAGTGGACTTTGCAGGATCTTGTAGAGGCAGCACTGATGGTACTTCTCCAGGATTTTGAGGTGCTTGCAGTACATAGTCCACATCTCTGAGCTACATAGGAGGATGGATATCACTACTGGATTTGTTACATGGTCTGTTCTCTTATTTTTAATACATTACAGGAACTAAGCTAATGTAATTGCACTTTTTGTTAAAATATTTAGGATACTGGAGAAAGGTACCCAGTTGTTTAAATTTATATGTTAATCTGTGTTGTTTTCGTTGTTTTTAATGCTATACAGTTGAAACATTAGAATTGTTCGAGACTTTTGGTGAAGATTTCACTTATGTTTATATGCTGACTTTTGGGGGTTGACCATTCCCTTTTTCACCTCTGGGGCTTAGATTCAAATCCAGCCTATGCTAATGGAATGGAAGATTCCTTTGTAAACCAGGACTGACAGCACAAAAATGTCTCTAATTTAGCATTAACTGTAATCTAGTTTGTGCTGTGCAACAACATTGGCCAGGTTGCTTTTTTAATGTTGGGGTGTGAGGCATGTTATAAAGTGGACCTTACTTATACTTGAGATGCCTTGCTTGATGTTGTTTCTATTATCTGGCACAATTAAAGTAACCAGCTTTCCAGTCAGGCTGTGCTTTATTTTGCTCACTCCAAGATTTGACTGCTTTGACAAGATTTGATGCAGGAAGTTATAAATGCAACTTCTTAAACTGTACAACTGGATTTGATGACTTTGATACGTCAGAATTTATTACCCACACATTAACATACCTTAAACAAAATTGGGAGAACTTGAGACAGATTTTCCTGCATTTTCAGCCAGGGTTGATCAATTATATAAAATCTTTGGAACCCAAAAAATTTTATACTCAAAATGTTACAAATTTCCTTTGGGGATTTAGTACCTGTTGGAGTTTTATAGCTAATCAAAACTTAGTGCAAGTTCATTAATTTTAGTCCATGGTATTTGTAAAGCTATATTTCAGACTGTCCAGCAGTGTTCCACAGTATCTGCAGTAACTTTTTAAAGGTATCAAGTTTGACACTCAGCTTCTTTCAGAACCTGTAAGACCTTCAAATAATCAGTTTTGCAATTTCTTTGGTGCCATCCAAAGCAAGTACCATAAAGGTAGCAATACTCAGAAAAATCAACTGCCAAATCTCATTACCCTTTCAGATGCATCATGTATACCAGCTGCTATTAGAACACTTACTGGTATTTAAGCTTAAATTAGAATTTGTGGTGATTTCCTGCATCTCCACAAGGATTGACTGGTGAATATTAAATATACTTGTAAATGTATTAACGAGGCACATATCATTTGAGGGTACAATTCCATTCTCTTACTGTAAGTCATGATTTGGCTAATAGTTTTAAGTACTTCTTCAAAGGGAAAAGTATTATCTGTCTGTATCAGACGATAATTTCATGTGATGCTTAAAGTAATTGACCCTTGTAAATTGGGTGCACATCCGGAGACCCAGCCATAAGCTAGGATATTAAAGCCAAGATGAGATCAGCCAAAATGAGATCGTACTGAATGACAACAGGTTCAAGGGGCTAAATTGCCTGTGCCTAGTTCTTATGTTCCTTTCTAGGTAACTGCATTTGCTGGCTTCTGACGTGAGAATTTATTCCCCCATCATATTAACATGCACATAGCCAATCAGAGTGAAATTGGAACGGATTTTCCTGGATTTTCAGCCAAGGTTAGTTCATCCTTGTAACCTAGAAGTTTTTAAATTCCTTTGAAGATTTAGTATCTGTACAGTTTTACAATGATAATACACATCTCTGGAAAGTATCAGGATGCATTTGAATTCCTCTTTTGCACTGTTACCTATCTTTAATGTGGAGATGTCAGTGTTGGACTGGGGTAAACCATCTTTTAACTTTTACCTATCTTTTAAGCCAGGCATCTCCAGCAACAGTATCTCATTCCCCTCTACTACCAAATATGGTATCTTCCCAGAACCATTTTTGTCCTTCTCGTCCTCTTTGGCAACATCTGTAAACTAGATCATCTTCCACATGCGGATTAATAATAGTTGACTCACCACTGGTCTCAACTGTTTACTGTCACGCTGTCCAACACCTTTTGTTCAGCTGACTCTTAACTTCTTGCAGTTAAATGCTGTGAAGTTCCCACCACAAATAGTATGTTCCCCAACCCAATTCAGTGTTTCTAACTCCATCACAATAATGGCCTATTTTCAGTGCCATAACTGCATCCACCTCAGGTTGTTCGCTGCTGAAACCTTCATACATATTACATCTGGCCAAAATTCATTGTTCATCTTGGAAGATAGATGGTGGTTATAAGTGCATCCACAGTTATAATAAGTTTTGCTGGCTTGCTCTTTGTTTTAAGTCCAAACTGGGAGGCAGATTGGTGAACAGGCTGACAAACTGGTGTGGAAACAATAATCTCTCCTTCAATGTCAACAAAATGAAGGAGATGATAACTGACTTCAGGAAATGTGAAGGAGAACATGCTCCTGTCTACATCAATGGGGATGATGTAGAAAGGGTCGAGAGCTTCAAGCTTTTAGGTATCCAGATCACCAGCAACCTATCCTGGATCCCCCATGCTGACACTATAGTTAAGAAAGCCCACCAACAACTCTCTCAGAAGACTAAGGAAATTTGGCATGTCAGCTACGACTCTCTCTTTTACACCATAGAAAACATTCTGGTTGTATCACAGCTTGGTATGTCTCCTGCTCTGCCCAAGACCACAAGGAACTACAAAAGGTCATGAATGTAGCCCAATCCATCACGCAAACCAGCCTCCCATCCATTGACTCTGTCTACACTTCACATTGCTGGCAAAGCAGCCAGCATAATTTTATGGATCCCATACACCACACATCTCCTACCACCTTCAGGAAAAAGATATAAAAATCTGAGGTCACATACCAACCGACTCAAGAACAGCTTCTTCCCTGCTGATGTCAGACCTTTGAATGGACTCACCTTGCATTAAGTTGATATTTGTCTACACCCTAGCTATGACTGTAACGCTACATTCTGTGCGCTCTTGTTTCCTTCTCTATGAACGGTATGTTTTTTTCTTGAATAGTGAGCAAGAAACAATACTTTTCACTGTTAATGCGTGTGGCAATGGTAAATCATATCAAAAGACTGTCTGCTTTTGTTTCAATTGTTGTAATGGGTCCACACAATAAGTGTGAGATTCCACAAGGATGAGGGTTGAGCTTTGTCCTGTAATTACTATTGGATGTTTCCAGAATGTAGCCAATTTGCAAATCGTATGACCTATAGAAGCCATGTTTTTGATCCAGCAAAATCCACTTTTAAAGTTTGATTTAAATGGTTTGATTTCTTTCATGTCTTCCAACTCTTACAAACCATCCAACTTTCCTGTGACACCAGTACTCTTGCACCATCTTACCTTCCTTCACACAGCATTGGCTCACCAGACACTTTCAACTGCCAAGTCCAACTGACGAAAATGCCTATACTAGATCATCCTGCCAATGCATTTTCCTCTCCTGTTTTAGGGGCCACCATTTTAACTTCTTGCTCACCTCTCCCTGATTTCTCCTCTTGGCACGGTGAGAATTTTCTTCGTGTGACAGACATCTGAACGTTTTCCTATGTTGATTGAGCTGTTACTGTCCATATGATAGCATTCAAATCTTTCTTGAACTACTTCAAGACCTCAAGCCATCATGTTGTAATTTATGGAGAAGATCTACAAAATGTGTAATGGTAATGTATTTGTTACAGTAGCAGCGCGTGTAACCCAAATATAGATGTCGAGTTCAAATGCTACCAGGGCAAGTTATGAAGTTCAACAAGTATTTTGTGAGCTAATAAATAGCATGAAGGCTGCCAATTTTGTCATAAACTGAATGCGATAGCTATGGATTTGTTTAAATCTAAAACAAACTCTCATACAAGAGTCCCTTTTTATTTATCTCACAACACATATTTTCTCATGTTTTGTGGGGTTTTTTTGCATCAGCGTGGTTGCTGCCTTGTCACATTGAGAACGCATTTAATACAGCAATAGAACCACAAAAGCGAGCTTCTGCACGGAGGCGGCTGACGAAAAGAACAATGCACCAATCGTGTATCTCCTGATTGAATGATGGGCTATTTAATTGGATGAAGGATATATGTTAAAAAATGAGAAAAATATCTCAAGTCATCCACCATTGTATCATCTCAATATTTAAGACTGTTATTACTTAAGTGAGGCTATTATGTTAATAGCAAATCACTGGAACATGAATGCTCAAGAAAAAGCCTTTAACCTACAGGTGAGAGTCATTTTTTTTATGTGGCACCCTTTCTTTCTATGAAGCTGAAAATCCACACTGTAATTTGTGCTATTCTGATATGCTCTTGCTGCCCCCTCATCTTCTGTAAATATATCCTCCAAAATTCTGCCACTTAATGCCACCTCACACCGAATCCTGTTTTGCCCATCACCCCGACCTAGATTAACTCTCCATCAAAACCTTCATTTCAAAGTTATTTGCTTTGTTTCCAAATTCCTGTATTTCTTCACCACGCCCAATCTGTGTAATCTCCTCAAGCCCTGTAACCCTCAGAGATATTGATTCCTTGTGCATTACCAATTTTCTTTGGTCCACCATTGGCTATGCCTTCATTTGTATCAACCCTATGTTCTGGAATTGCCTCCTGAAACCCTTCTATCTTTATCTCTCTTTAAGACTCTCCCTTGAAACCTACCCCTTTGACTAATGTTTTACTCACCTATACTAATGTTTCTTGTGGCTCAGTGCCAAATTTTGTCTGACTTCACTTCTCTGAAATGCCTTGGGATATGTTACATTAAAGGCATTATTTGACTGCAAGTCATTATTCCTTTTACGGTAATGCTGTGGCATTGCATGTACTTGGTTTGTTTTGCTCTCCAGCATTTGATATACTTAATTGCAGCGATTTCCTATGAAAAGAGTTCCATCATCTTTCGAGTACTTTGTTTTGGCTCCCACATAATGTACTGGAGATCACAGTAAAGGCCATGGACAGATGGTAATAGAACAAGTTAAAACCAAAAAGAATCTTTGGCCTGTCCAGGCCCTCATTTCAGGGTAGCTTCCTTCATCTAACACCTGCCCAGACATGTCAGACAACAGCATAGAACCTGTTAATTTCCTATCTTGTCACAATTGGCAAATTAAATAAACTCGCCACTCCCGATGAACCAGGGCAGCAGAGACAGTCACTTAAGATTCATCGGTCTGAATTTTGCTGGGCAGGGTGTACATTGATGGAGAACTGGCAATTTTACCCCTCTGAAGCTAACTGCAATTTCAGAAAGTCAATAATGTGCAGATTAGCATGGAAATCTTGCACTTCTGATCTGGGGTTCGGATGTAGGCTCTAATGTGGACCTTGCAGAGCTGGCAATCCTCGAAATCAATGAGAACTTCTACTTGCACTCTCCCACATGCTTGAAATTTTTTAAGAAATTGCAATTTGTTAAATCAGGGGGAACTATTTTTATTAAATTGGAGAGGATCTCCAAGAAAATTCCAGACTCATCTGATGAAGGAGTAGTATTCCAAAAGCTCATGATTCCAAATTAAACCTGTTGGACTTTAACCTGGGGTTGTGAGACATCTTACTGTATTAAGTTTGACAACAACAGAATTTGCCTTGAAAGAATAAATTACAATTATGAAAAAAGTTAAAAGGAAGGAGAACTCAGGAGAAGTTATTAATAGCAATGTTAGGATTCAAAAGGAAGGTATAAAGACTAACATATGGGCACTTTACCTAAATGCTCACAGCATTCGAAGCAAGGTAAACAAGTTGATGGCACGAATCATCGTGAATGTATGATTTGGTGACCGTTACAGAGACATGGGTGCAGGGTAGTTATGACTGGGAATTAAATGTCCAGGAGAAAAAGACTACTTGGAAGAGCAGACAGGAAGATGAGGGTGGTGGTGTAGCTCTGATATTTAAGGATGACATCAGGACGATAGAGATTATATAGATTCTATGGAGAAAATGGTTTGAATACATTTGGGTAGAAATTAGAAATAGTAAGGAGAAAAAGTCACTGGGCATAGTCTATAGGCCACCAAATAATAACATCATTGTGGACTGAATAATAAACAAAGAAATAACTGATGCATGTAATAATGGTATGGCAATTCTTTGGGGCTTTTAATCTACATGTTGATTAGTCAAAACAGATCAGTCAAGGCAGCCTTGAGAAGTGTTCATAGAATATATCCGCGATAGTTTCCTCAAATAGTATGTAATGGAAACTACAAGGGAGAAAGCTATCCTAGATCTGTTCCTATGTAATGGCAGTAAGAAGTCTCGCTACACCAGGTTAAAGTCCAACAGGTTTATTTGGTAGCAAAAACCACTAGCCTTCAGAGTGCTTGCTGTTCCTTCGTCAGGTGAGTGGGATTTCAGTTCACAAACAGGGCATATAAAGACACAAACTCAATTTACAAAATAATGGTTGGAATGCGAGTCTTTACAGGTAATCAAGTCTTAAAGATGCAGACAATGTGAGTGAAGAGAGGGTTAAGCACAGGTTAAAGAGATGTGTGTTGTCTCCAGCCAGGACATGAAGATGTTGGTATATTGAGGTGTGAATTTGGTCCCAATGGCTGTTCCATGTGTCTGGATGAAGAACTGATTGTTGAAGGTGAAGACATTGTGGTCCAGGATGAAGCGGATGAGCTGTAAAATTGTATCTGGAGATTGGCAGTTGTCGTCGTTGAGTACTGAGGCAGTTGCAGCAATGCAATCATTGTGGGGGATGTATCTCAAAAAGCCAACATCTTCATGCACAGGTTCGAACAAGACCTCTTCACTGCAGAGGACTTTCAACCAATGCCATACACTAGATACATCGATGACATTTTCATCCTTTGGACTCATGTTGAACAATCATTGAAGCGACTATATAATGACAGCAAATTCCATCCCACCATAAAACTCACCACGGACTCTTCTCCAGAATCGGTTGCATTCTTGGACACGTGCTTGTCCATCAAGGACGGTCATCTCCACTTCACTGTACCGCAAGCCCACAGATAACCTCACAATGCTCCACATCTCCAGCTTCCACCCTAAACATGTTAAAGAAGCCATCCCCTTCGGATAAGCCCTCTGTATACACAAGATATGCTCAGTTGAGAAGGATCACAATGGACACCTCCAGACACAGAAAGATGCCTTCGTAAGAACAAGATATAGTGCTCGACTCATCAATCGACAGTTCTGACGTACCACAACGAAAAATGCACTGACCTCCTTAGAAGACAAACACAAGTACCCTTCATTGTATAATACTTCACTGGAACAGAGAAGTTATAACATCATCTCCGGAGCCTTCAACATGTCATTGATGAAGACAAACATCTCACCAAGGCTGTCCCCAAACCCCCACTTCTTGCCTTCAAACAACTGCACAACCTCAAACAGATCATTGTCCACAGCAAACTATCTAGCCTTCAGGAGAACAGTGACCATGACACCACACAACTCTGCCACAGCAATCTTGCAAGACATGCCAGATCATCGACATGGATGCCATCATCTCATGTGAGAACACCATCCACCAGGTACATTGGTACATACACTTGCAACTTGGCCAAAGTCATCTACCTGATGCAATGCAGGAAAGGATGTCCTGAGGCATGGTACATGGGGAGACCATGCAGACACAACAACAGATGAATGAGCACCGCTTGACAATCACCAGGCAAGAGTGTTCTCTTCCTGTTGGTCTTCGGCGGTCATGGGCCTTTGACCTCTGATCTTCGGATAAGCATTCTTCAAGGTGGCCTTCACGACACACAACAGCGCATTCACTGAGCAGACACTGATAGCCAAGTTCCACGCACATGAAGGTGGCCTCAACCAGGATCTTGGGTTCATACTATCTGTAACCTCCATGACTTGCCTGGGCTTGCAAAATCTCGCTAACCATCCTGGCTGGAGACAATACATATCTCTTTAAACTGTGCTTAACCCTCTCTCTACTCACATTGTCTGCACCCTTAAGCCTTGATCACCTGTAAAGACTTACATTCCAACCATTCTTTGTAAATTGAGTTTTTGTCTTTATATGTCCTGTATGTGAATTGAAATCCCACACACCTGATGATGGAGGAGCGAGTGCTCCGAAAGCCAGTGGCTTTTACTACCAAATAAACCTGTTGGACTTTAACCTGGTGTTGTGAGATTTCTTGCTGTGTTTATCCCAGTCCAACGCTGGCATCTCCATATCATGCCTATGTAGTGAGACAGGAATAGTTAATGATCTCATAGTTAGGGGTCTTCTCGGAAGAAGCAATTACAGTATGGTTGAATATAAAATATAGATGGAGTGTGAGAAGGTAAAATTCAATATTGGTGTCTTGGGCTTAAACAAAGAAGATTACAATAGGATGAGGGAGGAGTTGGCTAATGTAGACAGAGCAAAAGCTTTATAGTGGGACAATTGAGGAACAGTGGAGGACTTTCAAAGTGATATTTCACAGTGCCCAGCAAAAGTATATACCAGTGATAATGAAGAATTGTAGAAAAAGGAATGATCAGCCATGGATATCTAAGAAAATAAAGGAGGGTATCAAAGTGAAAGAATAACAAAGTGGCAAAGATTAGTGGGAAACGAGAGGATTGGGAAATCTTTAAAGATCAACACAAAGCCACGAATAAAGGTAAAAAGAAAAGTAAGATTATAAGAGTAAAGTAGCTCCAATATAAAAACAGCAAAAGTTTCTGCAAATATATAAAATGCAAAAGAGTGGCTAGGGTAAACATTGAACATAGAACGTAGAACATTACAGCGCAGTACAGGCCCTTCGGCCCTCGATATTGCACCGACCAGTGGAACCAATCTACTGACCCTCTAACCTAACCTATTCCTGTCTTATCCATATGCCTACCCACTGATCATTTGAATGCCCTTAAAGTTGGCGAGTCCACAACTGCTGCAGGCAGGGCATTCCACGCCCTTACTACCCTCTGAGTAAAGAACCTACCTCTGACATCCGTCCTATAACTACCACCCCTTAATTTAAAGCTATGTCCCCTCGTGTTAGCCATCACCATCTGAGGAAAAAGGCTTTCACTGTCCACCCTATCCAATCCTCTGATCATCTTGTATGCCTCAATTATGTCACCTCATAACCTTCTTCTCTCTAATGAAAATAACCTCAAGTCCCTCAGCCTTTCCTCATAAGACCTTCCCACCATACCAGGCAACATCCTGGTAAACCACCTCTGCACCCTTTCCAATGCCTCCACATCTTTCTTATAATGCGGCGACCAGGACTGTACGCAATACTCCAAGTGTGGCCGCACCAGAGTTTTGTACAGTTGTAACATGACCTCACGGCTCCGAAATTCAATCCTTCTACCAATAAAAGCTAACACACCGTACACCTCCTTAACAACCTTATCAACCTGGGTGCCAACTTTCAGGAAGCTATGCACATGTACCCCGAGACCTCTCTGCTCGTCAACACTACTAAGAGTCCTTCCATTAGCCCTATATTCTGTACTCCTGTTACTCTTACCAAAGTGAATCACCTCACACTTTTCCATATTAAACTCCATTTGCCACCTCTTGGCCCAGCTCTGCAGCTTATCTATGTCCATCTGCAAACTGTAACATCCATCCTCACTGTCTACAACTCCTCCAACGCTGGTGTCATCAGCAAATTTACTAATCCATCCTTCTACACCCTCATCTAGGTCATTTATAAAAATGACAAACAGCAGTGGCCCCAAAACAGATCCTTGAGGTATACCACTTGTAACTGAACTCCAGGTTGAATAGTTCCCATCAACCACCACCCCCTGTCTTCTATCAGCTAGCCAATTCCTGATCCAAACTGCTAAATCACCCTCAATCCCATGCATCTGTGTTTTCTGCAGTAGCCTACCATGGGGAACCTTATCAAACGCTTTGCTAAAATCCATATACACCACGTCAACTGCCTTACCCTTATCCACCTCTTTGGTCACCTTTTCAAAAAACTCGATAAGATTTGTGGGGCACAACCTACCCTTCACAAAACCGTGTTGACTATCCCTAATCAATTTATTTCTTTCTAGATGATTATAAATCCTATCCCTTGTAAGTCTTTCTAAAACTTTGCCCACAACAGAAGCAAGGCTCACCGGTCTATAATTCCCAGGATGGTCTCTACTCCCCTTCTTGAACAAGGGGACAACATTTGCTATCCTCCAGTCTTCTGGCACTATACTTGTAGCCAATGATGACATGAAGATCAAAGCCAAAGAGTCTGCAATCTCCTCCCTAGCCTCCCAGAGAATCCTAGGGTAAATCCCATCCAGCCCAGGGGACTTATCTATTTTCATACTTTCAAGAATTGCTAACACATCCTCCTTAAGTACCTCAATCCCATCTAGTCTACAACCCTGTATCGCAGTATTCTCCTCGACTACACTGACTTTTTCCTGCGTGAATACTGAAAAAAAATACTCATTCAGTGCCTCTCCTATCTCTTTAGGCTCCACGCACAACTTCCCACTGCTGTCTCTGACTGGCCCTAATCTTGCCCTAACCAATCTTTTATTCTTGACATACCTGTAGAAAGCTTTAAGGTTCTCCTTGATCCGCCAACGTCTTCTCATGTCCTCTTCTACCTCGTCTTAACTCTCTCTTTAGCTCCTTCCTGGCTAATTTATAACTCTCCAGTGCCCTAACTGAGCCTTCACGTCTCATCTTTACATAAGCCTCCTCCTTCCTCTTCATCAGAGATTCAACTTCCTTAGTACACCATGGTTCCCTCGCTCGACCGCTTCCTCCCTGCCTGACAGGTACATATTTATCAAGGACTTGCAGTAGCTGCTCCTTGAATAAGCTCCACAATTCAGATGTTCCCAGCCCCTGCAATTTCCTACTCCACCCTATGTATCCTAAATCTCACCTAATAGCCCCATAATTACCTTTCCCCCAACTATAACTTCTGCCCTTCGGTATTTGCCTATCCCTTTCCATCACTAAGGTAAACGTAACCGAATTGTGGTCACTATCACCAAAGTGCTCACCTACCTTCAAGTCTAACACCTGGTCTGGTTCATTACCCAGTACCAAATCCAATGTAGCCTCACCTCTTGTTGGCCTATTACATACTGTGTCAGGAAACCTTCCTGCACACATTAGTCAAAAACTGACCCCTCTAACGTGCTTGAGCTATAGCTTTTCCAATCGATATTTGTAAAGTTAAAGTCCCCCATAACAACTACCCCGTTACTTTCGCACCTATCCAGGATCATCTTTGCAATCCTTTCCTCTACATCTCTGGAACTTTTTGGAGGCCTATAAAAAACTCCCAACAGGGTGACCTCTTCTTTCCTGTTTCTAATTTCAGCTCATACTACCTCAATAGACAGGCCCACATCAAACGTCCTTTCTGCCACCGTAATACTGTCCTTGACTAACAATGCCACGCCTCCCCCTCTTCTACCACCTTCTCTGCTCTGACTGAAACATCTGAACCCCGGAACCTGCAACAACCATTCCTGTCCCTGCTCTATCCATGTCTCTGAAATGGCCACAACATCTAAGTCCCAGGCACCAATCCAGGCTGCAAGTTCATCCACTTTATTGCATATGCTCCTCGCATTAAAGTATACATACTTCAAACCACCCTCCCGCCTGCTAATACACTGCTGTGACCTAGAAATCTTATCCATTACCTCCCTGTTCTCATCCTCCTGTACATTGGAGCTACAATTCAGGTTCCCATCCCCCCTCTGAATCAGTTTAAACCCCCCTGAATAGCATTGGCAAATTTCCCCCCCCAAGATATTAGTTCCCCTCTGGTTCAGGTGCAGACCATCCCTCTTGTAGAGGTCCCACCTACCCCAGAATGAGTCCCAATTGTCCAAGTATCTGAACCCTTCCCTCCTGCATCATCCGTTTAGCCACGAGTTCAAATGTTCTCTCTCTCTATTCTTCTCCATGCTATCCCGCGGCACAGGTAACAAACCAGAGATAACCACTCTGTTTGTTTTAGCCCTAAGCTTCCACCCTAACTCCCTGAATTTCTGTTTTATGTCCCCATCCCTTTTCCTACCTATGTCATGGGTGCCTACATGAACCATAACTTGGGGCTGGTTCCCCTCCCCCTTAAGGATCTCGAACACTCGATCAGAGATACCACGGACCCTGGCACCTGGGAGGCAACATACCAACCGTGAGTCTCGCTCGTTCCCACAGACTCTCCCATCTATCCCCTTAACTATGGAATCCCCAATCACTAATCTTGTTCTATTCTTCCCCCTTCCCACCTGAGCACCAAGGACAGGTTCTACCCCTGAGACCTGTACTCCATGGCTTACCCCGATTGAGTCTTCCTCCCCAACAGCATCCAAAACAGAGTACTTATTTTGGAGAGGAACAGCCTCAAGGGATCGCTGCTCTGACTGCTTCTTACCCCTTCTAGCAGTCACCCACGTATCACTTTTAGGAGTAACTATCTCCCTGTAGCTTTTATCAATAGCTGCCTCTGCTTCCTGAATGATTCTTAGTTCCTCCAGTTCCAGCTCCAGGTCCCTAACATGGTCCTGAAGGAGCTGGAAATGGATGCACTTCCTGCAGGTGTAATCAGCCAGGACACTACCAGTGTCACTCACCTCAAACATACCACAGGAGGAACATCGCGCTGTCTGCACTGCCATCCCTATTATGTCCCTTACCAAGAAACAAAAATAAACTTAAACTTACCTGCTCTCACTCTAAGTCACTCTTCCTTTTAGGTTAGAGGAGGGGGGAGGGTGGGATACTCTACACGTGTAGAGTATCGGGATTCCTCACCTTTCCAATTTATAGGGGTCCAGAGGGAAAAAAACTACTACCCAGGCCTCCCTGTGACTACTTCCTGTATCCGGTTTAAAATTTAAAAAAAACTAAAGACGTTAGTTAAAAAAACACAGTAACTTACTCACAAGCCCACCTCTCACCAGTCGCTCCCTCTCTGATGTGCTCCCAAGGAACAATGAGGTCGATTCTCCGAGGTGAGTAACTTTTAAAGTGAAAAAAAAACTACTACCCAGGCCTCCCTGTGACTACTTCCGGTATCCGGTTTAGAATTTTAAAAAAAAACTAAAGACGTTAGTTTAAAAAAAACACAGTAACTTACTGACAAGCTCTCCTCTCACCTGTCGCTCCCTCTCTGATGTGCTCCCAAGGAACAATGAGGTTGATTGGCCCTTTAGAGGATGAGAAGGGGGATTTAATGAGAAGTGAAGAAATGGGTAAGGTATTTTGTGATGATCGTCACAGTGGAAGGCACAAATAATATGCCAAAAATTGATGTCAAGAAGGCCATGGCAGATAAGAACCTAGAACCTAGCATTATCACAAAAGAGGTAGTGTTGGGTAAGTTAATGGGGCTAAAGGTAGACAAGTCTCCTGGCCCTGATGGAATGCATCCCAGGGTAATAAAAGAGATGGTGGGGGAAATAATAAATGCCCTTGTGGTAATTTACCAAAATTTGTTGGACTCTGGGAAAACAGCAAATGTGACGCCACTGTTTAAAAAAGGAGGTAAACAAAAGTGGGTAACTATAAACTTAACTTCTGCAGTGGAAAAAATGTTTGAATCTATCATCAAAGAAGAAATAGCAAGACATCTGGATAGAAATTGTCCCATTGGTAAGACATAGCATGAGTTCATGAAAGGTAGGTCATATTTAATTTACTGGAATTCTTTAAGGACATTATGAGAGCGGTGGATGTGGTTGTATCTGAATTTCCAGAAGGCATTCAACAAGATGCTGCACAAAAGACTGCTGCATAAGATAAGGGTGCACAGTGTTATAGGTAATGTATTAGCACGGATAGAGGATTGGTTAACTAACAGAAAGCAAAGAGTGGGAATAAATGCGCCTAGTTTGGGGGCGTTTAAGAGATCCGTGGATAGGTTTATGGACGAGAAGGGATTGGTTTAGGTTAGTGGGTCATTGTTTTGTAACTGGTCGGCGCAACATCATGGGCCGAAGGGCCTGTTCTGCGCTGTAATGTTCTATGTTCTATGTTCTAAATGTTTTTCTGGTTGGCAATTAGCGACTAATGTGCCTCAGGGATCAGTTTTGGGACTGCAATTGTTTACAATTTACTTAGATACTTTGGAGTTGGGGGCTAAGTGTGTCAAAGTTTGCAGATGACACTAGATGAGTGGCAGAGCAACTAAGATCCCTAACTATGACACAAAGCCTGCAAAGGGATATAGATAGTTTAAATGAATGGGCAAGGGTCTGGCAGATGGCATACAATGTCGGTAAGTGTGAGGTCATCCATTTGGTAGGAATAACAGCAAAATGAACTATTATTTAAACGGTAAGAAATTGCAGCATGCTGGTGTGCAGAGGGACCTGGTTGTCCTTGTGCATGAATCACAAAAGTTGGTTTGCAGATGCAGTAGTTAATTTACAAGGCAAATGGAATTTTGTCCTTCATTGCTATAGGGTTTGAGTTTAAAAACAGGAAATTATGTTGCAGCTGTATGAGGTGCTGGCCACACTTAGAGGTTTTGGGCTCCTTACTTGAGAAAGGGTATACTGGCACTGGAGAGGTGGGGGGGTTCTAGAGGAGATTCACTAAGTTGATTCTGAAGCTGAGACGGTTGGCTTATGAGGAGACACTTAGTAGACTGGGTTTGTACTCACTGGAATTTAAAAGAACGAGGTGCGATCTTACAAAAAAAACATAAAATCCTGAAAGGAACAGGTAAGCTAGAAGCAGGGAGGTTGTTCCCACTCGTGGGTGAAACTAGAACAAGGGGCCATTGACTCAAAATAAGGGGAGCCAGATTTAGGACTGCTTTGAGGGGGAACTTCTTCACACAAAGGGTTGTGAATCTATGCAATTCCCTTCCCAGTGAAGCAGTTGAGGATACCTCACTGAATGTTTTTAAGGCAAAGATAGATTTTTGAACAGTAAAGGAATAAAGGGTATGGTGAGTGGGCGGATAAGTGGAGCTGAGTCCACAAAAAGATCAGCCATGATATTATTGAATGGCAGAGCAAGCTCAAGGGGCCAGATGGTCTAGTTTTTATATTCTTATATGTCTCCGTTACTGAGTCCGTGAAGGTGGAGAAATCTCCCTCTGATTTTCTGGTAAAATAGCGGCCTTACAGTGTAGAGGTATGAGGACAGAGATAGACAGGATGATGGATGGAAAGGGAGCAGCAAAGTAGCAGAGGCAGTGCTATCTGCCCTGGTGTTGCACGCCTACACTTACATTGAGGGCTCGAGAGCTCAGTGATTATGCCAGCACCATGCTCGGCTCATCTCCTAATATGTCCATGTGGTTTGATCTCCCACAGTGACTTGGCAGCTGACAAATAGCAGTTTTCAGCAAACAATTGTGTCTTAAGCCTGAGGACTGCCTAAAAATTAGTATTTTAAAAACATTTTTCCAGACATTTCACCATCTGCATTCATCTGATATGGAATGTGAAGCACTATTATTTCAGTATTTTTAATTTCCCATTTGTGTGTGTGCAAATTCTTTAATGTGATTAGCTGCTTGGACATCACCGTGAAAACTCAGTAAAAATGCTGTGATCATTGCATAATGATGGTGCAGAAATTATCAGCAGAGGGGCCGCTTGATCTCTGAGAGACATACTTCATTAAGAAGTCTCACAAACCCAGGTTAAAGTCCAACACTTACTTCATGGTCAGTGGCAAGCACCCTTGCTTCACTATTGACCACAAAATCCAGGCCATATCATTTTCTCATTGGCAACTGTAAAGAGTTATGTGTACCTGCTGCAGCATGTCTCCAATGACCTACATCTATTATCTGGGGATATATATTTGTGTAGCTCTGCAGTGTCTATATTTATCTTGTGTAGAAATTGCTTTGGATTCTTCAGAACAGTGAGCAAAAACTCAGCAATGTCTTATTTGTTTACTGATGTTGTGCAGGAGATGGCTGAAGTGATCTCATTTTTATTCTCTGGTGGGACATGAGAGTTGCTGGCAAGTCCAGTGTTTGTTAGCAATCTTTAGTTGTCTTTGAACTGAATGGCTTATTAGGGCATAGTTTAATTCATTCACAGAAATGTGGACATTACTGGCTAGGCCAGGATGTATTGCTCTTGAGAAATTGATGGTGAGCTGTTTCTTGAACCACTGCAGTCCATGTGGTGTAGGAACACCTACAGTGCTGTCAGGGAGTGTTTCAGGATTTTGACCCAGTGATAGTGAAGGAATAGCAATATATTTCCAAGTCAGGTTGGTGAGTGGCTGCAAGGCGATCTCCAGATAAAGGAGTTCCTATGTATCTGCTGCCCTCACCATTCCAGATGGTGGTGACTGTGGGTTTGGAAGTGCTGTCTAGGACACCTTGGTGAGTTCCTGCAGGGCATCTTGTTGATGGTACACATGGCTGCTACTTTGCAAAGGTGATGGAGGAAGTGATTGGCATCCGTTGATAAACAGTCAAGTGGGTTGCTTTGCCCTAGGTCATGTCAAGCTTCTAGAGTGTTGTTGGAACTGCACACCTCCTGGCAGGTGGGGAGTATTTCATTAAACTCCTGACTTGTGCCTTGTAGATGAAGGCGGGCAGGGGGAGGGGGGCCATAGATGACTTACCTGACTTTGACCTGTTGTTGTAACACAGTATTTTTATAGCTAGACTAAATATGGCTGGTCCTGTTCAATTTCTGGTCAATGCTGACCCCCAGGATGGTGATTTCAGAGCTAAGAATCAACCACATGGCTGTGAGACTATAGTCATATGTAGGCCAGATAAGGTATCCAACCTTGTTTCACCAGGCTATCAGGTGAAAGGTTAAGACTGGAAGAGCCAATTCTGGATGTCCCTACCTCTGTCTATGCAAATCAGTGTCTTAGCACTTGTTTTAAACCCCGTAGCAAAATTAGTGAGAAAATGAGTAGAGCATTCTGTACCATTTTCCTTCCCTAAAGGACATAAAAACCCATCTGGTTCACTAATGACAAATCATGATAGCTTCATGCCACCATTACTGAGATTACCTTTCAGTTCCAATTTTAGTTAATTGGTTAATTGCATGATGAGATATGAATCCATGCATCCAGAACATTAACCTGGGCCTCTGGATTAATGGTGTCATTATGACTACACCTCCATCCCTCTCTGTCCCCCTCTCTCTCTCTCTCTTTCCCCCTCTCTCTCTCTCTCTTTCCCACTACCCTCCTCTATAATCACCCTGTTTCATTGGATGACAGATATGTAATCTTACCTTCCTTTCTCTTTCCCTGGACATCCATAATAAAATATGTTCACATCCTGGTTCCACAAAAATGAAGGAAAGGAAAAGTTTGCTTATCTTTTCGTGGATGACCTCCAAATGATTTAAAAGTCCTTTTAAAGAGACCACTGGTTAGGGTGCGGAAGATCTAGAACAACTCCATGGTACAGCATGCTGTACTCATTTTCTCACTAATTTGCTACAGGGTTTAAAACAAGAGCTAAGACACTGATTTGCATAGTCAGAGGTAGGGACATCCAGAATTGGTTCTTACAGTCGTAACCTTTCACCTGATAGCCTGGTGAAACAAGATTGGATTTCTCCCCCATTGAAACAAATCAGATTGGATAAACCTGAGCAAGCTGACTTTTAACTTTTTCTGTTCTTTGCCTACGTTTTATAAGCTTGGCATTGACTCCTTTTAGTCAGAGTATTCCCTACAGATTTACGTGTCTAATTTTTTTCTTTAACACCTTACTAAATATGTTTGTGGTGTTCACTAGTCCCTTAAGTTCAATAACACCATCCTATCTCAGTGAAAACTGGGGTCAAGTAAGGCTGTTTATTGAATCAAATTCTCTATTCAATTTTCCTCACTGCAATATTGCATCTCACCTCCAGCAAATCAGCCACAGGCATGGAGGTAATCTATTAGAACAGGTGGAAAGAAAATTGTTCAACCTACGCCACTTTCAATCTAAAACTGGAATTACGCTTCAGTATACAATGATGCTTGGGTGTGCGCTGACTCCAAAACTGAGCTCCAGGTCATTGTCTACTCGTCCTCTGAAGTATATGAGAAAATGGGCCTTTCACTAAAAATGCAGAAAACTATAGTCCTCTTCTAACCAATTCACACAGCAAAACACCCCCCACAGTGTCAACTAAGATTAATGATCTGATCATGGAAGTCATGGCCTATTTTCCATATTTTGAGACCCTCCTTTTAATGAAGACAAACATAGTTGACAAAATTCTTCTTCATCACCAACGTGCAATCTTACTTCTTTTCCTCAGTGGAAAACTATTTTAGGACACGATTTCAAACCCAAACTAAGGATTGTTTGGAAGTCTGTGCACTAAGTCAGATGCCTCAACTTCACTTCTTTCAACAGTGTCAAAGGGGCTAATTTTCCCCTTCTGCCAGCCACGGGAATCGTAGTGGACAAGGGGTAGACAATGGAAAGGTCCATTGACTATAGATGGGATTTTCTGATTTTGGGGCCTTCTCCATTTTGGTCAGTCATGTGCCAGGGTCTGCCATAAAACTGGTGGTATGTTTAACTTCTTTAGGAACATCCCTAAAGTCTCTCCAATGTCCTCCCTAGATTATCCTGTCATTGGCCACATTCCAAGTAAAGGTGTTGCTTCGGGAGTCTGGTGTCAACTGTTGCAATCCCCGCTAATGTTATTATTGGACAAATCTGATCCTAGGGTGGAACTTTGCTTGATAGATCCTTATTTTTATTTTTCTTGTTTAGATACATGGATGAACAGTGTCACAAGACTGCTAATGAATATTTAACAACAAAAACATTTATTAATCAAGAAAAGATTAATTATAATACACTATTCTTTCACCCCACCTATATTGTGTGAGTGCTCAGGTTTCCTCCCACTGTCCAAAGAGGGGCAGATGAGATGGTTTGATTATGGTAAATTGCCCTTAGTGTCCCAAGATGTGTAGGTTAGAGGGATTAGTGAGGTTAAGGGAATGGAGCAGGACATAGGCCTGGGTAAAATGCTCTGTCGGACAGTCAATGCAGACTTGATGGGCTGAATGGCCTCCTGCACAGTAGGAATTCTATGATATTTACAGATACATATAGAATTGTAAACTTGCAGGTCCCCAGACACACCAACAGAACATTAGTGCTTCACAGGCTGTAGTAAGGTGTCACCAACCTTTTGGTTGCTTTGGACATTTGGTTCATTGCAAGTTGACTTTAAATCTCTTTTAATTTCCCTGAACAAAATGTTGCTCAGATTTCTGGGTTTTGTTCCTTTGACGTCACAATCTTCCTGGAAATTTCTTTTGTCCCTTTTCCTGCTGTCTGAGAAATCTGCTCTATGCAGTTTTCTGTTCTCTGTCCAATTCCTCCTCGCTCTATCTACAACTAACTCAAAAGATCTTGCCGTCTCAGTGCCCCCTCACCTACTCCCAGTTGCTAAGCAAGAGCCTAGTTTTTCTTTCAACCCTAATTGCTTTAACATCATAAAACCCTCATTACCACATAGACCTCTGAACCAAACTGAAATTATTAACCCGTTCTTAACATATAAATAAGCAGAAAATTAAGCTTACTTAAAGTGCTACCACATCTCTAACACCCACAAAAACAAATATAAATTACTTAAAATATGTCTATTTCCTGACAGCAAGTGTATGAATGACATGTTATGCTGATTTTGATTGATTAGTTAGGCATGTTGACTTGGGAGGGGGTGTTGCTGTTAACTAGCCTTTCTTGCCACTAGATTTGGAGAATCTTATGAAGGTAACATGCTGGTACTTCTCCAGTGCTTTGACATGACTGCTGTAGATCGTCCAAGTCTCCAAAGCATATAGGAGCTTGGGGACAAATGCAACCTGGTGAATTATGACCTTAGTTTTGGATTTAAGATCCTGGTCCTAAAATATCCTTTTTCCTCAGCGAGCTGGCACATTAGAGGCTAATGGTGAATTTTGTCATCCATGTCTGCATTTGTTAAGAGGAACCTCCCAAAATACGGAAAATGGTCCATGTCAACTTGCCTGAAGATGGTCCAGGAGTGAAATAATCTGAGAACACTTACTTTTCAGGATCACACCCAGATAATGTCCCCTTAAGCAAGATACCAAAATTTACAAAACCATAAACCAAAAAATAATCCTTAGATAAGGAGAGCAAGGGAGGGGAAAATAATTGACAGGAAAAGCTCTTTTGTTATGTAGTGAATGTGGTTTGCCACAGGGAATTATTTAGACTTTTGTTACACAGCGAATGTGGTTTGCCACAGGGAATTATTTAGACTAAATGCCAGCATTGCCTGTCAATGTATCAGCAATTGCATCCTTTGGTAATTATGCTGTTAAACCAATTGCATTATTAAAGACAGATGAGAATCGTTATTAGCTCAACTAGAACTGCATACAGCCAGAACAGTTGGATTTGGAGGAACAAAATGAGGCTGTTACTCTCCTAAACTGTTCTGAGAATAAACTTGCTTCAGGTAAAAGATAAGTTTCTGTGGTCCCTGGTGCTGTGAGGCAACAGTGCTAACCACTGTGCCACCTTTCTGCCCCACTTATTCCTTCACCACATACAATAACTGGAGTTAACATTGGCAGTGATTTTTTTTAATGTTGCATCTTTCAAGGAACCAGTGGTTAAACTGACAAAGACATAAATTGCTATGGGAAGAGTGTGGACATTGGGATTCAGTTTGGATTATTCCATGGAAGAGCAGGCACATGTGTAATGGACTGTGTACAGTAAATGTTGATGATTTTATTGTAATTTTCTTTAAGATTTAACTCTCCCCAACATTTGCTTATAATAGTTTCACTCATGTTACTCTGTGTAAAAGGTAGATACATAAGTGTTGCACCTGTGTTATATATAGTGTGATATTGTCATGTGAAATTCTAAAGCATTTTGTCAAATTAGCAATTTACTTTAAATTGATTAAGGCCTCCTTTAAAATAGCAGAGAAAATATATTAAAATTGTACTCAATAGGAATTCATTTGTTTCCTAATCGTTCACTAAAATATTTTCAGAAGAGCCACAGAAAATCTTGGAAAAATTACATTTGGCATTTTTTAAACTATTTGTTGAATTTTCTGTTTCTTGCTTAGATGCCTAATCCTAGCTATCTGTACAGCTATTCTTTGTTGTATCCTTTCTAAGTTAGAGACCAGAATTGCTCACAGTACTTCACTTGGGGTCAGACCAACAGTGCTCTGTGTAAACTTGCAATCATTACCTTCTAACCTAATCTCCTCTGTGACGCTGAGCAGTCATCCTGATGATACAATCTAAATAAATAAATGACAACTCTGTTATTACTACATCTCTCTAGAATCTGTTTCCCTACCTGTACCTCAACTTCCCTGTCGCTATTGGGCAGCCTATAGAAAACATCCAGCAAAGTTATTGACTCCTTGCTGTTCCTAACTTCCACCCACAGAGACTCTGTAGACAGTCCCTCCATGGCATCCATCTTTTCTACAGCCATGACACTGTCCCGGATCAACAGTGCCACTCCGCCACTTCTTTTACCTCCCTCCCTGTCCTTCCTGAAAACATCTGAATCCCAGCACCTGAAGTACCCAGTCCTGTCCCTGAGACATCCAAGACTCCGTAATGGCCACCACATCACATTCCCAAGCAGCAATCCACACCCTAAGCTCATCCACTTTACTCACTACACTCCTGGCGTTAAAGTAGACACGCCTCAGACCCTTGGTCTGGGCGCTTCCCTTCTCCACCCGTCTAACCTTCCTCTCATACTGTCTACAGTCTTTCTCTACTTGGGAGCTAATCTCCTTGCTCTCAGTCACCTCATCTCGATTCCCTCCCCCCAGCCTTTCTAGTTTAAAGTCCCACCAGTAGCCCTCGCCAACCTTCCCGCCAAGATATTGGTCCCCCTGGGATTCAAGTGCCACCCATCTTTACTGCACAGGTCACACCTGCCCCTACAGAGGTCCCAATGATCCAGGAACCGGAATCCCTGCCCCCTGCTCCAGTCCCTCAGCCACGCATTCACTCTCCACCTCATTCCATTCCTGCTCTCACTCTCCCGCGGCGCAGGCAGCAATCCTGAGATTACTACCTTCGCGTTCCTCTTTCTCAGCTGTCTACCTAGTTCCCTATAACCCCTTTTCACGACCCCTTCCCTCTTCCTGCCTATGTCAGCGGTACCTATATGAACCACAACCTCCGGCTCCTCACCCTCCCCTTTCAGGATGTCTGGGACGCGTCCAGAGACATCCCGGATCCCAGCTCCAGGGAGGCAAACCACCACCTGCAACTCCCGTCTGCGTCCGCAAAAATGTCTGTCTGACGTTTTTATTTAATTTAAAGAGAATCTCCAGGCACAATATCCTCTCACAAGCTGTTCCAAATGGCTGTTCCGATTGGCTCACCAGTCATTCGTCCAGGCTTTTCGTGAGGCTGTTTCCATCTTTCCATACTCCTCCTTGGCACATGACCATCAGGTTCTGCTAACAGTTGGGCAGCATATAAAGCAGCCTCCCAAGTCTCCTTCTAAAGCAGATAAGGATAACAAAGTTACTGTGAAAATCCCCTAGTTGCCACACTCAGGCGCCTGTTTGAGCAAACTGAGAGAGAATTTAGCGTGGCCAATGTACCTAACCAGATATCTTTTGGACTGTGGGAGGAAACCAGAATACCCAGAGGAAACCTACGCAGACACAGGGAGAACGTGCAAATTCCACACAGACAGTGACCCAACCTGTGATTGAACCTGGGTCCCTGGTGCTGTGAGCAGCAGTGCTAATCACTGTGCCACTGTTATGCCCCACATTTATGGCATTAACTGGATCTCTGAATGGTGAAACAATCTTTATTAGCTTTGAAAAACAGGACAGATTATAATTATGATCCTGTAACTACAAAGCAACACTAATTGTATTTCAAAACAAACATTATCTGGACTCTCCCCTCTAGCCACCAATTCCCTGACATTACTGGTAAAGTTGATATTACTGGTAATTAAATTTTACCTGCTTCATCCTCCTGCTCACGACTATTTTTTATTCCATTAAACAACTTAGCTGCAATGATGCGCAATCTTTGAAAATTATTCAGTCTCCAGATGTCCAGATTTGTGTTTTTTTAAAATAGAATAAAATCTGTGACTATGTTTATAAGCCTTAAACAGTGTTAACCAGATTACAGTTTATACCCCTTACAATTGTTTCGAATAACACCTGAGATGGAATAAACATTTAGATTTCACAGTTATGGTTTACAGGCACTGACGTGGAGATGCCAGTGTTAGACTGGGGTAAACACAGTAAGAAGTCTCACAACACCAAGTTAAAGTCCAACCAGTTTATTTAATAGTAAACTCACAAGCTTTCGGCGTTTGCCCTTTGTCAGGTGAATGGAGAGTTCTGGCCTCAGACAAAGCATATAACAGCACACACAGTTTACAGATTACTGATTAGAATGCAAATCTTTACAACTAACCTGCTATTCAAGTCTTAAAGATGCAGACAATGTGAGTGGAAAGAGCATTAGGCATAGGTTAAAGAGATGTGTATTGTTTCCAGGCAGGTCAGTAGGTGAGGTTTTGCAAATCCAGGCAAGTCATGGAGGTTACAGCTAGTGCAACATGAACCCAAGATCCTGGTTGAGACCATCCTCATATGTGCGGAACTTAGCTATCAGTCTCTGCTCAGTGACTCTGCGCTGTCGTGTGTTGTGAAGGCCGCCTTGGAGAATGCTTACCCAAAGGTCAGAGGCCGAATGCCCATGACCGCTGAAGTGTTCACCAATAGGAAGGGAATAGTCTTGCCTGGTGATTGTTGAGCGATGTTCATTCATCCGTTGTCGTAGCGTCTGCGTGGTCTCCCCAATGTACCATGCTTCAGGACATTCCCTTGATGAATCTAATGTCTTCCAAGTTTAAAATGAGTATTTGGGCTTTGTCCTACTTATGACACAACAAAGTGCTTCAGCTTTTATCCTTATGCACATCTTTTCAAGGCAGGTACTCCAGTAGCACTAGAAATGACCCAGGCATCCATCATAAGATTTAATTGTTCTTTAATACAGGAAATTCGCTAATGTCAGGGTTGCAACTGAAATGAAGTTGAAAGTCCTGGTCCCAACCTCAACCCCTGCAGCAGAACACATGAAATTCCACACAACACCAACAACACAGAACTAAAGGATTCCACTTCACATCAACATTGTGCTTAACCGGCTTAAATTCTACAGTGGTTTAAACTCCTAATCTCCCACTTTAACTTTAGCTAGAATGCCAGAAAAAGGCTCAAATAGTTTTTCTCTGAGGTTTTCACCAAAGTGCTCTGATTCTGGTGAAATATTGATAAACTCCATCCTACAGTGAATCACAGAAATATAGGTTTGTTGCAGAACAGAAGGAGGCCATTCAGCCCATTGTGCCTAAGCCTGTTCTCCAAATGAGCAATATCATGCAGTCCTGTTCCCCTGCCTTCTCCTTATAGGGATGAACATAAGAACATAAGAAATAGGAGCAGGAGTAGGCCATCTAGCCCTTCGAGCCTGCCCTGCCATTCAATAAGATCATGGCTGATCTGAAGTGGATCAGTTCCACATTCCCGCTCTCTCCCCATAACCCTTAATTCCCTTGTCTATCAAAAATCCATCTACCCGTGACTTAAACATATTCAACGAGGTAGCCTCCACCACTTCAACGGGCAGAGAATTCCAGAGATTAACCACCCTTTGAGTGAAGAAGTCCCTCCTTAACTCTGATCTAAACTGCCCCCCCCCACCCCCTTATCTTGAGGCTGTGCCCTCTAGTTCTGTTTTCCTTTCTAAGCGGGAAGAATCTCTCTACCTCTACCCTATCTAGCCCCTTCATTATCTTATATGTCTCACTAAGATCCCCCCTCAGCCTTCTAAACTCTAATGAGTACAGAGCCAGTATATTCAATCTTTCTTCATAAGCTAACCCTCTCATCTCTGGTATCAGCCTGGTGAACCTTCTCTGCACTCCCTCCAAGGCCAATATATCCTTTCGCAAATGTGGGGACCAAAACTGCACACAGTACTCCAGTTGCAGCCTCACCAGTGCCCTGTACAGTTGCAGCAAGACCTCCCTGCTTTTATATTCTATCCCCCTCGCTATAAAGGCCAACATTCCATTCGCCTTCTTGATCACCTGCTGCACCTGCAGACTGGGTTTTTGTGATTCGTGCACAAGGACCCCCAGGTCCCTCTGCACCGAGCATGCTGCAGCTTTTCACCCTTTAAATAGTAATCCCTCCAACTTTTTTCTACCAGAGTGGATAACCTCACATTTGCTACATTATACTCCATCTGCCAGGTCCTCGCCCACTCGCTCAGCCTATCCAGATCTCTCTGCAGAGAATTAAAACTCTAGCTCTATTTATAAAGTATCCTGGATTGGGAGCATTCCCTCAACAATCACGTTCACCTGAGTTCAAGGCAACCCATTCACACGAACACTTACTTTTCGGTCTGAGAAAATGAACCATGCCTTCCCTAAGGAAAGCAACTATTACAAGATGTTTCCCAGAAAACCCTTTAAATAATTTGTTGGTCAAGTTTTAACCACCCAGATAATATAAGGGGTGGAGGAGGAGGAAGAGGTGGTGGTGGTGGTGGTGGTGGTGGTGGTGGTGGTGGTGGTGGTGGTGGGGAGGGGGGGGGATGCGAGGGAATGGAGGGGGTGGTTTGCTGTCAACAAAAATTGTATCTTCCCACCTTCAGAGGTGTTGGGACTTTTAGACAGTATAAAGACGGATAAATCTCCAGGGCCTGATGGCATCTATCCCAGGCTGTTAAGGGAGGTGAGGGATGAAATTGCTGGGCCTCTGACGCAAATCTTTGTCTCTTCTTTGGACACAGGTGAGGTCCCAGAGGATTGGCGGATTGCAAATGTAGTACCGTTGTTTAAGAAGGGTCAGAGGGATAACCCAGGGAATTATAGGCCGATGAGCTTGACTTCAGTTATAGGCAAGCTAATGGAGAGGATCCTCAAGGATAGGATGTATGAACATCTGGAGCGCTGCAATCTGATCAGGGATACGCAGCATGGCTTCGTTACAGGGAGGTCGTGCCTTACGAATCTAGTGGAATTTTTTGAAGAGGTGACAAAAACGGTTGACGAAGGACAAGCCGTTGATGTCGTCTATATGGATTTCAGTAAGGCGTTTGACAAGGTCCCTCATGGTAGGCTGATAGAAAAGGTGAAGGCTCATGGGATACAAGGCCAGGTATGTAGATGGGTGGAGAACTGGCTTGGGAGGAGGAGACAGCGAGTAGTAGTGGAAGGCTCCTTTTCCAGTTGGAGGTCTGTCACCAGTGGTGTGCCGCAGGGCTCGGTACTAGGACCTCTTCTATTTGTGGTATATATTAATGACTTGGAAGAGGGGGTAGGTGGTGTGATCAGCAAATTTGCTGATGACACTAAGATGGTTGGATTGGCGGGTACTGAGGAGCAGTGCCTGGCAATGCAACAGGACATAGACAGGCTGGTAGATTGGGCAGATAGATGGCAAATGGAATTTAATCCGGAGAAATGCGAGGTGATGCACTTTGGCCGGAATAATGTGGAGGGGAGTTATACGATAAAAGGTAGAACTATCCGGAGTATAGATACGCAGAGAGACCTGGGGGTGCAAGTGCACAAGTCCCTGAAGGTGTCGGTGCAGGTGCAGAATGTGATGAGGAAAGCGTATGGTATGTTAGCCTTCATAGGAAGAGGTATAGAATATAAGAGTAGGAGTCTGATGTTGCAGTTGTATAGAACGTTGGTTAGGCCTCACTTGGAGTACTGCGTCCAGTTCTGGTCGCCGTACTACCGGAAGGATGTAGAGATCCTGGAGAGAGTGCAGAGGAGATTTACCAGGATGTTGCCTGGTATGGAAGGGCTGTCTTACGAGGAAAGATGGAACGAACTTGGGCTGTTTTCCCTTGAGAGACGTCGGCTGAGGGGGGATCTAATAGAGGTTTATAAGATTATGAAGGGGATAGATAGAGTAAATGGTGGTAAGCTTTTTCCGCTATTAGAAATGGATAGAACGAGGGGTCACGGGCTTAGGGTGAGGGGGGCTAGGTATAAGACAAATATTAGAGGGCAGTTTTTCACGCAAAGGGTAGTGGGGGTGTGGAATGCACTGCCGAGTAAGATGGTGGAAGCAGGCACGCTAGGGTTGTTTAAGAGTCACTTAGACAGCCACATGAGCGGGCTACATATAGGGGGATATAGTAGGCCTTACTAAACATTGTAGGCTTGGGAATACGTTTTGCCTCAGGGATGTTAGTCTTTGCCTGTTTAATAATGAATTTTTTTGTCTCCACAGGCATTTAAGTCCAGCAAGGGGCATGCATGCGGCAGGTTGTAGTGGGCTGCTCTTGGACGTTGCTTCGGGAGTTGCCTATTGCTTCATGTCGTTAGTGTGCTTAAACTGGGCCATCTCAAGGGCAACATGACAGCTCAGAGACTATCTCTGTTACTGTGCGGACACATGGATTTGGGCCTGTGTCTGTGGGAGTTTGCACGTTCTCCCCGTGGTTGCGTGGGTTTCCTCCGGGTACTCCGGTTTCCTCCCACATCCCCAAAGATGTGCTTTTAGGCTGATTGATTGGGTACTAAATTGTCCCTAAATTGGACCTCCCTGATCCTCGCACATTAGGCGTAGACTAAAATCATGAATAGGTCACTGAGACAGTGGGACGGCGGCGCGGGCTCGTTGGGCCGAAGGGCCTGTTTCCCGTGCTGTGTTGTTCTTTGTTCTTTGTTCTTTGTTCAGAAGATACAAGCAAGGTGGTTTCTTATACTGCATGAAGAAGACTACAAGAGACATTATACTTTATTAACTTATTTACCATTTATTTTGAAACTATTTTACATGCAATACAGTTTGAAAGTTGATAAGTACATCATAAAGTTAATGACTATAAAAGATGATAAAACAGTCTCAGGTCTTATACAGAATCCACTAACATTTTTAAAATACAATACCACAGCTAATATCAATTTAAGAATATCCATCAACATTCAAAATAATGTTGGACCTGAATTCCCAAGTGAATCAGTTGTTGGGCAGCTGGATACAAAAGCTGTCTGCTTTATGGTATCCAAATACTCAACAATCTGAGAAATACCGTGCTACAATATTCCTGATATTATAGAAAGAAACTTGAACAGTTATACACTTCTCAACCAGATTACATCACCCTTTAGCAGCAGTGGTTGTTGTCTATTTGATTAACTTCTCCTCTTAGCTTCACTTTCGGGTCACCAACTTGAGCAACTTTGTAAAAATCTGCAAAGCTCGTGACGTAATATATAGCACCAATGTCGGTCTGACACTTCATATGATGCCCTCCTTCTGCATTCCAAAAGTCACAAAGCACTTTTTACCTTGAGACTTGACAACACCAATATGTTCTTGGCGTGAAACATTTCTCCAGAATCATTGCTTAACTTCTCTGCAGCATCCATTTTATTGGGTTGCTTTACTTCATTCCAGCATGACACTTATGTGTCAAGTGTTTCAGCTTGTTGCAGTTAGAGCATTGTCTTCATCAAGCTGGACATGCTTCCTTTGCTTCAGTGCAGTGTGCATCCAGTACTGAGGCCTTGATTATTCTGCCGTCTCTTCTGTAAATTATCCTTCCTTTCTTCTATTATTTTGTGCTTGGACTGCCTCTCAGCACAGTGCAAAGCCTCTTCAGTTCTCCTGTCAATACTATTCAGCTGATGATTATCCATATCACAGCTTCTGCATGTGGTAATAGTTTTGTAAACAGCAAGTTTTCACAGTAACTTCATTGCCATGTTACTGTAAGCCTACTTGTGATGCTAATAAATAAACTTAAACTTAAAAAAAGTTTCTCTCTCTCAGCAGATGTGCTCTCACAGCAGGATTTCTTGACCCTAAGACAATCAAATCTCTGAAATCATCCTTCAGTTGTCCAAACTCACAGAGTCCACTTAGATGTTTGCAGTCACAGACTGATCAATATTCTCTCTCTCTTCCTGAGCTCTGAATTAAATTCATAAATAATAGTACATGGTTAAAAAGGGTCTTCAAGGCCTCCAAATGGAACAAGTCTGCTTTTCTGCTCATCCATAAAGTCAAGAATGCAATAGAGCTTGTTGCACTCTTTCCCCAGTATTGAAAACAGAGTTGCTACTCTTATTGTTCAAGTTTCAACAGTCTAACAATCTCATGGGATGAAATTTATATTATTCTCTGGTGGATGAGAGACTGGCCAGAAGTGGGGAGATCACCAACTCCTGCTCTGCCTTTAAATGAAGCCTGATAATGTGTCCTTCCTTCAATTAGAAGGCACTGGTTGGGACATTGACCAACGGCAGTGAGATGGCACATCCAATCAAAAATGCAAGCAGGGAGGTTCAGCAGGGAGTGGGGCCGAAGGGTCAGGCTGTGAACCAGAAGTCAGTCACTACTACCAACTTAAAGGTACACTTGTCACACAACTGTGGCAGCTGCAGCACAAATAATACTTTGAAGTGTTTTGCAGGAAGAAGTTTATACTATTTGAAGAATTGCAGCAAGTAAAAATCTGATTTCACATGTGCGTTGATGTTTGTGCTAATAGTGAATCAACTGCCAGGGAGGAAAGGAGGTTTGAATACAGCTGACCCATTCCCCCGATAAATAGCAAGTGTCTGTGAAAAGATTTCAAATTCAACCCTCTCTTTTTGTCTCTCCAGAGATGAAGAGATGAAGCCACCACTTGCTAAGGGCTCCCAATCCAGGGCGGTCCAACAGTTTGATGATGTCTCCCTGTAAGATCGCCTCTTAACTGTGTGCAGGATGCTCTCACAATGGGACCAGGAGACCCCCTAGCCAGACAAAACGAGCCTGGCTGGAGTTTGCAGCAGAGGTCAATGGTTGTAGGGTCTCCCAGAGAAACTGGACATCACAGTTATAAAAACAGCTTATGAGACTGAGATGGAACAGGACCTCAGAGTATTGGAAGTGACCTAAATGCTGAGCTCCAAGCTAATGACGAGCCTCTGGGCTCATCCATCAGGTAGCAAATGCTGGATAAGAACATAAGAACATAAGAAATAGGAGCAGGAGTAGGCCATCTAGCCCTTCGAGCCTGCCCCGCCATTCAATAAGATCATGGCTGATCTGTCGTGGCTCAGTTCCACATTCCTGCCCTCTCCCCATAACCCTTAATCCCCTTGCCTATCAAAAACCTATCAACCCGCGTCTTAAATATATTTAGCGAGGCAGCCTCCACCACTTCAACGGGCAGAGAATTCCAGAGATTCACCACCCTTTGAGTGAAGAAGTTCCTCCTCAACTCTGTTCTAAACCGCCCCCCCTTTATCTTGAGGCTGTGCCCCCTAGTCCTACTGTCCTTTCTGAACGGGAAGAGCCTCTCCACCTCTATCCTATCCATCCCATTCATCATCTTATATGTCTCAATGAGATCTCCCCTCATTCTTCTAAACTCTAACAAGTACAAGCCTAGTTTATTCAGCCTCTCCTCATAGTTCAACCCCTCAACTCCGGTATCAGCCTAGTAAACCTCCTCTGCACTCCCTCCAAGGCCAAAATATCCTTGCGTAAGTGCGGCGACCAAAACTGCACACAGTACTCGAGCTGCGGCCTGGATGTACAGCTTGAGGGATTCCAGAGGAATCC
Source organism: Carcharhinus amblyrhynchos (assembly GCF_965287045.1). Classification (NCBI taxonomy): domain Eukaryota; kingdom Metazoa; phylum Chordata; class Chondrichthyes; order Carcharhiniformes; family Carcharhinidae; genus Carcharhinus; species Carcharhinus amblyrhynchos. Next base: position 77,276,288 of record NC_137331.1, on the reverse strand, counting down.
TGCTTACTATGCTTACTATGGACAGTAGGATAGTCCATCCAGGCCATCGATGAAGTGATCGCCCACTCTTCCTCCATTGAGAAGCTAGTGACTGTCATGGAGGGGCAAAATCAGTAGATTGCCGATGGGATATCTGGATTCCATTGCCTTGTCCCTGAGCTTCTGGGCCTCGAGATTGAGCAAGACAGGGAAATTTGAAGTTGGAGTCACATCTATGTCCAGTCTCCTCAAGGAAGCAGAAAAATCAGAATAGACTTCATGGTGGTAGATGAGCAGCTGGTTCTGCCACTGGGGGCACCTCTTGGGTGAAGTCAGTCTCTCCCCTACTACTCCTCTCTCTCCCCGCCATTGACACAGATGCTTCTTAAGTGCTGCAGTGAAAGTGAACCACTTGTCATTGTGCAGGAGACTCCCAGCATGCCAGGGCCCTCATGCTTTAGATGACCAAGGGATGTGCACCAAAATTCTCACAGGAGGGGCAAATGGGTCAGAAACTGGTTGCCAGCACATCTCGCTGTGAAGGGGATGCACCATGCCATAATACCCACAACAATTTGAGAAAACATTTCATTAGTCACACATGCATTCACATTGGTGATTTTCATACGTGATTTTGGATTGATGCTATTTACTTATGTTATTAGATGAGTGTTATTTGATGATGATCTAGCTGAACTCATGTTTTATCTCTGTGTGGTTTTGAATTGGATATACTAGATTGTTTTAGGGGAGTCAATTTGGGGCCCTCTGCATGGTAGTATTGATTTCTCTCTGCATTGCCCTTAGCAGTCATGGCCCCAGTATTCATGAGGGAGATGAGAAGGTGGCCAAGAAGATATTATTGCATTGCAGACACATTGCTAATGGAATCAGCTCATAAACCATAAATCTCATCTTCCTGGCATCCAGACCCTCCTGCACACCTGCCTGGCGTGGCTCAGCCTCCTGTTCATCAGAGGATGGGATCATTCTTCATAACATTGTTCTTCTCTCTACAGAGGGTAGGTGGTGTAATGCTTAGCATGCCACAACCATTCCTGACACTCTTCCAGATGGCGTGTTGCACCTGATTGAACTATTCAACAGAAACACGTTTTGCGTACAGCAATGGTCTGGTCAGTGACGGATGGGTGGTCCTCATTGTATCTGCTCTCAGCCTCTTCCTATGGGTTTCATACTGATGTCATCTGCCATCCCATAAGAGGGCAGCCTCTGCCCCCAGGAACCAGCCATCCAAACTCTGCAGCCTGCTGAATGTTCCTGGGAAGCAGTGTGTAGGTATTGTGGCTGGATAGCATGCACAAACCTGGATGATGCATTGCCTGAGCTCACATACCAGCTGCTCATTAAGGGAATGATGTCCCTTTCTGTTTATGACAGCCACTGGCTGTCTGGAAGCCACTTTAGTGACCATATGCATGCAGTCTATTGTCCCCTGCACCTTTGGAAAACTAGCAGTGCTGGCAAAGTCTTTCAGCTTGACTGGCATTGTCATCTATAAATGAAATAAATTCATGCACAAGCCTGATACTACATCAGTCTCTACCTTGATGCAGCGATGTATAACCGGCTGTGAAATCCCACGCAGCTCTTCAGTTGAGGACTGGGAGGGCCCAGTGGGGCCACAGTCACCCCTAAAGCCACAGATATCAGGAGACAACCTACACAATTCGATGCAATGTCAGCAGCCATCATGCCACAGCTGGAGTCTTTGGAGGCACTGGCGCTCTGTCATTTGTAAGTATGTGTCCTGTCCAGTAGACTCTATTAACAGGATACTATCTTCTCTTCCACTTGTTTGCCTGCTGCTGTTTCTCCTCCATATGTTTTTGCTTTGAAGCAGGTTGTCCACTTGCTGGACCTTGGAATGCAACTGTCCCTGGCTAGCTGTCCTCTGCCTTTTGTTTCTCCTCCTTTGTTCCTCACTGGAGGAGGAGCTTTCCAGAGAATGTACGATTTCCCTTTGGGAACAGCAATATTCAGCACAAATCTTGCACTGCAAAGTATTGGTAGCAGCACTTCCTGATTGACTCCTTCCCATACGAAAAGCCCTAATGCAGTGTTCAAATGAATGAAAAATCCAAATTACCAGCAGTAGTGTAGTCTCCATAAAACCATAGAAAAACTATGGTGCAGAAAGAGGCCATTCATCCTATTACATCTGTGCCAGCCATAAAAGAGGAAAAAGAAACTAGTCGTTCATATTAATCCCACTTTCCAGCACTTGATCTGAAGCCTGCAGGCTACTGCAGTTTAGATTCAGGTCCAGGTATGTTTTAAATGAGTTGAATGTTTCGGCCTCAACCACCAATTTAGGCAGTGAATCACAAGTACCCACCATCTTTTCCTTGTGTGTCCTCAAATCCTTCTACCAATCACCTTCAGTCAATGCCCCTGGTAATTGACCTTACTCCATATGTTTATTTGACCACCTTATCCACCTGTCCTGTCACCTTCAAGGACGAGTGGATATGTACTCCAAGGTGTCTCAATTCCTCACGCTCTCAATTACTTCTCATGTATTGAGTAGTCCCTAGCATTGTTTCCTCTCCCCAGAGGCATTACCTTACACTTCTCCCATCTCCCAGCTCTGTTCTGGTGAAGTCAGCCATAGTCCTGCTTGCAGACTTTATACCCACTTTTGCAACCCTTCCTGATAAAAGATGTAACTTCCCCAGGCCGTGTTACTGTATTAAGGTGTGGGAAACTTAAAATTGTGGTGAATAGTTTTGTTAACAAGCTTACCAGCTTCAGTTCATTTATAAAATAGCAGGTGACTGCCAATGTCGACATCTACCTGACTTCTATATTATGGTAGACCAGCACATTAACGTCAGATTCTCTACCTAATGTCATCATGGTGGCACAGCGGTTAGCACTGCTGCCTCACAGCACCAGAGACCTGGGTTCAATTCTGGCCTCAGATCACTTTCTGTATGGAGTTTGCGCATTATCCCTACGTCTGTGTGGGTTTTCTCCCACACTCCAAAGATGTGTGGGTTAGATTGATTGGCCATGCTAAATTGCTCCTTAATATCAGGGGGATTAGTGGTGGAAATACATGGAGTTATGGTGATGGGCTTGGATGGGACTGTTGTCAGTACAGACTCGATGGGCCGAATGGCCTCTTCCTGCACTATAGGCATTCTATGATTCTATCATGATACCAGATTTGACATATGCTCAGGTTGGCAACAGTCCCGATTCTACCTGTAATATTCGTCGCCATAATTCTGCCGCTGAGACTGGAAGAAGTTCCATTTCAGTCTCAAATCTCCCCTCATTTCCATAAGAGCTGTACTAGAATATTCAAAATGATTGACCCAGCAGGTGATGTCCTGTACAACATCAAATGATTATAAAGGCTGGATCTGTCACAGCTATCAAAATCCACTCTACACACATCTGACACCATGTTCCATGTGGTGTATAAAATAGATTCTGCCTAATACTTCCATTAACATATACTGGCCTTGGAGGTCACATGAGTGGGCAAATCACAGTGCACAAAGGTGTTTATTCAAATGCCTGCAACCACTGGAGGAGGTGAAGTAGACATGTAGTTCCCCAAATTTTCAAATGGGTTATATTTTCCTTGCTGCTCCCCTCCAATTCCCAGGGTTGTCCCGTAATATTCCCCTCAATTCTAATATGATTAAATCACTTTGGGAAAGTGACTTTACTGCTTCTCCCTGTCACTTAGACTTGATATTTTGAGTTTGGTCATCTTTTCACCTCTCCTTTAACCATCCTTGTCCATCGGATGGTAACCCTTGCCCATTCTTCACAGGGTTCAAGCAGGGTTCCTGCAGGTCGCCTGCAGGATGAGCCTGGGTGCAATTTTCATTCGTATCAACCATCATTTGGATTTGGAGGCTGATTTAATGGCCAGATGCTAACCCTCCTCATTTATCCAGGGTGGTGCCAGCATTGACACCCACTGGCTTGTCTGCATCGGTGACTGGGTTAAATTTTAACATTGACTCTTATTTCTCTCCCTACGGATGTTGCCAGATATGATGAGTATTCTCAGCCAGAGATTTCCATTTTATTTTAGATTTTACATTTTGTTAGCCATTACCTCAAAATGAAAATTGAGCATTATGTAAATTGGCAACCATTTCACTATCACCGGTTTTTCACCCAGACAGGGATTTAAATGCCCCCACTCAGTCTAGGTGTATGAAGAAAATTCAATTGATGGAACATCCCATGGAACCAGACCCTAGTCACAGCCGGCACCTTTAGAAGTGGAGAGAGAAGTAGCAATAAATCAGGAATAAATACGTTATAAAAATCAGAATTCAACTGCTAACCAAATGGCTTGAAAAAGAATTGTGATAATTTCTAAAGGAAACACCAAAATTCATTCAGCCTAATGGGATTTTTTTAAAATTAATTTCTGTTGCACAGCCTTCTGCATAGCGATTTCTTTCTAAAATATGCTGTGGGAAAAAAGCTCTGACAATACAAGGGCCTGCCATATCCGGTATACAGAACAAAACTTCTACAGTGCTTCCTCAAACATCATAGGACATTGCATTCAGATTGAAACAATATGAAAGAAATGTATCCATGCAGTTTTAAGACATGCTGTTTTAAACAGAAACGTTCTAGCTGCTGTTTATATTCCTCCTGCGGGGCTACAGATCACTGAATATTTTTGTAATTTAATGGTCTTTTGTTTGCATGGTGTATTTAGGAGCAGGGACTGTGACTAATTTCTTACTGCACTCATTCATAGAACAGCTTCTGTTAATGTTTTGAATATTATGTAATTTAATAATTTGTTACAGTCTTGATTTTATAACACTGTGTTTCACTGGCACTCAAAATAAAATTACACTTTCAAAATTCCAGTTCTAGAAGTAACTCAAGACCGGAATGTCTAAATGGCAGCAATACATTTTTTAAAGTTTATTTATTAAAGTTTAAAGTTTATTTATTAGTCACAAGTAGGCTTACATTAACACTGTAATTAAATTACTGTGACAATCCCCAATATGTATTTTTGTGCTGATATGAACAGAACTTTTTAATATTTGGAATTCTTGCCAAGAAAGCTGAAAATCTGAAGTACGTGACACATATTCATAATGAATGATTGCCCCATGACATCATTAAGATTTTTAAACACTGATCACAGGAAAATCTTGCCATTTCTTCCCATTTCCATTTGATTTGATCCTTCTTCACATGAGTGGTTTGGATTAGAGTACACAGCCTGGAAGTGTGGTGGAGGCAGGTTCAATCGAGGCATTCAGAAAGATGTTAGATGATTAACTGAATAGAAATAATTTGCAGGGGTACAGGGAAATGGCACAAGTCATAGAGTCATACAGCATAGCAACAGGCCCTTCGGCCCATCATGTCTATACTAAAGGGAGGCAATAGCCTAATGGTATTATCGCTAGACTATTAATCCAGAAACTCAACTAATGTTCTGGGGACTGGAGTTCAAATCCCGCCACGGCAGATGGTGGAATTTGAATTCAATAAAAAATATCTGGAATTAAGAATCCACTGATGACCATGAGACTATTGTTGATATTCAGAAAAACCCATCTGATTCAGTAACATCCTGTAGGAAAGGAAATCTGCCATCCTTACCTGGTCTAGCCTACATTTGACTCTAGAACACAGTAATGTGGTTGATTCTCAACTGTACCCTGAACAAAAGCAACTATGGATGGGCAATAAATGCTTGCCTGCCAATGTTGCCATACCCCTTGAATGAATATTAAAAAAATCTCATTTACCAATTCTTGGTTCAAAGCCTGATATGCATTAATGATTTAAGTGTTCATCCAGATGTTGTGAGGGTGCTTGTATCCACTACCCTCTCAAGCAGCACGTTCCATATTTCCAGCATCCTCTGAGTCTTCATGCTCATTTGGAGAGTCAGTGCGTTGTATCTTGTAGATCATGCACACAGCTGCCAACGTGTATATGTGGCAGAGGAAGAAAACGTTGAAGGTAGTGGAGTGCCAGTCAAACAGGCTGCTTTATCCTGGATGGTGATGCATTTTTTGTTGGATCTGCATCATCCAGGCAAATGGAGTCCCATTAGCAAAGTGTCCAGATAATCATCTGGGTACTCAACTGAATGGGGACAAATCATTTGACATAATAAGGTTGAAAGAGTGCAGAGAAGGCTCACAAGGATGTTGCCAGGACTTGAGAAGCTGAGTTACAGAGAGAGATTGAATAGGTTAGGACTTTATTCCCTGGAGCGTAGAAGAATGAGGGGAGATTTGATAGAGGTGTATAACATTTTGATGTGTATAGATAGAGTGAATGCAAGCAGGCTTTTTCCACTGAGGCTAGAGGAGGAAAAAAAAACAGAGGACGTGGGTTAAGGGTGAAAGGAGAAAAGTTTAAAGGGAATATTAGGGGGGGATTTTTCACGCAGAGAGCAGTAGGAGTGTGGAATGAGCTGCCAGATAAAGTGGTAAATGAGGGATCACTTTTAACATTTAAGAAAAACTTGGATGGGTTCATGGATAAGAAAGCTGTGGAGGGATATGGTCCAAGTGCAGGTCAGTGGGACTAGGCAAAAAATGGTTTGGCGCAGACAAGAAGGGCCAAAAGGCCTGTTTCTGAGCTGTAATTTTCTATGGTTCTATAGTCACTTGGACAATGGGGTCCTGGCTGAGAGAGGAATTCCTAGACAAGGCCTAATCAAGCCACCATTAGGATATATGATCTACAACCATATTTGGACAGTTGGAGAGAGATTAATCTAACCTTTGTGTTTAAGTATCTTTTTTTGCAGAACAGGACAAGCAACTGAGACACTAAAGGAACAAGATCATGAATGGGTTTGTTCCTTCTCTATCTCCACCCAATCAACAAGTTTTGAACCTTATCTACTTATTTTGACTATGTAGATGCCACAGACAGATATTTTATTAAAAGCTCAGCCCTGCGCTGTTGTCTTCAGAACAGATAAATCATCAGCATCTTTAATCTGTGTCAATGATGAAAGGACCGAGTAGGATTGACAAATTCAGCCTGAATCCAGCCAAGTCACCAATCTTCAAGAGCAATACCCCATTCATTTACTGGGATCTAAATCACTTAATCCACACTCCCCATTCCACATCTGTGTGTATGTGTCTGTGTGAGTGTGTGTGTGTGTCGGTGTGAGTGTGTGTGTGTGTCTGTGTGTGTGTGTGAGTGTGTGCGTGTGTGAGTAAGTGTGTAAGTGTGTGTGATTGTGTCTGTGTGAGTGTGTGTGTGTGTGGGTGTGTGCATTATTATTACTTTGCTTTGATCTGGCTAAGTAGAATAAAAACTAACTTCTTTTCTTTTTAAAAAAACTCCAGTTTGATCGTGTCTTTTATGATCACAGCACATAAACATATGGAATTGACAAGTGTATCAGTTGTGGTCAAACACGGAGAAGAGAAAGAGTGGAGACATTTAACTCCTCTTCATCTGTTTGTAACAAGCCCAGAGCCTTTGAAGCATCCAGAACCTGCAGTCATTTCTTGACTTAGCTGAAGATTGGCATCAGTGATGTTGGGGACCTCAGGAAGAGACAAAGATAGATCATCCACCCAGCATTTCTGGTTGAAAGGGTGATTTTGCAAATGCCTCAGCCTCGTCATTTTGTGCTGAGCTCCCTGCTCATTGAGGATGGGGATATTTGTGGAGCCTGCTGTTTCATTAGTTTAGTTGTCTACCATTATTTACGAGACGTGACAGGATTGCAGAGCTTTGATCTGATCTCTTCATTGAGGGATCACTTTACTCTTTCTATTGCATGCTGCTTCTGCTACTTGACACGCATGTAGTCTTGTGGTGTGGCTTCACCAGATTAGCACCCTCATTTTTGCCTAATTCTCCTTCTAACATACTCTCTGCTCCTTTCATAGAACTCGAGTTGATCACATGGCTCAAAGGTAATGAAAAAGTGAGGGATATGATGACTATCGGGTTCCAGATAGCAATGAATGCAATGCTACTGCTGTTGATGGCCACCAGCACCTCTTTGATAGCCAGACTGAGCTGCCAGGTCTGCTCTGAAGCTATCCCATGTAGCCACACAACAAAATGGAGGGTATCCTTGGAGTGAAAATGACTCTCAACTCCACAAAAACTGTGAGGTGGTCATTCCTACCAATACTGTCATGGGCACGCATCTGTGACAGGTTGGTGAGGGCAACAACAAGTAAGCTTTTCACATCTGTTGGTTTTCTCACCACCTGCCACTTGGAAATTTCTTTCATGCACACACCTAGAACATTATTATGTGACAACTCAGTCCTTTTTAATCATTGTCACATAGCTTAGGTTTGTGGGGACCTCTGGTGAAATATAGTGTTATTACATCTTAAATATATTTTCAAATAGAGGGTACAGATAAAGTGATAAACCTAGAAATTAAATCAGGATTATTTCTAAAGCAATCCATGTGACCTTTTAAAACAATAGCAGTCAAGTCTCATTATTACAACTTGCTTCTGCTGAACTAACGCTCTCCATAAATGAGTAAACTAATTTAAACTGCAATATTAAGTCTTCCCCTGGTAGTTCTTTCCATAGGGTTTGAGTGTATTTTGATGATTTAAATGTGGATATTCAATATTGTAAAATAACTCTGGAAACATAAGTGCATCATAACCATTACAACTATAATCAGCATAATCACCAACAAGTCACTGGAGACCCTGCACAGCAATGGACTGAATAGAGAGGGTTAAGGAGCTGTAAATGCAGCACAAAAAAGGTTGAGTACAAAATCAAGTTATTACTTGCTTATAATCAAGATAAGAATTCTAACAGTATCTGACGAAGGAATGCTAATACTGTTACTGCCTACAGCATCAGAGGTAAAGGGGTAGAATTTCCATGGGGCCACTCCCAATCTCCCACTATAATTTTGGCTGACATTGAGAACCTCTGAGGGCATACACCCTGGAAACTTTGAACAAAGCAGAAAATACTGGAAGTGTAAAGCAAATCAGTCAAAATCTGAAAGATAAGCAAACATTTTGGGTGGGACCTCTCAGATCTGTGAACTGAGTTACTAACTTGCTAAACTGATTAATCTAACCCAGGAAGCAGAGTGAAGTATCCAATTTGCTGTTCTGCCAATAAGAAACAGGACACTATTGTTAAATTTCTATTGTTAAAAAAGATATGATATGAGGCAGGCATGCTGTAAACTGCTTGGGTAGCCAAGAATTCAATGAACTTTGTGACTTCCACAATTGTAACATGACTTCAGTCCCACAGAAGAACTACATTCTATGGTATAAAAGCAATTAAGATCCTTAAGAAAAAGATAAAAGGAATCTTCATTGCAGAGTTTTTTGTTCTTTTATTTTCTACACTATTTTCAGGGTACAGTGAACAGTGGATTTCCCATATTATTCATGATAAAGAACAAAGAACAAAAAACAGCCTGGAAACAGGCCCTTCGGCCCAGCGAGCCCGCACCGCCATTTAATACTACCAGTCCCCCCCTCCACCCATGACCCTTATCTATTGTTTTTATGGCAACCCACATTGAGGGAAACTAATTTAGGGACAATTTATTACTTCCAATCAGCACATCTCTGGGGTGTGGGAGGAAACCGGAGCACCCAGAGAAAACCCACACAAGCACAGGGAGAATGTGCAAACTCCCACAGACACTGGCCCAAATCCATGTGTCTGCACAGCAAAAGTGATAGTCACTGAGCTGTCATGTTGCCCAGCATCTGGTCCAGTTTAAGCACACTAACGACATGAAGCACTAGGCTACTCTCGAACATTCAAGAGCAGCCCAAGTACGACCCATCGCATGTATGCCCCTCGTTGGACAACAAGGCGGACCAACTTAAACCTGTGAATTAAAAGAGAAAAAAAATCATCATACTATATCCTTTTACATTACCAGGGAATGATGTGTTGGAAGATATATTAAATGGCCCACTCAGCTATTGTGATGTATCTACTTCTCTTTATCTTGGCTCGATCTCATCTGAAAACTCCATAACCAGGAAAGTTGAGCTGCCGTTCCTACTCTTCCTGAAGGCATGTTTCAGCAGCAGCTATGATGCTTCCTAGTATTTATCTGTGCAGTTAATTTGCCTTATTTATTAGATACAGGGCATTGAATTATATGTCATATTTACTTAACAACACCTTTGTTATCCATTGTTTTCTCTACCTCCATACTTGCTTACGAGTTTCCTGTCTTCCATTTCAGTTTTTCTTCTCTCCTTCTCAAATCACACTTAGTTCCCATCTCACTGACAAGTTAGTTTAAACTCTCCCCAACAGGGCCAGCAAACTCCCTGTGACGCGATCAGTCCTGGCTCTGCTGAGGTGTAACCTGTTTGGTTTGTACATGTCCCAACGTTCCAGGAAATTCACGCCCTCCCTCCCTTGGGGGAAGGCTAACTACAGCCGGATTGGTCAGGATTTGGTGGCTGTTGATTGAGGGTAAATTCACATCTGGCACATGGGAATCTTATAAGGAGCAGTTGATAGGGCTGCAGGACAGGCATGTGCCTATAAAAAGGAAGGATAGGAAAGGTAGAATTCGAGAGCCATGGATAACCAGTGAAATTGTGGGTCTAATCAAAAAGAAAAAAGAGGCATACATAAGATCCAGGTAGCTAAAAACAGATGGAACACTGGAGGAATACAGTGAAAGTAGAAAAGAACTCAAACAGGGAGTTAGAAGGGCAAAAAAGGATTACGAAATGTCCTTGGCAGACAGGATTAAGGAGAATCCTAAGGCATTTTATACATACGTTAGGAACAAGAGGGTTGTCAGGGAAAGAATTGGACCTCTCAGGGACAAAGGAAGGGAATTATGCTTAGAACCCAAGAAAGCAGGTGAGATCCTAAACAAATACTTTGCATCAGTATTCACAAAGGAGAGGGACATGTTGACTGGTAGAGTCTCAGAGGGATGTGTTGACCCGTTACAAAAAAATTCAATTACAAGGGAGGAAGTGTTAGGTTTTTTAGGAAACATTAAGACAGACAGATCCCCAGGTCCTGATGGCATTGTTATCGGACAACAAATTTTATTAAATTGGGCACACAAAATGGAAGCAGACTAAAGTTACACTCAGAGCCTCTCCACTAAAAATCACAAAGTAACAGACACCGATCAGTAGGCAAGAGCATGCTTTTAGAATGCAAATGAGGGCTAGCACATAAGGGAAGCTGGACAGGATGGCACCTACAGAAACTAAATCTCCACCCCATCAAAATCAGCACCTTTAAAACAGTCAAATAACCCATGGAGACACCTAAAATTAGCATAGTTAAGGAAACATTCCTGGCCCCTCAAAACCTCTTTTGAGATCAATGACACCCTATGGTTCAAACCCTGGAGACTCTAGACTATTAAATAACCAATCAGACAAAACAATTAACACACACCTAAAACAATTTCCTCAACACTTGGAAACATCAAGACAGGATGGCTAAGGTCGAATACTGTAAATAAAGTATTAGCATTTGAATTGCATACTGCACCAAAGTTCAGGTATAACTATAGCCTGCTGCCAGGGACAGACAGAGCGCTTTCGGGACAGTCTGATTGTGTGTCCTGACTGCGCTTCTCCGTCGACGTAAAAGAAAATAAAGCTGTGCCATTATTGAATTTCACCCTGAGTCCGTAGTGGTCGTTTCGCCCACTCGCGCTAACAGCATCTATCCAAGACTGCTCAGGGAGACAAGAAATGAAATTGCTGGGCCTCTAACAGAAAACTTTGTCTCTTCACTGGACACAGGTGAGGTCCCAGAGGATTGGAGGATAGCAGATGTGGTCCCGTTATTTAAGAAGGGTAGCAAGGATAACCGGGATAATTATAGGCCGATGAGCATGACGTCCTTGGTAGGGAAATTGTTGGAGAAGATTCTTAGAGCTAGGATATATGCACATTTAGAACTGAATAATCTCATTAGCGATAGACAGCATGGTTTTGTACGAGGGAGGTCATGCCTCACAAATTTGGTTGAGTTTCTTGAGGAGGTGACAAAAACGATTAATGAGGGAAGGGCCCTGGATGTCGTCCATATGGATATGCGTTTGACAAAGTCCCTCATGGCAGGCTGGTGCAAAAGGTTAAATCTCATGGGATAAAAGGTGAGCTAGCCAGATGGGTGGAGAACTGGTTTGGCCATAGAAGACAGAGGGTAGCAGTGGAGGGGCCTTTATCCGGTTGGAGGCCTGTGATTAGTGGTGTTCCACAGGACTCTGTACTGGGACCTCTGCTGTTTGTGATATATATAAATGATTTGGACGAAGATGTAACTGGTGTGATCAGTAAGTTTGCGGACGACACAAAGATTGCTGGGCTTGCAGATAGTGATGACATTGCAGACATCGTCAGAGAATACAGCAGGATATAGATAGGCTGGAAAATTGGGTGGAGAAATGGCAGATGGAATTTAATCCAGATAAATGCGAAGTGATGCATTTCGGTAGATCTAATGTAGGGGGGAACTATACAGTAAATGGCAGAACCATCAGGTGTATAGACACACAGAGGGATCTGGGTGTGCAAGTCGACAGATCCTTAAAGGTGGCAGCACAAGTGTAAAGGGTGGTGAAGAAGGCATATGATATGCCTTCCTTTATTGGGCGGGGCATAGGGTATAAAAGTTGGTATATGATGTTGCAGCTATATAGAGCGTTGGTTAGGCCACATTTGGAATACTGCATCTAGTTCTGGTCGCCACACTACCAGAAAGACATGGAGACTTTGGAGAGAGTACAGAAAAGGGTTACCAGGATGTTGCCTGGTATGGAGGATCTTAGATATGAGGAGAGATTGGGTAAACTGGGGTTGTTCTCCCTGGAAAGATGGAGGATGAGGGGAGGCCTAATTGAGGTGTATAAAATTATGAAGGGCATAGATAGGGTGAACAGTGGAATGCTTTATCCAGGTCGGAGGTGACGAACACAAAGGGTCACAAGTTCAAGGTGAGGGGGGCAAGGTTCAACACAGATGTCAAGGGGACGTATTTTACACAGAGGGTGGTGGAGGCCTGGAATGCACTGCCAAGCAAGGTGGTTGAGGCGGACGCACTGGGATTGTTTAAGATTTATCTAGGTAGTCACATGAACAAACTGGGAATAGAGGGATACAAACGAATGGTCTAGTTGGGTGCATGAGTGGCTCAGACTTGGAGGGCTGAAGGGCCTGTTCCTGTGCTGTATTGTTCTTTGTTCCTTGTCCTTTGTACACTATCTCTCCAGCCACACACTCCTTTTGCATGGCCAGTTGGTGCGAAGAGTAATCAGAGATTACTAACTTTGAGGACGTGCTTTTTAATTTCTTGCTCCATAAAACCTGCCTGCAGAGCCTCACCCACTTTCTACGTCATTGGTACTGGTATGGACCATGACCTTTGAATGTTCACCATACCCCTCCCCCCACCCACTCCCACCACTGACTCCCACCACCAGCTCCCACCCCGCCATGTCCCGCAGCCACTCAGTGACATCCTTGACTCTAGCACCAGAGAGAAAATATACATTTTCAAGTTACATCTGGAGCTACAGGAATGCTCATTTTTCCCTATGATTGAATAACCCATCACTATTACTTTCCTGACTTTCCTTCTCCCCCTCAGCATTGAATACTGTTTAGAGAATGGATGCCTGCTCTGCTTGCTTTGACTTCCATTCCTTGTCAGTCTAGTGATCAACCATTCCATCTCTGCACTGTTAAGCTATGCAGTGACTACCTTCTGGAAAATGTTAGCTCACAATTGCAGATGTACGGCAGTGAAGTCAGCTGTTACTCAAGCTCTGGAATTTGGAATTTGCTCTCCTCCAACTGAAGATACCTCGGTAATGACTTGAACCAGGCCACTGAGGTTAGTCTATTGGAGTATGAACTCCTTGAATAAGGGATTCATCAAAAGATGTAAAAAAATCAAAAGAAGTCCCTGATTAAGGATTCAATTGATGGGCCAATTAGGAAGTTGTTGCCTCGTACTAAATCAGGAGTGTCAATTCCTCTGACACCCCCAGAGACAGATTGCTAACTGATAGCACTCTGTGCACTGCTGTTAGAGTTTGTAAGTAAAGGAATTTTAGTGAAGGGACTTTTGTCTCCGCAGACTTATTACAACTTCCTGCACATGTGGTCAGCTCCATGCTGATTCCAGCTGCTGAAATCAGAATTGCAACCTCAGAGCCGGAAGAGATCCAAGTATCAGTAGTGAGTCATCTAACTTTGATTCCAGCAAATGCAACCCCAATTCCCCTTTCACCAACAATCCCACATCTTAACATCCCTCTGATATTGCCAATAGCTGTGAAGATGAATGTGGCCTTGAAATTATTGTCTAGCTCCTGTTGTATTCTAATATTACATTATTCTGTGTTTGATTATGCAAGTCTGGTAACTGCTCACTTTACTGAAGACTAAGCAAAATAAACAGATGCTATGAGATTACTAGAAGCTGAGCTGTAAGCATGGTTGCAGAGGTTTTCTGATTGCATGGATATTTCAACCCTCTTGAAAATAAATCTGTTGCACACTTAGAAAATAGTGTATTCTCTGCATTGCTCAAGAAATATAAAATGTTCAACAACTCCATTTCAGACTGGAGCAGACACAATTTGCCAGCCAGTGTTATATAAGAGAGGTCACTGAAGTTTGGTGCCTCAAGAGAGATGAATACATTTCATTCTCTCTTGCTGACAATGTGGAAAATTGCTGTACACAAAAAGTAGAACAAATCCAACCCAGCAAATTACCACCCAATCAGCCCACCCTCAATCATCAGTAAAGTGATGGAAGGGGTCATTAACCATGCTATCAAGCAATAACCTGCTCAGCGACATCTAGTTCAGTTTTCGCCAGGTTCACTCAGCTCCTTATCTCATTACAGCTTTTGTTCAACCATTCAGTCAGCTCCTTATCTCATTACAGCCTTTGTTCAAACGTGGACAAAAGAGCTGAATTCCAGAGGTGAGGTGAGGTGAAAGTGACAGCCCTTGACATCAAGGCCACATTCAACTGAATGTGGCATCAAGGAGCCCTGGCGAAACTGGGATCAATGGGTATCAGGGGCAAACTCTCTGCTGGTTGGAGTCTACCTGGTACATCGGAAGATAGTTGTAGTTGTGGAGGGTCAGTTATCTCAGATCACCTCTTCAGGAGTCCCTCACAATAGTTCTTGCCCCAACCATTTTCAGCTGCTTCATCAATGATCTTCCCTCCATCATAATGTCAGAAGAAGGGATGTTCGCCAATGATTGCACAATATTCAGCACCATTCACAATTCCTTAGATACTGAGACAGTCCATGTTCAAATGCAACAATATTTGGACAATAACCAGGCTTGGGCTGACAAGTGGCAAGTAACATTCGCACCACAAAAATGTCAGGCAATGACCATCATCAATAAGAGACACTCTAACGTCTTGACATTCAATGGGTTACCATCACTGAATTCCCCATTGTCAACATCCTTGTGATTATCATTGACCAGAAACTCAACTGAATTTGCCACATAAATACAGTGGCTACAAGAGCAAATCAGGCTGGAATACTGCGATGAGTAAATCACTTCCTGATTCCCCAAAGCCTATCCACCACCTACAAGGCATAAGTCAGGAATGTGATGGAATATTCCCCACTTGCCTGGACGGGTTCCAACAACACTCAAGAAGCTGGACATCGTCCAGGACAAAGCAGCCTGCTTGATTGTACCACATCTACAAACATCCACTCTCTTCGCTGATGCTCAGTAGCAGCAGTGTGTACTATCTACAAGATGTGTTACAGCAATTCACCAAAGAGCCTTAGATGGCAACTTCCAGACCCGCAATCACTTGTATCCAGAATGGCAGCAGATACATGGGAACACTACCACCTGCAAGTTCCCCTCCATGCCACTCACTATACTGACTTTAAAATGCATCGTCATTTCTTTACAGTCATTGGGTCAAAATCCTGGAATTCCCTCCCTAACAGCATTTGGATCAACCCACAGCATGTGGACTGTAGCAATTCAAGAAGGCAGGTCACCACCACCTTTTCAAGGATAACTACGGATGGGCAATAAATGCTGGCCAGCCAGCGATGCCCATGTCCCACAAATGAATTTAAAAAAAGCAGATAGAGCAACTGTATGGCATTGCCAGGATTGCAAGCTTCTCTATGACGACATGTATATCGCTTTGCAAGTGCCAGGAACACTTGAAGTTTATCACAATTGAAAGAAATGTGAACACTTGAGTTTATCACAATTGAAAGAAATCCTACTCCCCAACATCCAGGTGGTGGGTGACCGTATGGAGTATCTTGCAGGTCAATATCCAGTATCCTGGCAGCAATCATGATGCAATGCAGTTTATTGTGCCATCAGCATTTGAGCCACCAGGAAAAACCTGATTGGCACTTGGATGACAAGGGCAATTCTTTGACAACATGGCTCTTGCCTTTGGTACAGAACTCACACGGGTAAAGACAGCACGTATACAACAAAATTCATGAAATGTGACAATGCAGATAATTGGTGTGTTTATTCAATGCTCCCACTGTCTGGGTCACCTTGAAGAAGAACTACTTGGTACAGCCTGTGTCAAACTACATTGCATACTTCACAACTTTGCACAAACTTGCCCTTGCCACCAGCGATATGGCAACTAACAAAGGAGCAGGAAGAGTTGAGGCAACCAACATAGCCCTTTTCTGAGCAGGCTGTCCATAGTCAACTGTGATATTATTAACCGTAACTCAAGTTCCCCATTCACTAACAATTCCTGACCTTACCTTCCCTGTTACTAATTATCACGGTTCTGCTCGGTCATGTAGCTAAAATGAGCTATAAATACTCCAAACAAAATTCATAAATCCATATAATATTGCATACAAATATCAACTGATCACCCTTGTGCTTTTCTATTATGCCTGTCTTTGTGCTACTTCAGTGGCTGCAGTCAAGGTGATTAAAGGCTGCTGACTTTCAGTTGGCGGAGGCAGCAGATGGCATGCCAGGATTGCTTTAAATACCTCTAAGGAGGCCCAGCTTCAGACTGCACCATCTCAACATGGATGGCAGTAACACTAGAGTATCAGTAATAGGATGGAAATATCATCCAGAAAGAGGAAAGCAGCTTTAAGCTCCACAATCACTTCCACTTCCCAGGGTAGCACCTTAGCAATCTCAGTAATCTTTTGGAGAACGGATTACTGCGATTCTTAGTGCAGTAGGCAGCGCGTCAGTCTCATAATCTGAAGGTCATGAGTTTGATCCTCAGAGAGGGCAGGGCTATTTTTAGGGTGGCACAGTAGCACAATGGTTAGCACTGCAGCTTCACAGCTCCAGGGGCCTGGGTTAATTACCAGCTTGAGTCACTGTCTGCGTGGAGTTTGCACATTCTCCTCATGTCTGCATGAGTTTCCTCCAGATGCTCCAGTTTCCCCCCACTGTCCGAAGATGTGCAGGTTAGGTTGATTGCTAAAATTGCCCTTAGTGTCCTGAGATGCATAGTTTTGAGGGATTAGTGGGTAAATATGTGCAGATATGGGAGTAGGCCCTGGGTGGGATTGTGGTCAGTACAGCCTCTTTCTGTGCTGTATTGTTTCTGTTTCTATGGTTCTATGATTACTGGACTGGTGTGACACTCTACAAGCCTCATTCAACAATCGTGATGACAGCAATCTGAGCTTGTGTGACAGAAAAGTGACCTTGCATTGATTAAGCAATACTAAGGCCAGTGGTACAGTTGGTGGGATGTCATTTGCCTGAGTTTCCACTGCAGCACCAGACAATAGATGGCTTCTGTTTATGCTATAATGGAAGCTGCAGCATCAAGCAACAGAGGCTAAATCATCCTGCTCAGGTCCTCTATACTAATGGAGTTTGTTAAAATTTATATGCTGGAAAAGATAGGTTTGAAACTCTCGGCAAAATCCCATCGCAAGTTAGTTTTACTCCCTCATGCTCCTTGATATTGACTGCAGGCCTATCAAGCACTAAACATTTCATTATTTCATATATCACTCCATTATAGTTTTTATCTGAGTCCTCTGCAACAGAACTCAAGTGCAGTTTCCCCTGAAGTGACCTGGCACTTACTCAAATATTGCCCCCCTCCCTAGCTGCAGGTCACTCATGCCTGTCTCATCATACGGTAATAATTACCACCTGTAAGCTAATTTCTAAACTATGCAGTCAGAATCGGAGCTGATGGTTGAATGTCAGAGTGAGTGACAATGTTTTTTTCTTCCATCACTGCCTTCTTGCTCTTCCGCAGCTGCCTAGTTTGCAATTTTGGGGTATCTGAAAGGAGAAAGGCACAAAGATAGGTTTATAGGAGGGGAGGAGAGCAAGGGGTACATGCTTATCAGAGATTGTAGGATAACAGGGTAGCAGGATAGGAGAATCAGTAATGATGGTACCATTAACCTATGTTGCTACAACCCACTGGCCACAGGCTTAGCCTGGCTACTCCAATGATGCAAGCACCATCTCTTCCATGGAGCTTAGGACATAAAGTAATGCATGTCCCTGGTGCTTTTGTACTGTAGCCTCTAGTTATGTGTCACCTTGGCCTGAAAGAGAGGGAAATGAGTCAGTGTATGATGCAATGTTAAAGTGATATGGCTATGATTGAATAGCAGTAGTCTGTGTGTGTAAGGTATTAGGTGAGTGATGGTTGCAGCAAAGTGTGGGGAGAGGTTATGAAAGTTATGATAGATTTGTGGTAGTTGAGTGATGGGGGTGTATGGTGGATTGGGCAATATTAAGGTCAGTAATATTTGGGGGATGTCATTTAAAGTTATATGCACTGGCTTTAAGCACTCTTGGAGGGTCACTGAACTTTCTTCTGCACTGTCTCCAGGTCCTCAGGTTTACACTCCTGACATTGATCACATGGTCCATCTGGTCCAATCGCCATTGTAAAGTTTGTTTGGAGGGCCTTCAATATAGATCGTGTTTCTATTCCTTGCCACCTCCTACACCAAAGTGTGTGTGTGCATCTGCAGCAGAACCAATGGGCACCAGATAATCCTGCATCACAATGTCTGTGCCCATGTTGAGCCCTATCCAATTTCTCAGCCATAGTCAAACCAATTTTTTCAAGTTACCGAACAAACAGTAAGCTGAAGTAGCCAAAATCCTACTGCAGGGAAAAGTGACTTTAAATGCCCAGCAGTCTTCTGGCTTTTCCTCTGGTCGCACTCTAATGGCCAGACTCTCAGTTGCAGGCAGCTCAAGCCTGATTCCTGTTACAAGGCCCTGTCATACAGGGCCTCCACTGGAAATGGGCACATGATAATAGCCTTGTCCACCAAATCCAAGCAGTCTGAACAAATGGATCACATTGGATTCACTCTACTTATCCTGTGGCTGGGTAAAGATAGGAAAATTACTATTGGGGCCAGAGTCAATAAATTACTAATTAGCAGAAATTGTTTTTCTTAAATACTTTATGAAAAGCTTCTCATAATTTTGAGCAGCTCTAGCAGATCTTCACTTGACCTCTCAATTCTAGTGCATAGAGTTGCACTTTTTCTGTTTCAACCTAGTGCAACTTATTCCTAGAATTAATACTGCAGAGGTTTCTGATACTGTTTGGAGAGCAAAATAAAGTCATGTGGATATAGAGCAAAGGATTATTACTGATTTCATCTTGCACCAGCTGTGATTGTATCATTTATAGGCTTTCAATATCATGTAATGCATTTTAAGCCATTATTGGAATAATCCTTATCTGACATGCATTTAGAAATCTAGCCTGTCACCAGTTAACCCAGCAATTAATATCCTGCTTTCCTTCAAATAAAGCTTCTCCCTAGATGAAAATTCTGGGTCATGCAATCAGTGGATTGACCAGGGCCTGATGAGACACATTGTATGACTAACATGAACTATAATAGAAATTAGATTACTGTATTAGAAATGTATACAGTTAAAATAAATAAGTTAATTATTTTCCCTTCATCTTTTTATCTAATTTTCTATTTTCCTTAATGCACTGATACTTTGCTGATGTATAGTTTTGCATTCACCAATCTGACTCAAGTGACCTTCATTATTGTGTGAACAGTAAGCTTGCAACTGAAGGGCACTGTGGGAAATAACAGAACAAGTGCATCTAACCTGCCCACAGCTGACATCCACAATCATTAGCACACTGATCCAAAAATCCGAACAGCCTTTGTGGCTTAGCAATTTTCTAGATTAAATCCAATCAGACAATGAAGGTATAACACGACGAAAGATTATTTTATCCAAGTGGAAAGCTCATTAATTGAAGGTTATGAGTAGACAAACAATAGAAACAAACCAGTTGGTCCACCAATTCTGTCATCCTAACTTGGTATAATCTATAACCTCCACACCATATCACCCTCCAATAATCATTTCAATTATTATTTTTGAAAGAAAAAAACTGTTGGGACATTAATTTTTAACAGCCGTATTATGCCATGTAGCAGATAGTACTATTATGTCTTTTTCCTTGAATTGCAAAATCGACAATTGTAGCCTGTTAATTCACTTGTACCTCAAGATGATTTCGAACGTTTTGAGTATAATAAATATCTGGTGAAGTTTTATTTTTCTAAACTTCTATAGCAAATTGTTTTAGTTTGTTCAAAAACTGTGGAATCTTGTGACCTGCTTCCAAAGGTAGGTGTCTTTAAATCTCAACCTTTAATTACTTTAAACAAAATGACTAAACACATTGACGAAGGAAGAACAGTAGATGTGGTATATATGGACTTCAGCAAGGCATTTGACAAGATCCCCCATGCAAGGTTTATTGAAAAAGTGAGGGGGCATGGGATCCAAAGGGACATTGCTTTGTGGATCCAGAACTGGCTTGCCCGCAGAAGGCAAAGCGTGGTTGTAGATGGGTCTTTTTCTGCATGGAGGTCAGTCACCAGTGGAGTGCCCCAGGGATCTGTTCTGGGACCCTTGCTGTTTGTGATTTTTATAAATGACCTGGATGAGGAATTGGAGGATGGTTTGGTAAGTTTGCCGATGACACAAAGGTTGGAGGTGTTGTCAATAGTGTGGAGGGATGTCAGAAGTTGCAGCAAGACATTGATAGGATGCAAGATTGAGTGGAGAAGTGGCAGATGGACTTCAACCCAGTCATGTGTGGTGGTTCATTTTGGCAGGTCAAATGGGACAAAGGAATATATTAAGGGTAAGACTCTTAGCAGCGTAGAAGATCAGAAGGATCTTGGGGTCCAGGTTCACAGGACGCTCAAATTGGCTTTGCAGGTAGAGGATGTGGTTAAGAGGGCGAATGGTGTACTGGCCTTCATCAATCGAGGAACTGAGTTTAGGAGTCGGGGGATAATGCTGCAGTTGTATAAGACCCTGGTCAGACCCCACTTGGAGTACTGCGCTCAGTTCCGGTTGCCTCATTACAGGAAGGATATGGAAGCCATTGAAAGGGTGCAGAGATTTACAACGATGTTGCCTGGATAGGGTGCATGCCTTATGAGGATAGGTTGAGAGAACTTGGTCTTTTCTCCTTGGAGAGAAGGATGAGGGGTGACCTGATAAGAGGTGTATAAGATGTTGAGACATATGGATTGGATGGATTCTGAGGCTTTTTCCCAAGGCTGAAATGGCTACCACAAGAGGACACAGGTTTAGGGTGCTGGGGAGTAGGCATAGAAGACATGTCAGGGGTAAGTTTTTCCACAGAGGGTGGTGAGTGCGTGGAATCAGCTGCTACTATTCGATAGGGTCTTTTAAGAGACTTCTGGATGAACGCATGGGACTTAACAGGATTCAGGGTTATAGGTAAGCCTAGTAGGTAGAGATGTTCGACGCAACTTGTGAGCCAAAGGGCCTGTTCATGCTGCAGTTTTTCTATTTTCTAAAGAGCAGGATTTTGCAGCCGCATTTGCCACAACGTTGGAAATTCCTCCCCAAGGTCAACAAACAATTTCCGTGACCAGATCAGGAAAATTCTGTACAAAATGTTACTGGTCCAAACCCTTACTCTCAATTTTTTTCACCTAGATCTTACACCAAGATTGGGGGAAAGGCAAATTGTGCGGAGGGTGTGGAGAGTCTGCAGAAGGATCTAGATAGGCTGGGCGAATGGGCCAGGAAATGGCAAATGGAATTTAATGTTGGCAAGTGTGAGGTGGTCCACTTTGGTAGGAAGAATGGTAGGAAGGACTATTACTTACGTGGCGAAAAACTGCAGCAGGCGACGGTGCAGAGGGACCTCGGGGTCCTTGTGCATGAGTCGCAAAAACCCAGCCTGCAGGTGCAGCAGGTGGTCAGGAAGGCGAATGGGATGCTGGCCTTCATAGCGAGGGGGATTGAATATAAAAGTAGGGAGGTCTTGCTGCGGCTGTATAGGGCATTGGTGAGGCCGCAGCTGGAGTACTGTGTGCAGTTTTGGGCGCCGCACCTGCGCAAGGATATTTTGGCCTTGGAGGGAGTGCAGAGGAGGTTTACTAGGCTGATACCGGAGTTGAGGGGGTTGAGCTATGAGGAGAGGCTGAATAAACTAGGCTTGTACTCGTTAGAGTTTAGAAGAATGAGGGGAGATCTCATTGAGACGTATAAGATGATGAATGGGATGGATAGGATAGAGGTGGAAAGACTCTTCCTGCTCAAAAAAGACAGTAGGACTAGGGGGCACAGCCTCAAGATAAAGGGGGGGCGGTTCAGAACGGAGTTGAGGAGGAACTTCTTCACTCAAAGGGTGGTGAATCTCTGGAATTCTCTGCCCGTTGAAGTGGTGGAGGCTGCCTCGCTAAATATTTTTAAGAAGCGGGTTGATGGGTTTTTGATAAGAGAAGGGATTAAGGGTTATGGGGAGAGGGCGGGAAAGTGGAACTGAGCCACGACAGATCAGCCATGATCTTATTGAATGGCGGGGCAGGCTCGAAGGGCCAGATGGCCTACTCCTGCTCCTATTTCTTATGTTCTTATGTTCTTATGAAAGCCATCATGTGTTGGGTATTGAAAACAATGGTTACGTTCTTTCAAGGTTGGTCATTGTGGAGAGGCTCAGAGTTAAAAGGTGTAACACCGATAGTCAGATCTCTTTCACTGAAAGTGTGGCACTTTCTAGAAGTTATGTCTCTAAACAGAAAATCCAGATCAGTGAAATATTCAGCAGAAGTAAATATATGGATAATTGAACCAAGGCACAGAATAATTAAAGGCAAAGGAAAAGAGACAAGGAAGATAGCTACCAAAACGATCCACTTGCAGGGCTTAGCAATGGGTATGGTTATGTTTAACAGAAGAATGTAATGAGCCTGGTCACAAGGACCAAAAAAATTTTCTTGCACTGAGTTGAAGGGCAATTACCAGACTAAGTCTACACAGCCATAACTATGAAAAATATGGGAAAAAGGGAGAAGCAGGGAGATTAGAGAACTACAGGTGAAGGAAGCAACAGGTAACCTTCACTCAGGCAGAATTTTCTATTAGTTAACATTTACAATTTACTCTCTTCAATGTATTGCTGGAATATTGTCAGGGCCAATTGTCTTTGCAGTATCTGATGCCTGCAGTCATTTCTTGAGGAGTGAATCAAATGTTTCTTCCTTTATAAAAGTTAATTTATGGTATTTTAGCTTCTATCTTAATTAAACTGAACGGTTACCAGTGCTTTTAACTTTACAGTATGCTATCTATGAGGATACTTGAATGAAACGGGATGCTTACTTTACTTACCAGTATCACTGCTATTGGATACCTGGTGATCCTCTAAACTTGGCATCAGATTTAAAATAATGCTGGAAAAGGGAAATCAATGCCGTAAATATTGTTATTCTTCAAGAGCAACAGCAAGCACCCATGTTTCATTGTTGACCTCAAAGTCCAGCCCTTTAATATGAGGGCCAAAGTTTCAGGAATTGGAACAATAATTCGAAAAGATCGCCAATTTGGTGTCCAAATTATGATTAGAAAAGGAAAAACTCTTTCAATTATATTTCAGATTATTGTCAACTGCATGGAATTCTAAAATTTTCACTGCCATATTAGGAATTGTCTTCTGCTACTCCACCCACTTTGCTGTGAAAACCACAATACTGGCAATCTGTTAGTTTGTACTGAGCAACATATCCTAGTTCCAGGGAAAAAAAAAGGAAATATGCTTTATTGACAATTACCAAAAATGGCAATAAACAGAACTTTATATTTGTCAACTAATGTAAGAATTAGATACTCTTATGTTAAACCTAAACAAGCTTGCATTATTTTACTGCATGTAACATAACTCTTAAGGTCCAAGAAGAATGGAGCTCCCACAAAAATTTGAAGGATCCAATTCACGTTTCACTATTGTGTTGTTTTAAATCTGCTCTGGAGTCTTATGCTTTCTTCAGTCTCAGTCCTTTACTTATCAGATGGGCATGCATAAGCATTATACAGCCATTTCCATCTTGATAGTAGGATATGGATTGTAGCCTTCTAACTTGAAGTCTTCTGCTCGGAAGTCATTAATGTTTTCCACATTGCGCAATATCTTCAATTTTGGAAAAGGTCTCGGTTCCCGCTGGAGCTGTGTCAAAGCAAAGCAGTTCAGCTTTTACAAAATCATTGCTTTAAATACACAAATTATAAATGCTACAAGTTTGTGATGTAACAAAGAAATTTTGTTTAAACAGAAAACGAAATAGAGATAAAAAATTATTTTTTTAGAAAATGGGTAACAGAATAGAATTTTATATTCCCACACATTATAAAGTCCACTGAATCTTTGATCCAAAATTGTATTATAACATACTTGTCAAAAGTAAAATATTATTCTTCCCTATCTGCACTCCAGGGCATATGCAATTGACTCCTAACAATTACCTTAGGAAGTTTTTTTTTTGAAAAAAACATTAAACTTGCAAAATAAATGCAAATAGTCTCACCTGCTCCCTATTAACAGATGGACCTAGCAGGGAGAGGGGCTGTATGTGTGTGAGACCAGCTGGAGACATTGTCATCTCAGCACTATTTATCATTTCTATCCAAACTGCTTCTACATGTTTTTAGCTAATTTTATCTCACAAAGTAATGACATCCTTAATTAATAACTATCCTACCACCTTTTCTTAGGGTCCTATCTTTTCAAAATGTCAAATACTTAGAATCCCTACAGTACAAGCAAAGGCCATTCAGCCCATTGAGCCTGCACCAACAACAATCCCATCCCCATAAGCCCACTAATCCCCCCAAAACTAGGGTCAATTTAGCTTGGCCAATCAACCTAACCCCTACATCTTGGTATTGTGGAAAACCAGAGCACCCAAAAGAAACCCACGCAGACTCAGGGAGAACATGCAAACTCCACACAGACAGTGACTCAAGCCAGGAATCAAACCCTGGCGCTGTGAGGCAGCAGTGCTAACTATTTTGCTACCACGCTACTCTTCAATATTCAGGTCTCAGCCTTCATCACTCTGCAACTGTATCTGTAATCGTTATCAGTGCTGACAACGCATTCATTTTTTTTAAACGAATGCTGCATGTGTCAGAAGTAGAGCCTTAACTTTGTCTATGGTTCTATTCTGTGGAGATAAGAGTACACGAATCTTACCAAAGACAAGTGATTGGAATTCACATTTCTTGTTTTCTGTACCCAAAGTTCAAATATAACAATTTTAAATCAACACTGATTGGATAATGTCCACAAGTGAAACTGCTGGAATAGTTTCTTGGCTTTTGCTTTTGGTGGTAAAATGGTTAGAATTAAAAATTAAGCACTAATGCATCTTTGACGTTGTAGAAACAGATTGGCAGTTACTTCAGGTCATTTAAAGTGCATTTACCTGAATTTTCAATGCCTCAATATGGTTGTTGTAAATATGAGCATCACCCAAAGTGTGTACAAAATCACCAGGCTGAAAGGAGATAAAATGGTCATTACGTGACTATTTAGGTGTCTCGTCAACATATCTAGTCAAGGAAATAGTTACATTTGTTAAACCTTACAGAAAAATCACTAGGAAAAGGAAGATCCGAGAGTCTGACACATGTCCTACTGACCTTTTCAGTGATCCAGCATGTGTTAACTGCAAAGCCTCTAGCGCACACTATTAAAATCCAGGAGATGCCAGCAACTTTTGGAATATGCACATATAAAAAATTAAACATGGAAAGCTAGACGAAGTTACTAAAACATGAACATCCAGAGTTCATGGTTACACCCATGTTCTTCCATATGGAATAGAATTGCAGGTATTGTCCAATAAAATTGGCATTGAAATGGCTGCAAAGGCTTGAACTTGCTCTATTTGCTCACCAGCTCTACGTTAAAGTAAGCAAGCTTGGGAGTAAGAGTTTTTAAAAGTATGGCAAGTGATAACTACTGAACAACCCCAGGTCCTGAAAAATTAGTTGGGTCTTATTCTCTCAGAAGAGTGAGTGTTGAGAAATTTTTAAAAGGTGAAAATAGCTCTTAGAAAAACTTCTGGTCTTGCTGTTTTCTCTCTCCCTTAGCCCTGTCTGTATTTTCCAATAGTTCTTTTGCTTGCAGTACATTTAAATCTAAATTTATATCTATTGCCTTGTACTTCTTTGGACAGTGATGATTCTTCAATCTTGCCAGCTTTCAGCTGCCACGGGTGCCCTGTATTGGGCACCACAGTATAAAATATACAAGATTAGAGGAAACTGCCACTAACAAGCCTGTAAGCAACTATCATTGGAGAGAATGATGAACAAACGCCAGTACTCCACTAAGGGTAAAATCCAGATGATTGCACCAACACCCTCTTCCTTCCCATTACGAGACTACAGTAAGAGTAATTTCCAATGCATTAGTCCCATCAATGCTTTTATTGAAACTACTTGGCTTGACTAGTAGCACTCATGAGTCAGAAAGAGTGGAAAAACAGACAAGACCTTGAGCATATTAGCAGTACGAGTTACCCATGCAGACGTGCAAACTCCACACAGACAGTGATCCATGCCAGGAATTGAACTCAGATGCCTGGCACGATGAGGCAGCAATGATAACTACTATGCCACCATGTCATCCCTTGGTGGCTTTCTATTAAGTGAATTGTTTGGCGGTTGACTTTTGAGTTAAAAACTAAAACGGCTTTGCATCCTGTTGAAAAATGCTGTCTCATTTATACATATGTCCCAGATGCTGGGCGGAATTCTCCTAAAAATATTCTAAGCGTCGAATTTGCATGAAAACTGGAGTAATTCACGCTGTTTTTTTTCAGTTGGAGTTCGGAGAAGAATCTCCCACAGTGCACTGCAGAGGCCACTAGTGTGAATGTCATTAAATTTCAGGGGTAGAGCCTATTCCCACAGGAGAGGCTGAACCCAGCACGCTGAGCAGGCCACTGCACATGCGCCAATCTATCAGTGCCAGGATTGGCACGTGCGCACTGTCCCCACACTGATTGCCTTCAGATTGCTGGGCAGTTCAATCACTAACCCCCCTGCCCCCACCTCAACACTAGCTCCCCCCAACCACGGCCTGATTGCTAGTTCCCCAACCATTCCTGGGCCCAGCTGCAGACCCCTCCTTCCCAGCCCACCACAATCTCCAGCCCCCAATCATTAACACCACCCCCTTCCCCAAACATTGTATGGATAATAATATACAAATACAAAACACATCCAAAGTACCTTTAGTCCTGTGATATGTGCAATCATGTATGTCAGCAATGAATAGCTGGCAATATTGAATGGAATACCAAGGCCCATATCTCCTGACCTCTGATACAGCTGACACGAAAGCTCTCCATTTACCACATAGAACTGGCACAAAGCATGGCAAGGAGGTAGAGCCATCTGAGGAAGATCTGCAGAAACATTAAGTCAAGAAAAAATGCGATAGCTATAAACATAGCTGGGATTTACGGATTTACTTTAACACACTGAAACCAAAATAGAAAGCTTATACGTTCACTGAAATTCAAACTAGTATCTGGCACTCAGTAATAAGTGTTCTAGTAAATTCCAGCTTTGATGCCAAATTTTCAGCTTGTTGGACATGAAATTATTGCAATTTGGCGCAACTAGTGGAGTAAAGTGGTTAAGCTTCACCTTTCCACTAATTTACAATTATATTGATTGTAATTTCCTTTGCTTCAGTTGTCACTTATATATACATACCAGTTTATTTAATAATTATGAACTGGTGGTTGTACATTTAACAGGGACTTGCGGGAGGAACTGCTTTGAACCAAAGGTTGGCCCATTCTTACTGAGTTGCTGTATCCGTGCTTTCCAGCAAAAGTCACTACACTGCACACAAGAGTCAGACCCTTCTTTATGACATAAGAACATAAGAAATAGGAGCAGGAGTAGGCCATCCAGCCGTTCGAGCCTGCCCCACCATTCAATAAGATCATGGCTGATCTGTCATGGCTCAGTTCCACATTCCCACCCTCTCCCCATAACCCTTAATCCCCTCGCTTATCAAAAACCCATCAACCCGCGTCTTAAAAATACTTAGCGAGGCAGCCTCCACCACTTCAACGGGCAGAGAATTCCAGAGATTCACCACCCTTTGAGTGAAGAAGTTCCTCCTCAACTCTGTTCTAAACCGTCCCCCCCTTTATCTTGAGGCTGTGCCCCCTAGTCCTACTGTCCTTTCTGAGCAGGAAGAGTCTCTCCACCTCTATCCTATCCATCCCATTCATCATCTTATAC
Organism: Carcharhinus amblyrhynchos; assembly: GCF_965287045.1. NCBI lineage: Eukaryota > Metazoa > Chordata > Chondrichthyes > Carcharhiniformes > Carcharhinidae > Carcharhinus > Carcharhinus amblyrhynchos. The sequence goes on along the minus strand of NC_137331.1, from coordinate 77,247,700 downwards.
GTCTCAATGAGATCTCCCCATATTCTTCTAAACTCTAACGAGTACAAGCCTAGTTTATTCAGCCTCTCCTCATAGCTCAACCCCTTCAACTCCAGTATCAGCCGAGTAAACCTCCTCTGCACTCCCTCCAAGGCCAAAATATCCTTGCGTAAGTGCGGCGACCAAAACTGCACACAGTACTCCAGCTGCGGCCTCACCAATGCCCTATACAGCCGCAGCAAGACCTCCCTACTTTTATATTCAATCCCCCTCGCTATGAAGGCCAGCATCCCATTAGCCTTCCTGACCACCTGCTGCACCTGCAGGCTGGGTTTTTGCGACTCATGCACAAGGACCCTGAGGTCCCTCTGCACCGTCGCCTGCTGCAGTTTTTCACCACGTAAGTAATAGTCCTTCCTACCATTATTCCTACCAAAGTGGACCACCTCGCACTTGCCAACATTAAATTCCATTTGCCAGTTCCTGGCCCATTTGCCCAGCCTATCTAGATCCTTCTGCAGACTCTCCACACCCTCCGCACAATTTGCCGTTCCACCAATCTTGGTGTCATCAGCAAATTTCGACACCCTACACTCGATTCCTTCCTCCAGATCATCTATATAAATGGTAAATAGCTGAGGCCCCAGCACCGACCCCTGGGGCACTCCACTAGTCACCAACCGCCAATCCGAATAGCACCCATTAACCCCCACTCTCTGCCTCCTATTTGACAACCAATCCTCTATCCACACTAACACCCTACTCCCAACTCCATGCCCCCTTACCTTCTGCAATAACCTCGTGAGGTACCTTGTCAAACGCCTTCTGAAAATCAAGAAAGACCACATCCACAGGCTCTCCTCTATCCACCGCCCTAGACACATCCTCATAGAACTCCAATAAATTCGTCAGACACGACTTCCCCTTAACGAAACCGTGCTGCGTCTGCTCTACCTGACAACAGAGGTCAAGTGGAACATCCCATTGTGATCCCAGCTGCAATTGACTAAATTAGACTGTTAACCAAATCTGGGACGTCTAGCTCAGTTACATATTTGCCTCAGAGATTCCAATCTCACTTAACTTCTTAGCTCGTGTCTTTTTTTACCTTTAGGGTTCCAAGCGCACATAATGATTCTGCGATCTTCTGGATTGTTTTTGATGGTATCAATTACATACTGGAGCTGATCGACTCCTTGACCAGAGTAATCTACAATCATAATGCAAGTAAGATTTTAAAAAATGCACTCAAACGTTCAGTTGACCATTTTAAGCTAGTTTTCAATGTGTTTCCAGTAGAAATACCAATGCCCTAGAAATCCAAAATTAATTAGCTCAAATTAGTATAGCATAGTGATCTTTCCTAACCTGTATGCATGTCCTTATATTCAGCTCCAAAGTGCCTCCACTGGAAGCCATAAACAGGCCCCAAATCACCTTCCTCTCGGTTTCTGAATCCTTGCTTGTCCAGAAAGTCTCGTGATCCATTGGCATCCCAAATTCTAACTCCTTTTTTTGAAAGCTCATTCGAATTGGTGGAGCCCTGAAATAAAATTCAAGATAAAGATGGCCAGAAAAGTGAATCTGCAGGAATAGTCAAAACTGCTGAACATTCCAAGATCATCCTGGAGTGAAAAAGATAACCCCCAACCGTCTTCTCTACTTCAAGCTGCCTTTGTTAAACCTCTCTCCCTTGTCTCCTCCATCCTCACCTCCAAAGACGAGGAGATCTTAGTCATTAAGATGGAAACCTATCACATAGCTATCTTTGACGCTTCCTTCCTTGCCCCTAACCCACAAGACCAAACCTTCTCTAAACTTTCTTCATGCCCTAACCCTGAACTTATTTCCAACTTACTCAAGCTCCACACAGGCACAAGCATACAGCAGCCTGGAATGTACCAAGTAAATATTGTCCCATGTTGTAACAATTTGTCCCTAGGCACTGTTCCCCCAAATCTGTTATCTCAGGTGGGGATGGATGAATTGGCTTTTTTTATTCAACCCCCTTGGTTGGTTGCAATAAGATTAATTTAAAAAGAATCCCTTTATTTTTAGATACCTTTTCCAACACAATATATTTATGTTTTAAAAAGAGCCAATTTAACCAGGCTTTTTTTTGATTAAAGAGTTTTTTGTGAAAAGAAATGACAAAGCATAGATATACATTCACAGGGTTTAGAAAATGAGAATAAAATCCAAACGTAGGTTAAAAAAAAAAGTCTGCAAAGATTAGATGGTGGAACTTTGTAGTTGTGATTCAGAAGTGTTTTTTTGATTTGATTTATTATTGTCACATGAATTAACAGTGAAAAGTATTGTTTCTTGAGTGCTATACAGACAAAACATCGTGTTCATAGAGAGTGCAAAATGCAGTGTTACAGCCATAGCTAGGGTGTAGAGAAAGGTCAACTTAATGCGAGGCAAGTCCATTCAAAAGTCTGACACCAGCAGGGAAGAAGCTGTTCTTGAGTTGGTTGGTACGTGACCTCAGACTTTTGTATCTTTTTCCCAAAGGAAGAAGGTGGAAGAGAGAATGTCTCTGGGGTGCATGGGGTCCTTAACTATGCTGGCTGCTTTGCCAAGGCAGTGGGAAGTGTAACCAGCATCAATGCTTAGGAGGCTGGTTTGCGTGATGGGTTGGGCTACATTCACGACCTTTTGTAGTTTCTTGCAGTCTTGGGTAGAGCAGGATCCATACCAAGCTGTGATACAACCAGAATGAATGCTTTCTATGGTGCATCTGTAAAAGTAGGTGAAAGTCATAGCTGGCATGCCAAATTTCCTTAGTCTTCTGAGAAAGTAGAGGCATTTGTGGGCTTTCTTAACAGTAGTATTAGCATGGGGGGACCTGGACAGATTGTTGGTGATATTGATACCTAAAAACTTGAAGCTCTCGATCTTTTCCACTTCGTCCCCATTGATGTAGATAGGGAAATGTTCTTCTTTACACGTCCTGAGATCAATGACAATCTCCTTCATTTTGTTGACATTGAGGGAGAGGTTATTGTTGCCACACCAGTTCACCAGATTCTCTATCTCTTCATTGTTTGAGATCTGACCCACTACAGTGGTGTCGTCAGCAAACCTGAAAATCGAATTGGAGGGGAATTTGGCCGCACAGTCATAGGAGTACAGGCAGTGTACAAGAATGACCAAGGTAAGATTAGGGCCAGTCAAGGATAGTAGTGAGAACTTGTGCGTGGAATCAGGTGAGGCGTTGAATGAATACTTTTCTTCAGTGTTCACGAAGGAGAGGGGCCCTGTTTTTGAGGATGAGTGCATGATACAGGCTGATAGGATGGAGGAGGTAGATGTTCTGAGGGAAGATGTATTAGCAATTTTGAAAAACCTGAGGGTGGATAAGTCCCCTGGGCCAGATGGGATACATCCTAGGATACTTTGGGAGGCAAGGGATGAGATTGCAGAACCTTTAGCTTTGATTTTTGGGTCCTCACTGTCCACAGGGATAGTGCCAGAGGACTGGAGAGTGGGAAATGTCGTTCCTCTTTTCAAGAAAGGAAATAGGAATGACCCTGATAATTATAGGCCAGTTAGTCTTACTTCAGTGGTTGGTAAGTTAATGGAAAGGGTCCTGAGAGATAGGATTTATGACCATTTGGAAAGATTCAGTTTAACCTGGGATAGTCAGCATGGTTTCGTGAGGGGTATGTCCTGCCTCACAAATTTGACTGAATTCTTTGAGGAGGTAACTAAGCGTGTGGGCGAAGGTAGAGCAGTAGATGTCGTATACATGGATTTTAGTAAGGCACTTGATAAGGTTCCTCATGGTAGGCTCATGAAGATGATAAGGAGATGTGGGATAGAAGGAAATTTAGCCAATTGGAAAAGTAACTGGCTGTATCATAGAAGACAGAGGGTGGTGGTGGAAGGAAAATTTTCAAACTGGAGGCCAGTTATCAGCGGTGTACCACAGGGATCAGTGCTGGGTCCTCTGCTTTTTGTGATCTTTATCAATGACTTGGAAGAAGGGGCTGAAAGGTGGGTTAGTAAATTTGCTGACGACACCAAGATTGGTGGAATAGTGGATGAGGTGGAAGGCTCTTGCAGGCTGCAAAGAGATATTGAAAGGATGCAGAGCTGGGCCAAAAAGTGACAAGAGTTTAACCCTGATAAGTGTGAGGTGATTCATTTTGGTAGGACAAACTTGAATGCGGATTACAGGGTCACTGGCAGGGTTCTAAGGAATGTGGAGGAACAGAGATCTTGGGGTTTACATCCACAGATTTCTGAAGGTTGCCACTCAAGTGGATAGAGCCGTGAAGAAGGCTTATAGTATGTTAGCGTTTATTAACAGGGGGTTTGAGTTTAAGAGCCATGGGGTTATGCCGCAACTATACCGGATGTTGGTGAGACCACATTTGGAATATTGTGTTCAGTTCTGGTCACCTCATTATAAGAAGGATGTGGAAGCATTGGAGATTTACCAGGATGCTGCCTGGTTTGGCAGGTGGGTCTTATGAGGAAAGGTTAAGGGAGCTGGGGCTTTTCTCTTTAGAGCGGAGGAGAATGAGAGGCAACTTAATAGAGGTTTATAAGATGAGAGGGATTGATAGAGTGGATGTGGATGTGCATTTCTTTGGGTGCATGTAGCTGTTACTAGAGGTCATAACTATAAGGATCATGGTAGGAGATATAGGAGGGATGTCCAAGATAGATTCTTCACCTAGAGAGTGGTTAGGGTGTGGAATAGACTGCCTGCTGTGAAAGTGGAGTCAGGCACTTTAGGAACTTTCAAACGGTTATTGGATAAGCACATGGAGCACTCCAGAATTATAGGGAGGGGATACCTTGATCTTGGGATTGGACATAGCTCGGTGCAACACTGGTGGGCCAAAGGGCCTGTACTGTGCTGTGAAGTTCTATGAGTATAGTAGCAGGCTGAGAACATAGCCTTGTGAGATGTCGAGGACGTATTGTTGCCCATCCTTACTGACTGTGGTCTGACAGTTAGGAAGTTCAGGATCCAGTCAGGGATGTGCTGAGGCTCAGACCAGAGTTTGAAGATGAGTTTCTTGGGAATAGTAGTGTTGAAGACTGAGCTGTAATCAATAAATAGGAGTCTGACATAGGTGTCCTTGTTATCTAGGTGTTCCAGTGTTGAGTGCAGGGCCAGGGAAATGGACCTGTTGAAGCTGTAGGCAAACTGTAGTGGATCCAGGTAGTCTGGAATTGATTTGTGATGTTGACTTCAGCAGGAGGATCGTCAGTTTTGAGATTCCAGTGTACTGCCGTTTGGCTGTGAAGCTCCCACGTTTCCTTTTCAGCTGTGGCTTTGCTGACTTGGCTGGCTTCAGAAATCAGAGTTTCCTGCAACTTTTGTAGGGATCTGCTGTGTTTTTCCTCCTGCGTCACATACTGACATACCTAGCACCAGTTGACCCTGACCAAATTTAGCAGCTGGCTCTTATTCAGTCTTTGTATATCCCAAAGACGGAAATCCACAAACTGCCTTGTGATATTGCTCACAGGATATCATTCCTGCTGAGATGATAATCAGCTGCCACCATCTCCACAGGAAATGGCAATTTGTTTCTGTACTTTTGATACATTGTCAGGAAAAAGGGGGATATTCCAATGTCTCTCTCTCTCTCTATCATTCACCAACAATTCAGCTAGTAACTGAATTTACATCCTCAGCAATCTTTGGCTCGTATGTCCTTTTTTCATGTCTTATTTAAAATTCAAAATTTCCACGTTCAATTTAGGATTTTCCCTCCATCATCATGACAAGTAACTACTATTGCAGTCTGCAACAAATCAATTGTAAAATTTTTATTCTAGTTTTCAAATTTCTTCATGACAATGCCTCCCTTTTTTTTCTGTAATCTCCTCTTCTCGTCCTGCAGCCTCTTTGGATAACCTGCACTACTGCAATTCTGGTCTCTTCAGCATCCTTAATTTTAAAATCTCTCCACCAATTGGTAGCCTTAGCATCAGCTACCTAGGCCCCTAGCTCTGGGCCTCTCTTACCAAACCTCTCTCTCTTCTTCAAGATGCTGCTTAAAATCTTTTTTTCTGTTCAGGGTTTTGGCTATCTGACTTCATATTGCCTTTACATGGTTCAGTATCAAATCTTGTTCACTGTACTAACATTCAAGATCAGCCGTGGGACATTTTACTACATTCTATTCATTACAAAACTAATCCTTGTTATTTGAATGCAAGGAATTTTTAGTTATCACTATATAATGATAAACATAATTAAGTACTTTTTTTCTATTTTTGAATATGTGCAAAGCAACCAAGGATACAAACATGCATTAAATAAAAACATTAATTAATGCTACTCATCCTATTACTGCTGCAGTATTTATGGAACTTTTGTAAAATCTATTCACAAACTACAATCTGTACCTTGATAAACCACAACAGCTCTTCCAGAATTCCTTTCCAGAATACTCGTTTAGTAGTGAGGAGGGGAAAAGAATCTGAAACAAGATTTAATAATTTTTATTAATTATTTTGTTAACAGCAAGTAGAAAAATATTTGAGTGGAGAAAAAGCATTTACTGTATTGCTATTCTGGAATTAGGTAGATTTTTTGATCTGCACCTGGTGTGTGTAGGCTGAAAAGTGGAATTAGCCAAAATCAGATCAGCTACAATATCAAGTGATGGAGCAGCTTAAGGGGCCAAATAGCCTACTTCTGCTCACATTTAAGATTCTTTTTGAGGTGCAAGCCTGCTATAAATAATACAAGCTAGCTTTAAGTGGTGCAAGCATAATTTTGTATCCTGATTATGAAGGCAGCCACTCAACAGCATGCTGTGTTGGCTGAACACAGAAGCCATTTAAATTAGCAGGTAGCTTGAACCACACATGCTGCCTGCATTGGAAGCAACAGATGTAAGTTAATTGCACATCATGATTTCCACTCCTGATTTTGAGCCTTATAAAATGTCACAACCTATGTATGTTGCAAAATTCATAACACAAGCTGTTCCTAGAAGACTTGTACCAAAGAACTAATTATGCTGACCTTTCACACTGGCATCTGCAGATTAAGTCATACACCTTATTATGTGCACACAAATAAATAGAAGTCAAATTCAGGCATTTACTGTATAATTAAACAGGGACAGTCAATAGAGTAAAGCTTCATTTTTAATGAACTGTTTGAAAACAGGGTTGGAAATGCTGAAAAAAAGGCTGCAAAGTTGATTTACAGTATCTTAGTTTAGATTTCAATAAGCATTAAAGTATACCATTTATAGTTGCAGCTTTTAAAAAAAATGAAATGTGGACCCATTCCCAAAAATATGCATGGCTAACCTGGAGGTTTAGTCAGTAAATGAACAACAGGATGTGGGAGTGAGCCACAAAGGTCATGAAGGAGTAATATTGTTATATATTAAGCCGATCTTTTTCTTCACCTCATCTGTAATTGTAACACTACATTCTGCACCCTCTCCTTTCCTTCTCCTTTATGTACTCTATGAACAGTATATTTGTAATGGCACACAGAAAACAATACTTTTCATTGTGTTCCAATATGTGACAATAATAAATCCAGGGCAAGCATATGCCAATCTTTAATTTTAAATTCACAAAAACTTGCTAATGGAAATCAATTAAATTGGGACAAATCACCCTGGAAGTGTCTTTCGGGTCAAACCAAGTAAACAAACTTAAATTACATTCGGACAAAGAAAAAGGGGGCGGCTCCCCAAAAGGAGGGGGAATGGCCCGAACAGAAACAAAAAGTACAAAGGAAACTTAAGACACGTCAAATCAAAATGTGATTATCGGAGTCTATAAGGCACCTCAGCCCCTGCGGTGCCCAACAGGCACAGAAGGCCTCGACTGTGCCTGCAGACACCGCGTGCTCCCTCTCCAGGGACACCTGGCTGCGAACGTAGCCGCAGTAGAGGGGCAGACAGTCGGGATGGATGGCCCCGTCGATCGCCCGCTGCCTGGATCTGTTGATGGCGCGTCTCACCAGGCCCAGGAGCAGGTTCACGAGGAGATTGGCATCCCGACCCTCCCCTCTCCACACCCGGTGACCGTAGATCAGGAGTGTGGGACTGAAATGCAAACAAAACATCAATAAAAGGTTCTTCAGAAAATCAAAAAGGGAGTGCAATCTATAACACGAAACGTAGACGTGGTCCACAGACTCCTCGAGGCCACAGAAAGAGCAGTCTCGGGAGCCCGTAAACCAGCAAATCCTACGGTTGTGCGGCACCGCTACATGCAGCACCCTCCACCCCAGGTCCCCGAGGTAATTGGGGGAGATCCCTCTGTAGAGCGACCTCCATTGGGGACCTCCGCTGCCCGGCGGCAACAGGGCCCACCAAGGTGTATCCGGGCGACGGGCGAGGACACGGTAGCGGAAGGTGTGCAGCAGCAGCCCGTACAGGAAACGCCTCCGCGTGCTGGAAAAGGGCACGGAGGACATTTCCACCAGACAGCTCATGCTGTGGGGCACCTGACCCAAGGAGGGGGGGTCTCGGCTTCGGGCCAATGTGAAATTCCGTCCGAACAGGGGAACGCTCAGACGGGATCCCACCGCACACCTGAGCCGCCTCGAATCACCCTGGAGGAAAATACATCAACCTAACACAGCAAAACAGATAGCAACAAAATACATGGACTCTGTCCATGACATCCATTATTGGCAACTGGCATCCTGTTGACCTGGAATCCAAGAGTGCAGTGGAGGGGAAGAATTGTGGCATTCAAAAGACAATTGCTTCATTATTTGAAAAGAAAACAAATTGCACATCGGCATACAGAAGGGAAGGGGTGGTAATGTTTGGAATGCACTTGCAAAGAGCTAGCATTGTCATGGAGGGGTCAAATGGCATTCTTCTTTCTGCGCTGCAACCATTCAATGCTTCTAAATGACAGTCTGAGCTCTGCCATGGATTTACATTAGATATAATCTTAGTGTAACGTATCTCACAGCACTCTTCAGAAAATCGGCAATTTTATCCGTTAAACGGTAACTCTAATATTTTTCATGGTGAAATACATCTGCTGCCCTAGTTCCCCGAATCATAAATATGAAATATAATTTAGAACTCTTTAGGTGTGAGGCACAATATGAGGCAGTAAAACTAAATATAAGCATAGTCTCCTTGGTCTTTATTCGTTTAAGAATTGGCGCTCAGCCTCCATTTGAACTCAGCAGTCGTTCAGTATTTGTCAATGAACTGGTGGCGAGGCTCCAGCTCCCGGTTTACTCACCTCTCAGATTGTACCGAGCCTGGAGCCCGAACACGGACAGGGTGCCTGTGCCGGTGCGGTCATCCTTCTGGAAGCCCGTTTCCAGAATGTTCCTGATGTGATACAGATACTGCTGCTCACCACTCATCCGCTCCATTCCTGCCCGCGCGCGCCTCACTAACTGACTCCCAAACAAACCCTTCCCGCCTTCCGCATCCCCGCTCCCAATGGCCAGCGCTCATCGAAGTCCCATCCAATCCACTGCCGGCTTTCCAGCGGGCATCCATTCCGCTGCCGGTTGTTCATTAGCCAATCCGTTGCCGACTGTCCCATAGCCAATCCACTGCCGGCTTTCCGAGGGAGACTCCAATCCACTGCCGACTTTCCATTAGCCAATACGCTGCCAGCCGTCCCACAGCCAGTCCGCTGTTAGAGAGCTGCATATTTGGAAGGTTTGCCCCCTTCCAAAAAGGCGGCAGTGCCTATTGAACACAGCGCTCATTGGAAGTTTAAGATGAGGGGGGCGGGGAGGGGAACGCAAGCGGGTTACTTTGCCCTGGCTGGTGCAACTTTATTGAGTGTTGATGGAGCTGCACTTATCCAGATAAAGGAAAGTGTAAAAGTGAAATATTGCCCATGCTGGAATTGGCAACAAAAATACAACATGCTGGAAAACCTCAGCAGGTTTGACAGTCTCTGTGGAGAAAGAATAGAGCCAACACTTTGAGTCTGGATGTCCTGCTCTGACAAAGGGTCATCCACACTCCTTTGTCCTGGATGGTGCGACTTGCTTGTGTGTTGATGGAGCTGCACTTATCCAGACAAGGGAAAACGTAAAAGCAAAATATGCTGGAATTTGCAACATAAACAGAAAATGCTGGAAAACCTCAGCAGGTCTGACAGCCTCTGTGGAGAAAGAATAGAGCCAACACTTTAGATCTCCTGTTCTGATGAAGGGTCATCCAGACTCCAAACGTTGGCTCTATTTTCTCTACAAATCAAAGTGTATTCCATCACACTGCTGACTTGTGCCCTCTAAATTTTGGTGATACATGAGATGAGAGCAGGAAAGACTCATATGGCCTGCTGAGCCTTTTTTGCCATTCAGTATGATAATGGCTGATCCAATCTGCTGGGACTGTGAGAATCTAGGGAATTTTGGGAAAATCATAGCCAGCACATAAGAACATAAGAAATAGGAGCAGGAGTAGGCCATCTAGCCCTTCGAGCCTGTCCCACCATTCAATAAGATCATGGCTGATCTGAAGTGGATCAGTTCCACTTTCCCGCTTTCTCCCCATAACCCTTAATTCCCTTGCCTACCAAAAACCTATCTACCCGTGTCTTAAATATATTTAGCGAGGTAACCTCCACCACATCAATGGGCAGAGAATTCCAGAGATTCACCACCCTTTGAGTGAAGAAGTTCCTCCTCAACTCCGTTCTAAACTGCCCCCCCTTATCTTGAGGCTGTGCCCCCTAGTCCTGCTGTCCTTTCTGAGCAGGAAGAATCTCTCTACCTCTACCCTATCCATCCCCTTCATTATCTTATACATCCCTATAGGATCCCCCCTCATCCTTCTAAACTCCAACGAATACAAACCCAGTCTATTCAGCCTCTCTTCATAGTCCAACCCCGTCATCTCCGGTATCAGCCTACTGAACCTCCTCCGCACTCCCTCCAAGGCCAAAATATCCTAGCGCAAGTGCAGCGACCAAAACTGCACACAGTACTCCAGCTGCGGCCTCACCAGTGCCCTGCACAGTTGCAGAAAGACCTCCCTGCTTTTATATTCAATCCCCCTCGCTATAAAGGCCAGCATCCCATTTGCCTTCCTGATCACCTGCTGCACCTGCAGGCTGGGTTTTTGCAACTCATGCACAAGGACCCCCAGGTCCCTCTGCACCGTAGCATGCTGCAGCTTTTCGCCCTTTAAATAGTAATCCCTCCTACTATTATTCCTGCCAAAGTGGATAACCTCACACTTGCTAACATTGTACTCCATGTGCCAGGTCCTCGCCCACTCGCTTAGCCTATCTAGATCCCTCTGCAGACTTTCCACACCCTCCACACAATTTGCTTTTCCACTTATCTTTGTGTCATCAGCAAATTTCAACACCCTTCACTCAGCCCCCTCCTCCATATCATCTATATAAATGGTAAATAGTTGAGGCCCCAGCACTGATCCCTGGGGCACTCCACTAGTCACCAACCGCCAATCAGAATAGCACCCATTGATACCAACTCTCTGCCTCCTATTAGACAACCAATCCTCTATCCACGCTAACACATGCCCCCTAACCTTCTGAAGCAACCTTTTGTGCAGCACCTTATCAAACGCCTTCTGAAAATCGAGAAACACCACATCCACCAGTTCCCCTCTGTTGCACCAGTCACATCCTCATAGAATTCCAATAAATTCGTCAGACACGACTTCCCCTTAACGAATCCATGCTGTTTCTGCTCTATCAAACAATTCTTCTCAAGGTGCCTCGCTATTTCTTCTTTGATGACGGATTCAAGCATTTTTCCCACAACAGACGTTAAACTAACCAGCCTATAATTCCCTGCCTTTTGCCTTCTACCCTTTTAAACAGCGGCGTAACATTAACCGTTTTTCAATCTTCCGGCACTTCCCCGGAATCCAGTGAGGTTTGGAAAATAATCACTAAGGCATCTATTATCACCTCTGCCATTTCCTTCAGAACCCTGGGATGCATTCCATCCGGTCCTGGGGACTTGTCCACCATCAGTCCCGCTAGTCGATCAAGCACTACCTCTCTAGTGACAGTGATCGCATTCAGGCCCTCAACTCCTACCATCCTTCTATCTTTAATACCCGGCAAACTATTTGCGTCCTCCTCTGTGAAGACCGAGGCAAAAAACTTATTTAAGGCCTCAGCCATTTCCTCATTCCCCACCACTAAATCCCCTCTCTCATCCTCTAAGGGTCCAACATTCACCCTAGCCAGCCTCCTCCTCTTTATATATTTATAAAAACTCTTACTATCCTTTTTTATATTTAGTGCTAGTTTAGCTTCATAGTCTATCCTTCCTTTCTTCATCTTCTTCGTCAATCTTTGTTGATTTTTAAACCTCTCCCAATCTTCTACTCGCCCACTACTTTTAGCCACTCTAAACGCATCAGCTTTTAATTTAATACTTTCCTTTAATTCCTTCGATAACCACGGCTGATTATCCCTTCTCCTACGATCCTTCTTTACCATCAGAATAAATTTCTGCTCAGCATTGAAAAAGATCTCCTTAAAGATCCTCCGCTGTTCCTCAGCAGTCTTACCGACCAATCTGCGCCCCCAATCTACACTTGCCAATTCCTCTCTCATCCTATCGTACTCCCCTCTGTTCAAACAGAGGACACAGGTCCGGGACCCTACTTTCTCATCCTCCATCTGCATCAAAAACTCAACCATACAATGATCGCTCTTCCCAAGAGGATCCCTCACAACAAGGTCCCTAATTCTACCTGCCTTGTTACATAACACCAGATCTAAGATAGCTCGCTCCCTCGTCAGTTCCATCACACACTGTTCAAGGAAACTATCCCGGCAGCATTCCAAGAACTCTTCCTCAAGCCCACCGCATCCGACATAGGTCAACCAATCAATATGTAGATTGAAATCCCCCATAATTATCGCTGTTCCATTCCTGCACGCATCATTTATTTGCGTATTTATAGCCTGCCCCACCTCCAAGTTATTATTTGGGGGCCTATAGACCACACCCACCAGCGTCTTCCTCCCCTTACTGTTCCTTATCTCCACCCACAACGATTCCATGTCCTGCTCTTTGGAGCCTATATCTTCCCTTACTACCACCCTGATACTATCCCTAATCAGCAGAGCTACCCCTCCCCCTTTTTCCTCCCGTCTATCCTTCCTAAATACTTGATACCCCTGGACATTCGGCTCCCAGTCCCTGTCACCCTGCAACCACGTTTCCGTAATGGCCACCAGATCGCATCCATTCGTGCTGATCTGCGCCACCAGTTCATTCACTTTGTTCCGAATGCTTTGTGCATTCAGATAAAGTGTCTTTATCCCAGCATCCACTATCTCTTTAGCCATCTATTTTAGAACCCTAGGATGTAGGGCATTTGCCAGATTTTGTCTGGTCAGGAAAAATCCCATGGAGATTTGGGAGGGGGAAGTCCCCTGTTGGGGTCCAGGGGTATTAGGGGACTCCTGTGTTGGGGCAGATCTGTATCTTTACAACAGTTACCCAGAAGTTAAGTTTTAATTCTTCTCACTTCATCTGAGCAACTATTTGTATAACACAGCAGGAATCATCTGAAGTTTGCAATTTAAGTCATATTTTGGTTGGTTTCCAGAGCAGAACAATCGCCCAGAGGAAGTTTGCAAACATTTACCTTGAAATTCAGCAAGAGATTCCTCAGCACATCTTTGGGGTATCCCCCTCCCCCTCCCAAATCCAATGCCAGGGAGCTTGGAAGTTACAACTTTGTCTGATTGTGTAAAATATTTATATTACTAAGTTTTTATTATTGAAAATAAAATTCAGGAGGAATGTGAATAGACTATCAATTACCTTTTCATACTACTGCACAAATATGTGCTTTTTCAGCTTTCCTTGAATGCATCTGTCCTGTTCTTGTCAACTACTTGTGGCAGCTATTTCATATTCAAGCTGTGCCAGCACACACTCTAATTCTATGTTTTACTCTTGTTCCATGCTTTTAAAACTCTAACTTTTTAAGCAGTTTCTTCCCTGCTGCCAACAGACTTTTGAAAGGACCTACCTTATATTAAGTTGATATTTCTCTACACCCTAGCTGTGACTTAATATTCTGCACCCTTTTCTTTCTTTGTGAAACATCATCCAGATCCCTGTGGAACATCATTTTCTACATCCTGCCAATTGGCATACATTTCCTACTTTTTATTACCTTCCAACCAATTGCGAACAAACTTCAGTTCAATAAGTTTTTATTTTTGTTAATCTTTTGTGCAGAATTTTATTAAATGCCTTCTGGGACTTTACTTAAACAGCATCTATAGACATTTCCTTTGTATGATTTGTCTGTATAGTGTGCAAAAAACAATACTTGTCACTGTATACTAATGTGACAATTATAAATCAAATCAAATCAAAATATTCTTACTTATCTTCAGGTAAAGATGCTCTTTCTGAATTTCTCATTGGATTTATTAATCTTTTATTTGTGGCTTCTAAATTTGATCTAACCTTCAAGTGGAAATATTTTCCCCATGTCTACCTCAGCTCACCATTCAACCTTTTTTTAACAGAAAGGAACTCCAACCCGTTTAACCTTTTAGCAAGTTACAATAAAACACCCTGGTCTACCGTTTCCATTAGGTCAAACAAAGTTGAGAGGAGATCTGCTGCTGGTTCTCCAGCAAAACTACATTCAACTTAAAGGAAGTCAATACTTAAAAACCGAAAAGAAGATATTGCAAATTAAAAGAGCCATTTGTAATGGACAATCTTCAGAAATTGGTCAAATCCATTTCCCAGCATTCCATGGGACATTGAAAACCTAACATAGACATAGTGAATTACTTTTTCAATGTACAAGACAAGAGGCAAAGCCTTCAAATCACAGAATGGTTGTATATTTATCCAGTTAAATGATTTGTCTCAATCACTGAATTTCTGTGACCAAAACTGTAGAACTGCAAATAATAACTACAAGCTAAATGAGTTTTATGGAGCCACTGTGTCTGAATATGCCCTTCTATCCCTTTGAAATCCTAATCCCAGATAACTTTTTGATTAGCTTGAAATCTACCTGATATGGTAACCAGGATCTCTAAACCTTTTAGCTCATTCCTACTAGGTCCATTGACTCTGGACTCTGTGGCTATTCAAATTAAGAACATAAGAACATAAGAAATAGGAGCAGGAGTAGGCCATCTGGCCCTTCGAGCCTGCCCCGCCATTCAATAAGATCATGGCTGATCTGTCGTGGCTCAGTTCCACTTTCCCGCCCTCTCCCCATAACCCTTAATCCCCTCTCTTATCAAAAACCCATCAACCCGCTTCTTAAAAATATTTAGCGAGGCAGCCTCCACCACTTCAACGGGCAGAGAATTCCAGATATTCACCACCCTTTGAGTGAAGAAGTTCCTCCTCAACTCCGTTCTAAACCGCCCCCCCTTTATCTTGAGGCTGTGCCCCCTAGTCCTACTGTCTTTTTTGAGCAGGAAGAGTCTCTCCACCTCTATCCTATCCATCCCATTCATCATCTTATACGTCTCAATGAGATCTCCCCTCATTCTTCTAAACTCTAACGAGTACAAGCCTAGTTTATTCAGCCTCTCCTCATAGCTCAACCCCCTCAACTCCGGTATCAGCCTAGTAAACCTCCTCTGCACTCCCTCCAAGGCCAAAATATCCTTGCGCAGGTGCGGCGCCCAAAACTGCACACAGTACTCCAGCTGCGGCCTCACCAGTGCCCTATACAGCTGCAGCAAGACCTCCCTACTTTTATATTCAATCCCCCTCGCGATGAAGGCCAGCATCCCATTCGCCTTCCTGACCACCTGCTGCACCTGCAAGCTGGGTTTTTGCGACTCATGCACAAGGACCCCGAGGTCCCTCTGCACCGTCGCCTGCTGCAATTGGACTGCCATAATCTCATGGAGTCTCCTGCTGCACAGTAAAGAATTTGCTTCTGCTTTGTGCCTCCAATTCTGCTATGGAGTTTCTTTCAGGCGAACTGTCCCAGTGTTTTCACTTCAGGTGCTTTCAGTCAGTTTAGAATGCTGTTTTTTAATTTTTCAGCTTTTGGATTTCTGTTCCAGCTTCTCTGATGTTCTGCGTTTTTCCCAAAAGCTGCCAATATGTTGTATGTTGTTTATTCAGTATGTCTCACAAAGAGATTTTAAGGCCTTTATCGTTGAACATTAACTATTTATTAATAACATATTACTATCTATATATATAAAAGATATAGCCCAAGGTTTAACACAGCAAAGATTAATACTCCTGTGATATCGGACTTGAGACCTTTGGATAAAGTCTGTGGTAACTTAGATAGACTGAGAACAGTTTGAAGTCATAACAACTTCCCAAAACACCAGGAACTCTAAGCAAGCCACCAACAGCTGATTTCGCCCCTTCAGAAAGGTAAGACCAAAAGAATTTCAAAAACCAGGGAGAGAGAGACTTCCTTTCAGCTTGATGCCCCTTCTAAAACTAAAACTCAAACTGCAGCTCCAAACTGAAAATGAAAAAAAGCTCCTATCACCTGACCTGCCAACCAGTTTTTCTCTTAGCACTGCAAAGTCATAAACGTCCCAGTAAAAATAAACAAACCCTCATTTAAGTAGCAATAAAAAATTCTTGTAGACAGCCCAGCAACAATGAGAAAAGCAGAAAAAGTTTGCTTACAATTGCAGATTGCATGATTAAAAAACACTTCTTAAAGGTACACCAACATCACAATAACTGATGTTTTCATTTTCATAAATACTAAATCTCATGACAAAGTTTCATCTGCAAACCTGTATTATATAACTTTCTATTCCTTCATTTAACATGTTAATTTGGTGACAGGCTGAAGTCCTAACATAGATTCCTGTGGAACATCATTTTGTATATCCTGCCAATTAGCATACATTTCATAGCTTTTGTCTATACCTTCCAAACAATTGCAAACAAGTTTCAGTTTAGTAAGTTTTTATTTTTGTTAATAATCTTTTGTGCAGAATCTTATTAAATGCCTTCTGGAACTTCATTTAAACAACATCTATAGACATTTTCTTATTCACTATGCCACCTGACCAAAAAGTTTAACTAGTTTAATCAGGCATGATTTACACTTAACAAATCCATGCTGACTCTCTTTGATCAGTTCATACTTGTTCGAATGTTCAGCCTCTGGTGAAAGATTTATACTAACTTCCCCTAGAGAGTGGGAAAGAAAGACTTGCATTTATATAGTACTTTTCAAAATTGCAAAATAGACCTTAGCACTTTACAGCCAATGAAGTACTTTTGAAATGTAGTCCCTGTTATCAGGTATGAAATATGGCAGCCAGTTTGTGCAGAAGGGAGGCAGTGCCATGAGATCTTTTAAATCAACCTTAAAGGGCAAATGCGGCTTCAGCCTAATATCTTGTCCAAAAGGCAGCACTCTCCCAGTATAGCATTGGAATGTTATCCTAGATTTTTATAAGTCTTAAGCATGAACCTTGAACCCACAACCTTCTGACTCAGAGGCAAGAATACTACTAGGAGGACCACAGCTGATAAAGGAGTGTAGTTTCCCGGTTTTTCTCTCCCCATGTTTAAATGATGACATGATATTAGATATTTTATGATCCAGAAGCCCAACTCCTGTATCTACAATTACCGTTCCTGTTTCTTTTAATACCTGAAAAGCCTTAAAATTATACTTTGGGTTAATTGCAAATGAGCGTTTGACATATTTGTATGTAATCCAAGTGGGGTGGCGAGGCAGTGGCATTCTCACTGTTCCGGGGACTCAGGTTTGAATCCCACCATGGCAGATGGTGAGGTCTGAATTCAGTAAAACTCTGGAATTAGACGTCAGGTGATAACCACAAAGCCATTGTTGTAAAAATTCACCTAAAGTCCATAAGGAAAGGAAATGCGTCATTCTTACCTGGTCTAGCCTATGTGTGACTCCATAGCCCCAGAAATGTGGTTGACTCTTAACAATGCCCAATGGCCTTGCAAGCCAGAAACACAGGCTGGGTTTTCTGGATAATGATCAGGATTGGGAAACCTTCTTTCCCAGAAAATTTAATAGAAAATAAAATTTATTTTTTCGCTCACCAACTCGAGCTTAAGGGCGCTGAAACCAGCTAAACCTCTTTGTTGTCTCGAATGCCACTTCAGCTGAGGTAAATATTTCAGTAATGGCTGTGGATTTAAGCTGGGAGCCTTCAGGACTGTACTTTTCAGCTACTTCCTGCTTTAATTAGCTGAGATACCCAGGGAGCAATAACGTTCTTTTCTTTGGAAACCAACTTTTACATTTTGTGCAGCATGTGGTCGACTATTTTTATTCTGTGCGTCTATTAGCATCATAATGTTTGATTATAAATAATTACCTAACTAAAGAAATAATTTTGTTTTATTAATGTGTTTCATTACAATTCAATACAGTCAGCCTGAGGAAAACAGCATTTAATGATTTAGCACTCCCTTTACAGAACTTTGTGCGAAAGGAGTACATGAGGGGAATTTGAACTTGAAAGCCAGTATGCCTAATTCACAGTCTGCATGATTTTTAGCTCCATCATTTTAATGGCCAGAAAGTTCTGTGGGTTCATGGTTCAGGAATGCTGACATTCATTTCTGAATTCCCACGATGCACATCTGTCACGCAAAGTTTTGCATCAAGATGTTGAAGCATAAAATTTATTTCATATTCAAGAATTATCAGATTGAGATTGTGGGAGTTGGCGGGGGGGGAAGAATCTTAGAGTAGTGCCTCCAGGTTGGGGGGTGTCCCATATGGCTGGGCTTTGGGGGGTGGGGAGGATCCCATTGGAGGGTAAGGGTCGGGCTTGTGGTTGGGAATACCCTGAGTGTTCTTTAGTTGAGGGATGGGAGGTCTGGAATGCAATGGTGCCCAGCGGTGGACTTGGTCTGGGTGTTTAAAATAATTATGCTGAAGTTAGAAGTGGTTTAATTTCTTCTTAACTCTTTTAGAGTAACTATTCATGCAAAATTGGCAGAACCATTTGAAGTTAACAATTAAAATTGCTTTTTTGGATGGTTCCCAGTGCAGCACAATTGTCCAGAGGATGTTAACATTTTTGGATCCACCCAATGACCTTCCACCAATCCAGCATTTTGTGATCTGGCAACTGAGATCATGATCAGTGTTTCAGCAGCGATGGTGTGTATTTTGTTCCAAGCTTGCTCAAGCACCTTCTACTCTCCACCCTTGACCTACACTCTCTCCCCTATCACCAATAATGTTCCATGCAACCCCCAGACATAAATTTGCTCTCCCAACCATCACCATTGATCCATGCCCCTCCGTCCTCCCCACCCCATCATGAACCTCAGGTCCATCACTGGGAACATGGACGTGCCCTATTCTCCATAATGAGCCCTTCCATGTCACGGCCAAGATGCCCACTCTTGTCAAACTGCTTCGGTCATAAAACTGTGTCCATTGGCACGTGGACAGCATATTGGTCCAGCTGTGTTTTGGACTGGCACAATCATGCTGCAGGGATGGTTAATCCAATGAGGGAGGGACAATTCCAATCGGTGTCCTGACAATGAGACACAAATGGGCATCCTTAACAGTCTTTGCCAGCAATGCCGAACTGCCATCATCCCACCATGACGTTAGAAACTACAAATTTCTACCATCATATCATGCTGCCAGGAAACCAAATTTTTACTGTCCACCCCCCACTTCTGACAAACCCTGCCAGTGCTCAGAACGGATCTGTCTTATATGTATTAAATTAGCCACTCCCCCAGTACATCTCCGGAGGTACCATCCCCCCCATCCCCCTCCAGATACAGCGCCCTGGAGCTCAGCCCATTATGAGACAATACTGCTGATTTTCTTAACGCTTTTTAGTTGTTAACCAAGCCCAATTTTGGAGGTAATTATTTTCTTGTTATTTTTCAGGGAAATGTGATAGGTATGATGATGATGCTTGTATATTATTAACTAAACACTAGATGGCCCCAAAACATTATCTGAACTGTACTTCTATTCTTTGGGGATGTTATGGATTGCTTGAAAATAAAAGCAGTTAGTTATCCATGCGGTGATAAGTGTTATTTCCCCGAACACTCATGCAACAACAGAAACTATATTTCATGGTCCAATTGAGTGTAGCTGTATGCTGGAGAATGGCCAAATGCAGTATCCCCTGTTCAAAAAGGATGTCTAATCTGAATAATTACAGACCAGTTAGTTTAACAACTCTGGTAAGGCAAATGTTAGTTTTTAATTAAGGAGAAAATTACCACATTTCCAGATAAAGAGAAAATACTTAAACACACCTATCACAGATTTGAAAAGGGAAGATTGTGCTTGATAAACACCAGGATCCTTTGAGAAGGTAACCAACGTGGTGGATGGAGGAAATGCAGTGGGGGTAGAATTTCAGAAATTGTTTGATAAATTACCATGTAGTAGATTACTAGATAAGATTAAGGGCAGGATTTTTCAGCCGCATTCGCCCTAAGTCCGGAAAATCTCGTCTGAAGTCAACAGACCTTTGCATGGTTTGTGTCCCACCCACTACAATTCCCATGGCGGGCAGAATGGGAAAATTCCACCCTATGTTTTATAAAATTAGGGGGAAGGTAGAACGCAGCAAACTGGATTCAAATTGGTTGGAAGGGAGAACATATATTAAGAGTTATAAGATGAGTGGTTGGAAGTGAATGGGAGCTTTCAAGATTCACATATAAGCATATATGTATAATATTCTTAAAACACATGTCAATGATTTAGATATTGGCTGGGAGGGTGTATTGTCAAAATTAACAGATGATGCAAAAATAGGAGACACACTTAATTCTTTAGAGGGCCAAAGGAAACTAAGGGATATTGATGAGATGGACAAATGACTTAAAAAGTGGCAAATTAAATTCAATGTCTAAAATGTTAAGTGTTTTGAAAAACACCTTCTATTATACTCTGAATAGACTTCTTTCATTTCCACAGTCTGCAAGGCAAAAGTCAGGAGTGTGATGGAATACGTTCCACTTGCCTGGATGTGTGCAGCTCCAACACTCAAGAAGCTCGACACCATCCAGGATAAAGCAGCCTGACTGATCAGCACTCCATCCACCATCTTAAACATTAACTTGCTCCATCAATGACACACACTTGTAGAAGGGTGCATTATCTACAAGATGCACTGCAGTAACTCACCTAGTCCCTTCCACACTCACAGCCTTGACTATCTAGCGGAACAAGAGCAACTGCTGGATAGGAACACCATCACTTGCAGGTTCTTTTCTAAGTCACATCATATTGCTGTTGCTTCACTTTTGCTGGTCAAATTCCTGGAACTCCCTCCCCAGCTGCACTCTTACACCGTATAGATTGCAGCAATATAGAAGGTGGCTCATCAACACTTTCTGAAGGACGATTAGATATCAACAATAAATGCTGGCTTTGCCAGCAAATGTTACATCCTGTGAAAGAAATTAAAGAAAGAACAACTACAATTATATCCAGTATGATGTGGTTAAATTGTGAACAGGGGATGAGACAGGGAAAATGAAAGCAAAATGTTCTCAATAGTTGGGAGCTTAAGAACAAAGGCTGACAGACATAAGATTAAATGTAAGATGTTTAGATCAGTGATTGGTAGAAATCTCAGGGCCAAGTCTCCCAAAGGTGCTGAATTGATGGCAAAACTGGTCTAGATTGCACCAGTTCAGACAGTTCAGCTTCTCACCTGAATCTCTGCACTCCGTGCACTGAAAAAGTCCCAGTCGTGAATTAAAAATCTGGGGGAGGGGGCTATTCGCGCCGAAGTCTGACAGTTCTGAAACTGTGTGCATGCGCAGTGGCCCCAAACTGTCACACTCCCGTTTGCTGACCAGCTCAATCGCTGGCCAGCCCAGGACCCCCGAGTGCTGCCTCTCCAGCCCCACCATGGCCCGATCGTGGCTCCCGCAACAATTCCTGGGCCAGTCCTGAAACTCCTCCCCCCCCACCCCCCACCCGCCACCGTCCCAGAGCGCCCCTATGCCCAGGCTTCACCCCCCCCCACCCCAGCAGTGGCGATCCTCCCACCCCCCTCACCCCAGCAGACCATCCTCCTGCCTGCTGACCGCAGCACCCCACCCCCCCCCAACCCCCCGGGTCAGACCTCTTGGTGGCAGCCCTCCTTCCCCGCTGGCAAACCACTTCCCCCCACTCTGCCCCAATTGTTGCCCTCCCTCCATCCCAGACCCCTCCAAAGGGAGAGTGGCAGCGGGACCCACCAATCACCTGTAGGTCCCACCCACAATAGGCTCCACCCCTTGGCACAGCCTGATGGGCATTGCCAAGCTGCCCCTCGAGATGTGCCTTTTGGGCACTGCCAGGGTGCCCAAGCTCAGGGGACACCGCACCCCCCATCACCTGACCCCTGGGGGGGCCCCAATTGCCTCCCCTTCATTCTGGCAGGGTCTCCCACTAGCTCTCCAAACATGGGGAGTTAATCTGAATCCCGTCAAAATGAAGTGCTCCTGGTGGGGTGGGAGATTCTATCTACATATTTAAAATAGATTTTAAAAAGATTTAAATTACTTACCTGCCTTCCCACCAGTTTCCAGCGTGGTCTGGCTGGCAACTGCTTGTCAGCTCTGGGAGATGCGCATGCGTTCCCAGCACATGTGCAAATCCCCGTTCAAGGACGCAGACGCGTGTCTCCCGGCCAAACCCACCAGAAAAGTGGTAGGCACAGATGGAAGAATCGAGGCCCTTTTTACACCAAATGTTAGCTGTCAACTACATATGGCTAATTGGGAATTTAGCTGGGAATTAATTGCATTTTATTAGTTAATAAAATGAGTAAGATATACTATTGTTGGGCATATGATATAAACGCTCAAATTTTACAATGGACGTACTTCTATTTTAACCTTTTTGTACATTTATTGTAAACTGATAAGTGGAACGTACAGGAGTTTTTTTGATTGTTACATGTACTTTACATTTCAATTACTTTTAATTTGTTGTTTGCTAAAATGCTGTGCAGCACGGGTAAAAACAGCAGGTGTCAGCACCACCTCAGAAACACCAGTAGCTGTTATGGTCAGGTCAGTCAGTTGCAGTTGTCTCACATAGCCAACAGATGAAAGTTAGCTCAACGAGTCAGGCAGAGATGTAGACACTCACAGACCAATTTTCAGAAGAAAGGTGCCTTGTGTGTAATCGATGAATGTGTTGGATTACCTACTACAAACCTACTACATCTTGAAGATTGTAGCAGAGTTCACTGCCAATTTGTATGGAGCTCTGGCATCAGGACTGCTTGCTGTGATAGTGGAGTCGGACACTGTAGGAACTTTTAAGCGGTTATTGGAAAGGCACATGGAGCATACCAGAACGATAGGGAGTGGGACCGCTTGATCTTGGGTTTGGAAAAAGCTCGGCACAACATCGAGGGCCAAAGGGCCTGTACTGTGCTATACTGTTCTATGTTTCTATCATCACTCTGCAGTGAAACATGGAATATGTAATCAACTTAGTAAATGCTGCAGACCCTGCAGGAGACTGTGGTACCAACAGAAGAACTTCTTAGAGATGCATACAATGGAAGCATGCAAGCCCTGAGTTCCACCATTTCGTATGGCTTGGATGGGTTTGGAGGTCAAATGGATAAGAATATCAATAAGACTCACAGATCTCTACAGATGAGCCACAGTCCAATAGCAGCAACAATCATACATTAGAAACGGAACTTGTTTCCTTTTTCCAGGATGGTGGCATGCCATAGCTTCACCTCCTGCACCACTACCCTTGCCAACCATAGCAAGTGTCCCTGACCTGCCAACAGAAAACCAACTGGGTCAAACAGCAGAAACTGAGTTGCTGCAGTTTTCAAGCAGGCCTGTGTTCCAAAGGCACATGGAGCATATCAGAACGATAGGGAGTGGGACCACTTGATCTTGGGTTTGGAAAAAGCTCGGCACAACATCGAGGGCCAAAGGGCTATACTGTTCTATGTTTCTATCATCACTCTGCAAACGTGTCCAGAGACCTTGACTGAGCCACAGGAAGTTTCCCACTCCTGTGAAAAATCATATTATACCCCTTAGAGTAGTGACACAGCACTCAAAACAGATGCTAGGGGCTCATGCCTGTGTGATAACCTGTATGAATCAGTAAAATGATAAACCTTTTAAAATTATTTTGTGGAGCGTACCTGTAGTAACTGGTGACACTGGATGTTAGTTGGACAGATGCAGTTTATTTGAGAGTGCAAGGACTAGGTAATGGACTTTAGTGTTAATGGAGGAAAATTAGGATTGCCAATTGTGATGAAATGCATTCTTGGAGGTTTCAACACATGACATGTCCCCAAGCTCCAGCCATGCAATGGCCATTCCATCCATCCTTGTGAGGCACTGCCTTTCTACACCACTTGGAAAAAGACCCATTACTTAATTGGATGATGCTTAACTGTCAATCAAACAGTCTTTTTTTCACCGTTTCAATACTTTTAAATCTGGTAAAGAGAAATGTTCAAAGCAAGGCTTTAAAAAAAGTCATTTTTTCATGTCCTTATGATTTCTGTCCAGGTTTGCACGTGATGTAGAGATGCCGGTGTTGAACTGGAATAAGCACAATGGGTTACTGGGTTTGTACACAGCAGAGTCTTGGAGATGGATCTCCAATTCCCAGAGGCTCCAGGCCAACCCTGGAAGGTGCCAAACCTATGGAGAATTGGGATTGTTCAGATGATGCACCCTTCAATGGACTGTTGCTGAAAGTTCAGAGCTATGAAAGTAAATCTCTATGATTCTATATAGCCGGTAGTATATTTGGGCTCTCACTGGGCTGGATGGAGGTCACAGTGAGAAGGCCACTGGGGGTGGGGGGGGAGTGCAGAGGAAAGGTTAAGGGGTGGCTGTCTGTGGGCCCTCCACATCCTGATAAGTGGTTCCTTCCAGAAATGCCTGTGAATGAGAGAAACCCTCACTAGACCACAAGGATTTGTTTGTCAGTTTCACCATATGGTGAGACTCGCATCTGCTGCTGATTGAATACCACAGATAGCCTAGGATGAGGTCCTTTATTGGGCAATATTGACTTCTTTAAGGGTCTCAATTAGCATCCTGACAGAAGGCCACATACAAGCCTCCCTACCCTGCATCCTGCTGCCTAATAAAATGGCCACACCCTGCTTTGGAACTCCTCCTGGGCTGAATATTAAATTCCACCCAGTTATTGTGTTTCTCTCCTCCTGCCAGATCTGCTAGGTATTTCCAGTATTTTCTGTTTTTATTTCAGATTCCTAACATCCACAGAATTTTGCTTTAATCAATTTCAAAATTGGCTGCGTTACTTAAATCCAATGTTTCAACACCACAAAGAATTTTTTTCAGAACTTATTCAGGCACAGTCCTCGATCTAGTAAATCTCTACAGCAAGCAAACCTCAAACTTAGATAACATTGTTTTTGCTTTTATCTCTTGATTGCATTTACACTATGGGTGAAATCTTACCAAAAAGTGGCGGAATGTTGGTTCCGGCATGAAAAACGGAGTGTTTCCTGCCGACAGCACCAGTGTGATTTCAGAATGAATCTTATGCCTCATTAGTGAAAGTTTTCATGCCCACAAGAATCACACTGCACCTGCAGCATGTTCCTTCTGATTCACCTGCTCCATCACAACTTAATTGCTGCAATCACTGGGAATCGCCATATAAGTGGCTTCATAGCACTCCCTGCACTTGTTCCAGAATGACTGCAGGGGATAGCAGCCAGGAAGTTTGCACCTCACTTTTCAGCGAGATACCTCATCAAGTGCTGAATGGAATGGGCCAGAGGTGGGATACACTCCACTCCCACTCCCAGAGAAGGCCTACTAGAGGGTCAACACCCCCATCTAGGATGCATTGGCAGCCCTGGTCAATGCAAGCTCACTTCAGAAGAGGACAGGGCAGCAGTGCCAGAAAAAAAAATCAGCAATCTTCTTTGCTCAGCCAGGATAAGTGAACCACCCTCAGTCTCCCTCTGGGCCCCCTCTGACCTCCAATCCCATCTTTCACCCATCCACGTTAGGGGTTGCCAATACCAGGCACAAGGTCCCCCCATACCACAATCACCAGGTTCCCACCACTAACCGCTATGACTGTGGTGTCAGTATACAGTGAAAAGTATTGTTTCATGCATGTTATACAGAAAAAGCATACCATTCATAGAGAAAGAAAGGAGAGAGTGCAGAGTGTAGTGTTACAGTCATAGCTGGGTGCAGAGAAAGATCAACTTAGTGCAAGATAGGTCCATTCAAAAGTCTGATAGCAGCAGGGAAGGAACTTGCTTGAGTTGGTTGGTATGTGACCTCAGACTCCAACTCCCACTCTAGCACCACACTTGCCAGAGCTCATCATCTGTTTTCAATTTCAGTAGATGCAGTGACCACAGTCTGAGGATTCAGGGTAAACCAATTAGGATGGAGGTGAGGAGACATTTATTCACAAAAGAGTGATTTTTTTTTTTGGTGGGTCTGACATGTCCCCTTTTCTTCGTGCTCTGCCACTTTTCTTTTGGTTCACGTCCAATTCTTCCTATGAAGCCGTGCCCTTATCTTGTGGCTTGTTGTCTTCTTGCCTCCTGGGCCGCCGCCTTCTTAAAAATTGTATATTATTATTCGTGTTAGTTTTTTCTTGTATGGCGTGGTGAATGGGAGATATCCCCATTTGGCAGAAGAGGTGGTTGTTGAGATGGTGTGTGTTAGGAGGAGAGGCTGCTAGGTTGGGGGTTTACCTGTTTCCAGGGCGTGAAATGTATGTCAAAATGGTGTGTGTGTGTGTGTGTGTGTGTGTGTGTGTGTGTGTTAGAGAGTTGTTCTGGGGGGTTTCCTGGCTGGGGAGGGTTTGTGTCTGTTGCTGAGTTAGATTCTGTTTTTTTGGGGGGAAGGAAGGTTTTGTTAGTGGGTGAGGTACTAAGGGGTAGTAGGTGGACTACTGGGGTAAGAGGTTAGGTGGTAGGAAAAAAAAGTGCTGGGGGTTTCCTGAAACGGATGTTGGTGGGTGGGTTGTTGGTTATTGAGCATAGAACATTTCAGCACAGTACAGGCCCTTCAGCCCTCGATGTTGCGCCGACCTGTGAAACCAATCTAAAGCCCATCTAACCTACATTATTCCAATATCATCCATATGTTTATCCAATGACCATTTAAATACCCTTAATGTTGGTGAGTCCACTACTGTTGCAGGCAGGACATTCCATGCCTTTACAACTCTGAGTAAAGAACCTACCTCTGACATCTGTACTATATCTATCACCCCTCAATTTAATGTCCCTTCGTGCTAGTCATCACCATCCGAGGGAAAAAGGCTCTCACTGTCCACACTATCCAATCCTCTGATCATCTTGTATACCTCTATTAAGTTACCTCTTAACCTTCTTCTCTCTAACTAAAACAGCCTCAAGTCCCTCAGCCTTTCCTCAAAAGACCTTCCCACCGTACCAGGCAACATCCTGGTAAGTCTCCTCTGCACCCTTTCCAATGCTTCCACATCCTTCCCACAATGTGGCGACCAGAACTGTATGCAATACTCCAAGTGTGGCTGCACCAGAGTTTTGTACAGCTGCAACATGACCTCATGGCTCTGAAACTCAATCCCTCTACCAATAAGAGCTAACACACGTATGCCTATCAACCTGGGTGCCAACTTTCAGGGATCTATGCACACGGACACCAAGATCTCTCTGCTCATCGACACTACCAAGTATCTTACCATTAGCCCAGTACTCTGTATTCCTGTTGCTCCTTCCAAAGTGAATCACCTCACACTTTTCTGCATTAAACTCCATTTTCCACCTCTCAGTCCAACTCTGCAGCTTATCTATGTCCCTCTGTAACCTGCAACATCTTTCCGCACTGTCCACAATTCCACCAACTTTAGTGTCATCCGCAAATTTACTAACCCATCTTTCTACGCCCTCATTCAGGTCATTTATAAAAATGACAAACAGCAGTGGCCCCAAAACAGATCCTTGCGGTACACCACTAGTAACAAAACTCCAGGATAAACATTTCCCATCAACCATCACCCTCTGACTTCTTACAGCCAGCAAATTTCTCATCCAAACCACTACATCATCCTCAATCCCATACCTCCGTATTTTCTGCAATAGCCTACAGTGGGAAACCTTATCAAACGCTTGATTGAAGGGTGGTTTGTTGTCCTCCCCTGTCTTGGCACTTTCATCTCCTTGTGTACCTGTTAGGGTGGGTGGAGTGAGGGTGCTCCCAGAACAGGTGGGATAGGATGACTTTTTACTCTTTGTGGGTGTTTTATGTTACGGTGGGCAGGATGTTGTGGTGTGGATTTGGGTAGTATGTATTGGATTGCATGGGGGCACTAGTTGGCGGAGAAAGTTTGTGTAGGGACATTCCCATTTATTCGGACAATGGGATCCAAGGTTATGGGGAAAAAGCAGGATTAGGCTATTGAGATGGATGATTAGCCATGATTGTAATGAACAGCAGAGCAAGCTCAAAGGGCCAAATGGCCTCCTCCTGCTCCTATCTTCCATGTTTCTATGTTTCTATTCCCACTACATTCTCCCTATCTGTGTTATTGCAGACCAAACTTAACGATAGTGTATGAGCAGGTGTAGCCAGCTGAAGTCATGCTCGAGTTTAGAATCTGCAAGCATTTCAAGGAGTGAGCCCTGAGCTGGCCAGGGAGGAGGAAGTGCATGCCTGTGCTACTGGTGAAGTGGAAGGAGCAGACAAATATGAGAACTCCAAGACATGCTGTCATTCCCCAGGATTCGTGGATAATCAACGTTCCCTCCATCTTCCTTGTAATGCACACATGACATATCCCTCCCCTTGAAGGCTGACTAGCATAACACTTGATCTCATTCGTCCCAAGTGTTACATCCAACCGCCTCTTGAGTGCATTCAATGTTTTGGCATCAAATACTTCCTGTGGTAATAAATTCCATGGCTCACCACTCTCTGCGTGAAGAAATGTTTCATTTCCATCCTAAATGGTTTACCCTGAATTCTCAGACTGTGACCCCTGATGCTGGACTCCCCCACCATTGGGAGTATCCTCCCTACATCTACCCTGACTGTGATGCCTCTTCAGTGATGGGGTTGGAGAAATCCCCCTCAAAGCTGCGTAAGCACAGTGAATCCAGGGGGTGCAAGATGGTCCAGCTGTGGATTCTTTTCTCTTGGGAGGTTGTAAAAGACCTGATGGTACTATGTTGAAGTAGAGGAGGGGAGTTATCTCTGGTGACCTGGCCAATATTTATCCCTCAGCCAACATCACAAAAACAATTTATCTGGTTATTACCATACTGCTGTTTGTAGGAGTTTGTTGTGCACAACTTGGTGCTGGCATTCCCCACATTACAATGATAACTACAATCTGAAAGTATTTAATTGGCTGTAAAGCAACTTGGGACATCCTGAGATCATGAAAGGTGCTATTTAAATATAAGTCTCTCTTTCTTAATTGTTCCTTTAGAAACAGTTAACGTCGAAGCTAGAGCTTCAGAATGATTAACAGCTGACCACTCATGTAAAAGAAAACAGATGCCTAAATCTTCTTTTAAATCTATGTGATTACAACAGACTTCACGCTAGAAATTCATAATTGAAGGGTTGGAGGGCAGGGTAGGGAGTGGGGAGCAGTAACTTCAACCCTACCTACCCAGTGGAAACTGAGTTAATTAAAATCACAACTGATTAATAAGCCACCTGAAAGCTGTTGGAAGCTCACCGCTCCATGGTTAGGATTGTAATACAGACCACCATAATTAGAGAAAATTGCAGGATTAAAAGTGCAATTTAGAAAAATAGAATAGGGCAAAAGTGATAATAGTGGCAAAAACGGGGAGCGGTTTTTACATTGTGTTTGGGACTGCCTTGTAGATCAACAGACAGCAGCAAGTGTCAGTTTGGGTTAGCATTCAGCTCTCTTACCTCTGAGTCAAAAGATTGCAGGGTTTTAATACTCACTCCAAGGCCAGCAACATAGATAAATATTTAAAATGGAAAAGTTTATAAGTGTACGGGACATGAGGCTAGGCAAATAATGCTTTCAAAACTTTGGCACAGTTGCAATGACTGGAATAGCCTGTTATATAAAACCCAATGATTCAGATTCTATATTCTAACAGTAGATTGCTAAGGTAAGGATATCCTTTGCACCAAATTGCTGTCAGGCTGATAGAGGTTTTTATGAACATGACAAATGATTGGGTGACTGTTGGACACGGAGGGTGGGGAACTATAATAATTAGTTGAACCAATAACAACTACAATAACTTACTTTAATGAAAGCAGAATTTAACACTCCCCTGCCAGTGAGATTTTATGATGTGGAGATGCCGGCATTGGACGGGGGTGGGTACAGTAAGAAGTCTCACAACACCAGGTTAAAGTCCAACAGGTTTATTTGGAATCACAAACTTTCAAAATACTGCTCCTTCACTCACCTAATGAAGGAGCAGTGCTCCGAAAGCTCATGATTCCAAATAAACTTGTTGGACTTGGCCTGGTGCTGTGAGACTTCTTACAGTGGGATTTTAGGCAGGGGCAGCGTGAAATTGAAGGGATGAGGATCCATTGACCATATAGTGATTTTACGCTGGGACAGGCAAAAATTCAGATTAAAGTCTGGTGGTCTCCAAAACCCAGACCCACCCAAGACCCTGACTGCCTCTTTATAATCCTCCCAGGCCTTCCTCACTCTTTCTGCCCGAGGACTCTTTGAGCTTACCTCGGCCTCTGGTGGCCAGATGTAGGGAATGATTCTCTGGCCCCTTGCGCTCAAGCACAAACCATGCTAGATCCAGAGAATCAGGGGAGGGGCTATAGCGTGGTTGGCACTGGTGAAAATCCTGTGATTCTCCTAGCCCCTCACTCCCATATAATCTGGTTTATGCCCAGTGAGAGCATGAACCAGGTTCGCATACTTAAATAAGCTCCCCTCTCCTGCAAATCCCTGACCTTCGGACCCAGCAGGAAGCTGGAGACCAGTCATGATAGCCATGCTGGAGGGCTTGGAGGCCTTTAAATCCCCCAGTTGGTGAGGGAAAATGGCTGGGTAATGCCGTGGCACTGTCTGGCACCCTGACAAAATGGCACTGCCAGTGTGCCAGGTTGGTAGTACCAAAAGGGGGATCTGAAGGGGGATATAGGGTGGGCTCTTGAAGGAATTGGGTCAAGGGTCTCCTGAAGGGGGAGAATCTTTGGCAATCCCAGAGTGGGGTGTCACACACCTGGGGTCTTGGGAATAGGGTGCTGGTACCAGCAAGTGGGGGGATGCCTGATGCAATTGACTGGGGAGGGGGTTGCGTGGGAGCAGGGGAGATGTGTAAGGTGCTATGATCTAAGAGGAGTCAACCTTGCTGGCATCTTTAGGTTGCCACTCCAGAAAAGATTCTACGGAATCTTACCGGCACGGCCACCCAAGATTTGTATGATCCTGCCCGAGACCAACAGAGAATGCTGTTCTCCGAGCCTCACATGTCCCCTGAATCGGGGCAGGCGTGTCAGTAAAATTCTGCCCTCAGTGTACGTGAAATTAGTGTGAATCTCCCCAAGCTGCAAAAATGTTTCTCAATGTGGGTGAATTACAAGCTGAATCACGCTGACCCTCCCAGCAGGAGTGGGAATTTCACATAGAAATTTTTGGGGAGAATTCCGCCTTTAGCCTCAGGCATCCTCGTGCAGATCCACTTCAGCCCACTGTCGCTGCTGAGATGGGAGAACTGCCAGCCAATCAGAATGGCTGGCAGCTCCCAAAGTGGGACTTCCCTCTGAGTGAAGGGCGGAAATCCGACATACAACCACTAATTGGAGCATGAAATGGCTGCAGGGCACTCAGACTTGGCATGTTTTCAGATGGCAGGAAGGGAGATTGCACAATCTACATAACTCAGGCCAACATTTTTGTGCATTATTTTCGACATTGGAGGTAAATTTCTGTACTGTGGCTTTTCTACACAAATAAAGATGATAGTAATGGAACTGTTATTGTACTTGACTAACAATTTAGAAGTTGTGTGCTCAAATCCCCAGCTGAGTTACAGGGATGCAAACAGAGGCTTGGAATCCCCATGAATACCGATGCAAGATGACTGTCACTGACAATAATCACCTGAGTGGGAAAAAAAGTCCCTCTTGCCTCCCCATTCAGTAAACTGATTAAAAAAAACTCATTAAGTGCTTGCAATTGTTGGAAGTTCTAATTTTTAAATAAGCACACAGGTAATATGTACTTTCCAAAACAGATCAGCTGAAGGGTGGTGGATACAAAGGGGGAGCCACACTGCCCCATATATCAATTTGAAGGGAGTGGTTGAGGCTGACTCACATCTTCACAGAATCCCTACAATGCAGAAGGAAGCTATTCGGCTCATCGAGTCTGCGTCGACCACAGTCCCATCCAGGTCCTACTGCTGTAACCCCGTGCATTTACCCTTCTAATCACCTGATGCTAAGGGGCAATTTAGCATAGCCAATCAACCTAACCGATACTTCTTTGGACTGTGGGAGGAAATCGGAGCGCCCGGCGAAAACCCATGCAGACCCAGGGAGAATGTGCAAATCCGCATAGACAGTCACCCGAGGCTGGAAATGAACCCAGGTGCCTGGCACTGTGAGGTAGCTGAGCTAACCATTGTGCCACCGTGCTGCCCACGTCTTAGTACGGGAGTGGCATTGGTGTTGCCAAAGTGGCAGGGAGAGTGGGCAAATAATGCCTAACTTCAAATGTGAATAGTACCCCTTAACAACCTGGGAATAAAGAGAAGGGTGAAGGCTGCCAAAGGCATTTAGGCAGTTACATGCCCAGTAGGAAAGATCCAGCTGGTCATGGTGGCACAGCTATCAGAATTTGGGCAATGAGGCAACAACAGCCTCCACAGGAAAGGCAGGAGAGCATAGTGAAGGAAGAGGGAAGCATGACACCATACCATCAGCATAGGATCCGCCACTGAAGACTGAACTACTTGCAAATGACAAAGCTCCAATACCACAGGAGACTGTCTGTCTCTCCAGCAAGTGACCTCATTGCTGAAAGCCTTGAACTTCACTGGTTGCCATGCCCTACCCATGTAAATGTGACTCTGAACTCTGTTTCCGACTCATTCCAAGAATATGCTGCAAATGGCTGCTCACTTGCAGGTCACTGATGCCTTCTTTGCCAGAGCCAGAAAGTACATTCAGTTCTTGACAGATGTGGCTTTGCAAGAATAGAGAACACCATATTTCACTTCCATTGCTGAATTCCTCTATTTGTAGGCTGTCATTGATTGCACCCATGTGTCGATCTGACCTGCCAATCAGATTCACCAATAGAAAATGCTTCCACTTCCTCAATGTTTAACTGACCTTGGACCACAAGATCCTCCTTCATGTGTGCGTTACTAACCTGGAAACTGCCTCAACTCCTTCATCCTCCAGCAACCCATAATGCCTCAATTGTCACTTCAAACCCTAAAATGCATAGATGGATCTTTGTGGATAAGGAATATTCTTTGAAAAGATGGTCACTAACCGTCTATGGGAGTCCCAGACAGAGGCATGGAGACAATGCAACTGCTGCCACCTGCTCAGTAGGACAGCTGCTGAACTTCTGAGCATGATTCCAGTGCCTGAATCATTCAGATGGTACCATTCAATACTCTCCTGACTGGGTTTCGGCCTTTGTCGTGGTCTACTGCATTCTCCATAACTTGGCCCTCCAGAGAGATGTGGAGCTTGAGGAAAGTGAGGCCCTCGAAGGAGACTGCTCAATATGGGAACTGCAGGGGGTGAGGAAGGTGGAGAAAACTGACCCACAGAAAGGTGGCATGGAACAAAGGTACCCCAGCAGTACATATAGGGGTCAAGCACAACTTGCAGAACAAAGGGATCCCAAGCATGCCTTGAATGTCAGGTATCTCCTGATTCAGGGGATATCCTGACTGAGCTTCTCTGATCCTGGCTGAGGGGCATGACATGGAAGAGAGTCTGAGATACCTGTGCTGACATACGAATGGAAGACACAACCTGGAACACCTAATCACTAACCTCCAAAGAAAGCACATCTGCTGCCCCCAGGATTTTACATGGAATTTTTAGGAGATTTTAACTACCTCAACATTAACTGGAATAGTTTCAGTGTGAAAGGAGTGGAGGGAACAGAGTTCTTAAGGAGTATTCAGGAGAATATTTTTGGCCAGTATGTAGCAAGCCCACAAGAAGCAATACAATTCTCAACTTTGTTTAGTAAATGAAGCTGGGCTGGTGGAAAGAGTGGCAGTGGGACAAAATTTAGTTGGTGGTGATCATAACTCAGTAAGTTTTAACATAATTATGGGAAAGAACAAAGAAAGAACAGGATTTAAAGTTCTATATGGGGCAAAGCCAATTTTACTAAGCAAAGGACTGGTTTAGCAAAAATGGACTGGAGACAGTTACTTTACCATAGATCAGTATCAGAGAGAGGCATTCAGAGTAAACTTGTTTCCACAAAGGACAAAGGTGGGACAGCCAAATCTGGAATCTACTGGATGTCAAGAGACTTACATGGTGGGATAATACAGAAAAAGAAAGCTTAGATCAGACACTGAGAACTCAATGCTGCAGAAAGCTGAACGGAGTATAGAAAATGGAGGAGTGAAATCAAAAAGAAGATTAGAAAAGCAAAGAAAGGGCATGAAAGAATATTGGGTAAGAAAAGTTAAGTAAAATCCAAAAATATTTTATCAATACATCAGGAGAAGAGGACACCTAAGGAAATAATAGGGCCTATAGAAAAACCAAAAAGGTAACTGATGTGTGGAGGAGGAGGATTTGGGTCTGGTTCTTGATGAAAAGAAGGTGACAATGCAGACATTGTAGTTGAGGAAGAAGTATAAAATACTAGATGTGATAAACATAGGGAAAGAGGAAGTGTTAAGCGGATTGGCATTCACGAAAGTGGATAAATTGTCAGGGCTGGATGAGGTGTACCCAAGGTTATTAAAAGAAATCAGGGATGAACTAACAGAGGTCTGACCATCATTTTCCAATCTTCACTGGATACAGGTGTGGTGCCAAAAGATTGAAGGTCTGCTAATGTTATACCTTAAAAAGTGAGAGAGGGATAGGTCAAATACAGGCCAGTCTCTCTGACCCTAACAGTGGAAAAATTATTGGAATCTATTCTGAGGGACAGGATAAACAATCACTTGGAAAGGCACTAGCTAATCAAGGATAGTCAGCATAGATTTGTTAAGGAAAGGTCATGTCTGACAAATCTGATTTAATTTTTGAGGAAGTAACAAGGAGGATTTATAAGGGTGGTGCAGTTGAGGAGTCCACATTCTTTTTAGCAAGACGTTTGACAGGGTCCCACATGGGATCCAAGGGAATGTAGCAAGCCAGATAGAAAATTGGCTCAGTGGCAGGAAACAAAGGCTAATTGTTGATGGGCATTTTTGTGACTGGAAGTTAATTCCAATGGAATTGGGCTCAGTACTACGTTCCATGCTTTTTATGGTCTCTATTAATGATTTGGATGTAAATGTAGGGGGAATGATCAGAAGTTTGCAGACAACTACCAGGGATTTTCACAGTAATGTCATTTTAATGTAAGCCTGCTAGTGATTAATAAATAAACATTTTTTTAACTCAACTCATTTTCAAGAGGTCTGGACATGTACCTCAAACACGGTTACCTGCACAGCAATGGACCAAATGCAGACACAATGGCCAAGTGGCCCCTCTCTGTGAGATAAACTTCCTATGATTCATTGTGGAGGATTCTTTTACATCGTTCATCAACTCAACCAAGGCCGAGATTCTCCCCAAAAATTTCTAAGTTCCCAACATGCAGGAAAATGGGAGTAAATCCCATTGGTTTTTTAAGCATGATTTCCAAAATGACTCTCAGACATTCTGTGCATCACAGAGTGATTCAATCTGGAAGTGGGGCCTATTCCCACCAGAGAGGCTGGCAGCTTGGCACTGAATGGGCCACTGCACATGCATCAGTCTGTCAGAGAGGGGATTGGTGCATGCGCAGTAACCATCCATTGTTGACCTTCCAAACTTTCCCGTGCCAGCCCCTATGTCTCCCCGATCCCTGCCAAACCCGATCTTCCCTCACCAATCTCCACAACTCACCCACCCAATCCTGCTGACAAACTCCAATGCCCCACCCAGCCCGAGCACCCACCCCCCATCCAGATGGCTGGTCCCCATCACCCTCTTCCCTCCCTCTTCCAACGTTACAATTGCAGAGTGGCAGTGGGTGCCACCCCCCCCACCGATAGGCTCCACCCCTGCCCGATGCCTGATGGGCAGTGCCAAGTCAGAGGTGTGGTAGATTGTGAGGAAGGGTGTTGAAGTTTGCAGGGTGACTTGGACAGGTTGCAGAGCTGGGCCGCGAGGTGGCGGATGGAGTTTAATGCGGAGAAGTGTGAGGTAATCCATTTCGGTAGGAATAACAGATGTGTTGAGTATAGGGCTAACGGGAGGACTTTGAATAGAGTGGAGGAGCAGAGGGATCTAGGTGTATGTGTACATAGATCCCTGAAAGTTGGGAATCAAGTAGATAAGGTTGTTAAGAAGGCGTACGGTGTCTTGGCGTTTATTGGTAGGGGGATTGAATTTAGGAGTCGCAGCGTCATGTTGCAACTGTACACAACTCTGGTGCGGCCGCACTTGGAGTACTGTGTGCAGTTCTGGTCCCCACATTACAGGAAGGATGTGGAGGCTTTGGAGAGGGTGCAGAGGAGGTTTACCAGGATGTTGCCTGGTATGCAGGGGAGGTCCTATGAGGAGAGACTGAGGGATTTGGGGTTGTTTTCACTGGAAAGAAGGCGGCTAAGAGGGGATCTTATAGAAACATATAAGATGATTAGAGGTTTAGATAGGGTGGATGGTGATAGCCTGTTTCCTCGGATGGAGAAAGCTAGCACGAGGGGCCATGGCTTTAAATTAAGGGGGGGTAGTTATAGGACGGATGTCAGGGGCAGGTTCTTTACCCAGAGGGTGGTGAGGGACTGGAATGCCCTGCCTGCTGCAGTTGTAAATGCGCCTAGTTTGGGGGCGTTTAAGAGATTGGTGGATAGGTTTATGGACGAAAAGGGATTGGTTTAGATTAGTGGGTCAGTGTTTTTTTTTAAAAATAGGACTGGTCGGCGCAACATTGTGGGCCGAAGGGCCTGTTCCGCGCTGTAATATTCTATGTTCTATGTTCTATGTTCTAATGTACCCCTTGGGCAGTGCCAGGGTACCAGGCTGGCACTGTCCAAGGCAGCCTCCCCTTATCCCCACCTCCCGGGGGGGGTGGTTTCAATGACCCGTCCAGAGGGGTTGGGCCGCTAGTTCCCCATTATTGGGGAGCAGGAGTAAATCCCGCTGGAAGGAATCACTCTCAATGGGGAGAGAGACACTAGCAGGCCCAGAGACTTCAGTCGCAGACCTGCTAATCATTACTGAAATCGCGCTTTCAATGTGCTAATCAGCTCCGTGCCAATTTCTGGTGCAGAGCTGATTACATTAAAAGTCTTGGTGCCGGAAATGCATACAGGCCGTGAAATCCAGCAGGAAGCCTGCAAAACGGCCCCCACTGGTTCGCCCGGCTTGCTATGCCACTTAAGCAGTGCAGTGGAGTGGAAGAATCACACCCCCCCCACCGAAATTCTCCTGTCATGACGGCAATAAATCGACTCCCAAACTTGTGAT
Organism: Carcharhinus amblyrhynchos; assembly: GCF_965287045.1. Taxonomy (NCBI): domain Eukaryota; kingdom Metazoa; phylum Chordata; class Chondrichthyes; order Carcharhiniformes; family Carcharhinidae; genus Carcharhinus; species Carcharhinus amblyrhynchos. The sequence goes on along the minus strand of NC_137331.1, from coordinate 77,210,154 downwards.
TAATGTGTCACTCTTTATAGAATGTGGAAAGAAGAAAAACAGTTGTTGGAGACAGTAGGAACACATTACAGTGATCCATACATTTCTCCTTGCAACATGGTAACCTCCCCTTGGCTATTTCAACACTGAGGTATGTGAGCTTGCTCATTTGCCTCAACTTGAGACTGAGATGCATCTGGTGGTCATCCTCATTGCAGAGGTACCCATGGGGATATCTTTAGGTGCTGCTGTGTCATTGCAGACCCAACATCCATCCCTTTTCCTGTCGCACAGGTTATCCTTCAGTCAAAGGCCAAGGAGGGTTGTAAGGGTTGTTCATAGATCATAGATCATAGAACCCTACAGTGCAGAAAGAGGCCCTTCGGCCCATCGAGTCTGCACCAACCACAATCCCACCCAGGCCCTACCCCCATGTCCCCACATATTTTACCCGCTAATCCCTCTAACCTAAGCATCCTAGTACACTAAGGGGAAATTTTTTTTTAACATTGTTGGCTCTCTTAACCGCCCCATGACATCCTCAGTCCTTGCTGATTGCACTGAATTGCTGGATACTTTCTGAGGCTCATTTGACATCCACTCCAAGGATCTCTGTGCCACCAGTGCCATTACTAGTAAATGCTAGCCACCACACTCAGATCCCATGGATCAGTGCATCATTCTGAATGATGCTACACATGGCCATCAAGAGGTTTGTTAAGCAAGAGCTCATGTGTTCATCGTTCTAAAGCACGTATGAACTTTTGATTTATTATTGTCACATGTATCAATGTAGTGAAAAATATTATTTCTTGCACACTATAGAGACAAAACATACTGTTCAGAGAAGGAAATGAGAGAGTGCAGAATGTACTGTTACAGTCATAGATAGGGTGTAGCGAAAGACCAACTTAATGCAAGTCTGACAGCAGCAGGGAAGAAGCTGTTCTTGAGTCGGTTGGTACGTGACTTCAGACTTTTGTATCTTTTTCCCAAAGGAAGAAGGTGGAAGAGAGAATATCCGGGGTGAATGGGGTCCTTAATTATGCTGGCTGCTTTGCCGAAGCAATGGATGGGATGTTGGTTTGCATAATGGATTGGGCTACATTCACGACCTTTTGTAGTTCCTTGCGGTCTTGGGTGGAGCAAGAGCCATACCAAGCTGTGATACAGCCAGAAAGAAAGCTTTCTATGGTGCATCTGTAAAAGTTGGTGAGAGTCATAGCTGACATGCCAAATTTCCTTAGTCTTCTGAGGTTTTGGTGTGCTTTCTTTACTGTAGTGCCAGCATGGGGGGGACCAGGACAGGTTGTTGGTGATATTGACACCTAAAAACTTGAAGCTCCCAACCCTTTTTATTTCTACTGGATTGACCCTTTCAACCTCTGCCACAGGGAACTGCAGCATGTGGATGCACATCTCTTGCTGCTGTTCAAGGTAGAGCTTTCTTTCATGTGATGTTCATGCCCTGCACCAGTGCCCATGGGAATAATACTGTGTAGGTCCTCCTTCTCATAAGAAAGATTGACCACAGCACTCTCTGCTTCCAGCACCTCCTCCGGCACACCAGTGATCATCACGCTTGTGGACAGTGCACTTGTACAACGTGACAATGCTTCTTCATCTTCTCCACTCACAGCTCAGGTCCTGTGGAGGCAGTGGGAACGAGTGCCCTGGGTTTGATGTCTGTACCAATTGGAGACGCAAGATAATGAGAGCCAGCCTAGGAAAGTAGAAACTTCTGCAGTACTAAGGTAACCAACATTCCTCTATGACAGACATCTGGAATGGATTGAGTGTTGTTCCCACCTCCCCCCTGCCCCTTAATGAGCTCCCTCCCTCAGAAATCATCAAGTACACCTGGCATTCCACTTCTGTCAGGTCAACCATCTCCTCGATCACTATCCTGGTTATGTCCAAACTGCCTCCTGCACAGAGGTGACTCAATCGAGGAAGTCATCTCTCCTCCTAGCTGAATCCTCTCATGTTTTTCCTGCGTTAAGACAAAAGACAAAAGAGAGCAAGATAAGGTATAACCGTCCAATGTCATCTTCCCCAATCCATTAAGAACTGTGTGTCACAGTGATAACAACTCCCCTGTAATACTCTGGCTCTGAGCCATTCTGAGGGGTGGATAACCGGACACACATATCTCACATCAGGTCACAGCCCTGAGACCTGGCCAGAGGGTTAAGGATAGTACTCACTTTATCGAGTGTGTGAGGTTGTTGAATCCTTTCCAGCATTGCTTCCAAGAACTGGAGCTTTCACTTCTACTGTTCACAGCTGCAGCAATCTCGAGCTGGTCCTGTTTAGTCTCAGATAATGGCCACCTCCAGAAAAAAGACTTTGCTCCTCTCCTTCACAGTCTTCAAATGATATTGAGATCCACATCAATGAAGGGAGATCAACACTGCTCTGAATCTTGGTCCAGCTCTTCTATGTCAATTCACTTCACTTTGAATGAATTGAAGGCTTGGTACAATGCAGCTTTCTTCAGCACAGCCAGCAACCTCATAAATGTCTAAACAAGTCCCTCTCTTGATCTGACATTCCATTCCTCCTGCTGTCTTGGGCTCTGAGTGTAAGGAAGCCCATCTTCATATCGGTCAAGGACTCACCTCTGTGAAAATCAGAAAATTGATCAGTTTCCCAGCAGGGGTGAGTTTCTGACCTAAAAACAGACCTGGCTGCTGTTCCGTGCCTCTGACAAAATGTAGCCTCCCATCTTTGAAATTTGTCAAATTAAATACAATAAATTAATAATTTGGGGACTAGCATAAGAAATAAATGGCGGTAAAGCTATCAGATTCTTGTAAAACCCAATGTGTTCTCTAATGTCCTCCAGGGAAAAAAACCTGCAATAAAAGAGAAACAGAGTTAACATTTCAAGTCTGTATAACTCTCCAGAATACTACTTCAACTACACATGGCTCTAGTACCATACCAAATGCTGAATTCTTCAGAGATTATTATTTCGCCCCTCTTCCCCTGTGGAATAGCCAATTCTTATGGGCACAAAGGTCAGGAGACTCTGGGATTTCCAAGACTTTCCAGCTGGTCTCCCATAACCAAAGCTTGCTGGGAGCCTCACCACAGTGGAGGCCAGAAAACATATGCCATGGACTGTCCTTAAATCTTGGATGACATTTAGGCCTATTGATGTCCTCAGAGTGAGCCTTAGACTTCAAGGTAGGCTATCTCTATATCATTTTTCTAAAGAAAGAATACTTCCCCATCGCCTGCAAAGATCCTCAGCTTTCTGACTATCAGAAGGTCCAGGTCTCCAAGACCTGACACTGGATTGCTGTATTGCTCTGATTCATCTTTCTGCATGTTCTGCCGGCACTAGCTCCTGCTGGAGACAATTCCTGGGCCTAGACAGGGGCAACGCATTTCAGGTACATCGTTGGGTGGGTATGAAAATTTTCTTTGAGGACTTTCTGAAGTAGTTAGCAATCCATTCAATTTCATGAGCAACTGTTATTAAGAAGAAGGCCCATCACCAACTTCACAGGGTAACTAGGGATGGGTTATAAATGTGGCCATTATTAATGCAACTTCTTAAACTTCATCATCATCACAGGAAAAACAAATCAAATAACAATATCTCAAATCAGGTTCCCAGGCCAGAATTGCAGCATCATTGTAGGCTTCCTGTGAGTTTCCTCTGTGCTGGCGGAAGTTGATGATATACTCCAGGGTCTGACTAGGATCACTGTTTTCGAATGATGGGAATGTTTAGGAAATAAACTCAGAAACTGATTAGGTCAAAGTATTTTTGATGACTAAATTTTCCGTTAAAATGTTAAAGGATGCAAGACCACAGAAAGTGTTAATTGGTAAAATTGATATTTTCTAGTGTCTGAACTATCAGCATTTCTGTTTCAAGAGGAGTTAGTTTGTGCCATATTTAAAGCATCACTAGAACAACAATTTGCATTAAGATAATGGGTTGGATTTTTCTGGGGGCGAGAGATTGTTACTTTTCTGAAACTGATTGCAACTCCATAAAGCCGGTCAGATAAGTGCTGAAACCCTTAAGTTGTAGTCTGTCACTCTGAGTTTCGATGTGGGAATGCCAGCGTTGGACTGGCGTAAACACAGTAAAAAGTCTGACAACACCAGGTTTTAGTCCAACCGATTTATTTGATAATACTCACAAGCTTTCGAGGGGACTGCCTCTTCGTCAGGTGAATGGACAGAACTCTCCATTCACCTGACGAAGAGGCAGTCCCCTCGAAAGCTTGTGAGTATTTTCAAATAAATCGGTTGGACTAAAACCTGGTGTTGTCAGACTTTTTACTCTGAGTTTCAACATAGGCTGCACTGTGGACTGCCCAAAGCTGGTAATCATTACAGCAGCAAGAATTTCAACTTTCCCCCGCCCACCTTGTTGTTTGAAACCGCATTAAATTGTTCCCATCCCAGCAACACTGCGGATATACTACACCACATGGACTGCAGTGGGTTAAAGTGGTGGCTCATTACCACCTTCTAAAGGACAATTAGGGATGGACAACAAATGCTGGCCTAGCCAGTGATGCCCATATCTCCTTAAGGAATAAAAATCAGGTGTAGCTGAGCTCTTAGTGATGTTAATGTGACTAATAACATTTACTTGCTCTAAAATATATTACCATCATGTGGCACTGTTAAATGATCAACTAATAGATATTTTAGGCATTTTATTAAATACTTATTTTCAGAATAGTTTAGCTCCTATCTTTACCCAACGTGTATGCCACAAACTTTAACTTGATCTATGTAAAATAAAAGTGATTATATTTGACTGCTGTTTGTTTCCTGTTTTCATGTCTGTAAAACTATTTAGTGTAATGCTGTTTGGACAACTTGATGACATGGCTCCAGCTCCACACTGGGAATGCCCAGTCAACAATGCTGTAATCAGCTGCACTACCACTGCATGGTCAGAGAGGTCAAATTCTCACCACAGAAATTGATTGATTTCTCAGGCTTACTTCATGGTTAGTCAGCGAAGAGCACCTTTGCTTTGCATAATGCTGCAAAATCCATGCCAAATCCGGATTTTAGAAAAAGAAGCTATTTCAGTGTTCTTTACACATGTGTCATCAAGACGAGAGATGCCGAATTGGGGAGAAACTGGAGAGGTGGCCAAAAGTCTGGTCAAAGAGTGTTTTAAGGAGGGTCTGAGAGGAGAGAAGGCTGGGGAGACATGTAGAATCGCTACAGTGCATAAGGAGGCCATTCAGCCCATCAAGTCTGTACCAACCACGTCCACCCAGATCCGATTCCCACTACCCCAAATATTTACCCTGCTAATCTCCTGACACCAAGGGTCAATTTAGCATGGCCAATCAACCTAACCTGCACATCTCTGGACTGTGGGAGGTAACCAGGGCATCCGGAGGAAACCCACACAGAAAGAGGGAGAATGTGCAAACTCCACACAAATAGTGACCCGAGGCCAGAACTGAACCCAGGTCTCTGGCACTGTGAGGTAGCAGAGCTCACCACTGTGCCATCATGCAGTGGGGCTTAGAAATCGATTTCAGAGTTGGGGCATGTTGATTGAAGGCACAACAGCCAATGGTCTGAAGTTGGGGGTGGGTTGCTGCTCAGTACATGAGTCCAGAGTCAGATGGGCTGAAAGTTTTGGAGATAGGGCTGACTGAATGAGGTTATTGAATTAGGGAGGAGTGAAGTATGGGATTTAGCCCCTAACTAAATCGGATTTCAATTAGTGTCAAGTGTCAAAAGCAAACGGACCATCTGATGGCTAGTAGTCAGTCTTCCTTACGTGTTAGAAATAGTTAATAAAATCATAGAATGCCGCTGCACAGTTGACCCGTGCATTACTGAAGCAATCCAAAACCCTTCCCAATGTTTGCTCTCCTCCCTCCATTCACCGCTGCCTCGACTATTAATCAATCCTTCCCTGAAGATACATTGGTTCCTGCCTCCACTGCTTCCTGTGGCAAAACATTCCGTGCTTTGATAATCGTACCAAGAAACGTGTTGCCACCAATCTCCTCACATTCTTCGTGACAGTCTTAAATTGATGGTTGATTGTTACTGATTGTTCACGAAGGTGAAGCACTTTTTATATAGATCAACAGTGACAATTTAAAAGCATATCTGTCTTCTCCGCTACAGAGTACGGCATAACTCTAGTCTAAATTGACCACAATGGCTCCCACATAAACAGCAAGAAAACAACGGTAAATGTCAACATATCAGCCCTTTATTGTGTTGTGTTTTGTTTCGGCAGTGCTCGGGAGGATTTCGCAACAGTTAACAGGATAACTAGTGTTGGAAATACTGCCTGCGAGAGTTAGACGATGTTTTGCACTTTGAAGCCAAATCAAAACCAGATTTCGCTGCTCCAGTCTTTTTCTTACAAGTCACGTAATGTGTAATACGATGCGGACATATCATCTGTTGGTATTCGCCCAGAGCAGTACCTGGGGCTCCAGCGGAATTTGCGTTCATCCCCACTGTAAACAAACGCAAAGGAGAACAAGCAGATGATGAAAACACGTGCTGGAGAGAGAGAGAGAGAGAGCCGGCAGGCTGGGGACGTCCTTTTACGTTTTGCATTTTTGTGGTCTGAGTGCAGCCAGTGAGTGAAATCCTCTACTTAAAAACTTCCAAAGGTCCAGACAAGTTGCTCAGTGCAGCTTGTAATCCGAGTGAGGGAGACAGCATCGATTGGCGAGACATCCTCAACTCAAACTTTGGTAGCTCTTCCAGTACACACTGGGACCAGCGGATATTCGAGTTTTAGCTTTATATTTTTTTCATAGATTTAAAAAAAATTTCAACAGGAAAGTCCAAGAAACCTGTTATATCGGAGCTGTGAACACGAGTCCACAATTGTAGGAAATTGATGCGCAAAGTCTCATCATGAGAGCGTCAGAGAAAAATTAAAGAATTTGAATAGCTTTTGAGTTTTTCTTGAAGGATCAGATTGCTTCCTGGTTATCTTAATGAGCTTCTTCGCCAGCAGAATGAAAGGTAGGTTCAAAGTTAGAGTGAAATTGACAATACTTGAAGAACAGCCTGTTCTTTCCTCCATTTACTGAGAGAAATCTGGCATATTTTGATGCACATGCGTTGTGTGCTTTGTTCAGTAACTTTACATAGATATTCATTTTAAAATATTTGTAAAAGCCTGAAATGCGAAACCGCTAAATGTTAGGTTTCTCCCGTTACTTGATTAGTTTTGTCCGCGTCAACACCTTCGTTTATGTAACACAACAGGCATAAAGTAGTTCCATTTTGAACATATAAATTATTTCCAGTTGATACAGTAGTGAACTTTCCCCAATATCCCCCACTGCTTGGCGATGTGTGCGATTCCGGCGTTGCCCTCTGCTGTTTTTTATGTGTTGAGGCTGGAGAGCTGATTGCCTAAATTCTTATTCATAAATGTTCCGGAATGTTGTCCTAATGAATAATAATTCTCCCAATCTGACACCCCCACATCCCGCCAGTCATGTTGTTTACTCTGAATTCTGCAAGTAGGTAGTTTGACCTCGGGTTTTGCAATGGCCTTTTAATGTGATCCTTTAAAAAAACATCTGGTAGTAATTATATGCCAGCGGTCCTAGAAGTAAGCTAAAATTATTTGGCTGCTTATAGTAGCTTCCAAATCTCTCTGCAGTAAATGTAGCATCCAGACTTTATAAAGGAAAACTTCTAGTAGAAATACATTTCCAAGATTCTCTATAGAAAATGGTCCCGGTTCCCTCGTGAACTTCCCCACTTGTATTTTGGTTCACTCGTTTACCTGCCCATCCTTATATTGACGGATTCCCACTGAACTTGCTTATTCAGCAAATGTCTTGTTTTGTTCCTACAAGAATTCTATTAAAGATCTGTATTGTCTTAATCTACAAACTCAGCAGTGTTCAGACTCGGGTGTTTCACTGGAAGCCTGCCATTCTCTTTTAGAAGATTGTGACTGTCGCGTTTGACAGCTTTATCACTCTGTAAACACACGCAACAGGGTCAATAAATTATACTGCCTTGTCACTTTCGCAAGACGAAATCTGGGTCTGATTGACCGAGAAACGGAGGAACGCACGTTGGAAGCGTGATAAGTGAACTCTTCGTCAATGGCGGGGATGAAGTCGGTATGGGGAGCACCCCCCCTTGACATTTTACCGATTTGAATGGCTGTTGGGGTCCTGTGGTGCAGGAATGTACTAAGGAGCTAACTTCGAGCGCTAGAAATAAAAAAAAATCCAGAAGTGCAAGATCAGTGCAACTGGAGACCGTCTATTGCCGGATTTATTTCATACTAAGGAGTTTCAAAATATCACTTTTTAACTTTTAAAGTTTATTAGTGTCAGTAGGCTTACATTATCACTCCAATGAAATTACTGTGACAATCCCGTGGTCGCCACACTCTGGTGCCTGTTCAGGTACATTTAAAGACGAATTTAGCGTGGTCAATGCACCTAATCAGCATATCTTTCAGACTGTGGGAGAAAACTGGAGCACCCGAAGGAAACCCACGCAGACACAAGGAGAACTTGCAGACTCCATGCCAACAGTGAGCCATGTTGGGAATGTGGATAATGAGTTGAAATTGCAAAAAATCCTTAAATTAACATCGTTCAGTTTCTTCAACTTAACTGTACCTCCTCACACAGTGGTAAAGCTATCGCTGGTATAATGGGAAGAGGTTACCATTAGGTATAGAACCAAATCTTTCAGTTGGTGCAGCTTCTGACACTGACTTGTGGACATGTTCTTCAAATCCACACTTCAGATTCAAAATTGTGAGCAGTTAGGGACACAAGAAAATGACAGGTGGCCAAAATTCTCAGGTTTGAGATGGTCCTCCAAAGCACTGTTAATAGACCTTGAAATCAGGTCACGTTGTTACAAGTGCCAGGCAATGACATCTCCTAACAGGCAAAATCTAGTTATATCTCTCCTTGACACTCAATGACATTACCATCATTGAATCCCCCACTTCCAGCATCCTGGGAGTTACCATTGGTCAGAAATTAAATTGGACCAGCCATAAATACTGACTACAAGGGCAGGTCAGAGGCTAGGAATTCTGTAGTGAGTAACTCATCTCATGACTTCCCAAAGCCTGTTCACCATCTGCAAAGCCCAAGTCAGGAGTGTGATAGAATATTCTCCATTTTGTTTGCAGCTCCAACAACACTTGAGAAACCCAACACCATCCAGGACAAAGCAGCATTGGCACTCAATCCACCATTTAAACACTCACTCCTTCCACCACACACGCAGTGACAGCAGTGTGTACCATATGCAAGATGCACTGCAGCAACTTGTTAAGCCTGCCCGATAGTGCCTTCCAAATTCGCAACCTGTACTACCTAGAACAGTGATAGGCAACCTATGCTCGTGAGTGAGCCATGTGAGTGTCTCTCCTTCATCTCAGTGGGCTGCAAGATCGAAATCAGGCTCGTTCACTAACCATAACCCCATGGAGAAAACTAAATACATTTAAATCAGACTGAATATTTCATAATGAATTTATAGAAAATGTTTACTTTGTATATTAGTGAACGATCATCAACTTCAAATAATAAAATCAAAAGAAATATTTACACTTTGGACACAGAGGGGGCATACGGCTCTCACAGTCAATGCAATTATCACGCATCTTACTTCATTTGCCCTTGCTTCATGTTATATCACTTCAGTCATACTGGTAGGAAAAAAACTATGTGGATGGATATCAGTGGAATGTGGAAACTGTGCACATGGGGCAGCAGTCAACAAAATGTGTTGTGGTCCACACTCAGAACCCAATGGGTCACATATGGCCCTGGTTGCAGGTTGCCCACCACTGATCTAGAAGGAGAAGGGCAGCAAATACATTGAAACACCACCACCTGCAAATTCTATTAAAACCACACACCATCCTGACTTGGAAATATATCGCTTTTTAATTTCACTAGGTCCAAATTTTGGAATTTCCTTCCCAACAGCACTGTAGTTGTACCTATACCATAAGGATTGCAGCAATTCATGATGGGTATTAAATACTGGCTTAGCTAGCAACATCCATATTCCATCAAATAATAAATTAAAAAGTAATACCCTGACTCCCATCCTACCCTGCACTGGCAAAAACCTATCACCATGTTTGAGTTTCCAATTCAAACTACTGAGAAAAGCGTACCAACTGTGTGGATTTTTGTTTTCACAAACCAAGATTCCTTGGGCAGCACCTTTCAAATTCATGACAACTATCATCTAGAAGGACAAAAGCAGCAGATGCTTATGAACACTACCACCTGAAGGGTCCCCTTCAACTCACCATCCTGACTTGGAAATATATTACCATTCCTTCATTGTGTCATTCCTTTGCTGGGTCAAAATACTGACATTCCCTCTGTAACAGTACTGTGAGTGTACTTGCACCTCAGGGACTGTGGTGTTTCAGGAAGGCAGCTCACCACTACCTTCTGAAGGCCAAGTAGGGATGGGCAATTAAGGCTGGCCAATGATGTCCACATCCCATAAAATTAGTTTATATAAAATCCTTTGGAGCGCATCCAATTACATAATTCCAGAGGATATTGATGCAAGTTGGTAAGGATAAGATTTGGACACCACCAAATTTAGTTGGGAAGCTGTTAAACCAGAGCAAGATACATGTAAGCTTCCCCTTGTTGCCTGTCAAGGACCATCCTGAGGATTTTGGTCATTAGGATCATGTAGAACCAAGGAATTAGAATCCCAACACCAAGGATATGTCTACACTTTCTGATTGCAGTAGTCAGAGTATCTTTGAATGTTTTGGATGTTCATAGCTCAGATACTATCACTTATCAGTCTACTATGGAGGATGGAAATGTTTCAGAATTTACATAATTAGATGTGTGATCTAGGAGTCACCTCAATCTGGAAAAAGTCTGCCTATTTGCCCTCTCAATGAGCAGAGAGACTGGTTGATCATTAAGCAGCTGACAAGTATTTGTTTCAATGCACTCTATGTGACAGTGGTTACCAGGAGTTCCTCACAACTGCAAGTTAAGCAGCACATCCATAAACTGTGTGAGCACAATATCACTATCCTCCTTACCACAGCATGGATTCACAGTCCATTTATAGTGAATGGTGGTTCCATTGATGGGCCTTCAACAGCAGTTCTTTTCTTTGCCGTAACATACTCATGAAAGACACTGAGCTCCAATTACCTGAGCAAGTATTTCAATTTTGGACCTCCAGCTGGAGCTTTGAACCAGAAATTTTCACTTGATTCAAAGAAGGACATTTTATTTTGCTTTTATAGTCACAGGCTAATAAATGAAGGTCAAAGTGATTCAGAAGATGCATCTTTTTTTGAAGCTCATAAAGCCCTGTGGCAGGACTACAACTTATTGACTTTCCTGTTGTATTTTCAATAATCCCTTTTGAGATCAAATCCTAGAAATGACTATCTGGAATATTAGAGAACCTAATGGCTTGAAATTTGAAAGAAGTCATTAGCAAATGAAAAGACTGGCACAGATAGAGAGACATGGAAAAGTCAAGAACTTGTATATAGGCCGAGCACATGTGATGATGATGATGATGATGGTGAGCTCTTAATGCAATTGTTTGGCATTTCTCTGCCCATTAGTTGAACAAAAATGATAATCTGTTTAAAGTTAATGTGTTCACTCAAGCAATAAGATAATAGACAAAAAAATGTGGAACAAACAAATGTGCTTGTTCACTAATGCTAATCGTTCTAAATTCTAAGTATTATACCAAAAAACACCTCATCCTCTCTCAGACTGATCATTTCCATCTTTCCCTCAGCAGCCATATCCCCTACTTAGCCTGTCAGAAAATAATTCTTGGCCAAGTAACTTATGGTGCTCTTTCAATATCCCAAATAACCTAGTCACTGGTTCTCAATTCACTATAATACTTCTAAGCTACACATTTGCTGAACAATTTCCCTTCCTCCACTCTAGATACGCTTGCACCAAGTGAAAGCTGACCCTGTTCCAGCCTTGCTGTTCCATCTGGTATGGCCCCCATTTTGCTTTTTCATACCCATGAATTCTGAGGCACCCATGTTCCACTTGGATATCTACCCACTGCATCTGGAGTCTTGGTGCAAGATGTGATATCCCTTTGACTCTCCTTCCTTGTGAGCTTTTCACATAGTCTTGTTGGAGCCCAGCTTCCCTCCCTTCAGATTTCCCTCTGCCTTCCATTGTTTGTCTTCTTCACACACCTCGTTGCCCTTCTGCCTGACATAGTAAGCCCTTGACACCCCACCCACCCCCCCACCATCATTCCTTGCATAGCCATCCTTCCACATTGCTCCGCTTGTCTTTGTCAGCCCACCTCACCTCACCCACCATCCCTCAGCCTTACCTCACACTTCATTCCCTTTGCTGAGGTGACTGCGTGAGTCCCACAGCACAGTCCTGTCCAGATAAATGTTCTATGTTCTAAATGCTGCTGTGTGGCATCAGGGGCAAGGAAACACTCTATCCCCAATTCCAGGTGCTATATGTTCCCACGTAATGATACAGGAGGGTCCTTGGGTCCAGCAGCATGGTATGTCCATGAAGACCAGCTCAGCATGGGGATGGAGGGCAAGAACCAGCCTGTCCTAGCAGAGTGGTAAACAGTGCATCAGGAGAAGCTCAGCGCTAAAGCAGAAGAACTTTGTTGCACTCACCTCAAAGTCTGTGGCAAACAGAGGACCATCTTATGCACATAACTCTTTCACAATCTGCTTTTAGACCAGCATAACTTCCTGCTGGCATGATGAAAGATCGGAAGCCTAAAGGGACATCAACACTCATGATGCAAATAGAAGTCAGGCCACCTGCCAACGGGAAGACTGGCCCACCACTGGGAGATTTGCAATGTGATTCACATTGACGGGGTTCTGAATTTTTCATTCCCACTAGATTCTCCTCTCCTACCCACCATCAAACCTGCTGCAGGTGAGATGTGAGAATTCTGTCCTCAATAACAATGGGTAAATAATAGAAGACTGAAGATTACACATTCAATGCATCGCAATTAGAAAGTCAGCATCCATTCATTTGAGATGCAAGAGAATGTGGGTTAGGATCATAAAGGATGTACAGAAATTGAAGCAGTTGATTATTCCCATCAATAGTTTGATCCAGAATGTGGGAGTTTAGTTTTGCTTTCTCTATTTATTAATATCATGCTCTGGTTTGTTGCACTGATTGAACTTTTTGTTCTAACAGACGACTACAGTGAAGAAGAGGAAGTACATTCAATGGGTTACAAGAGATTTGGTGAGTACCAATTAGCAACAAGGTTTCCAAAACTAATCACTTGTAAAAAGTCCCATTGTATCTGCAAAGCAATATTAGAAGGGATTCTCCCCACCCCATTTTCGGAGGAGTTGGAATGACAGAATGGGCAGAGAATTGAGCGAAAAACTTAAAACAATTTTTATGCTAGAGGAATTTCCCTGCTCGATCGTCCCCTTTAAAAGTCGGGATCCCCATTTATATCTACTTGAATATGCATGTCAGGCAGTTACACCTGATTTGCCCCCCACATTGAGTCATCCGTTCATGTTAGCATTCCCTCACATCAATGTGAATCACGACCTGCTGGAGACACACAGGTGAGAACAGTCCCTGCTGGTGGGGGGGGAATGGGTCATGTCCAGGAAGTACCCTGATACTGCCCCCTCAGGGCTGGAGGCAGTTCCAGGGAATCATGATAGGGTGGTTGTGGGACTCTATGGGGTAGGTGCCCGGGATTTCATGTGGGAAAGGCCATGAGTTCCATAGTGGGTGGTTTCCATGGCAATGGGGACGGGTTTTATGGGATGTCCTTTTTTTGACACAAAAAAACCCAGAAAATTCTGCCTATTGAATTTGTCAGTAGCAACAGATTTTTTCAAGATGAGTACAGAATTTTTTATTCAAATACGTCCAGTGCAATTTCCTGAGTATTAAATCAGATGTATCTGGAGAAGGCGGAAATAGTGTAACATATGATTTAAGGAGCATCACAGACCAACACCTTTGAGACCGATTCTGAGATCCAAATCTATGAATCTCTTCTTGTCAAATTTATAGGTTTTATTCATATGCAACATTAGAAGGATGAGTCTTTCTGTCAAAATATATTTCAAAACTCAATATATCTCACAGCAGTAGATGGTTGTTCTTAAAGTCAAGTTTCTACTTTTATTATTCAATTCTCTTTGTTGTGATAACCTTTGTGATAGAGACAATACAGTAAGAAAACGTCTTGCGGAATCTGTAATTGTTTTTAAGAATATTTGAAATTTACTTTTGAGAGTATACACCAGTATACATCAGTTGAGAATATACAGAGTAGAGGAGTTAATTGTAATCTTCTTGGCTAATAAGAAACACAGGTCCATCTGACTGGGCGGAACTTGACCTGGAAGAAGTACCAATAGGAAGGCAGTTTAGAACAAAAGCTGTATGACCAGATGTAAAGGAGGGCTGCTGAAGAGAGGAGAACAGAGAAGGCACATTTACCAGGAGCTACAGTTAAACGGGACAGAAAGCTAAAGGAAGAGTTAGAGTAGGGATTGTGAATTGAACATTTTACTGCTCCTAAGGTTTGCTAGAGCCAACCAGACCATTTAACACAATTTATTAAAGGGATGGGATAAAGGGATCCACAGAATCTGAGACATCAAACCTGTCGTGAATCAAGTTATGGAGGTTCTGCAGGAATGTACCGTTTGGGTGATGACCATCTTTGGGGTCCTTGAATTGAATATAGCTACTGGCGAATGCAACTCGAGGGCAGCATTGATTGAGTGGAAAGGTGAGAGGTTCTATATACCAGAGACTGAGTTAGACAACTTTGGAACTATTATGGTAACACATCAATGGAGAATGATGCAGGTGGTGGTGGTTGTGTGCGATGTACCTTTGTTGTATCGGCTATTTAAAGGAAATCAACCTTTTTATCTGAAGTATCATTTGCCTATTAATTCATGTTTAATTTGCATTTTTTCAGATTAATGTTAAAGTAAAAGCTCCAAGAAGTGGAATGTTCTTGAAAATGTCTTCATTTGGGGATTATTCAGTAAATTTGGTGTCCATTCCACACACACACACAGCCGCCGCACCACCAACCCTGCCCCCCCCCCACCCCCAATCTCATGGGGATCGTAACACTCTGGAAACATGTTATTTAAAAAGGGATTGATTTTTTTTGGAAAGTCTCTTGCCCTATGTTTATAATTGGGGCAATCTAAAAAGATTGATGCTAAGTGCTGTTTTGAAAACTGCTACAAACTTCTTATTTATCAATAGTAATTAAACCTATGGTAGTAATATAACAACCAAACTGTGCATTAATGCAGAGGCTGATACTAAGTTTGACATAATGAGCATCCCTGGCCCTGGGATTGTAGGCAGCAGGGAGGATGTAAAAATAGTGGGATGCCACGTTGTGATGGCTCACTAACATATTCCCATGGCTGACACATTTCCCAGTAGCAAGCTGGGATTTGGATTGGTTACCCCTGACAGAGGCAGGCTTGTTTTACGTTATTGTTGGCTAGGAATTAGGCTTAATCCTGGAAGAAGAGCACCTGAAATTCTCAATAACAAGTTTTGAAGGGCCCTTGAGACCAAAGTGGGCTCTCATTCCAATTTGTATGATCTGTCTTAGTTGCATTTGCCATTTAATGTAGTTTATAATTGATCGCAGTTCACCTGTTAATTTGTTTGTAAATTATGTTGATCCCTAGATGGTTATCAAAGATCAGGGGTGAAATCAACTTAAATTTCTTACCGGTACGGTCATATCACAACTTCCTTTCCCACGTCCACTCTTAGACACCTCATGGATTCCTTTGCCAGGCTTTGATACTTAAAGCTAATACCAATACTCGAGAATAAGGGAAACGTGTTCAAAGGTAGTGTCTGCAGAGGAAACATTTCCAACGCAGCATATTTCATCTGCAGCAGAAGGATTTTACTCTGAGCTTTTCATTGCAAAAGCTAAACTTTCATGACACAATTATGCAAAAGTATCTAAATTACACCATGGTTTATTCTCTGATCGGCCTCGCAGATTGCCCGTCTAAAGATCCTTAAGTGAATGACAAGTCTAATTACGATGTAAAGAATCCCAAATTTGGTTATTTATAATTTAATGCATGCAGAGTCATTTCTTTGGTCAGTGATGCTTTTTTTTTAGTTGAACTGATGGTTTTGGTGTTCAAAGTACTTTGATTATCAATCCATTGCCCCCAAGGCATGTTTGAACAAAATAGAAAAGTTGCACCATGATGGCATCAAAGGACTGGACAGATGGATGCAGGCAATAATTCTCAAACTACAGCATGAGCTCACTCACTTCGACAACTCAGGTGGTTCACAACAAGCTATCACTATCAGAAAAGGCCAGAGTGGCAGTGCCCCCACCTCCCCATCCCCACTGATTGCTGCCCTCTAGCCCCCTCCCTTGATACTGCCCGATGTCTGTTTGCAGTGTCAAGCCGCCCCTTGGACAATGCCAGTTTGCTTCTTGGGCAGTCCCAGGAGATCAGGCTGGCACTATCCAGGGGGCACCCCACTTACCCCCAACCTCCTGGAGGGCCTCCATGGAGCTTCACTCCAGCAGGATCGGCCACATGCTCCCCCTTAGTGGGGAGAAATTGTAAACCCCACTGGAATGGCAGTCCTGCCGCTCCTGGCAGAGAAGGAGATGCTAGCGGGCCGCGAGACCTCAGTCCCGGGCCTGCTAATGACATTGAAATAGTGATTTCCATATGGTAATAAGCTGTGCACTGATTTCTGGCACAGAAATTCCAGATTACTCTGGAAATCTTCAGCTGCGAGATGCAGAGAAGCCAGGGCGCCCAGCGCGAAGCCAGTGAAACAGCCTCTACTGATGCCTCCTAGCCTGCTGCACTGCTCTAGCTGGGAGAAACACCCCCATTATGTTGAAAAGGCCTGAAATGTCAATACAGGAAACACAAGAATGCGTGACACCCACAATTAAAAGCAATATGCGATGTGCTAACCACTCTATTCTTAACACAGCTGGAAGATTATCTCTCTCCAGCACTGTGATTCTTCCTCCCCCGGTCTCTGCACTCCCATTTCCTCAGCCACTCTTTTACCAGGATGCCAGACTACCCGCTTGCTCTCACCTCTGTCTAAGATAGTACATTGACTGGCTTTGTTTGCCTCTCATACAGTAAAAATTCTGCTGTTTAAACTGTGGAATTGTGTAGCTTCATTTTTTTTCAGCAAATAACCAGGGTTTTGGATTTCTTAAAGTTGTTGGTATGACTGAAATCATAACAGTGCAGAGAGAGGACAGGACAAGGATGTTGACGTGCTGCCATAGCCTCTGACCTGCCTCGGCAGTGCCCACCTCTCCCAGTGGGGCTCTGAGCTATGATTGGTCAAGCAGCAACAGGAGCCTGCCCACCTTCCATATCGACAGCAAGTTTGGAGGTAGCCAGTTAGGAGACTGCCTGCTGGAATATCCCAAGCTGCTCCCACTACTGGCAAGCACAGCTTGGGATCACCATTTTGTCCCAATGGCAGGGTCCCAAAGATGGTAGGAAAATTCAGCTCGGTGCCACAATGGAGAATTAAAAGCAGCCTATTTCTCACTATTCCAATAGTATAAGCTTGTTTAAAATTCCCTACCATTGGAAGTACCTCTTGCAAGTTTTCATAGGGTAGGATTAGTAAAATAAGCCACACGATAGATTTTCACTTTCAACATTCCTGGCATAGGCAAGTTTTAACCCCTTGCTTGCTGAAACTTGTAAGGACAGACCAAAGACAGGTTTTCTAATAAGTTTAAAATTAAAGGGGACTTGACAGGGTGGGTGTGGAGAGGAGGTTTCCTCCTGTGGAAGAATCTAGAACGAGGTGTCACTGTTAAAAATAAGGAATTGCCCATTTAAAATGGAGATGAGGCAATTTTTTTTTTCTCATAGAGGTTTGTGAGTTTTGGAACTCTCTTCCTGAAAAGGTTGTGGAAGCAGAGTCTTTGAATATTTTTAAGGCTGTGATGGATAGATTCTTGATAAGCAAAGCAGTGCTGGGCTATCGGGGTAGGTAGGATGAAGATTTGAAGTTATTATCAGCCATGATCTTATTAGACAGCAGAACAGGTTGAACAGGCCAAGTGGCTTACTTTTCTTCCGTATTCACATGTCAGGATTTAACATTAAAATGCTAATGACTCTTAAATGGATCTTTTTGAATGGTTTTAGTTGTTATTTGGGAAGATTGTTCAAGCATGCCAAGATGAATGGTACAATGTAAATATTTCAGGGAAGAAATGTTGACCAAGAATGCGTTTGGCTTGCTTTTGCAGCCGTCACGTACGTCTCTGAAAAGATGATCGAGTAGCGATAGTGCAGTATATGATGTACATTGTAATAGATGGGTCACCAAGGATCTGCATGAACCATGGCCAAAGGAGAACAAAAAATGGCAACAACAACTGCCATTTGAAAAAATAAACACAACTAGTGGCATGAGAACACTGGCAGCTGATCTTTGACCTGCTTCATTCTGGTGATACCACATTAATTTGGCTTATGTTGCTTTTCACCCTACCGGTATTCATCAACATCGTCATTTGCTAATAAACCTTGCTGTTTACAAAACAGACATGGGCAGTGTGATGTTATAATTGTGCTTTGAACAGATCACTTGTACCAAACTGTATTTGTGTGTAACGGTATTTTCATGTGCAAAGACTCATTTCATGTTCAAAATCAGTGCCATAAGTGAAAGGGTAAAATGAGCTAATTATTTGAGTGCATTGCAGAGGTGGCCTTTTGTTTGAATTGCTGCAGTCCTTGTAGTGATAAAGTTACAGAGTTTTAATATTCTAACCTAGTTACAATGAAGTAATAGTGGTATATAAAAAATAGTGGTCCAAGTCAGGATGGTACGTAACTTTGAGGGGTGCTTTCAAATAATGATGTTTCAACAAGGCCTTCCTTGCATCAAAGTTCATAGGACTGCAGTTGTTTAAAGTTTAGATATTCGTGTCACAAGTAGGCTTACCTTAACACTGCAATGAAGTTACTGTGAAAATCCCTGTGAAAGTCGCCATGCTGGAGCTTGGTGAGCCTGTTTGGGTACACTGAAGGAGAATTTAGCATGGCCAATGGGACGAAATGGGAATACCCGGAGGAAACCCACACAGACATGGAAGAACACACAGACTCCACACAAACAGTGACCTAAGCCAGGAATCGACCCCGGGTTCTTGGCGCTGTGAGGCAACAGTGCTAGCCACTGTACCACTGTGCTGAAGTAAACTTGGTGAGTTGCTACTCAATAGATCATGTAAACCGAAGTTACAGTGCACCAGTGATGGAGTGTGAATCAAATTTGTATCCAGTACAGTGTCGAGGTCCCAGTGTGTTGCTACAACTACACCCATCCAGGCAAAAGGCATAGTTCATTTTTTAATTAATTTATGGGATGTGGGCATCACTGGCTGGGCCAACATTTATTGGCCGTCCCTAATTACCCTTGAACCACTTCAGAGGGCATTTTAAGAGTCAGTCACATTGCTGTGGATCTGGAGTCACATGTAAGCCACATTAGATAAGGATATCAGATTTTCTTTTCTAAATGACATTAGCAAACTGGATGGGTTTTTATGACAATCGCTAATGGTTTCATGGTCATCATTAGACTTTTAATGCCAGATTCTTATGGAATTCAAATTTCACTATCTGTCCCTCTTTCATGGACATTGCCCCTCTCTCAGGGCCCAGTGGCACTGGCCCGTCTTGGATCCTGTCCCCACAGCCCAGCCTTTCTAGTTTCCCTCCACCTCTCTCTCCTCTCGCGGCTTTGACCTCTCAGTCACCTGGGTTTAAATTAAAGCATTTCCAGCTCATCCAGTCAGAGGCTGGCTTCTCAGTTCATTGGCTGCTGAAAGGCTGACCTATGCACCTATCAGTATCCAACAAAGTGAAACCACCACCTTTGATTGGTCAAGCTGCAAGGAAAGCTTTTTTTAAATTTAAAATGGCCAGACCTACCTCAGGTCCCCTGCAGGATTCCTGCAAAACCAAGTTTGCAAACCCCTGCTGTAGCGCTTCAAAGCATCAGAGGTGATCTCATTGAAAATTACAATAATCCTACAGGGCATGACAGGGTAGGCCTAGATAAGATGTAGCCTTGGCTGGTGAGTAGAACCAGGGGATACAATCTCCAAATAAGGGGGAGATCACATAAGACTGAGATGAAGGGAAATTGCTTTACTCAGGTGTGGTGAAGCTTTGGAATTCTTGACCCCTGTCAAGATAATAGTCAACAGATTTCTGGATACTAATGACCTCAAGGGATTTGGGGATAGTGCAGCAAAGTGGCATTGACCTAATTGAATATGGACCAGACTCAACAGGCCGAATGGCCACTCCTATTCCTGTGTTCCTATGTTCCTGTATCGGCCTGCAGTCTTGCAACCAATTAAAGGCATTTCTCACTAATTCCTGCACCTTGTTACCTCGGATTCCTATTGCTGCACTGTGAGCATCAATGCACAGTTTAAACATTGACTGTGAGTTCTGCAGCATGTTCACTTGTTAGGAATCCCTGATTCCTGAGCAGAGGCTGTGAACTACAAGTCCAAGCAGGTCCTGAAAGTTTCCATACATATCAGGGACAGGCTGCGCAATGACAGTCTAATGTTTTAGTGATCTTCTGACAGGGGTGAGTGCTCCACTGTACCTGTGTGGGGGAAGATAGTGGTGTGAAAAACTGTACACAGGACCCAGGAATGGGCACCGTAACACAGAGGAGTTCCGGGACAGGAAGGAGTCCCAGAGAAAGTGTCAGAACCAGAGAAGGAACCACTGGGGAGAGGAGCAAAGAAAGAGGTTTCAAGCAGTAAAAGTGCTATGGTTGAGGGCTTGGGAAAAACCTGGAGAGTTGAAAAGGCCTTAGCAGGTGACTGTAGGCCATTTAGGCAGAGGTAACCCTTTGGGAGCAACATTATACTGCTCGGCATGGTTGAAGAATGGGAGTTGTGTCTGTAAATTGATTTTTTTAAAATTTGATTTATCATTGTCACATGTATTAGCATGCAGTGAAAAATATTGTTACTTGCGTGCTGTACAGACAAAGAGAAGGAAATTCATAGAGAAGGAAATGAGAGAGTGCAGCATGTAATGTTACAGTTATAGCTAGGGTGTAGATAAAGATCAACTTAATGCAAGGTAAGTCCATTCAAAAGTCTGATGGCAGCAGAGAAGAAGCTGTTCTTCAGTCGGTTGGTACGTGACCGCAACCAGATAAGAACTAGGTTGGAGTGCAGACTCCAGGAATCCAGGGGAATGTTGTCTCGGGAGACAACATTGAAACTCTGGAGATGAGCAATTGTTGAGATAGCCTGAGTCAGAATGATCTTCGCAGGGAATTCAAAGTTGGATCTTTTGACATAGAAGATTGAAGACTTGTAATCCCTCACTAAGGAGGCAAAGTTTTAAAATGAGATAATGTAATTAATTCTGACCACTGAAGGCTGAGTGAGTTTCTGAGAAATCCACAGAATTTGTCTTGGCCGCATTAGCTGTTTAATGTGTAATGTAGATCTTAGACCACAGTTTGCCTGTTAATTCACAATTACCTCCTGTGAATCCTCAATGTTAGAGTAAAAGATACGTAGTTTATTTTGTTGGTTCAAAAACCTTGAATCTTGTGGCTTTATTCTCTTAATAAGTACCTTGGATCTCAAACTGACTGGATCATACCAAAACTTGAATGTCTGGTCCAGCATCGTGATGCACTGAATTTGGAAATTGCCAGATTTCACTTACTGAAAGGTTGGAAAATTTTTCCTGAGGAGACATTTTGTTCCGTTTGCTTCAGATATTATAGACAGAATGATTCAGAATATCTGGGCCTTGGTGTAAACATGTTACCTTGGAGTCAAATTAAGTGGTTGCACAAAGCTCATAGCTCAGTATCCTCTGCTTAAAGGGTTCAGGTGAAAGACCTACTCCCATAAGCATGCCTATAAAGGATTTCGAAATGTTGGAGTTCCATTCAGCACTTTCAAATATCTCTAAATACTCCTCTTCCTCTTCAACAATTCTGTTATCTACAGTAAGTGCATCCCATTTTGCCTTCCCATAAGAACATAAGAAATAGGAGCAGGAGTAGGCCATCCAGCCCTTCGAGCCTGCCCCGCCATTCAATAAGATCATGGCTGATCTGTCGCTGCTCAGTTCCACTTTCCCGCCCTCTCCCCATAACCCTTAATCCCCTCTCCTATCAAAAACCCATCAACCCGCGTCTTAAAAATATTTAGCGAGGCAGCCTCCACCACTTCAACGGGCAGAGAATTCCAGAGATTCACCACCCTTTGAGTGAAGAAGTTCCTCCTCAACTCCGTTCTAAACCGCCCCCCCTTTATCTTGAGGCTGTGCCCCCTAGTCCTATTGTCTTTTTTGAGCGGGAAGAGTCTTTCCACCTCTATCCTATCCATCCCATTCATCATCTTGTACGTCTCAATGAGATCTCCTCTCATTCTTCTAAACTCTAACGAGTACAAGCCCAGTTTATTCAGCCTCTCCTCATAGCTCAACCCCCTCAACTCCGGTATCAGCCTAGTAAACCTCCTCTGCACTCCCTCCAAGGCCAAAATATCTTTGCGCAGGTGCGGCGCCCAAAAATGCACACAGTACTCCATTTGCGGCCTCACCAATGCCCTATACAGCTGCAGCAAGACCTCCCTACTTTTATATTCAATCCCCTTCGCTATGAAGGCCAGCATCCCATTCGCCTTCCTGACCACCTGCTGCACCTGCAAGCTGGGTTTTTGCGACTCATGCACAAGGACCCCGAGGTCCCTCTGCACCGTCGCCTGCTGCAGTTTTTCGCCTCGTAAGTAATAGTCCTTCCTACCATTTTTCCTACCAAAGTGGACCACCTCACACTTGCCAACATTAAATTCCATTTGCCATTTCCTGGCCCATTCGCCCAGCCTATCTAGATCCTTCTGCAGACTCTCCACACCCTCCGCACAATTTGCCGTTCCCCCAATCTTGGTGTCATCAGCAAATTTCGACACTCTACACTCGGTTCCCTCCTCCAGATCATTTATATAAATGGTAAAAAGCTGAGGCCCTAGCACCGACCCCTGGGGCACTCCACTAGTCACCATCCGCCAATCCGAATAGCACCCGTTGACCCCCACTCTCTGCCTCCTATTTGACAACCAATCCTCTATCCGCGCTAACACCCTACCCCCAACTCCATGTCCCTCGACCTTCTGCAATAACCTCTTGTGAGGCACTTTGTCAAACGCTTTCTGAAAATCTAGAAAGACCACATCCACCGGCTCTCCTCTATCCACCGCCCTAGACACATCCTCATAGAACTCTAGTAAATTTGTCAGACACGACTTCCCTTTAATGAAACCGTGCTGCGTCTGCTCTATCAAGCAATTCCCTTCAAGATGCCTCGCAATTTCCTCCTTAATGACAGATTCTAACATTTTACCTACCACAGATGTTAAACTAACCGGCCTATAATTCCCCGCCTTTTGCCTGGCACCCTTCTTAAACAACGGCGTAACATTAGCCGTTTTCCAATCATCCGGCACTTCCCCGGAATCCAGCGACGTTTGGAAAATAACCACCAAGGCATCCACTATCACCTCTGCCATTTCTTTCAGAACCCTCGGATGCATTCCATCCGGTCCTGGGGACTTGTCCACAATCAGCCCCTCCAGTCTGTCGAGCACCACCTTTCTCCCATCCCATGAATTAATGATTCTGTGGTGCCAGTCTATATAGAAGAGAGAGAGGCTGGGACTTTCTGGCTGCACTTACCCCAATACAGGAAAATCCTGTCCAAGGCCAACGGGACCTTTCCATAATCCTCCCCTCGCCCAATTCCTGTGGCAGGCGGCGGAATGGGAGAATTCGCTCCAGAATCTTACTGCTACCCATTCTCATGTTCCTGGAAGGCATCAGTGACATTCTCCATCTGTAAATAAAGCACATTAAACAATGGACAGAGTGATAATTTTGTTACGCTGCAATACTAATTCTTGTGATACAAGCATCGTCTTTATTAACTGTGATCCTTGCTTCAGATATACTATTCTAAGCACATGGTAATTATGCTGGCATGTCAGGATGAGGATTACCCACCTTAAGCTAACCTACTTAATAGATGGGTCTTTCAGCTAGTCAGTTTTGCTACATGGGCTTCCCAGGATAAAAAGATCTTATTTCAGAATCAGCCTTTTTTTGTTTTTTTTTGTTATTTTTTTAAACAAACATTTTTTTTCCAATAATCCTCCTGATGGCATAGTGGACAGTGAAGAAGATTATCTAGGATTGAAATGGAATCTTGATCAATTGGCCAGTGGGCTGACAAATGGCAGATGGAGTTTAATTTAGATAATTGAGAAGTGATGCATTTTGGTACATTGAATCAGGCAGGACTTATTTAGTAAATGGTAGGGTGTTGGGGAGAATTATAGAACAAAGAGATCTAGGAGTACTGGTTCATAACTCCTTGAAAGTGGAGTCACAGGTGGATAGAGTGTGGTGAAGAAAGCATTCAGCATGCTTGGTTCCATTGGTCAGAACATTGAATACAGGAGTTGGGAAGTCTTGTTGAAGTTGTACAAGACATTGATAAGCCACACTTGGAATATTGTGTACAGTTCTGGTCACCCTATTACAGAAAGGGTATTATTAAACTCGAAAGAATGCAGAAAAGATTTACTAGGATGCTACTGGGATTTGATGATTTGAGTTATAAGGAAAGGCTGGATAGACTGTGACCTTTTTCCCTAGAGTGTAGGAGGTTTAGGGGTGATCTTATAGAGGTCGATAAAATAATGAGGGGCATAGATCAGTTAGATAGTGAACATCTTTTCCCAAAGTTATGGGAGTCTAAAACTCGAGAGCATAAGTTTAAAGAGAGAGGGGAGAGATACAAAAGGCTTCAGGGGTGATTGTTTCACACAGACGGTGGTGAATGTCTGGAACAAACTGCCAGAGGTGGTAGTAGAGGCTGGTACAATTTTGTCTTTTAAAAAGTGATTAGACAATTACATGGGTAAGATGGGTATAGAGGGATTTGGCCCAAATGTGGGCAATTGGGACTAGCTTAATGGTTTAAAAAAAGGGGTGGCATGGACAAGTTGGGCTGAAGGGCCTGTTTCCATGCTGTAAACTGCAATGACTTTACAGTGGGTAGTTTGTGTTTCCCTGATATGGAGGTTTACACAATTTCCAAGCAATTTTCAGAAGAATTTCAACCATCATACCACATTTATTTCACATTTTGAATGTAGCAGGAGACTTTCTTGAGAAGCAGCTTGTAATTGAGGACAGCAAAGTACATTTATGATCTTTTATTTATGTATGACTGCTGTGTTACTTTTGAACAAATTGTTCAACATCTTTCAGACCACATCCATAATCCGAACCATATCCAGACACAATCCTCAACCTGCCAGAAACTCCAGGCCAGGCATGCTGATATCTGATCCCATCTGACATTTCCATTGCTCTCATCTGTAGGGAGCATGGCTGGAGCTTCCCCGGATTGATGTGTGCTCCATCACTGCATTTTTACCCAAAGCTTGGCTGAAGCCCTATTTATCTAAGTGGAGGTTTTTGATTTGATTTATGATTTTCATATGTATTAACATACAGTGAAAAGTATTGTTTCTTACTCGCTATACAGACACGTACTTGTCGTACTTCTGCTAAAGTTATTGTGGAAGAGCAGGAGGAATTCCAAAAAAAATTGACAATTTTCTACAGAGACCTATTTATGACATATTTTCTTGTGTGCAGGAGAAACATAGTCATCGAGAATCACAATGTCTACATTTGGTTTAATCTTGTCAGGTGATACAGAAGCCAGTTCAGAATTGAGAGTGGTAATATCTGAGCAATTTAATTTGCAGTTGACCACATTTCTGGTATTGGCATTAATGCCAACATAGAATTATAGAATTCCTACAGTGCAGAAGGAGGCCATTTGGCCCATCGAGCATGCACTGACCACAAAACCACCCAGACCCTATTCCCACAACCCCACATATTTACCCTACTAAGGGGAAAATTAGCATGGCCAATCTACCTAACCTCCACATCTTTGGACTGAGAGAGGAAACTGGAGTGCCAGGAGGAACCCACACAGACATGTGCAGAATGTGCAAACTCCAAACAGACAGTGACCCGAGACCAGAATCGAACCTGGGTCCCTGGCACTGTGAGGCAGCAGTGCTAACCACATCGGTGAAAGATTATGGAGAGCACATGAGCCTGAACTTTCAGGATGGCAAGTGCCCGCGTCCTCCATCCTGAGAGTTGGTAGGGAATACATCCTGCTAGCTCTGATGGGTCCCCAACAGTTTACATTCAATTGAGCCTTGATTGACAGCAGGCAGGACTTGTGTCCATCCTTGGACAGTTTTCCCATCTTGAAGAGTTGTCAACCAATCTGGCCAAAATTTTCCAGCCCTTCCAGGTACAGCATGCAGTGGCTAGAAGAGGTGCTGCAGCAAAATGCCTGAGCCTAAGTCGTAGGGCCGCACTTCAGGTAAGTACCAGGAGTCCTGGAGGTGGGAGATGCCCTTGAGTGTTGTGCTGGGTGATCTTGCTATCGGGTAGGCCAGGGGTTGGGAGAGGGGACTGGAGCTCCGAGGTCACTGAGGGGAGGGTGCCCTACCCGCCCGAGATCTGACCAGTGCCCACCAACCTAAAATTTGAAATTGGATGGGAAATGTCTCTTAGATGACCATTAAGTGGCCATTTAAAAGCCTCTATAGGGGCAAACAGCTCCCCCCCCCCCCCCCCCCCCCCCCACACACACACACACACACACACACACACACACACACACACACACACACACACACACACACACACACACACACACACACACACACACACACCCCTAGACCCTACCAGTCTGCTGAAAACGAATTCTAGGTGAGATACCAGAATGAAAGAATATAATACAGATTGTTTCTGGAAAATTTAGAATTGTGATGTGAGTGTTTTGATTTTTCAAGACTTCTCTGCCTTTTCTGCAACAGGAGCTGAGATCTCAGGAGATCAATGTGGTTGCAGATTTATGTGACTTCTTCTCTGGCTGAACTTGACAATTAAAGGGGTCATTTCTAAATCTTGAGCTTTCAGCATCTCCTTACCCATTGGGAGTTTTACTGAGAAATTGGCTTATGTATCCAACGATTGTATGACCATTGGCTGGAAAATTTCGCACTAAAGCAAAATACCGCAGAGATTGGAAATCTAAAATAAAAACAGGAAATGTTGAGAAGGCTCAGTTGGTCCGGTACTTTCTTTGGACAGAAAAGAGTTGACTTTTCAGGTTGATGACCTTTCAGAAGTTCTGACAAAAGGTCGTTGACCTAAAATGCTGACTCTATTTCTCTCTCCACAAGTACTGCCAGACGTGCTAGGCATTTCCAGCATTTTCTGTTCCTATTGCACGTGCAGCACAGGCCTCAATTTCTGAGCTTCGCACCTCACCAGAAGCGCCAAAGTTAGGAAACTATCCTTTAAACCTTAAAACTTTTTCTTTGTTGAAAAGAAATTGAAAGAATGTGTGTTTTTCCTCGCTGAAAATGTTTCAGCTGGCGACTAATTTACAGATTGATTCCAAAGTGCAGAACATATTAATTATGGTGGGAGGCTGGTTTTAGTAGGAATAAGAATGCAAAAAACCTTTTGGTGTAGTCATTAAAACTTGCAACGTGATGAGAACTGGGGTGAGGTGACTTGTACATATAAAGTTTAGTTTAAAATCATCAACATCTGCAGTTGGCAATCTGGAAGTTTCTGGGGACCTTATAGACTCTAAAGTGTGCTTATCTGTTTCCTGGTCTTGTTATTATTGCTTAGCTGTAACTTTATATCCCATGGGTTTTAGTGAATGATATTGCTCCCATTTCTTAGGACAGCTGTGTCAGCATGCCAAAAACTTTTTTGGGTTTCCTGTGCTTAGTGTTAATATTTATATTGTGCAAAGGAATACATAAAATTATTCAAAGCATTATCAACTATTAGTCAATTTGGGACAGAGATCATATTAAATTGAAGGCAAGTGACTTTGTGACTAATGCTTGGCCCAAATGATCTCCTGGACTGATTTCAATTCAGTTCAGAGGAGGTTCACTAGATTGATTCCAGAGATGAGGGTTTTATCGTATGAAGAAAAATTGAACAGTTTAGGCCTGTACTCTCTGGAATCTAAAAGAATGAGGGGAAATCAAATTGAGATATTCAAGATGATGAAAGGTATGGATAAAGTAAATGTGGAGCGATGCTTCTGCTGATGGTGCATTCTAGTTTGAGAGGTCATAGTCTTAGGATAAGGGTAGCAAATTTAAAAGAGAGTTGGAGAGAAACTAATTCTCCCAAAGGGTTGTGAATCTGTGGAATTTGCTACCCCAAAGTGTGGTGGATGCTGGAACAGTGAGTAAATTTAAGGAGAAGTTAGACAGATTTTTAATTGGTAATGGGTTGAAGGGTTAGGGGGAGAAGGCAGGAAAATGGGGATGAGGAGCAAATCACCTATGATTGAATGGTGAATTGGGTTCAGGTGGAACAGCCTAATTCTGCTCCTATATCTTATGAATTTAAGAACAATTGGCTGAGTAGATTGGATTATGGATTTGGATTTTATGGATTTTTTTTCCTTTACTGGCCATGGGTTTTATCTCTGCTTTGTTTCCTCTGATAGGATAGTTCCATAGATATTTACAGTGCATAAGGAGACCATTCGGCCTGTCATGTCCATGCTGATCAACTAAGACCTGGCTACACTAACCCCATTTTCCAGCACTTGGCCCATAGCTCTGGAGGCTGTGACAATGCAAGTGAATATCTAAATATTTGTTAAAATTGAGAGGTTTTGGATTCAACCACCCATTCAGCCAGTGAATTCCAGAATTAATTTTGTATCCTTACATAGGAAATACATAATTGATAAACATTCAATACCCTCATAGGAATTCAATGTTAAAAAAATGTTTCAAGTCTGCAATATTTTGATTGATACTATTTTTAGAACTATCAGTGCTTTATTTCTCCTGCATTCATTCTTATCTTTTAGAAACATAGCTGAAGGCCACAAAATTGGACTCCATACAGAAACCCCACATGCCAAAAATAGTATGGATCACCCTTCTGGCCACTTCTAGTATTGTCCACATTGTGGGTCATACCAGGAAGGATGCAAGAGGGCACAC
The DNA here is from genome assembly GCF_965287045.1 of Carcharhinus amblyrhynchos. Classification (NCBI taxonomy): domain Eukaryota; kingdom Metazoa; phylum Chordata; class Chondrichthyes; order Carcharhiniformes; family Carcharhinidae; genus Carcharhinus; species Carcharhinus amblyrhynchos. The sequence goes on along the minus strand of NC_137331.1, from coordinate 77,180,955 downwards.
TCTGTTCATTTAGGATGATGGGTGGTGGCGCAAAGCTGGAATGCCAGTAGGAGGCTCTCTAACATGCAAGAAGCTGCAGCCTGTCATTGCAGGGAAAGGAAGAGAGAGAGGGTGGCTTCAGCAACTTAAAAAAACTTGAACTAAAATATAGCCACAGCTGTCGTGCCTTCATTGAGGAAGTGGAAACGTTGCTAGAGGGTGGCATGTGGCTGAAGTTGTGCCTAAAGGGATAGAGAGAGCTTCAAAGCCTGATTGGAGTGTTGGCCCTTTAGTGTACTGCCAGGCAATTAACCTGTCTACAACACTGCTGGGAGGGAGTGCAGGGGAGCCTGCAGGCTAGTTGGAAAATTCCAGTTGGTTTTGGTAATTGATGTTGAGTTGACCTTTTTCTCCACGACCATCTGCTATCTCTTAGAACATAAGAACCAGGAGCGGGAAAAGGCCATCTGGCTCCTGGAGCCTGCTTCATTATTCAATAAGATCATGGCTGGTCTTTTTGTAGACTCAGCTCCACTTACCCACTCGCTTATCTTAATCCTTAATTCCTCTACTGTTCAAAAATGTATCTATCCTTGCCTTAAAAACATTCAGTGAGGTAGCCTCAACTGCTTCACTGGGCAGGGAATTCCACAGATTCATAACTCTTTGGGTGAAGAAGATGCCCCCCAACTCAGTCCTAAATCTTCTCCCCCTTCTTTTGAGGCCATGCCCCCTAGTTCTACTTTAACCTGCCAGTGGAAAGACCTCCCTGCTTCTATTTTATCTATTCCTTTCATAATCTTGTATGTTTCTATAATCTCTCCTCATTCTTCTGAATTCCGATGAGTATAATCCCAGTCTACTCAGTCTCTCCTCATAAGCCAACCCTCTCCATTGAAAGTCATCAGCTTTCCGCTAGTCATACAGCAGCAACTGATCAAGTATGAATAAGACCACTAGGACAGGCAAAGGCACATGAAAGATAGACACAAGGGAATGTACAAGGGTTATTAGTTGATGGTTCTAAACAATACAGAATGGCTCATTTATCAATTTGTTTTAGAATATTCAATTTGTGGTGGCATTTATTTTTCATTGTGGCCAGGCGGATGCTGTGATGGTTGTTGATAGAAGGAAGGAAAGGGCTTGGAGGCTGTTGGTGAAGGCGAAATGGAGGTTGAGCTTACTGGTATTGCATTCTGTTGGATATATCATATCTTGGAGTTATGCAAAGATGACAGACCAGCTGTAACAGGAATTTAATTGCGCTTTAAAATGTCTACTCCATGTTTATATCGTGAGCATCCAGCAACTCCTACAGCTTGTTTGCTGTTCCCTGAGCCCACCACATTGCTTGATTAATCAAGCACAGTTAGCATCAAAATTAAACACACTCACAATCAAACATGGAACAATTGATCACTGCACACTGATGATTTTTTCTCCAACAGCCCAGCCAGAGAAAAGCTTTCAGGTTGTTTCTTCCCTTTATCCTTTCATTTCCTGTTTCCTCTCTTCCTCAAAATCACACTCTTGGCACAGTGCCAGGGACCCAGATTCGATTCCCAGCTTGGGTGACTGTGGAGTTGCCCCATGTCTGCATGGGTTTCCTCCGGGTGCTCCGGTTTCTTCCTACATTCTGAAAAATGTGCTGGTTAGATGCATTGGCAAACTAAATTCTCTGTCAGCATACCCGAACAGGTGCCGGAGTGTGGCGACTAGAGGATTTTCACAGTAACTTCATTGCAATGTTAATGTAAGTCTACTTGTGACACTAATAATTGAAATAAAATTATACTCCTTGTGTTTTCTCCCTCAGTTGCTCACTGTATAGCTGGTGGCAAAGGCTGTCCTCTCCTGATAAAACGGTTCTTGGTATGCAGCAAAGCACAGCAAAACTTCTCATCCACTCCAGTCACCAGGCTGTGCAGAGCTCCAGCAGAGTGCTCCAAGCAGCAGGCATATTTCTTCAACATGTCAATGGTCTGCTCCATCAGATTTCATGTAATAGCATGCCTTTCAATGTGTCCATGCAGTGTACATGTATACTGATTTTACACCAGTCATCAGCTATGTGATCACAGGTAGACCGTGTGGCCAGTAGTCACCCTTTGGTTTGCCACCAAAAGTTAAATGCAGCTGACAGAGCAAACGTTTTCAAAATTCATTTACGAGATGGGGGCGTCACTGGCTATGCCAGCATTTATTGTCCATCCCTAGTTACCCTTCAGAAGGTGGCATTGAGCTGTCTTTTTGAACTGCTGCTGTCCCTGTGTTGTAGGTACACCCACAGTGCTGTTAGGAAGTGAATTCCGAGATTTTGACCCAGCGACAGTGAAGGTATGGCGATATATTTCCAAATCAGGATGCTGAGTGACCCAAGTGATGATGTTCTCAGGCATCTGCTTCTCTTATCCTGCTAGACAGTAGTGATCATGAATTTGTAAAGTGCTGCCTAAGGAACCTTGGTGAGTTCCTGCAGTACATCTTATAATTGGTACATATTGCTGCCACTGTTCATGATTGGTGGAGGGATTGAATGTTTGTGGAATGGGTAGCAATCAAGTGGACTGCTTTGTCCTGGATGGTGTCAACTTGTTGAGTGTTCTTGGAGCTACACCCATCCAAGCAAGTGGCGAGTATTTCTTTACAGTCCTGACGTGTAAATGGTGGACAGGCTTTTGGGGGTCAGGATGTGAGTTATTCACCGCAAGATTCCTAGCCTTAGACCTGCTCTGGTAGCCACAGGATTTATCAGTTTCTGGTCAATGGGAAGCCCCAGGATGTTGATAATAGGGGATTCAGTGATGGTAACATCATTGAAAGTCAGGGGGAAATGATTAGATCCTGTCTTTTTGGAGATGGTCATTGCCTTGCACTTTTGTGGTGTGAATGTTATGGTCATTGCCTGGCACTTGTGCGGTGTCAATATTACTTGACACTTGTCAGCCCAAGCCTGGATATTGTCAAGGTCTTTCTGCATTTGGGCCATAAACTGCTTCAATATCTGAGGAGTCATGAATGGTGCTGAACATTACCACTGCAAACATCACCACTTCTGATCTTATGATGAAAGGGAGGTCATTAATGAAGCAGCTGAAGATGGTGGGCCTAGGTCACTATCCTGAGGAGCTCTTGCAGTGATGTCCTGGAGCTGAGATCACTGACCTCCAACCACCATGTTCTTTTGTGCCAGTTATGACTTCAACCAGTCATAACCCCGATTTGCATTCATTTCAGTTTTTCTAGAACTCTTTGATGCTGTACTTGATCAAATGTTGCCTTGATGTCAAGATTCAGCTCTTTTGTCCACGTTTGAACCAAGGCTGTAATGAGGAGCTAAGTCACCCTGGTGGAACCCAAACTAAGCATTTATGAGCAGGTCATTTCTGAGTATATGCTACTTGATTGCACTGTTAATGACGCCTTCCATCACTTTGCTGATGATCAAGATTAGACTGTTAAGTGGTAATTGGCAGATTGGATTTGTCCTGTTTCTTGTGCATAGGACATAGCTGGGCAATTTTCCACATTGCCGGTTAGATGTCAGTGTTGTAGCTGTATTGGAAGAACTTGGCCAGAGGCATGCAAGTTCTGAAGAACACATCTTCATGATTGTTACTGAAACATTGTCAGAGTCCATAGACTTTGCAGTATCCAGTTCCTTCAGCTTCTTGATATCACATGGAGTGAATTCAATTGGCTAAAGACTGATTCTGTGATCCTGTGGTATAGCTTCACCAGGTGGACACCTCAATTTTAGGTATAACTGGTATTGCTCCTGGCATGTCTTCCTACACTCTTCATTGAACCTGGGTTGATATCCTGGCATAGTGGTAATGATAGAATGGAGGATATGTTTGGCCATGAGATTACAGATTGTGGGTTGAGTACAATTCTGCTGCTGCTGATGCCCCACAGTGCCTCGTGGATGCCCAGTCTTGAGCTGCTGGATCTGTTCAAAATCTATCCCATTCATCATGGTGGTAGTCTCACACAACGCAATGGAGGGTATCCTCAATGTGACGATGGAACTTTGCTTCCACAAGGACTGCACTCACTCTTACTGATACAGTCATGGACAGATGCATTTGTGCCAGGCAGATTGGTGAGGATGAGGTCAAGTATGTTTTTCCGTCTTGTTGGTTCCCTCACCACCTGCCCCAGTCCCAGTCTAGCAGCTGTGCCCTTTATGACCTGGCTAGCTAGTCTGTGGTGATCCTACCAAGCCACTCTTCGTGATGGACATTTAAAGTCCCCTACGGTGGCATAATAGTTAGCCTCACAGCACCAGGGACTTGGGTTCAATTCCCAGCTTGGGTCACTGTCAGTCCCGAGTCTGCACATGCTACCCATGTCTGCGTGGGTTTCCTCTGTGTGCTCTGGTTTCCTCCCACAGTCCAAAAGTTGTGCTGGTTAGGTGCATTGGCTGTGCTGAATTCTCCCTCAGTGTACTCGAGAGTGTAGCGACTAGGGGATTTTTACAGTAACTTTATTGCAGTGTTAATGTAAGCCGAGAGAAGATGCTGGAAAATCTCTGCAGGTCTGGCAGCATCTGTAAGGAGAGAAAAGAGCTGATGTTTTGAGTCCAGGTGACCCTTTGTCATTTGACACCACCATCTTCAGCTGCTTTGTTAATGGCCTCCCTTCCATCATAAGATCAGAAGTGGTAATGTTTGCAGTGGTAATGTTCAAATGACAAAGGGTCACATGGACTTGAAACGTCAGTTCTTTTCTCTCCTCACAGATGTTGCCAGACCTGCTGAGATTTTCCAGCATTTTCTCTTTTGGTTTCAGATTCCAGCATCTGCAGTAATTTGCTTTTATTTAATATAAGCCTACTTGTGACACGAATAAATAAACTTTAAATCCAGTGTACATTCTGTGCTCTTGCCACCCTCAGTGTTTCTTCCAAGTAGTATTCAACATGGAGTACTGATTCATCAGCCGGCGCAGAGGAGGGGAGGGGCGGTGGGTGCTGCCAGAGCTGCCACCTCTGCTGGGTCTGTCCTGCTGGTGACACAGGACAGACCGGAATAGTGATGGTGGTGTCTGGGACATTATCTGTAGGTTTGATTCTGAGAGTATGACTGTCATTCATGACTAGTCTGTGAGGTAGCTCTCCCAATCTTGGCACAAACCCCAAGATGTTAGCAAGCATACTTTGCAGAGTCAGCATTGACATTTCTGGTGTCTAATTTGATGGTAAATTGTCTGTTCTGTTTCGTTCCATTGTCGTTTCTTCATAGTACAACTGAGTGGCTTGCTTTAAGATTTCAGCCACATTGCTGTGGGTCTGTCAGTCAAATCATTTAACGATGAAAGGTTTCCTTGGATTTTTACAGTAGTTTCATGGTCATTATTAAACTCTAATACTAGATTTTTTTTTAATAAATTTTAAATTCCACCATCTGCCATGATGCGATTCCAACCCGAGTCCCCAGAAGGCTTACCCTGGGTGACAATAGCACTGAGCCACCACCTTCCCCATTTGTTTTTGCAATGCTTTGTTCATTTGCTGTCAGAAAGTGGACAATGCAGGTAAGGCTGCATTAGCAGCTATTGGGCCTCATCCTTGAACTCCTGCAGGCATTGTATTGACGGTGTTCTCGCAATGGTTTTAGATAGACACAGTCACTATACTAATCCAACAATGATGAAGCAATAGATTCTGTAACTTTAGAAGTTTAAAATTTATTTATTTGTCACAAGCAGGTTTACGTTCACACTGTAATGAAGTTACTGTGAAAATCCCCTAGTCGACACACTCCGGCACCTGTTCAGGTACACTGAGGGAGAACTTAACGTTGCCAATGCACCTAACATCTTTGCACTGTGGGAGGAAACCGGAGCACCCAGAGGAAGCCCACGCAGATATGGGAAGAATGTGCAAACTCCACATAGATAGTGACTCAAGCCGGGAATCTAACCCAAGCTCCTGGTGCTGTGAGACAGCAGTGCTAACCACTGTGCCACCATGCTGCCCAGTTGTCCCTTTGCTATACAAAGTCCATTTGTTGCATTGCACAGCCCCTTTAAGATTGCCAGAGCTGCTCATGTGCACATCCTAAAAGGACCATTGCTTGTGTGCGACTTGTTGCCCCTTGCACACTAAGTTCTGGATCACTGTGCACTCACGCAGCTTAAAGAGTACAAAAAACTAAAACAAAACAGCACAGGAACAGGCCCTTCGGCCCTCCAAGTCTGCACCGACTGTGCTGCCTGACTTAACTAAACCCTACCCTTCCAGAGACCATATCCCTTTATTCCCATCCTATTCATGTACTTGTCAAGACGCCCCTTAAAAGTCACTATCGTATGTACTTCCACTACCTCCCCCAGCAACAAGTTCCAGGCACCCATCATCCTCTGTGTAAAAAGTCTGCCTCATATATCTCCTTTAAACCTTGCCCCTTGCACCTTAAACCTGTGCCCCCTAGTAATTGACTCTTTCACCCTGGAAAAAAGCTTCTGACAATCCACTCTGTCCGTGCCTCTCATAATCTTGTAGACTTCTATGAGGTCGCCCCTCAACTTTCATTGTTCCAGTGAGAGCAAACCAAGTTTCTCCAACCTCTCCTCATAGCTAATGCCCTCCATACCAGGTAACATCCTGGTAAGTCTTTTCTGTACCCTCCCCAAAGCCTCCACATCCTTCTGGTAGTGTGGTGACCAGAATTGAACACTATATTCCAAGTGTGGCCTAACCGAGTTGCAACATGACTTGCCAATTTTTAAACTCAGTGCCCTGGCTGATGAAGGCAAGCATGTTGTATGCCTAGTTGGCTACCTTCTCCTCCTGCATTGCCACTTTCATAAGAACATAAGAACATAAGAAATAGGAGCAGGAGTAGGCCATCTAGCCCTTCGAGCCTGCCCCGCCATTCAGTAAGATCATGGCTGATCTGTCGTGGCTCAGTTCTACTTTCCCGCCCTCTCCCCATAACCCTTAATCCCCTCACTTATCAAAAACCCATCAACCTGCGTCTTAAAAATATTTAGCGAGGCAGCCTCCACCACTTCAACGGGCAGAGAATTCCAGAGATTCACCACCCTTTGAGTGAAGAAGTTCCTCCTCAACTCCGTTCTAAACCGCCCCCCCTTTATCTTGAGGCTGTGCCCCCTAGTCCAACTGCCCTTTCTGAGCGGGAAGAGTCTCTCCACCTCTATCCTATCCATCCCATTCATCATCTTATACATCTCAATGAGATCTCCCCTCATTCTTCTAAACTCTAACGAGTACAAGCCTAGTTTATTCAGCCTCTCCTCATAGCTCAACCCTCTCAACTCCAGCATCAGCCTAGTAAACCTCCTCTGCACTCCCTCCAAGGCCAAAATATCCTTGCGTAAGTACGGCGACCAAAACTGCACACAGTACTCCAGCTGCGGCCTCACCAGTGCCCTATACAGCTGCAGCAAGACCTCCCTACTTTTATATTCAATCCCCCTCGCGATGAAGGCCAGCATCCCATTCGCCTTCCTGACCACCTGCTGCACCTGCAGGCTGGGTTTTTGCGACTCATGCACAAGGACCCCGAGGTCCCTCTGCACCGTCGCCTGCTGCAGTTTTTTGCCACGTAAGTAATAGTCCTTCCTACCATTATTCCTACCAAAGTGGACCACCTCACAGTTGCCAACATTAAATTCCATTTGCCAGTTCTTGGCCCATTCGCCCAGCCTATCTAGATCCTTCTGTAGACTCTCCACACCCTCCGCGCAATTTGCCGTTCCACCGCTCTTGATGTCAACAGCAAATTTCGACACCCTACACTCGGTTCCCTCCTCCAGATCATCTATATAAATGGTAAAAAGCTGAGGCCCCAGCACCGACCCCTGGGGCACTCCACTAGTCACCAACCGCCAATCCGAATAGCACCCATTGACCCCCACTTTCTGCCTCCTATTTGACAGCCAATCCTCTATCCACGCTAACACCCTACCCCCAACTCCATGCCCCCTTACCTTCTGCAATAACCTATGTACCTATCAATGACCTATGTACTTGCACATCCAGATCCCTTTGCCTATCAATACTCTTAAGGGTTCTGGCATTTACTATATATTTCCTATCTGTATTAGGCCTTTCCAAAATGCATTACCTCACATTTGTTCAGATTAAACTTCATCTGCCACCTCTCCACCCAAGTCTCTAACCGATCTACAACCTGCTGTATCCTCTGAAGGTCCTCATCGCTATTTGCAAATCCACTAACCTTTGTGTCATCTGCAAACCAGTTACATTTTCTTCCAAATCATTTATATATATTACAAACAGCCAAGGTCCCAGCACTGATCCCTGAGAAACACCACTTATCACAGTCCTCCATTCAGAAACGCACCTTTCCACTGTTACTCTCTGTCTTCTTTGACCAAGCCAATTTTGTATCCACCTTGCCAGCTCACCTCTGATTCTATGCGACTTCATCTTCTGCACCAGTCTGCCATGAGGGTCCTTGTCAAAGGCCTTACTGAAGTCTGTGTAGACAACATCCATTGCCCTACTCTCATCAATCACCTTCATCACTTCCTCGGAAAATTTGATCAAGTTAGTGAGACACGACCTCACCTTCACAAAACCATGTTGCCTCTTGTTAACATGTCCACTTATTTCCAAGTGGGAATAAATCCTGTCTCGAAGAATCCTCTCCAATAATTTCCGTACCACTGATGTAAGGCTCACCGGCCTGTAATTACCTGGATTATTCTTGCTACCCTTCTTAAACAAAGGAACAACATTGGTTATTCTCTAATCCTCTGGGACCTCTCCTGTAGCCAGTGACGATACAAAGATTTCTCTCAAGGCCCCAGCAATTTCCTCCCTTGCCTCTCTCAGTATTGTGGGGTATATCCCATCAGGCCCTGGGGACTTGTCTACCTTAATGTTTCTCAAGAACCACAATACCTCCTCCTTTTTGATCTTGACAAGACTCACTATCTATGTACACACCCTTTCCCAGACTCATCATACACCAAGTCCTTCTCTTTGGTGAATACTGACACAAAGTACTCATTTAATACCTCACCCATTTCCTCTGGCTCCATGCATAGTTTCCCTCCCTTGTTCTTGAGTGACCAACTCTCTCCCTGGTCAGTATCTTGTCCATGATATTTATTATTAATAAGATGTGATTGTGTGGAACCTTTTAGCTTTGCCTGTAACCTAGGACGTGGCATGCAGGTATGCCTGTGCTGTAGCTTTACTATATTGTTACTTCATTATAAGGTATGCCTGGTACTGCTGTTAAAACCTTCTGCACTTGGTATTGAACCATGGTTGATTCTTGAATGAGATGAAAAAGCAAGGGATATTTGTGCCGTGAGTTTGTGTTAATATTCAATTCCATTACTTCTGATGGCCCACAGTAATACTCAGTTATGGAGTAATAGATCTAATTTTAGTCTGCTCTACTTGACATGGTGCTTGTATCCCACTGCAATGTGGAGAAGTAACTTTGTCTTCACATGGACTGTGCAGTGATTACTTTCCCTTGTATTATTGTGTGATATGTCTGAGACAGTAGCTTGGTGACGACAGGGTCCTTCACCACTTGACACAGGCATCATCTGTGGCAGCTATACCATGAAGACCTTGGCCAGCTTGGTCAGTGGTGGCATCATCAAGGTACTATTAATCAGTTGCCCATTATTAAAGTTGCCCATTCAGAGCACATTTTATGTCCTTGCTTCACTTAGCACTTCCTCCAGGTGGTGTCATTATGATGGAGTGTTGATTTGTAAGAATCATGACATTTTGTAATTCTTGTTTAACATAAAACTTCTGAGGCATTAAAAGGTGCTATATTCAATATTGAGGATATTCCACCCAGTTGTATATTACTGAGACCCCCATCTTTGTGGATCTATTCTGCTGGTGGGACAAGATTTATGATAGAACATAGAACACTACAGCACAAACAGGCCCTTCGGCCCACGAGTTGTGCCGATCACATCAACACCTACCAATCCATAGACCTATCTATAACCCCCAAACCCATTAAATCCCATATACTCATCCAGAAGTCTTTTAAAAGACCCCAGCGAGTTCGCCTCCACCACCACTGACGGCACCATTCACTCACCACCCTCTGAGTGAAAAACTTACCCCTAACATCACTTCTGTACTTGCCTCCCCGCACCTTCAATCTGTGTCCTCTCGTAGCGACCATTTCAACCCGGGGAAATAGCCTCTGAGAATCCACCCTATCTATTCCTCTCAACATTTTATAAACTTCTATCAGGTCGCCTCTCAACCTTCGTCTCTCCAGGGAAAAGAGTCCCAGCTCCCTCAACCTAATTTCATAAGGCATGCCTCCCAGTCCAGGCAACATCCTTGTAAATCTCCTCTGTACCCTTTCAATAGCTTCTACGTCCTTCCTATAGTGAGGCGACCAGAACTGCGCACAGTACTCCAAATGAGGCCTGACAAGGGTCTTATAAAGTTGCAGCATTACCTCCCGATTCCTAAACTCAATCCCTCGATTAATGAAGGCCAGTACACCATACGCCTTCTTGACCACCTCCTCCACCTGCGACGCCGATTTAAGAGTCCTGTGGACCCGGACCCCAAGATCCTTCTGCTCTTCAACACTACTAAGACTCCTGCCCTTGATAGTGTACTTGTTCATCCCATTGGTTCTGCCAAAATGGACGACTACACATTTATCCGCGTTGAAGTCCATCTGCCACTTCTCTGCCCAGTCCTGCATCCTATTTATGTCCTGCTGCAACTTTTGACATCCTTCCAGACCATCCACAACACCACCGACCTTCGTGTCATCAGCGAACTTACTTACCCATCCCTCCACTTCCTCATCTAGGTCATTTATGAAAATGACAAACAGCAAGGATCCTAGAACAGATCCCTGGGGCACTCCACTGGTGACTGACCTCCATGCCGAAAAAGACCCATCCACAACCACTCTCTGCCTTCTGCAAGCAAGCCAGTTCTGGATCCACAAGGCCAAAGGCCCTCGGTTCCCATGCCCTCTCACCTTCTCAAGGAGTCTTGCATGGGGGACCTTATCAAACGCCTTGCTGAAGTCCATGTACACCACGTCCACTGCACTTCCTTCGTCAACGTGTTCAGTCACATTTTCGAAGAACTCAACTAGGCTCGTAAGGCACGACCTGCCCTTGACAAATCCATGCTGACTATTTCTGATCATGTCAAACCTCTCCAAATACTCGTAAATCTTGACCCTCAGAAGCCTCTCCATCAGCTTACCAACCACTGAGGTCAGACTCACCGGTCGGTAATTTCCCGGGCTATCTCTGGTCCCTTTCTTGAAAATAGGAAATACATCCGCAATCCTCCAATCTTCCGGAACCTCTCCCGTCTCCATTGACGACGCAAAGATCATCGCCAGGGGCTCTGCAATCACTTCCCTTGCCTCCCATAGTATCCTGGGGTATATCCCATCTGGTCCCGGCGACTTATCTATCTTGATAGAATTCAAAAGTTCTAACACATCCTCCTCCTTAATATCCACATACTCAATCTTTTCCATCTGCTGCAAATCCGTAGCAAAATCTCCCAGATCAGTTTCCACTGTGAATACTGAGGCAAAGTACTCATTAAGCACCTCTGCCATTTTTTCTGGTTCCACACAGACCTTTCCCCCTTCACCTTTTATAGGTCCTATCCCTTCTCTTCTCATCCTTTTACTTTTCAGATATTTATAGAAGGCCTTGGGATTCTCCTTAATCTTACCCGCCAAGGTCTTCTCATGCCCCCTTCTGGCTCTCCTAATTTCCCTTTTAAGCTCCTTTCTACAATCCTTATACTCCTCAAGATCCTTAACATCTCCTAGTTCCCTGAACCTTTTGTACACCTTCCTTTTCCTCCTGACTAGGTTCACCACAGCCTTCGTGCACCACGGTTCCTGTGACCTACCAAAACCCCCTTGTCTCATCGGAACGTTGTCATGCAGAGCTCCAGACAAACATTCCTTGAATATCCACCATCTTCCTTCGGTACTTTTCCCTAAGAACGCCTCCTTCCAGTTTATTCGTCTAAGTAACTTCCTGACTTCTTCGTATTTCCCCTTACTCCAGACAAACACCTTCCTAGCCTGCCTGATCCTATCTTGTTCCAATGCAATTGTGAAGGAGATAGAATTATGATCACCATTCCCAAGACGCTCTCCTACCGAGAGATCCATCACCTGTCCTGGTTCATTCGCCAGTACCAGGTCAAGTACAGCCTCTCCCCTCGTAGGCTTATCCACATACTGTGTCAGGAAACCTTCCTGAACACACCTAACAAACTCCTCCCCATCCAAACCCCTTACCCTAGGGATATTCCAGTCGATGTTTGGGAAATTGAAGTCTCCCATCACGACAACTCTGTTATTACTACATCTCTCTAGAATCTGTTTCCCTATCTGCACCTCAACTTCCCTGTCACTATGTTGTCAGACTTTTTACTGGGACAAGATTTATCCAGGGAGGATGAAGGAAGATTCTTTTTATTTATTAGTCACAAGTAAGCTTTACGTTAACACTGCAATGAAGTTACTGTGAAATTCCATTAGTCGCTACATTCCAGTGTCTGTTCAGGTCAATGCACCTAACCTTCTGAAAGGTTGGTTGAAAGATATGACAGTGAGTACGACAATGTCAGACTGATCTTGACTAGTCTATGGAATGTCTCATTGTAGCCAGTCACCTTAATGGAACTTGTGCATCAAAACAATGCTACTTCCTCCATTTTTTTCTGACCAGTCGCCAATATTTTCCAATTTAAACGATACAAGATGTAATGAGGTTTTTAAACCCTCTGGAAAAAAATGTGTTTGAGCTTGACAGGGCACGATAATCCTAGTGGATGGATTTTCTTCTTGCCAGTGAGAACAAAAAACTTCTGAAATGTAATATAAACTTTAACTCAACCAAGAACTGAGACGCACTCCTCCTCATGTATCAGTATGAAGACTTTAAATTGGTTAATTAATACCAAATTATGGGTAGCTATTTGCTGTTAACCTCTAGCTAAAACCATAGTCTAAGTTAATAACACTAAACAGAGAGTAGGGCCAACCATTTTGGTAAATTGAGACCTGGGTTCTATAGATCCTAGGTCTCTATAGATTCTGTAGATGTACTCCAATTTATCACGTCAACCGGTGTGAGGGAAGCAATACATTACTCTCAACATTAAACGCGGCTGAGCCCATAATACTGAAATACTAATTACTGAAATATAACTGGACATGTGGTTCTAAACTATCTCCATTCTGGATGTAAACTGAAATATGAGCATTTAATTTTAAAATTGAAGATGCTGTTGTGCATTGCACAAGTCAAAGTAAGAAATTACTTTATAATTGGATTCTGGGCACAGGTTTTTCTAATGGCCATGTTACAGATGTGTTAAATGTTATTGCAAATGCATTTCTTTAGTAAGTGCTCTTTTATATAGAATAACAAAACATGCAGTCGGAAATATTGTGAGCCAAGGTTTTTACAGCAATTTTGAGATTGATACGAGGCAATAATGGTAAAACTGACAAGGCAGAATGAATTGTATCTTGTATGCAAGCTGTAATTGAATTAATATGTGCCATTGTTTTGTCTTTAATAGACATTATGGCAACACAGTTATTTAGTAGCTTGTCAATTTTCATTTGACTTGTAATGATCAAACAGAGCTTACTCATCATCTCAATTTTCTTCATGGCTACAAGTATCTGTAAAAAATAACAGTTGTTCATATGTTTGGCAAATCAAATGCAGAAGATTGTAACATGAAAAGCAAATAAAGCATTTCATTTTCAGCTTAGTAGCTCGTTCAGCAATTTTTAAAAACATTTTATCATGAGAAACACATCTGTTAGTGATCAGTTTCAACTGTTGCTTTTCAATAACATGCAAAAACTTAAAAGTGTTAGATATCGAACATGTTTGTGAAATGTAATTTACCCATGGGAAGGTAAAGTCAACGCATATCTTCATACAGATAAAAGCCAATATGTTTCAAACTACTCTTCAGAAAAACAAGTTCAGGAACATGGAGTTATTAATAGTTATCACAAACATTCAACAAAGCACTTGCACATTGTCTAAATGGAATTAATAAAACCTCCACACAATGTGTTTTGACCACATATGTGGTTTATTGTTTCAACATGTCTATTTTACAACTCAAACAAAGCTTTAGTTTGTTCCAGGAGGCAATTACACTCCTTGGGTAGCTGGGGTATGAGTATGAATGAATCAAGAATGGAGATCCAGAACGTAGCTGGAGGAGCCTCAGCCTTTGAGTTATGAAATTCTTGAAGTCCATATGGACAAGAACAGGGACTGTAGGAAGGATGAACAAATCGACCACGGTAACAAAATACAGAGGTCCAATCAGACTGGGGGAGTAAAAAGGAATGTCTGAGTGGAGATGGTATAATTAGGGGGAAAGGTGCTGTTCTCTGCAGCCAAGAACATGAGTCCCAGAGTCTGTGCTGCCTGTTTGGTGCCAGGGTTAAAAACATCTTCAGTCTGGGGAGGAGTTTGGAGTGGGAGGGGAAGGATCCAATTGGCATAATCCACATAGGTACCAACAATATAGTTAGTATAAATAGAGAGATTCTGCTAAGGGATTATGAGCAGCAAAGGGATAAACTGAAAAGTAGAACCACAAAGGCAGTAATTTCTTGATTACCACATGTTCCATGAACAAGTTTGCATGTGATAAATGAGAGCTGAATGCATGGCTTAAAGATTGGTATGGGAGAAGTGGGTTTAAATTCGTGACGCACCTTGACTGGAGAAAGAGGGATCTGTTCCATTGGGATGGGTTTATTTGAACTGTGCTGGGATTGGTGTCCTGGTAAATAATTAGCCCTGTAGAGCATGGAGAAAGTGGGTTCAATGAGTAAAAATTGAGAAAGTTAGTGAGAAAGTTAGTGAGAAAGTTAGTGAGTGACCTAAAAGGCAATATTCTAAGGCAGCAACAATGATATCCAGAGTGCTGTCATTGACAGTGCTGTCAAGTGGCACTTACTCAGCAGTAACCTGGTCACTAGAATCCAGCAGGGCCACTCAGCTCCTGACTTCATTACACCTTTAATCCAAACATGGACAAAAGAGCTGAACTCCAGAGCTGAGATGACAGTGACAGCATTTGACATCAATCCAGCATTTGGCTAAGTGTGGCATCAAAGAGCCTGAGCAAAACTAGAGTCAACTGGAATCAGCAGAAAATCTCTCTGCTGTTTGGACTCATGACTAGCCTAAAGAAAGTTGTTTGTAGCTGTGGAAGGTCAGTTATTTAAATCTCAGGAGTTATCCAGTGTAATGTCCTCGGCTCAATCATCTTCAGCTGTTTTATGGACTTTCCTTCCATCATAAGATCAGAAGTGGGGATGTTAGTTGAAGACTGTATAATGTTCACCATTCGTGACTCCTTAGATACTAAACGGTACATGTTCAAATGCAGCAAGGTCTGGACAAACATGCAAGTTCAAGCCAGACACTATCCTGACTTGGAACTATATCACCGTTCCTTCATTTTTGCTAGGTCACAATTCTGGAAGTCTCTCCCTAACTGTGGGTATACCTACATCAGATAGACCCAGCAGTTCAAGAAGGCGACTCACCACTGCCCTCTCAAGGGCAATTAGGGATGGTCAGTAAAAATGCAGCCAATGATACCCTACATCCAGTGAAAGATAGCAAAAAATATCGTAACAGGGTATTGGATTGGACAACTTGGAACCAACCAGAGAATAAGCCATTCTAATCCAATAATGCATAATGAGACAGTATTATGATCTCATGAGTTAAGGATTCGCTAGGGAAGAGTGATCATAACATGATGGAATTTAATATTTTGCAGAATTTTACACTGCCAGGTAGGCAGGTTTGCAGGCAATGCACCTTTTCCTGTGCCTGCCCACCCACCCCTGAACTACATGCGATGTTATGAATACAAAGAACAAAGAAAATTACAGCACAGGAACAAGCCCTTCACCTCTCCAAGCCTGCACTGACCATGCTGTCCAACTTAACTAAAACCCTTCCGGGGACCATATCCCTCTATTCCCATCCTATTCATGTATTTGTCAAGACGCCCCTTAAAAGTCACTACTGTATCCACTTCCACTACCTCCCCTCGGCCATGAGTTCCAGGCACTTACTACTGTGTATAAAAAAATCTGCCGCGTATAACTCCTTTAAAATTTGTCCATTGTACCTTAAACCTGTGCCCCCTAGTAATTGACTCTTCCACTCTAGGAAAAAAACTTCTGACTATGCCTCTGTCCATGTCTCTCATAATCTTGTAGATTTCTATCAGGTCGCCCCTCAACCTTCATCATTCCAGTGAGATCAAACCAAGTTTCTCCAACTTCTCCTCATTGCTAATGCCCTCCATACCAGGCAACATTCTAGTAAATCTTTTCTGTACCCTCTCCAAAGCCTCTACATCCTTCTGGGAGTGTGGTGACCAGAATTGAACACTATATTCCAAGTGCGGCCTAACTAAGGTTCTATAAAGCTGCAACATGACTTGCCAATTTTTAAACTCAATACCCTGGCCAATGAAGGCAAGCATGCTGTATGTCTTGTTGACTACATTCTCCACCTGCACAGCCACTTTCAGTGACCTGTGTATCTGTACACCCAGGTCCCTTTGCCTATCAATAGTCTTAAGGGTTCTGCCATTTACTGTATATTACCTATCTGTATTAGACATCCAAAATGCATTACCTCACATTTGTCTGGATTAAACTCCATCTGCCATCTCTCTGCCCACGTCTCCAACTGATCAATATCCTCAATCGTCCTCATCGCTATCTGCAAATCCACCAACCTTTGTGTCGTCCGCAAACTTACTAATCAAACCAGTTACATTTTCCTCTAAATCATTCATATATATTACAAACAGCAAAGGTCCCAGCACTGATCCTTGAGGAACACCATTTGTCACAGCCCTCCAATCAGAAACGCACCCTTCCATTGCTATCCTCTGTCTTCTTTGACTGAACCAGTTTTGTATCCATCTTGCCAGCTCACCTCTGATTCCATGCGACTTCACTTTCTGCACCAGTTTGCCATGAGGGACCTTGTCAAAGGTCTTACTGAAGTCCATGTAGACAACATCCACTGCCCTACCCTCATCAATCATCTTCATCACTTCCTCAAAAAACATGATCAAGTTAGTGAGACACGACCTTCTCTTCACAAAACCATGTTGCCTCTCACTAATACTTCCACTTATTTCCAAGCGGGAATAAATCCTGTCTCGAAGAATCCTCTCCACTAATTTCCGTACCCCTGATGTAAGGCTCACCTGCCTGTAATTAGCTGGATTATTCTTGCTACCTTTCTTAAACAAAGGAACAACATTGGCTTTTCTCCAATCCTCTGGGACCTCCCCTGTAGCGAGTGAGGATACAAAGATTTTTCTCAAGGCCTCAGCAATTTCCTCCCTTGCCTCTCTCAGCATTCTGGGGTATATCCCATCAGGCCCTAGGGACTTGTCTACCTTGGTGGGGTATGTCAGGTTGCCTGACTTCCCATGTGCCTATCAAGGCACTTCAATGGCCAATTATTGGCCACTTCAGGGTCTCTTCCCACTTCCACAAGTCTTTCGCATACAGAGTGCTGAGGCCAGATAAGGGCTGAAAACCCAATTGATAACTTTGCTCAGGGGCTGCAAAAAGCAGGTATACCCCCTATATAGGCCCCTGTTTCAAATGGAGAGCCCGCCCAAGCTCTGCACACTCCCACTCTGAAGTGACTGTCTTAAACTTAAATAAACACAATTGCAAAGATATAGAGACAGTTGACTAAAAGTGAAAATGGTGGGTAAGTAATGATAGACATTTAAGAAGGTGTCCCATAACTGTCAACAAAGTTATATTCCATTGAGAAAGAATGATGATATAGGAAAGATCAACTATCTCTGGTTAGCTAAGGAAGTTATGGATGGTATAAAATTGTGAAAAATGGTATATGTTTCTGTGAAGATTAGTGGTAGGCCAGAAGATTGGGAAAAATTCAGAAACCTGCAAAGGATGACGACAACAATAATAGCAAAGGATGTCTATAACAAGAAATAAAATGCTCGGAAAATTAATGGGACTAAAGGCTGACATGTCCCTGGATTTAATGACTTGCATCCTAGGGTTTTAAAAGAAGTGGTTCAAGGATAGTCACTGCAATGTTGTGATCTTCCAAAATTCCCTAGATTCTGGGAAAATCTTAAAACCTCAAATATAATGTCACTATACAGAAAAAGAGGGAAACAGAAAGCAAGATATTATAGGCTAATTGGCCTAACCTATGTCATTGGTCAAATGCTGGAATCAATTATTAAGGAAGCAGTAGCAGGACATTTAGGAAATCACAATATAATCAAGCAAAGTCAACATCGTTTTATGAAAGGGAAATTGTACTTAACAAGTTTATTGGTGTTCTTTGAAGATAACAAATAGGCAAAGTAAGAGGGAACTAGTACATGTTGTGTATTTGGATTTCTGAAATTAATTTGATAAGGTGATAGATAAAAGGTTACTACGTAAGATTTTGGTGTTGGGGTAATTTGGATGGAGGATTAGCTAACTAACAGGAAATACATTGCTATCTTGTAAAATTTTCATAGATGTACAAGTTTAGATTACATTTACATTGACGAAAATTAATCTTACTATGATTGTCCAGGGAGAATGTAAGCTCATCCCCGCTTTATCTTCAACTGGAGCTGAGTTTGTTAAGGGAAATGTTTTTAGATCTTGTAAATTATATCTTTTGGGTTGCAAATCCCAAATTTGGAAAAGTGACATTTCTCATGTGACTGCAATCAGAGCTTTAGAGCCTACATTTTTCATATTCATCTGACTAGAAGACAATAACACTGTTTTGTTTTGGAAGCACAGCATGTCAGAAAGTTAAAGCAACATCACTGATCACCAG
The DNA here is from genome assembly GCF_965287045.1 of Carcharhinus amblyrhynchos. Taxonomy (NCBI): domain Eukaryota; kingdom Metazoa; phylum Chordata; class Chondrichthyes; order Carcharhiniformes; family Carcharhinidae; genus Carcharhinus; species Carcharhinus amblyrhynchos. The sequence continues at coordinate 77,162,067 of NC_137331.1, read as the reverse complement.
CATTTTTGCCCAGCTGCTGTGTGCAACTCCACAAAGAGATTATATGACTCTTCCATTATTTATTTTAGTTTAAGACTTTTCAGTCTTTAAAGCAAAATATATATCATCAGTATATATTACAAATAAATTTTACTAATGTGCACTGAGCATAGATCATCTCATCATATTTTGCAATGCAAATCAGCAATTCGATTTTAGAGATTGGCAAAGTACGCAGTATTTTCTATCCATTAGTTTTAATCAATATACTTAAACTTAGTGTCCAAAATTCACTCACATTACACATAGTATTAGACTGCAATGTTTTTTGGATAAAATATCCATGTAGTCAGCACAATGGCACAATGGTTAGTGCTGCTGCTTCATAGGGACTTGGGTTCAATTCACAGCCTGGGTCACTGTCTGTGAGGAGCCTGCATGTTCTCCTCGTGTCTGCATGGATTTCCTCTAGGTACTGTGGTTTCCTTCCACAGTCCAAAAGACATGCTGGTTAGGTGCACTGGCCATGCTAAATTCTCCCTCAGTGTACCTGAACAGGTACACTGGCACCAGAGGTGGTTTTCACAGTAACTTCATTGTAGTGTTAATGTAAGCCTACTTGTGACATAAATAAAATAATAGATTATAAGAATAAACATACTATATTTTACATAACTGTTGTTGGGGTTCACCGTCCAATGCCTTGAAAGTCTTGGTGTAGATAGTGACATGTGTAATAGCTTTCTGTCTTATTCCATTCAGTTTCTAGTTTGTTTCTAAATTTTGTTTATGACATTCACCAGTCTAGCAACTCCAATATGTGAGCAATTGCTTAAGGATCAGAGCCTATTTTCTCATTCACATATCTTGGAAAGGTGTTCTCTTTGGTGGATAATAGTTCCACTTGCATAAGTGGCCATTATTTGTCTTTGAGGCTTTTGATTTGAATTGTCATTGTCACGTGTATTGGGATACAGTGAAAAGTATTGTTTCTTGTGCGCTATGCAGACAGAACATACCATTCCTAGAGTACGTAGAGGAGAAGGAAAGGAGAGGGTGCAGAATATATTGTTACAATCATGAATAGGGTGTCGAGAAAGATCAGCTTAATATAAGATGGGTCCATTCAAAAGTCTGATGCAGCAGGGAAGAATCATTGTTAGAGAGTTTAAAGGAGTTAGATTTAAGTTTAAGTGTACAGAATGAGAGTAAAAGATAGAAGTCAAGGGTATGCTGGGGACAGCTCACAAGAAGTCATTTCGCACCAACATCTTTTTGGTATTCGATCACGAGGACCTGCAGATATGAGACACAACTATTCACAGATAAACATGCTGAGTAACCTTGATACTGATATGGCCACGTTGGAGGGAAAAATCCGATGTAATTTAACTTGCTTACCATTAAATCGTATCTCCTGTTGGGGCATGATTCATGATTGATTGTGAAGAGGTTCACGGGTTAGATTGCCTCGTCCTTCCCGCATATAAATAATATTATTTTCAGTGTTAACCAGAGCACATCATGAAGTGAAGGAAAGAAGGGAAAGGAGAAAATTTAAGGAAAATGCTAACATAAAAGTTCTTATCTTGAAACTCTTCAGTGGCATTTTCAAGCTTAGGATAAATGTTATTTATTTGTGTGAAAGAAGGCATGCAGGCAAGAACTCACTTGGATAAAGGAAAAATGTATTTAAGATATACTGATGAGAAATGGTTTAGATTGTCAGAGGAAAGAAACTGAAAGTAGTAGAAGCAGATGGTATTGAAGAGGTGTCTCTGGAGACCTGGAGAATATGTGACCTGTGACTCATTTTTGCCTTGACTGGCATTTCCTGTGCTGACCCAATGGTGACCGCTAATACTAGCTGGACTTAATTACTGGATGCCATGTCTTGGCATAGTTATTTCACAAGCACGAAAATCAGCACCCATTGAAATATGCCTCCCTTGATGCCAGTGAAGAAGTTTGTAGCCCAGATTTTTCCATGCTTTCAATCAGAAAAGAATGTCAAGTTGAGTGAACTGCAAGAAAAATAAACATTAGAAGTAAAATATAATAAAAAAAGTGAATTAACTGATTTTGCGTAGGCTAGTCACTATTTATGTGTAATGGAATTCATGATGATGTTGTCCAAGAGTCTGTATGAAAAAATACAAGCTAAAAGGTGTCATAATGAAAGAAGCCTTCAGGGTTCATTGACAAACCAGAGGCAGGCATGCCAGAGATTTAGAATTCAAGCCAATGTGTGGGTACCAGAACCAAAGCTGAATTTTTTTTCATAGAATTGTTGAGACTATGCCAGAATAGAAGAGCATTGAGTAAATTGCTTCCATAATTTATAAAACAACACTGGATAAGATTTAACACATTCAGTATAGCCATTAATACATTCTTTAAGAAAAAATTATAAAGCCTTTCTCATGTTGATTGTATTATAATAATAATGTTTAAATGCACATGGGTAGTGAGCAATCATAGAATCCCTACACTATAGAAGGTGGCCATTTGGCCCACTGAGTCTCTACTAACCATAATCTGACCCAGGCCCTATTCCCATAACCCTCAATTACCTGCTAGTCCCCCTGACACTAAGGGACGATTTAGCATGGCCAATCCACCTAATCGCACACTTTTGGACTGTGGGAGGAAACCGGCGGAAACCCATGCAGAGACAGGGAGAAAATGCAAACTCCACATAGACAATGATCCAAGGCCCGAGTTGAACCTGGGTTCCTGGTGCTGCGAGGCAGCAGTGCTAACCATTGCATCTCCATGCCACAATTGAGGTTTCACTTGAGCACCTATAAAGAGACATTTATTAAACCTATGATGTGGTTGAGTTAAGGGATGTATACCTGAAGCTTTTTCCCAGGGTGGAAGAGTCAATTACTAGGGGGCATAGGCTTAAGGTGCCGAAGTGAAAGGTTTAAAGGAGATGTATAAGGCAAGTTTTTTAAAAATAGAGGGTGCCAGGGGAGACAGTGAAAGCAGATGCAATAGTGAATTTTAAGTGGCGTCTTGACAAATATATGAATTGGATGGGAATGGAGGGATACGGGGAATAGGGGGATACAGGGATGGGAATAGGGAGGAAGAGTACGGAGTTTTAGTTCAGCATGGTCGATGTAGGCTTGGAAGGTTGAAGGGCCTGTTCCTGTGCTGTAATTTTCTTTGTTCTTTGTAATGTTCAACTCTATAACTTTTTTTTATTGATTTGTGGGACATGGACGTTGCTGGCTGGTTATCTGCAGCAGTCAACCTCGAGTCCTGTTCAGGCCTGTTCCTAAACAGTAACCAGCATCAAACAATGTTCTTCACTTGCTATGATCTACTTCTGATCATCCAAAGTGAATTCTGCAGCAGTCAGAAGTCAGCCAGAGTGTCCAATAGTTGAGTGTGTGCTGTGTATATTTCTTATTGACTGAATGCAAAGTGAGGGCTAAGTGCAAGATGGTGCTCGCAATATAGTTCTTTAATGGCTGACCACATCAGATCTGATCTCAATGAATGCACGCAAAGAATCAGATATCACAGCCAGTAGCTAAATTGGTGAGTGTGTTGAGAGTCACTAAGCAAAATAATTGCTAGTTTTTCATCCTGATATGAAACAATCATTCAAAGTAAAAGTTTCTCCTAACATTCAGAGATTTTTGTTTTACAATTTTACCCTCATATTTTGATTAAATAATTGAATTCACTTAAAGGCATGTTTGTTTTATTCATTGACGGGTTGTGGGGGTCACCAAAAAGTCAACATTTATTGCCCATCCCTAACTGCCCTTGAGATGGTGGTGATGAGCCATCTTCTCAAACTGCTGCAATCCATGCGATGAAGGTACACTGACAGCAAAGGTGCCTCTAAGCTGAGAGGCTGCGCAACCTGCAAGGGGATTTTCAAGTCAGTCCCATTAAATAACTACATGTGCGTGGCTGTACAAAAAAAATTACAGGGGCTGTGGACTTTAAAGAAATATTAGAGAGAATTTAGCCCTCAGTACTGCTTAGGAAAAGGGTTTCAGGTTTCAACCTAGTAACAGTTAAGGAAAAGAAGGAACATCTAAAAATGAGAGGCAGGAAAAGACTACCTGGTCCATCAAGCCCACTAAGACTCATGAAGGCTAGAACATCATGTTGACTGGACACTTCCTCACCCTTTTATAGTTTGATCTTTCCTCAACCCACGCTGGTGTGCTTGTGAATTGATATGTGTGTACTTAATTGAAGAGCACAACTGTTTATGTGCCTGCGTTTAAAAGAAAGAAAAGTTCCATTTTTACACCCCCTAATTACATTAAGACATTCCAAAGCATTTTGCAGCCAGTAAAGTACTTTCGAAGTCTACTCACTATTTTCAAATAGAAATCGTGGTAGCATTGGAAAGAGGGTCTTGTGGTCCCCAGCATCATGGATACTGGAGTTCAACCAATTCATTACACTCCGTGTGGTATTAGGAAACAGCTAAAGGCACTGGATACTGCAAAAGCTATAGGCACTGACAATATTCCGGCAGTAGTACCAGAGATCTAGGTTCCAAAACCAGACGTCCCATTCCTTCACTGTGGTTGGATCAAAATCCTGATATTCCCTTCATAACAGCTATGTTCCTATAAGCAGTGGTTCAAGAAGGCAGCTAACCACCACCTTCTCAATGAATAATAAAAGCTGATCTTGCCCATGACACCCACATTCCATGATCAAATATAAAACAAACACAATTATTTGCATAGCAAGATCCCACAAACAAATGACCAAATAATCTGTTTTAGTGATGTTGGTTAAGGGATAAATATTGACTGGGACACCAATGAGAACTTACTATTCTGTTCTAACCATCTAAGAGAGCTTAGAGACCCTCAGATTAATATCTCATTTGAAATGTACCCAACCTGGAAGAAGGTACCTCTGACCATAAAACCACAAAAAATAGAAGTAGTCTAGCTCCTCGAGCCTACTCCACATTCAGTCGGATCATCGTTGATCTGACATTCCTCACATCTACTTCCCTATCCTTTCCCCGTAACCCTTGATCCCATACTGATCAAAAACCTAACCATCTTAGCCTCAAACATACACAAGGACAATGCTCCCCTTAGATCTCTGTGGCAAGGAGTTCCAAAAACTCGCAACCCTCTAAGAAAAGAAATTCCTCCTCATCCCAGTCTTAAATTTGTGTCCCTTTATTCTGATACTCTGCCATCTGATCCTAGACTGTTCCACGAGGGGAAACATCCTCTCAGCATTTACCCTGTCAAGTCCCTTAAGAATCCTAAATGTTTCAATAGATCACCTCTCATTCTTCTACATTCTAGTAAGTAGAGGCTCATCCTGTTTAGCCTTTCCTCATAAGACATTCCGTCTGAACTGGGTATTACCCAAGTGAACCTTCTCAGAGCTGCCTCCAATGAAATAATATCTCTTTTTAAATGGGGACCAAAACTACCCACAGCACCCCAAAAGTGGTCTCACCAGCACCTTGTCCAGAACCAGCAAGACTTTACTACACTTATACTCGGGTTATCATTGATATTTTGCTCACAAATTCAGTTACAGATTTCCAACCCCCTAAAACTAAAGGCACAAACTTCTCTTAGCCTTCCTGATTACCTGCTGCACCTGTGTGCTAGCTTTCAGTGTTTTGTCACAATAACCCCCAAGTCCTTGTGCTGCAGTTTTCTGCAGTTTTTCTCCATTTAAATAATACTGGTCTTTTGTTCTCCCTTCCAAAATGAACAACTTCACATTTTCCCATGTTATACTTCATCTGCCAACTTTTTGTCCATAGCATACAGCCGTAGAGGTTTACAGCATGGAAACAGGCCCTTCGGCACAACTTGTCCATGCTGCCCTTTTTTTTAAACCCCTAAGCTAATCCCAATTGCCCGCATTTGGCCCATATCCCTCTATACCCATCTTATCCATGTAACTATCTAAATGCTTTTTAAAAGACAACATTGTACCCTACTCTACTACTACCTCTGGCAGCTTGTTCCAGGCACTCACCACTGTCTATGTGAAACAGTTGTCCCTCTGGACACTTTAATATCTCTCCCCTCTCATCTGAAACCTATGCCCCGTAGTTTTAGACTCCCCTACCTTTGGGAAAAAGATATTGACTATCTAGCTGATCTATGCCCCTCGTTATTTTATAGACCTCTATAAGATCACCCTTCAGCCTCCTACATTCCAGAGGAAAAAGTCCCAGTCTATCCAGCCTCTCCTTATAACTCAAACCATCAAATCCCGGTAGCACCCTAGTGAATCTTTTCTGCACTCTTTCTAGTTTAATAATATCCTTTCTATAATAGGGTGACCAGAATTGTACATAGTATTCAAGTGTGGCCTTATCAATGTCTTGTACAACTTCAGCAAGATGTCCCAACACCTGTATTCAATGTTCTGACCAATGAAACCAAACATGCTGACTGCCTACCACTCCGACCACCTGTGACTCCATTTTCAAGGAGCCATGAACCTGTTCTCCTCAATCTCCTTTTTCTGTAACTTTCCCCAATGCCCTACCATTACCTGAGTAAGTCTTGCCCTGGTTCAATCTGATAGAGTGCGTCACCTCGCATTTGTCTAAGTTAAACTCCATCTGCCATTCATCAGCCCACTAGCCCAATTGATCAAGATCCCATTGCAATCGGAGATAACTTTCTTCACTGTCCATTATACCACCAATCTTGGTGTCATCTGCAAACTTACTAACCATGCCTCCTATATTCTCATCCAAATCATTAATATAAATGACAAATAACAGTGGATCCAGCACTGATCCCTGAAGCACACCACTGATCACAGGCCTCCAGTTTGAAAAACAATCCTGTACAACCACTTAACCTATCCCTCTCGCAACTTGCATTGAGCACTCCCTCAATACTAGACTGACATTTCGTAAAATACTGTACTGTTGGTGGTACAGCAGTCTTTGCCTCGTACATGCTTGAGAAAAAAAAGACACCTCAGAAATACAGTTGAAGAAAGTGGCATCATCAGAACAGATGTGACAGACATGGAGAACTAAGAGAATAGAACAGAATCCTTACATGGTACAGGCTTTCAGGAAGTGTCCTTGAGGCAGCTAAGGGAGTTAATGGACTTATATAATGAATTTTAGTTGATAGCCTTTCATCAGAAATCGAGGCAGAGAAGTCAAGGAATTGAAAGAAAGAGATGGGCCACATGAAACTGAGAAGGATAGAAATTGGTGGCAAAGTTGATGAAGTTTTCCAATTTCTGACAAGAACTGGACATAACACTCATACACTCAGTAATGTACCAGGGGCCCATGTAGGACTGGAACAAGAAATGGTCAAAATATCCTGCATAAAGACAGGCATGGCGAGGACCCATGTCAGTATTCAGAACAACACCTTTTAATTTAACAGAAGTTGAAAGAGTTGTTCAAAGTGAGAAGTTCAGCCGTTCAGAACTGTATGGTGGTGGAAGGGGACAATTCAGGCCTCTATTCAAGAACAAAGTGAGTGCTGGAAAATGATGTTGAGATACATGCTCGGTCATGATCTAGTTGAATAGATCAGTGATTTTTCTGGCACATTGTTTACAATTAGCTGTGGCGGTTGATGGGCACTCTTCCTTGCTTTTTTATGGCCACCTCTCTATTTTTAAATTTGACATACCCCACTTAGTCAATTGTTTTTTGGGATATGATTTTCTGTTTCCCTGAATCGCCAATTGATATTGCTTCCTGACCTCAGCCTGTCTGCTGAGTTGAATTGTCTTTGTTAAGGTTAAACCTCTCGACTGCAAGACTCCAGACAGTATTTCATTCAAAACTCTGACAACAATTCTGTCCATGATTAGTTTATCTTTTAAGTTGTCATATTCACAGTTCTCTACAAGGCTATACAGAACATTGATAAATGTATCAATACTTTCCCCTTGTCTTTCAGTCCATTCAACAATGGTATTCTTTCGCAGATTGAAGTAGTCATTGCGTGCTTTTATGGCTTCATCGTGCATAGCTTTCTTTCTTTACCGATTCCTTGCCTGACTGGGATATAACCCACAGAGGCACTGATTGCAGACAATAACACACTTATTTGCTCATTGCTTGGTTTCACAGCAGAACCTGATGTGGTATGAATCTAATAAATCTTTAGTGCTGGCTCAGCCATACTTCAGCTTCTTGGGGCCTGCGGCCAGGTCGAAGCTTTCTGGTAATGGCAGAGACTTTTCCATGCTTGTTCTTTCATTTGTTGCCTCCCTATATGGTCTTGTTTTGCTAACACACCATATTTACACATTCTGCTGAGATAAGGAAAACATTATCTTTATTAAAAAAACAACTTACTGTGGCTTTTTGCCATGAGGTCTACAAGAGAGAGCAAGATTATGAAACATTACATCACTTCCTGTGTTGATGTATACTGTTTCATTACATATGAGACAGTATACATTAACACAGTTAGAGTTAGCCCCATCTCCGCACATACTTCAAGACACACTGGCATTTGGATGAATGAGAGGCAATCTTATTGAAACATGAGGGAGTTTGACAGGGTAGCTACAGGGAGAAATGTTTTCTCCTATTTAAAATGGAAATGAGGAAGAATTTCTTCTCTCAAAGTGTCATTAGTCTTTAACAATGCCTTCCCCAGGGAGTAGTGGATGGTAGGTTACTAAATATATTCAAGGATGAATTAAACAGATTTTTGTTTGGCAGAGAAGTCGAGGATTATTGGGACTGGCAGGAACTTGGAGTTAAGGGCACAATTAGATCAGTCAACTCGATGGACCAAATGGCCTTCACCTACTTCTTATGATTTTTAGACCTTGGCTTATAAATATTACACAGCACACGTTTCAATAATGACTTGTATCAGTAGTTTATCCATCACATCAATTGTGAATTTAAAAGAATGATTGTCAAGCAAATAGCTTTGATAAAATACTCCATACCAGATAGGTAACTTGAAAGCATGACTGAAAGTCCTAACTTCTTACACTATGACATATGTGAAGCTTTGTTTCTGAGTTTTCCAATAGTTTGTCCTGGAAATATTTTGCTTGTTTCAAGTCATCAAGGGTAATAAGTCACAGCATAATGAAATTTTTAGCAGAAATGCACATATGTTTTGAGTTACCTAAGGATTCTGATGCATGCTGTGACATAAACACTGATGACAAACAGATGTTCTCAAGGTTTCATTATAACAGATAAGTAATCAGGTCACTGCAGGCCTGCTGGTATTCACATTGCAAGTTAAAATTGCATGGCTATCCCTTTTGCCCTCAACACACGACTTCAATTCACTTAGAATGTGAAGTTTTATTCCAGGATACAACTTGTATATCGTGCCAAATTACGTTGTACTTAGTATCAGTTTCTTTGCCTATTTAATCCCTCAAATATCAGCACTGAAATATTGTACACTGAATTATGGGGAGGAAAGGTAAATGAACAAGTTAAGATTCTAGTAATAGAAGTTCAAAAGAAACCTTCCATTGGTGCAGCAGCTTCAGACCTGGGCCATTAACATTTTTTTTGAAGAATCTGAGTTAACAGTAATTATACTAACAATCCTGTGATTCATTTCTAAACAAGAACACAGAGATCCTTGACTCTAATGAGGCAGAAATTGCAAATGGGCTGTGAGCCATTTTCAAATGGTGTAAATGATAAACACATCACGGACTATTCCTGAGAGGGTTTTAGCTAATGTTCCTAATGATGGGCCCCAAGACGAAATATACAGTAGAGGAACGGGGAAAAAAAATGTGCACTGAGGATCGGAGGAGACAAATAGCAGTAAAGTGAAGAATAGTTCAGGAATGGAAGCAATAAAACAGGGGGCAAATGTGGCATAGTTTTAAATGCGTTTGGAGTAAATGTGTATAAATTCACGGATCGCATCAAATAACTACAGGTAGAAATTGGCACATGGGGTAATGAATTGTGGCCATGACAGAGATCTGGCTTTAAAATGGAGGAGCTGGATAGGAAATATAATTTCCATGGCTACAATTAAGGAATGAAAGATAGAGAAGGAATGAAGAGTGCTGAGTGATGGTGGTGGCATTGATCTAAGAAACTACTATGGCACTGAAAAGGGACGATGTAGCTGAGGGGTCAAAGAATCTATTGGTTAGAATTAAGGACATTAGAATAGCCATTATACTGCTGTGTGTGTAACATAGGTTACCTAATAGTGGGGAGGGGACAGAGGTACAAATTTGCGGGCAAAATACAGAATGATGCACACACAATAGAATAACAATAATGGGGCACTTTGATTATCCCAATACAGACTGGGAAAATAACACCCATAATGGGAACAAAGAGAGAAGGCTTCCTGAAATAAATATAAAAAATACTGTCTTGATCAGCATGTTTCTAGCCAATGAAGAAGGAGGAAGCTCGGGATCTACTTTTAATGAAGGAAGTGGGTAGGTGGAGAATGTTTCAGTGTGGGAGCATTTAAGGAACAGTGACAATAATATCTGCTTTAGAATGGTTATGGAAAATAGCAGGGATGATCAAGGGTAAAAATATTTAACTGGATGGGGGCTAATTTCACTGAGTGGATTGGATCAAAAGTGGGGAGACAAATTTTGGCCATCATAGCAAAAAAGAATGGGTAACACTGCAATGCCTCCACTTCATGGCCATCCATCTGGAGAAATGAGCTGGGAACAATGTAATGGAATATTGTTATTCTATTGATTGTGTGTTGCTGCTTCAGTGATAAATCTTCCCCATTACCTCCCAATCCTCACCCTCACTGCCATTACCACCCTTTCCTTTGGGTAAACATTAGAAACCCCCTAACATGAATCAGAGGAAAATCAGTCTTTGTAAGTCTCTTCGGAAAATAACTCCTCCCCATGCATTTCAAATAAAGTATGGCCTGTTTATCTCTCTGCTACTTTTTACTGTATGTGCTCTTACTATTTGAATTCCTTGAGATGCCTTTCCTGTGTGGTGTATGCCATCTCTAACATAATTTTGCATTGCTTCTAATCATTACATACATGGGAAGAGTGTAGTACCAGCCTCTGTGTTGCGCTCAGTGCTGCAATTTTGTCCAGTATCTTTGTGAGATGTTCAGCTTAATTGTCTTCAGTGGCAGATAAAACAGTTTGGTAATCCCATACATGACAAGAGAAGACTCACATGTTAAAAGATTGTCTGCATGAAAGAGTTCTACACATAGATTTTCTGACACAGCGGAACCGCAGTAACTATGCCAAAGTATTGAGTTCCATGTTGTTGCTGATTTCAAAGAGACTTGTGTGTGTTCATTCATGGAATGCAGAAAGTTAGCATGCAAGTGCAGCAAGCTAGTAGAAATATTTTGCTTTTCTGTTCTTAAATATCTTGAAAGATGCCATTAAACTGAGGCCCATCAGCCTATTCACATGCCCACAAAAGATTAAAGATACTTTTCATAGAATTGCCAGGGTATTGCTAAGGTGGTATGGTGGCACAGTGGTTGGCACTTCTGCCTCACAGTACCAGGGACCTGGGTTCAATTCCTGGCTTGGGTCACGGTCTCTGTGCAATTTGCACATTCTCCCTGAATCTGCATGCTTACTCCTTCCATGTAAATATATCCTTTCTTACCTATGGAAACCAAAACTGCACACAGTATTGTAGCCAGATGTAGTCTTACCAAAACCTTGTACAATTGTAGAAAAAAACACTTTATTCTTGTACTCCAACCCTCTTGCAATAAAGACTAACATACCGTTGGCTTGCTGGACCTGCATGCTAACTTGCTGTGTCCTATGAATGTGTACACAATAATTTTCACACCATTTTAAAAATGTTTTGATTTTCTATTCTTAAATATCTTAAAGATGTTGTTATTCAAAGGATACATTAAACTGAGGCTCATTTGCCTTTTCACATGGCCATGAAAAACTCCATGGTACTTTTCAAAGAGCTTCAGTTCTCCTTGTATTGTAGTTAACATTTATCCTTCAAACAACCCAAAAAAAATACAGATTACCTAATTGTTTGAATCAGCTTCTGTTTCTAAAGTATACTATATGCTGATTGGCTGTCTTTTTGCCTACACAACAAAGATGACTGCATTTTGCGGGGTTAATTTTGACTTTGTGAGCATTGGATAGAACATGTAATATTGGAGAGGCTATCTGATCCAAAATGAAATTCGGGAGAACTGTTTAATGGACAGCTGATCTGATATTGTTGATTTACACTTTTTCTCTGAAGTCAGAATTGCCTCTTGTAATTTAATTCATTGGTTGTAATGTGGGATATCCCAGTGATATGAAAAGGTTCCATATCAATGAAAGTTCACTCTCTCTGATGGGTCTGTGTGATCTTTTTAAAAACAGACAAAATAAATGCTTGGGTAGTTGAGATAACAGAATGACGCCACAGTGCCCAGCCATAACATGTGAATGCGTGCATGCAAATCGTTTCAAGAGACTTTATGATGTGATTATGAAACTCAGAAGCATTACTGTGTAACAAAAGCCTTACAGACGTGGAAGTTTTGGTGTACAAGATGTGAAGAGTCATAACAACAGCTTTTTGAAACATAGAAAGTTTGTGGCACAAAAGTAGGCCAATTAACCCATAATATACCTGCCAGCTGATAAAGAGCTATTCAGTCTATTTCTGGCTCTTGCACCATGGGTCTGTGTACACTTCAAGTGCATACCCAAATACTCTTTAAATGCAAAGTGTGTTTCTGCCTTTATCAGGCAGTGAGTTACAGACCCAATTACTTACTGGGTAAAAATAATTTCTCCTCAACTCTCCTTTAGTCCTTTTTCCAATTACATCAAGGCGTTTGGCTTTTGGCCATTCCACTAAAAACAATAGATTCTTCTTATCCACTATCTGGACCCCACATAATTTTATACACTTTAATTAAATCTCCCCTGAGCTTTCAGTACTAACAGCAATAAAACCTCCCAAGGCACTTCATAGGAACATTATAAAACAAAGCATGATGACAGTGAACCACATAAACAGATATCAGATCAGAGGAACTAAAACTTGGTCAAAGAAGACTTTAAAGAGGGTTATAAAGGAGGAAAGAGAGGTTGAGAGATGGAGAGTGTAAGACGGCTTTCCAGAGCTTGACAATCCAGGCAACTGAAGGTAGGGCCACCAGTGGTGAAGTGGTTGAAATCTGGGATGCACAGGAGGCCAGGATTAGAGGAGCACAGATATCTCTCAAGGCTGTAGACTAGAGGAGATGACAAAATACAGTAGTGCTAGGCCATGGAGGGATTTGGGAACAAGGATAGGAATTTTAAAATCCAGACATTGCTTCCCTAGAAGTCAATGTAGGCCAGTTCGTACGGTGGTGATAGGGGAATGGGACTTGGTGCAAGTTAAGACGTGGACAATATAAATATATAAAATATATCCCTTGCTCATTATGTTGTTGATTATTTGAAATTGATTTCTGAAAATGTTTGAAACATTTTCTCATTTAGTGCCCTTCTGGGATAGAATCCCACAAAAAAGTCAACCATTCATAAATCTTTAACAAATTCAGAATTTGTTTGTGTTAAAAAGGAATTGAACTTGTGTGGAATTTGGCTTAAAGAGAAGGTTTTCTATTATTTTCAGATGCCTTTTTTATCAGTGCCACAAGTAGGCTTACATTGACACTGCAATTAAGTTATTGTGAAAATCCCCTAGTTGCCACACTCCGGTGCCAGTTCGGGTACACCCCGAGGGAGAATTTAGCATGACCAGTGCACCTAATGAGCACATCTTTCGGACTGTGGGAGGAAACTGAAGCACCTGGAGAAAACTCACAGAGACACAGAGAGAACATGCAGACTCCGCATACACAGTGACCCAAGCTGGAAATCAAACCCAGGTCCCTGCTGCTGTGAAGCAGCAATGCTAACCACTGCACCACCATGCTGCCCACATTTGTGGTAGCTATTGGAGAAGCTATAACCATTTTTGAGGTTCATTTCCCACCAATATTTTGTACTTATCTGAAGACGTGCCACGTGTTCCCCTGAAGCACTGTCATTATTCTGTGAATAAATTGGTACTTCATTTGAGAGGATTCTATTATTCCTGTTCGTGAATCAAATAGAAAGGAAATTACTCCCAATAATATACTGCTTGTGGGCAGACAAAGTGATGCTCTTGGATATAATGCCTCCAAATGAAAGCAACTTACTAAACCACCAGGAAATATTTTGAAATGCAGTACATTTTGATCTTTCTCATTTATATTTGAAGGTTTTTAATTAAGAACGAGACTTAAAATTACAAGCAATTGGAGCCTTTTCATGAAGGCATTTTTGACAGATGGACAGTGCAATTACTGGGAACCTTAAGTTTACCATAACCAAGTACCCTGTGTTGTACAAAGAGATGGAGGAAATTTAACTATTGGTGCAATAGGTAGCTGTCTGACGTACAATGTAAACTGTTACATAATAGTAGCCAAAATTCAAGCATGTGCTGCTTGCTGAGTGACCACTGAAGTGATTGACGTTTATTGCAATCCAGTTAATTTGATCTATTATGCAACTATGCAACTACTTACATAAGCAAACTGTCTGATACAGGCCGGCCATTTTGTCACTGCAATGTGCACCTTAACCAATCATTCAATGTATGTACTGGAAATAAATATAAATAAATGTAATTTTAGTAATATTGTACCAGCAGCAAAACCATCAAAATCGGTCTATTGTCTTAGTAAAGCAAATCTGCTAGTGGGCTCAGAATTAGAAAGCCAATATCTCTCAGCAAACAGGTTTATTTTTATCACAAAGCATGCGGCAAATATAATTGCAAAGTACATTGTTTTCAGGCATTGTCTACTTGGGTGAAATAATTGGCAGAAAGAGAGTAAAGCATAATCCATACTAGTCCAGTGTTAGTTGGCTCATTCTATTTCTGATACTTGGGGCAAACTTAAGGCACAAATAATGCTCTGATCCAGAGCGTGGATGTTAGTGGCAGGAATTGGTGTGATTATGCAGAATTTGAAACTTGTATCCAAAGGGCCTGGGTATCCACGGAGACAAATTTTCAGCAGAGGAGAAAGTTTGTTTAAAAAGAGTGCAGTAAGAGTTCACATTCCCTGGTACAGCTGTGCAAGTGCTGCTAGGGGAATTCAAGCAGAGTGGGAAGCCTCTGTTTGCCTGTCAGGAAGAGTCACACAAGGGCATTGAAAGAGGTGCCTGTCAATTCAAATGCCAACTCACACACAGGTAATAAGCAATCAATGCAGGCATAATATGGATTTGCATCAAAATTTAAGACGCATTAAGGTTGTGCATGCAGACACCACCCTTGAAATGTATCATGTTGACCAATTTTCCACTGAAGAGAATATCTGTTTTAAAGTTTTTTTATTTGTGTCACAAGTAGGCTTATATTATTACAATGAAGTTACTGTGAAAATCCCCTGGTCAGCACATTCCGATGCCTTTTCAGGGAGAGGTTAGTATGGCCAATGCACACAACCAGCACGTCTTCTGGACTGTGGGAGGAAACTGGAGCATCTGGAGGAAACTCTTGGAGACGCGGGGAGAATGTGCAGACTCCACACAGACTGTGACCCAAGCTAGGATTCAATCCCAGGTCCCTGACACTGTGAGGCATCAATGCTAACCACTGTGCTGCCTCTTCTGCCATAAGATCCGGTTATTAAAGTAACTGAGCATTGAATTATCTCATTTGCTCCGAATGATGGTTTGGTGGTTATGTCACTGGGTGGCATAGTGACACAGTGGTTGGTACTGCTGCCTCACAGCGCCAGGGACCTAGGTTCGATTCCCAGCCTGGGTCACTGTCAGTGTAGTGTTTGCACATTCTCCCTGTGTCTGTGTGGGTTTCCTCCAGGGGCTCCAGTTTCCTCCCACAGTCCAAAGATGTACCAGTTAGGTGGGTTAGCCATGCTGAATTGCCCCTTAGTGTCAGGGGGACCAGCTGGGGCAAATGCATGGAGTTGTGGGGATAGAGCCTGGGTGGGATTGTAGTTGGTGCAGACTCAATGGGCTGAGTGGCCTCCTTCTGCACTGTACAATTCTGTGACTAGTAATTCAGAGGCCTGGGCAACACGAGTTCAAATCCACCATGATAGCTGTGAAATTTAAATGCAATTCAAATATACCTGGAATAACAAGGATTGTCAATAAAACCCATTATGAACATAGAATAGAATCCCTACAGTGCAGAAGGAGGCCATTCAGCCCATCGAGTCTGCACCGACCACAATCCCACCCAGGCCCTACCCCCATATCCCTACATATTCACTCGCTAATCCCTCTCACCTACACATCTCAGAACTCTAAGGCGATTTTTTTTTTAGCATGGCCAATCAACCTAACCCGCACATCTTTGGATTATGGGAGGAAACCAGGGCACCTGGAGGAAACCCACACAGACACGAGGAGAATGTGCAAACTCCACACAGACAGTGACCCATTTGATGTTCCAGATGCATCACATGTGGAACCTGTTCAACAGCTTATATGTCTCTGGTAGGTAGTCCATGTCTCATAGGCATATAAGAGGACAAGTGTTAAACAACTTTGTACCCGAAAATAACTTTGTAAATTTGATATCTCGTTTAAGTCTCTTATGTAAATAGGCAAATGCTGAGCTTTCTGGCAATTCTATTTGCCACCATGCTGTCAATGCAGACATTTCTGGAATGCTTCCAAGATAGCAGTTTATCTAAATCCTTAAGGGTTGTGTCATTGATAGTTATACTAGGTGGGGTACAGTCAGAATTTGGAGATTGTTGGTGAAATATCTCTGTCTTTCTTAAGCTGAAGGTCAGATTGTAGTTGTCAGCTGCTTTTGAAAAACAGTCCATGGCCCTTTGAAGGCCACGCTCGCAATGTGACCTGAGGGAAAAGTTGTTGGCAAGCAGCAATTTTCATCTCATCATCTCTGACACTTCAGTTGAAGATTTCAGTTATCTCAGGTTGAAGAGATTGCCATCTGTTCTGAATTGAATGCATGTTCCATCAACATTTCCATCAAATTCCCCAGAAAGAATGGCAACAAAAAATATGCTGAAGAGCACAGGGGCAATGACACACACATGCTTCACACCACTTGTCTTGTTAAAGGTGTCTGTGTATTTACCAGTCAGCGACTCTGGACATCGTTGTGAAATTGCTGTAGCAGATTTACAGCATAAATGGACATCTGGTTCGTCGAAGTCCTTTGTCAAGTTAACATTGAGTCCCATCTGTTGTTCATGCCATTTTTCTTGTAAGTAAAGAGTACGGCCATTCATGCCAGTGGGATTTTCCCATCCTGCTGCAGTGAACTGCAACTTGGCAGGGCTCCAAATTCTCCAACCTCGCTTCAGCAGGAATGTGGCTGATAAGATCACACCCACAGTCAACAAGTACCTTTCGTGACACCACTTTGACTTTCTTACAATTCCACGTCCTGCTATGTGGTTTGCTAGTCTGTTGAGTAGAACTTTTGCAAGAATCTTGCCAACTATCAGATTGCCACACAAATTTTTGTCCGTTTCTTTTGTACAAGCGAACAATTGTGGCATCTTGGAACTCCTGTGAAAGGGTTTGTTGATCCCACATTCTGTGATCTCATTTTGAGAGTTTGATAGCTAGCTGGGATTCCCCAGATTTGTAAATTTCTTCTGGGATCCTGTCTGAGTCTGGAGCATTACTCGAGGGGAAGGATCTAATGCCTTTGTCAATCTTCACAACGGAAGGTTTGTTATCCATGTTTTCACATTAGGGCCAATCTGGAAGCTTTGTTTATAGCTATCCCAGCAATCACCAACAAGTAATGGAAGGTATGATTGAGAGTGCAGTCAAATAATAATTACTCACCAATAACCTGCTCACTGATTCTCACTTTGGATTCTGCCAGAGCCACTTGGCCCTAGGCCTCATTACATCTTTGATCTAAACACGGAGAAAAGGACTGAGGTTCCAGAGATGGAATGAGACTGATTACCCTTGGCATTAAGGCAGCAATTAAGAACATAAGAAATAGGAGCAGGAGTAGGCCATCTAGCCCTTCGAGCCTGCCCCGCCATTCAATAAGATCATGGCTGATCTGTCGTGGCTCAGTTCCACATTCCCGCCCTCTCCCCATAACCCTTAATCCCCTCGCTTATCAAAAACCCATCAACCCGCGTCTTAAAGATATTTAGCGAGGCAGCCTCCACCACCTCAACGGGCAGAGAATTCCAGAATTCCAGAGAATTGACTGAGTGTGGCATCAAGGAACCCACATAAAATTTGTCAGTGGGATTGGAGTCATACCTAACACATTGGAAGATGGTTGTGGTCACTGCAGGAGCTCTTGAGAGCAATGTCCTAGCTCCAACAGCTGCTTCTCTTCATCATTAAGTCAGAAGTGGGGATATTTGCTGATGATTGCACAATGGAAGGGAGCTGCAATGATGGAGGTCACATTGAGGAGATCAGATGTTATGGACCCTGATCTATTTTATGATGCTGTCAGCCCAATTAGCATCACAAATTCAGAAAACAGCCAACATAATATCTTGCCTTAAGCGGCTTATCCCTTTGACTTTGCCCTCATCCACCAGACAGCAGGCTGCCATCTTTTTAATATGCCTTTGGGATTGGTTATAGTAGTGGGTGCAAGGACCATTGTCTCTCAATATGTGAAAGTGATTTTCTGACATGCACCAGGAAGCGGACAAGGCTCCCTGCTGCATTTAGGTCATAATCAAATTAAAGCCTTTGAACCTTTTTTTCAAAAAAAATCAACCGCAGTTCTCATTCCACTGCCGTATGTTAGAACAGTTAAGAAAATATGCAAAGCATTTGTTTCATAAGTTCCCCAGAGATCCACAAACAGAACTAACGGTTAAACTATTTGATCCGACTTCGCAATTTTTCTATCCGCTGAGTGCTTGGGACCACCTACAGGTAAATAAAACCCAGCTAATAACATTCCTATTGCTGTTGGAGCTGCTGTATATTATGTAACTGTATGGAACAACCTCCCAGCCTCGGACATCCAGCTCAGCAAATTACTGTCCTACACCATGCCAATGGTGTATACTACAAATGATAATATTTTTAAATATAGCTCAGCAGAATCTAATGGAAACCCAGGGTAAAAAGGATATTAAAATAAAAAATACAGTATTTATTTCACGTTTTATCTTCAGAGCAGCTTCAAGCATTTCACACAACTAATTATTTTTAGAGTGTAGTGGTTGTTGCTGTGTAAACATGTTGCATCAATTAGTTGCAGTTCATTTAAAGGGCACAAATGCTAAGGTAAATAGTTGCAAGGCATTTCTCTGCTATTTAGGACCTTTTATATTTGTGACTTTTCTGCTAGCAGTTTATCTGTTGCAAGCCTATTTGATGTTTATTCGTAGTTATTTATTTTTTGTTCAGCATCAATATTGCCACCAATATCTCCCTATGTGACATGTTTAGTACAAAGCAGATAGAATGATGCCAGACAAATCAGTCTGCATGAAAGGCATTCTGTGTCTACTCATCAGTGCATCTACATCTGCAGAACAGTTATATGATCTTGACTTTAACCCATTGTGCTGGTACAGACTCTCTGCCCGAAGGATTGGCTGAGTTTCTGGATTAATAGTCTAGCAAAATACCACTAGACCATTGCCTCCCTTTATTCATCTGTGGCCTGATGTATTAACCTATCATTGACTACCTTCTCCTGGTCTGAATTATTGGCAAGAAAGATGCAGACTTATGCTGACTGCTGCTGTATGATACAATAGTCGTCGTAATTGTAAGTCCCTCATAACAAGGCTCAGTGTCCTCCGATGAGTCAGCAGACCAATACTGGAGCCATAGGTCTTTGGGCAGAGAATGAAGAAGAGGGGTTACCAGGTGTCTGCTGCCTCTCCTTCTGCTCTTGTCACTCCTTCACAGGAGAGTTATGCCGTTATTACTGCCTTTCTGTGGTTTGCAGCAATTTCCTCCCACACATCAATATCAATTTGTCCTCTCTTCAATGAGGCCTCGAGGCATTCATAAACTGTTTTCTCTGTCCTCCTTGAGACTGAGTGCCAACCTTAAGTTTTGGAAAAAGGATCTGCTTCTGATGATTTGGCATGGAGGTGGTCAAGACCAGCGAAGCTGGTTTCATATGATCATGGTTGTGACGATGGAGGAATTGGCTTCGGTGAGAATGCTGGAGATTGGTCAGCTATATTCCCACTTGACTTTGAGAATCCTGCTGAAACACCACTGGAGGAAACTCTGCAGGGCTTGGACATGCCTTTGATAATGACCCAAGTCTCCCTGCCAGATGGAAGGAATGTGGATTCACATGTGAGCAGGCACAGACTACCTCTCATGCAAACTGATTTGTCTGGCATCCTTCAATCTACCTTGTACTAACCATGTTATATGAGGAGAAATTGGTGCTGAGCAAAAATCATTGTACACGGAAGCCTTTGTCCTCTTATTGGATATCACAAAGACCTGGTTGTGTAATAGTGTAGTGGTCTAGTAATCCAGAGCTCCACTTGCCTTCAAAATTTAATTTCATAACTCTACTAATTTATGGAATTAGAAACATATCAGTACATTTGTTGGATTATCAGTGATTTCCTTTAGAAAAATAAACTTGTCCCCCCACTATTTTGCCTGGGTTGAACATGACTCCCATGTGCCATTAACAAAAGCAGAATTGTACATCACCACCATAACCTTTTGTTTTCACACAGCTCTCATTCTTCTGTCAGCACTAAGCTAAGAGTCCAAACTTGGCTTCGAGTTGAGTGTAGAAAAGAATGCTTGGAGCATGCCTCAGAATGACGCACTGAGCTGCGCCACTGGGCTACCTGCACGCTGCCAAAAGCAACAGGCTTTCAACAGAGCCAAACAAACCCAGCACAAAAGAAGATATCCTTGAGTATGTAAAGTCATGAGTTGTGCTATCCACTGATGATTCC
The DNA here is from genome assembly GCF_965287045.1 of Carcharhinus amblyrhynchos. Classification (NCBI taxonomy): domain Eukaryota; kingdom Metazoa; phylum Chordata; class Chondrichthyes; order Carcharhiniformes; family Carcharhinidae; genus Carcharhinus; species Carcharhinus amblyrhynchos. Next base: position 77,141,188 of record NC_137331.1, on the reverse strand, counting down.
ATGTATTCATTTCCATGCACAACTGCCTGAGTGCTGAAGCTGCTGATAGCCACACTACTGCAGGACATGAGGAACCGCCATGAAACTATGGAGGAATTAGAGAGTCAGGGCAAGAATCTTAAATTCAACTTGCTGAAACTTGTCAGGCAAGCAACTGCACATGGATGTAACAAAGGGATAGGCAAAGGGAAGATGGAATTAATAAGGAACAGACAGAGATCTTTTGGAGGCAGAGGACATGGTTGGAGTATTAAATGAATACTTTCCATCTGTTTTCACTAAGAGAAGATGCTATCAGTGCAACAGTGAAGGAGGGGATAGTAGACATAGGACCAAAATAGATAAAAAGAAATTATTAAAAGACTGGCAATGGTCAAAGGTAGTCACTTGACTTTCAGAGGGATGCCTACGAGGCTGTTGAGGGAAGTAAGGGTGCATTGTAGTCGATTCTCTGATCACAATGCTCTGATGCTAGAGATATAGTCTTTTAAAAGCATTTAGACAGTTACATGGTTAAGATGAGTATAGAGGGATATGGGCCAAATGCGGGCAATTGGGATTAGCTTAGATTTTTTAAAAAGGACGGCATGGACAAGTTGGGCCGAAGGGCCTGTTTCCATGCTGTAAACCTCTACAACGCCATGATTCTATATTGTTCTCTACAGTTGCAACTGGAAGCTCTGAAGATTGTGTTGGCTGCCAGATGCCAGGGTCAAAGACATTTCCGTATGGCTGGAGAAGTATTGAAAGTGAGAGGTAAAGGGTCCAGATACATGATCCACATAGGAAACAACGATATAGGGAAAACTAAGAGAAATGTACTGCTGACGGAGTTTGAGGATTTGGGGAGCAAATTAAATGGTAGAGCCTCAAACGTAGTAATCCCTGGATTGTCATCCGAGCCACATACAATTGGCATGGGAATAAACAGTTTGGAACGATAAGCGCTTGGCTGAAGGAGTGGTAGGAGTCAAGAAGCAAGACTTTTGCTTCATGAACCATTGATTCTAGTACTGGAGAAAGAAGAAACTGTCCTTTTGGGACAGGCTGCACTTAAACTGGATTGGAACCTATGGCCTATCAGGGCAGTAGCAATAGGGCAAATATGTAGGCTGTAGAGCAGAACAGTGTTTTGGATAAAAATAAGCAGAGTGGATCGAAAAGGAACAGAGAGAGAGTTCCAGTGGTACCAGGCTGTTAATGACTTAGGTCACGTTATGGAGAATTAGGAAAAATGTCAAAGCTGAAGGCACTACAACTGTGCATAGGATTCAGAACAATTCAGATACATTTCTAGCACAGATAGAAATTAATAGGTTTGATCTAACAGTCATTACAGAGCTGTAGTTTCAAAGTGACCATGGTTGTTAATTAAGTATTAATTGTTAGAAGAGATAGGCAAAAACAAAAGGGAAACGAATAGCTTCAGAAAAATGAATGGAGAGAAAAAATAGAGAAAAGATTTCAGCTCAGAAAATTAAGAAATAGCATCAGTTTGGGGAGAGCTAAGAAGTAGTAAAGGACAGAAAACATTGTCTATAAGTCCTGAATAGTAGTTACAGTGTAGGGCAGAGTTTTTGTTTTATTCATTTGTGGACATGGGCATCACTGGCTGACCAGCATTTATTGCGCATCCCTAGTTGCCCTTGAGGAGGTGGTGGTGAGCTGCCTTCTTGAATTGGTGCAACCATGTGCTGTGAGTTGACCCACAATGTGGTGAGGGAGGGAATTCCAGGGTTTTGACCCAGTGACTGTGAAGGGATGGCGATATATTTCCAAGTTAGGATGGTGAATGGCTTGGAGGGGAACTTGCAGGTGGTGATTTTCCCATGTGTCTACTGCCCTTGACCTTCTAGATGGAACTGGTTGTGGGTTTGGAAGGTGCTGTCTAAGGATCTTAGGTGAATTGCTGCAATGCATCTTGTAGGTAGTACACACTGCTACTACTGAGTGTCAGTGGCGGACGGAGTAGATGTTTTTGGATGTGGTGCCAATCAACAGGCTGCTTCATCCTGGATAGTGTTAAGCTTTTTGAGTGTTGTTGGAGCTGCACCCATTCAGGCAAGAGGGGAGTATTTCATCACACTCCTGACTTGTGCCTTGTAGATTGTGGATAGGCTTTGGGGAGTCAGGAGGTGAGTTACTCACTGCAATATTCCTAACATCTGACCTGCTCTTGTAGTCACTGTGTTTATGTGGCAAGTTCTGTTGAGTTTCTGGTCTAAGGTAACCCCAAGGATGTTGATAGTGGGGGATTTAGTGATGGTTACACCATTGAATGTCAAGGGGCAGTGGTTAGACTGTCTCTTCTTGGTGATCGTCATTGCCTGGCATTTGTGTGGCACAAGCGTTACTTGCCATTTGTCAGCCCAAGTCTGGATATTGTCCAGATTTTGTTGCATTTGAACATGGACTGGTTCAGTATTTGAGAAATCATGAATGATGCTGAACATTGTGCAATCATCAGTGAACATCCCCACTTCTGACTTTATGACGGAGGGAAGGTCATGGATGAAGCAGCTGAAGATTGTTGGGCCTTGGACACTACCCTGGGGGAGTCCTGCAGCTACAGCTACCAACAAGCTGCTAGCACTGACATACCTCTCTTAGCCAGCTCAGCAGTTGGGTGATGGAAGAGCTTGTGGCTTCCCTAAGGAGCTGCCGGAATTCCAAAGTTAGGGTGGAGAGACTGCATCATTTCATGGCTCATAGTGCTGTTTTGAAAAACTGTTTTGATCCAAATGGCCAAGAGTCATCTTTGGCAAAGGGTCATCTGGACTTGCAACATCAGCTCTTTTCTCTCCTTACAGATGCTGCCAGACCTTACTGAGATTTTCTAGCATTTTCTCTTTTGGGTTCTACACAACAAGATCCTACAAACTGCAATTAGATAAATGACTAAATAATTTATACCAGTGGTGTTGATTGAGGAGAACACCCATCACACCATAGAATGCTACTGTTAAAGCTTAATGAAAATAGATGATCAATTCAGAAACTATTGAATTATAGTCATTCAGACTGGTCCACTACATAGTCAATCATGGTGTACAAAATACATAAGAGAATTTCAGGACTGTATTAATATCATAATGTAACTGTACTGTGAACATTAATGACCACTGCTGTTTATCCAATTGCTAAATTTCTGTCAGAGTATTTTCACAGATCTTTGGACATATATAGTAGCCAGCTACTGAAAGAAGAAATGAATTAAATCTAACTAAACTACCAGTAGGCAGCACTTGTAAAATGCCTTCCTGCAAATTCCTCTATGTGGTCCTGCCATAGTGCACTTCCTGAATAACATAATTAAATGTGATAGCATGTGCCTTTGGTTGAATCATTAAAGACAGCTGCTACTTCTTATGGACATTCCTTGTACATTTCTGTCACAATACACAGGGAGGACTGCATGGATCCAGATTGCAAACTACATTGTGGAATTCTATATGTCATTCCTTATATTTTCAGGTCATGGCTCAATGTTTGCAAACGCATACTTCAGACAAATGTGTCTTTATTTTAAGAGGAATTCCTCCACTGGGAAGGGCATCAAGTCAAAATAAACTCACCCAGTTTGGTTTCCTATTGTACTTTTCTCTGTCCTTGTGTTGTTAAAACACTATATGGGTGATATATATGCTACCCACCCACTGGAATCTGGGCATGCTGCCAGTTAAAATCAGGCAGTTGAATTAGTCACCAATGTCCCAAATTGATGCTGCCTTCAATTTTAACTCATCAGCTTTCCAGTAAACCTGCTTTTGTTACAACCTGGAGTTCCTGCCACCTAAATCTCTGTCCCCATCCACCGGTCTGCTATTACTTCCTGCCTTTCTCAAACACACAGCTGACTGGCAGCATGCTAATGAGGCCCCGAGTTAAAATTGCCTCAGTCTCATCTCGCTGAGGTTGGGAGAGAAGGTTTTTTGGAGGGTCTAACATTGAATAGGGATCCACTCGAAGAGAGCACAAATCAGAAAATGGGTAATTCTTCCTTTGACCTCCTTTCCCTCTGAACATAGTTCCCTGCTGAGTGCATGGGATTGCTGAATTTACATATCGCTTTATTCTCCACAGCATCTACTTGTCTTCCTCCCAATCCAATCTTTTTCACTCTCTCTCAAAAATATTTCTCACTATTTTTAGCACAGTTGGCTGTTCCTGACTGTTACTGTGGGCAGAGTCTCCTATAATTTGTCAGAGTGTCAGGCTCTGACTGAAAATCAGCAGATTTTCTGGCAATTGGGGCGGGGGTGGAGTTGTAATTTATGCCATCACTGTAGTGGGACAGGACTTGATGGAGCTGACATCTTTGGAGGGCATCCCAATCAATACCAAGCTTAGAACTTCCCTCAGCACCCTCTCCCACAACACAATTATCAGGGGTTTTTCCAATCTCCCCACAAACCACAGTTAATGGGGTTCTCCCATACTTTCCTCCCCCACCAACGCACAATCATTGGAGGATCTCTCTCCCCTCACCCCCACCACACAATAATTGATGGCTCTGTCCCCCACCCCACCCACGCGACGCTCTACAATTATTGGAAGCTCTTCAAAACCCTCTCGACCAACTACACAGTTATCAGGGGTTCTCCCGCTCCTCAGCCCATCGCACAATCAAACCCTCCCCACTCTCCTACCTCTTCTGTGCAATTAATGAAGGTTCTCTCCCCAACGCACCTCAGTGCCAACCTGTGCCAGGGCAAGGCAGGGCTATATGTATGTTGACGGCAGGGCCCCCGTCATCCGTTTCCCATTCTTTGAGCTATTGTGAACCAGGTTTCAATATTCCATGAGTGAGGAGATCACGTGATCGGGAGGCCCTTTAATCATATTTAAATTTGTTGAATTGATGCTCTTCAAATGAGGTTCCTGCATTTTCTGGGTAGGGACCCTGTAATGTCACTGGCGAGGGACAGGGAAAATCAGAAAACAGGATCTTGCTGGCGAGAATCTCATTTTACCAACTCACATAAAATTTTGTGCTTGCATTGTCATTCTTGCTCGCAGCGAACATGGGTGCAAAATCCCCCTCCCACTGTGGGTGGATGGGTGTGCTGTGCAATGATATAAAATGAGCCACATTGTGTTAGCTGACCATTTTATCTTTCCCAATTTTTGCATTAACTTTAAAATCAAGATCTCTCTCACAGTGGTGTGTTGGCACCTTCTGCCAAGTTCTAAAACCAACTGGGTGAACCTTGGCATATTGTCTGCCTTTTAATCACATACTGTGGAAAGGCTGCACATTTAAATCTGAAGGAGCTAATCATAGATCAGAACCTTGGGGAGTTTGAGAGAAGCTTTATTATCTCTTAGACAATTATATGTCACCAAAATAAGACTCAGATTAGCATTCCCATGGAAGTAAACAGAAAAGATGGATTATAGTTTCCAAATCCAGGCTTTCGAAGCAATGGTCACATCCATGGAATATGCCCAATATGAGGATAACTGGTTGCAATGTGGATGGAAATTGGTTATGCTGGATCTCCATTCATTTTGTGCTTTACTTAATTTTCTGCTTGGATTTTCAGATGTTAAGTGAAGCATCAACCAATTTCCCATTTTCAACCATTATGCCCATAATATTATTTGGATATCAACATAATATCACAAAGTTTGACCTTAATAGCACAAATCCAACCATATAAAATGGGTACCTAGTTTTGCTTAGCAGCTGTGGTGTACATGGCATTGCATTTTAAGAGCAATGAGAAGGCTGATTGGTGTATTTTTAGGCTAGATATATAGCTTTCCCAACCACTAACCCTCGCCCTAGCCACCACCCAAGTGCCACCACACTATTCCTTTGTTGTCTGCGCATAAATGCTCAAGAATCCTTATGCCAAATATATTGTCGTATCTTATTTTTAGAACAAGAACTTTATTGTCCTGCAAGAATCTTCTTTTCTTAGTAGAGCAGTGAGAGGGGTAACAGAGGGAGAGCAGCCAAATCAGGCTCCACCAGAGCCAGTCACTGCACACTTTTCAGGTCTGAGTTCAGAGGTACAGCTACTCGGAATTTTCAGAATAACTTATCACAGATGCTCAAAATCACCTGCAGAAAACATGCAGCTCATGAGACTCCCCACTGAGTCCACTGTGGCGCCAATACACCAAATCCAGATGTCCCAGCCAAATTTCTGACAGATCTTATTTTTACCAGGAGAGAAACAGAGATCACTCACACAAGGGGGAAGCCCGAATCCAGCAGGGCCATTTGAACTCAGTGCAGAGCTTAAAACAAGCCTCATTTTTTTGCTGGATCGAGGGCTTTATCCCATGTGCATGATGTGCAAATATTTACAGCAGACGTTAATGCTCATAAAATCCAGATATGTGAAACTGTCAAGCCATCAGGTTATTTAAATCCCCATCCCTTTACATTTTGAAAATAAAGCAGTCTGTCTAAGGGTTATCATTACAGTATTATTGTTGCTTGACTACTTCCACAACCTACACCTATCAGTGGGGATGGGGAGTGGTGAGCAGGTAGGGATAGGACACTATAAATTTACAGTGTGATTGACTGTTCCAAGGAATTATTAAGGGATTAACTAACTTTGATATGGAGTTATGGATATAAATGTTTGTTTTTATATAGGGGTAAGTTCTTTAGGGGATTTAAATGTATAGGGTGGGCTATTATCAATGAGAATGTTTTTATATTGTTTGATGTCTAATACTTAGAAATTTATTTCATCTTAGCATAGCCCCTGAGGTCAGCCCATGGTAGATATACTGGGTTAATTGACATGGAGGGTGTAAGGATGGTGGGTGGGGGACATGAGTTGTCACAGGTTATAAGATGCCATGGAGATGAATGGAGGGCATGGGGTGACATGCAGGATATGAGAGGTTCCCACCCAAATGTGGCAAGCTAAAACTTTCCTGACTCTGTGTACATGCCTTAGGAACAAAACCCCAGGCCACTGTGTCAGATGCACTCAAGCCCTGCTTTGATGGTGAAGTATGAGTATTGTACTGCTCCATTATCTGACCACAGACTCTCCCTGCATTGACATTTATATTACCAATCACTTTTGTTCCTTAACAAGTTTGGCACATGTGAAATATTTATATTTAATATATTCATAGTTAGGTGATTGTGCAAATTTAATTGTTGAGCTTTCTGTATTCTGATTTTTTTGTAAATTCTTTCATGGAATGTGGGGAATTACTGTCAAAGCCAGAATTTGTTGCACAATCCTAATAGCCCATGAACTAAGTGGCTTGCTAGGCCATTTCTGAGGGCACACCTGAGAGTCAACCACATTACTGTGGATCTGGAGTTACATGTAGGCCAGACCAGGTAAGGATGCAGACTCCCTTCCCTAAGCCATATTAGTGAACCAGCCACAACAATTGATATTTCATGGTCACCATTGCTCAGACTAGCTTTATGTTTACATTTATTAATTGGATTGCTGCTGTGGTGGGATTTGAACGCCTATTCCCAGAAGATTAGCATTAATCCAGAGCCAAACCTCTGAATTATTTATCAGATGACATTAACACTGGACCACCATCTCCCGGCATGTTTTGTCACCTCAAATGTCTGTTCTTCTTTCAAGTTAACTGTGTTTCAATTTCTTTCAATTTACCCTGGTTTCATTTCAATTTAAAATGTGTTTCCAATTTTGTTTGAACTGCTGTGCAATAAAATTTGTTTTTTTGGCCTATTCTTGTCCGTTTCCAATTGAAAGCCCATTCTTTGCATGTTTTAAGTTCTAAGCTGATTGCTACAATTCCATGGAGAGCAATAAACCAAACAAAACTTCCCCAACACGAAAATCTTACGGACAAGATTTTACTTTTTAAAACTTTTACTGTAATAATCAAACCAAAACCAATATAAATTAAACATGATAAAGACAAAATACTACAGATAAGTTATGGATTCAACTGAATACAGTTTGCATGTTTATGTTTAATTTAGAAAATGCTGGAGAATTTCAGCAGGTCTGACAGCATCTGTGGAGAGAGAATAGAGCCAACACTTTGTGTCTGAATGATCCAGACTTGAAATGTTGGCCGGAACTCTACCACCTTGCCCGCCATGGAATCAGAGTGAGCGAGAGTCCGACCATGAAAATCTGTGTTGATCTCGAGCAGGAATTCTGGTCTGCCCAAGTGAGGCCAGAAAATCCCGCCCATTGGCTTTATTCCCTCTACACAGATGCTATCAGACCTGCTGAAATTTTCCAGCATTTTTTAAATTAAACATGAACAGACAAATTGTATTCAATAGAATCCTTAAATTATACTTTAAATTGTTGTTTCAGCAAAGATGTGTCTCAACAGTTATTGGGCTATGTTCTTAGCACATATGTGAGACCACATGCAGTTTCGATTATCCTGTAGCTGCTCCACCTGTTACAATTAATTATCAGATTTATTTTAGTCCCAAAAGAGCATCTTTTCAATTTTTCCCCTTTTTTCCACTTTAGACATAGAGCAGTGTAGTTTGTTTCATTCATTCATGGGATGTGGTCATTACTGGTTATGCCAGCATTTATTGCCCATCCCTAATTGCCCTTGAGTAGGTAGCAGTGAGTCACCTTCTTTAACTACTGTAGTCCGTGTGGTGTAGGGACACCACAGTGCTGTCAGGGAGGGAGTTCCAGAATTTTGTCCCAGTGATATTGAAGGAACAATGATATAGTTTCAAGTCCGGATGATGAGTGATTTGGAGGGAAACTTGCAAATGGTGTTGTTCCTACATCGCTGCTGCCTTTCACAACTTGATTTTCCTCACCGACCACCTTAAACATTCACTCCCTCAAGTGCAGGCGTACTTTGGTGGCAATGTGTACCATATGCAAGTTGCATTGCAGTAACTTGGCAAGCTCCTTCGACAGCATCTTTCAAACCTGTGACCTTTCCCAACCAGAAGAACAAAGACAGCAGTGACATGTGAACAACACCATTTGTAAGTTCCCCTCCAAATCATTGAAACTATATCATCATTTCTTCACTGTCAAAATGAATAATGAATGAATGAGTAAAACAATCTGTACACTGCTTTATGTCTAGAGTGGAAAGAAGGGGAAAAATAGAAAAGATGCTCTTTTGGGACTAAAATAAATCTGATAATTAATTGTAACAGGTAGAGCAGCTACAGGATATATACTTTCAACTCGTTTCTAAATTAACCTCAAAGTGGAACTAACTCTGTAGTCTTGATGATGCTTATTTATCAAACTTTCAATTTGCAATAACTCCACGGACGTGAAAGTCCCACCACCAAGTTACTTTATTTACACCATACATCTGTACACAGCCAGCTCTCCAGTTGTTCCCTGCTGAATGGAGACTCGGAGTCTGACACACCTGCTTTAAATAGAGAGTGTGAGGCTCCCTGATTTAACCATCTATTAGGACTCATCAGGTAGTTCTTGTTAGCCAAACGAGCAAAACTAACTCAAATTAACTTAGGGACAAATTAAGAGGGGCAGCCCCCCCAAAAAGGAAGCGGGGGGTGGGGGGAACGGCCCAAACAGAAACCAAAGTCCAAAGGAAACTTAAAACATTAAATCAAAATGTGATTGAGGGGGCCTATAAAGCACGCCAGCCCCTGCGGTGCCCAGCGGGCACGGAAGGCATCAACTGCGCCCGTGAACACCGCATGCTCCCTCTCTAGGGACACCTGGCCATGAATATAGCCACAGTAGAGGGGCTGACAGTCGAGATGGGACTCATTAGGTATGTCTTTTGATACCAACCAAATGAACCAACTCAAACTAACTTAGGGACAAATTAAAAGGGGCAGCTCCCCAAAAGGAAGGGGGGAACAGCATGCACAAAAAACAAAGTCAAAAGGAAACTTAAACCATTAAATGAAAAGGTGATTGGCAGGTTCAATAATACACCCCAACCCCTGCGGTGCCCAGTGGGCATGGAAGGCAGCAACTGCGCCTGTCGACACTGCATGCTCATTCTCTAGGGACACCTAGCTGTGAATATAGCTGCATTAGAGGGGCAGACAGTCAGGATGGGACTCATTAGGTAATTCATACTCTAGCAAGCCAATCTCATTAGCCTGGATGAAGTCATCACACAGTTCAAGGAAGAATTTAGAGTGGAAATTGACCACTTGTGTTGGGGGAGGCTTGAGTTTATAAAAGATGACCCCTGCAAATTGTGAACAGAATAATGGTGTATGTGACTTTCAAATTAAATACAACTAAAATATGCTAATAAACTTGTATTGAGATGAGAAAGTTGTGTGAGTCTTGTATTTTTTACTTCCCTGGGCACATTTATTTGGTCACTGAAAATCTGAGCCTTCTATGTGTTAAGTGGGCGGTTTCATAGCATAGTATTTATTTTAAGTCCTTCCTGTAAATAACACAAACCTAGTCATTTGAGGGAAATGTATCTCAAATATAGTAGCCTGTGGTAAAATAATTTCACTGTTCCAATTATAATTTATGTTTTCGTAACCTGGGTTGAAATGTAGGCTCATTTGTTTAAACGTAGTTATTCCCATTTTTAAACTCTCCCTCGCCAATGAGGTAAGAGGTTGGTTAAGGTCCCTTGTTAGGCACACAACCAACAATGCATATACTATGAGAGCTCCAACTGAAGGTTAAACATTCGCCTGAGCTGGATCATGGGGCTTAGTTCAGTGGTTTGGGCAATGTGCCAAACTTGCCGCGAGGCAGCTTGTCCAATATTAAAATTATTGCCCCCTTCCTTATTGCCAGTGTACCTTGGATAAACACCAGGAGAGAGAAGAGAAAAAGGAAAGGATCCAACTGTAGCCAATATTGGCCCTCAGGAGATCTGTGTGAGTGGTCCAGTACCCCTATGGCTCCACATAGAGTAGTTTGTTTGGATGAATGCTACATACATTAGCAGCTATAACTAATAGCAAAAGTGTACTTTATTTATTTGTTATTTCACAAGATATAGGCATCACTAGCAAAGCCAACTTTTATTGCCCATCTCTAATTGCTCTTGAGAACGTGGTTGTTACCCACCTTCTTGACCCACTGAAATCCGGATGGTGTTAGGAAGAGAAGTTCAGCATTTTGACTCAGCGACAATGAGGAAGAGTGTTATAGTTCCAAGTCAGGATGGTCTGTAACTTGGAGGGGAACTTGCAGAAGGTGGTGTTCCCAGATACTGCAGGGAATAAGGAAGGCAAATGCAATTTTGGCATTTATTGTTAAAAGAATAGAGAGTATAAAAGTAGGAAAGTGTTGCTGCAACTGTAATAGGCATTTGTGAGACTGCACCTGGAGTATTGTGTACAGTTTTGGTCCCCTTACTTGTGGAAGGATACAGTTGCTTTAGAGGCAGTTCAGAGGTGGTTCACTACATTGATTCTAGAGATGACGCGTCTTTCTTATAAAGAGAGGTTCAGCAGTTTTGGCTGTGCTCTCCGGAGTTTAGAAGAATGAGGGGAGATCTAATTGAGATATATAAGATGCTAAAGGGGATTCACAAGGTAGACGTAGAGAGGATCTTTCCTCTTGTGTGGCAATCTAGAATGAGAGTTTTAGGATAAGGGGTAACAGTTTTAAAACAGATACATGGAGAATTACTTCTCTCAAAGGGTGTTGAATTTGTGGATTTCACTACCCCAAACTGAGGTGGATGCTGGGACATTGAATAAACTTTGATTTGATCTATTGTTGTCACATTTATTAGTATACAATGAAAAGTATTTTTTCTTGCGCCCTATACAGACAAAGCATACTGTACATAGAGACGGAAAGGAGAGGGTGCAGAATGTAGTGTTACAGTCATAGCTAGGGTGTAGAGAAAGATCAACTTAATATGAGGTAGGTCCATTCAAAAGTCTGATGGCAGCAGGGAAGGAGCTGTACTTGCATCAAATGGTATGTGACATCAGATTTTTGTATCTTTTTCTTGAGGGAAGAAGGTGGAAGAGAGTATGTCTGGGGTGCATAAGGTCCTTCATTATGCTGGCTGTTTTTCCAAGGCAATGGAAAATGTAGACAGAGTCAATGTTTTGGGAGGTTGGTTTGTATGGTGGACTGGGCTTCGTTCATGACCCTTTGTAGTTTCTTGTGGCCTTGAACAGAGCAGGAGCCATACCAAGCTGTGATACAATAGAAAGAATGCTTTCTATGGTGCATCTGTAAAAGTTGATGAGAGTCATATTAGACATGCCAAATTTCCTTAGCCTCCTGAGAAAGTAGAGATTTGGTGGGCTTTGTTCACCATAGCATTGGTGTTTAGGGACCAGTATTGGTTGTTAGTGTTTTGGACACCTAGGAACTTGAAGTTCTCAACCATTTGCACATCATCCTTGTTGATGTAGACAGGGGCATGTCCTCCATTACGTTTCCTGAAGTTGCTGCTATCTCCTTCATTTTGTTGGCATTGAGGGAGCGATTATTGCTGGTGCACTAGTTCACCAGATTCTCCATCTCTTTCCTCCGTCTCATCATTGTTTGAGATCTGGCCCACAATGGTGGTGTCATCAGCAAACTTGAAAATTGAGTTGGAGGGGAATTTGGCCACACAATCGTCGGTGTATAAGGATTATAGTAAGAGACTGAGGACACATGGGTGTTGAGGATGATAATGGAGGAGGTGTTGTTACCTATCCTTGCTGATTAGCAAGTTTGTGGATGATACTAAGGTGGCAGAGTTGCGGATAGTGATGAAGATTGTCAGAAAATACAGCATGATATAGATAGAATGGAAAACTGGGTGGAGAAATGGCAGATGGAACTTAATCTGGACAAATTTGAGGTGATGCATTTTGGTAGATCCAATTCGGGTGGGAGCTATAAAATAAATGGCAGAACATTCAGGGGCATAGTCACACAGAGAGATCTGGGAGTACAGGTCCACAGATCCTTAAAAGTGGCAGCACAAGTGGAAAAGGTGAAGAAAATGTATGGCATGCTTGCCTTCATTGGATGGGGCATTGAGTGTAAAAGTTGGCAAATATTACAGTTGTATAAAACACTGGTTAGGCACATTTGGAATACTGTGTCCATTTCTGGTCACCACACTACCAGAAGGGTGTGGAGGCTTTGGAGAGAGTACAGAAAAGGTTTACCAGGATGTTGCCTGGTATGGAGGGTATTAGCTATGAGAAGAGATTGAATAAACTAGGATTGTTCTCCCTGAAAAGATGGAGGCTGAGGGGCAACCTGATAGAAGTTAACAGAATTTTGAGAGGTGTATATAGGGTGAACAGTTGGAAGCTTTTTCCCAGGACAGAAACGACAATTACAAGAGGGCACAAGTTCAAGATAAGGGAGGAAAGGTTCAGTGGAGATGTGCGGGGAAGTTTTTTACACAAAGGATGGTGAGGACCTGAAATGCACTGCTAAGTGAGGTGGTTGAGGCAGTTATGCTAGCCACATTTAAGACTTACCTTGATAGGCATATGAACAAACAGGGAATAGAGGATTATAAGCAGTTGGTTAGATAGTAAACATGATCAGCACAGGCTTGGAGGGCCGAAGGGCCTGTTTCTGTGCTGTAATTTGCTTTGTTCTTTGATTGCAGCCTGTAGGTTAGGAAGTCTAGGATCCTGTCAGAGGGAGAAGCCGTGTCCTAGGCCATGGAGTTTGGAGATGTTCTGTTGGGATAATGGTGTTTAAGGCTGAACTGTAGTCAATAAGTGGGAGTCTGACATAAGTGTCTTCGTTATCCAGGTGTTCCAGGATTTAGTGTAGAGCTAGGGAGATGGTGTCTGCTGTGGACCTGTTGCAGCGATAGGTGAACTGGAGTGGATCCAGACAATTTGCCATGCTGGAATTGATCTGTGCCATGACGAACCTTTTGAAGCATTTCTTAATAATTGATGACAGAGCCACCAGGCAATAATCATTAAAGCATGCTGTCTGGCTTTTCTTTTATATCACAATGATGATCGTCTTTTTGAAGACAGTAGGGACCTCAGATTTGTGTACAGACAGGTTAAAGATGTCTGAGAATGTCCCCTCCAGCTGGTCCACGCAGGACCTGAGTGCTCGTCTGGGTACTCCATCCTGGCTAGTCAGTTTCTGTGGGTTGATTTTGATGAAGGCTGATTTGACGTCTGCAATGGTGACCTTAGATACAGGTTCAGCTGAGGCTTCCAGGGCCGAAGGCGTGCTGTCACTGACCCTTTGCTCAAAACGGGCATAGAATGCATTGAGCTCATTGGGGAGAGGTGCACTGGTGCCGGTGATTCTACATCCCTTCGTCTTGTAGCCTGCTATGTCTTGCAGAATTTGCCATTGTCACTGGGACTCCATGTGACTAGCCTGAGACTCTAGCTCTGCCCGGTATCTTTTAGCATCTTTAATTGATCTCCATAAATCGTATCTGGTTTTCTTGTATAGGTAAGGGTCGCCTGAGACTTGAACGCCCCAGATCTGGATTTCAGCAAAGAGGGAATACAGATTTTTAATTAGTAATGAGTTGAAGGTTTATGGAGAATGGGCAAGAAAGTGGAGTTGAGACCAGACAAGATCAGCCATGATTGTATTGAATGGTGAAGCAGGCTTGAGAGGCTGAATTGCTTACTCCTGCTCTGAGGTCTTATGTTCTTTATCTGCTGCCTTTGTCCTTCTATTTGGTAAAGGTCACAGGTTGGGAAGATGCTGTCAAAGAATTTGGTGAGTTGCTATGGTGCGTCTTTTAGATGGTACACATTGTTGCCACCATGCCCCAGAAGTGAAGGGAATGAATGTTTAAGGTGGCCGATGGGATGCAGTGAAGTGTGCTGATTTGTCCTGGATCATGTTGAACTTCTTGAGTAGTGCTGGAGCTGCATTCATCCAGGCAAGTGGAGAGTGTTCCATCAGATTCCTGACTTGTATTTTGTGGATGATGCACAGGCTTTGAAATTTGCCATTCTTATAAATGTCTGTTGTAAACAAAAGCAGTAGTTGAGACATGGATTGAAAATTGTCAGCTTTGTACCTATCAAGATGGAGCAGGTTTTCCAAGAAGTAGTGACACTTCAAAGGGAAAACAAGAATTTGAATTAAAATTATTTTAATTCAAGGTTAAAAATACAAACAGGTTAAATATGGAATTCTGACCATTCTGGGGCTTGAGGACAAGGCCATTGTAGATTCTGATCCTGACTTCCAGTTCTTTAAATAGCATAACCTTTTTGTGATTATTCCCATGTAAAGAAAGCACTGTTTTAAGTACACAGCGTGATTGTGAAAATCATATTGGATATTGTAGAATGGATAGTTGTTTTCAAAAAGAATATATGTTTTGCAAGATCTCTTATTGCCAAAATGAAATAGTTATTAAACTGCCATCATGTAAATATCATGGTAATTTAGTGCACTGTTAAACCATGGCAGTATTATTTCAGTCTTTAACATGAAGGTCAAAAGTTTCTGTCGTATGCATTAAAATAATACTTACTACTTGAGGATCACTTTTCTGCAGGGAGGCAGGGCTATAGTGGTAATGTCATCAGACTAGTAATCCAGCAACCCAGCGTAATGCTCTGGGAACCCGAGTTCAAATCCCACCATTAGAATCTGGAATTAAAAGTTGAATGATGATCATGAAACCATTGTCGATTATTGTAAAAACCCATCTGGTTCACTAATGTCCTGTGGGGAAGGAAATCTGCCATCCTTACCTGACTGGCCTAAATGTGATTCTAGTTCTACTACATTGCAGTTGACTCTCAAATGACCTCTAAAATGGAGTGGAGGGCAGTTATGGATTGGCAATAAATGCTGGCCCAGCCAGAAACACCCTAACCTCATAAATAATATTGGACAGTTGGATTTAAAAAAATATCATTTCTGATTTAATTTTAATTGAGCAGTTTTATATGTTTATTGTCATCTTTGAATTACACCAAGGCAATCTGACGGATGTGGTGCATAGGTTCAGTTATTGAGTGCCTTAGTTACATGGTTATAGACTGAGCTGAACTGAAATGAGATACCTAAGGTAGAAGTCTTTTCAGATTTGTTCCTAATCTCACCTTCAAGAATTGTGTGGCATGGGAGTCTATTGCGAAAATGATAGCTTTGATGTAATCAAAAAAATATACGTTTTATCTGAAGTGTGAATTGAAAAAGGATATAAAGATGCTCATGAAATGTGTATGTGACAGATTTCTTTATCAGTGCATTGAGAAACTAATCAAGATTATTTTGGATTTGCTGCAACAAGAAAGGATTAATTAATGTAGTTGCAATATAAGAACTCAAAGGAAAATTGACCATAATATAACAGAATGTAATATTGTGTTTGAAAGCCATTAGGTTAAGTCCATTTCAGAGAAGTTAAGAATTAACCACATTGCTGTGGGTTTGGAGTCACATGGAGGCCAGAGCAGGTAAGGGTAACAGATGTCTTACCCTAAAGGACATTAGTGAATCAGTTGGGTTTTTACAACAATCAATAATAATTTCACGGTCACCTTTACTGAGGCTAGTTTTCAATTCCAGATTTTATTAATGGAATTTGAATTCCAGCAGCTGCTATGGCACTGTTTCAGAGCATTAGCTTGGGCCTCCGGATTACTGGTCCAGTGATATTACTGCTATGCTACCACTGCCCCTCACACAGATGCCAGGCTAATAGGCCTGTGGATGCTCCCCCCAATCCCGCCCCCTCTTTTTCAATCCACTGGATCCATTCTAGAATCTACAAAATTTTGGAAAATCCAGATTTACGCATTAAAAACTATGCAAACATGGAAAAAAATGGAATTCACAAGTTAAAAACTTGAACAGAAATGTTCAGAGATCAGAGTGAGGAGTCAAAATCCTGATAATGATTTAAGATTTTTCTTGAAAGAATAATCAAGGACCACTTTCCACCTTTGCAAGAATTTTGCCCAGGGCAGGAAAGTCCACTGTCACATGGAGAGACCACCAGGTAAACCCTGGCAGCTTCCCTGGAGACATTAGGGAGCAGCCCTCGACAGTTTCACCTGCCCTCAGTACCACTGACGCCTGCCTGCCTTGTCAGTACCTACATATCTGACCCAGTGTCCCCAGATCCTGTCTTCAAAGGCAGATGGTTATCAATGCAGTTGCAGCAAAGGACAATGCTAGTGGTGATACAGCTGAAGCTACAGAGCTGTTGGCCAATTGATTGTGTCAGTAGCTCCTAGAGGCAATGAGACTGAATCCCAGGAGCAACCACTTAATTGCAGGTTTCAGCTGTCTGCCAAAATGCCATTGTCCTCTGTGTCAGATCTGGCAGTGGGATTCTCTGCAAAAATCTGCCCTTGATTTTTTAATGGAATGTGTTTTTGTTGAACATTTTGGATTGTTTTCTTAAATGGCTCCCGTTGTTTATTACCGCCATGTCAGAGCAGGTCAGCTCTGATGAAGGATCATCCAGACTTCAAACGTTGGCTCTATTCTCTCTCCTCAGATGCTGTCAGACCTGCTGAGATTTTCAAACATTTTCTGGTTTTATTTGGACATTTATAGTTGGTTTTTCCCAGTGGATCTTTTTATGATAGGATATATTAAACTTTCTGTACCATGCAATGCTCTTCCTCCTTTGGTACCATGCTGTCAGACAATATTGGCACATGAACTAGTCTATGATCCTGCTAGGTAAATTACTGCAGTAACTTGCCATTGCCTTCTGCAGTATGACTAACCAGGAAACTCTCCCATACCTGCCAAGGGGCATATTGGAAGGATTTATAGATTGATAATCAATTTGTTCAGCCACATTGTAAACACACTTCCTGTGGTCATCAAATGCTGACGTGGAACAAGAACCCAGAGGGTCTGGCTCAAAGGTTGGGGTGCCGTGACTGTGCTACAAGACCTGTCCTATGCAATATTCACTCTAAGATAACTTTATCCCAAGTTGGTTCCATCACAGGTTGATACAGGAAATTGTCGCAAAATCTGTCTACAAATCTATCTTTGAGACTACCTTTTGTTAATTTGATTTGTCCAGGCTATATGAAAATTAAAATCCCTACAACCAATTGCTTTCCTTCTCAGTCCCAGGAAAGATGTTCGCTGTCGCATACGGGGTAGCCAAAGAGTAAGAAATTCTGAAAATCGACCAAACCAAAAACCTCAAAGAATACATTTTTTGGTGATGATAAACTCAGATTGCTTCCAAAAACAGAAAGCATAAAATAATTTAGAAATGTAATTATAACAATTCTCTGAGCTCTGAAAGCTTGCAGACAAGGCTGTCTGCCACCAGGGTCTACTCAAAAAAAGATTATCCCCAGAAGGTTGGAGATTAATGGCTTGTGCTAATGTGTTTCTTTTGCAGTGCTACAAATATTTATTTTCCATCCAAATAGTTTTCTCATTGTCAGTGGGGATATAGATTTTGACTGTTTGCTGGTTCTTGCAAAGTTATTAATGCATTTTTCATGCTCACACTCACTATTTTGCAATGAATAGTGAATAGCCAAAATCTTTCTTCCAGATGTACTTTTCGTGACACCAGTGTGCAAAGCTACCACGAAAATGGAAACAGGCAAACTTTCTGTTAATGTCACGTGTATGGTCACTCTTGTGAAATAATGGAAAGTTTTCTAAATGTGCCTGCTTGGATGTTCAAGAAATTAAAACTCTTTTTTCTTGTTTCAAAGAGAAAAATGGGAATGGTTAACATTCAGGCAAATAAACATGTGAAATTTCAAATTTCAATTTCAACACAGCGGTAGTAATTGCTAAAACATTTTAGTAATGTTGTTTATGGTTCTTAGATCAGAAATAACAGCTGTTATCCAGATGCTTGCTTTTTTTTAAATAATGTAACTCCATAGAGATATTTGTAGTTTCTAATTTTGTCTATGTGTCTCTTGTGGAGTCTTCTGTTACCCTTCTCATTCCATGAGTCAGTGTTATTTTAGAATAAAACTTATTTTATTGCAAAGCAGTTGCATCTCTTTGGTGATGTATTTCTAACTCTCTTCATACCCAAATCATATCCGCATTTAACAAATGGCTTAAGCATCATTTTGACTTCCATTAAATATCCAGGGTGGGACTGTGATTAAGGGAGCAGTATATATGTTGGCAGCATTTAGAATTGGGGATCCGTACTCAAAGTTTAGGTAGAGTGAAATTGCAAGAACTGCAGCGTACAATGGATTATTTCCGCAGGCCAAGTTTGGTTTCATGTATGAGGAAAACAGAATGTGCCCCCCGTTTAAACTTTAACATCTGTTTTCCTTTCATTCTCAAGAAAATCATGCACTAAACAACTGACTCCCTAGTGGCCACAGTGAATTCTGTATGCATTATGTTGATGTGGTACATCCCTATTGTGAAATTCAACATTTTCACATTCAGTATCTGCTTGAAAATATGCAGCACAGATTAAATGCAGGGTA
Source organism: Carcharhinus amblyrhynchos (assembly GCF_965287045.1). Lineage (NCBI taxonomy): Eukaryota > Metazoa > Chordata > Chondrichthyes > Carcharhiniformes > Carcharhinidae > Carcharhinus > Carcharhinus amblyrhynchos. The sequence continues at coordinate 77,121,882 of NC_137331.1, read as the reverse complement.
CATCTCAAATTCAAACGAGCAACCACTTCTGCAAAGGGGTGATATTGCCATCTTACACCCTGGTATAGTCTAATCTACGTGCAAACTCATGCCTATTGTGCTGCTGTCAGCAACAGCAGAGATTAATTTTACAATGAACATTCCACGCCAGCATGAATGAGACACACTCTCAATGTTTCTGAAGCTTTGACTGATGATGATCATCTGAAACTATTTTTTTTTAAATTCCAACTTTTCCCCAGACTCCAAGGTCAGAATGTTGTTGAAGCATTTTCTTCCAAATGATTCTATGGTCCATGGTATCATCTTTAATCTATTAATCAAAACTATTGAGCCCTAGCTATTCAAGGTGAAAGCACAGTTTTCTTAGTAACTCTGCCACTCAATCTCCAATAGGCCATTATTATTGCAGTCAAATTATTTGGAGACTTGAAGAAGTTGTAATTCATAAAGTGTTGACTAAAATAAGGAAATATATTGAGCAGTGAGGAGAAAATATGAGGTTCTGAGATAAATAGTTTGAGTATTTATCATCTATAAATTAATCATCATTTGAATAATGAATCTGTAGAAGTGGTGAGATAGTGGCATTGTCACTGGACAAATAATCCAGAGGCCCAGTAATCTGGGAACCTGGTTCAAATCCCACCATGGCAGATGGTGAATTCAATTTTTAAAAATCTGGAATTAAAAGCAGCACCAGGCAAAGCAGCAGCACAAGCCAGAATAGCTAGAACTGTAGCAGCAGCCAAAGCAGTGGGTGCAGATTTTTGAATATGGTCTTACCTTGTCTTCTCTAGGTCCTTCAAATTCCTCCAAATATCATCTTTGAATTGGCTCTTTATCTAGGCTGGAGCTGAACTTGCAATGTCCACGTCCATCATATACCCAACATCATGCAATCAATGCCAAATCCAGAAATAAAATGGTGATAAACAGGCTACATTAAAATGTAGATAAAGAAGAAAGACTTGATTTATGTGATGCCTTACATGACCATGGAGCTTCTGAGGCATTTTACAGCCAATTAAGTATTTTAAAAACGCACAGTAATGTGATAATGATGAGAATTTGTTTTTGTGACGCTCATTGAGGGACAAATATTGGCCAAGACGTTGGGAATAACTCTTCTGCTCTTGCCTCTGGGATTTCTGTGCACTATTAGATCCCATTCCCCCCACCGCGCCCCCCCCCGCCCAGCACCACTTCACTGAGTATGCCTCCAAATTAATATCGGATTGTCTGAGGCTCACACTGCTGGAGGACAAAGTCTGGATGGCTGGTGAAGATAGGGATGAAATCAGCTATGATTCCTCACAGCCACGGAATATGTTAGTAACGTTAAATATTTAGGCTCAGATTTGATGAATAGTCAGTTGGGCTGGAACTGTATCTTACCTTCAGTCAACAGTTTTCAGAGAAAACCCATGAAATAAGTTCTGAGATAAAATACAAATTCTGACCCTAAAGAGGAACCCCTCATAGCAGGGCATACCTAGCTTAAGTTTGAAACTTAATAATGTTGGTAATGGGAGCTGCATATTCTTTATATTAAAGGACTCCATTCCTATTTTTGAGGTGCTGAAATCCTTCCAGCATCTGACCCAATCAAACAAAGTTGTATTCTGAATTTACAGTGACAATAATTTCCAATCCGTGACACTTTTTGTTACTTCAAATTTTTATTACTCAAGGATGGCGTGGTGGTACAGTGGTTAGCACTGCTGCCTCACAGCACCAGGGTCCCAGGTTCAATTCTGGCCTCAGGTCACTGTCTGTGTGAAGTTTGCACATTCTCCCCATGTCTTCATGGGTTTCCCCAGGGTGCTCCAGTTTCCTCCTGCACGGCAAAGATGTGCGGATTAAGTTGACTGGCCTTGCTAAATTGCCCCTTAGTATCAGGAGGTTAGCAGTGTAAATAAGTGATGTTATGGGAATAACACCTGGGTGGGATTGTGGTCAGTGCAGAATTGATGGGCCAAATGGTCTCCTTCTGCACTGTAGGGATTCTATGATACTAAAAGTTCCAAAACATGAAACGTAACTTAAAAATATATCAAAGCATATTGGGAGTAATTGGTCTGATGACACCTGAACCTAATATTCTTTAAAAAAAATGCTTAGCTAAACACTTCAAGGGTGGCTAACCAAAGATATTTGAAAGCTTCACCAAAGGCCTGGTTTGGCTCTTACAACCGAATCTGAAGCCAAACCAAATAGAAAATTCTTTTGGCAACTTATTTCAAATAGCAAAGATGTTTCTTTTCAGGTACACAATGCTGAGAGTTTTAATTAAAACAGGTAGTTAACTGAAAGCTGTGGATTATTTATGGAATTTCATCAGAAATTGCTGTTTACACTGATATGGTAGTTATCCTCGCACATTTAAATGTTATGATCTGGAACACATTATCTGAAAGGGTGGCAGAATCAGATGCTATAGGAACTTTCAAAAGGCAATTGAATATGTGTTTGAAGAGAACTAATTTGCAGCATTGTGAGAAGAAAGATTTGGGGTGGGATTCTAAGTGTTGAATTTGTGCAAAAGCTGGAGTAAATCCCGTTGTTCCTTTCCAGCGGAAGTTTCAAAATGAATCTCCCAAACACTATGCACTGCAGAGTGCACTAGTGTGAATCTTGCAAAAAATCAGAGGGCAGGGCCTATTCGTGCTGGAGAGAGAAGCAGCATGGCGCTGAGTGGGCCACTGTGCATGTGCTGATCTGTCAGCGCCAAAATTGGTATATGCGCAGTAGCCCCGCTCTGGCAGCCTGCTGATTGCTGGCCAGCTCAATCACTGGCCAGCCCCACAACCCCACATCTCTGGCTGTGGGACACCTTCATTCCCCCCCTACCCCACTCACTGCTGCCCCCCACCCTTCCCCCAGGCATGTCCAGGCCAACCTTGATGCCCCCCTCCAAAGGGCCCACCTCAATCCACCTTCCCCACCCCCCCCCCGCCAAACCTCCCCTCCCCTGCAGTCCTGACAACCCCTAACCCAATGGCCAGCCTCCCCTTTGGCTTCCCTCCCCTTGTCACTGCCAAGTGCAGGGTGACAGTGAGACCTCCTCAGAGCCCTGCAGTTCCCGCCCGTTTGGCATTGCCTCATGCCCAGCAGGCAGTGCAAGGTGCCCTTTGAGCATTGCCACTTTTCCCCTTTTGCCTCCATGCCCTCCCTTCACTCTAGCGAGATCAGGCATGGAATTGGGGAGCTTCAGTGAACGCCGCAGAAGTGAAACACTGTAATTTAAATAATTTATACATAATTTATCTGGTGCAGAACTGACGTTGCTGGAGATCCAGCAGTTGGAGGCTTGCGGAGGCCCAGCAGGGTGTCCGCTAAACGGCCTCCACCCGAGTCTCCCAGCAGCTTTAGCAGCGCAATGGGCTAGGAGAATCGCCCGTGTGGTGTGAGACTGAATTAGACAGATTTTTTAAAGCACAGGCACAGGCACGATAAGCTGAATGGCCCACTTTCTGTGCTATAAGATTCTTATCATTCTATCTTACGAGCAAAATGAGATTTGAAGTGCATAGAGTCGAAAGTCAGAAAATGTACCCCAGAACAAGGTATTCTTAAAATTTTTTCATGAGACGTGGGCTTCACTGGCAATGCCGGTGTTTGTTGCCTATAGCTAATTGCATGTGAACTAAGTGGCTTACTAGACTATCACAGAGAGCAGCTAAGAGTCAACAGAACATAGAACATTACAGCACAGAACAGGCCCTTCGGCCCTCAATGTTGTGCCGAGCTATGTCCAAACCTAAGATCAAGGTATCCCACTCCCTATAATTCTGGAGTGCTCCATGTGCCTATCCAATAACCGCTTGAAAGTTCCTAAAGTGTCCGACTCCACTATCACAGCAGGCAGTCTATTCCACACCTCAACCACTCTCTGAATGAAGAATCTACCTTGGACATCCCTCCTGTATCTTCCACCATGAACCTTATAGTTATGCCCCCTAGTAACAGCTACATCCATCCAATGAAATAGTCTCTACACGTCCACTCTATCTATACCTCTCATCATCTTATAAACCTATATTAAGTCACCTCTCATCCTCCTCCGCTCCAAAGAGAAAAGCCCCAACTCCTTCAACCTTTCCTCATAAGACCTACCCTCCAAACCAGGCAGCATCCTGGTAAATCTCCTCTGCACTCTCTCCAATGCTTCCATATCGTTCTTATAGTGAGGTGACCAGAACTGAACACAATATTCCAAATGTGGTCTCACCAATGTCCGTTTTTGCTGCAGCATAACCCCACGGCTCCTACACTCAAACCCCCTGTTAATAAACGCTAACACACTATGAGCCTCCACTTGAGTGGCAAGCTTCAGAAATCTGTGGATATGAACCCCAAGATCTCTCTGTCCCTCCACATTCCTTAGAATCCTGCTGTTGACCCTGTAATCTGCATTCAAGTTTGTCCTGCCAAAATGAATCACCTCACACTTATCAGGGTTAAACTCCAACATTGCAGTGTGTCTGGAGTCACATAGGCCAGAATGGATAGCAAAGGCAGATTTCCTTCCCTAGAGGACATTAGTCAACCAAATGGATTTTTAAAACAATCCATTATAGTTTCATGGTCACCATTACTGAGATTAGCTTTCTAATTCTAGATTTATTAACTGTATTTAAATTCCACCAGGTGCCATGGTAAAAATTCCACCAGTTGCCCAAAGTGGAATTTGTGAAGAATAAAACAAAAAAAGTAGTTAATAATCTGATAATTAGGAAGTATCCTGCAAATAGTGCCCATAACAGATTGAAGTTGATATTAAGTTTGAAGGAGGAGTCCCAAACCCAAGCTTTCAAAACGATTAAGGCAAACTTTGAAGGGATAAATTCATTGCAGTAAACTGGGGTGAAATATTAACGGGAAAACATGGAAGAACAACAAGAAGTGTTTAAAATGTATACCACAAAACCATCTTATATCCCGAAAAGATAAGGCTTGAAATATGCAACTTAATAACCATGGTGAATAATTAAGTTATGACAATGTCAAAAATCTTACACAACTGCAAGGAAAAGTGGGACATTAAACTGATTAGGAGAAACTTAAAAGAGAAGCTAAGGAATACAAAAAGTCATGAGTTATACAAATTGAATACCAGGTATTAAGAACTAAACTTTCAAGATATATCAAAGCCAACAGCAAAAGTTTTGATAGATGCATTAGAAGAAAGAAAAGAAGAGAAGGTCCAAAGATGTGCGGGTTAGGTTGATTGGCCATGCTAAATTGACCCTAATGTCGAGGATTAGCAGGGTAAATGAGGGTTACGGGAATAGGGCCTGAGTGGGAGTGTGGTCGCTACAATCTCAATGGGCCAAATGACCGCCTTCTATACTGTATGGATTCTATGATTCTATGAACGTAGTAAAAAGGAATCTGTGAACCTCTTAAAGACAGACACAGGCAAGAATTGGCAATAAGCAAATGACATTTATTGTATCCATTTTCATTGTGAAATGCTGACAAAACACCAACCATACAAGAAAACTTTATGTCAAGTAGAGGAACGTAATGAATTAATGTAAGTATATGACAATGGAGAACATAAATAGGATTTAAAGTAGACAAATCTACAGGACCTAATTATTTCCTCCCAAAGATACTAAAAGAAATTGGTGAGATAATTGAAGATGCATTATACATAATTTCCCAAAGATCTCTAAATTCAGGAATTGTATCAGTGGATTGGAAATTTGCAAATGTCACAGTTTTAGTTAAGAACATAAGTAAGGGAGAATTGCTGACAGTGTTCAAAGCAGACGAATTTTAAAATCCTTATTTTCAAATAATGTACCTAAATCCTGTTTCATTACTGAAAGGCCATCTTTCCTGCCTTTACCAATAAGGTGGATGATAGCAACTAAATTCTAGGCATACAAAATTTAAGAACATAAGAATCAGGAGCAGGAGTAGGTCATTCATCCCCTTTTAGTATGATCTGCTATTTAATAAGAACATGAATGATCAGATTTTAGCCTTAATTCCACTTTCCTGCTTGCCTCCTACAACCTCCCCACAATCCTTGACTTCCTCGTCAATCAAATCTCTATCTAACTCAGGCTTGAATATATTCAATGACGCAGCCTCCGCTGCTGATGAGGAAGAGAATTTCAAACACTAAACACCCTCTAAGAGAAGAAATTCCTCTTATTCGGTGTTTTAAATGGGGGCCCATTATTTTTAAACACCCAGATCTCTCTACTGCTGAATGCTATAATCTGCAAATATTTTGCCTACTCACTTGATCCATCTACATCCTCTTTGTATCCTCCTAACAACTTGTTTTCTGACCTATCTTTGCATGTCAGTAAATTTGGTTACAATTCATTTGGGGTGGGATTTTCTGCACAACTTGTAGCCACTGATCTGCAACGGGATCTTCTGCTCCCACTGTTGTCAACGGGGTTCCCTGTTGAATGCATCCCTCGCTCCCAGGAAATCCGCAATGGGGATGTGCCATCACCATGAGTGGAAGATTCTGTCAGAGTGAACAGCCAGAAAATTCCAGCCTTGATCCCTTCATCCAAGTCATGAATATGAGTCATAAATAGTTGAGGCTTTAGCACTGCTCTCCATGACACTCCACTGGTTACAATTTGCCAAATAACCTATACCAACTCTCTGTTTTCTGTTTGTTAGCCTATCCCTGCTAATATATCACCCCTGTCACCATAAGCTCTGATCTTGTGTAGTAAGAGTTTTATGTGACAACTTGTCAAATGCCTTTTGGAAATCCAAATACACTATATATACTGGTTCCCCTTTATCCACACTTTCTTTTTATGTACAGGATTTGGATGTCACTAGCTAAGCTGACATTTATTGCCCATCCCTAATTGCCCTTGAGAAGTAGGTGGTGGCAAACTACCTTCTTGAATCACTGCAGTCCCTGTGGGTGTCAGTGCACCTACAGTGCTGTTAAAGGAGGGGGGGGTTCCAGAATTTTGAGCGAATGATGCTGAAGGAACGATGATATATTTCTAAGTCAGGATGATGTGTGACTTGGAGGGGAGTTTCCAGGTTGTAGTGTTCCCATGTATCAGCTGCCCTTGTCCGTCATAGCTTGGTGAAAAATGCACCACATTTGTAATATTGGTACTCATCACAGGCATGTAAGCTTTCAGCATGCCTTCCTAAAAACTTTTAAAGTGTGCTATCACTTTATAAAGGTAGCACAGAGGTCAAATAGGCAGTGATATTCATTGCCAGAGCTCCGCTATCACAGCTTGAATGTCTCATTGAACCATTTGTACTGACTGTTGCTTTATATTTCCCTCTTTTTATTTACCATTAAAATAAAGTATTGCAAGTCGCACCACATAATGCAACTTGCATTAATCAGCATGCCAATACACCTGTTAGGAATTTGTTATTGGATCCCTCCTTTTTAAATGGCAAAGAACTGCACATGGAATCTGCTGAATTCTTTGTTTACTTTCTGTATCACATGTAAGATTCATTGTCCTTCTGCAAACTTTAAATGGCTATTTCCTAATGGATCTGCATCATTATGCTTAAAGTGCTTGATCAAGTTATAATAGTTGCTGACAATATTGATTTACCCCAAGATTTAATAACTCAAACATTAAAAGCTTCAAGGACCATTACTATTATCTTTATATTGCAGAGATAATTTTAAGCGTGTCATAATCATACCAGATGTTATTTGCTGAGCAAGCCAAATCCCAGGGGGAAACTTGTTTTGCTGATCATAACCATTTTTTGTACTCTGAAAATGAGGAAAAAGCTGCTAATCCCAGAAACATAGAGTTCCTGTAACATTTAGAGGATTTTAAAAAGTAAATTACTTATTAACAAGAAGAAAAAAAGCTTAAGCATGAGATTAAAGTTACACAATTAAAACACTTTACACAGAAAAAGTATACCTTTTCTCTTTCATCTTCAAATCCATTGTCTTCATTTTGAACTCTTCCAAAATATAAAAATCTTTCATACCTTCCTATTGCCTTCCCTTTCAGGTCAAATAAAATGTAATAACGCTCCCTTATTTACTTATGAAACTCTTGCATGTTGTAAAAATTTCTTACTCATCTTCGAAATTTAACAGCTCAAAAGCCAAGCCCCTGTCAATCTCCTGATGCAATTATTTAAACCTAATCTATTTACTTGTAAAAAGGACATGAAGTGGATTTATACATGTATGCATTTAGCACCTTTAACCCTTTTATCCCTCAACTCTCTTGGGCAAATTGTTTCTCTTAACCTTTCTCTAGCTTAATTAATGCACGTTAATCCTCTAATGATGGAGGAAATATCATATGTCAAAGCAGATGAAGTTGGTTGTGCATAGGATGCTACCCTTAGGAACTCTTGCTGCAGTGTCCTGGGTCTGAGATGATTGGTCTCTGACATCCACAATCATTTTCCTTTGCGCTAGGCATGACTCCAGCCAGTGGAGAGCTTTCCCCTGGAGTCTCTCTGATTTCAGTTTTGTTAGGTCTGCTGAATCTTTTGATGTCAAGGGCAATCTCTCATCTCATCGCTCGTTTGGACCAAGACCGTAATAAAATCTGGAGCTGAGTGGCCTTGGTGAAACCCAAGCTGAATGTTGATGAGCAGGTTGTTACTGAACAAGTGCAGCTGATGTTAACACTACAAATGACACCTCCCAACATTTTTCTGATGGTTGAGAATAGATTGACAGGGTGATAGTTGTCTGGATTAGGTTTGTCCTGTGGACTGTGGACCTGTGAAATTTTCCACGTTATAGATGCTAGTATTGAGACTATACTGGAACTGCTCAGATAGAGGTGCAGAGAGTTTGTCGCAACATCTTCAGCACTACAGCTGGAATGTTATTCAGGCCCAAAGCGCTGCCATATCATGGGCTAGAGAAAGGTATGATGTGGAGATGGACTGGAGTAAAACAGAAAGAAATCCCACAACACCAGCTTAAAATCCAGCAAGCTTTTGGAACAGGCTGTCCCTTCATCAGGTGGCTGGGAGTTCTAGAGGAAGGTATACAATGAAGATCCCCACCAGTTGCTACTGAGAGCATTATTTTTCTTGATGTATATTCTTGACTTAGATTTGGGTGTACAGATCGCAATTTCAAAATTTGAAGATGACACAAAGTTTGGAAACATTATAAACTGTAAGGAGAATATTGATAGACTTGAAGAAGTCATAGACACCCTAGTGGCATGAGTGAACACAAAGCAGAAGAAATTTAATAGAGAGAGGTGTGATGTGTCACATTTAGGTAGGAAATAGGAGGAGTGGCAATACAACACAAAATTCTAAATGGGATGTAAAAACATAGTGGGTATATGTGCATAAATGGCTGAAGGTGGCTGGACAGATTGAGAAAGTCCTTAAAAAAGGCACAATAGATCCTGGTCTTTATAAAGATAAGCATAGAATACAAAAGCAAGGAAGTTATGACTAACCCATATAAAACACTGTGTTGGTTGGAAGTTTATCGGCACGCCTGCCCCAGAATTGGGGTGGGTGAGGCTTGCAGAACAGCATTCTCTGTTGGCTTCAGGCAGGATCTTACGAGCCTCAGTTGGGTGAGGCAGTAAAATTCCAGTAATCGTGTCCAATTCTGGACAACACAATTTAGGAAGAATTTGAAGAGGATGCAGAAAAGATCTGAAGAATGGTTCCAGGGATAAGAGACCTCTGTTACATAATTAGATTGGAAAAATTATGGTTGGTCTCCTTAGAAGTTTGAGGTGAGATTTTATAGCGATGTCCAAAATCATGAGGGTTCGGGACAGAGAAGATAAAGAGAAATCGTTCTCATTGGCAGGAAGGTTGAGAAACCAGAGGATACCAATTTGAAGTGATTGACAAAAGAATAAATGCCAACATGGGAAAATGTATACAGTGAAGGCTTTGATCTTGAATGCAGTGTCTGGAAGTGTGGTGGGGGCAGATTCAATCGTGCCTTTCAAAAGGAAATTGGAAAAGCCCCTGAAGAGAAAATCTTTGTACGGCCAGCTGAAAAGGACAGGGAGTGGAACTAGTTAAGTTGCTGTTGGCACAGACATGGTAGACCACACAGCCTCCTTCAGTGCTGTAAATATTTTCTATGATCCTTTTCTGTGATTTCTTGTCTTGCTGCCAGGCCAGAACACACCTGCTAAAATAGCATGTGATGCAAGGTTGGCAGAGACCTGATGATTTGCACGCTGCCAGAATGTTAATCCCCTGGATACTCATTCTTTAGACACGTGGAGTTAATGCTCCAAACTCAGGTAAGCACTCCTCCTGCAAATCTTCCCTGAGTGGGATGATCTTATCAGAGAGCAGAATTGAACTTAGTTTTCCTGGGCTAGGAAGCGGAAATTTGGCTTGGGTTTGCATCTGTTCATCTCAATAACCTCAGTTAGAAACGTTGATGTGTGGATATGGGGGTAAAATAGGATGTCTATCACTCTTGCAGTGAAGTTACACTGGAGGAAGTGTGTGCGGAGCAGAATCAAACAATGAAAGTGTTTGGACTGCTGTCTGAACACTGCTGTTCCTGGCACTGTGTATTTTAGTTGTCTTAAGAGTACTGAACAAATATTCCCCTGACATTTTTGTTTTAAATTAACTAAAATATTTGTTGTATGAGATGGGATGACAATCATATCTGCCAAAAATGTTAAGCCTTGTATTTTTGTTGCAGGGATCCAGGAAGGGCCTCAGTGTAATCGATGTAGGAATAACTGGGCGCTGAAATTCGCTATTCTACTGCTCTATGTCCTGTGTGCCATGCTGACCATTACTGTAGCCATCCTGGGATACAAAGGTATTGGAACGTTTACACCATTCTTTCACCTTCTTGTATTATTCTGCAATTCAGTGCACACATTTAATATTTTAAACAATATATACAGATTGTTTTGACAATAGTTTACTGCTGAACGTGCTGGCCCTGAGACCTTGATGCCTCAGCTCACCATAACAAACATAACTAACATCTGACAACCATTCCATCTTGAAGGGTCAGAGATTTATTTTGGCATTATTCTCTTGGAAAAATGTTGTTTCCCGAAAGCAGAAGCAATAAGTTTATAAATAGAGCGCACTGGGATAGAGACAGCACATGCTTTATGGAAAATAAATAATCCGCTACACCAGCAATTTAACTTGCATATATTTCTCGATGTCATGTTTTAATAGTCTGTTGTTCACAACTGTCACAATAATTAAAATTTCATGGACTGACTAGGAAAGTAGGGCCATTCACTGAATTAAAAATAGTGGAAACAGAATAGAGTTGCTAATTTATAAAGGTAAAATTGCTGCTTTGAACAAGTAAACAAATTAGGTCTGGCTGAGGTCCAACACACAACACTATTCTAAGATTTGAATGTACGATTAAAGTAAGTCCCTCCACCTTGCAAAAGCTGTGCATCAATTCTCAGATGCTTTTTCCTACTTCTCCTGGCACCCAACCACCGAACATCAAGCCATTGTTTCCAGGACAGTTACTGATCTTGCCTCCTCTTGGAACTTCCTTCCATAGCCTCCACTCATTGTCCCCCACTTTTACCTCCTTCCCAAAATTCACAAACAGCATTGTCCTTTCAGACTCATCGGGCCCGATTTTACCATCGCGTTGCACCCATTTTTGGGTGCAAAAACTTGGTAGAGTCGGGCATGATGCAAGTAGTGCGATCTATGCCCGCCTCCGCGTCAGTTCCCCCTTTACCGAGGGCCAAAAATGGCTGCCATCAGGAATGCACCCGAAACGGGCGCAACATTAATTTAACTGCATTTGCATGCATTTAAAATGACTTAATGGGTGGTATGCCCAAACTTACTGGCACTTCCCCATTTATCACTGCATTCACCCATCCAGAATCAGCGTGATCAGGTCAAATGGCTCTGGTGGGGGAAGGGAAAAAGTCAGATGGCTGTCTGGAGGGGGTGAGGAAGGCGGGTCAGATGGTTCCCTGACTCAGATCGTGGGGGAATGGGGCCTGCTGGGGGGCAGGAGGGGCAGGGACAGGAAGGTCCGTGCCACTCTGTGTGTGATCAGTAAGTAGGAACAGGGCGTCTGCTGCCACTCTGCGTGTGATTGGTGGAGGGGAAGGGGAGAGGTCCGTGATCGGTCTGAGTGGCAGGGGTTGGGGGAGATAAGGGGGTCAGTTATGTTGTGCAGTGGGATAATGTCTGTGGGGGCCAGGAGAAGGCATTATCCTGCCCGACAGCAATGTGATGGGAGTGTTTTTCTTTTTTTTTACTGCGCATGTGCAGTTGGAGGTGCCAATTGGAGTCGCAGGACTTCGGGTATGAAAAGTCCCACCCACAGGCTTCTGCAGCGCGATTCAGAATCACTGCTATTTTTGGCGCCTGAGAACGGGTCTAAACGTCAGATCTGAAACACTCCCAGTTTCAAGTCCGCCCAGCACTTAGAATTAAAATGGTAGAATAGGGCCCATCATAGCTGCCTGTTCCTGCCCACTGAACTCATTTCTTTCTATTTTGACTCTATCCTCTCTCCTCTAGTCCAGTCTATTCCCACCTACATTTGTGAATCCTCAAATGATAGGCCAGTCAATAAATTTAAATCCTGTCAAGTCTTTAATCCATTATAAAAACAAACATTTATATTCATAGACCCACATCAAAAATAATTAATGCATTTATAACTGCTTGGAGCTGTCGATCAAACTGTTACCTTACAGACCCCACTGTGACAATGATAAGTTGTAGAAACAGTCAAGCAGTAATATTACCATAATGATAGCCCTGAGGCTTGTCAACAAACAGCTTTGAAATTGCAAGCACCATTTTTTCAATTCAGAGATATGGCAAGCTGTTTTTTAACCCCAAGATTTAAACAGCAGGCAATTTAAATAACTTGACAGCTTGGCACTTTCCACAGACCTTATCCATCTTTTAGACACATTCACATTTACTCTTAAAAGTTGTAAATCACACAGTACAGAGAACAAAGCTCTTTGCAGTGAAAATAGGGTCTGTTTGAACTCAGCACCGAGATCAGTGATGACTTAGCTCTAATTTTAAGATTATGCTGTCTTGTTTCCAGTTTGTTTTTTTTTTGTTCATGTGATGTAGATGCCACTGGCTAGTCCAGCATTTATTGCCCATCTCTAATTTCCCATCCCTAATTGCCCTTGAGAAACTGTAGTGAGCTGCCTTCTTGAACTGCTGCAATCCATTTGTTGTAGGAACGCCGGAAGTGCTGACAGGAAGGAGTTCCAGGATTTTGGCCCAGCAACAATGAAGTAATGGCAACGTAAACAGGATGGTGTGTGATTTGGGGGAACTTGCATGTAGTAATGTCTCATTCACCTGCTCCCCTTATCCCTCAAGGCAGTGGAGGTCACGGATTTGGAAGGTGCTCTTTGTCGAAGGAGCCTTGTTGAGTTACGGCAGTGCATCTTGTAGATGGAACACTGCTGCTTCTGTGCACCAGTGGTGAAGAAGAGTGCATATTGAATGTGGAGGTTGGGATGCCAATCACATGGGCTGCTTTCCCCTGGATGGTTTTGAGCTCCTTAATTGTTGAGGAGCTGCACTTATCCAGCCAAGTGGAGAATATTCCATCACACTCCTGACTTGTGTCTTGTAGATGGTGGAGTGGTTTTTGGGCAATGGGAGGTGAGATTCTGTCTGGAGAATTCCAAGTCTCTGACCTGCCCTTGTAGCCACTATATTTATATGTCTGCCCCAGTTCAGCTTCTAGTCAATAGTAACTCTCAGGATGTTGATACTGGAGAACATAACAATGGTAATGCCATTTAATGTCATAGGGAGATGGCTAAATTCTCTCTTGTTGGAGATGGTTATTGCCAGGCACCTGTGTGGTATGAATGTTACTTGCCACTTGTCAGTCCAAGCCTAGGTATTGTCTAGGACTTGTTGCATTTAGACATAGACTGTTTCAGTATCTGAAGAATCGAGAATGATGCTCAACATTGTGCATTCATCAGCGAACATCCCCACTTCTTATCTTATGAGAGAGAGAAGATAATTGATGAAGAAACTGAAGAAGATTAGGCTTAGGGCACTGTCCTGAGGAACTCCTTCAGTGATGCCCTAGAACTGAGATGATTAACTTCCAATCACCACAACCACCTTTTTTCCCGAGGCATAAATGCTAACTTGAGGTCAAGTGCAGTCATTCTCACCTTGCCTCTTGAGTTCAACTCTTTTGTTCATGTTTGAATCAAGGCTGCAATGAGGTCAGGATCTGAGTGGCCCTGGCAGAATTCAGACTGAGCATCAGTGAGCAGGTTATTGATGAATAAGTGCTGCTTGATAGAACTGTCAAGGACATTTTTCGTTATTTTGTTGATGACTGTAAGTTGACCAATAAGGATATAATTAACCGGGTTGGATTTGTCCTATTTTTTGCGTACAGGACATACTGGGCAATTTTCAACATTGCTGGGTAAATGCCAGGTTGTAGCTGTATTAGAACAGCTTGGCTCAGGGCACAGTTAGTTCTGAACGACAAGTCTTTAGTACTATTGCCAAGATATTTTTAGGGCCCATAGCCTTCCAGTGCCTTCAGCTGTTTCTTGATATCACGTGGAATGAATTGAGTTGGCTGAAGGCTGACATCTGTGATGCTGCGGTCCTCTGGAGGAGGCTGAGATGCATCATCCATTTGGCACTTAGGCTGAAGCTGGTTGTAAATGATTCTACCTTGTAATCTGCATTGGGCTCCCCTCCATCATTTATGATGCAGCTATTTGTGGAGTTTCCTCCTCCAGTTAGCTGTTTAATTGGACACTGGATGTGGCAGGATTGCACAGAGCTGATCTGTTGGGTGCAGAATCACTTAGCTCTCAGCATGTCAATCTCATGCTGCTTTCACTGTCTATGGCATGCAAGTATTCCTGTGATGTAATTTCACCAGGTTGACAGCCTGGCGTTGCTCCTGGCACTCCCTCCTAAACTCTTCATTGAATTAGGGATGATCCCCCAGCTTGATGGTAATGGCAATGTAGGGGATATACCACACCATGAGATTACAACTTGTGGTTGGATACAATTGTGCTGCTGTAGTTGGCTCATAGCACCTCATGGATGCTCAGTTTTGAGTTGCTAGATCTATTTGAAGTCTATTATCTCTCATGAGGTAGTGCCATACAACACAATGGAAGGAATCCTCAATGTGAAGTTGGAACTTTGTTTCCACAAGGGCTGTGTGTGGTCACTCCTACCAATATTACTCACCTGATGAAGGAGCATCACTCCAAAAGCTCGTGATTCCAAATAAACCTGTTAGACTTTAACCTGGTGTTGTGAGACCCCACCCCAGTCCAACGCTGGCATCTCACATCATGCCTAACATGTCCAGATGAATATGTGCCAGGTAGATTGATGAAGACCAGGTCAAGTATGCTTTTCTCTCACCATCTGCTGCAGATCCAGTCTAGCAGCTCTGTCCTTTTGTGCTTGATCAGTCGTGGTGTGACCGAGCAAACGTCCACTCTTGGTGATGGACGTTAATATGCTAGAGTACATTATCTGCCCTTGTCACTCCCAGTGCATCTTCAGCGGGTGTTTAACATGGAGGAGTACTGATTCATCAACTGAGAAAGGGAGGGAGGTGCAGTAGGTGGTAATCATCAAGGGGTTGCCTTGTCCATATTTGACCTAATGCCATGAGTTTCTAAGATCCCGAGCTGATGATGACACTTCCCAGGACAACTCCGTCCTGGCTGTATGACCTGTTGGTAGGCAGGACATATCTATGGTTGCTGCTGCTGACGTTTAAGGTTTATTTATTAATGTCATAAGTAGGCTTATTAACGCTGCAATGAAGTTACTGTGAAAATCCCTTAGTTGCCACACTCGCCTGTCCAGATACACTGAGGGAGAATTTAGCATGGCCAATGAACCTAACCAGCACATCTTTCTGACTGTGGGGGGTAACCAGAGCACTTGGAGGAAACCCATGCAGACACCGGAAGAACATGCAGACTCACCACAGAGAGTGACCTAAGCTGGGAATCGAACCCGGGTCCCAGGCGCTATGAGACAGCAATGCTAACCACTGTGCCACTGCACTGCTCATGTCTGGGTCATTTGTCTGTAGGTTATCCATGATTCCAAGAGAATGACTATTTCAGGCTGTTGTTTTCCTAACCTGTGAGACAGGTCTCCAAACTTGGGCACAAACCCCTAGATTTTGGTAAGGAGGACTTTGCAAGGTTGACAGGGTTGGGTTTTCTGTTGTCATTTCCATTGCCTAGGTCAATGCCAGATAGTCTGTCTGGTTTCATTCCTTTTAGATTTTGTAGTGGTTTGTTGCAGCTGGTCATTGTAGTGAGTAGTTTGAGTCAGTCACCAAGCTGTAGGTTTTGGATCACATGTAGGCAGATCAGGTAAGGATGGCAGATTTCTTTCCCTAAAGGGCATGACTGTACCAGATTAGTTTTGTGGTCAAACTGTGGTGTTGTGGTCACCACTACTGAGATTAGCCTTCAGTCCCAGATTTAACATATTAATTTAAATTTCACCAAATTTCGCTTCGATGAGATTTGCATCCATGTCCCTAGACCATTACTTCTACATTCTAGGAGAGAGAAAAACACACACTGTGAGACAAGGAGAGAGAAAAAATAACATAACTGGAGAGGAAGGACAAAAAGAAAGAAACACACAATGAGGGAAAGAGAGAGAAGAACACAGTGGGAGGTCGAGAGAGCAATCACATTGCGGAAGGAGTAGTTAACCTGTGATGTTTGATGTTGTATAATGTGTATTTTTCCTAGAATTGGCCAGCTTTGGTTCTTGCTGTCTGAGGACTGCCCTTCTCCCTGAATCTGGACTTTTGCCAATTTGTCAGCGAGTCAGCAAATTGAATTTGGTTTGCTTTTGGTTCTATTTATTATTTTTGAATTTTTCTCTGCATTATACAAAGACTTACATTAGACAAAATCTTCAGTCAGTCATTAGTTACATTTATGATGTTTTTGTTGAATCAGTAATAATTCCTTGGTGTTTTTCATTGCAGTGACAACCTTAGAAATATGCAGGATTAGCATTGCTTATCATTTCTTTGTTCTTTGATTTATGTTGTTCATCTCATTATGAAACAATATGTCAAATGCTTTTTACACAAACAGCATTCTGTGGATGCTGGAATTTTGAAAGAACACAGAAAGTGCTGGAAATACTCAGCAGGCCAGCAATGTTAACAGGCTGGTTTTCAACTCAGGGTCAGGAGCCGGAACTGAGTTCTTTAGCTCCAGATTTAATTCCACACAGCATGTTTTAGGCACTTCCACGGGGTTTTTCAGATCTTTTGCCAATTAAAGACCAGTGAGTAGGCTGGCCACCTGGTGACAGCAGACAGGCTCATGATGCTGGAGGCCCTCCAATGCACTGTGATTGGCAGCCCTACCAGCTGAGACGAGAGCTGCTAAAGTGAGGAAAGATTGCAATGGACAAGTACCGGTGGGTCTGTTTAGATGTTTCAGAATGCCACAGTTACCTGGTCATGATTCTGGAGGGGCAACACACCTCCATGGGGACAGCCAGTGGCCACAGCTACCATTATTGGTCTGGTGGGAGTCCCCATCATGTGATCCTTCGAGCTCTTGCGCCCAGCATATGCTGCCCATCATGCTTTTATAGATATACGGGCATCAACCACTCGTAAGAAATGGGTGTGTTGTGAGTTCATTTATTTAAACTAGGCACATGAGAACAAATACGTGAGGAGAGGCGGCCTAGTGGTTAGCATTGCTGCCTCACAATGTCAGGGAGCCGGGTTCAATTCCAGGAGGGAGGCCCAATCATTCTCTGGTGGGGGGTGTGTGTGTGTGGGGGGGGAGAAGGCCGGTTATTTTCTGGTCAGGGGGGCGGAGGAGGAGGAAGGCCAGGTGGATCTCTGGTGGTGGTGGGGAGGGGGAAGGTAGGTGGGCCAGATTGTTCTCTGGTAGGGGGGAAGGGAGGAGACAGTGGGTCAGATGTATCCCTGGTGGGGGGGACGGAGGCCAGATGGTTATCTGGTAGTGGAGGAGGGAGGAGAAGGGAGGCCAGATGGATCTGTGGTTGGGGAGGGGGGAAAAGGTGGAGGGAGGCAGGCCAGATCATTTTCTGGGGGGCGCAGGGGGTCATGATCGGTCTGAGTAGTGGGGGGGGGGGCAGAGGTGGAGAGGTGGATAAGGGCAACAGTTATATGTGGGATGGGCTGATGTCTGTGGGGGCCATCGCTCCTGCTTTTCGCTCCCAGGCTGCTTTATCCACTTTCTGCAGCTCAGGAACGATGTGACACTGGGTTTGAGTAGTTCAAGGCTCCGATCAGAGCTACAGCATGTCGGGTGTGATAAGCCCCGCCCACAGCGCGATTCAGATTCACAATTTTTTTTCAGGCTGAGTGCATATGGGGGCACCTGAGAGCAGACTTCCAAGTCAGATCTGAATTGCGCCCAGATTCAACACTTAGAATCAAAATGGTAAAATCGGGCTGTACGATTCTTTGAGGTGATGACCTAGTGGTATTTTCACCAGACTATTAATCAGCCATGGCAGATGGTGGAATTTGAATCCCATAAAAAATATCTTGAATTAAGAATCTATCAATGATCATGAAACCATTGTCGATTGTCGTAAAATTCCATCTGGTTCATTAATGTCTTTTAGGGAAGGAACTCTGCTGTTCTAAGAACATAAGAAATAGGAGCAGGAGTAGGCCATCTAGCCCTTCGAGCCTGCCCCACCATTCAATAAGATCATGGCTGATCTGTCGTGGCTCAGTTCCACATTCCCACCCTCTCCCCATAACCCTTAATCCCCTCTCTTATCAAAAACCCCTCAACCCACGTCTTAAAAATATTTAGCAAGGCAGCCTCCACCACTTCAACGGGCAGAGAATTCCAGAGATTCACCACCCTTTGAGTGAAGAAGTTCCTCCTCAACTCCGTTCTAAACCGCCCCCCCTTTATCTTGAGGCTATGCCCCCTAGTCCTACTATCCTTTCTGAGCCGGAAGAGTCTCTCCACCTCTATCCTATCCGTCCCATTCATCATCTTATATGTCTCAATGAGATCTCCCCTCATTCTTCTAAACTCTAGCGAGTACAAGCCTAGTTTATTCAGCCTCTCCTCATAGCTCAACCCCCTCAACTCCGGTATCAGCCTAGTAAACCTCCTCTGCATTCCCTCCAAGGCCAAAATATCCTTGCGTAAGTACGGCGCCCAAAACTGCACACAGTACTCCAGCTGCGGCCTCACCAATGCCCTATACAGCCGCAGCAAGACCTCCCTACTTTTATATTCAATCCCCCTCGCTATGAAGGCCAGCATCCCATTCGCCTTCCTGACCACCCCCTCCAGTCTGTCGAGCACCGCCTCTCTAGTAACAATAATGTCATTCAGGCCCTCCACTCCTACCATCTTTCCATCGCTAACACCCGGCAAATTACTCACGTCCTCCTCCGTGAAGACCGAAACAAAAAAGTTATTCAGGGCCTCAGCCATTTCCCCATCCCCTGCCACTAAGTCCCCCCTCTCATCCTCTAAGGGTCCAATGTTCACCCTAGCCAGCCTCTTCCTTTTTATGTATTTATAAAAACTCTTGCTATCCTTTTTTATATTAAGCGCTGGCCCAGCTCCATAGTTTATCCTACCCTTCTTTATCAATTTCTTTGTCATTCTTTGTTGACATTTAAACCTCTCCCAACCCTCTTCTCGCCCACTGCTCTTAGCTACTCTAAATGCATCCGCTTTTAATTTAACACTTTCCTTCACCTCCTTCGTTATCCACAGCTGATTACCTCTCCTCCTCCGAACCTTTTTAACCATCGGAATAAATTTCTGCTGAGCACCAAGAAAGATCTCCTTAAAGATCCTCCACTGTTCCTCAGTAGACCTACCTTAGCAGACCTTCCATAAAGGCATGTTAGAATGCTGCCGACATTGTGGACTGGAAATTACAGCCAGCAGAGGAACAGCAATTGACAATAACTTGCCTCACTAGGCTGTCTGCACCTTGCCAGCAGAGAGTCGATCTGACCTAGATTCGCCCTCATTCAAAATGGCCCAAGGCCAGGATCATGGCAGTGAACCAGCATAGAGGCCAATGGCACCCATCCCTTCTGCCCCTGATCCTGACCTTCATGCACATCCAGCCCAACATTTCAGCTAGATGACCTCTCGCCTGATGATGAAGAGAGAACTCTGTTGCTCCCTCCACAAATGTTACCTGACCTGCTGTGCATTCCAACATTTTGTTTTGAAGTCAAATATTTTATTCTGAACTTGGTGATAATGAGACATTCAACTGATGTAAATGCTTGTAATTTGAAGACAGGTTTCACATGTTCAAATGTCATCATTAAACATCACAAGTGATGTAACACTATCAAATGCCATGTGACATAATCAAACATCACATACCATCAAGTCTCCAGGAATATATCAAGCCAGAGTTGGCAATACCACTTCCACCACTCGATTTCATTGTGCTTTGAGGCATCAATATGCAGTGCACACACGCTGCCTTTGCTCCATGTTGCTGAGTTTTTCTCATGAGATTGCTGGTATTTTACATGCTGATTGTAATCAATGTGTTTCTTAGCAATCTCAGCTGCACTCCTTGAGGGGAGGAGGGAGCGGAGGAGTGATACAAACAACCCTGCAACTAAGTGCAAGACCAAACAGACTGTTTTGCTGCAATGAATAAGCCCTTCCATTGCTTGAATGGTTGATTCTTTGAAAAGATCGCCTGAATGTGATTTGGTGTGGTTAGTGTTTTGAACTGTTGCCCTAATATGTACTGCCTAAAGAATGGAATAATTTGCAAAATAAGTGACAATCAACAACAGATGGAACATTCGCAGTAGCTTTGCAGTGTTACTGTAAGCCTACTTGTGACTAATAAATAAACTTTACTTTACTTTTTACTTTAATGCACAGTGGGTGCGTTCACAGGCAGTGGGGCGGGGGGGGAGGTGGTGGGTGACCTTGTGATCAGGCAGGATGAAGATTCCATTGCCTACTTGGCTTCCTCCAATAAAGTGCATGGTGGGAAGACTTGTGAGTGACCTTCCTGTCCAGATGTCAATTGGTTGGTTTTAGTGAGCAGTTAAATACCAATGCTGGCAGGTGGAATTGTCAATCAGGGAGATTATCGAATAAGTTGCTTGAGGCTTGGTAGGGAGAGGGTCCCTTGTTCAGAGGCACTTAATGCCTGCTCGAGGCACAGAGGGACAAGGGACCTGGCCTTGGGATGTTGGGTGGGTGCTTGCTGAGAGCCACGTCCTGGCAGTTTCTTCAGACACTATCCTCCTCTACCCTGCTTGCCAGCAACCCCTAAATGGGTGACAGAATTTGTGTTTTCTGCTCTGCTGTCGTTGAGGACACTAACACACTGTCAACGCCTTAAACTGATGGAATAGAGGCATTCTTTGCTGCACTGTTGTGGCCATCACTTCTGCCTTTTTTTAAAATTGGTGGTATCGGTGAGTCTTTTATTTGGATTTTTTTTAGGTATGCTGAACAGTGTGGTTGTAAAGTACTGCAGAAATATTCAGAGGAAGCCAAGTAGGCGGCAACAGCCACCACTCTTTGTGGTGCTGCTAGTAATGGTGAAGCCCCAACCTCTGTTTGCCGGCAGCTCTCGGGAGCTGAAACTTTGCCCTAAAGAGGGAAGCCCTGGAGGTTAATCCCCACCACCTGTGAAGGTGGGTACCCCAGGTATAGGGTTCCTGCTACTAATAGGGGCTTAATTCCCTTGTTGTTCCTGGAGATCAGATTGGCAGGAGTGCTGCTGGTTTTGGTGGCAGACATCAAATCGGCTACTGCCCTCATTAAATTCCACCCAACATTTTGTCACAGGCAGAATGTATTTTTTTGTTTATTGCCTGCAATAAGTATGTTTTGCATGACTAAGTGTATCTTTTTTTCACCTTAGGAGTATGTATTCCAAGTAACTAAGTCAGCAGGGAGCTTTTGTGAGTTTAAAATTAACGTTATTTATTCTCACACGCTTAGAATGTGAATTAACGTGAATTAATACAGTGAATAGAAAAGTACAAAAACTGGATACTAATAACCCAGTCTCTGATTTATAGTTTCTGGTCTCCCATGTGGCGGGTTGATTGAATGGATTTGATGATTTAAAGTTGAAGTGAGGGTCATGTAAAACAAATGGTTCACAGCAACTTGCAAAGTTTCTTCTAGTTGAATATCTCAGTGGTTAGTTCTGTGGTGTTCTTTGGAACTGGTTAAGTACTTTGGTTGCTTGATGTCCTGCAGCTAGTTTCAGAGTCTGGTTCTCAGACTGGCTAATGACTATTAGACCTGCTGGATCCTAGGATAATATGGGTTTAGTTGAGGGTTTCATAAGGGTTTAGAACCAGCTTCCATCTCACAACACTTCTGAAGCTTATCTAGTCTAGTTTGGATCGGGGAGGCCATCATGCTACAGTGGGAATTGAGGGCAGTCATTGTGTTTTGATCTTCCTTTTGTCCAACATGAAATATGGAGACAGGCAATCAGAAAACTCCATAGAAATTCCATCCTTAAACAATGAGATGTGTGAATTTTACAAAAGGCTGAGGTATCCTCACCTATGTCCTTATTAATTAGATATTTATCAGAGACCTGATACTGTTTGTAGCCCAAATGCCCAAAGTCAAATGATTTGCACCAGCCATATTAACAGCTTGTGTGTACCCAATTTTTAGAAGTATTGATTGTAGGTTTTTAATGTGACATGCCTGAACTGACGTTTCAGTCTCGTATGCTGGAGTTCATGTGCTTGACATAAGCAGAAGGGCACAATTCCAGGAGTAGTTTTGCAATTTGAGAAAACCAAGAGTCATGACTGAAGGAGGGCAGACAAAGGCCAAGTGGGAACAGCTGCTGCAAGTAGCATTCTGCATAGGGAACTAATAATGACAAGACAGCAAGTCCCTGCCTACTATAGACTCTTAATTTTTTATAAGATACGCCAACCTAGAAAACTAGAAAATCTAATCATTGTAAATAATCTGAGAACTCAAATGAGAGCCTTTGATGAGCGAAAACAAATAGTTAAATTAAAAATGACGCAGGATGTAGAGTTGTAAATTAAACTGTGGATCAACTCACTATCACCTGAACTATATAAGCAATGTTATTGATTATTAATGTTGGACTTGCAAGATAATGCAATGATAATCCTAAGGAATGGAGCATGTAGCAACATGCACCAGTCCAGAGGGAAAAAAATTCTTTCCATACTCCAGTTCTTAAGTCTACTTCAGTTCTGTCTTTCGGGGCAAGGTAATTTATTATGTTGATTTACATCGAATGTGCAACACAGAAGCAGGCCATTTGGTTCATGTCAGCGTTAGTGGTCCAAGCAGCCTCCCCTCATATCTCTTCATCTAACCCATAACTTTTTCTTTCCCCTGTGTTTATTTAGCTTCCCTGTAAATGCATTTGGTGCATTTGTTCCTTTCACCTCACTCACTCCTTGTGAGAGTGAGTTCCACATGCTAATCGCTCCTTGAAGGAGTTATTTCTGAATCACAGGTGGGTTTAATTAATGACGATCTTATATCTAAGGTCCTTAGTTTTGGGTCTAAAGTTTTGGGCCTAAGGTTTTGCTCATGAGTTGGGAGTGGAGAATCAGGAAAACTCCTGACTCTGCAAACCCAAGAGAAAGTGTCCCGAATGGTCAGATTTTTGTTCTGGGGTGGATGAGGGGTCAGATATTAAAAAGGAGCCCCCCTGAAAAAATTTTGGAAGTAACCACAGGGTCTGCCGAGTGCAGAGGCAGTTTGCATGAATGGCCAGACTTGGTGCTCCAGGAAATTGGAGTGGAATTTTACAAGATTGTTTCTAAGTGTTCAGCTAGCGTGAGAATGGGAGAGTTCCTGGTCTGTTTTTTGGGCACATTTTCATGTCCAATCTTAGGCACTTAGTCAGTGAAAAAATGGTGCAGGTAGTGGACTGGGCTTAATTCACCAGTAAGAAGTCTGACAACACCAGGTTTAAGTCCAACCGAATTATTTGATAGTAAACTCACAAGTTTTCAAGGTTTGCCTCTTCGTCGGGTGAATGGAGAGTTCTGGCCTCAGAGCATATAACAGCACAGACAGTTTACAGATTACTTATTAGAATGCAAGTCTTTACAAATAACCTGCTATTCAAGTCTTAAAGAGGCTGACAATGCGAGTGGAAAGAGCAAAATGCCGGCATCTCCACATCTTAATTCACCAGCCAATCTGTAGAGGGAGCTACTGCACATATGCAGGCCTCTCACTCCACACATACTCAAGAGCAACATCAGGGGCCTGACAGACAGAGAGGGCAGTGAGGCCCCTGCTTCTGCCGGGAGCCTCAACCAGCTTCCCCCAACAACCCCTCCACCCCCACTCCTGCAGTGGCAGGGGCCCACAGCCAATCACAAGCCACAGAACACATAGGTAACTAGCTCCTGCCCCCAGACCAAACACCCCCACCTCCAATCCAATCCCATTGCAGAGCAGCACTAGGCCCCCGTCCCCACCCCCCCACAGGCACTGCCGCTCACGGGCATTGTCCAGTGGGCACTGCCAAGGTGCCAGGCTGATGTTTCCACTGCCCAAGAGGCATCCCACTATGCTGTCAGCCTCCCAGGAGTTCTCAGTGGCCTTTAGTTCCACCAGCGAGGCTAACACGACTGTTCCCCATTCATGGGGAGCAGGTGTTTTCCTCGCCAGAGGGAACCTCTCCTGGCAAGACCATAAAGGCAAGTAAGCCTGGAGAATTCAGCCCCGGACTCACTAGACATATGTAAATCGTCATTATAATATATCTAAATAAATTATTCGGCTCTCACCAATTTGCAGCAATAGGCTGACTTCACTGGAAATTCAGTTTTCATAAAATCGCAAGAGATGAGGAATTGGATGTGATCCTGATTTCTCAGCTCTCTCGTGATTTTGCCAACTCACTCCAACCAACGATGGGTGGGGTGAGCTGGTAAAATTCTGCCTCTGATGCAGCTGTTAAAAAAAAACTATCAACCCTCGCATCCCTTCAGCAAATCCGCGCCCCCCCCCCCCGCCCAACCATGTCAATCTATGCCATTTCATGCCCCTCACCCATCCCCATGGCCCCACATCCCTTCCGCCAACCTATGTCACTCTCCTCACTCCATGGCTTTTTATAGCCCCCATGCCAACTCATGCCAAGCCAAACCCCCATCCATCATCCTTTGTCCTTACACTCTCACCTAGTACTTACCATGGGTAGATCTCTGGACCCATCTGAGATGAAACAGAGATTTAACTGCCTTGACAGCTTGACAGTTCCAGTGAACATAACATGGGACTAAGTACTGGCCTAGCCAGCAATGTCCATTTCACAGAATACTGCAATGCGGAAGAAGCCCTTCGGCCCATCAAATTTGCACTGACCTGGCTACCTAGTCCCACTTGCCAGCATCAGGCCCATAGTCTTGACTGTTATGGAGTGCCAAGTACTTATCCAGATACTTTTTAAAGGACATGAGGCATCCCGCCTCCACCACCCTCCCAAACAGTGCATTCCAGACTGTCACCGCCCTCTCAGTAAAAAAGATTTTCCTCAAATATCCCCTAAACCTCCCATCCCTCATTTTTAACTGGTGTCCCCTCATAACTGACCCTTCATCTAAGGGGAAAGTTGTTCCCTTTTCACCCTGTCACTGCCCCTCATATTCAATCAGGTCACCGCTCAGTCTTCTCTGCTCCAGAGAAAATCTCTCCTTATATTTTAAATGTTCCAATCCAGACAACATCCTGGTGAATCTCCTCTGCATCCCTTCCAGTGGGTTTACTCAATTTTATGCACATTCATGTCCATATTAAACAATCCCAAAGGGCACTTGACCACTCTCAAAAGTGTCACTGGACCTATCAAAAGGGTTCTGTACCTCTGCAAAAGGGATCCTACCTCCCCACACTACCAAGTAGCTTCAGACCCTCACCTGAAACGTCTAAGGCACGCAAGTAATATTTTGGACATGCCAGTTATGAAAATTGAATCTGCTTAAACATGGCTGTATATGTGCATCTGCCTCCATGAAGCATGAATGTGAAAAGTATAAGCCCCCATTTCCCCCATCACTGGCCCCCACCCCCTCTGGAATAGAAATGGTGGGTGTCGGGCTCCATGGAGGATACCAGATTCAAGGGTGTGATTTCTGGAATCGGGATCTCTTACCCGGAACCTCTGTACAAATGTTCAGGCCTTGGTCTGCCCCCCTACAAGTTGAAGTGTTTTCTCTACCCCTACTCTATCTGTCAAATTCTTCTATAATTTTAAAGCTCTCCATTAGGTCACCCCTAAGTCTCCTGTTTTGTAGAGGAAAGAGCCCAGTCTATTTCAATCTTTTTTTGATATCTATAACCTCATAACCTCTGATGCCATCCTTTTAAATTTACATTGCACCTTTACTAGTGGCTCTATATCCTTTCTCCATGGAGACCAGAGCTGGTATTCTCTGATCTTTGATGCCCCACTGCCACTGGAAGTGAGGACGGAGAATTTGGCACTCAGCCAAATCTCTGTTCACTGCAGCAGGACCAGCAAATCCCACTGGTGTGAATGGCCAGAGAATTCCAGCCCAGAACTATTTTACTCCAAATGTGGCCTAACCTATAACCTCTTTACTTTTTAGTTATATCTCTTTGGAAATTAACCTCAATGTTTTATTTGCTTTTTGAAATTGTCTTATTAAGCTGTGTCTTTAGCTCTAGTGATTTGTGTGTTTATACCTCGAGATCTCTCTACTCCTTTACATCCATTTAGACCTTTACCTTTCAAATAGACCACCATATACTTACCCATATTTAAATTAATTACCAATTACCAACACCCATCTGCCAGTTTATTAATGGCTTCCTGTATTTTGCTGCAATTTTCCTCAGTTTTAACTATACCTCCCAGTTTGATGCCATCCTCAAATTTTGAAACTATGATTGTGATTTCCAATTCCAAATAGTTTGTGTGCACAATAAATAACAGTGGTCCTAGCAACACATATTAACTATTAGCATTGCAATTTTTTAAATTGGAAGAAGTTTTGGCTCATTCAATTTTAGCAGCAACCATTAACCTCTGCTTTTTGCTTTCTGTTTTGTAGCCAGCTTTCTATCCATTCTGCTACCTATGTACTGACTTCACATTCTCTGACCTTAACCAGAAGTCTATGAGGGACATTATTGAAGGCCTTCTGAAAACTCAACTATTTTACACCTAGAATGAAATCCTTCCTGTTACTTCTGCTTTTCGTAGCCTGACTACCTCTCTGATCAGGCCCTCACCCTGTTTGCATGTGGCACATATTTCCTGGAGACAAATAGATGGAAATGGGAAACGCCCATCTAAAACAGGTGAGAGTATTTATGTGCCATGCATGGGTGATGTTGTAATGCCTCATACATGATTTTGCAGGGGTTTTGTAGGTGGTTGCTTTAAAGCAAGAGCAACCTGGAAAACTGTTGAAGATCTGGGTATTTATATCAGAGATTTGAACAGCGGGCAACCAGCAGCTGTCAGGGTCCTCAGACAAGTATATTTTCCTTAACCGTTGATACAGCTGATCAGCATGGCAGAGGTAGAGGCGATAGAGCTGTTTTTGTGGTGCCACTACCAGGCTATAGTTCTAGTTCAGAGTTATGTTGCTTTGAAAGGTCTCACAACCTCCCAGCTCTGATTTGGAAAGGGCACCAATTTGGAAGCCATAATCCTGCCTGGCCCCCACGCAGTCTACTTAAACCAGCTGACCCTAGAAATCAAGGAGCCAGGCTCGATAGAGCTCATGTCAGCTATGTTCAAACAAAATGCACGGCCCTACTCATGCTGCAGGAACGGGGAGGAAATCAATACTATTTATCTTAAATTCAGAATGGAACTCTCTGTAAGTTGTAAGATGTTGTTGCTCCCAAAATCCTCCTCTGTCAGCACTGGACTGGAACATTAGATCACAGTCTGCAGGTCTGGCAAAAGCTCGCTTTTAAATCAGACTAACTTTATAACACTTTCAATCCTTTGAGCGCCGCTGAAAATGCTAGTCAGGAGTGTCAACGCTTTCAATTCTCTCCTCCATAACAATGAACGGAACGTCCCAGTACTCAATGCAACTACCACAAAACAGGAAAATCACACAATATTTTTGAAACATTTCCTTTGTCACCAGATGAGGATACCTGGATGAGGACATCTAACATCTGTTTCCATTTTGTATTAAAGAAATGCCAAATGTGTGAGCTCTTACAGGAATAGCAATCTTCCAGCACACAGACTGTTAGTTCTGGACTACTTGTCAGCTCTCCTTCATGTTTTTTTTTGGCAGGATTGTTGGCATCTCCAGAGTTCTGCCACACAGTAGGAAAAAATATTCTTGTGAGAGCTAGGCTTTTGGGAGAGGAAAAAAAGAAATGATTTGCTGGAATAGAGCTGCGGTAGACCCAGTGCTGTTGTTATGAACCCCATGGCTTACCGAAATGTTTGAGAGGAAAAGTAAATAAATAAGGCTGAATAGCTGTGTCTGAAGCACAGGTGGGCAGGTAATATAGTAATGTAATAATCTGTGGCGTGCAAAAAACACATGCGTCAGCTTGTCAGAAGAAAACATATTTCAGTTATATGATATCTGCACAATGAAACTCAAAGATAGTATCACTAATTTCAATTGCATTTCAGTCACTCACTGCAGGTGTAACTATTTAGAACCACAGTCAGAACGATGTAATTTAAATAAAATAAAATCTGTAATTCACCCGTTTATTCTTGGGGTGGGGAAGCATAAATAATCATTGTAAAATAGAAATTCAACTGACTGAAAAAACAAAGCACTAATAACATTGGCCACAGCAAACTATTTTTACAATACGACTCATTCATCCTGTCTTAAGTTTTTGCTTTGCCTGTGTTTTAGGCAATTAAATCATCCTCCTCAGAATTATCCTCATATTGAATTTATTTCTTCAGTTCTCTGCCTGAAGGCAGGTTCTTGGTGACTTTAGCTGAACCATAGCAAAATGCCATGTTTGTTTTAAAACTATGAGTAGGCCGAGGAGGCAGGCCCCAAATTGACGGTAACAAGAATTGAACTCTATGCTGGTTGGCGCTAATCGAATACACACGCTGAGCTAACCGAACCCCTACTGAGCTTACAGCATCGTTTTTAATTACCACACTGAATGTACTTTGGAAGAGAATCACCATCAGGCCCATACACATGCTTCATTTATCCTAGGACTCATTTCCAAATGCCCACCCTTCCTACACCCCCCTCAAAGATCCTTACTCATTGCAGGAAATCTGTCAAAAATTTCTGTCCATGTCTCAACCAATTAGTCAAGCCCTAGGAGGCCCGAATTGTTGGTTGTTACCCAAGATGTTTTTTTCCTTTTGCTGCAATGCTATAGTTTTCCAAAGACAAATTGCAAGAAGTCAATTCTCAACACCATCTCCAGAATTCTGTTCCACAAACTGAACATTCTCTGACAAAAATAAAACTTTCAATCATCCAACCTCGCTGCCTATTTTGTCACTTTAAATTTTTGGTGCCATCATCTCAAACTATCCATCCACTTGTACGCTATTGAAGCCCTGGCAGAGCTTTGAAAATCTGAATTACATCCACTCTAAGTCTGCATTTCTTCAGTAATTCCAAACCAAAAACACAAACTACCAGCAGGATCTTTGGGTCCTACTGAAGGCAAGCCTACCCCCACTTTGGGATGGGTTCCCCACTGTTGGGATAGGTAAGCCATGTAAAATGGTGTGAATTTCGGTGGCACTGGAAAAGCCTGCCAATGGCCAATGGAAAGCCACCTCTGCCATGGCAAAGCCCACTGAGGGGGATGATCTATCTCCATTGCTTAGTGCACTTCAACCAAACCACCTTCATTACATTTCTTTTCCAAAGTCACAACAGTTTTGATGAGGGGGCAAAACATTACACAATCCCTCAGGTGAAGTTTCAGCAGCCTATGTAACTCTACAGTCGGACTCAGATTAATGCAGAACAGTACAACCAATACAGCTTTGGCTGTGGCAACTTGACACATCACTTAAATCTTCAAGGAGCAGTTAATAGTCACTCCAACATTGTCCCTCTTGGTCGCCTTTAAACTGCACCCTCATCTTTATACTCTGCATCTGAATTTTGCATCACAAGACTCACCACCTTCACCCACTGAATCTATGGCATTCCCTATGGTATCTGATTAACCTTCCTGGCATTCTGCTAAATGTCAAGTATATTATGTCCAAGTTACCCCACAGTGTTCGCTAACCAATATCCGTCTATTAACATAAGCAATTTGCCCATTATTTCCAACAGCCTCAACTGCCCCATAGAAATGAATGGGAAAGATCTAAGACTACTAAGAAATTTATACTGGAACCAAAAAGCTTCCATAAGAAGGAAAAAGACAATTTTAGATTAAATTCCAATCAAACAGAGAATGTGTATTATCACCATGCTTATTTAATCTCTATAGTGAAGTTTTATTTAGAAAATCGAATACCTTGGAGTGATAAGTATTGCTTGTAGAATCATAAGCAACCTTAGATACACAGACCTGATGGCTGAGACTAAGAGTAATTGCAACTCAATGAAGTTAATCATAGAATCCCTACAGTGCAGAAGGGGGAGATTTGGCCCATTGAGTCTGCATCAATTACTCTCTCTGACGGAGTACCTTACCCAGGCCCTTTCCCCCCATCCTATTGCAGTAACCCCACACATTTACCATGGCTAATCCATCTAACCTACACAGCTTGAGACACTTAAGGGTAATTTATCATGGCCAATCCACCTAACCTGCTCAACTTTGGACTGTGGGTGGAAACTGGAGTACCCAGAGGAAACCCACACAGACACAGGAAGAATGCTGGTAAAGAATTTAGTAAGAAAATCAAAGTTAAGAAAACCAAAACAATGTTCATTAGTAAGAAGCCCACTAAACCAAAAGTGGCATCCTCAATTGATGGAACTAATGTAGAAAAAGTGGATAAATTTGTGTACTTGAACCTGATCAGGTGCTGAATGTGATTTGAAGTTACCAGAAAAATTTAAATAGCAAGAGGTGTTTTCAACAAAATTAATTTGATTCAAATAACAAAAAGAGTAAAAGAAAATATTTGCTCAAATATTTGCCAAATTTTACCACTGTCCCGCCTGAAACCAACGGAGAATTCCGTTCTGCGAGCTTCACCTGCCCCAATTCCAGGGCGGGCGTGCCAGTAAAATTCCGGCAATTATGCCTCGTGTACACGCCTCAATGGCTGTAAAATCTGGACCGTGGACAACCAACTGATGAAAAGACTCAAGGCTGCCTCCCGGAGGGGTTCTGCCAGGGTGGCCTGACTCCCGGAGGGGTTTGATCATGTGGGGGGAGGCGGGGGAGGCTGCCTCCCGGGGGGGGGTGGATCGCGGGGGGGTTGTGCTGTGCCGAGGGGAGCCTGCTTCCCAGGGGGTCCGATCACAGGGCGGGTTGGGGGCGGTGGGGGTTCTATCAGGGGGGCTGCCTCCCAGGGGGTTCAGATTGCGGGGGAGGGTGGGGTCTGCCAGGGTGGTTAGCAGGGGGTCTGTGAAGGGTGTTCGAGGAGGATCAGCTTCAGAGGTTCCCCTGCAGAATAGGAATCCGCTTCGGAGTTTTATTCTGCAGGTTGATAACAGTGCGGATCCAAAACGGACCCGAAGACAGTAAAGTGGGGTCTGGCGGTAGAGTTGGGCGCGCGGTTCACTAAGTCGATTTAAGTACATGCTAATCAGATCCGTGCCCAAATTGGGTGTTGGTAAAGGCACGATCTGCTCGGTTTCGGGTGCAGATCGCATTACAGGCCCGATGCCTGAATTTACCACGATTTGAGGCACGAATTTTTGATAAAATCGGGCCCATTAAGAGCCAAAATTTAAATTATTTTGGCCATCTAATAAGGCACAGCAATATATACAAATGGCTGATTAAAGGCCACATCAATGGTAAAAGATGCTGAGGTAAACCAAGAGGGTTTTCGTCAAGCAACATTAAGCAACGGGAAAACATGAGCTTTTATGAGCTCCAGAAGCGACTGGAGCAACATTGCATCCAACCTGAAAGGGAAGAAATATTTCTTCTCTAAAGCTTATTTTTATAATTTTCTCTGTCCAAGAGGAATCAAATACTTTTCCTTTGACTGTTTGACTAGTAATTTCCTTGGAACTGCTCCTACTCCATTGCCAAAACTTCACTGGAAAACATCATGGTGCTGATAAATCACATCTGTCAACTTGTAAGTCTTTCAAGTCTCTGTAACTGAGAAACACAGATAAAATTGAGGGCCAAAGTGTAGTTAAGGCAGCCACTGGGATTGAAAAGAGTAGGAGAGAAGTCAAGATAAATCAAGGGATACTGATTAGGTAATGTCAAATTTCAATTTTAGAAACCTGTAAATTATAACAGAAAGAAAGAAGGTAACTGGGTCCATAGTTTTCAGGCCCAGGTATTTTTAGATATTACAACTAGTGGTTTACATCTCTCAGATGTTACTGATGATGTGTTTCCTGTTAATGGGAAAAAATGCTGGTTTTGGAAGTCGCAGAGAAAAAAATGAGCTGTTCATTCCTTTGGTTTGGTAGCAATTCTTAAGAGAAAGAGCTGAGTGAGAGATGGAATAAACAAGATACAAAGACATCTGACGAGGGTGATAATGTGCATGTTATGGTGCATTTGACACATTTGCTCATTCTGTCTCCCTTCATTATTCCAGTTGTGCAGAGAATGGACACTGTGACTGAAGGAATGGAAACATCACAGAAAAGCTACACAGAAAAACTAACTGCAGTTGAGACTGACCTGAAGAAATTAGGTAAACTTTACAACATTTTTCATATGCTAGGAAGAAAATTAAACTGAACATTTAACTAGCTGTGGTAAATGATATTCCTGTGTCAAAATTAAGTGAAATCTAACAGTTACTCCTGGTGCTATTAACATGCGCACATTAAATGTGTAATATATGACTTGTCCTTACCTGCTTTATTTTAAGCAGCGATGATATTAAAAGAATTGTATTTACACCTCAATGAAAATAGAGAGATTATGAAACATTCTTATGTTAATATTGGATGCAAGTACTCCTAAGGTGAAAAATCTGCTTCACAACAAAATAATGGACATCCAGAGTGGTTTCTGTTTTAACCATCACCAAGAGTATGTTTAAGTGGCATATTTACAATATTATTTGGCCTTTTCTCGGGAGACTGATCAAAAGTGAGAGAATGTTGTGGAAGAATGGCTGTTCCAAAGTCCATGCTAACATTGAAAACCTTATATTAAAGTTAGGAGCTATAATTTTAATAGGTGACAATCCTTTTTGCTATGAGCACTAGAAAAGCCAGGATTTACTGCCATAATATAGGCAAGAAATCACAGTCCTAAGAAGAGAGGGCATGAGATTATTCTTTCAGTTTGACACTCCCAATGCATGAATGATAGCATTTCTTTATACAAAATGATCAAATTCATATTGGTGCTATGGTAAACACACCATCTGAAGGAAACATTTCATGTGCGAGAGCCATGTATTGACCACAGTGTATCATCAGCCAATGAAAAGCACCACCAAAAAGATCGATATTTCAAGCAAGAAGCTGTGGCCCAGTGTATCATTGCATGGATGACTAACAGTCTGAAGAAGGGGCCAGGCAGTTCATCAGCAAGCATCTTACTCAGTAACCATTTTTCTGTCTTGGGAAATGGTGAGAGTAAAGGTATCTTTGGGGAGTGCAGCCAGAGGAAAGTTCACAGCACTGTGGGTGTCTCAGCTGTACATGGGCGGAGGAATAAGAGTGGAAGAGCAATAGTGGTAGGAGACTGAATAGCGAGGGAGCAGGTGTACGTTTCTATATGGCTCCAGGATGGTGCGTTGCCTCCCTGGTGCCGGGGTCAAGGATGTCATTGAACGGCTGCAGTGCATCCTGAAGGGTGAGGCTGAACATTGGTACCAACAACATAAGTAAAAGGAGGGCTAAAGACTTGCAAGAAGAATTCAGGGAACTAGATAGCAGATTGGAAAGCAGGAGCTCAAAGGTTTTAATCTCTGAATTACTCCTGGTGCAACATGCTAGTAAGTATAGAGCAGCTGAATGTGCGGTAGAAAAGATGACGCAGGAGGGAAGGGCTTTAGTTTCCTAGATCTCTGGGTCTGTTTCTGGAGAATGTGGACCTGTACAAATCGGACAGGTTACACTTGAACCAGAATGGGAACCAACATGTTTGCGGGAAGCTTTGCTAGTTTTTTGTGGGCGTTTAAACTAATTTGGCAGGGTGATGCATTACCGAGATACAATTTGGAGTAATGCACAGCCAAATATAGAAGAAAAACCAAGTCAGTATGGAAGCCAGAGTGAAGAAAGACATGGTAAAGCAAAGAGGAGGTGGTGTTGCCAATATTGATCAAAGAGTCAATTACTGCAGTGAGGAAGGATGATATTTTAGCAGATTCCTGAATTGAGGCCATATAGGTGGAACTTAAAAATAAAATGGAGGCGATCATGTTACTGGAAGTGTACCAAAGGTCCTTAAACAGTCGGAGAGTGATAGAGGAGCAGATATGTAGGCAAATCGCAGAGAATTGTAAAAATAATAGGGTAATAATAGTAGGGAATTTCAATTTCCCCAATATTAATTGGGATAGGCAAAGTTTGAAAAACTTAGAGGGGCAAAATAAAAGTTCTGAATGTTTTGAAGTACACCATCTGCCTGGGGTGGGTTGCCCTCCCAAGTCTACTTTCAGGCTAAGAGAATATATCAGAATAATGATCTGACCTTCTGCCATTTTACCCGCACACACGTCATTG
This sequence comes from Carcharhinus amblyrhynchos, assembly GCF_965287045.1. Lineage (NCBI taxonomy): Eukaryota > Metazoa > Chordata > Chondrichthyes > Carcharhiniformes > Carcharhinidae > Carcharhinus > Carcharhinus amblyrhynchos. The sequence continues at coordinate 77,087,096 of NC_137331.1, read as the reverse complement.
CCATTGGCTGATTGGAGAGCAGTGGTTAAAATCAGCCTTGTATCTTTGCTATTTTCTTTCTTTACATTTTGCGTGCGAGTTTAGTGCTTTGAATTGATGAAGATGCAGAAGCAGGTCACAGAAACAGAATTAATGTTTTGAGTGGTATATGAGGAAGGGTCATGTTTAACTGGAAATGTTAACAGTTTCTCTCTCCAAAGCTGCTGCCAGACCTGCTGAGGTCCAGCACTCTCTCATTTTATTTCAGATTCCCAACATCTGCAGTATTTTGCTTTTATACCCACAGGTCAGGGTTAGATTGAAGAGACCAGACAGCAAGCTCAATAAAAAGACTCTGCTATGGACAGAGTCACAATCGCAGTTAGAGCTATGGTGCCCAATGGTAGGAAAGAAAGCAAATATGTTCGGGCAGGGGCCAAGACTTGATGACAACCAGAATAGAAGGTAGAGATGGGCAGGCTAAAACCAAAAGATGATATCAGCAACAATTATGAGGAGAGGATGAAGGTTGCAACAGGAGAGAGCATGGAAGCAAGCAGTAAAGTAAGCAGGACTGGGAACAGGCAGCTGAGACTATTGGTGGCAGGAACTGTGAGACATCTTCATGCCATGTAGCTCACCCCTTGCATATCTTCAGTGCATTAAAACATTGTTGGGTTCAATGCTGGGAGCTCATTAAGACACGGTATCTCGGATTGAAATTAGGCATGGGCAGTAGGGCCAGGGTTGGCTCATTATGAAGGAAAGTGGAAGAAAGAGCATTGTGGGTTGGGAAGAGGACAGTAGTTGAGGCTTTGAAGGGAATTTCGAAGCAGAAGTGGGTTGCTGTTGAGGGACAGTTGCACCAGAACCCATTCATTGGGGAAAGGGTCAGGAATGGTAGTTAAGGTTACAGAATACAGAGTGAGAGAGAGGGACCTGGTGGAATCAGGGAATGGCTGAAAGAGACACTAAATTTGGAGGGTTCTCCATTCCCTTCAATAAGCCAGAGTTTTTTTCTAAAACCTTTATGCACTGGATGATAGCACTATAAGAACTTTCAAAGTAAATTGTGGTTCATAATTTAGTGCTGGCATTGGCGATGGAGATGAGCAGAGGTGGAGGACACAAAGAAAGTTGTGGATTGGGGTCAGGAAGAAGTTTAAAAAGTACAATGCTGACCAATGTGTGGACCTCAGCTGTGACACTGGTCAAGAAGAGAAATGGGGATGGAAAGTAGGCAAACCACGATAAAGTTTTAGATTGACTTCAGAATCGGGTTCAAAGTGAGGGTTGAAGCTTCAAAAAGGAGCTTGGTGGAGGTAGCAGCCTTGTGTTAAGTTGGAAAAGAAAAGTGAGGCTCAGACCTGGATGTACAAAGAAAGATAATTGTGTCATTCAGGTCTAAGATATGGCAGCTGCTGAGAAATGGGTTGGAGGCTGAGAAGGAAAGATGCAAGTGGGCACCAGTGTTGACCAGTGGCTAGGATGGGAGCAATGACAAGGAGGAGTTTGTGGCAGATAGGAGCAGGACTGTCAGGGAGGAGAAAATAGTGACAGGGTGAAAGTAACTAGAGAAGCAGGGGAATTATGGGGTTTGAATGTGCATGTGAGGATCTAGCCGGGAGATCAGTTACATGCACAATGGTGCCACCTACTGTTGAGAGACTGCAAAATTACCAAAATCCAGTCCACCCCAGCATGTATGCCCCAGTCCTCCCATTCTTCCTCATCTAGCTCTATTTATATAACCCTCTATTCCTTTCCCCCACATATACTTAGCTTGCTGTCTCTGAAGTGCATCTGTACCATTTGTCTTGCGTATTAGCTATTATTTAGACGTTCTGTTGAAAAACTGAGAGAAAATCCTGAAACCATACCTGATAATACCGTGACACAGTAAGTGTAACAGCTGTGAAGTACACAATACTTCTAATATATTAAGCATATACTTACAATATGGCCACAAAATTGGGCTTTGTAGCACAAGTAGTTCTGGCATCACTGGTGTCATTTTGAAACCAAAATGGCATCCACTCAGTACATACCAACTTCCGTCATGACCAGCTCTGAATGGTCATGTTACTGCGGGCATAGGGAGTATGTGCTGAAATTATGCAAAGTAGGCAGATTGTGAGGCAATAAACATGTCACGCTGTCTTTCTTAACTTTGCCCTTCCAGCTAATACCCTCCCTTAAATATGCCAGTTGAACACTTTTTTTTTAATTTTAATTCATCCTTAAAGTTACAAAGCCAATGTTCAGTATGGACCACACAAGCCCAAATCCATTTTTTTCTTCTTCCAAAATCCAAATTCAAACTGAATCCAATTCATGGTCCCCACGAGACAGACAAACAAGGTCCAAATTGACAAGATAAGGCACTCAACCCATCTTGGACCTAATCTGATGCTTGATGATCATTGACTATGCCCTGAACATATGTTTCCAGAGTCATACCTGATTTGCTTTTTAAAACTTGTCTTGAAAGTTTGGACTGCTTATTCAGCCAGTCCATTGAATGTTGGGTGGTATGGGACAATCCTGATGTGCTTTATACCATTTCTGAAAGTGAAATTCTGCACTCATGAAGGCCACTCCATTATCTAACATGGTAACTTCAGGTATCACATGGGATGCAAAACACTGATGCAGTTTCTCAATAGTGCCTTGCAACATCATAGACTTCTCCTCAAACATTTCCATTCACTTCAAATGGGCATCGATCAATTGCAAAAACATTGTGTCCAAAAATGGCCTCCCCCTTAATCAAAGTAGACATGTATCCATCCCAAAGGGGTGTAGCAGGCAACTTCTGTAGCAACTGGCACTGGTCATAGTGTTTCAAACCTCTCAATATCAGCATCTATGCCAGGCCACCAAACATAACTCCTGGTGAGCATTGACATTTCTGACACACCTTCCTGGTAACAGGGACAACTAGTCTCCCCCAAGTATATTCCATTCTTCAAAACTTAATTTGTCTTTCCAAATACAATATGTCTTAATCTCCTCAAACACTGACTCATTGATCTATCCTATTAATTTTCTGTGCTTCACTTTGGATAATAGTAGGTCTCTGTTGGTCCAATGCTTGAATTACTGCACTAAAACTGTCAACATATCCAAGACGTTTAGCGCCATCACAATTTTCTGCCCATCACAAGTGCTATCTCCAGTGCCTTTTTAGAATAGATAAACACCTCTGCCAAAAGCTTTCTCTGAATGTCTTCATGACTCCACTAACTAAGCGGTCTTTCAGCATATTGTTCCAGGTAACCCCAAAGTCACAGTGTTCTTCAATTTGCCTTAATTTCATAGTGTAGATTGCAATGGTATCTCCTGGAGTTCTCCTTGTACAATTAAACTTAAAATGCTGCAGGATGACTGAGGGCTTTGGTAGACAGTGTGCCTGCTCCAGATCAACCATCTCTGTGAATGAATTTGAATCAGGCGCATTCTGGGACATAAGACTGTAGATTAGACTATAGACCTTGGTCCCACATGCACTTAAAAGGACTACTGCCTTCTTCCCCATTTCCTCAATTCTATTGGTCATAAAATAATAATCTAGATGTTCTACGTACTGTGTCCAATCCTCAATGGTGAGACTTTTAATCTCATGGGTACTATAGGTATAGAGGGGTATGGGCCAAATGTGGGCAATTAGGATTGTCTTAGATGTTTTAATTAAAAAGGGCGGTATGGACAAGTTGGGCTGAAGGGCCTGTTTCCATACTGTAAACCTCTATGACTCAAAGGGACCTAATTGACCGAATAGAGGCATTATTCCTGCAGCACGCTTCTGTTTTGTGATCTGATTTCAACCTCAGAGGGTTCTGTATTCACAGTCTTGGGACCACATGTCTTCTGTTTTATCCTCATCACCAGTGCAATAATTTTGGCTCACCAGCTGGGTATGAAACAACTAATATTTATTTACAACATAATTTACAATGATCTTACTGAGTCTTGCAGCTTAATAGCTGCCAGTCAGCATCCAGGATCAATCTCAGACAAAACCCACATTTGCCAGGGTGAGCCTCCACTCTGGATCATTAATTGGTTTTCTGGGTCATGTGATCCTATCAGCTAATCACCCCTTAAAGAGGCCAGACACCATAGTGCCACTCCCTCTCATTTCCCTGCAGCCCTGCAAGTTTTTTCATTTAACTGGATTGTGAGAGTCAAGCACCCATAATGACTTTTTATTTTTGATCTTTCGATGTCAGCTCTTCCTTTCATTGTAAAGCAGAATTCACCAAGCATTTGCTTGTTTACCCATTAATAGGGAACATGAGCTGCTATTAGACCCACATGAGACAGGTTGGTTTACCCTCCTGATGATTGTATTGTTGCAATAGTAATCCTGCTCAGTATGAGAGGAACCACAGGATCTGAGTGTTGGCGTATGTGCTTGGCTGAGGCAACCGTCCATAGGATTATGACTGAACACTTCTAAGTCAGAATCCCCCCACATGAAAAAACACTCAGTGTATAGGGAGCTCCAGGACATTAACCCAACAACAGCCTTTTCCTTCCAAGTATCCACGGTATGTGGCCTAGAGGAGTACTTGCAGGTGGTGATGTCACCACACATCAGCTACCCTTGTCCTTTCTGTTGGTACAGGCTGCGGAATTAGGAGGAACTGTCAAAGGCAGGAGTTACAGCACAGCAACTTGCAAATGGTGCACTGTGGTGCAGGGAATGAATGTTACACATGGTGAATGGGTGCCAAATAAGCAGAACTGTTCTGCCCTGGATTGTGCCAAGCTCCTTCGATGTTGCGGGAGCTGCACACATTCAGCCAAGCGGAGAGTACTCCAGAAAACAACTGACTTGTACCTTGTAGGCTTTGGGGAGTCCGGAGCTGAATTACTCACTGCAGCATTCCTGCCTCTGACCTGCTCTTGTAGCTACAGGATTTATTTGGTCAGTTTCTGGCCAATGGTAACGGATGCTCGGAGGGGGTTTAGGGTTAGGTGGTGGTGGGAAGGGCAGTTTGGGTGATTGACGGGGGGGGTGGTGGTTGAGTCGTCCATAAGAGCGGAGGGGTCAGGTGGTCTGTGGAAGGTGGGGGGGGTTAAGTGGTTCAGGGAGTTCGTTGGTGGAGGAAAATGGCCGTGCTCTTGAGGGAATAGTTAGTTGGGTGGGTATCAGGTGATCAATTTGGAAGGTTGCCACCTTATGCAGGTTGTTGGGAGAGGTCATGGTCAGTTGGGGAGCATGTCAGTGAGGGGTCACTGAGGGTCAGGTGGTCAGTTGGGGGGGGCCAGGTAGTTGGCACATCATGTGGCAGCTGGATGGGCAGTAGAAGGACCAAGTGGTAAATGGGGGAAAGGGGAGTGTGCTTAGGGTGTTCTATGGAAGCTGGGAATGTGGGGGAGTCCCCTGGGGGGGTTATCAGGGTCAAGGGGGGAATGAAGGAGTTGGTGTGGGAGGTCAGCGGAAGTTGGGCATCCAGGGGGAGGGGGTTGCACGGTGGGGGGAACCTAGGGATGGGGGTAGGGGTGCTCAATGCTGTTGTTATCCAGAATTGTTATTTTCCTGGGTAAATATTGCTGTAAGTCAGTCAAAACCATCCAAAACTTGTGATTTATATTGTACTTTTGAATCGTTCCCACTGCAATTGCAATTGCTCAATGGAAGATTGAACTTCCCAGACAATTGCTGCGCAGTCCTTATGTGAGGACCTCCGCAGCGGGTTACCCAGTGCATCTTTGGGGTACTCCTCAGTTACAATGCCCCTGAGCTCAGGAGTTACAGGCTATTGTCTCAAGGGCACTTACAAATAAGTAGCTTGAGAGCCATTTTTTTCTGAGAGTGCAGCTATATCCTTATTGTTGGCTCTAAGGAACACCTCTGTATTAGGCCTTCCATGTTGACCATGGTGCCAGGCACAAAGCCTCTCAACACTTCCATCTTGTCCCATTCCTCATCACCTTCCTCAGTTCCATCATTGTAAGAGGTAAATGGCTCATCCTCCTCCTTTCTCCCCCTTTTCCTGCGAGGAGTGGTCTTCTTCACAGCTTCTGAATCCTGCATGTGTATACCCCTTCACTGTCCCATATTGTGCAAGTTGCATCAGGTCAGCACTATTCAATACTCTTGCAGGTGAGTATTACAGTGCAGTATTTTGGTTTCCTGTGGTGTTCCACAGAGCTCAGTATTGGGGCCTTTGCTCCACGTTGTATTTATTAATGATTTAGACTTGAATATGGGAAGTATGAGTGGGAAATTTGCAGATGACACAAAAATTGGCTGTGTCGTTTTTAGTGAAGAGGAAAGCTATCAACTCCAGAACAATATCAATGGCTTGGTCAAGTAGATAGAGAAATGGTAAATGGAATTTAATCCAGAAAAGTGTGAAGAAATGTATTTGGGGAGGGCAAACAAAGCAAGGGAATACAAAATATAAATGGGAAGATATTGAAAGAAATAGGACCCAGCTATCTAAAGGCTAAGGGCCACAGTGACTTTGACTACAATTGGAAGCAGCTTGTGCTTGTTTAAGGCATGGTATCTGCCTCCAACATGATCCAGATCTCTTACCATATCTTGGGACTTCTTAAGCCTTCACCTATATTGCATCTCTTTCATGTCCAGGAAACAGAGCCTGTTCGTATACACACTTCGTTGAGAGTAATATCGCAACATCCTCCTTCTTGCTTGTTTGTCTGGGTTCTCTGCCTGTCAAGCTGGGGTAACTTGGCTATAGCGATTTGCTGCTGCTGTCCCCTTTCCTCTATATGGCACCTGTATGAATTGCTACACCCATCTTAACAAACTTCCTTCCTTTCTGACCCACACATTCCTAACCCAGTGAGACTGGCAGCCAGTATTGTCATCAGCTTGGCTGACAAAGGAAGGAGTGATGTACAGGGGGAGCCTTTGATCTTTCACAAGTCACACACACACACACACACACACACACACACACACACACACACACACACACACACACACACACACACACACACACACACACACACACACACACCGGGGTCAAACACCAGGCCTTATTTCAGTGAAGTTCAGCTTGGCAACTATTGCTTCATACAGCTTTTTATAAAGCTTAGAATCCATTGCTTGTGTCCATCAAATCTGCTCACATCTCCAGCACTAAGTTGCATAGTGGAAGGGAAAAGTAGTCTGCACTTATACTGAGTTTTGTGAATGAACCTACATTGAAGACACACTGGCTCCAGCCTCTTCCTTCACCAAATGCATGTTCACTGGGATTAACATGGTGGCAGAGAGTTACCACTGACCTGTGAAAGTTGGAAGTCTCTCTTTCTCTGTCTGGGATCATAGAATCCCTACAGTGTAGAAGGAGGCCATTCAGCCCATCCAGTCCGCACCGACCACAATCCCAGCCAGATCTATCCCCATAACCCCACATATTTACTCTGCTAATTTCCCTGACACTAGCGGGCAATTTATCATGGCCAATCCACCTAACTCGCATATCACATCTGTTCTGGCAAATGTACCGCTTCCCACAGTATGAAATGGCTGAAGCCCGATGCAAATTCTCAGACTTTGATTGTCCACCGTTTTGTTTTTGGAATCTGAACTGTATGAGTAGTGGAAAAATTAGGTGGATGTGAACTAGAGTTACTAGCCATCCAAAAGAAATGAAAGGTATGACTTTGGCTTTGTCACTGCCAGGGAAAAGAAAGATGAGAGATCGTACGACTCCAGGTTATAGTCCAACAGGTTTATTTGAAACCACAAGCTTTCAGAGCACTGCTCCTTCATCAGGTGAGTCTTCACTATAACTGGTGTCATGTGACCTCTCATCTTGTCCAACCCAGTCCAACACCAGCATCTTCAGATCAGGGAAAAGTAAAATTGGAGATAAAATATTTTTGGAACTGCATGTCGATGACTTGGATACTGATGATGGATCAGATCTTCTATAGCAATGTATGGATAGGATTTATGAACAAGATGATCTTTTGGAACCCTATGAAACATGATCAGTATTTGATAAATTTAAGAAGATAAGCAATGGTACCACGGAACAATACATTATGGACGATGATAAATTACATAAGAGATTGACAGATGTTGACCTAGTAATCTTAAAATGGGATTTTTCAGCTGCGCTGGCCCCAAAACCAGAAATTCCTGTCTAACGTCAACGGACCTTTCCATGGTCCGCCACTCGCCTGCTACGATTCCCATGGTGGGCAGAAGGGGAAAACTCACCCCTAGAGTCTATTTGCATTCAACTTGCTGGATTGTGCACAGATCATAGTTACAGACAGACTTTTGGTTTTGATGGGGTTCCGTTTCATGGGAAATATTCTCTTTTAGATCTGATGAAGGGTTGTCCTGACTCGAAACATTGTCTCTATTCTCTCTTCACAGATGCTATCAGACCCGCTGAGATTTTCCAGCATTTTCTGGTTTTGTCTCAGACCAAATGACTGCTGCCCTAAAATTATTATTTTGGGAAACAATCATTAAACTTGTAATTACAGATTTGTAATTCTGCCATGATGAGATTCAAATGTGGGTCCCCAGAGTATTATCCTTGGTCCCTGGATCACTAGTCCGGTGATAATATCACTGAGCCACTGCCTCCCACAAACACAAACTATGAAACTTGCTCAATGTGACCATATGTCTAATGATGACATGAAATCGTTGTTGATTATTGCAAAACCTATCTGGTTCATAATGCCCTTTAGGGGAGGATGTCTGCCAACCTTACCTGGTCTGGCTTACATTGCCTAGGCATCACAGTGGCACAGTGGATAGCACTGCTGCCTCAAGCGCCAGATACCCAGGTTCAGTTCCGGCCTCAGGTCATTGTCTGTACAGAGTTTGCACTTTCTCCCTATGTCTGCCAGTTTCCACCCACACTCAAAAGATGTGCGGGTTACGTTGATTGACCATGCTAAATTGACGTGTCAGGGGGATTAGTAGGGTAAATGTATGAGGTTACGAAAATAGGGCCTGGGTGGGATGGTGGTTGGTACAGATGTGATGGGCCAAATGGTCTCCTTCTGTACTGTAGGGATTTTATTATTCTGCATGTAACTCCAGATCCACAGCAATGAGGTTGACTCTTAAATGCTGTCTGAAATGGTATAACAAGCCACTCAGTTCTATCAAACTGCTAAAAGATCTCAAATGAATGAAACCGGATGGGCCACTTGGCATCAACCTAGGCATTAGAAGTAGCAATGGCAAACTTAGCCCTGTCAACACTATAAAGTGTTCCTTACAGACATCCAGGGGGCTAGTGCCAAATTTGGGAGACTTGTCTTAAAGACTAGTCAAGCAATAGCCTGACATTGTCATATTCATGGAATCATACCTTACAGCTAAAATCCCAGACACCATCATCCTTAGGTATATCCTGTACCACACATCAGGAGGGAGTGGCGCTGGGAGCACACAACATCAACGCTGAATGTTATGAAGTCCCATGGCATCAGATCAAACATGAGCATGGAAAACTCCTGCTGATTGCCAAGTACAATCCCCCTCCATCAGCTGTTGGACACCACTTGGAAGAAGGACTGAGGGTTACAAGGGTACAGGATGTACAGTGGGTGGGGCACTTCAATGAACATCATCAAGAGTGGCTCGGCAGCAGCACTGCTTACTGAACTGGGTGAGCCCTAAAGGACATAGCTGCTACCCTGGGTCTGTGGCAGGTGGTGAGGGAACCAACAAGATGGAAAATCATACTTCATGGAATCATATAATCCTGTAGTGCAGAAGGAGGCCATTCAGCCCATCGAGCCCCCATGCCCATAACCCCATGCATTTAGCCTAGCTAGTCACCCTGACACTAAGGGCTAATCCACCTAACCCATACATCTTTGGACTGTGGGAGGAAACCCATGCAGACAAGGGGAGAATATGCAAACTCCACACAGACAGCAACCCAGGCCCAGTCTCGAACCCGGGTCCCTGGCGCTGTGTGGCAGCAGTGCTAACCACTAAGGTACTGTGCCATCCATACTTGATCTCATCCTCACCAACCCTGCCTGTAGCAGATGACCTGTTCATGATAGTATCAGTAAGAGTGACCACTGCATGGTTCTCAGGCAGATGAAGTCCCATCTTCACATTGAGGATATTCTCCATCATGTTGTGTGGCACTACCACTGTGCTAAATAGGATTGATTTCAAACAGATCTTGCAATTCAAGATAGGCATTCATGAGGTGCCCTGGGCTATCAGCAGCCACAGTATTGTACTCAGTCACAATCTGCAACCTCATGGCCTGGCATATCCCCCACCTTACCTTTAACACCAAGCCAGGGGAAATGAAGGTTCAATGAAGTGTGCAGCTAGGCATGCCAAGAGCAGCACCAGGTATACGTAAATATGGGATGTCAACCTGGTGAAGCTACAACACATGACTACTTACATACCAAGCAGCATAACAGCACATGATAGACAGAGCTAAGCAATTTCACACTAATGATTTGATCTGAGCTCTGCTGTCCTGCCATTTTCAGCCATGAAAGGTGGTGGACAATTAAACAACAGGTGGAAAAGTCTCCGCAGATACCCCATTCCCAATGATGGGAGAACCCAGCTTGACAGTGCAAAAGGTAAGGCTGAAGCATTCACAGTTATCTTCAGCCAGAAGTGTTGAGTGGTTGTTGTAACCATCACCCCTTGACATAGCAGAGTGGAGAATGCAACATCATTCTGAGAAAGTAACAGAAGCAGAAATCCTGTCATGGCCGAACCAAGAATTGCACCAACCACAATCAGTCTAGCAAAGTGGCACACAACAGGGATCAGAAAGCCCAAGTCTTTAGGATTGAACCCCTGAAAGGAGTTGATCCCAAGTTCCAAGTTGATCCAGAAATACGTTTGTCAAAAACACAACAAAAAAGGAGCAGGGAAGGTTGAAAGCAAAAGATAAAGTGGTGATCACTAAGAAAAGGACCAACAGTGTTACAATTTACATTTACTGTCCTTGAGGATGGTAGCTGTGTATTCCATGTACTCTTGTATTCTAAATTGTTTATTTTGAATAAAATAAAAGTTGGGACTTCAAAATAAAATGTTAAGAGATAAAATCATATGAGAGGCTAAACAGGGATTTAGAAGGCCGGAGAGAGTTTGGTATGGTATTCAGTGGCACTGGAGAGGAGTCAGCCAGCTTTATTGCATAGGTGGATCTGCACAGAAGGAGTCCCACTGGATGATGAGGCTAGAGCTAAGTTAATGCCCTGTGGTTTTGGAGAATGCTGAGGAGGTAAAAAGGTCAGAGTGGACTTGTCACAACAGGAAAGATCACTTAAAAAATTGTTTTGGACCTTTTAGCGATGTGTCCTTGGGAATGTATGTCAATAGACATAGAAGCTGCATTTCTGTGGAGAAATCACCTCCAGAGGGAAGTGTTTCTCTAACCTCCTAAGGGGGCGCCAAATGTAGAAGGGAAGTTTGAAAGTTTGTGGTGATAATTTGAAAATGCTTGCAGAGTCTGCTGCTTTTCAGTTAGGTCAGTTGTGTTAAAGTTTAGCTGTATTAACCGAAAGTAGATCCTGCTATGTTTTATTGGTACCACGCCGGGGAACGATTGGGCATCTTCTTATGGGGTGATACTAGTGAGCTCAAAAAAAATGTAATTGACAGGAGTAGAACAGAATTGAAGATAAAAAGTCAGCTGGGCTTCTGGGACCTTTAAATATGTTGGTTTGGAAATAAGTCAGAATGGGTCTGATCTTGCATTACATCAGCAATCTTAGTTAGAAAGTGTTAACCTTGTCACAGACAATCATGTCAGGGCCTCCAAAAAGATGCAGATACTTCCAAAGTTGAGACAGAAGCAGCTGCAGAGTCTAGTTGGACAGTTAAATTGGCTGGGCAATTGAATAGACAAGGCCAGATGTAAGCTTTAATGTCTTAGAACTAAGTACTACCCAAAGGTTGAGGACAGTTTACAGGCAAACAGAATATTAAAGCAATTAAAAATGTTTAAGTTTATTATTTTAAGTTTATTTATTCGTGTCACAAGTTGACTTGCATCAACACTGCAATGAAGTTACTGTGAAAATCCCCTAGTCACCACACTCCGGCGCCTGTTTAGGAGAAGTGTCTTCAGAAGTTTCCATCTTTGGGTAACCCCAGAAATATAAAATTAACTATTTTTAGTGCTGCCTTTCTTGCAAGCCTTTTTATAATATTCCTTATGGGAAAAGTGGGAAATGTTGCCCCTTGGCTTGGGAAGAAAATAAGAATAATAGCAAAAAGTACTCTTACTGCTGAAACTCTTGCAGTTGGTCAAGCTGTTGACGTCACATTCTTCTTAATAATGATGTGAGGGGAAATTCTATATCAAGGAGCTGTTAATGACAGTTATACAATTGTTTGCTTAGGGATAATGTGCAATGTACAAAATGTGCAAATGACTTGAGAGCTATTTCCTGCCTGGCTTCAATTTCAACTAGTAGGATGAGTTCGGATCGAAGGGGATGCGTGGCAAGTTACCTTGCCAGAAAAGGATCAAAGACTCCCTACAGAGCACAAGGAGGCTATTTGGCCCATTGAGCCTGCACCAACTCCCTGAAGCACATCCAATCCAGGCCCACCCCATGCCCTATCCCCGTAATCCATAATCCTCCTAACCTATACATCTTTGGACACTCAGGGGTAATTTTAGCATGGCCAACCCATCCAACCTGCCCATCTTTGGAGTATGGCAGGAAACTGGAGCACCCGGAGGAAATTCATGCCGACATAGAGAGAACGTGCAAACTCATAGAAATCATAGAATCATAGAAATCATAGTGCAGTAGGAGGCCATTCGACCCATCGAGTCTGCACTGACCACAATCCCATCCAGGCCCTACACCTATATATTTACCCACTAATCCCTCTAACCTGTGCATCTCAGGACACTAAGGGCAAGTTTAGCATGGCCAATCAACCTAACCCACACATCTTTGACTCCACACAGATAGTCACCCAAGCCTGGAATCGAACCTGGGTCTCTGGCACTGTGAGGCAGCAGTGCTAACCACTGTGCCACTGTGTCAATTGAGCGTCTCCATCAACAGCTTATTTTCTACACTGGAACTGCTCCCCGACATCCCCTGCCCAACAAAGTCTGCCCCCTCATGAGTGTGCCGCCTTCTTCCCACTGGCTTTTTCATGAAGAACACGCTTCTCTCCTACTACCCCGGACCTCATATTCCCACCCCATCATGAGACAACCTACACTTACCTTATCCTGGACTCCAGGATCTTGAATCTGGGACTGCTTGTAATCACAGTAAAAAGTCTGACAACACCAGGTTTTAGTCCAACCGATTTATTTGATAATAGACTCACAAGCTTTCGGGGTTAGCCCCTTCGTCAGGTGAATGGAGAGTTCTGGCCTCAGGCAGAGCATTTAAAGCACAGACAGTAATCTCTAATCAGTAATCTCTAAACTGTCTGTGCTTTATATGCTCTGTCTGAGGCCAGAACTCTCCATTCACCTGATGAAGGGGCTAACCCCGAAAGCTTGCGAGTCTATTACCAAATAAATCGGTTGGACTAAAACCTGGTGTTGTCAGACTTTTTACTGTGTTTACGCCAGTCCAACGCCGGCATACCCACATCATGACTGCTTGTAATCCCAGAGCTGACCTGCCCACTGCTGCTACAGGTGCCAGGAGTTACCAGCCTGGCAGTTTGACCAGCAGCACCCTGAGGCAGGACTTCCTGGGTAATGTTCTGTCTCCAGTCAATTACCTCTGCTAGGAGTGTGAAATGCCTGTGGGATAGTTGGTATCAATAAGGAATGCTCTCTCTTCAGAAACCCTGCTGTTTGAAAACTCCTGCCTCTGTTGTCAGTATTAAGTGCTCCCAATTCAACTTGATAAAAGTACAACTCCCTTTATTCTTCCCCAAGAACATGCCACAGCTATAAGAGAATATGCTCACTGAATTACAATTTTCCTCTGGCTGCACCAGCCTTCCTTGGGCTATCAAAATGATGCTGTCAGTCCATGATAAATGAAGGATATTTTTATATATATCTTAGCCACTGGGAGTTGGATTGAAACTGCCTAACTTCAATTCATATCGGATCAGCAGACAATAAATTCATCATGTTTATTTCTGGACAAAGCAGTCACTGGCCTGACACTTTAACTTTGTTTCTCTCTCCAGCAATGCTGCTAGATGTGCTGAGTAAATCCATTTTCAGGTTTTACTTTATTTTTGCTTTTCTTATTTTCCGGTGTCCGTCAGGACCCACTGTCTTGAAAAATAGTGGTCTAGATCTTCTGGACTCTGGATGTTCAGTCATACCCCACAGGTACCTTAGAAGACGTGGTTAGGCCCCTTGGAAGGCCCAATGCACGGACCTCACAGGAACTGCCCAGGAACTCTCAACTTTAGCTGGTCAAATCCCCTACGCCCCGAACACTGCAGAGCCTTCCGAGTTAGAGTGGGTAGCATCAGAGGATTCTGACTCACTTATCTGGCTAGCTAGCCAGGAAATATTAGCAGGATTAAAACTTATATAACCCTTTCAAACTTTCCAAACCCTCCAACTCCTCTCGACTTTCCCAACCTCCTACTTCTTCCACCGACCAAAGTGTTGACCCCTGATCTCTAACATCCTCTAATTCATCCAACTCCCCCTCACCCCCTATCCAATCTCACTAGACCCATCCTCATCACCCACCCTCTCTGGCATTTTGCCACTTTACTCACTCACACACTAATGCACTGAAAAACTATCTAAATGTCCCCAAAGCCCTCTAGAGTGTTGGTGAATGAAGACTTACCAAAATACGCAGCCAGTGTTGCAATGGTTTCCCATGCTATTCATGAGCTATGAAGAAGGACTTTTAGGTCTGGCACACTCCAGATTTCTGAAGAGGCTGTTTCAGAAGTCTGGGTCAGCAATGTGGAACTCTGGCACTGTAAAATAAAAATAGGAGCAGAGTGGCATCCTGACAATGATTGTCACTTCGCAGAAGATTCAGACCATTGTGTGGCCTTAAATTTAGCTACCCCTTTTCAAACCAGGTAGTGAATGTGATAGGCTCCATCTGGGTGTGATTCTCACTTGGGTGTATGCCACAATTTCAATGCTGATTAAACTGATTAAAGCTGTAAATCACATAAGGAGGGGAAAATTACTTTAATCACATCTTCAGAACTATTTCACCTTTAATTCTACTGTGATTATCTGTTCAGTCATTGCCCATAAATTTACCCTGTCTTCTAGATGACCAGAGTGGTGTGAAAGATCAAAGTACCTCTACAGAACTGTCCAAGTTCAAAACAGATATCCAATTTCTTCAGAACCAGCTTGGTGACATTGCAGACAAAGCCTCCAAAAACAAAGTTTCACTGGACAAGCTGCAAGAGACTGAACAATCGATGACAACCAACCATAACTCACTGAAAAGCTTGTTGGATAGCAACTCCAGATCTATCAGAGACATAAACCAGACTTTATTGACGTACAGTAGTTACATTACCAACCTGGAACAAATGTCTGGTAATCTGCAAAATGACATACAAACACAATCCAAGTCTCAAAGCAATACTGTTGTGAGTCTCAGTCAATTAAATCAGACACAGGTTCAGCAGAGGGATTTATTCAATGCACTGCAAAGATCAGTTGATGGTACCAGCCAGTCCATCCAGAAGATAAGGAACGATTGGCAGGCTCTCCAGCAGACTGTGCTTCAAGCCCGAAAGGACACAGACTGGCTGAAGGAGAAGCTACAATACCTGCAGTTACAAGCAGTAAACAATTCGATCATGGTGATTGGGAATAGCGACACTTTGGAAGATATGAATAATCAGCTGAACACTCTCAGCAACCAGATGGCAAATATTAGTTTCATGGCTAACATTCATGAAGAGAGTCTCAAGGATCTACAGCAGTATCAAAAAATTCATGAAAACAGAACATCTGCCAGTTTTGAACAACTTGAAGTGCGCATGGATATAAATGAGAGAGACATTAGCAGTATTATTGGAAACATTAGTTGGACTGTGCAACATCTTCGCTCACTGACAAGCAATTTGAATGATATAAAAACCACTTGTACCAATACATTGGGTCAACATGCAGACCAAATAGCCATCCTGACCACCGACATGGGCAATGTCCGTGCGGACAGCTCTCTCCTCAAGGCACAGCAAGGTATAATAAAGGCCAGACTGGATACAGAGGTGGGGAACCTGTCCATGATCATGGAAGAAATGAAACTTGTTGACACAAAGCATGCTCAGCTGATACAAAACTTCACAATTCTTAAAGGTAACCATTTTCTGCGAATTGTTCAAAGCTATAGTGAAAGGAATTTACACTAAGCCTGGTCAATGCAATCTAGTTCAGACTGTTCATTTTAAATATAAAGGGACTTAACTGAAAGGAACCAATTTTTAATTTTTGACTATATTCTTAAGTTTTATGTTAATATGCTTTTTAGTACTTGACAGAGTTACATGATGCAATAGCACAAACTGATTATTTTTGAACCATTGAAAATTTTTCCCCCACACTGATCACCAGAAAAAGTAGTTAATTCTCGTTAATTTTAGAAAGAACTGGATCACTAACTTCCAAGGAAGGGGATCAATACATATAGGTTATTCATATAAGCATTAAGAAGGATATGTATAGATCTCTTGAATGGATAAGAATCTAAGATTGAAGTATTTAATTACCAAGTGTGAAGCAGAGGACATGATGGGACATAGCATTCTTAATGGTTGTATCAAATATACGCAAGTATAAATTTAGGGTATGTCATTGACCCAGGGTTTATCCCCTATCTGAATATGATGCCCGAGGCTCACCAATATTGGCTCATGAGCCTCACTTCAATAGGTTTTCAAGTATATAGGTTTGGGACTTGGGTTGGTGATTCAGGTCAAGGAATCATGGGTTGGGTAGGGAGATTGGGGATTGGGCTGAGAATGATATGAATAATGGGGGAGAGGTGACTGCAAAGGATGGGAGTAGCTATTGTGATGAAGCAAGGAGCAGCAATGATGTTGGAAGGCGTGACAGTGGGAGAATGATGGCAATGCAATTAGGAGAACCGCAATGATGAAGAATGGTGCAAAGGTGATAGGGAATGGAGCCATGATGGGGCTGGTGGTAATGAGGGGATAGGGTTGAAGCGGCAAGGAGTGGGAGAGTAACAACGAGAGATGCAATGGCAACACAGAAATAATAATGGAGAAGAGAACCACTGTGAATGATGTGGAGAAGACATGGCAGCGTTTGGAGGGAAGGAAGGGAGTAGTTACTTTAATATAGGCTAAGGAGAAGTATTTGTACTACCCCCTGCACCGTATTCAGGTCAGGTGGCTGGCCAGATGTTTTCTTGAGTACAATTGACAAAGAGTTGCAAGAGAATTTTTTCATTTTTTTGCCGGGGCCACTAACTGTACTGCAGGATATCGTTTAGTGAGGTTACTTTTCACAGCACCAGTGAAATCTGCAGTTCATCCACAGGCTGCCGGTGCATTTTGTGCCACCCAAGTAGTTGCATTGTGTTAACTGAGCTCACCACATCCATGAGGGCCTCAGGCCTGCATGCTCAGTTTCAAAAGGGGTGCCGACAATTACAATATCTCAGAAATAATGCAAGTGAGTTCAATAAGTTAGCTTCTGATTCCACAACCTGCACTAAAATGTTTCATTTTTCTTCAATAAACATTCAGGTCCTCCAGGGCCAAGAGGTCCCAAAGGTGACAAAGGAATACAAGGACCAGCTGGTGGTAAGGGAGCAAAAGGACAGAAAGGTGACCGTGGAGAAGTAGGACGACCTGGACCAATGGGTCCAAAAGGTTCTCGAGGTCCACCTGGTACTAAAGGAGAAAAGGGCAGTCAAGGATATAGAGGCCTCACTGGCTTGAAAGGACAAAAGGGTTCAAATGGAAGACCTGGCACACCAGGAGCAAAAGGGAGCATTGGAATGCCAGGGCTCAATGGATCAGAAGGCAAAGTAGGTGTTCCAGGAGTACCAGGGGAACAAGGTCAACCAGGAGCAGCAGGAGCCCCGGGTCCAGTAGGACCAACAGGTGCCCCAGGACCAAAAGGCCCACCTGGTCCACCAGGTCCTCCAGGACCCAGAGGACTAATAAATCAAGATTCAGGCGTTCCTCCAAAACCAAATGGTAAAAATCTTTAATTATGTGCTTGAATAGAAGTCTCTCTGGGATAGATTTTAACTTTCTCCTTGACAAAATATGGCATTAGTGAATCATCTATCTATTATACGTCTTGTGTGTTTCTCCCTTCAATTGCCTTTAATCAAACAGAGCATGCAACAGTTTACTGGTAACACCAGCCTTCCACCCACCAATGAGATCTACCAGATAACTTCTCTGATTGCCCAGCTCCAAAAATGTTACAAGAAATTATACGGGAGAAAAAAATTGTGACATTTTATGTTCATTTTTCACGTTAAGGTTTTATGGTCTGCATATGACTCCAGATCCAGAATATTGTAATTGACTCTTAATTGCCTCTTGAAATGGCTGAGCAAACCAGTCAGTTCAAGGGCAAATGGGGGTGGCAGCAAATTTTGGCATTGCTGGTGATGCCCACATCCCATGAAAGAATGAAGGAAAGAAAGTTCTGGGGCAACACAGTGGCACAGTGGTTAGCACTGCTGCCTCACGGCGCCAGGGACCAAGTTCAATTCCAGCCATGGTTCAGTGTGTGAAGTTTGCATGTTCTCCCTGTGTCTGTATGGGTTTCCTTCAGGTGCTCCGGTTTCCTCCCACAGTCCCAAGGTGTGTGGGTTAGGTGGATTGGCCATGCTAAATTGTCCTTAGCATCAGGGGGACAAACAGAGTAAATGTGTGAGGTTACAGGGATAGGGCCTGGGTGGGATTGTTGTCGGTGCAGACACGATGGGCTGAAAAGCCTCCTTCTGCACTGTGGGGATTCCATTGGCCTAATACTCTCCATCCAGTTCTCCTTTAAGGTAGGATCATGCACCCTAATGTAACCCAATGTGGCTCAGTGCATATCAAATAAATTTTGCTTGATGTTTGAAATGAAGTACACTGGGACATTTTGTGACATGTTTTTATTTTACTTTTATTTATTTGTGTCACAAGTAGGCTTGCATTAGCACTGCAATGAAGTTACTGTGAAAATCCCCTAGTCGCCACACTCCAGCACCTGTTTGGGTACACTGGGCGAGAATTTAGCATGGTCAATGCATCTAACTAGCACACCTTTCGCACTGTAGAAGGAAACCGGAGCACCCGGAGGAAACACAGGTGGACACAGGAAAACGTGCAAACTCCACACAGACAGTGACCCAAGCCGGAAATTGACCTGGCACCCTGGCGCTGTGAGGCAGCAATGCTAACCACTGTGCAATGTACCATCCAAATCAAAGGCACGATATTAATTCAAGTTGTTGTTATTGGAACATAATACTAGACCATTCAACACTTCTGGCTTGGTGTAGCATTCTGCTGGATCACTTAGCACTTGGTTTTGTAAATCTTAATTTCCTTGCCTAACAACAAAATGAATGTGCCCCATTCTCTGCCAACTTGGTCTTATTACTGGTCAAGTGGGGGAGATGTAACTTTGGCTTCTTTTAATTTTGCTGTTGGTCTGTAAACAGAATTCAACACAGCATTAATAAATTACACCAGTGAACTCAGATTTAGTTTGGCAAAGATGCCAAAAACTCTGATTACTTTCCTATATTCAGGTATTTTGGGGTCAGCTGAGTTTTGACATATTTCAGAGGTCTCAAAGCAGACTTTTTAGGAATTTCCACAGGCAGACTTTTTTTCCCAATATCATACTGCATTTTTCATTGCCCCACTTGCGGGTGTGTAGGCGAGCTGGGTCATTAAATCCAGCAGACGGTCTACCTACTACCTATCTACCTGCCCCTGTTCTACCATAACTATACCAGTGACGGGGTGATATTGGGTGACCAGTGGTTCAACTTGGGTAATTAATTCCCATTCAAGGACTCATCCCTCTGCCTTCAGAATTTAACCAGAGGCAGCAGACGACCGCGCCATGCAGCAAGCCCTTGTCCATTCCATCGCAAGATGGGAATTTTAGGCCCCTGCGAGTTCCGTGGAATTGGGCTTATTTTGGTAGGCAATGTGGTTCACGGCACCTCAAAGAAGTCATGTGCCACTGGGAACCCTAGTCAGCAGTCATGAACATGTTTGACAGATTTGTTTAAAAGGTGTTGACAACTTCATATTTTGTTACGTCGTGGTGCAGAAGTTAAATGTGATTTTAATACAATTATAAATAACAGGCCTTTGTTTAAGAAAGGGAAGTGACCATTAAATTTATCAGCATCATGAAATTGTTCAGGTGCATTGTAGTTCAACAGTGTTGAGACTCAGATTTTAGCGTCAATTTTGCCTGTGATTTAATTTTTACTTTGACTGACATTCTAACCATCTTTTGAACTTCTTGAAATAGATGAACAGGTAGATGAATTATTTAATTGGCAACCCAGCCATCTGTTGAGCCTCTGAAGCAATGAAATAGATTGCTATCTGTTCTACTTTAAAGACTTTAATGTGTTCAGATCTGGAGACTTTGTTAAATAGTTACGTATTGTACTATCATTGAATGTTCCAGACCCCAGTAATGAATTCAGCTCATCACATGTTGTTGACACAGCTGTCAAGGGGACTGAAAGTTTATTTATCTTGGACGTTTTATGACAACTGGAAAAGATTACGTTTTTCTAAGTGGTTTTTGAATTACTTTGTTTATTTTGATAGTTTAATGACTTCCCAATATTATAATAAGGCTCACAATCAGTACATAATGGATCCTGGTGAATGGGCTTGGAGAGAAGAAGGGATAGGGGGTGACGTTGGTGGGTATGGAGTTGAAGGGATATTGGCACGAAGAAGGCATGGGGTTATCAAAGAGACGTGAAGGGGCTTGTGAGAATATGTAGGAAACGTGCTGCATTGGTCATAACTGTCGCTATTCTAATGATCCAGAGACCCAGAGTAATGGGTTGAATCTAGGTGGTGGAATTGTAATTCATTTAATAAAAGTCTATAATGAAAAGTCAAATTGTGACCATGAGACCATTGTGGATTATTGTAAAGACCCATCTGGTTCACTAATGCCCTTTAGGAAGGAAATCTGCCCTCTGAAATAGCCTAGCAAAACACTCAAAAGTGTCCAGATGATCCACATAGCATTGACATTGGCACTGGAAAAAAATAATGGCAAACTGAGCCTTGTTGACCCTGAAACGTTCATCTTACTCATATAGAGTCACAGAGGTTTATAGCATAGAAGCAGGCCCTTTGGCCCAACTTGTCCATGCCACCCTTTTTTTTAAACCTCAAAGCTAGTCCCAGTTGCCCACATTTGGCCCATATCCCTCAATACCCATATAACTGCCTGAATGCTTTTTAAAAGACAAAATTGTATCCACCTCTACTACTACCTCTGGCAGCTTGTTCCAAATGCTCACCACCCTATGTGTGAAAAAATTGCCTCTCTGCACACTTTTGTATCTCTCCCCTCTCACCTTAAACCCATGACCTCTAGTTTTAGACTCCCCTATCTTTGGGTTCATTAGCTGATCAATGCCCCTCATTATTTTATTGACCTCGAAAAGATCACCCCTCAGATTTCTACGCCCCAGAGAAAAAAGTCCCAGTCTACCCAGCCTCTCCTTATAACTCAAACCATCAAGTCCCAGTAGCATCCTAGTAAATCTTTTCTGCACATTTTCTAGTTTAATAATATCCTTTCTATATTAGGGTGACCAGAACTATACACAGTATTCCAAGTGTGGCCTTACCAATGTCTGGTACAACTTCAACAAGACATTCCAATTCCTGTATTCAGTGTTTTGACCAATGAAACCAAGCATGCTGAATGTCTTCTTCACCACTCTGTCCACCTGTGCCTCAACTTTCAAGGAACTATGACCTTGTAACCCTAGATTTCTTTCTTCTGTAACTCTCCCCAATGCCCTACCATTAACAGAATAAGTCCTACCTGGTTCAACATACCAAAATGCATTATCTCACATTTGTCTAAATAAACTCCATCTGCCATTTGTCAGCCCACTGGCCAATTGATCCTATTGCAATCCAGGGTAACTTTCTTCACTGTCCACTCTGCCATCAGTCTTGATGTCATCTGCAAACTTACCAAACATGCCTCCAGTATTCTTATCCATATCATTAATATAAGAGACAAATAACAGTGGACCCAGGACTGATCCCTGAGGCACACCACTGGTCACAGGCCTGCAGTTTGAAAAACAATCCTCTACAACCATCCTCTGGCTTCTGTCTTCAAGCCAATTTTGTATCCATTTAGCTAACTCACCCTGGATCCCGGGAGATTTAACCTTATGCAACAACCAATGTGGTCCCTTGTCAAAGGCCTTGCTAAAATCCACATAGACAATATCAATTGCACTGCCCTCATCTATCTTCTTGGTTACCCCTTTAAAAAACTCAATCAAATTTGTGAAACATGATTTTCCACTCACAAAGCCATGCTGACTGTCCCTAATCAGTCCTTGCATCTCTAAATGCTTGTAGATCCTGTCTCTCAAAATACCTTCCAACAATTTACCCACCACAGATGTGAGGCTCACCAGCCTGTAGTTCCCAGGGCTCTCCCTGCAGCCCTTTTTAAACAAAGGCACAACATTTACCACCCTCCAATCTTCAGGCACCTCACCTATGATTATTGATGATTCAGATATCTCTGCTAGGGGACCCACAATTTCCTCCCTCGCCTCCCACAATGTCCTGGGATACACTTCATCAGGTCCGGGGGATTTATGGACCTTGATGCGCTTTAAGACTTCCAGTACCACCTTCTCTGTAATATCTACACGCCTTAAGATATCACTATTTATTTCCCCAAATTCCTTAACATCCATGCTTTTCTCAACAGTAAATACTGATGAGAAATATTCATTTAGGATCTCACCCATCTCTTGTGGATCTGCACATAGATGACCTTGTTAATCCTTAAGAGATCCTACTTTCTCTTTGATTACTCTTTTGCCCTTTATGTATTTGCAGAAGCTCCATCAGAAGACTTGTGCCAAAATTTGGAAAGTTGTCTCACAAACCAGTCAAGCAACAGTCTGACATAGTCATATTCACAGAATAATATCTCACAGTATGTCCTGTCCTGCAGGTGGAATAGACCCAGCAGGAGTGGCAGCACAGTAGTATATAGTTGGGAGGAAGTGCCCTCGGAGTCCCAACATTGATTCAGGACCTCATGAGGTCTCATGGCATCAGGTCAAACAAGGGCAAAGAATCCTCCTGCAGAATAGCACCATGAACACTGCAGCCACCCACCCACAACCCAGCCCTTAGCTGATGAATCAGTACTCCTCCAAAGGGTGGCCAGGAAACAGAACAAACTCTGGTTTGGGGACCTCAATGTCTATCACCAAGGTAGAACCAGTAGACAACAGGTTGGTTATGCCCTAAAGAATATAGCTGCTGCACCAGGTCTGCACCAGGTGGTCAGAGAACAACAAGAGGGAAGACATACATAACATAATCGTCAACAACCTGCCTGCTGACGATGCATCTGTCCAAGACAGTATTGGTAGGAGTTGACAATATTATAATTGTGAGTCTCTTTAAAAGTAAACCTGGTCTTTCCTCAGAGAGAATTGGGATCAGGTGATGCTTATTGAATCTTGCACATCACAGTTGGGTTTTTCTCCAGTTCTGGGTTGGCTTCTGGATAGAGAAAGGATCCAGAAGAAAGAGTGGAAAATTAGTGTTTGTACTGAACTCTCGTTTCATATTAAAACAGCATAAGTAGCAAGTAATGTAGCGGAGCAAAAGAACAGCCAGGGGGTCAGATTCAAGCTCTGCAGTCCTGCCATATGCACTTGTGAATGTTGGTGGATAGTTAAACAACTCACTGAACCCTAGTGATTTTCAGCTGTGGTATTCCCATAGTGTGTGATTAGTTGGAGTAAAAGTTAAGTTTGGAAAAGTTGTTAAAATATGCGTGGCTAAGAAATAATGTTTAGTCAATGTTGCTTTTAGCTTGCTTGTTACAGTAAAAGTCTTGAAATGTGAAACCTTGTCGTGTCATCCTTTCATCTACCCACTGGAAGTTTACATTTCTTTTTCAAAGTTATCAGTCTCTACAAAGATGATAACATAGGGTGAACATCCCCTGAGTCAGTTCACCGTAAGGATCTGATGTGAAATAATTTTGGGTACTCTCTGATGTGGAAAATGGAACAAACGTTATACAAATGCAGTTGGGATACGCCTCTGTTTTTTCTTTGGCTTTTCTACCCATGAGCTTGGTGAACTGCTGGATGTAGCTACTTTTGGACAGCGTGGAAAGAGTTTTACTCTCCAGTTACCATGCAATGCCTAACGTTGGAAATTGGTGCTGGTACTGGGTACCTGAACTGGAATATTTCCCATTCTCCAAACTAAATCTTTTTTGCCTTGATGCGCATTGAATAAAAATCATATTAAAAATGTATTTATATTTTCCTGTACTACTTAAATATGTCTTCAGTAATTTCCTTATCTTTCTTTTAAGGTTGTCCACCTAACTGGAAGATTTTTAAGGATAAGTGTTACTATTTCTCTGTTGATCTTGTCGAATTTGAAGGAGGAAAAAATCTATGCAAAAACATGTCATCCAACATGATTATAATTAATAACCGAGAAGAACAGGTACTAAAAGAAATCCAAACTTAGAATATCTCAGTATTATTTTATTCCAATTTAGAAAACCTCTTGCTTCAGAAATATCAAAAGGAGGGGGTCTAGCGGTTAAGGCATATTTGGTTTGCAATCATTTTCTTCAACCTTTACAAATCAGGTTAAAATGGTGCCACATAGATCTGTTTTTTTTGAAAACTGTTCAATTTTATAATGTAGCATTAGAACTTAAGAAAACGTGGAATGAGAAAAAGCTATTCAACCATTAAGCCAATTCGTTTATAAGCCTCTCACATGGATTCTACCTCACACACTTAATCTTTGAGCAAGTGTTGTGCTATAAGGCTATTTTCCCCTTGGCTACCAAATGTTATTTGAGCAAACCTTCATAAGATCTCATTAATCTAGCATTGTAATTTATTTATTAATTTCCTGGTGACATTAACGAGGCTCAGCTGTTATGTTGCTTCAGTCTCCAGATCAAATTTCACATTCCTCAATCTCATTCCTAATCATGTCTTAATACACATGATCGGTATTTTAATTGAGCCTGAAACGGTGGAACGTAATCCTTGTGGTTAGAATGGCACTGTGCTTGCTATGGCCTTCCAGTATTTAGCTCACCAGAATTTGTAGGTCAGTGGTAGGGCACCTAATTTCAATGGGGCGGACATGTATACTGCAGCTGCTGCTTGCCTCATGCTGCGAAGAAATTCTTTACATTTATGTGTTGCTTTTCACAACTACACAACATATCAAATGGCTTTACAGCAGATGAAGTACATTTGAAGTGCAGTTGGTATTGTAATGTAGTAAATGAACAGGCTCCATTCCCTCTGATTCCAACCACATTAACTGCCTGTAGAAAGTACTGTTAAGGACAAAAGGGGGATTAGTTTAAACAGCCCTGAATTAGAATCATTGAATCCTTCCAGTACAGAAGGAGTCCATTTGGCCCATTGAGTCTGCACTGACCACAATCCCTATTTCCATAACCCCACATGTTTACACTGCTAAACCCCCGACACTAGGGTCAATTTAGCATGACTAATCAGCCTAAACTACACATCTTTGGACTGTGAGAGGAAACTGGAGCACCCAGAGGAAACCCAGGCAGACACTGGGAGAATGTGCAAACTCCACACAGACAGTGACCTGAGGCCAGAATTGAACCTGTGTCTCTGGCACTGTGAGGCAGCAGTGCTAACCACTGTGCCGCCCACTTCACATCTGTAGGTGTTTCTTTTTTTTAATTCCCATCTTTATAAGTAGTGCTGTATTTCTCCCCAACTTGTAGTTTGGAGTGATCTGATCCTCAATGAATAATCTCATTGCAAACTCAAGATAAGATAAATAATGTCTGCCCCCTTTCACATTCGTATAATCATAGTATTTTATAGTGTGGAAGGAGGCCATTCAGCCCATCAAGTCTGCACTGATTACAATCACATCCAGGCTCCATTCCCACAACCCCATGCTAGTCTCCCTGACACTAAGGGGCAATTTAGCATGGCCAATCCACCTAACCCACACATTGTTGAACTGTGGGAGGAAACAGGAGCACCCAGAGGAAACCCACACAGACATGGGGAGAATGTGCAAAATTCCACACAGTGTCCCAGACTAGGA
This sequence comes from Carcharhinus amblyrhynchos, assembly GCF_965287045.1. Taxonomy (NCBI): domain Eukaryota; kingdom Metazoa; phylum Chordata; class Chondrichthyes; order Carcharhiniformes; family Carcharhinidae; genus Carcharhinus; species Carcharhinus amblyrhynchos. Next base: position 77,060,824 of record NC_137331.1, on the reverse strand, counting down.
ATCAAACCCTGGTGTTATGAGGCAGCAGCGTTAACCACTGTGCCGCCGTGTCGCCCCATAATAAAAGAGAAATAAGGAAAAGTGGTAGAAAAACCAGACCACAATAAAACTAGGAGTTATGTCTTCATATGAGTCCAGAATCAAATGTCTAATGGCATATTTCTTCAGAGGGTAGCAGGCAGTTTGTTGCAGGATGATCCGTCTTTCCAGAGGTGAGGACTTCCCTGATGGGAGAAGGCACACAGAGATCAATTCATCTTGAAGGCAGAGTTACAGGATTTCAAGTGATCCAGTAATGTAGAGGAAGGCCAGCCAATTTACCTGGACAGAGTTCTTTCTGCTGCTGCTGCTTTCTCAATGGTAAAATGATAGTCTGCCTGGTTCAGTTCCACACAGCAATATTACAGGGTCTAGCAGCTTTCAGGATGTCATGTGACATACCTCTCACTTCTTCTCTTGGGTGCTGGATTTTCCCAGATCCAGAATCTTGAGCTTTAATAGAGGAGTCAGCATCCCTTTTGTCCTTTGCAGATTTACTGGGCAGAATTCTCCCAACCAGCTTGTGGCTGGTGGGTGAGAGCAGAGAATCTGGTGGGAGCCAAAAAACCTGCCGGAGTAAAATCATGTTATAATTCTCCCAATGGCAGGTTAATGTCAACTCCCACTGGTAGGTGGCACAGATTCCATTTGCATCTCATGAACACTCATTAAAACAGTCGCTTGCCGGCATTCTATCAGGCCTTTCAATCTTGTATCAAGCCGGGGGGAATCATGTCAGCATCAAACTCAATTGCTAATGAGTGCCATGCACAAGATGTTCCTAACTTCGTCAAAGACTTTGAGGTGAGTGCAACAACTTTCTGCAATAGCACTGCACTGCTCCTGATGCGCTGTTCACCACTCTGCCAGGGGGACTTGTTCCTGCCTTCATTTCCATGCTGAGCCAGTTTTCATGGATAGCACTGTGTTGTTGGAGCTGTGGATCCTCCTCTGTCACTGTGTTCAATCAGTACTGTGCCTGGGATTGGGAAGTACAGGGGTCTCCTTTCCTCCCTGGTGCCACACACACCAGCGACTATCTGGACAGAACAGTGCTGCAGCCACTGCAACAAAGTTCCAAAGTTCAACTGAGGCTAAGTTGGTAGATGATGAGGGGGTGGGCAGCAGGACAAGGGAGGTGGGCAAACTGGAAGGAAGGCTATGCAAGGATGCAGTGGGAGGGAAGGGCTCATAATTTCAGGCAGAGGGGCAAAGAGGTGGACAAGGATGGTGAACAATAGAAGGCAGAGGGAAGACCAAGGAGAGGGAAGCAGGACCCAACAAGGCTGCATGAAAAGATCACAAATGAGAGGGGCAAAAGGATACCACAATGTCTACAGGAGGATGCATGAAGGCTTCAGAGGTCCAAGTAGGCAGCACAGTAGCACAGTGGTTAGCACTGCTGCCTCACAGCTCCAGGGATCTGGGTTTGATTCCCGAGTTGAGTCAGCACTGACTGTGTGGCATTTGCACATTTTCCCTATGTCTGTGTGGGTTTCCTCCGGGTACTCCGGTTTTCTCCCACGGTCCGAAAGTTGTGCAGGTTAGGTGCACTGGCCTTACTAAATTGCCCCTTTTGTGTCCTGGGATGCATAGGTTAGAAGAAGTGGCAGGGTAATTGCATGGGGTGACGCGGATAGGGCCTGGGTGGGATTGCTGTTGGTGCAGACTCGTTGGACTGAATGGCCTCTTCTGCACGACAGGGTTTATATGATTCTATGACTGAGGTGGGGTATGGGTGCCTGGCACCCATGGGGAGATGATGGTTGAATCAAGGTGCAGACTTCTTCTTGAGGCTGCTAGCCTTTCCCTCTGGGCTGCTGACATCTTGCATGATCTGGTGAAGACAGGTGGGCTGATGAGAGTGAGATGAATGTGTTGGATTGATGTTTAAATAGGTGCTGGGATTTTCAAGTCCATCAGCTGACAGCGGGGTGGGCAAATCAGCTGTCAGCCACTAGGTCACTCAGAGGGGAACACGCTTGTGCATAATTAATGAAGTTCTAAGTGCTGAATCTGGTGCGGGAGAATTTCCTGCCTGTTTTTTGGACGTGCTTACCTGAACAAATCTTCAACACTGGGGGCAATACAGAGTGCCTTGGAGTGATTCACGCTGGAAAGTGGGGGGAGCCAGGCCTCATCCGAGAGGTCAGAATCAGCGTGCTGAGTGGGCCACTGCACATATGCTGATTTGTCAGTGCAGAGATCGGAGCATGCGCACTGGCCCCCCACATGTCCTCTCAATTGCTGGCCTTTCCCCTTCTGATTGCTGCCTACCAGACCCCACACCGGGCCAGCCCTGAGTCACCCCACTCCCTCCCCAGCCCTGATCTCCACCAATTTCTGACGTGGAGCTGATTTACGCCAGAAAAAAAGGCCAGGGAGACTCGTGATCAGCCAGAAAATCCCAGCCTTCATTTTTGGAATTGAAGTAGCAATCCTTTATCATTGTCTAGGCAAAACAATTATAGCACCTAACTCTAGGATTAATACAACATTAAAATGCAACTTGACAGCAATTATGATAAGGCTCCAGAATGCACTGGTCGAGTACATTTAGAACATGACAGTTTCAGTCATCACACCACAAAAATTATGATCTTGAAGGAGGCAATTAACTTAAAAAAATACAATTCTAGCTATTATCTGAAAGTAATCATGGCGCAAAATTTTGTTTTTAAGCAAAAATTTTTTACTGTACAAGAATTAAGCAAAGCAAGTACTAATTTAACATCATGTTTCATAAACCCATATTGATTAAAGCCAAAAATCTTAAAACATTACTTGCTATTCTGTTTTCAATTCCAAAAGCGTTCCTTTGTACTTCCCGGGATATTGAGTGTTCTGTCACTTTTCCTGGGAGCAAACCAAAGTATGCCTCCACTCTTAGGCATTCACTTTGACTGTCTGCAACTTTCTCTGAGATATGAAAGTTTTTGGAATCCTACTTTGAGCATTCAACCAATCTAACTCTCTTGAAGCATTTTACAGTTGTGGACAGCCCAGGTCAAATATGTGTTTTACTATCCTTTTGCAGCTCCTGGCTGGTTTTTCTTTCTCTGCATATCTTGAAGCTACTTCCAGTCTGCATCTGCTTTTTTTTCATGAGAGGACCCACAGATAAACCCAAGACACAAAATAGTAACTCACTGTATCTCTCTCTATAGTAGCATGTTGTCTTTTCCCTTCAAAATAACCCTTTGATTCTGGGACCCACATGAATGATATATATACACCTCTAATGGAGATAACAGCCCTTTCACTGGATTTGCTAGTTTCATCAAGAAATGCAATGTCTGCAAGTTGCTTTTAGTTTCTTAGATCTACATGAATAACAGACTTCTCAGTTTACTCTCCAGCTTCAAAGCTTTTTTTCTGGGAAGTCTCAAGACAAACTGCCTCCTCCAGGAATATCCAAAATAGTCATTGTAATCCTCAGTGTAACTTTTGCTCCATTTCAGCAACACAATAAAACTCAGTTGAGCCATAGTTACCCCTGTTTTGTGGGAATTAATTACTTACAAGTTGTTTGCCAGTTCCGCAATAAAATTTTTTTATTTATCTACATTTAAAATCCAGTTATACTTCTTAAACGTATGAATAATGAAATTAAACACTTTCACGAAAATGTACTTGTATCAGAAAGATGAAGACAAGCAGCGAAACTGAACCTTATGACTAATGTGAAGAACCAAACAGCTTAATCATTGTGGTTTATGATAAAGTGGTGAAAGGAACTTCATATACAAGTACTTATATGTGAAGCACAGATGAAGTAAACCCAAATTATTAAGTCAAAACGTGCCAGGTAGATAGAATCAAAGAAAATGAAGAGTGAGTTTAAAATGTTATGGATGTCATCATTGAAAATGCTAAACATTTGCAATGATCTACCATGAAGGAAACTAGAGAAAATCATGTAGGTTATGCAAGAAACAAAAATTGTTATTAGGAATTAGGTTCTGAAGATCTGAATCACATTTTATCATCCCAAACTTGTCCTTTATTTTCTTCTCTAATTATGTAGTCAGAATCCAAATTAACTAATTATCTTATTACATTATCCATCATCTAAGAGTTTTGTAAAAAAGCTTGGATCTCTCCAATTGGAGCTCTGAATCTTTCATTATAACAAGGGCTTTAAATCCTACAAGTATTGTTGTGCTTTTCTCTGAATCCTCTCCAATTTTACGATATCTCTTTGCTAACAGAAGATTAGAGTTCCCTTTTCTTTATCACCACTACAGTAATAAGGGTCAGGACACGTCCCTGAATCATGCAATAATTCATCACATCACAAAAGACCCCTGCAGATTTTGCCGTGCATTGTATTGCCATGAGAAAGAAAGATAGCCGCAGAGTGTCCATGAAAATATAGTCAGTTATATTCGTATTAAATGCAGTATTTTAAATACAATGTATTTTCCATCACGTGGCAAATTAATAATGTTGAATGTGAAGAAGCATTCTACTCAAGAGGCACTGAGGTGTAACAGCCTCAGAAGGTTAAAATGTAAGGCAGGATGACTGATGGATTGCAGCTAGAATCATAGAATCCCAACAGTGCAGAAGGAGATCATTTGGCCCATCATGTCTGCACTGACCACAATCCTACCCAGGTCCTTTCCCCATAAACTCATGCATTTACACTAGCTAGTCCCCCTGACACCAAGGACAATTTAACATGGCCAATCAACCTAACCCACACATCTTTGGACATTTATAAAGTTGAATAACAAACTTATATTGGTATGCGCAGTGTAACAGAATTTCTTTTTACAGGACTGTCCAACTTTTTAAGGTGCTGAAGGATTGAGGCATTTGTGTTGCCAAGATCTTTCAATCTTTCTTCCACCAATTGTAAATTCTCAACCAGTCACCCAAAGATATTTAAGTGTGGTGATCAAGCGTACTTCCAGTGGCAATTGGTCAGTGAAATCTACTCAACATAATACACTCAGTCTTAGCTCAGGAGAATCTGTGCTAGGATGTTAATAACCATTCACAAAAGAGTGATCAGAAAATTAGCAGTCCTGCAAAGTAAGCATGTTCATTTCCGCTTTAGATGTTCCAGTCCTTCTTAACTGAAATATTCTGCAAAGTGAGACAAGTTCTCACAAAACTGATCCAAAAGGAATAACATCAAGCTCATTGCCATCTCATAATCATGAGGTAAACTCTTAAAAAACAAAGAATTTAGTATGAAAATCATGAATGGCAACTTTTCTCAAACATAAATCAATTTGGATTGACAGCCGGCTTAGACTCCTCCTTAGTGACTTATTTAAACTCTAACAGATTCTTTATAAATGTTATATTACTGCATCTGAAAATGCTTTACAGAAACAATTACTCAGCCCCACACACAGTGAAAGCAAGAGGTTTCCAGGCTCCATTCTGACTCAACATCCACAAACCGCCAGCGTCTGTGAAAATCCTGTTAGTGAATGAGAATAGAAAACATGGTGATTTTTAATTTCCCAAACTGATTTGCTTTGTAGGCAGTGTAGCATAGCTTCACTAGATTGTTCTCTGGGATGAGAAGGTTGTCCTGTGATGAGAGACTGAGTAACCTGGGGTTATATTCTCTGGAGTTTAGAAGAATGAGATGTGATCTAATTGGAACATACATATCCTGAAGGGGCTTCATGAGGAATACACTGAGAGGTTGTTTCCCCTAGCTGGGGAATCTAGAACACAGGGGCATAGTCTTGGGTTACGGACAGAGGTGAGGAGAAATGCATTCAATCAAAGGCTGTGAATCTTTAGGATTCTTCAACCCAAAGGGTTTTGGATGTTGCATCACTGAATATATTTAAGCTGAGATAAACAGATATTTACTCTCTCAAGGAATCAACGGATTTAAAGAGAGAGCAGGAATGTGGAGTTGAGGCAAAAGATCATATTGAATGGTGGCGTAGGCTCAATGGGTCATAGGGTCTACTCTTATTTCTTATGTACTTATGATTCTGACATCCTTCCACAAACATGGCTCGGATCTGAAAATGCAATACAGGTGCCAACTCACATTTATATAGTACCCTTAAATAAAGTTAAAGTACTTATTTTTATTTTTTTAAATAGAAAAACCCACTAACATTTCAATGACCAGTTTGGTTACAAAAGCTGAGAGGAAAGTGCGGGTTTGTTTTTAAAAGGAAGTCAGTGTAAAATTTCACGAAATCCAAAATTTCCAGCATTAATTCAAAATCTCGGGCTATCAAATTGTGCAGACCATGCCAGCGTGTGCGGTACGAGGGTAGAATTATTTTTGCTAAGATAGAGACATTAGCAGCAGGAAAAAACTACAGCACCCCCAACCCAAATATAAAAGCAATACAACAGAATATGACACCAAGCCATTTAAGGAGATGGCAGGATAGATGAATAAAAGTTTGGTTAAAAGAGGTGGGATTAGAGCAGCATCTTAAAGGAGGAAAGAGAGGGTTTAGAGAGGGAAGTCCACAGCTTAGTGCTTTGGTAATGGGAGGCATGGCCACCAATAGTGCAGGGATTAAAATGGGGGATGTGCAAATGGCCAATTTGTAGTATGCGGGTATCTCCAAGGATTGTGGAGCTGGAGAAGACTACAGAGGACAGGAGAAATGAGACCATGGGGAAGTATTCCTGACTTAGGTACATATCGAGAAAGCTTTCACAACCAATGGAGAAAATAGAGCTTAGATTTTTCTCATCTACTTCTACTCGTTGAATTATGAATCCCAAATATACCACAACAAAAACTTGCAGGTGGCACAATCTAAAGTTAGGGGAGAGGATGGAAAATCTGAAATTAGGAACAGGTTTTTTGGATGGATGGTTTCCATCTGAGGAATTGATGAGAAGCATTTTCCAGCCATTCCCAGCAGCCCCACAGCCACTTAATCCTCCAAGAAGCAAAAATTGGCTGGAAACTCGGCTTTTGCCCCTGACTCAGATGAACGTTCTACCTCAGAGAGTGGCCAGCTAATCTAATGGCCCGGCATTTCTGCAGTCCCAACAGTTCCAGTAGCAACAGTTATCAGGACTGGGACTATGAGAGTCAGGATGGAAGGTCCAGAGGCTGGGAAGAGATGGTTAATGTCTAGATGGAGGGGCTCTGGGGAGAAAACACCCACAGGGGGAAGACATTGGATGTTGCACACAATGTAGGAAGGGTGCCCTTGGGGGAGCACCACCTCATTCCTACCTTGGCTTTCCCCACCCTGGTGCAGGAAAAAGACCACAGCCAAAATAAGAATTTTCATGTGAGTCCAGATTCAAAAGCCCACTGATGTATTCTTTCAGAGAGATTGGCACACTGAAGCTGATTTGGGGTAATTCACTTTTCCAGTAATACTGACTTCTATGATGGGAAAAGCGCAAAAGATAAATTAGTCTTGTGGGAGGCACTGGTACATAAGTTCAGATCTTTCGGTAGAAATTAAATAAATTAGGATAAAATAGAAAGGAAAATCAACAAAAGGATAAGTAAAATGCAGAGGACAAATGAAGTATTTAAGTCTCAAGCTACATTGGCTGTCATTTCTTTCTGATTTTTACCTTCAGACACGCCCTCAGGTTAGAGACAGTCAGCTAATGAGTCACCAATTGCAACTCAGAAAACTCACTTTCAGCCAGCGATGCTGACTTTACCCCAAGTGGCCCGCATGCAGTAACCAGGCAACCACAGGAGTACATGCACAACAAAAGCATATCATACCTCCAACACCTCAAACCTATTCAGATCATGCATAATGAACAGCAACTGAGGAAGAGGCTGGGCTTTGGAAAGATCACAGGATTTAGCAGGGCACTTGTCAGGAATACAACAATTTCCAGAGCGCAGGACATTTTGGGGATGCAGCCAAGTAAACAGCCTTCCGTGTCATTGCAAAAGTCCAGATATTTCAGGGCCCTCTCGTGATATCATGAGTGAGGCCTAATTTTACTCTAAAATCGTGTCACTCGCAAGAAACACGAAGTTTGGCATATCTCTAAAGATGGCTTCAGCCATGATCAAGGTCACCATTTTATGGCAACTGACCTGAGTCAACTTCTAGATTTTTGACATAATTTTTATTGGTGTCCAGTATTGATATTTCAGAGTTCTGATTGATTTATGATGATTAGATAACTCAAATTCTGTGAGCAGTATTGCTCGGTTCTGCCAGGGGTGGACATTACTATGGGTGGGACTGGGCAAATTGGAAAGCTGTTCAGATATTCCCATCCCATTCTCAATGATGCCCCCATTGGCGGGACTGGAAAATCCTGGTGTATGAATCAGTGGCCTTTCCAATAATTAATGCAAAGTTAGAGTGAGCTAACTTCAGCTATTGCTTTTGCAAGTACCTGACTACCTTTGTTGCCTGAGCTTTGTATTCAATTTAGTGACTTATAAATATTCCAACCTAAATCATGTTCCTTTTCTGCCTTTTCTGATGGGTCCCATTCATCGTGGTTATGTTTCACATTACCTTTTCCAATTAGAAATCATTACTTAGCCTTATTGGACCAATCATTCTGACCACAATCTCAACATATAACTGGCATGCTATGAAAGGAGATACTTAATCAAACAACGGGTAGATAAACCCACAATTTTGCAGGTTAGTATAGGATTTTTGCAGGTCTTTACATTTAGAAGCACAACAAATAATATGATACATCTACCACCTGCACTCCTCTAAGGTAAAATCACAAACAAACATTGGCCAACCAAAGAACAACCTAATGTAATAAAGTATTTCTGGCAATGAAATGTTGTGCAAAATGTTTAAAATGCTCAGTGATTGTTTGATGTTGTACATAACATACATTTATTTACAGTGCTAATAAAATATGTATTGGCATTACAGCAATGGGTGAGAAAGCAAATAAACGGAATGAATTACTATTGGATTGGTCTATCAGACATAGAGGAGCACAATGTATGGAAATGGGTGGACGGAACCATTGCAGAATACACGTATGTGCACATTCTACTATAACATTTAATAATGCTAAATGTCGGGCAGGAATGATCATTTACTCATGTAAATCTAATTAACAATGTTGTTTTATTTAAAGTTAAATATGCCCTGGTCTATTTTATTCGTACTTTATATCACAATTCTGCACAAGTGATCGTAAAAATAAATGAATGGTTCAGCATGATTATCCAGGGAGTAGCTGAGCCAAACAATTTATAAGATCATGACAAGGTCTCATATGCGGCAATGCATATCAGAAAGTCATGGCAAGTACAATTTTCTAATCCATGCTAGCTGCAATGAGGCCCCACTAATAGCACATGTCCTGCAAGATTTAGCCTACAACAGGGCAGTTTGTTCTCTGATATTTGCTGAATTGCTTGCTCATGGTAGGAATGCTATAATTGGTTTCAGTGCCCTGAGTAGGATTATCTCTGCTGCTGATCTCTATGAATGTTACCAACTGAGAACAGGATTAGCTTTGGCCACAATGAGCAGGATTGTCTGCTCTCGCTGGTGGTGAGCTTGGGTGCATGAAGGATATTTAATTAGGTGGGCTGATGGCATGCATGAACCCTGCCTCCTTTCTGCCTCCAGCACAATTAAGATCAGGGTGGGAAGGCCAATGGTTGACCTTCCTGCCTGGCCATCAATTGAGGCCCTAAAGAAGAACATTGGAACATGGAACATAAAAGCAGGAGTAAGCCATTCATCTCTTCATGCCTGCTTGGCCATTCAATAAGCTAATGGTTGATTTTTAAATTACTGCTTTCATCTATGGAAATTAGATATAAAAAATCTTGGACAGATAAAAACAGCTAGCCAGCCTTCCAAACTGGTTGGCTATCAAGCAATGGAGAAAAAATTCAAATGGGCTCTTGCTGCTAGGTTTAGCAGAACCTCCACATTTTGATGTTCTTTGTTTTTCTGGTTGCTACAATTCACCTCTAATTCCAACCTTCCCTGCCTCCCCACAAATATCAGGGTTGTTGCCTCCAGCTCACAAATCATGAAGAATGGTATGGTGGCACAATGGTTAGCACCACTGCCTCACAGCACCAGGGACCTGGGTTCAATTCCAACCTCAGGTCACCGTCTGTGTGGAGTTTGCATGTTCTCCCTGTGCCTACGTGGGTTTCCTCCAGGTGCTCTCGTTTCCTCCTACAGTCCAAACGTGTAGGTTACCTGGATTGGCCATGCTAAATTGCCCCTTAGTCCCAAAATCTGTAGGTTCGGGGAATTAGTGGGGTAAATACATGGGGTTATGGTAACAGAGTGGGAGAGAGGGTCTTGGAAAGATACCCTGTTACAGAATTGATGGGACGAATGGCCTCCTTCTACACTGTTGGGTTGCTATGATTCTGGCCATTGACAGCTGTGACTAGATTTTTCCCATGAAGGTGAAAAACAAGTGTTGGAATGGTTTTCAGACCCCAAACCCATCTCTGGTGGCAAACCGATTGAAGTTAAAATTCCCCTGTTTGTGTGAACTGTTAATTGGCATGACGACTCACTCCCAGTCCAATTTGGGCTGCATTTATTCATGCCACAACACTAGGGGGTGCACTTCCTTCACATGCACAGATACATTGTCAGTGCCTGGGACATTATTGCCAAAGCCTGATACAGCAAACAGGCTGTAGCAGCTTTCTTATTCAAAACACCTTTACATGTTTTCACTGTGCATTCTCCTCAGAAAGATATGGGGAGTGACACTTTTGATTTGCAGGTTGCTGCTTGCATTAAAATGAAGAAAGTAGTGAAGAAGACCCTTCACTGTCCTGGTTCCACCCTCAGAGCCCCTCACCACTTCCATGCATCCCTTTCCAGTCCTTTTTCACTTTTTGTTGCAACCCCTGCTCCGCCCGCAGCCCCTTCACTGCTAGTTATTTTCCGAAACGGATGGTGGGAGTGGAAGGGAGAAGCAAATGGAATGGCGAGGAGCTGCAGGAAGGGGCAAGGGGGAGAAGCAGCGAGTGGGGCAAGGGGGAAATGGGAGAAAATGGGTGAAGCAAGCTTGCAGCATAGGAAGCTGCAAGAGACCATAGTGCCATGATTCTGGAAAACAGGAGGGAATGGGGTAACATGAGAAGAAGCAGCAAGCAAGCATGAGGGAGGTGGTGGTGTTGGCGGGGGGGGGGAGTCAACAGTGGGCAGGAGTTGGCAGCAGTGAGTGGGAGGGTGTCAGCACTGAGGAGGGGAGGGTAGCAGCAGTGGGCGGGAGGGTGGCAGGAATGAGTAGGAGGGGGTCAGCACTGAGTGGGAGGGGTTTGTGGCTTTGGGATGCAGAATGATGAGAGTTGGAGAAACCATTCATACGCAGGTGGGAGCCAACATCTTGATTTGCTTTTCCTGTTCTGTGGCAGCAGGTGTTACTGTGATCCAATCAGTGACAGCCGGGAGGCTCTCAAAGCCGGATGACCAATCAGAGACCACCCTGCTTCAGAGAAGAATCTGGTTGCAAACTGGCCAATGTCAGAAATGGAGTTAGGGAGCTGACACTTTAACCAGCCTCTCACATACCCATCTCCATCTCCATTTCCAATATCAGCAGGGCCCAAAAATTGCAGTCCCTAGATTTCCACATTTACACTCTGTGTAAGTAAATGAGTTTAAAACTTAATTTCAAAGGAGTGCAGTTCCAAATATTTCAAATTCATTTTTGTTAAGTCAACACTTCACCCAGACATATTATTTTATATGGGGTAACTGTATTAATTCCAGTTAACATATATTAGAACTATTTACTCTCCATTTGCCTTATGCCTTCATTTGTGCTGCTATTTTATTCCAGAAACTGGAGACCCGGGCAGCCTGATAACTGGCAACATGCAGCAGCAACGGAAGATTGTGCTGGCCTTGCTAGTGGTGCATTGTGGAATGATTTCTTCTGCACAGACCTCAATGGTTTGATTTGTGAAAAGGATGTTGACACAGGTGAAAGAGAAATTTAAACTTCTGCCTCAAAATTTCTGGCTCTGTTGTGAAAGTAGGCGATGCAGCAAAGTGTTTAGTAAAAAAATGACCTCAGGCCTTCCAAATCAGAGTGGTCTGCAGCTAATTCCCCAACATGCCATGTTCCATTTGGTGCTGCAGTGTAATAGGATAAAGGTTTGGTATTCATGCTATGCTGAAACAATTACTTCAGGAACCTTATATGTTATATTGGTCCTCAGCATTTCACTACTTCATCTGAAGCATTTTATCTCAGTCAAAGATTATTAAACTAACAGCAATTTCAAACTTACAGACAGTAGGTATTTTGATCAGCCTTCCCAGATGTACTCTATATACAGCCCTTAAATGACAGACAATCTCTTATATTTCAGAATGAAATAGTTAATCAGCTACTATATTGAATCACATAGTCACATTGTTGCTAGGTTTAGCAATTGGCACACTCACACACTCAGATCAGCTGTCCAAAAACCAGGTATTAACAAAACAATCTGTTGTTGGCAATCTGCCAGTTTTACAGAGCAACTCCAACGTAGATAAATCCATCAGTAAGTGAAAAAAAAAGGGAGTCTAGAAATTCCAAGATCCTTTCAATCTAACTCTATGTAGTAGGTCACAGAGCAGCCATGAATGATCTCGGTGAATGGCAGGACAGCTTGAGGGGTTAAATGGCCTACTCCGGTTCCTATTTTCTTTCTTAAGTGAGATTAGCACTAGGGTTTACAGGTGGATGGCACACCCACTTGCATTTATGCCGTATGTGTTTTTACCTTCTTGTTATTCATCAGTCTGAAATATGTATGTGAAAGAGTGTTTTATCCTAGGGACATAGGAACGGTAATAGGCCATTCAGCTTATACCATTTCTCCAACTGTCCCCCTTGGTGTCAGAAATCTCAATATTCTTATTGAGCAAGAATCAATCAATTTGTTTTTAAACTTTCAATTGACCAAGCCTCAACATCTTCTTGAGAGAAGAGTTCCAGATTTCCACAACCCTTTTTATGTGAAAAAGGTGCTTGACTTCACCCCTGAACAACCTAGCTCTAATTTTAAGCTTACTCCCTTGTTCTGGATTCCCCCCCCCCAGAGGAGATAGTTTCTCTCTATTGACCCAATCAACTCTTTTAATCATCCTAAACATTCAATCGGATCACCCCTTCATCTTTATATTCAAGGGAATATGTATAACAAATGCAACCAGCCTTGGTATCGTTCTAAGGAATCGGCACTGCAACTTTTCCAAGGTCAATTCATCGGGCTGGATTTTGTTTTTCAGCTGAGTGAAGGAGATGGAAAGGAAACTGAGCTGACCTCTCAGCCCACCCTACCCCTGCTGTCTCTGGTCATTGAATCAAGCACCAATCAGTTAGTAGCTGTCTGATGAGATGGCAACTAATTAGTAGTGTGATGGTGGGGCTCCACCCCAATTCACACTACACTACTGCAGAGGGGTTATGCTGTTAACTGGAAGGCAGTCAAAGCTACAAGTTTAAAGCCCTCCCCCAATTTTCCTTTATTTCTTAGGCTCCAAAAAGCTAAAAGAAAAGTATAAAATACATGAAAACCTGAGAGTTAGCACATGGTCATCAGGAGAGTGACTGACCTGCTCCCAACTTGCTTAGAGCCTCTTGCTCAAATGTCTATGTCAAAGTTACATCATTTATATCATCATAGTCTCTACAATATGTTCATTAATACTTTACTTGATGAGTTGTTGGAACGAGTACATCAAGGGTAGAACGAGTAAATTATTCAGTTTCTGTTCCACCTTCCTCACTTGTCCATAGTGACTAATTCTAATTGTTTTCATATTTGTTCTTATTCACTACTTTGCTGAAATATTTAACTTCTATTTCTTAATTAATGTATAAAAAGACCCACCTAATAGTTTGTATCTAAGAAGAACAAGGTAGGTGTCTCATCAGCAAACTAGTTTAAATTTAAGTTAAGTCGCCACACTCCAGCACCTGTTCGGGTACACTGAAGGAGAATTTAGCATTGCCAATGCACCTAACCAGCACATCTTTCAGACTGTGGGAGGAGACTAGAATACCTGGAGGAAACACACAGGGAGAACGCACAGACTCCGCATAGATAGTGACCCTAGCTGGGAATCGAATCTGGGTTCCTGGTGCTGTGAGACAGCAGTGCTAACCACTGTGCCAACATGCTGCCCTATGTACTGCAATCAGAAATTAGTTATCAGATATTGACTCACTAATCTCTACACGGTATCTATGAGGAAGCAAGTTTTGGATCAGAACAAACACAGTCTGCTACTTTGTTGTGTGCACAAGACTGTTGAGTTAAAATTCTAACTATAAGCTGTGTGCAACTGTGGCTTACTAATTTTCATTTTCCTGCAACAAGATGTATTCATACCCTTGGTCTTTCCACATTACAGATCAACTTTCAGGGTGATTGGTCTGATTAACCTAAAGAACATGTCCAGAGACATTTCCAGACCACGCCAGGGGTGATCTGCAGTTTCAGGTCCCTGTTTACCAAAGGAAGCTTCTGATCTGCGTTAAATGACAGCTATTAACCTAACTTCCTAAACATCGTTTCCTCATGCCGAGCATCGGAACTTACATCTTTGACCCTCCTTAACTTTTAATTTGAAGTTAGCCCAAGACTTTATTCTTTAAAGAATATCTATTATTTGATAACAATTATTGTTTATTAAAAGTGAAATAAGCAAGAAAATATATTACAAGATCCATATGAGCCCAGTTTTTTATTTTATTTTCCATAAATACCTAAGTCTGTATAAGAAAATCTATATGTTAACACTTGTGTTTAGAAATATTTACCATTCTGCATAGTAACAGGCTGACAAAGATTTTTAGTTTTCAGGAATGTTTGGACTCAACCTTCCGTGTCTGGTTAACAGCAAAATCAAAAGTTCATTATTCCCCTGTTCTATCATCAAATACAATGCCAAATATAAGAAAGATGTAGACATGGAATTGAATCTTATTTTGTTACCTTCCAACTGCTATAAAGATGATCTATTTTATGCTTTATTGCAATGAACAAGATGAGTATTGCTCTATTTAATCAAATGGACAATCACACTGCCCTCAGCCAGTGCCCTCAAATCTACAAATATAATTTCACCTGGAAACACAGCTTGTTAAGAAGATGTTTGCAAATTAAAATGTTATAATTTGGAATGAGAAGGGTGCTAAAATGCTTTCATAAACATGAAGAAACATTTTGACATTAGCAAGTTACATGCACATCTCAGAAGAGGGGGGCGGGAAACCTGACTGATGGTCTAGTAGTATTATCACTAGACTATTAATCCAGAAACTCAACCAATGTTCTGGGGACCAGGGTTTGAATTCCACCATGGCAGGTGGTGGAATTTGAACTCAATAAAAAATATCTGGAATTATGAATCCACTGATGACCATGGAGCCATTGCTGATTGTCAGAAAAACCCATCACGTTCACTAATGTCCTTTAGGGAAAGAAATTTGCCATCCTTATCTGGTCTGGCCTACATGTAACTCCAGAGCCACAGCAATGTGGATGACTCTCAACTACCCTCAGGCAACTAGGGATGGGCAATAAATGCTGACCAGCCAGTGATGCCCACGTCCCACAAATGAATAAAAACAGATTAAATAAATAAACTCAAATAAGGACCACTTCCTTTATAACCAACACATGTAGTCAAGTAGCCCAGCTAACCATGTAAGCTACTGCCCTCCAAGAGAAAAAGAGGCTGAAAGAATAAGGGAACTCCTTAAGATCCAATATTAAAACCAAAAATGCCATCCATTTGAAACTTTTGTCTTTAATGAAGTACAGATTTTTATGATTATGAACTATTCCATTTTAAACTTAAGGTTTTGCTATTAATGATTATGACCCATAAAGAATCCATCCTGACTGCAAATTAAACTTTTAGCACACTTAATTAGTCAATATTTGCAAAACATTTGTGTTCAGTCAACAATTGCTGATGGAGCCAGCAGTGCAAACATACACATAATGAACATCGACTCTTTTTAGAATTATCCTTCCACAAAGGAGCTTGGATCAATTTAACACTAAATATCAATATGTTATTCCCATTCACTCCCATTTCATAGAAGTTCTAATTACAATTCTGATCCAACATTAATTTGACAGATTTGTTTTGTACCTATTCAGATTTGGCCTTAAGTGGGGGAAAGAAACATTCTTAGAGCAGATCTTACTGAAATTAAGATTACAGATGGATTTCAAAATAGCAATTACACCAAGACAGTAATATAACTCAGATAAAAATCAAGTCACGCCACAGAGTTAAGGATAATAGTGCTTTGCTCCTATGATTTTCTGATCTACAATTTGCCAATGCAGGAAGCTACCAAGCATTTCCCAGGCATTTTCCCACAAAGTGGGGGGAGGCAAAATCATTGATTTGATCATCCTAGTCCATACTCAAACAGCCGTAGCAACCAACTACAGAGCAGCTCTGGCTCAGACTTAGGAGGAGAAGATTGCAAGTCCATTCACTTAGCTGAAGAAAATATGAGAAAAAAGAAAAACAAACATAAAATCAAATTAAAAATGTAGTGTTCGCTGCATCATTGCTGAAATAATGGAAGGTTACTGCTGTTATGCTTAAGTTAGGTAAGCCAAATTGAACAAAAATGGATAAGAGGTGGTATTAATTACAACTGCTCTTTCATGTGACAATTTTTTGAAACATTCCTTCGAGAGAGTCAAACAAAGCCATGCACCATAGTCAAGTTTTACTGTAATGGGTACTTCCAGAGGGCTCAATAAATTGTTATGTATTACATTATTGTCAAATACATCTGTAATGATTAAAATAATGTCCATGTGGAATTGTGAAATAAAAATAATTTTATTTAAACAGGATGTGCATTGATTGCTCCAAGCGTTAATAGGCTTTTGTGTAGAATTCGATAGAAATTTACAGCAGCAAAGTGGACAATTCAACTCAGAATATCTGTCCTAGTGTTTATGCTCCGTCCGAGGCACCTCCACCTTCCATCATCTCTCCCTATCTAACATCAGTGCTACCTCATTTTATAAATTCATATGCAGCGTACTTTCAAGCAGAATAATTTTTTATAATACTGATATTTTGGTGAAGGAGAAAATTATATGAATTCTAGACTTCTAATAAGGAAAAAATAAAATAAATGTACATACGGGCAAAAGTTTTTGAAACTCCCAGGAGCTGGAAATGAGGCAGGTGAGGAAATCTTAAAGAGTGGAAGGCAAAATGTGTGCTTTCCAAATTTGGTGAGAGGTAGTATTAACTATATTCATGTGACAAATTTTTGCAAAATCCCTTTGAGAGAGTTAAACAAAGCCGTACACCACAGCCAATTGGATGAAAATTAGGTATTTGTTTGGCTGCAGATTGAAGGAAGATTGTGCTTCTCAATGGCAAACAACAGACAACTCCTTATATTAGCATGTCGTGCATGCTCATTACAACACAGTTTCACCAGATTAAACTGTACCTTTGGAATTCATGCAGCAAACAAGAAACATGTGCCTTCTGATTCATGATTAGTTAAAGATGGTGTGCAACAAATGAGGTTGTCTTACTGGTGAATTTGGAATGAGTAAGAGCTGCCTTTGTTGAATGGAGAGCTTTGTTGAAGCAGGGGAGAGATGCTTGAGATCAGGTGATAGCTGTGAGAGGGGAATGAGGCATAGCGATCTGAGGAAGGAGGGAGAGGACTGTGAAAGAGGAGTGAGGCATGGCTGACTGAGGGATGGAGATGGAAGCCCAAGAAGGCTCATTTGGAGACAGGGGGGAAGTTCAGTCATACAGGGAAAATTAATATCTACAGGCAATAGGTCAAGCATAGTTGTGAAGAGATCAAAAATAATAGCGGGAAGGTCAATGGTGAAGTCTTGAGAACAAAGGGTAATAGAGGACACAACAAGGATGACAGAAGGAGGGTCATGGATGATGGATGGCAACTCCAATGGGACAGTTCAAATATGCTGAAGGGCTGCCTGATGGTGACGGGAGGAATTCTTGCGTGAATGATAATTGGTTGAGGTTGATGGGTGGTGAGTCAGGGGTCATCAAAAGCAGGGGAAGGGAAATGGAGTGAGGAGAGCAATGGAGGGAAATTCAAAGGTGATTGAGGGAGGGTGTAGGTTAATGACTTCTAGTTCAAAGATCATTGTGCAAGTGTCCATGACCTTGACAATACAAAGGGTTCTCTGGTATACAGGTCAAAGATAAAGATGCTCACATTGCAGTGGATGAAGGCCAGGGTGTGGCCATGTGACATGATAAGTGCTGAATGTTTGACAACTTTGTTGTTATCAGTGGGAGAGGAGGGGGAAGGAGAAAGAGAGGAGGGGAGGGGGAAGGAGACAGAGCTGCCACTCTGTCTGAGATCAGTGGGGGAAAGGGGGGAGGGGCCTCTGGGTGGCAGGGGGGTGGGGGGCTAAGGAGGTCAGTAATGTTGAGGAGTGCGGCAATGTCTGTTGGGGCCAGGGGATGCATTAGCCGGGCCGGGAGGGATGTGGCAAGGTAGCCACATTATATCATTTTCTTTCTGTGCATGTGCAGTTGGAGGCACCTTTCAGAGCTGCAGGATTTCGGATGGGATAAGCAAACCTACAGGCTTCTGCAGCATGATTCAGAATCACTGCTATTTTTTCAGGCAGAGTACATATGGGGACACCAAAGAACAGGTCTAAAAGTCAGATCTAAAACACTCCCAGTTTCAAGTCCACCCAGCACTTTGTTGAGGCATAGAATACATTATGGGCCCTATTTTACCATTTTGATTCTAAGGCAATAATAGAACCGACCATCACAGATTGCTGAAGGTGAAGTTCCGCTGCTTGGATTGCTCAGATGGAACACTACAGTATGTGCCACAGTATCATTGTTGCCTGCTACACAGCACACAATCTCACAAATGGGTGGGGAATTTGCAGACGGGGAGATGGAGGAGCTAGGTACCTTAATCATAGAAGTGGAAGAAGCTGATGAGTGGATGGTGCAGTTGTAGATACAGTAAGCAGTCTCACAACACCAGGTTAAAGTCCAACAGGTTTATTTGGTAATAAGCTCCACAAGCTTTCAGGGCTCTGCCCCTTCGTCAGGTGAGTGGAGAGTTCTGATCACAAACAGAGTTCTGATCATATAAAGGCATACACAGTTTACAGAATACTGATTAGAATGCTAGTCAGCTAATCAAATCTTAAAGAGGCAGACAATGTGAGTGGAGGTAGCACTAAGCATAGGTTAAAGAGATGTGTATTGTCTCCAGACAGGACAGTAAGTGGGATGTAGCAAACCCAGGCAAGTCATGGGGGTTACAGATAGTGTGACATGAACCCAAGATCCCAGCTGAGGCCATCCTCATGTGTGCGGAACTTGGCTCTGAGTTTCTGCTCAGCGACTCTGCACTTCCATATGTCGTGAAGGCCGCCTTGGAGAATGTTTACTTGAAGATCAGAGACCAAATGCCCATGACCGCTGAAGTGTTCACCAACAGGAAGGGAACAGTCTTGCCTGGTGATTGTCGAGTGGTGTTCATTCATCCATTGTCTTTTTGGTCGGTTACACATTCCATTGGGGCCAAATAAGTAAATCCTAAATCTGTCCATCCTGCCTCATGTTATAATTTTTGCAGCAAAAGAACACATGCTTTTTCTTTCCATTGATAGAAAATAAATCTGTGGTGTGTTTAATTCAGTCATGTTGCATTTTGTCCAGTTGTGTGTTTATTTTGTATCATGTGCAAAGCTGGCCATCTAACAACAGCTTATTGATGCATTCTTTGATCTTGGTATACCACTGGTATGCATGATTCAGATATGATTTATAATTATACATTTTAAGAGTTTGGCATATCATTTGAAGAAAATATTAAATAATTTCCCTAGCAGTTTAGGAATACCATTCCAAGTTAGGATAACTTGGGTGGCATTTGATGGGGCCTGTAAGAAACAAGGCAAGAAGAGAAACATAATCAGGTAGGAGATTAAGGCTAGATTCTCCCAAAGCAAAACTAAATGCCCAATGGGCAAGGAAACTGGAATATTTCCTACCTGTTTTTTGGGCACACTTACTTTTGCGAATCTCCAACACTCTGTGCATTACAGGGTGCAATAGCGGAATTCACTCCAAAAAGCAGGGGGTAGGGCCTATTCCTGCCAGAGAGGCTGGCAGCATAGTGTTGAGCGGGCCACTGCGCATCCACCAATCAGAGCGTAGATTAGCGCTTATGCGCTGGTTCCCCCCCACCCCCACTCCCATTACCGGCCTCCCAATCACTGGCCTTCCAACGTCCCTAGAACCTCCCTGATCACTGGCCTTCCTGAATGCCCTCCCCTGATCACTGGCCTACTGCACCACACCCCCTAGCCAGCCCTGATCTCCCTTCACCCCAACTGGCCAGCTCTGATATCCTCATCCTCTGCACCCCTCCAACAAGCCCTGACCTGCAGATCTGCACCACCTCCCAGCCTGTAGCCAGCCCTGATTGCCCTCCTCCCTCCCTCTGCCACTGATCTCGCTTGCAGAGTGGCAGTGGGTCTCCACCACCACTGAACGCCCTTAACTAGGCCTCAACCCCAGTATGCCCCTCCCTCTGAGCCTGCCCCCTTGGCACCCCCATGCCCCCAAGCTCTCAGGGGGGCCACAAGTAATGCAACAATCAAAATTGGGAATGAGGTCACCTGTTTCCCGTTAGTTGAGAACAGTTGTAAACCTCGCTAGTGCGAACCACTCCCAGTGAGGGGAGGAGACACTAGCAGGCCTGGAAAATCATCCCAAGCCCACGAATCACGTGGATTTCCAGTGCGGAGATATTTAATAACTCTCAGCAAAGGTATACCCCATAAGAAAAGACTCTTTAAGAAGGATGCATCATCCGTGGTTGAATAAAAAAGTTAAGGATTGTATCAAATTGAAAGAAACACTGTACAAATCTGAAAAGACAAATAGTAGATCAGAAGATAGGTCAGATTTTAAAACCAGCAAAGAATGACTAAAAAAGACAGAGAAAGTTGTACTAGCTAGCGATACAAAAACAAATAGTAAGACTTTCTACAAGTAAATAAATAGGAAGAGAGTAACTAAAGTTGGTGTTAGTCCTCTAGAGAGTTAGCTTGGGGACTTGATAATGGAAAACAAGAAAATAGCGGAGGCGTTGAATAGGTATTTTGTATTTGTCTTCAAGACTTAGAAACTCCCCATTAACCTGAAACTCAAAAAGCCAATGGGAGGGATGAATTTAAAATAGTAATCATCACTAGGGAAAGTGTTGGAAAAAGTATTAGATCTGAAGGTGGCCTGCATACTAGGATCTTAAAATAAGTGGCTGCAAAGATAGTAGATGCATTGGTTATAATCTTCCAAAATCCCTTAAATTCTGGAAGGATATGAATGGATTGAGAAATAGCTAAAATAATACCTTTATTCAAGAAAGGGGCAAGATAGAGAGCAGGAAACTATAGGTCAGTTGGCCTAATATTGATCATCAGGAAATTGCTAGAATCCATTGTTAAAAATACTTGGAATTGCAGGAAACTTGGAAAATCATAATTTGATCAAGCAGCATCAACATAGTTTTATAAAATGGAATTGTTTTTTATTAATTTATTCAAGTTTTTTGAAGAAGTTAACAAGCCAGGTGGATAAAGGGAAACTAGATGTGATATACTATACTTGGATTTCCAAAAGACATTTGATAAGGTGCCACATCAAAGATTACTGCATAAGAACACATGGTGTAGAATGTAACATGTTGGTATCGATAAAAGATTGGTTAGCTAACAGAGAGAGCAGGGATAAAGGGATTTTTTGCAGATTGGTGGGCTGTAACTTGTGCTCTTTAAAAACATTCAATGCTTTAGCTTCAACTACTTTCTGTGGTAGTGAATCCTACAAGCTGGGTGAAGAAAGTTCTCCTCATCTCTGTCTTAAACAGTCCACCCTGCATCCTCAGACTGTGACCCCTGAATCTGCTGACCGCCCCGCGCACCCCCCCCCCCCCCCCCCACCTCCGGAATTATTCTGGTAAACATCTCTGCATTCCCTTTACAGCAAGAACATCCTTCCTCAGATAAGGAGGCCAAAACTGCACACAATATTCAGGGCCAAGGCCCCATATAATTATATCAAGACATCTCTGCTCCTGTACTTGAATCCTCTCACTATAAAGGCCACCATACTATTTGCCTTTTTTATTGCCTGCTTCACCTGCATGCTTACCTTGAGTTACTGGTGCACAAGAACACCCAGGTCTTTTAGCACACTTCTCTCTCCTAATTTATGGCTATTCAGATAGTAATCTGCTATCCTGTTTTTGCTGCCAAAGTGGATAACCTCCCATTTGTCCAAATTATTCGATATCTGCCATTCATTTGCCATTCTTTCAACTTGTTCAAATCACACTGGAGGATCTCTACATACATGGGAGTCAGGCATCACTGGCTGGGCCAGCATTTATTGCCCATCTCTGAAGGCATTTAAAAAATCAGCCATACTGCTGTGGATCTTGAGTCATGTGCAGGCCAGGTCAGGTAAGGATGACAGATTTCCTTCCCTAGAGGACATTAGTGAACCAGATGGGTTTTTAATCAATTGGTAATAGTTTCATGGTCACCATTTGATTTTTAATTCCTGATTTTTTTAATTTGAATTCAAATTTCACCATCTTCCACGGTCAGATTCAATCTCAGGTCCCCAAAGGATTATCCTGGGTCTCTGCATTACAAGTCCCGCAAAAATATCACTATGTCACAGCCTCCCTTTTACCTTTGTGACATGAGTCACAAAAAGCTAGCATGCAAATACAGCACGTGATTAGGAAGGCAAAGTGAACAATAGTGTTTATTGCAAGGGGAATGTAATGGAAAAGCAGACAGATTTCCCTACAGGGGATTAGTGAGGCTACATCTGGAACACTGTACAGTTTTGGTCTCCTTATTTGAAAAAGGATATAATTGCATTAGAGGCAGTACAAAGAAGGTTCACTCATTCATGGGTTAAAGTACTTATTTTATGGAGTTTAGAAGAATAAGAGGTGATCTTCTTGAAACATTCAAGATCCTGAGGGGATTTGACAAGGTAGATACCAGAAGGATTTTTCCACTCGTAAGGGAAACTAGAACTAAGGGACACCGTTTAAGAATAAAAATTTTCCCTTTTGAAACAGTGGAGATTTTTTTTTCACTCAGAGGGTCGTTAGTAAGCAGAATTCTCTTCCTCAGAAAGCAGTGGACTGGATTTTATTCAGACAGAATTTATTCAAAGCAGAGTTAGGGAGATGGACAAGGAAATCAATGGTTAAAACAAAGAACAAAGAACAACCCAGCACGGGAAACAGGCCCTTCGGCCCAACAAGCCCACGCCGCCGCATCACCCTACACCTATTCTACCCTGCGTGTCTACGAATAGAACCCCTGACTTAGCCAGGTTATGGGAGAAGATAGGAAAGTGGGATTGAGACCACAACCAGATCATTCATAATCTTACTGAATGGTGGAGGAGGCTTTAAAGACCACATAGCTTACTCCTGCTGCTAAATCCTATGCTCCTAGCACTATTGTAATCCTGAACAATTACACTAACAACCAATTTAAGTTAATCAGTCAAACTCATAACATGGCTCACTTACCCTTGCTAGAAGTGACATACATTCAGGGAGATATTCACTGCAAACAGAAGGAATATGTTCACTTTTGCATTTATTTTGAACTGTGACGTGGAGATGCTGGCATTGGACTGGGGTGGACACAGTAAGAGTCTTACAACACCAGGGTAAAGACCAACAGGTTTATTTGGAATCATGAGATTTTGGAGCGCTGCTCCTTCATCTCACTCACCTTTCAGTGCAGCATTCCAAAAGTTTATGATTCCAAATAAACCTGTTGGGCTTTAACCTGGTATAAGACTTCTTACTTTTTTGAACTGACTGGGATTTTGGGGAGCCTATTGCTGCCCTCTTGCTTTATCCATGGCAGTGCCTTGGCCAATCAAAGCCAACTTGACAAGCAATCGGCACATTTTTGTCCTGTGGTATAAGTTGCAATTGTGTTTTTTCTGATGAATGCAAATGAAATGCTTTGACAACATGCCTTTTTTCAATAATATCCAAAATTGCTGATGGCACAAACTTAGGTGATATAGTTATAGGATGAAGGGCATATGTCGTAGGCCACAGATCAACCATGATGTCATTCAGTGGCGGAATAGGCTCAAGGGACTAAATAGCCTTCTCCTGTCCCATTGTTCTTATATTCCTAAAATGGTTAAACACTACTGAGGATGACTGTACCTGTGGCAGCACAGTGCAATGGAAATTCAGTAGGTCATGTAATATGATCACTTGTCCCCACAAAGTCTTCAAGATGAGTTTTCAGTCTATAAACTATAACATTATTTATATACCTACATATGAGAAAAATTGAAAGGCAGATTTCCTCATGACTTGAGTAGTTGGCTATATAGGGTAAAGTGCAAGGACTATACCTTATTCAAAAGTTAGAACTTCTCTCCTTCACTGTATATTGTATGATAAAGTTTAGAAATTACTCTGAAAGAAATGATCTGTTGTTTCAATGAGCAAGGACCCAATCACTGTTTAATAGTAAGACTAATGCTGTTTGAGAATAAAATAAAGCCTTTCATTTAAGTGCAGTTGGGAAAAGTGAGAAAGGGAAGTGTAGTTAGTGTGATGCCATCTCTCCAGTAGGTGGCATTTAAACGAGTAAAGCTTGAAACCTATAAATAGAAGCTGAAGAGGATTGTGCTAGTGTATGAGGGTTGGGCTGAAGGACGCAAGAACCTGGCATTACAGCTTCTCTGCTTCTGGTGCAGAGTGCTGGTAACCCATCCTCATTTTTCACCAGCAGCACAGCAATGATTGACCTGTTATGGAATGTGAACACATTCACCAGAGATCTGAGAGTGTATTTAGAAAATCAGGTCAAAATCAATCTGTCAGGTTCAGGGGTAGGTTTGTCTCTTGTTTTAGGATTTGGTGCTGCTTACATCTGCTATTACCTGAGTTCAGTTGCAAAGGTAAGGAAGAGGTTTATTGCATTTTATTCATCAGTTTAATGTAAAATCTGCCTGGCGTCAGATCCCAAAAGAGAACAAATGTTACAGTAAATCGTTTGATGTTGCTTGTTTTCTCATTATCTATGTTTTAAGCTGTGGTGTGTTACTTTGCCAAGGAAAAGGTTTGCAGCTAAATCGATTCCTGTATGGGATAAGATTAAGTGCTTAAGTGTCCGCTGCAGACATTGGGGTTGTCACAACTGTTTTAGTTTTATTTGAAAATCTCCAATCACAAGTTTCTACCACTGCATTGAATGGGTCAGAGTTGTCACTTCCAGATTGTATCTGCATAATGCACATCTGTACTGAGATCAGTAACATCATCTCATGCTTCACTTCTCCCTGTGTATAACTCTGTCCATTTCATTCTTTTACTTTCTCATCTCAATGTGTCAGAGGTTCCAGCCACCCCATCCAACCACATGTCTTCTGTTGTACTTTCAATCCTTCAGCGTTAATATCAGGTTTTATTTTGTCATCTTCTTTCTTTAATTATTATTAGCCTCACTTTATTTGCATTTTACACATAACTAGATAGGCATCACTGTCACATAGAAACATGTCGAACTAGTTTAGGTTCAGGATTTTCCCCCTCTGAGCGCACAACATTATCTAGTGGGTCAGCACTGTGGCAGTTATTGTACTGAGACGAGTTCATGCACATCTCTGGCTGTATATTTCTTCAGCATTGTTTTATAATTAAAGGATAAATGTGAGGCGGCGGATGATGTCTTAATGAACTTTTCAGTTTTTATTGTTACTCATGCACTATGATGTGTTTCGCAGTAATTGTTCCTCCTTAATGACTGTTGGAGGTTCTCTCAAAGACAATCAAAGGAAATTTGAATGATTAATTTTCATGCAGACCTGTAGGATAGAAATATACTCGTAACAATAAACCTAATTTAAGTTGTGATTCAATGGTGTATGAATAACTGCTATGCGTAACCAGCAATAAAAGATTAACAATCATTAAACTTTTATCTCAAATCCACAGTATAATTGACTCCCTTTCACATAGAGCTGGTTTTAGGTAGAAGTGTTACATTTGTGTCTTAGTTTCTGTCCTGTGATTAAAGTTCAATATCTGATAATATATGTCGGAGGCATAAAGGGTAAGTTTGTTTTCCCTATTAATATTTTTGCCTGAGGAAGCACAGAATTACAAAATTAATTCTGTCATTCCAATGGATGAAACAAAATTTGCAAAAAAGAGCTCTCTCATAAAATCAGCTCTTATCATAGAATCTACAATGCAGGATGAAGAAATTCAGCCCGTGGAATCTGCACTGACTCTTCAACAGAGCATCTTACCCAGCCCTATCCTCGTAATTTAACATATTTACCCATTAATCCCCCAACCCACACAGCCTGGGACTCTAAGGGGCATGGCCAATCAACCTAACCTGCACATCATTGGACTGTGGGAGGAAACCGGAGCACCCAGAGGGAACAAATGTAGACACAGGAAGAATGTGCAAACTCCAAAGACAGTAACCCAAGGCCGGAATCAAACCTGGGCCCCTGATGCTGTGAGGCAGCAGTGCTAGCCACTGTGCCATTGTGCTACCAGTCTTGTGTAACATTATGAGCACTTTCCATGGCTTTCTATACAAAAAGACAAACATGCACAAACTTCAGTTTGAAAGTGCTGACCCATTCTTTGCAGGTAGATGATTCGCACTTGGGTACAGACAGTTCCGTCTCTTTTTATTTTATTGTCAATTTTATTTCCAGCAAGCCAAGTGAATGTAGGTGAGTACTTATAAGCTGTAATTCAGTGCTTAGTAATCTCTCTAAATCACAAGATTTTGGGGTCAAGTCCCTTTCCAGAGTCTTCAGCATAAAAAATCTAGGTTGACATTCCAGTGCAGCGCTGAAGGAATGCAGCACTACAGTAGGTGCTGTCTCTTGGCTGAGATATCATACCACCTGCTCTTTCAAAGATAAAAAATTCCATTGGTTTAATTTGAACAACAGAGAAGCTATTCCAGTGCTTATAACCCGCAGCCAAGATCAGTGAAACAGATTATCTCACCGTTATCACATTGGTGTATGGGGAAATTTGCTATGTGGAAATTTGCTGCCACGTTTTCAACATTGCAACAGTGACCAGACTTCAAAAGTATGTCACTGATTTTGAATACCAAGAAGGGCAAGTCCTCTCTTCCTTTCCCTCTGTAACTTTGAACAGAAATCATATTTAGGCGTCATTATAGAATAGATAAATGTTTATTCATCTTTCAGTTAGGACAACAAATTATGTTCCACTCCCATTTTTTACAAGATGCAATTAACCTACTACAGTATACATTTTACCCTATATTAAATTATAAAAACTAATGATTGTTTATGGGGCCCAAATTATTGGCCTATGCTGGGTTCATGATCTGGACTCCAGAAAGTACAATCGCATAGAAATGCACATAATTGATGGGACAGAAAGCTGCCATTCAGCCTTATGCCACACTTATGCTTGACATAAGCCACTTTTCATTCTAATGACTCCATCTCATTCCACGAATGATGGATTTAGTTGTAAATTGTGAAGTATTTCCCTGTACATGTTTCCCCTTTTCTTGTGTGTGGGGTGGGGGAGGGGGAGTGGGTGGGTGGTGGTGTGGTAGGTGGTGGAGTGGAGGATACAGTACTGACAAAGTCAGACCGAGCACAGTTCATGGTCCCTGTGATATGTGACAGCATCCAAGGTGAATCCATTGGGATACAGGTGCCCAATATAACCATGCAAAATGGATCCATGCCCTTGAAGGCCAATAGGTCTTACAGAGTCAGCCCTAGGCACTTCAAGCAGAGAGAGTTAAGTGTCTGTAAATTTTCAAGTTCTTTATTTGTTATTATTACCTACTTATTGGAATTGTAGGTAAAACAATTATGGGGGGTTATTTTCTGCACCCTTTTTGAGGGACAGGATTGATGGCAGGGGCAGATAATTCCACAGGAGTCCCAAAATGCATTTAAGCCAGCAGGATTGCCCATTGCCATTGTCTCATCCCCACCCCACCAATGAAATAATGGGTACTCCGACATTGAAAATCAGGATCCCCATTTGAATATATTTAAATATAATTAAGGCGTTTGTGCCTGAAAGTCAACCCACGTTAAATTTTTCATTCACATCAGCATGAGAACATTGCCATGTGAATCACAACAAGATCCCCATGGGATAATTGGTGAGCCAAAACCACCAGAGGTGCAAAGGTGAGTACAGCCCCTAGAGGGGAGAGGGTCATTCTGAGCAGTACCCCGGTGCTATCTGGGCACTTGTCCCTGGCATTTCCTTCGACATTGCTCCCTGATACTGCCTTTTTGGAGTAGTGCCTAGGGAGTGCCAAGTGATAGTGCCTGGGCAGTACAGGGGATGGTGTTCCATGGCAGAGGGGGTGTTGCATGCTGGGTGTTCCCTGGTGGCGGGGGATGTTCTGGGATTGAGACGGGGTTCTTCTTTTAGTTCTTTTAAAATCGGGGTGCACTTTCTAAAATGGCACACTGATCTTTTAAAAAGCCAAGTGGTTGGTAGGGCAGGTTCATTCAGAGCCCAACTCGCCGTCGTAAGATTGGTGAACCCACCCCTAAAAATACGGTGAAGGAAGCCATCCTTGGGGCCAGCCGCTTCTGTTCCAGTTATTCCACCCACTACACCACTCTGCAAAACAATGAATAAATTCTGCCCATGATACATGTGAGACTTACATGCTTTTTCAAGATATTAAGAACTTCCTTCGTTTTGTGGGAACATTCTTAAACCATGACACTTTCTTTCTAATATACATTATTAAGGGAATAGCATTTGCCAAAACCCCAAGTGGAAAGGTTTAGTGTTACAGTCTGTCAGTTCTGTCAGTATTTACTAGCTATAAATGAGAAAAAGGTCAAAGGACAGGTTGGCATCATTAAACAATATGTTGGATAGTCTAAAAATAAGATTTTAAATACTTACAGCTTCATAAACGTGGTGTTTCACCTTTAGGACTTCAGTGAAAGCCAGATCCCTCATACAAATTCTAAACTATTAAAATGTTGCCTACTTGTCTTCACTTGTTCAGAAACAGCAATGAAAACAAGAGAGTGAGTATCTGCTGTCAGTGGCAAACTGTGCATTAAATTCTCCTCTTCAACTGATTCAAATTCCCTGAGCTATTGGAATTGCTCATAATTTATCATTAATAAAGCAACTTTCATGATCCCAGCACATTTGAATTGGCTAAATTAGGTTACTCCATATCAGTCCATCTTTCTGCCTGTGGTCCTTACCCTCTAGGTCCCAGGGGAGGTGATAGCTTAGTGGCATTATTGCTGGACTATTAATCCAGAAACTCAGCTAATGTTTTGGGGATGTTGATTCAAATCCCACATACTCAATGAGCCCCACGTGGAGATTAATCAGTGATTCTCCATGAACCTCATGGGAGTTATCACACAAGGAATCCTCCTTTCAATCAGAGCCAATTTAACTAACTTGTTTCTCTTATTCTTGAGGACTGCGTAAAAACTCCCCCTCTGATTGAATGCAATTCCTCTTCCCCTCAACCATCGTATACAAAAGAAGTTTATATCAACTGCATTGGCTTCTCCTACAATTGTGAAATATTTCATCTCCCTCTCCTAAGATCCTTGAATATCAGCACTCAGCTCTGTGCTGACTCAGCTCACACTTCCCTGTTGAAATGATTCCAATTCAACTTCTACTCTGCCCATGACACTGACCCTCACCCCACACCCCCTCAGTCACAAATGATATCCCTAATGACTACACCTATTGTGCGTTATTCCTTAATCTCTCCAATACAAATGGGTATTCTCTCTCGTTCCAGCATCTCACTTCTGTAGTTCAATAAACTCATGATCAAACAGAACACATCGGTTGAAAACTGCCTGGCCCAGCCTGAGGAGAACAAGAACATGCCTACTAACAAACTCAGCTTTACCATCCCGCTGCCACTCCCAACTCCATAATCATCATTATGTGGCCAGATCACTTGTGGACAACATTAAGTTATGGATAAGTCAAAAAATCCTTCAACCAAATGTCAGAAAAAAAGGAAGTGTGCTTATTTGGCTCTGTTGTGACCACAGCTGATGTTAATTGCTGAGCAGACCAAATCCCAAAGGGAAACTTGGTATTGTATTCTGAAACCATCCCAATCTCTCTCAGCAGAAAGAATAATACTTTTAATACTTTGGGGATTTTAAAACAATTAAAGTAAAAGATTTACTAACAAGAAGAAAAGAAATCTTAAGCATACAAGATTACAGTTACACAGTTAAAAATGTTCTCACAAAACATTCCCCTGAAAGACCGGCAAGTGAATACCTTCGAGGCAGTACTTCCTTACAGATTTTTAATTCTAAAAGTCCAATAACATTACCCAAGGCAAAACTGCTGTCATGTTAGTAAAGAAAGACAACATGACCTCTCAAACTCTCTTCCACCCTACTGTGGAAATCAAAGAAACTTCAGAAACAAGATTGCTCTCTGAAGCCCAAAACTTTTCTAGTTTGACTGGATGGCAGATTCAGACTTTACACCTTCTTCCAGTATTTATGGATAGGATACGGTAGCACAGTGGTTAGCATTGCTGCTTCACAGCTCCAGAGACCTGGGTTTGATTCCCAGCTTGGGTCATTGTCTGTTTGGAGTTTGCACATTCTCCTCACGTCTGCGTGCATTTCCTCCCACAGTCCAAAGATGTGCGGGTTAGGTTGATTGGCCATGCTAAAATTGCCCCTTAGTGTCCTGAGATGCATAGGTTAGAGGGATTAGCGGGTAAATGTGTAGGGATATGAGAGTAGGGTCCGGGTGGGATTGTGGTTGGTGCAGACTCAATGGGTCAGATGGCCTCTTTCTGCACTATAGGGTTTCTATGAGTCTATGATACTGAGTTCAATATCCAACTAGAACTTAACCCTGGGAAGGCAAACCATCTGGTTCACCCTGAGCAACATTCAGAAAAGTGAATGGAATCAAGAGCTATAGTATAACAGCAGTTTGTCCTTGGGAACCTATAAGGATGGATGTTACTTTAAAATAGTTTTGGGAACTATTGTGTTATTCTGTAAAGGAGTCTGCCTAACATAGAAACGATGTGGACCGGCGGTGGACTGGGGTAGACACAGTAAGTAGTCTCACAACACTAGGTTAAAGTGCAACAGATTTATTTGGTAGCACCAGTTTTTGGAGCACTGCTCCATCATCAAGGCAGTGAAGGATTTGTTTCACAAACAGAGCATTTATAGACACAAACTCAATTACAAGATAATGGTTGGAATGCGACTCTTTACAGGTAATCAAGTCTTTATAGGTTTAGGCAATGCAAGTGGAAAGAAGGTTAAGCACAGGTTAAAGAGATGTGAATTGTCCCAAGCCAGGGCAGTTAGTGAGATTTTGCAAGTCAAAGCAAGTCATGGGGGTTACAGATAAAGTGACATGAACCCAAGATCCCAGTTGAGACCCTCATGTTTGAGGAACTTGGCTATCAGTTTCTGCTTGGCGATTTTGCGTTGTCATGTTTCTTGAAGGCTGCCTTGGAGAATGCTTACCCAAAAATCAGAGGTTGAATGCCCTTGACTGCTGAAGTGTTCCCCGACAGTAAGGGAACACTCCTACCTGGTGATTGTTGAGTGGTGTTCATTCATCCATTGTAATAGTGTTTGCATAGTTTCACCAATGTACCATGCCATGGGACATCCTTTCCTGCAGCGTATCAGGTAGACAACATTGGTTGCGTCGCAAGTGTATGTGCTGTGTACCTGGTGGATGGTGTTGTCACGTGAGATGATGGCATCCATGTCAATGATCCAGCATGTCTTGCAGAGGTTGCTGTGGCAGGGTTGTGTGGTCTCATGGTCACTGTTCTCCTGAAGGCTGGGTAGTTTGCTGCGTACAGCAAACATGATCTATTGTTTGAAGGCAAGTAGTAGGGGTGTGGAGATGGCCCTAGTGAGATGTTCATCTTCGTCAATGACATGTTGGAGGCTCCGGAGAAAATGTCGTAGCTTCTCCGCTCAGGGGAAGTACTGGACGATGAAGGGCACTCTGTTCACTGTGTCCCATGTTTGTCTTCTAAGGAGGTTGGTGCGGTTTTATGCTGTGATGCATCAGAACTGTCCGATGCCGCACTGTCTCTCCAGCCTTGTCTCAGTATGACCCCTCAGTTCTCAAACTCTGTCAGCCTGTGCAATCTATCATCCACTCATTCACCATTGTTGGCAGAGCATGCAGCCACCTCAGCCTTATTCTCTCAAGATTCTCCCTTGTTCTTGTTTCTTTGCTTTCAAAGGACCTCTTAAACATGCATAATCTCACAATTAACAGTCATGACATATGCCACATTGACTCTGTTGAGAGATCTGAGATTGTAAAATAGAATATAATTGTGGAACATAATCTTACGCAGCAAGAATATGACCATTTTTAGACGCACCACTTCTTTTTTCAGCACCAAAGAGACATGTCGATAAATTAGCATTTTCTAAATCTGTCAAAATCATCATGCACAAGATTTAAGGGCTCCCCAGCAGGGTTACATAAATGTTCATCAGTCTTTTCTGTTAATTGATTTCTTACAGACTTGTGAACTGTGAACAGATGCTTCTTAATTGGTTACCTTTCTTTTATGCTGGTAATTCTTATTGGGCAAAGCTATTAGCAGCAAAATTACATACATTCAGTTCTTTAATTTGATCCATTAAAACAATTTAAAAAAGCAGAAATATTCACAACTGCAGAAACATACAGTACATTCATATTTCTTTGATTTACAAACTTGGGAAAATGCTATGCAATGAATATTAGCAAGATAGCAATATGCTTCTGAGGTGCCTGAGTAAATAAATAGTCAAACATGAAAATCTAAAGTGAAATCAGATCAAATGCTAAAGTGCTTTCAACACTGAGTTCATTTTTAAGTGATTTAATGAGGGACAAAGGGATCACCGACATGTGGACTTTGTCCAGTGTGAATAGTTAAACATTATTTTATTAAATAGGGCAGTTTGCATTGGCAATTTATTTGTAAGAAAGGAAGATGTCCTTCAAATAACTTCTTATTCAAAATTTTGCACACAAAGCAGAATTAACTCAATCATTGGTTTGAATTTCTTTGTGTACATGTGTGTCTTGACAAATAATTTGATGAGGAGGATGTTTGGTACCTCCCCCACAACTGGTAAAATTGCAGCAGGAGTGGGTGAGGGAGAGTAGGCAGTGGGGATGCCATCACTAACATGACACATGATTTTACACCCCCCTTCCTCCATCTGCAACTCTCTCTCTCTGGGAGCTGTAAATTTCTGGCCTTGAGGATAAATGTTTTGGCCCTCTAATGGCCAGGAACAGAGACAGGGGATAGGAGTAGTGTGCTGAAAACACTGACATTGGCCAGCACTCACTTTTAGGATGCCATTCCCATCACCAGGAATGTTAACTTGGCAGGGACAGGACGAGATAGGGATTCCCGTGCTCCTTCACAATGAAGCAAATTAAATTGTTTAAAAAAGCTTGTTCAGATTTTTTTGGAAGGGAGATGAAAAATTTTGAAGGGGAGCACAGGTTTCAGGAGGCTTAAGTTCCATATCTGAAGGGTGGTGGGTTCAAAGTCGGGAGCCAGCCATGGTTGCCCCAGGGCATTACCTCAGCCTGATAATGTGGCGCAAGTGACTGGCATAGAAAGAATCAGTGTGGGTCTCGGGAGAGTATTGCCCACACTGTGATGTAAAGGAATATATGACTTAAGTGTAGAGGGCAGTCTTACATTGAACAAAGACCTGTGTAGAGGCAAGCATGAAGACAGGAACTAACTTGGTCCTTAGACTGTATATATTTACTGTATATATGATTATGAGTAGTCAATAAACACTTACTATTAAACTGTATAAAACTCAGAATGACATTGTGAGACCTATCAGATTATACACAACATCTTACAACGTGGTGGCAGCTACCAGAAAAACCCAGAACCTCACAGAAGCTAAAGCAGAAATGTGAAAATTGTAAGATTAAAGTAGCAGTATTCTGACCTGACAGAATGCATAAGAAGCAAAGGACAGAAGGTGATTCCTAAACAGAAACTCCAAAGCAGGATTAGAAGAAGAAGGCAGAAATAAAACTCGACACTCCAGCAGAAGATTTCACTAAAGCCAGTGGAAGTCTAACTTCAATGCCCAGAGAACACAGAGAAGATCTAGCAGGGGTGAGCTGAAAAGCAAATTGTTGGCCAGAGCATGTTTTTAAAAACTTTCACTTCAACAGCAGTTAGAATTGTTACTTCAAAACACATCATGAGTAGCCCCTGAACATGTGGTGACAAACCTCGCTCCAATCATTAAAAAGTCATAGAATCATAAAAATCCTACAGTGCAGAAGGAGGTTATTCAGCCCATCGAGTCTGCACTGACCGCAATCACACACAGGCCCTAGCTCCATATTCACCTGCTAATCCCTCTAACCTTAACACCTCACAACTCTAAGAGGCAATTTTTAGCATGGCCAATCAACATAACCCGCACATCTTTGGACAGTGAGAGGAAACCGGAGTACCCGAAGGAAACCTACGCAGACATGAGGAGAATGTGCAAACTCCACACAAACAGTGACCCAAGCTAGGAATTGAATCCTGGTCCCTGTAGCTGTGAAGCAGCAATGCTAACCACTGTGCTACTGTGCTGCCCCAATAATAAATAAATAACAAATCATCAGCAATAAAAAGACCCTGCAAAAGCTAGGAACCAGTGGTTTCAGGATCCAAAAATATTTTGATTCAGCGGAGCAGATTCAGAAAGGATGATCCAGGGAGTGGTTGCTAACATTTAAAATACAGAAATCATGGTTAACTGCAACCTCCCACTTCAAACCCAATTTGTATGTTAATTGTTTAACAGTACTCACTGGGCTATATAAAGGGGTTACAGGTGGCACTGCATGTTGGGTGTGTGTATGTGGAGTTGTAAAAGAGAATAAAGTGAGTTTGTGAAAGAGCTGGACTTGCATCATATTTTGTTATGGGACTTCAATTGAGAGGCTTAACAATCATGACTGCTTTTACTGTGGGAGTCTGCGAAAACCAACAAGTGCGGGAAACTTCATTGAGGGGAAGCTTACTGCAGTGTCATCTTGGATTTTCTTGCCGCATTTAAAACTGTACACTCTTTTCGTTTTAATTTTAAATGACCATGGATCAGAAATCTATCTTACCAAAACACTTTTGACTCATCCAAAGCCAGATAAAAACATTTGGATGTTGAAGAAAGAGATTCCTTAGATTTGTGATTGCTTCAGGTCTAGACAAAAAGACATATGCTGAACATTGCTTTATTTTGTAGGCCTAATAGTGGATGGCATAATAGCCACACAAGGAATCAATGAAGTCTCAGGAAAATCTGTCAAAGTTTTAAGATGATTTGATACATATTTTAATCTGAGCAGTAACAAGATCCTTGAAAGAGCAAAGTTTAACAAAAGGGTCCAACAGTCAGGAGAACTTGTTGACTCCTTCATTAACGAGCTGCACAAAACTGACTATGACTATGGTGACCTGAAATTAGAATTTATCAGGGACAGAATTAGTGTTGGAGTGGTGGGCTATGCACTCTTAGGTGTTTGACTCTTGAAAAGGCCATTCAAATAGTCAGGCAATCTGAAATCTGTTTACAGCACAGATGTATCTTAAGGAGCCAAAGCAACCATGTTACAAAGCAATCCCTGTTGTCCAGCTAGTAAAGCAGCAGAGAAACAATGTCACTGCATGCCAAGGGAAGGAATACAATTACTAACCAGTAGAGCTGGGTGATCATGCCAACGCTGTGGAGCCAAGTGACCCCACAGGCATGATCAATGTCCGGTTTTGTCAGCACAGTTTTGTTTGGAAGTCCTACTCATCAAGTACTGTTGACACATCAGGAGTCAGCAGCTTTTGTGTCTTACAGTGCCACAGAGACAGTGTTGTTGGAACAGCATTCACCTGCAGTCCTAGGACTCAGGAAAAAGGTAAGTAACTGGGAGGGGTGGATGTTTTCCAGTGGAAGTTGCAGGGAGTGAGACAGTGGGATCTGAAGCCAAGGGCAAGAGTTAGCTATCTGTGGCCACTCCCCCCCACCCCGATTATACTCAAATTAGTGCAGATTGAGGAACTCCACACCTTCAAATGACAGGCAATGACTTAACACCTGAGAGAAAACCCCTGCTTCACATATGATAATTCTTTGTTCATCATTTTAAAAGATGTCAATCAATGTAAAATCAACTGTTAGTGCAAAGTGATACAAACAGATAAACTGTTTATCCAAATTATGATATTTAATATTAGATTTATTTGTGACATATATGATATAATTTTACTCTACACCATGTGTAGATTATGTTATTTCTAAGTTGAATAAAAACTTCATGCAATCTGGCCAAAACCAAGCTTCTGTAAAATTATGTCATAATAGCAGTGCCACCTCTCCTGGTGCGGTTGCCAAGGCTCTCTTATTGGGCTTGCAACATCATGAGCCTGCCTGGTGTTCTCAAATATGATGGTGAACACAGAGGGGATCAATTAGGGGGCCCCCTCCAGGAAGATTGCCCCACTGGTTTCAATTCTGATGAAAGGTCATCGAGAGGATTGTTCATCAACTCCCGTTAGGAAAATCGATGGCAAGTTGGCTGACCTACAAAAAGGCTGCCCACAATGGTGATATGCTGGGGTGGGCTTGATAATCTCAACCTGAGACTTCCACTTTCCAATGGAAGGAAATCTGGAAATCCTGTCCTCAAAAATACTCAACCAATCTGATTGACTGCTCTTGCAATCACAGCAGCACCAGAACTCAGGCCCACAACAGCATGGATTCCAGACTCAGCTAAGTCCAGGACTTTTGCATGGGATGGGATCAGGCATGGTGAGGGGATGGTGTGGTAGGAGGACAGGGGGTGAGACATACAGGAGGTGGTCCCTTCTTGGGGGAGTGATGGAGAGTGTCCCCAGTGCGCACAAAACACTCCCCAAAGGAGATCCCCTTCATTCCTACATTTCATCAGAGATGAGCCTGCCCAATTTCATCTGCCTTCCAATGCCAACCATATTATTACAGCAAAGGCAGAAGTAGGACTTTAATTACCCTTTAGTTGAGGCAATGAACGGCATCAATAGGTGTTATGTTTCAGGATTTTAGTCTCTTCTACAACAAAGAGCAAAATAATTGATAGTCACACCAGGGATTACTTAACCAACAAGTCAGAGTTTATTGAGTTAGGTGTTGCTTCATCACAGTCTAAAATGGAAGATACAACCCCATGAATGCCTCTGGTGATGTCACAGCAAGTTATGTGACTAACCACCTAGCAATGCATTGTTTTACAGTACATAACACTAGGGAATAAGGGTTACCCACCAGCCTTACCTTATATACTCCATCCCTGTCAAAATCACAACTGCCGAGTACAGTAAAATGCACCCTGTTTGCTCTAATTCTCTCCCCAGAGACACCGACAGACCAGCTGAGCATGTCCAGCACTTTTCTGCTCATTTCAGATCTCCTGCAGCATTTTACTTTTCCTAAAGTCTATCCTAGTTACTCGGGTCAAAGAACTGAATACCAACATCTTTCTTACAGTTCTTCATATGCAGCTCAATGCAAATCTCCATCTCAATTTGAAACAATTGGTTACAGTAAATAATAATTCAATAACACTTTAGAAGTGGGGTATTAGTAGTCAAAAATAAAATTGGCATAATTCAGTCAGTTTAAAAAAGAAAATAATTGTAAGGGTAGAAAAGATTATAGACAGTTCTCCACTGAAGGATCAGCTGTAAGACTATCTCCTGGGACCCACTGCTGTTTCTCCTCCCACTGTCCAAATCCTTTATTCAGCTAACTTGGTTTTCTGCATGCTTGGAGGATTTTGTATCAAGGTTAGGCTGAGTCACAGTCAAAAAATGCTGTGCTTTGAGATGTCGAAATATCAGAAAAATGATTCCAAACTATAGGGAACTTTACACAGAGAGAATGTTATCAATCACAGATGTTAGGTACACCCATTATCAACTGTACTCTGATATAAAATGCCAAGCTCTCCACTGCCAGCAGCAGTCAAACAATTTACTAAATTACACGAGCTGCTGTTAAATTAAACACCTAATCCACTTACCCATTAAATGAGTAGAGTTAGTTCCATGCATCTGTGTATTTGCATTATGTTCCTGTACCATGTGATGATGGAAGCACATAAACAAATTAAACAATTGAACATTAATATTGCTAACAGTCATTTCTAAGCTAACACCACTCTTCCATTAGGAGATATTCTCATTCTTATGAGGAACTGCTGTTTTGAATCTTTGCCCCTCACCCCCAGTAAAGGGATCTAATCTATACAAAGAGGGCAAGCAGCCTTGCCCCTGATTCCTTTCGCCATCTGACCATCCCATCTACCAGTTGAATATGGTGTGAGCTGATGCAGCTGTCACATTCCAACCAAATTTATTTCACCGACCTCCCCCCAGTGACTGTACACATCAACAATCCAGAGCAAAAAGCTCATCAGCACTCTCTCCTAAAGTTCCTCTTCACAAAGAGCGAGGCCCAGCCTACACCTCATGCCAGGCAGTTAAAATGAGTCAGAGATGGATCATCAGGTGAATGAGTGTTGGCAATCTGATAACATATC
This sequence comes from Carcharhinus amblyrhynchos, assembly GCF_965287045.1. Classification (NCBI taxonomy): domain Eukaryota; kingdom Metazoa; phylum Chordata; class Chondrichthyes; order Carcharhiniformes; family Carcharhinidae; genus Carcharhinus; species Carcharhinus amblyrhynchos. The sequence continues at coordinate 77,022,124 of NC_137331.1, read as the reverse complement.
TCGGACTAGGGATTACACTGTCAACATTCTCAATGGGGAAATGTTGCTCCCATACAGTTTAAACATTTTGCTCACAAAATGTATTTCTCTAATCTATCATTTTAATCATCCTCTCTGATCTTTTTCACAAATGGTGCTGAAATAATAAGCCAATTTTGTGTTTTACCAGTCTTGATCTAAATGAGCATGAACGCCTGTAACTTGTAGCCATTATCCCCAAATATCAGGACACTTGAATGTCTAGCCACAAGCCTCTCCCATTGTTTCAGTGCAAGCTCCATGCTTCCTCAGTCTCATTGCATTCATGCCATTGGTTTCTCCTTCCCTCCCTCTCAGCAAACTGTTCCAATGATCTGGCCATCTGTCCAACAGATGAGCTGAAATTTTGTACAGCTCAAAGAAAAAATAAACAATCTCATTATGCTCTAAACAGCACCAAACGCCTTTGGTTCTGACTCTGTCAACATCTCTGGCTGAGCCTAGGAGGTGTCTTACCTCGGCATTTGTTCAACCGTGAACTGAACTTTAAATGTCATAGCCAGTCAGTCCCTTGTCGGATTACATAACATATTAAGTGACTCTTCATTACATAACAATCCTTAACCTTCAACCCCAGTGCCTATCCCAATTTCCTGTAATTATGTCATGAATAGGGCAAAGAAAAAAATAATTGTGCTAGAATCTGAGTTGAACTGAATTTTGCTGACATATGCCACAGCCTCCTGAGCCTCTGCTACAAAGGGCTTGCAGCCAGCCTTTCATTTAAAAAAATGAGAACATCCTTACAGTAATCACTAATGTTAAATGTAACATGAATGAATTGATCAGGGACCTAACAGTATATTTAGATATTAATTTGTTTGACGCCAGGACAAGTTTTCTTTTTGCTTTAGGATGCGGCGCTGTCTACATCTATATTTATTTGTGCTCAGTATCAAGGGTAAGAAGAATTATCACTTGCTATTTCATTGATTTTATGTAATACTTATGTAATACTTTTATTAAATACTTATTTTGCAATTTCTGTCCCGATAGTAATTTATGTTCTACAAGGGGTAATTAATATGTAACTATTGTTTCCAAGAATTGTTGAAAAACTAAATACAATTGTGACTTTGCATACCCAAAAGCATTCCCTTAGATTATTTAAATTAGGATCTGATCTGTTTTGAATACCATTTTATATTTTCAACATATTAATTAATGTTTTCAATGGTATTTCAGCAGTTAAATCAATACCTTCAAAATTAATCAATTCACCATTTGGTTTTATATTAATTCTAACAAGACCCTGTCAGGTAACTAACGATGGCTGTATATAAAAGCACCACCTTTGCTGAACCGCAGAGAACTAATAACTCCAAGTTCAATGCCTAGTCCACTCTTAACAAATTGAAGTTATTGCTACATCTTACATTTTACTGCATTCATCGCATCATAGTTTTGCCTGAAAGATGGGTGATTGTGATGACATAAAGGGATGGTAGCGGTGGATTAATTATGAAGTCATAATGAATGGACATATACTATAGTTTTTATCATATGACTGAGTAATGGGCCACAGACAAGTGTCATGTATGATGTACATGTGGCACACAGTCAGCAGGAGACTAGGGATTGTCAAAATCACCAATCTGAGATGTGTCACCACCTTGGGGCATAATCTTGATTGCAATACCTTTTTCAAAATTGTCCGGATGAAAACAAAAAATGTAAACCTTTTATTATTTTTGAAGGTAGAAGGGACTGAAAAGTTCCTCATTTTCATCGTAACCAGGTTATGCTTAAATATGTGGCGGAATTTTCCGGCCCTACTAAGGGCCAGAACGGAGGCAGAATGGGAGCTGAATATACCAGCTCCAACCAGCCTGCTGTTTGTCTGACATCCCATTCCCATCATCTGGCAGCTTTTCAGAGGCAGGTTTTGGGCTGGCAGAGCCATCTGTCCCCAAAAAGCAAGTAGCCAATCAGGCTCTAAGGATCTTTTTAGGTGTAGTTAATGGAGGTTAGAACAAAGAACAAAGAAAATTACAGCACAGGAACAGGCCCTTCAGCCTTCCAAGCCTGCACTGACCAAATACTCCCCTGCAGCGAGTTCCAGGCACCCACTACCCTCTGCATAAAAAACTTGCTTCATACATCTCTTTTAAACCTTGCCCCTTGCACCTTAAACCTATGCCCCCTGTTAATTGACTCTTCCACTTAGGAAAAAACTTCTGACTATCCACTCTGTCCATATCCCTCATAATCTTGTAGACTGAGATTTTCCAGCAGCAATCAATCATTCCGCAGGCAGTTAAGATATAGGATGTGGGATTCAAAACAGAAAATTATGGAAAGACTTAACAGAATAGACAAGTCACATTTTAGATGAAATGATCTACACTTGAAATGTTACCTCGTCCTTTTTGCCACAGATCCTAACCAGCCTGCTGAATACTACTGTGATATTGAATGGAAATCATAGACATCTGAAAAAGATATAAATCAAATTGATTTGAAATCATGGCATTAATAAATTGTCCAATCAAGCACTCATACAATTATTCTTCATATTTCCTTCTAACCACATTATTTTTCCACATGAACCAAAAATCTCGATATTACTCAACTAAGCATATATGCACTGTAGTCTATGTTGGATTAACTAATGATAATTTACCATTATGGGGGTATTTCAATACATTTTTCTGTAGCTTTCAGAGGAATGATTTTAAAACAGCGAGTTGTAATATATTGTGAAACTGCAACAAGTCATCAGTAATTCATATGAATCACAAAAAGAAAGAAAATTGTTTGAAATCACTCTAGTGCGCCATTATAATTGAAAAAAGGCATGAAGCTCCATGGGTTGTCTTATTCTATTTTAGTCCCCTTGCGCCATGTCAGTGCAATATGTGTAGTAGGTATGTGATGACATATTTTACCAGCATCGTTGAACTTTTCAGCATTGTGACTTTACCAAGTGATAATAACCAACTACTATGAACTAGTAAATCAGCTACATATTCTGTTGAAGATTCCTTTTCACACGTATTGACTCTAAATTTCCTCTTTTTCCACTGCATTCATCTCTCTATTAGATTGCTATTTTTATGATCATTATACATACCAATGTCTGACTCAGTAATAGTCACATTTACAGGTAGAAATTAGTGCAGAACAGGTTCTTTCATTTCTGTCCTCCTCTGGGGCTCCTCTTTCCTCATGTTACTGCTGGTGTAAGTCATTGAAAGCTCCTGCAACATTACAGAAGTATTGGTTGCACCAGAAAGAAATGCAGAGAACTTCACTAGGCAGGACATGCTTCCGTTGCTTCTATAACAGCAACTTTTAAAAAGCATTTAGATAAGTACATGGATGGGAAAGGATTAGAGGGATATGGGCCAAATGCAGACTGTTGGGACTAGCTGGGAGAGAACCATGGACAGCATGAACCAGTTGGGCCAAAGAGACTGTTTCTGTGCTGTATTCCTCTATGACTCTATGATATATAATTATGTTAAAATTTATTGGACAATTCAATCCTGTTCTATTTCCCTCTCAAAATACAGATGATTTGCTCTAGATTCAGGTGTTTGATTTGATTTATTGTCACATTATTGTCACAGTGAAAGGTATTATTTCTTGCGCGCTATACAGACAAAATTCATAGAGAAGGAAACAAGAGAATTCAGAATGTAGTGTTACAGTCACAGCTGGAGTGTTGATAAAGATCAACTTAATGCAAGGTAAGTCCATTCAAAAGTCTGACAGCAGGGAAGAAGCTGTTCTTGAGTCAGTTGGTACGTGACCTCAGACTTTTGTGTCTTTTTCCCAAAGGAAGAAGTGGAAGAGAGAATGTCTGGGGTGTTTGGGGTCCTTGATTATGCTGACTGCTTTTCTAAAGCAGTGGAAAATGTAGACAGAGTCAATGGATGGGAGGTTGATTTGTGTGGTGGACTGGGCTTTGTTCATGACCCTTTGTAGTTTCTTGTAGTCTTGGACAGAGCAGGAGCCATACCAAGCTGTGATACAACCAGAAAGAATGCTTTCTATGGTGCATCTGTAAAAGTTGGTGAGAATCGTAGCTGACATGCCAAATTTCCTTAGTCTTCTGAGAAAGTAGAGGCATTGGTGGGTTTTCTTAATTATAGTGTCGGCATGGGGGACCAGGATAGGTTGTTGGTGATCTGGACACCTAAAAACTTGAAACTCTCGAGCCTTTCTACTTTGTCCCCATTGACGTAGACAGGGGCATGTTCTCCTTTACGCTTCCTGAAGTCGATGACAATCTCTTTCATTTTATGACATCGAGGGAGGGATTACTGTTGCCGCACCAGTTCACCAGATTCTCTATCTCATTCCTGCACTCTGTCTCGTCCTTGTTTGAGATCAGACCCACTATGGTGGCGTCATCGGCAAACTTGAAAATTGAATTGGAGGCGAATTTGGCCGTACGGAGTATAATAGGGAGCTGAGAACACAGCCCCCTGCTATAGGTGTTGAGGATTATCGTGGAGGAAGTGTTGTTGCCTATCCTTACTGATTGTGGTCTGTGAGTTAGGAAGTTCAGGACCCAGTCACAGAGGGACATACCGAGGCCCAAGCCACAGAGTTTGGAGATGAGTTTCGTGGGAAGAATAGTGTTGAAGACTGAGCTGTAGTCAATAAATAGGAGCCTGACATAGGTGTCCTTGTCATCCAGGTGTTCCAGGGTTGAGTACAGGGCCAGGGAGATTCTGCTGTGGATCTGTTGCGGTGGTCGGCAAACTGTAGTGGATCCAGGTAGTCCGGGAGGCTGGAATTGATTCGTGCCATGGCTAACCTTTCAAAGCACTTTATAATGAAGTGCCAGTGCAGACTTGATGGGCCGATCAGCCACTTCTGCACTGTACGATTCTGTGATTCTAATGCAAACCCAGCCATTTCATTGAGCTATAATGATTTACTGAACTTTCTGGATAATCTCCTCACCTCTATCTGTCCTTGTACCTTTCCGCATCTTTCTCCCTGAAACCATAACCATTTCGCTTAAGCTTTTTGATCAGCAGATGATTTTTGCATCACTCTCATTGGTCAAAATCCCACAGCAACACACTTCATTGCACCAATCATAGTTATAGTTCTGTCAACTGCTTTGCTTTTAATTTAAATTCTCTCATTTTTCCTGACACTCTCTGAGCAAGACACCGGTGCTGCAGTTTATCAGCTCATTATTACCTATTAACTCTTTGCTGCTCCATCATGCAATGGCCTCCACAGCGTGATCCAGCAATATTTTATAAATTAGGATTGCAGAAATCGCCTGTAAAGCTTCAGTGATGGAATACACCAGCCTCACTTTTATTTTTTAATAGATCAATAGAACAGGTTGGGTTTTCAATGTAAAAGTGATGATATCGTATGTAACAACACAGAGGCAAATACAGAATAAAGCAGAAAATGCTAGAAGCTCAGCTCCAAGGAACATGAGAATGTGATCTATTTTTTCCTTCCCTTTTTATTTGTTCTTATTGTAGATTTCTAGTAGTTTCCAGCTATTAACTCCAGTAAATGTCATAGATCTGCTGTCACGCAATAACTGTGAGCTTGATTTATTGCAGAAGCCACAGCTTATCACAGGGGCAACAACGCTATCTCAGTTTCTACAGAGGTATTGTCCTGTGGTAACAGAGACTTATTATCCGACCTTTTGGTGCTGGGAAGCAAGAGTCCAGACACTGCTCAGGCCATTCATCACAGCCAAGCCTTGGGTGGAATACAGAAAGTAGGCATCATTTATATTCTGTCTATTGTACTGTTGGCATTGTCCAAATCGTTACTTGTACTTACACATAAATCAGGTTTCAATGTACATTCGAATTACTGGCTTTTTGGAAATGTATGTCTGAACCAAAATATTCAAAACGCTGACTCACCCATTAATTGTTCTGCTTTCTCACTGCCCAACACATTAAACAGTCACATTATATCTTGCATTTGAGTCAAATTTTACAGCTATATTGGTTTTAGAATTTTCTTTTGGATTAAATTGTTGAGCAAATTATTAAATGGGTGGTGAGTGGGAGCAATTTGTAAAATTAGCTTTTTTTTTAAACCTGTCATTTCAGGAAATCCTGATCTGAGCAAAATCCAAATCCAAAAGCATTGCATTTGTTGGCAGGCTTGTTGCATTCAACTGCATCATTTGTTTAAAATAGTAATAATAATCATCAAAATAATGGATCTCATGTTTGTCCAGAAAGTAATGACGACACAAATTAATGATATTACCAAAAAATGAGATTGCTATGTGAAAGTGTGTCTTAAGAATTAATCCATTTTTCATTTTGTTTATTGTTTCTGCATTACAGTGAGCTCATTAAAACGGCAGATGGTGGACATATTTCCTTGGATTGGAATGATAGTGATGACAATGCACTATATCCTGTTTCTGCTACAAGACCTACTATCCTTATCTTACCTGGACTTACAGGAACGAGTAAGGAATCATATATACTGCACATGGTTAAACAGAGTGAAGTACTTGGATACAGGCAAGAGTTACTTCTATTGATTACTATTTTCATGTTTTTTGTTTACGATCCATGCATCATTTTCCAGTCAGTGGGGAGGGCAAGCAACCATCTCGCACACTTCTGCCAATTTCCCTCAAGATAAGAGATATTAACACCGGGAAATGGAACTAGTTTCCATTTTTGGCACTCCCAAATTAGATAGAGCATAAACTTAAATGCAAGTTACATCTCCCTTCACTCTCTTCCGGCATATGTCATCACCAGCCTTGGAAAATTATTCCCTACAGCACTAGTGTGACACTTGTTAGATCAGCCCAGTAGGTGAAACAAATCACATTAGTTCCAATGTCAAAAATAAATTCATAGGTTGGTTTTATTAATTTTGACAGAATGTACAGGTAAACCTTTACATTCTAAATGCTTACATTATGATATCCATTAGGGTCTGTAACTACTTCAATTCAGGTTAAGGGTGGAATTTTACCTAAAAGTGGCGAAGTGTTAGGGTCTGACTTAAAACCAGTGCATTTCTCTCCAGAGAAAGAGTTTTTTTTTCTCCCAGATCTTATGGAACTTTGTCAAAAAAAAACAAAAAGGGCACCTTGATCACAGGAAAATATAACCTCCCCCAACATGGAGGTCTCAGGGGCTGCCCCCACCCTCAAAGCCAGCATTCACCTACTCCCCCAGTGCAGTTAAAGCAAGCATCCCCCACTCCACTTAATTAAAGCCAACAATCCCTCTCTGCCCAGAATCAAAGCAACATCTGTCTCTCCACTGTCTGACCATGTCCCTTTCCCTCAGGGGCTATACTCACTTTTATGCTCCCGGGGGGGGTAAGTCCATGATAGATTCACATTTGGGTGGAACTGTTGTAAACCTTGAAGTGATGTCACATTGACAAGGTTTAAAAATATGGTGAAGGCGGGGGGGGGGGGAGGAAATCATGGAGCGATGGAGGTCTTTAATTACATTCAAATATATGTAAATGTAGGTTTGTAAGTTATGGCTGTGTACCTGATTATGTCACTGGTAAAGGGTGGGAAAAATCAGAAATCGTTATCTCGCTGGCGAGATTCACAGTTTTTGGGTTTCACTGGATTTTGAGACCCTACCACCATTCCCATGGACAGAGAGCATGGGCTTAAGATCACCCCCAGATCTCAGCATTGGATATCAATAATTAATGAAAGCAATTTATATCTGTACACCACAAAGACAATGGGCAGAATTTTCCTGAATGATGGTGGGGGCTCAAGATGCAGCAAAATCCTGGAAGTTGTGGTTGTCGCTGTCGAGATCGCTACTTCCAATTTTCGCTAACCTCTCACCAGTGACATAATCAGGTTCATGCCTATTATGAATATTTAAATATGCTAATTTGGGACTTGCCCTCACTGGATGGAAATCAGATTACTTCAGGGCAGAGGGGCTGAGAGAATCCAAAGGGGGTTCTCGCCAGTGCTAAATGTGCTAGGTCCCTCTCGTGTGATTCTCCAACCCAGTGCATTCTGCACATGATCGTACGGGGCCAGAGAATCATCCCTGGTGTGTGAAAACTGTCACCCATCTTGATCTGACATTGTTGTCACATGAAGCAGAATTCTCCCATTCCACCCATGATGGGGTTTGTGGCTGGCGGAAGCAGAGAATCTAGCAAGAGCCAAAGAACAAAAACAGCCCGGGAAACAGGCCCTTCAGCCCAACGAGCCCGCGCCACCATCTTAACACCACCAGTTCCCCCCTCCACCCATGACCCTTGTCTAATGTTTTATGGCCACCCACATTGAGGGAAACTAATTTAGGGACCATTTATTACTGCCAATCAGCCTAACAGCACATCTTTGGGGCGTGGGAGGAAACCGGAGCACCCGGAGAAAACCCACGCAAGCACGGGGAGAATGCGCAAACTCCCACAGACACTGGCCCAAATCCATGTGTCTGCACAGCAATCAGTGATAGTCACTGAGCTGTCATCTTGCCCAGTATCTGGTCCAGTTTAGGCACACATTAACGACATGAAGCACTAGGCCAATCTCAAACAACCAAGAGTAGCCCAAGTACGACCCATCGCGTGTATGCCCCTCGTTGGACACAAGGCGGACCGACTTAAAACCTGTGAATGAAAAGAGAAAAAAAAACATTATTGATGTACCATATCCATTTACCTTACCAGGGACGCCCCAATGCTAATGACCTTTATTTAAAACAATCTCCTATATCCACCCATCTCTAACCCAGTCATTTGCCTGTCTAAGTTACTCTTAAATGGCTCTAGCGTGTTTGCCTCCACCACCTTACTTGGCAGAGCATTCCATACCCCCACTACCCTCTGTGTGAAAAACCTCCCTCTAATATCTGTGTTATACCTCACCCCCCTCACCTTAAGTCCATGGCCCCTTGTCCTATGTGTATCATAGGAAATAGCTTACCTCTGTTCACTCTATCTATACCCTTCATAATCTTATATACTTCTATTAGATCCCACCACAGTCGCTGTCTTTCAAGGGAAAAGAGCCCCAATTTATTCAATCTTTCCTCATACCCCAGTCCTTCCATACCAGGCAACATCCTGGTAAACCTCCTCTGCACTCTCTCTAGAGTCTCCACGTCCTTCCGGTAGTAAGGCGACCAGAACTGGACGCAGTACTCTAAATACGGCCTAACCAACGTTCTGTACAACTGCAACATTAGACTCCAGCTCTTATACTCTATACCCCTTCCCATAAAGGCTAACATACCATAGGCTTTCTTCACCACACTCTCCGCTTGCACTGCCACCTTCAAAGACTTGTGCACTTGCACCCCCAGGTCTCGCTGCAATTCTATACTCCTTACGGGCTTACCCTTTATCGTATAACTTCCCCGTACATTATTCCGGTCAAAATGCATCACCTCACATTTATCCGGATTAAACTCCATTTGCCATGTATCTGCCCAATCTACCAGCCTATCAATATCCAGTTGTATTGCCAGACACTGCTCCTCACTGCCAATCCAGCCATCTTGGTGTCATCAGCAAATTTGCTGATCACACCACCTACTCCCTCTTCCAAATCATTTATATACACTACAAAGAGGAGGTCCCAGTACTGAGCCCTGCAGCACACCACTAGTGACAGACCTCCAGCTAGAAAAGGACCCCTCCACTACTACTCTCTGACTCCTCTTAGCAAGCCAGTTCTCTACCCATCTAGATATCTGGCCTCATATCCCATGAGCTTTAATCTTCTCTACCAGCCTACCATGAGGGACTTTGTCAAATGCCTTATTGAAATCCATATAGACGACATCAACGGCTCGTCCTTCGTCGACCGTTTTTGTCACCTCCTCAAAGAATTCTACCAAGATTCATAAGGCAAGACTTCCCCTTTACAAAGCCATGCTGCGTATCCTTAATCAGATCGCAACGCTCTAAGTGCTCATACATCCTATCCCTAAAAATCCTCTCCATCAACTTGCCTACCACTGACGTTAAAATCACCGGCCTATAGTTACCCGGGCTATCCCTCCTACCCTTTTTAAATAACAGTACCACGTTTCCTATCCTTCAGTCCTCTGGGACCTCACCTGTGTCCAAAGAAGAGACAAAGATTTGTGTCAGAGGCCCAGCAATTTCATCTCTCGCCTCCCTAAGCAGCCTAGAATAAATGCCATTGGGCCCCGGAGATTTATCGGTTTTAATGCTACCTAAAAGCCCTAACACATCTTCCCTCGTAATCGATAGATCTTTCAATTGGTCTACCGCTCCCTCGATGACCGTACCAGACATCAAGCCCCTCTCCTTCGTGAATACCGACGCAAAGTATTCATTCAGAATCTCCCCCGTTCCCTCTGCCTCTTAGCACAATTCCCCTTATCTGTCCCTGAGAGGACCGATTTTACCCCTAGCCACACTTTTGCTCTTAAGATAGGAGTAAAACGCCTTTGGATTCTCCTTAACCCTACCTGCCAAAGCCATCTCATGCCCCCTCTTTGCTCTCCTAACTCCCCATTTGAGATCCCTCCTACTCTCTCTGTATTCCTCCAACGCTCTCTCCATTCACAGTTGCTTAGACATGACATACACCTCTCGTTTCTTCCTAACCAGGTCTTCTATATCTCTAGTAATCCACGGCTCTCTAACCCTACCTTTCCCATCCTTCCTCCTAACCGGCACATGCCTTTCCTGCACCCATTGCAGTTTTCCCCTGAAAGACTCCCACATGCCTAACGTGGTCTTGCCTTCCAACAGCCTATCCCAGTCTGTATCCCTAAGCTCCTGCCTAATCCAGCTGTATCTAGCCTTCCCCCAATTTAGCACCCTCCCCTTAGGACAGCTCTCATCTTTTTCCATTCGTATCCTAAAGTAGACGGAGTTGTGGTCACTATTAGCCACATGTTCGCCTACCGCAACCTCAACCACCTGACCCAGCTCATTGCCCAGAACTAAATCCAGTATAGCCCCCTCTCTAGTCAGGCTATCTACATACTGCTGCAAGGATCCTTCCAATACACATCTTACGAATTCCTCCGCGTCCGAACCCCCAGCTCTAGGCACCTTCCAATCCACCCCAGGGAGATTAAAATCTCCCACTACAACAACCCTGTTCTTCCTACACATGTCCAAAATGTCCCTACATATACCCTCTTCCACTGCCCGCAGGCCATCAGGCGGCCTATAGTACACTCCTAGCATAGTAATGGCCCCCTTCCTATTCCTCAACTCCACCCACAGAGACTCAATTCCCAACCCCTCCATGTTATCCTCTCTCTGCACCGCTGTGATCTGCTCCCTAACTAAGAGCGCCACTCCCCCTCCTCTTTTCAAACCTCCCCTATCACGCCTAAAACACTTATACCCTGGAATATTTGGCTGCCAGTCCTGCCCCTCGTTTAGGTCTCTGTCACTGCCACCACACCTAAATTCCTCGCGAACATCAAGGCCTTAAGTTCATCCGTCTTACCCGTCACACTCCTCGCATTAAAACAGATGCGCCTAAGACCCTCAGGCCCACTCGGATCCTCCTTCTCCTGGGAGATTTTCCTATCATCTAGACTTACCCTGACCTCCAACTCACTCCCACTCCCAGTGCCTGAGCTGCCTCTCTCCTCCCCACCCCCCCTCCATATTAGTTTAAACCCTGCCAAAACACTCCCGGTAACCTCCCAGCTAAAATATGTGTCCCCTTCCCATTTAAGTGTTCCCTATCCCTCTTCTACAAGTGCCCTTCCTTTGCAAAGACTTCCCAATGGTCTACAAAACTAAAACCCTCTGTCCTGCACCAATCCCTTAGCCACGCATTCAGCTGTAGGATCTCATTATTTTTATCCCTGCTATTGCTGGGCACTGGCAGCAGTCATGATGTGGGTATGCCGGCGTTGGACTGGCGTAAACACAGTAAAAAGTCTGACAACACCAGGTTTTAGTCCAACCTATTTATTTGATAATATACTCACAAGCTTTCGGGGTTAGTCCCTTCGTCAGGTGAATGGAGAGTTCCCACTGGCAGCAGCCCAGAGATCGCCACCCTGGAGGCCCTGCACTTCAGCCTGGCTCCCAACTCCCTGAACTGCGTACGTATTTCCCCCCTACTCTTCCTTCCTACGTCCTTCTCTCCTACGTGTATAATTACATCCGCCTGGGTCCCTTGGCCCTTCAAGATTCCCTCTACCCTCTCCGACACATCCTGTACCCCAGCTCCAGGGAGGCAGACCACCATCCTGGAGTCCCGCTTTTGCCCACAGAACTGCCTATCAATTCCTCTAACCCTCCCATCCCCCACCACTATCTCACATCCAGCCCGCTTCCTTCCCTCTGAGGCATTTTCCTCTTCCCCTCGTGCCCTTTCCACCTCAGTTGGCACCTTACCCCTGCTATCTTGAGAGACTACCCCTGGGGTAGCCTTTGGAACATTACTCCTCTTCTTTTTCCCCTTCCTAACTGTAACCCACCCATCCCCCCCGCCCCAGGCTCTGGGATCCCCTCTTGAACGTGGTTCCTATTCATTAGCGCCTCATTCTCCCTGACTAAAAATAAATTCTCCAGCCTCAGCTCTAGTTGCCTTACGCAGGCCCTCAAATGCTGCAACTCCAGACACTTGGTGCAGATGTGGACACTCCGGAGATGTGGTGTCTCCAGGAACTCCCACATATTGCACCTTACACAGCTCACACGCCTCCCCATGGACCCTGCCATTTAATTGACCACCCTTAAACTTACGGACACAAATGGAAAAATTTGACCAGTAACTCACCTTGCCGAAGCTTGCTTTCGCCAAAGCCCTGTGAGCCAAAGCCCTTGCAGCACTCACTCAGCACCCGCCTCACTCTGCTGCCCTCTCCCGACGCTGCCCACTGTCTACTGTGGCCTTTTTGTACTCCCGCACTCCCTTCCCAACTGCCCTTGTGCCTAGGTCCCGCTACGGAAAGCGCAAACTGCAAAAATACCCCGCGAACCAGCAACGCAATTGAAAACAATCAGTACACTCGCAGTTTAGACTCACCAGCCGCCAGTACACTGCTCCGGAGAACAATGAGCAAAAAGTCGAAACTTCCTGATATAAAATTACATAGCAATTCTCCCATAGGCAGGTTAATGGCAGGTCAGTTGTCCTGTTACCTGGTGATGTAAATACCATTTGTATTCATTTGCATTTCATGAAAGTTCATTGAAACACTTGTTTGCTGGTACCTCGTCAGGCTTTCCAATCTTGCGTCAATGCCAGCATGAAATTACAGTGAAGACAAGGGGGCCACCATGGAAGGAGGGCTGTGCAAGGAGAGGGGGAACAGGTGAGGGTACACAAGAATAGGCAGAGGGGCAAGGAGGTGGATGAAGACAACAAACAAGGGAAGACAAAAGGAAGACTGAGGGGAAACAAGCTGGATCCCACCAGGCTGCATGAAAAGCTCACAAACAAAGGGAGGCAAAGGAATATCCCATCGTTTACAGGAAGGGGATGCATGAAGGCTCCTGATGCAATGCAGTGGATGCAATGGTCCAAGTGGCGCATGGGTGCCTTACAGGTGATGGGCTCAGGGGAAGAGTGGTTGAATTGCGAGGTGCAGACTTCTTTTTGAGCCTTTTTCCTCTGGATTGCTGAAGTCCTGCATGGTCTGGTGAAGACAGGTGGTCTAGAGAGAGTGACATGAATGTGCTGGACTGGTGTTTAAATATGGCACTGGTTCCTTTCAACCCGCCAGCTGATGGCAGGTGGACAAATCAGCTGCCATCCCACCAGGTGACCTGGGCAGGAACTCACCTATGCATAATTAATGAGGTTCAAAGGACTGAATCAGGCATGGGATCCTACTATTCTGACCAGTGGGAAAGGTACCACCAGAGCCACCCATAACTGCAGTTAGTCTCAAAATGCTCAACATATAGATGGCAATGTTGTACCTCATACTATCCAGGCCAGATTCTCATGGCATCATGGAGATTCTGCAGACCTATAAAAGTGATGGACAGGACCCGGATCCTAATGTTCAGCCCCATTTCAGACAGATCCTGTTTTCATTGGTAGGAGAAAGAAGGGCAAAGCATGATTTACACATGAGTGAAACCTAAACTCAGGAGGGCCATTTGAACTCAATACTACTTAAATAAATAGGAAATAGGCCCTATTTCCCTCCATTGTTGGAACCACAAATTCACAGATGTAAATGCTCACGAATGATGGATAAGAGATGTAGAGCTGTCAAGTTATTTAAATGCCCAGCTTTTTCAAAAATTGAAAGAAAACCTATCTGTCTCAGTGAAAGTTGAAGAAAATTGTTCTAGCAGTTAAAATAGCTGTTTGTTGACATTATCCCCTAGGGCTATCTTTATACCATTATTAATAGGTGGCTGGGTGTTTTTGTAACCTGCAATTATTCAGCAGGCGTGGGAGGGTTGTAAGTTGATAGTTTGATTGACAGCTCAAAAGGTTCTTAAAGCATTAGTTGACTTTGAGAAGGGGTTATTAATACAAATCTCCTTCTTTTGATAAGGGAATAAGTGCTTGAGGGGCCTTTAAAGTTTTGAATGGGCTTTTCTAAATGGAAATGTTTGTTTAACATTGTAAAAACTATAATAGATATTTAGAGCTTGATTTAATTTCATCTCAACATGGTTCCTGAGATCTGCCCATGGTAGATATTGGGTGAGTTGACATGGAGGGTGTGAAATGGCAAACAATGATAGGCGGTGGGCATGGGTTGGCATGGAAGCTATAAGGGTCCATGGAGTTGGCATAGATAGAACATGGGATGGAGTGGGTGGGGGTAAGGGAATGTGACAGGTCAGGATTAGAGGGCCTACTATTTAAGAGAACAACTGGGATGATGTCCTAATGCAGTGAGATGGATCTTTTGAAACAGTCTGCCTTGGCATCCAACAGCTACTACATGTGATTCCAATCTGCAGCTGTGGGCAGAGGGCACGTCCTCACTCACACCTATCCCTTTCCCTGAGGGAAGTGCACTAAGCCACAACATTTCCTGACTCGAGCTACCCAATTCCAGGGTGAAATATGGAAAATGTTTCTTAAAAGATACCTTATCTTAGAAGATAAGATACTTTTGCATGATTATCGACATTATACTCTTTCAAGGAAAATAAGTTGCAAGTAATTTTGACTTTGTGAAATAGTGTAAAATGGTTCAGCCCCTTCTATTTGTGGTGGTGGTCCTCTAAAATACTGTGCCCACCACCTACCTGCCCATGCCTGCCCCCGTCCCAATTTTGCCACTGGTGGGGAGGCACTGGGCTAATTAAAGCCCACTTAAATGCCTCATCCCACCATCATTGGGATTTAACTAGCAGCAGGAAAGGGCCATGCCAAGTTTCCAGCCCATGGGCTTTCTCCTTGAGAGGGAGAGGGCATAATTTCAAAGTAAGGGGTCGTCCATTTAAAACAGAGATGAGGAGGAATTTCTTTGCTCAGAGGGTAGTGCATCTGTGGAATTCTTTACCGCAGAGAGTTGTAGAGGTCAGGTCTTTAAATATGTTCAAGGCTGAGATGGGCAGATTTTTAATCAGTAAGGAAATTAAGGGTCACGGAGATAAGGCAGGAGAGTGGAGTTGAGGATTATATCAGATCAGTCATGATCTCACTGAATGTCAGAGCAGACATGATGGGCTGAATAGCCTACTTCTGCTCCTGTGTCTTATGGTCTTATGGCTGGTGGCTGGCAAGGGGCTTGCTCCTTTAATGGGGTGCCTTGCTGGGGACTGTCTGCCTGGTCTCAGTGTAACCCCCGAGCCTTACTTCCAGCCTTGGCTCCAACACAACACACCTTCTTGCAGATCTCGTTGCAATACTATCAAACGGCAGTGCTGGTCCTAGAGAGCTGCCATTCTCTGAGCTCTCTGAGGTGGGACGTCCTGCCTGAAGCTAGTTAGCGACAATCAGCCAACTGGAGACAGGTTAGGCCTTGGATTTTATGTGTGGGGACAGTACCACCACCCTCAATGTAAAATACAATCCTGTATCATGTAATTTTACTAATACGGGCTGGAATTTTCTAGCCCCTACCACTACCTTCCCCCTCACTCCTCTCCCCCTCCCCACCCCTCCACCTGCCCTCCCCACTCCCCTCCCCACCTTCCCCACCACCATGGCAGGGGCAGGAAGCCATTGAAATCTCTGTTCAAATCTCCAGGACTAGATAATCCCACCAATGCGAGGGGCTGGATAATTCTGGCCATAGACTTAAAAAGAACGAATTCGGGGGGTTTACCTCTTTACTTTCACAGCTAGTTTAACCTATTTGTTCATGATATGCGCTGAGTGGAATTCACATGACATGATGGCATTTAATAACAGCTTCAGAAAATACCTGAAATGAGTATCAATAATTGCAGAGCACTGATTCTTTTCCCTATACATTCATCCAACTTGACCCCAAAAACACAAATACATCTAAAAATTCCAAGATTATAGACACTGTGACTGGCACTAAAATTTTTACAAATGCAACTTAAGAGGCTGATTCACAACTTTGTTGCACAGCCTCACCTGTGGTGTTGAATGTCACATCTTATTGTGGAATATTCTCTATCTCGACACCTGCTATTCAAGTGTCTTAGTCAGGCGCTGTCACTCTTGCAGGAAAAACACAGCATTGATGTTTCTGCTGCCACTGATGTCTTTTTTACTCAAGGGCATAAAGCAGACAAATAAAATTAACAAGCAGCATCATCAAGAGGAGCCCAAGCTGCCTCTAGAGTTTATATTCAGTCTCCTTTCTCATTATCAGCTCACAGCGAAATCATCATCAAAACAGTTGTCCTGATTAGTATTAGTCAACAAGCAACTGAACCATAAAAACCAGGAAAACCCCAGATTCCATTCCCAAACCTTTGATTTTCATGCTGTGAGCTGGAACCAGTGATAAACATGCCACAGTTGGCCTCAGTGTCCATAGATGAGGGAAAGTGCCATCAGCAGGCTTGCTGTTTCTGAATGCTCTTGAGTTAGCTGTGACAATATCATGTCCGGGCAGCCCACTTGACTTCTGAATTTGCAAACCAGGGTGTCTACTTCCTGCTAAAGGACTACTTTTCAATATCAGTCCACGATGGGCTGGTCCCTTCCTCTCAGGGTTCTCTAACCCTTCCCACAGCTCCCATCTAAATACAAGTGATTTAAGAACAAATTTATCTATGAGGGAAAACTGGCAGAAATGACTTCTGCTTTGAAATGGTCAGGAAATTTACCCATCTCTGTTTGGAATGCTTGTAAAAATGTTTTATAGAGCCATTTGGAGCTCTAACCTTTCTACACTCTCGACTATGAATAGAAAATCATTGCAGGTGTAAAGATGTATTAGAAGTTGTGATCATTTAAGTTTTTTTACAGATGTAGCATCAGAAACAAAATATAACGTTGGATGGAACTTTCAAGTTGGGTGGATGTGCAGAGTAGTGTTAGCAGATAAGCTTCCTGTGGCATGGCAACATGGTGTTTAGCACTGCTGCCTGACAACGCCAGGGACCCAGGTTCAATTCCAGCCTTAGGTCACAGTCTGTGTGGAGTTTGTACGTTCTCCCTGTGCTTGTGTTGGTTTCCTCCAGTTGCTCCAGTTTCCTCCCACCCATCAAAGATGAGTAGGTTAGATTGATTGGCCATGCTAAATCGATTCTTAGTGTCAGGGGGACTGGCTACAGTGAATATGTAGGGTTACAGGGATAGAGATTGTCGGTGGTGCAGACTTGATGGGCTGAATGGCCTTCTTCTACACTGTCAGGATTCCATATAACCCACCCAACTTCCCTATCCACAGAAACCCCTGCCAAAATTGGAAGATACACTTTTTAGCTTTTCAATATTTTTCTAGGTAGGTGAAAAGAAAAGATACGTTTACAACCTTCTTACAAAAGCCCACCTGTAAAGTCAGCAAGTACAAACCATTCAGTTTTTAGAAACTCATCAAAAAATGCTACCTTCATTGTTTATAAAAATTCTCTTCAAAACCTCTTTCCAAGCATTTACACAGGACCTTCATGCACTTGCCAGCAACCTTTCCTTGCCTCAGTGCAACTGTTGACTCTACATAAGCCTCGCCCTCAGAGGTATTCTAGTATTTTTAGAAATTAGAATTAAATATTGATGGAACACATTGAAAAATATTTTTTGATTTCTTTTAGGTGTGTCGTATTCAACAACAGAGGAGTTTCTGGAGAAAATCTTTTGGTAGGTTTTTTTTGGGTCCATAAAACTGTGGGAACTGTTTGTCACTGTATATCTAAAGCTTATGGAGAGGGTCCACAAATTTGGGGCAATCTTCCTGCACATTAATTCTATGAAGAACCCTCATCGGCCAAGAATGTGCACTGGAAATTAAAACATGAACTGCAGAAAAATAAAACAGTTTGCTGCATTCTTTCCTCTCCTATACACAGATAGACCCATAAAGTGCAACATTAACTTTAGCTAACTTTAAAGGGTGAATTTTGCAGGGGATATATCATCTACATCAAGCCCTACCCACCCCCTCTGCCCCCCTTCCCCGCAGGTGAAAAGTAAGTCGGAACAATTTAAAATCTAGCTGCCCCTCAGTGATAACATGCTGGGGGTGGTCTTAATGGGTTAAGATTGGAACTTCTGCCATTCAGGGACAGGACGTCCCACCTTTAAAAGCTGCCAGTCAATCTGATTGGTCAGCAGCTCTGCAGTCCCAGTGGCATCAAAACACATAGTGGCCACCATTGGGACTGCAAGCAGTCAAAGGAGAACTAAAGATGGATCCTGGAACAAAGAACAAAGAACAACACAGCACGGGAAACAGGCCCTTCGGCCCAACGAGCCCGCGCCGCCGTCCCATTGTCTCAGTGACCTACTCATGATTTTAGTCTACGCCTAATGTGCGAGGATCAGGGAGGTCCAATATAGGGACAATTTGTTACCCAATCAATCAGCCTAAAAGCACATCTTTGGGATGTGGGAGGAAACCGGAGCACCCGGAGGAAACCCACGCAACCACGGGGAGAACGTGCAAACTCCCACAGACACAGGCCCAAATCCATGTGTCCGCACAGCAACAGAGATAGTCTCTGAGCTGTCATGTTGCCCTCGAGATGGTCCAGTTTAAGCACACTAACGACATGAAGCAATAGGCAACTCCCGAAGCAACGTCCAAGAGCAGCCCACTACAACCTGCCGCATGCATGCCCCTTGCTGGTCAACAAGGTGGACTTAAATGCCTGTGGAGACAAAAAATTCATTATTAAACAGGCAAAGACTGTAACATCCCTGAGGCAAAAACGGAATCCCAAGCCTACAATGTTTAGTAAGGCCTGCTATATCCCCCTATATGTAGACCGCTCATGTGGCTGTCTAAGTGACTCTTAAACAACCCTAGCGTGCCTGCTTCCACCACCTTTCTCGGCAGTGCATTCCACACCCCCACTACCCTTTGCGTGAAAAACTTCCCTCTAATATTTGTCTTATACCTAGCCCCCCTCACCCTAAGCCCGTGACCCCTCGTTCTATCCATTTCTAATAGCGGAAAAAGCTTACCACCATTTACTCTATCTATCCCCTTCATAATCTTATAAACCTCTATTAGATCCCCCCTCAGCCGACGTCTCTCAAGGGAAAACAGCCCAAGTTCGTTCAATCTTTCCTCGTAAGACAGCCCTTCCATACCAGGCAGCATCCTGGTAAATCTCCTCTGCACTCTCTCCAGGATCTCTACATCCTTCCGGTAGTACAGCGACCAGAACTGGACGCAGTACTCCAAGTGAGGCCTAACCAACGTTCTATACAACTGCAACTTCAGACTCCTACTCTTATATTCTATAGCCCTTCCTATGAAGGATAACATACCATACGCTTTCCTCATCACATTCTGCACCTGCACCGACACCTTCAGGGACTTGTGCACTTGCACCCCCAGGTCTCTCTGCGTATCTATACTCCGGATAGTTCTACCTTTTATCGTATAACTCCCCTCCACATTATTCCGGCCAAAGTGCATCACCTCGCATTTCTCCGGATTAAATTCCATTTGCCATCTATCTGCCCAATCTACCAGCCTGTCTATGTCCTGTTGCATTGCCAGGCACTGCTCCTCAGTACCCGCCAATCCAACCATCTTAGTGTCATCAGCAAATTTGCTGATCACACCACCTACCCCCTCTTCCAAGTCATTAATATATACCACAAATAGAAGAGGTCCTAGTACCGAGCCCTGCGGCACACCACTGGTGACAGACCTCCAATTGGAAAAGGAGCCTTCCACTACTACCTGCTGTCTCCTCCTCCCAAGCCAGTTCTCCACCCATCTACATACCTGGCCTTGTATCCCATGAGCCTTCACCTTTTCTATCAGCCTACCATGAGGGACCTTGTCAAACGCCTTACTGAAATCCATATAGATGACATCAACGGCTTGTCCTTCGTCAACCGTTTTTGTCACCTCTTCAAAAAATTCCACTAGATTCGTAAGGCACGACCTCCCTGTAACGAAGCCATGCTGCGTATCCCTGATCAGATTGCAGCGCTCCAGATGTTCATACATCCTATCCTTGAGGATCCTCTCCATTAGCTTGCCTATAACTGAAGTCAAGCTCACCGGCCTATAATTCCCTGGGTTATCCCTCTGACCCTTTTTAAACAACGGTACTACATTTGCAATCCGCCAATCCTCTGGGACCTCACCTGTGTCCAAAGAAGAGACAAAGATTTGCGTCAGAGGCCCAGCAATTTCATCCCTCACCTCCCTTAGCAGCCTGGGATAGATGCCATCAGGCCCCGGAGATTTATCCGTCTTTATACTGTCTAAAAGTCCCAACACCTCTTCCCTCGTGATGACTATTTCCCTCAACGGATCCTCAAACTCCTCAAGCACAGCACCAGACATCAGGCCCCTCTCCTGCGTGAATACCGACGCAAAGTATTCATTCAAGATCTTCCCCATTCCCCCAGGCTCCAAGCATAGTTCCCCTCCTCTGTCCCTGAGAGGACCAATCTTCCCTCTAACCATCCTTTTGCTTCTAACATAGGAGTAAAATGCCTTAGGATTTTCCTTAATCCTACCCGCCAAAGCCATTTCGTGGCCCCTTTTTGCCTTTCTGATGCCCCTTTTAAGTTCTCTCCTACATTCTCTGTATTCTTCTAACGCTATCTCTGTCCTCAAATGCCTAGATCTAATGTACGCCTCCCTCTTCCTCCTGACCAGGTCCTCAATATCCCTAGTTACCCACGGCTCTCTAATCCTACCCTTCCCATCCTTCCTCTTGACCTCTGGACTTCAGGTAAGTCCGGGCATTTTGTTCAGGGATAGTTTTGTGACCCCAATGAGTGGGGAAGGGCAGGTTGGGGTGGGGTTCTAAGGGCCAATGGATTGGCACAAAGAGATGTACAGCAGTGGGCACACACCCCTGCCCCTGAAGGAAGTGCCCTGTCTTCCAGCATGCCTTTAGTCAGACAGCACTGTGGTTAGCATTGCTGCTTCACAAGGACAGGGACCCAGCTTCAATTCCGGCCTCGGGTCACTGTCTGTGCGGAGTTTGCACATTCTCCCCATGTCTGCACGGGTTTCCTGTGGGTGCTCTAGTTGTCTCCCACAGTCCAAAGATGTGCGGGTTAGATTGATTGGCCATGATAAATTGACATATAGTGTCAGGGCGATTAGCAGAATAAATATGTGGGGTTACGGGAATAGGGCCTGGGTGGGATTGTGGTTGATTCGATGGGCCAAATGACCTCCTTCTGCTCTGTAGGGATGCTATGATTCTATTCAATGTTCCCCTGCCTACCTCAGCCACATGTATTATTGCAGCCATTAATTGACCACTTCAGGGCCTCGATTGGCCTAAGGGCAGGTGGGCTCTCTGTAAAATTTACCCCAAAGAGTTCTAAAGTAACATTTTACACCAGCAAGATGGCATGTAGGAAAAGAACAATTGACTTATCTAGCCTGCTTCAGATTTACAATGTCTTAGCCGTCATAATCAAACAGTTCCAACCGCCACGTAATCTCCCAGGATTAAAAAAACAGAAAAGATACAGAGTGGAAAAATGGAAAATATATGGAAAATAATAGTCTGAAAATGCTTATTGTGTTTCAGGGATACATCACACTTAAAAATATGCAAAAATCCACCCAAACACACTTTCTTAAAACATACAGACTGGATTATACATTGAGGGTGGGCATCCTGTCATCTATGTTAGGAGGGAACCCACCTCTGGTTAGCCAGCTCTCCCCACTTTAATGTTTCAGCCAATGGGATTTTAATTATTATGAGGCCAGACCTCTGCCCCTGGAGGGGGTAGTGCCTGTACCAAATATACTGTACGTATTGTTTGTAACTGCCATTTGGAATCTTGAAAATAATTTTTTGGTGTTTAAAAGTTAATTATTCTTATCTTTGCAATAGAAAGAGCTACAGATTTAAAATGTAAGTTGAACACTTTCCAGTCACTGAGTTGATAAGTCATGTGAAGTAAGTCAGCTCTGGTGAAACAGTGGCACAGTGGTTCTGTCACTGGTCTGATAATCCAGAGACCCCAGGTAATTCTTGGGGACCCGGGTTCGAATCCTACCACAGCGGATGGTAAAATATGAATTCAATAAAAATCTGGAACTAGAAGCCTAATGATGACCATGAAACCGTTGTTGAAAAAGTCTACCTGGCTCATTTACCTCCCCATACCCTCTTAAATGGCCTAGCAGACATTCAGTTTAACAGTAATTAGGAATGGACACTAAATGTTGGCACAGTCAATGACACCCACATCCTGTGAAAAAAGAAAAAGATACTGCACCTAGGTGTAATCCCTGACCTCTGTTAAGATCGTCTTGCCACAGCACAGGCATGGAACACAAAGGGCTTATATGTGAAAGGTAGCTAGTATCCACTGAACTAGATCCAACCTTCATCAACATGCCAACAGGGTTGAATGAAGAGGGAGGAGACATATGCACCAGAACACTACCAGCTTGCCTGTCACAGAATTGGAGTGGGTGAGAGTCCAATAATGGAAATCTCCATTAACCTCAGGTAGGAATTTCCGGTCTCGCTCGAGTGAGGCTGGAAAATCCCACCCATGGTGTGTTTCTATGTTTTGTATTCTATGTAATTCTGCATTGTAGAAAGGAAACTTAAATGATAAAATTGGAAATTTGTTTCCATTTAATACTTGTTATGCTCTGCCACACTTCAACATAATGCTCAGTTATGATTTTTATTATGAAGGCATGAGAACGCATAGCTTTGGAACACCTCCAATTAAATTATAAAGTACGACCCCTGCCAATATCACTTATCATAAAATTCTCAAATGCCTTTCTATTGCACGGTATCCAACTTAAACACTGTGAAGTGTTTTTACTTGAGCTGCTGGCTCATTTTTTAGATCGGTACCCTTTGTAAAGTAATATTATTTATTTTCCTAAGACATAATAGTTTATTCAGTATGTGCACAGCATAACTTTGAGACACTAAAGGCCTAATCTTAACTCCAGGAGACAATCAGGTGGAAAGGAGAAGTGCAACCAGTAACCACTCCCCCCCACCCCCCCAGTTACATTGCCAACATGAAACTTGGATGATTTTAATTCCAGGGCCTTACTTTAGCAATTGATGGGATGTCCAACCCATCATATCACCTCGAGAAATGAACAATTGTCCATTTTCTCAGCATTGAGGTCGCATTCACAACTTTCCCGATTTACTGTTAGAGTAATAGCAAGTGATTCTCTAACCTCACCGCACCGTTAGCAGATTGTACTGATCCCTGCTGGCCTAAAAATCAGTTTCGCACCCAGCGCCAACGTGTTTGCAAGTCTGCCCCCCTCCTAATGACCGAACCAAATCACACCCAGAAAGGGCATGAGACTCATTAGTATATTGAAAATTTAAATATGCATGGATCGTCCAAATCCCAGCGCACGGAAATCTCAGCCTTCGAGCACAATGCGATAACAGTGAAAATCACTGCTGATCTCCACTTGCGGAGATCTGGCGTGAAGGTCACAGCCGGGGGGCTCGGAGGCCATTGAAGCCCGTGAATGGACAGGGTCATATCGGGGATACCCATCAGGCAATGCCCATATATTGGGGCCCAGCTGGCAGCCTGGCGGAGCCCATCAGAAATGTAACCGAGGCCAAATCAGATCCCTTCCAGATCCTTAACCACTGTGCAATCTTACTGCACCGAGGACAGGATCCTAAATGCATTCAGCAGCCACATAAAGTGCTCATTAGGTCATAGTTAGATTAATGTGTGCAGTTCTGGTCACCACATTATTGGAAGGATGTGATTGTATTAGAAAGGATTCAGAACAGATTCACCAGGATGTTGCCTGTGCTGAGAGCATTTCAACAATGAAGAGAGGCTGGTTGGGCTGGGGTTATTCTCCTTGGAGCAAGGAAAGCTGAGGGGGGCATGATTGAGGTGTACAAAATTATGGAGGACATTGATAGGAAGGAATCTTGCCCAAATGGCAGTGCCATTTGGGCAAGACCGTTGTCCCAGAGCCATTGCCTGAGTGGGGGCTATGAAATGGGGGTGGGGGGGGCATGGCGATAGGACTATGCAGGTTTGAGTGGGGTCAGATGGGGGATTGTGCAGGGGTGAATTATGATGGTGGCTATGCTGCGAGGGGAGCAGGTTAGAATCATGATGAGGTGTCAGACAGGGGGACTCATCAGGAGGGACAATGCTCTGATGTCGGTGACCTCTGCTTGGGAGGTGATGGGGGAAAATGCCACCACTGGGGGAGGCTCCCGGCGGGAGGGAGGGAATGGGTCTCCCATTGCACTGAAATTGGTGTGTCCTCATGCAACAGAGCCCGAGCACTCTGAAGTCAGGCTCACTAGTGTGTTTAGCTATACAAACCGCATTCCCCAAATGCTGCCCAGTACTGAAACAAAACTGCCAACTGTCCAAAAGTGATGGAGTGTGGGAGGATTGCGGTGCGGTGCGGAGCACACTTGTGGGACTGAGGTGGAGCACTCCATCGTTATCACTGTTCTGACACTTATAAACTTTTTGCAAGAACTCTGCCCTTAGTTTTTTCTGGGGGGAGAATTCCACCCATAGGGTGAATGTTACAGCCTCACTCAAGCAAGGCTGGAAAATACCACCCGAGGTCAACGGACATTTCCATTGTCTGCCCTTCGCTCGCTCTGATTCTGTGGTAGGCGGGGCGGTAAAATTCTGGTGATAGAGTTTACAGCACAAACGAGACCCTTCTGCCCATTGCCTGTGAGTTGGCCTTTAAGTACCTATCTTAATCCCATTTTCCAGCACTTAGTCGGCAGCTTTGTATGTTATGGCATTTCAAGCACTCATCTAAATGCTTCTTAAATGTTCATGAGGGTTCCCGCCTCTATCACCCTTTCAGGCAGTGAGTTCCCACCACTCCCTGGGTGAAAAAGTATTTTTCTCAAATCCTGTCTAAATCTCCTGCCCCTTGCCTTAAATCTATGCCCCTTAGTTATTGATCCCTCTACTAAAGGGGAAAGATTCCTTCCTATCAATGTCCTTCATAATTTTGTACATCTCAATCATGCCCCCCTTAGCTTTCCTTGCTCCAAGGAGAATAACCCCAGCCCAACCAGCCTCTCTTCATTGTTGAAATGCTCCCAGCACAGGCAACATCCTGGTGAATCTGTTCTGAATCCTTTCTAATACAATCACATCCTTCCAATAATGTGGTCACCAGAACTGCACACATTAATCTAACTAAGACCTAATGAGCACTTCATGCAGCTGCTGAACGCATTTAGGATCTTGTCCTCAATGCAATAAGACTGCACAGTAGTTAAGAGTCTGGAACAGATCCGATTTGGCCTCGGTTACATTTCACTACTGCGTTTGTGTGTAATGACTTCATAGGACTTTCTGAACAAATCCCTTGTCACATTGACTGGTTGCCATATACCTTTTGTGGGATCCTGGATGTGAACTTGTTGTTCCAACTGTAAACTGTAAAACCCACATTTTTATCAGGCACATTCTTCAACTTCTCTTGCAGTTTAAAAGTTGCTCTCTACTTTCGGAGAAAGTGCAATGGGCAAGAGTACATAGATTGGTACACATCGGTCTTTAAGTTGCTCTTAAACGTGCCACTCTTGGATGTAACATTACAATGTGTAGATCTTAACCAACTTCAAAGTGGGAATCTCTAAACTAAATTGCAGGGCTGTCCCTAAGTTTTCAAATGCATCCTTGGATTATCTCATGGAGAAAGTCAGGAGCAAGGAAATTCCATAGCATCTGTGGGTGCAATCCCAGAACCACTATTACACGTGGCTAGAAGGATCAATGCCAGTAACATCATCCTTAGGACCTAGTTTAAATGTGTTGGGGTGCTTTTCCTGGCTCCACATTCAGACAAGTATTTTTAGGAAACTAAACTTTTTGGTGGCAGCCTATAAAAGGTCCTTTAGGATAGCCCGTTAGCCTGCATGTAGAGCTAATTTTAATGAATAATCTCAGCCCTGGCTGCCTCAGGGTAAGTTAATATTGAGGAGGGGGGATCCTCAAACAGATGTTAGGTATTTTAATTAAAAATATAAAGACCCTGGCATCGCTTTCAAGAACAGGCTCTGGCCTCCTATCTTTTGCCTTCCCCATTGTCTCCAGTGGCCTCCATACAACTCATAATAATTGTCCACTTTCTGCTGGCCAAATTGGAGACTCACTGAGCATTGTGAAATGTGTACAGCATCAGTGAATTTCTAAGCCAATAAAACCTGAAAACTTCTAATTATGTCAAAAATACCCAGTACACCAGAGTAATGGCAAATCCACCAAATGTAAAGCTTCATTTTGGTTGCTGATGTGCAAATGTAACATGAAAAGTGGTCCTGATTTGATAGCACAATCCCAACCATTAATTTGAAAATTGTGATTTTTCCTCTCCAGAGAATTTAATTTTTAAATGCCTGTTTCATCTCTCCAACTCAGAGAATTCTGAACTTGCAACATTTGAGCTTTCGTACTTGATAACGATTGATTTTGCTTTCTGCATTGTGATCATCCACATTACTTACTTGTGCCACTTTGTATGACCGGTTCTAGACTCCCAGAACATACTGTGCAGCCAACACAGAAGATCTAGAAACAGTCATTTCACACGTGCAGAAAACTTTTGCAGAAGCTCCACTGATAGCTGCTGGAGTCTCTATGGGGGGGTAAGTCCTTTATCATCAGTATGAGAATGAAACAAGTTGACAGTGTATCAAGATCCATGGTGAAATTCACAATTTATAAGATTAAAGCAGAATATTTAAGGAATTGCAGATGAATTTTAATGTAGATGAAGAAAAAGTCATAGATTTTGGAGTAAGAAACAGCAAAAGTAGAGAAGGAATCCATTGGTACATTATCATGTAATTTGAGGCATCATTAAGTGTTTAATGCATTGAATTATCCTGAAGAACAGTTTATTTTTGTTATCTCAACAAAAGACAGCAACCGTTTCACAAACATTCAGGCCCACAAAAGGCAATGAGATGAATGAAGGAAAGTATTGGCCAGAATAATGATAGAATGTCAGAGGTTTAAATACAGCCAGTAATAAAAACTATCTGCAAATCTACACAACTAGAACACAAATGAATCTGTTCCTGGTTCAGTCATTTTTGGTAAAACATGCCATGTTGTATGTGCATCTAATTGCGTGCAATTTTTTTTCTATTGTGCTATTGTCTCCTGGAAATGTGACTAGGTTCCCATACCCTCACTGAGATGATGATGGAACACAGATATAATATCTGTTCCCAGCCTTCTGCTAACACCACACTCAATTGGTTGCTAGGTTGTACAGGTTAGGTGGTTTGGCCATAGTAAATTGCCCTTTAGTATGCAAAGATATTTAGGTTAGGTGGATTAGCCATGGTAGATGTGTGGGGTTACAGGAATAGGCAGTGGTGGGCCTGGTTAAAATGCTCTTTTAGAGCGGGGGTGTAGACTTGATGGGCCAAATGACCTCCTTCTGCACTACAGGGATTCAATGGTTCTATGTATAGAAAGTCAGCTAGTGTTACCTTATCCTTGGATTTTCACTTAATCAGGGAAAATGATTCCTGAAATACTTTCAGACGAGCTGGAGAACTCAATGTTTGAAGTACTTTGGTGAAGAAACTGGCACTTACAATCCATGATAAAACACATGAGTGTACACTTGCGACCAGGGTCACATTAAACACTTCATTTGACTGTTCTAGCCTAATTCAAATAGGAATCCAGTGTGTTACTTAAAGCATAGGTAGCACAATAGTGAAATGTTAAGCCAACTTAATAAGCACATTTCATTTCGTGCCTGATACAGAATGCTCCTGTTGAATTACCTGGGTAAGACTGGCCAGCAGACCCCACTGAAAGCAGCAGTAGTCTTCTCCATTGGCTGGGATGTATTTGAATGCACGGCTTCCCTTGAAAAACCACTTAACTGGATATTGTTTAATTACTACTTAACCAATTGTCTACAAGCTTCCGTCAACAGGTTGGTATCTAAGGATCAGGGAAGGCTTGTATCACTATGACTGATAACAATGGCATTTCCTATAATCATTATTGGAGTGGGATTGTTTTTCTTTCTATCATTATGCAGTAAAATGTTAAATGTAAAATAATGCCATGGAGAACTTTTAAAATGAGATACAAGTCCATTGTTAATGGATGAACATTTTGGGTGAATTACAGAAGGGTTCAGTTCATGAAACACTTTTCTCTGGTCGAAAAATAGAACAGTCATCTTTATGTTTTAAGTTGTCAATGAAACCAAGTGAGCCGATGATATCAAGATGTTATTGTATCCTCCTTGCTGATAAATTGTTCAGTGACACCTTAGAGGCCAAAGGATAGAATATTATGTTGTTGGTAGTATAAAGGTTGAATGTATCTGTATCAAAACCTGCTTGCTTATATTTTAATAAAAGCTTCCAATGTTACTTTTAAATTAGCAGTGAGGACATCCTGTCACAATCATGTTAGGTTTTACACAGTAACACTGTCAACAGTGACTTCTATCTCCCCTTGTTGTGAAATGAAGCTGAACTTTAGATACAGTTGTACAATGATCTTTCAGATGACTACAGTTATGACTTCCTTTGGTACAGAGATTAATCAGTACGTTACTTTGATTTACATCATTATACTCAATAGTTCTCCGTGTACTTTAAGGACGTTACTTCAATGCTTCAATTAATTTCTCCTGCTGTCATTAATCCTCAAGAAAGGATTAGTGATGATAACAGATTTTTGGCCGCACCTGATATTGTAAGCAAAGGCAAATATGTAATTAGACACATTTGAAGAATTTTCACAGGGAAGAATGTTAACCTGCACGAGGGTGTGGATGTGGTGTGTGCAAATGGGGAGAAAGAGATTAAAGAAGGAAGAAAAATAACAGCGTGTTGGAAACCTGACATGAACTTGCTAACATCAGGATGGTTGGTATTTCAGGGTGTTCAGGAAAGCCCAGTCAGAACAGGTTGGAAATGATCATATGCAAAGTGACAATTGATTGACAATTTAACCCTGATTTCTGGCTTTAACTGCCAGAGAATAGGTTCCTGAATTCTCTGAAACCAGCCAGTGTTAACAAAGTAAGAACACACTGAGGATTGACAAAGTTGTGAAATTGACAGGCTCCCAGCCTACAGCTGCTGTTACCCTGCCAAATTGAAATGTTTTTGCTCAAAGGGGGTGTGCTTTCACTTTTTGGAGCTGATTTCTGCTACTTTGGACTTTGTTGGCATTGATCTCTACTTCCCTCCTGTTAACCTTCTCATCAGCAGCTTTTGTAGCTCCACTTTGTGTTAAATTCCAAACAGCTGGTTGATAGGATACCAGAAGTTAATCTTCACTCACCTATACATTTATTCACAAAGTGAAACAGTACAAGTGTATAACTTTTAATTCTACTATGAAACTGGTCTCATTAAGTGTCTCTTTATAATGTCACTGGACAGGACAAGGATTGTTCTTCAGTATGAAACAACAAGGGTGTCCAAAGGTAGTGGTGGTCTGCAGCACTTTGCACCATATAACACAGCAAAGAGGACGGTAGGTGCAGGAGCAGGAAGGAGAAAGAGGAGGAACAGCATGATGAGGATGAACAAGGTGTAGCTAAGGTCTCTGCAAGCGCTCACCTAGCTGCTAGGGATAACCACAACGAAAACACAGAGACATGGTTCGCCTAAACTGAGACTATGAAGCTATATTGCATGAGGAATGGCATAATCCAAGGTGTGCCAGTTCTTTGACTAATGATGCCTCCATGTGGTTTTATATTTGTCCTTCGGGCAAAAGAGGGTGTTTGTAAAGTGAGGCCATGCTAAGGACATTTGTCAACAGAAGAATAGCATTTGCATTCACTTTGCCCACCCCATTTATCCCAATGGTTCCTCTCCAGCTATCAGAGCTACGGCCAAATCTTGCATTAATGTCTACCTGAAGGATGGTTTTGTTCTTCTTTTGGGATGGTGGTGAGGACTTCACCAAGATCAGAATGGAATTTTTCCTTAATATTATGATCTCAGGACATAAGCAGTGATGATGGTGGCATATTGATTACAGCTGAGCAGTAGGTGAAGTGTCTCAAGTCTTTCATATATACAATTGCGGAGTTTGAGCAGTGCATCCATGATCCTATTCTACATGACAAAACCAACTCAGTGGACAGGAGGTTCGCTGTCAGTCTTTTCTTTCCAGTAGAAAGGATCACCCTGCTTGTTCCTTCAGCTGCTGGTCTTTAGGAAGGCAGGTATCAGTGAGTGGACAATGTCTATTTGGAGTCCCGATAGTTTACATGATACAATTACAATTCTTCTTTCTAAATGATCACTCTCAAGTAATTCTTACCCATGAGTGTTCTGATATTCTAAGTTGCAAAATTTCTGTCTTTGACCATGAAGATGGAGGTGCAGGATGTGGTTCCCCAGCCATGAGAAAATGGGACAGCCTATTTTTAGGGTACCTTTTCTAGTCCTTACCCCTTTCTATTTGGGCTCAGCAGAGGACAGTTCACTCATATTTGCAGCTGTCCAAAGATACTATGTACTAACACAGGTGTCCAAAAGCCTTTTGTTGCCTGTGTCCAAGTTCTTGACTCAGACTCACAGGTTCACAGTCATGTCACCATTGCCAATTCTCCACTGCCACATGATTTGGTACATGGACCCTGGGAGAAGTCTGAGTCCGTCCTTGTTTAATGTGGGGATTTTGCGGTGCCATCATTATCGAGTTGATCATGACAGGTTAGTGGTCAGATTTCAGTAACGTGTCAAGCCACTATGACTGGGATCAACTTGCAGGTGCAGCCTTCTTCCACTTTTGAAGCCATGAAGGTGGCCATCAGTGCAAAGGACTGAGACATTTCCTGTTTGAGACTTATTGTGTAGTATAGAATCCATTGTACTTTGAAGACAGTCAACAGCTTATACATCTGTCAAAGCTTTTAAATAGCCAAACAGATGGCCAAGCTGATATGCCCAAAATAAATGAAAGCAATAGGAGTTCAAAGAGTTAGTCTGGAACTCACACAGGGCTAGTCTTTCAATATTGCACAATTCAGAAAAGCATTTTAATCAGTGGATATTATATTCTAATGCATCTGAAGAAGTTTGCAGCAGTGCTGTTCTTTCATTTGTTAGTTTGCCAGTTGAAATAAGTAGTGTGGCAACCAAATTATTTAATGATTTCTTTCTAATCACAGCACTGTCATCACTCACTTTGTAAACACTGATTTAACTCAGATCTGAACTATAAAGGAGGCAACACCATTTTTACCCAACTTTTATACTCCTTCCACCTCCAATCTATGGTTTATTCCTTCACTCTGCAAGCGTGAGCTAAAACTTCCAAAACACAGCCACCTTCACGAAATCTGTAGAAGTTTTAAAATGGCTACTTCTGGAATGGTGCCAGTAACTTCTAAATCGCTAGATCAATCCCTAGGTTGGGAGGGTTTTCCTGTGATGAGAGGCTACGTAAATTGAGTGTAAACTCTCTAGAGTACAGAAGGAGAAACAATCTCATTGAAACATTCAAAATGCTGAAGGAGCCTTACAAACTCAGATACTGAAAGGTTACTTCACCTGGCTGGGAATCTGGAACACAGTCTTAGATTAAAAGACTGATCATTTAGAAATCATAGAAACTCTACGGTACAGAAAGAGGTCATTCAGCCCACTGAGTCTGCACCGACCACAATCCCACCTAGGCTCCACCCCCATATCCCTACACATTTACCCACTAATCCCTCTAACCTACGCATCTCAAGACACTAAGGGCAATTCTTTTTTAGCATGGCCAATCAACCTAATCTGCACATCTTTGGACTGTGGGAGGAAACCGGAGCACCTGGAGGAAACCCACGCAGACACGAAGAGTGTGTGCAAACTCCACACAGACAGTGACCCAAGCCGGGAATCGAACCCAGGTCCCTGGAGCTGTGAAGCAGCAGTGCTAACCACTGTTCTACCATGCCGGTGTAAATAAAGAGATGCTTTCTATTGCTCAAGAGTTGATAATGAGAGGGCACAGATTTATGATGATTGGTCAAAGATCCAGACCAAAGGTGGCATGATATTACACACAAATCGATTAGGATTTGGAATGCGCTGCCTGAAAGGGTGGTGGATACAGATTTAATTGCTACCTTCAGAAAGGAATTGGATAAATACTTGATGGAGAAAGAAATCGCAGGAGTATGGGGAAAAAAACAGCAACCTTGACTAATTGGATGGTGCTTCGAAAGAACTAGCACAGACCCAATGGGCCAGATATTCTCATGTGTTGTACTAGTTCATGGTTCTATGAATTGCACCTGTGAAGAATCTTAATTCAAGAAGATACAAATTGATTTTTATTTCCATGTTGCCACAATAAATACATTATTTCAAGTAGTTGCAGTAACTTGGATGAAAAAAAATTTCTTCACCCAAAGGATTGTGAATCCTTGGAATTTTCAACCCTAGAGGGAAGTGGGTGCGGCATTGCTCAATCTATTCCAGGCTAAACTAGATGGATTTTAGGTCTCAGAAAATTAAGTGATTTGAGGAACAGGTAGAAAAATGGAGTTGAAGCCAAATTCAGCCATGATCTTTTTGAAAGTCAGAACAGGCTTGATTTTCTATACAGCCTACTGCTTGTATTTCTTAAGTTCTGATGAGTGACAGGGATCTAGAATGGACTGCTCTGAGAGTGTGGTGGAAGCAGGTTCAATCATGACTTTCAAAAGAAAATTAGGTAATCATCTGAAGAGAAGAAAATTAGGACTACAGGAGAAAGGCAGGGGTGTGAGGACTCGCTGAATTGCTTCTGCAAAACACCAACATGAAAACCACAGGCCAAACGGCTCCCTTTAGTGCTGTTACCAATTTATCATATGTGGAATCTGCACGTTCTCCCCATGTCTGCATGGGTTTCCTCTGGGTGCTCCAAATTCCTCACACAATCCAAAGATGTGCCACTTAGGGGGATTGGCAATACCAAATTGCCCCTGAGTGTCAGGGGACTAGCTAGGGTAAACACATTGATTATGGGGATAGAGCCAAGGTGGGATTGTGGTGGGTGCAGACTCAATGGGCCAAATGGCCTCCTCCTGCAATGTAGGATTCTCTGATCTATCATTCTATGATTTCTAATATGCATATAATAATGAAATAGCATTCAGATTTTAATGTTATTATTATTCATATCTTCTACACATTGGATAGAATATTTACTGAGAATATATCGACTAAAGGAGCAGCTAACTTTGAGTTGAAAGCCTCTAATTAAAATAAGGAAATTTCCTCTTGGAATCAGCATTTGGAAGATGCAGGTAGTTTCTGTGTTAAGCGAGTGCCTGTGTTTAATTTGATTTTTTTGCCTACATGTAGGTCAGTGTGGATCTAAAGCATCATTCTTTTTAATCAGCATAAATGTTGGCAATTGCCTATACGCTTCCAACAAATAAATGCAACTATTTATATCAAATAAAATCAATTACTTACAAAATATTTTAGAATCTTTGAGCCCTACACAATTTTTAACATGTTTTTTCTTGTTTACTCCTTCTCTCCTTAAAAGCAATGGTTTTGTGCTGAAATTTGGTTCAATGGTACCAGCCACCTCCTGGTACTTTGTCCAAGTATCCATTCATCATTTGAGAGCCTAGATGGTGAGTAGCAATGAGCTACTTGACTGAAGGGGGATTACAGACAAATTCTGTTCTTATCTGACATCCAACCACATGCACTCTAGGCAACGCTCATAAGCTGGAACACTGGCTGATTATCTTTCCCCACCTTAGTTGAGAGAAGTTAAGGCCGATTATAATGCTTTCTTTCCTTTCCCCACCTACCCACAATCTTTAAATTACTAAACATTTACTTCAGGCTTTTTATGTATACTGTGTTTCGGAAATGTCTATAGTTTCTTTTTGCATTATAGGCACAGACATGTCTTGGAAAAATTATTTGACATTGATTACGTCCTGAAGGTAAATAATTCCTTCATTACTTTTTGTTAATTTTGGAAATAAGTTTGGATATGGTAAATATTTTTTGCTTTCATTTGATGCTTGTTTACCTTATTTCAATATAGGCTAAAACTATCCGAGAATTTGATGAACGGTTTACAGCAGTGATGTTTGGTTACAAAACAATTGCTGATTATTACAGAGATGCAAGTCCGAGCCACAAACTAAAGTCCATTGAAATTCCTGTCTTGTGTTTGAATGCTTTAGATGATGTCTTCTCACCAGGTCACGGTAAGTTTATATTTTTTATTTAGTGACTTCTGAATCTTTGAATCTATGGTTTTGGGCTGACAGGAGAGCAACCTTCAAAATCCATTCTCCACTTATCTTCACCCTCAGGTTTTCCTTGATCAAAAGTGCAAACATTTCATCTTTGTGGAGTGCTTAGCTGCATTCTATGGAGATTTGGGGTGGGGGAAGAGGGGGGTCATATGCAAGGGCAAATGGCTTTGTTGTATACGAGATCAAAGTTAATCAGTGGAAAATCCTGTTTTGCAAGAGGCTCACTCAAGATGTTACTCAATAAAATTGAAATTTACATTCTCCTTAACTTGTGTTTATCTCAAGTTGTTGACACAAACAGAGCTTGTAACATAAAAGGAAATATTCTACAGCTATATAGCTAAAGAAAAGAAAGTTGACAGCCTCCTAAGAGTTGAAAATAATACAATCACAGGCAGCGATAGTAGAAATTTTAAGTAATTATTTTGCATCAGTATTCATCATTTCAATGCCCTCATCCTATATAACTTTTGCATCTTGTCATTTGACAAATCATCATCCCTTTGCAATTCTGGATTGTGTGACACGCAGCAAGCCACAATGATGCATGACACCCTCTCAAGAGTGTACTGGAGTACTCTGTTAGGTCTGCCCAAGCATTGGAACTGCATTTTCAGTATACCTAGGGTGGGTTCCACCGAAGTCTGGGTTTCGCCACGAATCTCGTTATACCTTCTCTCAGCAGGTGTCTGAGGCCACCATACAGACATCATTAGCTATGTCCTTTACAGACAACCCTGGTCCCCTGGGAGCTAAGCCCACAATCTTTTGCAGAAAAGATTTACTAAGATGCTACCGGGACTTGATGGATTGAGTTATAAGGAGAGGCTGAATTGACTGGGACTTTCTCTGGAGCACAGGAGGCTGAGGTGTGACTTTATGGAGGTCTATAAAATAATGAGGGGCATAGACAAAGTAAATAGTCAATATCTTTTCCCAAAGGTAGGGGAATCTAAAACTACGGGGCATAGGTTTAAGGTGAGAGGGTAAAGATACAAAAGTGTCCAGAGCGACAATTTTTTCACATAGAGGGTGTGAGTGTCTGGAACAAGCCACCAGAGGTAGTAGTAGAGGCAGGTACAATCTTATATTTTAAAAAACATTTAGATAGTTACATGGGTATAGAGAGATATGGGCCAAATGCGGGAAATTGGGATTAGCTTTGGGGTTGTAAAAACAAAAGGCCAAAGGCCAAGTTGGGCCAAAGGGCCTGTTTCCACGCTGTAAACCTCCATAACTCAATGACTCTGTCCGGTGTAATCCCTTGAAAATGTTATGGATCTGTGAATGTCCAAATACAAAAATTATGGACACTTCCAGGATATTAGGCACAAACCTGCATGATATATTTATTATGATCCTATATTATCAGCTGCACACTAAGAGAATGGAAGCCTTTGCAGTTGATGTACTGGATTGTTTGCTGCCAAGGAGCTTTAATAACCATGTGAGTGCTGGCAATGTTACCCTGCACCTGTGAAAATACAGAAATCTCAGCAAATCCCAGTGCTCTTGCGTTTTAGTTTGCTTGAGCTCTGTTGAAGTTCACAAAATTGTGGCCTTTGTAAAGCAGAATCTGTGAACTCCTGGATGCATTTGTGGGTTGATGCTTTGGAGATCTTTTAGAAGTCTCCAGTGGAGTCCTGGAAGGAACCACTACTGTAGAAGTTGAGTGCAGCGTTTACTTTCACTGCCACTGGCAATGGGTGTCCTCACAGTAAGAAGTCTTACAAAACTAGGTTAAAGTCCTTTAACCTAGTGTTCTGAGACTTCTTATTGTGTTTACCCCAGTCCAACACCAGCCTCTCCACATAATGGGTGTCCTCTCAGTTCCTCTGGCACCAAACTCTGCAGAATATGGAAAATATGAGTGACCAGATCTCTCGACATGTGCAGGCATCAGTAACACTGGTTCTTGGTCATCTGCAGGTAACACATGCAACACCTATACACTTGGGGTCGAGCGAGGCACATGTGTATGATGGTTGTCTGAGGATCATCCTTTACACCCTGAGGAGGACCTGCAGCCCCTTGGTCTTGAGGGTTTGGTTCCTTCCTTTGGTGAACCAGGTGCCTCATTTGCATTTTCTCCTTCTTCTGTCTTGCCTATAAACAACACTATCAAAGAGAGAGAGACGTAAGAGTCAGCAGTTGTTTGTGAAGGTCCATTGCTTGTCAAGGAATCATCTGCAATTACAACCTCAAGGCCAACTGCGCATGCTACAGACTCCAAGCCCTTCAAATGATGCCCAATACAGGAGTGCACATGAATGTTCACCACATTTCCCTTACCCCAACCCACATGACCAACTGTCTACAGCTTTGGTCGGGTGACTGGATATTCTGCTTTCAGTGAGGTGCTGGGATTGTCATGATCTGAACTTCAAGACTGCATGGTTTGGCCTGGCCAAGAGGGTGAATGTTCAGTGTATACATTACTAAAATTAAATGGGTTCTGAGGCTTCACCTCTATGAGTGTTCCACAGTCACATTTCCAAGGGGATCCTCTAGCTTATCAGTTCTGCAGTTCCATAATACTCTGGTGGATGTGAAGGCTGTGCACAAGGGGAAACAGTCATTGCCACTTTGAGGGATCAGTATTGTTGGAATGTGCATAATTGTTTTGCTTGCTTGACTGCCATGATCACCATTTACATTCCCTTTGTCTTTTTGTCTCTGACATTTTTGTAAATCTACCCCATCTCCACCAACTGCTGGCCCCCTATTCCTGCCACCACAGCATCCCACTCCTCCCCTTCCCCCTCCCCCAAAAGTATAAACCTCATACAACAAAAACAGAAAATACTGGAAAATCTCAGCAGGTCTGACAACACGTGTGGGGAGAGATTAGAGCCAACATTTCAAATCTAGATGGCTCTTCATCAATATAAACGTCATCCTATTCCAATTTGTCTTCAGCTCTGACAAAGAGTCATCCTGCCTCAAAACGCTGGCTCTGTTCTCTCTCCACAGATGCTGTCAGACCTGCTGAGATTTTTCAACACTTTCTGTTTTTGTTTCAGATTCCAGCATCTGCAGTATTTTACTTTTATCAATAAATTAAAGGTTTTAACATCATATAAATTGCAAGCTGCATACTGTATCAGAATTTTGAACGACACAATTTAAAGCAAGAATAATAAAAACTATGATTGAGATTAGCTGAAAACAGCTTGAAATTAGATAGTGATTTCCATTTTGCAGCAATAGTTCAGATAGAGATGAAGTCAGGCCTGATGAGAGAAAGGCAGATGGAGAAAGAAGTGCTCACAAGGAGGTAGTAACACTTGGATTTGACAGCACATGGAGTAATCACAAATGCACAAGGCAAATGTGGACAACTGACAACATTCATTTTGATTTGATTTGATTTATTATTGACATATGTATTGTATACAGTGAAAAATATTGTTTCTTACACGCTATACAGACAAAGCATACCATTCATAGAGAAGGAAAGGAGAATGTACCAAATGTAGTGTTACAATCAAAGTTAGGGTGTAGAGAAAATCAACTTAGTGTGAAGTAGGTCCAATCAGAAGTCTGATGGCAGCAGGGAAGGTGCTGTTCTTGTCTCAATTCGTACGTGATCTTTGTATCTTTTTCGCAACAGAAGAAGATGAAAGAGAGTATGTCTGGGGTGTGTGAGGTCCTTAATTATGCTAGCTAATTTTCCAAGGCAGCGGAAGGTATAGACAGAGTCAATGGATGGGAGGCTGGTTTGCGTGATGGACTGAGCTTCATTCACAACCCTTTGTAGTTTCTTGAATTCTTGAGCAGAGCAGGAGCCATTTTGTATCCCTCAGTGCTGGGTTGTCATCCCAAAAATTAATATCACTCAGGTCGCTCACTTGCTAGAGATAGTAAAAACGAAAAGTGCTGCTTGTAACCTTTCTGAGCTGCTGGAGCTTAGTTTATTTTGCTTGTCATGTAGGTTCTTGGTGTTAGGAATTGCTAAACCTCCACTTTCTTGTTGACATTAGTGTTGCTGGAACACCACCTTTGCAAACTATCTCTGCATTCTGGCAATTAGTCCTCCACTCCTAACAATACCCTTTCCACTACCTATCATTCTGGAGAAGTAGCACTAGCACTTCCTCAAGATCCTGCAAATCCATTGGCAGGATAGATGCACCAACTCCACTGCTCTCACTCAGGCCAACATCCCCAGCATTGAAGCTTTGACTGCACTCAATCAGCTCCACTGGGCAGGCCACATCGGTTACATGCCTGACATGAGACTCCCAAAACAATCACTCTACTCAGACCTTCAGGAAGAGAGCCCCAGGAGATCAGAGGACAGGCTTCAAGGATACCCTCAAAGCCTCCTTAAAAAAGTGCAACATTCCCTCTGACACCTGAGAATCCCTTGCCATGACTGCCCAAAATAGGGAAAAAGCATCCTGGAAGGAGCTGTACACTTCGAGTTACTTCGCTGAGACCAAGCTGAAGCTAAATGTCGACAGTGAAGTTGGTATGTGGCAATCCGGGCACCCCACCCAACTGCTGCTCCAATTGTAGGTCATGCATTGGACTCCTTAGTCATCTGAGAATGCATTTTTAGTGTGGAAGAAAGGGCTTTGTTGGATATGAGCAAAAATTACTCTGCATATTCTGAGGAGCAGAATGGTGAGAATATGGAGGAAACTCAGAACAATAGCATCGCATGGTACCAACATGGTGCCAGCCCCTGCAAAACATTCAAACACCCTGACTCCAAGAGAAATAAAGAATAATCAGAAGGGCTGCCCTGCTTGTACCCTGCAGGCAGAATGGGATCACAGGGAATTCATCCCTGAAGCTGACAGCTGGACATTATTAGGACAGAGAGGAAAGTCCCCAGTCCGCCCAGCAAGCTCGTGTAATTTATCTCACCAAGGGACTGCATTCACATTTTGATTGACAGTTTTCCGAGGTCATTAAAAGATTATCAGCCTTTGATGTGTTAAGTGGATAAGCGCTTACAATAAATTGAGGGGGATTTACATTTTTTGAATGTCTTTTACCAATGAGCGGTTTCTTCAGTGTGAAGTATCTTTGAATATGCCATCTGTATTGTGTGTTAGTTTATTTTTAATATCCATTTCAAAGGCATACTGTGCCCTTCCAATTGCATTCGCTAGTAAAATCGGAAATGTTCTGCTATCATAAGTGGCTTTAGGGCATAATGATTCCTTAGTACTTTGCATAGCGCTGTTAGGGGTTTCGCTGCAAGTTTCTCAGGTCGTATGAGGCTTCTTAATGTCACAAACATTAAGTACATAAGAAAACGGCTACTGCATATCTTATTCATCTTTAAATCAGAGTGGAAATGCTCCATTATAGCATCGAACTCTTAATATTTTGGTTGAAAGACCACATTGCCCCGAACTGGCCATTTTCTGTTTCCGTTGAGAGGAGTTTTTACCAGCTTTGCATTCTGTAATCACTTTTTCAAGCGCTTCGCACCACCGCTCCCTTGCTAACTGTGCTCCCCTAATCTACCCATCGGCCGCAATTGGAGTCCCCTCACAACCACTTCCTTCTTGACAACTTTGGTGCTCACAGTGGAGAAATCCCTCTCCTATACCTGGCCTTCAACTGTAGCCCAAATCCGCTCACAACCACTGCCTTCAGCCTGTTTCCCAGCAAGTACTCTGCCTTCCGTGCCCATTGGGCACCGCAGGGGCTGAGGTGCCTTATAGACACCGATAGTCACATTTTGATTTGACGTGTCTTAAGTTTCCTTTGTACCTTTTGTTTCTGTTTGGGCCGTTCCCCCTCCTTTTGGGGAGCCACCCCCTTTTCCTTTTCCTTTGTCTGAATGTAATTTAAGTTTGTTTACTTGGTTTGATCCGGAAGAACACCACCACCACCGCCCCCCCCCACCCCCCCCACCCCACCCCCCCACCCCCCCCCACCCCACCCCCCCACCCCCCCCACCCCACCCGCCCCCCCAACCCCCACCCGCCCACCCCGCCCCCCCACACCCCACCCCCCAACCCCCACCCGTCCACCCCGCCCCCCCACGCCCCACCCCACCCCCCCAACCCCCACCCGCCCACCCCGCCCCCCCACGCCCCACCCCACCCCCCCCACGCCCCACCCCCCCACACCACCCCCCCGCCCCACCCGCCCACCCCACCCCCCCCCCCCCCCCCACCCCACCCCCCCCCACCAGCGAGTACTCATTTACAGCGGTAAATGCAATCTCAGTCCCATTGCGACTGCTTCCCTCAATGCCAAGGCCTATTCCCTCAAATCTGGTACCTTGGTGTCCAGGCAGTTCAGGACGATGACATTAATCTTCCTCCCTCTCCTGAAAATTGGCAGAGTTAGTGCAGTCCATGGGCCATGATTCAGCCTCATCGCCAGTTATTATGTTTGAGTTCTCACATAAAGATGAATAAAAGATCACGAAGTCAGTGGAAGTAAACTATTGGAATTGTTTATTAACATGTCTATTCTCTAGCACAGTCAGCACAAGACTGTCTAGGCAAGTTCCACCCAGGGTGGAGTTTGAGTCCCAGGCCATGTGACCCATTTTCTTAAAGGGGCATGCCTCAACATACATAATGGAAAGGATCCTAAATGTGGATAAAACCCCTTGCAATCTCACCAGCCCGAGGCCTTGCTCCAGTTTTGCCTATGCCTATTGAGTGGCTCCGTTCCATGGAGGATAACAGCAGATCCTCATCGTCCAATGGCATGAGGATTGTTGGATTGGGAATACCACCTTCAGTTCTGTTTCTCTCAGGGACATTGTGAGCCCGCTTTACCTGGAGGAGGAATCACAGTGTTCTGATGTTTAATCCTCAGGTACATTCATTTTTAACATGCGCTGAAGTTCTGTGAGGAATGCATAGGCTGTACAACGTTTGACAGCCAATATGGTGTGTACCTTCCACAAGTCTAAGGCCAACCATCACCCACAACATCCACAGAACCACAACAAAGCACAAATCATGCATACAGTGGAATACTGTCCACTTGCCTGGATGAATGCAGCTCCAACAATGCTAAAGAAGGTCAACATTATTCAGGCAAA
Source organism: Carcharhinus amblyrhynchos (assembly GCF_965287045.1). Classification (NCBI taxonomy): domain Eukaryota; kingdom Metazoa; phylum Chordata; class Chondrichthyes; order Carcharhiniformes; family Carcharhinidae; genus Carcharhinus; species Carcharhinus amblyrhynchos. The sequence goes on along the minus strand of NC_137331.1, from coordinate 76,980,355 downwards.
ACAACCCATGTCATTGGCATCCCTTCCACAAACATTCACTCCCTCCACCACCAAAGCACAGTAGCAGCAGTATGTACCATCTACAAGAATCATTGCAGGAACTCATCAAAGCATCTGCCAAATCCACAACTGATACCATCTAGAAAGGCGAGAGCAGCAGATACCTGTGAATACTATCACCTGGAAGTTCCCCACCTAGCCATGCATCCTGATGTGGAAATGTATCGCTGTTCCCTCACTGTCGATGGGTAAAATCCTAGAACTCCCTCCCTAATAGCACCATTGGCAATTCCACCCTCATCAATGTGACATCATGTCGGTGAGGTTTGCAATTGATTTTTAGAAGCAGGAGTCAAGCAGAGGGAATCCATGGGGAAGGAGAGGGAAATGCCCGGGCAGTACCCTGGCCCTGCCCACTGGCACTGTGGCATTGCTCCCAGCACTGCACTGGAACATTGCTAGGGTGCCAGGGATCAGGACAGAGGTTCTTTCTAAGATCTTCATGGTGGGGTTAGGAGGGGGGAGAGTGGTGCGATCTCCGTATCAGTTGGTGGGGAGGGGGAAATCTCCATGTACATGGGGTGAGGTAGTTCTTTATTTATTATCAGAGAACTCTCAGTGTTTCTGGCTTTTTCTGGCCCTACCCCACCAGCATGATAGTGTGGGTCACACCTGCACATCTTTGTACCAAGTGCTGGATTAGTCACCTGTACAGTCAGCAAGCTGCATGCCAGTATCCTCCCCTCAGCCAGTACTTTGTGCAAAAATGAGAACATTCTGCTCATCGTATTTTGTAATACTCTTCTTCAATTGCTGCACGTAATTCTCTTAGTGATCTCCAGCAATGTTTTTCTTTTCGTTTTATTTGTTCAGATTTTTTATCTGCTTTTGAAAGCCGGCACCCATTACATGGAAATTTCTGAATTAATTACCTGGAAAATGTTTCAGCCCTAATAATAAAAAAATGCAGCATTTTAGATGTCATGGAGTGTGGCATGATATCATAAGCCTTATAATTTACGCTGATGTGAAGCAAAATTTAATTTGTTTACCTTGACTTCATAACAAATGGAATAACTATGCTAAATTAGTTTGTGGTTCTTTGAAGGTCTGTTGTCCTTGAAAAGTGCTTTGCATTGCTTTTGTTCTGTGCCAGCTGTTGAGTGATTGAATGAGTTTTGTACTTCTTGTGCTCACAAACATTAATGTCCAAAAAGTCAATGAATGTTTCCTTATAATTTATGTATTTTAAACGTGTACGTAAATCAATATTATAAAAAAGGAAATTAATTGACCATTCTTCACTGGTCAGCTGAAGACCTCAGAAATCTTGCACTGAGGGTTTTCTTCCCACTGTGCCTGAACTCACCCTAATCTTCCTTTATCAGACCTCCTTATCAATGTATAATGAACTCCTGGTACGTAATAAGTCAGTAATTGGGAGGTTGCTGTTTTGGGAACAGGTTCTCCAGTGCTGATGCAAAGATTTAAAGGTCTGCAACAGGAGCTTAAAGAGGACTGTGTTGCTGTGATCAGCATATTCAAGAAATATTAAGATATGGTTAGAATGCAGTCAAGGCATATATCTCATAATTTGAAGATGCAGCAGTTAGAAGTATGCTAGAGGAGAGTTACCTGGTTTAACTCTCCAGGGTACCTACTTACAGAGCATGGAAATAAATAGTGCTCCAGTATTACATTCAGTAGATCAGGCAGCAAATTCTTAACATGTTTTAATATCTCACCAAATCAGCAATGATGAAACTACTCACCATTACCATCTGCAAAGTAGATGGACTGTATATGCTGTCACAAATTCTTTCCTTCCACTCAGACTATTTAAGTGCTTTGAATGCCCACCATGCAGATCCAGTCTGAATCATAAAATCATAGAATCATGCAGTGCAGCAGAGGCCCTTTGGCCCATTGAGCCTGCACCAACACATTTGAAACACATGAACTTCCACCTAATCCCATCTGCCAGCACTTGGCCCATAGCCCTGAATGTTATGATGTGCCACGTTCTCATCCAGATATTTTTTAAAGGATGTGAGGCAATCCACCTCCACCGTCCTCCCAGGCAGTGCACTGCAGACCATCACCATCCTCTTGGTGAAAAGGTTTTTCCTCACATCCTCCCTAAACCTTGAACCTATGTTCCCTCATGACCAACCCTTCATCTAAGGGGAACAGCTGCTCCTTATCCACTCTGTCCATGTCTCTCATAATCTTGTACACCTCGATCAGGTCAGCCCTCAGTCTTTGCTCCAACAAAAACAACCCAAACCTACACAACCTCTCTTCATAACTTAAATGTTCCATCCCAGTCAGCATCCTGGTGAATCTCCTCTGCACTCCCTGCAATCACATCCTTCCAATAATGTGGCGACCAGAATTGCACACAGTACTCTAGCTGTGGCCTTATCAAAGTTCTATGCAACTCTAATATGACTTCTCTGCTTTTATAATCTAAGCCTCAATGGACAAAGGCAAGTGTCGCATATGCCTTTTTCACCACCCTACTAACATGCTCTTCTGTTTTCAGAGACCTGTGGACAAACACGCTAAGGTCCCTTTATTCCACAGAACTTCCTAGTGTCCTACCATTCATTGAGTACTTTCTTGTCAAATTACTCCTTCCAAAGTGCATCACCTCACACTTTTCAGAGTTAAATTCCATCTGCCACTTTGATGCCCATTTGACCATTCCATCTATATCTTCTTGTAGCCCAAATCCTTAATACTATGTATATCCCAATTAATGTTGGGAAAGTTGAAATCACCTTATATATAATAACCCTATTGTTATTGTTTTTACACACCTCCGCAAACTGAGCGCATATTTGCTCCTCAATATCCGTCTAACTATCTGGGGGTTTGTAATAAACAACCTATGTTGTTGACCCTTTTTTATTCCTAACCCCTACCCACAAATCTTCATTTGATGTCTCCTTCAAAATACCATCTCTCCTTACTGAAGTAACTGACTCCTTAACTAATATTGCAATGCCTCCTCCTTTTTTAGCTCCTCCCCTGTCTCACCTGAAGATTCTATATCCCAGAATGTTGAGTTGCCAATCTTGTCCTTCCTTCAACTATGTGTCTGTGACTGCTATTGTAGTCAATCATTGCCCTCAACTCATCCATTTTACCTGCAACACTTAAAGTTAAAGTAGAGGCCATCCAGCCTGGGCATACTCCCTTGAAACGTAATACAGCTGCACTTCCTCTGACTTGTTTGTTTTGCTATATGATTCCATGCCTTTATTCTGCCAACAGTCTGTGTCTGTCCCCCTGTCAAATTAGTTTAAACTCCTCCCAACAGCACTAGCAAAACATCCTGCAAGGGTGTTAGTCCCTTTCTGGTTCAGATGTAGACCGTCCTGCTTGTACAGGTCCCACCTGCCCAAGAAGTTGTCCCAATGATCCAGGAATCTGAAACCCTCCCTCTGGCACCAACTCTTAAGCCACCCATTCAAGTGCACTATCCTCCTATTTCTGTACTTGCTAGCACATGGCTCTGGAGAGTAATCCCGAGATTGCAACCCAAGAGATGTTGCTTTTTAGTCTACTGCCTAACTCCTGATGCAAGACCTCATCCCTCTTTCTATGTATGTCATTGGTACCAACATGTACCATGGCCTCTGCCTTATCACCCTCTCCCTTCAAAATGCCGTACAGCTGTTCAGTGACATCCTAGACTCTAGAACCAGGGAGGTAATGTATCATCCTGGAATCACATTGACAGCTACAGTAGCACATATCTGTACCCTTGACTATAGAACCCCCTATTACTATTGCCCTGCCTCTCTCCCCCACCCCACCCCTCCCCTTCCTCTACAGACAGCTGCTTGTGGTGCCAGAAGCTTGGTTCTGTCTGCACTCTCTGAAGGAATCAGCTGCCTCATCAGCCTCCAAAATGGAATGCTGATTTGTGAGCAAGACCCCAGGGGATTCCTGAACTACCTACCTACATCTCTTGAACTGCTTGGTGGTCACCCATTCCCTGCTTTCCTCAAGTCCCTTCAACTGCAGTGTGATCACCTCCCTAAATGTGCTGTCCACAATGCTCTCAGACTCGCGGATGCTCCACAGTGTTCCCAGCCACCATTCCAGCTCCGAAACTCAAGCTTCTAGGAGCTACACACTTCCTGTACACATTCTGGTTCCAGGCACTGGAAATGTGCCCAGCTTCCCACATAGAGAAAGAAAAGCAAACCACAGCTTTGATCTTTCCTGCCATGACTAAACCCTTTAAGTTCAAAAACTATAAAGAAAAAAGAAATAAAGCAAATAATTCCCTATCCTTGCCTAAACAATGAGTTTCAATTTAATATGGTTTGGAAATACCCACCAGGACTCACTCACCAATCAGATGTTAATCTCATGTCATTTTCTGACCTGCAATGTCTGTGCCCTTTTTTATTTGGTCAGAGGAGGAGGGAGGATGGGAAAAGAGTTTTGAGCATAACTGCCCCATGACACCAGTTGTTCACCTCACGTTTTTCAGCAGGTGTGACTGCACCGACTTCTCCCAGAAAGCTTTTCAGTGAAGTCTCTCTGCCACCTCTGCTGGATGCTCTTCCTGTTTCTTCTTCTTCTAGTTTATCACTAGAGGTGTTCTTCCACTTCCCACTTTTCAGAAGCTGCAACTTAAACCTATAAAATGTGCCAACCAATATCCTTCACCCACATAATCTTTTTAAATAAAATTGCATGAATGTTTGTATATGTAATCAGTTATGATGGTCTATAGAATGATCACTGGGATGTCATTAAAACTAATTTTGACTTTTGCAAATTTTTATCTCCTTTTCTCAGTTCACAAACAAAGAAGTGCATATAGAAGGGAGCAGGCACACATGGATGCAGGCTCCCATTGCATTTAGCCTTGAGTTCCTACAAAGAGGCCATCCCAAGAATTATTGACAGGAATGGAGTAACTGAAAGTTTGAAATCTCCACTAAGCTGAGTTATTTCCAGTATTTTCTAAATTTAGCTCATTTAACCTCCTGCCTAGCACTATCCTTCTCATATTTTTGGATAGAGTTTTATACGCGCTGTTTGTTGATTTTCATGTCCCTATGTAGTATAGGCTTAAAAGTCAATTTAGTCATCCAAATGGCCTCAATGGAATGACATCAAGTTCTTCTTGTGATAAAGTGTCTAAAATACTTGCTTCAAGGAGTTCCTCAGTATTCGTTTAGCCTTCATACAATGGTTGGCCCATTCTGGTTTTTCCCTCTTTACAGCTGACCTCAATGACTTCGCGCCATCCAGGCAGCGGGCGATCGACAGGGCCGTCCATCCCGACTGTCTGCCCCTCTACCGCGGCTATGTTCGCAGCCGGGTGTCCCTGGAGAGGGAGCACGCGGTGTCCGCGGGCATAGTCGGGGCCTTCCACGCCCGTTGGGCACCGCAGGGGCTGAGGTGCCTTATAGACCCCGACAATCACGTTTTGATTTGACGTGTCTTAAGTTTCCTTTGTACTTTTTGTTTCTGTTCGGGCCGTTCCCCCTCCTTTTGGGGAGCTGCCCCCTTTTTCTTTGTCCAAATGTAATTTAACTTTGTTTACTTGGTTGACCTGAAAGACTGACCTCAATGACTTCCTGCTGTGAGCTCACCCTCCTTAACTTGCTGCATTGTCAACATTCCAGCCACCCATGTGCTGATAAGAAATAGTCAGTGCGCACCTAAAATGACTTTTTTATTGGCTTCTTAATTGATCTATTTTGCTGAAAGTTTCATCCACAGGGGTTCCTTAATTCACTGGCAATCTACCCCAGGGAACTCTGGAGAGAAGCAGAAAAATGCTGGGTTACTAACCCTGATGGCTTTTCTCACAACTCTCTCAGCTTACCCACCAGGGAAGAATTGGGATTCATTTCTTGAGGATTGGAATTCTGTATTAGAAAAATTCTGTTGAACTTTTGTAGTTCCTTGGCTTGACCACACATAGGAGTTCTGCTGAGTTCTCCATTTATAAATGGATAAAGAGAGCCTGGGGAAGGTGCAAAAAAGATTCACAATAATGAGATCAGAACTCTGGTGTTGTAACTGTCAGGAAAATATTTGGCTCTTCTCTGGAAAAAGACATGACCAAGGAATAATCTGATAGAGATCTTTAAAATTATGAGGATGTAAAGATGATGGTGAGACTTTTCTGGCCATTCACGCCACTACAATGAATGGAGGTGGTGGTCTCGTGCCCACATGCCTGCTGCCAACAACCTTCTCCTGTTCTTTCAGAGTCATCCAATCAGAGTCTGATTTTGCTCGGCATTTGCTACTGATTGGATCATTTGTTTGAGCCTATCACTAATAAACGCAGTGTAATCAGCCTCCGATTAGATGCCAGTGCGAACTGTCAACTCTCTAGCCATGTTGAGCTGACGACCAGAACCGGTGCAGGACCCCACCATGGGTAAGGATGCTTTGCCTAGGCACGTTGTGTTTCACTCTAAGTCCACCTCTGGTGGAAGCCCAAGAAATTTTCCTCATTGTCACAAAACAATTGGTTCTGTAGGAATATTTTAAAAATTGACCACATATTTAATGCTTTCATTGGTTTAAATATTAAGGTAGTTAACATTTTATTTTTGCAGAAGCATTGATAAAGCAGAAATTGATCTTGAGTACGTTCCCTTCCAAGTGTGTCAAATTAAAAGCTGGCACCTTCCATTTATTTAGGGCATCTAGGCTAGAAGATAAGGATTGGACCCCTTGAATATGGAAATTAGGATAATAATATTTAAGATATTGCTGCCAAATGTACCATAAGCTGGGTAAGTGGTGGGTTCATGAGGGAATATGCATTGTGCATGCTCTGCTCAGTTTTTCAAGTGCTACTCTGCAACACCTCCTAGGATGCCGGTGAAGAGATAAGAAGGGGTTTTTATGGTTTTATGGAATCTGGTGGAGCTGGTGTGTTCCTTCTGATAGGGGAGAAATCGGAATAGTTCCAGAAATTGGCCCAAAGTGATTAAGTGCACCTAAACATGTCAAGCTGAAGCTCACCGTTCATCGGACCCCATTTCCCTGAAACAGATGAGCTATGGGAGCCATCTTGATATACCCCACCCATCAGGCCTTTGGGGAGTCTAGCTGCCTCCAACACTGATGGGCAAGACAAACAGCATGAATATGAGTTCAGGCCAACCGCCACTAGCCATATTCTTCTGGAGATGGACTTTGGGGTCATTAGGATCTGCAATTGCATTGTTTGGCAGACTGCATAGATATTATACATAGGTTAAGGTTCATCTGAAATTCCATGGCCTCATTGTCTTGAATGACAGTGTTCACACATTTACTTCAAACAAGTTAACACATCAGGTCAAATAGCAAGGATTGAAAACAATGAACAATATATCAAACATCCAAATACACGTTATGTCATTGTAGAATTTCAGTGGTTTTTAGAGAAGCGAAGCAAACTGAATCTCGACTATGTAATTTAATTTGTAAACTGAAATATTACTCGAAGGATTCATTTTACTTATGTTGGATTACAGTGAGTTAAAGTGTGAAAATTATTTCCTAAAATTAAAGCTGATATCATGAGCATTGCTCTTCATTGTGCTCCACTGTGGTCATATTTGTTGAATGCCTTGTAAAAACAATCATGCATTATTATTGTTCTGACATTTATATTTCTTTCAGCCATACCTACGCAGTCTGCCAAACAGAACCCAAATGTTGCATTGCTACTAACTGCACATGGTGGTCACATCGGCTTCTTGGAAGGGATATTTCCTCGATGGGCCACTTATATGGACAGAGTCTTCAAACAATTTATACAAGCTGTCTTTGAGCATAAAGATGAGTTGAAAAATGCATAACTCTTGAAATCTGTCCATTCAGATTGTTTGATAACTCAAGTTTACTGACTAAACCATTGAAAATCTTGACATTGGTATTTGAGCACACTGTAAAATACATATTTACATGTTTCATCATGTATTTAAAATGGGCTGTCTGTTACTTGAATTTGTCCAGAAATTAACTAAGGGGCGAATGACAAAGAGTCAAGACTATTATGCTCAGACTAAATATTAATTTATACATGGGTCTTCTTTCATGAGTGTTGGTAATTTTTGTTAATTCAAGTTTTAGTTTTATATCATTTTCTAACTGATTCATCTTCTGTCATAATTGTTCATTTTTACACAACCATTTGGCACTGGATCTGTACAATTACCATGTTATCAATGGTAGGTTGAAATCCTCAGGGCTATTATTTCATTTAACGGCCAGTTCATTCTTTTCCAATGTATTTGCAATTCATAACATGATTGAATTATTCAGAAGGAAATGCAGTTGCACACGATTTAACATTTCCCAAATAACACACCTTGTAGCACTTTACATCTAGATCCTACAGCTAGTATAATGATATAACGTATGAATAAGTATCATAAATTAATAAAGAAGAAGCACAGATACTGCTAGGACAAAAACTCTTGCCTGAAAAAAATGCTAATTGCTAGTGTGTTTTCTTTTAAGTTTGGGCTCAATTAATTTGTTTTCAAACCATTAATCTACCTTGACTGTGCCAAGGTTCTATTTCTTAAAAGCTTGAAACCAATAGACATCAATATCAAATTTAAACCAACAGCGACTAACTCTGCATTGAGTTGTATTTAAGAGATGTCACTGTGATTGCAATATATTTGACCCTGGGCTATAGTATTTACAGAAGTCGGTGCTACTGAGTTAGCCATGAGTTACTCTACCTACTTAGCCGTCCTGTCAGAGGGTCCAGGACTTGTTAGGATCTTCCAGTACATAGTGTACAATAACAGATTGTATGTGACAATATGGGTTACAAATGTAATAAACTTTTTTCTGAGAAAAATCTTAAACAGCCAGAATAAATTTTAAGATATTTACTATATATGAAAAAATAAATTTTTCTAAACTGATCATTGTTTGTCTATTTAATACAAAAAATATAAATTTCAAGGTTATGTATTATTTCATATTTTGGATCACGGGTTGGTCAAATGACTACAACGATACATAGCTCAACTTTCAGCAAAGATATGCAAATTGTAAGGTGACCTATTTTGTAAGTGTGTATTGTTTTTATTATTGCCTACGGTTGTTTGAAATTATCATTTGATTTGCAGCATGAATCCAGCCCAATTTTGAAAGGATTCCAAGTCAAGTCATACCAATGATTGCTCAGCAAAGATTATTTCAGGAACTACTTTTCATATAATTTGATCTCTGCTAATAGTAAAGTGGAAGGAGCTGTATAATGAGATGGTGATTGTGCTTGTCAATTGATTCTCATCAAAACCTTCCAAATGCCAGTATCTGAAAATTTACTGAATCAATTATTATTGCCAAATGAGAAATAAACAATTTACCAATGACAGCACCAATAAAGGTGCTTCATTAAACCAATATTCATAGAATCATAGATTAGTTATAGCACAGAAGGAGGCCATTCATCCCATCATGTCTGCACCACCTCTCCATTGGAGCAATTTGCCTACTTCTAACAAAGAACAACACAGCACGGGAAACAGGCCCTTCGGCCCAACGAGCCCGCGCCGCCGTCCCATTGTCTCAGTGACCTATTCATGATTTTAGTCTACGCCTAATGTGCGAGGATCAGGGAGGTCCAATATAGGGACAATTTGTTACCCAATCAATCAGCCTAAAAGCACATCTTTGGGATGTGGGAGGAAACCGGAGCACCCGGAGGAAACCCACGCAACCACGGGGAGAACGTGCAAACTCCCACAGACACAGGCCCAAATCCATGTGTCCGCACAGCAACAGAGATAGTCTGTGAGCTGTCATGTTGCCCTCGAGATGGTCCAGTTTAAGCACACTAACGACATGAAGCAATAGGCAACTCCCGAAGCAACGTCCAAGAGCAGCCCACTACAACCTGCCGCATGCATGCCCCTTGCTGGTCACCAAGGTGGACTTAAATGCCTATGGAGACAAAAAATTCATTATTAAACAGGCAAAGACTGTAACATCCCTGAGGCAAAAACGGAATCCCAAGCCTACAATGTTTAGTAAGGCCTGCTATATCCCCCTATATGTAGACCGCTCATGTGGCTGTCTAAGTGACTCTTAAACAACCCTAGCATGCCTGCTTCCACCACCTTACTCGGCAGTGCATTCCACACCCCCACTACCCTTTGCGTGAAAAACTGCCCTCCAATATTTGTCTTATACCTAGCCCCCCTCACCCTAAGCCCGTGACCCCTCGTTCTATCCATTTCTAATAGCGGAAAAAGCTTACCACCATTTACTCTATCTATCCCCTTCATAATCTTATAAACCTCTATTAGATCCCCCCTCAGCCGACGTCTCTCAAGGGAAAACAGCCCAAGTTCGTTCCATCTTTCCTCGTAAGACAGCCCTTCCATACCAGGCAGCATCCTGGTAAATCTCCTCTGCACTCTCTCCAGGATCTCTACATCCTTCCGGTAGTACGGCGACCAGAACTGGACGCAGTACTCCAAGTGAGGCCTAACCAACGTTCTATACAACTGCAACATCAGACTCCTACTCTTATATTCTATACCCCTTCCTATGAAGGATAACATACCATACGCTTTCCTCATCACATTCTGCACCTGCACCGACACCTTCAGGGACTTGTGCACTTGCACCCCCAGGTCTCTCTGCGTATCTATACTCCGGATAGTTCTACCTTTTATCATTTAACTCCCCTCCACATTATTCCGGCCAAAGTGCATCACCTCGCATTTCTCCGGATTAAATTCCATTTGCCATCTATCTGCCCAATCTACCAGCCTGTCTATGTCCTGTTGCATTGCCAGGCACTGCTCCTCAGTACCCGCCAATCCAACCATCTTAGTGTCATCAGCAAATTTGCTGATCACACCACCTACCCCCTCTTCCAAGTCATTAATATATACTACAAATAGAAGAGGTCCTAGTACCGAGCCCTGCGGCACACCACTGGTGACAGACCTCCAATTGGAAAAGGAGCCTTCCACTACTACCCGCTGTCTCCTCCTCCCAAGCCAGTTCTCCACCCATCTACATACCTGGCCTTGTATCCCTTCTACTTCTTTGTCTTTTCCAAGTAGCCCTGCACATTCTTCCTTTTCCAGACAGCAATCCAATTCCATCTTGAATGCCTCAGTTAAACTTGCTCCACCACATTCTAAGGCTGTGCATGCTAGATCCAAATCGCTTGCTGCATGAAAAATGTTTTTCCTCATATTGACTTTTTTTTTGTCAATTACGTTAAATCTATGCCTTCTTGTTCTTGATCCTTCCCACCAATGGGAAGAGTTTCTCCCTATCTACTCTGTCCAGACTTTCTCATGATTTAGAATACCCCTATCAAATCTCTTCCAAACCTCCTCCAAGGAAAACTGTCCAACCTTCTCCAATCTATCTAACTGAATTTTTTCATACCCGGGACCATTCTCATGAATCTTTTATACTCTCGTTCCAATCTCTTCACATTTCTAAACTTTGGCATCCAGAACTTGGTTGAATATTCCAGTTGAGACCAAAACTGAGTTTTATATAACTTTAACAGTTGCTTTTATACTCTATGCCCCTATTGATAAAGTCCAGACCTTTGCAAGCTTTATTAAGTGCAGTCTCAACCTGTCCTGAAATTTTCAATGATTTATGCACATATACACCCTAGTCCTTCTATTCCTGCACACTCTTTAGAGTTGTACCTTCTATTTTATATTGTCTGTCTGCACTCTTCCTATCAAAATGAATCACTTCACATTTCTCTGCATTTGGTTTGATCTGTCACTTATCCTACCATTCAACCTACCTGCTTATGTGCTTTTGAATTTCTACGTTATTATTTAGAAATTACTCCAAGGTCTAGGTCAATAATAATTATCCATAAAGAGCATAAACCCCAACAATGACCCCTGGGGAACACCATTACAAACTTTCAGTCTGGAAAACATCCATTAATCACTACTCTCTGTTACCTGAACTCAGCCATCTGAATCCATGTTGTTACAGTCCCTTTGAATGAATTATAAATTTGCCCACATGTCTGTTGAACAGCACTTTATCAAATGCCTTCAGAAGATCATGTACACCACATCAACATTAATCTCATCAACTTTCTCCGTTATCCCAACAAAAATTCTAATGTTATTTAAACACAATTTGCCTTTCATAAGTCCATGCTGGCCTTTCTTAATTTACTCACATTTGTCCACGTGTATTTGTTCCAAATTATAAGCCTGAATTTCATGCTTAGCATGCACACAAAAACTTCTGGCCCAGAAGCAGGTGTAGAACCCCCTCCTAGGTGAGGTTGTGACCTCAATTTCACACAATACGGCCAATTAAGGCCTGCCCAACATGAAACATGTCAACCAGTTCCCCTGACAGGCCAGCTGGGGTGGGAACAAGTCAGGTGCTAGGTCCAATGGTGTCCCCCAGAGCTTTGGTAATTTAAATTAAACTTCCAATGGAAAGCAGATAGATTCTACAGTATGGAAAGAAATTTGGTGTTAATCCTGCAAATTTATTAGTTATGACTTGATCCTGACTAAAACCTTCACTCACTCTATGTATTTATATATGTCTTGAAAATCTTTGGGTCCTGCTCAGCACCTGCCACTGATCACTGCGGCAGCAATGAGGAAGCTGTGGATCGGGGGAGGGTGCAGGGGGTTGGGGGGGTGGGGGGGGCAAGAGTTGGGGAAAGGTTCTTTTCATCTACTTACAAATATTAAGAAAGTGAAAATAATGAATAAGCATTTCTCGAGCACCTTTCATAACTTCAGACATCTCACAGTGCCTCACCGCTTTGTGATATGTGGTCACTGTTATAATGTGGAAAATGTGCTGGCCAGCCGCTTTGGATAGAAATGTTGATGGAGCAAGGGGGGTGCAAAATGAGGGACACGTTGCAGGGGGCTGCAAATGAAGCGTGGTTAGAGATGGTCATTGCCAGGCACTTGTGTGGCATGCGTTTTATTTGCCACTTATAAGTATAAGCCTGAATGCCACTCATGCCTCACAGCATGCAGGCACGGACTGCTTCATTACTTGCAGAACTGAACACTATACAATCATCAGCAAACATCCCTACTGCTGTCTTTATGATGGAGGGAAGGTCAATGATAAAACAGCTGAAGCTGATTGGGCCTAGGACATTGTCCTGAGGAACTCCTGCATTGATATCCTGTCACTGGGATGACTGATCGCCAAGAACCACAACCATCTTCCTTTGTGTAAGTTATACTTCCAACCAGTAGACAGTTTTCCCACAATTCCCAGTGATATCAAGGCTCCTTGATGCCACACTCAGTCAAAGGCTGCCTTGATGTTAAGGGCAAGTCACTCGCACCTCACATTTGGAATTCTGCTCCATTGTTTATGTTTGGGGCAAGGCTGTAATGAGATTTGAAGCTGAGTTGTCCTGGCGAGACCCAAACTTAGCATTGGAGAGTGAATTATCGTTAAGTAAGTGTCACTTGATAGCACTGTTAACAAAACTTTCCATCACTTAATTGATGATTAAGAGTAGACTAATGAGGCAGTGACACATCCCCCTTCTCCACAGAGCCACTTGATCTTAATTTTTGCTTTTAATGAGCACTGAAATTTGTTCTTCTATTCACACACTCTGTTATCTTAATGCCACTTTATTACCTTTTATAGTCCTTCACACTGCCATCAACACTTCCTCTGTCTTATGCCCTACACATGTTTCTTGCAATCTTTCTGAGCTCCCAACTATCATGGATCTTTGACTTTGCTCCACTTGCTCCACCCCATCTTGTACTATAAATCCATCACATTTTTCCCTTTCTTTAACTCTGAAGAGGAGTTATATGGACTTGAAATGTTAACTGTTTCTGTCTCCACAGATACTGTCACACCTGCTGAGTTTTTCTAGCAGTTTCTGTTTTTATTTCTGAGGAGGAAGCAACTCACCAAACTCGATATGCCCTGCTTTATCGGGGAAAATTACCTTGTGAATCTCATAATGTAATAAAAATAAGCAATGAAATTACCTGACTTGAAGTGACTCAGAAAATATACAAAATATCATTCAGAACTTTCCACCATTTGGTTTCCTATTCCTTCCCTGACTAAGAAGACAGGGATATAGGTCAACTGTTTCTAGGCTTTTGGTTACAGTGCCCTATCAGCAACACCAGGAAGTGCACATGGTATAATTGTCTGCGTGGTGGCCATGAAGGAGGAAAGAGGAGAAATTCACCCTCACTCCCTTCAGGGAAGTACTTGGAATAACATGGCTGAGATTAGTAGTACACTGAGTGTAGAAATCACAAAATAAATTTCATCCTATCATGATGGTGCAGAGCATCTCAGGTGCTTTGACATTTTTTCCAAAAATTACGGGCAGGATTTTCCGGCCACGCTTGCCCCAATCCCCGCCCCCCCCCCCGAGGTCAACGAACATTTGTACAGTCTGTGTCTCGCCCACTATGATTCCCGTGGTGGACAGGATGGGGAAATGTCGCCCTACACGTATTTCTGTGTTAATGTTAATTATAGAAAGGATAATACATTATAAACTTCACAGACATTTAGTTCAGCTGCATGACCTCTGCATTCCCCTCCTCCACATATAAATGCATTCCAAAAAAATAAACATTTGCCTTAGATATTATTTTGGCTGCAAATGAGCTCAAATTTGCTTTTTGCTCAAATAATTGATTTATTTTCAGGAACAGAGCCAGAGTCCTCTGATAGCAGATGTTTAGGTCATTACACGATCCTGCACCAATGGAACTGGCATACATACAGGGAAGGCAGGTCAGGGAGAGGGCCAGAGCATTGTGGAAAATTCCCCAAGTATGTCCACAAAAAGCAGGACAAATTCAACCTGGCCAATTACCGCTCCATCAAACTACCTTCAATGATCAGTGAAGTGATGGAAGAGACAATCAACAGTGTTAACAAATGACACTTGCTCAACAATAACTTACTGACTGACACTCAATTTGGGTTCCACCAGGGCCATGTAACTCCTGACCTCATTATAGCCTTGGTTCAAACATGGACAAAAAAGCTGAATTCCAGAGGTGAGGTGAGAGTGATTGCCCTTGATATTAAGGCAATATTTGACTGGGTGTAGCATTGAGGAGATCTAGCAAAACTGGAATCAGTGGGAACTGGGGGGGAAAACAATTCACTAGCTGGAGTCAGACTTGGCACAAAGACAGATGGATGTAGTAGTTGGAGGTCAATTACGCCAGTTCCTCAGGGTAGTCTTCTCGGCCCAACCACATTTAGTTGCTTCATCAATAATCTTCCTTCCAATGTAAGGTCAGAAGGGGGATATCCGCTGGTAAGTGCACAATATTGAGAACCATTCGTGACTCTTCAGATACTGCCCAAATGTAGCAAGACTTGGATCAGACTTAGGCTAACAAGTGGTAAGTAACATTCACACCATACAAATTCCAGGCAATGACTATCTCCAACAAGAGAAAACTTAACCACTGTCCCTTGACTGGGCTAGCCTTATAAATACTGTGCCTGATGTGGAGTTGTGAGACTTCTTACTGCCTATAAGAACACGTTAGAGTCGAGGAATCCTGTGACGAGTAACTCATTTCCGCACTCCCCAAAGCCTGTCCACCATCAACAGGAACAAGTCAGGAGTGTGATAGAATATTTTCTATTGCCTGGATGAGTGCAGCCTCAACAATACTCAAGCAGCTTGATAGCATCCAGGACAAAATAGCTCCCTTGATTGGCACCACATCTACAAATATTCATTCCTTCCACCACCAATACAAGAGGCAGCCATATGTACTATCTACGAGGTCACTGGTGGAACTCCCCAAGGATCCTGTGATAGCACCTTCCAAAACCATGACTGCTCCCATCAAGAAGGACAAGGGCAGCAAACATATGGAAATACCACAACCTGGAAGTTCCAATTCAAGATCCTCACCATTCTGACTTGTTTGCCATTCCTTCACTGCCTCTAGCTCAAAATCCTGGAATTCCCTCCCTTAGCACTGTGGGTATGCCTACCACAGGGACTGCTGGCAGTGAAGTAGACAGCTCACCATCAACTTATCAAGGGCAACTAAGGATGCCCACATTCCATAAATTAATTTGAGAATTTGTAGCCCAGTTTCACCAACTGGTGATCCTTACAAGCACTGCTCTTGGTTGGGCCCATAGGAACATGGAATCACCCCTTATGACTGCAGCCAGGCTATCTAATCATATTCACTCGTATGTCATATTTCAGCGTTTGGCTTCATCTTCCTCTGAATTTGTATTTGTTTCCTGTTTGAAGTTTAATAATTGACCTCTTCCAGTTTTAATTTGTCAACAAAATGTTTCATTTTCCTCAATTGCCAGATTTTAGTAGTGCCTTAATGGTCAAACTTCTAACCCCAGGATCACACACTCACCCATTCATATTCTTCTGTTATTATAACTTGCTATCACTCCAATATAATTAGAATGACTGGAGCTAGGTGACAGCCAGAACTTCAACATTTCATGCTATAGAATGATAAGTTGCAGATTTGCACCCACAGTCCTCGATAGACTAAATTCCAGATATCAGCCATGCCACCTCCGGGAGATATTCAGCAGTGAGCAATATCTGCAACACAAAGAAGGATCAGAATCAGGACTGAAACTTGATGACAGATGACAATATTTTGCATGGCAAATTCCTGCCCTTAGTCAAGACATAGGAGAAAGAATCACTGGATGAGACATTAATAGTTGTACGCCTTCTAGTGGCCTGTTCAGGATTGTCAGTTGCAAAGATTGCAAAGCATATATTTAGCCATATTCTCAGCTGGGAAGCAGTACACAAACAAAGAAAATGAAGCAAAACCCAGCTTGCCTTTGCCAGCTGACAAGCTGTTGCATAAATCAATCATCGCATCTTAGAAATGGGAACTTAGAATGAATCTTAATTCAAACACACAACTATCTAGTTTCATGAGGGCAATGGAAGATGAAAGTAAGCCTCCATGTAACTGTCCTATTGAGAAAATCATATAGTCTACCTAATTCTGCAATACTCTTAATATTGTTGACTTGGCACAATCCTTACTCACCAAGAACACACACTGAAAATCCAGCATGTGCTAGGGACAGACATCGAAAATAATGGTTGTAAAATCATGAGCCACACTATTGATGAGCAAGCCTCCCAACAGGAACGTGATTTCCTTATGTTAATATATGTTTCACATACACTGGGTTGAATTTTACCAGTCCTCTGGGAACAGGCTGGGAGATGGAGTGGCCGGCTGGGGGGATAAAATTGCGAAGGGTGTTGGGGTGGAGCCCCTTGAAGAATTGCCATGGAAACCAGGCAAAGTGAGTCCAGGATTTCTTAGGTGGACTGGGATTGGGTATCCTATGGAGGGCGTGCAGGGGTGTGGTGGGTTTTAAAGGCCAGACGGGGTTATGATCTTTTGGGGGTGTCCCCTTTGCACACAGGGCAGCCCCCAAAGGAGGTACCACCTCCCCCCCTCCACTTTCTTCCTGGTGAATAAGTGGCCTTCCGACTTTCACTCGTCTTCTACTGCCCAGCAGTGGTGACAGATTGAAGCTCTTAACTGTCTCTTAAATAGGCAGTTAAGGGCATCTCTACGCTAAGAGCAGCCTTACCTACACACCATACTATGTCAGGGTGAGTAGGAAGACAGTGGGATAGCTACCTGTCATATTTTACATGACCCTTCAACCGAAAACACGCTTGGTGCTGGGCCATAAAATCCAGCTCAACGTCACCATTATTGACAGTAGCTGTTTATTCCAGGTTATATTTAATTAATTCAATTTTTTTGATGTGGTGGGGAAGCAATGTGACCAAGTCATTATTCCAGGTCTCCGGATTACTATTCCAGTGATATAATCAAAATGCTACAATTTTACTACACAAGATGAAACCCTCATTCTGAACTTGTTGTATGGTTGGTGCCGAATAAAACATTGGTGTGGGACTGTAAGAAAATGACTCAGAAAGCACAATTTTAACCATTGGAGAAGGAAGGAAATTGGAAGAAAGCAGTGTGAAATCAAGAAATCAGATGGATCTAATAAGTGTGGGGATAGCAGTTCCAGGGAAGTCAGAAGTTTGCAAAGCAGGGGAAGTTCACACTTTCCAACATTTCTGCTCCTCTTAAAAAGTTTGAAAGTTATCTGGAAAGCTGTCTTCAATCATCAAATATGGTTGTTTCTGTCAGTAGCAGCATAGGTGGGGTGAGGGGAGGGGGCGGGGGGGCAACTCCCCAGTTTCCTTCAATGGTTTCTACTGCCATTAATTTATATAAATGTATGAGCATTCCACTTGACTCTAGTGGTTAGTGGTTGCCACATACATCTGAAGAATCAGGTATTTTAAAATTAGAACAAAGGAGAAAGGGAGTAGATGAATCCATTGTAATTGCCCGCTTGCCTGGTTTCTGTCAGGAAGAAGAGTTAAATACCCATCTACGAGCGTAAGAAAATATTAAAGTAATTAAAACTTCAGGGGCTGTTCTTAAAGTAGAATAAAGGGCCAGAATCAGGTTTTACCAATTTTGTATTATGCCCTGAAATGAAAGCCATCTGATTTGTTTTTTGACAATTATACTCTATTTTTGTACATTCCTAGCTAACTGTCATCTCCTACTGATGGAGACCAGAAAATGTAACTCATCCCAAAGGCCTGTGTTGATAAAGAACAGAAAAGGAATGTCTACAAACAGCATAATTGATCTTTAAATTTATTGTATCTCTTCTAGCTTTGCTAGAATGAATAGGGGATAACGTTGATTATTTTAACATGGAGTCATAGAGGTTTACAGCATGGAAACAGGTCCTTTGGCCTAACTTGTCCCTGCCACCCGGTTTTTACCATTAAGCTAGTCCCAGTTGTCCACGTTTGGCCCATATCCCTCTATACTAATCTTACTCATGTAACTAGCTGTCTAAATTCTTTTTAAAAGACAAAATTGTGCCTGCCTCTACTACTACCTCTGGCAGCTTGTTCCAGACACTCATCACCCCTGTGTAAATAAATTGCCCGTCTGGACCCTTTTGCATCTCTCCACTCTAACCTTAAACCTATGCCCTCCAGCTTTAGACTCCCCTACCTTTGGGAAAAGATATGCCCCTTATTGTTTTATAGACCTCTGTAAGATCACCTCTAAGCTTCCTACGCTCCAGGGAAAAAAGTCCCAGTCTATCCAGCCTCTCCTTATAATTCAAACAATCAAGTCCTGTTAGCATCCTAGTAATTTTTTTCTGCACTCTTTCTAGTTTAATAATATCCTTCCTATAATAGGGTGACCAGAACTGTACACAGTATTCCAAGTATGGTCTTACCAATGTCTTGTACAACTTCAACAAGACGTCCCAACTCCTGTATTCAATGTACTGACCAACAAAACCAACCATGCCAAATGCCTTCTTCACTGCTCTGTCCACCTGCAATTCCACTTTCAAGGAGCTATAAACCTGTACCCCTGCATTTCTTTGTTCTATAACTCTCCCCAGTGCCCAGCATTAACTGAATAAGTGCCGTCCTGATTCAATCTCCCAAAATGCATCACCTCACACTTATCTAAATTAAACTCCATCTGTCATTCATCAGCCTATTGACCCAATTGATCAAGATACTGTTGCAATCCTAGATAACCTTCTTTACTGTCCACTATGCCACCAATCTTTGCCTTAGTAAGGCAAACTTACTAACTGTGCCTCCTAAATTATCAGCCAAATATTAATATAAATGACAAATTAGAGTGGACCCAGCACCAATCCTTGAGACACATCATTGGTAATAGGCCTCCAGTTAGAAAAAAATCTCTCTACAACCATCCTTTTGTCGTCAAGCCAATTTTTTAAGCAATTGGCTATCTCACCTTAGATCCTGTGAAATGTAACCTTACGTAACAACCTACCATACAGTATACCCTGTCAAAGGCTTTTCTCAGTCCATGTAGACAATATCGGCTGCACTACCCTAATCCATCTTCTTGGTTATCCCTTCAAAAAATTCAATCAAATTCGTGAGACATGGTTTTCCACTCTCAAAGCCTGCTGACTGTCCATATTCAGTCCTTGCCTCTCTAAATGCCTGAAGATCCTGCCACTCAGGATACCTTCTCACAACTTACTCACTATAGACGTTAGGCTCACCGGCCTGTAGCTTCCAGGTTTTTCCCTGCAGCCCTTCTTAAACAAACATTTGCCACCCTCCAATCTTCGGGCATCTCACCTGTGGCTGTTGATGATTCAAATATCTCTGCTAGGAGACCCGCAATTTTCTCTCTACCCTCCCAAAACATCCTGGGATACATTTCTCAGGTCCTGGGGATTTATCTACTTGATGCACTTCTCTCCTTCTCTGCAATATGTTCGCCCCTCAAGAGATCACTATTTATTTCCCCAAGTTCCCTAAAAGCCTTTCTCAATAGTAAATGCTGATGAGAAATATTCATTCAGGATTTCATCCATCTCTTATGGCTCTGCACATAGACGGCCTTGTTGATCCTTAACAGGCCCTGTTCTCTCCGTAGTTACTCTTTTGACCTTTGGATTCTCCTTTGCCTAATCTGCCAAAGCAATCCTCTGTCCTCTTTTTGTCCTCCTGATTTTTCTCTTAACTCAATTCCGACACCTTTTATACTCCTCAAGGGATCCACTTAGTCCCAGCTGCCTATGCATGTCATATGTCTCCTTCTTCTTGACCAGGACCTAAATATCCTGAGTCTTCCAGTTGAATTATGCTTTCAATTTATGCTTTATCAAGGCAATTCATTGCCTTTCATGAAGAAATATAGCATTAAGTCCACCACTTAGATCACTTGTGTTTCGATAATTTAGTGCGGCATTGAATCAAGCATGAAATGAGCTGTAATGCCTGTTCTTGTCCATTTGGATCTAGTATTTCTTTTTTGTCAAGCAATGAATTGGATTCAATTTGAATTAGCTTTTGGAGCAAGCAAGAAGATGGATTTGCCCTGTCTACTTTTTGCATTGGCTTTGTAACTCTGAGAAAGGAATAACAGTTTTTAAAAAATTACTGTGACATTTTTGTGATAATGTAAATTTCTATTAAAATGGATCACATCACACTTTTTTGCATTAAGTTCCATCTGCCAAACTAGGTTTTCAGGAGCATCTTAAAAGAAAAGAAATAGAGAGGCAGAAAGTTTAAGGAAGGAATTCCAGAGTTTAAAGAGAGGTATCTGAAGGTACAGCCACCAATAATGGACTGATTAATCTTGAGAATGCTCAAGAGGCCAGAATTGGACAGACATGGAGATTCCAGAAGGTTATTGGACCACAGGAGATTACAGAGATAGGGAGGGATGTGACGTTGAGGGAACTGAAAACAAGGATGAGAATTTTGCCAAAATTAGTTAGATATAATCCTATTTAGTAGTATGTAGGTCTGTTGGGTTGATGCATGAGCAGGGCTTGATGCAAGTTAGGAAAGGGACAGTAAAATTTTAGATGAGCTCAGGCTATGTAGATTGAAAGATGGGAAACTGGTTAGCAGAGCACCGAAACACTCAAATCCTGAGATAACAAAGGCATGGATGAGGATTTCAGAAGCAGGTGAACAGAGGCAGGGATGCCGTCGGACAACATTATGGTCGTGGAAAGGGTTGGTTTGTGACGAAGGAAAACACCATTTACCATCGCTCTTTTATCTACCATTCAGGCAACAACAATAACAACTTACACTTATATAAGTGCCTATTGTATTATCTGGAATGTGTGAGGAACAAATTGTTATGAGAATGTACTTCCAAGGTGCCACATTTACTGCTGCACTGCAATTAGGTGCCAAGCAACAATGTATCAGTCCACCAGCTGTAAGAAATTCACTAAATGAAGCTGCTGCATTTTGTGTCTGAAGTGTGATTACTTCAAACTTCTGAGAACCGGAAGTCATGATGTGGTGGCAGTAGGTGTCTGTGAGTAAGACAAAAACATTGTAAATAGATTTGTCTTTGAATTAGGTCAAGAAAAATCAACCCAAATTAATGCCAGAGAGCAAGAGAAAAACTGAGTTGATCGTGCAAAAACGAAATGGCTGCCGTATAATGAGTGCACAACTAGAGCTACAGACTATTTGAATTGGGAGGCTGACATTGTCATAGAGGCTTTTGAGAAGGATAATGTTAACTTTATATCCTCAGTAATAGTAATGATTATTATGTGTGAGAAACAAGCTGTTATTAGACTTTGCAGAGAAACATTGAGTTCGATGTTAACTAGGGCTGTTATAGTATTCGTAAAATTTAGTTTTAAATTTATTTATTAGTGTCACAAGTAGGCTTACATTAACACTGCAGTTAATAAGAACATTAGAACATAAGAAATAGGAGCAGGAGTAGGCCATCTAGCCCTTCGAGCCTGCCCCGCCATTCAATAAGATCATGGCTGATCTGAAGTGGATCAGTTCCACTTTCCCGCTTTCTCCCCATAACCCTTAATTCCCTTGTCTATCAGAAACCTATCTACCCGTGACCTAAATATATTTAGCGAGGTAGCCTTCACCACTTCAACGGGCAGAGAATTCCAGAGATTCACCACCCTTTGAATGAAGAAGTTCCTCCTCAACTCTGACCTAAACTGCGCCCCCCCCCCTTACCTTGAGGCTGTGCCCTCTAGTCCTGCTATCCTTTCTAAGCGGGAAGAATCTCTCTACCTCTACCCTATCCATCCCCTTCATTATCTTATACGTCTCCATAAGATCCCCCCTCATCCTTCTAAACTCCAACGAGTACAGACCCAGTCTATTTAGTCTCTTTTCATAGGCCAACCCCCTCATCTCCAGTATCAGCCTAGTGAACCTCTTCTGCACTCCCTCCAAGGCCAATATATCCTTCCGCAAGTGTGGCGACCAAAACTGCACACAGTACTCCAGCTGCGGCCTCACCAGTGCCCTGTACAGTTGCAGCAAGACCTCTCCACTTTTATATTCTATCCCCCTCGCTATAAAGGCCAGCATTCCATTCGCCTTCTTGATCACCTGCTGCACTCTGCAGACTGGGTTTTTGCGACTCATGCACAAGGACCCCCAGGTCCCTCTGCACCGTAGCATGCTGCAGCTTTTCGCCTTTTAAATAATAATCCCTCCTATTATTATTTCTGCCAAAGTGGATAACCTCACACTTGCTAACATTGTACTCTATCTGCCAGGTCCTCGCCCACTCACTCAGCCTATCCAGATCTCTCTGCAGACTTTCCACACCCTCCACGCAATTTGCTTTTCCATTCATCTTCGTGTCATCAGCAAATTTTGTCACCCTACACTCAGCCCCCTCCTCTAGATCATCTATGTAAATGGTAAACAGTTGAAGCCCCAGCACCGATCCCTACGGCACTCCACTAGGCACCAACCGCCAACCAGAATAGCACCCATTGATACCAACTCTCTGCTTCCTATTAGACAGCCAATCCTTTATCCACGCTAACACCTTACCCCCAACTCCATGCACTCTAATCTTCTGTAGCAACCTTTTATGAGGCACCTTATCAAACGCCTTTTGGAAATCTAAAAACACCACATCCACCGGTTCCCCTCTGTCTACCGCTCTAGTCACATCCTCGTAGAAATCCAATAAATTCATCAAACACGACTTCCCCTTAACAAATCCTTGCTGCATCTGCTCGATCAAACCATTCTTTTCTAGGTGCCTCGCTATTTCTTCTTTGATGACGAACTTACTGTGTGAAGTTACTGTGAAAATCCCCTAGTTGTCACACTCTGGCACTTGTTCAGGTACACTGAGGGAGAATTTAGCATTGCCAATGCACCTAATCAGCACATCTTTCGGACTGCGAGAGGAAACCAGAGCACCCAGAGGAAACTCGCGCAATCATGGGGAGAACCTGCAGACTCCACACAGACAGTGACCCAAACCGGGAATCGAACCCAGGTGCCAGGCGCTGTGAGGCAGCACTAACCACTGTGCCATCATGCTGTCCCTCGGTTAGGTGGCCCCTAGAGCTAGGTGATTCTGAGAATGTACTGCCATGTGCTGCAGTCAGGTGCCAAGCAACAATGTATCAGTCCATCAACTACATGGAGAACTGCTTTGTAAGAAATACTCTCAATGAAGCTCCAGCATTTTGAATCTAAAGTGTAATTATTTTGAACTTCTGAGAACTAGAAGACATAACAATGCCTTTACCGTAATAAAATGTCCTAAGGTAGTATACAAATGTATTATAAACCAAAACATGACATTGAACAATATAAGGTGTTGGGTCAGATGACGAAAAAATTTGGTCAAAGATGTTGATTTTAAGGAATACCTTAAAGTATGAAAGCAAGGTAGTGAGGCACAAAGGTGTTGAGAAGGAGCCTAACTGTGGCCAGCAATTAGAATTGGGGATGCACCATGAAGCCAGAAGTATATGAGCATAGATATATTGGATTTCAGATCTAGGGAAGAATGAGGCCATGAAAAAATGGAAGAGAATTTTAAATTCAAGACATTGCTTGACCAGAAACCAGTGAAGGTCAGCAAGCAAAGGATGATACGTGTACAGGGCTTGGTACAACTTAAAACCATGGGCAGCTGGGTTTTGGATGGCCTCAAGTTTACAGAAGGTGGAATGTGGGAGACCAACCAGGACTATGTTGGAAAACTCAAGTCTAGAAAGTGACAAATGAAGATTTCAGCAATGGCTGAGCTGAGGCAGGGGTGAAATCGAAGAATGTTACAGAGGTGGAAACAGGTGGGCTTAGTGATGCTGCAAATATAAGGTCAGCAGCACATCTTAGGGTCAAATATGTCACCAAAATTGAAAACAGATTAGTTTAGTATTATACTATTGCCAGGGAAAGGGGTGGAGTCAATAGTTAGATATTGGAGTGATGGGGTGGGGCCTTGAACTTTCCATGGATTGGGGGATTGAGGTTATGGGGTTGAGGGATGTCGCCAGTGTGGGAGGTGAGAGAGACATAGTGCCACCACTCTCTCACTGAACAGAGAAAAAGCGCCAAGTTGGCACATAGGTTTGTGGAGCATTGTGTCATGACATGATATCCAGTCTGCACTTGGTGTCTCTGATATAGAATAGACCAAATTGGGCACAGTGAATGCAATAGAGCAGATTGAAGGAGGTGCATGTGTGCTGTTTCACCTGAAAAGAGTGTTTAGGACCTTAAACCTTGGGAGAGGGAGAAGGTAAAGAGCAGGTGTTGTACCTTCTGTGATTGCACAGATAAGTGCCATGGGCTGGGTGGAGGTATTGGGTGTGATAGAGTGGTGTAGGATTTCCCAGAGGGAAGAAGCCCTGCGGAATGCTAAGGTGGTGGGGGTTGGGAGGATTGGGGTGGGGGGACAGGGTGGGGGGGGGTGCGGTGGGTGGGGAGGCTGGGGGTGGGGGGACAGGGTGGGGGGGGTGCGGTGGGTGGGGAGGCTGGGGGTGGGGGGACAGGGTGGGGGGGGTGCGGTGGGTGGGGAGGCTGGGGGTGGGGGGACAGGGTGGGGGGGCTGCGGTGGGTGGGGAGGCTGGGGGGAGGGGAAGGGAAGATGTGTTTGATGGCGGCAACATGTTGGAAAGGGCAGAGGATGATCCTTTGAATATGGAGGCTGGTGGAGTGAAAAGTGAGGACAAGGGGGATCCTATCTTGGTTCTGGGAGGAAAGTAAGGGGGTGAGAGCAGTGGCGCAGGAAATGTGTCGGACATCATAGAGAGCCCTGTCACTCATCGTGGGTGGGAGACCACAATTAAGGAAGAAAGAAAACATATCAGCAGCACCATTATGGAAAGTGGATCATTGGAACAGATGCAACAGAGGTGAAGGAACTGAGAGAGTGGATGGAGTACTTACAGGATGTGGATTGTGAAGAGCTGTAGTGGAGGTAGCTGTGGGAGTCTGTGGGCTTGTAATGGATAGTAATGTGCAGTCTATCATCAGAAATGGAGATAGACAGATCAAGAAATGAAAGGGAAATGTCAGAGATGGACCCTGTGAAGCTGATAGAGGTGTAAAAATTAGAAGCAACATTGATGAATTTTTCCAGGTCCAGACAAAAGCATGAAGTGGCACTGAAATATTTGTTGATGTACCAATAAAAGAGTTGTGGGAGGAAGCCGGAGAAGGACTGGAACAAGAAATATTCCACATACCCCAAAAAGGGACACGCATAACCAGGATCCATACAGATACCCATAGCCCTACCTTTTAATTAGAGGAAGTGAGACATGTTAAAGGAGAAATTGTTGAGTGAGAGAACAAGTTCAGCCAGATGAAGGTAAGTGATTGTGGATGGAGATTGTTCAGCCCTCTTTTCAAGGATAAAGTGAAGAGTGCTCAGACCATCCTGCTGAAGAATGGAGGTGTAAAGGCATTGGATATCTGTGGTAAAGAGGAGGTGGTTTTGGCCAGGGAACTGGAAGTTGTTGATATGATGTAGGGCATCAGAAGAATTGCAGATGGAGGTGGAAAAGCATTGGACAAGAGAGAGGATGGAGTCAAGACAGGACAAAATGAGTTCAAATGGGCAGGAACAAGCTAACACGATGGGCCTACCAGGACAGTCTTGCCCAGGTTTTGGAGACTGTGAGGTTGGAAGCTGTGGAGGGAAGATTTCTCGAGGAGATGAGATTAATGACAGCTCTGACGAAGTATCATCCCGACTCGAAACATTAGCTCTAATCTCTTTCCATAGATGCTGTCAGACCTCCTAAGATTTTTGAGCATTGTCTGTTTTTGTGTGTGTAGTTAAGGGTCTCAAAGTCTGTTACACGTTAACGTAAAAGGCAGGTGGTGGATGAATTGTTTGCCAACACTAAACGTTATGTAATTGTACTGTGTGATAACAATTGCTAGAATGAGTGGGCAATTGGGTTCACCTCTCAGGCTTGATTCCCACAGATGTAGGGTTCCAGCAGCTATGCCCACATGGTAATTCAACCACCAGTCAAGCAACCAGGAGTTTTGATAATCCCCGAGGGATGTTTATCCATCAATGCACAGAATGGTGTAAAACCAGAAGAAGAACTTCATATGGGTTTGTGTCCTGAACACTGTCAAGCTGCATTCAAGGGGTGACTTGATTGAAACCTTTAAGATTCTGAGGAGTGTTGAAAGAGTTTATGTGGAGAGGATATAGGAATGTGAAGTGGAAGACCCTGTCAAAGGCTGCTCTGCTAACATCTGGACAGCAGCAGAATTGGGCATCAGGTGAAAAATGGGAACGCATTGAGTGGAGGTCCCACTTTCATGTCCTCTTTAGCTTTATTCCTCTCTTAGCCCAGTGCCACATCGATCCTATAATCTGCCACAAACTAGCTTGGTGGAGATCAGTGAAACATTTCAAGCCCACAGATATAGTGGTACATGTTATCCTCTTTAAGGAAGCAGGCATCTCTTGCATGGACATGGTCATGACCTGCATGCAACCATACATGATGCGGCATGGAGACAGGCTCTCTCTTCCATGGTAGATGTTCTTGCAATTCCCTCCACCACCAATCCAATAATGATTGAATTGGACTCCTTCAGCCTATTATTGTATGACATCTGTCTCACCTGGCTAAGTTGCTGATCCAACCTTAGCATTCTTCTTCTTGTTATAACCCTCAGTTTTCAGTAGCTGTGTCCAACTAGGCTCATATACACTTGTGAGGTGTGAAAAACTAGGTAAATCTCGGTGCTGCCCTTGCTTTATGTGCAACATCCATAACTAACCTCCTCCAATTTCCATCTTTGCATTGTCTCTTTAAATAGAACTTTGATTGTATTATGTGGGTATGCATCATGTCCAATTCACACCGAGGCCTAAAATGCAGACATTAAAATTAATTGCTTCAATTCAACTGCAATCATAAATTCCAAGTTTTGATATTGTATTAGCAACACATTTATAGCACTGGCTCGGAAGTTGCCTGCAGATCAACGTTTCTGCTGTGACTTCTGTGATTCTATAATATCAGGGTATTTTTGAAGGTAAATCTCTCAAATTCACTGCTCTGGGCAAGGCAGTGAAATAGGTAGTGTAATTGAAGAAGTTGTTGCGGTCTCTGGAATCTCCTATCCAATACATTCAGTGTCCTAGTGCAGTGGTTTGGGAAAATAATGGCATTACTGTGTTTATTCCATTATGCCACATCAAAATTTCCATGGTCCTTTGAACATAAGAGATAGGAGCAGGAGTAGACCATCTTGCCCTTCAAGCCTGCCCCACCATTCAATAAGATCATGGCTGATCTGAAGTGGATCAGTTCCACTTTCCTGCTTTCTCCCCATAACCCTTAATTCCCCTGTCTATCAGAAACCTTTGCTGAGACCCTATATGTTAAAACAGACATAATTTACTTATAATTCAGTCTTCATTCCAACCCTAAAACAATGATAAATTTATTTGAATTGTGATATTTTTCTGATAGCTGGAAGAAACATTCATTTAAAAAGGTCTATAAACACTTCAATACCGGAACTGATGATCTTGGAACTGACTGATCTCATTAGGCATCTCCTGTTTTTATTTATTTTAACAGAGGATTAGGCTAATTATTTAATTTCCTTTTTTAGTCAGAGGAGTGATATAGGATTTTCTGTGAAATATTCTTCTACGTCAGGTATAGCATTCCCATGACTCCAAAGCTCGTTTCCTGTGGCTGTATAATATAGAAATACAGAAGGCAGCCGCCTGACCCCACGTGTCTGCGCTAGCTGAAATTGAGCCATACATCGGAATTTTACCACCTCGTCCACCCGAGGTTAGTAAGATCGCAGCCAATGGAGAATGCAGTTCTGCGAGCCTCGATTCCGGGGTGGACCTGCTGGTAAAATTCCAGCAATACAGTCTGATCCCATTGTCGACCTTGTGTACATTAAAATTGAACTGTGCATGACGAAAATGGCAGGTTGGCTCTGTCTTGCTGTGGCCCATATACACAAATCAGTTCCAGTGTGAGATGAAGTAGTAACATTTCATTACCCACATTATAATAGTAACCACACTTCAAGGAAATACTTCATTGGCTCTCCCTTGTTACTCTTTTGCCCTTTATGCATTTGTAGAAGGTCTTCGGATTCTCTTTTGCCTTATCTGCCAAAACAATCACCTTTTTGCACTCTTGATTTCCTTGCTTAACTTTACTCCTACACCCCCTATACTCTTCAAGGGATTCACTTGATCCCAGCTGCTATACATGTTATGTGCCCACTTCTTGTTCTTGACCAGGGCCTCAAAATCCTGAGTCGTCCAGAGTTTGCAACTTCTGCCAGTCTTGCCCTTCACTCTAAGAAGAATGTGCTTACCCTGAACCCTGATTAACACACTTTTGAAAGCCTGATTAATATTGATATTGAGTATTGTTGATCATATAAAGTATCCTGCAGATACCATGTGACAGTTATTAGTTACTGATTGTATCATTTCCAATTTGTCACTTTCCTCAATATGGTGTTGTGAAAATCTCCAAGAAACAGGTCCAGGCAGTGGGCGATCGAGGGGGTTGTGCGATCCAAATGTCTGCCCGTCTACCGTGGCTATATTCGCAGGTGGGTGTCCCTGGAGAGACAGCATGCAGTGTCCAAGAGCACTATTAACACCTTTGGTTAATCACATCACCTCCCTTTAGTCACATTTTAATTTGAAATTTTTAAGTTTCCTTTTTACTTCATCCTTTGTTCCCTCCTTTTGGGAGCTGCCCCTTTTCATTTGTCTCTTAAGTTAATTTGATTTAGTTTATTTGGTTGATCAAAAAAATTGATAACCCCCAAGACTTGTATGGGGAAACACTGATTGAACTCAATATAGGACTCATTGAATACAAGCTCCCTGAGGATTGGTAATTAACTCACCAGGTGGAGCTCATATACTTAGCCCTGTATAAAGCAGGCCCCTGAGTGAATCCATTATTGTATTGGCCTGGTTGGGACTGTTTGTGGTTTTTGCTTTATTTTGTGCGATAAAGCATTATTCCTTCACAGCTGACTCCTGGAATTGTTATAGGTGTATTCAGTGTTTTCCACTATGGATTGACATCACTTTGCCACTGGGGTGTCAGGATGACCAATGATTGAAATTCATTGGTCACAGGAATTTCCTGTAAAATACAGTGCATCTTAATGAAATGGCCTCTTGATTTATTTTGTTTCTTTATTCACGAATATGGTCATTGACCTACAGAGTGTTTTCAACACAAGTCATCAACTTCAGGAAGTGTGGAGAACATGCCCCTGTCTACATAGACGTGGATGAAGTGGAAACGGTTGAGAGTTTCAGGTTTCTCGGTGTCCAGATCACCAACAATCTGGTCCCTCAATGCCAATGTTATAGTTAAGAAAGCCCACCAATGCTTCTACTTTCGCAGGAGTAGCATGAAATTTGGCATGTCCAGTATGGCTCTCACCAACTTTTACAGATGCACCATAGAAAGCATTCTTTCTGGTTGTATCACAGCTTGGTTTCGCTCCTGCTCTGACCCAAGACTGCAAGAAACTACAACGGGTTGTGAATGAAGCCAATTCACTACTTAAACCAGTCTCCCATTCATTGACGTCTACACTTCCTCGGAAAAGCAGTCAGCATAATGAAGGACCCCATGCGTCCCAGGCATTCTCTCTTCCACCTTCTTCTATAGGGAACAGAATACAAAAGTCTGAGGTCACGTACCAATTAAATCAAGAGCAGCCTCTTCCCTGCTGCTGTCAGATTTTTGACTAGACCTACCTTGTATTAAGTCCAACTTTCTTCACACCTAGCTATGACTGTAACACTACATTCAGCACGCTCTCCTTTCCTGCTTCCTACGTACTTTATGAACAGTATGTTTTGTTTGTATAGCGTGCAAGAAACGATACTTTTCACTGCATCCAAATACATCTGGCAATAATAAATCCAATCATTTTCCATTTTCATTCCAATTTTATTTTCGCCTCTTTGTCATCCAACACATTGTTGCTGTCCTCCCTCATTTGCCTTTGCGTCCTCCAGCACATTGCCCCTCTCCATCACCACACCCAGTTAGCACCAGCTGCCGCCACGTGCAGCTGGGCAGCTACAATCACGTGGCCCAGAGCGCCGCCTGCCCAATGCGCAGGCGTAATCGGAGGGGGTGGTGCATGCGCGGTGGTGGCCCAGCAGCAGCAGGCGTCATGTCTCCGGCCCGGAGCTGGAGGCCGCGATCGCGGGGTCAGGCCCTGCGGGCAGGGATGTGACAGGTTGATGCTGGGAGGGAGGTAAACCCCAGACCTCATTCCGACGCCGTGTGCGGAGTTCTGCTTGTCATCGTCCGGAGAATGGCAGCACAGAAACGGAAAGCGGCCTCGAGCGCAGAGCCTGGGTGAGTGACCCGGCGAGAGAGAGAGAGAGAGCGAGGCGAAGGAGGGGGGGGGTTCGGGGAAACAAAATGAGAGCCCAGGCTCAGAGCTGGGCCGTGTGGGGGGGTTGGGCTGTGAGGGAAGGAGTCCGCACCTTCCCAGCTCAGTGGGTAACAGGCCTGTGGTTTGCAGCAGCTAGTGTTGCTGCGGACTGGCCGCCGCTCTGTTTCCCCGGCCGCTGAGGGGCTGCGAACCGGCGCCGCCATGTTGCGGTCAGTTTCCGCTTCCGTCCTCGCTATTTAACCCACAGCAGCGCCTCCCTATTAACTTAGCGTTCCCCACACTTGAAATCCATTGTATCGTCTGGTGCGAGCGAGACTTACTTGTAACCCTGAAACGATTTGGTCCTCCCATTTTGCTTTTGGGGTGTTAGCCGATGAAAACTGGGTGTTGTAGATATTGTTAAATCTCCCATTCAATCGCCTTGTTGAAATTTTCTACGCACATCTCTAAACGTAGCGAGATTTTGTGAAGTCCTGGAATTTTGATAGCAGCGGAGGAAGGTGGCTGATGACTAACCTTTTAAACAATTTTAAATTTGCATCTCAATCACGAACCGTGGCTTAAAGGACAGGAAAGGCATCTCAAAATTCCTGGCCACAGGTGGGATAGAGAGCCATGGATGGATGCAATATTGGTTTAAGAAACAATGAGGACAGACTATAGACAATCATAACACGATTACAGCATAGAGCAGGGCAGTATGCCAATTGTTCTGAGAACAACTCGGTCTCTTCCCTTGAACTGGTTGAAGTGGGCCTGCCTTTGAACACCTTTATCAAATCATTCACCTCTTCTTGGAGGACAGACTAGCCTGTCCCATGCATTTGTGTTTTGAGAACAGATAATGTTGATAATACTCAGTCCTGGAAGCATCTGTAGAGAGCATAGAGTTAATGTTTTGAGTCAAATATTACTTTAGAAATAATATATCCCAAGGTGCCACATTCAGTGCTGCACTGCAGTCGTATGCTGAGTAACAATGTTTCAGTCTGTTAGTCCACCAGCTGAAGTCTCTCAACACCAAGTTACAGTCCTACAGACCTGCAAGAAATACACTTTGAAGCTCTAGCATTTTGAGTCTGAAATGTGTTTATTTCTACCTAGGGCAGCTAAAGACATACTATGTAACTGAAGTATTTCGGCCCAGAGACCTTGTAAATACTTTCTACAAATCTCATGAATGCACCTAAAGTATGGTGGATGTAACACTCAAGCCACAGTCAGTATTTTTAATAAAGATTCACTATAAACTCCTTGCTTTTGTATTTGTCCCAAATCTTATACAGCCCAGGATCATGTTTACCTAATTAACCGGTTTCTCAATCTGCCTGCCATCTGCAAGCCTTTCTCCTGTACTCCCTTAGATTTAAAACCATTTATTTCATATCACCTTTCTTTGTTCTTTCTACCAAAATACATAATTTCTCACTTTTTTTGCATTAAATTTCATTTGTCTGCTCATTTCACCAACATATCTATGCTCTCTATATCCCTCACTTAACTTCAAATTCTATCTTGCAAATTTTGAAATTGGCCCTTAAATGCTCAAGTTTAAATCATTAACATAGATCAAGAAACAAGGCAGTCCTATTACCTGGTACTTGAGACACGCCACTATACTTTCCCCAGTCTGAAAAACAACCATTCATTGTTCATTCTGTCCACCTATCTCTGCTGCCATTGCCTGTTTCATTCCATGGGCTTTAGATTTGCTGGCGAACCTATTGCGTACGCTTTATCAGAAAGCTTTGGGAGGTCCACGTACACCTTATTGACTTTTTATGCCTTATTAAATAATTTATTTCCAATAACTTTCCCACCACCGTTTTTAGCCTGGACGTATCCTTGTACCATATTTTTAAATAAGGATGATAAGTCCTCTGCCACTGTCCCTGAATGGATGAAGAATTGGAAAATTATGACCAGAGGCTTTGCAATTTTCAGCCTCACTTGCCTTAGGATATTCAGATGCAGCTGATCTGGTCCTGATGTCTTATCAACCTTTCCAATATCTCCTCTATCAATTTTGCCTGTCCAGTATCTCCACTACATCCTCATTCACTTATGATTTTGACGGCATCCGGTTTTTTGGTAAAGATGGATGCAAAGTATTAATTTAGTACTTCAGTATGCTGTTTTCATGCATTCATCCATTTTTAGTTTCTGATTGGCCCCATTTGTCCTTTTACCATCCTTTTATTATTTACAGATCTGTAGGAGAATTTGGATTACCTTTTTATTTTAGATGCCAGTTTCTTATGTTTTCTCTTTGCATTTGGTTACATTTGTGATATTTAGTCATGGAAAAAATGCATGTGTGGATGCCAACCAGCAACAGCATAGGGATTCAAGAGGTGCTTGTAGCCTGCTTGTCGACATAGAATGGTTATTTAGCTGAAATGGCTGGTTATTACTTTGTCCCTTGAGACGTGGCCTTCAGGAAAGGAAGGGAGAAATGTGAATGGAAAGGTTAATTTCCATTATTGCAATTTTACATGATACCGTATGTTAACTTGGGAAGGGTGATTAACTTCAAAAGATTTCAAAATAGTTTACTATGCGTTGCTGGTATGAGATCATGCCTTGGCTTTCAGTGCCAAATATCTGAATTCTGTCATGTTAAACTAAACATTTACCAGTGGTATAATTTCAAATTTCCAACAGTAATGCCAAATTTTAGTATAATTTGTGCATTATACCCAGGGCCTTTTACCATAGTGAATCTGGTGCATGTCTCATGTTTTCTTTTAATATATTGCAGTTCAAAGTTTATTTACCAGTGCCACAAGTAGGCTTATATTAACACTGCAGTGAAGTTACTTTGAAAATCCCTTGGGGAGGGAGAATTTAGCATGGCCAATGCACCTAACTAGCTTGTCTTTCTGATGTGGGAGGGAACTAGAGCACCTGGAGAAAACCCATGCAAACACAGGGAGAATGTGCAGACTCTGCACAGACAGTGACCCAAGCCGGGAATTGAACCCGGGTCCCTGGCACTGAGGCAGCAGTGCTAACCACTATGCTGCCCAATGCAATAGAATTTTATGATCCAGTAGAGACTTCTTTTAAGAAGAAATTAATTTCCTGAATAACTAATGGATATAACCATAATCACGTTTTAAGAAAAATTAATATAGCTCAAACAACTAATGTACCAAACTAAAGAAAAGGCACATTTGTATTAACTAATTGATGCAATCAGGATATGTCATTTTGTATACATCATACCTGTGGCAGATGTGTGGCATTAAAAAAACAAGGCCAATGTTACTCCCAGCTCTACAGCAGGCTCACTTTTATTCCTGCCGCACTAGATCACAACTTCTTGTGCCCTTTGAAAGTTATTTCATTCAGGTGCAGTCTTCCACATCCTCCTTCCACCTGAAAGGCCTACTTCAGCGACTCCTTATTTTTTAACTTTCCCAATCCTTTTGGTTCTATCACCTTCCTTTCCATTAGAAAACCAATTTTCACAATCATCCTGCAGCAGCTGCTTTCTCTTTCTGTTCTACCTATCTCCCAGAGCAGCTGTACCTTACTGAGGATTGTGTACAGATGTGAAAAGTATCAGGTAATTTCAGTAGATTTCGCGTTGATTTTCACCCCCATGGCAACCATACTACACAGGCATTTCCCTGAGTTGGGGTTATGCTGGAGTTTTACCTCAAATCAAAGGAGACATTTTGAGACACAACTGTCTTGTACCATTATTGACCTGCTTTGTAGAGCAATTCGAGAATCTTTAGTTTAATTCTCTTATTTAGTACACTTCTAGTTATCTCATGTTTGCCGTAAATCCTCCATGTTTTTTTCCTTAATTACACCATTATAAGCAGCTATATTCTCATGAAAAATGGCAAAGAAGCAGAGGTATTGATAGCAAGTAGCCAGCACATATTCTGTGCAAGCACTTTTAAAGGAAAGTGTTAAAGGTTTCTGCCCTCTTCCCCCAACACCATCCCCACAGATCCTTTAAAAATGTACTGTAAAAGTCTGATTATGGAAGATGGTTACATCTTGGTGTCTTAAGTAACCTTTATCTATTTTGTTTGTCATAATATATTGCTCAGTTTTATTATTACTAGAATAATTGAAAAAAAACTGCCAACTAATAATCATAATTTGCCTAATAGGTCATCCCAGCAACAACGTGGCTCAGCAAGAGGTGGACCTTCAACCAAAAAACAACGTTTGGAAAAAAAGACATCACCTCAACTTAGAGGGTTCATAAAGCAGTCAGCTGTTCAGTCACATCGGGTGTCTACTAAAAAAGAAGCATCAAAGTTGCTTAGAGGAACTGTAACAGTGAACAGGTCATCAAAAAAAACTGCAAAACACAAGGAAAAAGCAACAAAGATGATCCTTAAAAAAAATGAAAGAGTGGCTCCTTCGAAGACAAAATCAACGAAACCTTTACTTAAAAAAGGTGCATTATTGAAGTCTTCCCATCAGACGAAAATTGTAGTTCCTCCAAAATCAAAGAGGCGATCTTGCAAAGCGCTGCCTGACAGGAAAACCACAAAAAAACAAAAGATCACCAAAACTGCATGTAAACCAATGCCAGCGAAGATTTCACAGAAGTTACTCCACCAGAGTAATAGAACTTCACAGTCACGACTTGCACAAAAAGATCTTCGTCTTTCCAAAGAGGTCACCTTTAAAAAACTTCCTTTAAAAACATCCTCAAAAGTTTGTTCTCAGAAAAAAGTTCCACAAAAGACAGGTAAATCATCTAAAACAAAATCTCTTCAAGCTGTTGGAAATTCTGTAAGAGCTACAGTAAACAAATCACATCCAAGTAAGAAAAATGTGAAAGTGCAGCCGAAGTCTGCGAAGATCATATCCAAAATGAAACCTGTAACTTCTCGGACCTCGAAGAAGCAGACTGTCAAAAAAGCAGTTAAATCTGTGACACGCAAGAGTAATCGTACTCGACAGATGACCTCGCATAAAGCTATTAAAACTCCAGTAAATAAAGTTTCTTCTAAGAAAATTTCTGTGAAAACACAAACTAGCACAAAATCTACAAAGAAGCTTCAACAAAAAAAGACACTGAGATTAAAATCTTCTTCTCTGAATCACCTTACAGATAAGGATAAGCTAGAGACTAATGCTGTAAGACCTCAAACTAGATATGCTCAAAAGCATGCAAAAGAAAATACTCAGCATGTAGTAACATCCAAGTTAAGATCCATGGCTAAGCAAATACCCAATCAAAGACTGACTAGATCATCTCAGAGACTCGAACTGAATTGTTTATCAACAAGATCATCCTCTTCCACCGTCAGCAAGCCCAGTATGTTGCCCAATCCAAGGAAGCAGCGAAAAAGGGCACTAAGTGATTTATGTTCCCAAACTCTTGAAAATAGTTTACCTATGCAAAAACTAATTAAAGTAGCAAATAAGCTTGGAGGAACTAAGCAAGCAAAAGTTATAAAAACTCCAAAAGAGAAGACTTCCAAAGCTGCAGGAGCAAAAGTCGATGGTAAACTTGGGAGGAAAGGTTCAGCAGCAAAAGTTACAGCTCCCAAAGAGAGAATTTCAAATATCTTAGATACAAAAGCATGTATTGCAGCTGAAAGAAAAGCTGATTTGGAGAAAGCCGAAAATACTCCTATTGAAAAGACTTTAGCAGCTTCAGGAACTCCTCGAGTAAAATCTAAATCCAGTAAGCCAGTTTCACAGGACCATTCTGAAACAAAAATCAGAAGAGGTACCTCGCATGCAATATTACAAAGAAATGTTAAAAAATTGGATGGTCAGGATCTGAAACTGGTCACTACAACAAATTGCAGTATCAAAGCTATTAAAGGAGAAAGTGGAGTGAAATCATCTGCTGCAAAGAAACAAAATAAAGCTCTGAATAATGCTCCACAAAATAAGAAAAAGTTAAATAATTTTGTGAAAGAGCATCAGCAAAAACAGTTTCGAGAAACTATTCATAAAGCTAATAATGCAATTTCCAGTCCAAAAGCAGGAATAGAGATACCATGTCTGCAATCTGATGATAATGCCAAGTGTAAGCGTCAAAGTATTCTTGAGCTGTGTGAAGAAATTGCAGAAGAGATAGCTTCTGACACTCTTGACCTTTCAGTGAAAAAAGAGCCTGCAAAGATAGAAGATGCAAGTATCCAAAAAGAACCAGAAGCCATAATATCTGAACCTATTGAGAAAACAAAGCGGACAAAGCCAATTTATTCCAGCCTAAACAGATTCCAGTTTTCAGGACAAAAATGTGCAAAACGTAAACTAATTGAACATCATAAGTACATAACTACAAGATATGGTTTACAAAAAGGAAATAGTTGGACTAGAATTAGGCAAACTAAAACTGATCAGAAAAAACTAATTACCATCAATTCCACCCATAACAAGTTTAGAAATTTGCAGGTTAGGCAAGCAGTTTCACAAGTAGTGGTTCGAACAATTAGAAAGGTGGAGAAAACACAATTGCCAAATGGGGTGCCTGTCCAGACCAAAGAAAAAAGTATCACGTATGCGCAACAGAAATTGAAAGCTGTTCCTTCTCAACTTGAAGTTGGGAAATCCACCAATAATGATCGAAAGTCATTTGAAAACAGTGCAAATGAAGAAATAAAACTAGCAAAATCATTTGACAGCAAAGAAGAAGACGCAGAGATGATAAAAATGGAAACTGAATCTGAAGCTGATGAGGTATTTTTGTATTTCAATTAAATATATACTTGTTTTGATAACATGGTATAGCAGAGCTTACTAATATAAACGTACAATTTAGTTAAGTCACGGAGCCTGTCTGTGACAGCTTCCGGGCAGTCCTATTTTCTCCTTCAGCCACTAATCTGATCTAACTTATTATTCAATGTTGGCATGATCTCTCTTTCAATTACTTACACCAGTGATCCATTCCTTAGACCAAACCTCTGGACTCTGGAACTACAGAATACTGAGAATTTATTTATTTTTAAGCAAGTGTTGAGTTTCATTTTTTCAGATTTTTGATTATCATTGAAGATTTTAAATGATAAGATTTAAATAAAAGTATTAGTTTCAGAATCACAGAATTGTTATAGTGCAGGAGGCAGCAATTTGGTTTATCCTGTCTACAACAGCTCTCTGAGCAACTCACCTAGTTCCATTCTCCTGCCGTCTCCCCATAATCCTGCACATCCTTTTCAAGTAACAGTCTAGTTTCCTCTTTAATTCTCCAATTGAACTTGACTCCATTCACTCTCAGGCAGTGCATTGCAGAAATAAGAGCTAGGAACATGCCGCCTAACGCTTTGACCCTGCTCCGCCATTCAATAAGATCATGGATGAACTTTTTGTGGTACCTAACCACTTGGTGTGAAAACCGTTTTCCTTGTATCACAATTGCTTCTTTAACCAGTTACTTGAAATTTGTACTCCCTTGTTTTCAATTTTTTCATAGTTTCCCCGTATGTATTCTGCCCAGGCCCTTCATGATTTTGAATGCATCTGTCAAATCTCGTCCCAACTTTTACTCTTAAAAGCAGCCTTAACTTCCCCAGCCTATCTTCATAACTCGTATTCTTCATCCCAGGAATTATTCTTGTGAATCTTTTCTGCACTCTCCAATGTCTTCACATCTTTCCCATGGTGTGGGCCCAGAACTCTGCAATGTTCTGAGGCTGAACAGATGACTTACACAAGTTCAACATAACCTCCTTGCTCTTGCACACTATGCCCCTACTAATTTCTAGGATACTCTCTGCTTTATTAACTACTCCCTCAATCTGCCCTGCCACCTTCAATGACTTAAGTACATGTACACCCAAATCTCTCTGCTCCTGCACCCCTTCAAAATTGTACCTCTATCTCCATGTTCTTTCTACCAACATGGATCACTGCACATTTCTCTACCTGTTTGCCCATTCCACCAACTTGTTTCCTTACTTTTGACATTCTACACTATATGGTTCAGTGCTTTTGAATTTTGTATCACTGGCAAATTTTGAAATTGTGCCCTGTACAATGAGGTCTAGGACGTGACTATATATCAGGAATAGCAAGGATCCCAACGTTGATCTCTGGGGCACTCCATACAAACCTTCCAATAGACATCCATAAACTACTACATTGTCTTTTCCTGCCGTTCAGCCAATTCTATATCTATGTTAATCATTTTAAGTACTCTAGGATTTGTTCACTTCCCTGTGTAATTTCCTTGCAGATTTGTTCCTCTGTAACACTCGTGCTATTTGGTGATTTTAGACTAGGCCAAGTAATGTAATTGCACCTTTTTTCTTTGCTCTGGCCAAGTAGGTTCCTATCATTCCTGAGTACCTTGTGTCCAGGAAGATTTAACACCCAGTTCTGCCCTTTTTTGAGTCAGGTCTCTGTAATACCACAACAACATATTCCTGCATAGCAATCTTATTTACTACGCCTCATACATCCACGTACATGGTCAGTAACCCTGATATAGAATCTTAATTTCTTCTTTACTCTGACTCCACCTATTAACTTACTGTTCTCTACCCTAGTTCTCTTTCCCAATATTTTAAGCGCCTTGTTATTGCTATCTGATATATCGTGGTCCTGACACCTCTGTCAAATTAGCTTGTTTGCTTTCTGTACATATTTTGGCATGAATTTGACATCAGCTCAGATGCTGTGTCTTGTTTAGAGTTCTTCAACCTGATTGGTTTAAGGCGATGCATGGCTCTTTGCCTGTTTGCACAGCTCCCAGTGAATCAAAATAAGTATTTAATCTCAGCTAATTCAAGTGCAATATAGGAAGTCCAATGAACAGTTAGGATTGATGGTTCACTGCTGACTAAAATCTGACACAATATTTCATTAAATTTTATGTGATCTTATTTGTTTAAGTTGCCACCTTTTGAGATATAGTAAACCTGATTCCCAAATTCCTCTACTGCTTCATATCATTCAATCATTCTCTCATTTGAAATTAATTATAACTGTTATCATGACTGTACCAATTCTTGCACTGCATTCCATTTGCCACTTATTTTCCCATTCCACCATCTCACTAATAATCCTTTGTAATTTCCTGTAGAGCTCAGTAGTGTGCAATGCCTTCTATTTTAGCATCATCTGCAAATTTGGGCAGCCTTCTCTTTGATCGTATGTCTAATTCATGGATGTACAAAATGAATAGAAGCTGTCCCAAAATAGAACCCTGTCTAATACTGAACTGACTTTTGCCTACCCCTGAGAAACTGTGCTTAACCCTTCTCTTGTAACTTTTTAGTTCAATGTTCTGCCTTTTTCTAATTCTATACCTATTAATCTTCAAGAGTGTTCTCTGTAATATTGTAAAAGCTTTTCTGACAGTCCATGTTCTCTCTCACCCTGCTTTTCACGCATCGATCATATATCATCTCAAAGAATTCCTAAATCATCTTTCTGAAATCAAAGGTGTTGATTTGTTTTCTTCATGTAGGTGTTTCATATTTTATCATTTTGCTCATATCTGAAGCTATCGGGTTTTCCCTTTCTGTCCAAGCTTTAGCTGTTTTCCTTCCTTGAAAGTTGCCAATTTAACTTCCCTGCTTTATTCCATTTACTCTTCGCCTGTTTATAATCCGGTTTTCCAGTGCAGTACATTAGCTCCCTGCCTGTTCAAATGTAGCCCATCATTGCAGAGCAGCTTTTGAGAATGGTGAAAAGTTGAAACACTTCTAACAAAATTCCTTTTAAGTTATGAGTTTGAACTCACTAATGTCCCCTATTTTAGCAAACAGCAGAGGAAGTAATCTGGAAGTAACGTTTGTAACCAGTGCTTCTCGAAGAGTTCTGCTCCTAAACCTACATCCTAAACACCTTTTGCAAGACATCAGACATTTTGCTAGAATATTTCTTAACATAGCAATCATGAGGCAACAAAACATTGTAGAGCTCTGAATAGACTGCAAAAGCTAGTACCCATCTCTTTATCAAGCCTCACGTTAATGCATTCCTAACCCCCTTGAGCTATTTTGTTTTTGGTGCTGTAATGTATTTGATGGTCCTGGCTAGAGTTCTAATCTTCCCTATAGGAAACCAGTGCTTCAAACATGTTGGAGAGAATATGCTGGAATGCGTTCCTCTTTGCTTTTCCTGTGCTGTGAGTAATCACCTCTACTTTCACCCAATGCGAGTTCTCAATCTCTCTACTTCCTAACAAATTCTTGCTCTAGAAACTTTAAAATTTCATGCGGACATGAGCTCAGAAGCTTCAGGTGACAACATGTCTTGCAGATGTGCTTGTCCAAGTAGGTGTCTGCTCCTTGAGATTCCTGCATCATGCTGGAACCATACATCACTATCTCCCTGGGCTGTAACTCTTGATGTAATGTGAACTAAGTTATGGTCAGGTTATAATTTTATACTCTTCAGTTTGTCACACAGGATCCTACTACCCCATTCATCACCACATACTAAGTTTGATTTTGTTTAAATTTTTTTCAACTCATTCTCCTTGTTTTTGTATTAAATATGTATTATGCTTGTATTATTAAGGG
This sequence comes from Carcharhinus amblyrhynchos, assembly GCF_965287045.1. Lineage (NCBI taxonomy): Eukaryota > Metazoa > Chordata > Chondrichthyes > Carcharhiniformes > Carcharhinidae > Carcharhinus > Carcharhinus amblyrhynchos. The sequence continues at coordinate 76,938,577 of NC_137331.1, read as the reverse complement.
AGCAGCATTATTGATGTTTTAAATTGGCCTAAATATGAAATGCATTCCACTGGAGTTCTAACATCTGATTGATTTAAAGTGAAATTAGTTGCACACGTGTTATGAGCTGCTGTGGGCAATCAGCAATAATGCCTGGATCAGCCTTTTTGTAACATGCAGCTGGGACATTACCCACTTGTAAATTGAAGAATTCAGCTTTGGTCACTTGTGTAGCTCCTGTCATTACTTTTCTGCCTTGCAAGCGCTCTTGAAATTTCCCATTTTTGTGCCTGGCTGAATGTTTGAAATCATAGTACAGAAGGGACCATTTCTGCAAATCTCTCATGTAATTTTGTACAAGGGAAACAAAAAGAAGAAACTCAGTCCTTTTACCTGACTTTAGCTATCACCACATGAACGGCAGTGGTTCAAGAAGACAGGTCACCACCACCTACTCGAGGACAATTAAGGGTGAGCAGGAATGAGCACCTCGCCAGTGTGCTCTCATCCCATAAACAAATTTTAAAAAATCAGCCAGATGGATAAAATTACAACATGGTATTTTCCATATTTGATTTTTGTTAGGCAGTCAATTGTTTTATATTATTTTTAACCCTATCTTTAACCTGTTTAGCACTTCTAAAATTATTTTGTTTATTGCAGTCATAGAGACTTGGGTATTTGAAAAATAATATCAAGGACATGAAGTTTTCTTTTTTCATTAACTGCACCAATTTATACCATGTAATTTTATTTGTTTTCAAGAAACTCGGCCAATACATCTTGAACTTTAGGTTATTTGTTTCAGTGGCATTCCTTGATAACATATTTGAGGCCTCTGTTAGTGAATTTAGCAAACGTAGTTCTGTTACTTTATGTCTACAAGAAGCTCGAGTTAAACTGCTATAATCAAATACAGCCAGTGGAATGAAGGTACTTTCATTACCATCTCAGACTGGATAAATGATAGTTGAAGGCCATTGCATGAATTTGTCTCATTTCAAAATGTCCTGTATATGTTTAAAATCTGTGCCTCTTTTGTGACTATCTGTGTCATGTATATGTATCTTTTAAAAAATGAACAATTTTAGTGATTGCATGGTCTTTTGTTTCTTCTAACCTCTGTGGATATACTCAACCTGCTAAGCTCAAGGGTAATTAGGGATGGGGAATAATGCTGGCTATGAATGAATTTGAAAAAATCTCTTCCCTCGGGTGGAATATTAGACTTACAAGACTTTGGCAAAACAACTCCAAGTAACAGCAACTTACCTATTTAGATTACTGTAGTGTAGTTGAGCAGTGGCCTGAACAGAATAGCATTGTTTAAACACGTTCGCCGTTGCGACTTAAATATAGGGTGGAACTTCTGCACTCTGCACAGAGCACTGGCTGAGGTGAGAAAACTGGCACGCAGCTATACAGCCAAGTTTCTGTCAATTTTCTGCACACAGACAAGCGGGGGGTGTGGTTTTGCTGTCACGTTGGCGCGGTCCATTGAGGAGGACGGACAAGTATTGTTTAAATGCAGATTAGAGCCTCTTGGGTTAAAACAATATTTTTCCTCCACTGTGGACGACCCCGCCCCACCCCGGACAAGCATTGGGCAAACCAATCCCTAAACCACAAACACTGGATCTGTACTTAATTTTGTATCCCTGACAGGTTCCCCTTAGCTCCTTCACATTTTTAAATACCTGTTGTAAACCTTGCTGGCATGAGGAATATATGCAGAGGCAGCATGGTGGCACAGTGGTTAGCACTGCTACCTCACAGCGCTAGGGACCCAACTCCAATTCTGGCTTTGGGACTCTGAAGTTTGCATGTTCTCCCCATGCCTGTATGGGATTCCTCTGGGTGTTTCAGTTTCCTCCCACAGTCCAAAGATGTGCGGGTTAGATTGATTGGCCAGATTTAAATCGATCCTAGTATCGGGATTAGCAGGGTAAATATGTGCAGTTAGGGGAATAGGGCCTGGGTGGGATTGCGGTTGGTGTAGACTCAATGAAATCGCAGAATGGCCTCCTTCTGCATTCTACAGATTCTATGATTCTAAGCTCTTTAAGTGTATGTTAATTTCCAGCAGGGGAGGGGGAGAATCAAAGATGATCCCCACTGAGATTCCTCGTTCCTGTGGCCTTAAGATTTTCCACTGGTGCCAGTATTTTTGCCCACGGTAACACAAGCAGAAATCTCTCCCTCCAGGTGGAATGTGTCCCAAACTTTAGAGCACCCATATGTATTGACACTGGAGTACGACCAGTATATTTCCTTGACTGACATTATCAGATGGTTACATTATTTAAAAACACTTGATTTTGAATTGTATATGTTGTATTTCTAAAATGATGCACTGCATTAAGGGATTGCTAAATGGGTAAAGTTAGATTTGCATAATTGTTTTTAATTTTCTTCATTTGCTATCAGTCCACCTGAAAGAGATTTGTGTTTTCTTCAGAGTTTTACATTACATTTGGAGTCCAGCCCTGAATGTAGCCCAGAAAAAGGGTGCACAGTGTTACCGCTGAAAACAGTTAAGAAGCAATTGGAAAATGGGTCAGAAGGTATGGTGGAACAAATTATGCTTTCGGCAATGCCAGGAAATATATGGATTATGGAGCTAACTTTTTTAAAAAAGTGGGTGACAAGAAAACCCAGTTTTTTTTTTAGTATATGCTGACTTGCTTTTCTGTGAAAGTAATGCATTTTTGACACACAACTTTTTAAAACAAAAAGCTTTGTCACCAAACTCCTAAATTAGAAAAAGTGTCATTAGGTGCCCAATGTCCACCTCAGAAAACGTGCCTACTCCACCAGTATTACTTTTTTCATTTCCACACTAGTCATATCTGAGCTTGGCAGTTGATGTTAGTCTGTGTACTGTGGCTGTCAATCTATAGAAATTGAATTGGAATTTACTGCACTCATTTTACACAATACCATTTCGGGTGGCAAAGTTTTTTCTGACAGATCAGATGGGTTGAATTCAAATTCTTTCCTAATGAACTGCGCCACCCCCATATTCCACCAGTGAGATTATTTGTGTTACTGCCAAAACATTTCTGTGACTCCAACGACCAACTCCCCAAAAAAACACATGCATAAGCTGCATAGACCTTTCACACCTAGTAGTTTAATCAAAGTAATTGCCATTTCTGCTTCCCTGCCACAATCCTTAATTTGAGCAGGCTATTTGAAAACAATTTTAGGAGTAATTTTGTCATGAACTATTAAACTTTATACCCATACTGTGTATAATTATATTTTACCTTCAGAACTAATTTTCATTTCATTAGAAGTTCTGTTTAGTTTAAATATGTTTTCTTTATTGAATAACATTATAGGATCATTACTGAAGGAAACTGTACGGACTCTCTTCAGTAATCCAGATTCATCGAAGATGATTAATGAAAGGTATTTGTTATGGTTTTTGAATAGTCGTGATAGAACCATTCCCTGAACAATTTGAATAAGTAAATGTTATGGATAACCACTTATTGAACCATTTGGCATTGTAACTGGTACAGCAGGATGAAGTAATTGTGTACACGCAGGACATGCTGCTAACTACTAAATTGTGTTTACTTATTATGAAGTATTAGCCTTGGCTTAGTAGTAGCACTCAACTCAGAATGTCATTGGTTCAGTAATACTCTGGATATTGTACTTAACTTGCTATCTGTCAACTTGGAATTTGAACGCTGAAGGAAACAATCTTTCAAGATATGTTTGAAGTGTCTCAAATTTTCTTGTCACGTTTTGAAGATGAAAGTAGCATATTGCTAGCCCAAATAAGAAAACTACATGTTTATTGAAAGTGGAATAAACCATGGAGACAACATTTTTCATGATTTGGGATTTTTGTTCTTTTGTTGGATTGAACTACTTTTCCTCCGAGATGCTTAAAATTAAGTAAGGACGCCACGCAGTTGTCAACATTAATAAAGCCAACTGTTGGGAATATTACACCACATCTTATTAGTTAATGGCAAGTTACATCTATTGAGTTAAGTAAATTTGGTCATAATCTTATTTGAATGAGTGCACAGTTAATAGATTTGTAGCTGGTCTTATCCTGTTGGGTGTTTTCTTAGTTCAAAGAAGCATGGGCTGTGATATATTATTGGATCATTATCCCAGGCACAACCCTACATTTAAGATATTCAGATTGCTTATGGGGGTGACTAAAAGCTATTCCCAGGAAATATTTGGAGGCAAAATCCTAAACATCCAACAGTACAAAAGAGCAAAGTATTGAAAAGATAAAGGATTATATGGAGCAGAAACATTCGCATTGGCCAGTTGGCTCAAATTTTTTTTTTGTATGCTGTAGGCACATAGTAAAACTAAAAAGTGTCCCCAGTCTTTCAAGAGGAATAGTCCTGTTTATGTAGATGAAATGTGCTATATGAATGATTTCATTTGCCAGAATTGAAGACCATGGGTTTGTTGTAGTCATTATTCTGTACAAGCTTTGATGTCACCCCTTTCTATCAGTTTTGATCAATTAACACAATTCATGGAAATTATTACAACCATGGTAAAGAGCAGTGAGTCACAATGCTTGGGTTCAGAGTAACTGCTGACACGCCAACAGCATGCAGTTCAGCATTCATTCAAAACAAGCTTTTTAAATTTCCACATCTTGCCTAGTTCTTACAACCAGACTGCTGTCGTTTTTTTGAACTAAGCGGCTTCCGTTTCCCCTGTAATTGTGTGCTTATGCTATTCATTTCATTTTAAGAAAATTTATTTAAAATCATCCCTTGTCCCCCTGTCATCAGTGTATACAATTTACAACACACAGCATCACATTCATTTATCTAGTTGAACACTTGAGTAGATTTATTTGGAATCAGAAGTGGTAGTTAAGAAGTTTTATAAAATAAAATGGAACTGTTGTTATATTGTCATCCCTCATCTCTGTGTTCTTGATTTATTACTTAAGCCGTGCATCCTCTGCGTTGTTTAAATATAGGTGTCAGTTTCCAGAGGGTTCCTTGTCATCTCACACTGTTGACAGAAGGCAGATCCAGCTGAATGTGCATAGCTTGATTTGAAAGCATTATTAAATGTAGGATTGTAATTAGGCATTTTTGTCTTTTATTCATTATTAGATCCCTTGCCAGTAGCTATTGGGGAATAGAATCAAAGCACATTTAAATGTAAATACTGTATTTCTAGTAGTTCCAGTGATTTTTCCTGTATAATGTAAATGTTAGCTTTGATTGTTTAAAAAAAAACAATTTCTCAAACTATGTCACCTTTTATTCTTTCAAAGTGTATCTTTGTCTAATCAGCCGACCGTAGCGAAAAACACTGGAGATCCACCTGAACCTTCTGTACAGAAAGAAATCAAACCAATTACCAATGCAGAAGGAAGTGGGCTTCAACAACCAAACAGTGTAAGTGTAGACCCAAATCAAATGCAATAAACCATTGCTTTTTATAAGCCCTGTTTTTGAGTGGGTCTGTTCTTAAACTTTTTACTTTTGAAACATTCTTTTGCTCAACGTGTGAATTGTATCTCTAATCACTATATTATTTCCAGTCTCTACTCAACTTGCAACCAATGTGTAATTTATACAGTGGTGCATTTAGAGTCCCTCCAACTCCTTGCCATTACCTTGATACTTCAGATTGAACTGTATCAGAATTGGACTTAGCTTAATTGAATATGCTGGTGCTTAAGTTGCATTTTTAGTTGGGTCCAAATCAATAACCAGTCTGGCTTAAAACAGTAACAAAGTTAAAGGAATCAATCAAAGACTTCTCTTTACATCTGGAGCCATGACTTTCACAGGTAGAAATTAACTTGGTAAGAGGTCAGTTAGCTCATTCAGAAGAACTGATATGTTCCATAATTTTATGTAAACTGACTTTTTGCACTAAATTGCACAAATCTAGGTTTCTTTTATCTAATGATTTGGGGGGTGGGGGGTAGTAGATTTGGGAGTAAGGTAATTTGTGAAATATGTTTTGTACAAAATGGCCTGGTGTCAATACAGAATGAGACAAATAGGAAGATAAAAACTGGGATAACACTTTATAACATGTTACTTTCAGTGCATGAAAAGAAAGATAGACTTGCATTTATTCAGTACCTTTCATAACGCTAGGATGTCCCAAAGCACTTGTAGGCAGTTGGGCACTTTTGAAATGTAGTCACTGTTGCAATGTTGAAATAATATAGAGAAATTAAATGGAATTCTGGATGCAAAATTGAACTAAAGTGTATATAATTAAGTGTGTGTATATATCTTTGCAGGATGCTGGACAGAAAAGGATTGGAGCCATTTCTTGCACTACATGTGGAATGTTGTATGCAGCTTCTATTCCAGAAGATGAAGCCCAGCACTTTCAGTTTCACAAACGTTTTATTAGTGCTGTAAAATATGTGGTAAGCCAATAGTGTCTTGCAGTCCAAAGATTTTTGCATATCAAATGATGTTTAGTTGTATAAGTGGTGTTGATTTAACCTTAATAATGAAATGAATTATAGTTAAGTTACTTCTCAGTTGCCATTCAAAAACACACCTTGATGTAAAGCAATGAGCGCTGCAGCTGTAACAGGATAGATTGAGTGAAGACTTGTAGCTGACAGTGTGATTTTTAAAATTATACACAAATATATTAGTGTGAAATATTTTTAAAACAAGTGTGTTTTTTGCGGGGGTGGGGGAAACCTCCAACTAGCACTTTTCTCTTTTGCCCTCCCCATTACCAAGTTACTTTAAATCGTTATTCAGGCTGTTGGGGTTAGAATCATAGAACCCTACAGTGCAGAAAGAGGCCCTTCGGTCCATCGAGCCTGCACTTAACACAATCCCACCCAGGCCCTACCCCCATATCCCTACATATTATACCCACTAATCCCTCTAACCTCCGCTACCCTGGACACTAAGGGGCAATTTCTTAGCAATGCCAGTCAACCTAACCCATACATCTTTGGACTGTGGGAGGAAACCGGAGTACCTGCAGGAAACCCACACAGATACGAGGAGAATGTGCACAGACAGTGACCCAAGCCGAGAATCGAACCCAGGACCCTAGAGCTGTGAAGCAGCAGTGCTAACCACTGTGCTGTGCATGGTTGTGTTTTCACTTTAGTGGAGAGTGTGACCCATGAAATATACTGGCAATATACTGGTCAATGTTTTTTGCTAAATTATTTCCAATGGTTTGTGGGTGATTTCTACCACAATTTTTTTTTCCAGATCAATAGGTATGAAAATGCATGATTCCAAACACTAAAGCTAATGTTTCACACTCAGTGTTGGAGTCGTTGGATTGCAGTGACCCATGCAATCTCAAAGCCCCACTGGCCAACTCATTAGCTAACTGCTAGATTACGTTCTCTGAGCTGTCATGTTTTTATAATGCTATAAAAGCACCAATCACCTTTAAGGGATTGGGTAAACACATGCATTTATGTATTTAGATCAGGCACATAACCTACAAAGAAACAGCAACAGAGCTGTGTGCGTTGTGTCCTGCCAACAGGCCAAAGTGAAACTAAGTGTGGGTCTCATGATTTGCTTCCCTTCTAATGGTGGCATGCTGCTATCTTTTAAAGTCATTGCAACATCCCCTTTTCTTTTTAAAGATATTCCACCTTCCCCCACCATCCCTTTCAATGAAATAAAGCTATTTACAACTCATGTTTAGTTACCGCTAGATATAGAACTGATGAGTCTCGAGTGCCTAAAGCAATAAAGGTAATCTGCTGATACGCCCAAATCTTGTAATGGTAACCTTATATGTCAGTTTCTTTAATTGCTCACAGTGATGTGCAGGATTGTTATTCTAGAATTTTGTTCCTGGTCGTATTCCTGGTTATCCTAGATGCAGTAAGACTCTGCGGTGGTTGAGGAGCTGGAATGGATCTGATTTGTCCTCATTTATGGCTCACCATTGCACCTTTGTGTAATGATTTCATAGGACATTTGAATGCAAGACAAAATCTTTGAGTCTTTTTTTAAGCAACACTCAAGTTCTGTGCTGTCAAACAACTTTTTCAATGTCACTGTTCATTGTTGCCAATAGACTTTCTCTTTTGTGAGTCTTCTTGTCCATCAGTCTGCGTCCATTTGTGAATGATAAAGTTGCTGAAGAACATCAGATTGCAAAGATTCTGGTATGCCTGCCTTTAAAAACTGCTCTCTCAGATGCCTTGTAAAGCCAAAATAATCTTGTGTTTATGGACAAGCTGAATTGATATGGGCCATCCTTCTGTGATGGTTTTCCACAGTTTCTGTAACGTGGAATCTTTCACTGTTTCTTCTTGTAGATGCTGGCAATGTGCCAGATCAATTTGGAGAGCATTAACTTGTAGATCTAACCATATATCTTCCATTTTCACTGGGTTAGATTTCAATTTGTAAGGCATCTATTCCAGGGTAGTTGTCTCCCAAGTATCATAAAGTTGTTATGTCAGTACTTCTGCTAATGGCTGTTTTAGTTTTTTGATGAAGTATTGATGGTCCAGTTTCTGACGTGACCATCAAGTTACCTGGCTTGTAACTAATCTCTCAGTTGTAACCATGAATCTTTACCAGGAAAGGTTGTGGTCTTGACAATATACTAGTCAATGTTTTTTGCCAAATTATTTCCAATGGTTTGTGTGCCATCTCTACCACAAATCGTTTTCCAGGTTGATAGGTGTGAAAATGCATGATTCCAAACACTAAAGCTAATGTTTCACACTCAATGTTGGAGTAGTTGGATTGCATTGTAAACAGAGATTTTAAAGCAAATGCAATCAGCTGCCTTTTTTGTAGTATGCATACTCCTAGATGGTATCTATTCCAGGGTAGTTATCTCCCAAGTATTGTAAAATTGTCAGTACTGCTGCTAATGACTGTTTTATGGTTCTGATGAGGTATTAATGGTCTTTGCCAAGGGAATGGTTGAAAGAGGATTTTCTTTCCTGTGATTCAGTAAAGATTTTTGAACAAAATTGGGAATCTATGGATGCAGGAAATTAGAGACCTAGACATCTTGGAAGATAATCTTGAGTTGGTATGGCCTTCATATCCTGTTTCTTTTCTTACTTGAATCAGGATGCCTGTCAGCACTAGAATAAATAGAACCAAAGAAATTGACCTGCTGCACATTGGCACATTTCAAACTGTTGAACACCAATCCTTTATTACATGCCACTTGCATCAATAAGTGTAGATTATGGTTGTGCTCTTGCTCTATTCTTCCCTCAGTGCCAATGTCATGTATGATACAGATGCACCCTGGACACTGCATGTTCATATGAGCTTGAAGGAGATCCTGACTGATGGCCTGAAAATAAGTAATTGAAATTGGGGTACGCAAAGTAGTAAGCCGTTGGGATTTCTCCACGAGATATGCTGACCAGTAACCATTCTTGGCATCAAGCTTCAAGAAGAATTTTACAGCTACAAATCTTTGATTTAACTCTTTTAATGTTGGTATTTTGTGGGGACAACAATTCAGAGCTTTGTTGTGAATCGATGCATCTTTCTTTATGTACATACAAGTGTACCAGTTTGTGCTCTTGTACTTTTCTAATGATTCCATCTTTCTCCCTTTTGATTTTGATTTTGTCTTGTTTGTGGGTACTGCATTTACGTGGGAGAATCATTTGACAAACTTGTATTCTCCTGCAAGTACATTGTAGTGGAGGACATGCCCCTGTCTACCTCAATGGGGATGAGGTGGAAATGGTTGAGAGCTCCAGGTTTCTAGGTATCCAGATCACCAACAACTTGTCCTGGTCCCTTCGTGCCAGTGCTATAGTTAAAGAAAGCTCACCACTGCTTATACTTTCTCAGACGGCTAAGGAAATTAGACATGTGTGCTATGACTCTCTCCAACTTTTACAGATACACCATTGAAAGCATCCTTTCTAGCCGTATCACAGCTTGGTATGACTCCTGCTCTGTCCAAAACCAGAAGAAACCACAAAGGGTCATGAACGAAGCCCAATTCATCAGGCAAACAGCCTCCCATCTGTTGACACTGTCTACACTTTTCGCTGCCTTGGAAAAGCAGTCAACATAATCAAGGACCTCATGTATCCTAGACATTCTCCCTTCCACCTTCTTCCATCAGGAAGAAGATACAAAAGTCTGAGGACACATACCAACCAACTTAAGAACAGCTTATTCTCTGCTACCATCAGACTTTTGAATGGACCTACCTCATATTAAGTTGATCTTTCTCTATATCCTAACTATGACTGTAACACTACATTCTGCACTCTCTGCTCTCCTTCTCTATGTATGATATGCTTTGCCTGTATAGCACGCAATAAATAATACTTTTCACTGTATACTAATACATGTGACAATAAATCAAATCAAATTCTTGGCCAGGAATGAATAGTTATCAATCTTTTGAGGCAGATAAGCACAGTATGATGAAATCTGTGTTTTCCACACAATTGACTGTGTGAAACATGTTCACCACTCTTTGTCTTGTCATGTACACTGTCATTGTCTGATTTGTCAATCACCTTGTACATGCTTCTGACGGGATACCAAATGGTCGTTCTTATTGCTTAAAGGTAGCCATTGAGTACGGTTTGTTTGGATCAGTACGTGGTTCCTTGTAGATGCATCAGTCTTGCTCTAGTTCACTGCTGCTGCTAATTATCTCTTTCTGCTATATGCTTTGCAGAATCGGTGGAAAGCTAGGCATTTCATTGGTTGATGCAGAAGGCCATGCCTTGCATATGTTGCTAGGTTTAGATGTTGTAGTGAGTGCACTTGAGGTTGTGTTTAGGAGCTGTAAGTTTTGTCTACCTGTGAAAATTGCTTCGTACATGCATCCGTCCTTGAACGGTTCATTGCCGTATAAAAGAACAAAGAACAACCCAGCACGGGAAACAGGCCCTTCGGCCCAACGAGCCCGCGCCGCCGCATCGCCCTACACCTATTCTACCCTGCATGTCTACGAATGGGACCCTACTCAGTCAGATTCAGGGAAGAAATAGTGTCAATTTGGTGAAAACCGATTAGCCTAAGAGCACATCTTTGGGGTGTGGGAGGAAACCGGAGCGCCCGGAGGAAACCCACGCAACCACAGGGAGAATGCGCAAACTCCCACAGACACAGGCCCAAATCCATGTATCTGCACAGCTAGCAGTGCTAGTCACTGAGCTGTTGTGGAGCCCGTCTATCGGTCCAGGATCAAGCACACACACCGACATGAAGTACTAGGCCACTCCTGGACTTCCAAGAGCAGCCCACGCACAACCCGCCGTGTGCATGCCCCTCGCTTGACACGAGGTGGACCTCCACCTGTGGAATAAAGACAAAACATATTAGTTATACAGCCTGCCCTTCCGGTGTCTCCCGAGGTTTACCCTATTTAATAGCCCCTACCATATCCCTCCATTCCCGTTTCACTCATATGCCTATCTAACTGCATCTTAAACGAGTCCAACGTGCCTGCCTCCACCACCCTACTCGGTAGCGCATTCCAGACCCCCACAACTCTCTGTGTAAAGAACCTTCCTCTTACCTCCAAATTATACCTCCCCCCCCCCTCACCCTTAATTGATGACCTCTTGTGTTCATACCCAGTCTAGGGAGCAGTCTCTCACTATTAACTCTATCTATTCCCTTCAGTATCTTATATACCTCTATCATGTCCCTTCTCAATCTCCTTCTTTCCAAGGAGAATAGCCCCAGTCTCTTCAGTCTCTCCTCGTAACCCAGTCCCCCCATGCCAGGCAACATCCTGGTAAACCTCCTCTGCACCCTTTCCAGAGACTCCACGTCCTTCCGGTAATAAGGTGACCAGAACTGGACGCAGTACTCCAAATGCGGTCTAACCAACGTTCTGTATAACTGAAGCATTAGACGGCAGCTTTTATACTCTAAGCCCCTTCCTATAAAGGCTAACATCCCATAAGCCTTCCTAACAACGTTCTCCACTTGTGACACAACCTTCATGGATTTGTGGACCTGCACTCCCAGGTCTCTCTGTACATCTATACTCCTAATCGGCCTACCTTTTATCACATAACTCCTCTCTGCATTATTCCTTCCAAAATGCATCACCTCGCATTTGTCAGGATTAAATGCCATCTGCCACCTATCTGCCCACTGCACCAACCTATCTATATCCTGTTGTATCACCTGACAATCCAGTTCTGTACCCGCCAACCCTGCCATCTTGGTGTCATCAGCAAACTTGCTGATCACACCACCTACTCCCTCTTCTAAGTCATTTATGTAGACTACAAAGAGGAGAGGTCCCAGTACCGTTTTGGTATGTTTTGGGCTTCTCTAGCAGAGCGTTCTGGAATGCTTCCATGGGAATGATCACCAACTCAACAATTCTGTCTGCTCTGGGAAAAATCGCAGAATGTACCCTTTTTGCATCGGCTGACCATGTGGCCTGTGGATTCTGAAGGCTGTTGTCGAAAGGACGTGAACTCTAGTTGATGAATACAAAGTTTAACCTGATTCTGAAGCAGTCTTCCAATGTAGTCCATATCTTTTGAGGACCTTTTTAGCTACTGTTCTGTTAATCCTGATGTGTTCAGCCTGTTAAGACCTTCATTCCCAATTGCTAGGTGCATTTTTATTGCTTGTCCAGTTCGGACGCACCTGAATCAAGAAATCACTTCTTGAATTCAGATGGTAGATCAGCTGTGTCCAGGTTGTGAATGTTTTGACACTATTCTTTTGACATTACTCCGTTTTATTCGGTCGCAAAAATGCAGATATATTGGATACAATCATTGAATGTTGTCAGACTGCCCTTGTAGTTTGGTGTTTTTTTCCCTGAGCCCCTGTACTGACCCTAATACCTCAACTTGAATAAATGCATCATACCAGTTAGGACTTGCATCCTTAAGCTCTGTGTTTAACACGGGTACATCAACTGGCTATATGACTAGATGTTTCACAATTTGTTCAAATACTCTATTTTCATCTTTGTGCCAAGAGGTGATTTCTAAATTTATCTTTTTAAACTGATTTTTAACCAGGGCTGGAAGAAGGAGAGAATTTTAGGTGAATATCCTGATGGTAAAATAATAATGGTTCTTCCTGATGATCCAAAGTATGCTCTAAAAAAGGTAGCTTTTTATCTTCATTACATTTAATTCTGCATTGTTTGTATAATTTGGTGCACTTTACAAGGAAAACATTCTGAAGAAGTGCTTATATTCAGCAAGACTTCAGGAATCTCACAAAATAACTTAAATCATGATTTGTTCCATCTTAAAACGTTGACGTTAAGCTTGTGTTGAGAGATTTTGTATCCCATCACAACACAAATCCTATAAACTGTACATAGTTGGATTAAGTTGAATAATAAGCTGAGAGAAGTCTTGGCTGTGCAGCATTAAATCTTGTATTCAAATTGCTGATAGTAAGCCAAGGAAGATTTGCATTTTTATAATGCCTTTCATGACCACAGACCAATCCAAAGTACTTCACAGCCAATTAAGTACTTTTTGAAGTGTAGTCACATTTGTAGTGCAGAAAGCATAGCACCATTTATTACAGCAATCTCCCATAAACGACTGTGTGATAATGAGCAGATATTCTGGCTTTTGTGATGTTGATGCTCTTGAAAATAGTGCCGTGTTATCTTTTGTGTATACTTGAGAGGGCAGAAAGGACCTCCAAACTTTTTAAATGCTGACTGGGGCATATTTTTTGTTACTTTATACTCACCAATAATCAAACATTTGAAAGAATTGAGCTTTATTGATTGTGGTTTACCAACAAAGCGTCTGAGGTGCACAGAATATGAATGCAATATTTTCATAAAACAACTTATTTGAGACCCACCTGCCTTTATTACTCAACTGCTGATTAACCTGCAGTGTATTTCCAGTGTTTTCTGGTTTCTAGTTTTGGTGTTTTTTTTCCTTTTTTCACCTATGGATCTTGAAAACTTTGACTTTCAAGATGTGTCTAAACATTTTTAAGTATCAGTGGAAGTTCAATGTGAGCAAACTTACTTGGGAATGTTTATGTTACAAGTGCATGAACAATATTGAAGGCTAAATTCAGTAACTGATTCATATATTAAAACCAGTATATTTACCACAGGTTGAAGAGATTCGTGACCTCGTTGATAATGATCTTGGGTTTCAGCATGTAGAACTGAAGTGTCCTTCCAGGACAAAGACGCTTCTTTTCATCTCTAATGATCGAAAAGTAGTTGGTTGCTTAATTGCAGAACATATACAACAGGTTTGTATATATTTTTAAGTTGCCTGTTTTAATATATATTTGAAACTTGTATACAAATTTTGTATCTTGAATGTAGAGAATGTGTATAAAAAGAAACATGTATATTGCAAACAATGATGCTTCAACTTTACGCACTGGCAAGGAAGTAAAAGGCATCATGTTTTATTTGTTTTGTTTATCTCATGAGAGTTAAGTTTTCTCCTTTTTCCAGGCCACTTATTAATAGCTTATATAGTAACTTAAATCTGTAGTTATCTGCTCTCCTTAGACAAAATAAGAGGCAGCATAGTGGCACAGTGGTTAGCACTGCTGTCTCTCAGCACCAGGAGCCTGGGTTCGATTCTCGGCTTGGGTGTTGTCTGTATGGAGTTTGCATGTTCTCCCCATGTATGCATGGATTTCCCCAGGTGCTCTGGTTTCTTGCCACAATCTGAAAGATGTGCTGGTTAGGTGCATTGACCCGAGCAGGCACCAGAGTGTGGCAACTAGGGGAATTTCACAGCAACTTCATTGCAGTGTTAATGTAAGCCTCACTGGTGACTAATACACTTTTTAAAAAAAACTTTTAAAAACAAAGTTCTGTTTAATTCAATAGAAATGTAATCTTTGCTATTCAACTTTTACAGGGCTTCAGAGTTATAGCGGATAAAGCCACTCAGCAATCATCCAATGATGCAATTATGCTCGAACGCCAGCGAGCGTGGTGTTGTTCAACCAATCCAGAGCCGGCAATTTGTGGAATAAGTAGAGTATGGGTCTTCAGTATGATGCGGCGGAAAGCAATTGCTACAAGAATGACTGACTGCCTTAGGTAAAGAACACATTTTGCATGTATTTGTGTGTGTGTGTTATATATATCTTGTACATCTTTATATCTTTAATTCTAAATTTATATATACAATCTACAGTATTCTCCAAGTTTAGCTAAAACAGATAGATGATCTATGATGTTGTTGGTTATTCAGCTGGATACTGGCATTCAAAGCACTAGCACAACCTCACTTTCAGTTTCCTGCTCTGTAAACTAATCAGACATGTATATCTCTGACTTCAAAACATTATTGCATATTTATAGATATTAGTACCACAAATCTCTAGAAACTTGGGTGTAAATTTCTTGCAATTTTTAACAGGAGGCTTTTACATAATCTCAATTTTTAAATGTGAAAAGTGAAAGTATAAGGTCACAAACAACAATCCAACTGACATCCACTCATGTCAGTTTTGTTTCTGGAGTTTAGTTAACTAACTGTAATTGTCACTGGTGCATTTTCAAGGTTTAGTTGAACTTGGTGATCAATATTTCAAATAGATGCAAATGTGCTGTGCAAATGTAACTATAATTTATGCTTGCATCTCATGCCTTTGAAGGACAGAGGCCCAACTGAGCACTTCTGCAACGCAATTATATTTAAGTAGTTGATTTAGTGTTAGTTTTAGAGGATCTTTTATGAAATAAATGGAGAGACTACATTGGAGGGATTTAAACGCAGACTGGGTGATCACTTTGCAGAACACCTTCAATCCTTTTGCAAGCCTGACGTCTTGACGTCCTCAGCATCACAGTTTCTAGTCTTCAGCCAATTTAATATCAAGAAACAGCGGAAGGCACCGGCTATTGTGAAAACTATGGGCACTGACAACATTTCAGTACTATTACTGAAGAATTGTGCTCCAGAACCAGCCACATCCCTAACTAAATTATTCCAGCACAACTACACTATTGGCATTTAGCTACAATGTGGAAAATTGCCCAGGTATGTTCTGTCCATGAAAAACAGGACAAATTCAACCTGGCCAGTTACTGTCCCATTGGTCTACTCCTAATCATCGGCAAAGATTTCATTGACAATGCTATCAAGTGGGAGTTGCTGAGCAAAAGATTCCACCAAGACCTCATGGCTCCTGATCTCATTTGGTATTGGTCCAAATATGGAGAAAAGAGTTGATGCGATGAGAGTGACTGCACTTGACATCAAGGCAACATTTGATCAAGAATGTTACCATGGAGCCCTAGTAAAACTGAAGGCTGTGGGAATTAGGAAAATTTGCCACTGGTCGGAGCTATACTTAGCACAAAGGAAGATGGTAGTGATCGTTCAAGGTCGATCTGCTCAGTCCTAGGGCATCACTGCAGGAGTTCCTCAGGACTATGACCTGGATCCAACCATTCAGCTGCTTCATCAAATTCCTACCCTTCATCGTAAGGTCAGAAATGGGTATGTGTGCTGATGACTCAGCAATGTATTTTACCATTTCTGCCTGTAAGGACACTGAAGCAATTCGTGTCCATTTGCAGCAAGACTTGGGCAACATTCAGGCTTGGGATGAAAAATGGCACATTTGTGCCACACAAATGCCAGGTTATGATCATTTCTCCTTGACATTCAATGGCATCACCATTCCTGAATCCCCCATAATCACATCATCCTAGGAGTCATCATTGAACAGAAATTGAATGGACCAGCCATAGAAATGTTATTTCAAGAGCAGGTCAGAGACTTGGAATTCTGCAGCAAGTAACTTGCCTCTTGACTCCCCAGAGACTGTCCACAATCTACAAGGTATACATCAGGGGTGTGATAGAGTACCCTGTGCATGCCTTGAGTGCAGTTCCAGCATCACTCGAGAAACTCAAAACTAACAGGACAAAGCAGCCCAGCTGATCAACATCCCATCCACCAACATTAAACATTTGCTGCCTCCATCACCAGTGAACTGTGGCAGCAGTATATACCATCTACAAGTTGTACTGCAGCAAGATGTCAAGGCTTCTCTAACAGCATTTTCCAGATCTGTAATCTCTAGTGCCTAAAGGAACAAGAACAACTGGCATCAGAATACCGTAGCATGTGCAAGTTCCCGTCAAACTTGCGTCAAACTACCATGTTGTTTTCCTTCACCATTGCTAGATCAGAATCCTAGAACTCTTTTCCTAATAGTACTATAATGGTTAAAGAAGGTGACATGGCACCATCATCTCAAGGACAATTAGGAACAGGTAACAAATGTTGGTTGTGCCTGTGATGCCATATCCTCTGAAAGAATTTGAGAAAAGGCTCAGCTCTGGGTCAAAAAGGCCTCTTGAAGTTAAATAATCTGGTTCAGCCTGATAATGATTGGCGAGGAGTTTGAGTGAGTGGAGTTTGGGAAGACCAAACCCACAATGTTTAATTGCAAAAATTGCAGCTTGTACTGGACTGCCAACTGCCAACCGCCAACCTCTGATGTAGTGGTAAGTTGAGTGAGCTGAAATTTTCATTTTCATTTCTCTGGTCTTCCAAATCTACCATATACTTATGATCTCAGCTGTTAATGAAGTCTATATTTCATAGTAATTCTCGACTAGCAGATGTGTTAAATCTGTAGCGAACGATAATCATAAATGTGAATCGTGTTACTTTGCAGCAGTATGTAGGTTGTCTTCCTAGGTTATATGTTAGAT
Source organism: Carcharhinus amblyrhynchos (assembly GCF_965287045.1). NCBI lineage: Eukaryota > Metazoa > Chordata > Chondrichthyes > Carcharhiniformes > Carcharhinidae > Carcharhinus > Carcharhinus amblyrhynchos. Next base: position 76,920,958 of record NC_137331.1, on the reverse strand, counting down.
AGGATTTCAAGAGGGGTAAGTTTGCTCAGGATTCTCTACTTAAACAATTAAGACAGTTCCACCCAAGACAGCTGGCCGATGATCAACAAAGCTTCCTTTGGGAACCTCTTCAGATGTAGTTCTTTTAATATGTTTTCCTTTAGTGTTCATTAGATGTTAACATCTGGTTCAATCAGTCACTCAAGTTTATGATTCTTGCCGTTTGCTGTGCTTGGTTGAAGCACAGCGAATAAGTGACAGTAATCATTTTTAACCACTGATTTCTATGATAATGTCAGCAAATGTGGCTGATTTTCCTCATTTTAAAATTGGAGCTGTCAACTGGTAGCTAACTCCAGTTATTGATTTCAGTTCCCCCTCTAGAGTTAGCAGTTTCTGATCTCAGAACCTTGCATATTCTGCAAGGGAAACAGAAATTGCTGGAAATAATTTGGCAGATAAGGCAGCATCTGTGTGAATTCGTATGTAAAATGGGGAAGCAGCATACTCTACCTGGAGGGAGTTGTACATTATCTCTGTTCCAGGTAATCCAGTATGTAATATGAACTTTTGTAAACATATAAGAAATAGCAAGAGTGAACCAGTTGATTCTTCAAAACTGCTCTGCCATTCAATAAGATCATGGATGATTTTCCTGTTCAAATTGCTGCATTATTCTCCTATCCCTTGATTCCCTTCATATCCAGAGAATCTACTGGGATTGAACATCTGGATGAGGTAGATAATTCCAAAATTCCTTTCAGATTTCTCCTTGTCTCAGGATAAATGGCCTATCACCAACTCTTGAAACTAATCCTAGTGCTAAACTTCCCAGTCAGGAAACATCCTGTTAAGGGGTGTGACAGAAAACATGATTAAGAATTTTATATTTTGGGGAGCATAGGCATAGTCTCTCCAGTCATTCCTGACGAGGCAATCCGTCCACCCCAGTGAAACTTTGCACGTCCTCTAACACAAGTATATCCTTCCTTGGGAAGGAGACCAAAATTATGTTCGGTGTTCTAGATCTATCTCACCGTGGCCTTATATAATTGCAATTAGACTTCTTTACTCTTGCATTCCAATCCCCTTTGTAATAAGGACTAATGCTTGCAGTATTTGCCTAGTAATTTCTGTAATTCAGATAACAAGGTAATCCTCTGAATACCATGATGTCCCAGTTTCTCAACATTTTAAAAAATCTTTATTTTTCCTTCCAAAGTGAATGGTCTTAAACTTCTCCATAAGTTTAACTAGCTACACTCTTTGCCCACTCGCATAATCTGTCTATATCCCTTTGTAGTCCTCATAGTCAACTTTCCCACCAGCTTTGGATCGTCTGCAAACTCTGATATAATATACTCAGTCCCCTCATCTAAATCATTGATGCATATTGCAAATAGCTGAGGCCCAAGTATGGAACTGCACTTGTTACAGTCTGACAATTTGAAAATGACCCATTTATACATACTCTTGTCCATCCATTTAATCACCACGCTATCCATACTAGTATATTGCCCCAATCCTGCGACCCTTTTTGTCTCATAACCTTTGCTGTAATCTTGTATGATTTTTGAAACTTCAAATATTACTATATCTACTGGTTTCCCCCCTCCCCCCGCATAGGACTTCTAAGAAAGTAACACATTTCCTGCTATCTTGAAACCATTGTGTCAGCCTGTTCCTGCCCCACTGAACTCATTTCGTAGAAATATAGACATTTCCTGCTTTCTTGACCCCCATTCTTCTCTTGCCCGGTCCCTTCCACCTACATCCGTGATTCCTCTGCTGCCCTACGCTATATCAACAACTTCTAGTTCCCTGACCCAAACTGCCTCTTTCTCACCATGGATGTCCAATCCCTCTACATTCTGCATTAGGATGACCTTAAAACTCTTCTTCCATAAACAGAGGTTTGAGCAATCTTCCTCCCACTGGAGTCCGTCTGGCTGAACTGGTTCTCTCTGAACAGTTTCCCCTTTAACGTTGAGTGGAGCATTCCTGTTCCAGTCCTCTGGCCCCCTTCCAGAACTCCTTTATTGGTACATCGGCAACTATTTCAGTGCCACTTCATGCTGTCTTCTGGACTTGGAAAGATTTATCTATTTTGCTTCCAATTTCCATCCTTCTGTCATCTTCACAAGACCCATCTCTGACACTTCCCTTCCATGACCCCTCTGTCTCCATTTCTGGTGATAAAACTGTCCACTAGTATCCATTAACAAGCTCACCGACTCCCACACTACCTTGACTACAGCTTTTCATACCCCACATCCTGTAACGACTCCATCCCATTCTATCAGTTCCTTTGCCTGTGCCACATCTAATCTGATGATGCCACTTCCCAAAATAGTGCTGCCGATTATGTCTTCCTCCTTCCTCAATCATGGTTTTCCATCCACTATGATTGACGGGGCTCTCAACCGCGTCCAACCCATCTCCTGGGCCACTGCTTTCATTCCCCCCACCAGGGTAGGGTCCCTCTTGTTCCTCACTTTTCACCCCACCAGTCTCCACATTCAAAGGATCGTCCACCACCATTTCTGCTAAGTCCATCATGATGCCACTACTCAACACATCTTTTCTTCACTCCTCCTGTCAGCATTCTGCAGGCACTGTTTTCTTCAGGACATCCTGATCCACTCCTCCATACCTAACCCCTCACCCCATGTAATTGTAGAGGGTGCAGCACCAATTCCTTTACCTCCTCCCTGCTCACCTTCCCAAATCCTAAACATCCCTTTCAGATGAAGCAATTCCTCACATGCACCTCCTTCAGTCTGGTCTATTGCATTTCGCTGCTCCCAGTGCAGACTACTATACGTTGGACAAACCAAACGTAGACTGGGTAGCCACTTTGCTGAACACCTTCGCTCTGTCTGCAAGCAGGTCCCAGACATTCCTGTCACTTGCCACTTCAACACACCACCCTGCTTTCCTGTCCATGTGTCTGTCCTTGGCCTTGTGCAATGTTTTAGCAAACCCCACTGCAAATTGGAGGAGCAGATTAAGGTTTACCAAGTGCCCTGTTGTTACATCCCTAATAATGAGTCCTATCAGTTTTCAGTCTTACCTTTACACTAATTACATTTGCTTTAGGATTATTGGAGCCACTTTCCACAAGAGCACAAGAAATAGCAACAGCCAGATTCCTAGAATCACTACAGTGCATTTGGCCCATTAATGGGCACTGACCTTCTGAAAGAGAGGGACAGAGTTGCCCTGAGACTCCTCAACATCAACTCCAGACACGTGAAGTCTCATGGCACCAAGTCAAAAGTGAGCAAGGAAACCGCCTGATGGTTATCGTGTGCTGTTTTTCATAAACTTTCCAACTTTTCTTTGCCCCCCCCCCCCCCCCCCCACCTCAAATTTTCTGCAAGTCTACCAGTTTAACTTCATGTCCAGTTGCCTCCCCTAACATTGCTTAGTTTATTTGATGTCTATTTTAACTGTTTTGGTATTCATCCATGTGGCAATTCAACAAAGTCAGGAGACGGTTGGGTTATTTTACAGTGGATGTGTCTTTTCTCAGTCTTTGAAAAGAACTGAAGCCTCTTTAAATAAAGCTGCAGACCAGTATTCTCTCCATTTTCTGTGTCCTGGTGGTGTTTTGAGCATGGTAGCTTACAATAGATGTGCATGCAAGTTACATTGCTCAAATTCTTACTCTTCATATCCTGCTGCTTGGTTTGGTCAAATTAGTAACATTGCTTTTCTGAAAGAAACCTTAGACTGCTATTCAGGTCATATTTTATCAAGGAAAAGTTTGTTTACGTTGACTTTTCATTCACTGAGGATGTAAATTCCTCTTTGTATTTGGAAGCTAATACCTTTCAAAGGCTTGAGAAAGGCCACAGGTAAAAAGATAATCTAATCCTAAACAGTGCTCAAGAAAATGTCTCATGGAATATACAAGTATCAAAAGTTTGTAAATGAAAATGAGCTGGCCTCATCTTTGCCAAATGTGCAATGACTAGATTGAGGGGATACAGTTGAAGAAAAAGAGATCTACTATTTAAGACAGATGAGGAGAAATTAGCATGATCAGATCCAAGTTGGCAGCTAGAGTCCCAAGGAGTTTCACTGATTTGAAGGAGAAAGGGTGTTATTTCCAGTAAAAAAAAAATCCTGTATATTTATGTACTTGTCTAAAGCAAGATTGCATTAAAAATGCAGTGAGCATTTAAATAGATGATTCCAAAATTGAGTAATTACATTCACCTGATAAATGACTACTATCATTTGTTTAAGTCATAAATACGTATTGGCTGAAAAAATGTGTATTAAAATAATTTGTTGTAGTTTAAAAGATAGAGTGCAGTGAGCCAAATGATTGTGTTTTGTGCTCTAAACTTCTATGGTTATACTTTTTCTTTTAAAATTCCACAGTTGCATTAGGGATCTTAACCAGATGTTGAAAATTACAGGGATGTATTTTATCACATAATGAACTAGAATATTCATTTCAAAGTCACTCACTCATCGTCCTTCTGCTTATTTTGAATTTTTACCATTCCTTTCTTTCCCTTTTTTTCCTCACATTCTAAATTCCTTAATTCTGGTGATCAATTCTCTGATAAAGTCAAGTATCAATTTATATGAAATCTGCTATATAAATGAAAATTATATTTCTATCAAGAAACATGATTAAAGGCATTTTGGTATCTAGCTGCTGTCTTTCCATTAGCTGGTCAGACTGACTCTTGAAATGCATCTGACACTTGAAGGTGCATCTAAGTTATGGAAAGCAGATCACTGAATATTGAGGGAACAAGTTTTGCAGGGCAAGGGGATGTGGGGTAGAAAAAGAGACTTGCATAAATGAAACTGGCAGCAGCTATGTTCAAGAATTTGTTAAGCAACTTGCGTCCTTCAACATCAGTCAGTTATTCTGAATTTAATTGTAAAAGAATACTAAATTTATTCTTTCAGGAGCAATTTCGTATATGGATCGTATTTGAGTAAAGATGAGATTGCGTTTTCGGATCCTACTCCAGATGGTAAACTCTTTGCAACAGAATATTGTGGAACACCCAGGTTCCTTGTGTACAACTTTGTCAGCTAACCTCAGACAGACTGAAATGACAGCCTTCGCAATTACTTGTGAAGATGTCTTAATATAGCCTTGGACAATTGCTATACTTGTGTATGAGTTGTTCACAAATGTGGCTCATGGTTTTGGGAGTTGAACTGTACTGATTTTTATTACTGTGAACTCAGGACCGATGGCAACCAAATGGTTGTTTCATATTTTAGAAAACTGGAAAGGATGCAGTAACATTTGACATTCGGTTTGAATTTGTATTTAAAACTGAAATAGTTTTTTCAGAAAAGCATGCCTTGTAGTTCAGTCATGCTTTTAGATATTAGAATGTTTAATGTAGGGCAGGAAAACCATTAACTGTAAAAATGTTGAAAACCTGATATACGATGTACATAAAATATGCTATAAAATTAAAAGACAATTAGTGTTTCTAAAACTGCTCTGTGGCCTTCATGGTCTGTATATACTGTACAGTGTGCAAGCAGCTTTGAATGTTCTTGTTATTGAGAATTAAGTGAGTGGTCTGATATCTGGGTTATTGCAAAAGATGTTGCTGGAATTTTCCTGGTTTCTTTCAGGGGTATCAGACTGCTGCACTAAAAGCAACGTTACTTTTGAAGTTATCTGATCAGTTATATATTTTGTCAAACTATTAAAATCGTTATTGGTTTTGCTCTGGGAGTATACAGTTGTTAGTGTTTAAAATGTAATACCTCATTTTAGTATTAATGTTAAACCACTGCAATATTTGGTGTCCACGATAAAAATGGCACCTTGTATTAATGTCTTGACACTTGGTTTTGAAAAGATTTGTTAAATCTACCTAGAGTAGCTTATATGAATCTGATTGTGCCTTTTTCAATGTAGGTCAGACTTCGGGATTGAATGCAATGGTTTTAACTGGTTTAACTCAATTGGATAACACAAACAGCTTTCAAGGCTTTATTTTAAAACTTTCAAGGAAAAACCAATCAATTCAGTCTATCTGTAAACAAGCTCTATTTCTGCAAAAATAAACATGGATTGAAAGGCTATTACCAACCTCCGTGGTAAATACTAAAGCAAAATTCACAGACTCTTGCATTTCTTTTCAAGAACTCCAAATTTAGTTTTTTCTCTTTTGTTGAGAGTCGACATTTTGATTTTAGGTGGGGAGAGATCTGAAAGTGAGAATCTGGGAGGCTGATATTTTTAAATTTCCATAATGCTTTTGATTAACGGTTTCATCAGAATTAAACAGTCCTAAACAAAACATTATGTTTTAGAAAGTGTATAATAAATCTAGCATGGAAATGTCACAGAAATCAGTCTGATTATCTTGACTATTTTACTTATAGTAGGATCACTTGATGGTTTAAAAAAAATGTAAAAATCAAAGTATGTTTCCCAGTAAGAGTAAAATTGAAATGCTCTACAGGCAAGGTCTAATTTGTAAATTCAGTTTTGTATTCCTGAACCTAGTGAGCTTTCTATTTAAGATTTTAAGATATATTAATCAAAGTCAGTAACCTGCTGGTATAAATAGTTGGGATGTTTCTTTGCTTTAAGATTGTGCTATAATTTTATTGATTCACTGAAATTTTTTGGAGGTCTCTGGTTTAAGCCATACTGTGCAGAATCCCAAGGTATTGAATGAATGACTCCTGGACTGTTTGCATTTATGTATCTTTCTTAACCTGAATCACTTGGCAATAAGAAAAAAAAATTCTTGTTGCTTGAAGTTGAGATGACTTTTGTTTCTTAAATTAAACATATTGTTTTAAGTATGGTTTTATTGTTAAGTTAAATTTTTAGCAGAACGTGTTTGAAGTGGAAATTAGCAATATATATGACTTTGGATTTAAAGAAACGTTTTAATGCTGAAAGTTTTTAATATTGGTTAAATGTTATTAAAAACACCATATTTACAGCATTCCAAAACCTTAAAATACAATTATTTTTAATCAGCAATTAACAAGTATTAGAATAAACTCTACAACCGATCATTTACCCAGTCATTTTTTTAGTTGCCCAAGTGCAGAATGGTTAAAGTTTACCTCGTGTAAAATAATTATTTGTAAATAGGTATGGAATTGTCAAGTTGGAAACAGTGGGGTGCAGAGCGTTAGCGAAGTGCAGAAAGTGTAATTATAAAGCTTAAGGGATGGTTCAACTACATCTCATTATCTCTTATGTATTGCCTTTCAGTATCCCACTGCTCCCAAGGTGCTAATTCTGTTTATACCATAATGGTACAATAAGAAAATGATTTTTTATGAACAGTGAAATGCTGGTGAACGTCATGTGGCCTGAGGTCACATGCTATTATCAACATTGCTTACAGGTTATAAAATAACCCTCTGCAACTCAGACATGTGGTATGAATTTATACATGATACTGTATATACCAATTTAGATTTGATTCGACTGGGAGGAGGCTCACATTTTTAATGTCATGATCACTCCCTCAACCTAGTACTATATATGCACTAGATATTAAATGGACCAAATGCAGATGGGTTGAAACTTAACTTTCTGGTCTGTTTGTTTTTCTTTAACTCAAACTATTTAAAAGTGAATCATATGAGCTATATTTGCTTTTAAAGGATTGCAAACGGGTAACTTGAAAATCCTACAATTTTAAGACACCGTGTACAACTGAGTACTAACAATGTTTGAAAAAATAAACTTGCCTTTTTTAGTGAATACATAATTTTATATGTGTCTTTTATGGAACTAATTTTGCAAGTTACTGCAGATTGTTTAACAGTTTGTTTGAGTGGAAAAATACAGCCCTCTCCCTATAAGTTTTAACCGATACCATTCTTATGTTTGTTTTCGTGCTCAACTTTATCTTGTGATGCATCCACATGCCTGTTTGTGTTTCTGAAAGGAAATTACAATTGCCAATGCATCCCATTGGAAGATACGCAATGCCATGTGTATTTTGTTCTTGTTTAAAATGCTTTGTAACTAGAAAATGTTCTGAGTTCAAATTCTAAATGACTTTGTTAATACAATAAATTTGATTTGTTGGAGGGCTAAATTTGCGTTAGCTGAATTATTTCTGATAAGTTGTGCAAAGCAGCAAATTATTCTAGGTTAATAAACTGCTGGAGTCACTTCTGGGTATTTACATGTCACGTCCGGCTGTATTCTTATCGGTGGGGCGTTGGGGGGGAAGAAACTGGTGTCCTTGGGTCAAGTGATGGGTGGATGGTAGGTAAAGCCTCAGATCTCTAACGCACCTAATTTTGGCTTTAAGTGAGGCTGCAATGTGGGCAGGTGACCATCCCGATCTGAAGGCAAATTGCAACCTGGAATATGAAAAGGAGACCAGGAGCCTTGTAGTCATCTATCTTTTGAAATTGAACAGTTGGTCAGATTTCGGGTAATGCAGCAACTTCCCCCGAGAGAAGACAATGGATTCAGGAGGTAAGCACCTTTCACACCCGTTGAATTTGGGTTCCTGCCTTATGATCACCCCTACCACCCTATCTGCCCATAATAGCCATCCCTTCACATTCTGAATCCCAATCGTCCACTCCTCAGCCTCAGCACCCACCCACACAGCATCAGCAGGTTCTGATAACTCTTGCATGGCAGGATCCCACATTGTGAGTTCTTGATGCCCTGATGGACCTGCTTCCTGTGGGTCAGGTCAGCAAAGATTTGTTCATTGTCTCGAGAATATGTGACTATTGTTTTATGAAACTTAGTTACAGCCTGAGTGCCTCATTTGATTTATCTATCCCCACCACCCCATACTCCCAAAGTGCTTGGTAGTACAAGCTACAGGAATTTCTAAAATTTAGAGACATGCTGTTGAAGCTTTTCATCTTATATCATCAGGACAGGTGCAAGAATGCCAGATTTTAAAAACGAACAGCAATTTGTACAGCACGAGAAACGGAGTGGTGTTTGGCAATTTGGCTTTGATTTGTTAAAATGTTGCCGTGGGGATGCGTCAGGGAACAATTGTGTCCCATAACCTGAGCTAATTCTCACCATGCATGCTTGCACCCTGAATAGGGTGCATCTGTGATGTCTAACCTAGTCAGATCATTGCTCATTGTGCATCATTCATTCTCGAGAATAGGCCAAAGGCTGCCACTTCTGGACCTCAAAACTGCACCACCAAATTACCATAGAGGAATAATGTATCTTTAAACAAAAAAGTTTGAGTTATATGGTGAAACTATATGCTGTTGCCATATAGTGGCAACACAAGTAGTGTTTTCTACAAGATGTTGACATCAAGGCAAAAAGTTGTTCTGCCTATCACATAAATGATAATGTGGCATACAGATTTCAGTAATCATGTGATGTCAGGTATGTAAGCAGTACATTCCAATGACTGCAGATTGTATCAAACAGCACATACAATTAACTGTTTGCAACAGTTGACTACTCGACCAACCCTGCTTGTAAAACTTCTAACATAGTCTCCAATATTAAAAGTGATTTTGTGATTGGGCAGTATTTACTGAACATCCTGACTTTGCTGAGGATTGCACTAACAACCAATTTAAGATCAGAGTCAAGCTTGTAATGTAGCTCATGCTCACTAAACTGAATATATTCATTTGCAAAAGAGTTGTCCTCTGAAGGCAAAAGGACTATGTCCAGGCATGACCCTTTTCAATAAAATAAGTTTCAACATCAACTGGTTTATTTGGAATCACAAGCTGCTCCTTAAGGTGAGTGAAGGTAGGTTCACAAACACAGCATGCAGAGGTAAAGACACAATTGCAAGGTAATTACAAATTGGAATGTGCAGGATGGTTGGAATGCAAGTCTTTACAGGTAATCGAGCCTTTATAGGCACAGACAGTGTGACTGGAGAGGGGGATAATCACAGGTTAAAGAATTGGCTCAAGCCAAAATAGTTGGTAGGATTTTGCAAACCCAAGCAGTGTGGTGAGGGGTTATATGTAGTGTGGCATGAACCCAAGATCCTGGTTGAGACCACATCATGCATAAACAGAAACCTGGTAAACAACGTCCTAATGCATTTGCTGTGGCAAATTCTTGATTTAATCAGAGCCCTTTATGTAGTATAAACTTGTTCTCTTTGAAATTTGGCATTCTTATGTCTCCCATGCAAGACAGAGGTTCAATAGCATGGCTATTCAGCAAAATACAAGTCTTTGAGTATGTCTTCATGATCATTAACTCATTCTGTGGTGAATGTTCGTGTGCACCAGCAATGGTGTTGATTACATGGTGCTGTTCTAAGGTGCTAATACATTCTGTAATTTGAATTTTCCATTTGTATCTAATTCAATCTGTTCCAGTCCTGTCCTTAAATGATGCTATTATAATTTTAATGTGTTTCAGAGTAACCAGTGCCTCTTTGGAGCATCTGATTTGGGAAGCCCCTAATTTGTTTGTACCTTAATCCTTCAAAGTAGAATTGGATTACAGGACCTTGTGAAAGACAAACTGTGAATGATTAACATGAATAATCCTTTGGAAATAATAATGACCAATTACCCCATTAGAGCTACTATGCATTATTCTGATTTCTATTATGAAAAGGGATATAGAGGCATTGGAGAAGATGCAAAAAAAAGGATATACTGAGAGATTAGACCTATTGGGGAAAATTGCACAGGCTGGGGCTCTTTAAAAAAGAGAAAGCAACAGCTGATCTGTGGAAATGTTTGATATTAGATAAAGAAAAGAGATTTCCATATTTGAGGAAGACCATAAATGTAAAGTCCTCACTGATAAATTCACTGGGAAATTCAGGAGAAAATTGTTTTACCGAAAAGTTGGTTAGAATGAACAAGAGGCAGTTGAGGTAAATAGCATTTACGGGTAAGCTTGATTAAATCCATGAGGAGAATTGGAATAAATGAATATGTTAAGGTTGGGCTGAATGGTCTCTTTCGTAAGGCGTAGGAGCAGAATTAAGCCATTTGGCTCATTGAGTCATCTCTCCCATTTAATCAAGGCTAATATTTTCCTCATCCCTCTTCTGCCATTTCTCCATAATCCCTGATTTCCGCCCGCCCCACCTCCCCCCCCCCCCCCCCCCCCACCCCCATTAATCAAGAGCCTGTCTATCTCTGTCTTAAAGACACTCAATGACCTGGCCTCCACAGTCTTCTGCAGGAAGGGAACAGTCTTGCATGGTGATTGTCGAGCGATGTTCATTCATCTGTTGTCGTAGCGTCTGCATGGTCTCCCCAATGTACCATGCATTGGGACATCCTTTCTTGCAACGTATTAGGTAGACAACGTTGGCTGAGTTGCAAGAATATGTACTGTGTACCTGGTGGATGGTATTCTCACATGTGATGATGTCACCCATGTTGATGATCCGGCATGTCTTGCAGAGGTTGCTGTGACAGGGTTGTGGGGTATTGTGGTCACTTCTGAAGGCTGGGTGGTTTGCTGTGAACAATGGTCTGTTTGAGGTTGTGCGATTGTCTGAAGGCAAGAAGTGGGGGTGTGGAGATGGCCCTGGCAAGATGTTTGTCATGAAGTGGATATGCCGGCGTTGGACTGGGGTAAACACAGTAAAAAGTCTGACGACACCAGGTTTAAGTCCAACCAATTTATTTGATAGTAAACTCACAAGCTTTTGGGTTTGTCCCTTCCTCAGGTGAATGGAGAGTTCTGGCCTCAGACAGAGCGTATAAAGCACAGACAGTTTACAGATTACTGATTAGAATGCGAATCTTTACACCTAACCTGCTGTTCAAGTCCTAAAGTGGCCGACAATGTGACTGGAAGGAGCACTGATCACAGGTTAAAGAGATGTGTATTGTCTCCAGACAGTACAGTAAGTGATGTTTTGCAAACCCAGGCAAGTCATGGGGGTTACAGATAGTGCGACATGAACCCAAGATCCCAGTTGAGACCGTCCTCATGTGCGGAACTTGGCTATCAGTCTCTGCTCAGCGACTCTCCACTGTCGTGTGTCATGAAGGCCACCTTGGAGAATGCTTACCCGAAGGTCAGAGACTGAATGCCCGTGACCACTGAAGTGTTCGCCAACAGGAAGGGAACAGGCTTGCCTGGTGATTCGCATTGTAATCAGTAATCTGTAAACTGTGCTTCATATGCTCTGTCTGAGGCCAGAACACTCCATTTACCTGACGAAGGGACAAACCCGAAAGCTTGTGAGTTTACCATCAAATAAATCGGTTGGACTTAAACCTGGTGTTGTCAGACTTTTTACTGTGTTTACCCCACCAGCATATCCACATCATGACAATAAATGCTGGCCAGCCAGCAATGCCCATGTTCCACAAATTAATTTTAAAAACTGCATTATTGACCAAATCAAGTTCCTTTTTCCACAGAAGACTCAAAATAAATGGACAACCGTATGAAAGGAGATCAAAGATGAAATATGGTGACTTGCTGTGTCTATTGGGTCAAGTGCATCTATAAGTAGATATAAGGTGTGTCTGGAGACAATAGGATAGATTGTGAGGCACAAAACAGCAACTGCTAGGAATGATGGCATAACATCCAAGTTCATATTTTCAATCACTCCATGGATTTCTAAAGGTGAGACTTTTTGACATGTTACTAAAGCTTTTAGTTTCCCACCATGTTCCCCCAAAGACTTTTGATCCTTCATTCTCCTGAAAGTGATATATATATATGGTGCCAGGACATTAGCTTGCCCAGACGCTTGGCAGGGAATAATGTTGATTATAGGTTAATTGCAGCTAATACCAATTGGCAGACAGTTTAATCACCGCTGATTCCTCATCACTTGAAAGGACAAACTGCGGAGAATAACTTTCACAGGATCAGCATGAAATCCTTTAATCAAAAATACTTTGTTAGAAGTAAAGCAGCTGCTTCCTGCCATAAAGCTGGGATTTGTTCATAATAACTTTGATTTATATGTAGCAGTGACATTTTAAAACATGCTATGGTGTTTCATGGGGGAGTAATCAGATAGATCTTGACATTGAGCTAAAGGGGAAGATATTAGAACAAGTGACTTGATCAAAGAGCTAGGTTTAAGAACATAAGAATATAAGAACTAGGAGCAGGAGTAGGTCATCTGGCCCCTTGCGCCTGCTCTGCTGTTTAATAAGATCATGGCTGATCTTTTCGTGGACTTAGCTCCACTTAACTGCCCACTCACCATAACCCATAATTCCTTTACGATTCAAAAATGTATCTATGCTTGCCTTAAAAACATTCAATGAGGTAGCCTCAAGTGCCTACACTTGGCAGGGAATTCTACAGATTCACAACCCTTTGAGTGAAGAAGTTCCTCCTCAACTCAGTCCTAAATCTGCTTCCCCTTATTTTGAGGCCATGCCCCTTAGTTCTAGTTTCACCTGCCAGTGGAAACAACTTTCCTGCTTCTATCTTCTCCCTTCATAATCTTATGTTTCTGTAAGATCTCCCCTCATTCTTCTGAATTCCAATGAGTCTGGCCCCAGTCTATTCAATCTCTCCTCATGAGCCAGCACTCTCAATTCTGGAATCAACCTAGTGAATCTCCTCTGCACCCCCTCCAATGCCAGTATATTCTTTCTCAAGAGACCAAAACCGTACTTCAGGTGTGACCTCACCAGCACCTTATATAGCTGCAACATAACTTCACTGTTTTTAAACTCCACCTGTCTAGTAATAGGACAGAATTGGGCGGCATGGTAGCACAGCGGTTAGCAGTACTGCACCACAGCTCCAGGGACCTAGGTTCAGTCCTGGCTAGGGTCACAGTCTGTGTGGAGTTTGCACATTCTCCTTGTGCCTGCATGGGTTTTCTCTGGGTACTCCGGTTTTCTCCCACAGTCCAAAAATTTGCAGGTTGGGTTGATTGGTCATGCTAAAATTGTCCCTTAGTGTCCTGGAATGGATAGGTTAGAGGGATTATTGGGTAAAATATGTAGGAATGTGGGGGTAGAGCCTGGGTGGGATTGTGGTCGGTGCAGACTTGATGAGCTGAAGAGCCTCTTTCTGCACTGTAGGAATTCTGTGAGAATTCCACTTGCCTGCTGCACCTGCAAACCAATTTCTTGAGATTCCTGCACAAGGATACCCAAGGCCCTCTGCAGAGCAGCATGCTGTATTTTTTTTACCATTTAAACAACAGTCCATCTTGCTGTTATTCCTACCAAAATGGAAGACTTCACATTTACCAACATTGTACTCTATCCACCAGACTCTCGCCCACTCACTTAGACTATCTATTTCCGTTTGCAGATTTTCAGCATCCTTGGCACACTTTGCTCTGCCACTCATCTTAGCATCATCGACGAACTTTGGCACACTGCACTTGGTCCCCAACTCCAAATCATTGATGTAAATCGTAAACAATTGTGGTCCCAACACTGATCCCTGAGGCACACCACTATCACTGATCGCCAAGCAGAAAAACACCCATTTACCTCCACTCTTTGCTTTCTGTTAGTTAACCAATCCTCTATCCATGCTAATATATTACCTGTAACACTGTGCATCTTTATCTTATGCAGCAGTCTTTGGTGCGGCATCTTGTCAAATGCCTTCTGGAAATCCAGATATACCACATCCACAGGTTCTCCATTGTCCACTGTGTATGTAATGTTCTCAAAGAATTCCACCAAATTAATCAAACATGGCCTACCTTTCATGAACCCGTGCTGTGTCTTACCGATGGGACAATTTTTATCAAGATAGCTGGATGTTTCTTTCTTGATAGATTCAAGCATTTTCACTACTACAGGAGTTAAGCTAACCAGTCCACAGTTACCCATCTTTTGTCTACCTCTCTTTTTTTAAAACAGTGGCATCACATTTGCTGTTTTCCAATCCACGGGAACCACCCCAGAGTCCAGCGAATTTTGGTAAATTACTACTAATGGATTTGCTATTTCTCCTGCCATCTCTTTTAGTACCCTTTGATGCATTCCATCAGGGCCAGGAGACTTGTCTACTTTTAGCCCCCATTAACCTGTCCAACACTACCTCTTTCGGATAATAGTTTCTAGATCCTCACCTGCCATAGCCTTCCTGTCATTAATTTTAAGGATGGCCTTTAGGGAGGAAAACAAAATAGAGAGTATTTTACTTAAAAGCATAAGGCCCTTTCTGAAGGTATGATTTTCAGTGGTGCTGGTAAGGGAGTAAGGGATGCACAGGATCATAGAATCATAACAGTGCAGAAGGCCCATTGCGTCTGCACTGACCACAATCCCACCCAGACCCTATCCCCATAACTCCATGCATTTACCCTAGCTAGTCCCCCTAACATTAAGGGTGATTTTAGCATAACTGACCAACCTAACTCACACATCATTGGAGAATGGGAGGAAACCCACGCAGACACAGGGAGAACATGCAAACTCCACACAGACAGTGACCCAAGCCAGAAAATGAACCCGGGTCCCTGGTGCTGTGAGGCAGCAGTGCTAAGCACCCATCTCCCAGGTTAAGTGAATGCAGAGCTCTTTGAGGATAGTAGTGGTGGAGAAGGTTAGTGAAATAGGGAGGGAGCGGAGACACCATGGAGTGATTTGAAAATAATTTTAAACCTTGGGCTTTGGTGCCGATCCTTGTGGGTTAATTCATTAGTGCTATTGGGGAGGGTCTAATCTAACTTCCAGAGTAGGAAATAGTAAAGTATTAGGTGGATTCAGAGTAAGAGGGAGAACAAGGCCTGAACCTAAATTAGGTTTACAACCAGTTTGTATAAATGCATAGAAATACAGAAAGGTTATGGTGCAAGAGGTCATTCAGTTCATTGTATCTACGGCAACAGAGAAAAGAAACTAGCTGCTCATTTTAATCCCATTTTCCAGCATCTGGGTCATAATCTGATAGGTTACAGCACTTCAGAAATAGATCCAGGTATCTTTTAAATGAGTTGAGCGTTTCGACCTCAACCATCAACTTGGGATTCATAGTAAAATTGGTTGGTGAGCACAAATTACCACATGGGAATATAATGTTCTAAGGATAATGATGCAAAAAAAGGCAGGACTAGGTGCTAAATATTCGTGGATACATGCTATTCTGGACAGAAAGGGTGGCAGTATTAAGGCAGAGGGCGTGGCTGAGGGATTAAGTTGGTACCTGTCACCTGCTTTTACCAAGGAAAAAGTCATAGTGAAAGAGGAGGTAGTTGGGATGCTGAATGGGCTAAAAAATGATCAAGGGTGTGCTAAAAGTTTATAAGTCATCAGGAACATATGGGATGCATCCAGAAGTGCCAAAGGAAGTAAAAGTGGAAATTACAGAGATAATTGGCCATCCCATAACTCCACGGGGGGCTCTAAGCCAGAGTTTGTGGGTGCCTGGGTAACATAGTGGGTGGACATATGGCAGACAAAAGCTAATGCAGAAAGGTGTGAAATGATGCATGTTTGGTGGGAAGAATGAGAGGCTTTATAAACTATATAATCTAGCATGTATGTTATCGAGTATGTGAGATTGATATATATATATATATATATCAATGTAAAAGAGGTTCAGGAACAGCAAAAACTGGAGGTACATATGAACAAATCAGACATGAAGGACATAGGGCTTTATAAATAAAAGCATAGTTTACAGTAAAAGGGGAAGTTATTGGCAAACCTGATCAAACATAGATTCAGTCTCAACTGGAGTGCTGCATTCCTTTCTGGGCACCACATTTTCAGATGTGAACACGAGTTTAATAAAGATTTGAAAATGATTCTAGTGATGAGGGACTTTAATTACATGGATAGATTGGAGAATGCGGGCTTGATAAAAATCATGAGCGGTATCGACGGAGTAGATAAACTATTCCAATTGGTGGAAGGATTGAGGGGAATCAATGGTGACATGAGGAGAAACATTTTTTTTAGTCCGTGAGTGGTTACAATCTGGAGTGTACTGTTCTAAGGGCTTGGTCTAGGTTGATTCAATTGTGGTTTTCAAAAGGGAATTGGGTAAGCACCTGAAGGGAAAATATTTGATATTTGCCAGGTTATGTGCAAGGACATTGGTTAGTTGCATTGGCTATGCTAAATTCTCCCTCAGTGTACCTGACCAGGCGCCAGAGTACGGCAACTAGGGGATTTTCACAGTAACTTCATTATAGTGTTAATGTAAGCCTACTTGTGACGCTAATAAATAAACTTTCAACTTTAAACAATGCTATGATTCAGTGCACAGTGACCAATAGATGTTAACAAACACAGGGCTGATGGTTGAATGGGACTTGGTACATGAAGCTTAGAAGTTATTAAAGAAAGGAAGCTGGCTGGGATAGCAGTGTAATAGCCAATTTAGGGGAAATAAAAATTATAGAACTGGGTTTCAAAAACTGATGCATTGAGGCAGTGTTGGGAGTAGGCTATTTGATGTGAAAATGGGTGGTTTTAATTGGAGGTCATTTCAGCTGTTGCAGAAAGGAGTAAATCAATTATTAATTTGTAACAGTTCTGAACAAAGAACAACACAGCGTGGGAAACAGGCCCTTTGGCCCAACGAGCCTGCACCGCCATTTCAACGTTGTGAGTCCCCCCTCCACCCATGACCCTTTATGCTTATGGCACTCCACATTGGAAACCAGATTGAGGGAATTCTGTGTTAAGCTCAGTTACAAAAGACAGCAGACAAACTATTGTTGGAGAAGGCTATATTGCAATGGGTGTACTTTTCCTCCACTTTTCAGTCCTAATTGTTGCTGAGGAGCAGCATCGAGAGGCAGCGATTTTTGGGTGTGTGAGGAGGCCGCAAGAAAGGTACATTTTCTGTTTATATTTTTTAACTTTTTATTTCTAGTTTAAAGTCGCGAGTATCGGCGGTTTTTTAAATTAGTTAGAAACTGGAAGTCGTCACTAGGACGCTTACCGGTAGTTGTTTTTTTTCTCGGGTCCCTGACCCTATAAATTAGCGCAGAGAGGATACCCGATCCTCTACACTGGTAGAGAATCCCACCCTCCCACCTCCTCTAACCGAATTATAAGTGTGTGGGAAGTTTTTTTAAATTTTTTTTTTGTTTTTTTTCTGCTGGTAATTGTTTCAGGGATGGCAGTTCAGGCAGTAAGCTGCATCTCCTGTGGGATGTATGTGGTGAGGGACTCCAGTAGTGTTTCTGGTGATTTTACCTGTAGGAAGTGTGTTCGATTGCAGCTTCTGGAGGAGCGTGTTAAGGAGCTGGAGTTGGAATTAGAGGAACTCCGCATAATTCGGGAGGCGGAGGCGGACATCGATAAGAGTTATAAGGAGATAGTCACTCCTAGAAATGAGTCTTGGGTAATGCCAGGAAGAGGGGAAAGAAGCAATTGGGGGGACAATCCCCTGGGGCTGTTCCCCTCCAAAATAGGTTTTCGGTCCTGGAGGCTACAGTTGAGGAGGAATCAACTGGAGATAGCCAAAGGGAGCAGGTCTCTGGGGGTGAGCCTATTGTGAAAGCTCAGGTGGTTAAGGGATGTAAAAGATTGGGCCTAGTGATTGGGGACTCCACAGTTAGGGGGACGGATAGGAGAGTCGGAAGTAATGGTAGGGACTCAGGGCTGGTGTGTTGCCTCCCAGGGGCTGGGGTCCGGGATGTATCAGAAAGGGTATTCAGGACTCTTAGGGGGGAGGGAGATCAACCCCAAGTTATAGTTCATGTGGGGACGCATGACATAGGGGGGTTAAGGGAAGGGGATATTAAGCAGAGGTATGGAGTTGGGGTGGAAACTAAAGGCCAAGTCTGATAGAGTGGTTATCTCCGGACTCTTGCCTGTGCCACGGGATAGTTTAGAGCGGAATAGAGAGAGGGAAAGTTTGAACTCGTGGCTGAGGGGATGGTGCAGGAGGGAGGGGTTCAGGTACTTGAGCAATTGGGGCTCATTCTGGGGAAGGTGGGACCTCTATAAGAGTGATGGTCTACACCTGAATCTGAGGGGGACCAATATCCTGGGGGGTAAATTTGCAAAGGCTACGCAGGGAGGTTTAAACTGATTTGGAGGGGGGGTGGGATCCTGAGTAGAGGGGGTGAAAGTGAGGGGGGGCATAGATGGGGACTGCAATGCACGGCATCGTGGGGGTGGGGCGGAGCAGGGTTTGAAATGCGTATACTTTAATGCGAGGAGTATTCGCAATAAAGTGGATGAACTTGCAGCGTGGATCAGTACCTGGGACTTTGGTGTTGTGGCCATTTCAGAGACATGGATAGAGCAGGGTCAGGAATGGTTGTTGCAGGTTCCGGGGTTCAAATGCTTTAGTCGGAGTAGAGAAGGAGGTAGAAGGGGGGGAGGGGTAGCATTATTAGTCAAGGACTGTATCACAGTGTCAGAGAGGAAGTTTGATGAGGACTTGTCTGTTGAGGTAGTATGGGTGGAGTTGAGGTAGTATGGTAGGAGAGGAGAGGTCACCCTGTTGGGAGTCTTTTATAGACCTCCTAAAAGTTCTAGAGAGGTTGAGGAAAGGATTGCGGAGACGATCCTGGTTAGGAGTGAAAGTAATAGGATAATTGTTATGGGGGACTTTAACTTTACTAATATTGATTGGAATTGCTATAGCTCTAGCTCGTTAGAGGGGTCAGTTTTTGTACAAAGCGTGCAGGAAGGTTTATTGACTCATTATGTAGATAGGCCAACTAGAGGTGAGGCTATATTGGATTTGGTGCTGGGAAATGAGCCAGACCAGGTGCTAGACTTGGAAGTTGGTGTGCATTTTGGTGATAGTGACCACAATTCGGTTACGTTCACCTTAGTGATGGAAAGGGATAGGCATGAACCTCGGGCCAGTGGTTTTAGCTGGGGGAAGGGTAATTATGAGGCTATTAGGAGAGAATTAGGAAGCATAGGTTGGACTAGGAGATTACAGGGACTGGGAACATCCGAAATGTGGAGTTTTTTCAAGGAGCAGCTACTGCGAGTCCATGATAGGTATGTTCCTGTCAGGCAAGGAGGAATTGGTAGGGCTAGGGAACCGTGGTGCACTAAAAAAGTTGATTCGTTGGTTAAAAACAAAAAGGAGGCTTATGTTCGGATGAGACTTGAGGGCTCATGTAGTGCACTAGAAAGCTTTAGATTGGCTAGGAGGGAGTTGAAGAGTGAGTTAAGAAGGGCTAAAAGAGGACATGAGAAGACTTTGGCTGATAGGATTAAGGAGAACCCTAAGGCGTTTTACAGGTATGTCAAGAACAGAAGGTTGGTTAGGGCAAGATTAGGGCCAGTTACAGACAGCAGAGGGAAGTTGTGTGTGGAACCGGAAGAGATTGGAGAGGCATTGAACCAATATTTCTCTTCGGTGTTCACGCAGGGGGACATGAATGTAGCTGAGGAGAACACTGGGTTGCAGGGGTGTAAACTAGACAGTATTGCAGTTGATAAGTGGGATGTGCTGGATATTCTTGAGGGTTTGAAAATAGATAAGTCCCCTGGTCCAGATGGGATTTACCCTAGGATTCTCTGGGAGGCAAGAGAGGTGATTGCAGAGCCTCTGGCTCTGATCTTCAGGTCGTCGTTGGTCTCAGGTATAGTACCGGAAGATTGGAGGATAGCGAATGTTGTCCCATTGTTTAAGAAAGGGAACAGAGACTTCCCTGGGAATTATAGACTGGTGAGTCTTACTTCTGTTGTGGGCAAGGTTTTAGAAAAAATTATTAGGGATAGGATTTATAGTTATTTGGAGAGTAATGAATTGATTGGAGATAGTCAGCATGGTTTTGTAGCGGGTAGGTCGTGCCTTACTAACCTTATTGAGTTTTTTGAGAAAGTGACCAAAGAGGTGGATGGGGGTAAGGCAGTCGACGTGGTATATATGGATTTTAGTAAGGCGTTTGATAAGGTTCACCATGGTAGGCTTCTGCAGAAAATGCAGATGTATGGGATTGAGGGTAATCTAGGGAATTGGATCAGGAATTGGCTAGCAGATAGGAGACAGAGGGTGGTGGTTGATGGTAAATATTCGTCATGGAGTTCAGTTACGAGTGGTGTGCCTCAGGGATCTGTTTTGGGGCCACTGCTGTTTGTAATTTTTATTAATGATCTGGATGAGGGTATAGTTGGGTGGATTAGTAAATTTGCTGATGACACCAAAGTCGGAGGTGTGGTAGATTGTGAGGAAGGGTGTCATAGTTTGCAGGGAGACTTAGACAGGTTGCAGAGCTGGGCCGAGAGGTGGCGGATGGAGTTTAATGCGGAGAAGTGTGAGGTAATTCAATTTGGTAGGAATAACAGATGTGTAGAGTATAGGGCTAACGGTAGGACTCTGGATAGTGTGGATGAACAAAGGGATCTAGGTGTATGTGTACATAGATCCCTGAAAGTTGGGAATCAAGTAGATAAGGTTGTTAAGAAGGCATACGGTGTCTTGGCGTTTATTGGTAGGGGGATTGAATTTAGGAGTCGCAGCGTCATGTTGCAACTGTACACAACTCTGGTGCGGCCGCACTTGGAGTATTGTGTGCAGTTCTGATCCCCACATTATAGGAAGGATGTGGAGGCTTTGGAGAGGGTGCAGAGGAGGTTTACCAGGATGTTGCCTGGTATGGAGGGGAGGTCCTATGAGGAGAGACTGAGGGATTTGGGGTTGTTTTCGCTAGAAAGAAGGCGGCTAAGAGGGGATTTTATTGAAACATATAAGATGATTAGAGGTTTAGATAGGGTGGACAGTGATAGCCTTTTTCCTCGGATGGAGAAAGCTAGCACGAGGGGGCATGGCTTTAAATTAAGGGGGGGTAGTTATAGGACGGATGTCAGGGGTAGGTTCTTTACCCAGAGGGTGGTGAGGGATTGGAATGCCCTGCCTGCTGCAGTTGTAGATGCGCCTAGTTTGGGGGCGTTTAAGAGATCCGTGGATAGGTTTATGGATGAAAAGGGATTGGTTTAGGTTAGAGGGTCATTGTTTTTTAACTGGTCGGCGCAACATCGTGGGCCGAAGGGCCTGTTCTGCTCTGTAATGTTCTATGTTCTAATGGCCCTGATTTTGCCTGAAGGGGTGGCACCTGATTCTGACCTTGAGCAAAGCTGCCCACAAAGATAAGAATCAAAGCATTGTTTCCAACCCCGCCTACCTTCACCTTCCACCCCCGCCCCCCCGACCCCCTGCATCCTTGTGATGTGACTGGCTTATGATGTGCTTGATAATTTCGCTCTTGATGGATGCGTGATCCAATTGGATTGAACAATTCTCACAGTGTAAGTCAGCAGGTAATTTTCATTGAGAATGAGAATTATGTATAAATCATAGATTATGTGTTGATTGTGTCTGTGAAGGCTGCAAAAGTGGCTTTTGTAGCTTTCTGCAAAATTGTGAGAAAGTAAAAAGGAACTAAAATGTCCGTTACAAACAAGAGTGACAGAATAGTTAACAGAAGGATGAGTCCAAATATGTCTCAAAGAAATAAGATCTTGTAGAGGTAGAGGGTATGGCTGAGACTCGAAATGAATACTTTGCATCTGTTTTCATTAAAGAGGATGCTACCAAAATGCATGGGAGGAAATAGAGAAATTGGATAGATTACAATAGCTAAAGAGTTGGTACTTCAGGTCGGCAGCACTTAAAGTCATCAAGTCCAGATGGAGTGCACTATTGATCAGCCATGCGGCGGGGCAGGCTCGAAGGGCTGGATGGCCTACTCCTGCTCCTATTTCTTATGTTCTTATTGATTATTAGTGGTGGAAATTACAGAGGTTCTGGCCACAGTCTTCCAGCCATCCTTGAATATTAAACAGAACTGGGGGTTGCAAACTCTGTTCAAGGAAGGGGAGAGGGTTAAACCAGGCAATTATATCGCAGTCTGTGTACCTTTGGTGTTGAGGGCACTTTGAAGAGACAATAATCCAAAACAAAATTACTTAGAAAAACATGAGTTAATGGCCAGCAACAATTCATTAAAGACAGATTATGTTTGACTAACTGTATGTAATTCTTTGAAGTAATGACATTAAGATAATGTAGTTGTTACTGCATATGTGGCCTTCCCAAAGATGTTTGGCAATGCACCACATAACAGACTTGTTCGGATATTAAAGCTCATGAAACTAAAAGAACAGTGGCAATATGGACAGCTAAGGAGCTGTCTTTCGTACTGGAGGGAATCATGCAGTAGTGACATCCCAGGGGATTAATATTACTGTTCTTTTTTATATATATTAATGGATAGACTTGGCATGACATAATTCCAATGTTTGCAGAGGGCACAAAGCTTTGGAATGTAGCGAACAGTGAGGATGATCAAGCCAGATTTCAAGAGGGTATAGAAAGAGCGGTGAAATGAATGGATGATATCCTGGCAGATGACATTTAATGTGATGTGGTGTGAAATGTTGCATTTGGGAGAAAGAATATAGAGCTATATAAAATAAATGCACCTGCATCCCCTTTGAAATTGTGTCAGAGAGAGACATGGGTGTGCTCATATAAAATTTTTTGAAGGCAGAGAAATTGAGATTAAAAACAAAACATCTGGAATCATTGCTTTTGTAATTAGAGCATAAAGTACAAAAACAAGGACATATTCCTGAACATTTATAAAGCAGAGGTTAGGTTCCAGCTGGAATATTGTGTCTAATTTTGGGCTCCGACTTTAGGAAGGAATCAAGACTTTAGAGATGTAGAAGGGATTTACCAGAACGTCAGTTCTATAAATTGATGTGAAAAATGGGGGTTGTTCTTCTTGGAGCAGGAAAGGTTATGGGAAGCTTTAAAATAATTCAAAATCATGAATGAAAGAAAGCTGCAAGTAAAATCAAAGGTTCTTAAAAAATCCTGCAACAATGAAAAGATTGGCAGAGTACAAAAACTCCATGGAGTTTGAGAAAGAGAACTCTTTTTGGTTGCTGTTTTAAAAGTTTCTGCAGAGTTTCAAACAAAAGGAAGTAGCTTTAAATACTCTAATTTTAAAGTAAAGAGCAAAATGGTTACATGTCTCAAAATGTGTATTGACATCAGAGTACCGAAATGCCCTACATCAGAAAAACTATTTTCTATACTTAATAACAATAGCAAATTTTGTTATTGTCCTCTCACCATCCCACACACAGTCCTGTGAACTCTTCAAGAACAGTGATGGAGATCTGAATTATCTGTATATTCCTGTGTACATAATCACAGAATCCCTATGGTGCAGAAGGAGGCCATTCAGCCCATCAAGCCTGCAGTGACAACAATCCCATGCAGCCCCTATCCTCATAACCCCATGCATTTACCCTATTAATCCCCCTAACCTACACATAGAACATAGAACACTACAGCACAAACAGGCCCTTCGGCCCACAAGTTGCGCCAATCACATCTATACCTACTAAGCCATAGACCTATCTATAACCCCCAAACCCATTAGATCCCAGATACTCATCCAGAAGTCTTTTAAAAGACCCCAGCGAGTTTGCCTCTACCACCACCGACAGCAGCCGATTCCACTCACTCAGCACCCTCTGAGTGAAAAACTTACCCCTAACATCTCCTCTGTACTTACTTCCCTGCACCTTAAACCTGTGTCCTCTTGTAGCGACCATTTCAGCCCGGGGAAATAGCCTCTGAGAATCCATCCTGTCTATTCTTCTCAACATCTTATAAACCTCCATCAGGTCCCCTCTCAACCTTCGTCTCTCCAGGGAGAAGAGTCCCAGCTCCCTCAACCTATCTTCATAAGGCATGCCTCCCAATCCAGGCAACATCCTTGTAAATCTCCTCTGCAGCCTTTCAATAGCTTCCACCTCCTTCCTTTGGTGAAGTGACCAGAACTGCGCACAGTACTCCAAGTGAGGTCTGACAAGGGTCTTATAAAGTTGCAGCATTACCTCCCGACTCCTAAACTCAATCCCTTGATTGATGAAGGCTAGTACACCATACACATCTTGGAACACTAAGGGACAATTTACCATGGTTAACTCACATATCTTTAGACTGTGGGAGGAAACCGGAGCACCCAGGGGAAACCCACGCAGACATGGGGAGAAAGTGCAAATTCCACACAGACACCCGCAGCCAGAATTGAACCCGGGCCACTGGTGCTGTGAAGCAGCAGTGTGAACCATTGTGCCACTGAAATTGTACAAAATAAGAAAATCTTAGTTTGAATATTCATAATGTAGAAACAATTTTTATCCAAGATATATCTGGCTGATGATTTTCTGTTATGCCATCAAATATCCTGATGATGGGATATTTGATGGCATAACAGAAAAAGGTATTTGAAACCATTTTGGAAGAGTTGATTTTATTGATTAAGACTAAAAAGTTATGTTGAATGGAACATAATGCTTTCTTCTCTGGTAGGTAATTTGTGATTGTAAGCATGCTTTGGATTTGCTCAGTTTGAAGATATTAAGGTTTCAGTTTATTATTTTAATAAACCATCAAGATAATGCAATGAGATGGAACTCTATAAATGACAAAATATATTACTTTGGACTTTTAAATTATTTTTAATTGGAATTTCAATGTAGACATTATTTAAGAACTCAGAATATTCTAGCATATTTACTTATAAGATAAAAACATAATGTCAGACCATAAGGAGCAGAAATAGGCCATTCAGCCCTTCAAACCTGTCTGGCACTCAGTTCATGACTGATCTTCTACCTCAACTCCTTTATTAGTGGGCTATCTATTTTCCATCCTGCATATCTCGTCTAAAGGCTGTTGGGACCCCTTAAAGACCAATAACTTTTAAAAATGAATTTGAACTTCCTGCTAATAATTGAAAGAATTACAGATTAAGATTTTGTATTTTAAGACATTTACTGTAATAAATGACTAAAAACACTATTAACCAAACATTATCTTTATTGCCAACCTATACTTTAAACCACAGTAGAAAACAGAATACCCTCATTTTTATCCTTAGCTCAATTCAAAAATCACACTTTCAGGTACACTTTACACTGCCCTGCACGTAGACATTCAATTTTCCAAGAATCAATCCAAAGTGATGCTTAGCTACTGAGCATTATCCCTGTTCTTCCCTTTTCTCAGCCTGGTAACTTATAATCTTAGAACTGTTTTACAAAAAGGTTTTCTTTTCCCAGAGGCATTCCCTCTGTCCCAAGCATCCTTGTTTTAGTGCCCCATGAAATTGTTTTTTCAATCCAAGCATGATCTTCCACTTGCATCCCCCAATGCTGAACCATAAAGATTTTTCTGACCTCTCGCTGTTCCCTCTCTTCTGTATCCAGGCACACTCAAATCACTGTCTTACAATATTCTAGGAAAGGCTGTAATCTAATCTTTACAATGATTTCCTCTCATCTCTGTCTATGGCAATATGAATCACATGGGCCTTGTATCTAGGTAGAAATGCTAATTAGGTATCCTTCAGACGCCCAAATCTCTTTCATCTTAAATATATTTATTTCTTGGAACTAAATGTATAGTTTAAAGCACAATGGTTTACAACTCAACAGTTTCAACACTACTGGGACTTTGAAGACTTGGAGGTTCCACAGTTAATATACATCCTGCTGCCATTGAACATTGCACGTTCTTCCCAATAAAATAATCTAAGTCTTTCACTGATCTATAACAATCAAACCACCTAAACATACCGTCAGACTTCAGAACAAGTCATATGACCCCTTAATTTTACCTTAAATTTACACAGTCCCAAAACATTATAATCTTATTAAACCTCATAAATGTCATAAAGTCAAATACTTAATTCTGAATTTTGGATGCTCAGCAACTACCTCTCTGTAATTACTATTAGATAGAGCCCATTAACTTTGATCTTTTCTATCAACTCATCTACCTTGTTGTGAATACTTTGCATCTTCAGATACTGTATTACTTCAGTTGTAATTTTTCACTATTTTACCCTGAGATTATCATTGCCTCTAATGCTCCCTGTCCCTTCCATGCTCGTTCTACTTATTTTTATACTCTGTTCTACAACCACGGTATTTTCCCTACTGCTTTTCAGTTTACCCTTTCTTGAATCTTCCCAATTACCATTTGTTATTTTAAAGGCACTCACCTGATAAAGGGGCAATGCTCCAAAAGCTTGGACTTTAACCTGGTGTTGTGAGACTTTGTACTGTGCCCATCCCAGTCCAATGCTGGCATCTCCACATCATGTTATTTTAAAGCTCTATTGCTCTAGATAGTCGATTTGCCAGGAAACTAGTCCCAGCCCTGTTTTTTTTTTAATTCATTCGTGGGACATGGGCATCGCTGGCTAGCCAGCATTTGTTGCCTATACCTAGTTGCCCTTGTTCAGATGGCAGTTGAGAACCAACCACATTGTTTGGATCTGGAGTCACATGTATGCCTGACCAAGTAAGGATGGCAGATTTCCTTCCCTAAAGGACGTCAGTGAACCAGATGGATTTTTACATCGATCGACAATGGTTTCATTGTCATTAGTAAACACTTAAGTCCACATATTTTTAATTGAATTCAAATGCCACCATCTGTAATAGTGGGATTTGAATCTGCATCTCCAGAACAGTTTCTGGATTAATAGTCTAGCGAGTTGCAAAAGAACAAGCTCACCTTTCCAACCATTTGCTGTCAGTGCCTCTCACACCATTCTTTTGAATATGCATTCAATCTTCTAGTCCATTTGTTTCCATGAGATGATCACTACCAGTGAAATTCTGTGTTTTAGCGTGAACCTTGCTCATTAAACTTTACCAGCAGAACCTCATTTCTAATTTAACCTATGTCTTTGGTTCCAACAGGTACCATGACTGATTCTTCACTTCTCTCTCCAAGTTCTTTTCCAGCCTCAAGGATATGCCCTTAATTCTGGCACCTGGCAGGCAATACAGCCTTCCCAACTCAAAGCTACAGAGAACAGTATAAACCAGCAGGTATACTTACAGGATGGAATTTTCCCATCCCGCTCACCACAGGAATCACCGTGAGCAGGACAGGAACAAAGGTCCATTGACCTCGGGCAGGATTTTCCGGTCTTGGGGCGAGCGTGGCCAGATAATCCCACCCATAGAGTTCCTAACCAATACAATATTGCTTTTCACTGTCCCCAATTGAATGATCTCCTTTGTTCTACAATCTTTTCCCTCTTTCACATAAGCAACATGCACCTTGAACCTGTGTGATCTGGAAATCAAAGCTATCAACAAAAAACACAAGTCTACAATTACAAGGTGTTAAGACATTGTAGACTCCCAACAAAACATTAGCTCTTTCCTTTTAATTTTATACTACTGGCAAATCAGTTTTAGAGTATCAAAGTGACAAGATAATTAAAACAGATAACTTAAAAGCCCTAATAATGCTATACTTGAACCAGTGATATATACTTGTAGTTGAGAATTCTGATTAATTCTAAATACCCAACATGAGGATAATTAGCAGCTAATATGTGGTTTGAGAACAATACAAAATATTTAAGTAACATATTAATAATGTCTCTAAGAAATGAATTTGTAACATGCCATATTTCAAAATGCTTGTCATGGCTTCACCCACCCTATCTCAATATTTACCACACCTTTCTTTCTGTCCTTTCTTTCTGTCCTTTCTTTCTGTCCTTTCTTTCTGTCCTTTCTTTCTGTTTCTACTAAATGCTCCGATTAGTGGGTCAGCCAATCATCATTCTCCTGAAACTCTCCAACTTCCTACCGCTACCTCCATCTTCAAAGCCTACGTCTCCAACCACACCTTCAAGTCATCCTCTTATACTACCATTTACTCAGCATCCATTTCTCCTTTATGTGAAGTGCCTTTGGGACATTTATGTACATTGAACCAAGGTATACGTTACATTGTGAGAACAGAACTTAAACTTAGAGAGTAGCTGGAATAAAGAGTATTGATGCATTTTTGGATATGTTAGGTAAGCATATGAGGAAAAGAGGAATGTAGGATTACTCTGACAAGAGTTAGATGAGGAAAGATGAGATAAATGCTGGCATGGACTAGTTGGGGTAAATGGCCTGTTTCTGTGCTGTATTTTCAATTCCACCTGTGTGATAGCAATATAATACCTAATATAAAAGAAGTTGCTCTGATTGGCTTTTGATCATTTTTCTAATTGTCTAATATATTAATAATTTATTTTGAATATTATTGATTATGCTCATGTAAGTTCACAGGGGTGGCACAGTGGTTAGCATCGCTGCCTCACAGCACTAGGGACCCAGGTTCAATTCCCAACTTGGGTCACTGTCTATGGAGTCAGCACATTGTCCCCGTGTCTGCGTGGATTTCCCCAGGTTGCTTCAGTTTCCTCCCACAGTCCGAAAGTGCTGGTAAGGTGCACTGGCCATGCTAAATTCTACCTCAGTGTATCCAAACAGGTGCCAGAGTGTGGCAACTAGGAGATTTTCACAGGAACTTCATTGCAGTGTTAATGTAAGCCTATTTGTGACTAATAAATAAACTTTAGTGTATACTTCCACATCTTTCAGAAACATTGGAAGGTTAACAGCATCAAAAATAAAACATTTTTGTCTAAAGAAATCATTTCAACCAATATTTCAGTTTAAATGTCAATTTAATACATTCAAAGTAAACTAACACATTCAAAACAAAATGGAACCACAATTGCAGTAAGACAATTTAACACAAACATTGTACAAATGTTGAAACTTGAGGTAGGTCTGGTTGGCAAAAAAAGTTACCATAGTTAGGGATGCAAAAGTAATTAAATTCGGAATTAACATAATGAAAAAGCAGCAATTAGATCAAACATCCTATGGAGTTTCAAAAAGCCATTGCATAATTTAAGCTTCACAGTTAAGTTGTTCATATTCTACAGCTAGACTAACACTAATTTTGAATCAACTACTGTTTACATGCAACAAAAAAGAGATTCCTCACTTTCAGGTGTAGTACTCTTTTTTGAATGAAGATATCCTACACAGATCACTGAGTAAACTATCCAAATCAACTGGGAAAATTCATGGGGAAATCTTAAAGGAACATTCAGGCTGGAGTGGGACTTCTCCTTACCACACAATGTATGGGATTTCAAGTGGGCATATTCTGCTTTTACTTTTTTTTTTGCAATTGTGTTACTTTGCATATCTAATCCATGAACTGTTACATATGAAAGCAACCATTCCATAGTCAGAAAATAGATATGCTTAAGCATTTAAAGTCTACTCCAATCTGCAATGTGCCTATTACTCAAGGCACATATCGGAAGAAGGGCGTTGCAGGCTGCAATGGAAACAGAGCCAGTGACTGAACCACGTTTTGAGACATGGTGTCATGATGTAATGATGTTTGAGCACTGTAAAGATCTTATGGAAGTGAGGGGGAGCAAAAGCTGGAAATGCTTCACCATTGACAAAACCAAATCTATTTATATAATTCAAGTGCCTAGGAAAGTATAGCTAGAGGTTATGTAAAGAGCCTGAAAACCAGTAAATGTGTTGGAAGAAGTTCATAAAAAGTTTACTAGACCAATACCTGGAATGGGTAGGTTGTTTCATGAAGGAAGTTTGGACAGGGCAGGCTTGTATCTGCAGGAGTTTACAATAGTATAAGGTGACTTGATTGAAACAAGATACAAGAGGTCTTGACCGGGTGGATGTAGAAAGGAAGTGGCTCCTTGTGGGAGAGCCTGAAATCAGGGATCGCCATTTACAACTCAGGGATGGCCCATTTAAAACAAAGATGAGAATTTGTTTTCTCTCAGAAGATTACGAACCTTTGAAAATCATTTCCTCAAAAAGCAGTGGAAGCAGAGTTTTTAACTGTTTTTAAGTCAGAGCTAGATAGATTCTTGATAAACAAGGATGTGAAAGATTATTGGCTGTAGGGGAGAATGTGAAGCTGAGGTTACAATCAGATCAGCCATGAATTATCTTATTGAAAGGTGGAGCAGGTTTGAAGGGCCAAGTGGCCTACTTTTGGTTCATAGGTAGGATAACAGTGTAGGATGAGTGTGAAAGCTATAAGATTAGAAGTAGAAAAACCTTCGGCTCTACTGCTGTTGAACTATCTCATGAGTGTCAATGTCATCTACTCTAATCAAGGGTGTCTTGAAGTGATATGTAACGTAATTATTACATCAGAATTTGGCTAAGAATTTGTAACTGGATTTCTTAGCTTTAGTGAGCCTCATTCTGCCGCTGGTGATAGTGAACATACGTGTGTCCAAAAGGCTGATGCTGGCCAAGTGACAGAAAGACAATGTGCACATGGAGCCCCAGATACGGCAAATCCTTGTAATGAGGATTACTGCAATTAGCATTTGATTCTTTAAAACCCTTCAACAACACTGTTACAACTCCCCTGATGATCAATGATTAGAACATGATCCAAAGTCTAAGGTTTACAGAATCCCAATGTCTAGAAACTTTCCCAATGTCTAGAAACTTTCCTGGGTTGGGAAAGAGGTACATGAACGATGCTGGGCAGAATCACTGATCAATTTATGATGGGCTAACTAAGATTTATCCCTAATCTGTATTCCTAACTACTTTAAATATTCAAAAACTCTACAAAATCAAAGCATATACCAAGGCATGTAGTGGTAAATCAATGTATTTCCCCTTTATCCAATCCAAAGATATGCAGATTAGGTGAATTGGCCATACTAAATTGCCCCTCAGTGTCCAAAGATATGCAGGTTAAGCTGATTGGCCATGATCAATAGACAGGGTTGCCGGAATAGGGTGGGGAGTGGTCCTAGATAGAATGCTCTTTTGGAGTGTCGGTGCAGATTCATGGGCAAAATGGCCTCCTTTTGCAGTATAGGGATTCTGTAAGTCCTTGGCATGTTTATATTTGTGATGAATTCCTCTTGGGTAATAACAACACTAAAAGATCACATTTACCAGGAACCAAAGTGAGAAGTTGTAGAATCTGATTCCTGATCCTCAAGTATCAAGAACTTGGAGCATTAGTTACCAAAGCTCCAACAGTGGTTGGAAAAGACAACCTGTCACAAAGTATAGGTCATGAAACTGGTGCTGGTTCCTCTTGCAGCTTTTAATATATGGCCAATTGTATCTTAAAAACAATTTGAAAAGAAACCAGAGTTGGAAACATACAGGGAAGTGGAGTTGAGATAACAATCAGGTCAACCATGATCTTAACAAATGTTGGAGCAGTCTCAATTGTCTGACTGCCTATCTCTGCTCCTGAGTCTAATGTTCCTATGTTCTGACAGGGAATTCTTTTTTGAAAGTGTTTGCTTTCCCTTCCTGTTCTACATAATGGATTGGGTGCCGAGGAACAGAAAACATTTAAGTGGCTGCCCAAAATTTTAAGATCAGATCCACTGGCTGCTGCCATGCCATGATATAAAACACAAGGTCTAATATATAAATGGTCACACCTTAAATGTGAACCTTTTTTAGCATTCCAGCCTTTTCTGTTTTAATTTCAGGATACAATAGACTAAATTATATCTATTCATTGACATGTCAGCATTGAAGGTTATCTTAAGGTACAATCAAAATTTACCAGTGTTCTATAGTTGTATGCTTTTGAGAACGCATATGGAAGTAGGTTTTAGATAACAGCCTGCATTGACATCTTGGTATTCTTCAAGGGAGATTTTATGAAGAATTAATTATCAAAGAGCAAAGTTTTGCTCGGACTAATTCTACTTCTCTTTGCCTAGATGTTTCTTTTCCAACTGATAATTACCAATGCAGGCTTGATAATCACTAAAAGGCAATACAATCTTTGGTATTTTGCTCTTTGCTAAAATTTCAAATTGGAGCAGCTGCAGTTTATGGCACAGAATGGCTTTAAGGAACTAATGCATAATTTGAAACCTGGGTGCTATCAAGGTCGAGTTATATCAAATTAAAAAAGAGAAACTAACTTAAACCCAACTTAAGTCTTCCAATGCAGCTCACATGAATGGAAGCAGGTCATTCCGATATTTGGAAAAAATTGGCTGTGTGCTATGCGCAGCATAATCATAAATGTATTTTATAAAGAATATGTTTCACATTTGCTACACATAGTACACCAGGAAATTAACCTCCCGCAGAAGGACAGCAGCACATTGGCTAAGAACAATCTTACAAAACAGAACTAGAACAGAAAGTTATCACTCCAGCCTGAAACCTTTGAGTTTCCTCTTATTTTTCCAATTGGCCTGTCTAACTTGTTCATGGTATGTAGCATACAACAAATGCAGAAGAATTTATATTATGCACTACAAATTTAAAAGCGAATTTACAATGATGTTCTAACTAACACAGCATACATTCAATCATAAAATGCATGAAGTTCAGTGACAAGACTGGATGCCATGCTTTGGCAGATTGCCAATCACAGCAAAATATATTGATTTCACAATAACTGAAGGTTAGATTAAGAAGGACAAGACATGATCCAAACAATACCTGTTGCAAATGTACATATAAACCAAATACTCAGATGGAAAGGTCTATAATTTATTTAGCCACTTTTAGTCTCAGCCATAGTAAGCAAAATGTAGCACTATGTCCTGTCAGCAGAATTTGAACTTCAGCAATACATTCATGTAATACAAAGCTACCTGAGATCTGTAACAATAAGACTTACCCTTTATGGTGCCATAATCCATCTCCCACCACCAATATCATGGGATATCTTTAAAATCCATAAACCCCTAAGGCAGATACCTTTTGTACAAAGCTCACATAACACTGGGCGAATATCAAAGTTTTCAAACTTCTACAATTATTATTGTGAAAATTCAGACAAGAAACTGTGTACAGTGCAGAGGGAGAAAGAATTACATTGTAAAATAAAAGATAAACGTTCATTTGTAATTGGCAATATTTACAGTACTAAAGTTTGCTTTAAAAGTTATCTCACCGATAACAATCAACTACAATTCCCATACCCACCTTTGCTATCAGAGTACATGCATATTGTTGCTGGCAAAGCTGTGCCTGTGTAATCTGAATTTAACATTGTACTGGCCCTTTCCAACTGTAATGTAAAGATGTTTATTTTTTCTCTCTATATGTCAATTTGGAATGTTTTATTTGAATATTTTCGCTTGTATCAAAAGACATGATTTTATGATCCTCAGTACATGCTTAGATTATCAAATTTGTGGGGAGGGGAATAACTAATTTAAAATTTTCATACAATTGCCCTTTTGTATTTGAATTGCTGTTGACATTATCATTGCATCTTTTATATGAATTATATATAGTTTCTTGCAGATTTAAGACTGCTGTAGTGTCTAAAAATTACTCAATGTGAAATAGTGTTGCACAGTGGTAATTAGGATGAAATTACAACTGAACCAATGTTTACATTCATTTATATACCTGCAGAACATTTCTTTAAAACAGAGGGAATATTAAAAAAAAGACACATTGCAGGCAACACAGCAGAGAACCATAAGATGTGTGATACTAGTGCACATTTACTCTTTTCATGTATGTGTCATACAAAAAGTAAAATGAAAACCCACATTGCCTCTATCCTTTTTAGCAGAATTTAACTTTTACCATTTTAACATTTAAAATGGAAAAAAAAGTGTAGATATTCTGAGTGTCAGGACTGCACATACAGCCTACCAAAAGCTATAATCCAATGCATTATGGATGGCTACTTGTATGAAATTAAGAGTCAATGAAACAATAAGTGGAAACAATAAGTGTAAACAAAAGCATACAACTACCGTTGCAATATATAGAAAAGTACTATTGGGGGAGGATATACAGGAGAGAGCAGAGACAGTTCTACTAAATGAAATAGCAAATTAACAAAGGCCTACATTGTGTAGAGTCAGAAAATGTTTGGAGACAACATGCCATTAAAATTTACAGCATATACCCCCACAAAGCTTCATATAATGAAATCTTGCAATCTCCCTACCAATGCATTTAGATTAAAATATTCAGAAGATATGTGAGCTTTCTAAAAAAATACTTAAGGAGGGTGAAGTATTACATCAAATAAGTATGAAATCATATGCTACAAAAAAACAACAAAAACTATAAGAATAGTTAGCATGATTACGGACAACCCCTCTCCACTGTCACCTATGTGTAAACCCCTGAGCTTAACTGTAATTATGTACAGTTAGAATAGTGACGGTGGAGAATCTTCAACATACAATCTTCAATTGCTTTCATTCCACTTTGGTTCCATTCTTTTCAAGTGAAGTATTTCTATTGACAGTAGTTCACTCTTCTTTGATCCAAGCCTACTTTAGACATGTTTTAAAGTAAGTAGTACTGGTCAAACCCATGATGGAAAAATACACATTCTGCAGCACATGCTGCCCTTTTCCTGCCATGTTGAATCGGTTGATGTACCAGGCCATATAAAAAGCCATTTTCCTCACAAATCGCGTAACAAACGCTTTTCTGGAGTTACTGAAGAAACTGACCTCAGAACATAGCCCTCTCTTATCTCTGACGGCTATGTTTCTGTTCTGATGTAATAGTTAGTTAAAGTGACTCATCAGACTACTGACAAATGTCAATATGTTTTTTTCTACACAACTGTGCCACCTTACCCTTTTCATGAAATTGTGCTTTATCATACTGTTATTAGTGCCACCCATCAGCCTCACTTATTGTTTCTTGCCACCTGAAGTGAGTTTAAATATGCCGTCCAGTAAGAAAATAAAGTGGCTTATCCTCACTGCTACTGGCTGTCTGGAACTCATCGCGCAGCCTGAACTGCCATTCATCTTCCAGCTCCAGGCGTACAATAGTTTGGCGTAATGAGCTTCGATCTTGACAAATCACGCAGAGTGTGGCACCTTTAAATTTAAATGCAAGTCATATTAATTTACAAACTTTCAAAACTCATCCTCTAAACTATGTAAATTCACCAAAAAAAATTAAAGTTTAAAATTAAAGAAGTTAAAGTTCTTCCACTTCATAACAAGAGCTAGTAGTCCACTGCTAGTAATTGCAATTCATCTGCCGTTTGAAGAACTTTCCAAGATATAGGGGAAAGGGAAGAAGCAAAAGACATCATCATGTTGGTTGATTGTACATTATAGCAGCAGTAGCTGAAGTGGTGACGCACTGTTCTGTAGCAACAAGAAATGGGTAAAATGTTAAGAGAGAGAAGCTAACTTGATGCAGTTTCAAGAGGTATTAACATAGAAACCCTACAGTGCAGAAGAGGCCATTTGGCTCATTGGGTCTGCACCAACTCTCTGACAGAGTATCTTACCCAGGCGTATGGCTCTGCAGCTGCATAGTTGAGTTTTCCCTGCAGATTATCCAGCACTCTGTGCACAGAGAACATGGGGACATGGTTTCTACCATCACTCGGTGGGATGGGGCCTGATAAAACTGCCAATGCTGACTCTACAGGGATCGTGGCGCCATCTGTAAGGGGTGCCCCAATCTCCATTTGACCCTCTTCCCCCCACAGGCATCAGGGTAGCCCCACCCATAAGCATTGAGGCAATACCAACCCCCGACACAAGCATTAGGGCAACCCCCTCTCTCCACTCCCCCAATAAGGGGAACCACCCCCAATGGGCCTCTTCAGAGGGCAGTACCAGGGTGCCAGAGGGCCATGCCAGGGCACTGCCTAGGCATGTTTCCTTGGGGGGCTCTACTTACCTTTGCATTCCTGATGGATTCCCCTTGAGTGCTTCACGTTTTTAAATACCTGGTGTAAATCATGTTGGTGTGGTGATAATTTGTAAACCTTGCCGGCATGATTTTACTTTGGTGAGGTATAACTATTTACTTAAAGGGCAACATATAGTTAGGAAACCCTTTAACTGTATTTAAATTTATTATAATTATTACAATTTATGTTCCCGCCCCATTACATCATTGGAAAGGTCATGGAAAATTGGAAAAATGAGATCACCGCAGCGAGAATCTTGTTTTCTGATTCTTGCCCATTGTCAATTTCAGCTCAGCACTATCCAGTAAGGGGGTGTCCTAAGATTTATTTTCACCTAGCGTTGCTTCTGAACATCCTGGGGGGACAAAAACGGAAACTTATCAACAAGAAGCAAATAAACCTAAATATCTAACAGTCAAGTTCTCTGGCCACCTCCTCAAAGTAAAAAGTCTGACAACACCAGGTTTTAGTCCAACCAATTTATTTGATAGTAAACTCACAAGCTTTCGAAGGGACGCCCTCATCGTCAGGTGAATGGTGAGTTCTGGCCTCGGACAGAGCATATAAAGCACAGACAGTTTAGAGATTACTGATTAGAATGCGAATCTTTACACCTAACCTGCTGTTCAAGTCCTAAAGTGGCCAAGGATCTTGAGGACCTCAAGATCCTAAAGTGGCCAGAACTCTCCATTCACCTGATGAAGAGGGAGTCCCCTCAAAAGCTTGTGAGTTTATTATCAAATAAATCGATTGAACTAAAACCTGGTGTTGTCAGACTTTTTACTGTGTTTACCCCAGTCCAATGCCGGCACATCCACATCACCTCCTCAAAGCCAATTCAGCAAAAGATGTACAAAGAAGAACTCAGTTACCTTTAAGAAAGAGGAACTTTTTGAGAAAGTCAGCAACAACGAACGAGTCACAGAGGTAGAGGAGAAGTCCACTGAACAACACCTCCTCGAATTTTATGTTAACTGAGTGAGGTCGTGAACTTATGTAACAAACAGCAATCTAAGAATGGGAAAAAAAAACAGGTCAAACACACATCTGTTAGGTAATTAAGGAATATCTGGTTCTTGCTTATTAGAACATAGAACATAGAACACTACAGTACAAACAGGCCCTACGGCCCACAAGTTGCGCTGATCATATCCATACCTACCAGGCCTATCTATAACCCTCAATCCCATGTACTCATCCAGGAGTCTCTTAAAAGACCCCAACGAGTTTGCCTCCACCAGCACTGACGGCAGCCAATTCCACTCACTCACCACCCTCTGAGTGAAAAACTTAGCCCTGACATCTCCTCTGTATCTACCCCCCAGCACCTTAAACCTGTGTCCTCTCGTAGCAACCATTTCAGTCTTGGGAAATAGCCTCTGAGAATCCACCCTATCTATACCTCTCAACATCTTATAAACCTCTATCAGGTCGCCTCTCATCCTTCATCTCTCCAGGGAGAAGACCTAGATCGCTCAAACTATCCTCATAAGGCATGCCACCCAATCCAGGCAACATCCTTATAAATCTCCTCTGCACCCTCTCAATAGCTTCCACATCCTTCTTGTAGTGAGGCGACCAGAACTGCGCACAGTACTCCATGTGGGGTCTGACAAGGGTCTTATAAAGTTGCAGCATTACCTCCTGACTCCTAAACTCAATCCCTCGATTAATGAAGGCTAGTACACCTTCTTGACCACATCCTCTACCTGCGAGGCCAATTTAAGAGTCCTATGGACCCGGACCTCAAGGTCCTTCTGATCCTCTACACTGCTAAGAGTCCTAGCCTTGATATTATACTCCTTCATCCCATTGGACCTGCCAAAATGGACCATTTATCTGTGTTGAAGTCCATCTGCCACTTCTCTGCCCAGTCTTACATCCTATCTATGTCTCACTGCAATTTCTGACATCACGCCAGACTATCCGCGACACCACCAACCTTTGTGTCATCGGCAACCTTACCAACCCGTCCCTCCACTTCCTCATCCAGGTCATTTATGAAAATGACAAACAGCAAGGGTCCTAGAACAGATCCCTGGGGCAGTCCTCTGGTGACCGACCTCCATGCAGAAAAAGACCCATCCACAACCACTCTCTGCCTTCTGCAGGCAAGCCAGTTCTGGATCCACAAGGCAACAGCCCCCTGGATCCCATGCCCTCTCACCTTCTCAAGAAGTCTTGTATGGGGGATCTTAAACGCTTTGCTGAAGTCCATATAAACCACATCCACCGCTCTTTCTTCGTCAATGTGTTTAGTCACATTTTCAAAGAACTCAACTAGGCTTGTAAGGCACGACCTGCCTTTGACAAAGCCATGCTGACTACTTTTGATCATACTAAACTTCTCTAAATGTTCATAAATCTTGTCCCTCAGTATCCTCTCCATCAACTTACCAACCACTGAGGTCAGGCTCACCGGTCGATAATTTCCTGGGCTATCCCTGTTCCCTTTCTTGAAAATGGGAACCACATCCGCAATCCTCCAATCCTCCAGAACCTCTCCCATCTCCATCAACGACACAAAGATCATCGCCAGAGGCACTGCAATCACTTCCCTCACGTCCCACAGTAACCTGGGTTACATCCCATCCTGTCCCGGCGACTTATCTATCTTGATGCAATTTAAAAGTTCCAACACATCCTCTTTCTTAACGTCCATACTCAATCTTTTCAGTCCGCCGCAAACCTGCAGTACAACCTCCCAGATCACTTTCCACCGTGAATACTGAGGCAAAGTATTCATTAAGCACCTCTGCCATTTCTACCGGTTCTGCACAGACTTTTCCCCCTTCACCTTTTATAGGTCCTATTCCTTCACATCTCATCCTTTTACTCTTCACATATTTGTAGAACGCCTTCGGGTTCTCCTTAATGTTACCTGCCAAGGCCTTCTCATGACCCCTTCTCGCTCTCCTAATTTCCTTTTTAAGCTCCTTCCTACAACCCGTATACTCCTCTAGATCCTTAATATACAGCACACAATCAGGCTATTCGAGCCAATCAGTCCATGATGGTATTCATGCTCCACATCAGCCTTACATCCTTCCCGATTTAACTCTGTCAGCATTATAATTTATTCCTTTCTCCCACATATATATATGTAGCTTCCACTTAAATGCATCCATTTTATTTCGCCTCCTGTAACAGGGAATTCCACATTTTCGTCATTCCCAGGGTAAAAAAAAACTTCTGATTTCCCTATATGATTTCTTGGTAATGGCTTCTAATTTTGCTCTCCCCCACAAGTGGAAACTCTTCAGTCAGGAATTTAGGGTCCCATCAAGGTCGGAAATGACGAGATGGAGCCTGAATTTACCACTGCTGGCCAGTATACTGCTTTCCTGACACCGTTCCTATTTTGAAAGCACAGATGATTAGATTCATTAAGAGCTCTGTTAAAGACCGTCAAACAGACCAACAAGGATTTTTCAGTCACCCTCCAGTTTAGCAATGCAAATGGAAGCAGTTCAACTGTCTGTTGGAGGACACCCAATGGGACATTGACATCCATGTTCCAAGCAAACCTATAGGCCCTTCCTGTCTGAAAGGACAGCCATTGGAGGGATACAGAAGATAAGAAAGCTAGCCCACCAACGGCTCTACCTTCTCAGGTGACTAAGGAAATTTGGCACGTCCGCTACGAATCTCACCAACTTATACAGATGCATGTAAAGCACAGAAAGCATTCTTTCTGGTTGCATCACAGCTTGGTGTGACTCCTGCTCTGTTCAAGACCACAAGAAACTATGAAGGGTCATGAACAAAACCCGGTCCATCAAGCCAACCAGCCTTCCATCCACTGACTCGGTCTTCACTTCCCGCTGGTTTGGCAAAGCAGCCAGCATAATCAACATCTCTAAGCATCCTGGACATACTCTCTTCTACCTTCTTCCATTTGGAAAAACATACAGAAATCTGAGGTCATGTACCAACCGACTCAAGAACAGCTTTTTCCCCACTGCTCTCAGACTTTTGAATGGACCTATCTCACATTAAGTTCATCTTTCTCTAGTTCATCTGACTGTAATACCACATTCTGCAGCCTCTCTTTTTCTTACCTATGTTTTGTCTGTATAGCATGCAAGAAACAATACATTTCACTGTATACTAATACATGTGACAATAATAAATCAAATTCCTGATAGGAATAAGCTGTTATTATTCTTGTTAATCTTTTTGTTCCCACTCTAGTCCCTGTATAATCTTTTTATAATTATGGCAACCAGAGTTGTACATAATATCCCAATGTAGTCTAAACTTTACACATCAATTCTATTCCTTTAGAAATAAGCCCCAGTACTTGGTTGAAGACAGGACATTAACTTGAGTGATCTTTGAAAGTATGCATAAAAACTAAATACTCTTCTGTAAAATTGAGATTTAATGGAGAAATTTGTGGCAACACTATAATAGTGGTAAACAGTAGACACCAATTATTGAGACTGGGTGAAACTGGAGTACAGCAAAACTATATAAGTGTGTCTAATCTACATAACTGGTCTGACAAATATATATTAATAAAAGAGAAATTACGTTGAAAAGAGTTTAAATGATGGATTCCAATAACGGGACAGAAAATCTTGACAGCTACCCAATACAGGTTGGTTAAGTTAATTAGTATTGGTGTTAATTCAAAAGATTGATGTTAATTTTATTGATTAAATCTGCAATCTCCAGGAGTTAATTTCTTAATGCAATGCTGAGGAACTTATGAATCTGATGACTAGACAAACCAATGAGTAATTATCAAGTGTCTCATTCTTTGTCTTTTTTTCAAAAGCTGCTTCTCCAAATACAATCATTAAAAAAAAGTTTCACTATATTGCTATTTCACTTTTCTCATAATGCTAATTCTTTATTGTTGAAATGTTTGAATCAGAATTGCAGAAAGAACCACATGGGGTGGCATGGTGGCATAGTGGTTGGCACTGCTGTCTCACAGTGCCAGGGACCCAGGTTCAATTCCCGTCTTGGGTCACTGTCTATGTGGAGTTTGCACATTCTCCCTGTATCTGCGTGGGTTTTCTCCAGGTGCTCTGGTTTCCTCCCACACTCTGAACCTAACACGTTGGTTAGGTTCATTGACCTGAACAGGTGCTGGAGAGTGGCGACTAGGGGAATTTTGCAATAATTTCATTGCAGTGTTAATGTAAACCTTACTTGTGACTAATAAACAAACTTTAACTTTAAGTGTTACTAGTACTGAACATAATGGTGACATATGCTTCTCAGAATGAGTGCATGGTTAACTTAAGTTCATTACAGTCATTGATTTAGGCAAAGTCTCACCTCAGGACCCAGGTTCATGTAGCAATCGATGGCTAACACAGGGTTCTTACTGTTGCGCACAGCCTTGGGAAAGAGTTTGTAGTTAGCATGTTGCAGGAACTTTTCCAGGAGAAATTGGGCAGGAGCAGCAAGCATTGTGCTCTCACTGTCCGGAGCACAGACGTACTGAGAGGCAGAAATCATATTGAGACTTTCACTCACCTGCGCACAAAGAAAACAAGATTATCAATGAATAGGTCAGGAAGGAAAATGAGTTGCTGCAAGGTTACTGCGCTCAGTCCAAAGCTCCCACTATTCCACCAACAGTATAATGAGACCCTTAGAGATTAATCTTCACACATATAATTAAATAATCTGTAAAATATACAAGGATTTTAGTAGTAGCAGACAATTATCTTTTATTGCACGGAGGACGCGGAAAGTCTGCAGAGAGATCTGGATAGGCTGAGTGAGTGGGCGAGGATCTGGCAGATGGAGTATAACGTTGGCAAGTGTGAGGTTATCCACTTTGGAAGGAATAATAGTAAAATGGACTATTATTTAAATGGTGATAAATTACAACATGCTACTGTACAGAGGGACCGGGGGTCCTTGTGCACGAATCGCAAAAAGTCAGTTTGCAGGTGCAGCAGGTGATCAGAAAGGCAAATGGAATGTTGGCCTTTATCGTGAGGGGGATGGAATATAAAAGCAGGAAGGTCTTGCTGCAATTGTACAGCGTACTGGTGAAGCCGCAGCTGGAGTACTGTGTGCAGTTTTGGTCCCCTTATTTGCGAAAGGATATATTGGCCTTAGAGGGGGTGCAGAGAAGGTTCACCAGGTTGATACTGGAGATGAGGGGGTTAGCTTATGAAGAGAGAATGAGTAGGTGGGCCTGTACTCGTTGGAGTTTAGAAAGCTGAGGGGTGATCTTATAGAGACGTATAAGATAATGAAGGTGCTAGATAGGGTGGAGGCAGAGAGATTCTTTCCACTTAGAAAGGAGACAAGAACTAGAGGACACAGTCTCAAAATAAGGGGGAGTCAGTTTAGAACAGAGTTGAGGAGGAACTTCTTCTCTCAGAGCGTAGTGAATCTCTGGAATTCTCTGCCCATTGAAGCGATGGAGGCTACCTCGTTGAATATGTTTAAGTCACGGGTAGATAGATTTCTGACCAATAAGGGAATTAAGGGTTATGGGGAGCAGGCGGGTAAGTGGAACTGAACCACTACAAGATCAGCCACAATCTTACTGAATGGCAGGGCAGGCTTGAGGGGCTAGGTGGCCTACTGCTCCTCCTATTTCTTATGCTTTTATGTTCTTATGTTCTAATGCCAAACAGGGAAAACATTGAATGGGATTCCCCAACCCTGCCGTAGTGGGATGCGGATGCAATGAGCCAGCCAAAAGCCCACTGACTTGGGCACTGGTAAATCCTGCTGGCAGGCAGGATCAGACGATCCTACCGATAAAAGCAATTCATTAACTGCAAATGCAGAGCTTGAATTTTTAAATTTTAATCAAACAACTAGGATCAGCACATTTTACATATCAAAGATTTTCAGAGATCTTGACATTGTTTGGCGAGCGTGTAAATTTTACTCCATTGTTAACCAAAACTCAAGAGTAGGCGCAATTATGTAGACTTGAATTTACATTTTTTCCAGTTATTGTTAAAGGCAAGTGTAAAACACGTAAGAAATAGAGGCAGGAGTAGATCACCAGGCCCTTCAAGGTGCCCGACCATTGAATACATTCATGGCTGATCTATGCCAGCCTCAACTCCTTTTCTGTGCTAATTCTCCACTGCCCTCCTCAATCTATCAAAATACTTATCCACCACCACTTTAAATACTTCTAATTATCCAACCTCCTCCACCCTTTGGGGCAGAGAATTCCAGAGATTTACCACCCACTGCGAGAAGAAATGTCTACAAACCTCAGTTTTAAATGACCAGCCCTTTATCTGGTAGCCCCGTTCCCTTGTTCAAGACTCTCCCAACAGTGAACGCATCTCACCACCTACCCTGTCACGTCCCCTCGGGCTCTTATATGGCCTAAATATTTTTAATATGTTCATCCATAAACTGAATCTCGCACAGGACGTGTTCCTACAGAGACACCTCCGGAATCAGAAACACTACTTAAATGGCTGCTGCTCAAAATTAAAGGGAGAGGTCACTTAAAGGTAAATTGCCTCCTGGTGGGGGAGGGGGCAACACAAAATCTCCCTGAGCTTTTAGGAAATCTGAAATTAATTTTAAAATTATTAGTCAGTATTTTCAGGTTTAATGAAACTGAAGTGCTTTACCAGCAAGATTACCTTAGGGTTGAGGAAAACTGGTCACCATCATCTTAAAATTTTAAATATTCAGCCATATAAAACAATGTCCAACCAAAGACACTAAACAAGTAAACCATTCCTGCATCGCACTTTGTTTCCACTGCAAGTGGACACACAAAGAGAAAAATAATTCAAACATAAATATCAGGGATGGTAAACGGTCAGCAACCTGAAATGCTAGCTACAATTTTCACAAAAAAAAAGTATAGTAAATTTACTTATAATGGCGAGAAAGCCAGAGTGATGCGCACTTGTCTGTCTGGCACGGACCAGACAGCAATCATCCCACACAGCCATTTTTTGAAACAGCAGTGAGTTGCCCATCAGTATTGGGGTTGAGGGGGGGGAGGGGAGCTAAACATGCCAGTGATCCCAGCTGCAAAGTGGTCAGGTGCTGTTTTTGAAAGGGTACCTCGATCTCACAGAGCACTG
This sequence comes from Carcharhinus amblyrhynchos, assembly GCF_965287045.1. NCBI lineage: Eukaryota > Metazoa > Chordata > Chondrichthyes > Carcharhiniformes > Carcharhinidae > Carcharhinus > Carcharhinus amblyrhynchos. The sequence goes on along the minus strand of NC_137331.1, from coordinate 76,876,543 downwards.
GGAGACCCCCTCCTTCCCCCACAGGACACCCCCCCATCAGCACGGCATGTTTCCCCTGATATGGGTCGCCAGCATTGGGGCCCACCGAATGGGTCCCTCTTCATGACCCATGACATGTGCCCTCCCCCTTCATGACCCCCTGATATGTTCCCCTTCATAACCTCTGATATGCTCACCCTGATTATCACCCCCCTGCCATAGCCAGTGTGCTAGGTGGGCACCACCCAGCCATGTTCCTGACCACCCATGGGTTTAATGACCTCTGAGCTCTCCCCCAAGCATGGCCAGTAGAAATTCTTGCCAGCCTCCGCTGCATCTGAGGATCAGTAGGTCCCGGGAGCTGGGAGAATTCAGCATTGAACAGGCTATGCACATTTATATGCAACTTTAAATGCACTAATCATCCCTGACCCAGTTTGTGCCATTAAAAAGTGACAATGGCAAACCATTTGGCACTGGGTGCAAAACCAATTTTTAAGCCTGCCCGAATCGGAGTGATCTACCAATGTTCTTCTTCCTTTCTTCACTTCCGTGCTTGCTGTTCTGGCACTCTGGACTGGCAAATTAGTCTTGTTATGACCAGAAAGGCATCTCTACCCTCCTCTATGTTCCAATTTCAACCTCAAAAGAGAGACCCAATAATCTTAATGGTCTTTCTTAGTAGGCATCAACAACCTGAGTAGTTTTGTAAAGCTGACTCAGGTCCACAAAGAACCAAGTTGAGAATGTTCAAATCTATTTAACATCCCTATAACCAAATGAAAGGGAGGCAGAAAATATTACAATTTCAGCAGTTTGAACTGGATTAAAATCCAGGTCTCACTGGTGGAAGATAATACATTTCTTAACCTACACCACCTCACAGTCCTCCTTTGCAGAACATGTGGCAACTATGAAAATATAACACTGCTCATAATCTTGAACCTATATTTTAACTCTTTTTTGTGTTTATGGATGACTATGAATCAACTGTGGCTAACTGAATGGACTACTCCAGGCTTACTCACTGCTACTCTTGAGGAGCATGAAAATAGCCTAAAAGGAATAATAATTTTTAGAAAGAATTCAAACATGATAGAAGGGAATATGCTGAGAATTGTTAAAAACAGGAATAACTTGTAATAAGGCGACTGGCATTCTTCCTGTTCACAACTCTTGCTAGCAATATGACAATACTCAAGGCCTCAGCAGAGGGATCTAAATTCCATTAGAACTGATTTTTGGCGGTCCCAGGTTGGTTACAACCAATGAATTCATGAGTCTATCAAACAGAACTACTAGGTTGCAAATTGACAGGGAGAGGCCATAAGAATATCTCGTATTTTATGGAAACGGGAATTCAAAAGTAGCAATCGTAAAAATGGCTTTACTTTACCTTTAATCCCCAGTTCATTACTAAAATAACAATTGCAATTATATAGTGCACCTATAATGGAGATAAGACATCACAAGATGCTTAATTACAATGAAACAAATTTGTCTTGTACCCTTGTACCCATTTTTTACATCCCCAGTGATGGATCCTATTAAGATAATTTGGTGTTTGAAACAAACCAGAATTGATTTAGGACTAAATACTTATATTCCTTAGAGTGAGTGGGTCAGAATTTGTTGTACAAATAAGCAAAATGTTCATGTTCAAAATACATAGTAACTTCATGCAAGGAGCCAATGCATAGTTAAATGAGAATATCCGAAGGTTGCTGTTATGCTGCTCCACTGTTAGCTTCACAGAAAAAGTACTTCACTGACTGACTCATTGCTGGAATACCATAGAACCATAGAACCCTACAGTGCAGAAAGAGGCTCTTCAGCCCATCGAGTCTGCACCGAACACAATCCCACCCAGGGCCTACCCCCCTATCCCTACATATTATACCCTCTAATCCCTCTAACCTATGCATCCCTGGACACTAAGGGGCAATTTCTTAGCACGGCCAATCAACCTAACCTGCACATCTTTGGACTGTGGGAGGAAACAGGAGTACCTGGAGGAAACCCACGCAGACACAAGGAGAATGTGCAAACTCCACACAGACAGTGACCCAAGCCGGGAATCGCACCCAGGACCCTGGAGCTGTGAAGCAGCAGTGCTAACCACTGTGCCACCGTACCATACATTGAGTAACATAAAGCTATCGTATTTGTGAGCCAGATACCAACTAAATTCACCAGAGGAAGTTTAGCTTTGTCTATTTCCAGTCTAAAATACTCATTTAACAATGTGATAAATATTAATTATTGCCCATCAACTTCACTGGTTTTGGGAGGTAATTATTAGGATAGTGAAGTTTCATTCCTTTTGATTTTATTTTTGATTTAAACATGTAAAATTTAAAATGTGTCTTTTTTTAAACTTTTCCTTTAACTTCACATGGCACCAAGAGATTGTTCACTGTAGTCTGTTGCAAGAGGTTCATTTTCTTGTTTAGGATCAAACTATGTTCATGAAATGTACCATCACAGTATACTCCTTACCATAATCTTGGGTTTGATAACAAAATCTTTATGTCCTCCGACCTGAATGTGCTTCTTCATGAGACTAAAGTGATTGAATCGGCAAAGGAGTAAACCACTGCTGTTTGTCCGGAGGTTGAAGTCAATATCTTCACATGTATACCTAACAGAAACAAAATATTTTCATTCCTTATTTTCCTCTCTACATAAGGGCCAGTCACAGTAAATGTTTAACTGTACAATGATATAAACTGAACTACTGCAAGATCAACCCCTCTTCCACTGGCTAAAGGATTTCAATTAGCAAGATGGCAAACCTATTCCAACTTTTTTCCATTATTCCTGAAGTGGCATTTTTTAGAATTCAAAGACAAAGGGGCTGAAATGCATCCAATGGACTTTTAAAATGGTGGTGGGACTCAAATCCGGGATTCTGGCACCTTGATGTCTCGGCTTTGCTGGCACAATTGAAGAAATGGGTATTTCAAACCTTTAGCAATTTTAATTGAGTTGGGCTGGTTTTGGAAGGCGGTGTTCATTACACCAGCACAGAGATGTCTTGGACCACTGTCAGGAAACATATGAAACGTGAGCTCAACTTCATGCCATGACAAAATGCTTTATTTTGAATAGGTGAGTTACCATTAAATAATGTGGTTGCTAGGTTGACACCTAGTGCAGAAAAGATTTACTAGGATGCTACTGGGACTTGATGGTTTGAGTTAAGAAGAGAGGTTGGATAGACTGGGACCTTTTTCTCTGAAGCGTGGAAGGCTGAGAGGTGATCTTATAGAGGTCTATAAAATAACGAGGGGCATAGATCAGCTAGATAGTAAATATCTTTTCCCAAAGGTGAGTCAAAAACTAGAGGGCATAGGTTTAAGGTGAGAGGGGAGAGATACAAAAGGGTTCAGGGGGCAATTCTTTCACACAGAGGGTGGTGTCTGGAACAAGATGCCAGAGGTTTTAGTAGAGGCAGGTACAATTTTGTCTTTTAAAAAGCAATTAGACAGTTACATGGGTAAGATGGGTATAAAGGGATATGGGCTTAGGACCAGCTTCAGGGTTTAAAAAAAGGGTGGAATGTACAAGTTGGGCCAAAGGGCCTGTTTCCATGCTTAAAACCTCTATGACCTCTGACACCTGGCAATGGAATGAACAGCATTGTGAAAGTGGAAAAGTCTTTAGATGTATTCAAGTACATTACCCACTAGATAAATGCTATTCTGAATTGAATCATAGTGAAATCCAGAGAAAATGATGTGACTGCCCATAACGTAAATTATTTCCTTGAAGTTTAACTTAGCCATCTATTGGCTGATTCAAAGTTTTGAAATAGTCGGGTAGCAGAGCTGAACTAAGAATATAGTGGAAGCTCAGCTTTCAAAGCTTTGATGGAAGGCTGAGCTTCGGGCTGTCTTCAAAGACTTTAATGGATTCAGCTGAGGTAGGCTCACTGACAGAGTTGTTCAACGAAATCTCATTGCATGCTTGGCTGAGTAATAAACCTACTACTGAAATCAGCTTAACAGGAGTGTGGACACAGTTGGCCAGTGGAATATGAGTTTAGTTATTTCCTTGAGCTTAATCAAGTGCTTGCTTTAGACAATTATAGTCGAAAGGCACTCACGAACAAACACAATTAACTCTGCTGCTCTTTTATGAAATCGCTGCCAAACTCAACTTCACTACCTGCTACCTGCAACCTGCACGCAAATCTCATAGCCATCATAAGCCATGCAACTTAAAACAACCAACTGAATTCCAAAATAAAATGCCAAAACTGAGCTGCACAATGAATAAGCATTAATGATTAGAAAACATTGAATTCTGAAAATGTAAGGGCACTAATCTAATGATCGATGCACCATTTTATTCCACTCTATCATTTTTTATATTTTTGTATTTTACTCAAACAATAGTTGATTATAAAACATATCTCCAATATCCCCTTGGTTGTGACAGAAGTTAATTTTAAATTAATAAACCTTTGATGAAATTCCATCTCTGTGAAAACTTACCTGTTCAAATCATACTGTACATTCTGCGTGAGATCAACATTCAAAAATATAAAATCGTGTATGTGACAGCGAGAGAATGGTGCCCTCAGTTTGCTGGCATTCAGCTTGCTGTTCCATTTTTGAATTCCACAGAGCGCGTAATGAGTAATCTTTGGTGTCGCCTCAATGTGCAGCATTACGGTCTTCAAGGAAACATTCTTTGTGGAAACCGTGGGCTCCTTTGTTTCACTGTTTAAAAGAACTGTTAGTCAATTGCTTACACAGGGCTATTTCATTCCACATATCCACATTCTTAATCCCACAGCAGTCTTCGCAATGTAATAATCTAAATTTCATTTCATTGCAACCTCTGAATTCTTGCTATTCATATAGTGGCTGCAGCACTTGCTTAAATAATAATGATTGCAGTTGAAAGTAACTCATTGTATGTAAACTTGTTTTAGATGTTTCAGAGAGAAGCAAGAAGGTGCTTATGTAAGGGCAAATCCTCAACATTCCTTTATATATGGCACACTAGTGACAGAATTTAATGCTGACTCTAAGGCAGTTTTGGTGGTGAGGAATTTAAGCAGGCCAGGGATGCTTCTGGACTGTCTATCTACCCTGCCACCAATTGAGATCCTTAGGTGGGCATTAATTCCCACTATCCTGCCATTGCTGGCAATCATGATGTAGCGATGCCGGCGTTGGACTGGGGTAAACACAGTAAGAAGTCTCACAACACCAGGTTTAAGTCAGTTTTCAGGGTCTCTTTGTCTCTTTGTACAAAGAACAAAGAACAACACAGCACGGGAAACAGGCCCTTCGGCCCAACGAGCCCGCGCCGCCGTCCTACTATCTCAGTGACCTATTCATGATTTTAGTCTACGCCTAACGTGCGAGGATCAGGGAGGTCCAATTTAGGGACAATTTTAGTACCCAATCAATCAGCCTAAAAGCACATCTTTGGGGGATGTGGGAGGAAACCGGAGCACCCGGAGGAAACCCACGCAACCACGGGGAGAACGTGCAAACTCCCACAGACACAGGCCCAAATCCATGTGTCCGCACAGCAACAGAGATAGTCTCTGAGCTGTCATGTTGCCCTCGAGATGGTCCAGTTTAAGCACACTAACGACATGAAGCAGTAGGCAACTCCCGAAGCAACATCCAAGAGCAGCCCACTACAACCTGCCGCCTGCATGCCCCTTGCTGGACTTAAATGCCTGTGGAGACAAAAAAATTCATTATTAAACAGGCAAAGACTAACATTCCTGAGGCAAAACGTATTCCCAAGCCTACAATGTTCAGTAAGGCCTACTATATCCCCCTATATGTAGCCCGCTCATATGGCTGTCTAAGTGACTCTTAAACAACCCTAGCGTGCCTGCTTCCACCACCTTACTCGGCAGTGCATTCCACACCCCCACTACCCTTTGCGTGAAAAACTGCCCTCTAATATTTGTCTTATACCTAGCCCCCCTCACCCTAAGCCCGTGACCCCTCGTTCTATCCATTTCTTGTAGCGGAAAAAGCTTACCACCATTTACTCTATCTATCCCCTTCATAATCTTATAAACCTCTATTAGATCCCCCCTCAGCCGACGTCTCTCAAGGGAAAACAGCCCAAGTTCATCCAATCTTTCCTCGTAAGACAGCCCTTCCATACCAGGCAACATCCTGGTAAATCTCCTCTGCACTCTCTCCAGGATCTCTACATCCTTCCGGTAGTACGGCGACCAGAACTGGACACAGTACTCCAAGTGAGGCCTAACCAACGTTCTATACAACTGCAACATCAAACTCCTACTCTTATATTCTATACCTCTTCCTATGAAGGCTAACATACCATACGCTTTCCTCATCACATTCTGCACCTGTACCGACACCTTCAGGGACTTATGCACTTGCACCCCCAGGTCTCTCTGCGTATCTATACTCCGGATAGTTCTACCTTTTATCGTATAACTCCCCTCCACATTATTCCGGCCAAAGTGCATCACCTCGCATTTCTCCGGATTAAATTCCATTTGCCATCTATCTGCCCAATCTACCAGCCTGTCTATGTCCTGTTGCATTGCCAGGCACTGCTCCTCAGTACCCGCCAAACCAATCATCTTGGTGTCATCAGCAAATTTGCTGATCACACCACCTACCCCCTCTTCCAAGTCATTAATATATACCACAAATAGAAGAGGTCCAAGTACCGAGCCCTGCGGCACACCACTGGTGACAGGCCTCCAATTGGAAAAGGAGCCTTCCACTACTACTCGCTGTCTCCTCCTCCCAAGCCAGTTCTCCACCCATCTACATACCTGGCCTTGTATCCCATGAGCCTTCACCTTTTCTATCAGCCTACCATGAGGGACCTTGTCAAACGCCTTACTGAAATCCATATAGATGACATCAACGGCTTGTCCTTCGTCAACCGTTTTTGTCACCTCTTCAAAAAATTCCACTAGATTCGTAAGGCACGACCTCCCTGTAACGAAGCCATGCTGCGTATCCCTGATCAGATTGCAGCGCTCCAGATGTTCATACATCCTATCCTTGAGGATCCTCTCCATTAGCTTGCCTATAACTGAAGTCAAGCTCACCGGCCTATAATTCCCTGGGTTATCCCTCTGACCCTTCTTAAACAACGGTACTACATTTGCAATGCGCCAATCCTCTGGGACCTCACCTGTGTCCAAAGAAGAGACAAAGATTTGCGTCAGAGGCCCAGCAATTTCATCCCTCACCTCCCTTAACAGCCTGGGATAGATGCCATCAGGCCCTGGAGATTTATCCGTCTTTATACTGTCTAAGAGTCCCAACACTTCTTCCCTCGTGATGACTATATCCCTCAACGGATCCTCAAACTCCTCAAGCACAGCACCAGACATCAGGCCCCTCTCCTGTGTGAATACTGACGCAAAGTATTCATTCAGGATCTCCCCCATTCCCCCAGGCTCCAAGCATAGTTCCCCTCCTCTGTCCCTGAGAGGGCCAATCTTCCCTCTAACCATCCTTTTATTTCTAACATAGGAGTAAAATGCCTTAGGATTTTCTTTAATCCTACCCGCCAAAGCCATTTCATGGCCCCTTTTTGCCTTTCTGATGCCCCTTTTAAGTTCTCTCCTACATTCTCTGTATTCTTCTAACGCTATCTCTGTCCTCAAATGCCTAGATCTAATGTACGCCTCCCTCTTCCTCCTGACCAGGTCCTCAATATCCCTAGTTACCCACGGCTCTCTAATCCTACCCTTCCCATCCTTCCTCTTGACCGGCACGTGCCTTTCCTGCAAAGATTTTAGTTTTCCCTTGAGAGACTCCCACATACCCAGCGTCGACCTGCCATCAAGCAGCTTACCCCAGTCCGTATCTTTAAGATCCTGCCTAATCCGGTTGTATCTAGCCCTCCCCCAGTTTAACACCCTCCCCTTAGGACAGGCTTCATCTTTATCCATTAATATCTTAAACCAGACAGAGTTGTGGTCACTGTTAGCCACCTGCTCTCCTACTTCAACGTCAACCACCTGCCCAGGCTCATTCCCCAGAACCAAGTCCAGTATAGCCCCCTCCCTGGTCGGGCTATCCACATACTGCTCCAGGGATCCTTCCATTACACACTGTACAAATTCCTCCCCGTCAGCACCCTCTGATCTTGGCACCTTCCAGTCTACCCCGGGGAGATTAAAATCTCCCACTACCACCACCCTATTCTTCCTGCACTTATCTAGAATGTCCCTGCTTATCCCTTCTTCCACAGCCCTCAGGCTGTTGGGCGGTCTGTAGTACACACCCAACATAGTAACATCTCCCTTCCTATTCCTCAACTCCACCCATAGCGACTCGATTCCTATATCCTCTATTCCTCCCTCCCTCTGCACTGCTATGATGCAATCCTTAACTAACAACGCCACTCCCCCACCTCTCTGTGACCCTCCCCTATCACGCCTGAAGCACTTATACCCAGGAACATTCAACTGCCAGTCCTGCCCTTCCTTTAACCAAGTCTCTGTCACCGCCACCACTTCCAACTTCCTTTCGAACATTATTGCCTTCAGTTCATCTGTTTTGCCAGTCACACTCCTAGCATTGAAACACATGCACCGAAGACACTCAGAAACAATTCGATCCTTCTTCCTACCCTCTGGGCTTACCCTATCCCCAATCCCAGTTCCGTCCACATCCCCACCCCCCCTCCATATTAGTTTAAACACTGCCGAAACACTCCAGCTAACCTTCCAGCTAAGATATTCACACCCTTCCCAGTTAACTGTACCCCATCCCTCTTATATATTTGCCCCTCTTTCATAAAGACTTCCCAATGGTCTACGAATCTAAAACCCTCTGCCCTACACCAATCCTTCAACCACGCATTGAGTTGGAGTATCTCATTATTTCTAGCCCTGCTAGCGCCAGGCACTGGCAGCAGCCCAGAGAACGCCCACAAGCTTTCAGAAACGGTGTTCCTTCGTCAGGTGTGTGACAAGTGGAAAGAACTTCCACTTTGTGGGATTACTATCAAATAAACTGGTTGGACTTAAACCTGGTGTTGTGAGACTTCTTATTGCTGGCAATCAACCAGCAGTTTGTGAACCAGTTACTACATGGGGAGCCTGAGAAACAATTCCTATTCTTTTGTGGGATCCCAGGGGTAGGCACTTCTTATCTAATCGAGGGACGCAGAATGAGAAAGGGGGCTGGAAGCTACTACCATACCCTTACTGCCAAACTCCCACACAATCTAAACCCTGTGAACCCCACTCCTTAAAAACAATTTTTTTGCCCAAGCTTTTGGTGATCTACCTTAATGTCTTCTTATATAGCTTGGTGTCAAATTATGCCTCAGAATGCTCCTGTGAAGCACCTTGAGTAGTATTTTATTACAATAAAGACAGCATATAAATATAAGTTATGACAGTTGTTATTACTTAGTTCTATAATATTTAACCTAGGAATATATGACACTGGATACCTGAAATGGAAAACATTCCCTCGTTCCCAGCAACATTTCTCTCCTTGATTAGAATCATAGAATCCCGGCAGTGCAGAAGGAGGCCATTTGGCCCATTGAGTCTGCACCAACAACAATCCAGTCAGGCCCTAAACTCATGTTATCCCATAACCCCACGTATTTACCCTGCTAATCCCGCTAACGCTAAGGGGCAATTTAGCATGGTCAATCAAACTAACCTGCAGATTTTTGAACTGTGGAAGGAAATCGGAGCACCTGGAGGAAACCCGTGCAGACACAGGGAGAACATGCAAACTCTACACAGTCACCTGAGGCCAGATTTGAACCTGGGTCTCAGGCGCTATGAGGCAGCAGTGCTAAACACTGTGCCACCATGCTGCCCTTACCAAATTAAAAAATAAATATAATTGAGATACTGAGTCAAAGATCTCAAATTCTGTCTGATGTGAATGATTGCAGATTTACACTTCTGCTACTGTACTGATTTTATAACAAAAACACATTCTGTCAGTGTTTTGGGACTCCAACCTAATACTGTATCAGTGTAAATTACTGGTTCAACTAAGGAAACACGTTCTAGCAAGGGAATGAGAATATCAGAATGGGATGTTACATATTCTAGAATCTATGCTAAACTTGTCACTTCAGAATTGAGTGACACTGCCAGAAACCTCAGAGTAAAGAAGCAACTTGCAAAATAAATTTACTGCACTATGAAGGCAGTGCTGTATCTGCCTTTCTTACCTGCTTGGTTCTGTTATAGTATGAACATTCCAAAGGACACAAGAATCATCTATGACAAGTATAAATGGCCAGACGCACTGTCGTTTGACCCCTATCTCTTCTTGACGATTTCGTTCCAATTCCAAGTTGTGGTATGAAAGTTCTTTGATTAGAAAATGAGCAGCACCTGAAGAGGACAAAAAGGTTATAAAATGGATTACTCCATTTATGAACCTGATATTCTGGAAAATTGCAGGAAAAGGGTTCATAATAAGATTCACTTTGCTATTGGTTCAAAGTGTGATATTAAATGGAAAAATAAATGATAGCCATAATTTGGAAAAATGTAGCTGTACACTTTTCTCATTCCAAATTCATAGAATCTGATTGCTGTTAGTTTAGTAAATCTTCACCTTTTGATTAAAGTTGACCTTCACTGAAAGTCATATATTCTTTGGTGAATTGGGGGTAGGAGACAGCATTTCCATTGGTAGAAGACTTAAGAAGGTTACTGCTTTGCAACTTAAATGCCTCCCAAAAAAGACCATTTTGAGTCCAGGCCGGAATAAGACACTTCTTGGGGCTAGATTTGTGCCTGGATTGAAGGTGGGTTGGGCTGAAAATGAGCTCCATAGGCCCATTAAGAGCCTAATTTTCAAGATGGCTTCCATGCTCTAGCAGCAGCAGGGGCCAGTTTGGTGCAGAGACATCCACAGGCCCACCACCACTGCCACCCCTCCAGCACTCTCTGTTACCCTGGAGGGATGTAGCCCCCATAGTGATGGCCTTACTGCTGAATCTACTTTTTAATTAAATATTTTAAAAAGTTGGAGACAGGGTGCCTCCATTTTAAATTGTTTTCTCTCTTTTACTTACTGCCCATTGCAGCCTACTGCTCTTTTCAAGCTGGAAGGCTTTTGATTTGCCCTCCAGCTTTGAGCGTCTGCATGTCATCCTTAATTGGATTCAGAACCTGTCTCCATACCAACTAAGGGGGCACATCATGAAAATTCCAATGAGTGACAGCTTTCCCCCACTCCACCCCAACCCCTCCCAACCACCCAGGGACGATTTGAGACCTGAAAACAGACCCAATCTCTGCCCTGCCCCAATATGCAGCCTTTGGAGTGAGATTAATCCTCCCTCAACTTATCCTCCAATACAGGTTTGATTCTGAAATCATATACAGTGTCCCCATGGCCTATCAGACAAGGCTGTCTGTGCTACTTCTTGCATTTAGCTGGCAAATCTGAAGGCTCACTATTTACTGTCATCATATCTCTGGGGAATTTTTGTTTTCCATTACTTAGTTTTCCCCCACACTTTCTCAAAAAAGGTCAAGATGAGCAGTATAGGCTCCTGAGATTTTGCAATTAGAAAGATAACAAAAACACGAATGACCTATGAGGATGGGCACAACATCACAACAAAAGATGCTGCTGCTTGCAAAACTGAAACCAACCACGAGAAACAATACAATTGAATTTCTTTTGACGGGAGCAGCAGTGAGATATTGCCACTGTTGGTAAAAAAAATGGAGGCAATAGAACAACAAAGAACACAGAAAAGTACAGCACAGGAACAAGCCCTTTGGCCCTCCAAGCCTGCACCGATCATGATGCCTACCCAAACTAAACCGTATGCACTAATTGAGTCCGTATCCTTCCATTCCCATCCTATTTATATATTCGTTTAGTTGCCCCTTAAATGCCACTATCGTACCTGCTCAAACCAGGTTCCCGGGCAATGCATTCTAGACGTTCATCACCCTCTGTGTAAAAAAACTTGCCTCGCGCATCTCCTCTAAACTTTTCCCCACGCACCTCTCAAACCTTTGTCCCCTCATATTTGATTTTTCTATCCTAGGAAAGAACATCTGACTATCCACTCTGTCCATGCTACTCATAACCTTGTAAACCTCTATCAGGTCACCCCCTCAACCTCTTCCTTTCTAGTGAGAACAAACCAAGTTTATCCAACTTCTCCTCACAGCTAATAGGGGAGATTCATGTAGGTTTTGCAAACAAAAAGCTCTCAAAGGAGCACTACCTTTACCATCCTTTCAAATTTAGCAGTGGATCATCCTGAAGTATATAGAGAATTAACAAATTAACAATTATTTGATTTACATGCTGAATGCAGAAATATGATAAATATTTCATATTTAGATATCTCGTAACACATTTGGTAATGGTGGTTTACCATAAATTCTTTGGGGGAGGAAAATTCAACCCTTAGCTTTAATAGAAAATTTACATGAGTGAATAAAATCTCCCATAAACATACACACACGGAATATTTGTCTACTTTGATAGCTAAGAGTCCAATTTCAATGAGGGAAATATATAAATGAAATTGCATAGAAACCAACATGTGCAAAATTACTCCCAAGTTACGCAGTGCTTGTCATTCAGTAATCTTGTGTAACATCTACTGCTCAAACAACATAAGCAGAAAACATAACACAGAGTTTACTTACCCACCCCTGCATCATTGAACATGCCTGGCAATACCAACATAATATGGTTGGGCCAGTATTTCCGATAGAGGGGCATTTCAAACTCTTTAACGACAAGGATGTGAAGGTGGTTGGCACCCTCTATTGCATGGTAGAGGTTCAGAAGCCCGTGCTCATGTCGTCCTGTAGTAGGTGTAAAGATAGGGCTCTTCACTGATTTTGGATTCTGCCAAAACAAATGATCAGAAACAATGCTAAAAATTGTAATTCTGTCGTGTAAGCAGTACAACAGAAGAGTTCATGCATAATATAAACTTACTAATATTCTGTATTGAAATCGGCAAGTTGTTCACATTTAATAAGACAATTTATAGACAACATTGATATTTTTCTGACACACCAATTACTTTGGCCCTAATATCCAGAGAGGAAGCTGTTTAGTGTTCAGGGAATCCATTGGAATGGAGTCCTCTTAGCTGTTGCCAAATGTAGTGGAAGGAACTGGTCATATTTCTTGTCTCCATTTCCAGGAAACAGCCAGCCATGGACAGGCTGACTGGTTGTTGGTGAGATAGGTCTCTGCACCAGGCTTCAGCGAAAGAGGAAACAGGAGGGAAAGGCTAGAGGGACACGGACCAGAGGCCAGGCCAGGAAGATCTGAGGCCAGTGTCGTGGGAGACTGGAAGGTGTATTGTAGTGGGGGTCAGTTCAGGGGAGACCAGAATGAGGACCCGCAACGTAGGGGGATTGGAAGCTGCAGCCAGGGAGCACAGAAGAGGGAGAGATTGATCACGGGGGCAACAGGAGATCAGGATGGGCAGCTTCAGGGTACATTCTGGTTTTGATGGAGATCAGATCATTTAGGTTAGTGGTTGAGGTCCAATTACCAGGGTGGATTCCAAACAGCAGGGGAGAGAGGAAAATGAAAAACAGGTTTGCTTGGTTGGCTGGGGGAAACACTCCTACTCCACCTGACCCACAAGCAGTGCTATAAAAGCACTTACATGCTGGATCCAGCAGTCCTTGCCTTCCTTTGGCTGCCAGTTTTTCTGAGGCCCAAGAAATTCAGTTGGCCAGAGTTAAATCTAAAATGGAGGAGCATACTGAGGCATGTTGTCATATTATAATGGTTAAATACCTGCCTCCTGCGAGCAGGTTGGTTGCCCAATCTCAATTTTACTTCAGTTAAAACCAGAAGTGAATGAGCTGGTAACTGGGTGGTTTAGGTTCAGGTTTGAGATTTTTTTATATCCTACTTGAATGTAATCTCTTTTTTTTGGGAGTTAAACCGCTCATCTTTTTCTCAAGCTCAATGATAAGATTTACCTTTCAGTCCATATTCTCCATGCAATGTGATTTTATACCAAACCTGGGGCAGTTGACTGCAGGTTGAACAAAGTGCCAAAAAGTATACATTAGGAAAAACAATATAAGAGACAAAGAAAATAGGAGCAAGAGTCGGCCATTTGACCCATTCCCTCTGCCATTCAATGTGATCATGACTGATGCTCTATCTCAATGCTCTCGCTCTCTCCTATAGCCCTTATGCCTGTAGTGTCTAGAAATCTGTCCATTCTAAATAGCCTACCCTGTATCCTGAGATTGTGACCCTGGTTCTAGACTCCCCAGGTAGGGGGGAACATCATCCCTGCATCCAGTCTGTCCAACCCTGTCAGAATTGTATTTGTTTCAATGAAATCCACTCTTATTCTTCTAAACTTCAGTGAATACAGGTCTAGTCAACCCAATCTCTCTTCATTTGGCAATCCTACCATCCGAGGAATCAGTCTGGTAAGACATCTCCTGAGGTTTAAATAATAAGCCATTATTTATTTGTCTTCAGCATTTAGAACAATTGTACATGCTTCAATCATAACAAATAACCACTTTTAAAAAACACTCACTAAAAGGATCAATGTGCAGTGGGTGTCAAAATATGACAACAAATCCAAGTAATGGGATTACAAACCAAATTCAAATGTGCAAGTTTAATGCTACATAACGCTAAATTTAGAATACTGTTCAATCTTCATGCTCCTTAACTTAAAAAGGACATGGATGGATCAGAAAGAATTCAAAGTATAGTGATAGAAACTGTATTGCAATATAAAAACTGACTTCTAATTTCACAAAACTGTCTTCTTAGAATTGAATGAAGAAAGATTGGGTTGACTAGATTGTATTCACTGAAGTTTAGAAGAATAAGAGTGGATTTCACTGAAACAAATAAAATTCTGACATGGCTGGACAGACAGGATACGGGGATGATGTTCCCCCTGCCTGGGGAGTCTAGAACTGGGGTCATGATCTCAGGATATGGGGTAGGTCATTTAGAATGTGCATGAATCACAAAAAGTTGATTTGCTGATGCAGCAGGTAATTAAGAAGGCAAATGGAATTTTGTCCTTCATTGCTAAAGGGATGGAGTTTAAAAACAAGGAAGTTATGTTGCAGCTGTATAAGGTGCTGGTGAGGCCACACCAGGAGTACTGTGTAAAGTTTTGGTCTCCTTACTTGAGAAGGCAAACACTGTCAGGGGGTACAGAGGAGATTCACTTGATTGGTTCCGGAGTTGAGATGGTTGGCTTGTGAGGAGAGACTGAGTGGACTGAGACTACACTCATTGAAATTTTCTTGTAGAAACATATAAGATTATGAAGGGAATAGATAAGAAAGAAGCAGGGAAATTGTTTCTACTGGCAGATGAAACTAGAACTAAGGGGTATGGCCTCAAAATAAGAGGGAGCAGATTTAGGACTGTTTAGGAGGAACTTCTTCGCCTGTGAATCTGTGAAATTCCCTGCCCAGTGAAGCAGTTGAAGCTACCTCATTGAATGTTTTTAAGGCAGGATAGATAAATTTTTGATCAGTAAAGGAATTAAGGGTTATGGTGAGCATGCGGGTAAATAGAGCTGAGTCCACAAAAAGATCAGTCATGATCTTATTGAATGACGGAGCAGACCCAAGAGGCCAGATGGCCTACTCCTGCTCCTAGTTCTTATGTGCTTAAGAAAATGTGACAAAGGAATCTGGTCTATTTATTTAAAATAATGAAAGATTATTAAACTAATGTAAAAAGATATAAGCAGGAATTTTCCGACCGTTCACGATGGTGGGATTCTCCAGTCCCACCAACAGCCCATCCCCACCCATGGGTTTCTTGGTGGCATGAGATAACATCAATGGGAAATCCCATTGACAGCGATGGTCCTTGTGCATGAGTCGCAAAAACCCAGCTTGCAGGTGCAGCAGGTGGTCAGGAAGGCGAATGGGATGCTGGCCTTCATAGCGAGGGGGATTGAATATAAAAGTAGGGAGGTCTTGCTGCAGCTGTATAGGGCATTGGTGAGGCCGCAGCTGGAGTACTGTGTGCAGTTTTGGGCGCCGCACCTGCGCAAAGATATTTTGGCCTTGGAGGGAGTGCAGAGGAGGTTTACTAGGCTGATACCGGAGTTGAGGGGGTTGAGCTACGAGGAGAGGCTGAATAAACTGGGCTTGTACTCGTTAGAGTTTAGAAGAATGAGGGGAGATCTCATTGAGACGTATAAGATGATGAATGGGATGGATAGGATAGAGGTGGAGAGACTCTTCCCGCTGAAAAAAGACAGTAGGACTAGGGGGCACAGCCTCAAGATAAAAGGGGGGCGGTTTAGAACGGAGTTGAGGAGGAACTTCTTCACTCAAAGGGTGGTGAATCTCTGGAATTCTCTGCCCGTTGAAGTGGTGGAGGCTGCCTCGCTAAATATTTTTAAGACGCGGGTTGATGGGTTTTTGATAAGAGAGGGGATTAAGGGTTATGGGGAGAAAGTGGGAAAGTGGAACTGAGCAGCGACAGATCAGCCATGATCTTATTGAATGGCGGGGCAGGCTCGAAGGGCTAGATGGCCTACTTCTGCTCCTATTTCTTATGTTCTTATGGAACCAGAGAATCCCATCAGGAATGAACAGCACACTGTCTCCCTCTGCCAGGAAACAAGCAACTGGGAGGCTGGAAAATCTCACCCATCATCTTAATCTTAAGAACATAAGAACATAAGAAATAGGAGCAGGAGTAGGCCAACTAGCCCTTCGAGCCTGCCCCGCCGTTCAATAAGATCATGGCTGATCTGTCTTGGCTCAGTTCCACATTCCCGCCCTCTCCCCATAACCCTTAATCCCCTCTCTTATTTACTTTCATGTGATATTTTTACTAAATCTTGATCAGACTCCCTCAAACTACAAATAGTTATTTTGTTTAATTTTAGATGTCAGTCTTAATTCAGTTGTAAGGATTCTCACCTCTTAGTTAGCAAGTTGTAGCATCAAGCTCAATCTAGAGACCTCAGAACATAATCCAGACTGAAACTTTGATGCAGCACTGAAAGAGAGCTGTACTGTCAAAGGTGTCATCCTTTTGCATGGCTCATTAAACCAAGGCCTTATTCTATCCTCTTAAGTGGACATAAAAACTGGCTTGGTTCTATCCAAAGAGCTGAAGAGATTTCTGGTCAATATTTATCTCTCAAACTTCACAATAGTAAATCATCTGGCTATTATCACATTTCTGTTTATGGGATCTTACCATGTTCAAACTGGCTGTAGCAGTTCCCTGTATTAAAGCAAAGGCCACACTTCAATATTACTCAATTGGCTAAAAAGTGCTTTGGGGCGTTCCAAAGTAAAGGAAGGCGCTATCTATATGGAAGTGCTTTTCTTTCCTTCACAACAGCAATGTTTTCAACCTGTTATCAAAATAACTTCAGCTCAAAGTAAAGTTTATAAGGTGCTCTTAAGGTTGCTAACCTTATCTGTGACAAGAGGCAGACGCATACTTTCCAGATGTTTACCCTGCTGGCTGAAGACAAAATGCTGCTCCTTTGACTTGGGGATAATAAAATGAAGTTGCACTTCCTCTCCCAACATGGAGGAAGAAAATGTAAATGCATGTAGCGTAGAATCAGACACCTGAAACATAATTAAATCATGGATTCAATCTCACCAATGAAGTTTGTACATAGAGTTATGAAATTGGTAACCCTAGGTACCATTGCAGTGAACTCATTCATAAACACACCAGTCATTTGCACTAAATAATATGTGATGAACTATGACTAAATTTTAGAAAATGATAAAAAAGGAACATTAGAATTAAAAAGAAGTTTAAAAAATATATAAGTGACTAATGCAGGTAACTATAATGAAAAGAGTAGGCTTGAGTTGTACAGGTAGAAAGCGAGCAGTAAATTAAATTGTTAACTAATGGGGTAGTTGGAGAGCAAGTGGATGCAAATCATAGCTCAATGGACATGTTCAATTAACACTAGCGTAAATCTTACAATGCATTGTACCAGCAAATTTGACAGGAATAAACATGAAAAACCAAGTGGGACTGGTCAATCATAATCATAAGGACCTTTGAATGACCTTATGGAGGATCTTCATAGCTGATGAGCAAAGGGAAGACCGAAAGTTCTGGTGGTCAATAATGCACCTTCTGGCAATTGCACAATAGGTTCACAACTACACAGTGTGATGTCCCGATTAATTGAGGGACCCAACCAGAGCTACATTCAATAGGGAGACCAAGACACCAAAACAGTTGCTGCATTGTGAGTGATCGTAGCCTGATAAGCATTTCATTCAACAGAAGATGATGTATGGTGTGTGAGCAGCTGCATTTTCCTCTTCGTTTGGCAACCTGTGGTGGCTGCTCAATACAGAATTGTGATGGTGTTATATCTGTTGGAAAGGCAAATATATGGTAGTTATTATCCAGGATCCATGGTACATTTTATAACACCTTTATAACCTTGCACTTATTTTTGCTTGTGTAGCAGGGTCTTCTGCAAAAGGTGGTGATCCACCTGAGAGCACTGAGCAAGGGAAATGGTCGACCACTGTAGGCCCCTCCCTGCAGGGAGCAGTGTTGTTGGTTGAGGGGTGGAATCAGATGCCATGAGACAAAGGAAACAGCAGCAAGGACAAGTCTACAACTTGTGAGTGGTAATGTGGCAGGAGCCAAGGTCATGAATAGGTCTTGAAAAGTCCCTGAGGTGCCTAAAGAGCTATAGAAAAGGAAATGGAGACCTAGTCAGACTGATTGGCAGCACTCCTGAATTTGAGAAGATTTGTGGGGAGAGAGGACAGCAAGACTACAGCCAGGAGCTGGAGCAGCAGTTCAAGACTGGTGAGTCACCGTGTTGAGGAGCTGAGGTTATGAATTGCGCAGCAATCTGGAGTATCGGTGGCTGGGCCAATATCCTGGAGCTCACTTCCTAACAGCACTAGAGATGTTCCTACAACATGTGGACCACAGTGGTTCAGGAAAACTGTGCACCACCACCTTCTTGATAGCAATTAGGAACGGGCAATAATTGCTAGTCTAGCCAACACCTACTCCCATGAATGAATAAACAAAAAAAAATTCTTTGCAAATAGTTTGTTCCTTGAAGTTAAGCTTTCCCTTGAGATTTTATATAGCTTTGATGCTGGTGGTAAAAAGGAACTTTTTTTTTATCCTTTGTGTTGTCCATGCGCTTAAATTGCACGTTACACTAAGCAGGTGCTTTTTAAAATCACACAAGTTATTGGCGAAGTTTATGATAAGGAAGTTACTGAATGGAGGCAAATGAGTTCATTCATAAAGAGGAATGAATGGTGAGGTAACCTGTGTGACTCTTGCGAGATTTCAATGAGTGGTTTATGCAGTGACATAAGTAAAGTCGTATCAACAGTTGGTCAAGCTGAATGATGGAGAATAAGTTCTGCTCTGTATGTTCACTAACTTAAAAGAGGGAAGAAAATATACATATTTTATTAAATTAAATTAAATGAGGAAAGTAACATTATGATAAATGGGTAAATGAAACTTTCATTAAGCATGCAGAAAACTGGCCTACCATGTTTAAAGCAACTAAAATACCCAGATCCAATTCTGACCTGTGTGGCAGGGTTGAAGTCGATGTAATGATGGCAGTGCTCACAATGATGAAATGTGTTGTATGCAGCATACTTAGTTAGCATAATAGAGACTGTCTCTCGTTTTGCCGATCCCTCATTTGGACTGCGTTCTTCCGCACTTTCTGGAAAATACAGAACTTCTCATTATCAGCTACAACATACAGAAACTAAAAATAATTCACAAAAAAAACTTACATGTGACAGCAAGGATTTATATATCTTGATGAACAAATATAGCATCACCATTTTTACTAAACTGGACTTCAAAATAGGTGAACCAGGAGGCACAACTAATAAAACATTCCTCTGTGCACTATTTCAAAGAAGCTGGTGATACATTTATTTTTGCATGAGTTGAAGGTTGGGATTTTCTGTTCCTGCTTTCATTGGGTAGGTTCGGCGACTGGAGCAGAAAATCTCACAAGGTGACCAAATTGTGTTTCATGCCAATAAACAAGTGTTCCCCTCCCCCACCAGTAATGTCACACATTTCCCAATGTTCAATGTCAGAAACATCTCTTCCATGCATTATCAGGCTTCTATACCTGAATCATTCTCATTTAACCAAGCCATTAAATTGTGCTAAACCTATACGGAGCATTAGTTTGGCTCTAGCTGGAGTACTGATGCAATTCCGGGCACCATCCAGGGAGAATATGAAGGCATGGGAGATAAAACCGAAGCAATTTAGAGACTGTTTCCACAGATGAGGGAACACAATCATATGCATAGATTGGAAAAGTCAAGTTGGTCTTGTTTGGATATTTTAGTTTAGTGTAGTTTATTTATTAGTATCACATGTAGGCTTACGTTAACATTGCAATCAAGTTACTGTGAAAATCCCCATCAAAGGCTAAGAGATATGATAGATCATGAATGGTTTATCATAGAAACCCTACAGTGTAGAAAGAGGCCATTTGGCCCATCGAGTCTGTACTAACCACAATCCCACCCAGGCGCCACCCCCATATCCCTACACATTTACCCACTAATGTTGGTAAGTGCGAGGTGGTCCACTTTGGTAGGAATAATGGTAGGAAGGATTATTACTTACGTGGAGAAAAACTGCAGCAGGCGACGGTGCAGAGGGACCTCGGGGTCCTTGTGCATGAGTTGCAAAAACCCTTGCAGGTGCAGCAGGTGGTCAGGAAGGCGAATGGGATGCTGGCTTTCATCGCGAGGGGGATTGAATATAAAAGTAGGGAGGTCTTGCTGCGGCTGTATAGGGCATTGGTGGGGCCGCAGCTGGAGTACTGTGTGCAGTTTTGGGCGCCTACTTGCGCAAGGATATTTTAGCCTTGGAGGGAGTGCAGAGGAGGTTTACTAGGCTGATTCTGGAGTTGAGGGGGTTGAGCTATGAGGAGAGGCTGAATAGATTAGGCTTGTACTCGTTAGAGTTTAGAAGAATGAGGGGAGATCTCATTGAGACGTATAAGATGATGAATGGAATGGATAGGATAAAGGTGGAGAGACTCTTCCCGCTCAGAAAGGATAGTAGGACCAGGGGGCATAGCCTCAAGATAAAGGGGGGGCGGTTTAGAACAGAGTTGAGGAGGAACTTCTTCACTCAAAGGGCGGTGAATCTCTGGAATTCTCTGCCTGTTGAAGTGGTGGAGGCTGCCTCGCTAAATATTTCTAAGACGCGGGTTGATGGGTTTTTGATGAGAGAGGGGATTAAGGGTTATGGGGAGAGGGCGGGAATGTGGAACTGAGCCACGACAGATCAGCCATGATCTTATTGAATGGCGGGGCAGGCTCGAAGGGCTAGTTGGCCTACTCCTGCTCCTATTTCTTATGTTCTAACCTACGCATCTCAGGACACTAAGGGCAATTCTTTTTTAGCATGGCCAATCAACCTAACCTGCACATCTTTGGACTGTGGGAGGAAACCAGAGCACCCGGAGAAATCCCATGCAGGCACGAGGAGAATGTGCAAACTCCCCACAGACAGCGACCCAAGCTGGGAATCGAACCCAGGTCCCTGGAGCTGTGAAGCAGCAGTGCTAACCACTGTTCTACCGTGCCGGTGTAAATAAAGAGATGCTTTCTATTGCTCAAGAGTTGATAATGAGAGAGCACAGATTTATGATGATTGGTCAAAGAGCCAGACCAGAGGTGGCATGATATTATGCACAAATCGATTAGGATTTGGAATGCACTGCCTGATAGGGTGGTGGACACAGATTTAATTGCTACCTTCAGAAAGAAATTGGATAAATACTTGATGGAGAAAGGAATCGCAGGAGTATGGGGTAAAAAACAGTGACCTTGACTAATTGGATGGTACTTCGAAAGAATTAGCACAGATCCAATGGGCCAGATGTTCTCATGTGTTGTACTAGTTCATGGTTCTATGAATTGCACCTTTGAAGAATCTTAATTTAAGAAGATACAAATTAATTCTTATTTCCATGTTGCCACAATAAACGCATTATTTCAAGCAGTTGCAGTATTATGTAAAAATAAGTTCTGCTGACCTAGCTTAACCTTTGGCAGCTTGTCTGAGTATACAGCACTTATGTTGCGATACTTTGGATCGTGCACTGTGAGGTCAAAGATCATTTTGCTGAAGAGTTCAATGTCAGGCCACTGTGCATTGATTCCCTGCACGTGCTCATTTGTCTCCTTCATCTCTGAAACAAAATGTTCAAAGTTTAGTTCACAAAACTTTTATTATTTATTAAAGGTTACAGTTTATTTATTTGTCACAAGTAGGTTTACATTAACATCGCGAAGAAGTTACTGTGAAAATCCCCTGGTCGCTACACTCCGGCGCCTGTTCGGGTACATTGAGGGAGAATTTAGCATGGCCAATGCACCTAACCAGCACATCTATCAGACTGTAGGAGGAAACTGGAGCACCCAGAGGAAATCCACAAAGACACGGCAGGAACGTGCAGACTCCACACGCACAGTGACCCAAACCGGGAATCGAACCTAGGTCCCTGGCACTGCGAGGCAGCAATGCTAACCATTGTTCCACTATATTACCAAATTGTGCATTTCATAATGTGTGTAGGGTGAAGGAATACAATGTTACGTCAATCTCGGGGAGAATGAATGGTGCTCAGCGTCACAAACGAATAACTACCAGCTATCCTGCTTTCTAGTCTCTACATCCTTTCAACTATCTAGAATGGTTTTACATCTTATCATCTGAGAACAGGTGGTATATACCAGTAAGGTTTGGAAGCTTACTAAAAGAGTCAATATAGAAGTTTTTTATTGTCATTCTGATTCAATTCTGTAATGAAGCAAATCTCACAAACTTAACTGGGTGCAATGTTTTTAAAACCTTTATGTGACACTGCTGTGTTTTACACTAAGCATTAGAGCGGTTGGAAGCATGCTTCATAAGTATGTTCCATCATGTAAAGGTAGCTACATTACATAGATAAATCAGAATATTCCTTAAGTATGAAGAATAATCACAGCTAGGTCTAAAAATCACGCAAGAGCTAAAGAAAATGTAACACTACATAAACCTTATACTTACCAAAGTATCAACAGCACCTACCCTCATTAATTTCCTCTTCGTTGTATACATCAACCTCTAGAAGTCTTATTAGCATACGAAAAAGAATACGAAGGAATTGTAAGTATGCACCTGTCTTCCCAACCTGTAAAACAAAATTCTAATTAAATCTTTCCAGGACCACCAACAAATCTGAAGAATAAACGGTATTGAAATTTCCAATGCTGAGGAATTTCTAAAGCTGGCAAAATAAAGGCAATGGCAGCATTTGAAAAAATTGAACTTCCAGTTTAAGTTGTATGTTTTTTTTTTGTAGACTGCTGCCAAACAGAAGTGGGTATGTTACAGACTCAAAACTGACTTTATCAATAAAATAACCAGGGTATGGATGATACTAAACAAGTGTAATGTTATGATTAATTTCTATTCCTCCTTGGAAGTAACAGGGCACAAACAGTCAGTAAATAACATATAAACTTCCATGATTCACCAACAACTTGGGTCCGGATTTTACCAGCTCCACCATAGGGTTCCTGGAGTAGAGGTTCAATACTGGAGTGATTTGTAGAGCTATTGGTTTCCTTCCCAGTACAAGGAGCCACTGGCCATCCTGCAGTACTCCCTACACATCTGCCTTTCAGACAGGTGGTTGTGGTGAGAGTGGTATGCGATGAGACAAGACATGGAGCTGTGACACACTGGCCCCTGGTGACCAACCCCAGTACCTGGTCCCGCTTCAGATCATGCCCATGTTGGACCTTCTAGCCTCTGCTCAACTAGGCCAGTTCCATCCTTCTTCAGTATCATTCCTCCTCCACATAAGGCTCCCAAGATGAGACCCAATTCACTTCCAGGAGCTCAAACTCAGGTCTGTCCTCCAGTAGAGACCTAGCCTTCAACAAAAACTTTGCACCTGTGGATGAATGGGCTCTTTTACAGATGCTCAGCTCCAGGACCCTGAGGCTTGCCTTGTTTAAGCCAAATTGTAAAGAGTCTCATTGGACACCTAGCAAATGTCCAATCGCTGGAAAACAAGCTGAATGAACTTAAAGCCAGACTGGCAGCCTCAGCCAAGGCTAGGAGAGGTGCAGTTTATTTTTTAATCAGCACCTCTTGGTGCCTAGATGTGTCAACACTGGTGAGTTTCTGCTTCCTGGATCTGGAATACCTGATGATAAAATGCTGCCTCTACTACCTTGCACAAGCATTCACCTTCTATTATCCTGGCAGCAGCTTCCATCCTACTCCATGTAATGCAAAGACCACCCTGGATGAAATATACACCACCACAAGTAGTCTTGAAATGAAACTTCCATCGTGGCCACAGACTTCAATCAGGCCAAGCTCAAGATACCACCGACATGACTCCTGTTCCACCAGAAGCCCAACCATTGTTACACAAATATCAAACATACCTACCACTCTATTGCCCACCCACGCTTTAGCAAATCAGACCATGAGGCTGTGCTCCTGCATTTGCTTACAAGCAAAAACTGAAACGGGAGAATCTGTTAAAAGTCATGCAATGCTGATTTGAGGAATTGGATGATCTCCGATGGGATTGCTTCGAGTTAATATTTACAAACACAGAAACCAACCTCATCAGGTATACCACTACAGTAAGTAACTTCATTAGAAAATGTGTAGAAGGCTGTGTGTCAAAGAAGCAAATCCTTGTGTTTCCCAGCCTGTAACCATGGATGAACAGGGGTATCCACTGCTTGCGCAAGTCCAAGTCTGAGGCATTCAGGTCAGGCAACTCTGACCCATACAGGAAAACCAGATATGATGTATGGAGATCCATCAAAGATGTCAAAAGCCAGTACCGGACAAAGCTAGAATCTCAGGCTAGCCACAGGGGTCCCACTGACTATGGCAAGGTCTGCAATACATAATAGTCTACAAGATGAAGGCATGTAAAATGGGCATAGAATGCATTGAGCTCAGCCGAAAGGGATGCATTGGTGCTGACACCAACGCACCCCTCCCCAATGAGGTCAACAGATTCTATGCCCATTTTGGGCAAGAGACCATGTCTCCGCCCCGGAAGCCTCTATCCAAGGTCACCATTGCAGACATCAAAGCAGCCTTTTCAAAAGTCAGTCCACGGAAAGCAACTGGCCTGACGGGGTCCTGAATGAGCAATCAGGTCCTGTGCAGATCAGCTGGCGGAGGCATTCGCAGACATCTTTAACCTCTCTTTACACCAATCTGAGGTCCCTATCTGCTTCAAGAAGACAACCATCATCCTGGTACCAAAGAAAAGTCAGGCAGCGTGCCTTAATCACGATCATATGGTGGTTCTGATATCCATCACAAATCAATTCCAGTGTCCCAGATTGCGTGGATCCAATGCAGTTCCCCCTAATGCTGCAACAGATCTACAGCATCTCCCTGGTCCCACACTCAACCTTGGAACATCTAGATAACAAAAACTCCTATGTCAGATTGCTATTAATTGATCAAAAGCATTATTCCTACAAAACTCATCTCCAAACTCTGTGGCCTGTGGCTCGGCTCCTCCTTCCATGACTGGATCCTATACTTCCTAACCCACAAACCGCAATCAGCATGGATAGGCAACAACACTTCCTCCACAACCATCCTCAACACTGGTGCCCCACAAGGCTGTGTCCTCAGCCCCTTACTATACTCCTTATGCACCTATGACTATGTGGCCAAATTCCCCTCCAACTCGTTCTTCAAGTTTGCTGATGACACCACCGTAGTGAGTCGAACCTGAACAATGATGAGACATAGTACAGAAAAGAGATAGAGAATCTGGTGAACTTGTGCAATGACAATAATCTCTCTCTCAATGTCAGCAAAATGAAGGGGATAGTCATCGAGTTCAGCAAGCGTAGTAGAAGACATGCCCCTGTCTACATCAACGGGCCAAAATGGAAATGGTCGAGAGCTTCATTTTTCTAGGTGCCCCAGATCACCAACAACCTGTCCTGGTCCCTCTATGCTGACACTATAGTTAAGAAAGCCCACCAGTGCCTCTATTCAATAAACTGAACTGGGGATGTTACTGATAATTGCATCATTGGCAACTTCAGATACTGAATCAATCCATATTCATGTGCAACAAGAATTAAGCAACATTCAGGCTTGGGCTGATAGGTGGCAAGTAACATTCACAACACACAAGTAGCAGGCAATAGCCAACTCCAACAAGGGAGAATCCAACCATCTTCCTTTGATATTCAATTGTAATGAATTCTCTGCTGTCAACATCTTACGGGTAAACTGAACTAGACTAGAAATATAGATACTGTGCTACAAGAACAGATCAGAATCTGGGAATTCTGCAGCAAGTAACTCAACTCCTGTCTCCCCAAAGCCTATCCACCATCTATGGGGCACAAGTCAAGAGTGTGATGGAATGCTCTGCACTTGCCTGGATGAGTGCACATCCAACAACACACAAAAAGCTTATTACCATCTAAGACAAAGCAGCCCACTTGGTTGGTATTTCATCCACCACTTTCAACATTCACTCCCTCCATCACATGTGATGGAGCTGTGTACCATCTGTGGAGCACAGTGTACCATCTACAAGATGCACTGCAGCAACTCACCAAGGATCCTTCAACAGCATCTTCCAAAACCCCAATCTTCTCGTCTCGAAGGACAAGTACAGGAGATGCTTGGGAATGCCACCAAAAGCAGTTTGCCTCCAAGCCCCACACCATCCTAATTTGCAACTATATCACCATTCCTTCACCGTCACTGGGTCAAGATCCTAGAGATCTCTGCCGAACAGCACTGTGGATATACTTGCACTGTATGGACTGCAGTGGTTCAGAAAGGCAGCTCACCACCATTTTCTCAAAGGCAATTAGTGATGGTCAATAAATGCTGGCCGAGCCAGTGACACCCACACCCCATGAAAGAATAAATAAAAACCAAAATGAAGAATGTCCAAATCCTGTTGACAGAAAAAAGGAAATAAAAAAATCTTTGGGTTTCGTTAATAAAAATGAAGTGCTTTTATGATTTGTTACTGAAATTATACCTGTGCTATTGTCTTTTAAGACTGCTACAATATACAAGGACCAATTGAAATAGATTCATATTTCTGTAATATGCATTGGCTGCAGAGAACTCACTTTGGCAGGGTATATAACAACCAAAAAAATTATCCTGTGCATGGGAACAAACAAGTTTACAGCATAGGAGAAAGCCATTCATTCATCATACCTACCTATGCCCACTACTGTTAAGAGGTGCCAAATTTAATCTACATCCATGCTCTCGCCCTTTGGTCCTACATTTTCCTCTGCTTTAAATTTTTATCTTTCTGTTAAAAGGTGTAATACCATGACCATATTTTCATTCTGGGAAAGTGAGGTGAGATGGAACTGGGCCCACTGCCTCTGGAGACAGGCTGGGGGTTACCATAGAAGCAGGCCACTTTCATGTTGGGCTGTTTAGAAGGCTTGCCTCAGTTCTCTGGGACCTTTCCACACAGAGGGCTATTATGGCCCTCTAGTCCTCATGCCTCACACCCCCAACCCCTATCTATTCCCCATGCCATCTAAATGCCCACTCAACCAAGTGTGCCCTATAAAATCAATGAGCCATGAAAAAACATTGGTAAATCTTCAAATGTGCTTGAAATAACATTTACTCAGAAATCTGTTTTGAAAAAAGCTACTGTTCTTACACCCTATAAAAGTGTCAATCAATGGTTTATCTCACTTCATACCTCTTAATTTTGTCCAACAAGCGTGCATTTAAGGAAACAGTTCAAAGAAAGAATAATTTATTCTAAGTTCATAAAAGTATTAATTAAATGTTCCACTTTCTCTGCTGAATTAATCCATAATTAGCGAATGTTGGAGCTCAGCCAAGCATTCATAGCAAAGCCATCTGTGAACTGTATCAACAAACCAGAAGACCAGACATCTGTTTCTTCAGGTGGCTTTATGTAGTGGTATTATTTACTACTATTTTTCAGCTGAGTCCTGCAATCTAAAGTAGGGTAATCACACAGCATAACAATATCATAACTTCTCATTAGTAAAGGTATTTATGCTTGACCTTACTTGTAGAGTTGTCATAGTCATCACCCTACAGATAATGTTATTCAAATAACTTATTTTAACTTTGTTAACAAGCAATTAAAACACTAAGAATTACCTGTGGTGGTCCTGTCAATAACAACCGCCGCTGATGGAAATTTCCGGAACTTCCTTCACTTTTATTGCTGAAGTCTGCATGGTGCTGCCTTGGAATTGTCCATTGTCTGTAATAGAGTGACTGTTCTTCACTGCTCAAGTCCTTGTGAAAGAGTGATCTCAGTGAACTTGTCCAAGCCATATCAGCATGGGGCAACAAATTGGCGGAGCATAAATGCTCATTTTTGGCAAAGCCAAGAAGATGATACACTGGTTTTGATAAAATTACTGTTCTTGGAAACATGAGGTGTGGAGTCCTGAAGTCTTTATTGAGTCGCATAGATTGGCGAGAATTCCCAGAGGATGAGGATGATTTTGAGACTGTACTGCTTGTAGTTTCCTTCCCTTCTGAGTCACATTCCTGTTTGCAGCCCTCACCACCTACACTGGTTGAGGTGCGTGCTGAAGTGCCTTCATCACTTGAACTGTTTACAATATTCTGAAAGCCAAGGGATGAAACGGGCTTCTGTGATGCATCCAGAGCACTGGACGAGCTCATTCCATTCTCTGCTATGGAACCTATTTGAAGGCAAACCAAATTTAATGTTAAAGACTGATATCACTTCCTGCAACTACTGCTTCAAGTTTTGTGTGAATATAACTGGAATATTTGGTATTCTTTGGGCAGTTGGGGTTATTTTGCAACTTCACATTGCATTTCTCCACACCTGCCTAGTTTTCTCAATCACATTTTCCAATCAACTCTTCATCTGAATGTTGGTTTATAAGAAGACTTGTGCTTATATAATGTAGTCTGCATTTTAAAACATGGATGCTTGGCCAAATGAGAAGGTTTCAATGGCAGTGACTCAAACATTTGCTAGGCGGTATGTTTTAAGGGGGGGTTTTCAAGGTGGGGTGGGATTTGGAGATGTTTAACGAGCACATTGTACTGGAATGCATGGCAACAATCAAGAGAGTTTGGATGATTGCAATGGTTTGAACACAAGGGTGAGAAATTTAAAGTTGTGATTTTTGGTGGTTGGGAGCCAAAGTAATTCAGCAAGAGCAGGGATGATGTGAGCTGCACTTGATGAGGGTGAAGAAGTCGGAATAGTTGAGTTTGGAGATCACAAAGCACGACTGAGGCTTCCAGTGCCAAATCCACAAGGGTAGGGATAAAGGCTGGCAATGTTACGGGAGATGAAAGTGGATGGTTTTTGTGGTGGAGAACGTATGGGGTCAGTAGCTTGAGTCACAATTAAATTGGATGGTGAAGTTGTGAACATTTTGGTTTAGCTGCAAACAGCAGCTGAGGAGAAGATGGTGACAAGGATGCCAAGACCATGATGGAGGACAAAGACAATAGATTTAGTCCTCTCAATGTTTAACTGGAGGAATTTATAGCTTAGCCAGGATTGCTTTTTGGATATTAAGTCTGACAATGTCAAAGTTGAGGGGGAATTGGGGCAGATAGTTGAAAGTAGAACAGGATATTATCGAGATACATATGGAAGTTAACCCCATGTCTCCAGATAATGTCGCTCAGCAGCAACAGTGAAGAAGACAAAGGAGCTGGAGATATGGCTTGCAGGAAGAAAAATGAGCCATTGCTGGAGATGTTCTGGCTATAATTAGATAGATAAGGGTGGAACTAACGTGAGGTTGAACCTCACTAAGCTGAGCTGTTGAAGGGCAAAAAAGTTTAATCATGTCAAAGGCTGCAGAAATTGAGAAGTACAAAAAAGAATTACGCATCATAGTCAGTCACTTGTGACTTTGGCTCAGGCTATTTTGGTGCTGTGGCAGAGGCAGGCAGAACATTTTCAGACATTTTTAATCAGGAAACCAAGGGAAAGGTGAACACACATTTGAAAGGCACCAACATTTTAAAGGACATTGGAGCAGAAAGGGGAATTAGTGATATAGTGGTAGTTTTCAAGGTCAGGGGGTACAGAATCGTTAACTTCAGGAGGTGCTGATATGAAAGAGACAGGGACAATTTCCGTGAAGGGGGAACCATTTAGAATGTCAATTGGCATGGGGATGATGTAAAGAAGTTGGGCAATCACCAAGTTAATGGAAATGGAAACAAAGGAGCAGGAGGGGGGTTCCTGCCTTATAGGCAAGTTAAGTTTGGAGAAGTTATGAGAGGGGGGGAGAGAAATCAGATGGACAGAGATTTGTAGATTTAGGTTTTTTGCAGGGGAAGCATCAAGGAATGTTTAGATTGGTTGGCAAGGAAACCTTGAGTGTTCCTCAACAACCATTACAATAGCTTCAAGTATTTCCTGAGTCCTGTGTTTCTTTCCCAGACATTTCAAATTAAAGATCCACAGGGGAACAAGTTGACTGGTAAGAACATTCAAAGAAGAGAACTAAATGTTAAAAAACTTAATGAACACAAAATAGATTAAAATGTAGATCTGGATTAAATACAAAGCCATAATGGGTGGAGTCCTGTCAAAGTATCGGGGATCTCATTTATAGAAATATGGAAACTAGAAGCAGGAGTAGGTCTTTTGGTTCTTCAAGTCTGTTTCACCATTCATTTTGATCGTGGCTGACTGTCAGATTCAATATTCTGATCCTGCCTTCCTCCCATATCCTTTTAGCCCCAAAAGCTGTATCTAATTTCTTCCTGAAATCATAAGTTTCTATGTGATTCTCTCTCACTCTTCTAAACTCCAGAGAATATAATCCTAACCAACATAGTCTCTCTTCACATAACAGACCTGCCATCCCAGGAATTAGTCTGGTAAAACTTTGCTGTGCTTTCTCTATAGCAAGGGCATCCTTCCTCAAATAAGAACACCAAAACTGCACACAATGCTCCAAATGTTGCCTCACCAACACCCGATACAATTGCAGCAAAACATCCCAATTCCTATACTCAAATCCTCTCATTATGAAGGCAACATATGATTTGCCTTTTTTATTTTCTTCTTTCTTTACCTTCTTTTGACAGCTGGAGAGTTAACGAGAGACCTGCGCTGCACTTTTCAGAAGAACTGCCAAACCACAAATCAATCAGGTAGTGGTGAAGTCAACAGTGGGTCTTCTGCTGGAATCGGGATCCTGGGAGTGGAAGTCACATCTAGTGAGATCTGCCGGCCCAATCAGAGGCTGGTGGGGGTGCGGCGGTTTCCGGGTTGGAGTCATGGGGAGATGGGTGCAAGGGGAGTCAGCAGTAAGGGGAAGGAGGGCTCTCCCTGCCCATCCACACCCCTTCCCCCGGCAGACTCCCCACATGGTAGGGGAGCAACAGAATAATTGGCCATTTATTGCTGGTCTCTGGGTAGCTGAGCTATTGACATTCCCACTTCTGGGAACATCCTAAGCATCAGGAAGACATTGGATTTCCCTCCCGGCTCCTTCTGTAGTCATTTTATCACCCCCTCCTGCCTTCCAAACCATCAGCAAGAGATTGGTCAAATTCAGACGATGGATCCTGAAAATCCATGGGAACACAATCCTAACTACCTGCCCAAACTGGAAGAATCCACATGCATACTAATTACTGAACATACCAACCTGAGGTTCCAGTGATTGCACTGCTGTTACTCTGTGGCCTCTCTAGATCAATCTGTAATTCATCTGATTCATTCTCGCTGATAAGAACTTTTTCTTGCTCCTTCTCCGTTTGCTGCAGAACTGCCATGGTTTCTCTGACAGCACTCTTAGAAACATAGCCACAAGCTAGGCCTATCTCTTGCTCAAGGGTTGTCCGTGTGAGATAGCTGGAGTCAATTAACCGAAGGTCACAGTACTTCATGGACCTTAATAAAAAATATCAAACAAAACAAACATAAATCTTTTATGTTCTGTATTGTTCTACATCAGTAAACAGATCCACAATACATGATATTAGTGCACATGCGTTTGAGTGCCCATATGAGAAAATAGGTTCTGGCTTAGTTACAGCATCCACCGCAGTAAAATTGTCTGCTGACAGTCACTACAGTGACTGGTAAACTGTTTGAAGGATCTGAATGCTGTAAGCAACAGAAGAATTAAATGCGAACAACCTTCAAAAGAGGACGAGGTATTAAAGGAAGAGAAACTGGGGAAGAAAAATATTAGTCCAATGTTTCTGTCAATCTTCTGTTAAAGAGAATGAAGGTGGTCTGTGAAAGCTTTAACCCAATATTGTATATTGAACTGATAATGGAAGTCCATATTTAGAGTTTGGATTACAAAGATAAATTATAAGGTTGGACTATTCAGAATTCAGAATTCTTCAACTAAGTTCTTTTTATTTTATTAATGTCACAAGTATGTTCAGATTATCCCAATGTAGAACTCATAAAGTTTAAAGTTTATATGTTAGTGTCACAAGTAGGCTTACATTAACACTGCAATGAAATTTCTGTGAAAATCCCGTAGTCGCCACACTCCAGCACCTGTTTGGATACACAGAGGGAAAATTTACCATGGCCAATGCATCTAACCAGCACGTCTTTCAAACTGTGGGAGGAAACCTGATAACCCAGAGGAAACCCACGCAGACAGGGGGAGGACATGCAGACTCTGCAAAGACAATAACCTAAGCCGGGAGTCAAACCCGGGTCCCGGGTGCTGTGAGGCAGCAGTGCTAACCACTGTGCCACCATGGCCCCCAGATCGTTGTTTTACAATTTCGGAACATAATACTTAGGAGCAGGAGTTGGCTATTCAGCCCACTGAGTCTGCTCTACCATTCAATAAGATCATGGGTGGTCTAGTTGTGTTCTCAATCCCACTTCCCTGTCTGTTCCCCCACCAACCCTTGTTAATAAAAATCTGTCTATAGGAATTTATTGCAAGGTATCCTTTATTTTCTATGTAACTACACCAGAAGACTAATGGGTCACAGAATAAAATATTCTAAAATATTGCAGGTAGTAGACAAACATTAAAGTTTACGATATAAAACCTTTGCTTTTTTAAAAATACATTTTACCTTGGAAATGACTCCCCAAGTGGATCTTTACCAGTTAAGATAACAATACATGGCAGACCTTCCAGATCCTGATAAGTGTGCGGGATCCATTCCTCCTGCTCACATCCTCTCCATTCCTACAAGTCAAAAGAACAGGAAATTCAAAAGAAACCTCTCAATTCAGAGAGTAACTAAACTGTGGAACTTGCTACCACAAAGAGTAGTTGAGGCAAAGAGACAGGCACATTAAAGGAAGGAGAATGAAATAGAAGGCAATGTTAATGGGGTTAGATGAAGAATGATGGGAGGAGGCTTATGTGAAGCATAAACCTGGCCAGAACCTATTGGGTTGAATGATCTATTGCTATCATGTAAGACAGATGGAAGGAATAATTAGCTTAATAAATTAAAATAAAAATGTTCTCACCTTTCCTGTTAGCTCCTTCTGTCAAAGCACCAAGTGGTGCAGCACTGAGCAATACTGACCATACACATTACTACTGTTTTCAATTTGTATCAAGGATTTGGGCTCAAGAACTCAATGCAAATTGATTAAGTATCAGGATGTTACAAAACTAGAAAGACCAGCTGATTCTGAGGATGTAATTCAGAAAATGCAAAGTTGGACAAAATGCACAAGTGAGCAAAATAATAGCACATGAAATTTAATAAGTAATTTTTAAAAAAAGTTTTTAAAGTTTATTTATTAGTGTCACAAGCAGGCTTACATTAATACTACAATGAAGTTACTGTGAAATCCCCTAGTCACCATACTCCGGTGCCTGTTAGGGTACACCGAGGGAGAATTTAGCATGGCCAATGCACGTAACCAGTACATCTTTCAGGCTGTGGGAGGAAACTGGAGCACCCGGAGGAAACCCACACAGACAGGGGGAGAATGTGCAGACTCCGTACAGACAGTGACCCAAGGCTGGAATCAAACCCAGGTCCTTGGCACTGTGAGACAGCAATGCTAACCACTATGACACCAAAGTATAAAGTACTACATATTGATCCAAAGCATGAGCAACACAAGCTTTCTTTGGATCTCTAGCTATTCCATATCAAAATAACTCAAGGTGAAGTTGAAAGATTCTATGGGTCCTAGTTACTTTAGTACTGAACAAGCTCACAACTGAAGAGCAGACAAAGAAAACAGAATGCTGAAATCTGCTGACAAAACATCAAGTTAGGGAGGAAAAAATAGAATAATGTTGTAATCAGATCATGTTGGAGTTATTGGGTCTATTCTGGCCAGCAGTTGTGAGTGTCGAACAAGGAGATGCAGATTCAAGTAAAAAGGAAAAACTTAGAATACATGTCACGGAGCACTCTTTCACTAAAGATTGATTAGCTCAATGAATGAACTCCTAGATAGGCAGAGGAGATGCAAACTTTAGAATCATTTAAGAAACAATTGAATGTCACATTATCATTACTTCAATAAATGATAAGAATCTGATCTTCTTCCTTATTGTTCAACCTCTACCTTCATAGAAGTATTGAGGAAAACCTTGAAGTGAAGATCAAAGCATTGTGCTTTCTTTTGACAATGGTGCCGGTGTCAATGGGAGAATTTTTTAAAGCATTGCTTCTTTCTGTTGGGTCTCAGTATCAGGGACTCTTAAATTATCGGGATAGCTTTGAGGAGTTGGGACTATCATCAGAGAAGTGCAGGGAGCTCTAAATGAGATGTTTTAAATTATGAAGGGATTCAGTTCTGTATAGTTGGGTAGATTATTTAAGATAGACAGGGACGGGAGAACTGGGAGGTCTATTTTGCAAGTACATAGCAAAACGATAGGTTACATGTTAGGAAGCATTTCTTATCATTGACAGCAATTGCACTCTGGAACAAATTACTAAAACATGTATCACTGATTATCAATCCCTTGGAGATCTTCAAATGGCAATTGGAATAGTACCTGAACCAGGAGGTCAATCCAGGTTACAGAGGGCAAATTGAAAAGTTGCTGGGTATTGCAAAATTTATGAGTTACATATTTGATTGCCATAGGGGATCAAGGAGGAAGAGATGATGGAAGGCCCAATGTGAAAGTGTGCTCATCTCCTTATTGAAATAGGACAATTTGTCTACAGTTTGCAGAAGGAATACTGCTTCCACATTCCATGCTTGCATATATAATTACATTTCTCCAGTACTAAAAAAGTTATTCTCTTTCCTCCTTCAGAATTTCTTTTAAAAACGTTCCTACCTTCATTCGTGTAACAAAGTGCTTGGCGACACTAAGTTCCATGGCAGGGCTGCCCAGAAGTACTTCAAATCGATACTGCAGACCAAGTTTATCTCGGACATCCTGAAGACGTTCTTTGGCAAGCATTGCTAGCTGTACTGATGGTACTCGTATCAAAAGCATATGTCCACGACCAATCTCATCTTTCCCAGGACAGGAAATCAAATCATCCATAATACTCAGCGTCTCGGGAGTGGTGTGCTCTCTCAGCAAATTCATTGATGTTACAGCCATCATAGCTTCAGCATACTGCTGAATTAACAGGTAGCATCGAATCACCATGCTGTGTAATCTGGGATATCTGAAAAAGACGAATTCCCATTACTGTAATTCAACATCCTTAAGATTAATCTAATTTAATCTAATCTGAGGAGAGGCAATAGTCTACTGCATTATTGCTAGACTATTTATCCAGAAACTTAGCTAATGTTCTGGGGACCTCGGTTTGAATCCCACCATGGCAGATGGTGGAATTTGAAGTCAATAAAAAATATCTGGATTTAAGAATCTACTGATGACCATGAATCCGTTGTCGATTGTCGGGAAAAACCCATCCGGTTCACTAATGTCTTTTAGGGAAGGAAATCTGCTATCCTTACCTGGTCTGGCCTACATGTGACCAGAACCACAGTAATGTGGTTGACTCTCAAGTGCCCTCTGAACAAGCGCAACTAGGGAAGGGCAATAAATGCTGGCCAGCCAGTGACACCCATATCCCACGAATGAATAAAAAAATTACACTCAAGCAGGGACTCCTTTTGATTAAGCGTTAACTATAAAAATAAACTATGAGCTGAGACAGTTTTGCAAAACTTATTTGAACATGACAACAGTTATTTCATTTGGTTCTCAGGAAAAAGTATTTGTTGGGATTGGGCTTTTTAATTTAATTTCAATTTCGAAATTCTAGTGTATATGCTAGTTTACATTGTTCTGCAATATTGCGTTGTTGTGGGGCGATTGGAAAGTACTGCACCAGATTTTAAAAAAGACAGATTGTGTTCCTGCACTGCAGCCAGGCAGCCTAGACAAAAGCAACACACTTCGGAAATACAAGCTTACAAAGCATCATATTGTGATGACTATTTACCTTTATAGTTAGAAATTCATGTGCAGAATACCCAACTTTTTCAGTGAATGAGTTTCCCACCAGTGTCAGCAAATATTCTCAAGCAGTTAGGTATACAGCTATACTGGAGTTAGTTTTGGTAGGTATAATTGTAAAAATATGAAAAATTATTGCATTTTTCTCACTTTATCGTTATCAATTAATGCCTCAATTTCAACACATTCCATTTCTCTCCTCTATAGCTACAGGGAGATAAGAATCCTTTTCATTAGCACCACTATGGCCTCAACCTTTGTTGATGTGTCAAAGGGTGTTTTATATATAAGTTTCAAGAGGCAATACCTTTCAACATTGATGCTGATCCCCAGCCTGGATAAATGGAGAAGAGGGATAGAAGGACATCCAACTGTCTAACCACCCACCAAAGCCAAATAACGGTTTATATGAGTAACATTGATACCCATATTAAGGCTTAGGCTGCAGGTGATGAGTGGGGATCCTGCCTGAACCCTGTGAAAAATGGGCAAGGGTCAACATGCAATGGACAAGGATGGCTGAAGATGAAAGATCGAAGGGGAGGTATAAGGATGACCAATCTGAAAAGAACAAGTCTCCTTCACAGTGAGAAGCAGTTAAGTGGCTGCCCTGAAGGTCAGAAACCATTGTTGTCCAGGAAACAAAATGGAAGGGCAACAAAGCAAAAGAAATTGGTAGTGGATATAAACATCGTATTCCATACAGGATGGGAGAAGAAATGGTGCTTGATTAGTATTAAGCAAGTAAATAAAGGACAGAGGTGGAATCTTACCAAAAAATGCCAAAATCTCAGGATTCCCTCCATAGAAACAGGCAGGCTTTTTTTCCCAGATCTTTTGAGATTTTGTCAAAACAAAACAGGGAGTACATGTTTCAAACTGTCATTTTGAGGGGCAGGGCCCAAAAATGCCAGTAAAGCCGGCTAGGCTGAGATTGGGGTGCCCGCATCAGACCAAAAAAAACCCCTCCACCCACAACCACGCCTTGCCGCAACATGATCAATGACGGCAGCTTCCCCCTGCCCTCAACAGTAATTGCCAGCACCTCCCTCTCCCCACCAAAAGTAATCATCGGCATCTCCCTCCGTCTAGCCCTCCCCCAAACAGTAATCGACAGCATCTCCATCCCTCATCCCCTTCGCCCACTAGCAGTAATCACCAAATCTTTTTTTATCCCCCTCCCACCAACAGTCATTACCGACCCCCCTTCATTAAACACTCCACCCTCCTCAACCATAAGACTTCCAGTAGGGTCCACCACGGCACAGTCTGGCACTGTCAGGTTGCTTGATGTAAAGGGGAGATGGTTACTGTTGATTCCTGCCCCACTGAACATACAATCTGAGATAGGCTAACTAGAAACTGTGGTATCCTTCTGCTGATAGAGGGAAAAATTAAATCTTGGATAGTATGCAATAACCACTGGTAACCAGCACAAGTGGGGACCAGTTGGGAAGGCAATAGTGTGGACCAGCCTGTGCATCCACTTTGTTAACAACGGAGGTAGCAAGATCAGGCAGACCTGAAGATAGAGAATAATTTATGATAAATTAAGATAACCTTAAAAAAAGACGGTTTACCTTTCCATCAAAGTATTCACCATTCTTTCAAAAGCCTCATCACATCTCAGGATAGGGCTAGTGATTCCCCACTGTAAGGATTTACTATAATCAGACAAACCAAAATATACCATCTCCCCATTGCTGATCTCCTCCTGAGTGAAAAGTAAGGATGAAGTACAACAGAATTAGAGATAAGAAGTAATTTAACATTATTCAATCTGCCAGTTCTTCCTAACCGTTTGCTACAGGCCTGACAATCCAAATGGGAGGTATTAGCACTAGAAAATTAAACGCCCAGGCCTCAAAGTGTAGAAGTCACTTTTAAAAATTCTTACACAAAGTGCAAAGATTGAATTGATTGTCTGCAAACTCAGTGGCTTACAAGCAACATGCAAATTTGGTAATAATGTATTAATGGCAAAGACAGTTTTGACATTTTTAACAAGCTCGAAGAATACTATCCACTGTGTCACAACAGTCACTTCATAGAATAACAGTGGACTAATTGACATTTTCCTGAGTTGCAGTCAGCTGGTTATGGCAGAATTACCTCTCTCCCACATGTATAATTTATTATTAAATAATATTTCATGTGATTAGCATGAATTTGATACAGATTTTTTTTAGTTTATTTATGTTACAAGTAGGTTTACGTTAACACTGCAATGAAGTTACTGTGAAAATCGCCGAGTCACCACACTCCGGCACCTGTTTGGGTACACTGAGGGAAAAGTTAGCACGGCCAACACATCTAACTTCAAGATTATTAACATTATTGATATTAAGGGACAGAATTTCTGGTAAGTTCTCCATTGTAACTTCAGTAGAAATCCTCACAGAAATCGCACAAATGGCTATTTTATACCATTTCAAAAAATGCTATATCAACCTTCACCTAATTTACAATGAGATTGGGAGAGCCCCTGTAGAATTCCATACGAAAATAGCTTACTTTGAAAAAACATCAACGTTCTAGCTGACTGTCATTTGTTAACAGTGAAAATCACTCTTTCTGGTTCAAAAAGTGGGCCTACTTCGAGGTATGTTACTCCTGAATGTAAACACAGCCCCAAATCTAAACACGAACTTGGAATCTCAACCCCTCATGTTGACAGTAGATTTTACTTGAACCATTTTCCCAATGTTATGAAGTGTGCATTAGGATAATCAAAACATGCTTATACAGTAAGCTAACACTTTAAATACAGCCAATGTATATTATACAGCAAAAGACAGAGAAGAATTATGTCATGTGAACTTACAGGAGTGTCAGGCAGTATCCAGTGCACTTCATTGTAGGAGCTGACACGGGACTGTTGTGTCTGGAGAGTAAAGGGAAAGGAGCTAACCTGCAACATAAGTAAGTTGCAGGCCTCAAGTGCCTCACGCGAATTAATAAATCTATCCGACAGACCTTGGCTGGATTCCCCATGGGCTGCAGAGCCTGAAACAAGACTAAAGGAATACAGACACATGAATAGGATGGAAATAGAGGGAAATGGTCCCTGGAAGAGTAGGGGGTTTTAATTCAGTCGGGCAGCATGGTTGGTGCAGGCTTAGAGGGCCGAGGAGCCTGTTCCTGTGCTGTAATTTTCTCTGTTGATTCAATCAAGATTGCCTAGAAGGATCTTATTTATGGATAGATATGGACTCTGAATAGTGTGGATGAACAGAGGGATCTAGGTGTATGTGTACATAGATCCCTGAAAGTTGGGAATCAAGTAGATAGGGTTGTTAGGAAGGCATACGGTGTCTTGGCGTTCATTGGTAGGGGGACTGAATTTAGGAGTCGCAGCGTCATGTTGCAACTGTACAAAACTCCGCACTTGGAGTATTGTGTGCAGTTCTGGTCCCCACATTATAGGAAGGATGTGGAGGCTTTGGAGAGGGTGCAGAGGAGGTTTACCAGGATGTTGCCTGGTATGGAGGGGAGGTCCTATGAGGAGAGACTGAGGGATTTGAGGTTGTTTTCGTTAGAAAGAAGGCGGCTACGAGGGCACCTTATTGAAACATATAAGATGATTAGAGGTTTAGATAGGGTGGACAGTGATAGCCTTTTTCCTCGGATGGAGAAAGCTAGCATGAGGGGGCATAGCTTTAAATTAAGGGGTGGTAGTTATAGGATGGATGTCAGGGGTAGGTTCTTTACCCAGAGGGTGGTGAGGGATTGGAATGCCCTGCCTGCTGCAGTTGTAAATGCGCCTAGTTTGGGAGCGTTTAAGAGATCCATGGATAGGTTTATGGATGGAAAGGGTTTGGTTTAGGTTAGAGTGTCATTGCTTTTTAACTGGTCGGCGCAACATCGTGGGCCGAAGGGCCTGTTCTGCGCTGTAATGTTCTATGTTCTATATTCTAGATGGGAAGAGGGAAGGAAAGAATTCCATTTAAATAGCACATTTCACAACTTCAGAGCATCCCAAAGCTTATCACAGCCATTGGAATATTTTTGAAGCATTGTACTGTAGACAAGCATAATGGTCAATTTGAGTATAGTAAGGTTCCACAAACGAGAATTAAATAAATAACCAACTAGTCTGTCTCAAGTGATGTTGGCTGATTGATAAATTTACACCATTTTCCAGCTCTTCTGTTGTAGTTCTGGAACATAATCGGAAGGATCCTTGCACACAGCCTTGCAGGAGTGGTGGTCTTTGTTGGCACAGTGCCGAGCAGAAAAAATGAAATGGATGCCAGCTAATCTCCCAACCAGGTAAATGGAGTCTGGGGGAAGGGATGCTGAAGTCAGTAAGCCAGCCCCCCGTGAGGGCAAGAGGACCACTGTTTCGATAGTCATTGCCTTCAGGGGGATTCTATGTGGGTCGCAGTGCCTGATTAAGAGGGTTCCCAAACCCACAGGGAAGCTGGCAGGTGGTCTCCCCATGCAGTGGAGATTATCCGTTACTGGTAAAATGCCAACAGTGGTGAGAAGAAACCTTTTGTAGAGCATTTAAGTGGCTCAATTGGCTCTTGGTTGCATACCTTCTCCAGGGATGGTAAAATGCCATGGTGGTGGGAAAGTGATGGGCACCACACCATACCCACTCACCAGCCCCTCCTTCTCTCTATACCTTATGGACTCCCTCACCTCCCAGAGGACTGACAAAATCCACCCTAATGGCCATTTGGGCAGCATATTGAATGGCTATTCACACACATGGAACCATATTCCAGGATAAGTGCGTGTTCACAAAATAATGGGAGCAGAGAAGAAAGCTTTCACATAGTTGGTAACAGTCCTTGAGCTTAAGGTGCTAAATGAATAGAAGACAGAGGGGCAATCTTACCAAAAGAGTTCTAAGTGCCAAACGAGCATGAAAACAGGAGAGAATCGTGCCCATCTTTTCAGTGAGCTTTCAGACGTGATTTCATGCCACTTACTGCAAAAAATAAGGCAAACTGTGATCATGCCAGTAGGAGTGGATGGAGTACAAGTGTACATAGAACACTGAAGATCTGTCAGTCCCCCATCCCCCAGAATATCGCCTCAATACTCCTACCCACCTACCTGGCCGATCACCCACCCCAACCCCCGACTGATCACAGCCCCGATTCCCACCCCTACCTCCCCTCTCTGGAGGAAACCCAATTGCAATGTGCTCAGCTCATCCCCTGGGAAACTTGGCAATTGAAGGGAGAGTAAGGGGGGGAGAACATAAATGCCTTTACAGCACTACCTTTTGGGCAGGAGGAGTAAGAATGCTCCCCCATGCCCAGCCCCCTAACTTCTCCCACTCATTCAAGGACCCTGTTCAGAAAACAGACTCAAAAGATTCCTGGAGTCAGAAATTGAAGCCACTGCACACAAACCAAGCCCCACCCTCACACAATGCCAATCTACAATCCGATGAGACTCCCCATCCCCACAGCGAATTCTGGGGTTTAGCAGCAGACCCACCTCTTGTTGCTTACTCTGGGGTACTACCCATGTGACCCAAAGCCAAGCCTGTCAATCAGGCTGACCTCTGGACGGAGAACTGAAAACTGTCAAGGAGGAAAACAGTGCTGCATGTATGTTTTCTGTCTAAAATGCTGTGTGCCTTTCTGAATAACCTTTTGAATGTCTGGGTCTAGGCTCTTCAGACGTCAGCCATAAATTCTACAATCCTTTGACAAATATCTATAAATCTTACTCATTTGATTGAAATAAATTGCATTGCCACATCACCCATCACTGGATGTGAAATATTGGGGTGAATATTTTATCATTAGATATTTCCTTGCATATTTTTAATATAAAGAGATTTTCAAAAATTCAACTTAAATTTGGTATTTTAACTGTATAGATATCAAATATGATGTGTAATTTGGGCAAAAAAGGTAGTCACGTAAGACTAATTTTCCTTCACATCAACTTAATGGATATAAATATTTTATGATTGTTAAAATCTGTATTCATCAGCAGAAATGGCCATTTAATAGGTGCTCCTCTTGGTACAACTGCCTGGAATAATGCAGGTAATTTCCTAATTTATATGTGGAATTCCAGTTTAGATGGTGAAAGTTCATGTGGCCACCCTAAGGAACAAATCCTTAAAGCCAAGACAAACAATGGGTGGTTCAACAGAACACA
Organism: Carcharhinus amblyrhynchos; assembly: GCF_965287045.1. NCBI lineage: Eukaryota > Metazoa > Chordata > Chondrichthyes > Carcharhiniformes > Carcharhinidae > Carcharhinus > Carcharhinus amblyrhynchos. The sequence continues at coordinate 76,833,990 of NC_137331.1, read as the reverse complement.
AGGATGCTAAAGGAACTAGGATCAAACCATAGCCTCATTCACAGTCATGTTTCATTGAGATCTAGTTTATCAATCTTAGGCAAGCTGCTCAGCATGAAATGGTGGGGAGCATTTCATCATGGGAAAGTTAAATGGGAAATGGTAATATATAAATAAAGATCAATCAAATAGCAGGATCCACACTTATCAAAGCCAAGCATTGGTCTCAGGCCAATATTAACAGATGACACAAAGATGTCCAAACAACATGAAACATGTCCCTGGGAATTACGAAGAGAAAAAAATGAAAATAAAGTTGCAGAAATGAAACATAAACTCACCTGGTAAGATCAATGTGAGAGTTTTCATGGATAAGAACAAACAGTGTGTATGGATTCTGCTTGACTTTTTTCATGAAAGCTTCAAACTTGTTCTGAATGTCATGGTCTAAGCGAATAATATATTTCTCAGCCCTTTGATAGGCTACAGCATTTTCCTCAAGACCCAAGTCAACGAGAACTCCTGTGTAAAAGTAAAGACATATTATGTAATAAATCAGAAGTATTGATTTGTTGTTGGTTCTGTGTTTGTTATGTGTCAAGAGTAGATTTATTGGACTGAACCCTTCTGATATAGAACACTGCAAATCTTCACTCAAAACTGATGGTTGCATACCTGAAAATCACCATTTTAAGTGAAATATGTTGAAGTGAAGCATGGTTTCCCATAGGTATCACTATTAAAGCCAGAGTTAAGCCAGTGTATAAATTGAAACATTATAGCATACATATGCAGTGCTATGAACCTCTAGCAAAATAACTTGCAAAATAAATAATTGAATATAAAAGAGATACTATATAAATTTAAAATTGCTGCCTTGCCTGCAGGCTGCTTTCTTGCAGGTATTGCTTTAAAAAGTTTAGTTTATCACAGGTTCCTCGAACACAGGTACTACACAATAGACAGTAGTGTCTGTACAGCAAAGAATTCTTTTAAAAACAAGTCCAAGCAGTTCCCCATGCTGTACAAACAGCAGAGAAATTGAAAACAAAGTTTACAGTACAGTATTGCAAATGTAGTACCGTTGTTTAAGAAGGGTCAGCGGGATAACCCAGGGAATTATAGGCCGGTGAGCTTGACTTCAGTTATAGGCAAGCTAATGGAGAGGATCCTCAAGGATAGGATGTATGAACATCTGGAGCGCTGCAATCTGATCAGGGATACGCAGCATGGCTTCGTTACAGGGAGGTCGTGCCTTACGAATCTAGTGGAATTTTTTGAAGAGGTGACAAAAACGGTTGACGAAGGACAAGCCGTTGATGTTGTCTATATGGATTTCAGTAAGGCGTTTGACAAGGTCCCTCATGGTAGGCTGATAGAAAAGGTGAAGGCTCATGGGATACAAGGCCAGGTATGTAGATGGGTGGAGAACTGGCTTGGGAGGAGGAGACAGCGAGTAGTAGTGGAAGGCTCCTTTTCCAATTGGAGGCCTGTCACCAGTGGTGTGCCGCAGGGCTCGGTACTTGGACCTCTTCTATTTGTGGTATATATTAATGACTTGGAAGAGGGGGTAGGTGGTGTGATCAGCAAATTTGCTGATGACACCAAGATGGTTGGATTGGCGGGTACTGAGGAGCAGTGCCTGGCAATGCAACAGGACATAGACAGGCTGGTAGATTGGGCAGATAGATGGCAAATGGAATTTAATCCGGAGAAATGCGAGGTGATGCACTTTGGCCGGAATAATGTGGAGGGGAGTTATACGATAAAAGGTAGAACTATCCGGAGTATAGATACGCAGAGAGACCTGGGGGTGCAAGTGCATAAGTCCCTGAAGGTGTCGGTACAGGTGCAGAATGTGATGAGGAAAGCGTATGGTATGTTAGCCTTCATAGGAAGAGGTATAGAATATAAGAGTAGGAGTTTGATGTTGCAGTTGTATAGAACATTGGTTAGGCCTCACTTGGAGTACTGTGTCCAGTTCTGGTCGCCGTACTACCGGAAGGATGTAGAGATCCTGGAGAGAGTGCAGAGGAGATTTACCAGGATGTTGCCTGGTATGGAAGGGCTGTCTTACGAGGAAAGATTGGATGAACTTGGGCTGTTTTCCCTTGAGAGACGTCGGCTGAGGGGGGATCTAATAGAGGTTTATAAGATTATGAAGGGGATAGATAGATTAAATGGTGGTAAGCTTTTTCCGCTACAAGAAATGGATAGAACGAGGGGTCACGGGCTTAGGGTGAGGGGGGCTAGGTATAAGACAAATATTAGAGGGCAGTTTTTCACGCAAAGGGTAGTGGGGGTGTGGAATGCACTGCCGAGTAAGGTGGTGGAAGCAGGCACGCTAGGGTTGTTTAAGAGTCACTTAGACAGCCATATGAGCGGGCTACATATAGGGGGATATAGTAGGCCTTACTGAACATTGTAGGCTTGGGAATACATTTTGCCTCAGGAATGTTAGTCTTTGCCTGTTTAATAATGAATTTTTTTGTCTCCACAGGCATTTAAGTCCAGCAAGGGGCATGCAGGCGGCAGGTTGTAGTGGGCTGCTCTTGGATGTTGCTTCGGGAGTTGCCTATTGCTTCATGTCGTTAGTGTGCTTAAACTGGACCATCTCGAGGGCAACATGACAGCTCAGAGACTATCTCTGTTGCTGTGCGGACACATGGATTTGGGCCTGTGTCTGTGGGAGTTTGCACGTTCTCCCCGTGGTTGCGTGGGTTTCCTCCGGGTGCTCCGGTTTCCTCCCACATCCCCCAAAGATGTGCTTTTAGGCTGATTGATTGGGTACTAAAATTGTCCCTAAATTGGACCTCCCTGATCCTCGCACGTTAGACGTAGACTAAAATCATGAATAGGTCACTGAGATAGTAGGACGGCGGCGCGGGCTCGTTGGGCCGAAGGGCCTGTTTCCCGTGCTGTGTTGTTCTTTGTTCTCTTTGTTCTTAGTACTTGCACTGATTCCTCTGGTAAACCATCCCTAGGAAACCTGGCCCTTAGTGTGCATGCATGTGGTGAGATATCCCGATGAGCAATTCTTTGAATTTTCCCGCCCACCTTTTTCCAAGCCACCTCTGCTGGGAAGATGCCGCCCATTAAAGCTGGGGGGTAAAAAATGATAGTAAGTTGCACTGAAATAAAGAACTGGTGATTACTCGATGGACTGAATGGCCTAATTCTGCTCCTATATCTTATCATTCTTCTTATCCTCTCGGTTTACAACACTCTTGTTGAAATATCAAAGCGTCAACAATTATATCTGGGACTTGGTGTGCCAGAGGATAGATTTGATTTTTTAGTTTTTTAATACATATTTTTACATATGTTTTATATATATATATATTTGAGGGATAGATTTGTTCCCTCATGCTGCTGGGTTCCCGATCCCATTCCTAAAATTAAAAGGGAAAATCCGGTGGGGAATTTCCATTGTGTTGATTTGGTGTGATTGTCTATAGGCAGTGATAAATAATATTGCAGACAGACTGGAAGCCAGGTCATCCATCCTAGGCCTTGAGTGACTATCTGTTTGGAGTTGCACATTCTCCCCGTGTCAGCGTGGTTATCCTCCAGGTGATCCAGTTTCCTCCCACAGTCCAAAGGTGTGCGGGTTATGTGGATTGGCCATGCTAAATTGACCCTTAGTGTCAGGGGTACTAGCTGGGTGAAGGTATGAGGATAGGGCTTGGGTGGGATTGTGGTTGGTGCAGACTCTATGGGCTGAATGGCCTACTTCTGCACTGTAGGATTCTATGATAGCCTCCTTGGAAATATGTGCCGAGCATTAGCAACGAGAAATCAAAGTGGAGGGTGAGGTGTGTAAGAATAGGATGCAAACCCTGATATTGCAGTACAAACCTCAAAGATTAATAATAAAGGAAATCTAGGAGATGAAGTACACAGTGAAAAATGCGTTGTGAAAATAATGTAGTGCTTGCCGACTTAAAATTCACACCAATTTCCTGATTAAAATTAGCTCCACCCCTCATTTCTTCAGAGCCCTTATGAAATTAAAGTTCAACCAGTTAGTTCCTTATCAATAAATAATCAGTCAACGTCAATAAGTATATTAACTTATAACTGCTAGGTAATCAGGTAAAGTAGAACCTTTGAAAAATGTTACATCCAGAAGGGAACGTATTCCTTTATTCACTATAAAAATTAATTTTGCAGCAGTTTTAACAGTCTACCTGAATGTCGGACACGTTGCAAAGTCTGCTGGAAAAGAACCTCTGAAGAAGGTACTAAAATAATGAAGTCAACCTTCCCGAAACGCCCCAAGTCTAGGTTTTGCATCCCTGAGTCCGCTATGGCACAAACTTGAGATAACAGCTTTCGGGCAATACTAAGCTGAGGTGGATGAATCTGGAACACTTCAGTAACTGAATCTGCGGAAGAGAAAGAAAGTACATTCCACTCTTAAAATTCCAACAATAGTTTGCAGTTACATTATTGAACTAATCATTCTTGCGTTTCCATACTTAGTAAAGAAATGCTGCTGCATCTTTTTAAAATACCAATCCCCACAGTTATTTTTTCAATAATACTCAAATTTATTGAATCTTCAGTGGGGGGGGGGAGGTGCGTGTGCACAAATACCCAGAATTAGGGGCGGGGATAGATGCCCGAAAGACCGATGCCCGCGAGTGGGGAGAGGGGTGGTGGGGGGGAACATCACCTGGAAGACCTGATACAGGCGAATTGATGGGAGGGGTGGGGGGTGATGCCCTGAAGACCTGGGGGTCTTTAACATTAATTGGAGTTCAGGGCACCCAACTGTGCCAGCATCTTGAGGCCTCACTCCTCACGATGAAGGCACAAAACATGCTGCCCTGCTTTACAATGGCAATGTGTTATAAGACCTGGAGAGAAAAACCTGCCTGTATCACAGGGTAAAAAATCCGCCACTCTTCATTCATAACCAGACCCTTGGCCATTTTTTGGAAAAATTCTGTCCTTCATTTTTAAAGTGGAAAACCTTTAGGCAAGAAAAGTAGCAATTCATATTTTAAACCCTCATTTGATTGAATGATTTGAGGGTTGTGAAAGATTCAGAAAGGATACAGATTGCTATAAGAGCTGATTACATGATTTGATGGTGTTATCATTCAGGTATGTGGTTAGGTTGCTGTTTTACTTCCAGTTTTGTATTCTGTACACAGGAAAGGAACAGCTCTTCAATAAAACCTGTTGTGTGATTATTTGAATATATGTGTGCAAACCAAGTCTTTTATTTCTATTAAAACCCACAACCCCTAACATAGTGACGTCATTACAGAAAGAAAATTGGCAGAGAGTCAGGATTTCTGTTCATCGAGAACATCGAGAAAAGTTCCTAAGGTAGTGAAAATGTTGTGGGTTCTCACTTCACACATTAGAAGTTGGGAGAAGCTACAACAGGATTAAAGATAAAGTGCCGGTGAAGAAAGACTCAATAAGAGAAACCTCTTTTTTAAAAGAGATAGTTTTCCGATCAAAGAAGGGTGAGATTTCAGGCAGTATTTGACATATTTTGAAAGCGAGAATGCTTTGCTGTGTGGCTGGGGCAGTTTGAAGACAGAAAATACATAAACATTAAAATTAAAATAGCATTTTCTTTTGTATTTCAAAGCCTGTCACTGAAAGAATTTGAGGAGTTAGTGAGTTGCTCACTTGGGACTGGGGTCCCCATGGTTCCTAATGCCTCAAAGTTGCAGTAGGGAATCTACTCCTCAAAAATTACAGGAGGTTTAAATTGTCCACTGCTACCATGGAGCTGTCAAAGGCTGAAAGCTGCTTATTGGTGGGCTATTGGCGGAAATGTGAATGGGGGCAGTAATCCAGAATCGGGTCCTGCTGTCATTTTTAAAGGGCTACAGATGTGGCCCAACTCGGTGAAATCCTGGGGCATAACTTTTTTTAAAGTTTATTTATTAGTGTCACAAGTAGGTTTACATTAACACTGCAATGAAGTTACTGTGAAAACCCTCTAATTGCCACACTCCGGTGCTTGTTCAGGTACACTGAGGGAGAATTTAGTATGACCAATGCATCTAACCAGCACATCTTTTGGACTGTGGGAACACTGCTAAGCACTGTGCCATCATGCCACCCCAAGAGTTATTGGAATTCTCCACCCAAGAGTGCTGTGGGACTCAGCATCCAAAACTGAGATCAATAGTGCCTGAATTTTCAGATGATGAGCAATCGTTCCCCATCATCCTGAAAATGGGAATACAGAATCGGGTCCAGCTGTCATTTTTAAGGGATTCCAGATGCGGCCCAACTCAATGATATCCTGGGGCTTTCTTTTAAGTTTATTTATTCGTGTCACAAGTAAGTTTACATTAACACTGCAACGAAGTTGCTGTGAAAATACAGATCAGTTGTAAATAGGTACGAAATTACCAACTCACAAGGTTAATGACACCCAATAAACATTAACCAATACAAGAGCGTGAACACAAGTGACTTCCAGGACCTTTACTCTAACATTTAGTAATGTTGACCTTTGCAGCAGAGCACTGACCATACATTCTGACGTCTTACCAAAACAGCGCATGGATGTCATTGCCGCAGCTTCATCTGACAGAATGTAGTCAGAAACATTTCCATTGAATGGAACAGCAACAGTATTACTTCGACTCTGCTGAAATTTATCCAGGAACTTGTCCAAGTTATCCCCTGTGGAAGATAAATTCAGGTTGCCCCGAAGAATAAAAGAACAGTTTTACAATAATTCAAAATAAAAATCTCTACAAACATTAACCATAAAAGTATTCAAAGCTTCAAAATATACCTGATACATAGTAAAAATCTAGTCAACATTTTAAACAAAAATGAATGAATATAGATTTCCTGATTGAATGTCTTTGTTTCTTTGTATCTGGTCTTTATATCATTTCTTTCTAGAACAGATAAATGGTCTATTTTTCATGTAGGGTACTACTATGCCATTATCTCTCCCTATCCCTATATTATCTCTCCCTATCCCTTCTGCTTAAACCAAGACTTCACACGCTCTATATTAAATTCCATCAGCACTTCTGCTAGCCTGCTCTGTTGCAGTTGATCAGTATCATCCTCACTGTGCCTTTTTGGGGGACTAGCCTTTTGTAAACTGTTCAGTAAATTTAAATATCTATTGGTATTTCCACAGTGACTGTAGGACTGAACTTCCTCTCAGCCCTTACAATGGTGCACCTTTGGTGCACAGAATTTCTGCATGCCTTTCACTTGCACCCTGACTCTCAGGGTCAGGTTTATTTTAATAATATTGATGGACTCATGTATCAGAAAGATGGGGAAAATACAGAGTAAGAATACTTAATTGGAGGAGTGCAGGCTTCTACGGGATGCAAATTGTTCTGGGCCAAATAACTTGGAAAGAAAGATTGACAGGCAAACTTTAACTGAATAATGCACTGCCCCTAAAGAAGAGATAATTAAGGTACAGCCAATATAGATTCCTACAATGAGGAAAGGTAGGGCAAACAAAACCAGAGACCACTGGATAACAACACAGATGGGATGATAAGAAGAAACAGAAAAATGGTACTAAATGAATACATGGCATCTGTTTTTATCAAAAAAGAAAATGCTGCCCAAGTCATGGTGAAAATCGCAGGAATCAGACACTTGTATGGGGGTGGCACAGTGGTTAGTACTGCTGCCTCACAGCGCCAGAGACCCAGGTGCAATCCCAGCCTCGGGTGATTGCAAGGAGTTTGCATGTTCTCCCCGTGTCTGTGTGGGTTTCCTCTGGGTGCTCTGGTTTTCTCCCACAGACCAAAGATATGTAGGTTAGGATGACTGGCCATAGTAAATTGCCCCTAGTGTCAGGAGGATTAGCAGAGTAAATATGTGGGGTTACGGGAATAGGGCCTGGATGGGATCGGTGCAGACTTGATGGGAGGTATCTTCTCCTTCTGCACTGTAGGGATTCTATGAAAACCTCCAACCTCATCTGCGCCTGGGGTTCTCCAGTGCCACAACAGTGAATGGAGTTTTGGCTGAATGCCAAATTCTCCATTCTCGCTGGCAGGAGGCAAGAACGAACGAGATCGGAGAAAGCGGCCCTTGATTGGTTTAAGATTAATAAGGAGCATGTCTTTTATAGGTTCTACAGAAATTTGACAAAGCATCAGAATGGCCTGAGATACACTTAAACCTACTGAGGGAAATACGCGTGGAAATTGCAGAGGTACTAGCCATAATTTTTCAATTCTGTTTAAATAAAGGGGTGATGTCAATGTATTGAACATTTGTAAAAGTTACATCCTTGTTCAGAAGAGCATGTAAAGATAAGCCCAGCAATGACAGGGCCGTCAATTTAACCCTGATGGGGAGTAGTTTTTTAAAATGATGATTTAGGACTAAATCAATAGTCATGTGGGCAAATGTGGATTAATTAAGGAAAGCCACCATGGAGTTAAGGGCAAATCATGTTTTTTGATGAGGTAACAGAGAGGGTTAATGAGGGTAATACCATTAATGAGGTTGGTGCATATGACTTTCAGAAGACCAAAACAGACTGTGTGAAAGGTGAGAGTTCATGAATAAAAAGTGACAGCAGCAACATGGATATTAAAGTAGTTGAGTGACAGGAAACAGAGTAATGGCAAAAGGTTGTTTTTCAGACTCAAAGAACAAAGAAAATTACAGCACAGGAACAGACCCTTCAGCTCTTCAAGCCTGCACCGACCATGCTGCCCAACTGAAATAAAACCCCTTACCCTTCTGGGGACCATATTCCTCTACTCCCATCCTATTCACGTATTTATCAAGATGCCCCTTAAAAGTCACTGTCATATCTGTTTCCACTACTTCCCCGGCAGCGAGTTCCATGCGCCCACCAACCTCTATGTAAAAAACGTGCCTCATATATCTTCTTTAAGCTTTGCCCCTTGCACCTTAAACCTATGCTTCCTAGTAATTGACTCTTCCATCCTGGGAAAAAGCTTCTGACTATCCACTCTGTCCATGCCCCTCATAATCTTGTAGACTTCTATCAGGTAACCTCTAAACCTCTGTCATTTCCATGAGAACAAACAAAGTTTCTCCAACCTTTCCTCATTGCTACTGCCTTCCATACCAGGCAACAACCTGGGAAATCTTTTCTGTATCCTCTCCAAAACTTTCACATCATTCTGGTAGTGTGGCGATCAGAATTGAATACTATATTCCAAGTGCAGCCAAACTAAGATTCTATAAAGCTGCAACATGACTTGCCAATTTTTAAACTCAAGGAAGGTTTAAAACTAAATTTCCTTGGAGGTTGATATTAGAACCCTTGCTCTTCCCAATATATATCAATGACCTAGACCTTATTGTATAGGGTGCAAATTCAAAATTTAGAGATGATGTGAAACTCAGAAGTACTATGAACTGTAAGGAGGATAGTGTTAAATTTCAAAAGGACACAAGTTGGTGGAATGTGCATGCAGGTGGCCCAAGCCTGAATGTTTTCCAGGTCTTGCTACGTATGAGCACGGACTGCCTCAGTATCTGAGGAGTTGCAACTGGTGCTGAACACTGCAATTATCAACAAACATCCCCACTTCTGTCTTATGATGGCAACAAGGTCATTGATGAAGCAGCTGAAGATAGTTGGGCCTAGGACACAATCCTGAGGAACTCTAAATCTGAATGAATTTACAGCACCTATTGTGTCTCTGCAGACAGCTTGCGTGACTAGTGAAATGCATTTCAGGCTGCCTATCATGTTTGTGAAGTTGCAGTGGAGTAGGCAAGGAGAAAGGAGGCAGGTGGGCCGATCAAGAGCCAGTAATGATCTGCAGGAGGGATGAGGAATTGGAAGGAGCACTCATATTTCTCCTCAACTGCGATGTTTACATTGTTGAATAATTCTTTGCTGGCAGCTGCTGCAAGGCAGACTACAGCTTAGGGAATATGGCTGCAAAATTACTCAAGAGCAATAGTGCCTGATGGGTTGACAGCAACTGTTTTATACCAACCTCAGTTTTCTCTCCCACTCACTTCAGGCATCAAATATATCAAGAAAACTGATGTTTTCAACAGTAAAACTAAAATATTAGAAACAACCATAAAGCTCCAATCTAGGTGCTGGCTGTGGACAGTTTTTATAGCCACATTCTTGGCACAAGCCTAGACACTTAACAATGCTGACAGCCCATTTGTGGGTACGTTAGTGTAATCAGCATAGTATTGGACTAGCAATCCAGAGGTCATAGGTTTTCATACCACCACAGAATTCAATAGCTTAGAACTTGGACCTCTTTATGCCTGATGTGTGGGCTTAAAACAGCTGCATTGAGACTCAATTTTGGGGACTAACATTCTGCACCCAAGAACACCTGAAAAACACAAAATTTGGCCGGGCCGGAAAGGAAAATATGAAAGCCCATAATTTATTGGCAAAGGGAGCATTAGATACCTTACATCTGCAATTGAGAGCCAAGTGCTTGTACCCTGTCAAAATTGGTCTGACTTCATTCACACTGGTAATCACCCAAACTCAAAACCAAACAAATAACTGGAGGCATGGCTAATAACTCGGTAAACAAAACTTCCTTAGCTTGGCAGAGTTACTGAAACCTTTGCAGATCCTGAAAGCATCAAGCAACGTAAATAACACATATCAGACTGAAACACTTACCAAAGGGGGAGGTTTTGAAGTGAGATGCCAAAATACTGACTTTGCCTGTAATCAGTTCATAACTGATTTCCTTCAGGAACTCACTCGTAGTGAGCATACTCTCTGCTAGCATTCTGGATTGATAGTGGCCTGAAGAAAACAACACACATTTGTTCATTGCCATGACACAGCACACAACTGTTGACTATTCAAATCAGTATCACTCTGTAAAATATGCAGTGAAAGCTTTTAAAATATCATTCAAGTTTAGTACTGGTTGAAACTTACAATTGGAAGATTTAATGTGACAGAAATTGAAAAAGTTGTGCGATACATCTTTTGAACTTCTGCCAACAAACTGTAATAGTGTGATGATGATATCAGAGCCATGGAATAGGGCCTCGGAGGAGTTATTAAGCACAACAGTTTGAAACAGATAAATTGAGATCTGCAGAGATTCACCATGAGATTGTGCATTTATTAGGAGTAGCCCTGTGCAATTTGCCTTGTAAGGGGTGTGCAGGAGTTCTTTCCTTACAAGGCAGGCTAGAGAATCACAGAAACAGCATATACCTAGCGCAAGTGTGTCCCTGCTGCCTTCTAGTAGGTTTCATCGATCACTTGGCAGAATTCCTACTAGAATCCACAGAACCCCCAAATACAAAATTGGCTTGATGATAGAAGACAGAGGGTGGTTGTAGAGGGTTGTTTTTCAAACTTGAGGCCTGTGACCAGCAGTGTGCCTCGGGGATCAGTGCTGGATCCATTGTTATTTATCATTTATATTAATGATTTGGATGAGAATATAGGAGGCATGGCTAGTAAGTTTGCAGATGACACTAAGATTGGTGGCATAGTGGATAGTGAAGAAGGTTATCTAGGATTGCTACAGAATCTTGATCAATTGGGCCAATGGACTGACAAATGGCAGATGGAATTTAACTTAGATAAATATGAGGTAATGCATTTTGGCACATAAAATGAGGGCAGACTTACTCAGTTAATGGGGAGAGTTACAGAACAAAGAAAACTGGGGATATAGGTTCATAACGTTTTGAAAGTCGAGGCACAGTTGGACAGAGTGGTGAAGAAGGCATTTGGCATGCTTGGTTTCTTTGGTCAGAACATTTAGCACAGGAGTTGGGATATCTTGTTGAAGTTGTACAAGACATTGCCAAGGCCACACTTGGAATACTGTGTACAGTTCTGGTCACCCTATTATCAAAAGGATATTATTAAATCAGAAAGAGTGCAGAAAAGATTTACTAGGATGCTAGTGGGACTTGATGGTTTGAGTTATAAGGAGAGGCTGGATAGACTGGGACTTCTTTCTCTGGAGCGTAGGATGGTTTGGGATAATCTTATATAGAGGTCTATAAAGTAATGAGGGACATAGATCAGCTGGATAGTCAATATCTTTTCCCAAAGGTAGGGGAGTCTAAAACTAGAGGGCATAGGCTTAAGGTGAGAGGGGAGAGATACAAAAGGGTCCAGGGCACAATTTTTTTGTGCAGAGGGCGATGAATGTCTGGAACAAGCTGCCAGACATATTAATAGAGGCGGGTACAATTTTGTCTTTTAAAAAGTGCTTAGACAGTTAAAGGCTAAGATGGGTATAGAGGGATATGGGCCAAATGTGGGCAAATGGAACTAGCTTGGGGATTTAAAAAAGGGATGGCATGGACAAGTTTTGCCAAAGGGCTTGTTTCCACATTGCAAACCTCTATAACCCCCAAAGAAGTTCTGAGTGGGGAAGTTCAAATTTGCTCTTTGTATGTCTGAATTATTTCATTTTTAGAAGAACCAAATGGCAACATTCTCAGTGTTTAATGAGTGTGCTGCTGACAAACCAGCTGGTATAACAGAAGCCAGAACCCCAATCATAGCACACATGCTTTGGAAAGTCACAAGCTCTCTGACCTGCAGTTATTACCCTTCATTCTAGGACCAGGGTCACAAAATTATCTCCAAAAATGTGCAATATCAGCAGATTAGAGGCATCAACAACAACTTTTAAAACTGACAACAAGTCATATGTTCAACATTTCCACATGCCTGGGATTAAATGATTAATCAGTCTGGCTCTGAGTTACTTTGAAAGCAGACTGCTGCACATTGGAGGGTGAAGGCATAAGGACTGACTTTATAAAATTACTCTCTCAGCCAGAAACATGGCCCAAAAGGTGGATGTATAGGAAAATCAAAGGCATTCACCCCAGTATTTCATAAAAACAGTTCTTAAGTATTAATCTGCCAATGAGCACCATTAAAGTATTTCAATATTAAGCTAAAGTTCTCTTTCAATCATTGCAATGAAATTGATGACGAGTTGTAGAGGGAGGACCGCAGCAAGGACACTGCATCAGAACAAAGAGAGAACTTTGCACCAGGAATAATACATAGAGAATCACAGAATCCTACAGTGCAGAAGGAGGCCATTCTGCCCATCAAATCTGCACTGATTACAATCCCACCCAGGTCTTATCGCCATAACCCCATGCATTTATCCTAACTAGTTCCTCTGACATTAAGGGACAATTTAGCACGGCCAATCCACCTAACCCGCACATTTCTGGAGTGTGGGAAGAAACCGGAGCACTCGGAGGAAACCCATGCAGACATGGAGAGAACGTGCAAACTCCACACAGTCAGTGATCTGAGCCGGGAATCGAACCCAGGTCCCTGGCACTGTAAGGCAGCAGTGCTAACCACTGTAGCACCATGCCGCCTGTAAACCACAGCAGGCACGTGTACTGAGGGCTCTATAGAGGAAAAACTACATCAAGAGTCTTATAGTAGGAACACTCACTGAACCCCAAAGTGTAAGCACTGAATTAGAAACCCCACAAAAGGAGCACTGCATGGGATCCCCGGACATGGGCACCACAGTGGGCATGGCACCAGAAGCATCTCAGAGGGACACTTCATTGAGAGGATCACATCTCCAATTGGAAAACTTCACTGGGAATAACACAGTGGGACCACTGCACTGAGAACCCCACTGCAGAGCACTACACCAGGAGCACGCAGAAGAAGAACTACACTGGGAGTATTACAGTGTACTGGAAGGACAGTGGGGTTAGGATCAGTTGTGATTCTCCATTCACAGCATTCTCCAATTGAATGTCCAGACTGTGCTAGAGTGTGCCAGGGCAGTTTCCAGGATGAACTGATGTACTCTCTATGCACTGAGTGGTCTTTTATAAAGGCACTCTAATCCTCGCCTGTCTAAGTTGCTGGCGGGGTCAGCGAATTAGATCGTTTTCCCACCCGACATCGGGCTTTGCTAACGGGGGTAAAATCCCAGTCACTGAATCTGGTAAACACTTTGCTCAAATCAAGCAAAATACCCAACAAGATGCAACTCTACAAGCAGTACAAGAGGTAATGACAATAGGATGAACAGAGAGCATCAAAGAGGTATGTGTGGTCACAACAGCATATTGGGCACACTGACATGAATTAACATCCCAAAATGGCACCTTTTAGAAAGGAAATACTGTCACCATCCCTAAGGAGATGAGAGAAGAGATTGATTGTATCCATACAAGCCATTAAGGAATTGAATTGACTCTTAGAAAGGCAAGAGATGATTTTTAGTGGCCAAACATAAAGAGTGAAATTACAGATCGCATTAGCCAGTGTGGTATGTGTAACAAGTACCAAGCTAAACAAGCTAGACAGTCACTGAAGCAACATGACATCCCAGACAGACCATGGATGAAGCTGGGAGTAGTTATTCACTTTGTCAGTGTAGAATACTATTCTGACTACTGAGAGTTAGAGACAGCTGACTTCAACAACAATAAGGGCAAGAGTAGAATGCCTAACTTCAATCTGTATAGCATTGCAGACATTAAGATGAGTGACAATGGTCTTAGATCACAAGTGAAGAATTCAGCTGATTCACAAAGGATTGGGAAAGTCAGCACTACATATCGTCTCCGCGCTATCCCCAGTCAAATGTCAAGGCTGGGGCAGCAGTGAAAACTACCAAAGATTTACCTATCTGACACAGACATATACAAAGTAATCACTGAGTGGAGAAACACACCGACTGAAGACATCGAAAGTCGTTCAGTCCAGAGACTGATGTCATGTTGCACATATACTACACTTCCAATCATAAAAAAAACAACTGAAACTAGAAGTAGTAACCAGCTTGATGGAAAAGAGCAAGATAAAACTACAGAAAACCAAATTTCAGTTTAACAAGACTGCCAAATCATTACCAGAGGTGAGCATTGGAGAACTAGTCAGGGTACAAAGCTTCAATGCTCTCACCAAGAGTCAGCTCACATGGTAACCTCAAATGAAGTAAGAAGTCTCACAACACCGGGTTAAAGTCCAACCAGTTTATTTGATAGTAAACCCACAAGCTTTCGGAAATGCTGTTCCTTCGTCAGATGTGTGGAACTTTGGAGATGTCAGGGGTAAGTTTTTCACTCAGAGGGTGGTGAGTGAGTGGAATCACCTGCCGTCGGTGGTGGTAGAGGCAAAGTCACTGGGCTCTTTTAAAAGACTTCTGGGTGGGTACATGGGATTTAATGGGATTGGGAGTTATAGATAGTTCTATGGCCTGGTAGGTATGGATATGATTGGCGCAACTTGTGGGCCGAAGGGCCTGTTTGTGCTGAGTGTTCTATGTTCTAAGTGACATGGAAATAACACTCTCCAGAAAAGGAGCATCAGACAAGGATGAACAGCCAATATCAGTATGATATTCCTTTCAGAGACCTGGTTTATGTATGCAATGCATGTGCAGTGACCGTTAATAAAACAATGCATGGAAACATTGGTGTATAGTGGATAACTTGGGTAACTCACAGTCACACAGGAACATGTATGTAAATATGGTTTTTCTTCACCAGGAAAAGGAGGATGTTTGTAACTTTTGTTCAATATGGAAAGAAAGATGTTTGCATTTTGAAAATGCAACCTTACTATGTATACCAGCTAGCTTGTCATAGTTAAACGACTCTCTGAGGGAAGCCACCTCTATTCATTTCAGTAAAGCCTCTCACAGGGACAGACACTGAAGAAAACTGCTGTCCGTATACATGAAACAGCACTCATCTTCGATAACAAGTAACCATGTAAATTAGACAATTGATAATTTAGTTTAAATAGCCGGCCAGATTGCAAATAAATTATCTTTAATATATACAAAAAAATTTGAAAAATTAGCTTGTCAATCACAACACTGTAATCTCAGGGTAAGTACTTTAATAAGAAAATTATTGGCTGCTGCTACCATTCTTGGCACGAATTTAAGTTTTGTTATAACTAGCAAATTTAAAATAAATCTGAAAGTCTACTTACCTAAAACCACCACACAGAATTCAATCCCTCTGATCTTTGATGTACAAATTACTACTACGTAATTAGGTGTTTTCTGATGATGATGTGCATTACTGAAAGACCTTAAAGTCTCTGAAATGCCTTCTGCCAGGGAGTTTTGAGTAAATACAACTTGCACCAAATCTCGTGAAACACTGGCAGCAAGTCGAGCAAGCCAGGGTAATTGTCCTGGAGACACAGCGGAAGAAGGGCCTCCTATTTGTAGGGATCTGTCTTTAAAACTCGAGTCTTGTATTGCTTTAAGCATAATTTGTTCAAATTCTTCCTTGAGAGGCATCTGATCTGGACCTAGAATAAGCAAATATATTATTGAAGTACCAAGCTGTCAAATGTAGCCAGATAACTATATTGTGAAACAATGACTTGACTGCTGACATAAGTTGCTTTATGAAATCTGATAAAGACCTCAAGATGGTAATCTGACTGTCTTTCATAAATGTACCATCCTATGTAATGGACCGACAGGATGGAGCTTTGTGCTCGCAATCCCTTGCACAGTGAGCTAGTTCTTTTAATCCACTCTGGACCAATGCATTGAAGGTCTCTCTGATAGCTATAAGAGTTCCATATAAACAGATTTTGTGCAGCCCTGGGTCAGGACTTTGATCAGTAACATGAAACTGCTCTGAGTTTTATACTAATTGACATTGTCACTCAAACAGCCACAATGGCAGCTTGTGAAGGATTGCTAAGTGCCTATTTAACATTGCTCCATTTCACATTATTTTGCTTTAATGCTGTTCAGTTAATAGTGCCTGTATTCTCAGTTCATAGAATCCCTACATTATAGAAGGAGACATTCGGCCCACTCCACCGACCACAATCCCAACCAGTTCCTATCTCTGTAGCCCCACATATTTACCCTGCTAGTCCCCTGACACTAAGTGGCAATTTAGCATGGCCAATCCACCTAACCTGTACATCTTTGGACTGTGGGAGGAAACCAAAACACCCACAGAAAACCTACGTAGACACGGGAAGAATGTGCAAACTCCACACAGACAGTTACCCAAGCCGGGAACCAAACCCAGGTCCCTGGCGATGGAAGGCAGCAGTGCTAACCACAGCGCCACCCTCATTAGTTTTGGGAGTTTCATTTTAAAGTAATTTTGTGCCAGTCTCACGTAACTCTGCATGACCCGATCAGCACCACTTTGGAGCAGTCTCTCCAATTCCCTTCTACCACTGCCAACCCCACAACTTGAGACCTCTATTGCTCCCTGATTCACTCTCTTGTCTATCTGTCCTCTCACCAAACCACAAGCTCCCCGATCCTCCTGCACGCCTTTTCCCTCTCCTGAAGCCTCACTGCCAGCAAGAGCTTGAGAGATAAGCGGCACATGGCAGGAAGAACAGCTTCGAGCTAAATGACTGGTGTGGGTCTGCAGTGACCAGGAGGATCAGGGAGCGCAATGTGTGGTAACTGGGAAGTTCGGGAAGCAGGATTGGGAGCAAACAGGATCATCAGCAAGCGGTGGTACTGTAAGCAGAAAGTTACCATATTTGTTTTATATGTTAACATCTGTTTTATTTTAAAATTATTTCATTTACCAATATAGAATACAATCATGTCAAGTATTTCAACGTACAGGATATTACATTACAGCTCCTGCTGAACCTAACTACAGATTTATATTGGTTTTAGTGGAAAATGTTAATCATTTCAAGTCATTTCAATGAGAGTCACAATATTCAGCAATGCAGCTAAAACTTTAAGTCAGGGCTCACTGTAACAGAAAAAACTGTTAAGATGTTATAGGAATGCAGGGAGCAGGCTGCGAGGTTGTAAAATCAGGCAGGTTGTCAGCAGGTGCTATGCTCGGCACCTACCCACTGCCATTGGAATTTTACCAGTGGTGCGAAATTGGTGGATAGATCAACCGCTCTTAGACCAATTGCGACTCTGACAGGGTGAGTGGGTGGGAGGTGTCTCCTGATCAATCACACTGTGGCCCATAAGTGAACCCCCAGCTGCAAGGGCCACTCCTGTTGGAAGATCCCCCTGCCCATTCAATTGACTCCCTTGGCCTTGTTGAGGCCTGCCTGATTGGCCTAAGCAGCTCCCAGTGCCACTTACCTGCCCTCTGGTTCCTCCTCCATGCCTGCTGTCCTGGGGCCTGCTGTACTCCCAGCAGTGGGGCCATCGTTCTGATTGCACTGATGGGACTGAAGAGCTGCCAACCGTCTGTCTGATTGGCTGCTCTCAGGGCGTGGAGCATCCTACCTTAGAGGAACAGAAGTCATGGCCGCAGACAGTTCATTGTCTGATCAACACAAAGGTCAGTTGGAGTTTCCACGCACGGTGCAAGTGGGATTGCCCCTGACTTTTTCAGTCAGTAGCCCATAAAAGTTTGGCCATTATTACAAAGATGTGTTTGGAGTCTAGACTGAAATTAGAGGCTGAATAAATTAGGCTTGTACTCGTTAGAGTTTAGAAGAATGAGGGGAGATCTCATTGAGATGTATAAGATGATGGATGGGATGGATAGGATAGAGGTGGAGAGACTCTTCCCGCTCAGAAAGGGTAGTAGGACTAGGGGGCACAGCCTCAAGATAAAGGGGGGGGGGGGCGGTTTAGAACGGAGTTGAGGAGGAACTTCTTCACTCAAAGGGTGGTGAATCTCTGGAATTCTCTGCCCGTTGAAGTGGTGGAGGCTACCTCACTGAATATTTTTAAGACGTGGGTTGATGGGTTTTTGATGAGAGAGGGGATTAAGGGTTATGGGGAGAGGGCAGGAATGTGGAACTGAGCCACAACAGATCAGCCATGATCTTATTGAATGACGGGGCAGACTCAAAGGGCTAGTTGGCCTACTCCTGCTCCTATTTCTTATGTTCTTATGAAGATTTGCTGAAATAAAAGTCATGGAGAGTTTAAAATTCAGATAGGCTGTGCAAACCAAATTTGAAGTAATAGTATAAAGGATAGGCAAATAGAATTTGCCTATTCCACTCCAACTTGGCTTGAATGGTATATCCAGGATTTTCAAGCTTTCGTTTCTGTCAGGGTATGATTGACTAACTATCAAGGAGTTTGTACACATCTCCACCAAAGTCTATTCACATGGCATTACATTTAGTAGCATTTACTTGCGTACTGTTTTCCTAAGAGTTTCTTGAACTTCACTGACTGCACCCCATGTCTTAAACTCACATGACTGTCATTTTGTTCATGTATTTCCAGTATTTGAGACCAAAGGATGAGAAGGCATCATTAATGAGGATTAGGAAAAGAATTGGCCCTAGCCGGCTACTCTGAGGCATTTTTAATTAAGCGTTATGTAAGTGTTAATTGAACACTTTTAGAAAGACAGTCATAGTATCTGATACACTGAGTGTGGGCGGTGAGGAAATCAGCAATCCAGTGGATAAGAATCTCACATCCATTATAATTTAGATTATGGATCCTTGAATACTAATCTGTTTGAAAAAGGTCCTTCAATCAGAGAACCATTTGAGAACCATTTTTCTAGCAGTTAGTCCTTTCAAACCTCACCAGGAAGCAAAAGAGTATACCTTAATATTTATTTAAATGTAAACTGCTGAAATCTTACCAAGGTGGATCAGATATTGTATCGTCAAGAGGATCATGTTTTCCACCGTTAGTATCTGGCTGTTGGAGATTCCCAGCTGTTCTAGCTCAACTGAAGTCAGCTGTGGAAACTTGTAACAATTCACAAGTAGTGGACTTACTACAATATCACCAACATTGCCATAAAAATATGGTAAAGTGCCATAACCTGCAAAACACAAGAAATATTTCAATTTTTCCTTAATTCCCAAGATCAAATCTATTTCATCTAGGTGAGGGCACATCAGAGAAATCTGTTATTATGGTCTGGAAGGAGACCATTCACTTTTTAAAATAAATTCAACCTCCCAGTTATTAACACAAAGAACGACATAACAAAGCTTCACATTTTAAACAAAATATTTTCCTGTACCAGAATTAAACAAAGCAAGTACTATATATTTTGTAAACCCTTAGATTTTATATCTGAAAATCTCAAGAGATCACTTCCCATTCTGTTTTCAATTCTACCCAAGAGTTTCCCCACTCTTTTCAGGATCTTGAGGGTGATCTTACTACTCCTGGGAATAAACCAAAGCGTGCAACAGCTCTCAGGAATTCACTTTGATTTTCCTCTGTTTCCTAGTCTGACAATTAGACTTCTAGAGCTCTCTCTTTCAGGATTCCACTGTCAACCTCTTGCACTAGCTTTGCCAGATAGATCTGACTATTGTTCTTCTCCACGAATTTGAACTTTTCCTTCTAAATATGGGCCGCATTTGCAATTTCTGCTGAGAAATTCTAGGACAGTAAACATCCCTGTTTCCTAATGGCCTCTAGGCTCCTTGTTCTAGCTGCTAGTAGATTTACCACAGCCTTCCAAGTTGACTCCTGCCAGCTTTCTCGCTCTGCTTGTGTCTGTAAGAAACATGTGATAAACACAAAACATAAAATAATACATCCCTATAAAGCTTATCTCCATTGGAACATGGTATCCCAGGAATATTGCCAACAGAAATGCAAATTAGTTCTCTTTTACCTTCAAAATGATTCTTTGATTCTAGGGCCCACAAAAATAAGTTATATCTCTAACAGCCCTTTTCCTAAACATACTGGTTTCACTACAAAATCCAGGGTTTACAAGTTGTTTTGAGCTTCATTGATCTGAGGAATCTAAATCAATAATTGAAACCTTCCTGATTTATATTCCAACAGCAAAGCATTTTCCCAGATGTGTTAAGATGAACAGGTTACTCCTCCCATCTCAGGGAGCTTTTGAACAGTGAAAGATAAATATCGATGGAAAATTTGTGCCACGTGTCTACGCAGCACAATCATACACACATCTCAGTCCCCAGACTTATTTGAGTGCTGATCTTTCATCTCTGGATTGCAGTTGCAGCTAAAACATAAAAGTTGTCTTAATAATCGGCCCACCCACCAACCATAAAGGCAGACAGGCAACATAAAATTCTAGTCAATTGTTGTTTAATTTATTTAATTTGGCTTCGTCATTCTTAAGAGGGCACGCCTTTGATTCTCGGGCACACCCATCAACCGAAATATTGCACGTATGCGTGATGATGTCAGGATGTGCCCCCAGTGTCTTCTCATGAAACTTCATGCAATTCCAGGTCAGGCCTGTGACCAAACATTGTACCCAAAATTCTGTATCAAGCCTATTGAAACCATACTTACTTTAGGATTGTTCACCAATTTCTCAATCAGATATTTCCATTCATCTACGTTTAAAATTCAATTCCTAAATCTAAAAGCTATACCTCTAAAATACATGGCCAGGATTTTACTGCCCTACTGCGGCGTGTCTCGTCTAAGGCAGATACGGCGGGCCACTTAAATCTCAGTTTCAATATCTTAATATCCCACCGAGTGGGGCCATAATATCCTGGCCAAGAATTTTCAGATTAAACCTTTTCACAACAAAGTGTTTTCCAGCAGAATTTTTTTTAATCATATGTGCAAGTTTACCTTCAGAAGAGAACAAATTTATTTTACATTTCTGTCATTAAATCTAAAGAAAAATAGTTACATATACAAAAGATAAATCATCTGTTTGATACTGACCAGAGAGAACCGAGAGCCCCTACTCTAAGGGAGCTATAGCTAATCTCAGCTAGCACAGTGATGAGGCATTACAATTGGTCTAGAGGTTCTTGAGAGAGACAAGCAAACATAAACTAAAGCAAGGTTGGTACCACTGATCATGATTAGTAACTGCAGTTGCATGCTTAAGTGGCAAGTGTGATAAGTTTCAGACTTGCACTAGATATTTTGTCTGGTTAACCATAAGCAAAATTTAAGTCACTTACAATTAGCAACAACTACCCAAAATTTGGATATACAATAGACTGAAAGAGTATGGGAAATGTAACAATGAGACGCTGTGCTATATGAACTGGATATCATTTCTCACTGGGACAATCCCAATTCTCCAAAACTTTCACAATGATGAAATAAGGTCAAATTTGAGGCCACAAATTAGTTTATCTAGAAGTCAGTATGACGTAAAGTGAATCGATAAAGAAATATTTGAAATAAGTCTCACAACATTATACTTTGATTGTGTATTCCTCCTTATAACAATATATGCCACACAAGCAGACTAAAAACACCTGCTTTTCTCGGGCAGTCATCTAATTCCCACTATCTTTACAAAGAAAGAACAAAGAACCAAAACAGCCGAGGAAACAGGCCCTTCGGCCCAACAAGCCCGCGCCACCGTCTCTACACCACCAGTCCCCCTCTCCACCCACAACCCTTGTCTAATGTTTTATGGCCATCCAGATTGAGGGAAACTGATTTAGGGACAATTTATTACTGCCAATCAGCCTAACAGCACATCTTTGGGGTGTGGGAGGAAACCGGAGCACCCAGAGAAAACCCACACAAGCACGGGGAGAATGCGCAAACTCCCACAGACACTGGCCCAAATCCATGTGTCTGCACAGCAATCAGTGATAGTCACTGAGCTGTCGTCTTGCCCAGTATCTGGTCCAGTTTAGGCACACACTAACAACATGAAGCACTAGGCCAATCTCGAACAACCAAGAGCAGCCCAAGTACGACCCATCGCGTGTATGCCCCTCGTTGGACACAAGGCGGACCGACCTAAAACCTGTGAATGAAAAGGAAAGTAAGGAGAGCAAGGCAAAAAAAATCAATTAAAAAAACACACAGGCAAGACTAATATACAATGCACAAGATGGCACACTGAGATATGCTAGTCCTGAAATTAAACACGGGAAAATGTTTGCAGATAGCAGAGATAAACTTTCAGTCAATTACTGCAATGTGGCTGGACTTTCTGTTTTCATTATTCCATAAACACTACATCAGTGACTTTCATTCAACAAGCTCTTTGTCCAATGAAAATGACATTAACAGAGTTCATTTGACAGTTTTACTACTAAGTGCTACAATGGATTATTGGGGCCTGATTTCCTGATTGTGCTTGGCAGAAATGCTCCCTACTGCTACTCAGTAAATTGCCTGCATTTATAATATAATAGAGTCCATCTCATTTTAACTTATTAAAAGTATTTTAAATCCTAATATATGAAGTAGTAATGCTATAAATGTTAGCTCAGGAACAGTAAGAAAACTACATACCTATAAGGATAACAGGTCTCACTCCAGAATTATTTAATAAATTTTCAGGGATGATAACAGTTTCCCCTGCAGGAATTGCTTGTGGCTGCAAAACTCCAGCTGTCACTGATTGGAGAACAGGAATGGGTAGCAAAGCATCTATACAGACAAACAGCAAAGAAACAGGATTTTAACTTGGCTCAAAATGCTAATGTAAGAAGTAATGGCAGCATAGAGCAGAATGTTTCCTGAAATATGTTACCCAATTGAAAAGTCCTATAATTCACAAAAACATGTAATATAACTAAATTATACAGATAGGTTCTGGGTCACACTTATTGTCCATAACTAAAACTCTCCTAGAAAGCTCCATGTTTGTCTCAATTTGTCGCAGTTTATATAACACTACAAAGTAATGTAATGAATTGTACAATTATAAAGTTACACCACACAGAAGCTCAAACTTAATCTGTAGTGTTCTTTGGGGGATTAACTGAAAGACATACATTTGTCTCTCTGAGGTGTATGTTGTTGGACAAGGATGGCAGCGCTCTGGCACAAACAACAGAGGAGGAAATCTGCTTCAGGAAATCTCACTCTGGTAAACAAGACTGGCTTTATGATAAGTATAACAGTCCACTGTGGTACCAAGGCATGTTGCCTGGTTGCCCATGTTTCACTGTGTTAGAATTGCAATTGATCCATCACACCTTTAAACGTACAATCTCAGTCAGCCTGGTGAGGCAAGGCTGTTAAACTGAATGGTCAGAGGCAGTGTAATTTCAGGGTAACTCTTCTGTACCTTGCAGCAGTGTTGGTATAGGCCAGGGAAGGTGTGTCCTCAACACTTGCAGTCAGCATGAGCTGCAGTTTGGAAGGACAGACACAATAACAACTTGCATTTGTGTAGCACCTTTAATGTAACAAAACATCATAGGCTGCTTCACAGAAGCATTATCAAACAAAATCTGGCATTGAGTTACACCGGAGATATTAGGTTAGATGACTAAAATCTTGGTTGGAGAGGTAGGTTTTAAGGAATGTCTTGAAAGAGGAAAGTGAGCTGGAGATACACAGAGGTGAAGAGAAGGAGGTTTAGGGCCTTGGCAACATAAGGTGCAGCTGTCAGTGATGAAGTAATTACAATCAGGATGTGCAAGAGGCTAGAATTAAAGGAATGCAGAGGTCCCGGATGATTGTCGAGCTGAAGAAGGTTATGGAGAAAGGGAGGAGAGTCAGGTCCTGGAGGAATTTGAAAACTGGGATGAGAATTTTTGAAAATTCTCATTGCTAGCCCACAATCCAATGTGGGTCAGTGAGCATAGGAGTGATGGATGGGGGTTAAGTTATGAGCAACAGTTTTAGATTAGCTCAAGTTTATGTGAGAATGGAATTTGGGAGCTGGTCAGGAGAGCAATAGTCAAGTTTAGAGATAACAAAGTTATGATAAGGGTTTCAGCAGCAGATAAGCTGAGGTAGGATTGAAGTTGGGCTACGTTAAGGACATGCTCCTCGTAACTGAGAAGATATGTAACTGGAAGCTCGTCCAATACAACACGGAGATTGAAAATAGTCTGGCTCAATCTCACACTGTGATCAAAGAGAAGGATAGAATTGGTGGGTAAAATCAAAGACAATGGCTTTTCCCTTCTTTATATTTAATTGGAAAAATTTCTGTTCATCCAGTATTGTGACAAATCAAAGACAGTGGTGGGGGGTAGGGATTGAGAGAGTTGGTAGTGAAGTAGAACTAGCTGTTGCAGTGCACATGTGGAACCTGGTGCCATGTTTCTGGATGATTTCAGAAGGAGCAACATGTTAATAAGAAATAAGAGATAGATCAATTCGCTCCTTAGTTATACAAGAAACAGCAATGAAATAGTATCACTGATCAGGCTGAAGGGTGATTTCAGACTTTTCTTACCGGATCTTGTCACGGGTTGCACAGCCGGAACTGGGACTATTGCAGGCGCAGATATGGGGGAACCAGGAGACCAGCCACGATGACGTTTTTTAGGTGGTCCGGAGCTTGTCATGATGGCTGCAAGTAATGGAAGGACAGGCTTTTATTTCTTTAACACACTGAACAAATTTTTAAATTTCAATTCCTAGTCATTTTGAAAGCACTGTAAGTTGAACATTGTGTTTATGAAAATAATCAAAATAGCTAATATGACTGTTCAACTTGAACTTTTGCTCAGGGGCAATGAATGGAAGATGGAGGCATATGACAAAGATTATTATACCAAATAAACCATGTCCCACTTTGTACTGTTACAGATCAGTGGTTGGTATACTGCATTTGGTTTGTTTGCCCTTGGTCTACAGAGGGTAAAAGCAAAGTTCCTCATAAGCATCTAATTACTCCTCAACATGCGTGCATAAGTTCAAAAAATATAGGAGCAGAATTAGGCCATTTGGCCCATTGAGTCTGCTCTGCCATTCAATCATAGCTGATATGCTCTTCATCCCCATTTTCCTGCCTCCTCCTCATAACCTTTACCATTACCAATTAAAGATCTGTCTAATTCAAAACACAGTCTAACACAGTGCAGATGTCTGATAAGGTCAGCATCGAGTTAGGCAGTTGTTATTATCCCATGGTTTGCACTGCACAAGTCCCAAATTAGGAATTATGTTCTTCATTCTTCCATGGAATGTGGATGTCACAGGCAAGGCCAGTATTTGTTGTCCAAACCCTAACTGCCCTTGAACTGAGTGGCCTTCTAGAATCAGCTCTTTCTCCAGATATTTAAGTACACATTCCTCCCTGCAGTACTGAGGAATGCTCCAACATTGTCAGAGGCAGAGGAGGTGCTATGTTGTTGATCGGACGGCCCTCTCATAGGGATGTGGAAGTGATGCAGGGATCTCCTTATGCTAGCCAGTATTTATTACCTAGACAAAATGACAAGAAAAATTATTTGATCACTTTTCTCTGCAGTTTATGGGACCTTGCTACAGGGCACTGGGGAAAATAATCAGGGAGAGTGCAAAATTAATTTTAATCCCCCTATAGAATATCTTTCTTATATAGTTTAAGAATCTACAATATTTTAGATTTATCAGTCTTTTATAGGGAAGTCTTGGGCCCCAATTTTAACTGGGAGATGGGAGCAGTGTACTCAAGAACAGTAACGAGTGATAGTAAAACTTTGCAAGATATGGAGGTCCGGTCAATTTTAAGAGGCTAAGTCCTCATTTCCACAAACAGTTGTGCATGTGCTACCCAGCTGCATGCTGCAATTTCCAGTCATTATCTGGTTACTATTTATCAAGCCTCAATTCACCTCTTCAAAGGAGATTGCATTCTGTGAGGACTAACATTCTGGCAACTGAGAAGGGTTACTGGAAGTTGTTAATATGGCTGCAAAGAGAGGGAAGGTGGTCCAGGTTCTCTGATGTATCACTGGAAGTGCAGTGAAAATCTGAGAGTTGCGCTGTTCCTTAGAAGTGGAAGGAACAACCTGTCACCACAACCAGGAATCCCTTGATTGAGGTGGCTGTGGAAGTCAGTCCCAGACTAATGATGCCATCAAGCTCAATCTATTTCAAGAAACACTTCAGACCTCAATATCTTGGGTAAGTTCATTACAGGTTCTTCTTTGCCCATCTCTTGCAATGTACTTACTTTCACTCCCTCTTATTCCTTACACATCATCCACATTCCTTCTTTCCCCCGTATCACTTTTTTGATCAATCACAGTAAAACAGTATACTACTTCTCATCCTCACTTCTAACAAATGCTCACATCCTCCTCCCTTCTTTCACTGCTGGCACCAAC
Organism: Carcharhinus amblyrhynchos; assembly: GCF_965287045.1. Lineage (NCBI taxonomy): Eukaryota > Metazoa > Chordata > Chondrichthyes > Carcharhiniformes > Carcharhinidae > Carcharhinus > Carcharhinus amblyrhynchos. The sequence continues at coordinate 76,807,148 of NC_137331.1, read as the reverse complement.
GGCATTCTCATCTTAGATCCTTCAAACTGCACCTTCTCCCAAAAAACCTTCTCAGTTCACACTGTAGCCTCTTTCTGCTATTCACTGATGTCTACTCCATTCTTCCTTTCACCTGTGTGAGACAGAAAGTAGCTGTACGGATGGCACAGGTTCCACCTGTACTGGGTTGAATCCACATCTTAGCAGAACTGGTAAATTAGGAGATTGAAAGGGCTTTAAAATATTAAGATTGGTGGAGGAGGCAGGGTTCGACCACACCTGGGGTACTGAGTCTAGTTTTGGTTACCATATCATAGAAAGGTCATAAAAGAACTGGAGAAGGTACGAAGAGTTACAAGAATGATGGAGAAATGCTTTGGTATGCATATCAGGAAAGGATTGACAGGCCAGGTTTCTTTTCTCTTGAAAAAATGGTGAGAGGAGACCTGATAGAGCTCTTTAAAATTATAGAAGGTTTTGATAAGAGTGGATATAGAGAAAATGTTTCCTCTTGTGTATAAGAACTAGAGGTGTCAAGATAGACATCAAAAAATCTAATAGAGAATTCAGAAGAAACTTTATTACCCCAAGAGTAGTGAGAATGTTGAGTATAAATGCAAGTAAACTGGTTGGTTGGGCAGAATGGACTGTTGCTGTGCCATATATCTTGTGTAATCCTATGTGTGCAGCATGTGCAGAAGAAGCTCACATCCTTGCTAGCAAGCTGTAACACTATCCTATCTCTTTTTGTTGAAGCAGTGTACAAAATATTAATGACAGAGCCTGGACTGGGCAAAGAAGCACAAGTTTATGTGGAAATAACTCCAGTGAAAAAGAAGATAATTGAGATGAGTAGTGAACATAACATTTCAGTATTGATGATCGCAAGGTTGGTGGATCCGAGAGTAAGGTGATTAATTTAACCTTAGACCTGACCCCCCCACCTCATCTCCCACTACCAAATGCACCTTCAAATGACTTTAACAGTTCAACCAAATGTTCCATGTGCACATTTACACAATCTAATTACAATTATTAAATCTTCATCCTTTTATATTTTCTCTCAAACCCTCACCAAAAAGCACAAGCCCCCGACCAAGGTATAATTCATTTCAAACAGTGTGCTCTCTTGCAGACCATTCAGACTGCTGTGCTGCTGCCCCAAGAGAAGGAGCTTGAAAGAACCAGTGCAGCAGGTGGAGATTCCTCTCAGAATAACAGCAAGTCTTATCCATTGTCACATCTTAGCACAATACCCAACATGGTGTTTGAACTCTGCTCTGACTGCCCCAACAGGAATCCAGGAACCACAGTCTGAACCAGCATCCTCATGGCACCCAGTGTTTATTGGTCACAGGCTTCTCAACAATGACAGAAAGATGTACAGTAATCTGCCATCAGCTCCACTCAGGGCATTAGGACCTGACCTTGTGGAAGTGGTAGATCTAGGAATACATTGTTTAAATAGGATTGACAACATATGTGTTTCATTATTTATTTGGGAATTATTTATTTTCCTGAACAAACTGAAATCTTTTTCACATTTATCATTTTTGTGTGTGTTGGCTTTGTCATAAGATCAGCCATGATCTTATTGAATGGCGGGGCAGGCTCGAAGGGCCAGATGGCCTACTCCTGCTCCTATTTCTTATGTTCTTATTATGCTCTTGATGGGTAAGTTGGTTTGATTATTTTAAGGTTAAAAAAGATTCCAAAACAATGGAGTAAAGGTTGCAGAACTGTCAGCTCTTATCCCAGAACAAGACTCCTGGATTCCTGCTGCAGCGGAGCAGAAAGAAGAGTTTATGTGAAATGTATCTCAAGCCGTCCATCTCACCTCCAGAGTTTTCTCACATCCTCTTCCTCATCAAATGAATCCTGACTTGAGCATCCCAACGGTCCATTCTATGGTGCACCTCATAGTGACATGGTTCCTGTTGTATTTGTTTTGCTGGGCAATATCAACCATGGGAGAGGACAGCATCCCTTTACCATCTTGATGAAACATTAACTCTCGCTGGATTTTTCTAGCCATGCAGCAACAGGCACATACTGGAAAATGCGTGAGCCATTCAAAAGTCCATTGACTTCAGCGGGACTGGAAAATCTGTCAGTGGGAGAGGCCAGAAAATTCCAGCCTCTGTTTCTCTTTTCTCAGATATTGCCTGACCTGCTGAGTATTCTCAGTATTTTATGTTTTTTTTACTTCAGTCATCTTCTAAGATTGGTCATGGTTTGAAATATTGGGAATTCTGGACAACAGTGAGGAGATCGATAAGACCTTCTGTGAGCATCCCTCCTCTGTTGTTGCCTTCTCTATGGCACAATAGGCTGCTCTTCTTCCTCTTTTCTTCATTTCAATATAATGCACCATCCTTACTCAACTTCTCTCACTTATTTATAAAGATTCTCCAAATTGTAAGCCAGATCTAACAGAATCACAGCCCACAATGAAGTGAACGAGCACCTGTGAATGTGTAGCTTTATTAACATTGAGGCTCGTCTACATTATTGAGCAGATCTGCTCCAGTCTCGCTAGGATTCCCTAATGATGCTGTTTGTTTTTGTGAAACCCACGAAGCGGGTATATTAAAATTATATTAAGTCTTCATTACATCATGGGATGATGACTTATACATGAGTCCCTCACCTCTCTGTAGCACCAGACTCGCAATGACCTGAGTCACCATTCTTATCTGGGCAGCCAGGAAAGCAAAGGGCTGGTGATAACATTGAGAATTTCAATGTATTTTCACCTTGCCTAGTATTTCCTATCCATTGACGGGGTTAAAACCGAGATCCAAGTGTCAACCCAAAATACTGAATACAAAGCGAAAAGTACTGAGGGAAGCTAGCCCAATATATATGCTAGCCCAAATATTTTCTAAATAGCAAACTTGTTCATGATAAATTGATGTAACCAGTGCATCAAATTCTTTAATAAGTAGCAGTTCACAATTCAGTCAGGCTTTGAAGAAGTCATACGAATTCGAAACATTAATTCTACATCTTTCTCCACAGATGCTGCCAGACCTGCTATGCCTTTCCAGCATTTTCTGTTTTTATTTCAGATTTCCATCATCTGCAGTATTTTGCTTTTACCTACATTTCCATTCATGTTCACGATAGTTTCATTGGACTAGCATTTGTGACTATGTTCACCAAAAGTTCTTGCTTGCTTTCTTATAAGCAGGTAGTCTGCTGACTTCATCCTGCCATTTGGTGGAAGACAGCATCCAACCTAACAAGTTATTGCTAAAACATATTTACTCTATGCGCCTAAAGTGATGTGTTATAGGAATACTTTGCAGACATGTTCCAGCCTGGCAATGTATAGAACTTAGGCTGGATTTGAAGTTTGCAAATTGGGACTGCTACCGACATGTCAACATGCACAGTTTCCCATGATACATTAGGTGGACGAATGTCAAAATCAGCAGCCCACTTGCCATTTATTTAAAAAATCATTAATGGACAATAAAACAATTAATGGACCAACAAGCTAATTGACCTAAATATGACACGCCCCACACCATAATGCAGGTAAGCATAGGGAGTCTGCTTTTTCATCATCTGAGGTTAAAAATAAGTGGAAAGAAAGGAGGGTACATCTTGGGTGGGGTGCCCTCTGCAGATGGGGGGGGGAATCGCTTCCTGAAGATGATTGTAGTATTACTGATATGGATGAGATCAGAAATATTGATGATGCAACATGGAACCTTATTTACTATGCCCAAGTAAGTTAATATTGTGTGTGATATACCACAAGTACAAATCCGTCTGTTTTCATAATAAATGGTCCCGAGAATTATAAAATGTTCTTACTGTTATCTCCTGAGGTCAAGCCAGGACTTGATGATGTTGAAAGAGATTGGAGCCGAGGTAAAGAAGGACTGAAAAGATTGGATTTTCCAGCACTCCCGTTACTATTGGTATTGCCATTAACTCGCACAGATCCAGGTGTCTGGCCATTTGAACAGGGGGCTACATAAGACACAGATAAGCACTTGTGAAAGAAAAGTTGATATTAAAGATTATAAAGGAGGTTGAATCAAATTACTACTTCATTAATATGAATCAAAATCAATTTTTGTGTTACTGCACCTATTCCAACAGTTTTTTTAAAACCATTTGCACAATGACCTCATGGTGGTGTGGAACTGGGGATTGTTACTTTGTTCTGTTTCAATGCCAATATTTAGCATACTGCCTTTTGCTGCTGAGGCATGCTACTAGATCTCACATATCAGCTTTGGTGGGTGCTACCTGAGGAAGGAATGAATTAAATGAAAGTCAAATTCTTAATAAGCTGAAATTGAGTATGTTAAATCCAAAGTCACCTTGAATAGTACAACGATAAATCCTAGGAGATTTAGAATCTTAGAAGCTAACAGTATGAAAATAGGCCATTCAGCCCATCATACTTGCGCTGGCTTTTTGAAAGAGCTGTCATGCTGACACCCACATCTTCCTCTTTTTCCATAACTCTATAAGCTTCTCATCCTCAACTGTCTGTCCAACTCACTAATAAAAACACTTATGGAAACTGCTTGCAATTTTTCAGATGCATTCTGAATTCTGCCAACTACGAGTAAAAATAATTCTCTTCATCCTCCCTCCAGATCTTCTTCCAATTATTTTAAACCTATGAACTCTGCTTATTTGCCCAAGTGCCAGAGGGAATCAGTTCATTCTATCTACATTATGAACATGTCCCAGCATCCTGAAACTTCTATTAACTTTGGTTAACCTTCTCTGTGCAAAGACAACTGTCCTAACCTTTCAAACCTCTCCTCATAACTGAAGTTCCTCATACTTGGTAACATTGTGATAAAACTTCTCTGCACCTTTTCAAAGGCCTTTATCTGTTTCCTGATTGGTGCATTTAGGTTACTTCCTTTTTACTGAGTAAGCCAGGTGTAGAGGCCCAGGCCATTGTGGCCAATTTATGGGGAGCATGGTAAACACAATTAATCAAGAGAAGTTGGGAGTTCTATGAATCAGGCACTCTCCTTGTATATGATCCTGTGCCTAAGATAGAGTCTTGTAAAATTTACCCTGTAGATTAAGGTTAAAAAGTTAAAAATTGTTAAAAACAGTTCAAGAGAAGATGAAATAAATGATAAAGTAGCCATTAGGAGATGACAACTTTGGAATTGTAAAAACTGCTGTTTATATGAGAAAGGCTAAGCAAGTTAGGCTGAAAAAGAATGAGCTAGGCTAGGGGATAATGAAAGTCCTAATTTCAGTGCAGTAGTAATGAAGCAAGGGAAAAAACAACTGTAATATTACATTGGAAAATTAAGAGGAACAAAAGAAAATATCAGATGAACAATGACCACCATAGTATCAATAAACAAAGACAAGGGAGGCTACTGAGTCTCTTACATAGCCTATCAGTGGCCATTTAAGTGCCTCATCCCTCTCCCATTGCTGTTTCCCGCAGTAAGGGGACACCCTCATCAAGTAGGTAGTCTGGCAACTTTTATTGGTTGCACTGGGACTCCTTTGGGCACTCATGTGCCCTCCCCAAGGTCATACTTCTCCCTTTAACCTTCCCCCACTGGTCTCTCAAACCCAGTCACACACTCTCCCTAAGCCACCTTGCTGGAGTCTGCAGGCCAAGATGCCAGACTTACCTGAAGCCCATCCTGTATAACTTCCTCTTTTTTTGGGGGGACTGCCCATAGTCCCAGCAGCAACCACTGCTTGAACCTGGGACTGCTGGAATCACACGGTGCTAGCCAATCGGATTGGCTGGCAGCTCCCAAAGGCGGGAACTCCTTCCTTGATGGGGATCAAAGTCTTCCCCTGAGATAATTATCATTCCCCTCCCCACCACCCAAGTGTAAAATGGTTTTCTTGTGGGAAGACTCCTGACCAACCAAGGGGAGGGCTGCAAACATACCAGCATTTAAACTGCAGCCCAGGATTTAGGTTGACACCTTGTGTAAGTGCCCTGTGGCTGAAGGTCACATGCAGTCCCAGGAAGACAAGTGAAAGCCTGCAAGTGAGTGGCTCTCAATAGTTTTCACAAACCCCATGTGTGCCAACTCAGCAGCAGTGCTGGTAGGCGACCCATAATAGGTGAGCTAATGGTCCCTTTTGGTAGAAGTTGTTCTAAAGGATGACCCAACTGTGCAGTGTTTTTTTAATATAAACACTATTTTTATTTAAAAATCACACAATGTCCAGCAAAGGAAACACAGAGCACGGTGCAGAGTATGTTGCTGAAAAAGTGAAGAAGGCAGAAAAGAAATTTGAAAAATGTACCTGAGATTGGAGGTTTCCCAAGGTGTTGCATGGATAGAGCAAGAGGTTTTGCTATGTTTCCATTCCTGGACAGGTCCTGGCATCCTGGGTAATTGGCAGTGGATGATGCTGAACCAAGACTAAATGTTGATTCTGCAAAGTATGGATTACTATATTTTAATCAACTTTTACTCTGTACTATGGCCAAGTGATCAGAAAAGTTGAGTTCTTGAAATATTCAGCTTCTCAACTCAATAGGGCAGCATTTATATCACTAATTGTTTATGCTACACCAAATTTATCATCATTATCTTTCACTATATTAACTGCAGGATCAGCAAAATCTTCAATGCTTTCTAGTGACATATGAGAACAAACATAGGAAAATGAAACATTTCAAATAAACTACCAGCCTTATTATGATTTGTGATACTTTTAGAGTGTATGGATTTGGATTTATGGTGCAATAACTATGGCAAAACAAATATTTTTTTCAGCTGTCTACCGAGGAGTACAAAAGCTAAAAGAGTTCAGAATAGTCATTCGGTAGTACAGAACTTGCGTAGTGCTGAAAAAAGTGACACACCAAATCCTTTTGTCTTACACTCATCAGGACATTTCGCAAGAATATCAATATACAGAGAAATACAACAATTTATGCTATATGGGAAGAAAGTGCTGACTGATTGGCAAGTAGACTCTGATTGGTAGAGGCATGGCCATGGAGAATACACCGAGGACAGACAGTTAACTGCCGAGCATTGCTTGAAATTTAAACCAGTTTGACTCTGACTGGCCGAGGCATTGTCCTGAGGAATGAGTCAGTGAATGGCTGTCACTTGCTTTGTTTAGCTAAATCAGGGACAATATATGTAAATGTTCTTTCTGTCTGCAAAGAACACGGCCCTCTGTATTAATATAAGTACACACAAATACACCACATTACAAGCGCAATTGATGATCTTAAATAGGCTGTCAAAGTATCGGCACACTTAGGATTATTCAGGAAATGTTATCCGATCACAGAATCACATCTAATGTCGGTCACTGCATGTATGGACCAGTTAAATATGGTCTGTACCTTACCCATTGCAATTGGTGGTTGGGACACGTGACCCACCAGTCTTTGGTATGTACAGTCTAGACACCCAGCATCTTATTGGCAACTAAATTCCTATATCACGTTACTCATTTGTGTAATAGGCAGAACTACTTTTTGGCTTGACGGCCGTATCCTGTTAGTGGTGAATGCTACTCAAGTCAATGTGAAACAGCTAGCTCCATCTGTTGGTCAAAGTTTTGAGATACATTGCTCTTCCAGGGTAGTCTGAGGTGGACTGTGTACTTTTTAGGGCTGAAAGTAATGGTCTTCAGCCCGCACGTGAGTGTGCGAAATATACAGCACAAGATGATCTGATCAAGGCAGCCATTATCCAGTGGGAACTCAGCCATACCAACCCAGCAAAAGCCCAGTTCCATACGCACAGCAGGGTGCTACTCTGTATTTCCCATGTATGAGTTAGAAGTATCGGAGTGGTGAATCTGCCCTCAAAAAGAGGGATTTTTACCCACTTTGACTAAATAGGTTTCAATGAGTTTGAATGGCGGGGCAGGCTCGAAGGGCTAGTTGGCCTACTCCTGCTCCTATTTCTTATGTTCTTATGTTTGTCATATGAAAAGATATTCTTGATAGCTCTTTAACAGTGAAACAGATTACCAATCTCATTGATGTATGTCACAAAATAATACTGATAAATCCAAGTTGCCAAGGTAGGGAGCACCAGAAAACCAGTTAAGTAGTAGTGAAATGCCTGATCATTTCAAATGCTTCACATTGCACATCAGAATTTGAATCCACATATTCAGCAACAGCATAAACCTACCTGTCTGAGAGCTGGCAACTGTAGTACTGTAACCACTGGATGATACTGTGTCTATATTTGGAGACGGCGCAGTAGCACCCACGACTGCAGCAACTGGCTTGGCAGAGGGTAGTGCAGATGAATAACTGCTGGGTGACTGACGAGTCCGGCATTCTAATAACATTTCAAAGGAAGTGATTTTTTTTAAAAATTCAGTGTCCGGCCTGTTACTTCTAATTACCATGTATATAAGTTATATCAAAGCTGCACTGTTGACACGGTCACAATGTTAAATCCAACTGGAGTCAGTTTCCATACCCACATTGATGGCATCCAGCTCTAAACCTTATCAACACCTCTCTCAATCTAATCTAATTCTAATATTACAGTGAATCCCAAATTATGATGATAGTAAGCACAAATACTCTCAGTTCAGCAGTGTCCCTTTAACTAACTATTTCCATTTTAATGAATGGGTTCTTGCAAAACAAGCCTTTTCAATGGGTGATGCCTATTCCCATAACTGTACAGAGTGACAGAAGTCACTGCATTTAGGGTGGGCAGCTTCATTCCATTCTAACTCAGTTGTGTGCATGCAGCTGCTACAAGAAGAGTGGTTGCTCTTTTAGCACTGCCTGAATATGAACAGGAATTAAGCCAGATGGCATTTACAATGGAACTCTGGTGAACATCAGCCACATCAGAAATTTCTAGTCCTGTTAACGAATTCAACTTACCCCACTCCAAGAATTTCAGGCCCATTATTTACCACCCAAACTCTTTTCACTTGGGATCTTTATGGCCATCCAAGAAAATACATTGCTATTCATGTTTCTGGGCTGGATTTAAATGCTCATTCAACTGATAAAACGTATGGTATACTGACAAGCTCTGCCATTTCAAATTCAAGACTCAGCTATTGGAATGAGAGCCAGATCAATTAACGTGGCTTCGGTACATGCAAAACAGCCAGCCACTTTGCATATCATTGTCACTGTGGTATCACACATAAAAAGCACAATTTAGGGTTGAGAGTATAATTGTAATACACTGTTACCATGGAAACAAATGTCAGGCAATCATACACAAATTCCATTTAAAATAACAAAAGAGAAGTAATTTGGACTCGATGTCAAACATGAAGTCCTCCCACTTGAATTTCAGCTCTACATTCCCCTCGGCAATGTCTTAGACAAATGAAAATCTATCCCTTTTATTCTGGCAAACATACTGGGAACAAATGGCTATTTCAACACTGCACATGTAAACAATGAAAACAATTGTAAGAACTACTCAAGCAATATTTCAGGCTAGGGTTCAACATTGTAAGCACGATCATAAACCCATTCTTTATACACACACTTGCATATAATAAATGGCCAGCCTGCTTACAATCTATTAACTAAATTTGGTTTTTGCTGTGTGTTATTGATTAAACAACCCAGTTAGTAAAAAGAAATACTTTCTTCATTCTGATTTTACTGAATGCCAGGGATGGATGTAGGATCACACTTAAAGATCCGAAAAGAGGCACTAAGGTCCATCTAAAACAACAATCTGAAAGTTCAACGTCACAGGTTCTGTACTGAAATTAATTACCTTTCCAACAAATCAGTGGTCCTTTGGAGAAAACACCTTGAGAGTTTTTGACCAGGTAATATTTTAAGTGCTTCTGCTTCTTTGGCTGGGTTGTCAGCTTTAAGTTGATGTGATTGGAAAACTCAGTGAAATACCGAAATCCTTTCTCCCCGCAGCCTATGCAGTTCCCCGAGAAACCTGCCATCATAGCAACAAAAACAAGAGCAGATGGTGAGCTTGGGTATCACTGAACTTCACAGAGAAAACTGTTGTTTGATGTGAACAGAAGCTCAATAGTTCCGCTGCATGGCCACACGTCAATCTCACAAAATAAAGAACCAGAACAAATCCAGGATTTATTTCTTTCGAGTGATTAGGCCTCCTTCCCCACCCATTCGATTCCCAACTTGAGTCACTGTGTCTGTGGAGTCTGCACATTCTCCCCATGTCTGTGTGGGTTTTCTTCAGGTGCTCCAGTTTCCTCCCACAGTCCGAAAGACGTGGTGGTTAGGTGCATTGGCCATGCTAAATTCTCCCTCAGTGTGTCCAAACAGGCGCCGGAGTATGGCGACTAGGGCATTTTCACAGTAACTTCATTGCAGTGTTAATGTAAGCTTATTTGCGACAATAATAAATAAACTTAAACTTCATTCAGGTTTAATGTGTTGGCGATTTGAAAAAAGTATTTTTTAAACATTTCTTTTGGTTTACTTTTTACTCTCTTCGTCCAATCTTTCTTTCCTCTCCTTGTTTCTCTTACTGTGGCTGAATTAACATTGAATTCTCCATTTTAACTTATACTTCCTTGTTCAGACCTTGCTCTCACATTGCAACAATGTGAATCCGGAGGTGTACAGTTGCTTGTCCTTTTCACTCTGATCCCAGAAGTTCTTTAGAGGGCACTGCACTGTGTCCATATTGCACTTTCAGCAACATTCAGCACAAAATATCACAAAGGTTAAACAGGCGAGGGGAAACCTAACCAACAGAAAGTGGTACTTGCTGGCCAGTTTCAATACATTATGGGCTAAACAAATAGGAAGAACAAGTCGTACAAAACATATTCTGTTGTCTGCACCACAGTAACATTGATTCCTCGTGCATAGGGATGCTATGGAGGTCGAGGATGGAGATAAAATTGAATGGGATGTAGTGAATGGATTTTGATACTGTCATATGGACTCCAGAAACATTCACAAATGTCAGGCAAGACCTGATTTCAGAATTCCCAATATAATTTTCTACTATTGATAGATTACAACATACATTTTTTATCGAAAACAAATCCAACAAGCTGCAATGTTATCTACAAAACCCAGGATCATTCAGTAACTATACATAAGAATACAATCAAGTGCATTGTGCGTTCAGAACACAGGATATCAAACATGATGTAATTATCCAATCTCTGTGAATGAGCTGCTGTAAAAGGGTCACCAGCATTCAAGCAGTTCCATCACTATTTACTAACATAGGGGCACCCAAATAGATTTATAGAAGCCTAAGAGAGTGGGCATATTGATCAGTAACATTCATAAAGAGCTATCAACATGGAGAGGAATAATATTAGCAAGATGATTATCGGAAGACTAAAACATCTACAGAAGTGCCCATTTTGAACATAAGGGGTGTTGGGGCGAGCCTCCCCGTTGGAAATTAAAGAGACATTTTAAGCTGGGCGGAATCTCAGTGAAACCAAGGCATCCTAAATTTTAAACTCACTGACCATTGTCCAACTGTGGCATCGTCCTTGCCGTGGATATTTACACAAATGTGGAACATTCAGAAAGAGAGCTTACAGTTCAACTAAAAATCAGTTTAAATACAGTTTAAAACTGCTGTCACAATACCGATAACTTACTGTCAGAACTCCTCACCTAAAAGTGCATTCTTTCCATTGTCATCTGGCAGAAATCGCTTATCTACTGCGCAGATTAGAATGTGCTCAGGGAGATTCGGAGATTTGGCTCCTACCAGCACAAAGCCTGGTGGAATGTCAATTTGCTCAGAAGAGAGTGATACCAGACGCAAGTCTTTGCCAGCCTGGCAGAAACCTAAATTCAAGCAAAAACATAATTATTATTTAAAAAGAAAAGAAGTGTGACTGACTTGAAAATAATACCAACAATTAAATAAAGGCTCACGCGCAAGTGAAAATAAGGCTTTGTTTAACAACAGCTTTGGTGTATTTATACTAACTTTATACTTAAATTTGAGCAATGAGCATGGAAAACTCATTAAAACAGAATTAGCTTTGCAGAAATATTGTGGCATGAATTTATCTTAGATGGTAGCACAAAATGGATTTGGCAAATCTGCAGCCTGTTTTGCACTCCACACAATTCACCTTTCCATTGGCTTCAGAGAAATTGAAATTCAGACAGAATGTAAAAAAGACTGTCAATTCACTGTCACTCACTGTGCACTTTCTCTCATGATGAAACTGATAATCTATTTTATATTTTTTCTTATTATTAGTATTGAATTTTTTTTGCCATGTTATTAACTTTGTGCTTTACCACTCTTGCCATTTTTCTAAAGCACTTTTATGCCTATTAATAGCTATTATCTAAGCAATTAAATGATTTCTACAAAATGCACCAACATTATCTGATTGCACTACTCCTTTTTCTTGAAAAGATAAATGTCTCATTGAACCAAAAGTGGGGAATAACAAAAGTCTTAAGTTAAAAGTAACACAGGTCAATAGCTTCTGCTGACATTCACACACAAGCTGCAATCCACCAGCACAGAATCGCTATGGTGCAGGAGGCCATTTGGCCCATCGTGTATGTACTGACTTGCTAAATAAGCATCGTGCCTTGTGTCATTCTTCTGCCCTTTCCCCTGCATACTGATTCTATTCAACTAATCATCTAATGTTCTCCTGAATGCCTCAATTGAACCTGCGTCCACCACATTCCAGCCAGTGCATTCTAGGACCAAAACACACATTGTGTCAAAAAAAAATTCTCGCATCACATTTGCTTCTTTTGCGAATCACTTTAAATCTGTGCCCTCTCATTCTTGATCCTTTTATGAGTGAGAACAGTTTCTTCCTATCTATTCTGTCCAGCTCCCTCACGATTTTGAACATCTCTATCAAATCTCCTCTAAGCCCTCTTCTCTCCAAGGAGAACAGTCCTAGCATCTCCAAATTATCCCCATAGCTAAAATTTCTCATCCCTGGAACCATTCTTGTAAACCTCTTCTGCACTATTCCTGCTCCTATTTCTTATGTTCTTATGTTCTTATGCACTCTCTCCAATGTATTCACATCCTTCCTATAGTGCAACACATAGTTCTGTATACAGTATTCCAGTTGAAGTCTAACTAGTGTTTTGTCTAAGTTCAGCATAACTTCCTTGCTCTTTTATTTGACACTCCTATTAATAAAGACCAAAATACTAAATGCTTTATTAACTGCTCTCCACCTGTCCTGCCACCTTCAATGCTCTATGCACAGTGACGTCCAGGTCCCACTGCTCCTGCACCTCTTTAATAATTTTACCCCTTAGTTTATACTTCACCCCTTATTATATGTTCTTCTGACCAAATGCATCACCTCACATTTTTTAGTTCATCGCAGTTTATAATACTTACAAGTTTGTGTCATCCACAAACTTTGACATTGTCCCTGCACACCAAGAGCCAGATCATTTATATCAGGAAAAGCAAGGATCCCAATACAGATACCTCGGGAACATCACTATACATCTTCCTCCAGTCTTAAAGCTATCCATTGACCATTACTTTCTGCTTCCTACTAGGCAGCCAATTATGTATCCACATTGTTACTGTCCCTACACAGGAACAGTTGATACAGTCTCCCAATCAATGTTGGCCAAACTAATTGGCCATCTGCTCTAGTCTGCTAGCAGGCCACAGGATATAAGCACCATGCATCCTGGAGACAGGTAAGCCTGGGGTTTTGACTGGGAAAGGATCAGGGAGCCTAGGAGGAGAGTTTAGTTGGGTAGAGAGGTGGGTTTTGGTGGCCAGACAGGAAATGTCAAAAGGACTGTAACATCTTGGGGGTATGTCCCCAAGGCATAAAGGGCACCCTCTGAAGGATGTATTCCCTTCCTACCTGCCTTTTACCCAGTTTTGTCAGAAAGTAGCCCGCCCAGGTAGAGTAACCCATTGTATTTTATGCAAATATGCCAGGTAAGGATCCCTAAAGTCCAGCTCCAGGAGTCGGGTATCATAATGTAGAGAACTTCAACTGTAAGCTTGCATCTTCCTGTCCCTGGCTCATTGAGAGGGGAGTATTAGAGTACTGCAATATTTTGTTATATAGCTGGGATACCTCATTTTTATTACAGATGAAGACTGACAAAAACTTCAGTCAGATTGATATGTAGATGAATATCAACAACGATCACTCAAATATTAGCAAAATCTCAGGTGGGTGAAGTAGCTGGGAGAAACTGGTGACAGACACAACTAATAATTAACAATGCATTCAAATTAGTTTCCAAAATGGTGTATTCCTCTAATCAATGTCTGGGCTTTTAACAAAGAATACATAATGAAGCTTAGCTGAAAACCAGAAATCCATTAGCCTCTTGAACCTCAGGCAAAGCATTGCTTGATTACTAGCCCCGGCACTCTGACCTATGCTATCTGTTTATATCTGTTTATTTACACAGGATAAAAAGGATTCATGTGCTTGCAGTTTCTGGTATTGATACTTTAATGAGTCTGGATGATTAACACTTCTATTGGCCTGTTGTGAAAATATTTTTTTCAGAAAGTGTATAGTTATCACTGAGTGTGACTGTTTTTCTGTAGGGTTAGCCTGTTTGGAGTGGGGGGTGGGGGTGGGGGGTGTGGTGGTGGGGGGGTGTGGTGGTGTGGGGGGGTGAGGTGGAAGTATGTGGGGGGGGGGTGTGCTAGGAGCCCAGAAACTTCAGTCCCAGGTCCACTAATTCCATTTGAATCAGATGCACAATAATATTAATATTACTTATGCGCCTTCCTGCTTATTTTTGGTGCGAAGCAGATGCCGGCAGAAATATAGCGTTGGGAGGCACCATCTCGGCAGGAACACATGCGCGAATCCCACGCCCACTGTGAGATTCTCCCAGCCTGTTAGCGCAACAGGATGGGAGAATCATGGCCTTTGTTTCGAAGAGTCTGCTTATTATACAATATTGCTGTGAAAATATGACAAGATTCTTACACCTGTGTGTGCCTTTAATGAAGTATCCACTCAGAAGCTTCAGTGATATATAACCAAAAGATGTTTTGCTGCAGGTATTAGAATATTATCTAACAGTCTCCCTCTCAATGTCTCCATACATCATAACAACAGAAAATGCAGGGAAAACTCAACAGATCTGGCAGCATCTACAGAGAGACAGAGAGAGACAGAGTTAATGTTTTGAGTCTGGATGACTCTCCTCTATGAGCTCTGAAGAAGTCAGATTGACTCAAAATGGTAACTCTGGTCCTTTCTCCACTGATGCTGCCAGACTTGCTGGGTTTTTCTGGCATTTTCTATTTTTAATTCCAGGTTTCCAGTATCCCCAGTATTTTGCTTTTATTTTAATGTCTCTATACAGTTGTGGCTGCACGTGACCTTTCCTATTCTGAGTCAGTGCAGGTAAGTGTGCAACAGCAAATCAGTGGTGATTTTTCCCTAATCTGGCTGCTGGAAAGTACACAGGCTCCACTTGTCACATCCTCATTGCGGCACAAGTACATTTAAGAATTTAGCAGTGTGGGACCATCACCCATGCACCATCACACTGTGGCACATTACTAATGCCAAGCACAGATGATCTAGTTCTCAATGAACACCTGTTAAGAGTAATTATGGTGCAAGTTGATGGAGCATTAGAGGTTTCATTAGCTAATCCAAGACTGGCACTCTGGAAAAGGAACCCTTAATTGATGTTAACACTCATTGATGACCTTTGAGCCAAGACCCTGCTGCTAGGTGGTAATCTAGGTCACCAACAGTTACTCCATTTCAGAAGACAAAGTTATACCTACCATCTGTAGTGCAGGATCCCTCTGGAACATGTTTCTGCATGTACGCAATAGGCGGGCTGTTTGATTCAGACATCTCCTCTTCTTCCTCCTCCTCTTCATTATCCAATCCATTACCAACTTGTGCAGCTGGGAATCCAGAAGAGCTACTCTGTGTATAACGATGGACTTCAATTTCTTTGTCAAGTTCCTCTATCTTTGGCTTGACATCTGTTTCAAAAACAAATTTGAGCCATTATTTTAATCCACCTCACATCTGTAGCATTTACATGCCAGAAGACTAGGGTCAGAATCGATGAAGACAAAATCGTACCCTTTGCATTATCTACAAAGAGGCTGGGGTTAAGGGGCTGGGAATCCTAGAGATGTGATAATGTGGTGGTCCAGTTGAATCCCGCAGGAGGATCTGGTTTGAAGTTGAGAGAGGTTGTCTGGTTATTGAGTGAGAAGGCATGCAGTGAAAATCTGTAGGCTGGGAGCAAAGAGGAGGGAGGGTGGGAGGAAGGAGGAGGTTGCCCCAGGGAGTGCTGGAAAGGGGCATTCCTCCATTTCGATGCCCACAAGCAATCCTGGTAAAGCACTCACTCACCTGCTGGATATGCCTTTTCTCACCTCCCTTCTGCTGCCAGGGGCTGAGAAGTACAGTCTACGATCATTAAATGCAAAAGTCATTAAAATCTGAAGCATGAGGCCTCATTAACATTTAAATCCTTGCTTTCAGCAGGTTTCTGTTAGGGTGAACTCACCTACAGGTCGGTGAACTGATAGGGAACCTCTGTCAGCTCTGTGTGGGTGGCCTAATTGGATTAAGTGCCTATCAGGCACTTTAGTGGTCACTGCTGGGCCTTCCCACCATTGAGGTCCCCAGTGAGTGAAGTCCCATTCACTAAGAGCTGCTGGCCAATCACAGGCCTGCAGCTCCTCATGCCCTGGCATCAGTGGGAATGCTGGCAGGTAGTAGCAATGCACCCACTAGACGCCCAGAATCATCATGGGACCCCAAACCATAAGCGATGATGGCTTGGGGATTACAGAGTGGGGGTTGTGGAAAATACAATGCAGTTTGCTGGGCGGCCTTCCACAGCACAGGAAATCCTCCACTGTATCCCAGCAGATTCAGGAGGGAATGGGTGTTGACTGGCTCACTATTGTGCCTAACTGACTGGCTCACTATTGAGCCAGGAACCCTGCATCAGCCCCTTCTAGCTTCCCACTTAATCAGGGGAAGTTTTGCTGCCTCAGGAAGACTGACAATGACTTCTCCAACTTGAAGCTGGCGGTTTTTCCGTGCGCCTTTATCCTTCTAGGTGGCAGAGTTTGTGTTTGGAAGTTGGTATTGGAACTGCGTTTTGTGAGTTTCTGCACTGCAGATTATAGATGCCACACACTGCAGTCACAGTACACCAGAGGTGGAGGGAGTGACATGTTTAAGGTGGAGGATGGGTTGCTGATCAAACAAGCTGCTTTATCTTGGCAGGTGTTGAGGATGCACGTTTAGCAGCTGATTGGGAAGGCAAATGGAAAGTTGGCCTTTACTTTGATGGGATTAGAGTATATAAAATAAGTTGCTAAAACTATACAAGACACTAGTTAGACCACACCTTTGTTTTGTTCCCCTCATCTAAGGAAAGATATAATGGCATTGGAGGCAATCTACAGAAGGTTCACTAGGTTGATCCCAGGTAGAGAGGGATTTTCTAATGAGGAAAGGTTGAGTAGGTTGGGCCTATAGTTAAGAATGAGAGGCAACCTTATTGAGACATACAGAATTATCCAGCGTCTTGACATATAGATGCTGAGGTTATTTTCCTTGTGGGAGAGTCTAGGACCAAAGGGTTCTCATTTGAGACGAGATGAGGAGGAATTTCTTCTCACAGAAGAATATAGGAGCTGGGTCATTAAACATATTCAAGGCTGAGACTGACAAGATTTTTAATCAGTAAGAGAATGAAGGGTTACGGGGATAAGGCGAGAAAGTGGAATTGACAATTATATCGACTCGGTCATGATCGCATTGAACGGCAGAACATACTCCACGGATTGAATGGCTGACTCCTGCTCCTGCATTTTATGGTTATTTAAGGGAACAGGCTCAGGATGGGCAGCAGTCACATTGAGATGGCCTATGTCAAATTCAGATCCCATTTTTTGGTGGCGTTTTAAGATAATTCCTTCTGAATCTGTTTATTTTACATACCACTTCCATATTCCACAAAGTCAGCCAGATTCTAGGTCATACAACTTTTCTGCAGCACTTTACAGTGTTTATATAGACTGCAGTGGCCACTTTAATTCCACTATAAGTTTTTAAGTTTTTGCAAGTTTTAAATTTTATTCATTAGTGTCACAAGTAGGCTTATATTAACACTTCAATTAAGTTACTGTGAAAATCCCCTAGTCACCACACTCCAGTGCCTGTTTGGGTACACTGGGGGAGAATTTAGCACAGCCAATGCACGTAACCAGCATGCCTTTTGGACTGTGGGAGGAAACCGGAGCACCCGGAAGAAACCTATGCAGAAACTGGGAGAAAATGCAGACTCCGCACAGACAGTGATCCAAGCTGGGGATCAAACCCAGGTCCGGAGTGCTGTGAGACAGCAGCGCTAACCACTGTGCCACCAGAAGTAAAACGTCTTTAGAAATATTTGCACATGAATATACAACATTATCCCTTTCATGTAAATTCTGTGAAAGGGTGACATTTGCTGGATTTGATGGGCAGCACGGTGGCACAGTGGTTAGCATGGGCGTCTCACACCGCCAAGGGCCTGGGTTCTATTCCAGCCTCGGGTCACTGTCTGTGTAGAGTCTGCCCATTCTCCCTGTGTCTGTGTGGGTTTCCTCTGGGTGCTCTGGTTTCCTCCCACACTCCAAAGATGTACAAATTAGGTAGTCTGTCCATGCTAAATTGCCCTTTTAGTGTCCCAGGACATGTAGGTTAGGTGGATTAATCATGATAAATGTGTGGGATTACAGTGATAGGGCAGGGCAGAGGGCCTGGGTGAGATACTCTGCCAGAGAGTTGGTGCAGACTTGATGGGCCAAATGGTCTCTCCTGCAATTTAGGGATTACGTGACTCTATGATTCGCCCTGTCATCTTTTTAATAGGGTTTCCCAACTAATGAGACAGTCTGCGCCATTGCCATTTCAGGTTCTGGCCACTGGGTGGCAATGTGGCATATTCTTTAATGGCCAATGGCATTTTGGATTAATCTGAAGCTTTCCCTTTTGTTTCAGTGTAAGTTTGGGCCCATTGCTTGTGTTTGCTCCAAAAAGAAGGCACCTTACATTTAAACAATGGCCAATAGATCTTAACTGTCTATGAAGAGGGCAAAAATACTATTTCACAGAGATAAAAACTGTAGCATTTAATTAGTTGAAGGAAGTTCAAAGAGAATGAGGTGACAGTTTATGTTGAAGCAGTGCTAGAAAGCAGTAGGTTGTGGGCAAAGAATGAGAAGGGATTGGGCCTGGGCTTTTACTCATCCACTGTCATCACCAAACACGGGGTTCCTCGGTTTGTGTAACGGTGCCTTTCCATAATCAGACTGTGGGTTGCAGTCTTACAGGCTTCACTCACACACAGCAGCAGAACAGAGCGACCAAGTGTTGCACAGACAGGAAGGCTTGCAACCTGCCCTCACCTCTGATTTCACAATGTTTTGTGTCTCAACTATGCGAGGTGAGATTATTTAGGTTTAATTTGCATTTTATAATGTTGAAATGCAAATGAATTTGTTCGCCTCTTATTTCCCCTCTCTCGTCATGTAGACAAATTAAATTCATTTGGGGAACACATCTAAGAAAAACAATTTGGAATTTTTTTTAGTTGTGAAAAAGTAGGAGCTCTGAGGAAATAAAGGGCATGAACACAGGACAAGGAGAGTAGAATAATTTGCCCTTTGTTTTGTGATATCTAACTGAATCTTGTTCTAAAGATTTTGAAATAGAAGCTGAATCCAGTTCAGGTTAAGACCAACAACATCCCTCCCCTCCCACCCAGGATGTTGATAATGGGGAATTCATGATTATAATGCCATTGAATGCCAAGAGGTAATGGTTAGACTGCCCTTTGTAATCTTGAGATAATCCAAAACTACGCTGCCCATGTCTTAACTTTCACCAGTCGCATTTCCCTATCATCTGTGTTCTCTGACCTATTTGGCTCCACTTCTGCAATGTCTTGGTTTTAAAATTCTCATCCTTGTTTTCAAATCCCTGCATGGCTTCACCAATCCCGATCTCAGGTAAATCCTCCACCCCCACAACACTCCAAAATATCTGCACTGCTATAATTCTGGCCTCTGCACGCATCTCTGACTGCTCCAACTTGACGGTCACACCTTCAGCTGGTAAGGCCCCAAGCTATGGGAGGGGCAGGCATGGTAACACAGTGGTTAGCATTGCTGCTGCAAACCCGCTAGTTACATTTGTGGATTTAAATATGCATTGAGTTCTCACCAACTTTGGGTGGGAACCCGATTAGGGCCGGCAGTGCAGCTTGAGAGGGTCGCAGTGGGTTTGGCACCCAACACAAAACCCGCCTTCCTATCGACCCTTGATTCACAGCTGGGGCAAGCCGCCCCGCAGAATCCACCTCCAGGTGTCACATTTAATGTATGTAAATCTCACACTTAATTGCATCAGTGTTCACATTTGCAAAACAGTGGGGAATCACAACTAAACAAGTGGAAACTATCGAAATTAAAAACAGGTAAATAAACTTAATAATTATTAAAGATAACCAAAAGAGAAAATGCTGGAAAATCTCAGCAGGTCTGGCAGCATCTGAAAGGAGAGAAATGAGCGGACGCATCAAGTCCAGGCAACCCCTTGTCAAAGCTCTGGCTGTGACAACGGATTACCTGGACTCAAAATGTCAGCTCTTTTCTCTCCTTACAGATGCTGCCAAACCTGCTGAGATTTTCCAGCATTTTCTTATTTGGTTTCAGATTCCAACATCCACAGTAATTTTCATTTTTCCAATTATCGAAGATATATACAAAATGTACAATCAACGATCTGCAATATTCACCGATGAAAGAAAGATACCAAATCAATTAAATTGCTTGAAATATTTTTTGATTTTGTCAGCTTGCATGGCAGATAAGATTTATAACATGAGAAGGATATGAAAAACTGCACAATTTTATAATAGATTTATTATCCACATCACAGCATTTCTTGCTAGAAAACTTTCCATAGTCACTTTATGCCTATACGGTCATGCATTCCCAAGTATAACATTGCGGGCTGAAAGACTTAAGGAGGGAGGCTATAAGCTATATGCTATATGCAATTATTGTGTACAGGGTCTAAAAACTTTAAAGTAACAAACTGACATTTCAAAGACTCTTTGTTAATAAGCTCCACATAATCTAATGGAACATTAAGGTTGATGAACAAAAAATGCCTCATAAAAGTTTGAAGCATTTCAAAAATAGGGCAGGCAAGTTAGAACAAGCCAAGAATTACTTTGTCATTGTTGGACAACTGTAAAGTCTCCAACTCATCCAAATGCTTTCTGTCTGGCTTACTTCATTAATCTAAGGCTATAAGACTCCAAGGTGTGGATTCGCATCCTACAAACAGGTGGTGGACATCCATTGACCCATTGTGCAGTGTCTAGAACATGTGATGCTACAATTTCAGTAGAATGTATTAAAAAAAGCTTTTAAATCAAGAAATTAATTCATTACTTTCTCCTATGTTGAAAAGAAAGTCATTTTATTACAAACTAATAAAAGTGTCAATTATCCAGACTCTCCTAAGTATCAATAACAAAAACCACAAACGTTTTGTAAACAAACATTGTGAAATTGACAATAGAGATCAGACAGCCTGAGCTATCAATGTTTCCTCTGGGCGCCACTGCTTCATCGGGCATAATAGTTTTTCTAAGCTTTTTGCCAGGCTTCATTATATAAACTTATTTTCAGTGTAACTGTTAGGACAAGAATTACTTAAGATTGTCAGTCAGGTTTGTAGTGGCTCAATTACACAAGCTAGAAGCCACATCAGGGCCCTGCCCTTTGCAGACAGAAGGAACATGTTCACACATTGCACCTTCTTCAACTGAACAATAGCTTGAAAAGTCATTCTCTGGTTCCCTCCCAAGGACAGTGCCTTGACCAGGCAGAGTCAACCTGCCTAGTTTGAATTTGAAGAAAGCTGGGCAATTAATTGTTCCATGCTGCATTCCTTATGGCAACACCTCCACCAATCCACTTGCCAGTAAATCAGCACTCTCTTTTCATGCAATGTAAACTGTTGCTCCCCTTTCACTATTGGCCTTTCTAGTAAGAACATAAGAGCATAAGAAATAGGAGCAGGAGTAGGCCATCTAGCCCTTCGAGCCTGCCCCGTCATTCAATAAGATCATGGCTGATCTGTCGTGGCTCAGTTCCACATTCCTGCCCTCTCCCCATAACCCTTAATCCCCTCGCTTATCAAAAACCCATCAACCCGCGTCTTAAAAATATTTAGCGAGGCAGCCTCCACCACTTCAGCGGGCAGAGAATTCCACAGATTCACCACCCTTTGAGTGAAGAAGTTCCTCCTCAACTCCGTTCTAAACCGCCCCCCCCCCTTTATCTTGAGGCTGTGCCCCCTAGTCCTACTGTCCTTTCTGAGCGGGAAGAGTCTCTCCACCTCTATCCTATCCATCCTATTCATCATCTTATATGTCTCAATGAGATCTCCCCTCATTCTTCTAAACTCTAACAAGTACAAGCCTAGTTTATTCAGCCTCTCCTCATAGCTCAACCCCCTCAACTCCGGTATCAGCCTAGTAAACCTCCTCTGTACTCCCTCCAAGGCCAAAATATCCTTGCGTAAGTGCGGCGCCCAAAACTGCACACAGTACTCCAGCTGCAGCCTCACCAATGCCCTATACAGCTGCAGCAAGACCTCCCTACTTTTATATTCAATCCCCCTCGCTATGAAGGCCAGCATCCCACTAGCCTTCCTGACCACCTGCTGCACCTGCAGGCTGGGTTTTTGCGACTCATGCACAAGGACCCCGAGGTCCCTCTGCACCGCCGCCTGCTGCAGTTTTTCACCACGTAAGTAATAGTCCTTCCTACCATTATTCCTACCAAAGTGGACCACCTCGCATTTGCCGACATTAAATTCCATTTGCCAGTTCTTGGCCCATTTGCCTAGCCTATCTAGATCCTTCTGCAGACTCTCCACACCCTCCGCGCAATTTGCCATTCCACCAGTCTTGGTGTCATCAGCAAATTTCGACACCATACACTCGGTTCCCTCCTCCAGATCATCTATATAAATGGTAAATAGCTGAGGCCCCAGCACCGACCCCTGGGGCACTCCACTAGTCACCAACCGCCAATCCGAATAGCACCCATTAACCCCCACTCTCTGCCTCAAAAAGAATGGGAAGTAAGCAGTGCTGATACGTGCAAGATGAAAAACTTTGATAGCATGTCTCTTTTTTCAGTAATACTACATATGTCTTACTGCATGCAGTGCAACTTGCTGTACATGTACAGCAATCTTTCACAAGGAGCTCTACAGGAAGTGAAAATGCCAGTTTCAGAATGGATGCCAGCAAAATAGACTCACTTGCTTCAATAAATCACTTTTTCCAACGATCAATGAAACCAAACAAAAATTATCTTAACCTTCAGGGGATAGAGGTGGTTGATCCGATTCAAGATACAGCTGAGAGAAAATTGGTCGAGGAGAAATGCTGTTGGAACGAAGTGATGCCTCTATTGAATTATGAAGAGCCTCTTCAAAGCGTGCAGATTTCAGCTGCCCAGCATATGAATTTCCCATTGTCTGTAAACAAGACAAAGCAACATCAATGAGTAGTGCATAAACTAAAGATCTGGTAATGTCAATATAAATCCTGAGATACTGAAAACTTCAGGCTCCAATAATATTATCTTCAAAGAAGTCAAAAGCAACCTTGCCCCAAAAAAGCTTTTAAAAATGCAACTTATTTAATCCTTTTTCTTTCATACAGCAGAACAGGCAGGGTTTTTTTTAAAACAACTTTACTTTTCCAAGATGCTTTGCAGTAAATGTTAGCTATTTTTTCCTGCAGAACACCAAAGCTGTGCACACGTGGAGAATGAAATGTTTGTAGACATTCACAAGGCATTTTGGTAAATCTGTAGATGCGCTCAGCTAGATTTGAAAGTTTTACTGCAAACTGTTACACAGAGCAATTCACGTGGTAGGTATAAGAAATTCCCATGTGTTCTGCAAAATGGACTAGATCATCTCAATGTGTTCTCCCCTTCCAAGCTGCCAACTTCAAAAGGGAGAAGGAAAATGAAAAGCGGGGAGAAACCTTCTCCTACCTAGTTCAACCCTTCATTGAAAATTTCTGCTGACATAACCTCTTCGCCTTGTTATCATAATGAGACAAGGAACAATACAGAAGTGAGATTTCACAGTATCCTCATTACCAATGATAGTGATCTGTTATCTAAATGAAGTCAGTCAGCATGGAGAAAGCAGATGGCAGGCTGAAAAGCCAATACTATTTAATCCTAGCAAAATGTTATTTAGGATTTAAAAGCCTTGAAAGTTGGTGGTCCAGTGCTTGCTCTTCAGATGCTTCAAAGCTTACAATGCGCCCATGTATCAGGCAGGAAGCATGCAGACATCTCTGACAGAAGTACATTGCCCACCATACTCCTTTCACGAATACTTTAAGTGCAGAACAATTTATTTCAGTGAAGATCTGAAGTACATAGAAACATACATAGAAAACAGAAGCAGGCCCTTGGAGCCTGCTCTCCCATTCTTTTTGTTCATGGCTAACTATCAAATTCAATATACTGATCCCATCTTCCACCCATATTCCTTAATCCCTTTAACCCCAAGAGCAATATCTAATTTCTTCTTGAAATCACACAACTCTTTGGCCTCAACTATTTTCTGTGGCAGTGAATTCCACAGATTCACCACTCTGGCTGAAGAAATTTTTCACTTCATTCCTAAAAGTTTTACCCCATATTCTCAAACTATGACCCCTAGTTCTGGACTCTGCCACCGTCAGGAATATTCTTTCTTAATCTACTCTGTCCAATCCTATTAGAATTTTATACATTTCTATGAGGCCCCTCTCACTCTTCTAAACGCCAATGAATATAATCCTAATGAATTTAGTCTCTCCTCATATGACAATCCCAGAAATCAGCCTGGTAAACATGCGCTGCACTCCGTCTATAGCAAGGACATTCTTCTTCAGGTAAGAACACTAAAACTGCGTACAATATTCCAGGTATGGCCTCACCAATGCAATTGCAGTAAAACATCTCTATTTCTGTACTCAAATCCTCTCGCTATGAAGGCCAACATACCATTTGCCTTCTTTACTGTCTGCTGTATCTGTGCACTTACTTCTAGCAACTGATGCATGAGGACATCAAGATTTCATGATTATCCATTTCTCTCAATTTACCCCCATTCAAATTACAATCTGCCTTCTTATTTTTGCTACAGAAGTAGAAAATCTCACATTTATTCACATAATACTGCATCTGCCGTGCATATGCCCACTCACTCAGCCTATGCAAATCATGCTGAAGCATCTCTGCATCCTCCTCACAGCTCACCCTCCCACCCAATTTTGCATCATCTGTAAATTTGAAGATAATGCATTTAATTCCCTTTTCCAAATCATTAATACATAATGTGAACAATTGGGGTTTTAGCACAGATCCCTGTGGTAACCCATTAGCACTGCCTGTCATTCAGAAAAAGACCCATTTGTTTCATGATTCTTGCAGAACTCATTTTCAATTTACAAATGCCCTAATGTTTCATTGTCACATACTGAACCTCCATTGCACAACAATAGGAGGGCTCCTCTTTGTCCCAAATGAAAATATTATGAGCAGCTCCGACCCACAGCAATGAATAAAATGTGCCATCAATCCCAGCCAGTGATGTTGGCCTGAGCCACCACCCAATCATCTTCATTGGTAGCAGTCTCATATCTGATTCCGAAGGTTGTTGCAATTCAGAAACTTGAGCGCAAACTCTATATTGAGCTGATGGTGCATTGTCGGAGTTGCTGTGTGTGATTTTACAACCTTGCTTGGAGAATTCTGTTCTGCGAGCCTCACCTGCCTTGGAATCGGGGCAGGCGAGGTGGTAAAGTTCTGGCCACTGTCTTTCAAATGAGATGATAAATGGATTTTTTTTATTAAACAGTATCTTCACACACTTTTTTCCCCTTTAGTGAATAGTGGGTAGTTGGTAATGGAAGAATTACCAAGTTGACATCAGCCTATGGAACCACATCTCAAAGGCTCATCCATTGCCAACAAGTTCTCCTGGCATAGGACTTGAAGCTGGAGCTTCCGGCCCAAAAGTAGGGAACATTACCATTGCACCACAAGATTTTCCTGTTTAGGGTATGTAAAATAAGAACAAAACAGTATTTTTCTTACACATTTAATCTAATAAAATGTCCCAAAGCATCTCACAGTAGAGTTATCAAATAAAGTTTGATACTAAGGGCCAGTAATGGAGGAAGATGGAGGCAAGCCAGTGCTGAAACAGCCAAGTTAAAAACCCATCTATTTCCAGAGACAGTGACCTCATCCCTTTAGATCTCTCACCCTTCACCCAACTCAATCTGTATCCAGTTTATAAACAGAATTCACAAACACTGTAATAACATTTGGAAGTTGTTGAAAATTCATATATCTGTCAAAATAAAAAAAACACTTGAACAAGACATTTAAAAACTATGATCATCTTCAGAAGGTTATAAATCTGTCAAAGCCACTGTCTCACATTCCCCAGGATAGCTCCAGAGTTCCCTCCCTAAACTTTTCGGCCTCTCTCGCTATCCTCCATTAAGACACTCCTTAAAACTTAGCTCTTTGACCAAGCTTTTGGTCATATGTTCTAACATCTCCTTATGTGGCTCAGTCAAAATGTGCTGTCAGCTATTCCTCAATTCAAGGATGACATCTGATCAGGATCACAAGTTTTTGCCTTGATTCTTTACGCAGTCATCCAAGGATTGTAGATTCTGTATGTCTAAGGTGGCTAGTTTAGTCACAGAGACTACTGATGTTCAAGAGTTTTCCATCTAGACACCAGGCAGCAGTTGATCTTTGATTGTAAATAGAATGGGGGTTATCAGCATGGCCTTGCATGATCCTTGTCCAGATTTTGATGGCATTCATTTCCAGCCTCCCACCCAAACAGTTGCAGGATTGTGATGGAGTTTCTGAGCCATCAGAAGCACAATCCATAGATCCTTGTGATTCATTTTAGTCAAATATCCTGATCAGATTGATGAATGCGATGAAGAGTTCCTGGTGTTGTTCTCAACACTTAACATAAGAACATAAGAACATAAGAAATAGGAGCAGGAGTAGGCCATCTAGCCCTTCGAGCCTGCCCCGCCATTCAATAAGATCATGGCTGATCTGACATGGCTCAGTTCCACTTTCCCGCCCTCTCCCCATAACCCTTAATCCCCTCTCTTATCAAAAACCCATCAACCCGCGTCTTAAAAATATTTAGCGAGGCAGCCTCCACCACTTCAACGGGCAGAGAATTCCAGAGATTCACCACCCTTTGAGTGAAGAAGTTCCTCCTCAACTCTGTTCTAAACCGCCCCACCTTCATCTTGAGGCTGTGCCCCCTAGTCCTACTGTCTTTTTTGAGCGGGAAGAGTCTCTCCACCTCTATCCGATCCATCCCATTCATCATCTTATACGTCTCAATGAGATCTCCCCTCATTCTTCTAAACTCTAACGAGTACAAGCCTAGTTTATTCAGCCTCTCCTCATAGCTCAACCCCCTCAACTCCGGTATCAGCCTAGTAAACCTCCTCTGCACTCCCTCCAAGGCCAAAATATCTTTGCGCAGGTGCGGCGCCCAAAACTGCACACAGTACTCCAGCTGTCTTAGATTTGTCTGGAAACAAAGGCTATGTTAGAGATTTCTTTGGAAGGTCTAAGCCACACTGTCTCTCTTGGAGGACTTTCTCAACCCCAGGGAGTAGGTGATTTAGCCTTCTAAATCACCTACATGTATGTCAGGATTTTCCCTGCTATGACCCCAATCTCTCTTCTTGACTATAGTTACAATCGTCACATTCCGGGGATGGTGGTGATGATGGTGGTGGTGGCATGAGTTTTTTTTCTTCCCATATCCATAGGATGAGGGCAAGGGGTTTTAATGTGAGAATAAGCCCATCAGCTTTGAAAATCTCAGCTGGAATACCATCAGGGTTGCATGTTTTACTGCTTCTCATCTACTTCATTGCATGTTGGAGATGTCACATCAATTAATTTTTCAATATCGCTTTCCACCTCTCTTCTATTACTATTGTCTCCCCTTCCCCCACTCCACCAGGGCCATCTATTATCTGTCTCAGGTTGTCCTTTGACAAACTGCTTACCTTTGTTCCGCATTCTGATCTCTTAATGGGCCACCATCAACACCTTTCTTAGCCATGATCACCACCATTTATATGCCCTTTGTCTTTTTATCTATGACACCTTTGTCAATCTCCCCGATCTCCACCAACCATTGGCTCTCTATC
Source organism: Carcharhinus amblyrhynchos (assembly GCF_965287045.1). NCBI lineage: Eukaryota > Metazoa > Chordata > Chondrichthyes > Carcharhiniformes > Carcharhinidae > Carcharhinus > Carcharhinus amblyrhynchos. Next base: position 76,778,926 of record NC_137331.1, on the reverse strand, counting down.
CAGCCTTCACAGCTTCCCCACCCCAACCCACTTTCATCACAACTGTATAACTCTCACCCATTTTTCTATTGTCTTTAGCTCTGACAAAGAGTCGCTCAAACTCAAAACATTAGCTCTGTTCTCTCTCGACAGACACTGTCGGCCTGCTGAGATTTTCCAGCGTTCTCTGTTTTTATTCAGATTGCAGCACCTGCAGTAATTTACTTTTAACTTACATATTTTAAATTCTCACACTTTCTATTGTGGTTTGAACAGAGCTAAAAACCAACCTGAGCTGCAGCATTCACCTTGTATCGTATTTCATTCTGCTACAAGGTTCTGCAATATGTTCACAGCCCTATTAGTGAGAATCAAATTTAAGAGCCAATCAGCAAGCAAGGCTTTAGCATGGAGTCCTGCTGAACTCAGTTTTGCTTGACATCAAAATGGCACCAGCCAGGTTCACACTAAGTTTTGAATTTCTATTTTCTTCACTGCTTTTTTTTCTAACTTCTCCATCCTCTCCTCACCTGGAGCTCATTGAGTCATAGAGTTTTACAGCACAGATTGAGGTCCTTTGTCCCATCATATCAGTGTTGGCCATCAAACACCTATCTATTCTAATCCCAAGTTCCAGCACTTGGTCCAAATGCTATGGTGTTTCAAGTGCTCATCTAAATGCTTCTTAAGTGTTGTGAGGGCTCATCCATCTACGCCCTTTCAAGAACTTAGTTCCAGATTCTCACCACCTTCTGGGTGAAAAAACTATTCCTCAAAATGTATAAAAGTAGGGAAGTGTTGCTGCAACTGTACAAGGCATTAGTGAGACTGCAGCTGGAGTATTGTGCACAGTTTTGGTCCCTGTACTTGAAGAGGGTCGTAGGTATATTGGAGATGGTTCAAAAAGCAAGATTGATTCCAGAGATGAGGAGTTCATCTAATGAGGAGGGTACGGGCAGTATAGGCCTATGCTCACTAGAGTTTAGATGAATGAGAGATCTAATTAAGATGTATAAAACAATGAAGGGGATTGACAAAGTAGGCATGGAGAGGATGTTTCCTCTTGTGAGGCAATCAAGAATATGGAGTTATCGATTAAGAGGTAGCAGAATTTAAACCGAGGCGAAGAGAAATGATTTCTCTCAAAGGAACATGAATCTTTGGAATTCACTACCTCAGAGTACTGCAATGCCAGGACATTGAATAAATTTAAGGAGGAGATAGACAAATTTTTAATTATTAATGGATTGAAGGGTTATGAAGAATGGGCAGGAAAATAGAGTTGAGGCTGAGGTGAAATCAGCCATGATTGTAATGAATGGAAGAGTATGCTTGAGGGGCTGAATTGCCTACCCCTGCTCCTAGTTTTTATGTTCTAATTGACTCTAAATCCCCTGTCCATTATCTTAAATCTACACGTCCTGGTTATTGACCACTTAACTAAAGGGAAAAGTTTCTTCCTATCTACCCTATTTATGTCCTTCATAATTTTGTACACCTCAATCAGGTCCCCCTTCAGCCTTCTCTGTTGTAAGGAAAACAACCGTAGGTGAAACAGCCTCTCTCCATAGCTGAAATGCTCCCAGCCCAGGCAACATCCTGGTGAATCTCAATTGCACACTTTCTAGCGCGATCACATCTTTCAAAGAACAAAGAAAATTACAACACAGGCCCTCCAAGCCTGCACTGACCATGCTGTCCAACTTAACTAAAACCCTTCCGGGGACCATATCCCTCTATTCCCATCCTATTCATGTACTTGTCAAGACGCCCCTTAAAACTCACTGCCACATCCGCTTCCACAACCTCCCCCGGCAAGTAAGTTTGCAGATGACACAAAGGTTGGTGGATTTGCGGGTAGTGATGAGGACCATCAGAGGGTACTTCAAATTGTAGATCAGTTGGAGACTTCGGTGGAGTATTCTGGGGTATATCTCATCAGGCCGTGGGGACTTGTCTACCTTAATGTTTCTCAAGAACACCAATACCTCCTCCTTTTTGATCTCAACATGACTCAAACTATCTACACATCCTTTCCCAGACTCATCATCCACCAAGTCCTTCTCTTTGGTGAATACTGACATAAAGTACTCATTTAATACCTCACCCTTTTCCTCTGGTTCCATGCATAGATTCCCTCCCTTGTCCTTGAGTGGGCCAACCCTCTCTCTGGCTACCCTCTTGCTCTTTATATATGTATAAAAAGACTTGGGATTTTCCTTAATCCTGCTGGCCAAACCTTTTTCATGACTCCTTTTAGCCCTTCTTACTCCTTGCTTAAGTTTCTTTCTATTTTCCTTGTATTCTACACGTGCTTCGTGTGTTCCCAGCCTCCTAGCTTTGACAAATGTTTCCTTTTTCTCTTTGACTAGGCTCACAATATCTCTTCCTATAGTATGATGAACAAAACTGCACAACTCTAGCCTATTGAGCTTTTTAAACAGCTCCATTATAACCTCCCTGCTTTTATATTCTAAGCCACAGCTAATAAGGACAAGTATCCCACATGCCTTCTTAACCACTTTATCTACCTCTCCTGCTTGAAGGATCTTTGGACCTACACCCCAAAGCCCTCTGGTCCTCTGTACTTCCCACCCTCCTACCATTCATTATGTATTCCCTTGCCTTGTTAATCCTCCCAAAATGCATCACCTCACGTGTTTCAAGGTTAAATCCATTTGCCATTGTCCTGCCTATCTGACCAGTCTGCCTATATTGTCCTGTAATCTAAGGCTTTCCTCCTCGTGATTTACCCCACCATCAATTTTTGTGTCATCTGTGAACTTACCGATCATACCCCCCCCAAATTTCTATCTAGATCATTAATGTACACAATAAACAACAAGGCACCCAGCACAATCCCTGCGGTATAGGAGGAGACACAGGTTTCCAGTCACAAAAACAACCATTGACCATCACCCTCTGCCTCCTGCCATTAAGCCAATTTTGGATCCAATTTGCCAAAATGACCCATGGATTCTTATCTTCCTGATCAGTCTCCCATGTGGGACCTTGTCAAAAGCCTTATCTGTGTAGATAAAATCAACAGCACTGCCCACATCTACACACCTAGTCTCCTCCTCAAACAAATTCAATCAAATTCAATCTCCCTCTGATAAAGTCATGCTGACTATCCTTGCCTCTCCAGCTATTGACTTCTTTCTCCAGATGAGCAACAGAGACATAGGCTGGAACTCTACTACCTCACCTACCATGGAATCACTGCAGGCGAGTCCAACAATGGAAATCTCCATTGACTTCGGGTGGGAATTTCCGGTCTCACTTGAGCGAGGCCATAAAATCCCACCCATAAAGTTTCTCACAAGTGTTGTCAGCTTTGATGAAGAATGTGGGCCAACACCAATCCTTTCCACATCTGATCTCCCTGAATTATTATCTCCAGAACAGGCTGCTGAATAACATTAAGGAATAGGAACCATGCTCAGATTTCCCCTCCTTCATCAGAGACAATGAGTCCAGTTAGAAGAATGTAAGTAACAAGAGGCAACTTGGCCCATCAGCCCTGCTGTGTCATTAAATATGATCATGGCTGATGGACTGTGGCCTTAACTGGACTTTCTAACCAGCCCTTTATGATCAGAAACCAGTGAAACTCAGCCTCAAATTTAATCAAAGGTGCCGCCTTCACTGTTCTGTGGGGGAGGGAATTCCAAAGATTAACAACCCTGAGAGAAGAAATTCCTGCTTGCCGTCATCTTAAATGGGAAACCCCTTATTTTTAACAGTGCCCTCGAGTTCTTGATTCCCCCCACAAGGCAATCACCCCCTCAGCACAGCATCTAACCTGTCAAGCTTCCTCAGAACTTTAAATGTTTCGATAAGATCACCTCTCATTTTTCTAAAATCCGATGAGTATAGGCACAACTTGCTCAACCTTTCCCCATAAGCCAACAGTTTTGCCCTAAGAATCAGTCTACTGAAGCTTCTCTGGCTGTTTCGAATGCAATATATTCCTCCTTAAATAAGGAGATCAAAACTGTACACAGTACTCTAAGTGTGGTCTCAGCAATGTCATGTATAGTTGTAGCAAGACTTCACTACTTTTATATTCCCTTCCCCTTACAATATTCCATTTGACTCGCTAATTACTTGTTATATTTTAATATAATATTCTGCTTTTCTACTTTTTCTGCCAAAATGGACAACCTTTTTTCCCCCACTCACTTAAAACTTCCTCTGCAGATTCTTCCTGGTTCCCTCCTCACAATCTGATGTCCAATCTACCTTTGTATCATCAGCAAACTTGATGATATAGTTGGTCCCTCTGGGTGCTCTGGTTTTCTCCCACAGTCCAAAGCTGTGCAGGTTAGGTGGATTGGTCATGCTAAATTGTCCTTTAGTGTCCAAAGACGTATAGGCTAGGTGGATTAGCCAAGGTAAATACGTGGGTTACGGAGTACGGCACGGGGGTGGGGGTGCTTGGGTAAGATGCTCATCAGTGCAGACCCAATAGGCTGAATGGCCTCACTCAGCACTAGGGGATTGTATGATTCTATGATTCACGTAAATAAATTGTAAATAGTTGAGGTTCCAGCACTGATCTCTGGCTCCACCAGTTACCGTTTGCTAACTGGAAAATACGTGTTTATCTTGATCCTCCATTTCGTGTTGCCTCAGCCAGTCCTCTATCCATGTTAATATATCATGCCAAACACCTTATTGGCACCTTATTGAGTGCCATTTGAAAATGCAAGTACACTACAGTGACCTAAAGGTCCTCCTTTATCCACCCTGCTTGTCACAACCTCAAAGAAATATAATAAATTTAGAATCATAGAACCCTACAGTGCAGAAAGAGGCCCTTCGGCCCCTCGGGTCTGCACCAAACACAATCCCACCCAACTGGTTGTGTTCCACCCAATGTGTTCAATTTGTTGAACACATCTTCCCTTTCACAAAACCATGCTGACCCAGCCTGATTTTCCAAATTTACTGCTACTACTTCCTTAATGATGGATTCTGTCATTTTCCCAATGATAGATGTTGGGCTAAATGCCCTCTAGTTCCTTGCTTTCAGTCCCTCCTCCTTTCTTGGCTAGAAGTGTTGTATTTGCAGTTTTACAATCAACTGAGATCTTTCCAGAATATAAAGAAGATCACAACCAATGTATTCATATCACTGCAGCCTCTTATTTTAATACCTTAAGATGCAAGCCACCAGCTGTTATTCCCTTTTGTTTTCCTAGTACTTTTTCTCCAAGTTCTTCACTTTTGCCTCTTAATTTTCTCCTATTCTTGGGATGCTTTTTGTGTCTCCTAGTGTGAAAACCGATACATAATTCTTATTCAAAGCCTCTATCATTTCCTTGTTTCCCATTATTAACTGCCCATCTTCTAAGGGAACAATGTTTACTTCAGCTACTCTTTTCCTTTCAATAGACTTGCAGGAGCTTTTACTATCTGTTTTTATATTTCTTGTCAGTTTACTCGAATACAATCATTCCTCCCTCTTAGAATCGTAGAATCACTACAGTGCATAAGGGCATTCAGCCATTGAGTCTGCACAGATTCACGATTTTCTTACCCAGTCCGTCTCCCCCGTCCTATCCCCATGACCCACACATTTACCATGGCTAATTCATCTAACACTAAGGAACAATTTAGCATTGCCAATCCATCTAACATGCACATTTTTGGACTGTAGGAAGAAACCGGAGCACCCGAAGGAAACCTACACAGGCTCGGAGAGAACATGCAAATTCCACGCAGACTGTTGCCCAAGGCCAGAATTGAACCCGAGTTGCTGGAGCTGTGAGGCAGCAGTGCTAACTACTGTGCCATCGCGCCACCCCTTTGTGACTTTCTTGGTCATCCTCTATTGGTTTCTAAAATGTTCCTAATCTCCAGGACCACCAGTAACCTTCACAGTACTGTATGCCCTCTCTTTCAATTTGAAAACACCCTTAACTTCATTTATTAGCCACAGATGGAGTAGCCTTCTTGTAGAGTCTTTCCTTCTCAATGGAATATATATGTGTTGAGAGTTATGAGACATCTCTTTAAATGTCAGCCACTGTTTTAGTTCCTGTACAGTTGCCTTGGTTGAGATCAGCTAACACTGTGAACAGTGTCTCAACCCAGTAGATCACAGCAGCCCTATTCAATCTTAATTTCATGCTAAAATTTCAGAAATAAAACTTGTTCACTCGTAATAAATAATTTAAAATTACGTTAAGGGAGCAAACATGTCTATTAACAACATTTAATATGATTGTTTTGTGTTTTGTTCAGGCTTCAAAAACCTTGAAAAGATTTCATCACAGTAACATAATACCTTGCAGTTTGCTGCCAAGGTTGACAACAATCTGTGGAGAGAGAAACAGAACTAATCAGTGACTTCTCATCAGAATTGGGAAGAGTTAGAGGTGTCATTTGTTTTGAGCATCGAGTGGGTTGGACAAGAACAAAATGGAATGAAATTCCACTAGCCCCTCCCTTCCTACCACCCCCCTCTCCAAGCCCATGGTTGACAGGGTCCTTGATTCCCCTGTCATGTCAGCCACATTTCCCACACTTCTGCTCTCACTCCTTTCTATCTCCTCTGGAACCACAATGCCACAACGCCTTGTCCTCAACCTCCACCCCACTATTTCTGTCACTTTCAACTTGATAGTACCACCAAGCATACCTTTCCTTCTGCTTCCCTTTCAGCATTCTGAAGGGACCATTCTCTGCATGATTCCCTGGTACACCTCAATCAACCCTAACTCACCATCCTCTTCACACTTTATCTTCCATGAAAATGCAGATGCACATTTTACCTCTTCTCTCATGGCCGCCCAGACCCCAACACTCCTGTTGATGAAAGCAGTGATTTAAGTATACTTCAATCTGTATATTCACTGCTTCCAATGTGATCTTCCCAACATTGGTAAGATGACTTTGCAGAATACCTCCATTCAGTCCGAAAGAATAGCACCAAGCTTCCAGTGGCATTTAATTTTCATTCTCCTGTTCTCGTGCTGACATCTCTGTCTTTGGCCTATTCCAGTGAAGCCCAATGTAAGCCCCATCTATCGAATTGCGCTTTGCAGCGTTTGTACTCAACACTGAGTTCTCTAACTTCAGACTATAAACCCTTTTTTGATTCCTTTTCTCTGTACATCTTGGATTTTCGCTTTATTTCCCTTTCAGGCAGTACCACATTGCACTTGGTCCATCTTAAATTCTTTTGTTTTTTTTTGCTCCAATACCATTAATTTGGCCCTAACACTCCCATCAGTCAATCTCTCAGGTCTTACATCCAATCACAGAGTTTCCTTTTTTCCTTATCAAGCCTATCTCTTGGTCAATAACCGCATTCTTAATAACGGAAGAACAATATCACCACCATTCCTTCACCGTCAAGAGGTCAAAATCCTGAAACTCGCATCCTAACAACATTGTGGGTGTACCTACATCACAGGGACTGCAGTGGTTCAAGAAGGAACGTTACCATCACCTTCTCAAGGGCAATTAAGGATCAGCAATAAATCCTCACCATACCAGCAACATCCATGTTTTATGAATGAATAAATTTTAAGAACTATTACAATCTAACTTTTCCCAGTTCTGATGAAAATCCATTGGCCTGAAATGTTAACTCTGTTTCTTTCTCCACAGATGCTGCCAGACCTTCTGAGTATTTCAGTATTTGCTATTTTTATTGTAGATTTCCAGCATCCACAGTTTCTGTTTTCCAATTAGTAGTCAACAATCTGCTGTGTTGTTGATGCATGTGCTGTAAAAAGCCAGTATCTTGTTTTGGAAATGTCCCTGAAAAGAACAAAGTGCGCTGAGGAGTATTTTTAAAAAGTGTTAATTATGACATCATTAGCTTCCAAGAAATGCCCATGTGACCTTCAGTTGCCATGGAAGCAAAGGGTAAATAGAAAGCTAACAGCAGTGGGGTTGGGTCAGCCTGTTTTTTTTTCTGTTTGTCCATTTAGACAACTGAAATTTTGTGCAAAGAGAAAATAAACAAGGCTCTCTCCAAATGGAACAGCTTTCAGTGTGGCACTCTTTGAACAGGTCGTATTTTGGAGCAAGTCTCTGATAATACTGCAGAGGTGGTATTACTGTGTATGGTGTACAGTTGGAAAAGACAGAACACTGAACAGAGGAAAGCAATCGATTATGGATTGGACAATACCCATCCTGCTGTTCGGGTGGTGCCAGAGCCCACCATATAATTTGAAGGGGTCAGAGGAGGGAGTCTTTGGGGATTCTGTGCCATCAGAACTGTCATGGCCTGAGTGAAAGAATGTTCATAGACTTGTACCTCTGTCAGTGGTAACCAGGTCTGGGGATTTGGAATGGAGTACAGCTGCTGGTGAGCATGACTCAAGAGCCAAGATGATTAGATGGGAACCTAACAAAACAGGTTCTTTGGAAAAGATTGAGAGATTACACATTTGTACCGGGGGGTAATCCAAGCACTTATAACTACACAAGACACATCTTTCTCTTGTGTCATTGAATTAAAGTGAAATTTACTTTTTTATTTGAAATGTCTTTCACCTGTCAATGAATATTTGAATTATGTTGATTTAAGTTGGTTTGTTACATTAAAATTTTTAAAAAGTGAAATTGTGTTCATTGGTTTTCTTGCTATTGGCTTCATGGGGTTCCTTTATTTTTTAAAAAGTTATCAATTCACAACGATTGTAACACCACAGAGAATAACTCAAGATGAATTAAACATTCTCTCAGCGGGTATACTTCAAATTAAAAATATAAAATTGGAATCTGAAAATATTTCACTGGTATACATCTGTGTTTCCAAGATTAGATGTGATTTGAATTCTACTTGTTTACTGCGTTGGAAATTCTTTTGTCATTGTTGAAAGGAATGTTTTAGTCAATTGCCAAATAGTAGATCTACGAACCCCTGTCCCCTGACATACCATAGATTCCTTGGTAAAGTAAACACTTCTAGTTCTCTGAGGAATCTCAAACATTACTGGGGGTGGGTTTACAGCCCAGATCCTAAGCAGTATAAACAGACACACCACTTTACAGGAACAACATTTCATAAATATCTTCCTACCTTTCTAGCATTTGCTAGAAGATTTTTTTTTCTGCTGCAAGGAAGTTTCATTGATGTTTCAATTGCGCTCTAAAATGTTCTGTCCGGTTTGTAGTATGTGTGGGACACTTACTGGAACTAAAGATTGTGTTCTGAAGCAGAAAGCTTTATTCTGGCACGTGCCAAATCCCAAGAGGATGACCCTTGTGGCATTTCATTCTTCCTCACACACAAAGGCCCAGTTCCTGACCATAGGCCTTATGAAATATTGTGTGTAAAAATATTGGAACCATTTTTCAACAATTAGCATCTCAAGTATCAGATTAATTCTTTGAGAAGAAGTATTCAGTTTGAGGATGGGGCTGGGTAACGTGAAAATATTTTGAGAAAGGCACATTCATTTTCAGAACTCTCGTTAAGTTTTTCTAAGACACGAAATCCTGAAGCCCCTGTTGCTGGAATTATGAGAAGATGTAATTTCTCTTAAATTGGTGAATCCAATTGATAATGTTGCATTTCACCAGAAATAATTTTCAATAGCGTAACTGTATTTCAATACTGTGAAAATATTAAAAACGGTTCATGTACAGCAAAAAAAGACTGCAATTCATACAAGCAAGATAATTGTTCAAGATATCCTTAAACAAAATAAATATTTTCCAGTTTCATGAGGAAAATAGTCACAAATTATGGTTTGTTCCATAAAACTCTTCAAGATTTTGAAATCACACTTGCTTTACAAAGTAACAAAATATACCCCCCAGAGTGCCTTAGTGACCCTCATTCATGCACCCTATGACCTCTGCATTTGTTTCTGCATCACTTCAGGCCTGCTGCATTCATCCCATGTCAAGCCAGTTGATGTCGCTTCCTCCTAGCACCTGGCCACGAATTTGAATACAAAGTGTCATACAGTCACCCTTCCCTACTTGTTCCACGGCTCGCAAGTTTTCCACAAAAGCTTGACTGATAAGACGTTGGGGTCTCATTGCTGCAATATAAAAAGCAGTAAATTTAACCTGGTTTGTGGCAATGACCCTTTAACTCTGGTGGGTTTCACTTCTGCTCCAAGGGCACAATGAACAATAAATTTCAAATCTGTTCACTATTGAAAACTGAGTCTGATTTCATTACTACACCAAACAATAGGAGTGGACACAAAGTCAGCGTCAAGCCCTTAACCCTTTCAACCCTAGTTCCCTACTTTGAGGCTACGACCTGTAATGATTGCTGAAAAGCTGAGCTGAAGGCCCAAGCCCTCCTCTAATACAAGGGCCACCATCGACAGCCATGATTTCAACTGCCAAGGTCTAAGGCTCTGGAATTTCTTCCCTACACACCCCAACCCCCACCCTACCTTCCCCACCATCCGTTAAAAACACTCCTTAAAATACAGGTCCACAACTAAGCTTCAAGTCATCTGCACGAAGATCTCCTTATGTGGCTTGCTGTCAAATTTTATTTGATAATAGCACCAAGAAATGTGTTGGGGAGGATTGCCATGTGAAAGATGCTATAGAAATATAAGTTGTTGCTATTTTGGATATTCACTTCCTTAGATCACCAACGGGTTAAAATCGCTTTGCACAAGAGTAGCTTACAGACACATTGAAGTGTTCAGATGAAGTATCTATGTCCAAAATTTTATTAAAAGGCACAAAAGCAAGTTATTTTGTACGTTACCATCGGAAGGTACAAATTCCACTCCCCAGTGGGAAGATCATTTGAGTGGAGTTCCCAGAGAGTGCTGGTGCCTTTGGAACTACACTGCAACATAAGTGACTGCTCAGAGAATAGGTAAAGTGAGAATATATAGAATTTGACGATAATGCATTCTCTTAGTCACTAATCTTCTTTTAATTTTTTTCCTTTATTCTCCACCTCTATTTTGGTCCTTTTTCTTGGTAACTAACCTTTTTCCACTGTTTCTCCCAAGCTCACTCATTTTGTGGAATACTACAATGCAGAAATAGGCCATTCGGCTAATCGAGTCAGCACCAAACACATCCCAATCCCCATAACCCTTTGCATTTACCCCAGCTCGTCCCCCTGACCCTAAGGGTAATTTAGCATGGCCAATTCACCTAACCCACACATCTTTGCACTGTGGGAGCACCCGGATGAAACCCATGCAGACATGGGGAGAATGTGCAAACTCCACATAGTGATCCAAGATGGGAATCAAACCCAGGCCCCTGGTGCTGTGAGGCAGCAGTGCTAACTATTGTGCCTCTGTACTGCCCATTTGTTATCTAAAGGGCTAGTTTCAGAGTTTAGCGCCGAACTGTCCTGTGAGTTTCTGCAACATGGAGCTCATGCTGATCCAATCATCTGTTGACATCCATAAGAACATAAGAAATAGGAGCAGGAGTAGGCCATCTAGCCCTTCGAGCCTGCCCCGCCATTCAATAAGATCATGGCTGATCTGTCGTGGCTCAGTTCCACATTCCCGCCCTCTCCCCATAACCCTTAATCCCCTCTCTTATCAAAAACCCATCAACCCGCGTCTTAAAAATATTTAGCGAGGCAGCCTCCACCACTTCAACAGGCAGAGAATTCCAGAGATTCACCTCCCTTTGAGTGAAGAAGTTCCTCCTCAACTCCGTTCTAAACCGCTCCCCCTTTATCTTGAGGCTGTGCCCCCTAGTCCTGCTATCCTTTCTGAGCAGGAAGAGTCTCTCCACCTCTATCCTATCCATCCCATTCATCATCTTATACGTCTCAATGAGATCTCCCCTCATTCTTCTAAACTCTAACCAGTACAAGCCTAGTTTATTCAGCCTCTCCTCATAGCTCAACCCCCTCAACTCCGGCATCAGCCTAGTAAACCTCCTCTGTACTCCCTCCAAGGCCAAAATATCCTTGCGTAAGTACGGCGCCCAAAACTGCACACAGTACTCCAGCTGCAGCCTCACCAATGCCCTATACAGCTGCAGCAAGACCTCCCTACTTTTATATTCAATCCCCCTCGCTATGAAGGCCAGCATCCCATTCGCCTTCCTGACCACCTGCTGCACCTGCAAGCTGGGTTTTTGCGACTCATGCACAAGGACCCCGAGGTCCCTCTGCACCGTCGCCTGCTGCAGTTTTTCGTCATGTAAGTAATAATCCTTCCTACCATTATTCCTACCAAAGTGGACCACCTCGCACTTGCCGACATTAAATTCCATTTGCCATCTCCTGGCCCATTCGCCCAGCCTATCTAGATCCTTCTGTAGGCTCTCCACACCCTCCGCACAATTTGCCATTCCACCAATCTTGGTGTCATCAGCAAATTTCGACACCCTACACTCGGTTCCCTCCTCCAGATCATCTATATAAATGGTAAATAGCTGAGGCCCCAGCACCGACCCCTGGGGCACTTAAACAACTTTTACAGTGTTAGTTGCAACCTACATCAGGAATAACAATCACATTGTTTGAAGAAATTGCCATATGTTCCTTCATTAATAGCACTTCACCAGAGTATCTGACATGTTTTATAGGATCCTGGGCCAGATAGAATTTATAAATAGATTTAAGCATGTGTTCTTTGGGTCAATTTGTCACAAAAAGAAATGATTAAATTATAATTACACATTTTACCCTTACCAAACCTGTTCAGTCTTGTTAAATCAACAGTATACCAAGAACACAAATATTGTTTCCAGAATTAGAGTTCAGCTCCTTTGACCCGCTGTGGCTCATGTCAATGTAGATTAACAATTTTGACCTTCAATGTCTGTCTCTCTCTCTTCCTGCTCGAAGTGTCATGGGCAACAACGGCACCTTTATGGAAACGTGTAGCTGGGAGGCTAGATGGCCATGGTGTTGTAGGCTGAGCAATGCAGCTCTATGCAAACAATTAACCACTTGCCAAATTTCCAACAAGATACAACAGACAGGGAGAGGCACAGGCTGAATGTTTCTTCAAAAAGGAAGTGAGGAAGTGGAGAAATATAAAGTATTCCAACTTAATCTTACACACCTCTTAATACCCAGTTACAACATTCTCCTTAAATAGAAAGAGTGGGACTGTCAAATGCAGAACCTGCTGGGTGTTGAACAGCTTAGATGAGAGGATGAGGAAGAAAAGGGGAGCTTATGACAGACACTTAGGTCTCAATACTGTAGAATGCCTGAATGTAAATAGCGTATTGGTAAAATTGAAAAGGGAATTAGGAAAACAAAGAGAGGACATTGAAAATATTGGCAAGTTAAATTATGGGCAATCCAATTTTTTTTACAAGTACATAAACAAAGTCATAACAAAAGAAAGGTTAGGGCCTGTGAGCGACTAAAAGCTTAATCTGTGTGTGGAGACAGAGGATGTTGGTGTGATTTTTAACGCTTGCTTTGTGTCTGCTTTCACAAAACAAAAACAATAGGACGATACAGACATTGCAATTAGCAAGAAGGAGGAGGGTGAAACATGAAATGAAATTAGCATAGCGAGATTGCAAGCGTTAAGTAACTTAACAGGCGAATTTTGGCGCTCAGCCACATCTCCATTCACTGCAGTGGGACCGGAGAATCCCAGCTGCAGCTGAGGTTGAAGAATCTGCCCAATATCTTTGAAAGTCGACAAATTCCCAGGCCCAGCCAAAGATGTATTCCAAGCTGTGAGGAAAGCGAGAAGAAATGTGGGAGGCAATGACCAATATTTTTGAATCCTCTCTGGTTATGGTGGTGCCAGAGGACTGGGGACAGCTAACATTGTTTAAAAAGAGAGAAAGGGTCATGCTGAGTAATTACGGGTCAGTCAACCAAAACATGGTGCTGTGAAAATTATTGGAAAACATTTCTGAACGATAGGAATACTATGAACAGTTTTGTCCTTTCATCTAAGGAAAGATATACTGGCATTGGAGGAAATCCAGAGGATGGTCCTAGGTATAGAGACATTTTCTTACGAGGAAAGGTTGAGTAGGTTGAGCCTGTACTTCTTGGGGTTCAGAAGAACGAGAGACAACCTTACTGAAGCGTTTAGAATTATCAGAAGGCTTGATAGGGTAAATACTGAGAGGTTGTTTCCCCTTATGAGTCCAGGATCAGAGGGTATAATTGCAGAGTAAGAGGTTGTCCATCTAAGACAGAGGTAAAGAGGAATTTCTTCTCTAAGATGATAGTGAATCTGTGGATTTCTTTACCACAGAGAGTTGTAGAGGCTGAGATAGACAGATTTTTAATTAGTAAGGGAATCAAAGGATATGGGGATAAGGCGGGGAAGTGGAAACAACTGATGCCAGATCAGTCATGATCTCACTGAATAGCTGAGCAGACTCCATGGGCTGAATGGTCTGCTTCTGTTCCTAGATTTTATAGTCTTATGACAAATATTCATTTAAGGTATGGACAAATTATAAAAATACTCAGTACAGATTTGTTAAGGGAAGGTTGTGCCTGATTTGCATGATTAAATGTTTTGACAGGAAATGAGGAGGATTAATGCATTCGATTTAGTCTATTCTATTTTTAGTAAGACCTTAAGGTCTCACGTAACAGACTGAGCACAAAAGTGAAAGCACATGGAATCCAAGACAAAGTGATAAGCTGGATCCAAAATTGGCTCAGAGGCAGCAGGTAAATGGTAACAGTCAGTGGGTGTTTTTGTGACTGGAACACTGACTCCAGTTAGTTTCTAACAAAGAATAAAGAAAAGTACAGCACAGAAACAGGCCCTTCAGCCCTCCAAGTCTATGCTGATATGATGCCCTAACTAAACCTTTCTGCCCTTACTCGGTCCATATCCCTCTACTCCCTCAATATTCATGTACATATCTAGATGCCTCTTAAATGTTGCTATTGTGCCTGCTTCCACCACCTCCTCTGGCAGTGCAGCCCAGGCACCCACCACTCTCCACGTGAAACACTTTCCCCACACATCTCCCTTAAACTTTCCTCCTTTCACCTTGAAGCTGTGCCCTCTTGTAATTGACACTTTCGCCCCGGGAGAAAGTCTCTGACTATCCACCCTGTCTATGTCTTTCATAATTTTGTAGACCTTTATCAGGTCTCCTCTCAGCCTCCATCTTTCCAGTGAAAACAATCCTAGTTTATTCAACCTCTCCTCATAGTCACCACCTTTGAGACAAGGCAACATGCTGGTGAACCTTCTTTGCACTCTCTCCAAAGCTTTCACACCCTCCTGTAGTTTGGTGACTAGACTGATTGCAATACTCCAAATGCGGCCTCACGGAGGTTTTATATAGCTGTAATATGATTTCCCAACTCTTGTACTCAATCCCTTGGCTGATGAAAGTAAGCATGCCATATGCCTTCTCAATCATCTTTATCACCTTGGTCATCTCTCTTGCCATTTTTAGGGAACTGTGGACCTGTACGCCCAGATCCCTCTGGATGTTAATGTTCCTAAGGGTTCTGCCATTTACAATATAATTCACACCTAAATTTGATCCTCCAAAATGCATCACCTCGTATTTGTTCGAATTAAACTCCATCTGCCATTTCTGTGCCCAAATCTCCACTCTATCTCTACCCTGTTGTATCCTCTGACAATCCCCAGCACTATCAGCAACTCCACTAATCTTAATGTCATCCTCAAACTTACTAATCAGACCACCCACGTTTTCCTCCAGATCATTTATATATACTACATACAACAGAGATCCCAGCACTGATCCCTGTGGAACACCACTAGCTACAGATCTCCATTCTGAAAAACACTCTTCCACCGCTACTCTCTGTCTTCTATAACCAAGCCAGTTCTGTATCCATCTAGCCAGTCCACCCCAAATCCCATGTGATTTTAACTTTTGTACCAGTCTGCCATGTGGGACCTTGTCAAATGCCTTACTAAAGTCCACACAAACTACATCCACAACCCTTCCCTCATCAATTATCTTTGTTACCACTTCAAAAACTCAATCAAACTGGTGATACATAAACTTCCCCATAAAACCATGCTGCCTGTCACTAACTAGTCCATTTTCTTCCAAATGTGCACATATCCTATCCCTCAGCATCTTCTCCAAAAGCTTCCCCACCACTGGCATCAGGCTCACCACCTACAATTTCCTGGATTATCCCTGCTGCATTTCTTAAACAAAGGAACAACATTGGCTATTCTCCAGCCCTCTAGAACCTCACATGTGGTCAAAGAGGATATGAAGATATCTGTTAAGGGCCCAGCCATTCCTCCCCTTGCCTCCCGCAGCAACCTGGGAGGGATCCCTTCCGACCCAGGGGACGTCTTCATAAATTTAGGAAACTCAACATTTCCTTCTTCGATGTATTGATACTCCCTCAAGCGTTCACACATCTATCCCTGACCTCAACATCCATCATGTTCTTTTCCTTGGTGAACACTGATATAGAGTACTCATTAAGGATCTCAGCCATTCTCGTAGAGTGGGCCTACTCTTTCTTTTGCTGACTCTTGCTCCTAATATATACATAAAAGGCCTGGGGATTCTCCTTGATGATGATGGTTAACATATTTCAAGGCCCCTTTTAGCCCTTCTAATTCTGCATTTTTCCTTTTGACTAAGCTTACAATTCCCCTTGTCATCCATGGTTCCTGAATCCTGCCTTGTCTATCCTTCATTTTTGCAGGGATATGCCTGTACTGCACTTCTGCAAGGCTTGGTACTAGATCCCTTGCCTTTTATGGTGTAAATCAATGATTCTGACTTGAATGTAGGGGATATGATTAAGAATTTGCAGGTAATACAAAAATTGGCCATGTGGTTGATAAAGGTATAGAATATAAGAGCTGGGAGGTTATGTGGAAAATACTAAAATGACTTAGGCCACAGCTGGAGTATTGCTTGCAATTCCAGGAAAGATGTGATTGCAGCAGACAAGATATAGAGGAGATTTACAAGACTATTTCCTGGACTGCAGAATATTAATTATGAGATAAAATTGAATAGGCTAGGGCTGTTTTCTGTGGAACAGAGGAGGCTGAGGGACCTAGATACAGAGGAAGAAGGCTCATTATCTCTTAGATGAAGGGTCCAACTCTAGGGGACACAGATTTAGGGCAAGAGGTTTGGAGAAGAATTAAGTGGAAATTCTTTCATGCTGGGATCTGAAATTCACTACCTTTTATTTATTAATTCAAGGGATGTGGGGTTTGCTGGCTAGGCTAGTATTTATTGCCCATTCTTAATTGCCCTTGAGAAGGTGCTGATGAGCTGCCTTCTTGAACCACTGCAGCCATGAGCTAGAAGGTATACCGACAATGCTGTTAGAGAGGAAGTATCAGGATTTTGACCCAGTGACAGTGACGGAATAGCAATATATTTCCAAGTCAGGATGGTGAATGACTTGGAGGGCAACTTCCAGGTGGTGATGTTCTGTACATCTACCACCCTGGACCCCCTAAATGCTAACTGTTATGAAAGGTGCTTTCTAAGGAGTCTTGGTGAGTTCTTGCAGTGCATCTGGTAGATCTTACACACTGCTGCTACTGTGCATCAGTGGTGGAGACAGTGAATGTTTGTGGATGGATGCCAATTAAGTGGGCTGCTTAGTCCTGGGTGGTGTCAAGCTTCCTGAGTGTGGGTGAAGCTGCACCCATCCAGGCAAGGAGAGAGTAATCCATCACACTCCAGACATGTGACTTGTAGATGGTGGACCAGCTTTGGGAAGTCAGGAGGTGTGTTATTCACCACAGTATTCCTAGCTTCTGACCTGCTCTTGTAGCCACAGTATTTATATGGCTAATCCAGTTGTGTTTTGGTCAGGATGCTGATAGTGGAAGATTCACTGATGGTAATGCCATTGAATGCCATAGGAAGGTGGTTGGGTTCTCCCTTGTTGGAGATGTCACCTGTGTGGTACAAATGTTACTTCCCATTTGTCAGTCCAAATCTGGATATTGTCCAAGTCTTTCTGCATTTGGGTATGGACTACTTCAGTATCTGAGGAGTCACAAATGGTGCTGAACATTGTGCAATCATCAATGCACATCCCCACTTCTAACCTAATGATGGAAGGAACATCATTCATGAAGCAGCTGAAGATGACTGGGCTAAGACGCTACCCTGAGGAACTCCTGCAGCGTTACCCTGGGACTAAAATAATCAATCTCCAACAATCTTTGTGCTAGGTATAACTCCAACCATTGGGGAGTTTTCCCCAATTTCCACTGACTCCAGTTTTACCAGTGCTTTTTAATGCCACACACTGTCAAATGTTGCATTCTAGGCTTGTACTCGTTAGAGTTTAGAAGAATGAGGGGAGATCTCATTGAGACGTATAAGATGATGAATGGGATGGATAGGGTAGAGGTGGAGAGGCTCTTCCCGCTCAGAAAGGACAGTAGGACTAGGGGGCACAGCCTCAAGATAAAGGGGGGGCGGTTTGGAACGGAGTTGAGGGGGAACTTCTTCACTCAAAGGGTGGTGAATCATGGTGAATCTCTGGAATTCTCTGCCCGTTGAGGTGGTGGAGGCTACCTCGCTAAATATTTTTAAGACGCGGGTTGATGGGTTTTTGATAAGAGAGGGGATTAAGGGTTATGGGGAGAGGGCGGGAATGTGGAACTGAGACACGACAGATCAGCCATGATCTTATTGAATGGCGGGGCAGGCTCGAAGGGCTGGATGGCCTACTCCTGCTCCTATTTCTTATGTTCTTATGTTCTTATGATACCAAGGGCAGTCACTCTCACCTCACTCCTGACATGCATATCCATGTTTGGATGAAGCTGTAACAATATCAGGAGCAAATGGCTCTGGCGGAACCTAAACTGGGTGTCTGTGAGAAAATTACTGCAAAGCAAATACCGCTTGAAAGCACTTTCAATGGCCGCTTCCATCATTTTACTGATGATTGAGAATAGACTGATGGGGCGGTAATTGGTCAGGTTGAACTTGTCCTGTTTCTCTTTGCACAGGGTATACCTGGACAATTTTCCACATTGCTTGGTAGATGCTTGTGTTGTAACTGTACTGGAATAGCTCGGCTAGGAGCGTGGCAAGTCCTTGAATACAAGTCTTCAGTACTATTGCCATAATATTGTCATGTCCCGGTCTGATTACATAATGTCCAACATCATTTGCGTGGTTCCTCAGATACTGACTCAGTCCATGTCCAAATGCACCAAGACTTACTTTTTACTGAATTCAAATTCCACCACTTGCCATGGTGGGATTTGAACCAGGGTCCCCACAGCATTATCAGGGTCTGTGGATGTGTCCTCCAGCAACAATACAACTATACTACAACCTCCCTGAAAAGGTAGAAGATGAAGACTAAGGGCTGGAAAGTGGGATAAGGTGGAATGGTTCTTTGTCAGCCAGTACAGGCAAAATGTCTGAAAGACCTCCTTCCATGCTGTAGATTTCTATGAAGCTGTAGATATCTATGATTCTACGAAAATGGACATCAGCAGAGAACATGAAGGGACCTATCTTACCCACTGCTGACAAAAAAATACTAAGCACTGTAGGTGAAATGTAGTCAGTTTTAATCCCTGTTCAGCCGTGTGCCTCATAGCTGTGAGAATGCATCAATTATTGTCCAGAGGTTTTGGCACAAATGGGAGAAAGAAACAAAAGGGACTCATCCCAGGACTTCCCAGAGATCAGGTCAAAGCTACCCCCATGAAAAATCACTGGCCCTTTCATTCAGCAGCAAACCCATGGAGAAATTTCAATCCCTCACAAAAATAGTGGAAAATAAATCATGAGGAACTGCTGGTTGAGAAATATTTCCATGACAATCTGTTCAAACCAGAAAAGTAAACTAATGAAACATAAAATTACTGATGTATAATTTAAATGTTTTTTTAAAACAAAATATCACACAGAGATTGCTGGGTTGCATTTTCTCTTTACCTCCTTTTCTTTCAATTAACCTTCATTTTTTGGCGACTTGGGAAAAATAGCACTGAAGTCTACACAGTCAGTGAATCTTCTCAGAAGCAATGGCTCCTAGAGAAAAGAAAACCAGAAATTCATGAGCGAAGTGAAAGGAACTCATGTTTCTTTAACCCAACAAACTTAGCACTCACAATCACCACAGCTGAAAATTTTAATTTGTACCAATCCTCCAACTGCTTCCTATCAAAGTACATTGTGCAAATACATTCATTTTAATATTAGACAGCAGCTAATCAGATAGCAGTCTGTATTTCTAGGGAATTATTTTCAGACAGGGATCTGTCAAAAACAGCTACATCTGAAAGACTGCTGGAAAGCTTTCCAGTGGAGGAAACAACATGATGCAAGAGTCCATAAAGCTTCCCCCCACCACCCCCATCACATTGAATCTGATTAGAGTTTCTGCCCATCACTTGTCCTTTGGACTGATCAATATCACTGAGTCACTGGGTTCGTCTACATGTCTGGCTCACAAAAGAACAGAACAAATCTAATCTGGCCTGTTACTATGATGTAAGTCTGCTCTCAATCATCAGCAAAGTTATAGAAGGGGTCATTGACCATACTACCGAGCTGCTCCTCACTGCCAATAATCTGCTCAGCTTGGATTCTGCCATGGCCACTCAGCTTATTGCAATTTTGATCTAAATATGGAACAAAAGAGCTGAATTTCAGAGGTAAGAGTGACTGCCCTTGACATCAAGGTAGCATTTGACCAAGTGTAGCAACCAGGAGCCCTAATAAAACTGAAGTCAATGGGAATAAGGAGGAAAACTCTCCACTGGTTGGAGTCACATCTAGCACAAGGGAAGAAAGTCGTGATTCTTGAAACCCAATCATTCAACCCCAAAACATTTCTGCAGTAGTTACAGTGATTAAACATTCCTTCAAGGCACAAAAGCACAAAAAGAAAGTCAGTCAACTGTGGCTAACAAAGGAAGTTAAGGATTGTATAAAATTAACAGAATGAGTCTATAAAGTTGACAGAAACAGTGGTAAACATCAGAATGTTATTAACAGAATTGATAAAGGGGAGTCATGGATGTGGTGTATCTGGATTTTCAGAAGGTTTTTGATGAAGTCTTCCACAAGAGGCTGATTAGCACATGGGATAAGAGGTAATATACTGGCAGAGATTAAGTATGGTTAAAGGCAGAAAATAGAGTCAGAATAAATGGATCATTCTCAGTTTGGCAGGGTATGACTATTGGATTATTGCAAGTATCGGTATTTGGGCCCCAACTATTCACAATATAAGCAATGATTTGGATGTGGGGATCAAATATAATATTTCCAAGTTTGCAGATGACACAAAGCTAAGTGGGTATGTGTTGTGAGAAAGATGCAAAGTCCCTTCAAGGGGATTTGAACAGACTGACTGAATGAGCCAGATGGAATATAATGGGAAAAATATCTGAATAATTTTCTGTTGTTGGAAGGTATGGGGCAGAAGGGATCGAACCCTCGTTCAAAAAGTCACTCCAATAAATCTTGTGTGCATTGACTTTAAAAAGAGTTAACAAAATTTAGCAGAAATTTCTTGTCATACATATTTTGAAGACTTTTTTTAAATTTATTTTAAATGGCAACTCCCAGACAGGCAAGTGCTATGAACACTCATCTTTTAAAGAGATGATTTGTCATTTATAGCGCCAGAATATGTTCCTCCCTGAAGCTATCAACCTACCACTAAGGTTAAATTTGGTTAGTTATTAGCCAGGCCACTAGGTTTGAAAATCATCATATTATGGCATATGGAGCAGAATGTGGGAACAAAGCAGGAATTGAAACAGAATATCACCTCCAGCTAAAACCAGTCAGCAATGAAGAGGAAGGAAATCACAGAGGAGACTGCTACTCAATGCTGTTAATCTTACCTTAACGGACAGCACAGTGGTCACCCGTTGCTACACATTTTTTTCAAACTATAATGCATTTTTGTGTCTAAGGTTTCATCTCATGCACATCCCTAAACCTGATATGCTGAACAATTTACTGGAAGATAATGACATTTTAGCATTTTTATCTAATTACAATGGAAGCCAAGTCCTTTGACTGATAACCACAATCCCCTGTATTCTTCTTAACACCTTCATCCTTTGTTTTTACTCCTTTGCTACCATTGCTTACAGCCACTGGGATACAGAACCACTTTGTAAACCTTTACGAGGTTCTAATCTTCTAGTTTCACAGCCTTTTGGTGCTGTCTATACGAGGTTCTTTCAATGTCTTGAAGCAGCAAAGTAAAATCAATCCTGGCTAATAAGTCAGATGTTTGTCATTTTCCCTTTTTCGCTCTAAAGTGTCTGAAGCTCACTTCCTTCACGGTGTTTACTTGAAGTTCACAAACACTTCAAGCTACACAAACCTAAAACTCCCAAGCCACTTGTGGCTTAATGTCATTAACAACTTAAATCTCACAACACAAACTGAGATGTAGAATGAATGTCCTAGAAAAGGAAATAATGAAGTGTTAACCAATGCGTGTGCTGCATTTCAGTTTCCAAGATTGTACAGTACAGGCTTTCCAATTAAACCCCACTGCTGTGTTTAATATTTGCTACTATTGCTATACATCTGCTACTGAAGAATTTTTTAAAAATGTTTTTATTGAAAGTTTTCCATTTCACATTTGCCACATGATGCAACAAATTCCCAAAATCTACTATAGTAATGATCATTATGTCACAAAAACATACAGAAAAGTCCAGCGAATATTCATACAAAGGATTGTAATTGTAATCATTGCAATTGTTGTAGTTGGTGTCTCCTGTTGTACAGATAAAAAAAGAAGCCCGGAAAGAGTGGGGGAATCGCAGGATTACAGGGTAAGAGCACACGGCCCCATGGTGCACACCCTCCTCCACAGGAAAACAGAGACAGAACTACACACCATATATGGGGTCCCCTTGTGGGATAATATACAATCAACCTGGGCCTAACTCAATATCCCAGGAACTCCAAGCAATAAAATGATAACCCAGAAAAGGGGGAACTTCAGGATACCACCATCAATAGATGATGTGGCGTGTCAGCAAACACATTCATGTACAGGATTTGATTTATTGTTGTCACTTGTCTTGGTATACAGTGAGAAGTATCGTTTCCTGCTCGCTATACAGACAAAGCATACTGCACATACAGAAGGAAAGGAGGGTGCAGAATGTAATGTTATAGTCATAGCTAAGGTGTAGAGAAAGATCAACTTAATGTGAGGTAGGTTCATTCAAGAGTCTGGTGGCAGCAGGGAAGAATTTGATCTTGAGTCGGTTGGAACGTGACCTCAGATTGTTGTATCTTGATGGTAAAATGTGGAAGAGAGAATGTCTGGGGTGCCTGGGGTCCTTGATTATACTCGCTGATTTTCCAAGGGAGTGGGAAGTATAGACAGAGTCAATGGATGGGAGGCCAGTTTGCATGATGGACTGGCCTTTGTTCATGACTCTTTGTAGTTTCTTGCGGTCTTGCACAGAGCAGGAGCCATACCAAGCTGTGATACAACCAGCAAGAATGTTTTATATAGCGCATCTATACAAGTTGGTGAGAGCCGTAGTGAATATGCCAAATTTCCTTAGCCTCCTAAGAAAGTAAAAGAATTGGTGGGCTTTCTCAACTATAGTGTCAGCATGGAGGGACCAGATCAGGTTGTTAGTGATCTGGACACCTGGAAACTTGAAGCTCTCAACTATTTCCACTTCATTCTCATTGATGTAGACAAGGGCATGTCCTGAAGTTGATGATTATCTCCTTCATTTTACTGACATTGAGGGAGAGATTATTGTTGTTGCACCAGTTCATCAGATTCTCTATCAGTTTCCTGTAATCCGTCTCATCATTGTTTGAGATCTGACCCACCATGGTGGTGTCATCACCAAACTTGAAAATTGAGTTGGAGGGCAATTTTAAGGATTTGTACACATTGCCCAGACAACAAATCTCCCTCTTCTCCAGCCATATCAAAGGTTCTGGTTCCCCATCACCAAATAATTTAAACCACATTCCACCAAGGAAACCTTACTGACAAAGGAGGAAAAGAATCATCAAGACACCCATCAACAGGGCTTCCTGGGGAGAGATATGACCCTCCTCCTCCCAACAAGAAAAACCCTCCAGGATTAACTGTAACAAATCAACACCCCACCCAACCGGATGAAGGAAGGAATCACCAGAGAGAGGAGATTCCAGATTATCCAACCAAATCCAGACATAGTCTCTCAGAATATACTTTTGCAGGAAGGATATCAGGAACAGAACAGCATAATCTCACAAGGAATAGGATATTACAGCCCCACAGCCAACAAGTCCCCAGGGAAATCAAGTCTCCAGAAGGCAAGCAATCCAGATGCACCCAGAAGTGGATGTCTTAGGGTGCACAACATGCTTCCCTATCCAATATGCCATCCACCTGATCCGGACAAACACAGGCACTGCTGCCCCAACCTGCTCAATAACACTCTAAAACAAAGGCCAACAAGCTGAAAAAATTCTCATTGCTCTCACACATGAAGCAAAGCAAATTATTCCTTTCTCATGGTACCACAGTGACACCATTTAGGTCCCACTATCAATGCAATTCGAACTATTTCCCCACATCAAAGAAACCGTAACAACTTGATAATATGCTTACCATACATTCCATTAGCCAAGTATCAAGTAATCATTACCACGACCCATGCAGCCAAACCAAAACAGAAGACCAACCTAACAAGGCTAGATATACAAGGATTAGTCAACTATGCCCGGTGTGCACCAAAACATAATTCCCCACTCCAACAACACCCGACATGTCAATGACAAAATAAAGAACCTAGTCAGGATACATGGTTTTTCTGTACTTTCTCAGGAAGAAAGCAAGGATTCCTAAATCTCAGAACAACAAAAATTACAAAGAAAAATGCAACCCCAATAGTTTTAACAGGGGATTCTCACCACCCACAATGAGGACTTACAAGGCCATACCAACCATCTCTACATCAAACCACCAAACCCGCCCACTGCCCACCCCCCCACCGCCCACCCCCTGCCCCACCACCATCACCACCACCACCACCCTAGATACAATGCACTTCATCAGACTCCGGTCACCCATCCCCCAAATTGAGATTGTAAAAGCCTGGCAGCCAATTCTCAATGGCCGCTGGGAATTCATCCCCAGCACTACTTGGAAGACAAGGGTAAGGATACTCTTTCTCTGGATCCATCTCTCCAAGTCAGCCAGGATGTACGAAACACCATGCAGCAGGATTTCCCAGGGCTGAAGGTAAGTCCCTATCAAGGAAACTGCTCTCATCCATTCTCCAGGGTGGCACGGTAGCAGAGTGGTTAGCACTGCTGCTTCAAAGTGCCAGAGACCCGCGTTCGATTCCTGGCTTGGGTCACTGTCTGTGTGGACTTTGCACATTCTCCCCGTGTTTGTGTGGGTTTCCTCCCATAGTCTCAAAGATGTGCTGGTTTGGTGCATTGACCTGGACTGTGGCAACCTAGGGGAATTTCACAGTAACTTCTTTGCAGTGTTAACGTAAGCCTTACTTGTGACAAATAAATAAACTTTACTCTTCAGGATTCCCCCCAGTTCATCAATATTAGCGCAAAAAATTTGCTGAGACTGTTGTCCACAACTTCACTCATAATGGCGGCCATCATCTTGACACCAAGGGCATCACCAAAGCACAGGTTTGTGTCTGTGCTGCAACTGAGTGGGCGGTTATAGGATCTCATAGACCTCAAACCTATAGCTGGAGTGTTACCAACAATCAACACATCCCTGCTGATGAGCTTCAAGATCTTGTGTTTTGTCTCACCAGTGAAACCGACATTGCAAACTGAGCCCCACTCCAGTTATCTCCAACCTCCTCGAACAAACAAGGATTTTCTAGACTTAACGCAGGCCCCCTTCCCCAAAATTCAACCAGGATCTATGCAGTTCGCTTGGTTTTTAAACTTTTCTGATTTAGTAGCCTCTCTAGTAAATACACTAATGACCAATTTATATTTGGGATTGATTTTTGCCCTTGTTTAATCTTTTCCTCAGAGGGCTCTAGCAGTTAAGCTATTCAATACGCAATGCAAATGGGATGAGCGTGACGGCCCATGTTTCGTTCATAAGCAAAATTCCAGTCAGGGCCCTACTTTCCTATTTAAAGTGCTTCCCATCTGGAGTGCCAAATGTCCATTTAAACATCTGTCTGAAGTCTGAATCAGATAGGAAAATAGATATCCAGATTATCCACCAGATCTTTCTCAGCGGACTACCCATTTTTTGCTGGGGTTTTCTGACCTCGTTGTGGCAGGATCTGCCACGGGAGTTTTGGCAGCCGGCCAAAATCCTGCTCACAACCGATTTGTTCTGTTAAGACCAAAGAATAAAAATTGAATTGTTGACATAAGAACATAAGAAATAGGAGCAGGAGTAGGCCATCTAGCCCTTCGAGCCTGCTCCGCCATTCAATAAGATCATGGCTGATCTGTCGTGGCTCAGTTCCACATTCCCGCCCTCTCCCCATAACCCTTAATCCCCTCGCTTATCAAAAACCCATCAACCCGCGTCTTAAAAATATTTAGCGAGGCAGCCTCCACCACCTCAACGGGCAGAGAATTCCAGAGATTCACCACCCTTTGAGTGAAGAAGTTCCCCCTCAACTCCGTTCTAAACCGCCCCCCCTTTATCTTGAGGCTATGCCCCCTAGTCCTACTGTCCTTTCTGAGCGGGAAGAGTCTCTCCACCTCTATCCTATCCATCCCATTCATCATCTTATATGTCTCAATGAGATCTCCCTTCATTCTTCTAAACTCTAACGAGTACAAGCCTAGTTTATTCAGCCTCTCCTCATAGCTCAACCCCCTCAACTCCGGCATCAGCCTAATAAACCTCCTCTGCACTCCCTCCAAGGCCAAAATATCCTTGCGTAAGTGCGGCGACCAAAACTGCACACAGTACTCCAGCTGCAGCCTCACCAGTGCCCTATACAGCTGCAGCAAGATCTCCCTACTTTTATATTCAATCCCCCTCGCTATGAAGGCCAGCATCCCATTAGCCTTCCTGATCACCTGCTGCACCTGCAAGCTGGGTTTTTGCGACTCATGCACAAGGACCTTTATATGAAGGCTAGCAGCCGGAAAGCAGGCAGCCTCTGGTTTCAGTTGTAACATCTGTGTTACCAGACAGAGGATCACACCTTGATGTTCCCCAAAACTACCTCATTTAATTTGTCATTTTGCTGCTAAAGTCAGGATTGTCAGTGACAGTGACAGTGATAAAGTAAATGGGGGATTAGTGGGTGGTGGAAAACATCACTGAGATAACAGTTTTAGTTCGTAACATCTCTAATGGTGTCTGAATTTTCAGAAACAAATAAAATCTATTGGGCTTCCTCCCACAGTCCGAAAGACGTATTGGTTAGGTGCATTGGCCTTGCTAAATTCTCCCTCAGTGTACCCGAACAGGTGCCGGAGAGTGGCGAGTAGGGGAATTTCACAGTAACTTTATTGCAGTGTTAATGTAAGACTACTTGCAACACTAATAAATAAACTTTAAAAAATAATAATTATACTGGAGATTTGGAATAAAAACAAAAACTCAGTAGCTCTGGCTGCATTTGTGGAGAAAGGAACAAAATTAATCTTCAGAACTGTATTTTTTATTTGTCCATACACACTTTGCTGATGCACAAATACCCAAAATGGTGGGTTGCAGATTCATGCCCACAATCCATGATGAGTTGCCAACCTGAGTGAAATTACTAATTATGCTTCCCCACAGACAGGGGACAAAGCAAAATGTCAAAGGCAGTATCATTGTTCTCTTTTTTCCAAATCTCTTAATATTCGGTTCAGATAATATTGGTGGAAGCCTGGAAATCCGCATTTGATCAATCATAGCTGATATATGGAAGATCATGGAGTGACAGCCAATTCATTAAAAACCCAGAAGCTATGGACTAGATATTTCAGAGAAATAATAATAAATTGTCTAATAGATACCTGTAGAGGTGTCAAAAACAGAACCATATTAATCAAGCAAAGACTTGTTAATGATCTTAAATGCAGAATTAAAGTATGATACTCTTGAGTCTAACAGGCCCATGTTTATGGATCCAAAGGAGAAAATGCTGGAAAATCTCAGCAGGTCTGGTAGCATATGTAAGGAGAGAAAAGAGCTGATGTTTCAAGTCCAAATGACCCTTTGTCAAAGCTTATGAATCCCTCAGTTATTCACTACAATTACAGATGTATGCTATCATTTAGAGCATATTTTATTCAATGGGCCCAAATGCTCTATATTGGGATGGGGGTGTCAGTGCAATTTATTACACAATGTCAGTGTAACCTGACATCATGCGTGATATGATGCAGGATTGAGATTTCATTCAGAAACACCAATGTAAATGTCTTCTAACAGGGTGAGCATTTCTAATTGTTCTTCCTTATGACTTTTTTTTAGGAATACACAATTTACTTTGTGAACCCGTGATGTCAATAGTTTAAAAAAACAGAATCAGAATCTCAATGACAGGAGCTGCTAACAGGCTGACCAACAGTTCCATGCCGACACTTTTTGGAAAGGTGAGTTGTTTGATATTTCTCCTGCTCCCCATTTTGGGTCCTGTACCATTCCTCATTTACCAGTTCTACATTTATTTTATGTTAAAAACCAACTGCTGTCTAGTCACTTTTTCCTTTTCTACATGGAAGTCTCAGGTACTGCAAAAGGTTAATTCAGGAACAGAGAAAGGAGAGGAATTGAAAGCCTGTGTAAATCCTGGTCTTGCCAGCAACACTCGTAACTTTTAAATGAATTTTAAAAATCCACATCTTACCACTGGCACAGAGTATTGGTATATCAACATATTGTTTCACTTGTTAATATTTAATCTGGATATGCATCATTTGTTCCTTAACTTTGTTTGAATAACCCAATGAATGCAAACTTATTCTATTAAAAAAAAGCATTGAGCCATAGTACAACATTGTTGGGACAAAAGCAATAATGATATTTAAGAAAGAACAAACTTACATTTAAAAACATCTTTTATATCCTCAGGATATCCAAAAGCCCTTCTCAGTGAATAAATTACTTTTGAAGTTCTAACTCATTTCTTGTGTTTGCAAACACAGCAATCAAATTGCTGACAGCAAGGTCCCACAAACCACAATGAGATAAATAAATAACCAGTTTATCTGCTTTTGGTGGTATGCGTTGAGGAAGGACTACTGAGAAGAAAACTGGTTAAACTCACCCTGCTTTTTGGGATCTTATTCTTCTGAAACAGGAAGTGATGTATCCTTAATTTAGCAAAAGAGGAAAATAGCCTCACCCAACAATTCAGTATGCCCTAGGCACTCACTGAAGTCTTACCCTAGATTATGTGCTCTAGCCTTAAGCAGAGAAAAAAATAAAACTACTACAGATGGAGTTGCTTCTGGATCTTAGCCAAAAACCACCATGTTTGGCTCAGTTCATTTAGCTCAACTTGTGTACAGCCTGTACCTGCAGTCTGACTTTACTGCCAAGATAATGAAGCATTCTTAGCAGACGCAACAGATGTTCCAATCTTCTGTCATTAGAATATAGAATATCTGGATCACTTTCATTGAGGATGTGCTACTTAGGAATTATGTTCAACTTGGCTCCTAAATGCAAAAATGTCACGGTAAAAGTAATTCACCTAAATAAAAAGAATCACAAAATATCTTGCACATGGCTCCATAATCCCTCAACCAATAACAGTGAAAATAAATATTAACTTGTCATTCATTAGATTGCTATTTGAGTGTCCTTGAACTGTGGAAGAATTTCTTTCAACTTACCTTTCACTTCAGTGTAGTTCAATAAAATCCACCAAAAGAGAACCATCTGATGAAAGTAATTAATTACAACTACAAAAAAAACTAACCTTATTAATGTTTTAGAAACCCAGGAATCTCTTTTATCTTTACTATATTATAGACTTGTACTTTTATTAATTTACCATGCACTTGGGGAGGATCACTTTGTCATAAAAAGAGCAAAGCAAAGTCTGCTCTAATTCATTGCAAATAATGCCATGAGGTCTGCTGCTCTAAGATATTTAATGACAGTAGAGCTTATTTTCTTGTGATTAGTGCTGAGGGAACACTTCTTGCCTTGGAGCTAAGGTCATAAAGCCAGGTCAGAAACCAAACACACTGTATCTCCAGCCTTCTGACATGCACTGCAACATTAAAAAGATGGAGAAATTATTTACTGTGGCTAATTATACAGCATACAAAGGTTAGCTGAGATGTTTGGTGTCTACGTCGTGGTCACTGTGACCACCAGAATTCATTTTTATCATGTTAACGGGGGTCTCAGAGGAACCTCTCAGACATTGTTACCCCCTAATTGTCCTAGGGTTTATAAAAATCTTTTTTTGCCTGTTGCAGGGGATTGCATGGTCACCAATAGAAGGAATCACTGGGGTTATGATGCTCATTTGCATCATGATTTTTTGTAAGAAACTCAATAGACCAGTTAACCTTTTCCTATCTTTTTGAATTTTTCTTTGTTTTGTACTTTTGTGGCATCTCGGAAGTGGGAGGCATACAATCAACACATACAATGGGCACAGGATTGGGCAGTCATGTCCATAGAGGTTCACGTTCCTGTTCCTTCCCAGCCAGGGACCCATTTGGGGGGCATGTAAAAGAATGGATCCAACTGTCAAGTAACTGTCAAGTTAACATTTTTGAGAGAGCCTGAGGACTTTAAGTAAAAACTTTAATTAAAAGCACAAAAGACAAATTAATGGATAAATATAATCAAGTTATTCTAAAATATTTAATTCTTTGTTAGCTTGAACAGAAATTTCAGTTTCTGAAAGCAGAATACACAGATTTTCCACAATTTGAGTGACTTTTGGAGACCAAATAAGTACCACCTACTATCATGATAGATAATTGTTACAATTTAAGTGGTGTCATTTTAAAGTGGGAATTCCAATAAAGCACCAGTTAGCGACATAGCAGGTAATTATTATATTGAAGTGTAACAAAACATTTAACATTGGAAATCCCATAGGAATCTTTTAATAGCAGGTTTCAATGGAGCACACAAAGTATGTAAAAACCTGGGTGTTCTTGTTTGGCTTTTGAGGCAAAGACAACCATGTTCACCATCTGAGTGCTTGGTCGAGATCCAATAGAACCTGAAGTTCTGCTGCAAGTAGGACAGTGTACCACAGAGTTTGGATGAGTTGTTGGCTTGGGATTTCCTCTCCTGGGCTGAAATTCTCCATCCTCATTCATGGCTGGGATTTCTGGTGCCGCTAACAGTCAATGGAGTTTTCGTTGGAATGCCAAATCTTCCGTTCTTGCTCGCAACAGATCCTGCTACAGATGAGGCTGGAGAACCCCACCCATCATGCTTATTCCCTTCCTCTGAGGTGCGTTTGATTTCGAAGGACGCTGCACAATTTTTATTTGGTTGTGCCAGGTACAACAATCCAGGGGACTCTTCTCCCAGGACTCAACATTCCTAAGTGAAACATTTAAGAGTGTTCCTGTAGCACTTCCTTTGATTGCCATGACAGTACACCCCAGACTCAAGCTCTCCATAGAAGATTCAGGTATTCTGGCTACTTGACCAGCCTGACTCAGTTGAAATGTAGTGTGGATGATTGGCATGAAAGCTTGGGTCTGATCTTTTGTTCTGCCATCTGATCTTCAAGAGATTCCGAAGGCAGCTCAAGTGAAAGTGGGTGAGCTTTCCAGACATGACACTGGCACACAGTCCAAGTCTCATGAGAAGCACTATCGTTCTACACACTTTCAGTTTGATCCACTCTTTGATCCCAGGCTGATGTTTGAAGTCTGACAAAGCCATAATTGCTTCGTCCATTCTTGCATGTATCTTGTCATCAATATAGATATCATATGTACAGCTCAAGGGAGTGTGCTGCCACGATAAGTGAACTTATCCATTGGTGACATGTTCTGATCGTGGACCAAAACCTTGAGCTCAAAGTAAGCCTTTCCTACAACTGATTGGTACATTACTTCATTATTATATAGCTTCTGTACCTATGGGGATGGTGGATGGGAGTCTGTGGTTAAGCATCATCTTAAGATAAAGCACAGTTAGAGAGCGGAGGTAATTGAGCTGACTAGGCAGGTACGATTCAGATTGCTTATTAAAGTCCAGATTTTGTCATTGTTTTAATACAATACAGCTGGACTCTCATCTTTCATCTTAAATAAACTTCAGCTCATCCAAAACACTGCTGGCTGTGTCCTAGCTTGCACCAAGTCCCATTCACTCATCAGCTTCACTGAGTTACATTACCTCCCAGTCCAATAACAGCTCAGTTTCTAAACTGATCATCCTTGCTTTCCATTGCCCTATATTGCCCCTCCCTATTTATGTAACGGCATCCAGCCCAACAATTCTTCAAGATATAGAAACATAGAAGGTAGGAGCAGGAGGAGGCTATTTGGCCCTTCTGCATACCTCCAATTCTGGCCATCATTCTTACGCATCCCCATTGATGTCTTTCAGCTGTCCATGCCCTGGAGTGTTACATTCCTTCCCTAAATCTCTCAATCGCTCTTTCTTCCTAAAATGCACTCTCTGAAACCCATGCTTTTATCCAAGCTCTTGATAATCTGTCCAAATGCTTCCTTTTATGGCTAAATAGCATTTTTTCTTGGGAAGTGCCTTGGAATAATTTATCACATTAAAACTGCTTCCATGGTACAATTTGTTGGTGATCGTTTGAGTCTGTCTTATTGTTTCCAGTTAAATTGCAAAACCAACGACAATTTGGAAATCAAAGGTCACAGCAAGCTGAGGAGTTGGGAGGTATGAAGCATTGCCACAGCTGTGGCAAAGGGTGTAAGATTATAGAATGACGTTGACAAGGCGACTCCATATTGATGAAGGAATTGGAAAGAGATGGAAGATATGTTCCGAGGTAACACTTTTGTAACACTTCACACTGCAAGTCAAATATGCTGACTTTTTCAGCTATCTGTATGATGTCTTTGCACTACCATTTCTTTCTACCTTCTCTTTCTTTCAGGTTATACAATGTCAATGAATTCAGCTGAGAGTGAAGTTGGGGCAAAACAAGTTTCACTTGGCAGGTAAAATGAGCTAGTCAAGCAAATAAAATAAATATATAAAATAATAATTTATAATAAATATGTAATCTGTAAATATGCAAATTTCCTGACTTCAGGCCAATGTCATCCTGGGTGATAATTAACTGGGGTAAACTAAACTCCACAGAAGTAAAAGGTATGTACCGCCTGAAACACAGCAACTTGAAATACGTTTTTTATTAGCCAAAATCAAAATGTTGAAATTGGAAGGACTGGGAAAACTCTCAAGCTTTCTCAAGGAAAATGCACATACAAGCTGTGAGAAACTCTGCCAGATGTTTTGGTACTTCAGATAGTGAAGAAGTCAACCTTGGCTAGGCATGGTGACCAGTTCCAGGGAATATGTACTCAAATCATGCAACTTGTAATGCAGTGGGTATTCCTTCCTGCTTCTCTCTGGCTTATGCTCGTGTGGTTAGAAACAACTATAACTACCAGAACAATGTGTTAAACACAGACCAGGAGAAAGAATAAAAACATCTATCTTCTTCTGACCCCTAATTGGTAAAACATTTGAATGAATGGTGATCATTAAGTGGAAGGGATCTTTGTTGAATTAAACCTTCGCAGACAGTTCAAGAAGATGAGGAATATCATCTGGTGAAAGCGTGGTTGAGTCAGCCAAGTAACCAGCTATCAATTACCAACTGGTACAGCCCACACTTCTCTCATTCTAACCTCAATGATGTTTGGGGTGTCATAATTGTGCAAAAGCTTAGATTAAAAACTCTGCTTACCACATAATTTTCCAGGCAAAAGGAAGAGCCAGAAATTCACACTGGAGTTTTGGCAATACTCATGAGCTGGGTAGGAGGAAGAGCATGAGCAGGAGATTTAACAATTTAGCTCTGACTGCTAGCTACAGTCTCTATTTTCCCAGGTGAGATCCCTTCCGGCAAAAAGCCAATTTTAAATCAAACAGAGACACAACCTTCATTACTGTGGGCCTGATCATGTGGACATAAGGCCCCACTGAGGAAAGATGTTGCCAAAGGCAAAACCAATGACTTGGGGGCCCTCTCTGACTTCTTCAGAATTTTGGTTGACATCATCCTTGCAAAATATTGAATGGTGATGCTGTGCCATGAAAATACTGGAAAACATGTATTTGTAATGATAAATAGCTCAAAATTTCTATGGTAATCATCATCTTAGGAAAATATATATGTGTGCACATTCACGAATACACATGCATGCACATGTGCTGTACAAAGACACAGGGTTAAAAACTGGATAACACCCATTAGTGGAAACAGGACGCATGATTACCTCTCACTCAATAAGAAGTGTTGCAGATAGGCAACATGCAAACGTCATGCTATCTGCTCAGCTCCACGACTGTGGTGAGCAACCCAGTGCTTAAAGCACTGCTGAATGGGTGTACAATTAACAGAGGGGAGAGGTTCTTGTGAAAGTGGCAGTAATTAAATCTTGCCTAAACTTCTTAAAGCCAGACTGCACCTCATAAAGTAGAGGTGCATTCTCAATCTCTTCCACAAAGAAGAAACTCAGCCTGTTGTAAAACAAGCTCATCAACCCACACTTGTTAAGCCAAATACCTCTCATATATATTGAAGGAGAGTCTCTGGAATATGTTGAGCACTTCCCATATCATGGCAGCTATCACTCTCAAAAACTACCATTGATGAAGAGTTCCAACACTGGATTAGGTGCAACAACTCATCTTTCTACAAACTACAGCAGCGAGTATTTGACAAGAAAGGCCTTCACAGGTCAACAAAAGTCCTTGTGTACAGAGCAGTTGTCATCACCACACTCCTGTACTGCAGAGAGACCTGGACTGCACATCAGCATCATGTAGAAGTGCTTGACAAATTCCACCAGCAACATCTCAACCACATATTCTGGATTTAATGGGAGGGTCATTGAATAAAAGCCACTGTCCTTCTTGAAACCAATTCCACAACCATTCAGTGAAACTTCTGCAAAATCAACTTCAGTGAATTGGACACCGTATTTGGATGATTGAGAGAACAGGACCCTGCCAGGTCCTGTTCTCTCAACTCTCAAATGGCGAATGTTCTAGGACAAAGTAAAGGCTTCAAAGATATTCAGAAGCTCTCCCTGAAATGTGGCAGTATTACCATCAATGACTGCAGTGGAGGAACTTGATATCTATCATTGAGAATGGTGACAACTTGTCCATCTGGCTGCATTGCACTTTGAGTCACAATATCTTAATGATGAGGCTGAGCGGTGGCAGAGAAGGAGAGGAAGGAAGCGCATCCTGTGTTCTGGAATCCTGCCCCAGGTATCCAAAAAACTGCAGTTTGAGAACTGGCTTCTTGACTCACATGAAGATCCATGGTAGAAATTCATGACCCTGAGTAGACTTAATACTCAAATCGAGGGACAGTTGCTGTCAATGACAAATCTGGCTGAAATAAGTTTGGCTGGGAAAGACTTGTAGGGCAGGATGAAACCAGAAATGGAGCAGCAGGCCAAAGAGACAGTTCTCAGGTTGTCAAATGCAGCACTACAGGCTTTAATCCAGGGAGTGACAGAGGGGATACATTGTATTTCCATAGGCCCAGTAGGCCTGCCAGACACCTGAAAGCAGTGGGAGCCATAGGGTCAATACTAGGACTTGGATAAAGTTTGTGTAAAGTTTAATGAATTCAAAGTGGTCAAAGGCCATGAATGCATCCTAAGATGTCATGTCTTATCAATCACACCACCAACTGCTTAATGTGCCACAATCCCATCACCCTCCCATCAACAATCAGACATTCATATGCTTCACCTCCCCCTCACACATGTACCAAAGTGTCAGTCGTGAACAAGATTATTGCTTGACACTGGCTGTCTGCATGTGGTGCCTGCTCTGCATGCTTCCAACGCATGTACAAAATGCACCATTATCGTCCTTTAAAAGTTGGTAATCAATGTGGACCATGGGCCCCTGCATTTTTTTGTCTCTAGCTCTTGTAGCACTGAAAGCAGCAGTGCCACTGCACCAAATTTTGGGACCACACACTTCACAGAATCACAGAACTGTTACAGCGCAGAAGGAGGCCATCTGGCCCATTGTGAGTGCACTGGAACTCCAAACAAGCATCATTATTTAGTGCCTTTCCCTTGCCTTTTTCCAATGCCCCTCAAAATGTGAGAATATGGGTACAACTGATGCCAGTAAGTGCTTTTGGTTTGACTTTAAAAACCAATGGTATTCTTTAGTTAATAAACAGCTTTTACAGTTAAAGTTGTCAATGGAAAAGTAAACTCAGTTCCATTATCATTTAAAGAAAAAATATCACAGTAATGGCCATCTTTTGAATTTTGTCCAATGAGACTTTGAGAGTCTCTTAAAGAGCAGAATCTTCAACTTTCAAAAACAAATTATTTGCATTGAAAATGTCCTTCACCATAGTATTCAAAATTTAGTATTTGTATACTCTATCCGTCTCTAAAATCTTACGTCCCACCATCACATTATTGTCACATTTTTGCAGCAACACCTTCTATTATGTTTCTATGTTTAAATGTATATTCCGTAGCTGAAACTATCACCATAATTACATCAGCTATCAGTGGTAGCACTGTGGCACTTCAGTTTTGCAGTTCAGCTTCTAATGCAGGGAGATTATGGTGTGCTAACTCAACTTCTATGTTTCCCAAGTTACTGTAACTTTTGTCAAAGTATTAAGTGAAATAAATGAAATCAGAATGTATATTTTTAAAATGGAGATTGAATTACTTCTGCGTGCAATTGTAGAATTACACTCTGCACCAAAACCCTTTTCACCTAAAGATTCCTCACTCAGATGTGAAATGACTAGATTGGCTGGTGAAATGAGAAGTCTTGCCTATAACACACACTTCAAGTATCATACATTATATAACACAATTTAATACATGTTCTGATTCAATGTAGACAATACCTTCTGCATACATCTTTCTACAATATGGAAAATGTTTTGTACTCTTGATGTGAACATCACACTGACTTTTTGTATCATGTTAACCAGTAGACTTCATACTCTGGTATATTTCAGGCCCAGTCAGCATTGCTAGAAAGGATCTATATTGTGAGAGGGAGGGTTAGATGCAGCGCCAAAAGAAGTTCAATGCCCTCAAGTCAATGGTCAAAGTCAATGAAATTATAAGCCACCTAACTGCAGGGGACAGGCATGGATACATGTCCTTATCACAGCACAGGACAGAGTGCCTACCATCATTTGAATGGCTAAGCTAAGGCTATGGCCAGTGGTGAGGCTAAAAGGATCGAAGATCATGCTCTGTTCATAGCAACTCCTCCTTCTCACAATTCCACTTCCCCTTGTCCCATAATTTCCTCTGATTTACAACCCATACACTGTGCAAACAGACACCTCTTGCTTCCATTGTTGCACTACAACACTTCACGTAAGCCCTTCTCCCTTCAAATGCCCATAAACAGCAACCTGGCCAGGCAGTGAAATAACATCAAGGGATCAAAGTTCAGGAAGAAAATGGTGAAAAAAAATTCTCTTTCTCCCATTCACAGCCACCAGCTTAAGTTTTGACACTGTGCATATTTCAGAAGGCAGCTTACAAATAGGTTTTATAGGTAGTGAGTTAGTGGGGACGAATGGCCTGCTACCATGAACAGGAAACAGGTAGCAAAGGTATCAGCTCACCAGAGGGTAAAGTTACACGTGAGACCACTGTAGAGGCTTCAGATAAGGACTTTAGAGAAAGATTGATAGGTATGCATACTGAAATGCTTGGTGCATTGGAAGACCTACAAGAAAGTCTGTGGCCAATTTTATGGAGCTTGGGGGAGTGCACAGGATTTGAGCAGAGTTTGGAGCTCATTATTTCCGTTATGCAAGTGGTGGCCAATTGCATGCATGAGAACCCTAATAAATGGTTCAGTAGGTACGGGAATAATGGAGCTGGTTTGATTGCTGGCTTGGGTCCTCCAATCATTTGACATGTGTGACATATCTTGCAGAATTCAATCATATTCTTATGCAATTCCAGCCAGTAAACATATTTCATGATTTTAGCCTGAATCTTTCTTATTCCTAATTGCCCTGCCATTGGAATCTCATGTACAATCCTTAAAATGTCCTCCAATAATCAGGAGGGCCAGCAATACGATGGACTATGACCCTTTCCACATCCGTTGACCTTTGGGGAATTCTCCATTTCCACATTAATATTTCATTTCTTTGTTGTTAACATTCAGGAACCTTTCCTGAATTTATTCAGAATATACTATCTGGGATAATCCTGCAAACACTTGGGCTTCAATAAAAGAAAAGTGACTAAATAAATCAGCTTCATTCTGTAAGATCTTTATCCACATCCAACTTACCAAAAAAAGAGTCCAGGCTGATCGAATACCTGAATCATCCTCATTACTACACAATCCGGGAATGTTGCAGGATGTTCTTCCTGGAAAATCTCAGTTTCTCTCACTTCAGCCAAGTCTCTGGAAATACCATATCACCTGCCAAATCAGTTCACAGTAATCCAATAAGCAAACTAGGAATAATTCCTACAGTAAAAATGCCACGTATTTCATAATTTAAAGTAATATAAGGGAACAGGTTCATACATATAGCAGACATCGAAAGCTCCAGAAATCTCTTTTATCTTGTGTGAGTAGACATTGTGCAATTGACAGAATAGATCAGGGAGCAAGAGCTGTCAAGCAAGTAATGTTTTCTGTGGGCACAGCTGTTTCAACAATCTGGTGGATATCTGGTTTCCTTCTGTTTACTTCTGGCAAGGTTTTCCCTTCAAATCTCCTGTAACCGTTCTACCTTTGCAAACTCCCCATTAAAAATAGGCATCTCCGGCATCTTAAGCATAGCCACCTCTGGTCAGAACTCCCCTCACTATTATTTATCTACAGTTTTAATCTAAAACTGTCTCTATTTCTCTTCCTTCAGCTTGGCTGTACCAGAAATTCAACTCACTTTTAGTAAAAACCTTCATTAACACGAGTTCCATCATTTTAGCCAACACCCAAAATTTCAACTATATTCCGCTGACACTGACCTTTCCTTTAATCAAGCTTGGTCTAAACTCTCAAATTAAGCTGCTTAAACATAAAATCATCCTTAGGAAGCTACTAGCTCCGATAATTAACTGGTTGATCCTATTACTTATCTCCCAGATAATCTGATCACATGATTATTCATTGGAATCCAGCCTTTTTTTAAACCACAACTCAAATTCTAATTCTTAAAGGGATAACCACTCCCTATAAAATATGGGTCCATCTCCAAAAGCACATGGGCTACCACAATGTGAAAACTAACACTGTGCCTTCAGATGATGTTGCCAATAGTTGGTAATAGAAAGAGGTCAAGAATTGATCCTACCAGATGTAACATATTAAGTTGATCTTTCTCTACACCCTAGCTATGATTGTAACACTATATTCTGCACCCTCTCCTTTCCTTCTCCCCTATGTACTCTATGAATGGTCTGCTTTGTCCATATAGCATGCAAGAAATAATTCTTTTCACTGTGTTCCAATACATGTGACAATAATAAATCAGGTGAAAGTAATGGTGTAGAAGCAGGAAAATAAGTCACTGTAAGTGATTCCCTGGTTACAATTACATAGATAAGAGTAGAACCAAATGACAGCAGAATGACAGTGGAGAGGAGCTGGAAGAGGATGGTGTTGTTAACTGTGTCAAAGGCAGTCCCTATCAAGGGATGGGAGGAATGGTGCTCATGAGGCACATGTTTCACTGGCAACCTCTCCATGTTGCAGGAAGTAATTAGCCATTTCATTGGCTCAATTAGGCTCCTGGTGGGCAGTACATTGCCATATTTCCCACCACTGCAAAATGGCACGGCAGCAGGAAGATGTTAACCACCATCCCGAAACCCTCCCACACCATCTTTCCAGCCTTTCCACCTTACAGGTCTTTGCTAAAGACCAGATAAAATTCCAGCTGGTGATTACAGATCTATGCAATTCTCTACCTCAGAGAGTTTGAATGCTTCATCACTGAATATACTTAAGCTGAAATAGATTGATATGGTCTCACATTGAATTATGGGATATGGGGAGTGGGCAAGAAATTACAGCTGAGGTGGATGATCAGTTATCATAGAATCATAGATACTCTACAGTACAGAAGGAGGCCATTCAGCCCATTGGGCCTGCACTGACAACAATGCCAGACTGGCTCTATCCCTTAGTCCCACATATTTATGCTGCTAATAAATGGTGGAATAAGCTCGAGAGACCATATGATCTACTCCTGCTCCCATTTCTGATGCTATAACTTGG
The DNA here is from genome assembly GCF_965287045.1 of Carcharhinus amblyrhynchos. Lineage (NCBI taxonomy): Eukaryota > Metazoa > Chordata > Chondrichthyes > Carcharhiniformes > Carcharhinidae > Carcharhinus > Carcharhinus amblyrhynchos. The sequence goes on along the minus strand of NC_137331.1, from coordinate 76,738,707 downwards.
GGAGAATAGTGACAGGAGCTTACATTTTCTGCCAGTGTTCTGTAATAAAAGCGGAAGTATTATCAACTGTCAATTGTTGTGCATCATAGCCTGAAAACCTGGGGTGCAGGGTCATGTTTCATTATTGTAAGCATTTCATTGGCTTTACCAGATTTCCAAGAGAAATAAATTGGTTATGCCCCATCTGCAATAAAATCAATTTAAAAGGTGATGACATCATGGCCCAAGGGCAGTAGTATATCAACAAAGGGAAACAAAAATCTGCAGAGTATCCAGATACAAGAAACATATCCTCAAGTTGATCAGTGCCTCAGTAGATAAGGTATCTACTACAAATGTGTAAACTATGATATGCAAGCCACTTGGTAATAGTCTGAATCAACCCATTAGTAACAGTTTATTTTGCACGTATAACATGTCATTGACGCTTCTTCCACACCCATCCCCCAATCAAGAATGTTTTGGCAATGTTAGAGATTTCAAATACATAGTTGCTCTTGTTCCCCTAATATAGCTCCAGTCAGCTTTTGTACATTTTCTTTGTTTTGCACAAGTACCATTTTTACGTCCCTTTATGGCCTCACCATCAGTTTCAGCTCCTGATTTTATTTTGCTCTTTGTTCACACATGTGCACACACTACCATCTCCTTGTCATTTATATTTCCACCATTTGCTTGAAGGAACAGCTCACTGGGGAGTAATTCGTCTTGTAATACACACACTGAAGTGACAGATGCTCTGAGGGGGGGACCACACTGCTGAGTGAACAAAAGCCAACGTCAGCTAGAGGAAATACAAAGCACTTCAACTTCAAGAGAAGGCAGAAGGGCCCAAACATTCATCCCAGTTGTGCACAATAGTGTCTCACTCAGAGATGTTATTTAATAACGAAAATACAGCAACAATCAACTAACAAAACTCCCACTTTTAAAAATACATACAGAGACATATGAAAAGAAAAACTGGAAAAGAAACAAAATAAGCAAAGACAAGCAAAAGGCAAAAAACAGTACAATGGAAGAGCTCTTGTAAAGGAATGAGAAACAAAAAACAAAAACATAAAATGTCAAGCTACCAATTTGGGTGATACCTTGGACAAAGATCTATTTTCTTTCAAAATTGGGAGAGAATACATGGATACAATAACTCCAAAAAAGTATAAAAGTATAAATTAATTCTATGAATTCTTTCCATAAGGTCTAAAAGAGAGATCTTTACGTACATCCAGATTTTCCAATCCCAAGCGAAAGTAGGATAACATGAATTGCACTTGCCTAACATCATGAATACTGACAACAACCATCAATTTTGAACACAGATTGCCTATTGAGAAGGTGGACAGAAGCATGCGGCTACAGGATTTAAATAATTTTAGCAGTTCAAAGGGCCAAGCCTTGTCAGATACATTTTGCAACCCCAGCAAGTTACTTTCAGGGAAAAAACATATCTGGAAAGTCCAGTGCAGAGCGGTTTCTAATAATATTTATTTTTAAATGAAATTAGGCAAATGTTAGAATTGATGCCTCCTATAAAAGAACAAGTTGTCAGCCAAAAGCCATTTTTTGGATGCAAAAATGCAACTATTCATTAGTAATATGCAAGTACAGGCACCCTAATCAAACAGGCCATGTCATAATATTTAGAAAATAGAATGCGCTCTAACTGGAAATAGTGTCACTGATAATAATTTAACCTCATATTTTGGTAGCTGAAGTAGTGCAGTGTGCTTTTCTGTATAATTGCAGATGTGGCCAAAGCCTATTCATTCTGACAAGCTTTGTTGAAAATGATTCATTAATGTTCTTAGAATATAATGTAAGTAGTATTGGGTGTATCTTGCATAAGCAAAGTTACTTTGTGATTACATTTAATATCCAATTACATCTTTAATTTCATGCCTAATAATTTCTTCAGTTGAATAGCTCTTCTCCACAAATATATCAAAAGTTGGAGTTTTTCAATATTTCAGCATTAAATAGTGGTGATCCAGTGGCATTACTCACAATGAGTCTGTGATAACAGCTGGGGAAAGGTTCAATTTCTGCTCAAAGAGGGCAATAAAGTCAGTGGAACAGCCATATCGCTCGCCTTAAGCTAACTAGCTGCAGTGGTTAAACAGGAGCTTCAACGTGACTCGCTCTGTTGTAAAAATAGGTGATGTTACTCCTATGTTAAGCCAGTCAGTAGATCAAACCTCAAAGAGAAGGCTAATAATCCCAAAGAGAAATCAGCATGGGCCACCAGGAAGCTGTTCCATTCTTGTGGAACATAAGTTTTAAAGTTTATTTATTACTCAGTAAGTAAGGCTTATACGAACACTACAATGAAGTTACTGTGGAATTCCCCTAGTCACCACAGTCCAGGGCCTGTTTGGGTCAATGCAGCTAACCAGCACATCTTTCAGAATGTGGGAGGAAACCAGAGCACTGAGAGGAACCACATGCAGACACGGAGAGAATGTGCAAACTCCACACAGACAATGACCCAAGCCAGGAATTGAACTCAGGTCTCTGGCACTGTGAAGTAGCAATGCTAACCAATGCACTACCGTGCTGCCCACGACAGCCACACCTTCTCCTTCCCTGGACCCACAATAACAAAATAATAAAAAGCCATGGGCCCTTCTGTGGACCAAATCTATACATAGATCACATGTCAAAATCTGCCCAACTTTTATTGGAAGCAAAACAACCAAGATCGTAAGATTTTCGTGGAAGTCCCTGAATACATATGTTTAGAGCGGAACTTTCTGGCTGTTCACACCAGTGGGATCTTCTGGTTCGCCGATGGCTCACCCCGTCGCGGGTTTCCCAGTGACGTGGGATGGGGTCAATGGGAAATTCCATTGACAGGGATGGGACCAGAAGTTCCTGCCAGCAGCCATCAGCGCGCCATTTCTCACTATGAAAAATACATCATAGTGAAACCAGAGTAACCTACCCTTAAAACTATTTTAGGATTACTCACCATCTAATGTAAATAGGCACAAAATTACAATCAGGGTCTAGCATCAGTATAGACAAAATCTCTAACACAGGTCTTGTGCCACCTTATCCATAAATTTGGTACTATTCAGTGCATCACATTTAAATCAGTTTAACTGGTCAAACTGTACAGCTGACAGACTCTGGATGAACATTTGTTGTTTTTACTTGATCAAGTGATTTAAGGCACATTGTTTTGAAATAAAGTATGGTCCAATAAAAACATGTTGTTGATACTTGAATATCCAGCTCTTCACTATGAATGCCTGTGTATCTGTGTTCTAAAAGTCACCACTGAATACAAACCATGCAGATGTTCCTATTACAGTCATTAACAGTGGATTGATTAGATATAAAAAAAGTGATTTTAGAAAAACAGCTGCTATAGTTGCCAGTTAGAACTTGCAAATCAAAGTCCATCCTCCCTTTAAACTTTGGAAACCTTGTCAGCAGGCCAGGTTTTGAATGGAAAAAGTATCTGAGAACTTTTTGTATGATTATCAAGTTTAGACATAATTTGGCACGTCACTTCAGCGCATAAATATTACAACAGTTTTTCAAAGATTTAAAAAATATAATCAGCATAGGAGCCCCAGCAACTGAGTACTTATTTAATCAGAAGTTTTTTTTCAAATGGGAGGTGAAATATCATTCGCCTTGGATCTGAGAGAGATCTATCAGAATTATTTTCTAAATGGTGGGAAACTAGGAGCTGAGGAGGGGCAGAGAAATTTGGATGTCCATATACACAAATTACTCGAAGCACGCAGATACAAAAGGTAATCAGAATGCCTAATGGAAAGTTGCCCTTTATCTCAGGGGAATTGGAATACAAAGGGGAGGAAATGAAGCTTCAGTTATGTAGAGCTTTGGTCAGACCCCATCTGGTGTAGCACATTCAGTTTGGACACTGCACCTCAAGGGAGAATACTCTAGCATTGGAGGGGTGCAGTACAGATTCTTCAGAATGATACCAGGCTTAGAGGGTTAAATTAAGAGGGTAGGTTGCATAAACATGGCTTGTATTTCCTTAAGTGTAGAGCTTGAAGGGTAATCTGATGGAGGTGTTTAGAATGTTAAAAGAATACATTAGATACAGAGGAAGTCTTTTCCCTGGTGGTGGAGGCAGGGATGAAGCACATGATCTTGAAATTACAACTGGCCGTTTAAGAAGGGTGTCAGAAGCATCTTTTCACACAACAGTGGAACTCCGTGGTAATCATTCCTATAGGGTTGTGGGTGCTGCAATAATTGAAGATTTTAAAATGGAAATATTGAAATTGGGAAATCAGGATAAGGGGGTCAATCATTTAGGACTAAATGAGGAGAAATTACCTCACTTGAAGGATTGTGAATCTTTGGAGTTTTCCACCCCAGAGGGTGTGCATACTGATGCTGAATGGTCTCTGGTCACACCACTTACAAGGAAGTACGGAGGGGACATGCTTATGGGGAATGAATCACAAATGCAAATAACATGCCATTCTGAATTTAATTAATTTAATCATTTTTTTTAAAATTCCATTACCCATAAAGTGGTTGGCCAAGTTGAGAAGTTGTGCTGCTGACGAGCTGCCAGGTATGAAAGCCAACAGTTTAAGTTTGGAACCAAACACTATTAAGGACAGTCCATATGAACTGGAAAACATTGAACATTCATGGGGATGAGTCAGACAAGCAATTGAAGAGAGGACCAGGAGAGATCCCACCGGGTGTTGGCAGGAATATTTGCTTGAGAGGGTGAGACAATCCCACCTCCTCTCCCTGGCTGACATGTAATGCTATGAAAAGCTCTTACCTATTTGGACTTAGATTGTTGGTTCCAATCATCTTTGTTTTGATTGGGATGACTCCAACCATCACCAGGTCTACATTATCCCTTCATCTTGCGACCTCACTGAGTTTCTTCAAAAATTCCTTCAAAACTTGCATCTTTGATTTCCGTAACCAGTGTAGCCTGATGAGTATTCATTAAGGAACCAGCAAAGTGAAGGGAACAGCAAAGCCTAATGGTTAAAAGGTCTAAGTCTGTACCAGGCTAAGGACTGTGGGAGCAGCAAAGAACAGTAGCCATGGAACAAGCATGGGAGTTTATTGGACAGCAGCCGTCGCTATGTCTTGAATAAATACACAATTGAACACAGACCCCTGTGTGCCGTGTTCCTGAGAAAATTACAACCCCTGACAGAGGCATGTCAGCATTCATGACAAAAAAGACAGTGCAAAGAATAAAAAACAGTAGAGTACAGGAACAGGCCCTTTGGCCCACCAAGTCTGTGCCGACACAGAGTCCTCTCTAACATTTTCTTGCCTCTATCTGATCCATATCCCTCTATTCTCTGCTTATTCATGTATCCATCCAGATGCTTCTTGAATGTTGTTATAGAATCTGTTGCACCACCTCCTCTGGCAGCATGTTCCAGGCATTTACCAACCTCTGTGTGAAAAACTTGCCCATTACATCTCTTTTAAACTCTCCTCCTTTCACTTTCAACTTATGCCCCCAAGTTATTGACCCTTCACTCTGGGAAAAAGACTCTGATTATCCAGCCTATCCAGGACTGTCATTATCTTGTAAATCTCTATCAGGTTCCTCTTCATCCTCCAATGCTCCAATGAAAACAATCCAAGTTTGCTCACTTTTTTTATAGTCTATATCCTCCAAACCAAGCAACATCCTGTTAGATCTCTTCTGCACCCTTTCCATTGCATCAACATCCTTCTGGTAGTGTGGCAACCAGAATTGTACACAATACTCCAAACATGACCTAACCAAAGTCTTATACAGTTGCAACATGAATTTCCAGTTCCTATATTCAATGCCCCAATCAATGAAGGCAAGCATGCCATACACCTTCTTGCCCACCTGAGTTGCCACCTTCAGGAACTGTAGATTTGCATGTCTAGATCCCTCAATATACTAATATTTCTAAGGGCTCTACCATTTACTGTATACTTTCCTTTTGCAGTAGACCTTCCGAATCGCATCACCTCATATTTGCCTGGATTTGATTGATTAGTGCCTGCCATGTGAACATATGACTGGAAGCATGATCAGAGCCAGCACTATCTGTACGAGAAGGAGAAATTTGGAGATATCAGCAGCAGTAATCTGGAATCAACCACTACAGAAGAAGTTGCAAGATCCCAAGTTGAGACACAGATATCAGAACAAAACCCATTGGGAAGGAATCTGATCGGTTCATCTTGCTGTGGATAGTATCAGTCCAAGTCATGAGTTTCGATATTTTGTAAAGCTTTTGATACCTTTTGAATACTTTGTATATAACAAAGTAGGTCCAAGGTTAGTTACTTTGCGTATAATGAAGTGAGTAAGAGGTTTGAATACTCTGTATGACAAAGTTTGATGCCTGATGCACTCTTTTTTTTGTAGTAGGGTTTAATACTTTTATGGTAACTTGGTAGAGTACAATGAAGAAGATTTGATGTACAATCACAGAATCCCTACGTGCAGAAGGAGGCCATTCGGCCTATCAAGTTTGCACTGACGCTCCAAGAGAGTATCTTACCCAGGTCCAAACCCTGCACCCTATCCCCGGAACCCCACGTATTTACCATGGCTAACTGACCTAACCTACACACCTTTGGATGCTAAGGGCAAATAAGGGGCAAATAAATCCACTTAACCCGCACATCTTTGGATTGTGGGAGGAAACCAGTATACTTGGAGGAAATGGAGGGAGTGCAGAGGAGGTTTACTAGGCTGATACCGGAGTTGAGGGGATTGAGCTATGAGGAGAGGCTGAATAAACTAGGCTTGTACTCGTTAGAGTTTAGAAGAATGAGGGGAGATCTCATTGAGACGTATAAGATGATGAATGGGATGGATAGGATAGAGGTGGAGAGACTCTTCCCGCTCAAAAAAGACAGTAGGACTAGGGGGCACAGCCTCAAGATAAAGGGGAGGCGGTTTAGAACGGAGTTGAGGAGGAACTTCTTCACTCAAAGGGTGGTGAATCTCTGGAATTCTCTGCCCGTTGAAGTGGTGGAGGCTGCCTCGCTAAATATTTTTAAGAAGCGGGTTGATGGGTTTTTGATAAGAGAAGGGATTAAGGGTTATGGGGAGAGGGCGGGAAAGTGGAACTGAGCCACGACAGATCAGCCATGATCTTATTGAATGGCGGGGCAGGCTCGAAGGGCTAGATGGCCTACTCCTGCTCCTATTTCTTATGTTCTTATGTTCTTAAAGCCACACAAGCATGAGGAGAACACACAGACACTTACTCACTCTTTCCTACCCTTCCTTTCTTCCTTCCTTCTATCATGTTGGCAATATTGTCCAGCAGAAATGTTTACAAGTAGTTCTTTGTTTTATTTTGTGAAAAAATTATATAGCCATGGCCTTGTTAGATATTATATTGTGTTTGCAAATATAATTACAAATCTTATTGGCTACTACAGTCTCTAAATTTTATGTATTAGGTTTTTATATTTTAATTGTTGCACAGCACCCAGGACTTGGGTTCAATTCCAGCCGGACTATATTAATTTTTCACAAGATAAAACCTATTAAAGGAACTACTTGAAAAAAATTGTACCAGATTATACTGCCAAAATGTTGGAGGAAGGAAGGAGGAAAGGGGAAGGAAAGAGTAAGGAAGGAAGAGAGGGAGGAATGGAGGAAATAAGGAAGGAAGGAAGGTTGCTCTGGAAATATTAAATAGAGAAATTAATGATAAACAATACATAATGGGTCTTATATTGTCATATTAATGGAAAAGAGATCTAAACTATATTATTAAGTGCATGTACACAAGTGTATCTGGAATACCACATCACTCACTGCTGCACTATGGCCAGCGTACCCCAAGCAACTGTGAATTTTTCTGCAGCACATGGGGAGATTTGAAAAAATACGCTCAATAGGCAGAATTCCCCAGCCTCCCTGCGGTGGGTTTTCCCATGGCATTGTCAGCTGCCAGCGGCATCTTTTATCCTGCTGAAGTTGATGGCGATTTACATTCCTCGCCCATGCCACCATTAGGGAACCAGCAGTAGGGGCCAACTTCAATGGGAACAGCACCCAATGTCAGCTCCAGTTTTTGTGCCCAGAAGCATGATTGTTTTAGCTTTCTGTGAGCCGCAACGTATAACAGAGGGAGTTAGTTTGTTGGAAAATAAGGTAAATTGCCAGGGCCGGATGAACTCAGGCTGCTAAAAGAATCACTCTGGCCATCATTTTCCAATCGTCCCTGCCTCCAGGAGGATTGATAATATACCTCTTACTAGAAAGAAAAGGGTAGACTAGACCAGTAACCTGATCTCAAGTGGTAAGTAAATTACTGGAAAACATTTCTGAGAAATGTTATAAATTATCATTTAGAAAAGCATGGATTAATCAAGGTTAGCATGGATCCATTCTGGCAAGGTCGCCTCTGAGTAACTTTATTGAATGTTTAAAGCAGATCACAAGAAGTATCAATGAGGTTAGATATAGTGAAAATGGATTTCAAAGAAAAATAGCAAGTTGGATATAAATTGGCTCAGTTTCAGGAAAGAATAAGCAACACAGTCAATGGGTATTTTGTGGCTACAAGACTTTCCAGTGGGGTTCTACAGGGTTTGGTATGAGTATCTTGATTTTGCTGAATATATCAGTGATCTAGGCTTAAATATAAGTTTACTTATTAGTGTCACAAGTAGACTTACATTAACATTGCAATGAAGTTACTGTGAAAATTTCTCAGTCGCCACACTCTGGCACTTGTTTGGGTGCACTGAGGGGCAATTTAGCATGGCCAATTTAGCATGGCCAACCTAACCAGCATATCTTTTGGACTGTGGAAAGAAACTGGAGCACCTGGAGGAAACCCATGCCGACCCGGGGAAAACATAGGCAAACAGTGACCCTAGCCAGGAATCAAACCTGGGTCCCTGGGACTATGAGGCAGCGGTGCTAACCACTGTGTCAGCTTGCACCCAAACATGATTAAAAGTTTGCAGAGTTACAAAAACTGGCCACATGGTTGATAATAAGAAAAAAGTTGCAGCTTGCAGGAAGATATCAATGGAATTATGTGAGCAGTAAAGTGGCACATTGAATTAAGCAAATATTTGCCTACCTGGGATAGGCAAACAATGTAAGAAAATACACAAATAAATGGTAGAATATTACAAGGAAGAACCAAGAGACATTGGACTATACGATCCTTGAAACAGGACAGGCTAGAAGTAACATACATTTATCTTCTAGGCCCATTTATGCAAATAAAAGGAATATGTTCAAGCCTTGCAACCTTTTTGAATTACCTGAGAGCTTTCTCCATGGCAACATCTCAGCAAAAAGTCTGACAACACCAGGTTTTAGTCCAACCGATTTATTTGATAATAAACACACAAGCTTTCGGGTTAGTCCCTTCGTCAGGTGAATGGAGAGTTCTGGCCAGACTTTTTACTGTGTTTACCCCAGTCCAACGCCGGCACATCCACATCATGACATCTCAGCCTATCAGAGTCAACTTGCCAGCCAACTGCACAATTTTCTTCTGCAGTATAAATTTCTAAAATTTGGCAATCTTGTGTTTGTCCTGATGACTGCAAGATGAAAAGCTTCGAAAACATGTCTCTTTTTCAGCAAAATTCAAGAACAGATATTTAATCTGCTGTCCTGACCAACATCACTAAAACAGATTATCTGGTAATTTATTTCATTGCTGTTTGTGGGACTTTTTTCTATGCACAAATTCATTCCCATATTTCGATGCATTACAATGGTAGCTATACTTGGAAGGTGCCTCATTGGTTATAAAGGCTTTTTTGAGACATCCTGAGGCTGCCAAAGTCACTATTAAATGCAAGTCCATTCATTTCTTTCCACATACAAACTACATGTGGACTTCATGCTTAATTATTGTTCAAAGAATGTATGCAGAAATGAGCATTTTTTAAATGGAACTTGTGCTATTACTTCAATTTTGATGTTACTAGCTACCAACTGCAAATATAGGCCAGCATTCTCCAATCTTGACTGCCTCACTATTACTGGCAGTGAGAACAGAGAATCTGGTACTCAGCCAAATCTCCGTTCACAGCAGCGGGACCAGAGAATCCCAGCCGCTGGCAAGATCAGGGAATCCAGCTCATAGTCTTTTCTAAGTAAATAATTTTTAAAACCAAAATAGCTCATTATTTATATATTAATAAGGAACTGAGGACGTTTTCAAAGTAGACAAAGATTTCAAACAAAGCTTATGTCCAGAATTTTACCGCCTGGCCTGCCCAAGGCTCGTAAAATCCAGCCCGAGGCCAACAGAGAATGCTGTTCTGCAAGCCTCACCCCGATTCCAAGGTGGGCAAGGCAGTAAAATTCTGCTTAGCCTGCTTTTCCATGACAACAGGAAGCATATACATTAAAGGAGCATATGTACAGCAGTTATGCCCCAGAAATCACACTGGGACAGGAGAAAACTGGTTTAAATAGGAAAGCATTTTGAAATGTGATTTAGCTGTCAGATGGCTGGTTCTGTTTCAAACTTAAAGCAACTGTAGTTGGTTTTGTTGGAGAGCTCACCGACGCGGGATTGAGAAACAAAAGCAAAAAAGCAGGAAAGCACAAATCCTGGAATAGTTCATGCTTATGGGTGCTGGTGACTAAAATACAACATGACAGGGACAAAGTGACCAAATTTAACTAAACGGCTTCAGACACAATGAATTCAGTGCACACACAGAGAATGCACACCCCCACAGCTTGTCCTCACTGCTTAGTGAAGCAAAAACAAAAGACAAACCTTGAGCTCAATCACATTCAGTCATTAAAGAAGAAATTCTTCGAAATGTGTGTCTGAAAGGTTTTATCCTTCAAAGTCTATTTGCACTTCAAAAGTTTGCCCCACCCTTCCTCCCCCAACCCTCCAAAAAAACTCTTAATGTAAACCTTGGGATTGGTACATTTAAATAATGAGGAGGAGATAAGTGGTGATTTATGTACTGCTTTATTTCCTTTCTTCCTCTGGATGGATCGCCAAGTTTGTAAGCAATACTTCATCAAACTGCTCACTCTACAGATCTAAGGCTCCGGAAATGCTTGGACCTTGAACAACTCCTGTTTTTAATCTATACTCACATGTCAACCTTCAAGTCGATGGATGACTGAATGACCATGTGACTTGTTAACTCTGCGACCTACACCCAAAGACTAAACGAGAGCTTGTGTTTTAAGTGTTTCTGCAGGACCGCATGCCCCATGGTCAAAAACAATCAAATGTCAAAAACATTTGGTATAACAAGTTTCAGTTAATTTACATTTTCCTTTCTTTTCCCTTGTTCAGCTTTACATCAAACTTCAAGGCTTCAACAAGTGACTGAAATAGAAATGATGCCTTTTGTTGGCTCAACTTTGAAACTCAAACTCTAAATAAACCTACAGAAACTTGGCTCTCATTCAGCGTGTGTTTTATGTAACATGCTATAAAATTTAGTTCGAGGCAGCGCAAAGAACCACAAAAATACCATCATGTGCCAGAAACATAACTTTAACTGCAGAACTGAAATTAAAATTTGTACAGCGGTTGCATATGTTCATGTTCGTTGTTAGATAGATTTGTAAATCAGTGTATGTGTCTGTAGTTTTGTCTTGACCTGCAGTATTGACTAATTAAAATGTTAGCATGTTCTTTCTTATGCCTTATACTGAATAGATCAGGTTTCATTAAATCTTGTGAGCCCTTCCCACACACAGAGTTAGAATCAAGTAAATGTTGATGTGTTTGAATCATTTCTTTTAAATTTAAAAAATGCAATGGAAACAAAAAGTAGTCCTGCCTGGTCATTAGTAACCAGGTAGGTTACAGTCCAATTCACTTCAACGATCCATGGCTACATGCTGTGCACACCACATTGTTGAGGATCCCTGATGACCCAATGGAAAAGGCGAGAGAGAAAAAAACTTGCTCTGTTAAACCAGTGAGTAAAGTCAGCATTCCAATTCCAATTGCATGCCATTGTTAAAGCTGGTAATTAAGATGCTGGTGTTTAATGGGTTAGGATTACCCTCAAGAAACCAGCAGAATACGATGAGACAAAAGATGCAGTATGAGGGTCAACTCACACTTTATCAGAAGAATATACATTAACTTCTCATTTAAATAATGCATTGAGATATCCAGTTAATTAAGAATTGTAACAATTGCCTTGTAACACATCATTTGGTACTTGCAAAGTTATCACTGCATGGTGTGATTCCAAATAAATCATGGACATCACTTTGAATTGGTGGATATACTATATTTTTAGTACACTATAAAAGTACAGATTCAAGGTTTGTTGGCAGGTCTTCCTGGTCCCATGATAGTAGGCTTGGGGTGGAAGGAGCAGACAAGTAGGGAGAAAGCCACATCAGAATGGCTCCCCAATGCATTCATGTTGACAGGAAATTTTCCCAGGGCAGGCTGGAAGGAGGGTCAGCTATTTCCTCCATGCCAATTAGAACATAGAACATAGAACATTACAGCGCGGAACAGGCCCTTCGGCCCACAATGTTGCGCCGACCAGTCTTAATTTTAAAAAAAACATTGACCCACTAATCTAAACCAATCCCTTTTTGTCCATAAACCTATCCACCAATCTCTTAAACACCCCCAAACTAGGCGCATTTACAACTGCAGCAGGCAGGGCATTCCAGTCCCTCACCACCCTCTGGGTAAAGAACCTGCCCCTGACATCCGTCCTATAACTACCCCCCCTTAATTTAAAGCCATGCCCCCTCGTGCTAGCTTTCTCCATCCGAGGAAACAGGCTATCACCATCCACCCTATCTAAACCTCTAATCATCTTATATGTTTCTATCAGATCCTCTCTTAGCCGCCTTCTTTCCAGTGAAAACAACCCCAAATCCCTCAGTCTCTCCTCATAGGACCTCCCCTGCATACCAGGCAACATCCTGGTAAACCTCCTCTGCACCCTCTCCAAAGCCTCCACATCCTTCCTGTAATGTGGGGACCAGAACTGCACACAGTACTCCAAGTGCGGCCGCACCAGAGTTGTGTACAGTTGCAACATGACGCTGCGACTCCTAAATTCAATCCCCCTACCAATAAACGCCAAGACACCGTACGCCTTCTTAACAACCTTATCTACTTGATTCCCAACTTTCAGGGATCTATGTACACATACACCTAGATCCCTCTGCTCGTCCACTCTATTCAAAGTCCTCCCGTTAGCCCTATACTCAACACATCTGTTATTCCTACCGAAATGGATTACCTCACACTTCTCCGCATTAAACTCCATCCGCCACCTCGCGGCCCAGCTCTGCAACCTGTCCAAGTCACCCTGCAAACTTCGACACCCTTCCTCACAATCTACCACACCTCCGACTTTGGTGTCATCAGCAAACTTACTAATCCACCCAACTATACCCTCATCCAGATCATTAATAAAGATTACAAACAGCAGTGGCCCCAAAACAGATCCCTGAGGCACACCACTTGTAACCGAACTCCATGATGAATAATTACCATCAACCACCACCCTCTGTCTCCTATCTGCTAACCAATTCCTGATCCAAGTACCTAAATTACCACCAATCCCATACATCTGCATTTTCTGCAGAAGCATACCATGGTGAACCTTATCAAACGCCTTACTAAAATCCATATATACCACGTCTACTGCCTTACCCCCATCCACCTCTTTGGTCACCTTCTCAAAGAACTCAATAAGGTTAGTAAGGCACGACCTTCCCGCTACAAAACCATGCTGACTATCTCTAATCAATTCATTACTCTCCAAATAACTATAAATCCTATCCCTAATAATTCTTTCTAAAACCTTGCCCACTACGGAAGTAAGACTCACTGGTCTATAATTCCCAGGGAAGTCTCTGTTCCCCTTCTTAAACAATGGGACAACATTCGCTGTCCTCCAATCTTCCGGTACTATACCAGAGACCAACGATGACCTGAAGATCAGAGCCAGTGGCTCTGCAATCACCTCTCTTGCCTCCCATAGAATCCTAGGGTAAATCCCGTCTGGACCAGGGGACTTATCTATTTTCAACCCTTCTAGAATATCCAACACATCCTCTGTATCAACTGCAATACTTTCTATTTTACACCCCTTCACCCCAGTGACCTCCTCAGCTACATTCATATCGTCCTGCGTGAACACCGAAGAGAAATAATGGTTCAATGCCTCCCCAATCTCTTCCGGTTCCACACACAACTTCCCCCTACTGTCTGTAACTGGCCCTAATCTTGCCCTAACCAACCTTCTGTTCTTGACATACCTATAGAACGCCTTAGGATTCTCCTTAATCCTATCAGCCAAAGTCATCTCATGCCCTCTTCTAGCCCTTCTTAACTCCCTCTTCAACTCCCTCCTAGCCAATCTAAAGCTTTCTACTGCACTACCCGAGCCCTCAAGCCTCATCCGAACATAAGCCTCCTTCTTCTTCCTAACCAACAAATCAACTTTTTTTGTGCACCACGGTTCCCTAGCCCTACCAATTCCTCCTTGCCTGACAGGGACATACCTATCACAGACCCGCAGTAGCTGCTCCTTGAAAAAACTCCACATTTCAGACGTTCCTAGTCCCTGTAATCTCCTAGTCCAACCAATGCTTCCTAATTCTCTCCTAATGGCCTCATAATTACCCTTCCCCCAGCTAAAACTACTGACCCAAGGTTCATGCCTATCCCTTTCCATCACTAAGGTGAACGTAACCGAATTGTGGTCACTATCACCAAAATGCACACCAACTTCCAAGTCTAGCACCTGGTCTGGCTCATTTCCCAGCACCAAGTCCAATATAGCCTCACCTCTAGTTGGCCTATCTACATATTGAGTCAAAAAACCTTCCTGCACACTTTGAACAAAAACTGACCCCTCTAACGAGCTAGAGCTATAGCAATTCCAATCAATGTTAGTAAAGTTAAAGTCCCCCATAACAATTACCCTATTACTTTCACTCCTAACCAGGATCGTCTCTGCAATCCTTTCCTCAACCTAAAATTAAGATGTTTAAGGCCTTGATTAGGGGCATTTTTGCAGGCTTAACACCATTTTGCCCTCACAGAGCAAATCTGTAGTGTAAACAGCCTCTGTTATTAAGTGAATGAAATCACAGAATTTCTACAAAGCAGAAGGGGGCCATTTGGCCCAATAAGTCTGCACTGACTCTCCAAGAAAGTATCTTACCCAGGTCCACTCCTGCCCTATGCACGTAACCACTAAGGGGCAATTTAGCATGGCCAATTCACCTAACATATATATCTTTGGATTGTGGGAGGAAACCAGAGCACGCGGTGGAAACTTGTGCAGACACGCAGAAAATGTGCAAACTTCCAATCCTCATATAGGATTATTCCCACCTAACTGCTGACCACTCAAACTCCCTTCCTGGTCCCCCATGTTAGCTGACATTGTTTAATGGTTCTCTCTCCTTGGGTAATAACCCTCTCTTCTTCAAATATGCCTTCATCACCCCTCTCCAATTTTTATAAAGATGTCTTCAAAGAGCAAGAAGGGACTGCCACTTGTGATTCAGGAGGGACTCATGTCCACCAGCTCGCCCCAATAGAATGCCCCCCCATTTTTCTTCCTACACAGCTGCTGCCTTAAATGCACCACTTCCCAAATACTCCCTGCCCAAGACCTCGGACTTTCCTATTTTTGGGTCGATTGGGCCTTCCTCATTGCAGTCCTGGCAACACCCATCAATATGGAAGGGATGGAAGTCCCACTCTGCCTCTGTTTAGCCCACCCACAGCACTTTATGGCTATGAAGCAGGATGGCATAGAGCAGGTCGGCTCACAACAATTTGCTTCCAGGTTGGGGGGGCAGACATCCATCTCTCTCCCTGTAATATTCTGCTGTCTAGGTTTGAATCTCTCCAGTTTGTCACTCCTACTGAAGTACTGAAACGATCACTAGCAAAGTCACAAATTACATCCTAGATTACTTTGACAAAGATAAATTATTCCTCCTCAACTTTTTCAATCTGCCTGCAATCTTTGGCACAGTTGACCACACTATCTGCTCCAAATCCTCCCCAGTGTCATGCAGTTGGGTTGGACTGCACTCACTGGTTCTATTCTTAACTAGCCAGAGGGTCAGCAATTATGACTTTTCTCTCCTCTCATGCATCATCACCTTTGGTGTCCTCCAAGGATCTATTCTTGGCCTTCTCATATTCTCATCTACTTGCTAGCCCTGAGCAACTTTATCCAAAAGCATAGCTTCAGTTTTCAAACGTATGCTAATAAAGCCTAGCTCTGTTCAACATCGTCTCTGTTGATCTCTCCACTGCCTATAAATTACCAGACAGCTTGTCCAAATGGATAATCAGAAATTTCTTCCAACTAAATTGTGGGAAAACCATACTGTTTTCTATGGTCCCCACCACAAACTCCATTTCCTAGCTACTGACTCCATTCCTCTCCCCAGCATCTATCTGAGGTGAATTAGACTGTTTGTAGCCTTGGTGTCACATTTGACCATGAGATGAACTTCCAACCACATGTTCAACATCACCAAAGACCTGCTGTTAAAACCATCATCCATGCCTTTGCTACCTTTGAACTTGACTATTCCAAAGTATTCCAAAGTTGGCCTCCTACATTAAACTCTTGATAATTGAGGTCATCCAAAACTCTGCTGCCTGTGTCTTTGTTGCACTAAATCTCATTCATCCATCATCCCATCGCTGACATACAATGCCTCCCAGTTAAGCAATGGTCCTCTCCCAGGGCCTCAATCGCACTACCCTCAACTACCTTTGTCATCCTCTCCAAGCCCACAGACCTCTTAGATATTGTAATATTAGGTTTTTCAAGCCTATAAGGGTTAATGTAGGACTGTAGAAACAGTACAAATGCACACTATGAACACAGAATTGTAACAGCACATAAGGAGGTAATTTGGCCTATCATGTCTGCACCAGCTTTCCAAGCAAATGTTATGGCTTACTGCCTTTCCCCTGCCTTTTTGCCATACCCTGCACAGTGATGTAGAGTCACGTGGGAATAGTAGGGGGAAATTGCGAGCCTGGTAGATCTCGTCAGACCTATATCCTTTATATATATATAAAATTATGTGTTATTAATAAATAGTTACTGTTCAACCAGACAAGCCTCTAGACCTCTTCATACAATCCTACAACATTGTGGTAGCAGGTGAAGGACCCCAAAATTCCGAAGAATGAAGAAGGGAAGAAACTGCAGTCTGACCTGAGAGAAGTGCGCCAAATGCACCAAGACCTCGAACACACAGCTGGAGCTCCCCCTCAGAAGCTCCATGGCAGCTGAAGGTCAGAAGAAAGATACCTTGCGCAGTGCAAGAGGTGTTTACCAGAGCACTTGGAGGTCTGTGGCAAGACCCAATGGAAAACAGAGTCAAAGGCTATAGCCAGATTGCAAAAGGGTAAGCAAACTCCACCAAAACGGCTGAAATGAATCTGGTGCAATGAGCAGGTAGCACTGGCAGACCAAATACTTTAATGAGTTTGGCTGAAGAACGCTGCAGTCTGGATCCACAGTTGGTGCCATAACACATTGTGACTACATGCAAATGGAAAAAAATATGTTTAAAGAGAAGTTGGGGCAAAAGTTGGGCTTTAATTCAATTCTCCAAGTTTCAGAGAGCAACCAACTGGCCAAAATTATTTGTCCAAAAGATTTTCTGCAAAATCACTCCCATTTAAAATTACTCCATAACTGTGAGTGAAGCCAAAACCTGCTAAACCTAGGGAGCAAAAAAACCATAACTGCAATGCTGCTTAAAAAAAATTAAAACTGTATTCCCCTATGCTAGAAACAGCCATGGATGGTAAATCAACACTAGAAGAACAATTAAGGAAGATGGAAAAGTCAAACCAGGTGTAAAATTGAGCATAATGGAGAAGGACATTTTTAAGATACACGATAACAGAGGCTGAACAAGGAAATACACTTCTGTATTTACTAAGTCCAATAGCCAGTGACAGAATTACCAGAAAACGAATAAATAAATCCTTCGATAACTTAGAAGGGATCATGAAGTCTTTTGACGCCTACTTGAAGTTAAGATGCAATAAAAATTTGGAGCAAGCAAAATTTAAAAATAGAGTCCAAAAGCTCAGGAAACCCATAGATAGATTCTTTCATAAATTAATTATAGAGATTGGCTGATTCTGCCATCAGCCAGAAGACCTTAAGTCAGAGCTCATAAGAGATCAAATAGTAATGGGTGTGGCCGATAATATTTTTTCAGATGTACTCCAACCTAAAGAAGACCCAACTTTGGAAAAAGCCATCCAAATTGTCAATTGGAGGTCCACTAGCAAAACCAATCCATTTTGTGAGGCAAAGTTTGACCTTGGCACAGAGCAACCCCAATAGCTTGGATCATAAAGCAACAAAAGGGCAGAGAGACTCCAAGGCAAGGAAAGCATCACCCAACCAAAATATAAAATGGTTGCAGACCATGTCAGCACAGTGGCAGCACAAGACCTCAGAAGCATGAATGGTGTCCAGCAATAACTATGCAACCACCTGGGGTACTTTGGAAGGAAGTGCCACTCCAAAAGCTTAAGACATGCACAGGATCCCAAGCAAGTCCACGAGATAGGTGAGCTACACCAAGAGGAAGAAGTCCACCAATACTTCTTGGGAGAATTTAAGGGTCCCAGGTTCACATTCTGGAATGCTGCCATATCTGTAAATGGTCCCATCACAAATTTCAAATTAGGCACAGGAATCAGTGTGGTGGTTATGTCAGATAAGGAACTCTGGTCTCCAATATAAAAATGAACAAATAGGGGATACATTTTTTGTGCTCTACAACCAAGGATTTTCTCTTCTGAGCAGGAAAACCTGTATCGATGCCAGTCTCGTCCAAAACGCTGACAAGGTTAATCATCAAGGATCTGGTACTGAATTTAAAAAGGATTTTCCAAAACTCTTCACTGGACTGGGGTGACTGAAGACCACGTACAGCATTAACACTGAGAAACCATGCCAAAACTGTGTCCTTGTTACACCACGGCACCTGCTTCTGAAACAAACACAACAGCAAATTGATGTGTGCTTTTTACATAGAAGCACACATGAAAACAGAAGCAGGAATAGGCCATTCGGACCTCTGAACCTGCTCCACCATTGATTATGATCATGGCTAATCGTCAAATTCAACACCCTGATGCCATCCCTCCTCCCATATCCCTTGATCCCTTTAGCCCTAAAAGCTATTTAGAAACATAGAAGATAAGCAGGAGGAGACCATCTGACCCTTCGCGCCTGCTCTGCCATTCATCATAATCCTGGGTGACTGTCCAACTCAATAGCCTAATCCTGCCTTTTCCCCATTACCTTTTATAACCACCCCAAGTGCTATATCTAGCTGTCTCTTGAATACATTCAACGTTGTGGCATCAATTACTTCCTGTGATAGGCCCACCATTCTTTGGGTGAAGAAATGTCTCCTCATCTCCATCCTAAATTGTCTACCCCAAATCATCAGACTGTGACCCCTGGTTCTGGACACCCCACTATCGGGAACATTCTCCCTGCATCTACTCTGTCTAGTCCTGTTTGAATTTTATAAGTCTCTATGAGATCCCCCCTCATTCAACTGAACTCCAGCGAAAACAAACCCAATCTAGTCAATCTCTCCTCATACATCAGTCCCACCATCCCCAGAATCAGCCTGGTAAACCTTCGCTGCACTCCCTCAAGAGCAAGAACATCCTTCCTCAAAAAAGACCAAAACTGTACACAAAATTCTTGGTGTGGTCTCATCAAGGCTCTGTATAATTGCAACGACACATCCCTGCTTCTGTACTCGAAACCTCTTGCAATGAAGGCCAACATACCATTTACCGGCAAGCTTACCTTCATCAATTGGTGGACAAGGATGCCCAAGTCCCTCTGCAAACTCCCCTCTCCCAATTTACAGCCATTCAGGTAATAATCTGCCTTCTTGTTTTTGCTTCCAAAATGAATAACCTCATATTTATCCAAATTATCTTGCATCTGCCATTGATTGCTCACTCACCCAAGCTGTCCAGATCATGCTGAAGGATCTCTGCATCCTTGTCACAGTTCATCCTCCCACCCAACTTGGTACCATCAGCCAAATCATTAATATATATTGTGAATAGCTGGGGTCTCAGTACCAATCCCTATGGCACCCCACTAGTTGCTGCCTGCCAATTTGAAAAGAACCCATTAATTCCTACTCTTTGGTTCCTTTCTGCCAACCAGTTTTCTATCCATCTCAACACACTTATCCCAAACCCATGTGCTGATCTAAGATCTAATCGTATATCTAATTCCTTTTTGAAATCAGACAACGTTTTGGCCTCCAGTACATTATTCATATCTTCCTTTGTGAAGACAGAAGCAAAGTATGAATTTAGCGCCTTGGCCACTTCTTTATCCCTGTTATAAATTCCCCCATTTTTGACTGTAAGGAGCCTTCATTTGTTTTTGTCAATCTTTTTCTCTTTACATACCTATCCCTTCTGTGGTAATTAATTCCACAGATTCACCACTCTGAAGAAATTTCTCATTACCTCAGTCCTATAAGGTTTAGCCCTTATCCTCAAACTATGAACCCTATTCTAGACTCCCCCGCCACTGGGAACATTCTTTCGGAATCTATCCTGTCTAATTGTGTTAGAATTTTAAAAGTTTCTATGAGATCCCTTCTCACTCTTCCAAACTCCAATGAATATAATTCTAACAGACTTAGTCTTGCCGTCCCAGGCATCAATCTGGTAAACCTCTGCTGCACTCCCTCTACAGCAAGAACATCCTTCCTCAGATAAGAATACCAAAACTGCACACGATTCTCCAGGTGTGGCCTCACCACACCCTGTACTTACATTAGCTACTCTCCAATCTGTAGGAACCATTCCAGAACCCAAAGAGTTTTGGAAAATGACCATTAATGGATCTACTATTCCTACAGCCACTTCCTTAAGTATTCTGGGATGAAGATTATCAGGCCCTAGAGATTTATCCACCTTCCATCCCATTAATTTCCCTAAAACCATTACTCTACTAGTTCTGATTTCCTTCAGCTCCTCACCAAAACTTGTGTTCTTCGGAACTTCCAGTATTCATGTCTTCCTTTGTGAAGACAGAAGTATGAATTTAGCGACTCAACCACCTTTTTCCCCTTGTTATGAAATCCTCTATTTTTGACTGTAAGGAGCCTACAATCGTTTTTGCCAATCTTTTTTTCTTTACATATCTATAGAGACTTTTACTGTCAGTTTTTATGTTTCCATAGTCTATTTCCCCCTCCTTAATCAATCCCTTTGTGCTCCTTTGCTGAGTTTTAAACTGTCCCCAATTAGACACAAGGACGCAGCATGAGTAATTGGAAAAAAAGCCCTTGCAGAGATGTGGGCTCCTGAGACGTTCCCTGTTTATACTGTCTGGCTGAAAGTGATTATTGAGACAAATCACAAACTGTAGGTCTCACTATTGGATGAGAAAGAACTTGCCAGGATGTGCCCCAGAATTCAGAGATTCTACTTACATCTCATGCATATGATACAGTGTACATCCAGGGGACTTTTCAACCAATTGCAGACACGTTTTCCAGGCCCACAGTCGGATATCCTGCAACATCCAGGTCGATAAGCTTGAGTCATTTTCCCAGTTGGTGACAACAGGACTGCTGGCAAGCTCCAAGAAAGCTTCAACGGATACATATGCCAGGTGCAGATGTGAGATGAAGACCGTATCTGTATCTGTCAGTACTGCCTACAAGGTTGCCTACTGCAGTATCCACGAAGCATGTTATGAAAATTTACTTTGAACAGCAGAAACACTTTACTGTTACTGATGACCTTCCAGTGTATTTTGAGTGGTTGGTCATTTGAATCTCCACCAACTCTGGCTAGAAATTCCACAAATAATCCACCAAGGCCACTTTGACATCACGAAGTGCTGAGCACAAACCCAGTCTGCAGTGTCGTGGCTGGGAAATGTCAAGGGCAATTGAAGAGATTATTTTACATAAGAACATAAGAAATAGGAGCAGGAGTAGGCCATCTAGCCCTTTGAGGCTGCCCCACCATTCAATAAGATCATGGCTGATCTGAAGTGAATCAGTTCCACATTCCCGCTTTCTCTCCATAACCCTTAATTCCCTTGTCTATCAGAAACCTATCTACCCGTGACTTAAATATATTTAGCGAGGCAGCCTCCACCACTTCAGAGAATTCCAGAGATTCACCACCCTTTGAGTGAAGAAGTTCCTCCTCAAATCTGATCTAAACTGCCCCCCACTTACCTTGAGGCTGTGCCCTCTAGTCCTGCTATCCTTCCTAAGCGGGAAGAATCTCTCTACCTCTACCCTATCCATCCCCTTCGTTATCTTATATGTCTCTATAAGATCCCCCCCTCAGCCTTCCAAACTCCAACGAGTACAGACCCAGTCTACTTAGTCTCTCTTCATAGGCCAACCCTCTCATCTCCGGTATCAGCCTAGTGAACCTCCTCTGCACTTCCTCCAAGGCCAATATATCCTTCCGCAAGTGCGGCGACCAAAACTGCACACAGTACTCCAGCTGCAGCCTCACCAGTGCCCTGTACAGTTGCAGCAAGACCTCCCTGCTTTTATATTCTATCCCCTTCGCTATAAAGGCCAGCATTCCATTTGCCTTCTTGATCACCTGCTGCACCTGCAGACTGGGTTTTTGCGACTTGTGCACAAGGACCCCCAGGTCCCTCTGCACCGTAGCATGTTGCAGCTTTTTGCCTTTTAAATAATAATCCCTCCTCTATTATTTCTGCCTACTATTATTTCTACCTCACACTTGCTAACATTATACTCCATCTGCCAGGTCCTCGCCCACTCGCTTAGCCTATCCAGATCCCTCTGCAGACTTTCCATACCCTCCACGCAATTTGCTTTTCCACTCATCTTTGTGTCATCAGCAAATTTTGTCACCCTACACTCCGCCCCCTCCTCCAGATCATCTATATAAATGGTAAACAGTTGAGGCCCCAGCACCGACCCCTGCGGCACTCCATTAGTCACCAACTGCCAATCAGAATAGCACCCATTGATACCAACTCTCTGCTTCCTATTAGACAGCCAATCCTCTATCCTTTTAACCTATCAGGTGAATGCAACGCACAAACCAGTCCAGACAGAGCCCCTCATCCCACCCAGTTCTCTGCTGGAGAGCCCCTTGAATCTCATGCATTTTGCACATGAGTTTCCCACCAGACCGTGTGATCTATTCAGAGACAATATACTTGTACATTCATATACAAGCCCTTCCTCACCATTGTTGGCTATTTCTCCCAGTGGAGCAAACTGAAGTGTTCAAACACAATCATCAAGTCAGTCATGAGGTAATTGAAAGAAATGTCTGCAACCCATGGCATCCTGGACTAGGTGCTGTCCAACAACGGATCTCAATTCACCACTGAATTCTTCATTTTGCCAGGAATTATAGATTTCAACACCCCACTAGTTCTCCAAGGTATCCACAGTCTAACAGTGAGGCAGGGAGGGACATCTGCATAGTAAAACCCTCAAAGAAAAATGGCGACTTTCTAGAACTGCTTGTGACATATAGAGCCATCCCACTACAATGTAGATTAGCTCCGGCAGAGTTCCTGAAGGGCATAAAACTTTGCACTCAGCTTCCCAAGCTGTCAAAGAAATTATTGATGTGGGTATGCCGGCGTTGGACTGGCGTAAACACAGTAAAAAGTCTAACAACACCAGGTTTTAGTCCAACCGATTTATTTGATAATAGACTCACAAGCTTTCGGGGTTAGCCCCTTCGTCAGGTGAATGGAAAGTTCTGGCCTCAGACAGAGCATATAAAGCACAGACAGTTTAGAGATTACTGATTAGAATTCGAATCCGCATTCTAATTCGCATTCTAATCAATAATCTCTAAACTGTCTGTGCTTTATATGCTCTGTCTGAGGCCAGAACTCTCCATTCACCTGACGAAGGGGCTAACCCCGAAAGCTTGTGAGTCTATTATCAAATAAATCGGTTGGACTAAAACCTGGTGTTGTCAGACTTTTTAAAGAAATTAATCCCAGAGCTGGCAGTCGGGAACTAATAGAAGGTTCAGGACCAAAAACAGTCTTTGATATCAAGGCCCCATGTTGTGGAATTCTATCCCTTAACCTCTTCAACCGCATACCTCTCTTTTCTCCTTGAAGATGCTCCTTAAAACAACTTCTTTGACTGAGCTTCTGGTTATCTGTCTCAAAATCTCCTTAAATGACTTAGTGTCAAAGTTTCTTTTATAAGATGCCTGCAAAGTAACTTGGCATGCTTTATGCCGTTAGGAGCACTGTATAAATACAATTTGTTGTTGTTGGTGATGCAAATTGAATCTTAATTGCTTTTTTAGAACTTTAGGCTTTTTTAATTTTTAACTCATGACTTATTCTCTTAACTTCTTAATATTCCTTTACCATCTTGTAGCTATATATATTTTTCTGTCTCTATATCAGGTTCACTTTTAAGCTGTGCTGTTTGCAAACTGTTGGATTGAAGTGAGTTTCAATTTACTGTATAAAATATGCAGCCACAAACATCGTACATTTGTACTATTTAACCACCTATTATAAATGAAATAATCTGCTGTTGCCACAAATAAGGATATGAAAGCAAAGAATGTTGTTTAAGACTAACACCATCAATAGCTCATAGCCTAACATGTTATTCTTTCTACTTTTGATCAAGTTAGCTGTATGATTTCTTTCTCATGCTCGGAAACTTTAGCAGAAAACACACTTTCCTGTGTAAGTCAATATCAATGGTGTAAAGCAACACCTGCAAGTTATTTAGATAGTCTATTAACCACTAGCTACTGTTGTCACCAGTTAGTTTAACCTTTGAAACATGCCAATCAATAGTCAGAGTTTAACAAAAAGGTCAATATGACTTTGCAAAGTCCACGGTGTTCTTGATATTTACATAAACTGCAGTTTGGCCTGTCTCAAGTGAATCATTCGCGATGTGTCTAAATGCTTTTGCAGGAATGAGTAATAGCTTAGGTATCAGTTCCACACTGATAGGACATAGGCACATTTGGAAAACAATTTTTTTTAAATAGACAAATAATTTATTCATTCATGGGTTGTGGGTTTTACTAGCATTTATTGCCTATCCCAATCTGTCCTTGAGAAGGTGGTGGTGAGCCACCTCTTAAACTACAACAGTAGATGTAAGAAGGGTATTCCCACAGTGTTCATTTTGACCCAGAAGTGGCAAAGTATTTCTGAGTCAGGTTGGTATGTGACTTGGAAGGGGAACTGGAGGTGATGACTTTCCCATGCGCCCGCTGTCTTTATTCCTTGAGGGGACAGAGGTCTTGGGTTTTGGAGGTATTTTCAAAGAAGCCTTGGTGAGTTGTTGTGGTGCATCTTGAGGCTGGTACATATGACAGGCGTGGGTTGATAAGTGATATATAACCTTTGCATCACACAAGTTCCAGGCAACAATCTGCAAGAATTGATGGCGTACTTTTTCCAGATAGAGAAAATTTTGATGATAGCTAAAATATTTTGGTGATAGGAAGGGAAGTGAGCGAAAGAAAGAATTGGATTTTTATACTGGCACTTCTTAAATTCAAACTTACATTACTTATTCTATAATGAACAATAAATAAACATTGCATGCCCCAGAAATTAAAAAAAACACATGGGGAGGATTTTTAATTGTGATGTAAATCAGATGTATAATGGGTAGGTGTGCATTGTTAGATGCCCAAATCATTTTGGGCAGCTTGCTGATTGATGGGTGCTGGGGGAGTAGGGGACAGAAGGAATCAGGTGTGAGAAATCTGTACAGAGAATCAGAAGTGTGTGTTTAAAGGGAGCAAAGCAATTATGATAGGGGGAAGGCTTGGAAGGCAGAGCAGCAGAGTGGAAGATTTAGGTAATATTGTGGCCATTTTCATTGATCTGTGCCTCAGTCATCATCGTTTAATTTTTGTTTTTCATTACACTGGGTCAGTCTTTTACAAGTCACCATCTGTGCACAGCTTTCTTCATTCCATTATCTTCTGAGCTGCCACAAAACAAGAAATAGTTGAGCCATCAACAACTGAATGGACATGTTCCTAAATTTCTCTGCCTTGTTCTTCAGCTTCTCCATTGCTTTCTTTCAGGCTTCTTCAACTGGATATAATTCTGCTAAGGCACTGTGCTTTTTAGTGAAATGCTTCTCAAGACTTGATTTCTTTTTAATAGTGAATTTCTCATTGCAAATAAGAAAAACAGGGAGGCCAGCCGAATTTCAGATGAATGTGAAGGAATCAGTCCATTTAACTTGAAATTCTTGATTTTTCTTTTCAATTTTTTTTTTGCAGCCATTTCCAAAGCAAAGGCCTGAGTAAGTTTGCTCCTTGAATGAGTTCTTTGTCTGTCTGCCTGTCTACAACACACATACTCACCAACACAGCCTTAACATCAAGGCCAGAGTGAGTGCACACTTTTATTGTAGAATATGCCTGCCTCACCAGCAAAATATTAAACTATCCAGACCACTTCTATTACTATTGATTAATAAGTACCAGACTTGTATACATCCACCCAATCACAGGGCATTAACACATTAATACCAATCAATCAGATTCCAAATATGGCAATCAATCACGATGTGCCATTTTGGGCAAGTTTACAAACAAGCCAACCGGGGCCAGAGTGAGTGCAATGTTTTCCTGATTATTGTGCCTTCAGTTGCCTAGGCTCCAAAATCTGGAATTCCCACCCTACACGTCACCACTTCTCTACCTTGCTTTCCTCCTTTAAGAGAATCCTTAAGATCCATCCTTTTGACCAAGCTTTTGGCAATCTGATTTAATATGTCCTTATGTGGCTTGATGGAGGGGCTAGCATCACTCAAAGGGGTGAGCAGACAAACACTCAAAAATGCAGCAACAGGCGAGACGGCATGTTCCAAGGTTCTCTGACACAGCTCTGAAGGTCATGGTGAAGGAGGTGGGCACAGCAGTAAGGTATTTCATCCACAGAGAACCAGCAAGCCTCCTAGGCAGTGGGAGCAGATAGCTGTGACAATCAAGGCCCAAGGACTTGGATGCAATACCACATGAAGTTTAATGATCTCACATGGTCAGTGAATGCAACTTCAAATGCCATGTCCTTGAAAATCAAACACTAGCCTCGGGCACTGCTTATTTGAGTATCGCCTCTTCGCTCATCTACTAATAATCTCCATCAATAATGACTCACACTTCACATACATAGTTTCAGTTCAGCCTAGCACACTTCACATTTAGCATTACCTCAAGTCTCACACCCACATCTCTGAACTTACTTGCATAGCCAGTTATTCAAATATAATAGACACATTAACCAAGTACACCGCAGCAGCTTCCAAATCCACAATTTCTACGGCCTAGAAAAACAACAGCAGCAGCACCACCTCCAAGTCACGCACCATCCTGATTTGGAAATGTATCACCTTTCCCCACTTTTGTTGGATCAGAATCTTGGAGCTCCCTAACTAACAGCATTGTGAAAATATCTTCAACAACAAACAGCAGCAGTTCAAGAATGTGACACACCATCACATTCTAGTTCGGGGTGAGCAATAAATGCAATGCCTACATCCCATGAACAAATAAAGCAATCACATGCTCACTGGAATACATCCCATCACTCTTGAAGGTCAGGATGGCAACAAACTAAAGGCAATAGCATTTAACTGGTAGGAGACTGGCACAACAGCACATCCTTGACCCAAGTGAAGAGATGGTGGTTGCCATTATGAGCGTGGTGTTAGGTTCAAGAATTTGCCAGCACTTCATGGTCTGATACAAGCGTACAAGTTTATTAGGAGTTCCTTCTCAGTCTTACATGATATTATCAATCTTCTTCTGTTCTCTCTTACACAGTCATTATTGTACATTACTCCAGAGAACGCCCATTTACATTCATTGGTTAATTGAACACATTTGCGGAAGTGGCCGACTCTAAGTGACCTCTGATCATGCACTGTCCACAAGCTAGTGTTCTCTGCCCAGGTTAACTGATCATAGTGCTGACTGTAATCAGCATGCTGTAACATTGTAACAGGCCCAGTCATAAATAAAACCTGAAACCTCAGCTTGATTTGAGCACGGGATAACGGTTGCTATCACGAGAGTGGTCATGACTGATGTTGTGACCAGTGGTAGGGTTGAAATCATTGAAGATGATGAAATATGCACACCCAATTCACTTCTCACATGCCACCTCTTCCTCATCCTACAATGCCCCAGATGAAAAAAGCCTGCATCTCTTGCTTTTCCACTCCCCCTACTGCACAGACTTGACCACAACTCTACCCTTGTGCCTTTCCCCTTTCAGATACTTAACAACTGAGACATGATCAGACAGTGATGGAATAGTAAGAGACGGAAGAGGGAAAAGAGATTGATAATGAACAAACTCAAACGCTTGTTCTCACAATTGCAGCCACCAGCTCAGATACAGAGACTGGACATAATTTGGAAAGTAGCTTAGAGGTGGAAGTTGAAGTTGGGCACTGGTGTCCTGCAACCTGGGCAGCAGGAAAGTGCTCATCAGGGAGGAAGATCACATATGGGTTCTGTGGCAAAAAGTTCAGATGAAGACTTGAATAGGGTGGTATATAATCAAAGGGTGATTGGGATGTACAATGAAATGCTTGGTGCAATGCATGCCTCAGAGAAAGCCTACAGTCAGTCAAGGAGCATTGAAGAATTCACATAAATCTGTTTTAAGCAGAGCAGAAAGCCAGCATCGGAGCTCAGTTTGTTGCCGTGGAAGTGCAGCTTGCTGCCACGCATACTCTGATTGCTGCAATCATTGCTCTGAATATAAGTGATTTAACAAGTTTGCAGAAGTCTAATCATTTATCCTTCAACGCACCACTAGGATTGATGAGGCACCACCCCAGGAAAGTGACAGTGGCAGCATGGAACACAAACTGGGCATTTACCTACATGATGTGCTGAACATGGTCGCACACCTGTCAGACATTGAGGGAATTGAATCCCAATTAATTTTGAACTTAACAGCGGCATTCACACAAGCAAACTGCATCATTTGGAAGCTTGTTGTGCCTGTGAAGCAACATGTTTGTTCTGCCTGCTTCTCTCTAGAAAGAGCAGTAGCAATGTATTCCCTCCTCTTGATATGCAGAGCATCAGTGACTCCCTTTATACAAGAATGGGCAAATGATACAGCATGGGAGGAACCCAGTGTGAATAAGTTCATGGCCACCTTTACAACCATTGGCAATGCTGTCTTCTCCCTCTTTATGGCTGCTGTTCTGCCTGAAACAGATGGAAAATTTCAGTGAGTGCCTCCTTAGCAAAATAAAGATGTTACACACATTGTTCCCCACTAAGAGTGATGTTGAATAATTTTTCCTTGAAAATTCATGGTGGTTATGGCCAACTATGGAAAGGCCTTCTCTCCCGCGCCCCCCCCCTCCCCCCGCCACCCCATCCCCTATCATCTTTGAACAGCTTGTCCTCCACTGTTTTGCCTCTGCTCAGTCTCTATGTCATGCTGCAGGTGGTTAGATGTTGCAAAACTCATAGCCGGGAGCAAGTGGTTAGAACCAAGTCCTTCAGCACTTGCCACACTATTTTAAATACATTTTGCCATATTTAAAATATATCTCAGTTCAAGATAGAAAATGATAGGTTATGGCATAGAGATGTTAGATCTATAACATGGTTTGCTGAAGAGACATGATCAGAGTAAAGTATACACTCTGGGTCGGGCCATTAAACCAATTTTCAATGGAAGATATTCAGAATGCCATCAAAACTATGAACAACATTGATATTCCCTTCCTGCCTGCCAAGTATATCCCAAGAGATATGTGATACATGCAAAAAGATGAGAAAACATCTCCAGGCTCATGAAACCACTCCATTCATGGAACAGCACATTAAAATGTACACAAAAAATGCTGGAAATACTCGGCAGGCCAGGCAGCATCTGTTAACACTCAAGGTTGACGAGCTTTCAACAGAACCTTGTATACTCTCATCTCAATCACTAACCATCCAATTGGTGAGAAAGGCAAAGAACAACGAGCAACCTGTGTTCAATTCCAGCCTCGGGTAGCTGTGTGTGGAGTTTGTGCGTTCTCCCCGTGCCTGCGTGGATTTCCTTCAGGTGCTCCAGTTTCCTTCAACAGTCCGGAGATGAGCGGGTTAGGTTGATTGGCCATGCTAAATTGCCCCTTAGGGTCAGGGAATTAGCAGGGTAAACACATAGGCTCTTACAGGGATAAGGCCTGGATGGGATTGTTGGTGGTGCAAGCACAATGAGCCAAGTAGCCTCCTTCTGCACTGGAGGGATTCTATGAAATGAAACTGCCACAAATTGAGGAAAAAAATCTGAGACTTCCCAAATTAAAAGGAAGGTTTTCAGGAGAACACTGAAGTCCACAACTTCTCGTGATGACCGCTAACCTGCAATTGACCCTCAACAACTAAAATGTGCTTAGTTTTTGTTCAAAGGACTCAATGCGTACTTCAGAAGGCAACGTTGCTCAAAAGAAATAATTATTGATATCTAATCTGACTCTTAAGCTTACATGCCTAGCCATCTTGTGGAATCAATCTTACTATTCTAAGTCCAATGCCTTCATTATTTAAATAAAAACCTGAAACATATCCCTTTTCTTCCCAAATTAAACAGTCCAAGCTCGTGCAATCTACTGCCATTACTGAATGCCCTAAAACTAGTTAGGTATTATTCTGGCCGTCCTTCCCTACAGCCTTTTCAGAGCTTCGGTATGCTTAAATAGTTCAGGGAACCAAAACTAAACACTATGCTTCAAGTGCTTATGTATCGAAGCATTATAAAGCCGAAATCTAGCTCTTTTCATTTTATACTGAGGTTTTTGCCTCTCTCAGGAGATTTCATGGCTGCTGATGGATAGGTGTGATGGGACTAGCACGGTACTAGATTGATCCATGACTTATCGAAATCAAACTGCAACATTCCATTTGTTCTGACTTAATAAACCATCTGCATAATTTTCAATCAGCAGCAAATTTAAAAAAAACTCTCATCCAAATAGTTGTGAAAACTTTAGTGATGCGGTGTCAGTACAAATCCTTATCAAACTCCACTTGCAATGAGGTCCCAGTGAGATCCAACCCCATCAATAACAATCGCTGCTTACAAGATTTCAACTAGTTATCCTTCTGCCTATGTTATGCAAATTAGAACTACTTTCACTGCTAATGACAATAAGATGCGTCCTCCCATTAGAGCAAAACCTAGTGCCCCCACCATACAGCATGGGTTCAGTACCATTTGGACATATGCACATCAGAGAATATAATTTACAGGCTTTATTTAGAATTGGAAAATATCAATCTACCTAATTCTCCTTCATGTAGATCTACATAGTAGGTCTTCTCTATCAGCCCTATACATCAGAGGCTCTAACGGATTAAACAGATTAATCCTAATCAAACCACTCACTGCTTGAGATATGGTTAGGATTACCTAACCACCAATGATCCTCAGTTGTAAGGAAGAGTGGTCCAATTGCAATAGAGTAGGATATGTCTGTGCACCAATGACTGACAATACCGAACCTGCCATACAGCTACTTTTGAAGTGTGCTGAACTACTGCACAAGTAAGCACAATTAGACTGTGATTGAACTCTCCTTACATGTCTGCTTGAGGATACACCAGTGTATGATGCAGAAGTGAAAACCGCCATAGAATTTTTTTGTTTTTTTGAAGACATTACACTCAAATACATCCATTGTTAATTGTGAAATATTTTCCCATTTTCTCCTTCAATTTGTGATTTGTTTATTTGTAACACTAAGTTTCTTGAAATAAAATATAAAAATCAACTAACATGAAAGAAGATTAAATTTTGTCCCTGAGCAAATGATTCAATGGGTGGATCAAGTCACATCTTTCTAGGTAGTTGGGGGGTTGCTTTGAAGTTTATGCCTAAGTTATAAGTAGCCTCTATCAATTTTGGCTGGAACACTGGGTTCTGGATTAGAAAATCTTCTGTCCCAAACATTTAGTCCTACATTCAACGTCCAATTTTTGCCATTCGCATGTAAAGCAGAGATGCACAGAGCAAGTTGGAACTTGTTAATAAGGTGAACAATATGTGGCATGCAGCCAAACAAAGCTAATCTCACAAAAAAGGAGTTTAAAAAATAGCTACATTTTGCAGGATTTCTAAGCATCTGTGATCTGCCTGAAATTAAAACTTCTTTTTACACAATAATTTGGATTGAATGGAAACCTTGAAATGAACATTTCAGTATCACTACTGAATTGCTGATATAAAGGCTGTTCCTTCCATCTCTGTGAGCACTAGTCTAAAATGACCTTCTGTTCTTTCTATAGGTTAAACTTGTCACTTACAGTCAAACAAGACAAGCCAACAATACATCTTAGGAAACAGAAGACACCATCCTTCACTGACTTCCTGCAGAGACAGAAGCTGGTGTCCCTATCCATCATCTGTCCTTCCTGACCCCTGATTCCCAGTGAAACCAGGATCAGCAAAAATGTCACAATAGGAGCTGGATTGCTTTATTGAGAGAATGACCCTATTCTATAGCACTACAATCAACTTAGAAACACAGGATTCCATGTAGAAGTATTGGCTGTTCTATTTCAATTCTCCTTAACACAGTTTTTGTTCTGCCGTGCAAAAATCTAGTACTATATTCTCACAATAAAAATTCCTTTTTTGATGGACTATCTCTGCAATACAAAATTAATCCCACACGCAAGATTCACTCCTGAAGTTCAATTGAATTTGCATTTCCTTCAAATGGTTTTCAGTGCAGAAGGGCAGCTGTGACACACACAAGTACATATGGACAGAGACTATCTTCAGCTTTTAATTCTACGTTGCCAGGCAAAGTCACTTGATCTCCTGCCCCAGCAAGCTTATCTGTAGTGCTAGACCTTGATGATTCAGTGCTTCTCCTTCACTGAAAAATATTTGCTCAATATCTTATCGCAAACTAATGCCAGAAGGCAGACTCTTCTCAAGCAACTGGAGTCGAAAGGAACATTGAATATGAAGGCAGATTCAAACTATGTAACAAGCAGGGCTTTTCACATAAATCAGGACAAAACCTAATTGTACAGAGTGCTAGCATACAGAAAGCAGACACAAATTTGGGCCCACAATTGTACTAAGTAACATTCACAACAGTGCAAACTTGAAGAAAAGGAGGGCAAAAGTGAATGTGGAACAGCGAGAAGATCTAGCCCAAAAAGCAATAAGTGAAAATCCAGGAATAAACCTCTCTGCCCCTCATGGCAGCTGATTATCTTCCAATTTCCAGCTGGGAAACTGTCGAAAACTTATAAGGGGAAGGAGAGAGAGAAGGATTTTTAAATAGCTGGATAAAAGCAAATTTCTGCGGATGCTGGAATCTGAAACCAAAAGAGAAAATGTTGGAAAATCACAGCAGGTCTGACAGTATCTGTAAGGAGAGAAAAGAGCCGACATTTCGAGACTCAAAATCTCAGACCAGCTGAGATTTTTCAGGATTTTTAAATAGCTGGTGAATCACCTGTAGTGTTGTACACAGTAAGTCAAAGACAATGGTCACTTTCTTACATGTGTCTGGTGCCTTTATCCTGTTGATTCAAGGTGTTTTTCTGCTTCTCACTTATTTTTTCTTCTCTGCTACTTCTTATCTCATTTTGCTTCTCAGTCAGCCTTCTGTTTCCTCGTTGCCTTTTCTCTCTCCTTATGGTGAGAAGTGGTAGGTAGTATGGTATGCTGCTGCAGGGAAAGGAAGCACCAGTGCCTGTCAGCTGCATCTTAGAATGAGGGTTGTGGAACAAAACACAATCCTCAGCTGCTTTTTCCCATTCTCTCCCCAAAACTCTTTAGTTTCGCCAACCTCATTCCTAATGTATCCTCTGCACTTTCATTTCCCATTCCTGCCAATCCCTTTTTATTGTCAGCTACACTTTCTACCGAGACTAAATTCCAGATTTTATTAATTGAGTTCAAACTTCACCCGCTGCCATAAGAGGAGAAATTTCTGGAGTGAATATGGGATGACTTTCTGTACCAATTTTTCAGGAACCAAAAATTCCTCAAGAGAGAGCAGACCGTCCTAGACTGGGCATTGTGTAATGAGAAAGGAATGATTGGCAATCTAGTTGTGCGAGATCCAACTGGGTTGAGCGACCATTACATGATAGAATTCTTCATTAAGATGGAGGATGGAGAGTGACATGGTTGATTCTGAGCCAAGAGACCTGAATTTAAATAACGGAAACTACAATAGTATGTGCTGCAATTTGGCTATAAGAACATGAGAAATAGGAGCAGGAGTAGGCCATCTAGCCCTTCGATCCTGCCCCGCCATTCAATAAGATCATGGCTGATCTGTCGTGGCTCAGTTCCACATTCCCGCCCTCTCCCCATAACCCTTAATCCCCTCTCTTATCAAAAACCCATCAACCCGCGTCTTAAAAATATTTAGCGAGGTAGCCTCCACCACTTCAACGAGCAGAGAATTCCAGAGATTCACCACCCTTTGAGTGAAGAAGTTCCTCCTCAACTCCGTTCTAAACCGCCCCCCCTTTATCTTGAGGCTGTGCCCCCTAGTCCTATTATCCTTTCTGAGCGGGAAGAGTCTCTCCACCTCTATCCTATCCATCCCATTCATTATCTTATCCGTCTCAATGAGATCTCCCCTCATTCTTCTAAACTCTAACGAGTACAGGCCTAGTTTATTCAGCCTCTCCTCATAGCTCAACCCCCTCAACTCCGGCATCAGCCTAGTAAACCTCCTCTGCACTCCCTCCAAGGCCAAAATATCCTTGCGTAAGTGCGGCGACCAAAACTGCACACAGTACTCCAGCTGCGGCCTCACCAATGCTCTATACAGCCGCAGCAAGACCTCCCTACTTTTATATTCAATCCCCCTCACTATGAAGGCCAGCATCCCATTCGCCTTCCTGATCACCTGCTGCACCTGCAAGCTGGGTTTTTGCGACTCATGCACAAGGACCCCGAGGTCCCTCTGCACCGTCGCCTGCTGCAGTTTTTCGCCACGTAAGTGATAATCCTTCCTACCATTATTCATACCAAAGTGGACCACCTCACACTTGCCAACATTAAATTCCATTTGCCATTTCCTGGCCCATTCGCCCAGCCTATCTAGATCCTTCTGTAGACTCTCCACACCCTCCGCACAATTTGCCTTTCCTCCAATCTTGGTGTCATCAGCAAATTTCGACACCCTACACTCGGTTCCCTCCTCCAGATCATCTATATAAATGGTAAATAGCTGAGGCCCCAGCACCGATCCCTGAGGCACTCCACGAGTCACCATCCGCCAATCCGAATAGCACCCATTGACCCCCACTCTCTGCCTCCTATTTGACAACCAATCCTCTATCCACGCTAACACCCTACCCCCAACTCCCTGTCCCCTGACCTTCTGCAATAACATCCTGTGAGGTACTTGTCAAACGCCTTCTGAAAATCCAGAAAGACCACATCCATCCTCTATCCACCGTCCTAGACACATCCTCATAGAACTCCAGTAAATTTGTCAGACACGACTTCCCTTTAACGAAACCGTGCTGCGTCTGCTCTATCAAGCAATTCCTCTCAAGATGCCTCGCTATTTCCTCCTTGATGACGGATTCTAACATTTTACCTACAACAGACGTTAAACTAACCGGCCTATAACTCCCTGCCTTTTGCCTGGCACCCTTCTTAAACAATGGCGTAACATTAGCCGCTTTCCAATCTTCCGGCACTTCCCCGGAATCCAGCGACGTCTGGAAAATAACCACCAAGGCATCCACTATCACCTCCGCCATTTCTTTCAGAACCCTCGGATGCATTCCATCCGGTCCTGGCGACTTGTCCACAATCAGTCCCTCCAGTCTGTTGAGCGCCTCCTCTCTAGTAACAGTAATGTCATTAAGGCCCTCCAGTCCTACCACCTTTCCATCTCTAACACCCGGCAAATTATTCACGTCCTCCTCCGTGAAGACCAAAACAAAAAAGTTATTCAGGACCTCAGCCATATCCCCATCCCCTACCACTAAGTCCCCCTTCTCATCCTCTAAGGGACCAACGTTCACCCTAGCCAGCCTCTTCCTTTTTATATATTTATAAAAACTCTTGCTATCCTTTTTTATATTAAGCGCAAGCCCAGCTTCATAGTTTCTCCTACCCTTCTTTATCATCTTCTTTGTCAATCTTTGTTGACATTTAAACCTCTCCCAATCCTCTTCTCGCCCACTACTCTTTACTACTCTAAACGCCTCCGCTTTTAATTTAACACTTTCCTTCACCTCCTTCGTTATCCACGGCTTATTACCTCTCCTCCTACTGTCCTTTTTGACCATCGGAATAAATTTCTGCTGAGCACCAAGAAAGATCTCCTTAAAGATCCTCCACTGCTCCTCAGCAGACCTACCTTCCAATGCGCTCCCCCAGTCCACATTCGCCAATTCTTCTCTCATCCCACCGTACTCCCCTCTGTTCAAACAAAGGACGCGTGTCCAGGAACCCACTTTCTCCTCCTCCATCTGCACCAGAAACTCCACCATACAATGATCACTCTCCCCAAGAGGATCCTTCACCGCAAGGTCCCTAATTCTACCCGCCTCATTACATAACACCAGATCCAAGATAGCTCGCTCCCTGGATGATGGTGGATAGACAATGACAAACATTCAAAGGGCACTGGGTAAACTCAACAATTATTTATTCCTGCCTGGCGCAAAAATAAATCAGGACAGGTAGCCAATCCATGGCTTGCGAGGGAAATTACAGATAGTATTAGATCCAAGAGAGAAGCATTCTACACCCCCTATCCACCCATCCCGCCTCAAATCCATTGTTCATCATCACAGCCCGTGACTTTCCACCCACCATTCCCCAATGGTGAATGCCAAGAAACCAGAGCCCCCTCACCCTCAATTAACTCTTCTCCTCCATTTCCCTCTCCCCCTTACATTTCCCTGTGAAATATATTTGCAAATGATGCAAGATTTAAAGTTACTTTTTTAAAAATTAAAACAACATTGCATATATAAGAATGCTCTTTCACTCTCATCCCCTTTTTCTCATCATTCTCATCCTCAATCTCTCTCTCTCTCAAAGTGTCCCTCAGTTTTGTGCTCTCCATTTATTTTCAAATGCTTCTTTGAAGTTATAGGACGGAAAACAAAAGTTACAACAGCTGAGCAATGAAACAACGGAGAGAATTCTCCCATCCTGAACTAAGTCCTATGGTGGGGGTGGGGACAGGGCTGATAGGGAACCACATCATGGCCGAAAACCTCATCCTCATTC
Organism: Carcharhinus amblyrhynchos; assembly: GCF_965287045.1. Taxonomy (NCBI): domain Eukaryota; kingdom Metazoa; phylum Chordata; class Chondrichthyes; order Carcharhiniformes; family Carcharhinidae; genus Carcharhinus; species Carcharhinus amblyrhynchos. The sequence continues at coordinate 76,701,435 of NC_137331.1, read as the reverse complement.
ACTGCTGGGATTCTCTGGTGCCGCTGAAAATGAATGGAGTTTTGGCTGGAACTTGCAGCGGAGCAGGAAAGGACAAGATTGATGAATTCCGCCCATATCTTCCATCTCCAGTGTAATTAATTATGCATATGGGATTTTTCACCATCCTCTGTGATGGGGCAGGCTTGATGGCATGGGTCCCATTGTCATAACTGGGTACCATATTAAAAAGGCATCCGACATCACTGATCCAACATTGAATGAAGAAGGTAGATCTTCAGGAACACTCTGAGACTGGAATGTAGGCCTCCTCAAAGACACTGAATTGGAAGATCCAGTTGATAAATAGAAACATAGAACATAGAAACATAAAAAAACTAAAGCACAATACAGGCCCTTCAGCCCACAAAGTTGTGCCAAACATGTCCCTACCTTAGAGATTACTAGGCTTACCTATAACCCTCTATCTTATTAAGTTCCATGTACTTATCTAAAAGTCTCTTAAAAAACCCTATCGAATCCGCCTCCACCACCGTTGCCAGCAGCCCATTCCACACACCCACCACTCTCTGAGTGAAAAACTTACCCCTGACATCTCCTCTGTACCTACTCCCCAGCAACTTAAACCTGTGTCCTCTTGTGGCAACCATTTCAGCCCTGGGAAAAAGCCCCTGACTATCCACTTGATCAATACCTCCCAACATCTTATACACCTCTATCAAGTCACCCCTCATCCTTCGTCTCTCCAAGGAGAAAAGGCCGAGCTCCCTCAACCTATCCTCATAAGACATGATCTCCAATCCAGGCAACATCCTTGTAAATCTCCTCTGTACCCTTTCTATGGCTTCCACATCCTTCCTGTAATGAGGCGACCAAAACTGAGCACAGTACTCCAAGTGGGGTCTGACCAGGGTCCTGTATAGCTGCAACATTATCTCTTGACTCCTAAACTCAATTCCTCAATTGATGAAGGCCAGTACACCATACGCCTTCTTAACCACAGCTTCAATCTGCGCAGCTGCTTTGAGACTCCTATGAACTCGGATCCTAAGATCCTTCTGATCTTCCACATTGCCAAGAGTGCTACCATCAATATTATATTCTGCCATCCTATTTGACCTGCCAAAATGAACCACTTCACACTTATCTGGGTTGAACTCCATCTGACACTTCGCTGCCCAGTCTTGCATCCTACCAATGCCTCGTTGCAACTTCTGACATCCCTTCACACTATCCACAACACCTCCAACCTTTGTGTCATCAGCAAATTTACCAACCCATCCCTCCACTTCCTCATCCAGGTCATTTATAAAAATCACAAAGAGTAAGGGTCTCAGAACAGATCCCTGGGGCACTCCACTGGTGATCAACCTCCATGCAGAATATGACCCATCTATAACCACTCTTTGTCTTCTGTGGCAAGCCAGTTCTGGATCCACAAGGCAATGTCCCCTTGGAACCCATGCCCCCTCATTTTCTTGCATAGGGCACCTTATGGACTGTGGGAGGAAAACGGAGGAAAACCACAGAGATATGAGCAGAATGTGCAAACTCTACACAGACAGTGGCGCAAGCCAGGAATCGAACCTGGGACCCTGGCACCGTGAGACAGCACTGCTAACCACTATGCCACCTTCTGCTGTGGTATTCCAGGGTCCTGGGTCACTGGTGCCCTCCATCCCGAACTTCAAAGGCAGCTCCAGACCTCCTCCAAGTAGGTCCCAACTTTTGTACACCACATTGGTCCAGACATGTTCAGTATGGTACGTTTTTCCACTGGCATCACAGAGAATTGGGTGAGGAGGGAAGATTCTAATTGAGCTTTCATCTGTATCACTTTAGCCGGATTCAAATCAGTTTCACAATGGCTTCCAGTGGGATTCCCAATCCGGCATAATGGGCAGCATCGGAAGCTGCAGCTGTAAATTCACACTCATGTGAAACCAATTTTTGGGGCTTCTGCCAAGTGCTCGCCCCCCTCCCAGTTCCCACCCACCATTGATACCACCAGCGGGGGCATGGGAGAATTCCACCCATTTGGCTTTCTTTCTCACATAGGCACATACAACACAGCTTCTTGTTTTAAAAAATATACAGAACATGATATTTACCTCAATAAATACTTTGAAATTCGGTTCACTTCTCAAAAGCGAAGAAAAACAACTAGGCACAAAGCACTTTTCTATAAAAATTCCATTTGTGCCACTGATTTTCAATACATGATATAAAAAATTAAACAATGCATAGGCTATGTCTGAAGATTCTACTTTTGGATCACAAATTTTATCAGAAGTATTAACTCCAGATCTAGTCTTTGAGAGGATACTGAGATTTTCAAGTAAAAACTTTAATCAAGGGAGGAAGAGACGTGTGAGACAATTAGCTGACGAAGTTAATCATATTACTATGAAATATATCTAATTTTTACATTTGTTCAAACCTGAGACATTTCTAGGCTTAGGAAGAGATGGGGGATGAAGGAAGATGAAGAAATGAAAAAGCATAAAGGGATGGGGCACAGGGGGGGAGGGGAAAAGTAGAAATGTATAATGGCAAGGGAAGCGTAGAGAGGAATAAAAAGAATGGAGGGGAAATTGGTGAGGAAAATGGTTGCGGTGGAAAGGCAAAAGTGGAGTAGCATAGGAACATAGGATGAGGAGTAGGCCATTCAGCCTTTCAAGCCTGTTCCACCATTCAGTATGATTGTGAGTGATCTGGTTGTGGTTTCAGTTCCATTGTGCTGTCTTGATTCCCATGTCTAACAAAAATCTAACTCAACCATGCATGAGTTTAAAGTTCCAGCCTCCATTACTTTCAGGGTAAGAGAATTTCACACTTTGAAAACCTTCTGAAAGAATAATGTTCTCCCCATCCCTGTCTTAAAAGGGAGACATTTCATTCCATTGCACCTAGGCTGCATTGGGAACTAGATAGTTTGATGAAGTTAATGGTGTAGGATCAGAACCATGATTAGATCAGTCTCAGACTATAATGCTCAATTTAAATATTTCTGGAATATTTGCAGCATGTGGGCAGGACTTGGTTGGCTGGTATGCTAATGTCAATAGTCTTTATAGCAGCTTTTTTTTGGCTTGTTAAAACCGTGGGAACCTAAGCTCCCTTTTAGGACTCAACTGCAGGAAACAAACAAAAACAGGAAAGTAATCGTACCTTATAAAAATAGCAACCAAAGGCAGAAATGTTATTTTATGGACAATTCTAAAACTTTGGGGCTGCAACTGGACAAAAGGACTTTGACTTAGCTTGCATGGGTGAAACTACAGACTCATGAACCTTTTTATATCTCTGCATTGGATGCTATATGCACAGTCAGCACACATTATAGTGTGTGGAGAATATGAGACGCCACAAAAGGCTCAACATCAACCTAGTCAAATAACACTTTGTTTCAAAAATCTCAAACCAGTTTCCACCAAGGCAGATCCACTCTGAAAAAAATGCAAGGTAAGACTCGATTTGAAAAACTTTTAAAATATTGAGTATCCACGGGATGCAAAAGTATTGAAAATGCAAACCTGCCGGTGAATGAAATGAAGCACGTCCTGCTACTGCAAACCCACTGACTTCATCTCCGCACCTCAAGCTTACGCCTAGAAACTGCGATTTCGGCTCCTGCCTAATGGGCAGCATGGTGGCACAGTGGTTAGCACTGCTGCCTCACAGTGCCAGGGACCTGGGTTCGATTCCCAGCTTGGGTCACTGATAGTGTGGAGTTTGCACATTCTTCCCATGTCTGTGTGAGTTTCCTCTGGGTGTTGTGGTTTCCTCTCACAGTCCAGAGATGAGTGGATTGGCCATGCTAAATTGCCCCTTAGTGTCAGGGGGTCTCGCTAGAGAAAATTCATGGGGTTATGGGAATAGGTCCTGGGTGGGATTGTGATCAGTGCAGATTCGATGGGCCAAACAGCCTTCTCCTGCACTGTGGGATTTTAATACTCCCCCGCCCCCACATCTTGCCATGTTTTCCACTCTTGCAGGCCTAATTAAATATTACACACGACCTTGAGAAGTTCCAAAAGTCTCATGGATTCAGCAGACATCAGAATATATTTTTAATTTAATCAAATTATTATTTGTCGTTTGAGATCCTATACTTGAGGAGACAGTGAATGACTTGATTGGCATTATGCCATCTGGAGTTGAAATGGGAGTTTTTTTTTAAAATAAAAAGCCAAGCTATTGAACATACAAGGCACAAAGGATTGGCTGTTTATTAAACTCTATCTGGACTGTCTGTCATAGACCAGTGCTCATTGTGCAGGAGCAGGGCGCCCATTACTGACACTGAGTTGTACCAACCAATGCAGCCATGAACAGGCTGAGAAAGAACAAAAGGTTACAGTCAGTACGGTGAGAAAGTGTTCATCAAAATACACTTTGTTCTACTTTAATTGGAAATTGCAGCAAGGAAGCTGAAAGTTGGCCAAGCTGTTTCATCGAGCATGTCTATATGTGCAAATTGAAAAATCATCTGTTGGCTGATCTGGTTCTGAACTACAGTGCATCTTCTAAAAATACATTTGTTTTATTATCTAACATATTGCAAGCTCCCAGTGAAAGTTCAACATTACTGCTCTTTTCATATATGTTTGCATGAGTCCAGTTTTTAACTGTTTCTCTCAGGTTAGAATATGGCATCAGGAATGGATTTATTCTCACAACATCATGACACTTGTATCATATATAATTTATAACCACTTGGGCTCATATCATTAGGAGACTGAAAAGTCAAAATTTATCACAGCTTTCACCTAATCCATTTCATAAAGAACTAAAGTACAAATCTTTGAAACAAGATCATTTTCTCCCTCCCAGTGACACCACTGTCAGATATAGCTCACCCAACTCCAGATTGAAGTTAGATAATAGAAAAAATACATTCAAAGCAGGTGCTGCATGATTATGGTTTCTTTGTTGGGAGCAGATGTTTCTGATTTGCTGGATTATCCTGAGGATTTCCAAGAATGGTTGAACACAGTGTTCATAATCTGAGTTTATCAGGAACATGGCATAAAATTTAGGAATTTGATGACAGTGGGAATCCGCTGCAGCCTGGGCAGGAGCGCTGCTTTTTGCCTCTGACATTTGTGGTGCGTGTAAGTTTTAGGCAGTAACTACTTTAGTGCTGAGTGCAGGTTGCTGTGTACAGAGAGAAAAGCAACTTACAAACTAAAAAGTAATACAATAATATAAACTAAGATATGGTACAACAGGTCATACATCTGGACTGTAGTATATGGAAGTTTATGGACAGTGAAATTGACCCAAGCAAACACATCTATAGTACATGTCTCCTTTTCAAATCTATTTGGCTTAGTGTCATGAGCTGGAATGTGAGTTGGAGACTCTGACATGAAGGAGAGAAGCATCTAAACAGCTTGCTTCAGATCACCACTGCACTTCTTAGAGAAGTACAGGTTCAAAACAGAGAAGATGAAATTAATAGTGCACAGAGTAAGGGAACCAAAATGAGATAGATAACGAGGATCTGCAGAAACCTATTCAATAGGTATGATATATTTGTTACCTGTGAGAGTAAATGTAACAACTGCTGAAAGGACAATCAAAATGCAGAGGCCTGCCTGCCCAGAGGTGGGAGGACGGGGGAAAAGCATAATGGCATTCTTTGTGAGCAGCATCATGTGTCCTGAATGGTATGACTGCTTGCTGCCAGGATGAGGGACATCTGAAACTGGCTTGAAAGAATATTGGGAAACAGGAGGAGGATCCAGTTTTTCTGGTATATGTTGGGACCAACAACATAGAGAAGAGTAGGCTGGAGGTCCTGGTCAGAGAATAACAGGAATTAGGGCCTGAATCAGACTTCACCATTTATAATCTTTGGATTATTATCCAAGCCACATGCAAATTGGCTTAGAGGCAAGAATATGCAGAGATGAATATACAAAGAACAAACAAACAACAAAGAACAGCATAGCACAGGAAACAGGCCCTTCAGCCCTACAAGCCCATGCCACCCATTTTAACACTCAGTGAGTGCCATATTCAAGTCTTTCGTCGATTGACAACATTTTTGTATACCTCTAGTGGACTCCACAATAAAGGGGTGCAAATTTAGGGAATTATATGTGCGCCACATTAAGGGAGATCCAATTCAGGGACAATTTATCGACACCAATCAGCCTAAAAAGCACGTTTTTGGGATGTGGTTGATGGTTGGGAAAGAGAGGGTCCATTATATGGGACAATTGCACCAATACTGGGAGAGGAAGAAACTGCAACACTGGAATGTGGGTTTGACCTGGAATGACTGGGATGAAGATCCTAACAGAAAGAATGGATAGGCCAGACTCAAGCAACTCAGTTGTTGTCTCCCAATTCAGAGCAAATACAAGTTGGGAGGGCTTATATGGAGTTAGGTCGCAGATCAGTCATGATCTCATTAAATCATGGAAGAGGTTTGAGGTGCTAAATGGCATACTCCTGTTTCTATTTTTTTTAAAGGAATGGCATTGAATTAGTTTGGATGTCCAAACAACAGTGACTTCACTTCAAGAGTAATACACTGATGCTTCAGCACTTTTGGATGTCCTGAAAACACAAAAGTCTTGATATAAATTCTAGTTTATTCTTTCTTTTCTTTTATATGTCACTATATAACTATAATTAAGAAGTTTGATTGAAAAATTGAGAACTTTAATTTTTAATTTTAAAACAATTGTTAAACAATCTCTTATCTGTGGTTCTTCAAGAGTGAATGTTAAGCTTGTGGCTACAAATCATCATCTTTAAACTGAATAATAATAGTTGTTCAGACAGTGAGAGCAGACTTCTCAAGTTTGCTCAGTTCCACATTGATCAGACAGCAGAGAAAGCCCTTAAGGTTATAATGATACAAAATCTGAAGCTGTTTGGCTTGAAAACAAATATTTAGAAGATACCTCTGATAGGCCAGCCAGGATTTTATTGACTGCCATAAAGAGTGGTCAACTTTGAAATATACAGCAGCGGGAACAATGGTTGTTGTGGAAACAGTATCAAAACAATGGCTGTATCCATGAGATAAATTGCTCTTGTGCAGAATCAGATTCAGTGGGCTGGATTTCCTACAGGAGCACAATGTTGGGACAAAATGGGGTTTCTAAGCTCACATTTGCTGACAGTGAAACTGGCTCAATATTCCTTGAGATAGTCCAATCAGAGGACCAGTAGTTTTGGAACCTCAGCAGCCCCACTAGAAGACGTGGGCGCTGCTGAGGCAAATTGGAAAAATAACTAATTATCAAGGCGTCATCAGTGGCTTACAAGGCAATAAAGAAATCCCCCCACTAGGCTGGACTCAGCTGAGATTACAGCCTTTGAAGCTCACAATCCCATCAATGGAGTCTTCAGTTCTGTTGGCTACCTGGCCTCTTACAAAGGCACTGCCTTCATTGACCTGGCTGCCTCAATATTCAATAGGGAATCTCTGGCAACAGCAAAATGCCAAAACTGCAAAACTGCCCCTAAATGAGATCTTAACCAGCTACTCACCTCCATGGAATAGGCAGCCAATCCAATTTCCAGCCTGCCTCTGGGAAAGTGCGTGTGTGTGTGTGTGTGTGTGTGTGTGTGTGTGTCTATGTGTGCGTGTGCATGCGTGTGTGCATATGCATGTAATATTCAGCTCAATTACTCAGTCCCCCAAGTGAATTCACAGTGAATAAAATTCATTCAACTTTCATCATTAAAGAACCATCAGAATTTAAGTTCACAAATACAACAATAATGAAAAATTTTATGGCTTAAAATCCACAATATTGAAATTCCGTTCCTCTTTATTTGAACTAATGTACAGCATGCTAATAGTGGCACAGAAAGATAAGCACCACAGACCACTTAGCTCATCTCAGACAGGTGCAATAACTAGTTGCAATCCCATCAGGCTTTTTGAGGGGTGGCAGTGAATAGGAGAAATTTCCTAGTGTTCCCATTCCCATAATCTTTACTGCAAAATTCACTATATGTGGAAATCATATAGGAGAAAAGTTAAATTAGCCTATGAAACTCCATGTGACAAAATATAGCTTTTCAGCTCTCACTGTTTACCTCATAAATGAAGAATTGTGAACTGGACAATGGTGCTGAAATAGTGGTGAGATTGTGAACAGTACAACATGAAGAAAATTTTGGCAAACAATTAACTAAATAAAAGTTTTAAAATATGGGGAAGTAGCATAATGTTCTAATGTACATAGCCAATATTTTTTTCATAGCTTGATGATGCTTTGGTCATGAGGAGACAGTGGAGCCCAGAAATACTTCACAGATAGGAAAGCTGAGATGGTCTATCATGGACAGGAAAGGTTCTATCATGGATAAGAAAGGTTCTGTCATGATAGGAATAGTTTGTACCATGGATAGGAAAAGTTCTACCATGGATAGGAAAGGTTTTTGTCATGGATAGGAAAGATTCTATCGTGAATAGGAATGGTATCTATCATGGATAGGAAAGGTTTAGAGGGATATGGGCCAAATGCAGGCAAATGGGGTTAGTTTTGATGCGCATTTTGGTTGGCATAGACCAGTTTGAGCCAAAGGGCCTGTCTCTGTGCTGTAGATTCTCTGATTCTATGACTTCATTTAACCCCAATTCATGTCCAAGTTCAAGTTGATTTTACACACCTCTGAGCAGTCACGTCCACAGAGGCATCGGCACAGAACCAGGAGCAGGTGACCTGCGCTCCCGCCAAGGCTGTGGTCTGTGACTCATGAAGAAAATACAGAAGAACTGATTAAACAAAAGAGAAAGTAACATAATCAAAGAAAATAAAATGGGAAACTACCCTGTATGAAAGATGCAGGGGAAGAAAGGTGACAGTTCTGAAGAATAGCAAGACACTGTGACTGGCACAAATTTTAGCCCTCATGAAAAAAATCCTACTAAAAGCAATTTTATATCACTATATTCAAACAAAGCAACCCTTTTGTTGATCACCACCCAAAAGACATTCATCAAACTGAACGAAAAACATTTTAATGGTTTTGTGTGATAAGGTTTATGCATAGAAGGACGTGCCATATTTGCAACATTTTTAAGCACCCCACTACATTGCAACAATGATTCCACTGCCATATAGTTAGTCTCCTGAAAAATGAGTGGTCTCTACCCCAGTGTCCAATTCGCTTCCTGTCCCTGAATTAATGAGAAATGTTGATAAAGGCGCGACTTGAAATCATTTAAAAATACAGTTGAAAAACAGAGGTAAGAAACAAATGCACAGGTAGAATGCTGGTAGCTTAATTGGTGAAAAAAATAAAGAAAGGCACTTTCGTAACATTCAAGGAGATCTGCAGAAATAAATCACAGGTTTATCTAAAATTGTGTGGCCATGTGCAAGACCACTCAGGTTTGCTGGACCAAGAAAACATTGATGTAAATGCCATTATAATGACACACTTGGCTCAATATAAAAGACTTTTTCTTTCTTTTCATGCCAAACTTCATTGCCCAAATGAGAAAAAAACAATGGTTCATTTTAAGCTTAGTGAACTGGGAATGTTTGGAGAAATAAAATAGATACCAGTTGCAATGTCTCTGCAGCACCCACCCCACTCCAAAAATGCATCATATCACATATATCAATGAACACTGGAAATATCAGTCTTCCCAGATGGCAAATTCATCCTGCATTTGAGTCCAATTGAAAAAACATGCCCATGTCTTCTCATTAATCCAGAAAAAAAAATCAAGATTTTCAGACTTGATCAAAACTCGTGTGATTTTTAGCTACTTATGGCTTGATGAATTTGTGAAAACAAACTGACTTTTTGATTGAACAATGCCAAAATTGGAAGATGCTGTTAGATTCCCAACCAAGCACAGCATTCTTTCCCTTTCAGTAATGTAATTTTATCCCTACGATGGCATTGTTCCAATAGCCAAGCTCCGCACACATGAGGATGGCCTCAACCGGGATCTTGGGTTCATGTCACACGATCTGTAACCCCCATGACTTGCCTGGGCTTGCAACATCTCACTTACTGCCCTGTCTGGAGACAATGTACATCTCTTTAACCTATGCTTAGTGCTATCTCCACTCACATTGTCTGCACCTTTAAGAATTGATTAGCTGGAAAAACTCACATTCTAATCAGTATTCTGTAAACTGTGAGTGCCTTTATATGCTCTGTTTGTGACCAGAACTCTCCACTCACCTGAAGAAGGGGCAAACCCCAAAAGCTAGTGGGTTTACTATCAAATAAACTTGTTGGACTTTAACCTGGTGTTGTGAGACTTCTTACTCTGTTTACCCCAGTCCAACACTGGCATCTCCACATCATTGTTAACAGCATCAGAAGTCTATATTTATTCTACCCGATGAACACAAAGCTTAGCAATTATCTTCAAGATAACTTATTAAAGTTAAATTTTAATAAAGTTCATTTTAAACAATGAACTCCCTTCAACATAACTAGGCTTTCCACTGCAACAATAACAATGCATTTCATCAAACTAAATCAAGCCACAACTGTTGTATGGGCCCTTGCCATCAATGTACTATCAGAGATATCAAAGGCTGAATGTTTGCTCTCAGTAGACGACTAACTCAGGGGAAAGTAGCCCAAATGGTCTAATGCTTGTTTAGTGTCTCAAGATGTGTAGGTTAGGTTGATTTAGCAGGGTAAATATGTCAGGCTACGGGGATAGAGTCTGGATGGGGTGTTCCATCGGAGAGTTGGTGCAGTCTTAATGGGCCAAATGGCCTGCTTCTGTACTGTTCTGTTTCTATGATTTCTATGAGTGTCTCGTTTGCCTTTAAGTACCGTAATAACCAGTTCTGCCGCTGTGAGGGATATGTGGACAAGCACCTCCAGATCCCTCTGTTCCCCTGATCTTCCTAGTGTTCCCATTCAGTGAGTATTCCCTTGTCTTGTTACCCCTTCCAAAATGCATTACCATGCACTTTTTGGAGTTAAATACCATCTGCCACTGATCTACCCATCTGATCAACCCGTCTATATAGTCCTGCCAATTGAGACCTTCTTCCTTACTATTAACCACCCTGCTAACCTTCGTGTCATCTGCAAACTTATTTATCACCCCTCCAACACACCCCTACCCTCAACATTCTCATTTAGCATTGTTCATATATATCATAAACAATAAGGGACCTAGCACTGATCCCTGTGGTATCCTAATGGACATCGGCCTCCAGTCACACAAATGGCCTGCTGCCACCACCCTCTGTCTCCCACTGCTAAGCCAGTTTTGGATCCATTTTGCTGTTATTCTTCATCAGTCTCCCATGTGGCTTAGTTACCTTTCTAAATAACTGTGTCAGCTTTAAACTTTTTTCTCAAATGTTTGAACTCCACAAGTCATGTTTTTGACATCCCAGTAAGGAAGATTGCTTTAGTTTGAAGATAGCTGCACTTCTGCAGTTGGCTCTGTGCCTCTGTGAATTAAAGATGAGCAAACTAACACAACCAACTCTGCCTCCCGCCACCCAGGTGAAAATGGTGAGTAGTGGGTTCGGGAACGGGATTGCTGGAGTCGGGGCTCCAGGTTTGTGAAAATTCAGGCCCAAGTTATATTAAGATAGACACAAAGCTGTTTCAAACAGAAACCAGCCTGCTTTTTTAGATCGTCTAAACTTTAGAATGCACCAAACTTATAAGGTGGATTTCAGTGTTAAGAACAATACAAAAGCTACAGTCACAAAGGCAGTTAAAGTTGTTATGTTTTGAATGTGGACCATCTCAATTCCTGTGCAAGCCAGTCACATGAAAGTTCTGAGCTTCCATCAATAGTCATGTAGTCTTGACGCTATCTTGACCCAATCACTAAAGAGACTCACTTCCTTCACCAACACTGCAGCCCACCACCACTCACAAGATGGACAGTCACTAGTTAAAATATTAAAGCCAGATTTTTATGTCTCCATTTGACTCAGAATGGAAATGGAAGGCCTTTAGAAATGGCAGGAGAGACCCAATTCCTTGATTCCTGTCTCCATTCCCAATTATGGTACTTTCAGTGGATGTAGAATAAAGGTGCAGGGAGCAGACCCGCACAAAACACTTCCAATCTTGCTCAACTGCAAGTTGGGGTGGGGGAATTTGAGACCCCACCCCAAAATCACCAGTTTTTGCAGGAAATGTCATTCATGGATCTTCAAAGAAGTCGTGATCAGTGGAAAATCCTAGTCTTCAGTCGGGAACCAAAAACAAAATGGATTTCAACATTCCCTTTGGGGGGAAAAAACTTTTCCTTTTACCTTCTCATCAGACTATTAATCAAATATACCTTGTGAAAATCCCTTTGAAAGAAACTTTAATTCTATTCAAAGTTCACTTCATAGAAAAATTAAGCAATCCAAGGTAATAGAACTGTCAATTGAACAAAACTAACAGTCCGCTTTGCAACTGTGCCAACAACCCCTACCAGACTTAATCCATTCCCTTCTCTGAGGGCCTCTGAACACTTCCATCAGGTTCAAATGGGGGTCAGAAGCTGCACTATGTCTGAAACAGTCAATCACCTGTAATTTTCCCTGAAATAGCCGATTAATGGCTAAGGGGAAGGCCACCTCTCAATTAAATAGGGCGAGTGGACTATAAAGGCTGAAGGCCCAATCAAAGACCTTGCTGTTTGGAAAGAGCAACAGGGTAGGCCTAGAATGGACTGCCTGGTATGCTGGTCCTGCTCTGCTGCCAGGAAGCTGTATCCAAAATGGCCCAGGATGGAATGGAGCCAGTGCACTGGCACTTTGGCTGGCAGTGTGAAATTCCACATCAGCCACCTCCATTCCCAGCCTAGATGGAGCTTTTAAAATGCTCCCCAGCTAATTCTGTTGCATTCAATAAACTGCTATGGAAATACTAAATAATGGACACAATTTATAAGTGCCATCAGAATAAGTTCCTGCATAACAAATCAAATTACAAATAAAACAGTCACTCCGGCTCCCCCTTTCATCCAATTTATTAATTCAAGACAGCTGGAGAAGCACAAAGTGAAAATCCTTTCTAAGAGTTTTCATGAAGTCATATAATCTGTTCATCCATGGTATAAAATAGAATAACTAAATGTAATACCTAAGAACCGGATGTGAAGATTGTAGCATTGAGAAAGAGGAAGAAAAGAAAATCAACAGCTTCAAAACAAGATGCTTAAGAAAAATTGCAAGTTCAATCTATTGAATGAGGCCAGCAGAACAAAATACTTCTTAACTAACATCAAAAGCAGATAGATTGTGTTCTTCGGACATGCCGTTCGTGCAGAAAGTGTGGAGTGCCTAATCATCACTGAGAGAATTAACAGAAGAGCAGAGGCCAACAGCACAGGGAGCAGCTATACAACATTAAAGACTGACTTAACCAGAACTCTCAACATCAAGGTATCCACTGCTACTATCAGGAAGTCTGGAAGACCAAGGCCACCTATGCCATTCAACATGACAATGAACAACTATAATTTGGTGTTCATTAAAAAAAAAACTTAACTCTCATCTTTATGCAAGTGATGATGCAAATGGTGCTTTTGATTATTCTTTTCACTGACGTTACCGGCCACGAACCAGCAAACCGGCCAAGTTAAGGTGCTGTGTTTGCTAAAATTTCATCAGAAATCTGTGTTAGCATAGAATTCAGGATCAACACAAGAGAATGTTCAAAGCTATATCACTGTCTCATTGAGTAAAATAACATGAAAAATGTATTGACATCTGAACTATCCATCATGTTGTATGGCCTCATGGTTACTTTCCAGTTTCACATTATACTACATTTATATCATAATGCTGTTTCAGTCACTCTGAACTGATTTCTCTAACAACGTTCACTGTTGCTTCAGAAAATTCAACAAGGTTATCTTGTCATATTCGCATATTTACCTGTTCTTTTGTCTACTACATACTTCGCGGTTTGAATCTGAGATATCTTCTCAGGGACAAATCAATTTTCTGATATATTTCACGCTCTTGAGTATCCACTTTCATTAGCCAACTTGGCTGCCTATGCCATATCAACCCTTTCCTGGTGGAATTTAACGGATATAATACTTGGTTAAGCACCATCATTTGTTTTCTATTAAACACACAAATGATTACTTTCCATAGGATTCCAAAGTAATATTTTTATTCATATAAAATACACCTGAGCATCAAATAGATGACAGCAGCATTTATTAAAAAAAGGGGCACTCAGACTGAAAGTTCCTAAAGTTGAAATAGACATTTATGTACAACACTTTACAACAGCTAATGAGAAATACTTTGGGTGGAATTTCCCTAACGGCGAGAAAACTAGAGCGATTGGCATCAGCCTGTCTGGCGCAGACTGGACTGCAATCAACTCACACTTAGTAATTTTTTGGGAGAGTGGTGAACCACACACCGATTCTGGGAGGGGCAAGGACTAAACACGTCAGTGAGTCCAGCTGCAAAGCAATCGACCACCATTTTGAAAGAGTGCCCTGATCTCTCAGTATACTGGGAGATTCCTTCCTTCCCCCTATGGTCATCAGGAACATATCTGTCCACTCCCTCATCGCTGGCGTCTGGGCACTGCGGCCCTCCCAATGGGTCATCCCTCACGACCCCAACATACCTCCCCTTTGATGACCCACGACATGATCACCCTCATGCCCCACACCTTTGTGTTCCCTTCATGCCTCACCCCTTCACGGCACCCCCCTTCATAATCTCATCATAGTTCCCCTGCATAACCCCCTGTCATAACTCCCTCTTCATGACCCCCACTGAGCCCCATAGCTATGGCACTGTCCTGCCATGCTGGCAGTGCCCAACTGTCCTTGCAGTATGCCAGCTGGATATTGTCAGATGAGCATGGCCCAGCCATATCCTTGACTGCCAGGGGATTCAGTGACCTCTGAGTCCCCACGACATGACAATCTCACCTGGTCATCGAGGTCATGCCACCTCCGAGGGTTGGATGATCTCGGGAACTGGAAGAATCCGGCACTGTCTGGGTTAAGCATATTTCAATGTTACTTCAAATAAGCTAATTGTGCGATCTGGTTTAGGCCAGTAGAAAGGGACTGGGACAACTGAGAACAGTTTGGCACCAGGTGCAAAAGACGTTTTTAGGTTTCCATGCAATTTTCTGTGATTAATATGATCTGCACCAGGCGCGACGAGGCCGGAAAATCCCTCCTTGTGTCTTTCATTGTAATGGTTAGCAAGATATCACACAAATGTACAGCAACGATTGACACATCGCTGCTTCTTTCAATTACAAGTAGTAAGATTTAATAAACTGAATGATAGAGAGGATGGAAAATCTGAGTTAAATATAGTAAAACAAGACTTGCCTTTATATAGTGTGTTTCATGACATTATGACAGCCCTAAACTGCCTTACAACCAATTCAATATTTGTTTAGAGCAGCCATTTAGTATTGTTGTAACTATACTTATGATGGTGAGCTGAATCATAATGTAGTCATAATCAAATTGGTAACTCTTAGAAGGAATCAGACCAATATGTTCATATTAATAAAGGCATTGCCAATCAAAACCTTTCCTCACCTTAAATATTAAACAAACAAGAATATTTTACTGAGGGGATTGCTGGGATAAGATGACTGTGTAACTCCACTGGTTATAAATTACTGATAAAGAAAGCTAACCAACAGTTTCCACTCAGCAAAAATCCTAAGTGAAAAAGTAGTTTCAATCAATCAATTCAAAAAGTGTCTGAACTTCCCAGCAGAAATTCAGACATCAGTCTAACAGCACAATATTGACGAACTCCCAAGGCTAAAACCTCTGACTGTTGCTTGCTCCATCCACATTTGATGATGCCAGCTAATTTGTTGCTATAAAAAGAATTGTGTACATCCCACCACATTTTTTATTCAGTCAGCCACTTGAACTTTCACAGTTTCCATTAGAAAGAAATATTTTAAAACCTCATCCATGCAATCAAATTCTTCTATGGTTTCACACCTCCCAAGCTCTCAAACCTTCACCAGACCTACAACAGTCCACAATCTAAGTCTTTCAATTCTTGCCTCCAGCACGCCCATTTTCATTGCTTCACCAGCAGTGGCAGTGCCTTCAGCTGCTTTGCCCTAAGCTATGAAATCCCTCCTAAACCTTTCTACCTGTCCACTTTCTGTTATATTCCAGAAAGCCAGAAGATGAAGAAGAGCACTGGAACTAATCTTTATACATGTTTACTAACAATCATTTACCGAGTTATATATTACAAGCATGCACCACTGTACCCACCAATCTGTTTTAATATGTCCCCTTTTAAAGGGGTACAACTGAATTCCAGTTAATACCCATCACCCACATTCATGTAAATACAATTCATACATAATTAGCAGAGGTGTAATAATATTTTCACAGATTCATTTTCTTTTTTAAAACTATCTAGCAATTGAGGAGTTGCAATTATCCATTTAATTTTACAAATGTCCTTTCTCTCCAGCATTTGTTCCAAGCCAATATGGTCAATGTGTAACTTTTTCACATTAACATTTTTCATAATGTGCATATTTTCCCATGAGGAATGATTATCTAAATAATGTTCAGTGAGTGTACTCTCTTTAGTATGCCTGCTGCACAGAATCTCACTTCTCACAAATATTTGACAATGAAATTCCATATGCACTGCCTCGACAAGACCAGAGTTTTAGCAGCCAAAGTACTTTTAACTATTAACTTGGTCAGATTTCCAATTAAAGGTCAAAGATTCCCATTCACACCAGAAGAACTATTATGGAACGCAGCTGACCTAGAATATAACAATGACTAACAATGAACTAACAATGATTCACTTCATGTTCTTTGGGTCACCTAAGGACAGGAGCTTAAATAGGGGTTAATTTAATAAATTAAATTATTTAATTTAATGATAGTGGTGAGGGCACATAAAATATGACAGGTAGGTAGCTCACCACCTCCTTGCTCATCCCAAGCTGCCCCTATAATATGATTGGTACAGACAGACAGGCAAGCATAGGTAGCCCTTTTCCTTAACCTAACTGATTAAAAGGTGGGAAAGAAGTTGGGGAGATACATCCTTTGTGCACAGTGGGGCCACACTTCTACCTATGCAAGATATTACCTCCTCCCCTTTGTTACCCTTTCACCTGGCCTCCAAAACCTGCTCCCTCACCCAAACCCTTAGATTGTTCAATCCTGTCCCACCCTAAATGCCCAGGACATTGTTCTCTCCCAACACAATCACCCTTCTTTATGGATCTGCTTGCAGTCCTAGTGGCAACCACCACTGAGCTCTGGCATTGCTGGAACTGTGAGAGCTGCCAGCTAATCAGACAGACTAGCAGCTTTGAAGGGCAAGACTTTCTGCCACTGTGAGGCAAACTCTGACCCTGTCTGCTTGTGGACATTAACAGTATGTTATTGCTTTGGGGCGGACTTGTTTAGCATCAGCCAATGCGGCACCAACTCTCCTCCACACCTGTAAAATTCTGTGTCAGATGCTGCTAAATCATTATGTTTTACTTTTCTGAAAACAAGGACAATTCTTAAATTAATGTTCCTGTGCCATATGCAGAGGCCACTATTCAATGTCACTCCCAAATGGCCAATCTTCTTATATGATGCTAAAAATAACAAACAGGCCATTCAGCCATGGGGAGGACTAGCATCCCACACAATCCAGCTGACACTCAGCAGAAGACAGAAAGGTTTTCTTTAACTTACTGTGACAGTAATTAAAGCATCGTTGACAACTATAATAAATTATTACTCTAGCTCCCAAATATGCTACTCCATTTACTCACAGATACAGAATGAAAATATGTTCTTTCAAATAAGTCTCCTATCTTTTGCTTCTCTCCAAACATAAAGCCACTGACTCTTTCTACGGTGGGGTCTCGCAAACACTCCTAGCCCTCAGGATCTCCAGTCTTCATGTGATCATAAAATGATAAGAAACAGGGAAAGATTATCCTGCCCATCAAGTCTGCTCTGCCATTCAATGAGATCATGGCTGGTCTGATTGTGTGGCCCTTTAACTCCTAACAGCCTTATCAATCAAAAATCTATCCAACTCAGTCTTGAATTTATTCAAAGACCCAGTCTCCACTCGGCACAGGGGACACCCTACAAATTATGTACCCCATTCCTTACCACCATTTAGCCAAAGCTGTTAAAGTTGTAGGCTGGCCACCTTCTTTCCACCTCCCCCTGCCCATGTATTTTGGCAAGCTGATGCAAAATGAGTTCCTTAAGTGTCCATTAATTGGCAACTTAAGGGCCTCAATTGACCTAAGGGCTGGCACGCTTGCCTAACATCTAACCTGGACCCCATGATATGGGGGACAACTCGGGACTGGGCTGTAAGGTGGTGAGCTAGTCATCCCCTTTATTTTATGTGCCCCCGCCTTCAAATATGCTAGCTCGGGATTGGAGAGGGGCATTAAAATTCCTTCCCATACTTCTGTAATGGCTGTCATGTGCCACTCATTTATTTCAGATTAAGCTATCTTTTTACCAACGTTGCATGCATTCAGCTGGACCTGACCATAAATGTTGCTGGAAGGCTAGCAAATCATATCATCATCACGGGAAGGCTTCATTATGGCCTAACCCAACATTCATAAACGTTCCAACAAGAATCATAGGATGTGCCATGGGACACTGAAATCAATTGTCACATCCCTCACCAAATCAACAACATGATGTGAATAAAATTTGGAACATTCTGGACTGAATGGATCAATTACACACTTTTTTAAATCAATTACGCCATTGGACAGCCTTGGTGTAGGTTTAGAACAGATATATTTGTCAAATTATCATAAGACATTAACACATCCTGAAATGATCCCCTAGTTAGGTTTCATTTTGTTTGTTTTGCTCTTTTATAAAGAATCCAATCATTATCTATTCCTCTCCCCTTTGCCATCATTAAATTAGAGTATAGTTCATGTTTGCTGATTGACATCAGTGTCTCAACCTAGCAATCCAAGCAGTTTCATCCACAAGCCAACGTATCATTGACAGGCTATTGAATTGTGGGGCATCACAACAGCGTCCTCAGCCAACACCTCTAAATGCAGAAGCCTGACAGTTTTTCTTTCTTAGTCCAGGAATTGTAATTTTAGAGGCAATACTACTCCCCATTTCTGTTCTTGTAATTTTGATTTTCCACATCTGTAAGTGGCAAAATCTGTGTCCCAATCCTCTTAACGCTCTGTCCACTCCATGCTTAGTTCTTTCACATTGCAATCAAGACCCTTTTACATTCATACCACTATAGTTTAGAACTTGTGTTTATTCTTTACAAAAAAATCAAATTAAACTACAAATGTTATTATGTTTTTGGGACTTAGTCGTAAGGTTTTTACATCTGTTCAAATCCACAGATCAAATCTATTGTTAATGATTTAGGAGACATGAAGTGAAGTGTTGATGCTGGTGAAAGCAGCTACTTCTGCTCATGTCTTACATTTTAATATACGAACTGGTGGGCAGCTGTGATGGCCCACATCACTCTCAGAATCGAGCCAAATCAGTGGTGGTCTTCTAAAGGGGTCCATCAAGTTTAATAATTGCCACTCTCCACAGTAACTCATTATAATGTAATACTGACCATGACCTTCTTATTCCTGAAACAGCCCCTATTGTAATTATGGGACCCACTATGTCCTCATTAATCATGCTGCGTATAGGGTAGGTGACAGCTATTGTGACACAGCTGCAATACACTGCAATGCAGCATTAAAGCAAATATAGGAAGTTTATAAAAGTTTCCTCCAAGAGCAAACTGCTTCTTTCCTAAATAATATCCCATTTATCAATTTTTTAAAAAAGTACTCCACTCTTTCCTTCAGCCCCGATAAAGCGCATCTGAAATGTTGATGACTGCAAAATTTTCCACATGCACTTTTGATTAAGTATACCTTCTGCTGCCCCTTTTTCAGTCAGTAAAATGATTCTTTGTCTATCAACTGAGGTGAGAGCGATTGCACTGACATCAAGACAGCAGCTGACGGAGTGTACCATCAGTAAGCCCTAGCAAAACTGAAGACGATGAGAATTGGGGAAAGACTCTCTACTGATTGGAGTTATACCTAGCAAAAAGGAAGATGGTTGTAGTTGTTGGAGGTCAATCATCTTAGTCTCATGACATGGCAGCAGGAGTTCCTTAGGGTGTTGTTTTAGGCCCAGCCATCTTCAGCTGCTTCATTAATGATCTTCCCTCCACCATAAGGTCAAAAGTAGAGATGTTTGTTGATGATTGCTCAATGTTCAGCCCAATTCGCACCTCCTCAGGTACTGAAGCAGTCCATATCCAAATGCAAGAACTGGACCACAATCAGGCTTGGCTGACAAGTGGCAAGTAACACTTGCACACAGAAGTGTCACGTAATGACCATCTCCCCGACATTCAATAGTAGTCGTGACCACTACCATCTAGAAGGACAAGGGCAGCAGATGTCTGGGAACAGAACCATTTACAAATTCCCCTCAAAGCCACACACCATTCTGACTTTGAATATATTGCCATTCCTTCACTGCTGCTGGCTCAAAATCCTGGAATGCTCTTCCTAATTGCACTGGGGTGTGCCTACACCACATGGACTGCAGCAGTTCAAGAAGGCAGCTCACCAACACCTTCCCAAAGGGCCATCAGAGAGGATCAATAAATGCTGGCCTAGCCAGTGACGCCCACATCCCATGATGAATAAAAATGATGAGCCTACAATACTTAAAAGATTATATTTTCTCTTTTCTTGTTTTAATCATAACTATACATTGCAATATAATTTCATAATGGTATGTCCTCTTTAAGTATGAAAATACAACAGAACATTATCCCAAATAGGTTGGCCTAATAACAGACTAACAGTCATGAGGGGATCCGGTGTGGAGGTTAAAACAGGAATTGTGAATCCAAGCCACTAAACAGATGTCTGCCACCACTTTTGTGGCATGACTGTTCCACCTTTGAGAGGGATATTTAGATGAGGCTCCAAAATTGTAACTGCAGCCTGATTTATATTTAACAGTTGTTGTAGTGGCTTCTAAAGGTCCAGGAAATCTAACAGCAGAAGGGAGGGAAGAGCTTTTGGCTTAAAAGGCTAAGTAGTTTCATAGCAATATCTAGATCAGGAGGTCCAGGGGTGCTTCTTCAGCCCCTCAAGGAAGTTTCTGGCAAGCCCTTCCCCCACTGTCATATTCTGTCACATTGAAGATAACA
The DNA here is from genome assembly GCF_965287045.1 of Carcharhinus amblyrhynchos. Taxonomy (NCBI): domain Eukaryota; kingdom Metazoa; phylum Chordata; class Chondrichthyes; order Carcharhiniformes; family Carcharhinidae; genus Carcharhinus; species Carcharhinus amblyrhynchos. The sequence continues at coordinate 76,680,286 of NC_137331.1, read as the reverse complement.
CCCCTCTCCCACCAAGTACTGATGTCCTTCAGTGTTTACAGTGACTGCAAACAATCTTATCACTCCTCAGAACCAAGCACCAACCTTCTCCCTTCTCAAGTTGGCCTCTCTCTCCAACTCACATCAATTAATGATCTTTCCCCTTCCTCAATTGTCTTGCTTTTCCCCATGTTCCCAAGACCAAACTCAGAATTCTTCTTTTCAGTTTCCATGGAGCATCCCTAAGGGTCTCCATTTGTACCCTCTCAATGCTGGCCCCCAGCAACTGGTCATCCTGTTAATTTTGCCAACCACCGGAAAGGGAATTGAAGTAAAAATTTATAATGGCCTCTATGTCTGAGCTTCAACAAATTCCCCCTTCCCAGTATCCCTATCAATTTTAGGGCATGTGTATAGAAATTGATCAATATAATATCAAAGCATGAAGATGGTGGTTACTGGTTAGCTTTGGATGAAAGAAATGATGATCAATTCAGTAACACAGAAGAACATCACATAAAATGTCAGTTTAATCATAATTTTCTGAAGCATATTCAATGAGATGGAGATGCCAGCATTGGACTGCGATGGGCACAATAAGAACTCTCACAACAACAAGTTAAAGTCGAACAGCTTTATTTGTAAGCACAAGCTTTTGGAGTGTTGCTCCTTCATCAAGTGAGTGTCTTCATTACTCAGCTGATGAAGGAGCAGTGCTCCAAAAGCTCATGATTCCAAATAAACCTGTTGGACTTTAACCTGGTGTTGTGAGACATCTTATTATACTCAATGAGAACATGCATTTATATAGCACCTTAACACATCTTTGAAACATTCCAAAGCTCTAACATTGTGAAGCTGCTGTTTTTACTTTGAATAAACACTGAACAATGAGAATATTGACAGAAAATCGAACCTCAAGTTTAATGCCTTAGCTTAAAAAAAGGCATGTTCAACATTGTAGCCCATCCTCAGTGCTGCACTGAAGTGTAAACCAAATTATGTATTCCTAGCCTGGAAAGGCAGTTGAAATGATAAACTTCTGACCCAGGGGTGAGAGTGCCACTCAAAAGCTGAAATTGATGCCAATTATAGCAGCTTGCATTTGTACAGCATTTTTAGAAATATTCCAAGGCACATCAGCAGGGTGAAATCAAAAATCAAGTCAATGAAGAGGCATGATCAAAAAGTTGGTCAAAGAGATGGGTTAAAAGGAGAGCCTTCAAGAAGGAGGATGGTGCAGAGCAAAGGAGGTTTATGGAAAATACTCTAGGGAATGCTTTGGCAGCTGGAGATCTAAGTACCAATAATAGTGAAACGAGAATGCACAGGAGGTTACAACCAGAAAAAACTGAGAATAAGAAAGGGATAGAAGCAGAATGTAGCACTGGAGAAAGTTAACGAGATGGAGAGATGTGAGGCCATACACAAGAGTGAAAACTTTAAGTGTGAGATAGTGAAGGATTGGCAGCCAATATAGGTTAACAATGATAGGGGTGATGAGTAAACAGGAATTAGTGGAGGATATGTTACAGGCAACAGAGGTTTGGACGAGCTTATGTTTATGAAGGTTAGTGTGGGAGACTGGCTAAGGTGGCACTGGAATAATCCATTCAGGAGGTGACAATCACGGATGACGCTGGCAAACAGGCTGAGGTTTCAGATGGGAGGCAGATAGTTACGCATGTGGAAAAAGAAGGTTCTGTGTTGGACAGGATATTGACTCAGAAGTTCAATTCAGAGTCAAATGAGAGACCAATGCTGTTCTAGTTTAGCCCAAGACAGTGACCAAATAGGATAGGTGACAAGGGCTTTGAGGTTGTGGCAGGGCTGATGACAGTGAAAGACAAAGAGTGAAAGGATTAAGAAATCGGGCGGGGGGGGGGGGGGGGCGGATTTCCACTTTTGTTTTCGGAGCAGGATGATCAGAAGGGCAGGAAGTCCCACAGATGTGCCAAGCTGTATTTCATGCCAGTGGGATATCCAGTTGATTTGTCCCAGCCCCTCCATGAATGATGTAACAGGTACACCGATGGTAAATGTCGTGATTTCCATTTGAATATATTTAAATACCATAGCCCACTGCACGCTACCACCACCACCGCGCCCCCCCCCCCCCCCCCCCGCCACCCTGACCACCACCACCACCACATTAAATTGTCCACTGACATCGGCATAAAGGCCTGCTGACATGAATCAAGACAGGTCTCCATGCATGCACCAGGCCAGCAGAACCCACCACCGGTGTACAGGTAAATACAGCCTCCAGGGGAGTGAGGGTCATATCCAAGCAACACTCTGGCACTTCCAGGTGGCAGAGCCAGGTAGCACTGTGTGGGGCAGAGTCAGGGGTGTTATTCCTTGGGGGCTGGGGCTCCATGGTTGCTGTGTGCCATGGGGGGGTTTCATGGTCAGGGATTCCATGAGGGGGTTTTATTTCCATGGGGGTGAAGTTAGTGGGATAGGGCTCCATGGTGAGGGGGACTACATAATGGGATAGATTCTGTGGTGCGAAGGGAATTTCTATTTTAATTTTTTTTAAATCAGAATGTCCTTCAAAAAGGGGCCCAATCTTTCAAAAACCTAAGTTGCTGGCGTGATGTTTTGAGAGTTGCTCCTTCACTTCTTTTACTCAGAGCCTAAAACTATAGCAGAGGAAGCCACCTTGGGGCTGGTGGCTTCCACTGTTTTTCACGCCCACTGTGACATTGCAAAATTAATTTGAAAATTTCAACCAGAGTGTCAGAGGTAGATACCATCAGCTGTTTCTCCTTACGCACTCTGAGGATCAAGTTGACTTGCTCCCATTGAATCTCTACAGTGCAGAAGGAGGCCATTCAGCCATCAAGTCAGCGCCAACTCTCCAAAAGAACACCTTATCCACCCCGCAGCTCTATCCCCATAACCACATGCATTTACCATGGCTAATCTACCTAACCTACACATTTTTAGACACTAAGGGCAATTTACCATGACCAATCCACCTAACTTGCACATCTTTGGACAAGGGGAGGAAATCGGAACACCCGGAGGAAACCCACTCAGGCTTGGGGAGAAAGTGCAAACTCCACAGAGTCACCAGGAATCAAACCTGGGTCCCTGGCTCTGTGAGCCATGCTGCTCCATTTTGGTTCAATGGGTTCCAAGATGACTGATATGTCCAATGTGTACTATAGTACAGTAAACTATGCTTTCAAAGTTTATTTTACCTTCTAACTGTGCTGTCTATTCCATTTCTGTGAGATTACAGTTGAAAATGTGGGCCCAATAGCACCCATATTTAAACGACGGCTACTCTTACAACAAAAATGGTGCTCACAGCACATCTACAAATGAATCACACACACTGCTGAGGGTGTTAATCCACATGCAATGGAGATCCACCTGAAGAATGCAGGCCAGGCAGATGATGATGTTAATGAACATGCAATACTGATTTAATGTCAGCAGTGACATTTTGGAGCTCAAAGCTCCAGCTAGCATCATCTCCTAACCTCGCACAGCCAAACACAAATTTGATTTATTTGATTTATTATTATCCCATGTATTAGCACAAAGTGAAAAGTATTCTTTTTTGTGTACTATACAGATAAAGCATACTGTACATAGAGAAAGAAGGGAGAGGGTGGAGAATGTAGTTTTACAGTCATAGCTAGGTGTAAGGGTTGAATTAAAGCATTGTTAGAGAGTTTAAAAGAGTTAGAATAAAGTTTTAGAAGCTTAGAACTAGAGTAAAAGATAGAATTAGAAGGTTTGCTGGGCACAGCTTGCAAGTTAACACCACGCTCCAGCACTAACAAATTCAGCAGCAGGAAGGTTCCTAACCAGTTCCATTTAAAACCATCCAAAGATGTGCAATTAGGTTGATTGGCCATGCTAAATTGCCCCTTTCTAGACTAGCCAGGGTAAATGCATGGGGTTACAGGTTACAGCGTGGGTGCAAACTCAATGGGTCGATTGGCCTCCTTCTGCACTGAAGGGATTCTATGATTCTATAAAGGGATCATAAACTGTTAACAGGTTAGCTGCTGGCTGATTTATTCTACCATTCTACAAGCGTTTGGTGCTTTCTATATTTGTTTAAATATTGTAACAGACAATTTGACAATACCTAGGCTTCTACACAGACCAATTATTCCCAGACACAAGTGTAGTAGTAAGCATTCACCTTGAATTGCAACATGACAGGGAGAATAAACCCACATTACACAGAGCAGAAAAAGAACATGGGAAGAAAAGAGGAAACCCAAAGTCACATTCACTAAAGTGCTTAGGCATCAATTCTCCGAGCTGATCCACAGCAGGAAACAATGTGGAAAATGTCTGCGCTTCAGTGAGGAGATCCATACTGGAATCTGCCATGTACCGCAGCCAGAGCTGCAGCCTCAGAGCAGCGCAGCAAAGCGTGGGGAAGGTAACTGTGGCAATGAGTGCTAATGCTTCTGGCTCCTTCCAGGCTGGAGCAGACAGAATTTCCAATATTTCACAATTTGCCATCCAAAGCTCTTTAGGGGAGGTGACGGAGCTGGAAGTATTTTGTTCCCTCCTGCCAGAGAGAAGCAGACAGAACAGAGAAGAGGTTTGCTAGGATTGGAGGCCTCCCCATGGTGCTTGGCCTCATTTCTTAATCCCTTCACATTTTCTGTTAACCAACACCTGCTTTTTGTTGAGTCACAGTTTACTCCCACAAAACATTAGGGTTGCAGAAGCCATCATCTGTCCTGGCTCAATCTCAAAACTCTTGTCACCAATTTCATGATCACATGCACAATGTTTTGTAGGCATAACATATCAATGCTCTCCTATATCAGAACTGAAAGGGATTCTTTCCCCTCAACATTGAGCTAAGCAAAAAACCATGCAGCTTAATGCCCAATACCCTGACAGCAGTCATTCTGTGACAGCTCGCTGTGCCAGCTATATTTAAGTTACACTGGCATAACATTGAGCTCCAGGCCATCTATTCCCACTGTCTTTTCAGCATTTATCCGGAAAGCCTCCAGGACCCCAGCTGATGCAAAACATCTCTCTTACTATCCACCTCCTCCACCAAGATCTCCAATGCTAGCATCCAAAAACATTGGAGATAACTCTTTCCCATGTTGCACCACTTTCCACTGATTTCCAGGTCAAATTCAATTTATGCATGATTATTCTCACCTGCTCCAGTCAGAACGCATGTCCCCTTTAAGAGTACAATAGATTTAAGTTGTGCACCTCTCCCACCCTGCACATCTCCACCCAACAACCCCCTCCCACCTCACATGCACCTCCGCCCCCCCCCCGCAACCACCATCAACCCCTGGCTGGTGCCTGCAACCATTGAACAGTTATCATCGCTTACGCACACCAATCATTCGAATGAGCAGATAGTGTTACACTGAACAGGTGCAGGTTAAGCGTTTATCACAGTCCCCACACCCATTTTCAGGGGTTATCCAATTTCACCGCACCTCAAAATGCATCAAAATCTATTTTCAAAATTGAGTGTTCCTATCACAGACAGTCTAATTCCAAATATAATCAAAACCTTAACAATTATTATACTGCTAAGATATTCTGACTCCCACTACTGGTTGTTACTTAGCATCAGATCAAATAGTACCCCTGCCAATTTAAGACAATTGACTAAATGTTCCAAGTTATAATCTCATATTGTGTCCACAATCATGTTTTTGCTCTTCTTGTGGCCTCCAATCTACCCCTGGTAAATTAAATTCACCCATAACAAAGTGGTTAGAATTAAGTTCTCTTTTGGTAAGATCCCGGTCTCATTTTGAGATCATTACCACCTGCGAAAACAGGTTAAAACTGCTCATATACATTTCCTGAATTGAGTACTGTTCCCTTTATAAACATTTGGATCTGATAGCCAGAATCTACCTGTCCAAATTAACATTTGCAACATTGAGAATGAAGAGCATTGGTAGTAACCCATGCACTTAGGCATTTCATGAGAATGATCTTCTGTTAACAGATGCAATATTCCCTATAAATAGAGATTTAAAGCTACAGAATAAAAGCAGAAATAATAAACATTTAAGAATGACACCATCAGGCACAATATATTACATTCACAAAATACCAACTGAAATACTACTTATAACAAGTAAACCATGTTTCTGATGATGGGAAAATCTGGAAGAAGACATCTTAATTAGCTACTTTGCTACTACTTATTACATTAAATGCTGTTGAAGGGTCAAATCCAAAGTTTCAGTCTCATGGTTCAGTGTAACTTCTATTCCAGCCTTCTCTATGTACGGTATCTCTTTAAAAGATTAAAATCTTCAGACAAACAGAAATCATATCATTCTAAAACAAAATGAAACAACCTCACAGAACCAAGCTCCTATTACAAAATAGCTAATGTCCAATGAATCGTGGTAAAGGTATAAGAAAAATACATTATAATCAAAATTTCACATTTCTTATTGAAGAGCTGGTCAATAATACATTGTTAAAAAAATACATAAAGATAGAAGCTTCTCATCATTTCCAATAAGTAACTCACTAACTGAAGTTTCACAGCTAAAAATACTGCATATTAAAGAGAAAAATAGCAATTTACTTTTTGTCTTTCTAAAGTTGGTATATCAGGAGATACAAGCTTGGCTCCAAGCAAAACGATTCTATATTGCAAACTGCATTTCTGGAGGAGAAATTGGGATTGATAATCCCAATACTCTCATGAACAAAAATACTGGGCTCATCATTATAATTAAGTGATTTGTACTAAACACTGACTGTTCCCTAAACTGCTCCCCCATTCATTCAACTCGAAGTGCTGCATAAATTCTGTTGCCAAATTCAGATATGGTTTTACACTAACTATCCACAGCCAGTAAAAATAAATCACCTGTGAATAAAATGGCTTCAGTTTTCAGATTAAACATTTGACCTTCAGAGAAACTAGCCAGTATCTCAATAAAAATCAAATGTCTGTAAAATGTATAGTTAATTGTCTACCCAGTGTTGTTTTAAGGTTGGGTTTTATCACTAAACAACTAAATTTCACCCTTGCAAACATCTGCCCTTTGCCCTCTTGTTACAAAAGCGACCTAGTTCAAATCTAAGTCTTGTCAAAGATGGATAGCTCGTGAGCTGTTTTTTAGAATCAGATACAAAATTTGAAAAAAAACTCTAAAGAAAACAAAGCTTTCCTCACCTAGGGAAGAGTTTGAGCACAGATTCATGACAAGAAAAAGCAATGATTTACAACAATAATTATGAGCCTTAATGTTACATTGTTCAAACTAAAATCCAAGCACCAACACATTCAATAATAGCACTTTTTTCCTGACAATCACAGACAAAATTCTGTCAATGAGGGGTTTAATGCAACATTTTCCCATTACTTAATGATCCATTCTGGTTTTAAACCAGTTGCAGAAACCAGAGGCTAGATTTTCATGCCTCTGTCAATGTTGGAACAGAAATGGCTGGATTAAGAATGGTGGGTAGGACCATATTCTAAAACTTCCATTCTTATTTCTGTCATGGGTAATTTTTAATGGTGAAGGTTAAGGGTGTGGTAGTGAGCCCCCACATTGAATAGATGGTTGAGCTTTCAGCGACTTCAAACATTTTAATACATTCAGCACTGGATGTTTTGTTTATATAACTATACAATGGATTCTCATTATGAATACTTGGCTGAGTCCGAAAGCCCGCTAATGGATTCAGCTCAACTGGGTTGTTAATCTTGACCATTCCATAACCATTTAATAGGGTTTTGTTTTTGAAGTGATGTTTGAATGACTATCTTTTATTTTGACAGTTTTATGAGCATCTCACAGACTTCCCATTTTATAGGGCTCAGGAGTTCCATGCATAGTGAATATAGGTAAGCGGGTACAGGGGAAAGTATGGTGGTGGGTGAATGGGTGTGGAAGACTGAAGGTGACATGGTGGTGGGGGGGTGTGAGGGGATGAGAGGCTTAGGGGGCCAAACACTCAGCCACAGAACTGGAATGATGTCTCAGCAAACAGAAGCAGGTCTTCTAACTTATTCACTTCTGCATCTGGCCACCTCCATTTCAGTCTCCATTCTCCTTTGGGAGGGAATGGCCCCAGCTCCGGCCTGCTCCTGAGTCTGTGGGCTGAAAATGCTATGGGCAGGCACAGCCACTTGGGAAGTGGGGTCGCATAAAGCTCCAATATGCTGCACCACCATGAACATTGGTTTTAATTTGCCAAAACTAGAATACTTGTTGTTGACCAGGGCACAAGACGAAGCAGCATACCGGCGCTTCATGGCAATGGACTTCATATAGGTTGAGTTCACAACACAACTGCCTGCAGGTATCAGCTTGGTATTTGAGTCAGAAGATTTTGGATGGAAATCTAATTAAGCGCAGGATCTACTGAGGGCTCATTATAGTATCAAAGTCTAAAGTCTATCTATTAGTGTCACAATCAGGCTTATATTAACAGTGAAATGAAAATCCCCTAGTTGCCACACTCCAGTGCCTGTTCGGGTACACTGAGGGAGAATTTTGCAAACCAGCATGTCTTTCGGACTGTAAGAAGAAACCGGAACACCCGGAGGAAAGCCACACAGACACGGGGAGAATGTGCAGACTCTGCGCAGACAGTAACCCAAGCCCAGGAATCAAACCAGAGTCCCTGGAGCTGTGAGGCAGCAGTGCTAACCACTATACCACCTAGAGTTGTCATTTTCCAGATGAAATGGTAAACCAAAGCCCCATCTGCTTATTTAAAAAAGAGCATGGGAACTCATTGCCAAAAAAAAGTTAATTTTCACTTTTGCTTATGGTAACTAACTGTATGGAACATATTGGGCATGATTTTACCATGCAGTGCGAGACAGGAAAATAGCAGGTGATGTTAAAAATCTGATTCAGCTCTGGCATGAAATGGTTTGCAATCCTTCTGGACCTTTTCAAATGGCATGAACCACTTCATGCCCTTGGTCAATTAGCATATTTAAAGGAGCATTTCAATATGCATAGCTATTCAAGTGCCACATATGGAATCTTCTGGCCTCTGGGCGCAATGCTGTAACTGTGAGAATCACTACAGGTCTCCATTAGTGCAGACCTGGTGCAATGGTCATGTTGGGGAGCTTGGAGGCCACAGAAGCCCCCAGGTTGTCGGGGGCATGGCCAGACAGTGCCCACTGCTCTGTGCCTACCAGGGGTGCCCACCGGACACTCTGCAGTGGCCGCCAAGCACCTCATCAGCATCGCCAGTGTGCCAGGAGGAGTGTCGGGGGGAGCCTGAATGGGGGCCATGATTGTAAGGCTATGCGAGGGGGTCATTCAGAGGCACCCATCTGGGGGAGCCTGATGCTCCAATGCAAGTGACCCATGTCGGTGGGGGTGGGGAGGAGCATGCTGCCGATGAGAGGGGAGGTCCTGATGTCTATGGGGCGGGGGAAGGGGGTCTCCCAATGCATTGCAAGACCCTTGTGGCACACATGCTCTCTGCAATCAGTTCACCAGTGTGTTTAGGCCCTGCTATCCTCACTACCAACGCACAATTCATCACCTTCCAAAAAAGTGACTATCGAAAGATTGTGATCTTGATCTCATGTCTGAGTTCGCTCCATTTTTCTCGCCATAATGACACCAGAAAATTCCACCCATTATGTTAACTATATGAGTAAACACACTTAACAGCCCTTATTAAATCAATGTTATAAATGAAGTGTTGAATTCAGTCCATAAGCTTCGCACAGGAGAGAAACAGATAGGAAAATAGGTTTTTCAGCTATTTTTCAAGTTTTGCAGAATAGTACACTCCTAAGGGAAATTTCTGTACATAAGTAAAGAAAGCCCTGGCTTAAAAGCTATTTAAAGGAGTTTTGATGCGTTTTTAGAGAACAATGTTTTCGTAAGAATATAGAATCTACAGCTCAGAAAGCAATCAGAAAAAGTCATCGATGTTGGTGTTTATGCTCCAGATGAGCCACCTCTTTCCACCGCCCCCCCCCCGTTCCATTTTCCATTTGTGATGCAGGAGAACAAGGCATTCTTTTCACATCAGCTTCTTACTAACTTTCTCTTTTCTCTCCTGAAGCTCTCTCCAGTAACCGTGGGATACAGTTTCAGGGGCATCCAACACACTCTAAACTCTTTCCCAAGTGATCATTATTCATGTGCAAGTTTTAGCCCGTTGCCCCAAAGGAGATCGACTAACTCAAGGCAATGAACAATTAAATTTAGGAGCTTCTGTGTCTCAGCGGCTTAGCAAGATATACTTGCTTTGGCATTAGGGGAGGGGGAGGAGACAATCCTAAATTTGATTAAACTTGAGTCATTTTTGCAGTAACGTAACAAGCTTTCTAATTCATCATTATTGGATGAGTTTAGACAGAAAATATAATGCTTCATTTAGCAGGGCAATTTATTACAGCTGTAATTTTGTGTAGTGTTTGAGAGATGTAAAATTCTAACCAATGGGCACTACAAATAAAAGTGGCTACTCTCAATATAAACATGATTGGAAATTACTATATCGCTATGAGTGTGAACTTCCATTATCACAATCAGCCTTCCCTAAGTTCACCAGTGCAGCTGATCATAATTGCAATTTATTTTTCCCTGCCATTGCAAACTTCCCCCCTACTCCCACCCCAACCATCAACACCATCTCTGACACAGCCTGCCTGCATTTCCTGAAAATATATGTAGCACAACCCTCTGATATATTATCCAATCGTCAATTACTCACATGTAAATCTAGTCAGCAAGAGTCGCAGGTTAATCAGACCTCAAACAAATTTGGCTCACACAAAAATTGTAACTGCAAATCTATTGCAAGGACAAATGAGCTTGATTCAGTGGAATAAATGCCAGCGCCTGATTCACAGATATCAATCTCCCAGCATACAATTTAAGATGTCAATAAAGAAGCAATTATATGCAAATTCCAACCAGGAAAATCAGTTTCAGAAATGGAAAACTGGCTTGTTTTTCTTTCCTTGTAGTCCAAAGGCACTGAGGCCAATTTTAGTGTGTTTGCTTCACTGAACTGAAATTGTCCATTGCAACACAGACTAGAAATAGAACCTTTACTTTCTTACATTTGCATTTCTGTATTCCCAAAGCATTAATGGTGTGAACAATACTTGTAATACTTACAAGTTAGCTCTTGCCATTTAGATGCCTGTAACAATGCACATTAAGGGCAATAACACAAATGGTACTTCACTAAAATATAAAGGTCACTCTTTAGAGAAAATTGTTCTTCCAAAGCTCTAAATTTAAAACTTTTAATTAAACAAAAACAAAAAAAAACCTAATTAAAGGGCTTCTATAGCACCAGAACACAGAACACAAGATCTGACAAATAAAGAAATTCAATGTCATTTTGGATTTCCACTCTCAAAATACAGATCTTAGGACAAGCAGCTACCCCCACACTCCCAACTGCCCCTCCCCATCTTTGTTGCTCTCAGCAGGCTCACGGTCTTTCAAACAAAATGTGAATGACAGCTATGGGCTATTCTAGCCTCATTCCTGATCATCCATGCCAAACAGGATGACTCTTTCCTATGTAAACCTCCCAGGCATCTTTGCACCTAAGGGCTACAACCACACATTTCACCAACGTGGGGGAGGGGGAATCATGAGAAGGATAGCAGATGCAAAACATGATGCTGAGCAATGCCAGTAAACCAATAATGAGCATAAATATTGTGAGGATTGGGATTTTTATGAAATCTGTTCAAAACTGCATCTCTCAGAGAACATGTATTTAATATAGCATTGGTTGAGTACAATGTCATCAAGATCAGTGTTATCAACAAACACCAACATCAATTGTCCTCCAGCAACAAAAGCCTGCTCACAGGAAATCAATCCCCTCAGGACAGATGGCCTGTGATTCAAGTGGCATCTCCCTCCTTGTCTGAAAAAACTTAATCAGCATTTTCTGCTCCCTAGCAACATTGAAAGGAAATATTTGCATGTGTAAAGCTTTTATATATATATACATATATATAGGTAGATAGCAACAGTACTAGAGATTGTTGCAATACATAGACTGCTGAGTTAGTTTTCAATTGTACTACTTGGCAATGCAGAATATTTTAATTGATGAGATCTAACTAACAATTACATGGGGATATGTCATGTCAAGTAGATTAATGACCACTTTCTTATCCGCTAATGGAGACTTTGATTCCCCTGTTCACCAAGGATCATGAGGCATGACTGTTTCAAGCTCTTGTTACTTGGGTTCCTGTTGTAAAATAAATATCCCTGAGAATGATGATGTGTTGTGCATCAGCTTTATCTGATCATCATTTGCTCTCTGATTCCCTTTATTCGTTGTTAGATGTGATTTAGGGATATTCAAGTGAAATATAGAACAACATTTATAAAGTGTCACCAAAGTCAAATATTCAAGGCCTTTTTTTCTTTCAAACTTAGCTCAGTTGTGAAAGAAAAATGGCTCCAACATGTCTGGATCCTGCAGTGATCCAAAATAAAGAGGGGGAGGGGAGGAGGAATGCTGACAATCCCACTTTGTGATCCTACCTCAGGGAAAAAGAGGTGGAAATAGTATTAGCTCTGGAACTATGATGAGGATGGGAAGACCATCTGGTTTGTTTAACCACTTTATTCATTCCCAGCACCCAACAACCCCCCCAGCTCAAAAAAAATCAATAGTGTCAGAGGACTTTAAATGGATATATTGAGGGACAAAACTGTCATCCTTGTATGCAAACTCTCTTTTCCTTAAGACGTTACCACCTGCTTCAGAATTGGCTGCCACATCACTCCAGCTGCTTCAAAATTTGAAACACTATTTTTGATTCACTGAATGTCTTGCAATAATTATCCACTACTTATTTTCAACGTTACAAAGCCAATGCAGAGTGGGCCAAGCAGACCTAAATCCATCCCTTGCTTGCTCCAAAGTTCAAACTGAATCCAATTCATGGTCCCCACAAGAGAAACAAGATCCAAGCTGACAAGATAAGGCACTGCAGCCCAACTTGGGCTTGATCCAATATCTGAGCTTAGCCACAGGATTGTATCCAACTGCCTCGAACAGCCACCTGGTCAGAAACAGGCTCACATTTTCGGAAGGGCAGCTGTGGTCACATTCTCACAAAATAACCCACAATTCGCTATTCTTAAGACAAGTCAATATGCACTACTTATTCTGTTCTAAATCTGTCTTTACTAATTTTAAAAAGAGAATCAAATTCTGCAATATTTTTACTAATATTAGCAATATATGAGCAACATAATATATGTAGTACCAGGTCTACACTCAAAGTAGGGCAAATAGACAATGCAGATGGCAATCTGATCATAGAATAGAATCCCTACAGTGCAGAAGGAGACCATTCAGTCCACCAAGTCTGCACTGACAGCAATCCCATCCAGGTCCTATTCCCATAACCCATGCATTTACCCTAGCTAGTCCCCCTGACACTAAGGGGCAATTTAGCATGGCCAGTCCACCTAACCCGCACATCTTTAGACTGTGGGAAGAAGCTGAGCTCCCAGAGGAAACCCATGCAGACACGGGGAGAATGTGCAAACTCCACACAGCCAGTGACCCAAACCGGGAATTGAACCCGGGTCCCTGGCACTGTGAGGCAGCAGTGCTAACCACTGTGCCACCGTGCTGCCCAAATCTATCCTGAAATATTTTGAAATAAGTTCCTTCTGCAAATTAACAGTCCTGTGAACATATCAAACCAAACTTTCTGCAGTATGTGCAGGAAATAAACATTGACATAAAATATTTTTATCAGCCCTCATTGTAATACTCATGCATCATGATTATGACCTCAAATATCATGTAGTTCATGCCTGTTCATGAATAGAGGGCAGAATGCCAACCTGTAACAAATTTTAGCATAGACCACAAATGAAACAGTTGTCTCCATTTCAGTAGGCAGTATGAGAGTAGAATGAATGATGAAAATTATACAATTAAGAAAAAAAAAGCACTAATATAATGCTTGCCTTAGGGGCCACGATTCTGCCAAACTGGGACTAAGTGCCCACGCTGGCGGAAAAGCAAATGTGTTTCCCACTGGCGTTGGCAGCAGCTTCCAGGTGGGATTCACCCACCTCAAAAGATGCCAATAAGCACATTTTGAACAACCTGCCAGCCAGCCCCATCTCCATGGTTGGAGATAGGCTCCTCCCCCCCAAAAAATGAACCCCCCTGACCAGGGGAGCAGCACTTCACCAAAGAGGGGCATCTTCCCCTTCACCCATAAATGCACACCATGCAAGCATGAGCATTTAACTTCCTCTTTGAAGTGATTTTTTAATTCATTTGTGGGGCATGGACATTGCTATCCATGCCCAGCTACCAGAGGGCAGTTGAGAGTCAACCACATTGCTGTGGTTCTGGAGTCACATGTGGGCCAGACCAGGTAAGGATGGCAGATTTCCTTCCCTGAAGGACATTAATGAACCAGGTTCATTTGACAATGGTTTCATGGTCATCAGTAGATTCTTAATTCCAGATTATTTTTTACTGAATTCAAATTCCACCATCTGCTATGGCGTGATTCAAATCTGGGTCCGCAGAACATTAGCTAAGTTGCTGGATTGATAGTTTAGCAATAATACCACTAGGCCATGGCTTCCTCTTGCAAATGTTAAACTGCAAAATGTCAATCAGGATTAGACTCTGTCAACATTGTGGTCAGGATCAATGGGGTATTGGAGGTGCATCTAAACACGAAGGGAAATTAAAATAAACACAGGGAGTGAGGGAATGACAGAAATCCATTGAGCTGGCAGTTGAATCTTTTACAAGGCACTGCAGGTTGAATTTCTTACAAATCAAAAGGTTCACAAACAATGGAGAGGATCTCAACCATCTCAGCTTGCTGGGAAGCCTCAGCAACTTCAAATCAAAACAGTGTATATACATGCCATGGCTGTTTGGCTGAGTGCACAGCGGGATAGACTAGAACTCATCACCCCCCCCCCCCCCCACCCCCCCCCCACCGATCCCCTCCCTGCCAAGTGAAATTGACACCTGGGCTGGAATTCTCCTATCCTGCTCGCCACTGGAATTTAAGCAGGCGGGTTGTAAAGAATGTGAAATGCTATTGATGGTCAGACAGGAATTTCTGGCTTTTAAACAGTGTAGCCAGAGAATTCTGTCCCTTTTCTCTTTCAGAGGACTTAAAAGGATTCTGCTCTTACCTGCAGCTTCTGACAGGGAGAAAGGAATATCTGTGCCATGGTGCTGCAATGATTTAAAATCTTGCCAGGTGACCAGATGGTATGGAGATTAAAGTTTTAAAGTTTATTTATTAATGTCACAAGTAGGCTTACATTAACATTACAATGATGTTATTATGAAAACCACTTGGCCACTTTGGAATTTGCACTGCCAGGTAGGAATGCAGATATTGATCGCAGGGCTGACCTGTGCCAGAAGGGACAGTCCAGCCACAATACCTCCATCCCAACGGAAAGTGGTGACATGCCCCCAGCCCGAGCCCACCCAACCCGCAGGAACCTTGTGGGATCTGTCTCTGCAACCTTGCAGTGGCAGAGGGGCTAATGATCACTGGAACTCTCTCCTCAAGCCCCCTTGGGGCCCAAGGCGTCAGATCAGGGTGTCAGGGGCAGTCCCAAGGCACATGGCCTGAAGGGAGTCCGAAGTCTGAGAGAGGGAAGGGGGGCTGAGTGGTGGGTCTGAGGAGGGAGAGTGCCTCTCGCTGCTGAGGGGTTGGTGGTGCTTCCTTGACCCTTGGGTTCCAACATATCAGGACCTCACTTGTGAGGATTTGTACAAAAGCCTGCTCATTGCAGATCCTGCTGGAGTGGCAGGTGAATAGCGGGAAGTATTTGAATTGGGCTTCACTCCCACTAATTATATTTAAAGTAGTTAATATGAATATTTATCAGGTTCCCACCACCATGAGTGGGAATCCCATCGGGGCTGGCTCAGCAGGGAAGGAGCATCACAACAGGTTTGGTGCCTGGCGCAAAACCCATTTTTTGCCCGACACTTGATTCTCTGGGCCATCACGAAACTTGATCCTACACATGAAATATCAAACAATCCAGCACTCCCTCGTTGCTGCACTAGAGTGTGTGCCTAGACTTGGTGTTGAAGTCTTATAGATTTGAACATTGTACACCTGAATATGTTTGAACTCTCTTTCTTGATGCATGGAGTGGATTAGAGGTTTCTATTCTGTATAACATCTGCACACATTCATGTTCACTATGTGCATTAACGAATGGAAACACATGAACAGATCTGAATACAGAATCCTTTTACACTATATTATTTTGAGTAACCACCGATCAAAAGCAACTCCTGTTTTGTACAGCAAACTTTTTATTTAAGTCAAGAAACTTGAATAACTTGCAGCTTATAAAGTGTTTTTCTATCATCCAGATAACTTAAAATAGTCCAGATGGCAACGTGAATATTCTCCCCACTCCAAACAGAGTACAATATAACCAATAAAATCCATATCTACGCTGATGGTATCTAACTCCACCCCCTCACCATGACCATTGTCTGTAAACTGTGGTTTTATCTGAACTCCTGACTGACATCAAGCCCTGAACAAATAGACATTGCCTACAGTTTATAACTGGCAAAACTGAAGCTATTCTGTTTGGCTGACAGCGGCACCCAGTCACAAAATAGTGTTGCAGAGATAACCAAGTTCATTCAGAGCCTACCAAGAGACTTTGATGCCAAAATTCACAGCTTCCACAGTTCATCACCAAACAGTCGCAAAAGCACAGGTATCCACAATGTCACAACAACAACATGAGGCACCCATGAATTTTGGTATGCCCAGCAGTCACCTAAGTAGTAGAAAAGTTCAAGTACAGTTCTAATGAAAATAGCAGGACACGAGAAAACAATATTCACAGTGGCATTAGCCTGTGTGGTTGACAGAGCTAAATTAAAGCCTGTGCTACTGTTTGAAAAGTTCATGCTGAACATCAAGTTCCCTGTGGGAATTTTTATGCATCTCCATGACAACGGTTGGATATATGAGGATGGGGGGGTGACATTATGGGTTCAAAAAGTGATAAATTGTAACTGGCCTTGGTAAAGAATGCAGTTTATTGGAGTGGCACATGTTCAAATCTTTTATGACTAATGAGGGCAAGGGGTAAATGCCATGAAATAACATCCACATTGCGGTTATAGCAGGCAGTCTAATGTCCATGGTTTAACTCTTGGATTCATGTCTCAACAACGATTCTAGGATCACATTCATGCCAAATAGAATAGGTGGATAGTTAATGGTGAAAATGTCCTTTACAAAGAGTGGAAACATTGGGGAGATGAGGTCTCACGTAATGTGTTGGAGATGTGGGTTCAAATCCCTGACGGAGCAGGCTTGATGAGCCAAATGGTCTAATCTAGCTCCGATTTCTTATGGTTATCAAATCACAGGATGTTATTAATACACAAAAGCCAGAATTTCACTGCCCCACCTGCCACGGAAATCTGAGCGGGCGAGGGCACACAATGGGAAGGTCCACTGCTCTTGGGTGAGGCTTACGGTTTTGGGACAAGCGAGGCTGTAAAATTCCACCCAAAGTTCAGCGTATCATTCTGAAAATATGGAATATCCAATTCAAGGATGACGCTTTGTTATGATGGGATGATTCTGAAAGCCAAAGAGCTAAAACTGATCCAGAGTGGGATCCTTACAATTAAATCATCAGAATCAATTCAATGAACTCTCCATTGGATGCTGAAGACAATGCATTTGACAATTTTCAAATGCTTTGATTGTCGTTAAAGGGTTTTTCGCACACTGAATTAATTCAAAAATAGTGTCACATTACTTCACTATGCATTACTGGTGTTATGTTTATTCTAACATTACAAGTGGTGAGCACCCACACCCACATCAGCAGTTCACATGGAATACTCTGCACATAAGTCAGCCGCCATTTTCAAAAAGATTTTTGGAGGCTTCAAAAGTTGACTTACATTCCACAATATATTGTGTACATTTAAGTGTCAAGGTGAAATAAGGCCGTATATGCTCACCCATCAGCCCCACTCACTGAATAATTTCATCTCTATGCACCAACCCACCCCTGAGTGCGATGCAAACTCAGTTAGTTGGAGTCTTCTAGCACAAGCTTCTCTTCTACTCATCATAGGCAATCAAACAAATCCAGCAGATGCCAGAGTTGCTGATTTTTATCCAGAAACAGTTCTTACCTCACGTGCCATAATGCTGTGCTTTCCTGTAATCCATCTAATGCCTTCTTGGAGGGCTGAAAAGAATCAGTCTCCATTGCCTGCCCTTCGGTCCTGTTACACAGGTCAATCATCCTCAGAAAAGGAAACTTTTCTTAAATCCAACCTCAGACTTGCTTCCTCAGCTTGCACTTTGGCATCTAACCCTAACTGATTCAATTACATCAAAACCTTTTTATTTTTGTATAATAATTATATCTATAATAATTAGATACCTAAATCAAGTCGCCTCAAAGTCTCTGACTCTCCAGCAAGAAAAATCCCATGGCATTTATTCCAACATTTTCGTGAAAGCAGATTAAACTTACTTAAATAGCTTCTACAAGCCTACTCAACTGCAGTTTTGATCAAACATAACTGTTACCCAAGAATGGATAACCTCTAAAAAATTATCTCAAACTATTCACCAAGTGTTAACTCTCATTTTCTCTTTACAAAGTAACATGGTCAGTCAACCCCATCATCCACTAAGTGGCTGTTCAGTGTCAGTTAAGAAATTTCATTAACAAAGGTTAACTCTACAAAATGACAGGTCTTCTATACGCTGCCAAGAACTTTTTTTTTACTCAGATATAAGCCTAAGTAAAATGTTACCATTTCTTTGATGTAATAGAAAAATGGATACCTGGAAACAATTACAAAGCAGCAATATAATCAAGTAGGACAGAAAACGTAATAAACCACTCAAGTGTAGGTTGATTTAGATTGCAGCTTTGAATTCTCCTCTTGGAATTTTTGTTTTGGTTTTATGTGTGAATTTTACTTTATTTCTGTGGCAGTAATTGACAGCAAACTATATTTCCTTAATCCATGATGTTCACCAAGGAATACACAGCAAATATAGTACATCAGCACAGCAGGTCATCAAGAAATTGTCCACATAAACCAGGAAATATATTTTTCAACAGAAAATTAAAGTTTGAACAATCTCGGTAGAGTATAGCTACTGAAAAATTCACACCACTTAAAAAGAACTGAAATCATGAAACTATTCTGTTTGTGTCACATTCTAATAATTATTTCAGCTGCTGTTAAGCAAATGATGTGCCTGATGGATCTGTGATAAACCAAGAAACAAATTCCAAAAACAGCTAGAACCACCTAGCAATGAGGATAATTTTTACTTCAGAGTGAAGAAATAACAGAAATGATTTCTAAACACTTTGCCTCAGTTTTTTTTACAACTGAGGAAAGTAACTTTGGCCATATACGTAAACTTGGGGATGATTTGGAATAACTACCAAAATATAAACTTCCAAAAGATGGTACATTTAAGAAACTAATGAGCAGAGGAGCCAGCTATAATTTTCCAAAGCTCAATGAAAATGAGAATTACACCTAAAGGACACAAGGGTGGTAAATGTTACACTCTTTTTCAAGATTGTAGCTGATAAGCTAGGAAAATATAGGGTAGTTACAAAATTATGGGCCAGTTACATTTAGTTATGAGTAACCTTCTAAGCTTCACAATATAGGATAAAATTTGTGATAACTGGGGAAAGGATGGTCGGCAATGATTTGTGAATCCCTTGATTCCAGCCATGATTTGTATAACCCCAAAACTTCAACCTTCTGGGCCCTAAGTTTCAGAATTTCCTCCCCAAATCTCTCTGCCTCTCCACCACTCCTTCCTCTTTTAAGACACTCCTTAAAATCCACCTCTTTGACTAAATATTTGGTGCTTAGGTGGCAGCACAGTGGTTAGCCCTGCTGCCTCACAGTGCCAGAGACCTGGGTTTGATTCCCAGCTTGGGTCGCTGTCTGTGTGGAGAATGCATGTTCTCCCTGTGCCTGCATGGGTTTTGTCTGGGTGCTCCGGTTTTCTCCCACAGTGCAAAAGATGTGCTAGTTAGGTACATTGGCCATGCTAAAATTCTCCCTCAGTGTGCCCTAACAGGCACCGGAGTATGGCGTCTAGGGGATTTTCACAATAACTTTATTGCAGTGTTAACATAAGCCTAATTGTGACTAATAAACAAACCTAATGTTTTCCTTCTTTGGCAGTGTAAATTTTTGTCAGATTATGCTTCTCAGAAGCAACTTAAATAACCATACTATGTTAAAACACTGTATAAATGTAGCTTGTTGATTTGTCAAAGACAAGTTGTGTTTGACTAATTCACGTGATTTACAGTGGTTTATCAGAAAGTGTTTTATTGGGTGCCATTTAAGGTTGAGTAATGCCAGTATTAACGAGAAGCTACATATAGATAAGGAATACAAAGCAAAAAGGTGTTATTTAGGTTGGCGCAATGTGGATCACGGTGTGACCCAGTTGCATGTGCTGGGGCCTTCTTTGTTTCCATGCATTTAAAAAATTTGGGCATAGATACTAGAGGAGTGATATCAAGTTTGTTTAATATACCAGAAACGGAGCAAAGATGAAGATACATGGATATGGAAATGGAGGTAGAAACAATTGCAAAGGATGAGATATACAGATATTTTGCACAAAACCAGCATGGAGGTTGAATTTATATGAAACAGTCATTAAATTAAAATTGAACTCTGTACGATGTGTAGTCTAGGCATCCCATTGTAGGAGAATGTTGGAGCTATGGAAAGCTATGCAAAGAATCACTAGAATTATAATAGGAACAAGGTTATAAAGTTATTGAGTAAGGTTAAAGAATATTTATTTTTTACTAAAGAAAAGAGGATCTGCTAATGGCTTTCCAAGATTTTGAGAGATAAACAGTGAAAGATTACTTCCAAGAGTTGGAAAACTAGAAACAAGATGTTGAAATTATCAGCAGAAGAGCGAAGGAAGAAATTAGAAATGTTTATCACACAGAAAGTTTTTAGAACATGGAGTGCTTTAGTATAAGTGATGACTGAAGTACAGAATATATAATCTAAAAGTACTTGTAAAGGAAGGAAGATTGTAAAAAGGTATGGAGAAAGAGCAGGGAAATGAAATGAGATGTGTTACTTCAGTTGAAGAACTATTAACAGCAATAATGGAAGTGCCAAATTTATCTTCCAGTGTTGTAATTCTACTGTAATTTCTATATGTCAATTATACTTCTATGATTCCCATTCAGAGTAATTAAATCTCTGAAAACTTGGCTTACATAAAATTCAAGGGTAAATTCTGGAAATGGATCGTGAAATGTAAAGTAAAACTAGAGTACTGTCCAATCTGTTGTAGGGGTATATGGGGCAGCACAATGGTTAGCTCACAGCGTCAAGAACACGGGTTCAATTCCCAGTTTGAGTCACTGTCTGTGCGGAGTTTGCACATTCTCTCCACGGCTGTGTGGGTATTCCGGTTTTCTCCCACTGTCCGAAAGACGTGCTGGTTAGGTGCATTGGCCGTGCAAAATTCTCCTTCAGCATATCCAAACAGGCACCACAATGTGGTGACTAAGGGATTTTCACAGTAACTCATTGCAGTGTTAATGTAAGCTAATTGAGATGAATAAATAAATTTTAAAAACTATGACTTGAAACTGGCATGCACAAGATACAAACGGAAATTCTCAATCACGTCAGGACTCATTGTCATAAGGTTTTAGTTTATAGTTTTTCATGGGATGTGAACATCGCAGGCAAAGTCAACATTTGTTGCTCATCCCTAAATGCCACAAATGAGTGGCTTGCTAAGGCACTTCAGAGGGCAGTTAAGATTTAGCCATATTCACTAGCAGAAACATTTGATATGCTGATGGACATCAGAATACACATTCACAACAGATAAATATCTGACAATGATATGGGCATGTAATCTGGGTTGAAACTCAGGGAGTTCTGGGTTGTTAATAATGCAGTGTTTCAGACGAAATCTTAATGGAGAACTAATAGCCTGTTCAGGTGAACATAAAAATATCCTTTGGTACTGTTCAAGGAAGAACAAGACAATTCCTCTGGCCAATATTTATTCCTGAACTAACATCACCAAGGAAGATTAACTCGTTTTTTTTTATTTGCTGTTTGTGGGACATTAGGCAGTATATTGACCAAGAAGTTAACTTCGCAAAAATATTCTTGAACTGTGCTACATAGGTTGAAATTAAGACTAAAGCTCAATTTAATGTTACAACTGGAACACAGACTGAAAGTGTTTCTTCAACTTACATAAGATAAATCAATGTAAAACAATTTGGATTTTTTGACTTAAAATATTCTTTATGGTAATTTCATGTGGCTTCTACATGAAACATTGAGGCCCCATTAGAAAGAAAGGGTAATCTTGCTGCATCGCAGCTGTTTCTCACCAATATCATCTCACTGCTTCAAAGCCTAGCTATAAAGTGCCATAGGGATGGAATAGGATTATTGTTCAATGACAGAATCCTTTGCAGGGCACTCAACCAAAAGAGAGTTACACAATCGCCTTCACAAATATCCAATGACAAAATGTCTAAAAGATTCTCAAATTACCACTAATTCTTCAATCTTCCACAAGTTCCATAACACTCATGCCACCCAAAAACCATGCTCAAGACCTTGACCTCAGTGATGGACTCTGCAAGGATCAGTAGATTCAAACCAGCACATATTTCTGGCTGTCTGAAGTGAAAACTTTAATCAGACACAGAATTTTGAGATTGCTGGTGAAAAATAAATTTTATTTGAAGATTATTTGACTTGACAGTGACCATATGCAAATAATAGTAACAAAGAATTATAAACTTCTGTTAAGAAACAGGCATTCAAACATTTATAATGCCTAATCTCAATGGAAGTAAAATGTACCTCTGTTAAAAAATTCACAAAGACATTTGTTAACCTCAAACTACTGTCAATAAATCCAAGAACAAAAATCTGTATACTAATGAAGGTGCAAAACTTTAAGATGTTTTGTTACATACGAACAAGAAAGCATTGTTCATAACACTGAATAGAGAGATAACCAATTATCCTTTAAAAGTACTAAGATACATCATTAAAAAGCTTAGAGAACTAAATCATCTGCCAGAAATTGTAGTATCTTGTATTGTTCAACTGTTCAAAACTTTGTAATCACATTTTAAAATTAATGGAGGAAGACTGCTATGGCCATGGCCCAAACAGCTATGTTGAGTGGCTCTGAGCGAAGGTTAAAGGATACATTATAATGCAATCCCTAAAATCTCAGAGACTGCATAAGGGCCATCCTAACTCAAAATAAACACTCATTTACATTTACAGCTGGCCCCAATTAAGTTAATGTATTAAGTTGCCAAGTTAATCCAAATGCTGAGTTCTATTTGTCAAAAAGCAATCCATAGTAAAGGTGTTTAAACCTGTCTGAAGCAAATCTCCCACTTTGCTGAGATCTGTGGATCTATTTTGCTACATACAAACAAGGAGCAGTGGGCCATTCAGCCCCTCGAGCCTGCTGTACCATTTAATATCATGTCTGATTTGATAGTAACCTCAAATCTGCATCCTGATGACCCTTGATATCCTATCACTGCCTTGTTTACCAAAAATCTAGACACTTCTGCCTTAAAAATAATCAAAGACTCTGCCTTCACCACCTTTCAGGAAGCGAGTTCCAAAGACTTGTGGCCCTCGATGTGAATACACTGATGCCTCATCTCTATTTTAAATGAGTGACTCCTCAATTTAAAACAGTGACCCTTAGTTCTAGATTCTCCCATAGGAAGAAACATCTTCTCTGCATCTAGCTTATCAAGACCCCTCAGAATTGTATATGTTTCAATCAGATAGCCTCTTACTCTTCTAAACTCCAGTGAATACAGGTCTAGCTTATCCAACATTTCATCATAAAACAACACACCTACTCCAGGTATTAACCTGATAAACTTTCTCCGAACAGCTTCCAACATATTTACATCCTTTCTTAAATAAGGTGACCAATACTGTAAACAGCACCGCAAATATGGTCTTGCTGGTGCCCTGTTCAACCGAGACATAACCCCCTTACTTAGGTAATCAATTCTCCTCACAATAAATAATAACATTCTTTAGTTTTCCTAATTACTCGCCGTACCTGCAAACTAGCCTTTTGTATTTATGCACTGAGACACCTAGATCTCTTTGCACTTCATAACAACCCTCAATTCCTCACCATTTAAATAATATGCTTCTTTTTTATTCCACTTGCCAAAATGGACGATTTCACATTTCCCACAAAATACCATTTGCCAGATCTTTCCCCATTCATTTAACTTATGTCTTTTTGTAGCCTCCTATGTCTTCTTCATAACTACTTTCCTACCTATTATTCTCATTTCCCATGATATGCAAATGGAAGAAGAAGAGTGCTCAGGATGTTAATACCATATAATGAAGAAAGGATTTGCACAATACTGTTAGTTTGCATGGTACTTACAAAAATAAGTTAATTTAACTAGAGGTAGATTTATGAAGGGTCATAAAGAAAGAAAGAGAGGCAAAGAGGTTTAGGGAGAGTATCCCAGAGCTTAGAGCCTAGGCAGTTGAAGGAATGTCCACCAATGGCAAAGAGAGGAAAGGATTGTAGACCTGGATGACGTTACAGGAATGTGCCATGAAGGGATCTGAAATCAAGGACGGGAATTTTAAAATCAAGGTACTGCTACACCGGGGTTCATTGGATTTAGTGCCAGTTTCCATTCATAATAGCCCTCTGGGTGTATCAACACCATATGCACTGCTGTAACTCAGTAAGGCAGATTACCACCACCATCTCAATTAGGGATAGATAACAACTGCTTGCCTCTCTGGCAACACTCATGATCCCATGAACAAATAAAAAATAGTAAAGATACAAGTAGCAGTTTTGCATGAACTCAAGTTTAAGGAGCCAATTCAGCTAAACACTTTGGCCAAGTTTTTGGTCCTAATATCATCTTCTTTGGCTTAATCTCCATTTTTTTTGTCTGATCAAGTTGGTCTGATCAAGCTTTCATTAAGTATATTGAGATGTTTTTAGATTAAAAGAGCTAAATTATTTGTTAAGAAATTAACCTATTATTATAACATGTATGAACAGACGATTGATGAATGCAGTAAAAACTGAAGTGTGCAATTTTAGAAGTGTGCTCCTTCAAATATTCAATCTAAGCTTAAGTTTCCAAGATCATAGTGCTTGATAGGGCGGACGCAACACGGTTTCATTAAAGGGAAGTCGTGTCTGACAAATTTACTGGAGTTCTATGAGGATGTGTCTAGGGCAGTGGATAGAGGAGAGCCGGTGGATGTGGTCTTTCTGGATTTTCAGAAGGCGTTTGACAAGGTACCTCACAAGAGGTTATTGCAGAAGGTCAGGGGACATGGAGTTGGGGGTAGGGTGTTAGCGTGGATAGAGGATTGGTTGTCAAATAGGAGGCAGAGAGTGGGGGTCAATGGGTGCTATTCGGATTGGCGGTTGGTGACTAGTGGGGTGCCCCAGGGGTTGGTGCTGGGGCCTCAGCTATTTACCATTTATATAGATGATCTGGAGGAGGGAACCGAGTGCAGGGTGTCGAAATTTGCTGATGACACCAAGATTGGGGGAAAGGCAAATTGTGCGGAGGATGTGGAGAGTCTGCAGAAGGATCTAGATAGGCTGGGCGAATGGGCCAGGAAATGGCAAATGGAATTTAATGTTGGCAAGTGTGAGGTGGTCCACTTTGGTAGGAAGAATGGTAGGAAGGACTATTACTTACGTGGCGAAAAACTGCAGCAGGCGACGGTGCAGAGGGACCTCGGGGTCCTTGTGCATGAGTCACAAAAACCCAGCTTGCAGGTGCAGCAGGTGGTCAGGAAGGCGAATGGGATGCTGGCCTTCATAGCGAGGGGGATTGAATATAAAAGTAGGGAGGTCTTGCTGCAGCTGTATAGGGCATTGGTGAGGCCGCAGCTGGAGTACTGTGTGCAGTTTTGGGCGCCGCACCTGCGCAAGGATATTTTGGCCCTGGAGGGAGTGCAGAGGAGGTTTACTAGGCTGATACTGGAGTTGAGGGGGTTGAGCTATGAGGAGAGGCTGAATAAACTAGGCTTGTACTCGCTAGAGTTTAGAAGAATGAGGGGAGATATCATTGAGACGTATAAGATGATGAATGGGATGGATAGGATAGAGGTGGAGAGACTCTTCCCGCTCAAAAAAGACAGTAGGACTAGGGGGCACAGCCTCAAGATAAAGGGGAGGCGGTTTAGAACGGAGTTGAGGAGGAACTTCTTCACTCAAAGGGTGGTGAATCTCTGGAATTCTCTGCCCGTTGAAGTGGTGGAGGCTGCCTCGCTAAATATTTTTAAGAAGCGGGTTGATGGGTTTTTGATAAGACAGGGGATTAAGGGTTATGGGGAGAGGGCGGGAAAGTGGAACTGAGCCACAACAGATCAGCCATGATCTTATTGAATGGCGGGGCAGGCTCGAAGGGCTAGATGGCCTACTCCTGCTCCTATTTCTTATGTTCTTATGTTCTTATGAAATCCTTCACCTAATAGGCCAATTTGGGCCTAATTCATTCACATGACAGTGTTTTAAAATAGACCAGAAGCAAAACATGGTGGAAACCTGAAATGAAAACAGAAAAATGGTGGAAATACTTAGCAGATCAGGCAGCAACTGTAGAGAAACAGGATTAACTTTTCAAGGTCAGTAACCTATCACCAGAAATTACTGCCCAATGGTGAAGCTCATCTGATAGAACGACAATTGGAAATAGCCGCGTTGGAACATAAAAACTTCACCTTTGCAAAATGCGTGCCAGTGATTAGAAAACATTCTACTTGATAGAGTGTGAACCAAGCTATTCAGCAAAGTACCCAAAAAGTGGATCACTTACACTGTAACAGAGCAAAGTTTCAGGAACTAGGATGTTCACTGTCGCTGCAATGACTGAGGTATACATTACTCAATATCCGTAGGGAACATCGGAAATGAAGAAATGTGAATGAGCCTCAAAAGGCATTTGATATAAGCATTGCCAAAAATATTGCATAACCAATAAACTAAAAGGGGGAACTCTATTGAAAGCTGGTTTTCAATAGGCATTTCTCAACGGAACTCCACAATAAAATTGGAAACACATTACTCGGTCAAATACGTTAACCCGAAGGTTTCGTTTACATTGGTCGGACGGCTCATGTTTGTTACACTAACGTGTCAAACAATTCACGTCTGCAATTAAATCACGAGAACGTTTTCCAAATACTTAGAAAGTGTAATGGGAAAATGTTTTTTTAAGTACTCAGATCTTAAGAACACTTCATTTTCTTTCATCATTTATAAAGACGCACATATCATTCACGTTGAACTTTAAAGAGTAAATTCTGTAGGAATATCAACAATTAAAAGTGTATTGAGGTCTGAAAAAATAAAATCCAACAGACTTTTCCCAACATCAGCAGCTCTGTGAAGAATTTTTCAGTTCCTCGCACGGTCGTTTTACAACTCAACCATCCCCCCACGCCCCCCCCCCCCACCGCCCGCTCCGCCCCGCCCCGCAATTGGGTAGAGGGAGGGTTATTTATTCTGATGCTCAAATACACCCGCTAATCCCAAACTGAGTCGAGTACAGTAAATATGAACCTGAACCACACAAAACAAACAGGAGATTTGCAAACGGGGTGGAGCTAAAAGTTGATGTCTGCATGTGTGTGACTGTGGACATAAAACGTCGGGCCGCCTGTTCAAAAAGAGTGCCCAGTGATCTAGAGCAAAGTTGTTTCTTTTATCCCAGAGTTCAAGACCGATGTGTCAGGCAAGCCTGCTCCTTCTCCAACAGGAGGTCTTGCCCACTTTTTGTTGGCTGGTCTTGAGTGGCCATTAACTGCTTGGGTGTATGGGAACAAAGTGGAGACACAGCTCCCGCCGTGGAGTCACTGAACTCCGGGACAGTACGAGGGCAGCTTAATTCGCGGTGTCATGCCCCTCCCTCTCTTTGACCCCCTCTCGCTCGCCTTCGCTCTCATTTTTCTCCTCCTTCCTTTGTCACCCGCTTCTCCCCTACTCCCCAACTCTTCCATCTCCCCACCTTGACAAGGTGCTACTGTAATATAGCAGTCTTTCGGCCAATGGCATTAACTTATATCACACTATCGTTAAATATTCAACTCTGCTAAAGAGATAACAAATCGCAGCCCAGCACGAAGTCCAAATAGCCTATTTCTTTAATTTACAATTACGACCATTTTTATGGTAATGTAACACTGCGGGATTTCCAGTGGGAGCAACAATATAGCTCGCACAAGACAAAAATGTTGTTCGATGTATTCTATTGCATCACCAAACCATCCTCAATCTTATTTTACTTGGCGCGTTACAAAACGAGACACATCCAATGACCTCTATTTTCCAGCATCTCATCCTCGACATACACCTACAACTATATTCAAATAGTAGTTAACACAGAAATGAACGTATACTCAAAGGGCATGTTTTAAATTTTTTCTTCAACTCAGCGCTTGGTTAGTTACAATATTTCAGTTTAGTTATTAAATACCGCCGTGATGAAAAATATACTACAAACAATAGCTGTCCCAATTACTGGAGTAAAACCTCAGGAAGCAATTTTTCAATCAAAACAAATTTAATTCGTCCTTTTAATTTCGGCACGCACGATATTCGAATCAGCGGTTCTGTACAGCGGTGAAAGATAATTTTCTATTTAAATCTGCTCAAACTTGACACAAAGGAAAATTGAAAATATACTCAGTAAAAATAACTTCCAGCTTCTAAACATTTATGTTTACTCAAAAGATGATTCAAAATATTTAAAACATGTTAAATCGGAATCAAAACGAACGGCAGGGCAACAGAAAATATATGCATATTTACAATGTTCCAGCTTAAATTCTAAACAACCAAAGATGATAAATAAACTGGCCCATTCGCGAATAAAGTCGGCCAATGTCACGTCCTGATATAAATCAGCATTTTATTCTGGCTAACACATACCCCCTCCGCATTTAAAGCTCCTTCACTGTAACCTGGATTCTACCCAAGGTCTAAGCACAAAGAAATTGGAGGAGAAAAAAAAACTGACATCGACCGTGCTCTATATAAATGTATAAGCGAGAGCGACAGCGCCAGCATCGAGTACGATCCCAAAGCACAGTGTCGCATCGCCTGCCTGCCTCTCCTTCTGCCCCAGGCATGTGGCGTTCAACGGCAATAAAATGAAGTGGTGCAGCCAGATTCGCCAACTTACGTTTTTCTTTTTCAGATCAATGCATGCAAACTCTTTTCCTCGCGTCGGCTGCCCGATGATGGCTCAATTTGTCCGCTGGATCTGCCGACCTCACTGCATTGCTCCTGGATTATGTACTCCGTGTCTATGTTTTGCAATTGCGAGCGTACAAGGAGCCGTTCCGCGCCAGCTCAGGGTCTTGGACAAGACGGTCACAGCCACTCCAGCGAGCGGAGCGTTGTGACACAACCTGGACTCTGCGCTGCACCATCCCTCATCACAAGGAGGGGGAAATATAGGGACGCACTCTGACTACTCAATTCTGGTTAGACTAGCGTATTTATCTAATATTCTACATCGGATCAATTAAAATTCTATTTAGTTTCATTCACAGTAGAAGAAGCAGAGTATGGAAGTCAGTGGCTAAAGCGATTGCAGGAAGATATTGCAGTGTCCTCCTCTGTACGAGTGGTTTGGCCTGATAGGGATACGGTTACTTGCGTCTAAACTGCACCGAGCGAAGCCGGTGTTTGGAAGCGCTAGGGGTGAGTTGAAACAGAGTGCAGGCTAGCGGCAAGTTGAATTCAACATTGTGTGCAAGCAATACGTGCACGCCGCTGTGTACATACTGATAGACAACATGCCAGAAAAAAATATTTAAGTAAATTAAGTTCTGACATTTTTCAGCTTCAACACAAGACAATGAAACAACATGCTTTTTAAAATATTGAATCTCTTTCCCTTTACTCATCTGCCAAGGAGAATGGGGTTTTCTTTGCACGTCTCTATAGAATGTATACTATAATGAAGAACGTTTTAAAAAATAACTAACAGTTCGATCAGAGCGGACTCGTGGATGGCGTTGTGAGAGAACGCACCGCCCGGATGATTTGAGGCAAATTTCACGTTGGCTGCTGTGGAGTGTAGTACCCTGCGAAATGCTTGGCTGGCTGCACAGTCAGTGGAGGGCCCAACACTGACTCATGTGCGTCGCTACAATAATATAAAGCAAGCCCGCACTTCTTAAAGGCAACCTACCCTCCCTGAAGGAGAGTTGCAATCTGGCTTGTTTTAACTGCCAGAAAGTGTTTGAGACAGGGAAGACTTCTGCAAATGAAGCAGAGAGAGAGAGGGCTCCCAGATTCAGTGTTACAGCATTGGAGGTCTGAGTGGAAGAGGTCCAGAAGGGCCATGAAAGGGCGGCATTGTGACACAGTGCTTAGCACTGCTGCCTCACAGCACCAGGGACCTGGGTTCGATAGCTGGCTTGGGTCACTGTTTCATACTCATAATATGAAAATGTCACATTCCACTTCCAGATTTGACCATTCCAAAGTTTGTTTCTTTCACAACTTCAGTTCATGAGATAACCTACAAGCAGTCATGTATGTTCTCACTGAACTGCATCCCAGTACCCTAGGCTTCCAATTTGAAATTCTCATCCTCATATGCTAATTCCATCATGGCCTCACCTGATTAAATCTCTGTAATCTCCTCCAGCCCTACAAAATGTCTAACCCACATATGTCCAACTTTGTTTTCTTGTACATCCCACATTCCTTTCGCCCTGCAAATTGTGGCCAACCTTTAAGCATGGTCCTATCTTCTTAAATATCCATTCTAAACATAAGAACATAAGAAATAGGAGCAGGAGTAGGCCATCCAGCCCTTCGAGCCTGCCCCGCCATTCAATAAGATCATGGCTGATCTGTCGCTGCTCAGTTCCACTTTCCCGCCCTCTCCCCATAACCCTTAATCCCCTCTCCTATCAAAAACCCATCAACCCGCGTCTTAAAAATATTTAGCGAGGCAGCCTCCACCACTTCAACGGGCAGAGAATTCCAGAGATTCACCACCCTTTGAGTGAAGAAGTTCCTCCTCAACTCCGTTCTAAACCGCCCCCCTTTTATCTTGAGGCTGTGCCCCCTAGTCCTATTGTCTTTTTTGAGCGGGAAGAGTCTTTCCACCTCTATCCTATCCATCCCATTCATCATCTTATACGTCTCAATGAGATCTCCTCTCATTCTTCTAAACTCTAACGAGTACAAGCCCAGTTTATTCAGCCTCTCCTCATAGCTCAACCCCCTCAACTCTGGTATCAGCCTAGTAAACCTCCTCTGCACTCCCTCCAAGGCCAAAATATCTTTGCGCAGGTGCGGCGCCCAAAACTGCACACAGTACTCCAGTTGCGGCCTCACCAATGCCCTATACAGCTGCAGCAAGACCTCCCTACTTTTATATTCAATCCCCTTCGCTATGAAGGCCAGCATCCCATTCGCCTTCCTGACCACCTGCTGCACCTGCAAGCTGGGTTTTTGCGACTCATGCACAAGGACCCCGAGGTCCCTCTGCACCGTCGCCTGCTGCAGTTTTTCGCCCTGTAAGTAATAGTCCTTCCTACCATTTTTCCTACCAAGTAGACTAATTCTGCTCCTATGCCTTATGGGGGTCTTATGGTCTTAAGTGTTATGGAACGAAGGTGCATAAATGCAGTTAAGATACAAATCAGCCGTGCTTTAATTGACTGATGGTGCAGGCTATTCGGATTGGCGGATGGTGACTAGTGGAGTGCCCCCATAACTACGGCCGTCCCATTCCTGCACGCCGCACTTATTTGCGCGTTAACAGCCCGCCCCATCTCCAGATCATTATTCGGGGGCCTATAGACGACACCCACCAGCGTCTTCCTCCCTTTGCTGTTCCTAATCTCCACCCACAACGATTCCACCCTCTGCTCCTTGGCTCCAATATCATCCCTTGCTACCACCGTGATGCTATCCTTAATCAGCAGAACTACGCACCCCCCTTTTCCCTCCTGTCTATCCTTCCTAAACACTTGATAGCCCTGTACATTCAGCTCCCAGTCCCTGTCACCCTGCAGCCACGTCTCTGTAATGGCAACCAGATCGTATCCATTTGTGTCGATCTGCGCCATCAGCTCATCCACTTTATTCCGAATGCTTCGTGCATTCAGATAAAGTGCTTTCATCCCAGCCTTCACCTGGACCCTATTTGCCGCAACGCCACCAACTATACTCACGCCCCCTACTCCCTCTATTATTGGGACATCCTCGGCCTCTTCCCTTACATGTACACTCTCCTTAACTTTAGACCTCGTAAGGTCACCTACCCTCACACCCTCCCCCCCCACTAATTAGTTTAAAGCCCTGTCTACAGTCCTCTTTACTCGATTCGCCAGCACTCTGGTCCCAGCACGGTTCAGACCAACCCCATCCCTCCTGAACAGGTCCCACCTACCCCAATACTGGTGCCAATGCCCCATAAATTCAAACCCATTCCTCCCACACCAATCCCTGAGCCACCCATTCACTTCCTTAATCCTGTCAACCCTACGCCCATCTGCACACGGTTCAGGCAGTAGCCCAGAGATAACCACCTTGTCGGTTCTACTTTTTAATTCCATTCCAAGCTTTTCATACTCCCTCCCCAGATCCTCAGTCTGCATTTTGCTTACGTCGCCGGCACCCACATGAACCACAATGACCGGATTCTCACCCTCCCATTCCAGGTTCCTCTGCAGCCCAGCTGCGACATCCCGGACCCGAGCGCCAGGCAGACAACACACCCTTCTGTGCACTTTGTCATTGTGACAAAGGACAGTGTCAATACCCTTCACCCCACAATCCCCAATAACTACTACGTTCCTTTTCCCTTTCTCTTTGCCTATGTCCTGCTGCAGCACTGTACCGTGTGCAGCTTGCTCACCAACCTCACCTGCCTCGTTCTCGTCCAACTTGGAAGCAAGAACCTCAAACCTGTTATGCAGATTAAGAGGTTGAGGCCTCCGCTCCTCACCCCCCTTCCTCTTCCCAGTAGCCCCCTCTTGTCCCTGACCCTTAGAGTTAGCCAGTCTAGGGGGGGTGGATGTCACTTGCACCCCATTGACAATGGCACCCTCTCTCCCCTTGATGAGCCTCAGTGTCTGTAGCTCAGAGGCCAGCTCATTTACCCTGAGCTGGAGCTCCTCCAGCAACCTGCACTTACTGCAGACATGGTCACTGGGATGAACCCTAGGGTCCACCAGTTCCCACATCATACAGAAACCACACATCACATGCCCCTCCATTATTCACTGTAGTAGTTTTGAAAAAATTTTTTTTTTTTGTTTTTTTTGTTTTTCAAACGAACTCACCTGGCCTTTTTTCCTTCCAGCCCTTTTTGATATTAAGCCCTAGTAGCTCACTCTGCTTCCCACTCACTCCGCTGCCCGATCAGACGCTGCCCGCTGTCTACACCAGGCCTCCTTTTAAACCTGGCGCTGATTTAAAGCTGATGGCCCACAACTGCCTGCTAACCACTCCCTCAGAATTCTTAAAGCAGTAAATACAATAAATAAATGCTTTAAACAGTTCTACAAAGAACAAAGTGCTTTAAACTTATTTTAAACAGGTTTTTAACAGGTAAAATCTTAGTTCTCTCTCTGCTCCTTCACTCGTCTGCTCCAGCAAACAATGGAAACCTATCACGCCTCCTTCTCTCCTCAATTAAGTCTCATCTAAAAGCCATTCTTTGATTGTTTTTAGTCACCTCTCCTAATATCTCCTTTGCATTGGTGTCAACTTTTGTTTGACTATGCTTCTGTGAAGCACATTGAATGGTACAACAAGTAATGTTGTACCATCAACTTCTCCCATGTGTAATATTGACATATGGCAATTAGTCTCCAGCTCATGGAAGCACTGTCGTACCTCACAGGAACATAGGAGGTTAGGAATAGGAGTAGACCATTCATACTCTACAGCCTGCACCATCAGTCAATTAAAGCACGGCTGATTTGTATCTTAACTGCATTTATGCACCTTCGTTCCATAACACTTAAGACCATAAGACCCCCATAAGGCATAGGAGCAGAATTAGTCTACTTGGCCCATCAAGTCTGCTCCACCATTCAATCATGGCTGATATTTTTCTCATCTCCAATCTCCTGCCTTTTCCCTATAACCCCTGATCCTCTTATTAATCAAGGACCTATCTATCTCTGTTTTAAAGACACTCAATGACCTGGCCTCCTCAGCCTTCTGTGGCAAAGAGTGCCACAGATTCACCACTCTCCAGCTGAAGAAATTCCTCCTCATCTCTGTTTTAAAGGATCGTCCTTAAGCCTGAAGTTGTGCCCTCTGGTTCTAGTTTTTCCTACTAGTGGAAATATCCTCTCCATGTCCACTCTATCCAGGCCTCACAGTATCCTATAAGTTTCAATAAGATCCCCCCTCATCCTTCTGAACTTCAACAAGGACAGATCCAGAGTCCTCAACCATTCCTCATACAACAAGCTCTTCTTTCCAGGGATCATTTTGAGAACTTCCTGTGGACCCATTCCAAGGCCAGCACATCCTTCCATAGATATGGGGCCCAAAACTGCTCACTGTACTCCAAATGGGGCCTGACCAAAGCCTTATACAGCCTCAGAAATACATCCCTGCTCTTGTATTCTAACCCTTTCAACATGAATGCTAACATTGCATTTGCCTTCCTATCTGCCGACTGAACCTACACATTAATCTTAAGATAATCTTGAACAAGGACTTCCAATTCCCTTTGTGCTTCTGATTTCCTAAACTTTCCTCATTTAGAAAATAGTCTATGCTTCATTCCTCCTTCCAAAGTGCATAACTTCACACTTTTCCACATTGTATTCCATCTGCCACATCTTTGCCCATTCTCCTAGCCTGTCCAAGTCCTTCTGCAGTCCCCCTGCTTCTTCAATACCACCTGTCCCTCTACTTATCTTTGTATCATCTGCAAACTTAGCAACAGTGCCTTCAGTTCCTTCTTCTAAATCGTTAATGCATATAATGAAAAGTTGTGGTCCCAGCACCAACCCCTGAGGCACACCACTAGTCACCAACTGCCACCCTGATAAAGACTCCTTTATCCCCACTCTCTGCCTTCTGCCAGTCAGCCAATCCTCTATCCATGCCAGAATCTTACCCTGAACACCATGGGCTCTTAACTTATTTAAGTCTCCTATGAGGCATTTTGTCAAAGGGAAATCTAAATAAATCACATCCATTGGTTCTCCTTTATCTAACTTCCTTGTTACCTCCTCAAAGAACTCTAACAGATTTGTCAGACATGACCTCACCTTGATGAAACCAGTCCTATTTCATCATGCACTTCCGCGATCTCACCTTTAATAATGGGCTCTAAAATTTTGCCAATGACCAAAGTCAGGCTAACCAGCCTATAATTTCCCATCTGCTGCCTCCCTCCCTTCTTAAACAGCGGTGTTACATTAGCTACTTTCCAGTCCTTTGGGACCCTCCCTGCCTCCAGTGATTCCGAAAGATCACCATCAATGCCTCCACAATTTCCTCAGCTATCTCTTTTAGCACCCTGGGATGTAGTCCATTTGGTCCAGGTGATTTATCCACCTTCAGACCTTTCAGTTTCCCCAGAATCTTCTCTTTAGTGATGGCCACTACACTCACTGTGCCCCCGATTCTCCTGGAGCTCTTACATCCCACTGGTGTCTTCTACTGATGCAAAGTAACTATTCAGATCCTCTGCCATTTCTTTGTTTCCTATTATTACTTCTCCAGCCTCATTTCCCAGTGGTCCAATGTCTATTTTTGCCTCTTTCTTATTTTTATATATTGAAAAAGACTCTTCCTATCTTCTTTTATATTAATAGCTAGCTTACACTCATATTTTATCTTCTTCCCCCTTATTGCTTTTTTAATTGTCCTCTGCTTTTAAAGGCTTCACAATCCACTGGCTTCTCACTAATCCTCGCCACTTTTGTTTTATGTTGTCCTTGACTTTCCTTGTCAGCCATGGATGCCTCGTCCTCCCCGTAGCATGTTTCCTCTTCCTTGGGATGAATTTCTGTTGTGCCTCCAGAATAACCCCCAAAAATTCCTGCCATTGCTGCTCCACTGTCTTCTCTGCTGGGCTCCCTTTCCAAATCTGGCCAGCTCCTCCTCAAGTCTTTGTAGTTCCCTATATTTAATTGTAATACCGTTACATCTGATTCCTGCTTCTCCCTCTTAAACTGCAGGGTAAATTCTATCATATTATGGTCACTGCTCACTAAGAGTTCCTTCACCTTAAGCTCCCTAATAAAGTCTGTCTCATTACACATTGTAGGAAGTCTCGCAACACCAGGTTAAAGTCCAACAGGTTTACTTGGTAGCAAAAGCCACTAGCTTTCAAAGCGCTGCTTCTTCACCAGGTGAGTGGGATTTCAGTTCACAAAGAGGGTATATAAAGACACAAAGTCAATTTACAAAATAATGGTTGGAATGCAAGTCTTTACAGCTAATCAAGTCTTAAAGATACAGATAATGTGAGTGGAGAGAAGGTTAAGCACAGGTTAAAGAGATGTGTATTATCTTCAGCCAGGACAGTTAGTGAGATTTTGCAAGCCCAGGCAAGTTGTGGGGGTTACAGACAGTGTGACATGAACCCAAGATCCTGATTGAGGCCGTCCTCACGTGTGCGGAACTTGGCTATCGGTGTCTGCTCAGTGACTCATCTGGAGCCTTCAACATGTCATTGATGAAGATGAGCATCTTGCCAAGGCCATCCCACACCCCCACTTCTTGCCTTCAAACAACCGCACACCTCAAACAGGCCAACTGTCTGCAGCAAACTACCCAGCCTTCAGGAGAACAGTGAGCACAACACCACACAACCCTGCCACCGCAACCTCTACAAGACACGCCGAATCATCGGCACGGATGCCATCATCTCATATGAGAACGCCATCCACCAGGTACACAGTACATACACTTGCAACTTGGTCAATATTGTCTACCTGGTACACTGCAGGAAAGGATGTCCCGAAGCATGGTACATTGGGGAGACCATGCAGACGCCACGACAACAGGTGAATGAACACCGCTCAACAAAAAGTGTACTCTTCCTGTCGGGGAACACTACAGCAGTCACGGGCATTCGGCCTCTGATCTTCAGGTGAGCATTCTCCATGGCGGCCCTCACGACACATGACAATGCAGAGTCGCTGAGCAGAGACTGATAGCCAAGTTCTGCACACAAGGACGGCCTCAACTGGGATCTTGGGTTCATGTCACACTATCTGTAACCCCCACAACTTGCCTGGGCTTGCAAAATCTCACTAACTGTCCTAGCTGGAGACAATACGCAGCTCTTTAACCTGGGCTTAATCTTTTCTCCACTCATGTTGTATGTACCTTTAAGACTTATTTACCTGTAAAGACTCACATTCCAACCATTATTTTGTAAATTGAGTTTGTGTCTTTATATGCCCTGTTTGTGAACTGAAATCCTACTCACCTGATGAAGGAGCAGCGCTCCGAAAGCTGATGGCTTTTGCTACCAAATAAACCTGTTGGACTTTAACCTGGTGTTGTGAAACTTCTTACTGTGTTTACCCCAGTCCAACACTGGCATCTCCACATCATTACACATCACCAAATCCAGAACTGCCTGTTCCCTAGTGGAGTCTGTCACAAGCTGCTCCAAAAAAACATCTCTTAGGCACTCCACAAATTCCTTTTCTTGGGATCCATGACCGGCCTTAACATACTTGCATGACAAAAATTCACCAAACTTAGTCTTGAAATTTTAATTGACTGAGCCTCAAAGATGTGTGAGTTAGGTGATTGGCTGTGCTAAAATTGGCTCTTAGTGTCCTGAGATGTGTAGGTTAGAAGGATTAGTAGGTAGAATATGTAGGAATATGAGGGTAGGGCCTGGGTGGGATTGTGGTCAGTGCAGACTCAATGGGCCGAATGGCCTCTGTTCTGTAGGGTTTCTACGATACTATGAACGTTTTGGGAAAGATTGTTTACTGACATGACTTCCTAATGGTGGACCTCTAATTTTAAGGTTATGTCCCTTCGATCTGGACTCCCTGCACCACAGAAAATATTTTCTCTCTGTCTACTCTACCAAATCCTTTCATCATCCTAAATAGCTATATTAGATCAGTACTTTATCTTCTGTACGTAGGGATGTACCGGCCTACTGTATGCAATCTATCTGCAGAACTTAACCCTTTTAGTCCCAGCATCATTTTGGTGAATCAACATTGTATCCATCCAAAACATAAGAACATAAGAACATAAGAAATAGGAGCAGGAGTAGGCCATCTAGCCCCTCGAGCCTGCCCCGCCATTCAATAAGATCATGGCTGATCTGTCGTGGCTCAGTTCCACATTCCCGCCCTCTCCCCATAACCCTTAATCCCCTCGCTTATCAAAAACCCATCAACCCGCGTCTTAAATATATTGAGCAAGGTAGCCTCCACCACTTCAACGGGCAGAGAATTCCAGAGATTCGCCACCCTTTGATTGAAGAAGTTCCTCCTCAACTCCGTTCTAAACCGCCCCCCCTTTATCTTGAGGCTGTGCCCCCTAGTCCTACCGTCCTTTCTGAGCAGGAAGAGCCTCTCCACCTCTATCCTATCCATCCCATTCATCATCCATACACTCACTAACGTATCATTTGAAAGTGGGCTAGGTACAGATCTTAATCGTAATAACTAATATCCAATGAGAATTTTGAAGGCCAATGTGGAAAAGGGTTCCATGAGAAAACACGTGAACATGGGTCAGTTAGCCAGAAGAGATAAGCGAACGTTTTTTATATGTTCATGGGATGTGCCTATCCTTGGCAAGGGCAGGATTTATTTGTTAACCCTTTTTGCTTTTGAGAAGGTGGTGGGTTGCTGCCTTCTTGAACCACCACAATCCATGTGTGTAGGTAAACCACAGTGCTGTTGGGGAAGGAGGTCCAGGATTTTGACCCAGTGACAGTGAAGGAATGGCAATATAGTTCCAAGTCAGATGGTAAGTGACTTGGAGGGAAACTTGCAGTTAGTGGTGTTCCTATGCATCTGTTCCCCTTGTCCTTCTAGTTGGTTAAGGCCACAGGTTTGGAAGGTGGTTTCAAAGGAGCTTTGGCAAATTGTTGCAATGCATCTTGTTGGACAGAATGCAGTGGTCCAGAAGGGATTTAACTAGAGCTTTGTACAGCTGTAACATAACTTCCACCCTTTTGTATTCCAGCTCTCCTGAGAGAAAAGTCAACTTTCCATTGTAAACAAAAGCAAACAATTCTGGAAACACTCAGAAGGCAGCATGTGAGGACAGAAAAAAAGGAGTTGACAGGCATGATTTTTGTTTTGGAATCAGTGCCACAAACATTTCTGGGTCCCAACCCCGTATTGGAAGGCCTTGATAGACACAAAGTGATTTTTGTTGGATTGGCCAATTAATAATTGGATGGCCAGCATGCCATCCAGCTAAGGATGGTGTGCAGGCATGCCAAGCTGGAAGGCCAGTGAAAGGTCCGGCAGCACCTTTCATTGGAAGAGAGTGGAAATTTGCCAATACAGTTAAGGGAGAGACAGGGAACCTCTAGATCATAGATTGGAATCATAGAATCCCTGCAGAAGGAGGCCCATTAAACAACAATCCCATCCAGGCCCTATACCTGCAACCCCATGCATTTACCCCACTAGATTCCATGACACTAAGGGGCAATTTGGCATGACCAATCCACCTAATTATGAAACTTTTGTATGTCAAAAATTATACTTACGGCCAATCCACCTAACCTGCACAACTTTGGAGCATGGGAGGAAACTGGAGCGCCTGAAGGAAACCCATGCAGACATGGAGAGACTGTGCAAACTTCACACAGACAGTGATCAAAGGCCAAAATTGAACCCAGTCCCTGGTGATGTGAGCAGCAGTGCTAACCATTGTGCCACCGTGCCGCATGGATGGAGGCACCTATTCCACACTTTTAAAATCTTTGAAAGTACAAATTCTTACAGCTGCCAGAACCCCTGCCTAAGGCCATTTGTAATTTGGCTGTGAGGGAGTAATAGTGTAATGGAATGCTTCCCCCCCACCACCCCCATCTGCCACCAGGAGCCTGTTTCCTTTCACTGCCCATGTTTCAACCACAGCAGGAGATCTGTCTGCCAGCTACAAATTGTCATCTGTGAGGTCGAGGACGCATAATAGACGACTTAATGGCCCCAATTGCATCCAACTCAGCCTCCTAAAAATGGCTCAATGGCTGGAAATTCTTGGCCCATCCACTGTTCCAGTCTTTTGCAGCCTTCCATAACGCTGCCCAACATTTCACAACTGTGATCTTTCTTCAGCAGATGCTATTAGCATTCTTAATTATTCTTTGCACCTTCCACCAGCTCTTAGTGATTTACATACTTGGATGTTTAAATCTTTCCGTTCATCCACAATTCCCAGCTTCTCACCATTTAGAACATACTCTAGATTATCTTTCTAACATTCAAAGTAGATGGTCTCATACTTCCACACCTTAAAGCCTACTCACCTCATGATCTTTTGCAAATTTCTGCACCCATCAATGCCATTTATTCTGCCACACAACTCAAATGTGTCAGGATTTCTGTTTCTTCATCCAATTGATTCATGTAGTGAAAACCTGAGACTGAAGTACCTGGGGGACATTACTTGTTACATCTTGCCAACTTGAGTGCATATCCATTATCCTGACTTTCTGTTCCTCGCCTCCTAACCAATTTCTCATTTAAATAAATAAGTTGCCTCTACTTCCATGTGTTCTCATTTTGTTAGCATCACTATTGCATCTCTCAGTTCCACAACCTGAAATGCAAAGAAATCTTTATGCACTAAACACATCTTCCCTGCTTACTAAGTTTTTGTCAGTTTGCTCTTTAAAATAATAGCAAAATTAAAGCAGTATATAAAAGTAACAGAATATGTGAAATGGAGATTGAATTAATCTGTATGCTCTGCCCTCTTATCCATTTCATCTGAAGACTAAATATGACCCTATTCATATAATGCCACAAAGGATAGCACACAATGCATGCAATTTTTTTTACATTTAGTTTTCCAGTTGAAATTGCTGAACATTTTTCTCACAACTCCAGAATCAATCCTTTCAAATTCATGTACCACCATATACCTGTTCTTTGCCCATACCTTTGACAACATCAATTCTCATGATATGACCACTATGTCCCAAGTGTTCATCATTCTTCAGGTTATTCAATTTGTTTGCGCAGCTCTCGTGCTATTGTTAAGTGTGACAGTTTAATGCTGTAACATAAGGTATCCATTAGATGGAGTACCAGCCAGCCTCATAGTTTAGAGAACGTTATTTTGTGTGTTTCTAATTTGATTTAAATATATTTTATTTTTCGATATATTTTAAAAACACATCACTGAGTAGAATATCTTATAACTCTATTCAATCAACTGTTGTTTTCTTAGTGTAGCTAGTTGAACCAAAAACAATTTTAAGGCTTGCATGAACAGAATTGTAGACTACTTTTAGCTATTGACAAAAACAATTTTCTGTTGACAAGAAATGTGTTCTTTAACCTGTGTTGTGGTACAGATTTACTACAATTGTCAAATGAGCATTGCACAAGTGGTATTGAGACAGAGACCATATAACTAAAGGGTTGTTTCCTGTCTGTATTGAATTAACAACATTAAACTTATGAAATCATGTTGTAACAAATGTCCATTCAGTGCTTCCAGCACATAATTTGAACAGAGACTTTACAATCTACTTTATGGATGTTTCCCATCCATTTAACCTCCTGTGGTAAACCTCAGCATAAAATCTTTGTCCTCCAAGGATAATCTAGCAGAAATTATCCATTCACCCTTAGGCAAATCTTTACTTCTAACAGCATAGGATTTTCTATAGATATTTATTGCTTTGTTTATTGCAGGACATGATGTGAACAAACTGGCTGACCTGTATGTGTATGCTAATAAAATAGCAGTGACTACACATAAAAATTAATTGATTGTGAATATTTTGAGGTCATGAACTGTGCAATTTAAATGCAGATTCTTTATTTTTATGTACTGTGTCATATTTGTTCACTCCAGTCTGCACCTTAAAGTTTCAATAGTATTGTAAACAAAGATACAGCTCCCTGTTGAAAGAGTTAATAGTTTCCATATCAACTGTTTTTGATGTGTTTCACATTTGCATTACCATGGAGATAAACAGTACTGTCAATGCCTTGGCCTCTTTCCAGAGCTGCTGGGTTGCAGGAGCTTGTTGATTATGCCAAAGTTTAATGATAATAGTGCATCAACCAAAAAGGTCCAAGCAAAGAAAGTAGTTAAAAAAGAAGGTAGTTGAACTGGGGGTACAAATAGACAAAAACGATTTGGATATAATTATTGCTACAAAAAATGGTTACTAAGTGGCCAACATCGGGAAATAAATCCTGGAATTCCCTCCCTAACTCCACTGTGGATGTACCTACACAGTAAGAAGTCTCATAATACCAGGTTAAAGTCCAACCGGTTTATTTGGTACCTCAAGCTTTAGGAGTGTTGCTCCTTCTTCAGGTGAGTCAAGAGTTGTGTTCACAGACAGGGCATTAATAAGCACAGACTCAATTTACAAGATAATGGTTGGAATGTGAGTCTTTACAGGTAATCAAATCTTTACAGATACAGACAATGTGAGTAGAGAGAGGGTTGAGCACAGGTTAGAGATGTGAATTGTCTCTAGCCAGGAAAGTTAGTGAGATTTTGCAAGTCCAGTCAAATCATTGAGGGTTACAGATAGTGTGAAATCCCGGTTGAGACCGTCCTCATCTGAGCAGAACTTGGCTATCAGTTTTTGCTCAACGATTCTGTGTTGTCGTGTGTCATGAAGACCACCTTACTTGGTCTTCATGACCAAGGTCTGCTGAGGAACAGTGGAAGATCTTTAAGGAGATCTTTCTTGGTGCTCAACAGAAATTTATTCCGATGGTAAAAAAGGATTGTGGGAGAGGAGATAATCAGCTGTGGATAACAAAGGAGATAAAGGAGAGTATTAAATTAAAAGCTGATGCGTTTAGAGTGGCTAAGAGTAGTGGGCGAGAAGAGGATTGGGAGAGGTTTAAATATCAACAAAGAATGACGAAGAAGTTGATAAAGAAAGGAAGGATAAACTATGAAGCTAGGCTAGCGCTAAATATAAAAAAGGATAGTAAGAGTTTTTATAAATATATAGAAAGGAGAAGGCTGGCTAGGGTGAATGTTGGACCCTTAGAGGATGAGAGGGGGGATTTAGTGGTGGGGGATGAGGAAATGGCTGAGGCCTTGAATAACTTTTTTGCTTTGGTCTTCACGGAGGAGGACGCGAATAGTTTGCCGGGTGTTAGCGATGGAAAGATGGTAGAAGTAGAGGGCCTGAATGAGATCATTATTGCTAGAGAGGCAGTGCTCGACAGACTAGAGGGACTGATGGTGGACAAGTCCCCAGGACCGGATGGAATGCATCCAAGGGTTCTGAAGGAAATGGCGGAGGTGATAGTGGATGCCTTAGTGATTATTTTCCAAACCTCGCTGGATTCCGGGGAAGTGCCGGAAGATTGGAAAACGGCTAATGTTACGCCGCTGTTTAAAAAGGGTAGCAGGCAAAAGGCAGGGAATTACAGGCCGGTTAGCTTAACGTCTGTTGTAGGAAAAATGCTTGAATCCGTAATCAAGGAGAAAATAGCGAGGCATCTTGAGAAGAATTGTTTGATAAAGCAGACGCAGCATGGTTTCGTCAAGGGGAAGTCGTGTCTGACGAATTTATTGGAATTCTATGAGGATGTGTCTAGTGCGGTGGATAGAGGGGGACCGGTGGATGTGGTGTTTCTCGATTTTCAGAAGGCATTTGATAAGGTGCCGCACAAAAGGTTGTTACAGAAGGTTCGGGGGCATGGAGTTGGGGGTAGGGTGTTAGCG
The DNA here is from genome assembly GCF_965287045.1 of Carcharhinus amblyrhynchos. Taxonomy (NCBI): domain Eukaryota; kingdom Metazoa; phylum Chordata; class Chondrichthyes; order Carcharhiniformes; family Carcharhinidae; genus Carcharhinus; species Carcharhinus amblyrhynchos. The sequence continues at coordinate 76,636,323 of NC_137331.1, read as the reverse complement.
TGGATAGGGGATTGGCTGTCAAATAGGAGGCAGAGAGTGGGTGTCATTGGGTTTTATTCAGATTGGCGGTTGGTGACTAGTGGAGTGCCCCAGGGATCGGTGCTGGGGCCTCAGCTATTTACCATTTATATAGATGATCTGGAGGAGGGAACCGAGTGTAAGGTGTCGAAATTTGCTGATGACACAAAGATAAGTGGAACAGCAAATTGTGCGGAGGGTGTGGAAAGTCTGCAGAGGGATCTAAATAGGCTGAGCAAGTGGGCGAGGACCTGGCAGATGGAATACAATGTCGGCAAGTATGAGGTTATCCACTTTGGTAGGAATAATGGTAGGAAGGACTACTACTTACAGGGCAAAAAGCTGCAGCATGGTACGGTGCAGAGGGACCAGGGGGTCCTTGTGCATGAGTCACTGAAACCCAGCCTACAGGTGCAGCAAGTGGCCAGGAAGGCAAATGGGATACTGGCCTTCATAGCGAGGGGGATTGAATATAAAAGTAAGGAGGTCTTGCTGCAACTGTATAGGGCACTGGTGAGGCCGCAGCTGGAGTACTGTGTGCAGTTTTGGTCACCGCACCTGTGCAGGGATATTTTGGCCTTGGAGGGAGTGCAGAGGAGGTTCACTAGGCTGATACCGGAGTTGAGGGGGTTGAGCTACGAAGAGAGGCTGAATAGACTGGGCTTGTACTCGTTAGAGTTTAGAAGGATGAGGGGAGATCTCATTGAGAAATATAAGATGATGAAAGGGATGGATAGGGTAGAGGAGGAGAGGTTCTTCCCGCTCAGAAAGGACAGCAGGACTAGAGGGCACAGCCTCAAGATAAGGGGGGGGCAGTTTAGAACAGAGTTGAGGAGGAACTTCTTCACTCAAAGGGTGGTGAATCTCTGGAATTCTCTGCCCGTTGAAGTGGTGGAGGCTACCTCGCTAAATATATTTAAGACACAGGTAGATAGGTTTTTGGTAGGCAAGGGGATTAAGGGTTATGGGGAGAAAGCGGGAAAGTGGAACTGAGCCACTTCAGATCAGCCATGATCTTGTTGAATGGCGGGGCAGGCTCGAAGGGCTAGATGGCCTACTCCTCCTCCTATTTCTTATGTCCTTATGTCCTTACTTGAAGATCAGAAGCCAAATGCCTGTGACCGCTGAAGTGTTCTGCCACACGCAGAGAACATTTCTGCCTTGTGATTGTTAAGCTGTATTCATTCATCCATTGTCGTAGCGTCTGCATGGTCTCACCACTGTACCATGCCTCAGGACATCCTTTGCTGCAGTGTATCAGGTAGACAACGTTGGCCGAGTCGGAGAAGTATGTATATCTGGTGGATGGTGTTCTCACGTGAGATGATGGCATCCATGTCGATGATCCAACATATCTTGCAGAGGTTGCTATGGCAGGGTTGTGTGGTGTTGTGATCACAGTTCTCCTGAAGGCTGGGTAGTTTGCTGCGGACGATGGTCTGTATTGAGGTTGTGCAGTTGTTTGAAGGCAAGAAGTGGGGGTGTGGGGATGCCCTTGGCAAGATGTTCGTCTTCATCAATGACATGTTGAAAGCTCCAGAGAAGATGTCATAGCTTCTCTGCTCTGGGGAAATACAGAACGACGAAGGGTACTCTGTCTGCTCTGTCCCATGTTTCTCTTCTGAGCAGGTCAGTGTGGATTTTCACTGTGGCGTGTCGGAACTGTCAATCGATGAGTCAAGCCCTATATCCTGTTCTTACATGGGTGTCTTTCAGCATCTGTAAGTGCCTGTTGCGATCTTCCTCATCTGAACAGACCCTGTGTATATGGAGGGCTTGTCCATAGGAGATGGTTTCTTTAATGTGTTTAGGATGGAAGCTGGAGAAGTGGAGCATCGTGAGATTATCTGTGGGCTTGCAGTACAGTGAAGTACTGAAGCAACCATCCTTGATGGAGATGCAGTTGTCCAAGAGTGCAACCAATTCTGGAAAGTAGTCCATGGTGAGTCTGATAGTGGGATGAAACTTGTTGATGTCACCATATAGTTGTTTCAGTGATTTTTGCCATGAGTCCAAAGGAAGAAATGTCATTGATGTATCTAGTGTATAGTGTCAGTTGAAGGTCCTGGTGGTGCACCTAACCTCAGAGACTGCAGCAGTTCAAGATTGTCACCACCTTCTCAAGAGCAACTAGCGATAGGTAATAAAATGTTGGCCTGGCCAGCAAATCCCACATCCTGTAAATGGATGCAAAAAATACATCTCAGGGTACACAAAATTTTTAATGGACAGATAGATTGGTAAAGGAGGAGGAATAAAAATTCCCATGCAAAGTACAATGCTGAAGTGCAACTCAGGAAGCACAAAGGATGTGACATGCTAAACATTGTGGGCTGGAATGTTTTTGGATCTTAGATCCTGATGGAAGTGCAAGAAGACAGCTAGTGGGAATCTCTGTCCCTGACTCTTCTGAATATGGTGGGATAATGGGATGCATTCCAATTTGAATAATCTTGGGAGGCACCACTATTGACAGATATACTGGGTGGAAGAGCAGGAAAGATCAGCAGTGGTCAGTTACCCAGATATTCTGCTGCAGCCTCACCCTAAAAATGAAGTTTAAGGATTACATGAGGACTGATTCTGAAGTCTTCAGGAATCCAGACCAAGGCCCTCAGAGTCAGCATCTGAGTCTGTTACAACCAAGCACATTTGAACTTAATCCTGCCTTCCAGCAAGTCGCATACAGATCACAGAATTGTTACTGCACAGTGGAGACCACTTGATCCAATGTGTCTGCACCAGCTCTCCAAATAAGCATATTAGCAACTGCCATTCTCCTGCCTTCTCCCAGTTGACTTTCTTTTCAAATAATCATCTGGTTCCCTTTTGAAAGCCTCGATTGAACTTCCCTGCAAAAGACTCTCAGGCAGTGCATTCCAGACCTTAACTTCTGAGTGTGTGAAGTTTTTTTTCCTCATATGGCTTTTGCTTCTTTTGCCAATTACTTTAAATCTGCATCCTCTTGTTCTCGGCCCTTTCACGACTGGGGACAGTTTCATACTTTCTACTCTGTCCAGAAACCTCATAATTTTGTAAACTCTATCAAATCTCCTCTTAGCATTGTTTTCTCCAAGGAAAAGAGTTCCAACTTTTCCAATCTTGTAATGCCCTATGTTAGGGATAATCGGTTTGAAACAAAAAGGAAAAGGTGTGGTTTGCACACATTGATTCAAAGTAATGCACAGCAAGTTTATTGAAAGATGCTCTACGCACAGAACAAAAACTGAAACTAAACAGCAACCCACAAAACATCCTAAGGACATTATATCAAATTGTACAATCAGTTCTTAAAGTAATAATATAAACACTTAAATATATAACATCCCCTCCTCTTTACTTCTGTGGTCACAAAAACAAATTACTAGAATGTTACACTTAGGATCAACAACATTCTAGGCACAGCACTATGCACCATTAATCATTTTACACAGTCAATAAGAAAATCGATCTGGAGGACATCTATTCCTCTTTGATTGTAAAAGACATTCTGGAATTTGGCTGCCCTTGACCCTAGAATATGATTTGCAACTTCAGTAGACACTTTTTCTCTTGGAACTAATTCTCTTTCATTCTCAGATGGTTTAGTACCACAGACACAATCGTCAGGCAACTCAGGTTCAACTGAGCTTTCTGTGATAGTATTCAAAACACTAGGGAATAAAGAATTTGGTACTTTTAGAGAAGATTTTAAGAAATCGTTTTGAGATGACAACAATTGGTCATTACCAAACTAATCCATCTTCGATTTGAACCATGTCAGAAATTGGAATTGCTTTTGCTAAAAACAAGCCGGTGTCCATTTCTCACTCATGGCATAATTACATATGAACATTTGATCTCCTTGTTGAAAGGAGTATTGTTTTGCTTTCAATTCTTGTCTAGCAACTTGAGATTGTTGTTGACTGAAGTTTCTGGAGATAATAACAAATGTAGTTCTCAACTTTCTCTTTAAGAGCAGGAATGCACATGAACTTTGTGTAGTTACATGAGTAATGTTTCTATAAGATTCCAAAAAGAAATTCACATGACATGATGATCTACATTGCTCATTTGAAGATTTTAAAGAACATTTCAAGGATTGTACAAATCTTTCAGCTAATCCACTGGGTGATGGATGATAAGGTGTAGATTTTATTTGCTAAGTTAAGACCCAGGCCAGAAACTCCAAGATGTTTTAGAAAATTAACCTGGACCCGAAGTTTTACATCTGATTTTGGCATGAGTGAGCATAAGACGTTTCGCTCCAGGTGTGGGATTCAAGTAACCCACTTGGATGCTTTTATCAAACAAAGTTTACTAAAAAACAGTTAAAATATTAAAGAATTAACATAACTTTTACCAATTACAAAGCTTAAACATGACACAGTATAACTCCTAACAGCTAGCTATCTCTGCTATTCCAAGCTAAACACCATCCCACAGCATAAACCCTTCTCCAGACTTGACACAGAAACAAGTGTGCTCGTGTAATGCTAAATTTGCAGCTTTCAACATGTGTGTGAATTGGTCCCTTTGAATGTCGGATCAAATCTCTGAGGCTCCCCAGTCTTGGAACTTTCTGGAGAGAGAGAAACAAAGAGCCATTACCTTTTTCCATCAACTTCTGCAGCAACTGAGAAACAAAACTAAAACTTGGAATGCTCTGTAAAATGAAAAGGTTCCCCTTGGCAGATCACCTGACCTGCCAATTATGCCCAATCAAGCTCCACTCAACAATCTCAAGAGACACTAAAAACCATAGACCCTGCATGAGTTCAGATTAAAATCAGCATGATGTTCACTATATTGCTTCATAACAATTAAAGGTCACCAACTGGAGGCAACATGGTGCTGACAAAATCCTGCAAAGAAACATGATTATGGTGCATTTCTTAAAGGCACAGTACCATCACAGCTAAATAACATTTACTTTGAGATAATAAACAAATTCTTGGAAAGGAACCATGTGAGCCATTATTGATAACAATTCGTTCTAGTTTACCAAATCTTGCAAAGATTTTGTCAAGTTTTTCAGTGGTTTGTTCAGTTGTGGTAGATCTCATGATAACTTCTGGCCACTTTGAGAGTGCATCAATCACGACTAAAAACATGTAACCTTCAAACGGACCAGCAAAATCTACATGCAATTGTTGCCACGTCATTTCAGGCCACTCCCAAGACTGTAAGGGAGACAATAGTGGTGTATTTCTTATTCATGCACTGGATTGATATTGTCCCACCTTTTCTTCAAACTGGGCGTCCAGACCCAGCCATCAAAAATAATTATGTGCTAATTCTTTTGTCAGGACTATACCAGGATGTTCTTCATGTAGTTGTTCAATAACTCTTCCCTCTTCCACACAGACTAAAAGAATGACCACTCAGGTTTCACTTTGGATGGTCAACTCAAGCTATCTTGATAAATATGGTTGATGCCTACAATGTGTTCCAGCTATCATTCCTTTCAATATCATATCCATCACAGGATAATTTCTATGTCTCTGAACTTGAGAAGCTGTCACAGGCAAATGAACTAGCAAAAAATAAAGAATATTTGCAAAAGAATTTGGTGGCATCTATTCATTTCTGGGTATGATGCTCTGTCAGGGGGTCGAGAGACCCGATGGCCTCCTTCTGCACTTTAGGAATTCTATGATTCTATGATGAGGTAAAGTATGCTATGCATTATCATGACACTCCAATTGATGATACTTTATATCATAGGAGTATGCAAGTGACCATCTTTGCAATTGACTAGATGTTAACACAGCCTTTATGTGGCTCCAAAATAGTAGTTAAGTGTCAATGATCAGCCCATAATGTGAAATGCCAACCACATAAATACAAAACATTTATATGCCAAAAATTATACTCAATGCTTCTTCAGAATACACAAAGCAAAAGCTATTGGTCGTTTTTCTCCCAAAGGCATAATATGTAAAACGACTGCCCCAACTTCATAAGATGAAGTGTTGCAAGCAAGCAGTAATGGTAGCTTCGGATTAAAATAAATCAATACTTCAGACATCTGCAAAGCATTTTGACATCCTTATGAGCTTTGTTGCATTCTATTATCCAGTCCCATGACTGTTTCACACATAGTAAACTCTGCAATGGCTTCAATAATGTAGCTAAGCTGGGGACAAATTTGCCATAATAAGTTACTCATCCTAAAAAGGACCTCAATTGCGTCATTCGTCAGATCTGGTGCTTCTAAAATAGCTTCCTTTTTTTAAGTACTTTATGTAGGTCTTTACTAACGATGATGTGACCCAAATACAGGATTGACATCTGGAAAAGGTCATTCTTTTCTTTCTTGATATGCAGACCATGTGCTTGAAGGTGCTCTAATGTTGTTTCAAAATCACTTAAGTGCTCTTGTTGACTGGACTCTGTAATTAGAATATCATCCAGATAATATTATGCACCTGAAAGACCACTTAAAATCTGATCTATTGATATTTCTGATAGGGATGGTTTAAAGTTTTTAAGGTTTATTTAGAAGTCACAAGTTAGCTTTACATTAACACTGCAATGAAGTTACTGCGAAATTCCCCTAGTTGCCACAGTCCGGTGCCTGTTTGGGTCAATGCACCTAACCAGCACATCTTTCAGAATGTGGGAGGAAACCAGAGCACCTGGAGGGAATCCATGCAGACATGGAGTGAATGTGCAAACTCCACACAGACAGTGACCCAAGCTGGGAATTGAACCTGGATCCCTGGTACTGTAAAGCAGTAATGCTAACCAGTGTGCTACCATGTCACCCTAAGTGCTACCGTGCCGCCTCTGTGGATGTTATTCCAATCTACTATAATTAAATAACTTTTATGAGTAACAATGATAAGCAATGATTGTGATTTAGTTCCTACATTCATCTGTTAATATGCTTGTGAAAGATAAATCTTGTTGAATTTCTGCCCACCTGACAAACCAGCAAATACACCTTCAATTAAATGAAGCAGATATTGATCAGCACACAATACTAGATTAATGGTTGTTTTAAAATCACCACAAATACAAACTGAACCATCTGGTTCATGACAGGTATGATGTCACATATGACAGTCACTCATTATAACTGACTCTAACACACCAGTGCCAACAAATCATACAAATTCTTCTTCACCCTTGGGGATGAATTGCATATGGCACTGCTCTTGCTGTAAGACTTTTTGGTTGAATGTTAGGCTTTATCTTGAATTTCGCTTGAACTCCCTTCATTGAGCCAAGTGTCCCTTTGAAAACATTCTTGTTTTTATCCAGAAGATGCTGTAGATCTGTTTGACATTGGCTAATTTGTTACCAGCACTCCAGTTAAGCTTTATCTTCCCCTACCATGATCTCCCAAATAGAGCTGGAAAATTACCACAGACCAGAGGCAATTTTGCTGTTTGTCCACTCATCTCTACGTTGACCATGGTTTAACCATTTAACAGTATGATCTCTTCCATGTATGTTCTTAAAAATCACACCAGCTGGTTTTAAAGGTAGATGCTTTGGCTTTTGGTATGTAGTCTCAGGAATGAAAGATGAAGCAACACCAGTATCAACCTCCTTCCTAATAGATTGTTCACTTAACTTTGGAATCACCTTGAATTTATAAGAACATAAGAAGTAGGAGCAGGAGTAGGCCATCTAGCCCTTTGAGCCTGCCCCACCATTCAATAAGATCATGGCTAATCTGAAGTGGCTCAGTTCCACTTTCCCACTTTCTCCCCATAACCCTTAATTCCCTTGTCTACCAAAAACCTATCTACCCGTGTCTTAAATATATTTAGCGAGGTAGCCTCCACCACTTCAACGGGCAGAGAATTCCAGAGATTTACCACCCTTTGAATGAAGAAGTTCGTCCTCAACTCCGTTCTAAAATGTGCCCCCCCCTTATCTTGAGGCTGTGCCCTCTAGTCCTGCTGTCCTTTCTGAGCGGGAAGAATCTCTCTACCTCTACCCTATCCATCCTTTACATTATCTTATACGTCTCTATAAGATCCCCCCTCATCCTTCTAAACTCCAACGAGTACAGACCCAGTCTATTTAGTCTCTCTTCAGAGTCCAACCCCCTCATCTCCGGTATCAGCCTAGTGAACCTTCTCTGCACTCCCTCCAAGGCCAAAATATCCTTCCACAAGTGTGGCGACCAAAACTGCACACAGTACTCCAGCTGCGGCCTCACCAATGCCCTATACAGTTGCAGCAAGACCTCCCTGCTTTTACATTCTATCCCCCTCGCTATAAAAGCCAGCATCTCATTCGCCTTCTTGATCACCTGCTGCACCTGCAGACTGGGTTTTTGCGACTCATGCACAAGGACCCCCTGGTCCCTCTGCACCTTAGCATGCGGCAGCTTTTTGCCCTTTAAAAAGTAATCCCTCTTACTATTATTCCTGCCAAAGTGAATAACCTCACACTTGCTAACATTGTACTCGATCTGCCAGGTCCTCACCCACTCGCTCAGCCTATCCAGATCCCTCTGCAGACTTTCCACACCCTCCACACAATTTGCTTTTCCACTGTGTCATCAGCAAATTTCGTCACCCTACACTCAGCCCCCTCCTCCAGATCATCCATATAAATGGTAAATAGCTGAGGCCCCAGCACTGATCCCTGTGGCACTCCACTAGTTACCAACCGCCAATCAGAATAGCACCCATTGATACCAACTCTCTGCCTCCTATTAGACAACCAATCCTCTATCCACGCTAACACCTTACCCCCAACTCCATGCCACCTAACCTTCTGAAGCAACCTTTTGTGCGGGACCTTATCAAACGCCTTTTGAAAATCGAGAAACACTACATCCACTGGTTCCCCTCTGTCTACCGCACTAGTCACATCCTCATAGAATTCCAATAAATTTGTCAAACACGACTTCCCCTTAATGAATCCATGCTGCGTCTGCTCTATCAAACAATTCTTCTCTTATGTGATTCACTCTGAATGGATAAGTTCAGTTGGGGCTCTTCTAGACATTCTTTTCTTCACAGTCTTAATACTTTTTAACATGTTGTAAATTCTTTTTATAGATTCCAACTTGTTCTTCTTGAAATTACCCAGATTCGTCTTCTCAATATTCTTCTCAAGGAAGCTGACTTAGCCCAACAAGCTTTGTAATATGACACATTTTGAAACACTTCTTAAATTTACTATCCGTGCTCCAGCTGAATGGCCCATTTTGGCACATCTGTGAGTGACATGCTTGTTGCTGTTCTGACTTATGTGCAGTTCCCAACTTGTGAATCTTCATTCTAAATTGTGAAGTTTCTTTGACAGCTATATCCAGGATGATCGTGGAGTACTGAACTGTTCTCCAGACAAGAACAGAGCTTGATAATGTTTTATGTGGTCTAACCTAATATGGCAGTGCATGGATTAACCAGTTGCCCACCATTTCTGTCCAAGTCTGCAGCACTTGAACTTAAGGGAATGGAGACAAGGGCTATCCCATGCTGAACATGCTGAAATAAATTGGTTGGACTTAAACCTGGTGTTGTCAGACTTCTTACTGTGTTTACCCCAGTCCAACGCCGGATCTCCACACCATGCTGAACTACCAGGGTAAAAGAGTAATCGTAATGATGATAATCTTTTTGGTATGTCTTCTCTGTTAATATCCTGTCCGTAACTTTTCTTTCCTCTGAGTCATCCGCATTCCCATCATCCACTTCCTTTGCAAAGGCAGATGTAGAGTAAGTATGTAATATTTTTTCCACATCCTCTTCCTCTATAGGAATTTCTCTAGCGACCTGCCTATACTTATATTTATAAAATATTTTATGTGTTCAATTTAACGTTTCTTGCCAATCTTTATTCTCATGCATTAACTTTTTCAATACATCTTATATTTTCCATAATCTTTCTGGTTATTAACTGAATCTTTCTTTTCACAATTGCAATAAGCCTTTTTTCTGTTTAATTTTAATTTCAACACCTGAGGTGAAGGAGTGGAAGTGGAACAAAGATAGATGAGTGTCTGGTGAAAGCAGGTGGGATGGGGTGATTGTAGAAAATGAAGGGAATCAAGGTAAGGGAGTATTGTGAAAAGTGAGGGTGAAGGTGTGAGGAAAGAGTGAGAGTAATCTTACCTTGACAATTCTGATGAGGTCACTGAATTCCTTTGTTCATTCAGCTGTGTCCCGGGAACTAAGCTTCTGGCATTGACTTGCTCTGTGACTTCTTCCCACTGACAGTACAAAGTGTTGTCAGCATGGATTTAGACTTCCTGAGGGGAACACAATTTCTCTCCTCCTGTTCATTGCCTGAACTACAACTGCCAATGTAGTATTAGAAAATCTGGTAGCTAGATCTGCAAAAGTGGTGGAACTTTGGTTCTGCATCCAGTGTGCACCTCTCATTTAAGGGGGCTGGCTATCTTTTTGTGGGATCAGTGACATTCAATCTCCTAAGCAAGAGTGCAAACAAAAAATAGGACATGTAATGCAGGCTGAGCCATATGAACATATATATGCCTGATTTTGGACGTGATCAAATCTCTAGGGCCTTGAGTTAGGAGAGGAAGAAAAACAACATGTGTTAGTCAACTTGAAAATGATGGGAGTGTTTAAAAGGTGTCAAGAATTGAGGAAAATTAAGATTAAAATATGAAATTGGAACAGAATAAAGGGGATGAAAGGGGACAGATAAATGCAGCTGCCTGAAGGACTGTTTTGATAAGAAAATTAGCATACCAGTGAGAAAAGCAAGTGTTTACCTATGTGACCAGGGGAAAAACAATTGGGTACACAAGAGGTGACTTCAAAGTGGAGAGATAAGGGAATTGGCACTTATACACTAAAAGGTGGATCCACAGGATGAATAATGTCGAAGAGAAAAATTATATATCCATAGCCAGATAACTGGAGTAAGGGACATAACAGAAGCAGCTATCATTGTAGCCACGCCCAGCTGCAGAAAGCAGTTTTCTTCTGAAAACAAATTATTGCTAAAAAGTTAAAATCCAAAACTTGAACATATTATGCCTTTGCTGAAACTGAAGACAGATTCCCAAACATGGACAAATAACCCACGGAATAGTAACTATCTGCTGTATTTAGCGAGTTACATAATATTGGATGTTGTTTGGGGAAAAAGAACATTTCTCAGGGTCAAGGACATGTAGATAGTTGGGACAAAGAGGTAACTTCATGAGAAACTGTATGTGTATAGCCATCAATGTAGTTAACCATATTGTCATTGTGTATTATAGTCCTTCGTGCTATGTGTTGTCTTTCAAATTAATAAATATTCTTTATTAAGTGATCGCAAAAGGATTGGACTGTTCCTTTCTGATTTGCATATCCTTCTTCACATTACATCAACTTGAAAATATACACCACTAAGAACCAGTGTTCCAAGTTACCTTTCTGGTTTTGGGATACCTTTGCATTTAACATTAGCTGGGTTCTTAACAAAGGGAATATCATAAGGGAGGACACTCTTGAAGCCACGGTATTTATATGGCGATTGCAGTTCCATTTCTGATCACTATAGTCCCAAGATATTGATCGTGGGGTATTCAGCAATGGTAATGCCATTGAATGTCAAGGAGGGTGGCTTGGGGGACTGCGGGAAGGGGGTGATTGGATTCTATCCTGTTGCTGATGGTCACTGCCTGGCACATATTTGGTGCAAATGTTACTTACCTCTTATGAGCCCAAGTCTGAGTGTAATCTAATTCTTGCTGCAGATGGGCAAGGACTGCTCTTAATTGGTTAAGCGTGGTATGTCTGTATCAATATCCCTCCACAGGCATTTGAGGGTTTCTGGTTTGCAGTTGAAACCAATGTCAGGATTGCATCACACCTGGAAAAATGCACCCCAATTCTTCTTTACCGCCCTGCACCAACACACCATCCTTTCCAATTATTCAGCAACTTTTTGATTAATCACAGCTCTAATGTCCAGGCCTGGTTTCATTCTTAAAAGTCCAATCTGACAATGTTCTCTTCATCTATACTGTTCCAGTCATTCAAGCAAGGAAATGAATATGAAAGAAAAGAAAGATTGTGATCAAATCAAGAATTCAGAAATAAGCTTATTCTGCTGACAAGCAAAATGACCATCTCTGACTGTCCTTCATCTGATTAACATTGAATAACTCACTCCTGTCCTTGTTAACTTGTATAGTATTCAAAGAATCACTTCTTTGGAGATATTGTAAAACAATCAATGATCTAAGAATTAGAGCTCAGAGGTATTCATGTGGGAAACTTTGTTTGATTACTGCATCTCCTGCTGCTGAAAGGCATGGGAAATGCTTCCATTGGAACTTTGTAAAAGATAAAATAATGCTTCATGAAGCTGCTGTCAGCAGGAATTTCTCAAGAAATATATAAATTCACCAATTTCATAGCAATTGATGCAATCTCAAGCACATTTATAATATCACCACCAAGAAAACTTTACGTGCTCCATTCCTGCCAATTTAGCACTTGAAGATGAGTCTCTCTTTAAAATGCACATGCCATAGACAGAGATGTGGCATTTAATATATTTGGGAAACAAAACAGATTTGGAACGGAACCATTTACTTCTCAGGCACATCTACTGCAGCTCAGTTTATTTATTAGTGTGAGAAATAGGCTTATATAAACATTGAAGTTACTGTGAAAATCCCCTGGTCACCACACTCCAGTGCCTATCCGTATACACTGAGGATGAATTTAGCATGGCCAGTGCACCTAGCCAGCAGGTCATTCGGATTGTAGGAGGAAATCGAAACACCTGGAGGAAACCATGCAGGCGAGAACATACAGATTCCACAATGACATGACCCAAGCCGAGAATCGAACCCAAGTCCCTGATCTATGAGCAGGCAGTGCTAATCACTGTGTGCCCATGCCGTCCTCAGTAACAGAGGAATAAACATATGCCAATTATTGCTTGGTTCAATAATGCCATCACTTATTTGATGATAAAACGCCGCCCCTACTATCTTCCGCAGGAGTTCACCTCTGTTATCCTGACAGCCGTTTACATCCCATCCCACGCGGACAATGAAGACCATGCTGGATGAAATAGACACCGTTACAAATAGCCTGAAGCTGAAATGTCCCGAGGCCTTGTTCATCATGGCTGGAGACTTCAAACAGGCCAAGCTCAAGAGTGCCCTACCAAGATACCACCACCATGTCTCCTGTTCCACCAGAGGCCCAAACATCTGAGGCCACTGCTGCACAAATATCAAACATCCCTACTGCGTCATTGCCCACCCATAATTTGGTAAATCAGATATCAAGGCTGCGCTCATGCTTCTGGCTTACAAGCAAAAACTGGAGTGATGGAATCCATTAAACAAAGTCATACAACATTGGTCTGAGGAATCAGACGACTTCCTATGGGACTGCTTAGAATCAGTGTGGACTGGTCAGTGTATAAAATCTCTGCAACCAACCTGAACAAGTACACCACTACAGTAACTAACTCATTAGTAAGTGCATAGAACACTGTATGCCAAAGAAGAAATCCACGTGTTTCCCAATCGGAAACCAAGGATGAACAGGAATGTTGCTGATGTCTAGGTCTGAGGCGTTTAAGTCAGGCGACCCTGACCTATACAAGCAATGCAGATATGATCCATTAATGATGCCAAAAGACAGTACCGGGCCAAATTAGAGTCCCAAGCTAGCCACACGGACCCCTGCCAACTATGGCAAGGTCTGCCAGATAACAGGCTACAAGATGAAGGCATGTAAAATTGCTAGCACCAACACATCCCTCCCTGATGACTTCAATGCATTCTATGCCAGTTTCAAACACGAAGTCAGCAACAGCACATCCTCTACCCCTGTATCCGAGGTCACCATTGTAGGTGTCAGAGCAGCCTTCTCAAAGGTCAATCCAGAGAAAGCGACTGGCCCAGCTGGGATACCCGGACAAGCACTCAGCTCCTGTGTGGACCAGCTGGCAAGGTATTCACCGACATCCTCTACTTCTCTTTACAATAAACAATCTGCTTCAAGAAGATGACCATCACCCTGGTACCAAAGAAAAGCCAGGCAGCGTGCCTTAACAACTATCGCCTGGTGATTCTAACATCCATCATTATGAAGTGCCATGGCACTAATCAATTCTGACCCCCCAGATTACCTGGATCCACTACAGTTCACCTACCATGCAATAGGTCCACAGTAGACGCCATCCCCCTGGCCCTGCACCCAATCCTGGAAAACCTAGATAACAAAGACACCTATGACAGACTCTTATTCATAGACTGCAGATTAGCCTTCAACACCATTATTCCAATGAAATTCGTCTCCAAACTCTGTGGTCAGAAGCTTGGCTCCTCCCTCTGCAACTGGATCCTGAACTTCCTAACCCACAGACCACAATCAGTAAGGATAAGCAACAACACCTCCTCCACATTCATCCTCAACACCGGTACACCACGAGGTTGTGTCCTCAGCCCCTTATTATACTCCTTATACACTTCTGACTGTGTGGCCATATTCTCCTCCAACTTGATTTTCAAGTTTGCTGATGAGAATACTGTAATGGGTCGGATCTCAAACAATGATGAGACAGAGTACAGGAAAGAGATAGAGGATCTGATGTGATGACAATAATCTCTCCCTCAATGTCAATAAAACAAAGGAGATACTTATCAACTTCAGGAAGTGTAATAGAGGACATGCCTCTGTCTACATCAAAGGGCTCAAAGTAGAAATGGTCAAGTGCTTCATGCGTCTTAGGCGTCTAGATCACCAACAATCTGTCCTGATCCCCCCACGCTGACACTATAATCAAGAAAGCCATCAACATCTCTGCTTTCTCAGCAGTCTAAGGAAATTTGGCATGTCTGTTATGATTCTCACCAACTTTTACAGATGCACCATAGAAAGCATTCTTTCTGGTTGTCACAGCTTGGTATGGTTCCTGCTCTGTCCAAGACTGCAGGAAACTAGAAAGGGTAGTGAACAAAGCCCAATCCATCACTCAAACCAGCCTCCCAACCACTGACACTGTCTACACTTTTTGCTGTCTCAGAAAAGCAGCCTGCATAATTAAGGATCCCACACACCCTGGACATACTCTCTTCTGTCTTCTTCAGTCGGGAAAATGATACAGAAGTCTGAGGACATGTACCAAACGACACAAGAACAGCAGATTTTTGAATGGACTGACCTTGTATTTGGTTGATCTTCCTCTGCACCCAAGCTATGACTGTAACACTACATGCTGCAATCTCTCCTTTCCTTCTCTGTGAACAATACACTTTGTCTGTATAGCACACAAGAAACAATAACTTTTAGTGTATATAGGTACATGTGACAATAATAAATCAAATCAAAAGGATGTTGTATTGGCTTTATCCCTGCTGCCTTCTCCCTCACCTCATGGCACTGGGCACTGTACCTCAGCTTGTCAATGACACTGCTCCCTGCAGGAAGGTGCCCACAGGGGCTAACCAGTTCTCCAGCTTGGTACTCCCCCAGCAAACTGTCACCTACTGTCGGAGGCCCCATGACATATGGAATTCAGTTGTACTTTGATCACTTTTTCCCGGTAGACCTTTTACTGATTACTAATTAATCCTGTCTCATTGCACAATACTAAATCTAAAATATCTTTATCCTTAGTTGGCTCGACAATGTATCGTCTCAGGAAACCATCAGAAACGTATTCTACAACTCATCTTGCAGACCACCTTGGACAATTTAATTGGGGCAGTCTGTATGGAGATTAAAGTCCCACCCAATTATTATATTGCCTTTGTTACAAACTCATTTATTTCTTGCTTAATGTTCTGTTTAATGGCACAACTACTGTTAGGGGCCTATAACTGCTCCCATAAGCATTTCCTGGTCTTTGTTATTCCTAATCTCCATCCAAACTCATTATACCTCCTAATCCTCTGAGTAAGATCATTTATCCCTATTGTCCTTATGTCATGCTACAGTCTGTGAAGAAATCTGTGAAGTGTTGTTGGTCAGTAGAGAACGAGGATTTTAAAAAGAGGTGAGAGATGTGGAACAAGATGGAATGCCAAAGGAGAAGTGGCCAGAGGAGTATGAAGATAGACCAAGATGAGACTTGCTGACAATTGCCACGTGCAATCATAGTTTGACCAGGACAAGTGATGGAAGTTTTAGCCAAATGGCAAGGCTTGGAGGCGGGGGGCAAAGTGTTGTTACCCATTGCCTAGTTTCTGTCAAAGCAATGAAATCAGTGCCTTCATCCACACTAAGGTCATGAATGGCAAGAGCATTGCTTGCAAATCAAAAGGTATGCTACAGAAGGATCTGGAGAGAGGAACTGATTGTTGGTCTGCTGTAAGAGAACTCTCCTTCTTCTATCCAGCTACTCATACCTTTCTCCCTTCTAGGGACCAGACAAAGATTTTCAGTTTTAAATCAGTCTTTATTCAACCTCTATTAGGGAGGGCTGCATTCGCAAAATGGTACACAGGCTTCCTGCTTATCTTGCAAATAATTTGCATATATCAATCACAAGTATACATTTGTTCTTAAATTGTTGATATCCAATTACAACTATTTGATTTGATTTGAGTTATTATTGTCACATGTATTAGCATACAGTAAAAAGTATTGTTTCTTGCACACTATACAGACAAAGCTATTAGTTATTTGTTATTAGCTATTAGTTCTAATTACTTAATTTATGTCAAATGAGTATGGTTAACCAGTTACAATCTCTAAACACTTGCTTAATTATGATACTCTATTACTAATGAAACACACCTGCATGACTGCGCCATCCAAACATCGATACCTGTAGACCTTGTTATGGTATTCCCCTTCTTTTTATCAAAGTTCTCATTCTCTTGTCCCTTGGTGAGCTTGTTTGTTCTACCTATCTGTAACTTTAGGAACTGCACAGAAACAACTTCACAGCAGTTTTCCAGGGGGATTCTGCTAAAAACAGTTCACAGAGGAGCTCAACTGTATTCAACGATTTTAACCCCATCATCTGCTCTCAGGGGTCTTGGGATCTAGACACACTGGGTAGGGGGATTGCTGAGGGAATGAGACAGTTGGGGGTTTCTGCTCCTAAGGGGGCAGTGAAATGTACCTCAGAGGTCCTTTGAAGAATGCCAAGAGTAAGTACAGAGATAATCTATGAGTTTATTCAAGAGAGATTAGTCAAATATGACAAATCCTTCCCAAATCCATTCTGATTACCTTTGATGATGTGTAACACAAAAATCATTACGGAAAGAGAGTGCATGCAGATAAATACTGAAATTAGTAACTGGTTATAAGTTTACATAAGTATTATGCCTAACCCTGGCACTGTGAAGTCATGTTTTATGACTCATTAAATACTGTGAGGCAACGTGACAACCCCTTGCATTTACATTCTCCAGAATGACAGCTGCAGAAAGATATATTTCACAATCTTCTTTAAATAACAACTGAAGTCACTTTTTTTGTTGGGTGCCCTTATTTCTGTGCAGAAGCTGAATATTAACATATTCTTCTGTGTTGGAATATTGAGTAATGCAGTTGGAGATAATTTTGAAACAAGCTCTTAATAACTGGATCGTCAGAAAAGATGTATTGAAGATGGGTTTAGAAGATGGAGAATCTAAGCAGACAGCAAAGAGATTCTGGATAAAAACTGGACTGTTGGCACTTTCAAAGAGTTTCATTTAAAATCCAGCATCTGAAGAAGCTTTAAGATAAAATTAAGAAGTAATCCAAAGCAATGTGCATGACAATACAATGTTGCCTCACACACTGAAATTATCTTTGGCTTCACCCTTCCCATGATGTGGAGGTGCCAGCATTGAACTGGGGTAAATACAGTAAGAAGTCTCACAACACCAGGTTAAAGTCCAACAGGTTTATTTGGTAGCAAAAGCCACTAGCTTTCGGAGTGCTTGCTGCTCCTTCATCAGGTGAGTGGGAGTTTTATTCACAAACAGGGTGTATAAAGACACGAAGTTTACACCAGGACTTTAACCTGGTGTTGTGAGACTTCTTACTGTGCTCACCCTTCCCATACAGACCATTAAAATGAGAAATATTGGGGGCAATTTTCCCTCCTCACAATGTGTGATACAGATCACGTTGATCTGGGAAAATAGCATCCAGGCCTAAAGGTCAGGCAATGTCCATTGGGCATGGCTGTGGTCACCAAGTACTTATCGGTGGTTCACTAATGTCTTTAAGGGAAGGAAATCTGCTGTTCTTACCTGGTCTGGCCTACATGTCACTCCAGAGCCATAGCAATGTGGTTGACTTTCAACTGCCCTCTGGCAACTAGGGGTGGGCAACAAATGCTGGCCAGCCAGCAATGCCCATGTCCCACAAATGAATAAGAAAAAATTGGCACACCAGCAGTGCCAGTTAGGCATCACTGACGCAAGAGGGGCTTTGTCAAAGGGCTGGGGACTGAGTAGGGGCTATGACGGGAAAGGGGGGTGAGGGGGAGTGTCATGGAGGGGGGAGGTGCTATATGGGGGGTGGCTATGGTGGGGGTCTATGCACGGGGGGAGTATCTCAGTTGTCATGACAGGGGTTATGTCAGGGGTCATGATGAGGGTTTGTCGGGGGTGATGTTGGTGCCACATTTTGGAAAGGGCCCAATGCCCTGACATGGCGACTCATGTGGGGCTGCTGATGAGGGTAGAGGGGTCCCAACGTCTGTAGGGGGAAGTAAGTGGTCTCCCAGTGCACTATGAGATTGGGGCACACATGCAAAATGGCACCCAAGTTTTCAGAAGCTGGGTGTATCGGTGTTAGGCCCCAATTCCCCAGTATCAGTTTGAATCTCCCAACTCTCCAAAAAAGTGACTGAGTGTCGAACAATTACAGTGTGGATCGCGCCTGTGGAACCAGCGTGGATTCTCATCGTTATGACACTTAGTTTTTTGGGAGAAAATTCCGTTCAATATTTGGCATCCCATTTTGCCCTGTTCAGCCATTAAGATGACATATGACACTTCGGGCCCGATTTGGTGGATTTGAATTTGGGAGTGTTTCAGATCCAATTTTTAGACCTGTTCTCCAGTGCCCCCATACACATTTTGCCTGGAAAACAGTCAGCGATTCTGAATGGCACTGCACAAGCCTGTGGGCGGGACTTATCGCACCTGAAACACTGCAGCTCCAATCAACACCTTCAGCTGTGTACGCACAGAAAAACAAAAGATAGAATAATGCTCTCCTACCACATCACGCTCGGGCCAAATAATGCCTCCCCTGGCCCCCACAGACATTGCCCCACCCACACAACATTATTGACTCCTTATCCCCCCACCTG
This sequence comes from Carcharhinus amblyrhynchos, assembly GCF_965287045.1. Taxonomy (NCBI): domain Eukaryota; kingdom Metazoa; phylum Chordata; class Chondrichthyes; order Carcharhiniformes; family Carcharhinidae; genus Carcharhinus; species Carcharhinus amblyrhynchos. The sequence continues at coordinate 76,617,096 of NC_137331.1, read as the reverse complement.
CCCGCCACCCAGACCAATCATGGCCTCCCCCCCCACCCCCCCACCCCCAACGATCTCAGGCAGAGTGGTAATGGACCCTCCTGCCCTCTTCACTCATCTCAGGCAGAGTGGCAGAGGATCCCTCCTTTCCCCTCACTCATCTCAGGCAGAGTGGCAGCAGACCCCCACCTCCCCCTCACTCATCTCAGGCGGAGAGATGTACCCTCTCCCCTCCACCCTACAGATATCAGGCAGGGTGATCCCCCTCACCCCCACCTCAGACCCTTCTGCACAAGGCCGCCATCTCCTCTGGACTCTGATGGCAATGTGACACCTCCCTCTCTCTCCCCTGTCCTCAATCATTGAGCCACTCATCCACCACTCGATTCCCTCCCCATCAGCACACCTGCAAGTGCTCACTTGCCTTCCCTCAATACTAACATACAAATTGCATGTAATTTGCTGGAATGTTCTGCCAAACTGCCTGCAGCTGCTCTGCCTTAATGAGGAACAGCTCCATTAAAAACTGAAGAATGGACAGGCAGGCAGACATTCCTGCACAAAATGTGTGCACGACCAGCCCCCCGATTTTCTGAGGGCGACCTGAGAAGGCTGCTGGATGCAGCAGAGGTGAAGCGAGACATCCTCTTCCTTCCAGGAGGATGCAGATCCAGGAGGGCTGATGGAACTGTGGCCTTGGGAGGAAGTTGCCACCTCGGTTAGTGCCAGGGCACTGGCTCCCTGAACTGGTAAGCAGTGCTGGAAAAAAGTCAATGACCTCATCCGTGCAGCAAGGGTCAGTGCTGAACCCCATCTTGCATCTTTCCCCATGTCTCCTCCAGGTCCTCCCATCCCCAGCATCCTGCATTCTTCCAGCTCTTGACTCCCAATCACCTCCTTCCTTTCCCTCCAATAAGCCCCACCGTGCTTACCTTCGAAGGGCCACCACCCTCAGCAGTAGTAACTCCACCATTTCTTTCATGGCTCCTTGTGTCTCCACAGGAGAAGATTAACCACAACACCCGTAAGAGAATGAAGACAGGGTATGGTGAGCCAAACCTCCAGGTCCTCACCCCCTTTGAGGAGCGGGCACTGGACATCTCCAGAGAAGGGGAGATGCGGGCTGTCAGCGACAGCATGGTTGGTCTGCCGTCAAGATGTGAATACCTATCATTCCTTCAACCACTTTCAGGCAACTTCTTGGGGCACAGGTTTCGGGTGCAAGTGGCAAGGTGTAAAGGAGACATATGAGAGGCACATTTATTTGCACATAGAGGGGACTGGGTGCCTGGAACTCACTGCCAGGGGAGGTTGTGGATGCAGATATGAGAGTGACCTTTAAGGGGCATCTCTACAGCTATGAATGGGATGGGAAAAGGCCTTTGGTCCCTGGAACGGTAGGGGGTTACAAATCAGACGGGCAGCCTGGTCACTACAGGCTTGGAGGGCGAAAGGATCTGTTCCTGTGATGTAATTTTCTTGGTTTTTTTGTTCAACGTTCAATGGAGAAATATGAATAACATGTTTGGCATCCCGGATTCCTTTCCCTCCCTTGTACTTAAGCTTGTGTCCTATGTTGCAGGGACAGATCCCTGGGGTTTTCTGGACTACAGGCCCTGGCTACAGCTCCCACCCAACCTGGTTCAGACAGCTTGGTTGAGTTCTTGGAGGATGCAGGTGAAGAGAACTCCAAGGGTGGCATGGTTTTGACATCAGCTCACCATCCCAGATACTGACACATCGGTGGATCCAGTTAGTGTTGAGGCTTCTGGGTCACTCTCTGGTGAGCACGACACATCTAATAATGTACATTGGGTAGAGGAGGAAATGTCTGAGGCCTCTGGCATGCGGAGGCCTGCCAGAGATGAGGACTCAGCTAGCCCCAGGCTCCATGTTGGTCCTCTGAGATCACTTCTCCCTCAGCTGCTGCAGATGCACCAATAGAGGCAGGGAATGCAGGAGGGGCTGACAGCCACACTGGCCTAACTGCAAGACTATTGGAAGGAGTCCTAAAGCATTCAGGTGGGCCAGCTGTTGCCTGTCTTGCATGCTTTCCATGGTCAATACTGCAAGGGTGGCGTCTGCAATGGAAAGCCTGGGCCAGGGGATCCTCACCATGAGTGGCGGGCTCCAAGCGATGGCTGAGCCACAGCAAGCCATAGCAGAGTCTCATAGGGCCACAGCCAAGTCACAGTGGGCCACAGCAGAGTCCCAGATGGCATGGCTGAGTCACAGCAGCTGATAGCTGAGGGACTGAACAGGCTTCTTGAGATTCTGCGGCCCATGGCTGAGAGGCTCGAGAGCTTGTAGGAGACCTAGCGGGACAGCGCTGAGACACAACAGGCTATGGCAGCAGCTGTTGAGAACATGGCCCAGTCTCAGAGGGCACTTGCTGCGGCCATTGAGAGGTGGCTCCCGACTCAAGTAGCCATCACAGAGGGCTCGACCACCATGGGTAGGACACAGATAATACTCCAGGACTGGCAATGCCACATGATGCCGGAGCTTCTGAGCTTATTGCAGAAGCACCGCCATCCCATGAAGTGACCAAGGGACCCACAGGCACCCCAAGGGAGGAGAAAGAGCTTGAGCCCATGCCGGGGCCTTCCAACCAGGAGACTGTGGCTGTGGCTACTTTGTATGACTACCCCCTTCCTAACATCAGGACTCCCAACTTTACCGGCACTTTCCCCTTTACCATTGTGTTTGCCAATCGGGAATCGGCACAAATCAGACGTGCTCAATAAAAGTTCGATTCGGGCACTCCATCAGTGAGGGGTAGCATGAAGGTATGTGCACAGTGTGTGACAGCTCTCTGTTAATCACGGGTATCCTGTTGTTGCAGCCATTTTATGTTTTGGTTGGTGCGGCTGTGTGAGTGCTGGGGAGGTGAGGTGGCTGTTGCTCTGCAGGGTCTCTGATGTCCGATTTGCAGTGTAGATCCAGGACTCAGCACTGACCTTGGGTCTTGTAGTGCTACTGGGTCCTAGTGCACTCAGCTCACTTCCAGCTGAAGGAAATGCACAAAGCCCTTGCACTTCTTTGTGGATTCTGTAGGAGGGCCTTGAGGGTGACATGTGTGCAGACGATCGATCCCTGCACATTAGGCATCCCTGCAATGGCTGCGCAACCTGCAGCCCAGGCTCCCTGCTGCGCCTGGTCCAGGTTGAAGTTGATGAAGTGGTCAGCCCAGGCATATAGGGCTTCAGTGACCTGCCTCACACAGGTGTGCACAGCAGACTGGGAGATGCCACAGACATCTCTGCTTGGGGTCTGGAAAGAACCGGTTGCACAGAAGTTTAGAAGGCCGACAATTTGACAGCCACCTAGAGTGGGTGCCCTCCCTCCCTCTAGGTGCCAGGTCCTGCAACAGGTTGCACAGGTGTTGCACGGTCTCCTTTCAAAGTCAGACATCGGTGGCACACAGTGTCCAACAACTGGTCGAAGGACATTCATGCGCAGAACTGCTGGGGTCTCTGTTACCTCCTTCTCCTATGCACCCCGTCTGGGTGAATGGCATCCACCTCCTGCCTTAGGTGGCTGTCTCCCTCTGGCCCTGGAAGTCCTAAGGCCTGAACGTCCTGTGCCCTCAATTCTTCCTCCTGCTCCTCCTCCTCAGCTCCAGCAGCAACCAAAAGACAGCTAGATCTATTGGTTACATAGAAAATGCCATGTTGTCACTCTGAAGGGGAGGCGGTAGGAGGGTGGATGGAAAGGAACACACGTAGAGGTTATGGAACACTGCTTGCCCCTAGCACACCAACAGTCACAGCCCTCCCAGTTCCCTCAGCCACATGCTCCCCACAATCACAGCACTGCCCCCCCCCAGTTCCCCCAGCCACATGCTCCCCACAATCACAACTCCTTGCAAAGTTAAGAGGCTACAGTAGACAATTTGCAAGGGCTTTGTGTACATCCTTCAGCTGAAAGAGAGCTGAGTGCACTACGATGCAGCAACACCAGAAGACCCCAGGTCAGTCCTGAGACCTGGGTCCATGCTGCAAGTCGGACATTGGAGACCCTGCAGAGCAACAGCCTCCTATTTCTCCACACACTTGCAGAGCCGCCACCGACTTAAGGAAGAAAATGGCCGCAACAACGAGACACCCGTGAGTAGCAGAGGGCCATCGAACGCCATGCACTTAACTCCTCACTCACCCTCATTGATAGAGCACCCGAATCGGAGTTTTATTGAGCATGTCTGATTCACGCCTATTCCCGATTGGCAAACGTGGTGGTAAAGGGGAAGTGCCGGCAAAGTTGGGCATGCAGCCCGTTAATTCAATTTAAATACATTCAAATTGTCATTGCACCCGTTTCAGGCACAGTCCTGATTGTGGCCATTTTAGACACTTGTAAAGGGGGAAAAGGCACGGAGGCAGTTGCGGATCACCACTACTTGCCTCATGTCTGATTTTACCAAGTTTTCATGCCCGAAAACGGGTGCAACTTGATGGGCCAGTCATCTCCTTTACTGATCATTCAAATCATCAGCACTACCCAGAACCATCTACCCCGTAACTGAGCATTAAAATCACCTTTTCTCAACGAAATAGTAAATTCAGCTTTGAAACACTGTAACAACAACTTTCTCTTCAGCTTACTAGAAAATCCTAGCCTGTTTCCCTCCTCTTGCTGAGGTAATTTCCCTTCACACATTGCCATCTTACTTTCTTATTTTCCTAACTCCAAACTCCATGGCCTGGTTCTCGGCTCTTCCCTCTGCAACTGGATTGTGAACTTCCTAATCCACAGACCACAAACAGTAAGGATAGGCAACAACACCTCCTCCTCAATCATCCTCAACAACAGTGCTCTACAAGGCTGTGTCTTTAGCCCCTTACTCAGCTCCTTTTCCACCTATAATGGGGGCAAAGTACATATGGTCAAGAGCTTCAAGGTTTTAGGTGTCCAGATCATCAACAACTGTTCTGGCGCCCCCCCCCCCCTTGCCAACACTATAGTTAAGAAAATCTACTAATGCCTCTACTTTCTCAGAAGACTAAGGAAATTTGGCATGTCCACTATGACTCTCGCCAACTATTCTTTCTGGTTGTATAACAGCTTGCTATGGCTCCTGCTCTACCCAAGACCACAAGGAACTACAAAAGGTCATGAATGTAGCCCAATCCATCAGACAAACTTTCCAACCATTGATTCTGTCTACACTTCCCACTGCCTCAGAAAAGCAGCTAGCATAATTGAGGGCACCAAGCACCCCAGACATTCTCCTTTCCACCTTCTTCCATCGGGAAAAAGATACAAAAGTCTGAGGTCACGTACCAACTGACTCGAGCAGCTTCTTCCCTGCTGCTGTTTTAAATGGATCTACCTCGCACCAAGTTGATCTTTCTCTGCGCGCTAGCTATGACTGCAACACTACATTCTGCACTCTCTCATTTCCTTCTCTATGAACAGTATGCTTTGTCTGTTTAGCATGCAAGAAATAATACTTTTCACTGTATACTAATTCATGTGACAATAATAAATAATAAACAGTGTCAAGAAGGCGTATGGTGTACTGGCCTTCATTAATAGAGGGATTGAGTTTAGGAGTTGGGAGGTAATGCTGCAACTTTATAAGACACTTGTCAGACCCCACTTGGAGTACTGTGCCCAGGTCTGGTTGCCTCACTACAGGAAGGATGTGGAAGCTATTGAGAGGGTGCAGAGGAGATTTACAAGGATGTTGCCTGGATTGGGAGGCATGCCTTATGAAGATAGTTGAGGGAGCTAGGTCTCTTCTCCCTGGAGAGACGGAGGTTGAGAGGCGACCTGATGGAGGTTTATAAAATGTTGAGAGAAATAGATAGGGTGGATTCTCGGAGGCTATTTCCCAGGGCTGAAATGGTCGCTACGAGAGGACACAGATTTAAGGCGCTGGGAAGCAAGTACAGAGGAGATGTTAGGGGTAAGTTTTTCACTCAGAGGGTGGTGAGTGAGTGGAATCGGCTGCCGTCGGTGGTGGTAGAGGCGAACTCGCTGGGGTCTTTTAAAAGACTTCTGGATGAGTATATGGGATCTAATAGGATTGGGAGTTACAGATAGTTCTATGGCTTGGTAGGTATAGATGTGATCGGTGCAACTTGTGGGCTGAAGGGCCTGTTTGTTCTATGGCCTGTAGTGTTCTATGTTCTAAATCAAATCAAAATCAAATTTAAGATCTTTCCTCTAATTTTTCCTATTCCTATCTTTCCAAACTCTTCCCTCAATTTCTCTTCACAACATTTCCTTCCTTTTTCCTGTCTTGACTGGATCCAATGATCTTTTACAAAGAAACATAGAAAATAGAAGCAAGAGTAGCCATCTGGTCCTTCGAGCTTGCTCCGCCATTCATTTTGATCATGGCTGATAATCAAATTCAATATCTTCATCCTGCCTTTCCCCATATCCCTTGATCCCTTTATCCCCAAGAGCTATATCTAATTTCTTCTTGAAATCAGACAACCTTTTGACCTCAACTAATTTCTGTGGTAGTGAATTCCATGCATTCACCACTCTCTGATGGAGAAATCTTTTCTCATCTCAGTTCTAAAAGGTTTACCCCTTATCATCAAACTATGACCCCTAGTTCTGGCCTCCTCCACCATCAGGAACATTCTTTCTGACTCTACCCTGTCTAACTCTGTTAGAATTTTATAAGTTTCTATGAGATTTCCTCTCATTCTTCTAAACTCAAATGAATACATTCCTAACCGACTTAGTTTCTCCTCATAAGACAGAATCAGCCTGGTAAACTTTCGTTGCATTCCCTCTGTAGCAAGGATAAGGACACCAAAACTGCACGCAGTACTCTAGATGTGGCCTCACCAATGACCTGTACAATTGCAGTAAAACATCGCTATTCCTATACTCAAATCCTCTTGCTATGAAAGCCAACATATCATTTTCCTTCTTTACTGCCTGCCGTACCTGCATGTTTACTTTCAGCAACTGATGCATAAGGTCTTGCTGAGTATCCACCGCTCTCAATTTACACCCATTCAAATAATAATCTGTCTTCCTATTGCTACTGAAGTGGATAACTTCACAATTATTCACATTATACTGCCACACATAGGCCCACTCACTCAGCCTGTCCAAATCATGCTGAAGCATCTCTGCGTCCTCTTCACACCGAACTTTGTATCACCTGAAATTTGGAGATAATATATTTAGTTCCCTTTTCCAAATTGTTAATACATAATGTGAACAATTGGAGTACTAGTGCAGATCCCTGCAATATCCAACTAATCACTACCTGCCAATCAGAAAGAAGATTCATTTATGCTAACTCTTTGCTTCCTATCTGCTAACCAGCTTTTTATTCATCTCAAGATATTACCTGCAACCGCATACGTTTTAACGTTACATAGTAGTCTGTTATGTGAAACCTTGTCGAAAGCCTTTTGCAAATCTAAATAGACCACATCCACTGGTTCTCCTTGGTCAGCTCTACTAGTTACATCCTGAAAGAATTCCAATAGATTGATCAAGCATTATTTCCCCTTTGTAAATCCATGCTGACTTTGTCTGATTATACTGCTGCTTTCCAAATGCTGAGCTATGAAATCCTTGATAAATGACTTCTCCAGTAGTGACTTTAAGCTCACTGGCCTATTGTTCTGTTTTTGCTCTCACTTCCTTTTTGAATAATGGGCTTATATTAGCTACCGTCTAATCTATAGGAATCAGTCCAGAGTCCAAAGAATTTTGGAAAATGACCAGCGATGGATCTACTATTTCCAGGGCCACTTCCTTAAGTATTCATGGATGAAGATTATCAGGCCCTGGAGATTTATCTACCTCAATTCATCTAACACTACTTGCCTTAAGTGCTATGCTTGGTCTCAACTCTGTATGTACATTATGGGAGATTGACTAATATGGTATAATTTCAAAAAGGGTGCAGGAATAATGAAAGCTGGTGTTCAAATTTTTGAAGGTGGAAGGAAATGTTGATGAAATTTTTAGCAAAATGTTGAAGTATTGGAGTAGTAGGCAAGAGTCCAGAAACTCAAGTAGTTAGTTCTAGAAACTAGAGAATGAAGAGACGTTTCCAGGAAGATTTAAGTAAAATGGAGAACAGAAACTGGAATTTTAGCAAGGTATTGTTCACTGAGGTTAAAGACAAAACTAGAAAGGGAAGATTGGGTGAAATCATCTAGAGAGAAGATATATATTTGGAGCAATCATAACATCTGTGTCCTTATTCAGGCCTTGCAACAAGAGTATTTGATTGGAAACTGTATCACCGAGAGATTGTGTGAAAGTTTGTGGTATTCAAGACAATGGAATACTGAACGGAGAGTTGGAAATCCTGGAAGTGGAACCTTGCCAGAAACAGCTGAGGGAAGGCATTGCTTGAAAGAAAATTCTAAGGTGTCTCTGTTTGAGAGTGTCGTTTGAAAACACTCATGTAGAAGTCAGAGATCAGTGTGATGGGTTGGCTTACAGTGTAATAATCATCTGGAGGGATTTGAGGAGAAAACCCCAGAATATCGATTGGGTGGCATCTGCTTGTTGGTTTGAGGAGGGGGTGTTGTCTGACCACAGTTAGCTGCTGGGTGAAAGGGACAGTGTGCTTACTGAAAATATTATAGCATAATGGCACGGTGACACAATGGTTACTACTGCTGCCTCGACATGTTAGGGTCCTGTGTTCACTATCTGTGCAGAGTCTACACATTTCTTTGTGCCTGCGTGGGTTTCTTCCGGATGCTCCAGTTTCCTCCCACAGTTCAAAAGACATGCTGGTTAAGTGCACTGGCCATGCTAAATTCTCCCTCAGTGTACTTGAACAGGCATCGGAGTGTGGCGACTAGGGGATTTTCACAGTAACTTCATTTCAGTGTAATGTACGTCTACTTGTGACTAATAATTAACCATTAAAATGCTGCCGCACAGCGCCAGGGACCTGGACTTGATTCCCGGCTTGGGTCACTGTCTGTGCAGAATCTGCACATTCTCCTTGTGCCTGCATGGGTTTCCTCCGGGTGCTCCGGTTTCTTCCCACAGTCCAAAAGACATGCTGGTTAGGTGCACTGGCCATGCGAAATTCTCCTTCAGTGTACCTAAACAGCCAATAGACTGTGGTGACTAGGGGATTTTAAGAGTAACTTCATTGCAGTGTTAATGTAAACCTATTTTTGAGTGGCACGGTAGCACAGTGGTTAGCACTGCTGTTTCACAGCTCTAGGGACCTGGGTTTGATTCCCAGCTTGGGTCACTGTCTGTGTGGAGTTTGCACATTCTTCTCATGTCTGTGGTTAGGTTGATTGGCCATGCTAAAATTGCCCCTTAGTATCCTGGGATGTGTAGGTTAGAGGGATTAGCGGGTAAATGTGCAGGGATGTGGGGATAGGGCCTGGGTGGGATTGTGGTCGGCACAGACTTGATGGGCTGAAGGGCCTGTTTCTGCACTGTAGGGTTTAATGATTCTACTTGTGACAATAATAATAAATAAAATATATTTTGTAACCTGTGTTATCCTTAAAATCTGTGTACATTGTGAAGGTGAAGGAGTATTGTATTATAGTCAAACTTATGATTTTTTTTCTGTTGTTAAAAATTGGCAGTTCTGTGATTTTGTTCACCTATGTTTTTCTAAAAAAGGGTAAAAGTTATGCTCTTTTGAACCAGGACTCCTTTCTTGAACCTTCTTGGCCAGTACTAACATCAACTGGGATTGTAACAAGCAAGAAAGGTCTCAAAACCTTTAAACTAGTTGGACCTCAGCAAGAGTATTATGAGAATGATAGGAGGATGTTAAGGCCTTGGAGAGGATGTAGTGGAGATTTGTTGGAATGTTATTATTGACAAAAGAAACTGGAGAAGGTGGGATTGTCTTAAGAGTCAAAAAGGTCTTGGGGAATTTAATAAGGTGTTCACAATTATTTGGGGTTTGATAGAGTGGATAGAGATAAACTGTTTTCACTGGCAAGAGGGTTAGTAACCAGAAGATTTAAAATATACGATGGTACATGTGTTTTTTGGGGAAAATAAGGTCACTATTTTATGTTAGGGTGAAGCCCAATCCATCACACAAATCAGCCTCCCATCCATTGACCCTGGCTACACTTCCCATTACCTCGAAAAAGCAGCCAGCATAATCAAGGACCCTATACAACCTCTCTTCCACCTTCTTCCATTGGGGAAAAAAATATAAAAGTCTGAGGTCACGTACCAATCGACTCAGGAACAGCTTCTTCCCTTCTGCCATCAGGCTTCTGAATGGATGTACCTCACACTAAGTTGATCTTTCTCTACACCGTAGCTCTGACTGCAACACTACAATCTGCACCCTGTTCTTTCCTTCTCTATGAACAGTATGCTTTGGATATATACACGTTAAGAAACAATACTCGTTAAAGCAAAATTCAGTTAACATTCCCTATGTTAGCTGAAAGGGTTTAAAAGCTGTTGCTAACTGAAGAATTTTAATTAAGAGTAAGGTCATCCCTGGGGTAGCCAAGCTGAGAAGAGAGATTGAGAGAGAATGAAAGAGTTACAAATGCAAGAACATTAGAATCGGCAGAACTTGGACCCGGTGTACCACAAGGATTTGTTCTGTGGCCACTGCTGTTTGTCATTTTTATAAATGACCTGGATGAGGGCATAGAAAGATGTGTTAGTAAATTTGTGGATGACACTAAAGTCGGTGGAGTTGTGGACAGTGCGGAAGGATGTTGCAGGTTACAGAGGGATACAGATAAGCTGCAGAGCTAGGCTGAGAGCTGGCAAATGGAGTTTAATGCTGAAAAGTGTGAAGTGATTCACTTTGGAAGGAGTAACAGGAATACAGAGTACTGGACTAATGGTAAGATACTTGGTAGTGTGGATGAGCAGAGAGATCTCAGTGTCTATGTGCGTAGATCCCTGAAAGTTGGCACCCAGGCTGATAGAGTTGTTAAGAAGGTGTACGGTATGTTAGCTTTTATTGGTAAAGGGATTAAGTTTTGGAGCCGTGAGGTCATGTTGCAAATGTACAAAACTCTGGTGCAGCCGCACTTGGAGTATTGCATACAATTCTGGTTGCCGCATTATAGGAAGGATGTGGAAGCATTGGAAAGGGTGCAGAGGAGACTTACCAGGATGTTGCCTGGTATGGTGGGAAGGTCTTATGAGGAAAGGCTGAGGGACTTGAGGCTGTTTCCGTTAGACAGAAGAAGGTTAAGAGGTTACTTGGTATACAAGATGATCAGAGGATTAGATAGCGTGGACAGTGAGAGCCTTTTTCCTCAGATGGAGATGGCTAACACGAGAGGACATAGCTTTAAATTGAGGGATGATAGATATAGGACAGATATCAGAGGTAGGTTCTTTACTCAGAGAGTAGTAAGGGCGTGGAATGCCCTGCCTGCAACAGTAGTGGACTCGCCAATATTAAGGGCATTTAAATGGTCATTGGATAAACATATGGATGATATTGGAATAGTGTAGGTTAGATGGGCTTTAGGTTGGTTTCACAGGTCGACGCAACATCGAAGGCCGAAGGGCCTGTACTGCGCTGTAACGTTCTATGTTCCAAGTGACTACATTTAAGATGCTAGAGACAATTATGTTGAACGGGGAATTTACAGACTGCAGGCTTTAGCAAGCCTCGATGTAATTTACTCTATCTAGATCCTTCTGTAGACTCTCCACACCCTCCGCACAATTTGCCTTTCCTCCAATCTTGGTGTCATCAGCAAATTTCGACACCCTACACTTGGTTCCCTCCTCCAGATCATCTATATAAATGGTAAATAGCTGAGGCCCCAGCACCGACCCCTGAGGCACTCCACTAGTCACCATCCGCCAATCCGAATAGCACGCATTGACCCCCACTCTCTGCCTCCTATTTGACAACCAATCCTCTATCCACGCTAACACCCTACCCCCAACTCCATGTCCCCTGACCTTCTGCAATAACCTCCTGTGAGGTACCTTGTCAAACGCCTTCTGAAAATCCAGAAAGACCACATCCACCGGCTCTCCTCTATCCACCGCCCTAGACACATCCTCATAGAACTCCAGTAAATTTGTCAGACACGACTTCCCTTTAACAAAACCGTGCTGCGTCTGCTCTATCAAGCAATTCCTCTCAAGATGCCTCGCTATTTCCTCCTTGATGACGGATTCTAACATTTTACCTACAACAGACGTTAAACTAACCGGCCTATAATTCCCTGCCTTTTGCCTGGCACCCTTCTTAAACAACGGCGTAACATTAGCCGCTTTCCAATCTTCCGGCACTTCCCCGGAATCCAGCAACGTCTGGAAAATAACCACCAAGGCATCTACTATCACCTCCGCCATATCTTTCAGAACCCTCAGATGTATTCCATCCGGTCCTGGGGACTTGTCCACAATCAGTCCCTCCAGTCTGTCGAGCACCTCCTCTCTAGTAACAGTAATGTCATTAAGACCCTCCAGTCCTACCACCTTTCCATCTCTAACACCCGGCAAATTACTCACGTCCTCCTCCGTGAAGACAGAAACAAAAAAGTTATTCAGGACTTCAGCCACATTCCCATCCCCTAAGTCCCCCTTCTCATCCTCTAAGGGACCAACGTTCACCCTAGCCAGCCTCTTCCTTTTTGTATATTTATAAAAACTCTTGCTATCCTTTTTTATATTAAGCGCTAGCCCAGCTTCATAGTTTCTCCTACCCTTCTTTATCATCTTGTCAATCTTTGTTGACATTTAAACCTCTCCCAATCCTCTTCTCGCCCACTACTCTTAGCTACTCTAAATGCCTCCGCTTTTAATTTAACACTTTCCTTCACCTCCTTTGTTATCCACGGCTTATTACCTCGCCTCCTACTGTCCTTTTTGACCATCGGAATGGCAAATGGAATTTAATGTTGGCAAGTGCGAGGTGGTCCACTTTGGTAGGAATAGTGGTAGGAAGGATTATTACTTACGTGGCGAAAAACTGCAGCAGGTGACGGTGCAGAGGGACCTTGGGGTCCTTGTGCATGAGTCGCAAAAACCCAGCTTGCAGGTGGTCAGGAAGGCTAATGGGATGCGGGCCTTCATAGCGAGGGGGATTGAATATAAAAGTAGGGAGGTCTTGCTGCGGCTGTATAGGGCATTGGTGAGGCTGCAGCTGGAGTACTGTGTGCAGTTTTGGGCGCCGTACTTACGCAAGGATATTTTGGCCTTGGGGGGGAGTGCAGAGGAGGTTTACTAGGCTGATGCCGGAGTTGAGGGGGTTGAGCTATGAGGAGAGGCTGAATAAACTAGGCTTGTACTCGTTAGAGTTTAGAAGAATGAGGGGAGATCTCATTGAGACGTATAAGATGATGAATGGGATGGATAGGATAGAGGTGGAGAGACTCTTCCCGCTCAAAGGATAGTAGGACTAGGGGGCATAGCCTCAAGATAAAGGGGGGGGTGGTTTAGAACGGAGTTGAGGAGGAACTTCTTCACTCCCTACTCCTCCTATTTCTTATGTTCTTACTCACCACAGAATTCCCAGCCTCTGACCTGCACGTGAAGCCAAAGCATTCAAATGGCTGATCCTGTTAATTTTCTAACTAATTGTAGCCACCAGGGTGTTGATAGTGGAGATTCAATGATGATAATACCATCGAATATTGTCTCTTGTTGGAGATGGTCATTGAATGGCACTTTTGTGGCACAAATGTTACTTGCCACTTTTCAGCCCAACTGTTGTCCAGTTCTTGCTGTGTATGGACATGGACTGCTTCAATATCTGAGGAGTAGTGAATGATACTGAACTGCAATTATCAGTGAACTTTCCCATTTCTGACGTAATCACGAAATGAGTGCATCAATGAAGCTGGTGCAGCTGTGTGGGCTGAGGATCCTGCCCTGAGGAACTCCTGCAGCAATGTCCCATGACTGACGTGATTGACCTCTAATGAACACAACCATCTTCTGTTGTGCTAGGTATGACTCTAACCAGTGGAGAGATTTCCACCATGATTCCCTTGGCGTCAGTGCTCCATGGAGTTACACATGATGTCAAGGACAGTCACTCTCATTTTGCCGCTAGAGTTTCACTCTTTTGTCCATGCTTGGATCAAGACTGCAATGAGGTCAGGAGCTGAGTGGTCCAGGCAGAACCCAAGTTGTGTGATTAATGCTGTGTAAGTGCTGCATGATAGCACTGTTGATGATACTGTCACTTTGTGATGAATGTGAATAGGCTGATGGGGCAGTAATTTTCATGGCTGGATTTGCCCTGCTTCTAGTGGACAGGACATATCTGAAAATTGTGAGGTAGGTGCCAGTCTTGTTGCTGTACTGGAACAGCTTTGCTAGAGGTGGAGCATAAGTCTTCAATACTGCTGCTGGAATGTTGTCAGAGCCCACTGCATTTTTGGTATCTCGTGCCTTCAGCCATTTCTTGACATGACATGAAATGAATCATAATGGCTGAAGATTGGAATCCATGATACTGAGCACCTCATGAGGGGGTTGAGTTGGATCATCCATTCAGTACTTCTGACTGAAGATTGTTGCAAATACTTGTCTTTTGCACTATGTATGGGCTCCTCCATCATTGATGATGGGGATATTTTGTGGAGCCTCCTGCTCCTCATGTTAGTTCTTTAGTTATCCACCATCATGGATGTGACAGGACTGTAGGGCTTAGATTTGATCTACTGGTTGTGCGATCACTTAACTCTGTTATATGCTGCTTCTGCACGCAAGTAATCCTCTGTTGTAGCCTCACAAGGTTGACATGTGATTTTAGGTATGCCTGGTGCTGCTTCTGGCAACCGGCCTGCACTTTTCATTGAATCATTTGAGGATAAGTAACTTCACTGCAGTGTTAATGTAAGCCTACTTATGACAATAATAAATAAACTTAAAACTGTTGATTGTACTTTTATCATGTTTAACCAGACTGATGAAAAAAAATTAGTGATGAACATTCATGTTCTTTGATATTTGTGCAGTAAAATTATTTTGTTTTAAAGAGTGAATGTTGCGGCTTCATTTTTTTTAGTAGATACCGAAGTTTTCAAAGTTCCAAAAAAATCCAAGAATGTTACTGCTCTCTACTGAGATCATAACAAGTAATTAATTGTCCAAGGAGTCCAGGGCTAAACAAGGATTTATTTTTACTCAGAGTTGATATGACCTGGAGTGCACTTCCTGTAAAAGTGATAGAAGTACATTCGATAATAACTTCCCAAAAGGAACTGAACTCTTGTATTGAAGTACTCTACTCAAAAAGAAAAACAAATGCATGGCAATGGGGAAATATTGAATCCCAGATGTTATTTCTGTTTCTCTCTCCAATGATGCCAAAATTAATGAGTTTTTCCAGCATTTTCTGTTTATGTTCCAGGTTTCCAGTATCTGCAGTATTTTTATTTTATTTTACTGTTTTTAAGGAAGTTGTTATACATCTTCTCAGACAAAAAAAATCTTTCTGCATTTGCAATTGCACAGCACTCTCAGATGGGCAATATAAATGCTGCCTAGCCAGTGACACCCATATCCCACAAATGAATATTACAAAAAAATCTAAGTAAGGAATGGATGTGATGGTGTTAAGAGGGAACAGAAAGAGTCTAAATAAAAACAGAAAAGAGAACAATACAAAGCTGACCTGTGATTATTTTTAATGATGTAGACACGCCAGCATTGGACTGGGATAAACACAGTAAGAAGTCTCACAACACTAGGTTAAAATCCAACAGGTTTATTTGGTAGCAAAATCCACTAGCTTTCGGAGCGCTGCCCCTTTGTCAACTGAGTGGGAGTTCTATTCACAAACAGGGCATATGAAGACACAAACTCAATTTACAAAATAATGATTGGAATGCGAGTCTTTACAGCTAATCAACTCTTAAAGGTACAGAAGATGTGAGTGGAGAGAGCGTTATGCACAGGTTAAAGAGATGTGTATTGTCTCCAGACAGGACAATTAGCAAGATTTTGCAAGCCCAGGCAAGTCATTATGGGGGTTACAGATAGTGTGACATGAACCCAAGGTCCCAGTTAAGGCTGTCCTCATGTGAGCGGAACTTGGCTATCTGTCTCTGCTCAGCGACTCTGCACTTCGTGTTTCGTGAAACTGCCTTGGAGAAGACTTACCCGAAGATCAGAAGCCGAATGCCTGTGACCGCTGAAGCGTTCCCCAACAGGAAGAGAACACTCTTGCCTGGTGATTATCGAGTGGTGTTCATTCATCCGTTGTCATAGGGTCTCCCCAATGTACCATGCCTTGGGACATCCTTTCCTTCAGCGTATTCGGGTAAGCATTCTCCAAGGCGGCCTTCACCTGATGAAGAAGCAGCACTCTGAAAGCTAGTGGATTTTGCTACCAAATAAACCTGTTGGTGTTGTGAGACTTCTTACTACATTATTTTAAATAGCAGATCTTCTGCAACAGCTTTTCTTCATACTATTTCTTTATCAGGTTTGATTACTCAAACACTCTACTGATCCTAAATTTTACCTTTCACAGGGTGTAAGTAACCCAAAATCTTGCCTCCTGTGTCTGTATTGTGTAATATTTCCCAATCCTTATCATCCACATCCCTACTAATCTCTACTGATTTCCCATCCTCTGCAGACACTGAATGTAAATTCTTGTTCCAAATACTTCCTTGGCCTCACCGCTTCCTCCCTCTGTAACTTCCTCCAGCCATATTTGCTAATATGCGCATTCTGCACTTCCAATTCCTTTGCATTATGTCCTCTCTCCTCACCAGCTTCATTCACTTCATGGTCTCACGACCTTTCTTTCCTCTTTCAGTAGTCACCTTAGTCATGAATCACGCTGATGTTACCCGTAAAGATGTCCCAACTTGAAACACCTGTTCGTGATGGTGTATAGTTTTTTTTTAATGTTGTGAATCAGGTAAAACCCCAGTGAGAAAACAGTCCAGTCATCATATGAACAGTCATTAAAGAATATTTATGAACTTAAAAGAAATGAAAAATACTAGTGAAAAGGACTACAATACTCTTAATACACTTCAGTACATGAATAACTAAGCACACACACAGTTTATGTAGAAATTACCTCTTGCTCCAAAATGTATCTACAATCCCTGAACTCGCTAAAACTTTCCTTTTCCCAACAACATTCAAATTAAATATATCAAAAAGTCAAACTCAGCTTATAGTTACCACACAATACAGGGCTGATGATCAAGTCTGGGAATTGTCTTCTCTTTGTCCAGCGAAGAGATATTTTATGCCTTTACGAAGGTTTCCTCCAATGCCTTGGCTTTAAGGCTTTGATGTAACACTATAGCATCTCTGAGAAATAAAAGATGTTATATGACCCCTTAGCATTGAAATGGATCCTAACCTCCTCGCTGTGAGATGGGGACTCGCTTCTGATTTTCCATATTTGTTACTTCAACCTCGAGACTTGGCTGACTACAGAAATTGGATTACTTCCTTTTGTGGAGTTTAACATTTCTGTAGCCCTGAATCAGTCATTTAGGTAAACTGTTTCTGCTTGTGTAATTTCTATAGTAGTCATCTAAGTAATCTGTTTCTACTACTACAGCAATTCACATCTAATCATCTTTAAATGTTTTCACACAGTTGGTATGCCCTGTCCACTTTTCGAGTCTTGCTTGCCCATGGAAATGCTGCCTGTTCCTGTTGCTAGGCAGATATCAATCTTTCAGCCTTTTTTGAATTCTTGTTACTGTGGCTAGGCAGATTTCTACCTTTCGGGCCTTTTAAAATTCTTGTTCCTGTTGCTGCAAGGGAAATCCCTGACATCTTGAAAGCTAGATTTCACCATCACCAGTTAAATGTCTTAACCTATCTTTCGTCTGATTCCATTGCTTGGCATCAATTCATATCTATAAAATCCTACTGTGTAGAAGGAGGCCATTCAACCCATTGAGAGTACACCGACCACAATCTCACCCAGACCCTATTCCCATACATTTACCCTAGCTAGTCCCCTTACAGTAAGGGACAATTTAGCATGGCCAATCCACCTAACCCGCACATCTTTGAATATGGGAGGAAACCGGAGCACATGGAGGAAACCCATGCAGACAGGGGGAGTATGTGCAAACTCTACACAGACAGTGACCCAAACAGGAAATCGAACCCAGGTCACTGGCACTGTCAGGCAGCAGTGCTAACCATTGCACCACCGTGTCACCTATCTAAAAAGTTCTTTGGGATATTTGGTTACATGTAAGGTAATAAAAATGCAACTTGTTTCACTCAAAAAGTTATCAATCTCACGGTGGAATCAGACATTGTGGGTAACATAAACGCAATTTCATGGTTGGCAGGGGTCTGATGAGAAAATCACCTACGTCATAAGGTTTGGGGAAACAAACGCTTTTTAATTTCTACAGTTTTTCTATGAATTAATATTTCAGAAGTAAACATGTCTGACCCATCTTACTCTAACTCAATATCAGCAACAGCAACAATATTGTCTTCATCCTGTTATAAAATCTATTATTTTGCAACTGATCCAGCAGCAATACCCAAACAGAATCTGACTATCTGCTATCTTGACATGCTGTTCAATCCTGAGCTGACTTCTAACTCCCACATCCTATGCATCACCATGCTGCTTTCAGTCAGATTTGCAACACTGCCCACATCAACGTCAGTCTCAGAAAGCCATAAATGTAGTTTTGTCAATTCATATTTGACTTCACTTGCTGCTTTGCAATCTCCAAAATCCTAATGTTTAAAACTCTGCAGCACACATAATATTCTGCACTCCCCTTTCAACATTTCCATCTTCATTTGTGCATCTCCTCAACATATTGACTTCAAAACCCTTGCCTTTAGTTCAAAATCCCTTGATAACTTTGCCCCCTCCTCTGGCATCACATCTCTTTCTGACTGGCCCATTCCCTGACTCCAGCCATCTATGTGCCCAGTCTTTCCTTTGGCATCCATGTTTGTGGACAGAAAGTTTTGGACTGCTTCAAACATGAACTCTATCCCATTCCATCTCCCCCACCAACATCAAAGTCTCTCCACCTTTAAAGAAGCACCTCATGAGAGGAAAAAGGCAATCTTTGAGACCTAACAGATGAAGATAGTCCTCCTGAAACTCTTGACAAAATGTCAAGTCCCCAAGTCAGCATTCCTTCATGTTTTCATAGAAACCTGACAGTACAGAAAAGGGCATTTGGCCCACTGAGTCTGCACCAACCACAAACCCATCCAGGCCCTACACCCATATTCCTACATATTTTACCCACTAATTCCTCTAACCTACACATCTCAGGGGCACTAAGGGCAATTTTTAGCATGACCAATCAACTTAACCCACACATCTTTGGTCTGTGGGAGGAAACCAGAGCAGCCAGAGGAAACCCACGCAGACACACGGAGAACGTGCAAACCCCAAACAGACAGTGACCCGAGCCGGGGGTCGAACCCAGATCTACTCGAACTGTGAAGCAGCAGTGCTAACCACTGTGCTTACCGTGCCGCCCCGTGTTTTGCTGACAGGCAAACGTTTTTCTGCGTTTAATTTCTGTCAGGGCCCTGAGAAAGAGAGAGAGAGACAGACAGAGTCGGACCCCTGTTTTGTCAGGCTGGCTGAGTGTGAGGCGAGGCCTAGTTGGCGCCTGCGCAGTGGCGGCGGGCCGGCTGGCTTCCTCCGAGGGGTTTGAACAGGAAGGCGGACATGTTGATCAGGAAAAGAAAGTTGCATTTGACGGGTGCGTTTTCAGGAAGAGAAGAAAAGATTGTCCTGCATCTTCGTCGCCGCCTTTGAGAGAGAAGCCGGTGATTAACAACCTGCTTTTGTTTATTTTTCTAAAGTCTCGTTGAGGTTTTCGAGCTGGCTGCTTATTTGCGAATCGAGCTTTATGTGAAGCGATGGGCACACAGGATGTTAAACGCGCGCCGTGTTAGCTGCTGTGAAGAAATATTTGCAGAAGTTCGTTTTCCTGGGCTGAAGCTGTCAAGGGACCAGATGTGCTGCTCAGGCCTGTAACTTGAGGCTTGGCAAGGTGCTTTCTTCAGTATCAACTGTAATTTTAAACCAAATTACCCATTTCTACTGTTTTAAAATACCGAGTTGACGAATCTATATATAAATAAATATATTTTCAGTACTTTTTTTTGTAAACGAGCCACTGCCCTGTTGAGACTTTGAAGAGGAACTTGAAACTTGAAAAGTTTTTTTCTTCTATTTATTTTTTCTCTACATATATAATTTAAAAAGAAATATGCGACTGATAATTCGCAGAAGCTTCCTGAAAGTTTTTATGGTTCCGATTGGGGAAAAAAAGACTGTTGGGTGAAATAATGCTGTGAAGCCGTTTGCATCGACGTTCAGATACATCTATCCCTGCTGGATATTCCGTGAAGAGGTTGATAAGTCACGTCGGAAGTGCTTATTTTGTAACGATATTGTTTACTTTTTGTTTGGGACAAAACTTTATAAAATAACCTGGACACAATGTCATCTGGGGAAAGTTTAGAGGCTCGGTTTGAAAAGATTGAATTGATGTTAAAAGACCCCAAGTGCGAAGTGAACAGTGAATGTTTGCTGGTAAGTGAGTTTTCTCTTGATGCCCTGTTAAGTTGACCAGAGGCTTAAATATGATCTTCATGTTTCAAGGCAAGATTGTGTTCTTCATGTTACTTTCCACAGATATAATGTGTAAGACCAATGAGGATTTTACTTCTAATCTAATCAAATCTGGTGAATTCATGGTTATGTAAAAATAAACCAGTGTCCAATATATTGAATGTGCTATATCCTGAGTAGGTGTTCTTTATAATGCACGATAATGCTTTTTGCTTAATAACAGATCGGAAGAATTTCGTTACTTCAGTTGAAAAATCAGATCAGTTTAAACCAGTAAATCATAATAACATGATTTGAATCATCACTGTTGATAGGCAAATCAGTAAGGAGTATTGGTTGCAATACAGAAGGCCCATGCTGCTACAAGTGTTGCAGAAAAAAAATCAAATTTATACATCCAAATTGTTATTAAATAGTTTCTGATACTCCTGGCAAATCAGGAATGAGATTTACCAGATGCATCTTTCAAAGTTAACTAGAATAGTATAGAGCATAACTTGGAGCAAGAGAGATCAAAATATTTCTTAACATTTTCACAATTTTTCATCTTAAGTGAAAAATCTTTTTTAATTCTTCTGAAATGTGATGAGGTATGCTTGTATAGTACTTCAGACTATGGTGTTACCAGTTTTGTCAGGAAGGGCTTTCTAGGACTTTGACTTCATGACAATGTGGGAATGTAGACATATAAGGATGGTGTGTGACTTCTGCATTAGTGTTAGTTCTGCAACATTTATTTCTCTTATCCTTTATGTTGTGAATTATTGAAGAGCTGGGAGACATTACTGAGATATATTTGGTGAGTTTCTGTTATGTATGCATTCTGCAACTTGGTGAAAAGCCTAGTGGCTGAAGTGCTGGTAAAGCAGAGTGCTCTGTAAATATTGTTGAATTTCTTGAATTCACATTAATTCAGTGAATTCATGAGTATTTCATCATGCATTTTAGGTGCTAGCCGTGCCTCAGAGTCAGAAGGTTTTGAGTTCCGATGCCATCTCTGAGACTTGCTGACATAATTTAGGTTGACAGTGCAGTACGGAGGGAGTACTCAGGCAGCATGGTGGCACAATGGTTGGACCTGGGTTCAATTCAAACATTGTGAGTTTGCGCGTTGTCCCTGGTTCTGAGTGAGTTTCCGCTGGGTGCATCAGTTTCCTCCCACAATCCAAAGATGTGTAGATTAGTTGGATTAATCATGGCAAATGTGCAGGTTATGGGGATAGGGTGGGGTGGAGGGGAGGGCCTTTTGGTGGTATGTTCTTTCGGAGAGTCGGTGCAGATTCAATGAGCTGAATGGCCGCCTTCTGCACTGTAGGGATTGCATGGTTCTATGGTACTGTTGGCGTGCCATCTTTTGGAAGAAATGGAATTGTCCACTTAGCAAAATTCCATCTGCCCCTTGGGTGAATGTAAAAGATCCTATGGCGTGATCTGAAGAAGAGTTTTCTTCATTGTCAATAGTTTTCACTAAAATGATTATCTGGTCATTTGTTGGAGTTTTGTGTTGTGTTTACTGCAATATAACTGTGACTACGCTTCAAGAAGTCCTTAATAGTCTGTAAAACATGTTGGAATGCACAAAGGTTGTGGAAAGATTTGTATAAATATATGTTGTATCATAAACATGACTTATGCTTTTATAGATGGTGAGGTTTGAAAGTTTGGGAGGGGACTGTGATCACAGGATATTCTCCTTCATTAGTGACTTTTAGTCATTTTTGTTGCTTATGCCTGATGTAGTTAGACATTTTGGTGACCTCCAAGATATTGAGAAAGGACTTGATGATGGTATTGCAGTTGAAGATTGGGGAGGTGGCTGGGCTTTCTAGTTGGAAATGGTTATTGCCTGGTATGTAATGTAGTGCTAATTTTACTTTGTCAGCCCAAGTCTGGATATCATCCAGATCCTGCTTTAGGCTGGTGTTTTCTTAGTACATTTCTAATAACCATGAAGCTTAGTTGTTTGCTACAACAACAGCAACTTGTATTAATGTGATGTTTTTAACCTAAAGTGTACCAAAGCACTTCTCAAAAGCATTACTTGATGGATTGAGTTATAAGGAGAGGCTGAGTAGACTGGGACTTTTTTCTCTGGAGTGTGGGAGGCTGAGGGGTGACCTTATAGAGGTCTATAAAATAATGAGGGGCATAGACAAGGTAGATAGTCAATATATTTTCCCAAAGGCAGGAGAGTCTAAAATTAGAGGGCTTAGGTTTAAGGTGAGAGGGGAGAGATACAAAAGTGTCCAGATGGGTAATTTTTTCACACAGAGGGTGATGAGTGTCTGGAACAAGCCAGAGATAGTAATAGAGGCGGGTACAATTTTATTTTTTAAAAAGCATTTAGATAGTTACATGACTACAATGGGTATAGAGAATTATGGGCCAAATGTGGGCAATTGGGATTAGCTTAGGGGTTTCTAAAAAAAAGGGCGGCATGGACAAGTTGGGCCAAAGGGCCTGTTTCCGTGCTATAAACCTCTGACTCTAAAATAAAATTTGACGCTGAAGATATTAGGCAAATTAGGCCAAAAACTTGGTCACAGAGGTAAATTTTAAGAAGTTTCTTAAAGGAGAAGAGTGAGGTAAGGGGCTTAGGGTGGCATTTCTGGAGCTGGTTGGTGACTAGTGGGGTGCCCCAGGGGTCGGTGCTGGGGCCTCAGCTATTTACCATTTATATAGATGATCTGGAGGAGGGAACCGAGTGCAGGGTGTCGAAATTTGCTGATGACACCAAGATTGGGGGAAAGGCAAATTGTGCGGAGGGTGTGGAGAGTCTGCAGAAGGATCTAGATAGGCTGGGCGAATGGGCCAGGAAATGGCAAATGGAATTTAATGTTGGCAAGTGTGAGGTGGTCCACTTTGGTAGGAAGAATGGTAGGAAGGACTATTACTTACGTGGCGAAAAACTGCAGCAGGCGACGGTGCAGAGGGACCTCGGGGTCCTTGTGCATGAGTCGCAAAAACCCAGCTTGCAGGTGCAGCAGGTGGTCAGGAAGGCGAATGGGATGCTGGCCTTCATAGCGAAGGGGATTGAATATAAAAGTAGGGAGGTCTTGCTGCAGCTGTATAGGGCATTGGTGAGGCCGCAGCTGGAGTACTGTGTGCAGTTTTGGGCGCCGCACCTGCGCAAGGATATTTTGGCCCTGGAGGGAGTGCAGAGGAGGTTTACTAGGCTGATACCGGAGTTGAGGGGATTGAGCTATGAGGAGAGGCTGAATAAACTAGGCTTGTACTCGTTAGAGTTTAGAAGAATGAGGGGAGATCTCATTGAGACGTATAAGATGATGAATGGGATGGATAGGATAGAGGTGGAGAGACTCTTCCCGCTCAAAAAAGACAGTAGGACTAGGGGGCACAGCCTCAAGATAAAGGGGAGGCGGTTTAGAACGGAGTTGAGGAGGAACTTCTTCACTCAAAGGGTGGTGAATCTCTGGAATTCTCTGCCCGTTGAAGTGGTGGAGGCTGCCTCGCTAAATATTTTTAAGAAGCAGGTTGATGGGTTCTTGATAAGAGAGGGGATTAAGGGTTATGGGGAGAGGGCGGGAAAGTGGAACTGAGCCACGACAGATCAGCCATGATCTTATTGAATGGCGGGGCAGGCTCGAAGGGCTAGATGGCCTACTCCTGCTCCTATTTCTTATGTTCTTATGTTCTTATGAAGGCCCAGCCTCCAATGATGGAATGTTAGAAATGATAAATCTCAGGAGGCTAGAATTAGAGAAAGGCGGATATCTCATAGGAATGTAGGGCTAGAAGAAAGAAATGGGTGGAACTATAGATTTGAAAACGAGGAAGATAATTTCAAGCAGTTTCAGAGGATTGTTAGTCTGTGGAATTGTGTGGAGGCAGGGCCATTGAATATACTCAAGGCTGAATTAGATTCTTGATTGACAAGGGAGTTGAAGATTGTTGGGTATATATAGAAAGTAGAAGCCACAATTAGATCAACAGAGATCTTACTGAGTGGTGGAGCAGGCTTGAAGGAGTTGAATGGCCTACCCCATTACTAATTTGTATGTTCATATGTAATTAATTCAAAGCCAATATAAGTCAGTGAACACAGGGATGATGGGTAAACAAGGCTTGGTGCAAGTTGGGACATGGGCAGCAGAACCTGAATGAGCTCAAGTTTGCAGAGGATGTAAGATAAAACACAAGTGTGTTGGATTTGTCAATTCTGGAGATAACAAAGGCATGAAAATGAGTTTCAGCAGTAGATGAACTGGTACAGGAGTGGAGTCTGGTAAAGATGGAAATAAGCAGGTCTGGTGTTTTGGAAGCTCTTTGGGTCAGGTTTGACACCAAGGTTCACTTAGCACTGGCTTTGGTATTTACAGTATTAAAAATGGAAATTTTTTGTTCATCCAATACTGGATGCTGGATAAAAATCATAGAACCCTACAGTGCAGAAAGAGGCCTTTCGGCCCATCGAGTCTGCACCGAACACAATCCCATCCAGGCCCTACCCCTATATCCCTACGTATTATACCCACTAATCCCTCTAACCTATGCATCCCTGGATACTAAGGGGCAATTTCTTAGCATGGCCAATCAACCTAACCTGCACATCTTTGGACTGTAAAACCGGAGTACCTGGAGGAAACGCACGCAGACACAAGGAGAATGTGCAAACTCCATACAGACAGCGACCCGCGCCGAGAATCAAACCCAGGACCCTGGAGCTGTGAAGCAGCAGTGCCAACCACTGTGCTACCGTGCCACCCAATAAGCAATCTGATGATTTAAGGACAGTGGAAAGTCCAAGAGAGGTGGTAGTGAAGAAGAGCTGGGCGTCATCAGTGTACATAAGGATACATGCATTTCAGATGGACATTATTGACCCTTTCATTATTGTGATTGGGAGAAGGGTGATAAGGTGGTAATTGACTAGAGTAGATTCATCGTCAGCAATTTTCCTAACACTGGGGAATTAGCTACTTTAGAACAGCTTTAACAGGGAAATGGCTATAAAATGGTACACAAGCCTTCAGCTGGAGTCTGAAAACGGATATCTCAAAGGAACGTAGGGCTAGAAGAAAGGAATGGGTGGAACTATAGATTTGAAAACGAGGAAGATAATTTCAAGCAGTTTCAGAGGATTGTTAGTCTGTGGAATTCTGTGGAGGCAGGGCCATTGAATATACTCAAGGCTGAATTAGATTCTTGATTGACAAGGGAGTTGAAGGTTGTTGGGTACATATAGAAAGTAGAAGCCACAGTTAGATCAACAGAGATCTTGTCTAGATCAGCAGAGAGTGCCCACTGCTTTTGATCACTTCTTAACGTCATCGTAAGAACTGTTAGCTGAATATTGGCAATAATGTAATGGAACCTTTGGAGAAGGCAAATAGAGTCATTCACTTGGTGCATTTAGCTGAAGATGTCACGATAGAGATATTCAAAGAGCCTTGACCTTTCCCAACTGGTTACCTGAATATTCTCCACCATTTTTGTCTGGATGTGCTAACACTATGAATCCCTGCTCGGATTGTTAGTTGTTAACTCAATCCAGGACTTTCTGCTTTTGGTGCTTAGCATACAGTGTTATAGCTTGGGTTTTTTCTCCTTTTATCCTGTTCTGACTTTTCATTTAATCATATGATGATAGACAAATGAGTAATGAAGTTGTAGTTGTGTATAACTCCGTTGCTGATGGCCCACTCCAAGTCATGGATGCCCATGGAGGAGGTGGTGGGTGTAGTGGTAATGTCAGTGAATTAGCAGTCCAGAGGGTCTAGGCTAATGCTTTAGTGATAGTAGCTGATGAAATATAAATTCAATTGATAAATCTGGAATTAAAAGTTGGTCTCAGTAATGGTGACCCTGAAACTGAAATCATTGTTGTAAAACCCATCTGGTTTACTAACGTCCTTCAGTTGGGAAAACTGCCACCCTTAGTCTGGCCTACATGTAACTCCAGTCCCATAGCGATGTGGATGACTTTTAATCACCCTCTGAAATGGCCTAGAATGCCACTCAATTCAAGGACAATTAGGGATGGTCAATAAATGCTGGCAGTACCAGTGATACTTACACCCCATGAAAGAGTAAAGGTAATAAAGTATTAAGCTGCTGGATCTATCAGTAGAGGATACAGAAATTATCTCAAGGATAGTAGAAGATCAAGGGGCATAAGGGAGGGAGGAGCAATCGTGATCTCTTCAGAGAAAGTACAAGGAAAAATGGGACTAAAGGCTGACGAGTCCCCTTGCTAAGGTTCTGAAAGAAGTGGCTACACAGGTGTTGAACACATTGATCGTAATATTCCAAAATTCCATAGATTCTGGAAATGTCCCAGTGGGCTAGAAAACTGCAATTATAATTCCTCAAATCAAGAAATGTGGGAGACAGAAATCAGAGAACTAAAGATCAGTTAGGCTAACACAGTCATAGAAATCATAGAAGTCTACAGTGCAGAACGAGGCCATTCAGCCCATCAAGTCTGCATCAACCACAATCCTACCCAGGCCCTATCCCCTCAACCCCATGCGTTTACCCTAGCTAGCCCCCCGACACTAAGGACCAATTTAGAATGGTCAATCTGTTTAATCCACACATCGTTGGACTGTGGGAGAAACTGGAGAACCGTGGAGGAAATCCACACAGAAACGTGGAGAACATGCAGACTCTACACAGGTGGTGACCCAAGCTGGGAATTGAACCCGGGTCCCTGGCGCTGTGAGGCAACAGTGCTAACCACTGTGCCACTCTGCTGCCCCATTGAGAAAATGTTGGGATCCATTATTAAGAAAGTAATAGCAAGATATTTAGAAAATAACAATACAACCAAGTAGAACCTGCATGCTTTAATTGGAAGGGAAATCAAGTTTGAGAAATTTATTTGAGGATATAACTAATAGAGTGGGTAGAGAAGTAGTAGATGTGTATTTCCAAAGGCATTGGGTAAGATGTCACATTTAAGGTTACAACAGAATATAAGAACACTAATCGGCTATATGTTATATGTTTAAGTAATTGCATGATTGCTTTAAGAGCCGATCATATTATTTGAAAATGATGTAATTAAGGTATTTCACAAGTTGCTGTTTGATTTCAATTTCTACTCTGTACAGGCAAGAGCTCCTAGAATAAACCTGTTGTGTTATTTTGAATCTACATGTATAAGCCCCTTATTTTCTTTTTGTTTAAAATCCACAATCCCTAACATAGTTAGGGTATTACACTCTGTAAGTCCCTATTCGGGCAATGCTTTTAGGGTGGCATAGTGATTAGCACTGCTGCCTCAGTGCCAGGGACACGGGTTCAATTCCCAGCTTGGGTCACTGTCTTTGAAGTCTGTATGTTCTCCCCACGCCTGCGTGGGTTTCCTCCAGGTGCTTCGATTTTCTCCCACAATCCAAAGATGTGCAGGTTAGGGAGATTGGCCATGCTAAATTGCCCCATGGTGTCAGGGGGACTAGTTAGGGTAAATGCCTGGGGTTATGCGGATAGAGCCAGGGTGGGATTATGGTCAGTGCAGACTCGATAGGCTGAATGGCCTCCTTCTGCACTGTAGGGATTTTATGATAAAATAACAATGCCAGGTGGTAAACTACAACACTGGCATCTGCCAACAATGTGGAAAATTGCCTAGGTATATCCTGTCCACAAAGAAGCTGGAGAAATCCAATCCCGCTAAATACCATCTATCAGCCAACTCCCGGTCATCAGCAGGTGTATCAAGCAGCACTCAAACAGCAATAACCTGCTCATTGATGCTGAATTTGGGTTTTGCCAGGACCACTCAGTTGCTGACCTCATCACAGTTATGATCCAAATATTGATAAAAGAACTGAATTCAAGAGATGAAGTGAAAGAGATTACCCTTGACAACAAGGCAACATTTGAACAAGAGTGGCATCAAGGAGCACTGGGAATTGGGGGAAAACTGTCCACTGGTTGAAGTCTTACCAATACAAAGGAAGGTAGTTCTGGTAGTTGGAGGTCGATCATCTCAATTCCACCACATTGCTGCAGAAGTTCCTCAGCGAAATGTCCTACACCCAGTTATCTTCAGCTATTTCATCAATGACCCTCCCATCATCATTATGTAGAGATGAGGATGTTTGCTGATATTTGCACACATTTCAGCATTTGCAACTCAGATCTGAAAATATCTAAGCCAGTTTACAGCAACACCTGGACAACATTCAGGCCTATATTGATAAGTGGCAAGTAACATTTGCGCCATACAAGTGTTAGGCAATAACTTTCTCCAACAAGAGAGATTCCAACCAACTCTTCTTGACATTCAATGGCATTATCATTGCTGAATCTGCCTTAATAAAATGCTGGGGATTATATTGACCAGAACTGAACTGGACCAGCTGCATAAATACTGCACCTGCGAGAGCAATCAGAGGCTGGAATTTCTGAGGGAAGTAGCTCATGTCCTGATCCCCCAAAGCTTGTCCACCATCTACAAGGCATAAGTATGATGGATTGCAGTCTACTTGTTTGGTTGAGTTCTGCTCCAACCACACTCAAACAGCTTAACACCATCCAGGACAGCAGCTGCTTGATTGGCACCCCATCCACCAACTTAAATATTCACTTTTCCACTACTTATGCAAGTGGCATAGGTGTACCATACACAAGATGTACCACAGCAACTCACTGAGACCAGTTAGGGGGCACTTCCCAGGGAAATTTACTTCCTAGCCAGCCGTGCAAACTAGGTCATTGAATAAATGTGAAAATGAGCTGTATAGATTTTTAATCAACAAGGGAATTAAGGATTAAGTAGGGCAGGCAGGAAAGTGGAGTTAAGGTCACAGTCATATCAACCATGACCTTGTTAAATGATAGAACAATTTTGAATGGCTTACTCGATTTTGATTTGATTTTATTATTGTCACATGTATTAACATGCAGTGAAAAGTATTGTTTCTTGCGCGCTATACAGACAAAACATATCATTAACAGAGAAGAAAACGAGAGTGCAGAATGTAATGTTACAGTCATAGCTAGGGTGTAGAGAAAGATCATCTCCTATTTTTTATGACCTTTGTCTTTGCTGTATGTATACATATTTGTTTATTTATCAGATGGCATAGCAGATTCGGTTGTAACAGGACAGAACTCAAATGATACCTCCAGAATCAGAGAGCAAATAATACTGGTATGCTAACAAGTAAATCATAGATTAGTTATAACATCATCTAGCCTTTAGCAGTACCAGCTTTTGAGCAAGTAGTGGTTAATTTTGCATTTCCAAGGCCATAAATTATAAGAAATAGGAGCAGGAGTAGGCCATCTAGCCCTTCGAGCCTGCCCCGCCATTCAATAAGATCATGGCTGATCTGTCGTGGCTCAGTTCCACTTTCCCGCCCTCTCCCCATAACCCTTAATCCCTTCTCTTATCAAAAACCCATCAACCTGCTTCTTAAAAATATTTAGCGAGGCAGCCTCCACCACTTCAACGGGCAGAGAATTCCAGAGATTCACCACCCTTTGAGTGAAGAAGTTCCTCCTCAACTCCGTTCTAAACCGCCTCCCCTTTATCTTGAGGCTGTGCCCCCTAGTCCTACTGTCTTTTTTGAGCGGGAAGAGTCTCTCCACCTCTATCCTATCCATCCCATTCATCATCTTATACGTCTCAATGAGATCTCCCCTCATTCTTCTAAACTCTAACGAGTACAAGCCTAGTTTATTCAGCCTCTCCTCATAGCTCAATCCCCTCAACTCCGGTATCAGCCTAGTAAACCTCCTCTGCACTCCCTCCAGGGCCAAAATATCCTTGCGCAGGTTATCAGCTTGTACGATTAATAATTCATATCCAACATCAAATCTAGATTAATTGTATAGAGTAGCAATGTCTAGTTATGCCTTGCGGACCACATGGCTCCAAACCTTTCGCAATCTGGCTCTTGAAGCTAAAGTAACTCAGCTGAATTTGGAATTCTACTTTGCTGGTTTGTTTTGTTTGAACTTTAAGGACTTGGACTGGGAAGGCATACTCTTCTACCATTGGTGTAATATAACAGATTAAACTTAAATGAAAATACAGTTATCAGTTAGTTTCAGCAACTTGAAACATATAGAAATTAATGGAAGCATAAATTTAAGCTTGGCAGTCTCTGAGGCCTGGTGATATAAACATGGACTTCTGGTATGGTGTCTATTCAGGATACATGGTTACATTACAAATTTTGAGATTGGAATGTAAAAATGTACTCATCTTTGATCCATATCTATTGATATTCTTATCTGGCAATTATCCACAGCCATTTTGGGGAGTGAGTTCCAGATTTTCACTACCTTTTGTCTGTTTCAAATTATTTTACGTTAGGTCCTTTTGTTCTGGATACCTCTTCCAGAAGAAAGTTTCTCTATCTCTCTTTTAATCAAACCATTTTAGATGTATCATTTGGGAAGGGAAAGATCCAGTTGTCATGGTGCATGTAGGTTCCAATAACATAAGCTCCCTTTCTTTCTTGCCCCATAATTCTTGACTCTTTCTTGTAGATCAAAACTCTGTCTAACTCAACCTCAAAAACTGGGCGAATCATTCATGGAGTATCACTATTGGATTGCCACTCCACTTCTCTTTGCTTAGCTGACACCGGAGTTCCAAATTTCTTGCTTGGACTTCCAACTTGGGCCTTCTGAGAAATACGGAGCATACCTGTAACTGGAGTCCTCTTTCGTACTGTAGGAGTATTGGGGAAAACTCAGTCATGCCCTACTTTTTACAAGACTAGCTGCAGTATTTTGGTGTGTTTAAATGTCCCAGCTGCCTTGACAAGTTAGGCAAGAAAGTAAGTTTGTAAGTTAAGTGGGGGAGGGGCTAGGTTGGGTTGAGTCGGGGGTTCGGGTGGTTGGGGAGTATTTTTGAAGAGTAATTGGTATATAGTTGCGAGTGTTGCCGGGGTTTAATTGGGGAGGATAGTCGGGGGTGAGGGGGTGTTGCGAGGATGGCAGGATATCTGAGGAAACATTTTTTAACCCAGAGGGTGATGGAAATATGGAACGTGCTGCCTGAAAGAGTGGTGGATACAGGGACTCATGCAACATTTAAGAAGCATTTGGATAAGCACTTAAATCACCAAGGCATAACAGGCTATGGTATATGTGCTGGTAAATGGGATTCGTGTGAATTGGTATTTCATGGTCAGCGTAGATATGGTGGGCCGAAGGGCCTTTTTCTGTGCTGTATGACTCTACAACTTGCTTTCATATTTATCTTTGATTTGTCAGCAAATTTGGCTGTAATACAGTCAGTCTCTTCATCCAAGTCATTAGTATATATTGTAAATAGTTGAGGCCTCAGAACTAATCCTGTGCTACTCTACCAGATACAGCCTGTCAAGCTGAAAAACAACCCATTCCTCCTGACTTGTTTTTTATTAGTTATCCAGCACTTTATCCATGCTGAAACAGTACCACAAACACCATGAGCTCTTATCTTGTGTAATTATTGAATGTATTTTGGAAAGTCAAATATACCTCATGTATATTAATATATGTATATTAAAATGTAAATGCTGTGACTGCTAAAAATCTGAAATAAAAACAGAAGATGCTGGCAAAGCTCAAAATTTGGCAGCGTCTATGAAGAAGGAAACTCAGTTAACATTTTGAATATGTATGACTTCTTCTGAAACATTCACTAGGAAACAGAGTGAACGTTTCAGAAGAAAAGTCATACATATTTGAAATGTTAACTTGGTTTCCCTCTCCACAGATGCTGCCAGACCTGCTGAGATATTCTGGTGTTTTCTGTTTCTATTATGCTACATCCATTAGTTCCCTTTTATCCACCCTGCTTGTTATGTCCTCACCGACTTAATCTCCCCTCATATAACAGTCCTGTCATCCCAGGAATCAGCCTGGTAAATGTTTACTGTACTTCCTCTATAGCAAGAACATCCTTTCTCAGATAAAGACACCAAAATTGCACGCAATGCTCCAGCGTGGCCTTACCAACACCCTATACAATTGCAGCAGGGTTTTTTGTTGTATGCTGAGTAAATTGGGTTTATACTTTCTGGGATTTAGATGAATACAAGGTTATCATAGAATCCCTATGGTACAGAAGGAGGTTATTCGGCCCATCGAGCCTGAACCGACAAAAATCCAGGCCCTATTCCTGTAACCCCATGTATTTAGCCTGTTAATCCACCCAACATGCACATCTTTGGACTGTCGGAGAAAACTGAAGGACATGGAGGAAATCAATGCAGACATGAGGAGAATGTGCAAACTCCACAGAGACAGTTACCCAAGACTGGAATCAAACCCGGCTCCCTGGTGCTGTGAGGCAGCAATGCTAACCACTGTGTCACCATGCTGCTGTTATCTCATTGAAACATTCGATATTCTGAAGAGGCTTCATAGGGTAGATGCTGATTCTTCAAGGTTCCTAAGCCAAAGAAAACAAGGAGGTACTAGGATAAGTTACTGATCATTTAGGATGAGGAGAAATGCCTTATTCAAAGGATTGTAAGTCTTAGGAATTCTCCACCCCAGAGGATTGTCGATACTCCATAGTTGAATATACTTAAGGCTGATTTAGACAGACTATTGGTCTCTCAGGAAATCAAGTGATATGGGGAACAGTTGCAAAAATGGAGTTAAAGCCACAATCAGATCAGCCATGATCATAATTGAATAGTACAGCTGGCTCAAGGGGCCATATTTTCTATTCCTCCTATTTCTTATGTTTTCATGTTCTTCAAGAAATATTTCATGACAGAGTCACATTTGGGGCAGGATTTTCCAGCTGCACTTGCCCCGAAGTCGGAAAATCCCATCTGAGTCCATTAGACCTTTGCATGTTCTGTGTCCTGCCCATTATAATTCCCACGGCAGCTGTGACAGGAAAGCTCTGTCCTTGGTTTCCATAAGCAAAATTCAGTAAGGATCATTTCCAAAAATTAGAAGTCGTGTCCTGGCAAGCTTTCAACCCAGGGCTCTGGAGAGCTGATATTGGCTGTTGTACTTCTTTTAGATGCAAATGGGTGAATCATCAGCATTCAGTGTGCATGAACCTGGGAGTTTCCACATCTGTGTGGCTCAGCACCTCACATTTTATGTAGTAATTTGACCCCTTAGCTATTAAGGAAAGTGCTTACATATTTTAAATGGCAACTTTTAAGGCAAAAATGAAGTCTAAAGAATTATATACTTGTTCCTTTGGTGTTCAATTTACTACCCCTGTTTCACTTGTAAAGGATGCTTTCAGTGAAGTGGATGAATTAGGATGTTGCAAGGTGGAGAGATTTTCTTCAAGTATGCAGCTTCCATGTACTGTACTTGTATTTAAAATCTAATTGGAGACTGACTTTGGATAAAAGCTAAATACTGCAGGTGCTGGAATCTGAAACAAAAACGGAAAATGCTGGAAAATCTCAGCAGATCTGACAGCATCTGTGGGGAGAGAATAGAGCCAATGTTTCAAGTCAAGATGACCCTTCATCAAAGTTGGATGAAAAGTCATTCCTCTCAATATGTTGGCTCTATTCTCTCCCTACAGAGGCTGTCAGACCTGCTGAGATTTTCCAGCATTTTTTGTTTCTAACTTTGGATTTTTTTTTACTGCTTTTAACAACAACTCTGGGAACTGGAAAGAAAAGAGTTTGGAGCACAGTCAATATGCATACCACAAACATAACAAAACAAATTCATTGACATCAGCGCTGTTTTCAAAATAGATATGCTCGTCACTCCCTGGATGATCTGTCCAAGCAAAATTTTAAAAAATACATTTTAAAAAATGCGCTTGTTCATGGGATGGGATAGGTCGGTATTTATTGTTCTTCCAAATTGCCATTGAGAAGACGGAGTAACAAACATCAAATCTCTATATTCCATTGTATTACAATTGTACACTATTGGAATTTTATTTTGGTTTTTCCATAGAAAGTATACTAAAATTAAAATGTTCCTTGGTGAGCTAAAATAACAAAGTCTTTTTCTTCCTGCAACCCCCAAAACCATTCTTTGAAAGTTTATAGGATCCAATATTTGGCTTGATTTCAGTGATACTATGGTTCTTAGAACTATTTCCACTTTAGTTCTGTCTCATGGGCTTTTGTGCATGCTTCTTGCTACATTTAGGGAAAAATAAACAATCTGGTTTAATTTGAGCATTAAATAGTGCAGGTTAGTCAGCCTTCTAAGTGCTTAAATATTTTTAAAGAGTAGGTCAAAAAATGGTGTCCAGAATCTATATGTTTACAGACTTCAAATAATGTTGACATTAATACTCTGAATATATTTTCCATTATATATGCCATCCAAAATAACTCTGCACTTTCCTGTGCATAAAACATCGTTATTATGTGCTAATATTTGTTGCAATAACCCATCATTTTGATTTGAATTTGATTTATTATTGTCACATGAATTGGGGTACAGTGAAAAGTATTGTTTCTTGTGTGCAATGCAGACAAAACATACCATTCATCGACTACATGGGGAGAAGGAAAGGAGAGGGTGAGAATATTTTGTTACAGTCATAGCTAGGTGTAGAGAGAGATCAGCTTAATATATGATGGCAGCATTGAAGAAGCTGTTCTTGAGTCGGTTGGTATGTGATCTCAGACTTTCCCATTTGGAAGAAGGTGGAAGAGAGTATGTCCGCAATGTGTGGGGTCTTTGGTTATGCTGGCTGCTTTTCTAAGGCAGCAGGAAGTTTAGATGGAATCAGTGGATGTGAGGCTGGTTTGCGTGATGGATTGGGCTATGTTCACACCCTTTGTAGTTTCTTGCATCTTGGTCAGAGCAGGAGCCATACCAATCTGTGATACAGGGGAGAGATACAAAAGGGTCCAAAAGTGCAATTTTTTTCACACAGAGGGTGGTGAGTGTCTGGAACAAACTGCCAGAGGTGGTGGTAGTAGTAGAAGCGGGTACAATGTTGTTTTTTAAAAAGCATTTAGACAATTACAAGGGTGAGTTGGATATAGAGGGATGTGGACTAAATGCAGGCAATTAGGACTAGCTTAACGGTTTAAAAAATAGGGCGACATGGACAAGTTGGGCCAAAGGGCCTGTTTTCATGCTGTAAACCTCTATGACTCTGCTTAGGGAAAGGATGCTTTCTATGGTGCATCTGTAAAAGTTGGTGAGAGGTGTAGTGGACATGCCGAATTTCCTCGTCTGTTTCCTTGACAAGACTCTGTTCTTTAGATCTCAGTGTTTATATTACTTGTACGCTTGCATATCGCATTGAGATCTTTTGCTTCACTCTTCCCTTGTTCGCAAGTGATAAAGGGAGGCTAGAATTTTACCGGCACCACAGATCCCTGATGACATGCCCCCAAACTAGAGGCACACCCCGCACTCCCCCATTCCATTGTTTGTGCCACCAAGAATGGTGACCACTTCTACGTGTGTGCCTAGAAGATAGAACTTTGTGGAAGCAGGCTGATCTTTTGACCAGGTGATCTGTGTCTGAAGCCTCAGAGTCGGTCAAACAGCTCTCTTCAGAAGCCCAGGGTGGGGGTGCATGAGGGTAGGGCTGGTGATTTTCATGGTGGTGACGATTGATGTTAAGGAACCCCTCCATGGGCGTAAAGTGCTCAAATAAGAGGGGCCCACTCCCCTACCTTCCCCAGTGCTAGTAAAATAGCATGGTGGCAGGAAGACCACAGGCAATCCCCACCCCTGTCTCATAGACTGTTCATGATGTGTATGTGCCGGGCGTTGGACTGGGGTAAACACAGTAAAAAGTCTGACAGCACCAGGTTTAAGTCCAACCGATTTATTTGATAGTACACTCACTGGCTTTCGGGTTTCTGATGAAGGGACTAACCTGAAAGCTAGTGAGTGTACTATCAAATAAATCGGTTGGACTTTAACCTGGTGTTGTCAGACTTTTTACTGTCATAGACTGTTTGCAGAGGGCTGATAAAATTCAGTTTTCTGCAGTGGTTCAGTCCACTTCAGTATTGACAGCAAATTTACTTAGCATGTACTCTGAAGTTGTCATTAGGATTTTATCAAAGTATAATTGTTAGACAATATTGCATGTAATTTCCAAAATTAAAAAAATTGCATTTCTTCTTTTCCTGATTGATTCATCAGTTCAACAATCAAAATTCATATTGATCATGTTTTGTGTCTTAATTGAAAATGTACAAGATCATTCCAGGTGTAATGATATGATCGTCAATATGCTTAAATTTGGGGTGGAGAATGGCGGAAACACGTCAGCGATTCCAATCTTTGCATATTTATATACACCTGGTGACATTTTTATCCTGTTAATGTAAACAGTCTTACAATATTCAATCTTCACTTCAATTACACCTGATTTTGCTGTAGCTATAATTGTATCTCAAACTATGACTGCTAGGCTTTTGACCCTCTTGGACACCCATACATATGTTCCATGGACTTCTTTTTGTGATACGTATATTTTTAAAAGAAAGGAGAATGCCTAATTGATCTCCATCTAGATCTGTCATGCATTCCACTGTAAATTTAGACCTAGGCTGCATTTAGTGCTTGTTGGGCTATCTGCCAAAACTTTGAACGCTAGCAAGTCAATACAATGTGCTTACATGCACCAGAAGTTGGCCATTCAGCCCTCTGGTTGATATCTGTGTTAATGCTTCCTGCAAACTAATATATTCACATCTGCCCATCTCAGGGGTCAGTGGAATGTGCATGAAGTGCATGTCACATTTGTATTGACCTTTGTTGTGACTGTAAAGGCTTATTCATGAGTAGAAATGTTTTCTGCAGCTGGTACAATTGGCTGAAGGTTGACTGATGTTTTTTCCTTTTGCCATCCAGTCCTTTTGTACTTTGCTTTTTCCGCACCCTTCCTGACTGTTTGTCTCCAGGCATTCTGATCAGCAATGAGAATTTCCCATGCATTGACTCCAATCCGTGTAGGAGTCTCAGTTGTAGACATCATTATACTACAGATATGTCATGGTGACACAGTGCTGTCTTATAGAACCATGAACTTGGATTTGATTTCAGCCTTGGGTAATTGTTCGCGTGGAACTTATACATTCTCCCCGTGTTAGTGTGGGTTTCCTCTGGGTGCCCTGGTTTTCTCTCGCAGTCTAAAGATGTGCAGGTTTTGTGGATTGGCCATGCTAAATTGCCCCTTATTGTCCAAAGATGTATAGGTTAAGTGGATTGGCCAAGGTAAATGTGTGAGATTATGGGAGGTAGGGTGGAGGGGAGGGCCTGGGTGGGTGCTCTTTTGGAGACTGGGTGCAGACTCAGAGTTCCAAATAATCTCTTCTTGCACTGCAGGGATTCTAGAAATTCTAATGTGGATGACTTATTGGTCTTGTGCCAACAGCAAATTTACTTTAGAGCGTAGCATCTCTTTGAGGATGTGGCTGTCATCATTGGATTCAAATGACCTAGCCATTGGAGTCACCACTGACTCGAGGTGGCAAGATGCTAGGGATCTGTGCATGTTGGTGTAGGCATAATCTCTTGCCAGGAGATGCTCAATATTTACTTGAGGCAGCGGATGCTGTTCAGTTGCTGTTCTTGGCTTGCATAAGTTGTCCAAGCCTCATTATTGTAAAGGAGAGTGCTGAGAACAGGAGCTTTATACTTTCATTTAATTTGTTGTTGGTCCGCACTTGACTTCTTAACTTTGACATGACAGCTGTAGCCTTGATAATTCAGATGCTGATTTGAGTATCAAGGGACATGTTGCTGGTGGTTGTTGATCCCAGGTAAGTGAAGCTTTTGATAACCTCCTGAGTGAGGTTGTCAGTATTGATAGAAGGCAGCGTCTCTACATCCTAGCCCATAACTTTGGCCTTTCTGACACTGGCTGTTAATCTAATTACCATGCAGGCCTGGAAGAACCGATCTACAAGCTGTTACAAGTGAACTTCAATACTGCATGCCAGTACAAAGTCATCAGCAAACAGCAAGTCACCTAATAAGGCATTACACATTTTGGTTTTGCCAAGCAATCTTGCCAGATTGAACTCTGGCATGCAGGTAGACACCTTCATTTAATCACTGAAAGCATACAATAGCAGTTTGTCGAAAAATATGCCAAATAGAGTTGGTGCCAGAATGCAGCTCTGTTTTACCCTGCCACAGATCTTGAAAGCCTCCAAAGATACTGCTTTGTAATTGAAGAAACTGTGAAGTTCTTATGGAAAGAAGAAATGACATTCTATATTATCACCAATCAACCACGACCATCTCCCTTTGAAGTAGATCGGGCTCTAGTCATTGGAGAGTTTTCACCAAAAATGGCACCTGCCGGAAGCCTCCAAACTGGACACCTTTGTGATATGCATTATATGGAGTTTTCACGTACAAGGTGAGGGTGGCCTCGTCAGCTATGCAGTGATATTAGCACACTTGGGTAGTCCATGCCATTGGAGAGACAACAGTGTGAGGAGGAAAATGCAGGAAATAGTATTAAAACAGACCTGACCTTTGTGCTCCAGTTGCAGCAACGCTGCTGCAAAGTTTACTGCACAAAATAAGAACTCAGAGTGTAGTGGGTAGCTAACAGGAAGCAAAGAATAGGGATTTTCATATTAGCAAGCTGTTATTAATGGAGTGCCACAGGGATCAGTGTGTCAACTATTTGCAATCTATATTAATGACTTGGATGAAAGGACCGAATATCTTGAGATCTAAATTTTCTGATAACAAAGAAAGGTAAGAAATAAGTTGTGAAAAAGGACACCTCGCAATCAACAATGGGATTTAGATAGGTTGAGTGAGGGGACAGAAATTTAGCAAGTAAATACAACAGGGGAAAATTTGAACTTGTCTACTTTGATAGGAAGAACAAAAAAAAGTAGACTTATTTAAATGAGAGACAGGCTACAGAACGCTATCATACCTTAAATCATTTTGCTGATGATTAAGAATTAAGAGACGGCTGATTGGCCAGACTGCTTGTCCCTAATTTTCTTGTGGACAAGACATGACCTGGGCAATTTTTCACAGTAACTGCCCTGTAACAGCTCGTTTTGTTCTTAGCACTAAAGCAGGATATTTTTGGAATATGTTGGCTGTAAAATGAGGTGTGCATCATTTTAGAAAACCTGCCTTAGCACTGGGAGGCCTTCCTAATTGCCTCTGACCTGTCTTTGGAAACGGTGGTTCCAAAGCCAGTTGATTCCCGTCACCCCCTCCTGCCCACAAACCCCCCAACCCCAGCCAATGAAAACCCGAAGATCTGGTGGGGTGAGGCACATTCTCCTGCCACTGCGCTCTTAACTCAAGAGTGAAAATTTGGCTCTTGTTCTGTGCTGGAATAAATGATCTATACCAGAATTTTAATATGGATTAAATATCTTTTTGTTAAGACGGAAAACACGGTTCAAAGTTCTTGTTCCTATTCACTACTCAATGACTTGCTCTAAGGAATTCACATCTGCAGATTTTGGATAAGGGCACAGTTAAGGTTGGCTGTGATGCTTACCCTCCCTCATGGTTGAAATACCTGTTGACATTCACTGTTTCAGATTGCATGTGAAAAACACCAAGTAGGGTGTGGCATTGCAAAGAGTGCCTCCGCAGTCATACCAAAGCACGATTCAGCACTTTCCGGGGAGAAGGGTTGTAATGTGGCTTATGTGTTACAGTTGAGTATAATCAAAGTTGAAGTTTTTTAGTAGTGTTACGTTTGGGTTATTTACCAAATATCCCAGATATTGGATTTGAAGGCTTAGAAACGTTTTTGATGCTGACAACAAAAACAGCAGAGTGAAATGCAGAAATAAGTAATAGAATGCAATATACCATTTTGTATTTTTTAAGTGTTGAGAAAAATTATTGTTTTGATGGTGATACAGAACATCAACATTTGAACATTCTAGCATTGTGAAGCAAGGTTTGAACCTTGGTTGGTTCAGTTCTTTACCTGAGATAAAAAAAACGCCCAAGTGAATGTTGGGGCTGATGAAGATAGGAAGAGAAGTCAGAGGAGCAAGGTGGACCTGGGAACAGGAGTGACAGTGCAGGAGCAAATAAGCCAGACTTTTTGGCTGCAGAGGCTTTAGAGCAAGTTTTTAAGAATATAGAGGCTGGGAAATCTTTGAAGAAATTGTTTTTCCATTGCAGGTTTTAAAATTTATTCCTCCTCTTCTTTGTTCCTTCCATCTTGCAAGTAGCTTTCTAATGAAATAGAGGCAGGTCTTGTTTCAGGCTCACAAAAATGACCCAAGTTGACTTGCATTTTTAACAGAACAATTTTGAGGTTTTTTTGTTACTTTTTCCAACTATTTGGCAATGTTCTCTCGTAGACTTCTGACAAAAAAATCACATTAACTAAACAAAAATATTTGTTTGTTAGCTAATTGAATGTATAATCCAAATCAGCGAGAGGTGTTCAGTTGCGTTCTGCACTTTGGCAAGTTCGGCTGACAACCTGTAACATACTCCCAACTTAGAATATTCCCTTAATTTAGTACATTATTATTGCCTCCAACAGAGGGCAGATGAGAATTTTTTTTATGCAGTGAGCAGTTATGTTCTGTAATGCACTGCCTCAAATTTGAGTGGAAATGGATTTATTGGTGATTTTCAAAAGGGAATTGAATGTATACGTAAAAAAGCATCTTCCGAACGAAGGGAAAGAGTAGAGGAGTGAGACTAATTGTTCTCTCACACACACCTATGTGTTGAATGGTCTCCATCTGTGCTGTAAAATTCTATGGTTCTTAATTTTTTTAATATCAAACTCTTACCTTAATGAACTTTCCAGAGTTGTGCTCAAATATTTTAACCTGTGGAACCTTCTGGATAATTTATTTTTTTCTCTCTAAATTGACTCATGCAACTAAAATAGTAAATAACAATAACAGTTAAATGTTGCCTTCTGTTTCTATTTCAAAGACTCAAACTTGTAAGGTTTTTATTAATCGCTGATGCAATCCTTTGAGAAGTTAAATGATTTAAAGTAATTGATTAAATTCATGGCAAAAATCTTATAACATGATTCGGAGGTAGGAGAGAGAGGCATAAAGAATATGTATTCAAATTGGCAGAATGTATCAAGTTGTGACCCCAGTGGGAACTGTGCAGGGGTTCCAGCTATTTTACTGTATTCATAAATGACTTAAAACAAAAGAAAATAGAAAGTCATGTATAGAATTTTTCTGATGACACTCAGGCAGTTGTAAATGGATATTGATAAAGTATTTTGATAAAACTGACAGATGGCGTTCAATGTGGCTAAATATGAGGCCATACACTTTCGATCCAAATAAAACAGGTAAGATTAATTTTTGAATGCTGATAAGCTTGGGACTGTGGAGAAGCAGAGAAATTAAGTCATCCATGTACAGAAAGCACTAAAAATCTAACGAGTAAATCCAAAAAAAATTTAAGGTTCTAACAGAACATTAGTCTCTTTCTCAAGAAGGCCAGAACACACAAGGTTGGAAGATAGGTTAGGCACCATCTGGAATACTGAATATGTAATCCACAGAGTTCATCAACTGTTTTCTCCATTTTGGCAAATTTGGCTGACGTCGTGTAGCATACTCCCAACTCAGAATATTCACATCTCTCCTGATCTCCCACCTATCCCGGACCTTCTGTTTTGCTCCATCTCCTTTCTTCAGCAGTATAAAACCCATCACATTTCTACCTCCCTTCAACTTTGAAGGAGTCATATGGATTTGAAATATCAACACTGTTTCTCTCTCAATAGATGCTGCCAGATCCACTGAGTTTTTCCGGCATTTGCTGTTTTTATATCTGGAATATGCATTTAGTTCTGTGCACCACAGTTCATGAAGGATGTATTGGCCTTGATGCAGGTGGCATGCCAATTGACCAAACTAATATAGGACTGAAAAGGTTAATTATGAGAACAGATTGCATTGCCAGTATTCTTTAAAGGCTGACA
This sequence comes from Carcharhinus amblyrhynchos, assembly GCF_965287045.1. Lineage (NCBI taxonomy): Eukaryota > Metazoa > Chordata > Chondrichthyes > Carcharhiniformes > Carcharhinidae > Carcharhinus > Carcharhinus amblyrhynchos. The sequence continues at coordinate 76,574,803 of NC_137331.1, read as the reverse complement.
ATTAAGTGTTGATCTAATTAAGTTTAAGATGAAATTAGGTATTACTTGAGATAGATAGAGATAAATTATTTCTTCTAGAGCAAGGAAGTTTAGGGCTAATGTCAACATTTCTTTTTAAGGATACCCACTTCCCCTTCCAAAACTTGTTAACTGTGTAGGTTAATCAAAAATGTCAAAACAGAAATTGATAGATGTTTATTACTCTAGAATATTAAGGGATGTGGAGCCAAAGTAGGTAAAATACAGATCAGCCATAATCTACTTGAACGGCAGAACAGGCTTGAGGGACTGACTGACTGACCCGCTGCTATTACTATGTCAATATGTTAAAATTTCTTTGAAATTACGTAAATTATTTGTTTAAAAATCCTGAATGTAACCACCCCCAAAAGCTCAGTTGATAACCATATTACCAGATGTGCAATTGAGCCACCAAAGTGCAATGTCCAATCCTTGGTGTATGATTTGTTGGCTAATTTCTCAATCTGATACAGGGATGTTGGCCAAGGTTTTAATTTTCTAGAAGTGTCCAGTGACCCCTCTAAAGTGTATGTGTATGTTGGTTGAGTACAGTATTGGGACTGACTGTGATGACACCCACTGCTATGGCTCATGTTCAAAGACTGGTGACTTGAATAAAATACAAGAAAGCAGCTGACACCAACAAAGCTATAGGCCAACATCAGCAGACTGAGACTTTGAAAAAAAGGGAAAATATTGTGAAATTCAAATTTTGTGCACAGTAATCAGTTTTTGATAAGAAAATGTTATTAATTTTCTTTATTGACATTCCTTAAAGCTGGTGCTTTCCCACAACTGTTTGTCTCTGAAGAAAATAACACTTTAGCTGTGCTTGGAATTATGTAAAAGTATGGAATTCTCTTTCCCCCCCAACTTTATTCTCCTATTGCACGAAAGTGGCTAGCCTGGAGATGTTCACAAACATGTAGTATATTTCTGCAGTATTGTTGATGTATGATCCTGATTATGTTGAAAAGCTGTTAACAATATAGTTGACTCCATCCTATCCTAGTTCATAAGAACATAAGAACATAAGAAATAGGAGCAGGAGTAGGCCATCTGGCCCTTCGAGCCTGCCCCGCCATTCAATAAGATCATGGCTGATCTGTCGTGGCTCAGTTCCACTTTCCCGCCCTCTCCCCATAACCCTTAATCCCCTCTCTTATCAAAAACCCATCAACCCGCTTCTTAAAAATATTTAGCGAGGCAGCCTCCACCACTTCAACGGGCAGAGAATTCCAGAGATTCACCACCCTTTGAGTGAAGAAGTTCCTCCTCAACTCCGTTCTGAACCGCCCCCCCTTTATCTTGAGGCTGTGCCCCCTAGTCCTACTGTCTTTTTTGAGCGGGAAGAGTCTTTCCACCTCTATCCTATCCATCCCATTCATCATCTTATACGTCTCAATGAGATCTCCCCTCATTCTTCTAAACTCTAACGAGTACAAGCCTAGTTTATTCAGCCTCTCCTCATAGCTCAACCCCCTCAACTCCGGTATCAGCCTAGTAAACCTCCTCTGCACTCCCTCCAGGGCCAAAATATCCTTGCGCAGGTGCGGCGCCCAAAACTGCACACAGTACTCCAGCTGCGGCCTCACCAATGCCCTATACAGCTGCAGCAAGACCTCCCTACTTTTATATTCAATCCCCCTCGCTATGAAGGCCAGCATCCCATTCGCCTTCCTGACCACCTGCTGCACTTGCAGGCTGGGTTTTTGCGACTCATGCACAAGGACCCCGAGGTCCCTCTGCACCGTCGCCTGCTGCAGTTTTTTGCCACGTAAGTAATAGTCCTTCCTACCATTCTTCCTACCAAAGTGGACCACCTCACACTTGCCAACATTAAATTCCATTTGCCATTTCCTGGCCCATTCGCCCAGCCTATCTAGATCCTTCTGCAGACTCTCCACACCCTCCGCACAATTTGCCTTTCCCCCAATCTTGGTGTCATCAGCAAATTTCGACACCCTACACTCGGTTCCCTCCTCCAGATCATCTATATAAATGGTAAATAGCTGAGGCCCCAGCACCGACCCCTGGGGCACCCCACTAGTCACCAACCGCCAATCCGAATAGCACCCATTGACCCCCACTCTCTGCCTCCTATTTGACAACCAATCCTCTATCCACGCTAACACCCTACCCCCAACTCCATGTCCTCTGACCTTCTGCAGTAACCTCTTGTGAGGTACCTTATCAAACGCCTTCTGAAAATCCAGAAAGACCACATCCACCGGCTCTCCTCTATCCACCGCCCTAGACACATCCTCATAGAACTCCAGTAAACTTGTCAGACACGACTTCCCTTTAATGAAACCGTGTTGCGTCTGCCCTATCAAGCAATTCCCTTCAAGATGCCTCGCAATTTCCTCCTTAATGACGGATTCTAACATTTTACCTACCACAGACGTTAATTAGTATAGAAGCACAGAATACTACAGCATAGAAGCTTGCATTTGGTCAATTGTGTTTAAGGCAACACTTTTGGAGAGGAATCCAGTTGGTTCCACTTTCCTGCATAAGCACCATTTGTTATCGGTAGGGTAGGATTGACTGCATTGATGGGAACTTAGGCTGATTTATGCCTTTTCCTTCCCCTCTCCTGCCCAAACACTTCAAATGCAGAAACAGAGGAATAAGAACATAAGAACATAAGAAATAGGAGCAGGAGTAGGCCAACTAGCCCTTCGAGCCTGCCCCGCCATTCAATAAGATCATGGCTGATCTGTCGTGGCTCAGTTCCACATTCCCGCCCTCTCCCCATAACCCTTAATCCCCTCTCTCATCAAAAACCCATCAACCCGCGTCTTAAAAATATTTAGCGAGGCAGCCTCCACCACTTCAACAGGCAGAGAATTCCAGAGATTCACCACCCTTTGAGTGAAGAAGTTCCTCCTCAACTCTGTTCTAAACTGCCCCCCCCCCCCCCCTTTATCTTGAGGCTATGCCCCCTAGTCCTACTATCCTTTCTGAGCGGGAAGAGTCTCTCCACCTCTATCCTATCCATCCCATTCATCATCTTATACGTCTCAATGAGATCTCCCCTCATTCTTCTAAACTCTAACGAGTACAAGCCTAATCTATTCAGCCTCTCCTCATAGCTCAACCCCCTCAACTCCGGCATCAGCCTAGTAAACCTCCTCTGCACTCCCTCCAAGGCTAAAATATCCTTGCGTAAGTATGGCGCCCAAATGTCAACAAAGATTGACAAAGAAGTTGATAAAGAAGGGTAGGAGAAACTGTGAAGCTGGGCTTGCGCTTAATATAAAAAAGGATAGCAAGAGTTTTTATAAATATCTAAAAAGGAAGAGGCTGGCTAGGGTGAACGTTGGTCCCTTAGAGGATGAGAAGGGGGACTTAGTGGTAGGGGATGGGGATATGGCGGAGGTCTTGAATAACTTTTTTGTTTCGGTCTTCACAGAGGAGGACGTGAATAATTTGCCGGATGTTAGAGATGGAAAGGTGGTAGGACTGGAGGGTCTCGATGACATTACTGTTACTAGAGAGGTGGTGCTCGACAGACTGGAGGGGCTGATTGTGGACAAGTCCCCAGGACCGGATGGAATGCATCCGAGGGTCCTGAAAGAAATGGCGGAGGTGATAGTGGATGCCTTGGTGGTTATTTTCCAGACGTCGCTGGATTCCGGGGAAATGCTGGAAGATTGGAAAACGGCTAATGTTATGCTGTTGTTTAAGAAGGGTGCCAGGCAAAAGGCGGGGAATTATAGGCCTGTTAGTTTAACGTCTGTTGTAGGTAAAATGTTAGAATCCGCCATCGAGGAGGAACTAGCGAGGCATCTTGAGGGGAACTGCTTGATAGAGCAGACGCAGCACGGTTTTGTTAAAGGGAAGTCGTGTCTGACAAATTTACTGGAGTTCTATGAGGATGTGTCTAGGGCGGTGGATAGAGGAGAGCCGGTGGATGTGGTCTTTCTAGATTTTCGGAAGGCGTTTGACAAGGTACCTCAAGAGGTTATTGCAGAAGGTCGAGGGACATGGAGTTGGGGGTGGGGTGTTAGCGTGGATAGAGGACTGGTTGTCAAATAGGAGGCAGAGAGTGGGGGTCAATGGGTGCTATTCGGATTGGCGGGTGGTGACTAGTGGAGTGCCCCAGGGGTCGGTGCTGGGGCCTCAGCTATTTACCATTTATATAGATGATCTGGAGGAGGGAACCGAGTGTAGGGTGTCGAAATTTGCTGATGACACCAAAATTGGTGGAAAGGCAAATTGTGCGGAGGGTGTGGAGAGTCTACAGAAGGATCTAGATAGGCTGGGCGAATGGGCCAGGAAATGGCAAATGGAATTTAATGTTGGCAAGTGTGAGGTGGTCCACTTTGGTAGGAATAATGATAGGAAGGATTATTACTTACGTGGAGAAAAACTGCAGCAGGCGACGGTGCAGAGGGACCTCGGGGTCCTTGTGCGTGAGTCGCAAAAACCCAGCTTGCAGGTGGTCAGGAAGGCGAATGGGATGCTGGCCTTCATCGCGAGGGGGATTGAATATAAAACATTTTAGTTCTATTACAATTCGGTTCCACACCAAGTAGTGCATCTAACTACTTGAATAGTTAAGGTTTCTGAGTGAGAGAAAGATAGGGTTCGTGCAAAGCTTTATTGTTCTAATTACTTCAGAAGCTTTCATAGATTGGTTAGATCTTTCAAGCATTAAAGCTGGCAGAGTTAAATGCTGAATTCATTCAAAACTGATATTTCTGGTGTACAAGTATGTTGAAACATCATGCTGAGAGGGGATATGGATTTTCATTTGTGGTTCTCTTTCCTTCTGATCTCAATTACAATACATTATTGGACTGCTGATCAGTGAGCAGGGAATGGGAATTACTGTTCTGATACATCTTGTTGCCAAATTCAAGGAAGAATTTTGAAAGTCTGGAAGGAGGTCGCTAATTGTTTTTGCTGCCCATGTAACATGAAGAAAAGTGGAAGAAAACCATTCTCTCAAAAATAACCGGACATAATATGAATTTATCTAATTGGTTTCTGAAAATCAAGATGTTTGCTGAAAACAAAATTTGATGCTATTTTTACACCGCATGGTTTTCGTCCACGTGTGTAGAAATCCCTGGGTAAAACAAAGTTGAAGCAGAGCATCACCTGACATTGGGCAATGCAGTTACTAAATGTGGTATAACATAGGAAAATAGTAGATTAAATAACATGATTTAAGTTCTGATTCTTTGTTAGGCTGTCTAGCATGATTAGTGATATCCTGAAGTGGCTATCACTGATGCAGATGAGAATTTATGGAATTAGCTAAAGGTACTCTTGCCAGCCTCTAAAACATAATATAGCAACTGCATTTGATGTGTGTTTCTTCTAGCATTTTGAAAATTGCACAGTTTTATAATATGACATCAGAATAGTTGTTAGTATGTAGTTTCTAATGAGTAGTTAAAATGATATAATGAAAATATAAATTGGTTTATTTTAGTTTACCTGCCATATCTTAACTTTACCAAGTCCTGTTCCCCTTGTCCTCACTGACTCATGTCGCTCTTAATCAAGCAGTGTCTTGAAAATCCCCTTCCTTGGAGTGAAATCCATCCATGGCCTTGCCCCTTCCTAAAGCTGTAATTTCATCCAATTCCACAGCTCTGCTAGATATCTGTGCTCCTCTAATTGTGCATTTCCAGTTATAATTTCTGCACCATTGGTGCATAATTACCTCGGCCCCAACTCTGGATTCCCCCCTCCCTGCTCCTATGCGCCTCACTTTCCTCCTTTAAGACACTTTTTCAAGCAATGCTCCCAAACTTGTTCCTACTATAATTTCATTTTAATGCTTTAAATTAATGTAACACCAAAATGAGAACTATTGGTAGAGGGAGGTGGTGTGAGTGGGGAGAGCACTGGTGGGGGCGTACATGTTCAGAGTTGAGGAGGTGGGGTTGCAATACCCCATTTTGCAAGCCCACTCATTGGCCCTCCATCTTAACTTGCCACTTTCCTCTCCTGTACCTTCGCTGTCAGCAAGGGCTTGGGTCAATGAGATGAGAGAAAGTTAATGAAGAAGTGAGAATGACAGCAAATGAGTGGGTTGAAGAGTGGGCCACAAGAATGGCAAGTAACCTGAAGGCTGCGTAGTGAATACCACTGGATCAAACTCCGGGAGGCTTGTTCTTTCAGATCTCATGATAACCACCCAGACTCTTGCGGAGAATGCCAGAAATTGTATTTTTATCAAAGTGGCTCATTATAAGAGTTCCATTGACATCGGCTTCATATCCACGGTGATCATTACTACCTTGGGAACAGACTTCAGGATTTTGTAGAATGACTAGTGAAATGGGCAAACTCATAAGAGATGCAGTTTAGTACAAATAAGTGTAAAGTGATGCATTTTGGGAGGAACGACATTTAGAAACTACTTAGAAAGCTTTGGGCACATTTTTGCCAATCTTTAAGGTGGCTTGGCAGGTTGATAAGGCAGTTAAGAAAATGCATGAGATATTAACTTTCTGAGTAGGAACGTTGAATTTTTAAAAATAGAACAAAGAAATCTGGCAGAACTATTAAACCATTGTTTGGACTTCACCTGAAGCATCATCTTCAGTTCTGGACACTACATTTCAAGCTGGTTTATAAGGGAGTACTGGAGATGTTTATCAGGATGATATCAGAGATGAGGGAGGCAGTGGCATATTGCTAATGTCACTGGGTGAGTAATCCAGAGGCCAGGGCTAATGTTTGGATACACAGCCTCAGGTCTTCTGTACATGTGCGCTTGGTGTCTTTTACTCTTTTTAGGACCTGACCCTGCACATCAGCGCAGAAAAGAAGTAAAAATGACACAAAATGCAGGTCAAATGACCTGAGCCATTGCATCATTAGCCAGAAGGTATCACAGGGAATTGGACATAGAAGCCTCAGAAGGAAGTTCCAGGCAGAGACAAAAACAGGGAACAGAAAGAGGGTGCAGGATTCAAGTTAAAACAAAGGAGCAAAGCAATAGGCTCCAAATTAAAGACAGGCATGTGAGGAGTAGAATTGAAACGAAACGCACTTGAAAGAAGTCTTGAAGATCAGAGAAGGCGATGGAAGGTTGATGACTCCTTGCTCTTCAAAACTTTGAAAATCCACCTTTCAATGCTATTGACATCCATCTAAAAATAGGGTGCTCAGGACCAGATGCAGTATTCAAACCATGGGTTCAGCCATTGGTTTGTATAGTGTCAGGAAAATACAAGAAATTGTAATGTTTTTCTGTTGCTAACATTCTTGCTGTTTTTAAACTGCTGGAGATGTGTCAGAGATAATTGAAGCAAGAGATGGGGACTGTGAGAATCTAAACTGACAAGAAGTCAGTTTGATATCATAAGATATTGGGGCATAATTAGGCTATTCAGCCCATTGAATCTGCTCCACCGTTCGATCATGCACCTCATCCCCATTTTCCTGCCGTCTCCCTATAACCCTTCAACCCATTAAAAATCTGTCTAATTCCTTCTCAAATTTACTCACTGTCCCAACATCCACCGCACTTGGGGTAGCGAATTCCACAGATTCACAACCCTTTGGGAGAAGTTGTTTCTTCTCAACTTTGTTTTAAACTTGCTATCCCTTATCCTAAGACTATGACCTCTCGTCCTAGAATGTCCCACATCAGGAAGCATCCATGTCTACTTTATCCATACCTTTTATCATCTTGTATTCCTTAATTTGATCTCCCTCATTCTTCTAAATTCCAGAAAGTATAGGCCTAAACTGTTCAATCTCTCTTCAAATGACAAACCACTCATCTCTGGAAACAATCCAGTGAACCTCCTCTGAACTTCTGCCAATGCCACTGCATCTTTCCTCAAATAAGGGACCAAAACTATGCACAATACTCCAGGTGTGATCTCACCAACTTCCTTACCTTTTATATTCTATTTATATTCTATTCCTTTAGCTATAAGTGCCAACATTCTAATCACTTTCTTTATTATCTGCTGTACCTGCATGCTAATTTTCTGTGACTCATAAATGAGGACACCCAGATCCCTCTGCACCAGAGCACCTCAAGTCTCTTCCCATTGAAATAATAAGTCACCTTCCCATTTTTCCAACCAAAATACATGACCTCACGTTAAACTTCATCTGCCACATTTGGCCCACTCTCCTAACCTATCTATATCCATTTGTAAGGTTCTTATTTCCTCATTGCAACTTACTGTCCCGCCTATTTTGTGTCATCTATAAATTCTCGTGTCCAGGGAATTTTGGAATATTATAACCAATGGATCCATTGCCACTTTGTTTAATGCTCTAGCATTAACTTCTTTAAAGTTCAATCCTTTCTGTTACCTCTGACTTGCCTGTTCCTATAGGAATGGTATTAGTGTCCTCCACTGTGAAAACTGGGGCAAAGTATCGATTTAATGTCTTTGCCGTTTCAGTGTTCCCCGCTATTAACTCTCCGGTTTCATCTTCCAAGGGACCAACATTCAACTTAGTGACTTGCTGCCCTTTTATGTAGTTGTAGAAGCTTTTGCTGTTCTTTTTGATATTTTGCGCTGGTTTTCTTTCTTAATTTACCTTAATTCTTTTTATTACTTTTCTAGTATCCCTTTATTTATGTTTGATATTTTCCCAAACTTCCAGCCTGCCACTGGCCTTTGCAATATGGTATACATTAGTTTTTGTCTTTATATTGTCCTTGACCTCCTTGTTTAGCTGTGGATGTTTTTTACCCCTCTTACCATCTTTCTTCCTCACTGGGATATGTTTTAGTTGAGGAATTGAGTATCTCCTTAACCGCCATTGCTTACCTGCTGTCTTACCTTTTAGCCTTCCAGCCCACTCCACTTGGGCCAAATCTGTCCTCATGCCTATATAATTTCCTTTGTTTAATTCCAGAACACTAGTGTGGGAGTCCACTTTCTCACCCCCAAATGGAATTTTGAATTCCATCATACTATGGTCGTTACTCCCTCGAGGATCCCTAACTATGAGGTCATCAATTAATCCCTCCTCATTACAAAATACCAAATTTAGAGTAACCTGCTCCCTGATTGTTTCTTAGAACAGTATGTAGTGGAACCAATCTCTAATATATTCAATGGACTCTGCCTCCAGGCTGTTGTTGCCAGTTTGTTTCTTCCGATTTATGTGCATGTCAAAATCACTCGTGATTATTGCTATGACTTTCTTGCAAGTCCCCAGTGTTTCCTGGTTTATACTGTGCCCCACTGTGAAACTATTGCTTGGGGACCTATAGATTACTCCTACCAAGCACTTCTTCCCTTTGCTAGTTCTTATTTCTACCCAGACTGATTCCATATCTTGATCTCCTGTGCTTATGTCATTTCTCATTATGGCATTGATCCCTTTTTTCACCAGCAAAGCTACATAACCTCCTTTTCCTTTCAGTCTTTCATCCCAAAATGCTGAGTACCCTTGGATATTCAGTTCCCAGACCTGGTCTCCTAGTCACCATGTCTCAATAATTGCCACCAAATCATACTCTTTTGTTTCTATTTGCGCCATTAACTCATTAATTTTGTTCCAAATGCTTCATGCGTTCAAATAGAAAGCTTTTAAATTTGATCTACTGGTAAATTACCCAATTCTTATAATTCCTTGGTGCATAAAGACATTCACACATTCTGTCCCTCACCTTTATCACCTGGTAACCGTTCGCCACATTGCTAACCTGCACTCTTACCTCCTCCTTTAATTTGGGTTTTCTAATTTTCCCTGCAACTGATATGATAATAAGCCTAGGAGGACTTCAAACAGATGTTTACATAAAGTAATTTAGTACGGTTGTGTTTTTTTAATTGATTTATGGATGGGTCTTGGGTGTTGCTGGCATTCCTAGTTGCCCAGTTGAGTCAAACACAATGCTGTAACTCTGGAATCATATGGAAGCAGACCAGACCGATTTCCTTCACTAAAGTGCATTAGTGAATCAGATGGGTTTTTCCAACAATCGACAATGATTTCATGGTCATCAGTAGATGCTTAACTCCGGATACTTTTTATTGGATTCAAATTCCATCATCATCTTGGGTAGGATTCAAACCTGATTCCAAAGAACATTAGCTGAATTTCTGGATTAATAGTTTAGCGACAATACCGTTAGTCCATTGCTTCTCCATTACAGAAGTAGAAAGGGTAGTTGTCATTCAAAGGAAAATATATACAGGCTGTAAAAGAAAGGAGTCATAGGTTAATTAAGGATAGGATGAGTTTGCTTTTTAGACGTGAAAGCTAAAGTGAGAGCATTTCTAAAGAGACTGGATGAGACAATGGAGAAATACTGAAACCTAAGTTTTAGATTGCAACAGGCAGCATTGGTTGTCAAATAGGAGGCAGAGAGTGGGGGTCAATGGGTGCTATTCGGATTGGCGGTTGGTGACTAGTGGGGTGCCCCAGGGGTCGGTGCTGGGGCCTCAGCTATTTACCATTTATATAGATGATCTGGAGGAGGGAACCGAGTGCAGGGTGTCGAAATTTGCTGATGACACCAAGATTGGGGGAAAGGCAAATTGTGCGGAGGGTGTGGAGAGTCTGCAGAAGGATCTAGATAGGCTGGGCGAATGGGCCAGGAAATGGCAAATGGAATTTAATGTTGGCAAGTGTGAGGTGGTCCACTTTGGTAGGAAGAATGGTAGGAAGGACTATTACTTACGTGGCAAAAAACTGCAGCAGGCGACGGTGCAGAGGGACCTCGGGGTCCTTGTGCATGAGTCGCAAAAACCCAGCTTGCAGGTGCAGCAGGTGGTCAGGAAGGCGAATGGGATGCTGGCCTTCATAGCGAGGGGGATTGAATATAAAAGTAGGGAGGTCTTGCTGCAGCTGTATAGGGCATTGGTGAGGCCGCAGCTGGAGTACTGTGTGCAGTTTTGGGCGCCGCACCTGCGCAAGGATATTTTGGCCCTGGAGGGAGTGCAGAGGAGGTTTACTAGGCTGATACCGGAGTTGAGGGGATTGAGCTATGAGGAGAGGCTGAATAAACTAGGCTTGTACTCGTTAGAGTTTAGAAGAATGAGGGGAGATCTCATTGAGACGTATAAGATGATGAATGGGATGGATAGGATAGAGGTGGAGAGACTCTTCCCGCTCAAAAAAGACAGTAGGACTAGGGGGCACAGCCTCAAGATAAAGGGGAGGCGGTTTAGAACGGAGTTGAGGAGGAACTTCTTCACTCAAAGGGTGGTGAATCTCTGGAATTCTCTGCCCGTTGAAGTGGTGGAGGCTGCCTCGCTAAATATTTTTAAGAAGCGGGTTGATGGGTTCTTGATAAGAGAAGGGATTAAGGGTTATGGGGAGAGGGCGGGAAAGTGGAACTGAGCCACAACAGATCAGCCATGATCTTATTGAATGGCGGGGCAGGCTCGAAGGGCTAGATGGCCTACTCCTGCTCCTATTTCTTATGTTCTTATGTTCAGAGAATAGATAGTCAACTCCCAGCAAGCAATATGAATGAAGCCAGACCTAAAGAATCATCTGAAGAGCACCTCAATGTCTGGTATTTTATGCGGCCTTGTGAACTTCAGAAGTTTCCACAGGCAGCTCAGGTGAAAGTGCTTAAGCTTCTTGGCATGATAGTGGGACGAAGTCCAAGCCTTACATATGTGGAGTAGTGTGAGCAGGACGATTGCAAAACAGGCAAGATTTTCTGAGCGTTTTGCATGTTTCTGGTGGCGGTTGTGGTCTGTCATTGGCCAGCAGTAGGATCTTCTAATCCTTTGTATGGACACCTCTACCACCAGGAAACTCGCAGAGGGGCTTCACCGTCAGCATAATTGAAAGATCCAGAAGATTTTTTTCAAACTGGAGGCCTGTGACTAGCAGTGTGCCTCAAAGATCGGTGCTGGGTCCACTGTTATTTGTCATTTATGTTAATGATTTGGATGGGAATTTAGTAGGCATGGTTAGTAAATTTGCAGATGACGCCAAGATTGGTGGCACAGTGAACAGTGAAGAAAGTTATCTAGGATTGCAACAGGATCTTGATCAATTGGGCCAGTGGGCTGACGAATAGCAGGTGGAATTTAGATAAATGCGAGGTGATGCATTTTGGTTGATCGAACTAGGGCAGGACTTATTCAGTTAATGGCAGGGCACTGGGAAAAGTTATAGAACAAAGAGATCTGGGGTAAGTTCATAGCTCCTTGAAAGTGGAATCACAGGTGGACAGTGGTGAAGAAGGCATTTGGCATGCTTGGTTTCATTGATCAGAAAATTGAATACAGGTGTTGGGACATCTTGTTGAAGTTGTACAAGACATTGATAAGGCCACACTTGGAATACCGTGCATGATTCTGGGCAGTATTATTAAACTAGAAAGAGTGCAGAAAAGATTTACTAGGATGCTACTGGGACTTGATGGTTTGAATAAGGAGGAGAGGCTGGATAGACCAGAACTTTTTCCCTGGAACGTAAGAGACTTAGGGATGATCTTATAGAGGTCTATAAAATAATGAGGGGCATAAACCAGCTAGATACTCAGTTTCTTTTCCCAAAGATAGCCAAGTCTAAAACTAAAGGGCATTGGTTCAAGGTGAGAGGAGAGAGATACAGAAGTGTCCAGAGGGGCAACTTTTTCAGAGGGTGGTGTGTGTCTGGAACAAGCTGCCAGACGTACTAGTAGAGGCAGGTTCAATTTTGTCTTCTAAAAAGCTTTTAGACAGCTACATGGGTAAGATGAGTATAGAGGGATGTGGACCAAACACAGGCAATTGGAACTAGCTTAGGGGTTTTAAAAAAAGGAGCGGCATGGACAAGTTGGGCCAAAGGGCTTGTTTCCATGCTGTAAACCTCTGTGACTCTATCCCACTGGTGGGAATGGCTGGAAAATTCCAACCATAGACTTTCAGTTTGGTAGACAATTACTCCCCTGAAATAGAGACAGCTGCAGGTGACAGATTTAAAGTCAGATTGCAAGAAGCCAAATATTTGAAGTGGTGAAAATGTTGTTGCGCCTTAATACAGCCGGAGAATCAGTGGTATTCTGTTGGCATGATTATGTATTTGAGTTATTGTGTGGAAGCTTGAGTGTACATTGTGATCCAGGGTAGAGATACACTGAAAGGAGAGGAGGTAATCCTGGGGGTTTATTCCTGCTAAAGATATTGAGTAAAAGCGTTGTTTGGGAGAGGATTCCAAGGTGTGTTCTTTAAGAGTGGAGAGGAAACCCTTGGGTGAAAGCAATCCAATCAGACCAGTTGGCTCACAGTGTGACAAGCATCCGGTGTGGTGGGGAATTGATGGAAATCCATAGAAGTTGTGTTAGGTGGCATCTGTCACTTAGTTTCAGAGTTTTGTGTCTAACCTCAGTTTGCCTATTGATCTGCATTAGTTTTGTTAAGGGGAGGTCTTGTCTCTCTAACATGATCAAGTTTTTTGAGGTAATGACAAAGATGATTGATCAGGGTAGGGCAGTGGACATTGTCCAAATGGACTTCAGTAAGGCCTTTGACGAGGTCCCTCATGGTAGACTGGTGCAGAATATGAAGTGGCATGGGATCAGAGGTGAGCTGGCAAGGTGGATACAGAACTGGCTTAATCATAGAAGACAGAGGGTGGCAATGGAAGGGTGCATTTCTGAATGGAGGGCTGTGACAAGTGGTGTTCCTCAGGGATCAGTGCTGGGACCTTTGTTCGTAATATATATAAATGATTTGGAGGAAAATGTGACTGGTTTGATTAGTAAGTTTGTGGAGGACACAAAGGTTGGCGGATTTGCAGATAGCAATGAGGACCATCAGAGGATACAGCAGGATATAGATTGGTTGGAGGCTTGGGCAGAGAAATAGCAGATGGAGTTTAATCTGGACAAGTGTGAGGTAATGCATTTTGGAAGGTAAATGACAGAACCCGTAAGAGTATTGATAGGCAGAGGGATTTGGGTGTACAGATACATAGCTTACTGAATGTGGCAACGTAGGTGGAGAAGGCAGTCAAGAAGGCATAAGGCACGCTTGCCTTCATTGGCCGGGGCATTGAGTTTAAAAATTGGCAAGTCATGTTGCAACTTTGTAGAACCTTGGTTAGGCTGCACTTGGAATATAGTGTTCAATTGTGGTCGCCGCGCTATCAGAAGGATGTGGAGGCTTTGGAGAGGATACAGAAAAAAAATTACCAGGATGTTGCCCTGGCATGGAGAGCATTAGCTATGAAGAGAGGTTGGGGAAACTTGGCTTGTTCTCACTGGGATGACGGAGGTTGAGGGGCAACCTAATAATAGAAGTCTACAAGATTATGAGGGGCATGGACAGAGTGGATAGTCAGAAGCTTTTTCCAAGGATGCAAGAGTCAATTACTAGGGGGTATAGGTATAAGGTGTGAGGGGCAAGGTTTAAAGGAGATGTACGAGACAATTTTTGTACGCAGAGGGTGGTGGGTGCCTGGAATTCGCTGCTGGGGAGGTAGTGGCAGCAGATACAATCGTGACATTTAAGGGGCATCTGGACAAATTCATGAATAGGATGGGGATAGAGGGCTATGGTCCCTAGAAGGGTAGGGGGTTTTAGTTAAGTCAGGCATTATGGTTGGCGCAGGCTTGGAGGGCTGAAGGGCCTGTTCCTGTGCTGTAATTTTCTTTGTTCTTTGATTGTGTACTTACAAATCTATGCATGTCTGTAAAGGTATGGGGTGAAGGATTGGTGGATTCTGGTTAATCTTAAGTGAATGATTTATTATTTTGTTAAAAGTCATTAGCTGTCCTATGATTCTGTTCATCCACGTATCTAAACAAAAAAGAAAAGTTAGAATCTATCAAGCCAGATTCCATCCTTGGATTTGGCATGTCCAGTCATAACATCACATAGATTTAGAAAGAAAATGATCTAACCTCCTCTGACAATACGGTACAATGTAAAATACAGAGTGGCCACAAGTAAGAAAGAAAGTACTTCACAGAACATTTCAAAAATTGAACGGTTTTCTATTCATTAGCATATGATCAGAGTTTGCACAGTTGAAAGTAAAACAACTTTCATTACAAATTTGTGAATGCCGAACTTAATAGTTCTAGTAATGCAGTGGTGAAGTTCCATTCTGAAACTAAGTGCAAATCTCCAATATCAGCTATGTTTCTCAGACTTAGGTGAGTTTGGCTGGCTGAGGACTACAGTGCAAAAGTAATTATGTTCTGTGTTTTCTTCTTCATTTTTCATCATTCTGTATCATGCACCTCACATCAGCTGTCAAAATGGATAAATGGCAGCTTCTAATTTGAAAGTAATCAAAAGACAAATTTCTATCTTATTTTCCTCAAGTGGTGTAATTGCTCTCTGCTATTTCTGGGATGCCTTGGAAATGTCACTATGTTAAATATGCCACAGTTGAAGTGTGTGTGTTAGATATTCCACGGCACATGTGATTTTATATTGCAACTTTGACATAGCTAAAATGTCCCAAAGCTGCTTCAGAGACAGAAACGAATGCTGAATAGCAATAGAAAAGTAATTAAGGAATTCTCTCAAAGTTGGAATTTATTTAGGATAGAGCAGGACATTTCCAAAGTCCAGTCTGGAAGTCACAAAGGCAAGAGGAATGTTTTGGGAGAATTGGGGATAAAGTAGAAATAATCTGACATGATCTGATTTGGCATTTGAAGCTCATCCTAGAGTCAAACAAGATGTTGTGTATCATGAATTGACACTTGAGTGAGCTGGATAATGAAACCAGACCAAGATGTAGAATTTATGGCTGGTATTGAACAATTTCTCTTTAGCCTTGCCTCTGAGTTAGGGAAAGTTCTGGTTCATTCATGGCTTGATGCTGAATTATAATTGTGGTGCAAAGGTAGAAAACTATGGGTCAGGATTTGCTGTTAATGTAAAGGTTCCATGTTATTTTTAAGTAGATGTCACAGTAAGATGCGCAGTTAAGTTGAATATTGAAAAGTTACTGCCCAGGTTTTGCTGTTGCTCTATTAACTTCACCATTGTGCACTTAGCCTCCCCATTCTTTGCTTAGGAACTTGATATATTTGCCCATTAATTGCTAATTAAACTTACTGCAGAAAGTTAAATCACTTTGTTGAAAAAGGTATCCTTTTATCAATATGGTAAGTGTTAATGACTGCCAGTCAAACTGTCTAATGCTGAAAATGAAGGTTTTGATTTTGTTTAGGGCTTTTAAATGTCATTTTAAATTAAAATTTTTCTTTCCATCTTTTTCCTCTTTCTCAATCCAATATTTCTTTCCTCTGCATTTAACTTCCTGTACCTGACTTAACATTGAAGTCACCGCTTTTAATTCACCCCCCTTCTAAGTCCTTCTCTGCCCTGTTTCCCTCACGGTGCAAGTTGCACTTTCAGCATTGAGCGGGCATTGAAAATTTTGAGCTGTAGGATTCAGGGATGTGGCTAACAAATGGCAGGCACTGTTAGATGCCTTTCTACAGCAAATTCTGGTTTTATGTGTTTGTTATTTAATTCACTGTGAATAATCATTTATGGCTGTGTTGCATATTACATTGATTTTGGTCAATATTTCTCATGCATATAAATTGAACAATGCATATGGTATAAAATCAAAATATTTGTGTTTTATTTTATAATTTTATAATTTATAACTACTGAAGTAAAACAAGATATAAATGGGCACTTCCTTATCAAACTTAATACATTTCCAAAATAACCATTACATACTAGATCATTCAGGCTACCTAAAAAGCTACTGGCACTCCAGTCCATCTGGGAGGCATTGGATAACTGATTTTCTGATGATTCTTGTCAGAAAATATTTCATTGAATTGAGCATTATTTTTCTCTTGTAATGATTCTGTTAGGGCCCATTGACATTTGAAGAAGAAATTCAAACACTCTGCAATTAACTGGGTGTCATTTTTAAACAAATGCAAACTATTGAGTACAAAGAGAAATTAAACAAAGCAAGCAGTATTAAACACTAACTCACAAAGACATGTTCTATCAATTTATCTTTAATTTTCACTTTTCCTATTTCTCCCCTCAAGAGTTCCCATATTATACAAAATCTCTAGAGAATTTCAAGTTTTTCTATGCCACACCCCTCCAGAATTCACTTGAATTCTCCTCAGTGTTCCTCCAAGATAAGACTCTTTTGGATTCTCTGGGGGTTCCTCCCATAGCGGTTTGGAAATGCTATCCTCTGCCTTTTCTTTGGCCTGTATTCATTGGAGTTTAGAAGAATGGGAGGTGACCTTATTGAGACATATTGGATTGGGGGCAGGGGAGGTTGGACAGGATCGATGCTGAGAGGATATTTCTTGTGGGAAAATCTAGGACCACAGGACATAATCTCAGAATAAGTGGTCGCACATTTAAGATAGAGATGAGGGGAAGTTTCTTCTCTGAGGGTAGCGCATCTAGGAATTCTTTATTACAGAGAAGATTAAGGCTGAATCTTTAAACATGTTCAAGGCTGAGATAGTCATTTTTACTTGGTATGGGAATAAAGTGGGAATGTGGAGCTTGGGGAGGCATGGTGGCACAGTGATTAACACTGCTGCCTCACAGCGCCAGGGACCCGGGTTCGATTCCCGGCTTGGGTCACTGGTTGTGTGGAGTTTGCACGTTCTCCCCGTGTCTACGTGGGTTTCCTCCAGGTGCTGCAGTTTCCTCCCACAGTCTGAAAGACATGCGAGTTAGGTGCATTTACCCAAACAGGCGCTGCAGTGTGGCAACTGGGGGAATTTCACAGTAATTTCATTGCAGTATTAATGTAAGCCTTACTTGTGACTAATAATAAATAAACTTTATATCAAATCACCCATAATCTCGTTGAATGGCAGAGCAAACTCAATCAGCCAAAAATGATCTACTTCTGCTCCTACGTCTTATGGTCTTTGCAGACTTCATGACTGTAGGTGTTTCAGGCCCTTGTTCAGGTTGTCAGCATATACCCAACTACCTTCCCACAGCTTTCCGAATTAATCCTGCTCAGCTAAAAACTAACATAAATCTTCCAGCTGTTTTCCCTCACAGAAACTAGACTGAAATTAAGCCTCTAACTGCATTACATGTAGTGAAAGATGAAGTTAGTATTTTCACTGCTTGCTGGCTCTCTCAATTTTTTGAGATGCAGTCTACAACAGAACTAAAGATGCAACTACCTCTGCCTATTCCCAAATGGGGTTGTTTGCTTTGGATAGCAAACATACGCAAATAAATTAAACAAAAGATGCTTATAACCAAGTCTTCATGGCAGCATGGCACGGTTTGGGATAGTTCCATCAATGCAAACCAATTATTTTACCTTTGATCCTGTAACCCGTATGAATAATTTGTATTTCCAAAGGAAATTACAACCCTGAGTTCTGGAATTTCTAAGTCTTAGCTTATATGGAGATAAATATTAAGCATGCTAGCCCTACCAAGAGGTGCAGAAATGGATCACCCGTTGTTGTAAGTTTTCTTTTCACGGCCAACTCTCACCATGTAAGATAAAGACAGATTAATTAAACCTAGGTTTTAGCCTTTTCATGAGGATTGTTTTTCAGTTTTTATAACCACGTTTTTTCCATTTATCTAAAGTTAAAACTAATTCTTAAGATTAAAAGGTATCTTCTCAAACATAGAAACCATGAACCAGATTTTCGCAACACCCAATCACAAAGGTGAAATGGCCTGGTGAGATTGTTCAGCAGTATTTCTGAATTTAGTACACCACCCATTTTCAAGGATTTTTACAGTGTGACTAATAGTGTCAAAAGTGCAAATTCTTGTCAATTTCAGTTTTCTACTTGATTCCACTCTGGGTGCTTCAACAGCTCACAGTATGGATAAGCATACAATCTCTGACAGCAGTTTCAGGATTTTCACTTTATAATTGCAGACTCCAAAAGTTGTCATCAGTTCCAGAATAGTAATGATGGTGAATGCTGACAATTTCATCATTACTCCTAACACAAAATCTAGGACTATGTTTAGATTTCTACCATTAAGATTAGTGACTGCAGTTTATATTGCACCTGGCAATACTTTGCTTATACAGCCTTTCAGAATCCTCAGTTTGGGTGCCCAGGATAGTACTTGCGCGCACGCGCGCGCGCACACACACACACACACACACACACACACACACACAAAGTTCCTCTCTCCACTGTTAGGCTTTAAGTTAGACAATGTACCACGATACAGCCCATTTAATTCTCAGTGCTTAAGCATTTTAAATTAATTGCTATTGGATTAATTGTGCGCAAAAGCTCCTTCAAACACTTTTACATTAGGTTTGACGCAGAATTGGAATTATGCCCAGTGCACAGAAACATGCATTGTTTGTACCTTGTATCTAAGAGGCTTTCACTGATTGACTGTACAAGTTTAATATAGGTCGAACTTGCTTTGGAATAGGTCCAAAATTGTCTTATCACGTTTGAAATATATTTAGTGGTTGCTTTTTCCACAACGATTAAGGCTAAGCAAGAGGCTCATGATTCTCTTTTTATTTCAAAACCCTGCTCCATTGTTCAAAGTTCAGTTTACTAGCTTCTGTTTTACTTACTATCATAATCAGATTTGTATCCTAATTTCTCACTTTTTATTTTGTATTGGATGAAGAAAGTCTTGGTAATGCCAAATATACCAAAATGATATTTGATACTCCTATTTCACAATACTTACATTTAGAAATGATCTTTGCATTCTGCAAAAATATTATTTGGTCTCAACCTTCTTGTGACAAGGATTAGGAAATTCTTATATTATTTTACAGACATAATAACGAGCCCTGGCATTTATTTTAATCAATACATCGGTTTTTCAAGGAAAGTTGAATATTCAGCCTAATCGTTTTTTTAACATTCAATACAGTACCTATCACAACGCACTAGAAGTAAACTCTTTTTAACATTGTTTCTTGCAAGTTGCACGTGATCTGCAGTATAGTTGTCATTTTTTTCAAAACCTGTTCTTTTTCTTGTAGGATAGCTTGGATGCCTTAATTTATGACTTGGACTTTCCTGCCTTAAGAAAAAACAAAAACATTGACAACTTCATAAATCGATGTAAGTATTGTTGAATGTAAAATATTCAGAAATATTTCAAATTAATTATTTTCAAACAAAGCTATTGTGAGACGTATAAGATGATGAATGGGATGGATAGGATAGAGGTGGAGAGACTCTTCCCGCTCAGAAAGGACAGTAGGACTAGGGGGCACAGCCTCAAGATAAAGGGGGGGCGGTTTAGAATGGAGTTGAGGAGGAACTTCTTCACTCAAAGGGTGGTGAATCTCTGGAATTCTCTGCCCGTTGAGGTGGTGGAGGCTGCCTCGCTAAATATTTTTAAGACGCGGGTTGATGGGTTTTTGATAAGCGAGGGGATTAAGGGTTATGGGGAGAGGGCGGGAAAGTGGAACTGAGCCATGACAGATCAGCCATGATCTTATTGAATGGCGGGGCAGGCTCGAGGGGCTAGATGGCCTACTCCTGCTCCTATTTCTTATATGTTCTTATGAATCATGGAGTCATAGAGGCCTGAAGCACAGAAAAGGCCCTTTGACCCATGGCGACTGCACTGATCAAAAATACCTAACTAGTAGGGCGGCACGGTAGCACCGTGGTTAGCACTGCTGCTGCACAGCTCCAGGGACGTGGGTTTGATTCCTGGCTTGGGTCACGGTTTGTGTGGAGTTTGCACATTCTCCTCGTGTCTGCGTGGGTTTCCTCCAGGTGCTCCGGTTTCCCCCCACAGTCCAAAGATGTGCAGGTTAGGTTGATTGGCCATGTTAAAATTGCCCCTTAATGTATTGGGATGCCTAGGTTAGAGGGATTTATCAGGTAAAATATGGGGCTAGGGCCTCAGTGGGATTGTGGTCAGTGCAGACTGGATGGGCCGAAGGGCCTCTCTCTGCATTGTAGGGTTCTATGATTCTATTCTAGTCCCATTTTCCAGCACTTGGCCCATAGCCTTATGTGCCTTGGTATCACAAATGCACATTTAAATACTTCTTAAATGTAATGAGGGTCTCTGCCTCCACTACCCTTTCAGACAGTGAATTCCAGATTCCAACTGTCCTCTGAGTGAAAGAAGTTATTTCCCACATTCTCCCCAAACTTCCCGCCCCTTAGCTTAAATCGATGCCCCTGGTCTTTGAATCCTCCACCAAGGGGAAACGTTACTTCCTGTCTACTCTGTCCATGCCCCTCATAATTTTATACATCTCAATCATGTCCCACTCAGTCTCCTCTGCTCCAGGGAAAATAACCCCAGCCTATGCAATCTCTTTTCATAGTTAAAACTCTCCAGCCCAGGCAACATCTCAGTAAATCTCCTCTGCACTTATTCCATGCTCTCACATAGCTCCTGTAATGTGGATTTGATAATTGCACACAATACTCTAGCTGTGGCCTAACCAATGTTTTATACAGTTCTAGCATATTTTCCCTGCTTTTAAACTCTATGCCTTGGCTAATAAAAGCAGGTATGCCATATGCCTTTTTAACCATTTTATCCACCTGTCCAACTATCTGAAGGGACTGGTGTACATGCATATCAAGATCCCTCTGACCCTTGGTGCTTCCCAGGGTCCTGTTGTTCATCATGTATTCTCTTACGTTGTTTGTCCTGCCCAACTGCATCACCTCACACTTATCAGTACTGAATTCCATATGCCACTGACCAGCCCATTTATAGTCCAAGGCTATCCTCCTCAGTATTTACCACCCACAAATCTTTGTATCATCCACGAACTTACCGACCAACTCTCCTATTTCCAAGTCTAATTATTTTTATAAACCACAAACACCAAGGGCCCCAACACTGACGCTGTGAGACCTCACTGGACACAGGCATCCAATCAAAAAGAAAACACTCCTTGACTATCACCTTCTGCTTCCTGCCATTCAGCCAATTCTGGTTCCAGTTTGCCAAATTTCCTTCACTTATCAGTCTCCCATGTGGGACCTTATCAAAAGTCATGCTGAAGTCCAAGTAATTCCGTCAAATGTTTTACCTTCATTTTCTCTTCGAGAAAATCAGTCAAGTTGGTCAGACATGACTTCCCTTTAACAAAACCATGCTGACTATTCTTGAATAATCCCTGCCTCTCCAAATGCATGAATGTTGCTAGGAAGAAGATAAAATTGTAGATTAAATGAAGGCAGTATATTTCATCTTTCTATACATTAATAGTCTCCCAATTTCTAAAAGTAAGGTAAAGTTGTCATGACCATAGGCTGTGTCTGGTGGTTATTTTAACCTGAGAGTCAGCACACCTCAAATGAGGGACAAGGTTGAGAAGGTGCGGCCTTCGTGAATAACCTCAGCTGGTACAGGAATTGAACCATTGCTATTGGGGTCGTTTTGCATCACTAACCAGTTGTCCAGACAGCTGAGGTAAAGTAAAAACTTCTACATGGCAAAAGTTGTATATTTGTGCAGACATTTCAAGTTTATAGTTGTTGGGATTATCTGACAAAAGAAAATAATGAATAGTTTAGCTTTATAACTTCTTTCTGGAAGAAATTTAAAAGTATAGGCCTCATTTTGGCCAGAGCAAGGTTTTTTTCCACATGTCCTGTTAATTAGACTTTCCCTTACCCAGAGCTCGCATTATTTGCCCTGCATGTTGCTAAAGTGGCAAGTTGAAGCAAGGACAGTTTCAGTCCACCTTCTTAACCAACAACATTTAAGGATTGAAGGAAAAAAAACCAAAAAATGGAAATAAGGTGAATAAGAGTCAATAACAACATACTGTGGATACTGGAAATATGAAATAAAAACACACAATGCTAGAAATAGATCTGCCAACATATGTGGATAGAGAAACAGGAGTTAACCTTTCAGGTCACCAACTCCATCAGAACTAAGATTGTGCTGCTTTCATCCTTTAACTTTACAGCTCCTTAAAGAATGAGTTGGCAATGAACTGCTAATGATTATGTTTCTAGAAGATGGTTGCAACATTGAAACCCGGAGGATATTTTACCATGCATCATGTAGCAATGTCCACTTAACCAAAAATCATGGTTTTGAACATATTAAAATTACAACATCCTTTCATTCTCCTTTATGACTACATAGAGCATAGAACGTTACAGCGCAGTACAGGCCCTTCGGCCCTCAATGTTGCGCCAACCAGTGGAATGAATCTAATGACCCTCTAACCTAAACTATTCCAATATTATCCATATGCCTATCCAGTGACCATTTGAATGCCCTTAAAGTTGGCGAGTCCACAACTGCTGCAGGCAGGGCATTCCACGCCCTTACTACCCTCTGAGTAAGCACTGATGGTGCTTAGCAAGGTTCAATCAACTGTGTAAGTATACCTGATGGTTTTTATTTACATTTACAAATATCAACCAATAGGTATGCTATTTTTAGTATTAAGAATGCACATATGGGAGCAAACAGATCATCACAAACAAAAGTAATTTATTATATGAAAATGTTGCTGTTGGATGCATTTTATTGTTGGCTATTGCAGATTAAACTCAGACCTTGCGATGACTTTGAAAAGATCATCTTTATTTTTGGGAAAGGACAGAATGGTTATTTTCTAATTTACTTAGTGCTGAGGATCAGCCAGCTCTAGAATTGTACATGGATATGTATGCAAATCCCTGTGGGAATTTTTCTAATTTATTTTCCATTAAATTTGCCAAGAGATAAAAATCTGTGTTCCAAAGGTTAAGCTGGTTATTGATGCAAAATAAGATTGATTGGAACACTGTTGAGAGTAACTCCATTTGAGGGGGCAGGGTGAAAAATATAGTGTTGAACTTCATTTGAATTAATTTTGTTAGTACTGATCTAAACTATTTAAGAATACTTCTATAATTAGACTTTGGCTTTTGAAGTATGTTGGCTGGTTTTCCTCATGCCTTTTCCATCATCTTTTTTGTAATTCGCAAGCAGTTACTTTTTTCCTGTTCCTTTCCTTTAAGGTTTGCATTTTATAGAATCATAGAATCGTATAATGCAGGAGGAGGCTATTTGACCCACCGAGTCTGCACCGACCACAATCCCACCCAGGCCCCATCCCTGTAATCCCACATATTTACCCTAGCTAATCCCCTTACACTAAGGGGCAGTTTAGCATGGCCAATCCATCTAACCCATATATATTTTGAGTTTAAAAGAATAGAGATGATCTTATTAAAATATATAACATTCTTAGGGAAGTTGCCAAGGTAGATGCTGAGAGAATCTAGAATTAGGGAGCACAGTTTCAAAATAAGGGCCAGAATTTTCTGACAATTCACACTGGCAAGATTGTGCTGTCCTACTGCAGTGAGTGGACATGTGGCTGAGTGCGAAATTCTCTCCATACTCGCCTGCAGCAGTGGTGGGGTGTGAACGGCTGTAAAATTCCAGCCAAGGTGCTTCCTCCCATGGAGATGAGGAATTTCTTGTTTCAGAGGCTTGTTAATATTTGAAATTCTCCCCTCCAACGAGCACTGGACATGTATTTAAGACTGAGTTAGACAGAGTTTTGATTGGCAAGGAAGTTAAAGATTAGTGGGGACAGGTGGGAAAGTGGAGTTAATGCCACATCAGATCAGCCATGATCTAATTGACTAGCGGAGGAGACATGAGGAGCCGAATGGCCTCTGACTCCTATTGTAATGTTCCTATGATATGTTTACGGCCTTCTCATTTGGCAAATTAAACATGGAGATTTTTAAAGTTAAGATTCAGCAAGTTTTGAGAGTTAGCATGTTTAAGCTTGCAAAAACGCAAGCTGTGGTGTTTGAATCTGCACACTGCATTTTTGAAGCACATATTTGAAGCCTTATTCCTTCAGGATGCCAGGTTGGATAGTTAATGGGGGTTATGGTAGCTGGCAGTCAAGATTCTTCCTCTCAACCCTATCTACATCCTTCATAACTTCATACACCTTGATCAGAACCCCCTTAGCCTTCTCTACTGTAAGGAAAACAACCCCAGCCTAACCAACTACTCTTCATAGCTGAAACAGTCCAGCCCAGGCAACATCCTGGTGAATCTTCTCTGCACCCTTTCTAGTGCAATCACATCCTTCCTATAGCGTGGCGACCAGAATTGCACACAGTACTTTAGCTGTGGCCTATTGAATGTTTTATACAGCTCCATTATAACCTCCCTGCTTTTATATTCTATGCCTCGGCTAATAAAGGCAAGTATCCTATATGCCTTCTTAACCATCTTAACTACCTGTCCTGCTGTCAGAGGGATCTTTGAACATACACCCCAAAGTCCCTCTGGTCCTCTGTACTTCAGAGCATCCTACCATTCATTGTGTATTCTCTTGCCTCCCAAAATGCATCACCTCATGTTTCAGGGTTAAATTCCATTTGCCACGGCTCTGCTCATTTAACCAGCCTGTCTATAGTGTCCTGTAATCTCAGGCTTTTCTCCTCAATATTTACCACATCACCAATTTTTATGTCATTGCAAATTTACTGATCATACCCCCACATTAATGTTGAATTAATGATTTGTGTAGATCATTAATGTACAGTACAAACTGCAAGGGATCCAGCACCAATGTCAGCGGTACGCCATGGGACACTGGCTTCCAGTCACCAAAAGCAACCTTCGACCATCACCACCTGCCTTCTGCCACTAAGCCAATTTTGGACCCAATTTTCTAAATTGTCCTGAATCCCATGGGCTTACCTTCTCTCCCATGTGGGACCTTGTCAAAAGCCTTACTTGTAGTCTACATCAACTGCACTACCCTCATCTACACACTAGTCACCCCTTAAAAAATACAATCAAATTTGTGAGAAGTGATCTCCCCTTGACAAAATCATGCTGACTGTCCTTAATTAATCCTTGCCTTTCCAAGTGGAGGTTAATTCTGTCCATCAGAATTTTCTGAGTAATTTCCCTGCCACTAACAATAGTCACTGGTCTGTGATTGCCTAAATTTTCCCTACTTCCCGTCTTGAATAATGGAACCATGTAGCTGTCCTCTAGTCTTCTAGCACCTCATCCGTGGCCAGACAAAATTTGAAAATTAACATGAGAGCCCCTGCAATCTGCTCCCTTGCCTCACATAGCAGTCTCGGATACATCTCATCTGGACCTGGGGATTTATCCACTTTTAAGCCCGTTAAATGATCACCTCCCTCTAAATGATCTGTTCAATTATATCACAGTCCCCTTCCCTGCTTTTTATGCCAGCAACGTCTTTCTCCATGATGATTACCGATGCACAATACTTACTTAATATCTTATCTACCACATCATTTGGCTCCACACACAGGTTGTCAGTTAGGTTCCTAATGGACCCTACTCTTTTCCTGGTTACCCACTTGCCCCTAACATACTTAGAAAACACCTTGGGATTTTCCTTTGCCTGCTAGTGCTTTTTCACTCTTCACTCCTAATTTCCTTTTAAATACCCCTCTGCACTTTCTCTACTCCTCTCACACATCCAATGTTTTAAGCCCCCTGTATCTGCCATCAGCCTTTCTCTTTTTCCTTCTCCAATTCTGTATATCCTTTGACATCCAGGTTTCTCTGGATCTTTTGGTCCCATCCTTTATCTTTGCAGGAACATGTTGACTTTGTACTCCATTTCATTTTTGAATGACTCCCACTGCTCTAATGTGGATTTTCCTATAAATAGTTGTTCCCAGTTCACTTTGGTCCTGTGTTATCCAATAAAAATGGCCTTCCCACAGTTCAGAACCTTTATTTCTGGTCCATCTTTGTCTTTTTCCATAACTGTGTTAAATCGTACAAGGTACTCTCCCTTGGAGAGTTAAGAATGCTCAGTTGTTGAGTATATTCAATGGTGCAAATAGAATTAAGGGATTTTGGGGGTTGTCCAAAAAGATGGGTGAGGCAGAAGGCCAACCATGATCTTGTTAAATGGCCTCAAAATATCTCATCTGCTACAGACTCAAAAGGCTGAATGGCCTACACTAACCCTTCTTTATGTTTTTATGTCTGTATCTTCAGGTGTTACGTAAGTGACCTTACCTCTCTGGAGTGGAGAGCTCACTTTGCTGGGTATACATGGAGAGGTAATAAATTGGATTAGACATTGGCTCAATGGAAAAAGCCAGCGAGTGGCAGTGGAGGATTGCTTCTCTGAGTGGAGGCCTGTGACTAGTGCCACAGGGATCAGCGCTGGGTCCGTTGTTGTTTGTCATCTATATCAATGATCTGGATGATAATGTAGTAAATTGGATCAGTAAATTTGCTGATGATACAAAGATTGGAGGAGTAGTGGACAGTGAGGAAGGTTTTCAAAGCTTGCAGAGGGATTTGGACCAGCTAGGAAAACGGGCTGAAAAATGACTGATGGAGTTTAATGCAGACAAGTGTGAGGTATTGCACTTTGGAAGGATAAACCAAGATAGAACACATGTGGTAAATGGTAGGACACTGAAGTAGAACAGAAGGATCTGGGAGATACATAATTCCCTAAAAGTGGCTTCACAGGTAGATAGGGTCATAAAGAGTGCTTTTGGAACATTGGCCTTTATACTCAATACTTTGATTTATAAGAGCTGGAATGTTATGGTGAGGTTGTATGAGATATTGGTGAGGCTGAATTTAGAGTATTGTGTGCAGTTTTGGTCACCTAATTACAAGAAGGATATTAATAAGCTTGAAAGAGCGCAGAGAAGGTTTACAAGGATGTTGCTGGGAAACTGAGTTACAGAGAAAGGTTAAGGAGGTTAGGACTTTATTCCCTGGAGTGTAGAAGAATGAGGGGAGATTTGATTGAGGTATAAAAAATTATGGTGGGTATAGATAGACTGAATGCAAGCAGGCTTTTTCCACTGAAGCTAGGGGAGAAAAAAAACTAGAGGACGTGGATTAAGGGTGAAGGGGGAAAAGTTTAAAGGGAATATTAGGGGAGGTTTCTTCAGAGTGGTGGGACTGTGGAATGAGCTGCCAGATGAAGTGGTAAATGCGGGCTCACTTTTAACATCTAAGAAAAACTTGGGCAGGTACATGGATGAGAGGTGTGTGGAAGGATATGGTCCAGGTGCAGGTCTGTGGGACTGGGCAGAAAATGGTTCAGCACAGCCAAGAAGAGCCAAAAGACCTGTTTCTGTACTGGTGTGTTCTGTGGTTCTATCAGTGTATCACTGTAGGACCACCTCTGACTGAACTGGTTCAGTGTTCTGCTCAGGAACCCTCTCTGTCAGTCTATATAACAACCTGGAGAACATAGGCTTGAACTTGCATTGGCAGTTAAAGTCATGCTGCAGAAGTGCCAACTAACGTCTTGATCAAGAACATCTAGCCATCTCCACTTGACCTTCAGTAAACATCATTACTGAGACACTGATCAATAGAAATGAACAGTCAAGTGGAACACACTAAATGTGTCACACCGTCTGCACACAACTAATGGTTTGGAATATAATTTTTTAATAATTCCAAATTGTCAGGAAGCAGCAAAGAGCGGAGAAAAAGATTGGTGGGCCATTGCTACCAGACGTTTTAACTGAAAGCTGTGGTTTTAAATTGGTAGCTATTGCCTTGGAACATAGTTGTAATGAGATTTTGTAAGATCATATGAATGGTGATAAGCCTTTAGCTCATTGAGCCTGCTCTACTATTTTGTTTGCACTGGTGACTATTTATCTTTTAAATTCCAATTCTCCAACATTTCCCCACATCCTTTGTACTTTTATTTCCCGAGGGCTTATCTTTCTTCCTTTAATCATTACACATCCATGCTCATCTTAGATACTGCATTCCTTCTCAACCCTCTGTGTCAAGAATTTTACTTTTGGCTTTGGTTTTAATCAAGTTCCTTCTCAACCCTCTGTGTCAAGAATTTTACTTTTGGCTTTGCTTTTAATCAAGTTACTTCTGATTTTAAGATTATTAACTCTTTTTACACAATTCTTGTATGAAAACAAAGCATTGTTTCCTATTAGCCATGTCAATTCCCTTCATTATTTTAAAAGCATCAGTTAGATCACCACTTAGCCTTAGGTGGTGGTGGTGTTAGGGATGTTCTGTGCGAGGTTCAGCCTAGGTGTCTAGAGTAGTTATGCTGAAGTTGGAAGTGGCTTTATTTCTTCCAACTCCTTCAGCATAGCTATTGGTATAAAACTGATGGAAGCATCCAAAATTAACCATTTAATTGCTTTGTTAGATGGTTCCAGTACTCACTCAGCTTTCTGGTGCTGAAGGGGCTAGGAAAATCTCTCTGATTCTGCCACTTTCCAAAGCTTAGGGAATCCAGCAAAATATGTAGAGTTTTTTCCCCACAGTGTGTCGTCACTGCAATATCCTCTTTGGGGAATGTCTGTAAATACCAGCCTATGCTTGAGACCAGGTGGTGGCAGTGCAAGGTGTGTGGAAGATGACTAAGGAGGGGTTAGTGGGTACTGATGGAATCGTGGCAGGACAAAGATGGAAGGGATAGTGTAGGCTGGCCAGGTGCCCTTCATATCTGGCAGGAGAGTCTGAAATCTAACAACTACAAGGAGACAGTCACTGAAACTCATGCGGGGAAGTGGTTTGGCTGGTAGTTGAATTTGGAGGTGTTTGCTTGTAATGTTTAATTCTCTAAATAAATGTTAAACAGTAAAGATTGGCTGCAGTGCTTTTTTTTAACCAGCTGGCTTTATTGAAATATTGTAGCTACAAGAGTAATTCACCTTTTGTCTCCCCAAAATCTGTCCACCATTACAAGGCACAAGTCAGGAGTGTGATGGAATACTTTCCACTTGCCTCGATGAGTGAGGTCTAACAACACTGAAACAGTTCAACACCATCCAGGGCAAAGCAGGCCACTTGATTTCTTTCTCACCACTGCTCCCCCAACCCGCCCACACATAGAAATTTACTTACCTCACGCACGGTGATAGCACTGTGTACCAAGGTGTACTGTGAAAAATAGTCAAACCATCTCCAACAGCAATTTCTAAACCTAAATCTATCACTTAGAAAGACAAGGGCAGCAGATGCATGAAACACAGCCACTTGTAAATTCCTCTCCAAGCAATATAGTATCCTGACGTGGAACTACTTCACAGTTGCTGGATCAAAATCCTGGAATTCCCTTCCTAACAGTCCTATGGATGCACCTGTGCCAGATGGACTGCAGTAATTCAAAAGTGCGACTCACCATCTTCTCAAGGGCAATTAGGGAAAGGGAACAAATGCTGTCCCTGCCAGTGACACCCACATCCCATGAAAGAATGTTTAAAAAATATATAGTTTTGTGTCAGATATATCTGTGGCACCTTTAGAAGTTTGGTCAGGAAGAAAGAAAAAATATATGTCAAAATCCAGTAAATTTGCCATTCATAATATGCATAAAGATGTAACGTATACATGTGGTTTTAGAGACAATCCCAAAGTCAACAATGTTTTCCCAATAAGCATCACATCCCAAGTTTATTTGCCACCTGATGATAATTTCTTTTATCTTCGTGGCTATTGAGCAAATTAACCAAATGGTTTTGAATTATGTATAACTATTAAGCTTTGGCATATCTGTTTACACTGCCTGTCTTAATAATTTGTATACACCTAATTTATGTCATTTAAAGCTTTGGCATTTAAGCTGAACTCCTCTGATGGGTTCAGCTCGCCAGTTGTGTGCCATGGGCGTCCTTTCATAATTCACGACAGTGTAAATGAATTATGTAATCAGGGGGAGATTATCAGGAATTCCATTATAGAGAATGAAGGTCTGGCCCAAAAGTTAAAATTCTAAATTGAGGTAAGGCCAATTTTAATGGTATTAGGCAGGAACCTTCAAAAGTTGATTGGGGGAGCCCGTCGGTAGGCAAAGTGACATCTGGCAATTGGGAGGTTTTCAAAAGTGTGTTAAGCAGGTTCAGGGTAAGAGTACTCCTTTTAAAGTGAAGGGCATGGAACTACATCACAGTCGCTGGATCAAAATCCTGAAAATCCCTTCCTAACAGTACTGTGAATGCATCTGTGCCAGATGGACTACAGAGTGCGACTCACCACCACCGCAAGGGCAATTAGGGAAAGGGAATAAATGCCAGCCTTGTCAGTGACACCCACATCCCATGAAAGAAAATTGCGGAACCCCTAGCAGAGATATTTGAATCATCGACAGCCACAGGTGAAGTGCCTGAAGATTGGAGGGTGGAAATGTGCCTTTGTTTAGGAAGGGTTGCAGAGAAAAACCTAGGAACTGGATCCATTGTTATTTGTCACTTATATTAATGATTTAGATGAGAATTTAGGAGGCTAGTTAGTTTGCAGATGACACCAAGATTGGTGGCATAGTGGACAGTGAAGAAGGTTTCTAGAATTGCAACAAGATCTTGATCAATTGGGCAGTTGTCTGACGAATGGCAGATAAATTTAACTTAGTTAAATGCGAGGTGATGCATTTTGGTGGATTGAACCAAGGCAGGACTTACTCAGTTAATGGTAGGACTTTGGGGAGAGTTGTAGAACAAAGAGATCTAGGGGTACAGGTTCATAGCTACTTAAAAGTGAGGTCGCAGGTGGACAGGGTGGTGAATATGGCATGTTTGGTTTCATTGGTGAGAACATTGAATATAGGGGTTGGGACAGCTTGTTGAAGTTGCAAGATATTGATAAAGCCACACTTGGAATACTGTGTACAGTTCTGACGCTCTATTATAGAAAGGATATTATTAAACTAGAAAGAGTGCAGAAAAGATTTATTAGGATGCTACTGGGACTTGATGGTTTGAGTTATAAGGAAAGGCTGGATAGACTGGGATTTTTTCCCCTGGTGCGTAGGAGCCTGGGGATGATCTTATAGAGGTCGATAAAATAATGAGGGGCATAGATGAGGTAGATAATTAAAATCTTCTCCCAAAGGTAGGCGAGTCTAAAACTAGAGGGCATAGGTTTAAGGCGAAAGGGGAGAGAAAGAAAAGAGTCCAGAAGGGCAATTTTTTCACAGAGGGTGGTGTGTCTGGAATGAGCTGCCAGAAGTACTCATAGAGGTGGGTACAATTTTGTCTTTTAAAATGCATTTAGACAGCTACATAGGTAAGAAGGGTATAGAGGGATATGGGCCAAATGTGGACAATTGGGAATAGCTTAGTTGTTAAAAACTGGGTGGATTGAATAAGTTGGACCAAAAGAGCTGTTTCCATGATGTAAGCCTTTATGACTAGTTGTAGAAGGGATGCTAATCAAGCAGACTACTTTGCCCTGGATGATGTCAATTTTCTTGCGTGTTGTGGAGCTGCAGTCATCCACTTGGGGAGAATATTCTGTTACACTCATGACTTGTGTCTTGTTGATTGTGGACAGGCTTTGGGGAGTCAGGAAATGAGTTAGTCCCCACAGGATTCCCAGTCGCTGACCTTTCCTTGTAGCACAGTATTTATATGGCCAGTCAAGTTCAGTTTCTAGTCAATGGTAACCCCCAGGATGTCGCAAGTGGGAGATTCAGTGATGGTAATGTCATTGACTGTGATTGGACAGTAGTTAGATTCTGCCTCATTGGAGATGGTCATTGCCTGGCACTTGTGTTCCAAAGTGTGTGACTGCTGCCAGAATGCCAGGTATTGAGCTTGCACAAACTGGACATTGAGGGAATGGAATCCCTTTCAGTTTTTTTTACATGGCAATGTTGTGCATGCAGTCAATAGCACTGCATCATGTGGAAACCTTTCATTCTATTAAACTTCTCTGTTGACTGCCTACTTGTCTGTTACAAGAGGGAATGAATATGACATTGGCTTTAAAAGAGAGCCTCTGTGACCTTGTTTATGCAACAGCGTGCAAGATGTTTGTTGCTAGTATCTCCAACTCCAGCCTGAAAGGAGCCAAAAAAATGCATCACCACAGTGAGCTTGCCAGCTATTGGCAATGCAGCCCTTACCCTGCTCTTAGGTTGGAGTTGTGGCTGCAGCAGTTGGGTGATTTCAGTAAGGATTTCTTTAATGAAGTGCAGATTTATCTCACACTGGTCTATGCTGAGGTTTGGACAGGAAAATTGCTCCCTGAGCAGTTATTGTCTTCTGCCGAGAGCCCTTTTTGCTCACCATCTCCTCACTCATCCAGCAATATGTCCTGATTTCTGTGACTTCTGGGTATTTTCCCAGTCAAGCTCATTTCTAAGAGGAAGAATTAATAAATAGCCCACTCATCCATGTCTGGAAATTAACTGGTTTGTGCAGATATTCAATGAAAGCTATTGGCACACCATTTCCTGTAGACTTTTGCAACTTGGAACAGTTATGGAAAGCACCGAGGAACTTGTAGAAATGTCTAGCAACAACCTGAAGAAATCAAACATCAACTTATTTGAAAGTACTTGATGTCTTTAAACAGTGCTAGTGAAAGGTCCTTGCTGATGCTTAAAATATGTTCAGCATTGCAAGCTTAAGAGAGGACTTCAACTGGACCGTTGAGTGCCAAAATAGCAGCTATGGCATCCTAACGTTAAACAGCATGCAATGCTGATGTTATCTGCCTGCTGTGACTTTCTAGTGGATGTTAACTGTGCCAAACGTTCACCAAGCTGGTATATAATGTGCTTTTTATCAGAAGCACGAACATGCAATATGGGTGCTAGTTTGGTCCTTAGCAGCTTTCAAAATCTGGTCATGACTAAGTATTATTTCTCACCTGTAAATAATTGCAAAAAAGATGAACTAATACTGTTTACATTTGTTTTACAGATAAAGATGCAATGAGTAAAGTTCGGGACTTAAGAATGAAAGCAGAAGATTATGAAGTTGTTAAAGTGATTGGGAGAGGAGCGTTTGGTGAAGTTCAGCTGGTGGGTTTTGACAGTTCACTTTTTTAGTTGGAGGCTTGAATTCCAAGCAGAGAAACAATCGGAATGTTCCAACATTCCATACTATGTAGTGAAAGAGCAGCAATGGACAGTATCAATCTAGCAGTTTTGCCTGTTTCTCGATGGTAGGACAGCTGTGCTTCCTACTTTTCCCCCTAATGGTTGTTCCCTCTTGGCAAAAGGGAAAATCTTCAATTTGATCCATGAAATTCTTCTTAGCTTGGCATATCATGAATGGGAGAATAGATGAATGGTGGTGGGACAGTTGATTACAGTGATCCTAGGTAATGCTATGAGTATCTATGCAAAATACCTAATAATAAAAATATATTAAGATCAGGTTGAGGTAAATCAGCCAAGATTGTATTGAATGCAGAGCATTCATACCACTCTACAGAGCAGGGTTTATTTCTGCTGTATTTCTTATGTCCTTGACTTAAATTTCTCAGTTAGTTTTTTTAGTTATCCTAGATAGGTAGCATACTTTAATATTATGCCCTGAACTCTTGATGTAAGACTTGTTCTTTTTTAAAAAATTGAATGCAGTATAGCACATGACAATTGTTCTGTAAAACTTTATTCATTGTAATATATTTTGTATGATTTCCAGAGGAATGAGTGCAAGGCTGTAATTAAACATAATGGCTTCTGTGTAATTTTTTAAAGGTTTTTAAAAAGACTAATCTGATATGTCCTTTCTAATGGCTGTTTTTAAAATTGTTTTGACCTTGTTACAAAAAGTGATGAAGTGGTCAGACAATGTTGTTTCTACACTTAAGAATGAATATTCAGAAAACTGCCTCTACTTCCCTGAACTTTCAGCTTTTACTTGTTTAGTGTTTTTCTCAAGGCACGCAACTGAAATAGGGGACTCAACATGTGAAAATATGTGAATGCAAGTCTATGTGCATCTACTAAACTGATCACTTCACTTGCACCTCTCAATTGAATGATTGTGAAATTGATTTAATAGCAGTTAATGTAGGTAACAGAATTTCAATGCCAGTATGAGTGTTTGAAACAGAACGAAATGTTTATTTTGGAAATTGCTAATTATTAAAGAGAGTAGGCATGTTAAATAGATGTAACAATTTGATAAAAATCAATGAGTCTTGGCTGTTTAGCAGTTTTGTGGGTGTTTAGTTCATTGTTGATTTCATTAATGAATTTTCAGATTTACCTTGTCAAAGTATCTTTCTCATAAATTATATTCACCCAAAAAGAACAGAATTTCTCTGATGAACTTCAAGATACTAAGCAGCAATATTAGTATCAATCATTTCCAT
The DNA here is from genome assembly GCF_965287045.1 of Carcharhinus amblyrhynchos. Taxonomy (NCBI): domain Eukaryota; kingdom Metazoa; phylum Chordata; class Chondrichthyes; order Carcharhiniformes; family Carcharhinidae; genus Carcharhinus; species Carcharhinus amblyrhynchos. Next base: position 76,539,875 of record NC_137331.1, on the reverse strand, counting down.
GTTTATGACGTTGACTTTTCGAAAATTTGTACAAAAATTAATGTCTCAGTTCTTCATTTAAGTTAATTTGTCAAAAACATTACTCATTTCCCTATAGGAGGATTCATAAATGCACACCACATCCCACTGAGAACATCAGTGTGTTTGTGTGCTGGGTGCTATCTGCTCAAGTTACATCTGATAGTTATATCAATCCCCAGCAGAAGAGATAGCTCTGAAACTTTGGAAGAAGTGTTTGGTTTTCAAAGAGGGAATCACCTCCATAGATATCCATTTGGTTTTGGGATCTTAGAATTGAGTACAAATACCAAATCTTGTAAACCTTACTTTGGTATGAGGATGAACTGTAAACAATGGATACTTGTTCCACTATCACTTCCTGCCTGTATTCTGTAATGATGTTGACCATGCCAAATACAATAATAAATCCAAGGCATGTGTAGATATGATATAGCAATCTTGTTATCGTAAAAATAAAAATAGGCTGCGTAGAAACTTTAACACCTCCACTTGCATAAACATCAGTGTGAGAATAATTGTTTTAACCGTATTGTATTATTTTTTATTTCATTGCATAAATTGTTCAACTTTAATTGCAGCTGTGGAAAAAATTTGATTTGATTGTTTAAATTGTTGTGACTTTTTTTTATCATAGGCTTAAAACCAAAAACCAAAATGCAAATTTTCTGCAGGATTTGATATCAATTAAATCTTGGAAAACTCCATTATAACTTTGATAGTGTATTTGATCAAGTAATGGCCAAAAAGTTAATTCTTGCAGTAAATTTTCCTGTGCCAAATTAGGAACCTAAAATTGTTTTTCTTTGCTTACTTTCTTTGCTTCTTTACTCAATGCAGTCACAAATATTTTGTGGTTTTAGAAGATTGCCATACTGCCCACTTGTTGATATCAATGAAATGATATCAACAGTAATTCTACTGTTCTGTGATTCTACTCTTCAGATAAAACATTTAAAGCAAGTATAGCTACAGCACAATAAAAATTTACAGTATAGAAGGATGCCATTCAGCTTTTTATTGGATCAATCCATAACTATCCCACTTGGTCTCATTGTAGACCTATGTCTTTTTCTTCTTTAATAATTACCAGTTTTTAAAAGATACTGGCCCTGTCTCAAAGACTAATTTGAACATAAGAACATAAGAAATAGGAGCAGGAGTAGGCCAACTAGCCCTTCGACCCTGCCCCGCCATTCAATAAGATCATGGCTGGTCTGTCGTGGCTCAGTTTCACATTCCCGCCCTCTCCCCATAACCCTTAATCCCCTCTCTTATCAAAAACCCATCAACCCGCGTCTTAAAAATATTTAGCGAGGTAGCCTCCACCACTTCAACGGGTAGAGAATTCCAGAGATTCACCACCCTTTGAGTGAAGAAGTTCCTCCTCAACTGTGTTCTAAACCGCCCCCCCCCTTTATCTTATCCCCTAGTCCTACTATCCTTTCTGAATGGTGCAGAGTAAAGTAAAAGTAATGTTTACTTATCAGTCACAAGTAGGCTTACATTCACACTGCAATAATGTTACTGTGAAAAATCTAGTCATCACAATCCGGCATCTGTTCGGGTACACTGAAGGAGAATTTAGCATAGCCAAATTACCTAACCAGCACGTTTTTGGAGTGTGGGAGGAAATCCACGCAGGCACAGGGAGAACTCCACACAGGCAGTGACCCAAGCTGGGAATTGAACCTGGGTCCCTGGCAGTACAAGGCAACAGTGTTAACCACTGTGCCACCATGCTGCCCCCTCCCCCCACACACAGTGCCAGGAACTCAGGTTCGATTCCCGGCTTGTGTCACTGTCTGTGTAAAGTCTGCATGTTCTCCCTGTGTCTGCGTGGGTTTCCTCTGGGTACTCCAGTTTCTTCACACAGTCGGAAAGACGTGCTGGTTAGGTGCATTGGCCATGTTAAATCCTCCCTCAGTGGACCCAAACAGGCAGTGGAGTGTGGCAATTAGGGGATTTTCACAGTAACTTGATTGTAGTGTTAATATAAGCCTACTTATGTGTTAAATAAACTTTAAATTTAACACACCTTACTGGTAGTAATAAAACTTGCTTAAAAATAAAAGATAAGACCAGCAACTACTCTCTCGTTATTTATCTTAACATTTTTAATCTGCTAGATGTTTAGACTCAGTTCCTAAACAACAATATCGGCAAATCAAGCTATGACTTCTCTGTGGTGTTACACCTTGATTTGTGTTTCTGATATCACAGACTGTGATGTTCTCTGAACTCTCACTATCTTTAGGGGAGAAGATGGCTTAGTGGTATTATCACTAGATTCTTAAGTCAGAAACTCAACTAATGTTCTGAGGATCTGGGTTCGAATCCCATCACGGCAGGAAGTGGAATTAGAATTCAATATAAAAAAAATGTGGAATTAAGAATCTTCTGATGCCCATGAAACCATTGTCAATTGTTAGAAAAATCCATCTGGTTCGCTAATGTCCTTTAGGGAAGGAAATCTTCCATCTTTACCTGGTCTGGCCTACATGTGAACTCAGAGCTACAGCCTCTTAACTGCCCTCAGGCAACTGGGATGGGCAATAAATGCTGGCTGGCCAGCGATGCCCATGTCCCACAAATGAAGAAAAAAAATTATGGCCCTGCTCAGCTCCTCTGAACTCCTGCCACTTTTATCACCCAATGTTCTCCAGATACTTCCCCATTTTATGGCTGAGTTGCTCTCCAAAATATTGTCATTTTTATGGCTTTCTTTTCACTGCCTTTAAAGTCCTTAAGAATGAGGAATTCTTAAGGATTAATAGTAAATCGATGGGACAGTAGTTGATTGGATTGAGGTATCCTTGCTTTTTGTAAATAGAATGTACCTGGGCAATTCACCAATCTGTGAGATAGATGCTAACATTGTAGCTTTTCTGGAGCAACTTGCCAGATGTGCAGTTAGTTCTGGAACACAGTTTTTCAGCTTTACAAGTGGGATGTTGTCAGGACTCATGGGGATGGAGCTCACATTCAGCAGTAAATGCTGAAAATTTCTACCCATAGTCTTTGCTATATCCAGTGCACTCAGCATTTCTTCTAACACATAGAGTGGATCGAATTGGCTGAAACCTGGCATCTGTAAATGTGGAATCTTAAAACTCAGCACATCTGGCTAAGACAACATTCCAGTGTTGTCTTTTGCACTTACATGCTGGCCTCTGTCAATGTTGAGGATGGGGATGTTAATGGTGTCTCTTCCTCCCAGTAGTTGTTTAATTGTCAACCACTATTCATGTCTGGAGGTAGACAGCAGAGTTTTAATAAAATCCATCAATTGTGGGATCGCTTAGAACTGTTTATATCATTTTGCTTCCAGTATGTAACATGCATGTAATCCTTTGTTGGAGCTTCATTGCATCATTATCAGGCATGCCAAGCTGCTGGCATGCTCTTCTATACTCACAAAACCATGTTTGGACAGATTGGATGCTAAGGGCTGAGTGAGGGATAAACAAGATCATGAGGTTACAGATTGTGTTGGAATACAATTCTGCTGCCTCGTGGCCATTCAGTTTTGAGTTTCTAAATCTGTTCTGAATCCATCCTAATTAGAATAGTAATAGTGCTATACAACACAATTAAAGATATTCACAATGAAAAAACAAAATTTTGTATCTACAAGGCATGTGCAATTATCACTCCTGCCAAGGCTGTCATGACTAGATGGATCTGTGACAGTTAGGCTGGTGAGAGATAGGTCAAATCGGTTCTCTCTCAACTTGCCTCAAACCCAGTCTAGTAGTTGCATCCTTACAGATTGGTCAGTAGTATTGCTACTGATCCACTCTTGGTGATGAAGATTGAAATCTCCCATCAAGAGTACATTTTGCACCATTGGTACCCTGTGCTTCTTCCAAGATGGAAGTTTTGATTCATTAGCTGAATAAAGTCAGTAGATGGTAATTAGCAGAATTCTTTGATCAGATTTGTTGGTTTTGTATGAATATATAATCCCATATTTTTATAATGAAATTTTATGTTGTGATGATTGAGAAAACAACAAACCTTATTAAGATACTTGAGAAAACATCATCCTCAGCAAGCAGTTTAATTAGAATTTCACTGGTTGCTGATTCATTGCTTTTCTACCTCTGTTCATAAATTTGGTAACAAATGGTGTTATGCGTTTTGATTTTTTAAAAATTCTTGTGGCATTTGTGTGAATTTCTGATGTTTGTTCCACCAAAATCTTTGAAAGGTTTGATATCTGCAACAAAGATCCAACACATGATGGATTCAAGTTAAATGTAAAATATATAATTAATGATTTGGAAACTAAAAACTGCTGCTGTTTATAAGGAATAACATTTTCATGACAAAGCTTGATGTTTTTAAATGTTTGCGTTTCAGTTATTTTAGTCTTTCATGTTTAAAAATTCAGAAATTGAAAGGATAGATTCCACTGTGTTTCATGAAAATTAAAACATTTTAACTATTGACTGTTACATATAGTCATTAAAACTTAATGTGAGGGCAAAAAAAGCATGATGGGTAAGTTAACTGCTCATGCAATATTTATTTTAAGGTGAGACACAGAGGTACAAGAAAAGTGTTCGCAATGAAACTGCTCAGCAAGTTTGAGATGATTAAGCGATCTGATTCAGCATTCTTCTGGGAAGAGAGGGGCATCATGGCTTTTGCCAATAGTCCATGGGTTGTACAGGTAAATTTAAATTTGTTTTTACCATTATATGATGTTGTATTGAGCAGCTTTGAAAATCTGTGGATTTGTTGAATCTGAAAATCGTTGCATCTGAGTTACAATCACTGATACTCAACCTGAAAAATGATTACTTCCACCATAAATCTGAGAGGTCAATGAACAATTAAGGGACTAACTGAACCATACTGATCAGGAAGGTCTCAGATTCAGTGCTGGTCCAATAGCAGTTACCTGATTTCATCTGGGACAGCAGTAGGACGTGAATGAAGCAAGAACCTACCAAGGTATTTATTATCATGCTTTTCTAGTGCTGAAAGGCATTATATATAGCATCAGGTGAGGGCAACAGGTTTGGCTGTGATTCACCATAGATGTCTCATCATTTACTGCTGACTATTAGCCATTTGGACAAGGTATCAGACGGAGACTCCAAACTCTTCTAGGAGGGAGGAGAGAAAAATGGCTGGCGACACACTTCCAAAGCTGAAAGTTCCAAATAAAACCATTTTCAACTAGATATCATGCAGGCCACTGTTTTTGATTTAGACATATTTTAACACAATATATTGTATTCAACACAATTCATAATTTGAATTTATGTTATCCAGTAAATGTATTTAGGAAATATGATTTGTATATGCTGTAGCTCATATACATACTTATACAAAGCAACAATCAAGCTCATGTTTTTGATTCCTTCTCATCTTGAATGAGATATTTGTGTTTGAAATTGAATAACTTGAACCATTTCAGTGAGAAAGAAGTCCACTACACTTAAATAGACTTTTCAGTAGATGTTTGAGGCGGATGTGAAGAATGGATATGAATAGGAAAGTATTTCTTGAAACCTGTCAACCGTACAGAAATTAACAAGTTGACCATTACAAATTGGTTAATGGTTCACCACATCACATTTATTCTTGGATTAACTGATCTAATGTTTTTAAAGTGTTGTTTTTGGTAAGCATTAGTAAGAGTATTTAAAGTTTTAAACTTTAAAGTTAAAGTTTATTTATTAGTGTCACAAGTAAGCTTACATTAACACTGCAATGAAGTTACTGTGAAAATCCCCTAGTTGCCACACTCCTGTTTGGGTACACTGAGGGAGAATTTAGCGTGTCCAGTGCATCTGACCAACTCGTCTTTCGGACAGTGGGAGAAAACCGGAGTATCCGGAGGAGAAACATACAAATGTGGGGAGAACATGCAGACTCTGCAGAGATAGTGACCCAAGCTGGGAATCGAACCCAGATCCCTGGTGCTGTGAGGCAACAGTGAACAAAGAAAAGATTACAGCGCAAGAACAGGCCCTTCGGCCCTCCAAGCCTGCACCAACCATGCAACCCAACTTAACTAAAACCCTGTACCCTACCGAGGATCGTATCCCTCTACTTCCATCCTATTCATGTATTTGTCAAGATGCCCTTTAAAAGTAACTATTATATCTGCTTCGACTACGTCCCCTTGCAATGAGTCCCAGGCACCCACTGTTCTCTGTAAAAAAAACTGCCTCGTACATCTCCTTTTAACCTTGCCCCTCGCACATTAAACCTGTGCCCCTTAGTAATTGACTCTTCCACAATGGGAAAAAGCTTCTGACTATCCACTCCGTTCATGCCTCTCATAATTTTGTAGACTTCATCAGGTTGCCCCTCAACCTCCACTGTTCGTGAGAACAAACCAAGTTTCTCCAACCTCTCCTCATAGCTGATGCCCTCCATATCAGGCAACACCCTGGTAAATCTTTTCTGTACCCTCTCCAAAGCCTCCACATCCTTCTGGTAGTGTGGCAACCAGAATTGAACACTATATTCCAAGTGTAGCCTAACTAAGGTTCTGTAAAGCTGCAACATGATTTGCCAATTTTTAAACTCAATTCCCCAGCCGATGAAGACAAGCCTGCTGTATGCCTTCTTGACTACCTTCTCCACCTGCATTGTCAGTTTGTGACCTATGTCCCTGTACACCCAGGTCCCTTTGCCTATTAATACTCAAGGGTTCTGCCATTTATTGTATATTTCCTATTTGTATTAGACTTTCCAAAATTCATTACCTCACATTTGTCGGGGTTACTGTCCATCTGCCATCTCTCTGCCCAAGTCTCCAACTGATCTATATCCTGCTGCATCCTCTGATGGTCCTCAATCCAGTTACTAATCAATCCAGTTACATTTTCCTCCAAATCATTGATATATATTACAAACAGCAAAGGTCCCAGCACTGATCCCTGAGGGACACCACTTGTTGCAGCTCTCCATTCAGAAACGCACCCTTCCAATGCTACCTTTGGTCATCTTTGACCGAGCCAGTTTTGTATCCACCTTGCCAGCTCACCTCTGATCCCATACAATTTCACCTTCTGCACCAGCCTGCTACGAGGGACCTTGTCAAAGGCTTTACTGAAGTCCACGTAGACAACATCCACTGCCATACCCTCATCAATCATCTTCATTACTTCCTTGAAAAACTCGATCAAGTCAGTGAGACATGATCGCCCCTTCTCAAAACCATGTTGCTTCTCACCAAAATGTCCACTTATTTCCAAGTGGGAATAAATCCTGTCTCGAAGAATCCTCTCCAATAATTTCCCTACCATTGATGTGAGGCTCATTGGCCTTACATCAGTGGATGTAATCACAGGATTGTTCTTGCTACCCTTCTTAAACAAAGGAACAACATTAGCTATTCTCCAATCCTCTGGGATCTCCCCTGTAGCCAGGAAGGATACAAAGATTTCTCTCAAGGCCCCAGCAATTTCCTCCCTTGCCTCTCTCAGTATTCTGGGGCATATCCCATCAGGCCCTGGTGACTTGTCTACCTTAATGTTTCACAAGAGCCCCGATACCTCTTCTTTTTTGATCTCAACATGACTCAAACTATCTACACATCCTTTCCCAGACTCATCATCCACCAAGTCCTTCTCTTTGGTGATACTGATGCAAAGTGCTCATTTAACACCTCACCCAATTCCCCTGGCTCCACACACAGATTCCCTCCCTTGTCTTTGACTCTCACCTTCACCCTGACTATCCTCTTGCTCTTTTATATAAAAAGCCTTGAAATTTTCCTTAATCCTGTTGGCCAAGGCTTTCTCGTGACCCCTTTTAGCCCTCCTTACTCTTTGTATAAGTTTCTTTCTACTTTCTTGATTTCCACTCTTGCTTTGTGTGTTCCCAGCTTCCTAGCTTTGACAAATGCTTCCTTTTTCTCTTTGACTAGGCTCACAATATCACCCCTTATCCAATGTTCCCAAAACTTGCCATACTTATCCTTCATTCTTACAGGAATATGCCTGTCCTGAATCCCTATCAACTTGCACTTAAAAGCCTCCCGCATGCCAGATGTTGATTTGCCCTCAAACATCTGCCCCCAATCTACCTTCTTCAGTTTCTGCCTAATATTTTTGTAATTAGCCTTCTCACAATTTAGCACCTTAACTTCAAGACTATACTTATTTTTATCCATCAGTGCCTTAAAGCTTACTGAATTGTGGTCACTGCTCCCCTACTGAAACATCGACCACCTGGCCGGGCTCCAGTACCAGGTCCAACATGGCCCTTTCCCTAGTTGGACTATCTACATATTGTTTCAAGAAGCCCTCCTGGATGCTCCTTACAAACTCTGCCCCATCCACACCCCTAGCACTACATGAGTCCCAGTCAATATACGGGAAGTTAAAATCTCCCACCACGATAACCCTGTTACTTTTACACCTTGCCAAAATCTGCCCATATCTGTTCCTTTATCTCCTGCTGGCAGTTGGGTGGCCTATAGTAAACCCCCAACTTTGTGACTACACCCTTCCTATTTCTGAGCTTTATCCATATTGCCTTGTTGTATGAGCCCTTCACGGTGTCGTTCCGCAGTAGAGCTGTGATATTCTCCTTAATGGTGCTAACTACTATGCCACTGTGCTGCCCGTGAACTTTTGTTTAGGATAAAGCATGAAAGAAAGTCAAACACATTCTTCAAGGTGATACCTTTGAGGAGTTTTTGCCATTCTATCCAAATAAACCTTTATCTGTTTTAAAGTCTTCAATCAAAAAATTATGTGTTGACTCTTTTTTAAAAGGAACAAGGATTATATTAGTAGATTGTTACTAAAATGGTATAAGATTTATTTTCCTGTTTCACTACAGCGTAATTCCTTTGTCATTTAATCATTCCTGCCTTCTACCCTATCACAGACCTACCCTTTTTGTTCTTTGCACCCCCTCCCTTTTCCCTCCCCATTTACTTACAGTTACTTCTCTTATGTTTTCCAGTTCTTATGACGGTATTAAGTACTGCTGAAAAGAGAGACAAATTGCTGAAGCTTTTCATCTTCCATTCATTGTGAAGAATGGCAATTTTTAAACAGTTACAATAATTTATAATACTGGAGAAACGGGGTGTTTGGTTGGCAAGTCGACTGTTTTGCCATGGCATTGCAAAGGAGAAAACAAAGGGAAACTACCGGCTCCCCATGCCGCCAGGTAGTTCTAGAAATGTGCAAAGCTTGAACATATTCCTTTTGTTTATAAAGAACAGGTTGCTGCATGTGAAAGTATGTTGCTTCCAACAAGTATAAATGAGCCACATTATGAAATTGACTAATAATCTTAAATTAGTTGTTAGTGTAGCTATTAGCACATTGAAGAATTGTTGTTCAGCATGTGCTATTCAATTGCAGAGTCACTTCTAAAGTAGATGCTTTGGGTTTTTCATGCATGGGCTGGTTGAGTCTGGTCTGTTCTCCACCTATTACGAACAACAGAAGCAACATGTTGTTTGATTCGATCAGCCGATCACTGGAACATCCGACCTACATACCCGGCATCACACTGGCATTGAGATTCATGAATGACTGTGCTCAATTGTGTGGTGAGCAGGTCATCGATTTGGACTGATGGCCGCATCCTGTTGATGGAAAATACTAATGCACTGCATAGCCGCAGCGTGAAAAGCTTGCTTAACCTGTTACTCAAATTTTCAAGCTACTTTGCCTTTCTAGAATAATTTGAGGTAGACTTGATACTTTTCAGGTCTGAAATGGTGGTCTTTGGTCAATTTGCGAGTTTGAATGATATATAGTCTAATCAGGATAACCATTATCCCACAGGTAGTTTAGATGTACTCTATTTCTGTGTCAAGCTTACAAAGTAACAACTGGCTCGTGTCCTATTTACAAAATTGCTGATGAGGTCAATCTTATGGCTTGTGGAGTTACATGATTCCAAACATATATATTGACCAGTAAAGGTTGGCTTGTGGTTAACGGTGTTGGGAAACCCATTAGCAGAATTTTCAATTAACGTGTTGAGGAAAAGGATCCCCAAAGGGGATCCTAGGGCTATATAATTTATTGAGACTATACTCGACCAGTATGCGCTTGCAAAACCCAATCGAAATATAATGTTAGATGTGATTCTGAGATTGGGAAGCACTGAACAATGCTGAGTGTGCTAATAGCTATGCCAGCAACAAATTTAAGATGATCAGCTGACTATTTCCAGCATTTTCTGTTTTTATTTCCAATATTTGTAGTATTTTGTTTTTGACATATCTTGAATGTTTATTCTCATTTGCATAATATGTAATAGCAATGTTACTTGTGACAGTTTTGCCTTTATGAAGTGATAAATCTGTCATTTAAGATGAGCGTATAAGATGAACATTTACATTTGCTTGATGCAACAAACATGCTAAGACCCATTCTCTGCAAACAAAAGGAACGTGGTCAAGCTTTAACACCTTTTTGAATTACCCAGCAGAATGGAGAGCCTATAGTTCTACATTGTTTTCTCCCTGGCAATGCCTAGGACAATTGGAGTCGACTTGCCAACCAATTAGCACCCTTTCCTTAAGTAGTATGAATTGTGATTATTTGAAATTTGGTGGTCTTGGGTTTGTCCTAATGAATGCAAAATGAAAACATGTCAACAATACTAAAAGTCATGGACATGAAAGTTAAATCTATATTTCTTTCTCCACAGATGCTGACTATTTCCAGCATTTTCAATTTTTATTTCCAACTGCAGCATTTTACTTTTAATATATCTTGAGTGGTTATTCTCATTTGCATAATATGTAATAGCAATATTGTTTTTGACAGATTTGCTGTTATGAAATGATAAACCTGTTATTCTCTAAATAGCTATCCTACGCATTCCAAGATAATCGTTATCTCTACATGGTGATGGAATACATGCCTGGTGGGGATCTCGTAAATTTAATGAGTAATTACGATATGCCTGAAAAATGGGCCCGGTTTTACACAGCAGAAGTTGTACTTGCCCTGGATGCCATTCATTCTATGGGCTTCATTCACAGGTAATTAATCATTCTCAGATGGTTAATCCTGACTGTTACAAATTGAATTGACAATACTAATTTCTTGAAGTTATGTTATAGCTTTAACATTATTTAAAATATGTACACAACTTCACATAAACAACGTGTGTGTTTGAGCTGCGGCTCAGTGGTAGCACACTCACCTGGGTTAGAAGGTTGCAGATTCAAGTCCCACTCCAGATACTTGAGCACAAACTCTTAACTGTTACTGCATTGCAATATTGAGGAGTGCTGCACTATCACAGGTGTCATTTTTCAAATGGGAGGTTAAACCACAGCCCCACCTCCCATTTGAGGTAGGTGTAAAAAAAAATCCATGGCGCTAATTTGAAGAGCAACGGAGGTCTCCCTGGTTTCCTGTCCTACTTGTATTTTATTTGTCTAACTTCATTAAAGTAGATTGGGTGTCATTATTACACTGCTTCTTGTGGGCATATTAGGTGCTGCATTTTCTACAAGACAATAGTGGCGACCCATCAAGAATACTTCATTGGCTGCAAAATGCTTTGGGCCATAGGGTGAGTAGGGAACAGCTGTTCCCCCTTGGTTGTGAGGTCATCACAAGGGGCATAGTTTTAGGGTAAGGGGCAGGAGATTCAGAGGGGATTTGAGAAAAATCATTTTCACTCAGTGGTGGAATGCACTGCCTGGGAAGGTAGTCACGGCCGAAAACCTTCACAATCTTTAAAAACATTTGGATAAGCATTGAAATATCATAATATTCAAGGGTATGGGACAAGTGCAGGAAAATGGGATTACCATGCCTTTAGTAATAGATATTGTTGGTGCAGACTCGATGGACCAAAGGGTTTTTTCTGGACTGTATGACTCTATCCTGAGGTTGTGAAATATGCTATCAAAATGCAAGTTATTTTTTCTTTATGTGGATGCACATGTGCATGTTGCACATGTGAAGTTATTTTATATTAAATGTTTAGAACATTGCTGACAAGTAACATTGAAACTACCTTCTATTTTGCAAAAATACTTTACAAAAATAGTGCTTTTTTTGTCTTTTTCTCAGAGATGTGAAGCCAGATAATATGTTACTTGACAAATCTGGTCACTTAAAATTAGCGGATTTTGGAACTTGCATGAAGATGAATAAAGTAAGTTGTTGTATGCCATTTTGGATATTTTCCCCTTGAAAATGTCTGTTCAGTTTTGATTTTTTCTGGTATTTCAAGTTTGATGAGTTGTCCCGATTTTGTTGCTGTATTGATTTATTTCCTAATATACTGTTGAGTTATATAACACTGAAACATTGTCTTGTTTTGTACATTACAAGATATATTTATTGCTAAATAGTAATGCTTTGAGAGATTCAGTTGACATCATATAACTTCAGTTTTGATCTGATGTTCTGAACAGTGATAATTTCCAGCTGACAGATGCTCTTGTGACTTCTGTAGTGATATGGACTTGTATTGCTTAAGGTTGCATTGAGTATGAGGCACAGAAAGAAGCCATATAACCCAACTGGCCCACGCTGATGTTTATGCTCCATTTTAAGCCTCCTCCAATTTTTTGTCTAAATCTACCATTGTTACTATCTATTCCCTTCTCCCTCATATATATTTGCCAAGTTTCAGGTGAACATGAGAACAAACATAAGAAATAGGAGTAGGATTAGGTCATCTGACCCTACCTTGAACACGTTGTGGCTGATCTGATTGTGGCCGTAGTCCCATTTTTCTGTTTGCCCCCAACCCTTGCCCCCGACTCCCACTTGATCTCAAATAAGAGGCCTCTTATTTAGGAACCTCCCCCCACCTCCAACCAAATTGTTGATTTCACTCATGAGGGAAAACATCCTCAGCATCTGTCCTGTCAGACCCCTCAGAATCCTATGTGTTTCAATAAAATCACCATCGTCTCCTAAACTCCAATGAATATAAGTCCAGTCTGCTCAACCTTCCCTCATAAGGCAACCCTTTTCATCCCAGGAATCAGCCTTCTCTAAACTGCCACCATTGCAAGTATATCCCTCCTTAAATAAGGCGACCAAAACTGTATGCAGGCGTGGTCTCGCCAAGGTCCTCAACTTAGCAAGACTTCTTACTTTTTAACTCCATTCCATTTGCCTTCCTAATTTCATGATGGACCTACACACTAGCTTTTTGTGATTCGTATAGAAGGATATCCAGATCTCTCTGCACAATGGCATTCCACAATCTCTATTTAAATAATAATCTGCTTTCTAGTCTTCCCATCCAAATGGACAACCTCACATTTTCCCACGTTATACTCTATCTGCTAAATGTTTGCCCACTCACTTATCTGTATCTCATTGCAGATGTTTTGTGCCTTCACATTTTTGTGTTGTCAAAAAATCTGGCTACTTACTCTCTGTTCCTTCATCCAAGATGTTAATATACATTGTAAATAGTCAAGGCCCCAGCACTGATTCCTGTAGATCCCCTAAATACAGCTTTGCCAATTTGAAAATTATCCATTTATTCCGAGTTTCTGTTGCCTTTCAGTTAACCGTCCTTCTATCCGGAGGATCTCGATTATATAATATATCCCCAGCAAGAGCTCTTATCTTGTAACTTTTATGTAGCATCTTACCAAATGCCTTTTAGAAATCCAAATATACTACATCAAATGCTCCCCTTTATCCACCCTGCTTGTTACATACTCAAAGAATTCTAATGAACTTGTCAAATTTGTTTCCCTGTCTACTTCAACTACTCCTTTTGGTAACAAACTCACATTCTTATCGCCTATTGAGCGACAAAGTTACTTCTGAATTCCCAATTGGATTTATTGGTGATTGTCTTGAAATGATGGTGTCTAGTTATGCCCTTCCTCACAAGAGAAAACATTCAGTATTCATTCTTTCAAAATCTTTCATTTTAAAGATTTGAATTAAAGTTTTAAAGTTTATCTATTTGTCACAAGTAAGCTTACATTAGCATTGCAATGAAGTTGCCACGAAAATCCCATAGTCGTCACTCTCTGGTGACCAGTGCAGGTATACCGAGGGAGAATTTAGCATGGCTGATGCACCTAACCGGCACATCTTTCGATTGCGGGAGGAAACTGGAGTACCCGAAGGAGACCTGAGTACCTGGAGGAAACCCACGAAGACACAGGGAAAATGTGCAGACTTCACACAGACAGTGACCCAAACCAAGAATTGAACTTGCCATCTGTGGCGCTGAGACGGGCAGTGCTAACCACTGTGCCACCGTGCGACCCTTAGATCAACCCACAACAATTATTTTTCAAGCGAGAAGCAAGCCAGCCTGTCAATTCTCTCTTGATTTGTATTCCACGTATTTCTGGTATCATCCTTTTTAAACCTTCCCTGTGTCCTCTCCTGTGCCTCTATAAGCGTTCTATGATATGATGACCAGAACTGCACACAATCCTAGTTTAAAACTGGTGGAAAAATCTGCAGTGGTCCTTGACAGTCTTGTGGCAAAGATAGCAATAAATAAATATAATTGGAAGAATTAAAAAGTAACCAGAACGTGGAAATGAGGCATCCACAATCAAAAGGTTGTAAACAGAAGTTTTACTTTTGAGAAGAGCTGGAGCCAAGGAGGATTCTCCAGAGGACTGTGACACATATATGGTTTATCTCTACAGAAGTAAATAAAAGAAGAATGTGATTTCTGTGAGAATTCTTGGAGCAAATAAGAAGTAAACCTAACTGCATAATGTACATAGTTATGGCACGTATTTATTACCCATTCCTAATTTCCTTTTGGGAAGAAAATGGTGAGATTTCTTGAACTGCTGCAGCCTTCCAACAAGTATTGGTACATCCACAGTGCTGATAGGAAGAAGTTCCAGGTTCTTGACCCAGGGACCCAAGTCATGTTAGTTTGTGGCTTTTGGTGGAGGTAGAGTTAAAGGTGCTGTTGAAGGAGGCTTGGCAAATTGCTGCACAGTATCTTATAGATGGTACAAACAACTGACACGTGTGCTGTTGATGAGGGGAGTGAATGTTTGGATGGTGGATGGGATGCCAATCAAATGGGCTGCTTTGGTTTGGATAGTGTTGAGGTTCTTGAATACTGTTAGTCATTGCAAAACTCCCAGCCTTTAACCTTCCCTTATTGCCACAGTATTCATATTGCTGCTTCAGTTAAATTTCTGGTCAATGGTGACCCTCAGGATGTTGATAGTTGGTAAAATGAGCAGTATAAATGCCCCTGAACTTCAAAGAGCAGTGGATATATTTCCTATCCTCCCCTAGGTCCTCCCAACAAGATTTGTATGTACTATTAAAAGTTTGGACAAAATTTAAATAAGTCCACTGATTTTGTTAATATTTCATGCTTTTGGTAATAACTAGTTTTGAAAGTCAATATTGAAAGTCATGCATCCTTTCTGATTCATCTCATATCCATCATGATATTTTGGATGTATTTTTGGCCATTTGTTCCATTGAACAAATGGGAAGAAAAGGTTAGAGGCAAAGATTACGCTCATAACTTACGTGTTCCATATAGGATTTTTTAAAAAAGGCACCAGGAAGACAGATTGTTAACTTCATAAAATCACAAATTGTTATGGTGCAGGTGGAAGCCATTTGGCCTATTGTGTCTGCACCAGCTCTCCAAGCAGGTGTCATTACTTCTATTTTATGACGTTTTTATTGTCCCCTGCATGGATTGAACCTTCCTCCACCATACTTCCAGGCAGTTCATTCCAGACCCAAACCACTTGAGTGAAAAATTATTTTCTCGCGTAGTTTTTTTTAGCAAATCACTTTAAACTATACAGTGATGTTTGTGATCCTTTTATGAGTGGGAACAGTTTCTCTTCATGTACTCTGTCCAGCTCTCTCATGATTTTGAACATCTCTATTAAATCTCCTCCTCCTTTCCAAGGAAAACAGTCCCTATCTGTCCTTGTAACTGACATTTCTCATCCCTGAAAACATTCCTGTCAACCTTTTCTGCAGTCTCTCCAATGTGCTCTCGCCCTTCCTAGTATGGCACCCAGAACTAAGGTATAAAATTTATTTATTCGTGTCGTAAGAAGGGAATATTAACACTGCAATGAAATTAATGTGAAAATCCCCTAGCCACCACACTCCAGCGCCAGTTCGGTTACAGTGAGGGAGAATTTAGCACGGCCAGTGCACCTAACCAGAGCATCGTTTGGACTGAGAGAGGAAACCAGAGCGCCCAGAGGAAACCCACGCAGACACGAGGAGAATTTGCAAACTCCTTGCAGACAATGATCCAAGCCAGGAATTGAACCCAGGCCCCTGATTCTGAGAGGCAGTGGTGCAAACCACTGTGCCGCACTGCTGCTCTCCAATTATACACCTTGGGCGGGATTCTCCTGCCTCCCAATTGTGTGTTTCTCGGTTGTAGATGGCACCATGCCATTTGTGCATGGCAGAATTCTCTGGTGCCACTGCTGTTAATGACATTTCCATTGAAGCCACCCCATGCTGCCACGAAACCCACATGCAGGGATGCACTGCTGGTGGAATCAGAGAATCCTGCTGGTGTGAACAGTCAGAGAATCCAGCTCATATTCCAGCTGAGGACTAACTAGTGTATTGAATAAATTCAGCATAACCTCTTTGCTGTTGTACTCTATGCACCTATTAATAAAGCCCAGAATACTATATGCTTTATTAACTGCTCTCTCTACCTGTCTTGCTACTTTCAGTGATCTGTGCACATGTACATCCATGTCCCTTTGCTCCTGCTTCCCCTTGTGAATTTTACCATTAATTTTATATTGTCTCTCAGTCTCTTACTACCAAAATGCATCATCTCACACTCCTCCGCATTGAACTTCATCCACCAACTATCTGCCCACTTCACCAATTTGTCTGTGTTTTTGAAGTTCTACATTGTCATCTTCACAGTTTACAATACTTCCAAGTTTTGTGTCATCCATAAACTTTGAAATTGCCTCCTGCACACCAAGATCTAGATCATTGTTGTTATCTGTGTAAGATGATGGACATATAGCAAATCTGATTTGTCGAGGATGTGTCAGATTCATGAATTATAATAGAGTCAAAGGTTATAGTGGGAAGACAGTAAAGTTGAGGTCACAATCAGATCAGCATTCTAATTTGTATTATTACTGTCACTGAGACCAAGAAAGTGTCTTTAGCTGACCCAAGTTTTGAGCATTAATTTTAATTCTATTGTTCCAAACCTTAAAGTATAAACTTTTCTTGGTATTTAGCGCAAGGACTTGATTCACTGAAGGCCTTCAAGGCAGTGGGTGTGAGAAAAATAATTTAACTTCAGTATCACTGTATCATGTGTCTAGTAGAATGGCAGAATGTAAGTTGGATAGACCTTTGTTTTTTTTTGTCTAGCAATTTCCATGTGATTGTGTGTATTACTGGTTGTAAGCGACCTTAAGGACAATTTTGGCACCAAAGTTCTCCTCTCCTTCAAAGTCAAGTGATGACTCAAGTTTTGGCAGAGGATATTTCAAGAAATAACTGAAGAAAGCTTCAGTAATTCACAAAACTGTATTTTGCCTGGTATGTCTATGCAGAAGACATTGAACCCTTCAAAATTTCTTGAGATTATGAATCTGATTTTGAATTCTGGTTCTACCCTGATTTTGAATTCCGGTTCTACCCTGATTTTGAATTCCGGTTCTACCCTGATTTTGAATTCCGGTTCTACCCTGATTTTGAATTCCGGTTCTACCCTGATTTTGAATTCCGGTTCTACCCTGATTTTGAATTCCGGTTCTACCCTGAATTCCTGACTGGTATCCTATGCTACTTTTGACCTGGTTTCACTGATATCAGAAATGAACAAGGGACCATCTCAGTTTGATCTGATGATTAATCCTTTCTGACAGTTTTGCAACTCTTTGTAGAAGCCTTTTAAAAATACTTTGAGCCTGGACCTAAACACCAGTATCCATGTAATTTTTATGGTTATAATATTATTTGTTTTGCAACTTAAATCTTCCATTTGTTTCTTTTCTCTCTGTTATGTCAATTATATTTAATTTCAACAATTAACATTAGTTAATTAGGTAAAATGCTACATGCATATGGTTTGTTGATATTTAAACTACCACTTGGTCTGATATGATGCACTGTTGACTTCCCAATATTGGTCAATTCCATTTACTTTTGTGTGATACTTAGTCAAGATGCATTTGTTTGCTTTAATTTGAAGATAATACTGCTTATATATTTCCTCCCAGTCTATACTCTATTTAGGATGAAGAATAGCATGATGTTTTAAGGTCATGGCATAATTTGAACCATGTTCCCTTTTGCCCTCAACCTGAATCTTTCTCAAATTTCTCTCCAATCTCCACTTAATGCCCTCTCTGTGCTGATCTTATAGATTGGACTCACTTCTTACTCTTCAGACCCTACTCCTACTAAACTGCTGACCACTCATCTTTCAGTCCTGGTTCCTATGTTAGCTGATGCTATTGATAGTTTTACATGCATTCTTAGTCTTAATCGCTCCACCATTGGCAGTCCTGCTCTCAGGCTGCTTATGTTCTAAACTCTAGACTTCCCTCCTTCTGTTTGCCCACCTCTCCTCATTATCTTCCTTTAAGGCATTCTTTAAAAACTACCCCTTTGACCAAGATTTTGGTCATCTGGCCCAATATTTCCTCATGTATCTTAATGTTAGAATTTGTTCCGTAAGTCTGTCATAAACTCTTATGACATTTTATTGTGTTAAACCTGCAAAATAAATGCAAGTTGTTTACTAACCATTTTCTTTGTTATTCTAGGAAGGGATGGTACGATGTGATACTGCAGTGGGGACTCCTGATTATATTTCCCCTGAGGTGCTGAAATCTCAGGGAGGAGATGGGTATTATGGAAGGGAATGTGATTGGTGGTCAGTTGGAGTGTTCCTATATGAAATGCTAGTTGGTGAGTGATGAAATGGTACATTAAATGCTTGCATATTTAAATATAAGTTATGCTGTACCAATTCTAGTTTGAAACTAAAAATCAATGTACGCAACTTCATGCTATTTAGTGTGTGAAATTTCAGGGAAAATGTCATGGGGTGATTCTCCCAAAAAAATTCGAAGTGCCGAATTTGCGTAAAAAATGGAGTAAATCACGCTGGTTTTTTCAGAAGGAGTTTCGAAATGAATCTCCCATACTCTGTGCATTGCAGAGTGTCTCAGTGTGAATCACACTGAAAATCAGTGGGCGGATCCTATTCTGGCTGGAGAGGCACCTACCGCGCACCCCCCCCCCCCCCCCCAGCAATTGCTGGCCTCCCTCTGTCACTCAGCACAAATGCAGAGTGGCAGTGGACCCCCTACCCCTACCAATTGGTCCCCACTGGGCCTCACCCCTTTGGCACTGCCCTATGCCCAATAGGCAATGCCAGGGTGCCCTGGGCATTGGCACTTTGCCCCTTAGCAGTGCCAGGAGCCCAAGCCAAGGTAGCAATGCCCAGGGGGCCCATCCCCCTTCCCCAGTACCCGATCCTCTGTTGGGGCCTCAATGGGCTTCACTCCAGTGGGGCTGAACCACCAGCTCCCCACAAGTGAGGAGCTAAACTAAATCCTGCTGGAGTGGTGGGTGGGGGTGGGGGGGGCAGGGGTGCGCAGACCCTGAGATTTCGGTCCTGGGCCCACTAATATTTTAAAAGAATATAAATAACCATGACCATAATTTATCAGCTCCACCCCGATTTCTGGCATGGAACTGACAGCAGGATGGGAGAATCACTCCTAACTTTCTCCTTTCTGAATTAGATAAGGAACTGCATGTCTTTAGATGCTTTATGGGTGCAATAAGTAAACTTAAATTTATCAGGATAACCATTATATTCTACATTTAGCTATGTGCTGGCACAAAACCAAAGCTGTCTGGGAGCTTATGCTAATTTTAAAATGATCTGACCACTCAAGAATTCAACTGAGTTTGGGGTGCTGTTGTGTAGCTTCCTTCGCCCTGGCTGTAGACAATAATTCTTGATGCAGATTTTGCCAAAGGTGCAACCAGCTCTCATAACTTTAGCAGCTAAAACAACTTAAAATGAAAATTCCAGGACATTGGCAATTGTAGAATCCCTGTTTTGAACATGAGAAGTGTTTTGCAGACTAGAAGCTTTAAAATAAAAGATGCATCAACATTAGATTAAATTCTTGTTAGATTATACATTGTATCACAAACATTACCCTTTGAGCACCATGATTAATTTTTCTTTCTTCAATGCAATTGGATTATTGGTATTGCACTTTGTACTGATATGTCTTCCACCCCTCTTGAGCCATCCATTAAGATAGAGGATAACAGGGTATTGAAATTAGTTATCATGATGGCCACGAACCAGTGGGTAAATTTAAGTTGTTTCTAATCTCTGTTCTTGTTTGTCAACATCATCTTCACTTATACAAAGCCTATGTCTGAATTGATCTTTAATGGTGATTTTTCCTCTTTGTAGGTGACACACCTTTTTATGCAGACTCACTAGTTGGAACGTATAGCAAAATCATGAATCACAAAAACTCATTGACGTTTCCTGATGACAATGAAATTTCCAAGGATGCAAAAAGCCTCATTTGTGCTTTCCTCACTGACAGGTACCGTAAGAAGACAATATACTGTGAGGAAATATTGTTCTCTCCAGTATATTACTTGAAATACAAATGAATAAATCAAATAGATCCCGTAGAGATGCAAAAGAAACCAGTTCATCTTTTTCCTGGACTCTTTATGATGAGGAGAAACTAATTCAGGACCTTTATTTACATTCTTCCTTGCTATAGGAGGTATTATGGTGAAATTAAAGTGATGGACACAAAATGGTTACTTGGTACACAAAATGGACTCTGGGAAGGGATATTAAAAGACAGTTGCACAAAGAGTTAAAACCTGCAGTCTCTGAATTACTGCAGGAAGTTGGTCAGACCTGGTGCACTTTAAAACTTGAGATAAGAGCTGACCCAGGACAATGAGTTTGATAATGAGATTAGCCACTGATGGGGACATAAATACATAAATGTATATATCGAAACCAGTCATTGATAGAGGACATAACTGCATAAATGTGTCCATTCTATGTACAATAATGTGTTAACTGTCGATGTCCATATCTGCCTACTCAACTTGTAACAATGTGTTAATAACTAATATCCGTACTGCCTATTGTCTAATATTCTGATCCCCCTTCCCCTCCATATCCCTTGATCCCTTTAGCCCCAAGAGCCATTTTTAATCTTTTCTTAAAATCATATGACATTTTGGTGTCAACTACATTCTGTGGTAGTGAATTCCACACATTCACCACCTTCTGGGTGAGGAAATTTCTCCTCATCTCAGTTCTAAAAGGTTTACTCTTTATTTTCAAACTATGACCCCCTGGTTCTGGATTTCCCCATCTGGAATATTCTTTCTGAATCTACCCTGTCTAATCCTGTTAGAATTTTATAAGTTTTTATGAGGTCCCTTCTCACTCTTCTAAACTTCAATGAATATAATCCTTAAGTCCCTTCTCATATGACAAACTACCATTGTGTAGTTGAGAAGGTAGCTGCCAAGTACTGTGGAGTACCAGCGTTTTCTCCCAAACCTTTGCCTGAAATAAAACTGTTTTGTTGAACCTCCAAGTCTGACTCCGAAGTGGTAAATTTCCCACAACAGTGGAGTACAGCAAAGGTTTACCAGGCTGATTCCTGGGATGGCAGGTCTGTCGTCTGAGAAGAGACTTAAATTGTAGGATTATATTCATTGAAGTTTAGAAGAGTGAGAAGGGACCTCATAGAAACTTATAAAATTCTAACAGAATTAGATAGGATAGATTCAGAAAGAATGTTCCAGAAGGGGGAATCCAGAACTAGGGGGTCATAGTTTGAGGTTAAAGAGTAAACCTTTTAGAACTGAGGTGAGGAGAAATTTCCTCACTCAGAGTGTGGTGAATGTGTGGAATTCACTACCACAGAATGTAGTTGAGGCCAAAATGTCATGTGATTTCAAGAAGAGATTGGAAATGGCTCTTGCGGCTAAAGGGGTATGGGGGAGGGGGACCAGACATTAAATTTGATGATCAGCCATGATCATAATGAACGGTCAAGTAGGCTTGAAGAGCCTAATAATCTACTCCTGCTTCTAGTTTCAATATTTCTGTTCTAGAATATTATTTTAAAATGAACCCAATAAATTGTATAAAACCTTTTATTTTCCTTTCATGGATGTGAATTTTGCTGTTAAGGCCAGCATTTGTTGCCATCTCAAATTACCATTGAGATGGTAGTAATGATCCATTTTCTTGAATCACTGCAGCTTATACCACAGAGCTGATCAGAAGGGAATTACAGAATTTTGATCCAGCAATAACAAAGAAATAGTGATATCATTAAGCTGTTAGGAGTCTAGCATGATGGAAGTCTCTTTCCAGGTTTCCTGCAGAGCACAGCAATTGAAGGGAAGTAGACAAAGGTTGTGAAACTGTTCGACAACATGTAAAAATTTTTCAAAATGTGCACCCTCAAATGTATTTGTTTTGGGGTCCTGTGACTTTATAGCAATTAAAAGAAGATTAGAGTAATTAGTGGTCAAATGTGGCTTACATAAAGGTTGCAAACAGAGTATTGAATTTAGTTTAAACTGAATTGACTTGAGTATATGATCTGTCTATATGAACAGAACTCTAGTGCATGCATATGTGGTACTCTTTCCTAAGATTATCTGCAGCATTGTTGTAGTAACAGGTTATTGACTTATTCCATTTATTCTAGGGAAGTAAGACTAGGTCGAAATGGTGTTGCAGAAATCAAAAGGCATCCTTTTTTCCGAAATGATCAGTGGACATGGGAAAACATCAGAGAGAGTAAGTTGCCATAAATGTTAAGTTATACTATGTGAATTTTGAAGTTGTATTAAGGCCATTTAGGGGCGATCCTTTAAGGGCTACGTGATTGGGCCAGACCTTATGGAGAGGCTGCACTGGAAGCCAAGCCAGTTGGGAGCAAGGGCGCAGATCCTGGGATGGGGAAGAACCTCAGCTGGAGCCAGGGAGGAGAAGACAATAGATTTGTGTAATAGTTCTATCAGACCCTTATCTTGTATACATGTTATATTGATAATAAATCATTCATTGTTGAAGCCACAACATGTTACTACACCCAGGGATATAATAGTGGTGTTTGGGATGTTGTCTGTAAGGTATGGTTCCATGAGTATGACTTTGTTAGGCTGTTGTCTGTCTAGTTTGTGGGATAGCTCTCTAAATTTTGGCACAAGCCCTCGGATGTTAGAAAGGAGAACTTTGCAGGATCAACAGGGGTAGGCTCACTATTGTCATTTCAGGTGCTAGGTCAGTGCCTGGTAGGCTACTCAGTTTCATTCCTTCTGGTCGACTTCATAATGGTTTGATGCAATTGAGTGGCTTGCTTTCAGAACCTCATTGCTGAGGATCTATAGACCAGACTTCCTTCCCTAAAGGACATTTGCGAACTAGATGGGTTTTTATTACAATTGACAGTGTTTCATGGTCAGTATTAACGGACAAGATTTTATTTAAATTCCATGTTTATTAGCTGAATTTAAATTCCCCCACCAGTTTCCGTGGTGGGATTTCACTATTGTCCCGAGAGCATTAGTTTGGGCCTCTGGATTATGAGTCCAGTGATATTACCGCTATGCCACTGTCTCCCCATAAATGTGCCATTTAACAGTGCTCACTAAATAGAGAAAACTATAGAAACAGGAAAAGGACTGTTTTATTAGGTCATCTTTTTTGGATCTGAGGAGCACAAATTATAGACAGACTAGGAACTAGACTTCAGAAATTTGGCTGTTCATGTACACAAATCATAAAAACTGGTGTATGGGTATAAAATGTAATCAAAAAAACTATTGTGATTTATCTCAAGAGAGTTATAATACAAAAGTGAGCAAGTGGTACTTTGCATACAGAGTTTTGACCAGACCCTATCTGATGTATTACATTCAATTTTTGGCATTGAACCTCAGGACAGGTATATTGTGGAAGTGCAGATTACGTACAGTTGCAGGTTTAAAAGGTTACATGATGAAGATGGGTTTATTCTTTTGAGTTCAGAAGGTTGGAAGGTAATTTAGTTAAGGACTTTGGATTGATAAACAATATTTGATAGGTTAGTTACTGACAAACTATTTCCTGTGTTTGGAAAATCCAGAACAAGGGGAATAATCTTCAAATTAGGGCTAAGTCATTTAAGGACTAAAATCAAGAAGCACTTTTTTTATTCCATAGGAACAGTAATAAAAATTTGGAACCTTCTCCCTCAAAAGCCTGTGAATGCTTGATCATTTTAAATTTTCAATAGTGCGACAGATAAAATTTCTTTAGACAAGAGTGTTAAAGATGTTTTGGAGGGTAGATACCAGTCATGTTGTAATTGACTGGCAGAACAGGCTCAAGGCACTGCATATATGTTCTGGTGTTTTAATGCAACTAATTCACATCTGTCTTTTGTTATAGCTTCAGCACCAGTCGTGCCTGAGCTAAGTAGTGACATCGACACGAGCAATTTTGATGATCTGGAAGAAGATAAAGGCGAGGAAGAAACTTTTCCTATACCAAAGGCCTTTGTTGGCAACCAATTACCTTTTGTAGGCTTTACATACTACAGAGATAATCAGTGAGTACAGTCAACTTGAAATACATCTTGCTTTAAACAAGAAAGCAAAACTCTCTGAAACAATAACTTCTTGTCTCATTAATAACAGAGCGTGAACTTGCAAAAACGAACACAAAGCCCTGAATGAACAGCTACTCATTCTCTCTGACCAATCTCCACCTAAATTCCCAATGCCCCCTCTCCTCTGACTTTTAGGCCCTCTTTCGGATCCTCACATATGGTCACCTATGACATAATTTTCCATACTCAGCTACACCCAATCTTTACATCTCACAATCACTTCTGCAATATGAGTCCTCCTGACACTAAGGGGCAATTTAGCATGGCCAACTCACCTAACCCGAACATCATTGGATTGTGGGAGGAACCCGGAGGAAACTTATGCAAATAAAGAGAGAATGTGCAAACTCTAAACAGACAGTAACCCGAACCAGGAATTGAACCTGGGTCTCTGGCGCTGTGAAGCAGCAGCGCTAACCACCATGCTGCCCCATGGTGGCACCTGTTGAACAATCCCAAGCTAGCAATCCATTTAAGTTTATCAGTTGGGCTAGCAATATGGCTTACTTTTGCTTGCTAAAAGCAATGTATATTTATATGCAGGGACATGACCTGTGCAAGCAAAAGGCCTTTTGTGAATTAACAAAAATGATGGAGATAGTAGTTCTCTGGTGCATTCTTCATGGTAGTGCCTCAACCAATTAGTTGACTTGCCAACCAATAAGCATCATTTTCTCATGCAGTATAAATAGTTGCTTCGCTTCAGATTTGGCATTCTTGCATCTATCCTGCTAAGTGCAGGATGAAAAACTCTGACAGCATCTCTTTTTTTCTCAACAATAATTGGTAGAAAAATTAGAGGACTGATGAAACAATTTTTCACCTAGATTGGCATTAAGGACCTGGAACTCATTACCTCAAAGGGTGTTAGAGGCAGAAAGTCTCAACATGTTCAAAAAGTACCTGAATGTCTATTTGAAGAAACATGACCTGCAGGATTCCAATCTAATGCTGGTAACTTTGTTGACTGGCAAAGACAGAATGAGCCAAATGGCCGTTTCAGTATTGTAAATTTTTAATGATTTCTATTATTCGACTCTATTGTTTTAATTCAGTTTCTACTTGTCCATAGCATTATGATCACCTTGGTCAGAAAGTCTTGAATGATATTATCTGTCATAACATGACAGCTTATTATACCACCAATGGTGACTACATTGTTTTTCTTGTGATCCTCTCCATATCCAGCTGTTTGATTGTTTTGCATGGTTATACCCCAACCAAGACATTCCTCCCAATGATTTCTTCTTTTGCCTTTGTTTTCACAACTCATTTTCCACTAATTTCAGCTTGCTTTTCTCTCCACCCCCGAAGATCCAGCCACATTGAACCATACAGTGCACTACATCAGTGTTCTGTTTGGCTCAAATCTGAGCTTAAAACCCCCAAACTGTATAAATCTCCAACTTTGCATATTTATGCCTTTATAGTTTGCCTCACTTCATCTTTATAACTGCTAACACTTTTATATATGCTTTTATCACCAGTTGACTTTATCTCTCTAGCAGTATCCTGATGTCTCACATTTCCAAACTCATTCCACTCTTGTTCCATACTGTTTCCTTGAGCCAACATTCCATCCTCTTTCATGCATACTGCCTCGTTGTTCCCCTAATCAGCACCTTTATAGCATCACCTTTCCTATTTCACAACTTTCCCCAGGCTGTGATTGCCTGATTTGTCCTCTTCACTTCTGACTTCAGCGTTTTCTGCATTCCCCATTTACTTTCAGTCAGGAATGGCAGAAACGTCCACTGTTGTGTCCTTTTATGCTACAACTTCTCTATATATGGTAGAAATTGGTTCACATTGTGACAGTTTTCCACCAAACTAATGCAAGAAAGCCACAATTTTGCTTGCTATGTTGTGTGCTCCTAAAACATCTGAAATATACTTGGTTCCATGTTACGTCAACACAGTGACATAGTGGCACAGTGATTAGCATTGCTGCCTCAGAGCGCCAGGGACCTGGGTTCGATTCCGACCTCAGGTCATTGTCTGTGTGGAGTTTGCACATTCTCCCTATGTATGTGTGGGTTTCTTCCGGGTGCTCCAGTTTCCCCCCTCAGTCTAAAGACGTGTGGATTAGGTTGACTGACCATGCAAAATTGTTCCTTTTTAGGGGGATTAGCAAGGTAAATATGTAGGGTTACGGGGATAGGGCCTGGGTGGGATTGTTGTTGGCACAGACTTGATCGACCACATGGCCACCTGCTGCACTATAGAGATTGAATGAATAGATCAGGCAATTTATCTGTTTCTGGCAGCTACCTAAAACAGGCCTTAGGATTCTTGCATATTTTAGAGGGGCCTAACTACTGTCTCAGGCCTTTCCCTTGAAATTGGACTGCGTTGAGTCTGTTTTAGTTTTCTTATAGTGGATATAGTCTAATAAATGACCACGAAAGAAGTGCTATAATGAGGCAGCAGGCAAAAATGTTTCTGAAAAAGCATGCAATAACAAATGTTCCCCTTCATCTATGCAACTCCCTCATTATATCTTCCTGTTTCTCCCTTTCTCCTTTTAAAAACTTACTCAAAACCCAACTCTTAAATCACGAATTAGGTCACCATCTCAAAGTATTTCACTCTGTTCAGCTCTTTGGGATGTTTTCTGTGTTGAATTGTTCTAAATGCAAATTGTGTTAATCCTCCAATCAGATGGTAATTTAAACATCCGACACTTTCTTGTATTTCCATATTCTGGCCTTTCCAGATTTATATCAAGCGTGAATGCATTCTCTTATTTGATAAGATGGCAGAATAAGTAGAACTAACTGTTGATTACATGGGATTTAATGGGACTGAGGGTTATAGATTGGCCTGGTAGGTAGGGATATGATTGGCTTGGTAGGTAGGGATATGATCGGCCCAACTTGTGGGCCGAAGGGCTGTTCGTGCTGTAGTGTTCTACGTTCTAACTGTCATTAGATGAACTTGTATCTTCTCAGGATATCATTAAAATTACTATAAACCACAGTTTGTCTGAATGAAGCTGGTCAAGTCTGATTTGATTTGTAGTATTTTACTATATTAACCTAACATTTTATTGAGATTGATTTGAAATGTTTTCATAAATTCTTCTGTACTTTAATTCCCCTTATAGGAACTCATCTGGTACCTCTAGACGAACCAGTGACTGTAGAGTCAGTTCTACTGTAGACAATAGTCAAGTAAGGATTTTGTTATTGCTTTCAGATTATAATGTTTGGACAGTGCAGTTAAAAAAACATTATAGTTCATGTAGCCATCCTAAATGGCATTGCTTTCTACAATCCAGGAGACAAACTCTTTTTTTATGACTGTCTCAAAACATTTCATATGAAATAAATAATTTGTATTTTTAGAGAGGAGTGGAGGAATAGAATGACAAACAGCATTTTCTTGAATGTTCATTTCAGGATTTTCTTTCTAGTGGCTTTACAAACCTTTCATAACCAAAGTTGTGAGAAAGTTTTGCACAGTATTTGAATGTTGGTAACTATGGTAAGATTTATCTACAGCAATGAATTTAAATGTGCCCAGTGATGCTTTGTATTTCTCTCCTTGTTTGTTTGACATTCAATCTTTGAAACTTTGAAGAAAATAGCTTAATCAGCGGGCATTTCACCTTGGCTATCTTACTTTTAAGGTTGAAAATTTGAAAAAGAAAATTTATGAGCTGGAGGAGCAGTTACACAATGAAGTAAAATTAAAGGATGAATGGGAACAAAAATCTAGGTAAGGCACAATCTCAAAATGTCCATTTTTAATTTGTTGGAGCCCGTGCCATTTTCAGTAACTGCTTTGATATGTTATGAACATAGATGCATCTCATGTCTGAAACTGAGGTATGGATAAGGGTGTTCTTGCAAAAGATAGTGGGCAAGGTTCCTAGCAAACTCTGGTTTTCTTATGAAACTGTTCAATGATTTTGTTTCTAGGTCAGCAAACACCAAGTTGGAGAAAATAACAAAGGAACTGGATGATGAGGTAATTTGCTTTGTATTCAGATTTGTTTATTATTTGCTCTGTTTATTACACAAGTATCACTATTATCTTTATATGAGTATCTGACCTTTCCAATCCACAAAATTTTATTATAGTTCTCTTAGAAAATTGCGCATTTTAAAATGGGATGTATTTGAGTTTTTCAATATGTTTCACCCATGTTATATAATAAATCTGGAGCATGCATTTTTCATTTAAAATTGTAGCATCCAAAATGTGACAATACCGACCTTTATAAATATTTGTTGTATTTGTTGATTTTTTGACTTGAGCAATAAATTGTGAGTTCTATTCATGTTACAAAGTATGCTATCCCAAAATATGACTACTTTGAAATTGAAATAGTTTAAAATTCATGTGCAATATAATTTATCTGCATTTTCTGTAATATACTGGAATGCAAAGCATTTTAGACCTTTAGATTGAATTGTACTCACATTCAGAAAATATTATGGCAACGCTTTGAATGTGGTATTTTCAATGCAATCAGATTTATCAGTCTGATTTTTTTAAACCAAAGATGTTTCTTATCTGAAATTTTGGCTTTACCTATAGGGCAATTCACGAAAAAGTTTAGAGGTTAATGTGTCTCAGCTTGAAAAGGAAAAAGTAACGCTCCAGCACAAAATCAATGATTACCAAAGGAAAGGGGAACAAGAGGCTGAAAAGAGACGGAATTTAGAAAATGAGGGTAAGCTCAATGGCTATATTCTTAGTGTCATATTTAGGTATTTTTCTAAAATGTTACTGCCCTTTTAGGGCAAACCTACTTTTGGGTACAATTTTAGCATGTTTCTCTTTATCTGTGCCGATTTGATTTATGATAATGGCAATTGAAGGCAAAACTTACAAAGACTAGAGTATTTCCTAAGAACATTTCAATATAAGTAGAAAGAAGCTATTTTATGACAGATGAGGAATTTTGGGTATCCTACCTTAAAATGGATAGTAATGAAGATCCATGTAAAGGACATGATTTAGTGCTGGAGATTAGAAGAAATAGTCCTTTGCCAGAAGTAGTATTAGAACATTCCTAATGCTGTGATTCTGTTAGTAACTGGTTAATAAAAACAATTATGTCTGTGTTTTGATTTTCTAACTAAAACTATGAAGTCTGTGTCAATTAATCAATGGGGAAATTTGAAGTACAATTTCTAAAGTTGTGGACAATAAATTGAGTAGTGTAATTAGTGAAAAGCACGACTGCAGCAAAATCCATGAAAGCATCAATAAACTTGTAGAATGGATGCATAACTGGCAAATTAACTTCAATATACACAAGTGAGAGGTGGTACACTTTTATAGGATGTACAAGGGCCATATATAGATATCCCCTATTTAAACTGCATTCTAATAGCCCATTTTCATCTTAGGGTGGTTTGCAAATTAGGGAGCGTGATTGAATAGCCCTGCTTCCATTTTTGTTTTAGCACTGTTAATACGTATGCACCAAGAACCATGTTGTAACTATGCACTTTTTTTTTAAAACACTTTCCTCTGCTTTGTTCACCACTTCTCTTTCCTCACACTCCTTCCTGCTCATTGCTTCTCCCTCTCAACCCCTCACTTTCTCTCACTCATCAATCCTCTTGTTCCCCACTGCTTACCGCTTCCTTCGCCTGATCCCCTTGCTGCTTCCAGTCTTTTCCCAAGCCCTCTTTCAAGGACTCAGGAGAGAGACAGTAAGGGGGATAAGAGAGGGGTAGTGAGATGGAGGAAGCAAGGGGGTTAGCAGAGGAACGTGCCTTGTGGGAGGGTGAATGAGGTAGTCCAGAGAGGAAAGCATCGAGCCAGAGGGAGAGGAAAAAGTTGAAGGGGTTGAAAGAGGAGCAGTGATTGGAAGGTTTTGGGAAGGTGGTGGGGGGGGCGCAATAAATGAGTCAGCAAGAGGGGTAGCAAGTGAGAGGGTGTAAGGGGGGCAGCCAAAGGATGTGGAGACTGGGAGGCAGGAAGGGATTCTGGAGAGGAAAGTAGCAAGAAGGAGGCCGAGGGAAGTGATTAGTGGGAGGGAGCGTTGGGGCAGTGAGTGAGGGATGTGAAGTTACGAATGGAAAGTGGGAAGCAGCAAGCAGGAGGCAAGCAAGAAAGAGTAGGAAGCAAATAGTATGTGCATTTTCACAATTTCTGTCTAAAATCATTGAATCATTTAGTACTGACGGTCATTTGTCCTACATATTTTCTTGAAATTTGTGCCTAGAAATAAGTTTAATAGAAAATCCCTTTTGCAGTGAATTACGTCTCATTGATAATGGACCTATAACTTCTAACTGTTCACTGTTTTGCTTGTAGTATCTACACTAAAGGAGCAACTTGAGGACTTGAAGAAAATGAGCCAGAATTCTCACATTTCAAATGAGAAAATAGTACAGTTACAAAAACAAGTAAGTCCTAAAACTCATATGCTGAAGTTTTTCAAAATCAAAAAAGCAAGGAATGCCTGAAAAATATAATGCTGTTATTTATTAATAGTTAGAAGAAGCTAATGCTTTACTGCGATCTGAGTCGGACACAGCGGCAAGGTTACGGAGGAACCAAACTGAATTAACAAAGACCATGAGCCAGGTAGAGACTTTAAATAGTGAACTACAAGAGAGAAACCGAACTTTAGAAAGTGCCAAACTACAGCTGGAGAAGGATATTATCCAGCACCAATCTGCTTTGGATACTGAAAGGCGAGTTCGCAGCCATGGCTCAGAAATGATCAGTGATTTGCAAGGTAAGCCATATTTGGAAATTGATATTTGTTAACAATATGTTGTCATTAATGACCTTTTGGACTATTTCCTTCTTGCCAGTAGGTGGAAAAATGTGTCTTCCACACATTTCCCTTCCCTTCCCAGAAGAAATAGTACCTGATCAGCACCACCCTATGATAGCACTGAGGAACTGACTGAAATAAAAGGCCTCAATCAATCTCTGATGATGCCCCTTAATGGTACTATGGCCTACATGGATGTTATTGGGCCAGATTTTGCTATCAGTGGCATTCACTTGGCTGACATTTGTCCACATGCTTTCACAGCCTTGTCAGTGGTACTGTCCCCTCATCCACCACCTGTTTTCAGTGTGGCACCCTCTGCAGGAAATCTGTGAACAGTAATATGACAGAGATCTCCAGCCATTCGATTAAATCTCACGAGCCACAAATAGCACTAAATTATGATCTTTGGCCCCTGATATTTGGGTGTTGTAAGTACTTTTTAGGGACCACAATGGCACATGTGTCACACATACACTTTTGGAGTTAGTCACATCATATTTCACATTGGTTGAAGACATTAGCACATTGTTATAAACAGCTGGTGGAAAAAGTCAAAGCAGGCAGATCATAATGTGCACACTGATTTAATGGCAGTGATGCTATTTTAGACCTCAATGCTCTGACTGTAGGCTCCTTTTAATCTTGCAGAACTGAACACTCATTTAGCAGCAAGCAGAGCCTTCCAGCAAATCAATTTAGAATCAACTGTTTACAGATTAGTAAATTGGAAAATTGATATTTTCCAGCTGTTGCTTTGATTCTACAAGTCTTCGATGCTTTGTATAGTTTAGAGGCTGTGTATGATAGCTGCTAAAGAATCTTTTGCTGACTGCAAAACATCTGCACAAATCAGTTGTTCCCAGGCATTTCCCTTACCATACAGCATGATCTGGGAAGGTTTGTGGAGGGCAGGAGGCCATTACCAGTCCAGACTATTCCTGGAGTTATTCTTTCATCTGAACTTCAGTGAGAAACAAATTGTTCAACACCTAGGCTTCGGTAAGGATAACTTCACTAAAAATCTACCAACAACTGCAACCTCAGAACTGGACAAGGATCCATTGCCTTCAGTGGCTATCAAGGTGACAGTGATGGTGAACTTTTACTAATCTGACTTTTTGAGACCTGTGTTGAGCTATTTGCAACAACTCACAGTTTGCACTGTATTGTGGCATGATGGCGGTTGTTGACACACTCTATTCATTGCGCATTAACCACTGAGAAAGCAGAAGGCTCCATTAGGATTGCAGGCCTCCCCATGTTGAAGATATAGTTGACTGAAAATGCTTAGCTTTCTGGGTGTCATATGTCTATTCTGCTGTATACTGAAACCAAAAGAGATCTCACTTCCTCAGACTCCAACGGGTGTATAACTGTAGGCAGAGAGTCATGCAACTCAATGTCTGGTAGCCTGCCATAAGTCAGGATGCCATCATTCTGTGTCAGTCTACTGTGCTATCTGTATTTGAACTGCCACAGCAAACCAAAGGGTGGCTATTGGACCGCAAGTGTTATGTTGTATTAGCCACTAATCAATTCCCGTACACTCCTCATCCGTTTTTTGGATTTCCTCCA
The DNA here is from genome assembly GCF_965287045.1 of Carcharhinus amblyrhynchos. Taxonomy (NCBI): domain Eukaryota; kingdom Metazoa; phylum Chordata; class Chondrichthyes; order Carcharhiniformes; family Carcharhinidae; genus Carcharhinus; species Carcharhinus amblyrhynchos. The sequence goes on along the minus strand of NC_137331.1, from coordinate 76,506,888 downwards.
TACTTTTTCCATTCAGCTTGGTTCTGTACTGTTTTATAAACCTTATGAACTGATATGATGAGTATCAGCATGGTATCACTGCAGAACTTGTTTCTGTCTTCACCAAATGCTAAGGAACAAGGCTTGCTGAGTAACCTTTACAAGCAGAAGTTGACTGATTTTGCTTGAGGGCCCAAGGAATGAAGTCAATGGTGATATTCCACCTGCTGGCCAAATTGAGATCTGCTAACTCGGCACAGACCATGGATCAAACCTGTGACTGATGGTCTGTGTAACTTAAAATTGAACTATGTCTTGGGGTAGGAGGGTGTCTTTATTGGATTAGGTTGTTAGTACACCTCTTCTAGAAAATCCCTAAGCACAGATGAATAATCAGATAATGACAATATTTTTTCAGCTCGAACTACATCTTTACAAGAAGAACTGAAAATGACAAAAATGAATCTTTCAAAAGCAGAGATGGAGAGGAAACAGGCACAAGACAAGCTTAGCAATCTAGAGAAGGTAAATACAGAACTGGGATAATACCGAATGAAAGGTCATTAATCTGAAATGTTAACTGTTTCTCTCTCCTCAGCTGCTGCCAGTCCTGCTGAGCATTTCCAGCTGTTGTTTTTCCTCATAAAAGCTGCACGTCCTACATCCAGGAAATAAAGGGATAACAGTTAGAAACAATATTCTCAAAATCAGATTTTAAAATGTTTAATGAGGTAATAGTTGAGACATTTACCCCAATGGCATATAGACTGAATGTCCAACAGATTTCATTCAAGATTTCACTTAATTACCTTCTTTTGCACAACTAATTAAAAACTTTAATCCCACAATTATGAAATACAAATACCTAGATTTACACACGTTATCATACTTAAACACTATGTGACAACAGTACTTATTTTACAATGCATTTCTGTTCATTTGCTTTACTTCACTTAGTTCTAATTTAGTTAGATATGCAAATTTTATTATGATTTCTACTAATCACTTTCTGCATTCTTAGTGTTACCCTCAAACTGACAGTCTAAATCTAAATATTTTTCCTCAATGTTTGTTAATACTCTGAATATTTTATCATCAGTGTCAAAGGCAAGACCAATAGTATCATTATCTACACTTTTTGTATCATTGGGCAGAATCTTGTGGAGAGGCAGTGACGTTCCCAAGTTGCCAATTTATGAAAAGGTCTGTCACATCTTGTGCCATTGAGACTTAAGGCAGCAACGGGCCTTCTCCCGGAATCAAGGACATAGGGGTGGAAGTCCCACCAATGGGAGCTATCAGCCAATTGGAGGCTGACAGCTGTTCTGTATTCAGCAGTGCCACCGGAGAAGTGATGCCTGCAGCTGGTACTCCACTATCCCATTTCTCAGTGGCCCAATCCTGGGTCCCTCGAACAGGCACTCAGTGTTTAAAAAAAAAAGCAAATTACTGCAGATGCTGGTATCTGAAACCAAAAGAGAAAATGCTTTAAAATTTCAGCAGGTCTGGCAGCATTGACAAAGCTTTGACAAAGAATCATCTGGACTTGAAATGTCAGCTTTCTTCTCTTCTTAAAGATGTTGACAGACTTGTTGAGATTTTCCAGCACTTTCTCTTTTGGCACTCAGTGTAATTGAATGAGGGATACCCACCCGCAAGTCCTATGAGTCCAAAAGCAAAGGATTGTTTCCAAATGATGAGAGCCCTGCCCGCCACTGGGTTAATAGCAGCAGCGCAGCATGAGGCCTTAAGTGTGCAATAATTGACCACAGATTTTGCTGTTGGGATAAATTTGTGAAGATTACATGAATTAATGTCATTTGTTTTCCTTCATGCTTCAGCAATTCCATTTCTTCTACCCTTTTCAAAAGTGCAAGTGTTTGGTAATTGAGTTCACAACATAATATATAAATGTAACACAAGTACCATCTGTAACTATTACTAAATGCTCTGGAGAGTAAATATAAAATGAACTTTCCACGTGAGCCTATTTAAAGAAAATTTCGTTTGTCAATTAACGTTCATCCCATTCCCCACTTTCAAACTGTGCATCATTCATTGCTGTAAGGGTTGTCCTTTGTAACTCTCATGAAAAGGTACAGAATAAAACCCATGATTTATTTATTTATGTGTCAAAAGGCACGTGACCTTCTCTCTGTAGTACAGCTATGATTGGTAATTCCTTGCAAACAATTGTGGAAATCTTTTCTTGTTTCTTCCACTTACACCAAGAAAGACATAACATTGCTTCCTCAGTCTCTTATGCTCACTCTGTATAATAATTCTGTGATTCAATTTCACTTTAGGAAAAGAATAATTTGGAAATAGACTTGAATTACAAACATAAAATATTACAACAGCGGCTGGACCAAGAAATAACGGAGCATAAAGTAACTAAAGCACGATTGGTAGATGAGTATGAATCCATAGAAGAAGCAAAGTCTGTGGCCATGAATGGTTAGTATTTGCAAAGATTATTTTTCATGCAAGTGAATTCAAGGATCTCCAGTGTAAATTTGGGGACCAACCTAGTGCATACAGCATGTTGGTGCATGGCATATCGGACGGTTACTAAGGAATAGGTAGTTACATAAATGCTGGCTTTGTCTCAACCCTGAAATAAAACAAATATACAGATGAAAACTGCCATTACAGAAGTCATTGTTTAATAGATATATTGGTTACCTCAACCAATGTGAGTTTTTACTTATTAGTACCTCTGATTATTCAAAGTGTCAGTAAATTCATCCAGTATGTCTACCAGCAGCCTTGCTGTCTGGTGGCTGTTCTGAAGGATTCCAGAAATATTTTGTTTTAGTGCTTAAGGAAGAAGTTACTGATGCTAGTGTGCATTTTTTAAATATAAATGCACACTGGATGTCAAGTTACAGAAGATTCAGTACAAAGTAGGATGTGTGTGAAGAAACTTTGACTTGGTTTGAATAGAACAACTATTTCAATATTCAGCTAACTTTTATGACTTCCTAATACAATTGTACAGTGTAAAAATGATTTTATTTGCAGTTGAAATTTTCTGAAATTTCATTTAGTTGTTTTATTGACTCAATGCATGTTCTATCATTGGCATCTCAAAAATTATATGTCTATGATAACTACTATATTTGTATTATCCTAAAATGTTGCTGTATTTTAAAACTTACTTGATACTATTCAGAAATGGATAACAAGCTGAAAGAAGAGAGGATGTCCAGACAGAAAGCAGAGAATCAGGTGATGGAAGTGGAAAAAAAGCTTTCTATGTTGGAAGTCGATTTAAAGCAGTTCCAACAAAAAGTGGAGCAGCTCAGTAAACAGAAGGAGAGATTGGAGGATGAGGTGAGAGCTTGCAAACCAAGGTTTATAACTGTTTTGCATTTTTTTAAGATTGATGTTTCTCCCTTTGGAAGCAGGCAGATTTTCTCTACAGATCTTTGGGTACTTTGACAGTGTGAAGAGAAAAAGATTGGTGAAGTCTAATATAGGTTCCTTACAGTCAGAAAGAGAAGAATTTATAATGGGGAACAAAAAGTGGTTGACTAACTAAATACATCCTTTGGTTCTATCTTCACAAAGGAGGACACAAACTATATACCAGAAATGTTGTGGAACACAGGGTTTAGTGAGAGAGAGAAACTGAAAGAAATTATTCTAGTTGAGAAAAGTTGCTGGGGAAATTGATGGGATTGAATGCTGATAAATCCTGAGGGCCTGATAATCTATATTGCAGAGTACTTAAGGAATTAGTACTAGAAATAATGGATGCATTGGTAGTCATCTTCCAAGATTCTATAGTCTCTGGAACAATTCCTACAGATTGGAGGGTAGCAAATATAATTTATAAAAGGGAGGTAGAGAGAAGACCAGGCAGTTGTAAACCAGTCAGCCTGACATTGGTACTGAGAAAATTCTCAAGTGGGAAAAACAGGAAAGCAGATTATTATCTGAATGGCGATAAATTAAGAGAGTGGAATATGCATTGAGACCTGGGTGATCCATACACCAGTCGATGAAGGTAAGCATGCAGGTGGTAAAGAAAGCAAATGGTATGTTGGCATTAATAGTGAGAAGATTTGAGTACAGGAGCAGAGAAGAAATTTTTCCTCATCTCAGCCCTATAAGCTTCCCCTATATCATTAAGATTATAGCTCTGATTCTGAACACCTCCGCCTTTGGGATCCTTATATAGGGCCTTGATGAGGCCACAACTCATCAAGATTATGTGCAGTTTTCATTTCCTATCTGAGGAAAGATGCTCATGCTATTAGAGGAATTGCAGTGAAGGTTTACCAGATTGATTCTTGGAATGGCAAGAATGACATGAGGAGAGACGGAGTCAGTTAGGATAACATTTGCTGGAGTTCAGAAGAATAGAACATAGAAAAACTACAGCACAAACAGGCCCTTTGGCCCACAAGTTCCACCGAACATATCTCTACCTACTAGGCTTACCTATAACCCGCAATCTCACTAAGTCCCATGCACTCACGCAGAAGTCTCTTAAAAGACCCTATCGAATCCACCTTCACCACCACCGCCAGCAGCCAATTCCACACACCCACCACCCTCAGTGAAAAACTATTGCGCAGGTGCAGCGCCCAAAACTGCACACAGTACTCCAGTTGCGGCCTCACCAATGCCCTATACAGCTGCAGCAAGACCTCCCTACTTTTATATTCAATCCCCCTCACTATGAAGGCCAGCATCCCATTCCCCTGACATCTCCTCTGTACCTACTCCCCAGCACCCTAAACCTGTGTCCTCTTGTGGCAGCCATTTCAGCCCTGGGAAAAAGCCTCTGAGAATCCACCTGATCAATACCTCTCAACATCTTACACACCTCTATCAGATCACCTCTCATCCTTCTCTCCAAGGAGAAAAGACCGAGCTCTCTCAACCTATCCTCATAAGGCATGCCACCCAATCCAGGCAATATCTTTGCACTATGATTCATTTCCATCTTAACTTCAAATCATTTGTATTAATGGTGATCGATATTCTTAATTACACAGGTGAAGACTCTGACACTGCAGCTGGATCAAGAGATGAATAAACGTGAGATAACAAAGAGTGAACTAAAGGCACAGTCATTGGAAACGGACAATCTGAAAGGTTCAGAGAAACAACTGAAACAAGAGATTAATTCATTGCTGGAATCCAAGCGGTCGCTCGAATTCCAGCTGGCACAACTCTCAAAGTATTTACTTCTGCTTGGACTATTAAATTTGTATAAAATTTATTTTATATGTACTGCCTTGGGAGGACTCAGTGTAAATTTGTTAGGAAAAGTTATTTTGTAATGCATGCAATTTCAAAATACTCATAAAATTTAAAGAGGAAATGTTCAATAATGTGGGGCAGCATGTTGAAGTAATAGTTTTGCACTAAATATTTATATAACAATGAGTTAAATATCTCATTGCATTAGGTCAGGTGCTTTTCTGCAGAAAGTAAAAATCTGAAGTTGACCCATAGGAGAGATTCTTGCACACCTCAGATAGGAAATGAAAGAAAAATGAAATGCATTTTTAAGAACTCCAGTGTGTGCTACACATAGATTTATTTCACGGTTCATTTTAAGTACTAAGATGTAGAAAAGAATGCTATCTCAGTAATACCTTAAATCATAATTTTCAGATGAACCATATACCTTTTGCAGCCTAAGTTGCAAATTCTATCTAACATATGTTAATTTTAGCTATTGGTGAAAATGTTTAGTTGTTCCCTTTTTTCATCTGTCTTAATGGCCACTGTTATTTTCAAAACAAGTTGAAAAATTAATACGGAATAGCATATTGTGTAATGTCTCATAATAACGTGAGATAGGAATAAGAGTAGAACATATAACCTGTTGAGTTTGCTCCTCTATAGGATACAACCAAGGCTGATCTTGTGTTTCAAATTCCTGTTTGCCAAATTCCTTGATTTCAAGAGAAACCAAAACTCTATCTATCCCAGTCTTACATGTAGTCAATAGTGGAGCATCCACAACTTTCTGGATGAAGATTTACAACCATTTGGGTGAAGACATTTCTCCTCATCTCATTTTGACAGCCCCTGTATTCTTTTTATGATTAGTACATGCAGCAGTTTCCAATTGATTCATCCTTCCAGGTTTTCTTGCTCCCTGTCGCAAAATGTTTGCTCTCTTATTGGTGCTGCCAACCACTCACATCCTAAATGATCGATCTTGGATCTTTCATTTGATTATTTTGTTAAATTCTGGATTCTGAATGGTGAATCACATTAGGAAGCAAAGTTGTGTAGTTCCCAATGTCAGTTATACTGCTCTGAGGAATGGTAAGCATTACCTTTGCAAGGAAAAATCAGATGGTGTTTCCCTCAGATCCACTGTGGTTGATCTCTTCATTGCTGGCTAAGACTTGTATTGGTAAAGACTTGGGGAACAAGATCAAGTATCCCATGCTCTCAGCTGTTATATGCCTAAGGACCAATAAGACTAGACAGAAGATAAGAAAGATCACTGCCTTTCATCAGAGTTGTCTTTTAGAAAAGATCTACTGGATTTAAACAGGTTAATTAAAGCTGCAATGGTAACAATTTCATGATATTGTGCTATTTGCTTATGTCAAATTAAATCTTTGATGCACACCATCTATTATTTCTGGTAGTGCTTTTGAGAATTTATAGATTGTGAACTAATATTGTTGAACCTTATGCTTAACTGTCATTATACTAGTTATTGGATAACATCAAGTTAGTTTTTCTTTCTCTGAGTACAGATCAGAATGAAAATAAATTCAAACAGCTACCTCTGTTTATACACTATACACAAATGATTATTTGCACCTGGGTAATATTATAGAATGCAATGATGAGGAAGTTGGATACGGCAAGTGCATGTGCTGTCCACAGAACAAAGGACATGTTATGCCAATGTTATTTTGAATAATTAATGTCAGAACCTGTTAAACTTTTAAAAACTATGATCCTGTCTGGCATGCATAAAAGATTTCATGGTAGCATTTCAGTGAACAGTAGGAGAGTTTCTCTGGTGTGGTATCTTGATTAATATTTATCCCTTAAATAAACGCTAAAGAAATGGGTTTTCTGGTCGTTTTCACATTGTTACTTCTGGGACCTTTCTGGACCAAATTGGCTGCTGCATCTCCCAAAATTGAAAAGCAGGACCTCCAGGGTTGTAATCTTGGGATTATTTCATGTGCCACATGCCATTGAGGCTAGGAATAGGAAGACAGTACAGTTAAATGTATAGCTAAAGAGCTGGTGTTGGAGGGAGAGCTTCAGACATGTAGATCATTGGGATATCTTCCAGACCTGTACAAGAAGGACGGGTTGCATCTAAACTGGAGGGCCACTAATATCCTGGCAGGGAGGATTGCTAGTGTCATTTGGGAGAGTTTAAACTAATACGGCAGGAGGGTGGAAACCGGAGCAGTAGGTCAGCAAGTGAAATGACCGAGTAAGGTCAAGAGGAAGAACAGACGGAAAGATTACTGAACACAGTGGGACTGGTAGTCTGAAGTCTTTTTGTTTTAACATGACAAGTTTGTCAGGTAAGGCAGATGAATTTAGGGCTTGAATTAGTACATATAACTATGATGTTGTAGTTATTACAAAGACTTGGTTGAGAGAGGGACAAGACTGGTAGCTTAACTGTATGATGTCATTTAAGCACAATGTTCAATGATATTAGTACACAATCTATAAATTTTCAAAAGTAAGCACTACCAGCATTAATAGATGGTGTGCATCATAGATTTAATTGGACCTACCTACACATTAGTAAATAACGTAATATTATGAAATTATTGCCACTACAGTTTTAATTAAACTGTTTAAATCCACTAGATCTTTTCTAAGGCCTGTAGTATAACCCCATCAAAGTGACTTGCACCCTTCTTGTTCCTGATTTCTACCCACGTGGCCTCTCTGGATGAGCCTGCCAAGGTATCCTCCCGTAGTACAGCTGTGATATTCTCCATAATCAGTAACATAACTCCCCGACTTCTTTTACACCCCTCTCTATCATGCTTGAAACACCCAAATCCTGGCTTCCCTCCTGCCCCCACCAATCCCAATGGCAGAGTGGCAGCAGGTTCCCCTACCAATTGCCCTTTTGCACTGCCCTATGCTTGACGAGCAGTGCCAAGGTGCCCTGTGGGTGTGGACAGTTTGCCTTTTGGGCAGTCCCCAGGGCACAGGCTGCAGAGGTGCCCCTTGGGAGCCCCTGATTGCCTCGCCCCCTTCACTCCAGCAGCGTTGGCTGCTAGTTCCCTAAAAATGGGGAGCCAGTGTAATCTCCCTGCAGTGAAAAACTGTGAAGGATGAGAGATGCTAGCAGGTCCAGAGAATTCAGTTCCGGGCCTGCTAATAGCATTTAAGTAATATGCTAAATAATATTTAAATACTGATCCCGCCTCCCAGCCGATTTCCAGCATGGCGCAGACACCACTGGAAATCTGGTCCTGGGAGATGTATGTTGCGGCGTGAACGTTCGTAGGAACCCCGCAAATCAACCAACACGTGATTTTCCCAGCCCACTTCACTAAAAAAAATAGTGCGGCAGGATGGGAGAATCACGGTCCTAATCTGCGGGAATATTAGGCAGGAATTGGGGAATGTAGATTAGGGACGGCTGTTTGAGGGTAAATTCACATCTGTCATGTGCAAATCTTTTAAAGACTAGTTGATTGGAATTCAGGATCAGCATGTTCCAGTGAAAATCATAGATAAGGATGGCAAGATTGGGACACCTTGGGTGACAAGAGAAATTGTGAGTTAAGTCAAAAAGAAAAAGGAGATATACATAAGGTTTAGGAAGCTAACAGACAGAGTCCTCAAAGAATATAAAGAAAGCAAGAAAGAACTTAAACAAGGAATTAGGACGCTAAAAGAGGCCATGAAGTGTCCATGGCAAACAGGATTAAGGAAATCTCAAGGCATAATATATATAAACACATATGGAGCAACAGGACAAAGGAGGGGATTTATGTGTGGGGCTGGAAGAAATGGGTGAGGTCATTAATGAATACTTTGCATCAGTAGTATAAAGGAGAAGGATGGGTGGATGGTGAGTCTGGAGAGGGGTGTGTTGACATTCTAGGGCCTGTTGATGTGAAAAAGGAGGTGATGTTAGACACTTTGACAAGCATTAAGGTAGACATGTCCCCAGCAACTGATGGGATCTATCCCAAAATATGAGGGAGGCAAGGGAGGAAATTGCTGGGGACTTGTACAAAATCTTTGTATCCCCTTTAGTCACAGGAGAGGTCCCAGAGGACTGGAGAATAACCAAGATTGTTCCTTTGCTTAAGAAGGGCAACAGGGATAATCCAGGAAATTACAAGCCTTTGTGAGCTTTTTGTCAGTGGTCGGAAAATAATTGGAGAAAATTCTGAGGGACAGGATTTACTCACATTTGGAAAAATATGGACTTATTAGCGATAGGCAGTACAGTTTTGTGTGAGGGAGATTGTGTCTTGTAAACATGATTGAGATGATTGATGAGAGCAAATAGTGGATGTTATCTGTATGGACTTTATTAAGGGCTTTGACAGGATTCCTCATGATGCACTGATGCAGAAGTGAGAAGAATTCCAGCTTTCAGTGGCAATCTACCCCTCCAGATCCTGGAACCAAATTCAGCAGTTTATGGCAACCTTGATAATTTGAAAGTTAAATCAGGCAAAACTGCAGTATTTGATAGTCCTGCTGATTGACTGACCATCTCAGCCAGTCTTTGCTGGGATCTATAAGGGTAGATTGCCACTGGGAGCTGGAATTTTTCTCATTTAATTCAGTTATCATTGCAAGACAATATTACAATTGCTAAAGTGATCTGAGCTGAATAAGTAATGATTGATAGATCTGGCAAGCTGATTTTATCTGGCTAAACTCTATGTGTAACCTTGTGCCTTGCTAATCTGCTCTTGACTTGAATTAGTGGAATGTGTGTCAAAGACGAGAGTTTGAGCTAAATATTGGAAACTCAGTAGGTGGGTGCAGATTCATTAATAGCATAATCTGGGAACTTTTAAAACACATTATGTGTTTCCATGCACATTGGACATCTAACTAGATAGAAAAAAGGATTTTATTTGTCATTTTTTTTCTGGTGCCATAATTTGTTGCACTGATAAAGAATAAAATTAAAATGGGAATGTTCACAGTAATGTCTCTAATATTTTTTGTAGATGTATTTGTCATACAACGTAGTTTTAATTTAAAGCTGGTTACTCCACTATCTGATGATGCCCTCTTGATTTTTTAAGGCAGTATCGAGGAAATGAGGGACAAATGCGGGAGCTTCAGGACCAGCTTGAGGCAGAGCAGTATTTTTCAGTAAGTGTGATATTTTGATATTTGAGGAGTTAACTTTGAATATGATAAAAATACCCACAGCAGCACATGAGTTCTGGAGTCTACTGTTAACTCCAACTATAATCTGCTCTTTAGATTCAAATTTGTTTTACGTTGTAGTATCAAAGGCCTTTTCCCAATCATACGTTATGTTCTTACTCACCAGCACTCCTGGAAAAGTTTCAAAGGTTTAGTTAGATTATCCTTTTGAACAATAATACCAGTTACCATTGCATACTAAAGATTCCTACAAACTTGTCACATTGCATTTGTTTTTGACATTTCCAAATTTATCTGAAAAATCCAATTAAGAAAATAATTTTCATTACTCTGTTTATTGGTTGTATTACAACCTGACTTCAGTTTTAGTGTTTATCGGAAGCTTAATAGTGCCACTAGCAGGCACGCGGTATATTTGTAAGTACACAAATAAACGTGCCTTGGTAATTAATCCTTTAATCATGTTCATTTTTTGCAAGCAATCCCACTGTCTACATTTTTTGTAGTGAGTTGCGATGTTACGGACATCATTGTTAGCCTTCCCATTCTACAATACCGAATGGCATTTGATACCTAAACACTGAAGCGCAAGACATTTTGCAGTCTTCCCTTAGGAGTAAGATGGAAATGTCTGTCGAGTTTGATCAGCCACATGCCATGAGTGCACCATAAACTGCAGATCATCCAAAGCTTTGCACTAGATTTTACTCACCATTTTTGACGCAGCCTCGAATCCAACATGTATTCTTTGTTTTTGCGATGCCTCTTGTGCATCTCAGTATTAGTAATTGTACCTTTAGCTGACTCGTCCCACCCTCTGGAATTTTCTCCTTTACCTTCCTACTTTTATTTGTTTGAGACCATCCTTAAAATTCAATCTTTAACCAAGTTTTTGTCAAGATTGATAGGGTAAGATATAGAAGCAGGAGTAGACCCAATGGATCATCATTCAACAAGATTGTGGCTGACCTTTGACCTGAACTTCACCTTCCAGCCTGAGTACCATATGCCTTGATTCCCTCAGAGTTCAACATTCTATCAATCTCAGCTTTAAATGTACTCACTAGTAAGCATCCATAGCTCTTGTAAGAAATCATAACCATCAAAATGAAGATATTTCTCTTCAAAGTCCTAAAAGACTGATCCCTTATTCTGAGACTATGCCCGTATTTCTAGATTTTGCAGCCTGGGAAAACAGCCTCTCAACATCTGCCCTATTAAGCCCCCTCAGAACCTTGTGTTTTTCAATAAGAAGCCTCTCATTTTCCTAAGCTTGGGCAAGAATAGGCTCTCCTCCAAGAATAATCATCCTATTCAAGGAAGCAATTTAATGAACCCCTCAGGGATGAAGACCAGTGCCCTGAGATTTGGACTCATCAAATCGTGTACAATTGCAGGAAGAGCTTCTTACTCTTATGCTCAAACCCCTTGCAACGAAGGCAACATACGCTTGCCTTCTCCAATGTTTGCTATTCCTACATGGTTAACTCTGTGCTTTATAGTGAAGGGCAGTCAGATTCTTATGAATACAACGGTACATCGTTTCTCAAATTTAAAAATTATTCTCTTTTTCCTATTCTTCCTACCAAATTTTAATAACCCTGTGTTATAGCTTTTAGTCCATAATCTAAAACAATCCCTTTACAGATTCTTCAGGCTGCATATTCTTCTCCCCGTGATAGCAACTTGGGAGTCCCGGGAGAATAGGTGGGAGGCACGCTGGGACGGCTCACCACCAGGGATATTTCACATGCGCAGACAGGGACTCAATTGACTGCTTGCACCATGGAGACAGGCAGCCAGTTAAATTGATTACGGGTCTAATTAGGACTGACTTTGTGGACATGCTGGTTGGAACCTGGGGACGAATAGAGCGGGAGGCTTCATACCTTAAAGATTGGGGGCATAAGCAGGAAAGGCCACATGTGATACAAATAATCAACTTTTGTGTCCTTCCTAACCCTAAGCCTTAATTCTTTAATTGGAATGACCACATCAAGAGCCTATCTTTAGTAGGATGGTGAATGCAATGGCAGCCATGAGGCCACTTCTGGGAAGATTTTGTCATCAGGCACACTGCCAGTAATTAGGGGCTCAAATACGCTGGAATTAATTCTCAACCATGGTCAAACTCTGGCCACATCTTTCTAATGGCTATTGGATCAAACCCATTTATCACTACTTGTGCCATTAATTTGTGTATCTTGTTTTGAGTGGTTTTGTGCATACAGATCAAACTTGTGACCATTCTTCTCCTGATTTGACCTTGATGCACTATTAGATCCCAGTACATTAAATTAAATTCTAACCTGTCTCCAGAATTAATGTATTTCCACTTTCACCAAATTCCCAATTTTTGCACTTTGATTACAGTGCACTCCATTTATTGCCCTTCTGTGTCAGCCGGGTATTTTAAGCCAGGTACTTTTTCAGGGCACTGTGGTTACAAATGTTCATTCTGCTTCCTGCTCGCAATAATTAAATACTCTTCAATCATTTTTAACTGATAGTTAACTACTACTGACTGGCAATTTCTGTTGAATATTACTTAACTTGAAGTTTCTTGTGCACAGTTGTTAAAATTCCAAGCTAAGTTCAAAACTAAATTTCAGTTTGAGACTGTTCACCCACTATATGAATACTCTCTGTGACCTTGAGGTCTTTTTCTCCTCTAGGAAGTACTTTTGAAACATTTTCTGTTAAATTACCATTTTTGCAACTGCTACCCTGAGACAAATGCATCATGTGACTATACAATGAAATTTGAAGTGCTTTGCATGGTTTTAATTTGGTCACTTCATGAGTGGCTCAGAATGATATGAAAATAGGGAATTTATTTTAGTTCATTTAGAAGTTTGCTAATAACTAAAGCAAACATGACTCAGTCTACAAAAACAAGGTGAGAGGACGTACATTTAAATCTAAACCTTAAACAAGACTAGCAAGTAAAGCAAGAGTATTTTCCTACTGAGTAGCAGCTGAATGCAACAAAATTCCAGCAAAGGTAATTAACAGTCACTCATTCTAGATGCTATGCTAGAGTAATGCATCCACTATTTTCTAATTTAGATTTCTTACTCCTGTTACTTTCCTACCTCTAGTGATTATGATCCAAAATATGCTCAGTACGTCTTCATATCTTAGTTTCTTTGGTTCAGTTATTATTCTGTGGAATCTTTTCTAGTGTGCCTTCAATGTCAGTATATCCTTGTTAAGGTGAAAACAAAACTGAACACAGTACTGCAACATTTTGTATAGCTGCAGGGGTACTTTCTTATACATTTGATTATTTTAGTTCTGAAACGTAGCATCCTTTTAGTCCTTTTCAACTTTTTTATTTGACACTAGCTGTTTATATGGACAGTTAAGTCCCTTTGTTTTGTCGTTGGTGGTTCCTCTGTTTATGTTCCATAACATATGACTTTTTTGTATCTTAAATGTGTTGCTACGCACAGTATGTTAAACTACTATGACCTGTTGCTGCTATTCCATCCACTGGCTCAATTTGTATCTTTTTGCAATTTTCTGCTTCTGTTCACACTTATACCACTTAACTACTAGGTTTCAGCATTGACACTTTGATAGCATGGCTGAAAAGCACTTCAGGACATCTGAGATATTTTACAATTTTTTGATCTTTCTCTTTCGCTCTTTTTCTTTTACTGGTTTTCTTTTTTACTTTTCTGTTTTCTCAAATCAAAATATGGGCTTGAATTTTTCAGATGGCAAGGGCTTGCTTCCCGTCATTCGAAGAGTTCTGCTGACTCTCGTGATCTGGAGGAGGGAACCGAGTGTAAGGTGTCGAAATTTGCTGATGACACCAAAATTGGTGGAAAGGCAAATTGTGCGGAGGGTGGGGAGAGTCTACAGAAGGATCTAGATAGGCTGGGCGAATGGGCCAGGAAATGGCAAATGGAATTTAATGTTGGTAAGTGCAAGGTGGTCCACTTTGGTAGGAATAATGGTAGGAAGGATTATTACTTACGTGGAGAAAAACTGCAGCAGGCGACGGTGCAGAGGGACCTCGGGGTCCTTGTGCATGAGTCGCAAAAACCCAGCTTGCAGGTGCAGCAGGTGGTCAGGAAGGCGAATGGGATGCTGGCCTTCATCACAAGGGAGATTGAATATAAAAGTAGGGAGGTCTTGCTGCGGCTGTATAGGGCATTGGTGAGGCCGCAGCTGGAGTACTGTGTGCAGTTTTGGGCGCCGTACTTGCGCAAGGATATTTTAGCCTTGGAGGGAGTGCAGAGGAGGTTTACTAGGCTGATGCCGGAGTTGAGGGGGTTGAGCTATGAGGAGAGGCTGAATAGATTAGGCTTGTACTCGTTAGAGTTTAGAAGAATGAGGGGAGATCTCGTTGAGACGTATAAGATGATGAATGGGATGGATAGGATAGAGGTGGAGAGACTCTTCCCGCTCAGAAAGGATAGTAGGACTAGGGGGCATAGCCTCAAGATAAAGGGGGGACGGTTTAGAACAGAGTTGAGGAGGAACTTCTTCACTCAAAGGGTGGTGAACCGCTGGAATTCTCTGCCCGTTGAAGTGGTGGAGGCTGCCTCGCTAAATATTTTTAAGACGCGGGTTGATGGGTTTTTGATGAGAGAGGGGATTAAGGGTTATGGGGAGAGGGCGGGAATGTGGAACTGAGCCACGACAGATCAGCCATGATCTTATTGAATGGTGGGGCAGGCTCGAAGGGCTAGTTGGCCTACTCCTGCTCCTATTTCTTATGTTCTTATGTCCCACAGCCATTCCACATTTGAATGAATGTTAAGTGGTTGCAGGTGGGACTTCTGTTCCTCACTGGAGAGGAAGTCTCACCTTAGAAAGCAGCTGGCCAATCTGATTGTAGGTTTAATTGAAACAATGAAATATCCTTTGAAAATCACTGTACAAGGTCTGAGAAGGAACAAGTTTAATAGGTGGAATGATCTTGTTCTAAAGTTTTATTGTTTCCCTAAGTGCAGTACTTTGATCTTTAGAAGCTGCAGAGTGAACTTTACATGCACACGTTTACTTGTTAAATTATGTTCTTAATTTATTCCTTTGCTTTCCAACATGAAGTACTGTAATTTGAAGAATTGTTGGTTTTGTTCACAGACTCTGTATAAGACTCAAGTTAAGGAGCTGAAAGAAGAGAATGAAGAGAAGAACAGAATAAATATTGATCAACAGAAAAGAATTCAGGAGCTGATCAGTGACAAGTAAAAACTTCATATTCTTGACTGTGTTTTCAAACGATAATTGGTGCTGAAATACTGCAGTATCAGATGGAACACATACATTTAGCTTAACTTAAACTTTATATCATCCTGTAAGTTTGTTTTGTACTTATCTAAATGCTATTGGCCTCCAGGATACAACACAAGGAAACGATCTGGGGTATTTTTGGTAAAGGAAAGTATATTGTTCATTCTGTGTTACCACTGAATTTTGATATAATAGCAGGACCCTCATCTTTTACCTTGAAGTTTGACTTAATAGCATACTCTTTCCCATGAGGTGACTTTCTTTTCTATTGTTGCCATCTTCGTCCTGATTTCAGAATTTCATCTCATAATTGTTTTAAATCAATTGGAGTTCATTTTCACAGGTTGATTAGCCCACTCAGGGAAACTTATCAATTGATTCCAATCTATTTCCTTCTTGCCTTATTTCTTAGCTTATTCATTGACCTTCTGATTTTGATTGCACATGGATAACTTTTGGTATCTGCCCTGAATTTGTGAACTGTCATTTCTCTGGGTACTTCCTGTGACTTATTGAAAATTAACTTTAAAGTTAAAATTTGGTTTTAACTTTAAAACTAAAATTAAGCCTCCCTTGCGATCTCATAAGAGCTCTGAAAGCCAGGGTTTTTAACAGACGCTCTTAAAATCCATCCTTTGTAGGCTGCTCCATCCTGGTCCAGCTTATAACCAGGCAACAGCTGTTGCTGATCTCATCAACCACTTGCTACCCTAACTTGTTATTATATTATACCATTCAGAGCATTTTGTACCAGCATATGTGTGACATGAGCAGAGGATACTATAGATACTCTGGCTGGAATCTTATCACTGTTCATGCTGGCAGAATTTTCCCATCCCACTGCAAGAAGCCAAGATTTGGCTGGCCACCAAATTCTCCGATTTCTCTGCAACGGATGCGTGGTTGAATGGCTAGTAAGATTGTCCTGTTGTTGAACTTTGAAGTTAGGTCCTTTTAAAGAAAATACTTTAAAATCTAAGTTGCAACCTCTCCCTCTGCACATAAATATTCCAGGAATGTGTAGATTTAATAATCAGGAAGAGAAGTCACTTTGTAGAAATACTCCAATTTCTACAGGAACTAGTTACAAGAACATTGCTGGAAAATTGCTCCAAGTGTTTGCGCATTACTCAAGGAGACTGGTTGACTGTGCTTTCCTTCCCTGGACTCCTAACATTCCCTATGTTGCACAAGCACATAAAAGTTACACACAGTATTAGAGGTAGTGAGAATGCATTGATAGGTGATGAGTTATTACAGAGATAGGAGTGAGTAATGCCAACCCCGCTGTCAAATAAATCAAGAGAGAAACTCTTAAAAATCAAGAGGCTTGATATAAAAATCATGATTTAATGTGTTTTTAAAACAATATAGAATAACAGTTGGTTCATAAACCTCATTAATGGCTTACTTAATCTCTCACAGATCAGTTTTTTTCAAAAAACTATTACTATATCCTAAAATGCTTTGAAAAAAAATTTAAAAATCATACCTGTTATCCCTGCATGTGTTCCTCCTCATTTCCCACACTTGGCAATAGCATTAAACTGCTAGTAAATGTCAGTCTTGTGATGTGAATTCAATCCTAATAGGAACTGAGGCTTCAGGAGCCCCTTGGCCATTGCATCTAAGCTGGATTAAAGCCCAGGTTCAAAGAACAAAGAAAACTACAGCACAGGAACCAACCATGCTGACCGACTTAACTAAAACCCCCGACCTTTCTGGGGACCATATCCCTCTATTTCCATCCTATTCATGTAGTTTTCAAGACATCCCTTAAAAGTCACCACCGTATCCGCTTCCACTGCCTCCTACAGCAACAAGTTCCAGGCACCCACCACCCTCTGCGTAAAAAAAATCTGCTGCTTACGTTTCCTTTAAACCTTGTCCCTCGCACCTTAAAGCTGAGTCCCCTAGTAATTGAGTCTTCCACCCTGGGAAAAAGCTTCTGACTATCCACTCTGTCCATGCCTCACATAATCTTGTAGATTTCTATCAGGTCGCTCCTCAACCTTCATCATTCCAGTGAGAACAAATCAAGTTTCTCCAACCTCTTCTCATAGCTAATGCTGTCCATACCAGGCAATATCCTGGTAAATCTTTTCTGTACCCTCTCCAAAGCTTCTGCATCCTTCTGGTAGTGTGGCAACCAGAATGGAACACAATATTCCAAGTGCAGCCTAACTAAGGTTCTATAAAGCTGCAACATGATTTGCCAATTTTTAAACTCAATGCCCCAGCCGATGAAGGCAAGCATGCCGTATGCCTTCTTGACTACTTTCTCCACCTGCATTGCCACTTTCAGTGACCTGAGTACCTGTACACCCAGATCTCTTTGCCTGTCAATATTCTTAAAGCTTCTGCCATTTACTGTATATTTTCTACCTGTATTAGACCTTCCAAAATGCATTACCTCACATTTGTCCGGATTAAACTCCATCTGCCATATCTCCGCCCAAGTCTCCAACTGACCTACACCCTGCTGTATCCTCCAACTTTTGTGTCATCCGCAAACTTACTATTCAAATCAGTTACATTCCCCTCCAAGTCATTTATATATATTACAAACAGCAAGGGTCCCAGCACTGATCCCTGAGGAATGCCACTCATCACAGCCCTCCGTTCAGAAACGCACCCTTCCACTGCTACCCTCTGTCATCTTTGACTGAGCCAATTTTGTATCCAAAGGCAGGCAACCAATGCTTAACCCATTGCACAAACCAGTTCTCCACCTTTTGCACTTAAAAAATTTGCTGCCTGAGCAGATTTAAATCCCTAAAATAGGTATGGTGGAATATTCCATGGTCTGTGAATCTCATTTATTTCTTGTCTTGATGCAATACAAGGGCCCTATTTTACCATTTTGATTCTAAGTGCTGGGTGGATTTGAAACTGAGAGTGTTTCAGATCTGACTTTTAGACCTGTTCTGAGGCATCCCCATATGCACTCTGTCTGAAAAAATATCAGCGGTCTGAATTGCATTGCACAATCTTGTGGGTGGTGCTTAACGCGCCCAAAACCTTGCAGCTCTGATCAGCACCTCCAACTACGCGTGCACAGAAAAAAAATGATAGAATGCTGCTCTCCTGCCACAACACTCCTGGGCCAGATAATGCCTCCCCCACAACATTACTGACCCCCTTATCCCCCTACCTCACCGCTACCCAGACTGATCACAGCGCCTCTGTCCTCCAACCGATCTCAGGCAGCAGGTGGAATGGCAGTGGACCCCCCTTCCCCCCTCCACCAACCTCGAGCAGAATGGCAGCAGACCCCACTTGCCCTCCTCTGAACTCAGGCAGAGTGGCAGCAGACCCCCTCTTCCCTCCAGTAATCTCAGGCAGAGTAGCAGCAGACACCACCCCCCCCCCCCCCCCCCCCCCCCCCCCGCAACCTACCTCCTCACTCACTGGATTGACCAAACCAGACTTCTATGGAGCATGTCTGTTTCATACCGATTCTGGATGGGCGAACATGGTGGTAAAGGGGAGAGTGTCAGTAAGGTTGGGTGTGTGGCCCACCAAGTCAATTTAAATGCATGCAACGCGATGGTAAAATTGGACCCAGACTCTTTAAAGTAAGTGCAACTGGATTAACCAGGCCACACATTGGTTAGCATGTCTGGAGTACTAGAGAGCTGAAAGTAATAAAAAGCTGGTGATGAATCATTTGGAGTACTAGAGGGACCTAAGTGAGTTATTCTGATTTATTCTGGGGCAGCAGGGCAGCACGGTGGTTAGCATTGCTGTTTCACAGTGCCAAGGACCTGGATTCAATTCCTGGTTGGGTCTTTATCTGTGAGGAGTTTGCATGTTCTCCCTGTGTCTGCATGGGTTTCCTCCAGGTCCTTCTGTTTCCTCCCACATTCTGAAAGACTTGCAGGTTAGGTGCATTGACCCGAACAGGTGCTGGAGTGTGGCAACTGGGGGAGTTTCACAGTAACTTCATTGTAGTGTTAATGTAAGCCTTACTTGTGACTAAAAAATAAACTTTACTTCTTTACTTTGAGTATTAGAAGCTTGTTGGTGAGTTATACAGAGTATAGTGTTAAATACAAAGAAGATATTATGCCCATTTGAATGATTACCCACAGCTCAATCCACATATTATCACGTCATTTTAAATTTTGAAATGTAATATCAGGTCAGGTTTGATCTGCTTTTTACATTCCCTTGGAAGAACATGGATAAACTTATATCAGTGCTGTGAGGAGAGTTTTGATGAACAAATAAAAACATAGCAGACCCAATTTTAGGAACATTTTGTAGTTGCTGCCAGTCAAAATGAATATTCTCCAGAAACCTAGTCCATTACCACTTGGTATGGATTTTCTCCACCAACTCTTTTGTCTTTTATTGTCTTCTGTCTTCTGCCCTATCAGGTTCTTCCATTTTTTAATCTTCCACCCCATAGTCTGGACCATTTCACCTCCTTAACAGATCCTACATTTTTAAGTTTTCCCAGCTCTGATGAAAGGTCACAACCTGAAATGTTGGGCTAGATTTTTACTTTGTCAGGATGACTCTGGAGCCTGCTGAAGCAAGCCCTCTGAGGTAGCTGGGACCTGATTCCAGGATTTCCAACTCCATTCACAGTGTTTCCAGTATTCAGGGGTGCCTTTTCACGGTGCAGGCTGGTTGTGCATCTGCACCCCACGTTCAAAATCTGGTCGGCTCCATTGCAGGGATAGACATGTCCTACTACTCCACAATTTTCATCGAGCCAGTCAGCCAGCTATTCAGTAAACCATAGAACCCCGACAGTGCAGAAGGAGGCCCTTCAGTCCATCTGCATAACTTTCTGCCTGTAACCCCACATGTTGAACATGGTTAATCCATCTAACTTGCACATCTTTAGACTGTGGGAGGAAACCGATGCACCTGGAGAAAAGCCACTTGGACACAAGGGAGAACATGCAAACTCCACACGGTCACTGGAGGCCAGGATCGAGCCCTGGTCTCTGGTACTGTGAGGCTGCAGTGCCACCGTGCTGCCAGTGAGTCATGGTTCATGGCAGCCAAGGTGTCATCAGGCACAGTATGCATGAAAGGTAAGTACTGAAGGCCCTCCTCATATCTCCATGCCAAGGTAGGCCTTCCCCCAAGTAACCTATATGAGTTCTCATGATACCATACCCTCCCCAAACATGCAAACCCCAATTAATTTTTGAAAGATAGTGAGCATTTTCTAAAAAATGCACTTCACCTAACTTTTCTCTCCTTTAATACCCATCATTATGATTTCAAGTTCTAGAAAGTCAGTGATATATTGGTCTTAGAGGGAGTACAGAGAAAGTTCACCAGGTTGATACCGGAGATCAGGGGATTAGCGTATGAGGAGAGATTGAGTAGATTGGGCCTGTATTCGTTGGAGTTTAGAAGGATGAGGGGTGATCTTATAGAGACATATAAGATAATGAAGAAGCTAGATAGGATAGAGGCAGAGAGATGCTTTCCACTTAGAAAGGAAACAAGAATTAGAGGGCACAGCCTCAAAATAAGGGGAAGTCAGTTTAGAGTTGAGGAGGAACTTCTTCTCTCAGAGGGTAGTGAATCTCTGGAATTATCTGCCCATTGAAGTGGTGGAGGCTACCTCGTTGAATATGTTTAAGTCACAAGTAGATAGATTTCTGATCAATAAGGGAATTAAGGGTTATGGGGAGCAGGCGGTTAAGTGGAACTGAACCACTTTCAGCTCAGCCATGATCTTATTGAATGGCGGGGCAGGCTCGAGGGGCTAGATGGCCTACTCCTGCTCCTATTTCTTATGTTCTTATATGATCCAAGGGCATTCCAGCTGCCTGAATGTCAAATATGGCAGGTGATGTGCACACTTATTCTTTATTGCCAGTGTGCCACCTGGCTAGAGCTACTTAGTAGAATTCTAGGACAAGTGCTGGAAATTGGTGTTTTGCAAATGCCTGAATCCTTTCCCAAACTTTTTTTGAATCAATGCAGCGTATGCAAACTTTAAAGAAAATGCTACAGGCTGCGCAAAAGGTAAATTGAATATTTTTCACTTTTTGAGGCACTAGTGCTTGAACTGCAGCCAGCCATTGCTTGCATCCATTCTCCCTTCCTCGATCCCATTTAATTTCTAAGGCATAATGCTTTACTGTATTTTTTTACTGCACTGTATATTTATAACTCTGGCATTATTATGTGTGTTAATTTGTCTGTCTTCCACCAGGGAATCATTATCTTCACAAATGGATTTAATTATAACTAAAGCAGATTCTGAGCAGCTAGCTCGAGCTATTGTAGAGGATCAACGTTCTGAACTTGATCAGGAATTGAAGAAAGTAACAGCACGTCATAAGCAGGAGCAAAATGAGAAAGACAACACCATTGCCTTAGTAAGCTTGGATATTTTACACATACCAACTCTTATAATGTGTAAACTATTGCAAATATTATCAGGAGTGAAGTTCCAGTCTGTTATTCATGCCTTTAATGATATTTAGCATTATTATTTCTTTTATAAACATGTGCAAACGTTTATTCACGTTTAGCTAGAGGAATCAAATAGAACCCTGACCAAAGATGTAGAAAATTTATCAAAGGAAAAAGCAGAGCTTGATGAAAAACTGAAGACCGTGGGAGAAGGTATGGAACATATTCGATTTTACAAATCTTTTAAAATTGCTTTTTACTTCTATCAATTATTACCAATAACTCAATTATAAAGCTCGTTAAAATTAATCTGTAAAAATGTAGTTTAAGAATACTGTAGCAGTCTCGACTGTGGTAGAAGCACCATGGACTGCAGAGTGAAAAGCTTTCACTTTTTATGGTTTTCTGGTGCCCTTGGTGGAAGGTTTGTGAGTGCATCTCTAGGGAAGGTGAAAACATGGGGTTAGCTGTATTATTTATGATTGTCCATAGCTTTGTCAACTCAAACATCATTTAAGTATACCTCTCTCCACAGACACTGCCAGATCTGCTGAATTTTTCCAGCATTTTCTTATTTTATGTTGTGAATGATGTTGACTCAGATGAGTTGCCATAATGTTTGTAAAATTGAATTCTATCCAGATAAATACTTTGGATAAAGCAAAAGTTTTTTTAAAAATCGGTCTCGGATACATAAAGCGCTAGTAAGGCTGGCGTTTATTGTCCATCCGTATTTGAATCATTGCATGTGGTATTGATGCACCGTGGATTTTGCTACCAAATAAACCTGCTGGACTTTAACCTGATGTGGTGAGACTTCTTACTGTACTGATGCACCCACAGCCCATTAAGGAGAGTCCCAGGATTTTGCCCCAGAGACAGGAAGCGATGGCTATATAGTTCCAAGTCAGGATAGTGTATGACTTGGAAGCGAACTTGCAGGTGGTGGTTGTTATGCGTCTGTTGCCCTTGTCCTTGTAGGTGATAGAGATTGTGGATTTGGAAGGTGCTGTTGAAGGAGCCTTGATGAGTTGTTGCAGATCATTTTTATAGATGTTAGACACTGGTGCCACTGTGCACAAGTTGTGGCTGGAATTAATATTTATGGTGAAGGATGGGATGCTGGTCAAAATAATGTTGTTAAAATAAATGTATCACACAGATCAACCGTAAAGTACTCTCACTCAAAATTTCTTTCAGAATCACAGAAGAAGAGGGAGGAAGACTTAAACAACATGAAAACTAATTATGAAAAGATAATTAACCAAGAACGTACATTGAAGACACAGGTAGATGTTTTAAAATGCTTTCCAAACTATAAATAGCCACATTCTACTGCAGTCTTCCAATAGTTTCTGCTAACTTTGTCTTATACATCTTCATGAATGTTTTATGTTTGCATCAATTAGGCAGTTAATAAACTTGCTGAGATTATGAACCGCAAAGATATAAAAGTGGATCGAAAGAAAGCAAATACAGCAGATGTCCGAAAGAAAGAAAAGGAGAACAAAAAATTGCAACTGGAATTGAACCAAGAGAGGGAGAAATACAGTCACATGGTTGTGAAGTATCAGAAGGACCTAAATGAAATGCAAGCAGTAAGGAAATCTTACATGGATGTGCTATTTTTATACGGATACATTATCTACAAAAAAATTCAATGTGCACTCTTCTGTCAATTTTTTTTATTGTAAGTTCATACAGCCACATTGTAATCAGACACTGCTCCAGCGTTGGCACAATAGTGTCTCTATTTGGGAGGGAATTTAGTGACAATATGACAAGTTTGTGTAGACAGCCTCTATTAGAAGTATAGTTAGACATCCAAATTTTATAAAGAACAGATGTGAAATGCATGACTTCAAAATGGGAGCTAAATTTTGTCTGTATACCCTGGTCAAGTATTCTTGAATATGAGATATAAATCATGTGTCAGGAAATATTGATATTCTGCAGTTTCGACTGCACTGCAGCATACTCAACATCAAACCAGAAAGGGTGGGAATATGGTCCAACGCTGCCACAATGTGGCCAGAAAGTGTTGTGGGTTGCTCAGCTAATTGCCTGATTTGAAAAGATCAGAACTGTGCTAAACAGAACTTAAATGGCTTTTCCATTGCATTGAATATTAGTATGCTGAGTGCTGTCTGCGTTTCCAACATTTCGGAAAATAAACAGTGTCATCATGTAGATTTTTATGATTATAGGCCTGAGATTGTAATTTATTTATTCTTGTCATTTTTTGTTAAGTCAAGCAACAGGCAAAAAAAGGTTGCAGGTATATCTTTGCAGTATGGCAATGAAATGTTTTATAAAAGTAATTTTAACTGTAAGTGGCCTTGACAACTTTCTACTATTATCTTGAAATATTACATTTTTTCTCTTATTTTGACAATTTTATTCAAAAATTACAGCAATTGGCAGAGGAATCTAACCTTCGTACAGAGCTCCAAATGCAGCTTGATAGTAAGGACAGTGATCTTGAACAACTTCGTTCTAAGCTGCAAGACCTCCAGCTCCGTATGGATAACACAAGTGTGACCAGTTTACAGAGTGAAGATTCTGATGGAAATGTACCTGGTAAGATTGACTTAATCTTAACGGTTTACTTTGGACAAAGTATTTTCGGTCTACGTGTTCAAGGAATTAATTTAATTTTAAATCATTTTCAGCAATTGAACAATAGTTTCTTTCCATCCTGTTACTTGTTAGTATGAGTAAAAGCAGACTAATTTTCAAGAATCAGCGCCAGAATATAAATAAAAGGTTTTACTTGTTAGCTTTACTCTAAACTTGTAAACATTATTCATCCCACTCCGAAGGTTAGGTTATTTTATCCAAGCTGCCTTTGATCAAATAGGTAGACTGGCCGAGTTAGAGGGTCAGAGTGATACAGTGGATTAGAATGCTTTCATTTCTGGGATCATAATTTCAGTTCAACCTAGAAAAAAATGTCTCCCTTTGCTTATAGTTTTAAAGTCCAAAATAAAGTTAATTTGGAAAACTGACCAAATCAGGCAGTGACAAAGAAAAAGAAAACAGGACAGCAAAAGTAGAGAAATTCTGCACATGAAGTACGTTTCTGAGTTTTAGACAAATGCTTTGGCAAAATAGGAGCTTTAGTCTGTGGCAGACTGCTATGTCTGACCTAATGAATATTCAACACTAACTATGCATTCAGAAATGAAAAATGTTTGGTTCTATAACAATATCACTCCTAACTATCAACCCTAATGACATGCATTTAAGAATGCTGAAGGAAATAAGGTGGAAATTGAGGAAGTATGAGCGATAGGGTGAGATTCTCCCATCTAGTCCTTGCCCGTCCTGTGCCAATGTATAATGAATGTATAATTTGGCATTTCAGCCAAAGCTCCATTCACTTTCAGTGGCATTAGAGAATCCCCGCCATGAATGAGGATGGAGATTTTTGGGCATAATCTTCCAACCCTCCTTAAATAGGGGATTGCTATAGGATGGAGAATTGTAAATGCTACTCAGTGTAAAGGTAAATGATGAATACCAGCCAGCCAAGTTAGCCTTGATAATGAGAAATGATAACCAGGTCAAAATTAATCAGCACTTGAACAAGCATCAATTAATTAGTGAAAGCCAACAGAGATTTGTGAAAGGCAAACTGTATTTAACAAATTTGATTGAGATTTTTGATGAGGGTAATGTGGTAAATGTGATCTATATGCTCTTCCAAAAAGTTTGACAAAGGTTTGATAGTCTTGTGAACAAAGTTGAAATCTGTGCAACAAAAGGGGCAATGACAACATCAATACGTAGTTGGCTGAGTGATTGGGAACAGAGTAATGGTGAATGTTTTTCAGGCTAGAGAAAGGTACAGAGTGTGGTTCTCCAGAGATTGATACTAGGATCACTGCTTTCTTTGGTTAATATTAAGTGGCTGAAAAGGCTTATGGGATCCTGAACTATATAAATAGAGGCAAAAGGTCAGATTTTCATGTGCCAATTCAGACTTGGGAAATCTGCACCTGCCTTCTCACCTGATTTCTGCCACTTTTTTTTCCTCGGAGAGACAAGGGTGGGGTTTGCAACTCCCAATTGTGTTGGACCAGAGTGTGGAAGCCTGGTTGTTTGAAGATTCGCCTCACTTTTCAGGGACATAAGTGTAGCTTTCCACATCATTCATATGCTCCCTCATCCAACCTGTGCTCCCTCATGCCCTCAAGCTCCCTCCATGCCTTTATATCCTCGTGCTTCTTTTATGTCCCACAAGTATCCTGCATAGCCACACACCTGTATCTACTATGAACAAATCTTAGAAGTCATGGAAAGTCTTCATAATGGATGTGAAGAAAAATGAAACCTTTAATAATGTAATAGAGCTGCCTCCCAAGCATATAGCCATTCATCCTGGAAAACATATTCCAGATTCATTGGGGAAAAAGGTGTTAAATCCTCTCAAGTGGTTATTAGTTGTAAAACAAGAATATTCTGTTCAGAAATTACATGAAGGACAAACAATGTTTTAGTAGCCTCTTGAATCTGTCAGTGAAACTGTGTGCACACACCTGCTGAACTAAGTGGTTCATGAGCTTTTGAAACTCAGCCGTGCATTCATAACAGGCTCAGCTATCAAAACAGGCCACTACAACTCCAAACAGTGGAGCTTGTTGAAACTGAAAACTCTGTTAGCTCGGGTATGCTACATTAGATGACCTTTCCAGGAGCGGCAAGCTAATTATTTTCTACTTCCAAGCACTATGAACATTTAAATCACCTCAGATCATACACTAGAGTTCACAAACACTTCTTTGTAGCTTGAATGCATCATTTTACAATCCTGTTTAGGACCACTGTGGAAAAATGTTATTAACTGATAGAACTATGTAACAAGATTACACATTTTAAATGAAAATAAACTTCATTACATGCAAGGAGAATTAAATAAAACAAGGACTATTAATATAATACCATAGTTTATAACGACTCATGCTATGAACTCAGTTCTTTTTTTTACCTCCCTTGAAGAATTCTCTTATTCATTAAACAACCTCGAAGGTTCATTCATTTCTTTAGGGACCAACCCACAAAGTATGCAATTGTCCACAGGAATTCACTTTCATTCTCCCCAGTGTTCCAGCTATTCTCAGGTAATTTTTTTTTTGGGGATCCTTCCATTCACGTTATGGCTAACTGATCCTCCAACTTTTGTGTAATGCCTCAGCTCCTTGTTCTGAATGCTGGCAGATACCAAACAGCTTTCTCACAACTTCCAAGTTAAATCTGTTGACTGATTTCTGTCACAAAGCTCTGTGAGATCAGCTGTAGGTTTTTTTCCTGTAGCTGTCAGCTAGGCAAATCTTGCAGCTGCTTTTACCTTCACAACATCCATACTGAGTTTGTGTCCTGCTGGCATTCTGCAGGATGGACAATATTTTCTCTGCTTAAAGTGAAGGCCTCATCTACCAGTCATCACCTGTTGATTCTTTCAATCCAGTGAGATGTAGTCAACACAAAATTGCAATTACCTGCTTTCTGAGCAAACACCCAAGTAACTTTAAAAAAAGAAGCTCTCACCCCCATAACCAATCTCTGTGACAACAGGGCATACTTTGGATAGATCTCAAACAGGAATCTAAAACAAATGATTTTACTATCAACAGAACTCCTTGATTCTGCAACTCAAATGCATAATCCTTATTTCTCATAGGTGTAATTGTCCCCTCGTCAGACTCCCTGGCTCCAATAGGGAATGCCAAATTAAACTTCATTAAACACTCGTTTGGTTTAAGTTTGAGCACTGTGTCTAATTCTGGGCCCTGCACTTTAGAAATTCTTTAGAGAGAGTACAGAAAAAAATATAAGGAGTGGTTCCAGGGACGAGAGACTTTTGGAGAGGCTGGACTATTTTCTTGTTGAGTGGGGGTTTGATCGAGGTGTTCAGATCCCTCGTGATTTTGAACACTTAGATGCAGAGCACATGGATTTAAGTATTGGCAAATGAACCAAAGTTAACATGAGGAAAAGATTTTTACACAGCAACTGCTTAGCATCTCAAATGCACTGCCCCGGAATCTAGTGGAGGCAATTTTTTTCATTCTCAATTCTGACTTTGTAAGCTAATCACAGGTTACTTTTTAAGTGTAGTGAAAACAGGATTTTTTGAGTTCCATTTACGGGAGTGGGTCCTGGGTGGGATTGTGGTTGGTGTGGACTCAATGGGCCAAATGGCCTCCTTTGGCACTGTAAGGGTTCTGTGATACTTCAGAGTTATGCTTAAAAAAAGACTTTTCATCTAGCGCTCATCAGGACAAATGCAAGAATACCAATGTCAAGGAAAACAACAACTTTATACTGTCTGAAAAGAAAGTGTTGATTGATCGGGGCTGGCCTCTGATTGCAAGAGACATTACCGTGGAGAGTAAATCTGTTAATGGTGACTTGACAGTTAGCTGTCAGACATTGTTTGAAAATTAAAACTAGGCACCTTGACCCTGTTGGTCAAGGCATTGTTGCCCTGGGGAACAAACCTGTGAATGGCTGTCACTTATTTTGTTTAGCTGAAACATGTGCAATATGTGTGAATGTTCATTCTGTTTAAAAAGGACAGGGTCCTGTGTATCAGTATATGTGACTTTCAGTCCTTACAAATGCGCCAGGCTGCAAGCCCAATTAACAATCTTAAATTGGTTGTCAGTGTAATTTTTAGCACACTGAGAACTACATATAGAAATGTTGTCCAGTCACGGAATCACATCTAACATTGGACACTGAGTTTCCAGTTTTGCAAGCATGGACTGGTTGGATATGGTCTACACCTTGCGCTTTATGAACAGCAGAAGAGACATGCTGTTTGGTAAGCTCAATCAGTCTATGTGACCTACATACCTAGCATCACACTAGCACAAATTTATCTGACACGTTATTTTGCAGGCAGAAAGAACACACATTGCATCTGTTTCGGCTAAACAACATAAGTGGTAGCCGTTTGCTGGTCCGTTTTAGGGCAATGCCGAGACAAGCTACCTGATTTAAAGTTTCAAACAATGCTTGGAAGTTAACTGTCAATCACTGTGAAATGGTGCATTTTCCATGGCAACGCCTCTACCAATCAATTTCCATTTGCCATCTGATCCGTAATCTCTTCTCATACTACAAAAATTTTTTGTTTCCCCAGATATTTATATTCTTGCAGTTATCCTGATGAGTGCAAGATGAAAAGCTTCCATAAAATATAATTTTTCATCTTTACTCAAGCCCTGTACTACCAAACAACTACCTACTTCAGATTTTTTTTTGAGTTTCGCAATCAGATGCTCCTACTTTTCTACAGCTAAATCTTTAATTTGTAAAACAATGTTATATTCTAAAACAAACAAATTATGAGCTAGATATTTGTAACAATAGTAGCACTTTTTCTAATAGGACAAGTACTTTAATACATCACAACGTTTACACAATGTTGGTCAATATAATGGTCAACCTGCCATTCTAGCACAGAGCACCATGATCGATTGCTATAGTAAATCCACATCTCATTTATTAGACATCATCTAATAATAATATTTGAAGATTTAATTCTTGCTTGTCAGAATGATCCTAATTCCTCAGCAAGCTTCTCCCAAGGTTCCCAAACTCTTTTACCTAGCAGTTTTCCAGTGGCTTCCAAATTCCATCCAGCCCAATGAAAATACAATGGGGCATAAATACAAATGTCCCTTAGGCCAATCAGTGGTTACCTCGTCCTGCTTATAGGAAGATTGTGTGGGGTTCTTTTAGAGAGCAAAGTTCAGTGAGGCCCTGTGGCATTGGTGTTTCTGATTCCCACACCCATTCCCGATTTTTTTTTTTGGGGGGTTGAAAATCCAACCCAGAAGATATAAAAGAAGAGTTGTGAAAGAAACTTTATTGAACACTTGTTTGGTTTAATTTTGAGCATTGTGTCTAATTCTGGGCCCTCCATTTTAGAAATTCTTTAGCGAGAGTACAGAAAAAATATAAGGAGTGGTTTCAGGGACAAGAGACTATTGGAGAGGCTGGACTGTTTTCTTGTTGAGTGGAGGTTTGATCGAGGTGCTCAAAATCATGAGGGATCTGAACACCTAGATGCAGAGCACATGGATTTAAGTATTGGCAAATGAACCAAAGTTAACATGAGGAAAAGATTTTTACACAGCAACTGCTTAGTATCTCAAATGCACTGCCCCAGAATATAGTGGAGGCGATTTCAATGATGCCTTCCAAAAGGGGCTTCCAAAAGACAACTGAAAAGAAGCAGGGAAAAGACAAGGGAGTGGAACTGTCTAAATTGCTCTGGTAGAGAGCCAGTATAGACTCAAAAGGGCTGAATGGTCTCCTCCCATGCTCTGTAACCATCCTATGAATCTGTATAGCACATCTCCAAAAAAGAAATTAAAATTGTTGCATTCCAAGTTTGTTTATGTCAGCTGGAAAGTAATCTTGTAATGACTGGTGCTTGAATTCAAATCCAGATTTTGTCACTGACATCTATCCACTTGGGTACTGACCTGCAAACATTTTTCATAAACAAATAGTTCACTCATTAAAATTCCATTCACTTTAAAGACATATTATGGCAGAGTAACTTTTAAAAATTATGTTCCAGATAAACCTTTTTTTTATAGAAATGCCTTTTATTCTTTGTGCCTAGTTGGGTGTTCCTCTTGCAACACATGTCTTATCTATCTTTTCCAGTGAGTAATTGAAAGCCTTGTTCTATTGCACTTTCTGCATGCTGGCTGGCATTTGATGTCTGACTCCATTTCTATCTGATTAAGTCGCTTTGTGATATTTAAGGGACAGCATTCCTTTTTATCCATCTTTTATTGAAGAATTACAGAATTATTCATGAGAATGTTTGAACACTTAATTTAACAGATACAACAAGAAGCAGTCATTAAAAGCTTTAATTTGGCATAACTTTTAATTGACCATTCAAGGTTACAGAAGTGTTGGCGGCTTTTCAGAGAAAGTTAATGTCTACTAAACACATAATCAATTTTAAAATAATGCATTAACCTTTTGAATACTTGTACTTGTTTGAAAAAACTGGAGTGTCATGTTTTAATATATGATTAAATCATTTCTCTACTTTTTATATGAACCACAATAAAATAAAATTAGGGACATTTTATAAATTTTCAATAGAGTTGTCATTCCCATGTTTTTCACTGTGATGCAAAATTGCCACACTAGTTTTCAGAGTTAATTTTTTACAAGGGATACTGTCTTTTAAAGCATTAAAGTGTCAAATTTTAATAGCATTATTGTACAAATTATTGAATGCAGCTTAGCATGGTCTTTTTTTAAACAACAATGGTTGCTTTATCCTTGTGCTCCTGAATTGCCTGTAATTTTCCTATTTCAATATGTTTTTTATAATGTTGCAATGTTCTGAAAATCGCAGAACTATGTTTTCTATGAATCACTGAATCTACGTTTCAGAAAAAGAATTAGAAGTTTGGGTATTATGGTTAAGTGTACTGAATAATGATGATCTTTTTCTCATATCCATGCTGCTGTTTAGTGACACCGTCTAAAAATGGGGCCAGAACTTCCGTGGAGTGGCAATCACAGTCAGATTGTCATTCTGCTCCTATTTATCTTCACTAAAATACAGCAGCACCTTTCTCACCCAACCTTTGAACTTGAGCCAGGTGAGAATAGTATAGTGCAGCCAGTTTCCCAAGGTCTTCAATCAAGCCGTACCCCTTTTTTCATGGCGCTAGTTGCCACGAAGCACATCAGTTTCAAAGTCGCAGCTGCTTTTAAAAGCCAGGTAGAAGCTAAGTGTGTAAGAGGGCAAGATGGAGGGTTGAGGGGGGATGTTAATGGTCAGTCAGTTGAGGAGGAATACAAGTTGCCATTGGGAAGGAGGGGGTTGGGTTGTTAACAAGAGTGCCGGGTGGTCAGTCAGGAAGTCAGGAGTGTAGTTGGTGGGAGGGGGGTGGTGGTTGTCAGGGAATCAAGAAGGGTAGTTGGGTGTATGAGGGCTATAGAAGGGGGGATGGGGAGTAATGTGGGGATGGAAGGTAGTCAGGGAGTCCAGTGGAAATGGGGATTGGGGGGGCGGGGCGGGGGGGTCGGAGGTGTGGGGGTGATCATTACAAAAGCTGCTGACAGAAAGTGGTTTTAATTCTTCTCATTTTACCTGGGTAACTATTCTGCTAAAACAATTGGGACTATCCAAAGTCTCCAAACTAAATCGGATTATTGGATGGTATCCAGTGGAGGGTAATTTTCTGTCAAAAGTTTGAACTTCCTGGGCACTTTCTGTGCAATCATTATGTGCGGAGTTTTGAGAGAGGTTTCCCAGTGCATCATGACACTCCCCAGAGATCGGAGGTTATGAGCCATAATATCAATTTGCACATGTGCATTAATGACACCCAGACCTCCCTCACCATCTTTGTTGACCCCCTCTACTGTCTCTTTGTTTGTCAGGCTGTTCAACATTCAATTTTTGATGCCCACAATTTATTTCATGTAAACATTAAGAGGAAAGAAGGCATCACATTCAGCCTGCAGCACAGTCCCTATTCCCTCACCACTAATTTCAACCTACACCCTGCCACTATTTTTTTTTAAACCTCTGTCCCTTAGCATACTAGTGACCTTCAACTGAGCTTCTGATCGCTTACTATCTCCATGAAAATTATTGTTTGCTTCTATCCATGTCCCAGATTATTTACTGCTGACACCCTCATCTGTGCTTTAGTATAAACTATTCCAGTGCTGTCCTGGTTGACCTCTCATTTTGCACTTTCGATAGGCTCATCCAAAACTCTGTTGCCTATATGTGTAAATATCACTTTCCCACTCAACCCATCCTTGGTCCCACCAGCCTAAAAATTGAGACTAAGTGGGGTAAGGCCCCTAAATAGCCATTATGTGGCCATTTAAGGGCCTTGACAGGTTATCTGTCCAAGCTTGAAATTAGATCTGGGTTAGGGTGGACGGGTTCCTGGAGGAATCCCATCCATTCAGTTTTATACTCCCTCCTGCTTCAGAACCTGCTTTCGTTGGAGTTTAAAATTGTGCCTTAAGAAGTCTGCAGTTCTCCAACTCTGCCCTCTTAAAATCTTTTGACTGGGATTCCACTTATTTACAGTTGAAGGTACAATTTCAATTTTTTTTAAAGAATCCTCTTAAAAAATGTATTTAAGGGATGTGGGCATTGCTGGCTAGGCTAACATTTATTGCCTATCTCTAGTTGCTCTTCAGAATGTGGTGATGAATCCTTTGGTAGTTGTATGTATCTTGTTAGCTTTTTTTATCATGACTATTGTGCTTACGATTGATGGTAATAGCATATTTTTTCACTAACTTTCAATATATAGTAAGTTAAAGAGAGGTGTTATTTGACTGATTAACAGCATTTTAACATTTATTAGATTAATTAGCTTTGATGGTCTCATTTACTATAGAGTCATTGAAAGTTGTAGAAATCAAGGGAAAAGATTGAGATTTGTTTAATTTGCGCAAGAAAAGTAAATGCACGTATGTCATATGTCTGCAATTTTCCAATTTCAATTCATCATATATAATAAACGTCAAGTTAAAATAAATTATTTACATTATGGCAATAGTGTAATTTCTTCTCCCTATTCCCACAAGTTACTTCAATTGTTTCATTCTAATCATTTTATTTGTGAATGAATAAACATACTCAACTTGCAGTGCAGTAATGAATAACAGATGCCATGTTGCAAAGATAAGATTGTGGTTCTTGCACCTATTTAGTTAATATTTGTGTGGTGTTATTTGTTGGGAATGGACTTGAATGGGTGAGGCCGAGCTCCAAGCCCATAAACCCAAGTGCTTTCAATTGAAGCCTGTACATTAATTGTGCATTAATACGTTAAAAGTGACAAATATCCTATTGGTTCTTTTTCTAAGAATGTATTGTCGCAAGTATCAATTTGTGTCAATCTTGAGATACAATGACTTGCTTCAAGAAGTAAAAGCTGGGTGATCCTGGAAGTGTTATAGATTCTTTGCCTCGCTGGTAAGCACAGTGATGGCTTTGACAGCTTCTAATTCCTCAGTCAAGAAAAGCTAGAGGTAGGGAAGGGCCAAAATATTGAATGGAATTGAGGCAATTGCTGCTCTACCATTCCACGGCATATCCTTCCTCTCACATCTCCCAAAAAGAGATCAGTAACACCTTGAAATACCAACAGCTCTTGACCTTGTCTGTCAAAGAAAAAACTTGTACCATACTGCAGGTGCAACATGGATACATGTTTTCATGTGACAAAACTGTGAACCTTCTAGTGATTGTTGCTGTAACCTGCTTTAGGGCATGATCTAAAAAAAAGCATTATTAAGGTAAGTAATCTGTCCTAGGAGTCAATTCCATGACTAGAAGCTGACATTTTATCAGGATCCAATATTACTGGTAGGGGCCAAATAATGCTCAATAAACACCATTGAAAACTGAACTCATTAAACTGGCTATTGCAGTGTAAATTGCTCACATGCACGTTTCCTGCATTCACAACATAATCCTCCATTTCATCAGATGACGTTAGAACATACATAAATCCTCTTTGGCATTCTATGTTGGGTTCATTGGGAAATGTTGAAAGTGCCTCTCCATTACAGGTGGAGATTAGGACCTCTACAACAGATTTGTAAAAAGAAAAAAATACATTTATAAAGCCATTTACATAACTGCCACCATCTCAAAGTGCTTCACTTTTGCAGTGTAGTCACAATTCTAATGCATAAAATGTGACAGCCAATTTGCATACAGCAAGCTCCCACAAACAGCACTGTGATAGTGACCAGATAATCAGACCAGATTTTTGGAGGATGAACCCAGAAATACACATCACCCTGCATTTATCCTTACAGTGCCATTTAACCATATTCACTGTACGCAGTGGAATTTTGATACCAAAAGACCGGATTCCAGTTTTCATTATTTTTAGAAAAGTTTAAAAAGTTTATTATACATCTTTGTATTGTCTGTTAAGCCTAATGGTTTAAAAAGGGGAGAAAGAAACGTAAGTGGCAGCCTGACTGGAATTTATGTCATTTCTGTAATGTAACTCTATATGACTAGGCCTACAGTGATGTTGTTGCTTTCACAAGCAGAATTCATGTCAAAGGTGTTTTCATTCACTACAATTTCAATGTATTTTTGAAATCAGAAACCAGGATGGAGGGCTGGTTATCTATACCAAACAGGGCAAACATCAAGAGATACGGATGGAAAAAACAGGTATGAAATGGTTGTTTCAAAAAAAAACTTAAGTTTTCAATCATGTATACTGCACTGTTAAATTGTATTTCACACCTGGATAAAATCTCTCTTTTTGATAGAATGTTATTTTTAACCCAGGTCTCGCGAACAAATACACAGGGTTAAATTATAGTATAATATCAACAGCTGATTTAAAAAACAAATAGGTTAATAAATGTACAAGTTTTAATTCTGAAAAAATAACATTTCTTAACTGTAGACAGCATCACATATTTAAAAGCAGAATTAGGAATGTTAGTATAGGACTGTGTTGCTGATGGTAAACAACAATTCTGACCAGATGTGGAATTACCTTCAAGACGCACGTGCTTGTGTCATGCTCAGTGTCTGCCCTAGCTCAAGACTGTTGCCAAGTTAGGTAGTCTGTCACTCTGAGGCTAATAGAATGTCACTGAAGCTGATAGAGTGCTGATGGAACCACATGTGTTGATGGCCATACTAGCTCTGACCTCTCTTGTCTGTCACTAACAAGCAAAATAGAAACATGCCAACTGAAACTGGATGCCATCTCCTTCTTGTGGTGCTGTACGGATGACCACAAGTTTCTGGAGCCAGAGAGTAGCTTCCGATTTCTCATGTCCGCTGTCAGGCAGAGTTGGGGACGTTTCTCCCATCGGGAGATTTCAATGGGGCCGGAGTAGCGGAATCCCCACTGGGCATCCGGTCCTGAACTCCTCTCCCAGTGCCAGATTTCAGGCGCCAAGCTGGAAATAGGCGCGACGCTGTATTACACGTTCAGGGACTCATTTAAATGTTATTTAAATGGGATTAGTGGGCCCAGGACTGAAATCGCCGAGCCTGTTAGCCTCTCCCACTCCATGAAGAGTATTTCACGTCAGCGGGGTTTACACTAGTTCCCCACTTTCAGGGCCTGGGCATTGATACTTTGGCAATGCCAACCTGGGCCCCAGCACTGCCCAAAAGGCAAAGTGCCAATGCCCAGGGGCACCTTGTCGCTATCCACTGGACATGGGGTGAGGCATATGGGGATGGGGTGGGGCCTAAGGGGTGACCAGAGGGGTTCTCGCTGCAACTCTGCATTTGGGATCGGTGGGGGAAGGAGGGAGGCCAGCAATCAGTACGAGCCGTTGACCGTTTGGGGGTTGGGGGGGTGTTGCGCAGTGGTGCAGCCTGCTGTGGGTTCAGGGCTAGGCCAGAAATCAGGACATGGAACGGCGGCGAGCCAGCATTTCAGGAGTCGCACGGCTGCCCAGCAATCAGTGGGCTATCAGTTGGGGTTGCTGCACATGCGTCGATCTTGGCACTGACAGATCAATGCATGCACAGTGGCTCGTTCAGCATGCTGATTTCAGCCTCTCCAGCGGGAATAGGGCCCATCCCCTGAAATTTAATGATATTCATGCTGTAGCCTCTGCAGTGCATAGAGTGTGGGAGACTCTTCTGTGAACTCCCACTGAAAAAAAGAGTGAATTACTCCAGTTTTCACACGCGTTCGACACTTGGAATTTTTGGGGGAGAATTCCAGCCTATGCTTGTTGATTGGTAATTTGAGTTTGGGGGTAAAGGTCACTGTTCTGTATATAGTAACCTTCAGCGATTGGCTTTACATTGCCATGCCAATCGAGGCAAGAAGCCACTGGCAGAATCTTTGGAATCTTGATATGAACCCCAGTTGAGAACCCCTGGACTACAATGAGTCTTTTCCTCTTCCTGTGAAGAAACTCCTGACCTCTATTTGTTTTTAGGCTGTTACTCTTACCCTTTCACCCTCTCTTCAAGAGGAACTCGCTGTGTAAGGTATACACATGATCCTGCAACCTTCTGGTTCATGCAATTAGAATCTCAATGGCTTGAACAAGTTGCAAATTTTAAGATTTATCATGTATACCGATGAAGTTGGATTTTTGAAATTTTTTTGAGGCCAGAAGTGACAGGGTTCACGTTTATACAGGTAATATTTTGGGCCCAACTGAAACTGAAAAAGAACCTCACAATGAAACAAAGTAAAAGCCAATAACAATAAAGAATTCATATTAATTATTATCAAAAATTTGAACAATTTGGAGAAAAGTTTGAGAGGAGATTGATACAGGTATTCAAAATCATGAGTGTGGATGGTAAAAAATGTATTTGTGTACATATTTCTTCCTTCAAGTCCCTTTCACATTTTGATGATTTATATAGAATCCCTGTTAACATGATCAGTCCCTTCTTATCCTTTGTCTCAATCATATTAATTCTGTTTTTATCTTAATATTATATTTGTTAAAGCTATCTCTCTTTAGTACAGCTACCCTATTTACCTCCTTCCTACTTTGTCCTTTCTAGATATGTTGTATCATGCAGTACTTAACTGCCACTTCTTTAACACCTGGATTCTTGCTACAAATTACTGACATCAGTTCCTCCTATTTGATTGCTGGGGTTAGCACATAGTAATACTGGCTGATTTTATTCATTTTTCTAGCACAGAACATTGAGGTTAATTGTATTGTCTCAACTACATTTCAGGTTGAGGTCAGCTAACTCAGTGCAGCTTGAGGTTTGTAAGGCTGATGATGCAGATCAGAAACTTTGAGGTTGTCAGACTGTTGCATAGGGTCTTTTGGGTCTTCAGCAAACTGATAGAAAATAGATCTAAAAAGTCTTTTGTGCATCTTTACAAAATTTTGATTTTTTTTGTAATGTCAAACTCTTTCTACAGTATGTTGTGGTCAGCAGCAGAAAAATACTGTTTTACAACGATGAATTGAACAAAGAACAGTCGAATCCTTCTATGGTATTGGATATAGAGTAAGTACAACTGCCTTGACACTGAATTCCTTTTAAAAAGGACATGTTGAATAGGGGAATCCGAAGTAGAACACACAATTGGATAAGAAAATGGAGGATACTAATGAGAAGCATAATGTCTGACTGGGAGAAGGGATACAGTAAAAAGTCTGACAACACCAGTGGTTAAAACAAATTCCAGCAAGGATACCTCTGATGCTTCAAAGCAAAGTGATCATTTTACTGGACGAGTAGTCTCAGTAGTTACTCAGTAATAGTGACATTAGAGGTTTGTCATAAAACTCCCATATGATTCATTAACATCCCTTAAGAAAGGAAATCTGCTGTCCTTACCTGGTCTGGTCTACATGTGACTCCAGACCCATAGCAATGTGGTTGACTCTTAACTGCCCTTTGAAGTGGCCCAGCAAACCACTCGGCTCTATCAAAACTGTTGCGAAAATTTTAAGAATAAAACTGGACGGATCTGATTGCATAAATTTAGGCTATGGAGACAATAACAGCACACCTTACCCAGTTAACTCTGGAAAGAGCTCCTAACTAACATCTGGGAACTTGTATTAAAATAAGAAGAATTATCGTAAGCGGGGGGTGGGCACAGCTTGACGGCCCTCGTAGGATTTGAACTCAAACCTCCACAGCAGTAGTCCAGACCTCTGGATTAATGGTCCACTAACATTGCCACTTGGCTACTATTCCCCATTATGTGAAACAACAGAGGTACCCCCTCTAGAATCTATTTCAGCTATCATCCATTCACCACAATCATACCTTAGAGCCAATGTTCTGGTTTCTCGAGTTCATATGACTCTGCTTCAGAGCTTCGGAGTCTCTGAAGATGAGCCATAAGGATTCAAATTTTGACTCTGTTTCATTTAGACAGATGCTGTCAGACCTGCTGAGTTTTTCCAGCAATTTCTACTCTTATTTCAGATATTTTGCTTTTGTTCCAGACTTCTCCATTACCACCCCTAGCTATGACCTGTTCCACTGACAGGCCAGATCCACCAGATGTGGATCCCATGCAGTCTCATTGCATCAGATCAAACATGGAAAAAATTCTCCAGCTGGTTACTACCTAGTATCCTTCCTCAGCTGATGAATCAGTTGAATACCATGTACTCTTCTGTGTTGCATACTACTTGAAAGGAACACTGAGGATAGCAAGGGCACAGAAAGTATTCTGGGTGATGTTGGCCAACCTTAAAGATGTATCTACTGGATTGGGCCTGCAATAACTACTGAGAAAATCAACCAGAAAAACACCTACTTGACCTTGCCTTAAAAACCTACCTGTCACAGAGGTATCTACCTGTGACAACATTGGTAGAAGTGAATTCTGCACAGTCCTTCTGGTGAGAAGTCCTGTCTTCACACTGCGGACACTATCCATTGTCTTGTGCTTTACTATCATTGTACTAAATATAATAAATTCAAAACAGATCTAGCAACTCAAAACTGGGCATTCATGAGACATTGTGGCTGTCAGCAGCACTGGAATTATATAAAATTATAATGTGTAGCCTCATTGTCCAACATATCCCTCAATGCATTTATCATCAAACCAAAGGATCGACACTGGGTCATTGATGAGTGCAGGAAAGCATGTCCATGAGCATTGTCAAGCTGTAACTGAAAACAAGATGCAAACCTACATGACAAACGACAAAAACAACATGCACAAGATGGAGCAACATGATCATACTACTAACAGACCAAATTGAAGCTCTGCAGTCTTCCGACATCTAGTTGTAAATGTTGGTAACTGAAGGAGGAGTCTCCACAAATATTCCCATGCTCAATGATGGGGGAGCCATCAATATCAAAAACAATGTTGGAGCATTTCCAACTATCATCAGCCAGAAGTCCCAAGTGAAAGTCCCCAGTATTCCAGCTGCCAGTTTTCAGCCAATTCAGTTCACTCCACATGACATCAAGAAACAGTTGGACACAGTAAAAGTTATGGCCCTGACAACATTCTGACTAAGGTACTGAAGATTTGTGCTCCAAAACTAGCTGTATATGTAGCCAAGCTGTTCCTGTATGGCTACCATACTGGCATCTACCTGGCGATGTGGAGAATTGACCAGGTACATTTTGTCCACAAAAGGCAGGACAAATCCCATCCAGCCAATTACCATCTCCTCAGTCTACTCTCCATCATCAGCAAAGTGATGGAAGGTGTCCTTGACAGTATTGTCAAGCTGCACTTACTTAGCAATAACCTGCTCATCACTGCTAGGCGAGCAGAAATGCAAATAACCACCAGTGTTTGCAAAACCTTTTCTCTGTTACAAACAAATTGTGAGATTGTACAGTTTTCTTAAATGTAATGTAATTTTCACAATACAGCAGCCTCGTGACTTAATGATCTTTGAACTCTGCTAATATAACCAATATCAACTACTGAAGAGTCCAACTGCCACACATTTCATAGGCAAAACCAAACTATGAAACTTATTTTTCAGATGGGCAGTAGCTAAATCTATTTTAATACCTTCCATTTTGATTTGATTTCCCCTCCCCTTCATGTTTTCATTTGGAAAATATTGTCAAAACAACTAATGTCTATTATATAAATGAGATGGAACAAAATCCCACTCTACACAAACAATGTGAGAATGGCAATGTCAGATATTCCTTTCTGCGTAGCATCTTGATCAGTTGATAAGGTGAAAAACATAGCAACAGACTTGTTGGCTTTTCTTACCAGATAGTCTGGAATTCACCTGTAGGATTTTGATAATTCAGTCAAAAAATTGGTGCAACAATTTTTGTTCAATTGAAATGACTAAGATTTAAAATATGTTGCACAGCTCTGCATCATATGAATATGGCAACAAACCTGTTATCTTCAGCAATTAATTCCTAGCATCTGTGAATAAGAATGTTATGCAGATAGAGAATTTTTAACTGCAAATTGTTTTATATATGAATGCAGTTACATCTAATAATAAATCTTTAAAAGCTTTATCTTTAAAGTTGATTTACATATGAATGAACACAACATAATGAAATCTGTAAGTCATTTGCATCTCTTTGCCATTATGTTCCAGCAAATTATTCCATGTGCGCCCTGTAACACAAGGTGACGTGTACAGGGCAGAAACTGGTGAAATTCCTCGGATATTCCAGGTGGGCTATCAAGCACCGTCAGTTTCCATCAAGTACTCTGAATTTGGAGTTTATTTTTATTATTGTCTGTATTTAGGCTGTAAGATGGGTGTCATGGTCACAATGAAAAGGACCTGTGGGTTATAAGGTCTGGGTGGGATTGTTGTCAGTACAGGCCCAATGGACCAAATGGCCTCCCTCTGAACTGAAGGTATTCTATGATTCTACGTGTTTATGTATAGCTAAAATAACATTGGACCAGAATTTGTTGCAGAAATAAGAAAGTCTAATAGCATTAAACCATTATAAGTGTAAATTGGTCAGCAATCTCCAGCATCTACGAAGAACAATTAAAGGCTAAGTCAGGAAGTTGCTGTCCAAACTGCCCTGCTCCTTTCAAAGCTGTGCTGCACTGGTATCTTGCTAAGAGACTCGGCATTGAAGTACATGGAACAGTGTAAATTTGCTGTACTTGCATGATGTATACACACTAAATTCATTAAAGGAAGTTAACTGAAGTTATTCCTCCCCTTCTTTAAACAGTGGTGTAATATTTGCAATCTCCCCAGTCCACTTTCACATCCAGTTGGATTTATTAGCCCAGCTGACAACTATTTCAGACTCTGCTACTTATGAACTATTTCTCTCTCTCCTCCACTCTCTTCTGTCACCCAAGGCCCCCAAACATTTTTTCTTTCCCTCTTTCATTTTTTTTCCTCTATAATCTCCACTCAACCAGCAGAATGTGGCAAAAATAGAGACCCCAGTAAACACGAGTAAAATGCGCTCG
This sequence comes from Carcharhinus amblyrhynchos, assembly GCF_965287045.1. Taxonomy (NCBI): domain Eukaryota; kingdom Metazoa; phylum Chordata; class Chondrichthyes; order Carcharhiniformes; family Carcharhinidae; genus Carcharhinus; species Carcharhinus amblyrhynchos. The sequence continues at coordinate 76,465,003 of NC_137331.1, read as the reverse complement.
TGTAAGACCCAGTCCCTTGATAAAGACATTAGTAGAAAAAGCAGGACGTGGCAGTATTCGCCAGCCACCAACAATTTATACTCATATAGTGCCTTTAATGTAATGAAACATCTGCTTCCAAAGCGGAGATGTCTGGTATCTCATTAAGTACCCCAGCATAGAGAGGAAGAGAGTTCCAGTTGGGTACCCAATCAAGGAAGGGCAGCAGAAGAGAACCTAGTTGCATATCAAGAAGAGACAAATTCTAGCATTGCTCGAAGAAAAGTCCTGTCTTGCAGGAGACAAAAAAAGAATGTTTAACTCACTTATTAGGAGAAGGATCAGGATAAAGAACCTGTTGAGGTAAAGACCTTGTTAAAGAGGATAGGAAAGGAATAATGAGAAGCTGTGAATCAGGGCAGGATGGAGGGAGAAGGAGAGAAACTTTTTTTTACATGGCTGATCTTTGGCCCACCTGAGAGTGAGTGAGTGACTGCTGTTTAACATAGCAGACCCAGACTGTCCTTTGCCTCACCACGTACAATGCTACAAAACTAATGTGAAGAAGAAAAAAATTTCATGTCCATTTGGACTTTCACTCCTGTTTCCCACTGTTATAGGCATTTGTGCAGATTGATTCCCAAGTGTCTGACTTTGAGGATTGATTTATCTTGTGTCTGTAGTGTTCCAAAATGCACCAGCTTTTAATAGAATTATGTATGCAGTAAATTTGCATATAACTTTGTAGTTTGAACCATTCAGTTCAATTATTTGATGTTGTTTTTGAATGAAATATGAATTGTGCTTCTTTCAGATACTATATGCCAATGAGGGTGAATGTCGGAAGGATGTGGAAACAGATCCTGTGCAGTCAGCAGAAAAGCCTGACTTTATACCTCATAAGGGTCATGAATTCATTCCTACACTGTACCATTTTCCTACAAATTGTGAAGCTTGTGCAAAACCTCTGTGGCATGTTTTCAAACCACCAGCTGCATTAGAATGCAGGAGATGCCATGTTAAGTGCCATAAGGATCATCTGGATAAAAAGGAAGACGTGATTGTGCCATGCAAAGGTATGAAATATATTTTGTGATCAATAATGTGCTAACTTTCATCTTGACCTCTTTTAACCTCATTTACAGTAAAATACAATTCATTTAAGCAGATTTGTTTTATTCGCTCATGGAATGTATCTTCTGTGATAACCAGCATTTATTGCATATCCATAATTGCCCTTAAGATGATGGTGCTTTGCTATTTGCTTGAACTGCTAACTTGGAGGAGAAATTGCAGGTGGTGATGTTCCTATGTGCCTGCTGTCCTTGTCCTCCTGAATGGTGGAAGTTGCAGGTTTAGGAAGGGCTGTTAAAGAAACCTTGGCAAGTTGCTGCAGTGCATCTACTGGCTTGTTTTGAAGCCACAATGCACTGCAGGTGGAGGGGAGTGAATGTTTATGATAGGGTATCAAGCTTTTCGAATGTAGTTGGAGCAGTGTAGTTGAAAAGTAGTTGAAAAGTTTGCCATCACACTTCTCCCTTTTGCCTTAAAGATGGCAGACAGAATTTGAGGAATCAGGAGATGAGTCATTCACCACAACTAATCAACCTTTGAACTATTTTTGTAGCCACAACATTTATGCAACTGGTTCAGTTAAGTTTCTGATCAGTGGTATTATCCTGACCTTCAAGATGTTGATGTGGGGCAGTCAATCATCAGGTGTTATTATTCATAGTTTTGTGCAGGCATTTAAGGATTCATCACATGGCTGTGGGACTGTAATATTGTCTAGGCCAGATGGGGCAAGAGTGTCAGATTCTCTTCAGTTGGGTTTTTACAACAATCTGGTAGTTTTATGGTCATCTTTGTTTATCTTCCAGATTTCCTTAATTAACTGAATTTAAATTTCCCAGCTGTCATTGTGGTATTTGAACTCTTGTTTCTGGATTGTTACTCCAAGGTTCTGAGTTACTAGTCCAGTAACTACCATGCTACTAAACCCATGCCCATGTTTCATATGATCTGAATGTATTGAGCACGTCAGTGATAGGATACTCTGCTATAATAATCAGCGCTTCGTGAGCTGCCCACCATGATCACCTGTGCATTTTCAAGTATCACACTGTCTGATCAATTATTGTTATTTAGTTCATAGAACCCTCCAGTGCAGAAAGAGGCCTTTCGGCCCATCAGTCTGCACCAAACACAATCCCACCCAGGCTCTACCCCCTTATCCCTACATATTGTACCCACTAATCCCCCTAACCTACGCATCCCTGGACACTAAGGGGCAATTTCTTAGCATGGCCGATCAACCTAACCCACACATCTTTGGACTGTGGGAGGAAACCGGAGTACCCGGAGGAAACCCATGCAGACACAAGGAGAATGTGCAAACTCCACACAGTGACCCAAGCTGGGAATCAAACGCAGGACCCTGGAGCTGTGAAGCAGCAGTGCTAACTACTGTGCTATTTATTTACAAGCCGGTGAATTACACAAGTAAAAAGACATTTTAAAAAGCAGTACCATACATGACTTGCAACATAAATTTTTTTTTAGAAAACAAATCACTTGAGTTTTTTAGAAGTCTTTTCTAATAAATTTTGTACTGAGTTAATGAAGTCTGTGGTAAATGCAAAATTCTTGGAAGAACAAACTTTTTATGAATGGTTAGGGTATTAAGAATTGGAATTTGTTATTTTTAATAGTGAGGACTTGAAGCTCTCTTCCCCCTCAGATGTCCCAAAGCTCTCTTTCATCCTCAGTCCAGTGACTGTGCCCCTCTGCCGCTGCCAGGCTGCAGAGTAAGAGCCCTGTGGGTTGGGTAGCGCTCAGACAGGAGCAAGGGATTGACCTCACCGCTCTTTCCTGGGATGGAGTTATCATGACAGATCTGCCCCTTCTAGCCCTGGCAGACCTGCAGATCACTTCCAGCATGATGATTTTGGGCAACCCTTTGATCAACCTCTGCATTCCTGCCTGTCAGCTGTGGAAATTCTGAAGTGGTCAGATCACTTTAATCCCCGTGCTCTGTAGTCATCTGTCAGCCTTTTAATTCACTGTAGCACTCCATCTTGCAGCAGAGATTTCCCTTTTTTTAGAAGCAGCAGGGGCTGAGGGGGAAGTGGGGCCATGGGTTTTGAGAGGGATGGGAGGCTTTAGTGGAGGGGGTTGGGTCAACCTCACACTTGCATGATGTGGAGGGTGGGGCTTACCCGTTATTTGTGTGTGGGGGAGGATGGCCCTCGTTGGTGAGGGGTTGGTGGTGCTTCTTGATCAGTGGGGAGGTGGCACCATTTCATTTTTTTGAGGGGGGAAACAGGGCCTGTTCCCAAGTGTGGAAGTTGGAGCGCCCTTTAAAAATGGTGCTCTAATCTCTGAACAGCTGGGCTAGCCAACGGGTTCCCTGAGTTAAGCTCATTAGCATCTTTCAGATTGATGTTGATAGATGCTGCCATTGCCAGTAGGAAACCCTCCTGTTTTCCCACTGATGTGGATTCTTTGTTCCAGTTCGTGAGGATCATGGCCTATGTCTTGGTTTATAACAGTTTCGTTAAATTTGATGTTTACAGCAGCAAAAAAAACTTGGAACAGTAAACCTAGTGAGTTTTTACAGTCAGTTATCTTTCACGATGTATATTTCATCTCCATGTTTGAGGGGAAAAATAAGCATTTGTCATGTTCATATTTCATAATGTTCCAAACTATTAGTTTGCTATTCACTTTAAAATAGTTTAAAACAGTTTAAAATATTCCTGGGAAGTAGAATGTTTCAATACCCACATGCTGTCATGCAAGTTTGTAAGATGCAAGTTGGCACCTATAATGTTACCTCTCTCCTCCAGTAAGACACCAAACTGAGGTAAGGCATCTTGAGATAGTTCAAGTCACGCTGTGAATTTAATGTGCTGCTTCTTGGAGCTGATTAGGGAGCTCATGTCAAGTTTATAGAAACATGTCGTCTGTCTAATTTTTTTTTCATCAAACTGCAAAGTAACTAGAATAATGCAGAGGGGAATGTAGAATCTTTTATGTTGAGCTTGGCTAAAAGTATGTGTTTTCTCCTTAGTGAATTATGACGTTAACACAGCTAGAGATATGTTGCTACTGGCATGCTCTCAGGATGAACAGAAAAGGTGGATTGGACATTTAGTGAAGAAGATTCCTAAGAATCCACCACCAGGCTCAACCTTTGTGCGTGCTTCTCCCAGGACTTCTTCGACAAGATCAGCGCCAAACCAATCTTTTCGCAAACCTGCCAAACATATTGTTCCAATCAAGCCCAGGTAATATATTAGATAAAAGATTTTCTTCTGGGTTAAACTGTGGAAAGTGACAGGATAGAAATCATTAGTTTGCTATTTTCATAAAAATATGGATGGTTCACAGAATACAATCCCGCAAACATTGAAGAATATTCAAAACAAGAGAAACTAACTTGATTTAGTCAGTGTATCAGCGACCCTGAAAGTAACAGTTTAATCAAGTTAGTTTGCAGTTTGTTTATGCTGCCCCTACAACTGTAGAACATAGCTCAAAATTAATCCTCTCTATGATAGCTGCTTCGAGTTCTAAATGCTATTCATGGAGAACTGGAGTTTAAGGACTGTGCAATAAAAAAAAACAAAATTCTGCAAAGATTTAAAGTAAGAAAAGCTAAAAAAAAACAAATAAACTTGCATTATAACACTTCATGTCCATGTGATTTCTCCAAGCACTGTATAATGAATGAAATACTTTTGGTGCAATTATTGTATTATATAATCACTTGTTTTATTTCATGTACCAGTCAGCTTACACACAGTGAGGTCCCACAAACCATTTTCAGATGAATGACCGGTTAATCAATTTTGGTGATGTCACTTAAGGATAAATGCTGGCCAGAACACTGGGTCATCTTCACTGCTCCTTTTCAAATAATTTAATGAGTTTTTTCATGTTGGGATCTCGTTAAAACATTTTATTAAGAAAACAGTGCCTCTGAAAATGCAAAACGTCCTCAATTGTGCAGTGACATGTCAAACTAGATTAACTCCCGAGTTGAAGATGTGAATGCTACCAATGAACTAAACAAGCATTCAGTAGTTTTATAAGTTACAGCAAACAGTTAAAAATAAGAGATAACTCATGAAATAACTGTTAAAAATGTAGTGTAATAGATGAATTAGGGCATATGGTTTGTGAAGGAGGAAAGGTTACTTATTCCTCAACAAAAATTTACATTATATAACATAGCTCCTATTGTAGATGAAAATTCTTAAATACTAGATGATAAGAGTAGTGGACCCTGAGTTCTAGATTGCATGAGCTTTATGAAAGGTGAAGGATAGAGCAAGCAAGGCCAACAAGAAGAGCATTGAAGAGATAGGTTTAAGCCTATCTCTTTTGACCAAGCATTTGGTCACCTGACCTAATGTCTCATTCTTTCACTCAGTGCCATCTTTTGTTTGTTTACATTTGTGAAGTGCCATGGAACATTTTACTACATTAAGAAGTGACATATAATTACAAGTTGTTCCTGTAGCTGTAAGAAGATATTTAGTGATGTGGTATGGAAACGATTCATATAAGACAGACTTGGATTCAGTTGTTATTATGTTAGATTGCTATAGTCGACGTGTTGTTCGATTGGGAATTGGGGGGAAATCAACCAATGTTTCATTCCTGACCATCAAATGACATCCTAGTGGAAGCTGTGCATTAGACACTAGAATTCCTGATACTCACTGGAAGAAAGACTATGTGTGAAAGGTAGTACAGAACTGCCAGGGACAGCAGAATGATACTTGTGCAAAAAAGGTCTAAAATGGACAGATTAGGACACAGGACATTGAGTTCCTTTTGTGTAATGGCTTGCAAATAGTAATTTAGTCTGTTAAATCATATTTTATGTAATGAGGTAAATAATAGTTTACTCTATAATTTGAATAAAATGCATTTTTTTCTTAAACTCCTTCTTTCAACAGATATGTTTTCGTACTTTATTATAGCCGCTGTGTTCAGTTAGATGCTGGAGTTCTGTTGATCATGTTTTTTTTATGTTTCAGCTAACCTCCTATGGAATTGCGCTCTAAAATGATTTTCAAGAAACCAAGTTTTCTAAGGTCACAAAGTAATATAAAACGGATTTGATTCCTTCCAGTACAAACATTACAAATGTCAGGGTTGCAATTGTTGTTTAACCCCTGCTTCCCATTCCCCAATTCCCCATTCTTCATGTGATTCAAGTACACAGAAGATTATTTACTGCGTGTTACCCATATTACCATAGTTTTTTTTACAATTGCAACAGATAAAGCATAGCTAGAAACAAGATGCTTTTCTGTATTTTTTCTGTAATCAGCTGAACACTGGGGTAGATCATTATGGAATAGCTCACTGAGCTTTCTTTATCATATCATTTAAATGAGTAAAGGTTAGAGCTGCTGCAGTTGAGGAAATAGCTTATGCTAAATAGGCAGGAAAGTGTGGAATCAAAGTACTGAAAATACAAGCAAAGACAAAATGGGACTGCTGTGAAGATGGTATCAAAACGCTTGAAAAGACCAACAACATCATGGAATCTGTTATGTCTTCAAACTTTTCATGCCTTCAGTGCAGATCTGTTGAGATGTTAATGCCTAAAATCCTTTGGCTTTAAGATGGAAAAGCTTGGTGAACTCCTTATACAAGTGCTTAAAAATTATACTGTTCCAAATGCTTCAGTTAAAAATGTGTAGATTTGAGATAAATGAGCAAAGCGTTTCACTCTTAATCTATACATTTTTTTGCCAAAAAATAGTGGTTCATGGATTGATGAACAACTAGAAATAGCAGAAGCATTAGGAACATAGCAAAAATTCAGAACAACCAGGTTTATGAGTATATTGGGGGGTACGTTATTTTGTAATTTTATAAATATATTGCCTTACAAATGGATTCCTATCAGATGATAGACAACATTAACTTAACAGATAAATTGTGCACTGTTTTGAAAATAAATTATTCTACTCAAGACACTTTAACGGGACTAACGTCCTGTTGGTGCCTTTTTTTTGAAGAACTGTGTTACTGCCATATAATTAATGCAACGTAATTTCAAATAACTGCATTTGCTTAAACATTTTCCTTTGCATTGTGAAATGTATTTTAAGTTAAGATTTTATTTTGGGTATAAACTGAATGCAATGTTGAGGTGAATAAACTGCCTGTGATGAATGGGATTTATTCATAGGAAAACATGCAGGAAACTTGAACTGTAGAAGGCATTAAGTAAGATTTATTTCTGTGAATTATTTCAGGAGTCACTCCAGTAATATAGGAATTGTTGTATTTACTGTTTTATCTCTTGCCAGTCAGCAGGAACATGTTCATGATATGGTTTACTTCACCCAGTACCTCCCAAAATAATTTATAATAGCTTTGCAGTTACATGTATTAAAGCACTGGAAATTGGATATTTGTTTAGGATGAACGCATGTTTTAAATGATACTGAACGTCGCACTGATGGGTATGTACCAATAAACATATCTTATCTTCATCTATCTGCCTCTTTTAATTTAGTCCGAAATAGTTCTCCTGTTGCCTGATTTTTCTACTATTGTCTTTGTCCATCGAAACATGCAGCATGACTCTTTGTCATTGAAGTAGAAATTATTCATTCACTGAAGAAAGAAATATTGTTTATGGTTGCCACTTGGCACACTGCAATGTTGGCTGAGCGAGGAATGAGGATACAGAATTCTCAGTAACTCGTCTGAGTGGCAAGCAATCACCAGAATATGCTAATGGAGGCTCAGTTTCATGTCTCTTTTGGAAGGTAGAATCTCCAGCAATGCAGCAGCGCCTCAGTACTGCACAAGTGATAACATTGATGATCTGCCAATGTTCTGGAAAGGACTTGAACATGAAATATTTATGGCTCAAAGACAACAAGCAGTGCTGTCTTTGAGCCAAACTGACAGACCTATATTGGTTCCTTGAACTTTTAGTATTATGAGGAGTGAACAGTGGGATTGGCCTTGTGATGAAAAAACCATCACAGCAAACTTGGGATGAATGGCCTATACTATTTTATTACTGATTTTGCTACAAAACCTTTGCTACAAAATTTCTTCCTATCCTTACGAAGGCAGCATTAGCCATTCCATCAGTGGATAGTTTGTTACCTAAATTAGGTTAACTATGACTACCTTCATGTAATACCCTTGATATTTATAGGGGGTTGAGAAAAAAGTATTTTGAGATGCACACTGATGCATCATTTATGTTGCCTTGAAGTTGATTAAAACCAACTTGCTATCTAAATGTTGAAAAATCATCCATGATATGCTTCTCTAAGGAGAGTGTAATAGTCACAATGACAGTGATTCTTTGTATGATTCATTCATTGTGGCAAGGCTAGGATTTATTGGCCATCCCTAATTGCCCTCAAGGTGGTGAGATGTTGCCAAAACTGCTGCAGTCCTTGTGTAAGTATTTCCACAATGTTATTAGGGAGGGAGTTCCAGGATTTTCGTAGAACAGTGATATATTTTCAAATGTGTGAGAGACTTGGAGGAGAACTTGCAAATTGAAGGTGTTTCCATATGCCTCTTGCCCTTGCCATACTGGATGTAGAAGTTTCAGATTTTGAAGGTGCTGCCAAAGAAACTTTGGCAGGTTGCTGCAGTACATCTTGTAAATTTTATATACTGCAACTACAGTCTACCACTGGTGGAGAGAGAATGGATATTTAAGGTGGTGGAAGGGGTGCCAATCAAACGGGTTGCTTGTCCTGTACCCTGAACAATTTTCTCCTCGATGTTAAGTTTTGGTCTTGATTGTTAATATTCACACCCTAGTGTGAAGTCCACTATTCATTCTTTGTTGACTGCAGAAAGCGTCCTAACCAAACTTAGAAATAATTGGTTGACTTGGACAACACTGGCTTGTTGCACTCAGAGTCAGCAATAGCAGGGACTCCGAAAGTAATTATCCTTTTCAGGAATAAACATCTGGTAAGTTTCTTAAATACAGCATTGAAAAAGACCATTTAGCCGATCAAGCCTATACACTTTGAAACAGCTTTCCAAATAGTCCTACCCCTGCTCTTTCCCCATTGATATGCAATTTTTAAGAAGTATTTAACTGTTTCCCTTTGAAAGTTTTTATTGATTCTGATCTCTACACTTCCAGACTGGGCACCTTTCTATGTAATATTTTTTCCTCATGTCACTTCCGATTCTTTTGCTATTTATTTTAACTTTGTGTATTTTGGTCCCTAGCCCTTCAGCCTATGAAAGCAAACTCCCCTTATTTGTTCTCTCAAAGCTCTTCAAGATTTGAGCACCTCTACTAAATCGCCAAAGAGGTGTGGGTTAGATTGATTGGCATGATAAATTGCCTCTTGGTGTCGGGAGGATTAGCAGGGTAAATATGTGCGGTTACAGGGATGGGGCCTGGGTGGGATTGTCGGTGCAGGCTTGATGGATCGAATGGCCTCCTTCTGCACTGTAGAGATTATATGATCCTCTTCAACAATCTCTGCTCTGAGGAGAACCACTCAGATTCTCTAATTTCTCCACAAAACTAACATCCTTAATCCCTGGTAGCATTCTGTTAAATTTGTGAATGTAGCCCAATCCATCACGCAAACCAGCCACCCATCCTTGACTCTGTCTACACTTCCTGCTGCCTGGCAAAACAGCCAGCATAATTAATGACTCCACGCACCCCGGATATTCTCTCGCACCTTCTTCTGTTGAGAAAAGATGTAAAAGTCTGAGGTCACATACCAACTGAGTTGAGAACAGCTTATTCCCTGCTGGTGTCAGACTTTTGAATGGACTTGCCTTGCATTAAGTTGATCTTTCTTTATACCTAGCTATGACTGTAACGCAACCCTATAACAGCAGGGTTGGTCCACTCAAGAACAGGAGAGGGAATATATGCATGGAGCCAGAGGAAATGGCCGAGGTATTAAATGAGTACTTTGTGTCAGTATTTACCAAAGAGAAGGACTTGGTGGATGATGAATCTGGGAAAGGGTGTGTAGATAGTTTGAGTCATGTTGCAATCAAAAAGGAGGTGGTATTGGGGTTTTTGAGAAACGTTAAGGTAGACAAGTCCCCAGGGCCTGATGGGATATACCCCGAAATACTGAGAGAGGCAAGCGAGGAAATTGCTGGGGCCTTGAGAGAAATCTTTGCCTCCTCACTGGCTACAGGGGAGGTCATGATGTGGAGATGCCAGCTTTGGACTGGGGTAAACACAGTAAGAAGTCTCTCAACACCAGGTTAAAGTCCAACAGGCTTATTTGGTAACAGGAGCCACTAGCTTTCAGAGCACTGCCCCTTTATCAGGTGAGTGCACTTATTGGAAAGGATTCTTCGAGATGAGATTTACTCCCACTTGGAAATAAGTGGACATGTTAGCAAGAGGCAACATGGATCTGTGAAGGGGACACCATGTCTCAATAACTTGAACAAGTTTTTCAAGCAAGTGACCAAGATGATTGATGGGGGTAAGGCAGTGGATGTTGTCTACATGGACTTCAGTAAGGGCTTTGACAAGATCTCTCATGGCAGACTAGTGCAGAAAGTGAAGTCGCATGGAATCAAAGGTGAGCTGGCAAGGTGGATACAGAACTGGCTCAATCAAAGAAGACAGAGGGTAGCAGTGGAAGGGTGCGTTTCTGAATGGAGAGCTGTGACGTGGTGTTCCTCAGGAATCAGTGCTGGGACCTTTGTTGTATGTAATATATATAAATGATTTGGAGGAAAATGTAACTGGATTGAATAGTAAGTTTGCGGACGACACAAAGGTCCTTATCACTATTTTGTGGATAGTGATGAGGACCATCAGGGTATAAATCAGTTGGACGCTTGGGCGGAGAGATGGCAGATGGAATTTAATCCGGACAAATGTGAGATAATGATCTGGAAGGTCTAATACAGATAGGAAATATGCAGTGAATGGCAGAATTCTTAAGAGTATTGATAAGCAGGGGGATCTGGGTGTTCAGGTACACAGGTCACTGAAAGTGGCAATGCAGGTAGGGAGGGTAGTCAAGAAGGCATATGGCATGCTTGCCTTCATCAGCTGGGGCATTGAGTTTAAAAATTGGCAAGTCATGTTGCAGTTTTATAGAACCTTAGTTAGGTCACACTTGGAATATAGTGTTCAATTCTGGTAGCCACACTACCGGAAGGATGTGGCAGCTTTGGAGAGGGTACAGAAAAGATTTATCAGGATGTTGCCTGGTATGGAGGGCATTAGCTATGAGGAGAGGTTGGAGAAACTTGGTTTGTTCTCACTGGAACGACAGAAGTTGAGGGGCGACCTGATAGAAGTCTACAAGATTGAGGGGCATGGACAGAGTAGATCGTCAGAAGCTTTTTCCCCAGGGTGGAAGAGTCAATGAGGGGGCATAGGTTTAAGCTGTGAGGGGCAAGATTTAAAGAAGATGTATAAGGTAAGTTCTTTATTTACACAGAGGGTGGTGGATGCTTGGAACTTGCTGCCAGGGGAGGTAGTGGAAGCAGATACCATAGTGAGTTTTAAAAGGTGTCTCGACAAATATGTGAATAAGATGGGATAAAGGGATATGGTCCTGGAAGGGTAGGAGGTTTTAGTTCAGTTGGGCAGAATGGCTGATGCAGGCATGGAGGGCCAAAGAGCCTGTTCCTGTGTGTAATTTACTTTGTTCTTTGTACTACATTCTGCACTTTCGTTTCCTTCTGTATGAATAGCATGCAAGGAACAATACTTTTCACTGTCTGTTAATACATGTGACAATAATAAATCAAAAAATCGAATTTCCACTGCATCATTTTTTAAAGACTTGACATTCTACAGTGTTTTATAAAGATTTTCAAAATTGAGGCTTCTTCCTATCCTCTTCACTGTTGGCTACATTTCTGAATTTTGTCATCCAAAAACTTTGAAATTATGCCCTGTATACCCAAGTCTAGGTCATGAATATATCTCAAAAAGAGCAGTTGTCGTAACTACCCCATGAGGACACCTCTGCACATTTCCTTCCAGTCTAAAAAGCAACTGCTTACCACTATCTGCTTTTTGTTCCTAGACTAAATTCATACCAATCCACCACTGCTCCTTTAACCCTATTGCCTTCAATTTGTTTACTTTGTGAAAATTATTTTTTGAAAGTTCCTTCATGGATCAACCACACCACTATAAAAATGAAAAAGTAAAATACTATAGATGCTAGTAATTTGAAATAAAAACAAAAAATAGTGGAATTCTCAGCAGATCAGGCAGCATCTGTGGAAAGAGCAACAGTTAACATTTCAGGTCAATAACCTTTCATCAGAGCTGGGAAACGTGCACGGCTGAAAGGGTTATTCTGTCATTGGCATATAGATACCATCAAGTTAGTAGAGCATTTGGTCAGGTGAGGTGCCAATGCACTCCTGGGATCATGGAGCAATAAGGGGTTGTGGGTCTAGTAAGCACTGCAAGTGAAGCTGACCTCAAACGAAGCAACGGCTGGGCATGGGATTAAGGTATTCAGGGATTGGGTTTAGTTGAAATGAAAATCGACATTCTGACAAGCGGATGGAGATCCACAGCCATGATGTGGCTAGAGCAGAAGAACAAGGGACAGGAAGACAATCTTAGCATAGGATCTACCAGCGAAGAAGAAGCAACTTGGACATGTCAGAGAATCAGTGCTGCAGGAGACTGCACCTAGCTAGGCAGATGATATGAGATCTATGCCCTTGTTAAGGAAGATCTCATACGTCTCAATACTTCTTACCATGTCCTGCCAGTAGCTCTTAGGGTCTCTGTAGCCCTGAACTACTTTGCTACTGGCACTTTTCAAGGATCAGCAGCAAAACTTGATGATGTCTCCCAAATGGAGCACATGTTTGAGCATTGCAAATCGCTGACCTGCTGTTTGCAAAAGCTGGACAATACATATGATTTGAAACAAGCAGACCTGGCATGTACAATGGGCAGTGGGAATTGCTTCCATCATTGAATTTCCATATGTGCAGGGCATTATCAACGTACAAATCATAATTTTAGTGTGAACATTTAAACGGAAGACTACAAAGTGTTATAAGAACATAAGAAATAGGAGCAGGAGTAGGCCATCTAGCCCTTCGAGCCTGCCGCACCATTCAATAAGATCATGGTTGATCTGAAGTGGATCAATTTCACTTTCCCACCTGCTCCCCATAACCTTTAATTCCCTTATCTATCAGAAATCTATCTACCCGTGACTTAAACATATTTAACGAGGTAGCCTCCACCACTTCAATGGGCAGAGAATTCCAGAGATTCACCACCCTCAGAGAAGTTTCCCCTCAACTCTGTTCTAAACTGCTCCCCCCTGCCCTTATTTTGAGGCTGTGCCCTCTAATTCTGGTTTCCTTTCTAAGTGGAAAGAATTTCTCTACCTCTACCCTATCTAGCCCCTTTATTATCTTGTAAGCCTCTATAAGATCACCGCTCAGCCTTCTAAACTCCAACGAGTACAGGCCCAATCTACTCTATCTCTCCTCATATGCTAGCCCCCTCATCTCCGGTATCAGCCTGGTGAACTTTCTCTACTCCCTCCAAGGCTAATATATCCTTTCGCAAATAAGGGGACCAAAACTGCACACAGTACTCCGGTTGCAGCCTCACCAGTGTCTGGTACAGTTGCAGCAAGACCTCCCTGCTTTTATATTCCATCCCCCTCACGATAAAGGCCAACATTCCATTTGCCTTCTTGATCACCTGCTGCACCTGCAGACTGAGTTTCTGCGATTCATGCACAAGGACCTCCAGGTCCCTCTGCACAGTAGCATGCTGCAGCTTTTCACCATTTAAATAATATTCCATCCTACTATTATTTCTTCCAAACTGGATAACCTCTCATTTGCTACGTTATACTCCATCTGCCAGGTCCTCGCCCACTCACTCAGCCTATCCAAATCTCTCTGCAGACTTTCCGCGTCCTCCACGCAATTTGCTTTTCCACTCGTCTTCGTGTCATCAGCAGACTTTGTTACCCTACACTCAGCCCCCTCCTCCAGATCGTCTGTGTATATGGTAAACAGTTGAGGCCCCAACACCGATCCCTGCAGCACTCCACTAGTCACCAACTGCCAACCAGAAAAGCACCCATTTATTCCTATGGTACAGAGGGACCTTGGGTGTCCTTGTACATGAATCACAAAGTTAACATGCAATGTATAGCAAGTAATTAGGAAGTCAAATGGAATCATGGTCTTTATTGCAAAGCAGGTAAAGTATAAAAGTGGAGAAATCTTGTCACAATGGTGCAGAGCATTGGTGAAAGCACACCTAAAGTACTGAGTATAGTTTTAGCAACTGAGCAGGAGAAGGCCATTCAGCCACTCAAACCTGCTTATTTAAGGAAGTATTTGCTTGCAATGGATGCAGGTCAGGGAAGGATCATCAGGTTGACTCCTGGGATGAGAGGCTAAACAAAGAGTGATTTGAGCAAGGTCTAAAAGAGAAAATGCTGGAAAATCTCAGCAAGTTTGGAAGCATCTGTAAGGAGAGAGAAGAGCTGACATATCGAGTCCAGATGATCCTTTATCAAAGCTAAAAGGCACAGAAAGTGGAGCTGCATGGTAGGGAATGAAAGATGAGTCATAGCCACAAAAAACAAGGAGAGAGGCTGTTAATGGCAGACCATAAAGATAATAAAAGGTGTGAATGGCCAAATGGCAAAGAAGCTGAAATCAGAGGGTAAACTGTGACAGATAAAGGTGGGGGAACAGGGAATGGGTGGGAAAGAGGTAAAGTTGAGAAAAAGGAGGAGAAAAGGTATAGAAAGGGGAGATAAAATAGGGGAAGAAAGGGGGTGGCAGGGAAGAAAAATAAAGACAAAATAAAAAGGTAGAGAACAGTTAAAAATTAAATGAAATTAATTACATTGAGCAGGGTTGCCAACATTGTAGTTTAAAAAAATGATTGGTGATCTCATTGAAACATTCAAGATGATGAGGAGCTTAATGGTTGCTACGATCCCCATGGAGGAATCATAAACCAAATTTACCAAATGATCCACAAAGAAGAAATTACCAACAAGATTTCACTTCTTAAAAATGTTACTTTAAACACCAAGCTGAGTCAACATTATCATGAATTAATAGACATTTGATACTTCAAATAAAAAAATATATGTTTCACTTTTCAAATAGTCAATACAACAAGGATATAGCTTGTGCCATCACAAGCATTTGCGTCATTCTCTACACAAATGTGGCACTTGGTAGCTACACAGTTGCACAATATGCTCTTCTATATTCACACAGACTAAGCCGGGGTCATTTGACAATGGATTCACCTTTGGGTTTCATAGGTACAATTACTATTAAGAAACACACACTTCCATAGTCCTCTCTTCCTAGGACCATATCATATGAACGTATGAATTAGGAGCAGGGGTAGGCAACTCTGTCCCTTAAGCTTGCTCTGCCATTCAATAAGTTTGTGGCTGATCGGATTGTAGCTTCAACTCCATGTTGATACCCCTATCAATCTCTTGTTTAAAGATATTCAAAGACTGCCTCAAATACCTTTTGAGGAAGAGATCCAAAGAAACAATCCTTTAAGAGAAAAAAAATTCTCATCTCTGTCCTAAATGGGCAGCTCTTTATTTTTAAAATGTGATCCTTAGTTCTAGATTTTCCCACAAGACAAAACATTCTGCCCACATCCACCCTGTCAAGTCCTCTCAGGATCTTATGCTTCTGAACTCCAGCAGATACAAGCCTAGCCTGTCCAACCTTTCCTTAAAGGGCAATCTGGCCACTGCAGATATTAGTATGATAAGCCTTCAGAGCTGCTTCCAATGCAATAACACCCTTCCTTAAATAAGGAGACCACTATGTATGCAGAACTCTAGAGATGGTCTCACCAATTACCTGAACAGCTGAAGCTACTAAATTTGTCAAAGATGGTTTCCCTTTTCTAAATACAATATGGATGCTCAGCACAAGAACACAAGTGCTAAGAGCAGGAGTAGATCATATGGTCCATCAAGTCAGCTCTGCTAATACAATCATGGTTTCCTGCCTGCTTTTTTATAGCCCTTCATTTCCAAAGAGACCAAAATTCTGCCTATCTTAGCCTTAAATATATTCAATGATGGAGCATCCACGATTCTTTGGACTGAGAATTGCAAAGGGTCATAACCCTTTCTGTTGTTATGACCAGGTGAGAAACAATCAAACAGCTCCCTTTTCCCTCGACCAGTATGGCATGATGGCACAGTGATTAGCGTTGTTGCCTCACAGTGCCAGGGGCCTAGTTTTGATTCCAGCTTTGGGTAACTGATGTTTGCATTTTCTCCCCATGTTTCCAGATGCTCCGGTTTCATCCCACAGTCCAAAAATGTGCAGGTTAGGTGCATTCGCTATGCTAAATTGCCCCTTAGTGTCCAAAAATGCATAGGTTAGGAGGGGCCTGTGGGGTAAATATGTGTGGTTACTGGGATAGGGCTTGGGTAAGATGCTCTGTAGGAGAGTTGGTGCAGACTCAATGGGCTGCCTTCTGCACTGTAGGCATTCCATAAAAAAGAACAACTTTTTTAAAACAGATATATTTTCCAATTCCATGAGTGTTTAACTGCTTATGTGCCATGAACTTGAATGACACAATCAGACAGGTTTTCTTAAGTCCTTTAAAAGAAAGAAAAGTTTTTATTGTACATAATCCAGTCAAAGACAAAGAATAATAAAAATGGTCTGATACTCAAAGGTCTACACATAATCTATCCTCCCCACTCTGTAATTTATTTAAGTGACTTAAAGTCTGGTAAAATTAAAAGGGTATATGGCTCTTGGAGGTTGGTGACCTGACTGGTTTCACACTGCATTTGGTGCTCCTTATTTTTAATTAATTTATGGATGTGGGAGTTACTGACTAGGACAGCATTTATTGCCCATTCCTAATTTCCTTTGAAAAGATAGTGGTGTGCTGCCTTCTTGAACTGCTGCAGTCCATATGTAATAGAAATACCCACAATGCTGTTAGGAACGGAATTCCAGGCTTTTGACCCAGTGATGGAACAACGATATACAGTAAAATCCTGCCACTCACTGGATTTATGTTCCCATGAAATTTAGCAAATGGGTAAATTGCAAATAGGAGATACGTTTTTGAATAGGAATCATTTAGAGAGGTTCCAGCCGTGCAAAGGCAGCATTGGTTTGAGCAGTATTGTGGTGGAGTACATGTCTAGAACAGACAGAGGTGCCTCTGAGCAGCACGTTGGTGAAGATTTCAAATTGAATAGGGTAATCATTTTGATGAAATTTTGGTAAATTATACTTTTGGTTGCAGGGAATGCAGAAGGCCCGAAGGATTGGGTATTATTTCATCACAGCGGTTTCACCACAAATGACAATTTTCTAGTTTCCCTGGAAATGCTTCCAAGCTGCTATCCTCTCACTTCCACCCACTTTCAGCACCACTATCCTGGTTTCTACTGTCTACTGGTTCGACATAGCATCCAGGTGAATTCACTTTTTTCCTGATTAATGGACTGCCTTTGGAGTCTTTTAGGAACTCTCAGCTTCTTGTTAATGTGGCCCATGTTAATGTCGCCCCAAACACCAAGTTGGTTTGAGTTTCTCAGCAGTGCCATATGTACACAACTATCCAATCACTGCAGAAAACATAGAACATTTCCCTTTTCTTTAAATTTACTGCAAGTATGGCTGGGGTTTTCAACTCTGGATTGGGAACCTGCCTGCCAGTTGAGTTCAAGGTCCCACCTCCACATGCTGTGTTCCAGATACATCCACCCAGATTTCTGAAGTGTCAGGCCAATTAAAGAGAGGAAGGGGTTCACCATCCAATTAAGTTTTGCAGGACGGCTCTGGAGAGCTGGAGGGATAAAGGGAGAACCTTTAGCTCTGACATATTGACAGCCCTTCTGGTCAAGGTGAAACCTGCAGCTTTGTGATGGAAAAGGGGAGGATGTCTCACCATTAAGAAACCGCAGATAAGTGAACATTGCTCATGCGATGGGCATTGTGGTGTACAAAGTGCAGTTAAGTGAAAATGTGAACCAGTGGCAGGACTTCACTGCAGTTCCAAGTCAGGGTGGTGTGTGACTTGGAGAGGAATTTGCAGGTGGTGATGTTCCTTGCTGCTTCCACTCAGCGGCTGTGCAGTTTAAGTTTCTAGATGGATGATTTACCTGTTCTTCTCAAGACATCAGTGCTTGGTTGAGTTCTATTTAAAATCTCTGTCTGCTGCACCTAGATAGTCATGATGTGGGTATGCCGGCGTTGGACCTGACGAAGGGACTAACCCCGAAAGCTTGTGAGTCTATTATCAAATAAATTGGTTGGACTAAAACCTGGTGTTGTCAGACTTTTTACTGCACCTAGATAGTCCAGATAAGTTGACAAGGTTCAAATCTTGCAAGTTGGATGGAGAGAGGGGGAAAGAATCCATTTAGGGTCTTGTTACTTAAATATCTTAGTTGCTTGTCCTGTTCTACAAAGAAAGGGTTATGACCAGAATGAGAGGAGTGCAGGGGTTATCTAGCCCCATTACTCCACTCTTCAAAATATTAGTTTAAAGGTTTATTTTACTTACTGGTAACCAGAATAAAAGAGACTTTAACCAGGCTTCACTGAATAAATTCATAACAATTGATTTATTATAAAACAAACCTTTTTAACAAGTTGCAAGAACTGATTAACACATAATTGTGGTCTGGAAGTATAACTACAGTATTTTGCCTTTAGATTGTTATTCCAGATGCTGGAATTTGTAACAGCTTAGATGGGGTGGGATTTGTTATGTGTGTTTCGGATAGTTTCCTCAGGCAGAATGTGGAGGTCCTACTCAGGAAAGGGCAAAACTTTACCTACGCTTGGGAAATAGGGCAGGGCAAGTGACTGAGATGACGTTGGGGGACCACTTTGGATCCAGTAACCATAGTTCTATTAATTTTTAAATTGTTATGGAAAGGCACAAAGCTGGTCCACAGATGCAAGTTCTAAATTGGGGCAAGGCAAATTTTGATTGAATTAGACAGGAGCTTGCAAGGGTTGAGTGGAGTAGCTTGTTTGAGGGCAAAGGAACCTTCAGCAAGTGGGAGGCCTTTAAAAGTGAAATAACTAGAGTTCAGGATCCATATGTTCCAGTTAGGGTGAAGGGCAAGGCTGGCAGGAGTAAGGAACATCCTCCCCTTTTCAAAGTTCCTGGATCAAAGGCACTGACTAAGGGGCAAATGGGACAAAGAGACTGCCCATCGGGCATTAGACAGTGTCAAGGGGGGGAAATTGGTGGGGTGGGTGGAGGAATGCTGTTGCAGTTCACCTGGGTGACAGAAGGAGTAAGGCCAGAGATTGGGATTGGGGTGGGATGGGTGTCAGCCTGCTGGGAGAGTTTGAGACTGAGGCGGGGTGGGGGGGAAGATCAAGGTGGGCGGGGGGGTGGGATGGAGGCTGGCCTGGACACAGCTGTGAAGGGGGCAACGATTGGGCTGTGGGGAGCTGTCAGGCTTTTGAATGGACCTACCTTGTATTAAGTTGATCTTTCTCTACACCCTAACTATGACTGTAACACAACATTCTGCACTCTCTTGTTTCCTTCTCTATGTACGGCAGACAAGAAACAATACTTCTCACTGTATGCTACTACATGTGACAAAATAAATCAAATTCAATTGCAATATGGTTTTAGGTTTCCTGCCTCTTGGATGGATATTTACCTATAAATATCTTGTTACAGTCATCTATTGTCCAATAGATAAGGCTTTTAAACTGTCTCAAGTTACTTCACCTTGTTCTAGGATAGTATTGACCTGAATATTTAACATTTTATCTGGTAGGACCATAAAAGACATGATGAGACTTTTTTTTACATTATTTTAAAGGTAATTTTTATTGTACTTAACCTACTCTAAGAAAAATAGTAAAAATGCTCTGAGCTTCTCAGACACATACACATCGATCACAGAGTGGGGATGATAGGTAATTTATAATCCAATAGAATTAAAGGAAAATACAGCTCTTGATAGCTGGTGAATTGACTGGTATCAGGCTGAATTCCATGGACCTGCATCAATGCACTTTAAAGTTGCAATCAGATGATTTAACTGCACTTCTGGATTCATCAGGACTGAGTTATTTTTAAAACCCCTGTCTGAGGCACCTAGATAGTCAAAATCAACAGACATGGTCCAAAGTTGACAAGTTGCATGGAGAGAGAAGGAACGAACTCAAAATCTTGTTCCTTCAGCATATCAATTGCTTGTCCTATTCTGCTGGGAAAGCAGGTGCTTAAAACACAAAAGATTATCTTGTCACAAAACCTCTCTCCAACTGCACAATAGCCCAAATATGGTCATGACTAGTATATTTCTGTTACCTTAATTCATAGAATCCCTACATTGCAAAAGGAGGCCATTCAGCCATTTAAATCTACACCGACAGCAATCCCACCTAGGACCCAATCCCTTAATCCCACGTATTTACCCTGACACTAAGGGGCAATTTAACATGGCCAATCCACCTAACCCAGATCTTTAGACTGTGGGAAGAAACAGGAGCAACCAGAGGAAACAGCAGACAACGGGAGAATGTACAAACTTCACACAGACTGAACCTAGGTCCTCGGTGCTGTCAGGCAGCAATGCTAACCACTGTGCCACCTCCAATCCAAGATCCTGACTGGGAATTCCTCTCTCAGTCAGGGCCCCATTGCCCAAGTCATTAGGTCTAAAGATTTGTCTCTACCCAGTTGAGTACCCAAATGATTGCCTGGATGCTTTGCTAAAGGGGTAGATGACCCCATGCATCTCTTTCAGGGCAATTGTTTCTGGTGTGGCTAAAATGTCTCCATTCCAATTATTTTGGAATAAAGAAGCATGCAAATGTGCAGTCATTTTGACTGTGATCCTCAGTGACTGGAATGTGGCTTTAGTCTCTTTTAAAATCAACTAGGGATTTCCAGTCAGTAAATTTCAAAATCATTATTTTGATATAAAGCCCAGTTTCACAACCGAATAAAGGCATTTTTCATCCCATAACAAACTCATTAGGCTATGTTGCTGTTTTAGATTCCCCATCAAACAAAAATAACTTCTTTGTCTACCCTGTTAAGCCTCTTCAGAATTTTGTACGTTTCAATGAGATTACCTCTCAACTCTTCTAAACTCCAGAGAACCTTGGCCCAATTTACTCAGCTTTTAAGGGCAGCTCTCCCAGAAGGAAGAAACAGTACATAAGAACACAAGAAATAGGAGCAGGAGTAGGCCATCTAGCCCTTCGAGCCTGCCCCGCCATTCAATAAGATCATGGCTGATCTGAAGTGGCTCAGTTCCACTTTCCCCCCATAACCCTTAATTCTCTTGCCTACCAAAAACCTATCTACCCGTGTCTTAAATATATTTAGTGAGGTAGCCTCCACCACTTCAACGGGCAGAGAATTCCAGAGTTTCACCACCCTTTGAGTGAAGAAGTTCCTTCTCAACTCTGTTCTAAACTGCACCCCCCCCCTTATCTTGAGGCTGTGCCCTCTACTCCTGCTGTCCTTTCTGAGCGGGAAGAATCTCTCTACCTCTACCTTATCCATCCCAATTTTGTAAATTATTAATTTTGTTTGAAATTGGTGTGATAAGTCATTTCCAGTAAGTTATTTCCAAGTTTTTCTGGTGCTTTAATCCCAGCTAAATTATCTCTCTACAAGTATATTCCTTAAATATGAAGAGCAAAATTGCACAAAGATGTGTGATACCAGGTGTTGTTTTGCTAAAGCTCCGCACAGTTGTAGCTTGACTTGTTTATTCCTATATCTCTGAAATAAAAGTCAACATGCCATTGTTAGATTATGTTGCTGAAGGATAGTACTCATGGGGAATAAATGGAGCTGGGCCTGAGGTATATCCTTGGTGAACTCCAGAGGTAACGATGCAGGAAAGGAAGCAATTGCAGATGATTTTCTGGCTATGATCAGATGGACAAGATTGGAACCTGGCAATGACGGGCAGCATTGTGGCACTGTGGTTAGCGTTGCTGCCTCAGTGTCAGGAATGATGTGGAGAAGCCGGTGTTGGACTGGGGTAAACACAGTAAGAGGTCTCACAACACCAGATTAAAGTCCAACAGGTTTATTTGGTAGTAACCACCACTAGCTTTTGGAGCGTTGTTCCTTTGTCAGGTGAGCGGGAATTTCAGTGTCAGGAACCCAGGTTCAATTCCAGCCTCGGCTGACCACTTGGATGGAGTTTGCACATCCTCCTCTAGTCTGCGTGGGTTTCCTCCCACACTCCAAAGATGTGCAAGTTTAGTGGATTGGCTATGCTAAATTGCCCCTTAGTGTTGGGGGATTAGCAGGGTAAATATATGGGGTTACAGGTCTGGGTGGGATTGTTGCAGGCTCAGTGGGCTGTATGGCCTCCTTCTACACTGTAGGGATTCTATGATTATTTTACCCAGCAGGACAACATTGGTGTGGTCAAAAGCAGCAGAAAGGTCGCGAATGATCAATAGGGATAGTCAGCTGTATAGGCTGTCCTTCGCGCTTTTAGTGATCGGTAGGAACCAGACTGGGTGTTTAACACGATCCATCCGTTGGGAAAATTCAGTAAATACTGGAGCAAGGTGCAAGCTGGAAGGAGGAAGCGAGCTCCAGTGGAGTGAGTGTTGGATTAGATGAAGTTTTAGCAGGAAGCGGTATTGGTTTCGCCGCCCAGGTTAACGCCCTCATCCCTGGTGTTTGTTCGCTTCGCTCCGGGATCGGCTCTCTGGCCCGAGGGGAGCCAAGCACCGCCAATGGAGCGTGGAAAAGCCGATCCAGGCTGAGCAGTGGCTGGCGGAGCAGGGGCGTGCGCAGGCGCAGTGCCGCGCGGTCTGGGGGTGGGGGCAGGGTTTGAATGAGGCCGAGGCCGTGCTCGAGCTCAGTCGGATCGCAGGAGCCGCGGCAACATGCCGGTGTTCACAGGTAGGCCTGGTCTGGCCTGGCCCGACCCGCTCTTATTGCATTGCTTCAGGCGAGCGGGGAGCAGGAGTGCGCTCTAGGCCTCGGGCTCCGCGTTCACCTTGGCCCTACTGGTCTAACGGTGCTTTGTTCACTGTCAGCCTGCAGGCCCTGTGCGGAATTGGGTCCGAGGCCCAGCTCAAAGCAACTGATCGGTGGCTCCTTCCCCCCCACCCCCCGGCACTGAATCCGATTCAGCTGCTTTAACGCATCGTGGTTTCTGGAGACTAATGTGGGAATTTGGCCTTCGAGTGTGTGTTTTTTGTTGTTTGTGGCTGAGCTGCTATGCGTGCCCTTTGCAGAGTAGCTGCCACAATGATTGTGCAGAAAGCTGGGGCAGCTGCTGCTACTTGCTGCCCCCTTCAGCTCTCCTGTCTCACTTTCAAACGTATTTTTCTGAAGCACTTATTTTTAAATGTCTAAGCTGTTTGGTTCTTTTTTTTCATTCAGGTGTTAATTAAAATCCATATTATACCTCAGTGAAGAGGGGCAACTGATTTTTTTTAAAATCTCAGGCTAAATGATCAGTGTGAAGTTTTTAGACCTGCTATCCTCTTTGTAAAATGTTTTAGTCTTGCAAAGTTATTTACTTTGGATTGAAAGATGCACATTGCAGAAAATATGGGCTTAAATAAATAGTCTGCACTTGCTTCAGAAAGATGTGCACCTGAGGTGGCTTGGCCATGCTAAATATCCCTTGCTGTCCAAAGATGTGTAGGTTTGGTAGATTAGCTATGGTAAATGTGCAGGGTGATGGGGATAGTTGGTGGGGGGTGGATTTGGGTAAGATGCTGTTTTGGAGATTTGGTGCAAACTCGATGGGCCAAATAGCATCCTGCACTGTAGAGATTCTATGGTTCTATCTACACTTTAAGCCTATATTTGTCTGCTGTTTGTTGTACGGACACCTGAATGCAAGGAGCTGGAGTAGATCATTTGGCCAATTGCGCCTGATCTACTGTTCATTGTGATCATGACCTAGATCTTGGACTTCAGCTCCGCTTTATTGCCTATTCCCCACATCCTGTTTATCCCAGCTTTAAATGCAGTCAATGATGGAGCAAGCACAAGCTTATGGAGCAGAAAATTTCAAAGATTCACAACTCTCGAGTGAACTAATTTCTCCTCATCCAGTCCCTAATGATTGCTCTCTTATCCTGAGACTCTGCCACTATGTTTTGAGATAGGCTGAGCGAGTGGGTGAGGACCTGGCAGATGGAATACAGTGTTGGCAAGTGTGAGGTTATCCACTTTGGCAGGAATAATAATAGGAAGGACTACTACTTACAGGGCGAAAAGCTGCAGCATGCTACAGTGCAGAGGGACCTGGGGGTCCTTGTGCATGAGTCGCAAAAACCCAGCCTACAGGTAGAGCAGGTGGTCAGGATGGCAAATGGGATGCTGGCCTTCATAGCGAGGGGGATTGAATATAAAAGTGGGGAGGTCTTGCTGCAACTGTACAGGGCACTGGTGAGGCCGCAGCTGGAGTACTGTGTGCAGTTTTGGTTGCCGCACTTGCGCAAGGATATTTTGGCCTTGGAGGGAGTGCAGAGGAGGTTCACTAGGCTGATACCGGAGTTGAGGGGGTTGAGCTATGAAGAGAGGCTGAATATACTGGGCTTGCACTCCCTCCAAGGCCAAACTATCCTTGCGCAAGTGCGGCGGCCAAAACTGCACACAGTACTCCAGCTGTGGCCTCACCAGTGCCCTGTACAGTTGCAGTAAGACCTCCCCACTTTTATATTCAATCCCCCTCGCTATGAAGGCCAGCATCCCATTTGCCATCCTGACCACCTGCTGTACCATAGAAGGCTTCTGCACACCATGGAAGGCTTCTGCAGAAAATGCAGATGTATGGGATTGAGGGTGATTTGGTTAATTGGATCAGGAATTGGCTAGCAGATAGGAGACAGAGGGTGGTGGTTGATGGTAAGTATTCGTCATGGAGTTCGGTTACAAGTGGTGTGCCTCAGGGATCTGTTTTGGGGCCACTGCTGTTTGTAATTTTTATTAATGATCTGGATGAGGGTATAGTTGGGTGGATTAGTAAATTTGCTGATGACACCAAAGTCGGGGGTGTGGTAGATAGTGAGGAGGGGTGTCATAGTTTACAGAGAGACTTGGACAAGTTGCAGAGTTGGGCCGAGAGGTGGCGGATGGAGTTTAATGCGGAAAAGTATGAGGTAGTTCACTTTGGCAGGAATAACAGATGTGTAGAGTATAGGGCTAACGGTAGGACCCTGAATAGTGTTGATGAACAGAGGGATCTAGGTGTATGTGTACATAGATCCCTGCAAGTTGGGAATCAAGTAGATAAGGTTGTTAGGAAGGCATACGGTGTCTTGGCATTTATTGGTAGGGGGATTGAATTTAGGAGCTGCAGTGTCATGTTGCAACTGTACAAAACTCTGGTGTGGCTGCACTTGGAGTATTGTGTGCAGTTCTGGTCCCCACATTACAGGAAGGATGTGGAGGCATTGGAGAGGGTGCAGAGGAGGCTTACCAGGATGTTGCCTGGTATGGAGGGGAGGTCCTATGAGGAGAGACTGAGGGATTTGAGGTTGTTTTCGTTAGAAAGAAGGTGGCTAAGAGGGGACCTTATTGAAACATATAAGATGATTAGAGGTTTAGATAGGGTGGACAGTGATAGCCTTTTTCCTCGGATGGAGAAAGCTAGCACGAAGGGGCATAGCTTTAAATTAAGGGGTGGTAGTTATAGGACGGATGTCAGAGGTAGGCTCTTTACCCAGAGGATGGTGAGGGATTGGAATGCCCTGCCTGCTGCAGTTGTAAATGTGCCTAGTTTGGGGGCGTTTAAGAGATCCGTGGATAGGTGTATGGATGGAAAGGGATTGGTTCAGGTTAGAGGGTCATTGCTTTTTAATTGGTCGGCGCAACGTCGTGGGCCGAAGGGCCTGTTCTGCGCTGTTGTGTTCTATGTACTCGTTAGAGTTTAGAAGAATGAGGGGGGATCTTATTGAGACGTATAAGATGATGAAAGGGATGGATAGGGTAGAGGTGGAGAGGTTCTTCCCATTTCAGGAAGGACAGTAGGACTAGAGGGCACAGCCTCAAGATAAGGGGGGGGAGCAGTTTAGAACAGAGTTGAGGAGGAACTTCTTCACTCAAAGGGTGGTGAATCTCTGGAATTCTCTGCCCGTTGAAGTGGTGGAGGCTACCTTGCTAAATATATTTAAGACGCGGGTAGATAGGTTTTTGGTAGGCAAGGGAATTAAGGGTTATGGGGAGAAAGCGGGAAAGTGGAACTGAGCCACTTCAGATCAGCCATGATCTTATTGAATGGCAGGGCAGGCTCGAAGGGCTAGATGGCCTACTGCTCCTATTTCTTACGTTCCTATGTTCAAACAATCTCTTGGCATTAACCTACAGTTTCTTGTTGTTAATCCTATAAAGCCCCTTCAAAATTTTGAATGTTTCAATAAGATCACCCCTCATTCTTCTAAACGCCAGAGAAAATAGACCCACTTTGCTTGCCTGTAATCATAGGACAACCCCATTGTCCCTGAGACTAACTCCATGAGCCTTCACTGCACTGCCTTCAATGCAATCTTTTTATAAAATGTGAAATTAAAACTGTGTACACTATTCCAGATGTTGAAGATAATGTGTGATGATTCGGAGAACAATATTTTTTGTGAATATCTAGTTAATAATTTGTTTTTAGAATACAATTTATTCTGAATTAAAGTTTGAACTATAGACAAATGGGGGCATCTGTTTAAGAAATAGGAGACATCTTAAGTGGATATGCTTCAGAATAAGGTTGGAGTTAATTACAGCTAAAAGCTAACTTGCATTTAATTTAAGCAATAAATTACCTACCTCTGGGCCAGAATGGAGCCATATGGTCTACCCTTACTTCAATAAATTTTACACTTCTAATTTTCACCTAAGATAAACATAGCTTTATTTTTAATGGTAATGCCAAGATGTTTGAATTGCTTAAGTTGTTTATGTAGTTGCCAAATGAAAAGAACTTGAAAGCTGGTTGTGAAGAAAAATTCCTCGATGGGGACATACATTCTGGAGAGCTACTCATAAACTCAGGCAGCAATATAAATTATTCATTTGCATTACAGAATCAAAGAGTTATATTGAGGATAGAATAACTTGTTTACATTGAAACAATTTCAAAGCATGCCACATTGTCATAGGGCAGTAGGGTTAGAATATTCTTTTAATTCATCTGGATATCAGTTGGAGAGCATTTAGGAGACAGTGATAATTGTATCAGCGGGTTTAGGATAAAGGACGTTAGAAGTCCAGAGTAAAAATAATTAATTGGGGAAATTTGACTTCAATAGGGCAAAAACGGAACTGAGTCAGAAAGACTGGAACAAAATGTTAGTGGGAAAAACTGCAGCTGAATGATGGGCTGCCTTTGAAAAAGAAATGTTTCATGTACAGCCAAGGTATATTCTGTCTAAAGAGAAAGATTGGGCAGACAAATCCAGAGCTTCCAAGATGGAAAAGGAGATAGAAATTAGGATTAAAAAGTGAGTTTGATAGATGCCAAGTGGAAAACACAACTGAGAACCAAGCAGAATACAGTTGGTTTAGAGGGGAGTGGGAAAGCATATTAGAGAGGTGAGAGGAAGGACAAACAGCCAAAATAAAGTGGAATCCTGAAGTCAAAAGATTGTAAAGATAACCCAGTAATTACAGATCCATTAATTTAATTTCAATAATGGGCAAACTTGCTAGATTTTGTTTTGAAGATGTAACACAGGGTTGATGAGGATAATGTTGTTAATATGCACATGGACTTAATGAAGGCATGTGATACAGTGACACAACAGGCTTGTGCAAAAATGTATAAATGGAATAAAAGGTACAGTAGCAATATGGATACAATTGGCTGAGTAATAGGAAAAAGTAATGGTTAAAGGTTTTTTCAGGCTGGAGGAAAGTTTTTGTAATGGAGTCCCCCAAACATCAAGATTGGGACCTTTTATGTTTTCTGATGTATATTAATGATCTGGATTTTGGTGTGCAGGGGACAATTCAACATTTTGTGGATGATACAAAACTTGGAAGCATTGTAAACTTGGGAGAACAGTATGGAACTTCAAAAGTTCGCAGGCAAATTGGTGGAATGGGCAGGCAGGTGGCAGATGAATGTGAAGAAATATGAGGCAATGCATTTTGGTAGGCACAACATAAGGGACACAGTGAGCTGCAGAGGATCCTGTGTGTGTGATATATAGATCTTGAAGCCGGCAGGACAGATGGAGAGAGCAATTAAAGCACACAGTTTCTTGGGTTTTATTAATAGTGCTGTGCTGTACAGGAGCAAGGAAGTTATGCTGAACTTGCATAAGATACTAATAGATGTTAGTTGGAGTATTATATACAGTTTTGGGTTTCACACAACAGGAAGGATGTGAACACATTGGCAAGATTGCTGAAGTGGTTCCAGTGATGAGAAATTTCATTTATGAAGATTGACTGGGGAGGTTCTCCTTGGAGCAGAAAAGGCCAAGATGTCATTGAGTTGTTCATAAACATGAGGGGGCTTGATAGAGTAGATGGGGAGAAAGGTCCCTTTTTTCATACTTATGCAAGAGAACACAGACTTAAAATAATTTACAAAAGAAGCAAATATGTTGTCAGAATCTTTCATGTAATGAATGACTCAAGTCTGGAATGCACTGCTTGGAAGTGTGGTGGAAATGAGTTCATTCAAGATGGCATTGGAAAAAGGCAGGAGAATGACACTAGCTTTTGTTCTTTTACAGATATGATGCAGACATGATAGCCTAAATGATCACCTGTGCTATAACAGTTCTGTGATTCTACTCAGAAAGCAGGCAGTTGTAGTTTCCTTTGGGTTGAGAGAGCTGACAGACCTACATTTTAAATAGAGAAAATGTTAACTTTGTTATTCACTGCACAGAATACAGGTGGTACTTAAGATCAGTTTGGATTTTGAGGGGAAAAAGTAGCTAAAAGTACTGCCCAGTTTGCAACTAGAGAAAAAAAAATCTGCATTGGTCCTTATGGAGCTTTGTGGCAGAAAACAATCAGTCGAGTTAGCTTGGAAGCTCTGAGAAGTGATTGGATATCTGCCAGCAACCAGAACAAAGAATTGAGGCATCCGCAGCTTACTCAAAAAGCTAATAGAAGGATCTGTAGTAAATATTACCTTGGGAATAGCAGACACACTGAGGAGAATTGAATGAATTCTAGGGGGCTGTGGCATACCTCGTGGGTTGGTACTGAAAGTAAAAGTAAGACTGAGTACATAGCATAAGTAATTATAAACGATCGTATTAATACAGGTCATGTTGCTTATTTTTTTTATACACAGTAAAGTTTTGTTTGTGTAAAAAAAAACACAAACATTTTGTGATATTGTTCTGTCAGTTAATTATGGAATATTTATGTTTTTTCTAGCATGAATTGTCCCAACAGGTTTGTCACATCTTTTAAAATGAAAAACCCTTACTGGTCTATTTGTTTGACATTTGTGCAATGCTGCCGTGTTTCCCACTCATGATGTGGAGATGCCGGCATTGGACTGGAGTAAACGCAGTAAGTAGTCTCAGAACACCAGGTTAACTTTAACTTGGTGTTGAGACTTCTTACTGTGTTTCCCAGTAACAGCTATTATACTTCTCGAGAAACATTTTATGATTTAATGCAAATCTGTAAATAAAATGCCTTGAGTAAGAACTCTACCTCAGGAGGTTGTGGTGCAAGACCTCTTTCAGACTTGAGAGGTCTGAATAGAATTCAGCTGGTACTTCAGTGCAGTATTGAGGGAGGGTGTTGCACTGTTGAGGAGCTGTCTGCTTGAGAAGTTAGGTGGCTTAAAGGATCTATGGCATTATTTACAGGTGTGGAGGTGCCAGTGTTGAACTGGGGTAAACACAGTAAGAAGTCTCACAACATCAGGTTAAAGTCCAACCAGTTTATTTGATATTAAACCCACAAGCTTTCGGAAATACTGTTCCTTTGTCAGGTGTGTGGAAAGTTCTGATCAAAGAAGGGCATATAAAGGCACACACAGTTTACAGAATACTGATTAGAATGCGAGTCTTTACAGCTAACTTGCTATTCAAGTCTTAAAGATGCAGACTGTGAGTGGAGGTAGCATTAGGCATAGGTTAAAGAGATGTGTATTGTCTCCAGACAGGACAGTAAGTGAGATGTTCAGGCAAGTCATGGGGATTACAGATAGTGTGACATGAACCCAAGATCCCAGTTGAGGCCGTCCTCATGTTCGGAACTTGGCTATCAGTCTCTGCTCAGTGACCCTGCGCTGTCGTGTGTCGTGAAGGCCACCTTGGAGAACGCTTACATTGAGATGATGAAAAGATGACGACATCAGCAAGTTCCATCCCACCATCAGATTCAGCATGGACTACTCTCCAGAATTGGTTGTATTCTTGGACGCACGCATCTCCATCAAGGACGGTCACCTCAGTACCTCGCTGTACAGCAAGCCCACAGATAACCTCACGATGCTCCACTTCTCCAGCTTCCACCCTAAACATGTTAAAGAAGCCATCCCCTACGGACAAGCCCTCCGTATACACAGGATCTGCTCAGATGAAGAGGATCGCGACAGACACCTCCAGATGCTGAAAGATGCCTTCATGAGAACAGGATATGGTGCTCGACTCATCAATCGACAGTTCTGACGCGCCACAGTGAGTAACAGCACCAACCTCCTCAGAAGACAAACGAGGGACATGGTGGACAGAGTACCCTTTGTCATCCAGTACTTCCCTGAAGCGGAGAAGCTACAACATCTTCTCTAGAGTCTTCAACCTATCATTGATGAAGACAAACATCTCGCTGGGGCCATCCCCACTTCTTGCCTTCAAACAACCGCACGACCTCAAACAGATCATTGTTCGCAGCAAACTACCCAGCCTTTCGGGAGAACAGTGACCACAACACCACACAACCCTGCCAAAGCAACCTCTGCAAGACATGCCGGATCATCGACATGATGACGTCATCCATGTGAGAATACCAACCACCAGGTACACGGCACACACTCTTGTAACTTGGCCAACATTGTCTACTAATACACTGCAGGAAGGGATGCCCCGAAGCATGGTACGTTGGGGAGACCATGCAGACGCCACGTCAACGGATGAATGAACATCGCTTGCCAATCACCTCTTCCCGTTGGCGAACAGTTCAGCGGTCACAGCATTCGGACTCTGATCTTCGGGTAAGTGTTCTCCAAGGCGGCCTTCACAACATACGTCAGCGCAGGGTCGCTGAGCAGAGACTGATAGCCAAGTTCTGCACGTGAGGATGGCCTCAGCCGGGATCTTGGGTTCATGCCACATTATCTGTAACCCCTGTGACTTGCCTGAACTTGCAACATCTCACTTACTGTCCTGTCTGGAGACAATACACATCTCTTTAACCTATGTCTAATGCTATCTCCACTCACATTGTCTGCATCTTTAAGACTTGAATAGCAGATTAGCTGTAAAGACTCGCATTCTAATCAGTATTCTGTAAACTGTATGTGCCTTTATATGCCCTTCTCTAATCAGAATTTTCCACACACCTGACGAAGGAACAGTGTTTCCAAAAGCTTGTGTGTTTACTATCAAATAAACTGGTTGGACTCTAACCTCGTATTGTGAGACTTCTTACTATTTACAGAATCAGGAAGACCACCTCTCTTTCATCCTAAGGAAATGTATATCAATAAAGGTGTATGTTAATCAGTATGCAAATTGAGGTTGAAGATGTATTTATGAATAATAACAATAGTAAGTGGAGAAAGAGAAAAGGACCGAGAATAAATCCTCGGATGGCTTGGGTAAATGCATAGGGGATTCGAGAGGAAACCATTGGGAATGTGCTAGCTGCTCTGGAATAAGTAGGGTTTGTGGAACCATATGAGGACAATGGGAGAGGATGGTATATAATTACCATCATTCATGGCAAGGCCAAGGAAGAATGATGCTTCATGATCACAATAATCAGGAATGTCAAAACTAATGCTGAGGAATGGTGTTAAAACAGAAAAAACTGGATAAACTCAGCAGGTCTGACAGCATCTGTGGAGATGTAGTAGGGTCATTTAGATCCGGAGCATTAACTTTTTCTTTCCAGAGATGCTGTCAGACATCCTCGAGGGAGGCTAAAATTAGGAGATGCTCTTTAAAGAATAAGAGGGCAACCTTTTAAGACAGATGGGGAGAATTTATTTTCTCTTGAGAGTTGTTAGTTGAATTCTCTTCCCCAGAAAGTAATGGACGCTGGGCCTTTAAGTTTATTCAAGGCAGAGTTAGATTTTTGATAGACAAAGGAGTGAAGGGTTATGTGTGGCAGGCAGGAAAGTGGAGTTATGACCACAAACAGACCAGTCACGATCGTATTGAATGACAATGGGTTCAAAAAACCAAATGTCCTTCTGTTCCTAAGTCCAATGTTCCTATGTAGCAAGTCATATCGTAGCTCTTTGTGACCATAGTATTAAACAAAATTTCACACAGAACCACGAGTGTAGAGCTATAGAGGGGGTGTAGGGGCATACACCTTTATCGATCTACCATTTCCTTAGGATGAAAGAGAGGCTGTCTTCCTGATTCTGCAAATAGTAAGAAGTCTCACAACACCAGGTTAGAGTCCAAGGGTTGGACTTTTAACCTGGTGTTGTGAGACTTCTTACTGTGTTTACCCCAGTCCAGTGCCAGCGTCTCCACATCTGTGAATAGACCATAAGCCTTCTAACCACCTAACTTCTCATACAACAAACAGCACCTCAACAGTCTCCCTCAATGCTGCGCAGATATAGAGGGGATGGGAGATACTAATATAATACCTTGAATACTACATTTGATTCTGATCATATTCACACATTCAAACCTTCTAAGCAATTCATATAAGTGAAAGCGAGACAACATGGTCTCTTCAGTCTTGAATGCAGGTAAATGAGAGGGGATCTTTGAAGAAAGCAAGATACTAAATGAATTAAAACTGGTTACTCCTGGTGAAAGGGTGCAGACAAGCTAAAGGCAAGTTCAGGACTAATGTCACAGTGTTCTTCAATAAAATGATTGATGCCTGAGATGGCCTTCGTATCAGGTTAATGGAAGCAAAAAAATCTTGTTTGTTGATCCTGAGGTGGTATATGTGTTGGCTTTGTCGGTATTTCAGAAATTATGTCAAATAAATGCATTTAGTACTTTAATATTGCTTAAAAGCAATATATGTTTGTTATTCAGTATGACATTTGTGCATCATTGTTTCTAGCAGGAGAAAGTAAGCCTTCGCTTGCAGGAATGCCTGAAGACTAAAGTTCAGACATGCTCTACCATATGAACTCAATTTTGGTGGTGAATAAACAAGACTTTTTGTCTGCTTTCCAGTAAATGTCAAGTGGGGGAAGGAGAAATTTGACGGATTGGAGTTGAACACTGATGATCCACCTGTAGTTTTCAAGGCACAGTTATTTGCATTAACTGGAGTTCAGCCTGAAAGACAGAAGGTTATGATTAAAGGAGGCACACTAAAGGTAATGTTTTTGTACTAAGAATGCTATATTGGGTAGTGTTATCAAAGCACTTTTTATGCTTTTGTGGCTTTTTTTGTGAGGGTGAATCATTTTTGTTTTCTCTTATTCCTTTCCACCTGAAACCCAGAAAACAGATCAGTAACATGTCCAGGAATTATCGAAGACTTAACAACCTCCTTGTTTATGCTTGCTTTATCACTTTTTTATAACTTGCTATAATCATATCATTATGTTGAAGGACTGTGTACTTAATCATCTTTTATTGAATTCTATTTTCTTGCCTTTATTGTTAGAATAAACATTTCAATTAAATGTCCCATGTTTCCAGCAGGTGCACTTTGCTCTGTATGTTAATTGGTTTGGTTGGGGTGGCACAGTGGTTAGCACTGCTGCCTCTCAATGCCGGGGCCCTGGTTCGACACCAGTCTTGGCCAACTGTACTACGTTCTCCCTGTGTTTGCATGGGTTTCCTCCAGATGTTTCAGTTTCCTCCCAGTCCAAAGATGTGCAAGTTGGGTGGATTGGCCGTGCTAAATTTCCATTTAGTGTCCCAAGATGTGTAGGTTATGGGGATTAACAGGGTAAATATGTGGGGTGACAGAGGCCAAGAATGGGCTTGGGTAAGATGCTCAGTTGGAGAGTTAGTGCATACTTAATAGGCTGAATGGCCTCTTGCATTGTAGGGATTCTATGATTCATTTTGATTTTTTTTGATGTGAAGCCGGTGCCAGCACTTTGTAACAAATTCAATATCATTGATCCGTAGGATTAATCAAGAAAAAAATACTTCAAATATGAGCTCTTTGTAAGATTGCTGTTTTAACATGTAATTCTCCCCATCAATAAACAAATGCTGCATACCACCCAGCAGTCTTATTTGTTCATAAGATGATTCCTAAATTTTGTCCTAAAAATGGAGACACATAAATAAGGCCAATTTCATATTTTAAGATTAAAATTGTCTTCGTGTTGAATGACATTTGCATCTAAATTTTTAAATCTGACCTTCCTCATTTCAGTCAGTACTTTGCTGCCTAATCTGTTTCTTCTGAACTGATGTTTAAATGTTGTTTCCTTCCTGACTTTAAGCTTCACTACTTCCCTACATCTAATCTGTTGAATGGATGCTCAACTGAAGTCAGGGAACTTTGGTCTGAAGTCAGAAGGAAACGTTGCAATTTAAATGGAGTAGCAAATGATGGGGAATATAATCCTGTATGACTGCTGTTTCGTCCACTGTTTTTGAATAATTTGCTCTACTGTGAGAGTAACTGGAAAGAGCACAGACGGGTTAGCTCTATGATGCCGCTTCGGAGTAGCTTGTTTAGT
Source organism: Carcharhinus amblyrhynchos (assembly GCF_965287045.1). Classification (NCBI taxonomy): domain Eukaryota; kingdom Metazoa; phylum Chordata; class Chondrichthyes; order Carcharhiniformes; family Carcharhinidae; genus Carcharhinus; species Carcharhinus amblyrhynchos. The sequence goes on along the minus strand of NC_137331.1, from coordinate 76,430,225 downwards.
TTTGTTACTTTTGTATAAGCTGAACACCTCCCTTATTTTTAGCCCTAATCAGGAATGGAAGTTTTTCAAATTGTCCATTAGTTTATGCGTGATTAATTTCCTGTTTTCATGGACCTGCAGACTTCACTCGTTTCATGTCCCCAATAACTAAATGCCCCAAGTATATGTCATCAATATCTAACCATTAGCCAGTTAATCAGATATATTCTGTTACATCCTCATTGCAACTTTGGAGTAGCCAGCCTATTTGAAAGTAAACTCTTAACATATTGAAAATCTGTTGGCCATAGCACGGTTGCCTCCCAAATTGTGTATCTTGTCCCATGATTTTTTCCAAATGACAATTATTATTTTTCACCTGACGTAATTTCTTGAGGTGTGAAAATTGCTTGAAATTAATCAAAATGGCTTACTGTGATAACCTTTGAAAATTTATCCTATCCAGCTATTTGAAATTTTCTTAGCAATATTTCTTGATGACCAAACTTTATTTTTTATTTTTTTAGGATGATGAATGGGGCAACATTAAGATAAAGAGTGTAAGTAGTGTGAAAAACTGTTGTAATATAATGCATTAATATTACAAAATTATATTGCATTAAAATATTTATTATGAAATGCTTTAATCTTTGTCTTTGTTTAAAACAGTAAATAGTTGTCAGCTTACTGGTTTGAAATTAAAAGTTCAGTTGCCATAAAATTGTCAGATTGAATTATTTTAAAAAAAGTTAATTCTTGGGATGCTGCCATTGCTGGTGATGTCAGCATTTTCAAGTTGAAACTTGAAAATGTGGTAACAAGCCTTTTCCTTGAACTGCTGCAGCCTATGTGATGAAGTTGCTTCCATACTGTGGATAGTAGCAAGCTCCAGGAGCTTGATCCAGTGACTGAAGAACAGTAATATTTGTATTTATGAAGCACCTTCAATGTGGCAAAGCCTCCTAAGGTGATCAACAAGAGCTTTAGAAATCTAAGTTTGACACCAAGCCACATGAGATATTGGGGTGAATGAAAAAGCAGGTTTTAAGGAGTGTTTAAAGGAACAGGGAGAATAAACATTTGAGGCTGAAATCCAATGCTGAGTGGGCTACTGCACATGTGCTGAACGCTGAGATTGGCGCACGTGCAATGGCCCCACACTGTTAGCCTCCCGATTTGCTGGTCAACTGTTCAATACCCCCCGCCCCATCGCTGGCTTCTCTCCTTCCCCCACTGATCCCGACTGCAGAGTGGCCATGGGACCCCCACCCCCACTCCCACTGATTTGCCTCCTAGGCTCTGCCCCTTGGCACTATGGTGCACTGTGGACATTGGTACTTTACCCCTTGGGTCATGCCAGGAGGCCCATATTAGCACTGTCAAGGTGCTAATGTCCAGGGGCACCCCTCCCACCACTGCCCGAGCCTCTGTGGGGCCTCGATTGCCCCCACCACCCCAATAGGGTTGGGCCACTAGGTCCTCAAGTGCGGAACTACTGTAAACTCTGCTGGAGTGAAATACTCCTAGTGGGGTGGGAGAGGCTAGCGGGCCCTAAGAATTCAGTCCTGGGCCCGCTACTCACATTTAAATAAGAACATAAGAACATAAGAAATAGGAGCAGGAGTAGGCCATCTAGCCCTTCGAGCCTGCCCCGCCATTCAATAAGATCATGGCTGATCTGTCATGGCTCAGTTCTACATTCCCGCCCTCTCCCCATAACCCTTAATCCCCTCGCTTATCAAAAACCCATCAACCCGCGTCTTAAAAATATTTAGTGAGGCAGCCTCCACCACTTCAACGGACAGAGAATTCCAGAGATTCACCACCCTTTGAGTGAAGAAGTTCCTCCTCAACTCCATTCTAAGCTGCCCCCCCCCCCCCCTTTATCTTGAGGCTGTGCCCCCTAGTCCTACTGTCCTTTCTGAGCGGGAAGAGTCTCTCCACCTCTATCCTATCCATCCCATTCATCATCTTATATGTCTCAATGAGATCTCCCCTCATTCTTCTAAACTCAAACGAGTACAAGCCTAGTTTATTCAGCCTCTCCTCATAGCTCAACCCCCTCAACTCCAGTATCAGCCTAGTAAACCTCCTCTGCACTCCCTCCAAGGCCAAAATATCCTTGCGTAAGTGCGGCGCCCAAAACTGCACACAGTACTCCAGCTGCGGCCTCACCAATGCCCTATACAGCTGCAGCAAGACCTCCCTACTTCTATATTCAATCCCCCTCGCTATGAAGGCCAGCATCCCATTCGCCTTCCTGACCACCTGCAGGCTGGGTTTTTGCGACTCATGCACAAGGACCCCGAGGTCCCTCTGCACCGTCGCCTGCTGCAGTTTTTCGCCACGTAAGTAATAGTCCTTCCTACCATTCTTCCTACCAAAGTGGACCACCTCGCACTTGCCAACATTAAATTCCATTTGCCAGTTCCTGGCCCATTCGCCCAGCCTATCTAGATCCTTCTGCAGACTCTCCACACCCTCCGCGCAATTTGACGTTCCACCAATCTTGGTGTCATCAGCAAATTTCGACACCATACACTCGGTTCCCTCCTCCAGATCATCTATATAAATAATATTGAAATGAGCCTTTGAAGGCTTATTGCCAGAAATCTGTCGCTGGCAGAGGCACTAGGACTGGATGCCCAACCTGGCCCTGCTGCGCTAATAAATTAATGCAACAGAATGGGAGAATCGTCCCCTCCCACCCCCCAAGTCATCTCTCCTTATTGCAGTAATTGACTCCTTAATAGTGTCAAACAACCTCCCTTTTTATACCCTTCTCTGATTCGCCTAAAAATCCATACCCAGGAATGTTAAGTTGCTAGTCTTGACTTTTCCGTGACCTTTTTTAAATTAATTTGTGGGACACAGGCATCGCTGGCTGGTCAGAATTTATTACCCATCCCTAGTTGCCCAAGGGCAGTTGAGAATCAACCACATTGCTTTGGCTTTGGATGGCAGATTTTCTTCCCTAAAGGGTATTAGTGAACCACATAGGTTTTTCTGGCCATGGTTTCATAGTCATCAGAAGATTCTTAATTCCAGATTTCTCTTTTTATTGACTTCAAATTTTATCATCTGCCACGGTGGGATTTAAACTTGGGTCCCCAGAGCATTAGCATTTTTTGATTTATAGTCTTGCAATAATATCATTAGTTCATCACTCCTATATTTCTGTGATGGCAACAATATCAGATTTTATGTGTCAATCTATGCCTTTAATTCATTAGCCATACCTATTACACTCTCTTAACATTAAAGAAAAGACCATCAAGTCTTGCCTTACCTCTTGACACTCGATATACTTGAACTCAGTGAGCTGCTTCCTTACTGTGTTCCTCTTAATCTTCCTCATTTTGGCTCCTAATGAGTTTCAAAAGCACTATGCTATGTTGTTTCTCCTTCCTACACTACAGAATTAATCACATTTCAAATATACTTGTTTGGCTGTAAAGTGTTTTATGACATCCAGTGACCCTGAAAAGCACTATTTAAATGCAACTCTTCCTTTTTCCCCTATATTCTCACTGTAAAGAAATTCAGAATCTAGCTCCTGATTCACTTTTCTAAAGAACTTAAAACTACGTAATTCCTTGTATTCTGTCTTTAATTCCTCTCAATTTTCAAGATTTTAAAATGTAACTTTAATATTACTTCACCACCATTTGCCTTTTTACTGTTTTCAGTTTTTATGGTGCCCCTATGTCTTCTCTTCTGTTTCCTTAATTTTCAAAATTATGCTTGTCCAACATCAAATGTAAATGACCTCTAAAGGAGCATGAAAAATTTGGCGTATTTGCTGGGATGTGAAGATTGCCTAACTACAAATATTTGTAATTAAAAATTACAGGGGATGACTTTGCTAATGATGGGGTCAGCAGAGGCATTGCCTGAAGAACCAGTTGTGCGTCCAACCTTTATGGAAGACATGACAGAAGAGCAGCTAGCTTCAGCTGTAAGTATTTTCAAAAATAACATTATTTCTGCAACAGCATACTTGTGTTATTGGTGGATCTATGAGGTGGTTCAAGTGTGCACTGCCTTTAATGTCAGTAGTTTGGGGACTAAGGATATCTAACATCACAGTTGGAGCCTCAATAACATGGAAAGTTGAAGGGCAAGGCCTGAGTCCTCAGCATCAACAACATTATGTGAAGAGCTATATATGCTTGTGCATGGATTGACGTTCTGACTACATGGCAATTCCTTGACCTTTTTTTTTATTTACAAACCCATCAAAGATGGATTCCTGTATGAACATTTTCTGGTTAGATTGGCCTCTTACTTTGGCCTCTTAAAGTTGGTTAGCTCTGGGCATTGTGAAAAAGAGCAGGAAGAAAGATTTATGTGGATCTTAGCTGTACGCAAGGTCTATATATTTGTAGCAAAAGTGGAAAAAATTGCAATTGCATTTAAAAGCAAACTTTCTGATTCGTTGAAATTTTTACGGGCTGTATTTATTCTATACAATGTAGTGAGTGCAGAACTCCTGGAAATTATGTATTGCAGTAAAATTTGTTATTTGAATATGATTGGATCTTATAAAGATGATTTTGCTACATGAATTTGATTGAATTTTTGGAGATATAATAGGTTGATGCTTTGCAATCTGACAATAGGAACTCCACAGTATAACATCAGATGGATGTGTATTTGCAAGACTTTTAACAGATACGAACAATCATTGAACCCATTCCCCATTGAACAATCAATGGGGAACTTTAAAATTTCCTATCTTAATATTTTGTAGAACAAACATTATGGAAGTAAAGTCTGTGAGGCACCTTTCTGTTCATGCTGTATCAACATGTTTGATGGCCATGCTGAATTCTGGGATCTTCCTATAAATGACTGACTATTACGTTTTCTTTTGTTGCTAGATGGATCTTCCATGTGGGCTCACCAATCTTGGAAACACTTGCTACATGAATGCTACAGTTCAATGTCTGCGTTCAGTGCCTGAGCTCAGGGACACCCTGAAAAGGTAGGTGGTCTTGCAGCAAGATTTAGAATATCTACAAGTTGGCTGGTGGGCAATTACATGATAATATTCCCCTTTTGAAATGTTTAGTACAATCAACATAATTTGTTTTAAAGGATTTGAATTAGGTTGATATTGCTTCTATTTTTACAATACTTCAAAACACTGACTAGGAAATTAATGAATCAAATGAAGCAGTTGTAATAATCTGAAATGTCAGTTGTTGAACGTAATTAGGAATATGTTGCAGAAGGTTATAAAAGAGACTGAATTGTTTCTCACTAACTTATGCTCACACTTGCACATCTAGTTGCTGCAGATTACAGGTTAGCGTGATTTCAAATGCCTTTCTTAATTGTATGAAGTTCTGAAATGGAGGAAGATAAGTAAAAAGCTTTGTTCTGTGCTGCATTGTGCATTTAGAACATTTAAAATTTAAAATAAGTTATATAGCTAACTGATTTCATGGAAATATGATTTGCAATTACCTCAAATGCCATTGTAATATGTTTATATAAAAGGAACTAAACTTAGCAAGGTTGCCATTAAAAAAAATCTAGAACATTTAGCTACATGCATTAATGAAAAGATGTATGCTAAAAATCTGTAATGGAGAGCTTGTAAAATTTTATGCAGTGCCAGATCACATTAAAAGCAAACAAATAATTCTTGCTGCAAATTAACAAATATCTTAAAAAGCGCCATCTATGTGCATCTCTGTCCAATTTACTGAAAATATTTTCTCAAATGCTCCTAGGTTTAAAGGTGCCTTGAGAACTTCAGTAGCTATGACTCCACCGCAGTATATAACAGCAGGTGAGTACTGTCTTATATTGTATACATGTTTTAATTGCTTCAATTTATCCTATCCTGTTTTCCCCCTCTGAGACAACAGGAAAAAGTTACATCCCTCCTGATCACTCCTCTGGGTAAATATATGCATTTTGTGACTGAGTCATGATCACCAAGAAGAACTAAGCCATGATTTTTTTGTCATCTAAACTGAAGGTTCACTATTGAACTTGGCCTTCTGAGCTGGAAAGGTGGGATGCATCAATTAAAACACACTATTTTGATTGTCTAACAATGTTTGCTGGCAAGTGTGTAAAATGTGTATTGGAATTGGTTGTAATGGCTCTTGCTAGCCCTCATAACAAACAAAAATCAATTTAACAAGATAGAGAACCACGGCTATCCATGGAACTATGCTACTTCATCTTGAGCAGTGTACAAAAGCAGTCTCTCGGCAATTATTCGCTGAACTGTGGCATTTGCTGTGATTGTTTACTAAGGGTAGGGCACAGAAGCAGGCCCTGGTCTGCCTCAGCTAGGCCAGGGATCAAATTCCATGCTGCTGGTGTTAATCTGATCCATACTAGTCGACCAAACAATCAGCTAACTGTGTGTAATTTTTTTTTATGTTGCACTCCATATACTTGTATGTGCACACTTTTCTGTGTCATGGTTCGTTTATGATTTTCGTCAACACTCTCAATGTAAAATGCCTCTAAGCATAATGGCTGTCCCCTTTTATATATAAATAATTACAGTTGTATAAATAGTTAGTTATAAATAATTACAGTTATATATAAATAACTACTGTTGAGGAGGAATCAACTGGGGATAGCCAAAGGGAGCAGGTCTCTGGGGGTGAGCCTAGTGTGAAAGCTCAGGTGGTTAGGGGCTGTAAAAGATTGGGCCTAGTGATTGGGGACTCCACAGTTAAGGGGACAGATAGGAGAGTTGGAAGTAAAGGTAGGGACTCAGGGCTGCTGTGTTGCCTCCCAGGGGCTGGGGTCCGGGATGTATCAGAAAGGGTATTCAGGACTCTTAAGGGAGATGGAGATCAACCCCAAGTTATAGTTCATGTGGGGACACATGACATAGGGAGGTTAAGGGAAGGGGATATTAAGCAGAGGTATGGAGTTGGGGTGGAAACTAAAGGCCAAGTCTGATAGAGTAGTTATCTCCGGACTCTTGCCTGTGCCACAGGATAGTTTAGAGAGGAATAGAGAGAGGGAAAGTTTGAACTCGTGGCTGAGGGGATGGTGCAGGAGGGAGGGGTTCAGGTACTTGAGCAATTGGGGCTCATTCTGGGGAAGATGGGACCTCTATAAGAGGGATGGTCTACACCTGAATCAGAGGGGGACCAATATCCTGGGGGGTAAGTTTGCTAAAGCTATGCAGGGAGGTTTAAACTGATTCGGAGGGGGGGGTGGGATCCTGAGTAGAGGGGTTGAAAGTGAGGGGGGCATAGATGGGGACTGCAATGCACAGCATCGCAGGGGTGGGGTGGAGCAGGGTTTGAAATGCGTATACTTTAATGTGAGGAGTATTCGCAATAAAGTGGATGAACTTGCAGCGTGGATCAGTACCTGGGACTTCGGTGTTGTGGCCATTTCAGAGATATGGATAGAGCAGGGGCAGGAATGGTTGCTGCAGGTCCCGGGGTTCAAATGTTTTAGTCGGAGTAGAGAAGGAGGTAGAAGGGGGGGAGGGGTAGCATTATTGGTCAGGGACTGTATCACAGTGTCAGAGAGGAAGTTTGATGAGGACTTGTCTGTTGAGGTAGCATGGGCGGAGATTAGAAATAGGAGTGGAGAGGTCACCCTGTTGGGAGTCTTTTATAGACCTCCTAAAAGTTCTAGAGAGGTTGAGGAAAGGATTGCAGAGACGATCCTGGTTAGGAGTGAAAGTAATAGGGTAATTGTTATGGGGGATTTTAACTTTACTAATATTGATTGGAATTGTTATAGCTCTAGCTCGTTAGAGGGGTCAGTTTTTGTACAAAGCGTGCAGGAAGGTTTTTTGACTCAGTATGTAGATAGGCCAACTAGAGGTGAGGCTATATTGGATTTGGTGCTGGGAAATGAGCCAGACCAGGTGCTAGACTTGGAAGTTGGTGTGCATTTTGGTGATAGTGACCACAATTCGGTTACGTTCACCTTAATGATGGAAAGGGATAGGCATGAACCTCGGGCCAGTGGTTTTAGCTGGGGGGAGGGTAATTATGAGGCTATTAGGAGAGAATTAGGAAGCATAGGTTGGACTAGGAGATTACAGGGACTGGGAACGTCCGAAATGTGGAGTTTTTTTCAAGGAGCAGCTACTGCGAGTCCGTGATAGGTATGTCCCTGTCAGGCAAGGAGGAATTGGTAGGGCTAGGGAACCGTGGTGCACCAAAAAAGTAGTTTCGTTGGTTAAAAGGAAAAAGGAGGCTTATGTTCGGATGAGACGTGTGGGCTCGGGTAGTGCACTAGAAAACTTTAGATTGGCTAGGAGGGAGTTGAAGAGTGAGTTAAGAAGGGCTAAAAGAGGACATGAGAAGACTTTGGCTGATAGGGTTAAGGAGAATCCTAAGGCATTCTATAGGTATGTCAAGAACAGAAGGTTGGTTAGGGCAAGATTAGGGCCAGTTATAGACAGCAGAGGGAAGTTATGTGTGGAACCGGAGGAGATTGGAGAGGCATTGAACCAATATTTCTCTTCGGTGTTCACGCAGGGGGACATGGATATAGCTGAGGAGGACACTGGGTTGCAGGGGAGTAGAATTGACAGTGTTACAGTTGATAAGGACGATGTGCTGGATATTCTGGAGGGTCTGAAAATAGATAAGTCCCCTGGTCCGGATGGGATTTACCCCAGGATTCTCTGGGAGGCAAGAGAAGTGATTGCAGAGCCTCTGGCTCTGATCTTCAGGTCGTCGTTGGCCTCTGGTATAGTACCGGAAGATTGGAGGTTAGCGAATGTTGTCCCATTGTTTAAGAAGGGGAACAGAGACTTCCCTGGGAATTATAGACCGGTGAGTCTCACTTCTGTTGTGGGCAAGGTTTTAGAAAAAATTATTAGGGATAGGATTTATAGTTATTTGGAGAGTAATGAATTGATTGGAGATAGTCAGCATGGTTTTGTGGCGGGTAGGTCGTGCCTTACTAACCTTATTGAGTTTTTTGAGAAAGTGACCAAAGAGGTGGATGGGGGTAAGGCAGTGGACGTGGTGTATATGGATTTTAGTAAGGCGTTTGATAAGGTTCACCATGGTAGGCTTCTGCAGAAAATGCAGATGTATGGGATTGGGGGAGATCTAGGGAATTGGATCAGGAATTGGCTAGCGGATAGGAGACAGAGGGTGGTGGTTGATGGTAAATATTCATCATGGAGTTCGGTTACGAGTGGTGTGCCTCAGGGATCTGTTTTGGGGCCGCTGCTGTTTGTAATTTTTATTAATGATCTGGATGAGGGTATAGTTGGGTGGATTAGTAAATTTGCTGATGACACCAAAGTCGGAGGTGTGGTAGATAGTGAGGAAGGGTGTCATAGTTTGCAGGGAGACTTAGACAGGTTGCAGAGCTGGGCCGAGAGGTGGCGGATGGAGTTTAATGCGGAGAAGTGTGAGGTAATTCACTTTGGTAGGAATAACAGATGTGTTGAGTATAAGGCTAACGGGAGGACTTTGAATAGTGTGGATGAGCAGAGGGATCTAGGTGTATGTGTACATAGATCCCTGCAAGTTGGGAATCAAGTAGATAAGGTTGTTAAGAAGGCATACGGTGTCTTGGCGTTTATTGGTAGGGGGATTGAATTTAGGAGTCGCAGTGTTATGTTGCAACTGTACACAACTCTGGTGTGGCCGCACTTGGAGTACTGTGTGCAGTTCTGGTCCCCACATTACAGGAAGGATGTGGAGGCTTTGGAGAGGATGCAGAGGAGGTTTACCAGGATGTTGCCTGGTATGGAGGGGAGGTCCTATGAGGAGAGGCTGAGGGATTTGGGGTTGTTTTCGCTGGAAAGAAGGCGGCTAAGAGGGGATCTTATTGAAACATATAAGATGATTAGAGGTTTAGATAGGGTGGATAGTGATAGCCTTTTTCCTCTGATGGAGAAATCTAGCACGAGGGGGCATGGCTTTAAATTAAGGGGGGGTAGTTATAGGACGGATGTCACGGGTAGGTTCTTTACCCAGAGGGTGGTGAGGGATTGGAATGCCCTGCCTGCTGCAGTTGTAAATGCGCCTAGTTTGGGGGCGTTTAAGAGATCCGTGGATAGGTTTATGGACGAAAAGGGATTGGTTTAGGTTAGTGGGTCATTGTTTTGTAACTGGTCGGCGCAACATCGTGGGCCGAAGGGCCTGTTCTGTGCTGTTATGTTCTATGTTCTGTAAATAATTAACTGTCTTGGTGTAACTGTATGCCTTCTAGCCTTGATGGTGTTGTAAAGCTTTCCCACCATTTTGCTGAAATAAGAATGTGGCTGAACTCCTAGCTGACTGCCTACATGTTCCCAGTCCTGATTGTTCAAAATCAGTTGCTTGCTTCGTATTCCAAACTGATGCTTCTAAATCATTGCACCCCCCGGCCCCCCGCACCTGACAAAAATTCTTCAACCATCAACTCCAGGCTATGTTTTCAAATTTTATTTGCATCTGTTTGAAACCCCAGTCTTTTTCCCCCCTCAGGCTCAATTACATCCTTCAATTTATCAAGGACGATATGATGACAGATCCACTAGTAGCAGTAGAAATGATAAATTGTAATGTGTTTTTGTTTATTACAGCTTTTCGAGATTTGTTTGATTCAATGGATAAAACATCCTCCAGCATTCCACCAATAATTCTACTTCAGTTTCTTCACATGGCCTTCCCACAGTTTGCAGAAAAGGGAGATCAAGGACAATACCTTCAGCAGGTTAGTTAATTTAAAAAAAACTTAAATGTTTTCTGCTGTTGATCCTCATCCTGACAAAAATAGAATATAAAAACTTTTTTACCTTTAGTGGGATAACTAATTTCTCATAGGATATTAAGCAATCATATTTGATTCTTGTCTATCTGATCTGGAAGATTAGCTGTCTTTTTCTTTCTACCTCTAATTATGATGGGCTGTAATCCCCCTGGTGACTAAACAGATCTTCTTTCCTCCATACTGGTGACAATCGTATGGTAATCTGCTTCGCTACTATGTTTTGTGTTGGCAGTAGGTCAGGAACGTGGAAACAGGAATAAGCCATTCAAACCCCTGACCATGTTTTGTTGTTCAATTAGATCATGGCTGATATCTAAATACTTTTTGCGCGGCTTGATTCTATATCCCTTAATATCGCGACACAGCAATCTATTGATTTCACGTTTCAAATTTTCTATTGATTCAACCTTAATTTTTTTTGGAGAAAGTTCTCAATTTCTAATACTTATTCTGTGGAGAAGTGTTCTCTGACATTACCTCTGTATGCCATAGCTCCAATTTAAGTTGTGCCCCCTTTTTCTTCCCTATCAAAGGAAATATTTTTTCCATCCAGCCTATTGATTCCTTTTAATCAATTAAATTACCCCCATCGCCTACACACAAGGGAATATAAGACTTGCCTGTGTAATCGGTTCTCATAATTTAACCCTTTTAATCTCAATATCATTCTGGTAAATCTACATTTCACCCCCACCAAGGCCAAAATATCCTTCCTGCGTTATGGTGTGTAGAACTTGACATCATCTAAATTGGGTATAACCAGAGGTTTACTCAACTAATAACTTTTTTCACTAAGATCAACATTTAATTGGCCTTTTTAATTATCATAGAATCAAAGAATCCCTGTAGTGCAGAAAAAGACCATTCAGCCCATCAAATCTGCACTGATGCTAATCCCTCTAATCTATCACATCCCCAGACATGAAGGGTTAATTTAGCATATCCAGTCAAACTAATCTGCACATCTTTGGACTGTGGGAGGAAACCCACGCAAACACAAGGGGAATGTGCAAACGCCACACAGTGACCTAAGCCAGGGATCGATCCCTGGTCCCTGGAGGTATGAGGCAGCAGTGCTAACCACTGCTGCCCCACCATGCGTTTGTCTATTATCTTTGATTTCTGCACCTCTCCACACAAAAAGCTGTAGAAATCTGGAATTTTCCCTTCAAAAATGTTGAGGCTGGGTCAGTAGAAAATTTGAAGCCTGAAATCAATAAATTGTCGTGTAGAGATATTCAGGGCTGTGGAATCCAGCCAGGTAAATGTCATTAAGATGTAGAATAGCCATGATCTAATTGAATAATGAAACAGTCAAGGGGTTGAATAGTCTATTCCTGTTCCATGTTAAGGGCAGTACTAACCTTAATCTCTTTGCTGTGTCACAATTCCTAGCCATCATCACACCCACACACACCACCACCACCCACCCACATTCCCCCCAGCTCTCATCGACGCTATCTACTGAGCCGCCTAACTTGGTGTCATTGGCCAACTTGGATGTATGGTTGTCTATTCCTCCTTCAAGATATTTTTTGAAAATACTGAAAAATTGTGGCATCATTCCAGATTCCCTAGAGTCGCCACTAATCACATGCTGCCAGCCAGGATAATACCCATTGCCCTGACTCTGTGTCCCGTATCTATTAACCAATTTAGGAACCATATCAATAGGATGTTTTCACTTGCATATACTGCAATTTCTGTTAACCATCTGTGGTGTGGAACCTTATTGAGCGCCTTCTGTAAGTTCATATCATTAACACCCTTAGATATGCCCTTCTCTGCAATGTTTGGTGCCTCCTTCACTAGGTTTGTTTGACCAGGCTTAACTTTTCAAATCCATGCTGGCTGATCAGTTCATATTGGTTCCAAGACTCCAGTAACATTCTCAAAACAGATGTTTGATTAAAGGGCTTATCATTTTTTTCATTTATCTTTGCTACCCAACTTAAATAATAGCTAGACAAGTAGGGTTAATAACACCAACTGCAATCAATAAAGAGCAGTCATGCTACTTGAGTTTAAAATCTTAATAATTATGTACCCAATGTGGTATTTTACTGTTCCGTCAATTTATTTGATAATGATTCTTATTTAGCTGAGTTGCCAACAGGTGATTGCTATCCAGAGTAAATTAAAGGCCAAGACAAATTATTAAATTTGTAAAAGTGCTATCTCTGAAGCTTATGACTCCTGTGAGATTTCTAATAGTCTGTATGTTTCCCCCTATTAGGATGCTAATGAGTGTTGGATACAAATCATGAGAGTGCTGCAACAGAAGCTTGATCCTATAGAATCAGAGGCACCTATGGAGGTAAAGATACAGCTAACATAGAGATTTCTATTCTATTTGTACATTTTTTAAAATCTATGCACAGTATTATCTGTCTTAACTTATCATAGCTATCTCCTAAAATAAAAGTTACTGCTATGGTTGTTTACATCGAAACTGAGCAATATCCCTGCAAACTTCAGTCCCATTGGTGTACCTTTATTTTCTTCTCATAAGGCATTGACTCCTGCTTAGGGATAGTTTCCATAGGCGCACCACACCCTGGTGATCGTAATAGCCTGTGAACTTTGAATGTTAATGATGATTTGATCATGGGAAATAGCATGATGAATCCAGTGTTTAGCCAATTGAACAGTTGCATTTTCAGGAATGGATAGTAATCAGAAATGGGACATTTGGCCTTTCCCCACACTTCCTGCTTTAATATAGGTGTGGTGAGGGCTAAAGTATCATCGCACTAACTTGTGGCCAGTTTACTGGTACAAATAGGATTGCACCAGCAGCTTTCATGGTTAATGTGCTTCAGCTGCTCATTGTTTAAACACTGTGCCATTAAGAGTTGGCACAGTGGTTAGCGCTGCTGTCTTACAATGCCAGGGACCTGAGTTTGATTCCCAGCTCGGGTCACTGTCTGTGCGGAGTTTGCATGTTCTTCCCCGAGTCTGCTTAGCTTTCTTCCCATTATCTGAAAGATATGTTAATTAGGTGCATTGGCCATGCTAATTTTTCCCTCAGTGTACCTGAACAGGCGCTGGAGCGTGGCAACCAGGGGATTTTCACTGCAATGTCATTGTGTTAATGTAAGCCTACTTGTAACAAATAAATAGTCTGCATTAGGAACAGGGTGAAGATCACACATTCGTAATAATGTATATCCTCATTGCTAATTTCTAATGTTTTAAAACTGGACAGTGATCTTTTTAAAATGGTTGAAGCAGTGTCTGTCTGGAACCCTGAACAAAAGGAGCTTTTTGGCAGTATTGCAGAAACTTCTGCTTAAGAACATAAGAACATAAGAAATAGGAGCAGGAGTAGGCCATCTGGCCCTTCGAGCCTGCCCCGCCATTCAATAAGATCATGGCTGATCTGTCGTGGCTCAGTTCCACTTTCCCGCCCTCTCCCCATAACCCTTAATCCCCTCTCTTATCAAAAACCCATCAACCCGCTTCTTAAAAATATTTAGTGAGGCAGCCTCCACCACTTCAACGGGCAGAGAATTCCAGATATTCACCACCCTTTGAGTGAAGATGTTCCTCCTCAACTCCGTTCTAAACCGCCCCCCCCCTTTATCTTGAGGCTGTGCCCCCTAGTCCTACTGTCTTTTTTGAGCGGGAAGAGTCTCTCCACCTCTATCCTATCCATCCCATTCATCATCTTATACGTCTCAATGAGATCTCCCCTCATTCTTCTAAACTCTAACGAGTACAAGCCTAGTTTATTCAGCCTCTCCTCATAGCTCAACCCCCTCAACTCCGGTATCAGCCTAGTAAACCTCCTCTGCACTCCCTCCAAGGCCAAAATATCCTTGCGCAGGTGCGGCGCCCAAAACTGCACACAGTACTTCCTTATCCCTGAAGAGACTCTAACCAACCCTGTGGGCTGCAGAGACCAAATTCAAAGGAGAATATACGAAGGATGTTTACATTTCATTAGCCAGGCTTGGCCTACTGAAGCTGTCTGCTAAAATAAAGATCCTTGCAGCCTCCTGATAAGACTTAATGGTTGGAACATTGTTAATGTCAGAACCCTAGATAAAGGGATGTGCACCCTTTGTCATAACCAAAATGGAGAGGTAGGAGTCATGTGGCACGACTCTATTCCTCCCTCGTCCACCACCACTAAGCTGGTGAAACCTATAATGTCCTGTGGAGCTGCCATATTTTCATCTACCTAGCAGGAGCGCAGAAATGGTCTCTGTCCAAGTTTAAGTACCTGACCCCATCTAAACTGTTTCTACTGGAATTGCTGTACCATCACTTACAAGGCAGGCACACAGATGAATCAATCCCATCATGGAAGTCAGCTCTACTGGAAAAATGAATTATTCAGTGCCAGTTCAGACTGCTGATCTCTGAAGGAATGCACCATTGATCTTGGATTCTGGACTCTGGGCACGTGTAAAACAGCTATTTGTCATAGTCTTTGCCTGTAAATCTTTCTTCTCTATTTCCCCCCCCCCCTCCCCTCCTTCCTATCGCCATAACCCTCCGCGTTTCCTACAGGCCTTTGGACATTAAGAGGCAATTTGGCGTGGCCAATCCATCCATCCTGCGCTACTGAACTGAGAGAGGAAATGCATTCCGATAGGGGACAATGTGCAAACTGCACGTGGATCCATTGCCAGAATTGAACCAGGTTCCTGCCACTGAGAGGCCCATGGTCTAGAAAGGATGTAGAAGTTGTTCTGTATGTTTTGTGTAATGCTGTGAATATAATTTCCAGATGCTGTAGTGAATTTTTAAATTGGTGTGTATGGAAGTAACAAACTTAGCTCAACATAGTTAATAGCCTTTCCTATCAGCCAAATGTAGAACCTTTCAAATGATTTCACAGTTTTTATAGTTTTCTTATGTATTTTTTTCTCTTTTGCAAGACTGATTCAGAGGGAGCTGCAGCTTCAACCAAGAAAAATTTCATTGATCAGTTCTTTGGTATAGAATATGAAACCTCGTATCCTTTCTAAAAAAAAAGCACATGGAAAGCCTCTTTTGTTGGAAACAAATCAAGGATGCAAAAAGTTATTTATGTTCTAATGCTTAAAAATATTTCAGTTAATTTTTCTCTTCTCATTCATTCATTCATTCCACACCACCTCCCCTCCCCCCAATACTTTGGTATCAAAACCAGGAAGGCAGATTATTATCTGAATAGCTATAAACTAAGTGGGGAATATGCAACGACACCTATCCTCGTACATTGGTCACTGAAAGTAAATGCGTGGAGGTGCAACAGGCAGTCAAGGCGGCAAAACGTATGTTAGCCTTCATTGTGAGAGTTCAAATACAGGAGCCTGGGATGTTTTGCTGCAATTATATAGGGCTTTGGTGAGGCCACACTTGGAATAATGTGTGCAGCTTTGGGTTCCTTATTTGAGGAAAGATGCTCTTGCTGTAGAGGGAGTGGAACTAAGGTTTACCACGCAGATTGCTGGGATGGTGGGACTGATGGAGTGGATTGGCATTTATACTTGCTTGTGTGGGTGGGGGGGGGGTGGGGTTCATAAAAAACTGTAAAATTCTAACAGAGTTAGACAGTGTAGAAGCAGGAAGGATATACCTGATGGTCGGGGTGTCCAGAAGCAGGGTTCGTAGTCAGACATCAGACCCCCTCTCCCATCGCCAGCAGCAGTGTAACTCTCCCATAGCAACATGGGTTATTGGCATTGAGACTTTCCCGATATGCCCTCTGTCATGACCCTCTCCCCACACCCTTTGCTGGTCTCTCCTGTGCCCTCTCCCTTCTTGCATACACCCTCTGCAGAGCTCACCCCTTGCATAGCCCCAACCCCTTGGCATTGCCAAGGAGTTGGATAACCAGAGTGTATCTCTCCAAGTGCACAGCAGAGTTTCACTCCAGCATGGTTTGCGCCAGAGTTAACAGCTCAGTTTGATTTTTTTTTTAATTAATCAACTGGAAAAAGTATGTGAGGTAGGGTGGAGAGGGGGAAAAACAAAGGGCAAACAGAAAACATTTAAAGAAACAATTCAAGGTCTTCATACTTATTGCCCCCTCTCCACCCCACCCCCATACACTTTTTTCAGTTGCTTCAAACCTAATGAAAAATCACCAAACTGAACTGTAACTATTTCTAGGGTCGTGGGTGGAGAGGGGGACTGGTGGTGTTGAGATGGTGGCGCGGGCTCGTTGGGCCGAAGGGCCTGTTTCCCGGGCTGTTTTTGTTCTTTGTTCTTTCCACAGATGCTGAGTGTTTCCAGCATTTGCTGTTCTGAGGCAATTTTGTTTTAAGTTAGGATACTTGGAACAATTTATATATTACTTCCTTCAGTACTGGTTTCATATTGGTTCATCCTTAATTTTCTTAAAGCATGAAGTGCACTGAAACAGATGACGAGGAAGTAACAAAGGGCAAGGAAACACAACTTCAGCTTAGTTGTTTCATTAATCAAGAAGTGAAATATCTTTTTACAGGGCTGAAGTTGGTGAGTACCAAACCTTATCAAATGAATTAATATTTAAAGGCTTATAAAGAAGACAAACCCATGAAAAGCTGACCATTTATTTGTCATTTAAGGTGATAAAGTCACCTTAGCCCTTTATTGTTCTCTTGTAACCAAAGATGAACTTCATTTTATTGTGTCCATAATTGTCAACAACAATAGAGAACATTTGAGGGCTTATAGTTTTGGCAATTATTGAACAAACTGTATTAGCTCTTTGTGGTCAGCAAGTAACTTTAATTTTTAATTTCTCAGCGTCTTCATGAAGAGATCACCAAACATTCTCCTACCTTGCAAAGAAATGCTTTGTACATAAAATCTGTAAGTATAATTTTAACATTAGTACATTTTGTAAGCTGCTAGTACATTAGCAACTAGATTTAAGCAAAATGAATGTTATACAACCTCTTCAAGCAATATTATTCATTGGTTAATGTTTTAGGGCATTTCTATGGAAAAAAATGTCAGGCCAATATATCTTGTTAGATGTTATTACTGCTATATCAAATGACTGAGGAAGGTGTATGCTTTATTTTCCTCCATTTTGTGTCAATTTTTCTTCCCTCTTTCCATAAGACCATAAGAAATAGGAGCAGGAGTAGGCCATCTAGCCCTTCGAGCCTGCCCTGCCATTCAATAAGATCATGGCTGATCTGTCGTGGCTCAGTTCCACATTCCCACCCTCTCCCCATAACCCTTAATCCCCTTGCTTATCAAAAACCCATCAACCCGCGTCTTAAAAATATTTAGCGAGGTAGCCTCCACCGCTTCAACGGGCAGAGAATTCCAGAGATTCACCACCCTTTGAGTGAAGAAGTTCCTCCTCAACTCCATTCTAAACCACCCCCCCTTATCTTGAGGCTGTGCCCCCTAGTCCTACTGTCCTTTCTGAGCGGGAAGAGTCTCTCCACCTCTATCCGATCCATCCCATTCATCATCTTATATGTCTCAATGAGATCTCCCCTCATCCTTCTAAACTCTAACTACAAGCCTAGTTTATTCAGCCTCTCCTCATAGCTCAACCCCCTCAACTCCGGTATCAGCCTAGTAAACCTCCTCTGCACTCCCTCCAAGGCCAAAATATCCTTGCGTAAGTGCAGCGATCAAAACTGCACACAGTACTCCAGCTGCGGCCTCACCAATGCCCTATACAGCCGCAGCAAGACCTCCCTACTTTTATATTCAATCCCCCTCGCTATGAAGGCCAACATCCCATTCGCCTTCCTGACTACCTGCTGCACCTGCAGGCTGGGTTTTTGCGACTCATGCACAAGGACCCCGAGGTCCTGCTGCAGTTTTTCGCCACGTAAGTAATAGTCCTTCCTACCATTATTCCTACCAAAGTGGACCACCTCGTACTTGCCAACATTAAATTCCATTTGCCAGTTCCTGGCCCATTCGCCCAGCCTATCTAGATCCTTCTGCAGACTCTCCACACCCTCTGCGCAATTTGCCGTTCCACCAATCTTGGTGTCAATAGCAAATTTTGACACTGTACACTCGGTTCCCTCCTCCAGATCATCTATATAAATGGTAAATAGCTGAGGCCCCAGCACCGACCCCTGGGGCACTCCACTAGTCACCAACCGCCAATCCGAGTAGCACCCATTAACCCCCACTCTCTGCCTCCTATTTGACAACCAATCCTCTATCCACGCCAACACCCTACCCCCAACTCCATGCCCCCTTACCTTCTGCCAAGGTACTGCACTCTGGCTAGCAGTAGAGTACCATAGAGACAACAGTCCTCACACAAAATAGCCAATGAAAGGAAAGAGAGAATTTTCAGTTATCTGTGCCTTTTATATCAGCAGAACATGCCAAAGTGCTTTACAGCCAATTAATTATTTTTGAAGTGTAATCAGTGCTTGTAGATCATTCTTCATCTGTGAGCCATCTGTGTTGATAGGGCTGTTGTCCACAAAGGTGTCACAGCTGAGCCCATGTCTGTCCTCACTTAATACATGTAGATGTGCACTTTCAACAAGTATTGTTTGTTTGGTAATTGTGTATGAGAATCTGTTTAGATTTCTCTCCCATGCCACACCCCACTTGTCCCTCCCACTCCTCTTCCAAACTTGAATTGCTGCACCCATCCTACAGTTCAGCATACATAGGGTAACATAGTAACTGATTAAAATTAAATCTTCAACCAATTCAATAACATAGAAATTTGTGGAACAAACTGAAGTGGCTGAATGGCCTATTCCTGTTGCAAGGAAATAGTCTCTTTCATATGAATAGAAGTCTTTCTTCATTTCTCCACTAAGTTTTGCTTTTGCAGTACAATGCTTTTGGAGTATCAATCACTGACAGCAAGTTTGTTTTTCTACCTTAACCTCCCCATGTACTATTCAAAAATGCATTAGCTAAGAACTGCGCTGTGTGTGCAGCTTAATTTTTAGAACTGAGATTTGTCTTTGATTTCTACAGAAGCGTTCTTTGATATTTGTGGAAGTTTACAGAAACTGTTCAAACTAATCAAATCAATATGCAGTTTCAAAGGGTAAAACAATCCTGGCATGAATTGTGTAATATTGTGTAACCCTATATGTGCTCAGTTTGACCATTTGAATTTTTATTTCCTTTAATTTAGTCTAAAATTCGGCGTTTACCTGCATACCTTACAGTTCAGATGGTGCGGTTTTTCTACAAAGAGAAAGAATCTGTAAATGCCAAAGTTCTTAAGGTTTGTAATTGTGCTCTACAGTATTGCAGGCAGTACATAAATTGTTTGAAAAATATGTGCTTTAGATTCCATTGATGCTCATTTTGCAAATTGTGACCTTAATTTTGTTTAAGATAAAAAACTTTTTTGGTTGCAAAGCTTAGGAAATTTATTAAATTGAAATCTTTCAACCTTTTGTAATAAGTCTAATGTCGAAGGTTTTTATCTTGCACATCAGAACAAACACTGCCCAATTTCAAACAATTCTAACACTTTAAATTATACAATTGGGCAGCACTTGCTGAACAATCCTAGTGCCCTATTGCTATATTAACAACAATTTAAGATAATCTGCCATGCTTGTAATGTGGCTTATTTACGTTAGTGATAACATACTTTCATACAGAGGAACTCATTCTGTGCAAACCATGGGAATGTGTTCAAACCTTGCACCTTTTTTGAATTGCTTGGGGAACCTAGCAATGTCTCAGCCAAGCAGAATTGACTTGTCAATCAGTCAGCACCCTTTTCTCCTGGAGTATAAATTGTCTTGATTGTTTCAAATTTGGCATTCTTAATTTTGTCTCGAGTACAAAATGAAAACTTTTGATATTATGACTTTTCATTCAGCAATATTCATGTGGCTGTATTTTATAAAGAAAATGTAGCCTGTATGCTATATACAGTTAACATAGTTAACTATGTTGGCATGGTGGCACAATGGTTAGCACTGTTGCCTCTCCCAGCGCCAGGGGCTCTGGTTCAATTCCCAGCTTGGGTCACAGTTTTCATGTTCGCCAAGTGTCTGAGTGGGTTTCCTCTGGGCGCTCCAGTTTGCTCTGACAGCCTGAAAGACATGCTGGTTAGGTGCGTTGACCCAAACAGGTCCTGGAGTGTGGTGACTAAGGGAATTTCACGTTAACTTAATTGCAGTGTTAATGTAAGCCTTGTGATCAATAGAAGTTTGAGGGAGCTGGGGCTTTTCTCTTTAGAGTGGAGGAGGATGAGAGGCGACTTAATAGAGATTTATAAGATGATGAGGGGGATAGATAGTTTCTGCACGTCCACTCTATTTCCTCGGGTGGATGTAGCTGTTACTAGGGGACATAACTATAAGGTTTGTGATGGGAGATATAGGAGGGATGTCCAAGGTAGATTCTCTACTCAGAGTGGTTGGGGTTGGGGTATGGAATACACTACCTGCTGCGATAGTAGAGTTGGACATTTTGGGAACTTTCAGGCGGTTATTGGATAGGCACACGGAGCACACCAGAAATTAGGGAGTGGGATAGCTTGATCTTGGGTTTGGATATAACTTGGCACAACATCAAGGACCGAAGGGCCTGTACTGTGCTGTACTGTTCTATGTTCCATAAATAAACTTTAGTTAACAGATCGTAGTCAACTACTAGTGCTGCTTTTTTTATGGTCCTTCGCAAAGTACTTTGATCTGGTTTAGAAATGTGTGTAGATCATTTGAAGATGGCAGGAACGGGCAAAGAGATCAGTTAATAAAACATATAGTATTCTGGGCTTTATTAATAGGGACACAGAATATAAACACAAGGATGCTGAACTTGTGCAAGACAATTAGTTAGATCTTACTGGAATATTGTGTACATTTCTAGTTGCCACACTATAGGAAGGATGTGAGCACATTGGAAGGAGTGACGAAAGATTTATATGCATGTTTCTAGGGATGAGAAACTTTCAGTTATTAAGTTAGATTAGAGATGTTGTTTAAACTGAAAGCTGCCCCTTCTCACTAGCATTTTTGTCCAACCTCTCTCCAATACCCTATAAATGTGAGGCCTTTCCAGACCTGCAGCCATTGATTTGATTTGATGTCACGTGTACTGGAACACAGCTTCTCCCCTGCTGCCATCAGACTTTTGAATGGGCCTACCTTATATTAAGTTGATCTTTCTCTACACACTGTGTATTCTATGAACAGTATGCTTTGTCTATATAGCACAAAAATACTTTTCACTGTATATCAATACATATGACAAATCAAAACAGTGAAAAGTATTGTTTATTGCATGCTTTACAGGCAAAACATTCTGTTTATAGAGAACGTAGGGGAAAAGGATAGGGTGCAGAATATAGTGCTGCAGTTGCAGGTAAGATGAAAAGAAAGATCAGCTTAATGTATGATAGGACCATTCAAAAGTCTGACAGCAGGGATGAAGCCATTCTTGAGTCTGTTACTACGTACTTTCAGAATTCTGTATCTTTTCCTGACGGAACAAGATGAAAGAGAGCATATCTGGGGTGTGGGGGGTGGTACCTGATTATGCTGGCTGCTTTTCCAAGGCAGTGGGAAGTGTAGACCACGTCAATGGATGGGAGGCTGGTTTGAGTGATGGATTGGGTTATATTCATGACCCTTTGTACGTACTTGTGGTCTTGGCCGGAGCAGGAGTGAAGCCAAGCTGTGATACAACCGGATCGGATGCTTTCTAAAGTGCACCTGTAAAATTTGGTGAGAGTTGTAGTGGATATGCTAGACTTCCCTAACCTCCTGAGAAGGTAGAGATGTTGGTGAACTTTCTTAACTATAGCATCGGCATGGAGGGTCTAGGATAGATTGTTGGTGATCTGAACACGTAGAAACTTGAAGCTCTTGACCATCTTCACTTTATTATGTAGACAGAGACATGTCCCACACCATTTATTGATCTACCTAATCTTCTGTTTAAAGTGCCTATTGTATGCCACGAGAAGTAATCTGCCTATAACTAAAGTCTTGCTTTTTATTTTCTGTATGAGTCCTTAAACCCCCTCTGGAATGTAATAAATTTGGATACCAATTATTAGTGTTAGAAGTTTGCAATTTTAAAACTTGGATTTGGAAAAGTAGGTTTTGGTTTAAACTATTTGTACAGGTATTTAGCTTTAATTGACCGTTGGTTGTCATCTTTGTAATTTATACTGTACAGCAAATTATCTTCTAACTTCCAACGTTACAAATTGTAAGAGGATTTTGTAGCAGAAGGCTCATTAAAGTAAACAGCTTAATGGTACTATTTCTGCATGTTTCTAGGGAATTAAGTTGTTTTATTATTGTCTTCAGGATGTCAAGTTTCCTTTAATGCTGGATGTTTATGAACTATGCATACCAGAGCTGCAAGAAAAAATGATTCCACACAGGTCAAAATTCAAGGAACAAGAAGACCGGAAAGTCAATATGCAGACAATGAAGGTAATTTGGGAAGGGCCATTCTTGTCATTTAGCAAAGAGCTGTCTTCATTGCTGCTTGGCTGATTATATAACTGATTAATGAATCGGATGTAAAATTGATCTGTTTTACAATGCATTAAGTAAACAATGAGCCTCAATGGGATAATGCTTATACAGTATTTTGCAAGAAGGATGTCGAACTACTTAAGTGACTGATGTCAGGTTAACTGGCCTTTAGTTCATACTTTTCTCTGCGTGTTCCTTTCCTGAATTGCAATGTTGGCTAGAATCCTTCAGCTGTTCATGCCTTGCTGCTGCTGCCAGTAAAAAGGGAGAATTTGGCATTTGTTCACTGCTGTGGGACCAGGTAATCCCAGCTGCAGGCAAAGTTGGAGAATCTGGCCCATTACTTTTGGTACCGTCCAATTCACTAGTATTACTCTATGATCTAGAGAATTTTGGTAGAAACAATCTACCCCTTGTCTCTGTAGCTATCCCTTTTTTCAGATGTAGTTCTGGGGATATGTTGGCTTATAGTTACATTTATTTCTCTAGCACCTTCCATCTGTTGGTAATTAATTTAGATTCCTCACTTCTATTGGCTCCTTGGTTTCGCACCATTTTTGGTAATTGTATCCTCTATGAAGATAAACACACAACAAAATATTTATTTGTCTCTGCCATTTCCTTATTCCTCATAATTTCTCCCAATTTGGCTTGTAAGGGCTTACATAATTCACTTTTATATTTCTTGTTAGCTTGCTTTTTCCCTTAATCAGTTTCTTGTTTATCCTTTGTTTCTGTCTAAAACTGTATCAATGCTTCAGCTTACTACTACTCAGACTTTCACCATATACTATCCTTAACATCTTTGATCAATTATGGATGATTTAGTTTTGCCATTTGAGCTTTTGTTTTCAATAGAACATATTTTTGTTGAGAGTTTTGAATTACTTCTTTAGTATTGCTTAAAAAAGAGACATGGTTTCAAAGCTTCCTGTCTTGCGATTGGGATAAATACAAGAATGTCAAATTTCAAAGGGAGCAACAATTTTAATGCATGAGAAAAGGGTGCCGATTGGTCGACAAGCTGACTCCAGTTCAGGCATTGCAAAGTAGAATGCACTGGAACTATTTTCCTCTGCTTTTAATGTTAAAAAAGTCACAGTGCTGAGCTAGACAGACTTCTTTTGCCTGCAGAGAACAGATTTTTGCATGTAAAAATATCTATCTTTGCATATATAAGTGAGCCACTTTGCAAGCCCAACTAATAATCTTAAATTGGTTGTTAGTGTAATTGTTAGCATACTTGGGATTGATCATAAGAAATAGGAGCAGGAGTAGGCCATCTAGCCCTTCGAGTCTGCTCCGCCATTCAATAAGATCATGGCTGATCTGAAGTGGATCAGTTCCACTTTCCCGCTTTCTCCCCATAACCCTTAATTCCCTCGTCTGTCAAAAACCTATCTACCCGTGACTTAAATATATTTAGCGAGGTAACCTCCACCACTTCAACGGGCAGAGAATTCCAGAGATTCACCACCCTTTGAGTGAAGAAGTTCCACCTCAACTCTGATCTAAACTGCCCCCCGCCCCCCCCATCTTGAGGCTGTGCCCTCTAGTCCTGCTATCATTTCTAAGTGGGAAGAATCTCTCTACCTCTACCCTATCCATCCCTTTCATTATCTTGTCTTATAAGATCCCCCCTCATCCTTCTCAACTCCAACGAGTACAGACCCAGTCTATTTAGTCTCTCTTCGTAGTCCAACCCCCTCATCTCCGGTATCAGCCTAGTGAACCTCCTAGTAAATTAGGATACCAATTATTAGTGTTAGAAGTTTGCAATTTTAAAACTTGGAACTTGATTATTGAACAGGTACTGTTTAATCACAGAATCATGTTATTTCTTTAAGTTTCTGATACTGCATATCTGTTGTTAATCTTTGTAATTTTCCAATTAACCTTCATCAATTCACTCGTAATTGATTTCATTCACATTTAAGACCCTTATCTTGGGTTTAAGTACTTTTAAACTTGATACAAAATTCTATCATAGGATCTTTTTATTGAGATTGCTAATTATCCTGATTTCACTACGCAACACTATCAAAGTTAGCCGTGTCTAATTAGAGACCTGACAACTGAAACTTCTGTTTCAATCTCCACAATTACTGCCAGTCATGCTCTGTATTTCCATTTTGTATTAGTCTTACCCTGGCATATTGTTCTAGGAAATTATTTCATATGCAGTCTACCTTTTGCCAATCTATGTGAAGATTAAAGTCCCCTATGATTATGGATTACTTCTGTTACTCCAATTAGTTCTTGATTAATACTCTCTGGGTCAGGCAACATCTGTGGAGTGAGAGCTCAAGTTAATGGTTTAGATGGATGACTATTCATGAGCGCACAAATTTAATTGGTGCTTCTGTCTCCCTAATTTGTATCTTAGGACTTTTTAACTATTAGATTTTTAAATCTACCATCACATTCATTTTTAATAGGCTGACACGAAAAATGGGAGTGGAGAGCCAAAAGAAGTTAAGTACGCACCATTTTATTTCCCTGATGGTAAGTAGATAATACTTTGTTCTAATGTTCTAAAGTGTCCTGTAGGATTAAGTTACTAATTATTTCTGATCTGAAGTTGACTAAGTTTTTTTATTGTTAAAGTATATTTTGGATAACTTTTTAAAGAAATAAAACTACATGAAAGGGCCACGGACAATCTGTCTGTTAACTAGATACTGTAATTAGCTTGTAGTTTCTAAGTCAGATTTGAAAGATGTTAATCTAAATTACAGTTTAAGAAATATTTAGCAGAGGATCTCACTTATGCCAAATTTCTGACTTCAGCGCTCGTCTTACAGAAATAAAATTGTTACAGCACGGCAGGAGGTTTTTCTGCCAACGTGGTGACGATGTGGAAGTTCAGTTACCTAGCTAGATTAGAGAAGTTGATTGCTTTCTTTGGAGAAGAGAAGGTTGAGAGGAGATTTAATAGATGTATTCAAAATCGTGAGAGATCTGGACAGAGTAAATAGGAATATGTTCCCACTGGTGGAAGAATTGAGCGTGAGAAGACTCGTGTTAAGGTAAAGTTAAAGTTTATTCATTAGTCACAAGTAGGCTTACATTAACACTGCAATGAAGTGATTGTGAAAATCCCCTAGTCGCCACACTTCGGCACCTGTTTGGGTACACTGAGGGAGAATTTAGCACGGCCAGTGCACCTAGCCAGTGCGTCTTTTCGGACTGTGGGAGGAAGCTGGAGCACCCGGAGTAAACCCATGCAGACGCAGGGAGAACGTGCAGACTCCACATAGATAGTGACCCAAGCTGGAAATTGAACCCAGGCCCCTGGTGCTGAGGCAGCAGTGCTTGCCTCTGTGCTGCCCCATGTGGTCTCATTCTCAACCTTCCATCAGTGGAACAGTTTCTATTTTGTCCATACCTTTCATGATTTTTAGATACCTCTATCAAATCTCCTCTCAACCTTATCTCCAAAGAAAGCACCTTATTCAATTTTATCTGTGTAACCGGAGCATCTCATCCCTGTAACTATTTTTATGAATCTTTTCTGCACAACCGCTCATGCATCACATCTTTTCTAAAGTGTAGCGCTTGGAACTGGATACAGTACTCCAGTTGAGGCCAGTATTTTATACAAGTTTAATGTACCCTCCTTGTTCTTGTAGTCTATCCTATTAACAAAACCTAGGATACTGTTTGCGTTATTGACTGCTCTTAACTTGTCTTGTCACCTTCAATAATGAATGCCCATGTACACTCTGATCCCTTTGCCCTGGAACCTAGTTTAGAATTATAATCTTTGTTTTGCATCTTTTTTCATGTTCTTTCTACCAAAATGGATCACTTCATAGTTCTCTGCATTGAATTTCATCAGCCACTTGCCCATCCATTCTACCAATGTGTTTGTCTTTTTGAAGTTCTGTAGTATGCTCAGTACACAACACTGCCACATTTCATATCATCCGCAAGTTTTGAAGTTGTGCCCTATACGCTGAGGTCTAGGTCATTAGTATATATCAAGAAAAGCAAGGGTTCCAACACTGACCTTGGGTAACTTCATTCCAAAACGCTCATTAACAACTACTCTGTTTCCTGTCACCCAGCCACTTTTGTATCCATGTTGTTTCTGTCCTTTTATTCCATGAGCAATACTTTGCTGTTGTGTGATGCTCTCAAATATCTTTTTTAGATGTCCGTATACACTGTATCAACAGCATTACACTTACCAACTCACTCTTTAACTTGCTAGGGTTTTTTGATTAGTTAATTAAAATTGATTTGCTCTTAACTCATACTGACTGTCTTTAATTAACCCTCATTTGTCCAAGTCACTGTTACTTTTATCCCTGAGCAGACTTATAGTTACTGGGCATATCTTTACACCATTTTTTTTTTGAACAAGGGTGTTATGTTTGCAATTCTCCAGTACCACCTAGCATCTAAGGAAGACTGGAAAGTTATGGCTAATGCTTTGACAATTTTTGCTCTCTTTTCCCTCAGTATTCTTGGGTATCATTCAGTCCTGTTACCTTATCAACTTGAATACAGACACCATATTCAATAGCACCTCCTTATCAATTTTAATCCTTTCAAATATCTTAATTAGCTCCTCTTTCTTCATTACCTGGGCAGAAAAATCTTTCTTGGTGAAGGCAGATGCAAAGTATTCATATATCTCAGCTATGTCCCTGCTTTCAGGATAAATCCCATTTTTAGTTCTATTTGGCCCTTTTACTATTCCTTTTGCTATTTTTGTGGCTGTAGAAAACTTGGAGTCCCTTTAATGTCAGCTGCTGATCTCTTTCCATACTCTTAGTTTCTTTTATTTTAATTTTCACTCCCCCTTCTATATTCAGACTGGTTCTTGATTGTTTTATCCACGTAACTTCTGTCATAAGCACAGTTTTTCTTCTTTAATTTCCATCTCTTGTCGTTAAGGTACCTCTAGATTTGTTTGCCCTACCTTTTCCGTTCATGTGAACGTACCTTGATTTTGCATGCACCACTTCTCTTCAAAGGCAGCTCTTTGTTCAGTTATTGTATTTGCTATCACTCTAATTTCATCTAATCTGGACTAGTTCCATTTTTACCCCTTTGAGGCTAGCTTTCCCCCAGTTAATTATTCTTCTACGTTATTCTTTTGCCGTTTTCCATTGTCAGCCTGAACTTTATGATACAATGATGTCCCTAAATGTTCTCATTGACAGATGATCCGCTGCATTCCCAGGAACTGGATATAGCAGTGCCTCCTTTCGCATTTGACTGAAAACGTACTGCTGTATTAAATTTTCTTGAACACTCTGGGAACTTTTGCCCTTCTCTGTCCTTTTACACTATAAGTTTCCTGGTCTTTATTCGGATAACTGAAGTTCCCCTTAATAACAACACTCTAGTTCTTGCACCTCTTTGTAATTTCCTTGCAAATGTGTCCCTCTGGTGGCATCTAGACTACATCAAGCAAGTAATTGCATGCTTTATTCCTTGTTTCTAGTCAAATAAAATTCTGCCCTTGAACCCTCTGGGACATCCTTTCTCTTCAGCACTGCAATGTTCTTTTTTATTGATACTGCCACTTCTCTCCTTTTCCTTCCCTTTCCTTGAACGCCTTGTATCAAGGAATATTTAATACCCAGGTTAGTCTTCCTTTGAACCAGGTTTCCTTATAGTCACTGTTATAGACTCTCCCCTTGATGTTGCTCCTTTTGAACCTGCTGTAAACTTGCCTTTCCCAATGGTGTTTGTGACTCTCGCCCTCTCTTTGCTGCTCCTTTTACCATCACTGTGTTCCTGCCTTTCCCACTGATCTCACAGAGAATCACTGGCTGCTTCTTATATCTGTGCTGCATTCTTGTCGTTCCATTGGTCTTGCAATGACTCTCGCAGTTATGCAACACTGTTTTCATGTTCTATCCTACAGACTTCAAAGATTTGTGAATGCCAATCTCTAAGACCATGGTGGTACAGTGGTTAGCACTGTTGCCTCTCAGCACCAAGGACCTAGGTTCAATTTCCGGCTTGTCACAGTCTGTGTGGAGTTTGCACATTCTCCCTGTGTCTGCGTTGGTTTCCTCTGGGTATTCTGGTCTTTTCCCCACTGTCCAAAGATGTGAGTTAGATGGATTGGCTGTGATAAATTGTCCGTTGGTACCAGGGAGATTAGCAGGGAGGGTGTATAGCGTTACAAGAATAGGGTCTGGATTGGATCATTGTCAGTGCAGCCTCCATGGACTGAATGGCCTCCTTCTACACTGTAGGGATTCTAAGACCTTTGCTCCTGGAACCTTTTAAAATTGCACCATTTAGTTTACATTGCCTCTCCTCATTGTTTCTACCAAAATTAATTGCATATGCTGTTATCCGTTTTGTTTTGTTTGACTATAACTTCAAACAGATTTAGAATCATACTTCCACAGGTAAGCCTTGAAAGCTTAATTATTTATTACTCTCAAATAATTTATCAAGGAGGGTAGTGGAATGTATGATTCGTTGTTTTGTATTATATGCTCTTGATTCATTGGCTTTATTTAAGCGCAGTCATTTGGTCCTTCAGGGACTGAATCTGGAAAAGTTGATTTTCTGCCTTTCAGAGGGAAGTGTGGAGTGGCTATGATGATTTCCAGTATACAGAACAAAGTTCTCTATTATGGTCTTTGAATCTTGCAATGCATGACTACATTGGTTAGAAAAGGGTGATCATAGAATCCCTACAGTCAGAAGCGGCCATTCAGCTTACCGAGTCTGCACTGACTCTCTGACAGAGTATCTTACCCAAACTCTATCCCTGTAACTCCACACGTTTACCACGGCTAATCAATTCACCTAACCTACGTTCATCAGGTATACAAAGAGGGCACAAGATCTAATTCCAGGAAAATTGGCGATCCTGTAAGCTGAGAAAATATTAGCATAAAATCAAAATATATTCAGTTATGTTTCCTTTGGTGCAATGATCCTTGGCAAACTAGTAACCAAGCAGCATCATGCCCTTTTGGATGATTGAGTGCATTTTGTACCACTATTTTGGTGGGGCACACAAATATTCATACAAACATTGCTGCATTCTGCATATCTCAATCAGATTTTAATTCATACTGTTTATAAATCTATCTTCATCAAATATGACCATTTTAAGTTGAATTCCACACACATTCTGTTTGGCTGGTGTTGTAGCTCCTGTGCTGGAGCTCTGCAACTAATTATTACTTTGCTGTATTTGTACAAATATCTGGGTGATTAATGAACAAATGTAGGCTACTTGTCTTTATAGGGTCATCAGTGTTTTACAAGTAATGCATATCATTCACATACTACATATTACAATCTTATCCACCAACCCCCTCAAACTCTGCAATGATATTTTGAGTGAATGATTACTGTTTAGTGCAGGGCAATGCTATAGGCTTCACACAGTAGGCTGGGTCAAGATCATGAGAGGTGCCAACTGTTTCCAATCTTTATGTGGATGTTCTGGCATACCAGAACCAACCAGTGTAAGTTGGGCTTTGATCCTGCAGCATATAGAAGATGCATATCATTTGCGTGATGTCGACCTTAACAGGACTTTTCTTTTTGTTCTAAATTTTTGATTGTGTGTAAGGTTTGGAAACTTGTTTTGTAATTATTGCTCAGCTTTGGTATGATATTGAGATGTAACAATAGTTTACTGTGATAACAGTTTTAATGTGCTGCCAGCTTAAGGAACCATTTTAAACTTGCTTCTGGAGTAAAAGCTGTGTCCATTGTTAGATCCTAGAAATGACACTCAACCAGAAAGTTGGTACTGAAATTTTCTGGACGTCTTGCCTAACTTTTTGTTTGAAAACTGAAGGCATTTAAATAATGTGAATAAATGCTATTGGTTCACATTGTGGATGCATTGCTTTTTAAAAAAGCAATTTTGTGATTTTTGTTTGATACATCCAGACCCTGACTTCCAAGCCCAAACTACCATCTGCAATCTAGCTGACAAGATTTTTTCCCTGCCTTAAAATATTGTTGATGGCTAACTAGGATGGTATCTGGCCTCTGCTTGATGTCTTCAGCTGAGATTAGAAACTTGATGGTGTGGAAATTAAAGTTTTGTTATGCATGCTGTTTAATATGCTTCATATTGAAACTAATTCTGGTTTTATTTTAATAGACTTAGGCTCAAATAACAGTGGGTACTATGATCTAATGGCAGTGCTAACACATCAAGGCAGATCAAGTTCATCTGGTCATTATGTAGCTTGGGTTAGAAGAAAATCAGGTATGTTTCATGTTTAATACACATTTTGCATTGGACAACTAATAAAACAAAGGTGCTTTCAGTAAGTTGGTCAGAAATGATTGTTTTTAGTGTAAAGTTGCAGCATATTGAAACTGTCCCATGGAGTAATTGGGTGAGGATTCACCTGCTCAGTTTCTTATTAAAAAGTTGCATCTCTAAAGAAAACTAGTGAACAGATCCCTGGGAGCACCTTTTGAATCAGTGTTTTTTCCAGAAAGTTGCTGAGGGCCAGAAGACAGTACACAGATCAGCCTGAGGGAGTGACGGGTTTTAAGAAAGAAACAGCTTTTCTGAAATGGAGAGATCTTTACCCAGCACCCAGAGCAGCAGAAATACCATTCTGCTTGCGATTGAATGTTTGCAAGGCTTTATCCAGCTACCAAAAATGCTGGGTAATTAACTCCCCATACGACGGAAGCTTTGTTTACAAAATATGCTGCTACCTCACACTGACCTCTTCAGCTTTCAAACAAGGAAATCTGTGTTTCGACCTCCACTGTTCCTAGATTTTAACCATTTAAATAACTCAGATCTATCCTTGTTTGGTCCAAAATGGATGAGCTCAGTGTTGAAAGCAGTCAGTGTTTTTCTGTAATTTTATACATTCATCTGCATTCCCCTCTATATACTTTGCACCATTAGCAGATTTGAATATGTGGTGCTCTGTTACTTGAATATTTTAACTAATCCGTCAAATACTACTCCATGGTGTTTTTATTTATGAAAGTTTTTATGGTTGCATACCTCTGTACTTGTTTAATTTGTGTGGATGTGCTGTAGAGTTGCCACAAAGTCTTGTCTGTTGAAACCATATTCTAACAAGCAGATTTGTAGTCAAATTAGAATGTCAGACAGTATTGATGACACAGAAATCTATGTCTCAATAAAAGTTTGCATGACATGGGTACTTATGTAAGTTTTCACTTTTCTTTATTGAATTAATTTTTAGATGAATGGATCAAATTCGATGATGACAAAGTCAGTGTTGTGGCACCTGAAGATATTCTGAAGTTATCTGGTGGTGGTGACTGGCACATAGCTTATGTTCTACTTTATGGGCCTCGTAGACTAGAATTAATTGAAGATGAAACCCCGCAGTGATGTCGTGGATGAGCACAACTACCTTCAATTCCGTTATCCTGCATGGCTATTACTGTTTTATGATGCCTTCACTTTTTGTAGCTTACGTGAGTAAGACTGCAAAGGGAAGCTATGGCCTCAACTGTGT
This sequence comes from Carcharhinus amblyrhynchos, assembly GCF_965287045.1. Taxonomy (NCBI): domain Eukaryota; kingdom Metazoa; phylum Chordata; class Chondrichthyes; order Carcharhiniformes; family Carcharhinidae; genus Carcharhinus; species Carcharhinus amblyrhynchos. The sequence continues at coordinate 76,397,665 of NC_137331.1, read as the reverse complement.
CCCTGGTAACTGCTTCACATCATCCACCACACCTTTGAAAACACATCAGGCATTAGTTGAGGAAGATCTGTGGATTTGATCTATTCTTAATTCTGACATTTCTCAATGTGGAATAAAAAAAAAAGCAAGTGACCCATAATCCTTCAGTTCTGTTCCTTTTTTATGTTCTATGTGGTTTTCAGTCATGTGTGATTAATGGTAACTGGTTATGTGATGCTGTACAAGAGAAGCAAAGTTAATACTGTGTTGAATGGTTTGTATTTTTATTTTACAGTAAAATAAAAATGTAAACTTTGCATTGCAAACTTTACATTGTAACTAAATGCCAAGTTTTAATATTTTTGCATTACCATATTGCTGCTCCAGTCAAAACCAGTTTGCCTGAAACCACATTGTGTTGTATAATGTAAATTCATAAAACTTAAGTGTTTCACTAAAGTGTTGTTGTTTAACTTGTGTTAAAAAGCCAGCTAATTTGAAACTCTGAGCCTAGGTATATGATTCATCAGCACCTGATAATTTGTTATTTCGGCATTGGATTAAATTTCTCCAAAATGCTGAGTTCCTGAGCTCAAGCGGGGGACTTGTGCCCTTCTATAGGAAGGGAGAATCACTTGGCAGCTGCCTTGGGTGTTGCACAGAGATTACTTCATCAGTCTGGAAAAGGAGCTCTGTCAGATTGCTTGTGTTCTGCTGTAGTTGGTTGGAGTCCAGAATCCACAAAGTGGGATAAAATGCTGCCTTCTAGACTTTATTGCAGTTCAGTTTCAACTTTGAACAAAATTATACTTTATATCAGATATCCAGTTTATAATCCGTTCCTTTTAATGTCCAACAAGGTGATTAGAAACCATAGAAGTTTAAATACTGTCCATTTTGGGACTCTATTCAACATTATCATTGGTAGAGGGAAGACAAACAGTGGTGGAAATGGGTTGAGTACAAGGTGATGTTTTTTATGCACTAACTGTTGTCTGCTTACAAACACATTCAAATTTATTTCTACAGTGGCAAAGATTAAAGCAGCCAGAAAAAGTGGTAACTATGTACGGTCCAGTGCTGGATTTGCTCATTTGTACATTAGTGGAATGGGAGCCCTTGTGAGTCACAAAGGACATCAGAAGTCTGTGTGGCAATGTCAGTGACTGCATGAAGCTGAGGGAAGCTGATGATCTGTCTGAATGTCAGAATCCTATTTTATCTTCATTTTCATTATGAAGAATATGAAATTCTGTATTCTGATTAACATAAACATGACCTGCAGTTACTGAATGTTTGTAGCCTTCAAGGAGCTGAGGTAATGTAAATCTGAGAAGTGCATTGTCTGTTGGAAGGAAGGATTTCTCCTGTTGTTTTCTTGTAACTGCAGGTCTATATAGTTTTTCCACTTTTCTGCTGCAAGAATTTCAGTTTAATGGGTACTTTTTTTCCTAAAAATTTTGACAGTTGTCAAGTTGTTTCAAGAATTTAAGAAGTGATTCCATAATCTAAAATGACAGATAATTACCAAACATTTTCAACAACGTGTAACAGAGCAAGTGAGTGAATCCTGTTATACAGTATTAGATATGGGTATCATCCACTTATACTGCTTCAGGGTTATTAATGGTGTTAAGGAAATGTTGTATTGCTGATTAATGCAAAATGGTTTTAGGATTCTAATATCATGGGATCTATACTTTGAATATCTTGGGCACAGTAGGAAGTCCTACAGTCTCAGATTAATGCCCAACAGGTTTGTTTAGAATCACGAGCTTTCAGAGTACTGTTCCTTTTTCAAGTGAGTGGACATTAGTTCTCAAACATGACACATATGGGCAAAGAGACAGTTGCCAGATAATTACAGATTAGAATGTGAAGAATGTGTTGAGACCTGGAAATTGAAGTAGGTGAACTTGTTGGGGCCAGGGGTTTGATTACTGGCTTGGGTCACTGTATGTGCTTGGGTTTTCTCTGGTTTCCTCCCACAGTCCAAAGATGTGTGAATTAGGTGGATTGTCTATGCTATAAATTGCCCCATAGTCCCCCTGACACTAGCTAGGGTAAATGCATGGGGTTGTGGGGATAGAGCTGGGTCAGTGCCGTCTTGACGAGCTTCTATGATTCTAAGGATTTTCTTTTTCCAATTTTTGTTTCTATTTCCTATTATACTAAACTGCATAGCAGACATAAAATTGCACCTATTTTACATGCTGTGTAGGATGGTTCAAGACTAGGAAAAAATTCTGCACCCAGCTAATTCCTAAGAACAAATGTCAAACTGGCTGTCGTTTCATAAAATTCAGTGATAGTTGTATCTTTCGCGATGAAGCCTGACACACTGGTGATGATGTCAGTGGAGTGGAAATCTATCAGATTGCCATTTGCTCCTACTTATTTACCTTGAACTGGGCATCTTCAGAACCAGTACACTCCCACCTTTCTGAAGTCCATAGTGCAAGAATTATAGATACACCCAAGCTATGACCACTTTTAAAGGCACTAGCTGCCATATACCAGTAAGTTTAAATGTCCCAAAGCCACTTGGACAAGAGAGGTGGTAAACATTTAGAGGGAGTTGGATGGGTGGGCCTGTGGTCTGGCATTGTAGGAAATAGGCCATCCAGCACCTCAAACCTGCTTTGCCATTCAGTATGATCATGGATGATCAGACATTTAAATGCCTTTCATCCACACTATCCCCAATTAATCAGAAATGGGGTACAGTATTCTTCTTTACCCAGAGGGTGGTGAGGGATTGGAATGCCCTGCCTGCTGCAGTTGTAAATGCGCCAAGTTTGGGGGCGTTTAAGAGATCCGTGGATAGGTTTATGGATGAAAAGGGATTGGTTTAGGTTAGAGGGTCATTGTTTTTTAACTGGTCGGCGCAACATTGTGGGCCGAAGGGCCTGTTCTGCGCTGTAATGTTCTATGTTCTATAAAGCTTCACAATGCTAACTTTTCTTGGGTACCTATCCTAAGTTGAATCAAACAGAATCATCTGAAGTCTCCCAACTCTTTCAATGACTCAGCCTTCAGAGTGCTCAGGGGGAGAATTCCAAAGATTGACCACTCCCCAAGTGAAAACTGTTGGCATCAGTTCATGATGTGGATGTGCCAGCGTTGGAGGGGGGTAAACACAGTAAAAAGTCTAAACTAAAAGTAAAAACTAAAACCTGGTGTTGTCAGACTTTTTACTGTCATCAGTTCATCCAGAAATACATTGTTAATTCTCACTTGCAAGACATTCAATTTGTCCCCATCACCATCTATCTTACTTCCTCTGTTTCATTCATTCCTTCCTTCCTTTCCCTTTATCCATAGGGGCCACCACAATGATGGTTGATATTAGCCATAATTTTCTGGATTTGGGAGTAATTTGACAGCTGAATGTCCTTCTTGCTGTTAACTCCCCTCATCCAGGCTGGGATCTGGCACCTGATTTTTCTTGACTTGCTATTGTGTTATTGGGATGCTCATCCAACATTTAGTACTGGATGAGCAGCAATCTCCCCTAATGAAAAATTAGAAAGCCATTGTTTTTAGTCTGTTTCAAAATCGATTCCTTATCTACTGATTAATCAAATTGCTTGCAATGTGGGGCCATGGAGACAGCACAATTCTGCAGATCTGAGGGACTGGATGTCATCCTACATGAATCACAAGGTAGCACATTCATGCAGCAAGTAAGTCAGAGGTTATACTGTGTACTTGAGAAAGGATATACTAGCATTGGAGGAGGTGCAGAGGTGATTCCAGAGTTGAGAGGGTTGACTTGAGAGAAACAAGGGAGAAGCAAATTTAGGACTGAGTTGAGGAGGAACTATTTCACCCAAAAGAATTCCATGCCCAGTGAAGGAGTTGAGGCTACCTCATTGAATGTTTAAGGCAAAGCTAGATAGATTTTTGAACAGTAAAGGAATTAAGGCTTATAGTGAATGGGCACAAGTGCAGCTGAGTCCATGAAAAGATGAGCTATGCTCTTCCTGAATAGCAGAATAGACAGAAGCGACCATATGGCTGACTTGTGCTCGTAATTTGACTCGAGATGAGCTTTGGAGTACGTAAGCATAACATCACGTTCCACCTCTGTAATATCAGCCAACTTTTCTTCTCCATCACCCTTGTTTTCATACTAGCTTCCTGAGCACCCCCAATTTTAATTGCTTTTTCATTGGTGACTTTGACTTCAGCTACTTGGTTCCTAAGCTCTATGATCCCATCCCATTCTTGATTTTCTTCCTTTATGATGCTCCTTTGGCCCCCATCCATCTCATACTAGCCATCCATCTCATACTAGCAGTGATCTCCCGAGGTTATTGCCTGTGTGAAGGCTTGCAGGTCTGAGCACCAGCCCAGGAACCTGATTCTGTTCCTGGAGCTGCATCTCCATGACCTCCTGCTCTCTTGATGAAGGAGGCTCTACACTTGGTGCTCAGGGTCAACGCAGTGATCATGCTCCACTTGGACACTCCATGATAAAAACCATGGCATGCAAAGGGATCTGTGAGATCTTCATTGAATTCTGCTGGACATCAGTATCTGCTGCCTGATTTGACAACTTCAGCAGCTCATCATCTCCCTTGGACTCAACATGTTCCTGGTCTTCAGCAGTCCTTCAGTTGCCAGCACTCAGCACAGACTGCCTCTGCTCCCTTGATGTGACTATGCTAAGCCCTCTGTACATTGTGCTCGACCATGGGAAGCTGACAAACTTGTGTTTACAAAGCAGGTACAATGTGGGTGCAGGTGGGTGTCCTGGAGCTTCTATTCTGAGCATCGGCAGGAGGAAGAGAAGGTCAGGATGTTCCATTGTCACAGACACACACCTGGTGGGCTGATGAGACAATAGAGAACTGCAGCAGTGACATCTTGTTTGGAAGATCATTGGGCATCAGTGTTTTGACATCTCCATTTTAGCTGAGATGATCCTACCTTTTTTTTGCTCTCGTCATCAGTCTCACATCTGTGCACTGCACTCTTCTTCAGAGACTCTTGTATCATTACATGCTGTGAAACAAGCTCTGCAATTGTGTTCCTGCTCTAGGGCATCTATCTCATAGTGGCTGTGTACCAGGAGGTTTGGGCTCCCTGCCACCCATTCTTCAGTGCTTTATCATACTCTTTTCTCTCTGCAAAGGAACAGCATATTTCACCCTTAGTGCCACCTCTCCCTATAGCATCATTCCAAACTGGACCAAACCCACCAAGTGGAAGAATGGCACACCTCCACCTTCAATTCACTCAGGCCAAGCAGTCAGAACTCCAGGCCTTGGTTGACTCAGGCTTCAGTGCAATTTAGCACACAGTCACACTCCTAAGGAATGACCACCTAAACACACATCACATTGCAGATCCATGTCATCTCTGTACTCACCCATGCCAAACACAGAAGACTGTTGAACCTTTTGCAGCATTGTATCCACATTCAGTGCACCACATCATGCCCATTCGTGTGGAGACCAGCACTGCCCATCCCTCTTTTGTAATTTGTGATGGCGGCCTCCTCTTCCCGTCTATAGCCACACAAACACAGTAGCTACAAAAGCAGGTCAGAGACTAGGAATACTGTGGCAAATAATTCATCTAACTCCCCAAAGCCTGTCCACCATCGATAAGACACATGTCTGCAGTATGATGGAATACTCCCTATTTGCCTGGATGAGTGCAGCTCCAACAACACTCAAGAAGCTTGACACCATCCAGGACAATACAGCTCACTTGATTGGCACCACATCCAAACATCCACTCACTCCAACACAGACACTCAGTAGTAGCAGTGTGTACTGTCTAAAAGATGCACTGTAACAATTCACCAAAGATCCTCAAGACAGCAGTTTCCAAACCCACAATCATTTCCATCTAGAAGGACAAGGGCAGCAGATACATGGGAACACCATTGCATGTACATTCCCCTCCAAGCCACTCAGAGTCAGAAAATCTAAACTCACTATCCTAATTTGGAAATATATCACCGTTCCTTTGCGATCACTGGGTCAAAATCCTGGAATTTGCTCTTGACAGCATTATAAGAACATAAAAATAGCAGCAGGAGTAGGCCATCCAGCCCTTCGAGCCTGCCCCGCCATTCAACAAGATCATGGCTGATCTGAAGTGGATCAGTTCCACTTTCTCCCCATAACCCTTAATTCCCATGTCTATCAGAAACCTATCCTCCCATGACTTAAATATATTCAAGCCAGGTAGCTTCCACCACTGCAATGGGCAGAGAATTCCAGAGACTCACCAACCTTTGAGTGAAGAAGTTCCTCAACTCCGATCTAAACTGCACCCCCCCCCAACCATTTTGAGGTTGTGCCCTCTAGTTCTGTTTTCCTTTCTAAGCAGGAAGAATCTCTCTACCTCTACCCTATCTATCCCCTTCATTATCTTATATGTCTCTATAAGATCCCCCCCTCAGCCTTCTAAACTCCAACATGTACAGACCCAGTCTATTCAATCTCTCCTCATAGGCTAACCCCTTCATCTCCGGTATCAGCCTAGTGAACTTTCTCTGCACTCCCTCCAAGGCCAATATATCCTTTCGCAAATGCGCCGATCAAAACTGCACACAGTACTCCAGTTGCTGCCAATTGTAGGTCAACCCACCACACGTGAACTGCAGTGTTCCCACCTTCCAAAGGACAACAAATGCTGGCCAATCAGCAACTCCATGTCCTAGAAGTGAAAAAAAATTCCAAGGTATGAGGATGTCACACTTGTCATTGGTCTCTTTTATGAGGATGCCCACTCATTTGCAAAACAGAAGGCAAAGCACCCACCAGACTTGCCCTCCCATGTTCCATGCCCATCAGGTGCTGAGACCATTTGTGGTGTAGACATTTGCTCTTTGATTCTGTAAAGAGGAGGACTCCAAAACCCCTTCAGGATGCTTTTAAAGCTGGGTGCAGTGCCTGACTTGTTCCCACCCTCCTCTACTTTTAGTCTACTTGAAGACATGGTGCATGCTGGACAAGCCTTTATTATCAGCCATGATCAAAATGAATGGCAGAGGAGGTTCAAAGGGCCGAATAGCCTACTCCTGCTTCTAGCTTCTATGTAATCGGCCACCCAGTTTGAAATTGTGTTCACAACGTGATCTCACGCAGCAGCAGATTTTACATTCGCACCTGACAAGTGCAAAATTCAGGCAAAGAAAAGATAGAAGAGAACAGAAAAGCTAAGATAGATGATAAAAATAAGATTTTGTGGATTCTCTGGGACGTGTACACAAAAAAATGGGGAAACGTAACTGTATTAGCCAATGGATAAGGAACAAGAACACCTAGGACTATTGGTCGATAAATATTTTTCTTTCCCGCAAAATACATTTCCTTCAGTAAGTCTCATGTAAACACAAGTTTTAATCAACTTAACCTTCACGAAACAGAATTGTAATCACCCCAATATAGCTATCTCAAAGTTACCTTGCAGAATTTGAGAGTTTTACAGGAAAATTTAATAGACAGCACAGTAATGGTTGGTACTTTCTGGTCATCTCATCAAGGATTCTAGCAAAGTGAATGGATACGGAGTTCAAGTGAATAAATGAAAGACAAGATTTCTCAGCAAACTAAATCTTACTACATGCTGCTGATTGTAACTTGCAGAACCACAAAATACCTTATAGTTTCAATAAGAACCATTTATTTATTAAAGTCACATGCAATTCAAGAATGAGTTGAGACTGTGGTAACATGCTCACAGAATATAGTGAGTCAGGTTTCACACCTGCAATCCTCAGAAGTTGGAATTGTTGGCCTCAGTTGTGGTGCTATGGGGAACTCTGAAACCAAGGCATATCCAAGTTGCCTTGGAAATAGAGGATAAAATCAAAAGGAAACATGCCCTTCTGGTCTAATCTTGCAATCATCTTGGTAGAGTGTTTTGGAATGTAATTGACAGAGACTGTCCAGCTGTTTCAGTTGGGGATGTATGGTATTTAGAAACTCAAAAGAAGTGGCATCAGTGTGAGAAGTGCAAATGACACTCTACAACACTGAATAGAGGCCCATAGAGAACTGGAAGGGATAAAAAGACAAGATTCAATAGAAGCAATAAAACGCTAGATTTGAAAAATTATACCTTTTATCGCCACAGTAAATTTCCAAGATGGGGCTTTTTTGACCAGCAGACTCAAAACAATGTTAGTTCACAAGTCAACAAACACTGTTTGGCCTATTAGTCCATAATCCGGAATACCGAACAACATATTTACTTACTGGTACATACCCTCTAAGTTGAAAATAACAGCATGTATCAACCAATGATACTGACATCTGATCACTAATCAAACTGAATGCAGATGTACGTCAAACTAATTGTTGAGGTTACACTAACAAATGGCAGGCAGCCATCTTGAACGTTAATGAAGACATCCCCATTCTCAAAACAAAGTTTTGCAATGGTGAAAATGAACGCCATGCCAAATGTTGCTCATCAACTTAAAATAAAATCTTTTGATAATACAGATGACTAGAAACTGCTGGTGAAAGGAGAGTAAACTAAAATTCCCATATCTAAGAAATGAGTTTATAAAAAAGGTCACTTTTGTAAAATTAACCAACTCCTTTTACCTAAAGTAGAACAGTAAAAAAAACTACTTGTTCAATTTGTACATTTGCTTAGTTTTTCAGTAATTTACTAGCTGATACTATCAGCGTCATTTGTCAGGATTTCTGCAAGTTCAGTTAAACCAGCATCCATCAATGCAGACAAAAAATTCTCCACTGTAGCTTGCAGTCCCTCCCGATCATGCCATGCAACCAGCAGCAATTTAGCACGCATCTTCACATCCTCACTATCGGATTCAATTCCAAGGATGTCAGACTCCTTCATTTCGAAGTGTAGTGCCAATACTTTCCACTGTTCTCCAAGCTTGTTGGCAAGGATATCTATCTGTTCACCTGTCACAAGCTTAGTCTGCACATCAGGACCTAAAAAAATAAGGAAAATTGTTAAATGCCTCTTTCAGACAGATGTTCAATATCTAATTCACACTAAATATTGAGTAATGTTTATGGACAAAATCTATAATCTGGGTCTACTAGTTAGGTGAGAATAAGACACAACTTCAATACATACTATCATAGAAAATTATGCATGAAAATAAATGTGTCACTAGCTATCATACAGAAATATAAATTTAGTATAACGGAGGCAATTCTGGGAGATACAATGATATTAGAAATCCAGATTTTCATAAGACTTGTGAAATGCTATCAAGTCTTTACTTCCAATTGAAGGCATGAAGCTAGATTCTCCCCCAATTACCTACAAAAATTGCTAGTGTTCAGTTTCTGATGGGTCTAAATAAATGGGGCACATGAAGGTCACAGGTCTTCATCTGAGTGCTATTTCCTGGGACCTCATGTAAGAGTGTAAAAATGCCTTCAAAGTGGATATTTCTACCTACCTGATAGCAACCATTAACTGCTTGGGAGAGGTCGTTAGCAGCCTTTTGTCACCAGACGATGATGTCAGGTAGCCTGCTGTTGTTGGCTGAAATACATGGGAAACTAGAAATGTCAACATTGGAGGACTTCTTTAAAAAAAATTAAGTTTTCATTATATATTTTGATAGTTCTTATTAAACAGAAGAGGAGCATCTGTTTCAGTCACATTTGTTACTTCAAAAATGAATATCATGGATTTTCTAGTTTTATTAGCCTTCAGCATGATCCTTGAATGAATCATTGAAAATGTCATGATTCATCAGGCTGCTTGCTATTCTCCTTCTCAAAGCTCATCATGGCTATGTGTGGATAAGTGCTGTGTTTTAGCACAGCTAGTCAAGTATCAAACCTACACATGGCGAAAAGACCAAGTCTTGTTAAATATCTAATACTTCTTGTATTCTTAATGTCAGAATTTGATTGGAAACCAGGACATACATAAAACAATAATTAGCAGCAGCAATGATTCTGAACTTTGTGCCTTTAATCTGTGGCATCATTTAAAATAAAATAGAAGCTAGTCCATATGTTTTCATCTCATGGGCAGCCTGTCAAAATAATAAATCCCCAGAACTGTTCCTGCATCTATTTATTTTTCTCATTTTAAAATGATTTTTAATCCCAACAGAGCTCAGAGCAGTCACTAGTGCACCAGAAAGACTATAAGAAAAATATTTTTGAAGTGTGTATGTAGTGATTTTTGCTTGTACTACACAGCAAGCTCCACTTACATTTGTTAACACAATATTATTTTTCCACTGACCATTTACAATAATGAGCTGTCTGTGGTTCAGCAGTTATCCTGAGCACTATTGAGAGAAATAACATTTACAAAATTCACAATTTTAGGTTCCCATGTATTGTTCAGCCAGCGGAAGACTACCTGACATTTGTCATCATGCAGTGACAAAACTTTGCTAACAATGTCCTAAGCAGTTAGTGGCTGCTATGAAATTGGCTGAAACATTCACAATGAAATGATCAAATTAAAACCTGTCTAGAAATCAGCTTTGTGGAACAGGTATGCTGTTTTGAGACTCGGGTTTTCCATTAAAATTTATTATTCTTTTTATCTTTGTATGCTACACTCCCATTCTTGTTTTCTGACCAATGCTACCAAATCTGGTCAGCAATGCGGAAAAAAAAGTAATTTCCTTTCTTCCATAGATCACATTTTTCTGAATACAGAAACTGGAACAGCAGACTTCTCCTGCCTTTTTCTTTACTGAGGAAAGGTGAGGATTAAAGACAAATTTATATAGTTAAGTCTCCTTATAATTGTTGAGAAATTAGTAATAGGTCAAAATTACTATAAATCTTCAACATATTTCACATAAAAGCTGCATTTCAGACTTACTTTCAGTGCTTTCCTTTAGCAATGCATCATCATTGTCTTCTTCTTCATCTTCATCCTCTGCTGTCTTTATCTCTTCAGAGGGAGGCTGCAAGTAGTCACAAAAGTGATTAAAGCAATTTCCAATACAGCTTCAAGAGAATTACTGGTGGAGGCATACCTTTCATTTTTGAAATATAACTTGTAGATCAGGTATTAAAGTGTTAAAAAATAAATTAAATGACAACACCTGAGAAACTGATGAACAACTATGAATTAAGTGCTATTCAAAAAGGCCTGAGTTAATTACAGTTCGAAGTATTTATTTAATAATAAATTAAATTGCCAGTCAGCGACATTCATGTCCTGTGAATGAATAAAAAAAAGTCAGAATCAGAAGGGAGAAAACAATAGGCTTAAAAACAAACTGAAAACTTAAACATCTTTGAGCTTTGGTAGGGTCTTCCTTCCTACCCATGCACTGTGGGTGCACCTACACCACACGGACTGCAGCATTTCAAAACGACAGCCCATCACCACCTTTTCAATGGGCAGCAAATGCTAGGGCAGCCAGCAATGCTGCAATTCCAAGAACAAATAAAATGCTCTGGCATGCATTTCGGCTCTTACAACTCGAAACTCATTTGTATCCTTTCTTGTAACGCATTTCAATTTTCGCCCTTGGTTCCTCTGCTTGAAACCTCTCTACCATCCTCAAAATCCATCACTTTAATTTAGCTTTTGGCCACAATCTCTTCAAATAGAATCTCTCCAGTGCAGAAGGAAGCCATTCAGCCCATCGTGTCTGCATGAACTCTTACCCAGGCTTACCCCATAACCCCATGTATTCACCCCACTAATTCCTTTAACCTCTTAATTCTTCTTGCTGGATTATTTGATGTCTGGTTACTTTCTGCCTTTGTGAAAAGCTTTGGTATATTTTATGTTATAGATGTTATATTAAAGTAGGTTGCTTCTGCCCCCACCAAGGTGTGCTATGGGATGTATTGAACAAATGTGTACTCAGCTATTCATTGAGATTTGCCCGTTTTAATCCAACTGAGTACTCCAAAAGGCACACAGACCCTGCATGCAGCAGGGGTGTAGTGGTAGTTGTTCAGCTGACTTTGTTCCCCACAATGATGGTACACAAACAAACAGCGAGGTTAGGTGACTCATAATTTCAGAGACTAAATGGTTTAATTATTCAGCCATCTCTTCCAGCTTTCAAAATACAGCACTGCACTTTATGCTAACACAAACGTGAGACAGAAAAGATACTTACAGGTAGCTCCTTGGCCAGTTTGATAACCATGTTGTCTAGATACTCAGGCAAGCTCTTGAACTGTTGATTAGTTGGCTGGAAGAAGTGGGGACTTCGTCGTGCTAGCAGCCTCAAAGCCCTCCAGCCATAATTGGAATTGTTTACCACCCTGTGTTATTCAAGTAAAAACTATTGTCAGAGTGTAATCAGATTCTTGACAATCATACTTTCATGGACATTCAACAGGTTTACAGATTTCACATCACAATAACTTACTTGTACTCTTCTTCAACCATGTTCTCTGGATCAGCTTGCTCAATAGCTTCTTCAAAAAACTCTTCCAAAGTGGGCATAAACTCTCTGCAATCCACATAGATCACATCAAAATAATGATAAAAACACAATAAAACTGATCAGAATGGCCATTTGCAAAACATAGTAACCTTCACTGGAACAATTCTTGATCCTTGAACCCACTGATGATCATTTTTCTGCTAATCTACGAGACATAGGTCTATCCAGTTAGATCTCATTAGTTTAGACGTTTACAGATAAACTAATGTTCCTTATCTACCAACAAGCTGGCCAGGTGTTGGAGACCCACAGAATGTTCATGTCTGTCAAGGTTAGTAGGGAATAAAAGGAAAAAGATTTACTTAATTGAAATTTGGAAATGGAGCCAAAGGCCGAAAAATACATATATTGGAAGATGATCTCCGCATTGCAAGCAGGTAGCTGTGTAGGGGCAGCGGGAAGACAGAGAGAGAGAGAGAGAGAAGGGGGGGTGATGGTAATTGGTAGCAAGGTGGTTAAAAGACAAACAGATAAATGTTCACAACTGAATAAGTGCACAAATGCCAATGACAGCATCAACAGCTAAACCAGCACTGCAGTATAAAGAGCATAGGTTAAGCAGAACAGGAACAAGCTCATTTGGCAGAGCCACAGCTATTTGAAGTAGTTCTGCAAGAATAATGGCTGTTTACTGCTGACTGAGGCAGCCATGGATCACATCATGAAAAATTAGCGCAGGCACTTTTGATGTGAAACTTATGTAACTCATTAGACAAAAGTACCGCTGATCAAAGTAATGGCATATTGCAGAGTAGTTTCCAACAGTCAAAATTTTAAGACTTTGGCAGGGCTCAGAACAAAGTTGCTTGAAGCTTTGTTTTAAAATCTAGCTTTTCACTTTCAAGCAAGTATTCTCATAATAGCTTTTCAAAGTCAAGTTTTGCCCACAAGGACAAATAAAAATCTCCTCCCAGTATCTTCTGATTTAACAACATTATTGTCAGGGGGTGTGCATCGTGAATTATGCAAATAGTCATTTCCAATTTTCAACACTGTCCTTAGTAGGAAGGAAACTTTTGCTGTTTCACATTTCCTAATTAGAACTGGAAATTCACTCAGCAGGAAACCTCAAGTTCGGGACAGATTCCTAACTCTTCATGTTGCATTGTCAATGCTTCAATAACCATGACACTGACTCACAAATATACAGATAGCTTTCTGACTTCATGTATAGGCAGTATCTGTAATTGATTTACGAAGAGTCAAACTTTCAAATCCTACAAAAAAGGCTTAATGTCAACATGCATCTCTCACCTGCTTTCGGACTTACAGGCTTCCATGTTGTCAGGGCAGAGATTCCAAAGCCGTGTCAGTTCTTCACTGCAGGAAACCAAAAACTCAAGTTTTAGATATGTGAGTTATGATAGCATTATCATTTACACAGACTTATCGTTTAGTTTAATCAGTTTGATGCAAATAATTTAATCAGCTTAAATTTTTTAAGCAGTGCTTTTCTTCATCACAGAATCAAGATGAAATAAAAAGGGGTAAAAGAAACATCTATCTTTGTATGCCCACCACGAGGGAGAATGATCCAAAATCACAGTCTAACTGTAAACTTTAAGAAGTTCTTTTCAAAGATTGTGGTTGAAAAAAATTGTGACCGAATAATGAACCAGATGGGCTGGATAATGCTACCATCTTGAAATTTCAATATCAAAAATCATGAACGTGACATCTATAAAAACTAAACACCATCTAACAAACATATCTTTGTTGTATGTGAAATTAACAGGACAGGATCTAAAATTTTATGCTGAGAATTCACAGGGTTGAATGCAAAGTTAATTAGTGAGATAATTTTTTAATCTACCTGGATCATCTAAATTGGAGGTAGAGGATATGCAGGAGGGCAGCATGGTGGTACAGTGGTTAGCATTACATCCTACAGGTCTAGAGGCCTGGGTGACTGCCTGTGTGGAGTTTGCATCTGTCAGCATGGGGATGCTCTGGTTTCCTCCCATAATCCAAAGATGTGCAGTTTAAGTGGACTGGCCACGTTAAATTGTCCCTTGGTGTCTCAAGTTGTATAGAGTACAGGGATTAGCCTAATTAGTTATGGGGATAGGGTAAAATGTTCTGTTGGAGTCAGTGCAGACAAAATGGGCTGAATGGCCTTCTGCTGCACTGTAGGGATCTTATGATTCAAAGATTAGATTGTAATAAACGATAACGAATTAACTTACATAACTTTCTGAGCTCAGTTATTCTTAACTGGCTTACTGTAACTGAGATGCTTATCAAAACACTTCTTTCTTGGGGAGCAGACAAGTACCTAACTACTTATTTCTATTGATCTGCCTAATTCTAGTTTTGGTAGTGCTTGATTATGTCCCGTTCTACAACTATTCAAAATAGAATTTGTACTCACTTTCCCATCAAGACCTTTTTTCCTGGTCCTTTTCCAAAGAAATCCTCAGGGGCAGGTCGTTTCCTTGCAGGCTTTGGAACTTTGGATTCAGGTGGTCTTTAAAAACCAAATATAACTAATGAAAGTGAACTTATGATTGTGTATGAAAACAGAACAATGGCACAATCTGAAACATGCAACAAATTTCCAGAATAATCATTTTTGGTACATGCTTAATAATTTAATCCATTAACCATCAAGTCAGAATATCAGGTGGTTCTTATTTTATTGCTTTAATTAAATCAATTTCATTGCTCATATTTCTCAACATGGTAAAACTGAAAACTGATATAGATACATAGAAGATAGGAGCAGGAGGCTATTTGTCCCTTCAAGCTTGCTCCGCCACTTGTTACGATCATTTTTAATCGTCCAACTCTTAATCCTGCTTTTTCCACACAACCCCAAATGAAACAAAAAAAATGCCAGCTATTGCTATTCATTCAGCACAATTTAATAGGAATTGCCTGCTTGAAATTCACTGAATTAAATTAAACTTTTATGACAAGGCTACATACAAACATCTAAGAAAATAATAGGAGTATTCCAACAGAGACCAAATGGTACAGCTTTTAGTTTGCCTGTTGTGCCATTGATTGTTAAGAAGGGGAGTTATATTAGGCATACTGAACAGGATAGCTGTTTACCCTTTTAATCAATAAAATTAAACAAGCTACATAAAGTAGAAGGTGGAGAGAAAAGTGATTACAAAATTTGATACTATGGCTTAAAAGATATACCTTTCTTTAACAAAACTTGGGCAACCTTCATTTTTCCACGCAATCCAATTTTCTTCACTGTGTAGTATATGCTGTAATCAAAAGTATATAAACTCTTAAAACATGTTTAGAACAAACTAATTTGCTTTCAACATATACATAAATATGAACCACCATTGGTTTAGTGAGGATGTGCATTGAATATATTCCTGAGCCAAATAAGACTAGGAACATCATCTCCTCCTGCAAGTCACTGGCTAACCTGACTTGAATATATATATTGCACTGTCCCTTCACTGTCAATGGACCAAATTTTTGGAACTCCCCAGTTGACAGCATTGTGGAGTAGCTGCCCAGATGGACTGCAGCAGTTCAGGAAGTAGCCCACCAGCACCACCATGGAGGCAATTAAGGATGGGCAATAATTGCTGGCCTTGTTAGCGGCACATAGATTCCAGGAATTAATTCGCAAAATCATCTCATATTTGGTTTGTGCATTATTAATTGACTTTTGTTCGTGCATGGCATTATAATCGGCTTCAGTGTTCCTGGACAAGAACAGGAGTGAAGGAGGGGAAAAAGCCGAGGACAAAATTAGCTCGAGTGGCCATTCCTGATCACAATTCAGTACACTTGCAGGAAAGCACATCCATGCTTAAAGAAATGATAGCTTTGTTGCTGCAAATTATTTTCAATCTAGTACTGGTAGATTTAATTCAGAAATTCAATACAAAAATATATTAACGTACCTCTACCATGCTAGAAAATTTTTCCCCATCAGGTGGTGTCTCTTTGAATAACTGTGTAAGTGAATGAGGAACAAAATGCTTATTTAAATAGTTCTACATTTATGATTAAAATTCGTTAATAAAACTAATCTGATCAGGATTGAGATAATACACCCATTAAAATCTAAACTTGAAATTTATACTTTCTGGAAGAAAATGCTGCAAACTAACTTCAAATATTTAATTCAAATTTAGCTAACTATAACTTCTACCTAGGAATAAAAATAGCATTTGTTGGTATTTACAGACCAAAGAAAGTAACTCTAATGAAAGTATTCAGTTACTCTATCTGTAATTATAAACCAGTAATATCCTGACAACAGATGTTAAACTAGTGTTGGGAAACTTAAGCTAGAGAGTGGCCTATGTGAGTGGCCTTCCTTCATCGCAGTTGGCTGCCAGCTTGTTGACTATACATGATGGCGTGATTGAATACATTTATACACACCAAATATTTCATAATGAGTTATAGCAAGTGCTTAATCATTCATATAGAATCATAGAATCCCAACAGCGCAGAAGGAGGCCATTCGAGTCTGCACCGACCACAATCCCAACCAGGCCCTATTCCCGTAACCCCATATATTTACCCACCTAATCCCACATTTTTGGACTACGGAGGAAACCAGGGCACCCGGACGAAACCCACGCAGACGTAGGAAGAATGTACAAACTCCACACAGACAGTGACTGAGGCCAGAATTGAACCTGGGTCCTTGGTGCTGTGAGGCAGCAGTGCTAACCTGTGCCACCATATTAATATTCTGTTATATATTAATAAAATCTCAACTTCAAATGGTAAAATCAAAATAAAAATTTACACTTTGGACAAGGAGCAGAACACAGCGCTCACAGTCAATGTCTTGTGCAATTAGCAGGCACCTCACTTCACTTGCCCTTGCTTTACATGCACATTATTTCAGTTATACTGGAGGGGAGAAAACTACATGAATGGATATCAGTAGAATGTGGCAACCCTGCATGTGGGCAGTGGTCAAATGTCTCATGGGTTGCACTCAGAAACTAGATAGGCCACATGTGGTCCTGGGCTGCAGGTTGCCTACTACTGTGGTGAGTTAACTATCCTATAATTCCCTGATTTTCCTCTCATCTTCTTACATAGCAGTGGTATAGACAATTTTCCAACCTAAAGGAGTCATTCCTAAATCCAGAGAGCTTTAGAAGACAATTAGAGAATCTGCAAAGCTCCCATCTACTTCCTTTAAAATCCTGACACAGTGACCATCTTCCTTCAACAGCTCTCTTGTCTAGCAGGGTGGAACTGCTCTCATCTGGTTCCACTTCTATTTGCAACTGGAGAATCACTTGCAATTACTTTTCTTCTTGCTCTCATACTGTTATCCCCAGTGCCCCTTGAGGATCTGTCCTTGGTTCTTGGCTACCTCTCGCCTACCTGCTGTGCCTTCATCACCACCTCTCATGATTCCCCCATGACTGTGGAATTTTAAAATGCTTATCTAACATTCAGTGTTGGATGAGCAGAAATTTCCTTTTGTTTTTGGTCCCTGCTCTGAACTCTGTTCCCTAGTTATAGACTCCATACCTCTTCCTGGCAACAATCTGAATTTAAGTCAGCCTATTCGCAACCTGAGCTTCCAAACTCATACATGCACCATCAGTAAAACCATCTATTTCCATCTCCATAACTTTGCCCGAATTCACTCCTGAAATCTCATTCATACCTTTATTACCTCAAGACATGACTATTCCAATGTACTTCTGGCTGGTTTCTCACATTCTATCTCCCAGATTTGAAGTTATCCAAACTCTGTTGCCTTTGTCTTAACTTGTACCAAGTCCAGTTCCTCTATCAGCCTATGCTTGCAAAACTACAGTGGTTCCAGTAAAGCAACATCTTGATTTTAAAATTATTCTTGATTTCAAATCAGTATTCCAGTAATCAAAAAGCAAAGTCCAGTTGTTAGGGTGTTGAATTAAACATGAACTCATTATTGGTAAAAACACCATTGGGTGAGCATGTTCCAATTATATTTATGCATACACACATCCTCCATTGGAATGAACGTAAATATATGATCATAGAATTATAGGAGACCAATACTGCAATCTCACAACAAGGCATTGATCCCAGAGCCCTGAGATACTTTATAAATTTCAGCATGAGAAAACTCCTCTGGAATTCCTCTGCTACTTCCTAATAATCCCTTATGCGTAAATCCATCCTGTGCCCCAAACTTGTCTCCATATGTACAATACTTTCCTATGTATGGACAATCTCTCACTTTCAGACTTCAAATGATTTTGGCATCTCATAGGTTGGATTACTCACATGGGCAAGTCCCTGCACCCCAAAGCTTCAAGCACATTTATCCTCCATTTGACATCAAAGTAAATGTCAGAAAATTCAGTTACAGTGACCTTCAGAATCTTGTATCAAAAGTTGATCTGATTAGTATTACAGGTGCCCAGAAAAAAATGCAAGCCCTTGTCTATTCTTTGCGACTGGATATGACAGATGAATTAAAGAGATATTTTGCACTGGTCTTCACTACAGAGGACCCAAATAACACCCCAAGAGCAGCTGCTAATCAGGAAATGGAAAGGAAGGAGGAATTCAAAAAAGTATAAGCACCAGGGAAGTGGTATGAGTAAATTATTTGGTCTGTCAGTTGATAAATCCCCAGGTTTGAATTGACTTCACCAAAAGGTCTTGAAAGAAGTGGCTGATGAGATAGTTGATGCATTTGGTTTAAATTTCACAAAATTCCCTAGATTCAAGGAAGGTTTCATTAGATTGGAAGACAGCAAATATAACTCCTTCATTGAAAAAGGGAGAAAGTGTGAAAGCAGGAAACTACAGGCTAATGTCACAGGGAAAATGTTAGAAGCCATTATTAAAGATATTAAAGCACGACAATTGAAACAATTCACGGTCACCAGGCGGAGTCGACATGATTTTGTGAAAGGGAAATCATGTTCAGCCTATTTACTGGAATTCTTTGAAGGAGTCACATGTGCTGTAGATAAAAGATGAATGCACTATACTTAGATTTCCAGAAGACATTTGATGAGGTATCACATTAAAGGTTATTATGGAAAATAAAAGCTGGTGGTGTAGGGAACATATTGATACAAGATGATTGGCCAGCTAATAAGAAACAGGACACTGGCATAAATGGTTCTTTTTTTCGGTTGATGTGACTAGTGTGTGCCACAGGGATCTGTGCTGGGGCCTCAAATTTTCAGAATTTACATAAATGACAGGGCTGAAGGTACTGAAGATAGGTAGGAAAGTAAAGCAAAGCATGAAGACAATGCAAGGCTATAAAGGGACATTGTTAGGTAAACTGAGTGGGCAAAAATCTAGCAAATGGAGTATAATTACGGCAAATATGAAATTCTCCATTTTGGCTGGAAGAATACAAAAGATTGCTTAAATAGTAAGAGGTTGCAGAGCTGAGATGCACAAGGATCTGGGTGTCCGAGGGCATAATTCATGAAAAGCTAGCATAAAGGTTCAGCAAATAATTAGGAAAGCTAACAAAATCTTAACATTTATTGTGAGGGGAATTGATTACAAAAGTAGGGAGGTTATGCTTCAGTTGTACAGGGCATTGGTCAGACCACATTTACAGTACTGTGTACAGTACTTCTTATTTAAGGAAATATGCAAACGTAGTAGCAGTTTAGGGAAGCTTTACTAGACTAATACCAGGAATGAAAGGGTTGTCTTACGTGCAAAGGTTGGAGAGGTTAGGTTTGCATCCACAAGAGTTTAGAAGAGTAAGAGGTAACTTCATCAACACTTTAAAATCCTGAGAGTTGTTGACAGGATGGATATGGAGAGGATGTTTGCTGGAGAAGCTAGAACTAGGGGTCACTGTTTAAAAGTAAAGGGTTGCTCATTTAAGATGGAAATGAGGAGAAATTTTTTCTCTGAGGATCATGAGTCTCTGGAACTCTACCTCAAAAGGCAGTGGAAGCAGAGTCTTTGAATACTTTTGAGGCTGAGCTGGATAGATTTGTGATTAACAAGAGATGAAAAGTTCTCAGACATAGGCAGGAACGTGAGGTTCAGATTACAATCAGATCAGCCAGATCACCTTGAATGGTGCAGCAAGCAAGAGGGGCCAATCGGCCTAGAATCATAGAATACCTAAAGCGCAATCCCTATATTTGGCACATCGAGTTTGCACCAACAATCCCATGCAAGCCCTATTCCACACATGCTTAACCTGCTAATTCTCCCTGACACTAAGATTAATTTAGCATGACCAATCCACCTAGCCTGCATATCTTTCAACTGTGGGAGGAAACCCTCACAGATGCGGGAGAATGTGAAAACTCCAGTGATCGGAGGCTGGGATTGAACCCTGGTCCCTGGCGTTGTGAGGCAGCAGTGCTAACCACTGTGCCACCATGCCTATTCCTGCTCCAAATTCTTATGTTTACATATCTCCATAGGACCTCATTCTAGGCTTTGTCAAAAACAGAAGTGCTAAATTAAAAAATAAGCAAATTGATTTTACAAGAACTGAACAAGAGCATAGACAATCATTTTTGATTAGATCTCTTTCAGCCAACTTAAGTGGATGAAGTAATATACTTTAAGAATTAAGCTGATCCTGCATAAATAACTTCAGCAAAATATTGTTTCTTTCCTAAATTAACTACTGTGGGTGCTTACACGGTGTTTTGGAAATTCAAACTGTTTCATCTCTTTAGGCATTGAAAATGATTAGTTTCTACAAGATTTTCCAATAGTTCCTCGCTTAAACAATTTTTTCTCTGTAAAACCCAAAAAAAGTTACCAGAATTTCCTGAATTTTAATTAATTGAGAGAGAATTGGGGAGGTACTTCAAATCATCAGCTAAAACAGCATTCTCCCTGGCCCAAACTGAAAAAATGGCAATGCTCATCAAAACGATCTGGTGCAAGACTCTGAACTTTAACTGGATTTGGAGGAACAGTCAATAGAACAAAAGTACAAAAAAAAACTTCATGTCTCTCAGAGGCCTAGCCCATCAATTAAGAAAAAAGGAGACACAAGTGATGTTGAAGCAGATCTTCAAAATTATCATTGGCAGTATAAGGCTAAGTCAACATATTCCACAAATTTCATCCCTCCATATCAGACAAGACACTAAAGGCACTACTGCCAGAAGGCAACCCCTGACAAGTACTCAGGTAATTTTCCATAGCCAGCCATTTTGGACAGAGTGCAGCAGATCATCAGGAACATTACCAGCTTTGTAATTCCAGAAGACTCAGCTTGGTATTGTTCAGCCTGCCCACTAGAAAGCAATACTGTCCTCAGTATGCAGAGTTAGAAGTCTCACAACACCAGGTTAAAGTCCAACAGGCTTATCTGGCAGCACTGCCCCTTCATAAGGTGAGTGGGAGTTGTGTTCACCAACAGGGCATATATAGGCACAAACTCAATTTACAAGATAATGGTTGGAATGTGAGTCTTTACAGGTAATCAAGTCTTAAAGGTACAGACAATGTGAGTGGAGAGAGGGTCAAGCTCAAGTTAAAGGGGTGTGTATTGACTCCAGCCAGGACAGATAGTGGCAGTTACAGATAGTGTGACATGAACCCAAGATCCCAGCTGAGGCTGTCCTCATGTGTGCGGAACTTGGCTATTAGTTTCTGCTCAGCGACTCTACATTGTCGTGAAGGCTACCTTGGAGAATGCTTACCTGAAGATCAGAGGCTGAATGCCCGTGACGGCTGAAGTGTTCCCCGACAGGAAGAGAACACTCCTGCCTGGTGATTGTCAAGCGATGTTCATTTATCTGTTGTCATTGCATCTGCATGGTCTCCCCAATGTACCATGCCTCCGGACAACCTTTCCTGCAGCGACTTTGGCCAGGTCACAAGAGTATGTACCATGTACCTGGTGGATGGTGTTCTCATGTGAGATGATGGCATTCTGTCGATGATTCGGCATGTCTTGCAGAAGTTGCTGTGGCATGGTTGTATGGTGTCGTGGTCATTGTTCTCCTGAAGGTTGGGTAGTTTACTGCGGACAATAGCCTGTTTGAGATTGCAAGGCTCCAGAGAAGATGTCATAGCTTCTTTGCTCCGGGGAAGTACTGGACGATGAAGGGTACTCTGCCTGCCGTATCCCGTGTTTGTCTTGAGGAGGTTGGTGCAGATTTTCGCTGTGGCACATTGGAGGTTTTGATTGACAGTTCCCCGGAGTGGAGAAGCTACGACATCCTCTCCGGAACCTTCAATATGTCATCGACGAAAACGAATATCTCGCCAAGGCCATCCCCACACTCCCACTTCTTGCCTTCTAACAACAGCACAATGTCAGACTTGTCCGCAGTAAACTATCCAGTCTTCAGCAGAATAGTGACCACAACACCACACAACCCTGCTACAGCAACCTCTGCAAGACGTGATGGATCATCGACACGGCTGCCATCATCTCATGTGAGAACACCATCCACCAGGTACACAGTACATGCACTTGTGACTCGGCCAACATTGTCTGTCTGATACGCTGCAGGAAAAGATGTCCCAAGGCATGGTACATTGGGGAGACCATGCAGACACTATTACAATGGATGAATGAACACCGCACGACAATCACCAGGCAAGAGTGTTCCCTTCCAGTCGGGAACACTTCCGTAGTCACGGGCATTCAGCCTCTGATCTTTGGATAAGCATTGTGCAAGGCGGCCTTCACAACACAAAATCGCTGAGCAGAAACTGATAGTCAAGTTCCGCACACGAGGATGGCCTCAACGGGATCTTGGGTTCATGTCACACTATCTGTAACTCCCGTGACTTGCCTGGGCTTGCAAAATCTCACTAACTGTGCTGGCTGAAGACAATACACACCTCTTTAACTTGTGCTTAGCGCTCTCTCCACTCACATTGTCTGTATCTTTAAGACTTGATTGCCTGTAAAGACTCACATTCCAACCATTATCTTGTAAATTGAGTTCGTATCTACATATGCCCTTTTGTGAACACAACTCCCACTAACCTGATGAAGGGGCAATGCTCCGAAAGCTTGTGCTGCCAAATAAACCTGTTGGACTTTAACCTGGTGTTGTGAGACTTCTCACTCTGCTTAGCTGGCATCTCTACATCTTAATAAGCTGGCCAGTGAAAGTCTCACTTCAAGCTGCAGCAAGGTGAAGTGATTTCTGCAAATACATGGGACATATGTGCAAAAATGCATTTATTGCTGGGATAATCTACTGCACTCCCATTATTTTTGGTCATCAGTATTACAATTTCATTTAAGACTCTCTTCTTTAGATTCTTGCATATTACCTGTAATGTTTTGCGGCCTCTTTCAATATATAATTATAAATACTTTCACATATATGTTTAATGAAGTCATTACATAGACCTTGCTGGAAGAGTGCATTATTGCACACAGGTTTCATGGTATGTCTCTAGAAGTAGTACACTTTGGTTGGGTTGGAAATTCTAAAACAAGGATCAACTTGCTTTAAAGTTTCAAATCAAAGCAGAAAAATCAACATTTATGGTTTCTATGTGCCTCATCTCAGTCCAGCTTTAAAATCCAAGCCCATAAGATACGTGTAAAGCATTAAGAGGCTGATTACACATTGTGAAATTAGGGCTTGGCACAAGACAATGTTTTCAAAATATTGTATTGGAGAACAAAATTAACTATTAATTTCAGGTCAAAAATTAATACATCATGGAACCTCAACAACCACAATGGGTGGGGACCCACAATGGATAACTAAAATTAATGGATGATTAAGTTGCAGTTCAGTGTTGGTAAGAGACCCGGACATTAAATCAAATTGTATACGCTGTCTAGCAGTTAAAAGTCCAGAAAAGGCACCCTCACAATCTGAATCCCTGATTGGACATGGTGCAGGGAAATTTCTTGCACTTTCCCGTTAGACTGAACAATTTAAGCAATCAACACTGCTACTCATAAGACAGAATGCATACTTTTTATAAAAACACAATGAGAAAATGAATGATGTTACAGTAAAACTTAGCAATTAATTCCTTTCTACTAACCTGATAAACTGCTTTGGTGGTATCTTCAATCCAGAGGGACTGTTCATCAGTCAACACACAATAGGAGCTATGAAGCAGAATTATACTAGGGTCACACTACATTCATGCAGTTTTTAATAGCTGTAGATGGTGGTAAGCTATTTGAAAATTTTTCATTGTTTGTGGTCTCTATGCTCAAGACGAACCATTCTATATAATAAGCTTGAGCATCTTTCTCAACACCTTTTCATTAATTTATTTTCCCATAACATGTATCTCATGTTTCTGAATATATCTCACAGGTATAAAGTTTCTAAAATATTAATCAAAGTCTCAACCATTTATTTCCACAGTCTTCAAAACTTTCTACACAGGTATCCTATAAGGAACATAGATAGGTTAAATAAATGGACAATGATCGGGCAAAAATTGAGTATAACGTGGACATATGTGAAATTCTCCATTTTGGCATGACGAATAAAGAAGCCTAAATGTCAGAGATTGCAGAGCTTGAAATTCAGAGATGTGTGTGTCTTGATGCATTAATCACAAAAGGCTAATGTACAGGTACAACAGTTAGGAAAGCCAATAGAACGTTATCATTTATTGAGAGGGTAATTGATTACAAAAGTAGAGAGATGGTGTTTCAGTTGTACAGGTCATTGGTGAGGCCACATCTGGAGTACCATGTACAGTATTGATCTCCTTATTAAAGGAGAGATGTAAATGTGTTAGAAGCAGTTCAGAGAAAGTTTACTGGACTAATAACAGGAATGCGTGTATTGTCTTACAAGGAAGCATTGAACGGGTGAAGTTTTTGTCTACTGGAGCTTATAAAAGCAAGAGGAGGTTTGATCAAAACCTTCAAGATCTTGAGAGTGTTGACAGGGTGGATTTGGAGACGGCATTTCATCTTGTGGGAGAATCTAGAACTAAGGATCATGGTTTAAAAATAAAGTGTCACCCATTTTCAACGGTGATGAGGCAATTTTTCTCAGATTCATAACTCTCTGGAATGCTCTTCCTCAGAAGGCAGAGGAAACAGAGTCTTTGACTATTTTTAAGGACAAGCTAGATAGATTCTTGATTAACAAGGGGGTGAAAGGTTATTAAGGGTAGGCAGGAATTTGCTACAAGAGCTCAAAATGAATAACTGTGAATTAGGAAGACGGGCATGAAAACAGAGAAGGCATGAGGAGGGAAAGAGGGAGAGAATAGGGGGAAGGAGGGTGGCAGGTGCTGACGTGAGCTGATAATACACAAAACAAGTAATCAATCATTAAAATAAAAATAAAGCTTAATAAAGGAATTGCACAATCATGAACAATTCAGTATACAAATAATTAGAACACGTTGCAAAATGTAGGTCTCCTTAATTTATACCCTAAAATGAAAGGTTTATTGCATTCTGCATTAAAGTTCATGGATTGTATGTTGTCAGGTTGAAATCATTACATTTTCAATCATTTACATACTGTTTATGATTGGACTATCGCATTCTCTATTCATGTTATGTTGCATCTTATTTGCAGAATGGTGTCTTTTCCTCGTAATGCCTTCACACTTTTCATTTCTTATGGTTGTGGCAACAGATGATGACATGAGTAGTAGGATTCAATGGCTTTCAATTATAACCAGATAGAGCTTTTCCTGTCTTTTAGCCAAAGGATACAATCACTTGTTTGACTATGTTAGAATAACTTTGGCATGTGTTATCAAAGATTTATTACTATTTTAATTAAGTTCTAATATTATTTCCCAGCTTTGGTACCTGTTACTTAGAATTTATTTCTATTCAAAAAAGTAAGTTTTAAGATTATTTCCTACAAGGAAAAGATTGGATCATATTATCCGAAAGTGTCCTTATTGGTGAAATACCCATTTTTTCATATGTCAAGGAATTATTCCAAAATACAAGATTTTGAAATGACCAGCTGAAATGAGAGTTCTATGAACTTTTCTGCCAACTCCTTTTCTGCCTCTCTGCCCTCATCCCATGATTTACGTTTTTCCTAAGATCTTGCTATTGTTCTATTCACATGCTGGCTCTGAAGAACCCTGAAGTATTTTTGGATGTACCACTAAACTTAATAAAACAGTAATGGTGCATCCTTAACTGTAGATGTTAAGACTATGTAACCTCAACTGATACATTCTCAATATTTTTGGAACATAAGGAATAGGAGCAGGAGTAGGCCATCTAGCCCTTCGAGCCTGCTCCGCCATTCAATAAGATCATGGCTGATCTGAAGTGGATCAGTTCCACTTTCCCGCTTTCTCCCCATAACCTTTAATTCCCTTGTCTGTCAAAAACCTATCTACCCGTGACTTAAATATATTTAGCGAGGTAGCCTCCACCACTTCAACGGGCAGAGAATTCCAGAGATTCACCACCCTTTGAGTGAAGAAGTTCCTCCTCAACTCTGATCTAAACTATCCCCCTCCCCCCCCCACTTATCTTGAGGCTGTCCTCTAGTCCTGCTATCCTTTCTAAGCGGGAAGAATCTCTCTACCTCTACCCTATCCATTCCCTTCATTATCTTATACGTCTCTATAAGATCCCCCCTCATCCTTCTAAACTCCAATGAGTACAGACCCAGTCTATTTAGTCTCTCTTCATAGGCTAACCCCCTCATCTCTGATACCAGCCTAGTGAACCTCCTCTGCACTCCCTCCAAGGCCAATATATCCTTCCTCAAGTGCGGCGACCAAAACTGCACACAGTACTCCAGCTGCGGCCTCACCAGTACCCTGTACAGTTGCAGCAAGACCTCCCTGCTTTTATAGTCTATCCCCCTCACTATAAAGGCCAACATTCCATTCGCCTTCTTGATCACCTGCTGACTGGGTTTTTGTGACTCGTACACAAGGACCCCCAGGTCCCTCTGCACCGTAGCATGCTGCAGCTTTTCGCCTTTTAAATAATAATCCCTCCTACTATTATTCCTGCCAAAGTGGATAACCTCACACTTGCTAACATTATACTCCATCTGCCAGGTCCTCGCCCAATCGCTCAGCCTATCCAGATCTCTCTGCAGACTTTCCACACCCTCCATGCAATTTGCTTTTCCACTCACCTTCGTGTCATCAGCAAATTTCGTCACCCTACACTCAGCCCCCTCCTCCAGATCATCTATATAAATGGTAAACAGTTGAGGCCCCAGCACCGATCCCTGCGGCACTCCACTAGTCACCAACCACCAACCAGAATAGCACCCATTGATACCAACTCTCTGCTTCCTATTAGATAGCCAATCCTCTATCCACGCTAACACCTTACCCCCAACTCGGTGCACCCTAACCTTCTGTAGCAACCTTTTGTGAGGCACCTTATCAAACACCGTTTGGAAATCTAAAAACACCACATCCACCGGTTCCCCCCTGTCTATCACACTAGTCACATCCTCATAGAAATCCAGTAAATTCGTCAAATGCGACTTTCCCTTAACGAATCCGTGCTGCGTCTGCTTGATCAAACCATTCTTTTCTAGGTGCCTCGCTATTTCGTCTTTGATGACGGATTCTAGCATCTTTCCAACTACAGATGTTAAACTAACCAGCCTATAATTCCCTGCCTTTTGTCTGTTACCTTTTTTAAACAGCGGTGTAACATTAGCCGTTTTCCAATCTTCCGGCACTTCCCTGGAGTCCAGCAAATTTTGATAAATAATTACTAAGGCATCCACTATCACCTTTAAAAGGACAGGTTACCTTTTAAATTTGACTTGGCCCTTCAGATATTGGAACAATATCAGATATTGCAAAAGGATATGCCGTCTAAAGTTGCTGTCGTTCAGTTGTAGATCCATCAACTAACAAAAGAAAAAGTAAAGTTAGGAAATTTGCAAGTGAAATTTTCTGAATTCAAATACTCAAGACTATTGTAGCAATTTTTCATGCCATTACAGGAGCCTCACAAAATTATTTTGGAAAATCTTGGGTGGGGGCGATTTGCAATGGACAGGAAGGAACTGGGCTGTAGGCATTTATTGGCATCCTGCATAATTGGTCTCATGCTATTGATGTTAGCAACTAGAATCTAAAAAAAAGTATGAAATATGGTCCAGTAACATGGAACTAAAAACAGATACGTTTTGAATTTTTAATCTCTTTTGATGAAGGTAAATAGATAGAAAATGCCAATATTTGTCAGAAAGGTGAGGATGTAATGTTGCATGCTCATTCACAGGTTGCAAGAACTATCCTACTCCCAACCTACACCGGTCATTCTCAAAGAGGCTATTGTAACAATAGACTGTACCTCCAGAATTCTGAAATGGAATAAAAGCAGAAAATGCTGGATAAACTCAGTTCTGGCAGCACCTGTCAAGAAACAGTTCTGCAGGAGGGTCACTTAGATGCAATTCTCTTCACAGATGCTGCCGGACCTTCTGAGTTTTATTTATGTTTCAGGTTTCCAGCATCCACCGTGTTTTGCTATTATTTGAGAATAAAAATGGAAGCTGCCATTTCTTATCAAAATACAAAACTAAGATGAGAGATAATTAATAACAGACTGAGGCCAGAATGATTTATCACAAAATCAGCCAAGATATGAGGACTTTAGTTGAAATGCTAATTAAATTATACTTGGTCATAACACTAACCAGCACTTGAAAATGACCACATATGAGTAACCATTTAAAATGATTTCATTCAATCTTATATCTTTGTGCCTTTACTCCAGAGATGACAAGACTGAAAGCACTGATTATGTATAGAGATGAGCGCCATAGGTTTTAGTGCTTGCTGCAGATTTGAACTCCATCAATTGAAGTTTGCATTATTAAGCAGTATATTGTGTAATATCACAAAAGCCCGAGCAATTGTCCAATGATACAATAAATCTGTTCTTATAAAAAACACTAAGCCTTCTTGGACTCATTCTAGTTTTATTTTTGAATTTTGTGCTGATGGTTTCTTGCTCCACAAGTTGCTGCTAGGGTTTAATTAACCCGTAAATAAATCTGATAAAATGGGGTTAACCTATACGTGATAATCTGTCATTGTATAATATCTTACCTTTTGAGAGGCACGAGAACATGGCAGATAGCCTACAAAACCTCTAGTTTATAATGTAAGTCATGAATGTATTAATCTTGGGCAATTTATTTTATACATAATGTGCTAACAATTTTGTATCACAGAAAACTCAATTTATGGAAGCTGCAAGAGGAAAAGCTACAGATAAGACCAATCATTAGTGCATAAAATTCCACATCCATAAGAATAGTAAATCCAACGACCAAAGTAAATTTTTGTGACGATCAAAAAATACCTTTTCACTAGTCAAGAATTTAGCAAAGTAAACATGCTCCTCCCCTGAAGATTTTAACTCTTCATGTTTCTTCTTTGAAGCCTGCATATCATCTAATTTGTAGCTTCTGAAAACATCCAACACTTCATCTGAATGCTGTGGAGTAAATTCACATAAATGGGTTACAATAAAAAAAATTTTTCAAGACCATGAACATTTTACGAACATAAAAAAAGGTATTTTATTCTATTACGTAGACTCTTCATGGGTTGCATTCTGAAATTAAGTGGACATAAGCCAAAGGACAGGTTAAACTGGACACATTTAAATTACTGTTCTGTAAGTCATTACACAACTTACCATAATCTATTTTTGACCTGCACCAACTTGTGTGTGTGTTGATCAAGCAGAGGGCAACCTTTAATTCTAAATCTAAAATTAATAATTCAGTACCCCCATGTGGTTCCCAACATTTCAGTGGCTGTCCAACTCAAGCATCCTCAGCTTGGTTATGACATGGGGCAATATGTAATCTTTGAGGCAACTGGATGGCTAATTCACAACAACAATACTGATGGTTGCTTATGGAAAAATGGGATTTTCTATTAGGGTCCTGGCACCACTGGCTCACAAACAGCATGTCTCAGGCAGCCAACAGCAATTCTAAAATAAGCCTGCCAGACTTTTCTAGATGACAGCCAGAGAGAAATTAGTATGTCATTTATATTAATAATTTGGATGAGAATATAGGAGGCATGGTTAGTAAGTTTGCAGATGACACTACGATTGGTGGCATAGTGACAGTGAAGAAAGTTATCTCCAATTGCAACAGGATCTTGATCAATGGGCTGATGAATGACGGATGGAGTTTAATTTAATTAGACAAATGCAAGGTGACGCATTTTGGTAGACTGAACCAGGACAGGACTTACTCAGTTAACGGTAAGGCGTTGCGGAGAGTTACAGAACAAAGCGATCTAGGGGTACATATTCACAGCTCCTTGAAACTGGAGTCACAGGTGGACACAGCGATGAAGAAGACATGCTTGGTTTCATTGGTCAGAACATTGAATACTGGAAGTTGTATAAGATATTGGTACAGCCACACTTGGGATACTGAGCAATTCTGGTCACCCTTTTATAGAAAGGATATTACGCAGAAAAGATTTACTAGGATGCTACCAGGACTTGATGGATTGAGTTATAAGGAGAGGTTGGATAGACTGGGACTTTTTTTGCTCTGGAGCGTAGGAAGCTGAGGGGTGATTTTATAGAGATCTATAACATAATGAGGGGCATAGATCAGCTCGATAGTCAATATCTTTTCCCAAAGATAGGGGAGTCTAAAACTAGAGGGCATAGGTTTAAGGTGAGTGGGGAGAGATACAGAAGTGTCCAGTGGGGCAATTTTTTCACACAGAGGGTGGTGAGTGCCTGGAACAGGCTGCCAGAGGTAGTAGTAGGGGCGGGTACAATTTTGTTTTTTAAAAAGCATTTAAATAGTTACGTGGATAAGATGGATATAGAAGGATGTGGGCCAAATGCAGGCGATTGGAATTAGCTTATGGGTTTTTAAAAAAAAGGGACAAGTTGAGCTGAAGGGCCTGTTTCCATGCTGTAAATAAACCTTTGTTTATTGTAGCTTGCAAGCATACAAAACCTAACTGTGCAAAATGCTGGCCATCTCCATTTCTCTGTTCCTGTCACTGATACTAATCTGTCTCTCACTGAATTTGCTGCAATCTGTTTTCTCAGGTCCAACCTGAACATTGTCATCAAAACTGCTGAAGGAGATGGTGCTGTTGAAGTCTGATGAATTGACTTCTACCTAGTAGAGGTTGAACTCCAATTCTCCAGACACTGGCTCCACCATCAAACATCAAGCCACTGTTTCCAAGAGTGTCACAGTCCGTTTTTCCTCTGGAGATCGTCCCTCCTCAGCTTCTAACATTGTAGTCACTCAACTTCAAACAGCTTCCATCTCTTTCGCAAGATCCACTAACAGGGCTGCCCTGGTAAACCTATCATTGTTCCTGCCTATGGAGCTTCGTTCTCCCCATCTTGACTCTCTCTTGTCCAATCTCTCCCCATCCACATCCATCACTCTTCTGATGTTTAGTTTCCTGGTCCCAGTTATGTCTCATTCTCCATGAATGGCAAGGTGGCGATTCTCCCACCCTGCCATGCTAATTTTCTAGTGGCGTGGGGTGGGAGAATCTCGCAGCCATGCGTGCAGTCTCACCATGAGCACATTCCCCCAGCTCCGGATTTCTGCCGCCATCAAATCTGTGCTGAAAACCGGCAGGAAGACCAGGTAACTGATTTTAACGTGTTTTTAATATAATTTAAATGTAAATAGTGGGCCCGGGACTGAATTCTCCAGGCCTGCTTTCCTCTCCCATCCCGCTAGGAGTATTTCACTCTAGCAGGGTTTACAGTTGGTCCCCACTTTTGGGGCAACCTCACTGGAGTAATGTGTTGGGGGTGGGCAATTGGGGCCCACAGGGGGTTGGGAGTCCCTTGGGCATGGGCACCCTGGCACTGTCCAAGGGGCAAACTGCCCATTCCCACAGGGCACCATAGCACTACCATTGGGCATTGCCAAGGGGGTGGAAGGTCCCGCTGCCACTTTGAAGTAGGGATGGGTTGGGGTAGGAGGGAGGCCAGCAATCAGTGACACCCCACCCCAGCCGACCCCCGGGGGCCCTGATTGCTCACCCCTACCTGTTACTCCAGTGAGGCTGTCCCAATAGTCCCCTGAAAATGGGGACCAACTGTAAACCCCGCCGGAGTGAAGTACTCCTAGTGGGCTGGGTTTGCCATGGAAGTGGTGGCTTGGTGCTGACCCAGGAATGGTTGGGTCAGCCCCAAAAAACAGCCTGAATTACTCGAGTTTTCCCGTAAATTCAACACTTAGAATTTTTTGGGGCGAATTCTGGCCCTAATCCCTCCACATCTCCAATTTCCATCTTTCTATCCCTCAGAATCCATATCTGACTCTTCATCAATTTCTATATCTTTACTTCTTTGGATAGGCTATTCTATCTGTTTATCCTGTACACACACTGTTCCTGTATACACAGTCGAATACATGCGCACACAGTATTCACTGTCCCTACGTGTATACACATACTGTGTAGACACACATTACTTATATTCCTTATTACCCTTCTGACTCTCATGCTACTTCAACTTCATTTCCTCACATCCTAATTCTCACAAAGCCTCTAATTCACTTTCCCAGTTTTTCTTACTCTGCAGCACCTATTGTGATACAACCTTCCACATCAGCACTTCAGATATTTTCTTCAGCCGAGGATTCCCACCACCATAGTTGGCAGGGCTCACAATCATGTCCAACTCATTTCCTGCATTTCATAGAATCATAGAAACCCTACAGAACAAAAAGAGGTCATTTGGCCCATCGAGTCCGCACTGACCACAATCCCACCCAGGCCCTACCCCCATATCCCCACATATTTTATCCACTAATCTCTCTAACCTACACATCTTAGGACACTAAAGGGCAATTTTTTAGAATGGCCAATCAACCTTACCCGCACATCTTTGGACTGTGGGAGGAAACCCACGCAGACACCAGGAGAAAGTGCAAACTCCACACAGACAGTGACCCAAGCTGGGAATCGAACCGAGGTCCCTGGAGCTGTGAAGCAGCAGTGCTGAACACTGGGCTACTGTGCCACCCATTTCTACATCATCACTTTCCCTCCTGTCTTGAACCATCCATTCCACCACCTGTGCACTGAATGGATCATCCTCTGCCTTTCTGTCAACTTGATACCAGGACCAATCAAAACTCTCTCCCCATCTCTATTACACCCTGACCCACTCCTCCATCACACCCAACATCCTGTCCCTTCCCACAGCACCTTTCCATACAAGCAAAACACGTGCAACATCTGCTCTTTTATCTCCTTGCTCCTCACTTGCAATGGCCTCGAGCATTCTTTCCAGGTGAAACAGAAATTTATATGCCCTTCTTTTAATTTAGTATATTGCATTACCATAATGTGGTCTGCTGTACACTGGTGAGACCAAATAGATTGGGTGGCTACTTTGTGGAATACTGCCATTCAGTCCCCGGGCTTCTGGTAGCTTGTCATTTTCTCTGTCTTGTTCTCATGCTGACATCTCTACCCTCAGCCCATGGCACTGTTTCAATGAAGCACAACATAAGTAGGAGGAACAGCACCTCATCTTTCAATTAGGCCTTCTGGACTCAACAATTTCAAATCACAATCCTTGCCCTTCACTTTGTTTCCTTTTCTTTATGTATTGGTTAGTCTTAATCTTGTTTTTGCTTTTGGATGGCAGCTGTTCGTTATTCCACCATTTAGAACTCCTCCGGACAAATCTTTTGTGTCTTTATTTGTCACATTATGGCTCCCTCTGGCTCTACTCCGCTAATTATTTTGTCATTTAATGTCTCCCATTTCTTCCCTGTCACACAGCTTCCCTTTTGTTCATTTTGCATCCTCCCACAACTGACATACTTATAACCTATTTTACTTCTAACTTTTCCCAAACCTGATAAAAGATCATTAAAACATTAACTCTTCTCTCCACAGATACTGCCAGACCTGTTGAGTATTACCATGACTTTCTGTTTTTATTGCAAGCTTCAGCACCAGGTGGAGCAAAGATTCACTTCCTCCAAAAGTAACATATATGCAATTGCAGAACCTCCTCTGGGAAATATAACAATTTAACACCATGACCTGATAAATACAGATTTTTAAAAATAAAACACAAGCACAATGAAAGAGCTTTTTAAGAGACCCATCATGCTAATAAATTGATTTATTGGAATCAGCTACCATCGGTGGTGGTGGACGTAAATTCGATAGGGTCTTTTAAGGGACTTCTGGATGAGTACATGGGACTTAATAGGATTGAGGGTTATAGGTAAGCCTAGTAGGTAGCGATATGATCGGTGCAACTTGTGGGCTGAAGGGCCTGTTTGTGCTGTAATTTTTCTATGTTCTATTTTACCTTTAGAAATGTCTTCCAAGAAATTTTCTCATAACATTGCAATGGATTTCTGAAGAAGTCTTGGAGTGACCAAAACTTGCGGTACAAGTTGTAATCAATTGGAACAGAGCTATTTAAAACAAGAAAATATATATAAGTGCTGGCACTAAATAAGGCTATGGGAGAAAACATTAAACAAAGGTTTTGTAAATGGCATGAGTAGATCAACATTTAGAACACGCAAGCCCAAGAAGCAAACAACAAAAATCTGATCGCTTGATTCAATTATGTCAGGCAGCAGCCAATTTGAAATGGGCGTATAAGAAATATATATATCTACAAGAATGAAATACAATAGTTTCATAATTGTTACTTATTTAAATCAGTTCCATAACCCTAAAAGCAAGCTTATTAGGCTCATCACATCCTTGTCATGAAAATCTGTTGAATTCCAATTGATTTTTCTGATCTAAAAATATGTACATTGAGAATAATATTCTACTAAATACTTATATATATATATATATATATATATTTCCAAGTTTTTATCTATTATTGTGGAAGTTGGTCAATACAACTAATTATTTTTAAAAAATAGAGATGACATACATTTTAACGTTTATTTATCAGTGTCACAATAGGCTTACATTAACACTGCAATGAAGTTACTGTGAAAATCCCTGAGTCGCCATATTCTGGCGCCTGTTCAGGTACCCTGTGGGAGAATTTAGTAGTGTTTGCATTATCAATGACTGAATAAAGGAAAGCATACCCGCTAATGTTAAAATGTTTAATTAAAGGTGAGTTATTTTATGGTTACACAGAAGCTTGGTTTGCCCTCATTTCAGTATTGCGCACTTTTTGGTCTCTATTATAAAACGGATATCAAAAAATTGGAAAAGGTGCAAAAGAATATTTACAAGAGCAATACCTGAACTGAGACTATCGATAGAAAATAGGAGCCCAAGGGATGACCTGAAACAGGTCTGTAAATTAAGACATTTGATAGGGTAAATGTATAGATGATGTTTCCATTTGCAGGGGAGACCACAATTAGGAGCTGCAATATAACAAAGTCACTGGTTAAATGTGGAAGTTGGGGAGTAACTGATTAGCATAATGCCTTTAAGTCATAGTTAGTTACGAGAAGGGAATAGAAGAATATGCAAATAGGTTAATGACATCGGATTGGAGGGGTCCAGTGTGGAGCACTAACAGCAACATAGGCCGGTTGAGGCAAATGGCCTGTTCTGAAACTGTAAATTCTATGTTTATATTCAGCAGCAACTTTCATACAAATTACACTTAAAACACACATGCTCCAAATAAGGTTAAGTATGGGTCCTTTCTATAGTTCTCCAAGGTTAATAAAAAGTTCCTTACCAAGTTGTCGCAGGCTCCTCATCACCTGTCTCTCCTTCTTCAACTTCCATTCCATCTTCTCTATCTTCGGTGTGTTGCAAATTCTCAAAAAATATAAAAAATAATTAGTAATCACACAATCATATAACAACATTTAGTGGTATATAGTTCAATTGTAGTTTTTCACCCTACTCACCTTCA
This sequence comes from Carcharhinus amblyrhynchos, assembly GCF_965287045.1. Lineage (NCBI taxonomy): Eukaryota > Metazoa > Chordata > Chondrichthyes > Carcharhiniformes > Carcharhinidae > Carcharhinus > Carcharhinus amblyrhynchos. The sequence goes on along the minus strand of NC_137331.1, from coordinate 76,361,561 downwards.
GCCCCAGGGTACTATCCTGTTCATTAGTGTTAAACACAGTGACATTTTCCAAGTTAAACTGGCTTTGCAAGTTGAGCCCTGAAATTTAAAACAAAGCAGACTTACAACAACAGGTCAGTGTTGCTAAACCTGTGATAATTATGGCTAATTATTGTAGCACAGCTCTAGGCAAGTTTTTCTTAACATGCTGATCGTTGGAGTTGAATTATATAAAGTTCTGTGATTAGGGAGAAAGGTTTTTAAAAATTGATTCTTACATGGGATGTGGGTGCCACAAAGCCAGTGTTTGTTACTCATCCCTAATTCCCTTGAAACGAGTGGCTCACTTGACTATTACAGAGGGCAGTTAATTCACAAAGCTTCAGATCTGAGGTCACATGCAAGCCAGACCGGGTAAGGAAAGCAGATTTCCTCCCTTAAAGGGCATGAGCAAACCAGATGGGTTTTTAAATCACAGTAACCATTACTACTACCATTGTGGAATTTGAATCCATGATTCCAGATCATTAGCCTAGGCCTCTGGATTACTAATGCTGTGGTATAACCAATAAGTCAGTCTCCCCACGAGTTTAGAGCAGACAAAATTGCACAGACTACTAAGAAATTACACTTTCCAATGTCTACTAATGTTCATTCTCAGATCAAAAGAGCTTACTAAGGTTTGGGATGATGCAGGAGTTGTCACAATAGCAACATTCAGGTCATGCTGGAGGTCGAGAACCAACATTTTGGTACAAGCAAAAAGACAGCAAGAAAAAATTGTGATTTTAAAAAAAACACAAGTACATAAAAAAGAGCTAAAATAGAGTGAAAACTTAAAAGACTTGAGACAAAGTGAAATAGTTCTCAAAAAATCAAAAAGGAGAGAACCCACAAAGCAGAGAACGTCAGTTCCTCTGGGACTCCGAGTGTAGACTGTTAACTGAAAGCACCCTGTATGTTATTGTGTGACTTGTAAATAAAGGGATTTTGGTGAGGGGACTTCTGCCTTCAATGCCTTATTACAATCCCTTATCCTCAAACTACAACCCATAATTCTGGAATCCACCACCATCAGGAACATTCTTTCTGAATCTACCCTATCTAATCCTGTTAGAATTTTATAAGCTCCTGTGAAATCCCCTCTCACTCTTCTAAAGCTCCAATGAATATAGTCCAAACCGATTTAATCTCTCCTCATATGACAAACCTGCCACCCCAGGAATCAGCCTGGTGAACTTTTGCTGCACTCCCTCCATAGCAAGGACATCCTTTTTCAGATAAGAACACCAAAACTGCACACAATACTCCAGGTAGATTTGTAACTATCACAGGGATGATTGTGCCATTGACCACCCCTAAGTGTGTAGCAAGGACAGGTTTCAACTAAAAAGTTAAACCACTCCAAAGTCATCGTCAGATCAACACTTGCCAAATCAATGACCCAGAATGAACCCAGAAGTACCCTCTGCAGCCTCTATCAGGCTCTTTCAAACAAAACACCCAAGACCAGACATCTTGTGTGACACCATCTATAACTTTGCATTCACTGTGTACAGCGAGATCACACAAATGCTGGCCAGTTTGGGGCTTGTTAGACTAAAATGGAGTCAGTTACTGCAGTCAGGATGGGAGCCTTCATGAACTGCAAGCAAATCCAAAGCAACGGGAAGCGTAGACAGTGTCAATGGATGGGAAGCTCATTTGTGCGATAGATTGAGCTTCATTCACCACCCTTTGTAGTTATTTGTGGCCTTGGATAGAGCAGGAGCCATACCAAGCTGCGATACAACTGGAAATAACGCTTTCTATGGTGCATCTGTAAAAGTTGGTGAAAGTTCTAGTGGACATGCCAAATTTCCTTAATCTCCAGAGAAAGTAGAGGCATTGGTGGGCTTTCCTAACTATAGCGTCAACATGGAGGGATCCAGACAGTGTGTTGGTGATCTGCACACCTAAAAACTTGAAGCTCTTGATCATTTCTACTTCGTCCCCATTGATGGAGACAGGAGCATGCCCTCCACTATGCTACCTGAAGTCGATGACTATCTCCTTTGTTTTGTTGACATTGAGAGAGAAATTATTGCCGTCGCATCAATTTCTCTATCTCTTTCCTGTAATGTGTCTCGTCATTGTTTGAAATCTGGCCCACTACAAGGATGTCATCAGCAAACTTGAAAATTGAGTTGGAAGGGAACGCAGTAAGAGGTGAATAGTAAGGAGCTGAGAACACGGCTTGCAGAGCAACGGTGTTGAAGACGATCATGGAAGAAGCATTATTGCCTATCCTTACTGATTGCGGTCTGTGGATTAGCAAATCTAGGATCGAATTGCAGCAGAAGGAGCAGAGTCCCAGGCCACAATGTTTGGAGATGAGGCTCGTAGGAATATTGGTGTTGAAGGCTGAGCTGTAGTAGATAAATAGAAGGCTGACACAAGTGTCGTTGTTATCAAGGCATTCCAGGGTTGAGTGTAGGGCCAGGGAGATGGCACCTGCTGTGGACGTGTAGCAGCAAAAGGCGAACTGTACTGGATCCAAACAGTCTGGAAGGCAGGAATTGATTTGTGCCATGACTAACCTTTCGGAGCACTTCATAACGGTGGATGTCAGAGGTACTGGATGATAGTCATTAAGGCACGCTGCCTGGCCTTTCTTTGGTATCGGGATGATTGTCATTTTCTGAACCAGGTAGGGACCTCAGATTGGTGTAAAGAGAGGTTGAAGATGTCTACAAATACCACCACCAGCTGGTCCACGCAGGACCTGAATGCTTGTTCGGGTACTCCACCTGGGCTAGTTCTTTCCATGGGTTGACTTTTAAGAAGGCTGCTCTGACGTTGGCAATGTTCCCTCACTAATAGAATTGCAAACTCTCTGCCCTGCCATACACTTTATGTCAGATGATATTCTGCTTTATAAAAACTGGAACAGTACACAAATAAAAAGCATGCTGCTTAATTCTGCTGTTAAAGTGCATGTAATTGCTTGGCTTTCTTGAAATGTTTGCTCAGGCTGGAAATGGGAACACAGGCTGCTTTCAGGAAGGTTGGTCAAAGAGGAGACATTTTTACTCTATTTACATTAGTTGGTGACAGCCACTTGCAATTAAAAGGCATACTTATTACGCAAAGAGAGAGAGCTAAGATTTTACCTGTTAAAAACCTGTTTAAAATAAGTTTAAAGCACTTTACTCTTTGTAGAACTGTTTAAAGCATTTATTTATTGTATTTACTGCTTTAAGAATTCCGAGGGTGTGGTGAAAAGGCATTTGTGGACCAGCCTGCTTTAAATCAGCGCCAGGTTTAAAAGGAGGCCTGGTGTAGACAGCGGGCAGCGTCTGAGCGGGCAGCGGAGTGAGTGGGAAGCAGAGTGAGTTAATAGGGCTTAATATCAAAAAGGGCTTGGAGGAAAAAAGGCCAGGTGAGTTTGTTTGAAAAAAAAACAAGGAAAAAAATTTTTTCAAAACTACTACAGCAAGAAACAAGGAAAAAAAATTTTTTCCCCATACAAAATTACAGTGAATAATGGAGGGGCATGTGATGTGTGGTTTCTGTATGATGTGGGAACTGGCGGACCCCAGGGTCCTTCCCAGTGACCATGTCTGCAGTAAGTGCAGGTTGCTGGAGGAGCTCCAGCTCAAGGTGGATGAGCTGGCCTCTGAGCTACAGACACTGAGGCTCATCAGGGGGAGAGAGGGTGCCCCTAGACTGGCTAAATCTAAGGGTCAGGGACAAAAGGGGGCTGCTGGGAGGAGGAGGAAGGGGGGTGAGGAGCGGAGGCCTCAGCCTCTTAATCTGCATAACAGGTTTGAGGTTCTTGCTTCCAGTCTGGAAGAGGACGAGGCAGGTGAGGTTGGTGAGCAAACTGCACACGGTACAGTGATGCAGCAGGACATAGGCAAAGAGAAGGGGAAAAGGAACGTAGTAGTGATTGGAGATAGTGGGGTGAAGAGTATTGACACTGTCCTTTGTCACAATGACAAAGTGCACAGAAGGGTGTGTTGTCTGCCTGGTGCTCGGGTACAGGATGTTGCAGCTGGGCTGCAGAGGAACCTGGAGTGGGAGGGTGAGAACCCGGTCGTTGTAGTACATGTGGGTGCCGGCGACGTAGGCAAAGTGCGGACTGAGGATCTGGGGAGGGAGTATGAGAAGCTGGGAATGGAATTAAAAAGTAGAACCGACAAGGTGGTCGTCTCTGGGCTACTGCCTGAACTGAGTGCAGACGGGCGTAGGGTTGACAGGATAAAGGAAGTGAATGGGTGGCTCAGGGATTGGTGTGGGAGGAATGGGTTCGAATTTATGGGGCATTGGCACCAGTATTGGGGTAGGTGGGACTTGTTCGGGCGGGATGGGGTTGGTCTGAATCGTGCTGGGACCAGAGTGTTGGCGAATCGAGTAAAGAGGACTGTAGACAGGGCTTTAAACTAATTAGGGGGGGGGAGGGTGCGAGGGTAGGTGACGCTACGAGGTCTAAAGTTAAGGATAGGGTACAGGTAAGGGAAGAGGCCGAGGATGTCCCAATTGGTGGCGTTACGGCAAATAGGGTCCAGGTGAAGGCTGGGATGAAAGCGCTTTATCTGAATGCACGAAGCATTCGGAATAAAGTGGATGAGCTGGTGGCGCAGATCGACACAAATGGATATGATCTGGTGGCCATTACAGAGACGTGGCTGCAAGGTGACAGGGACTGGGACATGAATGTACAGGGCTATCAAGTGTTTAGGAAGGAGAGGCAGGAGGAAAGAGGGGGTGGCGTAGCTCTGCTGATTAAGGATAGTATCAAGGTGGTAGCAAGGGATGATATCGGAGCCAAAGAGCAGAACGTGGAATCGTTGTGGGTGGAGATTAGGAACAGCAAAGGGAGGAAGACGCTGGTGGGTGTCGTCTATAGGCCCCCGAATAATGATCTGGAGGTGGGGCGGGCTGTTAACACGCAAATAAGTGCGGCGTGCAGGAATGGGACGGCAGTAGTTATGGGAGATTTCAATCTGCATATTGATTGGTCGACCCATGTTGGACGAGGTGGGCTCGAGGAGGAGTTCTTGGAATGCTGCCGGGATAATTTCCTTGAACAGTGTGTGTTGGAGCCGACGAGGGAGCGAGCTATCTTGGATCTGGTGCTATGTAATGAGGCGGGTAGAATTAGGGACCTTGCGGTGAAGGATCCTCTTGGAGAGAGTGATCGTTGTATGGTGGAGTTTCTGGTGCAGATGGAGGAGGAGAAAGTGGGTTCCCGGACACGCGTCCTTTGTTTGAATAGAGGGGAGTATGGTAGGATGAGAGAAGAATTGGCGAATGTGGACTGGGGGAGTGCGTTGGAAGGTAGGTCTGCTGAGGAGCAGTGGAGGATCTTTAAGGAGATCTTTCTTGGTGCTCAGCAGAAATTTATTCCGATGGTTAAAAAGGACAGTAGGAAGAGAGGTAATAAGCCGTGGATAACGAAGGAGGTGAAGGAAAGTGTTAAATTGAAAGTGGAGGAATTTAGAGTAGCTAAGAGCAGTGGGCGAGAAGAGGATTGGGAAAGGTTTAAATGTCAACAAAGATTGACAAAGAAGTTGATAAAGGAGGGTAGGAGAAGCTATGAGGCTGGGCTAGCACTTAATATAAAAAAGGATAGCAAGAGTTTTTATAAATATATAAAAAGGAAGAGGCTGGCTAGGGTGAACGTTGGTCCTTTAGAGGATGAGAAAGGGGAGCTAGTGGTAGGGGATGGGGATATGGCTAAGGTCTTGAATAACTTTTTTGTTTCTGTCTTCACGGAGGAGGACGTGAATAATTTGCCGGGTGTTAGAGATGGAAAGGTGGTAGGAATGGAGGGTCTTAATGACATTACTGTTACTAGAGAGGTGGTGCTCGACAGACTGGAGGGGCTGATTGTGGACAAGTCCCCAGGACCGGATGGAATGCATCCGAGGGTTCTGAAAGAAATGGCGGAGGTTATAGTGGATGCCTTGGTGGTTATTTTCCAGACGTCGCTGGATTCCGGGGAAGTGCCGGAAGATTGGAAAACGGCTAATGTTACGCCGTTGTTTAAGAAGGGTGCCAGGCAAAAGGCGGGGAATTATAGGCCGGTTAGTTTAACGTCTGTGGTAGGTAAAATGTTAGAATCCGTCATTAAGGAGGAAATTGCGAGGCATCTTGAAGGGAATTGCTTGATAGGGCGGACGCAACACGGTTTCATTAAAGGGAAGTCGTGTCTGACAAATTTACTGGAGTTCTATGAGGATGTGTCTAGGGCAGTGGATAGAGGAGAGCCGGTGGATGTGGTCTTTCTGGATTTTCAGAAGGCGTTTGACAAGGTACCTCACAAGAGGTTATTGCAGAAGGTCAGGGGACATGGAGTTGGGGGTAGGGTGTTAGCGTGGATAGAGGATTGGTTGTCAAATAGGAGGCAGAGAGTGGGGGTCAATGGGTGCTATTCGGATTGGCGGTTGGTGACTAGTGGGGTGCCCCAGGGGTCGGTGCTGGGGCCTCAGCTATTTACCATTTATATAGATGATCTGGAGGAGGGAACCGAGTGCAGGGTGTCGAAATTTGCTGATGACACCAAGATTGGGGGAAAGGCAAATTGTGCGGAGGGTGTGGAGAGTCTGCAGAAGGATCTAGATAGGCTGGGCGAATGGGCCAGGAAATGGCAAATGGAATTTAATGTTGGCAAGTGTGAGGTGGTCCACTTTGGTAGGAAGAATGGTAGGAAGGACTATTACTTACGTGGCGAAAAACTGCAGCAGGCGACGGTGCAGAGGGACCTCGGGGTCCTTGTGCATGAGTCGCAAAAACCCAGCTTGCAGGTGCAGCAGGTGGTCAGGAAGGCGAATGGGATGCTGGCCTTCATAGCGAGGGGGATTGAATATAAAAGTAGGGAGGTCTTGCTGCAGCTGTATAGGGCATTGGTGAGGCCGCAGCTGGAGTACTGTGTGCAGTTTTGGGCGCCGCACCTGCGCAAGGATATTTTGGCCCTGGAGGGAGGGCAGAGGAGGTTTACTAGGCTGATACCGGAGTTGAGGGGATTGAGCTATGAGGAGAGGCTGAATAAACTAGGCTTGTACTCGTTAGAGTTTAGAAGAATGAGGGGAGATCTCATTGAGACGTATAAGATGATGAATGGGATGGATAGGATAGAGGTGGAGAGACTCTTCCCGCTCAAAAAAGACAGTAGGACTAGGGGGCACAGCCTCAAGATAAAGGGGAGGCGGTTTAGAACGGAGTTGAGGAGGAACTTCTTCACTCAAAGGGTGGTGAATCTCTGGAATTCTCTGCCCGTTGAAGTGGTGGAGGCTGCCTTGCTAAATATTTTTAAGAAGCGGGTTGATGGGTTCTTGATAAGAGAGGGGATTAAGGGTTATGGGGAGAGGGCAGGAAAGTGGAACTGAGCCACAACAGATCAGCCATGATCTTATTGAATGGCGGGGCAGGCTCGAAGGGCTAGATGGCCTACTCCTGCTCCTATTTCTTATGTTCTTAAAAATGGAGACAAGGGTAATATGCTGAGTCAGGAAGAGAGATTAACTAAAATGATGAGTTTGAAAAACATAGAGAGAGAAGAGAGGGGCAGTTTGTTTGTAAACAAAGTTCCAAACAAAAACTCAGCCATAAACTATCACAAAGATAGAGCAAGTGGGGACAGAAACAGACATGGAACCAGATTTTGTGGTTGCAATGATGGTAAGAAAGTCAGCGTTCGTGTTCATTATTCTTATGAAATTGACAGTAATTTCTGGTGCCTGTACATATGTAGTTACACACAAAAATTCAGAAGTTGCTGTCAGTGGCTCCCATTCTACAATGCTCTGCTGAAATCCTTACAGATCAAAATCAATCAGACATTGCTGATTTGACTTAAGGTTCCACTTTTTACATTATTAATCTTGCTGTAAGAACTCTGGAAAAGGTTACACCTTACTGAAGATGTAACAGAGTGCTGAATATTGGATCAGGTAGAACAACCCAAAATATTGTTGGGAAACAAGTAATGAATGTCCTTCAATTCTAACACTTCTCATATGGAGCTCTCTGAGAAATATAGCCAAGATCAATATACAAAATCTATTCTATTTAACAGTCACTACAGCAAAGGTTCACGAATGGAAATGGAAATTCCTTACCATGATTCTAATTCCTTACCCGATTTCTCCGATAAAGGAAACAATCTAGCCAAGAATAACTGTATTCTTCCACAGAAAACAGTATTTTGTGACTTGGAAAGTCTTCGTAGGAGATCTGCAAAATGATTTGCATTTAGTGAAAAACATGCAGACAGAACTTTATAACAGGAAAACAAGTTGCAAGTCTATCACACAACATTAAAGAGTAGTGTGGTGAAGCCATGTAATCAACTCCATATTCTGGAGATGTTCAACACTGTGTTACCAGGAAGTATCAAGTGAAAGAAGAGCAGGTTCAAAGGTGGCCTTCCATATCCTGCATACAGTATTTTAGAAACAGATTGCTCTTCCATCAATTCAAAAACAATTAGTTGAATCCCTGAAAAATGTGAGGTCGTGGGAAAGGGAGATGTGTGAAGGAAAGGAAAACTCTTTGACAAAGTTGATGTACATTATCTCAAGACAAAATTAATTTAAATCCCAGAAAAAGCCTCAGTTGTCAAGGACATGTAATAAAAAAGGTTTAAAATACCATAATTTCACCTCTAGTATCAGAATTTGTATTTTGCCTGAATAAATGAGGTGTACATCTCAGAAGTGAAACAAAATTGAACAAGCTTACTTCAATTCTTCATGTGCCCAAATCAATATCACAAAATTTTCTATAATTATTCAATTAACGGCAAGTTCAGAGAGTTCCTCAATTATGCCACATACCAAAAACTGGAAGTGCCATATTGGACTAGAAGGGGACAAGGGACGTAATTCAGGCAGAAAGGTAGCTGCAATATTCATCTAACCTATGTTCCCGGAGTATTTGACGTAGGCACTGGTACGTAAGAGATAATAGGGGAGTGTGGGGTGGGATTTGTTTCAGTAGTGGACCAGTGGATCAGTTTAATTATACCCGTGCCACAATAGGATGTGCCAGTATATAGTTGCAGGGGGTATAATTGTGTGTTTTGTTTAATTGTTTTATAGACCTTTTTTCTGCATTGGTTACTTCAGACTAGAATTACATTTGAAATAGGCCAGATTAAAAACACCTAACATAAATACACTGGGCCCAACAGCCCTGACTCAAAACTATACTTAGAGTAACATGCTGTGGAGAGGTACAAAGGACCCATTAGGAGTACATTGTGATTACATTTTGCTGAGGCCAAATCTCAACTGAAGGAGGCCATATAGATTGTAAGAGGCCCATAGGAGAAAATAATGAAGTAAGTAAGGTAATGAGAGAAGTAAACAGAAACCTCCTGACTTTAAATATCCTTAACCAAATCACATTTATTCCAATAACTACTAAATTTGGAAGCGCAGCATTAAGTTCTTAAGCCAAGTTCTTGCCAATTATGCAAAACATAGAGGCACTGGAGAGAAAAATTACAGGGATGAAACCAGAAATGCACAGGTATACGTACCAGGAATGGACTGACAGGCTTCATCTCTTTTGTCTGAGAAATGGCTGCGGTGTCATGGTATTTAAAATTATGAAAGATTTTGATAGAGTGGGTACAAAAATAGTGTTTCCTCTTGTGAAAACAGCATAACCAGAGGACATGAATATAACAGTTAGAAAATGCTGGATAAACTCAGCAAGGCTGGCAGCATCTGCAAGAGCAAGGAACAGAGTTAGCATGGAGTCCAAATGACTTCTCTAGAACAGTTCTGTAGAAGAATCTGTTCCTCTCTCTAAAGATGCTGTCAGACCTGTTCTGTTTATCCAGCATTTTCTGTTTTTATTTCAGATTTCTAGCATCTGCAGTATTCTGCTTTCATCTGAGCATAAATGTAAGTAAGTCAGCAAAAAATGTAACAGCAATTCAGGAGAATGAGGAATCTGCTACCAGGTTGAATCAAATAGTACAAATGCATTTAAGGGGAAATCAGACAAGTATATGATTGGTTGGACTTGGCTGGCATGGACTGGTTGGGTCGAATAGCCTGCTCCTGTGCCATACAGCCTATGGAAATTCTAATTACGTAGTTAATGGATGGTGACTCTCCATAGTTCAAGAAATTTGAAATTGCTGACAAGTATGCTTATATCCTGTGGCAAAATTTCACTCTGTTAATACTGTTCTGTGTTCTATATGCTCTCGGGTTCCAGGGGAAATGAATGAATGCTGAAATGAACCCAGTGAATGGTTAGGACGGCCTGGTTTATAAAAAGCCTAAATGATCTTCAAAACAAATCTGGTGCTCCCTTGAGACTGCATTGCCAAAATGTAATGCATCAAATTAAAATTACCTGAAGTTTTAAGCAGCTTAGTTTATCGTGGGTTTGCTTTATTGATCTATTTATGACGACTGCCTCACTGCACAAGAACAAAGTACTTTAAGAAAAGGTTTTTAAAGAAAGTCTGAAGAGCAATGCTGAATTGATAGCATTTATACATAAATTTGACTGTAGTAACTTACAAAGCTTTGGCTGAATGTTTTATACCCACTTACCATTGCACATTCTTAATAAGTAGTTTTTTCCAGCAGAGTAAAACGTTACCTAAAAGCAAAACACAATCATTACCGTGACAATTTTACATAGGTTTATCTTAGTCCATTAAAAGTGTGCTACTCTTTGACTCTTATCCCCTGCCTTCCAACATAAATTCAGTCTTCTAAAGATACAAACATGCAGATATGTAATATTTTCCAAAGTCTCTGCTTTTGCTATTCTCCAACCAGTTGTATGAAGATAGCTAAAGTAGTCTTGAGACAATGCCTTTTTATTTATCGTCTGTGGGAAAACACATAGCATCCATTTGGTGCCGATATCGCAAAAGCAATTAATTGGTTTTAAAATGTTGTAGGACATCCTGAGGATGCGAAAGGCACATACTTCAACAAAGACCTTCCCTCCACTATCAAATCAGAAATGGAGACGGGTACTGATGATTGCATTTCATTCAGTTCCATTTGCAACTCCTCGGATAGGAAGACATGGACAATATTCAAGTTTGGGCTGCTAAGTGGTAAATTACTTTTGCGCCAAACAAGTGCCAACAATAATCATCTCCTACGAAAGAAATTCTCAGCAGTTCCCCATGACATTCAACAGCACTGTTATTGCTGAATCTCGCATCATCACAATTCACCAGAAACTTACTTAGGCCAATCACATAAATATTGTTACTACAAAAGCAGGTCAGAGGCTGGGAATACTGCAATGAATAAATCAAACCCAGATTCCCGAAAGCACCCCCCCCCCACAATCGACAAGGCACAAATCAGGAGTGTGATGGAAAACTCCCCACGTCTGCACAAGTACAGCTTCAGCAACATTCAATAAACTTGACATTGCTCAGAATAAAGCAACCCACTTGATTGCTCCTGCATCCATCACCTTAAACATGTGCTCCATCCACCATTGGTGGATGGGTGATCATACCATTGCTTTTCTTGATATATATTAATGATTTAAACTTGGATGTGCAGGCTACAATTCCAAAATTTATAGATAACACGAGCCTTGGAAGTACTGTCAGCTCTGATGAAAATAGTAACAGACTTCAAGAGGACACAGATAGGCTGATGGAGCAGACAAACATATGGTGGATTAAATTTAATGCAGAGAAGTGCAAAGTGGTAAATTTTTGGAGGAAGAAAGAGGAGAAACAACATAAATCGAAAAGGACACAATTCTGTAGCAGGTGCAGGAACAGAGACTTAGGGGCATATGTGCACAAACCACTGAAGGTGGCAGGCAGCCTGAGAAAGTAGTTTAAAAAGCATGGAAGTTGTTATTTCCAATCGTGGGCATCACACTTGAGAAAGGATGTGCAGGCTTTAGAGAAGGCACAAAAAATATTCACAAAAATGGGTTCAGTTATATGAGTAGATTGGAGAATTGGGGCTGTTGTCCTTAAAAAGATTGAGAGATTTGAAAGAAGAGTGTAAAATCAAGAAGGGTTTAAATGGAGCAGATAGAAGCTTTCTGTTGGCGGAAGGGTTGAGAAACAGTGGACACTGGTTTGAGGTGAATGGCAAAAGAACCAGTTGCAATACGTGGGGAAAACCTTTTTAAATTTAGCAAGTGGTTAGGGTCTGGAATGCACAACCTGAGATTGTGGTGGAAGCAGTTGGGGCTTTCATCAGCAAATTGAATAAGCGCCTGAAGAGAAAAAACATTACAGCAGCACATGGTCCTGCAACTAAATACTTGGCAAAGTGAACAAGAATCAGCACATGAGCATTTTAATCCTATTCTGCTATGATTCCAATTTAAATTTAGACATGCAGTTGCTTCCATGAAGCTGGTTCTTGTCCAATTTTATAACTATTCTGGTTCAACAAGTGATGTTCATCTGGATTGAGAGAGTATTGAGCATACTTGCAATTATTTAACATCTATTTATTGGCATGATTTTTAAAATTTTGACTGTCTATTAAAAATGCTTAATCACTGAAGGCGCAACCAATAATGAAATTCTCTCAGGTAAAGTCTCTATAGCTTCAAAGGACTGCTTGCCCCCTTTTGAGAGAGAGGACTGACTGGTGAAGAAGAAACCTGATGATGACCAGATCTCAGACGACAGGCAGGGTCAAGAAGGTGAGGCCTTCATGAATATCCTCAGCTGGTAGAGAAGTGAACCCAAGCTACTGGCATCACTCAGCATCACAAACCAGCCATCCAGCCAACTGAGCTAAACCAAATCCCCTGTAACTCTCACTCTTCTAAAAGTCTCTCAATATTATGATGCAAATCATATAAATAGGGTTAAAATTGCCTCAATGGCACAGTGGGCAAATATATATTCTAGAATGCCTCTAAGCCATACATGAATTAGCAAATTCCAGCAGGGACATCAGGGCAACTACAATTTTTTGTAATACAAACATCAGCAAATCCATTGTTCCATATTGTAAAGTGTCCATGAGGGTAGCTGAGAATTAATCTCAGCTGCGGTGTTTCTGGAAGCCAAAACCATGCAACACATCAGCTGGACTTGCATGTCATCTTGTTAAGATACCAGATGACTGTTAATGCCTATGGAGATGTCCCCAAAAAAAATTTAGGACAATGCTACGAAAGAAATTAGGGGTAGTGGGATGTCTTTCGTATGCTCTTTTACTGCTAATGGCAGACTATTTTCATTTACATTTAGAGAGGTTTCAGTAGGCTATTGGTGCACTTCGATTTTCAAAATAATTCCTCCATCTTCTTGGATTTTATTTCTATCATTAACCAGGACATGAATGTAAGTCTCTACTGTTCTGAAAATGAAATAATTAGAGGTGTCTCTCAATGCTGTTACATGACTAAGATTCCCGAGATACTTTTTTTCAGTTTTATTTTCACTCATTAAAAAGAATCACCAATTAATTAGCTTGTAGAAACTAAACTGCAGTGTATGTACTTCAGGAAACAAGTGATCAAAATTAAATTGTCTATTATTTCATCTGAACTGTTTTCATTGAATCATTACTTTACTTACAGATTTCCAAGTTGCAACATTTTTTTCAACAAAAGTGAATATTTTGTCACACTGGTCAAGAGGAAGGCAATCAAGAACATCACCAAGCAATAGAAACGGTGTTGTTGCAGAGCAAATACCTATACAGGCACAGAATGAGCACTAAAGTTATCAAGTTATCACAGCATAACATATTTGCTAAGTTAGAATAAACATGCTATTAAGCAGTAGTGCTATTCTGCCCCTAGTGAAAACTAAATGTTCTTCCACTAATAAATTAAAATGTTTACTTTACACTTTCAGCACTCTAATTATTCGCTGGATTGAAGAGGGCAACAAGATTTCAAAATTATAAATGGTGGCAGATACTAAAGTCTATAATACAAAGCATTCATGATGAGGAATCAAAACTAGCAATATTTCATCATAGGTAACATATTGATGATTTAAATAGGGGTCTTAAAAGAGAAATGAGATCTCGCTTCTCTGCCAGGTAGGATGAGAAGATTAGGCATTTAAATATTGTGAATAAAGCCATCAATATTTTTAAGAGAAAGGGATCGTCAACTTTCATTTTTGTAAAGGATTAGAAGTTCATTGATATTCAAAACTGAAATTAGTATTAATTAACTTTCCACCCTTATTAGTTAAGCCTTGTTATCCTCACTTCATGTTATCACCCTTGCTGACAGCATGTGCAAGTAACCATTTCCCCAACCTCCAGCAGATTGAACTGTAAGTGTTAGGAAGTAAACAAGAATAGGCCAGGCAATTCTGTTGGTTTTCATGCTTTAATGCATTGAAACATAAAATTCTTAAGAGTCTTGACAGGACAAATGTTGGGAGGATGTTTCCCCTGGCTGGATGGAGAGTCTACGGTTCACAGTCCCATAACAGGGAGTAATTTCAGAGTGAGGTGAACAGAAATTTCTTACTTGCGATAGTTTGAATTTTCTGCTCCAAAGAACTGCAGATACCTAATTGGTGAGTATATTCAAGACACAGATCAATAGACTTTTGGATACAAAGGTAATCAGAAGACATGGTGATAATGCAAGTTCAAAAGGGCCAAATGGTTATTCCTGCTCCTATGTCACATTCTTAGATTGCACATAATAATTTGACAATGGTACATTAGCTACCTAAAATAAAGCTAAGTTTATTTATTAGTCACAAGTAGGCTTACATTCACTCTGCAACGAAGTTACTGTGAAAATCCCCTATCTAAATATCCTTGATTATGTTCAAACATTTTAACACTGTACAGTGGTTCAATATTGAATAATGGTACTAATTTTGAATAAACATTTGAATATACAATTACCTTCTGTGACTCCATTAATACTAAGAGAGATAATGGACAAGAAATCTTCACATTCCCCTTGGTCTAACTGAAAAAAGGGAAAAAAAAGGCACCAAGAACAAAATTACTAAAGCCCGCACGTTCAACAATATTAAAAGTTTGTTTCAGGTCATAACATTTCTAATCCAATTAGACTATGCGCCATTAAATATAAGGCATGTAAAACAGATCAGAATAACCTGAACAACAAAAGTTAAAATTGTCCTAGTTATCAGACCTGGAATTAAACAATATTTAGTTTGATTCAAAATGAAATGATCAGTCACTCTTTTCTGGAAGACTGTCAAGAATTCAATGCCAAAAAAACATGTTATTAAGTGACAAAAAGTGGGCAACTACGTAATCAATTGGTTATCTAGCAATACCTTCATTGTTGTTGGATCAAAATCTTAGAATTCCTTGCCTAATATAATGGGAGCAACTTTACCAATCCAACTTCTCAAGGACAACTGGGGATGGACAACAAATGCTGTCCTTCCAAGTGACACCCATGTCCGCAGAATGAAAAGAAAATAAATCCTTGTCCAATAAAAATTCAATAAGCTTGAAAGCAAATACATTTCATTTTTAGAAATGTTTCTTTTCAACTTAATTTATCTATTTCAGTTTGCTTGCTATCTTACAATCAGATAGAGATTATACAGATACTTGAT
This sequence comes from Carcharhinus amblyrhynchos, assembly GCF_965287045.1. Taxonomy (NCBI): domain Eukaryota; kingdom Metazoa; phylum Chordata; class Chondrichthyes; order Carcharhiniformes; family Carcharhinidae; genus Carcharhinus; species Carcharhinus amblyrhynchos. The sequence continues at coordinate 76,346,044 of NC_137331.1, read as the reverse complement.
TCCAGTTTTGGAGGATTCAGAAATCATAACCTATAGGGAAGCATAAAGTCACTAAGTGCAACTTCTAAAGATTGCACATATGCAGCAAAACATGGGAGTCCAGAGGTGCTGTTAAATAATGTGTATTTCACTATATGGTGTGTGAGTGAATTACTCCTAGACTAGAATCAAATAGAATTCATGAGATGAAACTGGATTTTTAATGATACACTAAGCTCATAATTACTGTGGACCAGCCTTACTGGCCCTGAAAAACTATGCTTATATTTGTGAAATATCCAATATCTCTGCCAAGATAAAAAGATAAAAATAGTTTATTTAAGAAAGGTTTGTTATGATATTTCATTTTCTACCTAAATCTATGCATATGTCCCAATTTTTTATTTTGCTGTCAGCAAAACTTTAATTAAAAATGAAGAATTCAGTGCATTTTACTTCCCAGTCTTACGTCTGAGAATATTTCAATGCCACTGGCTGTACACCCTGTTTATTGTATCACTGTTCGGGTGGCATGGTAGCACAGTGGTTAGCACTGCTGCTTCACAGCTCTAGGGTCCTGGGTTCGATTCCCAGCTCAGGTAACTGTTTGTGTGGAGTTTGCACGTTCTCCTCGTGTCTGCGTGGGTTTCCTCCAGGTACTCCGGTTTCCTCCCACAGTCCAAAGATGTGGGGGTTAGGTTGATTGGCCGTGCTAAGAAATTGCCCCTTAGTGTCCGGGGATGCGTAGGTTAGAGGGATTAGTGGGTATGATATGGGGATAGGGCCTGCGTGGGATTGTGTTAGGTGCAGACTCAATGGGCCGAAGGGCCTCCTTCTGCACTGTAGGGTTTTATGATTCTATCTACGATTCAGTTAATGGATAACTTGAGAATGCCTTCACTTGGACACCAGATCAAACTAATGTCAGGAAAGGGGAAATCCATAATTTGCTGCCAACTGCAAAATTGAGGCCAATAAAAATAAACTGAGATATATCAATAAACAACATAGGGTACTACCGTTCACAATTCAGGAAATAGCATCATAGAATAGAACCCCTACAATGCAGAGAGGGGCCATTTGGCAATTGAGTCTGCACCAACAACAATCCCACCTCATAACCCCATATATTTATCCTGCTAATGCCCCCTACAGCAAGAGGCAACTGAGCTTGGCCAATCAACCTAACTTGCACATTTTTGGACAGTGGGAGGAAGCTGAGCACCCAGAGGAAACCTACACAAGGAGAATGTGCAAACTCCACACAGACAGTTAGCTGAAGCTGCAATTGAACGTGGGTCTCTGGTGCTGTGAGGCAACAGTGCTAATCACTGAGCCATCCTGATAAGGTGAAACCTGGAAGAACATTCATCTTCCCCATGATAGGAATGCTTCTATTTACCCTATCGCAAATCAAAATTTTCTGTGTTTGAATACAATATCAAACAATTTGCTAGATAATCTTGAAGAATAGTTCTGATGGTAAATTCCGCAAAATCAAATCTCTCCGGTTCTGGTATTTTGATCAAAAAAAGAGTAAGGCTACTTGCTTTTTTTTGTTTTACTTCCCAGCTTTAAATCTCATTGGATTATGGGAAAGGGCCTATCTGGCAGTATTGTGTCCAGTGCCACTGATACTTTATTCTTCTGTCACAAGTTCTTCCATGCAGGCTAAAACAACTGTGCCTCTAATTGATGAATATACTGCATGACACTTTAAAAGGAAGTTTTTTTCTGACTGCTCAGTTTGTTCTGAAGCCCATTAGCATTTCATAGTCATCATTATATGCAGTGCCTAAAATTGTAGGAGAAATATCTCTGCCACATATGACAGAATTCCATTGAAACTTACAATTTTTTCTTCAAGAACACCTCTGAATGCCTGATCCAAAGTTGTTTTCTTTTCTGTTTCACTGCATTGAAACAAAGAGAGCATACATTCTTAAAAACATTCCACCCTCTGAAAGTAACACAGGAGTATGCCATTCATCTCCTATAGCCTAATTGTCTATTCAATCAGATCATGGCTAATCTTCTACCTCAATGCCATTTTTCTGCATGATTTTCATCTTATAATCAAGAAATTTATCCATTTCTGTCTTGAAAATACTCAATGAAAAAGCCTCCATAGCCCTCTAGGTTAGAAATTTTAAAACATTCACCATCCTGAGTCAGGAAATACCTCCTCACCTCAGTTCTAAACAGCCTACCTTGTTTGAGACTACAAATCCTGGTTCTAAGGGCCTATTCCTGTGCTGTATTGTTCATTGTTCTTTGTCTTTTGTTCACCAGACAATCCAGCCTTCCCAGCAATCAGTCTGGTGAACTGTCACTGCCACTACATTCCCTTTAAGGCAAGTATATCCTTGCTTGGGTATAGAGATCAAAATACTCCAGATGTCACCTCAAGGCAGCTCTAAACAATTGCAGCAAAACTTATTTAATCCTTCACGCAAATCTTATTGCAATAATGGTCAATATATCATTTGCCTAATTTCTTGTTGCACCTGCACGTGGCTTTCAATGAATCATGAACAAGGACATCCAGGTCCCTTTGAACATCAGCATTTCTCAATCTCATTTAATAAATACTCTGCATTTTTGCTTTTCGTACCCAAGTGGATAACTTCACATTTTTCCATATCATATTCCATTGCCGTGTTCTTGCTTACTCACTTTGTCTATCTAAATCCCTGTGAAGCCTTTTTGTATTCTCTTCACAACTCAAATTCCCATCTAGTTTTATGTTAATACATTTTGTCACCAAATCCAAATCATAGATATAGATTGTGAATAGCTGGGGCTCAAGCCTCATAGTACCCCAGTAGCCACAGTCTGCCAACCTGATAATGACCTATTTCTACTTTGTTTTCTGACTATTAACCAATTCTCATTCCTCCTCTGGCTATCATCCTCAATTACATTTGCTATAATTTTGCTTAATAACCTGTGTGGGACCCTATCAGAAGCCTTCTGAAAATCCGAAATACCCTACATCCATTGGCTCCCCCCATGTATCTATTTTGTTACATCCACAAAAAACATGAACAGGTTTGTCAAACATTAACTCCTTTCACTAATCCATGACAGACTCTAGAATTTTCCATTCTACTGATATCAGGCTAATCAATCTATGGTTCCATGTTTCCTCTCTCCCTCCAATTTGGAGAAATGGTGGGATTGAAGGTGGATAAATTTTCAGGTCCTGATAATCTTCATCCCAGAGTACCTAAGGAAGTGGCTCTGGAAATAGTAGGTCCATTGGTGGTTATTTTCCAAAATTCTTTGGATTCTGGAATAGTTCCTACAGATTGGAGGGTAGCTAATGTAAGCCTGCTATTCAAAAAGGGAGGTAGAGAGAAAACAGGGAACTATAGACCAGTGAGTCTAACATCAGTACCGGGCAAGTTTCTGGAGTCTCTTATCAAGGATTTCATAACTTGGCGTTTGGAAGGCAGTGTATAATCAGACAAAGTCAGCAAAAGGGAAATCATGCTTGACGAATCTATTGGAATTTTTTGAAGATGTAACTAGTAGAGTTGACTGAGGAGAATCAGCGGATGTGGTTTAGCCTTTCAGGCAGTTTTCGACAAGGTCTGACCTAACAGACTACTATGTAAAGTTAAAGCACATGGGATTGCAGGTAGTGTCGAGAGGGATAGGAAGCTGGTTAACAGATAGGAATCAAAGAGTTGGCATAAATGAGCCTTTTTCTGATTGGCAGTCACAGACTAATAGTGTTCCACAGGAATCTGTGCCAGAACCCCAACTGTTCGCATTGTATATTAATGATTTGGAAGACAGAACTAAATGTATTATCTCCAAATTTGCAAATGATACAGAGTTGGTTAGGAGAGTGAGCTGTGAGGAAGATGCAGAGATGTTTCAGAGTGATTTGGACAGGCTGAGTATGTGCATGGCAGATGCAGTACAATGTGGATAAATGTGAGTCCATCATTGAAAGCAATAAAAGGAAGACAGATTATTACTTGAATGGGTATAAACTGAGAGGTGGATACTCAACTGGACCTTGGAGTACTCACACATCAGTCGCTCAAAGTAAGCATGTAAGTACAGCAGGCAGTAAAGAAGGCAAATGATATTGCTAGCTTTCATAGCGAGAGGATTTGCGTATAGGGGTAGGGATGTTTTGCTGCATTTGTAAAGGGCGTTGGTGAGGCCACACCTAGAGTAGCGTGTGCAGTTTTAGTCTCCTTATCTTGCTATAGAAGATTACAGCGAAGGTTTACCGGGCTGATTCCAGAGATGGCAGGTCTGTCATATGAAGAGAGACTAAGTCAATTAAACTTATATTCATTGGAGTTTAGAAGACCGAGAACGGATCACATAGAAACTTATAAAATTCTAACAGGGATTGACAGGGTAGATTCAGGAAGAATGTTCCCAAATGAGGGGGGCTCCAGAACGAGGGGATCATAGTTTGAAGATTAGGAGTAAACCTTTTAGAACTAAGGTGAGGAGAAATTTGTTCAGCCAGAGGGTGGTGAATGCGTGGAATTCACTACCACAGAATGTAATTGCGGCCAAAATGTTGTCTGATTTTAAGAAGAAATTAGATATCGCTCTTCGGGCTAAAGGGATATGGGAAAAGGAAGGGGAGGGGATCAGGATATCAAATTTGACGATCAGCCATGATCAAAATGCATGGCAGAGCAGGCTCAAAGGACCGAATGGCCTACTCCTGCTTCTACTTTCTATGTTTCTCCCTTCTTAAATAGTTGGCTGACATTTGCCACCTTCCAATCTACAGGAACTGTTCTGGGATCTATGGAATTTTGGAAGATGTCCACCAATACATCCACCATCTCCATAGCTACTTCTTTCAAAATTCTGAGATTGTCAAGGAATTTGTCAACTTTCAGTCCCATTAATATCCCTAGTACTTTTTTTTTTACTAATGCTAATTTCTTTCAGTCCCTCATTCCCACCAGTCCCTTGGTTTTCAAGTATTCCTGGGAGGATTTTTGTATTTTTCTCCATGGAGAAAGACACAGTATTTCTTTAGTTCGTCTCCTATTTCCTTATTGCTCATTACATATTCTCCTGTGCTGTCTCTGCATCAGGGGCCCACAGTTGTCTTTGCTAACCTATTCCTTTTACATACCCATAGAAGCTTTTACTCTGTTAATGTTTCCTGTTAGTTTATTTTCATTCTATTTTCTTTTTATCTGTTTCTTGGTCCTTCTTTGCAGGATTCTAAAATGCCCCAATCCTTAGGCTAAATACTTTTTCTAAAAACTTTACAAGTCTCTTCCTTTGACTTAATAAAATCTTTAACTTCTCATTGACTACATCTGGATCATCTTTCCAGTTGAGTATTGTGCCTCAAAGGAATGTAACTTTGTTGGAAGACGTGCTAGTTAGGTGCATTAACCCGAACAGGTGCCAGATTGTGATGACTAGGGGAATTTCACAGTAACTTCAGTGCTAATGTAAGACTTACTTGAGACTAATAAATAAACTTTATTTTACTTTGCTTTTTTACTTAAACCATGTATTAATTCTTTGAATACTAGCTTTTGCTTGCCTACTGCCACATCTTTTAATATAGTTTCTTCCATAGCCAATTGTCCATCATATCTTTGAAGCTTCCTTTGTTTAGATTAAAGAGTCCACTTTAATTTTATCATATTATGGTAACTATAGAAGCTCTTTTTACAACAAGGTTATTAATTAGCTCTTTCCCATCATGCAATATTACATCTAAAATAGCCTACTCCCTTGATGGTTCGTCAGCACACTGTTCTGGAAAACCATCTATGCATTCTAGAAAGTTGTCCTCCATAGCATTCAGGCTAATTAGATTCTCCAATCTATATGTGTATGGAACTCCTCATGCTTACTATATTATCATTGTTACATGCACTTCTAACTTCCCAATATATACAATGCCCTACATTACCACTACAATTTGGTGGTCTACAAGCAAATCTTACGAATATTTTGCTGCCCTGTACTGTTTCTTAGCGCCATGCAAACTGATTTTGCATCTCACTCTTCGATCAAAGTCCCTTTCTTAATGTACTGATCTCATGCTTTATTTACAGTGCTAGCCCACATCCTTTACCTTTTGCCTATCCTTCCAAAATGTTGAATACCCTTGAATGTTCAGGTCACCCAATAACATGTCTCTGAAATGGCAATTAGATCATAGCTGTTTTCCATTTGTGCCTGCAAATCATCTATCTTTTTGTGATTATTATGTACATTCAGATAAGACAGCCTCTAATTCTAGCTTATTATTTTTGCAACCACCAGCATTACTACTGCCACACTCTTCGATTTATATGCTCCGTCTCTCTCTGCCACGATGTGGAGATGCTGGTGTTGGACTGGGGTAAACACAGTAAGAAGTCTCACAACACCAGGTTAAAGTCCAACACGTTTATTTGATAGTAGACCCACAAGCTTTCAGGGTTTGCCCCTTCGTCAGGTGAGCGGATACCTGCCGCACTCCCTGCCACACTCAGATTATCAATTCCCTTTTTGCTACCCTGCTCTCTTGCCTTGTTTTCTCGCTTCAATTTATTTGCTTTATTCTTCGCTTTCACTATTTAAAGTCCTCTTTACCATCTTAGTTCTATGACTCATCAGAACACTAGTCCTAGCATGGTTTGGTGAAGACCATTCCAACAGTACAGTTTTCGCTTTCCCCAGTACTGGTACTGATGAATACCAGTGAATCAAATTCCACTTCTCTCATACCAATCTCTAAGTCATGCATTTACCCAATAAATTTATTTACCCAACTTCTATCTGATTCAGGTAATAATCCAGAGATTATTACTTTTCAGTTTCTCTTTTCAATTTAACTCCTAGCTGTTCATAATCTCTAACCAGAACCTCTTTTCAAGTTCTAGAATGATAATCATATAAATGCCAAATGTTACTCCATTCAAAGCACTAAGTTTTAAATGTCCAAGCTAAAATGTTAATTCACTTACCCACCACTCAACTGACTGAAGATAAGAATTAGTGGCTTGACAGTCTTGCTGTTCAGGGCTTCTTTTGTACAAATCTAGTAAAATGAAAGATAACTGTAATGAAGCTCATAAAGTCATTTCATGTATATAGTCAAAGTGTTGTCAAAGTTACCTAATTAAAAGTTAATTCAGTGACAGTGAATTAACAACCTTTTATAACTGTCAAAACAAATTTTGTAAGCCCAGTTTTCTACTACCCAGTTCCACCTATCTGAAGCTTGATCAACTTAGCATGCAGGGAATGGTACAATCACAAGGAAAGTAGGCTCAAAATTGAACTGCTGATGCCAATTGAAATGTAGTGAAGGAGATAAATTGTAAGATCATCTCAGATGGAATTAGTAGTTTCAACAAAATAAACAAAGCAGTGATTTCAGTTGGTAAATAACATTTTGTATAGTTTCAGTTAACTTGGATAATTTCTTCTGGCCTTTCCTTCAGATTATCTGCCACCAATCATGACTAATGACACAGGTGATCTGACAGCATATGAAAGTTTAATTTAAATGTTTTGTAAAGATCCACACGTTCACAACTTGCCAGATACAAAACTCTAGAGTGAAGAGAAAAGGAATAATTGTTCCAGTTGAAAGGCATGGACAATTACATCTACAGCTGGTCTCAGGTTATTTGGTCATGCATCTTATTGCTGTGTATGGGATTTTGCTGTATGCAGCTGGCTGCTGTGTTTAACTGCAAGGTCCCACACAAATGCCGACCAATTAATGGCAAAGCTTTGGACACCTACAGTAAGTTTTGGGAATCAATTGTAATTTCCTTGAAAGGTGCTCATTGGTGACAGACACACAGGGATGCTGCAGGGATTGTTGTTAGAACTATGGCTGTTTCCAAATTAAGTCAACAAATTAGATCTGTAACTTCATGCAAGTTTGCAGATGGCACCAAACTAGAAGTTCATTAACTACACAGCGAGCCAGACAAAACTTTAACTGGACAGAACAATAGAAAATTAAATTTAATGCAAGCGTGAGCTACTGCAAATAGGAAATAAATACAGGAACAAGTATTTCCTGAATAGAATTGGAATAGCTACAAATTGAATTTTGCCTGTACGGATCCTATGATTCTAACATGTCCAATGGCATATCAGCCAACGGAACTCATCAAAAGCTGAATGACATACTCAAAACAGTACAACACAACTCAGAGAAAGCCATGATCAAATGGTACAGTAGTTCAGAGAATAGGATCATAGAATCCCTACAGGAGGCGACCATTTGGTTCATTGAGTCTGCACTTACCACAATCCCATTCAGACCCTATTTGTGTAATCCCACATATTTACTCTGCTAATCCCCAACACTAAGGGTCAATTTAGCACGGCCAATCAATCTAACCCGCACATCATTGCACCGTGGGAAGAAACCAAAGCACCCGGACCAAAGCCCATGCAGACATGGGGAGAATGTGCAAAATCAACAATGAGGCTGGAATTGAACCCTGTGAGGCAGCAGTCCTAAACCACTGTGCTACCATGCCACTCCTAAAGTCAGTTCTGTTCAGTCATTGAATGACATGCCTATGCTCTGATCGAGACACAGAAAAAACATTCTAGTGAGTGTAGAAAAAAACCCACAAGGCTGATTCTGAGAGTCAAGGGTCGAAGTTACATTGAACTCCATAAATTAGACAACACAGAAACAGACCATTTTGATTAGTTCATTGATCCTGTGTACACTCCAAGCCATTGGGAGTCTCATCCCATTCCACCTACTTCACCTCAACCTTTCAGCATATCTTTCTATTCTCTTTTCTCTACTGTGCTCATCTCGTTTCCTTTTGAAATAGTTTGCCTCAATCACTTCCTGGGATAGCGAGTTCCACATTCTATTCACTCTCTAGTAAATCAACTCCTGCTTTTTTCACTATATTAGTAACTATCTTTATGGTTTTTAGTTTTGGATTCTCCCACAAGTGGAAATATTGGGTCCAATTTTAATTCTGTGCAAGTGGATGGGTTTTGTGCGAGTTAAGATCTCACCCATTCTCTTCATGTCAACGCTGACCAACTCACTCATAACTTAAAGAGCTCCTCCAAGTTTTACCTTTCTAAAGAAAAGGAAGTTTCAACCTTTCAATCTTTCCCAATAGTTGTAATGACTGAATTTTACTTTCATCATTGTAAATCATTTTTGCCCTTTCTCCAAAGCTTCTGTTAAGGTACAGTACTCTGAGGTGTAAGCGTTTGACACAAGTTTAGAACAGTTTTGCTACTTTTGAATTCTATGCTCTAGAAATATCCATACTTAATTAGCACTTCAATTACTGTGCAGCCTGCCAGATTTCTTTGTTCTTCTACTTCATTCAGTTTATTTTCTCAGATGTAAGTAATGTTGCTGTTTTTCCTAACATAATGCATCATGTCACATTCATTTATTAGCCACTTAATTGCCAAGCCAGCAAGTTTTCTAATGTCTTGTCGTCTTTTCCTTCTTGTACAAAAGAACTGAAGTAGTTATTCAAAACTTGCCATGTCTATCAATATGAGAGTTTATCTTGCTCATTCTTCGGTGACCCGATCCCTATTTTGATTCTTCTTTGAATTTGTGTCCATAGATAAAATTATTTCATTTCTATTCCTTAATAACTTTGTTTTGTAATTTCACTTTGCCTTTTTCTTTGTTCCCATTTGTCTCTCTCTCTCTTATACTAAACATTTCTTGTCTGTTTTGATTAAACAATTTTATCTTCAGTTCTTTGTTCATCCACAGTGCCCTTAGTGATTGTCTTGTTTTTGAATTGTAATGAAATGTATTTCTCAAAATTTACTGATTAGCCTAAAATCAACAACTACTGTATTTTGTCACTGCTTTAAGATTTTCTCCCAGATTAATTTCAATTCCATGATAATTTCCTCAATTTGCACTTTCCAATTTTTCCCTCAGTCTTTGTCATACTTATGAGACTCTTCATTCTAATGCTGTGATGAGCCTACCAAAGTTCTCTCCTACTCTCTGCTCTGGTTCATTACCTATTAAAAAGGTCCAGCAATGATTTTTTTGCTTGTTAGATTTCTTACACAATGAGGAAGAATTCCTGTCCACTAAAAAAAGTCAATCCCCCTTTCTCCTTCAGCCTACTAGTTTGCAAGGGGGTTAGTTAAAATCTTCTATGTTATTATTCTGTCTGCAACTCAATTATAGCTCAAATTACATAATTGTCAGCGCTGGGGACCCAGGTTCAATTCCAACCTTGGGTGACCAGTTTTATAGAATTTGCACATTCTTCTTGTGTTGGAGTCGGTTTCTTCCGGTGCTCCAATATCCCCCCACAATCCAAAGATGTTGACTGGCCGTGCTAAATTGCCTCTTAGTGTCTCAACAGGTGTGGGTTAGGGGGATTAATTATCAGGGTAAAAATGCAGGGTCATGGGGTAGGGCCTAGGAGGATGCTCTGTTGGAGAGTCAGTGCAGACTTGATAGGCCAAAAGGCTTCCTTCTGCACTATTGGGATTGTATGATTCTTCTGATATTTGGCACTGTATAGTTTACCCCAAGCAGGATAATGGGTCCCTTATCTTTGCACTCAATTCCTATGAATTCTGTACCTATCTTACAGATGGTGGAAAGTTTTTTTTCCTATCGTAATATGGGAAGACAGAAAAAGCTTTTCAGTCTTGAAAGGCATCACCTGAAATGTGATCCTACAACGATATACAAGATCGCCAATTATAGGGGTAGAGTAAGGGGAATACAGTTGTGAAGGTTTAAGACATTTGAAAAATTACCCATTTGACAGTGTCACAGATTACAACGCATAAGATAGAAGTGCTTTAAAAATTTGAAAGGATGAGACAGGATAGATCATTCCTGGAGGTTGAGTGTAGAACAGGAGTACAAGATTAAATGCAAGAAATTTAGAACAAGACAAACTTGAGTTGCAAGGATGTGGAGCTCACTTCCATGGTTAGAGAATTTGTTGATATTAAAAATTAGTTTGAAAAATTGAAAGAAGAATGAATTTAAATGTAGGATCACTGCAATTTGCTCATGTGGTTAACCTATTTCTAAGTACATTCCTGTCCGTATGTGCAACTCTGAGTAAACTAATCACGGCATATCAAAAAATCTGTCAGGATTTTTGTTGCGTTGCCAGTTTATTTCAAAATTATAAATAAATTGTTTAAGTTGATGCCTCAACTTAACCCATTAGTGGGTTGCATTTCTGTCTCATCTCTTCAAAAACAAGCTTGTACTGTCCCCATGGCACCACATATAACTCATACTGTTCCCAGAACTATATTTGCAGTTTCCGTCCCTACCTAGGGATCTTTTACTCAATGACCCCCAACCCCTGCAAATGCGACCACAGGAAATCCTCTTCTCAAAGTGGGTGTGTTATTCAAGTTACATTACCCAAATGCTTATGACTGACACTTCACTTTGATATTTTAGCCACGGCTCATTGGTAATTCTTTAAGGTTACAGTTTCAAACGTGCTCCAAGAGACTCGAGTATATCATTTAAACTGGCTTGAGGGAATGCAGCAGCAAGTCAGAGGAACCATCTTCAGCTGTGACTTTAAATAAAGACCATAACTATCCCGTCAGGTGCACATCGTACAATTTGAAGATCAAGAAAGTTTTCTCGGTGATCTGGCCAACCGTTAGTTTTCAACCTACTTCATTAAACAAAAACCTACCTCCCCTCTTAAAAATGATAAAGTGAAAATACAAGAAACACGGTAAACATGGATCGTAGTAGCTTTATACATTAAAAGTAGACTTTACTGTGCGCGAATAATAAATTATTGCCGCACCACATGACCCAGATCAGGGTGTTTGATCTCGATGGCAGCAGTCTTCTCCCTCCACAACAATCTCAATTAACCAAAATCAACCCCACTCCGTACAATACTCATCACCACGGGCCAACATTGAAGAACGGTCTGATTAATAACGAAAACAAAAAAAAAATTCCTTACACTGAATTTCTGTCGTGCCTCATTAAACTGAAACAATCCAGGCGACATCTTGACCGGAAGTCCAGAGCGCGATGCCAGATGGGAATTTGGGCGCACCAACGCCCCCTTAGGACGGGTTGTTCATTGAAACACAATCCAACACTTCAGTTTACAACATCATAGAGTCTGGAACCTTATACAAAGCCAACATTGGAGTCTGCAAAGTTATACTCTTTTTTTTGCAAAAATATACTTTATTCGTAAAATATTTTAAAGAACTTTACAAACATTTCAAAGTGCAATAATATTCAGGTTCTCTACACAGAGTTCATATTTAAAATTTTTAACACCCATCCTTAAAGTTACAAAGCCAATGCTCAGCATGGACCGGGCAATCCCAAACCTGTTCCTTGCTTGTTCCAAAAACCAAATTCCAATTGAAGCCAATTCATGCTCCTCACAAGGGAGACAAACAAGATTCAAGCTTACAGGAACAGAAAATGCTGGAAAATCTCAGCAGGTGTGACAGCATCTGTGGAGAAAGAGTAGAGCAATGGCCAGAATTTTACCGTCCTGTCCGTCATGGGAATCGGAGTGGGTGAGCAATGAACCATGTAAAAGTCCATTGACCTTGGGCAGGATTTTATGGTTTTGGGCGAGGCTGTAAAATCCCACCCAATGTTTCAAGTCTGGATGACACTTTGTCACAGTTCAAAGAAGAAATTGTTAAGTGAGAAACAAGATCAGCCAGATGGGAGAGAGTGGTGATGGAGATTGTTCAGGCCTCTGTTCCATTCTAAAAAGTGACCACTTCTCCCCAAATCTACAACATACAAATTTGGACAGCTATTACCACTAACAACACGTTAATACATCCCAAACTTTGGTACAGCACTAAGGCTTTGGGAAACTTGGGATCAAACTTAGGATGCGTAATTTAGCTTAGTTAGAAAATTTACAATGTAGGATATAGCTTCCCTAGTTAAGAACTGGATTTTAGTACATGAAGGAAATTAAATACTCTAAAACTGATGTCAGGCTAGAATCCCATTCTCTTCCAGGTTTCATCAGAGCAGGTTCCAAGGAGAGTGGGGAACCTCCTTGGATCTGTTAGGAAATCAATTAAGATACTTAAAAAGCCAATGAAGTCATTCATTAAAACTGCATTTTGAATTTCACTGCCAGTACACACAATCTTTTCGGTTTCCTCAAAAATCTTTTATTGATGTTTTATTTGCACTTCAGTTTCTGTGCTCCTGATCTATGGACGCAGGGTGTGGGGCGGGGCCAGGGAAGGAGGAGGAGGACATCCTCATGAACCTGCTCCTGGGCCTAAGCAAGGCATTCCATCAACAGGTGCAGACAGCGGACGATAGAGGGGGTCGTCCAACCTGACAGTCTATCTACCACGGCTATATTCATGGCCAGGTGTCCCTGGAAAGGGAGCATGCAGTGTCCGGGGCACAGTTGATGTCTTCTGTGCCTGCTGGGCACTGCAGGGATTGAGGTGTATTATTGACTCCTCTAATCACATTTTAATTTGCTGTTTTAAGTCTGCTTTGTTTTTTGTTTCAGGTGGTTCCCCCTCCTTTTAGGGAACTTTCTTTTTTGAGTTGTCCCTAACTTAATTTGATTAAAAGGGGTGCCAGTACACAGTCTTTGTTGATTGAAACCAAAAGAGAAAATGCTGGAAAATCTCAGCAGGTCTGGCAGCGTCTAGAAGGAGAGAAAAGAGCTGTCGTGTGTCCCTGGACTCGAAATGTCAACTCTTTTCTCTCCTTACAGATGCTGTCAGAACTGCTGAGATTTTCTAGCATTTTCTCCTTTGGTTTCAGATTTCAGCATCCACAGTAATTTGCTTTTATCCAATGTTAATTGAAACTGACCTATTAGCAAAATATAAAGGCTGAAATAAGCAAACTTTTGGTTAGCCACAGTGAAAGTTGAGCGCTGATAGTAGTTCTTTCAGCTTGAATTTACAATTTTCTTTGGGAATTACAATTTGGAGGAAAAAACTGAGAGAGATTTATAAGATGGAGGCAGAAACTGAGAGAGCTTTATAAGATGATGAGGGGGATAGATAGAGTGGATGTGCAGAGACTATTTCCTCGGGTGGATGTAGCTGTTACTACGGGGCATAACTATAAGGTTCATGGTGGGAGATGTAGGAGGGATGTCCAAGATAGGTACTTTACTCAGAGAGTGGTTGGGGTGTGGAATGCACTGCCTGCTGCGATAGTGGAGTTGGACATTTTAGGAACTTTCAAACGGTTATTGGATAGGCACGTGGAGCACACCAGGATGATAGGGAGTGGGATAGCTTGGATCTTGGGTTCAGACATAGCTTGGCACAACATCGAGGGCTGAAGGGCCTGCACAGTGCTGTACTGTTCAATGTTCTATAGGAACACAAAAACGTAAGAATGGGAGTAGAGTATTCAAACCCTTTAGTCTGTTCCAACATTCAATTAGAACTGTGACTAATCTGCACGTTAACTCCATTTACCTATATCTGTTCAATATCTCTTGATTCCCCATGCAACAAAAATCTATCTATCTTAATGCTTAAATTTTCATGTGATCCAAGTCTTATTATTGATTTCCACTGCCCTTCACATGGAAATGTTTCCTGTTATCACACCTAAATAGCTCATTCTAAAAAAAAATGCCCCTAATGTCCTGAGATGTGAAGGTTAGAGGATTAGTGAGTAAATATGTAGGGATTTGGGGTATGACCTAGGTGGGATTGTGGTCGGTGCAGACTCAATGGCCTCTTTCTGTACTTTAGGGTTTCTATGATTTCTATGATTCTTATTTTAAGTGTATGCCCTTTTCTTTTCTATTCCTTATAAATACCCTATTGAATCTGTTTTATAATTTAAATCTCTTGATTAGATTACCCCTCAACTTTCCAAATTTGAGGAAATACATGTCAAGTTTATGCAATCTATCCTGAATCTGCAATGTACCGGTTTCAAGGCTGATATCAGTTTTCATGTATAGAAGTGAGTGAAATACTTCAAATGGGATCTGATCAAGACTCCTTGCAACTGAAACATCAATTCTGAATTCCAATCTTCTTGAGAGAGGGAGGCCAACATTCCATTAGCCTTTTGATTACTGCATTTAAGTGACTGGCATGCATGGTCACTTAAGTTTCTCCCACAGTTTCTCCATTAAGAAAATATTATTGGTTGTCTTTCTCAGATCCAAAGTAAATGTTCTCACTATTGCCTACATTGAGCTGCAAGGCTACCAACATTTAGGATGCTCTCTTCAATTCTTCACAGCTCATAATTCTTCTTCAGTGCCACCAAAGCCCAGGACCAGCTCTCAGTGCTACTAAAATCAGGGAGTCCCTTGACAAGAACTTTCTTACTCTGGGGTTTCATAGAATTCATATCCCTACAAGGTGACTGAGAATAGATATTCGGGAAACACCCAACTTTCTTAAAACATTCACGCTCCACAAATGCTGTCAGACCTGTTGTGATTTTCCAACATTTTCTGTTTTTGATGCTGTTATAAATGTAAGTTCTTTCATTCCAGCTGCATGCAATTGGCGGACAGTCACAATGGTGAAATTGAAGGCACAATGCAAATTCCTTAAGGAGAATTAATCACAGAACAATCAACTGATGTTAGGAAAGTGATACAAAAAATCATGACATTTACAAAACAATTCAACTCTGTAGCTAACACAACCTCATCATTCTGACTTCTCTGACAACAACCCACAGTATACCACAAATGGCATCTTCCCCTTTTAAATTAATGACACTATCTCCAGGATTTGTCAATCAGACATGTATCAGCACCTCAGGAAAAATGTACATTGATTTGTTGACTTGAAGTTTTCAGGGAAAAATGATACACGGTTCAAAAACTCAATACGGTTTAACTCGAGAACTGGAATGTTTTCCTTTTCTGTAGAAACTGTCATACAAATTGTGTTGTTCACTGTGGATTTAATTCTCTTTGGGATGAACCTAGAATGTTGTAGAGATTTGTAAAACCTTTCTTTAAGCGCTCCAAGTCAAATCGGGATTTCATCCCCGTACTTTGCAAGAGTACTAAAGCAGGTGATAGTGTGTCAACACCATGTTTTGTATCAATCCCAGTTTTTAGTTTCTTGCATTAGTTTTAATGAGGCTTAAGATTCTCAAGCCTTTGGTATGAAACACAGCATGACATTGGAACTCTGTTTAATTTAGGGCAACAGAAGGTGTTATTGGGTGGCAAGATAGCACAGTGGTTAGCACTACTGCTTCACAGCATCAAGGACCTGGGTTTGATTCTCGGCTTGGGTCACTGTCTGTGTGGAGTTTGCACGTTCTCCCCACGTCTGTGTGGGTTTCCTCCGGATGCTGCAGTTTTCTCCCACATTCCAAAAGATGTGCTGGTTAAGTCAATCCACCAGAACAGGTGCCGACTGTGGGGACTAGGGAAATTTCACAGTAACTTCATTGCAGTGTTAATGTGAATCTTCCTTGTGACTAATAAATAAACTTTAAGATGAATGAAGTGGAAGATGGAGAATTAGATGAGGGCCAAATGATTACGGTACATCTAAAGGATATGGTTTGAGAAATGGAGAAGCATACTAACTGCATCAACCTGTTAATAAGGGAAGACACTCTGGCCTCTGGTGAAGCAGCTATGAATGATGTTTGCATTATGTATAGTTCCTGGTTGACAAGTGAATGAGGGGGTGATCTAGATAGAAGTTTTGGGAGGACGATTGCCTTTGTGGATATCCAATGGCAACTTTAGGACCATGTTCACACACTATATGAACAATACAGTGTCTTCTGCCAATGCAAGGTGGCAGTGTAAGACGTCCGCTGATACTTGTCTGAGCATGCACAGAATCTGGTAATGTAAATGTGCACATTTGGGACTTTGAGTGTGGATGAAGTGAATCTGAGTGATGCCAATCTTGATTGATACCATAAACATAATTCAAACATGTGGAAAGTCTAATACAGCTCACTGTACACTGAATGGTCTGTTGGTACAAATGGATCTTTAATGTGGATTTAGCTGGAAGTGTTCACCAGGTTCCCCAAAGTCTGTCCACCATCTAAAAGGTGCAAGTCAAGAGTGTGATAGAATACTCTCCACTTGCTTAGATGAGAGCAGCCAACAAGAAGCTCAATACCATCCAGAAAGGGGAATATGTTTTAAGGCTGTTCATAGAATTCTTTAAGTACTGGTGAAGGAAATCAAGCTATTAGAGATTCTGGGTCTTTCGTTTTGAAGGGAGAACTGATCCCTTCTTCTTTCAACAAAGTAAGTAAGCAAATTAAAAATACTTGAGAGATTGTGGGGCAGTTTAGTCATGCTTAATCATTAATGTTGGTGGCTGATGATACAATTTGTGTTCCACATAAGACCATAAGACATAGAAGCAGAATTAGGTCACTCAGCCCATTGAGTCTGCTCCATCATTCAATCATGGCTGATATTTTTCTCATCCCCATTCTCCTGCCTTTTCCCCATAACGCTTGATCCTCTTATTAATCAAGGACCTATCTATCTCTGTCTTAAAGGCACTCAATGATCTGGCCTCCACAGCCTTCTGCAGTGAAGAGTTCCACAGATTCGTCAGTCACTGGCTGAAGAAATTCCTCCTCATCTCTGTTTTAAAGGCTCGTCCTTTTACCCTGAGGTTGTGCTCTCTGGTCCTGTTTTTTTCTACGAGTAGAAACAGCCTCTCCACATCCACTCTATCCAGGCCTCGCAGTATCCTGTAAGTTTCAATAAGATCCCTCCTCATCCTTCTGAACTCCAACAAGTACAGGCCCAGAGTCCTCAATCATTCCTCACACAACAAGCTCTTCATTCCAGGGATCATTTTTGTGAACCTCCTCTGGACCCTTTCCAAGGCCAGCACGTCCTTCCTTAGATATGGGGCCCAAAACTGCTCACAATACTCCAAATGGGATCTGACCAGAACTTTATACAGCCTCAGAAGTACATTCCTGCTCTTGTATTCTAGCCCTCTCAACATGAATGCTAACATTGCATTTGTCTTCCTAACTGCTGACTGAACCTGCACGTTAAACTTAAGAGGATCTTGAACAATGACTCTCAAGTATCTTTGTGTTTCTGATTTCCTCAACATTTTCTCATTTAGCAAATAGTTTATGCTTCCATTCCTCTTTCCAAAGTGCATAACCTCACACTTTTCCACATTGTATTCCATCTGCCACTTCTTTGCCTACTCTCCTAACCTGTCTAAGTCCTACTGCAGCCTTCCTACTTCCTCAATACTACCTGTCTCTCTACATATCTTTGGATCATCTGCAAACTTAGCAATAGTGGCTTCAGTTTCTTTCTCCAAATCGTTAATGTATATTGTGAAAAGTTGCGGTCACAGCACTGGCCACTGAGGCACACTACTAATCACAGACTGCCATCCTGAAAAAGACCCCTTTATCCCCACTCTCTGCCTTCTGCCATACTTCTAGGGGATTAAGGGTTATGGGGAGAGGGCGGGAAAGTGGAACTGAGCCACAACAGATCAGCCATGATCTTATTGAATGGCGGGGCAGGCTCGAAGGGCTAGATGGCCTACTCCTGCTCCTATTTCTTATGTTCTTATGAAACTATTAAGAAGAGGTATTAATTTAATTGATTTTGCTTTGTGTAAAGTTAATTTAAGAGGTGACTTTGTAAATGGAATTATTGGGTAGGAATTATTCCTAAATTATCTATTTTATCCTGGGCAATTATTTGGCTAGTGGAGACTGCAATGTGGCGATGACTGTATTTCAGCAGGTGATTGATCCTAAAGGTCTTACCAAATTCCTGGAAACTACTATGGTCAAAATTGAGACACTTATTGCCAATAACAAGAATTGACAGGAAATCTGATTAATGTAGAAAACCGAATTTCATGTACAAAAGGGGAGTTTGCTAATCAAAAAAGAGAAAAAGCGAGAACAATGAGAACCAATCATGGAAAGTGGGTTACTTGACTGAGGGCTTAAAATGTATAAATGATAAACTTGTAAAAGCAAACATAACAAAGATCAATCTTCAAGTTAAAACTTCAAACATTAGAAGTCTCTATGAAGTATCAATGAAAATTCTTGAAACAGGAAAAGGAATTGCTCATAAATCAGAATAATTGGTTGAACACAGAATTACAAAATTAAACGAATGAATTTTTAAAACTTTGTCATGTAAAGACCAATGAGATTCTTGAACTTTGAAGCAAATTGGAGAAAATGAAAGAGAGGTTGGGTGGTATGGAGCATCACAGTTACAAAGTTGTGCCTATGAATAAAAACTCATTGCTAAATTGCAATCAGGTTGAGCAAAGAGCTCATCCCAGTAACCTTACTGAGGTTTGGATATTGGAATGGTTAATAGGGAAATGAATGAAATGACTGCAAATTTGGAAATTATGTAGTCACCAAGAAGGAAAAAATGACCAAATGTTCTTTTTAGGTCAATGACCAGCAACACTGATTTAAAGAGCTTGAAAATGATAAAACACAGGACTGTGGCTCAGTGGTTAGCACTGTTGCCTCACAGCGCCAGGGACCCAGGTTCAATTCCGGGCTTGTGTGGAGTTTGCACATTCTCCATGTGTCTGCATGGGTTTTCTCTGGATGCTCCAGTTTCTTCCCACAATCCAAAGATGTGTAGGCTAGGTGAATTGGCCATGTTAAATTCTCCCTCAGTGTACCCGAACAAGCGCTAGAGTGTGGTGACTAGGGGATTTTCACAGTAACTTCATTGCAGTGTGAATGTAAGCCTACTTGTGACTAATAAATTAATGTTACTTTTACTTTATTTTAAGATGTAGCAATTGGAGTAAGGCAATGAACAGTTTGGAAAAGACCTTTCGAAACTTGCTAGGGACTGGACTGAGGTGGTTCATAATGTATGCAAAATAGTTGAAGAGTTAGAATAAAATATGGAACTTCAGAGGGAGAAGATAATTGATGATGCTCAAAAGAAGTGCAAAAGACATGTTTGAAATGGGATTTGGAGAAACAACATGATCATGAAAAGTTCAAAGATCAAACTAAGGAGGAATAAAAAGCCTTTGAGTGAACGTAAGATGCATCTTAGCAATATTCTTGAAATAGCTAAAAGATATTTTGACCAGAGTAGAAATGAGGTGTTAATGCACAAATGTGGCATTTTGACTTTGCTAAATGAAAGTCATAGGTTGCCACATTTGACTTTGGAAAATGAGTTTGAAAATGGAACTGCAGTCAACAAAAAGGATGATTGGACTGTAGACTCCAATGTCTTTGCTGAGTTAAAGACTGCAAATAAGAGGAAAAAGAAACATGGCGGTTGAGATATGATAATGCTATTATGTACAAATTCTGTTACTCTTTTAACATTTGTTGCCTTTGTTTTGGTTACATCATTGTTATGATAGAATGTGATGTGCGTAATTGTGAAGTAAGTTTACTTGTATATGACCTAAGAAGCTATTTTGTTAGATATTTATAATAAGTTGGTGTGAAGTGGATGTAATTAAATATTCATGTTTGTGAAGTTTTCTTTATTTCAGAGAAGAAAGTGTTAGGAAATAGAAATAATTTAACAAATTTATGTTTGTATTGTGTGTATGTTAGAAATGAGGGTTGAATTTAAGTAAGATTAATTAAAGTTTCTGTATTTGTAGGCTAAGGGTTAAAACTTCATCTTAGCTTTATGTTAAACAAAGGTGCCTACAAGTCTATAGGTTTTAGTTTCACTTTAAACTTTGCCTGCATTGTAATCAAGTTTCATGACCCTTAAAAAAACTAAGCTATTGCTTACCAACCAGAGGCTCATACAGAAACACAGAAGCAGTTAGTGTTCTGCTTGAACTAGGCAACCTAAATGCAAGACACTTTCCCACAGAGACAGCCAGTATAGGCAGCACATTACAGAGGGACAGAAAGAAAGTCCTAGCAGCTAAAGAACAGTCAGAAGCTGGAAATGAGAGTTCTAGGAAGTTAAACGAACAAAGGTCAGAAATGTGGAAAGGGTGCTTTTCAGTGAAGTCAGCAGCAGAGGGAGAGGCTCCCAGTGAAAGACAGGGTGCAGACTCAAAGATGAAGGTTAGTGAAAGGCCTGACATCCAAGGTGGAAAAGGCTGATGACATCTTAATACAGCCTGTGAAGAAGTGGTGTCTTGTCGGTTTGTTGGGTACCTGAGAGATTATATGGAAGTTGAATGCACATGATGGTCCAGGTCAAATTAAGATGGAAAGGAGCTTGAAACCTGAATGTTAATTTTGGTGAAGGCATCAGAGAGTATTGTTTGGGAGAAGATGCCAATGGTGTAGTCTTCAAGAACATAGTTCAGCAATTTTTTGTGAAAGTCAAAGTTCCAGTTAAACTAGGTGGCTTGCAATAAAACAAGCAGCTCGGGGTGGAGGTGGGGCGGGATGGGAGGTGACTCTTGTTTAATAAATGTTTTACGCTTTAGTTCAATAGTCTTGTATCTCTTATTCCTAAATAAAAACATTAGGCTCTATTGGGCTGTGTTCTACTCTGGAGTCTGACTGTCCTGTAAAGTTTAAAATTATTTATTAGTGTCACAAGTAGGCTTACATTAACACTGCAATTAAGTTACTATGAAAATCACCTATTTGTCACACTCTGGCATCTGTTCAAGTACACAGAGGGAGAATTTAACATGGCCAGTGCACCAAACCAACATTTCTTTTGGAGTGTGGGAGGAAATCATAGCACATGGAGGAAACCCTCAGAGACATGACAGGAACATGTAAACTCCACACAGTGACCCAAGCTGGGAATTGAAGCCAGGTCCCTGGCACTGTGAGAGAGCAGTGCGAATCATGGTGTCACCATCAGCAGTAATATCAGCTGGGATTGTAATAAAAGGATGTTTTCTCTTTTGGAAGATTCTAGAACTGGGGAGTCATCGTTCAAAAATAAAAGATGGTAATTTTTTTTCTCCTAGTGTTTGGTACTCTCTTCCTCAAAAGGCCATGGGAACAGTCTTTGAAATAAATTTGAGGCACAGCTAGACAGATTCTTAATAAACAAAGAGCTGAACTGGTATCCACAGGAGGACTGAGTGGTCTATAACCCCTGGTCCTAATTCCTATGTTCCTCTAACAGGAGTCTCACAACACCAGGTTACAGTCCACCAGGTTTATTTGGTAGCAAAAGTCAGAGCGCTTGCTGCTCCTTTGTCAGATGAGTGGGAGTTCTGTTCACAAACAGACCACATAAAGACACAAACTCAATTTACAAAATAACGGTTGGAATGCGAGTCTTTACAGGTAATCAAATCTTTTAGACTTGATTAAGACTTAATTCAAGACTTGATTACCTGTAAAGACTTGCATTCCAACCATTATTTTGTAAATTGAGTTTGCGTCTTTATGTGGCCTGTCTGTGAACAGAACTCCCACCCATCTGACAAAGGAGCAGCAAGCGCTCCGCAAGGTGGTGACTTTTGCTACCAAATAAACCTGTTGGACTTTAACCTGGTGTTGTGAGACTTCTTACTGTGTTTACCCCAGTCCAACGCTGGCATCTCCACATCATCCTCCTCTAACAGGAGGACAGAGATTTAAAGTAATTGGCAGAAGGATTAGAGGTGAGTGGAAGGATTATTTTTCACTCAGAGGGTGCTGGGAGGTCTGGAACTGTCTGCCTGCACAGCTCGCAGTGGTAAAAACGCTCGTGGCATTTACAAAATATTGTGATATGTACTTGAATTGCAAGAGGGGACTAACTCCAGGGGCTGGAAAGTGGGATCAGGCAAGATAGCTCTTTCTGGGCTGACATAAACACGATGAATGGTTATTTTCTCCTCTTGTGTCATAAATTTCTTTCCAGTGAATCTCGAAAATGCCACTCTCGGCAAAACTCGCTCCTGTTTTTCTTTCCCAACAAGAGCCGAGTGCAGGACTCTTCCCGGGTAAATGAATAGGGGTGTCGGTGAAAAGAACAACCATCACGCCCATTCTTTACGGGATCAAATCAGTCAACGTCACGTTCTGTGAACAAAAATGGGTTTACTTCACCGAGACTGAAGGGTGAATTCCGATGGACTTTGGCCGACTGACTGCGTGCGTTCTTCAGTCAGTTCCTTCCCTCTCCCAGGACGGGCGGGTATGTTCTGAAGCGGTCGGCGGCAGGGAAGGAGGGGGGGTGTGGTGCTGGGCGGTGGATCGGTGGCTCGGCAATGACGTAATCGTCTTCGACATTGCGCGCCGGGGGGCGGGGACAAGGAGGGAAAACACCAACCGTCATCCAGAGCGCGAGCTTGTCCTGTGGCGTCACGCGCTATCTCAGCTGGGACGCGTTTTGGAGTGACGGGTGTGTACGCGCGAGGAAATTGAGCATGAGCCGGCCGGGCCGCCGAGTCTGATGGCATGAGTCTGTCTGCGTGCTAATTAAAACCGGCAAAGGACAACGGTCTTCCTGAGCCGCTCGGCCGCGCGCGACATCCAGCACCTCCCCCCCGCTCCCCTTTTAGAGCCTCGGCAAACTTATGACAGCGCTGGGGAGGCTTGCCCATTTCTTCTTGGGTTTCACTCAGTTGTCTTGAAGGGTAAGGTGTCTGCGATCCATTACGAGTCGAGACGTTTAATTTGTGAAGATTAGCTGTCTTATGTTGGATTGACGCGAGGCACCTACACTGTATATTTGTTTGCATGTTATGGAGCTCGCTGAGGTCATAAAGCAGTTGGAAATATGTGTCAACGTTGACGTGGACGAGAGTGTGCAGCTTTAGAGGGGCGAATGATGATGTGCTCAGAACCAGAGTTAATTGTGTTTAACTTCTCTTGAAATGTTGTTACCTGTTGTTATATCAGAAAGTGACTGTCCTGGGTCGATTGGTTGAGTCTAGGCGGCAGTTGGTCTACTTCCACCTGAAGCCTTTTGCTGCATCTTAGGCCTTGTGTGTTTTTCCCTGTCTCTCACTGTCACTACATTTGTTGATTTCGGCTTGCATATTCAATGCATTTTGTTTATCAGGCAAACACACTAGATTATTCAGGATGCTTCAAAGGAGTATATGTTTTTAAATAAACCTGCCGTGTGTACTAATCAAGATTTGAGACGTTTAAGTGATGGTCTGAGCTGCAGTAATGTTTGTATGGGTAAAACACTGAAAGCTAGGAATAGGAAAACTTGTATTGCAGTTTTGAAGATAATTAAATTTTAATATGGCAAAGAAGCAACTTGACAATCTAAGAAAAACTGACGTGAAAGTCTGGTAGCATATGGGATAATGAAGTAGGACAATTTAAACTATTGAAATGTAGAAAAAAATCTTTTCAAAATATCTAAATTTAATATATTTAGCAAATGCTGGTTCTTTTGAAGTCTGAACTGAGAAGTAAAATTTGTTCTCAAATGTTGACAGATTTTCTGGACCCTAAATTTGTTCCACAACTAAACACAAATTGTTACATTGACTTGTTCATTCTTATTTACAGTGATTAATGATTTTTGTTGTAGTGGAAACAGCAATTTCCTCAGTCACATTTTTCACGTTGCTTACATTGAAAATGGTTTTTGAAAATTGCAACATGCTTTTTGCATGTATGATTCTTTTTCTCATCCCCAACTTTTTCTATGGATGTTGCCCACAAGCTCAATGGCGTAGTACATATAAATTAGGATCTGGAGTAGGCCACTTGGCCCCTTGAGCCTGCTCTGCCATTCAGTAAGAAAATGGATGATTTGATTTTAATCTCCACTCTGTATTACAGCTGTTCTCTGACAACCTTTCACCCCTTGCTTATCAAGCACCTATCTAGTTCTGCTGTTAAGAACAACTTACTGAGTTGTCAGACTTCTTACTGTGTTTACCCCAGTCTAACACCGGCATCTCCACATCATGACTATTAAGAACTCACAGCCACCTTTTTGAAGAAGTGAATCTCAAAATATCTCAACCCTCAGAGAAAAACATTCCTCATCCCTGTTCTAAATGGACGACCCCTTATTTTGAAAGTGACTCTGAATTGTGGATTCTCCCACAAGAGAAAACATCCCTTCCACATTCACCCTGTCAAGTTCTCTCAGGATCTTGTACGTTTCAATCAAGTTTGCTCTTGTTCTTCTGAACCCCATTGGCTTGTATCCTACTCTGTCAGAGGAACAGAAGTAGGCTGTTCAGTCCCTCAAACCTGCTTTGCCATTTAATATGATTGTGGCTGATTATCCACATTATCTCCATAACCTTTTACATTGTTAATCAGGAATCTGAGTTTTCACCTTAAACATACTCTGACTGAGTTTCCATGGTTCTCTAAGGTAGAGAATTCTAAAGATACATAACTCTGTGTAAATTTTTTCCTTATCTCCGTTGTAACTGGCTTACCCCTTTAATTTGAAATTGTTTCCCCAACCAAGGGAAACATCTTGTCTCCATCTATCCTGGCAATTCCTTTAAGCATTTTGGAGGTTTCAATGAGATCATTTCTCATTCTTCAAAACTCTGAGAATACAGGCCCAGTTTGCCCAATCTTTCTTCATAGGACAGACCTATCATCCTGGAACAAGCCTGGTAAACATTTCTCACATTCCCTCAAAGGCACGAATATCCTTTCTGAGGTAGAGGGACTAAAACTGCACCCAGTATCCAGGTGCAGTCTAACCAAGCTTCTATACAACTGAAACAAGATTTCACTACTTGTACACTCAAATCTTCTTGTGATAAAGGTAAAAATTCCATTCGCCCTCTGAAAAACTTGCTGCATCAGCATGTGAGCTTTCAATGGCATGTGGACAAGGGCACCCAGGCTCTTTTGTACCCAGGCTCTTTCTCATTTCTTGCCATTTAGGAAGTACTCTGCGCACGTATCCTTCTATCAAAGTAGATTACCTCGTGTATTTCCACATTATATTTCCACCCACTAAGTATGTTTTTTTGGATTTTCTTTGGTGAAAACAAAGTAATCATTTCTCTATTCTCCCATTCAGAATTTTCCTGACTGCAAGTAATGGAACCACATTTGTCTAAGCCAAATACTTCCTTTTTACATACCTATAGAAGCTTTTACAGTTTATTTTTATGTTTGCCAGATTGCATTCATATTCTGTTCCCCTTTTCTTTATCAGTTTCTTGGCCTTCCTTTGTTGTATTCTTATAAACCTCCCAATCCTTGGAATTACTATTTCTGGTAACTTTATAAGCCTTTTCTTTTAATCTTAAACAATCCTTCCATTATCAGCCACAATTGACTAGCTTTTTTTTGGTAGGGGTGTGTGGAGGAAGGGTTTGCACCTTCAAGAAATACATAGGTGCTGTAATCTATGTAGTAGTTCTTTTGAAGACTATCCATTGTCTGTGTACAGTCATACCTTTTTTAATGTATTCTCCCAATCAATCTCAGCCAATTTGTCCTTTATGCCTTCATAATTTCCTTTATTCATCTTTAACACCATGGCTTCAGATTGAACTTGCTCACTTTCAGAAATATTGGGTCGTAACTTTCAGCCCCAATGCCAGCTTAAGTCTGGCTAAAAAGATGCAAATTTTTAACTTCCAATTGAGATTCTGAAAGCTGCCAGTATTAAAGCATTGAGCTAAAATTGTGCCAAAACCCCCCTCGCTTGCGTTAATGTTAGATTGATTTTTTTGGCCTTTTATTTACGCTGTTATTTTTGGTCTAGCTGCAGCAACTAGAGGCAGTAGACATTCTTTGGGTGAAACCAAAGTGACCCTGAGTCCTAGTGAAACAAAAATGAATGAAAGATTTAAAAACAACTTCTAACTTTGCCATGGCAACAAGTTCCAGGTTTTCAAAAAAAAGTATATTAATTTATAACAAGGTGGATGTTAGCATCTGGAATAAATTTCGGCATTTGGATTTTGCAATATCTTAAGCAGTGTTTAACCCTATTTTTAAGAGTTCCCTGATGCAACTTTGATCCTTGTGTATCTTGGCTCATTCAAATGCTTCAGGAAAGTGTATTCCTTAAGATGATGTATGCGATTCTCCTGTAATGTTGATCCCAATTTTAAGAATATCCCTAATGCAACCTATTTCAAATGCTTTAGGAAAGTGTATCCCGTAAAATGACATATGCAAGTCTCTTTTAAGCTGATGTGATCTACCTCTCTGATAGACATTACAGAATGTAGTGCAGAGTGAAAATTTGGAGTCATGTTCCATCACCGCTGGAACATCACATTCTTAATTGAAGTTCTTTTTGAGTCTTTGATGTAGGTGTGGAAGAATCAGGCTATATGTAAAATCCAAACACTCCCCCACCCCCCACCCCCCCTTCCCTTCCTCACCTCCTTGTTTAGAGACATCAGAACTGTTGTGCTAATGTATAAAAATATTTTGTTGTCAGCAAAATAATATATTTTTCTTAAGAAACTTGTAAAGATGAGGCAATTCAAAACGTCAGTGCAGCTGCTAAAGCAAAATGTTTAATTAAGTGTTAACATGGTATCAAAGTTTTGTTTTTATTTTCCATTAAACTGTGACATTCTAATGCTTTATTGAAACAAAACATTTAAATATGAAATTATACAAATGGTTTATTGAAACATACAGAACAGTTAAATGAGAATTATAAATCAAGTAAGCAAAGTAGAAGAATACTAATTTAAATTTTTCACTGCTCAAAATGTGAATTTTTTTTTCTCGATCTCATGCAGGTGTCCAAATCGTGGTCTGAGAAGTCCTGACCCCTCATTTTCTGAATTAAATTTTCAGTTTCCATAGTCTAAGTTAAAACACATGAACACTTTTATAACCTCTATAATAATATAATGCAGATTTAAGTAGTTTTCCAGATTTCGACGATTCTAAACCAAAATATACGAACACTTAAGCATGCCATATAATGCAGATTTAAATAGTTTACAAATTTAGAACAAATAATAAAATCTATTTATACATTAAGTAGAGGAGACTGCGCAAACTCCACACAGACAGTGACCCAAGCTGGGAATCAAATCTGGGTCCCTGGTGCTGTGAGGCGGCTACTGTGCTTTTGTGCCTCCCTTGTGCCACCGTTTGGGTCCCTCGCAAGCTAGTTTAAACCCATCTCAACAATGCTAGTAAATTTCCTGTGAGTATATCGGTGCTAGTCCTGTTACAATGTAACCTGTCCAGTTTGTATAGCTTCTACCTTCCTAGAACTGGTCCAATGCA
The DNA here is from genome assembly GCF_965287045.1 of Carcharhinus amblyrhynchos. Lineage (NCBI taxonomy): Eukaryota > Metazoa > Chordata > Chondrichthyes > Carcharhiniformes > Carcharhinidae > Carcharhinus > Carcharhinus amblyrhynchos. Next base: position 76,318,014 of record NC_137331.1, on the reverse strand, counting down.
TCAGAAATCTGATGCCCTCCTTCCTGCACCATTTTTTTTCAGCCATGTATTTAATTGATCAATCCTCCTATCCCTGTGCTCACTTGCCTGTGGAACTGGGAGTGATCCTAAGATTACTCCATCGCACGGTGGTTAGCACTGTTGCTTCACAGCTCCAGGGAGCTGGGTTCGATTTCCGGCTTGGGTCACTATCTGTGGAGTTTGTACATTCTCCTCGTGTCTGCATGGGTTTTCTCTGGGTGCTCCGGTTTCCTCCCACAGCCCAAAGATGTGCGGGTTAGGTCGATTGGCCATGCTAAAATTGTCCTTTAGTGTCCTGAGATGCGTAGGTTAGAAGGATTAGTGGGTAAATATGTAGGGATATGGGGGCAGGGCCTGGATGGGATTGTGGTCAGTGCAGACTCGATGGCCCCTTTCTGCATTGTAGGGTTTCTATGATGATTTCTACTGCTTTCAAATTTCCTTTCTAACTTCCCGAAAGTGGCTTTCAGGATTTGATCCTTCGTCCTACCGATGATGTTGGGGTACCAATGTGGACTGTGACTTATGGCTGATTTGTTCCCCTAGAAGGATGTCTTGCAACCACTCAGTGATATCATTTACCTTGGCACCATGGAGGCAGTGCACCACTCTAGATCAGGTTTACTGCTGCAGAAATGCCTGTCTTATCCCCTGACAATGGAATTCTCTGAGACTACTATTCTATTCTTCTTCCTCCCTTGAACAGCTGTGGTACCACAGGCTTGGCTCTGGCTGCATTCTCTTGAGGAGTCGCCACCCTTATCAGCTTCCAGATTGGAAAACCAATTAGCAAGCGTGATAGAATTGGAGGATTGCTATGCTACCTGCCTGGTTGTCTTAGGTTGCCTGGCAGGACCCATTCTCTCTTGGCTGCACACTTCTAATCTGAAGTGTGACCATCTTCTAAACATGCTATTCATGTACTCCTCTGCCCATTGGATGCCCAACAGTGACTCCAACAGTTGCTTAAGTTCCAAAACCCAAACCCAAACTTGTGGAGCTGATAACACTTACTACTGATGTTTGTTCTGCGTCCACAATTTCACGCATACCACAAAATGCAACAATCCACTTGGCTGAGCTGACCTGTTGTTGCATAACACTAAAAACCATGTATTACATTTGGTGCAAGTAGAATGAATAGAATTATTTACTGATGACTACTACACTTGGTGAAGGGGCATGCGAACCAAGGGGACACTGCTTTGTGAATCCAGAACTGGCTTGCCCACAGAAGGCAAAGAGTGGTTATGGATGCTTCATATATTCTGCATGGAGGTTGGTCACCAGTGGAGTGCCCCAGGGATCTGTTTGGGACCCTCCTCTTTGTGATTTTTATAAATGACCTGGATGAGGAAATGGAGGGGTGGGTTGGTAAGTTTGCTGATGATGCAAAGGTTGGAGGTGTTGTGGATAGTGTGGAGGGATGTCAGAAGTTGCAGCGAGACATTGATAGGATGCAAGATTGGGCAGAGAAGTGGCAGATGGCGTTCAACCCAGATAAGTGTGAAGTGGTTCATTTTGGCAGGTCAGATAGGATGGCAGAGGGGAACCGGCGGATGTGGTGTTTCTCGATTTTCAAAAGGTGTTTGATAAGGTGCTGCACAAAAGGTTGCTTCAGAAGGTTAGGGTGCATGGAGTTGGGGGTAAGGTGTTAGTGTGGATAGAGGATTGGTTGCCTAGTAGGAGGCAGAGAGTTGGTATCAATGGGTGCTATTCTGATTGGCGGTTGGTGACTGGTGGAGTGCCACAGGGATCGGTGCTGGGGCCTCAACTATTTACCATTTATATAGATGATCTGGAGGAGGGGGCTGAGTGTAGGGTGTCGAAATTTGCTGATGACACGACGATAAGTGGAAAAGCAAATTGTGCGGAGGGTGTAGCAAGTCTGCAGAGGGATCTAGATAGGCTGAGCGAGTGGGTGAGGACCTGGCAGATGGAGTACAATGTTAGCAAGTGTGAGGTTATCCACTTTGGCAGGAATAATAGTAGGAGGGATTACTATTTAAAGGGCAAAGCTGCAGCATGCTACGGTGCAGAGGGACCTGGGGGTCCTTGTGCACGAGTCGCAAAAAGCCAGTCTGCAGGTGCAGCAGGTGATCAAGAAGGCGAATGGGATGCTGGCCTTTATAGCGAGGGGGATAGACTATAAAAGCAGGGAGGTCTTGCTGCAACTGTACAGGGCACTGGTGAGGCTGCAGCTGGAGTACTGTGTGCAGTTTTGGTTGCCGCACTTGTGCGAGGATATTTTGGCCTTGGAGGGAGTGCAAAGGAGGTTCACTAGGCTGATACCGGAGTTGAGGGGGTTGAGCTATGAAGAGAGGCTGAACAGACTGGGCTTGTACTCGTTGGAGTTTAGAAGGGTGAGGGGGGATCTTATTGAGATGTATAAGATGATGAAAGGGATGGATAGGGTAGAGGTAGAGAGGTTCTTCCCGCTCGAAGGACAGCAGGACTAGGGGGCACAGCCTCAAGATAAGGGGGGAGGGTGGAATTTAGAACGGAGTTGAGGAGGAACTTCTTCACTCAAAGGGTGGTGAATCTCTGGAATTTTCTGCCCGTTGAAGTGGTGGAGGCTACCTCGCTAAATATATTTAAGACACGGGTAGATAGGTTTTTGGTAGGCAAGGGGATTAAGGGTTTTGGGGAGAAAGCGGGAAAGTGGAACTGAGCCACTTCAGATCAGCCATGATCTTATTGAATGGCAGGGCAGGCTCGAAGGGCTAGATGGCCTACTCCTGCTCCTATTTCTTATGTTCTTATGAATATAATAATGGTAGAACTCTTGGCAGTGTGAAAGATCAGAAGGATCTTGGGGTCCAAGTTCATAGGACGCTCAATGCAGCTGCGCAGGTTGAAGCTGTGGTTAAGAAGGCATATGGTGTACTGGCCTTCGTCAATTGAGGAATTGAGTTTAGGAGACGAGAGATAATGTTGCAGCTATGTAGGACCCTGGTCAGACTCCACTTGGAGTACTGTGCTCAGTTCTGATTGCTGTATTACAGGAAAAATGTGGAAGCCATAGAAAGGGTGCAGAGGAGATTTACAAGGATGTTGCCTGGAATGGGGACCATGCCTTACGAGGATAGGTTGAGGGAACTCGGCCTTGAGAGACAAAGGATGAGGGGTGACCTGATAGAGGTGTATAAGATGTTGAGAGGTATTGATCGAGTAGATAGTCTGAGGCTTTTTCCCAGGGCTGAAATGGTTGTCACAAGAGGACACCGTTTTAAGGTGCTGGGGAGTAGGTACAGAGGAGATGTTGGGGTAAGTTTTTCACTGAGTGTGGGTGCATGGAATGGGCTGCCAGCAGCAGTGGTGGAGGCGGATTCGATCGGGTCTTTTAAGAGACTTTTAGATAAAGACATAGAACTTCGTAAGATAGAGGGTTATAGTTAAGCCTAGTAATCCCTAAGGTAGGGACATGTTCGGCATAACTTTGTGGGCCAAAGAGTATGTATTGTGCTGTAGTTTTTCTATGTTTCTATGTATTATACTAATTTTATCTTTAAGTGTAGTAGTCACCAGTAAACCATTTTACTTTGACTTGATTTATCTTTACTTCCCTATTGCTGGTGTTCCTTACTGAAATCCAAGGAGCAGCTACTTTATGAATGATACGTTTTTCTCGTTTAAGCTATTTAAATACTCCCAGAAGTAGTTTCTCATCAACTAATGCGCTTACAGTCTTACTGTGATGACACTCTTGGATTTTTGTTTCAAATTCAGCCCGTTGCCTAAGTGGGAGTGATCCTCACAGGTCCGAATGTCTCTGCGCCTGGCAGATGAGTGAAGGCCCTGAGCCTCGCTCTCTTTTATCTGGTCCTTGACTGGAGGCGTCCCTCAAAAGTCCAGCTGTCTCCGCTCCTAGTTGGTGATTTCAGATGTCTAGCATTTCCTCATAAGACAGCCCACCATTCCAGGTGTTAACTGAGTAAACCTTCTCTGAACTGCTTCCAATGCGTTTGCATCTTAAAGAGAACAATACTATACGCAATATTCCAGATATGGTCTCACCAATGTCCTACAGCTGAGGCATAACCTCTCTGCTCTTGTATTCAGTTCTCCTTGCAATAACTTAGAACATTCTATTAGCATTTCTAATTACTTGCTGTACATTAACCTTTTACAATTCTTGCACTAGGACACTATGATCCCTCTGCACCTCTGAACTCTGCAATCTCTAACCATTTAAATGATGTACTTCTTTATTCATCTTGCCAAAATGGAGAACCTTATGTTTTTTCAGGTGCCAGATCTTTGCCTGTTTATCTAACCTATCCATATCCTTTTGCAGCCTTTGCAACTTGCTTTCCTACCTATCTTTGCATTATCAGCAAATTTAACAACCATTCCATTAATCCCTTCATCTAAGTAATTCACATAGATTGTAAAGAGGTGAGGCCTCAGCATGGATCCCTGTGACATACTACTCTGCATCCTACTAATCAGAAAATTTCTCATTTATGCCTACTCTCTGTTTCCTATTGGCTAGCCAATCTTCTGTCTGTGCCAATATGTTATGCTCTACACCACGAGCTTTTATTTTCGCCTTTGATGAGGCACCTTATCAAATCCCCTCTCAAAATTTAAATATAGTACATCCACAGGTTTTGCTTTATCCAAGAGCTCCAATAAATTTGTTAAACATGATTTTCCTTTCACAAAACCATGTTGATTCCGCCTGATTAGCTTGAATTTATCTAAGCACCCTGCTATAACGTTGTTTATAATGGATTCTAACATTTTCCCTGTGACAGATTTTTAGTTAACTGATCTGTATTTTCCTGCTTTGTCTCCCACCCTTTTGAACAAAGGAATTACATTAGATATTTTGCAATCTAATTGAACCTTCTCCAAATCTGGAGAATTTTGAGAAATTAAAAGCAACACCAACTATCTCACCAGCCACTTCCTTTAAGGCTGTTGGGTAAAGTCCATCAGGGCCTGGGGACTTGTTAACCTGTACTTGCGTTAATTTGTTCAGGACCACTTTCCTGATTGTAATTTTTTTGAATTTCTCCCATCTTTCCAGTTCCTGAATGACTGTTATTTTTGGGATTTTACTTGTTTTCTCTATAGTGGACTCCAATGTAAAATACATATTCAATTCACTTACTATCTCTTGTTTTCTATTATTAACTACCAGACTCATTTTCTGTAGAACCACCGTTCACTTTATCTCTTTTAATAAATTCCTACAGAAACTCTTACTATCTTATAATATTTTGAGCTAGCTTTCTCTCATACTCTAACTTTTCCCTTCTTATTAATCTTTGAGTCATTCTTTGGGCAGAGCATAAAAAAAGGCAATCTTGACAAGGACACCCAAGTCCCTTTGTAAATATACACTTCCTAATAATCCCTTACCATCTAAGGAATATGCTGCACACCTATTCCTCCTACCAAAGTGCATAACCTCACATCTTTCCATTTGGCATTTGCGTTTTCCTTGTCCATTCACTAAGCCTGTCCAAATCCTCTTGAAGCTACTTTGCATCTTCCCTACATGAGCTGTAAATTTGGAAATGTTACATTTGGTCCCCACACCGAAACTATTGACATTTAATAGCTGGGGTCCAAGTGCAGATCCCTGCGGTATTCCAGTAGTTGCAGCCTGTCACTGTGAGAATGATCCATTTAGTACCATTGTTTTCTGCCTGCTAACTAATCTTTAATATGTGCTAGTATAGTATTTCCTATCCCATGGTTTAGATTTTGCTAACCAACTTCCTGTAAGCACTTCATCAATTTTAACCTATATTATCCAGCCTAGTATGCAATGGTATCATGAACATTATATGGAGATGCTGGCGTTGGACTGGGGTAAACACAGTAAGAAGTCTCTCAATACCAGGTTAAAGTCCAACAGGTTTATTTGGTAGTGAACGTTGTTCCTTCATCAGGTCACCTGTTGGACTTTAACCTGGTGTTGTGAGACTTCTTACATCGTGAACATTGCCAGGTCCAGTAAACAATAATATTGTGAACTTTGCCAATGATTTTAACTCCTCTAATTTCACTGTAAATTGTTTCAAATACTTACCATGTTTATCCAAGTGAAGAATATAACATTAAATTTTAGGCTCAATGTCGCCATTCAAACACAAAAATGTGGATTTTGAGTCTGACCTCAGAGACCAGAACACAATGTAGGCACCCATAATCAGTGCAGTATTAGGGTAATGTTGCATAATAGGAAAATGCTATCTTTCAAAGTCTGGTGTTTCCTTTCAGGTGGATGGAAAAGATCCTTTGGCACCTTTTGAAAAAAGCAGAGAAATTTTATCACCAAACTGGCCAATTTACATCTCAATGAATTTTACTAAATTAGGTAATCTGGCCATTATCAAATTGCTGTTTGTGGGACGTTGCTGTATGAAAATTGATTATAGTATTTCCCACAACACAACAACAGCTCTGAAGTGAGTTACAAGGTGCATTGGAGTTTCTAGACACATTGGAATGGTAGCGGAATCTGTTACCTTAACTTTAAGCCATTATTAGCACTTTCTTTAGTCTTTAACATTGCCTTTGTCTTGTGTTTATGACACCTTTCGGTCTCTTCTGATGTCCCACTTATTCCTGATTTCTCTATTTGGCTGCAACGTCTCCACCCCACCTTCCAACTCCATAACTGATCACTTTTCTGCCTCTCTCCAGCTCTGAAGAGTCATATGGACTCAAAATGTTAACTTAATTTATAATGGGGAATAGAGAAATTAAATAATTATTTTGCTCTGTGTTCGCTGATGCAAAAATTCTCCATAATTAGAGATCAAAGGGATTAGGGAGAGTGAGAAATTGAGCGAAATTTGTAGTAGAAGATTGTATTTGACAAATTAATGGAACAGAAAGTTGACTAGTGCCTCGGATCTGATGATCTACATCAGTGTTGGGCTTTCTATAGATTAGTGAATTAATTGCATTGATACATATTCTGAAATTGTTTCTGCAGATTTGAAGATAATAAATGTCATTCCACTTGTTATGAAATGAGGGAAAGTGGAATCTGAACTACAGATCTGTTCGCCTTTCATCTGTTGTAGGGAAAATGCGGATGTGTTTAAAAGATGCTTGGATAATCATGATCTAAATGGGGGCATTGTCAACATGGATTTATGAATGGGAAATCATGTTTGAACCATATTTTTGAGGATGTTATTAACAGAATTGATAATGAATCAGTGGATGATGTGTACTTAGACTTTCATAAGGCATTTGATGAAGTGCCTACAGGAGGTTGGTTAGCAAAATCTAAACCATGGGATAGGAAGTACTTTACTAGCATGTATTAAAGATTACTTAACAGACAGAAAACAATAGTAATAAATGTATCATTCCCACATTGACAGGCTGCGACTAGTGGAATGCCGCAGGGATCCGCACTTGGACCCCAGCTATTAAATGTCAATAGTTTCGGTGTGGGGACCAAATGTAATATTTCCAAATTTACAGCTTATGTAAAGTGTTATGAGGAAGATGCAAAGTAGCTTCAAGAGGATTTGGACAGGCTTAGTGAATGGACAAGGAAAACGCAAATGCCAAATGGAAAAATGTGAGGTTATGCACTTTGGTAAGAGGAATAGATGTGCAGCATATTCCTTAGATGGTAAGGGACTATTAGAAAGTGTATATTTACAAAGGGACTTGGGTGTCCTTGTTAATAAATCACTGAAGGCTAACATACAGTTGGAGCAGATAATAAGGAAGGCTAATGGTACATTGGCCTTTATTGCAAGAGGATTTGAACATAGGAGTAGCAAAGTCTTGCTTCAATTATAAAAAATCTTGGTTTGACTGAACCAGGGGTACTATGTGCAATTTTGGCTTTCTTGCCTTAGGAAGGATATTGCCTTTGGAGTGCAGCGAAGGTTCACTAGACTTGTTCCTGGGTTGGCAGGACTGTCAGATGAAGAGCGATTGGGGAGTCTGGGCCTCTATTCTAAAAAGGCATTATTGGAAAATTTAGAACTTAAGCATACAATGACACTTATTAACAGTAATTGCAACATTAAAACTTGTAATTATATAATGCATTTAATGTAGTAAAATGGCACTTATAGGAATATTATCAGATGCAAATTGTCATTGAACTACAAGGAAGTGGTAGGATAGGTGACCGAAGGCATTCAACTTTTTTAGATAGTACACTCCAAATTACAACGCACTGCATAAATTTATTTCTCCTAGTGTTGCTTCTGGTTTTTCCATTTACTTTGAATGTATGTTGCAGTTTCCTTTCCACTGGAAAATGTAACTCTTTTTAATTGCTCTATCAAAATTTTAAACGTCCCCTAAATATTCACTGCCCCAGAACCAGCAACACAATTAGCCAAGCTGTTCCAGCATAGCTACGCCACTGTATTTGTCTGAATGTGTGGAAAATTGCCCAGGTATGCCCCATCCACAAAAATCAAGAAAATCCAACCAATTACTGCCCCATCAGTTTAGCCTTAATCACGAGCCAAATAGTGGAAGATGTCACCAACAGTGCTATCAAGTGGCACCTATTTGGCAACAACCTGCTCACGGATGCACAATTTGGGTTCTGCCAGGATCAATCAGCCGTTGACCTCATTGCAGCCTTAGAGCCAAATGAGTGAAAAGACTGAATTTGAATTCTGGAGGGAGGTGGGTGTGATTGTCCTTGGTGTCAAGGCAGCAGTCACTGTGGCATAAAGGAGCCCTAGCAAAATTGAAGTTGGGTGGAATTAGTTGAGGGTTGGGATGGAGTTGCCAGTTCATTGGTTGGAATGCACAAAGGAAGAGGATTGTTGTTGTTGGAGGTCAATTGTCTCAGTTCCAGGACTTTGCTGTAGGAGTTCTTCAGGGCAGACCCAATTATCCTCCACTGCTTCATAGAAATCAGGAGCAGGAATAGGCCATTTAGCCCATTAAGCCTGTTCTCCCATTCAATGTGACCATGGTTGATCCTCTATCTTTATGCCATACTCCTGCAGTTTCCCCAAGTTCCTTGACACCCTTAGTGTCTAGAAATTTATTTTTCTTAAATATGTTCATTAATTTGCTCTCTACAGCCTTGTGTGGTAGAGAATTCCACAGGTTCACCAACTTCTGAGGGTAAAAAAATTCTCCTCATATCAATCTTAGATGGCCTGTCTTGTGTCTTGAAACTGGACTCCTTACTCTAGATTACCAAGGCCCCATGCAGGTGCAGTAAGACATTCTTGCTGCTGTACTCAAATTCTCTTGCAATGAAGGCCAATGTACAAGTTGTCTTCCTAACAACTTGCTTTTCATGACTGGTATACAAGGGCACCAATGCCTGTTTATCAACATTTCCTAATCTATCTATAATATTCTCCAGTCTGTTTTTCTTACCGATGTGGATAACTTCACACTTATCCATGTTAAACTGCATCTGCCATAGAGACATGGAGGTTTACAGCATGCAACCAGGCCCTTCAGCCCAACTTGTCCATGTCACTCTTCTTTAAAACTACTAAGCTAGTCCCAATTGCCTGGGTTTGGTCCATATCCCTCTATAACCATCTTACCGATGTAACTGTCTAAATGCTTTTTAAAAGACAAAATTATACCTGCCGCCTGGTGCTCGGGTATGGGATGTCGCAGCTGGGCTGCAGAGGAACCTGGAGTGGGAGGGTGAGAATCTGGTCGTTGTGGTACATGTGGGTGCCGGTGACATAAGCAAAATGCGGACTGAGGATCTGGGGAGGGAGTATGAAAAGCTGGGAATTGAATTAAAAAGTAGAACCGACAAGGTGGTCATCTCTGGGCTACTGCCTGAACCGAGTGCAGACGGGTGTAGGGTTGACAGGATTAAGGAAGTGAATGGGTGGCTCAGGGATTGGTGTGGGAGGAATGGGTTTGAATTTATGGGGCATTGGCACCAGTATTGGGGTAGGTGGGACCTGTTTGGGCGGGATGGGGTTGGTCTGAACCGTGCTGGGACCAGAGTGCTGGCGAATTGAGTAAAGAGGACTGTAGACAGGGCTTTAAACTAATTAGGGGGGGGGAGGGTGCGAGGGTAGGTGATGTTACGAGGTCTAAAGTTAAGGAGAGGGTACAGGTAAGGGAAGAGGCCGAGGATGTCCCAATAATAGAGGGAATAGGGGGCGTGAGTATGGTTGGTGGCGTTACGGCAAATAGGGTCCAGATGAAGGCTGGGATGAAAGCGCTTTATCTGAATGCACGATGCATTCGGAATAAAGTGGATGAGCTGGTGGCGCAGATCGACACAAATGGATACAATCTGGTGGCCATTACAGAGACGTGGCTGCAGGGTGACAGGGACTGGGAGCTGAATGTACAGGGCTATCAAGTGTTTAGGAAGGATAGGCAGGAGGGAAAAGGGGGGGGCGTAGCTCTGCAGATTAAGGATAGCATCACGGTGGTAGCAAGGGATGATATTGGAGCCAAGGAGCAGAGGGTGGAATTGTTGTGGGTGGAGATTAGGAACAGCAAAGGGAGGAAGACGCTGGTGGGTGTCGTCTATAGGCCCCCGAATAATGATCTGGAGGTGGGGCGGGCTGTTAACGCGCAAATAAGTGCGGCGTGCAGGAATGGGACGGCTGTAGTTATGGGGGATTTCACTCTGCATATTGATTGGTCGACCCATGTTGGATGTGGGGGGCACGAGGAAGAGTTCTTGGAATGCTGCTGGGATAGTTTCCTTGAACAGTGTGTGTTGGAGCCGACGAGGGAGCGAGCTATCTTGGATCTGGTGCTATGTAATGAGGCGGGTAGAATTAGGGACCTTGTGGTGAAGGATCCTCTTGGGGAGAGTGATCATTGTATGGTGGAGTTCCTGGTGCAGATGGAGGAGGAGAAAGTGGGTTCCCGGACACGCGTCCTCTGTTTGAATAGAGGGGAGTACGGTAGGATGAGAGAAGAATTGGCGAATGTGGACTGGGGGAGCGCGTTGGAGGGAGGGTCTGTTGAGGAGCAGTGGAGGATCTTTAAGGAGATCTTTCTTGGTGCTCAGCGGAAATTTATTCCGATGGTCAAAAAGGATAGTAGGAAGAGAGGTAATAAGCCGTGGATAACGAAGGAGGTGAAGGAAAGTGTTAAATTAAAAGTGGAAGAATTGAGAGTAGCGGGCGAGATGAGGATTGGGAGAGGTTTAAATGTCAACAAAGATTGACAAAGAAGTTGATAAAGAAGGGTAGGAGAAACTATGAAGCTGGGCTAGCGCTTAATATAAAAAAGGATAGCAAGAGTTTTTATAAATATATAAAAAGGAAGAGGCTGGCTAGGGTGAATGTTGGTCCTTTAGAGGATGAGAAAGGGGACTTAGTGGTCGGGGATGAGGATATGGCTAAGGTATTGAATAACTTTTTTGTTTCTGTCTTCATGGAGGAGGACGTGAATAATTTGCCGGGTGTTAGCGATGGAAAGGTGGTAGGACTGGAGGGTCTTAATGACATTACTGTTACTAGAGAGGCGGTGCTCGACAGACTGGAGGGGCTGATTGTGGACAAGTCCCCAGGACCGGATGGAATGCATCCGAGGGTTCTGAAAGAAATGGCGGAGGTGATAGTGGATGCCTTGGTTATTTTCCAGACGTCGCTGGATTCCGGGGAAGTGCCGGATGATTGGAAAACGGCTAATGTTATGCCGTTGTTTAAGAAGGGTGCCAGGCAAAAGGTGGGGAATTATAGGCCGGTTAGTTTAACGTCTGTGGTGGGTAAAATGTTAGAATCTGTCATTAAGGAGGAAATTGCGAGACATCTTGAAGGGAATTGCTTGATAGAGCAGACGCAGCACGGTTTCATTAAAGGGAAGTCGTGTCTGACAAATTTACTGGAGTTCTATGAGGATGTGTCTAGGGCGGTGGATAGAGGAGAGCCGGTGGATGTGGTCTTTCTTGATTTTCAGAAGGCGTTTGACAAAGTACCTCAAGAGGTTATTGCAGAAGGTCGAGGGACATGGAGTTGGGGGTAGGGTGTTAGCGTGGATAGAGGATTGGTTGTCAAATAGGAGGCAGAGAGTGGGGGTCAACGGGTGCTATTCGGATTGGCGGATGGTGACTAGTGGAGTGCCCCAGGGGTCGGTGCTGGGGCCTCAGCTTTTTACCATTTATATAGATGATCTGGAGGAGGGAACCGAGTGTATGGTGTCGAAATTTGCTGATGACACCAAGATAGGGGGAACGGCAAATTGTGCGGAGGGTGTGGAGAGTCTGCAGAAGGATCTAGATAGGCTGGGCGAGTGGGCCAGGAAATGGCAAATGGAATTTAATGTTGGCAAGTGTGAGGTGGTCCACTTTGGTAGGAAGGACTATTACTTACGGGGCGAAAAACTGCAGCAGGCGACGGTGCAGAGGGACCTCGGGGTCCTTGTGCATGAGTCGCAAAAACCCAGCTTGCAGGTGCAGCAGGTGGTCAGGAAGGCAAATGGGATGCTGGCCTTCATAGCGAGGGGGATTGAATATAAAAGTAGGGAGGTCTTGCTGCGGCTGTATAGGGCATTGGTGAGGCCGCAGCTGGAGTACTGTGTGCAGTTTTGGGCACCGCACCTGCGCAAAGATATTTTGGCCTTGGAGGGAGTGCAGAGGAGGTTTACTAGGCTGATACCGGAGTTGAGGGGGTTGAGCTATGAGGAGAGGCTGAATAAACTGGGCTTGTACTCGTTAGAGTTTAGAAGAATGAGGGGAGATCTCATTGAGACGTATAAGATGATGAATGGGATGGATAGGATAGAGGTGGAGAGACTCTTCCCGCTCAAAAAAGACAGTAGGACTAGGGGGCACAGCCTCAAGATAAAGGGGGGGCGGTTTAGAACAGAATTGAGGAGAAACTTCTTCACTCAAAGGGTGGTGAATCTCTGGAATTCTCTGCCCGTTGAAGTGGTGGAGGCTGCCTCGCTAAATATTTTTACGATGCGGGTTGATGGGTTTTTGATAAGAGAGGGGATTAAGGGTTATGGGGAGAAAGCGGGAAAGTGGAACTGAGCAACGACAGATCAGCCATGATCTTATTGAATGGCGGGGCAGGCTCGAAGGGCTAGATGGCCTACTCCTGCTCCTATTTCTTATGTTCTTATGTTCTGTTACTACCTCTAGCAGCCATGTATTTGCCTACTCGCTCAACTTATCTACATCACCTTCAAGCCTCTTTAAAGACTCCTCACCACTCTCCATTCCATGCAATTTTGTATGATTAGCAAACTTGGAAATACTACATTTGATTCTCTCTTACAAATTTTTGAGATGTGTTGTGAATTGATGCATCGTCAATGGCTTTCTTTCAATAAGATCAGAAGTAGGGATATTCACTGATATTGCACAATCTTTACTATCATTTGCTGCTACTCGAATACTGAAGTAGTCTGTGAACTAATACAGTAAGACCTGGACAACATTCAGGCTTAGGCTGATGTGTGGTGCAAATTTCCACTTAAATACTAGGCAATGATCATCTCCAACAAAAGAGAATCCAACCATGGCACTCATGGTTTTACCATTGCTGAATCTACCACTATTAACGCCCTGTAGGTTACCTGTGATCAAAAACTGAACTGAACCAGCCATAAAAATACTGAGGTTACAAGAATAAGTTGGAGGCTGGGAATTCTGCAGCATGCCACTCACCTCTGACTTCACAAAGCCTGTACACAATATACAAGGTGCCAAGACTAGTGTGATGGAATAATCTCCACTTGCCTGGTTGAGTTCAGCTCCAACAATAATCAAGAAGCTCCACGCCAACCAGGTCAAAGTCTGCTTGATTGACACCCTATCCACCACATCAACATTCACTTCACTTCCTTTGCCACTGGTGCACTGGAGTGTGTACCACTTACAAGATGCACTGCAGCAACATGCCAAAGCTCATTCAGCAGCACTTCCCAAGCTAATTACCTCTACCACCTAGAAGGACAAGGACAGAAGGTATGTAGGAACATGACTATGTGCAAATTTCCTCTCAAGTCACACGCCATCCTGATTTGGAACTGCATTGCCATTCTTTCACTGCCGTTGGTCAGATGCTGGAACTCTCTTTCTAACAGCGTTAATTGTGTTCCTAAACAGTTAATTAAATGACCATGGAATGATTCACTCATCGGAGTTTAATGGAAGAGACGTCGAATAAATTGTTCTGTCTTCCCAGCAGACAACACAGATTACAGACCAGAAATACAGGGTACTAAGGGGCTAACGAGTGTGGAACTGAAGGTGACATCGGCAGAGAGAAATTAGAAAAACTGGACTAAAATCTGATGGATCCACCAAACCTCAGTGCCTATGTCCTGGAGTTCTAAAAGAAAGAGATAGTGGATGTGCTGGTTAAGGTCTTCTAAAATTTTTTTGATTCTAGAATGGATTCTCCTGTTGCTTCAATGGATGAACATTCAGTAAGAAGAAAAAATTTTTATTTTGTAGTCTAGGTTGAAGTTTCAAGTATGATATTAAACCAAGTTTTGATTTGCTTAATTGATTGTAAATATTGCATATAAAGTCTGTATTGGATGAATTGAGACTTTGCATCTCACTTGCTTATCCTGAAGGCATTTGGCTCCTTCTCAAATATTAAAATCGATTGATGACCCAAAACTTCTCCATTTGGATCCGTCCAAGGTTTTTTTTTCTCCATGTATTGGGATCCAGATTGCAAACTCAGGTTAGCTTTTAGATTATTTTTCTATCCAAAGTTTGGATATCTTGTGGTGCAGATTTCAGTTCTCTGCTGGCTGCAGATTACTGCCTTTGGTTTGTGGGAATCCTCCATGTGAACCATATGACTGAGCTCTGCTCTTGTTGCCAGGTATGGAGCACAATGCAAGAACCTCAGTGGGATTTTATCCTGTTACCTGATGTTGCAAGGAGATCTCAGATGGTGAAAATGGAGTGCTTCTGGTTGATTTATATGATGGCGGTAGATTGTCAAAGCCTTTTTCCAAGATCTGAGTGAACCTACCAAATACTGAGCTTACTTTTGCCAGGCGATGGTTGATTTCTTCATCTTGCATAGTATTATTGGAGACCATGCTTCCAAAATCTCACAATCTTTGTACTGAATGGAGAGATATGTTGTTGATGTTGACTATGGTGTTTGGGAGTACTTGGTTGGTGTGGGCTGGTTGATGTAAGATCT
The DNA here is from genome assembly GCF_965287045.1 of Carcharhinus amblyrhynchos. Classification (NCBI taxonomy): domain Eukaryota; kingdom Metazoa; phylum Chordata; class Chondrichthyes; order Carcharhiniformes; family Carcharhinidae; genus Carcharhinus; species Carcharhinus amblyrhynchos. The sequence continues at coordinate 76,302,913 of NC_137331.1, read as the reverse complement.
GTGTTCTTCAGACTTATTATCAGAGCAAAATGTTCTAAGGTTAGGGCAAAGCAACCAACAAGCAGCTGAATGTCTCCAGGAGTATGTACAATATGAGCGTAGTCATTCATGAACAAGAATTCATTCAGTTGCTGTTCAGTAATTTTTCCTCAAGCCTCGAGCAGTTGCAAGTTGAAGAGTTTGTTGTCTATTCCGAATTGAAAGCGTGCTCCAAAATCAAGATTTTTGAGTGCATACTGGAGCATGGCCAAGAAATATCTTGCAAACAGAGTTGCAGCCAATCATAGCCTTGCCCGGTGCTGTTGGTGGCATGAAAGGCATCCAATAACACATCAGTTGCATTATACTGACCATAGTGAAATGAACAAATTGCACTGTTCATCTTTTCAGGGCTACTATATTTGTACAGAACCTTTCACAGACTTCCCCAGTTTATTATATCAAAAACCTTGGTCAGGTCAATAAACCCCATATGAATGTTTATATTCTGTTCATGGGAATTTTCTTGAATTCAATATACTGCAAAGAACCTGTTCACTGTTCCCTGTCTTGAATGGAAGCCACTCTGATTCTGGGTATCCAGAGTTAGAGGTGAGTGACAGTCCATTTAAGAATAGCTTTCTTCCTGCTGTGGGAAGAAGTATTATTCCACAGTCCTTGTCACAGATGAACTTGCTCCTTTTCCATTTGTAATGAGTTGTAATCTTGAGGCACAATGTCCTGATTCCAGACTGGGCAGAAGAGAATTATGATGTTTCCTAATCATGGTGACTGCCTCTGTATTTGAATACTTCGGATGATATGACACCAGCTCCTGGTGACTTACCCGTAGGAACCTGGCCTTTGTGACCATCACTTGAGAAGGATTGCTTGAGAGAGTAATGTCTTCCAGAGTGCAGTGCTGTGGAAGTGACTCAATGATATAATTTCACACTATGGATTGTTGGTTTAGGAGATTACTGAAGTGTTCTGCCTAACGAGAGAGAATCTCCTGCCCATCTGATAGGTGCTGATTGCCACCTGGAGAGAGGATGGATGTCACGCTATTGGTTTTAGGGCCATAGACTGATTTTTAGACCTTTTGCATAGTCTTTAGGTTGTTTTTAATCAGCAATTACTTGAAGCTCAAGCCATTTTTGCTTACTATCAATTATAAGCATCCCTTAACTTGGCCTGCAGCATTTGTTTTGCGTGAAGTTTGACCTGTAGTGTGTTTTGTGTGATGGTATCTGGCATTCCTTGCAGGTAATTTCTTGTCAGATTTGTAAGATCTGTAAGCATCATACTTACCTTTTTGTCTTGGTTGTTATTATTGCACTAGCTTTGGTGCTTCTATTTAATGAATCCTCAGACTTGTAATGCCATGCAGTAAGCAATATCTTTAACTATCTTCAATGGAAATACTGTCCTCCTGGGATGTCAGCAATTGCTATGGCTAATTTCTGCTCTCATTTTGTCTCTTGACTTTGTCTTTAAGAATAGTTGCATTAAGCTTCCTTTGTTGCTTGGCTCTGTACCAGAGTGCTTTAGATTTTATGTTTTAAAGGTGCAGTACACTCAATAAACTGGTCAGATCATCCAAAAACTCTAAGGGAGCAGATAAAGCACATGTCCTGCATGTCTGTGGATAAAACAAGATGGTCCAACATGTGCGATTGTTTGAATATGGGTACATCCAAGTTGTATTTTTTTCAAAGTTGCTTATTGGAAGACTGTGTTTGTGATAGTTAGGTCAGACTCACTGCACTGCACTTGAAAAAGGAGCTGGCTGTTGACAGGTGCTCATGATGTTGTGGTTCTCCTTTCCATATATTACAACCTGTTCTCACTTTGGCATTGAGATCATCAAGCATAATGTTCTGATGGGTTGGTATTCTAATTTTCTTGATGAAATCATCATAGAATGCTTTTTTGACTTTGTTTTATTGTTGGAGCAAGGTCACTGATGAATGTTGCATGCTGGTTACTGGTAAGATTTGTGAAAAACCTTTGATCAGTGACACATGGAAGTGAGTCAAGCTTATGTGCTAGTTCAGATTGAATGGCAAAGCTTTTGCCTGACTGAAAAGATTGGTCCTTGGACCTGCCAGCCTGGTTGAATGTGTAGAATGTACCAATCTCCAGTTGAAACTCCTCAGCAAGCCTAGCTTTACTTAGGGTGGCTATGTCAATGTTGTCCCTGTCAATATTCATGCTTGGGGACTATTCTGCATTCTGGTCTTGTACTGTTATCTAGAAGTGTTCTGACATTGCCATGATCCACTAGTCATGCAATGATGAGTAGTTTTGTTCTTTACATTTCAACTGTATGAATGGATGACTAACCAGCAGTGGTAACCTGACAGGTGTATGGAGAACAGGCTGTGTTTAGAATTTCCTTTCTTCCTTCTCCTCAAAATGGGGAAGGCAGTGCTTTGTGTGTTGCCCAGGAGTTACAAACTTCACATCTGCCTGATCCCTGGAGAGTGACCATCACCCTGAAGCCACATGTGCTCAGGGTTATGAATGAAGTCTGAAAGTAGCATCCTCCACTTGTCCTTATTGTCAATTCCCCATCACCACAGGGCTTGGTATGTCTGGTATTTTTGCTGAACAATCTGCATATTGTGTACATGTAAATGGGTGGGATTTGTGCATAGCTTCTCCCACTCCCTAGGCAGCTAATACTGCATTGCAATGTGTGTCGCAAGTGCAGCAGCTGAAAGGATGCAGGTTTAATTTTGAGTTATTGTTTGCCTGGATAAGCTGCTGAGCAGGCCGAAGAGCCTTACTTAGTCTTTATACCACGATGCAATCCATAGGTTTTTTTGTGATTATCCGCTCTGTCAGCCCATGTATATCTTTTATTAGTTAACCTGTGACAGGGAGTTTTGAAATCAGAGTTCCTTTCTCCTAGGTGCACTGGCAATTAAGGCTGATGTGTCTTATCAACCAGCTGCCTGGTTTAGAGGCATGATGTGGAGATGCTGGCGTTGGACTGGGGTAATCACAGTAAGAAGCCCCTCAACACCAGGTTAAAGTCCGACAGGTTTATTAGATAGTGTCACCTGACAAAGGAACAGCATCCCAAAAGCATGTGGTATTTACTGTCAAATAAACCTGTTGGACTTTAACCTGGTGTTGAGCCTTCTTACTGGTTTGAGGCGCCAAACACACACCTTCACATCTCTGCCCACAGTTTTAAATAGGAATTGGCATATGAAGCTGGGCAGTCGAAGTTTGAGGAGAGGCTATTTAAGACACTGACCGTTTGTGACTTTTTGTGGATGAAGGACATTTCCACTGTCTGCATTATTCTAGATCTTCCTAATGCATTGATTCCCGATTCTGGATCCAGCAGACTGAAGATGGCAATTCAAGAAATGAGGGAAAGTGACAATAAAATGGAAAACTACTGGCAGCCTGTTACCAGTCATCAAAAATTGTATTCAACAAACTTACTAGAATTTTTTGAGAAAAATGCAAAGCAGAAAATATAACATATTTGGATTTCATAAAGGCATTTAATAAGGTGTTACATAACATTGAAGGTTAATGCACAAGATTATAGTTAAATGGGGCATTTTCAACATGCAGGTGTTGATTGGTGGAGTGCTGCAAGGGTTAGGGCTGGGGTATCAGCTATTTAGAAGTTGTATTAATTACTGTTCCTGCATCTAACACATGTATAAGTTTGCTGATACAAAGCTGGAGGGCTATGTAAGCTGTGAGGAGAATATGCTGCAGAGAGATACAGAAGTTCAGTGAGTGGAATTTGAGGTGGCAGGTGGCGTCAAACGTGAGGTTATTTGCTTTAGTCGAAAAACTAAAAAAGTTTTCAAAAGGTATAGGATTTGTGAACATTTAGAGGGACTTGTGTACTTATACAAGGAACACAGTGTACATGCAGGTACAGCAATTAGGAAGTGAGGTAATTCCATCTTGTTACATTGCAAAGCTATGTAATCAATGCCTAAATGAATAACCACATTGGAAATTTAGATTCAGTAGGTAGAACAAGAGGTTAGCAGAGGCATGTTTTGGTTGTAAATGGAGGTCCTTCTTCCTTTCTTCAGGTGCCTTGTATTGGATGGATGCAAAACTGTTGCACCTGGAACATGAGATACTTGAAAGTTGCAATAAATGTTACATTCCTTTTTAAAAGGAAGAGGCTGTGGGTCCTCAGTTTAATTGGTATCCTGATTGTACTCGTGCTATGGTGGAGACTTCCCTCTTCGATTTATGAAGAAAAGCCATTGTCAGAATATCTGTTAGCTAGTGAAACTTTGTTTGTTTCAGGTGCCAACTACTTGTGTGGATATAGACATTCATCTGCAGCTTTTCATCTGATGGGATTGTTCGAGCGAGAGTCAAACACCTTTTTGTTTTGGAGACTGCTGGGGAATAGTAGTGGTTGCATTCGATATTTTGTGCCTTTAGAATTTTGGGTGGTAAGAATTTCACCTGCTCACTTGTTCTATTCTTATATTGGACTTGGGCTACTGTGAAAACAGAATATGGCAAATGCCAGAAATCTGAAATAAAGAGTAAATGTGTAATACTCAGGAGGTGACACAGCATATGTGGGGTGGGAAAGAGATTAAACAGAAACATTAACTCTGTTTCTCTCTACACAGCTGTTGCTTAACCTGCAGAGTATTTTCAGCACTATCTGTTTATATCTGTCTGCCTGTTCTAGATGAAATTGTCTACGAGTATCTGGGGGTTTTATTGAGCTGAGAAAAAAAGTCTTGATCTTCAAAACAGTAGAGACCGCATGTGAAATGCTAGAAATCATGGCATCAGTGTGAATGCCATAATGATGTTGTTCAGGTTTTAATGTTTTTTTTTGGTGAATTTTAATCTGACCTTTTTTAAATAAATCTGTGTCGCGTTTGCACATTTTCCCCTTTTCTCTGTGGGATTCCTCTGGGTGCACCAGTTTCCTCCCACAGTCCAAAGGAGTGCAGATTAGGTTGATTGGCCATGCTAAATTGACCCTAGTATCAGGGGATTAGCAAGTAAATATGTGGAGTTACGGGAATAGGACCTGGGTGGGACTGTGTAGACTTGATGGACTGAATGGCCTCCTTCAGCACAGTAGAGATTCTATAATTCTAATACAAAATCTGATTATTTAAGCCAGTTGTTGCATGACACTGAAATTTATTTTTGCAGAAATTTACTTTTGCAGAACATTCTGGGCTTGGGTCACTGTCTGTATGGAGTTTGCACATTCTCCTCATGTCTGTGTGGGTTTCTTCCCACAGTCCAAAGATGTGCGGGTTAGGTTGATTGGTTATGCTAAAAATTGCCCCTTAGTATCCTGAGAAGTGTAGGTTAGAGGGATTAGCGGGTAAATATGTAGAGATATGGGGGTAGGGCTGGGTGGGATTGTGGTTGGTGCAGACTCGATGGGCCAAATGGCCTCTTCACTGTAGAGTTTCTATTTCTATTTTCTGTGATCACACCCTAAGCAACACCACCAAAAGCAGATTAACTGGGCATTCATCTTGTTGCTGTTTGGCACTACAATATAGCAATACATTATTTGGTTATTCTTGAGTATGAATTTTGATATATAAAAGAGGTGAAGGACACAAAAGGAGCTATCACTTCAATTTTCAGATTGATACTCTTTGGTTTTATTTTGTGACTGATCAGTCATAACATTTGTTCAATAGTTCTCTAAATTGGCTACATTTTATAAATTCAACACAATCAGTGATATCTGGAATGAAATAACGTGCACTTGTTGCACCTCTGGATTTCCCAAGAAGTACTTGTTAATAGAAGAAATGCTGTGGTTAGAGCAAGGTGGGATAGTGTGGTGGCTGTGGTATGCTTGGAGAATTTCTCTGTTCTTTGATTAACGCTGTGGGATATTTGACAACAAATTGTGTTTTTGGTCTGATGATGTAACATTTCCTCAGTACTGTGTTGAACTGAAAGTTTAAATTGGTTGATCAAGTATTTGGAGTAAAATTTGAATGCATAAGGAAGCTACAATTGAACCAAAGCATTTCAAAGCTCTAAAATGAGATGTGCGTGATGGAAGACTTAGCACACAAGTGTTATTGTGCCAATAAACAGTTGTGATCTTCAACAGTTGAGACCCCATGAGAAATGCTAGAAGTCATGACTTCTGTGTGAATGCCATGATAATATTGTACAATTTTAAATTAATTTTCATTCGACCATTTAAATAATAAAACCTGATTATCTACACCAGTTGTTCCATGGCACTGAAATGTATTTTGCAGTAGATATGGAGCATAGTTGATTATCACGGTTCTAAACAGATGCCAATAAAATACTGATTTGCAATTTTAGTTTATTCCATTTAAGTGCATCGAATTGTGCAACTTGAAGTTTATTTCTAAACCTTAATTTGTTTTAATGCCCCTATTGAGACAGTAATATTTTTCTCATTTCAATTGTTCTCATGTAGGTTGAGTTACATTTCAGTATCAGTATAAAGTTTAATTAACTATGGCAAGATCATTTTATGTGACCTAAAATGAACTATTTTTCTTTTGAAATCTTAATAAACAGTCTTATTAAAATTGAAAGAGCAATAATGTTTTTTTTCTCATTAACCAGATTTCAATTGATGGAGAATGAGTGTCCCTGACTATATGCAGTGTGCTGAGGACCATCAGAGCCTTTTAGTCATTGTCCAACCTGTGGGAATTGTACCGGAAGAGCAGTTTTTCAAGATTTACAAGAAAATTGCTGTTGCCAATCAGATTAATCTTCGGGATTCACAGCGTGTTCTATATATTCGTTACAGACATCATTACCCACCTGAAAATAACGAATGGGGAGACTTTCAGACTCATCGGAAAGTTGTTGGGCTAATAGCTATCACGCAGTGTTGCAATGCAAAGGACTGGCCACAGACGTCGGAGAAATTTCATCTGCAGAAAGAAATTTATGGTTCTACACTGTATGATTCACGTTTGTTTGTCTTTGGGCTGCAGGGGGAAATTGCTGAGCAACCTCGCACTGATGTTGCCTTTTATTCTAGTTACGATGAGTGTGAAACCATAGAAAAGAAAGTGGAAGATTTTATTGAATCATTGTTCATTGTTTTGGAATCCAAACGTCTTGACAGAGCAACGGATAAATCGGGAGACAAAATTCAATTACTGTGTGTGCCATTTGAAAAGAAAGATTTTGTAGGCCTAGATACGGACAGCAGGTGAGTAATTGCATGTTACTTGAAGTTAATATACTATACAGTCAGCTATGTTACAGAGCTCTGACTGTATAATGTTGGGAATTTTATTTATAGTCAAGGAAAGATAGTGAAGTGTGTCAAGTATTTCTGATGAATTATCCAGTTGGAGGGATTTATACATTTTGTTGTTGTACTTAACGTACCCCATTATACTCCATCTTTAAAAGACAATTTATAGCAAGTAAAAATTGGTTTTGATGAGAACTTTAGTATTTACATGTGGGATGTAATTCTCCAGAGGTGGTGGTTGACGTGCTGTCTTTAAACCTCTTGACTGAAGTTTAAACACAAATGACGGGAATTGTGTTGATTCACTGGTGAATTACAGTTAAAACATTGATCTTGATGTCCATTATTTGAAGAACAGAAATGTCCAAAGGCAGTGTTGGTAGAAATTATTGGCTGCTATTCTCAAAAGAGAATTTACTCTTTTCACTCTGTTCTTTTAAACATAGTGGAATTGTGTGAGATGTTACTCTGGTATATGTGTCTCCGTTATAAGTTGCTCTGTATAATTGAAATTTGAACTACATGTTTTCCCTATAAATGTTAGATCCTCCACGTGACTGCATGTCTTGTACTTTTTTTTGAGGGACAAAGCAGTGAAGCTGATTTTTTTTAGACTAGTTCCATGAAACTTCAACTTCTTTTTGGAATCCAAAAGCCAAGTTAGATTCATGTCATTTTGGTACAGGTTGGGGTGAGGATAGGGCTACTGGTGGGGAATGTCACTGTTGTGTCACTCAATTACATTTGAGTTTGCTTTAGGCTGATGGGAAATAGCACACATTGTAGGTACATATTGTATGCATACTAAAAGATGTTAATGCAGGAGTTTTGAAGACCTTGATGTCAAGAGCATACGCGTTAGGAGGAGAAATAGGCTATTAGTCTCCTTGAGTCTGCTATGCCATTTTGATAAATCATGGCTGATCTGATTGTGGCCTCAAATCTACTTTCTTGCCTATTCCCTTGTAAATCATAAAGTTATCTAACTCTAGTCTGAAAAAATCCAATGACCTCTCTGTGGAAGAGAATTCCACAAAATGATGATCCTTGGATAAACACACTTTTTTTTCCTCATCCCCATTTCTAAATGGGAAACCCTTTATTTTTAAATTCTATCCCCGAGTTCTAGTCTCTGTAAGGAGAAGCTTCCTCTCAGTATCCATCCTGTCAAACTCCCCCAGAACCTTGTGTGCTTAAACAAGAGAACTTCTCATTCATCTAAATTCCATTGAATACAAGGCCCAACCTGTTCAACCTTTCCTCATGAGATAACTCCTTTATTCAGGAATTAGTTGACTGAGCGTTCTCTGAAGTGCTGCAATTAGATTATTTTCTTAAATAAGGGGACCCAAAACTTGGAGTAGTTTAAGGTCCTGTACAGCTGCAGCAGAACTTCCCTACTTTTAAATTCCATTCCCTTTACAATAAACACCAACTTACCACTCGCTGTACCTGCTGACTAACTTTTTGTGATTCATGTACCAGGACACCCATGTCCCCTGGTATCACGAGTCCTGCAACCTACCTTCATTTACATAATATACTGCTTTTCTATTTTTCCTGCTGATTGGACAAGTTTACATTTGGTCTACGTTATACGCCATCTACCTTTTTTGCCCAGTTAACTTACCTATATTAATTTTCAAATTCTTTTTATCCTCATGACTTGCTTTCCTATCTATCTTTTGTGGCCTTAGCAAATTTGCTATCTTGCAATTGTTTCCTTAATTTGAGTCATTATTAATATGGAACATAAAAAGTTGAGGCCACAGCACTAATCCCTGTTGCACATTTATCCTGATTCTCTCTCTCTCTCTCGTTAGTTAGGAAAGTTTTGTTAGTGTGCATAATCTGCCATCACACCTGTCTATTTAGATAACTGTAGTTCAAAATAATTCATGGATTCAGAGTGTTTTGAAGTGATAAGAATGTGACAAGGTGCTATATAATTACAAGTTGATTCTTTAAACACAAGATCCTAATTTTAATTATTGTCATACAATTGAAAGGCTGAAAACTGAAGTTTCAAGTTGTTAAATTTGTTCAGACTTTGGTAAGTCAGCAGCATCAAAACTCAGGATCTGTGAACTATTTTGCTAGTCAGCAGCTACTTGTCATTTGAGACCTTTTTGTGCAGTGTTGTTATCTATTTATTTTCCATCTTTAGTTATTTTTCTTATACCAATGTAAATATTGTGGAAAGTTTCCTGATTTTTGTTAAATTATTCATATGGTTTTCTCAAATTATTTCTTATTCTTGTTTCTTTTTTTCCAACACTGTCCTATGAGTTTATTATTGGGTGTGAAAAGGTGAGCTGTAGTCTTCACCCAAAAGTTCATGCTCCCAACTGCTATACTCCTGCCTGATGAAATTTAAAAAAAATCACATTTGTTCATTGAACTATTAAAATAGTCCTACAGGAAAATGAATATCCCATATCAGCAGGCTTTATTTTAAAGCTATTAAGATTTCATGCATAGCCAAACAAAACCATGCTGTGAAGCTAGTTTTGAAATTGTCATGATTTCATAAAATGCTTGGACTTGGTGGTGACTGTGTATTTATGCACACAAGGGATAAACAGATTGTATGAACTACGGTATATGATTCAGTTTGATTGAACTCAAACTTGAAATACAGCGCTTTATGCTGCTATTTTGGTAATGGTAAAGGATGGTGGGTTAAAACTGAAATAATTTGTTGTTAAAATCATTTGTAAAAATGGTTTTAGGATTATACTGGGAAGTTATACTGGGAATAGTTTACCCAAAATTTCTGTCTCCACTATTTTAAGTGGAGCTGTTAATTAATATGATCAATAACTGATTTACACTGTTCCTGAAATAGTGGAAAAGGAATTTCAGATTGATGTTGGTATCCTATATAATTTTAGGGCTTCACTGTTTAATGTGATAGCTTACAATGGTTTGAAGCCTGGACATGTGCCATTGTGTTTCTAAAAGGACTTTGCCCCTTCTATGGGTCTTTACCACTCAGAGAAATTTGCAAACCTCTTGTTTCAACTGCAACACACCAATTTAATTTTTTGTGCCTTTAGGTGAATGCTGAAATAGTAGTTATTGCTCAAATACCTGTAAAATTATTTACACTGAAATACATTGTAGCTTTTCATTTTACTTTAAAGTTTTGTTCTGATTTTATAAACCAAGTTGTTGTTTTAATTTGGTGTAATTGTTAACCAGATTATAAAGAAAACAAATTCAGTTTGGATTGTTCTGCTATTCAGTGGCCCACTCTTGGGCAATCATGATTTTATCATATAGATGTGGAGATGTAATGTAAATACATTATGATGTGATATGAATTGTACTGTGCTGAATCATACAGTCACCGCTGAACTGTTCCTTTTTAAGAATAATTCCATTGAGCAGTTAGTAATCTTTAAATTTTTTGGCTGTTTAGTTTGCACTGAGCTTTGAAACCTGGCTTCAGAAATTAATGCAATAATGACCAAGAAGGTGTGTGGTAACCATCTCCAAATAATTACAACATACTGCATAATTTCTAGATGACTTAGCGACATGTCTTTTGAAAATGTGGGAAAAAAATAGTAAATCTCTTAATTTTTTTGTAGCAAAATTCACAACTGGCTAAATTAAAATACGCTTCACTGTGCATCCAGCTTTTATTTTGCACGTCACCTGTAGGACGTCTGTTTTCGACCTCAGTCAAGACTTGTGTTGGTGCTGGAATTCATCAACACTTGATGTCATTAGAATATTTAACTGGAGGATCATAAACTTAGGATTTGTTTTTATTTATTCTGATCGGAAAGAAATATTCTTTTTAGTCTTTCAAGTTATTTTTATTTCATGAAAACTGTTGAAGGCATGAACAGACTTTATCATGAGAATTTTGTTAATGAGAAAACTGAACTTTTTTTTATTTCAATCAGCATGTACTGTAAACTATTTGAACTGCAGATGCTGAAGTATTGAAAACCACATACCATCTGGTCAATTATTGGAATTAGATTACAATTTAAGCATTTTTTAAAAATTCTGGTTAAAGTAATTGTCAGCTGGTTTTCCATTTAAGTCCAGTTACATTTGATTGGAATGAGAGCCTTGGGATTGTAGATTGATTCTCTTGTAGTATGCTGTTCATTGTAATCTAATGTTGGTATGAAACAGAACAACTCAGTTATTAGAAACTAGTTAATCTATAATGCTACTTTGGTATTGCTTCATTGACCAATGTGGAAATGGGAATTCAAAGGGTCTAATCAAAAATATGAATAAATATGCATTAAACTTTCATAGACTACACCTCCTGGAATCATACTGCCCTAACAATTATTTTGTTTTGATCTTAGACATTATAAGAAGCGTTGTCAAGGCAGAATGCGGAAACATGTTGGTGATCTTTGTTTGCAAGCGGGCATGCTGCAAGATGCTCTTGTGCATTACCATATGGCTGTAGAACTACTACGTTCTGTGAATGACTTTCTCTGGTTGGGAGGTGAGTTATTTGGTGTGTAAAATTAATTGATGCTGTAAATTGTGAATGATTGTGTCTAAAGTGTGCCACTACTGGTTGTCTCTTCTGATTAGAGCCAAAAGTAAGATTTCAAAGTATGATTTGTTTTTTAGAAAAACTGAACATGGAGAAAAATGGCCATTTCACTTTTGATTGCATATGGAAAATGGCCATTTCTCGCTTTTTATTGCATGCTGAGTAAAATAAGATTGAGGATGATTGGTAATATATTCAAATAAATCCAACAATGTATTTGTTTTGTCTGGGCTACATTGTTGCTCCCACTGGAAACCCTGCAATGTTATGACTATTAAAATGGACATAATTTGAAATATAAAAAAACTTTTTGGCTGTTTGGATTGCATGCTGCGTAGCAGTTTCTTGTCTTTTTAGCAAAGTGGAATAATTAACAATCGTGTGATGCACATTGACCAGAAGACAGTGATATTGCAGTACACTTTGTCAACGTGGGTAGATCAAGTAGGGGAAAAAACAATGGCAAAGGCAGGAGGAAGGTGACACGCAGTGGTTAGCACTGCTGTTTCGCAGCCCTAAAGACCTGGGTTCGATTCCTGGCTTAAGTCACTGTGTGAAATTTGCACATTCTCCCCATGTCAGCATAGGTTTCCCCCATGTGCTGCAGTTTTCTCCCACAGTCCAAAGATGTGCGGGTTAGGTTGATTGGCCATCCTAAATTGACTAATTTTGGGGGATTAGCAAAGTAAATAAATATGTGGGGTTACAGGGATAAGGTGGGATTGTGATTGGTGCAGGCTTGATGGGCCGAATGGCCGCCTTCTGTACTGTAGGGATTCTATGAATAAGCTTCTGTCTTGTTTTATATTTGAGCCTTATATTTACATTTGAACCTTGTCAGTGACAAGGATTTTAAGCTGGTTTGATGCAGTGCCGAAGGGTGAAAAGCAAAAGGTTGTTACCCACGTGGGTAGAATAGAAACTGGTTGCTAATGGAGTTGCAAAGGTTTGTTGGGGCCACATTTTTTAGCAGTGACTTAAAGGATGGAATGTTTGGTTGAAATATCAAACTGGATGCAGTGGGTAATGCAGCTAATTAGTTTGCAATCACCTAAAGGCTTCTGGATATGTTACTTCAATGGGTGAACAATATAAGTTCACAGTATAAGTAAAGTCATGAAATCAGGTAGAATAATTAAGAATGTGGAATATCTGTTAAATAATAACAAACTTGAGGTAACAGTGCAGATATCAGATTGGCAAGTTTCATAATTAGGTCAGTTAAATTAATGTTGTATTTGCAAGTGGGCCAGCCAGAAAGATGATAAAATGTTGGAATTTATAACAAGCAGGTGCACCTTCTAATTGAAGGCTAATATTACTGAGGTTTGTGAGGCTGCATCTAAAGCAGTTCGTTCAGTTTTATTCTCATATCATGTGAAGCAGGAATTATTGGAGGGAATAAGTGGAATCTTTTGAGGCTGATTCCTGTGCTAAGAGGACTGAGATATTGAGCAAGATTAGATACCCTGGAATGGAATTTTCTTGCGCATGGGACACAAGATATTAATATTGAGCATAAAGGTTATGGACTTAATGATACAGTTCAAAATTGAGACATCAAAGGAAAACAAGAAATGCAGACATCAGATTTACTAAAAATGGTTGATGGAATTGCTGAGAATATCGGAATCGGGCAGCTAGGTATTCAGAAAGGACTGGATAATCTCCTGTTGGGTCATGTAATGTGGGGTGACTAGTTTCAGAATCGTGGCTATTCACAATGGTAAACTTCTATGGTTGGGATAGATGGAATAATAATCTCCTGGTAAAAGATTATATGCTACTGTGAGAGAGGCTTGTCCACAAAAATTGTATACAGCTAAGCCACATAACCTTTTCATATGTAATTCTGTTTGACTCTTGCCTAATTCTGGATACCTGTTCATGTCTGACCAGCTGTAAATTGGCATGCCTATTCATAAATGTAGAATAACTTTCACATTGCATCTATTAAAGGTGTGATATATTTCACAGTTCACTGAGACAAGAACAGGCATTTTAGGAAGGGCTGAGAATGAGACGAAGATGGCTGGACTTGCTGATAGTGATGAACGGTGTCAGACAATACAGCATGATATAGATAGGCTGGTAAATTGGGCGGAGAAATGGCAGATGGAATTTAGTCCAGATAAATGCGAGGTGATGCATTTTGTAAGAATAAATGTAGGGGGGAGTTTATAATAAATGGTAGGACCATTAAGAGTACAGAAACACAGAGGAGCCTAGGTGTGCAAGTTCACAAGTCCTTGAAGGTGGCAGCATCGGTGGAGAAGGTGGTGAAGAAGGCATATAGTTTGCTTGCCTTTATAAGAAGGGTATAGAGTATAAAAGCTGGAATCTGATGTTGCAGTTGTATAGAACGTTGGTTAGACCACACTTAGAGTACTGCATCCAGTTCTGGTCGCCGCACTACCGGAAGGATGTGGAAGCCTTAGAGTGCAGAGGAGGTTTACCAGGATGTTGCCTGGTATGGAGGGTCTTCGCTATGAGGAGACATTGGGCAAACTGGGGTTGTTCTTCCTGGAAAGACAGAGAATGAGGGGAGACCTGATGGAGGTGTATAAGATTATGAAGGGTATAGATAGGGTGAACTGTGGGAAGCTTTTTCCCAGGTTGGAGGCAACGATCACAAGGGGCGAGGTACAACTCAGATGTCAGGGATGTTTTTTTACAGAGGGTGGTGGGGGCCTGGAATGCACTGCCAAGCAGGGTGGTGGAGGCAGACACGCTAGGGTTGTTTAAGATTTAGCTGGATAGTCACGAGCAGACGGCAGATGGAGGGATACAAAAGAATGTTCGAGTTGAAGATCAAGAGCCTCAGGACGTTCCTGGGAATTAATAGATTCCTATCAGTCGTCCAACAAATTTTAAGGCTCACCTTGTCACTTACGTTGGAGCTATTGGGGATCTTCCGTTACTGTCTGTATAGCCTGTTGTATGTCTATTTGTGTTTATTGATGTCTCCTTTTACATCCACAGGCGATTCGGTCTGCCTTGTTGGCCAACAAGGCGCATACACGCGGTGGGTCGTATGAGGGTTGCTCTTGGATGTTGCTTCGAGAGTTGCCTAGTGCTTCACGTCCGTTAGTGTACGCTTAGTCTGGACCAATTGACGGGTAGCTCGTGACTATCACTGTCTGCTATACAGTTACAGGGACCCGGGCCGGATCTCCGGCTTGGATCAATGTGCAAACTCCCACAGACATTCTCCCCATGCTTGCGTGGGTTTTCTCCGGGTGCTCCCGTTTCCTCCCATATCCCAAAAATGTGCTTTTTAGGCGGATTGGTGTCAATAAATTGTCCTTGAATTGGATCTCCCTTAATCTGGCGTACATATAATTCCCTTTATTGTGGAGTTCCACTAGAGGTAGACAAAAATGTCGACAATTGATGAAAGACTTGAATAAGGCACTCAGTGTTAAAATGGGCAGTGTGGGCTTGTAGGGCTGAAGGGCTGTGCTGTTCTTTGAGGAGCTTCCCAAAATTGGCATGCTAAATTTCCTTTGGTCAAATTTTAAAAAGGACTCAATGTAGTTGAGAATATTCATGATTTAAGTAATTGTATGTACTAGATTGTTGAATATTATTTTCTTCAAACATGGGCTGAGAATTATACTCCTAATTTAGTTGCTTGATATTGTGGTAGTGGGAACAGAAGATCAGAATGTACCAGGTCCCAGCAAAGGCTGCCAATTTATCCTAAATACAAACAGGAGAAATTTGGGAATACTCTGTAGGCTGTGCAGTGGATGTGGAGAGAGAGAGAAAT
Source organism: Carcharhinus amblyrhynchos (assembly GCF_965287045.1). Taxonomy (NCBI): domain Eukaryota; kingdom Metazoa; phylum Chordata; class Chondrichthyes; order Carcharhiniformes; family Carcharhinidae; genus Carcharhinus; species Carcharhinus amblyrhynchos. The sequence continues at coordinate 76,287,373 of NC_137331.1, read as the reverse complement.
AGGATTAACCTTTTCAGGTTAACAACCTTTCATCAGAACTGGGAAATGTTAAAAATTGAATAGGTTTTGAACAAGTGTGAAGGGTGTAGGCTGGAAAAAGAAGAGTGAAGGTACGTGATAGTGGAAGACAGGAGAGATGAAATGACAGACGGTAGGTGATGCAGAGCCAAAGGGAGTGATGATGGGACAAGGAAAGTTAAGATGTGTCCAGAGAAATTGTGAATGGCAGAATGATCACCTGCTATCTGAATTCAAACAAGAGGGATAAAAAATAGTAAAATCAAAGGAAAAAGAGAGAAGGTGGGGGTGGGGTTTAGGCTTGAAATGATGAAATTCTGTTCAGTTCTGAAGATGCTTGGGCAAAGACGAGATGCTGTTCCTTGAACTTATCTTGAGGCTTAATGGAATCCTGAGGGAGGAGTTGAGATAGGTTGGGACAAGGTGGAGAATTAAAATGAAGTGACCTGATCCTTGGGTGGTGGGAGGGGGTTGGGGGAGGTAGTGGTGTTATAATATATCTAATGTCATGAAATATCCCAAAGCACTCCACAAGTGCATTAGATGGCCAAAAGCTTAGTCTAAGAAGTCCCTCAAAGGGAAAAAAAACAGGATGCAGGCAATCCTTGACTTTACAATGTTTGTGTTGCAATAAAACTGCACTTGACAGGAATATTTTGAATTTGCGTCAGTTTTGACTTTACTGTACCAGTGAACCAGTTCAAACATTTATACGTGCCCAACAACATTCTGCACTGCCATCTCCCTGACTTGACACTTTGTTCTGATGTGTTTTTACTTGGCGAATCTTTGGGTGGAATTTTTGCATCCTGCTTGCCACGGGAATCATTGAAGGCGGGGGTGGGCATTGCAAAGGCCCATTGACTTCGGGTGGGATTTTCTGACCCTGGGATTGAAAAATCCCACCCTGCATTTCCAAAGTTTTCCTTAAAAATTTATATTATAACTTCTTAAAAAATATTTGATTAAAAGTTCTGGATTGTTTTTGTAGCTGGGGTATCAGGCCTTGGTTCAGGAATCAAACCTTTCACTTATGGGAAAATTGGTTCCAATGTATGACATATCACCTTGAGATATGGTTTTCAGGAACCAGTTGTATTGTAGGTTTGAGGACTAGCTATAGAAGTGGAGCGATGTTGGGATGGAATTTTAGGTTCTAATTGGAAAATTGGAGTTGGAAAAATTTGAAAAGCAATTGGAAGACGTGGTCATCGATCATGCAATAGTTATGATTGGGAATGCACAACAGCCCAAAAGTTGGGTTACTCTTATCCACGAGGTTTGTTGGAGTTGAGGAGATTGAGATAGGAAGGGGCAAGGCCATGGAAGGATTTGAAAACAGTTAAAAATCAAAACATTGCTTGACCAGGAGTCAATGTAGATGTGCAAGCACAGAGGTGATGGGAAACTGACATTCACTGAGTTAAGTCACAGGCAGCTGATGTTTGGATCATCTCAGGCTTATGGAGGATAGAATGTAGAAGACCAGCCAGGAATGTGTTGGAAAGGCCCAGCCTTGAGTTCATGAAGAGACAGATTAGGGTTTCAGCAGCACAAACTGAGGCAGGGATAAAGTAGAGTGATATTATGGAGGTGGAAATACACAGTTTTTAGAAATGGCATGAATGAGAGATTGGGAGTTCATCTCCGAATCAGATATGATATCAAGCTTATGAACACTCTGGCTTAACCTGGGTATTGTAAATATACATGTGAAAATTAATGCTGTGCCTTGAGATGATCATGTCAAGGGGCAACACGGGTGACAAGTAAATGCTGGCCGAGCCAGTGATGCTCATATCCCAGAAATAAATTTTAGAACATATAGATCAGAAAAGGAGGATGCCAAGGATTGGTGTCCCCCAAGATTCAGTAGTTACGGTGCGAGGGCAGGAGGAGGAAACCCTTGCAAATTATTTTCTGGTTACAGTTGGGTAAATAAGAGTAGAACATTGAGAGCAGCCCCAACAAGTTGGATGACTGCGGAGCCAGTGAAGGAGAATGATGTGACCAACCATGTCTAAGGCTGCAAACAGGTTGAGTAGGATATGGAGGAAAAATTTACCTTTACCACAGTCACATGAGATGTCACTTATGACTTTGATAAGAGTAGTTTTGATCATTTGTGAGATTGAAGCAGGGAGTTCCCGAAAATTAGGAACAGATTTGAGAGGCGAACGTTCTAAAGGACTTTGGAAAGGAAAGGTTAGAGAGAGGATGGAAGGCCAGGGGTTGGTTTTTGAGGAGAGTGATGACAGCAGATTTAAAGGAGAGAGGAACAACACCTTGAGGAGATTGCTGGTGTTCTACAACGTTTTTATCATAAGGGCCATGAAAAGAGGTTGGGTGGTCAGTTTATTGGGAATAGGATCCAGGGAACAGGAGTGGGTTTTCTGGACAAGATGAGCTCAGAGGGTATGAAAGGAGATAGGGAATCAAGAAAGAAGAGAGTTTGGGCTAAGGCAAGGAAGCGGTTAAAGGAAATTTTGCCAAGCAGGCTAGTGGAAGGGAGAGGTGTGCAATAAGAGGTAGCTGATGGATGTCTTAATCTTGGTGATGGAAAAATCCATGAATACTTTGCACTTGTTGAAAGTGGAGGGTGCAGGGAGAATTGGGGACTTTTTTTTCCATGTGAGCAGTTGCAGCAGACAAGAGTAGGACCTGGTGATGATTTGTGTGGTACAATTTGATCTGGTTATAAATGGCTAAGCCACTTGTGTGCTATTTCATTTTACGTCTGTGTTCCTTGGAGTTAAATGGGCAGAGAAGAGGGCTGTACTTGGAAACAACCAGGGCAGGAGGGTGTAACGCTCTTATTGGGGACCTAGACGTCAAAGGTGGCGGTGAGGACACTGAGTAAATCAGTAGCTGCAAAAATGTTGCAGTGAATTGAATGTCTTAGACTAGATAATTAAGATTTTGAAAGTGTGGTTGTAATTTAATTTGAGGTTTTTCCAAGGACCAATGCAGAAGGAGGTAGGGTTGGGACATGGGAAGGGAGGAAGGGGGTCAGGATGTGGGTGGTGAATGATACAAATGTTCAAAGACGGTTTTATCTGTGATTGAGATTATGGGAGTAGTGAGACAATGCGAGATGGCAAGATCAAAGGAGTGGTTATGAATGTGGGTTGGGAATTTTACATAGAAGGGATTTGGGAGGATAAGAGGTTCGTGAACTTGGAAGAGTACATGATAAGTTGTGATGGAGATTGAAATCACTGAAGATGAGAAGTCATTCATTTGTGGATTAAATGGATATTCTGGTTGCTTAATATGATGCATTGTGTATGAAGCTAAATTCACAATTTCAAAATATCCTTTTCATTTTAGTGGATGAAATTTGCTCTATTCCATAACATTTGCCATATTATGTTAATAGATTGTTTATTGTGCTTCATGCCTTTGGTCCAGGAAGCGCATAGCGTCTGTTTGGGTTTTGTGGTTTAGTCTCAAACTAAGAAATACTACTTTGTTATTTAGCTGCATTGGAAGGTTTGTGTTCATCTTCTGTGATCTACCATTATCCAAGTGGCACTGGCTCAAAACCATCAACTCGCAGACCTTATGTGTGTTTACCACCTGAGGCTGGCAAGCGACATCGACATGGTAAGTAAGCAGTATTTTATGGTTGGTAAATCTTCTATGTTTCTTGAAATTAATAGTATAATTTATAACGAACATATAATGCTTGTGATCTTTTTATACATAAAGCATACAATAATGAATGTCTTCCAATGCATTAGAAATCCTTGTTAGTGTCTTGAGTTGAGAATTGTATGGTCAATTGTTCAGTTTTAATAAAAAAAAGGAATAATTCAGTTAACACAATTTTGGTTCATTACAATATATATAGAAAATCAGATAGACATTACTATGTGTTTATATTTTATTGTAATGAGATTCATATCGAACAAATACCCAAATAGTTCACGAAGGAAGTACTTTTTCACTTGTGGTGAAGAAAGTGGAGCACTTGCAATTGGCAAATGTATTGGAATATAATTTTTTTAAATGAAAGAACTTGCATAATTTGGCTTATTCATCCATACTATCCTAGGAAAGAAATTACCTCTAATACAGGATCAATAGAAGACTTTACTGAAGTATTGAACAATGTAATTCAGTAAGAAATGTAGAAAATAGTACATGAATACTATAGTCTGAAGAATTATGTTTGTGCATCTTCACTCATTCTTTAAATACTCTGGCTTGTTTGATGGTTCAGTAAATTTAGCTATTGAGTAACTGAACTGATCAAGCCCAGGTGCCTGATATAACCTATTCTGACTGAGATTTGTGGGTGTGTTTTGGTTACTACAATTGGATCCTAATCCTAGAGTTGGGAGGAGATAATAGGCCAAGATTCCTTCTCTTGACGGCCTACTACTAATTATTTCAGGAAGAATGTATGTGTAGATTACTTATATGGTTTGAGGATGCAGTAATCCTCTGCTGTCAACTTTTTCAATGGCCAATTTTCACATTAGAAAAATAGCCACTTAGATGAGTTACTTGATTTCTGTGGTAGTGTACTCCAGAGAGGGTCGTAATAGCTTGAGTAGAACAGAGAAAACTGAGTTTAGAAAACCAGAAACTTAGTGTATAGTCCCATTTTATTGATGCTAGTTTCCGTTTATACCTTCCTCTTTTGTTTTCCTGTCATGTTGCCCTATTTGTAATGTACTGCATACATCAGCGCCCATCTACTGTACAACAAATAATGGTAGAAGAGGAAGCATGCTTCAATGCTTTTGTTTTACCTGTGTTTAGACAACTTGTGGGAAGTATGATTTACCTACCTTTTGTTTTTGCTCCTTTGCTCTCTGTTCTGTGCTGTCTTCAACTAAGAATGACACAGAATGGTTGTAACCTTATGTTAGAATATTGTATTTCTTGAGTTACAAAAGAAGCAACTTTGAATTTCCTAAGCAGTAGCCTAATTGTGAGCCCTCTCTCAAAGAAGCACAGCTATCCCTGGAACTTCCTTTGCACTACATAAAACTTGCATCCATTCCGTTGTGGAAGATGCACATAAATTATAAGTCATCATACAATTCTGAAGTGGGTAGTAAAGGTGGCATATTACCCCTGTCTCACTATCTGCTCACTCTATTGGCACAATATCTATGAATACCAAGGGATGATATTCTTGCAGAAGTAATTACCTGAAACATTGCTAAACAGTGTGGCCTCTTATATAGGAAGACGATCAGTGTTTTCTGCGGACCAGCAATAGGTGAAAGAATGTGACATTCTGTTATGGATGGTGTTATAATGCATGCGCCAAGGAGTGGCTTTATACTCCACATAATTGACTGTTAATAGTTGCATAATATCAGGTGTAAAATTACTGTGAGAGAGGTGATAAACCTGAACAGTCTGTAACAAGCTCCCAGAGTTAATAGCCAAGAATTTGATTTTTTCTTCTTTGATATTTGTTGTAATACTGGAATGTGCTTGCTGTGCAAAGCTGATTTCAAACTTTGGTTTGGTTGTAGAAGTTTTTTCTTTCGTTGCTTGTGTTAGCTATGTACAATTAGGGGAATATGATGGCATAAGGTAATGTCACCGGACCAGTATTCCACAGGTTCAAACTAATGTTGTTAAGACATGAGTTCAAATTGCATCACAGAAGATTGTGGAATTTGAGTTACAGTAATAAATCTGGAGTGCAAAGTTAATCTCTGTAATGGTAGCCATGAAACTATTATGGGATGTTGTAAAAAGAAGCCTGGTTCATTAATGTCCTTAGGAAACGAAATCGACCATCCGTATGTGGCCTAGCCTACATGTGACTCCAGACCTACAGCAATATGGTTGAGTCTTAATTGTCTTCTGAAATGGCCTAGTAAGCCACTCAGTTCAAGTGCAGCAAATGCTGGCCTTGCCGATGATGGCCCTATCCCATGAAAGAAATAAGCAATCCCCTGGTCCCAGATTTACTCAGGTAATTTTTATGTTTTGGCAGAAAAAGTAAATTTTAAAGTGAATCAAATTCCTCAGTAAAATAATTGGGTTCTGATGAAAGCATGTTGGCTTATAGAAAGCATTGTATGTAGGACAGATTGATTGATTGAAATTTAAGTTTTAAATCGTTTTCACTCATTATTCATTTGTATAAAATGATCAGATTAGTTGAGTGGATTCTGCATATATGTTTGATTGAAAATTCCTGCCTTAGGGTCAAGATTTGGTTGCTTTTTGTGCCAATTCATTATAAAGGAAAAAGTTTTACCATTTTTGTAATGGAAACTTGGGAGCAAGGAAACTTGCCTGCCGGCATAGTTGCAAATTTCCCAACGATGTGGTGTGAATCATCTAAGTCCGCCTGCCACAAAATAACAACTTTTCCATTTTTACAGTTTGCTCGACCTTCAATTATTGCCGTTTGTGTGCAGGTACAATAAGTGAATTTTAATGCTTTTGGCCTTTGCCTTTTGCATGGCCTCCCACTCCCATACTGGCCTCATTTCCTTCAATATCTGGCAGGGGTTTGCTGCGTTTTGTATGCTGGCCTCAGTCTATCCTTCATTATCCCTATTCAGTTGTTGCCTTGCTGTTCCATGATTAAGCCAGGGCCTGTTGCTGCTGATCCTATCGAAGAGTATATTTTAATTTTGAAAAATTTCTGCAAGGTGAATTATCATATTTTCCCGTCCTAAGAGAAGGACTTGCTAAATGTCTTAAAGATTTCCCTTCTCCCTTGTTTTTATTGTGAGATGGCCTTCCTTGTCTGAATTTGTTTTGCTGGTTTTTGCTTAATGTGGTAACAATGGGTTTTGATGAAAATCAACCCGAAATATTATTCGTAACTTCCCTTCTCCGCAGATGCTGCCTAACCTGAGTTTCTACCATTTTCTGTACATTTCATTTTGTTTCAGCATCTGCGGCGTAATGCTTTTGCAACTTATTATCTGGGTACACTATTTCCACTTGGGCATCCACTAAGCATTGGTGCTGAATAAAACTCTCTTTACGTTGAACCAATAACCTTAACTTTGGTAGAACATATCCTACTTTTCTACTTGCCACAACAATAGTAGTTTTGGCTTTTGAGTAAGATTACCAGTTTGCGAACCATGTAATTTATGCAATGGAATCTTGTCCAGTCGGAGTTCATTTGAGATTTTTCAAGCCACTTTACATTTGATCTGAATGCAGTTCAAGTGCTTTTCATTTGGTCACTTAGCCAGAGAGAATTAGAACACTATCATTTGGCTTTTCTCTTGGACCTTAGGCTTGAAAATAAGCCCATGCAATTTTTTATTTACATGTATTACATTTATATTACATTTGGATAAAGGCTAAAAGAGACTGGAGAATGGTCAAAAACTATGGCAAAGTTTAATTCCATGGAAATCTTGCTGTATTTATTTGAAAGACTAATGTTTGCAATTCTGTGCTCCAACAAGAAGAGGATATTTTGATTTTTGAACACTGACGGTGTATAATTAGAAGTGACAGAGGAGCAGGGAGATGTTGCAGAGATTATTTTAAGAGGTTACCTTTGAGTGCATTGAATAGATTAAATAACAATGTTGATTTTTTTTTTTAAATGAGTGTGCAAAGGGAGTGAAAGACAATTGTTTGTTCCCACTTCTAGGGGCACAGGAAGTTCTCATTGATCCAGGTACCGTATTTCTTTGCTTTATTAATTTGTTTTTGCTTTTGTTCTTTCCTTGCTATCTGTTTGCTTACACATAAGATATTGCTTGCATGAAGAGATCAAGATTCTAAACTGTTGCAATTTAAATCAGAAAACATACATCAAAGTTTCTATAGAAAAATAATACTGTTTGGTTAACACGTGGCACAGAGCTGCTAGTAGGTTAAAAAGTCTTCTGGATTTTGCTGCTTGTTAATATTTGGTGCAAGTTTGTTAATTTTCTTCTGGTGTTCTCTTCTACAGTCACGTATAATGATTTTACACCAGTGAAACTTAGAAAAAAAGTCTTTTTTAATATGGCTGTCAGAGAAGATTTGTCATCTCAACTCATGATATCCCACTTCTGAAACTTTTAAATGTTTGCATGGTGTATCTCAGCAGTTTCTTTTCAGTGTTTTTTTATTTATGCAAAATAAACAAATTTGTGAAGTATTTTAGCTATGGATTGGATGATTTATAAAGACAGGAAACAATGATTTTTGAAATATTCAGAAAATGTGTGTTAGAAGAAAAATCCCCCCCCCCCCGGCCACGTGTTTAGCTCAATTGACTGATGCAAAGTCTGAAAATCTAAGACAAATATTAGGATAAAGGTTAACAGAATTGAAGCCCTTAGCACTTAAAAATCCTCACATCTGATATTATTCTCTCCTATCCCCAATGGGAAGGCAGTATCAACAGAGGCTGGCTGCTTATTTCAGGGTTCACATCAATCGAAAAGAGTGTGGTACAATACAATACAAAATACCTTCTTCATGGACTCCAATCCTTTTTGTTTGTTTTTCTACTGTTTTAATCTCCTTCCAAAAAAGAGCAACAGCAGGGAAACCATTAGTCTCTCCAAAAGATGCAAGAGACAAGGGCTGGAATTCTCTAATGTCATACACCTTGCCATCACTATCAGTGAGAATGGAGAAGTTGGCGCACAGCCAAATCTCCATGCACTGCAGCAGGACCAGAGAATCTCAGCTGCAAACTAGGTTGGAGAATCTGGCCTAATGTCTCATGCATGTCGTGCAGATCTAATTAACTAGGAAGCAAGGGAACTTTTAGCAGTTAATTTAGTGGGCTTTCATTTAGCAACAAACTTGATCTTGTATAAAAATGTACATTTATATAGGTTGTGACTTGAAAGATTAGCACAGCAGCTATGATGTAGAAACTGCTGGGTCTTTACAGACAGTAGGTTGAGAAGAAAATTGTGAACAGGTGTGTTTATGAAGTCTCTGCGTAGCCTAGAATATTATTGCTTAATGAAGGCACTAGAGTTGATCAAAACATATGGAACCCTGAGTTTTATAAATAGAGACATCAAGTTTGAAAACCATGAAGTTATTTTATTGTAAAGAAAACACTAGTTTGGCCTCAGCTGGAGTGTTGTAACTTTTACGCAGTTTCAGATAGGAAACATTTCATTTAAAATATTTTAAGTTCCAAATCTTCAATTTACATAAATCATGAATGACAGAAAAAAGGCCTGGGTAAGATACCCAGTCCGAGAGTCTGTGCAGACTCGATGGGCTGAATGGCCTCCTCTGCACTGTAGAGATTCGATGAAATAAGGCAAAATCCAAATTAACTCTTGCCATTGGTTAGAATCGTTTGGAACAAACATCTCTGCACAGCAATAACATGTTGTCACCACCTGCAACAAGGAAAGTGTTGGACTTTTGCTCCTCATTGGAAAGAAGTCCCACCATTGGGAAATGGTTAGCAACTCTTCCAGTCCTGGTAGCTGTTGGGGGTGCTGCTGGATTGCAAGCAGGCCAATGATAAAGGCCACAATGAATCACTGACTTGGTTAAAGAGACATTGGGTTGGAAGGGGGCAGGCATCTTAAGGAGGTAGGAATGCAGGCGGGGAAAAAGGAAAGGCATTGCATGTGGTTGAAGGGGTTGAAGAGGTGAATGGAATGCTCAAGTTGAGGAATTACAGTTATATTGGTAGACTAGCGAAGCTGGGATTGTACTTGTCAGAGCAGAGGAGGCTGGGGAGATTTGATAGTGTTCAAAGTAAACACAATAATTATTAATAATGTAACAAAATGTCCCAAGACAAATTATAAAACATGATGCCAAGGCACAGGAGGAGATACTGGGTCAGATGACTGAAATCTTAGCCAAAAGGAAAGGTTTTAACAACTGCTTCAAAATAGGAAAGTAAATAAAATCTGTATCCAGTGCCTAAAGGATCAGCTGCCAATGGCATAGATTTAAGGTGATTGGCAAAAGAACTTGAAGCACCATGAAGAAATATTTTCTGTAATATGTGATTTGTATTTGGGATGCACAGTCTGGTAAGGTGATGGATGCAAATTCAACAGTCACCTTCAAAAGGGAATTGGATTAAAAGTAAAGAGAAAAAAGTGGTAGGAGAATGGGAGAAGAAGTGGGGAAGTGAGACTAACAGAATTGCTTTTCGAAATAACCAATGCAGAGATCTGTGCTCTAATATTCTATGAAGGGAAAGTCAGAAATGGACAATGTAAAAGGGAGACATATGTGACAATTGGAAGCACGAATTTTTAAAAAATCATTTTTGGGATGTGGGCATCACTTGGCCAGCATTTAATTGCCCTTGTGAAGATGGTGGTCAACTGCTGTAGATACACCATGCTGTTGGGGAGCAAGTTCCAGGATTCTGACTCCGATGCAGTGTATGAATGGCAATATAGTTCCAACTCAGGATGATGTGCAACTTGGAAGGGAAACTTGGTCTTCTAGATGGTATCAGTCGCAGGTTTGCAGGGTGTTATCTAAGGCGTCTTGATGAGTTCCTGCAGTACATTTTGTAGATGGTACACAATGCTGCCACTGTGCATTTGTTGAAGGGATGCCAGTCCCAGTCAAGTGGGCTGTTTCGTCCTGGATGGAGCCAAGCTTCTTTTGTGTTGTTGGAGCTGCATTCATCAGGCAAAATGCAGAGTATTCCATTGTACTCCTGACTTGTGCTTCGTTTTAATTTAATTTGATTTATTATTGTTACACATATTGGCATATGATGAAAAGTATTGTTTCTGTGTGCTGTAAGACAAAGTATACTGTTCATAGAGTACACAGGAGAAGAAAAGGAGAGGGTGCAGAATGCAGTGCTACAGTCATAGCTAGGGTGTAGAGAAAGATCAACTTTAAGGTAGGAACATTGAAAAGTCTCGTAGAGAAGAAGCTGATCTTAAATTGGTTGGTATGTGATCTCAGACTTGTATATCTTTTTCCCAGTGGAAGAACGTGAAAGAGTATATCTAGGGTGCTGGGGTCCTTGATTATACTGGCTGCTTTTCTGAGGCAACGGAGGGTGTAGACAGTCAATGGATGGAGGGCTTTTTTCTGTGATGGACTGGGCTATGTTCACAACCTTTTGTCGTTTGTGGTTTTGGTCAGAGCAGGAGCCATCCCAAGCCTTGATACATCCAGAAAGGATGTTTTCTATAGTGCAACTGTAAAAGTTGGTGCAAATCATAGCAGGCTTACTGAATTTCCTTAGCCTCCTGAGAAAGTAGAGGCTTTGGTGGGCTTTCTTAACTATAACATTGGTGTGGAGGGACCAGGACAGGTTGGTGACTTGGACATCTAAACTTGAAGCTTGTGACCATTTCCACTTCATCCTCATTGATGTTGAGAGGGGCATGTCTCATCATTGTTTGAGAGCCGACCCACTATGGTGGCATCATCAGTAAACTTGAATATCGAATTGGAGGGGAATTTGACCGCACAGTCTTACGTGTGTGAGGAGTAGAGTAAAGGGCTGAGGACACAGCCTTGTGGGGCACCGGTGATGAGGAAAATCATGGAGGAGGTGTCATTGCCTATCCTGACTGATTACGGTCTGAACTTTAGAGAACATAGAAACTAGAAGAGAAATAGGCCATTCGTCCCTTTTGAGCCTGCACAGCCATTCATTTTGATCACGACTGATCATCAAATTTAACATCCTGATCCCCCTCCCTCCATGTATCCCTTGATACCTTTGGCCCTAAGAGCTGTGTCTAATTTCTTCTAAAGGGAGCTCCAAGTTATTTCCAACAGCAATTTTATTTGAAAATCTTATTGATCCAAATAATATGAATTTAAATGTTCTAATACTTGAATATAGAATTGGAGGGAAATTTGGCCATGGTACAGGTAGCATGATAGAAATGTGTGCCTGAATGTTTTTCCTAACAGTCCTACCTTCCCTTTGATAGGATCTCTGTTATTCATCAGCTCATTGGCCAATAGTCCAAGCAGTGAAATACATTGAATCATGAGAAGACTTTGGCTGATAGGATTAAGGAGAATCCTAAGGCGTTCTATAAGTATGTCAAGAACAGAAGGTTGGTCAGGGCAAGATTAGGGCCAGTTACAGACAGCAGGGGGAAGTTGTGTGTGGAACCGGAGGAGATTGGAGAAGTATTGAACCAATATTTCTCTTCGGTGTTCACGCAGGGGGACATGAATATAGCTGAGGAGGACATTGGGTTGCAGGGGTGTAAAATAGACAGTATTACGGTTGATAAAGAGGATGTGCTGGAAATTCTTGAGGGGCTGAAAATAGATAAGTCCCCTGGTCCGGATGGGATCTACCCTAGGATTCTCTGGGAGGCTAGAGAGGTGATTGCAGAGCCTCTGGCTCAGATCTTCAGGTCGTCATTGGTCTCTGGTGTAGTCCCGGAGGATTGGAGGATAGCGAATGTTGTCCCATTGTTTAAGAAGGGGAACAGAGACTTTGCCGGGAATTATAGACCGGTGAGTCTTACTTCTGTTGTGGGCAAGGTTTTAGAAAAAATTATTAGGGATAGGATTTATAGTTATTTGGAGTGTAATGAATTGATTAGAAATAGTCAGCATGGTTTTGTAGCAGGTAGGTCGTGCCTTACTAACCTTATTGAGTTTTTTGAGAAGGTGACCAAAGAGGTGGATGGGGGTAAGGCAGTTGACGTGGTATACATGGATTTTAGTAAGGCGTTCGATAAGGTTCACCATGGTAGGCTTCTGCAGAAAATGCAGATGTATGGGATTGTGGGTAATCTAGGAAGTTGGATCAGGAATTGGCTATCAGATAGGAGACAGAGGGTGGTGGTGGATGGTAAATATTCATCATGGAGTGCAGTTACGAGTGGTGTGCCTCAGTGATCTGTTTTGGGGCCACTGTTGTTTGTAATTTTTATTAATGATCTGGATGAGGGTATAGTTGGGTGGATTAGTAAATTTGCTGATGACACCAAAGTTGGAGGTGTGGTAGATTGTGAGGAAGGGTGTCATAGTCTGCAGGGAGACTTAGATAGGTTGCAGAGCTGGGCCGAGAGGTGGCGGATGGAATTTAATGCGGAGAAGTGTGAGGTAATTCACTTTGGTAGGAGCAACAGATGTGTCGAGTATAGGGCTAACGGGAGGACTTTGAATAGTGTGGATGAACAGAGGGATCTAGGTGTGTGTGTACATAGATCCCTGAAAGTTGGGAATCAAGTAGATAAGGTTGTCAAGAAGGCGTACGGTGTCTTGGCGTTTATTGGTAGGGGGATTGAATTTAGGAGTCGCAGTGTAATGTTGCAACTGTACACTACTCTAGTGCGGCCGCACTTGGAGTACTGTGTGCAGTTCTGGTCCCCGCATTACAAGAAGGATGTGGAGGCGTTGGAGAGGGTGCAGAGGAGGTTTACTAGGATGTTGCCTGGTATGGTGGGGAGGTCCTATGAGGAGAGACTGAGGGATCTAGGGTTGTTTTCGTTGGAAAGAAGGCGGCTAAGAGGGGATCTTATTGAAACATATAAGATGATTAGAGGTTTAGATAGGGTGGATAGTGATCGCCTGTTTCCTCGGATGGAGAAAGCTAGCACGAGGGGGCATGGCTTTAAATTAAGGGGGGGTAGCTACAGGACGGATGTCAGGGGTAGGTTCTTTACCCAGCGGGTGGTGAGGGATTGGAATGCCCTGCCTGCTGCAGTTGTAAATGCGTCTAGTTTGGGGGCGTTTAAGAGATCTCTGGATAGGTTTATGGACGAAAAGGGATTGGTATAGGCTAGTGGGTCATTGTTTTTGTAACTGGTCGGCGCAACATCGTGGGCCGAAGGGCCTGTTCTGCGCTGTAATGTTCTATGTTCTATGTTCTATGTTCTAAATGGAAAGCTCAGATATTGTGTCTTTGTCTCACAAATAGGCATAAATTTCTTGTATTATAAATTCTTCACTGCAGAGAAGGCTGGGGAGATGCATGCCTCCACATTCCTAGTGTCATATGAATAACCATTCTTGGCTTTGAGAAATTTCATAGCTTGTGAAAGGAGTGCAGATAGAACTTTTAAAATAGAGTATATAAAATATGTGTCCCTGGAAGAGTTGAGGAAACTGAATATTGTAAGAATTGCTTTGATAATTAATTGTTCTCGGAATTATAGTAAAAATTATCCCAGGTTATCACTAGTTATTGTTCACAGATGCAGGTATCTCCTTGCCATTATTTACTACTACTCAACCAATTTCCTGTTTGTGCAATAAGGTTCTGTCTCTGGTTTCATAAGCTTGAATCCTGTGCAGCCAAGTGCTCACATATCCTACCACTTTTTTATTTTTTAGCTAATCAGAGTCAGCATTGATTTATAAAGGGATGAATCTGTTTGTATTATTTGAAGTGAATAAAGTAGTAGACAAGGAAATGCTTTTGGATCCCATTTATATGGACTGCGCGAAAGCATTCGATGTAATACCTCATAAGAGACTGTTGCTTGAAGTGGAAGCTAAAGGCAGATTTTAACCTGATTTAAAACCTACCAGTGTGGAAAGAGACTAAGTGAGAAAAATATTCTAATTGGGAGGTTTTTTAAAAAAATAGTAAAGTTGGCTTGCATCCTGTTCACTTCTGTTTATCCCATGTTTGGTGCTGTTGTTTCAAATGATTCACCTGTGTTGGATGCCCTTTACTTATAGGGTGTATGTTTACAGTTGAAGATTTGGAACTCCTTTTACTCCAGCAACAGCCAAGAATGTGGACTGTATAACTCAGTTATATCAGATCCTGGCCACCTAGTCACTGAACGTAGGCTTTGAGACTAACGTAATGTCCTCTTGAAGCAGGAAGTGAGAGACATAAGCATGACATTACTGAATAGAGTGTGGCTTGTTTCATATGGGCTTCAAAGGATCACCATGCCCCTGGTAATTATTCGTATAGTGCTGTGGTCCGAAGAGCACAGAATTACTTGAGTTTATCGATTCATTGCCTCTGGCCTTCCTGGATCATGGATATGAGAAGCCATTGTTTTGAAAAGATACAATAACTGCATGTTTTATGATCTGATGCAAGTTTACAGAATAGAAGATGGTCTTTTGAGCCATCCCATCTGTTTTCGTCTAACAAAACAAAATGATTTGAGTTGCAATGGGTAGTGGTTCTTGTTTACTATAAGTAGCTCAACGACTATGTTTTGATCTTTTAATATCTCGTGTGGACGTAGATTGCGATTTCTACATAGAATGTTCACTTCAAAATGCTTATTCTGTTGCTTGTC
Organism: Carcharhinus amblyrhynchos; assembly: GCF_965287045.1. NCBI lineage: Eukaryota > Metazoa > Chordata > Chondrichthyes > Carcharhiniformes > Carcharhinidae > Carcharhinus > Carcharhinus amblyrhynchos. Next base: position 76,272,206 of record NC_137331.1, on the reverse strand, counting down.
TAAATTTCCAGGTGCGTTGACAACAAATGGCATCAGTGCAGACACTAGTACTGAGATTGGAAGAGCGAAGAACTGTCTGAGTCCTGAGGATATTATTGACAAATATAAGGAAGCCATTACTTACTTTGGCAAGGTAATCTTGAAATAGTGCACTGTACAATACTGGAATATGTTGTCTCAAATTGGACCTCATATATATTCCAATTTGAAAGAAAAAAGTAAATCCTTACGTCAGAATGAGATGATTGGCTTAGCAAAAAACATCTCAGATGTTCCCTTTGAAATTGGTCTGAACAGTTCCAGGTGTGATGGGATTCTGTGCCTAGCGCTCTAGGCATAATGAGGTGTGATGTTCCAAAAACTGAGAAAATAAGTATTTTGTCCTTGACTCCTGGCAATAGCTCTCAGACAGAAGGTTGATCCTGCAATCATAAAACCATAAGATGTAAGAGCAGAATTAGTCCATTTGGCCACCGAGTCTGCTCTGCCATTTGATCATAGCAGATATGTTTCTCAGCCCCATTCGCCCACCTTTTCCCTGTAACCTTGTGATCCCCTTACCAGTCGAGAACCTATCTATGTCGTAAATACATTCAATGAACTGGCCTCCACAGCCTTCAGTTGCAATGAATTCCACAGGTTCACCACCCCCTGGTTGAAGAAATTCCTCGATGTTGGTTGTAAAGGGTTGTCCCTTTACTCTGAGGCTGTGCCCTCGGATACTAGTTTTCCCGCCTAATGGAAACATCTTCTCCACGTCCACCCTATCCAAGTCTTTCAGTTTTCTGTAAGTTTCAATGTGATCACCCCTCATCCTTCTATACTCGATTGAATACAGACCCAGAGTCCTCAAGCATTCTTCAAAAGTCAAGCCTTTCATTTCTGGGATCATTGTTGTGAACCTGCTTTGAACCTTCCCCAAGGCCAGCACATCCTCCCTCAGACATGGGGCCCAAAATTGCTTTCGATATTCCAAATGTATCCTGACCAGAGACGTGTAAAGCCTCAGCAGAGCATCCCAGCTCTTGTATTCTGCCAACCTCATGCCATTTAGCAGTAACCATGTAGTAGGACAGATCATAATGGAATTAAATAATGGGAGTTTGTCAGAAAGGTATAGTGATAATCATAGGAGATTTTAGTGTGCATGTAATCTGCAAAAATCAGATGTAAAAGGTAGCCCAGATGAGGAATTCATGTAATGTTTTCAGTATAGTTTCTTAGAGCAGCTCATTCTGGCACCAGAGAGCAGGCTAGAGTAGAGCTGGTATTGTGTAATGAACTAGAATTAAATGATGACTTCATTGTGAATGCTGTAGAAAGCATTGATCATTATGAATTGATCAATTGAATGGTTCCAGAACTATTATTTCAAACTTAAATATGGGCAATTATGACGGCATGAAAAAGGGCTAGTGAAGTGACCTGGCGATTAGGTTAAGAGATGAATTGATTCCTCATTCCTTTAGCCCATGTTCTCCAAGTCTATTAATACCCTCATGGCAGTTCACAATATCTGCAAACTGTCATCTTGAAATGTTGAAAGAAAAGTGGGGAGGGGGGGTTGCACAGTGGTTAGCACTGCTACCTCATAGCGCCAGGTCACTGTAGAGTTTGCACATTCTGTCTGTATCTGCGTGGGTTTCCTCCAGGTGCTCCAGTTTCCTCCCATAGTCCAAAGATGTGTGGGTTAGGTTGATTGGCCAAGCTAGTCAGGGGTATTAGCAGGGTGAATATGAAGGGTTATGCAAATAGGGCCTGGGTGGGATTGTGGTTGGTGAAGACTTGATGGGCCGAATGGTGGCCTCCTGCACTGTAGGGATTCTATTCTAAGAAAAGCAATGGTTTGAGGACTACCTCCTGGGGGATCCTACTGTATATCTTCCTACAGCCTGAGAAACAACTGTCAACACTGTCACTCATATCATTGTTGATATCTACCCTTTTACTCTGTTGGCTTTAACTTCACTGACAAGCCTGTTATCTGCACTTTGTAAAACACCTTTTTGAAAGTTCATGTACACCACATCAACTGCATTACCCTTATCAACTGTCAACATCGTGGGGTTACTACTGACCAGAAACTGAACTGGACGAGCCAGAAAATACTGTGGCTACCAGAGCAGGTCCAAGGCTCAGAATGCTGTGATGAGTAACTCGTTTCTGACCCCCTAAAGCCTGACCACCATCGACAAGACACAAGTCAAGAATGTGATGAAATGCTCTCCACTTGCCTGGCTGAGTGCATCTCCAATGTGGAGATGCCGGCGTTGGACAACGAGATTGTGAAACTTCTCACAACACCAGGTTAAAGTCCAACCAGTTTATTTGATAGTAAACCCACAAGCTTTGCTCCAACAGCATTCAAGGAACTTGACACCATCTAGGGCAAAGCAGCTCACTTGATTGCTACTCTTCCACAAACATTGAATCCCCCAGCATGAATGAACTATGGCAGCCATGTGTTTAATCTACAAGATGCACTGCAGGAACTCACCAAGGTTCCTTAAGCAGCACCTTTCAAACCCGTGACCATGACCATCTAGAAGAACAAGAGCAATAGATATCTGGGAATGTTGCCACATGGAGGTTCCCTTCCAAATCACTCACAGTCCTAACTTAGAAATATATTGCTGTTCCTTTACTGTTGCTGGGTCAAAATCTTAAATTCCCTCTCCAAAGCACTGTAGGTGTACCTACAGCTCAGGGACTGCACCGTTTCAAGAAGGCAGCTCACCACCACTTTCTGAAGGGCAACTAGGGAAGGGCAATAAATGCTGGCCTTGCCCACAACCCATAACTGAATTTTCAAAAAATTCTCTTAACAGTGACTGGTACAGTCCTTACAAACATTAGCATGCAGAGGGATGTTGGTGTGCAGCTCCACAATTCCCTGAAGGCAGCAACTTGGGTGGACAAGGTTGCTAAGAAGGCATATGGCATGCTGGCCTTCGTCAATTGGGGCATTGAGTATAGGAATTGGAAAATCATGTTGCAGCTATATACAACTTTGGTTAGGCCTCATTTGGAGTATTGTGTACAATTCTGGTCGTCACACTACTGGAAGGATGTTGATGCATCAGAAAGGGTGCAGAAGAGGTTGATCAGAATGTTGCCTAGTTTGGATGATATGGACTGTGAAGAAAGGCTGAACAAACTTGGATTGTTTTCATTGGAGCATCAGAGAATGAGAAGGGACTGATAAAAGTTTACAAGTTTATGACAGGCTTGGATAAATGGATAATCGGTCTTTTTTCCAGGGTCGAAGGGCCAATTGTTCGGGGTCATAGGTTGAGAGTGGGAGGGGGAAAGCTTAAGAGATGTAAGGAGCACGTCTTTCTCAGAGGGTGGTGAATCCCTGCGACGTGCTGCCGGAGAAGGTCGTGGAAGCAGATTCTGTAACAACGTACAAGAGGCATCTGGATAGATACATGAATAGGCAGGGAATAGTGGGATATATATCTCAGAAGCAAGAAAATATTAGGTTAGAGAGGCATCTGTGTTGGCACAGACTTGGTGGGCTGAAGGACCTGTTCCTGTGCTCGACTATTTTTTGCTCTTTTACCTCCAAAAAAAACTTAAAAAAAACCCAGTTAATTGAATACAATTAACCGTTACCAAATCTGTTTGCTTTCCTCAATTAATCCACATCGGTCCAAGTGGCTTAATGTTGTCCTACATTACCTTTTTTAAAAGCATTCCTACTGCAGAGGTTAAATTGAGTGACCTGGAGTTATGCTCACAGAACTCCAGCAACTACAAAAATGATCCTTTTTACAATTCTCCAGTTCTCTGGTACAACCATTGTATCTATGGAATATTGAAGAATGTGGCCTATCCATCCTCCATTTCCACATTTGTTTCCCATACCATCTTTGAATGCAACATCAAATCCTTGAGCTTAACAAATTGAAGTACAGGCAGCCTTTCTAATACCTTTGTTTTATGAAGTTTTTGCCCATCCAGCATCTTAATGACCTCTTCCTTTGCCAAGACTCTGACAGTATGATCATCTTTAATTTAGACCATTTGACCCTTTGCTTGCTCCAGGGTGTCCTTTCTCTCCAAAGCTAATCTCCTTAGTTGGTACTGGCACCCCTTACTTCCTTCCCTATTTTGTCTGAACACCATTGTCCATGGATATTTAGTGCCCAATAAGTGATCTGTTGCCACACTTGAATATTATCATTGATTTACATCTGGTATAGGTAGTTAAATTAGCTAAGTGTGGATGCACCTTTAATACCCCAATTATATGGATGCAATGGATAAATTTAATTTGAAGACCTGTTTTGATATCTGGGATAACCTTTATGAAAGTAAAGTGGTTCCTGTTTTAAAATTCACAATTGGTTGTCAGTACTGTTCATTTTGTCAAAATGAATTATTCAAATTTAAAAGCTTGACTAAATGTAGGTCACTAGTGTCTTAAAAATCTGAGGACTTTGAGCCTTTTGTATTGTAGAGATGTTTAAGCTACCACAGAAACTACTTGCCTGCACTTTAACTGGCAAATTCATGTAGTAAAAAGTCTGACAACACCAGGTTTAAGTCCAACCAATTTATTTGATAGTAAACTCGCTAGCTTTCGAGGTTACCCCCTTCGTCAGGTGAAGGGGGTAACCTCAAAAGCTAGTGAGTTTACTATCAAATAAATCAGTTGGACTTAAACCTGGTGTTGTCAGACTTTTTACTGTGTTTACCCCAGTCCAATGCCGGCATATCCACATCACAAATTCATGTAGCCCAGATCGTGGGATTATTACCTGTGTATCCATTTTAATTGACTTAGCCTAGTGCCAAGTAGAGTAAGCAAATTGTCTGCTGTTCTTCACCTGTAGAGGTATAAAGTGTAATACAAAAACAGAAACCACAGTAAATCTGAGCATCTATGGAGAGAATAGAACCAATGTTTTGATTCGGGATGAGCCTTCATCAGAGCTGAAGGCAAGGAAAATACGACAAGATTTATACTGAGGGTTGAGGAGGGTGGTGTAATTGATTTGAATGGCATAGACAAAAAGACAAAGGTAATGTAAATGGTGCCAAAAGTGTCCATTGAGAGATGAGAATGTGTAAATGGCAGAACAAAGATCAGAGTGTAGGAGAGTGGAAGATCGCCCTGGTAGGGTAGGAAGGAGGTGAAACAGGATGGAAAGTGAGATTTTACAAGTGGAAAAATAAAAGTAATAAATGATGAAAAGAAATAATAAAATAAATGGAAATAGGGTGGAGAAGAAAGTTCATGCTTGGAGGTTGTTGAGCTCCATGTTTAGTCCGATCTGACCTTCGGTCTGTCTGTAAGCAGACCTAAATCTTCCTGTCGCTTTTCATTTCAACATAGCACCCTGCAGTCCTGTCCACGTGTCCGTCTTTGGCCTTTTGCAACGTCCCAGTGAAGCTGAGATTTTCCAACATTTCCTGTTTTTTGTTTCTGATTACAACTTCTGAAGCTATTTTGTTTTGATCTATAGAGTGTTAAACTTTTGTAAAGCACTTGATCCAGAGATCTGACTAGTAATTAAGCAAAATTTCTATAAATACAGTAAAAGTGGGTGAATTCATATGGCACAGAGCTTGAGGAGTTGAATTGCAGCTGGCTGGTTGATTTGCATTTTGAAGCATATGTGATAATAGTATGACCAGGGATTTTATTATCATGAAGAAAGCTTAATGTTTTATGTGACAGACAGAAGGGATAGCTTCTATCTTCTCGCATCATTTCTGGAATAAACCTAAACTTGCTCTTCATTATAAAAGACATGGTTTGAGAGAGTGCAATGACCCCTGCTGTTTCAGAACAGTATGTCTATACTTAGAACTACAGAGCACAAATATAGTTACGCACGTTTCATTCATTTACGACATGCTGTTATTTAGTGGCCTAAGGGATAAGTTTCCTGGAAATTTTTGTATTGAAGAATTAAATGTTATTGACCAGTTACTTGTTAAAAAAGGTTTTAACTTTAGAATTTCATTTATTATCCAATCAAGTAAGAAACATGAAATATTTAGGTTGTTCATATTCAATAGGTGAGTACTTTGTCAAAGCAATTTGGAGTCTCTATTCCCTTCTTTGAGGATACTCCTTTATATCTGAAGAAACAGAATAGCAAAACAGTTTTGTACAATGTAAAGTTCCCAGATTTCAAACTCTTATTTCCTTTCTCTACTGAGCAACTCTGAGTTTTTGTTCCTCCAAAAGGAATGCCAAACAATTCAAACTTTCCCAGGCTCCAAAGACACTGCCCTTTGCCCTTTGTTCCCTCTGTTCTGTTTCTACCTGACTTTGCAAAGGCAATTTTGCCTTTTAACTTACTAACATTATGGAACTGTCCTCGTCCTGACTTTGTTGCTGGTTTCAGCAACAAATTCATAGATATGTCTTAAAACAGCAAATTAACAATTGCATTGCAAGACTTCAAGCATTCTGTCTGATTGAATAGAAACTGAAGAGACTTGACCAAGACTGTGCCTCTACTTGCCACAATTTTGCATTGATATATTATTGAATATACAACAGACTTGCTGGGGGTATGAAATAATTACATGGTGATCAAATATAGCTCAATTGGATGTGCTCTCCACAGGCACAGAGTCCATCATTACCAAATATCTTACAGGTTGAAGATTTCACAGCATGTAGATTAATCTGCTGACTGCAAAACTTCACAATAGTACATCAAAAGATGGATGTTTCCAAGTATTTCTAAAATCAGTCCCTGAAATCATACACCAAATTTTGATGTTGCTGGGGATATTGTGAACAATTCTTTACAAATGATCTGTCAGTTCTTATTTAAAGAGCATATGTATTTTATTTTTTATTATTTAGGATGTGATTTTTATTAGATGGCTGCTTCTATTTACTTGGGGAATTTCTGTGCAATGCAAAATAATCTACTATATAACTTACAGTACAAAAACGCTGGAGTGATTGAGCTGGAAGCTTGTATAAAGGCAGTTCGCGTGCTTGCCATTCAGAAGAGAAGCATGGAAGCATCTGAGTTCCTTCAGAATGCTGTGTACATCAATCTTGGCCAGGTAAAGTTTTCTTTCCTTCTGCATTGTTTTTGCTTTATGGAAATCCCTTCTGATTGTGTCCTGATTTTCTTAACTAATTTTGAGTACATGAAGGGATGGTAGTATAGTGGTAATGTTGCTGGGTGAGTAATCCAGAGATCTGAATTACTATTACTAGATTTACAGGAACGTATCTGGTTACCAACGTCCTTCAAAGATCTGGCCTATATGTGAATCCAAACGAAAAGAATGTTGACTCTTAACTGCCCTCGTAGCAGCTTGCTGGTTATTTCAATATATCAAACTGCTACAAAAAAGTTGAATAAGATAAAACTTGGTAGATCACCTGGCAGCAACTGAGGCACCAGAAATGGTAAGGCACACCCTGCCCAGTTGACACTGCAAAGTTCTCCTCAATTGCATCTGGGGATTTGTGCAAAATTGAGTGTGTTCCCACAGACTTGGCAAACAACAGTGTGACATCATCATACTCACCAGATTTTACTTTAAAACCAATGCCCCAGAGGGCACTTCACCACCGTTCCTGGTTATGTTCTGTCCCATGGATGGAACAAAATCACCAGAGATGATAACACGTTAGTAAACAGTAAGGAAGGGGTGTTCCTGAGAGTCCTTAACAATTGAACCTCTTAAGGCCTCATTGCATCAGGTCAAATGTGGACAAGGAAATCTGTTGACTACCACCTACCACCTTGTCTTTGCTGATGAATTAGTACTTCTTTATGTTGAGCATCACTTGGAAGAAGCGCCGAGGATGGCAAGAGCATGTAATTTTCTTAGTCGAGAATGTCATTGTCATTGTCCCGTCACCAAGAGTGGCTTGGTTGCGTCACCACTGACTGAATTGGCCTACGCCTGTTGGTCGGAGTCAATACGAGGGAAATGTCTTCTTACCAACCTTCAAGTATCAAGCTTCAGGTTTTTAGATATCTGGACCACCAACAACCTGCTTTGATCCCTCCATGCTGATGTTATAATTAAAGTCTGCCAACGCCTCTACTTTCTCAGGAGGCTAAGGAAATTTGGTATGTTCGCTATACCTCACAATTTTTGCTGTTGCCCTATAGAAAGCATCCTTTCTGGTTGTATTACAGCTTTGTATGGTTCCTGCTCTGACAAGATCACCAAACTACAAAGGGTTGTGAATGTAGCCCAATCCATCTTGCAAACCAGTTTCCCATCCTCAATGACTCTTCCTGCTGCCTCAGAAAAGCAGCCAACATAACCAAGGACCGCCTGCACCCTGGACAGACTCTCTTCCACCATCTGCTGGGAAAAAGATACAGAAGCCTAAGATCATGTACCAACCAACTCAAGAACTATTTCTTTGCTGATGCCATCAGACTTTTGAATGGACTTAGCATACATGCCTGTAACACTATTCTGAATGCTCTCGTTTCCTTCTCCCCATGTACTCTATGAGCAATATGCCTTATAGTGCGCAAGAAACAATATACTTCACTGTATCCCAATTCATGTGATGTTCAAATCAAATCAAATCTACCTGCTGATGCATCTGTCCCCATGATCATATAGGTAGGAGTAACCAACGACAATCTTTGTGGAAATTAAGTCCTGTATTCACATTGTAGACAACCTGCAGCATGATTTATGGAACTACCACTGTGCTAAATGGAACAGATTTAGTTGTTCAAAACTGGGAATCCATGAGGTGACTGTGAGCCATCATTAGCAGAATTTTATTCAATCAAAATTTGTAACCTCTTAGTTCAGCATATCTTACATGTGATCATTAAGCCAGAAAATTAACCTAGTCTCAATGAAGCATGTAGGAGAGCAACAGTAAGCATAGGTAAAAAGTGACACTATGGTGATGCCTCAATACAAAACTATTAATGTTAAACAGTGGTAGTTACACTTATTGACCAGAAACTGAACTGGGTCAGCCATATTAATACTGTACCTACAAGAGCAGGTTAGAGGCTGGGAATTCTGTTGAGATTAGCTCACTCCATGATTCGCTCATGATTTCCCCAAAGCCAATCCATAATATACAAAGGTGACAGATGCATGCCATGGTAGCACAGTGGTTAACACCGCTACTTCATGGCACCAGAGATCAGGGTTTGTTTCCTGGCTTGGGTCACTGTCTGTGTGGAGTTTGCATGTTCTCCCCGTGTCAGTTTCATCTGGGTGCTCCAGTTTCCCCTCATATTCTGAAAGACATGCTGGTTAGGTGCATTGACCAAACAGGCACCAGACTGTAGCAACTAGGGGAATTTCACAGTAACTTCATGAGTGTTAACGTAAGCCTTACTTGTGACTAATAAATAAACTTTAGTTTAGTTTATGCATGGGAACACCATCACCTGCAAGTCCCCCTCCAACTGCGCACCATGCTGACTTGGAACTCTATTGCCGTTCCTTCTCTATTATTGGGTGAAAATCTTGAAACTTCCTTTCAACAGCATTGTGAATGTACCTTGACCACATTGACTGCAGCGATTCAAAAAGACTGCTCATTACCACCTTCTCGAGCACAGTTGAATGGGCAATAAATGCCAACCCAGCCAGAGACATCCACATCCTATGAACAACTGAGGAAAACAAGCCAAACTGTTCCAATGAAGCCACAGCCAACAATAGCAATGTCATTGAATGCTAAGAGGAGAGGTTTAGATTCTTCCTTGTTGGAGATAGTCACCTGGCGCTTGTGTGACACAAATGTTGCTTGTCACTTAGTCCAAGCCAAAATACTGCCTAGGTCTTACTGTATGTAGGCAAGGACTGCTTCAGTATCTGAGGAGTTCCAAGTGGTCATGTTTGTATAATTGTATGATCAAAATTTTCCAGGTCTCCAATTTGGTCACTTATGATCATCAGTCTACTCTCAGTCATCAACAAAGGGATGTGAAGTTACAGTTAACTGCTACGAGGCAGCATTTACTGAACAACATCCACTAAGTGGTGCTTGATTTTGAGCTACCAGAGCTCCATGCCTAATTACTGCCATGGATCTGTAGAAGTCATGTTAGTATTGCACAGTGCATTGGCCTGGCCATGCTTATATTAATGTGAATGAAGAATTTTTTTTGTTAGAATAGTGCAGTTCACTGTATGATTCAATAATGTTTAAAGTTCAGTGAATGGGACAGGATTGATAGCAAATGGTTTCTGTTGGTTTAAGGATTGGAATTGCTGCAAGATTAAACACTAAAGGTTTAGAACAGAGAAGAAAAATAGATTTGCTACTTGTCTGAAAATCTCATCACTCATTTTGGAAGCATTTTATAATTGCTAAACCATCAGGTGCTATGCTCACAAAACTTAATTAAGTGATCTATGTTCATACTGGGTAATAAATTTTGTATGTGTTCAGTATTTTCTAGCTCCTACAATAGTATAATGAGTATTGTATCTTTTTGTAGCTTTCTGAAGAGGAGAAGATTCAGCGATACAGTGTCCTTTCTGAGTTGTATGACCTAATAGGTTTTCATCGAAAAGCTGCCTTCTTCAAACGTGTTGCTGCAATGCAATGTGTGACACCGTCAATTGTTGATCCTGGATGGAGAGCTTGCTATAAATTGTTGTTAGAAACACTGTCTGGATATAGCTTGTCATTGGATCCCCAAGACTTCAACAAAGGTCAAATTTGTTTTCTAGCTTTGCTATGTTTCCAAACTGATAAGATTATAAGAAAAGAGTGGCACAGTGATTAGTGCCTTGCAGCGCCAGGGATCTAGGTTTGATTCTGGCCCTGGGTAACTGGGTGGAGTTTGCTTGTTTCCCCTTTTTATGTCAGGGGGATTGGGAGGGTGGATGTACGGGGTTGTGAGGATAGGGCTTGAGTGGAATTGTTTTTGGTGCAGACTCAATGGGATGAATGGCCTCCTGCACTATATATTCTATGATTCTAAAAGGGAGCAGGAGGAGGCCATTTGGCTAATCAAATCTGCTCCTCTAGTCAATGAAATCATGACTGATTGCAATTATGGCCATAATTCTATTTTTCTTTCTGTTCCCCATAAGCTGCGATTCCTTTGTCTAACTCAGCCTTGAATATATTCAATGACCCAACTTCCACTGTGTTCTGGGATAAGAGAATTCCAAAGATTAACAATTCTGAGAGGAAATTCCTGCTCACATCTGCTTTAAACTTTTATTAAATCTTTTGTTTTTAAACTGTGCTATGAGGTCTGGATTCCCCCTTGTGAGGAAACATCCTCTGAATCTTGTATGCATAAATAAGATCACCTCTCATTCTTCTGAACTCCAATGAATGTTGGCTAAACCTGCTCAACCTTTTCCCATAACCCCAGGGATCAGTTTTTGAAGTTGTTCTAAATTGCTTCCAATGAAACTGTGTTCTTTTGAAGTAAGAAGATGAAAATTGTACACAGTACTCCAGATATTGTCTCACCAATGTCCTTTTATGGTTGTAACAAGGCTTCTCTACTTGCACATTCCAATTGTTAGGGATAGGATGTAGAAGTATTTGGAGCATTGCGATCTGATTAGGGATACGCAACATGGCTTTGTTCAGGGGTGATCTTGCCTTACGAATCTGGTAGAATTTTTTGAGGAGGTGACAAAAACGGTTGACGATGGGTGAGCCGTTGATGTCATCTATATGGATTTCAGTAAGGCGTTTGACAAAGTCCCTCACGGTAGGCTGGTAGAAAAGGTTAAGGCACACGGGATACAGGGACAGGTATCTAGATGGATTGCAAACTGGCTAGGCAACAGGAGACAGAGTAGTAGTGGAAGGGTCCTTTTCAAGCTGGAGGTCAGTCACCAGTGGTGTGCATGATGTGGGTATGCTGGCGTTGGACTGGCGTAAACACAGTAAAAAGTCTGACAACACCAGTGGTGTGCCGCAGGGATCAGTACTGGGACCTCTTCGTAATATATATAAACGACTTGGAAGAGGGTGTACGTGGTGTGATCAGCAAATTTGCAGATGACACCAAGATGGCAGGATTGGCGGATAGTGAGGAAGATTGTCAGGTGACACAGCAGGATATAGATAGGCTAGTATGCTGGGCAGATAGATGGCATTTAATCCTGACAAATGCGAGGTGATGCATTTTGGAAGGAATAATGCAGGGAGGAGTTGCATGATAAAGGGTAGACCAATTAAGAGTATAGAAATGCAGAGGGACTTGGGAGTGCAAGTGCACAAGTCTCTGAAGGTGGCAACCCAGGTGGAGAAGATTGCGAAGAAAGCTTATGGAATGCTAGCCTTTATAGGAAGGGGTATAGAGTATAAGAGCTGGCGTCTAATGCTTCAGTTGTACAGAATGTCGGTTAGGCCGCATTTGGAGTATTGCGTCCAGTTCTGGTCACCTTACTACCGGAAGGACGTGGAGACCCTGGAGAGAGTGCAGAGGAGGTTTACCAGGATGCTGCCTGGTGTGGAAGGACTGGGATATGAGGAAAGATTGGGTAAACTGGGGCTCTTCTCCTTAAATGCATCCGAGGGTTCTGAAAGAAATGGCGGAGGTGATAGTGGATGCCTTGGTGGTTATTTTCCAAACGTCGCTGGATTCCGGGGAAGTGCCGGAAAATTGGAAAATGGCTAATGTTACGCCGTTGTTTACGAAGGCTGCCAGGCAAAAGGCAGGGAATTATAGGCCGGTTAGTTTAATGTCTGTTGTAGGTAAAATGTTAGAATCCGTCATCAAGGAGGAAATAGCGAGGCATCTTGAGGGGAATTGCTTGATAGAGCAGACGCAGCACGGTTTCGTTAAAGGGAAGTCGTGTCTGACAAATTTACTGGAGTTCTATGAGGATGTGTCTAGGGCGGTGGATAGAGGAGAGCCGGTGGATGTGGTCGGTCTTGATTTTCAGAAGGCGTTCGACAAGGTACCTCACAAGAGGTTATTGCAGAAGGTCGGGGACATGGAGTTGGGGGTAGGGTGTTGACATGGATAGAGGATTGGTTGTCAAATAGGAGGCAGAGAGTGGGGGTCAATGGGTGCTATTCGGATTGGCGGTTGGTGACTAGTGGAGTGCCCCAGGGGTCGGTGCTGGGGCCTCAGCTATTTACCATTTATATAGATGATCTGGAGGAGGGAACCGAGTGTATGGTGTCGAAATTTGCTGATGACACCAAGATTGGTGGAACGGCAAATTGCGTGGAGGGTGTGGAGAGTCTACAGAAGGATCTAGATAGGCTGGGCGAATGGGCCAGGAACTGGCAAATGGAATTTAATGTTGGCAAGTGCGAGGTGGTCCACTTTGGTAGGAATAATGGTAGGAAGGATTATTACTTGCGTGGCAAAAAACTGCAGCAGGCGACGGTGCAGAGGGACCTTGGGGTCCTTGTGCATGAGTCGCAAAAACCCAGCTTGCAGGTGCAGCAGGTGGTCAGGAAGGCGAATGGGATGCTGGCCTTCATAGCGAGGGGGATTGAATATAAAAGTAGGGAGGTCTTTCTGCGGCTGTATAGGGCATTGGTGAGGCCGCAGCTGGAGTACTGTGTGCAGTTTTGGTCGCCGCACTTACGCAAGGATATTTTGGCCTTGGAGGGAGTGCAGAGGAGGTTTACTAGGCTGATGCTGGAGTTGAGGGGGTTGAGCTATGAGGAGAGGCTGAATAAACTAGGCTTGTACTCGTTAGAGTTTAGAAGAATGAGGGGAGATCTCATTGAGACATATAAGATGATGAATAGGATGGAAGAACTTCTTCACTCAAAGGGTGGTCAATCTCTGGAATTCTCTGCCCGTTGAAGTGGTGGAGGTTACCTCGCTAAACATTTTTAAGACGCGGGTTGATGGGTTTTTGATAAGAGAGGGGATTAAGGGTTATGGGGAGAGGGCGGGAATGTGGAACTGAGCCACGACAGATCAGCCATGATCTTATTGAATGGCGGGGCAGGCTCGAAGGGCTAGATGGCCTACTCCTGCTCCTATTTCTTATGTTCTTATGAAATACGGAGATTAAGGGGGGATCTGATAGAGGTGTATAAAATAATGAAAGGTGTAGATAGTCAACAGTGGCAGGCTTTTTCCTAGATTGGAGACAAATATCACAAGGGGTCACGAGCTAAGGGTGAGGGGGGAGAAGTATAATATGGATACTAGAGGGAGGTTTTTCACACAGGGTCGTGGGGGTATGGAATGCACTACCAAGTAAGGTGGTTGTGGCAGGCACGCTGGACTTGTTTAAGGTTTACTTAGATAGGCACGAGTGACACAGGGATGGAGGGTTATAGGCGACAGTTTTAAAAAGGGTCTGAGCCTCGGGACGATACTGGAAATGTAATACTACATGTTAATGTTTTATCTCTTTTAATCCGCAGGCGTGTCGGTCCACCTTGTTGTCAAACGAGGGGCATGCACACGGTGGGTCGTGTGTGGGCTGCTCTTGGATGTTTCGAGAGTGGCCTAGTACTTCATGTCGTGTTGTGTGCTTAAACCTGGACCAGCAAATTGGCACCACAACAGCTTAGTGACTATCAGTGCTAGCTGTGCAGATACATGGATTTGGGCCTGTGTCTGCAGGAGTTTGCGCATTCTCCCTGTGGTTGCGTGGGTTTCCTCCGGGTGCTCCGGTTTCCTCCCACACCCCAAAGGTGTGCTTTTAGGCTGATTGGTGTACCAAATTGACCCTACAGTATTTTCCCCTGAATTTGGTTACAATAGGGGTACCATTCACATACACATGGGGCAAGGTAGGTGTAGGAAAATGCTTTGTTAAGATGGCGGCGTGGGCTCGTTGGGCCATAGGGCCTGTTTCCCGTGCTGGGTTGTTCTTTGTTCTTTGTATATAAGATTATGAAGGGCATAGAGTAAACAGAAGTAAGCTTTTTCCTAAGTTGGAAACGCAAATTATGAGGGGCCACAGGCTTAGGGTGAGGAGGGCGAGGTATAATTCGGATGTTAGAGGGAGGTTTTTCACACAGAGGGTAGTGGGGGTATGGAATGCTCTGCCAAGCAAGGTGGTGGAGGCAGGCACGCTGGAGTTGTTTGAGTTACTTAAATAGGCACATGAGTGGGATGGAGATGGAGGGACAGAGGAGACTGTTTTAAATAAGGTTCAGGAGCCTTGGGACGTCCCTGGGAATCAGTTGATTCCTATGGACCTTCCAACATATTTTCTGGCTCACTTGTTTCACTTGGGGATTCCCTTGAATGTGTGTATAAGGATGTGGATGTTATTGATGTTTTTCTCATTTAATCCACAAGTGTTTCTGTCCGCCTTGTTGCCCAACAAGGGGCATGCACGTGGTGGGTTGTACCAGGGCTGCTCTTGGTTGTTTTGAGAATAGCCTAGTACTTCACGTCGTTAGTGTACGCTTAAACTGGACCAGATGCTGGGCAACATGACAGCTCAGTGACTATCACTGTTTGCTGTGCAGATACATGGATTTGGGCCAGTGTCTGTGGGAGTTCGTGCATTCTCCCCGTGCTTGTGTGGGTTTTCTCCGGGTGCTCCGGTTTCCTCCCACATCCCAAAGATGTGCTCTTAAGCTGATTGGTATAACAAATTGTCACTAAATTAGTTTTCTCTCAATGTGGCATGCCATAAGCATAGACAAGGGTCATGGGTGGAGAGGGGACCCATCATGTTAACATGATGGCGTGGGCTCGTTGGGCCGAAGGGCCTGTTTCCCATGCTGTTTTGTTCTTTGTTCTCCTTCCAGTAAAGGCACTAGCTTTTGGAGTGGCACGGGAGTTAGAAATGTTTTTTACAACCTTTTCTGAATCCAGAGAATGCTGGAAAATGAAAACCAGTTCATCAACCATCTTTCGCCACTTCTTTTAAGATCCTACAATAAAATCCATCAGGACTTGGGAATTTGTCAGCCTACAGCTCCAAAAGTTTGCGAAGCACCATTTGCTTGGTGATTAAAATGTTCCTGACTTTCTTCTTTCTATAGTACCAGTGGTCACTTGGTTAATTTTATTTAAAATATCTCTAGAAACTCTTATTATCTTCCTTTATATTTCCATCCACCTTTCTGTCATACTTTAATTTTTCCTCCCCTATTACTTTTAGATTGGAAAATGTGTTCTGCACATCTAAATTTAGAAATATTTGAGTTGTGAAGTTATAAATCTATATTATGGATCTTGGCTGAAGTTAAACTGTGTGTGCTAATGGCTGCAAATCAAATAGTTTGTTTGAATAAACAGATAGTAATGTTTTAATGTTGCAGTGCCATGTTTAAGCATTTAAAGGATTTCAGAAAATTGTGAATACTTCAGTAAAAAATAATCATACATATCTGATTGTTAAATCTGTTTCCTCTCCACCTTGTCTGACTCAATATTTAGAGTTGACAACTTTATGCTCTTTCACTAACAACTCTATTGTCCACCTTTTGTGACACTTGCCTATGGTAGTATAATTTCTATCGATTGTAATGACCTTATCTACTGCACCAGCTTCTCCTCTTGCTGTATCAGGTTGGCTTAACTCATCCCCTTGATCTTGGACAGCTCGGATGACGAAGTGACACATTTAATTCTTGCCTGTCGCTACCTGGAACCGCTGTACAATCCTATCTTTAGAAAAAAAACTCACTTCTGAATATACTAATATCCTTTTATGCCTGGTTAATTCAAGGTTACATCTTATTGATGGTAACATTGTTTTGTTGAAGCAATTCTTCTCATTTCTAATTTAGTTTTGATTTACTAGCCTTTCCCCATCATTCAGTTTAATTGCAGCTTTGCATGACCACCTTTTAATGCTGGTACTCTATTTTAAAAATGCTACTCCAGCAATTTACAACACAACCAAAATTCAATCTGCCTTTTTTTAAGGCCATGTCACTTGTGCCTGCTGCCTTTCATAACTGGTGAAGTGCATATCAAGGTTCCTCTGCATTTCTACTTGATTTTAAAATATACTATTTAAATTGATTTCCTTATTCCAGTCACCGTTCCATTGTATGTCTCAACAATGATCTGTCGATAGTTATTCTGATTTTAATTCTAAATTAAAATTGCAGGAGCCCATAAAGGCTGGCCGGCAGTACAAATGCGCTTACTACATGAGCTTGTTTATGCTTCAAGACGAATGGGAAATCCTGCTCTTGCAGTTCGTCATCTATCTTTCCTACTTCAAACCATGCTTGATTTCCTCTCCGATCAAGGTAGAATCACATTCCTGCTTTGTGTGGGTTAGTCTTGAGTAATTTTGAGTGAAGCAATGAAGTTAAGAATGTCTGAGAGGAAAAAATGTCTAGTTTAATGTTATTTGACTGTCCTTTAAATCCAGCCATGAGATCTAAGGAGTTTGAGTCAACTGCAGCCGGAATCTTGTACCAAATTTGGCTCAATACCCATGTTTTTAATGTTTGGTTGTCTCCAAAACTTGAGTGAGGTGATCACCTATTTTCAACTGGGAGACCTAGTGACCAATTATTTTTGTGAGATTGATATGTTACTGTGTACAAAATCTCATTATCTGTTTTCAGAATATTGAAGGCGTTGTAACTGTGTTTGAACCTTGCAATTGGTTTGCAGCTACTGAGAATAATCTAAATCTGCATCATGTCCTGCGGTAGTTTATTTAAAAAATATTATCTTGCAGTCTTATGTTTTCCTTACAATAACTTAGTAGAAGGAAATAAGTTGGAGAAGAAAACATAAGCACAGCTCATTCGTCTGTAAAGTACTGTAATTTTTGCAAAAGATCCCCGCCCAAAACATTAACTTACTTGTGTTCTAAACATATACTGCTTGATCTTTTGAATGTTTATAACTGTTCTGTTTTTGTTCAATATTTTTAGTATATACAAGTTTTCCTTTTTTTTGCATTGATTGGATGGTGTATAGATAAGATAATTGGTATGGAGATGCGAAAGTGGGAAAGAAAAGCTATGGGTTATTTGAGCCAATGAAGAAAGAGTTGCAGAACAAACAATTTGAGTAGAAGCTAGAAGCCAAGAATGTAGTTTTGTTTGGAATAACATCATTTCAGAAGTTGCAGCTAAGTGGAAAGGCGACCAACAATTAAAGCATTAAATCATATTTTCATTAATTTATAAATACTTCTAAATTCTTTCACAGGATCTGAGCATTGCTGGCCAGGCTAATATTTATTTCCCAATCCTATTTTTCTCTTAGAAGGTGATAGTGTGCTGCTTTCTTGGACCACAGTAGTCCATGTGTTGTTGACATGCCCAAAGTCAGTTAGAAAGGGAAGATTTTGACTTAAAGTGAAGGGACGGGATTTTCGTTCCAAGTCAGGATGGTTTGTGACTTGGAGGAGAGTTTGCAGATGATTGTGTTCCCATGCATCTGCTTCCCTTACCTCCCAGGTGACTGAGGTCACAGAAAGGGGTAGCGATCAAGTGGGCTTCTTTGTCCTGGATGGTGTTGCGCTTCTTGAGTGTTGTTGGAGCTGCACTCATCCAGGCAAGTGAAGAGTATTTCATTACACTGCTGACTTGTGCCTTGTAGATGGTGGACAGGCTTTGGAGAATCCTGAGTGGAGTTATTTGCCACAGGATTGCTGGCTTTGACCTGCTCTCGTTGCCACAGTATTTATATAACAGATTCAGTTTCGAGTCAGTGGTAATTCCAATGATGATGTGGGGATTGAGCGATGGTTGTGCCATTAAATGTCAAGAGATGATTGTTCAATCCTCTCTTTTTGGAGATGGTCATTGCCCGGCACTTCTGTGGCATGAATGTTACTTGCCATTTGTCACCCTTAACTGCCTTGTTCTTGTATTCTCTGCTCTATTAATAAAGCCCAGAATACTATATGCTTTTAAGTACTCTCTCCACCTGTCCTGCTACCTTCAATGATCTAGGCATATATACGCATGCAGGTCCCTCTGCTCTTGCATCCCTTAAAGAATTTTGCCTTATTTGGCATTGTCTCTCAATGTCTTCCTACCAAAATGCATCATCTCTCACTTTTCCATGTTGAATCTCATCTGCCGCCTATCTGTCTATATTCTTTTGAAGTTCTACATTGTCCTTTTCGAAGTTTACAATACTTCCATATTTTGTGGCATCCACAATCTTCGAAATTGCCCCCTGCCACGCATCAAGATCTAGATTACTAATAACTTCCAGGAAAAGTAAGGATCCCAGTCCTGACACTGGGGAACTCCACTACAAACCACCTTTGATCCCAAAAATTATCCATTTACCATTACTCTCTATTTTCTATTATTCAGCCAATTTTATATCCACGTTGCTATCGCCCCTTTTACTCCAGGAGCTATTTTTCTCTTAAGTTTGTTGTGTGGCATTGCAGCAAATTCCCTCTAAGTCCATGTATACAACATCAGCAGCATTACCCTCATCAACTCTTTCTGTTACCTTCTCAAAAAAATCTCCAGCAAGTTAATTGAGCATGGTTTCTCCTTTTTGAAATCTGTGCTGGCTCTTCTTAATCCACCTATGCTTTCCCATGTGACTATTAATTCTATCCCGAATAATTGTTTCTTGAAATTCGCCCTTGGAGGGGCTACCCTTTCTAACTATTTTTTGAAGAAGGGTGTACAATTTGTAATTCTCCAGTCCTTTGCCATTTCTGTTCTCAATATAGAATAGAGTGAATTGCATTCTCAGGGTTAATAACAATCTTGTGTTCCATAAGATTAGTTAAAAATAATGAAATTTGAAGTGTCACTTGCTGGATTGAAGCACCTTTGTTAGATGGGATGTATTGGTGAATTGGCACTCTACATATTCAGCACTCTTTGTACTGTTGCTATTTTTCTTGTATCATGTTGATCCAGAAGAACATGGTTATAAGCTTTTCACTCCTTTATAATCAACATTGTAAAGTTTTCAAATGATATAAAAGTTCCAATACAGTGACTTCTTGATTGGGTTGTTAGAAGTGTGGTATGTGAAATTCAGTAGTTCCTTTTGAATGGTTAGAGCAAGAAGTTGGAGTTTGCTATCTGGAATTATTTTGCATCTCATAATGTAAGCATACAGAGTGGTACAGTCAGATCCTGTAAAACAGGCCTTAAACATGGCCGTGGAATGGTGTGTGACGTACTATCACCCCTCTTCAGGAACGTGATTATTTTTATTAGAATACAGGTTAATGTCACTTGTATGATTGCAAACAGCTTTGGCATGACTGCTAGTGAATTGCTTAAGTATTGTGGCAAAAATTGAGATGCATCACTGAGATTTACAGTTCAATTTTTATTTGATTTTATTATTTCCATAGTTTTGAGCTCCTGTTGAGTAAAGAACCAAGTGATATGTTGTTTCTATTTATGGTTCTGTTTTGCAGAGAAGAAGGAAGTTTCTCAGAGTTTAGAGATCTACACAACAAAGTGCCCTGGTACAATGGAGATTATTACACTTCCTGATGGTGTGAAATTACCTCCAGTCCCTCTGACTAAACTTCCAATAGTCAGGTAAGACTGCTTTTTACTGTAAATAATAGAATCTACTATAGCTAATGGTATCTGTATGTGATCTTTTACATCGCAAACGTTTTTTTATTTCTTGCCTTCTTAGCTGCTTTTGCCTTTAATGATTGTTTAGGCTGAGAAGCTGTTGCTGTGAACTTAACCTGAAGCACCCTAAAGTATTACATGTTAGCTGACTCGTGAGCTGCAGTCAGGTTTTCAAGATGGAATTAGTTTTCAGTATCACAAGGTTTTTAGTTATGAACAAAGACTAGTTGCTCCAACTTAATTCATCTATCTATTCAAACTAAACACCCACTTACATCAAAACATAGAAATTAGAAGCAGGAGGAGGCCATTCAGCCCTTTTGAGCCTGCTTCACCCATTCATTTTGATCATGGCTGATTATCGAATTCAATGTCCCATTAGCCTTAGAGCTATATCTGGTTTCTTCTTGAAATCAGACAATGTTTTGACCTCAACTACGTTCTGTGGTAATGAATTCCACCCATTCAGCACCCTTTGGGTGAAGAAATTTCTCCCCCCTTCCATTCTAAAAGATTTAACCCTTAACCTTTAAACTCTGACTCATTGTTCCTTGGGAGCACTGAAGAGAGGCAGCGATTTGTAAGAGGAGAGCTTGTGGGTAAGTTAAAGCGATTTTTAAAAAATTAACTCTGCTAGTTTTTAAAAAAAATTTATTGCCGCACCTGCGCAAGGATATTTTGGCCTTGGAGGGAGTGCAGAGGAGGTTTACTAGGCTGATACCGGAGTTGAGGGGGTTGAGCTATGAGGAGAGGCTGAATAAACTAGGCTTGTACTCGTTAGAGTTTAGAAGAATGAGGGGAGATCTCATTGAGACGTATAAGATGATGAATGGGATGGATAGGATAGAGGTGGAAAGACTCTTCCCGCTCAAAAAAGACAGTAGGACTAGGGGGCACAGCCTCAAGATAAAGGGGGGGCGGTTCAGAACGGAGTTGAGGAGGAACTTCTTCACTCAAAGGGTGGTGAATCTCTGGAATTCTCTGCCCGTTGAAGTGGTGGAGGCTGCCTCGCTAAATATTTTTAAGAAGCGGGTTGATGGGTTTTTGATAAGAGAAGGGATTAAGGGTTATGGGGAGAGGGCGGGAAAGTGGAACTGAGCCACGACAGATCAGCCATGATCTTATTGAATGGCGGGGCAGGCTCGAAGGGCCAGATGGCCTACTTCTGCTCCTATTTCTTATGTTCTTATGTTCTTATGGAAGTAGTTTGCAAAGGGACTTGGGTAGTTTTTTTTTCTTACCATAAATTAGACTGGTGAGGAATCCTGATACTCTACACAAGTAGAGTACCCCACCCTCCCACCTCCTCTAACCTAAAAGAGAGAGAGAGAGGGGCTCAGAATGAGAACAGGTAAGTTTGTTTTTTTTTGTGAGCTGGAAGGGCTTTGACTCACAGGGCCAAAGCGAAAAGGGTGAGGCAAGGTAAATTCATAAGTTTTTTTTATTACTTTTTTCTCTGTATTTCTAAAAAGGGCAAGTATGAGTGTGAGGCCAGTATGCTGTTGCCAGTGCAGTATGTGGGAGGTCCTGGAGGCTCCTGGTCTCCCAGACATCCATATCTGTGCTCGGTGTGTGGAGCTGCAGTCCCTAAGGGACCAGGTTAAGGAACTGGAACTGCAGCTCGAGGACCTTCATCTCATTAGAAAGAATGAGGAGGTAATTGACAGGAGATACTGGCAAGTGGTCACACTGGGGCAACGGGAAGAAGGCAAGTGGGTAACGGTTAGGAAGGGGAAAGCTCACGTGATGGAGTGCACGCCGGTGGATGTCCCCCTTCAAAATAAGTACTCCTGTCAGAGTACTGCTGAGGGGGACAGCTCACCTGGGGGAGGAAGCGGTGGCCAGGTCTCTGGAGCTGAGCCTGACCCAGTACTTCAAAAAAGTAAGAAAAAGAGCAGCAAGGAAGTGTTAATAGGGGACTCCATTGTGAGGGGATCAGACAGGTGTTTTTGCGGACGCAGACGGGAGTCGTGGATGGTGGTTTGCCCCCTTGGAGCTGGGATCCGGGATGTCTCTGGACGCGTCCCAGACATCCTGAAAGGGGAGGGTGAGGAGCCGGAGGTTGTGGTTCATATAGGTACCGCTGACATAGGCAGGAAGAGGGAAGGGGTCGTGAAAAGGGATTATAGGGAACTAGGTAGACAGCTGAGATAGAGGAACGCGAAGGTAGTAATCTCAGGATTGCTGCCTGCATCGTGGGAGAGTGAGAGCAGGAATGGAATGAGGTGGAGAGTGAATGCGTGGCTGAGGGACTGGAGCAGGGGGCAGGGATTCTGGTTCCTGGATCATTGGGACCTCTGTAGGGGCAGGTGTGACCTGTGCAGTAAAGACGGGTGCCACGAATCCCAGGGGGACCAAAATTTTGGCAGGAAGATTGGCTAGGGCTATTGGGGGGGCTTTAAACTAAAAAGGTTGGGGGGAGGGAATAGAGATGAGGAGCGAGGATGTTAGCTCCCAGGTAGAGAAGGACTGTAGACAGTATGAGAGAGAGGTTAGACGGGTAATGGAGAAGGGAAGTGCCCAGACCGAAGGTCTGAGGTGTGTCTATTTTAACGCCAGGAGTGTAGTGAACAAAGTAGATGAGCTTAGGGCGTGGATTGCTGCTTGGGAATGTGATGTGGTGGCCATTACAGAGACTTGGATGTCTCAGGAACAGGACTGGGTACTTCAGGTGCCGGGATTCAGATGCTTCAGGAAGGACGGGGGGGGGGGGGGGGGGCAAAAGAGGTGGCGGAGTGGCACTGTTGATCAGGGACACTGTCATGGCCGCAGAGAAGGTGGATGCCGTGGAGGGACTGTCTACGGAGTCTCTGTGGGTGGAAGTTAGGAACAGCAAAGGGTTGATAACTTTGCTGGGTGTTTTCTATAGGCCCCCCAATAATGACAGGGAAGTTGGGGTGCAGATAGGGAAACAGATCCTAGAGAGATGTAGTAATAACAACAGAGTTGTCATGATGGGAGACTTTAATTTCCCAAACATCGACTGGAATATCCCGAGGGGAAGGGGTTTAGATGGGGAGGAGTTTGTTAGGTGTGTTCAGGAGGGTTTCCTGACACAGCACGTGGCTAAGCCTACGAGAGAAGAGGCTGTACTTGACCTGGTGCTGGCTAATGAACCAGGACAGGTGACGGATCTCTTGGTGGGAGAGCATCTCGGGGATGGAGATCATAATTCTAACTCCTTCACAATAGCATTGGAAAGAGATAGGATCAGGCAGGCTAGGAAGGTGTTTGCCTGGAGTAAGGGGAAATATGAAGACATCAGGCAGACAATTGGACGAGTAAACTGGAAAGTGGTGTTCTGGGGGAAAAGTACTGAAGGAAGGTGGTGGATTTTCAAGGAATGTTTGACTGGAGCTCTGCATGACAACGTTCCGATGAGACAAGGAGATTTTGGTAGGTCGCGGGAGCCGTGGTGCATGAAGGTTGTGGTGAACCTGGTCAGGAAGAAAAGAAAGGCGTATAAAAGGTTCAGAGAGCTAAGAGATGTTCAGGATCTAGAGGAGTATAAGGCTTGTAGAAAGGAGTTTAAAAAGGAGATTAGGAGAGCCAGAAGGGGACATGAGAAGGCCTTGGTGGGTAAGATTAAGGAGAATCCCAAGGCGTTCTACAAATATGTGAAGAGTAAAAGGATGAGAAAAGAAGGGATAGGACCTGTAAAAGGTGAAGAGGGAAAAGTCTGTGTGGAACCGGAAGAAATGGCAGAGGTGCTTAATGAGTACTTTGCCTCGGTATTCACGGTGGAAAGTGATCTGGGAGGTTGTACTACAGGATTGCGGCAGACTGAAAAGATTGAGTATGTGGATATTAAGAAAGAGGATGTGTTGGAACTTTTAAATTCTATCAAGATTGATAAGTCGCCAGGACCGGATGGGATGTACCCCAGGTTATTGTGGGAGGTGAGGGAAGTGATAGCAGAGCCTCTGGCGATGATCTTTGCATCATTGATGGAGACGGCAGAGGTTCTGGAGGATTGCGGATATGGTTGCTATTTTCAAGAAAAGGAACAGGGATAGTCCGGGAAATTACTGACCGGTGAGTCTGACCTCAGTGGTTGGTAAGTTGATGGAGACAATTCTGAGGGACAAGATTTATGAGCATTTAGAGAAGTTTAGAATGATCAGGAATAGTCAACATGGCTTTGTCAAGGGCAGGTCGTGCCTTATGAGCCTAGTTGAGTTCTTTGAAAATGTGACTGAACACATTGACGAAGGAAGAGCGGTGGACGTGGTTTACATGGACTTCAGCAAGGTGTTTGATAAGGTCTTGCATGGGGGACCTTCGCAAGAAGGTGAGAGGGCATGGGATCCAAGGGGCTGTTGACTTGTGGATCCAGAACTGGCTTGCCTGCAGAAGGCAGAGAGTGGTTGTGGATGGGTCTTTTTCTGCATGGGGGTCAGTCACCAGTGGAGTGACCCAGGGATCTGTTCTAGGACCCTTGCTGTTTGTCATTTTCATAAATGACCTGGATGAGGAAGTGGAGGGATGGGTTAGTAAGTTTGCTGATGATACAAAGGTTGGTGATGTTGTGGATAGTCTGGAGGGATGTGAGAAGTTGCAGCGTGACATAGATAGGATGCAAGACTGGGCGGAGAAGTGGCAGATGAACTTCAATGCAGATAAAGGTGTAGTGGTTCATTTTGGCAGGACCAACGGGATGTAGGAGTACAATATCAAGGGTAGGAGTCTTAGCTGGGTTGAAGAGCAGAAGGATCTTGGGGTCCGGGCCCATAGGACTCTTAAATCGGCCTCGCAGGTGGAGGATGTGGTCAAGAAGGCGTATGGTGTACTGGCCTTCGTTATTCAAGGGATTGAGTTTAGGAGTCAGGAGGTAATGCTGCAACTTTATAAGACCCTTGTCAGACCCCACTTGGAGTACTGTGCGCAGTTCTGGTCGCCTCACTACAGGAAGGATGTGGAAGCTATTGAGAGGGTGCAGAGGAAATTTACAAGGATGTTGTCTGGATTGGGAGGCATGCCTTATGAAGGTAGGTTGAGGGAGCTCGGTCTCTCCGTGGAGAGCCGAAGGTGGAGAGGCGACGTGATTGAGGTTTATAAAATGTTGAGAGAAATAGATAGGGTGGATTGTCGGAGGCTATTTCCCAGGGCTGAAATGGTCGTTACGAGAGGACACAGGTTTAAGGTGCTGGGAAGCAAGTACAGAGGAGGTGTTAGGGGAAAGTTTTTCACTCAGTGGGTGGTGAGTGAGTGGAATCGGCTGCCGTCGGTAGTGGTAGTGGCGAACTCGCTGGGGTCTTTTAAAAGACTTCTGGATGAGTATATGGGATCTAATGGCATTGGGAGTTACGGATAGTTCTGTGGCTTGGTAGGTATGGATGTGATCGGCGCAACTTGTGAGCTGAAGGGCCTGTTTGTGCCGTAGTGTTCTATGTTCTATGACACCAAGGTCTGGACTCCACCACTATTAGAAACATTCTTTCTGAATTCACTCTGTCTAACCCTGTTAGAATTTTATAAGTTTTGATCAATTCCCTCTTGTTCTCCTAAACTCAAGGGAATATAATCCTAACCAATTTAGTCTCTCCTCATATGACATATCTGCCATCTCAGGAATCAGCCTGATAAACCTTTGCTGTACTCCCTCCAAAGCAAGGACATCTTTCCTCAAATAAGGACACCAAAAGTGTACGCAATGCTCCTGGTATGGCCTCACCAAGGCTCTATACAATTGCAGCAAGATATCCCTATCCCTATACTCAAATCCTCTCGCGATGAAGGCCAACATTTTACTTGTCGTCTTTACTACGTGGTGTACTTGCACAGTTCCTTTCAGTGACTGATGCATGAGGATTCCAAGGTCTCGTTGAGTATCCACCTCTCTCAATTTACACCCATATGTGTACATATTCCTATTATCGCTACCAAAGTGGATGACCTCACATTTATCCACATTATACTGCATCTCCCATGCACATGCCCCCACATTCAGCCTGTTCAAATCAATCTGAAACACCTCTGCATCATCCTCCTTACACCTCACCCTCCCGCCCAACTTTATATCATCTGCAAAATTGGAGATAATACATTCAGTTCCCTCTTCTAGAACATTAATATAGAATGTGAGCAGTTGGGGTCCTGTGGAACCCCGCTTGCCTCTGTTAATCAGAAAATGACCCATTTATGCCAACTCTTTGCTTCCTATCTGCGAAACAGCTTTCTATCCATCTCAAGACATTACCTGTAATTCCATGCACTTCAACTTAGTAGTCTGTTACGTGAGACCATGTCAAAAGCCTTCTGAAATAAGGCTTTCTTAAATAAACCACATCCACTGGCTCTCCCCGGCAACTCTACTAGTTGCATCTTAGAATTCCAATAGATTCATCAAGCATAATTTCCCTTTTACAAATCTATGCTGACTTTGTCTGATTATAGCACTGCCTTCCAAACAGCTTCTGCAGTACCAAGGTCAGGCTATAGTCTATGGTTCCCTGTTTTCTCTCTACCTCCCTTTGTGAATTGTGGGCTTACACAAGCTAACCTCCAATCTGTAGGAACCAGTTCAAAGTCAAAAACAATTTGGAAAATGACTACCGATGGATCTACTATTTTCAGGGCCACTTCCTTACATACTCTGGGATGAAGATTATCCGGAACTGGAGATTTATCCACCTTCAATCCTATCATTTCCCCCAAAACCATTTCATAAGAACATAAGAAATAGGAGCAGGAGCAGGCCATCCAGCCCTTCAAGCCTGCCCTGCCACTCAACAAGATCATGGCTGATCTGAAGTG
The DNA here is from genome assembly GCF_965287045.1 of Carcharhinus amblyrhynchos. Classification (NCBI taxonomy): domain Eukaryota; kingdom Metazoa; phylum Chordata; class Chondrichthyes; order Carcharhiniformes; family Carcharhinidae; genus Carcharhinus; species Carcharhinus amblyrhynchos. The sequence goes on along the minus strand of NC_137331.1, from coordinate 76,245,052 downwards.
GCTCAGGTCCACTTTCCTGCTTTCTCCCCATAACCCTTAATCCCCTTGCCTACCAAAAACCTATCTACCCGTGTCTTAAATATATTTAGCAAGGTAGCCTCCACCACTTCAACAGGCAGAGAATTCCAGAGATTCACCACCCTTTGAGCGAAGAAGTTCCTCCTCAACTCCGTTCTAAACTGCCGCTCCCCTGCCGCTCGCTCCCCCCCCCCCCCTCCCATCTTGAGGCTGTGCCCTCGAGTCTTGCTGTCCTTTTTGAGCGGGAAGAATCTCTCTACCTCTACCCTATCCATCCCCTTCATTATCTTTTATGTCTCATCCTTCTAAACTCCAACGAGTACAGACCCAGTCTATTCAGCCTCTCTTCATAGTCCAACCCCCTCATCTCCGGTATTAGCCTAGTGAACCTCCTCTGCACTCCCTCCAAGGCCAAAATATCCTTGCGCAAGTGCGGCGACCAAAACAGCACACCAGTGCCCTGTAAAGTCGCAGCAAGACCTCCCTGCTTTTATATTCTATCCCCTTCGCTATGAAGGCCAGTATCCCATTTGCCTTCTTGATCACCTCCTGCACCTGCAGACTGGCTTTTTGCGACTCGTGCACAAAGACCCCCAGGTCCCTCTGCACCGTAGCATGCTGCAGCTTTTCGCCCTTTAAATAGTAATCCCTCCTACTATTATTCCTGCCAAAGTGGATAACCTCACACTTGATAACATTGTACTCCATCTGCCAGGTCCTCATCCCCTCGCTCAGCCTATCTAGATCCCTTTGCAGACTTTCCACACCCTCCGCACAATTTGCTTTTCCACTTATCTTTGTGTCATCAGCAAACTTCGACACCCGACACTCAGCCCCCTCCTCCAGATCATCTATATAAATGGTAAATAGCTGACGCCCCAGCACCGATCTCTGCGGCACTCCGCTAGTTACCAACCGCCAATCAGAATAGCATCCATTGATACCAACTCTGCCTCCTATTAGACAACCAATTCTCTATCCAAGCTAACACCTTACCGCCAACTCCATGCACCCTAACCTTCTGAAGCAACCTTTTGTGCGGCACCTTACCAAACGCCTTCTGAAAATCGAGAAACACCACATCTACCAATTTCCCCTCTGTCTACCGCACTAGTCATATCCTCATAGAATTCCAATAAATTTGTCAGACACGACTTCCCCTTAACGAATCCGTGCTGCGTCTGCTCTATCAAACAATTCTTCTCAAGGTGCCTTGCTATTTCTTCTTTGATGACGGATTCAAGCATTTTTCCAACAACAGATGTTAAACTAACCGGCCTATAATTCCCTGCCTTTTGCCTGCTATCTTTTTTAAACAGCGGCGTAACATTAGCCGTTTTTCAATCTTCTGGCACTTCCCCGGAATCCAGCGAAGTTTGGTAAATAATCACTAAGGCATCTACTATCACCTCTGCCATTTCCTTCAGAACCCTGAGATGCATTCCATCCGGCCCTGGGGACTTGTCCACCATCAGTCCCGCTAGTCGATCAAGCACACTACCTCTCTAGTGACAGTAATCGCATTCAGGCCCTCAACTCCTACCATCCTTCTATCTTTAATACCCGGCAAACTATTCGCGTCCTCCTCCGTGAAGACCGAGGCAAAAAACTTATTTAAGGCCTCAGCCATTTCCTCATCCCCCACCACTAAATCCCCCCTCTCATCTTCTAAGGGTCCAACATTCACTCTAGCCAGCCTCCTCCTCCTTTATATATTTATAAAAACTCTTACTGTCCTTTTTTATATTTAGTGCTTATATTTCTCCACTAATTGCTGATTTCCTTCGCCTCCTCAATAAAACTTGTTTCTTTCAGAACTTCTGGTACACTTCATGTCTTCCTTTTGTGAAGACTGAAGCAAAGTACGAATTTAATTCCTTGACTATTTCTTCATTTCCCATTATGAATTGTCCTGCTCCTGGCTAAGGAGCCTGCAGTTGTTTTGTCAATCTTGTCAATCAACATACCAATAACCTTTTGCAGTCAGTTTTTATGATCCCTGGTAGGTTATTTTCAGTATATTTTTCCCTTCTTAATTAACCCCTTTGCTGAATTTTAAATTGCTTCCAATCCTCAGGCCTATTGCTTTTCCTTGCCAATTTATGTGACTTCCTTTAATCTGATGCTACTCTAATTTCCCTCGTAAGCCATGGTTTGGCCACATCTCCCTTACCACTCTTGTGCCAAACAGGATTAAACAGCTTCTGGAGTTCATTTATTTGTTGATGCCTGACCACTGTCTTTCCTTTCAGTAATGTTCCCAGTCCATCATGGCCAATTCATGCTTCATACCATCGTAGTTGCCTTCATTGAGATTCAGGACCCTGGTCTCAGAATCAGCTACATCACTATCTACATTGACACAGAGTTCTACCATATTTTGGCCACTCATCCCCAAGGATTCTCTCGCAACCAGATTGCCAACTAATCCTTTCTCACTGCACAACACCCATTCCAATATGGCCTGTTTCCTTGTTATATTGCTCCAGAAAACCATCCTGTATGCATTTTCGAAATTCCTCTTGTACTGTGGCTAATTTGACACTCCCAATCTACGTGCAGGTTCAAGTCACCCGTGATCACAGATTTCCTGTCTAATGGGTGAGGTGGGTGGCACAGTGGTTGACACTGCTGCCTCACAGTGCCAGAGACCTGGGTTTGGTTCCCGGCTTGGGTCACTGTCTGTGTGGAGTTTGCATGTTCTCCCTATGTCTGTGTGGGTTTCTTCCGGATGCTCCGGTTTCCTCCCACAGTCCAAAAGATGTGCTGTTTAGATGGATTGGCCATACTAAATTTTCCCTTGGTGCTTATAAGTATATGAAAAGAAGAGAATAGATAAAGTAAATGTCAGTCCTTTTGGAAGGTGAGGTTAGGAAGTTAATAGTGGGAAATGCAGAAATGGCTGAGACACTAAATCAATATTTTGCATCAGTTTTCATGGTGAAGGATTATTATTCCAAAAGTAAGAGAAAATGCAGAGGTTATCGAAAGGGGATATCTTAGAACTATCATCATCACCAGGGGAAAAAGTACTGAGAAAAATATTGGGATTGAAGGTAGACAAGTCCCTAGGGCCTGATAGCCTACATCTTAAAGAAATGGTGTCGGAGGTAGTGGATCCACTGGTCACAATATTCCAAAATTCACTGGAAGCAGGAATGGATCTGGTGGAATTAAAATGCTAATCTAATGCCCTTTTAAAAAAATCAAGGAGGCAAAATGTAGGAAACCGTAGGCCAATTAATTTAACATCTGTTGCTGAGAAACTTGAATCCACCATAAAGGAAGTAATAACAGGACGTTTTGAAAGTTAAATGCAATCCATCAGTCAGCTTGTTTTAATGAAGGATGTCATGTTTGACTAATTTGCTTGAGTTCTTCAAAGATGTAACAAGCAAGTTGGATAATGGTGACTCTGTAGATGTAATACATCTGGACTTCCATAGCGCATTTGATGAAGTGCCATACACAAGGTTAGTTCACTTGGGATTAGGGGTAATCTATTAGCTTGGACAGAGGATTGGCTAACCATTAAGAAGCAGAGTCAGCATTCTTGGGTCTTTCTCAGGCTAGCAAGACTTAATTAGTGCCGTGCCATAGGGTTAGGTCTTCGGGTTCCCAACTATTTACAATCTAGGTTAACGACTTGGATGCAGAGATAGTAGGTATCATAGCCAAATTTGCAGATGACACTGAAGTAGGTGGGATACTAACCAGCAATAATGAAATAAACTTACAAATGGACGTGGATAGGTTAAGCAAATGGGTCAAAATTTGGCAGTTGCCATTAAAATGTGAATGAATGTGAGATTATCCATTTTGGTATGAAAAATACAAAGGCAAATTATTATCAAAATAGTAGTGCTTTGGCGCAGAGATCTGGGAGTTCTCGTTCATGAAAACTAGCAGAAAACTCGTATGGAAGTGCAGCAGGTAATAAGGAAGGAAATGGAATCTTGGCACTTATTGCCAAAAGAATAGAATATAAAAGTAGCGTCCTGTTGCTGCTACTACAGAAAACATTAGTCAGACTGCACCTAGAATATTATATACAGTTTTGCTCCCCTTACTTCAGGATGCAGCTCAGAGGAAGTGCACTTGATTGATTCCCGGGATGGGATTTTCCAGCTGCGCTCACCCCAAGGATGGAAATTCTTGCCTGAGGTCAGCAGACCTTTGCATGGTACACCCCCGCCAGCTACGATTCCCATGGCAGGCAGGACAGGAAAATTCACTCCCGAGGCTTTGTCTTAAAAAGAGAGATTGGGCAGTTTAGACCTATACACCGAGTTTAGAAGAACGAGAGCAGATCTAATTGAGATGCACAAGATGATAAGCGGGATTGATAAAGTCCACCTGAAGAGGATGTTTCCCCTTGTAGGGCAATCCACAATGAGAATTCATGGTTTTAGGATTGGGGATAGCAGAAGTAAAACAGATGAAGAGAAATTACTTCATTCATAGGGTCGTGAATCTGTAGAATTCACTTCACTACCCCAGAGTGTGGTGGATGTGGAACTTTGAGTAAATTTAAGGAAGAATTGGACAGATTTTTAATTACTAAAAGTTATGGCAAATGGGCAGGTAAGTGCAGCTGAAGTCAAGAGGAGATCAGGCATGATCATGTTGAATGGCAGAGCAGGCTTGGAGCTGAATTGCCTACTCCTGCTCCTAGTTTTTATGATTCTTAAGATTCTTTTGACCTTTATGGATGCAAGTGAGAAGTAAATGGAGACTTAAAACTGTAATGGGACTTGTGTACCAGCCTCTCCAACAGCTCTGAAGTGACGGAATGTAATAATTCAGAAATTAAATAAGCTCGCAGTAAAAGTAGAGATTTTTTAATGTGGGATTTTAAATTTCATAGATTTGGAAGAGCAAAGTATCTCAAGTTAGAAATAACATGAAGTTGAATACATTCAAGTTAGATTTTTTAGAACCCTTACTCTGCTTTGTGGCAAGCAGGAGAAGTGATAATACTAGGCATATCAGAGTACAAAAAGAACAGCACAGAAACATGTCCTTCAGCCCATGAAGCCTGCGCTGACACATGATGCGTTTCTAAATTAAAGACCTTTTCCTACTACATGGTCTGTATCCCTCTATTCCCTGCCTATTCATGTATCTTGTCAAGATGCCTCTTAAACATTGTTCTTGTATCTGCTTCTGTCACCTTCTCTGGCAGCACATTCCAGACACTTACCACCCTCTGTTTAAATATACTTGCCTCTCGCATCTTTAAACTTCCCCTTTTTTCACCTTAAACCTATGTCTTTCTAGTCTTGGAAATAGACTGACTATTCATTCTATTTATGCCTTTCATAATTTTCTAAACTTGTCGCTCCTTTGCCTCCAGCATTCAACTGAAAAAGAGCCAAGTTTGTCCAATCTCTCCTCAGCTAATACTCTCCAAACCAGGCAACATCCTGGCAAACCTTTTCTGTACCTGCTCCAAAGCCTCCACATACTTCTGGTAGTGTGGTGAACAAAACTGTGTGCAGTATTTCAAATGTACCGTAACTAAAGTTTTAAACAGCTGCAACATGACTTGCCAATTTTTATACTTTATGCTCTGACTGCTGAAGGCAAGCATGTCATAGGCCTTTTTGACCACATTGTCTACTTGTCTTGCCACTTTCAAGGAACAATGGACCTGTATACCTAGATCTCTCTCATGTTAATGCTCCTAAGGGTACTTCCATTTACTGTGTACTTCCCTCCTGCATTAGACCTTCCAAAATGCATCACCTCGTAAACTAGTACTCTTGTGGCTCTTTTATTATAGATTTAAAATCAGAGGTAATTATTCTTTAAAAAATTGAGCTAAAAGATTATTATAATGCTGATAAGGTGTGCTCAGATTTTTAAATTATTTACGAAACTCTTATCCACTTCAATTAATTGTTAATTGTAGAATTTTGTAATGGAAGAAATGGTCTAAAATATTTTTACATGCAGTTTTGTAATCACTCATGGTTCCAAATTTTAGATTATACAATTTAATGTTTTTAACTTTACTCTATTTTTGATTAGGTCTGTAAAGCTCTTGAATCTTCCACCCAACCTCCGCCCACTCAAGATAAAAAATACACTGAGCCAGAATGTGTCCTCCAAGAGCCCTTTCATTTACTCACCAATTATTGCACATCACCGTGGTGAAGAAAGAAGCAAAAAAATAGGTGAGGGCACATTGATTTATGGTAAATTGGTGTCCGCATTTGTTTTTCGTTGCAAGCTATATTTAAGCTGGTTCTTAATAGAAAACCAAGCTTTTCTAAAATTATACCCATTATGGATTGGGGTAGGGCAGTTATGGAAGTAGAAACACTGTGTAGACTGCAGTGGTTCAAGAAGACGGTTCACCCTCACCTTGAGGATATTAGGGGTGGACAATAAGTGCTGGCCTTGTCAGCAAAGCCGCATCCTATGAATGAATTAAAAAAAAGTTGTAAGAACATTTAATTGAGGGGATTATTAATTGTACCAATGACAATGAAGATTCAGGAGGTAAAAGCATTAATATGGTGAATGCTGGAAATCTGAAATAAAAACAGAAAATGCAGGAAGAACTTGGGTCTGGAAGCATCCATGGAGAGAGAGGGAAATTGAGTTTATGTTTTGAGTCCAATATAACTTTTCAACAGCATAAAACCCATCACATTTCTAGTTCTCTCCAGTTCCAAAGAAATATTGGACTTGAAATTTTCTTTCTGCAGATGCTGACAGATCTGCTGAGTTTTCCAGCATTTTCTGTTCTTTCTTCAAAAGTTATTTATTACTTGACTTAGAACTTACCATTTTTTTAAATTATTCACGATAAATTTGTTGTATTTAAGTATGCAATATTTAATCATGAAGATCATGTATGTTGCTGACTGGTATGTTTATCTTCACATTGTCAACTTCCCTAACCAATTCTGACCTTGCTTGATGTACATTGAAGTGCTGCAGGGCTTTAGTTCTGGCTCAATTGCTAGATGTATCAGAGAATTCAGTAATGATTGCTGTGGTGCTCCACTGTGTAAGAATGTGCTACTTTTCAAATTAGTATCTTCCTGTGGTGATGTGGCTGAGATCAGAAACTAAATGTTTTGGGTAAGGTAGGAGCACATGTTTTGTCATTGCTTCGCTTGACAGTATATGGCACTATCACACTATTTTAAATTTACTGGTGAATTATCGATGTGATAATTTTTGTATGCAATTTAACAGTTAGATATTGATACATAATGAACCATCATTATTGCCCAAAATTTTAAGTAGGACATTATGAATCACTGCAATGCAACAGGAGGTGGACAGGTAAATCATGTCGGTCCATTAGGATAATTAGTAATTGAATTTGTGAAATGGATAGCAGATGAAAGCATGGCGTAAGATATAAATTGAATTATTGCCCTGTGCATATTTTTAGTGATTAACACTTTTTCTTGGTACAGATTATTAGTATGACTCCAAAAGATATTTTGATCAGCTGCATTGCAGTCACAGCAGTTAAAGGGCACACTGAGGGTGGAGCTGACGATTCCATGGGAAACGAAGTATGCAAGAAATCCTTTGAAGTGAGCGTAATTGGTGGCTGAGTATAGAGGTGTTCAAGGACAGAAATATGATGAGCATGCACTGGAAATGAAATTTTGAAATGGAAGCAATTTTTTCATTTTTTACCTTGGCACTAATCCACATTATTTTGAAACATACTTTCAGATTTTCCTTTGGTCACCTTTGCGACAATGGGGAGAGTAATTGAGTTGAGAGAGAATTTGGAGCATATGTAGTGATACTGGAAAATGTAAAAGCAGCAGGATAAAGTAATCGGCCTCAACAGTTTCTCACAGTCTCACAAATCAATAGTGCCCTTTGTAGTTACTGTATATATCATAAATTATACTAAGCATGTTTGTTCAATAAGGTAAAGATTAGAATGTGTATTGAGTGACTTATGTAGGACAACATTCTGCTCCGAAGAATATTAGCATCCAGCCACAGAAGTGTAACCAAATGGAAATTGGGGTATGATGATTTTAACAACCAATTAAAAAATAAATGAAAATTCAAAATTATCGTCCAGTAACACAGAACCAGGTGTGTTGGGTGTTGCGATTAACAAACATAATGATACAACACAAGGTCAAATTAGAACATAAGGTGCTTCAGTATACCGAATCAGGACTCCTCCTTTGTTGTCACATTTAGTTTTTCTACCTCAGCTGTACATTCAGTAAAAACAGAGCAAATAGAAAAATGAATAGACCTGAAAGGGTAATTTGCTTTAATGCTAGCTTGTTCGTTGCTAAAAACAGCACAAGGACATAATTACTGTGCTAATTTCAATCATGTGTAAGTGTTGGCTTCCTTTACTGGCTGTTAAATTTCCTGAGGGATGTTTAGTTATATTTTTGAATAACATTGAGTCTGGTTTTTACAAATTAGCCAGGTAGTTGCCTTGACACAAGTGTGCCAGTTCAGTATTGATTTTCAGCAGTCAGTATGGTTGCTTCCTGATTACTCTTTTTGTCCACTGTTGATGTTGAGTGCTACTCAACATCAACAGTGATATTGATCCTGCATTGGGGGAGAATGAAAAGGATCAGTGTTACAACTGATTTAATTCACTCATCAAAAGGTTAGTTATTTACCTTCTGTGGTTAGACCTAGAGCAAAGGAGACTTTAACCAGGCTTCTTTCAATAAAATTCGAATGACTGATTTGCTACACAACAAAACTTTTTAAAACAAGTTGCAAGAATGGTACATGCAATTGTACGCTGGAAGTACAACCATCTATTTCTTTTTTAAAGATATCCCAGCACATGTGCGTGTGTACACACTCAAATAAAGGACAAACCTATTGGGTACCTGCAAAGGAAAGACTTTATAAAAGAAAGGATAAAATTCACAAGGTTTCATTGCTGTTGATATGGGATTTCCTTGTGCTGGACCCATTGATGTGTGGAGGCTCTCACCAACTGAGCCCTATGTGGAGGAGAATATAGAGTTGGTTCAGTTTTTATCTCAGCTTCTCAGGTTTCCAAATGCAGACAAGTTACACCCTGATGAGGATTCTCTGGCAAAAGGTTGATGAGCATGCATTGGATTTCTGCTGAGTTAAGTAAACCTACTTTCCTCAGCTTTTCCCTAAAATACACTGATTTCATAAGAACATAAGAAAATAAGAAATAGGAGCAGGAGTAGGCCATCTAGCCCTTCTAGCCTGCCCTGCCATTCAATAAGATCATGGCTGATCTGAAGTGGATCAGTTCCACTTTCCTGCTTTCTCCCCATAACCCTTAATTCCCTTGTTTGTCAGAAAGTTATCTACCCGTGACTTAAATATATTCAATGAGGTAGCCTCCACCACTTCAGTGGGCAGAGAATTCCAGAGATTCACCACCCTTTGAGTGAAGAAGTTCCTCCGCAACTCCGTTCTAAACTGCTCCCCCTTATTTTGAGGCTATGCCCTCTAGTTTTGTTTTCCTTTCTAAGCAGGAAGAATCTCTCTACCTCTACCTCTACCCTCTCTAGCCCCTTCATTATCTTGTAAGTCTAAGATCCCCCCTCAGCCTTCTAAACTCTAACGAGTACAGGCCCAGTCTATTCAATCTCTCTTCATAAGCTAACCCCCTCATTTCCAGTATCAGCCTGGTGAAACTTCTCTGTACTCCCTCCAAGGCCAATATATCCTTTCACAAATAAGGGGACCAAAACTGTACAGAGTACTCCAGTTACAGCCTCACCGGTGCCCTGTACAGTTGCAGCAAGACCTCCCTGCTTTTATATTCTATCTCCCTCGCTATAAAGGCCAACATCCCATTTGCCTTCTTGATCACCTGCTGCACCTGCAGACTGAGTTTTTGCGATTCGTGCACAAGGACCCCAAGGTGCCTCTGCACTGTAGCATGCTGCAGCTTTTCGCCCTTTAAATAATAATCCCTCCTACCATTATTTCTACCAAAGTGGATAACCTGACATTTGCTAACGTTATACTCAATCTGTCAGGTCCTCGCCCACTCACAGCCTATCTGAGAATCCTATCCTATCTCTCTGCAGACTTTCCGTGCCCTCCACACAATTCGCTTTTCCACTCATCTTTGTGTCATCAGCAAATTTTGTTACCCTACACTCAGCTCCCTCCTCTAGATCATCTATGCAAATGGTAAACAGTTGAGGCCCCAGCACTGATCCCTGTGGTACTCCACTAGTCACCAACTGCCAACCAGAAAAGCACCCATTGATTCCAACTCTCTGCTTCCTGTCAGATAACCAATCCTCAATCTACACTAACCCTTTACCCCCAACTCCGTGTACCCTAACCTTCTGCAGCAGTCTTTTGTGAGGCACCTTATCAAATGCCTTCTGGAAATCTAAAAACACCACATCCACCAGTTCTCTTCTGTCTACTGCACTAGTCAGATCTTCATAGAAATCCAACAAATTCATTAAACATGACTTCCCCTTCACAAATCCGTGCTGCGTCTGCTTGATCAAACCGTTCTTTTCTAGGTGTCTGGCTATTTCTTCTTTGATGGATTCTAGCATTGTTCCGACTACAGACGTTAAGCTAACCGGCCTATAATTACCTGCCTGTTGTCTGCTACCCTTTTCAAACAGCGGCGTAACATTAGCTGTTTTCCAATCCTCCGGCACTTCCCCAGAGTCCAGCGAATTTTGATAAATAATTATTAAGGCATCTGCTATTACTTTCGCCATCTCTTTCAGAACCCCGGGATGCATTCCATCCGGTCCCGGGGACTTGTCTACCTTCAATCCCGTTAGTCTATCAAGCACTACCTCTCTCGTGACAGTAATTGTATTAAGGACCTCATCTCCTACCATCCCTCTAGCTTTAATATTCGGTAAGCTATTTGTGTCCTTCCCCATGAAGACCGACACAAAAAACTTATTTAAAGTCTCAGCCATTTCCTTGTTACCCACCACTAAATTCCCCCCCTCGTCCTCCAAGGGTCCAACATTCACTCTAGCCAGTCTCCTCCTCTTTATATATTTGTAAAAACCTTTACTGTCATTTTTTATATTCAGAGCTAGTTTAGCTTCATACTCTATCTTTCCTTTCTTTATCGCTTTCTTAGTCATTCTGTTGTTTTTTAAATCTTTCCCAATCTTCTAATTCCCCACTATTTTTAGCTGCTCTGTACGCATCGGCTTTTAATTTCATACTCTCCTTTTATTTCCTTCGATAACCACAGCTGGTTATCCCTTTTCTTACAGTCCTCCTTTACCATCGGAATATATTTCTGCTGAGTACTGAAAAAGATCTCCTTAAAAATCCTCCACTGTTCCTCAGCTGTCCTACCAACCAATCTGTGCCCCATCTATATTTGCCAATTCCGCCCTCACCTTATCATACTCCCCTCTGTTCAAACAGATGGTCAAAAACATGGCCCTGAAGTTTAAGTTTGGCTCTGTCATGTGAATTCCAGTAAATCACTTGCCTTTGCCAGTTTTTTTGCTATCATCTAAAGTAGTTGCAGTACAAATGTGCACACAGCTTATTTCCCCTCAAGTACCATGCTGACCAGGTGATTACTTGGGGAAAAAAGCAGCCATGCTCCCAGGCCACGTGTGCTTATCAACCTGTTGCCAGAGAATCTTCATCAGAGTGTAACTTGTGACCCTCCTTTTTTAAAAAAAATCCAATTGTCCAAATAATACCAAGCCTTTAAGCATTTTAAAAGAAAATATAGTTTTGATTTAGAGTTGAGGGTTGACTCACTTGCCTTTGAAAATCAAATAAATGATCTGCTTTTGTAACCATGGCATTTATGCAGCTGGTCCAGGTGAATTTTTAGCTAATGATCGCTGAAATAATTTTTTTATTCATGGAATGCGAGTGTCGCTGGCTATGCCTGCATTTACTGCCCATCCCAATTGCCCTTTTCAGATGCCATTTTTAAGAGTCAACCAAATTGCTGTGGGTCTAGTCACAAGTGTGCCAGAACAGGTAAAGATGCCAGATTTCTTTCCTTAAAGGACATTAGTGAACCAGATGGGTTTTTACAACCATCGACAATGGTTTCATGATTCGCCTTTTAATTCCAAATTTTAAAAAAAATTCAAATTTCACTATCTGCCATGGTGTGATTTGTCTCTATAGCATTACCCTGGTCTCTGGATTACTAGTTCACTGATATTACCACTAACCACTGTCTCCTGATAGCATTCTGGTGACAATACTCAAGATTTTTGTTCCAGAGGTAGCTGTGCTTGTAAACAAGCTGTTCCAGTACAGCTGTAATACTGGCATCTATCTGGCAATGTAGAAATGTTTCCAGGTTCATCCTGTCCACAAAAAGCAGGATAAATCCAACGCAGCCAATTATCGCCCCATTGATCATCAGTAAAGTGATGGAAGGGATCCTTGTCAGTGTTGTCAAATGCAATTTACTTAGCAATAACTTTGCTGATGCTCAATTTGGGATCTGCCAGAGCTACCGAGCTCTTGACCTTATGACTTTGGTCCAAATGTGAACAAAGACAGTGCCTCCCTTGACAGCAAGGTAGCATTCAGCATCAAGGGGTCCAAGCCAGTGGGAATTGGGGTGGGGAGCTGCCCACTGGCATCAAACCTAGCCCAAAAGAAGATGGTTGTGGTTGTTGGAGATTAATTATCTCAGTCTTTGGTTATCAGAATGATGTCTGAGATCCAACCATCTTCAGCTGCTTCATCAATGACATCCCTTCCATCATAAGATCAGAAGTGGGGATGTTTGCAGATGATTTCAGAAACATTTGTGATTCCTGAAGCAGTCCGTGCCCATATGCAATAAGATGTGGGCAGTGTTCAGGCTTGAGTTGATAAGTGGCGAGCAACAATTGTGCCACAGATGTGCTGGCAAAGACCATTTTGAATAAGCGAAAATCTAACCATTCATCCTTGTAATTCAAGGGCATTCCTACTGCTGAACCCACACAATAAACAGTCTGGGGCAGGTGGGGATTGCCACTGACTAGAATCTTAACTGGATCAACTATGTAAATACTGTGGCCACAAAACCGCAGGCTGGGAATTCTGTAGTAAATAACTCACCCCCGATTCTCCAAAACTGTCCACCGTCTACAAGGCTTAAGTTAGGAGTGTGATGGAATACTCTGCACTCCTGGATGAGTGCAGCTCCAGCAATACTCAAGAAGCTCAATACCACCCAGCACACAGCAATGAGCTTGATTTGCACACCATTCTCTGCCTTAAACATTCATTCCCTCCATCATCGGTGTATAGTGGCAGCAGTGTGTGCTATTCACAAGATGTGGGAAATAGACTCACCAGGACTCATTTGACAGCATCTTAGGAACATCAGAATATAGTAAATAGGAACAGGAGTAGGCCATTTTAGCCCCTCGAGCCTACTCCTCCACTGAGCTAGATCATGACCAATCTTCCATCTCTTCCATTTCACTGCTTGATCCCCTTAGATTTCTTTAATATCCAGAAATCTATCAATCCTGTTTTAAATGTACCCAATATCCGAGCTTCTTCAATCCCCTGGAGTAGAAAATTCAAAGATCCACCACCTTCTGAGTATCGGAGCTCCACCTCATCTAACTGTGGGTGGCACGGTAGCACAGTGGTTAGCACTGCTGCTTCACAGCTCCGGGGTCCTGGGTTCGATTCCCGACTCAGGTCACTGTGTCTGTGTGCAGTTTGCATGTTCTCCTCATGTCTGCTTGGGTTTCCTCCGGGTACTCTGGTTTCCTCCCACAGTCCAAAGATGTGCGGGTTAGGTTGATTGGCTATGCTAAGAAATTGCCCCTTAGTGTTCAGGGATTAGTTGGTATAATACGTAGGGATGTCGGGGTAGGGCCTGGGTGGGAATGTGTTCAGTGCAGACTTGATGGGCTGAAGAGCCTCTTTCTGCACTGTAAAGTTGTATGATCCTATGGTTCCAATTCCAAATGGCCTATCTCCTATACTGAGTCCATGTACCCTACAGCACATTGCCTCCATCCCTGTTGTCAAGTTCTCTAAGAATTTTGCATGCTTCAATGCAATCATCCCTCATTCTTCAAAATTGTAGTAAATATAGGTCCAGACTCGATCTTTCCTTGTAGGACAATCCTGCCTTTCCAGGAATCTGCCTGGTGAACCGTAATTGGACACTCTATGGCATATATACCCTTCCTTGGGTAAAGAAACCAGAACTACACAATGCTCCAAGGCTTTTAAACAATTGCAACAAGAATTCTTTATTGCTGTACTGAAATCTTCTTGCAATAAAGGTCAACATACCATTGGCCCTCCTAATTCCTTGCTGCATCTGCATGCTAGTTTTTAGTGACTTGTGAACTAGAGTCCCCTGACCTTTTTATGACATCAACACTTCCCAATATCTCATCACATAAGAAATACCCTGTGTTTTTGTTTTTCCTACCAAAGTGGATAACTTCACATTTTTCCACAACATTCTATCTGCCATATTCTTGCTCATCACATTGCCTGTTAAAATTCCCTTGATGCCTCTTTACATCCTAACAGCTCATATTCCCACCTAGTTGTGTGTCATCAGCAAACTTAGGAATATTACATTTGGTTCCCACATCCAAATCATCAATGTAGATTGTGACAGTTGGGCCTGAAGCATTGATCCTTGTGGCATCCCATTTGTCACAACCTGCCAATCTGAGTATGACCCATTTGTTCCTAATCTGCTTTCTGATAGTTAACCAGTCCTTAATCCAAATTCCAATTCCTCCCAAACTCATGATCTCTACCACCTAGAAGATTAAGAACAGCAATTTCCTGGGAATGCTGCCACTTGCAAGTTCCCGTCCAAGCTGCACTTGGAACCTGACTTGAACTATATTGCCATTCCCTCACTGTCATTGGGTCAATATCCTAAAACTACATGGACTGCAGTGGTTCAGGAAGTTGGCTCACCCATGACACCACCATGAGGGCAATTACGAATGGGCAACAAATAGTAGCCTAGCCTAGTGACATCCACTTTCAGTGAACAAGTAAAAAACTAAAATACATCATTATCAAATTACTAAATAGAAGTTTTTTGATGAAACAGCTAAAGGTAATTGTGTGTGGGCACTGGGTTGAGAAACACCTAAAGTAATATGCTTACACTGAGGTCAACACAGTAAGAAGTCTGACAACACCAGGTTTAAGTCCAACCGATTTATCTGATAGTCAACTCACAAGCTTTCGAGGTTAAACTCTTCGTCAGGTGAATGGAGAGTTCTGGCCTCAGACAGAGCATATAAAGCACAGACAGTTTACAGATTACTGATTAGAATGCGAATCTTTACACCTAACCTGCTATTCAAGTCTTAAAGTGGCCGACAATGTGGCCTGATGGAGAGCTTAACCTCGAAAGCTTGTGAGTTTACTATCAAATAAATCGGTTGGACTTAAACCTGGTGTTGTCAGACTTCTTACTGTGTTTACCCCTGTCCAACACCGACATCTCCACATCTACACTGAGGTCATCAACTCTCAGCAACCATCTTAGTTTGTGTGAGGTATGCTGAAGGCACTGAAGAATTTTCCCCTGATCCCATTGACTTCAGTTTAACTTGAACTCAGCATTTTACCTGTTAAACACACTCTCTTGTCCAGATAGTCATTCTTGCCTTTTGATTTCAGCTATTGTTTGTTGAACCAAGACTTTAATGAAGTCTGGAACTGAGTGGTTCTAACATCACCCAAACAGTATGGATGAGCAGATTATTGGTGACTAAGTGTTGCTTGAAATCATGCCTTGCATCTCAGCTGAATCTTGGGAATATTGGAATTGGTAGAGTGTTGGCCAGAATTGCTTTTTGGATGTGAATAGTGAATACCAAATGTCAGTGAAGCTGAACTGGAACATTTTAACTCTGGGTGTGGCTAATGTTGTAGCACACATTTCAATACTATAATTGGGATAACTAGAAGCTATTTCTTGATTTTGTGTGGAGTGAATCAGTTTGCCTAAAGAGTCATTTGATGGTTGCAACTTCAGGAAGCCAAGACCACAAGATATAGGACCAGAATTAGGCCATTTGGCCTATTGAATCTGCTCTGCCATTCAATTATGGCTGATATGATTCCTATTCCCATTCTCCTGTCTTCTCCCCCTTATCCTTGATCTCCTTATTGATTTAAGAACCTATTTATCTCTGTCTTAAAGACACTCAGTAACCTGGCTTCCACAGTCCTCTGTGGCAATGAGTTTCACCCTCTGCCTGAAGAAAGTCTTCCTCATCTCAGTTTTAAAGGAGTATCCCTTCACTCTGACATTATATCCTCAAGTTCTAGTCTTTCCCACGAGTGGAAACATCCTCTCCACGTCCATTATATCTAGGCCTCTGATCCAAGGAGGATCATTCAGTCCAAACTTCTGGTTGAAGATGGTTATAAATAGTTCTGCTTTGTCTTTTGTTACAGCATGTAAATGCAATGTTGAGCAAGGTGCTGTTCATGGACCTTCTACGCTGTTAATTGCTTAAATGTCTACTGCCATTCATGACTTGGTGTAACAGAGTCATAATGATTTGACCTGATCTGCTAATTGTGTGATAGATTTACTTCATCAAAAGCATGCTCCTTTCTTTGTTTAATGTGCATGTAGTCCTGTGTTATTTCTTCATTTGGATATTGTCTCATTTTCAAGAGCTTCATTTTGTTCCTCAGTCAGGCATCTGATTTGAAGGTGTTGGAAGGGTGAGTAACCACGAGGTTTGCAGTTGTGGTGGTATACTATTTTGCCACTGGAGATGACTGACAAAGTCTCACATATGTTTAGATTTCACATGTTAGCTGTTAATTTATTAGGGTAGTGCTGGGGCCACATGATATGAGGAGGGCATCCTCAATGTACAGATTGGACATAAACTCCATGTGGTCTGTGCAGTGATCATTTTCATCCATCCTCTCGTGGAGAGGTATAATTACTAATAGTGAGATTAAATAGACCACTTCCCTGGTGTTTACAAAGAGCAAAGAACAACCCAGCATGGGAAACAGGCCCTTCGGCCCAATGAGCCCGCGCCGCCGCATCACCCTACACCTATTCTACCCTGCGTGTCTACGAATGGAACCCCAAACTTAGCCAGATTCAGGGGAGAATAGTGTCAATTTGGTAAAACCAATCAGCCTAAGAGCACATCTTTGGGGTGTGGGAGGAAACCAGAGCACCCGGAGGAAACCCACGCAACCACAGGGAGAATGCACAAACTCCCACAGACACAGGCCCAAATCCATGTATCTGCACAGCTAGCAGTGCTAGTCACCGAGCTGTTGCGGCGCCCGTCTACCGGTCCAGGATCAAGCACACACACCGACACGAAGTACTAGGCCACTCCCGGAATCTCCAAGAGCAGCCCACGCACGACCCACTGTGTGCATGCCCCTCGTTTGACACGAGGTGGACCTCCACCTGCGGAATAAAAAGACAAAAACGTTAATCTTACAAGTCTGCTTTTCCGGTGTCTCCCGAGGTTCTAACCTTATTTAATAGCCCCTACCATAACCCTCCATCCTCGTTTCACTCATGTGTCTATCTAACTGAACCTTAAACGAGTCCAATGTTCCTGCCTCCACCACCCTACTCGGTAGCGCGTTCCATACCCCCACAACTCTCTGCGTAAAGAACCTTCCTCTCACTTCCAAATTATACCTCTCCCCCCTCACCCTTAAATCATGACCTCTCGTATTTGTACCCAGTCTAGGGTGCAGTCTCTCACTATTAACTCTATCTATTCCCTTCAGTATCTCATATACCTCTATCATGTCCCCCCTCAATCTCCGTCTTTCCAAGGAGAATAGTCCCAGTTTCTCCAACCTTTCCTCGTAACCCAGCCCCTCCATGCCAGGCAACATCCTGGTAAACCTCCTCTGCACCCTTTCCAGAGACTCCACGTCCTTCCGGTAGTAAGGTGACCAGAACTGGATGCAGTACTCCAAATGCGGTCTAACCAACGTTCTATACAACTGAAGCATTAGACGGCAGCTTTTATACTCTATACCCCTTCCTATAAAGGCTAACATTCCATAAGCCTTCCTAACAACCTTCTCCACTTGTGACGCAACCTTCATGGATTTGTGAACCTGCACTCCCAGGTCCCTCTGTATTTCTATACTCCTAATCTGTCTACCTTTTATCACATAGCTCCTCTCTGCATTATTCCTTCCAAAATGCATCACCTCGCATTTGTCAGGATTAAATTCCATCTGCCACCTATCTGCCCAATGCACCAACCTATCTATATCCTGTTGTATCACCTGACAATCCAGTTCAGTACCCGCCAACCCTGCCATCTTGGTGTCATCAGCAAACTTGCTGATCACACCACCTACGCTCTCTTCCAAGTCATTTATGTATACTACAAAGAGGAGAGGTCCCAGTACTGAGCCCTGCGGCACACCACTGGTCACTGGCCTCCAGCCCGACAAGGTCCCCTCCACAACTACCCTCTGTCTCCTATTACCCAGCCAGTTCTCAATCCACCTAGCTACCTGACCTCGTATCCCTACCAGCCTACCATGAGGGACTTTGTCAAACGCCTTACTGAAATCCATATAGATGACATCAACGGCTCTCCCATCGTCAACCGTTTGTCACCTCCTCAAAGAATTCCACCAGATTCGTAAGGCAAGACCTCCCTCTAACAAAGCCATGTTGCGTATCCCTAATCAGATCGCAACGCTCCAAATGCTCATACATCCTACCCCTAAGTATTTTTTCCATTAATTTCCCTACCACCGATGTCAAACTCACCGGTCTATAATTTCCAGGGTTATCCCTACTACCTTTTTTGAACAGCGGTACCACATTTGCTACCCTCCAGTCGTCTGGGACCTCACCTGTGTCCAAAGAAGAGACAAAGATTTGCGCCAGAGGCCCAGCAATTTCATCTTTCACCTCCCTAAGCAGCCTGGGATAAATACCATCAGGCCCCGGAGCTTTATCCGTCCTTACGCTACCTAAAAGCCCTAGCACTTCCTCCCTCGTAATAGATATTTCCTGCAACTGATCCTCAGCTTCCTCCAAGAGACCGCACGATTCCGAACCCCCCTCCTTCGTGAATACCGACGCATTCATTCAGGAGCTCCCCCATTCCCTCCGACTCAATACATAACTCTCCACTTTTGTCCCTAAAGAGGACCAATTTTCCCTCTAACTACTCTCTTGATCCTAATATAGGAATAAAATGCCTTTGGATTTTCCTTAATCCTACCAGCCAAAGCCATTTCATGCCCTCTCTTCGCCCTTCTAATTCCCCTTTTTAGCTCCCTCCTACTCTCTCTATATTCCTCCAGCGCACTCTCCGTACCCAGTCATTTCGACCTAACATATGCCTCCCTCTTCTTCCTGACCAAGTCTTCAATACCCCCTGTAATCCACGGCTCTCTAATCCTACCTTTCCCATCCTTCCGCTTAACCGGAACATAACTCCCCTGCAACCATTTCATTTTGCCCTTAAAAGCCTCCCACTTGCCAACTGTGGACTTGCCAGCTAATAGTCCCTCCCAATCAGTGTCCTGCAGCTCCCTCCTAATCCTGCTATAGCTCGCCTTTCCCCAGTTCAGCACACTCCCGTTCGGCCGGCACTCGTCCCTTTCCATTTTTATCCTAAAGTAGACGGCCTTGTGGTCACTGTTAGCCACATGTTCGCCTACCTCTACCTCACCCACCTGCCCCGGCTCATTACCCAACACTAAATCCAGTATAGCCCCTCCCCTAGTCGGGCTGGTTACATACTGCTCTAGAGACCCTTCCAAAACACATTTCACAAACTCCTCTCCCTCCGTACCCCCAGCTCTAGGCCCCCTCCAATTCACTCCAGGAAAATTAAAGTCACCCACTACAACCACTTTATTCTTCCTGCACCTGTCCAAAATGCCCCTACAAATGCCTTCCTCCACTGACCTCGGGCTGTTGGGTGGCCTATAGTACACCCCTAGCAATGTAATCTCTCCCTTTTTATTCCTCAGCTCCACCCACAGTGACTCAATCCCTGTCTCTTCCATATCGTCCTCCCTGTGTACTACTGTGATGTTTTCCTTTACTAACAGTGCCACCCCTCCACCTCTCTTCAACCCTCCTCTGTCACACCTAAAACACTTGTACCCAGGAACATTCAGCTGCCAGTCCTGCCCTTCCCGTAACCACGTCTCCGTTACAGCCACCACATCTAACTGCCTCACAAACATCAAGGCCCTAAGCTCATCCGTTTTCCCTGCCACACTCCTAGCATTGAAACAGATACAGTTCAACCCACGAGTGTCCCTCAGAACCTCCTTCTCCCTGATAATTTTCCTTTCACCCGCCTCTCTCCCAGCCACCTCCCCACTCCCCCTCCTTATTAGTTTAAACCATTCCTAAACACCCCAGCTAACCTCCCCGCTAAGACACTAGTTCCCCTCCCGTTCAAATTTTCCCCACCCCTCCTGTACAGTTGCCCTTCTCTCCTAAACACCTCCCAGTGATCCACAAAAGTAAAGCCCTCTACCCTACAATCCCTCAACCGTGCATTCAACTGCATGATCTCGTCATTCTTTGCCCTGCTAGTACTGGGCAGCAACCCAGAGAGTGCCACCCTGGAGGTCCTGCTCTTTAGTTTGGACCCCAACTCCCTAAATTGCAAACGGACCTCTACCCTACTCCTCCTTCCTATGTCCCCCTCCCCTACGTGTACTATGACCTCTGCCTGGGTCCCCTCCCCTTTCAAAATACCCTCTACCCTTTCCGTTACATCCTTTACCCCTGCTCCAGGGAGGCAGACCACCATCCTGGAGTCACGCCTCTGTCCACAGAATCTCCTATCAATACCTCGGACCCTCCCATCCCCTACCACTATCACCTTGCCAGCCCCCTTCTGTCCCTCTGAGTCAGTCTCCCCTTCCTGCCTACCTTTCTGTGCCCCTGTCAACGAACCTTGGGGGGCCTCCGGGGAGGCCGGGGGACCCTGACTACTCTTCTTCTTCCTCTTTCTCCTCCTAACAGTTTTCCACCCTTCCAGCCCTTGAGACCTCCTCCTGCTCGTGGTTCCTAGCCATTAACTCCTCGTTTTCCCTGACTAGAAACGCATCTTCCAGACGCCCCTCGAGTTGCCTGACCCGGGCCCTCAAGCGCTGCAGTTCTAAACATTTACTGCAGATGTGGACCTTGGGGACACGTGACACCACCAAGAACTCCCACATGTGGCATCTGACACAACTTATATTCCTCCCTATATTCCCTGCCATGTCCCAACCTCCTGTAAGTGCCCAAAGGTAGAATGTGCAACGCCCCTTCTCTAAGCCTACTCTCGCCTAAGCCCAGCGAGCCAAAGCCCTTCTCACTCAGTTCCCACTCACTCCGCTGCCCGCTCCCGACGCTGCCTGCTGTATGCTGCTACCCCTTTTTTATACCCCCCGCTCCCCCTTAACGACAATCCCCAAACTGGAAGTACAGGAAAAAAAGCGGTTTTCAATTTAAATCAGGCACTCACCACAGCCACCAGGTTCAATGCTCCGGAGAACAATGTTCTCTGGTCACCAAGGCTGAACCAAACTGTTCTCAGCTTCAGCACCCCATTTGATCCGGAGGCATTTTTGCTACATATCTGCTTCATCACCACCTGACATCACCTGTCTTCACTTCTGTCTCAGCTGATCTGCTGAAACTGTTATTTGTGCCATTACTTGTAGACTTGACCATTTATATGCTCACTTGGCCACCCATTAATCTTCCACTCTCAATAAACCTGAGCTCATCCAAATTCTGCATATATCCTAAAATACATCAAATCCCAATTGCCTATCATCCCTGAAATAGCTTATCTACATTGACTGACTATCAATCTGGCAGTGCCTTCATCTTAAAGTTTCCATAATTTCAAATCCCTCAATGACCTCATCCCTCCCTATCTCTGAGGGCTTCTCCAGCCCTTAACTCTGAGATTGCTTTGCTCCTCTGTTTTTGGTCCCTTGTGTATCCTTGATTGGCACTGTGTCTTCAGCTGCCTGGATGCGAAGCTCAAATTCTCTCCCTTTTGCCCTTTCTTTTAAGATGCTCTTCAAAATCTACTACTTTAACCAAGCTTTTGGCCACATGACCTTGTACCACCTTATGTAGCTCAATATTTTGGTAATGCTGTTATGAAGTGAGTTGGGAAGTTTTATTGCATAAATGACAGGATGTAAATACTGTTGCTGCTTCTCCTTTCATCCAGCATGATCCATGATGACCACATCATTAATTACACCGTTTATTCAATGATTACCTTGAGCTCAGGGGGTTAGGACAGTTCATGATAAGTTGCTTAGACTGGTTGTATAAAATTTATGGGTTTATATTAGACCATAATCTTAGTTCCATACGAATGCATAATATTTAGGAAGTAATTTTTTTGTGCAAATTATATTGGTATCGTAGCAATGCATTTCCTTTATATAGGAAGGGAACAAAGAAAATCACAGGAACTGGCTCTTCAAGCCTGCACCAACCAAAACCTCCTACCCTTCTGGGGACCATATCCCTCTATTCCCATCCTATTCATATTTGTCCAGACCCCCCTTAAAAGTCACAAAACTTAATGTTCATAGGAACACTCCCATGCATTTTTATTTGCCCAGTGTACTTCAATTTATTCTTTCTAGAATCGGCATTTAATTTGTAATATGTGATTTTTAAGAAAATATGGTTTGCCCTTTAGCCTCTATTGGCTTGTGAACATGTTTCATTAATTGACTATTTAGGGATAAGGTGAGACTGTTGGAATGGTGCATGTCTTCAAAAAAAAATTTACAAGTTTTTTAAAAATTTATTTTTCTCATGTAATGAACCAATCATAATCGAAAAATACAATGCAATCCATTTAATTTTGGATGCTACAAATTGTAGAGAGCTTGTTTAGGATTGAATTTGACAATTAAAACAAAAAACAAAGAAAAGTAAAGTACAGCACAGGAACAGGCTCTTCGATCCGCCAAGTCTGTGGTGATAATGATGCCCCAACTAAACTTAAACATTCTGCCCTTACTTGGATCATATCCCTCTATTCCCTCCCTATTTTTGTACCCATCCAGATGCCTCTTAAATGTTTCTAATGTGCCTGCTTCAACTACCTCCTTTTGAAAGTGCATCCCAGGCACTATTTACTCCTGAGCGTGAAACGTCCTTGCACATCTCTTCTAAACTTTTCCCCTCTCCCCTTGAACCCATGCGCTCTTGTAATTTATACTTCCATCCTGGGAAAAAGCCTCTGACTATTCACCCTGTCTATGCCTGTCACAATTTTGTACACCACCGATTAGGTCTCCCCTCAGCTTCGTTTTTCCAATGAAAACATTCCTAGTTTCTTCAATGTCTTCTCATAGCCAACAGCCTCAAGAGCAGACAACATCCTGATGAACCTTCTTTGCACTCTCTCCTAAGCTTCAAATCCTTTTGGTAGTGTGGTGATCAATACTGCATGCAATACTCCAATGCAGTCTAAACGAGGTTTCATATGGCTGCAACATGATTTCCCAACTCTTGTACTCTGCCCCGGCCAATGAAGGCAAGCATGCCATATGTCTTATTAATCACCTTGGCCACCAATATTGCCACTTTTAGGGAACTATGGGCCAAATCCCTCTATGTTAATGTTCTGAATGGTTCTGCCATTTACCGTATAATTCACACCTAGATTTGATCTTCCAAAATGCATCACCTCTCATTTGTCCAGATTAAACTCAATCTGCCATTTATGCCCAATACTCCAATCTATTTATATTGGATTGTATCCCCGTCACGATCAGCAATTCCACTGATCTTAGTGCTATCCGCAAATTTACTAATCAGACCACCCAGACTTGCCTCCAGATCATTTATGTATACTACAAACAACAGAGGCCCTATCATGACCCCTGCAGAACATGGCTAGCTATAGATCCCCATTCTGAAAAACATCCTTCCGTTGCTAATCTGTTTTCTATAATCACTCAGTTGAACAGCTTCCAGAAATAACAGGATACTTTTTTTTGAATAGAATGTAAAGGGTGAACAAATTTTCCAATAAATACACAATTTCTTTCCGAAATTATTTATGTTGCAAATGGTTTGTGGAACTACTATTCCATCCTGCTGGAACTAGGAAAACTCTGAAATGCTGCTTTTGATGTGCATCATCCATCCATATCAAGATGATGGACCATGTCCAGAGTATACATCCCTTCTGGATTGAATACTGTCTGTTGTTATAGAGGCTGATTCATGAGTGGCAGTCCCATCCACAGCTGACGCGGGTGTATAGGGTTGATCTGAAGTTGACATTTTTCCTTTCAGCTAGTCCTCTTTTCCACTATCTGGTCATTTATCTTATCCTCTGCTTTTTCCATGCCTTTTCTGATACCTCGTCTTAATTTAATTGTTTGTCCATCATCAAATGGGCTAATGGGCCAGGAACTGGCAAATGGAA
Source organism: Carcharhinus amblyrhynchos (assembly GCF_965287045.1). NCBI lineage: Eukaryota > Metazoa > Chordata > Chondrichthyes > Carcharhiniformes > Carcharhinidae > Carcharhinus > Carcharhinus amblyrhynchos. Next base: position 76,220,639 of record NC_137331.1, on the reverse strand, counting down.
TTTAATGTTGGCAAGTGTGAAGTTGTCCACTTTGGTAGGAATAATGGTAGGAAGGACTATTACTTACATGGCGAAAAACTGCAGCATGCGATGGTGCAGAGGGACCTTGGGGTCCTTGTGCATGAGTCGCAAAAACCCAGCCTGCAGGTGCAGCAGGTGGTCAGGAAGGCGAATGGGATGCTGGCCTTCATAGCGAGGGGGATTGAATATAAAAGTAGGGAGGTCTTGCTGCAACTGTACAGGGCACTGGTGAGGCCGCAGCTGGAGTACTGTGTGCAGTTTTGGTCGCCGCACTTGCGCAAGGATATTTTGGCCTTGGAGGGAGTGCAGAGGAGGTTTACTAGGCTGATACCGGAGTTGAGGGGGTTGAACTATGAGGAGAGGCTGAATAAACTGGGCTTGTACTCATTAGAGTTTAGAAGAATGAGGGGGGATCTCATTGAGACATATAAGATGATGAATGGGATGGATAGGATAGAGGTGGAGAGGCTCTTCCCGCTCAAAGGACAGTAGGACTAGAGCGCACAGCCTCAAGATAAAGGGGGGGCGGTTTAGAACAGAGTTGAGGAGGAACTTCTTCACTCAAAGGGTGGTAATTCTCTGCCCGTTGAAGTGGTGGAGGCTGCCTCGCTAAATATATTTAAGACGCGGGTTGATAGGTTTTTGATAGGCAAGGGGATGTGGAACTGAGACACGACAGATCAACCATGATCTTATTGAATGGTGGGGCAGACTCGAAGGGCTAGATGGCCTACTCCTGCTCCTATTTCTTATGTTCTTATCATCAAAGAGGATCTGGACACCATTAGTCATTTCGAGGCTGGTTGTGGTGTGTCTGAAGATGACGGATCAGGCCAATTTGGGCACGGAATGTCCTGGCATATTTTGGACAGACTTGTGCAGACACTGTAGTTGTTGCACTGGTGGCTCTGGACTTGTGCGGTAGGTAGGGCGGTTTTGTGCCAGTGTTTCCCTGGTGGTCGTGTCTATGTCACGCGACTTCAGGGAGGCCTTGAGTGTGTCTTTGAAATGTTTCTTCTGCCCTCCATGCGAGTACCTTCCAGCAGAGAGTTTCCCAAAAAGGAGCTGCTTGGGTGTGCGCTCATCTGACATACAGATGACATGACCTGTCCACTTGGTCTGCGCTCTCATCAGCAGTGTGTGGACTAATGGTAGACTTGCTGGAGAGAGAATTTCAGTGTCTGATACTTTGTCTTGCCATCTGATGTGTAATATTTTGCAAAGACAAGTCATGTGGAAATGATTGAGCTGTTTTGCATTCCTTCGATACATAGTCCATGTTTCACAGGCTTACAGGAGGGTAGTGAGTACCACGGCAGTGTAGACCTTCAGTTTTGTTGCTGGGCTGATTTCTCAACGTTCCCATACAGTGGAGCACAGTCTACCGAAAGCAGAACTCGCCTTTGCTATTCTGCAGTCAACTTCTGAATCAATAGGGGTTGGGAGAGGGTGCTGCCAAGATAAGTGAACTGGTCTACTGCCTGTAGTTTCTGCCCTTTGATTGTGATTATGGGTTGTGTGTACAGTGCATGAGGAGCAGGCTGGTGCACGACTTTGGTCTTTTTAATGTTGATGGTGAGTCCAAAGTTGTCACAAGCCGTGGAAAATTGGTCCAGACTGACTTGTATCTCTGGCTCTGAGCTGGTATACAGGGCGGAGTTATTGGCAAAGAGGAAGTCTTTCAAAACAGTCTCCTTCACTTTGGTAATAGCTTGAAGTCTCTTCAGATTTGAAGAGCTTCCCATCCACTCTGTACTTGAGGCTGATTCCAGCAACGTTGTCCTGGAAGGCATTATTCAGCATGGCAGTAAACATCATGCTGAACAGTGTGGGTGTGAGCACACAGCCCTGTTTGACGCCATTGGTGACTGGGAATGCCTCAGTATTCTCTGCCATCCAGTACTCTGGCCATCATGGAACTGGCGTACCATCTGAATGAATTTGGGAGGGCAGCCGAACTTTGACATGATCCTCCACAGGCCTTGTTGGCTTAGTGTCGAAGGCTTTTGCGAGGTCAACAAAGGTTGTGTGGAACTCGCAATTCTGCTCCTGACACTTCTCCTGAAGTTGGCGCGCAGTAAAAATCATGTCAATAGTCCCGCAACCTTTGTGGAAGCCACGCTTCCAGTGACTCTGGAAGCAGGCCCAGCTCCAGATGAGTGACCAGATGATTTAGCTGGACTCTTGCGAGGGTTGTTCCTGTGATGGAGAGCAGCGAGATTCCTCGGTTGTCGCATACTTGCCAATTGCCCTTCCTCTAAAAGATGCTTCCAACGTACACCTCTAAGTTACTGAGGAATGGATCCTTGTTTCCAAAAGGACTGGAACAACTCAGTGAGCTTCTCAATAAGTACAGGATCAGCAGCTTTGTAGATCTCTGCAGGTATGGCATCCGCCCCTGGGGCTTTGCCACTGGGTAGCTGGCTGACTTTGTGACTTCAGCTACTACCTACCGGTGGGTCATCCATGGCACTGTTGATATCAACCTGGGGAATCCTGTCTGTTGCCTCATCATTAATAGATGACAGCTAGTCAAGGATGGCTTCAAAGTGCTCAGCCCATCTCTGCAGATGTCTGAGCCCTCTTTGTAATGAGAGTTGTACCATCTGTACTCAGGAGGGGGGAGCTCCCGAGAGATTGAGGTCCATAAAGAGTGAGGGCTTCATTAGAACCGTTTCTGTCAGCGTATCCCTGTATTTCATCTGCCTTGGTGCCCAGCCAGGCATCCCGCATTTTATGCAGTTTATTCTGGACTGTCCTGCGAGCACTGGTAAAAGCATTTTTCTTGGCAGCTGAAGTTGGGTCGCTCTGACAGGCCCAATGAAGACGATGCTTTTCAACAAGTAGGGCCTGTACCTCCTCATCATTCTCATCGAACCAGTCATTCTGCTTGCGGGTGGAGCTCCTGAGCATCTTCAGTGCAGATGTAGGGATAGCATCCCTGAAGTGTTCCCAGTCATCCTCGGCGCTGCCTGCGAGGTGTAGGTTAGCAAGCTTGATTTCTAAGTCTCCAGCCAGTGCTGAAGCTACACTGAGGTTCTTTAGCTTGGCCGCATTTATTCTTTTCATAACCTTGCTTCCTTGTGGTTGCCTCTTGGGTCTGATGCAGAGCCTCATTTTGGAGACAGTGAGCCTGTGATCTGTCTAGCAGTCAGTACCACACATGGCCTTGGTCACTCTGACATCCTGCCTGTCTTTTCTCCTGACAATGACATAATCGATAAGATGCCAATGCTTAGAGCGGGGGTGCATCCAAGAGGTCTTGTTATGGGTAAGCAGATAGAAGGTTGTGTTGGTGACGAGGAGGTCGTGTGCTGCACAGGTCTTTGTTAAGAGTAGGCCGTTACTGTTACACTTGCCCACTCCATGCCTCCCAATGATTCCCTGCCAGATTGCAGAGTCACACCCTACTCTTACATTGAAATTGCCAAGCAAGATCAGCTTATCAGTGCTGCTCACTGCTGATATTATGGTGTCTAGTTCTTTGTAGAACTTGTCTTTCATCTCACCCGGGTTGTTCATTTTGGGGGCATAGGTGCTGATCAGGGTGGCTTGATTTCTGTTCTGTAGCGGAAGCTGTAATGTCATAAGCCGGTCGTTCACACCCTTGGGTAGACTATCAAGTTTCGGAACAAGATGACTCTTAACAGCGAATCCAACTCCAGCATCACAATGCTCATTGCCGCGATTGCTCCAGAAAAAAGTGTATCCACCTCCAGTTTCAGTCAACTGACCTATGTTGGCAAGACGAGTTTCACTTGGGGCTGCAATGTCAATGTTGTATTTTGCAAGCTCTCTGGCAACTAAGGCTGTTCTTTCTGGCCTGTCTGCTATAGGGTTGTTCAAAAGTGTGCGCACATTCCAAGCGCCAGTGGTGAGTGGTGTCACCTTGTGTTTTGTTTTGTTTGTTCGATTGCAAAATGGAATCCCTGCCAGCCACGGTAAACTGGCTAGGCTGTAGTGAAGCTGGCAATGTTTAGGGCACGTTTTCTAGCCCCTTCCTCAACCTATGGTGGTGAGCAGTGCGTTCCTGAAGAGGACTGCTCAGTTGCCCAGGTAGACGCCGAGTTTCACTCCTGCTTCGGTCAGTGAAAAACGATCTTTAGACTTGAGCCGTCTGTGTGCAGGTCCGTGACTACAGCTCCCAGTGTATCCACACCTGCTGCTTTGTCGCTCACCCATTGCCACAGGACTTCAAGGGTTGAACAGGCTACATGATGATGATGATGATGGAGTTAAGACTAGCGCTTCATTTGGAATAAAGTAAGGGAGAGCTGCGCAGCGTCAGCCTCACTCTCTGCCCAATTCCCATCTAGATCCAGTGGCAAGACAAGAGTCGAGATGGGACTAGGTGCAGTGGATGACCAGGACATCTGTGTCTTGTTCTGCTCTTTGCATTCCACGATGCTTGCAGAGACAGCCTTCTTGACCATTGGACCTTCCATTGGTCTCGCCCGCTCAATCCGCCGGAGTCTGTCTTTACATGTTGGGATTGACATCTCTCTATCTCATCAAGGGTCGAGACCCGTTGGCTACCCTCACCTGATTTAGCCGGCTTGGCAAAGCTGTTGCCTGGGGTGTGGTCACTGTTGCATGCAAACAGCTATGGTGGGCCACAGGTGAGAGCTGAGTGCCAGGTGGGGACAAAGGGTGGACAAATTGCCCTGAAAGGACATGACGTGTTACCCCACCAGAGGTACTACCCATCTCTGACACCCCATACAGCCCCCCCCCCCCCCCCCCCCCCAACATCTTGTCTTAAGGCACTCTGGTCAGCAGCCAGGATTTCTCATGCATCAATTCCTGGTCACCTGAAGATTTCACTTGCAGACAAGCTTGTATTGCAGGCCTGGTTGATCTGTTGGTCTTGTGCTGATAGCAAGTTTGCCATAGTGCATGTCTTTGGGGATGCAGCCATCATCCATTTGGTTCAACAAATGGAGTTGCTGCATCTCCCAAACATGAGGGAAAACGTGCTGGGGATCCCTGCATGCTGATTTACTTCTGTGTTTGGCACTCCTTCCTTTCAAGGGATGCCCATTGTTTGTCTGAGGCATCAGAAGTGGAAGTTGTTGAGCTGAGCTACTTTTCTTCGTTTTCTTAATTTGTTCATACCTGGCTGCTGTCAAAGAGATGGCTGAGAACTCAAACCTGGTACTGACAAAGCATTGTAGTTTGTTAGTTTGCTGCTGGTCCATACTAAACTCTCAATTTTGACATGGCAACTGCAGCCTTGGTAATCCTGGTTTTGATCTTGTATCAAGGGGCAGGTTGGTGGTAATTGATGATCTAAGATATGTGATACTGTCAAAGACCTCCAGAATGAAGTTATCAAATGTTAATGAAAGGTGAAGTCGCGACATGCAGCCCCACCGTAGAGAAAATTATGCTAAAGAGAATTGGTGCCAGGCATGCAGCCCTACTTTTCTCTCATTGCTGATCTTAAAAGCCTCCGATAATGCTTCGTGGTAAATGACAAAATTGCGCATGATCTTGTGAAAAGAAGAAATGACGTTCTGGTATCTGAACAGGCATTGATTATAGCAAGTGTTTTGACTAATTTGTGGAATTGTGGAAATAGCAAAGTTGTGAATTGCTGCTTTTGATACTTTTCAGGCGATAGTAAAAGATTATTCTGTGACCATGCATTTAGAACCTTGTATGCTGACTATGCTGAATATTGCCTAAGGTAACAGATCAAAATAATGCTCCCTTTACATTTACAAAGATTAAGATGCATATAGGAAATATGAATGTGCATTGATGCAATTGCACAAAATTTAGCGTACAACCTTTTTTTTTTGGTGTGATTTCTCCTTCAATGTCAAAATTGATCTTTTGTAAACCAGAGACAAAGCATCACAATTTTAAAAAGTTAGCCTATTGCACAATGTCTAAAGTCAGCAAACAAATGCTTCAAAATGACTAATTTGAATTGATTGCAATTGGAGGGGAATAATTATATGCTTCTAGAAAATGTAACAAACCTAAGTGAATTTTAGGCAGCCTGATGGTTATTTTGGATTTCAGGATTCTAATATTCTTTATCCCTTGTTGAACTTTAGAGTACATACATAGTTTAATACTCCACATAAAATTGGTTCACTAAGATAAATTATTTTACTTCATGGCATTCTGAATGTATATGTTTTATATAAATAATCCTCCTTAGTTTCTATTAGCTTTCTCTTTGTACTGTAGCATTAAGAAACATGATTCAAGTTGTTTATCACAGTATAATGCAGCAACAAAAAGGCCATTTGGCCCATTGAGTTTGAACCAGCTGTTTTAAAGACCAATCCAGTTTGTAAGGAGAGGTTGAGTCAGTTGGGCCTGTACTCATTGGAGTTTAGAAGAATGAGAGGTGACTTTGTCAAAACATTGGATTTTCAGGGGGCTTGACCCAGGATGGATGCTGAGAGGGTGTTTTCCCCTTGTGGGAGGGTCTAGGATCACAGAACATATCTGAGTAAGGGATCACCCAGATATGAGGAGGAATTTACTGAGCAGTGAATCCTATGGAATTTTTTTACCACGGAGGGTTGTCGGGGCTGGGTTGTTAAGTATGATGTTAAGTATGGACAGATTTTAAATCGGTAAGGGAATTGAAGGTTATGTGATAAAGGGGAAAGTGGAGGTGAGGATTATAATATCAGATCAGTCATGATCTCATTGAATCACAGCAACTTAGAGTCATTAGAGGTTTACAGCATGGAAGCAGACCTTCAGCCCAACTTGTCCATGCCATCCAGTTTTACCATTTTAACTAATTCCAATTGCCTGCGTTTGGCCCATATCCCTTTATACCCACCTTACCCTTGTAAGTGCCTAAATTCTTTTTAAAAGACAAAATTGTACCTGTCTCTACTATTACCTCTGGCAGCTTGTTCCAGACACTTATCACCCTCAAAGATTCGCTCTCTGGATATTTTGTATCTCTCCCCTCTCTCAAACCAATGCCCTCTAATTTTAGACTCCCCTAGCTTTTGGAAAAAGCTTGACAATCTACCTTTTCTCTGCCCCTCAATATTTTATAGACCTCTATAAGATCACCCCTATGCCTCCTACACCCCAATCTACCCAGCCTTCCCTTATAACTTAAACCATCAAGTCCCAATAGCATCCTAGTAAATCTTTCCTGCACTCTTTTTAGTTCAATAATATTCTTTCTATAAAACCAGTGACCAGAATGGCACACAATATTCAAAATGTGGCCTTGCCAATGTTTTGTACAACTCCTGCATTCAATATTCTGCATTCAATGAAATCAAGCATGCCAAAATACCCCTCCATCACCCTGTCCACCTGTGATACAGCTTTCAAGGAGTTATGAACCTGTATCCCTAGATTTGTTTGTTCCATAACTCTCCCTGACGCCCTACCATTAACTGAGGAAATCCTGTCCTTGATGGGCTGAATGGCCTACTTCTGCTCCAACATCTAATGATCTTGTTGTCCCACTCCCCCACTTCCGACATCCCAGCAATTTCTTTCTCCTTCAGATATTTTTCCAATTGTATTTTGAAGGCTGCTGTTACATTGAACGTAGGAGCAGGCCATTTAGCCCGTCAAGCCTTTTCCAACTTTGAATGAGATCATGGGTGATCGACTATCTAGGTCCATTTACCGCCCTGTGCCCCATATTAGTTTTGAACATGGTTTCCAAAGAGCCCCAACAAATATTCGGTGTATTTCCTGCCACATTATGTAATTAAAAATTTCAATACGCTGTTCTACAGAGAATCATTTCATCATCGGTTGGGAATATGAGAATCTTTTGAAGAATTAATTACTTATTACGGTTATACAACAAATAGACTGACAGGATTTGCTAAACTTGAAGCACACATCATAGATGTGTTGCTTGCACAGATCATTGACGCTGTGGTAGAAGAACATAAGAAATAGGAGCAGGAGTAGGCCATCTAGCCCTTCGAGCCTGCCCCGCCATTCAATAAGATCATGGCTGATCTGTCATGGCTCAATTCCACATTCCCGCCCTCTCCCCATAACCCTTAATCCCCTTGCCTATCAAAAACCCATCAACCCGCGTCTTAAAAATATTTAGCGACGCAGCCTCCACCACCTCAACGGGCAGAGAATTCCAGTGATTCACCACCCTTTGAGTGAAGAAGTTCCTCCTCAACTCCGTTCTAAACCGCCCCCCCCTTTATCTTGAGGCTGTGCCCCCTAGTCCTACTGTCCTTTCTGAGCGGGAAGAGTCTCTCCACCTCTATCCTATCCATCCCATTCATCATCTTATACGTCTCAATGAGATCTTCCCTCATTCTTCTAAACTCTAACGAGTACAAGCCTAGTTTATTCAGCCTCTCCTCATAGCTCAACCCCCTCAACTCCGGCATCAGCCTAGTAAACCTTCTCTGCACTCCCTCCAAGGCCAAAATATCCTTGCGTAAGTACTGCGCCCAAAACTGCACACAGTACTCCAGCTGCGGCCCCACCTATGCCCTATACAGTCGCAGCAAGACCTCCCTACTTTTATATTCAATCCCCCTCGCGATGAAGGCCAGCATCCCATTAGCCTTCCTGACCACCTGCTGCACCTGCAGGCTGGGTTTTTGCGACTCATGCACAAGGACCCCGAGGTCCCTCTGCACCGTCGCCTGCTGCAGTTTTTCGCCCCGTAAGTAATAGTCCTTCCTACGATTATTCCTACCAAAGTGGACCACCTCGCACTTGCCAACGTTAAATTCCATTTGCCATTTCTTGGCATGATCTTGTTGAATGGGTGAGCAGGCTTGAGGGGCCAGAGGGCCTACTCCTCCTAATGGCTGTATTCTTACTCCTCCAAACAAACCCCTTCCCTTCCTATGGACCCCTTTACTCTTTGTATCATTGATTCTCTTTCCTTCACTCAATTCCCACACCTTCTGTCCTTCCTAACCTCTTGCCCACCTGCCATCCTTTCTTCTTTTAACCGTCTCCCGTTGCCTCTGGCTTCTCTTGGTCCTCTGCCCCCATCATCTTCTACACACCCATGTCCTCACTGCCCCTCACCTTGTTCCGCATTAGTATTCTTCTTTCCTGATTTCTCTCCTTACCTCGTCCCCATCTTGCAAACATCTCTTGCCTGTCTCTTCACAGAACTACAGAACTGTCATGGTGCAGAAGAATGCCAATTAATCTGTGATTCTTGCGTTGGGTCTCCAAGTGAGCATTTTGACTTGGTGTCATTCTCCTGCCTTTTCTTCAACTCTAGAAACTATACTCAAACAATCGTCTAATGCCTTGATTGAACCTGTCTCCACCACGCTTCCAGGCAGTGCATTCCATACCTGAACTACTTGCTGTGTGAAAACGTTTTTCTCACATCATTGCATTTGTTTCCTTTATATCTGTCTGCGTTTGTTTTTGATCCTCTTACAAGCGGGAACAGTTTCTCCCTACCTACTTTGTCCAAACCTCTCATGGTTTTGACCATCTGTATTAAATCTCTTAGCCTCCTTTTCTCCAAGGAGAACAGTCCCAAACCCTCCAATCTACAGTTGCTCACTCCTGGAACCATTTTTGTAAGTCTTTTCTGTACCCTCTCCAAACATCTTCCCTAAAGTGTGGTGCTCAGAAGTACTCCAGTTGAGGTCTAGCTACTCTTTTATGCAAGTTCAGCAGAACCTCCTTGCTCTTGTATTTCACACCATTATTAATAAAGCCTGGGTACATATGAGTTAATAACTGCTCTTTCCACATGTCCTGACACATTTTATTGACTTATCACATGCACGACCAGGTCCCTTGCTTCTGTTCACCCTTTAGAGTTGTACCCTTTGTTTTAGGTTGTACCTCCTTATTCTTCCCATTAAAATGAACTGCTTCACATTTCTCCATATTGTATATCTGCCTGTTTATATCTTTTTACAATTCTACATTGTCTTCTTGTGTTTTAAGGTGTTTTATCATTTTCAAATCTTGAGATTATGCTCTGCACACCAAGACCTAGACAGTTAATATATATCAGGAAAAACAGAGGTCTTGATACTGATCCCACTATAAACCTTCCTCCAAACTAAAAAAAATGATTCTGCATCTCTCCCAAAATCTCTTTGCATGTCTATTGTCTCTCAAACCATTTTTAAATCTACAGTGTGGCCGCCTTGTGCACTTTTAATGCTTGATTAACAAAACCTGCTGACGGTCTTAATGTGAGAACGGAAATAATGCCTTGTAAGTATTTAAACTCCGCATAGGTCTCAATCCAGTTCAAAGTTTGAAATGTTAAAAAAATACTTTGTATGTAGAGAAAAAGGCACATTCTTTTGAGAGGAAGTTAAAGGGGCGAGCATGTTTAGGGCTAGATAAGATATATGAAATGTTTGAACATTAGTTTTAGTAGACTTATCAACCCTCAGTTCTGATGCTATTTATCAATCTGTTTTGTGTATAATGGTTTCAGTGCTAGGTGTGGTTATGTCCTGAGATTGAGGGGGAAAAAAAATCTCAATGTGGTCACTACCACTTTGTGATACTACCTTGGGTTTCAAATAAGCCAAATTAAAGAAAATACTTAATGGTATAGATTTCAGTTTGTTTTGTACACTGAATAGAATTTGATTTTCCATGCCCCTCACCAATGATGCAATCGGGTTCATGCCCATAATGGGCATGAACCTGATCTGAATACACTTCAACAAATTTTCATTTAATTATATGCCCCTCTTGCCAAATCATTCTCCCTCACTAAATTTTCATACCCAAATGTAAACCTGTCAAGGGGGTTCCCCCCAGGGACGCAAAAGTCTGGGAGAGAGGGATAAGACCAGGCACTGCCTTAGCAAGGCCAGGGATGGGCTCCGGTGGGGTGGGAAGGTGATATGGATGTCAGGGATGATTGGGGCATATTTATTATTTGATCGGGGCACCAACATGATGGTGCAAACCATACCCTCTAAGTGTCAAGATCTGGAGGGAAAACGGACCAGTGTTCATGCCAGTTTTCTCACCAGAACTGACACTCTGCAAAATTCTGGTAAGATCGCCTCAGAAACTGTTAAAATTCTTCACCTATCCCACAAAAAGGACACCACCAGCACCAGTGCAGGTACCCAGAGTACTAGCTGTCATGCGGAGGAAGTGAGTAGAGTTAAAATTGTAAAATCATCCTTGTCGATAACCATGTTTTTGTTTTCCCTCAACAGATTTCCAGTGGGTGCAAAGGGATGTGTGTGAAGTTCAGTTGATGGTCTATAACCCCATGCCATTTGAACTCAGAGTTGAAAATATGGTTTGTTCTGCTCTTTCATATATTTGTCTGTTTTATTAATTCTGAGATTAGACTTTCTGTAGTTGTGTAAAAGATTACATATGATATATGGCTTAGAAGCAGGCGTTTCAATCCCACCAGTTCATGCTGGTGTTTGTTACACTGAAGCCTCCTTAGATCTTTTCTCATTTAAATCCATCATAGTGACTCTCTAGTCCCTTATCTCTCATGTTTGTCAAACTTCCCCTTAAATGCATCAATGCTTGAACAAAGAACAAAGAACAACCCAGCACGGGAAACAGGCCCTTCGGCCCAACGAGCCCGCGCCGCCGCATCGCCCTACACCTATTCTACCCTGCATGTCTACGAATGGGACCCTACTCAGTCAGATTCAGGGAAGAAATAGTGTCAATTTGGTGGAAACCAATTAGCCTAAGAGCACATCTTTGGGGTGTGGGAGGAAACCGGAGCGCCCGGAGGAAACCCACGCAACCACAGGGAGAATGCGCAAACTCCCACAGACACAGGCCCAAATCCATGTATCTGCACAGCTAGCAGTGCTAGTCACTGAGCTGTTGCGGTGCCCGTCTATCGGTCCAGGATCAAGCACACACACCGACATGAAGTACTAGGCCACTCCTGGACTTCCAAGAGCAGCCCACGCACAACCTGCCGTGTGCATGCCCCTCGCTTGACACGAGGTGGACCTCCACCTGTCAGCTTGGGCTGACAAAGAACAGTATAGCACGGGGACAGGCTCTTCGGCCCTCCAAGCCTGCACCAATCACGTTGTCCTGCCTAGACCAATTGCTTATACCCTTCTATTTCTTGTTTCTTCATGTATCCATCCAGATGTCTGTAACATATCTGCCCCAACCACCTAACTTGGCAGTGCATTCCAGACCCCCACCATCCTCTGTGCTTAAAAAAAAGCTTCCTCTGCACATCTCCACTCATGCTTTGTTCCCCCCCCCCCCCCCCCATCATTAACTTGTGCCTCCTTGTAATTGTCATTTCTTCCCTGGGTGAAGAAAAAGCTTCCAACTGTTCACCCTATCTATACTCCTCATAATTTTTATAAACTTTTATCAGGTCGTCCCTTAGCCTCCGTCTTTCCAGGGAGAATGATCCCAGTTTATTCAATCTCTCCTCATAGCTAATACCCTCCATATCAGGCAACATTTTGGTAAAACCTTCTCTGTATTCTCTCTCCAAAGTCTTCACATCCTGCTGGTAGTGTGGTGGGGTTCAAACTCCAACTCCTTTCTGCAAAAGCCTGTTTTGTTTTCTACAGATCTGGGACTGCACATAAACCACAACATCACATGACCCTGTCAATCACTAATCTGAAATCCCAGGGGACTTGAGTTACTGGACTTCACATAACCACTTGCAAGATTGAAATGAGTAATTATCCTGCCTCCTAGCATTTGTGCTGTATTCCATCTAGACATGCTATCTGGTTTTAAACAAAACACTGAACTTTAAAGCATTCTCCTGAAAGATTTAAAAAAGACACACAACATATGCAAATCATTTGCACACCTCAATTGCACAAGTACCAGACATTGTGAATCACCAACAAGAGAGAATCTGACCATGACCGCTTGACTTTTGATGGAACTACCATCAACATCTGGGGGTTACCTTTTAATCAGAAACTAAACTGGCCTAGCCATATAAATACTGTGGCTCCAAGAGCAAGTCAGAGGCTAGTACTTCCTAAACCCTGTCTGCAATCTACAAGACACAATTCAGGAGTGTGATGGAGTGCTCTCCATTTGCCTGGATAAGTGGAGCTCCAACAACACTCGATGAGCTTGATACCATCCAGGACAAAGCAGCCTATTCACTGTTTCCACCATCAAAGCACAGTGGCACTGATGTGTGCCACCTCCAAGATGCGCTGCAGGAACTCACCTAGGCTCTGCAGACAACAGTTTACAAAGCCACGGCTGCTAACGTCTAGGAGGATAACGGCAGCCGATGCATGGGAACAGCTCATTTGGAATTTCCCTTCAAGCCACCCACCATCCTGACTTGCAACTATTTGATTTGGATTTATTATTGTCATAAGTATTCGTATACAGTGAAAAATATTGTTTCTTGCGCACTATACGGACAAAATGTACAGTTCATGGGAGAAGGAGACGAGAGAGTTCAGAATGTAGTGTTACAGACATAACTAGGGTGTAGAGAAAGATCGACTTAATGTGAGATAGGTCCATTCAAAAGCCTGATGAAACTCTTGAGTCAGTTGATATGTAATCTCAAACTTTTGTATCTTTTTCCCAACGGAAGAAGGTGGAAGAGAGAATGTCGGGGGTACATGCGGTCCTTAATTATGCTGGCTGCTTTTCCGAGGCAATAGGAAATGTCAACAGAGTTAATGGATGGGAGACTAGTTTGAACATAGAACATTACAGCGCGGAACAGGCCCTTCGGCCCACAATGTTGCGCCGACCAGTCTTATTTTTAAAAAAAAACATTGACCCACTAATCTAAACCAATCCCTTTTCGTCCATAAACCTATCCACCAATCTCTTAAACGCCCCCAAACTAGGCGCATTTACAACTGCAGCAGGCAGGGCATTCCAGTCCCTCACCACCCTCTGGGTAAAGAACCTGCCCCTGACATCCGTCCTATAACTACCCCCCCTTAATTTAAAGCCATGCCCCCTCGTGCTAGATTTCTCCATCCGAGGAAACAGGCTATCACCATCCACCCTATCTAAACCTCTAATCATCTTATATGTTTCTATAAGATCCCCTCTTAGCCGCCTTCTTTCCAGTGAAAACAACCCCAAATCCCTCAGTCTCTCCTCATAGGACCTCGCCTGCATACCAGGCAACATCCTGGTAAACCTCCTCTGCACCCTCTCCAAAGCCTCCACATCCTTCCTGTAATGTGGGGACCAGAACTGCACACAGTACTCCAAGTGCGGCCGCACCAGAGTTGTGTACAGTTGCAACATGACGCTGCGACTCCTAAATTCAATCCCCCTACCAATAAACGCCAAGACACCGTACGCCTTCTTAACAACCTTATCTACTTGATCCCAACTTTCAGGGATCTATGTACCCATACACCTAGATCCCTCTGCTCCTCCACTCTATTCAAAGTCTTCCCGTTAGCCCTATACTCAACACATCTGTTATTCCTACCGAAATGGATTACCTCACACTTCTCCGCATTAAACTCCATCCGCCACCTCGCGGCCCAGCTCTGCAACCTGTCCAAGTCACCCTGCAAACTTCGACACCCTTCCTCACAATCGACCACACCTCCGACTTTGGTGTCATCAGCAAACTTACTAATCCACCCAACTATACCCTCATCCAGATCATTAATAAAAATTACAAACAGCAGTGGCCCCAAAACAGATCCCTGAGGCACACCACTCGTAACCGAACTCCATGATGAATAATTACCATCAACCACCACCCTCTGTCTCCTATCTGCTAACCAATTCCTGATCCAAGTACCTAAATTACCACCAATCCCATACATCTGCATTTTCTGCAGAAGCATACCATGGTGAACCTTATCAAACGCCTTACTAAAATCCATATATACCACATCTACTGCCTTACCCCTATCCACCTCTTTGGTCACCTTCTCAAAGAACTCAATAAGGTTAGTAAGGCACGACCTTCCCGCTACAAAACCATGCTGACTATCTCCAATCAATTCATTACTCTCCAAATAACTATAAATCCTATCCCTAATAATTCTTTCTAAAACCTTGCCCACTACAGAAGTAAGACTCACTGGTCTATAATTCCCAGGGAAGTCTCTGCTCCCCTTCTTAAACAATGGGACAACATTCGCTGTCCTCCAATCTTCCGGTACTATACCAGAGACCAACGACGACCTGAAGATGAGAGCCAGTGGCTCTGCAATCACCTCTCTTGCCTCCCATAGAATCCTAGGGTAAATCCCG
The DNA here is from genome assembly GCF_965287045.1 of Carcharhinus amblyrhynchos. NCBI lineage: Eukaryota > Metazoa > Chordata > Chondrichthyes > Carcharhiniformes > Carcharhinidae > Carcharhinus > Carcharhinus amblyrhynchos. The sequence continues at coordinate 76,205,456 of NC_137331.1, read as the reverse complement.
TCTGGACCAGGGGACTTATCTATTTTCAACCCATCTAGAATATCCAACACATCCTCTGTATCAACTACAATACTTTCTATTTTACACCCCTTCACCCCAGTGACCTCCTCAGCTACATTCATATCGTCCTGCGTGAACACCGAAGAGAAATAATGGTTCAATGCCTCTCCAATCTCTTCCGGTTCCACACACAACTTCCCCCTACTGTCTGTAACTGGCCCTAATCTTGCCCTAACCAACCTTCTGTTCTTGACATACCTGTAGAACGCCTTAGGATTCTCCTTAATCCTATCAGCCAAAGTCATCTCATGCCCTCTTCTAGCCCTTCTTAACTCCCTCTTCAACTCCCTCCTAGCCAATCTAAAGCTTTCTACTGCACTACCCGAGCCCTCAAGCCTCATCCGAACATAAGCCTCCTTCTTCTTCCTAACCAACAAATCAACTTTTTTTGTGCACCACGGTTCCCTAGCCCTACCAATTCCTCCTTGCCTGACAGGGACATACCTATCACAGACCCACAGTAGCTGCTCCTTGAAAAAACTCCACATTTCAGACGTTCCTAGTCCCTGTAATCTCCTAGTCCAACCAATGCTTCCTAATTCTCTCCTAATGGCCTCATAATTACCCTTCCCCCAGCTAAAACTACTGACCCGAGGTTCATGCCTATCCCTTTCCATCACTAAGGTGAACGTAACCGAATTGTGGTCACTATCACCAAAAAGCACACCAACTTCCAAGTCTAGCACCTGGTCTGGCTCATTTCCCAGCACCAAGTCCAATATAGCCTCACCTCTAGTTGGCCTATCTACGTATTGAGTCAAAAAACCTTCCTGCACACTTTGAACAAAAACTGACCCCTCTAACGAGCTAGAGCTATAGCAATTCCAATCAATGTTAGTAAAGTTAAAATCCCCCATAACAATTACCCTATTACTTTCACTCCTAACCAGGATCGTCTCTGCAATCCTTTCCTCAACCTCTCTAGAACTTTTTGGAGGTCTATAAAAGACTCCCAACAGGGTGACCTCTCCTCTCCTATTTCTAATTTCTGCCCATACTACCTCAACAGACAAGTCCTCATTAAACTTCCTCTCTGACACTGTGATATAGTCCTTGACCAATAATGCTACTCCACCCCCCCTTCTACCTCCTTCTCTACTCCGACTAAAGCACTTGTACCCCGGCACCTGCAACATCCATTCCTGACCCTGCTCTATCCACGTCTCTGAAATGGCCACAACATCAAAGTCCCAGGTACTGGTCCACGCTGCAAGTTCATCCACTTTATTGCGAATACTCCTCGCGTTAAAGTATATACATTTCAAACCTCGCTCCGCCCCACCCCCACAATGCCGTGCAATGCCGTCCCCTTCTATGCCCCCCTCACTTTCACCCCCTCTACCCAGGATCCCACCCCCCCTCTGAATCAGTTTAAACCACTCCGCATAGCCTTCACAAATTTACCCCCCAGGATATTTGTTCCCCTCTGGTTCAGATGTATACCATCACTCTTATAGAGATCCCATCTTCCCCAGAATGAGCCCCAATTGCTGAAGTAATTAAACCCCTCCCTCCTGCACCATCCCCTCAGCCACAAGTTCAAACTTTCCCTCTCCCTATTCCTCTCTAAACTATCCCGTGGTTTGCGTGATGGGTTGGGCTACATTCACGACCTTTTTGTCGTTTATTGCCGTTGTAGATTCTATCGCTATCCCTTCGCTGTCACTGGATTAAAATCCTGGAACTCGCTCTCTAACAGCACTGGGTGGGTGTACCTACAACGCATGGACTGCAGCAATTCAAGGCAGCTCATCGGTGCCTTTCGAAGGGCAATTGGGGATTGACAAATATTGGCCTAGCTTTTGTACTTTGTTCAGTGAAGTCCACATCCCTTGAAAAAATTAAGACAAACTATGTTTTGATCACTGCGCGTGCTAGCAAGTTCCACAATCTCACCACTCTTGAGTAAAGAAATTTCTTCTGAATTCTCTACTGGATTTCTTGGTGACAATCTTGTATTTATGGCTGTTCCCCCACGAGAGGAAACATTCTCTATTCAATCTTTCAATACCGTTCATAATTTTAAAGACTTCTGCAAACACCCAAAGTCTTTTTTTCTTGACAGAGTAGAGTTCCAGCCTGTCAATCCTTTTCCTGATAATGCATACTTGTGCGTTTCTGGTATCATCCTTGGGCAATCGCTCCAGTGTCTCTTTAAACTTTTAAAATGACTGCGAGCAGAACTGCATGCAGTGTTCTTGGTGTGGCCTATTTAAGGCTAACGTAACATCCAACTTATCAATTCTGTCCCCCCCGAACAGGTTTTCCCAAACTTTTCAGCAATGGAAACCTTTGGATCACAGCCCATCCTGCCCCCTCGCTCTCACGTGCGCACACGTAAGCAAATCTTTAGTCCCCCCTCTCATATGTCAGTGATCCCTGTTTGCCCTCAGCTGTCATCCCATTATTCCCCTTGCCATCCTTTCATTCCCTGTCCAAGGTCTGGCCTTCACCCTGATCTCAAAATTTGAGTTTTGTGCAATTTCCAGTGTGTCCAATCAGAGTCTGGGTTCTGGGGAAGCCAAGTGCTGATTGGACAAGCAACTTGATATTTTTCAAATTGTATGGATCAGCCTGACCTGCCTTCAAACCCTGAGGAGGCTCCCGTGGAACCAAGTTTCAGGACCCCTATCTTTTTGTTAACCTGTGGCACCACCTTTTTAGTGATTGATGTATTTGTACTCCACAAACTTTTTTTTCCCTCTACCTGCCTAAAGTTGCACCTGCCAAGTAATAAGTCCTTCCTACAAAATCCTTCCTACAAAAATGTGTTACCTGGCATTTAGTTGGTTGAACTTCATTTGACTAGGATTTAACTATCAGATGGGCTGTCAGGGTGTTATTGTTGATCTTAGTACCTTTGTTTGGATGAGGGAAATAAAACTAATTCACCCTTAGGTCATTTGTTAACACCCCCAATTGAAAGTGTGGGATGTTGGATAAAAATTTGTCTTGCTTGGCTATTTATGCTTCCATGGTGTAATAACCTGCAGGGACTTTAGGAGTGAGGTTTGATGATGGAGCAAATGCTTCTTGAGCCAAACTCTGGAACATGTCAGTGCTAGAGTTGGGGAGGGAAAGAATAAAAGAGAAATATCGACAAAAATGTTACATACAATGAATCATACAGCAGAATTCATATCCCTGAGATTGCACCAAGTTCCCAAATGTTGCTGAATTATTCTTGGTGGGGCAAACATGCCCAAAAAGGGAATGAGTGATGAGAACAGATAAGAAAATGGGAGTTGCTTTTGCATGCCTTTTAGAACCAAAGAAAAGTGGCAGCACTGAAAGAGGCCATTCAGCCCATTTTGTCTGCCAGCCAAGGAAAAGAAAGTAAAAACTCCATTCATTGGCCAGATGGGCAGAGAAGTGGCAAATGGAATTTGGTCTAGAAAAGTGTGAGGTGATGCATTTGGGGAGGTCAAACAAGGCAAAGGATTTTACAATAAACAGGAAATCAGTGAGTGATGTAAAGGAAGTGAGGAACATTGAAATGAATGCCCGTAAAGGATCCCTGTAGATAGCAGGACAAGTTGATCAGACGGTTAAGGAGGCATAGAATACAAGAGCAGGGAGGTTATATGGAATTGTATGAAACATTAGTTAAGCCACAACTTGAATACCGTGCGTGGTTTTGATCACCTTTTTACATAAAAGATGTAATTGCATTAGTGAGGGTACAAAGTGGATTTATGAGAATGTTGCTTGGATAGGAAAAATGCAGCTATGAAGAAAGATAGATTGAGGGAGATTTGATTGAGATATATAAAATTGAGAGCAGCCTGGACATAGTGAATGGGAATGGCCTATTTACCATAGCAGAGAGAACAGAATTCAGGGACATGGAATTAAAGTGGCTGGTAGAAAGATTAGAGAGGAGATGAAGAAAACATTTTTCACCCAAAGGATTGTGGTGGTCACTGCTTGAAAGGGTACTGGAGGCAGAAACCTTCAACTCATTTAAAAGGTGTCTGGATATTTGGATCAAGAATTGTAACTTATGATATTTACTGGGAAGTGGGATTAGTTTGGGTGACTTTTTTTTAACTGACATAGACACAATGGCCCAAGTGACCTCCTGTGCTGTAAACTTTCTATGATTTAATTTATGCCATTCTATTAGCTTTATGGTCTTTTAATGACAATTAAATGCAAAGTTAGGATTTGTAAAAAAAACACTTAAGTGATTTGTCACATATACTTTTCTAACTTCAGGAAGCTGAACATATGGACTTTTTCCGTGGTGTTTTGGAAAGGAATCAAATCAGAGCATATTGTAGAAGAGAGTTAAATTCTCAGGAATTTTTAAGTTATTGATTTTATAATTTATTCAAATAAATTGTTTGTCTTATGTAGTTGAAGATGACCATGACAATCAACGTGAATTCATTCAGTTAATTTTGTGTTTAAAGTTGGCTAATCAGTCCAATTTGAGCATAAAAAGACCTATTGCATGTTGAACACTTCTGAATTGTCGGTGTGGAAGAGGGCTTGCAATTCTTGGTGTGAAGCTCAATTTTCCTGTTGGCAGGTGTAATGAGGTTCTGTTCATGGGGGTGGTGCTTTTAATGATATGACTAAACCAAATGGAGCAATCCTTTGAGGGGTAGTGTTGAAACTCTTCAGTGAGGCCATCATTTAAAAAAACTTTTTATGGTTTTCCCCTCAGTTGCCATTGAAGGGTTTTTAATTGCAGTTTGGCAACATGTCCTGCCTATCTTAACTGAGTTCTCTTCAGCAGAATGTGGATGCTAGGCATGTCAGTTAGAAATAAAAATATGTGATCATGCTATACATTTCAATCTGCATGCAATAAACGTAAGTATAGACTTTTGTAGGTTAAAACTTAACAACAGATGTGATGCAGTACTTTATTTGTGTAAGTATCCTTTTGTGTGTTGAACGAAACTAAACCTTACATAAATATAAACTGGAGAATGATTTCCATTTTAATACATTTCACAATACAAAACTTAATTTTACATCTCAAGTGTTTGTGTGATCCTGCAATTCCAATGCAATGAGTGTTTGATGAAGAGCAGGTATTTTCAAATGAGCAGTTTGTGCACTGTTTTCTGCATTGTTCATCATTGAATACTCTGCAATAACTTTCAAAGCTTTTTTTTAGAACAGCAGAGCTGATGGTTTGTCATCATATTTGCCATGATGCTGCTATATGCCGTTATCACAGGAGTAAGTGTGGATAAGGGCAGTCATTGGACCCATCTAGCATACTGTTGAGAAATGAATGACCTCATCATTCTAATTGTTCCTTGAGCATCTGACCCTGGAGCTTTTGTTTGCAGTATAATACTGGTGTTAATCATTATGCTAGAGGTGCTTTCCAACATTGGACCTGAACTTGCCTTTTACCAGTTTAGATCCAAGTCCCCAGGTTTAGACATTTTTAGTCTGCATATTACACTGCTGTATCTTCTGCCAACTTTCAAAACTGGAGTCCTTGCTTTACTAGCCTTTCCTTATAATTCAGTCTTCCAATCCTACAGATCAACTTTGTGGACTGTTTTTGCACTGCTCCTAAGGATTGAATTTTCCCTTGTGCTTCTGAGCAGAAATAATACTTATTTCAAGATGTGGCCTAACCAGAAAACAAGCTTCAGCACAAAGATCTCAGACTCAGTAATGATTTGCCATCAGAGTTTTATTTGTTATGATTTAGCAATGATTATATATAGTTGGTGTTTGAACCTACTATTATCAGGTCTAAGTCTTCTCCCCAGATAGTTTAACACCATTAAGTGCTTAATTTTTTTTTCCATTGTGCAAATTTGCAGTTATCGATACTGAATTTAAGTTATGACTAGGCAGTGTTATTCAAGTTATTTTTTTTTGCTTAGCTGTTTCTTTGGATTCTACCCTCCCCAGCAAATTTGATCAATTTGTTGTTAATCCAGACTGATGTCACTAATTCTTAAGGTATTCTATTCAGTGCATCATTCCCACTGGACACCACACCATTAACTGGTACCTACTGCTTTTTCTCTTTGAACCAGTTCCTTATCCACCTTCAAACTCTACTTTATTCCACTACTGTGTTATAAACTTTCCTATGGAACTTTATTGGGGCTTTGGATTTTCAACTAAAGTGCATCTTTCTCAAAAAAAGAGGCAGACTTTACCTCTTTATAAATGGAATTGACTGATACTGGGTTATTTTCAACTTTGTTATGGTACCTTTATTTTTCTCATTATTGATGTCAAACTATAATCTTTCTGTAGTTAGATTTGTTACATTTCTTTGCAAATGGGAACATTGTTGGCGTGTTTTCAAATTATTGGGATCTCTCAAGTTCACTCACTCATGATTGCCAGCATTTTGCTAATTTTATCTCCAGTGTCTCTCCTCACCATTGGTATAACGTTTTCTCTCCAAGATTTTGAGATTTTGCCCTTATCCACTCTATATCCACTGTAATAGCTATACAAGTGATTAAAAAGTCATTTAAGTTTAGTGATGTAACTTGTGATGGATGGCATGCTGCTGATATTTTCTCTGCTCATGACTTTTAGGAAATAATCAAATATTTATTTTTTGAATAGAATTTGCATCGAATCATTTTTTTTGACAACCTGCATGACTGTACAAGTATTGTAATACGCTCAGTTCTATTTTGCTGACTTCACTTTTCAGCAAATTTTTTTTTCATATCAGCATTTTTTTTTACTTTTCATTGGGCTCTACATCTTGTACTTAAGAAAAAGTGTACTTAAAATAAGCGACCCTGACTTTGGGAATCTGTAAACACTGTTCTTGAATTTTCACTTGAAACATTAGTAAGTTACTAAGTTTTCATTTAAAGGGAAAATTGTAATTCAACATCCATCTATGTTAGAGGTCTACATTCACACTGAAGCACCCATAAACCTTTCTGGAGTTGCTGGTATGTTGCAGACCTTTGTTAGAATCTTGATGCCCCTTGGAGGATGAACTGGAAATAGCATCCATTCATGTGTTGATTAAGAAACTCAGTGTGTGAATAATTAAAGTTCTCGGATGAATTGCTCTGTTGTAAACTAAAGAAGTTTAAATGTAAAAAATTATGATTCAGATCTAAAAATTGACACAACCATTCTAGACCAGTTTAGATAGCCAAAAATATGAAATTGATATTTTGCAGCAGTTGTAATGCAATATGAAATTCCAAAATCTTTTGTTGAGGTGGAAGTATAATTGGCTATTTTTGGAAGAAAGGTAAAGAGGATCATTTGAAGTTGAGGTCAGACTAAGATTTGTAGAATTTCTCATGAACATTTTCAGGGAATCTATTGGGCAACATCTATAAGCGTTACTATTTTTTCCAATTAAAAAAATGCTAAATTCTGAATTATGCCGAATAGAAGTCAATTTAAATGTGAAGCTTCTGCAGTTTTTCCTTGTATTGAGCTTTCAAAGCATGCTATGTTGTATTGCAGTTGACAATGTTATAGTCAGTAATGCAACTATAAATTGGCAGCTGAAGCATTCAGATTATGTGATGTGCGTAACAACATTATTGATTCTTGCTGATGATGTAAAATTTAGAACATAGAACATTACAGCGCAGAACAGGCCCTTCGGCCCACGATGTTGCGCCGACCAGTTAAAAAACAATGACCCTCTAACCTAAACCAAACCCTTACCATCCATAAACCTATCCACGGATCTCTTAAACGCCCCAAACTAGGCGCATTTACAACTGCAGCAGGCAGGACATTCCAATCCCTCACCACCCTCTGGGTAAAGAACCTACCCCTGACATCCGTCCTGTAACTACCACCCCTTAATTTAAAGCTATGCCCCCTCGTGCTAGCTTTCTCCATCCGAGGAAAAAGGCTATCACTGTCCACCCTATCTAAACCTCTAATCATCTTATACGTTTCAATAAGGTCCCCTCGTAGCTGCCTTCTTTCTAACGAAAACAACCTCAAATCCCTCAGTCTCTCCTCATAGGACCTCCCCTCCATACCAGGCAACATCCTGGTAAACCTCCTCTGCACCCTCTCCAAAGCCTCCACATCCTTCCTATAATGTGGGGACCAGAACTGTACACCATACTCCAAGTGCGGCCGCACCAGAGTTTTGTACAGTTGCAACATGACGCTGCGGCTCCTAAATTCAATCCCCCTACCAATAAATGCCAAGACACCGTATGCCTTCCTAACAACCCTATCTACTTGATTCCCAACTTTCAGGGATCTATGTACACATACACCTAGATCCCTCTGTTCATCCACACTATTCAGAGTCCTACAGCTAGCCCTATACTCTACACATCTGTTATTCCTGCCAAAGTGAATTACCTCACACTTTTCCGCATTAAACTCCAACCTCCACCTCTCGGCCCAGCTCTGTAACTTGTCCAAGTCTCCCTGTAGACTAAGACACCCTTCCTCACTATCTACCACACCTCCGACTTTGGTGTCATCAGCAAATTTACTAATCCACCCAACTATGCCCTCATCCAGATCATTTATAAAAATTACAAACAGCAGTGGCCCCAAAACAGATCCGAGGCACACCACTCGTAACTGAACTCCATGTCGAATACTTACCATCAACCACCACCCTCTGTCTCCTATCTGCCAGCCAATTCCTAATCCAATTTCCTAGATCACCCTCAATCCCATACATCTGCAATTTCTGCAGAAGCCTTCCATGGTGAACCTTATCAAACGCCTTACTAAAGTCCATATATACCACGCCAACTGCCTTACCCCCATCCACCTCTTTGGTCACTTTCTCAAAAAACTCAATAAGGTTAGTAAGGCACGACCTACCCTCCACAAAACCATGCTGACTATCTCTAATCAATTCATTACTCTCCAAATAATTATAAATCCTATCCCTAATAATTTTTTCGAAGACCTTGCCCACAATAGAAGTAAGACTCACCGGTCTATAATTCCTGGGGAAGTCTCTGTTCCCCTTCTTAAACAATGGGACAACATTCGCTAATCTCCAATCTTCTGGCACTATACCGGTGACCACGACGACCTGAAGATCAGAGCCAGAGGCTCTGCAATCGCCTCCCTTGCCTCCCAGAGAAAATTTAGTTACTACTTCAAGAACCAAATTTACATTTTATGCTGATAATCTAAACTGATCAAAATTAGTGCCATGTGGAATTTGTTTTTGTTACATACCCATTAGCTTCATATTCAAAATCATTTAAAACTTGGTTGTGTAAGTAAAAATCTAGCATTTAAAATGTTTCCAAGACAAAGGCAGTTAGTTCAGTATTTGAACACCTGTGCTTTCAGTTGGTTATCAAAATTGTGCAATTTGATGAGAGAGTAATACGATGTGACCTTTTAACTATACTGCCTTAGAAACTGCAGCCTAGTTAGTTTAATGTGTTGCAAGTTATGTTGTGAAGACCGAGAGAAATTCAAAAAATAAATTGAATACATTATCCTGTATTGAAGTAGGAAGTGGGCGGGAATGGGGAGGGGTGGGTAGAGAAGATTATTAACTCCTCCTTCGGCAATCACTTGCTAACAAGTATGATTGTCCACCTAAAAAAACATGCATTATTAACGATTTCAGTTGGGTCATTGCTAAATCATCAGAATTACAAATGTCTGCATGAAAATTCCAACATGTAAGCAGGCTACTCCATGTCATTGTTTATAATCCACAGGGGCAAATAGTTCTAATCACATTTTCCCACCCTATTCCCATTATCCTTCAACCTCTTTTTTTTTTATCCACGTCTTTTTTAAACAAAAGTGCATCATATCTCAGTTAATTGCATTGAAATCCATTTGACATGTTGTAATTTGGCAAAATCTTACATGTTAATAGAAGCTCATAAAATATGAGGAGTCAGATGCTAGGGTAGTGAAGGAAACTTTGATTATGTCACAATGTGTTTGGAATGATACTGGCTCTACAGGTTCAGTGCACAGTACGACATTGTGACAGATCAAAGTGTGTTCTTAACTGCCTGCTTATGTACATTTAGTCTTAAGAAAGTCATTTAGAGCTACTTCTCTTTGGCGTTATGATTTTGGAATTGTAGTAATAGTGAAAGGAGATACTTGAATATAACTGTTATTGGTTGGAGGGGGAAAAATTCTTGTCATGCAAGTTGGGGCCACTTTTGTTGCTTCGTCAGTGTAGTGCTCTTCAGAATACTTCACTGATAAAGCTCAGTTGACAGACTTGTTTAGAATCTTAACTATACAGACTTGTATAATGTGTTGGATTCATATGCTGCAAATTCTGTATAATTCCAGTAATAGTTTTTTTTTGTATAACTATAACACATTTTCTAATCTAATTGTGTTTTTTTTCCTTTTTCTCTGATTAATTTTACAGGGGCTGTTGGTAACTGGTGTCGAATTTGAATCTCTCCCAGCTGCACTCTCTCTCCCTGCTGAATCGGGGTTATACCCAGTCACGCTTGTTGGTGTTCCACGTACATCAGGACAGATCAATGTAAATGGTAAGAATTTAGGATAATCCCATATTTAGCAAGATCATAAAGACTTCTACAAATTCTATTTACTTAAGGTATTTCCTGACAGAAGAAAGCATCCTATATATGCTGCATATTTCATGCTGTCCACAAATGTTCATCGCTGTTGTGATTTTTAAATTATGATCCCATCAACATTTGAACAAAGAACAAAATTACAGCTCAGGAACAGGCCCTTTGGCTCTCCAAGCCTACACTGACCATGCTGCCTGACTTAACTAAAGCCCCCTATGCTTCTGGGGATCAAATACCTCTATTGCCATCTCATTGATGTACTTGTTAAGATGCCCCTTAAAAGTCACTACCATATCCGCTTCCACTACCTCCCCCGGAAACAAGTTCCAAGCACCCACCTCTCTCTGTATATATGAAAAAAATCAGCCTTGAACATGTCTTTTAAAACTTGCCCCTTGCACCTTAAACCAATGCCCCCAGTAATTCTCTTCCACTCTGGGGGGGAAAAAGCTTCTGACTATTCACTCTGTCCATGCCCCTCATAATCTTAGACTTCTGTCAGGTCTCCCCTCAACCTCCGTTGCTCCAATGAGAACAAACCAAGTTTCTCCAACCTCTCCTCAAACTCATGCCCTCTATACCAGGCAACATCCTTGTAATTCTTTTCTGTACTCTCTCTCCAAAGCCTCCACATCCTTCTGGTACTGTGGCGACCAGAATTGAACACTATATTCCAAGTGCGGCCACACTAAGGTTCTATAAAGCATCAACATGACTTGCTAATTCTTAAACTCAATACCCTGGCTGATGAAGGCAAGCATGCTGTATGCCTTCTTGACTACCTTCTCCACCTGCGTTGCCAGTGGTCATTTCAGTGACCTGTGTACCTATATACCTTGATCACTTTGTCTATCAATACTCCTAAGGGTTCTGCCATTTACTGTATATTTCCTATCTGTATTAGACCTTCAAAAATGCATTATCTCACATTTGTAGGGATTAAACTCCAACTGCCATCTCTCCGCCCAAGTCTCCAACTGATCTGTATCCTGCTGTATCCTCTGGTCTTCATCGCTACCTGCAAATCCCTCCCACCCAACTTTGTACCATTTGCAAATCTGGAGATAGTACACTCAACACTCTGTTCCAAGTCATCAATATGTAATGTGAACAGTTGGGGCCCTAGCACAGACCCCTGCAGAACCCCGCTAGTCACATTGCCATTCAGAAGAAGACCCATTTATGTTAACTCTTTGCTTCCTATCTGCTAACCAGCTTTCCATCCATCTCAAGACAGTACCTACAATCCCATGTGTTTTAACTTTACATTGTATTCTGTTCTGTGAGACCTTATCAAAAGCCTTCTGAAAGTCCAAATAAACCACATCCACTGGTACTTCGCAGTCAACATTGACTTTGACCTCATCGCTATCCGAAATTGAACTTATATTTGTAGGCAGCCATAAACATTATTAACAGTGCTTTTAGCATTTCAGAAGTGTCCCAAAGTGCTTCAGAAAAGGCATAATGGATACAACTACTGAATTAGGAATTAAGTTGTTGAGGCAGGTGGCCAAAAGCTTACCTGGTATAGTCTGTTCTGAACATAGTTTTACAAGAGAAAGGGATGGAAAAATGGAGAGCTTTGAGGAGAAGGTTTCATAGAGCTGTACTCGTTGTTGAAGTTGCTGCTGATAGTTGTTGGCTAATGGAGGAGAGCATGGGTAACAAACTGGAGTAAGAAGAACATAAATCATAGAAACATGGAATCTGTACGTTGCAGGAGGAGGTTCTCTGAAAGAGCATCTTATCAAGGCCTGTCCCATTCCTGTGACCCCATGTATCTACTGTGGCTAATCCACTTAATCTATGCATCTTTGGACTGTGGGAGGAGACTGGAGCACCTGGAGGAAACCCATGCACACAGGGAGAGAAAGTGCAAACTTCACGCATTCGCTCAAGGCCAGAATCGAATGTGCGTGGGGGATGCTGGGGAGTTAGGCGAGATGCCCTTTCAGAGAGTAGGTGCAGACTCAATGACCTGTGAGTGCCTTCCTTTTTGTACTGTTGTTGGGGGTAGTAATTGATTGGCGTGGTAATTGCCTGGCACTTTTGCGGTAGTCATTGGTGTTATAAGGTGCATGTTTTTAACAAATAACTGTGAAATGCTTATGAACATGTGTAAAGATTGGCTCCAGTTCTGTCCTTTACCAATAGGCTTTCTGGAATAGAGCACGGTGGAAGGGAAGGTAAATGTAGGAAGCAAAATGTTTCAGACAGAACCACGATTCTAATTGCCCGTGTGGAAAATGTTAGGTTAAGTAGTTGAGATATGATTACCCTCTAATTATTTTCGCAGTGAACTATATGACCATTGGAAGGATGAAGTGGATATGTGGGCACAAGTTAGGCCCATACTAGAGAGGAACTGAGAAGCCTGGCCTTGGGTTTTGTCCCTTCCTATAAAAAGTAAAAGCAGGAGTAAAGTATCTTTTGAGCTGAATGTCTGTTAGTTTGATATTGATGAAAGTTTAGACTTATTGTTAGAGTATTTAGATGAAATTTTAAATGCCAATGAGGCATGGTCAGACTTTGACAGATTTTATAGGATAGATGATAGATTCCTTCCTGGAGCCATCATGGACTTAGCAGATTGTATAAAAGACTGACTATATTTAGTTCACAAATCCTTGTATCAGTACAGGCTTCCACAATGCTGGATTGTCTGATTTGGGCAAGCTACTGGTTCTAAATCTCTGCTGATTCTCTTTGCTCGTAACATTGACAAAGGGTCATTTAGACTCAAAACTTTGGCTCTGTCCTCTCCCCTCGGATGCTGCCAGACCTGCTGAGATTTTCCAACATTTTTCGTTTTTGTTTCAGATTACAACATCTACTTTTATATTATGGTTCTAACCTGAGTTTCAGATAGGGATATCCTGTTGGATCAGATGTCTGCTAATCTGAAAAAGCTTCCAGTGAAACCATCATTTCCTTTGTGGAATAATTTCACAGTGATACGAGGGCTCAATGATTAACCGATTTCTAAATGGTCCAGATACTGGACCCAGGTTTTAATACATAGGAATGATTAAAACAGATATAATGACGACAGTTCTGGTTGTTACAGAAGTCAGAAATTGAACATTAAGTGTGTAAATCCCAGGAGCAATTAATAGGTGCTTCAGGTTTGATTTAAACTATTATTACACAGTGAACTGCCCAAAGGGAACAGACAGGATCCTTGAAATAACATGGGACAAAACTAATTCTGAAAAAGGTGATGAAAATAACAATGGACCCTGTTGTGATTATGTTGGTTATAGAATGTGTCTGTTAGAAGTATTCATAGTCTTCTATCTGTTAATTGCAAGTCTCCCTTAACTATTCCAAAAGAGAGAGAGAAAACAGGGAACTATAATGAGCTTAACTTCGGTACTGAGGAAGTTGCTAGACTTCATCAAGGGTTTCATAACTTGGCATTCGGAAGGCAGTAGTATGATCAGACAAAAATCTGCATGGATTTGAAGTTTGTTTATTAATGTCACAAGTAGGTTTAGATTAGCATTGCAATGAAGTTACTGTGAAAATCCCCTAGTCGCCACTCTCTGGCACCCGTTCAGGTACGCTGAGGGAGAATATAGCATGGCCAATGCACCTAACCAGCACATCTTTCGGACTGTGGGAGAAAACTGGAACACCCGGAGGAAACCCATGAACACACGGAGAGCATGCAAATTCCACAGTGACCCAGGCCAGGAATCGAATCTGGGTCTCGGGCTGTGAGGCAGCAGTGCTGACCACTGTGCCACAGTGATTTACAAAAGGGAAATCCAGCTTGATGAATCTGTTGGAATTCTTTGAAGATGTATTTAGTAAAGTTGACCGAGAAGAATCAGTGGATGTGGTTTACTTGGATTTTCAGAAGGCTTTTGACTTGGTCTCACAGAATAGACTGTGATGTAAAGTTAAAACATGTGGGATTATAACGTCTTAAGGTGGATGGAAAGCTGGTTTCCTAGATAGGAAGCAAAGAATTGGCATAATAGGTCTTTTTCTCAATGGGAATCGGTGACTAGTGGAGTTCTGCAGGGGTCTGCGCTAGGACCCCAACTGTTCACATTATATATTGATGATTTGGAACAGTGTATGAGTGTATTATCTCCAAATTTGCAGGTGATACAAAGTTGGGTGAGTTGCAAGGAGGATGCAGATGGTTCAGTGTGATTTGGACAGGCTGAATGTATTGGCGTGTGTGTGGCAGATGCAATATAATGTGTATAACTGTGAGGTCATCCACTTTGGTAGCAATAAAAGGAGGACAGATTATTACTTGAATGGGTGTAAATTGAGAGAGGTGGATACTCAGTGAGACCTTGGAGGCCTCATGCGTCAGTCACTGAAGGTAAAGAATAGGAAAGAAGGCAATTGGTGTGGTTGGCCATCATAGCGAGAGGATTTGAATACAGGGATGTTTGAACATAAGAACATAAGAAATAGGAGCAGGAGTAGGCCATCCAGCCCTTCGAGCCTGCCCCGCCATTCAATAAGATCATGGCTGATCTGTCGTGGCTCAGTTCCACATTCCCGCCCTCTCCCCATAACCCTTAATCCCCTCTCTTATCAAAAACCCATCAACCCGTGTCTTAAAAATATTTAGCGAGGTAGCCTCCACCACTTCAACGGGCAGAGAATTCCAGAGATTCACCACCCTTTGAGTGAAGAAGTTCCTCCTCAACTCCGTTCTAACCCCCCCCCCACTTATCTTGAGGCTGTGCCCCCTAGTCCTATTATCCTTTCTGAGCGGGAAGAGTCTCTCCACCTCTATCCTATCCATCCCATTCATCATCTTATACGTCTCAATGAGATCTCCCCTCATTCTTCTAAACTCTAACGAGTACAAGCCTAGTTTATTCAGCCTCGCCTCATAGCTCAACCCCCTCAACTCTGGCATCAGCCTAGTAAACCTCCTCTGCACTCCCTCCAAGGCCAAAATATCCTTGCGTATCCTTTGCTGCAATTGTATAGGGGGTTGGTGAGGCCACACCTGGAGTATTATATGCAGTTTTGGTATCCTTATCTGAGGAAGAATGCCTTTGCTATAGAAGGATTACAACAAAGTTTTACCAGGCTGATTTCTGGGATGGCAGGTCTGTCATGTGAGGAGAGACTAAGTCGGTTAGGATTATATTCACTGGAGTTTAAAAGAGAGAAAGGGGATCTCTAAGAAAAATTCTAACATGGTTAGATTCAGAAAGAATGTTCCCAATGATAGGGGAGACCAGAACTAGGGGTCATTGTTTGACGATAAGGGACAAACCTTTTAGAACTTAGTTGAGGAGAAATTTCTTCACCCAGAGGGTGGTCAATATGTGGAATTCACCACCACAGAATGTAGTTGAGGCTAAAGCATTGTCTAATTTCAAGACATATTAGATATAGCTCTAGGGGGGAAGTGGAGATCAGGATATTGAATTCGATCAGCCATGCTCCAAATGAATGGCGAAGCATGCTTGAAGGGCTGAATGCCTACTCCTGCTTCTAGTTTCTATGTAACTAATAACTAAATACCGGTCTACAATCAATGGTACAGGCAAAGAACTATCCCCATGTCTAGATGTCAACATGTCTCTGCTCAATACCACACTGACTCCAGTCTGGGTCACATGCCTTCTTACATCATGGTGTTAGCTGTACTATACTGAGTCCTGCATTAACCCAGTATCTGCCTACCCTTTATATAACACCACCTCCAAAGCCTTTATCCCATGGATATTGAGTTTTAACCTTGTGCATTTTCCTTATAGAAACATAAAAACATAGAGCAGTACAGCACAGTGTAGGCCCTTCGGCCCTCAGTATTGTGCCAAGCTATGCCCAAACCCAAGATCAAGACTATCCCCTCCCTATCTTTCCGGTTAATGGAATAGATTTGAGAGACTCATGCCGGAGTTTGCAAGCGTTAAGGATAAACCAAAGCTGAACTTTTTCTTCCTTGCTTCTGCCTTAATGATATTCCAACGTTATTGCTATTACTGTATTTGTATTATTGCAACGTTCTCACTACTTTATAGCGTCCTCCCCAAATGTCCTTAAATTTAGAGATTCAGGAGGTTTTGAGGCCTTCCAGCTCTTTCACATTTCATTTTCTATTCTGTCGGAGAAGTGATAGGCTCTGTTCATTCTGGTTCTTGCCTGGCTTGGAGGCTATAGAATCATAGAATCCCTCCAGTGCAAAAGGTGGCCATTCAGTCCATCCACTCTTCACCAACTCTTGTCAGAGTATCCCACCCAGGCCTTCTCCCTTTTCCTATCCCTGTAACCCTATATGCTTATCATGGCTAATCTTTCTAACCCACACATTTGGACACTGAGGCAATTTTAGCATGGCCAATCCAGCTCACCTGCACATCTTTGGTCCTCCACTGTGTGAGGGTGGGGCTGATCTAGGGAAAGGCCAGAGAGAACTTCTGTTCCATCAAACTGCCATGTCAAGCTTGTAGGACCAAGTTTATCCTTATTCCATCAGAGGACTGACTGTCTCTTGCCAACTGGTTCACCATTCCCAGGAGACACTGGAGGTTGAGGACAGAAAGGGCAAGTCAACAGCTCAGTGATTATCACTGATTGCTGTGTAGACACATGGATTTGGGCTGGTGTCTGTGGGAGTTTGCGCATTCTCCCCGTGCTTGCGTGGGTTTTCTCCAGGTGCTCCGGTTTCCTCCCACACCCCAAAGATGTGCTGTTAGGCTGATTGGCAGTAATAAATTGTCCCTAAATCAGTTTCCCTCAATCTGGATGGCCATAAAACATTAGACAAGGGTCGTGGGTGGAGAGGGGGACTGGTGGTGTTGAGATGGCGGCGCGGGCTCGTTGGGCCAAAGGGCCTGTTTCCCAGGCTGTTTTTTGTTCTTTGTTCTTTGGAAGTCAATGATTGCCTTTGCCTTTTTTTTGTCAGGCTATTGTGATAACATCGCTAATGATTTGGCTCAGGAACTGAATAGAGGTCTTGGTTAAGTCATATTTGTCGTTCATTGTCAGTCCTTTCCTCTGCAGTTGCTTCAAGACTGCCACGGGCCTTTTGTTACGTTCTTCCAGTGTGAACCAAGACAGTGTTCTTGTGACAAATGACCCCCTGAAGATCCTGCAAGATGTCAGACATGATGTATTGTAATATCTCTGGGGCTGATGTGATCCTAAAGGGCAGATGGTTGAAGCAAAACCTGCCAAAGTACTTCATAAATATGGTCAGGAACTGTACACCCTCATTGAGGGGAAGCTTCTCAGTGGCTAGATTGGAAAATATTGTGCTTATGGAGAACTTAGTCAGGCTCTTATCCACTAAGGACATGGGCTGGACCCCCCTGGCTTACAACCTCATTAAGTTGTGAGACCACAGTGGATGTGGTGGGACCTGTTTGTTTTCAACTCGACTTAAATCAATCCCATTGCAGGATGTTAAGTTTGATTGATGATGTTGCTTACAGAATGTGTTAGTTAAATACGTCTTTGTAGTCTTCTGTATGTTAACAGCAAGTCTTTATTACCTGCTTGTAACTATATGCAAATATACAGTAATGGGTACAGGGAAGGCACGATCTCCATGTCTGTGTTAACCTGTCTCTGTTCAATACCATACTGACTCCATCTGGGACATGTGCCTTCTAATAACACACTGTGGGCAGTACTGCGCTCAGTCCCACGTTAACTCTGCATGTGCCAGACCCTCCTAGCATGCATAAGGACCCCATATTAATATTTAGCTTTATCCTTTCCACCGAAGTGCACATTTTGCTGCACTTTATTACATCTGCCAAGTTTTTGTCCACTCACCTGACCTATCTATTTCCCTCTCTGTACTGTTTGTCATCCTCACTAGTTGCCTTCCCACCTAGTGTCATCTGCAAATTTGGTTGAATGTTACATTTACTTCCCTTGTCCAAGTCATTATTGTGGCTCCAGCACTGATTGCCCTGGCACTCCACTAGTTACAGGTTACCATCTTGAAAATACCCCTTTGATTGCAACTGCCTTCAGTTAGCCAATCCTCTATCCATGCTAATATACTACCCCTAACATCATGAGCTCTTTTCTTATTAACTAGTCTTTTGTGCAGTATGTTATCAAAAGCCTTTTGGAAATCCAAGTATATTGCATCTATTGGTTCTCCTTTATCATTCCTGCCCCTTACCACCTCACCACTTCAAAGAATTCAAATAAATTTGTCAGGCATGATTTCCTCTTCAGAAAGCCATGCTATTCTGCTTAAATATATTATGCATTTCTAAATGCTTTGCTATTATGTCCCTTATAATGGACTTGATAACATTTTTCCAATGAAAGAAGTTAAGCTAAGTGGCCTGTAGTTACCTTTCTTTACCTTCCCCTGATTCTTTTTGAATAAGGGAGTTACATGGCAGTTTTGTAATCCTCTGTGATTTTTCCTGAATTTAAGGATTTTTGGAAGATTACCGGTGCTTCCACTAGTTCTGTAACTACTTACTTTAATATTCTGGGTGAGTAGCAAGTACCAGTCCGAATTGGGCAGTACCGCTTGCATACACAAACAACTCTCCCTTCTCTTCCCTGCTTCCTTTCCCAACTCCAGCATCAGACTAACTCCCTGAAAGTTTTGTTATTTGTATCTATTCCACTATTGTTTATTTATGTTTAAGGCTGTTTATATGATCTGTTAACAAGTTGCTGAATCATGGTGGTGTTCACTAAATTAACTTCTACGTCTGTGCACTAAAACTTATGTACTTGGAAGGTTAAGTGAAAGGTTTTGCACAGCTTTGTCTATGATTATCTAATTCATGTGTTTACCAACTGCAACAAGAACAGTGAGACTTGTATAGCAATTTTAACATAATGAAAAATCCCAAGGCGCTTTACAGGAGTATTTTGTAAACAAATTACAATCCTGAATGACATAGGAGACCTGACTTGGACTGAGCAAGGGCAGAAGGTTTTTTGAGTTTTGTTGGGGCTTCATGATTGGCATAGGCTTGGAGGGCTGAAAGGACAATTCCTGTGCTGTATTTTTCTTTGTTCTTTGAGACATTCAGTGAGATGACCAAAAGCTTGTTAAAGAAGTATGTTTTAAGGACTGTATTAAAGGAGGAGAGTAAGGTAGGGAAGCGGAGAGGTGTAGGATGGGCATTCCAGAACCTGGGACCTAGATAACTCAATTCAAGATACAATCACCAATGGTGGAGCAGTTACAAATGGGAATACATAAGAGGCCAGAATTAGAGGAATATAGTTAACTATGATCCCTTGTTTGAACTGACATTAGCTGAGAATAATTACCCATAGACTTGTTTCTATGGAAATGAAATGATTAGCAGTTTCCAATGAAACAAAACCTGCAGTAATAATGTATTTCAAACTGATTATATACATATACCAGGCACTTGGCTAATTTCTAACACTAGGAACATCAAATCCACTATAGAACATAGAACATAGCACATTACAGCGCAGAACAGGCCCTTCGGCCCACGATGTTGCGCCGACCAGTTACAAAACAATGACCCACTAACCTAAACCAATCCCTTTTCGTCCATAAACCTATCCACGGATCTCTTAAACGCACCCAAACTAGGCGCATTTACAGCTGCAGCAGGCAGGGCATTCCAATCCCTCACCACCCTCTGGGTAAAGAACCTACCCCTGACATCCGTCCTATAACTACCCCCCCTTAATTTAAAGCCATGCCCCCTCATGCTAGATTTCTCCATCAGAGGAAAAAGGCTATCACTATCCACCCTATCTAAACCTCTAATCATCTTATATGTTTCAATAAGATCCCCTCTTAGCCGCCTTCTTTCCAGCGAAAACAACCCCAAATCCCTCAGCCTCTCCTCATAGGACCTCCCCTCCATACCAGGCAACATCCTGGTAAACCTCCTCTGCACCCTCTCCAAAGCCTCCACATCCTTCCTGTAATATGGGGACCAGAACTGCACACAGTACTCCAAGTGCGGCCGCACCAAAGTTGTGTACAGTTGCAACATAACGCTGCGACTCCTAAATTCAATCCCCCTACCAATAAACGCCAAGACACCGTGTGCCTTCTTAACAACCTTATCTACTTGATTCCCAACTTTCAGGGATCTATGTACACATACACCTAGATCCCTCTGCTCCTCCACACTATTCAAAGTCCTCCCGTTAGCCCTATACTCGACACATCTGTTATTCCTACCAAAGTGAATTACCTCACACTTCTCCGCATTAAACTCCATCCGCCACCTCTCGGCCCAGCTCTGCAACCTGTCTAAGTCTTCCTGCAAACTATGACACCCTTCCTCACTATCTACCACACCTCCGACTTTGGTATCATCAGCAAATTTACTAATCCACCCAACTATACCCTCATCCAGATCATTTATAAAAATTACAAACAGCAGTGGCCCCAAAACAGATCCCTGAGGCACACCACTCGTAACCAAACTCCATGATGAATATTTACCATCAACCACCACCCTCTGTCTCCTATCCGCTAGCCAATTCCTGATCCAATTCCCTAGATCTCCCCCAATCCCATACATCTGCATTTTTTGCAGAAGCCTACCATGGTGAACCTTATCAAACGCCTTAGTAAAATCCATATACACCACGTCCACTGCCTTACCCCCATCCACCTCTTTGGTCACTTTCTCAAAAAACTCAATAAGGTTAGTAAGGCACGACCTACCCGCCACAAAACCATGCTGACTATCTCCAATCAATTCATTACTCTCCAAATAACTATAAATCCTATCCCTAATAATTTTTTCTAAAACCTTGCCCACAACAGAAGTGAGACTCACCGGTCTATAATTCCCGGGGAAGTCTCTGTTCCCCTTCTTAAACAATGGGACAACGTTCGCTAACCTCCAATCTTCCGGTACTATACCAGAGGCCAACGACGACCTGAAGATCAGAGCCAGAGGCTCTGCAATCACTTCTGTTGTCTCCCAGAGAATCCTGGGGTAAATCCCATCCGGACCAGGGGACTTATCTATTTTCAGACCCTCCAGAATATCCAGCACATCCTCCTTATCAACTGTAACACTGTCAATTCTACTCCTCTGCAACCCAGTGTCCTCCTCAGCTATATCCATGTCCCCCTGCGTGAACACCGAAGAGAAATATTGGTTCAATGCCTCTCCAATCTCCTCCGGTTGCACACATAACTTCCCTCTGCTGTCTATAACTGGCCCTAATCTTGCCCTAACCAACCTTCTGTTCTTGACATACCTACAGAATGCCTTAGGATTCTCCTTAACCCTATCAGCCAAAGTCTTCTCATGTCCTCTTTTAGCCCTTCTTAGCTCACTCCAACTCCCTCCTAGCCAATCTAAAGTTTTCTAGTGCACTACCCGAGCCCTCACGTCTCATCCGAACATAAGCCTCCTTTTTCCTTTTAACCAACAAATCAACTTTTTTGGTGCACCACGGTTCCCTAGCCCTACCAATTCCTCCTTGCCTGACAGGGACATATCTATCACGGACTCGCAGTAGCTGCTCCTTGAAAAAACTCCACATTTCGGACGTTCCCAGTCCCTGTAATCTCCTAGTCCAACCTATGCTTCCTAATTCTCTCCTAATAGCCTCATAATTACCCTTCCCCCAGCTAAAACCACTGGCCCGAGGTTCATGCCTATCCCTTTCCATCACTAAGGTGAACATAACCGAATTGTGGTCACTATCACCAAAATGCACACCAACTTCCAAGTCTAGCACCTGGTCTGGCTCATTTCCCAGCACCAAATCCAATATAGCCTCACCTCTAGTTGGCCTATCTACATACTGAGTCAAAAAACCTTCCTGCACGCTTTGTACAAAAACTGACCCCTCTAACGAGCTAGAGCTATAACAATTCCAATCAATATTAGTAAAGTTAAAATCCCCCATAACAATTACCCTATTACTTTCACTCCTAACCAGGATCGTCTCCGCAATCCTTTCCTCAACCTCTCTAGAACTTTTAGGAGGTCTATAAAAGACTCCCAACAGGGTGACCTCTCCACTCCTATTTCTAATCTCCGCCCATACTACCTCAACAGACAAGTCCTCATCAAACTTCCTCTCTGACACTGTGATACAGTCCCTGACCAATAATGCTACCCCTCCCCCCCTTCTACCTCCTTCTCTACTCCGACTAAAACATTTGAACCCCGGGACCTGCAGCAACCATTCCTGCCCCTGCTCTAGGATGTAAGGTGACTAAAATAAACTTTAAAATTAATGGAACAACTTAAAAAAGAACTTGAACAGCCAAAAACAAAATAAATGTTGTATCTTAAATCAATCCACTGTGGGAGGTAGAGCAGCAATGAGATATTTCATTGTAAGAAAATAAGAGGCTTTATGGAGGGAAGGACATTATTTGAAATTTTACCAACCGCTTCGCAACATTTTAAAATATTGCATGAGATTCTCGACCCTCCCAACCACGTAATTCCCGTCGATGGGAGGTGGCATGCTGTTTGCTAGCGGCAGGATTCTCTGGCTGTGCCATCGTTAATGGGCATTGATGTTGGACCACACTGGCAGAACACCCGCAGGTGGGAGTGCGCTGATGGTGGGACTGAAGAATCTCGCAGAGAATTCTGGTCACTATTTCACACCTCTGGAAGGCCTATAACTTTATAATTTTATCAAGAAATATAATGCTGAATTTTTTTTTGTTGTCCAGTTCAATCAAATCGAGTCCAATTCAGAGTCTCAACAAGTGAGACATTCCCGATCCAAGCTGACAAGGCAGGGTTCTCACCACCTGTCTTGGGTTTGATCTACATGATCCAAGCTGATTGGAATAGGCATAGCTCCTCCTCCAAGGCTTGATCTCATTTACATCTTAGCCAAGAGAACATAAGAACATAAGAAATAGGAGCAGGAGTAGGCCATCCAGCCCTTCGAGCCTGCCCCGCCATTCAATAAGATCATGGCTGATCTGTCACTGCTCAGTTCCACTTTCCCGCCCTCTCCCCATAACCCTTAATCCCCTCTCCTATCAAAAACCCATCAACCCGTGTCTTAAAAATATTTAGCGAGGCAGCCTCCACCACTTCAACGGGCAGAGAATTCCAGAGATTCACCACCCTTTGAGTGAAGAAGTTCCTCCTCAACTCTGTTCTAAACTGCCCCCCTTTTATCTTGAGGCTGTGCCCCCTAGTCCTATTGTCTTTTTTGAGCAGGAAGAGTCTTTCCACCTCTATCCTATCCATCCCATTCATCATCTTATACGTCTCAATGAGATCTTCCCTCATTCTTCTAAACTCTAACGAGTACAAGCCCAGTTTATTCAGCCTCTCCTCATAGCTCAACCCCCTCAACTCCGGTATCAGCCTAGTAAACCTCCTCTGCACTCCCTCCAAGGCCAAAATATCTTTGCGCAGGTGCGGCGCCCAAAAATGCACACAGTACTCCAGTTGCGGCCTCACCAATGCCCTATACAGCTGCAGCAAGACCTCCCTACTTTTATATTCAATCCCCCTCGCTATGAAGGCCAGCATCCCATTCGCCTTCCTGACCACCTGCTGCACCTGCAAGCTGGGTTTTTGCGACTCATGCACAAGGACCCCGAGGTCCCTCTGCACCGTCGCCTGCTGCAGTTTTTCGCCTCGTAAGTAATAGTCCTTCCTACCATTTTTCCTACCAAAGTGGACCACCTCACACTTGCCAACATTAAATTCCATTTGCCATTTCCTGGCCCATTCGCCCAGCCTATCTAGATCCTTCTGCAGACTCTCCACACCCTCCGCACAATTTGCCGTTCCCCCAATCTTGGTGTCATCAGCAAATTTCGACACTCTACACTCGGTTCCCTCCTCCAGATCATCTATATAAATGGTAAAAAGCTGAGGCCCCAGCACCGACCCCTGGGGCACTCCACTAGTCACCATCCGCCAATCCGAATAGCACCCGTTGACCCCCACTCTCTGCCTCCTATTTGACAACCAATCTTCTATCCACGCTAACACCTTACCCCCAACTCCATGTCCCTCGACCTTCTGCAATAACCTCTTGTGAGGCACTTTGTCAAACGCTTTCTGAAAATCTAGAAAGACCACATCCATCGGCTCTCCTCTATCCACTGCCCTAGACACATCCTCATAGAACTCCAGTAAATTTGTCAGACACGACTTCCCTTTAATGAAACCGTGCTGCGTCTGCTCTATCAAGCAATTCCCTTCAAGATGCCTCGCAATTTCCTCCTTGATGACAGATTCTAACATTTTACCTACCACAGATGTTAACTAACCGGCCTATAATTCCCCGCCTTTTGCCTGGCACCCTTCTTAAACAACGGCGTAACATTAGCCGTTTTCCAATCATCCGGCACTTCCCCGGAATCCAGCGACGTTTGGAAAATAACCACCAAGGCATCCACTATCACCTCCGCCATTTCTTTCAGAACCCTCGGATGCATTCCATCCGGTCCTGGGGACTTGTCCACAATCAGCCCCTCCAGTCTGTCGAGCACCGCCTTTCTAGTAACAGTAATGTCATTAAGACCCTCCAGTCCTACCACCTTTCTATCGCTAACACCCGGCAAATTATTCACGTCCTCCTCCGTGAAGACAGAAACAAAAAAATTATTCAATACCTTAGCCAAATCCCCATCCCCTACCACTAGGTCCCCTTTCTCATCCTCTAAAGGACCAACATTCACCCTAGCCAGCCTCTTCCTTTTTATATATTTATAAAAACTCTTGCTATCCTTTTTTATATTAAGCGCTAGCCCAGCTTCATAGTTTCTCCTACCTTTCCTTATCAACTTCTTTGTCAATCTTTGTTGACATTTAAACCTCTCCCAATCCTCTTCTCGCCCACTACTCTTAGCTACTCTAAATTCCTCCGCTTTTAGTTTAACACTTTCCTTCACCTCCTTTGTTATCCACGGCTTATTACCTCTCCTCCTACTATCCTTTTTGACCATCGGAATAAATTTCCGTTGAGCACCAAGAAAGATCTCTTTAAAGATCCTCCACTGCTCCTTAACAGACCCTCCCTCCAACGCGCTCTCCCAGTCCACATTCGCCAATTCTTCTCTCATCCTACCGTATTTCCCTCTATTCAAACAAAGGACGCGTGTCCTGGAACCCACTTTCTCCTCCTCCATCTGCACCAGAAACTCCACCATACAATGATCACTCTCCCCAAGAGGATCCTTCACCACAAGGTTCCTAATTCTACCCGCCTTATTACATAGCACCAGATCCAAGATAGCTCGCTCCCTCGTCGGCTCCAACACACACTGTTCGAGGAAACTATCCCGGCAGCATTCCAAGAACTCTTCCTCGAGCCCCCCACGTCCAACATGGGTCGACCAATCAATATGCAGATTGAAATCCCCCATAACTACGGCCGTCCCATTCTTGCACGCCGCACTTATTTGCGCGTTAACAGCCCTCCCCATCTCCAGATCATTATTCGGGGGCCTATAGACGACACCCACCAGCGTCTTCCTCCCTTTGCTGTTCCTAATCTCCACCCACAACGATTCCACCCTCTGCTCCTTGGCTCCAATATCATCCCTTGCTACCACCGTGATGCTATCCTTAATCAGCATAGCTACGCCCCCCCCTTTTACCTCCTGTCTATCCTTCCTAAACACTTGATAGCCCTGTACATTCAGCTCCCAGTCCCTGTCACCCTGCAGCCACGTCTCTGTAATGGCCACCAGATCGTATCCATTTGTGTCGATCTGCGCCATCAGCTCATCCACTTTATTCCGAATGCTTCGTGCATTCAGATAAAGTGCTTTCATCCCAGCCTTCACCTGGACCCTATTTGTCACAACGCCACCAACTATACTCACGCCCCCTACTCCCTCTATTATTGGGACATCCTTGGCCTCTTCCCTTACATGTACACTTTCCTTAACTTTAGACCTCGTAAGGTCACCTACCCTCACACCCTCCCCCCCCCTAATTAGTTTAAAGCCCTGTCTACAGTCCTCTTTACTCGATTCGCCAACACTCTGGTCCCAGCACGGTTCAGACCAACCCCATCCCTCCCGAACAGGTCCCACCTACCCCAATACTGGTGCCAATGCCCCATAAATTCAAACCCATTCCTCCCACACCAATCCCTGAGCCACCCATTCACTTCCTTAATCCTGTCAACCCTACGCCCATCTGCACACGGTTCAGGCAGTAGCCCAGAGATAACCACCTTGTCGGTTCTACTTCTTAATTCCATTCCAAGCTTTTCATACTCCCTCCCCAGATCCTCAGTCTGCATTTTGCTTACGTCGCCGGCACCCACATGTACCACAACGACCGGATTCTCACCCTCCCACTCCAGGTTCCTCTGCAGCCCAGCTGCGACATCCCGTACCCGAGCACCAGGCAGACAACACACCCTTCTGTGCACTTTGTCATTGTGACAAAGGACAGTGTCAATACCCTTCACCCCACTATCCCCAATAACTACTACGTTCCTTTTCCTTTTCTCTTTGCCTACGTCCTGCTGCAGCACTGTACCGTGTGCAGCTTGCTCACCAACCTCACCTGCCTCGTTCTCGTCCAACTTGGAAGCAAGAACCTCAAACCTGTTATGCAGATTAAGAGGCTGAGGCCTCCGCTCCTCACCCCCCTTCCTCTTCCCAGTAGCCCCTTCTTGTCCCTGACCCTTAGAGTTAGCCAGTCTAGGGGGGGTGGATGTCACTTGCACCCCATTGACAATGGCACCCTCTCTCCCCTTGATGAGCCTCAGTGTCTGTAGCTCAGAGGCCAGCTCATTTACCCTGAGCTGGAGCTCCTCCAGCAACCTGCACTTACTGCAGACATGGTCACTGGGATGAACCCTAGGGTCCACCAGTTCCCACATCATACAGAAACCACACATCACATGCCCTTCCATTATTTACTGTAGTACTTTTGAAAAAATTTTTTTTGTTTGTTTTTTTTTGTTTTTTTTGTTTTTCAAACGAACTCACCTGGCCTTTTTTCTTTCCAGCCCTTTTTGATATTAAGCCCTAGTAGCTCACTCTGCTTCCCTCTCACTCCGCTGCCCGCTCAGACGCTGCCCGCTGTCTACACCAGGCCTCCTTTTAAACCTGGCGCTGATTTAAATCTGATGAACCACAACTGCCTGCTAACCACTCTCTCAGAATTCTTAAAGCAGTAAATACAATAAATAAATGCTTTAAACAGTTCTACAAAGAACAAAGTGCTTTAAACTTATTTTAAACTGGTTTTTAACAGGTAAAATCTTAGCTGTCTCTCTGCTCCTTCACTCATCTGCTCCAGCAAACAATTCAAACAATGAAGAGGCCAAGATGCTGCTTTTAAAATGCTTCAAATGAAGCTAAAATGTAACCTAATGACTTCAACCAAGCACAACATGTCGATACTACACTTGATCTTAGCCAAAAGGCTGAGAATGCTGAATTAAATTATTTTTATTTCAAAAATGTACTTTATTCATAAATCTCAAACAATTGCAAACTGACAAATCTAAAAATTACAAATAGTGCAGAAAAAGTCATTTTTACAGTTCTATACACAAAATGACAGTCATTACATTTCAAAACTTAAAACCATATACATGCCTCAGACTTTACTGTGTGCTGTTATTTTTCAGATTGGCACGCAGTTACACAGGCCGAGGGTATTCTGCAGTTCCCAGGTCCTTGGTCTGCCTTGGTTGAAAGGTTTTACAGTGTGGCCTTTCCCCATCGTGCCTTTGCGGCTGCTGCCCCAAGCTTGAGCACGTCCCTCAGCACGTAGTCCTGGACCTTGGAATGTGCCAGTCTGCAACACTTGGTCGAGGACAATTCTTTCAACTGCAAGATCAAGTTTCGGGCGGACCAAAGTGTGTCCTTCACCGAGTTGATGACCCTCCAGCAGCAGTTGATATTTGTCTCGGCGTCCAACCCCGGAAACATCCTGTAGAGCACAGAGTGCTGCATCACCGAGCAGCTCAGGGTGAACCTCGACAAATACCACTGCATCTTACTCCAGACCTTCCTTGCAAAGGCACATTCCATAAGGAGGTGTGCGATCGTCTCATCAGCCCCGCAGCTGCTTCGAGGGCAGCGTGCGGTGATGTTGAGACCTTGAGTGTGCATAAAGGATCTGATGGGGAGTGCCCTTCTCACTACCAGTCAAGCCGGGTCTTGGTGCTTGTTTGTGAGTTCTGGTGATGAGGCATTCTGCCAGATGACACTGACCGTCTGTTCAGGAACCATCCAATAGGATCTGTCATCTCCTTTTCTCTCAGGGCCTTGAGGATGTTATGCGCTAACCACTGCTTAATCACCATGTGTATTTGCGGAAAAATTTCTCTACGAAGGACAGGTACTGCAGTACGGTCCAACTACTTGGAGCATCCTGCGGCAGTGTGGCCAGACCCATCCTCTGCAACACTTGGGATAGATAGAACCTCAAAGTAGTGGCACTTGATGTTGGTGTACTGAGGATCTAAGCACAGCTTGATGCAGCTGCGCACAAGGTGGCCATCAGGATGAGAGCGGCGTTGGGAATGTTTTTCCCTCTGTTCTCTGGAGATTCGTGCATCGCTTCCCTCTGGATGCGATCCATTTTTGATCTCCAGATAAATTTGAAGATGGCCTGGAGCACAGGATTTGAGGATAGGCCACACTTGCGCCACGTACAACAACACAGACAGCACCTGGCATCGGATCACCAGGCTCTTTCTGGTGATAGAGAGGGAACGTTGCTCCCACAAGCCCAGTTTTTGCCTGGCTTTGGCTATGCGCTCATTCCAGTTTTTGGCACGTGCCCCTGCTGCTCCAAACCGTATCCCCAGCATGTGAAGGTAATCTGCTCTGACAGTGAAGGCGGACAAAGGATTTGTCAGCCCAGTTCCCAAAGAACATGGCCTTGCTTTTGCTCTGGTTGACTTTGGCTCTCGAGGCCAGCTCGAACTGCTTGCAGATTTGCAGGAGTCTGTGAACAGACAGGGGTCTGAGCAGAAGACAGCCATGTCATCCATGTACAGGGAGGCTTTGACCTACGTGCCTCCGCTGCCTGGGATTGTAACCCCTTTAATGCCTGACTCTCTTCTGAGGGTCTGGGCAAAGGATTCAATGCATCACAAAAAGGACGGAGGAGAGAGGGCAGACCTGATCTAAAAGCTCTCTGATTCCCACCCGTTGATTGAAACTGCCCTACTGATGTCTGTGTAGAGCAGTCAGATCCAATTGCGGATTCCATCCCCAAAGCCCATTTTGGAGAGCACATCCATTGTGTAGCTGTGCGATATTCTGTCAAACGCCTTCTCCTGGTCTAGTCTGATGAAGCACGTATCCACCTGCCTGTCCCGCACATAGGCGATTGTATCCCCGAGTAGCATGAGGCTACCAAAGATCTTCCTGCTGGGTACAGCACAGGTTTGATCAGGATGGATCACTGACCCCAGAGCAGACTTGACCTGGTTGGTGGTGACCTTGGCCAGAATTTTATAATTCACATTCAGCAGTGAAATGGATTGCCAATTACATTATGTCTTTGAATCAAACAGCTGCCTCATTTAATTGCAGTAGATTTGTTGTAAACTGCACCAGGCTCCACACTTGACCATGATTAACACAGTGGGGGTGGCCTTATCACTCTGTCACACCCGTTGATGCGGCAAGATGGAAATATAACATACAAGGCAAAAAGTCAGACTTGTGCCCAGCACCATGCTATCTTCCAGCCCCCTTTTACAGGTGCAAACCGCTTTAGGTGCGATACTTATTAGCATGAATTTGAATATATTTTAATACGAGAGAAGTCGGCACATGAGGTGTTGCTTTAAAGGGCAACTCCGAAACCCACCAATGTCATCATGATCACTCTGCTGACTATCCACTGGACAAACTTGACATTCCATTCTGGACCCCACTAACGGTAACAAACAGAAGCTCTGTCAGCTGCTGCTCCAGCCAAGGGAGCTCAGCAGGTGTTTACACAGCTTCTCACACTGCGTAGACTTTGCAGTGCTACCTTCGATGGGAACTCATTCCATGCTAGTCACCAGGGTGCTCCTCCCCCATCTGCCTGAACTGTTAGCCATTCCTGGAAGCCACTGCACGAGGCAGCCAGGTGGATGCACTGATGTGTATGATACACGTATTGTCAATGAGGATCCCCTCACAGACACCTGTGTGCCCCAGGTGTCTACCGTTGCAATGATGTGTCAGTGGTCAGCAGCACATTGAAACAGTGCCCAGACTCATGGGGGCTCGGGTTGCTGGGTGGTCAGTGGGGCCTTGGAATGGATAATCTTACTGTCTCTCCCTTTTTCCTTTCTGTCGCTTGCCCCTCCTCCCCATAGATACAATGGCTTTGGCTGTACAGCCCATTGTGCTAGCCATAATAATTATGGCTATGGAGGAGGAAGAGGGAGATTTGCAGCTGTGGCAAGGCCAGCCCAGGCCAAAGACTTCAACACCCTGGCTGTCTTTTGGCTGCCACTGATGTAGCTATGCCACCCTATTCATACTGCTGCTTGTGAGATGCACAACTGGCAGGAAAGGGGAATTTGGAAGAGCTTGGGAGGTTTGGGGTATCCTGCTTAGGAGGCCCTGGCATGTGCTTAAGTGCTTCCTCCTCTCTTGGGATGTCCATGGGACATAAGAACGTAGAGTCGGAGTCGGCCATCTGGCCCTTTGAGCCTGCTCTGCGATTCAATAAGACCATGGCTGATCTTTTCATGGACTGAGAGACATTCCAGGGGACTGCAGAACAGTTGGTGTGAGCTCTGGAGACATTGGCATCATCTGACTCTGCCAGTCATTGAGGCCCAACAGCTTATGCTGCATGTGTGGGAGCCATTGGCGACAGCCCTCTAATCTGGACCAAGTCCTGGATGCCCTTAACAATGAGCTCTGAGACGAGGCTAAGCTCTATAGCCCCTCTGCAGTAGCGCTCAAGGCATGCAGCCATGGCTTACTGTGTCTGCAGCAGACTCCTGAGGCCTACTGTGGTCTACTGAAACTGGCTATCCTTTGGACCCTGCCACCCATGGCAATCATTTCATGTCCTAGGTTTTCCATAGTGGCTGCCGGTGTCTTGCAGTGTTAGCTTGGGTGCCATGCAATGCCAACATCATTTCCTGTGACTGAAGGCTGTTGAATTCCTCCAAACAGAGTTGCAGTTGCTGCAATGCCCCTCCTGCATTTTTCAGCTGTTGCTGCATCTCCAGCTGACAGATTTCAGCCACTTAATAAGCGGTTTGGGGCCAATTATTTCCTCAGCTCCAGCAGGTCTCCGCTTGCTGGAGTCTTGGAAGTTCCCACCTCCACATGATGTGTGTCATCAGCTGTGTTGTGATCACCAAAAATGCCCCAGGCACGGTCTATTAGTTTGCCCTGCCAAGGCGACTGTATCTGCACTGGTGGATGATGCCCGTGTTGACTTGTGGGTGCTTTCCTCAGAATTCTTGTTGGAGCCTCCTTAAGTGTTAACTGGGCTCTCTGTGGGGGCAACAAGGGGGATGTTGACTCTTGAGAGCTCCGCCTCATCTGGGTTGTCTCCTGCAAAACAAGACACGTGGGTAAATTCAAGAGGGTGGCAAGTGTCTGGGCAGATTGCAGCTTGCTTGACATAGGTCATATGGTTGAAAAATCCATGACTCCTCACTTTTGCGACACTCCTGAAGTGACTGCTGATCACAGTTCTCCCGTTGACTCCCCTGAGAGTTCCATGGCCTGCTCCTCGGAGGTGGTGAGGATGCACAGTTCAGGGACTCCACCTCTGCTCTACGCCTGCTCCCTTCTGTTGTGGGCTGTTTCCTGCTTCAGGGACAATGGGGCATTAAAAGACTGATGGATGGAAGGGTATGGGGTGTCAGGGGTGGGGCCTATAAGGGCTGTCCATTGGCAGGCAGAAGTTGTGGAAGAGGGTTGGCAGAGGGATTGGAGGAGAGTGCTAGGGGCTCAGGTGCTGGGAGGCTGCGGGCTGTCGGGAGTCGCTCAATATGGACATCGCAGATGAGACTGATGTCAGAATGGAGTGGACGATTGCTCTTACTGTCCGAATAAGGTAATTCTTCATCACCTGGCACCGGCTGCAGGTCTTCTGTGCCAGTGTACGGGCACTGACTGCTGCTGCCATCACCTCCCAGGCCGTATTGCCTGCCTGACCCCTGGCCCACTTGTTGTCTCGGTGGGGGGGGGGAGGTATTGCCCTCTGTTCCTCTACTGCGTCCAGCAGCCTTCCCTGCTCCTCGGTGAACCGTGGGGCTGCTTTGTGGAGTGCCATATTCCTGGCATGACTGATTTTGTGGGCATTGTTAGTGTTTATATGGAGCCCACCTGCTTAACGGCACACAGCGGTGGCATGTTTGGGTGAGTCAAGCACTTGGAGCTTCCATTCCGGCTAGAATTGCATTGAGGATTTTTCATTGTACTAAGTGTGTTGTGTGGTGCACTGAAAAGACTGACACGATTCACTCCTGCTTTCAGACTTTTTTTGACACTTAAAATTTTTTCAGAAAGATTGCCTCTGTGTGTTGTGTACATATAACGGTAGCACAAGTTGCATAACTGTTGTGCAATCAAGGATTATTTAATGCTGAAATATTTAAATTGAGGGATTGAATTTTTTTCAAATTGAGCCATATGGTGAGCTTTATTTAAATGGTTTGATATAGTTATTTTCTAATGAAAGCTTGAAATAATTTGCTGGTGCTTGAAGATGTGTAATTTTGGTTATCATCCTGAAACTTGAGGTTTCCGGCTGTTATGATTCATTGTTTCCCAAGATAATGTGCAATCTGAGAGGAAAAAGTTTCCAGAAGACAAATTGTTCCAGTCTAAACATTTATCACTTGAATTGAGTTCTTAGATGTTACATTATTTTATATTTGAATTGTCTATGTAACTTGTATTGATTTTTAGTTGTTACATAGCATGGGTAATTGGGTGTGAAATTGAGTGTTATTGAAACTCTTGAAATGAGACATGATTAAAAGCTGTTCATACTTTTTATATGGTGTGTTTGCATCAATCGATGTTTCAGTTTTTTTTCTTATTTATTTCAATAATTTGAACATATTTAACAGCAATGCAATTACTTTTTACGATGTGATAGCTATTCTCTTTGCATGACGGGGAAGAACTGACCGTATATCTATTTATATCATACATGCCAATATTATAACGATATGTTATAGAGATATAATTTTTGTCTTAAACTTTCCAGACCAGTGAAGGCCATATGTGTTCACCACTTGCTGCTGCTGACTTACCAGATGTAACTCTGTTGTAGGCCAGGAAGCAAATTATGTTGCTTCGTCTGTCACTCTAGATAGTTGCACTAAGGGACAGGGTAGATCATTGTGCAAGCTGTTACATTTTGGGTGACTTCCCAATACTTGGCTTGTGCTGCCATGGAGGTTTACTTCCTTCAATAGAAAGCCTGCAGTTCATATGAATAGAGAATATTATGCACAAAAGGATGTGCAGGGATATAGGGAAAAGGCAGGGGAATTGCATGCAATCATGATGCTCATTTGTAGAGCTGGTGCAGACACGATTGGCCAAGTGGCTGCTTTCTGCGTCGTCACACTTACTTCTGTGGTTTTGAAAACTACCTGTAATAGTAGAGTGAACAATGAACCCTTATTCAATATATTGCTGCATGTGCTTGATGTATCTGAATTGATGAAAATCATCATGCTGACAGACCATCTGGTTCAGGGTGAACAAATGTTAATTTTATTTAATAGAAATAAAATTCTATATCACTAAGAATAGAACTATTGGTGTGACTAATGTAGATAATTTTCACAACTACCTGAATCTTTTCTAACATATATAATTGCCCTGAGATTTCTGGAGCTCCTTTATCAGTTTACAGGACAGAATGAAACCATTCAGTCCATTATATCACTGCTAGTTTCTTGCAGGAGTAACTCAACAAGAATCAGCCCTTGATGAATTGCTCTTTTCCCTATGGACCTATGTTTTTTCTCTCTGCAAATAATTATCCAATTCCCTTTTGAGAGACACAGTTGTATGTGCCTCCACCATACCAATGCATTCCAGATCCTAACTTGCTGCATAGCAAAGGATTTCCTTGTTTTTGTTACTACTTTTGCCAATCTTAAATCTGTGCTCACTGGTTCTTGACCCTTCTGTCAATGGGAAGTTCTACTCTGTCCAGACACTTAATGGATTTTGAACAGCTCTGCCAAGTTTCCTCTCAATGTTCTTTACTCGAAGGAAACAGCCCCAGATTCTCCAATCTATCCACATTATTGAAATCCCTCGGCCCTGGAACCATTCTTTTCTAAAATTTCTCTAATACCTTGTATCCTTCCTAAAGTAAACATAGTACTTCAGTTGAGGCTGTGAACCAGTTTTTTAAAAAAAATTATCATAATGTCCTTTTGTATTCTGTGCCCCTTTTTGTAAAGCCTAGGATCTTGTATGCTTTATTAACCACTTTCTCATCATTTATTTGAAAAAAATTGGTTTTTGTATCGCACCTGCACAGTCTAACCATTATTACTTCAGCTGCATCAGTGTAGTACACACTGGGTGTTGTCTTTGTTTACTGATTTAATCTCCCTATGTTACTTCAAGTTCTACAGCCTACCCTTCATTATATTAATTAAGCATTTTTATAAAATGGAAATTATAAAATGCTCTGTTTCCTGATGATCTTGGAGATTTCAAAACTCAATGGTCGCTCACGTGTTTTTCACGCTTGGAAAAGGTTTCATCACTTTCATCAAGCAAATTGTAAACCCATGATCTGGTATACATTGTTAATCAGGAGTGTTACATTATCTGATGTTTCATTCCAGAAATACCATAAAGACAATGTGGTCCTAATTTTGATAGGTCTAAATCATGCACGTTAACTTGAAATGGGTTTCAATAAAGTGTATGATATTCTAGATATTCTAAATATTGAGAATGTTTTGTGTTTTAAAGACTAAGCCACTTACTTTGCTTTTCCAAAAAATTAATTTTTCAAAGCATTTTTAACCTAAATATGCTGCTGTTTATAAATTTATAATTCAAACTTTATTTTTTCTGTTCTGCTTTGAACTGTTAACGTTGTCCCAGTTGTGTAAGCATGCTCATCTCTAATGAGAGAATTGAGATTAACCCTTTGAGTTCCACAATCTAGATTGTGGCGCTCTAGTTTGGAGAATCACTTGAGCGTTCTGTCCTTCAGTTTCAGGGTTGTACTGAAATATGTTATGGTATTTCATGTTTTGGTTGGATGTTAAAAATTTCATGCAAATAGTCATTAAAGAAATAGTCATTTAAAAATAAGTCATTAAAGAAACAACAGTTAGCCAGCTGGTTTGCTGGCCAACATTCATCTCCCTTGAGAAACACCACCAAAAATGGTTCAGTTAACCAATTTTTATTGCTGCTCATGGGAATGTGCATTGTACAGCACGAGTGCTTTACCATATGTAATGAGGTCCTGAACCCAAAAACCAAAGTCCTATTTCTTTGCTCCTGCATTTACATTATAACTGAGATCCGTATGAAGTATTAATATTTAAGTGGTGTTGCATAATTAATTCTCACCTCTAATTACAATAATCAAAACTGGTCAAAGTATAAAGAAAAATGTTGAAACTGTTTCATCGCCAATAAAAACTAATTTTATTTAAAGATCAACTTGTCACACCAAGATTTCAAAATACACAACATTAATTACTTCAAGTAGAGTATTGTGCAGGCATAATTTGATTGAATTGTGAAGATTATTCCAAGCAAAATAACACATTTAATTGAAAAAGACAATATATTTTATTCAAAAGACATTGGATGAAGGTGTTCCTTTTGTGTGAAGTGCTATTTCTCAGAAATTAATTACTTTAGAACATAATGTTTAATTTTCCTGAGGTAAATTTTTTTAGAAATTCTTAGAACAATCTTGTTAGGTTTGAATTTGTAATCTTGTTCCAATGTGGTGTTTTGTTTTAAACTGAAATGTTAATGGCTGGTGTGATTTTAATTGATTGGCTCATGTGTTTTCTAGGTTACCAGACTTCTGTTTTTGGGGTGTCCAGTGACTGCATATTAGAAAATTTGCCTGGAGTGAAATCAAATGGCTGTACTGTGGAAGTTGTTCCAGCTTTACCACGGATGCAAATTACTACCTCTCTGCCACGGTAGGATCTTTGAAAATTAATTACATCTTGGGTCATGCCTTTCACGTGTTGACGTTTTCTCTTCTACGTTTATTCTGGTGGAAACTTGTATTTGTGACTTGACATTTCCTGTGTTAGTATGGAATGATTATTAAGAATACATCTTTTATACATGAATATTTGTATGCGCATTGTATAAACTCAGTTTTTTCTACTGTAAGGTGTACAACAAAATTTACCCCTGCAGGCACTGCCACCACTAAACAAGAAACTTAACCTCATCAAGTAAACATTTATTGATTGCTGCAGCTGAATGTATTTTTTTAATTGCAAGAAGTAACTATTATAATGCTTCGTCGTATTTCTTAATGTACCATATTTACCACATCACCCATCAACATTCTCTGTTAGCTCATTTAAGAAGAACTCAAATCAAATTAGCTGAACATGATTTTCCAATCTATATTGCTTTGCCTTAATTCAGTTTCCCACATGACCTGTTCATTTTGACTTGGGTTATTGCTTCTTAAAGTTTTCCCGTGATTAAGGTTAAACTGACTGGCTTGTAGCTGCTGGGGTTGTCCTTGCACCCTTTTTGAAACAAGAATGCAACATTTGCAATTTTCTAATCCTCTGGCACCACAGTGTTTCACAGGAGGATTAGAAGATTGGGATCAGAGCTTGTGTAATTTTCGCTGTCTTCCCAGGGGAATCTAGAAAAGGGAAGCACAATTTCATGATAAGGTGCCAATAATTTAGGACTAATGGAAATTTCTTCACTGAGGGTTGCGAATCTTCTGAAATCTGTACCAGAGGGTTGTGGATTCTCCTGTCATGTAATAATTTAGGCTGAGAAACAAACCTTCTGTCTTTGTGAATCAGGGGATATCGGGGGGGCTGGAGATGTGGAGATGAAGCTGAAGATCATCTATGATTGCATTGAATGGCAGAATTGGCTGGAAGCATAGTCTATTCCTGCTGTCTATTTTCTCTTGGTTTTCATTTGTGTGTCAAACTGACACCTTTCATGTGCATCCCTTTTCTACCTCATATATCAGGAAGATTATCTCTTGTCATCTTTGGAGCTCTGGCTTTGGTTGTGCTACCTTTCCACTTTGGGGGAATGTACTACAAATACATTTAAAACTTTCTCCTCTTTTCAAAGGCAATCATTTTTCAATTACGGTTTTGCTTTGCCAATCTTTAATTCCAATTTGAGGGCCAGATCACCCCTATTACATCAATCGTCTTTTCAATGCAGATGAATCTGATTATTTGATGGAGAAAGTATTGTGATTCAGAAGACCTGAAGTTTAATGGCTGCTGTCCCTTATTGATGTAAACAGAGAAATTGGAGTCAGTAACAAACACAAATCTTTTCCTGGTATTGCACATATCCCTGCTTCCCATTTCCTGCATTGTGAAGGACCAGATATAAACTTCTAAGGCTTTAATAATTTTGAGACTAAAATATCTTTGAAAAGAAAACAATGCTGTAAATATAAAACAAAATGGTAATTATACGCATTATGGCATCCTCTAAAGGACATTAATGAACTAGTTAGATTTTTCAAACAGTCCAACAGCTTTGTGGGCATAGAATTAAAGGATATATGAATTCAAAGCTGTCATCCTGATATTTAAGATTTGTGTCCTCTAAATCATTATTATAGCATACCTCTGGAAGACTGACTCAGGAAAGTAACAGCGAAGGAATTGTACCCCTAATTTTTCAAAAAAAAAATCACTGGGCTAGATTTTACAATCCCTTGAAGACAATAGGTCAGAGTGGGGGATGATGTTGAGAGGACAGGTGGGAATGGGTGGTGTAGGATTGTAAAATTCACTGGATGGATTTCCCGCTGCCTACCTACTTGCTCCTGACTTGTTTGAAATTTTGAGGGAGACATCAGCCTGCCTGTCAGTCTTTTGACCTATTGAGGCCCAATCTCTTATGCTGGTCTTTCATCTATGGCTATGGGGAATGCCCAACTGCTTTTGCTGAGTGGGCTGCTGTCAGGTCTAATGTGCTGGTCATTTTGGATTTACTGGCAACTCTTTCAGGTGTACTCTTTCAGAACGGCCAGGAAGTCTCTTTTTTCTTGGTGTTAAACTGTTTCAGGGCAGCCATTGGATTCATGGGCAAGCACCCTCCACTTCCCCTGACCCCACAAAGCTAAAATGCTAGGCTGGTGGGAGAGGGGGGAACTGGGGTCCAGTGAAATTCAGCCCACTGTATGTTTGTGACAAGAGAAAAATCAAGGTGTACTTACTGATTGTTTCTCTAGTTTTCGTATCCTGTAAATTTAAGGTAAAGTCAAGAAAGGAGACAGCCTAAAACTGAGTGAGTTAATGTCAATGCTTGTTCTATTTTCAAATGAATCAAACTGATTAACTGGTTAGAAAAGTTGAATGCTAATTGCATAAAAACTTGAGAGATGGAGACTTTAATTGTGAAACCTTTGAGGCAGATGGAGAGAGAGAGGCATGAGCAATTTGATTCTGATTTCCTTTTGCGGGGGGAAGAAAGTAAGTTGAAGACAGGAAAGACCACCTGAAGGAGGAACAAATGAAGTGAAAGGAGGGCAAGAGAGCAGCTGAGTGAGCCCTTTTATCAGTCTTACGTGGGGAAGATTTGGTGAAAGGATGGCTAACAGTTTAAAATGAGGCAAGTGACTTGGAATAGAGGGGTGGAAAGATCAGTTAAAGGGGAAGAGCTAAAGGGAGAACTGGGGGTAAAGGATGAGGGGGTTGATGGGGTTGAAAACATTTGGAGTGAGTGACTGGGAGAACATATGATTCAGGGAGAGGATGGGAAATGAGCCCTTAAGAACCACCATGTTTATTCTTTAATTTCCTTAAAGTTGGTTGAATTTGTCCTTATTGTACCAGCCACATAATCAACCTTGCAAAGTAGGTAACAGGGAGAAGAACAAGTTTTGAGAAAGAGAAGCCGAAGAGGAAAGATTTAAACAAATGGCAAGACAGGGACAAGCCAGAGAGACCCAAGTCAACTAATCTGTCTTGCAGTGGTCAACCATCTCATTTTTAACTTTGTAATAATTAGACACTTAAGCTTACTAAATATCTAAAGTGTTGTTTATAATGAATTGTCTTCATGATGTTGCGAGACAAAAAGTATCTGGCTGCTTTTGTACTTTATCCCCTTCAAGTGACCAGACAAAAAAATTCTGAGTTTAATATCGGCCTTTATGACAATTATAGCTAGGGCTCCAGTACTCTAGCTGGTGGAACCACCGAGAGCCCCAAATACATCAATATGTCACGGAGATGTGCTTCCAGATTTGATTGCAATTAATTAGCATAAACCAATGAGAGATGTATATTTGTATAGAAGCTATCTATATCCACTCAACTATTGATTAGGTTTACAACATGCATAAAGTATGAATACAACCAACCAATTACAACTTGTGCACGTCCATTTGATTGGATATTATAATCAGTATAAAGGCTTGTACATGGCTATCTAGTTTGATTTCTTAACTTCTGTATGACTTGTGGAATACCAGTTATCCTCCATGTCCAAGGCCCCAGGTGTTTAATGAATTCTCTCAAGCAAGGAAGGTTCGATAGACAAATCAAGTCTTATGTTCAAACTGTAGATGGTGTTGCCTGCTGATATCTTTAGATATTTGATTGTCAGAACAAACAGCAATCCCACTTAGTTAAATCTGAGATAGTAAAAAAACAAAAGCTTGCAATTTGTGTTCTTGGGTCCTTGCTCACAGTTCACAGATTGTATGATGTTCAGCTAAACCAAACTCTTTAAGCCTTTCAGTGGGCATAATTATTAATATGGTACGATCCCCTTTCAGATATGTTGCCAATTAAACCAGTAGCATGTCCTTCCATGATGATGAGCGCTTGATTTAAACTTAAAATTGCTGTGTAAAAGGTTTTTTTTTGCATTGAGGGATGGAACATCAAGCCGACTTGTCCTTAAACAAAAGACTGCTGAGCACTAGTAGAGATGACAGATTTACAAAATAAGACAAGTCAAGAGGATACTAACGTATGTGACCTCCACCTTGTGTTAACTCGTGTGTTATGATTACAAAGCTCTTCCATCAAGATTCTCCCTTCTGGCTGGAGCTCTAACTATGTAGCTGAAGAAATATTTTTTAAGGAGTTTCCATATCACTAAGAAATCTTCCGGCCAATCCACATCCAACAACCTGCTTCTAAAATTCTGGACAGCTATGATAAATTCCTCCACAGAAGCAAATGAGATGTTTCACAATTTTCTAAAACAATCACCAACATTATAAAGCCAATTTCTCCTATTGACCAATGTTAAAAGATACTTTAAAACAATTCTCATCTTTGCCAAAAGCTAATCCCTACCTTGGGCCATACCCTTATGTTCCAAGTTGTGCTAAAATCCATCCATTAGCTTTTGAGATGCATTGTTTACAGACAACAAACAAATGGGTGAAAACATTGCCTTCTCCCATCTTCAGTGGCAGAGGTAAATATGTGAAAATGTGTAATTAGTTGGAAGTCAGAAGTTAGTCAAAACTCCCTTTGTTACAGTGTGAGGTGCAATGTAATACATGTAATTATGGCTACGTGACATGAAGTCATGATGTGTTGCAACATTTCCTTTACAGCATAAATATTCAACAAAATGAGTGTTAAGATACAAGATGTGCCAGTAGAATTTTGATTGTGTGGTTTCCCCACTAAGTATTCATCAGATGCTTTTTTTGTGACATTATAGAATTATGCAGAAAGAAAAGTCTTTTTACCAAAATGTTTGTGTATCATTTGCGTATGATACAGCAGTGAAAGTAATGTGCCATGCTCTGGTCTTCCTCATGTCTGCATGGGTTTCCTTC
The DNA here is from genome assembly GCF_965287045.1 of Carcharhinus amblyrhynchos. Taxonomy (NCBI): domain Eukaryota; kingdom Metazoa; phylum Chordata; class Chondrichthyes; order Carcharhiniformes; family Carcharhinidae; genus Carcharhinus; species Carcharhinus amblyrhynchos. The sequence continues at coordinate 76,164,019 of NC_137331.1, read as the reverse complement.
GGGTACTTCAGTTTCTCCCACAGTCTGAAGATGTGCAGGTTAGGTTTACTGGTCATGCTAAATTGCCCCTTAATTAAAGGTGTGTAGATCAGAGGGATTAGTGCGGTAATAAATGGTATTACGGGGATAGGGTCTGGGTGGGACGTACTGTCAGAGAATTGGTGTCGACTTCATGGGCCAAATGGCCTGCTCGTGCACTGTAGGAATTCAGTGGTTCTAAAAATAGCAAAGAAGGTATCTGGAAAATTTAGTAGAGAGGGCTGTAGAATGGACTGCAGTGAGAGAGCAACAAAACATTGGAGAGCTTACTGATGGAGGCATGGTTACTTCCTAGAAAAGGGAGGAGCTAACCGAAGAAGGTACAGTTCACGATTAAGCCTCTTTAGATGAGGGGATGATCATCATGTCTCTGCCTTTTTGAGGTTTTACTTGTAATCAGCACTACACAGTATGATAACTTGAGCAGTCTGTGATGTCCATTATGGTCCTCAATGTAACACAATGGGATGGTCTGAAAGCATCTCCAGTCAAGGGAGAAGATCAAAGGATCTGGGTCTCTGGTCTTCAAAATCTTCTTCTGCCATCGATGCTTCTTCAAACGCATCTGGTTGAGCAGAAAGAAAATGGGATGTTAATGGATGGCAGTCACAAAGATCTTGGAGTTGGAGCCATCTCAGTAACACTGCACCTACACACATGCACAAAGGTAACTCTTCTCAGCAGATGTTAAATGTAACATATTCTGCTGACAAGGGTCATACAATCAAACAGTACAGAAGAGGCCCTTCAGCCCACTGAGTCTGTACAGATACATGAGAAACACCTGATCTCCCATTCAATCCCATTTACCAGCACTTTGACCAAAGCCTTGAGTGTTATGATGCACCAAATGCTCACCCAGGTACTTTTTAAAGGATGTGAGGCAACTCTCTCTACCACCCTCCCAGGCAGCACATTCTAGATCTATACAATAATCCTCATCTCTCATCACAAAATCAACAAAAGGCTCACACTTATATAACGCCTTTCACAACAACAGGATTTTCCAAGGTACTTTATAGCCAATGAAGTCATTTTGGAAGTGTAGTCACTTTTATGCTAAAAATCATAACATTACCTTGGTGCATTACAACTTTGTCAGTTCATTTCAGAGAAGGCTATTATTTCTCAAAGCTATCATCTTGAGTTGGTGTTTTAACTTTTAGTGTCAACAGCCATTTAAATAATTTACAGCAGCATTCTGCAGTGCTTGTTTTGATATTAAAAATTAGAACTGTTGACTAAATTTGAAACAGTAATATACTCAATTTTAAAAAGAAATTAAAATAGTGCGCAAGATACCTTTTTTATTCATTTGTGGGACATGGGCATCGCTGGCTGGCCAATGTTTATTGCCCATCCCTAGTTGCCCTAGAAGGTGGTGGTGAGCTGCCGCCTTGAAACCTGCAGTCCACGTGCTGTGGGTTGACCCACGATGCCGTTAGGGAGGGAGTTCCGGGATCTTGACCCAGCTACTGCCAAGGAATAATGATATAGTTCCAGGTGGTGGTGCTCCCATGCATGTGCTGCCTTTGTCCTTGTACGTGAAAATGGTCATGGGTTTTGGAGGGGATGTCTAAAGACCTTTGAATTTCTACAGTGCATCTTGTAAATGCTACTGAGCTTTGATGGTGGAGGAAGTAGATGTCTGTAGATGTGGTGCCGATCAGTCTGGCTGTTTAGTCCTGGATGGTGTCAAGCTTCTTGAGTATTAGAACATCGAACATAGAACATTACAGCGCAGAACAGGCCCTTCGGCCCACGATGTTGCGCCGACCAGTTTTTTAAAAAAAAACACTGACCCACTAATCTAAACCAACCCCTTTTCGTCCATAAACCTATCCACAGATCTCTTAAACGCCCCCAAACTAGGCGCATTTACAACTGCAGCAGGCAGGGCATTCCAGTCCCTCACCACCCTCTGGGTAAAGAACCAATCCCTGACATCTGTCCTATAACTACCCCCCCTTAATTTAAAGCCATGCCCCCTTGTGCTAGCTTTCTCCATCCGAGGAAAAAGGCTATCACTATCCACCCTATCTAAACCTCTAATCATATGTTTCAATAAGATCCCCTCTTAGCCGCCTTCTTTCCAGCGAAAACAACCCCAAATCCCTCAGTCTCTCCTCATAGGACCTCCCCTCCATACCAGGCAACATCCTGGTAAACCTCCTCTGCACCCTCTCCAAAGCCTCCACGTCCTTTCTGTAATGTGGGGACCAGAACTGCACACAATACTCCAAGTGCGGCCGCATCAGAGTTGTGTACAGTTGCAACATGACGCTGCGATTCCTAAATTCAATCCCCCTACCAATAAACGCCAAGACACCGTATGCCTTCTTAACAACCTTATCTACTTGATTCCCAACTTTCAGGGATCTATGTACACGTACACCTAGATCCCTCTGCTCCTCCACACTATTCAAAGTCCTCCCGTTAGCCCTATACTCAACACACCTGTTACTCCTACCGAAATGAATTACCTCACACTCCTCCGCGTTAAACTCCATCCGCCACCTCGCGGCCCAGCTCTGCAACCTGTCTAAGTCACCCTGCAAACTATGACACCCTTCCTCACAATCTACCACACCTCCGACTTTGGTGTCATCAGCAAACTTACTAATCCACCCAACTATACCCTCATCCAGATCATTAATAAAAATTACAAACAGCAGTGGCCCCAAAACAGATCCCTGAGGCACACCACTCGTAACCGAACTCCATGACGAATATTTACCATCAACCACCACCCTCTGTCTCCTATCTGCTAGCCAATTCCTGATCCAAGTACCTAGATTACCCCCAATCCCATACATCTGCATTTTCTGCAGAAGCCTACCATGGTGAACCTTATCAAATGCCTTACTAAAATCCATATATACCACGTCAACTGCCTTACCCCTATCCACCTCTTTGGTCAGTATTGGAGCTGCACTGATCCAGATGAGTGGTGAGTATTCCATCACATTGCTGACTTGTGCCTTATAGATGGTGGACAGGCTCTAGAGAGCAAGGAGGTGAGTTACCAGCTGCAGTATTCTTAGCATCTGATCTGTTCTTGTAACCAGTGTTTCTGTGGCAAGTTCAGTTGGGTCTCTGGTCAATGGTAATCCCAAAAATGTTGACAGTGGGGGATTCAGTGATGGTAACACCATTGAATGTCATGGGGCGGTGGTTAGATTGTCTCTTATTGGTAATAGTCTTTGCCTAGCATTTGTGTGGTGCAGATGTTATTTGCTACTTGTCAGTCCAAGCCTGGATATTGTCCAGAACTTGTTGCATTTGAACATGGATTACTTCAGTATCTGAGTAGTCGCAAATAGTGCCGACAATTGTGCAATCGTTGGCAAACAATTCCACTTCTGACCTTATGAATGAGGGAAGGTCATTGTTGAAGCATCTAAAAATGGTTGGGCCTAGGGCATTACCCTGAGGGATTCCTGCAGAGATGTCTTGGAGATGAATGACCCCCACAACTGCAACCATCTTATGTGCCAGGTATGATTCCAACCAGTGGAGAGTTTGCCCTCTGATAATCATTGATTCCAGTTTTGCTAGAGCTCCTTGATGCCACACAGTCAAATGCAGCCTTGATGTCAAGGGCTGTCATTCTCACCTCGCCTCTCAAATTCAGCTTTTTTTCCATGTTTGAATCAAGGCTGTAATGAGATCAGGAACTGAGTGACCCTGGCAGAACCACAGATCCTGTGACTATCCAGATTTTCTTTTGGACATGCATTAAGCCAGTCTAGTGCATGTGTCAAATTACAAATATAACATGGATTATCAAATTGAAAATGTCGAAGATTGGGGGAAATTTCATTATGCATAAGGTTGGAGTATGGGATGTTATGCTGCACTGAATATTTGAGGAGGATATCATTGCATTTTTAGGAGAATATAAGATAAGTAATTGAAGCGTAGGAAGAAAAGAGTTTGGGGATAGAAGGAGCAGTTGGAATAGCTTTGGATATGATGTCTGTGTCTACCTTTGAACAGCAAGTCCTATCTTTGTTCATATCTTTCACCAGCTTCTTTCAGTCATCATGGACAGGTTGCCCATGCCTCCTCCTTGGTATGTGGCTCATGGAATTCCATAACAATCTCTTTGGGGGCTAGGCTCTTTATCCAAATCATTAATGTGTACATAGTAAAGGAGTACAGATTTTTAATTCCAAGCTTACAGGTAACATTAAGGGAGCATGGTTTGTCCAGTTGGGAGCAGGAATTTGAAAGGGAGCGTAGACCAAGATTAGTCAAGTGGCCAAAATGAAATACACTTCTATGTGGAGATGTCACAGAATCATGTAGCACAGAAGAAGGTTCATTGCCCTTGTACTTGCTCCTTAATCTACTCTATTGGTCTCGTTCCCCTTCTCTTGTTCTGTAACCCTGCAAGTCATATCATAATTGAATAATGTTCAGGAAAAAACATTCCAACGTCAATTTCAGTCTGATATCTGTTGCAAGTTACAGATTGTCAAGTTTACAGATTCGCATTGACCTGCAAATTTGCAAGCACCTGGCAAAATGCAAACTCCCTTGGCAGCAGTGACTAAGCTCTTGAGCTACTTCTGATTTTTGCTCATTTACAGCAAAATATGTTGCCATTACAAAACAGGCCACTTTGAACAAAGCTCCACCATAGCTGCAGAATTATTTATTATTTCTGGAATAGTAATTATAAAGCACTGTAATGTATGACATTTTGTGAGCAATGTCATGGAAGATCTGAGTGCAATTATGAAAGTTGTGTGTCTCTTGTGAGTGTTATGACCAGCTCTGTTAATTTTTTTGCATAATTGTCAGTGGTTTTCCCTTGCAAGTTATGTCTCTATTTTACTATATAATTTACTTTCTGTTCTTGTCAATCAAATTGCAAAAATTCTTTCTCCTCAATTGTAGTGCATTTCAGCTTGTTTTAAATAATTTCCGAGCATTAATATCCTATCAAATATAGCTCACCATCCCCCTCTCTCATTCTAGTTGAGTAGCAATCCAATCCTGTGCTGGATTATACGTCCTTTCCTCTGTCATACCTTTTGCTTTTAAGTCTCATTTCTCAAACTTGAGAATGCAACATTTTCAATGTAAGCTTTGAGATCTTTCTAAAATGAAATAAAGCTGCTGTTTGTGTTGGAGTGCAATAAACTAATGGACCTGTAGAAGGAGCTGTTATCTAAAATATACAGCCAGTGAACTGATTGGGTTACTTGTTTAATTGGTGTTGATGGTTAATTGGATCAGAGGAAGTGTCAGGAATGCTTTTTATGCAACCTGACATGTTTGTGTATGTTCCAATGAGACCAGGAAAAAAAATTGTGCAATCAAAGTTATTTTTTACAGCTATAACAGTAAATCTTTTAGTACATTTTGAATGGCGATACACAAAATTACAAGATACAGTGATGAACAAATCAATTCCAAATAGTTAAGTGACTGCTTTGTAAGGAAGCATGGCTTTACTATTTGTGATAACCCTGATGAGTTACATGGGAACCTCTAATCGATTTCCCTGTAATAGGCAGTGGTCTGCCCAGGTGAAACTTGTCACCTGTGCTCTTTATGAGGCAGACATTGGGAAGGATCTGCAGAGCTATTGTCCTGATTGGAACTTGTGTATGTACGCCATAGAGTAGTGGTGTTACTTTGTGTTTAACAGTAAATACTATTTCTTTCCAGTTGGCTTCCTGAGTTATTACATTGGCTACAAGGAGTGTAATGTGTTGGATAACCTTGCTTTTCAGTGGACCCGTTAAGACCATAATGGGTAGATTTGAAAAATGCCTTTGCTCAGAAAATTGGGATCATGTGATGTGGGCATGGAGGATTGGCCTCAGTATGCTGAATGAATAAAATACCACTTCTGGGCAAATGGGATAGAAGCGGACAACTAGCAGAAAGTCAGCCTCCTAACCACTTGTGGGGCTCCAACTTTCTGCATCATAAAGAGTTTAACGTATCTGGCAGTCCTGGAAAACAATGCCAAAACCTCAAAACAGCTTTGCTCTGATCTGACATTACAGGTAATCTTCAGGAGGCACAACTATGTGGTGGAATCCCATCTGAGCTTACCCTGGCTCAGATGGAATTTCACGTTGGTCCCATGCCCAGAGCTGCTTCACTAGGGATGAAGCCCCACAACTTCAGTCACCTTATAGAAATGCCCTCCATGCCCTTTGCCATTGCACAGAAAAATTCCCTGTGTGTTGCACAGTTTCCACTAATGTGCCCTCACCCATTGCCTGGACACACTTCATTGTTGCAGTCTGGCAGCGGAAGTTCCGTAAGAAGTCTCACAACACTAGGTTAAAGTCCAACCAGTTTATTTGATAGTAATCCCACAAGCTTTTGGAAATGGTGTTCCTTCGTCAGGTGTGTGTAAGTTCCCAGCAGAGGTCCCTGTATAGATGCATCCAACCCCACTGCATTGGAGACAGTGGGTGGACGGTAGTACATGCAGTATTACCATACAGCATAAATTGCACTGGTTCATGGACTCCCAAGGTACTTGCTATTTTTGCAATCCTATGGAGTTTGTGGATTGTGTATACATTACATGTTTTAGGTTGCACTCCCTTTTTAGTTATTTAAAAATCTTTTAATATTTTATTTGCACTTCAACCTCATGCTCCTAATTTACGGGCAGTCGATGCAGAAGACCACCTCGTGTATCTGCACCAGGGCCTAGCTAACTGCGTTATTAACAGATCCAGGCAGCAATTGATGAAGGGGGTCGTCCAACCCAACTGTCTGCTCCTCTACTGCGGCTATATTTGCAGCTGTGGTCCCTGGAGAAGGAGCATACGGTGTCCAAAGGCACCATTGAAACCTTGCTCTTTGGGCACCGCAGGGGCTGGGGTGTATTATCGACCCCTTTAGTCACATTTTGGTTTAATGTTTTAAGTTTCCTTTCCACTTTGTTTTTTATTTTGGGTGGTTCTCTGCTTTTTGGGAGCTGCACTTCTTGTTTTGTTCCTGAATTTTTATAAATTTAGTTCAGTTGCTTTACCAAAAAAATTTGGGATTTAAGTATGTCATGGAGTAGTGACTTTGAGTTTAACAATAAATACTGTTCCTTTACAATTGGGCTTCCTGAATTAGTATACTAATTAAATGATTAAACTATCTTCTGGCTAAGTACAGCAGAGTTACTGTGACATGCTGCTCATACTTCTAGGATTTATAATATTTATTGGCCAAAGTTTACTGATGATGGTTGCTTGATAATACTATCACCTTGTTTTACCTGTGCTGAATAGTAAATTATCCATTTTACAATATTTTAAAATTATTACCCAGGCTAGATGGTGCTTCAGTCAGTTGCAGATTTATTTGTTTGTTGTACCTGGACGCATCAGGGGACTCATCTCAGTGATTAAATTAGAATTAATCGTTGCCCATAATGGGTTGTAGTTTACTCCTTCAGAGAAGTGTCAAATTTGTGCAAAAATCATTTAATATTAATAGAATATGTTTTACTCTAGGTCTGCACACACTCTGCTACCATCGTCGGGTGATGAGGTATCCAGTAGTGTATCTGTTCAGCTCTTCAATGGGGAATTGCAACAGCTGACAATCAAACTGGAGAACATTGGCACTGAGCTTTTAGAAACTTTAGAGATCTCTGCTAAGACGATAAATAATAAAGGTTAGTACTGATTGATGCTCGCAGTTGAAATGTTGGTTTCTTGCTTTAAAGTAGTAATCTGTTTTTAAGATTTTTGCTATAAGACAAAATATCATCAGGGATTTATTCGTAAACTTCTACGAAGAGAGAATCGCAGAATCATACGTGTTAGGAGAGGCCCTTTGGTCCATCAAGTCTGCATCGACATGAGAACCACCGAGCCTACCTATTTCCATTTACCGGCACTTCGCCCATCACCTTGATGTTATAACGTGCCAAGAATTTATCCAGGTACTTTAAAGGATGTGAGGCAATTCACCTCTACCACCCTTCCAGGCAGCGCATTCCAGACATCACCATCCTTTGGGTAAAAAGGCTTTCCCCAAAGTATCATGCATCCCACCTTGAACTTGTGTCCCCTTGGGACTGATCCTTCAATTCAAGGGACCAGCTGCTCCCTGTCCATGCCCCATTTAAATTGTACGGTTCGATCAGGTTGCCCCTCAGTCTTCTCTGCTCCAACCTAAAGCGTGTGAAGCTGTAGGACGTTGGAAATGTGTTGAATGATTACTTCTCATTGGTCTTCACCCAGAAAACGGAGAACATTGGTACACTTTTCAGGAAAAGGGACTGAGAGGAACTTGCACAGTTTGGCACAAAAAGTGAGGAAGTATTGGAGGCTCTGTCGGGCTTTGAAAATGGACAAATCCCCAGGCTGCAGAATTGCAATCCAGGTTGCTGTGGGAGGCAAGGCAGGAAATTGCAGGGGTTCTGACACACATTTTGAATTCATCTATTGCCACAAGGGAAGTGCCGGAGGATAGGAGGATGGCGAATGTGGTTCCACGTTTCAAAACGTTGGTAAAGTTTGAACCAGGAAATTGGAGACCAGTGAGTCTCATGCCAGCGGTGGGGGAACTATTAAACAAAATTTGAAGGAGAGATTTAATATCCACTTGAAAAGGCTGGGTTAATTAGGGATAGTCAGCATGGCTTTGTCAGAGGGAGGTCATGCCTATTAAATTTGATTCAATTTTTTGAAAATTTGATCGAATGCGTGGATGAGGGAAGTGCAGTTGATATAGTTTATATGGATTTTAGTATCATCTTTGACAAGGTCACGCATGAAAGACTGACTGAGAAAGCTGAAACACATGGAATTCAGGGAATCGTGGTAAGGTGAATCAGAAACTAGCTTTATGATATGACACAAAAGGATGGTGGTCGTAGAAAGCTGTTTGAGTGACTGGAGGCCGGTGTCCAGTGGCATATCACAAGGTTCACTTCCAGGATCCTTGTTGTTTGTTATATGCATAATTTATATTGATGATAATATGGGGGGGTTGATAAACAAGTTTGCAGATGACACCAAAATTGATAGGGTGGTTAATGGTAAAGTAGAAGGTCGTAGGTTACAGGAAGATTGCAGATTGGTTGGTTAGATGGGCAGTGCAGTGGCAGATGTATATAACCCTGATTAGTGCGAGGTGGTGCACTTTGGAAGAAGTAACAAAGCAAAGAAGTATTTAATGAATAGCAGGATACTAGGAAGCTCAGAGAAACAGATCTCGGGTTACTGATTCACAGATCCCTGAAGGTGATAAAAGCAAGTGGCCCATATGCTGCCTTAACTATCCTATTTCCTTGCTCTATCAGTTGTGACATATAGTATAACAGCAAGGAAGTTATGTTGGAGCTGGATAGATGTTGATTAGGCCACAGCTGGAGTACTGTGCACAATTCTGATCATCACACTCTAGGGAGGATGTGATTACACTAGATGGGGTATAGAGTAGATTCATCAGGAAGTTGCCTGGAATGGAGTATTTGAGCTGTAAGGAGAGACTTCATTGGCTTGGATTGTTTTCTCTAGAGCAGAGAAGGCTGAGGAAGGCATGATTGTGGTCTAGTAAATTGAGGAGTATGAACAGTGTGAACAGGAAGTAACTGCTGCTCTTGGTTGAGAGGTTATTCACAAGAGGACATAGTTTTATGAAAGGGGCAGGAGATTCAGAGGCTATTTGAGAAAAGATTTTTTTTCAGTTAGAAGATGGTGAGAACCTGGAATGCATTGCCTGGGAAGGTGGTGGAGGCTGGAAACCTTACAACCGTTAAAAAGTATTTGGATGAGCACTTGAAACTTTATAACATTCTAGGATATGGGATAAGTGTGAGTTGAGTGGTAGCTATTGTCAATGCAGACTTGATGCGCCAAAGGACCTTCCCTGCACTGTACGACTGCCACAATTCACAGTAGCGGTATGTCAAAGATCAAGTAACAACTATTGAGCAGACTCGGAATTGATTCAGCCTCTTGAGAGCTGTATAACACAAATAAATAAGCTATTCTATGTTGATTGATAAGTGACATTGGGATTTTTTGTGTGTCTTGAGAAATTTCAGGGTGGTGATTTCCATTTGGCAGCAAATACTGGAAAATACCAGTAAATGTTCTCTAGCAGGAAAGACATAAGGTACAGGAGCAGAATTAGGTCATTTGGCCCATCGAGTCAGCTCCACCATTCAATCAAAGCTGAAATGATTCTCATCTCCATTCTCTTGCCTTCTTCCCTTAACCCTTGATCCCGTTGTTGATCAAAAACCTATCTATCTTAACATATTGCTGTAGAAACCAGGTCATTGAGTGAGTTCCACAGATTCACCGCCCTGTAGTTGAAGAAATTCCTCGTCATTTCAGTTTTAAAGGAGTGTCCCTTCACTCCGAGGTTGTGCCCTTGAGTTCTAGTCTCTCCCACAAGTAAGAACATCCTCTCCACTTCCACTCTAACTAGGCCTCTGAGTATTCTGTAAGTGTCAACCAAATCTCCCCTCATCCTTCTGAACGCCATCGATTCTTGATTCAGAGTCCTTAACTGCTCCTTGTATGACAAGCCCTTCATTTCTGAGATCATTCTTGTGAACCTCCTGTGGACCCCCTTCAGCACATCCTTCCTTAGGTATGGGGCCCAAAACTGCAGACAGTATTCCAAATGGGGTCTGACCAGAGCCTTATACATCCTCAGCAGTTCAACCCTGCTTTTGTATTCTAGTCCTCTAGAAATGAATGCTGACATTGAATTTGCCTCCCTAACTGCCAACTGAACCTGCATGTTAACCTTCAGACTCCTGAGCCAGCATTCCCATGTCCCTTTGTGCTTCAGATTTCCAAAGCCTTTCCTCATTTTGAAAATAGTCTATGCCTCTATTCTTCCTACCAAAGTGCATAACCTCACACTTTCCCGTATTGTATTCCATCTGCCACTTTTGTCCACTCTCCTTGCCTGTCCGAGTCATTCTGCAGCCTCCCCACTTCCTCACACTACCTGTCTCTCCACATATATTTTTGTATCATCTGCAACATTAGCAACCATGCCCTCAGTTCCATCTTCCAGATCATTAATGTAGAACAGTTGTGGTCTCAACACTGACCCCTGTGGAACATCACTTGTCACTGGTTGCCATTCTGAAAAGGACCCCCTTATCCCCACTCTCCATCTTCTGTCTGTCTGTCAGCCAATCTTCTATCCATACCAGTACCTCACCTTTAATACCATTAGCTCTGAGCTTAGTTAACAGCCTCCTGTAAGACACCTAGTCAAAGGCTTTTTAGAAATCCAAATAAATCATGTCCACTGGCTCTCCTTTGTCTATTTTCTTCATTACCTCCTCAAAAGATTACACCAGATTTGTCAGACATGATCTCCCGTTGCCAAAGTTGTGTTGACTCAGCCCTATTTTACCATGCATTTCCAAGTACTCAGTAATTTCATCCTTAATAATTGACTCCAAGAACTTAACCATGACTAAGGTCAGACTACAAGCCTATAATTTCCCATCTTCTGCCTCCCTCCTTCCCTCCCTCCCTCCTTACAGAGGGGTGTTACGTTTGCCTTTTTCCATCCTCTGGGACCTTCCTTGACTCCAGTGATGACTGAAAAATCACCACTGATGCCTCCACAATCTTTTCTATCTCCTTCGTAACCCTGGGGTGTAGTCCATCTGGCCTGGGTGATTTATCCACCTTCAGACCTTTCAGCTTTCCTAGCACCTTCTCCTTAGTGATGGCCACTACGTTTACCTTTGCCTCTGAAGTTCAAGCATGTTACTGGTGTCTTCCACCATGAAGATTGATACAAAGTTCCTCTGCCATTTCTTGTCCCCCATTAATACTTCCCCGGTCTCATTTTCCAGCAGTCCAATGTCCATTCTTGCCTCTCTTATTAGCTTTTACATATCTAATAAAAGAAGATTGCAAGAGGTTTTTTAGATATATTAGCTAGCTTACCCTCATTTCATCCTGTCCACCCTTATTTTTTTTTTTTAAATTGTCCTCTCCTTGCTTTCCTTGTCCCATAGTATGCTGTAGTTGTACTTTTATTGACTATGCCACAAGTTTTATTCCTGCCAATTTCCATACAACTCTGACTAATTCTGGAAACTTTATAAACTTCTACAAAGCCCTGCCCATTATCTAGTTTAAAGGCCTTGTGAATTCCTGACTTAGCCTTTCTGTCGGATCCTGGTCAGATTGGTTCAGGTGGAGCCCATCCCATGAGTATAGTTCTCTCCTGTTCCAATACTGATGCCAGTGCCCCATGAAATAGAATCCCCTTTTCCCACGTGACACCTTTAGCCATGTGTTTATCTCCCTAATCATCTTCTCTCTTGGCAATAATCCAGAGATTATAACCCTTGAGGACCTGTTCTTTAATTTCCTGATATTCCTCAAATAGGTCTACCTATGTTGTTTGTCCCAACATGGGCTACAGTAACTGGATCCTCCCCTTCCCACTCCAATATCCTTTCAAGCTGGTTAGAGATGTCACTTACTGTGGCCCCAGGGAGGCAACATAACATGCGGGACTCTTTTTCCTGCGTACAAAGGATGCTACCTGTCCCCCTAATTATGGAATCCCCTACCACTTCCACTCTTTTCGCTTTCCCCTTCTTGAATGGCCTCCTGTACCATGGTGCAGTGGTCAGTTAGCTCATCCTCTCAACAGTCCTTTTCCTTATTCACACAGGGAGCAAGTACATTGTACCTGTTAGACAAGGTTAAGAACTGAGTCTCCTCCATTTCAGAATTTCGGATTTTTCTACTTGCCTCATTTGCAGTCACAACCCTCTGTTGTCCCAGCGGCCAAATTGGAGCTATTTCATTTAAAGGGTATGACTGCCTTCTAAAATTGTTTCTTGAGACCAAATCTTTTGTTTCCTACTTCTCAGTAGATGTTGCTGGGCTGACTTCACCAGATCTTTTGCTCCCTGCTTCTCAATAGATGTTGCTGGACCAGCATCTTCCAGAATGCCACTTGCCTCTGCCACTTCTACCAGATGCTCTTCCCCCTGTTTATCACTGGTCTTGCTGCAAATGCTTACCGAGTGTCACATTGATTCATGCTATTTTTCAACTTCTGATTATAGGCAAAACTGCATTTATTGCCCCTCTCTGGACAGCATAATCATGAGAGTATCATCACAAAGACTCTGAAAGTTCAAGGAGTTCCACCATATCCAACTCCTTTGGGCAGCGAGAGCTGAAGGAGTTGGATATGGTGGAACTCCTTGAACTTTCAGAGTCTTTGTGATGATACTCTCATGATTATACTGGAAGGGGAATTTCAGCATGGAGAAAAAGTACCCGTTAGAAAATAGCGACATGTATCCAAGTCAGGATGTGGGCCTTTGTGACAACTATCCATTTTCAGAATCTTTATGGAGAGTGGCACAGGCCCATAGCTTGAGACCAACCTCAAAACAATGATTCTGAGAAACAATAAGTTGGTCTAGGGATGCAAATTTCTACCGAGAGCTTGTTCTTTTTGCCAACTGGAACAAACATACGACAATTATAGCATTCAAGCAAACTTAGTGAACTCAGTTAGAGGAAATCATTTCAGTAGTTCCATAAAGCCAGAAAATCGTGATTCCTTCACTTTGTCTAAAAATAAATGCAATGGAATGCAATCTTGGGCTGTGAACACCGATTGCTGTGAATACATATACCCAATTATCATGCACCAAATATCTCTAACCATTACTGTGACGTTGTTTGTACAGCACCATGTAATAGGACATTGGCTGCAGCTTGTGAAGCAGTTCAATCTCAGATCTATTTGTGTATGTATATATAAATATATAAACCTATTTATCTTCTTGTGATTGCATTGGGTTTTATAATGGAAACATGTAATGTCAACACTTGCAATGAAAACAATGTATGTGGAAACAATACATTGTAATTAGTCTCACTATTGGAAACATTGCCATGTGACAACAGGCAAAGGGTATTAAAAACATCATTCATGGCAGAACCTCCATTGGCTGTTGGATGTAATTGCAGCGTAGTAAGTTTGGAGGCAATTCCCATTAAGAGTGTGAAAATGGGAATGAATAATTGAAATATGTAAAATTAAGGACATTATTTGTAACACCAAAGTGGGAACCAAATTACATCTGAATACTCTGATCCAATTATTCCTTGCTCTTTAATTCCACTTCACTAAAGGATCGGACTTGGTTTGATTCCACTATCATTCATTTATTTTTTTCTTTTTAAATAAAACTCGATATGGAAAGTTTAGTTATTCATTAATAGAAAATAAATTGAATGTAATTGCATATAATGTAATATGTATGCAAAATTTGAAGTTAGTTTAAATTTTGATTTGATTTATTATTGTCACATGTATCAGTATACAGTGAAAGGTATTGTTTCTTGTGCGTTGTACCGATAAAGCATATTGTATATAGGGAAGGAAAGGAGAGAGTGCAGAACGTAGTGTTAAAGTCATTGTTAGGGTGTTGAGAAAGGTCAACTTAATGCAATGTAGGTCCATTCAAAAGTCTGATGGCAACAGGAAAGAAACTTTGAGTCAGTTGGTACGTGTCCTCAGACTTTTGTATCCAATGGAAGAAGTGGCAGAGAGCATATCCGGGCTGTGTGGGGTCCTCGATTATGCTGGCTGCTTTTCCAAAGCAGCGGGAAGTGTAGACAGTGTCAATGGATGGGAGGTTGGTTTGAGTGATGGACTGGGCTTCGTTTATGACCCTTTGTAGTTTATTGTGGTCTTGGACAGAGCAAAAGCCATACCAAGCTGGGATACAATTGGAAATAATGCTTTTTATGGTGTACCTGTGGAAGTTGGTGGCAGTTGTAGCGGACGTGCCAAATTTCCTTATCCTCCTGAGAAAGTAGAGGCCTTGGTGGGCTCTCAACTATAGAGTTGGCATGGAGGGACCAGAGCAGGTTGTTGGTGATTTGCACGCCTAAAAACTTGAAGCTCTCGGCCATTTTTATTTCATCCCATTAATGTTGAAGGAGCATGCCCTCCACTATGCTTCATATATGAACTATGATATCAACTATGTTAGTTGATCACTATCTCTTTTATTTTGATGACATTTTGAGAGAGAGATTATTGTTTTTGCACCAGGTCCTGTACTATGTCTTGTCATTGTTTGAGATCTGACCCACAATGGTGGTGTCATCAGCAAACTTGAAAATCAAGTTGGAGGGGAATTTGACCATACAGCCAGAGGTGTAAAAGGAGTATAATAAGGGGCTGAAGAGATAGCCTTGCAGGGGACTGGTATTGCGGATGATCGTAGAAGAGGTGTTGTTGTCTATCCTCATTGACTGCAGTCTGAGGGTTAGGAAGTCTAGGATCCAGTTGCAGAGGGAGGAGCCGAGCCCCAGTCAATGAAATCTCGCAGGAATAATGGTGTTGAAGGCTGAGCTGTAGTCTATGAATAGAAGTCTGATGTAGATGTCTTTGTTAGCTAGGTGTTCCAGGGTCAGAGGGATAGCACCTGCTGTGGACCTGTTGTGGTAATAGGCGAACTGTAGTGGATCCAGGCAGTCTGGGAGGCAGGAATTGATTTGTGCCATGCTTAACCTTTCGAAACACGTCATATGTTTGAGGTCAGAGCTATTGGATGATGGTCATTAAGGCACGCTGCCTGGCTTTTCTTTGGTACCGGGATGATGGTCACCTTGAAGCAGGTAGGACCTCAGATCGGCGTAAAGAGGTTGAAGATGTCTGCAAGTACCCCCATCAACTGGTTCGCACAGGATCTGAATGCTCGTCTAGGTACCCCATCTGGATCGGTTGCTTTCTATGGGTTGACTTTTGAGAAGGATGTTCTGACGTTAGCATTGGTGACCTCGGATACAAGTTTGTCAGAGGCTTCTGGGGTGGAGGGTGTGCTTTTGCTGACTTCTTGCTCAAAATGGATATAGAATGCAATGAGCTCATGGGGGAGGGGTGCATCGAAGCTAGTGATTTTACCTGACGTCATCTTGTAGCCTGTTATGTCTTGCAGACCTCGCCGTAGTCGGTGGGAGTCCGTGTTGGATTCTAGCTTGATCTAGTACTGTCTTTTGACATCTTTGGATCTCCATAGATCATATTTGTCTTTCTTTTATAGGTCAGAGTTGCCTGACTTGAACGTCTAAGACCTGGACTTCAGCAGGCAATGGGTATCCCTATTCATCCATGGTTTCTGGTTGGGAATCACGTGGATTTGCTTCTTTGGCAGTCTCCTACACACTCACTGAAGTCAGTTACCATAGTGGCGTTCTCATTTAGGCTGGTCGCAGAGTTTTTAAATACTGACTGGCTTACTGATTCTAGAAAGAAGTGTCTCAACACCGAGTTAAAGTCAACAGGTTTATTTGGCAGCGTTAGCTTTCGCAGTCTGAAGCTCCTTCATCAGGAGATTGAGGACTTGTATTCACAACAGAGCGTATAAAGACACAAACTCAATTTACAAGATAGTGGTTGGAATGCAAGTCTTTATCTTGTAAATTGAGTTTGTGTCTTTATATCCCTGTTTGTGAATGCAAGTCTTCATTCACCTGGTGAAGAAGCTTGAGACTCAAAATAGGTGCTGCCAAATAAACCTGTTGGACTTTAACCTAGTGATGTGAGACTTCTTACTGTGCTTACCCTAATCCAATGCTGTTATCTCCACATCACAGCTACTGATTCTAAGCAGTCCCATAGGACATCATTTGATTCCTCAGACCAACATAGCAGGACTCTTTTTTTTGATGAATTTTTGACAGATTTTTGCATTTATTGAAAGCTGACTTGCATATTAAGTTTATTTTTGTAAATCATTTGAGTGGTATGTTTGAAGAAAAATTCTAGCATCGCTTTTCCAATTTTTTGAAAGCAATTTTGCTTCACGATGGATCCTTGAAAGCTCTTGAAAGAGGTAATGACTTACGTGGGTTTTTGAGCCAAGAGAGGGGAATATTTGAAGTAATTTGCTGATGATGCTTGAAACATCTTAGCCCATGAACATTGTACCTCACATAGTACAAGAAGTTAAATATTGAATTATCTGTTATTTATAGATGCAAGCTACAAATCTTCACTTACAATGCCCTGAGAGATCCAAGTAGATTTTTTAAAAAAAATTGAAATGCAGCTCCTTTCGGAATCACCCTGTATTTCCTCACTCCAGATTCAAAATAGCAATAAAAAAATCTTAGCCTGCTTTGTCTCCCTCCTGCATGCATGCAATGATTCACTTGGGTAGCCTCAAATTTGGCCCAGATCTTGTGTGGAGAATAATGGTATGGCTTTCAGTGCTCATTGAAAATTTGATAGTTGGGTCTACTGTCTGTATGTGCTCATTTAAGTGGAGAAATCTTAATGTTACTGTCAAGAGAGAGCCCTCTCCTGCACTGGGTGTGCTGTAAGAGTTTGACAGTGCAGCTGATGTAAATGGCGTGATCTTGGGATTGTTGGCTACAAAAAATGGCATAAATGTTTGGACTGTACAGTTTGCAGCAAATGAATTTTTAAAGGAAGGATAATTGATGATTACTGCCAAAGCACCTTTCTGGCTTTGAAAATTAAATTCTACAGGTGCAGAGTCTCATTTCCTCAGAGGTTCTTTCGTGTCGGAGATTTAAAGAAATATTTTTACAAGGGACTAGTCACTAGTGATGGAAGATCTACAATTACATAAGAAATTCAATTTTAAATATTGACACAAGAAATTGTGTTGTAAATACCGACCATAAAGTGCTAGCAAAAGTCCTGACATGGTTTATGGGCCTCTAAATATTTGTGTACATGGTATATTTTATATTTTTGAAAATCTGACCTCAAAGACTTGTTCTTTGCGTCAGATCATTTCTACATTCTCTCTCATGATGCACATTTGGTCTTTTTTTTGATACAAGATCAGTCTTAAAAATGGCTGCTATATTAGTTAAGAACAAATTGATAGGAAACTCATGCCTCCTGACATTTTGTAGTAAAGAAAACAAAGTATCCAGGTTTGCCTTTTAGCTTTGCTTTACAGTCATGTCACAGTGGAATAAAAAAGCACAATCTCCACAGATTAATTGCCATCTTCTAAACCTCAATCAATCTTTGTTATATCCAATTACATTCTTAACTCGGTCTGCAAACATCTTCTATCATAGTAGAAATGGCAGTGCAGCATATTCTCATCCCAAGTAAATGTTTTGAAATTATTTTTCCCATTCGTAGTCAAAACTGTTAGCATTACATTTTTGACCCCCTCATTATTTAGAATTCCTGCTGGAAAAGTCCACATTTCAGAAATGTTCAGCCTACTAAAAGTAAAGTTGAGAGCTTAAGTGTTCTTTTTAATGACCTATTGGCTTAAAAATAGAAACTGTAAAAACACTTCTATTGGTACAAATTGTTGTTATTCTTGGAAACTTGGCCAACAACCTGAATCTTAAGATTAGCTGATTTCTGTGTGTTCGAGAGAAAAATACAGCTATTCGGCCAAAGTGTACTTCATTCTTTCACGCAAGAAAACCAGAAAAAGACTCTTGGAGTTTCAGACAATGCCTTTATTATGAATGATTCATCAGGGAAAGCCTCAATCCAGGCGTTAAACAGACATTTATAGAGTTAGGATCCAGTTACAAGAAACTGGCACATAACAATCAGATGTATATTCGCACACAAGTTATAATCTATATCCATTTGCAATATTGATTAGGTTTGCATTATGAATAACATGAGAGTATAGTTGTCAAATTACAACTTATACATGCCTATCTAATTATAATATCACCAAGTATGTATTTCTAGACAATTACGAAGTTCATAGAATCCTTACAGTGCAGGAGGAAGCCATTCGGCCCATCAAACTGGCACCAACAACAATCCTGCTGAGGCCCTATCCCCACGTATTTGCCCTGCTAATCGTCCTAACGCTAAAGAGAAGTTTAACATGACCCATTCACCTAACCAGCAGGTCTTTGGATTGTGGGAGGAAACCAGATCACCTGGAGGAGGCCCACACATGTGCAATCTCCAAACAGTCACCCAAGGCTGGAATCAAGCCTGGATCCCTGATGCTATGAGGCAGCAGTGCTAACCATTGTGCCACTGATTATCTTTCTAACCAGTGGTTCATCAACTCCTCTGTCCCACTGCCTCTTAGGACAGACACTAAAAGCTGTATCTGTGCATAATTCAATGGAGATCTTGTGTGTAGGTTTATGGTCCTTGACGCTTATTTGGGTGTGGTTTTAAGGTAGCTTTCCCTGTGTGACTGGGTCTAGCAGCATGCAACTTATATGATGTTTAAACTTGTGTGATTATTAACATTTTCACAGTGTTGGGAAAATCAAATATTTCAAAACTTTATTCTTTAATTTATCAAGCTTATCTCTGCAGAGACCCCTATACGTTTGCCCTGTGTTTGTTTGTGTATGTGTGTGCGAGCGCTGGGGTACCTTTAAAAAAAGATATAGTTGTACTTGCGTAATTGTGTGCCCGTTCTTGCCATTTATTTTAACAAAACAAGCTTTTGTTTTATAATCAATCATTGAGTTCAATGAAATAAGCCTGGTTAAAGTCTCTCTTAGCTCTGGGTCTGATAGCAGCAAATGTAAATTGGCTGTTTTGGTTAGTAAATTACACTTTTCAACTAATGATGCAACTTAGGGTCATGGGGCGCAACAAATTGCGCACTCTTCCCATGCCTGTAGTAACACTATATAGCCAGTTGTGCAATTTTCTATTTATACGATCCTTCTTTTTGCATCTTGATCAAATGCGTTGTTTACCCATCTAAGGGTATTGCTACCCCTATT
The DNA here is from genome assembly GCF_965287045.1 of Carcharhinus amblyrhynchos. Classification (NCBI taxonomy): domain Eukaryota; kingdom Metazoa; phylum Chordata; class Chondrichthyes; order Carcharhiniformes; family Carcharhinidae; genus Carcharhinus; species Carcharhinus amblyrhynchos. The sequence goes on along the minus strand of NC_137331.1, from coordinate 76,144,250 downwards.
CAAATTGATACCATTTCTGGATATGTGCATTTATGGAGATAAGAATTGATCAGGTTGAAAACATCACATGGTTTCCTATTAAAATATTGGAGGAATGCAATATATTCCACAACTCTGGAAATTGTAGTCCACAGTCAGCATATCTTTGTGATATCTTTTCAATATCAGGGGAGTATAATTAATTTTACTTTGACCTCCTGATGCTCAGTGTGTTTCAGAACTAGCCAAAACTTACTAATTCTGATTTATAACACTTTGTGTGATTTAATTTAATCCAAGAACACAATGTAAAAAAAACTATTAAAATATGTAATGTAGATAAAATGGTTTGCTGCATGATTTATTTCAAATGTTCCTTGAACATTTGTCAAATATAGGAATTTTGGATTGTTTCATCCAGGGTTGTGATTTTTGAATCTGAATTCACATGACCTACTCATATTAATTTTTCTCCTTTCCAAATGCAAGTTCCCATTTTTAAGAATTAACTATTTCTGATCTAAAATCTAATGTTGAAATCAATCTTTTTAACATGCAGAAATGTTAATTTATTTGAAAATAAAACGGCACATATCCTTCAACAGTTATCAGCTGGACTTCATTCAATTTGGCAGATTAGTATGATATATTAGTGATTTATGAATCAAATTTTTTTTGTTCACAGAAAAACTGTATGGTGACTTTCTGAGCTGGAATTTGGAAGAATTGCTGGCACAATTTCCACTTGAACCTGGGAAGGTTGCTATTTTTACAGTGAATGTGCAAGTGAAACTGGACTTCTCCTGTCAAGAAAACCTTCTTCAGGACCTGAATGATGGTAAGCCAACCTTTCATTAAAAGCATGATGATTCAACATTAGCTAGCTCTAATGTTTTTGGTTCGAAAAAAAAATGACTGGAAGAAGAAATGGAAATTTGGAAGGTGTTTCCAACTCTCTTTGTAGGTAATTGAAGGATCATGTGGTGTAACCTATACTGCAGTTTCTGGTTCCAGGAAAGCTGCCAGCAATAGTTATTTATTGCAACTGTGCATAGTGGAGGTGGCATGTTGTAAGGATACAAGAATAGTCTATTGACAATTTACAATGTGATATGTTAGAAGCAAGTTGATCTGTTGACTTTGGCCATCTTGAAAAATTGCGGTCAACTGTAACTGGAACTTCATTTTAAAAGCCACATGATGTTAAGCATTTAAACTTAATTGGATCTTGTAACTTGTTGTGCTTTCTGGTTTCGTTAACTCTGATAGTGTGCCACATTCTTAATGTTGATGAAATGAGTTTGGCTTTTTCTCCCTCACAATAAATGGAAACATTATCATCCTGATATGGAATTATGGAAGATGACTCATGAAACTTTTCATGTTTCATATGATCATTCTTAGATGATATTTAAAACCTGTTTTGTTTTTAAATTGGATTTGATTTGTTTTCTTCTGTCATTGTCACCAGCCCTGTTTTTGATGATTAAATCCACTGCCGAGAAGTTTGATTTCTCGTGTGACACCTTTTCACTTGGGATTGGTTAACTCAGTTGGCTGTATGGCTGGTTTGTGATGCAGAATAACATCAACAGCATGGGTCAATTCCTGTATTGGCTGATGTTATTCATGAAGACCCCACCTTCTCAACTTGACCCCCACCTGAGGTGTGATGTTCCTCAGGCTAAACCACTACCAGTCAGCTCACCCCCTCAAACAGAAAATCAGCCTATGGCCATCTGGGACTGTGATGACTTTACCTTTTACCCTGTGATAAATATGCTCGAATATTGCTGACAAGGAAGATATTGCCAATGTGTTTTGTTTTTGTTAGGACAAATGCAAGAGTGCCACATTTCAAACAATCCCAGCAATCTCTACAACAGAAATGGGTGCTGATTGGTTGGCAAGTCATCTCTGGCTGAGGCATTGCCATGGCGAAAGCAATGAGGAACAAGGGTTTCCAAGCTCCCAAGTAATTCAAAAAAGATGCAGAGCTTGGATAAATTCCGTTTTGTTTCCAAAGAATTAGACTGTGTATAAATGTACGTTCCTTCTAGTGAGTGTAAATGAGCCAGTCATGAACCCAATTTATTATCTTAAGTTGGTTGTTAGTGAAACTGTCAGTGCACTCAAGATTGATTGGCAAGTGCTGCCAATTTGCAGAATCATGTTGAACAGGAAATGTTTTTGTTTTTGCAAATGTAGGCTGATTTGGTACAGCCTGTACTCTTTATTATGGAAAACCGAAAGAACTTGTGATCTGATTTTATGAGTTAGTCATTGGGATGTACAATCTATATATCTGGCGTTATATTGATACTGAAATTCATACATGATGTTGCTCAATTGTGTCATAGGCAGAATGCCTTTTTGGACTGACAGCAGCATCCTGTTTGTGGAGCATGCCACTCATAGCCACAGCATAGTAATAGTATGAAATAGCTTACAAAATAATTAAATTTTTTTTAGATTTTGTCATTCCAATGTAATTTGAGGTAGTCCCTGTATTTTTCTGGTGGATAAATAGCAGTCTTTAGTCAATGTTCCTTTGTTTTGTTCATAATATGCACAGGGTACACCATACTCAACCAGTCTGTGCATGTGAAACCCAAAGCAAAACATTATCTCATGTGGTTCTGCAATTGGGCAGTATTTTCTCAATAATCCTGAGTGTGTCAAGCTCCACTATCAACATATTTAAGATAATCAGTCAAACTCAAAACGTGGACCGTTTATGCTTGCTAGAAGTAACGTGTTCATATGCAAGGATCTGTTTTTAGTAAATAAAGGCATATTTCAAAGCCTTTTCTGATTTTTGATTTATTTTCCCCATTGGTTCCTCTTTGGTTTGGCTAGTTGACTCCGGCTGAGATTTTGTCAATCAGCACCCGTTTCTTCTGTAGACTAAGTTGTTGTGATTGTTTGAAGTATGGCATTCTTGCATTTGTCCTGTTAGTGCAAAATGAATAACATTGGCAATGTCCATCTCTTTCCAGTAATATTGGAAATCTGAAGAACTAAGTTAATCCCTAAAAATGCATTTGGTTCCAAATTTGAGTACTGTTTCACTTTGTGGGAAGCAACTTGGAGCATATTTTCCAAACATTGAGACAAGAAATATCATTTTGAAAATAATTCTACTACAAGCCCACTCTGAACCTGATTATAACGTTATTTAATTTATCAATATTGTTTATGCCCTTCATTTGAATTTGTTAAGCCTAATATTCTATATGTTGCTTCAGCTGATTCAGTTGTGACAAACATTCCTCTCAATAAATGCTATCAAAAATCGAGGAGAATCCTCATTGCCTGCGGTCGTATTACACTTAAGAGTCTTGGCCCTTCGTGTGGTGTGTATTGTATATCAAGACAACTGGTAATAGCCAGCAGTTTCTTCAGCATTATTTATTGTTAGGCATCGATGACCAGCTCTTGATTTTTTTTTTCCTTGGATGTGCAAATTGATAATTTGGTTTAGGATGTGTCTTTTATAGAGGCTTCCCAAAGCTTAATTTGCTAATGTTTTATTCCTTATCGAACATTGAAGTTGGGGAAGAGCATTGGCCAAATGGAAAGGTGAAGTGTGGCGGATTGAACTGATTGATATAGGACAGAGATAAATTGGTACTTAAAATAACAATGTTAGCCTTAAGGCAGAGGACTTGATTTTTTTTTCATATAAATTGAAGGAAACTGGGGCAGCAAGATTTATAGAATGACAGTTGAATTAAGTATATGCTGTAAAACAGAACTAAAATGATTGCTTGTTACTTGTTGATAAACCCACAATAATTGCATTACAACCATTAATGTTCTTCTGCATGTTATTATGCTTCAAGGATTTGGAGTATACCAAACTTCTGTCATGAGAGCTGCTAGCAGCAAACAAATTGATCCAAAAATAGACAACTCCTAAATGCAATTGGAAAGTATGTGTTAGAGATTACTCCTGGGGTTTACTTCAAGAGTGTAGCTTAATCTTGGATTTCAAAGAGCAGTTGTAACAAGCCTCTTAACCCTGCCTGCAATTAAATCTTCACTCCTGCAGTTAAAGATGTCAAATAAATCACATACTTGGATTGCCTATGTTGTAATCTCTTGTTGGTATCTACTGATCTTTCTTAAATGTTAGTGATTGGAATTTTCAGTTAAAAATTAAATCCTTTACATCTCATACAATATTGCGCTCAAGCACAAAACAGATATTCAACATCTAGGGAAATGACCTGTGAACAGGCAAAGATTGTTCATTTGTTTCTGAATATAAATACTTGCACTCATCAGGACAGAATCATGAATATCAAATTTCAAAGTGAGCACCAATTTATAATGCACGTGAAAAGGTGATGATCGGTTGACAAATTGATTCTCATTGGTTGAGGAATTGTCATGAGAATGCATCAGGGAATATTACCTCCCATGCTTTATTTTAATTTATAAAAAGGCACAATGTTGAGACATGTTTTCTTATCCACAAAGGGCAGGCCCCTATATATGAATGTATATAGCTTCTGGCACGCATAAGTGAGCAATGTTGTGAACCTGACTGATGCTCTTAAACTGGTCTTTGGTGTAGTTCTTTGTGTAGTCAGTATTGTTCAGTCAGTGCTGTCCAACTACAGAATCGCATCTAACATTCAACATTATGTTCTGAGTTTTGGAAGCATGAGATGGTTGAGTGCCGTCAGTTCTCTGCCGATTGCAGAAAGCCAGAGAGATGTGCTGCTTGATATGATGCACTAGTTGTTTTGACATATGGCCAGCATAGCTGGTATTGTACCAGCACTGAAATCCACATACCATAATAATCGTTTGGCCTCGAGATTTGACAAGAAATTTGACATTCTTGCATCAGTCCTGATGTGTACAAGATGAAAAGCTTTGGCAGCATCTTTTTTCTGATTAAAGCTCAACTCTGACAGATGAGTGAAACTGCTATCATTCTAACATAGATTGCTTTTAAAACTGAGCATTGATGTTTAAAACTATTGTAGGAGCAGATGGTTAGTAACGTAAAAAACTGCTTGCATATAACAATAGAAAGAGGAACCAATCCTGTGTGTGTGCTATGCTGCTGATGTCAAAGAACTCCTGAGAAAAATGCAGAGACTTGATTTGAATCTTGACACATTGCTAAAGGTCGAACATAGAAATGAGATTTGCTAGGTTCCACTAATTGTCTACAACTGTTGTGGTCAAGATTGAAAGCAAGACATGAAAGAAGGAGCAAAAAATACTCCAGACGCTGGAAATCTGAAACAAAAGAATGAAAATGCTGGAAATATTCAACCAGTTAAGCAGTGTTTGTGGTGAAAGAAAAAGTTACTGTTTCAGGTCAGTGATTATTGTCAGATGTAACAAGTTTAAAGCAAGAATAGGGAAAGTGTGAATAAAGAACAAAAGTAGAAAGGGACAGATTCTGATTTATAAGTTGAGCTTGCACAAAAAGACCAAGGTATTTTAAAGCATTAAATAATTAACATTGTATCTTTTGTATCCTCTCTATTATTAAATATAGAACACTACAGCACAAACAGGCCCTTCGGCCCACAAGTTGCGCTGATCACATCTATACCTACCAAGCCATAGAACTATCTGTAACTTCCAATGCCATTAGATCCCATATAGTCATCCAGAAATCTTTTAAAAGACCCCAGCGAGTTTGCCTCTACCACCACCGACGGCAGCCAATTCCACTCACTCACCACCCTCCGAGTGAAAAACTTTCCCCTAACATCTCCTCTGTACTTGCTTCCCAGCACCTTAAACCTGTGTCCTCTCGTAGCAACCATTTCAGCCCTGGGAAATAGCCTCCGACAATCCACCCTATCTATTCCTCTCAACATTTTATAAACCTCTATCAGGTCGCCTCTCCACCTTTGGCTCTCCAGGGAGAAGAGACCTAGCTCCCTCAACCTGTCTTCATAAGGCATGCCACCCAGTCCAGGCAACATCCTTGCAAATCTCCTCTGCACCCTCTCAATAGCTTCCACATCCTTCCTGCAGTGAGGCGACCAGAACTGGGCACAGTAACTCCGAGTGGGGTCTGACATGGGTCCTATAAAGTTGCAGCATTACTCCCGACTCCTAAACTCAATCCCTCGATTAATGAAGGCCAGTACACAATACGCCTTCTTGACCACATCCTCCACCTGCGAGGCTGATTTAAGAGTCCGATGGACCCGGACCCCAAGATCCTTCTGCTTTTCAACACCACTAAGACTCCTACCCTTGATATTGTACTCCTGCATCCCATTGGTCCTGCCAAAATGAACCACTACACATTTATCCGCGTTGAAGTCCATCTGCCACTTCTCTGTCCAGTCTTGCATCCTATCTATGTCACGCTGCAACTTCTCACATCCCTCCAGACTATCCGCAACACCACCAACCTTTGTATCATCGGCGAACTTACTAACCCATCCCTCGACTTCCTCATCCAGGTCATTTATGAAAATGACAAACAGCAAGGGTCCGAGAACAGATCCCTGGGTCACTCCACTGGTGACCGACCTCCATGCAGAAAAAGACCCATCCACAACCACTCTCTGCCTTCTGCAGGCAAGACAGTTCTGGATCCACAAGGCCAAAGCCCCTTGGATCCCATGCCCTCTCACCTTCTCAAGAAGTCTTGCATGGGGGATCTTATCAAACGTCTTGCTGAAGTCCACGTAAACCATGTCCACCAGTCTTCCTTCGTCAAGAACATAAGAACATAAGAAATAGGAGCAGGAGTAGGCCATCTAGCCCCTCGAGCCTGCCCCGCCATTCAATAAGATCATGGCTGATCTGTCGTGGCTCAGTTCCACATTCCCGCCCTCTCCCCATAACCTTTAATCCCCTTGCCTATCAAAAACCTATCAACCCGCGTCTTAAAAATATTGAGAGGCAGCCTCCACCACTTCAACGGGCAGAGAATTCCAGAGATTCACCACCCTTTGAGTGAAGAAGTTCCTCCTCAACTCCGTTCTAAACCGTCCCCCCTTTATCCTGAGGCTGTGCCCTCTAGTCCTACTGTCCTTTCTGAGCGGGAAGAGCCTCTCCACCTCTATCCTATCCATCCCATTCAACATCTTATACGTCTCAATGAGATCTCCCCTCATTCTTCTAAACTCTAACGAGTACAAGCCTAGTTTGTTCAGCCTCTCCTCATAGTTCAACCCCCTCAACTCCGGTATCAGCCTAGTAAACCTCCTCTGCACTCCCTCCAAGGCCAAAATATCCTTGCGTAAGTGCGGCGACCAAAACTGCACACAGTCAATGTGTTCAGTCACATTTTCGAAGAAGTATATAATTTGCATTTGCAAAGAAATATAATTTGCATTTTGGGTGACCCATATTATGTTTACTGCTTTCAATCCTTTTCTTCAAGTTAATGCAATAGAATATCATTACATTCATCTGGATAGATGGTTTCAGTATCACCTGAAAGATAACGCTTTCAACAAGGGAGTACTTGAATATCACTGAGAACAGAGGCAGAAGCTTCTTGTTTTGCACTCAATCTTTGCCAAAAGGAGAGATATGTTGCCAATGTTAAAGTTCTTGAACACCAAGCAATTGTTTACAAAAAAGTACCCTTCAGTACTGGATTGTTGCTTGAACCTTCTGAATTATAGGAAGAGGGCTGCTGCTAAACCAGATTGAGAATGCTGCTACATGCATCTTAGATTTACAAAATATTGGTGTCAGTCTTGGCTTGGGTTTGGTAACATGGGAATGGATTACTGCAGTGCTGTCACTGTTCATTTTCAATAGCTGAAGTTGATTGGACTGAGTCTTTTGCTCTGCAACCTGAAGGTACTGAGACTAGAAACCTGACAAAGTAGGCAAATCAACCCTGAATCTCCCTGCACCCTGACAGCATGCTGCTGCACAATGTACCATGCCACCCTTTGCTTTCGATTTTGAATGTACAAAGCTGGTCAGCAGTTAGTATGAAAGAATGAATTAAATGCAGCATCTTGTGCAATCATTTCAAAATAGAATGAAATGTACCATGATAGAGTGATTATATAAAGGAAAATGTAATTCGGTACAGATTTAAAAATACAAAATGTAATGAGATTTATTTTGCTCCTGAGGAATGATGTTCAGTGGTGTTCTAGAAATTCAATGTTGTGGATGGATATAGAGAGCAAAACTGTGAAACAAACAGTTTTGCTTCAGATGGATATTGACAATGATTACATGAAGAAAAGGCAGTGTGATGTATGAAGTTACAACAGAGAAACAGTGAGTGATTGATGTTACATCAAGTTGCATAAACTCTTCAGCACAGAAATAGTCTTTGGACACAACTGGTCTATATGGCCATTTACACACTCTTCGTAATTTAACCCAATCTCATTAGTAGTCATCTATGTCAGTGAATGTCTGATGAAACCTGTAATGGTGGTGTTTATATAATGCACTTTGAAGGCTAGTAAAGCTTGTGTTTTAAAAAAAAAATTATGGGGATGTTGGCAAACCATCTTAGTTCTCTCTAAAGTTGTGTTTCCAACTCAACAGCAGGTAGATCTTGAGATAATAAATCTGGAGCAACAAGTTGTCAGGGAAGTGGGAAGTAGTTCTGGGTTGTAACTATGTGACGACCCTTTGTTATATGAAATATTTGCTTTCATATTAAGCTGTTAAATTGTACTTTCAATATTTGATGGTTGGCTGATGGAGCCTGCTTTTTTTCATATCTATGTAATTAACCAATTTAAACATCATTGTTAGGCAATTTTTCTTTCAGATTCCAACTAGAGTAATAAGGCATGGCCTCTAATTTTTGAAGCCAATCTGGGGATTTCTAATAATCACTGAATTCTCCATGATCACATAATGCTGTCAAACAAGAGGGCATAAAACTTCAAGTGTCCAATCATGAATCTCCCTCCAATTAGTGGAATCAGCAAAAATTGCAGTATTTGATGTGCAAGCTGGAATTCTTATTCAAAACTGATTGTATATTCTCGTGTTGGCTGGCAATTTTTTTTTAGCTGAAGACTATACTTATCAACACTTTACAAACTTGAGTTTGTGTCGGATTTGAAATACTGTTGTGCAAGCAATTAGTAGTTTTAAAAATCACTCAAGGAAATAAAGATTGCTGAACTGACTCCATCTACTGCAGAGTGTTTCAGTAAATGATGGATGTCATGTTTGAGCCATTGCTTCATGTATTAAAAGGCTTACTGCAATTTTGGCCGATTCCACTAATTGATGGGAGACTCATGATTGGACATCGAGAATTTTATGTGCTTTGGTTTGACATTGTATGGAAGTTGCTTGAAAATATTGTTGTCTCAGTTCAGTGATTACTAGAAATTCCCAGGTTAGCTTCAAGAAATAGAGACCATGCCTTATTACTTGGTTTAAACTCTGATAGAAAATCACTAAACAAATGAGGTTGAGGGCTGCATGGAAGTCCAAGTACAATACATCTACTGGTTACCCTCTATGTACTCAAATTGAGATTTCTTCAAAAAACTGTTATAGATCAGTCAGATGCTATTTCTCTTCCATGAAGCCACACAGACTGTGCTTGGTCAATTATGATTTCCCAAATATGCTAGTATTACTACTTTAATAATTGATTTCAAGATTTTTCAACAACAGATGTTAGGCTAATTGGCCAGAAGTTACCTGCTTTTTGGCTTCCTCCCTTTTTAATAGGGTGTCCATTGGTAGCTTTCCGATTCTCTGGTACTTCTCCAGAGTCCAAGGTTTTTGGAAAATTGCGAGCAATGCATCCACAATCTCTGTAACTACTTCTTGTAGGATGCAAGCCATCAGGCTCAGGGGACTTATTTGCCTTTAGCCCCATTTGTTTGTCTAATACTACTACTGTAGTGATGGTGATGATACTTGATTCCGCTCCCATATTCTCCTAATATTAATGGGATGTTTGGAGCATCTATCACCATAGGGACTGATGCAAAGTATCTGTTTACCACCTCTGCCATTTCCTTGCTCTCCATAACTATCTCCGCAGATTAATTTCCAAGAGGCCTCTGTACACTTTGACCTCCTTCTTCCTTTTTTATATTTAGAGAACTTTTATGTTCTTTGCTAGTTTGCCATCGTAATTTATTTTCTTCCTTATCTTTTTAATCCTCCTATGCTGATTCTGAAGATCCCAGTCTTCAGGGCTATCATTGACTTTTGATTCTTTGTATTCTCTCTTTCAACTTAGTACTCTCCTAACTTCCTTGACTAGCCATGGTTGGGTTATCCCTCTCTTATATCTCAGTAAGAAGGAAAGATTCTATTTTTACTAAAAGTCATGAATTATTTCCATAATTGCATGCCTGCTTGCTTACTGTCTTTCCTGTTAATCTATCCTCCCAGTCCCCTTTAGCTAACTTTATCCTATGTCAGTGTAATTCCCTTTATTTTAGTTAAACACAGTTCTTTCCAACCTATGTTTCTCTCAAACTGAATATCAAATTCTATTGTGATGATAACTAATCCCTAGGAGATCTTTTACTTCAAAGTTATTTATTATTAGCTCATTACCCATTACCAGATCCGAGATGGTCTCTCTTCCCAGCATTTCAGAGATTTTCCAACATTTTGTTTTTGTTTCAGATTCCAGCATCTGTAATAATTTACTTTTTAAATAGCCTGTTCTCAGATTTGGCTCCATGATATATTGCTGTAGCAAACAATCCCCAGTACACCACCGCTGCTGTGATTGTCCTGCAGTGGGAGGTCACATACTCGGTGTTATGCGTGTGGGGGCATAACCCCTTTTAAGGGAATGGGCCATGTAACCTCCAGTGTGGGGCGAGCTGTTGGGATCCACTTGTAGTGGGCAGTTTGTTTGGAGTGTGGAGTGGCTAGACCTAATATAGAACTGTGTTGCATGACATCTGATTGAGGAATAGTTGTTGAGGAGAAGCCTCAGTACAACAGATTTAACAACTAGGAATGGTGGTGGGGGCTGTAAAGTATGAAACTGTTGCTTGATGAGTCTGAGATAGCTCTCCCAATTTTGACACAAGACCTCAGATGTTAGTAAGGAGGACTTTGCTTGGCTGACAGGGCTGGATTTGCCATTATTGTTCCTGGTGTTTAGGCTAGTGCTGATTTCTAGTTTCATTCCTTTTTCTTTGAGCTGAAATACTCAGTTGGATTCAACAGCTACAGAGGGTATTCGGGAATCAACCACCATTGTTGTGGGTCTGGGGTCGTGTGTAGGTCAGGATAGACCAATTAAGGACAGCAGATTTCCTTCCCCGAAGAACTTTAATGAAGCAGATGGGTTTTTACCGCAATGGTCGTCATTAGACTTTTGACTGCAAAGTTTTATTGAATTCAAGTACCACTGTCTGCCATGGTGGAATTGGAACCTGGATCCCAAGCACATTAACTTACTAACAGTGCAGATATATCCATAAGAACATAAGGATTAGAAGCAGAAGTAGGCAAATTCAGCCCTTCAAGCCTACTTCGCCATTCAATCAAATCTTGGCTGATCTCTCCCTGGTCTCAAGTCCATCTCCCCCCTGTTCCCCATATCCCCTTATGTTTTTTTTTATTAGAAATGTATCTACCTTCTCCTCGAAACTAGTCAACAATTCAGACTCCCCCACGCTATAGGGCAACAAGTTCCACAAGTTAACCACCCTTTGTGAGGTTCTTCCTCATCTCAGTTTTTAATCTACCACCTTTTAACCTGTACCTGTGACTTCTTGTTCGTGATTGTCCCATAAGAAGAAACTTTATCAATCCCTTTTAAAATTTTATGCATCTCGATCAGATCCCCCCTCATCCTTCTAAACTCCAGTGAGTATAAGCCCAAACTATTTAATCTTTCCTCACTTGTCAACCCTTTCATCCCTGGGATCAGCCTGGTGAACCTCCTCTGAACTGCCTCCAATGCCACCAAATCCTTTCTCAAATAAGGAAGCCAAAACTGGACACTATTCCAGATATGGTCTGTCCACCATCCTGTACAATTGCAACAACATTTCTCCCCTCTTATACTCCAGCCCATATGAAATAAATACCAACATCCCATTTGCTTTTTTTTTATTATATGCTGTACCTGCATACTGACTTTCTGCAATTCATGAATACAGACACCCAGATTCCTCTGCCCAAATGGACTTCGAATCTGCTTTCCATTTAGGTAATAATTTGCCTTTCTATTTTTGTTTTGCCAAAATGGACAACCTCATACTTAGTGTATGTCACTTTGCACATTCTCCCCATCCCTCCCAATGCATTGTGTGGAAGATGCATTTATTGTAGGATTGAAATGAATAATAAATTCCAAAGTGATCGGATGTAAATTTAGCTAAATTAGTAGGATGAAATTTGAGTTTAGAAATGTGCTAAATGTTCATTAATTTCAAGTTGTTAAAAGTATTTGCTTTTTGTATCAAAGTAATCAGTGATCAACATCCTGCCTTTTTTCATTGAAAACTCATTTAATTTTGAGAATTTGATGCCCATGGTGTTCATGATCCAGGAACAATCAGAACACAATTAGTCACCAGTAGAAGATAATGTTTTAAATGCTGGAGGCAACTTAATTTACTAAAAATATACAAGCATTTAACTAAATACAGTGATTGGTACAATCAACAGCTTGATCAATGCTAATATTACTGACTGTCATTTATCTCTTCTTAGCAGAAGAGCAGTTACATAAATTCTTCTTGCCTTTATCCATTTTTCTTTGAGAGTTTAATTAATATGTACTTCATTGATGCTAAATGAGTTCCATTTGATATCTTAAGAACACCTTATGGAGGTGTATATCTTGATAATTTTTGATTTGTTGATGTGCAGTTATTCTAAATGCAAAAATAAAATTATTAGCTACCTGCAATAATTTCATTGGCATCACAGTTTCTCCAGCTCAGGAGTGATGACCTACTTGTAAGTATTGAATAAAAAAAAAGTACCAGCAGAGAGTATTTCGTTATTGCTGAAGAACAAAGGCGCGTGGTTTCATTTTTGTAAAATATGTTTTTTGGGGGATTTAGTTCCTTAACAAACAATGGCATAATTATTGTTGATCATAGGATAACCTGATCGGAAGAGGGACTTTTGAGAGATGCACAAAATTGCTTGACATTAATTAAGTTTTTGCAATGCATTAAACTTATTTATAAGTTTGTATTTTCAGATGGATCAGCAATTCAAGCTGGCAACTGAAAGAATTGAAGTTAGTAATGTAATTGTAAAATTGACATTACTATAAAGATCTTGTATTCCTTTGGGCATTTCATGATCTATCTTTCAGTGGATTGGTGTTATTATGTTGCTCATTTTAGCTAACAAGAAGAATATGACATTCTTTTACTCTACTTCAAGTAAATTTAATTGTCATCCACAAACATATTTGTATTGTATTATATAGATGTCTTAGTTGTAGAAGATAAGTGACTTTCACATTAAGAAGTTATTTTACACAGCTGATAAACCTTAACAGAGAAATTGCTGCAGCAACTGAAGTTGGGCCTGTTTTGATAATGTTCAATGCCTTTTTTATGTTCATATGGCTAACTTGTACATCTTTTAATGTTTAGAATCATCAATGAATTTCTGTCTTTCAAAATTATTATTTCTACATTGTATCCTAAATCAAATGATGGAATTATAACATGCAAACAGAAATGCCACACAAGATATTAACAAAGTGAAGTTGATGGGATTTAACTCTGCTGCAATTCATGTGCAAGCATATTGTTCAGTTATCGCATTAAAAGGCAGAAGAAAGTAGTCAAGTCAGCACAGAAGGGGCCATTTGACCTGTTGTAGAATAATAGATTCCATTCTCTGCTCTACTCCCTTGACCTGCAAATTCTTTCCCTCAATGTCCATTAATTTCCTTTTGAAATAATTAATTGTCACCCTTTCCATCGCCCTTGCAGACAGTGTTCCAGGTCATTACTGAGTAAAAAAAAAGTTGTTATTCACATCACCTCACATCATTTGCTGAAACCCTGAAATCTGTCCTCCCTAGTCATTCTACCATTAGCTCATGGAATCACTTTTTTTTGTTGACCTTATTTAAATCTGTGATGACCTTGTACACCTTGACAAAACCTCCCCTCTTTTGTCTTTGTTATAAAAAGAGCAGCCCCCAGCTCCTCCAATCTAACACTATAACTAATACCCCATCTTTGGAGCCTTTCTGATAAATCTCCTCTGGACACCTTCAAGGATCTTCTCTTTCTCTATTTTCTTCCCACACTCGGGAATGTATGAAACAGACAAAGCACCTGCATATATTTGTCTCTGTAGCTTGTATTTTCTTTGTCATGAACCTGAAGCTAGAGGCTGTAGCTTGAAAGATATTATTTTGTATTAAGCATTGCACAACAGGCATGTCTCCTGTTCTTCTTCAGCCTGCCAGAGGCACATTGGAAGGATTTGCACATTGATAATCAACATGTTTGGTCATGCTATGAATGTACCTTCTGTTGCCATTACATTTTGGAATGGGACTTGAACCTGGAGTTTCTGGCTACGAGGCAGGGATGCTACCCGCTGTGCCACGAAACCTCGTTACTCCCATGGATATTCACATCCTTCTGTAAGAATGGTGATCAGAGCTTGATGATTGGTTGTGGCCTAGCCAGAGCTTTCTTTTCACAACCATGTATAAGTGTGCTGTTATAATGGTCCATGAACTAAGAATATGTCTGTATGTGGTTCCCCATTTTAATTCTTGAGTGGTTCAATTTGAGAATAACCCATCAGATGAGCTTTAGTCTAAAGATAGCGGTTAGTTTATTTTAAAATTTCTGCTGAATGTTACATGGGTAAACTGGTGAGGTTATTAAAATACAGAAACAAAATTTAAGATCAGTTAAAGTTTAAAAAATCTTTAAGGATGAGATTTCAAATCGGTTTCTGAGAGATATTACACAGGTGCATTGTTTGACTTTTTTTTGAAGTTGAAACATCAGGGAGGCGTGGTGGAAACAGTAATTAGTACTGCTGCTTCACAGTGCCAGGTACCTGGATTTGATTCTGGCCTTGGGTGACTCTGTGGAGTTTGCATGTTTTCTCAGTGTCTTTGTGGCTTTCTCTGGGTCTTCCAGTTTCCTCCTACAGTCCAAAGATGTGCAGGTTATGTGGATTGACCATGCTAAATTGCCCCTTCATGCCCAAAAATGTATAGGTTTGTTAGATTAGCCATGATCAATGTGCAGGGTTATGAGGATAGGGTGGAGGAGTGCGCCTGGGTAAACTGTTCGTATGGAGGATCGGTGTAGACTTGATGGACTGAATGGCAGCCTCCTGCACTGTAGGGATTTTATGATTTAGCAGCTATGATGGCTTCTGCAGTCAACTATTTGGAGATTTACCTTTTTCAGATTGACTCAGTTGCCCAACAGGTTTTTGGGAGAGATATGGTTTCCTTCTCCTTAGTAATTCGATGGTTATGTTATTTGTTGATTGTCCAACAAAATAGCCGTTGATACCCTGAAGGTATTTCTCATGTTCTTCCTGTTCCTAACAAATTCCTAAACAAATTTTACAGCGTTTCAAAACTTCAGATGGATGCAATGTTAATTTTGATAACTTATCACCCTAGTGGAAATTTATCTTGAAGTCCTTTGAAGTCCCTTCCTGTTTTTAAAGATAAAAGTGTATTTATTTATTAGTCACATGTAGGCTTACACGACAATGTAAAAAAAAGTTACTGTGAAAACCTCCTAGTCACCACATTATGGCAGCTGTTTGGGTACACTGCATGGTCAATGCACCTAACCAGCATGTTTTTCGGATAGTGGGAAGAAACCAAAGCACCCAAGGAAACTCTCACAGGTATTGGAAGAACATGCAGACGCCACACAGGTGGTGACCCAAGCCAGGAATTGAACCCGGGTCCCTGCCGCTGTGAGGCAGCAGTGCTTGCCACTGTGCCACAATGCTTCCTGTTTCCTATTCCCTTGGAAGTAAAAGTTTTTCACACCTTTTAGAATTTGATGGATATGCTTGGAGGGATGTTAGCATTTTTATTGACCGTTTGTAACCAGCTCTGGAGGTATGAATCTGATGAGTTTGAATAAACACCGGAAGGTACCATCCTGTCTGTAATACTTACGTTTTGAAAAACAAAGGTTTGAGAGCAGAAATGTGACTTTAAAACAGTTGTTCTTGAAATCTATAACATGGTAATTGCGCCTTTGACACTTTCAAAGTTCAGCATAACTTCCCATCTGAACTGGACCTGAGCCTCACTTTTGTAAGAAGGGTGGTAACCAGAAAATTACAGAGTAATGGTGAGTGATTGGGAAACTTTTGGACAAATTTTGAAGGAGAGGATTATTATCCACTTGGAAAGGCATGGGTTCATTAGGGATAGTCAACATGGCTTTATCAGAGGGAAGCCATGCCTAACAAATTTTTCAGAAGTTTTTCAAAAATGTGATCAAGCATGTGAATGAGGGAAATTCTGCTGAGGTCGTTTGTTTGAATTTTAGCAAAGTTTTAGACAAGATCCCACAAGGAAAACTGATTGAGAAGGTTAAAGCACATGGAATGTAGGGAAACTTGGTAACATGGATCCAAAACAGGCTTAGTAATAAAGCACACAGAATAGTGGAAGAAGGTTGTTCGAGTAATTGGAGGCTGGTGTCCAGTGGTGTGCCACAAGGATAAATATTGCAACCCTTATATGTACTTAAATAATTCAGGTAAAAATGGGGCAGGGGGAGGGGTGGAGAGAGGGGAAGAAGAGGAGGAACTTAAGCAAGTTTGCAGATGACACCAAGATTGGTAGGGTGGTTAATAGTGAAGAAAATGGTTGTAGGTTACAGAAAGATGTAGATAGGCTGGGCAGATGGCACTTAACCTTGATAAGTGCGAGGTGATGCACTTTGGAAGAAGAAACAAAGACGAGGAAGCATACTGTGTAGCTCAGGAACAGGGGATCTTGGGATCGTTATTTACAGATCCTTAGCTGCAGAGCACGTGGATAGGATCTGGGACACTTGCTTTTACTAGTCATGGTATAGGGTCTCAGAACAAGGAAGAAATGTTGAAGTCATACAGACCGTGGTTAGGCCACAGCTGTGCGATTCTGGTCACCTCATTATAGGAAGGCTGTGATAGCAGTAGAGAGGAAGTTCACAGGGATGGAGCATTTGAGCTGCAAAGAGAGACTGGATAGGTTTGGATTGTTTTGTTAAGAGCAGAGAAGGCTAAGGTGATTGAGATGTATAAGATTGAAGGGTATGGAGAGGTTAAGTATGGAGCAGCTGTTCCCCTTGGTTGAAGGGTCAGTCATGAGGGGGTGTAGTTTTAGAGTGAAGGACAGGAGATTCAGGGGAACTTGAGAAAATGGAATTCCACTTAGAAGATGTTGGAAACCTGGAATGCACTGCTTAGAAAGATAGTGGAGGCTGGAAACCTTAGCTTTAAAACATATTTGGATGAGCACTTGAAATACCTTAACTTTATGGATATGGGACAAGTGCAGGATTAGTGCACCTTTCATGCTACTTATTGTCACTGCAGATTTGATGGGCGGAGGGCTTTTTCTGCACTGTAAGATTCTGTGATTCTATAACAGTCAGTCTGACCATGATCTTTAGGACAAGAGAGCAGACACCTCAAAGGCACACATTCATGTAGTTGTTGCAAGGTCTTATCAAGTCAGCTGATGACTAATACGATTCCAAATGTCAACGTCACCTTGAGGATTGGTATTCCAAGTATTCATGTTACAGTTGATCTACATAAATACTGGTAACCATTATCATTGTTTCTACTTCACAAGGGATACCTTTTGTGTGCATATTGGTGTTCAATTGTATGGATGTCTTATTTAAGGTCATGTTGTGATAGTATATTGATTAGTATGTGAAGATAATATGTTGGATAAAATAAATCTGATCACTTGAATGCATATTGATGCAAATCATATATCACTATATCATGTATTCTGGTTAGGCTTGTAGTCACTAGCACAATGGAAGCAGAAGGAAGAAGTCTCCCAATAAAGCTCTTTGCTTTAACCTCTGTTCCATCCTTTTGATTGTGTTTGTGTTAGTCTAAAACCTCAAATTTTAAAAAATATACAATATTAAGCTCTTAAAATCAGTCAAGTATTTAACACCTTTCATTTTTTGTGTATGTAAATGGCTAAACACCTTTTGTTTTTTTTGTGTACGTAAGTGGCTGCATTCTGTCCTGATTGTCAAATCAGGAATACTGAGATGTAGCATTTTGTTATTTGTGTACTGTAATGCTTTGTTTCTATAATTTTTAAAAATTTTGTAGTTTACATAAATCAAGGGAATTAATAAAATATTTTTAAGTCATTAACGGTTGTGTGTAGTAATACTCTTGTGGTTTGCTTTAAAATTGCTTCTGTCTCTTGTGCATTTTAGATGGAATCAGTGTTGCTGGGCTACCATTGTCGAGTCCTTTCCGTCAGAACGGCAAACCACGATCGGAGAGCAAATCTACTATCTTCAATTCAGCTGACACCAGCAATAAGAATGAATACAATCATATAAAGGTATAATTGCATTTAATATATTCTGTGTGCTAGTTTGGGTGGTTGTATTACTTCAAAGCTTGAGTTTATCGTGATAACTTGAGGTATTTGGAACATAACAGAAAAAAAAGAGCAGTAGTTCATTAAAAGCCAAGAGCCTGCTCTGCCATTGAATAAATTAATGGCCAATACGCGATCCCAACCTGTGTTGTATGGCGTTGAAACGTGGATCTTGAGAAAAGCGGCTATTCAAAGTCTAGAAAGTTACAAAATATCATTCGGGAGAAGGATGGAGCAAGACCATTTGAAATTGAAAATGGGAGACTCCTACAAAGACATAAAGAGAGAAGTGCAAAATGGCAAGGCTTGGAGAAATAAGCAGAGGACCTGTCCTAAGGCCAGATCTCTGCTTTGTCTGACATCATACTTAGCATATTAATATTGTTTCACTCAGGTACTTTGGTTATTTTCCAGACGTCGCTGGATTCCGGGGAAGTGCCGGAAGATTGGAAAACGGCTAATGTTACGCCGTTGTTTAAGAAGGGTGCCAGGCAAAAGGCGGGGAATTATAGGCCTGTTAGTTTAACGTCTGTTGTAGGTAAAATGTTAGAATCCGTCATCAAGGAGGAAATAGCAAGGCATCTTGAGGGGAACTGCTTGATAGAGCAGATGCAGCACGGTTTCGTTAAAGGGAAGTCATGTCTGACAAATTTACTGGAGTTCTATGAGGATGTGTCTAGGGCGGTGGATAGAGGAGAGCCGGTGGATGTGGTCTGTCTTGATTTTCAGAAGGCGTTTGACAAGGTACCTCACAAGAAGTTATTGCAGAAGGTCAGGGGGCATGGAGTTGGGGGTAGGGTGTTAGCGTGGATAGAGGACTGGTTGTCAAATAGGAGGCAGAGGGTGGGGGTCAATGGGTACTATTCGGATTGGCGGATGGTGACTAGTGGAGTGCCCCAGGGGTTGGTGCTGGGGCCTCAGCTATTTACCATTTATATAGATGATCTGGAGGAGGGAACCGAGTGTAGGGTGTCAAAATTTGCTGATGACACCAAAATTCGTGGAAAGGCAAATTGTGCGGAGGGTGTGGAGAGTCTACAGAAGGATCTAGATAGGCTGGGCGAATGGGCCAGGAAATGGCAAATGGAATTTAATGTTGGCAAGTGCGAGGTGGTCCACTTTGGTAGGAATAATGGTAGGAAGGATTATTACTTACGTGGCGAAAAACTGCAGCAGGCGACGGTGCAGAGGGACCTCGGGGTCCCTGTGCATGAGTCGCAAAAACCCAGCTTGCAGGTGCAGCAGGTGGTCAGGAAGGCGAATGGGATGCTGGCCTTCATCGCGAGGGGGATTGAATATAAAAATAGGAAGGTCTTGCTGCGGCTGTATAGGGCATTGGTGAGGCCGCAGCTGGAGTACTGTGTGCAGTTTTGGGTGCCGTACTTACGCAAGGATATTTTGGCCTTGGAGGGAGTGCAGAGGAGGTTTACAAGGCTGATGCCGGAGTTGAGGGGGTTGAGCTATGAGGAGAGGCTGAATAAACTAGGCTTGTACTGGTTAGAGTTTAGAAGAATGAGGGGAGATCTCATTGAGATGTATAAGATGATGAATGGGATGGATAGGATAGAGGTGGAGAGACTCTTCCCGCTGAGAAAGGATAATAGGACTAGGGGGCACAGCCTCAAGATAAAGGGGGGGGCGGTTTAGAACGGAGTTGAGGAGGAACTTCACTCAAAGGGTGGTGAATCTGTGGAATTCTCTGCCCGTTGAAGTGGTGGAGGCTACCTCGCTAAATATTTTTAAGACGCAGGTTGATGGGTTTTTGATAAGAGAGGGGATTAAGGGTTATGAGGAGAGGGTGGGAATGTGGAACTGAGCCACGACAGATCTGCCATGATCTTATTGAATGGCGGGGCAGGCTCGAAGGGCTAGTTGGCCTACTCCTGCTCCTATTTCTAATGTTCTTATGTATGTTCTTATGTACACTGGTACTGGTACCATAAATGTTGTGACTTTTAAATTGGAAATTTTCTTGGGAGGTTTCCTGACTGATCTTCTGCCAAGTTTACAGTAATTAATGAAAACTGATCTGAAGTTTAATTGGTAAAACCTTTGGTGCTACTGATCACTGAAATTCTTTCGTGATCCACTCCATTGTTTTCTTAAAATTAAAAATCACCATTATGAAATTGCCTCACCACCATCTTAGAATCCATAGAATCCCTGTTGTGCCCAAGGAGCCCGTTTGGCCCATTGGGTCTGCACCAGCTCTCTGAAAACCTATCTTATCCAGGCCCAGCCAGGACTTTTGCCAATTTGGACAGCAGCATTTGTCAGTCCTTGCCTCATTCCAAGATCTGAACTTCATTTAGTATGAGATATCTAATTTGATGCAAAGGTTGATAGGCTATTCTTTTGAACTGCCCTCACCTGTGCTTCCTTGCTGTTGGACCAATTTTCTGTCTGATGGCTCCTCCTCTTGCGTCAAACCAAAATCACCTTCATATTCACTTGATGGCAGAAACCATTTCAGCTGTAAATGCTCAGTTTGTTTGAGATCTCAGGAGTTGAGTGTCCTCTTTGTAGCCTTCCCACATGTCTCCATCACTCCAGTTAGTGATGAGCAGCACTAATGCTATGATTTTTGAGTGGACATCATGGTGGCACAGTGGTTTGCACTGGTCCCTCATGGCACCAGGGACCCAGATTTGATTCCTGGCTTGGTTCACTGTCTGTGCAGAGTCTGCACATTCTCCCAGCCTCTCAGCGTGGGTTTCGTCCGGGAGCTCCGGTTTCCTCCCACAGTTTGAAAGACATGCTGGTGAAGTACGTCATCCACGCTAAATTCTCCCTCTGTGTACCCAATCAGGTGCCGGAGTGTGGCAACTAGGGGATTTTCACAGTAACTTCATTGCAGTGTAAATGTGAGCCTATTTGTGACAGTAATTAAAAAAAGCAAACTATTCTTCAACAGTCTTCATTTAAAGTCACCATTCACTGAACTGATGTTGTTTTCCTGAAATGAGTTGTGGGATCTATTTTAGGATGACCATGGTTGAGCTAGGTGGTATGTGTGATCCTGTGACATTTTCAGATTATGCAGGATAAATCAGTATGCATTTGGATAGACAGCACAGTAATGGTTTGATACATAAAACAAACAAGATGTGAGTCATTTTTAAAAAACAGGTTCATCCAGGATCTTTGCCAGCATTCAATTTTGGACAGCAACTTTGGTCAGTCCTTGCCTCACTCAAGATCTGAACTTCATTTAGTATGAGATGTCTAATTTGAGGCAAAGGGATGACAAGTGTTCTCACCTGTGCTCCCTTGCTGCTGGACCTGTGCTTCCTCGCTGGTCAATTTGAGAGCGAACAACTTTATTGTTATGTGGCT
This sequence comes from Carcharhinus amblyrhynchos, assembly GCF_965287045.1. NCBI lineage: Eukaryota > Metazoa > Chordata > Chondrichthyes > Carcharhiniformes > Carcharhinidae > Carcharhinus > Carcharhinus amblyrhynchos. Next base: position 76,122,406 of record NC_137331.1, on the reverse strand, counting down.
TTTGCTTGCAAGTGAACACCCTAATCAGATTAGTCCTGAACTTCCCTGTTCCTGGAGCCACTCAACAATTGACTGGCTCACTTTGTTTCTGCTCAAGGACTGAGAAATATGTCAACTTGCATGCTCTTTTCTTTCCTTAAAAATTAAACTTAATCTCTTATCCATAAAAATAGAGAATATTAGAGCACATAACTAACTTTGTGGACTCCTTACTGTGTTGACAAATGATGGTTCTTGAATATCCTAACATCAAATGATGCTTATTTGATTGCAATATTCTTACAAAAGAAATGTTTTTATCTCCTACTTCTGAACCCAAGAATGGTCAGGCATGTGGAAATTGGGGGAAAAAAAACCATCGGTTCACATCGGATTGCTGATATTATTTTCAAAAAGTATCATTCACATGACTTGTTGCTTCCCAGCATCCCTTCGGCAATTATTAGGAAGGGCGTTTCGTTGTGTGGGGAGATGGGCAGGAATGAAATTTTGGACTCATTTAAGGCTTGCTTTTTGGCAAAAGGAATTTTATTTTGTGCAAAAATGAAATAATCAGTTTCAAGTGTTGCTCCTGTCATGATGTCCAAAATGTTTTAAAGTGAGCTAACATTCTATTTTTTCCTGAGCCCAGATCATTTTGCAGTTTTACTACTTTGGAATAGTCTGTACAGGTGTTTTTGAAGAATGTGCATCTCTGTGGAATAAATAATTTTTTGACCATGTTTAATCAGTCTCAAAATAGATTTTTGCACTTTGAGTGCATCTGTTTATTTTGAATAGGAGATTCGTAGCCTACCATGATTCAATCTAATACAACATATTGCTGGCAAAGTATGGTAAAGTTGAATAATTGGAACCATAGGCCATTTCATCCATCGAGTTTGCATTGCCTCTCAAATAGCATCTTACCCCGGCCCACCTACCTTGCTTATTCCTGTAACCCTGTGCAATTACCATGGCTAATCTATCTAAGCTACAACTCTTTGAAGGGGCAATTAAGCATGGCTAATCTATCCAACTCTCTGGGAGGGAGAAAAAGCCTTCTTTGATCTCTATCCAGTGGAGATGTCTGTTGAGACTTCTTTTACCTGTCCCATTCATTTACAAAATCTTATTTTAAAAGTAGTGGCATTGGAAGGAATGTTGTTACTTTACATGTTCATGTATTTATTTTAGCTGCCAATGGCGAGTACTGTGATATGATGACAAAAAGGTTGGGCAAGTTATGATTGCATGTACAGATTTTGTTTTTGTCAATGTTGCCTCAAGGGGAGGCCATTTCACGGGCTCCCTCGGGCGCCGTGGTCACCAGATTACTGGCGCCATCAGCTCCGCACCAGGAATCGGTGCAGAGCTGCATAAATTGTGGTAACGCTCATTACCATATATTTTGAATATCATTAGCAGGCCCGGGACTGGAACCTTTGGAACTGCTAGCATCTCCCACCCCACCTAACTTCCTGTACTACAAGTGACTCGCTCCAGCCGAGTTTAGTATACTTTTGGGGAGCTGGTTGCCTGACCCTGTTGCAATAAAGGCCCTGCAGAGGGTTGGGTGCAGGGGTGTGCCCCTGAGCATTGCCAGCCTAGGCCCCTGGCACTGCACAAGAAGCAAAGTGCCAATGCCCAGGGGACACCTTGGCATTGACCACTGGGCATTGGGAAGTGTCAAGGGCAAGGGGCCAAATGGGGATGGGGTGATTGTGTGGAGGAGGGGAGGGTTCCCACTGCCACTCTGCATTCGGGCTGAGTGACAGGGGGAGGGAGGCTAGCGATTGGGGCTGACCATCTGGATATATCAGGAGATTAGGGCTGTGGGGAGGGGGATGTGGTGAGGGGAGATCAAGGCAGGGAGGTGGCGGTAAGACCTGGATACATCCAGGGTTGTTGGAGGGCCAGTGGCAGAGCTAGCCAGCGATCGGGAGGCTGGCAGTGTAGAGCCAAATGACCAGCAATCTTGGCGCTGACAGATTAGTGCAAGCACAGTGGCCCACTCAGCGCTATGCTGCCAGCCCCTCCAGCAGGAATAGGCCCCACCCACTAATTTTTGGACTGATTTGCACTAGTGCACTCTGTGTTGTGCAGTGTGTGGGAGATTCATTTTGAAACTCCCACTGAAAAAAAAAGCATGATTTACTCCAGTTTTTACGTGAATTTGACGCGTAGAATTTTTTGTGGAGAATCGTCCCCAACTATTTTCTCCCCAGGTGTGTTGCTGGTCATTTAGTTAGTCATGTGATTTGTTGGAAAAAAAGACTGCTTGCCAAAAGACCAAAATGAATTTGTAACTTAGAAAATAAAAGGAACTTGATTGTCCAAATGTGTCTTTCCAAATTTAGAATTTTTGAGAATTAAAATCTAGTAACAATGATGAGAAGCAAAAGGTTCACTAATTTTTGCCCCCTTTTCGACCCAACACCTCCATATATAAATGTTATTCCCCTAGCACTGATTTAGCACATTCTTTCTCTGGATGTAATTTTGTAATTTTCTTTATTGTAAATCTACAAATTGTTTGATCCCCTGAATCCTCAAATCATTTTAAACTCTTCAATCATACTTTTTTCAGTTCCTTCCATTTTCCAGTAAGACCTTATTTAGGAACCAATGATATAATATGCACCAGTTATAGACCATGGCCGAAAGAAACATGTTTTGCTCGTGGGTACCACAGGAGACCTGAGAGTGTCAGCTATCTTTTTCTCTTTTATTGAATGATGTGTTTTCTTTTGCCAAGGCTTGTGACTGGATTTATATGATCAGTACTTTGTCGATGGATCTTTGCAAGTATACAAATGGGTGCATGCATATTTCATGTTCCAAATGTTCCCCCCATCTTAGATATTCTCAACTCATTCAATTGTGAAAACAGTACGTGCACTACAGCTTCAACACTACTGATACGAGGAGACATGTTTACTTTATTCACTTGTACTTGTGACCTCTTTAAGGTGATCATCTCAGTTATTGCATTAGGAGTATCAATATAATTATGCAGTTCATCGCGTATGGCATTAGCTGATGAACCGTGTCCTAGTATAAAGTCTTTGCTTTACTTTGCTTATGCTAGTGAAATTTATAATGCTTTTCCTGTAACCTTTTAGTGAACAATGCTTATATTGGTTGTGTTCTGCAGCTCTCCAAGTGTTCTGCAATTGCTTAGATTTCATGGAGATAATTTGGGCAGTGAAAAATATATGTTCTTTCTAATTTTTTAAAAAAAGAGCAACACAATTGTGTTTGTTACCACGACAGTTTATTTCAGGAAGCATTGTCCTTGAATAAGGCATGTTTGTCATGTCTTTCAGTTCAATGTTTGCAAAACAGGTAAGGGAGCTAAATAATTCAGAAATGTTTGTGTGACTATCGAAACTCCTGGGTGTAAGTAATGCCGTAGCTCATGGATGTTGAACTATACTTTTACGATTTGCAATAATATTTTGTTTGCAGTACAGTAGCCCAAGTCATATACAGTTACACAGTTTAGGCATATGGTAACAAAGGGCTGCATTACAGGATTTAGTAATCCAGAGGCCTGGACTAATATTTTATTGATAAAAGTTCAAATCCTACAATGGCATCTGGGAAATATAAAATAATAATTGAAGAAATCAGGAACACAATGCTACTATTAGTAATGGTAAGTATGAAGCCATTGGATTGTAATTGAAATTCCATCTGATTCAATAATGTCCTTCAGGGAAGGAAGTTCACAACAATGTCGTTTAAAAAGGTGGCTCAGAATCACCTTTTCTGAGGGCAATTGAAGATGGGCATTAAATGCTGGCCTTGCTGGTGATGCCAACCTTCTGTGAATGAACCAAGGACTCCACGGTAGAGAGGATCCACTTCTGCTCAACAATGAATTTTGTGAATAATTGATTCCCTTTAATTCTAGTCTAACATAGATGGGACAGTAATATCTTAAAACATTGACAAGTATGATACAACAAACGTAAACTATATTTAATTTTGCTGTTTATGAATGGGCTGAAATAGGAGGAATTTGATGCTAGCTGTGCATGGCAGCTTATTTGCATTTCTTTACCAGTTTTCATATAATAAGTACTTTCATTAGAACAGGGATTCACAACCTTTTTGCTTCTGTGACCCCCCCCCCCCCCCCCCCCCCCCATCATAAAAATTCATTGGACCCTGTAATGCACACTTTGTATTTTCTGTTCAGAAATTATTTGTACAATTGAAAGTTTGTATTTATTTCTCTTCTACTTCTAATTTGAAGTACGGTCCTTGTGCTTGAAAAAAACAGTTTGGCCGATGTGGAGGATCTTTCAGTGAGCATGACATGTTCAGTGTTCTGGTTCAGTTCTGCTGAAGTTCGCCAAGCTTGGTAAAATTATACTGAGGCTGTCACGGAAGCTGCTAGAGTGCTAATCAGACCAATATGTTGAGGCCCATGCTGGCTGTCTTGTCTTCCTTGTTACTAATGAGCAGAAATGATTGTACTCAGTGAAACTGGATGCTACTTCCTTGACAATTAACCTGTGGGGCCTAGTAATGGTCTATTTCCACACATCCTGTGCAGAGCCATCACGCAGGTGATATTGTGCTGTGATTGATTTGGCGACTTAAGGCTGGAAGGTAAGATGTTGTGCCTGGGATACTGTTGCTTTAGGGGAGTGTTATTAAATTTACTTTGAACTGTATACATACTGAAGACAGAACCACTGTTGGACCCCTTGAAACCTCCTCAATTACCTCTAGTAGACTGCAAGTACTCAGTTGAGAACTCCTGAATTTAAATATAACTTTCTCACATTCATTTGATTGACAAAATGTTTGTTAAATCATAAGAATCAGCATTTAAATTGTTGATTTTCATTTCTGTAGATTTATTTTTCAGGTTACAAAATAGAAATGATAGAAATCATTCTTAAAATGCAACTGATTCCCTTGCAATTGATCAGTGAAGCAAAGAAAGTGGTCAGTTTTTCTTTTGGTTGTGTTGGGGAGTGGCACCAGGCAGGGATACTGGATAAATATTTGAACTGAGTTAATTTTAAATTATGAAAGGTTCGTTGGCTTTGTGCTATCGGAGTTTGTCCCGTCTTCCAGATTAAGGACACAAATATAGGTGACTTTAAATGTAAAAGAGCAAAGTTTGGGGAAGAATGAAGTACAGAAATAAAATGTGGATACCTGCAATTTCTAAACGGTGAAGCCATCGTGTTAACCATTGACCAAATATGAAATGGGCAGATCTTTGAATACCATGTAGTTTAAACAAATAACTATGATATGCTGGCAGTCCAGTTTTATTGAAAGAAATGGAAATTGAGATATTTTAAAAATATCTATACAAGCTTGATCACATATATTACTTGAATATAATCTGTGTTCCCCATAATTGTGTTTACGAAATTCATGATTTAAACATCAAAGACTGAAATTGCCAAAAAGGTAATTTGCTATACAACTTCTTTGCTGGCAAAATTGAAGGTCCATTACACTGAAGCAACCTGGAATGCATGACCAGTATGCTGTTTATTAAGTAAAATGTCAGCTTTGATCTGTGAGGTGCAAGTTTGTGAAATTATGACTGACAGGCTGGAGTGTGGACTGCATAGAAATGAAAATCAATTGCTCAAAGGTTCAGTTCAGTAAAGATTTCATTTTGCTGCCGCAAGACTAAATGGATTTCAATTATGATTTTAAAGAGCACAGCTGATATTGGGTAGTGCCATTGATGTCTAGAATTGTAGTTTGAAGAAATGCAGCAGTAATCTTTATTTTTTTTAATCTACAAATTGGTTCTATATTCTACTTGTATACCATATCGTAAATTATTGGTTTAATTTCTCTCTTGAAGCATGTATAAATGGATTCTTGCAGAGATTTTTATTGAAATTTGTGGCAAATTTCATTAAATCAATGCTAAACTTCCTGTATTGATCTGTTTTTCTATTAATAATGGCACAGGTGTTTCAGTCTCTGGATTGAAGGTGTGTGCTGAGGCTCTAAGGATGTCCAATGTGCTGAACTCCTTGGGAATTTCATAGGAAGTTGAACTTTTGATGGGCAATTCTTTTGTTGCGTAGCACCCTCCACAACTGTCTCTGACTCAGGTTAGAGTTGGATACTTTGGAGAGCTGCGTGGTACTAAGCCAGGAAATGCTCAACAGATTAAAACCTAATCTAACTCCTGGGTAACTTCAGAACTTCAGTCCTTTAAAGAAGGACTGTAGGAGAAGGGATAACGAGCCGTGGTTATCGAAGGAAATAAAGGAGAGTATTAAATTAAAAGCTGATGTGTTCAGAGTGGCTAAAAATAGTGGGCGATTAGAAGATTGGGAAAGATTTAAAAATCAACAAAGAATGACTAAGAAGGTGATAAAGAAAGGAAAGATAGACTATGAAGCTAAACTAGCACTAAATATAAAAAATGACAGTAAAAGTTTTTACTGATATCTAAAGAAGAGGAGGCTGGCTAGAGTGAATGTTGGACCCTTGGAGGATGAGAGGAGGGATTTAGCGGTGGGCGATGAGGAAATGGCTGAGGCTTTAAATAAGTTTTTTGCCTCTGTCTTCACGGAGGAGGACACGAATAGTTTGCCAGATATTAAAGATAGAAGGATGGTAGGAGATGAGGGCCTAAATGCGATTACTGTCACTAGAGAGGTAGTGCTTGATAGACTAACGGGACTGAAGGTGGACAGGTCCCCAGGACTGGATGGAATGCATCCCAGGGCTCTGAAAAAAATGGCAGTGGATCCCTTAGTAATTATTTATCAAAAGTCACTGGACTCCGGGGAAGTGCCGGAAGATTGGAAAACGGCTATTGATACATCGCTGTTTAAAAAAAGGTAGCAGACACAAAAGGCAGGGAATTATAGGCTGGTTAGTTTAACGTCTGTAGTTGGAAATTGCTAGAATCTGTCATCAAAGAGGAAATAGCGAGACACCTAGAAAAGAATGGTTTGATAGAGCAGACGCAACATGGATTCGTTAAGGGGAAGTCGTGTTTGAAGAATTTATTAGATTGCTATGAGGATATGACTAGTGCGGTAGACAGAGGGGAACCGGTGGATGTGGTGTTTTTAGATTTCCAAAAGGCGTTTGATGAGGTGCCTCTCAAAAGGTTGCTACAGAAGGTTAGGGTGCACGGAGTTGGGGGTAAGGTGTTAGCGTGGATAGAGGATTGGCTGTCAAATAGGAAGCAAAGCGTTGGTATCAATGGGTGCTATTCCGGTTGGTGACTAGTGGAGTGCCGCAGGGATCGGTGCTGGGGCCTCAACTGTTTACCATTTATATAGATGATCTGGAGGAGGGGGCTGAGTGTAGGGTGACGAAATTTGCCGATGACACGAAGATGAGTGGAAAAGCAAATTGTGCGGAGGGTGTGGAAAGTCTGCAGAGAGATCTGGATAGGCTGAGCGAGTGGGCGAGGACCTGGCAGATGGAGTACAATGTTAGCAAGTGTGAGGTTATCCACTTTGGCAGGAATAATAGTAGGAGGGATTATTATTTAAAAGGCAAAAAGCTGCAGCATGCTACATTGCAAATGGACCTGGGGGTCCTTGTGCACGAGTCACAAAAACTCAGTCTGCAGGTGATCAAGAAGGCAAATGGAATGTTGGCCTTTATAGTGAGGGGGATAGAATATAAAAGTTGGGAGGTCTTGCTGCAACTGTACAGGGTACTGGTGAGGCCGCAGCTGGAGTACTGTGTGCAGTTTTGGTCGCCGCACTTGCGGAAGAATATATTGGCCTTGGAGGGAGTGCAAAGGAGGTTCACTAGGCTGATACCAGAGATGAGGGGGTTGGCCTATGAATAGAGACTAAGTACACTGGGTCTGTACTCGTTGGAGTTTAGAAGGATGAGGGGGGATCTTATAGAGACGTATAATATAATGAAGGGGATGGATAGGGTGGAGGTAGAGAGATGCTTCCGGCTTAGAAAGGATAGCAGGACTAGAGGACACAGCCTCAAGATAAGTGGGGGGGGGCCAGTTTAGATCAGAGTTGAGGAGGAAGTTCTTCACACAAAGGGTGGTGAATCTCTGGAATTCTCTGCCCGTTGAAATGGTGGAGGCTACCTCGCTAAATATATTTAGGTCACGGGTAGATAGGTTTCTGATAGACAGGGGAATTAAGGATTATGGGGAGAAAGCAGGAAAGTGGAACTGATCCACTTCAGATCAGCCATGATCTTATTGAATGGTGGGGCAGGCCCGAAGGGCTAGATGGCCTACTCCTGCTCCTATTTCTTATGTTCTTAGAAGTGCATGAGCCCCTGCTCTCCCACCCCCCAAATACCCTAAGCCAACTCTACTACGCTACCTGCAGACCTTCTGACTACATACCTGACACTATCTGTCGAGCTAGTACAGCAGTGAGATAGAGAATCTGGTGAACTGGTGCGGCAACAATAATCTCTCCCTCAATGTCAACAAAATTAAGGAGATTGTCATCAATTTCAGGAAGCATAAAGGAGAACTTGCCCCTGTCTACATCAACAGGGACGAAGTAGCAAGGGTTGAGAGCTTCAAGTTTTTAGGTGTCCAGATCACCAACAACCTATCCTGGTCCCCCCATGCTGACACTATAGTTAAGCCCACCAATGCCTCTACTTTCTCAGAAGACTAAGGAAATTTGGCATGTCAGCTACGACTCTCACCAACTTTGAGATGCACCATTGAAAGCATTCTTTCAACAATGGTTGTATCACAGCTTGTTATGGCTCCTGCTCTGCCCAAGACTGCAAGGACCTACAAAAGGTTCTGAACGTAGCCCAATCCATCTCACAAACCAGCCTCCCATCCATTAACTCTCTACACTTCCCGCTGCCTCGTCAAAGCAGCCCACGTAACTAAGAACCCCAAGCACCCTGGACATTTTGTCTTCCACTTCCTTCCTTCGGGAAAAAGATACAGAAGTCTGAGGTCTCGTACCAACCAACTGAAGAATAGCTTCTTCCCTGCTGCTGTCAGACTTTTGAATGGACCTACCTTGCATTAAGTTGATCTTTCTCTACAACCCGAGCTATGACTGTAACACTAGATTCTGCACTCTCTCGTTTCCTTCTCTATGAATGATATGTTTGTCTATGTAGCACGCAAGAAACAATACTTTTCACTATGTTAATACATATGACAAATCAAATCAAATAGAACCCCCTCCCAACCCAATCTCACTGCCTGTCAACTTCGTCTCGCTCATTTGCCAACAATCACACTGAACCTTTAAATATACAAGTGACTTCTAGTGCTCTTTAAAAAAGGGGCATGTTCTGTATTTCCTGATTCTACTGCGATCTGATAGAGTTCTGAGGGGCACTGCTTCTCATTTCTGGGAAAGCCGGGCTCAGATGACTGCAAGAAATGTGGAAGAGTATCTTGGCTGGGGAAAGTTAAAGCAGAGCTGCAATCCGATGATAATTGTCGCTCCTTGGAAGATTTGAGCTAAAATTGATTATTTGTGCCATCGTCGTCATATTCCTATGTATGAATGTAAAAAATACTTTTATCTACCACTAACTTAAGTTTAAATTTCCTCGCTCTAAGCGTGGATAAACAATCTCTCTATTAAATTGTTAGCCAGCTTAATCTGGTTTCTTAGTTATTTCATTCAAATCTCAGCTGGCATAACTACAGGGCTCTGAATAGAACTTGCAGTGAGCATGACTTTACTGAATGAGCAGTTGGGGTTTGGTGAGTGAGGGAGTTCAGAGAAGAGGGCAAGGTGGTGCTCTTGCCATTCTTTTCCGATCTTCAGTATTTGGCTCATTCTTTGGTACAGAGGAATAAGTAGTTTGTAAATGTAAAACTACGGCTGGGCAGCTGGGCCAAGTGGAATGTGGAAAGCCCTGACCGCACTATGTGTCCTCAACAAAAACATTGTAGAAAACGACACTGGTTGCAGAAGCTCTGGGTTTTGGAATTTGGTGGTTGAAGTCACTGTGATGCACAGCACATTTTAGAACAAAAAAACAAAGAAAATTGCAGCACAAGAACAGGCCCTTCAGCCCTCCGAGCCAGCACCAACCATGCTGCCTGTCTTAACTAAAATGCCCTATGCTTCCGGGGACCACATCCCTCTATTCCCATCTCATTCATGTACTTGTCAAGACACCCCTTAAAAGTCATTACTGTATCCGCTTCCACGACCTCCCCCAGCAGCGAGTTCCAGGCATCCACCACTCTGTATAAAAAAAAAAATCTGCCTCGTACATCTCTTTTAAAACTTGCCCCTCGCACCTTAAACCCATGCCCCCGAGTAATTGACTCTTCCCCCTGACTATCCACTCTGTCCATGCTTCTTATAATCTTGTAGACTACTATCAGGTCTCCCCTCAACCTCTGTCGCTTCAGTGAGAGCGAACCAAGTTTCTCCAACCTCTCCTCACTCATGCTGTCCATACCAGGCAACGTCCTGGTAAATCTTTTCTGTACCATCTCCAAAGCCCCCATATCCTTCTGGTAGTGTGGCGACCAGAATTGAACACTATATTCTGAGTGCAGCCTAACTAAGATTCTATAAAGCAACAACATGACTTGCCAATTTTTAAACTCAGTACCCGGCCAATGAAGGCAAGCATGCTGTATGCCTTTTTGACTACCTTCTCCATCTGCATTGCCATTTTCAGCGTACCTGTACTCCCAGATCCCCTTGCCTATCAATACTTCGAAGGGTTCTGCCATTTACTGTGTTTCCTGCCTGTATTCGACCTTCCAAAATGCATTACCTCACTTCTGTCCGAATTAAACTCCATTTTCCATCTCTCCACCCATGTCTCCAACTGATCTATATCCTGCTGTATGCTCTGATGGTCCTCATCACTATCTGCAAATTCACCAACCTTCAGTTGTCCGCAAACTTACTAATCAATCAGCTACATTTTCCTCCAAATCATTTATATATATTACAAACGGCAAAAATCCCAGCACTGATCCCTGAGGAACACCATTTGTCATGATGTGGAGATGCCAGCGTTGGACTGGGGTAAACACAGTAAGAAGTCTCTCAACACCAGGTTAAAGTCCAACAGGTTTATTTGGTAGCTAGTGGTGTTTGCTACCAAATAAACCTGTTGGACTTTAACCTGGTGTTGTGAGACTTCTTACGGTGAACACCACTTGTCACACCCCTCCATTCAGAAATGCACCCTTCACTGCTACCCTCTGTCGTCTTTGACCGCGCCAGTTTTGTATCCACCTTGCCAGCTCACCTCTAATCCCATACAGCTTCACCTTCTGCACCAGTTTGCCATGAGGGTCCTTGTCAGAGGCCTTACTGAAGTCCATGTAGACAATATCCACTGTCCTATCCTCATCAATCATCTTCATCACTTCCTCAAAAAAAAACTTGATCAAATTTGTGAGACATGACCTCCCCTTCACAAAACCAACAAGTCCACTTATTTCCAAGTGGGAATAAATCCTACCTCGAAGAAACCTCTCCAATAATTTCCCTACCATTAATGTAAGGCTCACTGGCCTGTAATTACCTAGATTGTTCTTGTTACCCTTCTTAAACAAAGGAACAATGTCTCTTCCACAAAGGAACAACAATGGCTATCCTACAAAGGAAAAACAGTTCGGGTGGTGGTCACACCCCAGGCTAGGAGATTGCAGGCAGAGAAGGCATGGGTGACTGCAAGGCAAGCCAAGAGAACCACTGCAGTTGATCATGGTCACAAAGCAGTTTTCCATTTTGGTGAAGATGATTTTTCTTCAAAGGAGTGGAGCAAGGGCAGAATCTGTGGCACCATGGGTGACTCAGCTGTGCAGAAGAGGAGAAAGAAAGGTGGAACAGCAAAAGTGAAAGAGGTGTTGTTAAGATAATAGACATTTGTTTCTGTGGCTGTAGACGTGACTCTAGGATGGTACGTTGCCTCCCTGTTGCCAGGGTCAATGATGTCATAAGAACATAAGAAGTAGGAGCAGGAATAGGCTATCTAGCCCTTTGAGCCTGCCCCGCCATTCAATAAGATCATGGCTGATCTGAAGTGGATCAGTTCCACTTTCCCACTCTCTCTCCCCATAACCCTTAATTCCCTTGTCTGTCAAAGACCTATCACTCGTGACTTAAATATATGTAGCGAGGTAGCCTCCACCACTTCAACAGGCAGAGAATTCCAGAGATTCACCACCCTTTGAGTGAAGAAGTTCCTCCTCAACTCTGATCTAAACTGCCCACCCCCCCCCCCCCCCCCCCCGAGGCTGTGCCCTCTAGTCCTGCTATCCTTTCTGAGCGGGAAGAATCTCTCTATCTCTACCCTATCCATCCCTTTCATTATTTTGTATGTCTCTATAAGACCCCCCTCATCCTTCTAAACTCCAACAAGTACAGACCCAGTCTTTTTAGTCTCTCTTCATAGACCAACCCCCTCATCTCTGGTATCAGCCTAGTGAACCTCCTCTGCACTCCCTCCAAGGCCAAAATATCCTTGCGCAAGTGCGGCGACCAAAACTGCACACAGTACTCCAGCTGCGGCCTCACCAGTACCCTGTACAGTTGCAGCAAGACCTCCCTGCTTTTATATTCTATCCCTCTCGCTATAAAGGCCAGCATCCCATTCGTCTTCTTGATCACCTGCTGCACCTGCAGACTGGGTTTTTGCGACTCATGCACAAAGACCCCCAGGTCCCTCTGCACCGTAGCATGCTGCAGCTTTTCGCCCTTTAAATAGTAATCCCTCCTACTATTATTCCTGCCAAAATGGATAACCTCACACTTGCTAACATTGTACTCCATCTGCCAGGTCCTCGCCCACTCGCTCAGCCTATCCAGATCCCTCTGCAGACTTTCCACACCCTCCGCACAATTTGCTTTTCCACTCATCTTCGTGTCATCAGCAAATTTCATTACCCTACACTCAGCCCCCTCCTCCAGATCATCTATATAAATGGTAAATAGCTGAGGCCCCAGCACTGATCCCTGCGGCACTCCACTAGTCACCAACCGCCAATCAGAATAGCGTCCATTGATACCAACTCTCTGCCTCCTATTAGACAACCAATCCTCTATCCACGCTAAACCAATCCTGTATCCATGCAGCTGCAGTACATTCTGTTGTGGGAGGATGAACAGTAGGAGTCATGGTCCTCATTGTTAGTAGTGACATAGGTAGGATGTGTGATGAGGGCATGAAAGCAGATTTCAGGGAGTTAACAAATAAAGTTGTACCTAGATGGTTGTGGTTGCCAAGGTCAATTATCTCAGTCCCAGCACATCCTGTAGGTGTTCCACCAGATAATGTCTTGACCCACCCTCATCCCTCTGTCAGACGGTCAGAAGTGGGGATGTTTGCGGATGATGGTACAATGTTTAGCACCATTTGCGACTCCTTGGATACTGCATTTGTGGCAAGACCTGGATAACATCAAGGCTTGGGCTGATATGTGACAAATAACATTTGCACCAAACAGGTACAGGGAATGACCATCTCCAACAACAGAAAATCCAACCATCTCCCCATGACATTCAATGCATTACCATTGAAGAATCCGGTACTGTTGACACCCTGGGGATTACTGTTGATGAGAAACTGAACTGGACCACCCGTATAAATGATGTGGCTACAACAACAGGTCTGAGACTGAGATTTGTGTGGTGAATAATTCACCATCTGACTCTTCAAATTATCTACAAGACACAAGTCAGAAGTATGATGGAATGGTCTCCACTTGCCTGGGTGAGTGCAGCTGTAACAATACTTAAAAAAGCTTAATGCCATCCAGAACCAAAGAGCTCACTTCATTGGCACATCATCCACTCCCTCTACCACTGCACAGTGGCATTAGTGTATACCATCCAAGCTCCCTTGCCAGTACCTTCCGAACACATAACCTCTACCACTGAGAAGGACAAGATGCATGGGAACACCACCACCTGTAAGTGCCTCTAAAGATATAGATCATCCTGACTTAGAACTGTATCTTCTTTCCTTCACTGCTACCAGATCAAAATCCTGGAACTCTCTCCTTCAACAGCATTGTGTGTGTTCCTACATCAGATGGACTGCAGCAGTTCAAAAAGGCAGTTCACCACCACCAGCTTCTGGAATATTAAGGATGGGCAATGTAAATGCTGACCCATCCAATAATGCCCATGTCCCATGAAAGAATTTTTAAAAAAATGCCCAGTGTCAAATGCTGATGAACGTAGGAAAAGGAGAATTGAATGATTGAATACATAGTTGGTGAATTGTTGCATGAGGGAGGATATCTGATTTCTGAGGCATTGTGACTGGTTCTGGGGTAGGTTGCAACTGTTCAAGATGTACGTCCTGCACCTTTGCAGGACCTGGATTAACATCCTAGTACTATCGGCAGGAATTTAAAAACTAGGTTGGTATAGATTGGTAGGGGCATGGGAACCTGTGAAGGAGCTCAAATTTGGGGGAAGCCAAACTAGTAACAGAGTATTCAAAGGGAAGGCAAGCATCAAATACGATCAGAATGCACAATAACGTTAAAAATACTAAGTTATTTTTTTCTGTCATAGGATGCAGACATCACTGGCAAGGGTAGCACTTTACCTATTCAATAATTAAACTGAGGCTTGATCAGTTTCAGAGGCAATTAAAGAGTCAACCACATTACCGTGCATCTGAAATCACCTCCAGGCTAGACATAAGAACGTAGAACATTACAGCGCAGTACAGGCCCTTCAGCCCTCGATATTGCGCCGACTAGTGGAACCAATCTAATGACCCTCTAACCTAAACTGTTCCAATATTATCCATATGCCTATCCAGTAACCATTTGAATGCCCTTAAAGAATAAGGATGGCAGATTTCCTTTCTTAATGGACATCCGTGAACCAGATGGGCTTCTACAACAATCAGTGATTAGTTTCAAGGTCACGATTACTGAGACTAGTTTTATATTCCAAATTTATTAGTTGATTTAAAATTCCATCAGCTCCTGTAGTGAGATTTGAACTCATCTCTACAGCATTAGCCTGGGTCGCTGGATTATTAGTCCAGTGACATTATTACTACGCCACTGTCTTCCCAATTAAGGATCTTTGATACAAAATCAGTTTGGGTGGACGTAAGACAAGCTGACTATGGTAGATTGTGAAAAGACAATGGCAAATATTTGAAGAAGTATTACATAGTGTACGAATGTACGTTCCTCAAAGACACAACAAAAATAGGAAAAACGACTGTGGCTAACAAAATAAATTAAAGATCGTATTACATCAAAGGAAGTGGCTTAAACGGTTGCTAGAAAAAGCAGTAAGACTGAGATTGGGAACAATTTAGAATCCAGCAAAGAAGGACCAAGAAACTGATAAAGAGAAAAGGGAGTGTGAAGACATGTTAACAAAAAAAGTAAAGGCAGACTAAAAAAGTTTAAGTATGTGAAAAGGATTATCAAGAGCATAGTTTGAAGGAGAGTGAAAATGTAGAAAGACAGATTGATGTGGAAAACATTAGAAGGTATTTTAAAGCTTGTGATAACTAAACATTTGGCAAAAAGTGGCATGATTGGGCAGAATCAACACTGATTTATGAAAGGGAAATTGTGTTTGACAAACCTGTTGGCGTCTTTTGAGGATGTGACTTGTAGTATGGATAAAGGAGAATATGTGGATGTGGTGTATTTAGGTTTTCATAAGGCCTTTGATAAAGTCTCATACAGGAGGTTAGTAAACTGAATTAGAGGACGCGGGACTGGGGACAATGCACTGGTATGGTTTGGGAGTTGTTTGTCAGACAGTGAACAAAGTGAGATTAAATGGGTCATTCTCAGAATGGCAGGCTGTTACTTGTGGTATACTGCAAGGATCAGTGCTGGACCACAGCTGTCCACAATCTACGTGAATAATTTGGATGGTGGGACCAGATATAATAGTTCCTATTTTGCTGATTACACCATTAAATGGGAATGTAAGTTGTGAGTAGGATGTAAGAAGGCTTCAAGGGGATTTGGACAGGCTGAGTGAATGCATGGCAGCTGGAATATACCATGAATAAGTGTGAAGTTATCCACATTGATAGAAAACAAAACACAGTATTTCTTAAATGGTGAGAGGCTGGGAAGTTATGATATCCAGTGGGACCTTAAGTGCTCTTTTAATTAGTCACTAAAATCTTGCACGTAGATGAAGCAAGCAACTAGGAAGGCATATGGCATGTTGACCTTCATTGCAAGAGGATTTGAGTACAGTAGTGAAGGTGTCTTGCTGCAGTTGTATTAACACTTGGTGAGACTGCAACTGGAGTATTGTTTTTGTTGTCTTATTTAAGGAAGGATATACTTGCTGTTGAGGACGTGCCATGGAGGTTGGCCAGACTAATACCTGGAATGGTGGGATTTTCTTGTCAGGAGAGATTGAGGACACAGGGCCTGTGTTCTGAGTTTCCTTCAGAGACTGGTATACCCTGGAATTCTCTGCGCCAGAGGGCTGCAGAAATTCGATCATTGAGCATAGTCAAGGCTGAAATTGATAGATTTCTGGATATTGGTGGCATCAAGGATAATGGGATAGCGTGGGAAAACGACGTTGAGCTGTAGATAGTCCATCATGATCTAATTGTGTGGCAGTGAATGCTAGATTGACTGAATAGCTTACTCCTGCTCTGGTGTTCTTAAAAAAAAATTAATGATTGTATTGTACAATATAATATATGTAGAATTAATTTCTTGATGAGGAAATGTCAGAATTACTGCTGCTTTATCCCAAAATTCATCGGAACATTATTGCTGTCTCCAATATCCATAGTTGTTCTCATTTTGAGGTTAAGACATGTTTCAATTTGCACATCGTAAATGTTTTATCAATTGAAATGCAACATGCATGATTCCTAAATTGCATATGCTTCAGTGTGCTTAAAAAATTATTTTATTAGTCCTGAAGCTTAGAGCATACGGCTTTCGGAAGGCTTTCTTACGTGCAATGATTGTACCCATGAGACTTATTGCTTCTGTGACTGCCTTCACTTTGGAGTGCATAGTCTGCAACTTCTACTGCCTGCTGGGTGAGAAAAGCTGTGGCTGCCTTTCTGTGGGAACGCAGGCAGAAGTATGAGATTAGAAAAGGCAATTTGAACCATGAAACTTAGCCCTTTAAATAGACCTTTATTTTGCAATTTCTGCATCAAATCAGTGTTTCTGTTCACTTTTTAAATCTTTAATGGAATGTGAGTATTGAGTAATTGAATATTGAATACAGGAGTTGAGATGTCTTGTTGAAGTTGTACAAGACATTGGTAAGGCCACATTTGGAATACTGTGCAATTCTTGTCACCCTATTATAGAAAGAATATTATCAAACTAAAAAAAAATGCAGAAAAGATTTACTAGACTGCTACTGGGACTTGATGGATCGACTTATAAGGAGAGGCTGGATAGACTGGGACTTTTTTTTTTCCGGAGCGTAGGAGGCTGAGGGGTGACCTTACAGAGGACCTGTAAAATACTGAGGGACATTGACAAGGTAGATAGTCAGTCAATATCTGAAGTACAGTCTGAATCTACTCAAATTCACAACAGGCTAAATGACAAATGATGTGGCGGTGCCAGTGTTGAATGTGGTGGGAGGTCTCACAACACCAGGTTGGGGTCTGGTGGGTTTATTTGGTAGCACAAGATAAGTGACTGTTGTGTGCAGTTTTCGTCACCTAATTACAGCAAAGATATTAATAAGGTTGAAGGAGTGCAGAGAAGGTTTACAAGGATGTTGCCGGGTCTTGAGAAACTGAGTTACAGGCAAAGGTTGAATAGGTTAGGACTTTATTCCCTGGAGCGTAGAAGAATGAGGGGAGATTTGGTAGAGGTCTATAAATTATGATGGGTATGGATAGAGTGAATGCAAGCAGGCTTTTTCCACTGAGGCTAGGGGAGAAAAAAAGTAAAGGACATGGGTTAAGGGTGAAGGGGGAAAAGTTTAAAGGGAATATTAGGGGGGGCTTCTTCACATAGAGTGGTGGGAGTGTGGAATGAGCTGCCAGATGAAGTGGTAAATGCGGGGTCACTTTTAACATTTAAGAAAAACTTGGACAGGTACATGGATGAGAGGGGTGTGGAGGAATATGGACCAGGTGCAAGTCAATGGGACTAGGCAGAAAAATGGTTTGGCACAGACAAGAAGGGCCAAAAGGCCTGTTTCTGTGCTGTAGTTTTCTATGGTTCTATCTTTTCCCAAATGTAGGAGAGTCTAAAACTAGAGAGCATGGGTTGAAGGTGAGAGGGGAGAGATAGAAAAGTGTCCAGAGGGGCAATTTTTTCACATAGCAGGTGGTGTGCGTCTGGAACAAGCTGCCAGAGGTGGTAGTAGAGGCAGGTACAATTTTAGCTTTGAAAAAGCATTTAGGTAGTTACGTGGGTATAGAGGGAAATGGGCCAAATTTGGGCAATTGGGATTAGTTTAGGGCTTTAAACAAAAAAGGGTGGCATGGACAAGTTGGGCCAAAGGGCCTGTTTCCATACTATAAACCTCAATGTCTCTGTGCCATGTTTATCATTTTTTGTCTGTTCCTAATTGTTCTTGAGGTTGGTGGGAGGCAACCTCCTTGAACTGATGCAGTCAATCTGGTGTAGAAACACGCACAATGCTGATTTGAAGGAAGTTCCAGGATATTGATGCATTGAAATAGCAAGTGGTTATTTTTAGTGGCTAGGTCTGGATGCTCGGACTGAAGAAAAGGTGGGACAATGTCAATCCTGTGCACAAATAAGAAATGCACCATTGTTGTTTCCTTTACACCCTTGAGAGTGCCTGAAATGCCATGACAATGATTGCATGTAGATATTGCTGGTCTATTTGAGGATCAAATGTTCTTCATAATTGATGTGCACTCAGTGTCCAGAAATTGTTATCATGAAATTTACCATAACTGAACAAACCATTGAAAAACTTGATGAAATTTTTGCAAGATTTGGTAAACTGGAACAGAATGTTAGCGATAATGGTTTAGTGCTTCACAGAAGTTTGAGGATTAACTCAAAGTAAATGGTATTCAGTGTATAAAATCCGCACCTTTTATCATCCATTTAACTAATGGATTGGCTGAAAGATTTGTACAATCCTTGAAATGTTTAAAATGTTTGAAAAGAGCAATGTTTGTTATCATGTCTGGTAAGTAGTTTTTTGGTATCATATAGAAACACTACTCATGTGACTACCCAAAGTTCACCTGCATTACCACTCTTGAAGAGGAAGTTAAGAAGTACACTTGATTTGTTATTACCTCCAGAAACTTTGAAGAACTTCTCTTGGAACTAATTCTCTTGTAATTTTGCCTGGATCCACTACAGTTTGCCTATTGACGCAACAGGCCTACAGCAGACGCCATCTCCCTGGCCTTCCACTCTACCCTGGAACACCTGATTAACAAAAACACCTATGTCAGACTCCTATTCAAAGATTACAGCTCAGCCTTTAACACTATTAGTCCTACGAGACTCATCTCCAAACTTAATGGGCTGGGGCTCAGCTCCTTCCTCTGCAACTGGGTGTTAGACTTCCTAACCCACAGACCGCAGTCAGCAAAGATAGGCAACAACACCTCTTCCACGATCATCCTCAACACTGGTGCTCAGCAAGGCTGCGTCCTCAGTCCCTCACTATACTCCTTTGTACACTTTTGGCTGTATAGCCAAATTCCCCTCCAAACTGATTTTTCTAAGTTCCCTGATGACACCACTGTTGTGGGTCGGATCTCAAACAATGATGAGGCACAGTAAAGTAAAGAGATAGAGAATCTGATGAACTGGTGCAACAACAATAATCGCTCCCACAAAATCACCAAAACAACTTCAGGAATTGGAGGGCGTGCTCCTGTCAATATCTATGTGGACGAAGTAGAAATGGTCAAGAGCTTCATGTTTTTAGGTGTCCAGATCACCAACAACCTGTCCTGGTCTCTCCATACTGGCGCTATAGTTAAGAAAGCCCACCAAAGCCTCTACTTTCTTAGGAGACTAAGGAAATTTAACATTTCCACTATAACTGTCACCAACTTATGCAGATGCACCATAGAAAGCATTCTTTCTGGTTGTATCATAGCTTGTTATGGCTCCTGTTCTTCCTGCAAGAAACTGCAACAGGTCATGACAGAAGCCCAGTCCATCACTCAAACTAGCCTCCATCCATTGACTCTGTCTATACTTCCCACTGTCTTGAAAAAGCAGCTAGCATAATCAAGAACCCCCCATGCACCACGGGCGTACTCTCTTCCACCACCTTCCATCAGGAAAAAGATACGGAAGTCTGAGATCATGTACCCAACTGACTCAAGAACAGCTTTTCCCCTGCTGCCATCAGACTTTTGAATGGACCTACCTCGCAGTAAGTTGACCTTTCTCTACAACCTAGCTATAACTAACAGTTTCTCCTTTCCTTTCCCGTGTACGGTAAGTTTTCTGTATAGCATGCAAGAAACAATACTTTTCACTATATATTTTCATAGTAGAGCATCGTCAACAATCTCAATTTGCTAGATGAGAAGTGAGGGTAAAGCAATGCTCATTTCAGCAAGGTGATCAAGTATTATTAGCGTGCAATTCTGTCACAAGTGAAATCTGTACCAGTCTTAATTTTAGCAAAAACCAGTCCAATTTCTTACTGTTCAAACCAAAGACTTAACTATTTTGGCACCGCCACGCTGACTAACTGTTGTCATCTCAAAATGATTTCTCAATATCATCTCGAGGTACGAACACCTTTAGTCCCTAGTGTTGCGAATACTACTGTGGGTGATTCATTTGCATCTGAGTTATCTGATGATTATGTCTATGCTACTATACCGTCTGAGAATCATGCACAATTAGTTCCAAGAGAAGAAGTGCCTATGCTTCAAGTCATATTTCTAGCGTCTGGGACAGCCAAATTCCAGAACATCAGGTATGACCACAAGAGAATAGATGTCCTCCTGATTGACTTCCTTATTGATGGTGTATAATGTCTACTGATGTGTAGCACTGTTTACAGTGTTATTGATCCTATGTGTAATGTGATAGTAATTTGTTGTCATGACCACAAAGTTAAAGGCTTATGTATTTCAAAGGGCTCCTGGTTGCTTTGAATTGATCACATGATTTGATGATCTCATTAGGGTGTTATAGGCTGTTGTTTTATTTTAAGTTTGTGCTTCAGTAAATCTGTTGTTGTTGCTTTGAATCTACGGGTGGAAACCACATTTTTTCTCTTTTGTTAAAAACCCACAACCCTTAATGTAGTTGGAACATTATGTAGGTGTAGCCTTTGGCTAGGAAGCGATCATTATACTGCCTAAATATGATACATTTTTGTTAAGTTGTACTGCTGCGTTGCTTATACTTGATTTCACTTCCTTTGCATGACTTCCAACACGTGATATTATTACCTATACATAGTCAATCTAGTGAAGGGACAGTTGGGCTTCCTTTGGAAATATATCCATAATTTTTGTGAACTTATTTAAAAATATCATAATTTCCATTGCTCCCAAGAAAACAACTTATTTACTTACAGATGGCATTCAGTGTAAAGAAGAACTAAAGGTCATGAAATTAGTAACAAGGCAAATCCTTGCAATAGGACGCAATGAAGGGCCTAGATCAGATGCAATGTGTCCAAGAAATGAGTACAAGATTTTATCATGTGACAAAAATTGTTTTAACTCTCCTATTAAAGTTAAAACAATGCAAAATGAATATTTTGTTAAATACTGCTCATTTGTAATATGGATTGTACGTTAACTTCGAAATCATAAGTATTTCATTTCAGATTTTGTGCAAAGTTGAAGAAAATTTTTTGTAATTGGGCTGGGCTGAAAATTGTGAGAAATTCTTTTAGGCAGCCCTTGGGTTCCAGGGAACCCTGTTACAAAAAGACAGGCATGGTGAAAAAACTCATTAGTTCTAATACTCTCTGGCTGATGATTAGCAATCTTAGAGCTTCTGCACATGTCAGTAGTTTTCTTGAGTGTAAGTTTCTTTCCTCTTAGCAGACTTTCATAAGACAACCTACCTCTAATGAAAACATCCTCCAACTGATGAGCCTTTGTGTGATTCCGAAAGGCAGGAACTATTTTTTTTTCACAGATTGGCTTTGAATATTTCAGTATCTGTTCCTATGGAGGGGAAGGGAGATTTGAGTGAATTGAAAATTCTTCCATCAACATCCTTCAGCTGATGATTCGCAATCTCGGAACTTCTGTACAACCCCTACCTGAGCGAGACCTTTATATTTTTGCCAGAAACATGTGGTTCGTCACAAGCTGTAGTATTCTGTATGTGACGTGACTGTGCCTTTTGAGGAATGTATTTTAATCATGTTCCTCTGTACTACTTTTAAGAGGGCTTGGCCTTTTGTCCTTGTTACCGTATTGTCTGTACTGGTATTTTTTATGGTTGCTTATCAGGATAATTGCAGCAATGTTTATTTTTAATTTGCGCCGGATGCAATGCCCTGGAGCCTCTTTTGCGACCAACTGACAAGTCAAGGTCAGGTGTTTCCTTCATGGGGAAATCTGGAGTTACTTTCAATTCAATTAGGTAGAAGCTGTTTAGAATCCAGAACGAAAAGTGTTTCTGGTACTTTCTTGCTCTCTGGTATTGAATGTTTGACTCTTAGTGGCTGGCTAGTAACTAGAGGCAAAGAATGCCACTGTCCCTTGAAGTGTGCTGAATGTTCCAGGGTCAGAAGGCCCCAGTGTTTTCAACTCAGCATCCAAAGGAGTAAACCATCGAGTAGGTTGGAGCCTATTTATTTTCTGTGTTGAACATGGGACGGGTGTATGTTTGTAAGAATGTTTGGTTGGAACAGTACATTGAGCTAATAAGGTTTATACAATATCATGGTTTTTGTTTGTAATTAGTAAAAATTATTGGTAATTTTCTTTTTCCATCAACTGTATTCTTAAATAAACTTTGATAAAACTTCTCTAGCAGGCCATTTGAATCATACCTGGAGTAAAATGTCTTATGTCTACCCATGCCAAAATTCAAAGTGAAAACTTAAGGTCAAGCTGACACCGTTAAAAACTTCAGAGATTCTGACCAAGATTATAACATATGTCAAACTTAACCAGCTGCAGAATTGCACCAAAATGGTTCAGTGTGAAAAACTTAAAAATTGTGTAATTATCTGCAGCACTCTGTTATATCACGTTCAAATGCATGTAATTGCCAAATTAGGATTGCCAAAATGTGCAATGATAGGTTCTGAGCTTGCTTTTTCTTGCAAGTTATCCAGATCATTCTGTTTATCTTGATAATCACTGCAGCTTATATGGTGAATACGTTCTTTTTGACAGCAACTTGCGTTTGTGACGCAGGATAGTAAAAGATTGTTATGAACTGAAATAGTTGTATCATAGTAACATTTTGCATTGTTGTTTTTGACATGATATTGTAGTTTTAGATTCTAGGATCTAAATATCTGAAAGCTGTTGAAACAACATTAACAATGTTATAATTAGCAAAATTGTGAAATTTGATGGGATTGTTTTGCTTATGCTTTTCATAACCATTTTGTGTTAAGTGTCTGCAACTCCAGAAACTTCAGCTCAGAGTTGTTGGCCTGGAGCCCCAGTTGCAACAACTGCAGGGGAACAGTACCTGGACAGTTTGTTCCAGGAGGCAGTCACACCTCCCTAGCTAAGAAGAACTTTAGAAATGATCAATGGCCAGGGACAGCTGGTTATGATTGTGAGTTACAGTTTTAATGTGGAGATTCAAACTCTGAATAATGAAGGAGGTTTGGTCTTTAACTTTGTCCCACCTATACAAGGTACTTGCTATCTGTGTGGAAAGAGCTTTGATGCTGGGTGATGGGCAAACTGACCAGACTATCAAGATGCAGAAACCAATCGAAGTGAGAGTGGGGAGTGAAGGGATAGGTTATTGAGTGCAGTTATGTGTAGATGGAGGTTAAACCATAGAACGCTACAGTGCAGAAAGAGTCTGCACTGAACACAATCCCACCCAGGCCCTACCCCCATATCCCTACATTATTATACCCACTAATTCCTCTAACCTATGCATTCCTGGATACTAAGGGGCAATTTCTTAGCATGGCCAATCAACCTAACCTGCACATCTTCAGACTGGGAGGAAACCGGAGTACCCGGAGGAAACTCACGCAGACACGAGCAGAATGTGTAAACTCCACACAGACAGTGACCCAAGCCGGGAATCGAACCAGGATCCCCTGGAGCTGTGAAGCAGCAATGCTAACCACTGTGCTACCGTGCCGTCCTCACAGTGGGAAGCAGCAGATCCACTTGTCATGGCCCATATAGGAACCAACAACTTAGGTAGGACTGAAAATGATACAGAGGAAGTTTGAGGATCTGGCTTCTAAGTTAATAAGCATAATCTCAAGGGTATTGATCTCTGAATTGTGCTCTGATCCAGGTGGAAATTGGCATATGGCCAAGCAGATTGGAGAAATAAAGACTGGTGTGGGGGGGAAAAAAGATGTTTGGATTCATGAGGTACTGGTGCCATTGTGGGGGGAAATGGGGAGATGTTATGTTGAGATTGACTCCACTGAAAGCAGGCTGGAATCAGCATCCTGGTGAATTGCATAATTAGGGCTGTGTATTGGTCTTATGACTGAAAGGAGAAAAGAGCCCTGTGAAAGGACATTTAGAAACCTCTGGAGAAAAATTGAGGTAAAGGGGCACTGAGATTTGAGTAAAGATAAACAGGGTGGGGTAGAAACGGACAGAGTTTAATGGTAATAGTACATCAGCAAATAAGGTACATGCAAAGAATAGTGGTTAAAAAAGTAGACTATTCAATATGAATGGACAAAACATTCACAAGATAGATGAACTAAAGATATAAGAGAGAAATGGTTTAGACCTAATTATAGAGATATGGTTACATGGCAATGAAGCTCGAAATAGTATTTGAGGATCGCGGTATTTGGAAAGATAGGCAGAACGGAAAAAAGAGTAGTCTGGATAGTCATAGCTAGGGTCTGGCAGAAAGATCAACTTAATGCGGGGTAGGTCCGTTTAAAAGTCTGGCAGTAGGGAATAAGCTGTTTTTGAGTTGGTTGGTATGTGATCTCAGACTTTTGTATTTTCCTGATGGAAGAAGATACATAATGGTAATGAATTCATTTAGAAAGAAGACCATGGCTGCATTTGGTATATAATAATTTATTGTTCCATTTGAGTTTTGCACTGCGTGACAATAGCTGTTAGAAAACAATGAGATTCATGACTCTCCATCCAATTTTATTGTTGTTGTGAACTTTTCCTGTTGAGCACGACACCCTCAACTCCTCCTGCATGTAGCCCCAGCCTCTCAACACTTGCTGACATGTGTTCCTCTTAATTCCATGTTAACAAACCAAAACAATTGCTGAATCAGGAGCATCTAATCACTGAGCGAGCAGGTGGTCATCTTGATTCTTACCTAGAAATTAAATCAAGGGAAGCCCAGAAGTTTTTTATAGATACGTGAAAGATCTTGTTTGGGTCTTGAATAAAATGACCAATTTACTCAAAAATGAAAACATGTTAAAGTGAGAATTATGGTGAGTTTGCTTGCCTGAATTTAGAATAGGTGCTCAACTAAATTTCAACAATTCACATTAAAAATAAACAGGTAAATTGCTTAAGCAATAAATATTTAATTTTAAGTTTGAAATTTAAATTTGCTAGTTTTTCAGAATTTTGAACACGTACAGATTCTGCTCAACCCCATGCTTTCTCCATCAGGAGAGCAGACCATATTGTCATCAGGTTTTTCTTCTACTGATGTCGATATAGTTGCGTGATTAGTCAACAGGAAGCACAGTTAAAGCAGAATTGGTATGTTTTGTTTCATCTACCTTGCAATCTACCTGTAGATGGGGCACTCATTCCATTTCAAAATGCATTTACACTGTGTAGTTTGTCTTAATTTGACCAGATTTCAACTTTTCTGAAAATAAAATCGTGCAAGGTAGGTTGAAAAAAGATAAACATGCTTTTAGTCTCAAGTGTAGGATAGTAGAATTCAAATGCTAAGTCTCAAGTTTTTAGACACTTAATGGTAACGAAGAGTGTTTAGTTTCTCCTAACCTTCAAAATAGTAACTGGGATTTGGGTATCAGTGAGTTGTCCCTGAGCTCTGGTCTGCATATTGCATATACCTTTGGTATAGTCCTGAATTGTTAAGATTGATTTAATGGAGCAGGATTCATGTGCTTCAATTACTGATTGTTAGTTATTAGCTCAGTCTCTACCTGTGGCTATCTGACTGAATCCTTCATCCTGGACATGAGATTTAATTGTTCCAATGCTACCTTAGTTGGTCTCCTTTCCACCACCTTTTTATAGACACTGACTCAGCCAACATTCTGCTACCATAATCCAATGCACATCTCTCCCATCTACACAGTCCTCCTTTAACATTATATGAGATTCTGAACTCTGAGCATCTCCAGGTTTTAATCCCGATATCGAAATCCCTGTGCCTTTCTGTAATCTCCTGTAATTCCTCATCCAAATTCTTCTTTTCTTTGACTAATCTTTTGTGTTGCATTCTCCATTTGCACTCAGCACTGCTGGCCGTTTGCTGCCTAGGAGGCATACGGGAATTTCTTCATCTACCCACTTTCTCTCAGCGTTTAAGATTCTCTTCAAGCACATCATTGCTTGACTCTGATTCTGTTGCAGTTTAGCTGATGCTACTGAAACCCTTATCCATTTTATTGTTCCCTCGAGACTTGACTATTTCATAGAATCATAATATCATAGAACCCTACAGTGCAGAAAGAGGCTCTTCGGCCCATTGAGTCTGCACCGAACACAATCCCACCCAGGCCCTACTCCCATATCCCTACATATTATACCCACTAATCCCTCTAACCTATGCATCCCTAGACACTAAGGGGCAATTTCTTAGCATGGCCAATCAACCTAATCCGCACATCTTTGGACTTTGGGAGGAAATCGGAGTACCCGGAGGAAACCCACGCAGACATGAGGAGAATGTGCAAACTCCACACCTGAGCTGGGAATTGAACCCAGGACCCTGGAGGTGTGAAGCATTCCTGGCCAAGCTTCTACTGTCTAATTTTCTCCAGAACTCTGCTATTCTGGTATCCACTTTTGTGCCTTGTCTTTTTTTCCGTTGGTACTGCTCTTGTTCAGTTTCTTATGTAAGTATGTAAGAAATATGAACAGGCCATTTGTCCCCATCAGGCCAGCTCCACTATTCAGTAAAGACCATGGCAGATCTGATTATGGCATTAACCCCACTTTCCTGCCTGCCCCTGTAGTTCTTGACTGCCTTGTAAATCAAGAATCCGTATAGCCAAGCTTTGAATATATTCAATGACCCAGCCTCCATTGCTTTCTAGATAGTAAATTTCAAAGATTAAAATTTCAGAAGAAACTCCTCTTTGCTGTCTTAAATGGGTAACCTCTTATTTTAAAACTATATTCCCTCAATCTAGACTTAGCAACAAGGGGCAGTGACATGCTGGTTAGGTGCATTGACCCAAACAGGTGCTGGAATGTGGTGACTAGGGGAATTTCACAGTAACTTTAGTGCAGTGTTAATGTAAGCCTTACTTGTGACTAATAAATAAACTTTACTTTTAATCCTCTCAGCATCTACTTTGCCAGGCTGCTTCATAATCTTGTATGTTTCAATAACAACATCCCTTGCTCATCTAAATGAGTATCAACCCAACCTTCTCAGCCTTTCCTTGCAAGAGAACCCATCCAAGGAATCAACTGAGTGAACCTTCTCTAAACTGCTTCAACTGAAGTATATCACCCTCAAATTGAAAGACCTAAACTGTACACAGTACTTGAAGTCAGTGCAATTGTAAACAAGACTTCCCTATTTTTATAATGCATTCTTTTCCATAAATACCAACATTCCATTTGTCTTCCTTCTTAACACACATGAACACACGAGAAATAGAAGCAAGAGTAGACTGACAGACCTTTCAAGCCTGCCCTGCCATTCAATATGATCATGACTGATCCATGATCTGCTGGTCTACTTAATTTTTGTACCCACATGGTAATTGTGGTGATTGTTCTGGTGTGTGGCCCTCTATAGAAACAATCACTGCAGTAACCTTTTGTAATTCGTGTGCGGGACCACCCCAGAATTCGACAGTCTCCCTCCATTTAAATACTTTGCCCGCTTTAGTGAGAAGAATAGAAAAGCAATCTCTTATTTTCCACATGATACTTGATCAGCCAAACTTAGCCACTTAACGTATTTATCTATATCTCTTTGTAGACCCTTTATCTCTCCTGTAACTTGTTTACCGTGCCTATTTTTGTTGCTTTATTTATGGTCAATGCAATATCTTCTTCCTAGTTGTTAATATACATTGTAAATCATTGAGGCCCCAGCACTGATGATCCCTGTGACTCTTCTTTGGTCGTAATTGCCAATCTTTGTATATTTTACTATGTCAAATGTGTGAGATAAATTTAAGTTGCTGAACACCACCTCTGATCAAGCTTTTTGCTTCTTCATCTAGCATCCATTTTTTTGTACCTTTTTGAAGTACTTGGGATTTTCTTTACAGTAAAGGTGCTATAGAAATGCATATTATTTGTTGTGATTTAAATGAGTTAATCAAACTTTTCGCCTATTAGTGTGCTTGCTTCAATCTTATTTGAGCCTTTATTATGTAGTCTTAAAGCACCATGTATGTAGACTTTAAAACATCACAGACTTATTGATGACTTGATAGAGGCATACAAAATATGGAGCCTATATCTAATGATGAATTATTTAAGTTTGACAAATTGGAGGACTATATATCCAGCATTTAAAATGTTCAGGAGTAGTCTAGACTAGATGTTTTGATTTTTTTTCCCCTCAGAGTAATGAATCTTTGGAATGTGGTGTGTACTGACTTTGCATGCCTTCGAAAGGGAGCTAGACTGGCTAAGGCAGACATCTTATAAAAGCTAAATAATTTAACAGTAATGCATAGTCAAAATGATCTGTTCAGTTTGCTTTCATTGCTCGAGGATATCAATGAAGAAAAACCTGGATTTGCTTTCACCTTTTCTGTCCCTGGATTTATTTTTCCGTTTGCCTCTCCCAGGAGATCACATGGCTGCTCAGAGTGGAATTTGTCTGGCCATAGTGCTCCAGGCATCCTGAATATGAAGTGTTTTGATGGACCAGTTGGTCTTTTCCAGCCACTTATTTTTGTATGTTTGTATAAAGATTTGTATTATATTTTCTTTGTCTTTTGACTAGCAAAGATAACTTCACATCTGAGGTTCAAGAAACTCCTTTCTTTATTCCCAATAAAAGCTCCTGCGCTGCCAAAATTCTATATGATCAGTAGATGTTGAATGCATAAGCAATTCACAGAATCACAAAACAGTTATAATACAGAAGGAAATGATTCTGCTTGTGTGTGCTGACTCTCTGAAGAAATTCATTTGGTACCATTCCCCCATCATTTCATTAGCCCTGCACCATTTTTTCTGATCCAATTCCCTCTTAAATGTCTTCTATGAACCTGCCTCCATCACACACTCAGGTACTGCACTCCAAATCCTAAGAGGGGATCTTGTAGAAAATTATAAAATTCTAACAGGGTTAGACAGGATAGATTCAGAAAGAATGTTCCCAGTGGTGGGGGAGTCTAGAACTGGGGGTTATAGTTTGAGAATAAGGAGTAGAACTTAGATGAGGAGAAATTTCTTCACCCAAGAGGGTGGCAAATGTGTGGCATTCACTGTCACAGAAAGTAGTTGAGGCGAAAACTTTGTCTGATTTCAAGAAGAAATTAGCTACAGTTCTTGGGGCTAAAGGGATGAAGGGATATGGAGGCAGATCAGGATATTGAATTTGATGATGAGCCATGTTCAAAATGAATGGTGGAGCAGGCTCTGAAGGCCAAATGGCCTACTCCTGCTTCTTGTTTCTTTTATGTTTGCTTTCATTGCATTGGAAATATAACTGTGTGGGAAACATGAATACATTAAGAACATTTGTCCCCTCTGCCCTTTACATTTCAACTATCCCAACCTATATTCAGGTAATTAAAGTCCCCCATAATAAGTCTAAAATTCTTGCACTTTTTTAACTTTGCAAAATTGTCCCTCTACCTCTTTCCCATTAGTTGATGGTCTTCAGAGAAATATAATTGCACTTCTTTATTTCTTAGCTGTAGCCACAGAGATTTTGCCCTTGACCTCTCTGAGATGTCCTTGAGAGGTGCTTCCTCTTTCGCAATACAATGTGCTTCTTAATCAACACCGCCATTCCCACTCCTCCCCTGTTCCTCCTTTTACTGTCATTTGTGCTCTCTGTAATTCAGTATTTGTGCACCCTGGTATTCTTATTTGATATTAACTCTTGGCTCCCACAACCCTGCCAATTTAGTTTAAACCCTTTCCAGCAATACTAAGAATCACCTCTCCAAGGAAATTGTCCTCCCTCTGTTTAAATGCAAGCTTTCTTGCCTGCATGTACAGGTTCCATCTCCCACGGAGTTGAAATCTGAAGCCCTCTCCCCTATGTACATTCATCATCTTTATCCTTATGTTTCTAGTCACTTGTGCATAACAGTGGGAGTAATCTAGGGATTACTGCTTTTGAATCCTTCTTGCTAATATCCTACCTAGTTCCCTAAACTCTGACTGCAGGCCTATGTAATTCTTTCTACATATTGATACTGGTTGTTCATCATCCCCTCTTGGTGCCCCTCAGCATTGACATTCTTTGGTAGGCATCCATGAAAGCAGCATTCCATCATACATTTACATCTATGGCTGCTGGAATACCTCTCTTGTTCCCCTAAATATTGAATCGCCTATCAATATTGCTCTTCCAGTTTCCTCTGTGCCCCGTCCTGTAAAGCTAAGCCAATGATGGTGCCTTAAACTTTGCTCAAGCTTCACCCCCTGATGACCCATTGCTTCCATTGAAAGTTGGAGGGTGACTTGCCTGTTTCTTCTTGTATGCCTCGTGATCATCCATTTCCTCACTTCCTGCATACTCTTTAACTGACACAAACTCCTCAACCTCATAGATAAGACACATTGGTGCCAACTGCTGCTGAAGCTTCAAAATCCAGAGCGTGAGCTACTGAAACTGCTGACATTTACTGCTCACGTCATTATCCATAACACAGGAAGCCCACCCTGAAGTTTTTGCTTAGTACAGGATGTGCACTTTATCTGCCCTGCCGTTCCTCTATCTATTAGGTAATTAGCCTTGCTTCTCTGAAGGAGCTTTGCTTCTACTAATTAAACTTAGGATTTACAAATAAAGACACTCACCAGTTACTCACTCTATTTCCCTTGATATTTAAAATATTACAAAACTGCTTCACTTAACTTTCCAATTTTAAAAAAATTTCAAGCTGCTTAGACTAACTCCCTTCTTAGAAGGAAAATTCAACAGAAATAGTTACTGATTCATCAACACTCAGTCTTCCTGTAATGTCATAGTTTGTTGTTTCTTTCACTTTTTCAAGCTTAAGCATGCCCCGATCCACTTCAACTCTGAAATCTCTCTGGAGGTAAGGTACTTATATATGTTTTGTGATTTGCGTCTGAAGATAGTGAAGAGGCAATGTGACTTAGAAATGACCTTTGGAATGGTCCCCAAAATTGATATGGCAATAGCTACTAGGAAGTTAGAAATATGATTTTAGAATTGTTTAAATTCTGTTCAAGAAAACTGTCCTTTAGGTTTGCAGCCTGGGGGTTCACGTTAATACCATGATGCAGCACTGCTATCATTGTTCAATGATGTTATTCAGAGCAATGTTTGTTGTCCTGCTTCCTCTTGTTGTGGACCAAAATTTTGAGGAAAGGGATCTGCAACAGCTGTGTTAGAACGCATGCAAACAGTACATTTGGCGATGTGCAGCTGAGGTAGGTTTCTACTGACTGAGGAATATTAATGGCATAATTAGTATTTTCCAATGATAGTGGAATAATTGCTGAATCACTAATTTGAAAAAACACGATGAAGGGATAAAAAAGAAATTCAGTGGGAGTTTATGCAGGAGTCAGCTTTTTTATTTGTAATGTTGGGGAAGCAGTTGGAGTTTGATGTCAGATTAACAATTCATTCAATGTCTTTTGGCTGAACTGGTGTGAATAGTGTGATACCACCAGGAATGGGTTTTACAGGG
This sequence comes from Carcharhinus amblyrhynchos, assembly GCF_965287045.1. Lineage (NCBI taxonomy): Eukaryota > Metazoa > Chordata > Chondrichthyes > Carcharhiniformes > Carcharhinidae > Carcharhinus > Carcharhinus amblyrhynchos. The sequence continues at coordinate 76,090,364 of NC_137331.1, read as the reverse complement.
CACATATTCAGTATACAAGTTATGGTTTGTCTTGGATAGCAACAATCACAACTTGAACTGATCCTCATATTCCACTTGGGAAGCAAGTGGCCACAGTTTCCCTGGACAGCCTTCAAGTGGTTGAGGGTTGACCAGATTTTATTTGAAAACTTGAAACTTGCGCATTTACCAAATGGATTAATTACCAGGTTGTGGTTGGTGAATTGTGCAATCAATCAGGAGGTGCGCCATTGAGAGATGGGATGTCATCAGTTCAGAGGATGTGCAGTATGTCTCAGTAGGGACTACGGGATTTCTGAGGTTTTTTATTTGGAGACAAGGCAAGGGGATCCAATGCTAGTTGAAGTACTATTTTAGCTGTCAACCAGTGGCGCTCTTTGAAGAGGGTATTTTCGCTGTGGACATGACGCTCAATGTGTGCTTTGAAGACTGGTCCCTGTGTATGAATATATGTAACTTCTAACGAGCTTAATTGACCTGTTCCTGATTCCCTTCAATTCTGGTTACACAGTAAAAGGAAGCAGGACAATGTGAATGTGGCCCTGATGTATATCACATGGCAAGTGTTGTGGGAAAATTACCACTTCAGAGTCAGACTGGAGGAACAACAATACAGTTTTATTCAACGAAGCTCCGTGGAGAAAAGGGACCAGCACTCTGTAGTACTGGACAGCTACCTTCTCTCGATGAAACAATAGAAGCGGTCCACCTTTATACCCTTTACACAATAGGTGGACCGGACACGATTATCACATCGTCATAGTCAAATGGGTACAATATTTCTTAGCTCATTATTATGGACAGGTACCGCCATTATCGTTTCAATATCACATTGTTCCATGAATGGGTACATTTCCTCTTTATCAATGACTTAATTTTATTCTATTCTTGTAGTATGTGGTTCCTTTGTGTTTATGCATTCCTGTTCTTAATATCCCTATCAGACCCTATTGTCCCAGGATTATCTTTATCTCTTTTAAGGTGCCTGGCTTCCTGAAGCGTCTGTTCCATGTTTTAATTCAGATAACTGTCTGTCCTGTGGTTTGAATTTTAAGTAATTGTCTGTGTTGGACGTCAGTGCAGGTTTAATGCCTTTTAACCCCTTAGGTGCCGGACAGCTATTTTTATGCCAGGTACCCATCTTTATGGCTTTTTTCCACCTTCACAAGCAGACTGGAAATCTTCAACTGGTTAGTTTGTGATATTCAGGATTGTTCCTGATAATTAAGCAAGTGATGTCCAATCATAAAATCACATCTCATTTTCAACTTTATGTTCTGAGTTTTACAAGCAGAGGCTGTTTGAGTACTACTGTCAGTACTCTGTTGTGAACAGCCAAAGGGATATGCTATTTGATATGATCCGTAAGTTATTGGGAGCCGTGATGCAGAGATGCTGGCATTGGACTGGGGTAGGCACAGTAAGAAGTCTCAACTCCAGGTTAAGTCCAACAGATTTATTTGGTCGTACTAGCTTTCGGAGCACTGCTCCTTCATCAGATGAGTTATTGGGATGTATGACCTATATACCTAGCATCGCAGTGGCACTGATATTCGTATACATTATTACTTGTTTGTTTTGCTGGGGGAACATCTTTTTGGCTTGATAACATTCTGCTAGTTCAAAAAAAAAATTTTGCTACTATGTAGTAGCAACAGAATGTAAAATGGCCAGTTTTGCTTGTTGCTCAAGGTTTTGAGATGCCTTATCCTACCATGTAATTTGGGATAGAATGGGCATTTTCCAGGTCTGAAAGTAGTGGCCTTAAGCTCATTCATGACTTCTTGCTATGGGTTGCACACAGTGAATTGATCGGGATTGCTATTATCCTGTACAATAGCTTTGATCCCTATTTTGCCATGAAGCTTGCATGGTAAGCAAATGAGTTGGCAGGGCCTACGTATGCAATTGCCACTAAGGTCAGTATTGTAAAGCTTTAGGAACCCCAATGTGTTCATTGACTTGTAGGCTTTCAGTAAACAGCTATAGAGAACCCATCTAGCGTTTCTCAACTAGCACGTTGAGGAAAGGGAGCTTGTGTTTGCTCTGTTTCAAAGGTGAATTTGAGCGTGGGAATCAGTGCAATTAGATGTGTAAGGATGCAGCTCCAGATTCAAATATAACAAACACATCTATGTTTTGGAATTTTTAAAGAATTTATTCATGGGATGTGGGCTTTGCTGTCTGGGCCAGCATTTATTACCCATCACTGACAGCATTTAAAAGTCTGCCATATTGCTGTGGCTCCAGAGTCACTTGTAGGCCTGAGCAGATTCCCTTCCCTAAAGGACATTAGTGAACCAGATGATTGTTTATGACAATCGACAATGGTTTCATGGCATCATTAGACTTTTACTTCCTGATTTTCTTTTTTTTGTTCAGATTTCACCATCTGCTGTGGTGGGATTTGAATCTGGCTCCCCAGAGCGTAACTCTGAATATCTGGATTACTAGTCCAGCAACAATACAAATACGTCACTAACTACCCAATATGCAAGGTGAGAGCGATTGGGGTCCGTTACTTTGAAAGCATATCTGACTGCATAAAATCAGAACTCTTTGTCATGAATTGCTGAAGGAATGTGCTGTTTGATATGATCCATTAGTCACTGAGGCATACCTGGCGTTGGACCAACACTGAAATTCACATACCACAGTCTTCATTTATGCAAATGGAAGGATGTTCTTTTAGCTTGACAGCAGCACCTTGTTACTTTTCCTAACACCAGTGTTAAGCTGATTGGTTTGTAGTTTCCTGAACTTGTTGTGTTTTGCTCCCCAAATACGGCTAAATACAGATAGCCTGGATCCACTACAGTTGGCCTATTACCACAACAGGTCCATAGCAGATGCCATCTCCCTGGCCCCACACAAGTTTGGAATAACAAAGACACTTGTGTCAGACTTCTACTTATTGACTGCAGCTCAGCCTTCAACACCATTATTCCTACAAAACTCATCTCCAAATTCTGTAGCCTGGAGCTTGGCCCCTTCCTCTGTGATTAGATCCTAGACCTCCCAACCCCCAGGCCACAATCGGTAAGGATAGGGAACAACACCACCTCAAGGATGATCATCCTCAACAGTGGTACCCCATATGGCTGTGTCCTCAGCCTCTTACTATACTTCTCATACCGCTATGGCTGTGTGGTCAAATTCCCCTCCAACTCGATTTTCAAGTTTGCTGATGACCACCATTGTGGTTCAGATCTTGAACAACGATGAGATGGAGCACAGGAAAGAGATAGAGAATGTGGTGCAATGACAATAATATCTCCCGCAATATCAACAAAACGAAGGAGATAGTCATTGACTTCAGGAAGTATAGTGGAAGACATGTCCCTGCCTACATCAAAGGAGATGATGTGGAAATGGTCGAGAGCTTCAAGTTTCTGGGTGTCCAGACACCAACAACCTGTCCTGGTCCCCCCATGCTGACACTATAGTTAAGAAAGCCCACCAAAACCTCTACTTTCTCAGGAGCCTAAGGAAATTTGGCATGCCTGCTATGACTCTCTCCAACTTTTACAGATGCACCATTGAAAGCATTCTTTCTGATTGTAATTCAGTTTGGTGTGACTCCTCCTCTGCCCAAAACTGCAAGAAACTACAACGGGTCGTGAAAGCAGCCCAGTCCATCATGTAAACCAGCCTCCCATCCATTGACACTGTCTACAGTTCCCGCTGCATTGGAAAGTAGCCAGCATAATCAAGGACCCCGCACACCCTGGACATACTCTCTTCCAACTTCTTTCGTCAGGAAAAGCTTACAAGAGTCTGAAATCACGTACAACCAACTCAAAAACAGCTTCTTCCCTGCTGCCATCAGACTTTTGTGTGGATCTACCTCGCATTAAGTTGATCTTTCTCTACACCCTGGCTATGACTGTACACTACATTCTGCATTCTGTCCTTTCCTTCTCTCTGAACAGTGTGCTTTGTCTGTACAGTGGCAAGAAACAACACTCTTTACTGTATGCTAATACGTGACAAATCAAACTAATTACATTATCTATCTGGTACTACATCATCTTTTCCGAGGAAAATTATTAAGTATAAATAAAAATGCCTTCTGCCTCCATTATCTTTTGATTATTTTAAAATACATGTGTTATAACCCTCAGGAGGCCCATGGGGAGTCACTGATCTCCCTGAGGGGCTCGATGAGTAGCAGTTCTCCTGGTAACAGGCTGTGGCCTGCTCTGTTGGGACTCATTTCCTGAGCCTTTTATAAGGCAAGCATAGGACTGGGCCTGCCAAACTGTAGTCCAAGACAGGGACAAGTGTGTACGCATCGCGATAGTGGTTTATTTTGCATTCTTCATAAACTATATTGCTTTTTCAATCTGGCTTCCGAGTCATTACACAATGGAAGGAGTCCACCTGACCAGGGCCTTTGAGTTTGTTTAGGTTGTTCAAACATCCCTTGTTGTATTTTAAATGCATTTATCTCCTTACTCATCTTGTTATTCAATGTTGTCTTCTCTGGTAAATATTGGAGCGAATTTATTATTTAACATTGCTGCCGCTTCTTTACTGAAAATCCAATATCTCTAGTAATGGTAATAACTGGCAGCTGAATCTGCATTTAAAGATTTTAATCTTGGATCAGAAATCCATTCTTTCTGACCAGTTTGCAGTCATGCAAAGGCCAAGCCTGACACACAATTGGGTGTCTTACATTACCTGAGTACACCAGATCTACATAGGAAATCAGAACAAGTCCAGATTAATTTTTTTATACCTGTTCAGTGCATTTGTTGACAAAGTCATCTTAATGCAATGCATTGATGAAGCCTCAGCCAGCTTTAATGAAATATTATAAGCCTTTTGACAAATACTTTAACCTTCAAGTTGTGAAGAGCACAGAGCTTAAAAAGAGGGATAGAGAAGCCCCAGTAAAGCTACAAATGTGTAAAACACACTACCCAAGCCAACCACTCAAAATGGGCATCAGAGAAGTAATGAAATGTTCAGAAGACTTTGGGATAAATCTTCTTGAAAATGCTGATACGTTCCCTGAACTACAACCGCAGATGGCAGTGCTAAGCCAGCTAACTATGGTTGAGGGGAAATTTGTGAACTGTTTGATGTTGCAAGCCTATAATTAGGCTACTTACTATACCATTGCTGACAGTGAAGTCACATGCAGCACCATTACAGAACTGGAAAAAGTTAAATTTTCATTGGTGACAGCCCTGTCTACACTGAAACTGACAAGAACAAAGCTGTGAGACAAGTAGAGAAGGAAAAGGCAAAAGCCAGACTGGAAATATATCAAAGCTTAATTGGAAAATCTGTGGCTTTTGACCAAAACAAAAGGAAATGTTAAAGATTGTTTATATCTAAAATCTTTCCGGCATCCTTTGTCTGCATTTTTACATTAATAGCAAACAATTTCAATTTGCTGCCTACCTTAGAGTGGTGATGTATAGTGCTATGGTGCTTAAAAGAATGACTAGGGTGAGGTTAGGGCCAGTCAAGGATAGTAGTGGGAACTTGTGCATGGAGTCAGAAGAGATAGGCGAGGCGTTGAATGAATACTTTTCTTCAGTGCTCACTAAGGAGAGGGGCCCAGTTTTTGAGGATGAGTGCGTGATACAGGCTGATAGGATGGAGGAGGAAGATGTATTGGGGGATTGAATATAAAAGTAGGGAGGTCTTGCTGCAGCTGTATAGGGCACTGGTGAGGCCGCAGCTGGAGTACCGTGTGCAGTTTTGGTCGCCGCACTTGTGGAAGGATATTTTGGCCTTGGAGGGAGTGCAGAGGAGGTTTACTAGGCTGATACCGGAGTTGAGGGGGTTGAACTATGAGGAGAGGCTGAATAAACTAGGCTTGTACTCGTTAGAGTTTAGAAGAATGAGGGGAGATCTCATTGAGACATATAAGATGATGAATGGGATGGATAGGATAGAGGTGGAGAGGCTCTTCCCGCTTAGAAGGGACAGTAGGACTAGGGGGCATAGCCTCACGATAAAGGGGGGGGGGGCGGTTTAGAACGGAGTTGAGGAACTTCTTCACTCAAAGGGTGGTGAATCTGTGGAATTCTCTGCCCGTTGATGTGGTGGAGGTTGCCTCACTAAATATATTTAAGATGCGGGTTGATAGGTTTTTGATAGGCAAGGGGATTAAGGGTTATGGGGAGAGGGCGGGAATGTGGAACTGAGACACGACAGATCAGCCATGATCTTATTGAATGGCGGGACAGGCTCGAGGGGCTAGATGGCCTACTCCTGCTCCTATTTCTTATGTTCTTAAATTCTTATTAGCAATTTTGAAAAACCTGAGGGTCAGTAAGTCCCCTGGGCCAGATGGGATTCATCCTAGGATACTTAGGGAGGCAAGAGATGAGATTGCGGAGCCTTTAGCTTTGATCTTTGGGTCCTCACTGTCCACAGGGATAGTGCCAGAGGACTGGCAAATGTCGTTCCTCTTTTCAAGAAAGGAAATAGGAATGATCCTGGTAATTATAGGTCTTACTTTGGTGATTGGTAAGTTAATGGAAAGGGTCCTGAGGGATAGGATTTATGACCATTTGGAAAGATGCAGTTTAATCAGGGATAGTCAGCACGGTTTCATGAGGGTAAGTCCTGCCTCACAAATTTGATTGAATTCTTTAAGGCGGTACTAAGTGTGTAGACAAAGGTAGAGCAGTAGATGTCGTATACGTGGATTTTAGTAAGGTGTTTGATAAGGTTCCCCCATGGTAGGCTCATGAAGATAAGGATGTGTGGGATAGAAGGAAATTTGGCCAATTGGATAAGACAGAGGGTGGTGGTGGAAGGAAAATTTTCAAACTGGAGGCCAGTTACCAATGGTGTACCACAGGAGTCAGTGCTAGGTCCTCTGCTTTTTGTGATTTTTATCAATGACTTGGAAGAGGGGGCTGAAGGATGGGTTAGTAAATTTGCTGATGACACCAAGATTGGTGGAGTATTGGATGAGGTGGTGGGCTCTTGCAGGCTGCAAAGAGACAATGATAGGATGCAGAGCTGGACCGAAAAGTGGCAGATGGCGTTTAACGCTGATAAGTGTGAGGTGATTCATTTTGGTAGGACAAACTTGAATGTGGATTATGGGCAGGATCAATGGCAGGGTCCTGAGGAATGTGGAGGAACAGAGAGATCTTGGGGTTCATATCCACAGATCTCTGAAGGTCACCACTCAAGTGGATAGAGCTGTGAAGAAGGCTTACTGTGTTAGCGTTTATTAACAGGGGATTTGAGTTTAAGAGCTGTGAGGTTATGCTGCAACTATCCTCAGGTTGAAGAGCTTCCTATCCACTGTGTACTTGAGGCTGATTCTAGCAACATTCTCCTGGAAGGCATTATTCCGCATGGCAGTAAACATCATTTTGAACAGTGTGGGTGCGAGCACACAGCCCTGTTTGATGCCATTGGTGACTGGGAATGCCTCAGAGGACTTTCTGCCATCCAGTACTCTGGCCATTATGCCAATATGGAACTGGCATATCATCTAAATGAATTTGGGAGGCTAGCTGAACTTTGACGTGATCCTCCACAGGCCTTGTTGCCTTAGTGTTGAAGGCTTTCATGAGGTCAACAAAGGTCTGCTCCTGACACTTCTCCTGAAGTTGGCGCACAGCCAAAATCATGTCAGTCGGTTGAGGACGGCTTCTCTGCAGGATCTGGGGCCTCTCTGTAGTGAGAGTTGTACCATCTGAAATCAGGAGGGGGGAGCTTCCAAGAAATTGAGGTCCCCAGAGAGTGTTGAAGGCTTTATAGAACCATTTCAATTTGTTTCTGTCAGCGTATCCCTGTATTTCATCTGCCTTGGCGCTCAGCCAGGCATCCTGCATTTTACGCAGCTTATTCTGGACTGTCCCGCGAACACTGGTAAAAGCATTTTTCTTGGCAGCTGATGATGGGTTGTTCTGACAGACCCAATGAAGACGGTACTTTTCAACAAGACTCATCAAACCAGTCATACTGCTTGTGGGTGAAGGGCCTGAGCATCTTCAGTGCAGATGTATGGACAGCATCCCTGAAGCATTCCCAGTTGTCCTCAGCGCTGCCTGTGAGGTGTATGTCAGCAAGCTTGATTTGTGAGTCTTCAGCCAGTGCTGAAGCTATGCAGGGGTTCTTTTGCTTGGCCGCATTGATTGTTTTCATAACCATGCTTCCTTGTGGTCGCCTCTTGGGTCTGATGCGGAGCCTCATTTTGGAGACGATGAGCCTGTGATCTATCCAGCAGTCAGCACCATACATGGCCTTGGTCACTCTGCCATCCTGCCTATCTTTTCTCCTGACAATGACATAATTGATGTGTTGCCAAGGCTTAGAGCGGTGGTGCATCCAAGAGATCTTGTTACAGGTAGGCAGACGAAACGTTGTGTTGGTGATGAGGACGCTGTGTGCTGCACACGTCTTCATTAAGAATAGGCTGTTACTGTTACACTTGCCCATTCCATGCCTCCCAATGACTTCCTGCCAGATTGCAGAGTCACACCCTACTCTTGCATTGAAATCGCCAAGCAAGGTCAGCTTGTTGGTACTGCTCACTGCTGATAGTAGGGCGTCTAGTTCTTCATAGAACTTGTCTTTCATCTCGTCCGGGTTGTTCGTTGTGGGGGCATAGGCGCTGATCAGGGTGGCATGACTTCTATAGCGGAGGCTGTAATGTCATAAGTTGGCTGTTCACACCCTTGGGTAGACTAGTAAGTTTCTGAACAAAGTGACTCCTGGTAGCGAATCCGACTCCAGCATCACGACACTTGTCACTGCCGCAACTGCTCCAGAAAAAGTGTATCCGCCTCCAGTTTGAGTCAACTGACCTATGTTGGCAAGACGAGTTTCATTCAAGGCTGCAATGTCAATGTTGTATCTTGCAAGCTCTCTAGCATCTAAGGCTGTTCTTCTGTCTGGTCTGTCTGCTGTAGGGTTGTCGAAAAGCGTGTGCACGTTCCAAGTGCCAATGGTGAGCAGTGTGATCTTGTGTTTTATATTGTATGTTCGACCGCAAGTTGGGATCCTGGCCAGGGTGTAGTGGCAATGTTTATGGTCCTGAGATGCGGAGGTTCGTGGAATTAGCATGTAAATATGTAGTGATGTGGGGGTAGAGACTGGGTGGGATTGTGGTTCGTGCAGCCTCAATGGGCCAAGTGGCCTCTTCATGCACTGTAGGATTTGTAGTCACATTTTACTACATTCTTGCTCATTTCATTTCACCTGACCAAATTCCCTTGAAGCCTCCTTGCATCCTCCTGACAACTTACATTCCCATCTAATTTTATGTCTTCAATAAATTATACTTACTCTCTTCTGTTTATTAACCAGTTCTCAGTCCATACCAATATATTATCCCCATTAGCGTGGATAGAGGATTGGTTGTCAAATAGGAGGCAGAGAGTGGGGGTCAATGGGTACTATTCGGATTGGCGGTTGGTGACTAGTGGAGTGCCCCAGGGGTCGGTGCTGGGGCCTCAGCTATTTACCATTTATATAGATGATCTGGAGGAGGGAACCGAGTGTATGGTGTTGAAATTTGCTGATGACACCAAGATTGGTGGAACGGCAAATTGTGCGGAGGGTGTGGAGAGTCTACAGAAGGATCTAGATAGGCTGGGCGAATGGGCCAGGAACTGGCAAATGGAATTTAATGTTGGCAAGTGCGAGGTGGTCCATTTTGGTAGGAATAATGGTAGGAAGGACTATTACTTATGTGGCGAAAAACTGCAGCAGGCGACGGTGCAGAGGGACCTTGGGGTCCTTGTGCATGATTCGCAAAAACCCAGCTTGCAGGTGCAGCAGGTGGTCAGGAAGGCAAATGGGATGCTGACCACCATAGCGAAGGGGATTGAATATAAAAATAGGGAGGTCTTGCTGCGGCTGTATAGGGCATTGGTGAGGCCGCAGCTGGAGTACTGTGTGCAGTTTTGGGCGCTGTACTTACACAAGGATATTTTGGCCTTGGAAGGAGTGCAGAGGAGGTTTACTAGGCTGATGCTGGAGTTGAGGGGGTTGAGCTATGAGGAGAGGCTGAATAAACTAGGCTTGTACTGGTTAGAGTTTAGAAGAATGAGGGGAGATCTCATTGAGACATATAAGATGATGAATGGGATGGATAGGATAGAGGTGGAGAGACTCTTCCCACTCAAAGGACAGTAGGACTAGGGGGCACAGCCTCACGATAAAGGGGGGGCCGTTTATAACGGAGTTGAGGAGGAACTTCTTCACTCAAAGGGTGGTGAATCTGTGGAATTCTCTGCCCGTTGAAGTGGTGGAGGCTACCTCGCTAAATATTTTTAAGACGCAGGTTGATGGGTTTTTGATAAGAGAGGGGATTAAGGGTTATGGGGAGAGGGTGGGAATGTGGAACTGAGCCACGACAGATCAGCCATGATCTTATTGAATGGCGGGGCAGGCTCGAAGGGCTAGATGGCCTACTCCTGCTCCTATTTCTTATATTCTTATGTTCTTATTCCTTATGCTCTAATTTTTACCAGCCTCCTGTGTGGAACCTTAACAAAAGCCTTCTGAAAATCCAAAAACACCACTTTCATTTGGTTCTCCTTTATCTGCACTGCAAGCGACATCCTCCAAAATCTCCCAACATGTTTTTCAAACATTTATTCCCTTTTCGTGAATCCATGTTGATTTTGTCCAATCATATAATTAATTCTGAGTGTCAAGTTATCATATCCTTGATAGTAGATTCTAGCATTTTGTCTACAACTGTTGTTGAACTAATAGTTCTGTAATCTCCATTTTTTTTTTCTCTTCATCCCTTCTTAAATAGTAGGGTTATATTTGCGACTTTGCAGTTTGCAGGCACCTTTCCAGAATCTTTTAGATTTTTGAAAGATTACTACTATCTCTACAGCTCACAAAATAACTTTGAGATGTAGCTCCTCTGGTCCAGGCAATTTATCAACCTTCAATCCAATTTGTTTTTTGAGTGCTACCTCTCTATTAATGCAAATGTCTTTCAGTTCCTCATTTTCACAAGTCCCTTCGTTGCCTAGTATCTGGAAAATTTTCTGTAACTCCCTCTGTGAATACCAGTGTCCCACAAATATTAGTTCCTCAGCTATTTCCTGTTCTCCATTTTGATATTCTGCTGTCTCAGTCTGTAAACACTTGTCCTTGCTAATCTTTTCCTTTTTTGCATACCTAAAGAATTGTTTGTAATCTGCCTTTATGTTTATCACCAGCTTGACTTCATATTCACTTTTCCCTTTATCAGTTTCTTCTTACTCCTTTGAATTCTAAACTGCTTCCAATTCTTTGGTTTGCCTACCAATCTTATGATACACTTCCATTGATCTAATGTAATTTTCAAATTATTTTGATAGCCATGATTGACTAACATTTCTTGTTTTTTAGTGTTTTTGAGAAATGTATATTTGTTGTAGACCGTGGAATACTTTGTTAATTGCCAGTTTATCATTAATTTTCTTTGTGTATTTTCCCAATCTACCAGAGCCATATTATATTTCTGGATGCAACATGAGCACTGCTGATGACACCAACCCTTGTTTACCATTTGTTCACCATCGCTAATTGAACTCGTGAAGGTGATGTGAGCCACTGATTTCGACAGTTGCAGTCCATCTGGTGTCAAGAGACCCACAGTGCTTTTAGAAAAGGTGTTCCAGCTTTCTGATATGGCAGTGGTTGCAGATTTGCAAAGTGCTGGTAAAGGAGGGTTAGAGTTGCTGCAGTGTACCTTGTAGCTGATGCACACTACAGCAACTTTGTGCCAGAGGTGGAAGGGATAAATGGGTTCTTGATCTCGTGGGCTGCTTTGTCCTGGGCAGCATTGATCATCTTGATTGTTGTTCATCCATGTAAAAGGAGAGTAGTCCACCATTTGACTTGTGTCTTGCAAATGTTAAGTGCCATTGGAGAGTCAGGTGGTGCATTCCTCCAGAATTTCCAACTTCTGAACTGCTCTTGTAGCCACGTCAATTCAGTTTTTGATTAGTGGTAACCTCCTGAGTGGTGACAATAGGGGGAATTCAGTGATAGTAATTCCATTGACTTTCAATGGAAATGGTTATACTCTGTCTTGTTGGAGATGATCATTACCTGGCAGTTGTGTAATATGAATGTTCCTTGCGACTTTTCCTTTCAAACCTGAATGTGTTCAGGTCTTGCTGCATACAGGTACCGACTGCTTGAGTATTTTATCTTTTAAAGAAGTCATGCATGGGATGTGGGCGCCACTGATTAGACGAGCATTTACCGCGCAGCCTGAATTGCCTTTGACAAGGTGGTGAGCTGCCTTTTTTGAACAGCTGCAGTCCATGTGATGTAGGTATGTTTCCAGTGCTTTATAGAGAGATTTCTTGTTTTGGACACGCGACAATGAAAGAATGGCGATAGAGTTCCAAGTTAGCATTGTTTGTGGCTTGGAGAGGAACTTGCAGGCAGTGGTATTTCTGTGCTTTTACTACCCTTGCCCTTCTAAATGCTAGCTACTGTCAGTTTAGAAGGTGTTGTTGAAGCTGCTTCAACAAGTTCCTAGAGTATATCCTGTAGATGGTACACAATACTGTCCCTGTGTGTCAGTTGTGGAGGGAGTGAATGTTTGTAGATGGAATGCCAATCAGGTGGGCTACTTTGCCCTGGATGGTATGTGGCTCCTTAAGTTCTGTTGGAGCCGTACTCATCCAGGAAAGTGGAGTGTGTTCCATCACACTCCTTACTTCCACCTTGTTGATGGTGGACAGGCTTTGGGGAGTCAGGAGGTGACTTATTCGTCGCAGGATTCCTAGCCACTAACCTGCTCTTGTGTAGCTGTGGCATTTATATGGCAAATCCAGTTAAGTTTCTGGTCAATGATAACCCGTAGGATATTAATAGTGATGTTTCAAATATTAAATCATCAGCAAACATCCCTACTTCTGACTCACTGATGGAGGGAAGGACATTACTGAAGCAGCTGAGGTGGTTTGACCGAGGACTTTATCCTAATGAACCGTAGAAATTATTACTGGGCACTGAGGTGATTGCCTGCCAACAATCTCAACTTTGTGCTTGGTGTGTCTCTAGCCAGTGGAGAGTTTTCCCCATGATTCCCATTGACTTAAATTTGCTTGGGATCCTTGATACCAATGGCAGTCATTCTTGCCTCGCCTCTGGAATTTTCCCCCCATATTTGGACCAAGGATGTAATAAGACCTGGAGCCATGTATCCTTGGGAGACTTCAAATTGAGCATTTGTGAGCTGGTTATTTCCACTTAATAGACTGTCAACGACACTTCCAGCACATTGCTCATGATCGAGGGTAAATTGATGGATGGTAATTGGCTGGACTAGGTTTGTGTTTTTTTTTGTGGATAGGCCATAGCTGGGCAATTTTTTCACATTGGCTCGAAGATGATGTAACTGAAATGAAATAGTTTGGCTCAGGCTGCAGCTATTTCCAGTACGTATGTCTCCAGCAATTTCTTGAAGTCACGTGGAGTGGATCGAATTGAGTGAAGACTGGTATCTTGGGAGGAGGTTGAAGACAATTGCTAATGTTTGAGCTAAATATGCGTGTACCAATGTAGTTTTGGTATTATCCTTGTAAATCTGTTGTGCACCTTTCTGAAATGCCTCTCTCCTTTCTATAACTTGACCATTGAAATTGTATGAAGTACTTTGTATGGTTTAACCAAGGTTTTATCCAGGTTTAGCATAATTTCCCTCCCTTTCAGCTCTCTTCCTTAAGCATTCAAGCCAGGTGTTTGGTTTGTTTATTTTTTTGTATGGTCTTGCTAGCCTGTGGTGCAGCTTTCAGTAATTGGCAAATTTGTACCCTGAGATTCCTTTGTTCTTCTACCCTACTTAGACTTGCAGCTTCCAACTAATAATCTTCCTGCCAAACTGTGCTACCTCACATTTATCTATGTTTAACTTAGTTTGCCAATTATTTGTCAATTCTACAAGTTTGTTAATATCCTCCAGTAATTTATTGCAGTTCTTATTATTGACTATCCCCAATCATGCTCCCCTGTCCCCCCAATCTGGTGTTATTCACAAATTTATAATTTATCTCTTTGATTTCAAAATCCGAATTGTTATTGTGCATTGAGAGCGGCACTGGTCCTAGCACTGATCCTTGAGGAACACCACTTTCCATCTCCTACTGTAAATACCTACCTTTTACTTTCTGTCCACTTTTTGCTTTCTGTCTTGAAGTTAGCTAGAAATCAATTGTACGACATATTGTCTGACTCTACATTTGTTGACCTTATTCAGTGGTCTATTCTGGGACACCACGTTGAAAACCTTTTGAAAATCTATATAAATTACACTTAGTGCATTACTATTGTCTCCTCTCTCTACTATCTTCTCAAAAAATCAATAAGGCAGTAAAAGCAAGTTTTTCCCTCTTTAAAATCCAGGTTGAATGTTCATTATTATACTTGTGTTTTCTTGATCTATTCTGTTGATTAGTGGGGACTCTATTATTCTATCAATGTTCAGATGACGGGTCAATAATACCCAGTTATGGTAGCTGCCACTTTACTGTTTTCTAATTAATTATTAAATATGTGCAGTAATTCCTTTGTCACCTTTCTTCTAGATTCTTTTAAAATGCATAGGTGAATATATATATATGATGGCATCAGAATACATTAAAAAAACCATAAAATTTTATGCAGTGCAGCAGGAAGCCATTTGGCCTATCGTGAGAGAGAGTCAGTCCCTGTGACAAGGGCGACTCAGCTGTTTATTATAATCTTACAAATTTTTCTCTTCAGGTGCTTATTCAATTCACTTTGGAAAGTAATGATTCAATCAGCCTCCACTGCACTGCCAGGCAGTGCATTCCAGATCAAACTCACTGGGCGTTTAAGAAAATATTCCTTATGTAATGATCGTTCTTTCGGCAATCACCTTAAATCGTTGTTTCTTTGTTCTCAGTACTTCTGCAAGTGAGAACAGTTTCTCTCTATCTACTTTTGTCTGGAGCTGTCATGACTTTGAACATCTCTTTTCAAATCTCTCTCAATCTTCCCATCAGTGAGAACAACCCCAGTTTCTTCAATCAAATCATGTTGCAGAAATCCCTCATTCTTGGAACCAATTTCATAAATTCTTTTTGCACCTTCTGAAGTTTTCACCTTCTTTCAATTGAGGCTGAACCAGAATTTATTTTATTTAAGTTTAGCATAACTTCCTCTGGTATCTGTTTCACATGATAAAGGCTTTTTAACATGTTTTTCAACATGCACTGGCACTGTCAATGATTTGTGCATGTATTCCCCCGGACCTCTATCTTCCTATGCCACCTACTGATTGTATCCTTTATTTCGTGTTACCCCTGTTGGTTCTTCCTTAGAAAATGTGTAACTTCACACTTTGCATTAAACTTGATTTGCCATATGTCTACCCATTCCACCAGCATGTCTATGTCCTTTCGAAGTTTGTCACTTTCCTCCTGAAAGTTCACAATACTTTCAAGATTTAATATGTATGATACTATTAAAATCCATTAAAGTTTGCCGATCATGTCATTTAATTTAACCATAATCATCAATAATACAATTTAGAACAGTATTAATCATGGCGTAGTAAGTACAGTGAAATAAATTAGAATTCATCATGCATCAGTTCTTGATACTGAATCAAGAACAGTTTGGTTGTTGATGGGACATTTATTAAATCAAGTGTAAGCCTGGGATATGTAGGACTTTTTGAGGGAGACTAGTTCAGACCTTAAATATGAAACCTCGGGCAGGATTCCCTGGCCGTTACACCAGCCAGATTCTCTGGTCCTACTGTAGTAGATTTAGCTGAGTGCCAAATTCTCCTTCCTCTCTGGCAGCATTGGTGGGGCATGAATGACTAGAGAATTTGGTCCCTGGGTGTAAAAAGATTTATTTCTGATATAATGGTAAAATATTACTGGTCATTTCTTTTTCTGGGGCTGGTGGAATGAGAATGGAATAGAAATTCATTTAATAGCCTTCACTGAGTACTGTTATAAAACTGAGCTCGTGGTTCGTTCTAATATTTTAGAAGTGATTTTTATTTTTGGGAAGATTAAAGTTTAACTGTAGAAAATGATATAAATGTAATTAAAACAATTTGAAGACTATGTTGCCTTAAGGGGTTAACAGCTAGAAAGATGTGATCATGCCCCACTCACATTGATTTACCTTCTAATTGACTTTTTATTACTCTTTCATGGGATGTGGGCATCACTGCTCATCCTTAACTGCCCTCAAGTAAAATTTTCAACTTTGTGAATTAGCACTTTCCCAGTTGAGAATTTTTAGTCCTGGTCTACCTTTGCCCTTTTCCAATACTAACTGAATTATGATCACCGCCATCAGATTTCTCCCCAGCTGAGCTCTTCCACCTGCCAAGTTGTATCCCTGCAAACTAATTCCAGAATCACACCCTATCTTGTTGGACTTAATAGATACTGGCAAAAAAAAAGTTTTTCTGAATGCATTTTAAGAATTCTGTTCCCTCTGTGCCTTTTATATGAATGCTTATTCTACCTCTTGTTAACATTGGGGCAGTTTGAATCACCTATTATTACTCCCTTACTGTTCTGGCACTTGTCAGAGATTTGCCTATGTATTTGCTCCTTCCTGTGACTGGGAGGATTGTAGTACACTCAGTGGTGTGATTGCTCCTCTTTCATTTTACAGTTGAACTCAAATGGCCTCATTTCTTGACATGGACATCCCAATTGTATTAAGGTGATTATCGTGAACTAATCCGTACGACACTCCATAGAAGGTTATATTTTAAAAAAGCTCACCACCTCTTACTATGGTTGCATTTCCCACTGGATCTTTGAGGTTTTACTTTATCTTGTTTTGGAACCTTATCAGATACTTCTGAGCAATATGATCCTTGTTGCACTTGCTTCCCTGCAAATTTGATGATTAGTGTGTAGTTAGGAAATATGTTTGTAAATTTTAAGGCTTTGCATTCCTGGCCTCACTTCCTTTGGTTTTGAGGTGGATCTAAGATTGGTGGAGACAGAATTTACGTGTGGAAATGCTTCATCATTTCCTTTACTCCCTTATCCATTCACCTTCACATGGTGGAGTCCAGTGGGTCAGGGCATGCAATCTCTGTAAAAATAAAGAAAACAGGGCTAATCTTTTCTGTATTTTACCCAGCCCATATGCTGAATGTTACGTTGTGGCGTTCAAAGGGATCAGAATGGTCAGATCAAAGAGGAACTTGCCATCTCAGAGTAATGCTTATGATTTCATTTGGAGGCTATCAATTTTGCATAAATAGATAAATTTTACTCCTGATGTTTAGCATCTGAAAAAACCACATTAACCATTTATTGCATTGTAAACTCTAAAGGTAAGAATTTTGACTCAACATTTTTTAAAATAATAGGCTTATTGTTCTAAGTCTGTAAATGCATTTATTATTGGGAATATACTTCAACCTACTGAGATTATCCCAGCTCTGATCAAAATCTCACATCAAATGAAAAGCAGCTATTATGCTGTTAATATAGGGATTGTCTCCAGCTGATTTCTTTTCATAAAAGTCAATATACCAAGAATAAAGACTATGGCAGTAATAAATTTGGAGTTTACTGTTGGCGTATACTGGGTGTTCTGTACATACAGCTCAGCATAATTTGACAAAAAAAGAGATACGTTATGCCCATTCTAAAAATTGTATTCCAATTACAATCCAGTCAAAAATTTGTTTATTCTGGCAACTACATCTTGTATTGGCTCTGAGATCTAGTTCCTGCACATATTTTTCTCAAGTTTATCCTAGTTGTGAGTGTGTTTCCTCATTGTGTTAGTTTCATAAATTAGCAACTGGAAAGAAATGTGCCAATAAATTGTGCTGGGTTTAAAAAAAACACTATTTGGTTGAAATCATGATTTAGAATAGTAAAAGCACAGAGCAATAAAATGCTTACAACATAGAAAATTCAGCCCATTGTGTCCTTGCCGGCTGTCTACAAGAGCAACTTGACTAGTCCCACGCCATTACCTTATTCCCGTGGCCTAGCAAATATTTTCCCTTCATGTAATTAATTTTTTTAAAGACGTGATTAAAAATACCTCCACCACATTGTCAGGCAGTGTATTCCAAATCCTAACCATTTCCCTTCTTGTTGCCTTTGGCTTTTTACCCATTCACCTTTACTTTCCTCGATTTGCTTCTGCATTTGGGAATAATTGCGCAATATCAAGTCTGTCCAGACACCTCGTGATTTTGAACAGCTCTATCAAATTTCCTCTTCATACCTTCTGTAAGGAGAGCAGCCAAGCTTCTCCAATTTATTTATGTAACTGAAGTCCCTGATCCTTGTAACCATTCTCATAAATCTTTTCTGCACCTTCTCTAAAATCTGCACATCCTCCTTAGAGTTACAGTGCCCAGAATTGAACACACAGCTTTTTTAAAATTGCCAAGTTAAACAGACAACCTACAAAAGTAAGATCTAAAATCTAGGCTGGTTTACAGTTTATAAGTTCATAAGATGTAGGAATATTTTGGCCTTGGAGGGAGTGCAGAGGAGGTTTACTAGGCTGATACCGGAGTTGAGGGGGTTGAGCTATGAGGAGAGGCTGAATAAACTGGGCTTGTACTCGTTAGAGTTTAGAAGAATGAGGGGAGATCTCATTGAGACGTATAAGATGATGAATGGGATGGATAGGATAGAGGTGGAGAGATTCTTCCCGCTCAAAAAAGACAGTAAGACTAGGGGGCACAGCCTCAAGATAAAAGGGGGACGGTTTAGAACGGAGTTGAGGAGGAACTTCTTCACTCAAAGGGTGGTGAATCTCTGGAATTCTCTGCCCGTTGAAGTGGTGGAGGCTGCCTCGCTAAATATTTTTAAGACGCAGGTTGATGGGTTTTTGATAAGAGAGGGGATTAAGGGTTATGGGGAGAGGGCGGGAAAGTGGAACTGAGCAGCGACAGATCAGCCATGATCTTATTGAATGGCGGGGCAGGCTCGAAGGGCTAGTTGGCCTACTCCTGCTCCTATTTCTTATGTTCTTATGTAATAGAATTAGGCCATTCAGTCCATCGAGTCCACTCCGCCATTCGATCATGACTGATATACTCCTCATCCCCATTTTTTCTGCCTTCTCCCCATAACCTTTCAACCCATTACCAATTAAAAATTTGTCTTAACTCCTCAAATTTACTCACTGTTTCAGTATCCACCGCACTTTGGAATAGCGAATTCCACAGATTCACAACCCTTTGGGAGTAGTTTTTCCTCAACTCTGCTTTAAATTTTCTACTCCCTATCCTAAGACTATGACCTCTCATCTTAGAATGCCCCACCAGCGGAAGCATCCGTTACACATCTACTTTACCCATACCTTTTAAAATCTTGAATACCTCAATTTGACTTCCCCTCTTTCTTCTGAGTTCCAGAGGGTATAGGCCTAAACTGTTCAGTCTCTCTTCGTACGACAAACCCCTCATCTCCGGAATCAATCTAGTGAATTTCCTCTAAACTGACTCCAATGCCACTAATCTTTCCTCAAATACGGAGACAAAACTGTGGTCAATACTCCAGGTATACCCTTTCCTAATTTCTTGCCCTTTGAATTGGAATCATAGAACCCTACAGTGCAAAAAGAGGCCATTCGGCTCATCGAGTCTGCACCAACCAAAATCCCACCCAGGCCCTATCCCCATACCCCATGCATTTGCCCTATAGATAGATGATCTGGAGGAGGGAACCGAGTGTAAAGTATCGAAATTTGCTGATGACACCAAGATTGGGGGAACGGCAAATTGTGCGGAGGGTGTGGAGAGTCTGCAGAAGGATCTAGATAGGCTGGGCGAATGGGCCAGGAAATGGCAAATGGAATTTAATGTTGGCAAGTGTGAAGTGGTCCACTTTGGTAGGAAGAATGGTAGGAAGGACTATTACTTACGGGGCGAAAATCTGCAGCAGGCGACGGTGCAGAGGGACCTCGGGGTCCTTGTGCATGAGTCGCAAAAACCCAGCTTGCAGGTGCAGCAGGTGGTCAGGAAGGCGAATGGGATGCTGGCCTTCATAGCGAAGGGGATTGAATATAAAAGTAGGGAGGTCTTGCTGCAGCTGTATAGGGCATTGGTGAGGCCGCAACTGGAGTACTGTGTGCATTTTTGGGCGCCGCACCTGCGCAAAGATATTTTGGCCTTGGAGGGAGTGCAGAGGAGGTTTACTAGGCTGATACCGGAGTTGAGGGGGTTGAGCTATGAGGAGAGGCTGAATAAACTGGGCTTGTACTCGTTAGAGTTTAGAAGAATGAGAGGAGATCTCATTGAGACGTATAAGATGATGAATGGGATGGATAGGATAGAGGTGGAAAGACTCTTCCCGCTCAAAAAAGACAATAGGACTAGGGGGCACAGCCTCAAGATAAAAGGGGGGCGGTTTAGAACGGAGTTGAGGAGGAACTTCTTCACTCAAAGGGTGGTGAATCTCTGGAATTCTCTGCCCGTTGAAGTGGTGGAGGCTGCCTCGCTAAATATTTTTAAGACGCGGGTTGATGGGTTTTTGATAGGAGAGGGGATTAAGGGTTATGGGGAGAGGGCGGGAAAGTGGAACTGAGCAGCGACAGATCAGCCATGATCTTATTGAATGGCGGGGCAGGCTCGAAGGGCTGGATGGCCTACTCCTGCTCCTATTTCTTATGTTCTTATGCCCTAGCTAGTCCCCCCAAAACTAAGGGGCAATTTAGCAAGGCCATCCCACCTAACCTGCACATTTTTGGGCTGTGGGACGAAACCCACACAGACAGGGGAGAACATGCAAGCTCCACACAGACAGTGACCCAAGCTAGGAATCGAATGCAGGTCCCTGGCACTGTGAGGTAGCAATGCTAACCACTGTGCCACTTATGTTATTACCACAACATCATATTCTCAAGTGGCTATCTGTCCCTGTAACTTATCAATCTTATTTACCATGCTGCATGCATTCATTGACATGGAGATTCAGACCTTTTTGCATTCTGTCTTACTCTAACCCCACCCTTAATATTTCTTCTTCGAGTGCTATCTCGCTCTTTTAATTTTTTATGCAGCTTTGTTTTCCTCTCCCATTTCTATTTGTATTGGTTCCCTCCAATTACCATTCTGCTGGTTTAAGCTCTCTGCAAGAGCAAAGGTATTGGTTCCACCCTGTTCAGGTGCAACTCATCTGGCCTGTACTGGCCAATCACCCCACAGCCTTTCCCAGTACTGCAGGGATCTAAAGCCCTCCCTTTGCATTGTCTCTCCAGCCTTCATTCATCTGCTCTATTCTTCTATTTCCCTGGTCAGTTGTGTTACACAAGAAATAATCTGGAGATTACTACCTTTCGAGGTCATGTTTGTTATTTCCTTTCCTAGCTCCCTGAAATATTTCTAGCTGTGCCATTGATACCAGTGTGGACCATGACTGCTGCCAGTACACTCCTCACCCCCTCCGAGTGCTTGGAGCCACTCTGTGAACATATTGTCCCTGACACCAGAGAGGCAACAGACCATCCTAGATTTGTCTGCAATTGCAGAATCGACAGACTTCCCTTAACCATGAAATTCCAATCACTATTGCTTTCCCACTCTTTTTCTGAATACTGTTGAAGAGTGAGCCTTTGGATTCTTGTCCTACCTGCATGATTCTTGATTGCATGGTGCTATTCCCCTTCTGCCTACATGCTCATAAACTGAGGTGATCACATCCAAAAATGTGCTACCAACAAAACTGTCAGCCTTGTATCATCAGCTCCAGTCTACACATGTGATTATCCATGGCACAAGAAGTGTCTTTGAGTTCCTACGTGAGCGGTATATACATTCTGCAAGACCAAGATGTTCTGTTCTTTATTAGATGATTAACTGATTTAATAGAAATAAACTTGAGACTTAAAAAATAGACTTGCCAGATATTCACCAAGCAGCTACTTGTGCTGTGAGCTAAGAAATGATTTTACTTATCTGACTCAGTATATTTCTCCTTTTAATTTATTGAAAAATTAGAACCCTTTACTGTAACTATTCCTTGCTATTTAATTTTAATTTATCCCTAGATCAAATTAATTTAATACTGCCTGTAATTATATGATAAATTACCAAAATAGTTTGCGATTTCCATCTTAATTAACTGAGATAGCCTTATTTTAAATTGGATTAATTTCAATTAATTAAAAGCTGATCAATATACTTACCCCATAGGGTTGGCTCTGGTGTTTAGTCACTGACCTCCACCAGAAATTAACAGTGAGAGAATATTGCAGTATGAGGAGAAATGTCACACAACAGGTTTAAGTCTCCAACTCCAAGGTTAGTGTCTGAACCATTCTGAAAGGAGCCTGGACAGTGCAAAATTTTGCATTAGAAGTTTAACCTCCAGGCAATGCTCTTGCAAGTTTATGGTTCGGGACTTTAAAAAGTCCTGATATGCAACAGTAGCATAAATCTCAGGATTTGCTGCTGTTGGCATCTGGAGGTCCTACCTATTGCTCCAGAATGACTGGTATATTTTTATTTTACTGCTGTATTATTTGAAATATAAATTTTTTTATGATTCCATTAATATTAATGAATTGTCAAATTTGAAATTAGTGTTAAGTTTCCTTTCCTTTCCTTTCCTTTACTTTGAGTTGTATTTTTTCTCATTCTAAAGACCAAATGCAGTTTACAATGAGAAATAGTGGTCACGTCACTCCAATAACGTGTATAGTCTTATGAATCACCTGATGTAACGGACAAATGGGACCAAATGACTCATTTTCATTACTCCCTTGTGTCATATTTCTCTTCTTTGTGTTTACTCCACTGAAAGCAGTAATTTTGAGAAAGTGAGGAAGTTAGTGTCTCTCTTGTTGTACGGTGTTCGTACTTATGTATGGATGTTCGTATGTGGGGTGTTGGATGCAATTATTAGTCTTAATCAAGTCCTCGTAATCTTAAATAGGTTAACTGTACATAGTAATTACAACAACTATCTATATATGTACAAAGGGGTCATGCTAGGAGTTATTTCCATGCTTGCTTGTGTGCGCAGTTCGCCTCAATGCGCTCTCTCATCACTTTGTGAACAATACTGTGCTCAGTGCCAAGCTAACCCTACATGTGCCAGACCCTTATATTGCACTTCCCAACTATCCAATGTATTTCAAGTTTACAGTATTTATAGTTATTACCCTATCTTCCCACTTCAAACCTCTTAAGTTCAAACATTCAGGTGGTCAGGTTGCCCAATAATCCTTTCATTATCTCTTTCTCACTACTGTTCTCCAATCCAGATCTTAGCATCCCTTTGTATGGTAAATTGTGTTGTAGGCAGAGGCTTGCTTCTGCCTGCAAGACTTCCCTTTTGCTTGGATAGTCTGGTAATGCTTGGTATTAGTTTCTTTGGTGGGATTGGAAACTGTGTTTGGAGTTTGGATGAAGCCAGGCCATAACTGTTACAGAGTGAAGGTTTGCAGTGTTGTGAGAAAGACCTCATTCTTTTTCAGAGGGCTTTTATTGTACAGATGTGTCTTTCAGCCTCCCCATTTGTCTGTGGGTGTCTCAGAAGCAGGGATATGGTAGAAGCTGGATGTGGATGTGATGTGAACAAAGCACTCATTTGAAAATTGTGGGCAGTAGCTCCCGAATAACTTTTTTTCAGAGCCTTAATTATTGCTTCTGTGGTATAGTTACTTCACCTTAAGCCATCTGGAAAAGTAATCCACCATGGCAAGGAATGATTTTCTGTTGAAGACACGTAGGTTGATGCCCAGCTTCTCCCATGGCCTGATAGTGAACTGTGTGTAGATGACAGGATCTCTTTGGTCCTGCCCTTGCAGTGCACACACCTTATGTTTGCTATGGTGTTCTTAATTGCCCTTGAAACACCTGACAACCAGACAGTGGATTGGGCCCATGCCCTGCACTTGGTGGTGCCCAAGTGGCCCTCATGTATTTTTTGAAGAATCTTTGGCCAAAAGGAAACTGGGATCACCGGCCACTCATTTGTAAGCAAGGAGATCGTCTATGACTGTGAAGTATTTTTATTCACAGAATCACAGAATATTATAGTGCAAAACAGGCACTTTGGCCCATTGAGTCTGCACCAATTGATGAAATGCCTTGACCTGCACACCTAATCCCGCTTGCCAGTACTTGGCCCATAGCCATGAATGTTATGTTAATCCAAGTACTCATCCAGGTACTTTTTAAAGGATGTGAGGCATGCCACCTCCACCACCCTCGCACAGTGCGTTCCAGACTGTCACCACCTTCTGAGTAAAAATGTTTTTCCTCAAATCCCCTCTAAACCTCCCACCCTCACTTTTAACTTGTGTCCTCTTGTACTGACCCTTCAACTGATGTTATTGTTCAAATCAAGCTTCTATGATTCCAGCATGTGGTTTCTATTGTGACCATTCATCTTGGCAGAGATGATGGATGCAGGCACACTCCTCATCATGCATTTGCTCCTGGTGAATCTGTTAGAGCTTTCTTGTGGTCACTGGCAGGTGCCTGCTTGTTATAGGAACACAGGAGCAAGCATAGACAATTCAGCCCCTCAAGCCTGTTCTGCCATTTAATGATACCTTGACTGATCTGCCCATATCCCTCTAATACCTTAAGAAAAATTCATCTGTCTTGGATTTAAAATTAACAACTGATCTAGCATCAACTGCTGTTTGTGGAAGAGAGTTCTAAACCTTAATTACCTTCTGTGTGTAGAAATGCTTCCTAACATCTCTCCTGAGCGGTCTGGCCTTCATTTTTAGACTGTGCTGCCTAGTTCTAGAATCTCCAATCAGTGGAAAAAGTTTCTTTATGGAGGTGGGGCGGGCTCTTAACGCGCAAATAAGTGCGGCGTGCAGGAATGGGACGGCCGTAATTATGGGGGATTTCAATCTGCATATTGATTGGTCGACCCATGTTGGACGCGGTGGGCTCGAGGAGGAGTTCTTGGAATGCTGCCGGGATAGTTTCCTGGAACAGTGTGTGTTGGAGCCGACGAGGGAGCGAGCTATCTTGGATCTGGTGCTATGTAATGAGGCGGGTAGAATTAGGGAACTTGCGGAGAAGGATCCTCTTGGGGAGAGTGATCATTGTATGGTGGAGTTTCTGGTGCAGATGGAGGATGAGAAAGTGGGCTCCCGGACACGCGTCCTTTGTTTGAACAGAGGGGAGTACGGTAGGATGAGAGAAGAATTGGCGAATGTGGACTGGGGGAGCGTGTTGGAAGGTAGGTTGGCTGAGGAACAGTGGAGGATCTTTAAGGAGATCTTTCTTGGTGCTCAGCTGAAATTTATTCCGATGGTCAAAAAGGACTGTAGGAGGAGAGGTAATAAGCTGTGGATAACGAAGGAGGTGAAGGAAAGTGTTAAATTAAAAGCGGAGGCGTTTAGAGTAGCTAAGAGTAGTGGGCGAGAAGAGGATTGGGAGAGGTTTAAATGTCAACAAAGATTGACAAAGAAGTTGATAAAGAAGGGTAAGAGAAACTATGAAGCTGGGCTAGTGCTCAATATAAAAAAGGATAGCAAGAGTTTTTATAAGTATATAAAAAGGAAGAGGCTGGCTAGGGTGAACGTTGGTCCCTTAGAGGATGAGAAAGGGGACTTAGTGGTAGGGGATGGGGATATGGCTGAGGTCTTGAACAACTTCTTTGTTTCGGTCTTCACGGAGGAGGACGTGAATAATTTGCCGGATGTTAGAGATGGAAAGGTGGTAGGACTGGAGAGTCTCGATGACATTACTGTTACTAGAGAGGCGGTGCTCGACAGACTGGAGGGGCTGATTGTGGACAAGTCCCCAGGACCGGATGGAATGCATCCGAGGGTTCTGAAAGAAATGGCGGAGGTGATAGTGGATGCCTTGGTGGTTATTTTCCAGACGTCGCTGGATTCCGGGGAAGTGCCGGAAGATTGGAAAACGGCTAATGTTATGCCGTTGTTTAAGAAGAGTGCCAGGCAAAAGGCAGGGAATTATAGGCCTGTTAGTTTAACGTCTGTTGTAGGTAAAATGTTAGAATCCGTCATCAAGGAGGAAATAGCGAGGCATCTTGAGGGGAATTGCTTGATAGAGCAGACGCAGCACGGCTTCGTTAAAGGGAAGTCGTGTCTGACAAATTTACTGGAGTTCTATGAGGATGTGTCTAGGGCGGTGGATAGAGGAGAGCCGGTGGATGTGGTCTTTCTTGATTTTCAGAAGGCGTTTGACAAGGTACCTCACAAGAGGTTATTGCAGAAGGTCAGGGGGCATGGAATTGGGGGTAGGGTGTTAGCGTGGATAGAGGACTGGTTGTCAAATAGGAGGCAGAGAGTGGGGGTCAATGGGTGCTATTCGGATTGGCGGATGGTGACTAGTGGAGTGCCCCAGGGGTTGGTGCTGGGGCCTCAGCTATTTACCATTTATATAGATGATCTGGAGGAGGGAACCGAGTGTAGGGTGTTGAAATTTGCTGATGACACCAAGATTGGTGGAAAGGCAAATTGTGCGGAGGGTGTGGAGAGTCTACAGAAGGATCTAGATAGGCTGGGCGAATGGGCCAGGAACTGGCAAATGGAATTTAATGTTGGCAAGTGCGAGGTGGTCCACTTTGGTAGGAATAATGGTAGGAAGGATTATTACTTGCGTGGAGAAAAACTGCAGCAGGCGACGGTGCAGAGGGACCTCGGGGTCCTTGTGCATGAGTCGCAAAAACCCAGCTTGCAGGTGCAGCAGGTGGTCAGGAAGGCGAATGGGATGCTGGCCTTCATAGCGAAGGGGATTGAATATAAAAGTAGGGAGGTCTTGCTGCGGCTGTATAGGGCATTGGTGAGGCCGCAGCTGGAGTACTGTGTGTAGTTTTGGGCACCGTACTTACGCAAGGATATTTTGGCCTTGGAGGGAGTGCAGAGGAGGTTTACTAGGATGATGCCGGAGTTGAGGGGGTTGAGCTATGAGGAGAGGCTGAATAAACTAGGCTTGTGCTGGTTAGAGTTTAGAAGAATGAGGGGAGATCTCATTGAGACATATAAGATGATGAATGGGATGGATAGGATAGAGGTGGAGAGACTCTTCCCGCTCAGAAAGGATAGTAGGATTAGGGGGCACAGCCTCAAGATAAAGGGGGGGACGGTTTAGAACGGAGTTGAGGAAGAACTTCTTCACTCAAAGGGTGGTGAATCTCTGGAATTCTCTGCCCGTTGAAGTGGTGGAGGCTTCCTCGCTAAATATTTTTAAGACGTGGGTTGATGGGTTTTTGATAAGAGAGGGGATTAAAGGTTATGGGGAGAGGGCGGGAATGTGGAACTGAGCCACGACAGATCAGCCATGATCTTATTGAATGGCGGGGCAGGCTCGAAGGGCTACTCCTGCTCCTATTTCTTATGTTCTTATGTTCTGTCTTTTCCTCTTAGTATCTTGTAATCAAATCAGATTACCCCTTAACCTTCTAAATTCCAGAGAAAGCTGATCTAATTTGTATAATTTGTCCTCATTAAGTTTTTTCTTGGAATTTATTAATTAGCATTACAAGTAGGCTTATATTAATACTGCAATAACATTACTGTGAAAATCTCCTACTCTTCACACTCCAGTGCCTGTTCAGGTATGGGTACACTAAGGGAGAATTTAGAGTGGTCAGTGCACCTAACCAACATGTCTTTCAGAATGTGAGGAGAAATCGGAGAACTGGAGGACACCCATGCTGACAAGAGGTGAATGTGCAAACTCCTCACAGATAGTGACCCAAGCTGGGTCGCTGGTGCTGTGTGGCAGCACTGCTAATCACTATGGACACCATGTTGCCCAAAAAGTAACTGTCAGAAGTGGGATTTGAACCCACGACTCTAGAGAAGACTGTGACCTGAATGCAGCACCTTAGATTGCTTGGCCATCCTGACTGGTACGGTATCCTGCTGCCCCCACCCGCCGTTAATGCTGTAAGAGGAATATTGCTTGATTTGGAAGTCATAGGAATAGGTTAGCAGTTAAGGATTGTATTTTGTCATTTTTAAGTATTGTTTAAATGTTAAGCAAATGTATTTGTTATAATTAAACTACTGTGTTGTTAAATAAAGTTTTAATAAAAGATTCTCAATTTGTTAGTAGAATCACACCTGAAGTGAAACATCATATTCTCTCAGTGCCAAAATAACAAATGGTTGGAATGTAGTCTAATTTCTTAAACATACCTTGGGATTTTCTGATTATGTACCCCAACAATTAACCTCATCAGTTTGTTGTAGAAGGTTAAGTTTGACGTGGACTTTGCAGCTTAGTAATAAACTGTCCTAGTTTTGTATCATGATCAGAGTCTCTCAGATTCTTTTATCCTTGTAGCACAATGTCACCTGCATGCCTCCTGCTCTCTATAGGCATGTCCTCGGTGGCATTGGCTGTTAGATTACCAACTGCTGTTCTTTGTCCAACAGCATCGTAGCATTGGCTCCTGTAACCTATTTAAAGTTTGTGAGATGGCAATTAACTGAAATCTCGGCATTCCAAAGCAAAAACCCAAGTCTTAGAGGTCACCCCAAGCATAACCCTCTGTGTGCAATTTCAATCTCGTGAATCATCTTTGGGTCTTCTGTGCATATAGATGTTTTAGCCTTACACAGTTTGCCAAAGTGCCCAAATCTCTTACATGGAGTGTATTGGGCATAAATTGCAGGTCATTGATTTTGTCTGTGGGGATGCTTTGCTCCACAATGCTGGTGTAGTTTCTCCACTGGTCGGTTAGGGCATTGCTTCCATTGACCTGGAGTGTCCCTGTCTCTGCTGTTTAATTGTGTGGTTTCCTTTCTCCTCTTAAAATGATCCTGTGTAGCTCAGACTGTCTAACCAACTGGAAAGCAATCTCGATGTTATTTCAACTTTGCTTGCAGCATGTCTGAATGTGTGTCGTCTAACAGAACAATTTGTTGAGCGCCATTTCCCAGCTGATGTTTTATCAAGTCCTCCGTCTTTTCCGATTCCTGGTTGACCACCATTTCTGGGATGTTATTTGTATCCTCTATGCTGATTGTAATTTTCTTGGGTTACTCCCTTCCCTTTTCTGATTTACAGCTTCTCCAATCTGTACTGAAGTTGCTCATCTGTGTTGTTTTTTTAGTAAAATCTTCTGTTATTTCTGAGATCTTGACATCCTGCTGAAAGTATGGTTTCGTTTATTTGATGGGATATGATTGCTGATGGCAAGGTCAACATTTGTTGTTCATACTTGACTGCCCTTAATAACATCATGGTGAACCAGCTGAGGTCTGTCCAGTGTTTTTTAGGTATAAGTGAAAAGTCTTGTGGGGCCATCTTGTGTGAACATGTTGTTATCCACGTTTTCGGAGCCTTTTCTTCAACTCCTAGTCTGAGAAGGGTGGGGAGAGGTCTGTTTAATAATTAAAGTTAAGCTTTCTCCTCTTATTGTTAATAACTGTTAATTGACACTTCACCTTCTGTCTTTCAAACTTTTCATTGGTTAATAAACTTCCTGGATTCACCATTTAAAGTGTTCATTGTTGCCATGTGGTTAAGTTTGTAAAATCAGATGTGATTTACAATTATTGGAAACAAGAGTACTCCGTAAATCTTTGTTCAAAATATTAACGGACACTAATGGGTTTTCTCCTCTTTTATATTCAGTGTCAAGTATCCAAATGTCTTTCTATCATGCTTCTCACTTGAATGCTTCAAAGCTATTCATACATATATCCCTAGGTCACTGTGTTCCAGTATGTCTGTCAAATTTGTGCCTTTTACTTGATTTTGCCTCACTTCATCTTTACCAAAATGTAACACTTTCCACTTGGTGTTAAATTCCATTAGTCATGTGTCTGCCCATTTTACTAGCCAGTGTGTTCCTGAAATCTGTTGTTATCTGCTTCCCCTCCTCTTCCCCCCCACCCACCCCCCCCCCCCCCCACCCCCCCGCGCCCCCCCCCCCCCCCCCCAACCTTATTAATTACTATATTTTGAACTTTTGTATTATTGCTGGGATTTCTATTCAAAGTTTTGCCCAATGATGGGCAGAGGAGACTGATACAAACATTGAGAAAATGATCCTTGTTCTGTTGTAATTACAAAACCAAACTGAACACAAATGAAATTTTTTCGATCTGTTTGAAGGCTCTAATTTTTAAAATTTTTTTGTATGTTATTAAAGATATTGGCAAGTATACAACTTGGTTTTTACAATATTTGCTAGGGCAGTAATTTATTTATACGCTTTTGCAATCCTGAGATTGAATACATACCAATACCTCCTATCATGCTATTTGGTATTAAGTGGCTTTCATTTCTTGTTGAAATTTTGAGGCTTCTTGGGTTTCAGTAATTTTTCCTTGTTCTCTAGCTGTGTTTTAAAATTAAAAGCAAGTAATTGCTTTTTGTCTTGATCATTTGGATTTTAAATGTGTGTAAACTCATAAACCCAGAAATTGCTGAAAGAATAATGCTGAGCTCAGTTCACAATGTTTGCCACTACTCGGTTATAAATTCAACAATTTGCAGCAAAGAAGGGAGACATTAAGATTGGCAATTTACTGTAAATTGCTTGAAGATTTGCTCTTGGCCTTGACAAAACCGGGAAAGTTATCAGGCCACCATTATCATTCTATTGAAATGAGGTCTGATATGAAATTGCTGGACTTGCACCATTTTGTGAATTAATTTTGCTGCAGCCAGTTAGGACCTGTAACATATGTCTAAAGTACCCTCCATGAAGTGACTTAGGAGTCTTGGCATTAAACTTTTGAGGCGCAGGAAGAGAACACTGAAACTGTGGAGGCTGATTCCCAGAATGAATATATCGTTCCAGGACATTTTTTAAAACTTATCTATTGTGGCAGTTTTTGTGCCTGTTGTGCCAACCACACTTCTAATCATGACAAAAGGCAGCAGTTTTCACGTTGCAAAGCTGTTTGGATATTCAGAAATGCAAATGAACTTCATTTCAGAAAATAACATTTGATGATAATCTCTCGAAGTAATTTGAGACATGATACACTGTGCTAAGGTGAACAGTTAATTTGTGACCTGTTTGACTTCATGAAATTTGACAAATTTTAGTTTTTTTGAGGACATAGGGTAGGTGGGAGCCAGTCAATATAGTATGCTTCGATTTGCAAAAAGCATTCAGTAATGTGCCACATGAAAGGTGAATGCACAATCTAAGGGCTCTTGAAGTTTAGGGTGATATATTAGCATCAATAAAGAATTGGTTAATGGACAGGATGTTGGAATAAGGATAAATGGGGCATATTCAAGTTGGCAATCTGTGACTAACATATGACAAAGATCAGTGCTAAGGCCTCAGCTATTTATAACTTGGACAATGAGAATATGTCTTGTTTTGTTGACTATGCAAAGGCTGGTGGGAATGCAAGCCATGAGGTGGGCACAAAGATGAAAAGAAATAGAGGCAGGTTAACTATGTGGGTAACAAGGTCACAAATGGACGAAATGTGGATGATTGTTAGGCTATTGACTTTGTTCGTAAGAATTGAAAAGCAAAGGCATGAAACTTGTTGACTTGGGTGTACTTGTGCATGGAATACCAAAAATTAGATTGCTTTTTCAGCAGGTAATGAGGAAAGTAAATGACATGTTGGCCTTTATTGTAAGAGTATTGGAGTACAAGGATTAAGAAATCTTGGTAAAATTATATAGAACCCATAGAATCATAGAACCCTACAGTGAAGAAAGAGGCCCTTTGACCCATTGGGTCTGCACCGAACACTATCCCCCCCCCGGGCCCTACCCCCGTATCCCTACATATTATACCCGCTAATCCCTCTAACCTATGCATCCCTGGACACTAAGGGGCAATTTCTTAGCGTGGCCAATCAACCTAACCTGCCCATCTTTGCACTTGGAGAGACTCAAGTAGGAATAGTGTGTGCAATTTTGGACTCCACACAGAAGTTTCATCACTAGAGATACTGGACCACTTCAGTTGAGAATGACTCTAGGATACCCTTGCATTGGATGCAGTATGGAAGATGGTGGCACAATGGTAATGTCACTGCACTAGTAATGTAGAGGCTTAGGCTAAGGCTTTGGGGACAAGGGTTGAAAACTCACCATAGCAGCTAATGGAATTTAAATTGAATTGACAAATCTGGAATTAAAAGCTGGTCCAAGCAACGATGACCATGAGAACTAAAAATCCACCTGGTTTACTGATGTCCATTATTATTTTGAACTGAGATTTATGTTTTTTTTTGCAATAACTCCATGTGGTAACTTGACAAAGACAAACATGGTTTGATGCTTAATCTTCATTACTTACAAAAGTCTGAAATAAAGAGTACAGCATGGACACACAACCTGGCAAGCACAGGCCCTTTGTGGCTACATAATAACCTACATGAGCTCACGCTACTGATGGCATCACTCATGCATGCTCACACTTACTAAAGACATCAGTACATGTATTCAAGTAGGAAGATGCTTGGTATACCCACTATACCACTTTAAAGCTTCTCTCCCCTTAATTTCAATGCCCCTTAAGGGAAAAAAAAACCATAATGCTACTCATGTCTCAACTGTATGTCAGTCTTTCAAGAATTTTACAATTACATTGTTTTCTGCACAACACCACTGGTGACTCAGTAGACACTAGTGAGGTTTCTTTTAGCGAAGCTGGGCCTGTGGGGTGACTGAGTAGGTTGGGTGTTTGTAAGTGAATGTTCCTCATCCTGTCCTGGAGCAGAGTCCACTTAATGTCCCTGAACGTAAACTATTTCTTGTCAAGTTTCTACAGCAGCTTTTCCTTTTATCATGTGGTCTAGAAATTAGTCGGCACAATGACTCTGAGACAAACAAATGTGATTCTGGTGCCTGCAGATGACTCTTCCATTAGTTAGTTTCACCATTAAAGATACCGGACCACTTCAGTTGAAAATGACTCTTGGCAGCCAACGTTGGTTCCTATGAAAATTCCTTATGGACAAAGCCATCTCAATTGAAATGTTACTCCCTATCATGGTAGTCACATCTCTCCTCCTGCTTTTCCTGTCAGCTTCCCACTTTTCACTTTGAAATCTGGATGTCTGAAGCCAGGTGAGACTTGGCTTCCTTCAGCATTTCAGCTGGGGAGAGTCCTGTCATTGTTTGTGGTGTGATGCGGTACTGAAACAAGAGCCATGAGAGTTTGGTTCCAAGGGTTCTGCCTGTCATTCTTTTTAGGTCCTCCTTTCTGGTGAACTGGTGCGGCAACAATAATCTCTCCCTCCAATGTCAACAAAATGAAGGAGATTGTTATTGACTTCAGGAAGCATCAAGGAGAGCATGCCCCTATTTACATCAATGGGGACAAAATAGCAAGGGTGGAGTGCTTCAAGTTTTAAAGCATCCAGAGCACCACCAACCTGTCCTGGTGTTGTTCTCTCTCTCTCTCTCTCTCTCTCTCTCTCTCTCTCTCTCTCTCTCTCTCTCTCTCCGCCCCTCCCCCCCCCCCCCCTCCCACACATGTCTCTGGGACCTGGGTAAGCATCGTGGACTTCATTCAAGACTTGTGAACAACCAAGGAATGGAACATAGAACATTACAGAGCTTTGGCCCTCGATGTTGTGCCGACCAGTGGAACCAATCTAATGACCTTCTAACCTCAACTATTCTGGTGTTATCCATCTGCCTATCCACTGACCATTTGAACGCCCTTAAAGTTGGCGAGTCCACAACTGCTGCAGGCAGGGCATTCCACGCCCTTACTACCCTCTGAGTAAAGAACCTACCTCTGACATCCGTCCTATAATTACCACCCCTTAATTTAAAGCTATGTCCCCTCATGTTAGCCGTCACCATCTGAGGAAAAAGGCTCTCCCTATCCACCCTATCTAACCCTCTGATCATCTTGTATGCCTCAATTAGGTCACCTCTCAACCTTCTTCTATCTAACGAGAACAACCTCAAGTCCCTCGGCCTTTCCTCATAAGACCGTCCCAACATACCAGGCAACATCCTGGTAAACCACCTCTGCACCCTTTCCAATGCCTCTACATCCTTCTTATAATGCTGCGACCAGAACTGTACGCAATACTCCCAAGTGCGGCCGCACCAGAGTTTTGTACAGTTGCAACATGACCTCACGGCTCTGAAATTCAATCCCACTACCAATAAAAGCTAACACGTCGTATGCCTTCTTAACAACCTTATCAACCTGGGTGCTAACTTTCACGGGTCTCTGCACATGTACACCAAGATCTCTCTGCTCGTCGACACTACCAAGAGTCCTTCCATTAGCCCTATGTTCTGTACTCCTGTTACTCTTACCAAAGTGAATCACCTCACACTTTTCCACATTAAACTCCATTTGCCACCTCTCGGCCCAGCTCTGCAGCTCATCTATGTCCCTCTGCAAACTGTAACATCCATCGTCACTGTCTACAACTCCTCCGACTTTGGTGTCGTCAGCAAATTTACTAACCCATCCTTCTACACCCTCATCTAGGTCATTTATAAAAATGACAAACAGCAGTGGCCCCAAAACAGATCCCTGAGGTACACCACTTGTAACTGAACTCCAGGTTGAATATTTCCCATCAACCACCACCCTCTGTCTTCTATCAGCTAGCCAATGCCTGATCCAAACTGCTAAATCACCCTCAATCCCATGCATCTGCATTCTCTGCAGTAGCCTACCATGGGGAACCTTATCAAACACTTTGCTAAAATCCATATACGCTACGTCAACTGCCTTACCACCTCTTTGGTCACCTTTTCAAAAAACTCGGTAAGGTTTGTGAGGCATGACCTACCCTTCACAAAACCGTGTTGACTATCCCTAATCAATTTATTTCTCTCTAGATGATTATAAATCCTATCCCTTATAATTCTTTCCAAAACTTTGACAACAGAAGTAAGGCTCACTGATCTGTAATTCCCAGGATGGTCTCTACTCCCCGTCTTGAACAAGGGGACAACATTTGCTATCCTCCAGTCTTCTGGCAGTATACCTGTAGCCAATAACAACATGACGATCAAAGCCAAAGGCTCTGTAATCTCCTCCCTAGCCTCCCAGAGAATCCTAGGGTAAATCCCATCTGGCCCAGGGGACTTACCTATTTTCATACTCTCAAGAATTGCTAACATATCCTCCTTAAGTACCTCAATCCCATCTAGTCTAAAAGACTGTACCTCAGTATTCTCCTTGACTAAATTGACTTTTTCCTGCGTGAATATGGATGTAAAATATTCATTTAGTGCCTCTCCTATCTCTTCAGGCTCCACGCGCAACTTCCCACTACTGTTTCTGACTGGCCCTAATCTTGCCCTAACCAATCTTTTATTCTTGACATACCTGTAGAAATCTTCAGGGTTCTCCTTGATCCTATCCACCAAAGTCTTCTCATGTCCTCTTCTAACTCTTCTTAACATTCTGTCTTTAGCTCCTCCTCTTTAACTCTCCAGTGCCCTAACTGAGCCTTCATGTCTCATTTTTATGCAAGTCTCCTTCTTCCTCTTCACTAGAGATTCAACTTCTTTAGTATACCACGGTTCCCTCGCTTGACCACTTCCTGCCTGCCTGACAGGTACATATTTATCAAGGACTTGCAGTAGCTGCTCCTTGAATAAGCTCCACATTTCAGTTGTTCCCAGCCCCTGCAGTTTCCTACTCCACCCTACGTATCCTAAATCTCGCCTAATAGCATCATAGTTACCTTTCCCCCAGCTATAACTTCTGCCCTTCGGTATATACCTATCCCTTTCCATCATTAAGGTAATCGTAACCGAATTGTGGTCACTATCACCAAAGTGCTCACCTACCTCCAAGTCTAACACTTAGTCTGGCTCATTACCCAGTACCAAATCCAATGTAGCTTCACCTCTTGTTGGCCTATCTGCATACTGTGTCAGGAAACCTTCCTGTACACATTGGACAAAAACTGTCCCCTCTAACGTGTTTGAACTATAGCTTTTCCAATCAATATTTGTAAAGTTAAAGTCCCCCATAACAACTACCCTGTTATTCTCTCACCTATCCAGGATCACCTTTGCAATCCTTTCCTCTACATCTCTGGAACTTTTTGGAGGCCTATATAAAAAAAAACTCCCAGCAGGGTGACCTCTCCTTTCTTGTTTCTAATCTCAATAGACAGGTCCACATCAAACGTCCTTTCTGCCACAGTAATACAGTCCTTGACTAACAATGCCACGCCTCCCCCTCTTCTACCACCTTCTCTGCTCTGACTGAAACATCTGAACCCTGGAACCTGCAACAACCATTCCTGCCTCTACTCTATCCATGTCTCTGAAATGGCCACAACATCAAAGTCCCAGGCACCAATCCAGTATGGATGACCACTCTGGATGCCCAAAGAATGCAACCATCCTGCATACTTAGCTTACCTTTCTCTTTTGCATTTGGCCTCAGTTCATCATTCCTTATAGCAGTAGCCCAATCCTGCATAAGGAATCTCCTCACCTGGTCTAGAAGAGAGTCCTCGTCCATCCACTGCATAATCTGTTTGGCATTGACAGGAGAATATGAAATTCTCTGAAGCAAGAAAATTGTCTCTGGAGGAAATAATGTCTTGGTGGGCAAGTCTGGTAAAGGGAGATGACTCAGCTCATGTGCATTCGCATTGTTCTTCCCTGCCCTGTACGCAATGTTATACTGGTCAGCTGACAATGTGAGAGGCCAACGTTGGATCCTCACTGAGGAGAAGAATGCACCTGGCTTCACAAAAAGACTCGATGGCTTCTGGTCTGTACATACAGTGAATGGCTGACCATAAAGGTACTGATGAAAGCATTTCAAAGTGAAAAACTTCTGTCTAGCAGAGAGTATCCCTTCTAAGCTGTTGACAGCATCTATGATGCAAAACAATGGGCTTTTCTGATCCATCCTGTATCAGAAGAGAGAGAACTGCTTCAAAGCTGAAGGGCGAGGCATCATGACACAATGAGCTCTCTACCCAGATCGAAGGGAACCATCAGATTAACTGATTGTAGCAGTGCTTTCAGTTTTGAATTTTTTTTGTGCTGGTTCCTGCTTCCATTGAGTCTCTCTGTGAAGCCTTAGCGTCAACAGTGTTATCAGGTCTTGTAGAAACTTCCCATAGGAATTTACCAAGCCCAGACATGACCTGAGCTCAGACAGACTTTTGAGATTTCGAACTGCCTTGATAGCTCCGACTTTGTCTTCCACAGAGAGGAGACCCTGCCCTGATACTCCAACCCAAATATTCCATACTTTGTGCCTGGAAGATGCACTTGCTATGCTTCAGACGCAGCCTTGCCTCTGTAAATCTCTTTAACACTTGATCCATGTTGCTGAGGTGCTCGTCCTCAGTTTTCCATCTGATCCAGATGTTGTCGAAGTAAACTGCTGCAAGAGGAATCCCTGTTGTCCTTTGAAAAAAAAATCACTGGATTGAAGAACACCCTGAAAACCAGACAATTGTGTTTGAACATATCTTTGTGTTGATTGTGACATATTGTTTTGAGTTCCCCTCTAACAAGGGCTGCTGGTGGGCATGGCTGTTGTCAAACCTTGAGAATGCCTTTCCTCTTGTTGAAAACAGATTCTCCACTTCCTGCAGTGGGTATGCGCCAGCTTGGAGTGTTGATTGGTGGTGAGTTTATAGTCTCTGCATATGTGCACAATGCCATCATTTTTAAGAACAGTGACAACTGGGGCTGCCAAGTGTGAGAACTGAATGGGCTCAATGATTCCTAGTGTCTGTAGTCATTCCAACCTCTCCTCCACTTTGCCCTTCATGGTGTAGGACACTGTCCTGGGCTTGTAAAAGTAGTCTGATGGTCTACCAATAACTGAACTGTAGTGTCCGCAGTGTACCCAGTTCATATTTTGAAATCCTCACGGTATTAATGATATCTCCTGTTACTGCTTTATCTTAGTCCATCCAGTTCAACTGAATTTTACTGAGCCAGTCTTGCCCTTATAAGCTCAGCCCTTTCCTTTTCACCACAGTAGCTGTGCTCTTGCTTCTTAGCTGTTACATGCAATGTTCACTTCTGTCCTCAAGCAATGGTATAGTCTCTCCACTGTATGTCTAAAGTTTAATCCATGCATCTACCTCCATTGTCTTTTTTTTTCCATCGACCTTCAGTGCAGCATAGGCTCCACGTGTGCCTCACTTGCATTGAACATGTTGCAGGAGCATTCCTCTTCCTGTGATGTGGTTTCCAGATGATGCATATCTGAGTGAGGCTTTTTTGAATTTGAAACTCCCTACCCAGCCTTTGACTTGCTTTTAGCACCCCTGCCTGCATATTTTCATGCAGTAGCATCCATGAATTTGCAATGGCTTGTTTAATGTGCTCCTCTCACACCTGAAACACTCTGCTGCTTTTGTCCTTTCATTTTCTACTTCTCTCACTTGACGCACTGCACCCAACTGTGCACCACCATTGGCCTTTTGAATATCTTTTGCATTGTTTGCAGCCATTTCTATTCCCTGAGAAATTTCTAGAGCTTTCTTGTAAGTCAGTGTGGTTTCTTCCAACAGGCAACGCTGTGTGCTGTCCTCATACATGCCACTGGGATTTATTGGGTGGCACAGTGGTTAGCACTGCTGCCCCAAAGCATCATGGACCCGGGTTTGATTCCATCCTGGGTAACTATCTGGAGTTTGCACATTCTCCCTGTGTCTGTGTGGGTTTCTTCTGGTTTCCTCCCACAATCCAATGACGTGCTGGTTAGGTGGATTGGCGGCCCCAGTTGTCCCTGTATAGGGTTACAGGGATAGGGTAGGGGAGTGGGCCTGGGTAAGATACAGTCATCGAGTCCAAACAGACTTGATGGGCCAAATGACCTCTTCTACTGTAGGGATTCTATGGTTCTATTCTATGACCAATCTATCCCAGAGCATGTCTTCCAAAACTGGCCCAAACGCTCAATATTTAGCGAGTTGTTTTAATTCATGGTGACACAGGCACTGCAGCCTCATGGCACCAAGGACCCAGGTTTGATTCATGGCTTAGGTCACTGTCTGTGTGGAGTTTGCACATTCCCCCCCATGTCTGCATGGATTTCCTCTGGTTGCTCCGGTTTCCTCCCCCAGTCTGAAAGATGTGCTGGTTAGGTGCATTGACCTGAACAGGTGCCGATCTGTGGCGACTAGGGGATTT
Source organism: Carcharhinus amblyrhynchos (assembly GCF_965287045.1). Taxonomy (NCBI): domain Eukaryota; kingdom Metazoa; phylum Chordata; class Chondrichthyes; order Carcharhiniformes; family Carcharhinidae; genus Carcharhinus; species Carcharhinus amblyrhynchos. The sequence continues at coordinate 76,051,387 of NC_137331.1, read as the reverse complement.
TCACAGTAACTTGATTGCAGTGCAGATGTAAGGCTACTTGTGACCAGTAAATATACTTATTTACTTGCTTAAAAATTCAGCATGTGAGCTGGGGGTTGGGTGATCTCAAGTTCAGAGAAAGGGCTTGATCTTGGGACTCTCCCCCAGAATGGTGGTCTCGTGGTTGCACTTGTCCTTGTTGCCCTAGGAAAGGTGGTGTTCATTTTCAGGATGGTAATTTCAGGCACCATTCCGGGATAAAATTTTCATTATTGTCTCTTTCCTTTAAAACCTTTTGAAGTGCCCTGGTCACTTTGATTTCCATGTCCCTTAGACACCTGGAAGCCTTCAAAATCACCACAGCTCTCCATTCCACTTTAGAGATTGGCTCAGATGATTAGAGACCTCTTTGGAGTGTACTTAGAGAACTTCATTGGAGTGTGGATGTAAGTGTTCTTACAGAAAAGATTTCATTTTTATCCAGGAGATCCCCTTGTTTCCCCTCATAACCCACAGCTGCTCTGAAATCTCTTTGATGTCCTTTGAAGATCAGCTTCACTGGGGGCTTCCCTTTTGACGTGGAGATGCTGGCGTTGGACTGGGGTAAACACAGTACGAAGTCTGACAACACCTGTCCAACGCCGGCATCTCCACATCATGACTACTATCGACACCGCAAACTGCTAGATCCAAGTGGAGAGGATCTCCAAGAAGATTGCGCATTTTGACACAGACATCAAGTTTTTAATCAGTAATCTGTAAACTGTCTGTGCTGTTATATGCTCTGTCTGAGGCCAGAACTCTCCGTTCACCTGACAAAGAGTTTAACCTCGAAAGCTTGTGAGCTTACTATCAAATAAATCGGTTGTGACTTCCATTTTAACATTGAAAGGTGTATGTATCCTTTGAAGTTGTTTGGACAGGTATGGTTACGCCAACTAGAAAAGAGCTTTATTTGTTTTTGTTTCCCTTCACAGTTTAATGCATCTGGAGTGCTTTGTAAATGTTGTGATTAGAAAAGAGCAAGTGAAACCTCATAAATCTATCAATCAAAAGCTGAATGTTTATAAACATTGTGGTTAGGAACAAAGATAGCACTTGAGGCATTCAACCAAAGTCACTCTCTGAAGACAAACTCTATCCTGAGTTATTCTTTTCCAATTTAAATACATAGAGAAATTCTTACTATTTGTATTTCTAGCTAGCTTCCTATTAAATTTGCATGCTAACCAGCAAAAGCAGCATGCAATCCCACAACCGCTGGACCAGATCCAAGCTCTACAGTCCTGCTAAATCCAGTCATGAATGGTGATAGACAATTAAACTACTAAGTGGAGGAGGATAAGGCACCACAAATATCCTTATCCCTAGTGATGGGGTAGCCCAGCATATCAGTGCAGCAGACATGGTTGAAGTATTTGCAACAGCCTTCAGTCAGAGCTGCAGAGTGGATGAACCATTTTGGCTGCCTCCACAGAACATAGAACATTACAGGCTTCGATGTTACGCCGACCTGTGAAACCAATCTAAAACCCATCCAACCTACACTATTCCCATATCATCCATATGTTTATCTAATGACCATTTAAATGTCCTTAATGCTGGTGAGTCCACTACTGTTGCAGACAGGGCATTTTATGCCCTTACTATTCTCTGAGTAAAGGTCCCAGTATCATTAGTCTTCAATCAATTTGATTCACTCCATGTAAAAGTTAACATGTGGTCAAACAGTTTGCATAGTCAAATTCATGCTCAGTGTGCTGCTGGAGAAAGATGCTGGAATCTGAGATTAGGTTGTGGAATTTTTAGTGGCAGCTGAATAAAGGTAGCTTTTGAAGTGTTTGACTCTTGTTCCCCTCTGCATTAAAGTCAAAGTTGGGAATATTGCTAATTTATGATCCTCACAAAATGATTTTTAGTTCAGTTTTTAAGATGTTACTTTTATTGCCTTTTTGAAATTTCTCTGGACTGATGCAAATTCTTACATGTGGTTTAAGCAGAAAATGATGGTTTAATTTGATTTATTTTAAATTGTCTACATGGATCTTAATGACAGGAGGCACATTGGCACAGTGGTTAGCACTACTGCCTCATAGCACCAGAGACCCAGGTTCAATCCCAGCGTTGGGTGACTGTGTGGAGATTTTCCGTGTCTGCGTGGGTGTCCTCCCACTGTCCAAAGATGCGCAGGTTGGCCATGCAAAATTGACCCTTGTGCCTGAATTCTACTATCCCGTCTGCCATGGAATCAGAGTGGGCGGGGGTGGGCAATGGCAATGCCTGTTGATCTCAAGCTTACTCGCTTGAGCAAGGCCGTAAAACCGTGCCCTTGGCGATCAGGGTAGATACGTGGGGTTATAGGGATAGGGCCTAAGTGGGATTTTTGCCAGTGCAGGCTAAATGGCTGTCTCCTGCACTGTAGGGAATAGTCTCTTTTACAGATCAAAATGTTTAGGGACAGTACAATAGTTTTGTTTACTATAGTTCCATCAGGAAGTTTGCGAGTTACTTCATTTTTGAATATTTATAATGGCACATCTATGTTACACAGTAAGAAGTCTCACAACACCAGGTTAAAGTTCAGCAGGTTTTTTTGATAGTAAGCGCCACAAGCTTTTGGAATGCTATTCCTTCATCAGGTGAGTGGAAAGTTCTGATCAGAAGCAGGGCATATCAAGGCAAGCACAGTTTACAGAATACTGATTAGAATGTGAGTCTTTACAGCTGATCTGCTGTTCAAGTCTTAAAGGTGCAGACAATGTGAGTGGAGATAGCATTAAGCAAAGGTTAGAGTTGTGTATTGCCTCCAGACAGGATAGTAAGTGAGACGTTGCAAGTTCAGGCAAGTCATGGGGGTTACAGATAGTGTGACATGATCCCAAGATCCCGGTTGGGGCCATCATGTAACGCCCCCCGTGACTTCCTGAACTTGCAATATCTCAATTACTGTCGTGTCTGGAAACAATACACATCTCTTTAACCTATGCTTAATGCTATCTCCACTCACATTGTCTGCACCTTTAAGACTTGATTAGCTGTAAAGACTCACATTCTAATCAGTATTCTGTAAACTGTGTGTGCCTTTATATGCCCTGTTTCTGATCAGAACTTTCCGCTCACCTGACGAAGGAACAGCGCTCCGAAAGCTTGTGGCATTTACTATCAAATAAACCTGTTGGACTTTAACCTGGTGTTGTGAGACTTCTTACTGCGTTTACCCCAGTCCAACGCTGGCATTTCCACACCACATCTATGTTAGCCAGTTCCAATCTGCGCTGTTTTCCTTGTGGAAAAAAATGTGTCCAATAAACATTTGATGTTTCGTGAATGAGCTTTGGCATTTTTGCCGGATTTTCTTACTGTGGTAGTTAAGGGAAGACGATGGCCTAGTAGTATTATTGTGGAACTATTAATCCAGAAAATCAGCTAATGTTCTGGGACCTGGGTTCAAATCCCACCACAGCACATGGTGGAATTTAAATTCAATAAAAAATATTTGGAATTAAGAATCTACTGATGACCATGAAGTCATTGCCGATAGTCAGAAAAATCTACCTGGTTCACTAATGCCCTTTAGGGAAGGAAATCTGCCATCCTTACCTGGTCTGGCCTACATGTGACTCCAGAGCCACAGCTGTGTGGTTGACTCTCAACTGCCCTCCAAGGGCAACCAGGGATGGGAAATAAATACTTCCCAGCCAGCGACACCCATGTCCCACGAATGAATAGCAAAAAAAAGTTTAACAGATCCTTATAATTGGTAAGTAAAGAATGTCTAGAGATTTTAAGCCTATTTTTGAAATAATTGAAACCACCATGTAATTTGTAATGTTGAACTAATGAATTAAACACTGCAGTGTGAGTAAAAACACTCCTGAGATCAGAATTAAAGTTTTGGGCTGTAACTCTTTAGCTATCAAGCTATTTGATTCCTTAGAAATCCAATGCGTCTGGATGGAAGTACACACAAAAATTTGTAGTTTACAGAAATTGTCAAGCTCAGTTTGCATGGATGGTTGACGTGAGAAAGGGACATGATTGAAGTACTATAGGAATGTTACTATCTAAAATTGGGGTTGAGATGCAATTTATGTAAACTGTATCCTGCTTTATTATTCACCCAGTTAATATGTCAATTCAGAAATATTTGGAGCCTACATTAGATGTCCAATGTTTGAAATTTTTTTTGCCAGAGCTTGCATCCTGCAACACAGTGAGCATAAAGGTTTGTCAGTAAAATTCTACGTTACTCATGTTTTTGTAATGTTGGGAAAGGAATCAGTTTATTTTTGTCTACAATGAAATTCAATAGGAAAAAGCTACAAATCCAAGCTTTGTAATTATATTAAAAAATGTTGTCGCCACTTATTTATACCATTTACTTCCATAGATGCTTGCTAAATAGGCTGATAAACTACATATTAAAGGATAGGAAGTGATCTGTTTGACATTTTACAGGATCAGAAATAGACTTTGTGAACTCTTATGGAGCTGGGCTGATGTTTAATTTCCCACCAATTAGTTCTTTCCTCTTTGCTCTTCGTAGTCTTTAAATAGCAACAAGATTTTCTGCACACACCAGATAATCCTGAAACAAGGTGCAATTCTGATTGCCATGGTAACTGTTAGCAAGAAGTATTTATAGATTTTTTTGCCATTTATTTGGTGCATGTTGGATCTTTACCAAAATGGCAGCCTGTGGAGTATTTCCGAAAGTATTACTTGTAAAGTTTATTCATGTCCTCTCAAATTCAAAATAAAACTGTCCCAGTAATTATGTATCCTGAGTATAGAAGACAGAGGCTTTTTTTAAAATTACAATATCACTGGATAGATACAGATTGGGCGAGGACCTGGCAGATGGAGTATAATGTTAGCAAGTGTGAGGTTATTCACTTTGGCAGAAATAATAGTAGGAGGGATTACTATTTAAAAGGCGAAAAGCTGCAGCATGCTACGGTGCAGAGGGACCTGGGGGTCCTTGTGTACGAGTCGCAAAAACCCAGTCTGCGGGTGCAACAGGTGATCAAGAAGGCAAATGGAATGTTGGCCTTTATAGCGAGGGGGATAGAATATGAAAGTAGTGAGGTCTTGCTGCAACTGTACAGGGTACTGGTGAGACCGCAGCTGGAGTACTGTTTGCAGTTTTGGTCGCCACACTTGAGGAAGGATATATTGGCCTTGAAGGGAGTGCAGAGGAGGTTCACTAGGCTGATACTGGAGATGAGGGGGTTGGCCTATGAAGAGAGACTAAATAGACTGGGTCTGTACTCGTTGGAGTTTAGAAGGATGAGGGGGGGATCTTATGGAGACATATAAGATAATGAAGGGGATGGATAGGGTAGAGGTAGAGAGATTCTTCCCGCTTAGAAAGGATAGCTGAACTAAAGGGCACAGACTCAAGATAAGGGGTGGGGGGGGCAGTTTAAATCGGAGTTGAGGAGGAACTTCTTCACTCAAAGGGTGGTGAATCTCTGGAATTCTCTGCCCGTTGAAGTGGTGGAGGCCACCTCGCTAAATATATTTAAGTCACGGGTAGGTAGGTTTTTGACAGACATGGGAATTAAAGGTTATGGGGAGAGAGAGCGGGAAAGTGGAACTGATCCACTTCAGATCAGCCATGATCTTACTGAATGGCGGGGCAGGCTCGAAGGGCTAGATGGCCTACTCCTGCTCCTATTTCTTATGTTCTTAAAAACCATTAACAAATCCTTGCTCATTCATCCAGAAAAACAGTCATCTCACCTGCAGCTACCTAATCATTTACTCTAGCTGTTTCTTGAATAATGCCAGGATTTCTTTCTCCTTACTCCATCCAGGAGTCCATTATATGTATTCGTTACCCCTTTTCTGAGAAACTCAATGACCATTCTAAATTTCCCTTTTACTTTATGTACTTGTCATGTTTTAGTTTGAGGTTATATCACCCCTCTCATACATATTGTTGTCTATTCTACTTCTGAGGTTCCTCCCTAAATATCATCTTCCACTGAGTTCTTTTTCACTAGGGTCAAACTTGTGGCACTTGCTTACACTGCCCTCAAGTTAAATATCTCTCTGGTGGTTTGAGTTGAACAGGCATGATGAGTCAAGCCATGACCCCCTGTGATGTATCAATCTAGAATTTAACATTTTTAAAATATTCATTTGGGGGACATGGGTGTTGCTGGCTGGCCAGCATTTTTATTGTACATCGCTAATTGCCCTTGAGAAGTGGTGGTGAGCTGCCGCCTTGAATTACTGCAGCCCATGTTCTTTGGATTGATGCACAATGCAATTATTCTCAAATGTAATGAATTGTATATTTTTTATCCAAACTAAAAACCTGGATCTTTGGTAGAAATAACAATGAATCTATTAACATGTCTGTGATTAATGACCAAGTTATGTACAACTTCTGGCAATAGCGCATAGGCAATTATCAGAAACCAGCTCTTTTAGAAGCTGTGCCGTCCTCGTATCTCAATGGGAGACTCTGCATTGACATACATTGGGACAGCATAAACTGGTGGTGCTTACGAAGTAAGTACCCACTAAGCATGTCAGAAAATGTAAGGCTTGCCCATTCCTCAAAGTAAAGTTTTAATGGTGTGGCAAGCCATAATTACTGCCAAATAACCTCTGCTACTGAAAATCAGCTTTTGTTATATTATTACTTTATGTCTCAGCCTTCAGCTTTACATTATTGTTGGAGTTATGAAGTTTTACTTTTACTTTTTCTACCTCTCATTTCTCTTATAATCCCATCTTTCTGTCCCTCTTTATTTTACTTGCTGTTCATGATTTGGTATTGAATTAGCCATTCCAGTTGACACTTCCTGGTTCAGATTCTGCACTCATTAGCTTTCCTTCTAGCTGATTTCGAGTGAAGGGGATGCACGATTTCTAGATCCTGTGCTGACCAGACTGGATACAATTTTAGAAAGTAAATTGGAAGAAGCAAGGGAAACCATGATAAACAATAGGATTATGGAAGCAAGTGAAATTGAGAGAGCTTATAGAATCATAGAATCCTATAGTGCAAAAGAGGCCATTTGGACCATCTAGTCTGCATCAACCACAATCCCACCCAGGACCTATCCCCATAACCACATGCATTTACCCTAGCTAGTGCCCCTGACACTAAGGGGCAATTTAGCGTGGCCAATCCACCTAACCGGCACATTTTTTGGATTGTTGGAAGAAACTGGAGCATCTGGAGGAAACCCACACAGATACAGGGAGAATGTAAAAAAACTCCACACAGACAGTGACTGAAGCAGGGAATTGACCTCAGGTCCTTGGAGCTGTGAGGCAGCAGTGCTAACCACTTTGCTATCGTGCTGCTGTCTTTTTTTTGGAGTACAAGAGGCTGTTTAAGAAGGCATGTGGGATACTTTTTATTAGCAGAGGCATGGAATAGAAAAGCAGTGAAGTCATCCAAGAAATGTATTAAAACAAAAGTAGTTGACCCATAGCTGGAAGGCTGCAAATAGTTTTGGTCATGGCATTATACAAAGGATGTGATTGCACTCAAGAGGGTGCACAGGAAATTAATGAGGGTGGTGGTAGGAATGGAGCATTTTAAAGGTGAGAAAATATTGGATAGATTGGGATTGTTTTGAAATTAGTGTTGTAATCTAATGGACTATAGACCAATAGCAGGAAAGTGGGATTAAATGATATAGTATTCCTGCAGACAGCACTGAGATGATGTGCTGATTGGTTTCCTCCTTCACTGTAATTACATTGTGTTGTCTGTCTCATTCATTGTATTGTATGTCTCATTCATCTCATCTCAGAATGTCTCTGAACGGGCAGAAAGCATTCTGAAGAGAGAGAGTGAACAGCCAGAGGTCATTGTACATATTGGTACTAAAGACATGGGTAGGAAGAGTGATGAGGTCCTGCAGCAGCTGTTTAGGGAGTTGGGTAGAAAGTTAAAAAGCAGGACTTCTAGGGTTGTAATCTCAGGATTACTCCCTGTGCCACATGCTAGTGAGACTAGGAATGGAAGATATTGCAGCTCAACTCGTGGCTAAACAGCTGATACAGGAGGGAGGGTTTCAGATATCTGGACCATTGGTGTCTCTCCCGGGGCAGATGGGACCTGTACAAGAAGGATGCGTTGCACCTAAACTGGAAGGGCATAAATATTCTGGCCAGGAGATTTGCTAGTGGCACACGGGAGGATTTAAACTAGTTTGGCAGGGGGGTGGGAACCAAAGATGAATTAGCTGAAGGAGAACCAGAGAGTAGGGCCAGTAAGACTCAGAGCAGGCAGGGTGTAATAGCTAATCAAAGAGGGTGTAGTGGACTGAAATGTATTTGTTTCAATGTGAAAAGTGTAACAGGAAAGGCAGATGAACTTAGAACTATATAGGAACTATGGTGTGGTTGCCATTACAGAGACTTGGTTAAGAGAAGGACAGAATTGGCAGCTTAACGTTCCAGGATACTGTTGTTTCAGACGGGATAGAAGAGGATGTAAAAGGGCTGGGGGAATTGCGCTTCTAGTTAAGGAGAATATCACAGCTGTACTGTGGGAGGACGCCCTGGAGGGCTCATACAGCAAGGCAATATAGGTAGAGCTCAGGAATAGGAAGCATGCAGTCACAATGTTGGGGGTTTGCTATAGGTCACCCAATTGCCAGCAGGAGACAGAGGAAGAGATATGTGGGCAGATTTTGGCAAGGTGTAAAAGTAACCGGGTTGTTCTGGTGGGAGATTTTAAATTCCCCTATGTTGACTGGGACGCACTCACTACGAGGCGTGTCGATGGGGCAAGTTTGTAAGGAGCATCCAGAGGGCTTCTTGAAACAATATGTAGATCGTCCAACTAAGGAAGGGGCCATACTAGACCTGATATTGGGGCATGAGCCTGGCCAGGTGGTCGATATTTCAGTAGAGGAGCAGTTTGGGAACAGTGACCACAATTCAGTATGTTTTAAGGTACTGTTGGGTAAAGATAAGTGTAGGTGTAGGTCCTCAAGTTAAGGTGCTAAACTGGGGGAAGGCTAATTAGTCAAAGAGGAGAAGAAGAAAGCATTCGTCAAAGAGGAGAAGAAGAAGAAAGCATTCGTCAAAGAGGAGAAGAAGAAGAAGAAAGCATTCGTCAAAGAGGAGAAGAAGAAGAAGAAAGCATTCGTCAAAGAGGAGAAGAAGAAGAAAGCATTCGTCAAAGAGGAGAAGGAGAAGAAGAAAGCACTCGTCAAAGAGGAGAAGAAGAAGAAGAAAGATTGAAAACAAACAGACAAGTCAATATCACTCAATCCTGATTACAAATAAAAATACTAATAAATATCCAAATAAAATCTCCAAACTCTGTGGCCTGGGCCTTGGCATCTCCCTCTGCAACTGGGTCCTGAACTTACTAACACTCAGACCACAATCAGTAATAATAAACAACAACACCTCCTCCACAATCATCCTCAACACCAGTGCCCCACAAGGCTGTGTTCTCAGCCCCCTACTATGCTCCTTATACATCTTTGACTATGCGGCCAAATTCCACTCCAATTCGTTTTTCAAATTTGCTGACGACATCACTCAAACAATGTTGAGTATAGGAGTGAGATAGAGAATCTGATGAACTGGTGTGGCAACAATAATCTCTCCCTCAATGTCAGAAAAATGAAGGAGATTGTCATCGACTTCAGGAAGCGTAAAGGAGAACATACCCCAGTTTATATCAATGGGGACAAAATAGAAAGGGTCATGAGCTTCAAGTTTTTAGGTGTCCAGATCACCAACAATCTGTCCTGGTCCCCCCCATGCTGACATTATTGTTAAGAAAGCCCACCAACGCCTCTACTTTCTCAGAAGCCGAAGGAAATTTGGCATGTCAGCTATGACTCTCATCAACTTTTGCGGATGTGCCATAGAAAGGATTCTTTCTGGTTGCATCACAACTTGGTATGCCTCCTGCTCTGCCCAAGACTACAAGGAACTACAAAAGGTTGTGAATGTAGCCCAATCAATCACACAAACCAGCCTCCCATCCATTGACTCTACACTCACTGCTACCTTGGTAAAGCAGCCAGCATAATTAAGGACCCCATGCATCTTGGACATTCTCTCTTCCACCTTCTGACCTCAAAAATCTGAGGTTGTGTCCCAACCAGCTCAAGAACAGCTCTTCCCAGCTGCTGTCAGACTTTGAAATTTACTTACCTTGCATTAAGTTGATAAAAAGCAAATTACTGCGGATGCTGGAATCTTTTTTGGTTGCGTTAAGTTGATCTTTCTCTACACCCTAGCTATGGCTGTAACACTACACTCTGCACTCTCTTGTTTCCTTCTCCATGAATGGCATGTTTTGTCTGTATAGCGTGCAAGAAACAGTACTTTTTACATAATACATGTGACAGTAATAAATCAAATTAAGGAGATGATCGAATTAATGCCTGTCTGATGCGTGAGCTTATTTGATGATTATTGGGCTGAATGATCCATGCAGATTGTTTTAGACAGAAGTGCAGATTTATTAGTCCAACAGTGTTATTGGATAAAGAGAAGGGTTAGGGATTCTGCTCTTTTTTTCCAAAGCTCAAGGATAAAGAGACTAGCTAAAATGCTGTAGTCACCCTGGGTAAGGGGAATTAACTGCATTCAAACCTGGGTCAAAAAAGCGATCTTTCTGGTTTGCTTACTCACTGAACTGTTTGAGAGCGCTCTGTTTGTCATATGGTGGTTTGTAGAAATCAACATGCTATAACCCCCCCACCAATAAAAATGCTGTTTGCAATGTGAAACTCTATTTGTGTAACAGATTGAGGTTTATCCAATGCTATTATATTCACATTTTTTAAACTTTAGAAATCTTAAATATAATTTAAGTACTTTACTTGGTGTCCCTTACAATTAGTTAATTTTTAAAAATTGTTATTGAAAAATTATGGGAGGTCTTGTGGTGCAGTGGATAGCACACCTACCTCAGCCACAAGCTCCACAGTCAAGTCCTATCCCAGGACTTGATGACAAAGGAAAACATGTTCATAATGCCACCAACAAGTTCAGTATTGACCTGTAATATCCTTCCAGCATGTTAATGGCAGGAGGTAAAAGGCGATTGGTCATGCTAGTGCAGCATGCTTGGTTGCACCCCCTCAAGCTATAAGCCTTTGGTGACAGGCTAGCAACCTTTTTCAGGTAAAACTTGCTTTGGGAACAGATGAAAGTCTGCCTTGTGCACCATTGGGTGTGGGAAGAGAAACAAGAGGAATAAATGTAAATTTAGACTTGAGATTTATGTTTGTGTATTTTCTAATATTCAGTATATCATTGGTCGAATGATTTATTGCTGCCTCTGTATTTTTGTAAATTAAATGTTACTGTTTTGTTCATAAAATATTTTATTATTTCGCAATTTAAAAATTTACATTTTGGCATTTGGAATATTAGCCCTTATTCTCAGGATGAACAGTCAATTTATAGATTTAGGTAGTAAATTTTGGCAGCTGATTTGAAGAACAGTCATAAATATATTTTGTTGATTAAACCAAGTACTGAAAATTCTTCCCACATGGTTGTTGAGGCTTTCACAGTGCTGGTCTTTTTAAATGTGAACTTAATTGCAGATAACTGTTAATTCTACTTCTATTTGGATATCATGCAATAAAGTTTGCATTATTTGATCTGCAATAAAACAAATCTGGAATTAAGAATCTACTGATGACCATGAAACCATTGTTGATTGTCAGAAAAATCCATCTGGTTCACTAATGTCCTATAGGGAAGGAAATCTGCTGCCCTTATCTGGTCTGGCCTACGTGTGACTCCGAAGTCACAGCAACGTGGTTGACTCTCAACTGCCCTCAGGCAACTAGGGATGGGCAATAAATGCTGGCCCAACCAATGGCACCCATATCCTAAGAACAAATTAAAAAAAAGTCTTTTGAAGGTTCACGTTTCTGCAGAGTTGAAATATACATAGTGAAACATAGTGAAACATAGTGAAATATGGTGTTGCTTGTGGCATAAGCATTCATACAGATGCTCCAATTTTTAAAAATTTCACTGGATACATGAAAGTAACAAATAGGCACCACATTTTCAGAAATTGTAAAATAATGTGGTAAAAGTCCTTGGAGAGTTTGCAGAGAAACATAAAATGTGTGGACGTGAAGCAGGAGCAGGCCATTCAGCTCCTCAAGCATGTTCCACTTTTTAGTAAGATCATGGCTGATTTGACAGTAATATCAAATCTGCATCCCTTTCTTAGCAAGAATCTATCCATGTCTGCTTTAAAAAATATTCAAAGACTCTGCTTCCATCACCTTTTCAGGAAGAAAGTTCAGAAGTCTCATGACAAGATGTGTGAAAATTATATCAAAGATAAGGGATTTTAGGTATGAAAATGGATGTTTAAAAATAGTTTAGCAAACTACTGTGTTATTCTGTGAAGAAGGCTGTGTGTCTTTGTGTATGTAAATTGAACTGGGGAAACATTATTAAAGACTAATCTGCAAAGTTTAAGACATGAAAGGATGAAAGAGTTGTGTACAGGTAAATAGGTTGGATCTCACATTTGGATTTTTAGAAAAGTTGAATTTGTTTGCACATCAAAAGCAAGTCAGAGGTGACAGGAAACATGTTGCATCTTACAGGAGTTCCATGGTTAAACAGAAGAGAGTATATTAGATTTTATTGACCTGAAAGAAGAGACAACATAGAAACATGTCAGATTTCGTACTTGGCAGGATTTGAGTCTGAGGTGAGGGAATAACAGGGAAGATATATTACAAGTAAGTCTGGGATGCTATTATCCAGCCTCACTTGTCTTTGCAGCCACTCCAGTGAAGGTCCTCAGCAGGGAGGATCATCTATGGTCCCCATCTTAGGGAAACTGATGGCCTCTTGGTAGGGGCAGAGGCTGTTGCGGTCCCTTGGGAAGTTGGGGCAGAGGGTGCCCCTTGAGCAGTGCCTGTCTGGCACAGTGGCAGTGCCCATCAGGCATGGGGCAGTGCCAAGGGAGTGGGGCCTGAGGAAGTGGTGAGTGTGGGGAGCACTACAAACTCTTTAACTGGGATTTGTTGGGGAGGGTGTGGGGGAATGTCGTGTACTGTGGCAACTGGCCTGTCCATGTGGGTAGGGGAGGGGTAAACAATCGACCCATGCGAGGCTGGGGTTGTCGAGCCGACTCATGGGGATGGTCGGCAATCAGCTAGTCTTACACAGTGGCGGGGGGTGCAATTGGTAGCAGAGCCCTGCTATAGCTGGGGGAAATTGATTGAGAGCAGAGAGGTCTGTGTAGTCACAATGACGCCCTCTGCTGCAAGTGCCAATTTTGTGTGTTTATGCCCCATCCTCCTTTTCCCTCCATTTGCTGGCAGGAAACAGATCTTGCCTCACTGAGGAAAAAAAATGCAATAAGATTTGATTTTTAACACCCAAAAAAGGTTCAATTCTCTCCGAAGTGCTCATTCAGCTGTTAGATTTTTTTGGGTAAAATCACCCCTTTAGGCTGCGGATAGCAGTCTCATTCTGAAGTCTTGATTTCCGCAGCAGAATGAAAGTGAGTTTGCGAGATTGTGTGGTATTCTTTTAAAGCTACAACAGTTTGCCTTGCGTAATGGTAATGGATTTTAACAGGTAAACATCCATAAGGGAGTATTGCTTGGAAGGTGTTTACTTGTGGATTTGACCAAGTAGGGAGTTTTTCGGTAGAATGTTTATAAGACCAATTTTAACTGTGTGATCTTGTCTGCTTGTTAGTAAATGGGTGGAACAGTGGTTAGCACTGTTGCCTCACAGTACCAGAGATCTGGGTTTGATTCCTGGCTTGGTCACTGTGGAGTTTGCATGTTCTCCCTGTATCTACGTGGAATTCCCCTGGATGTTCCAGTTTCCTCCCACAGTCCAAAGATGTGCAGGTTAGGTGAATTGACCATGCTAAATTCTCTCAGTTTATCTGGACGTGCGCCAGAGTGTGGTGACTAGGGGATTTTCAGTGACTTCATTACAGTGTTAATGTAAGCATACTTGTGACTAATAAATAAACTTTACTTTTAATTTACTTTTACACTTTTAATTTTTAAAATCTCAAAATGCTGAGATGAATATTTTATTTTTGTCTTCAGAATACAAAACAGAGCATGGTCCATAAGCCAAGTTTCCCCTCGGGTTTGGTTTGCTTAGCAATTAACATCTGTGGTCATAAAACAGGTACATGGAGAGACAGTAGAAGCTAGAATTGTTCACAAAGCAGATAAAGATAAAGCGAGGTGTTCAAAGAATGTACTGGAGTGGTTTTCAGATGAGAAAGGCACGATGGCTCTTACTGATAGGTGAATTGGTCACCAGAGCGCATAGATTTAAGAAAATTGTCAAAAGAACCATGAGGAGATAGATGACTTTTATGCAGTGAGTTTGATATTGAGATCTGGCAGCTCTGGCATCCAGTGTTATTGTTATAAAGCATAGGTTGATTCCCCCCCTCTAAGAACCAATATCCAAACACCCAAAGAGATGTACCTCACTTTATGATCTATAAAATGTGTGTGTGAAGTGGTGTGACTGGCTCTTCAGCGACTTCTCTTCAATAACTTCTAGTGGTTAAATACAAAATAAATCCGTGACACTCGCTTTTAAATCAACGTGTAACAATTTATCTAAGAGTGAACAAATTAGCCAAATTAACTAAACTATTAACAAATCGAATAAATCCCTTCTATTAACTATTTCCAAATAAAATAACATTTTAATATTATGCTGTTCAACTAAATACAATTCCCACTCATTAACAAAATGGAATTTAGTCACTCTATAAATTACAACCAGTGTCTTACAGAATATTCTGGGCCTTCTCTGATTCTTCTACCTGGAACTTCTTTCTTCTTTGATACCTTTGCCATCTAGATGGTGCTTTCTCTAAGATATAGATGAAGCTGTGAAAGCCAGCGATTCACACACTCGCTCATCAAAACCATCGGATTTAAATTCAGTAGGTTTTTGGTATCTAATTGCCTGATCCAAATTGATTGGCTAAATTCAAAGGCCTATTGTCTAGCTGAAAACTGCTGCTTGTCCTCTCAATGCAAATCTTTCAGTTTGGGCTCTCTATGTAGTTGCATTTTAAATTTCTAAGCACCGAAGAAGCGCCACCTTTTAAAATTTTACAAACACCAAATTTTAACTTCCTATCTTCCAATCTACAATTACTCTATCCAACTTCATAACATTATGAAGTGCTTTGAAAGGTTAATCATGACACACACCAACTCCAGACTCCCAGATTGCCTGCATCCACTACAGTTCACTATCGCTCTAACAGGTCCACAGCGAACACCATTTCCCTGACCCTTCACTCAATCCTGGAACATCTGGATATTAAAGATATATATGTCAGACTCTTATTTATTGACTACAGCCCCACCTTCAATACCATTATCCCCACAAACGCGTCTTCAAACTCTGTGGCCAAGAGCTTGATGACTCTTTTGTGACTGCATCCTAGCCTTCCTAACACACAGACCCCAATCAGTAAGGTTAGGTAACAACACCTCCTTCAACACAGGTGCCCCACAATGCTGTCTCTTCAGCCCCTTACTATGCTGCTTATATACTTATGCCAAATTTAGCTCCAACACCATTTTCAAGTTTGATGACACCACTGTAGTGGGTCAGATCTGAGATGGAGTGCAGAAAGGAGATAAGGGCCGGAATTATACTGCCTTGCCTGCACAGGAATCTGAGCAGGCGAGGGACAGACCGTGGAAAGGCCTGTTGACCTTAGGTTGGATTTTGGGGTTTCAGGACGAGTGAGGCCATAAAATCCTGCCCAGAGAATCTGGTGAACTAGTGTGACGACAATAATCTTTCTCAATATCAGTAAAACGAAGGAAATCTCATCGACTTCAGACAATATAGTGGAAGACACGTGCTTGTCTACATCAACAGTGATGAAGTGGAAATGGTTGAGAGCTTCTGTGTCCAGATCCCCAATAATCTGTCCTGGTATCTTCACGCTGACATTACAGTTGAGAAAGCCCACTAGTGCCTCTGCTTACTCAGGTGGCTAAGGAAATTCTTCCATGTCTGCTATGACTCTCACCAATTTTTGCAGATGCACCATTAAAAGTATCCTTTCTGGTTATATCACAGCTTGATATGGCTCCTGCTCTGACCAAGTCCACAAGAAAGTACAAATTATTGTGAACATAGCCTAGTCTGTCATTGAAACCAGCCTCTCATCCATTGACTCCATTTACACTTCTTACTGCCTTAGAAAAGCAGCCAGCATAATCAAGGACCCACGCATCCCCAACATACTTGCTTCCACCTTCTTCCATCAGGAAAAAGATACAAACGTCTGAGATCACCTACAACCAACTCAAGAACAGCTTCTTCCCTGCTGCCATCAGACTTTTGAATGGACCTGCCATAGATTAAGCTGATCTTTCTCTACACTTTAGCTATGACTGAAACACTATATTCTGCACCCTCACCTTTCCTTCTTCCCTATGTACTCTGTAAACGGTATGTTTTGTCTGTAAAGCGTGCAAGAAACATGCTTTTCTCTGTATCCCAATACGTATGACAATAACAAATCAAATTAAAAAGCAAAATTATTGTTGATGGCCAATCATGTTAGCTGACTATTGCACCCACTCGATTCCATTTGAAACACCTTAGGTACAGAAGCTGTCCATAATTGCAATAATTGCATGCAGCAAGACTTGGGAAAACATTGAGGCCTGGATACTAAATGACAAGTAAGATTTGCGTCATCAAAATAATTATCTCCAATAAGAGAAAGAAAATCTTGATAGTCAACAACTTTATCATCACTGAACATCAACACCCTGGGGGACACCATTGACCAGACATAAAACTGGACCAGTCATACACATACTGTGGCTACAGTAGCAGATCAGGTACTGGGTTTTCTTGAGCGAGTAATTCACATCCTGAATTCTTAAAAAAAAAGTTTCATCATCTACAAGGCATAAATCAGGAGTGTGATGGAATACTCTCCACTTGCCTGGATGAGAGCAGCTCCAATAACATTCATGAAGCTTAACATCATCCAGGACAGAGCTTGATAGCTAATTCCTCCACCTTTTAACCAAAAATGGCAGCAGTGTGCACCAACAACAAGATGCATTTCAGTAAATCCTCAAAGTTTTTTTGATAGGACTTTCCAAACTTGCAACCCTTACCACCTAGTGGAACAAGAACGGCAGATACATGGGAACACCACTACCTGCAAATTCTCCTTTCAGTTTCATATATCCTTACCTGGAAATATCATTGTCCCTTCATCTCTGATTGTCACATCTTGAAGCACTCTGGGCATGACAACACCAAGCAGACTGCAGTCGTTCAAAATTACAACGCCGTATCACTTTCTTGAGGGCAGTTAGGAATGGACAATAAATTCTGGCCTTGCCAATGATGCCCACATCCCATGAATGAACTTTAAAAAAGAAATCAGCATTCTAGGTACAAGAATCATTATCATGATCTGTCATATATTTTGGCTCGAGCTTGCTTTTGTTGAGATCTCTTGAGAGCTGAACATCATTAATGTTTTTGCTGTGCAGTCAGGAACTCCAGCTGCCTTCCGTCTAGTCTTCTCTGATCGCATTAATCCATCATCAGTACTACTGTTGCCTACGTTGCCACTGATGTGCCAATTTCAAATGAAGGAAATCTATCACTGGTCAATTTTCTAAGATACCCAAGGTATTGCAGTTGTTTTGTCTCAATTCTGTTTTTCAATTTTGGTTTATCATGTGGTGGTCTCATTATACTTATGCACAGTGCTTAGTGCAAAAACATTTAGGCACTTGCAAAGAGATTATAGCATACTAGGGAACCTATTGCACCAGTGTCCATGCTGGTGTTTCAATACAATTTCCTTGCCCTTTCCCTGTAGTCTTTTTCTTTTATTTACAATCCAAATTTAAATATAGGAGTGAATTTTCCTGTTTCACTTGCCATAGGAATTGTAGTGGGTGAGAGGTGGACCACAAAGGTCTGTTGACCTCCAGCGGGATTTTCCGGTTTTGGAGCAATCGTGGTCAGAAAATCCCACCCATAGTCTCTCCCTGAATGGCTACTTTAAACAGTTGCTTATGTTTTGCCCTTAATTTTGTAACAGTGCTTTGGTGGCAATTCTATAGGCCATGTAAGAATTGTTATTTGGAGACATCAAATGAAACTGTTCCTTCAACTCCATATAAATCAATAACCGAAGATTTATTACATATCTCAAATTCAGCTCATTCAAACTGTCTCATGTTTGTGTACATCTATATAAACCAAACCAATCACAGCTGGAACACTCCACATGACTGAGTAAATTAGCGAGTTACTCTTGTCAAAGACATCAGAAATGTCAAGGCACAGTTGCACATGAATTAACATCACTTGATTAATACGTTGACGGTAATATGATTAGTACCGTCTTCAGATCAGGCATTCAATATACACAAATAATTCAGGCAAGATGTTATTAAATAGTTGCGTTTCAATAAATAAATGGTAAATCTCTGGAATTCTCTGCCCGTTGAAGTGGTGGAGGCTGCCTCACTAAATATTTTTAAGACGCGGGTTGATGGGTTTTTGATAGGAGAGGGGATTAAGGGTTATGGGGAGAAGGCGGGAAAGTGGAACTGAGCAGCGACAGATCAGCCATGATCTTATTGAATGGCGGGGCAGGCTCGAAGGGCTGGATGGCCTACTCCTGCTCCTATTTCTTATGTTCTTATGTTCTTATGTTCTTAATAATTACACAATCAAATATTAGGTTAAATGCAGCACAATAACTAGGCACCAGCTGGGTTTTACATAATATAGAACAGGGTCTTGTTCATTGTGCACAATCATTAAATTGGCAACAATAGATTATTTGTATACTTGATAGGTTAATAGCTTTGAGCAGCAAGTATATCCAGGTACATTTGAAGTCTATTTCAGCATGGTACTGAGAAGCAGATAGTTTTGACAATATTATTCTAAGATTTTGCACAACAGTATTCTTCTGGTTAGGCTCTAATGTAATTGAACAGCTCTATTTCTTTCTCTTCATATATTTTGTTCACTGCCTTCATCAGGTATTCTCCTTCTTCCTTCCTCCAACCATTTAATTTGCCCTTCCTGGCTCTGCCATGTAGTCTGATCCTTCTTTTTCCCTTGCTATGCGCTCTTCCTTCTCCCTTTCTGATACATTTTGTCCTTTCCATTTCTTTTACCAATCTTGTGCCCTTTCCCTTTGTAATGTATTGTAGCACTTCCTTTTGGCATCTATTTTTCCACATTTATTCTTATCCAAGTCAGAGGCTAATGGACTGATTGCACCAGATTCTTTCCCTTTATAAATAGGATTGCTTCTTGCATTTAAAGAAAGCCACAGTCTATGTTTTTGTGTGAATTCCTGCTTACAGTATATAAAGGTTCGAATCTATTAGGAATCGAGACCCCTTGGATGTTTTAATTACAGTATTCAGGAGCAGAGACATGAGGATGCAAAATTGTACTGATTTATGCTAGAAAATGCTAATTGAACCCTAGGATTGTCTGCCTAAAATTTGAATGATTGGCATGCATGTGGCACAGATTTTGCAGCTACTGGGAAGGTGTGGTTGGGGTGCAATGGCGACACTCCTAAGGTCCCAGTCTCATCTAGTGTTACTTCTGGAGGGAGGAATGAATATTTGGGCAACTCAGCGCTTCCTTAAGAAAGATCTAAATAGATGAAGGTTTTGTGACTGGTCAAATGGGCAGACATGCAGCTACAGGCCAGTGAAACGTAGCACAGAGAAAAGGTTCAATCTAGCAGGAAGAATGAGGAGAAGCAAATCTGGAAGGATACAGTTTTATAGGGGATTCAGGAGTAGAGGGTCTAAGTGGTATATGGGCATAGATCATTGAAGATGGCAGGGCAGGTTGAGGAAATGACTAATAAAACATACAGAATCCTGGACTTCATAAATAGGGATACAAAGTAGAAAAGTAAAGAATTATTATGAATCTTGAGAAAACACCAGTTCAGCCTCACCTGGAATATTGTGTCATAGAATCATACAGTGAAGGAAAGGTCCTTTAGCCCATTGAATCTGCACCGACATGTGAGAAACACCTGAATTCCCACCTAATCCAAATCTACCAACACTAGGTCCATAGCCTTGAATGTTATGATGTGTCAAGTGCTTATCCAGGTACTATTATGAGTTTTGAATCCATTAGGAATGATGTAAGGCATTAGACTACATGCATAAAATATTTACAGATTTAAGATGAAGACGGAGAGGAGTTTATTTGCTCAGATAATCATTAGTCTTTGGAATTCTCTCCTCCAGAGAGTAGTGAAGGCTGGGTCATTGAATAAATGTATTCAAGGCTGTGTTAGACATATTTTTGATTGATAAAGGAGTTCAATGTAATGGGAGGCCATTAAGAAAGTAGAGTTAATGCCACAATCAGATTAGCCATGATCTTATTGAATGGTGGAGCAGGCTGGGGGGGCTGAATGTCCTACTCACGTTCCTACTTATGATCTTAAAGAAATGGTTCTATGGATGAGGAATTTCAGTTTTGTGGATAAATTGGACAAATTGAGACTGTTCTCCTTGGAGAAGAGAAGATTAAAAGGAATTTTATTGAGGTGCTTAGAGTCATGAAGGATTTGGACAGTTGTTGGGAGAAACCTTTCCATTTGCGTAAGAAAGAGAAGCAGAGCATACTGATTTAAGATGATTGGCAAATGAGCTAACAGTGATGAGAGAAATCATGTTTTTATGCAGCATGTACTTAGCATGCACTTCCCAAGAGTATAGCACAAGCAGATTCAATAATGGCTTTCAAAAAGGAATTGGATAATTATCTTAAGAGAATAAATCAGCAGGGAAGATATTGCAGTGACTAGATGTTGCCATGACAGAGGATTCTCATGGACGTCAGGCCAAACAGCCCACTTTGAATCACTGAATTGTAGAAATGTGGTTTCCCACTGGTAGAGTGCCCACATGGCACTGAATTTACATGTGATTGGCTCTAGTGTCCTACCATGTTCACTTTCTTATTCAAGTGTTTTTTCAGCTTGAAGGCTCTTTAAATGATCAGCTAATACTAAAAGACTAAAACTCTAACCACTTAAAATACCAACTATTTAAAAACATGAACCAATAAGGTAGATACTTGAGCTTTAATGTTAACATAACAACAACAGACATCAAATGCTTGCCTGTTATTCCTGGTTCTATCCTCCATCCTGGTTATGACATCAGTTTTTCAGATTTTTTTTGGTAGCTTTGTGGTCTGTTGCTGGTTTTACGCGCCTTGACTCTCTAGTATTGGTCTCAGATTATTTACATATTTATATAATGTTATTTCTCATTTTAAATCACTAAGCAACCCCTTTGTCCTCTGCATCAAATCCACATACTCACCAACATTCCCTTGTCAATCTGCCTAGCAAGCCTCTCCATTTAGTAGATTCTCCCAGCTCAGCATACAGAACTTCTCTTTCCTTAGGATGTCATTTTTTAAAAGTGGAAGCAGTGGTTAGGTTTTTCCTTATTTGTTCCCCTTTTAGATCAAGGACCATCTCTGGGTGAGAAGATGTCTGGATATGGCTCCCATTTCCCAACACAGTTTTATTTTTGGATGCTGGGCAACATGTGAGAACACTTCAGGATGATTTTCTGTTTTGTTTTGTACTTCTTGTAATATTGCACGTGAAATCAACAATCATCGTGTGCCAATTGCAATCTGAACCATATTGTGGCATTTTGTTGCACAGAGCCTTCATGCTCCAACTCTGTGCAGCTCCCCAATTTATTTTGAAGCTTTGTACCAGTATCTTAAAATTGGCAACCAGGTCAATCAAAAAATATTGAGACTTGTATGCTGAACTAAGACCTATTATGATCAGCTATCAGAATACTGCTTTTAAATCAGATGCAAATACATTCAGTTCAAACTGACTGAAGTGCTTGCCTCCTTGCCAGAAGGCCAAATCTATGATTTAGAACAGGCAAGTGGTTTGTGTGCATCCTTTTAATTGTGCTGATGTTCTCATCTCCCACAATTTTAAATATGGAATCAGTACTTTTGATGAATATTTTTTCTCAAGATAGATCATTTTATCAGCCATATTAATTGCTTGTCAGTTCATGATTCTTTCATGTATTGAATACACTTTAAAAAGTCATAATTATTTTGCATTTTACAAACAGGGGTAAAGGAGAGAATAATTGCTTATATTCCTGAGGTTAACTATTGATTTACTTAGTTCAATAAAGTCCTAGTTATAGAAAATAAGCTTTCTTTAAGAAACAGCAGATCTAATTAAATTTAATCATTTCTAAAATGGTGCAGCATTGAACTGAAACTTATTATGCATTTGTGTAAGTTAACCAAAATGTAACCAAAGAATATTTTATTTTTGATGCAGAGAATCCTTTCAGTACAGAAAGAGGCCACTCGGCCCATTGAGCCTGCACTGACCCTTCCGTAAGGGCATTCCACCTAGGCCCTATCCCTATAACCTGTGCGTTTACCAAGGCTAATCCACCTAATTTATACATCTTTTTACACTGAGGGGCCGTTTGGCATAACCAATGCACCTAACCTGAACATTTTTGGACTGCCGTAAGTCCAAATACATAAGAAATTAGATATTGATATTTGCTGCAAATTTGAATGACTTGTGAATCTGAGTGTCTGCTATAATCCTGGTTCTTGAGGTAATTGGGAAATTAGTTTGGAGGGATCATTAGGTTTAGTTAGATGTCTATAAACAAAAAAGCAAGATTCAACTGTGCATGTTAATTTAGCTACTTCATATTCTATTGTTCAGCAGATGTAGATAAAATCAGAAGCTTAAATTTCCACAAAATTCTGTGGGAAGGCAGATTTAAAAAAAAAGGCCACACATAGTAACTACAAAATTAAAAACAATGAGTTAACAACTTCAAAAATATTGACATATAGATTAAAAGCCTCACAAGTGGATCAACATGAAAACTGAAGAAACAACATGAGATTAGGACCAGGGCCACTAATGGAGCAATTAACATTGCGGGTGTTCAAGAAGCCAGAATTAAATGAAGGCAGGTATCTTGGAGGAGATTACATATGGAGGGTGAGGCCATGGATGCATTTGAAGACAAGGATGATAATTTTAACATTGAAATGCTGCGTAATCAGGAGCCACTGAGTTAGCAAGCACAGAGTGATGAGTGCCTGGCACGTGGATGTTAAACAACTTGGCCTATTATTCCCTCCCTTTCTCCCTTTTTGAACAAGGGTATCACGTTGGTTGCTTTCCAATCTTCATTATTTTTCTGGTATTTAGCAAGTAACAAAAAATCTCAACCAGTGGGTCCACTATCTCGACAGCCACTTCCATTCAAACCTTTGTCTGTCTTCAGCCCCTTGAGTTTCTCTAATATTCTAACCCTTGTGAATGGAATTTTTGTAAGTTCTGCCATGTTATTTGAAATCAGTCCATCTGATACCTTAAAGTGAAGACTGATGCAAAAAATTTATTTTGCAAATCTGCTATTTCTTTGTTGTTTTCAATTCAATCTCTTGCTGTTTGTTTTAATGCAAGTTTTCACTCAAAATTCATTTTCTCCCTCATGAGTTTTTTAGACTTTTGCTGCTCTATCCTAAAAGCTTCCCGGCCTCATCTACTTCTGGTCTACCACAATTCCTTGCCACTTTGCATATCCTGCTTTTCAATTTAACATTATCTTTGATCTCCCCTGTTAGCCATGGATTTTGTTTCTTTCTTGTGGAATCCCTCTTTTTGATTGGGATAAACTCCTGCTGAGCATTTTGCATGGCTATTTGAATATCTACCACTGCTCATCTACTGACTTCTATCTTAACTTATTTACTCAGTTAACCTTAGACGGTCGTTTCATGCTCTCGATCGAACCTGAAAAAATTAATCAATTTTGCTTCCAGTTTCTACCCCTCCATCACTTTCACCTGTCCATCTCAAACACTTCCCTTCCATAACCTTTCTGTCTTCATTTCCGGCAGTAGACTATCTACCAATATCCATTACAAGCCCACTGACTCCCACAGCTATCTGGATTACAGCTCTTTGCACCCTACATCTTGTAAGGTCTTTATCTCTTTCTTTCATCTCCTTCAGCTCTGTCGCATTGGTTCCGATGATGCTACTTTCCAAAGTGGTACTTCTAATATATGCTCCTTCTTCCTCAACTGTGGTTTCCCACCTACAGTTATTGACAGGGCACTCAACAGTGCAGGCCATCTCTTCCGCCATGACCCTCGTCCCCTCCCTTCCCTCCCAGAACAAAGAGAGAGTCCCCCTTGTTCTCACATTACACCCCACCAGCCTCCTCACACAAAGCATAATCGTTTGCCATTTTCGCCAACTCCAGCATGATGCCACCACCAAACACATCTTCCCTTCACTCCCTCTGTCAGCATTCCACAGAGACCATTCCTGCTAGGATTCCCTCCTAGTTCGTCCTAGGAGGAAAAAGGGGCTGGGATATCTCTGTTAATTAAGGATAATATCAGTGCTGTAGTAAGGGAAGACATAGGCTCCAAAGAGCCTATGGAATCATTGTGGGCGGAGATAAGGAGTAGTAAGGGGAGGAAGACACTGGTGGGTGTGGTGTATAGGCTCCTAAATAGTAACTTTGAGGTGGGGCGGGCTATAAACAAGCAAATAATTGATGCGTGCAGAAACGGAACAGCGATAATTATGGGGCATTTTAATCTGCATATTGATTGGATGACCCAAGTCGGACGCGGTGGGCTTGAGGAAGAGTTCTTGGAATGCTGTCGGGATAGTTTCCTTGAACAGTATGTGATGGAACCTATGAGGGAGTGAGCTATCTTAGATCTGGTGTTGTGTAACGAGGCAGGTAGAATTAGGGATCTTCTTGTGAGGGATCCTCTTGGGATGAGTGATCGTAGTATGGTTGAATTTTTGATGCATGGAGAATGAGAAAGTAGGGTCCCGAACCTGTGTCCTCTGTTTGAACAGAGGGGAGTATGATAGGATGAGAGCGGAATTGGCGAACGTAGATTGGGGGCGCAGATCGGTTGGTAGGACGGCTGAGGAACAGTGGAGGATTTTTAAGGAGATTTTTTTCGGTACTCAGCAGAAATATATTCCGATGGTAAGGAAGGACTGTAGGAGAAGGGATTACCAACCGTGGTTATCGAAGGAAATAAAGGAGAGTGTTAAATTAAAAGCTGATGTGTTCAGAGTGGCTAAAAATAGTGGGCGATTAGAAGATTGGGAAAGATTTAAAAATCAACAAAGAATGACTAAGAAGGTGATAAAGAAAGGAAAGATAGACTATGAAGCTAAACTAGCACTAAATATAAAAAAATGACAGTAAAAGTTTTTACAAATATGTAAAGAAGAGGAGGCTGGCTAGAGTGAATGTTGGACCCTTGGAGGATGAGAGGGGGGATTTAGTGGTGGGCAGTGAGGAAATGGCTGAAACTTTAAATAAGTTTTTTGCCTCCGTCTTCACAGAGGAGGACACGAGTAGTTCGCCGGACATTGAAGATAGAAGGATGGTAGGGGTTGAGGGCCTAAATGCAATTACTGTCGCTAGAGAGGTAGTGCTTGGTAGACTAATGGGACTGAAGGTGGACAAGTCCCCAGGACCGGATGGAATGCATCCCAGGGTTCTGAAAGAAATGGCAGAGGTGATAGTGGATGCCTTAGTAATTATTTATCAAAATTCGCTGGACTCCGGGGAAGTGCTAGAAGATTGGAAAACGGCTAATGTTACACCACTGTTTAAAAAAGGCAGCAGACAAAGGGCAGGGAATTATAGGCTGGTTAGTTTAACGTCTGTAGTTGGAAAAATGCTAGAATCCGTCATCAAAGAAGAAATAGCGAGGCACCTAGAAAAGAATGGTTTGATCGAGCAGACGCAGCACGGATTCATTAAGGGGAAGTTGTGTTTGACGAATTTATTGGATTTCTATGAGGATGTGACTAGTGCGGTAGACGGAGGGGAACCGGTGGATGTGGTGTTTTCGATTTCCGAAAGGCGTTTGATAAGGTGCCTCATAAAAGGTTGCTACAGAAGGTTAGGGTGCACGGAGTTGGGGGTAAGGTGTTAGCGTGGCTAGAGGATTGGCTGTCAAATAGGAAGCAGAGAGTTGGTATCAATGGGGGTGCTATTCTGGTTGGCGGTTGGTGACTAGTGGAGTGCTACAGTGATCGGTGCTGGGGCCTCAACTGTTTACCATTTATATAGATGATCTAGAGGAGGGGCTGAGTGTAGGGTGACGAAATATGCTGATGACACGAAGATGAGTGGAAAAGCAAATTGCATGGAGGGTGTGGAAAGTCTGCAGAGAGATCTGGATAGGCTGAGCGAGTGGGTGAGGACCTGGCAGATGGAGTATAATGTTAGCAAGTGTGAGGTTATCCACTTTGGCAGAAATAATAGTAGGAGGGATTATTATTTAAAAGGCGGAAACTGCAGCAGGCTACAGTGCAGAGGGACCTGGGGGTCCTTGTGCACGAGTCGCAAAAAACCCAGTCTGCAGGTGCAGCAGGTGATCAAGAAGGCGAATGGAATGTTGGCCTTTATAGTGAGGGGGATAGAATATAAAAGTAGTGAGGTCTTGCTGCAACTGTACAGGGTACTGGTGAGGCCGCAGCCGGAGTACTGTGTGCAGTTTTGGTCGCCGCACTTGCGGAAGGATATATTGGCCTTGGAGGGAGTGCAGAGGAGGTTCACTAGGCTGATACCGGAGATGAGGGGGTTGGACTAAGAAGACAGACTGGGTCTGTACTCGTTGGAGTTTAGAAGGATGAGGGGGGATCTTATGGAGACATATAAGAAAATGAAGGGGATGGATAGGGTAGAGGTAGAGAGATTCTTCCCGCTTAAAAAGGATGTGTAGTCGTCCATTTTGGCAGAACCAACGGGATGAACGAGTACACTATCAAGGGCAGAAGTCTGAGTAGTGTTGAGGAGCAGAAGGATCTTGGGGTCCGGGTCCACAGGACTCTTAAATCGGCCTCGCAGGTGGAGGAGGTGGTCAAGAAGGCGTATGGTGTACTGGCCTTCATTAATCGAGGGATTGAGTTTAGGAGTCGGGAGGTAATGCTGGAACTTTATAAGACCCTTGTCAGGCCTCATTTGGAGTATTGTGCGCAGTTCTGGTCGCCTCACTATAGGAAAGATGTAGAAGCTATTGAAAGGGTGCAGAGGAGATTTACAAGGATGTTGCCTGGACTGGGAGGCATGCCTTATGAAGTTAGGTTGAGGGAGCTGGGACTCTTTTCCCTGGAGAGACGAAGGTTGAGAGGCGACCTGATAGAAGTTTACAAAATGTTGAGAGGAATAGATAGGGTGGACTCTCAGAGGCTATTTCCCCGGTTTGAAATGGTCGCTACGAGAGGACACAGATTTAAGGTGCAGGGAGGGAGGTTCAGAAGTGATGTTAGGGGTAAGTTTTTCACTCAGAGGGTGGTGAGTGAATGGAATCGGCTGCCGTCAGTGGTGGTGGAGGCGAACTCGCTGGGGTCTTTTAAAAGACTTCTGGATGAGTATATGGGGTTTAATGAGATTGAGGGTTATAGATAGGTCTGTAGGTTGGTAGGTGATGATGTGATCGGCGCAACTTGTGGGCCGAAGGGCCTGTTTGTGCTGTAGTGTTCTATGTTCTATGATAGCAGGACTAGAGGACACAGCCTCAAGATAAGGGGGTGGGGGGGGCAGTTTAGATCAGAGTTGAGGAGGAACTTCTTCACTCAAAGGGTGGTGAATCTCTGGAATTCTCTGCCTGTTGAAGTGGTGGAGGTTACGCGGCTAAATATATTTAAGTCACCGGTAGATGGGTTTTTGATAGACGGGAATTAAGGATTATGGAGAGAGCGCGGGAAAGGGGAACTGATCCACTTCAGATCAGCCATGATCTTATTGAATGGCGGGGCAGGCTCGAAGCGTTAGATGGCCTACTGCTGCTCCTATTTCTTATGTTTAGTTCTCCACTATCCTCAACACAACTCTCATTACCCAGAGCATCTTCCCATGCAATCGCAGAAGGTGTAACACCTGCCCCTTTATCTCTTCCATGCCTGCCATCCAATATTCAAAACCCTTATTCCAGATTAAGCAACATTTCACTTGTACCTCCTTCAATTTGGTGTATTGCATTCATTGCTTCCAATGTGGTCGTCTCGAGACCAGAGAGACCAAGTGTAGACTGGGTGATCACTTTGCTTAGCACCTTCAGCCTGTGCGCAATCAGGACCCTGACCTTTGGGTTGCTTGCCACTTTAACACACGATCCTGCTCCCATGCCCACATGTCTATCCTTGGTCTTTTTCAATGTTCCAGTGAAGATCAATGCAAACCTGAGAAACAGCATCTCATCTTCTGTCTAAGCACATTACAGCCTTCTGGTCTCAACATCGAATTCAACAAGTTGAGATAATTAGCTCAACTCCCTTGTTTTCATTTTATTTCATTTTTAACTGTTCTTTATCTTTTCTTTCTTTATTGTCCTTATTTTTTTTTCCTCCTATTTTACAAGAACATCAGAACTAGGAGCAGGAGTAGGCCATCTGGCCCTTCGAGCCCGTTGCGCCGTTCAATAAGATCATGGCTGATCTTTTTGTGGATTCAGCTCCACTTACCTGCCTGTTGACCATAGCCCTTAATTCATTTAGTGTTCAAAAGTTTAACTATCCTCGCCTTAAAAACATTCAATGAGGTAGCCTCAATGGCTTCACTGGGCAGGGAATTCCACAGATTCACAACCGTTTGTGTGAAGAAGTTCCTCTTCAACTCTGTCCTAAATCTGCTCCCCCTTATTTTGAGGCCATATCCCCCAGTTCTAGTTTCACCTGCCTGTCAAAACAACTTCCCTGCTTCTATCCCCTTCATAATCTTGCATGTTTCTGTAAGATTTCCCCTCACTCTTCTGAATTCCAGTGAGTATAGCCCCAGTATATTCAGTCTCTCCTCATAAGCCAACCCCTTCAACTCTGGAATCAACCTAGTAAATCTCCCCTGTGCCCCTTCCAGTGCCAGTACATCCTTTCTCAAGTAAGGAGACCAAAACTGTACACAGTACGCCAGGTGTGGCCTCACCAGCACCTTATGCAGCTGCAACATAACCTCACTGTTTTTAAATGCCATCCCTCTAGCAATGAAGGACAAAATTCTATTTGCCTTCTTAATTACCTGCTGTATCTGCGAACCAACTTTTTGTGATTCATGCACAAGGACATCCAGGTCACTCTGCACAACAGCATGCTGCAATTTTTTACCATTTAAATAATGGTCCATTTTGCTGCTATTCTGATCAAAATGGATGACCTCACATTTATCAACCTTGTACTCCATCTGCCAGACCCTTGTCCACTCACTTAGACTTTCTATATCCCTTTGCAGACTTTCAGCGTCCTCTGCACACTTTGCTCTGTCTTAGTGTCATCTGCATTTGGTCCTGAACTGCACATTATCTATGTAAACCATCTATGTCATGCCCCCTTTGCTTCCCGTTTCCCCGTTTTTTATCAATTTTACCACTCTCTCACCCATCTCCCCCCTTCCGCTCATATTTTCATCCATCACAGTTTACCCTTTGATTTCAGGTTCTCTGCTGTTTGGCGATTCATACCACTTATTCCCTCTATGGACTTCCATTAGTAGCCTTCCCCTTGTTTTTGTGGCTATGACTCATCTTTCATTCCCTCGTGCTACAGCATAAATATCTGTCACTTTCTATGTCTTTTAGCTTTGACAAAGGGTCATCCAGACTCAGTGTCAGCTCTTTACTCCTCTTACAGATGCTGCCAGACCTGCTGAGATTAGCCAGCATTTTCCCTTTTTGTTTTCACCTTAGACAACTCCTCCCTCATACCATTATAATTGCTTTTATTTAAATTGAAGCACTGGTTATGAACCTATGGCATTCACCCTCAAACTTTTATTTGAATTTCTATCATCATGTGATCACTACTGTCTAGGGGATCTTTAACACAAGATCCCTTATTCCAGTGACTAGGAGAATTTCACAGTTAATCTAAGTCTTACTTGTGACTAGTAAATAAACTTTACTTTATTAATCATCTTTACACAAAACCACATCTATAATAGCCTATCACTGGGTAGGTTCCACAACGTACTGCTCTAAAATGCAATTCTTGATGCATTCCATAAATCCTTCTATGCTATCCTTGCTGGTTTGGTTTGTCCAATCAATATACAGATTAAAATCTCACATCATAATTGAAATTCACTTCAAATATGCCTTTAGTATTTCCCCATTTATGTTCCAAAAATTGACAGGCATTGAGGAATCGGGAACTGAATCATCTGCAAAATTCTCAGCCTCTGACCTGCTCTTTGAGCTAAGGTCTTGATATGGCTAATCTTGTTCAGTTTCCGGTCAATGCAAACTCCCAGGATGTCGAGAGTGGGTGATTCAATGATGGTAATGCATTGACAGTCATGTGATGATGATTCGGTTCTCTCTTGACGGAGATGGTTGTTGCCTGGCACTTCTCTGGCGTGAAAGTTACTGGCCCCTTATTAACCCAAGCCTGAATGTTGCCCATGTCTTCCTGCATATGGGCATGAACTGCTTCAATACCTGAGGAGTGTGGTGATAAATATTGTGCAATAGTTGGTGAACATTCCCACATCTAATATTATGATGGCGGGAAGGTTATTGATGATGGTTCAGCCTGGGACTCTTAGCCGAGGAACTCTTGCAGTGGTGTCCTGGTACTGAAATGATCGACTTCCAACAATCATAATCATCTTCCTTTATGGTAGATATGTTTCCAATTCGTGCAGCATGTTCCCCGATTCCCATTTATTTCACTTTGGTAGGACTTCTTGCTGTTACACTGAGTCAAGTGTTGCCTTGATATCGAGGGCAGACACTCCTTGAGTTTAGCTCTTTTGTCCGTGCTGGGACTAAGAGTGTTATTTGACTAATTGACTTTACTTGGTGAATGATTGTAAATTAGATTGCTGAAATGAGTGCATACAACAAATATTTGAATACCATTTTTGTTTTTCAGACATTAGAAGCCATTTTGAACTTCAAATATTCTGGTGGACCTGGCCATATTGACGGATACTACAGGAATCTCTCTTTGGGGCTTCATGTGGATGTAGAGCCATCTGTATTCTTTACTAGGGTCAGCACACTTCCTGCAACAAGGTACAACAAACTAGTTAATTTATTTTTTGCAATATGCTATTTTTGTGATAGTTGTATTGCACTTGGTAGTAGAAAACTTGTGATGGCTTCTTGGGGCATGACATTTTTGTTGTGGGAGCAGTAAAATTTGAAGTGACCTATAACAGATGAAGAGTTGCTTTAGAGAAAAGACAGGCATGGATAGGAATCTGATCAGACTGGATTATTTTCGAATCGTGATTGGATAGAAACATCCAGCATGATTGCAGGATGGTTGAGCAAAACAATGCAAATGGAAGTTTGTCTGTGACCTTTTGGTTGCAAGTATGTTGCCTTGTGATCTCCTTAACCCCTTCCTTACACCTTTCAACTGTATATAATACTTGCTACATGTTCTCATTCTCATTTACAAGGCATAACTCTGTAAATAACTGTTTAGATTGGCTCTGTTTTTACCTTTTGCCAACTTGCTGTCTGGAAAGTTGCATGGCTTTAGAGGGTTGGTGCCTGAAGGCTGGAAAAAGGCTTGACAAAAATCAACAATACTAGTAGTATTTGTTGAAATCATCGAATCCCTACAGTGCAGGAGGAGGCCATTCAGCCCATTGAGCCTGCACTGACAACAATCTCACCCAGGCCCTATCCCTGTAACCCCATGTATTTATCTTCCTAGTTCCACTAACACAATTTAACTTGGCCAATTAACCTAACCCATGCATCTTTGGACTGTGGAGCACCCAGAGGAAACGCATGCAGACACGGGGAAAATATGCAACCTCCACACAGATGGTCACCCAATGCCAGAATTGAGCCCAGAATGATCCCTGGAATGAAGACCATGTCTTATGAGGAATGGTTGAGGACTCTAGGTCTATACTCATTGGAGTTTAGAAGGATGAGGGGGGATCTTATTGAAACTTACAGGATTCTGCAAGGCCTGGATAGATGGACGTGGAGAGGGTGTTTCCAAATTGTAGGAAAAACTAGAACCAGAAGGCACAACTTCAGGCTAAAGGGACGATGTTTAAAATAGAGATGAGGAGAAATTTCTTCTGCCAGAGAGTGGTGAATCTGTGGAACTCTTTGCTACGGAAGGCTGTAGAGGCCTGGTCATTGAGTGTCTTTAAGATGGAGCTAGATCGTTTCTTGATTGACAAGGGATCGGGGCTTATGGGGAAAAGGCAAGAGAATGGGGATGAGAAAAATAATCAACCATGATTGAATGGTAGAACAGACTCGATGGGCCGAGTGGCCTAATTCTGCTCCTATGTCTTATGGTCTAACCCGGCTCCCTGCCTAAAATGGTAGAAAGGATGTGCAAATTGCCTGGGCGTGACTATTTTCCAGTCTTCTCAGAATTTGGCTCATGAGCATGGATGAATAAAATGGATATGTGGACATGAGTAATGTCATGACTGAAGAGGCACTGTTTTTCCTCCAAGAAGAGAGGGAGAACCTGTTGAATTACTTGTCTGCTTCCTTGAAAGAAATTTCTGGGAAACATATGGAAGTGAAACATTCTGCATTGAAGCAACGAATAGAGGAATTGATGATAAACAGATTTTGTATTACTAGCTGCGTCCAGTATGTGGACCATTCCAAAATCTGCTTAATTTTACAAGTCATACGCAGTTTTAGCCATTTGAAAGATGTGTTAGTCACTAACTCTTTTGACTGAACAATGCACTTGCACTTCGGGAATATGTGTAACCAATTGGCTCATTTGGTATTGAAGATTGATGGAAGTTTAAGGAATGTAAAAGTACTCTTAAGTTTTGATGATGACAACATGTTGAGGTCACAAGATAAGGTTGAAGTTAGATGTAGTAATAATAATCATCTTATAACCTAGATAATTGTAACCGTGACAAAATCCTTGTTAGCCCTCTATCAATGGTTGGAATGGTGCTGCAGTTGGGTTCATTTATTCTGCTGTAAAAACTTCAGCACGAGTGAGGATGTGAGCCAAATTGAGGTGCACTGGCTCAAAGTGTTCCTTGCTGGCCCGCTGAGGATCATAAAATCATAGAAACCCTACAGTGCAAAAGGAGGCTATTCGGCGCATCAAGTCTACACTGATTCCCCCACCCAGGCCCTATCTGTGTCATCCTACATATTTACCCTGCTCATCCTTCTAGCGTACGCATCCCAGAACACTAAGGGACAATTTAGCATGGCCAGTCAACCTAACCTGCACATCTTTGGTGTGTGGGAGGAACTGCACCAGGAGGAAACCCACGCAGATATGGGGAGAATATGCCAACTCTGCTCCCTCTCCACAGTAGGGTGAAAGTAGTGGTTGCACTTAACTCTTGCCTTGATGAAAACCAAAACCTACCTCAATGTCAAAGGTAACAGAGAGGCATACCATAGATTTCTCAACTTCTTAAGGAGTGGAGAAGACTTTATTTCTGCAGAAAACCCACATTGTTCAGGAAGTGAAACTTTGTGGCTCCTGGAGTGGGAAGGAGGGATCAACATGGATAAGTTTGCCTACATGTTTGCTTCACCTCTGGCTGTGGGCCATCCACTGCATCTCATTAACAAGCAAGGTCCCCAAGCTAGCACTCATCTGTGTGCTTCTTTGAAAATGTATCCACTGATCTTGACTAACACCAATGAATTTATCACCCTTGGAGAGAGGAGTTTTAATTGTACCCTTGAAACAAGGAACCACTCTGGTTTCTCACACTGCTTGACGGAGATGGGGTAGTTGAGGGACGTGGCTGAATCCTTTGACGTGATGGATGACTGGGGTATTTTGCACACCAACTCTAGCACTTGCACTTCGATGGAGTCTGGAGGAGGAGGTTCCAGAGTGCCTGTGCACTGCTTAGGTGTATGTTTCCTGCATTCCAGTGACTTGCATGCAGCTGCTGTCATGCTCAAGCTGCTGCATATTATAGTTGGAGCTGGTTCTTCTCCATGTGGATACTGGCATTCTTATAGCCTGCAGCCAGAGGTCAGTTAGCTCAGGGTGTGT
This sequence comes from Carcharhinus amblyrhynchos, assembly GCF_965287045.1. Taxonomy (NCBI): domain Eukaryota; kingdom Metazoa; phylum Chordata; class Chondrichthyes; order Carcharhiniformes; family Carcharhinidae; genus Carcharhinus; species Carcharhinus amblyrhynchos. Next base: position 76,017,309 of record NC_137331.1, on the reverse strand, counting down.
CATGTTGATTCTGGCCAATTGGAAAAGCAAGCAGTGGTTTTCCTCTCCTTAAGGCTATGGTGGAATGTGGCAGTGCTCATGCTTTATCTTCTGGGGTAAGCAAGGGGGCAGAAGACCAGGATGAGACAGTTGAACAAGAGATACTTGACTTGGATTCCCTGTTGGTCAGGACATCAAAGACCTTGCCCTGCAAAAGGTATACAATGAAAAGAAGGATGTGCTTAAGGACCTGCAGTTCATCAAGTTTGAATGGCAGGCTCATAAGACTTTTGGACCTAGTTCCTCAAAGACCTGGACTGTGGCTTCCCCATTTTCTGAAACAAAACTGAAAAAATTGCAAGGGGCAAATCAGCAGCCATAAGGACTTCTGGCTGGTGAATGAATCCCTGGTCTTGAATCTGGAGTACATCAGTAGTCAGGCCTACGCAGATTGTTGCTTTGTTCTTTCCCGATTTGTCCAGTGTGGATACAGAATGTTTTGTGGGACAACCTGTCAAAATTTGACCCAGAGGGCACTGGGTGTTCCGCTTAGCTTGGCAGAGCTGACAGGTGCCCATGGCAGCTCTCAATGGAAAGGTTCCTGGGACTGGTTAGGCTGCTGTCGAGTTCCACAAGATGTTTCTGATAATTTGGGGGAGAGAGAACTAAGAACTACTTGAATGTCCTGGGTGATAGCCTGGCAACTGGGGAGATGCCCCTCTTGGTAGAGAATGCTGTCACTGTCCAGTTTCTTAAGAGAGGCGTCTCCACTTGCTTAAGAACTGGATTTTGTCTGTCACCATCATTCCCAGAAGACTGGCCCGTCGGGTGTCGACCTTGCACTGCATCAGGATATGGCATTCAACAGAGTGAATACTTACTTGGGACACTGCAGGCATTTTGGTTGGGAACACGTTTCGTCATCTGGATCTGATTATGTAAACAAGACCTCGACAACATCCAGGCTTGTGCTGACAAGTGGCAAGTAACATTCGCACCACAAAAATGTTAGGCAATGACCATCTCCAAAGTGAGGATCTAACCGCTTGACATTCAATGGCATTATCATTGCTGAATCTCTTATTATCAACATCTTGGGGATTACCATTGACAAGAGACTGTACTGAAGTAGCAATGTAAATACTGTGGCTACAAGAGCAGGTCAGGGGCTGGGAATCCTGTGGCGAGTAACTCAACTCCTGACTGCCCAAAATCTGTCCATTGTCTACAAGGCGTAATCAGGAATGTGATGGAATACACTCCATTTTTATGGACACATCCAGCTCCAGCAACACTCAAGAAGCTCAACACAATCCAGGACAAACTCTGCCTAATTGGTACCGCTTCCACAAACATTTAATCCCTCCACCACTAACAAATAGCGGCAAAAGTATATACCATCTATAAGATGCACTGAAGGAACTCAGCAAGGCTTCTCAGGCAGCACCTTCCAAACCCATGACCATTACCATCGAGACGGACAAGCAAAGCTGATATCTGGGAACAGCACCATTTAGAAGTTCCCCTTCAAGCCACCCACCATCCTGATTTGGATCTCTATTGCCATTTCTTTACTGTTGCTGGGTCAAAATCCTGGAACTCCCTCCCTGATGCTGTGGGCGGGTGTACTTACATAACATGGGCTGCAGCGAGTCAATAAGGCAACTCACCAGTACCTTCTCGAGGGCAATTTGGGGTGGCAATCAATGGCCTAGGCCGTGACACCCACATCCTGTAAACGAATTTCTAAAAACCATTGTGAAGTTTTTGATTAAGACTAACAGGTCCTTTACGGCATTTCTTCACTTAGTATGGTGTTAGGGATGCCCCCATGCCCCTGTAGTTGCAGGCCATTTGCACGGAAATATTCCAGTGTCTCTGTGGAGGCAGTTCACACGACAGGCTGGGCATGGAGTTTATCTTTATAAATTGGAGCATCGAGTATAAAAGTTGGAGTGTTATGGTAAGGTTATATAAGGCATTGGTGAGGCCAGATTTAGAGTATTGTGTGCAGTTTTGGTCACCTAGTTACAGGAAGGATGTAAATAAAGTTGAAAGAGTGCAGAGAAGGTTCACGAGGATGTTGCCAGGACTTGAGAAGCTGAGTTACAGAGAGAGATTAAATAGGTTAGGACTTTATTCCCTGGAGAGTAGAAGAATGAGGGGAGATTTGTTAGAGGTGTATAAGATTTTGATGTGTATGGATAGAGTGAATGCAGGCAGGCTTTTTCCACTGAGGCTAGGGGAGAAAAAAACCAGAGGGCATGGGTTAAGGATGAAAGGAGAGAAGTTTAAAGGGAATATTTGGAGGGGCTTCTTCGTGCAGAGAGTGGTGGGTGTGTGGAATGAGCTGCCGGATAAAGTGGTAAATGCAGGGTCACTTAACATTTAAGAAAAACTTGGACAGGTACATGGATGAGAGGGCTGTAGAGTGATATGGTCCAAGTGCAGGTCAGTGGGACTTGGCAAAAAATGGTTTGGCACAGACAAGAAGGGCCAAAGGGCCTGTTTCTGAGCTGTAAATTTTCTATAGTTTCTAAGGTTTCTATCTTTGTTAATTTTCAAAAGCTGGAGGCCAAGGTCACTATTTGACTAGGACACAAGATAGACCTTGTCCAAATGCTGTCCGGCAGAGGTTGAACAATTATCATTACCAATGTGGTGGCTGCAGTATTGCTTGATTGCTTTGATAGATCCCTCTGAGTTTTCCACCAAGATACAGATTAAAGAAGTTGACGACTTTCTGGGATAAATGAGTGCATTAAGCTTCTATCACAGCGCAGTTCCCTGCTTAAGGAAGAAGTTGAGGCTGATGTACTTTCATGTTGATCCAAATAATTTGACCCTTCTGCAACTGTTTTCTTCCATCCTATCTTTAAATTTTCCAAACATTTTACAAAATATCATTTATATCTTCTACATTTCGTAAGTGACAACTGTCCTTTATGCTGGCTGATCGTAGTGACTGGTTCATTCAGTTGAACCATTATAAAAGATACAACTAAACTAGAAAAATGTAATTTTCTAGTTTAACTTTTATATATAAAATGTTTCAACATTTAGATACTTACTAGGATATGTACTAGGGGCATGCACAAATTACACCCTTTGGGATGTTTAAAACATGATACAATCATGCATAAAATTCTATTTGCCTTTTTGCTTTCATCCAACACCAAGGTTGCTCAAACTAAGAAGAATTTTGATCAATGCCACCTGCTTCTCCATGTTAAACTGCCATTTTGATTGAATTCATAGCCCATGCCAATATTAATATGAGTAGAAGGGGTATGGCATAATTTGCAAGTCTTTACAATTTCCTTGTCGGTTTATCTCACTCAAACATACTTTACCCTTTGATTCCCAATTAATTTTTAAAACTTGATTTGCATATTAATTCCCTGTTAATCCCTGCAAAAAGATTGGGCTCATAGTTTGAACAATGTGATAATTACCTCTGCCACTGCAAATGGGTGGAAGTAATGTTTTCATTCCATTCATCTGTTTGATTGTAAACAAAATATCTCGAAAACATAATGGGTAGCTTTTAATGAAATGTGGTGCATGGATAAGGGTAGGGTACATAGGGTATGGCTGAAGGAAGAACTGATGTTTTTGGCAAAGTTGCAAACCTGGAATCTCTGCAGCCTTACTGCACTGCAGTTAAAGATGTCAGAGTTTCTTGTTTATTTTTTTTTGCACATTTTATCGTAAATTCCTAAATGACCATATGAGATGATTATGCATTGTCCCATATGTACAGTGCAAAGAACAACATTGATAATGTAGAGGTACACTGCGATTTTAATGTCATTTGAATTGATTACTTAAAAGTTAATTCTTCGATGTGTCACTTCAATAACGCTGTAAGGCAAGGCTGTATTTTTTCCAAGAACTCCATGGCTTTGTATTTCCAGTGTTAAAATTGTCAACATTGCTCAAATGTAAATAGTCAATGTAATCTTGAGATGTCACACATATATTGATGCATAGTCTCTGGACAAAGAGCATATGAACAATCTCAGGGCATTATAATAATGTCTTGATGTATGTGATGTTCTGGTGGTGTTATCTACTCTATTAGAATCTCTTTCTACTTTATTTCAGCATATTGAATTATTACATATCCTCCATTTGCTCCAGGAAAAAAGAAGAAAGCTGTGTTAAGCCTATTTTTTCAATTTTTAAACTCGAATTGGGAAATGCTACTTATGGATTAAAATGCTCTCGTGCTTTTATGGACTGTAATTTTCACTCTAAAATGAATATGTGACTTGTTTGCAATACTTTTTATTTTTTACTTGTTTTAAAATTCTCTGACTCTGCTTTTCTGACAATCAATGCAATATTCATCACAGAACAATGACAGTCTTATAGTTATGTGACTGCAGGGAGACTCTAACTATTGACTCTGCTTTTACCAGTGAGTGCACCTTAATGAGAAAGCTAAGACTGGGATAATGTGGCGTATGGATTGTGTAATACTGCTCTATCTAGCTTTTAATCATGGATTCATAATAGGTAACTTGTTTATAACAATGTTGTTGGTAACGGAAGTTTGCAGGCTACTCTTAGTTTTTTATGAATTGACAACAGGGGTGGCAGGAGTCCTGTAGGGGTGGTAGCAAGTGGCAGAGAAGAGAGTCCAGTGGGAGAGGGGATGCAGAAGCTAGAAGTTTTTTAATTCAAATATTTTCAAGGTAAAGTCAGAACCATCTGAAGCTTGCTATTTAAATCACACTTTCGGATGATTCCCATTGCACAGCAGATCCCCAAAGGAGGTTTGAACTTGGCCACTTGCTATTCAAACTTTATCTTGGAAATTCATGGCAGGGGTGGGGGTGGTCCCCAGCACATCTTTGGGATACAATGCCACAGAAAGTTATGACCCATTTATCCATATTAATTGTAACAAATTAACCAAGCACATTGCAGATGTATGCCATATTTGAAAAAAGGCTTGCAGCAGACAATGTGCTCAGAAATAATTCAGCAGTGTTAATTGAAAGCAACTGTTAGGAAATAATCTTTCTCTATTAAATTGACACAACTATTTGACTCTTGCATGTTTACTTGAAGATGGATATCCCAATTATTCAGTTTGCAATATTTGCTTGGTTCCATGTCATGAATAGCAGCAGTACCGATCATGATGGAATAATGTTGCTGAATGAAAATTTGTATAATTTCTAGAATTATGTGAGATGAGATGTTGGAGCATAATCCACCTCCCCGTATTTATTCTTTTTTTTTGGAAGGCATCAGGGGTTCCTAACTTTAGCCATTCCAATCCAGTTATATTTTCATTGATTTTTCTTCAGATCATCATTCAATTTTACTATCAACTGTACTATACCTCATTATTTATATGATCTTTCAAAATTTCAAACCAGGAGAACTTATGGGCTGAATTTACACAATTTTGTTTCCTCTGGATGGAAGGAAAACTTTTTGGTCATGAACCCACTTGGCACAACAGCAGGACAGCTGTTACAGTATTCCAGGGGGCCTCATTTAAAAAAAAACTGCCCTGAGATTGCCATCTAATTAAAGATGACGGACTATTTGAGGACATGGGGAGTAAAACAAGGGTGTGATTACAAATGTGGCCAACAGCCTTCACTTTCTCCTCAATGAGAGCACAGCAGAAGTGAATAGGACCATGATGAAATGGAGTGAAATGACTGGAAGAAATGGCAGCCAATTTTTCATCGCCTGCATTGTGATGTCATCTCCAGGAGATAGTCGTGCAGCAACAAGCCTCTGACCAAGTTTTTATCCTTAATGATAGACTGCATATTATTTCCTTAGTGCTCTGACCACCTGCTGTGCCTTTGCCTTCTGTGAGTTGATGAGTTGCAGATAAGCAGAGTTCTTTGCGACTTTGGTAAAATTTCAATTCTCAGAGGATCTCTGCTAATTGCTTAAGTAACAACCTCAATTGACATCCAGGTGGGCTGCTGTCAGTGCACAAAAGCATCCTCTGGGAAAAGAGTGAGTAAATGGGAGCTTTTTTAAAATTCTTTTATGAGATGTTGATCTTGCTAGCTCAGCCAGCATTTTATTATCCATTCTAATTGTCCTTGGGAAGGTACTGGTCAACCACCTTCCTGAATTGCTGCAGTCCATGAGGTGTAGGTACACCCACAAGGAGAGTGAAATAATGGCAACATTCTTCTAAGTCAGGATCGCATGTGGCTTGGAGCAGAACTTGCAGGTGATGGTGTTTTCCCCTGCATTCAATGTCCTTGTTCTTCTTGATGGTAAAGGTCACGAGTTTGGAAGCTGCATTTATAGGAGCCTTGGTAAGTTTCTGCAATGTATTTTGCAGATGGTACACTCTGGTGACACTGCGTCAGTGGTGGAGGCAGCGTGTGTTGGGAGGTAGTGGATAGTGTGCCAGTCAAGCGTGCTGCTTTGTGCCAAATGGTTTCCAGTTTTTTGAGTGTTTTTGGAGCAGCTATTATTGAGGCAAGTGAGGAGTTTCCATCGCAATTCTGACTTGTGCCTCATAGATTGTGGACAGGCTTTGAGGAATCAAAAGGGGAGGTACTCTTGGGACAGTTCACCGCCATTGACTGCTTTTGTAGCCGCAGTACTTATATGGTTAGTCCAATTCAATTTCCGATCCATGGTAACCCCTTGGGTGTTGATGGTGTGGAATTCAGAGATGATGCCATTGCATGCCAAGGGGAGACAATTGGATTCTCTTTTGTTAAAAATGGTCTTTTCCTGAACATGTGTGGCATGAATGTTATTTGCCACTATGAACTGAAGGCTGAACATTGTCTTGCTGCATATGAGCATGGATTGCTTTAGGATCTGAGGAGGCATAAATAGTGCTGAACATTGTGCAGTCATCAGCAAAGATTCCCACTTCGGACCTTATGATGGAGGGAGGTTCATTGATGAAGCAGCTGAAAATGGTTCAGTCTAGGACACTACCCCATGGAACTCTTGCATTGGTGTCTTGGGGCTGAGATGACTGACCTCCAACAACCACAACCATCTTCCTTTGTGTCATGTATGGATCCAACCAAGAGAGAGCTTTGCCCCTAATTTCTGTTGACTCCAGTTTGCTAGGTCTCACTGATACCACGTGAAGTCTTACCTCATCTCACCTCTTGAGTTTTGCTCTTTTGTCCATGTATGGTCTAGGGGTTTAATGAGGTCAGGAGTGCAACAGCCCTGGTGGAACCTAAACTGACCATCAGTGAGCAGGCTATTGCTGAGTAAGTGCTATTTGACAGCACTATTGATGATGCTTTCCATCACTTAGCTGCAGATCAAGCATGGATCATGGTGATAATGGCCCAGTTGAATTTGTCCTGCTTTTCATGGGCAAGACATATCTAGGCAGTTTTCCATATTGCTTGGTAGATGCAGTGTTGTAGTTGTACTTGAACCTCTTGACTAAATTAGTTCTGAAGTGTAAGCCTTCACTTCTATTACTGGAATATTGTCAGAGCCTTCCAGTCCAATATCATTGTTTATGATTTTCCTTGCTCTCCAGTCCCCTTCCCCACCATCCTCCAACGGTGTGGTAAAACTCCAACCAACCCACATACATCTTGTGGCTGTCACAGTACAATACCATTTTTCAACTGTAATGTGACTGAAAATGCTTAGTTTGTTAAAAAATTTTTCTTAGAAGCTGGTGATTTGTGCAGACCATTTTGTATCTATTAGCATGAAGCTATTTGTAGTGATCTATCTGTAACTCTAAAATTAACGTGTGAATTTTAAAATCATGTGAAATAATCTGCTTGTGCTGATGCACCAGCGTTTGGATTTTTTTTCATATTTCCAGCATTGAAGAAAATTATTGCAACAACAGAACAAATTTTCTCTAAACGTTGTTAAAGTTTGTCTATTTTTAAAAGGTGCAATTTACATGACTAATACGTCATTCAATCCTGTAAATTATCCAAAAGCAAGGAAGTCCCAGAGGATTACTTGCAATGCTGCTTTGACAAATCAGTAGGATAATTGTTTAAGCCATGAAGTTGTCATGTGCTAAGTTATCTACTTGTGTTGTACAACCTTGAATTGCAGAATATATAGGCCTGATGCTTTTTGCAGTGAGAAGGGCAAATTTAACTACTGGGATTTCACAGGTATCAATGTTGGGGTTCTACTATATACAGTCTTTATTAATGTGCTGGATAAAGGAACAAAATGTATTGTCGTCAGATTTGTTGAGAAGAGAAAGATAGGTATGAAAGCAAGTTGGGAGGTGGACAGAGTCTCTGCAAAGGAATAGAAATAGGTTAAGCAAGTGGGCAAAAATTTGGCACGTGAAATATAATAGTTGAAAACAAAAGGTTGTCCATTTTGGTGGAAAGAATAGAAAAGCAATACATTATTTAAATGAAGAGAGACGACAGACTGCTGTAGTTTGGAGAAATTTGGGTGTCTTCATAAATTAATCTCAAGTTGGCATGCAGGTACACCAAATAAAAAGGAAAAAAAATGGAATGTTGGCCTGAATTGCTTGGGAGATAGAGTAATGAATAAGCAGGGAAGTCGTTTGAGGACATTGGTGAGACCACATCTCGAGAACTTAGTACAGTTCTGGTCACCTTTCTCAAGAAGAGACATACTTGGATTGGATGTAGCTCGAAGATGGTTCATTAGGTTGATCCCTGGGATTGGAGTTTATAAGAATGAGAAGTGATTGTATTTAAATGTATGAAATTCTGAGAGGACTTCACAAGGTAGATGCTGAGAGGATATTTTCCTCATGAGAGAAATTCTAAAATTAGGGAGCCCAGTTTCAAAATAGTCCCGTTTATGACCATGATAAGGAGGCCTTTGTTCTCTTGGCAGGCTGCCTTTTCGAAATTTGCTGTCACAGAGAGCATTGGAAAGTGGGTCACTGAACATTTTCAAGGCTGAGTTAGATTTTTTTTAACAAGGAGTCAAAGGTTATCTGAGGTAGTTGATGTCATGATCAGATCAGCCATGATCTTATAAATGATAGGGTGGGTTTGAGGAGCCAAATGGCCTATTTTTATTAAGATTATTTATGTTGGGTAAGTCAGATGGACCATTCTTTGCACCCTCTTGTGATTTAAGATACAATAGTTTGAACAGAATCCTTTGATGTGGTTGACTGGAAGATCTTGGTTAAACAGAAGCAGAAACTAATCAACAGTGTGTGTCAAATTATGCATTACTGTATGTAATGCTATTTGTTTCTGGTCAGTGGCATGGCTGTGACAAAAACATAATTTTTAAAGAAATTTGTTGCCTAAAATAGATTCTTCCTCAGGTATGTTTCGTTCTCTGGCTTCTGCAACTGCAGACTGGGATAATTGTTTATTTTTGTTTTGTTCTACATGAAAGCTGAAAGGAAAAAGTAATCAATTCAATCCAGTCACTAGTACAGTTGTAAACACGCCTTGGAACAATATGCATGTATCAGAAGAGGACAGTTGTTCAAGGACATAATCTAATTAGGACATATCCAACAGAGATGACACTTGCCTAAAACCAGAAGAGGCAACTTTTATGCTTTCTGTTTCTTGGCATTTTGGCTAAGATCAAATGTAGTATTGACATGCTGTGCGTGGTTGAAGTCATTAGGTTACATTTTAGCTTCATTTAAAGCACTTTTTAAAAGCGGCATCTTGGCCTTTTGGCTAAGATGCAAATGAGATTAAGCCTTGGAGGAGGAGCTATGCTACTCCAATCAGCTTGGATCACATAGATCAAGCCCAAGACAGGAGGTGAGAGCCCTGTCTAGTTAGCTTGGGTCGGGAATGTCTCAACTTGTTGAGACTCTGAATTGGACTTGATTTGGATTGAATTGGAATAAAAACAAAAAAAAATTTAGAGAATGTGCTGCTCCAGGTTTGGCTCCCGGTGCCGCCTGCCCTCGCTTGCTTGCCTGTTCCCGGCGCCGCCTGCTCTTGCTCGCTCGCCCGCTTCCGGCGCTGCTGTGAACAGGACTTTCCTGTGTGATTCAGCATCTCTAATGTGGGACCAAATGTGAGTACTGGGCTGGTGGAGCTATTTTTTCTCGAGGTTGCTTCATATTTGGCCACCTCCCTATTCACTATCCTGGTTAGGATGGTAGGCAGGTTCTCAGTACAGCAGCCTAATTCCCATTGGAAAAGGTAGGCACTATGAGGCAAGTGTGAGTACATGAACGTGCCTCAAAATACTTAACAACCTGAAAAATGGACCAAGTATTAATTATCTAGGAAGTAGGCCACCAATCCACATTCTTATTTATTAAAGCGCTGTACTAGTATGGCTCTCTGCTGTGCACCCATCATCTCCCCACCTCCATTCTGGTTCCATCCTTTTTTCCATAGGTCATGGAAAATTCTGCCCCCTCAAGGTGAAACTTTATTTCAAAGGACTCTTTGAAATGAGCGTAACACCTTTGATGTACAAATTAATTACAGCTTCAACTTAGCTTAAATAAAAGCAGAATACTGCAGGTGCTGGAATCTTTAACAAAAATAGAAAATGCAGAAAAATCTCAACACATCTGAACGCATCTGTGCAGAGTGAATAGAGCCAACGTTTTTAATTTGGATGATCCTTCATCAGAACTGAAGACAAAGAAAATAGAATGAGATTTATACAGTAAAGGTGAGGGTGTAATTGACCAAGATGTCATAGACAAAAGGATAAAGGGAATGTAAATGGTTGCTATAAAGGCTCAGAATGGTGCTAATGGGCATTAAGAGATCAGAATGTGTAAGTGGCAGAACAAAGGTGCAGAGTGTCAAAGGGCAACATGTGGCAGATGGCCCTCATGATGTTTGGCCGGGGGGGGGTGGGGAGACAAGGTGGAAAGCAAGATTTAGAAGTGGACAAATGAAATAATGGAAGAAATTAAAATGTAAAATATATAATAAGAATATAAAATAATAAAAATGGATTAATGAGGTAAAAAGAAATAAAATAAATGGAAATGGAGTGGAGGTAGAAGAAGGAGTCCTTGCTCTGAAGTTGTTGAACTCCATCTTCGGTTGGAAGGCTGTCAAGTGCCTAATTGGAAGATGAGGTGTTGTTCCTCCAGTTTGCGCTGGGCTTCACTGGAACATTGCATCATGCCAAGGACATGTGGACAAGAGAGCAGGATGATGTGTTGACATGGGAAGCGACAGAAAAGTCTGGATCATGTATGTGAACGGACCGAAGGTGTTAGCAAAGCAGTCAGCTAGCCTGCATTTGGTCTGTCTGATGTAGAGTTCACTGCATTGGAAGCAGCAAATGCAATTGACCAGCTTGAAGAGGTGCACACGAAGTGTTGCTTCACCTGAAAAAAGTGTTCGAGTCCTGGAATGGTGAGCATGGAGGAGGTAAAGGGACAGGTGTTGCACCTACTATGATTGCATGGGAAGGTGCTGTGGGCAGTGAGCTGAGGTGTTGAGTGTAGTGGAAGACTGGACCAGGATGTCTTGAAGGGAATGGCTCCTGCAGAATGCTGACAGGAGAGTGAGGGGCAGATATGTTTGGTGGCGGCATATGCTGGAGTTGTCTTACTTTCCCCATAAGTTCTCCTTCCTTAATTGTGGTTTTCCACCCACTGTGGTTGACAGGGCTCTCAACAGTGTCTGACCCATTTCCTGTGGCACTGCTCTCACCCCCTCCCCACCCTCCTAGGACCAGGATAGTCTTATTTTCCCCACTAGTCTTTGCATTCAAAGGATCATCCTAGTGGGGAAAGTAAGACAAGGGCAGACCCTATCCTGGTCCTGGTAGGGTGAGGAGGGGTGAGAGCAGTGCCACAGGAAATGGGTCAGACACAGTTGAGACCCTTGCCAACCACAGTGGGTGGAAAACCACAATTAAGGAAGAAGGAAGACATAACAGCAGCATTATTATGGAAAGTGGCATCATTGGAATAAATGTGGTAGAGGTAAAGGAACTGATAGAATGGGATGGAGTCCTTGCAGGATGTGGGAGAGAAGAGCTGTTGTCAAAATAACTGTGGGAGTCAGTGGGCTTGTAAGGCATATTGGTAGACAGTCTATCACCAGAAATGGAAACAGAGAGTCAACAAACGGTAAAGAAGTGTCAGAGGTTGGACCATGTGAGGGTGATAAAGGAGTGGAAATTGCAAAGAAGAAGCAAAGAACTCTCAGGTCATCCTGGGAGGGAGTGGAGGTGTAGAGGAACTGGACATTCATGATAAGGGGGAAATGGTTTGGGCCAGAGAACTGGAAGTTGTTGATATGGCGTAGGGCATCAGAGGAATCATGGATGTAGGTGGGAAGTGACAGGACAAGAGGAGAGAGGATGGAGTCAAGGTAGGAAGAAATGAGTTCAGTGAGACACGAACAGTCTGACACAATGGGCCTACCAGGGTAATCCTGTTTGTGGATTTTGGGAAGGAGGTAGAAGCAGGGACACTGAGGTCGGATGCTGTGGAGATGTCCAGAGGCGATGGGGTGTGCACAAAATGGCGGTGCATGGCACTGTGTGGATCTCGGGATATAGTGAGAGCAGCAGTCTGAGGAATGTTGTATGTCCTGGGGATACGCATTATCCTGAGTGGATTCGAAACATGAGGGGTGGAACGTCAGCTGGAATCCACGTAGGTTAAGTTAGAGACAGAGATTGTAACTGAGGAAGGAAATGTAGCTGTGAAAGCAAGTTTTGTAAACACCTTGTCAAACACCAGGAGGAAAATGTTAAGCAACAAAGGTGGACAGGGTAAAAGAATTAAATGGAAATTCTGTCAGAGAGAAGAGCAGCACTACTTCAGGGTACATGTTCCTGGAAGAGAAGTTGCAGTGAGTTAAACTCTTAAGATAAAAGCAAAATACTGTTGATGCTGGACTCTGATACAAAAACAGAAAATGCTGGAAAATCTCAGCAGGTCTGACAGCATCTGTGGAGAGAGAATAAAGCCAACATTTTGAGTCTAGATGACTCTTCATCAGAGCTAAAGACAAAAAAAGAGGATGAGATTTATACTTGGGGAGGTGGAGGGGTTATAATTGACCAAGATGCCATGAACAAAAGGAATATAAATGGTGGTTATAAAGGATGAGAATAGTGCTGATAGCATCTGTTAAGAGATTGGAATGTGTAAATGGCAGAATAAAGGTGTCAAAGTACACCTGAGGAATATGACAGATGGCCCTATTGAGATGGGCACTTTGCTGAACAGCTTCGGTCCATCCACAAGCAGGGCTTAGACCTTCCTGTCATTTGCCATTTCAACACATCTTCTTGCCCTCTTATCCACATGTCCCTCCTTAGCCTTTGGCAAGGTTCTAGTGATGCCCCATGCAAATTGGAAGAAAAGCACCTCATCTTGCAAATAGGCACTCTACAGCCCTTTGGACTGAAGCCTGAGTTCAACTTCACAGCATGCACTCTCTCTTCCACCTTTACTCAATTTCCATTTATTTTATGTATTTCATGTTTTTATCTTAATTCATTTTTATAACTTAAAATTTAAAATAGATAATTTTTTCCATTGTTTTATCTGTCCACTTCTAAATCTCGCTTTCCATTTTGTTTCTAACACCGCCCCCCTGAAATCCCAGCTTGCTCACTAAGGCTATCCATCAGACTGTCCTTTGATTTTCTGCACTTTTGTTCTGCCATTTGCACATTCCAATCTCTTAATGGACACCATTAGCACCACTCTCAGCCTTTATCATCACCATTTACGTTATTTTTGTCTATGATAGTCCTATCAATTACAGTTCCCCCAACCCCTTGTAGTATAAATCTCATCCAACTTTCTTTGTCTTTAGCTCTGACAAAGGATCATCGGGACACAATATGTTGTCTCTATTCTGTCTACACAGATGCTGTCAAACCTGCTGAGATTTTCCAGCATTTTCTGTTAAATGAAGTGATGCAGCTTTACAGGTACAATAATGATGTAATTTCAAGGAAGCATTTAATCAGTCAGGTTCGTTTTGATGATAAGTGTTTGCTCATTTTTTAAAAAGATCTGTGAAGATATCTAATCAAAATAACTCCACTACCCTACTTGCCTTTTTCGTCTTTTCTTAAATTGATTCAAAGGAGCCTTGTTAATTACATTAATTTCATCCATTTGTTATTATATGCTTCTATAAATATGTGATTGAGTAAACCTATTTGGCTGCTGATTTTTTTTAAATTATCTGCCATGTGTGATATTAATTAACTTCTGATGTGATGTGTGTGCATATGGAAATCTTACACTTATGGAATTCCTGCCTGACGAGGGATGCAATAGGTAGACAAGAAATGGGAAGTCACAATCTGATCAGCTGTAATCTTATCAAATGCTGGAGCAGGCTCAAAGGGTGAATGGCCTACTCTTGCTACTAATTTATTTATTTGTATTTGACATGAACTTCAGGATTTTTTAACTGGGCTTCTGTTTGTCCATGGTATAATACTCCAGGTAACTTGTGCACATAATCTCATCAGGCATTATAGTTTTGCTCATGGATCATTAGTTTTGTGCTGGGCATGGGAAACAACCTCAAAGTCCAAAAGTCAAAACAGGTATTCTTCAACCAAAGATTAGCAACCAAGCAGATGATGTGCTGATAATGCTACACTTGAGTTGAACACTTCCAGCTGTGTACAAATAACATAGTTCTGTTCTCTGAGTAAGTTCCCACCCTCATGGGAAAGGGGCTTTTCTTGTGGTGTCATTGAAATCAAGATCTCATTGTGTGGTGAGTCAGTGATATATCCAAGCCCTGCCATTATAACATTGTGTTATGTAATATTGAAACACAAATGAAACCTATAAATTGCACCTCAATGCATATAAAACATTTTCATATGTAGGACATGACTGTTATTGGGTATTTTGAATTTAAATAGAAGTTCTGTACTCTATAGTGCAAAGGTGAATTTTATATGAGCAAATTAAATGACGTATCTTTAAATATCACATTATTTATTACTTCTGGTATGTTTGAAAATTCTACGTAAATATATATTTTGCTGTTAAACATGATGAATTCTGTTCCAACAGCACCAGGCAATGCCACCTTCTCTTAGATGTCTTCAACTCAACAGAACATGAACTAACCATTAGTGCAAAGAATAATGAGGAATTGATTCTGCACGCTGGAGAGTGTCAGAGGTAGGTGATTGAGAGCAAGACCGACTAATTACTAAATTGTTTTTGACATTCATTAAGTGCAAATAAACTGTCAGAAATAGTTACTGACATTTAGCCTATTCAAAAAATTGCTGCTGGGATTTTTTCTGGAAAGTAGATTTCTAAAATACTGATTTTGATAAATTCTTGTATTCATTGAATAGTTATTGAATCAAACGTTCAGGATTTTGTGTGGAATGTGGAATATGCATATCCTCATTGTAATCATGCTATGTGTAATTTCAATAGTCATGAAAATGTTTATCTGGCCTTCAGTTACAGATTTTTTCTCTGATGCGTTTCAGTCTGTTGATTATGAGTAGATGTAACATTTCAGAAAAACAACAGCTAAATCTAGAAACCCTTAACATGCATCTCAGGTAATTAATTTAGATCTGTCTATTCAGGGCAAAAGCAGAAAAAAAATGTGAAACACTCAGTCAGCCAGCATCAATAGGAAAAGGAAAATGTTCAGCTTAAGGTAAAAATGTTATTAGTGTTTCAAGGCAACTCTGGTTGAGACAGCCTTCATTGACTCTACCCCACATGGTCTTTGGCAGATCTTTGTATACATGTTAATGATACTGGCTGTCTAGTTGAGAATAGTTCATTTCTCCAGAGCAGGACTATATTTATGGGGATGTTAAGATTTGGACGTTACTGATGATCAAGTTGGTTTGACCTAGTTGCAACTCATGTATGAATGCAACATGAATAGCAAGACTTAGATAATTTCAATTATGACCAGCATAGCTGGTTGAGATTTTTAAGCTTTAGTAACCTACCATAGGTGTTTGCTGTCTGCTAATAAAAAAAAAAGAATTTAACCAGTCAGTGTGCCCGATTAGTTTTGAGCTCATTGGAAACAGCGGTTTTGGCAGACATGAAAAAATGGTTATTATTTCTATTCTACTGTAAGAGACTATGTATAAATAAAATGCTTTTATAATTTAGTTTAGTCCAAACTTGCCTTGAGATTGTGTATCACCCTCTAAAGCATTTTAAGTGTGGCAACTATATATATAAGTCTGAGGTGACAGATAACACTATTATTATGAACTCGAGGGGGACCACAAACTCCCAGTTATAAACTGAGAGAACTACACAACAAGATTATATCTTTTAAACAAAAAGGTTTTACTGAACAAGGATTTTAAAAAATAAGTACTATGATTTTATTTAAAGAATTCGCTCATGGGACATGGGCACTGCTGGCAAGGGTCGGCAGTTTTTACCCATACCTAATGGTTCTTGAATTAAGTGACCTGCTGAGCCAGTTGAGAGAGCAATTTACCTTGTTGGCTGGACAACATTAGTGATGCAGGGTGACACCAAAATCATGGGTTCAATTCCCTTGCTGGTAGAGGTTGTTCATGAAAGCCCGCTTTTTCCACCTTGCCCCCTCACCTGAGGTATGGTGATCCTCAGGGTTAAATCACCACCAGTCAAGTCTCCCTCTCCAAGAGCTATCTGGAACTATGACAGTTTTGCTTTTTACCTTTGAATCAACCACATTGCTGTGACTCTGGAGTTGCATGTTGGCCAGACCAGCTAAGAACGCAGATTTTCTTCCTTAAAGGATATTAGTGAACCATGTGGATTTTTACGACAATCAATGAGAGCTTTATGGTCACTATTACTGAGACTTTCTTTCAATTCTATATTTTCTTTCTTTCTTAAATTAACATAGCACTATATTTTGGCAAACCGTTATTCTTTAAACCCAAAAATTGTAACAGACATTTCGTGTTTAGATTTTATTCCCATTCCAAGAGTCCTGCTATACTCTGTGATCTTGAGGATTTTTTTCATTTGTCCAGAGACCAAATCAAGGTGTGTCATAGCTCTTTAGAGTTTGGTTTGGTATGATATGAAGTTTCTTGGGATCTTTTCACTAACATTCGCCAGGTGACCCAGTAACACTCTTGAAGCACCTCACGATTGTGACGCCTCAACTTGAGCATGGACTTGATTGCTTCCTTGCTTACTGGCTCCAGAATCAGAAAATAAACTTGGTGCTAGTCTCAGCTGCTTCTGAGCACCTATTACGAGCAACCTTTTCTTTCTCTGTCTGTGGCTGTCAAAGAAAGCACAGTTAAACCTAACACAAAAGGATGCCCCTGTGAAACCTATCCCAATGGTAATGTGACGCCCTTGGGATGGCCCAGATAGAGATTTCAACAAATTAACTTCAATTCCCAAAAACTCCCTTTGATCTGGACACTTTAAGCACTAGTACTTTGGCCTGGATACTTTAAGAATCTGTTGCTTTCCTATTTCAATTTATATTACTGGGACATCTGCAATCTCACCAGACTTGCTGGCTCCATTACAAAACTAAGGGAGAGAATGACTTGTACTTTATCGTTTCACCCCTGTAACTTTTATGTCTTTAAGTACATGTAGAAGGATGGTTGATATATAAAATCCTTGGGTAATCTGGAAGCTGATAAATTCTCGATTTCAACGACCTGGCATTTACTTTTTTGGAAAATTAAAATCAATGCATAAATTATCTCATTACATACATCTTTTAAGACCCGAGGATAAATCCACCAGGAATCAAGCTCTTGTCAGCCCCAACAATTTTCTCAATACCACTTCTCTGGTGACTGTGATTTTCCTGAATTCCGTCCTGTCTTCCATATCCTGATTTATCATTGCTTCTGGGATCACTCCTTATATTCTCCAAAGTAAAGACTGATGCAAAATATCCATTTGATTAATCTGCCATCTCATTGTTTCCCATTATCAGTTCTTCAGACTCACTTTCTATGGGATCAGTATTAACTTTGTTAACTTTTTTCTTTTTGAAATATTTTTAAAAACTCTTGCTGCTTGTTTTCATTTTGCTGGCTCTATATTTTTATATTCTGTTTGATTTTCTGTCCTGCCACTTGTCTTTGCACAGAAGGAGGCACTACAAATATCCCCAGTCTCAATGATAATCTAGCTCAGCATGTCAGTGAAAACAATAAGGCTAAAGCATTTGCAAACATCTTCAGTCCAAAGTGCTGAGTGGTTGAGCTTCCCTGCATCACAAATACCAGTTATCACTCTGTTGGATTCACTCCACATGATATCAAGAAGCAGCTGAAGGCACTGACTACTACCAAGACTGTGTGCCCTGACATTATTCTAGCAATAATACTGAAGACTGCTGCTTCAGAAGTAGCCACATCCCCAGCCAGTTCTAGTACTGCTGCAACACAGGCATCTACCTGGCTGCTGTGTCGTGTTCACAAAGAGCAGGATTTTCTAATTCAGCTGATCAACTCCCATCAGCCTACTCTCAGAAAAGTGATGAAAGGTGTTGTCAACAATGCTATCAAACAACACTTATTCAGCAATCTGCTCACTGACAAATATGATAAATTGATAAATATGTACCTGTCAAGCAGGGAGGAAGTGGTCGAGCGAGGGAACCGTGGTGTACTAAAGAAGTTGAATCTCTGGTAAAGAGGAAGAAGGAGGCTTATGTAAAAATGAGACATGAAGGCTCAGTTAGGGCACTGGAGAGTTACAAATCAGCCAGGAAGGAGCTAAAGAGAGTGTTAAGAAGAGCTAGAAGAGGACATGAGAAGACTTTGGCGGATAGGATCAAGGAGAACCCTAAAGCTTTCTATTGGTACGTCAAGAATAAAAGATTGGTTAGGGCAAGTTTAGGGCCGGTCAAAGACAATAGTGGGAAGTTGTGCATGGAGCCTGAAGAGATAGGAGAGGCACTAAATTAATATTTTTTGTCAGTATTCATGCAGGAAAAAGTCAATGTAGTCGAGGAGAATACTGAGAAACAGGCTCCTGGACTAGACGGGATTGAGGTACATAAGGAGGAGGTGTTAGCAATTCTTGAGAGTATGAAAATAGATAAGTCCCCTGGGCCGGATGGGATTTACCCTAGGATTCTCTGGGAGGCTAGGGAGGAGATTACAGAGCCTTTGGCTTTGATCTTCATGTTGTCATTGGCGACAGGTATAGTGCTGGAAGACTGGAGGATAGCAAATGTTGTCCCCCTCTTCAAGAAGAGGAATAGAGACCATCCTGGGAATTATAGACCGGTCAACCTTACTTCTGTTGTGGGCAAGGTTTTGGAAAGAATTATAAGGGATAGGATTTATAATCATCGAGAGAGAAATAAATTGATTAGGGATAGTCAACACGGATTTGTGAAGCGTAGGTCGTGCCTCACAAACCTTATCGAGTTTTTTGAAAAGGTGACCAAAGAGGTGGATAAGGGTAAGGCAGTTGACGTAGTGTATATGGATTTTAGCGAAGCGTTTGATAAGGTTCCCCATGGTAGGCTACTGCAGAAAATGCATGGGATTGAGGGTGATTTAGCAGTTTGGATCAGGCATTGGCTAGCTGATAGAAGACAGGGGGTGGTGGTTGATGGGAAATGTTCAACCTGGAGTTCAGTTACAAGTGGTGTACCTCAGGGATCTGTTTTGGGGCCACTGCTGTTTGTCATTTTTATAAATGACCTAGACGAGGGTGTAGAAGGATGGGTTAGTAAATTTGCTGACGACACCAAAGTCGGAGGAGTTGTAGACAGTGACGATGGATGTTACAGTTTGCAGAGGGACATAGATGAGCTGCAGAGCTGGGCCGAGAGGTGGCAAATGGAGTTTAATGTGGAAAAGTGTGAGGTGATTCACTTTGGTAAGAGTAACAGGAGTACAAAATATAGGGCTGATGGAAGGACTCTTGGTAGTGTCGACGAGCAGAGAAATCTCGGTGTTAATGTGCAGAGACCCCGTGAAAGTTGGCACCCAGGTTGATAAGGTTGTTAAGAAGGCGTACGGTGTGTTAGCTTTTATTGGTAGTGGGATTGAATTTCGGAGCTGTGGGGTCATGTTGCAACTGTACAAAACTCTGGTGCACTAAAAGAGTTGAGTCGATGGTTAAAAAGAAAAAGGAGGCTTATGTTCGGATGAGATTGGAGGGCTCAGATAGTGCACTAGAAAGCTTTAGATTGGCTAGGAGGGAGTTGAAGAGTGAGTTGAGAAGGGCTAAAAGAGGACATGAGAAGACTTTGGCTGATAGGATTAAGGAGAATCCTAAGGCGTTCTATAGGTATGTCAAGAACAGAAGGTTGGTCAGGGCAAGATTAGGGCCAGTTACAGACAGCAGGGGGAAGTTGTGTGTGGAACCGGAGGAGATTGGAGAAGTATTGAACCAATATTTCTCTTCGGTGTTCACGCAGGGGGACATGAATATAGCTGAGGAGG
Organism: Carcharhinus amblyrhynchos; assembly: GCF_965287045.1. Classification (NCBI taxonomy): domain Eukaryota; kingdom Metazoa; phylum Chordata; class Chondrichthyes; order Carcharhiniformes; family Carcharhinidae; genus Carcharhinus; species Carcharhinus amblyrhynchos. The sequence goes on along the minus strand of NC_137331.1, from coordinate 75,997,011 downwards.
ACATTGGGTTGCAGGGGTGTAAAATAGACAGTATTATGGTTGATAAAGAGGATGTGCTGGAAATTCTTGAGGGGCTGAAAATAGATAAGTCCCCTGGTCCGGATGGGATCTACCCTAGGATTCTCTGGGAGGCTAGAGAGGTGATTGCAGAGCCTCTGGCTCAGATCTTCAGGTCGTCATTGGTCTCTGGTGTAGTCCCGGAGGATTGGAGGATAGCGAATGTTGTCCCATTGTTTAAGAAGGGGAACAGAGACTTTGCCGGGAATTATAGACCGGTGAGTCTTACTTCTGTTGTGGGCAAGGTTTTAGAAAAAATTATTAGGGATAGGATTTATAGTTATTTGGAGTGTAATGAATTGATTAGAAATAGTCAGCATGGTTTTGTAGCGGGTAGGTCGTGCCTTACTAACCTTATTGAGTTTTTTGAGAAGGTGACCAAAGAGGTGGATGGGGGTAAGGCAGTTGACGTGGTATACATGGATTTTAGTAAGGCGTTCGATAAGGTTCACCATGGTAGGCTTCTGCAGAAAATGCAGATGTATGGGATTGTGGGTAATCTAGGAAGTTGGATCAGGAATTGGCTATCAGATAGGAGACAGAGGGTGGTGGTGGATGGTAAATATTCATCATGGAGTGCAGTTACGAGTGGTGTACCTCAGGGATCTGTTTTGGGGCCACTGTTGTTTGTAATTTTTATTAATGATCTGGATGAGGGTATAGTTGGGTGGATTAGTAAATTTGCTGATGACACCAAAGTTGGAGGTGTGGTAGATTGTGAGGAAGGGTGTCATAGTCTGCAGGGAGACTTAGATAGGTTGCAGAGCTGGGCCGAGAGGTGGCGGATGGAATTTAATGCGGAGAAGTGTGAGGTAATTCACTTTGGTAGGAGCAACAGATGTGTCGAGTATAGGGCTAACGGGAGGACTTTGAATAGTGTGGATGAACAGAGGGATCTAGGTGTGTGTGTACATAGATCCCTGAAAGTTGGGAATCAAGTAGATAAGGTTGTCAAGAAGGCGTACGGTGTCTTGGCGTTTATTGGTAGGGGGATTGAATTTAGGAGTCGCAGTGTAATGTTGCAACTGTACACTACTCTGGTGCGGCCGCACTTGGAGTACTGTGTGCAGTTCTGGTCCCCGCATTACAAGAAGGATGTGGAGGCGTTGGAGAGGGTGCAGAGGAGGTTTACTAGGATGTTGCCTGGTATGGTGGGGAGGTCCTATGAGGAGAGACTGAGGGATCTAGGGTTGTTTTCGTTGGAAAGAAGGCGGCTAAGAGGGGATCTTATTGAAACATATAAGATGATTAGAGGTTTAGATAGGGTGGATAGTGATAGCCTTTTTCCTCGGATGGAGAAAGCTAGCACGAGGGGGCATGGCTTTAAATTAAGGGGGGGTAGCTACAGGACGGATTGCAGGGGTAGGTTCTTTACCCAGCGGGTGGTGAGGGATTGGAATGCCCTGCCTGCTGCAGTTGTAAATGCGTCTAGTTTGGGGGCGTTTAAGAGATCTCTGGATAGGTTTATGGACGAAAAGGGATTGGTATAGGCTAGTGGGTCATTGTTTTTGTAACTGGTCGGCGCAACATCGTGGGCCGAAGGGCCTGTTCTGCGCTGTAATGTTCTATGTTCTATGTTCTATGGTGCGGCCGCATTTGGAGTATTGCGTACAGTTCTGGTCGCCGCATTATAAGAAGGATGTGGAGGCATTGGAAGGGGTGCAGAGGAGGTTTACCAGGATGTTGCCTGGTATGGTGGGAAGGTCTTATGAGGAAAGGCTGGGAGACTTGAGGTTATTTTCGTTAGATAGAAGAAGGTTGAGAGGTGACCTAATTGAGGTATACAAGATGATCAGAGGGTTAGATGGGGTGGATAGTGAGAGCCTTTCTCCTTGGATGGTGACGGCTAACATGAGGGGACGTAGCTTTAAATAAAGGGGTGGTAATTATAGGACGGATGTCAGAGGTAGGTTCTTTACTCAGAGGGAAGTAAGCGCGTGGAATGCCCTGCCTGCAGCAGTTGTGGACTCGCCAGCTTTAAGGGCGTTTACATGGTCAGTGGATAGGCATATGGATAACATTGGAATAGTTGAGGTTAGAAGGTCATTAGATTGGTTCCACTGGTCGGCGCAACATCGAGAGCTGAAGGGCCATTATGTTCTATGACACTCAGTTTAAAATAAGAAGTTTTATTTATTGGTCACATGTCGGCATATATTAACACTGAAATTAAGTTACTGTTAAAATCGCCTAGTCACAACACTCCGGTGCCTGTTTGGGTATACTGAGGAAGAATTTAGCAAGGCTAATTCACCCAACCTGCACATCTTTGGACTGTAGGAGGAAATTGGAGCACCTCGAGGAAACCCCACAGACACGGAGAGAACGTGCAAACTCCTCACAGACAGTGACACAAGCCAGGAATTGAATCCGGGTCCCTGGCGCTCTGAGGCAGCAGTGCTAATTACTGAGCCATCTTGCCACCCAATTTGGGTTCCTCCAGTGGCACTCAGCTCCTGGTCTCACTACAGCCTTGTTCCAAAAAGGGACAAATGAGATGAACTCTGGTGAGATGAGAGAGACTGCCATTGACAGCAAGGCATCACTTAATTGAGAGAGACATCAAGGCGCACTAACAAAACTGGAGTTGATGGAAATTGGGGAAAATCTCCCCACTGATTGGAGTCAGATCCAGTCCAACGGAAGATTGGAGAAGGTTGGGGGTCAATAATCTTAGTCCAGAGACATCACTGCAAGAGTAGTGTCTGAGCCCCATCCGTCTTCAACTGCTTCATCAATGATTTCCCTTCATAAGGTCAAGAGTGAGGATGTTTGTTGAACATAATTCATGACTCCTCAGATATTGAAGTAGTCTGTGCCGATATAGAGCACACCTGGACATGTTCATGCTTGGGCTGATTAGTGGCAAGTAACATTCATGCCACATGAGTGTCAGGCAATGATAGAAAAGTTATGAGAATGAGATAGTGATATCTACCATAATGTAACAGTGACATCACGTGCAAGATACTAAGAAGTCAAGATGGGATAGTTTGTTCAAGAGACAGATGTGCTTACCTAAAAGCTTACAATGTAAAATATCTTGAATAAGAGTTTAAGTAGTGAAGAACCTTCTGAAACTTGAACAATCTATGACTTCTCCAATGAGAGAACAAAATAGCATTCAAAATGGAAACCAAGCCATTTAGCTCCATCAACAGAATACCCATGGGAAAAATCAGATGAAGACTTCTTCAAAGGAAGAATCAGAAGACTTACCTTGGTGAGAGGCACACTGAGAATTGGTCACATCAACATCAGCACCAGTCACTGCCCCTTCAAGAACCATTTTCAAACCTTAAGTCTGCAGAAAGGCCAGCATTGGGAGTTATAGATAAAGCATTTTCAGAGGCATTGAGTAGCATTGCTTTTTCATGCTGAAGAGCAGAAGCATTAAGTTAGCATATTCCTCTGTGCAGTGGGGCCTGTTGTTGTCAATGTCTTCTGAGACAGGACATGAGAAGAGATCTCTGCAAAGTTAGTCAAAGTCCAACATGTATTCGATGCATACTTCAGCCCAAAGTGGAGCGTCATAATTGAGTGAATGCAATTCAATCAGAGATCCCAAAGGTCATGGAAATCCATTGAATTACTCCTCACTGACATGAATAGACTAACCAGTTTTTACAGTTATGGTGCATTGAACATAACATGAATTAGGAGCAAGAATAGGCCATTTGGCCCCTCAAGCTTACTCCGCCATTTAATAAGCTCATGGCTGATTTTTTTTGGACACAGCTACACTTACTCGCCTGCTCATCATAACCTTAATTCCTTTACTGTTCAAAAGTCTATCTTTGCCTTAAAAATTTTCAGCGAGGTTGCCTCAACTGCTTTACTGGGAAGGGAATTCCACAGCATCACAACCCTTTTTCGTGAAGAAGTTCCTCCTCAACTCAGTCCTAATTTTGAGGATTATTTTGAAGGATTAAGTTATAGAACATAGAACATTACAGCGCAGTACAGGCCCTTCGGCCCTCGATGTTGCGCCGACCAGTGGAACCAATCTAATGACCCTCTAACCTAAACTATTCCAATGTTATCCATATGCCTATCCACTGACCATTTGAACGCCCTTAAAGTTGGCAAACTTATCTCCAACTGCCTTGTCACAATCTGCAATGAAAAGTGGCTCAGTATTTTGCAGACAACGGATAGTTTAACATGAACAAGCAGTTCAATGCACTGGAAAGGCTGAGTTTAGGGAATAAAATCAGGCCATAATCCATGGAAATACCAAGACTGAAGGAGCCTGTTAGTGGTACGCCCAAATCTGGCAATCCTACCCATTCAAAATCCTATCAAAATGAAGGAACAATTGAAAACCCTGTCATTGCCATTTTAAAGTGCTGGTGCTGTGGTGCTAAAAAGCAGTACAGCAGAAAGTTTCCTAGGTGGAAAAATGGAACACTTACAATTCTGTAGGATAGATGCAATTAAAGGGAAAAAAATGCGAGAGTCTATGAAAAGCAGACAATCATGGAAATTGGGAATGAAAAAAGAAATGAATCTAGATTTGCTAGAAGTGGAGGATCAAGAACAAAACAGTTGCTTTAGAAGCTAAAGGCTAAAACATTTAATTCAAATTTGATACTGGAGTCAGTATTATAGTACTGGCTTAACACTTGGAATTGCTCAATGCTCAGTTTTAAGTGATCTTTAATTGTATTGTCAAACGTTAGAAATAAGCTGAGTCTAATTTATTGGTTGTGTGGAATGAAAAGTAAAGCTCCACTTAGATTCATGTTGAACAAAGCAGTTAGTGTGGGGATTTTTGATTTCAGTTCAAACAGTTTCTATTTGTGCTGTAAGAGGGTTTATGATGGGAAAAGTAAACATGGACTTACAGAAAGAATTAGATGCCCTTCAGCTGTCCAAGTCTGCGCCAACCATGCTGCTCGCCTGAATTAAAATCCCCTATCCTTCTGGGGACCATATCCTTCTATTCCCATCCTAGTCATGTATTTGTCAAGACACCCCTTAAAAATAATTATCATTTCTGCTTCCACTACCTCCCCAGCAGTGAGTTCCAGGCGTCCACCGCCCTTTGTGTTTAAAAAAAATGTCTCAAGCACCTTCTTTTAAACTTTGCCCCTCGCACCTTAAAATTATACCCCATTGTGATTTGTCTTGTCCACCCTGGGAAAAGCTACTGACTATCCACTCTATCCATGCCCCTCATAATCTTGTAGACTTTGTATCAGGTTGCCCTTCAAGCTCTGTCATTCCAGTGAGAACAAACCAAATTTCTCCAACCTCTCCTCATAGCTAATGCACTCCATACCAGGCAACATCCTGGTAAATCTTTTGTGTATCATCTCCAAAGCCTCCACATCCTTCTGGTAGTGTGGCGATCAAAATTGAGCATTATGTTCCAAATGCAGCTTAACCAAGGGTCTATAAAGCTGTAACATGACTTGCCAATTTTTAAACTCAATGCCCCAGCCGTGAAGGCAAACGTGCCATATGCCGCTTGACTACCTTCTTCACCTGTGTTGCCACTTTCAGTGACCTGTGTACCTGTACACCCAGATCCCTCTGCCTATCCATACTCATAAGGATTCTGCCATTTATTGTATATTTTCTATCTATGTTAAACCTTCCAAAATGTGTTACCTCACATTTGTCCAGATTAAATTCCATCTGCCATCTCTTCACCCAAGTCTCCAACCGATCTATATCCTTCTGACAGTCCTCATCGCTACCTGCAATTTCCCCAACCTTTGTGTCACCTGCAAATTTACTTATTAAACCAATTACATTTTCCTCCAAATCACTTTTTATATATACACACACACAAACAGCAAGGGTTGCAGCACTGATCCCTGAGGAATGCCACTTGTCACAGCCTTCCATTTATACGCACCCATCTATTGTTACCCTCTGTCTTCTATGACCGAACTGGTTCTGTATCCATCTTGCCAGCTCACTTCTGATCCCATTCGACTTCACCTTCTGTACCAGTCTGCCATGAGTTACCTTGCCAAAGGCCTTACTGAATTCCATGTAGACAACATCCACTTCCCATCCCTCATCACTCCATCTTCACTTCCTTGAAAAATTCGATCAAGTTACTGAGACATGGTCTCCCCTTCACATGTTGCCTCTCGCTAATACATCCACTTATTTTCAAGTGGGAGTAAATCCTGTCTCAAAGAATCCTCTCCAATAATTCCTGTACCACTGACATAAGGCTCACCGGCACTAGGAGCTGATTGTTTGCAATTCAAATCACTCCAAATTCTCAGAAGAAGAGGGTAGGATCTCAAAGCCCTTGGTCATGGAACTGTGCAGGCGGCTGAAAGCACTGCCAACAGTGACTTCAAAGGATCTTCCAAATCTAGTGATAAGAAAGGCAATGCAGCAGCCAAGTCTCCCCCCAACATGCCCAGGATTGAGGTTGTAAATCTCTCCAAGTCAGCTCCACTGAAACTCTTGAGGGATGTCCTCAGAGTCCCCACTGGAAGAGGTAAAACAACTCCCCCATTCACTGAGCCACAGTGGAAGCAAAGCATCCCTGAACTTGAGGAATTTTTGAGAAGAGAGGTGAGAGCGAGAGACTGAGTGTTAACAAATCTTTGTCGGTTTTCTTTTACTTTAAGTTATTTCCATTTGGAATGCAGTGTTGCACATGTATAACACAGTATTTCAACTGATGTTTTTTTTTGTTTTTTTTTTCTGGGTGATCAATGACCAATGGAACTTAATCCAGCTTTAACATTAATTGCTATGGGAAGTCATGATTCACATAAAGTCGATTCACTTAAAATGGAAATTTTCAGGAATGCAACGATCAGTTATAATATGAAGAACAAAGTTTAAAAAAGAAAAATCCTATCTATCCCATGAGATTATTGTATGTTAGCAAGACATTTTTTTAAAGATGTCAATCATCTTGGAATGTCTTCTATACCATTTTTCAATATTTTTGAATCCTAAATTTGTTCTTAGTTTGAAAGCAGGCATTTTCATGATCTTTTAATCATAAATATATATTAAGTGATCTTTCACTTTATCCTATTTGTAGTTGCAACACTATATTGTGCACCCGATCGTTTTCCTTTTTCCCTCTGTACTTCATGAAAAGTATGTTTTGCCTGTATGGTGTGCAAGAACAAAACTTTTCACTGTATCTCAGTAGATGTGACAAAAATAAAATCAGACCTTCGGTGTACGTTTTTTTGTGGTAGGTGTTAATGAATCATCTAATTTGGGAGTTCAGTATACACAGTATTGAGATGTGCAGCAAACATTTTGGTATTCTCAGCGTGGTTGGTATGTTAGAATCAAAATAATTGCAAAAATATAAATATTTAAAATTTCATCTTTGATTAAATACGTTTTTATTGGACAGATTGCTATGTAATTGATGTGCATGGAAATGTAGACTTCCAACTAGATTCTCTGGCCATTTGTGGAATAATGGATAGCAAGATTTTACCACCAATCCATCACAATCTCCTTTGCTGCAGCCCACTCTTGAAGGTCATCTTAAATGAATTTTGTCATGTTTTCTTTGCTGGCCCCATCTTTTTCTTCCATCTTGTGGCGTCCATTCGCTTGCCAACCTGGTGGGGCATACATCCAGGAGGTGAAATATGTGTCTTGCCAGCCTCAGTCATCAGACCATTAACAAATGAATTGGTCAATTTATCCATAATCTTGAAATTAATTTCACAACATATTTGAAAGAGCCAATTTGTATATGCTTTTTTGATTGCTTGAGTTTACAGTCAACAAGTGAAAATGTCAGTCAGTTCCCTTCCAAGTACTCAATGCTATCTTTCTTATAAAGTGCACCATGTGAATTATGTACTCAGTGTTAATTGACACTTTTGGCCATTACTTTTTTGAGTAAACTAAACTGGACAAACCATTTGTGTTTATCACCTTATTTATCTTACTCGTTGATCATAATCCGGATACTTGTTTATTTGTTAGGTGTACATCTCAAGACTTTACAGGTACTTTCGGTACAAAAATTGTCAAATTGGCTGTTTGCCACAGCGATATTTGTGTTTCTCTGAAACTACAATTTCAAAAGTTACTTGAAAGCAGAACGCCAGGCAATTTGTTCTGCCCTTTCTTTCATCAAGAGAAAAATTAATTTGTGTATTCTTACCAGAGAACACACAGGATTTGCTAAACCGCGTAAAGATTCACAATTTATTTTAAAATTAAGTTGCTGACTGAAAATTTGCTTATCAGGCAAAAGGCAGGATAAATAATGTTATCTGTAAGTAGTACATTAAGGTTGAATATACCCGTTCAAATTGAATTTTTTCAGTATTGGAAACACAACTTTAATAGAGCCAAACTTTCAGCAGAATTGGTAATGGAACAGGTTATAAAAGGTTTATAACAAGTCTGTAATCTCTATTTCATTTTAATTTCTGTTTCTTAACATATTAAAACAGTTAAAATAACAGAGTAAGACTCAACCACCTCAATTTTTATTGATGGATTTATAGTCAGGATAACTCACTGACATTAGATACCTTATGCACATGGAAAATTTGGGGAAGCCTGAATCATAGGCTTTTGTGAAATTGGTGCTTCCTGCTCTCCTATATTTTGATTATACAATGCAAAGGTTAGGTGAGCATATCACTCATTCCTCAGTTGAATTGTAAGATTTCACCAGGTTGAACAAGAATGTTTTGCTGATAAGAGAATATAATTTGAGGCCAGTCAAAATGTCCCATGAAAGAACTGATCGTATGGCTATTTAGAGGGGGGCAGATTTTGAGCTTGAAAAATTATAAACAACAGACTTACTATATAGTAATGCTGCTGCTACTGCAGGCATCCCCACACAAGGCCTTTTAAAGACTGATCAATGCACAAGAGATTGTCACCCAGAGCAGACCTGCCAAGTTCAGAACAAAGCTTCCCAACACAATCAGATAAGTTAAATGAATTGCATAGTTCTCTAGATACCTTGATTTGTATCAGGACTTGAAAAGAACACAAGTTTGAACTTAGTAAGTAGTGGGAAAGTTTCAAGAGAAGGTCAATTGTGTCTTAAAGTAAGACAATTCAAAACTCCCAAGGCAAATATCTCAGTGTAAAAGATGTTACAAATTTATTAAACATAAGACATAAAGCAATACAAAGCAAATGTACAGCTGATCAGAGTCTCACGAAGGGCTGAGTAACTCCAAGGACAGAGCAACAGAACCCCTCCAAAAGAACTGGATTATGGAGTCAAATACAGATCAATTACACTTTTTCATAACCAATAGTTCTGCCTTTCATAAGCTTAACATCAATTTTGTTTAACAGTAATATATCAATACACATCTGTCAAATGCCATAGCCAATCATAAGATACTTAATATCATGGTGATATCTTATTCGTCCAACTGATTCTGGACATAGTCTCTCCTCTTGGCACTAACTAACTCCATGTTAGATGCTCCCACAAAGTCACAATGGAATGCCCACTGTCTCACTGCCAAGGTGAATAGACACGTGTTCCTGCATCCAGGTTCATATCTATTCTGTGCCTGGGCAATGAATACATCAATTTATAATGTTGCATAATGGAACATTATGAATGCCACCCGGTGAGACTTGCTGATCAACCTGTTCCCAGACCTTTGGTTTTAAACTATCGACTGCCATGCCTTTCGGTAACTTTGCTTGATGTAACTGTATATTGCATTGAAATACATTTAAAATATAAGCATTATATGTTCTAAAATGATAATCACTTGTTTGATTCACTTACTGCATTCACAAAAATCATTTAACTCCTTTCCTTGTCCTCAAAAAGACTGCATTCTGCCTGTAAATCTTATTAGCTGGTTAGAAAACCCCTTCCACAGTGTGCTATTTCCTAACTGTGAGAAAACACTTTTTTCTTGCAATTCTCCCAATCCATGTAGGCCTTTCAAGTAGTGATGGCAGAAATCGGTACTAGGACCTCTTCTATTTGTGGTATATATTAATGACTTGGAAGAGGGGGTAGGTGGTGTGATCAGCAAATTTGCTGATGACACTAAGATGGTTGGATTGGCGGGTACTGAGGAGCAGTGCCTGGCAATGCAACAGGACATAGACAGGCTGGTAGATTGGGCAGATAGATGGCAAATGGAATTTAATCCGGAGAAATGCGAGGTGATGCACTTTGGCCGGAATAATGTGGAGGGGAGTTATACGATAAAAGGTAGAACTATCCGGAGTATAGATACGCAGAGAGACCTGGGGGTGCAAGTGCACAAGTCCCTGAAGGTGTCGGTGCAGGTGCAGAATGTGATGAGGAAAGCGTATGGTATGTTAGCCTTCATAGGAAGAGGTATAGAATATAAGAGTAGGAGTCTGATGTTGCAGTTGTATAGAACGTTGGTTAGGCCTCACTTGGAGTACTGCGTCCAGTTCTGGTCGCCGTACTACCGGAAGGATGTAGAGATCCTGGAGAGAGTGCAGAGGAGATTTACCAGGATGCTGCCTGGTATGGAAGGGCTGTCTTACGAGGAAAGATTGAACGAACTTGGGCTGTTTTCCCTTGAGAGACGTCGGCTGAGGGGGGATCTAATAGAGGTTTATAAGATTATGAAGGGGATAGATAGAGTAAATGGTGGTAAGCTTTTTCCGCTATTAGAAATGGATAGAACGAGGGGTCACGGGCTTAGGGTGAGGGGGGCTAGGTATAAGACAAATATTAGAGGGCAGTTTTTCACGCAAAGGGTAGTGGGGGTGTGGAATGCACTGCCGAGTAAGGTGGTGGAAGCAGGCACGCTAGGGTTGTTTAAGAGTCACTTAGACAGCCACATGAGCGGGCTACATATAGGGGGATATAGTAGGCCTTACTAAACATTGTAGGCTTGGGAATACGTTTTGCCTCAGGGATGTTACAGTCTTTGCCTGTTTAATAATGAATTTTTTTGTCTCCACAGGCATTTAAGTCCAGCAAGGGGCATGCATGCGGCAGGTTGTAGTGGGCTGCTCTTGGATGTTGCTTCGGGAGTTGCCTATTGCTTCATGTCGTTAGTGTGCTTAAACTGGACCATCTCAAGGGCAACATGACAGCTCAGAGACTATCTCTGTTGCTGTGCGGACACATGGATTTGGGCCTGTGTCTGTGGGAGTTTGCACGTTCTCCCCGTGGTTGCGTGGGTTTCCTCCGGGTGCTCCGGTTTCCTCCCACATCCCCAAAGATGTGCTTTTAGGCTGATTGATTGGGTACTAAATTGTCCCTAAATTGGACCTCCCTGATCCTCGCACATTAGGTGTAGACTAAAATCATGAATAGGACACTGAGACAGTGGGACGGCGGCGCGGGCTCGTTGGGCCGAAGGGCCTGTTTCCCGTGCTGTGTTGTTCTTTGCCAAATCAGATGTTTCAAGATCACCAACAATTCAGCAGACATACAGTCAAAAAAATTCAAAGCTGTAATGGCAGGGCTTACCTTGTCCGAAGAAAGACGATTCTGGTTGTTGGAGGTCAATCACCTCTCCCAGGACATCACTCAGTTGTTCCTCGGTTCAGTCCAAGACACTACCGTATCTTCAGCTGATTCATCAATCACCTTCCTTCCATCATAAGCTCAGAAGTGGGAATGTTCTCCAATTATTCCCTATGTTCAGCACCATTTGCACCTCCCCTGATACTGAAGAAGTCCATGGCTATGTGCAGCAAAACCTGGGCAACTTTGAGGTTTGGGTTGATAACTGACAAGTAATATTTGCACCACAAAAGTGTCAGACAATGACTATCTCCAACAAGAAAGAATCAAACCATCCCATATGACATTCAATGGCATTATGATTGCTGAACACACCCACAATCAATATCCTGGGTGTTATTGTTTTATCATTAACCAGAAACTGAACTGAACCAGCTACTTAATACTGTGGCTACAGGAACAGTTCAGGGAATTTTGGACAGTCCCTCCTGTCTCTCCAAAGTCTGTCCACCATTACAAGGTACAGGTCAGAAGTGTGATGGAGCATTCTCCATTTGCTTAGAATGAGTAGCTTCATGAATATTCATGAAGATCAACATCATCCAGTACAAATCAACTTCTACCACCTTCAACAAATATGCCCTCCACCACTGATGCATAGTAACAGCAATGTGCACCATCCATGAGATGCGCTGAAGCAGTCTCCTTCAAGATACCTTCTAGACTTGCAATATCTACCACCTAGAACAAGAATAGCAGATGCATGGAACAACTGTCATCTAAAGTTCCTCTTAAGGACACACAACATCATGACTTGGAACAATATTGCTGTCTCTTCATTGTTGCTGGGTCAAATCCTGGAAATCCTTCCCTACAGCGCTTGTGGGTTTACCTACACCACATGTACTGCAGTAGTTCAAGGAAGCAGCCAACCACCACCTTCTCGAGGACAATTAGGTATGGGCAATAAAAGTGCTGGCCTCACTTGTGACATCCATATCCCATGAAATAGTAAGCTTGGATTAGATTTGGTGCAGACTCAATAGGCTAAATGCTTCCTTCTGCACAAGAGATCTATGATATAGAGAGACTTGAAATATACCACGAAAGAACATCTAATTGAAATCAATCACGTGTGCAGCAACAATTAAACTATTGCTCAAAAATTCCATGATTTTGAGAATCATAATAGGAGACACAGAGTTTTCTAAGTCAAGAAAATGCCTGTCATCTCAAGTACAGTAATCTTCTTCAGACTGCTTTTGATGAGCTATTTAATCTTAATTTCCACATTATTGTAAAATATTTTCTTGAAATCTGGGCATCACCAGCAAAACTGGCCTATCTCTAGTTTCTCATGAGGTGTAATGAGTCACCATATTTAGTTTGCTGCTGTCTTGATGTCAAAGGCAGTCACTTTCACCTCATTTTTTAATCTATATTTAGTTTTAATGCAAGCTGGAGTTGTAGCCTTTGAGAAACCACGTTGACGATAAGTGAGTGGGTTATTAGTGTTGCTGGATAGCACTATTGATTGATTTTTCTTTAATTTGCCAATGAGAAGAGTATCTTCACATCAGGGTACGTTTTTGCTGAGCCAAAGAATCCCCAATCCACTTTTTCCCCAACCCTGGCTATAAAACTTTCAACCAATTTAAAAAATGCCAACAGTTGGGGAACAAGAAGATTCAAGCCACTGAGAAATATTCTCAGAATACCCTAACTAGAAACTACTATCACTGACCAAATTTGGAGCCCAGCCTTAATCCCACAGGATACCATCCAGTACTTCATCTCCATAGTGTCTTTGTAAGAAATGATGACAGGATAGCACAAAACCACATGTTATCCAGTGGATACAAGTGACTAATTCCCTATGTTGTCAGGTAGCTGGGATCCATGCTGTGCCTGATGTGTACATGGTTTAGGTCATGCACAACGACTCTAACAAACAATGGGGATAAAGTGCACACCAGAAGAGCATGTTATCAACCAAATCAATAAAGGAGAATGGGTCACATCAGGTCTGTCCAAAGCTTATCTCCAGTTCTCACTTCAAATGAGATTTAATTAGCCCACAATCAATTGTATGCCGAACACAGGATACCAGTAAGAATCAACAATTAGACCAGATGTCTTCTGTATCTTTGACTCAGTAATTTCAAGATTGTTTCATAAACTGTGCAAGGCTATGTTTAAAAAGGTGTGTACATGCTTGATCCCAGGTGAATCTGTCGTGAACACAATATTACCTTTGAATTGGAATGCCAGAAACCGGAATGTCTTAACTTAATGTTGAATTTAAAATATGCAACGTGATGGGTATGGTGAATAATTTAGTCTCATTATTATTTAAAAATTGGCATAGTTGAATTGGTAGACTCTTGCCTCTTTCAAGTCCAACTCCCATTCCAGGACCTGAGTGCAAAAATCAAGGCTGACATTCTAGTGCCGAGCTGAGAGCATGTTGCACATTTGGCGATTTTTTTGGATGAGGTGTTAAACCAAGGCCCCTTCAGCTCTTGAAGGGGAGCACCAAAGATCTCGTGATACTATTTTGAAGATTCGTGGTGCCCTGGCAATATTCTGCCCTCAATCAACTTCACAAAAAGAGGTTGTTTGGTCAATGTCACATTGCTATTTAAACAATGAACAAAGAACAACACAGCACGGGAAACAGGCCCTTTGGCCCAACGAGCCCGCGCCGCCGTCCCACTGTCTCAGTGACCTATTCATGATTTTAGTCTACGCCTAATGTGCGAGGATCAGGGAGGTCCAATTTAGGGACAATTTAGTACCCAATCAATCAGCCTAAAAGCACATCTTTGGGGATGTGGGAGGAAACCGGAGCACCCGGAGGAAACCCACGCAACCACGGGGAGAACGTGCAAACTCCCACAGACACAGGCCCAAATCCATGTGTCCGCACAGTAACAGAGATAGTCTCTGAGCTGTCATGTTGCCCTTGAGATGGTCCAGTTTAAGCACACTAACGACATGAAGCAATAGGCAACTCCCAAAGCAACGTCCAAGAGCAGCCCACTACAACCTGCCGCATGCATGCCCCTTGCTGGACTTAAATGCCTGTGGAGACAAAAAAATTCATTATTAAACAGGCAAAGACTAACATCCCTGAGGCAAACCGTATTCCCAAGCCTACAATGTTTAGTAAGGCCTACTATATCCCCCTATATGTAGCCCGCTCATGTGGCTGTCTAAGTGACTCTTAAACAACCCTAGCGTGCCTGCTTCCACCACCTTACTCGGCAGTGCATTCCACACCCCCACTACCCTTTGCGTGAAAAACTGCCCTCTAATATTTGTCTTATACCTAGCCCCCCCTCACCCTAAGCCCGTGACCCCTCGTTCTATCCATTTCTAATAGCGGAAAAAGCTTACCACCATTTACTCTATCTAACCCCTTCATAATCTTATAAACCTCTATTAGATCCCCCCTCAGCCGACGTCTCTCAAGGGAAAACAGCCCAAGTTCTTTCATCTTTCCTCGTAAGACAGCCCTTCCATACCAGGCAGCATCCTGGTGAATCTCCTTTGCACTCTCTCCAGGATCTCTACATCCTTCCGGTAGTACGGCGACCAGAACTGGACGCAGTACTCCAAGTGAGGCCTAACCAACGTTCTATACAACTGCAACATCAGACTCCTACTCTTATATTCTATACCTCTTCCTATGAAGGCTAACATACCACCTTGTTTTGTGCAACTTGGCTGTTGTTTGCTACTGTACAACAGAGATTACTCTACACTTTAGAAGCACTTCATTGGCTATTCAGTGCTTTGAAACATCTGATGTTTGTGAAAATCACTATATAAATGCAGTATTATCTGTTTTTGTATTACAATCCTTCAAGAAAAATGGGTCCTGTGAATCTGCCAAGCTCTTGCATGGATCATGGACCTGAAGAAGACAGATAAAATCTAAGATTTGGAATGTGCTCCCGTAGCTTCCAACTTTTCTCAAGAGGATTGCATGAAACAATAGGCCAAAGCCTTGCAAACTTTCCTGACAACCATGGAGATGGATTAATCTTTAAAGTTAGGATGATTGGCAAACTCAAATAAATCCAGGTAATGATTTTGAAAGAAAATTAGGTAACCACATGAGGGAAATAAAATTGTAGAGCTGTGACACAACAGCAGTGCAATGGGACTAATTATAAGCAGAAAATGCTGTATAAACTTAGCATATCTGGCAGCATCTTTGGAGAGAGAAACAGAGCGAATGTTTAGAGTTCGTATGACCCTTGTACAGAACTTGGACTGAGTAGTTTACTCTACAGAGAAACAACATGGACAGTTAGGAAATGTGTGACCTGTCATACTCTTTCCTCATGAAAGTTGTAGGAGGCTTGGAGTCTCACGTCGTAATTAACCATGTCACTTTAAAGCATATGTTCCCCCTATGGGGAAGCATAGAACTAGTGGACATGTTTTAAAGACTAGAAATCTTCCATTTTAGACTTTTATGAGGAGAATTCTTTCTCGTCGGGATCGTTGATCTGCGGAATTCTCCTGCCCAGAGAGTGGTGGAGGTTAGATCATTAAATATATTCAAAATTGAGTTGGGTAATTATTTTCATTAAAAGGTGGTTGACATAGGGTCCTTGAATATCCTCAAACAAAAGTAGATAGATTCTTGTTAAGCAAGGGGGCAAAATGTTATCAGAACTAATCACGAATGTGAAGTTGAGGTTAAAATTTGATCAATCATGATCTTATTGAATGGCTGAATAGGCACAAGGGGCTGAGTGGCCTACTGTTACCCCTAATTCATATGTTTGTATGATTAGGAAATTGCCTGAGCAACAGAAGTCAGAGAATGAGATAAATGGGTGATCAAATTGGTGGGACATCACTAGTAATGTATCAGAGATTCTGTACTCTCGTAACTAAGATGATGGGGTAGAAAAATCTCAAATTCAAGTTTGCCATTAATGAAATATAGGCGGCATTGTAAGCTGTGCTGATGAAAGCATTGAATTACAATGGTACCAAGAAATTGAGTTTATGGGCAAAACTGTAGCAAATGGATTAGCCAAGTTTGGACATTCACTTTGGACCTAATAAGGGGATAGAAAAGGGTTCTTGGTAAATGGTATAAAGCTAGGATCAGTGGAGACCCAAAAAGACTTGGAGATCTCTGTAGGCATCATTATTCCTACTTGTTTGTGACATTTTAATAATAATTCTGGCCTCCATATCTAAAAGCCTGATGTACAAGGGGTTTTGCAGCAGTTGTACAAAGTCCATTTACAGCAAACCTGGGATACTTTGTGCAGTTTTGGTAAAATACCTTATAAAGGATATGTTGGCTTTGGAAGGAATGTTGTGTAGATTTACAAAAATTGTACCATGGATTTTGATTTGGAAAATTAAATTTGATCAACGTTTTCAAAACATTAAGGGAAACTGAGAGGGTAGGGAATAACTATTTCAGTATGGTGATCTGTGATTAGAGGACTTAGCCAAATGATTAGGGTTATGCCTTTCAAGTGTCAAGTTGGGAAACCCTCCTACCCACACAGGGTGGTAGAAGTTTGGAATTCTCTTCTGTAAGCGACAGTTAATGCTCGTTCAAATGTTGCTTTTAAATGTGGGTCAATAGATGTTCATTAAGTGGTAAAAATGGGGTTAGGTCATAGTTCAGGCTTACTCTTGCATATTTTCCTGTAATTTACCCTGCCACTTAAATACTATACTGAGCGTTACGTTTCAGAGGTGCCATCTTCTTGTTGAAACATTAAACTGGGGAACAATTTTTTGGATGATAAATTAAAACTAGTCTGGCAATGTAAAAGATTTCATGACAGGATTCCAAGATGGTTATCAGTGGCGATCTCCTCATGCTGGCCAATATTTCTGTCTCATAAGAACATAAGAAATAGGAGCAGGAGTAGGGCATCTGGCCCTTCGAGCCTGCCCTGCCATTCAATAAGATCATGGCTGATCTGTCATGGCTCAGTTACACATTCCCGCCCTCTCCCCATAACCCTTAATCCCCTCTCTTATCAAAAACCCATCAACCCGCGTCTTAAAAATATTTAACGAGATAGCCTCCACCACTTCAACGGGCAGAGAATTCCAGAGATTCACCACCCTTTGAGTGAAGAAGTTCTTCCTCAACTCCGTTCTAAACTGCCCCCCCTTTATCTTGAGGCTGTGCCCCCTAGTCCTACTGTCCTTTCTGAGCGGGAAGAGTCTCTCCACCTCTATCCTATCCATCCCATTCATCATCTTATATGTCTCAATGAGATCTCCCCTCATTCTTCTAAACTCTAACAAGTACAAGCCTAGTTTATTCAGCCTCTCCTCATAGCTCAACCCCCTCAACTCCAGTATCAGCCTAGTAAACCTCCTCTGCACTCCCTCCAAGGCCAAAATATCCTTGCGTAAGTACGACGCCCAAAACTGCACACACTACTCCAGCTGCGGCCTCACCAATGCCCTATATAGCCGCAGCAAGACCTCCCTACTTTTATATTCAATCCCCCTCGCTATGAAGGCCAGCATCCCATTAGTCTTCCTGACCACCTGCTGCACCTGCAACCTGGGTTTTTGCGACTCATGCACAAGGACCCCGAGGTCCCTCTGCACCGTCGCCTGCTGCAGTTTTTCTCCACATAAGTAATAGTCCTTCCTACCATTATTCCTACCAAAGTGGACCACCTCGCACTTGCCAACACTAAATTCCATTTGCCAGTTCCTGGCCCATTCGCCCAGCCTATCTAGATCCTTCTGTAGACTCTCCACACCCTCCGCACAATTTGCCTTTCCACCAATCTTGGTGTCATCAGCAAATTTTGACACCATACACTCGGTTCCCTCCTCCAGATCATCTATATAAATGGTAAATAGCTGAGGCCCCAGCACCGACCCCTGGGGCACTCCACTAGTCACCAACCGCCAATCCGAATAGCACCCATTGACCCCCACTCTCTGCCTCCTATTTGACAACCAGTCCTCTATCCACGCTAACACCCTACCCCCAGCTCCATGCCCCCTGACCTTCTGCAATAACCTCTTGTGAGGTACCTTGTCGAACGCCTTCTGAAAATCAAGAAAGACCACGTCCACCGGCTCTCCTCTATCCACCGCCCTAGACACATCCTCATAGAACTCCAGTAAATTTGTCAGACACGACTTCCCCTTAACGAAACTGTGCTGCGTCTGCTCTATCAAGCAATTCCCCTCAAGATGCCTCGCTATTTCCTCCTTGATGACGGATTCTAACATTTTACCTACAACAGACGTTAAACTAACCGGCCTATAATTCCCCGCCTTTTGCCTGGCACCCTTCTTAAACAACAGCATAACATTAGCCGTTTTCCAATCTTCCGGCACTTCCCCGGAATCCAGCAACGGCTGGAAAATAACCACCAAGGCATCCACTATCACCTCTGCCATTTCTTTCAGAACCCTCGGATGCATTCCATCCGGTCCTGGGGACTTGTCCACAATCAGCCCCTCCAGTCTGTTGAGCACCGCCTCTCTAGTACCAGTAATGTCATTGAGACCCTCCAGTCCTACCACCTTTCCATCTCTAACACCCGGCAAATTATTCACGTCCTCCTCCGTGAAGACCGAAACAAAAAAGTCATTCAAGACCTCAGCCATTTCCCCATCCCCTACCACTAAGTCCCCCTTCTCATCCTCTAAGGGTCCAATGTTCACCCTAGCCAGCCTCTTCCTTTTTATATACTTATAAAAACTCTTGCTATCCTTTTTTTATATTAAGCGCTAGCCCAGCTTCATAGTTTCTCCTACCCTTCTTTATCATCTTATTTGTCAATCTTTGTTGATATTTAAACCTCTCCCAATCCTCTTCTCGCCCACTACTCTTAGCTACTCTAAACGCATCCGCTTTTAATTTAACACTTTCCTTCACCTCCAGTAGGACTAGGGGGCACAGCCTCAAGATAAAGGGGAGGCGGTTTAGAACGGAGTTGAGGAGGAACTTCTTCACTCAAAGGGTGGTGAATCTCTGGAATTCTCTGCCCGTTGAAGTGGTGGAGGCTGCCTCGCTAAATATTTTTAAGAAGCGGGTTGATGGGTTCTTGATAAGAGAGGGGATTAAGGGTTATGGGGAGAGGGCGGGAAAGTGGAACTGAGCCACGACAGATCAGCCATGATCTTATTGAATGGCGGGGCAGGCTCGAAGGGCTAGATGGCCTACTCCTGCTCCTATTTCTTATGTTCTTATGTTCTTATTATGTTCATTATCCATGGCTTATTACCTCTCCTACTACGGTCCTTTTTGACCATCGGAATAAATTTCTGCTGAGCACCAAGAAAGATCTCCTTAAAAATCCTCCACTGCTCCTCAGCAGACCTACCTTCCAACGTGCTCCCCCAGTCCACATTCGCCAATTCTTCTCTCATCCTACCGTACTCCCCTCTGTTCAAACAAAGGACACATGTCCGGGAACCCACTTTGTCCTCCTCCATCTGCACCAGAAACTCCACCATACAATGATCACTCTCCCCAAGAGGATCCTTCACCGCAAGGTCCCTGATTTTACCCACCTCATTACATAACAACAGATCCAAGATAGCTCTCTCCCTCATCGGCTCCAGCACACACTGTTCAAGGAAACTATCCCGGCAGCATTCCAAGAACTCCTCCTCGAGCCCACCGCGTCCAACATGGGTCGACCAATCAATATGCAGATTGAAATCCCCCATAATTACGGCCGTCCCATTCCTGCACGCCGCACTTATTTGCGTGTTAACAGCCCGCCCCACCTCCAGATCATTATTCGGGGGCCTATAGACGACACCCACCAGCGTCTTCCTCCCTTTGCTGTTCCTAATCTCTACCCACAACGATTTCACTTCCTGCTCTTTGGCTCCAATATCATCCCTTGCTACCACCCTGATGCTATCCTTAATCAGCAGAGCTACACCCCCCCCTTTTTCCTCCCGCCTATCCTTCCTAAACACTTGATACCCCTGAACATTCAGCTCCCAGTCCCTGTCACCTTGCAGCCACGTCTCTGTAATGGCCACCAGATCATATCCATTTGTGCCGATCTGCGACACCAGCTCATCCACTTTATTCCGAATGCTTCGTGCATTCAGATAAAGTTAATCAAGCGAAGAATGACTTAGGACAATTCACTTGACGCCCAGGTTCATTCCAATCATCGAATGGTTTATTATTTTACACTAACAAGGAGCAGGTCACTGGGCTTACCTTGCACTCCTCCAAAGAACAAAGAAGATATGCACTTCTTACATTTTCACTTTAGCACATCCCAACTGGTTACAAGGAGGTCACGGTATTTATTGATTAAATGCATATCCAGTCAAGTTAATAGTTAGGCATCATGAGACTGTGTGACCAGCTTGTGGACAGCTCTGGGCCATCTCATGATGTTTACCTGACATCTTATCTACCATTTTTGTGTCTTTACAATCAATCGCAACACTCAGGATTTTCTTATCTCAACCACATTCCTTACTCAGTTACTCAATACAGCTGGTGGTGCTCTGATAAGAGGGCCCCTGCTGAGAAAGCTTAATGGTCTGTGACTGAAGAGCTACAGGAATGTGGCCAAATTGGTCAAGCACCATATTGCCTCGTATTCTATCTGCAGTTTTCCATTTTTAACACATGTGGCTGTAAGTAGCTGCCTTGGCCATGGTCAACCCCAACAATCAATAAAACCCATTTTATCTTAAATTTGATTGCTGTTTGTGGATCTTATTGTGCAATAATTGACAGCCACGTTCCCCTGCATCACAAGAGTACACCTCAAAAGTATTCCACAGACTGTATGCACTTTGTCATGTAAATGTAAGGTAAGTGGGGTGCTGGTTGGGAAAAACAGCAGTTCTGCAGTTTGTGTGTAGTGTCAGCAAGTAATGTGCCAAGCTTAAAAATAGCATATGTTGGCTGCAGCATAACAATGCTTGTACGTTGCACAATAGTAAATCTTAAGATTCTTTTGTATTCCAGCAGTGTACCCTATCCCCAAGATCAGCTGTCCTCCCAACCATTCTGACTGAGAGTGACAGTTTTATGCTGATTTTCTTTTTGCAGTATAGCTCTTTGAAGTCAAACCTATTTGATTTGAAACTGCTATGATGCACTTCATTCAGCATGTACCTATACTGCATTCAGTAAAAAGACATTTTCATATCCTCTTCATTTGAGCTGGAGTTAGTCACAGATAGTCGGGGTGAAATTGATCAACGACAATACCGCAAAATGGGCCGATCATGATTGGCACCAATTTTATAACCTATATCCATTGATGTCACTAAGTGTGTATCCATATCAAATGGCATATTCAGAATATGGAATTTAGTCAGCAATTTCTTCCCCTCATTCACAATTTACATATGGCATATGCAATGCAGTTCCAAGGGTAGACTCAATTAATAAGTTATGCACCCTTAACTCCTGCAGGAGAGTTCATTTAAGGAACTGGAAAAGGTTTGGGTGCATAAACAGTAATCAGTTGTTGATTTCTTGTGTGTTTGGGAGATAGTAATGGTCAAGTCTTCATTTTCATTTGCTGAAACTATTCATCAATTTGGTACGTTTAGGATTGTTACTTTGAAAATTAAATTTCATGTAGCTTTATTAGTCTTGCAGATAAAATTGTACTTGCAAATTGCGCATAGCTCTGACACCTGTCACAATCTTGCTTTCCACCCAATTCGTTAGATCTTTAATGTAATAGGTGTCTGAATCTTTCATTATTCATCTTATTAGCCAGTCAGCAGCTGTGGCATTTAACACTCTATGCAATATTTTGCTTTTTTGTCAGTCAGAGCTAGTGTGTTTAACTATTCATATTCAAAATAGAAAGTTGTTTAGCATTTTAGAGGCTTAATAGCATGTTTGGAGTTAGAAGTCCCAAATATAGAATAGAGCTCTGTTATGGACGTTCAGTGAGTCCTGGGGACTGGCTGCGTGAGCTCAAGCTCAAAATTTTGGTGCTTCAGAGCAACTGGAGTCATTGCAGAATGTGAGGAAGGGTATGATTATCCTTGTTCGTAGATTCCAGAAAGCAGTCACACCACAGGCAGTTTTCATTCAGGATAGTAGAAAAGTGGACATCCAGAGGTTTTGGAAGAGGCTGGAAATGGAGGAATCAAAACACCACCAAGTTTTCTTAAAAAGACTTCTGTATAAATGAGTTTCACACCACCATTTTGAACAGTATTGTTGCAGACCACAGAGGATTAGAAGGAATAAACCAGTGCACATCTGAGTTTCCTCAAATTGATACAGACTGCACGCAAGAGATAGAAGCAGGAGTAGACCATATGTCTGTCAAGTCTGCTCCACTATTCAATACGATCATGGCTGATCTTGGACTTGAACTCCATTTCCCACCCATTTCCCATATACCTTAATTCCCTGAACATCCAAAGAGCTGTCCATCTTAAATATATTCAATGATGGAGCAGGCAGAACCTTCGGGAGTAAAGAATTCCAAAGATTTAAAAACCTTGAGTGAAGAAATTTCTCCTCATTCAGCCCGAAGTAATGGTTCCCTTTTCTTGAGACTGTACCTCTGGTGAGAGTGATGACACCTTGTAGGAGTGTGAACCAGATCTTGGCACCAATGGGCAAAGGATTGCATTCAAGTGAATAGCAAAGAGTAGAAATGCAATTATTATAGGTGATTTTGATAGGGACATTGTCAATTCTGCGTCATGTCTTGCACAGTGTGTTGCCTGGTTGGTAAAGGATATTTTAGAGGGTGCAGAGTAAGCTGCAAGGGAAGGTGGTGAGTCAGAGCTTGTGATACACTTAGGTACTAATGGCAGAGGGAGAGGGCAGGTATTGAAGTCCTATGATCAGATTTTCAGGCGTTATGAAGTTTTTTAGAAAGTGGAACTTTGAAAATCGCGGTCTTTGGATTATTCCCATTGCCTTGTGCTATTGAGATTAGAAGTAGCAAGATGGGGAGATTAAATGTGTGACTTGAGGCATGGTGCAGAAGGCAAGGTTTCATTCTTGGATCATTGGGACTGGTTTTGGGGCAGCAAGCACTGACTGACCAAGGACAGGTTGTACAGGAATAGGATTGGGACCAATGTCCTCGTGGGGAGGTTCACTGGTACAGTTTGTAAGGCTTGAAACTAAATTGGCATGGGGATGAGCACTAGTGTATGGAAGTAGAAGAGTGGAATAAGTAAGAGTGTTACGTAGTAATAGAGAAGCCATGCCACATTAGATAGAAACAGACTAAGAGGAACACAGGTTTAGAATACATGCATGTGCATGCACCACATGTGGTGAATAAGGCTGGTGAGTTACAAGCGTCAATAGCTGTGCAGGAATTTGACGTCAGAAACTTGTTAAAGAATCATTAAATGTTTACAGCATGGAAACAGGCCCTTTGGCCCAATTTGTCCATGTCACCCTTATTTTTTTAAAACCCATAAACTAATCCCAATTGCCCGCATTTGGCCATATCTCTCTATGCTCATCGTACCCATGTAACTATCTAAATGTTTTTTAAAAGATAAAATTGTACCCACCTCTGGTACCAACTCTGGCAGCTTGTTCCAGACACTCACCACCTTCTGTGTGAAAAAATTGCCCCTGTGGACACTTTCGTATCTTTCCCCTCTCACCTTAAACCTACAGTAAGGCTTAATATTCGGAGATATAAGGTGTTCAGAAAAGTTAAGAAGAAAGAAGGCAGGTAGGATAGCAGCACTGATTAGGAAAACCCTAGTTTTGAAAAGAGAGGATGTCTTAGCTAGGGTAAGGACTTGATCTGAAATACAGATCAAGAAGTAAGAGGTGATGCATTTTGGCAGAAGAGATCATGAGAAGCAATGTATACTAAATGGCAGTTCTTCAGAGCCAGAAAAGAAGAACCAGGGTGTTCATGTGCTTGGTGGTAGGATATACTCAGATAGTAATTAGTAAAACAAGATTGGATTCTGGTCTTCATAAATGAAGTTATTGAGTACAAAAACATGGGGTTGTGTCTAACTTTGGTTTTACCAGAATTCAAATATTGTGTCCAGTTCTGTTCACCACACTTTAGAAAGGATGTGAGAATTCTTGAGAAGCTGCAGGGGAGACTTACCAGAATGGTCCCAGAAATGGGGCATTTTAGCTGAAGTTTGTTCTCCTTGGAGCAGAGAGATTGGATGGAGATTTGATAGACATATATGAGATTATAATAGGTTGGTTAAAAAGTAGACAATGAAAACTGTTCCCAGTAGCTGATGATGCAAGGACTTGGGAAGACAGATTTAAACTTTGGGCAAGAGATGTAGTGGGGCTATGAAGAAGGTGGCGCATGTGCTGGGTAACAATTCTTCCAATAATTATTATAGCTAGGTGTTTTGACAATCACAGAAAAAAGTCAAAATATCACCTTTATCACAACGAGTGATAATGACTTGGAATTCTCCATTGTACAAATGATAGAAGTAGAGAACATCAACAATTTAAATGTTAAATTGGCTACAATGGGAAATAAACATGCAGAGGTATGGGCTAGAGTGGGAAAGGAGGACTAACTTGATTGTTTTACGGAGAGCTGGCATGGACTTGATGTGCGAAATGATGACCTTCTGTACTGTGAATTTAAACCAAACAGCTCAACTCTGGTGAAGGCATTGCCCTGACCAGTAAATGGCTGTCACTTATTTTGTTTAGCTGAAACAAGCGCAGTGTACATGCTGTTTCTGTCTGCATTGAACAGGGCCCTGTGTATCAAATTTTCTAACAATGCTTAGCAGTTAATTGTCAGTCACATTTAACTGGTGCATTCTTCATGGCAATGCATCTACTACTAATTGCAATTGACTTGCCACCTAATCAGCATTCTCTTCTCATACAGTATAAAGTTGTTGTTTCCCTGATATTGGTGTTATTGAAATTTTCCTGATAAGTGAAAGACAGGAGCTTTGACAAAGTGTCTTTTTCAGCAATGCTCGGTGTTACATTGTTTAAATTCTGGTGTAACTCAGTGATGAATAGAATAATCTAACCCATCAACACTCCCAACCTGAATACCCACCTGGCTCCCTGACCCAACTTCCCATTCACTCTCTCGATCTAATTATCCATTACCTCTTGCTCACCCACTTATTAAATCCACTGAAAGACTTGGATCTTTAAAAACTTAACTCAGTGTGGCAGCTGATGTTATTAAAAGGTGTGTGTCCTCTACACTGCTCTACCACCTCTTCTTAATAGTAAGCACGCAATCATCTCTGCAGATAGCAGCAATGCGCACAGCATTGTTGTTGATCAGAAGATCTGGCCCAATATAATGTTAAACATGGAATAGTTCACTTATTCCACCTGAAAGTAGATGTTCAGCACCAAGAAGTCAGCAAGAAGGACTGTTGGGTTTTTCTAGTTTCGCAATGTATTAAATAGTGTCATTTATGAGAAGTGGTAGATTCACCTCATGAATCCACGAAGCATCAATTAGTCCTAACTAGATTTTCTAATTGCAGTGCTGTTAGAAAATCAGTACATATTGCAGTCTTGATCACTGTCACTGTCTAATGAAAAGGTGATAAAAGTGAGATGCTTTGTCAAAACTGAAGATAACACTGCATTATTTGAATCCTGACTGCACCGATGGTTATTTTGACTTTTTTCTGTGATTGTCAAAACACCAAGCTTTAATAATTATTGGAAGAATTGTTTACATTCACCACCTGTTTAAAGTCATTTTTTCTCAAGTGTTTTGAATGAGCAAGTGTATATAGATGAGAATTAGAAATGGTTTGTAAACTGAAAAGAGTTTAAAATGAATTAATACAATTACTGTTCTACAACCTCGTTAATTACTCAACATGCATTTGATTTACTACACCTTGTAAAGGGGTCATGGTTCAAAATTAAATCAGAAGGCAATTTGAATTAAATAATAAAATCTCTGAATATTTTATATCTGATGTGAATATAAATCATTTAAAATCAAAACAGTTTGAATTGAATTAGTTTTAAAATGGTCTTAGACCTGCTTTAAAATATTAAATTACAATCTGCTAAACATCTTTCGATTTTATGTTGCTTGCTTTATCATGATTCAGGCATTGTTGGCAAAGCAAGTAATGCCCAATCCACACTGCTCTGAGAAGAAACCATCTGTGGTTTGATGTAATTGAGTCACTTGCTAGGCCAGTTCAGAAGGCATTTAATTGTCAATCATGTTACTGCTTTGCCATTTCTGGAATCATGGGTCATCAGGCAGACTGGGTAAGGACTGCAAGTTTCTTTTAAAGAATATAGTGTGATTAGAGAAACAGGAGCATGGGTGGACCATAGAAGCCTTAAAGTCTGCTCCATCATTTAATAGAATTATAGCTAATCTTCTGCCTAAATCACATTTTCCCACCTACCTCCCATACCTTGATTCCCTGAGCAGCGAAAGTTCAGTCTTTCTCAGCAGTAATGGAGTTTTGATAATGCTGTGGGCTAGAGAATAGCAAAGAGGAGCAACCCTCTGAGTAAAGAAATTTCTCATTCTCTCAATCTCAAATGATTAACCTGTTATCTTAAGACTGTGCCCTGTGCACCAGATTTCTCAGCCAGGGGAAAGAACCTCTGAGCATATATACTGTCAAACTCCATCAGAATGTTGTACATTTTAGTGAGATCAGCTTCTAAACCCCAGATAATATATGCCAAACCAGAAACCATGGATGAACAGGGCTATACACTGCTTGCTGAAGCCCAGGCCTGCGGCATTCAAGTCAGACGACACTGACCTATACAAGAAAGCCAGATATGATCTAAGAAGATCCATCAAAGATGAGAAAAGACAGTTCCGGACCAAGCTAGAGTCCCAGGCCAACCATACCGACCACCGCTGACAATGGCAAGATCTGCAAAACATAACAGGCTACAAGACAAAGGCATGTAAAATTGCTGGCTCCAATGCACCCCTCTCTGATGAGCTCAGTGTGTTCTACGCCCGTTTGGAGCAAGAGGTCAGTGAGAGCATGTCCTCCACCTGGAAGCCCTGGATGAACCTGTATATGGGGTCATCACTGCAGATGTTAGAGCTGCCTTCTCGAAGGTCAACCCACGGAAAACGACTGGCCCGGATGTGGTATCTGGATGACCACTCAGATATGAGGATCAGCTGGTGGGGGTATTCACAGACATTTTCAACCTCTCTTTACAAAAATCGAAGCAGATAGGGACCTCAAAGAAGATGACCGTCATCTTGGTACCTAAAAAATCAAGCAGTGTGCCTTAATGACTATCAGCCAGTGGCTCTGACACGTGTAATTATGAAGTGCTTCGAAAGGCTAGTTCATGGCTCGAATCAATTCCAGACTCCTGGATCCATCACAGTTTGCCTACTGTCACAACGGGGTCCAAAGATGCCATTTCTGCGACCCTGCACTCAAACCTGGAACACCTAGATAAGAAGGACACCTATGTCAGATTCCTATTTATTGATTTTAGCTCAGCCTTCAACACTATTATTCCACGAAACTCATCTCCAAACTTAGTAGCCTGAGCCTCAGCACCTCCCTCTGCAACTGGATCCTGAACTTCCTAACTTACAGATCATAATCAGTAAGGGAAGACAACAATACCTCCTCCCATGATCATCCTCAATACTGGTGCCCCACGAGACTCTGTTCTCAGCCCTCTACTATACTCCTTATACACCTATGGCTGTGTGACCAAATTTCCCTCTAATTTGATTTTCAAGTTTGCTGACGTAGTGGGTCGGATCTCACACAGTGACGAGACAGAATACAGGAATGAGAGGGAGAACCTGGTGAACTGATGTGGCAACAATAATCTCTCCCTCAATGTCAACAAAACGAAGGAGATTGTCATCGACTTCAGGAAGCATATAGAGAGAGCATGCCCCTGTCTACATCAGTGTGGGCAAAGTAGAAAGGGTTGAGAACTTCAAGTTTTAGGTGTCCAGATCACCTTCAACCTGTCCTGGTCCCCCTATGGCAACACTATAGTTAAGAAAGCCCACGAATGCCTTTACTTTCTCAGAAGACTAAAGAAATTGGCATGTCAGCTACGACTCTCACCAACTTTTATAGATGTACCATAGGAAGCATTCTTTCTGATTTGTGTCACAGCTTGGTACAGCCTTGTTCTGCCCAAGACCGCAAGGAACTGCAAAACGTTGTGAATGTAGCTCAATCCATCATGCAAACCAGCCTCCCATCCATTTATTCTGTATAGACTTCCTCGGCAAAGCAGCCAGCATAATTAAGAACCCCACACACCCCGGACATTCTCTCTTCCACCTTTTTCCGTTGGGAAAATGGTACAAAAGTCTGAGGTCGCATACCAACCGACTCGAGAGCAGCTTCTTCCTTGCTGCTGTCAGACTTTTGAATGGATTTACCTTGTATTAAATTGATCTTTCTCTACACCCTAGCTATGACTTTAACATTACATTCTGCACTCTCTCGTTTCCTTCTCTATGAACGGTATGTTTTGTCTGTATAGCATGCAAGAAACAATACTTTTCGCTGTATGTTCATACATATGACAGTAAATCAAATCAAAAAACCATTTTGATTCAAATCAAAATCAAATTTATTTGGCCTCTCATCAGAGAACAACTCTCTCATCTCAACCAATCTAGCAAACAAAGCTAGATCTAACTACACTTTCCAATGTCAGTATGTCCTGTTTTAGATAAAGACACAAAAATTACACACAATACTCCATGTGATCTCACCGACGCCCAAAACAATTGCCGCAGGATTTAATCTTTTTGTAGTCCGATCCACTTGCAACAGAAAGAACGTGCCACTTGTTTTCCTAATTTCTTGCTGTATCTACATTGCGTGTTCCTTGCACAACCACACCCACGTGTTTGTGATGTCATTATTTCCAGCATTTTCTGTTCTCATTTCAGATTTCTGGTATCAGCAGTATTTTGTTTTTGTGTCTGAACGACATTTTAAAAATTTCACACCTTCTAAAAAAGTTCTTTTCTACTCTTATTCTAAACTGAGTAACCTCACACTTTCCCACACTCTTATCGACTTGTTGCCCACTTACTTAACCTGTCTATATCTCTGCAGCTGCTTTGTGTCTTGCAGCTTACATTCCTATCTAGCATTGTATCATCAGCAAATGGAAACATTACCTACCTTCTACCTCTTCATCAAAGTCATTAATATAAATGTAAAGAGTTGAGGGTCTAGCAATGATCCTTCCACATACTAATCGTTTTAGCTTGTTAACTTCAAATTGCTCTGTTTTTTTGCTGCTACTACCTGTCTGCTTAGCAATCCTTTTATCCTTGCTATTATCCTGTATTCTGAGCCCTTATCTTACAAATAAGACACCTTTTGTGTGGCACCTTATTCAATGCCTTTTGGAAATCCAATTATATTTAATTTACTGGTTCCCCTTTACTGACCTAACTAGTTGCATCCTCAAGGCAAAATAATTTTCTTTTCATAAGAACATATTGACATTATGATTTTTTATGTGCATTGTTGAAACTTTGAGTAACAGATTCCAGCCTTTTCCCAAAGACGGTTGTCATGCTAACTTTTAGTTTCCTGTTTTCTCTCCCTTCCTTTCTTAAATAGTGGTGTGACATTTGCTAAATTCCAAAGCATGGAACCTTTCTAGAATCTAGAAAATTTTGGAAAATCTGTACTGCATCCACTAGCTCTGCCCACCATTCTTAGAACCCTCAGACGTTGACCAACAAGTTCCAGTATGTTTTATTGCTGCTATAAAATACTTTGTTTCTCTAACATCAGTGTAACAGTTGGGATTTTAAAATTATTTCACAGGATGAGTGTTTCTGGCCAGGTCAGGTTTTTTTGGCCATCGAGAAAGTAGTGGTGAGCTGCTGCCTTGAATCAGTGCAGCCCTCCTGATGATGATAATGTACAATCCAGTGGCTCATGATCTTTTTGTGATTGTTTTATTTTTATTATTCACCTCCTATCTCTCCCAGCCTCTAATGTGCATAGTTCTGTCTTAACTCGCGTCCCCAGCCCCATCTTGTTCTATACTTACAATTTCAGTGGCTATCTTATTGTAGTTGACTTCAATCTTGATCTAATGTCCACTGCTGTCCTTCCTCTGACTGACATTTCTGACCTTACTCAGTTTTGCTGTCCTCAAACTCTGCCCCCTTTCCGCTCACCCATAGCCATCTCTCAATCCTGCTATTCTCCGGCTTTGCCACATCGGATGTTATAATCACTAAATGACTATTTATGATTTCTGCCTCTTCCCCTAGTTTAGTTCCATTTTCTGCAGTGCCAAGTATTAATTAGGAGTTTTGGACTTCGCTCGAACATTATGCCTACACAACATTGTCCAAGGAGGATCATTTTCCCTGGAACTTAGATCATTGTGGGGTAATTTAATCTAGGTTCCCAAGATATTAAGTTGAACAAATGGGGTTGATGACAAACTATTTCTGTTGGTCAGGGAGTCGAGGAGTATGTGATATCATCTAAAAGTTAGAGCTTGACATTCCTGTAGTGAAATTTTGAAACACTTTGACATACAAAGCTTGTCAGAGGTTTGAAAATCTTGTCTGAAAAATGCACCTATTTCCAACTCCATAAATAGCCTGTATTCCATTCCACCTCAGCTCATCATCTGCAGAAACCCTCAATAATGCTTTTATTACCTCCTAGTCCTGATTATTTCATCACACCTCACCTGGCCTCCCTCATGCTATCCTTCATAATCTTGATGTCATTTCAAAACTCTTGTGCTGTTATTCATTACCAAGTCCCATTCACTATTACCCTTGTGCACATCAACCCAAAACTGGCTCTCAGCTCAGCAATGCCTCTGTCTTTTAAATTTTCATATTTGTTTCGGATCCATTTGTGGCCTTATCCTTCCCTGTCTCTGTAGTCTCCTCTAACCCTTCAACCCTCTGAGATATCTGCACTCATCTAATTCTGACCTCTTGAGCACTTTTGCTGCCTTGGCCCTCAGCTTTGCAATACCCTCCCTACACCTTTTTGTTTCTATTTAACTCTTTAAGATGCTCCTTAAAACCTGTCTTATGGCCTGGACGTTACTTTTATTTGACTCGAAATAAAAATTTAGTTGTTGTTGAAACTCCCAATAGCAATTAATTCACTTCAAGGATATGGCTTATATTGGGTCCAGCACCTGGTTCTAGTGTGATGTTTTTAAATATACTATAAAAGATTATGGAAACCTGATTTGTGAACACCGTAATTAGTGCTTAAAATTTTGTCATCTTTTAAACTCATTACACAGATTTCAACTGAATGAGACCAAAGAAACCATCACAGCCAAGTAGAAACTCTAAGCCATACTTTTTAAACACTAATATCCAGAAAGTCAACAACATTGGATAGAAAATATAATTATAAATTTTTATAATCTTTTGATTGTTTACACATGTTTATGAGGTTAGACTTTCCCTGAAAGCATGCATCAAATTATATTTTTGTTGATAGTCTTTTGTCTACTATCTGAGATACACTGGGCTCTATTTCTTATAATGGAATCAGCAGTTCTTTTTCCTCTATCCAGCATAGCTAGAGATCCAAAAAACACAAAAAAGTTAGGTTTCTCAGTAAGTGTTCAATTCCCTTTTTGTGCCTGTGGCCAACTTCTGTTTTCATCCTGTTTCACTATGCACTATATGCATCTTTCTGATAAGCTTAATTGACTTATTTTCATAATAACATTTCCTTTCATACTGTGGGGAGATTTTTTTCTACTAAAATGTTATAGCTCACACTTCCAATTGATTTTTTTTGTCCTTTTTTTGGAAGTGAATGTGCTTTAACAAGAATAATTCTTGTTAGCAACAATGGTAGCTGAAGTAGCAGGATTACTGCATAATCAGAACACCTTACAGAAAAGATATTTTAAGCTGCAGTTGTTGAATATCCATAATTATTGCATTGACTGCCTTAAGATTCAGTAACTGAAGGTAATTTGCTTTGGTCAACAGTAGTTTTAGTTCGATGTCTTTCCAGATTGAAGAATGATACAGTCCTTTTGATAGTTGGTCATAAACCCAGTGTTGTGGAACTATTTGCTACAATGCTTAATGCCTTCTCTTGGACATAACATGCATGTTTCATCAAACAGACTTTCTGTGCCAAATTAAATAACTTAGTATTAAAAGGTTGGCCGCAGAAAGAGCTAGATTACAAGCATTGCCAACAGTAGTCAAATTGTTGGTGTGAAATTGAGTCATGATGTCAAGATGCCAGTGTTGGACTGGGGTGGGTACAGTAGAAGTCTCTCAACCCCAGGTTAAAGTCCAACAGGTTTATTTGGTAGCACAAGCTTTCGGAGTGCTGCCCCTTCATCAGGTGAGTGGAGGATTGGGTTCACAAACAGGGCAAATATAGGCAAGATAATGGTTGGTATGCATGTTTTATCAGGTAATCAAGTCTATAGGTATAGACAATGTGAATGGAGAGAAGGTTAAGTACAGGTTAGAGGTGTGAATTGTCTCAAGCCAGGACAGTTAATAAGATTTTGCAAGCCCAGACAAATTATGGGGGTTACAGATTGTGTGACATGAACCCAAGATCCCAGATGACGCCATCCTTAGTGAGTGGAACTTGACTATCAGTTTCTGCTCAGTGATTTTGAGTTGTCATGTGTCTTGAAGGCTGCCTTGGAGAACGCTTACCCAAAGATCGGAGACTGAATGTCCTTGGCTGCTAAAGTGCTCCCCGACAGGAAGGGAACACTCCTGCTTGGTGATTGTAGAGCAGTGTCCATTTATCCGTTGTCGTAGTGTCTCGATGATCTCGCTGATGTACCATGCCTTGAGACATCCTTTCCTGCAGTGTATCAGGTAGACAACATTGGCTGAGTCGCATGAGTATGTACCATGTGGATGGTATTCTCAAATGAGATGATGGCATCCGTGTTGATGATCCAGCACGTCTTGCAGACGTACAGTTGCTGTAGTAGGATTGTGTGATGTTGTGGTCGCTGTACTCCTGAAGGCTGTGTAGTTTGCTGCTTACAATGGTCTGCTTGAGCTTGCGTGGTTGTTTGAAGGCAAGGAGTGGGGGTGTGGGGATGGCCTTGGCAAGATGCTCGTCTTCATCGATGACATGTTGAAGACTCCAGAGAAGATGTTGTAACTTAAAAGACTTCTGGATGAGCACATGGAATTTAATGGGATTGGGAGTTATAGATAGTTCTATGCCCTGGTAGGTATAGATATGATCGGCGCAACTTGTGGGCCGAAGGGCCTGTAGTGTTCTATGTTCTGTGTTCTATGTTCTGTGTTCTATGTTCTCCCCTCAAGGGAAGTACTGGATGATGAAGGGTACTCTGGCTGTGTCCCATGTTTGTCTTCTGAGGAGGTCGCTTCGCCTTTTTTTTTGAACTATAATAGCTCTGAGATTTAATGTAAAAAATCTGAGGATTTCAGCAAAGACAGTTGTTGAGCAGAAAAATTGTGTGTGCTATTCAGAAGTTTTGTTTCTGTTGTTGCATTTGATCTGTGATGAGGCAAGTAAGTGACAAACATGGATAGCAACTGGCTGGCTAAGGAATGAATTTCAAAACAAAGTTGCTATTTTGGTTTTGTTCAAAGGTTATGTTTGATAATACCTGTTTGGCCAACATAGGAAAACTACTGACTCTTGTTCATTCTCTGACTCAAAAGTGACTTAGCCTGCCAGTTAGTTTGTAGCATAAATAACAGTATAATTATAATATTTCAAAAATCATTTGCCTGCCTCTTTTTGCTTATTGGCCAGATGTGAGCCAATAATTTTAGTATGACTCATTTACCTTGGTGTGACATTAGTGTGCCTTTGAGAGGTTTTTCTTAAATCATTATCTCCCCAGCTCTCTCAGCTTCATTGTTTTCTTAGCCCGCAGCCTCAGCTGGTGTCATCTGTTACCAGCTTAACTAGAGATGTCCTTTTATTGCTCCTTCAATAGCTTAAATAGGGGTTGTGTATGTGTACTCTTGGATTGTTTTTATGGCCCTGCATTGTTAGGAGAGAAGTCATGGGTTTTGGTCAGTTTTTTTCCTTTTGAGGGGATTCAGGATTTTTTTTTCTGTTTGGCTGCAGTTCTGAGTTTTAGTTTTAAGAGGGGCATTAAGGTGAAAAGTCTGAATCTCCCAGTTTTGGAAATTCTATGGGTTAGCTAAAAACAAGGTCTTCCCTTTCTGAAGGGGAGAATCAGCTGTTGATGGCTTGTTTCGAATCTCTGGTATTTTGGGAAGCTGTTCTGATTTCAAATTGTTGAGTTTATCTGGAGAACTGAAGACTTCATCCAAAGGTCTTTTCCAGTATCACGTGAGCATTACTCTTTGCTGCATTAGACCTGTGAAAATGGCCTTTTGTCTACGGGATTAGTTTGATTGGAGCACATTAGACATCTTCGTTAAGGTTTATACATTGTAGTGGTTGTTTTGTTTCTTGTTTGTAATTGATGAGTGTTCTTGCTAATTTTCTTACCATACATGTTTATTATATTCTTAAATAAACTTGGCTTGGTAAAAGCTCCCTAGTGGGTCATTAGAATCATACTTAAAGTGAAACATGCCATACTTGTCCTAGCCAAATTCAAGAGGCAAAACTTATGATCCAGATGGGCTCCATAAAACATTTTGGAGTTTCTGACCTGAACTATAACACTTGGCCAATAACATTCCACTCTCCGGTAGCATAAGGATACACAAGTTTGTACAATTCGAAAGTTCTTTACCCACTGTTTCCTAACAACCCAAATACGTAGGTCTATAGAGTTCAAAAGTTATTTTCTCACTGTCTACCTAGCAACCCTTTATCAGAAAACTGAATGATTCCATTCATTCTACTGTCTGGGAAGCTTGTACTTTCTAAAGCCACATCGATAAGTGAGTCCTGAGTAGCTGTATTTTTTTCAAGAAATGCAGTTTTTCTCACTGAGCTGTATCCCATCATGCCCTAGAACGTTATTACCAAGGTGTATGCTTTTAATACTGAATATAATGTGTTTTCAAAAAAAATACATGTTTACATTCTCTAAGTGATTATATGTGTTTCTGTGCAAACAACCTTTTGTAACTCCAGATACTTAGTACTTTCTCGATATAGCATTCACTCTAAATTAGTCTACCTTGATCTATTAGTCTGTTTAGTCCCAA
Source organism: Carcharhinus amblyrhynchos (assembly GCF_965287045.1). Taxonomy (NCBI): domain Eukaryota; kingdom Metazoa; phylum Chordata; class Chondrichthyes; order Carcharhiniformes; family Carcharhinidae; genus Carcharhinus; species Carcharhinus amblyrhynchos. Next base: position 75,961,446 of record NC_137331.1, on the reverse strand, counting down.
TTAATTCTAACCTCTCTAACAATCCCTGTGAATGCATTCATGGAAACTTAATAGGCTATGTGAATTAAATGGTCAAGGAACTTATTCAACTAAAAAAACTGATAGAGATGCCAATGTTGGGATTTTACTACAATGTCCGTTTTTTATAATGTGTACTTCCCAATTCAGTGCTATAAATTTGAAGCCTACCTTTGCATTGTTTACACACTTGTTGGATTTGTGAAGGGGAAGTCGTGTTGGATTTGTGAAGGGGAAGTCGTGTTGGATGAATCTACTGGATTTTTATGAAGATGTGACTAGTGCGGTAGACAGGGGAACCAGTGGATGTGGTGTTTTTAGATTTCCAAAAGGTGTTCGATAAGGTGCCTCACAAAAGGTTGATGCAGAAGGTTAGGGTACACGGAGTTGGGGTTAAATGTAAGCATGGATTGAGGATTGGCTATCTAACAGGAAGCAGTGAGTCAGAATAAATGGGTGCTTTTCTGGTTGGCAGTTGGTGACTAGTGGCGTGCTGCAGGGATCGGTGCTGGGACCTCAACTGTTTACCATATACATAGACAATCTGGAGGAGGGGGCTGAGTGTAGGGTAACAAAATTTGCTGATGACACGAAGATGAGTGGAAAAGCGAATTGTGTGGAGGATGCGGAAAGTCTGCAGAGAAATCTGGATAGGCTGAGTGAGTGGGCGAGGACCTGGCAGATGGAGTATAACATTAGCAAATATGAGGTTATCCACTTTGGAAGAAATAATAGTAGGATGGAATATTATTTAAATGGTGAAAAGTTGCAGTGTGCTACTGTGCAGAGGGACCTGGGGGTCCTTGTGCACGAATCGCAAAAACTCAGTCTGCAGGTGCAGCAGGTGATCAAGAAGGCGAATGGAATGTTGGCCTTTATCGTGAGGGGGATAGAATGTAAGAACATAAGAAATAGGAGCAGGAGTAGGCCATCTAGCCCTTCAAGCCTGCCCCGCCATTCAATAAGATCATGGCTGATCTGTCGTGGCTCAGTTCCACATTCCCGCCCTCTCCCCATAACCCTTAATCCCCTCTCTTATCAAAAACCCATCAACCCGCGTCTTAAAAATATTTAGCGAGGTAGCCTCCACCACTTCAACGGGCAGAGAATTCCAGAGATTCACCACCCTTTGAGTGAAGAAGTTCCTCCTCAATTCTGTTCTAAACCGCCCCCCCCTTTATCTTGAGGCTGTGCCCCCTAGTCCTACTGTCCTTTCTGAACGGGAAGAGTCTCTCCACCTCTATCCTATCCATCCCATTCATCATCTTATATGTCTCAATGAGATCTCCCCTCATTCTTCTAAACTCTAACGAGTACAAGCCTAATTTATTCAGCCTCTCCTCATAGCTCAACCCCTTCAACTCCAGCATCAGCCTAGTAAACCTCCTCTGCACTCCCTCCAAGGCCAAAATATCCTTGTGTAAGTACAGTGCCCAAAACTGCACACAGTACTCCAGCTGCGGCCTCACCAATGCCCTATACAGCCGCAGCAAGACCTCCCTACTTTTATATTCAGTCCCCCTCACTATGAAGGCCAGCATCCCATTAGCCTTCCTGACCAACTGCTGCACCTGCAAGCTGGGTTTTTGCGACTCATGCACAAGGACCCCGAGGTCCCTCTGCACCGTCGCCTGCTGCAGTTTTTCTCCACGTAAGTAATAATCCTTCCTACCATTATTCCTACCAAAGTGGACCACCTCGCACTTGCCAACATTAAATTCCATTTGCCAGTTCCTGGCCCATTCGCCCAGCCTATCTAGATCCTTCTGTAGACTCTCCACACCCTCCATGCAATTTGCCGTTCCACCAATCTTGGTGTCATCAGCAAATTTTGACACCGCACACTCGGTTCCCTCCTCCAGATCATCTATATAAATGGTAAATAGCTGAGGCCCCAGCACCGACCCCTGGGGCACTCCACTAGTCACCATCCGCCAATCCGAATAGCACCCATTGACCCCCACTCTCTGCCTCCTATTTGACAGCCAATCCTCTATCCACGCTAACACCCTACCCCCAACTCCATGCCCCCTGACCTTCTGCAATAACCTCTTGTGAGGTACCTTGTCAAACGCCTTCTGAAAATCAAGAAAGACCACATCCACCGGCTCTCCTCTATCCACCGCCCTAGACACATCCTCATAGAACTCCAGTAAATTTGTCAGACACGACTTCCCCTTAACGAAACCGTGCTGCGTCTGCTCTATCAAGCAATTCCCCTCAAGATGCCTCGCTATATATAAAAGTAGGGAGGTCTTGCTGCAACTGTACGAGGCACTGGTGAGGCTGCAACTGGAGAACTGTGTGCAGTTTTGGTCCTCTTATTTGCGAAAGGATATATTGGCCTTTGAGGAAGTACAAAGAAGGTTCACCAGGCTGATACCGGAGATGAGGGGGTTAGTTCATGAGGAGAGATTACATAGACTGGGCCTATACTCGTTGGAGTTTAGAAGGCTGAGGGGGGATCTTATAGAGATTGATGAAGGGGCTAGATAGGGTAGAGGTAGAGAGATTCTCTCCACTTAGAAAGGAAACCAGAACTAGAGGGCACAGCCTCAAAATAAGGGGGGGGGGGTGCAGTTTAGAACAGAGTTGAGGAGGAACTTCTTCACTCAGAGGGTGGTGAACCTCTGGAATTCTCTGCCCATTGAAGTGGTGGAGGTTACCTCGTTGAAGATGTTTAAGTCATGGGTAGGTAGATTTCTGATAGATAAGGGAATTAAGGGTTATAGGGAGCAGGCGGGAAAGTGGAACTGATCCACTTCAGATCAACCATGATCTTATTGAATGGCGGGGCAGGCTCGAAGGACTGGATGGCCTACTCCTATTTCTTATGTTCTTATGTACTTCTGGTGGAGGTGCTTTTATTTCTGTGTAGTAATGAGGGAATGCACCTTCACATTCCATATTAGAATTGTCAACATCAACTACAAAATGTGAAAAAGGGCATTGTAATCAATAGAAGTACAGTAAACAGCAGATCCCAGACCACATGCTGCCAGTTAGGATTGCCAAAGAGCTGGATGTTTATTTCCCTATGTTTGGAACCACATTTTGCAATTTTTGTTCTTTTGGATGATTGTGTAGTTTAATTTTTGTTCAATACAAGAAAGTACACCATTTTGACAGCATTAGGTAACAGTATAGATTCTGAATAATAATTGACAGTAATAGCAGTAGAACATTTGTTGAGGACTTGTGGCACAAGTGGTAGCATCCCTACTTCTGGATTGAAACTCTGCGTTTGGGTCCAATACTAGGACTCGTTGGCTATGAAACGAGCATACATAATGCAGTTCATTGAGCTGATAATGAGCTTGGGAATCCTTCCACCCTCTATTTCTCTGAAAGGGAAAGGAGTGTGTGATGGTATGTTTAAAAATAAATTGAGATTGTCAGACATTTCTCTCTCATTTTACCAGAAATGCTAACCTGTTTACTCTGACCATTACTTTACACATTAACCCACTTGAAATAGAGCTACAAAAAAGTAATTGCCATCACTATCACAACAATTTATAGCCTTGGATGATTTCAGGTTCAATACCAGAATATGTTTGAAATGCACAGTGATTTGGCCAAGAACGAAAATGGAAAATATAACATGCGACCTTTGAAAAGAATACCATTTTCATGTTGATTTCTAATAATAGCCCACTCCTGTTTCTCTTGAGGCTAAAGCAACAACTTAACAAGAGAACCAGGTAGAGAAGTAGGGCGGTGAACAGAGAAGCAGGAGATGGGTCTCATGAACAAGATCAGCTGAAAGAGGGCATAAAGGAAGCTGGGAGAGAAACTACAAATCGGTGCGAGTTCAGGCATAGGGCAGGGGGAAACCTGAGAAGTTTGACCTGGTGGACTAAGGGAAAGGAGAGAAGCTTGAAAGATTATTCAAAATAGTTAAATTGGGTGTTATGAATGCAAGGTTTTATAAGAAGATTATGTTTTGCGGCAATCTTTCTAATGCATGGTATAATGGCATACTGAAGAGAATCATATGATCTGTTCAGAACTCTGCCCAAACGCAGGCCTCGATGGAGAAAGTCACTGTTGGCATAGGAGTCCAGGGTGACGCTGATGGTGGGCAAAATGCAGAATGATCACACCTGAAGCAAAGGCAAGCGTAGCTGGGTTAATTCTGGACATATATTTGTTCTCTGTTCTTACACAGAAAAAGAGAAATATCTTTTAAAAAGATGGAAGGTCACAGTGAGTATGGTCAGCTGCTTTTCTGAGAGTTGCAAGATAGAATGTGGGAAAAAGGAAGGTGTCTGGTTGAAGAGATATGCATCCTGTGGCATTCTCAATCTCTGGAAGGTTTGCCCTGGCATGGCTTAGAGGAAAATTGTGTTTTTTACTGCTGGTAGTTGGTTCAGGAACCCCTTGAAAACTTAGAGAAACATCTTTCAATGGTCACTCATGTTATGACTTGTGAAGCAGGAAGATGTGAACCCATTGGAATGAGAGTGATTGGACTGTAAACTGTAATTTAAAGACTGTAATCCTGTGGAGAGTGTGCTGTAAAGTATGTATAGATCAGGAATGTGGGGGCCATTGAGCATATTAGAAGATTAGTAAGTGTTATCTATTCTGTGATTTAGAATAGTAGTTTTCTACCAATTAATGATTGATCACTGCTGCTATTGGTTTTTTACAGTAAAGGTCTTAAAACTTGTCATGTAATTCCTGTATATGGGAATTGAAGTTTTTAAACAAGTTATTGGTCTCTATGGAATTTGTGGCACAAGACTCCTCAAAATGGTCATCTTCCAGTTGTTTCTGGCCTGACATAAGACCAGGGATTAGGATAAATGCAGTGGTTCATCTGTTTGCCTCATTAATGTAAAATGTGTTGCCACTGGAAATAGTTCTATGTGTGTAGATGCTTTATGTGCACAAAATAGCACTGTTTCTGGAGTTATATTTACAGTCTGAGGAATTGTACTCAAATTGGATGCAGCTGCTCCAATTTCATTTTTTAATTTCTGTAACCTTACCAGAAGAATTTGCCAATGGCATAAAAGGCAGATTTAACGTAGGTTGCAAAATGGCAGAAAATGGACCACAAAAACTATCAAAATTTTTTCAGAGGTACATGCCCCACGACCTTTCAAAATTAAACCCCTTGTATACTTAAAATTTTTTCCTTGCAATAACAATGATGGAGTATCAGGCATATCTGCTTTCTAAATTATGACATGCTTGTGAAACACTTCATCACTTCATTTCTGACAACTTATTTTCAGATGCTTTTATCAGGACAGTCTTGAACTGTTAGCCTTTTGGGAATTGTGACAGTTTTTAAAAAACTATTGTTCAGTTTTTTGATGTTTCTTCTTGATTAGCCTAGTTGGATCATTTTATGATCATGATTTCAAGAATAAGATGTATATGCTGAATATGCAAATTGGAATGTTCAGTACTGACCTGGTGGTTTTACCCAGTAGGTTGTGAAGTGTATATGCCAGGCCTCTGGACCTAAGCTTATAGATCTGCATGCAATCCAGTCTTCTGAATGTTGATGATGTTGCTGTATTCTGAGTTTGATTTATTTTACCTTGCAGGATGGCCATTCAAGTCGACAAGTTCAACTTTGATACTCTTCCAGCATCAGATAAATTAGGCAACTTGTTATGTACAGAAAATCTAAAGCAGATTGAAGAAGAAAGGAGTCATGCCCAAGCTGTTGAGATCAACAACAAATTAAACATCTACTGGAAGATAATATCCTTTTTCGGTGCCCAAAATAAATAACAATACTGATGCATTTGTTTCTGTAAGTATTGCAACTAAATATTGTGTGTTGTATATAGTGAACTGCATTAGAAATTTTAAATAATTAAACACAAACTCTGTGCATTCATTAATTTAAGAAGTTGGCTGTTTACTCTCTTGCTGACGTCCTATGTTTAAAAAGAATTGAGTGACTAAATAACCATCCACGTGTTTTGAAAAATAAATTTTTCCACATTACTGTATTACCTCTAAACCTGGGTTGTGATCGGTCAAACATGCCCTCTATTTGTTCTTGCAGCAACAGATTAGGTCTGAGATGCATTAGCCGTTCCCTACCATTTTGATTTTTGGCGTGACATTCTTCTCCACTTTTGAGTAATTTTTTGTCATCTGAGATTCTTCTAGAGAACAGAAGCAACTTCAAATTCCTCTTCTTTGGCACAGTTTGTTTTACTTAACTCCACCCTGAAATCATATTTCCAATCACCAAACTATTTCTGTCCTCCTCTTTGGCCAGTACTGAGGCCAGTGCCCCAGGAACTGGAAGTTACTACTTCCACACCGATCTTTGAGCCATGTATTCATCTCTCTAATTTTATGTATGCTCTGCCAATTTATACGCAGCTCAGATAACAGTTCAGAGATTATAACCTAAGAGGTTCTGTTGCTTTATTTAGTGCTTTGCTCTTCAAACTGTCAATACAGAACCTCTTTCCTCATTCTACCAATGCTGTTGGTACTACATGGACCATGAAAATGGGATCCTTCCACTGCAAGTTCCACTCCAGCCTGGAGCAAATGTCCCAAACTTTGGTACCATGCAGACCACACAGCCATTTGGACTCTGGCACTTTGCTGCAGAGAACAGTGTCAAACCTCCTCACTATATTGTCCCCTACTGCCACTGCATGTGCTACCCCAACTTGATTGGCTTCCTGTTCCACAGTGCTGCGGCTTGTTAATTCATCCACCCTGCAGCTCCTACTCTCATTCAAACAAGCTGAGGGAACTTCAGACTTGTTGGATTATTGCAGAGGCAGATACTTCTGCACTCCTACACTATAGTTCCCGTCAGCTACAGTCACACACCCCCGTCCTTGACCACTTTCCAAATCTGAAGACCCTATCTTCAGATATGAGGGATGTGACCATCTCCTGAAACAAAGTGTCCAGATAACTGTTTCTGGTTTTTCAGTGTCTGTAGCTCTGCCTCCAGCTTTATGACTTAAATCACAAACACTTACTGCAGATGTTCTTGGCCTGGATCAGGATGTTATCTGAGAGCTCCCACAATATATAACACATCATCTGTCCTGCCGTTCTTGATGTGTTTTAAATAATTAAATTATTTACTTATTTATGGTGCTTTTTTATATATTAAATGTCCAACATGTTATGCCTTTTTTTTAAACCCTCGGGTACACTCCGTGAACTTCTGTAATATTAAATGTATTCCATTTTGAATTACTTGTATCACCTTACTATATTTGGCCCTAACTTTCCTTTATTCCAGACATAAGTTTTTTTACACGCTACCCCTGATACTGAGCATTTGTCAGACAATTAATTCACCAGTTTCTTGTGTCCTCACAATTGTCTTTTTGTTCCTCCCCCACTGCTGTCTCACAGCAGCTAAAAAACCCATCAGATACTCCACTTCTACTCCAGCATGGCAAGACTACCGTATAGATTGCATCACATTCAGGTGATGTCTCTCCCAACTGCCAGTGCTCTCTTCACTGATCTCCCATCCTCCAATTTTTTTTTTGTCTTCAGCTTTTTCAAAGTTTTACCTAAGTTTTTTCTAATATGCAATTTGTTCTTGGTCTCTCAATGTCTATCAAATAAGATTCTTATCCTAATTATGAAATTCCTTCATTGTCTTTCCATTTCTTATTATAATCTCCTCCAGCCTTACAGTCACCCAGAACTTCATTCCTCTGACTTGTTGATTTCCTCATTACTTCACCCATTATGCTTAGAAACATATATCAAAACTGGCCGCTATTCATTATGATCATGGTTGGTCATCAAATTCAATACTCTGATCTTCTTTTTCTCCCTCATATCCCTTGATTCCTTTAGCCCTAAGAGCTATCTCTAATTCCTTCTTGAAAGGACACAAATGTTTGGCCTCAACGACTTTCTGTGGTATTGAATTTCACACGTTCACCACTCTGGGCGAAGAAATTTCTATTTGTCTCAGTTCTAAAAGATTTACCTCTTATCCTCAAACTACGACCCCCAGTTTTGGATTGCCCCACCATCGGGAACATTCTTTATGAATCTATCCTGTCTGATCCTGTTCACATTTCATAAGATTCTATGACATCCCCCTCGGGTTTTCTAAACACTAATGAATATAATCCTATTCGACTTAGTCTCCTCATATTATGTCCTGCCATCATAGGAATCAACCTGGTTAACATTTGCTGCACTTCTTCTATTGCAAGAACATCTTTCCTTGGATAAGAACGCCAAACAGCACACAATACTCCAACAGATGCCATTTCCCTGGCTCTGCACTCAGCCCTGGAACACCTAGATTACAAGGATACCTATGTCAGACTCCTATTGATTGACTATAGCTCAGCCTTCGATACTATCATTCCCACGAAACACATTTCCAAAGTCCATGGCCTAGGCCTCAACACCTCCCTCTGTGACTGGATCTTGAACTTCCTAACTCACAGACCACAATCAGTAAGGATAGGCAACAATATCTCCTCCACGATCATCCTCAACACCAGTGCCCAACAAGGCTGTGTTCTCAGCACCCTACTCTACTCCTTATATACCTATGACTATGTGACCAAATTCCTCTCCAATTTGATTTTCAAGCTTGCTGATGACACCACCATGCTGGGTTGGATTGCAAACAATGATGAGACAGAGTACAGGAATGAGATAGAGAATTTGGTGAATTGGTGCAGCAACAGTAATCTCTTGCTCAATGTCAACAAAATGAAGGAGATTGTCATTAACTTCAGGAAGCATAAAGGAGAACATACCCCTGTATACATCAATGGGGATGAAGTAGAAAGGATCGAGAGCTTCAAGTTTTAGATGTGCAAATCATCAATAACCTGTCATGGTCCCCCCATACTGACATTATAGTTAAGAAAGCCCACCAATGCCTCTACTTTTCTTTCCAAATTTTACAGATGCACCGTAGAAAGCATTCTTTCTGGTTGTATCTCAGCTGGGATGGCTCCTGCTCTGCCCAAGACTGCAAGGAACTACAAAAATGTCATGAATGTAGCCCAATCCATCACATAAACCAGCCTCCCATCCATTCACTCTGTCTACACTTCCTGCTGCCTTGGCAAAACAGTCAACATAATTAAGGACCCCACGCACCTCCGACGTTCTCTCTTCCATCTTCTTGCATTGGGAAAAAGATACAAAAGTCTGCGGTCATCTAGCAGTCAACTCAAGAAGAGCTTCTTCTCTGCTGCTGTCAGATTTTTAAATGAGCTTACCTTGCATTAAGTTGATCTTTCTCTACATACTAGCTATGAGTGTAACACTACATTCTGCACTCTCTTGTTTCCTTCTCTATTCATAGTATGTTTTGTTTGTATAGAGCGCAAGAAACAATACTTTCATTGTAAATACATGTGACCATAAGAACATAAGAACATAAGAAATAGGAGCAGGAGTAGGCCTCGAGCCTGCCCTGCCATTCAGTAAGATCATGGCTGATCTGAAGTGGCTCAGTTCCATTTTCCTGCTTTCTCCCCATAACCCTTAATTCCCTTGCCTACCAAAAACCTATCTACCTGCGTCTTAAATATATTTAGCGAGGTAGCCTCCACCACTTCAACGGGCAGAGAATTCCAGAGATTCACCACCCTTTGAGTGAAGAAGTTCCTCCTCAATTCTGTTCTAAACTGCACCCCCCTTATCTTGAGGCTGTGCCCTCTAGTCCTGCTGTCCTTTCTGAGTGGGAAGAACCTCTCCACCTCTACCTTATCCATCCCCTTTATCATCTTATACGTCTCAATAAGATCCCCCCTCATCCTTCTAAACTCCAACAAGTACAAGCCCAGCCTATTCAGCCTCTCTTCATAGCTCAACCCCCTCAACTCTGGTATCAGCCTAGTGAACCTCCTCTGCACTCCCTCCAAGGCCAAAATATCCTTGCGCAAGTGCGGCGACCAAAACTACACACAGTACTCCAGCTGCGGCCTCACCAGTGCCTTGTACAGTTGCAGCAAGACCTCCCTACTTTTATATTCAATCCCCCTCCCTATGAAGGCCAGCATCCCATTTGCCTTCCTGACCACCTGCTGCACCTGTAGGCTGGATTTTTGTGACTCATGCACAAGGACCCCCAGGTCCCTCTGCACCGTAGCATGCTGCAGCTTTTCGCCCTGTAAGTAGTAGTCCTTCCTACTATTATTCCTGCCAAAGTGGATAACCTCACACTTGCCAACATTGTATTCCGTTTGCCAGGTCCTCGCCCATTCGCTCAGCCTATCCAGATCCCTCTGCAGACTTTCTACACCCTCTGCACAATTTGCTTTTCCACTTGTCTTTGTGTCATCAGCAAATTTCGACCCCTTTACACTCAGCTCCCTCCTCCAGATCATCTATATAAATGGTAAATAGCTGATGCCCCAGCACCGATCCCTGGGGCACTCCACTAGTCACCAACCGCCAATCCGAATAGCACCCATTGACACCTATTCTCTGCCTTCTATTAGACAGCCAATCCTTTATCCATGCTAACGCCTTACCCCCAACTCCATGTCCCCTAACCTTCTGTAACAACCTTTTGTGTGGCACCTTATCAAATGCCTTCTGAAAATCGAGAAACACCACATCCACCGGTTCCCCTCCATCCACCGCACTAGACACACCCTCATAGAATTCCAATAAATTCGTCAGACACGACTTCCCCTTAACGAATCCGTGCTGTGTCTGCTCTATCAAACAATTCTTCTCAAGATGCCTCGCTATTTCTTCTTTGATGACGGATTCAAGCATTTTTCCTACAACTGACGTTAAACTAACCAGCCTATAATTCCCTGCCTTTTGCCTGCTACCCTTTTTAAACAGCGGCGTAACATTAGCCGTTTTCCAATCTTCTGGCACTTCCCCGGAATCCAGCGAAGTTTGGAAAATAATCACTAATGCATCCACTATTACCTCTGCCATTTCCTTCAGAACCCTTGGGTGCATTCCATCCAGTCCTGGGGACTTGTCCACCATCAGTCCCACTAGTCTGTCGAGCACTACCTCTCTAGTGACATTGATCTCATTCAGGCCCTCAACTCCTACCATCTTTCCATCGTTAATACCCGGCAAACTATATAAATCAAATCAAAGGTGCACAAAGCAGCTTACAATACACCAGTGCCCTATATAATTGCAGTAAAATATCCCTATTGCTATATTCAAATCCTCTTGCTATGAAGGCCGGTGTGCTATTTATCGTCTTTACTATCTGCTGTACCTGCGTGCTTACTTTCAGCAACTGATGCATGAGAACACCAAGGTCATGCTGAGTATCCATCTCTCTCAATTCACACCTATTTAAATAATAATCTGCCTTCCTATTTTTGTTACTGAAGTGGGATAACCTCACATTTATTCACATTATGCTATATTATCCATGCATATGCCCGCTCACTCAGCCTGTCCAAATCACGCTGAAGCACTCTGCATCCGCATCACAGCTTACCCTTTCATCCATCTTTGTATCATCGACAGATTTGGAACCAATACATTTGGATCCATCGTCCAAATCGTTAATATATAATGTTGAACGGTTGGGCTCCTAGCACAGATCCCTGTATACCTCACTGGTCACTACCTACTAATCGGAAAAAGATGCATTTATTCCAACGCTATGCTTTCTGTCTGCTAACAGGCTTTCTGTGCATCTCGATTCTACCCGCAATCTTATGTGTTTTAACTTGCATAATAATCTGCTGTGTGATACCTCATTCAAAGGCTTCTGAAAGCCTAAATAAACCATCCATCAGCCCTCCCTTGTCAACTCTACTAGTGATGATGTGGAGGTGCCAGGGTGAACACAATAAGAAGTCTCACAACATCAGGTTAAAGTCCAATAGATTTATTTGGTTGCACAAGCCACTAATTTTCGGAGTGCTGCTTCTTCATCAGGTAAGTAAGAGTTGTGTTCCTAAACACAGCATATAAAGACACACACTCAATTTACAAAATAATGGTTGGAATGCAAGTCTTTACAGGTAATCAAGTCTTAAGGTATAGACAATGTGAGTGGAGAGAGGGTTAAGCACAGGTTGTATTGTCTCCAGCCAGGACAGTTTGTGGGGGTTACAGACAGTGTGACATGAACCCAAGATCCTGGTTGAGGCGGCCCTCGAGTGTGGAACTTGGCTATCAGATGCTGCTCAGCGACTCCGCGTTGTCGTGTGTCATGAAGGCCACCTTGGAGAACGTTTACCCGAAGATCAGAGGCCAAATGCCCGTGACCACTGAAGTGTTCCCCAACAGGAAGAGAACACTCTTGCCTGGTGATTGTCAAGCGGTGTTCATTCATTGTAACGCCTGCATGGTCTCCCCAATGTATCATGCCTCGGGACATCCTTTCCTGCAGCGTATCAGATAGACAACATTGACCGAGTACCTGGTTGAAGGTGTTCTCATGTGAGATGATGGCACCCGTGTCAGTGGTCCGGCACATCTTGCAGATGTTGTTGTGGGAGAGTTGTGTGGTGTCGTGATCATTGTTCTCCTGAAGACTGGGTAGTTTGTGTGGACAATAGTCTATTTGAGGTTGTGTTGTTTGAAGGCAAGAAGTGGGGTGTTGGGATTGCCTTGGCGAGATCTTCATCTTCATCAATGACCTGTTGAAGGCTCTGGAGAAGATGTTGTAGCTTCTCCGCTCCGAGGAAGTACTGGATAACAAAGTGTACTCTGTCTACCGTGGAAGCTTCCACCCTAAACACGTTAAAGACGCCATCCCCTACAGACAAGCCCTCCATATACACAGGATCTGCTCAGATGAGGAGGATCGCAAGGCCGGTTAGTTTAACGTCTGTTGTAGGTAAAATGTTAGAATCCGTCATCAAGGAGGAAATAGCGAGGCATCTTGAGGGGAATTGCTTGATAGAGCAGACGCAGCACGTTTCCGTTAAGGGGAAGTCGTGTCTGACAAATTTATTGGAGTTCTATGAAGATGTGTCTAGGGCGGTGGATAGAGGAGAGCCGGTGGATGTGGTCTTTCTTGATTTTCAGAAGGCGCTTGACAAGGTACCTCAAGAGGTTATTGCAGATGGTAAGGGGGCATGGAGTTGGGGGTAGGGTGTTAGCATGGATGGAGGATTGATTGTCAAATAGGAGGCAGAGAGTGGGGGTTAATGGGTGCTATTTGGATTGGCGGTTGGTGACTAATGGAGTGCCCCAGGGGTCGGTGCTGGGGCCTCAGCTATTTACCATTTATATAGATGATCTGGAAGAGGGAACTGAGTGTATGGTGTCAAAATTTGCTGATGACACCAAGATTGGTGGAACGGCAAATTGCGTGGAGGGTGTGGAGAGTCTGCAGAAGGATCTAGATAGGCTGGGCGAATGGGCCAGGAACTGGCAAATGGAATTTAATGTTGGCAAGTGCGAGGTGGTCCACTTTGGTGGGAATAATGGTAGGAAGGATTATTACTTACATGGCGAAAAACTGCAGCAGGCGACGGTGCAGAGGGACCTCAGGGTCCTTGTGCATGAGTCGCAAAAACCCAGCCTGCAGGTGCAGCAGGTGGTCAGGAAGGCTAGTGGGATGCTGGCCTTCATAGTGAGGGGAATTGAATATAAAAGTAGGGAGGTCTTGCTGCAGCTGTATACGGCATTGGTGAGGCCGCAGCTGGAGTACTGTGTGCAGTTTTGGTCGCCGCACTTAACGCAAGGATATTTTGGCCTTGGAGTGCAGAGGAGGTTTACTAGGCTGATACTGGAGTTGAGGGGGTTGAGCTATGAGGAGAGGCTGAATAAACTAGGCTTGTACTCGTTAGAGTTTAGAAGAATGAGGGGAGATCTCATTGAGACATATAAGATGATGAATGGGATGGATAGGATAGAGGTTGAGAGGCTCTTCCCGCTCAGAAAGGACAGTAGGACTAGGGGGCACAGCCTCAAGATAAAGGGGGGGCAGTTTAGAACAGAGTTGAGGAGGAACTTCTTCACTCAAAGGGTGGTGAATCTTTGGCATTCTCTGCCCATTGAGGTGGTGGAGGCTGCCTCGCTAAATAGTTTTAAGACGCAGGTTGATGGGTTTTTGATAAGCGAGGGGATTAAGGGTTATGGGGAGAGGGCGGGAATGTGGAACTGAGCCACGACAGATCAGCCATGATCTTATTGAATGGCGGGGCAGGCTCGAAGGGCTGGATGGCCTACTCCTGCTCCTATTTCTTATGTTCTTATGTATGTTCTTATGACACTGAAAGATGCCCTCAGAAGAACAGGATATGGCTCTCGATTCATCGATCGACAGTTCCGACATGCCACAACGAAAAACCGCACTGACCTCCTCGAAGACAAACGCAGGACACGGTGGACAGAGTACCCTTCATCGTCCAGTACTTCCCCGAAGCGGAGAAGCTACGACACCTTCTCAGAGACTTCAACATGTCATCGATGAAGATGAACATCTTGCCAAAGTCATCCCTACACTCTCACTTTGTGCCTTCAAACAATTGCACAACCTCAAACAGACCGTTGTCCGCAGCAAACTATCCAGCCTTCAGGAGAACAGTGACCATGACACCATACAACCCAGCCACAGCAACCTCTGCAAGGCGTGTTAGATCATCGACATGGTTACCATCATCTCATGTGAGAACACCATCTGCCAGGTACACAGTACATACTCTTGCAACTCGGCCAGCATTGTCTACCTGATACACTGCAGGAAAGGATGTCCTGAGGCATGGTACACTGGGGAGACCGTGCAGACACTCGACAATCACAAGGCAAGTATGTTCTCTTCCTATTGGGGAACACTTCAGCGGTCACGGGCATTTGGCCTCTGATCTTCGGGTAAGCGTTCTCCAACGTGGCCTTCATGACACATGACGAGCAGAGACTGATAGCCAAGTTCCACCCGCACACATGAGGATCTCAACTGGGATCTTGGGTTCATGTCATACTATCTGTAACCCCTACAACTTGACTTGGCTTGACTTGCAAAATCTCACTAACTGTCCTGGCTGGAGACAATACACATTCCTTTAACTTGTGCTTAACCCTCTCTCCACTCACATTGTCTGTACCTTTAAGACTTGATTATCGGTAAAGACTCGCATTCCAACCATTATTTTGTAAATTGAGTTTGTGTCTATATATGCCCTGTTTGTGAACAGAACTCCCACTTACCTGACAAAGGAGCAGCGCCCCGAAACTGGTGGGTTTTGCTGCCAAATAAACCTGCTGGACTTTAACCTGGTTTTGTGACAATTCTACTAGTTACAGCCTCCAGCTGATTCTCGCTGAGGGCCTCTGGAATTCTAATCACATCCTCCTTAAGATCATCTTCTTTTGGTCAATCTTTTGTTTTGCCTTCCTTTTGATCCAGATTATTCAATCAGACAATGTAGCATGTTGTGACGTTTGCCATTATTAAGTTTCATGACCCAGAGAAAATTAGGATGTGTGCACATGTGCAATGCTTTTGGTACACTTTAAACCTGCAGCAGGGAGATATATGCTGCCCCATCAGTTCTGTGGATACTTCTGACACTGCACAGAACTGACCTTGCTGTCAAGACTTGGTCTAAATGCCCCAAACCTGCCCAGAAGTTCACACCATAATAACAAACTTGTAATCAGCCCCAGAACACGCACACCATCTCCCTCCAACCAACTGCCACCCCATCCTCCTCCTCTGTATACACATTTTGAATTCACAAGTCCTATTATCAGTAGCTCAAACTCAAAGCAGTTGTCTAAACTTTAAAAGCTAGAATGATTTTACGATCCTATTATCCTCTAGATAAGTTTTTTGAAATTTCTATTATTAGCAGCTATCCAATTAAAAACATATGAAAGCAGTTGAAACACTTAAAAAAAAAATTAGAATGTTACTTATATTACATCTACAATACTGTAAAACGTACTATCCTACTAATTTCATTTTAGTTATTTTTATTAATTTTGAGACTTTTCCATGTTTAACTATTTAATATTAAAGTTTATTCACATTCAAAAAAAGAAGTTAAAAGCCTTTGAAAGATTAAAACCAGTCTAAGAAATGCTGAAGAACTACAAAAACATCTGTCACAAAGCTGCTGGACCCTCAAAGACTTTTTTTTTCCACTGCTACCATCAAGGTGCTGTGGCCTTGGTGCTTCTGTTCTTCTTTCGTTCCCCTTGTGCTTTCTTCACTGAGGCTGCATCCTGCAGCCCGGACAGCAATCCCTAAAGTTGTAGTATAAAAAGTAAAGGCCACAGTTTAAATTGCAGTCAACACCTTATCACTGACTGGGAAATTTGGGCAATAATCTTTTGGTTTTTCTTGGTTCCTATCACTCATCTGAAATTTCTGGATTCTGTTTTACAGTAAAGGCACTATATAAATGCAAGTCGTTACCTAGTTTCAAGGTGCAATATGAAACTTTTATAATTAATTCATTTAAATGTGTCTTGCAACATTAGAGGTTATCATTTCTCTAAAAGTACAATATGATGAATGGGATGATCCAAAATCCATACTTTATGATTCCATTCTATTTTCCTTTCTCAATCTGAATCATATTTGATCATTTTTGTCTGTTTCAGAAGCCATAGCAGTGGGTTACTTAGTACATTCTATTTCAAATGTAGCAGTTGAAACAAAATGCAGTTAAATTGCTTCACAAGATTAAACATGTGAATTCTGTTCATTGAGATATGAAATGAAAGAGCGCATTTGGGATAAATCGTACTGCATTTTGACAGGTATTACAAAAACCTATTAACACTGACATTTCAATGAGTTAGCTATCCTATTATTTGTAATGGCAACTCTGGTACTATTTATAGCTATTGAACATTGTCAGTATAATTAACTTTAAAGAAATATTGCATGCAGCATGATCTATGATTGAAATTACTGCACTTATGCCCTTTTACATGGTCCAAACTGATTTAACCTTTGTAACTGGAATTGCTTTTATCCTACCCTGCATTGGCAATATTATTGCATAAGTGGAAGAAATGCCACAATGGTTAAGTCCATTTTGTTTTGGACAAACTTTCAGCCTAAAAGTAATACTTCTGTAGTATATGCTTAGATATATCCGTATATTCTTGATGTGTTCCTTCATAATTTTGACATGCAAAATTAGTGAAATATTAATTTCACTTAAATAGTTTATATTGACTGCGAGCTTGTAACAAAAAGGCCATCAATACATTTTTGTGTACCATTCACAACGTAATATAGAGATTTTATTGAACATCTCTAATGACAGTGCAAAGGTTATAAAATGGTCTTATTTTTCTCATTTTTGAATATTGTTGTGCTCATCAATTTTAGCAGTACAGCACAGGAAATTAGTTCTGGCAATACCTAAGAGCTATAGAAAGTAATTTAGAGTTGCTTTGCCTATAATTGTGCAATAGGCTGTACAGACGTCATTTGTTTCCAACATTGGTGCACATACATTTAAAATCAAGATATATATCATAACCAATAGAAATATGTACAAATAAGAACATTATTTAGAACATCAAAATGGGAACCAAGTTATATCTGAGTACCCTGATCCAATTATTCCTTGCCCTTCACAAAAAGACTGCACTTGGTTTGATTCCACTACCATTCATTTTTTTTTAAATTCTATATGGAAGGTTTGAAGTATTCATAATTAGAAAATAAATTGAATGTAATTGCATATAATTAAATGCAATTAATTTGTGTGTGAAATTTGAAGTTAGTTTAGATTTAGATTTGATTTATTATCGTCACATGTATTGGCATGCAGCAAAAAGTATTGTTTCTTACACACTATACAGACAAAGCATACCGTACTTGGGAGGAAAAGAGAGTGCAGAATATAATGTTACAGTCATAGTTGGGGTGTAGGGAAAGATCAACTTAATGCAAGGTGAATCCATTCAAAAGTCTGATGGCAAAAGGAAAGTAGCTGTTCTTGAATTGGTTGGTACATGACCTTGTACCTTTCTCCCGATGCAAGAAGTTGGAACAGAGTCTGTCTGGGGTATGTGAGGTCCTTGATTATGCTGGCTGCTTTTCTGAGGCAGCAGAGTATGTAGACAGTGTTAATGAATGGGAGACTGGTTTGAGTGATGGATTGGTCTTCATTCGTGAGGCTTTCTAGTTTCTTGGACAGAGCAGGAGCCATACCAAGCTGTGATATAACTGGAAGGAATGCTTTGTATGGCGCATCTGCAGAAGTTGGTGAGAGTTTATGTGGGCATGCCAAATTTCTTTAGTCTCCTGAGAAAATAGAGGCGTTTGTGGGCTTTCTTAACAATAGCATCAGCATAGTGGGACCAGGACCAGGTGATCTAGACACCTAAAAACATGAAGCGCTCGACCATTTCTATTTCATACCTATTGATGTAGACTGGAGCATACCCTCCAATACGCTTCCTGAAGTCGATGACTAACTCCTTAGTTTTGTTGATATTGAGGGAGAGATTATTGTCATTGTACCGGTTCGCTAGATTCTCTATCTCTTTGCTGTACTGTGTCTCATCATTGTTTGAGATCTCACCCACAATAGTTGTGTCATCGGCAAACTTGAAAATCAAATTGGAGGGGAATTTGGCCATACAGTTGGAGGTATTTAAGGAGTGTAGTAAGAGGCTGAGGTCACAGGCCTGCGGAGCACTGGTGTTGAGGATGACCTTGGAGGAGGCACCTATCCTTACTGACTGCGATCTGTGAGTTAAGAAGTCTAGGCTCCAGTTGCAGACGGAGGAACTATATTTATACAGTTGCTAGTTTTGTATTTCATTTTGAGCTGTGAGACTCCAAACTACTTTTATGTGCAACAATCCTCGAACTTTAATTATCGGTGAAATAGATGCATTTCAAGGATTTAATATAAATGTTTTAAAGCATGTGTTATGCTTTGTTAAAGATATTTATATTTTATATTACACAAGTTAGATAAACAGCGTAATTATTTGCATTAATTGATTGATTTCTTGCTTTTCAATGACAAATCCTGTATGTCATACATACAGGATAAAGAATGTTCTGGTATTCAATTTGGTTCTCAGGATTCTGAAGTAATGATGAGAATTATGGTATTTTTGGGAAACATTGTCACACATCAAGGATATATAGGACGCCACACAAAATCAACAGAATAAATCCCACATATTATTTACCACTTATAACAAAATTCAACAGTTCAGGCAGCACCTATGAAGCGAGAAAGAACCTTTCATCAGAACCTCTGTTTCTTTAGAGAAGCTGCCTAAACTTCTGAATATTTCCAGAATTTTCTGTTTTTATTTCAAAATTCCAGCACTGTTATATTTTTTGATTCATTCATGGGACATGGGTGTTGCTGGCTGGCCAGCAATAATTGCTCATCCTGAATGATGAGCTGAATGGCTTGCTAAACCAATTCACTGAACATACTGAAGATTTTAAAAGTAACATATGAGTATATAAGGTTTCCATTCAGGTGAAGATTTAAAAATCTTTACTTCGTTTTGCCTTATGACATTATCAAATTATAATCCAGGTGTATCCCAGATATCTGTCTCTATCTACATAATAGGTGCTGGCATAAAACTTATTCTTTTGTTTCTTTCTAAAGATTGCAGGAGTAATTCTCCAGCCCACTGCACTGCTCTAGCAACGCAAAGATCTGGGAGACATCAGCGGAGGCTGTTTAGTTGGCTCCTCGCTGTGCGCCACAGCCCTTGGGCTAGGATTTCTGGCAATATCAGCTCCTTGCTGGAAGTGGATGCAAAGCTAATTTAAATATCATTAGCGGGCCCGGGACTGAATCTCCGGGCCCACTAGCCCCGGCTCCCCTGCCAAGAATGGCTCATTCCTGTGGGGTTTACAACAGCTCCGCACTGATAGTGGCCCAACACAGCTGGAATCAAGGGAGGCCATGGAATCTGGCCTGGAGACATCTGGGAGTGGGATGGTAGGAGGGGCAGTGATGCGGGCTCGCTGTGCTGGCCAATGATCGGGAGGCCACCAGTGTGGGGTTACTGCGCATGCACTGATCTCCGTTCTGATAGATTGACACATGTGCAGTGGCCCAGTCAGCACTACGCTGTCGGCTTCTTGGGCAGGAATAGGCTCCACCCCCCAGATTTTCACCGTGAATTTCCTTGCGGCAGTGCTCAGGGTGTGGAAGATTCGTTTTCAAAACCTGATTTAAAAAAAAGCAGAAGTTACTCCAGTTTTTACACAAACTCAGCACTTAGAATTCTATGGGAGAATCCTGGTCTACATCTTAGAATTATTTCCTTTGAGCAAGTCATGGCCATTTATTCTTTGGTTGTCACCACCGGCTGTTCGTAGCTTTTTGTAAACTACGTTGCAATGTCATTAGAACTTCCTCACTCTATTCCATCTGTATTTCTTTCCTGTATTTGTAATGAGCTGTTTGTGTGTATGTATTTTTTTTTACTGAACTTGTAATCCAGATGTCTGAGCTAGTGATCTGAAACATGAATTCAAATCCCACTGTGGGAGCTGGGAAATTGAAATTCAATTAATTAAATAAATCTGAAATAGTATTAGTGGTGACCATGGACCTACTAGATTGTCTTTAAAAACCATCTGGTTTACTAATTTCCTTTAGGAATGAAAATCAGCTGGTTCTTAACTGGCTGGCCCATTTTTAACTCCTGACTCACAGCAATGTGGTTAATTCGTACTGCCTACTGAAATAGTCGAGGAAGCCACTTAGCTGTATTCATTCATTCATTCACTACCATCTTCTCAAGGGCAATAAGGGTTGGCAATAAATGCTGGCCCTGCCACAGCCTGTGGGCGAATTAATTAAAATATATGCAGCTGTGTTATCAATTTCCTGTTGCTAGCTTCAGAATTTCAGGCACAGAACAGTCCATGGACCATATTGCCAATGGCTGTGAATATAACTGGCTACTTTTGCATGTACCGCCTTCCAGGCTCATGCCTGCATTGCACATGCTTAAAGGATGTCACGGAGACTCTGTTCATGGAGTGACAACCTTGTTTGATTCCCTCTCGCTAGACTGAAGCAGGCTGAGCAAGTTTAAAGGTTTGCAAGAATTCCACATGTTCAGGGTGACATTACCCGCAAGTGAATTGCTTTGCAACACTTCATGCCAACTTTACCATGTACTGAAACTGAAAGGGGCTACACAGCCGCAAGGTGGTAGTGGCATTATGGTATTGTCACTGGTTTAGTAACCCAGAAACCCATACTTGCTTTGGGGACCTAGGTTTGAATCTCACCATTGCATTTGGTGAAATTTGAATTCAATAATAATCTGTAATTAAAAGTCTAATGATGACAATGAAATCCCCTTTATCTTGAGGCTGTGCCCCCTAGTCCTACTGTCCTTTCTGAGCGGGAAGAGTTTCTCCACCTCTATCCTATCCATCCCATTCATCATCTTATATGTCTCAATGAGATCTCCCCTCATTCTTCTAAACTCTAATGAGTACAAGCCTAGTTTATTCAGCCTCTCCTCACAGCTCAGCCCCCTCAACTCCAGTATCAGTCTAATAAACCTCCTCTGCACTCCCTCCAAGGCCAAAATATCCT
Organism: Carcharhinus amblyrhynchos; assembly: GCF_965287045.1. Lineage (NCBI taxonomy): Eukaryota > Metazoa > Chordata > Chondrichthyes > Carcharhiniformes > Carcharhinidae > Carcharhinus > Carcharhinus amblyrhynchos. The sequence goes on along the minus strand of NC_137331.1, from coordinate 75,939,970 downwards.
TGCGTAAGTGCGGCGACCAAAACTGCACACAGTACTCCAGCTGCGGCCTCACCAGTGCCGTATACAGCTGCAGCAAGACGTCCCTACTTTTATATTCAATTCCCCTCGCTATGAAGGCCAGCATCCCATTAGCCTTCCTGACCACCTGCTGCACCTGCAGGCTGGGTTTTTGCGACTCATGCACAAGGACCCTGAGGTCCCTCTGCACCGTCGCCTGCTGCAGTTTTTCGCCATGTAAGTAATAGTCTTTCCTACCATTATTCCTACCAAAGTGGACCACCTCGCACTTGCCAACATTAAATTCCATTTGCCAGTTCCTGGCCCATTCGCCCAGCCTATCTAGATCTTTCTGCAGACTCTCCACACCCTCCGCACAATTTGCTGTTCCACCAATCTTGGTGTCATCAGCAAATTTCGACACCATACACTCGGTTCCCTCCTCCAGATCATCTATATAAATGGTAAATAGCTGAGGCCCCAGCACCGACCCCTGGGGCACTCCACTAGTCACCAACCGTCAATCCGAATAGCACCCATTAACCCCCACTCTCTGCCTCCTATTTGACAGCCAATCCTCTATCCACGCTAACACCCTACCCCCAACTCCATGCCCCCTGACCTTCTGCAATAACCTCTTGTGAGGTACCTTGTCAAACGCCTTCTGAAAATCAAGAAAGACCACATCCACCGGCTCTCCTCTATCCTATGAACGAATTGTAAAAAAAAATATAAAATGGTACATGATCATAGTCAGTGCATCCTGCATGCCACTGCCTAGTATCCTGGTAGCAATCACAAGTTTATTTTTCTACCAGACTGTAGTGCAAGCTACATTTCAATTAACATGTCATCCATGCCTTGTGACTCGTGTTCAAAAGTGAGCATAATAAGAGCCATGCTTCACATGAAATATGATAAAATAGACCATTGGTTTGCTGAAGCAACAGTTTAGGACTTGGACCATTCTAGAGGACTTTTGTAGCACTTGGCTGAGTGGGTGTCAAATCTGTGGTTGCGTGCTGCATGTTTTCCCAACATAAAGTAATAGCTTCTGCTACAATGAATTAGGCGAGTTACTGAGGAGTGTGAGGTAGAGTACAGGATAAGAAGTTAAAAAATAGCCACTTTCTGACCAGGCTGCTTGTGAAGAACTCAAATAAGTGTTTTGCTGGTAACCTCAGCCCCGATTACCTATTTGCCATCAGCCTCACATTTCGCAACTTTACTAAGACTGACCATTTCATCATCCTCTGGACCATAATGCAAAAAAATACAATTCCAAATACACATTCCAACCCTAAATTATAAACTAAATTATGCTGTGAAGAATGCAAAATAAAACTCCTCACTTTTGTGCCTGCCTACCATGAATTGTTGCCTGGCCTTGTGTTCCTATGAAGTGCTCCTGCAGTGGCTGATAGAACTTTAAGTGGAGAAGACTGCAGATGGCCTTACAGGAAGACCTTGAGCAGTTCCAAGCCAGAAGGCCTGGTTGCTGACAGCACAATCACAGCATGGACAGCAGCAGTCTCAGTTGGCTGGCTAACTGGGAACAACTGAATTATTGGTGGAGTGGCAGAGATACAAGCATGAATGAGATACAAGCATGAATGAGATACAAGCATGAATGAGATACAAGCATGAATGAGATACAAGCATGAATGAGATACAAGCACCAAAGGAGCATAGCACTCCTTTGGGAAGATGCCTCAGCAATCCTCCATTGCACATATTGAGTGGAATTCTCCCATTTTGACATTAATTGTAGCAGCAATAGGCTCTGACAGCGCTTGACCTACTGAGCAGGATAGCGGGATTCTGAGCTAGATCCTTCATTTGGACGCTGGTTAGTTATGCAAAAGCAGCTTCCCTCTGACTCGTGGAGTGGGCTAGCAGTTGATTCATCTACCCACCCTCAGCACACAGGTTCAAATGTCCCAGTGCCATAATTCAACATTAGCTTCACAATGCACTAATCATTTTGTTGTATCCATCAATGACCTTTATATGTAACATGGCACATTGGAGTGTTTTTACTTCTTAATGGGATGTGAGTGTCACTGGCAAGGAGAACATTTGTTGCCCATCCCTAAATTACTGGTGGAAAGGTGGTGGTGAGTTGTAATCTTAAACCACCACAATCCATCGGGTGGAAAGCCTACAGTGCTGTTAGGAAGTGAGTTCCAGGATTTTGATCCAGCAGCAATGAAGGAATGACAATATTGTTCAAAGTCAGGACAGGTTGTCTTTCCCTGCATATGCTAACCTTGCCTTTCTAGTTGATAGAGCTTTTGGATATATCAGATGAATAAGTGCTTGAAGAGATGGGGTGGAGTATACATTCCACTCCATCTGGTCAAATTAGGACATTAATGCCTTGAGAATACATCCTGGAGTGTATATAGGAGGTTTTCAGATTTTTGGGGCATTGGGCCTGGTTTTGGAGGAGCTGGAACCAATACAACTGGAAGGGTTACACCTGGACAAGAACAGGACTTGGCCTTGATGTCTTGGGGGAGTATTTGCTAGATTCGATGGGGAGTATTTAAACTGAAGTGGCAGAGGGATGAAAAATAGTGGGAATGGGAGGAGTAATGTTAAGAAGACAAGTCTCAAGGCTTTGTACCTTAACTTGTGGAACGTTTGCAATAAAGTGGATGAATTAATCATGCAAGTTGATGAAAATGAGTATAATATAGTCAGGATTCAGGAGATATTATGTATGGGAAACGAATGTCCAGAAGTTGTATATAGACCACCAAACTGTAGTGGTAATATTGGGAATGGCATTCAATAGGATATTAGAGATGCATGCGATAAAGGAGCATCTGTAATTATGGGTGACTTTAATCTGCATATAGTTTGGGCAAATAAAATTGGTCACAATACCAGAGTGGAGAAGTTCCTGGAGCATGTATAGGATGGTTTTCTGGACCAATACGTTGAGCAACCAATTAGAGAAAAGGCCCTCCCAGACTTGTTAATGTGTACTGAGAAAGGAAAAATTGGCAATCTAGTTATGAGAGCCCTTTGAGGATGAGTTACTATAAAATGGTAGAATTTTTCATCAAGGTGAAGAGTGACGTAGTTGATTCTAATACAATGGTCCTGAATCTTAATAAGTGAAATGAGGATGGCACAATGGTTAGCTCTGCTGCCTCACAGCACCAGGGATCCAGGTTCGATTCCCAGCTTGGGTCACTGTGTGGCGTTTCCACATTCTCCCCATGTCTGCTTGGGTTTCCTCCAGGTGTTCTGGTTTCCTCCCACAGTGCAAAGATGTGTGGGTTAGGTGAATTGGCCATGCTAAATTGCCCCTTAGTGTCAGGGGGACATGCTAGGATAAATGCATGGGGTTATGGGGATAGGGCCTGGATGGGATTGTCATCAGTGTAGACTTGATGGGCCGAATGGCTGCCTCCTGCACTGTAGGATTTGATAGTTCTAGGGAGGTCAGAGTGGTGAATCCCAACAATTTGGTGGAAACTGCATTGGCCTGAGACATGAGTTGGTGATGATGGATTAGGGAACGTTTTTTTGAAATGAAAATGATGGTTAGGCAATGGCAAACATTCAAAGAGTACATGGGTGAACTGCAGTAATTTTTATTCCTAAATGGTGCAAAAGGAACGCCGGAATGGTGGCCAAACAATGGTTTACAACGGAGTTTAGAAATAGTATTCATTTCAAGGAAAAGGCATGCAAATTGGCCGGAAAAAAACCTGTGGATTGGGAGCAGTTTAGAATTCATCAAAAGAGGACCAAGGGGTTGAATAAGAAAGGGAAAGTACAGTATGAGAGGAAGCAAGCAGGAAACATAAAAATTGACTGTAAAAATTACTATAGGTATTTGATGAGAAAAAAATTGGTGAAGGCAAATGCAAGTACCTTACAGTCAGCAACAGGGGAATTTATAATGGGAACAAAGAAATTGTTGACCAACTAACTGATGGGCGGCATGGTAGCACAGTGGTTAGCACTGCTGCTTCACAGCTCCAGGGTCCTGGGTTCAATTCCCGGCTCGGGTCACTCTGTGTGGAGTTTGCACATTCTCCTCGTGTCTGCGAGGGTTTCCTCCGGATGCTTCGGTTTCCTCCCACAGTCCAAAGATGTGCGGGCTAGGTTGATTGGCCGTGCTAAGAAATTGCCCCTTAGTGTCCAGGGATGCATAGGTTAGAGGGATTAGTGGGTGTAATATGTAGGGATGTGGGGGTAGGGCCTGGGTGGGATTGTGTTTGGTGCGGACTCGATGGGCCGAAGGGCCTCTTTCGGCAATGTAGGGTTCTTTGAACTACATTGGTTCTGTCTTCACAAAGGAGGGCACAAATAACGTACCAGAAATGTTAGGGAACAGTTTTGTGCAGGGGGGGAGCTGAAGGAAAATCAGTCTGCGGAGAAATTGATAGGATTGAAGGCAGATATATCCCCAGGGCCTAATGATCTACATCCCAGAGTACTTTGGGAAGTGGCCCTAGAAATAAAGGATGCGTCGGTGGTCATCTTCCAAGATTCTATGTACACTGAAACAGTTCCTACAGATTGGAGGGTGTCTAATGTAACCTCACTACCTAAAATGGGAGAATGAGAGAAAACTGCAAATTATAGACCAGTCAACCTGACATTGGTGGTGGGGGAGCTTCAAGAATCCATTATCAAATATTTTATAATGGAGCACTTGCAAATCAGTGGTAGAGTTGGAAAGAATCAGCATGGATGTATAAAAAGGAAATCACGCTTGGCAAATCTACTGGAATTCTTTGAGGATGTAACTAATAGTTAATGAGGAGGAGCCAGTAGTTATGGTTTATTTGGATTTTCAAAAGGTTTTGACAGGGTTCCACATTAAGAGATTAGCATGTAAAATTAAAATGCATGGAATTGGAGGTGTTTCATTGAGATGGCTAGAAAATCGGCTGGCAGGAAACAAAGAATAGGAATAAGTTGGTCTTTTTCCGAATGGCAGGCAGTGACTAGTAAGGGACCCCAGCTGTTCACAATTTATATTATTGTTTTAGAGGAGGGAACTAAATGTAATATCTTGACATTTTAAAATGACACCTAGCTGGGTGGGAGGGTGAGCTGTGAGGAGGATGTAATGATGGTTCAGTGTGATTTGGGCAAGCTAAATGAGTGGGCAAATGCATGACATATGCAATATAATGTGGGTCAATATGAGGTTATCCACTTCGTAGCAAACACAGGAAGGCAGGTTATTATCTGAATGGCTATAAATTAAGAGAGGGAAATTTGCAACGAAAGCTGGGTGTTCTTGTATACTAGTTGCTGAAAGTAATGATGCAGGCAGCAAAGAAGGCAAATATTACATTGATCTTCATAGTGAGAGGATTCGAGTACAAAAACAGACATGTCTTGCTGCAATTATATGGGGCTTTAGTGAGGCCACATCTGGGATGTTATGTGCAGTTTTATCTCCTTATCTGAGGAAGTATGTTGTTGCTATAGAGGGAGTGCAGTGAAGGTTTATCAGATTGATTCCTGGGATGGTGGGACTGGCATATAAAGAGAGATTGAGTCGTTAGGATTATGTTAATAGGGCTAAAGGTAGACAAGTCTCCTGGTCCTGATGGAATGCATCCCAGGGTACTAAAAGAGATGGCGGGAGAAATAGCAAGTGCAATAGTGGTAATTTACCAAAATTTGCTGGACTCTGGGGTGGTTCCTGCTGATTGGAAAACAACAAACGTGACGCCACTGTTTAAAAAAGAAGGTAGACAAAAGGCAGCTAACTATAGGTCAGTTAGCTTAACTTCTGTAGTAGGGAAAATGCTTGAATCTATCATCAAGGAAGAAATAACGAGACATCTAGATATAAATTATCCCACTGGTAAGATGCAGCATGGGTTCATGAAGGGAGGTTCATGTTTGGTTTATTTGGTGGAATTCTTTGAGAACATTACATGTGCAGTGGACACTGGGGAACCTGTGGATGTAGTGTATAGGATTTCCAGAAAGCATTTGACAAGGTGCCGCACCAAAGACTGCTACATAAAATAAAGGTGCGCAGTGTTACGGGTAATGTATTAGCATGGATAGAGCATTAGTTAACTAACAGAAAGCAAAGAGTGGGGGTAAATGGATGTTTTTCTGGTTGGTGATCTGTGACTAGTAGTGTGTCTCAGGTATCAGTGTTGGGACTGTAATTGTTTACGATTTACATAGATGATTTGGGGTTGGGGACCAAATGCAGATCACATAAGAGGGTGGAAGAGCAAAGTGTGCAGAGAACCCTGAAATTCTGCAAAAGGATATAGATAGTCTAAGTGAGTGGGTGAGGATCTGGCAGATTTGGTCTGTTTTGTCAGGTGTGTCCAGTTTTGGTCTCCTTCCTTGAGAAAGGATAGGATATACCGGCACTGGAAGGGGTGCAGAGGAGATTCATTAGGTTGATTCCGGAGTGCTGAGGGTTGGCTTATGAGGAGAGACTGAGTAGACTGGGGCTATACTCATTGGAATTCAGAAGAATGAGGGGAGATCTTATAGAAACATATAATATTATGAAGGGAATAGATAAGATAGAAGCAGGGAAGTTGTTTGCACTGGTGGATGAACCTAAAACTAGGGGGCATGGCCTCAAAATAAGGGGAAGCAGATTTAGGACTAAGTTGAGGAAGAACTTCTTCAAATGTGTGAATGTGTGGAATTCCCTGCCCAGTGAAGCAGTTGAGGCTACCTCATTGAATGTTTTTAAGGCAAGGATAGATAAATGTTTGAACAGTAGAGGAATTAAGAGTTATGGTGAGTGGGCAGGTAAGTGGAGCTGAGTCCACAAAAAGATCAGCCATCATCTTATTGAATGGTGGAGCAGGCTGAAGGAGCCAGATGGCCTACTCCTGTTCCTAGTTTTTATGTTCTTATGTTTGTGGAGCTCAGAAGAATGAGGAGGGGTTTCATAGACCTATAAAATTCTAACACTATTAGACAGGGTAGGAAGAATGTTTCCCATGATGAGGGTGTCCAGAACCAGGGGCCAACGTCTAAGGATGTAGGGTAAACCTTTTAGGATTGAGATGAGAAATTTCTTCACTCAGTGGTAATTCTGTGGAAACCTTCTACTGCAGAAAGTAGTTGAGGCCAAAATATTGCAGATTTTCAAGGAGGAGTTAGCTCTTGGGATGAAAAGGATCAAAGGATACTGGGGGAAGGTGTGTTTAGACTATTGCGTTAGATGATCAGCCATGATCATAACTAATGGCAGAGGCAGGCAAGGGCCAAATGCTTCTATTTTCTATGTTTTTATGTAAAAAGTGCTGTAAAAGGAGGCTTGATGTGTTGTTGCAGCCCATCTTGTCAGTGACACACACTGCTGCCACTGATGGAAAAGGTGGATGGGATGTTGATCAAGCAGGCTGCTTTGTCCCAAGTTCTTGGTGTTGGTGGAGTTGCACTCATCCCGGCAAGTAGAGAGTATTCCCTCCCTCTTGCATCTTGTATATGGTTGAAAGGAGGTGAGTCACTTGCCACAGAATTCCCAGCTTTCGACCAGTTCTTGTAGCCATAGTATTTATGTGGCTAGTCCAATTCAATTTCTGGCTAATGATAACTCCTCAGGATGTTGATAGTGGGTGATTCAGTGATGATAATGCTACTGAATGTCAAGAGGGGATGGTTAAATTCTCTTTTGTTGAAGATAGTGTTATGATCCCTGATCAGACTGATAACTTATAAATAGCGATCTGAATCCCCAGTCCCCTGAATTGTTAACTGTTTGTCTACAGAAATATCTTGACTTGTTGATTATTTCTTGCATTTCCTGTTTTTATTTCAGATCAGCAAGCTTCCATAGTATTTTGCTATCAACATTGCAACTTGATTATATTTGGAAGTTGTTGTATTGGTCTTTGAAAAGTTAATAATGAATGAATGATGCTGTGTGAAATATGCAAATATTTTTACTCATATACTGTATCCTAAAATAATTTTTTGAAGGAAAGCTACCTAATTTGCATTTGAGTGTCAAAACAGCTTTGCATCCTGAAAATTATTACCTTTTGACACTGACGAGTGTGAATGGCAAGTTTGATTAAAAAAAAATACAAACAGCTGCCAAAGCGGAGTTAAGAACCTCTAGAAAGTATTCAGTACCTGCTGGAATGAGAGTCTGTCCTTTCGTTTCTAGGGTCTCAAGGTTGAGTTTCCTAAGTGTCCACAAATTACTCTGCATGTAAATTTAAACATGTGCCTCAATTGGTCAATTCAAAATGGTTAATCAGCATGCAGATTACCATCACATGGAAGTTGATGTTAACTGCAGATTGTAACTGACCAAGCAGCTTTTCCCCATACGAAGCTTAGCCTTCATTACATTTGGAAGTTCCATTTCTTTGTGTCTTATACCTTGGGAAATGAACAATGAATTGACTATTTGTACACAAATGGTCTGAATGCTTTCTTGGCAAGACCATTCTAGAAAGTGTAATTGAGTTGCAGAGTGCATTAGAGTGTCACCAAATGTTAAAACATGTATTCACAAGATCTTAGGATAATTATAGGTGAGCAAGGCATTTTCCTATTTTAGTTAATTCGTCCAGCACCGCCACCGCGAACAAGTCTCCCACCATCCCACTCCACATCTCTGTTATAGATTAAAAGTGTTTCTTAAATTATTTAATGGTTTTACCTCCATAATACATCTGGACGTATATTCCATATGTTGGTCGCTCTTTGTTTGAAGAACTTCCTGGTATCAGTCCTAATTACATTACAATTAGTAATTGTACGTTTCGCTAGTTTGAGCCTGTCTCCAAGTTCAATTTCCTTAGTTTAACTGAAAATAATATTCTCAATTAATCGTTTCTAAATCTTAAAACTCTTAAATACCTCTAAGATACTCTATAGTTTAATTACATTGGCACATTTCAAATTTCTCCCTTTTTTCTCTTTGTAATGTCTGAAACTAGGATTAGCCTTGAAGCTGTTCCCTTCATACCTTCCAACCCTTGAACATCTCATGTTTCCCAATGACACAAATGGATTCCATATTTAATTGTGGTCTAACCAGAGTGCTGTATAATTTGATTACTATCCCCGTTGACTTGTATTCTGCTTTTTGTTTGCATGTAGTTCAGTATTCTGTTGACTTGTAAGTTTCTATTTGCATGATCTTCAGCTTTTTCCACACCTTTCACTGTGTAACCCGGTCATCTACTTTTGCTTCCTTTCTTGTAGTACATCATTTTAATCTGCGTTAGAATTAGTCAGCCATTGTTCTTCCCACTTAGTGACTTGTCCAACTCATCCTGTAATTTCTGAGCTGTCTCTTCCAATTCCACCACCCCATCTGGCTTAGTATCTTTTTCAAATTTGACTGCTTGTAAATTCAGGTCATTCATAAAAAATAGAAACAGTGGTCACAGTTTCATTGCAGCAGAACTAATGAGCCATATATTTGTCTCCTACTCTTCAACGAGTTTCTTATCTGTTTCCATCCATGTCTATGCCTTGTGTTGAGAATCCAATTGTCAATTATTGCAAGTTCCCAAACAATAGACAGTATCCTGCCCCTGTTGTGAAGTCAGCATCTATGAAATTATGTTCATGGAGATACCTAAGCTTTTTCAGCCTTATTGTTCAGTATCCTGAGACAAATATACAAGTACATGTAATGTGAGTCTACCAAATGGCATAGCATTGAAAATTATTTTCATAACATTGTGTTAAAGTCTACAATGAAATTTAAATAGAACAAATAAGAATCAATATATTTCAATTCATGATGTAGGAATGTAAGGTCTTCTGTAGTCATTGAGTTTGTTCTCTCATTTGTCTGTATGACGTATCTGTCAGAATAATTTTTAGGTTAGTCATTGAATCGCTTTGTAGATATATTTTATTGTAGCATACTTAAATGAAGGGCTTTTGGGTAAGGTCTTAACTGACTGTTAAGACTACATTTGTGAAAAATCTGTAACGCCCTTGTTGGACTTGAAACTGAGTAGTGAAAAATCTAGTACTTTGTGGCATAATGAGAACAAATTAAGTGGTAGTCAACAAAAACCGTTAATTATTAACTGTTATTTAACAACAGGTAAGTACAAAAATAGTATCTAGTGCCTCATTAATGAGCAATTATATTATCAAAATGCAAAAAAAAGCCTTTCAGCCTTTGACAGTATGCAACTGTTACTGTACAAGAAAGACCTGCTTTCAGATACCTGTAGTTAACATGACTGCTTTCTGGATGACAAGTAAATGTATGGAAAATTCCCTAAAGCATCATTAGCTATAAACAAATGTTCTGCTTCTAGAGTCCACAGTGTCACATTTAAGTTATTGATGGTGCACACTTAACTGCTCAAATCCAGAGATAAGTATGATGTTTCTAGTCATGATCTATCAAACACCCAGTAATCTAAATTGAGTTGCTGTTCTAAGGCAATTAACTGTTCATGTGAAATTACCTCATTTATGCATAGTTTAATATCATCTTCTGATGGTTGCTAATAGGTAAACCCAATTAAATCATCATTGCAGCATTCTGATTACAAAGAAATTACTTTAGTTAAGTGTACAAATATGAGTTTAGTAACAATTAGTTCTAATATGACATTCTTGCATTGTGGTAGAAAATTTGCTAAAGTATTTGTTAGTAAAGAAATGCTTTCAACAAAGCTATTCTCATCAGTAGTGGTTCAAATATGTTATGACTCAGTATACAGAGGTTTGGGGTTTGTTTAGAAGGGCAAAAGAGTAACTAGGGAGAGAGTAGAACCTCATAGGGATCAACAAGGTCATCTATGTGAAGATCCATGAGGGATGGGTGAGATTCTAAATGAACATTTCTCATCAGTATTTACTGTTGAGAAAAGCATGGATGTTATGGAATTTAGGCAAATAAATAGTAATGCCTTGAGGAGTGACATATTACAGAAAAGGTGGTGCTGGAAGTCTTAAAGTGTATCAAGGTAGATAAATCCCCTGGATCTGATAAAATATATCCCAGGACATTGTGGGAGGCTAGGGAAGAAATTGCAGGTCCCCTAATAAAGATATTTGAATCATTGAACAGTTACAGGCGAGGTACCTGAAGACTGGAGGATAGCAAATGTTGTGCCTTTGTTTAAGAAGGGCTGCAGGGAAAAACCTGGGAACTATAGACCAGTGAGCCTAACTTCTGTGGTGGGTAAGTTGTTGGAAGGTATTTTGAAAAACAGGATCTACAGGCATTTAGAGAGGCAAGGACTGATTTTGGACAGTCAACATGGCTTTGTGAGTAGAAAATCATGACTTAAGAATTGGATGAGTTTTTGAAGGGGTAACCAGGAAGGTAGATGAGGGCAGTGCAGTCGACATTGTCTGCGTAGAATTTGGCAAGGTACGGTAAGTTGTTGCATAAGGTTAAATCTCAAGATCCAGGGTGAGCTAGACAATTAGTTATGAAATTGGCTTGATGACAGAGGGTGGTTGTACAGGATTGTCTTTCAAACTGGAGGCCTGTGACCAGTGGTGTGCCTCAGGGATTCAATATTATTTGTAATTTATATTAATGATTTGAATGAGAATTTAGGAGGCATGGTTAGTAAGTTTGCAGGTGACACCAAGATTGGTGGTAGTGAAATGGACAGTGATAATCGTTATCTAGGATTGTTGCGGGATGTTGGGACTGATGAATGGCAAATGGGTTTAATTTAGATAAATGTGAGGTGATGAATTGGGGCAGGACCTACTCAGTTAATGGTAGGGCGTTGGGGGAGAGTTATACAACATCTCGAAGTACAGGTTCAAAGCTCCTTGAAAATGGAATCACACATGAACAGGTGGTGAAGAGGGCATTTGGCATGCTTGGTTTCATTGGTGAGAACATTGAATACAGGGGTTGAGAAGTTGTACAAGGCATTAGTAAGGCTGCACTTGGAATACTGTGTATAGTTCTGGTTACCCTATTATAAAAAGAGTTCAGAAATAATTTACTAGGATGCTATGGGGAATTGATGGCTTGAGTTATATGGTGAGGCTGAATAGACTGAGACTTTTACTCCCTGGAGTGTAGGAGGCTTGGGAATGATCTTATAGCAGTCGATAAAATATTGAGGGGCGTCAATCAGGTCAACGTCTTTTCCCAAAGGTAGGGGAGTCTAAAACTAGAGGGTGTAGGTTTAAGGTGAGTGGGAGGAGGTACAAAAGGGTTCAAAGGGGCAATTTTTTCATTCCGAAGGTATTGAGTGTCTGGAATGAACTGTCAGAAACAGTAGTAGAGGTAGTACAATTTTGTCTTTTAAAAAGCATTTACAGTTACATGGGTATGGTGGGTATAGAGGGATATGGGCCAAACGTAGGCAATTGGGACTAGCTTAGTGGTAAAAACTGGGTGACGTGAACAAGTTGGGCCTAAGGACCTGTTTCCATGCTGTAAATTCTATGATAGTATTTTGAATCAATAAAAATTGCAGGTTTAGAACAGGTTGCATGACTAACTTAATTTTTATATTATCCAGAAATACTACTTTACCACAAGTTGCCAACAGTGAAAATGTAATGTATTCAAGATCGCTATTCTACCAGTAGAATAAAACCACAGAGCAATAAGTTACTTGTGTTTTGGATGAGAGACATTGGCTAAATTTTCAGGATCTGCAGGGGTCAGGGAAGATACAGAGGCAAGTGGAGGATGAAAATAACAGCACTAGCTGGCTTGCAGGTTTCCAGTGCTGTTCCCATTGCTGTTCATCAGTTTAGGGTTAGGAGTGGGTGGCCCTGAGATCCTACCCAATCCATTAACAGTGCCAACTATGATTGTTAAAAAGCTCATTGAGAGTTTACTTTTGATCTGTACCAGACTACTTCATGCGATTCAGTCTTTGATATGAAGGACTGCAACCCCTTGGTGACCATACTGTCCTCTAATCACTATCTTCACTGTGGCTGTCCAACTTTCTCGTGATTGCTTCTCTGGCAATTTTCCTGGTCCTCTCCTCCATGGCAGGGATAACATGAAGGTGTGCAACCTTCCCTCTTATTTGGGCCCTCTCATGGGTGAGGACAAAGGAGAGCATCTTAAGGCACCGCTGGCATCCATAGCAATGTCAGCTGTTCCTATTCATTTTTAGCTGCATGTTTTAATGTTGGCAAATCCTCAGCAGTAAGGACCCTGGACACATTCCTCCCATGTTCAGGAAAAGCATGTAGCCCTCATTAGGCTCCTTAGCTGTCTTCTGGAGGGTGAATACTCAGAGACCTAGCCTGGAGTTTTGGGGTTTTACTTATCTAGCCAGTGCGTATCAGGTCATTAATCCTCTTTTGAGACTGGATTCAGTTTCTGCATGTCACACTTATTTTGCTATTTATCAGCTATCTCCATCCAGGCCTGCAGAGTCTGTGGTTTGGCCTCTCTTACCATCTTCTGAAAAAGGACCTTTCTCTTCTTTGTGATTTCAAAGACCACAAGATGCGCATCAGTGAAATGAGAGGCTGCCCTGTCTTGGGTTCCAGGCATCTGATTCTCAGATTTTCTGTAATGTTCAAGACTGAAGATAAAGCAGTAGCCACAACAATGGCTGTTGTGGTGATTAAATTGGACCTGCATCTGAGTGGTCCTGCCTCCCACTCCTGCAATTGCTACTTAGCTACCGATCCCATTTCCAAATCAATTAAGGGACTGCTCTTGTGAAAACCAGACCAATGGTTTCTTGCCCTTGGCAGGGGGATAAGTTTGTAACTTTGAATATATCTTGACTTCCGATTCCCACTGACAAATTGAAAATCCAGCCCAGTGGTTTGCAATGCTGAACTTAAACTCTCAGCAAAAATCTTCCTTTTAATCAGCTTCACATAAGCAAATATGCAACAGAAATAATAAATCCACACTAATTTATGATATTTACTTTGAAGGCGCAATGACATTTTTGTGTTATGGGCCGTGGTTAAATAAAATCAACTTAATATATTTTGGAATAAAGTTGTTTGGAACATTTAAAGCTTACCACTTCCAATATTCAGTTTTTTCTTCTGTCCTTTATGTACAAGGAAACAAGAAGGTGACTAACCTAGTCTCCCTCACCCTACTCCTTTTCCATTGGAACTTTACAACTGATATGAGGGGTGGGGTTTTCCACATCCGCCACAGCATGTTTTGGGATGATGGATATGGCCCGCCATTCGCTGGCAGTGGGATTTTCTGATCTCACTTTGTGACTTTTAATCGACAAATACATGAGTAGAATGGGAATAGAGGGATATGGTCCCTGCAAGAGTAGGAGGTTTTATTTCAGTCGGGCATCATGGTCAGTGGAGGGCCGAAGGGCCTGTTCCTGTGCTGTAATTTTCTTTGTTCTTTGTTCACTGCTTTCAGTGAAGTTTCCTACTTGCCACAGGCAAACCCACACCAGGCATTTGCTGTTGGTGGGACCGGAAGATCCTGCCAGTGAACAAGACCGGAAAATTCTAGCCAAGATGTGTGTGATAATCCATGACATTTCCTTTCATTGTCCCATACTGTGACAAATATATTTTCCCTTGTGACATGTTTCAGTTAGAAATTTACTTCACAGAAATCATGGGTGGAATTTTTTGGTCCAACTGCAGTGAATGGAGATTTAGCTGAGCGCCAAATTCTCTGTTGCTTGCAGCAGCGGTATGTTGTGATTGGACAGAAAATTCTGGCCCATAGGTGCAAAGCCAGATCCTATTGTGATGATGTGCATTTTATTCATACTTCTACATGGTACTGGACCAGTTGCAGACCTAAACAGGAAAAGTATTTTGTAATTAATGGATTTTATTTGCTTGAGTCACAAAATTTTAAGATTTCTTAATGAAATAAGAATTGCGCAAAAATCAGCACTGCACCACCGCTGCATCATCAGATTACATCCACAGCCTGCAAATGCTATAACAGAAAACTTCAAAACATTTAACATTTTATTTCTAAAGCTAATGGGTTTCAACAGGTTGATCTCCTTAACTATTTGTACCCATCTCTTAATCGAGAAGGCGAAGCAAGTGTGGAAGGAGTTCTCAATCAACTGGTGCAGGAACATTTACAGCTAGCTCCTCTGCAGTGGGGTGAGTACGAAAATGTTAGTTTGAGACACTCAAACTAGTAGTGAATCCACTAGTTTGAGGAATCTACAGATTTTATTGTGAGGAAAACCTGATATTACTTGTTTTATTTGTTTTACATTTTAATCTGAGCTGGAGATGTTTGCAACTCTGAAGTTATTTGTTGGAATATGAATATGAATATTTTGTTGATATCAAACATCTACATTTGGTATTTCTGGTCTTGCACTTCTAATAATGAAATGGCTGTAGCAGACTGTGAGTGATTAGATTATGCCTGTACCTAGTCGTTTCCTGTTTTTTTTGGATAAAGAAATGTGAACACAGATTTTCCTCTAGCATGAGACCATTTTTGCTTACAATACTGCAGGTAAATCAAGATATTTTTAGATTTTTCTCAAACTTGAGAGACAAGCGGGCTTCAGATTAAGTGAATGTGATAAGAACAAAATCCTGCTTCACCAAAGTGACATCAGTTGTGTTGGAATTAATCTCTCTCTATCATTCATAGTCTTGCATGTTACAAATTTATTCAGTTTTTAGATCTAAAAAATTAAATTTAAGATAAACTGGAAAATTTGTTACAATTAAAAATAGCCGCTATTGCTGAACACACTCAAAATTGATTTTGATCAACTTCAATTATTGTTCAAAGTTGTTAATGTTTTGAAGTGGCATTTTGGCTACTGATTAATAAATTACGTTTAATGTGGATAAATATTAGGCAGTTCATGTTGACGTGTAAGATTTATTCTGGGATTAGTGAGAATGAAATTAGATTTCTTGATAAAAGAATATGCGATCTTTATTAAGTCTTACAGTGCAAAGCTGCAAAGACTCTTAACTGATGAATCTTGTGTGAATCTTTTTGAAATGGAATTGATGCATTTATGTCATATGATGAAGGAAAACGTCTAAGGGTTTTGAGAGACAGAAAATTCAAGTAGAGTGATTACAAGAAAGCTGCCAGAAAGGTCTACCCATTAGTTAGAGTAAATCTGCTGGGTTTATGCTTTCTGATGATATGGTAAGTATAGATACAGTGTTGTTAAATATAGACGTTTTAAAACAGTTGGTGATACTTTTAACAGTTCAAAATTGTCTGTTTAATAAATGAAAGGTATATTAAAGATGTTACTAAAAGGACAACTTAATTTTTTGGAAGAGTAAAAGATTCACATAGATTAACTAAATCACTCTGGCGATAGTTTTAAGCTTTATTAATTACTTACTTTTAGTAAGAAGACTGATTAGCTAAGTTGGCTAGATGGCTAGCGTGCATGGTTCAGAATAACTCCACAGCGTGTGTTTGGTTCCCTTTTTGGCAAAGATAAGTGATAGGTAGTGTCTCCTTGCACTGCCCCTGTGAGTAGAAAGCAAGCGCTAACCACCACTGACAAAAAATTGACTGCCAAGAAAACATCTTAGGATGAAGAATTGGGAGACAAAGTACAAAGAACAATACAGCACTGGAACAAGCCCTTTGACCCACCAGGCCTGTGCCAATTACATTGTCCTACCTAGATCAACCACCTGTATCTCTCTATACCCCACCTGTTCATATGCCTAACCAGCAAAGGTTACTGAGGTATCTGTCTCATAAGAACATAAGAACATAAGAAATAGGAGCAGGAGTAGGCCATCCAGCTCTTCGAGCCTGCCCCGCCATTCAATAAGATCATGGCTGATCTGTCGTGGCTCAGTTCCACTTTCCCGCCCTCTCCCCATAACTCTTAATCCCCTCTCTTATCAAAAACCCATCAACCCGCGTTTTAAAAATATTTAGCGAGGTAGCCTCCACCACTTCAACGGGCAGAGAATTCCAGAGATTCACCACCCTTTGAGTGAAGAAGTTCCTCCTCAACTCTGTTCTGAACCGCCCCCCCTTTATCTTGAGGCTGTGCTCCCTACTCCTACTATCCTTTCTGAGCGGGAAGAGTCTCTCCACTTCTATCCTATCCATCCCATTCATCATCTTATACGTCTCAATGAGATCTCCCCTCATTCTTCTAAACTCTAACGAGTACAAGCCCAATTTAATCAGCCTCTCCTCATAGCTCAACCCCCTCAACTCCGGCATCAGCCTAGTAAACCTCCTCTGCACTCCCTCCAAGGCCAAAATATCCTTGCGTAAGTACGGCGCCCAAAACTGCACTCAACCACCTCACTTGGCACTACTCTCCAGGCCCCTATCACACTCTGTGTAAAAAAAACTTCCTCTGCACACCGCCACTGAACCTTTTCCCCCTTACTTGAACTTGTGCCCCTTTGTAATTGCCATATCTACCCTAGGAAAAAGCTTCCAACTGTTGACCTTATCTATACCCCTCATAATTTTATAAACTTCTATCAGGTTGCCTGTCAGCCTCTGTCTTTCCAGGGAGAACAATCCCAGTTTATTCAATCTTTTCTTATAGCTAATACCCTCCATACCAGGCAAGATCCTGGTAAATCTTCCCTGTACTCCCTCCAAAGCCATTACAGTCCTTCTGATAGTATGGCGACCAGAATTGGACACAGTATTCCAAATGTGGCATAACAATCATTTTATATAACTATAACATAATTTGCCAAAGGCCTTACTTCTGTAATCGAGATAGTCCTTAGATTACTATTTGAATAGAAACAATGTGCAGGGTTATGGGGAAAAGGCAGGGAAATGGTGCTGTATTAATGTTAATTGGAGAGCCAGTCAGACACAATGGGCTGAATGGCCTCCTCTGCCACAGCAATTCGATGAATCTGTGACCGGCTGTCAGGCAGAACACACTTTTTTCTTTACATTTTTAGTAAATGTAAATGTTCATGTTGCATTACAGTGATTATATAGCTTTGGATATGTTGTGCTGTTGTAAAAAGTGCATACTTGGACATCGCGTGAAATTGAAGAAACTGGTCTGAGTGAAAATTCTATTTAAAAAGATGCATTACAGCTGTTCGACTAGAGGTGCATAAGGGTATCATCTTTGAGTTGATAAATGGCTGTCAATTATTTATTAATTAGATGTTTAATTTTATTCAGGTGGTGGGCATTAACTATGTTCTCCTAAATAGAGGAGCAGACTGAAATCATAACTGTAGGGTTTGGGGTCTATGTTTGTAATGCATGCCATTGTTTTAAAAAAAAGAACTTATAAATGCGTGGTTCTATTATTCTTTGAGTTCTAAAGAAGTCATATTGAACTCAGTGTTAGCTATGTTTCCATCTCCAGTGATGCTGCCAGACCAGCTGGGTTTTTCCTATTTTTGTTTCAGATCTCCAGCATCCATAGTATTGTGCTTTTATTTTTCACTAACTATCTGGATTAGAACAATACTAACCATAGGTTGCCTCTCTTAATATTTCAAAATTAAGGATGACATCCCATGATTAATCTGAATATCAACTGTATCATCCAACATCCTGCTATGTACCTAAAATAATTGTGCTGCCAGATTGTATTGAAATTTCTATATTACTCATATTATCATTTGTTCCAAATAGATAACACTCATTGCTTTACATAGTTAACAGCATCAATGAACAAAAGATCAACTGAAACAAGATTGCTGTATACTTACCATGTGTTTAAAAAAAACAAGAATGTAAACATTATTGCTAAAGTATATTTATATTTTGGTAAGAAAAATATACACCTAGGACTTGTCAAAGCTTGCAATTAGAAGAGCAATGCATAAATTCAATTGTGTTGAATTAATTATGCCATGCAGGTAGATGTTTCATTGTAAACCTTGGGTAGAGAATTGGACTGTCTTACTTTTACCCATTTAAGTATCAAACTACCAATTACAGCATTTTTCATTTTAACTAGCCGAATTATCTGAACAATTCGGAATGATTTACTTTTGGTTTTACCGCAATAATCTCTACTGCTACAGTAATATGCTAATGGCTACTAAGTTCAGTTGTTCTGAGAAACTGTGCATTCGTATGTTGTGATGATTTTGTGATTTTGGATGTGACAAATGTGTTTTTAAAGCCACAATAATGTATTTGTTAATTTTTGGACTGGCCTGATTCCTGCAATAGGAGGTTTGCGCATAAATGAATCTTAAATATGCCAGGATATTTAAAAGTTTAAATGCAATTTTCATTGCTCCATTGATCCGTCTTCAAGGCAATTGTTCCTGGTGAGGCTTTGCAGTGCATTCTGTGGGTAAAAATAACTTATTCCTTGCTCTTCTCTGACTTTAGCTTACAGTCAGGGATTCCAACAGACTTTGTTTTACACTTTGTCTTAGGTTTTCCTCCTCTTTCAGACCTTTAACCAGTTAAAATTATTGCAATTAGCATCAATTTTAATGATTTTTCTGAAACGGTTTTTTACATTTCAATAGTTTTTGAATGTAGAAGGTACAGTGATGCAAAAATGTAGGTATCTTCAATGGAAAATGGAAGTCACTGGAATGTGATTTTAGTCTTTGAAAAAGAGCAGTGATATTTTCTGTTATTTTTCCAAGGTCAAACTCAATAATCTACTATAATTGACAAGTTATGATTTGAATCCTTTTTAAATAAACATATCACGTGCTCCTCCTTCCAAACATTTATTTGCAGCAACTGCAATATTCATTGGTTAAATGCAGAAAAATACAATAAAACATAAGCAACTATTGGGATATAGTCATATTTTCTAAATGTACTCGAGATATGACCAATTTGATTATCTGTTTTAGTTACTCTCCTTGATGCACTGATTTTTTTGCTCAGTTAAGATTCCCAAAGTAACAAAAATCTGTCTACAGTGCATCATTCAGCAGTTCCCAAACACATTATTTTGGAGACTGTTTATGACACTACCCTACATTAATGACTGAATCACATTAATCAGAAGTAAGATTGAGAAAAACAAGATAAATGTGAAAACATGTTATTGGGAAATTAGATGAGTTTTGCAAGATCAAATATTAGTGAAATGTTACTCCTTACTAAACGACCAGAGCTCAACCTCTCTTGCAGCTGTTTCCATGCAACAATAATTTATTAGGTGTTACTAAGACAGTTTCCTTCATTATGAACATCGATGTCCAGCCTACATATTAATAGGCATTGGGTTCTTTTAAGTTTTTGTTATTATTTTTTGCTCCATTTATTGTGTTCCATTGCAAAACATTAACATCATGGATTTGAATAAAAACTTCAGAAATTACTTGGTATGTTGTGTCACTTTTGTACTACACTGACCTTTGAAGAAATCTATCTATTAGGCTCAGCTTTTTAAAAGCTTTTAAATATGAAAGATTATTGAATATTCACTCAAAAGCTGACTCCTGTAGGTCAATGAAAGTAGCAAATTGTCTGTATGGTTTTCTAAAGTAGTGTTCACTTATTTAAAATGGGATTATTCACAGGCAGTAGTCAAGATATACTTCTTCAAAAAGGCTTCTCTTTAATGTTGAATCCATTTTCAGCTGTGTTAATAAAACTGCACTAGGTTACCACAATTAACTTATCAATAAATATTTTTATTGTAAGAAGAAAAGACTGTGTTCTAAGACATCGCTGATAGCAGCAGTTCATAGAACATATTACATTTGGTGATATGCAAATAAGTTTGAGCAGAAATCTGACCAAAAATCAATTTGGAAAACTTGCACAACTCTGAGTGGGATTTGAGCTCGTATGGCCAATTGCTCCCAAATTGGAAACTCAACCCCCAGGTGTTAAATGTGGCAGAATAGTTAATTCTACATATATACATAATGACAATACTCCAGAATTCAATTGCTGGGATAACCTTGATTGTACTAGGGCTCTCATGAGGGAAAATGTAAAACATAACAAAAATTATTTCTACCATTTTAATCAGTTATATTGTTTTGAATTCAATCATTGGGCTTGTGCTCCCATCAGTTTTTAGTTTCCTCCTTGTAGGAATAAAGCAAGGGAAGTCAGAAGGTAATCACTTGCTGAATCTATCCTAGGCGATAGTGTATTCCAAGTTATATGGTTTTTGTTCTGTTATGGTGTAAAAGACCAGCCTGTAAGTTTGGCCTGAAATAAATAGTTCAATGTATTCCTACAGTACTATATCCATCATGCCAATTAACTGGCGATGAGTGGAATTTTCCCAAATTTTTTTCAGTGTCAAACTCTGACTGAAAACTGGTGCATAGCTCTCCAGCTACATGGCCAAGTTTTTACTCCCGATCTTGAGCCCCTTGGGGAAAAAAATAATTGGGCAGGGTTTATGACGTCACTCTGGTGGGGCCTGAAAGAGCTGGCAAGGCCACTGCCATTCTAAAGGGTGCCCCAGTCAGCACAGAAACTGGATAGCCCCCAGTCCAACCTCCCCCACATACACTTAAGACTGCCCACTCAAGTAACTGGGGCTCCTACCCTCCATCCATACCCCAATCACACATCACTAGCCTCAGAGCACTTTCCCTGCCCCTACCTACCCCACTTCCTTGTAGGCATCAGGGCAACCCCCATCCAATTTCCAGACGTCGGAGTAGCTAACCTGTATCAGGGCACACATCACCACCACCACACACACACACACACACACACACACACACGCCCCCCCCCCCCCACCCCCCCCGGATAAGACTTAATTTTGTGCCTCCAGTGAATCTCCTTGACTGAATCATGCTTTTAAATAGCCGTTGAGTTTTGAATATCCAGTGAGTGCATTCATGTGGCAGCAGACTGGCTAAAGATATTAAGATGTATGCAAAATCATTAAAATGAGGTTTTCGCTCTTTGTGGGTATGAACCTTGTGATGTCAAGAGTGTGGAAAATTGGGAAACACTATCTTGTCTGTGAGAATCACGTTTCCCTATTCTCTCTGCCCGTGTTGGCAATCCCACAGACAGTGAACATGAGCTCAAAATCACCCCTTTATAACTCATCATACTTAGAAACAGCTCTGATAATTACATTTGTTTATTCTAAAGCCCATTGTAATCAGTTACAACACTTCGGTTCAATTTACTCAATGATTGATGTGAGCTCTTGTAACCAATATTCCTGATATTTGTAATACAGGCAAGTAATAATAAACAACTAATCAATTATAGAACAGACATTACTTCAATACCCAATTCAATTAGTTATGTTTATATTGGAGGAATTGAATTCACATCATGGATATTGCACATGTTATTATCAGATGCCAAGATGGATTGATAATACTGCTTAGCTCAGAGATGCAGGAGAGTAATCCTTGGTGACTCATCAACCAATTATTGCTGTATCTGTGAACATCTTATACTTAAAAGGAGGCATTTCCAAACTGGGATTGCACCCCACCACTCCAGATATAGTATATGGAACAAAAATTAGATAATGCTGACATTATTTTGAACATTTATGAAATGCTGAATTCGGCAAACGTTCTTATACCTAAAATAAACAATAATAAAACCTAATAATCCCTGATGTTTAAACTGAAAAGATATCAGCATTATTTTTCACGAGGCAAGTTTGTATCATTTTTAATACAGGGAAAGCATTACCGGCTAAGGAGTATATTCAGTAAATCCTTTCTTCAATGTGAAACAAGAAGTATTTGCAAATGATATGAACATTCTGTACTTTATAAACGAAATATGTTGGATTTGTTTGTGGTGTTTACCAAATAGATTTTCTGATGATATTAAGAGATCAATTTGAAATCTGTCAAAAATTACAATTATAACCAATTTTGAACTTTGTCACAATTGGCATTTTCTATTTAAAGCAATTGGTAAGGAAAACATTTTTAAAAGAAACAGAAAAGAAAATTCTCCTTCATCTGTGTTCAGGCACACTGGGTAATAGCAGTCCATACGTGTGATTCAATTGGGCAGTTTCTTTTACAGATGTGAGCTTTGCCCCGTCCAGTTTAAAATTTGTTGCGTTCAGGTCAACATGCAGACTTTAGAAATAGTTCCATAGTAATTGATTAAATTGGTTTTGAGAGATGTCATTGCGGGAAAGTAGAACTTTTTGGCAACTGGTTACTTAATGAAGCTCTCTGTGCCCTAGCTAGGCATCTTCGCACCAAACTGTAGTGTTTTTCACCCATTGTATTCTTGTGGACTTGATGTGTAAGGTTTTATGCTGGACCATTACCAGCTGCACAATGTATTGCTGTGTTGACATTGACCCAACATTTTGGTAGGACAGGCTTATTTATTATTCACAAATAGGCTTACGTCAACATTGCAATGAAGTTATTGTGAAAATTCCCTAGTTGTCACACTCTGGCGCCTGTTCAGGTACACAGAGGGAGAATTTAGTATGTCTTTTGGACTGTGTGAGAAAACCAGAGCACCTGGAAGAAACCCACGGAGAATGTATAGACTGCACAAGCAGTGGCCCAAGCCAGGAATCGAATCTGGGTTCCTGGTGTTGTGAGGCAGCAGTGCTAACCATTGTGCCACCATGCCACCCAAAGCTTTTAACACCAGGTCATAGACATGGTAGTGCAGCATTTTAACTTGCTGCATTGCTTTAATTTTTTTAAAAATATGTTACAGCAAGTTTGCATAGTTGGTGAAAAGATCATGGATATCAAAGAAAGTTGCATTTGTAGGTGCCTTTCATGAGCTCAGCATGCCCCAATATACTTCAGCCAATTAAGTCCTTTTAAAATGTAATCACAATTGTAATGCATTAAAGTGTACAATCTGTAATGAAAAAATGGTCTAATTATTGCATCTTACAAATAAGCGCACAGTGTAGTAATCTGCTCTGAATTGTAATTTTATGGCATAGAAATGCACTTTTAAATTCCATGCTAGATTGATAGTTTAATAGCAGGAAATTGCATTTAATAATCCTTGGAGCACTAAGCATGCTTTTCTAATTAAATTATAATGAAAAATGTTGAATTTGAATTCCAAACTGAGTTGCCAAACCTCTTTAAATATTTTTCTCTAAATTGCATTCCTGTTTTGCTAAATGTGCTTAACTGTTTACTGTTGATTCACATTGTACTTCCAGTATTGTTTTGCCCATAGCAATTTCCATGATGTCGCTTTGATTTTCAATGGTTCAGCTTACAGTGCATTTTTACAATTTGAAGGAACATTTTGTTCTTTTATTAAAAAATATGCGTTAACCTTCATGGAACTGGCAACCATAAAATAATCTCGAGGGATGAATGCTACAATGCTTGTGCTTTTCCTGATGATTGTATTTTACTGAGCTTTGAAAAACTGAAATTCTGCAAGTCCACTGTAAATAATCTGGAACCAATTTTCAACAATCTACTGTGTAAAATAATTTGTTTTCACATTTATGAAAAAATACCTTTTCTTTTTCAAGTCAACACTCAAACTTGGTGTCTGCTTGTGTTTTAGATAATAGAGCGCAAGAGTAAGGTGGTTATGCTGAACATGTGCACCACACTAGTTAGGCCTCAACTTGAGTATTAGATATAGATATAGAATCCCCAAGGAGGATTTGGCTCATTTGAGTCTGTACTGACCACAATCCCCCCAGGCCCTATCTCCATAACCCTATGCATTTACTCTGCTAATCCCTCTGACATTAGGGTCAATTTAGCATGGCCAATCAATCTAATCTGCACATCTTTTGTGTGTGTGTCTGAGTGTCCACACAGACAGTGACCCGGGCCTGAAATTGAACCCGGGTGCTGTGAAGCAGCAGTGCTAACCACTGTGCCACCGTGCTGCCGTATTGTGCACAATTCTGGTTGCCATTCTATATAAAGGATGGGAACGTATTGGCGAGAGTGGAGGTTTATAAGAATGGTTGCAGGGATGAGAAGTGTCAGTTACAAAGACCGATTAGAGAGTTGGGACAGTTGAGGAGATTTGATAGGAATGTTGAGTATATGGATAGTGATGTTTTGCTGCAATTGTATAGGGCATTGGTGAAGTCACATCTGGAGTATTGTGTACAATTTTGGTTTCCTTACCTGAGGAAGGATGTCCTTGCTTTAGAGGGAGTGCAGCGATGGTTTACCAGGCTGATTCCTGGGATGGCAGATCTGTCATGTGATGGCAGACTAAGTTGGTTAGGATTATATTCACTGGAGTTTAGAAGAGTGAGAAGGAATCTAATAGAAACTTATAAAATTCTAACAGGGTTAGACAAAGTAGATTCAAAAAGAATGTTCCCAGTGGTGGGGAAGTTCAGATCTAGGATAAGTGGTAAATTTTTTATAACTGAGGTGAGGAGAAATTTCTTCACTTAGAGGGTGAAGAATGTGTGGAATTCACTATCACAGAATGTAGTTGAGGCCAAAATGTTGGCTGATTGGGGCTAAAGGGATCAAGGCATATAGCAAGAAGGGGGGAGATCAGGATATTGAGTTTGATGATCAGCCATCGTGGTGAATAGTACAGCAGGTTTGAAGGGCCGAATGGCCTACTCCTGCTTCTAGTTTCTATGTTTCAATGATCAAAATTTTGAGAGGGCTGGACAGGGTAGATTGGGAGAAATTGGATTCTTAAAAGGATTGAGAATAAGGCAAGAAGAGTATTCCAGCTAATTTTTATTTGGTGTGGCAAGAAAAAATGCAGCTGTGATAATCATTCCGCCAAAGATGTTGAACGCTGCTTTTGCAGAAAGGAGAGTCATCTTTAGGCTATGTGTCGCAACAAAATGCTACTACAGAATAAGCAAAAAAAAGCCTTTTAAAGATGACGAAAACCCTGAAGTATTATATGTATCAACGATATTTAGATACCTTTCCTTGGTGAAAGCAAGAACCAGTAGAAGCTAATAGAGTGCTGGAATCTCTTTGCAACATGTAAAAGGCATCTTGATGGATACATAAATAGGGAGGGAACAGAAGGATACAGTCTGAGTAAGGGCAGAAGTTTTTCTTTAGTTTACTTAGGGCTTCATGATTGGCACAAGGTTGGAGGATTTCTTCTTGTGCTGTACATCTTTTTGTTCTTTGTTCTAGTACAGAGAGAAAAGACATGCTTTAATTTATACACAGGTGCAACAGAAACAGTTCTTTCTGATGCTGAACCATAGTTTGGGGGAAAGTTATTTTCAGTCAACATACAAAAAACTACAAGGGCCAAGAGGCATAGAACTCAAGGGCATAGGACAACAGAATGCAACCTTTCAACCTAGAGAGAGAATAATCACTGAAATCTCATATACTCATATCCTGCTGGAGTTGTTCTCACTAAAGCCTGTACTGATTTACAACTAATTTGCAGAATAAAGGAATAGAAAGCTAGAAAAAACAGCATAAAAATTTCACTGAATTTCCACAGCTATTTACAAGACTAGGAAAGCTGAAAATAGCATATCACATTACTCCACGCTGAAATGAAGATAGTGTATTTGTTTATAGCCAAAACATTTCCTCATTCATTTTTGCCACAGATAAAGAAGGAAATGACTCTATATTGAAGCAAGGAGTTATTTCACCTGTGATAGATCCAACAAGCTGGAACCCAATGGATCTACCAGAGTTTCGGTAGATCTTAGACAGGGGAACAAAACAGTTGAATGCCAAGTTTATCCTCTGTTGTTGGTGGACAAGAACGTAGCAAAATTGAAAAAGATGTTGAGTCTTCATAAAGCCAGATGAAAATGAGTGTTTTTTGGCAACTACTACTCAATGAAGAATCTTAAGTTGCTCGCAACCTTCATTACACCATTTGGGAGGTTTTATGTCAACAGGTTATTCTTCGGGATTACATCAGTGTCAGAAATCTTTCAGAGGAACTTATCTTAAAAAGACTGGATGGAATCATATATCACATGGATAATGTCCTAATCGATGGATTCAGTCTCACAGAATGCAAGCTATGAGGGATTTGAGGTTGTTTTCGTCAGAAAGAAGGCAGCTAAGAGGAGACCTTATTGAAATGTACAAGATGATTAGAGGTTTAGATAGGGTGGACAGTGATAGCCTTTTTCCTCGGATGGAGAAAGCTAGCATGAGGGGACATAGCTTTAAATTAAGGGGTGGTAGTTATAGGACGGATGTCAGAGGTAGGTTCTTTACCCAGAGGGTGGTAAGGGTATGGAATGCCCTGCCTGCTGCAGTTGTAGATGCGCCAAGTTTGGGGGCGTTTAAGAGGTCCGTGGATAGGTTTATGGATGGAAAGGGAATGGTTTAGGTTAGAAGGTCATTGCTTTTTTCTTAATTGGTCGGTGCAACATCGAGGGCCGAAGGGCCTGTTCTGTGCTGTAACGTTCTATGTTCAATATTGCAATGCCTATTAGAAGCAAGATTTACGCTCGACAACAAATACAAATTTTCACAGCTGATTGTCAAGTTCCTTGGAAATTGTGGATGCATCTGGTGTCAGAGTTGATCCACAGAAGACAAGAGCAATTAGAGTTTCCAGCTCCTTGACATTACTGAACTCCAGAGATTCATGGGTATGGTAAACCAAGTTGGAAAGTTCTCGTCCAATCTATCATCAGTGAGCCCCAATGTCAACTGTTATGACAGGACAATACATGATGCTGGAAGGAAGCACAGCAGAGGACTTTTGAGAAAGTCAAAGAGATGCTGATGTTACCTGATGTTTTAACTCACTATGACCCAGACTTATCCATTATCACTGCTGCAGATGCATCTCCTGCAAGATTAGCAGCTGCATTCTTTCAGATACAGACTAATGGAAAGCATAGACCACTTTACTACACATCCCCTTTACTGACAGACTGAACAGAGATGTGCAGTAATTTATTTATTTAGATTTTTTAAGCAGTGGCTTCACATTTGCTGCTTTCCAATCTGTTGGAACCATCCCAGTCCAGCGAATTTTGGTAAATTACCACCAGTGCACTTCCTCTTTCCCCTGCAATCTCTAAATTCCCTGGGATGCATTCCACTAGGGCCAAGAGATTTGTCTATCTTCAGCCCCACTAGTGATAGGGGTTTGTTGCAAGGAACTTGTTAGTGACTTTCTGTGTTTCCTATTCCTTGATCTAAAGGATGTCTGCTTGCAGACTCTGCTTATGGAAGGGTGCTCCACATGGAGCAGTAAGATCGAAGGCAACCAGTAAGTAGGTTCAATGCATCATCACAAAGTTCTAAGTAAGGTGCAGTGTTCTGGGTTTTAGTCAGTCAGTGGATACGAAGCAGCGTGATGTTGAGGAAGCCAGAAATTGGGGAATGTATATTGAACAGCAAGTTCCAGTTATGATGTATGCTGTTTTAACAGAGTTGACTACCAAATTTGCCATGGCATTTACTTATTCTGTGTTTTGCTCCGAATAATATGCTTTTAATTTCAATTTTTTAATTGAGGAGAAACAGTTTTTTTATTACGTTAAGAATATGAGCTTACACAATGTGAAAATGCAAACTTAAAAAAACCAAACAGATTGGAATTTTTAAATTGTGTACGTTTTCTGTAGCAAAATATTGTATTTGATATGCATCTGGTGATAAAGCTTTCATTGTAAAGTCCTTAAATTAATGAGAATTATATTAAATGGCAGCTTCACATTTTTGGGAGGTTTTAGAGAGTAAAAGGCTTTTGCCAGAAGGCAGTTCAGTTGGAGAATATCAGAGGTGTGCCTCAAACGTTTACAACATAATGGTGTGCTGTGATGTAAAGAAAATTGGGAACCGTGGATCATATGAGATTGAAGGACAGCCACCATTATACAAGGGTGACTATTTTAGCTTCTCCTGATATGAAAAGCACAAATATCAACTTTTATAGCCATTAAAACAGGACTTAACTGGATTTTTTCACTTCAGTATTCATTTATTTGAGTCTTCCATTAACGATTTAGTTTGATTGCTTCAGGAACTTAGGTTTAGTCCTGAAAATCCTTTATTCAGGTACATGTGAAGTTAATTCCAAGACATTAATCCTTGTTTCACGGATCTATGCATGAGACTACTTGATCACTGAGGAGCATGAAAACATCCTCTATTAAATATTATCGAGAAAAATATATAATTGATTACACTGAACTGCCAGACTGAATCTGTTACTTATTAGGATTATCAGTTTGGCAATACTGCGGAGAACTAATTTGCCTTCCCAATTGGATGACTCTTCCTGCTCAGAAAGGATAATAGGACTAGGGGGCACAGCCTCAAGATAAAGGGGGGGGGGGTGCGGTTTAGAACGGAGTTGAGGAGGAACTTCTTCATTCAAAGGGTGGTGAATCTCTGGAATTCTCTGCCCGTTGAAGTGGTGGAGGCTACCTCGCTAAATATTTTTAAGACGCGGGTTGATGGGTTTTTGATAAGAGAGGGGATTAAGGGTTATGGGGAGAGGGCGGGAATGTGGAACTGAGCCACGACAGATCAGCCATGATCTTATTGAATGGCGGGGCAGGCTCGAAGGGCTAGATGGCCTACTCCTGCTCCTATTTCTAATGTTCTTATGAATGATGTGGCTTCAGTACAAGAGAACAAAAAGATGAAAATTCAGCCTTTTTGGTGATTGACAGACACAACCACAGGGGTTATTGGCAAGCTGTCAGTGCTCTGAACGCCAGGATTGAGACCGTGATGGTTCAGTTATATATTGT
This sequence comes from Carcharhinus amblyrhynchos, assembly GCF_965287045.1. Classification (NCBI taxonomy): domain Eukaryota; kingdom Metazoa; phylum Chordata; class Chondrichthyes; order Carcharhiniformes; family Carcharhinidae; genus Carcharhinus; species Carcharhinus amblyrhynchos. Next base: position 75,910,523 of record NC_137331.1, on the reverse strand, counting down.
GACATGTTCCTCTTGATTCAAATTGTACAATTTTTAGATATTGGCAAATTAGCTCAAAGTAGATACAAGTTGTGTCAGTCTTAATTACAAAATGAATTTGGGCTTCAAGTCTATGTGATAATGCTAATTTCATCTGTTATTTTACTGTAACTTGATCAGCACTGACCATTGCCCATGTGATCAAGGTTGTTCCCAAATGGAAATATTAATTGATTACAAATAAACAGGTTTCTACTTGAATTAGAGACAGCTATATGTTTATAAATATCATAATTGTAAGTGTTGTAATGCCACAACATTTTAAAGTAAAAGTGAATTGTGAGTATTCTTGAATTTTTTTTCAAAGAGCCTATTGAGGTTGATCAAAACTGTCTTGTCTAAAAATTGATTGAAGGTGATTCAAAACTGGATGATGTAATAAACTAGTCAAATACAGTTTTAGCCATTGCGGTATTACAAACTAAATCAATATTCTACTTCCGGGTTTTAATCAATTTTTCAGGATTGTAAATGTACCTCAAGCTTGCAGTAGTGGTTTGTTAATGCTAGATGAGTCTATGTTTCAGCTTGTGCGTAAACTTGTGTTTTGGAGAAACCTTTTCGCATGCATGCCTTTTGTCAGTATAAGCTAAAATATTAAATAGTGCAATAATTAGAGGAAAGTTTTCATTTGAAAGCTTCACATCTTCATACCCAAAAAAGTTTTGTCACAAATCATTTGCGATCATTTCAGCAGCTTAGGCCAAATGATCTGGTTATGTTCTGATTGCACTTGTGTAACCATTTTGTTAGTCATGAACAGGAAATAACAAGTGAAACATAGAACTAAGGTAGGATCTTGAGTTAGACGATATGCAAATTCTGTCCCTGGTCACCAGGGAAAGAGAACATTGTGTTTGGTGGAATTTTGGAAGGCATTGCTGAGGTTTCAGGGATTACACGTGAGGGCTGGCTCACTGGTGTATTCCTTGTATCTCCAGTAAAAAGAAGATTGCGCATATCGACACAGACATCAAGTCTTTTTACTGTGTTTACGCCAGTCCAACGCCAGCATACCCACATCATTCCTTGTATCTGCCAGCAGGGAGGACTGATTGATCATGAGTTTTCCAACAGTTGTTCATGCCTTTTTAAGTGATATTTATACACATTGAATTTGGTGATTGCATGATTGGTTGCAGGACATATGTTTCTATTTCTGTCCATTTTTAGCCAAATTACCAACTTTGAATAAAACACAGATGGTAATTATATTTTTATTTGCTGAAATAGTAAATGAATATTGGCACTGTTGGATAGATTTTAATTTTCACCACCTGGACAGTAATTTTGTGGAGTGGATCACCCACCATTTATAGAATCTGCCTGACCTCCTTTCCATTCAAACTGGTGGAATGAACACCATGTGGACTTTATTAAGGATGGGTTATCAACTTCATAAATTATCGCACAAAGACAGAAACATACACACCCTGTATGCTAGTATTGTTTGCTAATAGTATTCACATAAAATGAACATTTGGAAGAGGTACTGAAGGTTAGCTGGCGCATAATAAATCTATGTGGAGTTAAATTTTTCAGGACAAAAAAGATGAGAAGGATAAAGAAAGTAGATAGCAGTAATCATATTTTAATAATACTTCTGTGAATATGGTGTAATCTCTGCCCGAGTCAAGAACCATAGCAACCCCCTCTTGAAGGCATACAAAGAGTCAACACCCACCAAACCTGTAAGCAAAACATTCTAGAGGTTCACTATTCTCTGACAAAAGAGCTGTCTAACACCCAGTGTATTTCAGCTCTTACATGGTTTAAACTCATGATTGAAAAAAAGATTGATTTTAAGGAATTGGCAAAGAGGCAATAGTGATATGAGAAGCATGTTTTCACGCAGCAAGTGGATAAAGTTTGGAATGTACTGCCTGTGAATTTGGTGGAGACAGGGTCCATCAAAGCATTCAAGAGGGAATTAGACTGATCTGAAAAGGAAAAATGTGCAGGGTTATGGGGAGAAGATGGCAGAATGGCACAAAGTGAATTGTTGACTCGGAAATCTGGTGCAGACATAAGGAACAGAATGGCCGTCTTTTGCAATGTAACTGTTCCGTGAAAATAACATGATTTCTTATGGCAGTCCCACGTAATTCTTAAGCTTCAAATTCAAAAGGTCAGAAGAAACTTTGACAAAATGATGTGAAGTGGTTTATTCAGTTTGACTGAAAGTAGGGGTTTGAGCTGAAGTGCATGTCTGTTGATCTACAGTTTGATTCAGATTTCAACCGGACTGAATTAATTCTTTCAAAATTGATCAAAAACTATTTGCATCCAATCAGTAAAAATATTGATGCAGATAGAAGGCCCAGATTTGCTCCTGATCAGCTGCACTTTATAACTGCAAGTGCATGGTTAAAATCAAAATAAGTTCATTAAACATATCTTGCTTTTATGTTTCTAAACACTATGTTTACTGACAACATAATTTAACCACTCTAGAGTTGCAACTGCTTACATCTTCAAAGTGCATAAATGATTCACTCTTCGGTTTTGCAAACAGTAGAAATTACTCAATAAATTGGTTCATCTATGACAACAGTGTCTGGGAATGGTGTGTATCAGACAAAACTGGCAAAATAGAACTTTATGCTAATCCAGAATAATTGCAATTATTATTTAGAAGTGTTAACTGTTGATAGCTAACCTTATTGTGAAATCAATAACATGACTACATTTTGATATTTATAAACAAAATTAAAAGCTCAATTTAAAATATAAAATAGATCACTATATTTCCTTAACATTTGTCACCATATTATGTAATTTCATAATTCTTTGTACTTTCAGCCAATGATGAATTTAGGTAGCAGAGCTGAAAGAATAAATTCAACCACTGTTCCACTGGCAAACCTTCATAAATATGTATTCAAAGATCTATTAACCTGTGAAGCTATTTATAGAGTTCTTTGAAATGATGTATTGCAATCTAATCTGACTTTTTGGAAAAGTTATTCTTCTGTTGAAATATGATACATAATTTTATCTAATTCATTTTATTAAACCATCCTTTTCATTGGAAATTATATATTATTTGAATGTATATTCCAATCTCTTCCTTCCCACGCATTTGCACAATGAACGGTAGAATTTTTAAAATAATATGTAAGTAACTTTTCTGCTACTTATGGTCATTTTAAATCAGAAGGTAATTTTTTTAATGAATATATCCTATTATGTTAAAATACATTGCTCAAAACAAAAAAGCTGAACAAATGTATCTATTTATGACTTTGGATCATATTGTGTCCCTTGTTGCTTTGCAAATATTGCTTCCAAAGCATTAATTCTGAGCGCTGATCATTTTCTGCTGATGCAGTCCTGATGTGTTTCATCACAAAATGTGCTAGCATATACATTGATGGTAAACAAACTTCAATTTGGAGAAAAAAACACTTATTATGATTCTCATAGATGAGTGAAATAGCTGCATCAATTTTCAAGTCCAAATCGTGATTTAGTCTGGAGAAAACATGCCTCTCTGACCAGCCGGTTTTCATTTTATTTGCATCTCAATTGGTGTTTGATGTCCTGTTTTTCTCATTCTCTCCCTCTTTGGAAATGTAAATTCGAGGTCAATCCAAAATTATTGACTTGAAATGAAATCTTGTCAAATTCTCCCTGCCATTACAGATTATGCAATTTGTATTTAATCTTTTTCAAGAAGCAGTTTTGACTTCCAATACTGTTTTTATGAACAAATAACTCAAACCTCATATTTCTAATACTTGCAGCGTAAGTATCCAAACCCTGTGCAATGATAAAGCTATTTCAGTTCATTTTATTGAGCCGCTAAATCCTCATTAGCTTTTTTTAAGGAAGTATGTATTGCAGATAGAATAACTTAATATATTTAGTTGATTTTTTTCATCACTTGGGCCTCTGATCAATATAATTGCAAACTGAATATTTCTTTATTTTGTGGCTCCATAATGAAATGGAATTGGATAACCTCAACTCAGTTCTTAAAAAAAATGCAAAACTTATAATAATTAGTAACTGACAGACACTGCAATGATAGCTAATGCAAATAAATGGTGAGGTTCACACACATTTTTTTTCCAATTGGAGTTGGAACATGTTGTTGAAGATGAATATTTATGCTTATATATAGGACTGGATTTTACCAGCCCCTCTGTCATGCTGCTTCTGGCACGCTCCCAGAATTAGCAGTGGCAGAGATTCAGCCACTTAAAGGAATAGAGAAATATATATCCAAATTTGGAAATGACAGTAGGTTTGGAGGCTGCATAAGTTGTAGGAGTAGAAGGTTATAAAAGAATAGAAAAACATTAAAAAAAGAAGCTGGAGAAAACCAAATTGACCATCCATTCAACGTGATCATAGCTGATCCTGGGCTTCAACTGCACTTTGCTGCCAGCTTCCCTTACCCCTTGATTCCATGACAGATTAAAAATATGTTATCTCAGCATTAAATATATACAATAATGGTGCAGCCGGGCATCCTGGCACTTCCCACCGGGTGGGAGGGTGGTGGGAATTGGGGAGGGTGGGGGGAGGCCAGCGATCAGGGTGGGAGTTCAGAGATAAACAGGAGGCCAGTGATCAGGAGGCCGGCAGTTGAGGTGGGGGGGAGGGGGCAGTGGGCATGAGCCAAACTCCCCACTAATAGATTGGCGCATGCGCATTGGTCCGCGCAGTGCGCTGATTCTGGCCTCTCAGGTGGCACGAGGCCTCGTCTCCCATTTTCCAATGTGAATCACACTAAGGCACTCTGTGGAGCAGAGCATCAGAGATTTGTTCAGGTAAGTATACCTGCAAAAAAGGTGGGAAATTCTCCTGTTTTCCTGCCTGGTTGGGCACTTTGGCCGGGATTCTCCCAAAAAAACCTAAGTGTCCAGGGAACTTCCCTGTTGCATTGCAGTGTTTGAAGCTCAATCCCCAGCTCATAAGCTCTGAACTGAAATTCCTAATACTGCAGATACTTCAGGTCTGGTCGCAATGGACCACATGCTACAGCTGTAACACATCACCTGCCCTGCTAATTTTAATGTGTTTTATTAACTAATTAGATTCCAAGTTTAGCAATATCACTCATTGTATCTGTTGTTACATTGTGTAAAGTAACTAATCAAGCTATAAGTTTAATGCAATGCTTGTATCTCCCCAATATCAGAAAACTACTGTCCCAGTTTAGACAATTAAGATATTCAAACACAGCAATCAATCACTTATCTGCTTACCTCATTATTTGCTTTGAACAGTCACCAGCTACTAGTGAGCATATGGTATAAAAAGCAGCACCTCCTTTCCCACCTGCACCAAATCCCCAAGTTAACACTTGTACCCTGCCATACTTAGCCCTCATCATTTCCAATCTGTGTTCCCACTCTAGATTGATTTAGTGACTGGACAAAACGTATGGCAGATGGAGGGTTTAATGTGGGTCATAGAAAACCAAATCAGATTTTTTTTGTCGTGAATAGAAGAAATCCACAAGGGGGCATAATCTTAAAATTAGAGCAGTGCCAAGTAGAGGAAATCTGGAACTCTGTTTTTGCGAAGACTATTGAAGAATCGAGAAGAAAGCTGGGCAATTGAGTTGATGCACAAATCAGTTGTGTTCTAACAGGTTGGTAAACATGGCTCAAGGGTTGAATGGTCTTTTACTTTCACACACTTTTACAATCATTATATTGTTTCTGTTTATTAAGTTCCCTAATCTGCCTATATTGTTTGCTGGAGCAGACGAGTGAAGGAGCAGAGAGAGAGCTAAGATTTTACCTGTTAAAAACCTGTTTAAAATAAGTTTAAAGCACTTTGTTCTTTGTAGAACTGTTTAAAGCATTTATTGTATTTACTGCTTTAAGAATTCTGAGGGAGTGGTTAGAAGGGAATTGTGGACCATCCAGCTTTAAATCAGCGCCAGGTTTAAAAGGAGGCCTGGTGTAGACAGCGGGCAGCGTCTGAGCGGGCAGCGGAGTGAGAGGGAAGCAGAGTGAGCTAATAGGGCTTAATGTCAAAAACGGCTGGAAGGAAAAAAGGCCAGGTGAGTTTGTTTGAAAAAACACGGAAAAACAAAAAAAAAAAATTTTTTTTCAAAACTACTACAGTGAATAATGGAGGGGCATGTGATGTGTGGTTTCTGTATGATGTGGGAACTGGTGGACCCCAGGGTCCTCCCCAGTGACCATGTCTGTAGTAAGTGCAGGTTGCTGGACGAGCTCCAGCTCAAGGTGGATGAGCTGGCCTCTGAGCTAGAGACACTGAGGCTCATCAGGGGGAGAGAGGGTGCCATTGTCAATGGGGTGCAAGTGACATCCACCCCCCCTAGACTGGCTAACTCTAAGGGTCAGGGACAAGAGGGGACTGCTGGGAAGAGGAAGGGGGGTGAGGAGCGGAGGCCTCAGCCTCTTAATCTGCATAACAGGTTTGAGGTTCTTGTTTCCAGTCTGGAAGAGGACGAGGCAGGTGAGGTTGGTGAGCAAACTGCACACGGTACAGTGATGCAACAGGACATAGGCAAAGAGAAGGGGAAAAGGAACGTAGTAGTGATTGGGGATAGTGGAGTGAAGGGTATTGACACTGTCCTTTGTCACAATGACAAAGTGCACAGAAGGGTGTGTTGTCTGCCTGGTGCTCAGGTACGGGATGTCGCAGCTGGGCTGCAGAGGAACCTGGAGAGGGAGGGTGAGAATCCGGTCATTGTGGTACATGTGGGTGCCAGCGACGTAGGCAAAGTGCGGACTGAGGATCTGGGGAGGGAGTATGAAAAGCTGGGAATGGAATTAAAAAGTAGAACCGACAAGGTGGTCATCTCTGGGCTACTGCCTGAACCGAGTGCAGACGGGCGTAGGGTTGACATGATTAAGGAAGTGAATGGGTGGCTCAGGGATTGGTGTGGGAGGAATGGGTTTGAATTTATGGGGCATTGGCACCAGTATTGGGGTAGGTGGGACCTGTTCGGGTGGGATGGGGTTGGTCTGAACCGTGCTGGGACCAGAGTCCTGGCGAATCGAGTAAAGAGGACTGTAGACAGGGCTTTAAACTAATTAGTGGGGGGGAGTGTGTGAGGGTAGGTGACGTTACGAGGTCTAAAGTTAAGGATAGGGTACAGGTAAGGGAAGAGGCCGAGGATGTCCCAATAATAGAGGGAGTAGGGGGTATGAGTATGGTTGGTGGCGTTACGGCAAATAGGGTCCAGGTGAAGGCTGGGATGAAAGCGCTTTATCTGAATGCACGAAGCATTCGGAATAAAGTGGATGAGCTGGTGGCGCAGATCAACACAAATGGATACGATCTGGTGGCCATTACAGAGACGTGGCTGCAAGGTGACAGGGACTGGGAGCTGAATGTCCAGGGGTATCAAGTGTTTAGGAAGGATAGGCAGGAGGAAAGAGGGGGTGGCGTAGCTCTGCTGATTAAGGATAGCATTAAGGTGGTAGCAAGGGATGATATTGGAGCCAAAGAGCAGAAAGTGGAATCGTTGTGGGTGGAGATTAGGAACAGCAAAGGGAGGAAGACGCTGGTGGGTGTTGTCTATAGGCCCCCAAATAATGATCTGGAGGTGGGGCGGGCTGTTAACGCGCAAATAAGTGCGGCGTGCAGGAATGGGACGGCCGTAGTTATGGGGGATTTCAATCTGCATATTGATTGGTCGACCCATGTTGGACGCGGTGGGCTGGAGGAAGAGTTCTTGGAATGCTGCCGGAATAATTTCCTTGAACAGTGTGTGTTGGAGCCGACGAGGGAGAGAGCTATCTTGGATCTGGTGCTATGTAATGAGGTGGGTAGAATTAGGGACCTTGCGGTGAAGGATCCTCTTGGAGAGAGTGATCATTGTATGGTGGAGTCTCTGGTGCAGATGGAGGAGGAGAAAGTGGGTTCCCGGACACGCGTCCTTTGTTTGAATAGAGGGGAGTACGGTAGGGTGAGAGAATAATTGGTGAATGTTGACTGGGGGAGCGCATTGGAGGGAGGGTCTGCTGAGGAGCAGTGGCGGATCTTTAAGGAGATCTTTCTTGGTGCTCAGCAGAAATTTATTCCGATGGTCAAAAAGGACCGTAGGAGGAGAGGTAATAAGCCGTGGATAACGAAGGAGGTGAAGGAAAGTGTTAAATTAAAAGCGGATGCGTTTAGCGTAGCTAAGAGTAGTGGGCGAGAAGAGGATTGGGAGAGGTTTAAATGTCAACAAAGATTGACAAAGAAGTTGATAAAGGAGGGTAGGAGAAACTATGAAGCTGGGCTAGCGCTTAATATAAAAAAGGATAGCAAGAGTTTTTATAAGTATATAAAAAGGAAGAGGCTGGCTAGGGTGAACGTTGGTCCTTTAGAGGATGAGAAAGGGGAGCTAGTGGTAGGGGATGGGGATATGGCTAAGGTCTTGAATAACTTTTTTGTTTCTGTCGTCACGGAGGAGGACGTGAATAATTTGCCGGGTGTTAGCGATGGAAAGGTGGTAGGACTGGAGGGTCTTAATGACATTACTGTTACTAGAGAGGTGGTGCTTGACAGACTGGAGGGGCTGATTGTGGACAAGTCCCCAGGACCGGATGGAATGCATCCGAGGGTTCTGAAAGAAATGGCAGAGGTGATAGTGGATGCCTTGGTGGTTATTTTCCAGACGTCGCTGGACTCCGGGGAAGTGCCGGAAGATTGGAAAACGGCTAATGTTATGCCGTTGTTTAAGAAGGGTGCCAGGCAAAAGGCGGGGAATTATAGGCCGGTTAGTTTAACGTCTGTGGTAGGTAAAATGTTAGAATCCGTCATTAAGGAGGAAATTGCGAGGCATCTTGAAGGGAATTGCTTGATAGAGCAGACGCAGCACGGTTTCATTAAAGGGAAGTCGTGTCTGACAAATTTATTGGAGTTCTATGAGGATGTGTCTAGGGCAGTGGATAGAGGAGAGCCGGTGGATGTGGTCTTTCTGGATTTTCAGAAGGCGTTTGACAAAGTACCTCATAAGAGGTTATTGCAGAAGATAAGGGGACATGGAGTTGGGGTAGGGTGTTAGCGTGGATAGAGGATTGGTTGTCAAATAGGAGGCAGAGAGTGGGGGTCAATGGGTGCTATTCGGATTGGCGGTTGGTGACTAGTGGAGTGCCCCAGGGGTCGGTGCTGGGGCCTCAGCTATTTAGCATTTATATAGATGATCTGGAGGAGGGAACCGAGTGTAGGGTGTCAAAATTTGCTGATGACACCAAGATTGGTGGAACGGCAAATTGTGCGGAGGGTGTGGAGAGCCTGCAGAAGGATCTAGATAGGCTGGGCGAATGGGCCAGGAAATGGTAAATGGAATTTAATGTTGGCAAGTGTGAGGTGGTCCACTTTGGTAGGAAGAATGGTAGGAAGGATTATTACTTATGTGGCGAAAAACTGCAGCAGGCGACGGTGCAGAGGGACCTCGGGGTCCTTGTGCATGAGTCGCAAAAACCCAGCTTGCAGGTGCAGCAGGTGGTCAGGAAGGCGAATGGGATGCTGGCCTTCATAGCGAGGGGGATTGAATATAAAAGTAGGGAGGCCTTGCTGCAGCTGTATAGGGCATTGGTGAGGCCGCAGCTGGAGTACTGTGTGCAGTTTTGGGCGCCGCACTTACGCAAGGATATTTTGGCCTTGGAGGGAGTGCAGAGGAGGTTTACTAGGCTGATACCGGAGTTGAGGGGGCTGAGCTATGAGGAGAGGCTGAATAAACTAGGCTTGTACTCGTTAGAGTTTAGAAGAATGAGGGGAGATCTCATTGAGACGTATAAGATGATGAATGGGATGGATAGGATAGAGGTGGAGAGCCTCTTCCCGCTCAAAAAAGACAGTAGGACTAGGGGGCACAGCCTCAAGATAAAGGGGGGGCGGTTTAGAACGGAGTTGAGGAGGAACTTCCACTCAACGGGTGGTGAATCTCTGGAATTCTCTGCCCGTTGAAGTGGTGGAGGCTGCCTCGCTAAATATTTTTTAGAAGCAGGTTGATGGGTTTTTGATAAGAGAGGGGATTAAGGGTTATGGGGAGAGGGCGGGAAAGTGGAACTGAGCCACGACAGATCAGCCATGATCTTATTGAATGGCGGGGCAGGCTCGAAGGGCCAGATGGCCTACTCCTGCTCCTATTTCTTATGTTCTTATGTATATGTAATTAAAATATTTAAGAATTATACATTTTCACACCAGTCCACTGAGCTTTGTTTATATAATTTTTTGCTGCAATTTCAGATATTTATTGTGTTGTATTTGAGAGCTGCTTGCTGTGCTTCGTCCCTAACCACCTATTCACCTTTGTGGGCAACCAGGCAGAATATTGGGAAGAAAAGCTAAATACACAGTTATTTTAATGAGAGAGGACATTTCTTGCTTATACATGTGAATCAGCTTATGCCCACAGTTCATTTCTAAACCATTGTTAATCACTCAGCTTTTCTAACTATGTGAAGTAGTATTGTATGACGTGCACATTTAAAACAATTGGAATTTTGTCACAAGTAAATTTACAATAATGAATTTTACTTTAAAGGAAGCTATTCAATAGAAAGAAAAAAACTGATTCAGCTATTGGCTGCCTCGCCGCTATTATTGACACTGTCACTGGAAGTGATTGTTGACCATGTGAACATCCCTCCTCTATGTTAATTATGATGGTGTAATCCAGACCAGAAAGAGAGTTATACAATGCTTGAAAAATCTGAATTTCAGAAGTTCCTTAATGCTTTGCGGGACAGAAATTAAGTATTTTTATTTGTATGTTTTTAATTGGTTTACATTTTAAAACCAGTAGATACATGGTGAGTCACATTAAATACCATATTTTTCAGGACAGTTCAAACTCGTTTTTGAACTTGAGAGGAGTGCTGTGATGTGTGATTTGTTTGGCTAGATATGAGGCACAAATATATTTGAATCCAAAGACTGGTTTTACTTCTTGGAAGCCCATTTTGCAAGTTGTGCTATTCTGTTTCTAACTGCACCACCAAATGATGTGCAACTTTTCCCAGGACGTTTGCCTTTATTCAAGGAGCTCTAGTTCACAGAGTAGTTTGCGAGCCATGAATCAATGTTGAAGAGGTGCAGAGGGAGGATAGTGAGTAGGTCAAAATTTTAAATGTTTAAAGACTCGCTCTTTCATTCCTCCCTGCTACCCCATGCCCCCTCATGCACCCTTAAGTATCCTTCATAGCCATTCACTCAGTATCCACTATGTCCAATCCTCAGATTCCATGTAGTGAAAACTATTTTGTATCCTTTGGAGCAGAAAAACCTCTCGCCATCTAATAAAAGCCTTCTTCAAGACCACCATTGATACTGAGAAAAGAAATACATTCTGTTGTGTTAATAAACCTTGTAATATCTGTAATCCAAATCCTACATCAAAGGTGCAATGTTTGATTTGATTCATTATTGTCATGTATTGGGATACAGTGAAAAGTATTGTTTCTTGTGCACTGTACAGAGAAAATATACCATTCATAAAGTACATAGGAAGGAGAGGCTGCAGAATATGGTGTTACAATCATAGCTAGGGTGTAGAGAAAAATCAGCTTCATATATATTAGGTCCATTCAAAAGTCTGATATGTTACTAAAACTCCTTAAACCGTATTTCATTCTCAGATGAAAGGAACACCTATTCTGCTGAGGCCCATATACATTTGAAACTCAGCCAAAGAGTCATAATGGTTACTGCTGTCCAAATAACAGAACTCTCCAAGATGGAAAGGACAGAACGCTCATTTCAATTTTAAAGCAAAATGCCTGTCAATCAGTGGATGGAAGCAGGAGGCTGGATTTTTATTGGGAGTAGGTGGTTGTGTTTTTTGTCAGCTATCAAAAGCTTTTTTTTCATTTGCCAAAGCAGTCACTCTAACTCACATCAAAGAGGGATAACAGAATAGACTGACAGGATATTATGTTACTTTCTCCATGTAATAAAATGCATGTGAACAATTGCACAATATTGGTCAACGTCATCTTTGCAGGACAGATCGCTGTGGTGAATCACTGCATTATAGTATATCTATATTATAGTATGACTATATAAATATATATTTATTGTGATATTTGAAGGCATGAAAACGTTTTACATTTACCTTTTAGAATATTCTTAATTCTTCAACAGGCTTTCCGTTTTCTTCATAAACTTGCAAACTGGATGTGCTTTTAATGGGCCTCCAAACTCCAGTCTACCAAATGAAAATGGTGTGCAGGAGGAAATCTAATTCCTGTCTGCTATTTAAAAAGGGAAACCTGATGTGGGTGGGGTCAGGTGTGCATTTTTTACAACAGACATTCCTGACCTGCAAAATGACCAGTGGAAAAAGGCCTGAGGTTAACAACATGAAAGGAAATTATACTTCCTCAAAGAAAATCCAGGTGTGGTCATGTGTACACCAAAACTCACCTCCACACCCAGAACAAAATTCGACCCCAAGTGTCAGGTTTAAAAATCCAAATAAGTTGTGTCTTGTGTCATTAATTGGATTTGTCCATTAAACAGTTACTAAATAATAGTCAACCCAAATTGTATATAATCCATATAAAATCAACTAGCTTACAAAAGACTGAAAGAAGACTCAATGTATTTAAAAGTCACAGAACAGCAACTTGATATGAAAGTGCAGTGGTTTTACGGTTTTTCATACTGGGGCTAGATAACATACATAGTGTAAATACATTATTGTATTATCACTTAAATTGCTTGTTGAGTGTTCAAAACAAATGCTATTTTATGATCTGTTTCTGTTGAAGAGTTTCAAAATAATTGCTAGACAAGCTATGATATTCATTAGTTAAGTCATTGAAAGTTCAAGCAGATTACAAGGTTAGAATAGACATATTTGAAGGTTTGAAGAATTCAAACACATCATTAAGATTGATTGATGATGCCAGAGCTAAATTAATCTGGAATATAAAGAACAGAAAATACCTAAAAAGCACAATGTTTGACAGCTGGGATGTTTCTTGGCAATGCTCAGATCTTCTGTTTTATTTCAACTCTGTTACATAATTTTCCACAAAATGTTCTTTTATGAAGAAAGTTCAGCAGGTATGAGGCTGAATTTTCATTTTTGGGTTGAAACCTCGAAGGCAGGAGCATATCTGGTTCTGACCCTTCACCCTGTTGGCACCTGATGCTCAGTGCAATTTTGAAGAAGGTGGTGTGTTTGCAATGCAGTTCAAATGGTGGATGGATTCCTGGCACAGGAGGGCCAATAACTTCTCTGGCACTGAAATATTGGTGCCCCACTGTTAGGCGTGGGAGCAGTCAATGAAGTGGGGAGAATAAGAAGGTGCCTTAATATGGAAGCACCCACATTTGAGTTTACAAACTATAAAAATAAAAAGTGGTCACAGATGCCAGACCACCATTGCTGCAGTTGCAGCAGCTGGAAGGGCTGAATTGAATGGGGCATCTGCGACCTACTATTCTGCTGCTGGGAAGCTGCCTCCATTCATTCCTCAGACTTTGGCCTTGGTAAAGGACCCACATGTTGTCTTGAAAATTCCAGATGCTTTGATCAGTGCCTTCAGTGGACAATTTAATTGACCTAATTGGCTTATTGCTGCTGGTGGGCATTGGTTCTCATGCTTCCCCCTTGACATCCTTGCTCAAAATAGCCAAGAGGAAGGACCATAATGGTGGACTGGCACACCAGGCAATAATTAGAAATTGCTGACTTGTCTGCTTCAGGTCCTGCCTCAATCAGCAGTTGAAATCAAATTAAGTGGGGGTGGGGGGAGGGAGTTGTAAGTAATTAAGATTATATTAAAATGCAGCAAACATTAATCAGTTTGCAGAGTGCACAGTTAAATGAGCAATTAAGTTCAAGATTGTGCTGCAATTCATTTTGGTAGGAGAAATAAGCAGGCCATTTATTCCTTGGGAAATAAGCATTGTGATCTGGAGGAACAAAGATTTGATAAGTAACTAAAGGTAGTCTCAGACATGCAATTGTTCAAGTATAGATTTTGAAAACAATTGTTTTAAAGGTACATTTCTGTTTGCAACTATTTACATTGAATTAAAATATTTTTCAAAATGTAAATATGGAGAGACAACATGTGTTTGTCAAACTTTGTCAGACTCCCGTCTCCAGAGCTGGCTGTGAAAAACCATTAAGATGTAAATGCCTTTTCCAGGGGTGACAATTGAACCTGCTAAAATGTGTGAAAGACCCTTTTATTTCTGAAAGAACAGGAGTCAGGAAGGGACTTAACTTCCCTGCTTGTTGAAATACTTTGAACATGAACAGTGCATCAATTTTTATGTTTATTAAGCTGCATAAAGGAGGCTACATAAAGCTATCTTAGGAGACATCAGAGAGGGTTCATGTCCAAGGGGGACAAAGAAGTTATTCAGAAATTAACTGCTATTTTGTTAAGAGTCTAGGCAATCTACAACTGCCATAACATGAGTCCACCTGGAAAGGCGCAAACCTTCAAATGTTCAACTGCAGAAGCCATTGCAACTGTCAACCTGAACCTGCAGTTTCATCATCTTCACTTCTGAAAGAAGGAATTCAAGCTATGGACCCAAAATTGTCTCTTACAAAGACTGATTTGAAATCTCATCTTTAAATGTCATCACTTTTACTTAACTTTCAGCAGTAGTTTTGTAATAAACTAACTTTTATCTTGTTTAAGATTAGAGCTTGTTTATTAGCTTTCTTAAATTAAACCACGTTCAAATTAAAAAAGAGCTACGTAAACACAAATTCTTAATTCATGGACCACTTTAAAGTTATGTGTTTTATGTGGCTGAGAGAGGTAGCAATATAAGTTGATAAGGCTATATAGAATGTAAATATCATTATTATAGTTCATGCATAGAAGAATAGAATACAAAACCAGGGCGGTAATATTAAATTTATATAAAACCAGGTGAAAAATCACTGTTAGCTCTGGTTCTACAACAAAAAAAAAGCATATTCAAGCATCAGAATTAGTACAGAAAAAAATGACATGTATATTCCTAGAATTGAGAGGATGCAATTATCTTGAAATATTGAGCTGATGCTCTATTCTCTGGAAAGTAAAAATAAAGCAACATACTTGATAGAAATCTTCAAAATTATGAAATGCTTCATAGGATGAATGTGGCAAAATTGTTTTCATATGTGACGTTTCCTAGAACAAGGAGAATACATATCCAATTGTCACAAATATCTCAAATAAAGGATTTAGGAAGGGTTCATTATGCAGAGTGTAGGAATGTGCTACTGCAATGATTGAAACAAATAACATTGATGCATCTTGGGGAGAGAATGTCACATACCTTAGGGAGAAGGGAACATGGTATGAAGAGGCGAGACTTACCTCAAGTATAAAACAGGCATAAGAAAGTTGGCCTCTTTGGTTGTTACTTTGTGATTGATGCAGAAGCAAACCCTTATGGTACATTCCAATTGCGCATGTCTTACTGTATCATCTGTAAGTTGGAGGACATTATTTTTACTCTTGTCTCTTTCCTCTTGAAATTTAAAATGTATGCAAACAGTTGGATTTTTCCATGATACGTTCACAGATGATAATTGGTACAAATGTTTGATGACTTCATTGAAATTCAGCACATATTAATTAAATGAACCTGTGTATATTCATATGTGCAGCAAAAATGTACATGGGGCAAGATGTAAAATTTTCCATTAATAGAATTGGCTATTTAGGATCTCTTCTGTATGCAATCTGGTATTCTCGGTTTAATGTTGTGCCTCTGCTGTTCAATATCCAACTAAATAACAACATATCCTAGGGCTTTGAAAATGGACAGAGATACATTTTTAAGATGAGGCCAAAAGCAATTCACTATAATTGTTAGCCTCAAAGGAAGTCACTGCATAATACAAGAGTTAAGATCAAATTCACTCAGTTTAATCAGTACAACACTACACCCTGTAGCACTGCAGCTTTGGTATACCACTGATGGTATGATGGCCAGTAAGAGAACTTGTTTCTCCTGGATGGTGTTGAGCTTCTTGTTGGAACTGCTCCAGTCTAGGCAACTAGAGAATATTACAGAATCCCATTGTGAAATTGAGTAGAGTAATTGCAGGGTGAAAAATAGAATGTTAGAATTTAGTGTTTGTAAAATGCTAAGAGTGAAAACATTTCATGGTCCTTTTACATGGTGGTGCTTTTTCTGTGCTTGAAGAGTTAAAACAAATGCATGTGCATATATGGGGTCCCAGACTGAAGCATTTGTATCAGGAGGCCAAGCAGCAGTGATGCCTTGGTAACAGGCTTTTCAGCCTTTTGAATTTTTTTGAATTTAGCCAATCAGTTTAAATCAGGCAGTTGGATACCAGCAACCTATTAGATTTGAATTTGATGTTTATGACAACTAAGAACCAATCCTATTGTGGGGGATGTTGATATGTCATCACATATAAAAGAAGAGGGCAGTGGGACAATAAGCAGAGAGAGCAACTGCCATAGCCAGAGTAATAGCCTTATCCATGTCTTAGCGAAAGCTCCATCTTGATTGTGAAGGTACCAAAGAAGACAGAAGTTCCAATCAGAAGAATCAACAGAGAAGGCCCAAAATATTCTGGAGGATGCCAAACCTAGTTGTAATTTAGAGAGTGACAACAATTCTATATTTTTTTGTTAATATAGAATTATATTTCTATAAAATTACATTTATCTAAACAACATTCCATTGAATCGTGTTTTATTCGGTTTGTTAATAATTTAGTTAACTTGTTCGTTGTTAGTTAGATAAATAAATTGTTACTTGTAGACTTCAGAGAGAGTGTCAGGGAGTTATTTTGATTGAACCACTAAAAGTTGCGGAAGAGCAGATCATACCACTTCATAATCACTTTTACAGATTGAGGCAAAGTATTCCTCTTGGAGTGGTTAGGTGTTAGTTCTCAGATGAGGGATCCACTTCTGCTTTATAGGACACCTGACTTGGGTCTTGTAGGTTGTTGAACCTTAGGGCATTGAGGAGATTCAAACTGTTCTAGCAGTCATGGCATTTATGTGACTGCTCCAGTTGAGTTTCTAATCAGTGATATCCTTGGATTCTCATTATAGTGAACTTGGCAATGGTTGTTCCATTGAATGTTAGCTGTAGGTGGTTGGTCGGTGTTTTACTCTCTTGTTAGACCTGGTCACTGCTTTTAAGTGGTGCCAACGTTACTTCCCGTTTATCAGCCCAAATATCTACATTTACTCAATAACCAAGCATTTGTGAATGAAACTGAGCACTGTGTTCATCAGCAGACAGCCCCAAATCTGACCTTATGATAAAAGGAAGATTATTGTTGGACCAGCAGAAGATTGTTGGTTCCTCGGACACTGTCCTGAGAAAGGTCTTTAGTGTTGTCCTGGGCTGAGAAGGTTAATGTTCAATGACCACAATCATCGCTCCTTGTGCTATGTATGACACCAGTCACTGAAGTGTGTTCTCCCATCTCCATTGACTTGGTTGTATTGAGATCTGAAGCTGTGTAGTCCAGGCAGAAACATTAATTGCAGTTTATTGAAGATTAAATGTGTGCAGCACAGTGACACAGTGGTTAGCATTGCTAACTCACAGCACCAGGGACCTGGGTTCAATTCTTGGTTTGGATCACTGTCTGTGTGTGGTCTGCACACTCTCCCTTGTCTGTGTGGGTGATCTCCAGGTGCTCCAGTTTCCTCCCACATTCTAAAAGATGCACTGGTTAGATGCATTGGTCATACTAAATTCTCCTTCAGTGTATCCGAACAGGCACCGGACTGTGGTGACTAAGGGACTTTCACAGTAACTTCATTGCAGTGTTAACGTAAGCTTACTTGTGACACTAATAAATAAACTTAAGAACTTAAAAACCACCTGAGGACACTGTTGACGACTCCTTCGATCACTTTATGATTTAGAGTATTGTGGGCTAGTATTTGTTTGGGTCATTGACACCAGAGCTGCTTAGTGTACCCTGGGAGTTTGGAAGGTACTTCTAATATAAAGTCTGAAGTTATACAACTGTTCCACTTCCTAATAACGTAGTTTATATTAAACGAAGTAGCTTTTTAAATAATGTTTCTTTTTATTCTAACTTTCAATATTTTTAATTATTCATTGACTCTAGATTAAAGTTAGGGATTCCAATAACATGCTTTAATGTTTTAGCTGAGTTGCATAAGATTTCCTCATGCTTCTATGATGCTGGACAGTTTAAAATTTATTTAATCAATGTTACTGTTGTCATCAATATAACATTCCCTTTAATAAATTAATTTTCATAGACGCCCAGTAGCACATTCTTCATTATCATCACTTTTAGAGAGTTGATGCTACTTTTGGTTCCAAACTGATTTCCTCAAAGGAATATGCATACTATTTTTAGAAGTAATTGCATTCATTCATTATGTATCTAGATCTGTGATAAGACTTAATAAATCTTTCTAGCACTATTTATTGCTTAGTTCAGCAGCTATAAAGATATTCCATTGTGCAGAATTCATGATTAATCTTTTGGTACCATATATTTGTATCGGCAGCAAGAGTTTTTACATTTTGTAGTAAATCATGCTGCATAGGGTACTTAATTTTTATGACATAATAAAGACACTGAGCATTCTGCAGAGCAGTACATTCAACTGCTCACTCTTTCATTAGCTCTTCTCTATTTTAAGAAAATTCTCCTTAATTGCCTTCACTCAAAATGAATAAAACAAAGGTAATATTCACTTGTTGTAGTTCTTATGATTACTGTAGAAGTTGTAAGTTTGAATTTCTCTTTTTAAAGATTAATAGCTGAAAGGATAACACAAAAAGATTTTATGTTGTAATTTGCTATGACCAGTAGACTTAAAGCATTATTGATTAAACATTTTTTGTAAGCAACTTAAACTTTAGACTACAGAAAGTAACTTTCGACAATCAGAAGAACCCTTGATCAGTTGGTTATACAAACAGTTGCCTGGTTGTACAGAACTTGAATGTTGCTGAAGCTTTTATCTTGATGACTACAAAACAAAATGCATGCATGGTGAATTTTAAATGGTTACAGCAGTTTATATTCTGAGATAGATGTTCACAATCTGGGGTCTGTGGCACAGTGGTTAGCCTTGCTGCTTCACAGTGCCAGAGACGCAGGTTTGATTCAGTCCTTAGGTGATTATCTGTGTGAAGTTTGAATGTTCTCCCTGTGTCTGCATAGGTTTTCTCTTGGTACTCCAATTTTCTCTCCAGTCCAGAGATGTATAGGCCAGGTGGATTGGCCATGTGAAATTTCCCGTTAATGTCCCAAGATATGTAGGTTAGGAGAATTATTAGGGTAAATGCATACGTTTATGGGGATAGGGTGAGGGGGCAGGGTAAGATGCTCTGTTGGAGAGCCGGTGCAGACTTGATGGGCCAAATGGCCTCCTGCATTGTAGGGATTGTAGATTCTATCACCAGGGGTTTGTGAAGCATCACCAGGGGGTCCATGATGCTGGTGGCAGCCACTTGATCAGCAAACGTCTGTTGCAATGCATCAGATTTAAAAATAAGCAAGGAAAACAAATGGGCCAATCGGAGCAAGGCCTCTTGGAGCACTGTAAGTGCTGATATTTCTCAGCCGCGCAGCATTCAGTGCTTTGCTCAGTGAAGTTCAAAAGTGAGCCGGCAGGAACAGGAAACTAGAAGAAAGTTGGAGTCAGAGCTCTGTGGTGACAGCCGCTGTGGCGGCTGGCCAGGCATTCAGAGCGTGGAGGGCAGAGATGCCAGAAGTAAGGAGGCAGAAAGGTGAGGACAAGGGAAGCAGTGTTGATGAGAGTCTTATGCAGTTGGCAAATATATTTGTGACTGTA
Organism: Carcharhinus amblyrhynchos; assembly: GCF_965287045.1. Classification (NCBI taxonomy): domain Eukaryota; kingdom Metazoa; phylum Chordata; class Chondrichthyes; order Carcharhiniformes; family Carcharhinidae; genus Carcharhinus; species Carcharhinus amblyrhynchos. Next base: position 75,890,748 of record NC_137331.1, on the reverse strand, counting down.
TACCTCTGGCATCAAGCAGTTGAATTATAAAAGGAGGCAGCATCACCTCTCACACTGGAGACAACAGGAAGGTTCGTCTTAATAATATTTTATTGATATATGCATTAGATATAGCTTTAATAAAGGCTTTACATCTGATTTCTGTGTTTGCACTTATTTTGTGACCAAAAAGAGGTGTTGACATTGGAATGTTTGTGGTTCCCCAATACTCTTGGGAGGGCACAATGGTCCTGTGCTTTAAGAAAGTTGGGAAATCTTGTTGTGGGAGAAAAGGATGCTACTCATTGGCATATTGATGCTGATTGACTGAGGTATTGCCATTGAGAACATAACAGCACCCAGGTAATTCAACAAAGCTAAGGCTTGAGTGTGTTCCATTTATTGGTAACACTTAATGAACAATCCTGAGTGTGCTAATAACTGCAGGAAGAATCAATTTATGATAATCAGTTGGGTTCATAACATGGCTTATTTATGCTTGCTGAAAGCTAAATAAATTAATGTGCCAGGACCCGTTCTTTGTAAACAATATGCATTCTTGCAGTTATCCTGATGAATGCAAGACAAGAAACTTTCACGATGTTTCTCTTTTCAGCAATATGAACTACACATTCCAGTGTCCTTTTAAGTTGGCATTCAATTCTCACAGACTCAGTCCAAAATTATCGTTAGCTCCCAAAGTTTTATGTCTAATCATTTCCTTTCCCAACCTGGAAAATTTTAACTCCAGAACTGCATTTGATGGTGAGAGTTTTCCTGGACATCTCTTCCTCTAACTGTAGCTTGACAGCTCTTCTCTCTCTCGCTGTCTCCCTGGTTTCCACTGACCCACCACATGCCTCATATCCAGGTTGAGGTGCTGATTAGCTATCCTTGAGATTTCACAGCTGTTTATAATCAGGCATTCTCAATATTTTTCTGGGACTTTGGAGAGTCGGTCTATCCACTTTGCCATTATCTGCAAGTATAACTGCACCTTCTTCCGAATAAAATAAATCTTGGACCACTTTTAATATCTAGCAAATCAAACAAACAAACAAACCAAAGCTTTCTGTCAGACTGACTTTGGAATAAGTCACATGATCCTTTTCATTTTATCCTAAAGACACATTCCCAAAACGTCATCTCAAACTTCATAATTATAACACAGTTGAAAGTTAAAACTTAAAGATAATAAATATAAACCGTATATCATGAAACTAAATTTAAGCTAAATAAGTTATTCTAATCAGACAATGACTTGAATATTTGCAAGTTTTTTTTGATTACGTTTATTTTTCTTTTTTTGTTCATGGTCTAAGTTTTTGAGGATTTTTGAGTTATAAAAAACGCTTTTAATTCAAACGCTCAATCTACATTCTAAATTCTCAATTTATATCAAAGGGGTCAGTCTGTTGTATGTGACCTAACAAGGTACAAACGAACATTATGTATGAATGAAGTACATTTTATTTAGCAGATATTATATATACTGAACAAAAGCAGTGAACAGTGTGGAAGCTTCTCCTTCCACCTGGGGTGCACAGTGGTTAGTACTGCTGCCTCTCAGTGCCAGGGACCCAGGTTTGATGCCCGGCTTGGATCACTGTGTGGAGTCTGCACATTCTCCCTGTTTCTGGATGTGTTTCCTCCAGGTGCTCTAGTTTCCTCCCAAAGTCTGAAAGACGTGCTGGTTAGGTGGATTGGCCATGCTAAATTCTGTCCGAAGAAGCGCCTGAGTGTGGCAACTAGGGGATTTTCACAGTAACTTCATTGCTGTGTTAATGTAACCCCACTTGTGATACTAATGATAAATAATAAACTTTGTTCCTCAAAGCCCAGGCATCCTTGTGTGTTGTTAGCATGAGCATGCCATTTTGCTTCTGTTTCTGAAGTAATGTTGAACTGTAGAACATAGAACATAAAACGTTACAGTGCAGTACAGGCCCTTCGGCTCTTGATGTTGCACCAACCAGTGGAACCAATCTAATGACGCTCTAACCTCAACTATTCCAATATTATTCATATGTCTATCTAATGACCATTTGAATTCCCTTAAAGTTGGCAAATCCACTATTGCTGCAGGCAGGGCATTCCACTCCCTTACCACCCTCTGAGTAAAGAACCTACCTCTGACATCTGTCCTATATTTATCACCCCTCAATTTAAAGCAATGCCCCCCTTGTGTTAGCCATCACCATCTGAGGAAAAAGGCTCTCACTGTCTACCCTATCTAATCCTCTGATCATCTTGTATGCCTCAATTAAGTCACCTCTTAACCTTCTCTCAAACGAAAACAACCTCAAGTCCCCTCAGCCTTTCCTCATAAGACCTTCCCACCATACCAGGCAACTGGTAAATCTCCTCTGCACCCTTTCCAATGCTTCCACATCTTTCCTATAATGCGACGACCAGAACTGTACGCAATACTCCAAATGCGGCAGCACCAGAGTTTTGTACAGCTGCAACATAACCTCATGGCTCCGAAACACAATCCCTCTACCAATAAAAGCTAACACACTATACGTCTTCTTAACAACCTTATCAACCTGAGTGCCAACTTTCAGGGATCTGTGCACGTGCACACCGAGATCTCTCTGCTCATCCACACTACCAAGAGTCTTTCCATTAGCCCAATACTCTGTAATCCTGTTACTCCTTCCAAAGTGAATCACCTCACACTTTTCCACATTAAACTCCATTTGCCACCTCTCAGCCCAGCTCTGCAGCTTATCTATGTCCCTCTGCAAACTGCAACATCCATCTGCACTGTCCACAACTCCTCAGATTTTAGTGTCATCAGCAAATTTACTAACCCATCCTTCTACACCCTCATCTAGGTCATTTATAAAAATGACAAACAGCAGTGGCCCCAAAACAGATCCCTGAGGTACACCACTTGTAACTGAACTCCAGGTTGAACATTTCCCATCAACCACCACCCTCTGTCTTCTATCAGCTAGCCAATGCCTGATCCAAACTGCTAAATCACCCTCAATCCCATGCATCCATATTTTCTGTAGTAGCTTACCATGGGGAACCTTATCAAACGCTTTACTGAAATCCATATATACCACATCGACTGCTTTACCGTCATCCATCTCTTTGGTCACCTTCTCAAAGAACTCAATAAGGTTTGTGAGGCACGACCTACCCTTCACAAAACTGTGTTGACTATCCCTAATCAAATTATTTCTCTCTAGATGATTATAAATCCTATCTCTTTTAATCCTTTCCAAAACTTTGCCCACCACAGAAGTAAGGCTCACCAGTCCATAATTTCCAGGATGGTCTCTACTTCCCTTCTTGAACAAGGAGACAACATTTGCTATCCTCCAGTCTTCTGGTACTATGCCTGTAGACAATGATGACATAAAGATCAAAGCCAAAGGCTCTGCAATCTCCTCCCTAGCCTCCCAGAGAATCCTAGGATAAATCCCACCCGGCCCAGGGGACTTATCTATTTTCACGCTTTCTAGAATTGCTAACACCTCTTCCTTATGTACCTCAATCCCGTCTAGTCCAGAAGCCTGTTTCTCAGTATTCTCCTCGACTACATCGACTTTTTCCTGTGTGAATACTGACGAAAAATATTCATTTAGTGCCTCTCCTTTCTCTTCAGACTCCACACACAATTTCCCACTACTGTCCTTGACTGGCCCTAATCTTGCCCTAATCATTCTTTTATTCCTGACGTACCTATAGAATGCTTTAGGGTTTTCCTTGATCCTACCTGCCAAAGACTTCTCATGTCCTCTTCTGGCTCTTCTTAACTCTCTCTTTAGGTCCTTCCTGTCTAACTTGTAATTCTCCAGTGGCCTAACTGAGCCTTCACGTCTCATCTTTACATAAGTCTCCTTCTTCCTCTTCACAAGAGATTCAACTTCCTTAGTAACCCACGGTTCCCTCACTCGACCACTTCCTCCCTCCCTGCTCTTTGAACAAGCTCCACATTTCAAGTGTGCCCATTCCCTGCAGTTTCCTTCTCCAACCTATGTATCCTAAATCTCGCCTAATCGCCTCGTAATTTCCTGTCTCCCAGCTATAAGTTTTGCCCTTCGGTATATACCTATCTGGTTGTGGGGGAGCAGGCTTTAATTATCAGGTGCTCACACGGTGAAGCCTTCCATTGTTTGCTGGAGCAGACGAGTGAAGGAGCAGAGAGACAGATAAGAAATTACCTGTTAAAAACCTGTTTAAATAAGTTTAAAGCAGTTTCATAGTAAGAACTTACCTTGTAGAACTGTTTAAATCATTTAAAAGCATTTTTGCGGGCTTTTTGTATCTACCGCTTTAAGAATTCTAAGGGAGTGGATAGCAGGGAGTTGTGGGGGAGCAGGCTTTAAAACAGCGCCAGGTTTAAAAGGAGGCCTGGTGTAGACAGTGGGCAGCGTCGGAGCGGGCAGCGGACTGAGTGGGAAGCAGAGTGAGCTACTAGGGCTTAGGAACAAAAGGGCTTGGGAGAAAAAGGGCCAGGTAAGTTCGTGTGGAAATTTTCAATATTACTACAGTGAATAATGGAGGGGCATGTGATGTGTTGTTTCTGTATGATGTGGGAGCTGGTGGACCCCAGGGTCCTTCCCAGTGACCATGTCTGCAGTAAGTGCAGGTTGCTGGAGGAGCTCCAGCTCAAGGTAGATGAGCTGGCCTCTGAGCTACAGACAATGAGGCTCATCAGGGGGAGAGAGGGTGCCATTGTCAATGGGGTTCAAGTGACATCCATCCATCCATCCACACACACACACACACACACACACACACACACACACACACACCCCCCCCCCCCCCCACCAAGACTGGCTAACTCTAAGGGTCAGAAACAAGAGGGGGCTGCTGAGAGGAGGAAGGAGGGTGGGGAGCGGAGGAAGGGGGGTGGGGAGCGGAGGAAGGGGGGTGGGGAGCGGATGTCTCAGCCTCTCAATCTGCATAACAGATTTGAGGTTCTTGCTTCCAGTCTGGACGAGAACGAGGGAGGTGAGGCTGGTGAGCAAACTGCACACAGTACAGTGATGCAGCAGGACATAGGCAAAGAGAAGGTGAAAAGGAACGTAGTAGTAATTGGGGATAGTGGGGTTAAGGGTATTGACACTGTCCTTTGTCACAATGACAAAGTGCACAGAAGGGTGTGTTGTCTGCCTGGTGCTCGGGTCTGGGATGTCGCATCTGGGCTGCAGAGGAACCTGGAGAGGGAGGGTGAGAATCCGGTCATTGTGGTACATGTGGGTGCCAACGACGTAGGCAAAATGCGAACTGAGGATCTGGAGAGGGAGTATGAAAAGCTGGGAATGGAATTAAAAAGTAGAACCGACAAGGTGGTTATCCCTGGGCTACTGCCTGAACCAAGTGCAGACGGGCGTAAGGTTGATAAGATTAAGGAAGTGAATGGGTGGCTCAGGGATTGGTGTGGGAGGAACGGGTTTGAATTTGTGGGGCATTGGCATCAGTATTGGGGTAGGTGGGACCTGTTCGGGTGGGATGGGGTTGGTCTGAACCGTGCTGGGACCAGAGTCCTGGCGAATCGTGTAACTAGGACTGTAGACAGGGCTTTAAACTAAATGGGGGTGGGGGGGGAGGGTGCGAGGGTAGGTGACATTACGGGGCCTAAAGTTAAGGAGAGGGTACAGGTAAGGGAAGAGGCCGAGGATGTCCCAATAATAAAGGGAGTAGGGGGCGTGAGTATGGTTGGTGGCGTTCTGGCAAATAGGGTCCAGGTGAAGGCTGGGATGAAGGCACTTTATCTGAATGCACGAAGCATTCGGAATAAAGTGGATGAGCTGGTGTCGCAGATCAGCACGAATGGATATGATCTGGTGGCCAGTACAGAGACGTGGCTGCAAGGTGACAGGGACTGGGAGCTGAATGTCCAGGGGTATCAAGTGTTTAGGAAGGATAGGTGGGAGGAAAAAGGGGGGAGCGTAGCTCTGCTGATTAAGGATAGCATCAGGGTGGTAGCAAGGGATGATATAGGAACCAAAGAGCAGAACGTGGAATCGTTGTGGGTGGAGATTAGGAACAGCAAAGGGAGGAAGACGCTGGTGGGTGTCGTCTATAGGCCCCCGAATAATGATCTGGAGGTGGGGTGGGCTGTTAACGCGCAAATAAGTGTGGCGTGTAGGAATGGAACGGCGATAATTATGGGGGATTTCAATCTGCATATTGATTGGTCGACCCATGTTGGACGCGGTGGGCTCGAGGAGGAGTTCTTGGAATGCTGATAGTTCCCTTGAACAGTGTGTGTTGGAGCCGACGAGGGAGCGAGCTATCTTGGATCTGGTGTTATGTAATGAGGCGGGTAGAATTAGGGACCTTGTGGTGAAGGATCCTCTTGGGGAGAGTGATCATTGTATGGTGGAGTTTCTGGTGCAGATGGAGGAGGAGAAAGTGGGTTCCCGGACACGCGTCCTTTGTTTGAACAGAGGGGAGTACGTTAGGATGAGAGAAGAATTGGCGAATGTTGACTGGGGGAGCGCGTTGGAAGATAGGTCTGCTGAGAAGCAGTGGAGGATCTTTAAGGAGATCTTTCTTGGTGCTCAGCAGAAATTTATTCCGATGGTTAAAAAGGACTGTAGGAGGAGAGGTAATAAGCTGTGGATAACGAAGGAGGTGAAGGAAAGTGTTAAATTAAAAGCAGAGGCGTTTAGAGTAGCTAAGAGTAGTGGGCGAGAAGAGGATTGGGAGAGGTTTAAATGTCAACAAAGATTGACAAAGAAGTTGATAAACGAGTGTAGGAGAAACTATGAAGCTGGGCTAGCGCTTAATATAAAAAAGGATAGCAAGAGTTTTTATAAATATATAAAAAGGAAGAGGCTGGCTAGGGTGAACGTTGGACCCTTAGAGGATGAGAGGGGGGACTTAGTGGTAGGGGATGGGGAAATGGCTGAGGTCTTGAATAACTTTTTTGTTTCTGTCTTCACGGAGGAGGACGTGAATAATCTGCCGGGTGTTAGCGATGGAAAGGTGGTAGGACTGGAGGGTCTCAATGACATTATTGTTACTAGAGAGGCGGTGCTCAACAGACTGGAGGGACTGATTGTGGACAAGTCCCCAGGACCGGATGGAATGCATCCGAGGGTTCTGAAAGAAATGGCAGAGGTGATAGTGGATGCCTTGGTGGTTATTTTCCAGACGTCGCTGGACTCCGGGGAAGTGCCGGAAGATTGGAAAACGGCTAATGTTATGCCGTTGTTTAAGAAGGGTGCCAGGCAAAAGGCAGGGAATTATAGGCCGGTTAGTTTAACGTCTGTTGTAGGTAAAATGTTAGAATCCGTCATCAAGGAGGAAATAGCGAGGCATCTTGAGGGGAATTGCTTGATAGAGCAGACGCAGCACGGTTTCGTTAAGGGGAAGTCGTGTCTGACAAATTTATTGGAGTTCTATGAGGATGTGTCTAGGGCGGTGGATAAAGGAGAGCCGGTGGATGTGGTCTTTCTTGATTTTCAGAAGGCGTTTGACAAGGTACCTCACAAGAGGTTATTGCAGAAGGTCGGGGGCATGGAGTTGGGGGTAGGGTGTTAGCGTGGATAGAGGACTGGTTGTCAAATAGGAGGCAGAGAGTGGGGGTTAATGGGTGCTATTCGGATTGGGTGTTGGTGACTAGTGGAGTGCCCCAGGGGTCGGTGCTGGGGCCTCAGCTATTTACCATTTATATAGATGATCTGGAGGAGGGAACCGAGTGTATGGTGTCGAAATTTGCTGATGACACCAAGATTGGTGGAACGGCAAATTGTGCGGAGGGTGTGGAGAGTCTGCAGAAGGATCTAGATAGGCTGGGCGAATGGGCCAGGAAATGGCAAATGGAATTTAATGTCGGCAAGTGCGAGGTGGTCCACTTTGGTAGGAATAATGGTAGGAAGGATTATTACTTATGTGGCGAAAAACTGCAGCAGGCGACGGTGCAGAGGGACCTTGGGGTCCTTGTGCATGAGTCGCAAAAACCCAGCCTGCAGGTGCAGCAGGTGGTCAGGAAGGCTAATGGGATGCTGGCCTTCATCGCGAGGGGGATTGAATATAAAAGTAGGGAGGTCTTGCTGCAGCTGTATAGGGCATTGGTGAGGCCACAGCTGGAGTACTGTGTGCAGTTTTGGTCGCCGCACTTACGCAAGGATATTTTGGCCTTGGAGGGAGTGCAGAGGAGGTTTACTAGGCTGATACCGGAGTTGAGGGGGTTGAGCTATGAGGAGACGCTGAATAAACTAGACTTGTACTCGTTAGAGTTTAGAAGAATGAGGGGAGATCTCATTGAGATGTATAAGATGATGAATGGGATGGATAGGATAGAGGTGGAGAGACTCTTCCTGCTCAGAAAGGACAGTAGGACTAGGGGGCACAGCCTCAAGATAAAGGGGGGGGCGGTTTAGAACGGAGTTGAGGAGGAACTTCTTCACTCAACGGGTGGTGAATCTCTGGAATTCTCTGCCCGTTGAAGTAGTGGAGGCTGCCTCGCTAAATATTTTTAAGACGTGGGTTGATGGGTTTTTGATAAGCGAGGGGATTAAGGGTTATGGGGAGAGGGCGGGATTGTGGAACTGAGCCACAACAGATCAGCCATGATCTTATTGAATAGCGGGGCAGGCTTGAAGTGCTAGATGGCCTACTCCTGCTCCTATTTCTTATGTTCTTATGTTTCCATCGCTAAGGTAAACATAACCGAATTGTAGCCACTATCACCAAAGTGCTCACCTACCTCCAAGTCTAACACCTGGTCCGGTTCATTACCCAGTACCAAATCCAATGTGGCCTCACCTCTTGTTGGCCTATCTACATACTATGTCAGGAAACCTTCCTGCACACATTGGACAAAAACTGACCCTTCTAAAGTACTTGAACTATAACTTTTCCAGTCAATATTTGTAAAGTTAAAGTCCCCCATAACAACTACCCTGTTACTCTCACTTCTATCCAGAATCATCTTTGCAATCCTTTCCTCTACATCTCTGGAACTTTTCGGAGGCCTATAAAAAACCAGCAGGTGACCTTTCCTATTCCTAATCTCAGCCCATACTACCTCAGCAGATGAGTCCTCATCAAACATCCTTTCTGCCACCGTACTACTGTCCTTGACCAACAATACCACACCTCCTTCTCTTTTACCACCTTCCCTGCTCTCAAAAGAATTATACCACAGAAGCAGTGGTAAAACTGTGTGAACGAAGATAATGATTTTACAACTTTCATCCCCAATTCTGATTGTTCCTTATTCCTTATTAGGAAATGATTTTAATTAACCCCTTTCATTGGCTATGGGTGATGGTCATTAGTGCCACCTCATCTCTGCAACTGGAATCATTTACGGATTGGAGAAATGTTCATTTTTTATTTCCCTTAGGCCTCTGGAATTACCTTCTATTGTGAACAAATGACCCATCCTCTAAGACACTGAGCATTTGTACAAACAATGTTATATCCCCTTATCAAAAAACAAACAAATGTAAACAATTCACATAGCCATGCTACTCTATTCCCATGGATACTAAGATTATTAAGATTAGAAGTCAGTAATAATTCCCAGTAAAAGTCAGGAAAGGAATGCTTTTAGAATGTAAGTGTTCTATGCTACATATATAGTCAGTAGATCAAAGTGAATGGTAAACCAAAACTTAAAATACATGGAACTTGTTTAACGGTAAGGTGCCATATTAAGTTGAAACATTTTACTTTTTTTAAAAGCTGACAAAAATCTTGAATTGCATGTAGTGTGATCAAAGCAAATGTGGTGGCTGATTTAAACTGAACAAACATCTCTCGACAGCTGCTGTGACTGTTTTCAGCCCGCTGTTAATTACTTAATTGTCTAACTCAGCGGACAGAAATTAAAACTGGACAAAGGCAAAGCCTAAGATATGACTTCAAACTGATATAGAACCCTAATAATGAGTATGATTAGGAGGAATGTGGACATCACTGCCAAAACCAGCGTAAGATGCTTTCTTGAGTCACAACATTCTGTGTGGTTTTGGTACCCACAGTAAGAAGTCTCACGACACCAGCTTAAAGTCCAACAAGTTTATTTGATAGTAAACCCACAAGCTTTCGGGGTGTGCCCCTTCGTCAGGTGAGTGGAGAGTTTATTAGCTGTAAAGACTCGCATTCTAATCAGTGTATTCTGTAAAGTATGTGCGCCTTTATATGCTCTGTTTGAGACCAGAACTCTCCACTCTCCTGTCGAAGGGGCAAACCCCGAAATCTTGTGCGTTTACTATCAAATAAACTTGTTGGACTTTAACCTGGTGTTGTGAGACTTCTTACTGTGTTTACCCCAGTCCAACGCTGGCATCTCCACATCATGGTTTAGGTACACCCACAGTACTGTCAGGTAGGGAGTTCCTTTTCAAATAAAAAGCAATAATTTTCCACATCAGGATGATGTGTGATTTGAAGTGGAACTTGCAGGTGGTGGTGTCCAGGTTTTTTCCTCTTGAGGGTTGAGCGTCTGGAATTCTCTTCCTCAAAAGGTGGTTGAGGCAGATATTTTGAATATCTTTAAGGCAAAAGTAAATAGATTTCTGATAAGCAAGGGGTGAAAGGCTTTTGTGGGTAGGCAGGAAAGTGAAATTGTTAAAATTAGATCAGTTATGATCTTATTGAATGGTGGAGCAGATTTCAGGGACCAAGTGTCCCACTCATCATAATTTGTATGTTTGTATAGATGCAGTTCACTCAGCCTGTTATCATAGGACAATTCTCTCATACGAGGAATTAACTTTGTGAATTTTTGTTGTAGCCCAATGCAAACTTTACCTTCTTTACGTATGAAAACCAAAATTGTGTAGTTCTCCAGGTGTGGTCTCAACAAAGTTGTAGCTTCAAAAATGACCAATATTACATTTATCTTCCAAATTCCTTGCTGTACCTTCTTCATGTGTTGTGTACAAGTACATCCAAAACTCCCTGAACAGCAACATTTAGAAGTTGTACACATTTTAAAGTAAATTCTGCCCTTCATTCTTACTGCCAAAGAAAATAATCTCCCTAACTCACATTATCTATATCTATTAATATTGACTGTAAATGATTGATGTCCCAACACAAATCCTTGTGTCAGTTCATGAGTTACAGTGTGCTGACTTGAAAATGTCTTATTTTTGAGAACATAAGAACTAGGAACAAAGTAGGCAATTCAACCCCTTGAGCGTACTCCGCTGTTCCATACGATGATGACTGACCTTGTCTCAGTCTCAACTCCACTTTCCTGCCCATTCTCCATAACCCTTAATCCATCACTAATTAAAAATCTGTCTATCTCCTCAAATTTACTCAATGTCCTGGCGTCCACACACTCTGGGGTAGTGAATTACACAGATTTACTACCCTTTGAGAGAAGTAGTTTCTCCTAATTACTGTTTTAAATCCGTTATCCTAAAACTATGACTCTGGTTCAAGGTTGCCCCACAGGAGGAAACATTCTCTTGATGTCTACTTTGTTGATCCCCATTACCATCTTGTATGCTTCAATTAGACCTCCTCTCATTCATCCAAACTCCAAGGAGTAGAGGCCTAAACTGCTCAATTTCTCTTCATAAGACAAACCCCTCATCTTTAGAATCAATCTAGTGACCCTCCTTTGAACTCGTCTAATACCACTACATCCTCCCTCAAGTAATTGGATGAAAACTGTGCACAGTTTTGTACATTTGCAGTAACACTTCCTTCCTTTTATACTGTATTCCTAGTTGTAAATGCCAAAATTCCGTTTGCTTTCCTTATTACTTGCTAGTACCTGCATACGAGTTTTGATTCATGCAGGAGGATACTCAGCTCCCTCTCCACTGAAGCACCTCAAAGTCTTTCTCCTTTTTAAGAAAGCTATGAAGGAGGATAGGTCTGGCCCAAAAGTTAAAATTCTAAATTGGGGCAAGGCCAATTTTGATGATATCGGACAGGAACTTCCAAAAGTTAATTGGGGGAGTCTGCCAGGCAAAGGGATGTCTGGTAAGTGGAGGCTTTCAAAAGTGTATTAACCAGTGTTCAAGGTAAGTACATTTCTCTTAGAGTGAAGGACAAGGCTGGTACAAGCAGGGAACTGTGAGTGACTTGGGATATTGAGGCCCTGGTGAAGAAGAAGAAGGCGGCACATGACATGCATAGGCAGCTGGGATCAAACGGATCCCTTGAAAAGTATAGAGGGTGTAGAAGGAGAGTTGAGAGAGAAATCAGGGGGGCAAAAAGGGACATGAGATTGTGTTGGCAGATAAGGAAAAGAGAGCCCAAAGAGATTCTACAAATACCTAAAGGGCAAAAGAGTAAATAGGGAGTGAGCAGGACTTCTTAAGGATTAGAAAAAAGTCATCTGTGAAGATCCACAAGAGATAGGTGAGACCCTAAATGAATATTTCTCATCATTTCTTACTGTTAGGGAACTTGGGTAAATAAGTAGTGATGTCTTGGAGTGTACATATAACAGAGAAGGTGGTGCTGGAAATCTTCAAGTGCATCAACATAAATGAATCCCCAGGACCTGGTAACATGTATCACAGGGTGTTGTGGGAGGCTAGGGAGAAAATTGCTAGGGAGGGATGTTTGAATCATCAACAGTCACAGGTGAGGTGATTGAAGAGTGGATGGTGGCAACTGTCATGCCTTTGTTTAAACAGGGCTGCAAAGAAAAATCTGGAAACTAATGCTGCAGCTGTATAAAACCCTGGTCAGATCCCGCCTGGAATACTGCGCTCAGTTCTGGTTGCCTCATTACAGGATGTGGAAGCCATTGAAAGGGTGCAGAGGAGATTTACAAGGATGTTGCCTGGATTGGGTGGCATGCCTTATGAGGATAGTTTGAGGAAGCTCGGTCTTTTCTCCTTGGAGAGACGAAGGATAAGAAGTGACCTGATAGAAGTGTATAAGATGTTGAGAGGTATTGATCATGTGGATTCTCAGAGGCTTTTTCCCAGGGCTGAAATGGCTGCCATAAGAGGACACAGGTTTGGGGTCCTGGGGAGTAGGTACAGAGGAGATGTCAGGGGTAAGTTTTTCACTCAGAGAGTGGTGGGTGCGTGGAATCGGCTGCTGGCTGGAGGCGGATTCGATAAGGTCTTTTAAGAGACTTCTGGGTGAGTACATGGGACTTAGTAGGATTGAGGGTTAACGGTAAGCCTGGTAGGTAGAGATATGTTCGGTTCAACTTGTGGGCCGAAGGGCCTGTTAGTGCTGTAGTTTTTCTATGTTTCTATGTAACTACAGACAGATGAGCCTAATATCTGCAATTAATAAATTGTTAGAAGGTACTCTGAGAGACAAGATCTACAGGCATTTAGAGAGGTAAGGACTGATTAGAGACAGTCAGCATGTTTTTGTGAGTGGAAAGTCATGTCTCACAAATTTGACTGAGTTTTTTGAAAGGGGTAACCAAGAAGGTCGATAAGGGCAGTGCAGTTGATGTTGTCTACATGGACTTTAGCAAGGCCTTTGACAAGGTACTGCGTGGGAGGCTGTTGCATAAGGTTAAATCTCACGGGATACAGGGTGAGGTAGCCAAATGAATGCAAAATTGGTTTGATGACAGAAAACAGAGGGCGGTTATAGAGGGTTCTTTTTCAAACTGGAGACCTGTGATCAGCAGTCTGCCTCAGGGATTAGTGCTATGTCCATTGTTATTTCTCATTTATGTTAATGATTTGGATGAGAATATAGGAGGCATGGTTAGTAAGTTTGCAGATGACACCAAGATTGGTGGCATTGTGTACAGTGAAGAAGATTATTGAGGATTGCAGAGGGATCTTGATCAATTAAACCAGTGGGCTGATGAATGGCAGATGGCGTTTAATTTAGATAAATGCGAGGTGATGCATTTTGCTCAATTGAACCGGGGCAGGACTAACTCAGTTAATGATAGGGCATTGGGGAGTTATAGAACAAAGAGATCGAGGGGTACAGGTTCGTAGCTCCTTGAAAGTGGAGTCATAGGTGGACAGAATGACGAAGAAGGCTTTCAGCATGCTTGATTTTATTGATCAGAACATTTGAATACAGGAGCTGGGATGCTTTGTTGAAGTTGTACAAGACATTGTTAAGGCCACACTTGCAATATTGTGTACAGTTCTAGTCACCCTATTAAAGAAAGGATATTACTAAACTAGAAAGAGTGCAGAAAAGATTTGCTAGGATGCCACGGGTCTTGATGGTTTGAGTTACAACGAGAGGCTGGATAGACTGGGACTTTTTTCTCTGGAGCATAGGAGGCTGAGGGGTGATCTCATAGAGATCTGTAAAATAATGAGGGGCATAGATCAGCTAGTTAGTTAATATCGTTTCCCAAAGGTAGGGGAGTCTAAAACTGGAGGGGATAGGTTTAAGGTGAGAGGAGAGAAATACAAAGGGTCCAGAGGGGCAATTTTTTAAGAGGGTGGTGAGTGTCTGAAAGAAGCTGCCAGAGGTAGTAGTAGACTGGGTACAGTTTTGACTTTTTAAAAGTGTTTAGACAGTTACATGGGTAAGATGAGTATAGAGGAATATGGGCCAAACATGGGCAATTGGACTAACTTATGGTTTAAAAAGAAGGGGCGGCATGGACAAGTTGGGCTGAAGAGCCTGTTTCCATGCTTTAAACTTCTCTGATTCTGTTTAGGAATTAAGTTTCCTTTCCATTTTTTTCAACTAAAATTGATAACCTCACCCTTATCTGCATTAAACTCCATTTGCCACATTTTGACCCACTCATCTAACCATCTACATTCATTTATAAATGTCTTATTTTCTCATTACAACTTATTATCCTACCCATTTTCGTATCATCTGCAAATTTGGCTATCGTACACCTTCTATCCCTATATCCATAGTCATTAATATAGATTGTAAATAGTTGGATCCTGAGGACTGAACCCTATGACATCCCACCAGTTACATCTTACCCATCAAAAAAGACTAATTTATTCTGACTCTTAGCCTTCTGTCTTAGCCAGTCTTCTGTCCAAGCTAATAAGTTACCCCTAACCCCATGTGTTCTTATCTGTGTATTAACTTTCCTTGCGGCACCTTATCAAATGCCTTCCTGAAGTCCGGTGGCACAGTGGTTAGCACTGCTGTGTCATAGTGCGAGGGACCCGGGTTCAATTCCCGCTTGGGTCACTGTGTGGGATTTGCGCATTTTCCCCGTGTCTGCATGGGTCTCCTCTGTGTGCTTCAATTTCTTCCCACAGTCCAAAGATATGTGGGTTAGGTGGATTGGCCATGCTAAGTTGCCTGTAAGTGTCAGGGCGACTAACTAGCATAAATTCATGTGGCTATAGGGATAGGGCCTGGGTGGGATTGTGATCAGTGCAGACTCAGTGGGCCAAATGGGCTCTTTCTGCACTGTAGGATTCTATGATTCTAATCTATGATTCTACAAGTCCAGATACGCTACAGGATCCCCATTATCCACATGGCTTGTTACATCTTTGAATAACTCTAGCAAGCTAGTCAAACAAGATTTTTCATGAAACAATGCTGATTCTGGCTTGCGTTTTGACTTTCCTAATGTCCTGTTACTACATACTTAATAACGGATTTTAATAGCTTCTCAACAACAGACATTAAACTGACTGGTCTATAGTTTCCTACTTTCTGCCCCCCTCCCTTTTTGAATAAGGGTTTTCTACTAGCAGTTTTCCAATTCACTGGAACCTTACCTGCATCTAGGAAATTTTGGAATATTATAACCAATGGACCTACTATCTCCACTGCCACTTGCTTTAATACTCTAGGATGTAGGCCATCAGGCCTTGGGACTTATCTGCCTTTAATCCCAAAAGCTTGTTGAGTAATTTGTCCCTATTGATAATTGTTCGAAGTTCCTCCTTTTCTGTTTCTGTAAGGTCAAAGCCATTTGCTGGTGTGTTTCAGTCTTGAAGTATCTCACAGTTGAATCATGATAATAGGCAGAATTGGTTTGCCAACAAATGTTCTGCTTTGATCATGGTATTGCAAACATGAAAAGCTTATCTGCAATTCCTTACACTGCAGCCCTTTTAATTATTCATTCAGCAATTCAATTTATACACAACAACATAAATGCGCAATAGGCACATAGACATCAGCTTACTTATTGTATTCCTGTCTCAGTGCAATTTGAGTATTTAATATATTGATAGTTAATAACCATATAATTCTGTTTAAGATTGTGTTACATTTAGCCCCAGGTGAGGTTGTAAATCTGGGCGAGTCCCCTAGATTTGTGAACAGAGGCTGAGATATCCCCAAATTGTTACAAACACAGGTGAGGAGGGGTTACTGGTTCTGTCCTTTATTCAACTCACCCTCTGCTGGTAGCAACAAAGGTTATTCCAACAAGATTCCCTTTTCCTTGGATAAAATTTCCAGACCTAATAGTTATGTTTCAAAAGGAGCCAATTTAACTGGGCTTTCTTGAATTAAGATGGAGTAAGTTTATTAACTGCAAAAGAGGTAAGGAGAAATGATAAAACACATGCATCTACATTCACACAGATTAGAAGTAAGAATTGAGTCCAATAACAAGTAAGTATAAATAAAAGGTTATATGGAACAGTCGTTGATGCAATGCGGCCATTACAATTTGTTTCCAGTATATTGACTTCTGCAGGTACATAGTTGATTCTTCTACGAAGGTCAGTGGTTTGGCAGAGATGACCTCAGTTCTTTATTCAGCTGTGATCCTTTTGCTGACTGATTAACTTCCCCAAAGAGTGAGGTTTTAGGTGTAATTGCAAGAGGTGAAATTTTGCGGAGTTCTGCTTTGGTTACTGTATCACTCACCTTCAGTGTGTAAAACCTTCAGCTGCTTTTCCTCATAGCATACTGACACTTAGACAGGCACTAACAGGCAGCAAGAATGCAGGCTTTTTGTCCACTTTGCATATTTCAAAAGGAGACCAGAATAATCTAGTATCCAGGCAAAGAGCAATTACACCCAGGATCTTTGAGTTGAAATAGTTATGTTCTTTTGTTATTAGTAGAGATCGTAATCAGTTTTTGGGTGCTTTTGAAATCACGTTGTCTGGAAACACAGGGAGTGGTTCCATTGTCCCTTAGAGGATTACTCTGCAGCAATCCCTGTAGGTGACTGACTAGATTCCTAGCCATTTTAGGGATTGTGTCTGTTTTAAAACATTAGCCTGAAGTCTTTGTAATGTTCAATATTTCCATGTATAATTTACTGTTTCTTTTTCGTCCATCATTGAGACAAATTTTCCTTACTTTTATTTTTGAATTTCACTTATAAATTTGTGGCTGATTTCGTTAGTCTATTTAGAAACAACTTTGCAAAATCCTAAATGAAGTTTCATCAAAAAGAACAACTAGACCACTGCAGTGACTTGTGGCCTGACAGGAATTTAGCTACTTCAGTGTCAAGCAGAAGGTCTTGTAAATCACTTAACAACAAGACAGTGTAGCACATGTTGCAGCACAGACTCTATGGATCACTACATTAGTCCGATGTTGACACGGAGCTGTGAACTGAACATGGTAGGCTTGACAGTTTGGCATTGCATGATGTACAACGACAAATTGCGACAAATTGATTGAAATCTGATTACAATAGGATGTTCCTAGGATGTGTTTTCTATAGGTCGACCAACAGTGACAGGGAAGTTGGGGTGCAGATGGGGAAACAGATCCTAGAGAGATGTAGTAATAACAGAGTTGTCGTGATGGGAGACTTTAATTTCCCATACATCGACTGGAATATCCCGAGGGTAAGGGGTTTGGATGGGGAGGAGTTTGTTAGGTGTGTTCAGGAGGATTTCCTGACACAGCACGTCGATAAGCCTGCAAGAGGAGAGGCTGTACTTGACCTGGTCCTAGCTAATGAACCAGGACAGGTGTCGGATCTCTCGGTGGAGAGCATCTTGGGGATGGAGATCATAATTCTAACTCCTTCACGATAGCATTGGAAAGAGATAGGATCAGGCAGGCTAGGAAGGTGTTTGTCTGGAGTAAGGGGAAATATGAAGACATCAGGCAGACAACTGGACGAGTAAACTGGAAGGAGGTGTTCTGGGAGAAAAGTACTGAAGGAAGGTGGTGGATTTTCAAGGAATGTTTGACTGGAGCTCTGCACGACAACGTTCCGATGAGACAAGGATGTTTTGGTAGGTCGCGGGAGCCGTGGTGCACGAAGGTTGTGGTGAACCTAGTCAGGAAGAAAACAAAGGCGTATAAAAGAGCTAAGAGATGTTAAGGATCTAGAGGAGTATAAGGCTTGTAGAAAGGAGTTTAAAAAGGAAATTAGGAGAGCCAGAAGAGGACATGAGAAGGCCTTGGTGGGTAAGATTAAGGAGAATCCCAAGGCGTTCTACAAATATGTGAAGAGTAAAAGGATGAGAAAAGAAGGGATAGGACCTATAAAAGGTGAAGGGAGGCAAGTCTGTGTGGAACCGGAAGAAATGGCAGAGGTGCATAATGAGTACTTTGCCTCGGTATTCACGGTAGAAAGTGATCTGGGAGGTAGTACTACAGGTTTGCGGCAGAACAAAAAGATTGAGTATGTGGATATTAAGAAAGAGGATGTGTTGGAACTTTTAAATTCTATCAAGACAGATAAGTCACCGGGACCGGACGGGATGTACCCCAGGTTACTGTGGGAGGTGAGGGAAGTGATAGCAGAGCCCCTGGCGATGATCTTTGCATCGTCGATGGAGACGGGAGAGGTTCCGGAGGATTGGAGGATTGCAGATATGGTTCCTATTTTCAAGAAAGGGAACAGAGATAGCCCGGGAAATTACTGACCGGTGAGTCTGACCTCAGTGGTTGGTAAGTTGCTGGAGAGGATTCTGAGGGACAAGATTTATGAGCATTTAGAGAAGTTTAGAATGATCAGGAATAGTCAGCATGGCTTTGTCAAGGGCAGGTCGTGCCTTACAAGTCTAGTTGAGTTCTTTGAAAATGTGACTGAACACATTGATGAAGGAAGAGCCGTGGACGGGGTTTACACGGGCTTCAGCAAGGCGTTTGATAAGGTGCCCCATGCAAGACTTCTAGAGAAGGTGAGAGGACATGGTATCCAAGGGGCTGTTGACTTGTGGATCCAGAACTGACTTGCCTGCAGAAGGCAGAGAGTGGTTGTGGCTGGGTCTTTTTCTGCATGGAGGTCAGTCACCAGTGGAGTGCCCCAGGGATCTGTTCTAGGACCCTTGCTGTTTGTCATTTTCATAAATGACCTGGATGAGGAAGTGGAAGGATGGGTTAGTAAGTTCGCCGACAATACAAAGGTTGGTGGTGTTGTGGATAGTCTGGAGGGATGTGAGAAGTTGCAGCGTGACATAGATAGGATGCAAGACTGGGCGGAGAAGTGGCAGATGGACTTCAACGTGGATAAATGTGTAGTGATCCATTTTGGCAGGACCAATGGGATGCAGGAGTACAATATCAAGGGTAGGAGTCTTAGCTATGTTGAAAAGCAGAAGGATCTTGGGGTCCAGGTCCATAGGACTCTTAAATCAGCCTCGCAGTTGGAGGATGTGGTCAAGAAGGCGTATGGTTTACTGGCGTTCATTAATCGAGGGATTGAGTTTAGGAGTCAGGAGGTAATGCTGCAACTTTATAAGACCCTTGTCAGACCCCACTTGGAGTACTGTGCGCAGTTCTGGTCGGATGCAGGAAGGATGTGGAAGCTATTGAGAGGGTGCAGAGGAGATTTACAAGGATGTTGCCTGGATTGGGAGGCATGCCTTATGAAATAGGTTGAGGGAGCTAGGTCTCGTCTCCCTGGAGAGCCGAAGGTTGAGAGGCGACCTGATAGAGGTTTATAAAATGTTGAGACGAATAGATAGGGTGGATTGTCGGAGGCTATTTCCCAGGGTTGAAATGGTCACTATGAGAGGACACAGGTTTAAGGTGCTGGGAAGCAAGTACAGAGGAGATGTTAGGGTTAATTTTGTCACTAAGTGAGTGGAATCAGCTGCCATTGGTGGTGGTAGAGGCGAACTCGCTGGGGTCTTTTATAAGACTTCTGGATGAGTATGTGGGATCTAATGGGATTGGGAGTTACGGACAGTTCTATGGCTTGGTAGATGTAGATGTGATCGGCGCAACTTGTGGGCCGAAGGGCCTGTTTGTGCTGTAGTGTTCTGTGTTCTATGAATTGGTATTTTGATGCTGCTTTCATGGAAAAATATACAGTTGTGGCTGTTTCTATCTTTGCATTAAACTCATAAATAAACATTGTATTTAGTGAATATGTTTCATCATGTGTGACTAGGGTGTTTTCAGCCTGTTATAAGTAAAATATTTTGGTTCATAGTGATGTTACTGATTTCATCCAAGTTATTTCTAAGATTTCGCTATTTACACATTTGAAAGTTACATTAGAAACAGAGGACTATAGAATCCCTGGAGTGCAGAAGGAGGCCATTCTGTCCATCCAGTCTGCACTGACACTCCAGAAGAGCATCCTGCTATGCCCTATCCCCATAACTCTCTAGCAAGACCAATCCACCTAACCTGCACGCCTTTGGACTGTGGGAGGAAACTGGAGCACCCAGAAGAAACCCATGCAAACATGAGGACAACATGCAAACACCAGACGCATTTGTTCAGCCTACCTTATTCATGGAAATATATTTGTCAAGTCATTTTAATAAATAGGTCAATATTCTAACATTTTTGGGTCTGGATTCAATTTATTATGAAGTAAATAGCAGTTTTTTCAAAAATAAGTCCTGATAATTTTATGAGAACATCAACAGAGAAAATTGCAGATAGAGATAAACATCTGACATTGGGAGCAGTTTAAAATTTAGCGAAGGAGGACCAAGGAATTGATTAAGAAGGGAAAATAGAGTATGAAAATAAGCTAGCAAGGAATGTAAGAAGTGACTGTAAAAGTATCTAAAGTTATGTAAAGAGAAAAAGATTGACAAATATATGTTTTTACAATCAAAAATGGAAGAATTCATAACAAGGAATAAATAAATGGCTGAGCAATTATATTTGTATTTTGATTCTGGCTTCACTAAGGAAGGCATGAATAATGCACCTGAAATTCTCAGAGAAGCAACTTTTAGTGAGGAGCCATAGGATATAAGTATTAGTAGAAGTGTTTTGGGGAAGTTGATGGGATTAAATCTCCAGAGCCTGATAATCTTTATCATGGAGTATTTTAGGAAGCCACCCTAGAAATAGTAGATCCATTGGTGGTCACTTTCCAACATTCTTTGGACTATGAACTGGTTCCTACAGATTAGAGGGTGGCTAATGTAAGACTGCTGTTCAAAAAGGGAGATAGAGTGAAAACAGGGAACTATAGACCAGTGAGCCTAGCATCAGTGCTGGGGAAGTTGCTAGGATCCATTGTTAAGGATCTCATAGCTTAGCATTTGGAAAACAGTGGGACCAAGGAAAACCATCGAATGTGGTTTATTTAGACTTTCAGAAAGCATTCAGCAAGGTGTCATATAGCATTACTATGTAAATTTAAAACACATGGGATTGCGGGTAGTGCCTTGAGATGGATAAAAAACTGGATAGCAGATTGGAGGCAAAGAGTTGGAATGTCTTTTTACGATTGGCAGGCTACTGCAGGAATCTGTGCTTGGGCCCCAACTATTTAAAATATATATTAATGATTCAAAAGAGGGAACTAAATGTATTATCTCCAACTTTGCAGATGATCCAAAGTTGGGTGGCAGGGTGAGCAGTGAGGAGGATGCACAGATGCTTCAGTATAATTTGAGGCTGAGAGGGTAGACACATGTATATCAGGTGCAGTATAATGTGGATAAATGTGAGTTTGGTAGCAATAATTGGAAGGCAGATCATTGTTTTAATAGCTGTAAATTGAAAGAGCTGGATACTCAAATGAGACTTGGTGTTCTTGTGCACCAGTCGCTGAAAGTAAGCGCGTAGGCACAGTAGGCAGTAAAGAAGGCAAAAGATATGTTGACCTTCATAGCAAAAGGATTCAAGTATAAGAATCGGGATGTTTTACTGCAATTGCACAGGTCATTGGTGAGGCCACACTTGGAGTATTGTGTGCAGTTTTGGTGTCTTTATCTGAAGAAGGATGCCCTTGCTGTAGACGGAGTGCAGTGAAGATTTACCAGGCTGATTCCTGGATGGCAGGTCTGTCATATGAGGAGAGACTAAGTCATTTAAGATTATATTTATTGAAGTTGAGAAGAGCGAGAGGGGATCTCATAGAAACTTATAAAATTCTAATAGGATTAGACAGGGTAAATTCAGAAAGAATATTCCCAATGGTGGCGGAGTCCAGAACTAGTTTGAGGATAAGGGGTAAACCTTTTAGAGCTAAGGTGAGGGGAAATTTCTTCATGATGTGGATGTGCCGGCGTTGGACTGGGGTAAACACAGTAAAAAGTCTGACAACACCAGGTTTTAGTCCAACCGATTTATTTGATAGTAAACGCACAAGCTTTCGGGTTAGTCCCTTCGTCAGGTGAATGGAGAGTTCTGGCCTCAGACAGAGCATATAAAGCACAGACAGTTTACAGTTTACTGATTAGAATGCGAATCTTTATACCTAACCTGCTGTTCAAGTCTTGAAGTGGCCGACAATGTGAGTGGAAGGAGCACTGATCACAGGTTAAAGAGATGTGTATTGTCTCCAGACAGTACAGTGAGTGAGGTTTTGCAAACCCAGGCAAGTGTTGGGGGTTACAGATAGTGCGACATGAACCCAAGATCCCTGTTGAGACCGTCCTCATGTGTGTGGAACTTGGCTATCAGTCTCTGCTCAGCGACCCTGCGCTGTCGTATGTTGTGAAGGCCGCCTTGGAGAATGCTTACCCGAAGGTCAGAGGCTGAATGCCCGTGACCACTGAAGTGTTCGCCAACAGGAAGGGAACAGTCTTGCCTGGTGATTGTCGAGCGATGTTCATTCATCCGTTGTCGTAGCGTCTGCATGGTCTCCCCAACGTACCATGCTTCGGGACATCCTTTCTTGCAACGTATCAGGTAGACAATGTTGGCCGAGTTGCAAGAGTATTTACTGTGTACCTGGTGGATGGTATTCTCACGTGTGATGATGGTATCCGTGTCGATGATCCGGCATGTCTTGCAGAGGTTGCTGTGGCAAGGTTGTGTGGTGTTGTGGTCACTGTTCTCCTGAAGACTGGGTAGTTTGCTGCGAACAATGGTCTGTTTGAGGTTGTGTGGTTGTCTGAAGGCAAGAAGTGGGGGTGTGGGGATGGCCCTGGCGAGATGTTCGTCTTCATCAATGACATGTTGAAGACTCCAGAGAAGATGTCGTAGCTTCTCCGCTCCAGGGAAGTACTGGACGACGAAGGGTACTCTGTCCACTGTGTCCCGTGTTTGTCTTCTGAGGAGATCGGTGCGGTTTTTCGCTGTGGCACATCGGAACTGTCGATCTATGAGTCGAGCGCCATATTCTGTTCTTAAGAGGGCATCTTTCAGCGTCTGGAGGTGTCTGTCACGATCCTCCTCATCTGAGCAAATCCTGTGTATACGGAGGGCTTGTCCATAGGGGATGGCTTCTTTAACACGTTTAGGGTGGAAGCTGGAGAAGTGGAGCGTTATGAGATTGTCTGTGGGCTTGCGTTACAGTGAGGTGCTGAGGTGACCATCCTTAATGGAGATGCATGTGTCCAAGAATGCAACTGATTCTGGGGAATGGTCCATGGTGAGTCTGATGGTGGGGTGGAATTTGTTGATATCATCATATAGTTGTTTCAGTGATTGTTCACCATGTGGCCAAAGGAAGAAAATGTCATTGATGTATCTAGTGTATAGCATCGGTTGAAGATTCTGTGCAGTGAAGAAGCCTTGTTCGAACCTGTGTATGAAGATGTTGGCATATTGAGGTGCAAATTTGGTCCCCATGGCTGTTCCATGTGTCTGGATGAAAAACTGGTTGTTGAAGGTGAAGACATTGTGGTCCAGGATAAAGCGGATGAGTTGTAAAATTGCATCTGGAAACTGGCAGTTGTCAGCATTGAGTACTGAGGCAGTCACAGCAATGCCATCATTGTGGGGGATGTTGGTGTAGAGTGCCGAGACATCCGTTGTGACGAGGAGTGTCCCTGGTTCAACTGCTCCATGTGTGCTGAGTTTCTGTAGGAAGTCCGTAGTGTCGCGACAAAAGCTGGGGGTTCTTTGTACAATGGGTTTCAGGATGCCTTCGGCGTAGCCGGAGAGGCTCTCACACAGAGTCCCATTGCCCGATACGATGGGACGGCCAGGTGTGTTTGCCTTGTGTATCTTTGGGAGGCAGTAGAAATCTCCAATGCGGGGAGTACGTGGAATGAGAGCACGGACGGTCTCAACAGGGATCTTGGGTTCATGTCGCACTATCTGTAACCCCCAACACTTGCCTGGGTTTGCAAAACCTCACTCACTGTACTGTCTGGAGACAATACACATCTCTTTAACCTGTGATCAGTGCTCCTTCCACTCACATTGTCGGCCACTTCAAGACTTGAACAGCAGGTTAGGTGTAATGATGCGCATTCTAATCAGTAATCTGTAAACTGTCTGTGCTTTACATGCTCTGCCTGAGGCCAGAACTCTCCATTCACCTGACGAAGGGACTAACCCGAAAGCTTGTGCGTTTACTATCAAATAAATCGGTTGGACTAAAACCTGGTGTTGTCAGACTTTTTACGAAATTTCTTCAACCAGAGAGTGATGGATAAGTGGAATTCACTACCACAAAGTTATTGAAGTCAAAATGTTATGTGTTTTAAGAAGAAATTAGATCTAGATCTAGGGCTAAAAGGATCAAGGGATATGGGGAGAAGGTGGGATTAGTCTATTGGATTTGATGTTCAGCCATGATCAAAGCGAATGGCAGAGCAGGCTTGAAGGGGCAAGTGGTCTACTCCGACTTTTATTTTCTGTGTTTCTAAATACAATTAAATGTTTCAGGTTATGTTGTGGGATTACATTCAAAAATTGAAATAAACTGGTGGTCTATAAATCACCAGTCGCTCTTCTGAATGTGAAAGAAACTGTGAGTGTTACCAACGGTTCAGATTAAGATTGATGAGGTCCGACTCTATCATGGACCAAATGCAAGGCAAATGTCAAACAACAGCTAATGCACTGTCATGAATACCATCAGAAGGAACTGAACAAGAAGATTCAGACTTCTTTGAGGATGTTGAGCATACATGTCCTTAATCAGCATTTACCAACTACTGAAAGAAAGTTATCGGAAAATCAAAAGCAGAAACAGAATAATGAACTTCTTCAAATCCAAGAATATTGCCTGGAAGGATGGCCAGATTATATCCCCAGTAATCCAATACTATGTCAGTATTTTGAGCAGCACAAGCACCTCATTGTCATTGATTAATTACTAGTCTTCAATCAGAGATCAGTGATACCAAGAACCCATCAAATTGATATTCTCCAAAGACTTCAAGGACAAAGTGGAGTTATGAAATGTCGAATACGACAGTCAGCCTGGTGGCCAAGTATTACTCGCTAGAAAAAAGAAATGATTTTAAACAGCCAGGGAAAGGAACACTACTCAAGGCCTTGCAAGTGCCTGGAAATAGACTTCTTTTACTCGAAGGGAAAAGCCTTCCCTATTGTAAGTGATTATTATTATTCTGGTGAATTGAAGTAAACTGATTACATAATATCACAACAGAAACAGTCATTCAATCCCTCATTATTGACATGGCATCCTAAACATCATAGTGTTTGACAGTGGGCCACGACTCTCAAATGAGAACTTCCAAAATTTTGCAAATGTGTAAAGCTTAGTTCATGTAACAAGTTCACTTTTCTATCCTCAAACAAATAGGCCAAAAAAGGGATAGACACCATTAAGCAGTTATTAAAGAAAAACAAAGACCTTCATCTTGTGCTTCTGAGTGTATTGATCCTCACCACTACAGAATAGTTCCTCACCATTAGAGTTAATAATGAGTAGGGGATTGAGAACAAAAAATCAAACCCAATGTCACCATACTTATGAGAGACTGGACAATACCCAAATCCTGTCTAAAACCCTACCACACACCAAAATGCAACTTGCAAATGATGTTTTACTCTCTTTCAAAGAATGTCTGCCAAATATATGTTCCTGAAGGGTGGTGCCCCCTTTTAGAAAGTAAACAAAATTCAGTTTTGTAAACTAATCTAATTACTGACAATACAAATTTTTCTTGTAATTTTATCAAAGACATGGACCTATATATTGCCAAATAAAGTGCAGATAAACGTTTGATTTGAGGCAATCGAGATAAAAAAATATAGCTGCTAAGAAAATAATTTGGCACTCACTGTCATTACATTGTCAGAACTATGTTAGGTCAGATCAATCATCTGAGAGGAGGTGATAGTGGATGCCTTGGTGGTTATTTTCCAGACATCGCTGGATTCCGGGGAAGTGCCGGAAGATTGGAAAATGGCTAATGTTACACCGTTGTTTAAGAAGGGTGCCAGGCAAAAGGCAGGGAATTATAGGCCGGTTAGTTTAACGTCTGTTGTAGGTAAAATGTTAGAATCCGTCATCAAGGAGGAAATAACGAGGCATGTTGAGGGGAATTGCCTGATAGAGCAGACGCAGCACGGTTTCGTTAAAGGGAAGTCGTGTCTGACAAATTTACTGGAGTTCTATGAGGATGTGTCTAGGGCGGTGGATAGAGGAGAGCCGGTGGATGTGGTCTTTCTTGATTTTCAGAAGGCGTTTGACAAGGTACCTCACAAGAGGTTATTGCAGAAGGTCAGGGGGCATGGAGTTGGGGGTAGGGTGTTAGCGTGGATAGAGGACTGGTTGTCAAATAGGAGGCAGAGAGTGGGGGTCAATGGGTGCTATTCGGATTGGCGGTTGGTGACTAGTAGAGTGCCCCAGGGGTCGGTGCTGGGGCCTCAACTATTTACCATTTATATAGATGATCTGGAGGAGGGAACCGAGTGTATGGTGTTGAAATTTGCTGATGACACCAAGATTGGTGGAACGGCAAATTGTGCGGAGGGTGTGGAGAGTCTGCAGAAGGATCTAGATAGGCTGGGTGAATGGGCCAGGAACTGGCAAATGGAATTTAGTGTTGGCAAGTGCGAGGTGGTCCACTTTGGTAGGAATAATGGTAGGAAGGATTATTACTTACGTGGCGAAAAACTGCAGCAGGCGACGGTGCAGAGGGACCTCGGGGTCCTTGTGCATGAGTCGCAAAAACCCAGCTTGCAGGTGCAGCAGGTGGTCAGGAAGGCAAATGGGATGCTGGCCTTCATCGCGAGGGGGATTGAATATAAAAGTAGGGAGGTCTTGCTGCAGCTGTATAGGGCATTGGTGAGGCCGCAGCTGGAGTAGTGTGTGCAGTTTTGGGCGCCGTACTTACGCAAGGATATTTTGGCCTTGGAGGGAGTGCAGAGGAGGTTTACAAGGCTGATGCTGGAGTTGAGGGGGTTGAGCTATGAGGAGAAGCTGAATAAACTAGGCTTGTACTCGTTAGAGTTTAGAAGAATGAGGGGAGATCTCATTGAGACGTATAAGATGATGAATGGGATGGATAGGATAGAAGTGGAGAGACTCTTCCCGCTCAGAAAGGACAGTAGGACTAGGGGGCACAGCCTCAAGATAAAGGGGGGGCGGTTTAGAATGGAGTTGAGGAGGAACTTCTTCACTCAAAGGGTGGTGAATCTCTGGAATTCTCTGCCCGTTGAAGTGGTGGAGGCTACCTCGCTAAATATTTTTAAGACGCGGGTTGATGGGTTTTTGATGAGAGAGGGGATTAAGGGTTATGGGGAGAGGGCGGGAATGTGGAACTGAGCCACGACAGATCAGCCATGATCTTATTGAATGGTGGGGTGGGCTCAAAGGGCTAGATGGCCTACTCCTGCTCCTATTTCTTATGTTCTTATATTCTTATCATAGAATAAGCCTCAATAATTTTTAGTTTCAACCTCAAAAGAACTTTCCTATTGGAACACTGTGACATCTCTGTTTATAGTACCACGAATCCAGTAGTTCATGACTGATTTCATCCTTATGTTCCAGTTAGAGACAATTTTATATTGTTGCATTATATCAACTAAAAATTTGATAAATTGCAATTTGCTAAATTCAGTTGATTGATGCAAGACTATTTTCAACAATCTTTGGATTTGGACTAAGGTCCCAGGCATGAAAGTTGAACAATTTTCCAATGCAATTGTACAGAAGCAGCTTAAATAGAGTTCTTAAGAAACAAAATCATACAGGTGCAATATTCAATGAAAAGTAGAAAATCAAAGCCTAACCATTGATTTATTTTAGTATTGTGTCTAAAATGAATTGGAGGGCGGTTTAGAACGGAGTTGAGGAAGAACTTCTTTCAAAGGGTGGTGAATCTCTGGAATTCTCTGCCTGTTGAAGTGGTGGAGGCTACCTCGCTAAATATTTTTAAGACGTGGGCTGATGGGTTTTTGATAAGAGAGGGGATTAAGGGTTATGGGGAGAGGGCGGGAATGTGGAACTGAGCCACAACAGATCAGCCATGATCTTATTGAATGGCGGGGCAGGCTCGAAGGGCTAGATGGCCTACTCCTGCTCCTATTTCTCATGTTCTTATGTTCCTATTTCTTATGTTCTTATAAAGTAACATGTCACTCCCTTAGTTGATGCTGATAAGAAGTAAATGGACATATGAATGACCTTTGAATATATGAATGTAGCTTCTTGCCAAGTAGAATTGTAGCAATGTATGCAAGTTTATGTGTAAGACAGACTTTTGTATGCAACATTTTTCCAAAATGCAGTTGGTTAATCAGTCACTCAACTAAGGAGAGGTAAAATTTGTATGCACTTAACTTCATTTTAAATGCGATGCCGTCAACATTGAAAAATAACATTGTTCGTCAGCACCAAATTAATTTAAATAGCTCGAGCTTGAGAAAATAAGGCATTGTAGTAAATCAAGGATATCTAATTCGCAAATTTAAACCTAGCTCGTAGATCCCTTGTAGAATTGTCCACAGTGGGACATTGGTTACCCTATTGCAGTTGGGACATCTAGTTGAAGCAAGGGAATAATTACTGATTATTGAAGGGATTGGGAATTAAATCTATGACACAGGTGCTGAGAGTGAATTCAGTGTTTGTTACCTAACTGTCACACATCTGAGGTACTAGTAAGCTGACGTGGACTTTTTATGACGAACATATGATATTCATGATAGTGTTACAAAAATTAGCTTGATAATATTGCTATGTTTTGGGATTGTCTTCTGGGTAAAATGGAGAAGGTAACGTAACTAAGTCTGCCAAATTACAGATTTGGGTGACTTAGTTGTTAAGTAAGAAAAGGAGGCTTAATCGTTTTGCTGGAAAGAAAATACATGGTATTCACGCTTGGAAGTAGTGACAATAGCATCTGTGTTTGCTGTAATTAGGCTCCTATTCTCCAAAGTAAGAAGCCTCACAACACCAGGTTAAAGTCCAACAGGTTTATTTGGTAGTAAACACCATTAACCTTACTACCTAATAAACCTGTTGGACTTTAACCTGGTGTTGTGAGACTTCTTACTGTGTTTACCCCAGTCCAAAGCCAGCATCTCCACATCATTCTCCAAAGTCCCAGAGAGGAGCTGAGAATAAAAGCAAATTACTGCAGATGCCGGAATCAAACAAAAACAGAAAAGGCTGGAAAATCTCAGCAGGTCAGACAGCATCTGTGGAGAGAGAGCAAGAGCTAACGTTTCAAGTCTGGAAGATTCTTTGTCAGAGCAAGAGTTGAGAATGTTGGGCTGTAATTGGTTGTGTTTTAAACTATGGTTTACCTCCAAGACAGAACAGAGTTGAAGTTTAAGGGTAGCTTCAACATTTCTACCTGGATATTGGGCCCATGGATTCAGTTTGCCATGGAGGTGGGCTTTGAGAAAAGGAGAGAGCTTATGAAGCCATTGTGAGATTGAGTTTCAAGTTTTCGTAAAATATTATTGAATTTTCCAGACAGTTTACTCTACTAGGATCATGGGCAAGAGAGTGGTTAGAAACCAGAAGTCTCTATAGTTCCTCACACAGAATTGTGAGTGCTCAGATTGAGAAGACCAAATTAGTGAGGATCTGAAGTAAGGCTTGAGCTCAAAGCTAGATCTCTGGGAACATCATGAAGGATGGTTCTGGTGTTAAGCATTTTAAAAGTTCTGAAAAAAAAAGCGTGGAATTTTCTCATTTTTTTTCTCCAAAGTGTCAACTCAGGTGGGCAAAACTGTGTGGCTGGCTGACTGCGCTGCCAGCTTTTCCCACTAAATTTTTGAACACTTTGGGGATGAAAAGATTCACGTGTCACTGTGACAAATGGCAACCCAATGTCAAAAATCACATGGACCCCATCAAAACAGAACACCCACCCTCCAACCAGTACCACTGTGGATCTCCTGGCTCCTCCCTGGCATTGCCCACTGGCACTGTCCCAGGCTGGCAATGCTGGGGATAGTGCCTGGGCACTGCCCAGACATAGGCCCCCTCCCCACCCAGACAGCTGTACTTACACTTGTGTCCAAATTGGATTCTGCTCATCAGTTCCCATTTTTAATAACTTGTTGCAAATTCTTCCAGCTTGACATCGTGCCAATGAGGGGGTGGAGTGGGGGGTGGGGGGGATGGAGGTGGAACAATTTCCTATGTGCGGGGTGTTTTAGCAGTTAGCTTGCTAATCGTGTTTATGAGTATCCAAATGTGGTTCCTGCCATTATATGGCAGGGAAAATTGGGGCAGAAAATCCCCGAAATCTTTTGGCGCCCTTCAGCTATCAATAAGAAGTTTGAATTTTTTTCTTAAAGTTATCAGTCTGTATGTATTGTATCAACTATAACATATTGGTACATAATTATTTTCTTCACTACAAGTAGATTAATGACCTAATTTCTTTCTTTCTATCTTTGTCATAGTGTAGTGTTGGAACCATTTTAGCGGCTTCCAAGCAGGGATTTTGGGAATTACAGAATTATTACAGTGCAGAAGGAGGTCATTCAGCCCATCATGTCTGCACCAGTGCTCAGAATAAGCAATTCACTTAGTGCCATTCTGCTGCCTTCTCCTCATAACGCTACACATTCTTTCTTTTCAGATTACGGTCAAATTCTCTTTTGGCTGCGTTGATTGTACTTGATGCCATCACACCCATTTGTGTTGCGTGATGTAAATTGAAGGGAAATTGGACTGTTTCACATTTTAAAGCATTCTCTCGATGTCAGAAGTGCACTATTCATGACAGCAGGTGGTGATCATGCTTAATGTTCTGTACACTACCTAGAGATAGGTTGATATGAAGAAAACATACTATAAGAAATCAAATATATTAGACCAAATAACACTCTGTGGATGGCGCAAGATCAAATGCCAGCAAGTGGTGCTTGTCAGCTGTTCAGCACAAAGTCTTCATTTATGCTGAAAGCTCACTCAACGGTTTTCATTTTTGCTGCATTTTATGCATACTAATTCTCATGCACACTTTTAGGATATAATGTCCAACTGAAAACATACCACATTTATATCTTTGATCAGCATGTGTGAAGACGTTGTAAAATCTAGTGCATGATGTGTAATTACTTTTTGACACAAATGTTTGCATGTACATTGTACATCTATTCACTTGCACTTTGAATGTTTCTTGAACAACAAGAATATTGTCCAATCCCCTTGCAATGAATGCCAACATTCCATTTGCCTTCCTAATCACTTGCCGTACCTGCATGTTACCTTTTTGTGATTCATGTACCAACATGGATACCTAGATCCCCCTGTACCACCAGGTTCTGCAATTTGTTTCCATTTAACTAGGAGGCTGTTTTTCTACTCTTCCTGCCAAAGTGGAAATGTTCACATCTTCTCACATTATACTCCATCTGCCAATTGTTTTGTCCTCTCACTTAACATGCCTATATTCCATGGCAGATGCTTGACCACCTCTTGACAAGTTACTTTCCCACCTATCTTCATGTCATGAGCAGATTTAGGTACCGTACATTCGGTGTCCTCATCCAAGTTATTGATATGCATTGAAAATCGTTGGTAGTTGCAAACCAGAAAATGGACCATTTATCCTTCCTCACTGTTTCCTATAGCTAACCTGTTGAAGGAGTCTTGATGAGTTGCTGCAGTACATCTTGTAGGTAGGTATGAAGGAAGTGAATGTTGAAGATGTTTGAAAGAGTGCCAATCCAGCAGGCTGCTTTTTGTGCTGGATGGTAACTGACCTAATAGCTCACCAATTACTTACGAGGCGAAAAACTGCAGCAGGCGACGGTGCAGAGGGACCTCGGGGTCCTTGTGCATGAGTCGCAAAAACCCAGCTTGCAGCTGCAGCAGGTGGTCAGGAAGGCGAATGGGATGCTGGCCTTCATAGCGAGGGGGATTGAATATAAAAGTAGGGAGGTCTTGCTGCAGCTGTATAGGGCATTGGTGAGGCCGCAGCTGGAGTACTGTGTGCAGTTTTGGGCGCCGCACCTGCGCAAGGATATTTTGGCC
Source organism: Carcharhinus amblyrhynchos (assembly GCF_965287045.1). Lineage (NCBI taxonomy): Eukaryota > Metazoa > Chordata > Chondrichthyes > Carcharhiniformes > Carcharhinidae > Carcharhinus > Carcharhinus amblyrhynchos. The sequence continues at coordinate 75,858,437 of NC_137331.1, read as the reverse complement.
CTGGAGGGAGTGCAGAGGAGGTTTACTAGGCTGATACCGGAGTTGAGGGGATTGAGCTATGAGGAGAGGCTGAATAAACTAGGCTTGTACTCGTTAGAGTTTAGAAGAATGAGGGGAGATCTCATTGAGACGTATAAGATGATGAATGGGATGGATAGGATAGAGGTGGAGAGACTCTTCCCGCTCAAAAAAGACAGTAGGACTAGGGGGCACAGCCTCAAGATAAAGGGGGGGTGGTTTAGAACGGAGTTGAGGAGGAACTTCTTCACTCAAAGGGTGGTGAATCTCTGGAATTCTCTGCCCGTTGAAGTGGTGGAGGCTGCCTCGCTAAATATTTTTAAGAAGCGGGTTGATGGGTTCTTGATAAGAGAAGGGATTAAGGGTTATGGGGAGAGGGCGGGAAAGTGGAACTGAGCCACAACAGATCAGCCATGATCTTATTGAATGGCGGGGCAGGCTCGAAGGGCTAGATGGCCTACTCCTGCTCCTATTTCTTATGTTCTTATGTTCTTATGTTCAATCCTCTATCAATGTAATCCAATACATAATGAGCTCTTATTTTCTGAGCAACCTTTGAGTTGAAACTTATCAAATCCACATTTTTTTTTTCATTCATGGGACATGCATGTCGTTGCCCATGCCTAGTTGCCCTTGGTTGAGAGTCAACCATATTGCTGTGGCTCTGAAGTCGCATGTGGCCAAACCAGGCAGATTTCCTTCCCTAAAGGACATTAGTGAACCAGTGCGTTTTCCCATCAATCGACAATGGTTTCGTGGTCATCAGTAGATTCTTAATTCCTGATTTTTTTTAAAATTGAAACTAGGTCCCCAGAACATTTGCTGAGTTTCTGGAGCAATTAACAATAATACCATGAGGCCATCGCCACCCCTAGTATTTAACTAACTTAAGTAGATCTTCAAGTGTCTGACTCATTCATGAATTTATATTGTGGTCTAATTAATCTTATAAATTATGTTTCTCCAGATAGTATACGTGCTCTAGAACCATAGACTAACCATAGAACATAAGAACATAAGAAATAGGAGCAGGAGTAGGCCATCTAGCCCTTCGAGCCTGCCCCGCCATTCAATAAGATCATGGTTGATCTGAAGTGGATCAGTACCACTTTCCCACTTCCTCCCCACGACCCTTAATTCCCCTGTCTATCAGAAACCTATCTACCCGTGACTTAAATATATTTAGCGAGGTAGCCTCCACTACTTCAACGGGCAGAGAATTCCAGAGATTCACCACCCTTTGAGTGAAGAAGTTCCTCCTCAACTCTGATCTAAACTGCCCTCCCCTTATCTTGAGGCTGTGTCCTCTAGTCCTGCTATCCTTTCTAAGCGGGAAGAATCTCTCAACCTGTACCCTATCCATCCCCTTCATTATCTTATACGTCTCTATAAGGTCCCCCCGATCCTTCTAAACTCCAACGAGTACAGACCCAGTCCGTTTAGTCTCTCTTCGTTGTCTAACCCCCTCATTTCCGGTATCAGCCTAGTGAACCTCCTCTGCACTCCCTCCAAGGCCAATATATCCTTGCGCAAGTGTGGCGACCAAAACTGCACACAGTACTCCAGCTGCGGCCTCACCAGTACCCTGTACAGCTGCAGCAAGACCTCCCTACTTTTATATTCTATCCCCCTCGCTATAAAGGCCAACATTCCATTCGCCTTCTTGATCACCTGCTGCACCTGCAGACTGGGTTTTTGTGACTCGTGCACAAGGACCCCCAGGTCCCTCTGCACCATAGCATGTTGCAGCTTTTTGCCTTTTAAATAATAACCCCTCCTACTATTATTTCTGCCAAAGTGGACAACCTCACACTTGCCAACATTATACATAGGCTAACACTTCTTTTGGACATAAAACGTTAGTGTAGCCATCTTTGTTGATCAGTTGCTTATGGATGGAAAATGTTGCAATTATTAAATTTTATGTTTGTACAGTTTGACACTTATACAATAATTCTAGGTGAGGTGTGAGCATGAGTCATGATAACCGACAGATAACATCTTTTTTCATGTGCTGTGCACGTTACTCATGACTTCTATTGAATCCTTATGCTTCTTGACTCGCATTCCACATATAACATAACCTGAGATGGCAAATATGTAATATTAGATTAAATATGACAATGCTGCTGAACATTTTTCTAATGCTTTTATGTGTATTTTTCAAGAATATTGTAATTTTACCAATGGGTTCAAAAGAATGTAATTTTACACTATTCCATGCACCCTATTTTGAAATAATACATGACATAGAAATTATCATTGATGTGAGTGCAGGTAAATTTCAGTGTAGGTCTGTATGAATGATTTTTTTCATAGATGTTGATTATAGCTAATTAGATCTAAGTGGAACAGTGCAGCTCAAAATAGCAGAAGGCAAGGGAAATGAAAATGCATATATAAATAGTTGAAGCAATCATAAAATAGCATGTTCTGAAAACTAGACAGGGTTGAATTTCTTAGAATTCTGACAATGTATTCTGGTACTAAATGGAGAAATTTAAGACCATACTGTTAAAAGAGCATTTGTTTTGGTTTTGAATGTGAGAAAATAACAAGCTGATTTTTGCCATTGAAATCTACTTTGTAGTTTTTTTCATCTGCAATTCTACTACACGCTCAGGAATGCATCTATTTCATTGGAGGAGCTCTAAAATTCCATAATGCTGCGATGTTCAGCTAACTGTGAACATTTTCTGGAAGGCTTTAGCAATCTTTTAAAGTCTGATTTATTGTTAAAAAGCACCATCATTTTGTGAAATGAAAATGAAAGATTTGCTTTTTTTCTAACTACTGTGGAAATACATAAACAAGGAAAGATTTGGAATAGCATTTCCTGTTACAGTGTGAACATAAAATTATGCCTCAATTTTATGCAATTCCTTTGTCAATTTTGAGAATGATCACTTTATGCCAGAATTTCCAGTAGATCTAATTAGACTAGACTAAAGTGTCAAAAAATAATGAAACATGAAAATGACTTCTGCTACTGTGAAAGTTCCTGTGTGGTCCAAACTGTCAAATCTTTATATAGCACAATGTCAAATACATTGCTCATGATTATTAATTCTCTTCGTAAAACTCTCATAGACCACTTTGTAAAGAGAACAGACAATATTTTGCATGCTCTTGTTGACATACATATTTAAAAGGAGGTTTTAAACTTTGATATTACTTATTAAACACATCAGCATCAAAGGATATTTTCACAGCTTTTTCAAGTTGTCGTCAAATAGTTTTCTCTGATCATTTTATAGAATCATAGAATAATTGAAGCATAGAATGAAACCATTTGGACCATCAAATCTGTACTGCCTCTCTTCAAGAGTAGTTCAGCTAGTCCCACTCCCTTTCCCATTCCCTGCAAATTACCTCTGTTTAGGTGCTTATCCTATTTTCTTTTAAAACCATGTTGAATCTTTCTCAATCACACAGTCAAACAGTGCATTTTAGATCATAACCATATTGCTATTGCTCCTTTTGCTAATCACCATTAAGCAAAGCCCTCTGGTTCTCAACTCTTCTGCCAATGGGATCAGTTTCTATCTACACTCCTCAATTTTGAAAATTGCTGTTAAAGCTTTCAACTTCTCTGAGGAGAACAACTAAGCCCATCTAATCATCCTGGAGTCTTTCTCAATTAATCTTATCTACATCCACTCTAAAGCCTTCGCATATTCCTGTAAGTGTGATCTCCAGAATTGAACACCCTCCAGTGGAAATCAAATCAGAGTTTTATAAAAGTTTTTTTATAAAACTTGTTTTTGTGTTCTGTATAGATGTTTATAAAACCCAGGATTCCGTATATCTTTTTAGTACCTTCAGTGATTTGTGCATGTACACTCAAAGGCCCCTCTACTCCTGCACCCCTTTAGAATTGTACCCTCTATTTTATATTCTCTCCTCATTCTTCCTCCCAAAGCACATCATTTCACATGTGTCTGCATTAAATTTAATTACCATATATCTGCCCAATCCACCAACCTGGCCATTACCTCTAACTTTATCACTGTACTGATGGAGCTATCATGTAGAAATTTCTGAGTAGTAACCTGCTCACTGACACTCAGTACAGGTTCCACCAGAGCCACTTAGCTCCTGACCTCAGTGCAGCCAAACATAGCCAAAAGAGTAAACTTGAAGTGAGGTGAAAATAACAGCCCTTGACGTCAAGGCATTTGACTGAGAGTGGCAACAAGGAACTCTATTGAAGTTGATCGTCATCAGACTGTGGGGTGGTGGGGGTGGGGGCAGCCTCTGCGCTGGTTGGAATCGTAACTAGCACAAAGCAAGGTGGATGTTGTTATTAAAAAAGAGTCATTTTAGTGCCAGGGCATTGCTCCAAGCATTTTAACACTCCTATCTTCGTTCAGCTGCTTCATCAACAACCTTCCCTCCTTCATTAAAGTTGGAAGTGGGGATATTCACTGATGATTGCAAAGTATCCTCAGGTACTAAATAAGCAACACCTGGACAATATTCAGGTTGGGCTGAGAAGTGGCAAGTAATATTCACACCACACAAGTGCCAGGCAATGACCACCTCAAAAACAGAGAACCTAACCATCTCCCCTTAAACAAACTAATTCCAAAACCTAAAACAGTGTGCACAAAACATGAAACTATGATGTGTGTCTATCTCATTCAGCAACTGTGAAACATACGCCTAGCAATAAAGCAAAGTATATTTCATAATGAAAGGCTGGCAGGTACCTTGAATTATGTTGCAACTGAGGGGCAATCACTATATTGAACAACAAACTCAAGAAGTCTCTCAGTCCAGTGTCCTCAAATGTAATCTATTTCACCCCAGTAGGGTATAAATCATAGAACGGGGAGGAGTCTAACTCCAACTTTTTTCTTTCATTTATACATTCACCAGGTGTGTGCATCATTGGATAGGCCAGTATTAATTGCCCATCCCTAATTACCCTTGAAAAAGGTGATAGCTGTCTTTGTGATATAGGTACATCCACAGTGCTATTAGGGAGGGAGTTCCAGAATTTTGATCTAGCGACAATGAAAGCATGGAATGGAACAATGATATAGGTCCAAGCCAAGATGATTTGTGGCTTGGAGGGGAACTTGCAGGTAGTGTTGTTCCCATGCCTATGCTGCCTTTGGAAAATATTGTCAAAGAAGGCTTGCTGCTTTGCATCTTGTAGATGATTCTGTGACGAACACATGACAAGAAAACCAGACATGTAGTCATTTTAAAGCTGCCTAGTGTGTTGGCATCGGAGGAAGGAGTGTGGACAAGCAGCATATGTACTGCTCCATCGTTTTGCCACTGACCTCCAGTGTGGTGTGTCACTTCTCTCAACCTATCTGTTTTTCATCCACTGTTTATTTTCTGTTATTTAGCAACTACATTACTTGAGGCAGAAATGTATATTTTTCAATTTTTTTGGTACATAGTTATTTTAGCAGGCGGTTACAAATTCAGTGGTTTGGTTTAGGTTGATTCAACATACCTGAGTTTTTAAAAAAATTTTTATACCTGCCAACGTTTTTGTCATCTTAATCTCCTCAATTTCTCTCTGGGTTCCAATCCTATCTCTTCTATCAATCTTCTTGATGGGCAAAACTGTTATCAACTGACTGATTTCCTTTACAAATTCTTCACGTGCAGGTGCTGCAGGAAAGCAGATTTAACTGCATGGAAGTACCCACATGTGTTTCCGTAATTTCTAAAACAACATGGGTACATTCTTTTTTTTTTCTCTTTTGTTATGGCTAAAGTTGGTAATAACTTCACAATTGACTGTGTCTGCCTATAGACAACTTTCTGAAAGTTTTGAGCTGTAGAGGGACATACTGTTGCCACTGGGCAAAATTGAAGGAAAGTCTATGTTTATCTTTCAAAATATTTATATTTTTTACTTGCTTTCCTCCTTGTAAAGCTGTGCTAAAGTTTGCTGTATCCTCTTTAATGGCTAGTAATTACTCTTGTCAGTGATGAGTTGAATCAGTCAATAGCTGTCTTGAAATTCTGTTGATCCAGGAGAAGTTAATACTCACAGATATGAATGTTAGAATTGTGACAAAGCCTTACAAGATATGAATATGTGAATTTGATCAGGAAAAGACCAGCTCATCCATCAAGCCTATTTGGAGTACCATAGTGATACCGTTCCCTCCCCCACCTCCCATCTAAACGAAGTGATAAAATAATGGCAAATAAAATAATTCTCAGAAAGATTTCTCTTTAATCCCCTGTGGCAAACAAAACCAATCCAGGTGATCACATGAACCCTGCGACAACAATACTGACTACTTGTATAATTCAGTCTCTACCCAAGTTGAAAACCTACCCAGATCCATTTAATGTACTATTGACACGCATTGCACCAGCATGTATTTCAGAGGCACATTACTTTCTTGGGAAAAATAACGCACCTAACATCCATTCCTACTCTTGCATCGTTTAAACTCATGCCCCTTAATCCTCTTCAAACTATTAAACTGGAATAATATACCATCGTGCACCTGATTCAGCCCTTTCATTACTTTAGAGACCTCAATCACACTACTTTAAAGTGTACTTTAAACTTGAAAGTAAACCGATCAAGGACCTTCAACCTATTTAAGTAGCTAAGATTAAATGAACTATGTATCATTCTTCTTGCACCTTTTTTTAAAGGCATCAGTTTCCCCATTTTGGGGTGGGCCTAAACTAAACACAATTGGGTCTGACCAGCAGCCCACATGATAATGAAATGCTGTCCTTTGATTCATACTTCCAGTTCTATTAGCAAAACCCTGCTAACTTCAGCAGCAGCTGCTCTATGTTGGCCATCCGTAACCTATGCACAAAAACACCCAGATCCTTTTCCCTCAGTTGGTCTCATTATTGGTCCTTACAATGATATGTGCAGTCTGCATTGGCCAAAATGCATGACACTACTTTTATCCAAGTCATTTACAATTGTGTGTCTCATTCCCCTAATCCATCCAATTTATTTTGGCAAAATTCTGCCTTGGAATAAGTGAGGGACCTTACCAAAGGGTTTTACAAGCCCAGATAGACTGTTCCTATTCGTTTTCCCCTTCCACTACCCAGGTGACTTTCTCTAAAAGGTTTTAACTGATTTGTACATACCTCCTATTTTTCCAGAAGCCATGCTTGTGTTATGTTTTCTTGAGTTATATTTTAACATGACAGTAGTTTTGCATTTCAAAAAGACCCTTGAAGTTTGTGTAAAACAGTTCAGAGATTCATTTGTTCAGTTCAGATACTTAAAGGGAAAAGACTCAGTGAGAAACAGACGACATATAATAAACTTCTTAAAACTTAAAATGTAGAAGGAGTACTTTGAGTATGAAGTCAGTATCATAAACACTTGTTTTTAAATTGTCCAATCTGGCAGTGATGAACTGGTACTGAATTTTGGTGAAAAGAACACTTTTTTGTCTTGGTGTAAGTAGTGATCAGTAGAATTTACAATAGAACCATTTGCTGACTGATCTCTTTGCCAACCACAAAAGGTTGGTTTCCTATAGAGAGGAAATAGCAAAAATGGCATCTCCACAGGAGGAGAAGCAGATTAAAACTGCAATTTTGTTTTATAAGTATGATTTTTCTTGAGCCATATCTTTCAGCTGTTGACAGGAAGGTAAGTTATGATAGTGGTATATCCCAGTCCTCTAAAAGTGTCAATCATAACTGTTAGTCATAGAATCGTAGAGGTTTACAGCATGGAAACAGGCCCTTCAGCCCAACTTGTACGTGCCAGCCTTTTTTGTAACCCCTAAACTAGTCCAATTACCTGCATTTGGCCCATATCCCTTTATACCCATCTTTCCTGTATAACTGTTGAAATGCTTTTTAAAAGACAAAATTGTACCCGCCTCTACTACTACCTCTGACACCTTGTTCCAGACACTCAGCACCCACTGTGTGAAAAACAAATCGCCCCTCTGGAGCCTTTTGTACCTCTCCCCTCTCACCTTAAACCTATGCTCTCTAGTTTTAGACTCCCCTACCTTTGGGAAAAGATATTAACAATCTAGCTGAACTGTGCCCCTCATTATTTTATAGACCTCTATAAGGTCACCCCTAAGCCTCCAACGCTCCAGAGAAAAAAGTCCCAGTCTATTCAGCCTCTCCTTATAACTCAAACCATCAAGTCACGGTAGCATCCTCGTAAATCTTTTCTGCATTCTTTCTAGTTTAATATCCTTTCTATATAATGCCAAGTGTGGCCTTACCAATGTCTTGTACAACTTCAACAAGACGTCCCAACTCCTGTATTCGATGTTCTAACCAATGAAACCAAGCATGCCGAATGCTTTCTTCACCACTTTCTGTCCACCTGTGCCTCGACTTCCAACGAACTATGAACCTGTACCTATGAACTCTCCCCAGTGTCCTATCATTAACTGAGTAAGTCCTGCCCTGGTTTGATCGACCAAAATGCGTCGCCTCACACTTAGCTAAATTAAACGCCATCTGCCATTCATCAGCCCACTGGCCCAATTGATCAAGGTCCCATTGCAATCCTAGATAACCTTCTTCACTGTCCACTATGCCACCAATCTTGGTGTCATGTGCAAACTTACTAACCACCTAAATTCTCATCCAAATCATTAATATAAATGACGAATAACAGTGGACCTTGCACCGATCCCTGAGGCATACCACTAGTCACAGACCTCCAGTTTGGAAAAACAACCCTCTGCAACCCCCTCTGTCCTCTGTTATCCAGCCAATTTTGTATCCATTAATGAAAGGGCTGAATCAGGTGCCTGATGGTATATTATTCTAGTTTAATAGTTTGAAGAGGATTAAGGGTCATGAGTTAATAGAACAAAGGGAATGTAAATGAGGATAAAAGAAGGCTGAGTGACACGCTAAAAGTGTCCATTAAGTGATCAGAATTTGAGAATGGCAGTACAGAGGTACAGATGGCTAAAACAGGTGGGGTGGGGGGGAGGTGGAAGGAGGAGTGTGGGAATGGAGAAGTGAAAAAATGGAAGTGGGAAAGAAAGATGATAAAAATGGATGAATGGGATGGAAAGAAGAAACAGAATGGAATAAAATAAATGGAAAGGGGGTGGAGGGGGAGAGTTCATGCTCTGAAGTTGTTGAACTCAAATGTTCAGTCTGGAAGGCCGTAAAGCACCCTATCAGGGAATGAGATGCTGTTCCTTCAGTTTGCGTTGAGTTCACCACAAGATTGCAAAAGGCCACGCGGACAGGAGAGCAGAGTGGTGTTTTGAAGTGGAAAGTGACAGGGAGGTCTGGGTCCTGCTTGTGATCCGATTGAAGGTGTTCAGCAAAGCAGTCACCCAGTCTATGTTTGGTCTTATGTAAAGTAGGCTGCATTTGGAACAACGAATGCAATAGACTAGATTGAAGGACGTGCATGTGAAGCACTGTTGACCTGAAAGGGGTATTTAGGACCTGGAATGGTGAGCAGGGAGAAGGTAAAGGGGCAGGTGTTGCATCTTCCACGATTTCACGGCAAGGTGCCATGGGCAGTGAGTGAGGTGATGGAAGGGTGGCCGGGTGTCCCGGTGAGAATGGTCCCATCACTGCTTGCCACTTCAGCCACCCTGCTATCCACATGTCCGTCCTTGGCCTTTTGAAATGTTCTACTGAGCCCCAATGCAAACTGGAGGAATAACATTTCAGTTTCTGATTGGGCACTTTATAGCCATCCAGACGGAACATACAATTCAACCACATAGAAACATAAAAAATAGATGCAGAAGTGGGCCATTCAGCTTTTCAAGCTTGCACCACCATTCAATATGATTATGGTTGATCATGCACTTTCAGTATCCCGCTCCTGCGATCTCTCCATACCCGTTGATCCCTTTAGCCACAAGGGCCAATGTGCAGCTCCCTCTTGAACATATCTAATGAACTCGCCCTAACAGCTTTCTGTGGTAGAGAATTCCACAGGTTAACAATTCAGTGAGTGAAAAAGTTGTTCCTCATTTCAGTCCTGAATGGCTAACCCCTTATTCTTAAATTGTGACCCCCTACTTCTGCACTTCCCCAACATCGGGATCATTCTTCCTGCATCTAGCTTGTCCAGTCCCATCAAGATTTTATATGTTTCTGAGGTCCCCTCTCATTCTTCTACATTCCAGTGAGTACAAGCCCATTCGATCCAGTCTCTCTTCATATGTCAGTCCTGCCATTCCAGGACTGAGCATAGTGAACCTTCGCTGGATTCCCTCAAGAGTAGCAAGAATGTCCTCAGGCTTGGAGACCAAAACTGCACACAATATTCAAGGCGTAACTTCACAAGGCCCTGTATAATTGCAGCAAGATGTCCTTACTCAAATCATTTTGCTATGAAGGCCAGCATGCCGTTAACTTTCCTCACTGCCTGTTGTATCTGCAAGCTAACCTTCAGCGACAATTTCACAATGACACCCACGTCACATCCCGTCTGTACTCGGAGTTTAGAAGGCTGAGGGGGGGATCTTATAGGAAATATAAGATAATGAAGGGGACAGTTAGGATAGAGTAGAGAGACTTTTCCTGCTTAGAAAGGATAGCAGGACTAGAGGGCACAGCCTCAAAATAAGGTGGGGGGGAGGCAGTTTAGATCGGAGTTGAGGAGGAACTTCTTCACTCAAAGGGTGGTGAATCTCTGGAATTCTTTGCCCTTTGAAGTGGGTGGAGGCTACCTCTCTGAATATATTTAAGTCACGGGTGGATAGGTTTCTGATAGATAAGGGAATTAAGATTTATGGGGAGAAAGTGGGAAAGTGGAACTAATCCACTTCAGATCAGTCATGATCTTATTGAATGGTGAGGCAGGCTCGAAGGGCTAGATGGCCTACTCCTGCTCCTATTTCTTATGTTCTTATGTACATTGCACTTTCCCTTTTCCTAAACTGCCACCATTCAGATAATAATCTTCCTTCTTGTTTTTGCCACGAAAGTGGATAACCTCACACTTACCCACATATTGCATTTGCCAAGTGCTTGCCCACTCGGCCAGTCTGTCCATGTCACCCTGCAGCCTCTTAGCATCCTCCTCACAGCACACACTGCCACCAGTTAAGTGTCATCTGCAAATTTGCCCCCCTCCCCCCTTTCAGAGCAACTGCCTTAACCAACTGTACCTCTGTTCTGCCATTCGCACATTCTACTCACTTAATGGGCACTTTTAGCATCTTTGTCAGTCTTTTTTGTCCTCGCTCACATTCTTTGTCCTGTTATAGCTCGCCCCATTCCTGCCGCCTCATATTATAAATCTTTTCTGATTTTCTTTGTTCTTAGCTCTGACAAAGGGTCATCCAGACTCAAAACATTGAATCTGTCCTCTCTTTGCAGATGCTGTCAGATCTGTTGAGATTTTCCAACATTTTCTGTTTATGTTTCAGATTCCAGCATCCACAGTATTTTGCTTTTAATCAAGTGACCCTGCTGTTCTGCTATGAAAAGTGTCATGTTGCCTCTTAAACTCACATAACAGGGCAGTTGAGTCTCCAGTTTAATAGCTAGAAAGAAAATGAATTATTTGCAGGGACAATTCTAGTAAGCCATTTTGTACATTTGAATAAAATAGGTTAACAATATGAAATGTTTACCAACTGAGCATTAAAATGGTCTGTCTAATCATTATTTGTGCCTAAATTCAAATTCTCTTGTGTTGATTCTACTAAAAATGAAATTTATCTTGGATGAAGTTGACTGTTGTTCCAAATTATTTGGAATTGTTTTCGAGTATCTCTCAAGGGTTTAATTGACTTGAAACTGCAGATAATGATTCAAATTAGGCTGAATACTGCTAACTTTTCTTCCTTGTTATTGGACTGTGCAAAAAGCTCTGCAGAATTACCTATTAAAGTTCATTCGGAAATTTATTGTAATGAATGGGCATTGTTCCAGATAATCTATGAGGAAACTTGACAGCTTGATTTTGCACATGTTTATACTTTATAAAAGCATTCAGTAAGTACAATTTGGCAAGAAAGTATTTCCAAATATCTTTTATTCTTGTCTTCAATTGTCTCCAACTATTATTCCCTTTTACCTTCCTCTTAAGACACGGTGAGCCCTGACAGTGAGTGCTGACAGGTTAACAATCAACAAGCTCTTGCTTGATCATGTCCTCATTTTACATCCACAAGTGCACTTAAGATGTAGGTGAGTAGTGACTTGGTGTGATAATGCTACCTGAATTCCGCCCACCAACCCACACTTAGCCAGTCCAACGCTCCTTGAAGCCTCCTTACATCCTCCTCACAACCTGTATTTCCACCTAGTTTTATGTCATCAGCAAATTTGGAATTATCTGCAGAGGGTTTCATAGAATCCCTACAGTGCAGGAGTCCATTCGGCCCATTGAGTCTACAGACTATCTTACCCAGGCCCTCCTCTTCCCTGTTCTATCCCTGTAATCCCACACATCCTATGGCTAATCCATCTAAACTACCCAACTTGGGATACTAGGGAAACTTACCAAGGCCAATCCACCTAACCTAAGCATCTTTGGGCTGTGGGAGGAAACCGAACACCTGGAGGAAACCCACACAGACATGCGGAGAAAGTGCAAACTCCATATAGACAGTCCTCAAGACTTGAATTGAACCTGGGTCCCTGGAACTGTGAGGCAGCAGTGCTTGCCACTGTGCCACCCAGCAATATTACATTTGGTCCCTACATCCAAATCATTGATATAGATTGTGAATTGTTCCAGCACTGATCCTTTTGATACCCCAATACCTGTATCCAGTCCCCCAGCCTGCAATCTTGAGTATGACCCATTTATTCCTACTCTGTTTTCTGTCTGTTAACTAATTCTCAACTCATGCCAGTACATTGCCATCAATCCCAGGTGCTCTCATTTTGTTCACTAATCTCCTTTGCGGGACTTTGTCAAAGACCTTCTAAAATCCAATAAAGCCCATCCACTGGTTCTCCTTTACCTATGCTACAAGTAACATCTTCAAAATACTCCAATAGGTTAATCAAACACGATTTCCCTTTCATAAATCTGGTTATCACATCTTTTATAATAGATTTTAACATTTTCCCTACTACTGACATCAAACTAACAGGTCTGCGTTCTCATTTTTCTCTTCTTTTAAGTAGTGGGGTTATGTTTGCTATTTTCAATTCTGCAGGAACCTTTCCAGAATTTATTGAATTTTGAAAGATAACCATCAATGCATCCAGCATCATTATAGCCAACACCTTCAACACTCATCATTTAACATTCAACACCCAGCATTTAGCTCATCAGGTCCAGGTATTTTATCAACGTTCAATTCAATTAATTTTTAGTGTATTGCCTCTTCCTCTGTGAAGACAGAAGCAATTGTTTAGTTTTTCCACTGTTTCCCCATTCTCCATTCTAAATTCCCCTGTCTTCATTTGTAATGAATCCACAATTGTTTGCTAATCTTTTCCTTTTGCTTCATTATATATTTTACTTCTTTTTCAAAGTGGGAAAACTAAATTATTAACAACCACATCAGACAATTTAGAAATGGTGAGAAGAGGTGCACAAAATGACTCAGTATGAAGATATCAGTCTATTTCAGTCATGACATTGGGAAGCGCAGTATCTTGAATATATATTACAAACGAGATACAGTATTTCCACACCCACATGATGGATTATGAGATTGCTTCTAAATGTCCATGGTATTTTGAATAAAAGATACCTGTTAGAAAGTAATATTTTCAGTTTTGATTGGTTTTGTATTTTTCTGTAAACTCTTGCAATATTATAAGTCAAAACTTTCATGAAATTGACATTCTACTAAATGTTTAATATATTTTGCAATGGTTTAAGAGGTTCCCAGTAATATTGCAGTAGGTAGATTGCAAGTTGGGAACAACTGACGTTTCATTCAGTTTAATAGTCCTTCTATTTGTCAGATTACATTGAAATTAGATAATTAGCTCAATCACCTACAAGGCTCTATATGCATATGAATGACTAGGATGATCATGGGAAAGAAAAGGGAAAATAACATTTAAATTAGCTTTTCCTCCACCTTTATGTTGTAAATTTCTTTTTTTTGAAGAAATCAATCAGACAGAAAGCAGATTATTCAACAAGATTTAGTTGTTGTGACATGGTTAAACTTGTCTTTCATTAGTAAAAACTTGTATTCAGTGAAATATCAAGCTGAAGGTTGAGTGTACATGAGACTGACAGGTTCATTCAGGTAGATTAAGTTTGGATTTCTGTGCAAAGTGACAGATTTCTCGGTCATAGAAAAGGTCCAGATCTGAATTTTTTAAAATGTTGGTACGTCATATGTATGAGCCCCATCAGATTTGACAAAAATCCAAAGAGTCCAGTTTTACATTCGTTTTGATGGTTTAGTTCACCCTGAGTTAAAATGCAAGGGTAGTTTTCTAATTTCTGACATATAATGCATAATGTATCATATAAATGACAGGTTATTTTCCTTCAAATAAAAAATCCTTCTATAAGGAATAACAACTCACATCCCTAAGCACTGATAATTATAGAATCCTAGAGTGCAGAAGGAGGCCATTCAGCCCATTGACTCTGCACTGACAATCCCACCTAGACCCTATCCCCATAACCCCATGCACTTATCCCAACTAGTCCCCTGACACTGAGGGGCAATTTAGCATTTTTCTTCCTTGCTTCCTTTTTCTGAGACATGCTTCAGCATTGATTCTGCACTGATTGGAGTGGTACGGCGGCACAGTGGTTAGCACTGCTGCCTCACAGTGCCAGGAATCCAGGTTTGATTCCTGGCTTGGGTCACTGTGTGGAGGCACACAGGTCACCAATCCACCTAACTTGCACATCTTTGGACTGTGGGAGGAAACCGGAGCACTTGGAGGAAACCCACGCAGACTCAGGGATAATGTGCAAACTCCACCCAAGCCAGGAATCAAACCCAGTTCCCTGGTGCTGTGAGGCAGCAGTGCTATCCACTGTGCCACCACTTATTAAAGTTGACTTTTTCCTAGTCAATTCCTCTTGCTGTAGACTGTTCTTAATATTTTTCCATGGTCAGCATAAACTATGTAATACGATGATCACTGTCTGTATATGTTCTCCTACTAACACTTGATACTTTTGATATTTACAACATAAGAAGCATTAAGTTGACAAAGAAAGAAGCAAGCCAGAAGTACTTATGCTGATGTCAAAACAATAATATTTTGACTAGTCCTTAAGACTGGAAATATAAGATGCACATTATGAAGAAAATACATCAACCAATCAACTAAATAATGTGTTTTTACTTGGGAGTAGCTAGTTCCTACTATCCCCAAAGAGTTTAGTGTTGCCTTAGAGATAGGAGATTGGATCTGATTCAATACGACTAATGTTGAGTTCATAGTTCATATTAACATATTAGAGATAATGTTTAGTTATGGGGAAAATATTGTCAAAGTGAAGTAACTAAAATGCTGGGCTCCAGAGATTGTGTGAAAACCAAGAAGAAAATTGCAATTCAGAGGTTACTGATGTTTGTTGAATAGACTCAGAATAGAAGAAAGATGGAAGCATAAAGCAGCAAGTGGGCTGAGTTAGCTGGAGAACTGGAGACATGATGTCTACACTGTTTGAAAAAGTGCGATCCAGAGAGAGTTTGTGAATTAGAGCTCAATTCATTTAAAAAGATTCAATACACATTGAAAGGCCACGTTGTCATAGAGATGGTTGGAGCTTAAGAAGGTGCTCTAGTTTCAATTTATCTGAGTGCTCTGCAGCAAGGGAAGAGGTTCAATACCAAAAATGTACGGCTGTTCGCAGGGAAGTCCTAGGAGTTGTCCGGTGCAACTGGCTGGTTGCATTTTGAACCTTCAAATGTGTGCAGCTTGCAATCAAGTTCTGAGAGCCGTTAGTTGGCTCCAGGCAGTTAGAACCTGTTTCTGGGGAGCTGAAATGCTTGTGGAGGATCATTTGTTCCATGCCAGGCAATTAGGGCTCAGCGAAGCCCTTGGAGCCATATATAGTCTGGTGGAGACTGGAGTTCAGAAAAACCCAGGAGCAGTGTTATCTTAGTGAAGTTAGCAGTCTGCAAAAGGATTGGAAGTGTGCCAGTAATTAGAGGTGAGAGCGCAGCATTGTGAATTCCATGGAACATAGCCTGAGGAGAAGCAACTGAATCCTTGGAAAGTGTGCAGTCATTGAGGTAGTCCAAATCAGAGCACCTTTTGAGGGAACTTGGAGGTTAGTGAAGAGTTGAAATCCCTCAAGGAGACAGAATTTTAAACAGATTTTGTTATTCGCGATAGTCATTGATTTCTGTGTGGGTTGCTGAGAAATCCATTGGATCTGTCTTGGTCTCATCTGCCATGTAAAATGCGTTGTGGTGTTCTTGACCACAGTTTGTCAGTTAATTCATATTTGCTTCACGTTACTTCTAAATGCTGGAGCGTAAGTTAGATTTTGTGGATTGTTTTACTTTCCTGACTTTCATTAGTAAAATTTATTCTGTTTTCTGGACTTTCAAAATTTGTTTACTTTTAAACAAACCAGATGATAAGCATACTCCCTCATCCATTAAGTCAATCTCTCTAGGGGCTAAAAGAAAAGTTTAGTACCATATTGGAGAACAAGCATTGCCTAGTTTGAGAGTCAAGCACAAAACTACTGTTGAAACTTTCTAACCTGTCAGAAAGTCAAAATTTAGTTTTCTGCCCTGTAATATGAATTTGGAACATTTTTGTTAAACTGCATAGCTTTTAAAGGATGACAGCAGATTTGATAGATTATAACTATCAGGTAAGATCGAACAGGCTGGGACTCTTTACTGTAGAAAAGAGAAAGCTAAGGGGTGACCTTCTGAAAGTATTTAAAGTGATGAAAAGGAAGATGAGATAGATTTAGAGAAGATGTTTCCACTTGTGGGAGGAGTCCAAAACAAAATTGTCCCTAATAACATAGAAACATAGTAGATAGAAGCAGGAGGAGGCTGTTTGACTCTTTGAGCCTGCTCTACCATTCGTTAAGATCATGGCTGATCGTCCAACTCAGCAGCCTAACCCTGCTTTTTCCCCAAAACCTTTGATCCCATTCGCTGCAAGTATTATGCAATACATTTTGGATTCATAATTAATTAAAGGAGAAACTTCTTTATCCAGAGGATCATTAGAATTTGGAATTTGTTATGACATGAAGTGGTTAAGGCAGATTTTGTAAGAGAAAGGAATCAGAGGTTATGCTGGCCAGTTGACATGAAGTAGGATGGGAGAAGGCTCATGGATAGACATAGAACACTACAGCACAAACAGGCCCTTCGGCCCACAAGTTGCGCCAATCATATCCCTATCTATAACCCTCAATCCCATTAAATCCCATGTACTCATCCAGAAGTCTCTTAAAAGACCCCAACGAGTTCGCCTCCACCACCACCGACAGCAGCCGAATCCACTCACTCACCACCCTCTGAGTGAAAAACTTACCCCTGACATCTCCACTGTACCTGCTCCCCAGCACCTTAAACCTGTGTCCTCTCATAGCGACCATTTCAGCCCTGGGAAATAGCCTCCGTGAATCCACCCTATCTATTCCTCTCAACATCTTATAAACCTCTATCAGGTCGCCTCTCATCCTTCATCTCTCCAGGGAGAAAAGACTGAGCTCCCTCAAGCTATCCTCATAAGGCATGCCACCCAATCCAGGCAACATCCTTGTAAATCTCTTCTGCACCCTTCCAATAGCTTCCACATCCTCCTTGTAGTGAGGCGACCAGAACTGCGCACAGTACTCCAAGCAGGGTCTGACAAGGGTCTCAAAGTTGCGGCATTATCTCCCAACTCCTAACTCAATCCCTCGATTAATGAAGGCTAGTACACCATACGCCTTCTTGACTACATCCTCCACCTGCGAGGCCGATTTAAGAGTCCTATGGACCCGGACCCCAAGGTCCTTCTGATCCTCTACACTGCTAAGAATCCTACCCTTGGTATTATACTCCTTCATTTCATTGGACCTGCCAAAATGGACCACTACACATTTATCTAGGTTGAAGTCCATCTGCCACTTCTTCTCCCAGTCTTGCATCCTATCAATGTCTCGCTGCAACTTCTGACATCCCTCCAGACTATCCATAACATCACCAAACTTTGTGTCATCGACAAACTTACCAACCCATCCCTCCACACGCAGGGAAGATCAATTGGATTGGAAGACCTATTTCTATGGTGTTATTTCTATACAATTCCACCTAGACTCGAATGATAGTGAACTGAAAAAAATGGCAATGACTGTAGAACATCTCTCAAGTCAAGAGACCTCTTTGCACAGAGCTTCTAAATTCAATTAAATTAGAAACAAAACAGAGCATTTTGAACATGCAACCACTTGAGAAATTGTAGTTCACATTTCATCAGAGGACTTGCATAGTCAATTAAGATTTCATTTAGCAAAATCAGATTAGCACCAGAATGAATCACCTGCGTCCAGACTTTTTTGTAAATCAAAGTATCTGACCTGCATGCTGTAAACTAGAAATAACAGCCATGTTTGCACATTCTTTCATACATTGTCCTACAAAGGGTCCATAACACTTACATTAAGTCTTGAAAAGTAAAGAGGGGGAGGTTTGGGCAAGAGGCATTTCAACTCAGATAAGCTAATTGATCATCCATTGAGCCATCAGTAGCTAAAGTCTGATTAAAATGCACTGTTGGATATAAATGAGAGAAAAATATTTTAGAAATTATATGTTGAAATTTACCCATGCCCTGCTTTGGGGAGGTTAGGAGCACTGGGATTTCTTAGATGAAGAAACAGGTCTTGAAATTTTGAATGAGTTATAATTTGCGAAACGTGGCTCAAGGACCATTTTAAAAGTTGAGCCTTGCAGTAATAAAATGCCGATTATAATTTTGGCAGTGGTAAGGGTGAATCAGTGTTAGAAGATGTTGCAGAGGTGGATTAAAGATGGTCCTAGCAATGTGAGGTGTTTACAAAAGAAAACACTGTTCCAGTTCAAGCAATGCTTTTTCTCTCCAGATTTTGTATAAAATTTTGGTTAAATTCATAGAGGCTTAATCTGAGGCACTGAGGTCCTATGTGAGTAAAGAAGCTGCTTTCAATTTTTTTTGAAATTAAGCTGAAGAAAAATTTGTGCCATCGGATTCATTGTTATTTGGAGGATAACCTTGGGGCTGATAAAGTGAAAGAGAAGTTAGTTGTAATGCTAAAGCTGAGCTGAGACTTCTGGATGATATTGCCTGGGGTAAATAGTTACACAGGTGACCAAGGATGGGAACCTGAGCCTTCTGTGGATGTAGGAAAGGAGAGACTTGGGACAGGTGAATGGTGTTAAATTATATTGCTATGAGCAGGGGAATTATTCCAGGTGCCCCGGCCAATATTTATCCTTCAATCAACATCACAAAAGCAGATTTTCATTAACACATTGCTGTTTGTGGGAATTTGCTGTGCACAAGTTGGCTGTTGCATTTGCTGCTTTACAACAGTGACTAGACTTCAAATAGTACTCAATTGACCATAGAGTGCTTTGAGACTTCTAGTGGCTTTAAATGAATGCACACCACTTAACCAAGCTTGGATATTGCCTGCGTTTTGTTGCTCAAAGGCATGGCCTGCTTTATTACATGTGGAATTGTCAAATGGAATAAAACTGTGGAATGCAGGAGTGTGATTTGTGGACTGAATATCAATATTATATTATGGAATATTTCTGGAATTTCATAGAATCAATGCAAAAGGAAGCCATCTGACCCGTAAAATCTGCACCAAATCTCCAACAGAGAATCTTACCCAGACCCACCCCTCCACCCATCCTTGTAAGTCCACATATTTACCATGGCTAATCCCCCTAATTTACACATTTTTGGGCACTAAAGGGCAATTGATCACAGCCAATCCACCTAATTTGTACATCTTTGGACTGTGGGAGGAACGGAGAGCATCCAGAGGAAACCCATGCAGACACGGAGAATGTGCAAACCCCACGCAGACATCACCCAAGGCTGGAATTGAACCTGGGTCCCTGGTGCTTTGAGGCAGCAATGCTAACTACCATGAACAAAGAACAACCCAGCACGGGAAACAGGCCCTTCGGCCCAACGAGCCCGCGCTGCCGCATCACCCTACACCTATTCTACCCTGCGTGTCTACGAATAGAACCCCTAACTTAGCCAGATTCAGGGGAGAATACTGTCAATTTAGTAAACCAATCAGCCTAAGAGCACATCTTTGGGGTGTGGGAGGAAACCGGAGCGCCCGGAGGAAACCCACGCAACCACAGGGAGAATGCGCAAACTCCCACAGACACAGGCCCAAATCCATGTATCTGCACAGCCAGCAGTGCTAGTCACCGAGCTGTTGCGGCGCCCGTCTACCGGTCCACGATCAAGCACACACACCGACACGAAGTACTAGGCCACTCCGGGAACTTCCAAGAGCAGCCCACGCACGACCCACTGTGTGCATGCCCCTCGTTTGACAATGAGGTGGACCTCCACCTGCTGAATAAAAAGACAAAAACGTTAACTTACAAGTCTGCATTTCCGGTGCCTCACGAGATTCTGACCTTATTTAATAGCCCCTACTATAACCCTCCATCCTCGTTTCACTCATGTGTCTGTCTAACTGAACCTTAAACGAGTCCAACGTTCCTGCCTCCACCACCCTCCTCGGTAGCGCGTTCCATACCCCCATAACTCTCTGCGTAAAGAACCTTCCTCTCACATTCAAATTATACCTCTCCCCCCTCACCCTTATGTGAGAAATAAAAGAATGACCAGGGTGAGGTTAGGACCGATCAAGGATAGTAGTGGGATGTCACATTGTGCATGGAGTCAGAAGAGATAGGAGAGGCGACGAATGAATACTTTTCTTCGATTTTTACCAAGGAGAGGGGCCATGTTTTTGAGGATAAGAGTATGATACAGGCTGATAGGCTGGAGGAGATAGATGTTCTGAGGAAAAGTTGAATTAGCAATTTTGAAAAACCTGAGGGTTGATAAGTCTCCTCGGCCAGATGGGATATATCCTAGGATTCTTTGGGAAGTAAGGGTTTCTTTGGGAGTCAAAGGTTTGGGAGCCTTTGGTTTTGATCTTTGGGTCCTCACTATCCATGGGGTGAGTGCCAGAGGACTGCAGAGTGGCGAACATTGTTCCTCTGTTCAAGAAAGTAAATAGAAATGACCCTGGTGATTATAGGCCTGTTAGTCTTACTTTGATGGTCAGTAAGTTAATGGAAAAGGTCCTGAGGGACAGGATTTATGACCATTTGGAAAAATGCAGCTTAATCCGGGATAGTCAGCACGGATTTCTGGAGGGTAAGCCTTGCCTCACAAATTTGATTGAATTCTTTGAGGAGGTAACTAAGTGTGTAGATGAAGGTAGAGCAGTTGATATTGTATACATAGATTTTAGTAAGGCGTTTGATAAGGTTCCCCACGTTAGCCTCATGAAGAAAGTAAGGAAGTGTGGGATAGAGGGAAATTTGGCCGATTGAATAAGTGACTGGCTATCTCATAGAAGACAGAGGGTGGTAGTGGATGGAAAATTTTCAGACTGGAGCCCAGTTACCAGCAGTGTACCGCAGGGATCAGTGCTGGGTCCTTTGCTACTTGTGATTTTTATTAATGACTTGGAGGAGGGGGCTGAAGGTTGGTCAGTAAATTTGCTATGACACCAAGATTGGTGGAGTAGTGGATGAGATGGAGGACTGTTGTAGGCTGCAAAGAGACATTGACAGGATGCAGAACTGGGCTGAAAAGTGACAGGTGGAGTTTAACCCTGATAAGTGCGAGGTGATTCACAGAACATAGAACATTACAGCGCAGCACAGGCCCTTAGGCCCTCGATGTTGCGCTGACCTGTGAAACGAATCTAAAGCCCATCTAACCTACACTATTCCAGTATCATCTATATGCTTATCCAATGACCCTTTAAATGCCCTTAATGTTGACAAGTCCACTACTATTGAAGGAAGGGCATTCCACGCCCTTACTACTCTCTGAGTAAAAAAATTAACTCTGACATCTGTCCTAAATCTATCGCCCCTCAATTTAAAGCTACGTACCCTCATATTAGCCATCACCATCCAAGGCAAAAGGTTCACACTGTCCACCCTAACTAATCCTCTGATCATCCTGTATGCCTCTATTAAGTTACTTCTAAACCTTCTTCTCTCTAACGTAAACAGCCTCAAGTCACTCTGCCTTTCCTCATAAGAACTTTCCACCATACCAGGCAACATCCTGGTAAATCTCCTCTGCACCCTTTCCAATGCTTCCACATTCTTCCTATAATGCTATACGGTAATCTATGCTTAAGAACAGAAGAAATAGGAGCAGGAGTAGGCCATCTAGCCCTTCGAGCCTGCCCCGCCATTCAATAAGATCATGGCTGATCTGTCGTGTCTCAGTTCCACATTCCCGCCCTCTCCCCATAACCCTTAATCCCCTTGCCTATCAACCCGCGTCTTAAAAATATTTAGCGAGGCAGCCTCCACCACTTCAACGGGCAGAGAATTCCAGAGATTCACCACCCTTTGAGTGAAGAAGTTCCTCCTCAACTCCGTTCTAAACCCCCCCCCCCCCCTTTATCTTGAGGCTGTGCCCTCTAGTCCTACTGTCCTTTCTGAGCGGGAAGAGTCTCTCCACCTCTATCCTATCCATCCCATTCATCATCTTGTATGTCTCAATGAGATCTCCCCTCATTCTTCTAAACTCTAACGAGTACAAGCCTAGTTTATTCAGCCTCTCCTCATAGTTCAACCCCCTCAACTCCGGTATCAGCCTAGTAAACCTCCTCTGCACTCCCTCCAAGGCCAAAATATCCTTGCGTAAGTACGGCGACCAAAACTGCACACAGTACTCCAGCTGCGGCCTCACCAGTGCCCTATACAGTTGCAGCAAGACCTCCCTACTTTTATATTCAATCCCCCTCGCTATGAAGGCCAGCATCCTATTAGCCTTCCTGACCACCTGCTGCACCTGCAGGCTGGGTTTTTGCAACTCACGCACAAGGACCCCAAGGTCCCTCTGCACAATCGCATGCTGCAGGTTTTCGCCATGCAAGTAATAGTCCTTCCTACCATTATTCCTACCAAAGTGGACAACCTCACATTTGCCAACATTAAATTCCATTTGCCAGTTCCTGGCCCATTCGCCCAGCCTGTCTAGATCCTTCTGCAGACTCTCCACACCCTCCGCACAATTTGCCGTTCCACCAATCTTGGTGTCATCAGCAAATTTCGACACCATACACTCAGTTCCCTCCTCCAGATCATCTATAAGGTACCTAAGTGTGTAGATGAAGGGAGAGCAGTTGATGAGACATGGATAGAGCAGGGGCAGGAATGGATGCTGCAGGTCCCGGGGTTTAAATGTTTTAGTCGAAGTAGAGAAGGAGGTAGAAGGGGGGGAGGGGTAGCATTATTGGTCAGGGATTGTATCACAGTGTCAGAGAGGAGGTTTGATGAGGACTTGTCTGTTGAGGTAGTATGGGCGGAGATTAGAAATAGGAGAGGAGAGGTCACCCTGTTGGGAGTCTTTTATAGACCTCCTAAAAGTTCTAGAGAGGTTGAGGAAAGGATTGCGGAGACGATCCTGGTTAGGAGTGAAAGTAATAGGGTAATTGTTATGGGGGATTTTAACTTTACTAATATTGATTGGAATTGTTATAGCTCTAGCTCGTTAGAGGGGTCAGTTTTTGTGCAAAGTGTGCAGGAAGGTTTTTTGACTCAGTATGTAGATAGGCCAACTAGAGGTGAGGCTATATTGGATTTGGTGCTGGGAAATGAGCCAGATCAGGTGTTGGATTTGGAAGTTGGTGTGCATTTTGGTGATAGTGACCACAATTCGGTTACGTTCACCTTAGTGATGGAAAGGGATAGGCATGAACCTTGGGCCAGTGGTTTTAGCTGGGGGAAGGGTAATTATGAGGCTATTAGGAGAGAATTAGGAATCATAGGATGGACTAGGAGATTACAGGAATTGGGAACGTCCGAAATGTGGAGTTTTTTCAAGGAGCAGCTACTGCGAGTCTGTGATAGGTATGTCCCTGTCAGGCAAGGTGAAATTGGTAAGGCTAGGGAACCGTGGTGCACCAAAAAAGTTGATTCGTTGGTTAAAAAGAAAAAAGAGGCTTATGTTCGGATGAGACGTGAGCACTCGGATAGTGCACTAGAGAGCTTTAGATTGGCTAGGAGGGAGTTGAAGAGCGAGCTAAGAAGGGCTAAAAGAGGACATGAGAAGACTTTGGCTGATAGGGTTAAGGAGAATCCTAAGGCGTTCTATAGGTATGTCAAGAACAGAAGGTTGGTTAGGGCAAGGTTAGGGCCAGTTATAGACGGCAGAGGGAAGTTATGTGTGGAACCGGAGGAGATTGGTGAAGCATTGAACCAATATTTCTCTTCGGTGTTCATGCAGGGGGACATGGATATAGCTGAGGAGGACACTGGGTTACAGGGGAGTAGAATTGACAGTGTTACAGTTGATAAGGAGGATGTGCTGGATATTCTGGAGGGTCTGAAAATAGATAAGTCCCCTGGTCCGGATGGGATTTACCCCAGGATTCTCTGGGAGGCAAGAGAAGTGATTGCAGAGCCTCTGGCTCTGATCTTCAGGTCGTCGTTGGCCTCTGGTATAGTACCAGATGATTGGAGGTTAGCGAATGTTGTCCCATTGTTTAAGAAGGGGAACAGAGACTTCCCCGGGAATTATAGACCGGTGAGTCTCACTTCTGTTGTGGGCAAGGTTTTGGAAAAAATTATTAGGGATAGGATTTATAGTTATTTGGAGAGTAATGAGTTGATTGGAGATAGTCAGCATGGTTTTGTGGCGGGTAGGTCGTGCCTTACTAACCTTATTGAGTTTTTTGAGAAAGTGACCAAAGAGGTGGATGGGGGTAAGGCAGTGGACGTGGTGTATATGGATTTTAGTAAGGCGTTTGATAAGGTTCACCATGGTAGGCTTCTGCACAAAATGCAGATGTATGGGATTGGGGGTGATCTAGGGAACTGGATTAGGAATTGGCTAGCGGCTAGGAGACAGAGGGTAGTGGTTGACGGTAAATATTCATCATGGAGTTCGGTTACAAGTGGTGTGCCTCAGGGATCTGTGTTGGGGCCACTGCTGTTTGTGATTTTTATTAATGATCTGGATGAGGGTATAGTTGGGTGGATCAGTAAATTTGCTGATGACACCAAAGTCGGAGGTGTGGTAGATAGTGAGGAAGGGTGTCATGGTTTGCAGGAAGACTTAGACAGGTTGCAGAGCTGGGCCGAGAGGTGGCGGATGGAGTTTAATGCAGAGAAATGTGAGGTAATTCACTTTGGTAGGAATAACAGATGTGTTGAGTATAGGGCTAATGGGAAGACTTTGAATAGTGTGGAGGAGCAGAGGGATCTAGGTGTATGTGTACATAGATCCCTGAAAGTTGGGAATCAAGTAGATAAGGTTGTTAAGAAGGCATACAGTGTCTTGGCGTTTATTGGTAGAGGGATTGAATTTAGGAGTCGTAGCGTTATGTTGCAACTGTACACAACTCTGGTGCGGCCGCACTTGGAGTATTGTGTGCAGTTCTGGTCCCCACATTACAGGAAGGATGTGGAGGCTTTGGAGAGGGTGCAGAGGAGGTTTACCAGGATGTTGCCTGGTATGGAGGGGAGATCCTATGAGGAGAGGCTGAGGGATTTGGGGTTGTTTTCGCTGGAAAGAAGGCGGCTAAGAGGGGATCTTATTGAAACATATAAGATGATTAGAGGTTTAGATAGGGTGGATAGTGATAGCCTTTTTCCTCTGATGGAAAAATCTAGCCTGAGGGGGCATGGCTTTAAACTAAGGGGGGGTAGTTATAGGACAGATGTCAGGGGTAGGTTCTTTACCCAGAGGGTGGTGAGGGATTGGAATGCCCTGCCTGCTGCAGTTGTAAATGCGCCTAGTTTGGGGGCGTTTAAGAGGCCTGTGGACAGGTTTATGGACGAAAAGGGATTGGTTTAGGTTAGTGGGTCATTGTTTTTTTTTAAACTGGTTGGCGCAACATCGTGGGCCGAAGGGCCTGTTCTGCGCTGTAATGTTCTATGTTCTATGTCATATACATGGATTTTAGCAAGGCATCCGATAAGGTTCCCCACGGTAGGCTCATGAAGAAAGGTGGCGTGGGATAGAAGGAAATCTGGCCGATTGGATATGCAACCGGCTACCTCATAGAAGACAGAGGATGGGGGTGGAGGGAAAATTTTCAGACTGGAGGCCGGCTACCAGCAGTGTACCACCAGGATCAGTGCCGGGTCCTCTGCTATTTATGACTCCCATCAATGACTTGGAAGATGGGTCTGAAGGGTGGGCTAGCAAATCTGCCGATGACACCAAGATTGGCGGAGCAGTAGACGAGGCGGAAGACTCTTGCAGGCCACAAAGAGACACTGCAAGATGCAGAGCCGGGCTGAAAAGTGGCATACGGAGCTCAACCATGCCATCCTAATGTTGCCTAATCCTTAGCAAACATGTTCCTGAATAAGCATGCATTATGAAGAATCTCAAATATTTAGAAAATGAGAATTCCTATTTGTCATTTATCATGCTTACCATGTTGACATTTTCAGCAAATGTAGTGAGTAACTTTTTGAAGCCATTACATGTTCTTGTGTGTGTAATTTGTTTATTATCAAGATGAAGGTTCAACAATGGAACTTCAGTGACAGTACCAAACATCCCAGAAACTGTTTGGATTTGTTACAAATTGAAGTTGAGTCGGTGTTGAAAATTACGACAGTATAAGGGTGAAATTACTCTTCAATGACAGTGAAGAGGAGACAATAACAAATTGACATCCTACTTCACACTGCATATGATTTATTTGCACGTTGACATGACTGCTTAAGAAAATCAGATGGGTAAAATCGGCTGCCAATGGTTAAATTGCTACATCTTTAAGGATCAAAAGTGGGTTATTTGAAAAAGAAGAGCAATGATCGTGGTTTTGAAAAGGAGACACACAATGTTTTGACAAAGGGAATTATTAACAATAGGGTAGAAACCAGCAAATGTTGGAAACACTCGGCAGATCTGGCAGTATATGTAGAGAGAGAAACAGAGTTAATGGCTAGGGTCTGATATGACTGGGCAATCAGCAAGCAGGTCACATCTGCTGAGCTGTCTTGGTAGAGTTTCCAGCAGATGGATAGATCATAGTATTAGGCAAAGGCTGAGTGCAGGCACTTACGTTTCTAATTCTTTAAACTGTTGAACTGTTTTTCAGCACTCACATTGGCTACAAACTAATGAAACAAAATGGTTATTTGTATTTCCAAACACACCTCACTGTATAACAGGCACAAACACTCAACATGAAAGCCAAACACCATAATGGCATATCATCTAAATATTGGATGATATGTCGAGTTCCACGTTACTACCCAAATGCAGCCTTCTGCACGAGCTGTGAGTCAATACATTGTAGTCTCCCATGACAACCAGCAATTTAACAAGACTATAAATGCAACATTTTCAGTATATCAGCTAGTGACATAGAAAAGCTACTTGACTACATAAATACTTTAGCACTTGATAATTCTATATTTATTCTTTTATGATGTGTTGCTTATTGAATCTTGAATTGTAGTGGTTAGACAGTGGTCACAGTTATCTTTTAATATGTGCAATTATTCGTTTGATTTTTAGATCAATTCCTCAAGTATTTTGTAGTCGAGCAGCTTTTTTATGTCACTAGCTGATGTACTGAAAATGCTGTATTTAAAGTATTGTGTTAAATTGCTGGTTGTCATGGGAGACTACAATGCATCGACTCATCTCGTGCAGAAGGCTGCATTTGGGTAGTGACTTGGAACTCAACTTCTAATATTTAGCCAATATTATGCTATTCTGGCTAGTGGCTTTCAAGTTGAGTATGTATGTGTTTGCTTGTTATGTGGTGAGATGTGTAATAATAGTTTTGTTTCATTAGCTCGTAGGCAATGTGCATACTGAAAAACAGTTTGACATTTAAAAAAAGAGACATGATTGCCTGCATTCAGCCTCTGCCTAGTAATATAATCTTTCCATCTGCTAAAACTTCTACTAAGACAGCTTTGCAAAAATGACCAGCCTGCTGATTGCATCTTTTTCTTTCCTTCTGTGGAAAGTGCTTAATGCCCGTTAACTGGCGACTGAGTTGAGAAGCCACTTGTATCAATAGAATCGTACAAACCATGCTGAGATCTTTTCTATTTGTAATGAAATTATTGGGCTGGACTTTAGTGCTTATCTGTTAAATTTGCACCAGCCATACACTTCCGATGAGCAATTTTGCTGGACGTTCCCATTAACCAACTATCCAAAAAGTACATCACCTGACAGAGTATCTGGGAGCTATGTCAATAGGAGAAGCAGTAGTTTATCAACTTAATAAATCTAATTCAAGAATCATTATTGAATCATGCAGAATCTCAGTTAGAATATTACTTTGTGTCAAATAAGGTACAGAAAGTGATAAGGAGAAAAATGGATTGAGAGAGAAATAAAAGAAACAATATGTTCCAAAGTTTAAACTTCTAACAATCTGAATAAACGAGCATCTAATTTATTGATTGGCAATATCCAAGACATCTGCACTGGGTGCTGATTGAATGCACGGACTGTGAAGCTCAGGAGTAGCGGCTCTTGTGTGAGAACTGTTGCTCAGGAATCCACACCTCCAGCCTTACAACTTCAGGTGGCTGATGGAGAGGGAGGCTGTGGACGCCGGGGTGACCAGGATCGGGGAGGAGCGGGCTCGATGAACCCTCGCGTGCTGGCTGAGCGCGCGGGGGTGTCCGTCCGGTGCATGGCCAGAGCCATCCAAGACCTTAGGACGGTCGTGCTCGGCCCGACTGCCGTTTATGTGGCCTCGTGGAGTCTGTGGACCATGTCTACGTTTCACGTTATAGATTGCACACCCTTTTTGTTTTTCTGAAGAACCTTTTACTGATGTTTTGTTTGCACTTCAGTCCCACGCTCCTGATCTACGGACACCTGGTGTGGAGAGGGGAGGGTCGGGATGCCGAACTCCTCGTGAAACTGCTCCTGGGCCTGGCGTGATGCGCCATCAATAGATCCAGGCAGCGGGCGATCGGCGGGGTCGTTCATCCTCACTGTCTGCCCCTCTACTGTGGCTACGTTCGCGGCCAGGTGTCCCTGGAGAGGGAGCATGTGGTGTCTGCAGACGCAGTTGATGCCTCCTGTGCCCGCTGGGCACCGCAGGAGCTGGGGTGCGTTATAGACCTCGACAATCACATTTTAATTTGATGTGTCTTAAGTTTCCTTTGTACTTTTGTTTTTATTCCGGCTGTTCCCCTTCCTTTTGGGGAGCTGCCTCTTTTACTTTGTCCTAATTTAATTTGAGTTTGTGTATTTGGTTTGACCTTGAAAGAGGACTGTGAAGCCAGGAGTTTGGTGAGGGAGGAGATCTTGCGAGTTAATCTCTCTCTCTCAAGTCTGGTTTTTGTTTATATTTAGCAATTAACTACAAAATACTGTTTAAGTTAAGAGGCAAGTTAAGTTTCTTCCAGCCCTGAACAGGGATGTACAAGCTGTCTGAGAGCTGCTGTAACTAGTTAATTAGTTTGTTAACTGATTTCTGAACTTTAGTAGAGCTTAATTTTCAGACAGTACAAATGCAGGGGACCCTGGGTGCCATTTGTTTGCACTGAATGCTGCTCCAGTGCGCAAATTGTGAAACTGGGAGTTCAGTGATGAAGGGAACTACAAATTTTAAGAAAATCATTAATACAGCAAAGATGACAGGATGGGTGTTATGTCATGGTTGTAGCATGTAGGAGCTGCTGGATGTCACCCCAATCCATGGCAACCACATCTGTAGTAAATGCCTGGCATTTGAGGATCTTATGCTCAAAGTTGATGAGCTGGAGGCCAAGTTGCATACATTGCGACGCATCACGGAGTGGGGAGTTACCTGGACACTTTGTTCCTGAAGGTTAGCGTCATCTGATACTAGTTAGGGACAGGAGATTTTGACTGCAAATCCGGCAGGTAAGGGGATCGAGAAGGTAAGAGTGGAGGAGTAAGAAGTTTGAAGTCTTTTGCAGCTTGTATGGATAAAAGTGCAGTGTGGATGAACAAACTGACTATGGCATAATGATACAAGCAGCCATTCAAGTGAGGGGAGTTGAAAGAATATAGTGGTATCAGGTGATAGGATGGCCGGTGATAGACTCTAATTTCTGCCATTTGAGAATGATGAATATCAGATGGAGTTTAATTTGGAGAAATGCGAGGTGATGCATTTTGATTGATCAAACCAAGGCAGGTCTTACTTAGTTAATGGTGGGGTGTTTGGGAGAGTTATAGAACAGAGAGATATAGGGGTACAGATTCATAGGTCTTGAAATTGAAGTCACAGGTAGACAGGGTGGTGAAGAAGGTATTCAGCATGCTTGGTTTCATTGGTCAGAACATTGAATACAGGAGTTGAGACGTCATTTTGAAGTTGCACAAGACGTTGGTAAGACCACACTTGGAATGCTGTGTACAGTTCTGGTCACCCCATTATAGAAAGGATATTATTAAACAAGAAAGATGCTATCAGGACTTAATGGTTTGAGTTATAAGGAGAGACTGGATAGACTGGGACTTTTTTCCTTGCAGCGTAGGAGGCTTAGGGGTGACTTTATAGAGGTCTATAAAATAATGAGCATAGATCAGGTAGAAGTCAACATCTTTTCCCAACAGTAGGAGGGTCTAAATCTGGAGGGCATAGGTTTAAGGTGAGAGGGGAGAGATACAAAAGATCCAGAGGGTCAGTTTTTTCACAAAGGGTAGTGGGTATCTGGAATGAGCTGCCAGAGGTGGTGGTAGAAGCGGAAACAATTTTGTCTTTTAAAAAGAATTTGGACAGTTACATATATAAGGTGTGTATAGAGGGATATGGGCCAAACACAGGCTATTTGGACTAGGTTAGTGGTAAAAAACTGGATGGTATGGACAAGTTGGGCTCAAGGGCCTGTTTCCA
This sequence comes from Carcharhinus amblyrhynchos, assembly GCF_965287045.1. Taxonomy (NCBI): domain Eukaryota; kingdom Metazoa; phylum Chordata; class Chondrichthyes; order Carcharhiniformes; family Carcharhinidae; genus Carcharhinus; species Carcharhinus amblyrhynchos. Next base: position 75,827,503 of record NC_137331.1, on the reverse strand, counting down.
CACTGAAAACCTCTATGACTCTAATCCAGAAGGCTGGGTTGTCCATTGTACTAGATTTTGGGGTATCTGCTCAAGGCTGGAGAGGAACTTCAAGTGGTAGGGGTAGGATCTAGTTGCTGTCATCCATGTAGATACCAACAAAAAAAGAGACTGAGAAAAGGGTTTTGGATAGTGAGTATGAGGAGCTAGGTACAAAATTTAAAAGTAGAACCTCAAAGATAATCTCTAGACCCTATTAGCCAAACATCAGCTCGAGGGTTACTACGATAATCACTGCTTGGGCCCCAGCTATTCACAACTTAATACCAATGATTAAATGTAATATTTCCAAGTTTGCAGATGACACAAAGTGGAATTTTTTTAAAAAGTTTAAAGTTTATTTATTTAGTGTCACAAGTAGGCTTATTGTAACATTGCAGGGAAGTTACTGTGAAAATCCTCTAGCCGCCACACTCTGGCACCTGTTCGGGTACGCTGAAGGGGAATTTAGCATGCCCAGTGCACCCAACCAGCATGTCTTTTTGACTGTGGGTGGAAACCAAAGCACCTGGAGGAAACTCTCTCAAACGGGGAGAATGTGCAGACCCCGCACAGTAACCCAAGCTAGGAATCGAACCTGGGTCCTTGGCGTTGTGAGGCAGCAGTGCTAACCACTGTGCCACCGTGTACCCACATCTAGGTGGAAGTTTGAGTTATGAGCAAAAACTTTACTGGCATTTGGAAGACTAAGTGAATCTACAAAAATATGGCAGATGGAAGACAATGTGAAGAATGTGGTTATCCACTTTGTAGGAAAAAACGAAAATATGGTGTATTTCTACAATAGTGAGAGAATGTGAAGGATTGAACTTCAAAGAGGTTTTGTGTCATTATTCATGAATCACTGAAAGCTAACATGCAGGTACAATAAGCTATTGAGAAGACAAGTGGTATGTTGGTCTTTATCACAAGAGGATTTGAGTGTAGAAGTAAAGATGTCTTGCTACAATTATATGGACCTTTGGTGAGACTACACCTAGAGTATTATGCGCAGTATTGATCTTACCTAGGGAAAGTGTAATGATCTCAGGTGCTGTTAATGCTGGACAAGTCAGATTTCAGAATAAAACGAGGCTTCATAACCATCACTTTTTTTTAAAGAAGAAAGTCAGGGAAACAAAGTCACAGGAATCTATTGATGAACTTTTAATACAAAGAATAAAATATTTATTAAAGTGAGCTAGATTACACAAAGGTGTAAAAAGATGGAAAGATTTCACTGCAAACATAAGAAAACGATTCAATTCACTGTTACTTTACCCTAGCAATATCTTTGCAGACACAAATCAGTGAAGAATTACCACTAGCTTGACACAGGGGCTTCTTATTTGGGACAGCCACAGTTGAAAATGGCTTTCTTCCAAAGAATTTCAAACTTGATGCTATAAACCACACTTTTTAAACTCTGTCTTTAACTGTGGAGCAAACAAAATGAGTTCCCTAAAATTAGTCTTCCAGTAGCACCTTCATTAAACTGACTATTTACTGAGTCCTTTAACTGATAATTCAGGTAGCTACTGTCCCACTTGTTTGTTTTCTTTCAGAGAGTTTCAAATCCATGTTTTCTCTCCTTGATAGATGCATGCTGAACACCCCTTTCTTCAACTCCTCCCTTTTCTGTGTCTGTTGTTAGGCAGCAGTAAAGCTTTCCTCCTTATTTTTCTCCAGAATCACTGAACATTCAACCCCTTTTAATGGTTCTCTTTAACTTCAGGAGTTGTAAGACCTAATTAAAAATGTATTTACAGAAACCGACCCAAAAGACCTGGAACTTTTTAGTCACAAGCATTTCCAGACACCCAGGCACCAAGGTTCATGAATGAAATCTAAATTAAGTCGAAACCATTGTTACCAGTCTTAACACACAAGTATACAACTATAAAAATTAAACATTATTCATGACAAAAGACATCCTTGCCTTCGGGGAAGTGCAACAAAGGTTCACTAAACTCATTCCTGAGTTGGAGGGTTTTCCCTCTGAAGTAAATTGAATAGACTGGGCCTTTATACTCTGGATTTTAGAAATTTAAGATGTAATCTCATTCAAACAATATTCTTAAAGGGCTCAATGGGCTAGATGCCAGAAGGAGGTTTTCCCTGTCAGAGGTGTTTCGATCCTGGGGATGCTATCATAATAAGGGGCAGAACATTTAAGACTGAAATGCGAAAGGATTTCTTCACTCACAGAGCGGTGAATCTTTGGAGGGCTGTGGAGGCTCAGTCATTGAGTATATTCAAGATTGAGATAGCTGGATTTTTACATATTAAATAAATTAATATATGGGCAGTGTGTAGAACAATGATGTTGGAGTAGGCAATCAACCATGATCTCGTTGAATGGTGGCATAGGTTTAAAGGGCCGAATAGGCTACTCTTGCTCTATTTCTTAAGTTCTTACCATGCCATTTAAAAACATGCAATACTTAAACTGGAATGCTAAGCCATATTTTTCTGATGAGTTTTATATGTATTCATTTGTTAAGAACATAAGAACATAAGAAATAGGAGCAGGAGTAGGCCATCTAGCCCTTCGAGCCTGCCCCGCCATTCGGTAAGATCATGGATGATCTGTCGTGGCTCAGTTCCACATTCCTGCCCTCTCCCCATAACCCTTAATCCCCTCTCTTATCAAAAACCCATCAACCCGCGTCTTAAAAATATTTAGCGAGGCAGCCTCCACCACTTCAACGGGCAGAGAATTCCAGAGATTCACCACCCTTTGAGTGAAGAAATTCTTCCTCAACTCCGTTCTAAACCGCCCCCCCTTTATCTTGAGGCTGTGCCCCCTAGTCCTACTGTCCTTTCTGAGCGGGAAGAGTCTCTCCACCTCTATCCTATCCATCCCATTCATCATCTTATACGTCTCAATGAGATCTCCCCTCATTCTTCTAAACTCTAACAAGTACAAGCCTAGTTTATTCAGCCTCTCCTCATAGCTCAACCCCCTCAACTCCGGTTAAGCATAGGAATCTAATTGAATGGTGAATCTCCCTATCAGATGCCACAACTTTTGGAGGAGCAAGATATCCTGGACAGTAATCTCCTGATGTCTGCATTTTATTGCACATAGTTACCAAAAATTTCCATTCTGTTTCCAAGTAAACAATAGTGAGCGCGGTTAGTCTCACATTTATTTCTATTGCAAAATTTGCCCCATCAGTTCAAGAATCCCAAATGTCCCTGAAGTATGTCTTCACCATTCAATAATATCTTTACAATTATAGGGGAAAGAGGAAATTATTAATGAGATTGTTGCTCAGAGGATCAAGTGAGTATTATCTCACAAATACAATTTGGAATTTCCTCCCTCAAATCCAAGCAAGCTTTGGCCCCTCATCATCATTTTTAGCAGAGAAATTTGGAAACGCCATTCATCTCCCAGGTTTGTAGAAATACCACTATCAGTAGTTATAAAGCTGTACACAGTGGCTTGAAATCTCTTGCCCTCAGATTTTCCTGTCCTATACTCTGAAGATAAACCTCCAATCACTACTATTTTCTACCACAGTGTAATTGTGATTGATATCCAACTGTACAAATATTTCATTCTAAAATGTATGGAATTAAATTTTTTATAAGTTAAAATTTCAAAACATCATCTTTTATGCTATGTTTGGGATAAGAGGGCTCTTTTAAGTCAATAAAGCCTGATCATGAAGGGACTTTATTGCAGCGTAATGCTCCTGATAGCATGAGTTGCATTTCTTATTACTTCTCGAGATGTACTACCTTCAATAAAGCACAAAGTTTTCATTTGAGACATTTTAATTCAACACAGATGAGAATAAGGACTAGTGAAATTCATTTTCAAAAGAAATGTTTTTTTTGGCATTTTGTTGTCCAGTTGGGCAGTGCTTTCAACTTCAACAGAAATGAAAAATGGGCAGATTAAGTACCAAGCCTTTGATTACGAGGGATAATTTTTTTTCATCATCTTCATGCTTGATGTGGTTTAATATTGATTTGTACCATGATTCCAAAGGTCTCAAAGCCATTAGTGATATCACAATAATTTAGTGATTAATTTATGGCACATGTCTTAAATGCCGTAAGGTCATGAAAAGTGTTATACAAGGCAAATTATTTATTTTCTTTGATATCAAAACAATAGGATTCATAAGTGGATATACAATTGATATATTCCTCTAACATTCCTGACAAAATAGGGAAAAACCCCAAAGTGTTCCATAATTTATCAATGGGAAGAGGATAATCAGGGGAAAAAAAAAGGCCCTTTAAGGACCAAGGGGACAATCTGTGGATGGAGTTAGAGGATATTGATAGTGTGGAACGAATACTTCTCATCCATCTTCACCTAAGAGAATGAGGATAAAGGTATGGAATTCAGGGTAAGTGATTGCAGTGACAAGATATTAGAGGTATTGGCATGCTTAAAAAATCGCCAGGTCCAAATGGATTGTGTTGAAGGCTGCTATGGGAGACAAGGAAGGAAATTCCTCAAGGCTCTGATCGAAATTTTTAATTCCCCTCTCACCGCAGAGGAGATGCCAGAGGACTGGAAAACAGCTAATGTGGTTCCCCTATTTAAGAAGGGTTATAGAGATAATCCAGGGAACTACAGACCCATGAGTCTCAAGTCAGTGGCAAGGAAACTATTGAAGACACTTCTGAAGGAAAGCATCTATCTCCACTTAGAGAGGCAAGCTTTGATCAGGGATGGTCAGCAAGGCTTCATAAGGGGGAGGTTGTGTCTAAGAGTTTGAATGAATATTTTGAGGAGATGATCAGGTTGTGCAGTTGATGTAGTTTATATGGATTTCAGCAAAGCCTTTGACAAGATCACATGGGAGACTTATAAAGAAGGCAAATGCACGTGGGATACTGGGTAACTTGAGGTGGATTCAATATTGACTCGGTTGTAGGAGACAAAGGGTGGTGATAGAAGACTGCTTTCGTGACTGGAAGCTGTTGTCTAGTGTATCACAGAGATCTGTGCTAGGTCCCCTAATATTCATAATTTATACAAATAACATAGATGGCTGTGTGGTTAGGATTAGTAAGTTTGCGGATGACTCAAAGATTGGCTGGATGGTTAACAGTGAGGTTGAGTGTGTTGGGTGACGAGAAGATATAGACAGGATAGTCAAATGGGCAGATAAGCGGCAGATGAATTTAACTCTGAAAACTGAGGTGATACACTTCGGAAGGAGTAATTTGACAAGGAAGTATTCAATGAACGGCATGCCACGAGGAAGTTCTGTGGAACGAAGGGACCTTGGCGTGTTTGTCCATAAATCTCTGAAGAAAGGGCATGTTAGTAGGGTGGTGAAAAAGGCATATGGGACACTTTCCTTTATCAGTTTAGGCATAGATTACAAAAGTCATGTGAGAGTTGTATAGAACTTTGGTGAAGCCACAGCTAGACTACTGAGTGCGGTTCTGGTCACCACATTATAGGAAGGATGTGATTGCACTGGCGGAAGTGCAGAGGAGATACATCAGGGTGTTACCTGGGTTGAAGCATTTCAGCTAGAAAAAGAGGCCAGTTAGGCTGGGATTGTTCTTCTTAGAGCAGAGAACGCTGACGGGAAATCTGATTAAGGCATAAAAATTTATGAGGGACTTAGGTATATAGGAAGAAATTTTTCTCCTTACAGTGGTCAATAACCTGGGGGCATAGATTTAAGATAAGGGGCAGGAGGTTTAGGGGATATTTGAGGAAAAACATTTTCACCCAGAGGGTGGTAGGAATCTGGAACTCACTGCCTGAAAGGGTGTTTCAGATGGGAACCCTCACAACATTTAAGCATTTAACTGAGCACTTGATACGTCATAGCGTACAAGAATATGGATCGAGTGCTGAAAATTGAATTACTATAGTTAGGCTCTTGATGATCAGCGCAAACGTGATGGACCGAAGGGCCTGTTTCTGTGCAGTAATGACGCTGTGATCCTGAGGGGACTTGCACGAAAAATGAGGGGTGGGGTGGGATTGGAACTAGAGGAGACAGTTAAAAGCTCTCCCTTTTAAGATTGAGATAAGGAGTTTTTTTCCTGAGTGTTTTTGTATGTGGAATTTCTTTCCAGGGCATTATTCAAGGCAAAATTAGATAAGAGATGAGGCCTATGATGGCAGACAGGAAAGTGGAGTTGATACCATAACCAGACCAGCCATGATCTAATTGAATGACAGGACAGGCTGTGCTTCCTCCCGCTCTGAAGTCCTATGTTCCTACATTCTTAATTAAAACTATAACAAGTGATTTTCAAAACCTGTTTATTGTCAAGGCTTGAACATTTACAAACATATTATTGAATGTGGCTTGAATAAAATTCTGTGCAATGCTGCAATAGAAAGTGTTTGCTAGTGTATAGTAAGTGTGCAACTCTGGTTGTCTTACTAAAATTTTTATATGCTATCTCCAGTGAAACGGAAACACACATCAAGCTGCTTCAATGCAATGTGATCATAGTAGTAATCAAATTAATATTCAATAGTAAGGGAATAAAGTGTGCTAGGAAGTTTCAAAGCTTATAAATGTAAGGAAGTAATAGTGTATCCTCAATTATTATGTGCAATATTATAACATAAGAACATAAGAAATAGGAGCAGGAGTAGGCCTTCGAGCCTGCCCCGCCATTCAATAAGATCATGGCTGACCTGTCGTGGCTCAGTTCCACATTCTGAAGTAATGTAATATTATTTAAATACAGCATAGGCAACAATAAGTAGATCAAATTGTTTGTTGACAGCTCTGAATTAAAGTCCATTAACATGAATACTGTACATTTGTTTAATTAACTTTAACTAATGCAGGTGTTATGAGAAAATATGAGTTACAGGTCATGCAAGCAGAGGGTGTGTTACCTTATTAGCTTATTTGAGATGTTGAGGAGTTTGTAGCATTGCATTCATTTCTTAATTGCCTTTCTAGCCATTGCACCAGATGTGTAATATCAGGCAGAGAATGGTATTCATGAAATTTAATAATGAAATTGACCTGCCAAAAAATGCTGTATTGCATGTTTGTTGCATTAATTTATTAGTTTTTCTGCTACCCAGATTGTAAAGTTATGTTTTTTTCTGAACAAATTAATTCAATAGGAATGAATGAACAAAAACCTACGATTCAGATTTATAGGTTTTACTGGTCCTAGTTAACAATAGTAATGCAACTAAGTATATCTTATGCGAGAAATACTTTATCAGATGTTTCATTGTAAATATGAGAGGGTTCTAATATTTGTATTGCAGTTCTCTCTGTATTTTATAATAACCTACATATCCCCTCATGCCATAATGTGAAAATGCATCATGCATAATGAGTCTTATGGGCATTTCAACTACTGAATGTAGTGGAGCCTAGTCCAACTCTCTTCTGACATTCATTCTACCAATTTTCTGGCCAGAGTCATTGAAAAGAAGTGGGGTGGAATTCTAAGGCTGTTTTCCTTCTTCTTCTGAAAGACTGCTGATAGCAATTGGAGTGTTGTGCTCCCTGACTAAGAACAGCTAATTCAGCATAGACTAAGAACAAAACCTTCTGCTTTGTCATGTTATAATGTTACCAATGGATCAGTAGGAGGACATGGAACCACTGGGTGGGAAGAGGGTAAGTGGGGGTGGGTTGTAAGAGGAATGTGTGTTTAGGTCGAGTGTGTTGTGTATTAGTGATGCAGTGTCTGTTTAAGAGGTGAACACGTAAGCACTAGTGATGAGATCAGTCAGGTTTGCTGGCTTTAGGTCCAGCCTTACAGATTGCACTGCTACAAAAATAATCCTCCCTTTTGAGTTACAGCAGTCCACCAGTTTGTGTGTTCTTTGCTTCTGACTGTGATTGGCTAGCGTTCCTGAGCATCCAAGTGAGGGTTGCTGGATCTGGGAAGGGAGTGGCTTTAAACCTACCTTTTGGATCCAACATGCCTGCTTGGCTGCTCCTGTGATTGAACAGACATGAACTAATCACCACCACAGCATCATTCCCACATGTCCCCAGCATCCAATCTGCTGCTCCCTGGATGATACCTAACCCCACCTCCCATCAAACTTGTCCCACCCAGTTCTTTGATTCTCCACCTGCCAAGGCATTTGGTCCCCTCATTTTCTGACCTCACCGCCACCCCCCCAATCCCCACATGCCTCCCACAGGCTCTGAATCACCCATCCTCTTCCAATCACACCCCACCACCCCATGCCTGAGACTGCAACCTCCCCCCACCTAATCCTTCGCCTCTCCTTGGCCTGTGATCCCGCTGGCTCCCTTTGACCTCTGCCCCCCCCCCCCCCCCCCAATACTCTCACTCCTCGTCCTCTGAACCCATCAGCACCACTCCCCACTCCAGGCCTCAGAACGCCATCTCCCTCACCTCCCCTTGGCCTCTGATCACTCCGACTCCCTTTAGCATCTGACTTGTCTGCTTCCCCTTAGCTTCTGACCCAAGCCTCTCCTGGGTCACTGACCTCCCCAGAGCCTCTGACCCCTTTGGCCTCTCAAGCCATTCCACCTCCCTTGGCCTCTGACCCTCTGCCTCTGTTTTTATCAAACTCTTATCAACAATTCACTTTGAGTGTTACTTTGGGTGGCATGGTGGCACAATGGTTAGCAGTGTTGCCTCATGGCACCAGGGACCTGGGTTTGATTCCTGGTTTCAGTCACTGTCTGTATGGAGTCTGCATGTAGTTCCCTGTCTGCGTGGGTTTTCTCCGGGTTCTACGGTTTCCTCCCATAGTCCAAAAGCTTTGCTGGTTAGGGGTGCGTTGGCCATGCTAAATTTTCCCTCGGTGTACCCAAACGGGCGCCAGAGTGTGGCGACTAGGGGATTTTCACAGTAACTTCATTGCAGTGTTGATGTAAGCCTACTTGTGACACAAATAAACTTCTGGTTTTCATGTTTTACTTTTTTCACAACTGATGTAAAGAATGAATTGTAAGCAAAAGCCTATTTCTTTTAATGAAATGAAAGAAGATGTTTATATTTGAATAGTTTCAAATTTATATAGCAAAATGAGCTTGCATGAATAATTAAGCAATCATTTAAATAAATTTTTAAAAACATATCTGCAAAATTTAATATGCAAGTAATTGATTGAGTTGCATCTTCAATGCTCTTCCATTATAGAACTCTGAGGAACTGATGGTACATTCCATTAATAATGTTGCAACCAGTATGGAGGGAAGGTGAAATGATTCCAGTTGCAAGCAGAGAAAATAGCTATATGGGTAGAATTGTAGAAAAAAGGCCTCGACGTTCTGAGATTTATACATTAGTTTGAGAAGTAGCCATTGGGATTAAATCTAAATTCAGGTTTGACAATGAACCGAAATCGATACTATAATACACCTCTGAAACACAATATCCGTTCTTAAAGTTGCAACCCCAGTGCTCAGAATAGACCAGGGAAACCCAAATCCATTCCTTGCTTGCTCCAAAAACCAAATTCAAAATCCAATTGATTCCAATCAAGGTCTCCATAAAAGGAAGGCAAACAAAATCCAAGCCGATAAGATGAGGCATTGCACCCCATCTTGGGCTTGATCTGACACTTGATCTTAGCCAATACGTTTCATGCTAATGAATACTGCCACCTTGAAAATACGGAAATGATCTAATTCTTTTAATATGCTTACACTTCAGATTTTATTGCATTGTCTTAATTGGTTATTGTGTTTTAATATTAACCTACTCTCAATCACTTCCGATGCTATCACCACAGTTTTACAATTATTGAAAGTTAATTAAGCAAATTAACTCAAGGATTTCACCATTCTTAAAAAGAATTTAATTCTTAAGTAAGTCAAGATTTATAACCACAGTGTCTTGACTTATTAAGACTTATTTACTTATGGCTCCATGATAAATTAATATTATTTTACTGATATAACAAAGTCTTAATATGTTGTAATTAATTTTGAAAGATCTATAATTGGACAGTTCAACATTTCCTATCCCAAATCAGAAAGTAAAATAAATAATTGGATTAATTTTTCAATTCAGCGAATTTTTCAACAAAGCAATTGATCTTATATTTATACTGATAATAAAAATATAATTAGTTTTCAGCTTTTAGGTTTTTGGTAGGCAAGGGAATTAAGGGTTGTGGAGAGAAAGAGGGAAAGTGGAACTGAGCCACTTCAGATCAGCCATGATCTTATTGAATGGCGGGGCAGGCTCGAAGGGCTAGATGGCAAACTCCTGCTCCTACTTCTTCTGTTCTTATGTTTTATTCTCTGTATAAATCTTTTACATTCTGAATTAAATAGTATAAATATGACTTCATGTTCTTGTCCGTGATAACAATGTGCTCTTAAAGTTTATAATTAAATAGTTTGCCCCAAAAACTGCGGAAATTATATTTGGAAGAACTTAGCAATTGTCTTAATGACTGCAGTATGATTAAGTCCTTGTGGAAGTGGGACCGGGGACATCGTGGGACTTCGCAGCTGATATTATTGCACTAGCGTTTATTAATATTACAGTAAAAAGCAAGCAAATCTCCAGTGAAAAGTCATTATCTGGATAAAACAAACCAAATTGATCTTTTTAGGTTCTTATTGATGTTGTTAGGTTGGGTCTGTTCAAATTTTATCATTTGGCAGCTCAGGAAATGTCAAGGGGGAAAGAGGAATTGATGAAAAATTTAAATCGGATTGTAAAGCAGATGCAAGACTGCATATTGTGGGTCTGCCAGCGGGCCCACTGTGAGGGCCCTGATGCTCCGGTGCCGGCAACAGCGTGAGTGGTGACAATGCCGCCGATCGGAGGGAGTTCCGATGTCCACAGGGGGAGATTGAGAGGAGGTCTCCTGGCTCACCAGCAAATCTGAACCCCCCTGAGGAATGATGCATGAATATTCTGAAGTCAGCTTTGCCAGTATGTTCAGTATGTTTAGTCTCCATCTTCACCCCTGTACCAGCGCAAAGTTCTCACTTGTCAAAAAGCTGGAAGATTGCAGCGTGGCGCTCGCTCATGGAGGACTCCTATTTCTTCGTTGCTATGACACTTGGAATTTTTGGGGTCAGATTCTGCCCCAGATGTTTTGAGAAGTACACATTCGTAGTACATAAATCTTTGAGTAGAGTTTAGTCAGTGGATGCTGGAAATCTGAAATTTAAACTGAAAATGTTCAACACGCCTGGCAGTGTCTGACGGAGTAAAAAGCCTGACAACACCAGGTTTAAGTCCAACCGGTTGGACTTAAACTTGGTGTTGTCAGACTTTTTACTGTGTTTACCCCAGTCCAACGCCGGCATATCCACATTGTGTCTGACAGAAACAGAGTTGATGTTTTAGGTTGTTGACCTTTCAAAGAGCTGTTCTGATGACAGTTCATTAAGTAGTCTGATGTTGATTTGTTAGAAGTGGCCTCTAAACTGACTGGTAACTGATTGGGATTAGAAAATGAAGACACATGGAAACAGGTTTTTGTTTTAGTTGCACAATGAGGTATTTTTCTTGAAGAAAATTGGAATGAACAGGGTAGGGTGAGGTTGAATTGAGTCCAAAATTTGTAGCATACGTTTCTTAGTGAAAAGCTGGGGTTGTGCGGGAGTTCGCTACTGTGTAAAACTGTGACCTCATATCACTAGCAGTAGATACCAAAACTAAATAGAGTGGCAAACAAATCTTGCATTGTTTAGACTGTGATCTGTTTGAACTCTAGCTGATAAGGCAGGGTTTCTATATATGCATTGTATGCAAGCTCAGTATAACATTCAGGGTATCAAATATGAGCTTGAGAGGTAAATGGTGAGGGGAAGGAAAGCATATTATGGATAGCTTAAGTGAGCACACTTGAGGTTGATGAAATGATGAAGAGCAGAGGAAGCTGTGGAGTACAGCTACAGTACATGTATTGAGCAAGAAAAGAATGGTTTAGATTGTGATATTGAGGGGTGATGACCTGCTGCTCTTAGAATAGATATGTGCCATTTGTAAATATACTACGTGGGGGACCTGGAGATGAGGTAGAAACTCCAAAATCTTAAGAGCATTGAATCCTACTGCAACCAGAGCAAAGGTATACCTGTGCTGGAACTTCGGTTGCACATACGGCATGGATAGAGCGGTATGTTTGCCAAAAATGTGTATCAACATAAGTATCAATGAAATCCTGTGGGTGGAAAACATAACTAGAATTCAATACTTCCCTAATGTAATTTGAGATGTAGGCATACTGGAGAGCTAATATATATATTTAATGGGTAAAAGTGTAAAAAAAAGGTAGGGTAGTAAGGGTAGCTGGAGAGAGACTGAATTATTCTGGAAACAGTTAAAGAAAACAAGAAAAATTGAGGCTGACCAAACAACATCAATCAGATATTTTACTGAGATGTATGTGTGCATTTAGCCGGGATCATTTTTTAATGAAGGGAATTTTAACTAATCTGATACAGAATGGACATTGTGTAGTGTTAACAGGGTTGAAAAGTAAATCATAGGACATGGATTGAATATATAATTGGGATTTGCAGTGTAATGCTAAGCCCAATGTGCATGATAAGAGATAACAAAAATTATTAAAGCACTATGGCACACTCAAGCGTCTTCAGCATCAATATAAAGAAAACAGTCAATGTAAAAAGACGTGCATGATCAAAGTAAGCAAACAAAATAGTGGTTTCTAAGGAAGTTAAAATGTACATTCAGAAATAAATTACTTGGGTGTAGTGGGGGCCCTCAATAAATCAGTTGTTCATCATATCCTCTCGCATCTGTTCATGGACTTGAGGGGCTGTAGCACTTTGAACAGCCAGGCTGAGAGAGCATAATGTTTTTACTGGGGATCAGGGCATCGAAGGTAGAAGTGAGAAGATTAGTTGCTGCGGAGATGTTTGCCAAATAGAGGGCCAGAAGCCAGACAGTTAGGAATTTGAAAGTGCAGTCGTAAGTGAATTGGGACAATTTATTCCAGGGGCAGATACAAAAATAACTTGGGTTGGGTCATGGGAGGGGGACATGGGTGGAGAGGAAGTGGTCAGAGATATGGCTTCAGTTGTGATTGAAGCTATGGGATTTGCAAGGTTGTGGAGGTAGCCACGAATATGGGCTTGGGGAGTTAACATGGAAGGAGAGATTGAGAGCAGTGAACTCAGGAGAGAAAACATGATGAGTTGAGATCACTGAGGTTGGAATCGTTGTGATTGAGAAGTTATTCAGGGCTGAGGGAGGGAACCATGGCGAGAATTTTTCTCATACTTCGGAGGGCGGTAGAAAATGATGATTTTGAATGATCGGTGATGGGTGTAGGTACAAGGTGGGGTATGCAAAAATGGCAGAAGTGCCAGAAAGGTAGAGGGTCAGACCAAAGTGTGATTTTGTGATAAGCACCACAAAACTACCACCAGGATAGTTAAGGGGAAAGGTGTTATCACTTTCGCCATATTTCCATTAAGGCAATGATATTGATGCAACATTTAATCGGGATTTTTTTTCCAGCTATTCTGGAAAAGTAACCAATTATGGACCGAAACAGTTTTACAGTCTATTTGAGTGAAGTCCAATGCAGAAATGCTGACATCATATCCACAGAAGTCCAAGGATTTGAAACCAGATGTGAGAAAACATTCAGATCCAGGTCTTTTCAACAATTTTACCAGTGATCATGAGGTGAATTTTGGGGTTAAGATATGAACTAACAAATGGAGGCTGTTCAAACTAACATCAAACTTAAAGTTTGAGTAAATTAGACTCACCATTAGATTCAGGAGAACTTTAACAGAAGACAAGAGTACTTAGATGGAGAAGGAATAACAAATGGCAGTGATAGCCAAGGATGGGTATTCATATTGAGGAGTTCCTACAGATTCCCCTCTGGTATATAGAAACATAGACGATAGGAGCAGGAGGGGGCCATTTAGCCCTTTGGGCCTGCTCCATCATTCATTACGATCATGGCTCATCACCCCACTCAATACCCTATTCCTGCCTTTTCCACATAGCCTTTGATCCCATTTGCACCAAGTGCTATATCCAGCTGCCTCTTGAATGCATTCAGTGTTTTGGCATCAACTACTTCCTGTGGTAATGAATTCCATAGGCTCACCACTCTTTGGGTGAAGAAATGTCTCCTCATCTCCATCCTAAATAATCTACTCTGAATCCTCAGATTGTGACCCTTGGTTTTGGACTCCCCCGCCATAGAGAATATCTTCCCAGCCTCTAGCCTGTCTAGTCCTGTTAGAATTTTATAAGTCTCTATGAGATCTCCTCTCATTCGTCTGAACTCCAGCAAAAACAATCCTAACCTAGTCAATCTCTCCTCATACATTAGTCCCGCCATCCCCATAATCAGCCTGTTAAACCTTCGCTGTACTCCCTCATCAGAAAAGGAGACCAAAACTGCACACAATATTCTAGGTGTGGCCTCACCAAGGCCCTGTATAATTAGAACATAGAATATAGAAAAACTACAGCACAAACAGGCCCTTTGGCCCACAAGTTGTGCTGATCACATCCCTACCTACTAGGCCTACCTATAACCCTCAATCCTACTAAATCCCATGTACTCATCCAGAAGTCTCTTAAAAGACCGTAACAAGTTTGCCTCCACCACCACCGATGGCAGCCGATTCCACTCGCCCATCACCCTCTGAGTGAAAAACTTACCCCTGACATCTCCTCTGTACCTACTCCCCAGCACCTTAAACCTGTGTCCTCTCGTAGCGACTATTTCAGCCCTGGGAAATAGCCTCTGAGAATCCACCCAATCTATACCTCTCAATATCTTATAAACCTCTAACAGGTTACTTCTCATCCTTCGTCTCTCCAGGGAGAAAAGACCGAGTTCCCTCAACCTATCTTCATAAGGCATGCCACCCAATCCAAACAACATCCTTGTAAAACTCCTCTGCACCCTTTCAATAGCTTCCACATCTTTCTTGTAATGAGGTGACCAGAACTGCACACAGTACTCCCAGTGGGGTCTGACAAGGGTCTTATAAAGCTGCAGCATTATCTCCCGACTCCTAAACTCAATCCCTCGATTGATGAAGGCCAGTACACCATATGCCTTCTTGACCACATCCTCTACCTGCGAGGCCGATCTAAGAGTCCTATGGACCCGGACCCCCAGGTCCTTCTGATCCTCTACACTGCTAAGTGTCTTAGCCTTAATATTATACTCCTTCATCCCATTTCACCTGCCAAAGTGGACCACTACACGTTTACTCGGGTTCAAGTCCATGTGCCACTTCTCCGCCCAGTCTTGCATCCTATCTATGTCACACTGCAACTTATGACATCCCTCCAGACTATCCACAACACCACCATTCTCCATGTCGTTGGTGAACTTACCAACCCATCCCTCCACTTCCTCATCCAGGTCATTTATGAAAATTACAAACAGCAAGGGTCCCAGAACACATCCCTGGAGCACTCTACTGGTGACCGACCTCCATGCAGAAAAAGACCAATCCACAACCACTCTCTGCCTTCTACAGGCAAGCCAGTTCTGGATCCACGTGGCAACAGCCCCATGGATCCCATGCCCTCTCACTTTCTGAAGAAGTCTTGGATGGGAGACCTTATCGAACATAATTGCAGGAACACATCCTTGTTTCTTCACTTGAAACCTCTCGCAATGAAGGCCACATACCATTTGCCTTCTTTACCACCTGCTGCACCTGCATGCTTACCTTCAATAACTGGTGTACAAGGACACCCAGGTCCCACTGCACACTCCCCTCTCCTAATTTACAGCCATTCAAGTGGTAATCTGCCACCTTGTTTTTGCTTCCAAAGTGAATAACCTCACATTTATTAGATCATTAAAGCAATGCCTGGTTTGTTTAAGTGCAGTGTCATCTTAAATTTAGACTACTTTTAGCCATTCCCTTCAAATTGATTTAAAAAAAACAAATTGTATTGTGAACTATTAAGAAACTGTTGCTTCAATTCAAGACTCAATGGAACTTCGTTGAGGAAACAATTTTGTTTTTTCACAAATATCCTTTTCCCTATTCCCCAGTTATCTTGACTGTCAATTGTCCAACAGAAATTCAAATTGAATCTTGAGTTTAAGCTGTGGTTATAGAATAAAATCCATGTATATCACAGATTCTAAAAGTTAGTAGAATTATCAAAATCTCCCAATGGGTTAAGAATGTTTGGAAATTTCACACACATTCTGCCATTCACTCATTAACTTCTTGAGGATCATTACATCAATTCCTGAACATACCTGTGCTATGATGTGCACTTTTGCTTTTTTTTAATGTACCCACTTTCTTTTCACTCTTTCTTTCTGTCTCTATTGTTCTTCTAATTCATCTTATTTCCTTCTCTGTTGTTCATTTTGTTTTGTTCTCCAAGCCATTCCTTCCCTTTGGTTAAGGTAATAGGCCATTGGGCAAAATGAGGTCAAAGGTCTGACATAGACATTGGTGCACCATAATTATTTTGACTTTCTAGCAATTAGTGCAATGCAAATGGTGGGGTAAAAGTCCAATTAAAGTTATACATTGAGAGAGCACCATTGCAGCAGTTTCTGGCCCAGTATAGATAGGTAGCTTCACTGTGCTATCAATAGAAAATGTTACAATGAAGGTTATGTATTAAATAACTTGACCTGGCTTAGTATAGGAAACATGGCAAAATTGGATGTCTAGAAGGAGGCCATTTGGCCTATCTGTCCACCTACTAGCAGTTGACCTGTAGCCCTTAAAGTCATGGCATCTTAAATGCATATCCAAGCATTTTTAAATGCTTCTGAGGGTTTCTACACCTAGCAATTTCCAGACCTCCTCCACGTTCTGGGTGAAAGAAGTTACTTGTCAATTCTAATATTTCTTTCAATAACCTTAAATTTACAGCCCTAGGTTATTGACTTCTCTGCTAACATAATTATGTCTTTTCTATCCCCTCTATCTGGCCTTCCCATAATTTGATGCATTTTTATAATTTTATAAATGCACTTTTCAAACTTGGTACTCCTCATTCATTGGCTTTTTTGCTTGAGTTTCCCAAAGCATTGAGCTTTTTTAAACCATAAATCTCATGAATAACTCAAAACAGTCAATTACATTCTGTCTCATATCTATGGCCCCTCTGAAAACCATAGAATCATAAAACCATAGAAAATTACAGCTCAGAAACAGGCCTTTTGGCCCTTCTTGTCTGTACTGAACCACTTTTTGCCTAGTCCCACTGACCTGCACTTGGACCATATCCCTCCATATCCCTCTCATCCCTGAACCCGTCCAAGCTTTTCTTAAATGTTAAGTGACCCCGCATTTACCACTTTATCTGGCAGCTCATTCCACACTCCCACCACTCTCTGCGTGAAGAATCCCCCCCTAATATTCCCTTTAAACTTTTCTCCTTTCACCCTTAAACCGTGTCCTTTGGTTTTTTTCTCCTCTAGCCTCAGTGGAAAAAGCCTGCTTGCATTCACTCTATCTATACCCATCAAAATCTTATACACCTCTATCAAATCTCCCCTCATTCTTCTATACTCCAGGGAATAAAGTCCTAACCTGTTCAATCTCTCTCTGTAACTCAACTTCTCAAGTCCCGGCAACATCCTGGTGAATCTTCTCTGCACTCTTTCAACCTTATTTACATCCTTCCTGTAACTAGGTGACCAAAACTGTACACAATATTCTAAATTCGGCCTCGCCAATGCCTTATACAGCCTTACCTTAACACTCCAACTTTTATACTCGATGCTCCAATTTATAAAGGCCAATGTACCAAAAGCACTCTTTACGTCTCTATCCACCTGTGATGCCACTTTTAGGGAATTCTGTACCTGTATTCCCAGATCCTTCTGTTCATCTGCACTCTTCAGAGTCCTACCATTTACCCTGAAAAGATGGATGATATACTTAGATCATTCTGTATCACTACTAATCCATCTGGCATCCCCTTCCTAAAGCTTGCCTTTCAATAGCTACTTCCACTTTAGTCTCCTCAAATACAACTTTTTTAATTTAATCATGGGATATGGACATTGTTGGCTAGGTCAACATTTATTGCCCATTCCTAATTGTCTTTGAAAAGGCATGTACTTCCATCACACCTTCCTTTTCTGTCACTTTCCTGAACCCTCAAAGTACAACTTGCCCGAGTAACTGATGAACCCCACTCTCTTTTGCAAACTTCCATCAAGCACTCCACAAGTTTAACAATCTTAAAGAAATGAATTGTACTATTATTTATATCTAAACTTCTTGCCAGCTGCCCAGTTTTGTTTTAATGTGCCCTTCTATTTAAATTCTTCCAGCAATTATTGTTGCAAAACGATTTCTTAATAAAATTAAAATTTTTAAAACCACAAGCAGAATTGTCTAAATTGAATTTCAAAGCTTATGATTAAAGCACTGGGCATACGGTTTATCACCTATTTTGTTTTGGACCTATAGGGCAGCTATGTAGCAGTTGCATGGGAAACAAATTATACTGCAGGGATAAAACATTGAAAACTGTCACTCTCATGTTATCATAATTGGAGTTTAAGCTTGTGGAGCTGGCATTTGCTATGTGAATCTTGAGGATGTTGCTCTTTTTCAAACTTAATAATCAACACCCCCCTAAAATTACATTTTTTTTACATGCAAAATTTGGAAATACTTTTCATTTCTGTGAATAATTCAAGTTTAGCTTTGGCTCTTTTGTATGCTAATGCTGTATTACAGGGCACAACTGAACTAGTGTACCACACTTAAACAGAAGAAAATGCAGCAGGACGTTCACAGTAACTTCATTGCAGTGTTAATGTAAGCCTTATTTGTGACTAATAAATGTTTAAAAAGTTAAATATCATTACTGTTTGCATCAGAAGATCATTGATTTTCAAAATGGGGTCCACAGAGACTTCACAGGTGATCTGCGTCACAGAGCTGGCTCACAGTTGGGCCTCACAGGCAACTGTCAAGGGCAACATGGGAAAGAGTAAGCAAAGGAGTGGCAGCCAGATGTTTGCTCTACTCTGTGCTGTTTGGAAAACCCACCCCCCTGCCAGAATCCTGTCCTCCCCCCCTTCACTCAGTGCTCCTGCTTACACTAAGGTATGCCCCTGTTCAGGCTCCTATTCCCTCCATGCGTCTGTCAAGAATAAGGCAGGCTCTGCAGCGAGAAGCAGCCATCCCATCTCACTAATATCTGTGAGTAAATATTTGTTTTTTTAAAAGCATTCATAAAACACTTCACGTGAAGCACTTTCATATTTGGAGTATTATATTGTATCATAACTTAGATGAGGAGGCGGTCTGTAATCGTAATCCTTTTTTTATATACTCATTCATGTGATGTGAGTATCATTAGCAAGTCCAGCATTAATAAACAAATGTAAAATACTGCAGATCCTGGAAATCTGAAATAAAACAATAAATGTTGGATAAACTTGGCAGTTGTGCAGCATTTGTGGAGCAAGAAACAGGGTTCATGTTTCATGTTCATATGACTTTTCTACAAATTGTACACCCTTAAACAAGAGCTGACTTCTTGAAGCTTAGAATTCCACGTGATGTATGTATACCCTCAGTGCACATAGAGAAGGAGCTCTATGATTTTGGCCCAGGAACAGTTAAGGTACAGTGATCATAGTGCCAGGTGAACGTGTTGTGTAACTTAGAGGGGAAGTTGCAGGTAGTGGTTTTCTCATGCTGTTCTTCTATGTGGTTTGGAAGATGCTGTTGATGGAGTTTTGCTAAGTTGCTGCATTACAACATTTAAGTCATAATATGGAGATGCCGGAGTTGGGCGGGGGTAGGCACAGTAAGAAGTTATACAACACCAGGTTCAAGTCCAACAGGTTTATTTGGTAGCATGAGCACGAAACACTCACCTGATGAAGGGGCAGCGTTCCAAAAGCTCGTGCTTTCAAATAAACCTGTTGGACTTTAACCTGGTGTTGTGAGACTTCTTACTGAGACAACATTTAACTGGTACATACTGATGCCATTTGCGCTGGTGGTGGAGGGTGTGAATTTTTAAAGTGATGGATAGTAACATAGGAAGTTCTTATGTTCTTAAACTGGAGGAAAAAGATTGAAAGAAAATATCAGTAGAACTGTAATATTATCATCAGCAACGTCATCCAATGCTATACCCTCAGAAACAAGGAAAGATGGCTTTCCAGAATTCAAGGCCAATGCTAGGTGGTGCACAAGATTCATGAAGAGGCATGATTTAAGTACTCTGTTAGAAATTGAAAATTTCAGTGTGTGCATTTGCACCTCAACATAAAATTATAATAATTTCACATTTGGTCAACCGACATCAAGCGAGGATTGTATATGGATGAACCACCAATGAATTTCAACATTCCAGCAAACAAGGTCATTACTGAGATTGGTTAGAAAACAATTCTTGTAAAGATGACTGGCCATGAGAAGACATGGTTCATAGTACTCTGTGTATGGCAGATTGCGCAAAAATAAATCTGATAGTGATAGTTAAATGAAATCCTCTTCCTGAAGAAAAATTTCAAGAAGATATTGTCATCTATATTCATGGAAAGGCTGAATAGATGGATGAAAATAGTTGCAAGTATTGGATATGTGTGGAATTTGAGACCAGGAGGGCTATGCAAAGAAAGGGGCTGGTTTGTCTGGCAGATGCTAAAGTACCGCCTCATCAACAATGTAGCCAGTGATTGAGATAAGCCAACATCAAGGTGGTAGTTATTCTTTATGGTCTTATGAATGTTCAGCTATTTCATGTGTCTGTGAGTAAACTTCTCAAGACTGGCAGTGTCTGAGAGATGTGAAACAATTGGATGTTGGTAGGTGAAAACGAACATTCACTAAGGGCAGAAATATGCAGACACCCCTGGGAACATTGTTAATGTATTGTAGATGCATGGAATGAACTTGATACCAATATTGTCAAAAACATTTCTAAAATGTGGAATATTGAATACACTCGATGGTATCAAGGAAATTATTTGTGGAATATTGCTGCCGGAGTTACTCCCGATGATGAAGATCTGAAAAATTCATACTTATACAGCTGGATGTTTGTGGCAAATTATTTAGAGATCAGATGGTGATTAGAATGATTTCAAAGAATTTCAATGTGAAGTGTTGCAGTTGATTCATTATGTATTTATGTTGCATCAGATAAATTGCATATGGTTTGTGATGTTATAAATTAATGTTAATTAATCTGCATTATTTTTTATGTCCTGTGCACAAAAAGCAACACAAATTCAACCTAGCCAATTACTGCCAAATCAGTCCACTCTCGGTCATCAGTAAAGCAATGGAAGGGGTCATCAACAGTGCTATCAAACAGTACCTGCTCAGTGATGCCCAGTTTGGGTTTCACCAGGGTCTCTCAGCTCCTGACCTCATTTCGGCCATGGATGAAAGAGCTGAATTCCAGAGGTGAGCTGAGAGTGATAGCCCTTGACGTCAAGGCTGCATTGGACTGAGTGTGGTATCAAGGAACCCTAGCAAAACCCAAGGAATCAATGGGTACCGGGGGCAAACTCTCTGCTAGTTGGAGTCAGACCTGGTACACAAATAGATGGTTGTGGTTGTGGAGAATCAGTCATCTCAGCTCCAGGACATCTCTGCAGGAGTCCCTCACAGTAGTCTCCTAGGCCCAACCATCTTCAGCTGCTTCTTCAAAAACCTTCCCTCCATCATAAAGTCAGAAGTGGGAATGTTCAAGAGTGATTGCACAATGTTCAGTACCATTCATGACTCCTCCGTTACTGAAGCAGCTCATGTTCAAACGCAATAAGATCTGGATGAAATCCAGGCCTGGGCTAACAAGTGGTAAATAACATTCGTGCCACACAAATGACAGGCAATGACCATCACCAGTAAGAGATATTTTAACTACCACCCCTGAATCCATCACTGAATCCCCACTGTCAACATCCTTGGCATTGCCATTGACCAGAAACTCAACTGGACCCGCCACATAGACACTGGCCACAAGAGTGGGTCAGAAGCTAGGAATACTGCGGTGAATACCCCTGACTCTCCAGAGCTTATCCACCATCTACAAGCCACAAGTCAGGAGTGTGATGGAATACTCCCCATTTGCCTGAATGGGTGCAGCTCCAACAATAGTTATGAAACTTGATGCCATTCAAGACAAAGCAGCCCATTTGATTTACACCACATCTACAAACATCCACTTCCTCCACCACAGACACTCAGTGCGCACTGCTGCTGCTGCTATCTACAAGATGCACTGCAGCAGTTCGCCAAAGATCCTTAGACAACACCATTCAACCCCATGACCACTTCCATCTAAAAAGACAAGGGCAGCAGATACATGGGAACGCTGTCACCTGCAAGTTTCCCTCCAAGCTGGTCACTGTCCTGACTTGGAAATATATCGCCACTGAATCAAAATCCTGGAATTCCTTTCCCTAACAGCATTGTAGGTCAACCCACAGCTCATGGACTGCAGTGATTCAAGAAGGCAGCTCACCGCCGCCTTTTCAAGGGCAACTAGGGATGGGCAATAAATGCTGGCCAGCCAGCGATACCCATGTCCCATGAATGAATAAATAAAAATAAAAAATTAATGTTGTTGGCTTTTACTTTATTCCATTGTGCTGGCTTTTTAGAATTTCACTTGGACCCAAATCAACCTTGCCTGTCAATCCCTCAAACACTATCTATGTTAAGAGTTTTCACCTAAAAACTGGTCTCAAAAGTTTGACTTTTACACAAGTATATATGGCATTTTTAATCTTCTACTTGCAATGTTTTATCGTGGAAATTAGTATTTATAGATATAAAATGTGTCATTTTCTGTTTTAAATTCATTTTAAAGAACTGTGTTAGAGTATTAAATGTTTAAAGTCACTCTTCTACTTGCAATTTACACAAATGCAGCTCTTGAAGGAATAATTTATAAATTAGATTGCAGTTTGGACCAGATTCAGAAATGTACAGTAAGAAGGATTTGCAGCATTTCTTGCAGACACAGTGTTTCATCTGTGGAATAATTGTTGCCTGTGCGATTTTGTTAGTTAGGTTGCCAAATTAGTCTATCGATTGTTTCTATTTGTACCTCATTTAATAGCTCTAGTTTCTGTTGATTGAACTGGAGCTGTCCATGATCTGTAGAACTTGCAAGATAGCAAAGTAATAACTCTTTCTATTTCTATCTATTTTTAAACATTGATGTCAAAACAATTGAATGTTCCATTGACATGTTGAAAATTCATTAAAATGATTCCTAAAATGGTTTCCCAATAAATGCCCCACTGAACTAAGCTCAGTGAGGTAATTGAGTAATTCCAACATCAAACCTTTCCTCTTTTAAACTTCATTGCTATTTGGGATATGATGTGACTCCATGCAGTATTGAGTGCTTTTCATTAGTGGATGGATTTTTGAAATATACAAATATCCACTGAATTAATCAAAGACATTCCAGAAAATGCCCTCCAGAAAATTCGGATAATCTGATTGAGGAAAGGCGGGTGACATTTGGAGGATTGAACCTCGGAGCAAAAACAGGTTTTGCAGCTATAATTAGTGGGCTTGAAGCCTGATTCAAATATCTCCCACTATTCATCCACCTCCCCAATGGGATCCGCAGCAGCTGAGTGAGGACCTGGCATGTTGGACCCAAAGGGTTGAGGAAGCACTTCCATCCCCTCAACAATGTCTGACTGACGGTCTGAGGTTTCACTTCCTCAAAGACTCTGTCAACATTGTGGTCAGGATCATTGGGACAATTGAGGTGCATTCAGCCATGGAGGGTAATAAAAATAAACATAGGTGGCTGGAGGATGATAGAAATCCATTGAGCTGGCAGCTGAATCTTTTATGAGACCCTGCAGAATTTGCATTGCCCATAGGCAGGAATGCAGACATTGATCACAGGGCTGTCTGAAATCACAATGCTGGGGTGATCTTCAAGCCTGCCAGGACGCAAAGGGGAAATTCAGCCATGACACCTCCATCTTGGTAAAGATAGAGAGGTCAACCTTTGTCCCAGCCTGAGCCCACCCAAACCCAGCACCTTTGAAGGATCCCTCCCCTACAGCCTGGCACCAGCAGAGAAACAAATGACCATTGGACCTACCACCTTGAGCCTTCACAGGGCCCAAGGGGCCTGGCCGGAGTGTTAGTGTAAGAATGCCACTTTTGGCACTGCCAAGGTGCGTGGCCTGAAGGGGGCTGATGGGGAGGCTGAGTTGAGGGTTTGAGGGAGTAGAAGGCTCAGTGGAGGATCTGAGGGGGAAGGAGGCCTGAGTGGTGGTGGGGGTGGGGTTACCTGTTATTTGTGGGTGGGGTGGAAGGAGCCCCTCTTTGGTGAGGAGAGGTTGGTGAATGCTTCCCTGGTCAGTGTGGCGGGCTGCTATTTACTTTCTCACGGGAGTGCATGGAGACTGGGTCACCCTTTTTAAAAATGGTGGCCCGGTCTCAGAACAGCAGGGCTGACTGGCATGTTGTCCACGATGCATAAATTAGCATCCATTGACACTACTAACGTCAGCGAGGAAACACTCCAGATTTCCCGCTTGCATTGGATACGTTGTCTCAATTCATGATAACTGTTGCCATCATATTAGAAGTGGCAAGCCCCAGCAAAGTACATGCTAATTTATTCTTTATTTTTCTCTCACATTTTGTTTATACATCTTTGGTTATTTGATGGTAAAATCAGTACTAGCCATACAAATGCCTCTGATAAGAGTGCCATTTCAGTTACATTTGTTCTTTAAGGACCTTTGAAATTTCTTAAGGCAAATGAGCAATTGTAGAAATGTTTGCATTTAATGATGAATAATATTTGTGTCAATTTTAACATTTATCTTCTGTGACTGTAAATAATTACGCATTAATCTGTTTTGGTTGTTATTTTTAAAATAATTCAGTTCTTCAGATCCTAAAGATATTGATAGGAAAAACAACTGTTTGAAAAATTAGTGAATGGTAATAGCAATATAAGAAATAAAGCAATTTCATTGAAAACATAACATTATTTTTTCCTGACAGTGAAGTTCAGCAGTCATATTTCAAACACTACGTACTGTTTTTGTATCATCTTCATCAATTCAGTGTTGATTAACCAGTGATCATTCTATAAGCAGGCAAACCTGAAGATGAAAACAATAAATACAAAGATTAGTGTTATGAACTATTTTAAATAGATAAATGACATGCATACTGCTAAAAAGAGATACCTCTGACAAAGCTTTTAATGTTGTCCTCATCAGGACAAACACAAGATGGAGCAGTCTAACATGCTCCATTTCCTCAACATGCCATTTGAGAAATCAGCTAATAAGTTCTCTGTTGCTATCTACCACAAGCCAACCTTCACCGATCAGTGTGCCCATTGGAATTTGTATAGCTCCATGTACTATTTGACTGCAATCTTATAAATATGGAACCACCCATTTGCTCACCTTGTAAGCTTTACACAGAAATGGAGCATATCAGGTGGGAAAGCAGCTATCCTAATCAGGTCACTAGTTGCCTTTAGATGAAAAATTGAAGAAGGCCAGTGATAGATCGTTGGGAGACTCCAGGGATCACAGCCTGCACCAATGAGAGGAAAACCCATTGCAGATGATTCTCTGGCTTTTAATAAATACAAATTGAATCAAGGAAAAATAGTTGCACTCATCTGGACTACAGACAAGAGATATTGAAGGTGGATGGTGTGCTCAATTGTAGTCAGGTCAAGAAGAATGAGGAGCCAAAGTTTATTACAGTTACAATCACAAATATAATTTGTGTCTTTGATATGGGCTATTTCATGTAATATTTGGGGTGGAAACCTGATTGGAGGGTTTCAAATGTAGAATTGAGAAATATTTGGGAGGGGCAATTCTCCCAAATCATGCTTTTTTTTCAGCGGGAGTTTCAAAATGAATCTCCCACACTACGTGCGATGTAGCGTGCACTAGTGTGAATCATGCTGAAATTCGGGGGGCGGGGCCTATTCCCGCTGGAGAGGCTGACAGCATAGCGCTGAGCGGGCCACTTGCATGCACCTATCTGCCAACAGAACCCAAATCCCTCATACCAATAATTCTTTTCTGCACTTCACATTGTTTTTAAAATGATATGTCCGGAATTGGAAACACTACTCCAATTGAGGTAGAATCTTTATAAAAAAAATTCAGCATAATTGTACATGATGCCCCTCTTTATAAAACGCAAGATCACGTATGACTTATTAACTGTTGGAAGGGTTTATTCAGTAGGCCTCACTAAGAGGTTCAGAGGTTTGTAAGTTTGAACAGTAGTATTCATTGGAAACATTAGCTATTTACTTAAGTACAAAATATAGCCCATAAGAGGAGCTTCTTGCCGACTTATACAATTGTCTTTAGCCTGTGGTCACATGTTCCTCTACATCACACTGTGAGCAGTACTGTTCCTCAGTCCCATATTGACCCTTGCTATGCCAAAATGCCTCAGTTCCCCTGTTCTTGCACCCTTTTTAGAATTGTACAATTTAATTTATACAAGAAGAGAAAGCTTGACACTAATATTTATTTGCATGAGCTTGACATTGCTACATCCTCTTCAGGTGCAGTTATGTGTAAACACCAAAAGAGTGTGGAGAAACTTTGTTTGCATGCTCCTCAGAAGCAGAATAAGACAAAGATATTTATATCCATTTTCCTCTGTACTGCATCCAATTTTAGCATATTTTGGAAGGTAAAGGAAAATCAGCCTTATGAAGTCATACAAATTGCAAAAAATAATTTCACAAAATGTTTCCAAAATAGATGTAATAACTCCAATTGGACTGTTAAATTTGACGTATTGTTTTTTGCACAATTATTATGGTAATTACACTACAACTTAGTATAATTATTTGGGAAGAAACTGGGTGGCTAAAATAATTTGGATGAGTTGGAACTACTTGGCATTTTACTCCCTCCCTGCTCATTTTAGTGCCACGGTTTCTTAGCTGCTGCATTATTCACACAGCAATTGCTAATTGTCCAATCTAATCACACTAACATTAATTAGCAACAGCAGGTGGGTTAATAACACTACATTCAATGGCATTCATACAGTGCAACTGTCATGTAGGGAAAACCCGGTTCTGTTGTCTGGAGCCAGGAATACTTGATCAATGCAGCAGAAACCTGGATGCAAATGCTAAATTAGGGCTGCACCTAGAAATATGGAGTGGCCATAGATCAGCTTTCCCCATGCTCAAGTACTATAATGCCAGACCTATCTGTAGAAAAACTTTGGAAGGTGTTGCAGCTGAAATTTTGACAACTAATGATTGGGAATGCTGGAAAATTTTAGATAGGATAAATCCAACACAAAAATAGACTTCAGCCAGCTATATTTGTAAGCTATGCCTGTTGTTCCTCTGGCATCATTAGGTCTGTTAGCATATTGGATGCTAAGAATTGGCTGATCACTTGGACTCTCTTTGTTCACAAATTAATTAGACCAAAACCAAAGTTGTTTAGTGGCTAGAGCATTTGAAGTGGAATGTTAATCTATAAAGACTGTCTGACAATGTAACAAGCACGTTTCTCTGATTGCTAAACTGAAAGGAAGATCATAGAATCATAGAAACCCAACAATGCAGAAGGAAGCTATTTGGCCCATCGAATCTACACTGACAATAATCCCATCTCGGCCCTAGCCCTGTGACCCCACATATTTACCCTGCTAATCCCTCCCAGGACACTAAGGGGCAATTTAACATGGCCAGTCTGCACATCTTTGGACTGTGGGAGGAAACCGGAGCACCCGGAGGAAACTGATGCAAACATGGGGAGAACATGCAAACTCCTTACAGGTGGTGGACAGCCAGGAATTGAACCCAAATCACAATTGCTTATCGCTGTGCCACCGTGCCGTCCTAGATGTTTAAATAAAAACAGTAACACACAGGCAATAACACCCTACTTCAAAATATGTATGAGACTTCAAAAGTTAAGTTGTTATATTATGTATTTCTATAGCATATGTCAGTAAAGAGTTTGCTCATCTCTTAAGACAGGACTGCAAATCTAAAATCCATTCACCAATGGAAATCATGTCATCCATGTACAACTTTGACTTCTGATGACCTGTTCAAGAACATTTCATTCAGAAATGCTATTGATTACTAAATTAAGTAATTAACATATTATAGTATTTAAATCCACAGTAGAATGTAACTTAATTGTTTAATATCGCGGATTCAAATCTTCTAGTTATTCTTGCATATTCTACTTCAAATGAATATGATTTGAATTTTAGTATTCATGTATCCCAGTTTGGTATTTTTCAACTGAGTCAGGAAATGCATCTAATGCATTTTTGATGGACTATGAAATTAAATTATGGTGCAACATTTAATCCTGGGCCTATTATTCGACATGCAGGCTTTGTTTCATGAGAGACTAGGCGTGCTTAAGATAACCATTGTTTTGCCATGAATATAGTGCAAAGATATTATGAATTAACTACAAGTTTTACAAGGAAATATAATTTTTATGAAGTTAAGGTTTCCAAAAAAGTTAATTTTACATATCACTGTTTGTGGTTACATTGGAAGCTTGTTTTATTGATCGTGCCTCTTGTGTCCCTGACAGTAAGATTAGATGATAGATTTATTGCCACCATCTGCAAGTTATTGCATTCTGTTGTTCTACAATTTCAAAAGCTAGTAAGATAATTGTCCTCACCACTTGCTGTGAATGTGTTTTTTGTGTTTGGTGAATAAAAAAAAACTGAGTCTGAAGTTTTAATTAGTTTGTATGAATAGAAAGCATTCAGTATTATTCTCTTTCCCGGTTTTCTTTTTAATGGTGGACTTCCTTTGCTGCTTTGTCGTTCACGCAGCAGTTGCTAATTGTCCAATCTAATCATGCTAGCATTAATTAGCGACAACAGGAGAGTTAATGGCAGCAGAACATTCAATCGCATTAATGAGATCTTATTCAATAGCCCTTCCTTCTCTGCTTTATACCGCTGACCTGTGTTATGAACGATTTTAGTTATAGTATAGCAGTGTTTTGGACTGTGTTTAGTATGTGTTTGTGTGTGTGTGTGTGCATGGTGATTCTGGTTATATTTAGAGTTTAGCTAACACAATGTTATGGGGAAACAATAACCTACATTTAGCTCCTTCAGACCTACTGGAGCATTATTGTACCAAACATGAAGGGGAAGAAAAACTCTAGACGGAGTTGAGGTTGTGAGGAAGTGCTGAATGCTAACATAATTTCTCTAACTTCAATGGTTGGATGTTCATGGCTGCTTCAGCTGACAAGTTCACTGTCCAGTGTGGAGCTGCAGCATACCAACTGAAACATCACACAGGTATGCTGAATTAATTGATGTCATCCAGAGTGATGAATGGAGATGTACAATTGACCTTGGAAATCCTGGCTAAAAGTAACAAATCATCATAAATGATGCTTTCTGTGAGATAATCATAGGTAAAGTCCAGAAGTAGAGTTAATTGTTGTTTAAAAGATTTTTAAAATATCAAATTTTTGAGATACCTAACCCTGCCTCACTCGTATTCACTTTCTCCTTTCTCCTTTCCCTGACCATGGACTAAATCGGAATGATCTAACCTAAGGGGTTTTCTCCTTCCCTGGTGCTCGTGAACACGCAGATTCCAACTCAGCAAATCTGAATCAAAGTTCCTATAAGTGCAGACACTTACTGTAGATGTTTTGATATGGATCACACTGGTATCCAAAGGCTTCCACAAGCAGCATCTGTAACACATCACTTGCACTGTCATTGATGTTGTATTTTGGGCTGTGTTAATTAGGGTTTGAAGTTTAGAAATATCACTGAATGATAATTTGTATTTGTAGTCAGTAGTTTAACTTGTTAAGCTATAAATTTAATTGATACTTCTACTTCCATTGGCAGCTTAAACTACTGCCCCTTTATAGAGAAAAAACCTTAAAACTCATCAATAGTTTATCTGCTTTCCTAATTAATGGTCCTAATCTCACTATGTCTTGCTCTCAGAATACCCCTTGTTGTGGAAATGACCAGCACTTGTTCCCTCATTGCATAAAATTCCCTCATTCATCAAATTCCTGAGTTCAAGTCTGAGTTTTTAGATGTGGTTATGGGCGGCATGGTGACACAGTAGTTAGCACTGCCAGTGAGTCAGGTTCATTTCCAGCCTTGGGTGACTGTCTGTGTGGAGTTTGCCCATTCTGAGTGGCTTTCCTCCAGGTAATCCGGTTTCCTCCCACAGTGCAAAGATGTGCAGGTTAGGTGGGATTAGCCATGACAAATGTGTGGAGTTATGGGGATAGGGTAGAGAGGGAGGTCCTGGGTGGGATGCTCGTTCAGAGAACTGGTGCAGACGTGATGGACTGACTGGTCTCTTTCTGCACTGTAGAGATTCAGTGGCTCTATGGTTTCCTAAAGATGAAATAATGCCAAGAAAAAATTGCAAAACCAGCCTGTAATTTTAGTTACGTTGCTAGAAGATTCCTTAATTCAAAGGCCAGTCAACCCACAGTGCAGTTAATATTTCCTGATAATGAGTTTGCATGGTTTGATCACAGATGAACTGTTGAATGCTGATTTGAAGAATGCTTTGAAGAAGAAAGACCATGACCAATGAAACTAGGTTACTTGACTGGTGAGCAAGATGCTAATTTAAAAATAGCCACTGAAAAGCATTTGATGTATAAGCATGTGCTTTTCAGTGATCTGTAAAATAAATCCACATTCTTCCTCATGACATAGTATTCTCCTGACTTAATACTACCACACCTTCCTGTTTTTCCTTCCCTATCTTTCCTGGATGACTTGTTGTATCAAAGAATATTTAATACCACGTCCTGTTCTTTTTTGAGCTAGGTATCAATTATCACCAGACCATCATTTTCCCACATTGCTATTTGCAATTGCTGCTCACCAACCTTATTTGGCATACTTTGTGTATTTGCATATGTGCACTGTCAACCTAATTTGGACCTTTTTGCATTACCTCTGTTTTTCCCAATCCTTATTGCACCTTGTGTCTCTTTTCTAATGCTTTTCATCCTGTTTCCCATCACTCTCCACAGCATGAGCAAACCCACTCCACAGCATGAGCAAACCAGACAGTCGAGGAATTAGCCCTGATTCTGTTGAGTGTCAACCCAAATTGTATGTATAGTTTCCATGTCCCGTGAACCAATTCCACTGACCCAATAATCTAAAACTCTCCTCTTGCACCACCCCTCCAACCACATATTCTAATCATTAGCATGCAGCACAGGGAATAATAGAGGTCGCTACCTTTAAGTTACTATTTAGTCTCCTTCCTAGCAGCCTAAAATCTGCCAATAGGACTTCAGCCATCTTAGTACCAATGCCCTTAGACCGATGTGGACCATTGTAACAAAGAACCTTTATATGCAATGAGTGGTAATGACCTGAAACTCACTTCCTAGAAGGCTGTTTGAAGCGTACATGATCAAAAGTTTCAAAAGGAAATTGGATCTGCAATTAGGGGAAATAATATTGCAGGATTATGGGGAAAAGTGTAGGAATGAAGTTAACTGGGTAGCTCTACATAGAGCTGCCATAGACTTGATGGAGAGATCATTTTCTGTGCCCTAATGACTTTATGATCCCTGGCTGTTCGACCCTCACCTGTGTTCTGCACCTACTCAGTGACATCCTGAGAACCAGGGAAACGACATTCTGTCCTAAAATCACATCTGCAGAGTCGTCTACCTGTTGTGCTAACTGTAAAATCTCCTATCGATGTTTTTTTCCCAACTTTCATCCCGGTCCTTGTGCATTTAAGCCAGTGGTGATGCAGTGGATTTTGCAATGGTTTCCCAAAGAATTCATGACTGTCAGAAATATTCAGAGCACCCACAACATATTCATATACAGAGCTCAATCCAATCAAGGCAAGGAAAACCGAAATCATGCACATGTTGAAAATTCTGCCATTCCTTACATTTCTGTACCAAGTGCAGTGTAGTAAAGGCCGAAGCTAATCCTGATAAATTCCAGGCTGACTTTCTTTCACAATAGTGCAAAACATACGATAGCAAATCCGCATTTTATTTAACATCACGTCTGATTTTTTTTTTCTCTCTACACAGGTTAAAATGCAATGTTGATTCACTATCACTTGTTTTACCCTACTGTTGAAGACTAATTTGACTTCTGAGAGCTTCAGTGAGTCAAGTAGCTCTTTCTCATTTTAGGCTTCTATTATTTTTGTGAACTTGATTTTGAAATGCAATTAAATAATTTAGTTTGACCTGAAAAAAAGGTATATTTCTCACTTGAATACTTTAGGTTAGTCTGGTCGACAATTTAATGTGTTACAGTTACAATGCAGCCACCAACCTCAAAATATAGCTGCAGCATTGGTTGCATCATGTAGTACCTTAGTTATGCACATAAAAAAAATCTGCAATTCATGCTTAGAACTTCGCTTCCAGTTTAATATTTAATATATTTAGATATTTAGATGTTTAGAGCGTGACAGTGTCTATGCGAACTATGCATTTAAGTTAACTGCAGTTATAACATTTAATTTGTCACCGTATTGCAGTTATATTCCCTGCAATGTAAGACTTTCTGTTTGGAGTCAGGCTTATTCGGAACACCAATGGCATCCTGCAGCGAATAACTTTAAAATAATGATATGCCCTCACGAGATCAATTACTCACCAACAACTTGAATTTATATAACACCTTTAATAAAATAATATGTTCCAAGGTGGTTCACAATCTATTGATCTCTGTCTTGAACATATTTAGTTCTGAGCAGCCCAGCTCTCTGGAGCAAAGAATTCCAAAAATTTATGACTCCTTGAATGAAAAAAACTTCTCATAATATCCGAAATGTGTCTCTGACCCCTAGGCCTAGACTCCACAGTCAGGGGAATTAACCTCCCAGCAATGACTCTATCAAATATCATTCATAATTTTACATGTTTGAATAAGATCACTGCTTGTGCTTGTAAACTCTTGGGAATATAGGTTGAGTCAGTTCAATCTCCACTTCAGGAATTAGTTGAGTGAATCTTTGCACTCCCTTGAAGGCAAGTGTATCTTTCCTTAAGTACTCCAGGAATGGTCTCTAGAACTACAATAAAGTTTTCTTATATTATAATGTTCTAATTTCTTTGCAATAAATGTAAATATACTATTTGCTTTCCTTTATTTTCAATATAACTTCCTGTGGCTTGTGTACTGGAGTACCCAGGTCCCTCTGAATATTTTTCTTAAGGAAGTGAACA
Organism: Carcharhinus amblyrhynchos; assembly: GCF_965287045.1. Taxonomy (NCBI): domain Eukaryota; kingdom Metazoa; phylum Chordata; class Chondrichthyes; order Carcharhiniformes; family Carcharhinidae; genus Carcharhinus; species Carcharhinus amblyrhynchos. Next base: position 75,794,373 of record NC_137331.1, on the reverse strand, counting down.
ACTGCATACTTCTCCATAGTATTTTCTTTTATTCTTTCCTGGGATGTGGAAATTCCTGACTGGGCCATTTTGGAGGGCATTTTCAGAGTCAACCACATTGCTGTGGGTCTGGAATCAAATGTAGCCATGATATGGAGTCGGCGATGTTGGCCTGGGGTAAACACAGTTCGAAGTCTCACAACACTGGCTTAAAGTCCAACAGATTTATTTAGTAGCAAAAGCCACTAGCTTTCGGAGCAAAGGATGAAGGACCGGCGCTCCAAAAGCTAGTGTCTTTTGCTACCAAATAAACTTGTTGGGCTTGAACTTGGTATTGTGAGACTTCTTACTGTCAAATGTAGGCTAGACTAGTTAAGGATGGTAGATTTCCTTCTCTATTATTGAATAACCATATTCTTGTCCACTCACTCAATATGTCTGAACCTTTTTGCAGACTCCTTGTGTATTTCTTACGACTTACTTTTCTGCCTAAATTTGTATTGTCAGCAAACTTGGATACCATTGCACTTTGTCCATCTAAATCATTCATATTAATTATAAACAGCTGGTGCCTAAGCACTGATCCTTGCACTGTATAGCCTGCCAAAGAGAAAATGACTGATTTTTTTTTGTTTCTGTCTGTTAATAAATTCCCAATCTATGCTAATAATTTACTTCCAATCCCAGGAGTCCTAATTTTGTATAAACTGTATTATGTACTGACTGTTTTTGAAAACCAGAATGAACTCCTGGCCCCACCTTAGAGATCTTTAAAATCTCTCACTGATCTGCCAAATGCTTCATTAGTTACAAAGTTTTCATCTAAAGCCTCTGCAATTTCCTTATTCACCATTATAATTCCTTTTGTCCCTGCATCTAGGGACCTATCTTTTTACAATATTCTTTTCTTCACTATTCTCTTCCTTTTTATATACCTATTGAAGCTTCACAATCTGTTATTTTGTGCCTCTTTCTAGTTTATTCATGTTCTTGTTTTCTTGGTCATCTTTTGCTGAATTCTAAAATTGGACAGAGGGGAGATAGGATGGCTCTGCCCTTTTTTCTATTTCTAGATTAACCACAACAGGACGTGTTCTAAAGAAGAAATGTTCTAACCTCTTGAGCGCTGTGACTCTTGACAAACACTAAGTAGATTTTTTTCGTAAGTAAATAAAAGTTAAATGTTTATTTCTTAACGCCCAAATGTAATCACAACAGAACCTGTTCACACACTCACACAACACGTGCGCGCACACACAAAAAAAATTACAAAAGAAGGAGCATGCAATTAGATGTTTAAAGTGTCCAAAAGTGACTATTATTCTTTGAGATGGAATCTGCAGATCTCTGATGAGTTCGTTCACGAAAGAAAATGGAGGCTGTGAGTTTCTGGTTCTGAATTCAGAGTTTTTGCAACAGGAGATTTCTAGTTTTCCTCTCATCAAAGTTGAAGTCAGGCCTAAGATCTGATTTGGTTCTGAAAAACTGTGGGTAGAAAGATTGCCATGCTTGCTTGGCAGCATTTCTTTGAATCTCCCAAACTGATTGACAGCCTGAGGTTGCTTTCAAGACCTGTGTTGATAAATGTTTCTTATCACAAGATCATTTCCAACTATCTAACCATAGATAGTCTTGGTACATTGTGCACACAAATGGACCTTCATGATGTTAGCAATGACGCACAAGTGGTTTGAACCTAAAGCTATTTATAAGGAGAGTATTAAAATGAAAGAAAATGCATAAAAGGAGGCAAGAGTTGATGATAGCACTGATTATTTCAGAAACCAGCAAAGGAGATCCAAAAAGATAATAGAAAGAGAGAAAATAAACTGCAAATGCCAAATAGTGAGGAATATAAAAACTGACAATAAAGAGCTTATTTAAATATATAAAAAAGAAAGGGAGACGAGGTTAAGGTGAACATAGGCCCCTTAGAAAATGAATCTGGAGAGATAGTTACTGTTTAGGATTAGCCAGACAATGCCCAGTGAGTACTCAATTTTTTAAGCTTTTATTACTTCCTAGCGAGGAGAACAGACATAGTGAATTTCACTGTGATGTTTTGTTGATTCATACAGCTAATTATCAGTTATAGTTAATTATAGCAAATGAGAAATGAGCAACTTCCTAATCCTACATTTTCACACATAGTCCACCAATCATAGCTTAGCTTTTTTGCCCTTATCCAATAGAAAACCATCTCCTTCATTCCCGTAATATGTCAACACATCTTGTTTTTTGGTATTTGTCATGGTAACTTGTCTTTCTTTCATCTTGTGGCCAAGGCCGGGAATGCAGTGTTTACAAAAGTGTCACAAGCTTAGATTAGTCTCTTTCCTGAATGCGCAATTGCTGGCCTCAGTAAGGCCTTGTTTCCATTTTTGCTGACAGAGTTAGAACATGGAACAGTACAACACAGTACCGGCCCTTCGGCCCTTGATGTTGAGCCAATCTATGTCCAAACCCAAGATCAAGCTATCCCACTCCCTATCATTCTGTTGTGCTCAATGTGCCTACCCAATAACCACTTGAAAGTTCATTAAGTGTCTGACTCCACTATCACAGCAGGCAGTGCATTCCACCCCCAACCACACTGAGTGAAGAATCTACCTCGGACATCCCTCCTGTATCTCCCACCATGAACCTTATAGTTATGCCCCCTAGTAACTACTACGTCTACCCGAGGAAATAGTCTCTGCACATCCAGTCTATCTATCCCCTTGATCATCTTATAAACCTCTGTTAAGTCACCTCTCATCCTCCTCCGCTCTAAAGAGAAAAGCTGTAGCTCCCTCAACCTTTCCTCATAAGACCGACCCTCCAAACCAGGCAGCATCTTGGTAAATCTCCTCTGCACTCTCTCCAATGCTTCCACGTCCTTCTAATAGTGAGGTGACCAGAACTGAACACAATATTCCAAATGTGGTCTCACCGAGGTCCAGTATAGTTGCAGCATAACCCCACGGCTCTTAAAACTCAAACCCCTTGTTAATAAACGCTAACACACTATAAGCCACCTTCACAGCCTTATCCATTTGAGTGGCAACCTTCAGCGATCTGTGGATATGAACCCCAAGATGTCTGTTCCTCCACATTCCTCAGAACCCTGCCGTTGACCCTGCAATCCGACTTCAAGTTTGTCCAAAATGAATCTGCCTGCTATTGTGGTTGTAACTTAATTTCCATGCCAACATCTGCAGTTTTTTAACTGTTTTTACCTATAGTTTCACAGGTCCCAGCAAACCCACAGTATTTTATTTGAAGTGGGCGTCTTTAATCTTGCTGAACAAATATTTGGCCATTGCTGGAATTACAACCTAATTTTCACATTGAGGGACACGAAATGACAGAGAAGTTAAACAGATATTTTGCATCGATCTTTACAGGGGAAGATACTTTGAACATCCCATTAATACTAAAGAATAGGGGGAGGAATTAACTGATGTTGGAATCAATTATTAAGGAAGTGATAGCAGCTTTCGAGAAGTAGTATTCGACAAACTAATGGGCCTAAAGGCAGACAAGCCTCCTGATCCTGATAGCTTGCCTCTGAGAATCCTAAAAGAAGTAGCTATAGAGATAGTAGATGCATTGGTTATAATTTTCTAAAAATCCTTGGATTTTGGAATAGTGCCAGAGGATTGGAAAACTGCCAATCTGACACCCCTATTCAAAAAGGGAGGGAGACAAAAATACGTGTTACTATAAATTGATTAGCCGAACTTCTGTTGTTGGAAAAATGTTAGGATCACTTACTAAGGAAGTAATAGCAGCATGTTTGGAAAATCATAATCTAATCAATCAGAGTCAGCCTGACTTCATGAAAAGAACATCATGCCTGTCTAATTTAGTAGAGTATTTCAAGGAAGTCTCAACCAGAATGGATAGTGCCGAACCAGTGGCTGTGTTGTGTTTGGACTTCCAGAAGGCTTTTTACAAGCTACTTCATGAAAGATTAAATCATATGATAAGAGCCCCTGGTGTTGGTGGTAGTATACTGGCATGGATAGAAAATTAGCTAATGGGCAGGAAACAGTGAGTTGGAATAAAGGGTTCTTTTTCGCATTGGCAACGGAATCAGTGCTGGAACTGCAACTGTTTACAATATGACTTGGAAGAAGGAAGCAAATGTACTGTAGCCAAATTTGCAAGTGATATAAAAATAGGTAGAAAGGCAATTTACAAGAGGGATACAAACAGTTTACAAAGAGATATTGATAGGTTAAATAAACCTACTCTAGTTTAGTGTAGAGACCTTCAATTCTGGGTTTGGGGTACCTGTTTATCTACGCTCCTCTATTAACAGATAATTTGTAATCCCCACAATTTCTAACTGCCTGATCCAGTTTCAAAATGGGGAGCAGGGATGCATCCCATTTGGAGAATTGTACAGCTTTATGATATCTAAGTCTTCCAGCCCCATGAGCTTGATTTCCACATTCAAATGAAGGACATAAGTCACCGGGCAGGCCTGAAAAAATTTAGGTGTCGCTTCCTGATCTAGATAGATTTTAGCTTTAGCTTGAAACATGTTTAAAGTTTATTTTATTGGTGTCACAAGTAGGCTTACATTAACACTGAAGTGCTCAGAAAGGATAGTAGGACTAGGGGGCACAGCCTCAAGATAAAGGGGGGGCGGTTTAGAACGGAGTTGAGGAGGAACTTCTTCACTCAAAGGGTGGTGAATCTCTGGAATTCTCTGCCCGTTGAAGTGGTGGCTACCTCGCTAAATATTTTTAAGACGTGGGTTGATGGGTTTTTGATAAGAGAGGGGATTAAGGGTTATGGGGAGAGGGCGGGAAAGTGGAACTGAGCCACGACAGATCAGCCATGATCTTATTGAATGGCGGGGCAGGCTTGAAGGGCTAGATGGCCTACTCCTGCTCCTATTTCTTATGTTCTTATGTTCCCTTGTACGTCCTAACGAATCTCTGAAGACTTTGGAATGTTTATACAGTAGCTCCTGAAAACCTCCATCCCTTAGGTTTAATATTTACAGCCAGTTTATCTGTATTTGCTTCAACCAGTCAGGGCCCACTAAACAAGGTCTGTGACAAAATGGCACGTGACACACTTAATGTTGACAGTTGGAATTTGTTTTAAAGATAACAAAATGCCTGTTCGTCTAAGGCGCCATCCTGTATCAACCAACCTCCATCCTGAGTGCTTTGCCATTCACAAAGTTATCTCTACTAGGAGCACTTTGCTTAGCTGGACCTCGTTTAGGGTGGAAAAACTCAAATCTTTTGCTGGACTCCGCATCCAAATTGTTTAAGAGAGTTAAGCTCGTAGTCGCTGCTTTTTTTTATCACTGACTGAACTAGTTGCTTTGCTTTGCAGCACACTTTTAAGTGACCTTTCTTGTTACGCTTGAAGCACGCATTTGTTCATCAACAAACATCTTGGGACAGTTTTCCCCACATCAAAAACATACTTCAACTCACATTGTTGCACTTCTTAATTGCACCTGCACCTGTTTTGCATCACAGCCATTTCCCACCATAAACAATTTATCTTGTAAGCCTTGGAATTCTGTTATGCCTGTCAGCTGCCTGGGGTCAGCTCCTCAGCTTTTTCTAAGGTAATTTCGGTCTCTACCAGTAAGTTGTTATTGTATTATTAAGTTGTTCATACCACAAACCAATCTGTCCCTTAACATTTCTGCAAAAGCTGGGCTGAATTTGTGGTGTTCTGCCAGTCCCCTAAGTGTTGCCATGAAGTCTGAGACTGTTTCTCCTGGCTCATGGATCACTGTATGAAGTTTGTGTCTCAGCAACATGATCAAGGGTCAGGGGTTAAAATGATTTTTGACCAGATGCACAGTCTGGTCTATCCGGCATGGACCATACTGCAATCGTGTCACACACTAGTCATTTTTTGAGCGAGTGGTGAGGTGCGTGCTGGTTCTGGGAGGAGTGGGACCTAAACATGCCTGGCTACAAAGCAATCAGGTGCCGTTTTGAAGGGTGACCCAATCTCAGTGCACTGGGAGAGACCCTCCCTCTGTGGAAATTGGAACCCCTCCATTTATGGCTTGTTTCCCCACCCTCCCCCTCTGACATGGATCATGAGTATCAGGGCATTGAGACCCTCCCAGTGGGTCCTCTTTTATGATCCCCAACATACTGCCTTTATGACCCCGATATCACATGACATGTCCCCCCTTCATGCTTCTCCCCTGCCCTACTCCCCATGCACAACCACCCCCTGCACAACCCACCCCGCCCCCACCCACACTCAGACCGTATCCCCTTCGCACACCAGCTGTGCCCAGATGTCACTGCTAGTGTACTAGGTGGGCACTGCCAGTGTGCCAAGTGGCCCCTGTCGGGTGTGCTGCCAGATGGGCTCCACCCAGCTATGTCCCTCACCACCCTAGGGCTTCAATGGTCTCTGAGGATGCATGCACCCCCACCCCCCTCCACCCCATGCTGGCTGTCTGCTAGTGGAGACCAAAAGTGATTCATAGAAGATCCTGGGAGCTGTGAGAATCCAGTGTCAAATGGGTAGGCATATTTAAATGCTACTTTGAACATGCTAATTGACCTACATGATTGGTTTGCACCAGTAGAAAGGGACTGGGACAATTGCAAACTGTTGGTGCTGGGCTGATTTTAGGTCTGTACACAATTTCCTGGGATTGTCGTAATCTACACCAGGCACAGCGAAACTGAAAACTTGCCCCTTCATGTCTGGAGCATCTGGCAATGTTAAAGCTCTCATTAACCTGTAAATCTGTGAGTCACAGACAGTAAGCAAAAATAGCCTTTTGCTTTTCTTCAGAGGTTGTTTCATTTGCCATGAAGAAATAACGCAGTTGTTCTATGTATTGCCCCCATTTGTGTACTCGGGTCAAATGGCTCGATTTTTCCAATCATGGGCATTGCTAAGTGAGTATACGTTGCTGCTTCTTGCTCTCAATGCTCAAATCTCCTCTCCCATTAGCTGCATACTTCGATCCTCAGCGACTTCAATGTTTTGCCTTGTTGTCAATGTAATAGATTGAGGGCAACTCAACGTGGCTTTAATAAAAGCCTTTATTGATAAATAATGTATATACAACAAGTTCAGACTAAATTATAATGCAACTGATCCAGTCGACCACCTTGCTCCAACTTGGAGTCCCTCCCTGACCAGTGGTATGTGTCTTCCTGCTGATTGGCTTAGCTGACCACTGGGACAATCCATAGGGTCTTCGCCGGCCACATGGCCCTCTGGAAACGCTCTCCACTTCGCTATCAAAACAGAAAACAAAGAGGTTACGCTAAACCTTTATATATCACCAGTTAGGCATTAACAGTCACGTTGTTCACATTTTCAAAAAGATGTTGACCTTGGAAAGGAGATTCACTAGAATAATACCAAGAATGAGGGACTTCAATGTTATGGCAATGCTGGAAACTCTGAATTTTTTTATTTAAGCAAAGATTGTTGAGGGAAAATGTAAGAGGTATTCAGAATCATGAAATGTTTTGATGAGAGTAAATGAGGAGAAATTGTTTCCACTGACAGAAGGGGCCACAGATTGAAGATAATTGGTGAATTGATCTGCAGTAGAGTTGAGAATTTTTTACGCAATAAATTTTTATGATCTGGAATGCACTGCCTGAAAAATTAGTGGAAGCAGATTCAATAGTAACTCTCAAAACATAATTTAATATGTAATTGAAAAGAAAAAATTTGCAAGGTTATGCCCAGTGAAGAATAGGGAGTGCAACAAATTGGACAACTCTTTTAAAGGGCTGGCACAGACATGATGGATTGAACTGCCCCCACCTGTACTGTATAATTCTAAGATAACTACAGTGCCTCAGAGGCAATAAGCGAACAGTGTGGAGTTCAAAATGTTGAAATATAATAGTAATTATGTCAACATATGATTTTTTTGAAAATTATGATGATTAAGTTTGATAGGTTAGCAAAGTACGCTGTAATGTCATTTTTCCTGTAATACTTTGCAGCAATGGCATGAAAAGAACATGGCTTTTTTGTAATAAATTTCAGCAATGTGTTATATATTCTTCACCCTGCCCCCACACTCGCAGCATCTGCTGAATCTGTTTTGCAATTGCCAGAAACTTACAAAGAGGGAGGTCAACAGTTAAAGTACACAAACCATCCATCAATCTGTTGCTAAAAGTAAAATACTTTTCAAACAGATGGCGAAAGAAGCATAGTTTTTTTTTATGGAGCTGGCCCCTTCACTTTCTCTTCTATATAGCAGAATATTGTCAGGCACTACCACTTCAACAAAAGATATGCCAACACCAAGTGACTTGGAAGAAACAAATCCAGAGTCTATTTTCACCTCCGTACAAAGCAATATTGCACAATTTTTTTTTGTATTTTAATGAATGGTATTTGAAACAAGAAACAGATGGAAGTATATGGACTTTATCACTATTCATGAAACATCTTCATTCTGAAGAAAAAGCCTTGTGCAGAAGGCTAACTGAGCAGCCAGCATTGAAAGAATTGCTTTGATTGGCCGTGATGTTTGGACAATAAACATCTGATGTATCCAGTTTTTTATTGTCTTTCTTTAAACCTGATCATCCCAAAAGTTTCTAAACTAAGCAACAAGCATTAAAAATAGTTAAAGCAATTTTACAATACAAAGGTTTCATTGATCCATCATCAGCTCCAAAATACTTTGCTAAAATAAAAATATAAACATTTGTAAGTTGCTGATATGCCCTTTAAATAATTGTCAATGTACTAATATTGTTATTTTAAGAATATTGGGCCCTAGTGATACATTTGTGCATGAGCTGGGACTGAATGGGTTAAAGAGAACTGCAAAGGTGTTGTAACAGAAGTCTAAATTTAGCTCGGAAAGCTTTCAACATTTTCACGATGAGAGGTAGTTGCAGAACATGGCAAAGCATTTTGCTGTCATTTGCACCTTTAAAATCTTCCTTGCCCTGGACAAAAATCAAAAATTGCAATTGATAAGATAACTCGTACATGATTTGGAAAAAAAAGTATTTTGAAATGAAATCAGATTTTTTTCTTAAAGCATTAATGGAAGAAATTGAGTATAATGTTTTAACTGCAGGAAAGTATTCTTTTCAAATTATAATGCAATTTAAAGTTGGAATTTTCAGCATGGATTGTTTGAAATTTTTCCTATCTCCAATTCTGCTCCTCAGCTTAAGTTTTATCTAACACTGCATGAGGTAATTCTTATTCTGAGTGAATTTCTATGCACCTTGATGAAATTATGTTTGATGTCAGGCTGTGTGACAGTTAACAATTCTGACAAGCTGGGCTATTTTTGGAAAGCATTCCTTATTCTCTCCCCCTTGGAAAAGGAAAAGCAACTTGTCATTAAAAATTAATCCATCTGGAAAGAGGAAGACTGTGCAGTAAAAGTGCCAGGAGGCACTTGCTGCTTTGCCTGCCGCCATTATCACCCTGCGCTTAGCAGTTCCACATTATTTGTTCTACTTACTTCAGGCTGGCACGGGAGCAGCTTTGCATACTGAACGTTACTGGCATTGTTTATATAAAGGAACCTCAAGCAAACCCTCTCCATTTTAGTCACAAAGATCTTTCTAAATATTCCTTTTGAAAAATAATGTTCAAAAACTTCAAATTGCCCAAAAATTTCAAAATCCCCATTTTAAAAAAAAAATTTAGTGGCATCTGTTCAAATATTGACCCCAAACCGAAAATCATATTTTATCCTTAAATATTTTTCATATAGTTTAAAACAGTATATTTTTATTTTGTTTCTGGCTCAGTACTTTTTCCTTAACTTGGCTGAATATAAATATTTCCAGATTCTTGGAATCAATATGGCCATGTGAAGAATGGATCCAGGAGAGATGGAAGCGTGTGTATGATGAAGTGCTGTTTTTCAGCATGTAAACACTCCGACTTTCAAACATGACCCATTATCCTTGTGTTTTGCACAAAGTAGTGCCTTGCATTCAGCTAGAATGGGAGAAATATCAGCCATTGTATAAGTAAAGCAAACACTAAAAGTAATTTCTTTATAGTTTTTTTTTGTAACTAATTAAATGGTAGTAAAGATTAAAAGGGGTATTAAAAAAATCTCTAAAAGGCCAATGTTTGTTTCTTCTCTAATAGCCAGAGAGTAAACTTAATGCAAGACAAGTTACTTGACAACATCAGTTTTATAAAATAGACATTTTAAAGCCATTTGTTATTTACTGTTATAAATAAACATTGCATAAAGTGGTTTTGAATTATTTGGCTTAAATATATCTATATTAAACCTCATTTAGTCCATTATTTTTATAAGTTGGGAACCTGCTTGTCTTTTAGTCTCCAAATTTTAATGACAGTTTCATCAAGAAGAAATTACGCGTGCTTCTAAAATAATTGTCTCTGTACTCATTGCTAAACAATTATTAGCTAGGAAAAAGCACAACATTTTTATGAATTAGTAATAAGTAGAGAACTGTGTATCTAACAGTAGGCTACTTTTCTTGCTGCAGGCATAAGCAGTCCTGGTCTAATATTGCTGATTTGTCTCACGCTCCCAACAGTGGACTTTACTGCTGCTGTTTTCATACTGATATCTTGATTATTCAATAATCATTAAGAATTTATACAGTAATGATACACTTATCAGAATTAACAAAATTAAATCATGTTTTTGTAGCAATTAACCTAGGTTGTTCAATTAACCAATGCAATCCATACATCGCAAAGATGGTCAACCAATGATTCACTTAATTTAGAATGTGATCAACTAAAGCCTATTTGCTCAATAATATGCCTGTGCCTAGTTAGTTTATTATAATAATATATCATCACAGTTTTCACGAAGATTCTAACTAGCAGTGCTTAGTCTTTAATTCTTTACTGAAATCTTGATAACCTCATAGAATCATACAGTGCAGAAAGAGGCCCTTCGGCCCATCGTGTCTACACCAACCACAATCCCACCCAGGCCCTAACTCCATATCCCATATTTTACCCGCTAATCCCACTAATCTACGCATCCCAGGATGTTAAGGAGCAATTTTTAGCTTGGCCAATCAACCTAACCTGCGCATCTTTGGACTGTGGGAGGAAACAGGAGCATCTGGAGGAAACCCATGCAGACACACGGAGAATGTGCAAACTCCACACAGACAGTGACTGAGCCAGGAATCAAACCCAGGCCCCTGGAGCTGTGAAACAGCAGTGCTAACCACTGTGCTACCATGCTGCCCAATAACTGTTTGAGCATCCTGTGCCAAATGTATTCTCAAAAATGTATTTATCAGACCTCTGTGCTTAAGTATATGAAAAGTGCTGTAAATTATGTGGAAATGTGACATCATGTTATTTGCATGTGATGTCATCAGAAAAATTGTATGCTTTTTTGTAAAATAATGAAACAAGGTTCGTCAAATGTATTTTCCTGAAAACAGCGCACCTTTTAAATGGTCAGGAATTTAATGCCAGTTACAAGACATTTCCTTTTTAAAATTCTTTTTTTTTAATACCTTTTGGTTGCAAGTGATTAGCAGAATTTGCTTAAATAGTAAGCAACTTCTGCTGATCACTTTTGGCATTGCCCATACTACAGTTAGCTTTTATTTTTCTATTTACAATGCTTTATCATTTTTATTTGGTGAATTTCTGCCCTCATCATTGTGAGCCATCTCAATGCAAGGGAAATTAACATCTTACTAGATTTATCAGCCAGTGCCAGCATCAAGCTCAAATGTTATTGGGTGCAGTCCTCTCTTTTCCTTATAGCTTGAATCCCAGAATAGAAGACTAGAAATGCCAACCAGTTGTAGAACTAAATACTAGGGATTGGCATTTACATGAACAATAGAGAATTTTGTTCAAAGACTATTTCTAGAGAATGGAATGAGGAATATAGTGAATCTGTGGATTTTGTCACTGAAGGAGGCTTATCAGGCAGTAGGCATTGCATTCCTTAAAAATTGTGTGTTTTCATGTTCTTACTGCTTGGTTTCTCTTGAGTTTGATATCTGCTGTACTAGACTTGCATGTATTTGGAATTATGTTGAGACTTTAAACTCATTTCACATTGGAACCTTGCATTGGCGATTAAGGTGACATCTTAATCAAGTAAGATTTCAATTGCATCACTTCAGTTCCTGGAAGTGGAAATGCCATGTGCTTCTCCATTGTTGCATTCAGCCCCTTCGCCAAGCTTTTCTTTTGTGTCCAGGTCAGTGTTGTGAATATATTTTCCATCAGAAGATATACTGTTAGAACTTTCGAAGGTTGGAAATGAGTAATAAAATTCTAATTTAGTTTAGATTGTATAATTCATTAATGAAAGTAAAGCAAGAGTGCCTTTATGGCTGGTCCTTGAATATTGGAATTACAGCTGATGTTTTTGTTTCTCTCAATATCTTTTTCCAGAATATGTACACATGCATCCCCATTACTTGCCATGGCTTAATTAAGTAAAAATTCTACTAATAATTAGAATGCTAGCTAGAATTGCATTCATTGAAAACAGAGGCTGTTATGATATCATCATTGCTCAGCAATTACATAATCATATGGTTCAATAAGGGATTTATTTTGCAGTTTCTCAGTAGAGCTGTGGAACTTGAGGGCCTTACATATGTTGTTATATTCCCTGATGCTTTTCAAGAATAGAACTTTTTTTGTACTTATGTATGATGCTTCACCCACATTTTTAAAAAAATCACCAAAATTCTAAGTTCAGACAAAGATATTACAAAATTGCAGTTACTTCTGGGAATTTGCCAACCAAGTGAATTTTAAAGGTTATTTCTTTCCAAAATCTAGTCAAGTTTGCATTTAGCATTTAACTGTTTCAGTAACTTATAACTACTTTTAGTCTTATTCAATGACAAACAAGCTCCACGCTGAAAGGCAGCTGCAGATTAGTTAATTCGGTAGTTGTTTAGAACAGATTTCCTAGCAGCTGGACCTGACTTTGATCTCCAGAGTTTAAACTTTTATAAATACAAGAGGTTGGGCCGATATCTGAAGTATTTAACATGACAGTTCAACTCAGCTGAGTGCTCCAGACAGAGTGCTTAACTCTTGGAATTTGGTACGTAAGGAACATGTGGTACATGTGGGTCTAATCAAAAAGAAAAAAGAGCTACCTGGACCTTACGTATGCCTAAAAACAGATGGAGCACTGGAGGAATACAGGGAAAGCAGAAAAGAGCTCAAAACAGGGAATTAGGAGGGCAAAAAGGGGTCACGAAATGTCCTTGGCAGACAGGATTAAGGAGAATCCTAAGGCATTTTATACATACATTAGGAATGGGAGGGTTGTCAGGGAAAGGATCAGGCCTCTCAGGCACAAAGGAGGGGAATTATGCTTAGAACCCAAAGAAGTAGGTGAGATCCTAAATGAATACTTTGCATCAGTATTCACAAAGGAAAGGGACATGTTGACTGATAGCGTCTCAGAGGGATGTGTTGACCCGTTTAAAAAAAAAATCTCAATTACAAGGGGGGAAGTGTTAGGTTTTTTAGGAAACATTAAGATAGACAAATTCCCAGGGCCTGATGGCATCTATCCGAGACTGCTCAAGGAGACGAGCAATGAAATTGCTGGGCCTCTAACAGAAATCTTTGTCTATTGGTGAGACTCTCCACTCACCTGATGAAGGGGTAAACCCTGAAAGCTTGTGGGTTTACTATCAAATAAATTGGTTGGACTTTAACTTGGTGTTGTGCGACTTCTTACTGTGTTTACCCCAATCCAATGCCGGCATCTCCACATCACAGGTGAGGTCCCAGAGGATTGGAAGATAGCAAATATGGTCCCATTATTTAAGAAGGGTAGCAAAGATAACCCGGGTAATTGTAGGCCGGTGAGCTTGACGTCCGTGGTAGGGAAATTGTTGGAGAAGATTCTTAGACATGGAATATATGCACGTTTAGAACAGAATAATCTCATTAGCGATAGACAGCGTGGTTTTGTATGAGGGAGGTCATGCCTCACAAAGTTGGTTGAGTTTTTTGAGGAGGTGACAAAAACGATTGACGAGGGAATGGCCATGGATGTCATGAAGTGATGCATTTCGGTAGATGTAATGTAGGGAGGAGCTATACAATAAATGGCAGAACCATCAGGAGTATAGACACACAGAAGGATTTGGGTGTGCAAGTCCACAGATCCCTAAAGGTGGCAGCAAAGGTGGAGAGGGTGGTGAAGAAGGCATGCTTGCCTTTATTGGACAGGGCATAGAGTATAGAAGTTGGCATATGATGTTGCAGCTATATAGAACGTTGGTTAGGCCACATTTGGAATACTACATCCAGTTCTGGTTGCCATAGTACCAGAAAGATGTGGAGGCTTTGAAGAGAGTACAGAAAAAGTTTACCAGGATGTTGCCTGGTATGGGAGGGTCTTAACTATGAGGAGAGATTGGGCAAACTGGGGTTGTTCTCCCTGGAAAGACAGAGGTTGTAGGGTGACCTAATAGAGGTGTATAAAATTGTAGAGGGCATAGATAGGGTGAACAGTGGGAAGCATTTTCCCAGATCAGAGGTGACGAACACAAGGGGTCACAAGTTCAAGGTTAAGGGGGCAAGGTTCAACACAGATGTCAGAGGGCCGTATTTTACACAAGAGGGTGGTGGGGGCCTGGAATGCGCTGCCAAATAAGGTGGTTGAGGCAGACACGCTGGGATCGTTTAAGACTTAGCCACATGAACAGACTGGGAATAGAGGGATACAAATGAATGGTCCAGTTGGGCGCATAAGTGGCGCAGACTTGGAGGGTCAAAGGGCCTGTTCCTGTGCTGTACTGTTCTTTGTTTTGTTCTTTTGAAATTTGATGCAGTGGGCTGCGAAGTACTGTTCTGGTCCTTTATGAAATAAGAGGATTTTCCCAGGGAATTTCCCAGGAGATTTTCACAGGGAATTTCCCAGGAGATTTTCACAGTAACTTCATTGCGGTGTTGATGTAAGCTTACTTGTGACACTAATAAATAAACTTTAAATAAAACTTTAAGAGTAGTCCAAGAGAGGAAGCTAGAGACAGTAAAAGCAGAGAGCTGAAATCCAGAGGTGATAATTACATGAACAGGCAGGTGATTGGTTTGAGTTTTAAACTTCTTAATAAAACTGGGACCATAGTTTCAACAGGTACTGAGGAGATCTATGCAGTGTATTAAAATTACAGCGTAACAGATTAAATTCTTTAATATAACTACAAATAATAATTAACTGATATTCCTTAACTCAATTTGTTCAATAAAACTGTAAATATGGCAGAGCAGGTGACTTGTAGCTGTAACATGTGTAAACTGGTGGACACCAATGTGATTCATGGAAACCACATTTGTAGTAACTCTGTAACTCAAAGGACTTCAACTCAGGGTTGATGAGCTGAGTTCAAAGCTTCACACACTGCAGTGCATCAGGGAGGAGCAAGTTACCTTTACACACACCTTCAGGTATGTTGTTCATATTTAGCCAGTGATAAGAAACTGAAGAGTGTGACTGCAAGTGAGGAAGGTATGGGGAATCCAGAAAGCAACAATGAAGAAGTCTTATACTTTTCCAACAGGTTCAGTGTTCTAATGCAAAAGGGTCATTTTGACCCAAAACATTAAGTCTCCATAGATGCTGCTAGACCTGCTGAGCTTATCTGGCTTTTTCTGTTTTTATTTCAAATTTCAAGCCTCTGCGGTACTTTATTTTTATTTGAGGTTCAATGTTCTTGCAGCTTCTGTAGGTAAGAACAGGGAGGATGAGCAAACTGAACATGGCTATGTGGTGCAGGGGAAAATTCAAGTGGGGGAGTTAAAAGGAATATGGTTGTAAATAAATAATATTTATTTATTAGTGTAACAAGTGGACTTACATTAACACTGTAATGAAGTTACTGTAAAAAATCCCCTAGTCGCCATACTCTGGTGTTTGTTCGGGCACAGTGAGGCAGATTTAGCATGGGTAATCCACCTAACCAGCACGTCTTTCCGGACTGTAGGAAGAAACTGGAGTATCTGCAGGAAACCCACGCAGACACGGTGAGAATGTGCAGACTCCACACAGACAGTGACCCAAGCCAGGAATCAAACCCAGGGGACAATATAGTTTGGGAGATCAAGACTATTCTCTGCAGCTAGAAGCATGAGTCCCAAAGGCTGAGTTGCCTGCCCTGTGCTAGGGTTGATACAGTGGATGCTGTTTCCCCTCACTGGGGAATCTGGAACCAGGGGACAAAGTTTAAACAGAGATCTTCCATTTTAGGATGGGGATGAGGTAGAATTTCTTCTCAGAACGTTGTCAGTCTTTGGCATTCTTTTCTCCAGCAAACAGTGGAGAGTGGGTCATTGAATATGTTCAGAGCTGACAGATTTTTGATCTACAACGGAATGAAGGGTTATGGGGAGCAGATGGGGAAGTGAGGGTGAGGCCACAATCAGAGAATCAACCAAAGTCTTATTGAAGAATGGAGCAGATTCAATGAGTAAATTACCTTTTTCAGCTCCTTTTTTTATGACCATTATGAATTTATAACATGGGTCTGAAAGTAATTTGATAATATGGAACAGTACTGCAGGTTTAGTATTAAAATAGCTCTCAAATCAGGCAGGACTCTTTCTGGTAATTAACTTGTTCCATTCAAAATTGTTTTAGAATTCAGTAGTAAAGCAGCCAGCTAAGATTTCCTTTCGTGATATTTCTTTTAATGAGCCAAATCTTCCTGTGTCTGAACCATTGGAGATTGAGGGAGCTATTCTTCCATTTTTTGGCGCGGTGGGCCAGGAGCCTTGAGTGGTGGCCGATTCCCGCTGGGCATCCGTGCCTCCACATATCTCATAGCCTAATTGTTTTGGGATGCATGGAATCACACTGAAAATCAGTGTAATGGACATTAGCATGTATTTATATATCTTAGCATATTATCAGCGGGTGCACAACTAGAATGTTCATCACCTGCTAGCATCTGCCTCCTCTATGATGTCATGCTGGTGGGGTTTAAAACTGCTGTATAAAAGTCGAAAGTTGTGGCAGTGTTGAACAGGGGTAAGGAGGTAAATTTTAGGGGGCTGCAGCCTCTAGAGTGCAGGAGAGGTTGAAGGTAGGGCCTGGAAACTTTCTGCCTGCTGTAGGGCAGAGCTGTAAGTGCTGTTCCCAGGCCCAGAGATGTTCCATGTGGTGTTTATGGACTGGGGTGTTGTCCTTTACTGAGTGCTGGTCAGGCTGTTCTCTGCAGTCACTGGGCTGTTCTGTTGGAGTGGGGCCCTTTACTGAATGCTGGTCAGGCTGCTGTCTGTAAACACTGGGCTATTCCATTTTTCTAGCTGTGGGGTGTGGTGAGGAACTGGACTAAGTGCTGGGATTTTGGTGAGGAGGAGTGGAGTTGAGAAAGTGCACAATGTGCTGCTTGAGGGCTTATCAGTTCAGGCAGCTGGTGCCCAAAGCAGGGGTCTCTGGTTAACATCGACAATCATGCTGCACGTACTCTGCAGTGAATAGGAACCCAGCTTGTGATGATTAGGAGTCTGCCCATGTCCCTAACTTGCAGCACATGTGTGGGAGAGAATGCTGTAGTGACACTCATGGCAATGGCTCAGGGTAGCACAATAGCCACAGCCACACACCAGCTTGCATGGTCTCTCTGCCTGTTGTGCTCACAATGCCAGTGGCAGGCAACCTAAAAAAGGAGAAGCGTTGCACCACAGATTGTGTTATGTTGCCAGCACCCACAAGTGGGCAAACTGATCCCAGTGAGGGATTGGGGGTGGTGGTTTTGGGGTAGATGCAAGCAATGACATGCACCTATCAACCTCTCTCTCTCTCTCTCTCTCTCTCTCTAAAACCACTATGCAGAATGGATCTCGGGTTTTATGATTTAGAGCTCGCTGGCTTGGGGCCAGCTGAATCCTCACCTCCGGCAGACGTCCAAGTACCTGAGCCCTTGGATGTTCCCGCCTCCACCTGATGTGCATCAGTGGCTCAGCATTAACGTGACCCACCGTCATGGTAGTCTCTGTGTTAGTGGGTTGTGTGGTTGATGCCTGTGTCGAATCTCTGGCGCTGTCCTCAGAGGATTCTTCAGGGCTTCCCTCCGCGGTGTCGGGGGTGGGTACCTTCAGGAGTTGGGCGGGAGGGTTGGCGGCGGCAAGTGGTGGGGGGAAGGGTGTGCTGACACCAGAAGAGCCTGGTGCATCAGGATCAAGTACTGTATATATAAAAAAAATGCACACATTAGGGGAAGGGAGGGAAAACAGCCCAAGTTGCATGGCACTTACTTCAAAGAAGACTTTGGAATAGGGTTAAGCTGATGCTCACCTGCATGCTGGACGCTGACCTGGATGCCAGTTACCCTCGAGGTGCATGATTCCACCACTACCACCACCACCATCACTACCACCACCATCACCACACACACACACCCCCCCCGCCACTGTTCATACACTGTGAGCATCCCAGCTCTGAGGCACCCCCACGAGTCTTCTCCCTCTCATGGCAGTTGTGTGTGTTCGTCTCCTGTGGAGACATAAGGGGGATTGAAAGCATGATGTATGGAAGGGCACGGGATGGAATGTGTGTCAGGGCTGGGGAGCTTGTAGTGGCTGTTTCTGGAAAATGTGTCCCTACTGGGATGGGGTTGGAGAAAGGAAGCCACAGAGGTTGGAGGCAGTACTGGGAGGTGGGGGAGGCAGTGGGGACGGGGGGAGTCATTGGTGGCCACCTTTGAAGCGTTTGGGGGTGTTTTGACATTGTACATACAGCACATGTACAACTTTCAGAATGAGATGCGCGTGCGCACCCTTGCAGCCCAAAGAAGGTTGTTTATTTTCTTGTGGCACTGCTCTCCAGACTGAGGGGTCAGTCCTGACATTCAAAGATGGTGCCACTGCTTCCCAAGACACACTTGCTGCATGGCCCCTTGAACCATGGCCCTCAGTGGGGTAGAGCAGTTGGTGCTTCTCCTCCACTGTATCTAGCAGGTGGACCTGCTCACACTCCACAAATCTCTGGGCACTTTGCTTTAGGGCTATCTTAAAGTTTTTTTTAAGCTTAAAATTTAAAGTTTTTAACATTTTATTTATTAGTCTCACAAGTAGGCTTACATTAACACTGCAGTGAAGTTACTGTGAAAATCCCCTAGTCGCTAGACTCCAGCGCCTGTTCAAGTACACTGAGGGAGAATTTAGCATGGCCAATGCACCTAACCAGCATGTCTTTTGGACTGTGGGAAGAAACTGGAGGACGTGAAATAACCCATGCAAGCACAGGGAGAACGTGTAGATTCCGCATAGACAGTGACCCAAGCCAGGAATTGAACATAGGTCCCTGGCACTGTGAGGCAGCAGTGCTAACTGCTGTGCCACGCCTGGCGTTGATCCAGATGCAGTCAGTTTGGGCCAGCCATGGGCCCATGAGGTAAATTTCCTTGAGAATAATGTACAGGCAACTTGATTTCAGTAGAGGTAAGCCATCTCCAAAGGTGCTGATTGGGTTGGTTCACCAAGGCACTGAGTCCAGAGTGGGTGCAATGCTCGAGGTAATGTGCCTGGGGTGGGTGCAATGCTGAAGGCTCTGAAATGGGTGG
This sequence comes from Carcharhinus amblyrhynchos, assembly GCF_965287045.1. Lineage (NCBI taxonomy): Eukaryota > Metazoa > Chordata > Chondrichthyes > Carcharhiniformes > Carcharhinidae > Carcharhinus > Carcharhinus amblyrhynchos. Next base: position 75,774,883 of record NC_137331.1, on the reverse strand, counting down.
GAGGGTTTGGGGGGGGGGCCAGGAAGCCAGTGAATACTGCATCAGTGGGGATGCGGGCAGCCAATGGGGGATGAGAAGCCCAGTGATGTCCAGGTCAGCGGGGGATGGGAAGCCATTGATGTCCGGGTCAGGAGGGGATAGGGAGGGCAGGAAGCCAGTGAATCTTTTGTGGTGGGGGAAGGTGGTGAGCGGCCAACAATATCTGTGGGGGGTTGAGGCCAGCAATGTCCATGGGGGAATGAGAAGCCAGCAATTTCAATGCTGGGAGGATTTGTTTAGCAATCTCCCAGAGATGTGCGCATGTGCAGTGGCCTGCTCAGCGTGCTGATTTCAGCCTTTCCAGTGGGAACAGACCCTGCCCAACACTTTTCAGAGTGATTCATGCTAGTGACCTCTACAGTACACAAGAGTGTGGGAGATTCATTTGAAACTCCCACTGAAAAAAACAGCGCGATTCACTCCCGTTGTCATGCAAGTTCATCACTTAAAATTTTTTCGGGACAACCCCCTCCACCCCCCAATGTTAAACAAAAAATGCATGTCAAGACTCCATGGAAATTCTAATGCGCACCATCCTAGGTGGAAATTGCCTGGGAAATTTCAACTTCCAGTGGGCAATTCTCTTGCTCCCCAGGACCCGCTCTGAGAATCTCTGGGTACAAGCTAGAGTCAGAGACTGCATCTGCAATACTTGCCTGAATAGATTAAAACCTAGTCTAACTTCTGAGTTTCTGCACAGCTGACACCCCAATCATCCCAACAACCCATCAATTCCCTCCTAGACATTTAACTGGCCAGAGAATTTGTCTGTAGCACAATTTTATTAGTCAACACTACTGTTAAACGTGGTATTTAGGTAAAAAGAAAGAGCGAGACATTATGTTGTCAGATGAATAATCATTTGCACTCAGAGGTGCTTTTTGGCTAAAGATTCTGACATTTTAAAATAGACCTGGAAGCAAGTGGAATGATTGTCTAATCATTTTGAAGCTAAGTAAGGATGGGATTTTCTAGAAGCATACATGTCCACCTTTTAATGGGTAACATTGCAAATTTGATTTTACTTTGTTACTCTAACAAAATAAATTACTCGGAGAATGGCGAGCACCTGTAATGAAAATTTAATTTTTGGCAGTTTCCAAAAGCCAAAGAAAGAACAAAAACAGCCCGGGAAACAGGCCCTTCGGCCCAACGAGCCCACGCCGCCATCTCAACACCACCAGTCCCCCTCTCCACCCACGACCCTTGTCTAATGTTTTATGGCCATCCAGATTGAGGGAAACTGATTTAGGGACAATTTATTACTGCCAATCAGCCTAACAGCACATCTTTGGGGTGTGGGAGGAAACCAGAGCACCCGGAGAAAACCCATGCAAGCACGGGAAGAATGCGCAAACTCCCACAGACACTGGCCCAAATCCATGTGTCTGTATAGCAATCAGTGATAGTCACTGAGCTGTCGTCTTGCCCAGTATCTGGTCCAGCTTAGGCACACACTAACGACATGAAGCACTAGGCCAATCTCGAACAACCAAGAGCAGCCCAAGTACGACCCATCGTGTGTATGCCCCTCATTGGACACAAGGTGGCCCGACTTAAAACCTGTGAATGAAAAGGAAAAAAAAAACATTATTATTGTACCATATCCATTTACCTTACCAGGGACGCCCCAATGCTAATGATCCTTATTTAAAACAATCTCCTATATCCACCCATCTCCAACCCAGTCATGTGCCTGTCTAAGTTACTCAAATGACTCTAGCATGTTTGCCTCCACCACCTTACTTGGCAGAGCATTCCATACCCCCACTACCCTCTGTGTGAAAAACCTCCCTCTAATATCTGTGTTATACCTCACCCCCCTCACCTTAAGTCCATGGCCCCTTGTCCTATGTGTCTCTATCATAGGAAATAGCTTACCTTTGTTTACTCTATCTATACCCTTCATAATCTTATATACCTCTATTAGATCCCACCTCAGTTGCCGACTTTCAAGGGAAAAGAGCCCCAATTTCTTCAATCTTTCCTCATACCCCAGTCCTTCCATACCAGGCAACATCCTGGTAAACCTCCTCTGCACTCTCTCCAGAGTCTCCACGTCCTTCCGGTAGTAAGGCGACCAGAACTGGACGCAGTACTCTAAATGCGGCCTAACCAACGTTCTGTACAACTGCAACATTAGACTCCAGCTCTTATATTCTATACTCCTTCCTATAAAGGCTAACATACCATAGGCTTTCTTCACCACACTCTCCACTTGCACTGCCACCTTCAAAGACTTGTGCACTTGCACCCCCAGGTCTCGCTGCGATTCTATACTCCTTACGGGTTTACCCTTTATCATATTACTCCCCCCTACATTATTCCGGCCAAAATGCATCACCTCACATTTATCCGGATTAAACTCCATTTGCCATGTATCTGCCCAATCAGCCAGCCTATCAATATCCCGTTGTATTGCCAGACACTGCTCCTTACTGCCCGCCAATCCAGCCATCTTGGTGTCATCAGCAAATTTGCTGATCACACCACCTACTCCCTCTTCCAAATCACTTATATACACTACAAAGAGAAGAGGTCCCAGTGCTGAGCCCTGTGGCACACCACTAGTGACAGACCTCCAGCTAGAAAAAGCCAGCTGATTGCATAAGCAAACAAATATATACATTTTACTTGCGCTGTATCAATTTTTATTTTTTGATCATTTTAATGTTTTAATTTTATGGAAGTTTATTTTTCCAGAAAAAAGGCAACAACAGACCTCCCATTGATAATGTAAACAAATAATCATTAATTCATGTCAGTAGTCTGTTTTGTTATGTGCTCATTACTACTGCACCATCCTTGCAATTTCAGGCAGCTGCCTTATTGGAAAATGGGTTTATTCATTTCCCATTGCCATTGACATCAATTATGAAGATGCTGCTTAAAATGTAATAAGCATTTTGATCCATTCAGCACGTACTGATTTTTAAAAGCCAATTTTTAATTTATTTATGGCTATATCCAATCAATTGACTTTGCATTATAAACTGAGGTCTGACCATAATCACAGAGGCAGAAATAGAATTGCAGAATTGTTGCCCATTTGGCTCATTATGTCTGTACCAGCTCTCCAAATGAACAATTCACCTAGAGCCATTCCCCTCTATCAAATCTCCTCTCTGCATATCATGCACATATACACCCAGATCCCTCTGCTCCTGCACCCCTTTTCAAATTGTACACTTTAGTTCATACTGTCTCTCCATGTTCTTCCCAGCAAAATGAATTACTTCAACTTGCCTATGTTCTTTCGAAGTTTTACACTATCCCCTCAGTTCACAGTGCTTCCAAGTTTTATCTTGTCCGCAAATTTATAAAGAATCTAGACATTGAATCTGATCTTGTGGTCGATGGTGCTTTGCATTTGTCCCACTTGTCTGTGGGATTTTGCATTGGAAGTTACTCAGCCAACTACCAAAAGGGTGCAGCACAAAGATAGGAGCAGTATTGTAAGCACTGCAGATTGAAGACAATGTCACCAGAGATAGTGACAGGTTAAATGAAAAGGGAAAAAAACTGTGCAAATGTGGTTCAATGTAGACAAATGGGAGAATAACTACTTTGGGCATAATAAAAAAGGACAGAGAGAACAGGACCCAGTGGAAGACCTCAAAGAGGTATGAAGGTCCAGGAAAATAGATCACTAAAATGTCATAAGAACATAAGAAATAGGAGCAGGAGTAGGCCATCTAGCCCTTCGAGCCTACCCCGCATGAACAGTTACAGAAAATATTCATAAAGATAAATGGAATGCTAACCTTTATATCTAGCAGACTAGAATGCAAAGGGATATAAGTCATATTTCAGCTATCTAAAGTCCTGGTTGGAGCACACCTGGAAAACTAAGAGCAGTTTTTGGAAGGGTATGTTGGCCTTGGAAGGAATGTATTGTAAATTATATAGAACAATAACTTGATTGCAAAGACTAAATTGATTTACAGTTGCACAAACTAGGATTGTATTCCTTGAAATTTAGAAGGTTAAGGGGAATTTGATGGAGATTTTCAAGATATAGGGAACAAATAGTAACTCTTTCTGCTGAGTGGACACGTTAGGGCTAGGGAACATAATGCAAAAATTAGAGTCAGACCTTTCAGGAAACACTTCTACGTAAGATGAGTGGGAGAGGTTTGGAGCTTTCTTTTACAAATGACAATTGATACTTTACTTATATAAATAATTATTTCTGGAAATAACTTACAATACGGCCACCACTAGCAAGCAAACCACTTTGACACCAATGCATTTTCTATCAGCAATGGGAACTGTATGTGATTTGCATTCTCCCTGGTATTAAACTTGTCAATTAGTTATTTCATGTGATATTCAAATGACGCTTCAAAGCTGGCTGAAACAAAAGTATGGTCTGGAAGTTTTATGCTGGTGGCATAACTTAGATTGGTGAAATGTAGATAAATTTAAAGAGTTATTACTCGTATCGTGTGGGAGAAGAATCCTCTTTTAAATCATCATCTATCATGTAATTATATATAACCTGATAGTTGAAATAATTGATGGTCCACAATTTGTTGAATCGGAGAGTTTGCCATCCCAGAAAAGTTCTCAAGTCAGCATTGGTGTGGCAAGGGCACTTTCAATGGATTGTTTTGAACCGGTTCTGAATATCACCTTGTTGCCTTAGAAGAGGTTAAAAAGAACAGTTAGCCATCCTAGATGTTCTTAGTACAAGCATTGTATGGAATCTATCAACTATCTTGCAGTTTAGACAAGTAAGCTGACAGATGAGTTCTTGTGATGATGAGATTTAATGTATGTTGATCATGAAAAGGCCTTAAGACTTTTCTGCATTAAATTCAATTGGGCAAAAACTGATTTTTTTTTATACATATTGTTTCGATGATATATTTTTTTTCACTGTGGCAAAAGGAATCTGCATTGTGAATTATAGTTTTACTAACCTTCATGCCATTGATAAGCTGTGTTGTGTGATATTAAAGTCCAGTTTTATCATTAGAATCAGTATTTTTAATAGATTTTGTTATTTTACAATTCTCTTGTATGTGATAAATTTAATATATAAACATAGGTCATATCAACTTGGTCTCATTGCATTGTGTAGTTGATCTATACAGAATCCCCTTGCTCAAGTTTGAGGTTTAACAACATCTATTTTCTATGATATAAGTAGTGCACATAAATATTTCAATGGAGTATTAACACTGTTTGATAATTATATGGATCAGTATTTATTGACAATTAGAAGTCATCCTGCTGTCGAGTGAACATAATCAAGTTAAATGCAAAGTCCAGCAGCGGGGGATGGGAGGGGGGAATTAAGAGCTCAGGAGGGGCAGGGCCAATTCAAACCAGAGTCTAACAGTTCTAAAACTCTGCACATGTGCACCGGCCCCAAATTGTCAGCGTGCAGTTTGCTGGCCAGCTGAGCCTGCAGTGCTGCCCCCTCTCCACCCCCCCACACCAAGCCGGTCCCAGTCGCTGGCCTCTCTTTAGCCCCGAATGATCACAATGCAGAGAGGCACCCCCCCCTCCCCACTGATCACCCCTAGGTCCCGTCCCCTTAGCACTGCCCCATGCCTGGTAGGCAGTGAGGCAAAAAGGAAGTATTCCAGATTAGCTTTGACTGTATCACATGAAAAATTCTATTTTAGTAGCATAGGAAGGAGCAACATATAGCATGACACTTATGGTCACCCATGAGCTGTAGAAATCAGCAGGGGAAACAAGTTCCCTTTGGCAAACAACATTAGTGAAGTTTTTGGATTTGTATGATAATCCAGAAAAGGTATGGTAATTTATCTAGTGCTAGTCCACAAATTAGCGAATTTATTGAATCCAATTTTGTAATTTGCCATAATAGAATTGGAACTCCTAATTTGCCCCAACCTCAAAACTGCTCTGTCTGTGATTTATGAATGTTTTTGATTGTTCTGCTGATACAATGTGACATGAAATAAAACAACATTATAAGGTGGAATTGAAAAACAAAATACAAAACCTTCACAACAAAATCTTTGGTATCTGAAAGGAGAGATTAGCGTTTTAAGATGAGACAGTTTGGGAAAAACAAAGCAGGCTATTTTTTTAAATGGTTAAAGAAAGAAGATAGAATAGCAAGTAGTTAAGCATCAAATATACTGAATATGAGTAGTAAGAAGCAGCAGAGAGGTTTAGCAACATATAACTGTATTTTTTCAAAAAGCTGAAGTGGTAAAAAATATTCAATGATATATTATCTTAGAATGATCGCAACATAGAAAGTGACTGTCTCTTCAAGGTCACACCAGCATTCTACATGAACAGTCCCACTACCTTGCCCTTTCCCCATAACCCAGCAATTTTTTTTTAGCTTCAGTTCCTTTAGCCAATTTGATTTAGACAATCACAGTTGAATCTGCTTCCACCACCCTCTCTGGCTATGCATTGTAGGTCAGAATCACTCACTGCATTAAAAAAAATACTTTTCTCATGTTGCCCCTGGTTCTTTAGTAATCATCTTAAATCTGTTGAGAACCTGTTTCTCTCTATCCAGTCTATCTAGACCCTTCATGATTTTGAACTTCTGTAGAGAATCTCTTCTCAACCTTCTCTGCTTCCCTAATCTATCCTTATTACTGAAGTCACTAATCCCTAGAACCAGGCTCGTAGACCTTTTCTGCACCCTCCCCAAAGCCTTCAAATCCTTCCTAAAGTGTGTTGCCCATAATTGGATGCATAATAAGAACATAAGAAATAGGAGTAGGCCACCCAGCCCTTCGAGCCTGCCCCGCCATTCAGTAAGATCATGGCTGATCTGTCGTGTCTCAGTTCCACATTCCCGCCCTCTCCCCATAACCCTTAATCCCCTCGCTTTTCAAAAACCCATCAACCCGCATCTTAAAAATATTTAGCGAGGCAGCCTCCACCACCTCAACAGGCTGAGAATTCCAGAGATTCACCACCCTTTGAGTGAAGAAGTTCCTCCTCAACTCCGTTCTAAACCGCCCCCCCTTTATCTTGAGGCTGTGCCCCCTAGTCCTACTGTCCTTTCTGAGCGGTAAGAGCCTCTCCACCTCTATCCTATCCATCCCATTCATCATCTTATACATCTCAATGAGATCTCCCCTCATTCTTCTAAACTCTAATGAGTACAAGCCTAGTTTATTCAGCCTCTCCTCATAGCTCAACCCCCTCAACTCCAGTATCAACCTAGTAAACGTCCTCTGCACTCCCTCCAAGGCCAAAATATCCTTGCGTAAGTACGGCGACCAAAACTGCACACAGTACTCCAGCTGCGGCCTCGCCAATGCCCTATACAGCTGCAATCCCCCTCGCTATGAAGGCCAGCATCCCATTAGCCTTCCTGACCACCTGCTGCACCTGCAAGCTGGGTTTTTGCGACTCATGCACAAGGACCCCAAGGTCCCTCTGCACCGTCACCTGCTGCAGTTTTTCGCCCCGTAAGTAATAGTCCTTCCTACCATTATTCCTACCAAAGTGGACCACCTCGCACTTGCCAACATTAAATTCCATTTGCCAGTTCCTGGCCCATTCGCCCAGCCTACCTAGATCCTTCTGCAGACTCTCCACACCCTCCGCGCAATTTGCCGTTCCACCAATCTTGGAGTCATCAGCAAATTTCGACACCATACACTCGGTTCCCTCCCCCAGATCATCTATATAAATGGTAAATAGCTGAGGCCCCAGCACCGACCCCTGGGGCACTCCACTAGTCACCAACTGCCAATCCGAATAGAACCTGTTAACAGTTGAGGCTGAACCAGTATTTTGTAAAGATTATGATTTTTGACCTGACCTCAGGACATAGATGGGTGGGGGGAGGTTGGAGGGGCGGGGGGTGCTGGTTAGGGACCAATAATGTTTTATTTAAATTAGAAAGAGGTTAAAGTTCAAGATGCTTACCAAGAGAATAAAGCCACCAGATTCTGCAAGTTTTGAACAAACAAAAGTATAGCAAGGTTTATTTTTGTTTGTTTAAAACCTACAGAATCTGGTGACTTTATTTTCTTGGTAAGCATCTTGAACTGTATAGAAAGGTTTATAAGTTCAGAAAGATAAAACAATTTACAAGTATTTATTTTGTACTCTAACATTCAGGGTAAGCATGAGGTGCATTCAAATTAACAAGCAAACTGTGGTTAAACACATCATGTTGCACAATTAATGGCAGATGCAACTAAATCTGATTCCATGGGTTTCTCAACATTCTACCTGGGCGCTTGTCAGTGTGACCCAACCAATCTCACTGAAACATTGTCTTTTTACAAGGATTCCCAGTCTTCACATTTGAAAATCTTGCTTTGGAATTCTTCCAAAAGTTGTTCCCACTTGGACAGCAATGGCTTTCCTCACAGGTTTCAATCTTGTCTTCCAGATTCCTTTTCTCTTGATCTCTGAATAAACCTGAGCTTCACTTTCCAAACACAGTTTCAGACCTTGAACCATGAAGAACACAGCTGATCCAAAGGACTGTCTATGCCCTGGTGGTCCTCTTGTTTTCAAATTATTCCATGTCTGATTCCTCCCTTTCTTTGTAAACTGCTTTGGCCATAGAACACTTCAAGATGTTTGCACTTATCCAAATCTAACACCTTGCACATCCATGACTTCATACATTTGACTGTTTAGGCTTGAGTCCTAAACAATAGATTTCATCCCTAAATCTTCCAACCATTCTCCTCCTTTAAGCTGCTTCTTAAAACCTAACTATCTGACCTAACTTTTGATCATTTGTCCTGATATCTCCTTATGTGTCAAATTTTATTTGGTAACATCCCATGAAGCACCTTGGGGTGTTTTATCATAGAAATGCACTATAGAAAGCATCCTTTCTGGATGTAACACAGCTTGATATGGCTCCTGCTCTGACCAAGACCGCAAGAGACCACAAAGTGTTGTGAATATAGCCCAGTCCATCATGCAAACCACCCTCCCATCCATTGACTCTTAACTTCCCACTGCCTTGGAAAAGCCGTCAACATAATCAAAAACCTCACGCACCCCGGACATGTTCTCTTCCACCTTCTTCCATTGAAAAAATTATATAAAAATCCGAGATAACGTACCAACCAACTCAAGAATAGCTTTTCCCTGGTGCCATCAGACTTTTGATTGGACATGCCATATATTGAGCTGATTTTTCTCCACACCCTAGTATGACTGTAACACTATATTCTGCATTTTGTCTTTTACTTCTCCCCGTGTACTGTATGAATGGTAAGTTTTGTCTATAGCACATCCGAAACAATTCTTTTCACTGTATCCCAATACATGTGACAATAAATCAAATCAAAAGTTGTTATCACTGATGCTGAGACCTAATTAGTGATTTGTAAAGTTTTAGCATGAGTTCCTTGCTTCTATTTATGTCCCTATTTATGAAGCTGTGTATCTCATATTTTTCATTGCCTTATAAACTTGCCTGATTTCTTCAAAGATTTTTGAAAATATACCTGAAGGTCTTCTGCTTCTATATGCCCCTTAAAATAGTTCCAGTTAAATTATACTGCCCATCTATGTTCCTTGTCCCAGCTGCATCTCTTCTCACTTCAGATCCTTTAAACTATACACCATCATAGTTGAACAAGGTTTCTGAGAAGTATGAAAAATTACCTGATGGATTCCAGACTTGCTGTATGTATTAGGGTTAGGGTTAGTAATGGTGCTTGTTTAGACCTGATTACATGACTGCATTATTGGTCCCTAACCGATGAGCTTGCGGCAGCTATTTTATTAAGTCCAGTTCCTTTATCCAAAGCTTGAAAACCTAATATTAAAAAAAAACATTTTGGAAGGATAGTTTTAGACTGAGAAAACATTTTAGAATGCTTCAGCTACTCTGAAGTTGGGATAATAGATCAGGACATGAAGTCACCCACAGATTTGGAATGTTTGAATTAAATTGTGATAATTGATTGAAAGGCATATTTTTGTAGAGAGCTTAAAATTAAATGATTATACTGAAAAACATGTTAAATTGCATAATATAAAACAAATATTTCAGTGAATTTCCTGCAATATTTCAATTTCATGGTTCTGTTAATGTTTATCAATCATTTGGGACCCACTTTCCTAGTTGATTGTTCATCAAAAGAATTATTGCCTTTCTTTCACTAGCAACTATTTATTATGTTTGTCTATATGAATAATAAATATCCATTTGAGACTTTCAGACAAGTTTGCCCCTTTCTGAAAATAACAATTTTGTCACATGATTCATATGTTGTTTATGTAAGTGTGTCTCTCCTTTCATAGCTCAATGGTGAGATTGCCTGCAAACTGTTTGTGATTATTGGTTTCTGAAACTGAGCAGTCTATGGACTAATAATGGAAACACCCTTATATCCTAGTTTACATTGTTTAGCTCAGAGGATTATACCCATACATTTTTAAATACAGAAAAATTTACAGGAAATTGAAATATGCTAATGTCATTTTTATAACAGAATTCAGTACTCAGTTGGTGAATATAATTCTTTATCCTTTTTCCAGCGGTTAAATGTTTTTTTTCTGTCTTGTTGACTTGAACTAGCCTGATCATTTTTGACATGACCATATCAAACTTCCAGACTGTTTTCTACTGTTTTCTGTACAGTACGTCATTCCATTTTCTTGATTGATTGCCATTCTGCAGTAATTGAATATGCACAATTTCAAGTCCAATAAACTCCATGTCTGCTTCACCCTCGGCCATTTTAAACAACATTAGCGGATCATCGGGCTTCGCAAAATACCTTTGTACTTAGTGTAAAAGAGAGCTTCTGTTAATGAGTCCTGCTCTCTTTAAAATGAAATGAAACTTTGTTGCATTACCAAATACTACGCATACAGTATCCCGAGATTGAATGGAAATCCTTCTTACTGTTAGTGCACATTTACTTATTGAAATTTGCTCAGGCCTTCTCATGTTTTTTGAACAGTAGAGAAGTAAATAGTTTCCATACAATTTAGTTTATAACCTTTAATTAAGGATTATTAGAGAATTTATTGGACTAGAGCATAATGTTTAATTTTAGAACTTTTTTTATAAAGTATATGAATTTCATCATTTTGGTTTGGTTTATTAAAAAGTGACCAGCATCTATGATGGAATGTCATTGTGAGATTTCAGTCTACTGACATGGAGTCCTCAGTCTCTTTCTTAATGGGCTTAGAAGAGCTGGCGAACTGGAAAAAGGCTGTCTCGTTCATGTTCAGAACCAGTGGCTCCTGGCTTTATACTTTATGCTTCATTGCAAGGGATCAGGGTTCTCTCCCTTCACAAATCAGTCTGAAAGCTTTCATCTCAGCCCACTTCAAAGGCAAGACTTTAGAGACTTGCTGGAAAGAAACTTGATAAGGGACAAAGTTGAGGCAATGGAAATTACGTACAAACTCTCAATAGTTCATCTATCCAATTCTCCAAATACCACCTGGCAGTGTCTGCAAATCATGCATTGGACTTATCAGCTGTGTCAAAACCTGTCACACCAGAGTAGAAGCAAGTCATCCTCAATTCCAAAGGACTTTTTAAGAAGAAGACTATCATGATTTAGTCATATATCTTGTACGTTCTAGTAAGCAGCATTAAGTCATCCTTTCAATACTGATCTTAACAAATAATTCTTGTTAGATTGCCTATCTAAAAGCAAAGATATGCCTTTGAAACAACAATTTGCGTTCTAGGGAGCAAAATGCAGCCTTCAAAAACAGACACCAACAGTTTGGGATTTTTTTTCTCAGCATTTAACAAATTAAAGTGAACAGCTACATCTCAATTATATGTATTAAAAATAGATACGTTCTTATAATTTGAAATATGTCTGAGCTTTCCTCTCATAATATCCATTTTTCTTCCTCATGTAGTACACAATCTTTTTTGAATTTGTGACTACTTGATGATCAAATTTATATTATTTATGTGACACCATTAAATTAAGTTCAACTCGTATGGAATTAGTCCCACATCGCACACAAGCATTTGGGAACAAAATGTCTATCAGAATGATAGTCATTGATACAATCAAGCAATATTCATACTTAATACGTGCTTATCATTCCATTCATCTGTGCTCAGAGCAGGGCAGCAGTTGTTGCTGCCAGGAACCCAGTACAATGAGAGCAGTATTGAATTTGATTGACAGTTCAAATGGCAGTCTCTAACTTGAAACTGGGAAATGAACAGAGGTGAAGCTTTTTGACTTTATATGAAGTAGAAATTTGTAGTATTTCTCCAAATATTGAATCAGAAAGCAGATTTCCTAATCTGTAAAGTTCTTAAAACACAACGTCCTGCCTTTTTAAAAATATTTCCCATGTAATATGGAGCATTATGACATAGTTCAAAATTTCTTTCAAGTTCTACTTTGTTAATTTATATATAGTAAATAAAATAGATCAGTTTGCAATTAACCTTATCTAATTTCACTTTTTTATCAATATTGATAAACTTCTGTTTATCACTCCACCATCGAGAAGGCAGGAGAAATGAACATGCAAGTATATACTGCTCAAAACATACACTGAGTGTTTCTTCTATTGCAATTCTTAGATCATAATATATAGCTGGATGTTGGGCAGCAAAAGTAAAGTCTTGATCACAAGTGATATAGGTTTTAGTTACTTGAGTCCCACGATGCTGTTGTGCCATCCTATCCACCCTCACCCACCACATGCCCCTCCTCCCATACCTTCCATGTCCCCTCCAATGTCATCTCGTTGTACTAGATGTTTCCCTCCTATTCTGTCCAATTACTTATTCTGTCTACTTTTTGTAGTTTTGTCTTCTCCCTGATTGATTATCTATTTCAACTCAGAAATCTTTCAGAAATTAACATTCTCTAAATAGTATGTAACAGATTGAAACCAGTCAAATCCAAAAGTTGCAGTAACCGACTTTATTCAAAAACATGTTTGGAAGACACACCTGCTCATTCAGGTTGTCTACCTGATATAAAGTCTGTATAACATATCTCTGTCTTTTGGTTGTCACATTTACATTACAAAGAAAGAAACAGGGTTAACATTTTAAGTCCAATGCCACTCTTCTTTGGAACATGAATCATGAATTAGGGGACAGGGAAAAATTCATGGAGTTATGTTTGAAAGCCACAACTTTCGAAGCTAAAGGGCACCTGATATTGTGCTTCACGATGCTATAAGTTGAATTGTCAATCAATCCATTCCCTTGAACTCTGTATGAATACAATATTAAAAAAATAAACTGAATTTCAAAATTTATAATGTTGATGATAGTCATGACCTCTCAGAACTGGATCTCATTCAACATCATGTTAGCTTCACTTCTGGGATGCCAAATACCTGAGATGTTTGGTGCATTGCATTCTTTATATTTATTGCCTTGATTTTTTTAATAGGTTTTTTATGTAGCCCAGTAGAATCCTGTATAAGTCCAAAATAAAAAAAACTAAATCTTGCAAGCTTTTGAGTTCAGCAGCTCAGTGTTTAAAGATTTCAACATTTAATGCGCAAATGATTCTTTCAAGCATGTAAATTTTAGACACATCTTCAAATGAAAAAGAAAGACTTTGCACAGCGAAATGTTGATCATATAATTGTAGTTTTTGAAAGGATAATCATGTTTACAGTTGCAAGTTTCTTGGCACTTATGGGTTCAATTGTGCACTTGTGAGCTTATAAATATGATGGAAAATATTGATTTAAATTTAGTTATGAAATGTTCATGACATATTTGGCAAATCATAAAGAAAGCCAATTGATTCTTGTCTACAATTACACAAGTGTATGCCAAATGATGGATTGAAGCACTCTTGGATTACATAATAAATTGTGCTAATTATATGCTGACATAAAAGACACTAGATGACATGGCACTTCGGTTAAATTCATTGTAATCAACCATTTTTTGTCACCAGGATAAAGTTTGGATCATGTACAGAGAATTGATGACTGAATGAACTTAAAAATATTCACTGCATGAAATAGCAACTTTGAATTCAGTTGTGAATAAATTATTTTTTACAATTTATGGCACAAGATAAATGGCACAAGAAGTATTTTCAAGCTTGCATCTAGTATCAAGGCTAAGGAACTACCGTTTGGAATCATTTATCTTGTGACAATTTAATACAATGCACATCTTCCTTAGCCTAGTACTTGACAATACATTATCCCAAGCACCTCTGTTACTTCATTATTTTCTTTTTATTCCCTCAGATTAAAATTGTTTTTTCCCCTTATTGGAGGCATGCGCAAGGGTTATTTCCCACTGGATATCACCTCTGCCTTCCAAGTGCCATCAAGGAATCAAATTTTTCATGTTGGCAATCAGTTTCCTTCTGCACTCCCTAGCCTAAAATTACTGAAATAAATTGTAAACTCCCTTCTGTTGCCCTGGCTATGATTGGTAAATCAATCCAGATTAATTCTTGATGGAATCTTAAATTTAATTGACACATGTAGCTCAATTCCATGTCATATGTTGTGTTTAGCTGTCACATAAGCTAAATTTAATTCATCACCAGCATCATGAGGAATTCCATGCGATGAACTTGTGTCCTCTGCAGTGTTAGTCATTAATCCAATTTATAACATTACTATCATATTGTCAACTGCATTTACAAATATTTCCCTGAGATGGACTTTTTTTTTCTTTGGAACCATTTTGATGCTTGCCTTGAATTGTTAGTGAGAATTTCCTTTGCTGTCTATTGGGGAAACCTAAGAAGGCAATAGATTCTACCTTCGACTATCCATTTGGGAATTTTTTGCAAAATATTGCCTCCATGGATATAGCAAGTAAAATAAGAAAATGAACATGTGGGGAAAAGAGAACAAGTGCTCTATTAACAGCAAATAACCAGATGTTGTTTTCAAACAAAATGCCCATATAGTTGTAACTATATATATCTTTGCTATATATACACCTTCATGTAACGGGGTCGACAAAACTGGCCAGATCTGTCGGTCAAAATTGAGAGAGTCTGCAAATTGCCTTGGCTTGAAAAGGCACCTCAAACTGTCCTAATTTTTTTGCATTGGGTGCAGGAAACCAAATGCACAATTTAGAAGCTGTTTTTTGTCCAAAAATATGTTTACTGAATATCAAATTAAATTATTAAATAATTTGGTACAGTGTATTTAAACTTTTCAATGATTTAAAATCAATATTTGCATAAATGGTGGACTTGAAAAACTGATTGAAAATCGTTATTTTTGCTGATTAAACCATGTTCAGTCATTTCAGTAAACTTGTAACAGGCTCCACACAGAAATGCTTCAAGGAATTGTTTAAATGAGAAAAGACAAAAAAAAACTTTTTTAAGCAATATATTGGTTTAAAGAAGATTTTAATGTTTATGATTATGCAAATCATTTAATGCAAATTTGAGGCCTAACCGAACCATCACAATTTTAGGCATGATTAAGGAGCAATTTGCCTTTTGTTCCCTAGGTGGAAACTCTACCTCAGTATTTTTAATTAGGTGGATTTTTTTTCCTCTGAAGCAGTCAGTTAGATGGGGGAGCATAAGACAGGGTGCATTGCAGTGGCACCATGCTCAACAACATCAGTATTTCACCAGTGGTGGAGAAGGCATCAGACAGTCTGCTTGCCGGTGAGCCAGTTGAGGCCAGCCAATCTGGGTTATCATCTTTTGCCCAATGTATAATATTTTATTAACATTTGGAAACTGCCTGTGAGGCATTAGCATGTTCTCCCCATGTCTGCATGGGTATCCTCCAGGCGTTCTGATTTCCTTTCACAGTTCAAAAATGTACAGGTTAGGTGAATTAGCCATGCTGAATGTACAAGGTTACATGCAAAGAATGGAGGGGAGGGCCTTTTTCAGAGAGCTGTTGCAGACTCAGTGGGCTGAATGGCCTCTTTCAGCACTGTAGGGATTCTATGGTCCTAATAGGCATGAGACAAGTTCCCAATGAATATCATGAGTGGCAAGTTTCTTCCAACTTTCAGAGGCAAACAAACATCATAGCCAACATGGATCTCTCTCAAAATGATCAGAAAGAAATAAACTGGTTATACAAATACATTTAAACATATAAAGAGATATGTCTATCCTACAAATTAATATATTTCAAAATAAATGATATTTTAAACCAAAATGAGCGAGTCTTACTGAAAATGAGTGAATCTTGAAAGGCTTCAATTGTGTATTTGAGGCAAGGCATATCTGTTTATGACACTTGCTTATCTGTCCTTATACATCGAGAATGCCAAGATAAAAACAGAAATGCTGCAACTATTCACCAGATCAGGCAGAATTGTTGGAGTGAGAAATGAAGTTAACAACTGGAACTTTATGGTCGTATTGACAGCTTGACGTAAATACTCCTTGAAACTGATAGCAACTTTTGGAGTTTTTATACATGCAGTTAAATGTGGAAATCCAGAAGTTGCTTTAAGTATTTTTATGCTGCTCCATATGCTGGGGCAGCACAGTGGTTAGCACTGCTACTTCACAGCGCCAGGGATTTGATTCCCGGCTTGGGTCATTGTCTGTGTGGAGTTTTCACGTTCTCCTCGTGCCTGTGTGGGTTTCCTCCAGGTGCTTTGGTTTCCTCCCGTGTTCTGAAAGACGTGCTGGTTAGGTGCATTGACCCGAACAGTGGCGACTAGGGGAATTTCATAGTAACTTTATTGCAGTGCTAATGTAAGCCTTACTTATGACTAATAAATAAGCTTTAACTTTAAGCTGCATTGTCGACGTCTTCACAGACTGCAAACAGTCATAAATAGTTGAACTGATGAGAACTTTCTTTTTTTGTTTTAAAATCATTGTTGGAAGACCTCCAACCTCCCACCCCAGAAAATTTGTGCCTTGTTAATGAGCTGTAACTTGATTTTGAATGGAGTATGAAAGAATTACTAGTGCTATCACTTTCTCTGAAACTAATTTTATATTTGTGTATTTTCAATATTTAACAAATTTGAAGATTTAATTTGTTTAAAAAAGAATTGTTTGATGTTTCAGCATTTAATGTGCACATCCCATCATTTATTTCATGTCCTGTAAAATTACCTAAGAAGCGAAGAATAATCAGAGTATTTTGCTTCTGGTTTTGCTAGCTGTGAGAATGCTTCATTGTGATTGGTTAGATACCTCATTTGAAGACATCTTTGCCCTGGTATGCAGGGCATCTGTGACCACCTTAATACATTTAAGTGGCTGATAGGAGGTGCCGATCTGACAACCACCTGTGATGGTAATGCCATTAATTGTCACAAGGGGATGGTTACATTTGATCTTGTTGGAAAAAGTCATTGCATGGCACTTAAGTGGCAAGTAATATTCATACAACACATCAGCCCAAGCTTGAATATTGTCCATATCTTGCTGCAAGGACCTCTTCAGTATCTGAAGAATTCTGAATGTTGCTGAACATTGTGCAAATATCAGTGAACATCCCCACATGTAATCTTTAAATGGAGAGGTCATTGAAGAAACAGCTGAAGATGGATGGACCCAAGACTCTGCCCTGAACAACTGCTGGAGCAATATCCTGGCACTGAGATGATTGGCCTTCAATAATCACAGCCATCTTTCTTATGCTAGATTTGACTCCAACCAGTGGAGGTCTTTCCCCAATTTGCATTCACTTCAGTTTTGCCAGAGCTTCTTAATGCCACACTTGATCAAATATTGCCTTGATGTCATCTGAAGTCACACTTGAACTACCTCTTGAATTCATCTTGTTTCATCCATGTTTGGGCCATGGTTGTAATGAAGTCAGGAGCTTAGTGACCCTGGCAAAATCCAAATTGAGGGTCAGTAAGCAGGTTTATTACAGAGTAAATACTGCTTGATAGCACTCAACCATTCTTTCCAAATGTTGCTGATGATTGAGAGTAGACTGATGAGGGCAGTGATTGGTCAATTGGATTTGTCCTACTTTTTTATTTTTCCTGAGACAAGATATAGGAGCTTCAAGTGTGGTTTTGATACATTATTAGTTCTTTAAAAGTAAACCTTTCCTCCTTCCTAGTACTTAACAGGAAGTATGTACGTGTATGTTGGAAGGCAGTTTTAGGCTTTCCAAATTCCAAGTGGCCAAAGAGTATGCAATAATTATAGCTATTAAATCCAGACTGAAGTTGAGATGCTACTTCTGTCAGTGCTTTCTCTATGAAAATACCCTTAGCCACAAATATTTATCTTACTATTCCAGTGTTTATAAGAACATAAGAAATAGGAGCAGGAGCAGGCCATCTAGCCCTTCGAGCCTGCTGCGCCATTCAATAAGATCATGGCTGATCTGAAGTGGCTCAGTTCCACTTTCCCGCTTTCTCCCCATAACCCTTAATCCCCTCTCTTATCAAAAACCTATCTACCCGCATCTTAAATATATTTAGCGAGGTAGCCTCCACCACTTCAACGGGCAGAGAATTCCAGAGATTCACCACCCTTTGAGTGAAGAAGTTCCTCCTCAACTCTGTTCTAAACTGCGCCCCCCTTGAGGCTGTGCCCTCTAGTCCTGCTGTCCTTTCTGAGCGGGAAGAACCTCTCCACCTCTACCCTATCCATCCCTTTCATCATATTATACGTCTCAATAAGATCCCCCCTCATCCTTCTAAACTCTAACGAGTACAAGCCCAGTCTATTCAGCCTCTCCTCATAGCTCAACCCCCTCAACTCCGGTATCAGCCTAGTGAACCTCCTCTGTACTCCCTCCAAGGCCAAAATATCCTTGCGCAAGTGCGGCGCCCAAAACTGCACACAGTACTCCAGCTGCGGCCTCACCAGACCTCCCTACTTTGATATTCAATCCCCCTCGCTATGAAGGCCAACATCCCATTTGCCTTCCTGACCACCTGTAGGCTGGGTTTTTGCGACTCGTGCACAAGGACCCCCAGGTCCTTCTGCACAGTCGCATGCTGCAGCTTTTCACCCTGTAAGTAGTAGTCCTTCCTACTATTATTCCTGCCAAAGTGGATAACCTCACACTTGCCAACATTGTATTCCATCTGCCAGGTCCTCGCCCACTCGCTCAGCCTATCTGGATCCCTCTGCAGACTTTCCACACCCTCCTGCTGTTCCACTTATCCAACCAACTGGTTATTTATCTCATTGTGGGCTCTTGCTGCATGCAAATTTGCAGTTGCTTTTGCCTACAAAAGAGTGGCTGCATTTCAGCAAATAATTCATGGGTTGAAAAGCATTCAAGATATTCTGAGCTTCTGAAAATCACATTTTAAGTGTGAGTGCTTCTTGTTATTTAGCTGCAATGCACTTTATAGCAATATACTATATTGCAATTGAGTAATAAAAGCAACTATAAGATGAGACAGATTTGGGGTATATAGTGGTTGTATGGAATGACAAACCTAAATGGTTCCTGCAGCTCTTAATAGTAGTAGTATTTTGATGGCACATTGAATGTGTAAAGCTGCAGCTTAATCTCCTTTGGAGAAAGGTGAGAAGTAATATGGTGCATGTTTCTGCAATTGCAACAACCTTCTGTAGTACAAATAATGGAAAACTCTTTTTAACTCCTATGTCCACTTTTTAAAATAATACACTTGGATATTAGCATTTGCTGTTTCTCATATTTTAATATACATTTTTAAAGAATTATTCTCCTGTCCTGGAGCTTTGTGTATTTTCATATTTGTATGTTGATGTGAATGTTTTATCATTTCCTGTTCACTGCTGTCTTGAGTACCCTGTTACTACTTGAGTATCCTCACAAGTATGACAAATGAACAAAATTTGTTTCTATTATGATGAGGTGTATTGTAGTTCTCTAAATGCAGAGTATATGTTTTGTATAGATATGGGAAGGTGATTTAACTCAGTCCATTCACAAGAACAGATAGACATCAGAGCAAAACTACTCAAGTCTTAGTGTAGATATTAAAGACATTTTTCTTATTTTCATAGTATCCCTACAGTGCAGAAGGAGGCTATTCAGCCCATCAAATCTTTCCTGACCATAATCCCACCAGGACATATTCATGTAACCCCACATATTTACCCTGCTAATCCCCTGACACTGGGGTCAATTTAGCATGAACAATCAACCTAACCTGCACATCATTGGACTGTGGGAGGAAACTGGAGCACCCAGAGGAAACGCCATGCAGACGTGGGAAGAATGTGCAAACTCCACACAGACCGAAGCTGGAATTGACCCTGGTCCCTATGCTGAGAGGCAGCAGTGCTAACTACCGCACCACCATGCTGCAATAAATACATCAATCAACATAATCAAAAATGCTTCATGTTTAATCATTTTGTTACAACTGGATGAGGAGGCGTGTACTCAGTTCCCTTTATTCAGCCCTGTAGATGAACTCAACAAAGGTTTTTATATATTTATTTTCTACGTACAAGCCATTAACAATCCAAATGTATTTATTTTTAATAAGGAGCCAATTAAGCCAGGTGTTCTTGAGTAAAAGAACACAAACACAAATTAGAGTCCAGATAAGAGTTGAAATGATATACGATTAAGTCCTTTGGTTGCTTGTCCTTGAAGCGTAGATTGCTGAATGTTGCAGCTGTTTGAAGTTAGGAGGTTTTCTTTAAAACCCTGGAGATGAACTGAAATGCAGATAACTGCACCTTTCTGGAGATAATTTTAGCTTCAGGGAGAGAGTGAGGAAAAGTTTCCTCACAGCTTTCTTTACTTTTTTCCTGACTTCTCTCTTTGGCAAAACTGATTCTTATAGCCCCCCCACACCCCGCCCCTGACTGTATATTTCAAGAAGGGAATTTGATTAAAATGTCTTGCAGTCATTGTTGTAGAACAAGTAATTGCAGTTTGATTTTCATCTTGAAAACTTTTGACACATTTCAATATAGTAGAAACCAGTAAGCAATTGGGTTACTTTGTCCTCCAAAGGAGGTTTTAGATGTCTTTTGGTGTATCTAGCTATTTAGCAGTTCTCATTGTCTTGATAGAATGACAGTTGATTAAAGTCGCACACTTTGCATTTTTAATACCTTCCTTTCAAATGTCTGTTTTTGAACTGGACCTTGACATAACACAGGTATGAAATTCTATGCAACATATCAGGGTAAGTCTGCAGTGCAATCTATAAAGAACTTTGCAGAAATAGTGATCAACTTCCAATTCCAGACAGCGTGTGACTGTTGGTAGCCATCTTTGTTCAATATCTTCTTGTATTTTTTAAAAAAAAGGTCGTCTTTAAACAGTTCAATATGTTTTTGGTTAGCTGGTGAAGTTATAGGTAGGTTGCATTCAGTTAATTTCCTGTTTTCTTGACAAATTCAAGGAGTAAGTTGCATGCCTTCCTGCTTATGACAGTTATTGAAGGTTATGGAAACAAGGAGTGGTGCAAATGCCTAATGAACTCTAATTATTAATTTGAGCATAAAATTACCTAAGACACCTTTCAACACAGGAAATAGCATTTCAACCAGTCATTCTTTGCTGGTTCACACTGCTCTTGTGCCATTTTCCTGCATTTGCTCGTGATTATAAACTTTTATTCTGGTGTTTATTTATTTTGTACGGAAATGTTATGATTGACTCAACTTAAATAGATAATTTCAGTAATGCATTCCATCTTTCAACGACACTTCATGTGAACAAAGATTTTCTAACTATCCTTCTTTTTCCTTATTGTACTCATCACAAATCTATTCCCTTTTATGGTGCTTCACTGACCAGTGAAAATAATCTTTCACTATTGACCTTGAAATTTTTGAAGGGTCATTCATGAGCATTGTACCCCTGCTGTGACCTTTCTGTTTCATTTGAATTATAACCCTGGTCTCTCATGTCTATCATTATGTTGTATGCCCTCCCTAATATCATTGAAACATAGAAACATAAAACAGTACAGCACAGTACAGGCCCTTCGGCCCTCAGTGTTGTGCCGAGCTATGTTCAAACCCAAGATCAAGCTACCCCACTCCCTATCATTCCGGTGTGCTCCATGTGCCTATCCAATAACCACTTGAAAGTTCCTGAAGTGTCTGACTCCACTATCACAGCAGGCAGTGTATTCCACACCCCAACCGCTCTGAGTGAAGAATCTACCTCGGACATCCCTCCTATATCTCCAACCATGAACCTTATTGCCATGCCCCCTAGTAACAGCTATATCCACCCGAGGAAATAGTTTCTGCACGTCCACTCTATCTATCCCCCTCTATCTTATAAACCTCTATTAAATTGCCTTTCATCCTCCTCCACTCTGAAGAGAAAAGCCCCAGCTCCCTCAGCCTCATAAGACCTACCCTCTAGACCAGGCAGCATCCTATAATTCCCAAGCCTTTGCTTTGTTCTGGGAAACCATGTGAATGATTTAAGTGCCTTATGAAGACAGTTGTAATTGTTTCCTCTCCACCAAGAACCTCAGAAAGGGGCCACCCATTGTTTAAGGTTTTCTATACCCAATTCCTACCATATGAAATATACACATTCCCTTCAAATTGCAATTGTTTTAGGTTTGTTTAACGTATTCTCAACCAGAGTTTAATTTTTTTAATCCTCAAACTAAAGTTATATTCCTAAAGATATGAATCCTGAAATTACATAATCATAACACTGTTAACTCTTGCTGTTCATTGTGAACAATGAATTATAGGGAATTATATCAGGGAATTATAGGCCGGTTAGTTTAACATCTGTAGTTGGAAAAATGCTAGAATCCATCATCAAAAAATAACGAGGCACCTAGAAAAGAATGGTTTGATTGAGCAAACGCAGCACGGATTCGTTAAGAAGTCGTGTTTGACGAATTTATTGGATTTCTATGAGAATGTGACTAGTGCGGTAGACAGAGGGGAACCAGTGGATGTGGTGTTTTTAGATTTCCAAAAGGCGTTTGATAAGGTGCCTCATAAAAGGTTGCTACAGAAGGTTAGGGTGCACGGAATTGGGGGTAAAGTGTTAGTGTGGATAGAGGATTGGCTGTCTAATAGGAAGCAGAGAGTTGATATCAATGGGTGCTATTCTGGTTGGCAGTTGGTGACTAGTGGAGTGCCACAGGGATCGGTGCTGGGGCCTCGACTATTTACCATTTATATAGATAATCTGGAGGAGGGGGCTGAGTGTAAGGTGACGAAATTTGCTGATGACATGAAGATGAGTGGAAAAGCAAATTGCGTGGAGGGTGTGGAAAGTCTGCAGAGAGATCTGGATAGGCTGAGTGAATGAGCGAGAACCTGGCAGATGGAGTATAATGTAGCAAGTGTGAGGTTATCCACTTTGGCAGAAATAATAATAGGAGGGATTATTATTTAAAAGGCAAAAAGCTGCAGCATGCTACAGTGCAGAGGGACCTGGGGGTCCTTGTGCACGAGTTGCAAAAACCCAGTCTGCAGGTGCAGCAGGTGATCAAGAAGGTGAATGGAATGTTGGCCTTTATAGCGAGGGGGATAGAATGTAAAAGTAGGGAGGTCTTGCTGCAACTGTACAGGGTACTGGTGAGGCCGCAGCTGGAGTACTGTGTGCAGTTTTGGTTGCCGCACTTGCGGAAGGATATATTGGCCTTGAAGGGAGTGCAGAGGAGGTTCACTAGGCTGATGCCGGAGATGAGGGGGTTGGACAATGAAGAGAGACTAAATAGACTAGGTCTGTACTCGTTGGAGTTTAGAAGGATGAGGGGGGATCTTATAGAGACGTATAAGATAGTGAAGGGGATGGATAGGGTAGAGCTAGAGAGATTCCTCCCACTTAGAAAGGATAGCAGGACTAGAGGACACAGCCTCAAGATAAGGGGGGGGAAGCAGTTTAGATCAGAGTTGAGGAGGAACTTCTTCACTCAAAGGTGAATCTCTGGAATTCTCTGCCCATTGGAGGCTACCTCGCTAAATATATTTAAGTCACGGGTAGATAGGTTTTTGATAGACAAGGGAATTAAGGGTTATGGGGAGAAAGCAGGAAAGTGGAACTGATCCACTTCAGATCAACCATGATCTTATTGAATGGCGGGGCAGGCTTGAAGGGCTAGATGGCCTACTCCTGCTCCTATTTCTTATGTTCTTATGTGAATATACGTAAAAAAGAAAATTCCATAAATTTCTGACAAAGACCCTATTCCTGTACAGAGTGGACTGCTGCAATGCTTCTCAACATTCAGCCTTTGAGTGACAGGTTGGATATTTTACAAGGTTGAACTTCCCCTTTTCTAACCTCAATGTTCACAAAGCGTGAAGAGAAAGAAAAGCAAACAAGGTTCTTTGCAAGTGGGTAGGTAATTCATACCTGTCAGCCAAACCACTTCAAAGGGTGTACTTCCAGTGTTAAGAGGGTACTTCCCAATGAAACTGACCATCAAAACACTACAAAGGGATTTCACATGAAGCTGTGAGCTATGAAAGTATGCAAGGGAATCTCCTGGGAAACCCTGATGGGTCATTCCTGTAAGAACACTTCAAAGAGAGCTTTTAACACCTGGGCCAATTGCTATTGTAGCATGGAGCGCAGCAATGATTTGAAGGCTTCCAGATGTCCAAGGGACGTGGATGTCAAAGCAACCCGGGCACTTCAAACGTTTCAGAGGACAGAGGCAAGCAGAATGGTCAGAATTCATTATCCTGAAACTGAACAATACTTTTCCCAGGGAAATGGGCACAAATGCAGCCAGTAGACCCCCATGCTGGAGGAAGGGGGGGGGGGGGGGGGGGTCCCTAGATCAACTCCTTTTCCCTAGCCCGAGTCCACCCATGCCCCTTGGACACTCCTCCTTCTGTATCTGGCAACAGAAAAGGCAAATGGCTTATCTCATTCTTTCTCCTCCCTCCACCCTCTCCCCCTTGGAGTACAAGGCCAGGTTTGTCAGGACTTGTGCCAAAGCTTGCCCAGCTGACTTCTCCCTAGGAGAGGGGATGCTGGGCATGTGCCTCATTGGAGGCTGCTAATTACTTATTTGTTAGGATTTTTAAATATTCATCTGGGTTGGTGGGGCAGGCTGGAGCATCATGGGATTCCTGTTTTAGGCCTGATGCCTGATTCAGCAGGCCACCTGGTTTTCCACCAGGGACTAGGGGGCCTGGTGAAACCCAACCAATCATATTTTTTAATTTTGTGTTTTTGATATTTAAGTTTCTCCCATAATTCCATGTGCATGTCTGAATTTTTTTCACAGAAAGTAAAATAATGGCTTAACTGTAAACTATATTTAGTGCAATAAATGCTGCTCAGTATTTTCATAAATTAGAACACAAGTTCTATTAATGGCTGCAGTAATTTCACAGTTCAAAGCTATAACTTATTTCTCAAACTAAGAATTTTTAAAAGTATAATAAAATCTCAATATTGTGTGGATGCTGGAAATAATGAAATAAATAAAGTGCTGGAAATATTCAGCTCATCTGACAGCATCTGAGGAGAGAGGAAACAGTGTTCATGGTTTGAGTCTATTATAACTCTTCTTCAAACTCACTGTTGAAATGCATTGTGAGTATCATCAATCTGAAACATTAACCCTGTTTTTCTCTAGAGATGATGCCCAATCTGAGTATTTCCAGCATTTTCTATTTTAATTTGGATTTTCAATGGTTTCCCTAGCTGCAGAGATGTGGAGAACCGGAAGCCTGATTGTTGCGAAATTCCCTCTGTCAACAGTATGTTGCACACAATTATAATCAGATGTGATGAAAGGCGTTAAGTCAATGAAGTATTACACTTGATTATTTTGTATTGTTGGTTGAGACAATATGGTTATCAGGAGTTAAGATACAATGATACAATATTTGATCCTATCCTGCAAACGTATTCTTCTATTGAACAAGAACGCTAAACCTGGACTTTATGACACTCATTCACTTTTTCTAACTGTGATTAGAGTTTACACTTGAAGTGTAAGCTAGCTACTTTGATGAAAAAATAATAAAGCATGTTTCTTTGTGCAAAGACAGATCAGAGTGAACACACTATTAGATGGCCACTACAAATTGTATGGATTTTAATGTTAAATCAAATTCTCTTGAGTGTTTTATTTCTGGTTTTGGTTCTGATAGATATGCTAAATTTGAGTACAATCTGAGAAATCATACTTCTCATTCATAGTAAACTGTTTTATATTCCTTCTGTCTACAGAAGCAATCTGATGTATGTTCCATGCATTAGTTTCAATTTGGAAATTGTTTAGAAGGGCATGTCAATCAAATTGGTTGAGTTCCAGAGATGGCTGTCTGGAGACTCACCTGTTGAGTGATCTGCCTGAAGGCAGTGCCAACACAGAGTGCCACAATCTCTAACAAAGGCAGAACAAGGAGACAAGTCCCAAATCCAGCCCAGCTGGAATGGGTATTGAACCCTGTATTCTTGGTGCCAACATAATCCACATAGCAAAACCTTTCTACACTCCCGGTGAGAACTTTTCCTTAAAAGATTGCTGGAAACTTAATAATTTTACAGTTACAAAAGAAATGTAGATTAATGGATTTGGTGAATGAAAGGGGTGAATCATCCCAACTCTGAAAGTAGCTTTCGAGATGGGGCCATGATTGAATGTTGCAAGGTGCATATCAGTTTCCAACACTTGCCCACCTTTAGTCACTTTTGTGAGAGGCAGGGTCTAAGTGGCAGCGGTGGGTAGCTAACAAGGATCAATTGAGAACACACTTGAGGAGTTGCTGCTGGAATTTTCCTGCTGAGTTGGGAATTTGTCAGCAGCTAGGAAGTGGCAAGCTGGAGAGGCTGGCGTTCCCTTATCTCAGTAGCCTCATTCATGAGCCACATGAATCCAAAGACCACTATCTAGCCCATGACAATTCCCTTGGAAGAGTTTACCCTCTACGTTGCTTACTGTAATAGCTGTGGGCCTCCCTTAAATTTAAATCTTCAACAGGCTTCCAAGAGCTCCTCTGTTTTGAGTCCGGGAACTAAGACTTGCATTATATCTTCTGTTTCTGTGACTGCATTTTTGTTTCACAAGCCTAAGTCACCTGAAAGATATGGAAAAGCTTCCCTGATTACAGGTTCTTACACATGCAGTAATGTATATGTATAATGGATCATTAACTTAAATAAAACTTTAATTTTCATAGTTAAAGAAGCGAAATGTATAGTATGAGTCCAGCATGGTTCTCAGGCATTTTGTAATGAGATTCACGGTATTTCTAAGCGTAGCTTGATATTGGTAAAATGAGTGCATTTGTTTTATACTCTTTCATAGAATGTGGGCATCACTGGCTAGGCCACCATTTGTGGCACATCCCTAATTTCCCTTGCAAAAGTGGTGGTGGTGATGAGCTACCACCTTGAACTACTGCAGTCCATGTAGGACCTATTGCTGATAATGTGATAGTGAGGCAGGGGATTAATGAGGCTTCAGGATCTAACAAAATATCCTGCAGGCTTTTGACTCTTATTTAATAATAGAGTGCTAAATTTAATAAAAGAGCAGGTGAAAGCATGGGTTCTCAAGGATCTCTATTGGCTGACAGACATCTATGAGTTTGGAATCATAAAGAATGAACTGGTTCCCGATAGGATCATTGAAGGGGTCCTAGATGAAGCACTGCAGATGAGAGGATTTGGCACTCATGAAAACAGTGCAAGGTGCAAGGCAAACAGAACTCAAGAAACAGAATCAGATGTATACTTGGAGAGAAGGAGAGGTCTGGTGGAGAAAATTAAGTGAGACCATGAGTTTGTCAACATCAAAGCGAGCATGCGGCCAAATCGGGGGAAACAGAAACATACAAAATAGAAGCAGGAGTCGACCACTCGCTATTTGCTAATGAACTATTCCACACTTTTGCAAACAAATATATCTTTGTGCACATAGCCAGTTTAGGTCACTATCCTCAAGCCAATGGACAAGCTGGGAGAGGGGTATGAATCATCAACAGTTTATTGAGGAAAAACCTAGCTTATCGAACCTCTTCACTCCAAAATGGCTTCTCAACATCAGAGTTACTAATGGGTTGGAGATTGCGAACGCAGCTTTCATCGCTAGAACAAAAACACAAACCTAATATCACTAATGACAACAACAAGAAGGTAAAACAGCATAGGGAAGAGCAGGCAGAATAGTGTGTATGCTGGAAATCTGAAATAAGAACAGAAAATGCAGGAAAAACTCAGCAGACCCTGCAGCATCTGAGGGGAGAAAAACAGAGTTAATGTTTTGAGTACACATGACTTCTTTGGAGTTTTAAAGCAGAGTCATATGGACCTGAAGTGCTTACTCTGTTTCTCTCTACACAGACGCAGCCAGACTTGCTGAATTTTTCCAGCATTTTCTGTTCTTAAACAAAGCTCAGAACCTGTGCATAGAGCATGTGAGTTATCAGTGCTGAGGCCTGGAGAAAAAGAATGGGCCTGAGAGCAACAGAGGAAAGGCACAATCATCAAAAAAGATTCACAATTGAGATTATACAGGATTGAGACAGACCAAGATATCAGAAAAAAGAAGCCTTAGTACCTTAATGTCCTTGGAGAGAAAGCCAATAGGAACTTGAGCTTACTACAGATTCAGAAGAAAGAATACAATCTACTTAGCCATTCAGGAGAAAAATACTGGCAGCAATAAAAGAGAGAATACAGAAGATCATCGACCTCGAAAGGAAATCAGAACAAGATCAGGGAGAATGGCTAAGGCACCTCAGAAACTAACTCTGAAGTCTGAGACTTTGAGGGGAGATCTAGGAGAATGTAAATATGTTGGGGATGAAGACTTGGGAGATCTGTAAAGTAAGACATTAACAACAGAAGTATCCATGATGCTGATATGTTGGATCACATGACTGAATCAAGAGCGATCAAAAAGGAGAAGGTCCAACCTTGTGTAAAGGACCAAATATGTAAATTCTTGTTGTAAATAAAGTAATAATTTTGAGAAACTTGTCATGGAGTCAGACAGTACAGAAGAGGCCCTTGTGTGTACATCAAGCCTGCACCGACAGAATTCCACCAAATCTACAAATAGCCTACTTTCCAGTACTTGGCCCATAGCCTTGAATGTTATGACATTTCAAGTGCTCATCCATGTATGTTTTAAAGGTTGTGAAGCTTCCCACCTCTCCTCCTGACCCAGCAGTTCATTCCAAACTCCCACCTTAGATTCCCTCTAAACATCCTGCCCCCACCTTAAAATTATGCCCCCTTGTTATTGACCCTCCAACTAAGCAGAAAAGTTGCTTCCTATCCAAATCCGTCATAATCTTTTATACCTCAATCAAGTCCCATTTCCTGCCACCCCTTCCCCCGCTCAGCCTTCTCTGCTATAAAGAAAGCAATCCAAGCCTATAAAGCCACTCTTCATTCCTCAAATGCGCCCTCTCAGGCAATATCCCATGGAATCTCCTTTGCACCCTCTCCAGTGCAATTGCATCCTTCTATAGTGAGGGAACCAGAACTGCACACTGTATTCCAGTTGTGGCCTAACCAAAGTTTGATGCAGCTCCAACATAACTCCTTGTTCTTATAATCTGTGATGAAGGCAAGTGGCGTGTAAGCCTCCTTATCTGCCCTATTAACCTGTCCTGTTGCCCTCAGGGGTCTGTGGACAAGCACTCCAAGATCCCTCTGTTCCTCTGAGCTTCCTAGTGTACTTCCATTCATTGAGTACTCCCTTGTCTTGTTACTTCTTCCAAGGTGCATCACCTTGCACTTTTCAGGGTTGCTGTAGACTCATGGAGCACGTTTTGGGATGAGAGATCATCCACAAAACCTTTGTCTAAACCATGACCACAGAATAAAACATTTGCACCTTGTGGATGTCCAGTTTTGAGCTGCCACTTCTGTGCGAAATCTATCCTGATCAGCTCTGAGGTAGTGCCATACAACACAATGAGAGGCATTTCAATGTGAAGATGGGACTTTGTCTCCACAAGGGTTGTGCAGTGGTCACTCCTGATGTGGACAGAAGTACCTGCAACTGATGAAGATGACGTCAAAAAGGTTTTTCCTCCCTGGTTCTCTCATCAGATCCAGCTTAACAGTTATGTTCTTCAGGACTCAGCCAACTCGGTCAGAAGTGGTGCTACCCAGCCACTCTTGATGGACATTGAAGTCCTCTAGCCAGATTCGCCCCGTGGAAGAAATTCTGGGCCAGGCTGTCAGTGATCTGTAGTGTTATCTGAAAAGGGAGTAATTTTAAAATCTTCCTTCCCAGCTTCATAAACTAAGGATTGTGGAATGTCTAGATTTATTTGGCAAACATTGCACTTCACATTTTATAAGTTAAATGTGTTATGTAAGAGCAGCATATTTTCTCAAAAACAAGACAGCAGTTTGAAATTCAGAAAGTGGGTTGGTATTGTGTTATTTGGAGCACTAATTAGTAAGCAAATGTATGCTTGTTAAGTCCAATCAAGCATTTCGTATTATTATAACATATGGCTGACCAGGTATTATTCCATTTTATTTATGGCTAACTATTGAGACACTGCTAGTAGTTCTGACCAGAATGCCGATGATTGTTAAGTCCCCCATCAATTATGCCTGGAGACTGTACTGCAGTAAGCAACTGGGATTGATTTTTATGCTCATAACTTGTATTATGAAACTATTCTCCACTCACTTCACTGCCTTTTACTGAGAAGTAACTTCACTCTTGAAACTTGCTGATATTTTTATCAGTAGTTCTATATGTTGTTTGTATGAACTAATTTTAAATTGACTCTTTAACTAGACTTTGCCATAAAATAGACTGACATAAAATTGATTGATGTAGGTTCTCAGGTTCTATCCCACTTGTGTCAGCCTCACTGGCTGACACAATTGTGTTACTATTCTCTTTATTTATACAACCAGATGCTTAACTGAGGCAGAAGGGTGGGAAAGTCTTGTCTCACATCAAAGGAGGACGTTGATTTTCAGCAATACTAAATTCTATGGAATGGAAGGAAAGTACCAAGGTTGTCCAAGTATGAGTGAGGAGGAAGATCTCTGAACCAGCATAAACTCTGAGAGGAGAGTGAGGACAGAATTATCAGCTGTTTTCAGAGGGAAGGGCACACTGAGAATGTTTTTGGGGTCTGCTTGAATCCTGCTGGCAATTTAGTTGTTCCTTTTCTTTGCAAAAGGTTAATTATGTAGTATAAAAGTGGTTAGAATTTACCAGAACATAATTTTTAAACTCCTGTTGTTGGATTCTTGAGGAATTACATATATATGTATATACTATATATATTTTTCTGAAGGTGTACATTTACACATATATTGTGTGAAGCCATTGAATCTGCATTACAAACATGCATCTCCAAAACCTAACAGTTTCAGTCTGCTCCCATATGGGATGTTGTCTGAGAGGGAGCGTTTGAGCAGTACGGTGGATCCCTGGTTAATACCCATCATCTTCCACAATTGAACATACAACTAATATAACATTAACAAAAGTAGTCAGTTTTGATGAGAGATAAAATATGGTTTCAGAACTCTTCTCAGTTCTGAATCAATTACGATGCGGAGGTTGCAAACATACTGCTTTAGCCTAAGACAAAGATCAAGGAGGGGGAAGGAGCCTTTAGCTAAGGAATTAATGACAGTATGTGAAGACATTGACTTAATGTATAGATGGAGGAAATTGCAGGTCGGGGACTGGACCAGTTGTGCAACAAATCAGAGGCAGGGGAGAAAGGGGTGGCGCTGCGGTAAAGCTGGTACCATGATCGTATGTGTGGAACTCTGTTTTCTTTCAGATGATATTACTGAAAAGAAGCATGTAGTTTAAAACATGAGGAAGCTAAGAATAAATTCTTTAGGACTCCCTATGCAATGGTTTATTGGTGAAATGAGGGCCGCGATTCTTCCAAAAGTGCTGAACTGGTAGGAACACTGTTCAGCTTCTCACCTGAATCTCTGCACTCTATGCACTGAAGAGGTCCTAGACGGGAATCTCATTTAAAAACCCAGGAGGTGGAGCCTATTCACGTCGGAGTTTGACAGTTCTGGAGCTCTGTGCATACACGGTGGCTCCAAACTGTCAACCTCCCATTTGCTGGCCAGCTTTGGGACACCCCCCCTCCTCCGCCGCCGCAGTAGTGCCCTTCCAGCACACCACACCAACCCCCCCCCCACCACCATTGCGGCCCCACAACAATTCCCATGCTAGCCCCAACTCTCTCCACCCCAGAGCGCCCTGATGTCCAGCCCCACACTCCAGCAGTGGCGATTTTCCCCCACCCCCCTCACCCTGGACATTGAGGGTTATGGGGGATGTCTGGAAGCAGAGGTAGTTTTAAGTGAGCCATGTTTGCATTGCTGAATGTTCGAGAGAAAGTATAGATTTAAGTGGGTTTAATTTAGTGTTTCTGCTTAGGAAAAGGTGTAACTTTAGTTGGATTCATATTTTTGCATGCATGTGGGTTTATGGTTTCAGTTCAAGCTGTGTTTTTATTGTTGTCATTTATGATGGGAAAAATAAACAAAAGCTTGGAGAAAGAATGAGTTATTGCTTAGCAGCCAGGGACCTGAACACAAAAGGCAGCTGGAGCTAGGAAGATATAGAGTAATCAGCTCTTGGAGCCCTGCTAGAAGCACAAAATCTTGCAATGAGCAAGAATGCAAGTTCCAGAAACGAAAAGGCAGTTAGTTCTAGAAACAAAAGAAAGAATAGATGTTTACAGGAACATTTGCAGTAAAAAGGAACAAAGAAGAACTGCAATAGGGCACTGTTCATTGAAGTTAAACTCAAGACCTGGGAAAAGGAAACTGGGTGAAGCCATCTAAATTCAAGGTTTGGTATCCTTGTTTTCAGGATTTGAAACAATAGTATTCTGTTGGACAGAGCACCTGAGAGTTTGTGTGGAAGTTTGGACGAGGCAATTCAAGACAAAGGAATACTGAAAGGAGAGTCGGTGCTGGATCCTTGCTGAGAGAGCCTTGCTTGAAAGGAGGTTCAAGAACCCTGGAAGTGGATCCTTGATGAAGACAAAGTAGATTTTAAAGCATGTTTTTGAGAGGCAAGTTTGGAAGCACTTGTGTGACAATCATCTGTGGATTTCTCCACAAAATCCCCCCCAGAAGATCGATTGAGTGGTATCTACTGCTTGGTTTCAATGTAGGATGTCATCTGATCGTGCTTAGCCTGCTGGGTTACAAGGACTGTGTTTATTGAGAACATTATAGTGTAAGGCCTGTAACCTGTGTTAACCTTGAAATCATCTGTGAACGTTTATGAAGATGAGATAAAGTGAAACATTATAGTATATTGTGTTATAGTCAAAGGAACTTTTACTTTGTATTATAGTCTCAAGCAGTCCTGTGACTCTGTTTCTTCTTCTTTTCTAAATAAGGTAAGTCAGTGTCTTTTGAGCCAAGATGCAATTTTGGCTCTTTCTCATTCAGTAGTAACATCAACTGGAATTGTAATGAAAACGACTAGAAAAGTGGAGTTAAGATCACATTCAGATGAACCATGGTCTTATTGAATGGCAGAACAGGCTCAAGGGGCTCATGGCCTACCCTGTTCCCATTTCTTATGATCTTAAGTTACAATATTCTTGTAATTACTTAATATTACAATTCAGGTCTATTCTTGTCAGATATTTGGCTTTTCAAGATGCTGGCAGGTTTTGTTAGCTTTCTAGGTGTTATATATAATTTCTTTATGTATTCACCAGTAGTGAGTAAGGAAAATACTATTTATTTCCCATGAAACAATCAGAAAAGTTTTATTTGTCAGGTTGAGCACATTTCATAATCTCCTTTCTGGTTCCTTTCAACAGTCATATGCTTTCCTGTTTCCTCAAGATTACTGTAGCCTCTGATTCCCCTGAATAATAAGAGATTTGCTGGTGTATGAATATTAAATTAAAATTCTCAAAAGTATGACAATGATTGCTGTGGTGTTACTTAGTTTCAAACATCTCGTGAGAGATCGGTAACAAGGTAATTATAAAAAAAAATGTGGAGATGTCTTAATTTGATCAATTCTAATATTTCCAAAATGAACCCATTGGGATTCAGTAGATACTTCCAATCAACAGTTAGGATATAATTGAGTATTCTAGGATAAGGCCATTGGGATTAAGTCAAATTCTTATGAATCAACCTTTCTAGGTTTAACTCCAACATTTTTGAATCAGCTCTTGTAAAAACAGTCAGATTTTGTTATAGGATTGAGCATTTTTTTTAAACTATACTACAGTGAGGAAGGAGCAAGGCAAGAGCAGCTGAAATTGGATACGATTGTAGTTGAAGTGTAGATGAAATAAGCAAGAAGCAGCTCACTGTTCTAAATCAATAAGGCAGATACAATTCTTCTTTCCCACTGTGCTCAAATAGGAGGCAGAGAGTGGGGGTCAACGGGTGCTATTCGGATTGGCGGATGGTGACTAGTGGAGTGCCCCAGGGGTCGGTGCTGGGGCCTCAGCTTTTTACCATTTATATAGACGATCTGGAGGAGGGAACCAAGTGTAGGGTGTCGAAATTTGCTGATGACACCAAGATTGGGGGAACGGCAAATTGTGCGGAGGGTGTGGAGAGTCTGCAGAAGGATCTAGATAGGCTGGGCGAATGAGCCAGGAAATGGCAAATGGAATTTAATGTTGGCAAGTGTGAGGTGGTCCACTTTGGTAGGAAGGACTATTACTTACGGGGTGAAAAACTGCAGCAGGCGATGGTGCAGAGGGACCTCGGGGTCCTCGTGCATGAGTCGCAAAAACCCAGCTAGCAGGTGGTCAGGAAGGCGAATGGGATGCTGGCCTTCATAGCGAGGGGGATTGAATATAAAAGTAGGGAGGTCTTGCTGCGGCTGTATAGGGCATTGGTGAGGCCGCAGCTGGAGTACTGTGTGCAGTTTTGGGCGCCGCACCTGCGCAAAGATATTTTGGCCTTGGAGGGAGTGCAGAGGAGGTTTACTAGGCTGATACCGGAGTTGAGGGGGTTGAGCTATGAGGAGAGGCTGAATAAACTGGGCTTGTACTCGTTAGAGTTTATAAGAATGAGGGGAGATCTCATTGAGACGTATAAGATGATGAATGGGATGGATAGGATAGAGGTGGAGAGACTCTTCCCGCTCAAAAAGGACAGTAGGACTAGGGGGCACAGCCTCAAGATAAAGGGGGGGTGCGGTTTAGAACGGAGTTGAGGAGGAACTTCTTCATTCAAAGGGTGGTGAATCTCTGGAATTCTCTGCCCGTTGAAGTGGTGGAGGCTACCTCGCTAAATATTTTTAAGACGTGGGTTGATGGGTTTTTGATAAGAGAGGGGATTAAGGGTTATGGGGAGAAAGCGGGAAAGTGGAACTGAGCAGCGACAGATCAGCCATGATCTTATTGAATGGCGGGGCAGGCTCGAAGGGCTAGATGGCCTACTCCTGCTCCTATTTCTTATGTTCTTATGTTCTCACCGATCTGCACTGGCTCCCAGCTGAGCAAATTCTTGATTTTAACATTCTTATCCTTGTTTTCAAATCCATCCTTGTCCATCCCTATCTCTATCATCTCCTCCCACACTGTAATTCTCCAAGGTATCTGTGCCCTTCTAATCCTGGTCTTGTGCATTCCCAATTTCCAATAATTGCACGCATTGGTGTACGTGTCTTCAGTTGCATAGGCTCCAAACTCTAGAATTCTCTCCCTTTGCCTCTCTGTCTCTTTACCTTATCTTCCTCTTTTAAAACATTCCTTAAAACATACTACTTTGACTCTTGGTCTTCTAATTTGATATCTCCTGATGTGGCTTGGTGTCTTTGTTTTATAATGCCCTTGTGAAGCAGCTTTTAGATTGTGAATTGACTATGTTAAAGTTGCTAAACAAATATAAATAGTTGTTGTTATAGCAGTAAGGAAATGATGTCCATTGGTTGAAATTATATTATGTAAGTGAATTAATTGTTTCATGGAGTCTACTGTATTGGTGGATTGTCATTGAATTTGAAAGTTGCAGGTTAGTACTGCTGAACTGATCTTTGAAAATATCTTCTCATGATTGACTCTGCCAGTGCCTGAAAAATGTTGCACAGTTCATCTTTGAATTTGTTTTTACTGATGGTGACATAAACTTCAAAAATCCCTAAGACCATAAGATATAGGAGCAGAATTAGTCCATTTGGCCCATCGAGTCTGCTCTACCATTCAATCATGGATGATATGATTCTCATCCCCATTTTCCTGTCTTCTCCCCTAACCCTTGATCCCCTTATTGATCAAGAATCAACCTACCTCTGTCTTAAAGGCACTCAATGACCTGGCCTCCACAACCCTCTGTGGCAGTGTGTTCTACAGATTCACCAACCTCTAGCTGAAGAAATTCCTCCATTTCAGTTTTAAAGGTGTGTCTCTTCACTCTGAGGTTGTGCCGTTGAGTTCTAGTCACTCTCACTAATGGAAACATGCTCTCCACATCCACTCTATCTAGCCTCTGAGTATTCTGCAAGTTTCAACTAATCCTCCCTCATCCTTCTAAACACCATCGATTATAGATTCAGACTCCTCAACCGCTCCTCATATGTCAAACCTTTCATTCCTGGGATCATTTTTGTGAACCTCTTCTGAACCCCCTCCAAGGCCAGCACATCCTAGGTATGAGGCCCAAACTTGCTCAATATTCTGAATGGGGTCTGACCAGAGCCTTAAACAACTTCAGCAGTACATCCCTGCTCTTGTATGCTAACCCTTTACAAATGAATGCAAACATTGAATTTGCCTTCCTAACTGCCGATAGAACCTGCATGTTAACCTTAAGAGAGTCCTGAACAAGGACTCCGAAGTCTCTCTGTTCTTAAGATTTCCAAAGCCTTTCCCCAATTAGAAAATAGTGTATGCCTCTATTCTTCCTACCAAAGTGCATAACCTCATACTTTCCAACATTGTATTCCATCTGCCACTTCTTTGCCCACTCTCCTAGCCTGTCCAAGTCATTCTGCAACCTTAACACTACCTGTCCCTCTATGTATCTTTGTATCAGCTGCAAATTTAGCAACCATGCCCTCGGTTCCATCTTCCAGATCATTAATGTATATGGTGAAAAGTTGTGATCCCAACACTGACCACTGTGGAACACCACTAGTCACTGGTTGCCTGAAAAGGATCTCCTTATCCCCACTCTCTGCCTTCTGTCTGTCAAACCAATACCTTCTGTTACAATTTCTAAATATCCCGATCCTTCTGCCTATTCAAACTGCCACATCTGTATTGACAGAATGCTTTATGAACATATGAAATAGGAGCAGAAGTAGCCCATTTGGCCTTCAAACCTGCTCTGCCTTTTTTAGCTTTTTGAGTTCACTATCAGAATATGCAGTATGATGAACTCTCAGCAAACTTGTTCCTGCCAGATGTTGACTCCTGCATAAAGTCAACAAAAAAACAAAGTGGATTTGAAACCAGCGTAGGCTCTAATTGTTTATGTACAGATCTAAACTTTGCCGACAATGTAGTGGCCTTGTTTGAAATTATGGGTACTGTCATTAAAGCCCCATGAATTTTTGAACAAGAAGTACTTGGTGTGCAGCCAAGTGAAAATTGGGGTGAAGGACTTATCTCCCCATTATGCCACACTCCCATTGTCCATCAGTTTAATTCTGAAGTTCCAGGATGCATGTGAACTACTTATCCCAGATATGTGTGAGCTTTATAAATATGAAATAGTCAGGATCCTGCACAATTTACACACCTGGTTGAGTGACTATTACTGCGTGTCACAGAGAGAATGTTGGTGGCAAGATTTGGGGCAGGAGAGATGTAGGAATGTCATTTTTATAGTTTGTTTGCATACAGTGATTGTACAACACCATCATTTTCATGTTTGTCAATGAGATAGAGACTGGTAAACACGTTTCATACTGTCAATCTGGTGG
Organism: Carcharhinus amblyrhynchos; assembly: GCF_965287045.1. Lineage (NCBI taxonomy): Eukaryota > Metazoa > Chordata > Chondrichthyes > Carcharhiniformes > Carcharhinidae > Carcharhinus > Carcharhinus amblyrhynchos. Next base: position 75,737,205 of record NC_137331.1, on the reverse strand, counting down.
AAAACATAGATGCCATTACACCATTTGAAGACTTTGCCAAGATTTGAATTAGCTGCTCTGGGGAAAAAAATAGACTGTTCGTAAAAGGGCAAGCTTCATCATACTACCTCTATGAATTCTAAAGGAAATGTGACCGCAGGTGTTGAAGGTCTTGCAAAACCTGCTACTGTGAATCTTTCAGTGTGTAACGATTCAGTAATTCCATGTGTAAGGTCCATAGTCCTGTAATACAAGTACAATCAATCTTCCTGGGTGTCACAGATGCTCTGCATAATGGAAACTAAAGGACTAGTGATTAGGAATAGTCTATGGAATAAATGAGTCAGATAGCACAAGGAAGAATAACTTTAAACTATTCCTATCACCTTAGTTCATGACTTAACATTGAAATATTCAGGATGTTTTGACAAATTTGTCATTTTCAAGGGAGCTGCAACATTGCAGGAGAAAAGTATGAGATGATGCATTTTGGGAAGACAAACAAGACAAGGGAATACGCAGTGAATGGTAAGATGCTGAGTACAGAGGATTAGAGGAACCTAGAGGTGTATGTCCAAAGATCCCTGAAGGTAACAGGACAGACAGATGATTAAGAAGGCATATGGAATATTTGCCATTATTAGCCGAAGCATAGAATATAAGAGCAGGGAGGTCATGATGGAGCTGTGTGGCTTGTTAGGCCACAGCTAGAGTGCTATGTGCAGTTCTGGTTGTCACACTATAGGAAGGGTGTGATTGCACTCGAAGGAATGGAGAGAGAGAGACACCAGGATATTGCCTGGTCTGGAGTATTTCAGCTACGAAGAAAGACTGACTAGGTTGGGGTTGTTTTCCTTACAGCAGGGAAGGCTGATGTGGGACCAAACTGAGTTGTACAAAATTATGAAGGCCATAGTTATTGTAGATGAGAAGAAGCTTTTCCCTTTAGTAGAGGGATCAATAACCAGGGGCATAGAATTCAGATAAGGGGTAGGAGATTGAATGAAAATTTGAGGAAAAACCTTTTCATCCCATGGATGGTGGGAGTCTGGAACTCTGCCTGGAAGGGTGGTCGAGGTGGGAACTCTCACGACATTTAAGAGAAAATGCTGGAAAGTCTTACTAGGTTTGGCAGCATCTGTAAAGAGAGAAAAAGAGCTTTTGGTTTCAGATTCTAGCATCCACAGTAACTTGCTTTAATTTTCTCACAACATTTAAGGTATATTCAGATAAGCATGTGAAATGTCATAGAATGTAAGGTTGCTGACTAAGTGCTTAAAAATGGGATTAGAATAGATAGGTACTTGATGGCCAGCGCAGAAATGATGAGCCAAAGGGACTCCTTCTGTGGTGTAAAACTCTGAGTGGGTTTTTCCAGCTGCGATTGCCCCAAGATCAGGAAATCCCATCTGAGGTCAACTGACCTTTGAATGCTACCACCACCACCACACTACGGTTCCTGTGGCTGGTGGGACAGGAAAATTCCACCCTATGACTTTAATGCAAGCCCATCAAATGATCCACCAAGCAATTGCAATATTCACATAGAAGACGTTTCGCAGACTGAACTAGACAGAATGCATAAAGATGGAATCATTAGAAGAGTGCAAGAGCACATAGATTGAAGCAACTCAATCACGTGTCATAAAGAAGATTGTGCATCATTAAGAGTATGCTTCGATCCACGATTTTGAGTCATTGTCAGGAAATGTGAAGAACTTCTACATCATGTGCCAAGTCAATACACTAGATCTAACAACCTAGCTGAACAATTGGTTAGCACAGTGAAATACCTAATTCTCAAATATAGACAGATGAAGCAAGATCTACACATTACAATGTTACAACCAAGAGCAACACCTCTAAGTCCCTCACTGACTGAGCTCGTATTTGACAGATGAACGCATATCAAATTTATGACTTTTATCCATTCTACTCTCTCAGAAACTAGAGAGCTCTCTTAAATCTGCAAGATAAGATGACCAACGTGGATGATAAAAATGCAGGTACAGTAGGAATCCCACAGATGTGCGGAAACCAGCTAAGGTGACAAAGTCCTATGAAATAATTATACACAAAGGTGCAATGATGAGGCATAACTGAAGACAAATCAGATCTATTCCAGCTCCTCAGACACCATATACAGTCCTATTGCATCTACAAGAAGATCCCATACAATCAGTACCAACATCCAAGAATGAGAAGCCCATCAATCATTGAGCAATTAAAGAAACGTATAAACAATTTTATGATTACAAGATCTAGACATGTCAACAGATTCCCTATACACTTTAGAGATTTAGATTAATCAGTTCTATGTGTTAGTGTAATGGTAATTAAACATGACCATGTAATGTAAATATACTTCTTTTTGGAAGGGGGAGGGGTGAGTATCTTTGAAAAGAAAAGGGCCTTTAAGCGATATCAGCATGACAGGGGAAATATGTCCTGTGATTCTGTCTTAGTTTCACTTTTGCTTTGAGCAGAGCACACACACAGCTCTATTGTCTTCAGGCTTTGTACCTATATATAGCTGTTCTCATACGCCTCATCTTAATAAATGAATGCACCATGTGTTTATCCAATTCTTTATGGCTTGTGTTTTATACAGTAAATGAACCCAAGGTTATCATTATAATAACATCACAGTTGCTATCAGTGATTCTAATTTCTCTTTCCAAAATATGTATCCAAGAAATTGCAGTTTTTTGGTGATCATTTTCTTTTGTGTGACTGGCTTCCTCAAAACTCCCTCATTGTTCTGGGTTGTCCAACTAATCCTGGTCACATGTCCCAGAAACCACATCTCTGCTGCCTTAAATTTTTCTTCCACTGTCTTCTTTATATTTTAATTTTTGTATCCATGTAAAATGTTGAGTATTTCATGCTGCTTTCCACTGAGGTGTTCTTATTTCTGAAGAGTTATGTCATTTTAATGAAGATTTATTTTGCAAATATTATGCACTTACCTGACAATTTCAAACCTTTTCTTCAGACACCTGATGGTGCTGGTGGCCTCCTTCTGCCCAAAATCCCACAACTGCACACAGCCAGTTATCTTTTCAACTGAGGTTCGAGCAAGAGACATACTTTAAACATGGAACCAAAGCTGGGAGTTAAAATGAGGGAATTTTGAGCACAGATGACAACCAAAGACGGGATGAAATCCTAAACCTTCCTTTCATTTTTTGATATAAATTTGTCAGATTACGTAAGATGTACCAGGCTGGTTTTTGCAAGCCTCACTTCATGATTTATTTTCTGCAATCACAATTTTGGATATACAGAAATCTAAACTGAAATAGGGACACTTGAATTTCCCATGCTGCAGCTGTTGCAATTTCATTCAATTCTTAATATCCACAGGCTCTCTGCTAAACTTCATCCTTATGATTTGCTGTCCATTATTCCCATGTTGGAAGAAAACCTTTGAAGTTTATATTTGTTTATGCATATATAAATATACAGCAAACATGTTATCCCAGTATAAGATAAAAAAAACAGATAGCAATGTAAGAAATAAGAACAATTTGGCCCACTGAGCCTGCTCCACTATTCAATCAGATCATGATTGGTAATCTACTTCTGTGCCATTTTCTCCCATTGTCCCCATACTCCTTGATGTCACTAGTAAATGGAACTATTTATCTGCATCAATTGTGATTTTTAGCCTGAATATGACTTTACTGCATCATGTTTCAATACAAAGACCAGATCCAGAATTGCTGCATTGTCTGTAATTGTGCTTATGCCTCTCTTCACGCACAGTGTCCCTGTAAGGACTTGATTACCTGTAAGGACTCGTAGTTCAATTATTCTGCACATTCCGATCATTCTTCACGTTCCAATCTGTAATTATCTTGTAATTGTGTCTTTGTCTATATATGCCGTGTTTGCGAACTAACTCACTCACCTGATCAAGGAGCAATGTTCCAAAAGCTCATGATTCCAAATAAACCCATTGGACTTTAACCTGGTGCTGTAACTTCTTACTGGGCCCACCCCAATCCAATGCCAGCACCTCCACCTCTTTATTCCAAAACGGATATGAACATATGACTTAGGAGCACATGTAGGTCACTCAGCCCCTCAAGCCTGCTCCGCCATTCAAGAAATCATGGTGATCTCATTTGTAACTTCAACCTCACATTCCTGCCTATCCCTGATAACTTTTCACCTTTTCAACTTTTGATCAAGAATCTGTTTCACAGAACATTCTAGATTTAGGCTTGCAACAATTTTCTTAGTTGCCTTTTCCAAGTGCATTGATTTCAAACATACACATATCATCAATATATAGGTTTTGTGAACTGCTGTAATGGTAATTTCTGACTTCTGTAGCCAGAAAAGAGATGATAACAACTGAGAATTAATTTTGTCAGTGGTGCATTGTTCATATGTTGCAAAAAATACAACAGTACTTCCCTCTAAGAATTGTTGAGCAGTTTCCTGGCTTCCTTCCATCCTTCAAAAATTATCACAAGATTGAACAGTTGTTACAGGCTTTTGCTTAGAGTACAACAATCTGGAGAATAAGAGCGAATCCTACTCCTATAGAAATATTATATGGTTTCAAAAGCAAGCCTATTGTCTTTATTTTAGCCCTGCTTCCTGTCTCCATTACTAACTTTCACATGAGCCCTTTACATAGTGATAGTTCTCATTACGTGCCATTGAAATCCTCTTTTCTAAAGCCGTTTCACCAGTTAAGTATTGATTTTCCCTGTACATTGTTGATTAAATTTCACTTAGCAGCCACCACAATTTAATAATAACCGATCTTGCATACAGCATTATTTATATTGTAGCATAAGTTTAAAAAAATATATATTTTAGACACCTTAAAATTCAGATTTACCAGGATTTTTGTCATTTTAGAGAGTAACTCATGCAAAATAAATTCCCACTTCTGACCTAAAATTGTTTCTAACTCCAAATTTAAAGAATACTCTTCTGGTGTGCAAATGAATTCAATTTATTTTGCTGATTTATTTTCCTGTTGTGAACTTAAAATTAGAATTCCATATACTCAGTAAATACAGAGCTGTAGACAAACAAAGGCGATCAGTCTGAATATAAATTAGCTGCAAGGAAATTGAGAATTATTTTTTAATAATCAGTATCATGTGCACAGTGTAGAATTCCTATACAGAATCATAGAGTTCCTTCAGAGCAGAAGGAGACCAATTGGCCCTTCAAATTTGCATCGTCAACAATCCTACCAGGCCCTACCCCGTAACACCACGCATTTACCCTGCCAGTCTCCCTGACACTAAGGGGCAATTTAGCATAGCCAATCAACCTAACCCGCGCACATTTGAACTGTGGGAGGAAACTAGAGCATCTGGGGGAAGCCCACACAGACATGGGGAAAATGTGCAAATTCCACACAGTTACCCGAGGCCAGAATTGAACCTGGGTCCCTGGTGCTGAGTGCGCTAACCACTGTTCCACCTGTTTCTATATTGCCACATGCATTTTATTACATACAAAAGAAAACTGCAAATGAATAGTGCAAGAAAAAATGTCATCTACAAAGTGTCAATTTACTGAGATATGAGTACTAGTCTCCAAATTGGGATGATTAAAAGATAAATGTATGTGAAACTAATTCACATCAATGAGTATGTTTTTTTTCTGAAATTAATAACCACTCCAAAATTCAAGTACAACTTGACAACACTCCATGACAGTTCAACCTTTAAAGTTAAATGTTATAACAGTTCCTGTTGATATAATCTATAGGTGAAGTACAGTCAGTGATTTTGATTAATTACTGGAAAAACCAGAGTATCTGACCAATTTGCTTGTTTGCACAGGGGCTCCAGTATTGCAATGTATCGTATTTGATAACATCTATTCTGTGTATAGAGGGACTTAGACATTTTGTGCCTCAATGAATTTATTTCCAGGGAAACTAAAGTATTGATCATTTTTCTCCTGATTTATTCTGAAAGTATAATGAAATGCAAAATCTGACCTTTCTCCAGAAAAAATGTTATTTTTAATACACAAAATTTACTGGAGTGGAAGATTATTGGATTTTCTTTTTTTGACATTTTTAAAATTGCTTGTTGCGTTGAGCAATGATTGAACCTTTTAGGGTGCAGTTAACACCTGGAAAGATTTATATTGCACATAGGAACATAAGAAAATGTCAAACCCAAGACCATTCTACCCACTGAAGCATATCCCTTCAGTAGTGTAACATTCCCATCTCAGTACTGCGCTGCATCTTAAATTTCTGAGATGTGGTATTCTGAATGCTAATGAGCTTAAATCATGTTGAATAAGATAACAATATAACATTGACTTCATTTTTTTATTCATTCATGGGATGTGTGTTTTGCTGGCAAGATCAACATTTGTTGCTATCCCTAACTGCCCATGAAAAGATGGTGATGAGCCACCGTCTTGAACCACTGCAGACCATTTAGTGCAGATACAGCCACAATGCTGTTAAGAAGGGAGTTCCAAGTTTTGAATCTGTGACAGTGAAGGAACAGCAATATAGTCCCAAGTCAAGATAATTTGTGACATGGAGGGGGACTTCCAGATGGTGGCCTTGTTCTCTAGGTGGTAGAGATTACATGTTTGGAAGATGCTTTGGAAGGAATATTGGGTGAAGTTCAACTTCGAATATGAATTGGCCTGTTGGGATGCCAGTGAGCTACTTTATTATGAAGAGGTAGATGAGAAGTCTGAAAATGAAGGGCAGTTTTGAAAAGTTGCATCCATATTTTCTAAAATTTGCAGTTAAGGTCAATAAATAATCAATAAACAGTAATGTTTACAATTTTGCATATTACTTGAAGAGCTCACATTGAGATTTTTGAATATGGAAATGGCGCTGTATTTTGATCCATCATGTAGACCTCCTGAAAAAAATAGTTTCAGTGCTGATTATTATACAAATATTAAAAAAAAGTACAAATCAAATGGCAGTATCTTGTGCACATCATATGAATTGGAGATTAATTGTAGATTGTAGTTGTTCAGTAAGTTTATGCCACGTATCTTTCTTAATTGTTTGATACCTGGCTTATCCAGCCTTTTCACGTGAGGGGCCACAATTCAGATTTTGCACACTTTGAAGGATGAGGAGAGACAGCTGGGAATGAGCAAATTTTGGAAAGAAGTTTTGGCACAACAATAAACATGAATTTCCAAAGAAAAGGCTGATGTATCAGAAGAAAGAACTTGCTGAGATAAACAACGCAACAATAAATTGATCATTTAAAAAAAAATCAAGATGACCATCTGAGTGTCAAAGGGTGAGAGCGTGTGTTCATATCACTCCCAGGCTGAACTTTTCCAGTACTTGCCTGGAATGATAGTGACCACTCATGGTGTGTTTTCTGGTGGTGGAGGGTGTGGGACGCACAAAACTGTAGGGCCACTGGCAGGACTTACGATCCCACTGCTGGCAAATGGCAGACCTGCTGCCAGAAAATATGTCATGAGCAGTTGGGGGTCTGGAAACTCACTCATTCACTCAGTCTTATCCACTGTGAGTGTGCCTTTTGATGTGTGGGAGTAAGGGTGAATGGGAATCCAGAGACATTGAATGAGCCAGGCACGTTCTCCATTCCCTCTTTCTGTCTCTCACCCAATCTCCTTTACTCAACCACACTTGCACATTTCCAAACTCACTTACCTATCCTCACGCACTCGCACATTCAGACCCAGACACTCACTCACCCAGCCCCTCCCATGGTCATCCTTTGTCACTCAACCACCATTATTCACCCACCCTTACAGTTACATCCATTCACACCGACCTTCATCCTCCTTCACTCACTCTCTCATACACCCTTAAACTTGCTTACAGCCTCACTCACATGCCTTCACTTACTAACCTTCACTCACAAAATTAGATGGAGTGGTGGGGGTGATGAGAGCATAAGAGAGACCAGGAGCAAAGACTGAGACCTAGCAGCACATGAACACTGCTGCCCACTGGGGGAAGACCAAAAGTCAGGGGAACGTGGCAAGATCCAGTGGTAGGAGGGGATGAAAATGTGCGCAGGGATGAGGGGGAGCTCTGATGGAACTGGGGAAAAGCAGGGGATAATCGGGAAAGAGTAGGAGGATTGTGGCTATGGCCAGGCCAGAGCGTTGGCAGCCAGAGGAAAGCAGACGGAGCAATGAGTAAAATGTGCTGAGCAGAAACGCTCTCTATTTCCAAATACTCTCAGATTCCAGAGTTCACTGCTCCTCCACTCATTACCTGTTTCTCTCTCATATTTACTGCTGATAGACTCAATAGTGAATGGTGGGAGAAAAGCAGTATCTCGAAGAAATATTCAAATTCATTGAGCCAGTTTACCAACATTGTCAAAAACAGCCCATGGGGCAACAAGGATGGGCTTTTCAGGCCATGGGTAGTCCAAGCCTGTTCCAAACTAAATATGATCGTGGCTTTAATATCTATAAGCTGTATTTACTCATTTAGACCACCTTTGGAACTTTGTATGATAATGTATTGAAAATAGCCTGAGAAAGATGCAAAGAGTTTAATTACTGTTCTTGTACGAAGTAATTGCATTTTGTTGTGTTTTACCTCACCAGTAATACTTTCCATTATGTGACAGAATTGCAGCTTATTATATAATTTTCAACTTTTATTGCTGGTTTCAGATTTATTTTTGTGATTATCTTATAGCTTATTACATTGGCTGATTTGCCAAATAATGAACTTTGGGATATGGCTGATTTGCCATATTTTTTAACCGAACTGGATAACGACAGTTTAATTTTTTTGCTGCTGTCATTTTAGCCTGTTTACACATTTATGACTGATTCAAATTAAGTACATTTCAAATCAAACTAACTGAAGAGCGTTGAGTTTTGAGCAAAGCGTTTGCACCGTAAACTAGTTTCCAGCCCTACCATATTTGCTACTCTACAATACTAAAACACAACATAAAGACATAGAACATAGAACAATACAGTGCAGAACAGGCCCTTCGGCCCACGATGTTGCGCTGACCAGTTAAAAAAACAATGACCCTCTAACCTAAACCAAACCCTTTCCATCCATAAACCTATCCACGGATCTCTTAAACGCCCCCAAACTAGGCGCATTTACAACTGCAGCAGGCAGGGCATTCCAATCCCTCACCACCCTCTGGGTAAAGAACCTACCCCTGACATCCGTCCTATAACTACCACCCCTTAATTTAAAGCTATGCCCCCTCGTGCTAGCTTTCTCCATCCAAGGAAAAAGGCTATCACTGTCCACCCTATCCAAACCTCTAATCATTTTATATGTTTCAAGAAGGTCCCCTCGCAGCTGCCTTCTTTCTAATGAAAACAACCTCAAATCCCTCAGTCTCTCCTCATAGGACCTCCCCTCCATACCAGGCAACATCCTGGTAAACCTCCTCTGCACCCTCTCCAAAGCGTCCACATCCTTCCTATAATGTGGGGATCAGAACTGCACACAATACTCCAAGTGCGGCTGCACCAGAGTTTTGTACAGTTGCAACATGACGCTGCGGCTCCTAAATTCAATCCCCCTACCAATAAACGCCAAGACACCGTATGCCTTCCTAACAACCCTATCTACTTGATTCCCAACTTTCAGGGATCTATGTACACATACACCTAGATCCCTCTGTTCATCCACACTATTCAGAGTCCTACCGTTAGCCCTATACTCTACACATCCATTATTCCTGCCAAAGTGAATCACCTCACACATGTTATAGATTCAGTCCTTCATCTTCTCCCCTTTTGAAAAGCAACTTCCTACTTCTTTCATGTAAGATCAACAGCACAAAATATGTACATCCCTGGCTTTGTTTGTATTATCCCAGGATTTCCTGAATAAAGGTTCATCAACTCTCATTCATCACATGTAAGATTTTTTAATTAGATCTCCCCTCATTCTTCTGAATTCCAATCAGTATAGCCCCAGTCTACTCAGTCTCTCCTCATAAGCAAACCTCTCAATTCTGGAATCAACCTAGTGAATCTCCTCTGCGTCCCCTCCAGTGCCAGTGTATCCTTTCTCAAGTAAGGAGACCAAAACTGTACACAGTACTCCAGGTGTGACCTCACCAGCACCTTATACAGCTGCAACATAATCTTGCTGTTTTTAAACTCCATCCCTCCAGCAATGAAGGACAAAATTCCATTTGCCTTAATTATTTGCTGCATCTGCAGAACAACTTTTTGTGATTCTTGCACAAGGACACTCAGGTCCTTCTGCACAGCAACATGCTGCAATTTTTTACCATTTAAATAATAGTCCATTTTTCTGTTATTCCTACCAAAAATGGATGACCTCACATTTACCGAATTTGTATTCCATCTGCCAGACACTCGCCACTCACTTAGATTATCTATATCTCTTTGCAGACTTTCAGCATCCTCTGCACATTTTGCTCTTCCACCCATCTTGGTGTCATCTTCATTCAAAAGAGAGATTCAAAGTAGGGAACTACAGACCAGTTAGCTTAACATCTGTCATAGGGAAAATATTAAAAGCCATTTTTAAAGATGTTATAGCAGGGCATTTGGAAATATTCAAGACAATCAGGCAGAGTGAACATGGCTTTGTGAAAGCTAAATCATATTTAACAGAGCTCGTTGAAGGAGCCACATATGCTATGAATAAAAGGGAAGAGGTGGAAGTACTGTACTTAGACTTCCAGATGGCATATTTTCAGCTGCCACATCAAAGATTATTATGGAAAATGAAAACTCGCGCTAGAGGGGGTTATGAATTGGCGGAGATTGAAGATGTCTGGCTGACAGGAAACACAGCTGGCATGAATGGATCTCTATCTGCTTGGCAGGATGCGATGAATGGTTTGCCACAGGGATCATGCTGGGGCCTCAACTTCTTACAATTTGTATAAATGACTTGGATGAAGGGAATGAAGGTATGGTTGTTAAACTTGCTGACGACATAAAGATAGATAGGAAAGTAAATTGTGAAGAGGACATAAGGAGACTACGAAGGGACATAGATTGGTTAAGTGAGTGGGCAAAGGTCAGATAAATGGATTTTAATGTGGAAAATGTGAAATTGTCCATTTTGACAGGAAGGAAAAATAAAGCTGATTATCTAAATAGTGAGAAATTGCAAAGTTCTGAGGTGCAGAAGAATCTGGATGTCTTACTGCATTATTCACAAAATGCTAGTGCACAGATACAGCATATAATTAAGAATGTATTTGTTTAGTGAGAAGAATTAATTACAAAAGTACGGAGTTGTGCTTTAGTTGTAGAGGGCATTGGTGAGACCCCGTCTGAAGTATTGTTCAATATTATTTAAGGAATGATGCAAGTATGTTAGAATCAGTTCAGAGAACATTTACTATACCAATACCAGGAATGGCCAGACTATTGCAGTCTCTTCCTTGCTGATTCAGTTTGTGATTCATAGAAATGTAATTCTAAAATATAACCTCTCTCTCTCTGGACCTCTCTTTACTGCTGGCCATTCATGCTTACAGTGATCTATGAGTAAATGACTTCCCCTGAGTGGTTTGTTTGACTCTACAAGAATACCTGCTGCATTTCGGCTTTGTAATTTGTTATTTAAGTTCCGATCTATCTGGTATTCATGATGACATATCACTTTTCATCATGAAAAACCTTTGCCAATTCAGCTCCAAGATACAAACACTTACGTACTTCACATATTTCTCATTAGTCTGTGTCTCCATGAAGCAACTTCTGTACGCCAGGGCCTTAAAGTTTTGATGACAAGACTTGAGTAGAAAAATGGAATACAAAATTGAGTAATCAAAGTTTTGCTTTCCACTTTTACCTGAGAAATAAATGTACTGGAAAACAGTAATTGAAAGAATTTTAGATGGATACAGAAAGTATCAGTTGTCGTACTGGTTGCTTCTGAATTCCATGAAAAATGAATATAGCGACGCACAAAACATATACTTTTCAACTGCCTCAGACCAAGAACTTAAACCATGGTAACCAAAGGGGTCAGTTGGCTTAGTTGGCTAGAAGGTTAGCATGTGCGTGAGGGAACTCAAGTTCTACTATCCAGCTACTCATACTTCGCTCTCCTCGTGAGACCAGACAGAGATCTTCAGAGTTTTAAATTGGTCTTTATTCAAGATGTAGCACAGAAGGCTGCTTCCACCAGCTGGCATACAGACTTTCTGAGCGATACATGGCATGAGCAATGATACTTTTGGTTATCTTGCATACATACATAATTTGTATATACCAATCACAAGTACTCATTTGTTCTGAAGTCATTGACATCCAATCACAGATAATAGTTCTAACTATTTAATTTATTTCAGGTGAATATAGTTGACCAGTTAGACTCTAGATACTTATCTATTTATGACATTCAATTACTAATGAAACACGCCTACACGGCTACATCATCCAAACAGACTTGGTTGTTATGGCTATTTCCCTTCTTGCTTATCAAAGTTCCCATTTTCTTGACCCTTGTTCAGCTTGTTTGTGCAGCCCATCTGTAACTATGGGAACTGCTCAAATACAACTTCACAGCAGCTTCCTGGGGCAGTTCTGCTATATTTGATTCAAAATGGATTTTAACCTATCAGTGTGAATTCAGAATAATGGTAACAACATGGGTTTGATTCCTGTTCCAACTGAGGTGGACTTTGGGGCCTGCCTCCTCTCCCTGTCTCTGAGTAGAAGACATGGCAAACAACCACTGGCAAAAACTGACCAGAAACCATCATCAGACTATGAGTCAAGGGTAAGATCCTGTCATGGATAGAGGATTGGTTGACTGGCAGAAGGTAGAGAGTGGGGAAAAGGGGTTGTAGGATGGCAGCTGGTGACTAGCAGTATGCCTCTGGGATCAGTGCTAGGACCACAACTTTTCACAATATACATTAACCTTTTGGAGGAAGGAACTGAAGGCACTGTTCTTAATTTTGCAGATGACACTAAGATATGTAGAGGGGCAGGTTAGTGTTGAGGAAGTAGGGGGGCTGCAGAAGGACTTGGACAGATTAGGAGAGTGGACAAAGAAGTGGCAGATGGAATACAATGTGGAAAAGTGTGAGATTATGCACTTTGGAAAGAGGAATGGAGGTATAGACTATTTTCTATATGGGAAAACGCTGAGAAATCAGAAACACAAAGGGATTTGGGATTCATTGTTCAAGATTCTTTTAAGGTTAACGTGCAGATTCAATGAGCAGTTGGGAAGGCAAATGCAATGTTAGCATTAATGTCGAGAGGGCTAGAATACAAGAGCAGGATATACTTCAGATACTGTATAAGGCTCTGGTCAAACCCATTTGGAGTATTATGAGTAGTTTTGGACCCCATATCTAAGGAATAATGTGCTGGCCTTAGAGAGGGTCCAGAGGAGGTTCACAAGAATGATCCCTGGAATGAAAAGCTTGTTGCATGAGGAATGGTTGAGGACCCTGGGCCTGTACTCGTTGGAGTTTAGAAGAATGAGGGGGGATCTTATTGAAACTTACAGGATACTGCAAGGCCTGGATAGAATGGACATAGAGAGGACGTTTCCACTAGTAGGAAAAACTAGAACCAGAGGGCACAACCTCAGGCTAAAGGGATGATCCTTTAAAACAGATGAGGAGGAATTTCTTCAGCCAGAGAGTTGAATCTGTGGAACTCTTGCCGCAGAAGACTGTGGAGGCCAGGTCATTGAGTGTCTTTAAGACAGAGAGAGATAGGTTCTTGATTGATCAAGGGGATGTAATACTGCATTGTATTTTTAAAGGTTCACTTTAGAAATCCTCAATGTTCCTTTAATTTTAAACTTGACATGAAGTAATATGAATAGAGGTAGAAAAAGTAATTTACCCAAATTTATGAGTAATTTATGAGGAAAAGTTCGGAGAATTGCGGTTGAAAAAAAAATCAGCCATGATTGAATGGCAGAGCAGACTCGATGGGCTGAATGGCCAAATTCTGCTTCTATGTCTTATGGTCTTATAGTCTAACTACCTTCAGATAGGGCAAATGAAATTGAATGAATGGAAACAGAAGGATATGGAAAAATTATTGATATAGCCTTTACAGACTATTGACAATTGGTCATTTTTGCAGGATTTAGCTGTGTCACAGAATCCCTACAGTGCAGAAAGAGGCCATTTGGTCCATTGAATCTGTACCAACAACAATCCCACCCAAGCCCTATTCCCTGAACCCCATGTATTTATTTTGCTAATCCCCCTGACACTCAGGGGCAATTCAGCATGGCCAATCCACCTAAGCTGCGCATCTTTGCACTGTGGGAGGGACCCGGACCACTTGGAGGGAACCCATGCAGACACGGAATGTGCAAACTCCACACAGACACCCATCCATCTAACAAAATCAGCTGTTCATTTAGGTTGCCCATTTAGGTTTTTAAATTTTTGCATGGGAAGTTGGTGAAAGTGCAAGGATGTCACAATGAGGACATAATGGATCTCAGTTACCAAGATAAGCAACTGTATATCACCTAACATTAGAATGGTGAATTCAATATTAGGTGCAAAAAGAGACCTAAATACTGCATGAAGGATTATAAAAGGGATATAAGAAATAAACGGAAGGTGAAATAAAACAAATTTAAAATGTTGGCTGTCAATAAGGAAGTTACCACATCATTGAGTGTAAGCAAATTGAAGTTTCTGTGGAGCATTTGGTTGGTATCAACCATGCAAATACACTCTACTTCATTATCCTTCACTGCATTTTAATACTGAGCCAGGCAGTGAGATACAAATTGAGTTGAACAGTAAATTTTGGACATTTGTGTTTAATTGCTCTTTTGGCAGTCAGCTGAAGTTGCAGTAAGATTGGTGCATAAATAATTACAAAAACAAGGTGTAATGTAACAGGAAAATCTGGAACATTATTTGATCCCGTTTAAAGTTGTACTGAATATAACCCATTCATTGTTAAAAATGTTAACCAAGCTTTGAGATTTTATTTCAGGGATACAAAATTCTAAAGTAGTGAAGTTATATTAAATTTGCACAGGACCCTGGTCAAACTGCACTTGGAGAACTGTGCAAGGATGAAAAGGATGGAGAAAGTGTAATAAGATTTACAACAATGGTACCAACACAGAACTTTCAACTATCAGGAAAGATCAAACAGGTTGGGTGTGACTTGTATTAGGGTACAGATCAGAAACTCCAAGGTATATTCTGAAGCCAAACTAGACACCAACAGTTTTTTATTTTGGCATTAGTGTGACGATAAGATGTTTTACCCCAGGCAAAATTCTACTGACAAACTCGGAAGCTTTATTGCAAAAAGTAACAACATGGTTTAACTATAACAAATTAATAAGCTTAACCTTTAACAATTGAACAATAGTTAAACATGGCAAGGTACAATTTTAACTGCTAACCTATCATCATGAGTTCTAGTGCAAACAATATTCCTCTTAGAGACTTAAACCCCAAACCCTCCCCAAATCCCCTCAACTCTCCAAGCCCCCCCCCCCCCACCCCGGCGTCACCCAACCCACCCCTCCCCCCATCCCCTCCCTCCACCCTCCCCCATCCCCTCCCTCCACCCTCCCCCATCCCCTCCCTCCACCCTCCACCCTCCCCCATCCCCTCCCTCCACCCTCCCCCATCCCCTCCCTCCACCCTCCCCATCCCCTCCCTCCACCCTCCCCCATCCCCTCCCTCCACCCTCCACCCTCCCCCATCCCCTCCCTCCACCCTCCACCCTCCCCCATCCCCTCCCTCCCACCCTCCACCCTCCCTCATCCCCTCCCTCCACCCTCCCCATCCCCTCCCTCCACCCTCCACCCTCCCCCATCCCCTCCCTCCACCCTCCCACCCATCCCCTCCCTCCACCCTCCCACCCATCCCCTCCCTCCACCCTCCCCCCATCCCCTCAATCCCCCTTGTTAAAATTAATTAGCAAAATACAGGCATATGTGCTGTGTATTTTAAAATGAAACTGAAACCTTTCTTTCCTGCAAGCTTAGCTCCTCCCATTGATCACATGACTCTAATCAAAGCTCTATTCTGAAACCTCAGCGGAAACCAAAGTAAATACAAATGCATCCAGTCTACTTAAACAAACACTTCATGTCTAAAATTATTAAATCTGTTGTGCTCCCAGCCGCTAATATAAAAGTTTGCCTAGACAAATTGGCACCCTGCAAAATAGACCTGAATTCTAAACATACCCCATACCTTAAAAGAAATATGGTATAAATATGTTTCTTCAAGGCACAGTATCATCACACTTGACAGAGATTGTTAAAATCATGAATGGGTTGGTCTAGATAGGTATGGAGAGAATGTTTCAACTTATTGCAGAACCAAAACTATAGGCCAGAATTCAGGCTAACTACTAATAAATCCAATAAAGAAATAAGGATTTTTTTTTACTTAGAATAATGGTTGAGGCAAATAGCGCTGATGCTTTGAAGAGGAAATTAACAAGTTTATGAAAAAAGAGAATGGAAAGATATATTGAAAGGCTGAGATGATGTAGATGGAATGGGAGGAGACTTCTGACAAACAAATGCCAGCACAGACAAGTTGAACCGAATGGGCTACTTCTGTGCTATGTAACTGGAACTAAACTGAGATTGATTTGTCTTGTACATAAAGGTATAATGCCCCACAATTATCACAAAATGTTTCTTTGTGTACTAGCAAATACTATAAATATTAGTGTAAAATATATTTTCCTTGTATATGTGTGGCATATCATTATATTGCATTATATCAAATATTACTACATTTTGAACATTGTAATTTGATTATCAAAGTATTACCAAATATAGGTTGACAATGACGAGACACTCACTAGTTATCACTAATGAATATTTCTACCCAACCTGAGGGGAGAGATTTGTTTTGATTGTGCTTCATGTTTGGCCAATTAATTCATTAAAATGCTTTTCAAATCTTAGAATGAATGCAAAGACTGCATTCAGTTCATTGAGAATAAATTCCTGTATTGTACATCAAGAGCCTCCACTACAGCTTTGCTAACGTTATAGCACAGAATTGATATGGGTGTTTGGAGATACCTAATAACCGCACTCTGGATAAACTTTAAAGTAGAAATCTTTGTTAATATTTAACAGGATATGCTAACCAAACCATTCAGGGTTAATCATTGTGCTGAACGTTATATCAACCAAAATATTTTTAGCCTCCAGTTAAAGGACAAACAAATGCAGAGCAGCCAAATCCTTAATGGTAGATATAAGAACATAGAATACTACAGCACAAACAGGCCCTTCGGCCCGTAAGTTGCGCCGATCATATCCATACCTACCAGGCCTACCTATAACTCTCAATCCCATTAAATCCCATGTACTCATCCAGAAGTCTCTTAAAAGACCCTAACGAGTTTGCCTCTACCACCACCGAAGGCAGCCGATTCCACTCACTCACCACCCTCTGAGTGAAAAACTTAACCCTGACATCTCCTCTGCACCTGCTCCCCAGCACCTTAAACCTGTGTCCTCTCTTAGCAACCATTTCAGCCCTGGGAAATAGCCTCCGAGAATCCACCTGATCTATACCTCTCAACATCTTATAAACCTCTATCAGGTCGCCTCTCAACCTTCGTCCCTCCAGGGAGAAAAGACCTAGCTCCCTCAACCTATCTTCGTAAGGCATGCCACCCAATCCAGGCAACATCCTTGTAAATCTCCTCTGCACCCTTTCAATAGCTTCCACATCCTCCTTGTAGTAAGGCGACCAGATCTGCGCATAGTACTCCAAGTGGGGCCTGACAAGGGTCTTATAAAGCTGCAGCATTACCTCCCAACTCCTAAACTTAATCCCTCAATTAATGAAGGCTAGCACACCATACGCCTTCTTGACCACATCCTCCACTTGCGAGGCCGATTTAAGAGTCCTATGGACCCGGACCCCAAGGTCCTTTTGCTTTACTACACTGCTAAGAGTCCTACCCTTGATATTGTACTCCTTCATCCCATTGGACTTTCCAAAATGGACCATTACACATTTACCCATCTGCCACTTCTCCGCCCAGTCTTGCATCCTATCTATGTCTTGCTGCAACTTCTGACATCCCTCCAGACTATCCACAACACCACCAACCTTTGTATTGTCGGCAAACTTACTAACCCATCCCTCCACTCCCTCATCCAGGTCATTTATGAAAATGACAAACAGCAAGTGTCCTAGAACAGATCCCTGGGGCACTCCACCGGTGACTGACCTCCATGCAGAAAAAGACCCATCCGCTATCACTCTCTGCCTTCTGCAGGCAAGCCAGTTCTGGATCCACAAGGCAACAGCCCCTTGGATTCCATGCTCTCTCACTTTTTCAAGAAGTCTTGCATGGGGAACCTTATCAAATGCCTTGCTGAAGTCCATGTAAACCACATCCACCGTTCTTCCTTCATACCTAATGTGTTCAGTCACATTTTCAAAGAACTCAACTAGACTTGTAAGGCACAACCTGCCCTTGAAAAAGCCATGCTGACTATTTCTGATCATACTGAGCTTCTGTAAATGTTCATAAATCCTGTCCCTCAGTATCCTCTCTATCAACTTACCAACTACTGAGGTCAGACTCACCGGTCGGTAATTTCCTGGACTATTCCTGTTCCCTTTCTTGAAAATAGGAACCATATCTCCAATCCTCAGGAACCTCTCCCGTCTCCATCGATGATGCAAAGATCATCGCCAGGGGCTCTGCAATCTCTTCCCTCACCTCCCACAGTAACCTGGGGTTCATCCCATCCAGTCCCGGCGACTTATCCATCTTGATAGAGTTTAAAAGTTCCAACACATCCTCTTTCTTAATGTCCATACTCAATCTTTTCAGTCCGCCGCAAACCTGCAGTACAACCTCCCAGATCATTTTGCACCGTGAATACCAAGGCAAAGTACTCATTAAGCACCTCTGCCATTTCTTCTGGTTCCACACAGACTTTTCCCCCTTCACCTTTTATAGGTCCTATCCCTTCACATCTCATCCTTTTACTCTTCACGTATTTGTAGAACGTCTTGGGGTTCTCCTTAATCTTACTTGCCAAGGCCTTTTCATGACCCCTTCTGGCTCTCCTAATTTCCTTTTTAAGCTCCTTCCTACAACCCGTATACTCCTCTGGATCCTTAACATCTCCTACCTCTCTGAACCTTCTGTACGCTTTTCTTTTCTTCCTGACTAGGTTCGTCATGGTTCCCATGGCCTACCAAAACCTCCCTGTCTCATCGTAACATTGTCATGCAGAACTCCAGACAAACATTCCTTGAAAATCCGCTGCCTTCCTTCAGTACTTTTCCCCAAGACACCTCCTTCCAGTTTACTCATCCAATTTTCTGCCTGATGTCTTCATATTTCCCCTTACTCCAGATAAATACCTTCCTGGCCTGCCTGATCCTATCTCTTTCCAACGCCATCATGAAGGAGATAGAATTATGATCGCCCTCCCCAAGATGCTGTCCCACTGAGAGATCTGACACCTGTCCAGGTTCATTAGCCAACACCAGGTCAAGTACAGCCTCTCTATTTCCCAGTTTACAGTGCGTATAAAATTCCAGCAACCAGCTGGAATTAGCTTTGACGAAGGATCATCCAGACTCAAAATGTTGGCTCTATTCTCTCTCCACAGATGCTGTCAGACTTGCTGAGATTTTCCAGCATTTTCTGTTTTGGTTTCAGATTCCAGCATCTGCATTATTTTGCTTTTAACTTTTATGACATTCAGCGTCATAATTTTAAATATTCAGCGTTAAAAGATTTAATTTCAAATGCAGCAAGGAGCTACACAAAGTGGCATGATAAGCGTGCACAGTTTAATATTTATTACAGATTTTGTTTTTTTAAGGAACTGGCTATGACAGCTATTGTAACTATTTCACACAATTTAGGAAACAATTATTTAAGCCCATGGCTGGAATTTTCAATTTTGGATCGGGAACCTAGTTCCAGGTCCTGATCCCACATGACTTGTTCCAGATCCCTCTCCCCCAACTACCTGGATATTTGAATTGCTAGGCCAATTAATGGCAGGGAATCGGCTCGCCATCCAATCAGGCACAGGAAGGCCAGCAAGAGGCCCTTCAACACTCAATGATCAGCAGCTCCATTGACTGAGATGAGAGCTGCCATTGTGAGCATGGAGAATAAAAGTTGTAGCAGGTTTGTTTTTAATTATTTTACAAGGCCTTAGCAACACAAAAGGGCATGGCTGTCTGAGTGAAGCAGTTCTTCCTTATCTCAGTCCTAAATTGGCAACCCCTTATTCTTAGGCTGTGACCCCTAGTTCTGCACTTGCCCAACATTGTGAACATTCTTCCTGCATCCAGATTGTCTAGTCCCATCAATATTTTATATTTTTCCATGGGATCCCCTCTCATTCTTCTAAATTCCAGTGAATACAAGCTCAGTCAATCCAGTCTCTCTCCATATGTTGGTCCTGCCATTCCAGGAATCAGCCAGGTGAACCTTCTCAGTAATAGCGAGAATGTCCTTTCTCAGACTGGGAGACCAAAACTGCAGACAATACTTAAGGTGTGACCTCATCAAGGCCCTGCATAATTGCAATAAGACATTCATACTCCTATACTCAAATCTTCTTGGTATGAAGACTGGCATGCCATTAGTTTTCTTCACTGCCTGCTGTACCTACATGCCAACTTCAACTGTTCCACCATGACACCCACCCTTTTCCTAAACTGCCACCATTCCGATAATCTCCCTTCTTGTTTTTGCCACTGAAGTGGATAACCTCACATTTATCCACATTATATTACATTTGTCAAGTGCTTGCCGTTCAGCCAGCTTGTCTAAGTCACCTGCAGGCTCTTAGCATTCTCCTGATAGCACACTCTGCCAAATTAGTGTCATCTGCAAATTTGGAGATATTGCATTCAATTCCTTCATCCAAATTATTAATGTACATTGTGAATCGCTGGGGTCCCAGCACTGAGCCCTGTGGTACCCCACTAGTCATTACCTGCCTCTCTGAAAAGGTCCTGTTTATTCCCACTCTGTTATCTGAAATGCCAACCAGTTCTCTCTCCACGTCAATATGTTATCCCCAATACCAAGAGCTTTAATTTTGCTTACTGTTCTCTTGTGGGGGTCCATAGGTTTCCCGACTGCAGCTATTAAATCTTGCTGCTGCAACCCACAGGTGATCTGTCAGTGTTAGGAGGCAAGTAAATTATAACTGAGATTTTCCTACTTAGAATTACACAAAAATTACAACATGGAAACAGACCGCTCAATCTGGCCAGCCTGTGTTAGTGTTTATCCTCTGCGTGAACAGTAACAACAAGATGGCAGCTGGCAGTCAGGTCTCTTAAAGAGCTCCTCACATACACCTCTACCTTTTGTCAAGCACTGCCCTATCTCTTTCTTTTCACCTAAACCTTTGTGCCTCTCAGAATTAATTTTATCCAGGGGACCCACTTCCTATTCCCACTAAACTACTGACCACTCAACTTCCCTTCCCATCTCTCATGCTTTCTGACATTGGTAACAGTTCTCTATCGTCTGTCTTTTTACCTTCAAATTTGATGTCGTTATTCCTCTTAAAAAAAAAAGAAATTTATCCTCCACTGAATCCTTACAATCTAACACCCAATTTCCAACCTCCCTTTCACTCCTGAAGCCCTGGAATGTCATATCACTTCCCAAAATCAGGCCCATATTTACCAAAACTTCATACTTGAATCCCTCCAGGTTTCCACCGTTGGGCAGTGCTAAGATGGAAAGATTTACAAAAGGAATTCAAGAATTTAAAGTTGATTAACAACCCTTTAGGTTTCATGTACATGATCATTGGAATACTATAGAAAGGCTCTAATCCCACATTTAAATGCAAGGTCAACACGAGGTGAGCAATGAGCTCATATGTTTTCAGATAAGTTGCACTATCCAAATATAAAAAGGGAGATTTTAATTTACTGGGCCAATTACGTTATGAAGGAGCTACAGGGTCCTCTCCAGTGGTGATATCTTTGCTTTGGTGCTACGAATAGTTGAGTAAGTATTGAGAGTTGCCTTTTATACAGTGTTTTAGATAGTGTTACTTCATATTTTTAATCGCAAACAAAAATTGCATTTATTAAGACGTCTTTATGCAAGCAGTATTTAGCATCCCTTTTCTAATAGTGTCCAAATGTTTTTTTTTATATTAGTAAGCTGACTAAGGCAGTAAATGATTACCTACATTTTAAATAAAAACAAGCAATGCATCACTGGAGTTGATTGGTATGTTGGAGCATTGCTGCTATGCCTGATTAAGTGTTCATTTCTAGATTGTGCCCGACATATACTGCTTTCATTATTTACATCATGTGAGACTGTTAATTGTGTATGGTTTAATCAGGCATAGGAAAGAAGAGCTAAATATGGTAATGCCTTAATCAAGTAATATTATGGAATTAAAAATGGATAGGAGTTGATGTGAAAATAGGGAGGAGCAGTTATTTATTTAGATGAAGTGCAGTTATAATAATCAATTACTGAATTACAATTTGATTAAAAATAACTCCATTCAATTCCTTTCATTTGTTTTAGTGGTCACAGAAATTTGAATTTGTTTTATACTTTGAAGTCTATGGGGGAGATTCTCCCAGCCTGCTTTGATGCTAAAACAGCACAGTGGGTTAGAAGACTTAAGTGGAGATCATTTGGCGGGCTTCCTGCTGGATGCCAAAGCCTCCATGAGTCTCCAGGTGCCGGATTTCCAACTCCGTCAGCGCTGTACCAGAAATTGCCCGAACTTGTCCGGGAGGACAGCAATAGGGTGCCGGGGTCTGGCCATTTATTGGGAGGTCGACAGTGTGGGGTCACTGCGTATTCCCCGATCTCCACTCTGATAGATCGGAGTATGCGCAGTCGCCCAGTCTGCACTATGGTGCCAGTTTCTCCAGTGGGAATCAAGCCCACACCCTGATTTTTTGCGACATTCACGCGCATGCACTCTGCAGCGTACAGAGTCTAGGAGATACATTTTGAAAATACTGCTGAAAAAAACAGTTAATTTCCAGTACGTTTACTGAAACTTACTCTAATTTTTATGCAAATTCTACACGTCGAATTTTTTTTCGGGAGAATCCCACCACATATCTATTCCTGTCACAGTTTTGCTGGGACTGGTTGTAGGCATATTAAGTATGCTTAATCAAACTCCAAAATGTTGATTCGGTGCCTAATTCATTAAAGATTGCGCACTTATTTTCGAGATTATTTCTAAAATGTATTCCTGAGACACACTTGTTGCTGGTATTTTATGGTGTGTAATATGTCTCCAGTTTCCTGTCTTCGCAAGCCTCTCTTTCATTGATCCATGAGCAATTGTGCTGTCATCACTTGTGATATAAATGCTGCATTTAATTAATCTAAAATACATCTACCTTTGTGCAAAAATATGTGTTGCTTCTGGAAGTTGTATTTTCTCACCACAAACATTATACTTTGCCAAAACTTGTGTTCTTCTTTATTCTTCCCTCAAAGGGCCATTTCACATTGAATTTAATTAGTTATTCATTATTCTATAAGCCAACACTTTGTGGATATATTTAGAATGTTTCCACAATAAATCCAAGACCTAACGTTACCAAACTTTTAAAATAGTCAAACATTAACAGGCGTATTTGAATTTCCAGTTCATTCCAGTTCATTTACTTCATGTTATCTGCAATTTGCTGATATATTGAGAGATGCAATGAATCCTGTGCATTGTAAGTTATTGTAAAATGTGCCTCTTTATTGTAGAAAGATTTGAAAATATTTTGTGTGATTTTAAAGTTGGCATTTAAAATAATTCTGAAATTATACTGATATTGATTGTGCAAATATAATAAGATGTCAGCAGCATTTGACGCACGTATATTCAGAATGTCACATTCTTACCATCTTTAATACTGACATTCATTTGAAGTCTTAGGTTTAAATGTTGAGAATTGTAGATCAATGCAGAAAGTAGGTGGAGTCTAAGTGTGTCCAAATGATAGCTAACCATGGTTGAATAATCCAGTCAAATAGTTATTCAGAAATTTCACTTGATTATCTTTAAAGCTGAGGAAGTATTTGAGAAAAACGTTGTCCGAGTAGAATAAGTTACTTCCTTAAGTCCTGAGAGATCTCCTATCAAGCAGTATCGGTACACAACCTGCTACTGTTAAAAAAAACTGATGTAGCGCACACTACCTATGTATTCCCACATCTTCACTCCTACATCCCACAGATATCTCCTGCATTTTCAAATAAAAACAGCCATCAAACATTTTTGTCTTTCCGCAGGTTTGTAATCACATTTCCCTTGCAGAACATGACAAATTTATAAATCTAATTTATATGAAACTGTAAATGTTGTTTTTTATTTGCATTCATTTGGACCAAAATAAAACCAAATATTACTGCCTTGGTTTTCCGCTTCCGAGACTTAATTGCAAAAACTATTAATTAAATTGCCATAATAGCTGAAATGAAAGCTGGGTTCAAATACAGGCGGAAGATTTCCAATGTATATCTAACAGCTGCCCCAATGAATTGATACCATTATTATGCAGTATAAAGATCAATGTATTTCCCGTTATGGTTTTTCTTAAAAACAATCCAATGATGAACCAATACCTGTTTGTAAACATTAGTGCCCTTAAGTTTTGCTGGACTTGACTTGAGTTTTGCTCAGACTCGAAGAAAAAGAGGCCTTTGTGTTGAAGCTCTGAGATTTCAAAACTACTGTGTTCATTTTAAGCAAATTAATAGTTTTATTAATCAACGTAAGCAGTTACTTAGGTTCCTACCATTCTAGAATTTCATCCTGAAATATGATCCTTGGTAATTTCAGGTATTGAGTTTTGTTTCAAGTGATTAAAGAGTTTCCAAACTTGACTGTGGCAATACCAGAGCGTGCAGTATTTATAATGGAAATTTTGTGGAAGACGTTGTGTTAGTACACTTGCCAGATATAATTAGAATCATTTCAAATTACAGTTTAATTCTTGTGCAAAGATTGGTTGGTTAATTTATTTTCAATTGATCAAATTGCTCTGTTGAAATTTACGGATTGTAGAGAGAAACCAGACAACACAGACCAGTGAATCTCATGTTAGTGAGGAACCTTTGAAGGAGAACATCTATCTCCACTTGGAGACGCAAAACTTGATCATGGATAGTCAGCATGGTTTTGTCAAAGGGAGGTCATACCTAACAAATTTGATTGAATATTTTGAGGAGGTGACCAGGTGTGTAGCTGAGGGTAGTGCGGTTGATGTAGTTCATATGGATTTCAGCAAAGCTTTTGACAAGCTCCCACATGGGGTACTGTGTAATTGGATAAAGACAATTCAAAATTGGTTCAATTATAGGAGACAGACGTTGATAACAGAAGGTTGCTTTAGTGATTGGAAAACAGTATCCAGTGCTTACCACAGGGATCTGCTCTGTGCCCTGATTATTTGTTATTTATATAAATGACATTGATGACTATGTGGGGGGTAGGATTAGTAAGTTTGCAGATGACACAAAAGTTGGCCGGGTGGCTAATAGTGAGGCAGAGTGTCTTGAGATATAGACAGAATGGTCAAATGGGCAGATAAGTGACGGATGGAGTTTAACCCTGAAAAGTGTGAAGAGATGCACTTTGGAAGGAGTAACTTTGACAAGAAAGTACTCAATGAATGGTAGGACACTAGGAAGCTCTGTGGAACAAAGGAACCTTGGCGTGTTTATCCACAGATCTCTGAAAGCAGAAGGACACGTTAGAAGGTTGGTGAAAAAGGCATATGGGACACTTGCCTTTGTCCATCGAGGCATAGATTACAAAAGCAGGGAAATCATATTGGAATTTGGTGAGGCCACAGCTAGAGTATTGTGTGTCGTTCCGGTTGCCATATTATAGGAAGGATACAGAGTGCAGAAGAGATTCACCAGGATGCTGCTTGGGATGAAACATTTAAGTTATGAAGATAGTTTATGTAGGCTTGGGTTGTTTTTGTTGGAGCAGAGAAGACTTAAGGGGTGACCTGAATGAAGTGTACAAGATTGAGAGACATGGACAGAGTGGATAAGGAGCAGCTATTCCCCTTCGTTGAAGGGTCAGTCACAAGGGGAGATAGGTTGAAGGTGAGGGCAGGAGGTTTAAGGGGAAGTGAGGAAAAACGTTTTTAACCAGAGAGTGGTGACAGTCTGGAATGCACTGCCTGGGAGGATGGTAGAGACAGGTTGCCTCATATACTTTACAAGTATCTGGATGAACACTTGGCACATCTTACCATTCAGGGCCTGGGTCAAGTGCTGGCAGATGGGATTAGGTGGGAGTTTAGGTGTTTCTAATGTGTCAAGGTGGACTCAATGGGTCAAAAGGTCTCTTCTGCGCTGTGTGACTCTATGAAACACTTTCCATAAAATGCAGAGGGTCAGACATAGGATCATTTGATATAAGTTCCTATAAATAATTCCATTAATAATTTTGTTTGTAGAATCTAGTTGTTTTCAACAATCTGAATTGCCATTTGGCATTTACATCCTTCATTTAAGTACAGTTTAATGCATTTGGAAATGATGTACATCTCTTCCACATTGTAAATGTAAAGCAAAGTTGCACTGATTCTAGAAAAATTACAATTTTCAATGTAAAACAATTCTAACAAGTTAAAATAGGTTCAAGTCACACCAGAATGTTAATGAGCTGATAGCATGCCATTTTCATAGTCTAGTGTCATAATCATTCACAGAATCAGATGCATTCAAGATCAACATTAGTTGTGGAAGCAGAAATTGTATGTAGACAAAACTTAATAGAATGCAAATAGTTAAACTTAAGCAGCAGAACACGAGGACATAATTTTTTGCAGCATTTGACACAACTTCAAGGCATTTGAATCATTGGCAGCTCTGACAAGGTTGAAAGCATGGGGCAGCTAAGAGGAAGAAGCAGGAATAAAGTGCAGTGAAATGCAGCTGGCATAAGTCTGCAGGCAAATAATGAGAGTAATCCAACACCAAACCATCCTACATTTGATGACTGTTGAAGTGGGTGGTGTTGCATGAAATAGCAGGATAATTGCCATACAAGCTCATAAAAGCCAAAGTGGCTCCAAGAAAAACAGACTAAAAAGTAAATAGATGCAGAACTGGCTGTGAAACAACTAACCACTTTCTTGCCATGTCTTCAATTGATTCACCTTAGATGCCCATAAGATATAATGGATGTGATTAGCGAGTGCTGAAACCAACAGGCAGCAAGTGCAGTCACATATTGATATTACTATACTATTATCTTTCTATTTTACTAACTCATTCAAATGAAACAACATTAAGTTAATGCTGTTAGCTTCCTTACCTTTGGATATCATCCATTCACAATGGCACTTGAAGCATGATGCAGTTCATCATTTTACTTTGCACCTTCATGAGTAAAACATTCATCCAGTGGCGATTTCAAGAGTCATACTTTCCTAGACAACCACCAGATCCTAGATTTCTGCTTAAGGACAAAGGCAATAATTGATCATCCAAAAGTATTTATCTTGGTTGTACTGTGCCTGTTTCTTCTGAACCCCAATATTTTAAAAAAATACAAGTAACCTTTTATTCAACTTACAAAGCATTGTTCTAAGAAATGTTGATAGTGAGCAGGACAATATTTAAGTGTGCCTCGCACAAGATCTGGTGCTAGATTTTCCACCAGTGGTTATGTCATTATCTTTTTGCAGTTGGATAATAAGATACTGCATCCACATCTCGGAATACTTTATTTTGTGGCCCCGTTATTGAAATGAATTGCTGTTAAGGCAGCATCTCCAACCATCAACAGTAGACAAACTTGGATATGTGACAGAGGGAACGCAGTCAACATCACGGTGTTATTCAAGATAGTTTACTTAATCTTATTTGATTCTTCACATTCTGGAATATTTATTCAAAATTGGTTTCAAACTCAATTTAATTAGGTTAATATTGCAGCTGTTATGGTCCAAGATGATTTTTTTTTTAAATGTGGTTTCATTAAATCAGTTGATCTGTCTTGTGCAAGCTTATTTTGAAATTGTGTCCATGTAGGCCCAATTTGTCTTTCAGACCTTTATTGGTAGCCTTCCATCTTGTAAGTTGAAATTCCAATTTGTGTGCTCCATAACAGAAATGTAGCATAAGGGTGCAAGTTCTCTAATCCCCAAATGTATACCTAATTGCAAATTGACCAAATCAGGGTCATTAGCATAGTCAGAACAGGCCATTGGTTCTGACTATGCTACCTTTGAATATAGAGTGAACAAAGAAACAGCACAGCACGGGAAATAGGCCCTTTGGCCCTACAAGCCCACGCCACTGATTTTAACACTGTGAGTGCCTTATTCAAGTCCTTCTACCTATGACTTTTGTCTACATCTAGTGGACTCCACAATAAAGGGGTGCAAATTTAGGGAATTATATGTGCGCCAGATTAAGGGAGATCCAATTTAGGGACAATTTATTGACGCCAATCAGCCTAAAAGCATGTTTTTGGGGTGTGGGAGGAAACCGGAGCACCTGGAGAAAACCCACTCAAGCACAGGAAGAATGTGCAAACTCCCACAGACATTGACCCAAGCCGGAGATCTGACCTGAGTCCTTGTAACTGCACAACAAACAGTGATAGTCACTGAGGTGTTGTGTGCCCGTCAATTGGTCTATTTTAGGAGTACCCTAACGGACGTGAAGCACTAGGCAACTCTTGAAGTAACATCCAAGAGAAGCCCTCGCACAACCCACCACGTGTATGCCCTTGTTGGCCAACAAGGCGGAGCGAATCGCCTGTGGATGTAAAAAGGAGACATCAATAAACATACAAGGGACTATACAGACATTAATGATTCCCTTCGCCCTTTAATATACTTCCTACCCTCTCCGAGACATTGGTGCACAATCCAGGCTAAATATAATAGTGACTCTCAACATTCTTCATTTCTTAAGTGAGCTAGAAAGAGCAAAGATAATCAGTGTACCCCATGATAAAATTATCTTTGTGGGACTTCCTGCGGCTTCAACAGTACTATCATCCAAAATCTACTGTGCCCTCCATGCCCTGGTATCTTCCATATGACTGCAAATGGAGCAGGAACCCAGCTCAGTTATCCTTCCTGATGGGGTGGTTAATTGTGACAGAAGATAGAATGTTCAGTGAACTAATCTAATGTATTTTTGGTCATTAACATTTAAGTTCTGGTAATAATAATGATTGCATTCAAGACAAATTAATAATTGAAGTGCACTGCCTAAAAGGATGGATGGGAATGTGAAACTTTTTTTTAATATTCTACAGGACTAATAATTTTAAAAGCTTTAGAAACCTGTACATAATGTACATGATTTATGATGAATAATGTTACTTTGAATTCATTTTATCTTTGAGTTTTTTTCTAAATTAATCATTTTGGATTATCTATCATCACATCGCTTCAGTTCTCACATGAATAAATGAAAATGAAAGACAGAAAAAGAACAGCTAGTCTGTCCCATTATGTTTTCTCCAACTTATGGACATCATGAAATTCTGTATAGCGTGCACATGTTTCACATTGACCATTTCTCCATTCGATTACATCTGCCAGACACAGGCCCAATCTTGCATTGCAATTAGATCTGCCTGGACCTCAATTTTTATATTTATTACTTTGTGAAATCCTCTAATATTACAGAACAGTTGATTAAGTATTTGAAAAGAAGTATGGACTGGGATTCTCTGACTTCATCCATGGCAAGAATTCCCTGGTCCTGCTGCTGTGAATGGAGATTTGGCTGAGCTTCAAATTCTGTTATCGCTCGCCACAGTGACATATGACATCGGAGAATTCTGGCCATGATGCAAGGTGTATAAAAAGCTCATCTGCTACCCTGACCATTGTACTCGTGATTATTTTTCTCCTTTGGACCCAAGTTCAGATGAAGAAAACCTTTCAGTCAATTTGATCTCTTTGTAGAGTACATCACCGATCACAATATCTACTTCTGTCAGAAGTGACTCCTGTTTTCATAGCAATGAATTCCAATTGTTATCAGCTATAAATGTAAGAAATACCTTATATGCCTGTCATTATTTTGCCTTTTATGATCTTAATCATGTGTCTACTTAACCTGCTGCCTGAAAGTAATGTTTTGGGTTTTCTTTATTTATTGAAGTATCCTATGCCATTGAATTGTCTGTTTTGAAGTCTTGAAGGTCATAACCTTCCTCTAACACCCACCTGATTACACATCATTGCACTAATCGTCTTATAAACTGGCTGAACTAAACACTGTATTCTAGATGTGACCTGGCCAGGGCACTGTATAGCTTCAGCATGCCTTCTGAGGATTTGAACTTTGCTTATTTGGCAAAATCCTATTTGCTTTGTTTGGTTCAGTCTCGTTGTATTGAGACATAGTGAACACTGATGCCCAAGTCTCTATCAACTTGCACTTTAGCAATTCTATCACATATATAAGTAAGGTGTCGGAAAATAGATATAAATAAGGTATCGGAAAGAAAAGACTAACTTGCAATTACGTAGGTTATTTTGTGTCACGTGATGTCCCAAAGCATTCACTTCCAATAAATCACTTTTGAAATTCGATCACTTGTTTATGTTTTGGAAATGTTGCTAAAACAATTTTGTTCCAATTTTTGCACCAGTTCCCACAAACAGTGGTGAAAGGAAGGATCAGTTAACTTGGTATCACAGGTGAGCTTGTTGGAAGTTTTGTTTGATGTGTTTATTGAGAATTTTCTTATATTTTACATAGCAAATGAACACAGATATAGATCCACACAGTGCTCGCATTACATTTCAACATGACTGGGCACAGGGCTCCCGTTGGCCAGGGTACAAGTTCCTAGTACCCTCTGCACCTACCCCACCCAAGTCCCATCTAATTGCACTGGTAGTGATGATAATAATATAAAAACAAAAAGGCAGAGGAATGCCATTGGAGAACGAACTGAGCACCCAAACAGCCCAGGCCATAACCTAGCAAGCAGAGAAAAGAAAAAGAGACAGCAAAGGAGAGAGAAGAGAGAGAGTGAGAGGGAGAAGAGAAAAGTTCTTGTTGGTCCCCCCACCTCGGCAGGATGGACGGGTGTACTCAGGTAAAGGGCAAGGGCGCATCCATCAATTGGGGGAGAACATAAGAAATAGGAGCAGGAGTAGGCCATCTAGCCCTTCGAGCTTGCCCCGCCATTCAATAAGATCATGGCTGATCTGAAGTGGCTCAGTTCCACTTTCCTGCCTTCTCCCCATAACCCTTAATCCCCTTGCCTACCAAAAACCTATCTACCTGCATCTTAAATATATTTAGCAAGGAAGCCTCAACCACTTCAACGGGCAGAGAATTCCAGAGATTCACCACCCTTTGAGTGAAGAAGTTCCTCCTCAACTCCGTTCTAAACTGCCCCCCCTTATCTTGAGGCTGTGCCCTCTAGTCCTGCTGTCCTTTCTGAGCAGGAAGAACCTCTCCACCTCTACCCTATCCATCCCTTTCATCATCTTGTACGTCTCAATGAGATCTCCCCTCATCCTTCTAAACTCTAATGAGTACAAGCCCAGTTTATTCAGCCTCTCCTCATAGCTCAACCCCCTCAATTCCGGTATCAGCCTAGTGAACCTCCTCTGCACTCCCTCCAAGGCCAAAATATCCTTGCGCAAGTGCGGCAACCAAAACTGCACACAGTACTCCAGCTGCGGCCTCACCAGTGCCCTGTACAGTTGCAGCAAGACCCCCCTACTTTTATATTCAATCCCCCTCACTATGAAGGCCAGCATCCCATTTGCCTTCCTGACCACCTGCTGCACCTGCAGGCTGGGTTTTTGCGACTCATGCACAAGGACCCCCAGGTCCCTCTGCACCGTAGCATGCTGCAGCTTTTCGCCATGTAAGTAGTAGTCCTTCCTACCATTATTCCTACCAAAGTGGATAACCTCACACTTGCCAGGAGGGGAGGTTCTGTGGGGGCACCCTGGGGCCATTGGGTATCTACTCACCCGTCTCCAACTGCAGCATCCTGACATGCTGTATAAATGGTTGCCAGGACTTATAGAACCTAGCAGTGGACCCATGTAGCATACATCTCATCTCCAGTTTAATAGTATTTATCACCACCTTCACCCATTGTGAGTGCATCGGAGATGCACGTGATTTCCACCTAAACAGGATTAGTCATCTTGCCAGGAGTGTGGTGAAAGCTACAAAATCTGCTTTGAATTTTGGCAGCCAAGGATTTAAAGGCATGGCCCCAAACAGAGAAGCCTGGGTGGTTGCCATTATGTCCCAATTTAGCATTGCCGCAATCGCCTCAAATATCAACGTCCAGTAGTTATACAGTGATGGGCAAGCTAAGAACATATGTAAGAGGGTGGTGGGAGCTTGCCAGCACCATTCACAAGTGGGCTTGTGGCTGGGTACATTATAGAGAGTCTAACCCTAGTTAGATATGCCCTGTGAGGGAGTTTACATTGTATCACATCCAGTTTGGCACATATTGAAGAGGAGTGTACTCAATGCAGCACCATGTCCCAATCCTCCTTCGATAACTCCTCCCCAGATCTCATTCTCGTAAAGATTTAACCACTGATAGAGACTTTTGTTGGCTCAGAATTTGAGAACAAAGAACAGAATTGATACCACACATAGTAATAAAAGGCACTAAGAAGATGTCAATGGAGGCACGAGGTGGGAGCATTGGAAGTTAAGGGTAGGCCTATGCACAAAGTCTCAAATTTGCAAATATCTGAAAAAGTGCGTTCCAGGTAAAGCAAACTTATTCACCACCTGCTAGAATGATGCAAACATGCCATCCACATACAAGTCCTGGAATGTTCTGATCCCATGCTTGACCCATATGTTGAAGGCACCATCTAAAACAGAGGGAAAAAATGGTTAGCCAATACTGGGGAGGCCAGGGATAAGGCCTTAAATCCAAAGTGGCATCTAAATTGACTTGACAAGTGCACTCCTAGTAGACTGGGAGGAGGGAAAATTTACCGGGGAACATATCAAGGCAGCCAAGGAAGATGGAGCACAGGAGGAGGATTCTAACTGCAGCCAACAAAGAACCTCTTGTTGCCTCTTTCTTTGCACCCAACACATTACCGATCTCATATTGGCTGCCCAATAATAAAGCAGAAAATTTGGCAATCCCATACCCTCCCCTCTGTTTTAGGGCTTTGCAAAACTGTTCTCCGCACTCTTGGGCTTTTTCTATTCCAGATGAAGCTTGAAATGAGCCGATCAAGTCCGTGAAAAAAGGATTTGGGGATGAACACAGGGATTCACTGAAAAAGATATAAAAAATTTGGTAATATGTCATCTTCACTGCATTGATATGGCCCATTAATGATAATGGGAGGATGGACCAACGTTTGAGGTCCTGTTCCATCCGCCCCATGAGTGGAGCAAAGTTAGCTCCAAAGAACCCACTAAATTTGCAAGTCACTTGCACTTCCAAGTAAGTAAACTGCCTAGTGACAATCTTGAAAGGCAGGGTGTGAAGTGGGAGGCTACGAGCTGCTGCATTCAAAGAAAAGAGCGGAGTCTTATTTAAGTTAAGCTTATATCCCGCAATATGACCAAACCTCTCTAGTATCGATAACACTTCAGGAATCAAGTTCGACGGGTTGCTGACGTACAATAGCAGGTTGTCCACATACGGTGATACTCTCCGCTCCATTCCCTCCTGACCAATCCGCACCACTCGTTTGCTGTTGCGAAAAGCTGCAGCAAGAGGTTCAATAGCAATGGCAAATAACAGGGGGGAGAGGGGGCATCCTTGTCTAGTGCTCTGGGTCAAAGGGAAAAATGCTGAATGCACATTGTTTGTCCAGATTGAGGCTAGAGGGACGAGTACAGTATTATGATCCAGGAGATGAGCTTTGGGCTGAACCCAAACCTCCCAAGAACATAAAATAAATAATCCCACTCCACCCAATTGAACCTTTTTCAGCATCCAACAAGATTAACATCTCTGGTAGTTTGGAGGTGGCAGGCACATATGTGTTAAACAGCTACTGAATATTCAAGTGCATATGTCTATATTTAATGAACCCAGTCTGGTCAGGCCAGATGATAGAGGGCAGAATGTCCTCCAAGCGAATGGCCAGAATCTTAGAGATCAGTTTGAAATCCACATTCAGCAATGAGATTGGTCTGTAAGAACTGCAGATTTGCAGACCCTTATTCTTTTTAAGAATGAGCGAAATAGTTGCTTGCCTCAAAGTCTGCGGGAGCGAGCAGTTCTCATATGATTCACTGATCATGTGCCGTAGCAAAGGAGCCAACGTATCCATAAATCTTTTGTAGAATTTGATGGAGTATCCACCTGGCCCCAGACATTTCCCACTCGGCATAGTTCTAGCCGCCTTAACAATTTATTCAACGTCGATTGGTTTCTCCAGTGCCACAGCCTCTCCCCTGTCCACCACGAGGAGATTCAGTGCCCCAAAGAATTCCTGAAAGTCTGCCTCATTGGTGGTAGTTTCTGAGCTATAGAGGGTTGAGTAAAAGTCCCTGAACAGTTCATTTATTCGCTGTCGATCAGTCGCGGCCCCATTCGAAGTCTGCATTTGTGACATTAGCCTTTTGGCAGAGAATTGGCACAGCTGATGAGCTAGAAGCTTGCTTGCCTTGTCCCCATGCTCATAATGTGTATATTTAGATTTGAACAAAATCTCTTCCGCTTGACGTGAGGATAAGGTCTCAAGCTCCACCTGTAGTAGTAAACTTTCCTTATATACCTCTGGGCATGAGCCCACAACGTGCATGGCATCAACTTGGGTGATATACCCCAGCAATTCCAATAACCTCCTACCTCTCTGCTCTGCCTCGTGCGCTGAATAAGATATGATCTGGCCCCTTAAAAAAGCCTTCAGTGTCTCCCATAAGGTAGCTGCCGAGATTCCCAGATCATCATTGAACTCTAAGAAATCATCGATCTGGGTTAACAGAAATCTAACAAATTCTTCTTCAAGTATTAATTTGCCGAGGCATATGGGGGCCCACCCTCTTCCCCACTACCAAGTCCATTGTCAAGGAAGCATGGTCCGAGATTACAACGGTTTCATAGGAGCCGGGAGCAACTTATTATCTATCAAAAAGTAATCTATAAGTGAATATGTTCAGTGGACAGGTGAAAAAACAGAATATTCCCTGCTAGTGGGGTTAAGAAATCTCCACAGGTCCGACACCGCGTATTCCATGAGAAATGATTTAATAATTTCTGCTGACTTGGAAGATAAAGCAGTCCTGGGGGAGGAATGGTCCAGGCCTGGATTCAACCAGCAGTTGAAAATCTCTGTCCCGTATCAACCGATGTGAATTAAAATCTGGAAGTAGCGCAAAAAACAACTGGAAAAAGTTTTCACAGTCCCAGTTCGGGGCATACACATTGGCTAACACCGGGGGCATCTCATATAATTTACCTGTGACAATGACGTATATCGGCCTTATGAGTCAGAAATGTTATTGACTACTACCAAGGATAAGGACTTATGGATGAGGATTGGCGCCCCCCCCCACCCTGTGCCTTGGTGTGAAAAGTTGAGTGAAAACATTGACCCCCTCCATCCTCTATGGAGCCTAAAATAGTCCACTGGCTCGAGGTGGGTCTCTTGGAGGAATGCAATTTGGATACCCAGTTGTCGAAGATGTTGAAATATCTTAGCGTGCTTAACAGGATGATTTAATCCCTTGACATTCCAGCTAGTGAACTTGATCATTCCAAGATTGGAACATAAAGGCCTCCCAGCTAGCATCCCACATTTCTAACAGTAGCCTGGTACCCGTCCTCACTGGGGAGTCTCCCCCCACAACCGCTGACATCAACATCACCATTGCCCAGGGCCTCACTCCCCACCGGCCACAGGGAACCAACCATAAGAAAGAGAAGATGGGCTTGAAAGAGGCCAAACCACACCCACAGAGAAAAAAAATATAGCAAAGATACTTACACAGATCAAACCCTCAAACATAGAGTCTCGCCCTTCCAAACAGCATCTTATTACGGCACTTTCACAGCACTCTGCATGGGACACGATCTCCATTGCTTATAACCTGAAATGGTTTAGCTAGCAGTTGCAAAACCCATTATCCTTTAGCTTGTTGGAAGTTTAAGCTGATTTTTTTTTTTCACTATTTTCCACTCCTTGCAATATTTCCGTAAATTACATGTCTGTTATTAGTTGAGCAGCATTGTCAGTGCCACAACCTGAAGGTGTGTGGTAATCCTATGTTCGTCAGATCTGGTGATACAACAACACCATCAGAATGTTAGGTCCGAAGAGTTTCGGACCTTTTATCTATTGTGCAATTCAAGTTTTGTGTTGCTATTTTCTCCTGCATCTTTCTGCTTGTATGTAACTCTCGTAAAGAGCATTAAAGTTTGGCAGTATAATATTCATCATATTTGTACATCCCACACGGTCTTTGGTGTGACAAATGCAAGGCAAGAGGTAATTGTCCCATAACATGCTAATCTGTTTATGGCATGTAGATTTCAATGCATAGTTTATTCAATCTGCTCATGTAAACCACCTTTTTGTTGTCAATACATGTCATAATTGGTTAGAAAAACTCTAATAATCCCATCTACCAGTTCAGGCTGCAGTTGCTGAAATAATACTTGAAAAATAGCTTTTCAATTGCTCTATTGTTAGATAGTGAAGTTACATCGTGACAGTTAAAAAGGAAAAGGTAGTTCTGTTGGCATCCTGGCCAACACTCTCTCAAATGGTACAGCTAAAAATAAATTGCTGTTTGTGGGGAAAAGCCTGTTGGATTTGGCTACATAATAACTGTCACCACACTTCACAGTAATTCGTTGTACATGAAAAAATATGAGGCATACTTGAGAAATGTGATGGGATGCCACATAAGCGCAATGATTTATTTTGTTCAAGTACATATGATGTTACGTGAAACTTACAACAGATGCATTTTGAACTCCAGTATTTCTATTACATGTTCACAGAAACAAAATATAACCTTTCAAAAGGACAATTAGCTATTAAAAGCTGATGCAAATACATTTTTGAACTACTGTCGCATGTATTGGGCTACAGTGGAAAGTATTGTTTCTTGTGAGCTGTTACAGCCAAAACGTATCATTCATAGAGTACATATAGGAGAAGGAAAGGATAGGATGCAGAATTTAGTATTGCGGTTACTGATAGGGTAAAGAGAAAGATGAACTGGACCATTCAAAAGCCTGATGGCAGCAGGGAAAAAGCTGTCCTCGGTACATGTTTTCAGACTTCTGTATCTTTTTCCTGATCGAAGAAAGTGGAAGAGAGTTTGTCTGGGGTGTGTGGAGTCCTTGATTATACATTTGCTGCTTTCCTGAGGCAGCAGAAAGTGTAGACAGAGTCAGTGGACAGGAGGCTGGTTTGCGTGATAAACTGGGCTGCATTCGCAACTCATCGTATTTATCAGATTTGAATAAACTGTTGGATGTTTATTTCAAAATTGTTTATTCAATCATTAATTTAAATAAATTGTGAACATCCCCAATCCTATATCTTGTAGTTCAGTGCCACATTTTGCTCCTTGTAAAGTACTTTGGAGCGCTGTTACTATGTTAAAGGTACTAAACAAATGGAATGTTTATTCTGCCTGGAGATAAATGGTTTGTGTGCCTTGGTGCAATCCTTATATGAGAAGAGTTCAGTGATTGCAATCAAACTTTAAATGTATGTTTTAGCATTCTTTATAAATAACCCAAAATTTCCAACTATGGTGGTATCTATTATTTATTGTAACTTTATGAATCCTTATTGCGTGGGTGGAGGGGAACTTCTTGTTCCAAATCCCATAAGATGATTTTTTTTGCAGTAGTTATTTCTAAAATAGTGTTTCTCTCCAATTTCATATAACATAGCTTATAACATCCATTGTTACAAAATACTTTGTGCAATCCATAACCTGTATTCATATTGCCAAATAGTTTGTATCGTTGTTTATATTATTATTGAGAAGAGTGGAATCATAACATGGACATATCTAGACCTTTTTGCAATATTACCGCAGGAATGCTCCAACGTGGAAGTCTTATCCAGCAGTTTGAAACAGGTTTACATGATGCCTTGAGATCAGAGGATGTGGTTGTTTTTGAAAAACAGTCAAAAATACAAACTGATAAGACAGAAAATTGTCCCCATATGGAACATTTAGCCACACAATTCTGCATGCTCTCTTCAAAATTCTGCAGGTTTGAAAGGCTATTTTAATTGTTGAAAAAATAAAATGATTCATACTCTTGTATAATAGGCAGCATTCAGAAAAACAATTTTCAAAACAGAACAAAGCTGGTTATTGTCAATCGCAATAATTTTGCAAGAAATTCAATTGTCTCATTACAGTTTATAGCCTGAAACCATTGGTGAAAACAAGGTTCACCACAGCTTGCACTGAAAGGTATAGGTGTGTTAAGAGGAATTCTTTGTAAAGTTTATGTCATGGTAGTTCTGATTGTAAAATCAGTGAATATTAACTATGATCCATTAAATTTTTATGTAGGAATATATTGAAATATTAGTTTCTCCTTCTAACTGTTGAAACAGTTTGGTTTTGTACTGGAATTTTTACCAACAAAAGGGAGAAAAATGTGGCAACAACAGTGGCAGATTGAATGACACCTGCCCACTGACCCCCTCCCACCTCTCTTCCAACTAATTTTCAATCAATTTCAACAACATATTTGGGTAACTTTCCTCGCATATATCTGTATAGGCCAAATGTTAATTACATTTTTATGGTATCTCTAGAGCTGTTAATGAGGCAAAGAATGTTGTTCCTGAATGTGCGCATGGAGCTATTACATGCCTGTAATGTTTGTTTATTGTATTCCTTCAAATTGGGTCAGATAACTTAATTTCACGTACAATATGTTGATAAATGAAGTGTTGCTTTTTCTATTCAAATTATAGCTTGGAAATAAATAATTGAAAGGTGAGAAACTTATTCATACATATGACAGTAATTTAGAATTACAAAGAACTTGACAGTGCACTTGAG
Organism: Carcharhinus amblyrhynchos; assembly: GCF_965287045.1. Taxonomy (NCBI): domain Eukaryota; kingdom Metazoa; phylum Chordata; class Chondrichthyes; order Carcharhiniformes; family Carcharhinidae; genus Carcharhinus; species Carcharhinus amblyrhynchos. The sequence continues at coordinate 75,698,295 of NC_137331.1, read as the reverse complement.
GGCCTTCAGCCAAAGAGGTCAATATTGGCATATTATACATCTCGTGAGTCCTATATTATCTTACTTCATTTCAATGTCCTTCCATTTCTTTTTCCCTCATTTATTGTCTAGCTTTCCCTTAAATACATCTATGCTAATAACTTCATCCATTCCACATTCTATGCACTTACTTGAGTAGCTTCTGCAAAAATAATAGAATAGAAGAACATATTGTTAAAGTAAGATGAAATAAGATGAAGTAAATTGCGAGAGGGATCAGTTGGTGTATAAACACTAGCATTGGAATAATTGGCTAAATGTTCTATTGCTGCACTGTGAAATTCTATGTAATTCTAAATTGCTATTGTGCGTGAGTAGATTTCACACAAACATATAGGGTCGGATTTTCCGATCTCATTCACCCTGCCCCTGCTGCCAGCGAGAATGCAGAATTCGTCACTCATCCAAAACTCCATTCACTGCAACAGCAACCAGTTATTTAGTTCCAAACTGTAATTCGATTGAACAAAAAAGGCAACAATTCATTTATCAATATACATGGATTGAATTGCTTTGCAGAATTTCAAGGCATATAATAACCAAAGATTGCATGCATATGATATACACACAAGCATCGCATTATTGCTTACAATAACCAGAGAAATAGAAAAGATATGATTTAAGCAAAAGGGCCAAGATTTCATATTGTTCATGATGTGAGATCTGAGGAATCAGGCTGAAGTACTGCCAGGAAGTTTGGACGTTCAAGGATCAAAATAATTAGCTTTAAAGGTGTGACTTGGCAGATTCCATTTAAGTGAACTTAGTGGGACAACATACCTGGTGAGGACTGTAAAAGCTGTCTCATTGATAGTATAAGTTTGTATGATAGTTTAAACATAGCAAGAAATACAATTTTCATGAATTCACTAAAGAAAGAGAACTCTACCATCTGCTTTTGTCTTGTGTTCAGTCATCCATGTAGTCTCACCAATCCCTCTTTCCCTCCACCTAACAGTTGGTTATGCTTTTATCATCAGTATGAGAATTAAATTGTTACTTTGCTTTTAATTCTACTTATTTATTTTACAGAACATAGTGTTACAGTGAAAATTTAATGCAAAATATAATTTGGTGGTTTAATTAGGCTACTGGCAGTCAGGTGGCATTTTGCTTAAGAGTACCTTAGTGAGAAATGGATGTTTAACTAATACAATGGATTTCTGTCTCGTTTGGCAGTTTAGAGGTAATTTTACAAGGCACTGGTATCAGCATGGAGCCTGCCTGGATTGATGCACATTTCACAGAATCAGCCCATAGTATTATTGCTTATTTTCATCCTATCATTAAGAAAATGATTGCTATTAATTTCTGACAACAAGTTTGCTGCTCTTACATCAGTCGGTACTAAAGTTATGGATGTTTCAGTTGGCTGTTAAATTATCCATAACTTAAAAAATTCTAGCCTTATGCATGATACCATAATGGGGTAAAATCTTTTTTAAAAAATGGCAGGATGTTGGTCCGGCGCGAATAACAAGTTGTTATATGCCGATAGTACCGGTGTGTTTTCAGGCCAAATCTGATGGCTCATTAGTATTAATTTCTATTCCCAAGATTTCACACCGCTCCAGAGGTGTGATCCCGCTGATTCACCTGCCACGGAATGACTAAACTGCTGCAGGCACTGGGAAGCTCATTATAAATGGCTCTCCTGCACTCCCCAGAACGTGTCGCAGAGTGATTGCAGGGGATGGCAACCAAAGTCATGTCAGACAAAAGGGCATGGAAGTGAATAGGCTGCTTAAACCTCAGCTTTGGATCTAGATGTAGAGGGAGGGTGAGGAAGATTAAGAAACTGTAGGCATTTATTGAGCATGGGTGCATTGCTGTAAATTCACGTTTCGTTCTCAATGTTTGTCAATAAAATTCCCAGTGTTCACCCATAAAGCCGCCACCCTGTCTGTTTGTGCCACCAAGCTTGTGAGGCGGGGGGGGCGGTGGGGAAGAACCATCATGCTCAACTGGCATCTCAGACTTGTGGAGTATTAGAATGGAAGTGCTGTGTCCCTCCTAACCTCTCGCCAGCCCCCACTAAGGATAGGAATCCAGGCAGGGGGACACAGGAAGCACTGCCTGCATACCAGCCTTCACAATCCCTTTAGTCCACAAGGTGCCCCACTTGAAGGATAAAGAAGGCCTAAAGGCGTGACCCCTCTCCCTAAAATGGTGATTCTGGGACCCCCAGCCCTGAGTTGAACCTGTTTGTGTTCCCTGAGCCCCCTCTGGTGATCCCAGACCAGTGTACTCCATGGAGAGTGGTGGCTGTCTGAGTACTGATGTCCGAAACCTCCCTCAGCGGTGAAGCTGCCAGGTTCACTCTTTGGCGGAAGTGTTGTAAATGGTGTCAACATGACATCACACTAGCTGAAAATTCTGTGCAGTCTCAATACCCGGCAAGAACGCTTGGCAATGATGTGCTAATGTAATAAACGAGCTTTCTGCGGTCCCGCAGCCTGTTTCACGCCACTCCACTGGTGAGGTGCCAGGAAGATTGAAACTGGGAAATCTGCCGGCATGAATTGCGCCCTCTGGATTTTGAGTCCACACTGCTATTCCCCCAGCGCAAGCTCAAAGTTGCTCCCATGATCTTGATATGGCTGTTTTGCAAGCAATCTTGCAACATACTTCAAAATCTCTGACCTTAAACAATTTAGCATGTCCTTGTTAAGTTCCAGTTCTAATTGACTCTTGAGATGTCAATTCAATGCATTACCTTAGGAGTCAAAAGTCCATGCAAACATAATTATTTATTACATTAGCAGACAAGAGTCTAATGAAGATATTCTAATACAAGCCATAATTAAGGAGGTGGCCGCATACTCATTGGGACACTCAACTTAGTTTGGATAGTTCTATCCTTCCAAACTCATGTTGTTTCAAAAGTATTTATCCTCTTGATAGTTTATGTACAGGTCACAAATGTGACTATATAATTCATTTAAGTTAACAAGTATCAGTTATTATGTTCTTTGTTATACTTCACATTGCTGAACACAAATTATTGGAATTCAAACATCTTTAGTACCCTCTGTTCAATTGTTATCCTTAATAGAATGGTAAATTATCTTTCATTTTGCATGTCTTTGCCAGAATGTCTTCCTGGCAACTGGTACAATTAGACATTTCTCCTTCTGTTTGTTTGCTTAAGATGTTTTTATCCTGAGTTACAAAAAAACATAACTCGGATAAAAACATCTTAAGCAAGTTATATTTTTTATTTGCTTATTGCTTCATTTTATCTCACACATACTACTTGCCTTATTTTTCTCATCTTCGTTTCAGTAAATAAAAATTACAAAAGTGACAGCCTCCTACCAAAAGTTATTTCTCTGGATTTCTCCTTTAACATGTGTTCCTTAGGATTTCAATCTGTCTCTTATTCTGTTTCCCCTTCATATGAATGGCCTCTATTAGTAATCCAATCCATATATTATTTTGTTGTTGACAACATAATCATTTTGTTTCTTTCATGGGACATGATTATTATCAGCAAGGCCAACATTTGTTACTCATCCCTTATTCTCCTTAAGAGAGAATGGTGACCAACTCTTGAACAGCTGCCGTCCATCAGCTGTCAGTACACTGACAGCATTGTTAGGAAGCAAGTTCCAGGTTTTTGACCCGGTGAAGTAAAGGAACTGTGATCTAATTCTAAGTCAAGACAGTGTGTGTCTTGAAGAACAGTTTGCAGTGGGTGTTCGCATGCATCTGCTGCCTTATCCTTTTTGATGGCAGAGGTTGCAAGTTTGAGAGATTCTTTCAAAAGAGACAGCAAATTTCTTGACGCACCTTGTAGCGTGTAAGCTTTGCTGCCACTGTGCAATAGTTGTGGAGGGAGCAAATATTTAAAGGCTGGATGATGGTCCAATCAAGTTGACATGTTTTGTCCTGGATGGCATTGAGCCTCTTGTGTTGTTGGAGCTGCACCCATCCAGAAACATAACAAATATATTTCTTAAAGGCACAGTATTATCACAATAAAGAATGGCACACAGTGATTAATGAACGCACACAATTAGACTATGAGAGAAAATGTAAAAACAGAGAGCAAGAGTTACCACACATTTAAAAAGGAAAAGTGAAAGTAAAGTGACTGTTGCCCTTCTAGAGAATGGGAATGGGGAGTGGGGGGTGGTGGGGGGGATGGTTCATAATGGATAATAAGGAAATGGTGCATGAAATGAACAAATATTTTACTTCTGTCTTCACTATAGAGGATACCAGAAAAAAAACAGTAATACCTATAAATCAGGAGCTGGCAGAAAGGGAGAGGGAGTTGGTGAAATTATAATCACTAGAGAAACCTTACTGAACAAACTGATTGGGCTCAGGGTCTCCAGGTCCCAAGATTCCACAGATTTTTTAAAAAAGAAATTACAAATTTTCTTTACTGTGCTCCTTCTGGGTGAAAGATCATCACATCTAATTTCATTCTAACTTATAATTATCTCTGTTGGGTATCTATACTTTACCTTTTGTTTATGTCAAAACTGTGATAGAACTTAATTTCTCACAGGTTTTAAAAACTCTCTACTGTACTTTCCTTATTTTGTTCATATTGAATTCAAGGTAAAATAATGGTGAATAATTTCTAGCAACTGTAGAAATTTGTCATCTACTAAATGCCATTAAGTTTTTGAAAATTCAGTCAAAGATGCTTCATTTCAGAAACGTGCTCACCAGGAGTGACTATTAAAAGGTGTTCTGTACAATCCAGCCTTTTTAATTGATGGAAATAAAAAAAACAGCATGAAGTGATGTATTTTTATCAGAGCCATTATGGAATTCCAGTGTGTTGCTTCATTTCATCAGTCATCAAAGTGAAATTGCCATTTGAAGAATTTTAAAGTATTGCTCAGTTGTTAACTTCTAACAGCTCTATTGTAGGTTTAGAACTATATTTTCACTAGCCCCATTGACGACAGGTCACTATAAATTAATACAAAAGCAGATGCTAGAAATTTGAAATAAAAACAGGAAGAGCTATATTTGCAGCATTTTCTATTATTTAACTATAAACTTTAAATGGAAGTCGGCTCAACGAGAGGAAACAATTGTTACGCCATGTGCTTTGTAAATGCAAAATCATTCAAACCTTTTGAGGAAAATGATAGCACTTTATGCAATTTAAATTTTATTTATTTCCAATAAAATTCGCATCATCACAGGTTTATAAATGCTGATCAAATATGGTCCATTTTACCAAAAATAGACTTCAGGTGTGCAATGCAGAGAATGGGTCAATTTGTTTGAAAAACTATATATGTTTTAACTAACCTGAGAAAGTCCAAGGATAACTAAAGAGATTCTCTCCCAAGTTTGTGATGCTCTTTTATTAAAGTTTTGGTGGATAATTGGGATATAATCTCACCCCCACCACCATAGGGAATTTTCTGGTGTTTGTTGTTGATGTGTGTTTTTTGTTTTTGGTTGAGGTTTTATTGATTATTTTGCCCCCAGTTCCTTTTTTAAACTGTTGACCTTGGTCGAACTTCAAAAAATCAGAGCTCCCTATAGAGACAGCACCACAGTCATCAAGCATTAAGAACATTCTCTTTATCTATAAGTGATTAATAACAAACATGTTCTTGGCATATTTAATTTTGACTTGTAAAGCAAAGTCTGAAACGATATTACTGCTGACAGAAAGCAAAAATGTAATTCATTTGCTAATTTACAAACTCGAACAAAGCATATATTGTAATTCTAGAATGCTGTATTTGTAATGTTGTCCAATTGATGCTGGCCTTCAATGTTTGTAAGACGTAATTGGTTTTGTTTTCTTTTGACTTGTGGAATAACCAAGTGAATCCAGGACTTCTGCTGCAAAAAACTTGGATTTCATAATATATGAGAGTGAATTTTGGAATTGTACAATATCTAATTGTATAAATAAATATACATGTAAAAGTAAAATATATTATCTGAAAAAGAATGGTTGTGCACTCAGTGTCCTGAAAAGATGAGCTTCCTCTTCTATTGCTGTGAAACCAAAGAATTGTAGATTAATTTTAATATTGATAAAGGTAAGGTAATGCATAATCGAGTAGAAACAGCTTGAAGGGGATTCAGAGTAAAGGTATGGATAATTCTTGACAGTTCAATAAAACTGCTCAATTAATGTGAAAGTTGATCGCCTACCTAACCTTACAAGGGAGATATTTTTATGTAACAGTTCCATATCTTGAATTCCTCCAATCCCTCCCTTGTTTTGTGTTACATAACTACCAGTAAGGGTTGCCAGGAATAAGCAACTTGTATGTTAGTTATATGGAGAGACTAGAGAAGCTGTGGCACATCAACTTGGAGTGCTGATGGAGCTTGAGACAAAGCTCTGCTGCTCCTCCATGCCCTCAAACAGTGCTGGAAAAGCACTTGAACTTGCTGGATCCAATCTTTCTTCCCAACCATCTGCCTGACTTCCTGAGCCCAAGGAAATCATGTTAAAATCTGAGGCATGCAGTCTCGTTAGCATATTTAAATTACTAACCCACTTCTAGAGCACGGATAATTTACCCATACCTCATCTGCCCATGTTAAATTAGAAGCAGGTGCAATCATGGCTGGTTGGGTTCTGGTTTCGGATTGATCAGAATTGACTCCCCCTTATCCTGGTGGGATGGAGGGATTGGTTAGAATTCTGTTGGCTGCTCCTGTCCCCAATATCACTGGAACAGAACTTCATTAAGCCCTTTCTAAGCTTTTTAACCTCTCTAACTTGAAAGACATAAGTAACGTATTTAAAAGGGAAAAGTAGAAAGGAGTAATGGAAGATGTGGCCAGAAAGGGAAAGAAAAGTTAGCGAGAGAGGGAAATGAAAATCTTGACTTTTTCCTCTTATTCCTCTTTCTCTTCCTTTTTTAACCACTTTATTTCTATGTTTCAAGGAGAAGAGGGAAAAGAGCTTCCGGAGGGGTTTTATGAAAGTAGATTGGAGCTCGTTGAATGTTCTATATGAAAAGGTTTGACAGGATAAGGCCTTGGAGGGATTTAAGGATGAGCATTTTAACATCAGTATATTTGGGAAACAAGGAGCAGGAGAAGCTCTAGGAGAAGAGCAATGGATCTAGACTATAGGTAAGTAAAACTGAATGCCAGTTTGCATTTGGATAAGTTGGATTTATGGAGTGGGAGTATATTTGGACAGAAAAGGGGAATTCTCATGGAGTCAGGCCAACTCTGGAGAACTTTATAAATGGTGGCAGGACCCAATTCTGGGACTTCTGACACTATTCCTGGTACCAGCAGTTTTCACCAGCAAGAGAGAAGAGAGCAAGGAGTGAACCTACGCTCCATACTATCAACATGGCCATTTTCATTCCGGAGTCGGGCATCTCATGCACTCCAGTCCACAACTTTCATGGAGTCAGACTTGCTTCTCAAGGATAAGTGGTTCAGAGCCCCTTAAAGGTGTTTTAGTTTGGATTTGGGAACCTTTTGAACGATAAGGACTCAGCCAATATGCTCCATTTGGACCATATAATGGTCTATATAATAATTGTAAGTCTTGAAATGCGCTAAATGTAACACCCATGCAAAAGCCTGTTTTGAAAAAAAAACTATGACTCTTAAAACCCTATAAAATTGTTTTTCAGGAAGAGCCATTATAGTGTCAGTAACAAAGCTTCACCTTGCTCCATACTTCTTAATATTGTTGAAATATGCGTATGGACATTAAAAACTGTTCAGAGAAAGAATAGCTTATTATAACGTCATAAAGATGTTAATCAAAGCAAAAGCTCCATTTTAGCCTGTGAAAACAGGCCCCTGCCTAGCTAATCCATTAGTCAGTTTTGAAGCTCAGCCAAGCATTTGTAATGAGGCCTTCTGTGATCTGCAGAAACAGAGGGCAAGTCATCTGTTGCTGCAGATGGAGGAGGGTGTCATTGGGAAACAAACTAGGTTTATTTTGGATATCTGCTCTGGCTTTTGAGTGTTTGATGGTACCAGGTTAATGGTGAACTGAATGTATCATAAATTTGATTCTAGTGTTTGACAGGTGTAAATATTGTTTTTAATCATTTGTGACACCATCTTACTGTTTTACTGTTGACTTATGGATGTTTTAAATTCTGTGATCGTCACTGCCGAAATCAAAATGCTGTAACACTTGGGGTTATGACAGCTACTCAAATCCTTGTGTGGACCTATGACTTTGCTGGATATGGTGCAAATATTCCTAAATGTAAAACAAAATGTCTTTTGTAAACATTTGATTCAATTTTTATGAAAGCATGTTTCTTGATATTCAAAAATATTAAAAACAATTTCAAAATTTACAAATCTGTTGGAACTCTTAAAATTTTCTTTTTCTCTTTTTTTCAAAGAAAATTTTCATTACATCCTATCTACAATAGGATGTAGTGAAGCATATTTGGTGATATACATCTTCTCCACAATAGTTTTTGTCAGAAAAAAAAAATTGTGCCCCATTAACTCAAAATATGCTAGAAATTCACAAATTAATTCTCAGCAACTGCATGTGAAACTGATGTCAGAGAAAAGGAGTATATCTTCTGTGTTGTTGAAGAGGAGGAGCAGTATTTAGGCAACTGAAATGTTTTAAAACTTCAACCTTTGGTCTCTGCAATGTTTTACATTTAAAAAGGCTCCTTTGTCCTTTCCTGCATCTAACACAGGCTCCTGCCTCTCTTTTTCTCAATCCCTGCTGACATGAACAGTTCTTCTCCTTGAGGAGCTTTCAGTCATTTATACTTTCAGCTGATGTAATCTCTATTCTCCATACAAGGAGAGAAATCAATTTTCTATTTATACTATTATCTCAAGTCTACACTACAGTAACACAATTAGTGCTTATTCAACCCTAAAGGATTCATTCTATTTGTGTACATGGCATCTTTTGTGTTCATCTCACCTAACATTCTTTTAATCCTAAAATTATGAATTGTTTCTAAAAGTATGTGGTTTAATGAGTTACTTGATCATTTGTCTGAAAGCCACTAGCATTCAATCTGAGGGATGCTAAATACAGAAATAATAAGGTAGATGCACATCAATGATGTAGTCATTGTATTGTTTACTTTCAAAAGGGAGGTAATGAGAGGCAGTTTGAATTAGAATTCAGCACTTAAAGTTAAACTGCACAGCATGTTTAAATAGAATATTTATACTTGACACCAGATTTGTACATGGTAGTTTATTATTCATGAATTAATATGGAGCAAATATACTTGCTCAGATGACTTTTAATTTGATCTTTGCAACTACAGTATATATCTTTTGAAATTTCACATTACATCGATGATGGCCTAGTTAGGCATGTTTCATGGATTCATGAAACTTGCTGTCATTCAGAATTTACAAATGAATATATTTTCATCTTCATATTCCTGTAGCTCACTTTTTTTTGGTATGTTACTGCAGTTCTGCTTCTTCCTCAGTGTCATGGGATGCTGTTGGTTATAAACATCTGGTATCCTGGTGGTTGAAGCATGGGAAGGATCCTACAAAGATAGGAACAGGAGTAAGCATTCATTCCATTGAGCCTGTTCCATCATTCAGTCAGATGAATTTCACTAATCCACATTTGTTCCAGATTCCTTCATACTCTATGTGATACAGGTATTAGGAAGGGAGTTCCAGGATATTGACCCAGCCACAGTAAAGAAAAGGCAGTGTAGTTCCAAATCAGGAGAGTGGGTTGAAGGAAGTTTGCAACTGACAATTTCCCATGCACCTGTCCTTGTCCTTCTAGGTGATAGAGATTGCTAGTGCGGAAGGTGCTTTTGAAGGAGACTTGGTGGATTACTACAATCCATCTTGTAGATAGTACACATTGCTGCCACTGCAATGATGGGGTGAGTGAATGTTGAAGGTAGTGGATGGGGTGCCAATCAAGTCGATTGCTTTGTCTTAGATGGTGTCAAATTGCTCAAGTGTTGTTGGAGCTGCACTCAACCAGGCAAGTGGAAAGTATTCCAGACTTCTGCCATGTATATGGTAAGCAGGGATCAAGATTCCCAGTCTCTGATCTGCTCTTGTAACTACAGTACCTGGTTAATGATAACCCATAGGATGTGGATAATGTGGGATTTAGGGATGGTAATGCCATTGAATGTTAAGGGGACATGGTTAGATTTTGTCTTGTTGGACATGGTCATTACCTGGTACTTGCCACTTTTTAGCTCAAACCTTAATGTTGTCCAGATCTTGTTGCATAGGGACATGGACTGCTTCACTGTCTGATGCATCATGAACGGTGCTGAACATTGTACTACCATGCTGTGAATTCTGCCATGTTATAATGGTAGCTGTTTCTTTTGTTGCAGTATCATTTAATTAGAATTTTACTTTTTTTTGCTTGTCAATTTTCAGCTGGATGATTTTCTATCTTAAGTCTTACAGGGAAGAGAAGGCATACTCCTGTGATGTATTTCAGATTGGTTGGCTAGCTGCAGGCTTGTGGGGATTGAGTTACATTTTAACATTTGGTCCTAAAATTAACTAGTCAGAAAATATATTGGTGTGATTTGAATTTCATCATCTGCCCATTAAATCTAATGATTCTGTGGCTCTCTATTTTTCCCCAGATAATTAACTTAATGAAAATATATTTCAATACATAAAGCCAGCATTAGCAACTGAATGACTGGCAAATGGCCAGTGTGGTCACTGGCATAGAATAATTATAAATAAATACAGGCATTGTAAATGGTGCATTGTTTGTTTATATCAAAGACATAGGGCAGAATTTTCCATTATGTCTGTTAACACACACAAAGGATATCCCTCCCATGGATAAGGGAACAGCCCCCACCCCCACAACATGCACAAGGGTAACCCACCTCTTATGTATAAGGAAACCCCTCTCCACAAAAGAATCCCCCAGAGGGGACCCCCCCCCCCCCCTAGGCATTGTGCATGTCCCTCTCCCCCCAGGGGCATAGATATACTTATCTAAGCAGCCCTGCGTGTTCCCTTCACCTAGTTCACATTTTGCAAAAGCAGTTGTATAACTTACCAGTGTGTAGTCATATCAGCAAAGGGCAGGTTCCAAATGTGAGGGGGTGATATGGCAGGAAAACCCTTGAATTGTAATTTATTGAAACATGGTTCCCGATCTCCATGGGTAGGAATCCTGTTACATCACTGGTGGTGGGCAGGGAGAATCATAAAACGAGACTGCACCAACGAGATTCTTGGTTTCCAAGCCTCACCAGATTTTGTGCCCATGTCATTGCTCGTGCTTGCGGTGAATGTGGACACAAAATCTTGGTGATGATTTAAACAGAACAAACGAAAAAATGTAATTTTACTAACACCCAACCACCTCTCAACTTCAGTTCCAGTAAAGAAAATGTGTCTGAACTACTATTTTCCTCTCTTTTGTTTACGTGGTATTAAGTGATGGCTGAACCAACTGTTTGCTGGATATTTACTGTATTATGGCAACAGAAATGTCACTTTTCTACTTTGTTGCGTTAGGATGAGGTTATGTGTGGTGATTGTCCCTTTAAAGGCAACACAGCAGAAGAGAATCACTTGACTTGGGGGACTAATTGGGACTGAGGGTGGGTAATCACACCAGGGTGTTCATAGAATATAGAACATAGAAAAACTACAGCACAAACAGGCCCTTTGGCCCACAAGTTGCGCCAATCATATCGTTACCTACTAGGCTCATCTATAACCCTCAATCCCATTAAGTCCCATATACTCATCCAGAAGTCTCTTAAAAGACCCTATCGAATTTGCCTCCACCACCACCCATGGCAACCGATTCCACTCACCCACCACCCTCTGAGTGAAAAACTTACCCCTGACATCTCCTGTATACCTACTCCCCATCACCTTAAACCTGTGTCCTCTTGTAGCAACCATTTCAGCCCTGGGGAAAAAGCCTCTGAGAATCCACCCAATCAATACCTCTCAACATCTTATACACCTCTATCAGGTCATCTCTCATCCTTCGTCTCTCCAAGGAGAAAAGACCAAGCTCCCTCAACCTATCCTCATAAGGCATGCCACCCAATCCAGGCAACATCCTTGTAAATCTCCTCTGCACCCTTTCAATAGCTTCCACATCCCTCCTGTAATGAGGCGACCAGAACTGAGCACAGTACTCCCAGTGGGGTCTGACCAGGTTCTTATAAAGTTGCAGCATTATCTCCCGACTCTTAAACTCAATCCCACAATTGATGAAGGCCAGTACGCCATACGCCTTCTTAACCATATCTTCTACCTGTGTGGCTGATTTAAGAGTCCTATGGACCCAGACCCCAAGATCCTTCTGATCCTCTACACTGCTAAGAGTCTTACCCTTGATATTGTAATCTTTCATCCCATTTGACCTGCCAAAATGGACCACTACACATTTATCTGGATTGAAGTCCATCTGCCACTTCTACGCCCAATCTTGCATCCTATCTATGTCAAGAAGTAACTTCTGACTTCCCTCCAAACTATCCACAACACCACCAACCTTCGTGTCGTCGGCAGTCCTCTCTTAGGCAGAAGACTTGGAGACTGGTGCAGCAGGAACTGCCAGCCTCTGTACGGTTTTTTCTTGTGTTCCTGACAAAGTCTGTGAGCATACATCATTACACTCTGATTAATACCTTTTACTTTTAATTTTAATGTTTCTTGATATTTTTGTGGAGCTGTGTTTAGGTGTAAGGGATAGTGTCCTTAAATAGATGTTCCTGGGAGAGAATTGCTACAAGGATTCTAAGCGATGCCTTTGTAAATTTCAATGTAATTCAGATCGTGTTGTATTCCCTAAGAGGTTGTTCAGATTACCATAGGGTTTGGCATGTAAGTCAATCCTTGAAGCCTTGAAAAATCCCTTCAAAGTGGGGTTTGACTTTTATGTTCAATACAAAAGTGAACTGCTGGTATTGATTTTGAAAGAGGGGGATGTTTGAAAGGTCCTGCCCACTTTCACTACATAGCCGATATGATCTGCTTATCTCTTAAATCCAGTTATAAGTAAAAAAAAACTTTGCATTTGCAGGGCAAAAATTGAGGCTGACTAGTGAGCTTATAGCATATCATACCTGGCTTATGTGCCAAGTGCGTGCATAAACATGATTTTAGGGCCAGAAAAATAGTCATTTTATATACACGATTTATGGTAACTTCCTATATTTTTGGCATTTTTCTGTGTTTCATTTTGTTAAATGTTATTGTGAATGGTCATGTTTTCCATATAGCTGGTTAATGCTATCAAATGTAATGTTTGATGATGACTACACTGTTGTAGGTCTGATCTCAAACAATGATGAGACAGAGTACAGGAAAGAGATAGAAAATCTGGTGAACTGGTGCAATGACAATAATCTCTCCCTCAATGTCAACAAAATGAAGGAGATAGTCATTGACTTCAGAAATCGTAGTGGAGGGCTTGCCCCTCTCTACATCAATGGGAACAAAGTAGAAATGGTCAAGCGCTTCAGGTTTTTGACTGTCCAGGTCACCAACAACCTGTCCTGGACCCCCCCATGCTGATATTATAGTAAAGAAAGCCCACCAATGCCTCTTTGTCAGGAGACTAAGGAAATTTGGCATGTCCAATAGAACTCTCTCCAACTTCTACAGATGCACCATGGAAAGCATTGTTTCTGGTTGTATAACAGCTTGATGTGGCGCCTGCTCTGTCCAAGACCTCAAAACTTGAAAAGGTCATAAACTAAGCCCAGTCCATCACTCAAACCAGCCTCCCATCTATTGACAATGTCTACACTTCCCACTGCCTTGGAAAAGCAGCCAGCATAATCAAGGACCCCACGCATCCAAACATAGTCTCTTCCACCTTCTTCCATCGGGAAAAAGATACAAAAGTCTGAACACACATGCCAACTGACTCAAAAACAGCTTCTTCCCTGCTGCCATCAGACTTTTGAATGGACCTATCTTGCATTAAGCTAATCTTTCTCCACACAATAGCTATGACTGTAATACTACATTCTGCATTCTCTCCTTCCCTATGTACGGTATACTTCATATATCACGCAAGAAACAATACTTCCCACTGTATACTAACATGTGAAATCAAATCAATATTGAAACCTGAAGTTCATTTTTAATAGAAGAAAACCTAGCTCTGTATTCTTTACAAAAAAATGACACTGCACAACCTCAGGATGTTTTAAGGGGCGTTAAATTATGATTAAAATGCACACCTTATTTTTTGAATCTCTGATATTCGTAGCATCATGTTTTCAGTGGATGAGTCATGTTTGTGTGTTCACTTTGTTTTTATCTAGATGGGAGTATTGTTTTGAAAATTTTAATAAATTAGTTCATTGTAAACCATAAAGACAAATAGAATGAGAAGGCATTAAAACGGATTAATCAATCATCTGCACGTCTCTAGAGCTCAGTCTGTAATGTGTTACTAAAATAACACTGCTATAAATCCATAGTCTGGGGAGCTGGGGCTTGGAGCCATTACAATACTGCTGACTAACATCAGAAAAAGACTGTGGTATATTTCCTAGATGTTGTAGCTGCTGGCACAGATGCAGTACAGCTGCTAAGGACAGGAAAATCTGGCTCATACATTAGCTAGAACTAGATTGTTGGCTATGTTTCAACAGGTCTTTTAGCTGTACTGGAGATGTTGCAAAATTGAGTCATTGCTTAATTTAAATATTGTAATGCATCTAAATGAAGTCTAGCATGACTTCCTATCCCTTTAAACAAGATATGTTGATTCATTCTATGGGATCTTAAGGGATGCTCTATGGGTGATGGCATTCTTTAAAAATTCTGACACTGTTGTCCATTTTTAAAAACATTTTTCTGTTTAATGATATATTTTGGTCATGATTTATGTTGGTCATCAACTTGTGCATGAGTCGCAAAAACCCAGCTTGCAGGTGCAGCAGGTGATCAGGAAGGCGAATGGAATGCTGGCCTTCATAGCGAGGGGGATTGAATATAAAAGTAGGGAGGTCTTGCTGCGGCTGTATAGGGCATTGGTGAGGGGGCAGCTGGAGTACTGTGTGCAGTTTTGGGCGCCGTACTTACACAAGGATATTTTGGCCTTGGAGGGAGTGCAGAGGAGGTTTACTAGGCTGATGCCGGAGTTGAGGGGGTTGAGCTATGAGGAGAGGCTGAATAAACTAGGCTTGTACTCGTTAGAGTTTAGAAGAATGAGGGGAGATCTCATTGAGACGTATAAGATGATGAATGGGATGGATAGGATAGAGGTGGAGAGACTCTTCCCGCTCAGAAAGGATAATAGGACTAGGGGGCACAGCCTCAAGATAAAGGGGGGGCGGTTTAGAACGGAGTTGAGGAGGAACTTCTTCACTCAGAGGGTGGTGAATCTCTGGAATTCTCTGCCCGTTGAAGTGGTGGAGGCTACCTCGCTAAATATTTTTAAGACGCGGGTTGATGGGTTTTTGATAAGAGAGGGGATTAAGGGTTATGGGGAGAGGGCGGGAATGTGGAACTGAGCCACGACAGATCAGCCATGATCTTATTGAATGGCGGGACAGGCTCAAAGGGCTAGATGGCCTACTCCTGCTCCTATTTCTTATGTTCTTATGTAGTCATATTAAGATGAATCCTGGCATTTGGTATTGAAGTTTTACAAATTGTGTTTCACATAGCTGATGCGATACAGAATGCAAAAAAGAATACCTGAATTGGAAAGTGGCATTTAGCTGCCTAATTGCCCTTGAGCAGATGCTGGTGAACTGCTTCTTGAACCGTTTAAGCCCTGTGTGGTCCCTGTTGATAGAGAGGCTGCTGGGGATAGAAGATCTGCAGAGGCCGGACCCCCTGGGACGGGGGGCGGTGAGGGTGAGGGGAGAGAAGAGCCCATGTTAAAAGAAGATTGCTAATGGAGATGCCCACTTGCCTAAGGCCTGAACACAGTTCATTTTTGGGCTTCCCTTCCCCCCTGAACCTCTCCTGCCAGGAAATCAAGGAGAGGGTATGAAAACAGATTAGCAAGTAAAGTTAAAGAAAATGCAAAGCTGTTTTGCAAATATATTAATGGTAAAAGAGATGAAGAAGGGAACCTGTGTGTAGATGCGGAGGCTTTGTGAAGGTTTTAATTGAAAGTTGGTAAGTGGCCAGGATTAGATGGACTGTTTCCAAGGCTGCTGAAAGAGGTGAGGGACGGGATTGCAGATGCTCTGAAGATGATTTTCCATAGTGTAGGTACCGGAGAACTGGAGAAATGTGAACATAGTTCCATTGTTTAAAAAGGAATTGAAGGAAATGTCGAACAATTATTGGCCCGTTAGACTTACGTTGGTGGTGGGCAAATTTATAGAATAAATCCTGAGGGACATGGACTTGCCACGGATGGTCTGCATGCATTTGTTGAAGAAAAGTCTTGTCTCACAAACTTGATTGAATTATTTGAGGAAATGATAAGAAGGGCTGATGAAGGTAGTGCAGTGGATGTTGTATACATGGATTTGATATGGTCGTACATGGCAGATTGACCATGGGATATAGGGTAATGTTGCAAACTGCATCAAAGGTTGCTTAGTAACAGGAAACAAAGGGTAATGGTCCATGGATGCCCTTGTGAATGGAAAATTGTTTCAGGTGGTCTTCCACAGGGTTTGGTGTTGGGATCCTTGCTATTTGTTCTATGTATTCATGATTTGGATGTGAATGTGGTGGGCATGATTGGAAAATTTGCAGACGATGCAAAGATTGGCTGAGTAGTTGATAGTGTAGAGGATAACTATAATCTGCAAAATGATGGGTTGGCAGAGTGGATGGTAAAGTGGCAGATGGATTTTAACAAAGAGAGGTAATACATTTAGGGAGGTTAAACAGTTATGGGTCATACACAATAAATGGAAATATACCAAGAAGGATAGATATAGTGAAAGATCTTGGCGTACAAGTACATAGGTTCCTAAAGGCAGCAGTCCAAGTAGACAAGGTTGTAAAGAAAGCATGTGAAATGCTCTCCTTCGTTGGCAGAGGCATAGAATACAAGAATAAGGATATAATGTTGGAATTGTATAAGGTTACAACTGGAATTTGTGCAGTTCTAACCACCATATTACAGGACGACAATTGCTCTGGAGAGACTGCAGAGGAGGTTTACAAGAATGTTATCATGGCTAGAAAAGTGTAGCTATGAGGAAAGATTGGATGAGTTGCAGCTATTTTCTTTGGAACAAAGAAAGCTGAGGGGTGATCTGATAGAGGTATACAAAGTTATGACGGGAAGAAGATAGAGTGGACAAGGTAAAATTGTTTCCCTTGGCGGAGAATTCCCAAACTAGGGGACATAGAACATAGAACATAGAACATAGAACATTACAGCGCAGAACAGGCCCTTCGGCCCACGATGTTGCGCCGACCAGTTACAAAAACAATGACCCACTAGCCTATACCAATCCCTTTTCGTCCATAAACCTATCCAGAGATCTCTTAAACGCCCCCAAACTAGACGCATTTACAACTGCAGCAGGCAGGGCATTCCAATCCCTCACCACCCGCTGGGTAAAGAACCTACCCCTGACATCCGTCCTGTAGCTACCCCCCCTTAATTTAAAGCCATGCCCCCTCGTGCTAGCTTACTCCATCCGAGGAAACAGGCGATCACTATCCACCCTATCTAAACCTCTAATCATCTTATATGTTTCAATAAGATCCCCTCTTAGCCGCCTTCTTTCCAACGAAAACAACCCTAGATCCCTCAGTCTCTCCTCATAGGACCTCCCCACCATACCAGGCAACATCCTAGTAAACCTCCTCTGCACCCTCTCCAACGCCTCCACATCCTTCTTGTAATGCGGGGACCAGAACTGCACACAGTACTCCAAGTGCGGCCGCACTAGAGTAGTGTACAGTTGCAACATTACACTGCGACTCCTAAATTCAATCCCCCTACCAATAAACGCCAAGACACCGTACGCCTTCTTGACAACCTTATCTACTTGATTCCCAACTTTCAGGGATCTATGTACACACACACCTAGATCCCTCTGTTCATCCACACTATTCAAAGTCCTCCCGTTAGCCCTATACTCGACACATCTGTTGCTCCTACCAAAGTGAATTACCTCACACTTCTCCGCATTAAATTCCATCCGCCACCTCTCGGCCCAGCTCTGCAACCTATCTAAGTCTCCCTGCAGACTATGACACCCTTCCTCACAATCTACCACACCTCCAACTTTGGTGTCATCAGCAAATTTACTAATCCACCCAACTATACCCTCATCCAGATCATTAATAAAAATTACAAACAACAGTGGCCCCAAAACAGATCACTGAGGCACACCACTCGTAACTGCACTCCATGATGAATATTTACCATCCACCACCACCCTCTGTCTCCTATCTGATAGCCAATTCCTGATCCAACTTCCTAGATTACCCACAATCCCATACATCTGCATTTTCTGCAGAAGCCTACCATGGTGAACCTTATCGAACGCCTTACTAAAATCCATGTATACCACGTCAACTGCCTTACCCCCATCCACCTCTTTGGTCACCTTCTCAAAAAACTCAATAAGGTTAGTAAGGCACGACCTACCTGCTACAAAACCATGCTGACTATTTCTAATCAATTCATTACACTCCAAATAACTATAAATCCTATCCCTAATAATTTTTTCTAAAACCTTGCCCACAACAGAAGTAAGACTCACCGGTCTATAATTCCCGGCAAAGTCTCTGTTCCCCTTCTTAAACAATGGGACAACATTCGCTATCCTCCAATCCTCCGGGACTACACCAGAGACCAATGACGACCTGAAGATCTGAGCCAGAGGCTCTGCAATCACCTCTCTAGCCTCCCAGAGAATCCTAGGGTAGATCCCATCCGGACCAGGGGACTTATCTATTTTCAGCCCCTCAAGAATTTCCAGCACATCCTCTTTATCAACCGTAATACTGTCTATTTTACACCCCTGCAACCCAATGTCCTCCTCAGCTATATTCATGTCCCCCTGCGTGAACACCGAAGAGAAATATTGGTTCAATACTTCTCCAATCTCCTCCGGTTCCACACACAACTTCCCCCTGCTGTCTGTAACTGGCCCTAATCTTGCCCTGACCAACCTTCTGTTCTTGACATACTTATAGAACGCCTTAGGATTCTCCTTAATCCTATCAGCCAAAGTCTTCTCATGATTCAATGTATTTCACTGCTTGGACTATTGGCCAATGAGCTGATGAATAACAGAGATCCTATCAAAGGGAAGGTAGGACTGTTAGGAAAAACATTCAGGCACACATTTCTATCATGCTACCTGTACCATGGCCAAATTTCCCTCCAATTCTATATTCAAGTATTAGAACATTTAAATTCATATTATTTGGATCAATAAGATTTTCAAATAAAATTGCTGTTGGAAATAACTTGGAGCTCCCTTTAGAAGAAATTAGACACAGCTCTTAGGGCCAAAGGTATCAAGGGATACATGGAGGGAGGGGGATCAGGATGTTAAATTTGATGATCAGTCGTGATCAAAATGAATGGCTGTGCAGGCTCAAAAGGGACGAATGGCCTATTTCTCTTCTAGTTTCTATGTTCTCTAAAGTTCAGACCGTAATCAGTCAGGATAGGCAATGACACCTCCTCCATGATTTTCCTCATCACCGGTGCCCCACAAGGCTGTGTCCTCAGCCCTTTACTCTACTCCTCACACACGTAAGACTGTGCGGTCAAATTCCCCTCCAATTCGATATTCAAGTTTACTGATGATGCCACCATAGTGGGTCGGCTCTCAAACAATGATGAGACATGCCCCTCTCAACATCAATGAGGATGAAGTGGAAATGGTCACAAGCTTCAAGTTTAGATGTCCAAGTCACCAACCTGTCCTGGTCCCTCCACACCAATGTTATAGTTAAGAAAGCCCACCAAAGCCTCTACTTTCTCAGGAGGCTAAGGAAATTCAGTAAGCCTGCTATGATTTGCACCAACTTTTACAGTTGCACTATAGAAAACATCCTTTCTGGATGTATCAAGGCTTGGGATGGCTCCTGCTCTGACCAAAACCACAAACGACAAAAGGTTGTGAACATAGCCCAGTCCATCACAGAAAAAAGCCCTCCATCCATTGACTGTCTACACCCTCCGTTGCCTCAGAAAAGCAGCCAGTATAATCAAGGACCCCAGCACCCTAGATATACTCTTTCACGTTCTTCCACTGGGAAAAAGATATACAAGTCTGAGATCACATACCAACCAATTTAAGATCAGCTTCTTCTCTACGAGACTTTTCAATGTTCCTACCTTAAAGTTGATCTTTCTCTACACCCTAGCTATGACTGTAGCACTGCATTCTGCACCCTCTCCTTTTCTTCTCCTGTGTACTCTATGAACAGTATACTTTGTCTTACAGCACACAGAAACAATACTTTTCATCATATGCCAATATGTGTAACAATAATAAATCAAATTAAATTAAAACGAAGCACAAGTCAGGAGTACAATGGAATACTCTGCATTTTGCCTGATGAATGCAGCTCCAACAACACAAAAGAAGCTTGGCTCCATCCAGGACGAAACAGCCCACTTGACTGGGACTGGCATCCCTTCAACAAATGCACAGTGGCAGCATTGTGTACCATCTACAAAATGTACTGCAGGAACTCATCAAGACGCCTTAGATAACACCCTGCAAACCTGCGACTGATACCATCTAGAAGACCAAGTTTCCCTTCCAAGTTGCACATCATCCTGAGTTGGAACTATATTGCCATTCATACACTGCATCGGAGTCAGAATCCTGGAACTTGCTCCCCAACAGCATGGTGTATCTACAGCAGTTGACCACCATCTTCACAAGGGCAATTAAATGCTGGCCAAGTGATGCCCACATCCCAAAAATGATTTTTTAAAAATTCGTGCTTCCAATTGTCACATATGTCTCCCTTTTACATTGTCCATTTCTGACTTTCCCTTCATAGAATATTAGAGCACAGATCTCTGCATTGGTTATTTCGAAAAGCAATTCTGTTAGTCTCACTTCCCCACTTCTTCTCCCATTCTCCTACCACTTTTTTCTCTTTACTTTTAATCCAATTCCCTTTTGAAGGTGACTGTTGAATTTGCATCCATCACCTTACCAGACTGTGCATCCCAAATACAAATCACATATTACAGAAAATATTTCTTCATGGTGCTTCAAGTTCTTTTGCCAATCACCTTAAATCTATGCCATTGGCAGCTGATCCTTTAGGCACTGGATACAGATTTTATTTACTTTCCTATTTTGAAGCAGTTGTTAAAACCTTTCCTTTTGGCTAAGATTTCAGTCATCTGACCCAGTATCTCCTCCTGTGCCTTGGCATCATGTTTTATAATTTGTCTTGGGACATTTTGTTACATTATTAATAATTATTGTGTTTACTTTGAACACTATCAAATCTCCCCAGCCTCCTCTGCTCTGACAAGTACAATCCCAGCTTCGCTAGTCTACCAATATAACTGTAATTCCTCAACTTGAGCATTCCATTCACCTCTTCAACCCCTTCAACCACATGCAATGCCTTTCCTTTTTCCCCGCCTGCATTCCTACCTCCTTAAGATGCCTGCCCCCTTCCAACCCAATGTCTCTTTAACCAAGTCAGTGATTCATTGTGGCCTTTATCATTGGCCTGCTTGCAATCCAGCAGCACCCCCAACAGCTACCAGGACTGGAAGAGTTGCTAACCATTTCCCAATGGTGGGACTTCTTTCCAATGAGGAGCAAAAGTCCAACACTTTCCTTGTTGCAGGTGGTGACAACATGTTATTGCTGTGCAGAGATGTTTGTTCCAAACGATTCTAACCAATGGCAAGAGTTAATTTGGATTTTGCCTTATTTCATCGAATCTCTACAGTGCAGAGGAGGCCATTCAGCCCATCGAGTCTGCACAGACTCTCGGACTGGGTATCTTACCCAGGCCTTTTTTCTGTCATTCATGATTTATGTAAATTGAAGATTTGGAACTTAAAATATTTTAAATGAAATGTTTCCTATCTGAAACTGCGTAAAAGTTACAACACTCCAGCTGAGGCCAAACTAGTGTTTTCTTTACAATAAAATAACTTCATGGTTTTCAAACTTGATGTCTCTATTTATAAAACTCAGGGTTCCATATGTTTTGATCAACTCTAGTGCCTTCATTAAGCAATAATATTCTAGGCTACGCAGAGACTTCATAAACACACCTGTTCACAATTTTCTTCTCAACCTACTGTCTGTAAAGACCCAGCAGTTTCTACATCATAGCTGCTGTGCTAATCTTTCAAGTCACAACCTATATAAATGTACATTTTTATACAAGATCAAGTTTGTTGCTAAATGAAAGCCCACTAAATTAACTGCTAAAAGTTCCCTTGCTTCCTAGTTAATTAGATCTGCACGACATGCATGAGACATTAGGCCAGATTCTCCAACCTAGTTTGCAGCTGAGATTCTCTGGTCCTGCTGCAGTGCATGGAGATTTGGCTGTGCGCCAACTTCTCCATTCTCACTGATAGTGATGGCAAGGTGTATGACATTAGAGAATTCCAGCCCTTGTCTCTTGCATCTTTTGGAGAGACTAATGGTTTCCCTGCTGTTGCTCTTTTTTGGAAGGAGATTAAAACAGTAGAAAAACAAACAAAAAGGATTGGAGTCCATGAAGAAGGTATTTTGTATTGTATTGTACCACACTCTTTTCGATTGATGTGAACCCTGAAATAAGCAGCCAGCCTCTGTTGATACTGCCTTCCCATTGGGGATAGGAGAGAATAATATCAGATGTGAGGATTTTTAAGTGCTAAGGGCTTCAATTCTGTTAACCTTTATCCTAATATTTGTCTTAGATTTTCAGACTTTGCATCAGTCAATTGAGCTAAACACGTGGCCGGGGGGGGGGGGATTTTTCTTCTAACACACATTTTCTGAATATTTCAAAAATCATTGTTTCCTGTCTTTATAAATCATCCAATCCATAGCTAAAATACTTCACAAATTTGTTTATTTTGCATAAATAAAAAAACACTGAAAAGAAACTGCTGAGATACACCATGCAAACATTTAAAAGTTTCAGAAGTGGGATATCATGAGTTGAGATGACAAATCTTCTCTGACAGCCATATTAAAAAAGACTTTTTTTCTAAGTTTCACTGGTGTAAAATCATTATACGTGACTGTAGAAGAGAACACCAGAAGAAAATTAACAAACTTGCACCAAATATTAACAAGCAGCAAAATCCAGAAGACTTTTTAACCTACTAGCAGCTCTGTGCCACGTGTTAACCAAACAGTATTATTTTTCTATAGAAACTTTGATGTATGTTTTCTGATTTAAATTGCAACAGTTTAGAATCTTGATCTCTTCATGCAAGCAATATCTTATGTGTAAGCAAACAGATAGCAAGGAAAGAACAAAAGCAAAAACAAATTAATAAAGCAAAGAAATACGGTACCTGGATCAATGAGAACTTCCTGTGCCCCTAGAAGTGGGAACAAACAATTGTCTTTCACTCCCTTTGCACACTCATTTAAAAAAAAAAATCAACATTGTTATTTAATCTATTCAATGCACTCAAAGGTAACCTCTTAAAATAATCTCTGCAACATCTCCCTGCTCCTCTGTCACTTCTAATTATACACCGTCAGTGTTCAAAAATCAAAATATCCTCTTCTTGTTGGAGCACAGAATTGCAAACATTAGTCTTTCAAATAAATACAGCAAGATTTCCATGGAATTAAACTTTGCCATAGTTTTTGACCATTCTCCAGTCTCTTTTAGCCTTTATCCAAATGTAATATAAATGTAATACATGTAAATAAAAAATTGCATGGGCTTATTTTCAAGCCTAAGGTCCAAGAGAAAAGCCAAATGATAGTGTTCTAATTCTCTCTGGCTAAGTGACCAAATGAAAAGCACTTGAACTGCATTCAGATCAAATGTAAAGTGGCTTGAAAAATCTCAAATGAACTCCGACTGGACAAGATTCCATTGCATAAATTACATGGTTCGCAAACTGGTAATCTTACTCAAAAGCCAAAACTACTATTGTTGTGGCAAGTAGAAAAGTAGGATATGTTCTACCAAAGTTAAGGTTATTGGTTCAACGTAAAGAGAGTTTTATTCAGCACCAATGCTTAGTGGATGCCCAAGTGGAAATAGTGTACCCAGATAATAAGTTGCAAAAGCATTACGCCGCAGATGCTGAAACAAAATGAAATGTACAGAAAATGGTAGAAACTCAGGTTAGGCAGCATCTGCGGAGAAGGGAAGTTACGAATAATATTTCGGGTTGATTTTCATCAAAACCCATTGTTACCACATTAAGCAAAAACCAGCAAAACAAATTCAGACAAGGAAGGCCATCTCACAATAAAAACAAGGGAGAAGGGAAATCTTTAAGACATTTAGCAAGTCCTTCTCTTAGGACGGGAAAATATGATAATTCACCTTGCAGAAATTTTTCAAAATTAAAATATACTCTTCGATAGGATCAGCAGCAACAGGCCCTGGCTTAATCATGGAACAGCAAGGCAACAACTGAATAGGGATAATGAAGGATAGACTGAGGCCAGCATACAAAACGCAGCAAACCCCTGCCAGATATTGAAGGAAATGAGGCCAGTATGGGAGTGGGAGGCCATGCAAAAGGCAAAGGCCAAAAGCATTAAAATTCACTTATTGTACCTGCACACAAACGGCAATAATTGAAGGTCGAGCAAACTGTAAAAATGGAAAAGTTGTTATTTTGTGGCAGGCGGACTTAGATGATTCACACCACATCGTTGGGAAATTTGCAACTATGCCGGCAGGCAAGTTTCCTTGCTCCCAAGTTTCCATTACAAAAATGGTAAAACTTTTTCCTTTATAATGAATTGGCACAAAAAGCAACCAAATCTTGACCCTAAGGCAGGAATTTTCAATCAAACATATATGCAGAATCCACTCAACTAATCTGATCATTTTATACAAATGAATAATGAGTGAAAACGATTTAAAACTTAAATTTCAATCAATCAATCTGTCCTACATACAATGCTTTCTATAAGCCAACATGCTTTCATCAGAACCCAATTATTTTACTGAGGAATTTGATTCACTTTAAAATTTACTTTTTCTGCCAAAACATAAAAATTACCTGAGTAAATCTGGGACCAGGGGATTGCTTATTTCTTTCATGGGATAGGGCCATCATCGGCAAGGCCAGCATTTGCTGCACTTGAACTGAGTGGCTTACTAGGCCATTTCAGAAGACAATTAAGACTCAACCATATTGCTGTAGGTCTGGAGTCACATGTAGGCTAGGCCACATACGGATGGTCGATTTCGTTTCCTAAGGACATTAATGAACCAGGCTTCTTTTTACAACATCCCATAATAGTTTCATGGCTACCATTACAGAGATTAACTTTGCACTCCAGATTTATTACTGTAACTCAAATTCCACAATCTTCTGTGATGCAATTTGAACTCATGTCTTAACAACATTAGTTTGAACCTGTGGAATACTGGTCCGGTGACATTACCTTATGCCATCATATTCCCCTAATTGTACATAGCTAACACAAGCAACGAAAGAAAAAACTTCTACAACCAAACCAAAGTTTGAAATCAGCTTTGCACAGCAAGCACATTCCAGTATTACAACAAATATCAAAGAAGAAAAAATCAAATTCTTGGCTATTAACTCTGGGAGCTTGTTACAGACTGTTCAGGTTTATCACCTCTCTCACAGTAATTTTACACCTGATATTATGCAACTATTAACAGTCAATTATGTGGAGTATAAAGCCACTCCTTGGCGCATGCATTATAACACCATCCATAACAGAATGTCACATTCTTTCACCTATTG
Source organism: Carcharhinus amblyrhynchos (assembly GCF_965287045.1). Taxonomy (NCBI): domain Eukaryota; kingdom Metazoa; phylum Chordata; class Chondrichthyes; order Carcharhiniformes; family Carcharhinidae; genus Carcharhinus; species Carcharhinus amblyrhynchos. Next base: position 75,672,491 of record NC_137331.1, on the reverse strand, counting down.
CTGGTCCGCAGAAAACACTGATCGTCTTCCTATATAAGAGGCCACACTGTTTAGCAATGTTTCAGGTAATTACTTCTGCAAGAATATCATCCCTTGGTATTCATAGATATTGTGCCAATAGAGTGAGCAGATAGTGAGACAGGGGTAATATGCCACCTTTACTACCCACTTCAGAATTGTATGATGACTTATAATTTATGTGCATCTTCCACAACGGAATGGATGCAAGTTTTATGTAGTGCAAAGGAAGTTCCAGGGATAGCTGTGCTTCTTTGAGAGAGGGCTCACAATTAGGCTACTGCTTAGGAAATTCAAAGTTGCTTCTTTTGTAACTCAAGAAATACAATATTCTAACATAAGGTTACAACCATTCTGTGTCATTCTTAGTTGAAGACAGCACAGAACAGAGAGCAAAGGAGCAAAAACAAAAGGTAGGTAAATCATACTTCCCACAAGTTGTCTAAACACAGGTAAAACAAAAGCATTGAAGCATGCTTCCTCTTCTACCATTATTTGTTGTACAGTAGATGGGCGCTGATGTATGCAGTACATTACAAATAGGGCAACATGACAGGAAAACAAAAGAGGAAGGTATAAACGGAAACTAGCATCAATAAAATGGGACTATACACTAAGTTTCTGGTTTTCTAAACTCAGTTTTCTCTGTTCTACTCAAGCTATTACGACCCTCTCTGGAGTACACTACCACAGAAATCAAGTAACTCATCTAAGTGGCTATTTTTCTAATGTGAAAATTGGCCATTGAAAAAGTTGACAGCAGAGGATTACTGCATCCTCAAACCATATAAGTAATCTACACATACATTCTTCCTGAAATAATTAGTAGTAGGCCGTCAAGAGAAGGAATCTTGGCCTATTATCTCCTCCCAACTCTAGGATTAGGATCCAATTGTAGTAACCAAAACACACCCACAAATCTCAGTCAGAATAGGTTATATCAGGCACCTGGGCTTGATCAGTTCAGTTACTCAATAGCTAAATTTACTGAACCATCAAACAAGCCAGAGTATTTAAAGAATGAGTGAAGATGCACAAACATAATTCTTCAGACTATAGTATTCATGTACTATTTTCTACATTTCTTACTGAATTACATTGTTCAATACTTCAGTAAAGTCTTCTATTGATCCTGTATTAGAGGTAATTTCAAGATGAGTGGCTGTAGGTGTAGAGGGGGCATGAGGAATGACTTTTTTGCGCAGTGGTGGGCATCTGGAATTCACTTTCCGAGTTGGTCGTGGAGGCAGATCCTAAACTCTTTTAAAAAGTACCGGATCTATATCTTAGATGCTGTAAGCTGCAGGGCTGTGGGCCAGGTGGGATTAGGAAGGACACCTCGGTGTCCTCCGACTGGCATGGACAAAATGGGTTGAATGGCTGCTTTCTATGCTGTAACCTTTCTATGCTTCTATGGAAATGGCCCCTAAGTGGTCATTAATTGGCCATTAAAGGGCCTCAGCTGGGCTAAGGGCAGACTTGCTGGCTTTGGTTCACCCATGCAAGTGTAAAATTGCATTAAAATTGCAGGAATTTGGGGTGAGCAGGAGCCTGGTGGGAAAACCATGAAATTTTACAGTCACTCTTTGCCTACAAACCTGCTGGCAAGGGGACAAAAGATTCTGCCCATTATTGCAATGGGTTTTAGTTATAAACTGTGACTTAGAGTCATAGAGGTTTACAGCTTGAATATTATTGTACTGGAAAATGAACATACATAGTAAACTGTGAATGTAATATATATATATCTGTGTGGGTTTAACATTTGCATGCTGTAAATGCGAAGCAGATTGGCATGTATTACTTCAAGCTGACTAGTTGGTGAATGGCACTAAATTAAAAAAAAGTGTTGAAAATACTCAGCAGGTCAGGCAGTATCTATGGTGAAAGAAACAGTGTTAATGTTTTGAGTGGATAACTTTTCATTAGAACCACAGATACTGCCTGATCTGCTGAGTATTTTTAGCATTTTCTGTTGTTACTTAAGATGCCCAGCATCTCTAGTATTTTATTTTTGTATTTGTAAATGTTATCTTACTGAAGCAGTTTATTAAGTTGTACCAATTTATTTTGTATCAGTTTCTAGGTTGTGCAGTATAGAATGTATCCTGCCCCACTCAGATTTTACGCTGCTGCCCTCTTGAGAGATCTGCAGTGCCTAACAAGATTTGCACTCGCCTCACACAATTGCATCTCCACTTTGTTAGGCAAAATAAGGGTTTGAGCATTGCGTCACTTCAATATTTGGCTGAAGACTGTTTTATGCTTCTATTTATTTCATCTTCCTTTTGCTTTTCCAAACACAATTTGTACTATTCAATTCTGAAACATTTTTTCTCACTTAATTACTGCTTACCTTTAAGCAACCACAGTCCTTTAAGAGCTGACACAATTTAGTTTTTACCACCAACCATCCCCTTCCACCTCCTTACTCCCCCCACTGCATCCAGTCCCACACTTTGGGAAATATAGAATACTCACTACAAAAGTGTTCGGGAGCTTGAGTTATATAAGCAATAAGGGTAAACGTCAAGAAATCCTGACGGGTCAGCCTAGCCTTAAGTTATGAACCAGCTGCTATCCAGTTGTTGTTTGTACACCGGGAATAGTACTTCAAACCTTTTAAACATGTACATCGTATGTTTCAAAGTTTAACTGATCTTAACAACAGAAGCTTCAAGCTAAGTGTTTTGAAACAAAATGTGTATATGTCAAGCTATCTTCTGTCAAAGATAGAGGGATTGATGGCTGTGCATTTTGGTGAGGCAGTTAGCTATCAACTTGCAATGATTTTTGCTTTCCACCTTTTGGGCTTCCTGTCACTTACCTTTCTCAAAGACTGAATAAAAGTTTCAGTTCTACAGCTGTTACATGCTAATATTGATTTATATGTTTATTGCAAAGATTTTGTTCAATGGGAAACATTGAACGGGATAAACGCTGCAAAGAATTAAAGAACGAAAGCCTTGTTGCTTTATTTCAATAATGTGTTTGATGTATTTCTTCAGGCAGCAGGTTTCTTGCTTATCAGAAATTAATTTATTATTCCATCAGAACCAATTCACCAAAAGCACACCAATTCGAGTGCAGGCATTTCATGTAAAGCATTGATGTAGTATTGACTGGGAGATCATCCAATGTTTCTCCAGCTGAAACTTTTATGCAAGATACATGGCACAGAAGCAAGCTATTTAACCCAACCTGGCCATTCCAGTGTTTATGCATCACTTAGCCTCCTCCCATCTGTCCTCATCTAAATCTGTGATCATAAGTCACTAATTCTTTCTTTCTCATATCTTTTCATTTATATAATACATCGTTACCATTTGCTTCAACCACTCCCTGTTAGATCTGGGGTTCACTCCAAACTCAATTGTAATGCTCAAGTCAATTTCAAATGTCCGAAGGAGTGGAAAGAAAATAGAGCCAAAATTTCGAGTCAAGGTGATCCTGACTCGGAATGTTGGCTCTATTCTCTCTCCACAGATGCTGTCAGACTTTGAGATTTCCAGCATTTTTTGTTTTTGTTTTGGATTCCAGCATCCACAGTATTATGCTTATATCTGGGTGTTGCTGGGGGTAGTGTCCTAGGTTCTACCATCTACAGATGCTTCATCAATAACTTGCCTTCCATCTTAAGGTTAGATGGGGATGTTAGCTAATGATTGCACTATGTTCAGCACCATTCACAGCTCCTCAGGCACTGAAGCAGTGAATGTCCAAATACAGCAAGACCTAGATAATATTCAAACTTGAGTTGATAAGTGGCAAGCAGCAATCGTACCAAACACGTGACAGGCAATCCTCATCTCCAGCAAAAGAGAACTGAATCATTATCCTATGATGATCAATGGCATTACCATTGCTGAATCCCCTGCTATCAATATCCTGGGACTTGCCATGACCAGGAACTGAACTAAAAAGGCGTATAAATACTGTGACTAAAGGGAAGGTCAGGGAATAGGAATCCTGTACTGAGTAACCCATCTGTTGACTGCCCAAATCCTGCCTACCATCTACACGACATAAATCAGGAGAGTGATGGAATACTCTCTGCTAACCTTGTGAGTGCAGCTGCAACAACACTCGAAGTTCAAAATCATGCTAGGACAAAGCAGCCTGTTTGGTTGCCTCTATGACCAATGCACAATGGCAACAGTTGCATCTACAAGATGTACTGAAGGAACTCACTAAGGCTTCTTAGACAGCCCCAGCCAAACCCACAATCACAGCCTTCTAGAAGGACAAGAATAGCAGACACATGGGAACACTATCATCTGGAAGCTTCTCTTCGAGCAACACGGCATCCTGATATTTCCATTCCCTCACTGTCGCTGGATCAAAATCCTGGAACTACCTAGTATTCACTACACCCATAGTGGATGCACCTACGCCACAAGGACTGCAGCAGAAGACAGCTTGCCACCACTTTTTCAAGGGTAATTAGGGTTGGGCAATAAATGCTAGTCTAGCCAGCAATGATCACATCCACGATTTTTTTTTAGGAGTCCGTATGACTTTTCATAGTTGAAGAGAATAGAATATGGTGGGTTTCATGCTTTTGAAAGCAGTAATAGTGGAGCAAAATAGAAGGTCAGGCATAGGTTGGAGATCAGCTGGGATTAAATGACAGATATCACGGTTGCAAGACAGAGTATGGTAATGAAGAGTGTTAAATACTAAGGCAGGTGTTAGTAGTAGCATAAAGGTCATGTAGTAGAATATATTAGTAGTAGAACAATGGTCAGCACCTTTTGAAGTGCTCACAATTAATTTTGATCCAGAGAGTATTTTGTTGATGTTTCTCAATTATTTTGCTTTGGAGAATTTTTTGTAATTGAATTGAACAAACACTGGCTTCTCTTTCAGGGATTCTTGCGTTCAGATTCTAATTTAGTTGCCCTGAAGTTCACCCAGTTGCATGTGTATTTTACCCATTTTAAAAGTTCTTAGAAGCTACTATCTTTAGCTCAATGCACCTGTTATTGGTTGATGTATAGCAACTGAAATTGACCATGGAAGAATTTTAAGGAATTACTGATCCTTTTCACTAGAATATGTAAGCAGGAAATAAATATATCATTTTTCAGTGTAATTTTTCCAAAGTATGTTCACCTTTTTATTATTGAAGGCAGGCAAACAGCCTATGCTCAGCTCATATAGCTCATTATTAGGAGACATCAGAAAGCACAAATGTAGGATGCCCCTGAAGATTTTCCACCTTCCCCATCAAGATAAATTGGTTTCACTTGATGCAGCTTGTGTTAAGTGCTCAGTGTAATAGGAATTAGAAATCTGTGCAGATCCATACCTTGGCAATGGGGGTGTACTACTAGAGTTTTTGCCATCGAATTTAGTTGATTTTTTTTCTACTTCTGCATTCCTAATTGCTTTACTTAGCCATCTAGCACTCATAATTTTACCCTTGCGTCCTACATTGGGGTGAACTGATTAAATTGAGGAAACCTCCTCCTATATGTGTCTATATCAATTTATTTTGTGTATTCCATTCACGCACAGATATATATTGACACGATCTTACTTTATGTTCCTCTTGGGAGACTAAGGCAATTTTTACCATTTATAAATTCACTAGATAGCATTAAGTCAGCTCAATTCATAGATCGTCACAGCCTGCTGCAATAGAAAAGCTAATTACTTGTGTGGAATATGAGTTATTGATTTACACCCCACTTCAGCTAAATTGAAAAATGCAGCATTCGGCTCGGCATGTTTATAACTGTGAAGCTAGTAATTCAATAAATACAATGTTTATGAAAAATAGATTGATTTAATCATCACAGTAGGTAAATATTCTTTGATACTGGCCTATTCTTGGTATTGCTGATGGTAATGTGTTGTTTCTGTCCAATCGGGCTAAATTCTAATGTGAAGGAGTACATGGATGTAGGTAGATGGATAAAACTAGCAAAACTAGCCAGTATGTTAACTGGCTCCAGACTGCTGTATTTCACTGATGTGAATTAGGCTGCATGCAAGCAAACCCCTTGGGAGAAGGGAGTTGCCCCTTGAACATACAATGCATTTATTGTTCAACTGGAGTGATGTTGATGCATGTTTTCTGTTTTAACTTTGGCTGCACTAGTGTCTTAGAAATCACTACTAGTGAAAGCAAGGTGGGAACACTATATCAACTGAGGGAGGCTGAAGCTTAGTCAGGGAAAGCCTTGTCTAATAAGCGTTCACTACCTACAGTTAGTTTCTTACCTTTTTCGCAAAGGGTTGGGTTCACAAAAATTGTCCTCAGAGATGACTTCACACATTGAAGATTTCTTCAACAGTTGGAGGTTTCATCCCTGTTTGGAGGTCTGATCTGCACAATGGAGATTTGATCACATGTGCTGCTTTATATTGGACCTCAGTTAAAGAACCAAATGATCAGCAACACTTGCATCAACCTGCTGCTCACACACCAGAAGCTCCATAGGAGGGATCAGCATAGAGGTGAAGCTCAAAGAAGGCCATACCTCCCCATACATTATTTACAAGCAGAGGATGAAGTACCTTGATTTGTCTGAAGACCAGTTTACCAGGAAGCCTACAAAGTTGCTGAAATGGTACCAGACATTTTCAGCCTATTGGAATAAGACGTGGTGCCAGTTGGATCTAGTGGTCATGCTTTACCAATGGCTGTTAAAGTCACTGTGTTCAACTTCTTTTCCTGTGGATCCTTCCAGGACTCAGCTGCACATTTTTGTCTCCTAATCTCAGTCAGCAGCACACAAATGCATAACGTGCATAAATGATACAATATCAGTATTTTTGCTGGATTATTGTGAGGATTGCTTAAATTCCACCAGCGTATCCAACAGACAGCCTCATGCATGTCACTTTTGCTGTCACATTCCTTGCCACTAATATAAAGAAGTCCTGCAAGCAACTAAACATCTCATTCGCAATAATAACTATTAATTCATGCTTTAAGATTATTGAGCAATCTGAAAATGACACTTGTCAATGAACAAACAAAAACAGGCAAGGCAGAAAATTGATGCAAAAGAATAGTATTTGTATACTTCAAATGCACACCAGAAACTTAACAATATAATAATTCCCTTGTGCAACTTTAAATCTTTACTCTTTTCCTGGCACTCTATTGCACAAACCCTCAGGTTACAGCAGGAGTAAAGACAGGTTTTGACTGTTCTGTTGCTCTTGGCTAATGACCTCTGGGCTTTTCACTCATGAGGACCCCGCCAATGATTACCCAACCTGCTCTTCTACAGACTTGACCATCAGGATAGGAGGCAGCAAGTAGGCTAATGACTGAGGGGGTCAAGTGCTTTAAGCAGAGTCCATGTTCCCATGCCCCCTTTCGCCATCTAGTCTGTCTGTAACTGCGCAGTTGGAACATCTGTCAGTACATTGCATGTTTTCTGCTCCTGTACAGTAAATTTCCTTTTTATCAGTGGCTCTTGGGATGCGGCATCTGATCGAAGTCAAGCAGGGGAGATTCGCTGTTGCTGTGCCTTCTCTTATTCATGGATGGTGTCATCATGTCTTGCTACTGCCTGATTGACAATGTCCAATCATACCTTTGTCTCATCCACATATTTTTTTCCTCCCATACGAAAGAACAGTATCTTTCCCCAACCCCACACAATCTCCAGTGGCACATCTGGAGACATACCAGCAAAGCAGGGCACAGCCTTTGCTGTTTTCAGCTCCATTTCAGCACTGGTTTAACCACAACTCAAGCTGCTTTATAGAGCAGGTTTGGAGCTTCGTCTTTAAATGCTGGAGTTCAGAACATGCCACGTTGACATAATTAGACATGAAAACCAGCAATCAGATATTGATGAAATGGATGCATTGTATCTATTTCACACTTCCATACATGCTATCATGCCCGCTTTTTGGTGTTGAATCTGAATTTGAGGCTGACATTTTATCTGTGGCTGTCTGAGAATCCAACATTAACTTAAGGTTGTCATAGATGTGATCTGCTATATATGCTGTGCCTGAAGGCAAGTCATTGGCTTATTGTTTGCTTGCTGATGCTTCATCCTGAATTGTTTTCTTTGGCAGGTATTGTCAGTGGTGGTTTGCCATTGCCTTCCACACTCAGGGACAGAGCGAGGAGGCAAGTCTCAAGCCTACCTGAGCTGGAAGGTGAATCAAGTTCAGACTGTGTTACTCTGAACCACACACTAACATCTAACCAACTAAGCTAACCAGCCCATCTATTATGGGTATGCCTTAATTTTAATTATTTTTAAATTTCATTAATGTCATCTGATATTTGAGTTCCTCAGTCGAAGGAATATTAAGAGTAGTGTTTTTGTGCACCTTCTGCCATTCAATTATGTTTAACCTGTCTGTTTGGTGCCAACATGAATCTGGCATGGATTCAGTTCCAGAATGAAATTAATGATGCAGACGTTGGCAACCCGTTCGTACTAATGCAATGATATATCATTTCCTAGCACAATGACTCTGGAGGTGTACTTTAAATATTGATCCAGTCTGAAGATGATGTTGTTAACATTGATATGCAGTGAGACTGCCATGCAGAACAAATCAGGGTAAATAGTATTTGTATCTGATTGTTGTCTTGTTAATTTCATTTGACATTAGCCTACTTTCTTTTTTCAAGGTTTGGCATTGCCTTGCTCAAATAAACCATTTAAATTCGGCACCTCTAGTAGTGTAGTGGCAAAAAGGTGACATGAGGGATGCAAGTGTCATAAAAGCTCAACGGCACTGCAAGACCCATTGTGTCTGCATCAGTCACCAAGCACCTATCGTTTCTAGGACTTTTCACTACCGCCTCAGATTTACAATATACCCATTGCAGCATTTCCCAAGCATAATGTTATGTATCACATGTATTTGGCAGCTTATTAATGGGACATTGTTCAAGTTGGCTGTGCAGGAGTTTATCATATTTACCTTTCACATAAGTAACTATAGCTTTGGACAGGGGGTAACTCAGAATAAGCCTGGAGTGAGACGACTTATGCATCACTTCACTAATATGCCATACCACAAAATCTGAAGAATACCCCAAACTGGTTCATTTTCATTTTCTATTCCATCCATCTTTGTGGCCTTCCTGTATAGTTTAGTGCCAAATTGAAGGCAGTACTGCTTTAATTTGCCCATGTCCATTAAGGAACTGGGTTGACTTTTTTTTTGCAGAGGAACCTTAGATGTAATTTGATTTATTATTGTCAGATATATTAGCGTACAGTGAAAAGTACTTTTTCTTGCATGCTATACAGACAAAGCATACCATTCATGGAGAAGGAAACGAGAGAGTGCAGAATGTATGGCTAAGGTGTCAAGAAAGATCAACTTAATGCAAGATAGGCCCGTTCAAAAGTCTGATGGCAGCAGGGAAAAAGTTGTTCTTGTGTCGGTTGGCACGTGACCTCAGGCATCTGTCTCTTTTTCCTGATGGAAGAAGGTGGAAGAGGGAATGTCAAGAGTGTGTGGGGTCTTTAATTGTGCTGGCTGCTTTGCCGAGACAGCGGGAAGTGTAGACAGAGTCAATGGATGGCAGGCTGGTTTGTGTGATGGATTGGGCTACATTCACGACCTTTTGTAATTTCTTGCATCTTGGGCAGAGCAGGAGTCGTACCAAACTGTTATACAACCAGAAAGAATGCTTTCTATGGTGCATGTGTAAAAGTTGATGAGAGTCGTAGCTGATATGCCAAATTTCCTTAGTCTTCTGAGAAAGTAGAGGCGTTGCTGAGCTTTCTTAACTATAGTGTTGGCATGGGGGGAATCAGGATAGGTTTTTGCTGATCTAGACACCTAAAAACTTGAACCTCTCGACCCGTTCTACTTCATCCCCATTGAAGTAGACAGGGGCACGTTCTCCCTATGCTTCCTGAAGTCGATGACAATCTCCTTCATTTTGTTGACGTTGAGGGAGAGATTATTGTCGCTTCACCAGATTCTCTATCTCTTTCCTGTACTCTGTCTTGTCATTGTTTGAGATCCGACCCACTATGGTGGTGTTGTCAACAAACTTGAAAATCGAATTGGAGGGGAATTTGGCCACACAGTCAGAGATGTACAACGAGTATAGTAAGGGGGCTCAGAACACAGCCTTTTGGGGCACAAGTGTTGACGATGATTGTGGAGGAAGTGTTGTTGCATATCCTTACTGACTGTGGTCTGTGGGTTAGGAAGTTCAGGATCCATTTGCAGTGGGTGGAGCCGAGGCCCAGCAAGGGCTTTTAGAGATGCGTTTCATAGGAATAATGGTATTGAAGGCTGAGCTATAGTCAGTGGAGTCGAGCATATTTGTTATTTGGTGTAGCAGGGTTGCGTGCAGGGCCAAGGAGATGGCGTCTGCTGTGGACCCGTTGTGGCAGTAGGTGAACTTTAGTGGTCCAGTCAGTCCAGGAGGCTGGAATGAATTCATGCCATGGCTAGCCTTTCAAAACACTTCATAATGATGGATATCAGAGCCACTGGACGACAGTGATTAAGGCCCACTGCTTGGCTTTTCTTTGGTACTGGGATGATGATCATCTTCCTGAAGCTGATAGGGACTTCAAATTTTTATTGAGAAGTTGAAGATGTCTGCAAATGCCCCCGCCAGCTGATCCATGCAGGTTCTGAGTACTCATCCAGGCACCGCATCCACGCCTGTTGCTTTCCATGGATTGACCTTCAAGAAAGCTGCTCTGACATCTGCAATGGTGACTTCAGATACAGGTTCATCTAAGGCTTGCTCTTGCTGAGCTCTTGCTTAAAACAGGCATAGAATGCATTGAGCTCATCAGGGAGGGGAGCTTTGGAGCTGGCAATTTTACATGCCTTTATCTTGTCGCCTGTTATGCCTTGCAGACCTTGCCATAGATAGTGGGGGTCTGTGTGGCTAGCCTGGGACTCAAGTGGTCCCGTACTGTCTTTTGACATCTTTGATGAATCTCTTTAGATTGTATCTGGCTTTCTTGTATAGAGGTCAGGGTCAACTGACTTGAATATCTCAAACCTAGGCTTCAGCAAGTTATCCAGTACGTTTCACAGATTTAAATAGCCTGGCTCTTGTTGACTGGCTGCTGCTGATCATATTTAACCTACTGCCACTTCTCCTTTGGGAGATGTGCATCATTGCTTGCAAAATTGACATTTGTGTTGCTGTTTGACAGCTAGTAGAGTCATAGAGGTTTACAGCATGGAAACAGGCCATTCTGCCCAACTTATCCATGCTGCCCAGTGTTTTACCAAGAAGCTATTCCCGTGGGCCCGCATTTGGTCCATATCCCTCTTGACCCATCTACCTATGTAACGGTCTAAATGCTTTTTAGAAGTCAAAATTGTACCCTCATCTATTACTGCCTCTGGCAGCTCATTCCAGACACTCACCACCCTCTGAGTGAAAAAATTGCCATCTGGACCCTTTTGTATCTTTCCCCTCTCACCTTAAACCTGTGCCCTCTAGTTTTAGACTCCCCTACCTTTGGGAAAAGATATTGACTATCTAGCTGATCTGTGTCCTTCATTATTTTATAGATCTCTATAAGATCGCCCCTTAGCATCCTACGTTATAGAGAAAAAAGTCCCAGCCTATCCAGCCTCTCGTTATAACTCAATCCATCAAGTCCCAGTAGCATCCTAGTAAATCTTTTCTGTACTCTTTTTAGTTTAATAATATCCTTTCTATAATAGGGTGACCAGGATTGTACACAGTATTCTAAGTGTGGTCTTACTAATGTCTTGTACAACTTCAACAAGACATCCCAACTCCTGTATTCATTGTTCTGACCAATGAAACAGTACATGCCGAATGCCTTCTTCACCGCCCTGTCCACCTGTGACTCCATTTTCACGGAGCTATGAATCTGTACTCCTAGATCTTTGTTCTATAGCCCTTTGTCCAATGCTCTACCATTAACTGAGTAGGGCCTGCCCCAAATCGATGCATCAAAATGCGTCACCTCATTTTTATCTAAATTAACTTCCATTTACCATTTGTCAGCCCAATTGATCAAGATCCCATTGCAATCCTTGATAACCTTCTTCACTATCCACTATGCCACCAATCTTGATGCCATCTGCGAACTCACTAACCAAGTCTCCTAAATACTCATCCAAATCATTAATATAAATGATAGATAACCCTGCACCGATCCCTGAGGCACTGCTGGTCTCAGGCCTCCAGTTTGAAAAACAACCCTCTACAGCATCCCTCTGTCTTCTGTTATCAAGCCAATTTTGTATCCAATGGGCTACCACACCCTGGACCCCTGGAGATTTAACCTTGTGCAACAGCCTACCATGTGGTACCTTGTCAAAGGCCTTGCTAAAGTCCATGTAGACAATGTTGACTGCACTGCCCTCATGTACTTACTTGGTTACCCAGTCAAAAAATTCAGTCAAATTCGTGAGAAATGATTTTCCACCCTCAAAGCCATGCTGACTGTCCTTAATCAGTCTTTGCCCCTGTAAATGCCTGTAGATCCTGTTTCTTAGTATATCTTCTAACAACTTACCTACTACAGACATTAGGCTCACCGAGCTGTAGTTCCCAGGCTTTTCTTTGTTTTCCCTTGCAGCTCTTCTTAAACAAAGACACAACATTTGCTACCCTCCAATCTTCAAGCACCTCACCTACTATCATCTGCAGACTTTCTTAACTGCCAGTGTTGATGTTACATCCTTTGAAGTTGTGTTCGAGCATGTCCTTGTATACCTTGATTCCTACCGTAGCTTTTGCTGTCCTCATTCAGCTCAATGCATAAAATTCATTTTGACGATATGTAATCTTCCATCAGGATAACACAATCCTGAGATTGAATCAGCTGCTAAGTGCTTCCTGTGATACTTACACATTAACTTCCTTTGAAAACTCTCCAAAAATTAAAATCTAATATATTTCTTCACATCTGCAGGTTTAATCACAAATTAATGAAACTTGGGATGATCACACCAAATGTAAGGGGCAGTAAAGTTTACAAGTAACTTCCCTGTTTAAGTTTTAAATTCTTTATACTTTGTTATAGCATCGCAAATTTTCAAACGTACCATCTTATCATTAAGGTAGTGACGAGCATAAGATAGTATAATTTCTGAAATAACAGTATGTATGCTGTGCAGCATGTTTCGTGATTATGCAGTTTATATAATAACTGATGGGTATTGTATTACCTGTCAAAACTCTACTAATAAAGCCGCTAATCCTTCCAACAGATGGCTTATTCATCACTGCCAATAGGACTAAAGACTTTCCACAGAACCCTCCTCTGCAGGAGATAGTATGTGTTTAAACACCACACTTGATCCCCTGCAGCCAAGATTTAAATCCATGCAAAAGAGATTTTTTTTTAATCATTCAGAGAATGTGGGTGGTGTGGGCAAAGCCAACAATTATTACCATGGTTGCTTTTGAGAAAGTGGTGATGTATGTAAATTGGAGGGGAAGATTCAGGTGGCGATGCTCCCTTCTATCTTCTGTCCTCGTTCTTCTAGGGTCATGGTTTGCGAGAAGCTGCTATCGTGCATCTTACAGATAGTATACGTTGCAGTCATGTTGTACTGATGGTGGACAGAGTGAATATTAAAGGTGATATGAATTACTGATCAAGCAAATTGCTTTGTCCTGGATGGTTTTTAGATTCTTGAGTGCTGTTGCAGCTACACTCATCCAGATAAGTGGACAATTTTCCTTCACATGACTTGTTTGTGTTTTATAGATTAATGAAAGGCTTTGGGGCGTCACTCACACAGAACGTCCTGCTTCTGATCTATGCTTCTAACTGCAGAATTTATGAAGCCTGTACTGTTTAATTTTTGCTCAACTGTGACCCACAGAATAGTGATGGTTATGTTAGTGAATTTCATTAGGAAGTAGATTCTTGTTGTAGATTTACGTATTGCAAATTTAAAACAAAAAGGGGAGAAATACATTTAAATTTCTCCAAGTGGATTAAACCTCTGATATGGATGGATTATGTCCTCGCATTTGAAAGAATCTAGAGAAGAAAAGGTGCAAGAGATAGATACATCGCCCATATTATACCCACGTTTAAACAAGGGAGATACAACATGACCAGGGAGCTATAGACCAGTCTGCTTAATATTGGTGATACAAAAAATAATGGAATCCCAATTAAAGGAGAAAGCAGAAAGACATCTAGAAACCAAACATAATGAAGAATTGGCATGGATTTCAAAAAGGAAAGCCTTGTTTGACATTGTGTTATTTGAAGAGGAAACAGAGGAATAGAGAGGGGTGATGTAGGATATATAATGGATCTAGATATCCAAAAGACTCTGGACAAGTTGTTGCATAATACAGTAATGAATAAAATGAAAGCATGTGGAGTATGGGGACAAATTACAAAATAACTAGCTAGCTGCATACAGGATAATCTGCACAGAATTGGAGCAAAAATTAGCTATTCAGAATGGCAGATGGTGACAAGGTCCTAAAAGGATTCGTGCTGGGGTCATTACTGTTCATAATTTATATTAACAATTCAGACTGTGAAATCAAAATCAATTTCAAAATTTGAGGATAATGCTATATTGGGGGTGGTTACAGAACTTAAACAGCAGCTGGTATCACTGCAGTGCATCCATTAGGTTGAGAGCTTTGTGGATAACACCTTTCTAGATGTGGTCACCCCATAGCTTAAGAGAATGCAGGGAGAGAGAGAATGGGTGCCCACCAGCCAGTAAAGAAGGAACATGCAAGTAGTACAGGAGTCCCCTGAGGACCTCGTTCTCCAACCAGTCTTTAGTTTTGAATACTGATGGAAGTGATGGTTCATCTGTGGAGTCAGCCAGGGTCATGTCCATGACACCATGGGTGGCTTAACTGTACAGAGGACTATAAGGAAGCCCAATCATATGGGGAGTAGCCACAGACATACTTTTAGAAAAGTACATTGCCCTCGTGGGGCCAGGGTCATGGATGTCACAAGAAAAGCAGAGTGTGAAATGTGATCTCCTGAATTCATTGATAAGGAGGATACTTAGAAAATTGTTAATTGATCAGGCAGATTGATATCAGTTTCTGAAAGGGAAATAGTGTTTAATTAATTTATTAGCATTTCTGATGAAGTAATAAGCAAGGTGGACAAAGGAGAACCAGTAAGAACATAAGAACATAAGAAATAGGAGCAGGAGTAGGCCATCTAGCCCTTCGAGCCTGCCCCGCCATTCAATAAGATCATGGCTGATCTGTCGTGGCTCAGTTCCACTTTCCCGCCCTCTCCCCATAACCCTTAATCCCCTCTCTTATCAAGAACCCATCAACCCACTTCTTAAAAATATTTAGCGAGGCAGCCTCCACTACTTCAACGGGCAGAGAATTCCAGAGATTCACCACCCTTTGAGTGAAGAAGTTCCTCCTCAAATCCGTTCTAAACCGCCTCCCCTTTATCTTGAGGCTGTGCCCCCTAGTCCTACTGTCTTTTTTGAGCGGGAAGAGTCTCTCCACCTCTATCCTATCCATCCCATTCATCATCTTATACGTCTCAATGAGATCTCCCCTCATTCTTCTAAACTCTAACGAGTACAAGCCCAGTTTATTCAGCCTCTCCTCATAGCTCAATCCCCTCAACTCTGGTATCAGCCTAGTAAACCTCCTCTGCACTCCCTCCAGGGCCAAAATATCCTTGCGCAGTAGACATGGTGTTTTTGGGTTTCCGGAAGATATTTGATGGTGCCACATCAAAGGTTGGTTAAGTGAAAAAAATTGGCAAATGGAATATAATGTGGAAAAATGTAAACTTTCCCACCTTAGCAGGAAAAGCAGTATACTATTTAAGTAGAGTGATTGCAAAGCTAGGTGGTGCAGAAGGATCTGGGTCTCCTGGTACATGAATCACAAAAAAAAGTATGCTGATATAACAAGTAATTAGAAAAGCGAATTAAACGTTGGCATTTATCACAAAGGGAATAGAATATAGAAGTAGGGGTATTTTACTGCTGCCGCAAAGGGTCTTGATGAGACCACATCTGGAATATCATGTACAGTTTTGATGTTATTTGAAAATAATAAAATTGTATTAGAAACTGTTCAGAGAAAATTCACTTGTCTCATTTCTGGGATGAGGGGCTAATCTTATGAGGAAAGGTTGAGCAGGTTGGGCTTACGCCCATTGAAGTTTAGAAGAATGAGATAGTCTTATTGAAACATACAAGATCCTGAGGGGATTTGATGAGGAGCATGTTTCCATATGTGGGTGAGAGTAGAACCAGGGGACACTACTATAGTAGAAATCTACTATTTTAAGACGGAGTTGAGGAAATTCCCTTAAAGGGTTGTTAGTTTATGGAATTCTCTTCCACCAAAAGTAGCATAGAAACAA
The DNA here is from genome assembly GCF_965287045.1 of Carcharhinus amblyrhynchos. NCBI lineage: Eukaryota > Metazoa > Chordata > Chondrichthyes > Carcharhiniformes > Carcharhinidae > Carcharhinus > Carcharhinus amblyrhynchos. Next base: position 75,656,172 of record NC_137331.1, on the reverse strand, counting down.
AGAAAATGTAAACAGGAGTAGGCCATTCAGCCCTTTCAACCTAGTCTGTCAGTCATTCTGATCATCAAATTCAGTGTCCTGATCCTGCCTTACCATATCTGTTGATCTCTTTAACCCCAAGAGCTATATCTAATTTCTTCTTGAAATCACATGTTTTGACGTCCAGTATTTTCTGGGGTAATGAATTTCACAGATTCATCACTTTCTGGGTGAAGAAATTTCTCCTCAATTCAATCCAAAAGATTTACCCCTTATCCTCAAACTGCGAACCCCTAATTCTGGACTCTCACCATCGAGAACATTTTTTTTCTGAATCCTCTCTGTCTAATCCTGTTAGAATTTTATCAGTCTCTATGAGAGTCCATCTCACTCTTCTAAACGCCAATGAATTTAATCATTCGTCCTATCATCCCAGGAATCAGTCGGTTAAACCTTCGCTGTACTCCCTGTATAGCAAGGAAATACTTTTTCAGATAAGGGCACCAAAACTGCACACAATTTTCCAGGTGTGGCCTCACCAACACCCTACACAATTGCAGTAAAACATCTCTATTCCTGTATTCAAATCCTCTCGCTATGAAGGCCAACATACCATTTGCCTTTTTTTACTGCCTGCTGTACCTGCACACTTACTTTCAGGGACTGATATATGAGGACACCAAGGTCTCACCAAGTACTCACTTCTCCCCATTTTTTTACCCATTCAAATTATAATCGGCCTTCCTTTAATTGCTACCAAAGTGGGTAACTTCACATTTATCCGCATTATACTGCATCTGCAGTATATGAATATGCCCACTCACTGAGTTGAAGCATCTCTGCATCCTTTTCACAGCTTAACCTTTCACCCAACCTTTTATCATCTGCAAATTTGGAAATAATCAAATCATTAATATGATTAATGTGAACAGTTGGGACCCTAGTACTGATCCTTGTAGTACCTCACTAATCACTGCCAACCAATCAGAAAAAGACCTATTTATGCCAACTCTTTGCCTCCTGTCTGCTTACCAACTTTCTATGCATCTGAAGTATGTGCAATTCCATGTGCTTTAATTTTACATAGTAGTCTGCTATATGAGAGCTTGTCGAAAGCCTTCTGAAAGTCTAAAGAGACCACATTCACCAGTTCTCTTTGTTCAACTCTACTAATCACTTTCTGAAAGAATTCCAGTCAAATGGAATAAAAGGGACGGCAGAAACATTGATATAAAATTGGCTGAGTGACAGAAAACAGGAAGTGGGAATTATGGAATGTTTTTCAGACCGGAGGAGTAATGGAATTCCCCAGTGGTCAGTGTTGGGACCTTTGCCCTTCCTGATATATATTAATGACCTAGCCTTGGTGTCCAGGGCACTCTTTCAAAAATTTGCGGATGATACAAAACTTGGGATCATTGTGTGCAACGAGGAGGATGGTGTAGAAATTGGTGGGCTGGGTGGACAAATGGTAGATAGTAAGGTCACATAAGATGTGATTTTTGACTATGTTAAAAAGTTCTTTCAGTGCTGTGGTAGGGACGGAAGCCTGATTGGAGGGATTTAGAGTTGTAGGAAAAATCAGGAATTTGGGAAATCCCATCACATTTAAGGCAAAAAAGGGAGGTTGATAATGGGACTGGAGTTTGCAAGGTCAGTACGATCAAGCGTGGGTTTTTTGAAAATGATGGTGACAGATTTGGCAGGGAGAGGAACAAGAAAGGAAGGTGGATAGTTAACAGTTTAGTGGGACTAAGGTCAAGAAAGCATGAGTTGGCCCTCATAAACAAAACTTAGAAAAGTCATGAGAGAAACTAGAAAAAAGTGCAAGTCCAGGCCAGCTACAGTTGCCTTAGTGGCTAGATGAAGGGAAGGAAGCATTAGAGGCAGCTGAATTTACTGTCTTATTGGTAAAGAAATCCTTGAGCTCTAGTTTGAGGTAAGAGTGGTGGAGGGACAGAGAGGTGCTCCTTCTATAGTGAAGAGATGTTCAGAAGGTTTTGTGAGATGTAAGACAATTTATTTTCATAAAATTGAAATGCTTATCGAGTAAAGACACCATGCAAAAAGAAAATATACTGATCAATGAGGAAAGTCAGTTGTAGAAGGGCTCAGCAGTGACAAATATATATCTTCATTTGATTTATTTCAGTTCACTTTTGGCTCCAAATTTTTGAGCACGCCATATGTTGAATGGCATGATTGTGTAGTATGTCATTGCCGTGACATGCTGTGGCATGGAATAGTGAGATGTAGTTTCACACCCATACTTCCTCACAGCATGGGTGAGGAATACAGTGAGGAATTCACAGTACCAAATAAAAAAGATGCTGTTTTATCTGGCTGTGTTGGAACACATTATTAAATAAGCTAGATCATGTTTTGCAAATCGCTAACTAAAATGAATGCAAATGAGTACAATTATCGAAGTGAGAACAAGTTATGTAACTGGAAAGATAAGTTTGAGATCTAGTGCGGTCCAGTTTATTTTGACTATCTCACCAAATTCTAATGTGTTTATGCAATTTAGCAAAAAAATATGAAAACAGATTGTAAAAGCTTCTGCAAGTATGTAAAAAAAATGATAGAAAAATAAATGTGATTCCATAGGGCGGAATTTTACACTGCCTAGGTGGGTATCTGTCCAATCCGGAAACATGTGAAATTACACTAGGAAATGTTGGAATAGCATTACAATGTCATCATGTATTTGGGCAATATTTCGGTCAGCAGGCAAGAGCACAAATCAATTGTCTGCCTGCTGGCAACTAGGAAGCTCATTAAGAAGAGTAAGACTGCAATTGATCTTGATTTAATGTTGTCCATGTGGTGTTTAAGTTCGCTCAAGGATGAGATAAAAGGGGGCAGGAGTAAAGGTAACCTGAGTTGGTATGAGTTATTGACAGTTTGGTGAGGGCTTAGACTAAAGTTTTGTGAACATTTTCATTGCTTTCTTTGGAAATTTGTGCTTCTTGTCTGGAGTTTTCAGGACATTTTAGTCTTGCAATGATTCTGGGATTTTCTACCATTTGGCACCCTCAATCCACAGGTCAGCCTCTTTTATATCTCTGGTCTTGGGTTTCACCTCTTCAGCATGGAGCACCCCCTCTGAGGAAGAAGATGGGGACGAAAGAGAGAAGAGGCCCTGCAGGTATCACTTCAAGAGGGATGGAGCAGGTAGAGGGTGTCCAGGACCAGCAGGGATGACAAGGAGGAAGGCTCAGCAGAAGATGCCACTATCTAGCTGCCAGGGTGTACAAACAGCAATCCAACTACCTTGACTTGATGGAGGTCCTGTGCAACAGGAGGTTCGGCTTTCAAAGGAAACCATCATATCCATTTGCCAAATAATTGGGATGGAGGTAGCCTCCAATTGTGTGCATGGACACCTAATGTCCATTGCCCTTAAGGTCATTGTCGCACTTCTATGCTTCTTGATTTTTCCAGGCTCAGTGGGTGATCTTTGTGAAGCCTTCCAGTCAGCTGCACACAGCTTTGTTAAGCTGGTGGCTGATACTCTGTTCAGGTAGGTGAACACATTCATCAGCAGGCCAGAGGCTTTGCTGCAATTGCAGGGATCTCCCACTCCCTGGAATGTTCAGTTAATTTGTGATCAGATTCTACAAGTCTGTGCAAGCTCCCACAGTGCTGACATACTGAAACACAGGTACCAAGGCTGCTTCAGCTTGCCTGAGTGACAACAGGCATCCCTTGGAAAGATGGCTGATGATTTCTCTCAAGCACCCAAGGACAGAGGGAGAGGAAAGATACAACCACTTCCATGTCTCCAAAGGACAGTGATGGAGAGGACAATGGGTAGGCTGAAAATTGTGTTCTGATGCCTGGATTGCTCAGGGGCACTTTTCAATATCCACCAGATATTGCAAAGTGTTGCTCATCATTGTTGTCTGCTGTGCTTTGCGTAATCTTGCTCTCTCTAAGAAGGAGCACTGGACCACAAAGGCAATAGAAACCCAATGATGATTCAGATGCAGAGCCCAGGCAGGTAAATAGCAAGGATGAAGAGGCTGAAATGAGGAACTTTCAGAGAGATAGGAACACCAGAGAGGCCTTAATTCAGCATTTCTTCAGGTAGGTGACCATGCCTTGTCTTCCATCTGACGAAGGGCACAGCCTTTTTTGCAGACATCTCATGCATAACCATGCCAGGAGTCCAAAGTCACTGAAGCCTTAGTAATGAAGTTTGCTGCCCCAGACACCTTTCACCAGGCACTTTTAAGACAAACACCCATCGAATACACTGGACACTGAGCGCTGTGAGCAAAGAACTTATTTTTCTTTATGACATTTAAATGAAAAATACAGGAAACCTCCAGAATGAACTGACTTAAACATGTGATATTTACAAAAAAGCATAAATAAGCCACCTGTGCAAACCCATTGCTGTGCTGTTTGTTTTAAGCTTACATTTGCGGGTGCTATGTCTTGACATCTCCCCCAAGTCCTCCAATATCTGATACCCTGGGCATTCCCTGCTTTCACCATTTGCTCAAGCGAGCTTGATATGCCCTCACCACTGTGCTCCACCAACTGAACTGATGTGCTATTGCCCACCAACGTGGCAGTATCTGCACTGTGCTTGGTGCTAAGAGACAGAATGTCATGGGTGCATTTTCTGTCAGCAACTGCTGTAGTGTCAATGGAGGGTCATCGGCCTCCTGGCTGGTTCTGGAGGATAGTTGATCTGAGGGATGAAAACAATTGAGAGTGCTGTTCAACACATCGCACAGAGTCAATGTTCATTTTATGCAGCCCGATCTGAGTGATAAAGGTAATTAAAGTTGCCATAATCCCAGATTGCTATAGGCTGAGAGAGAGCTGACTGGTGGTGATTTAACCTCGGGTCATCATACCTCAGGCAAGGACAAGATTGAGAAGATGGGGTCTTCATGAATAACCTAGATCAGTACGGGATTTGAACCTGTGCAGTTGGTGTCGCTCCACATCATGAACCAGCAGTCCAGCCAACTGAGCTAACCAACTGTTTGGCTTGAATTACGACAACAATGAAAATCAAGCGTTGGTTTAGTTTCTTGGATTTCTTATTTCCCCTGATTGATATCAATACAGGATTCAGGTTCAACACCCTTCCAAAGGATTGCACTGCTAATAATTAAACATTCCCTAATTACTGCAGTACTCATAAGAATGTTAGTCTAGTTTTGTGTGCTTTTGAACTCGTCTGGTGCTTGAAATCATAACTTTCTAACGCAAAATTAGAGGGAAACTGACTGAGTCATGATAACACTCTCTTTGATAGTCACGAGTTTTTAATTTTGCCAGTTGCAGCTGCCAGTGTGAGATTGCAATCATTTTGATTTGAAACTAAGCTGCCCTCACAAGATGTGTAAGTTTTAGGAGAAATGGGAAATCATGTCAGCATTCATTAAGGGGATCGACCTCTTGGATAAGATTGGAACTGCTTTTCATACTTAAACACTGGGAGTTCACAGTTAAACTTGATTAAAACTGCTTTCTATTGATTCAGTTCTTTGTATGCTTTTAATTGAGGTAAAAGGTTTTCCAAGGCTACTAATTGCTATTAATTTGAAACATTAAAAAAAACTTATGAACAAATCCCAAATGGATCCTTTGATGTGATTGTAATATTTTGATGCAGTATTGGACAAAAGCTTTCATGTTGCTTTATTGAATGTAACAGTTCTTGGTTCAGAGTATTGGCAACCTGCCAAGAACCTTATAGAAGACAAATAATGGGGTAAAATGTGAATGTTTTAAACACTGGGTTATAAAGCCTTATAGTATCCTATTTTTAGTTTATTTTTGCCCGTGGGGTTTGATACAAAAGAATTTTGAACAAAATTGCTGTTAACTGGAATTGGGATATTGGATCCCCTGATAAGCCAAGTTCATCAGTGAGTAACTGAGGTATGCTTACTGAATTATGTTAGCTGATTACAGCAGGGCTATTGCAATTGAGCTCAATGTCCTGAATTAACAATTTAATTAAAAAATTACTTTAGATTTCCTATACCTAAACCTGATCCTGTAACTACTGCTGGAGTTGACAAATGTAGCTGAGGGTAGTATTGGGTTGGGCTGCTGTCTTCTCTGTTGGGACAGATTAGTATAAAAGTCAGAAGAAATGTTTTATCACACATGAAATCCTAATATCATGATTCAGCTGTCTTAGGACTCAATACTCCAACACTGAAAAATTAAAAACAACTCATTCTGTTGCTGTGTTTTGCTCTTTTTAAGTACATTCCTCTTTACTTCTCTTAGATCTCTGTCTTCTTTCATCATGCTACCTTTCACTTTTCCACTCTCCACTATACTTCCATATTCCCTACCTCATTCCTTCAGTACTCAACCTTCCTGCTCTTTTGTTGCCAGCCAAGGCTTGATTACCTCTTAGAAAAGCATATAACTTCCATCTGTGCCTCTCTTGGCATCTATCAAAGGGATCAGAGGTACACAGCACTAGCCCATTATGAACAGCAATTTCAGTTCCCCCACCCTACTCTTTCTTTGACATTCCTGCTCAGAGCACCCACTAGAGGCTAATCTTGCTAATGTTCTTCCTTTTCAAATATTTGGACTTTGCCAATGGCATTAACTACCCTTCCAGAATGTCAGTTCATTTGTAAGCAAGGTCTTTGCCATCCATGAACTTATTGTGGATGATTGCATGGACATCATGGCTTTAACAGAAACCCAGCTGACTTTGGAGAGGAAAGGGAAGATGCAAACAGGATGGTAGTATGCAAGGAAGGTGAGGTGAAGTGTTGAAAGCAGATTTAAAGGAGAGTGCATGGCCATCATCATTTTAACTTGTGTGGCCAATCAAACCTGAACTCCCTCCTGAATAACACTGGGTGTACCTACACCACATGGACTGAAATAAGAAAACAAACAAAGCACTGTTCATAGATTTGTAGCATGTGATATTAAGGAGATGTGTGTACCATACCACTATATTAAAAAAAACTGGCATAATCAATATATTTCAACTTTGAAGAACTTGAATTTCAATAAACACAACTATCTGTTAAACTAAAGTTCATGGACAGAATTTTACACTTCCCCACCCCCACCTCCCGCAATGTGGTTTCTGAGATGGGAAAAGGAGTAAAATTGAATGGACAGGATTCCCCCGAGGAATGCACCTGCCCAAAGGCTGACACAATTTCACACTTGGGTGGGCAAGTCTTCAGGTGAGAAACCAGCCATATGAAGGCCCAAACAGCCTCAATGTTTAGCCTGGCAGGTGCAGGTAAGATGGGGAAGAGGGTGGGGGTGTCTGAATCTGAAGGCCCCTTCAGAATTGGGGTGCCCATCTCTCCTGGACGTTGGAGCTCCGGGCCTCCCTCCCCATATCCCCTTGCCTACCCTGCCGATCACCCACCTTTCCTTCTTCTGACTCCCAAGGATGCCCCCAACACTCCTATCCCCCAGACCCCCACAACTTGCGTTTCCAACAGCCCTGGGACTTGGATCCAGATAGATAGGTAGAGCGCTGCAATATGACTTCTGGCTATTGCAGCCCTATGCCAGCCTGTTCAGAGAGCTGTCAGCCTATCTGGCTGAAGACTCATCCACTGCTAATCACTGCTGAAATGAGTGTTAAATGGCAGCAGGCATCTGAACGTCGGCAGTAGCACCTTACACGCTGACTCTCGGGATGGCAAGCACCAATCACTTACCATATTTAAAATTCTACCCAAAGTATCATTGCTTCCATGACCATGTTTACCAAATTACATTTTTGTTTTAATATGGAAAATAGCCAGACAAGGTATAAGTCATTGTTACCACAGTGATATCATATGGATTTTGGCTTGATTTATTTCATTGCATCATGTGATTGCAAACAAATGAAAAGGCCTGCCAAGATATCTTTCCATGAAGACATTATCAGCTTAAATATTTAATAGCTGTAAAATCATAAACGGCTATATACATTTTTGATGTTTGAAGTGAAGCATGTGTACAGAGTAGGCTATTTTTAGTATATTCTTGTGACAGAATCAATACCAGCCTGTGCAAAATCCCTTAAGTCCAGGCGCTGCAGAACTGGAAGACTGTTATTAGTAATAAAAGCCATGGGCACAGCAGCCACTAAACAGTAAAGCGTTCACCACACAGATGAAGCAAAGATTAAAAAACACATTTTTTAAAAATGTAAGTTTCCAAATAAGTTTTGCTTTTTTTAATCCCTGTAAATGGAATGAATTCTTTTTTAAACTGCTCTTCAATTTGTACCGTGTTATTGCTATAAATACCTCAGGAAGAAAACTGATTTGATTTGTGTGAGACATGCATATGTTTTGTTATAGTGGCAGTAACCTTGTGCTGGAGACTTTCATGGTCTAATTTTTTTTTACTATTTATAGCTCAGTTATTTGGTGTTAATTAAGTGGATCGTTTTAACTGCAACCCTTAATTTATTTTGTGTTTACGCTGGATAGTAACCCTTGTCTGTATCTATTTCAGCTCTATCTGTATTTCACCCCTGCGTGGCTTACAAAGAAACTCATGTATCTGCATCATAATTACTTTAAATATTGTCACAAGAATAGTAAGTAGTTGCTAATCAGATCATGACCCATTCAGAGAATAAAGTTGTGTGGTGTGGTGAATAGATACTGGGCCACTACATTTCGGTGGCCAAATTTTTGACTCATGTCACACAGACCCACTGAAAGAAGACAGGTGCATTTTGTTTGGTTGGAAATTACCAAAACAAGCGTGCATTTTAATCTATCCTGTCTGTAAAATAACAGTGCTTTAAATTTAGGAAGGTAGAAAGCTTAACTCTTCCCTCAATACTAATATGCCAGAATACTTTTGCAACCAAGTGAATAATGAACTCTTGTAGCTAAAATGCACATTTTAAAATACAAGCTTGAAGTCAACTTTTTTCCCAGTTCTTTAATGTTTAGTGGAATTTGCATTATCAATCTTGGCCCTGCATTGCTAATTATGACCAATCATCTGGGGTGCCTAAAGCTAAAAATATGGCAATACAACTCCCAGTTCAGGAATTAAATGATCAAATGCAAATGACTCTCCCCTCCCCAAATTGCACTCATTTTGAAAATCATTTTACCCCGCAAGATTTTGCCCAAATTCATTTGCACATTGTCAAACCTAAAATTCTGCCATGAACCAGTATGGTCGAGGAATGATTTTGAAATAATCTCTTATAATTTGCTTTAAGAAGTAAATATATTTCTAAATGCCATTTGATCAATACAGTCATGTAGGATTACACAGGATTTACGGCAAGGAAACAGGCCATTCATCCCAACCAGTCCATGCTAGTGTTTAATTTCCACTGAAGTTTCCTCCCATCTTTTATCATCTAAATCTACCATCACAACTACTATCTATTTCCTTTTTCTCAAATGATTCTCTGGCTTCTCCTTAAGTACATCTGTTTGTTTCAACCATTCCCAGTGGTAGTGAGTTCTGCATTCTCACCGCTCTTTGGATAAAGACATTTCTTCTGAAATTGGATTTCTTGGTGACTATTGGTGGCCTCTAATTCTGCATTTCTCCATAAAAGAAAATATCCTCTGTATACGCCCTAATAAAACTTTCATAATTTTAAAGACCTCTGTTTGATCAAGAAAAGAGCACTGCCCTGCCAATCCTTTCCTGATATGCATGGCAATACATTTCTGATATAATCCTTGTGTGTAATCTCTGCACCCTCTCCAATGCCTGTCATTTTGTAACGCATTATCCAGAACTGTGCGCAGAATGCTAAGTTTATTATTAGTCATAAGTAAGGCTTACATTAACACTGCAATGCAGTTACTGCGAAATTCCCCTAGTTGCCACAGTCCACCGCCTATTTGGGTCAATGCACCTAACCATCATGTCTTTTAGAATGTGGGAGAAAACCAGAGGAAACCCATGAAGACACAGGGAGAATGTGCAAACTCCACCCAGACAGTAACCCAAACCAGGAATCAAACCTGGGTTCCTGGCACTGTGGGTTTAGCACAACTTTCCTACTTCTAAATGAACGAAGGGCAAGTTGAAGTGGATTTATCGCAACAATCAAGTATCTACACAGAATCATTTAATTATACTACTATAGAATAACGACTTTCATAATAAATTAAAACAATTATATTCATAAGTTTTCAATAAGGTTCCTATTAATGTCCTTAAATAAACAGGTAGCTTAATGTTATGAGCCTCTGTATAGACCCAGAAATGGCCAAAATTAATGGATACTCTCAATAATAATTAATTTGATCTGGGGGCATAGCAAGTTGTGCGTAAGGCTAATTTCTAGTGCAGCAATTTTTAAACTAATGCAGAAGATTATGGAAACTGGATTTGTGCTTGAAAATTTGCTATTTACTGAGGTGATTACCGTTTTCAGGCAGGTTGCAGTGGAAAAAAATCAGTACAACCTAACATAAGCTCCAGGCCAAGTTATTTGACTTTAATCTGTCTAAAATTGACAGTGTTTTATGAGAAAATTGTTTATATTTATTGGCCAGATATCAATTATTTTCCTTCAGAAATCAGAATAAAATGAGTTGATTGGTCATTTTTAGAATGTTTTCCAATAAACTAAAACACTGAAGACTCAAATGTTAGAAAGGAGTAACATTATTTTTGAACTGATTCTTTGTTATAATTATTTTCTTTGTTGCATAAAGATTTATTTTTCCGTGTTTTGTTTCTGAAGCCTGCAGCTGCAATTCACCCATTTAATTACGCCCTACACAGCTCACTGTGTTGGTGTTCCCTGGAAATGTCTATAACAAGCAGACTGCAATCCCTGCCCAGCTGCAAGTACATATCATGTGGTGCCAATGAGACAAAAAAGTGCTGCCCAAATCTGAGCAGCTTTACTTACTATTTGGGTGATGTGGGAATTCTAAACTAATGAAACCAAATTGATTCAAAATCTTCTTTTCCAGAAAGATTCTCTCTGCAATTGATGTAAAAATATGGAGTTAAAATAACTGATAGATTTCCAAGCTGTTTCACAACTGTTCGTTGCCTTCCTACATTCACACTGAAATGAATTCATGAAAAGGTTATTTTGGGGTCTGCTCAGTGGATGGAATAGTTACATTAATTTGCACGATGTGAGTGAAATAGCATGATCTTTCTTGGTGTTTTGATCAATAACCATTATGCTCCTGTTAATTAATTGAACTGAAATACATTGTTTTTCATCTGCTAAATTTTGAAACATTTATGCCAGTGCTTCAGTATAAAATAAGATTTCTTTAAATAAAGCAGCAGCTTTGCAATGAGCTGGCTGAAGACAGACAAAGCAATCAGCTATAAATCTGAAAAGCCCAAGGCTAAAGAGAGTGAATTTCAGATTTGAACATATACCCAGGTTTGGGTTAACATTCTTTGTTGATATTTGCATTGTGGAAATTAAATGAAGAACTCTGCATACATAAAGCTGATTGGCTGTTTGTCAAATAATATTGTAACTGTCATGAAGACTCCTTGAAGATTTTTACCTCCTGAAAAGTACATGGCTTTTTGAAGTTATATTTATCCTCTTTGCAGTGGTTTCCACAGAGCCACAGCTGCCGTATCCTGCCCAGTCAGCTCCCTATTGCTCTTGAACTGGGTATAAGTAAGATTTTTAAAAATGGCTGACTTTATTTCTTATTTTATAATCCCCATATGAGAAAGGGTTTGCTGTTCCTCTTAGAATATTCCTCACAACAGCAAAGCTAAAACTGGAAGCTGAACACATGGGTGTAGGTGTTTAAACCTGCAAACTACCTCAATTTCAGACTCTCTTGTTGCTTTAGAACATAGAAAAACTACAGCACAAATAGGCCGTTCAGCCCACAAGTTGCGCTGATCATATCCCTACCTACTAGGCCTACCTATAACCCTTAATCCCATTAAATCCCATGTACTCATCCATGTACTTAAAAGACCTCAACAAGTTTGCCTCCACCACCATCGACGGCAGCCGATTCCACTCACCTACCACCCTCTGAGTGTTTTTCCCTAGATGTTTTTCTCTGAGCAACTGAAAAAAATCCTTCATTCCAAGACAAATTTTGTGGTAGCACTATGCTATATATTTAAGTGATTCCAAACTGCTTCAAGATCTTATCACCATAATTTGATGATGATGCCATTAGAGGATAATGGAACATCACTTGAAGAAAGATTGGCCTTACTGCTTTGCAACTTTGCATAATTTAAGCTTGATGCTCTACTTGTCAACACGAATGTGAAAATATGCTCAGTGGTCATAGACCTTCACAAAGCTGAAGGGTTGGTAACAAGTACTGATGCAAGCATTGAACTCCAAGCATGTGCTTAGGGTGTTTGCTGGAGCAGACGAGTGAAGGAGCAGAGAGAGAGCTAAGATTTTACCTGTTAAAAACCTGTTTAAAATAAGTTTAAAGCACTTTGTTCTTTGTAGAACTGTTTAAAGCATTTATTTATTGTATTTACTGCTTTAAGAATTCTGAGGGAGTGGTTAGCAGGCAGTTGTGGGACATCAGCTTTAAATCAGCGCCAGGTTTAAAAGGAGGCCTGGTGTAGACAGCGGGCAGTGTCGGAGCGGGCAGCGGAGTGAGTGGGAAGCAGAGTGAGCTATTAGGGCTTAATATCAAAAAGGGCTGGAAGGAAAAAAGGACAGGTGAGTTCGTTTGAAAAACAAGGAAAAAAAAAACAAAAAAAATTTTTTTCAAAACTACTACAGTGAATAATGGAGGGGCATGTGATGTGTGGTTTCTGTATGATGTGGGAACTGGTGGACCCCAGGGTCCATCCCAGTGACCATGTCTGTAGTAAGTGCAGGTTGCTGGAGGAGCTCCAGCTCAGGGTAAATGAGCTGGCCTCTGAGCTACAGACACTGAGGCTCATCAGGGGGAGAGAGGGTGCCATCGTCAATGGGGTGCAATTGACATCCACCCCCCCTAGACTGGCTAACTCTAAGGGTCAGGGACAAGAGGGGGCTGCTGGGAGGAGGAAGGGGGTGAGGAGCGGAGGAAGGAGGGTGGGGAGCGGAGGCCTCAGCCTCTTAATCTGCATAACAGGTTTGAGGTTCTTGCTTCCAGGCTAGACGAGAATGAGGCAGGTGAGGTTGGTGAGCAAACTGCACACGGTACAGTGATGCAGCAGGACATAGGCAAAGAGAGGGGGAAAAGGAACATAGTAGTGATTGGGGATAGTGGGGTGAAGGGTATTGACACTGTCCTTTGTCACAATGACAAAGTGCACAGAAGGGTGTGTTGTCTGCCTGGTGCTCGGGTACGGGATGTCGCAGCTGGGCTGCAGAGGAACCTGGAGTGGGAGGGTGAGAATCCGGTCATTGTGGTACATGTGGGTGCCGGCAACATAAGCAAAATGCGGACTGAGGATCTGGGGAGGGAGTATGAAAAGCTGGGAATGGAATTAAAAAGTAGAACCGACAAGGTGGTCATCTCTGGGCTACTGCCTGAACCGAGTGCAGACGGGCGTAGGGTTGACATGATTAAGGAAGTGAATGGGTGGCTCAGGGATTGGTGTGGGAGGAATGGGTTTGAATTTATGGGGCATTGGCACCAGTATTGGGGTAGGTGGGACCTGTTCGGGTGGGATGGGGTTGGTCTGAACCGTGCTGGGACCAGAGTCCTGGCGAATCGAGTAAAGAGGACTGTAGACAGGGCTTTAAACTAATTAGGGGGGGGGAGGGTGCGAGGGTAGGTGATGTTACGAGGTCTAAAGTTAAGGAGAGGGTACAGGTAAGGGAAGAGGCCGAGGATGTCCCAACAATAGAGGGAGTAGGGGGCGTGAGTATGGTTGGTGGCGTTACGGTACATAGGGTCCAGGTGAAGGCTGGGATGAAAGCGCTTTATCTGAATGCACGAAGCATTCGGAATAAAGTGGATGAGTTGGTGGCGCAGATCGACACAAATGGATACGATCTGGTGGCCATTACAGAGACGTGGCTGCAGGGTGACAGGGACTGGGAGCTGAATGTACAGGGCTATCAAGTGTTTAGGAAGGATAGGCAGGAGGGAAAAGGGGGGGGTGTAGCTCTGCTGATTAAGGATAGCATCAAGGTGGTAGCAAGGGATGATATTGGAGCCAAGGAGCAGAGGGTGGAATCGTTGTGGGTGGAGATTAGGAACAGCAAAGGGAGGAAGACGCTGGTGGGTGTCGTCTATAGGCCCCCGAATAATGATCTGGAGGTGGGGCGGGCTGTTAACGCGCAAATAAGTGCGGCGTGCAGGAATGGGACGGCCGTAGTTATGGGGGATTTCAATCTGCATATTGATTGGTCGACCCATGTTGGACGTGGGGGGCACGAGGAAGAGTTCTTGGAATGCTGCCGGGATAGTTTCCTCGAACAGTGTGTGTTGGAGCCGACGAGGGAGCGAGCTATCTTGGATCTGGTGCTATGTAATGAGGCGGGTAGAATTAGGGACCTTGTGGTGAAGGATCCTCTTGGGGAGAGTGATCATTGTATGGTGGAGTTTCTGGTGCAGATGGAGGAGGAGAAAGTGGGTTCCCGGACACGCGTCCTCTGTTTGAATAGAGGGGAGTACGGTAGGATGAGAGAAGAATTGGCGAATGTGGACTGGGGGAGCGCGTTGGAGGGAGGGTCTGTTGAGGAGCAGTGGAGGATCTTTAAGGAGATCTTTCTTGGTGCTCAGCGGAAATTTATTCCGATGGTCAAAAAGGATAGTAGGAAGAGAGGTAATAAGCCGTGGATAACGAAGGAGGTGAAGGAAAGTGTTAAATTAAAAGCGGAGGAATTTAGAGTAGCTAAGAGTAGTGGGCGAGATGAGGATTGGGAGAGGTTTAAATGTCAACAAAGATTGACAAAGAAGTTGATAAAGAAGGGTAGGAGAAACTATGAAGCTGGGCTAGCGCTTAATATAAAAAAGGATAGCAAGAGTTTTTATAAATATATAAAAAGGAAGAGGCTGGCTAGGGTGAATGTTGGTCCTTTAGAGGATGAGAAAGGGGACCTAGTGGTAGGGGATGAGGATATGGCTAAGATATTGAATAACTTCTTTGTTTCTGTCTTCACGGAGGAGGACATGAATAATTTGCCGGGTGTTAGCGATGGAAAGGTGGTAGGACTGGAGGGTCTTAATGACATTACTGTTACTAGAGAGGCGGTGCTCGACAGACTGGAGGGGCTGATTGTGGACAAGTCCCCAGGACCGGATGGAATGCATCCGAGGATTCTGAAAGAAATGGCGGAGGTGATAGTGGATGCCTTGGTGGTTATTTTCCAGACGTTGCTGGATTCCGGGGAAGTGCCGGATGATTGGAAAACGGCTAATGTTATGCCGTTGTTTAAGAAGGGTGCCAGGCAAAAGGCGGGGAATTATAGGCCGGTTAGTTTAACGTCTGTGGTAGGTAAAATGTTAGAATCTGTCATTAAGGAGGAAATTGCGAGGCATCTTGAAGGGAATTGCTTGATAGAGCAGACGCAGCACGGTTTCATTAAAGGGAAGTCGTGTCTGACAAATTTACTGGAGTTCTATGAGGATGTGTCTAGGGCGGTGGATAGAGGAGAGCCGGTGGATGTGGTCTTTCTAGATTTTCAGAAGGCGTTTGACAAAGTACCTCACAAGAGGTTATTGCAGAAGGTCGAGGGACATGGAGTTGGGGGTAGGGTGTTAGCGTGGATAGAGGATTGGTTGTCAAATAGGAGGCAGAGAGTGGGGTTCAATGGGTGCTATTCGGATTGGCTGATGGTGACTAGTGGAGTGCCCCAGGGGTCGGTGCTGGGGCCTCGGCTTTTTACCATTTATATAGATGATCTGGAGGAGGGAACCGAGTGTAGGGTGTCGAAATTTGCTGATGACACCAAGATTGGGGGAACGGCAAATTGTGCGGAGGGTGTGGAGAGTCTGCAGAAGGATCTGGATAGGCTGGGCGAATGGGCCAGGAAATGGCAAATGGAATTTAATGTTGGCAAGTGCGAGGTGGTCCACTTTGGTAGGAAGAATGGTAGGAAGGACTATTACTTACGGGGCGAAAAACTGCAGCAGGCGACGGTGCAGAGGGACCTCGGGGTCCTTGTGCATGAGTCGCAAAAACCCAGCTTGCAGGTGCAGCAGGTGGTCAGGAAGGCAAATGGGATGCTGGCCTTCATCGCGAGGGGGATTGAATATAAAAGTAGGGAGGTCTTGCTGCAGCTGTATAGGGCATTGGTGAGGCCGCAGCTGGAGTGCTGTGTGCAGTTTTGGGCGCCGCACCTGCGCAAAGATATTTTGGCCTTGGAGGGAGTGCAGAGGAGGTTTACGAGGCTGATACCGGAGTTGAGGGGGTTGAGCTATGAGGAGAGGCTGAATAAACTGGGCTTGTACTCGGTAGAATTTAGAAGAATGAGGGGAGATCTCATTGAGACGTATAAGATGATGAATGGGATGGACAGGATAGAGGTGGAGAGACTCTTCCCGCTCAAAAAAGACAGTAGGACTAGGGGGCACAGCCTCAAGATAAAAGGGGGGCGGTTTAGAACGGATTTGAGGAGGAACTTCTTCACTCAAAGGGTGGTGAATCTCTGGAATTCTCTGCCCGTTGAAGTGGTGGAGGCTGCCTCGCTAAATATTTTTAAGACGCAGGTTGATGGGTTTTTGATAAGAGAGGGGATTAAGGGTTATGGGGAGAAAGCGGGAAAGTGGAACTGAGCAGCGACAGATCAGCCATGATCTTATTGAATGGCGGGGCAGGCTCGAGGGGCTGGATGGCCTTTTCCTGCTCCTATTTCTTATGTTCTTATGTTCTTACGTCATACAATCGTTTTAGTTAATTACAGTCATTTTTAAGTGAAATATAACTTCAGACAAATAATCATTTCCCTTTGTTATCAAAGGAACATATATAAAATAATTGTCATTTCCATTCCAATATTAATTACGTATGTGTCATAAAGATATACAGTGCAAAACAGGCCCTTCGGCCCAACTCGTTCATGCCGACCAGGTTTCCTAAACTAAACTAGTCCCATTTGTCTGCATTTGGCCCATATTCTTCTAAACCTTCTCTATCCATGTGCCTGTCCAAATGTCTTTTAAATGTTGTAATTGTACCCACGTTCTACCATCTTCTCTGGCAGACACTTGTTATACTGTGAGCCAAACAGTCTCACTGAAACACTTTCTCTCACAAAACGTATCAATCTCCATGGTCAAAGAACTTGCCTTAGAATTATCTCCCAAACTCTGCTTCAACAAGGATCCATGTCAGGGATTTCAATCTCGTTTTCCAGTGTTCCTTCTTCCTGGCCTCCTCATGCTCTCAAACTTCACCTTCCAAGCACACTGACAGGTATTTGGCTGCATCAGACACAACAATATTACTCCAAAGGCCCTCAGTAAGGAGTCACCAACCTTTGGTTTCCCTTCGGATGTTCTGGCTTCTCTCAAGCACGCCTTGTTTTAAGTCAACTGCCCACAGCTTTCCCTTTGACTATTGCCCCTTGCTTTTGACTTTACTTAATAGGACCTAGTTTCAGATTCCCATCCTCGTCCCTTATCTTGGACTCCCTTCTGGGACCTCTTTCTGTCCCACTTCGTGGTTTGGGGCCGCCTTCTTGGTTTGGGACCTTCTCCTTTCCCCCTCCGATGTTCTTCTCCTTGGGACACCTGATCTACAATGATGCTCCTCTTCAGATCACTTGAATTCCAGGTTCATGTTTTTCCCTTTTCTCTTTATTCTCCCATCCCTAGGATCTTGAAGGTTCAGGGACTTTGTCCCAAGCAGAACACTGCTGTACCACTTCTGGCTAGGTTGAAGAGCTGTTGGTCCATCAGATTGGCTGAAAGCTCTCTTAGGCGGCATTTCCTTTCAAGGTTGGATCGAAGTCCTTCCCCTCCTAATCAACGTACAAGTGAGTGTTAAATGGCAGTGAGAGTTTGAAAGTCAGCGGCTGTTCAATAGGCTCCAACTCTCAGCTCGCCATCCGTAAAATTCTACCCGTAGACTCAAAGAATGGTTACAGCGCAGAAGGAGGCCATTTGGCACATTGTGTCCATGTTGAATCTCTGTGAGACTAACTCATCTAGTTCCATTTGCTGCTTGTTCCTTGTAGTCTTGCATTTTTTTCTCTTCAGATAATTATCCAATACCCTTTTGAAGACTTCAGTCTAGGTCTAACACTGTCTCTGTCAGTGCATTTCAAATCCGTACCATTCATAGCATAAAATAGATTTTTGTAAGTTGCCTTTGGCTCTTTTGCCGATCAGTTTAAATCAGTGTGTTCTGGTTCTCAAACCTTCTTTCAAAGGGAACAGTTACTCCCTATCTGCTCCAGACCGTCATGATTTTGGAACCCTCCCTCAAATTTCCCTTCACTAAAGGGAACAGTCTCAGCTCTCATTCCTGGAACCATTTTTGGGAATCTTTTGTGTAGCCTCTCCAGATACCATCAGATCTCTCCAAAAGATTGATGCTCAGCATTGGACGCAATAATCCAGTTGAACCAATGTTTCATAGAGCTTCACTGTAACCTCCTTTAGTTTGTACTCTGTCTCTATTTATAAAGGCCAGGATGCCTTATTAAACATATTCTCAACTTGCCCTGCCATCTTTAGTGATTTGTGCACATTTACCCCCAGATTCTTCAGCTCCTGCACCCATTTAGAATACTTTCCTTTTATTTTATATTGCCTCTCTTTGTTGTTCCTCCCAAAATAAATCACTTCAGCCTTCTCTGCATTGAATTTCATCTGTCACATGTTCACCTATTTCATAAGCCTGTCTATGTCCTCTTGAGGTCTGTGTTTATCCTCCTCACAGTTTATGATACGAGCTTTTGTGCCATTTGCAAATTTTGAAATCGTGCCATGCACACCCAAATCCGGGTCTAAACAGAAAAACATTTTTGATGCTTTTTAATGTCCATCTGCTTGATCTAGGTTTTAGTCACCTCCCTTATCCCTCTGTTTTTGACTCTATATATGTTTTGATCTGATTACACACCTGTGAAGCAGCTTGAGATGTTTTCTGCATTAAAGGTGCAGTAGAAATGTAACTTGTCATTGGATCAAAAATGCCTTATTAAATTTCATAAAAAGTATAAATGAAACAAAATTCAAATCCTAAATTCCAAACAAATTTCATGAGCAGAGCGGTCTTTCACAGCTTGAGAGTTCAAATAAGGTTGCATTTTCACACTATAAAAAGTATAAGGTTTGCTACTTTCAGAAGTGAGAGACTTGGATGATCCATCATTTACTCCCAAAGGTCCTTGTCAGAACCCTGCACCAGGCAAAAGGTGAATGACGGAGGGCAATCCATTAGTGACGATTGATCTGAAATGAGTTGTGGAATCTAATTTTGGGTTGACCCTTGTACTCTGCTGTCCTCATTCAGTAGCCTTCTTCCATCCTCAAACAAATCTGAGATCTCACAGGACAGAGCAATGCACAATAGTTGGTGGTTCCATTTCAAGGAGAAGGAAATTAAGAATTTACAATGGAAAAAAGCAGAGAATTCATTCAAACTTTTGTCAGTCTGCAAAGTTGACATCCAAACAATCCTGGCATATAGCTGTCCATCTAGGTGCACAGTAAGTCAGCCACAGATTAAAAGGCAGCAAACAGTGCAGAATGAAGTAATTAAGGCAGCCCAATACCTCACATTTTATCTGCTCTATCTGTCTGCACAATACTTGTTAAACACTCTGCTAACTTTCAGCAACAAACAATAAAAGAGAGGCTTCTGAGACTACAGAAGGAGTAGCAGCATAGGCAAAGACCAATCCAACATTGGAACAGCTTTCTGCTTTGCACCTCTTTTGACTTATACAGGAGTTTTGGGAGCCTCTAGATCCCCGTTGTTTTCTCCAGGGTGGTGCATTGACAAATCAGTTCACTTGCCAAATAGTCAACACCCTTTTTTCCTGCAGTGTAAATTGTTATGATCATTTGAAATTTTGTAATACAAAAAGAAACATGTCTGTTTTCAGTAAAATGGAATACATCCACAAAGAGACTATTGGAGTTCTTAGAAAAGGGACATTTTGTGATGTGATGCACGGAATATGTAAAATATTGTTTCTTCTCTTTCGCTTTTCCTCAATTTGTTTTGAAATATTGTTCGTGTGTAATAACGTTTTGATTTAAAGAATAGAGGGGAATCTGTCAATGGCATGTCTATTACTATTAAGGATATTCCAGTGTAAAGTACTGATTTATTAAGTATCTTGGGCACATATGAGGAGAAACATCTGGGGTAATGTGTGTCAGTTAGGAAAGAGGCAGACATTTGTAATTTTGTGTTCTGTAAATTAATTGAGTACTAAGTAAAAGATTTAGGTCTGGCTTCCCCCTTCACTAACTGGCTTCAGAATAAATTGATAATGAAGAAGGGCAGTTATATGTCTAGTAAACAGCTTTAACAATATGGGTGCGTTCATGTGAGGTCAGAGGTTGATGATAGATCAAGATGACAAAGGCAAGAAGTGTGGGTGATTAAATGAACTAGCAAGAGACCTAGTGAAAAGAAACAATATTTTCATTACCATGACAAAGGTTGTGAAGGGAATAAACAATGATGTACATTAATGAATCAAATGTATTCTATTACACTGTTTTTCCACATTTTCTTATGGAGCTAATATATATACACACCTGCTAATTCCCAATTGTTTTGTGGAAAATTTTATGACGTAGAATTTCTCACTTTTTTGCAGTAATAAAAATAAATCATTGAAAAAAAGCTTGTGGTTTAAAATACATTTGCATTAACGGTAACAATTTGTGATTTAACCAACATGGATTTAATGTGAGATAAATTCCCCTTCCAAAATTACCTATTAAATTGTTGATTTTGGTTTAAAAAGTGAAAAAAAATCGATCAAACCCTGATCTCTGTTTGCGAGACTATGGATACTTTTTGCACCGAGCTCTGTAATGTTGTACTCATGTAGAACTATTAATGAGGCTCCATCTATTCCCTCAGGTGGGCTTTAAGAATCTAATGGCACTTTTTTGGAGAAGAGCAGGGTACTTATCCTGTGTCCTGGCTGATATGTATCCCCCAACCACTAATTAAAACAGATTATGTGGTCATTACTGCATTGCAGTTTGTGAGATCTTGTACACATGTTGGTTGCCACATTTCCTTAATTACAGCAGTGATTACACAACGAAAGATCTTCACTGACTGTGAAACATTTTTGAACATCCTGAAGTTATGAAATGTGCCATTTTATTGTTATGTTGTGGACAGAATTTGTATTTTATCATTGTTTGTGAACAAAGTGTTTAAACATTGAAATGTGTATTTTCTTCCCTCAGAGTGGTTGTCCCAATTTAACTAACTTCCAGCAGCAAGCTTTTTGTGAATTTTAAAAATATAGTTGATAAATTATTTTCACAGACTTTTGTAGGAGATTTTAATGTTTCTCACATTTTGCCACATACACAGTTATCAGATACAGATATAGTAGAAAAGAATATACTTGCAAGTAGTAATGATTTCAGTCTCTTGCATAGCAGGCCAGTAGTTTCTCAGCTGAATTGATATTTCAGTTGGAGTTGAAAACGCATAAAAATCTCAATAAGCAGCAATGCTTCTTGTGGTTGCATTTCCAGGAATATGGCTCAGAGGTAAACATGAAGTCGGAACAGATTGCAGGAAGGTTCTTCCTCTTTCTTTCAAGGTATTGATGTTTTACCTTGGCTGTATTGTCTTGCAGCTGGTTCAATGGCTTAGCAGATGATGATGTTTCTGATCTGAACAATTTCTGGTGTTTTGTTTTTCAACGGACAGGCAACCAGCATAACTGCTATAAATCATGTGACCAACTACAACTTCAACATCTTTCTTCCAAAAAAGAATAGTGGGTTATTACAGTCTTTTACACATTGAGAAATTTTGTCTTAATGTTAACTTAACTGAGTGTTTCATTCAATTCAAATTACCCTTTGAATACCTTTCATGCATAAGACGACACATTCGATGGCTCCTTGACCCAGAATGATGTATTGCTGATATGTGACGGTCTTGTTGTGTTTACAACTCATCCTTAACCAAAGGACTTACAAGTTTCACAAGTGGCTGGGATTGCTCATTACTTAGTGAGATATTTACTCAAATTGCAATTTTGTCTGGAGTCATAATGAAGAGATGCTGGTGTTGGACTGGGTTAAATACAATAAGAAGTCTCACAACACCAGGTTAAAGTCCAACCGGTTTATTTGATAGTAATCCCACAAGCTTTCAGAAACGGTGTTCCTTCGTCAGGTGTGTGGAAGGTTCTGATCAGAGAAGGGCATATGAAGTCACACACAGTTTACAGAATATTGATTAGAATGCAAGTCTTTACAGCTAACCTGCTATTCAAGTCTTAAAGATGCAGACCATGTCAGTGGAGATAGCATTAGCATAGGTTAAAGAGATGTGTATTGTCTCCACACAGGACAGTAAGTGAGATTTTACAATCCCAGGCAAGTCATGGGGGCTACAGATAGAACAACATGAACCCAAGATCCCTGTTGAGACCGTCCTCGTATGCGGAACTTGGCTATCAGTCTCTGCTCAGTGACTCTGCGCTGTCGTGTATCATGAAGGCCGCCTTGGAGAACACTTACCCAAAGATCAGAGACCGAATACCTGTGACCGCTGAAGTGTTCGCCAGCAGGAAAGGAACAGTCTTGCCTGGTGATTGTCGAGCGATGTTCGTTGACCTGTTGTCGTAGCATCTGCACGGTCTCCCCAGTGTACCATGCTTCGGGACATCCTTTCCTGCAGCGTATTAGGTAGACAACGTTGGCCGAGTTGCAAGAGTATGTGCCGTGTACCTGGTGGATAGTGTTCTCACGTGAGATGATGTCATCCATGTCAATGATCCGGCATGCTGTGGCAGGGTTGTGTGGTGTTGTGGTCGCTGTTCTCCTGAAGGCTGGGTAGTTTGCTACGAACAACGGTCTGAGGTTGTGCGGTTGTTTGAAGGGAAGAAGTGGGGGTGTAGAGATAAGAACATAAGAAGTAGGAGCAGGAGTAGGCCATCTAGCCCTTCGAGCCCTTTAAAGGCCCTGGCGAGATGTTCATCTTCATCAATGATGTGTTGAAGACTCCGGAGAAGATTTTGTTGTTTTTCTGCACCGAGGAAGTACTGGATGACGAAGGGTACTCTGTCCACTGTGCCCCGTTTTTGTCTTCTGAAGGGGTTGGTGCGGTTTTTTGCTGTGGTGCGTCAGAACTGTCGATCCATGAGTTGAGCGCCTTATCCTGTTCTTATGAGGGCATCTTTCAGCATCTGGAGGTGTCTGTCGCGATCCTCCCTATCTGAGCAGATCCTGTGTATATGGAGGGCTTGTCCATAGGGGATGGCTTCTTTAACGTGCTTAGGGTGGAAGCTGGAGAAGTGGAGCATTGTGAGGTTATCTGTGGGCTTGCGGTACAGTGAGGTGCTGAGGTGACCATCCTTGATGGAGATGTGTGTGTCCAAGAATGCCACCTATTCCGGAGAATAGTCCATGGTGAGTCTGATGGTGGAATGGAACTTGTTGATGTCATCATATAGTTGTTTCAGGAGTTATAATGCCAAAGTCAAATGATATGCTGTTAGCCAACTTAACAAAAATTGTGACCATTTAAAACAAATACTGTTTTAAAATTGTGTGTTATATTGTATATATATTTTCTATGGTTACAACTGTTTAAAATGCAGGATAGAACTCTATGCTGCAGAAGGAGGCCATTCAGCCCATCTAGTCTGCACCGACCGCAGTCCCACACAGGCCCAATTCTCATAATCCCGTGCATTTACCCTAGCTAGTCCCCTAACACTAAGGAGCAACATAGCATGGGCAATCCACCTAACCCCCACATCTTTGGACTGAGAGGGGAAACTGGAGCACCCGGAGGAAACCCACACAGACATGGAGAGAATGTGCAAACTCCACACAGACAGTCCAGCATGCCAGCCACAAATAGATAAAATCTAATGTCTGGTATTTCAATATTGACTAGTTCTTTAGTGAGAAATCTGTGAGCAGATGGATTGTAAGCACATGGTGCATTGAGATGGCATCCACCCAAACATCTTGCATAACATATTAAAATACATTTTATTGGCAACACTCTCACCTCTGAGTCATAGAGGTATACAACACAGAAAAGGCCCCTTTGCCCACCACATCTGCGTCAATCAAAGACAAACCTCCTAACTATTGCCCATTACCTCGTATGCCTTGACATCATAAATGCTCATCTAATTAATTCTTAAGTGTTCTGAGCGTCTCTGCCTCTATCACCCTTTCAGGCAGTGAGTTCGAAACTCCCAACACCCTTTGGGTGAAAAAGCTTTTCCTCACAACCCCTCTAAACCTCTTGCCCCTTATTTTAAGTCAATACCCCCTAGCTATTGATCCGTCCACCAAATGGAAAAGTTTCTTCCTGCCTATTCTATCTATGCCCCTCATAATTTTATACATTGCAGTCATGTCAGAAGATATGGCTGCAAGAACAACTCCAGAGACTGAAGCACAATGTCTTAAGCTGACAGTGCAGTATTGAGAGAATGTTGCACTATCAGTAGTGCCACCTATTGGATAAGATGATAGATAGTGCCTTCTACCCCATTCAGTGGGCATAAAAGATTCCACAGCACAATTTTGAAGAAAAGCAAGGAAGTTTCCCTGCTGTACTAGACAACATTTATCCCTCCGCCAACTGGAGAAAAATGTGTTACCTAATTATTATCACATTGCTGTTTGTGAGACCTGTGTGCAATTTGGCTGCTGTCATTTTGCAACATTCATTATTGTAACAGTCACTGCACTTCAGAAGTTCTTAATTGGTCACGAAGCGCTTTAGGGCATCTGAACTTGTGGAAATTACAATATTCTTCCAAACCTGGAGAAGAAATTGTGCTGGTTTGATAGTCTTTATTTGTTTTTGGTTTCTCAGTAACACACAGCTGCATACAATTTAAAAACTGACAGAAAAGGGGCACTCTTTTTAAGTACAAAGCAGCACATTTAAATAAAAACAAAAAGTCCTGATATTTGCCACCAGTAGACAGCATCTGAAAGAGAAAAAGGAGAATTACCCTTAGAGATCCCTTTGAACTTTTCACTCCAATGAAGGATCTGCACTTAAAATATTATCTTGTCCTATCTCTTCAAGATGCTTATAAGCCTACTGCATGACTCCAGTATATTTTATTTTGTTTCAGAATACCACTATTTCATATTTTTATTTTATTTCACCTGTAAGTGTCTTTCTGTGATGAATTTGTTGCTCTCAGCTCATACAATGGTGGGGGGAAAACATTTGCTGCCAATCTCCAGGTTATACAGAGGCAAGTCTAGCTATGGTTTCTGCCCCATTATCACTGTTTGATAACCACAGCTGGAAACTGTATGCATGAAGCAGATTTTCAAGGCAGAATAGCTTACTTTAGCTCATTGTACGAGCTCAAACATGAAAAATACCCGTTAGGCAAGGACGCTGTACAAAGACCAGCACTTGTAGAATTGTTCCACTGTTTGAGAAACAGCATTCAGTTGTGCTTTTCTAGAGGTCAAGATATCCTTTATATTGAGAAAACCTTTGAAATCCTTTTCATTAGTGCTGAAAAATCATCTGTACATCTTTTGCGTACTTGCATGTAATATCTGCTGAATTGAAATTCAACAGAAAGTTAGAATGTCTTGAAAGATCTGTGATTTTTTAATTGATTTTCTATCCACCATAATTGTTAACACATTATTTGTAGTTATCTCTGCAGTGTAGGTATAACTTTAGCAGATAAGAGTGTATGTTCAAATAGTGAAGATGCAGTCCACATGTTTAAGCTCTGCTCACAGCATGAGAAGTCAAGCCAGCACTGTGGTCCCAGTGCTTATCCACCTTATTGCAGTTGATTTTAAAGGTACTAATGAAACAAAAAGGCTGAGTTTCCATATTACTTGTACAATATGTTTTTATTATTTAAGTGAGCGTACAATTTGATAAGCAATGAATCCCAGTTGCACTCCTAGTCACTGTATTAGGACAATGTTTCTCAGTTGAATGATAGGATTACTATAGATTCAATTTATGTTCTTTTTTATTCCAACAACAGGTCAAGCTTGACGAAATGCTTATTCCTTTGAAAGAATCATGAGTGCTTTTTCCCAAACATCTCAATTATAAATCTGTCTCTCCATTAATCTAATATGTGCTCTTTTCTGTTATATATATTACCTACTTTTTTTTTTACATATTCACAGAATAATCATGCTGAGGTTTTTTGTGAATGTAACAGAAACCTTTCTCAATCTGTCTCAAAATGTTCACAAATAGTGAATTGCTTGTGAAATAAGCTGAATTAGGAGTGCATTTTCCAATGTAATAATACTGTTGACAGTAATCTTGAGACAGTTTTTAAATTTTTGGTGCTTGATACATTTATGAACCATCTGAGAGTATGGAATGAATAGAAAGTTGTTTTTGTTCCTTAATTGGTGGGCCACACCTTGAGGGGGAGGGAAACTGTTGAACCAGCATTAGTTTCACCTGAAACTGCAAGTACCTGAGCTTTCTCAGCTAGTAAGAAATGGTCACTGGCAGAAGTTAGTGAAGCAGAGAAATGCATGAAGGGAACAGACAAATAAGGAACCAGATTAATGATAATATTGTTAAAAACCCAAAGAATGGGAGTAAAGCACTGGAGTTGGAGATGTATAGTATAGGATTAGCATCTCATAAACGTACCTCACAGCAGTGAAAAAGCAAGATCTACAATGAAAAGGCATAAATGTTGTACTTGTAAAGGAAAATGGAAGATGTGCTTTGCCAATGCCAGAGGTTCAAAAACAAGACACAAATTTCAGACATATGCAATGGTGTCAGGACAATTTATTAAGCAACAAAAGTTATTCTTAAACAAGCAAATGCAGCCAAGTACCACCTTAGCAGTCTATTCTCAATCACCAGAAAAGTGAAAGTACTGTTGATGGCATGTTCCATCAAGTCACACTTACTCAGCAATAATCTACTCACTGATGCTCTGTATGAGTTCTACCAGGGCCACTTAGCTTCATATCTCATTATGGCCTTGATCCATGCATTGGCAAAAGAGCTGCATTCCAGAGTAAGATTGATATCATAGTATATTTCATTGAGTTGGCATCAAGGAATCATGGGGAAAAACTCTCCACTGGTTAGAGTTATACCTAGCACAAAGCAAGATTATTTAGTTGTTGGACGGCAGTCATTTCTGCACAGGGCATCACTGTCGGAGTCTCTTAGGATAGTGTTCAACCATCTACAGAACGAAGGCAGCAGACGCATGGAAATGCCATGACCCATAAATTCCCCTCCAAGTCTCACACCGTCCAGACTTGGAATTGTATCACCTTTTCTTCACTATCACTGAGTCAAAATCCTGAAACTCCAGAATGTAAAGATGCACTTTCACAGACTTCGTTAGTGAACACACAAGGTATTTATCAATAAGAATTGTACTGTAACTGCATGGCTGTAGATAACTCCTCAAATCTCTGCCTGGGAGCCTATCTCACCATGGGGTGATTCCACACTGAGTTCTGATTGGTCACCAGGTGACCCTTACTCTGCTGAGTTGCCCTTGAAAGGACAATCACCACACCACCATCATAGCATTGTGGGTGTACCATGTAGACTGCAGCAAATCAAGAATGTGGCTCACCGCCACCTTCTCAAGGGTAATTAGAGATGGGCAATAAATGCTGACCTTGCCAGCAATATCAACATTCCATGAATGAATATCTTTTTAAAAACAAAATAAAACTGCATCTTTTGTGAACCAGAACAGATCTTGGTGCGTACGAGATTCATATTCTCTGGGCATTGTTAATAGGAATACTAACGTGCAAATGCAGCTGTTCACTGTTAGTAGCTGCCTGTGTGCCAAATACAGAGACCAAATGAGTGTCTTGTTTACTCAAAGCAGGTGACTCCTTGATCAGATTATTACAAATCAAAGCTAAAGACTGGCTGGTGAATATTCAAAATGACTTGTCTGTATCTGCTTTTTCTACTTCATTGTCAGTTTATTTCAAATGTGGTTTTCAGGCTTTTCCTTTCAAATTACTGAAAGGGCAAAGAAATGAGGAAAGATATATATTGAACAATTGCAAACATATTTATTGATATCTACTTGGAATGTGCCTGCCATCTCTTTCCAAATTGCTGAGATGTAATGTTCTGACCTGCAGTCAAGTTTGTAATGCCTTTCATTAATTCTAGTTCATTGCATTTCTATCCTAAACAGGTAAAATTTAAAGCATTATTGTAGCTTTATTTCTTCTACTGTTTACACAAGCAGTGTGCTGTAGCGCAATAACACATCTATTTAATAATTAGTTATATAAAAGTAAAAAATGACCACAGGGAAGGATGGCTTCAGTGGCGATAGACCCTCTGTCCCACCAATAAGCAAAATCTTTCGGAGAATCGACAACCATCTCCTGCCACTGGATTTCCCCTCAATGCCTATACACTCACAAACAAAACCTTTGCCTTAAACAATCTGTAGATGAATTGCTTTGATGTGGCTTGGTTCATGGGTAGAAAAGTCATGGCTCTTTCCCGCCTGGTTATATTTTGCTATGTGATTGGCATTATGACTTTCATCACCAGGTCACACCTTGGCCTGACCCTTTAAAAGTATCTCACTCTGTTCCATCTCTTTTACCTCTCTCATATGCTCCTCAGCCACTACCTCAAAGACATCTGATGAGTTTTTTTCTATCTTACTTCTCTAAGTCATTGCATTACATGAGTTGTCATCCTCTCAGCTCCCTTTGCCACCACCTCCCCCGCCTCCCGCCCCCCCAAGCATCCCTTCAAATTTACTGCTTTCTTGCCTTCCGTGAAGCTCTCTCCACATTAAATTCTATATCCATATTTGTGGCCACTATTTTGGACTCGCCATCTACCATAGTTTTGTTCTTTGAAAGACCAGTTCCACTGACAGCCTTCTATCCCTCATCACCATCCTCTATATTCTTCCACACCCTCTACATTCACCCTAATAAAAATCTCTTCTTCCAAGTTGCTTACAAGCATAATCTCACACTCAAAATGATCTAACTTTTGGCACTCCATTCATCACAAATACCCCTATACTTGTTTCTCAACCAGTACCTCCCTTCCAAATTTTGAAGTCCCCATTTTCAGTCCTTATTTCAATCTCTCACCCTGTATCATTCCTCCTGGTGTAGCTGTCAGAATGTGTATCACAAATAGAAATCCCATCACGTCAGAAATGTAGTTCAATTCTACAAAAACAAAATAATTTTATTCTGTATGAAACATGTGAATTCAATTAGCATTTTGTACATATAGAAGCATCATAGCTTAATACCTCAATAGCAGAAAGTTAAATAACCCATTTGAGGCAGTGTCGCCACAAATACTCCATCCTCAATGATTGGCAAGTTCAACACATCTGTGTATGTAATGAGACAGAAACATTTGAAACAACTTCAGCCAAGAATGCCAATTGGATGAACCAACATTGCCAGCTTACCACCTCAGGAAGCACAAGTTGGCTTTTTAGAACATAGAACATTACAGCGCAGAACAGGCCCTTCGGCCCACGATGTTGCGCTGACCAATTAAGAGAAAAGCAATGACCCTCTAACCTAAACCAATCCCTTTCCATCCATAAACCTATCCACGGACCTCTTAAACGCCCCCAAACTAGGCGCATCTACAATTGCAGCAGGCAGGGCATTCCATTCCCCCACCACCCTCTGGGTAAAGAACCTACCTCTGACATCTGTCCTATAACTACCACCCCTTAATTTAAAGCTATAAAGTCAGCAGAAACCGAACAACTAGCTGCAAAGTGACACTGCTATTCCTTGCTAGAATAGAGATGATTGGACATTCCCTCCATCAATCTTGGCTCCAGATCTTATTCTTGTCAGTGACTATGATTGATGTTCTGAACATAATTTGTGCATAATTATCTATCAATATTTTACTGGTGAAAACACCCTGCTTTTATCAGGAGATTTGGTTGCAGTTTCAGTCATGAGTTCTGTTTGCTGTCATTTGTAAAGACTTCTTAAGTAGGTTTGGTAAACTGCATTCTGTAATGCACTGTTGAAATGGACTTTTGTTTGCTCATCTAGACATTGCTGTAAAATGCACTTGGTTGAGAGTCCTGTCGTAAGTGTTGATCCATCTCCAACTCACTGACTCACACAGTGGCATCAGTAGTCATTCTGTTGGTTAAGTGGAGGTCAATCAATAAGTTGCACATACTCCTCGAAGCCACACACCATCCTGAATTGGATCTGTATCACTGTTTCCTCATTTTCGCTAGGTCAAAATCCTGCAGTGGGTCAAGAAGGCTGCACACCACTACTTTCTAGAGGGCAATTCAAGATGGACAGTAGGTGCTGGCCCTGCCAGCAAAGCCCACATCCTGTGAAAGAATATGAAAAAATACATTTAAGTTTAATGTCTCTCCCTTTTAAAGAATGATGATATTTAGTTTCAATGAACAGTGAGTCAATCAACAGGCCACACTAAAAAAGTGCCAACTTTCAAAAAGATGAGTAACGATACTGCTACAATTAAAAGCAAATTGGCAGTAATTTTCTGTGGGCAGTCTCTCTCTTATCTGCCATAGTTTTGGGGAAAACCCTGGGAACACACTGTAAACATGTTTCTGCATTTCTTCCGTTGAAGGTTAAATGGAAAAGTGGACAGACAGCCACTGAAATGCAGCCTGATATTTAAAGAGAAAGTGAATTACATTATTCTTTTATATATTTAGTATTGTGGAGGTGTATAATTTTCAGAGTATACCACTTGCGTGCATAAATAAAGCCACTTATTGGTCCAAAGCATATGCCTCAGTTTGGTAAGATTGTATTCAGTTTTTGGAAAGTGAAAAAGGGATTCGCGTATTGTCAGTACACAGACAAAGGTTCTCTGTTATGGTTCTTGTGATTTGCCTATATTGGGCAGAGAGATCATATAAAGCAAGGTCTGTTAGCAACAGTAACTGATGACACTGAATCCAGGAACATGCATAGCATCAGTAGTAGTGCTCCCATCGCTGAGACAGAATGTTTTGAATGTAAGTTCTGCTCCAGAGGCCCAAGCACACAATCTAGGCAAACGCTTCAGTGCCATACTGACGAAGATGAGTGGAAAAGCAAATTGCGCGGATGGTGTGGAAAGTCTGCAGAGGGATCTAGATAGGCTGAGTGAGTGGGCGAGGACCTGGCAGATGGAGTATAATGTCAGCAAGTGTGAGGTTATCCACTTTGGCAGAAATAATAGTAGGAGCAATTACTATTTAAAGGGCGAAAAGCTGCAGCATGCTACGGTGCAGAGGGACCTGGGGGTCCTTGTGCATGAGTCGCAAAAACCCCGTCTGCAGATGCAGCAGGTGATCAAGAAGGCGAATGGGATGCTGGCCTTTATAGCGAGGGGGATAGAATATAAAAGTAGGGAGGTCTTGCTGCAACTGTACAGGGTACTGGTGAGGCCGCAGCTGGAGTACTGCGTGCAGTTTTGGTTGCCGCACTTGCGCAAGGATATTTTGCCCTTGGAAGGAGTGCAGAGGAGGTTCACTAGGCTGATACCAGAGATGAGGGGGTTGGCCTATGAAGAGAGACTAAATAGACTAGGTCTGTACTCATTGGAGTTTAGAAGGATGAGGGGGGATCTTATAGAGACGTATAAGATAATGAAAGGGATGGATAGGGTAAAGGTAGAGAGATTCTTCCCGCTTAGAAAGGATAGCAGGACGAGAGGGCACAGCCTCAAGATAATGGGGGAGGACAGTTTAGATCGGAGTTGAGGACGAACTTCTTCACTCAAAGGGTGGTGAATCTCTGGAATTCTCTGCCCGGTAAAGTGGTGGAGGCTACCTCGCTAAATATATTTAAGTCACGGGTAGATAGGTTTTTGACAGACAAAGGAATTAAGGGTTATGGGGAGAGAGCGGGAAAGTGGAACTGATCCATTTCAGATCAGCCATGATTTTATTGAATGGCGGGGCAGGCTTAAAGGGTTAGATGGCCTATTCCTGCTCCTATTTCTGATGCTCTTATGATGGGCTCCTGCAAGGACAGAGGTGTCATCCTCCAGATGAGAAATTATACTAAGGCCAGGTATGCCTTCTCTGGTGGTACTAGATCCCATAGCACTGTTCAAAGAGCAGCAGTGCTATTCTCCCTCTGTTCTAATCAATAGTTATAGATCTCAACCAGCATCACAAAAACAATTTGATCATCATCTCACTGTTGTTTGTAAGATCTTAACGTTCCTCTATCTTAGACGGGAGAATTCAGGAAAGGGTAAATTCAGAACCCGTTGGCGAAATGTCAAGGCTGTAGAGCCATGTACTGATTTAGATAAAGATAAGCAGAGTGGCTTATGAAGCGGCAGTGAAGGCATTAAAAGTGATTAAGGTGACATCAGGGAAAAAGTTAAAGCTAAAAGCACTATATCTGAACATGAGAAATATTCATAACAAAATGAATTAATTAATAACACAGATAGAAAATGGGTTTGATAATGTAGAAAAATGCTATAATCTATTTATTATTTTAGGACTGTGATAACAGAGTACTCAGAAAATCATGATATCATTAAGCAGAGTCTTTTAAACCTTCTGCTGCTGGCAATCTGTAGCATGTTTGTGCCATCAATTTCTCCATTACACTACTTCTATCTTTAATTTTGTGGCGTGTTTGTCCTGATTCAGTGGGGTGTCTGGCCTGCTGGCCACTTCCTTTGCTATAAATTCTCATGTAAAATAGTTATTGATTAATTGATTATTAAGAGGTGAAAGGTTATCGGGGGTAGGTAGGAATGTGGGATGAAGATTACAATCAGGTCGGCCATAATTTTATTGAATGGCGGAGCAGGTTCAAGGGGCCAAGTGGCCTATTCCTGCTTCTAATTTATATGTCTGTATTCAACATGTCCAATTTCCTTATTTTTATTTTGCACTTCACCATTATCAGTTTTCAAGTCCCCATATTGCTTCAAGCCACCATCTTCTCCCTACCCTAATTGTAGAAGTTGATTTCGATACCTCTCATCGGTTTCTTTTCATGCTACCTTTTTGTAGCTCTGCTTTGCCATCCTTTGAGGGGATTTGAAAAACATTTTTTCATTCAGAGGATGGTGGGAATCTGGAATGCGTTGCCTGGGTAGGTAGTGGAGGCTGGAAATCTCTCAATCTTTAAAAAGTATTTGGATGAAAATTTGAAACATCATAAAATTTAAGGACATAAGACAAGTGCTGGAAAATGGTATTGGTGCAACTTTAGTGGTTGTATTGTCAATGCAGACCTGATGGACTAAAGAGCCTTTTCTGTGCTATGTGACACTATAAGAACATAAGAACATAAGAAATAGGAGCAGGAGTAGGCCATCTAGCCCTTCGAGCCTGCCCCGCCATTCAGTAAGATCATGGCTGATCTGTCGTGGCTCAGTTCCACATTCCCGCCCTCTCCCCATAACCCTTAATCCCCTCCCTTATCAAAAACCCATCAACCCGCATCTTAAAAATATTTAGCGAAGCAGCCTCCGCCACTTCAACGGGCAGAGAATTCCAGAGATTCACCACCCTTTGAGTGAAGAAGTTCCTCCTCAACTCTGTTCTAAACCGCCCCCCCTTTATCTTGAGGCTGTGCCCCCTAGTCCTACTGTCCTTTCTGAGCGGGAAGAGTCTCTCCACCTCTATCCTATCCATCCCATTCATCATCTTATACGTCTCAATGAGATCTCCCCTCATTCTTCTAAACTCTAACGAGTACAAGCCTAGTTTATTCAGCCTCTCCTCATAGCTCAAGCCCCTCAACTCCGGTATCAGCCTAGTAAACCCCCTCTGCACTCCCTCCAAGGCCAAAATATCCTTGCGTAAGTACGGCGCCCAAAACTGCACACAGTACTCCAGCTGCGGCCTCACCAATGCCCTATACAGCCACAGCAAGACCTCCCTACTTTTATATTCAATCCCCCTCGCTATGAAGGCCAGCATCCCATTCACCTCCCTGACCACCTGCTGCACCTGCAAGCTGGGTTTTTGCGACTCATGCACAAGGACCCCAAGGTCCCTCTGCACCGTCGCCTGCTGCAGTTTTTTGCCACGTAAGTAATAATCCTTCCTACCATTATTCCTACCAAAGTGGACCACCTCGCACTTGCCAACATTAAATTCCATTTGCCATTTCCTGGCCCATTCGCCCAGCCTATCTAGATCCTTCTGTAGACTCTCCACACCCTCTGCACAATTTGCCGTTCCACCAATCTTGGTGTCATCAGCAAATTTCGACACCCTACACTCGGTTCCCTCCTCCAGATCATCTATATAAATGGTAAATAGCTGAGGCCCCAGCACCGACCCCTGGGGCACTCCACTAGTCACCATCCGCCAATCCGAATAGCACCCATTGACCCCCACTCTCTGCCTCCTATTTGACAACCAGTCCTCTATCCACGCTAACACCCTACCCCCAACTCCATGTCCCCTGACCTTCTGCAATAACCTCTTGTGAGGTACCTTGTCAAACGCCTTCTGAAAATCAAGAAAGACCACATCCACCGGCTCTCCTCTATCCACCGCCCTAGACACATCCTCATAGAACTCCAGTAAATTTGTCAGACACGACTTCCCTTTAACGAAACCGTGCTGCATCTGCTCTATCAAGCAATTCCTCTCAAGATGCCTCGCTATTTCCTCCTTGATGACGGATTCTAACATTTTACCTACAACAGACGTTAAACTAACCGGCCTATAATTCCCTGCCTTTTGCCTGGCACCCTTCTTAAACAACGGCGTAACATTAGCCGCTTTCCAATCTTCCGGCACTTCCCCAGAATCCAGCGACGTCTGGAAAATAACCACCAAGGCATCCACTATCACCTCCGCCATTTCTTTCAGAACCCTCGGATGCATTCCATCCGGTCCTGGCGACTTGTCCACAATCAGCCCCTCCAGTCTGTCGAGCACCGCCTCTCTCGTAACAGTAATGTCATTAAGACCCTCCAGTCCTACCACCTTTCCATCTCTAACACCCGGCAAATTATTCATGTCCTCCTCCGTGAAGACAGAAACAAAAAAGTTATTCAGGACCTCAGCCATATCCCCATCCCCTACCACTAAGTCCCCCTTCTCATCCTCTAAGAGACCAACGTTCACCCTAGCCAGCCTCTTCCTTTTTTCCACCCTTTTATGGGTGGAATTTTACCATCCCACCCGCCACGGGAATCATAGCAAGTGCAGGGGCGGACCATGCAAAGGTCCATTTACGTAGGGCAGGATTTTCCGGTTGAGGGGCGAACATAGCCGGAAAATCGCCATGACTCTAAGTTATTAATTCCTGAAATGGAACTTAAACCTGCAGCTTTTGGCTTAGAGGCAGGCGATGAGATCACTGCACCACAAGATCTCTTGGAATAGTACAGGAAGGACAAACTATCAATGGAATTTCATGATGGCCAGCTGCTCATCAATTGAACTGCTTATTTATTTTTGAATGCCAACAAGGTGATTTGTGCCAAATGATGGAAATTCTGATTTAGTAGCAGTCTTTTTTAACAGTGTGCTATATGGATTTGTATTCAGCTACTCTAAGTCAAGGTATTCATTGTTTCTATTTATATTTTATTCTAGTAATTTTTGTATTGCATGCTTCTGAAATGCCCAGGATTATTACTGGGTGAAATATTCTGCAACTGTAATGTGGGTAGGAAGAAAATCTTGAACTATGATCTGGGAGCTTCAGTCTCTAAGTAAAACAATAATTAATTATGTACAAAACAATTTATTTCCCTTATGTGGACATGTGTGTTCTTAAATGATATCAGTGCAAGTGTCTCATTTTAAACCTTGACATCTAATGTAAAATGTAACATCACAAATGGTGGACAGCAGAGGGTGCTTGTAGTAAAGCTCCCTTGCACTTAGAAATATACCTTAAAAATCTTAGGAAATCTACAGTAAGAACAAAATACTACAAGAGGGAATCTAACTATCTCCCCTTGACATTGAATGGCATTATCATTGCTGAATCTTCCACTATCAACAGCCTGGGGAGTCACCATTGACAAGAAACTGAACTGGGCAAGCCACATAAATGTGACTATAAGAGCAGGTCAGTTGCTGGGTACGCTGTGGTGAGTTGCTCACCTCCTGACTCCCCTAAGCCTGTCCACCACAAGGCTTAAGTCAGAAGTGTGATGGAATATTCTCTACTTGTTTGGATGAGTGCAATTCCAGCAAACTCGAGGAGCTTAACTCCATCCAGAACAAGACAGCACATTTGACTGGCACCCCATTCAACACATTAAATATTCACTATGTCCACTTCCAATGCATGGTGGCAACCCTGTGTACAATCTTTAAGATGCATTGCAACAACTTGCCAAAGCTTCATTGACAGCATTTTCCAAACCCACAACCCCTATCACCTGGAAGGATTAGGGCAGCAAATGAATGGGAACACCATCACCTGCAAGTTTCCCTCTGAGCCAGTCACCCTCCTAACTTGGAGCTATATCACCGTTCCTTCACTGTCATTGGATCAAAGTCCTTGAACTCCCTTCTTAACAGCACTACAGGTGTACATACACGTATACAGTTCTAGAAAGCCTCACCATTGCCCAAATTGATGGGCAATAAACAGAGGCCCAACCAGTGACGCCCATACCGCATGAAAGAAGAAAGCTACTGCATTGGTCCCATCAGTTCATTTGAAGGTGCCTCTGTGATATTGCCAATTTTTTGTGACTTGGATTCAACTTGATTACCAAAAAGAATATTGAGTTTGTTAATTGTTTACATAGATTTTCATCCACCAGCCCTAGCTAGCTTCAAAATCAGGTTCTAGAGATGAATGGAACATTTCACTTGGTCTACTTCATCACCAATAACTCGAATTATCAATATTATTATTAATATATTGCTCTAGAAAAATTTCTAAGGGGGAAATCCTTACCATATTTTTTTCAGTATAAACGTCAGGCTCAGAAAACCATTGTGGAGAATCAGGAAATGCGACCTCCCTGGAGAGAATCACATTTCCTGATTCTCTCTGGATTTTCTGCCCACATTGCCATTCTCTCTGGTGGACACGGGCTGAAAATTACTCCCATGTCTCCTCTAAATGTGTCATAAATGATGTGTCACTTAATTTGCATCTTGACTTTGTTTTAATTATGAAAGAGAAGCTATTATAGTGATAACTTCTGAAGAAAGGATTTACACAACTCTTTACGTCAGACCATAGTTGGAGATAAAGCATTTTCTAAAGAATAATTGTGTATTAGCTTCTCAGCATTGATTGTGGCAAATACTGAGCCTTCTCACATATCATTTGTCCAAGACAATCCATCCAATCCACTGGATTTATTTTCTCTTTCTAGGCCATGATAAATAGAAGTTTTTTTCAACCTAAAAATGCTAGTTTTGTACTTCTACCTTATTCTGGCAGAATATTTAGATGATCACAAAGTGAAATTAAGTAGATTAATCTGATTGTGACTTTATCTCAGTTACAAATGTAGTCGTGATTATCCCTTCTTCAGCAATGGAATTAGAAGTTAAGACTATTGCAGTAATTTTGCTCTCTGTCTGTTTAAAACAGCATAGCAAAAAATGGTTACCTGGCTTGAGGGATCAAAGTGAACGGTAAGTGAGTGAGGATGGAGCCCTTCTCGTGCAGAATCATCGAGCAGTCATATAGTATGCATGTAAGGTCAGGGGCTCTGCACCAAGGCAACCAAGGGCTGCAATCCCCTGTAATTGAATTTTGTTCATCAATAAATATCTTTTGTTCCTAATGAAACCTGAAGTGTCTTGACGTCATCCAAGGTGTGCCACACTATTACAGATGTTGACAGAGGGACATCATATGGCATGCTTAAATATCCTGTTTATTTCCACCTAAGATTAAACAAATATCCATCCTGCAAAACAGCTGGCAGTGTATATTGTGGGTACATGTGTAGCATATATAGTTTGTGATTCATCCATTGAGCTTTAAGCATAGATCGTGAGGCACTGATATATACTATAGTCTCAGTCTGTGGATAGGTTGCTGATTTTATGATCACAGCGAGGATACTCCAGTTGAGTTAATATCCGTGAGCTCGAGAGAGAGAGAATAAAAATCAATTTGTGATTCTGCTCCAGAGTGTCAATTGTATGTATGTAGTGAGAGGGAATGATGCCTCACAGTGATAGCTACTGAATGTTGCACCTATGAAACTGCATTCCAAGTATGCCTTCAGAATGTAGACAAGAAAGGAGAAAATTAGAACAATAGGGACAGACTCAGCTTCTTAAGCATTCTTTATAAATCTTGGCCTCTCTTTTTCCCTTTTTTACAGATGTTTTTGTAGCTGGGAAGCCCTGCGATTGTGATGTTGTGGTGGAATGTCAGGCTGGTGACCCAACATCCCTGGAAGTGAAGCTCACTAATCAGAGCAAGCGCACGGTCGGCCCCTTTGCTCTCACTGTCATCCCATACCAGGACTATCAAAACGGGGTGCACAACAACAATCTTGGCAATGCTGTTACTTTAATTGGATCCAATACGTTCTATATAGATGCAGTAAGTAAACCATCTGGAAATAAAAATGCACTGTCTGTAGTTTGATCAGTTGCTATAAAGAATCTACTTTGTTAATAACAAAATAAATTTATATAACTTATTGAAACATCCCAAGGTGTTTCTCAAGTGCATTTTAAACAAAGAATGGCACCAAGCTATATAAGGAGTTAATAATAAGTCAGATGATCAAAAGCTTGGCCAAAGAGGTAATGGCTCAGAGATGGTCGATAAATTTTAGCAAGTAATTCCTATAGACATGATAGGATAAGTATTAACATTGTCAGGCAAAGTTTTCCACAAAAAGCAGGCCAGGGTAGTATCTCTTATCTGAGTGTCTTATCTGACATTCAGAAGGATTCAAATGTATCTGGAGCTGTTGGGCAAATTGGGTGATGGCAGATGAACAGTCCACTTTACACTCCTCAGGATTTTGTTTCTTCAGTGAAAAAGAAACTCATGTAAAATGGACTATCGATCTGCTAGTGCCATTTTGATGCTGCCACTTTAGGTGGATTTCACCTCCAGAATCTCTGATGCTATTTGACCAAAGGTGATAGCTTAAAACAGCTATTTTCTGCTCCACATCATTACAAAATATAACTAATCAGAGCAAGCCCACAGTTGGTCCCTTTGCCCTCGCTATCATTCCATTTCCAGGATTATCAAAACGGGGTGCACAACAACGATCTTGGAAAGGTTGAAAAAAGAACAATCAAAATTACCTTTTGTACAACTTGAAAAAGTAATTGAAAATCTTCAGTCTGGAATGTTGTATAGCATCAGTGAAAAGGTTCTGGTTCTGAAAGCTGGTTCTGAAAGATAAAGAGGATCGAACTTCAATTAAGGCCTGGCCTTGGCTGTTAAAACAAAATACTCTTTCACGATGGTTGAATTTTTTTTATCCTTGCTGACGGTGCAAAAGGGTTTGTGTCAAAGTAGAGTGTGGTAGCTCTGTGCCACCATGGTTTCAGAGGATATACCATAGTTGAGGTATAGCATTCTATATTTTGATTAAACTTTCTGTCCCCTAGTCATCTCTTGTCCAAGTGGCTACTGACAATTTTCAGCCGATCAAAACGGTGGCTCTAAATTCATGAATGCAATGCTTACCAAATTCCTATTTATTTATTTTTAAAATTCATTTTTACAGGATGTCAGCGTTGCTGGTTGGGCCAGCATTTATTGCCCACCCTAACTGCCGTCTATTTCTGAAGGCATTTGAGAGTCAACCACATCATGATTTCCTCAAGAATTCTAATGAATTAGTTCTGACTGTTACAAGACTACAGTAAATTACTGCCTTTCTAAAGCTTGCTTTGACAAACTTATCTACAGTTATGGCTCTTTTGCATCCTCCTTAGCTGCTCTTTCAGTTCTATTTTCATCTTTCCCTGTAAAAGCTGATTTGAATATTTCTACACCATTGCATCATGCTCAACAGAAAACTGGCTGTTTAATTTTAAAGTGTTCCCATCACTTCATGGATGATTCATTAAAATATGGGTAATTCACTTCACTTTGACACCCAGTCTTCTTTTGTTCTTCCATGTACTGGGTCTTAACTGCCCTTTCTGTTTGATGATTTTCTGAGTTGTATACTGTATTATATCCTTACATTTATCATACACCTACTGTAATCAGATTTTTACTCTTAATATGCATGATATCCTTATCCTTATTTGCCAGAAAGCTGGTTTACAGACTTTTTTTGCTTTTTGTTTAACTAGGTGTATTGGCCATGCTAAATTCTCCCTCAGTGTACCCGACCAGGCACCAGATTATGGCAACTAGGGGATTTTCATTACAGTGTTAATGTAAGCTCACTTGTGACTAATAAATAAACTTTAAATGTTAGATCCCCATTCATCTAACTGGAATTAGGTCATTTCAGCTCAGTATCTTTATATTAGATTCTTCCTTTTCCTTGCATTATATTCAGAATTTTTTTTAGATTACAGTGAGATATATCATATTGAAATGCATCATTACATCAGTTGCAATTTTGATATCATAAAATCTTTGCATGCTGCTAGCTCTTCTCCTTTCTTAAACAAATAGTATTTGTTATAAACAATTAAAAGCTAAAGCTTTTGCCATATAGACTAACAGAAGGTTAGCAGAATTTATTTGCTATCACTAGCAAGCATGGGGAGTTTTACTTCTGACAGGCAGCACGGTCGGTGCAGGCTTGGAGGGCCAAAGGACCTGTTCCTGTACTGTAATTTTCTTTGTTCTTTGTAGTTTATGAGGTAAATATATATTTTTAAAAGCATACTTAGATGGTGGCAGTTCATGCACTGACTGCTTTTCTTACTGTGTCGATAGCATTTTGATGGCTGGTCATAACTTTCAACTTGTACATTAGTCTGTCGTTATCTGTCAAAATAATGGAGAGGTTAATGGCACTCAATTATTTATGTGCAAATGTTACAGCAACATCAAGCAAGGGCAGATGTGCCATTTATGCCATTAGCTGTGCAAAATTGGGCAGAATCCTAGGATGGATTTTATGGCAGGTAGGAACACAGAGTCTAACAGGAGCAGAACAGTTCGCAATTGTCCCAATGTCATGTTAATAGTGACTCGATTTTCAAGTTGCCTGAACACCATTTGCATTTATTTACATCTCATGAATACTAATTAAAGCAGCTGTTCGCCAGAATCTCCATGCACCCTCCCATCTAGCGCCACCCAGCTGGAAATTACGTCAGTCTCAAACCCATTTAAAAATGAATGGTGTGCACAAGTTGGACCTTAGTTCACTTGTGACTTCAAGCCTATCTGCCATAGCTCTTGTTGCATTCAATGACACTACTGGAGCTGTAGGGTTGATGTTCTCCTGCTTTTTGCCGATGTTGTCTGCAAGGGCACCACTATGCTGATGATTCCACTTTTAGACATTAACCAGTATTGTGTCTGGAGTTGGCAAGTATAGGGATCTTCAATATTTTTCTGGTGGCTGACACCATAGTCCACAAGAACACCACTGTGCTGCGGAACTTTAGAATTCTGACTGGTGGAGGGATGTGAGGGGGAGTAGGAATGATGAAGACAAGGAGAGGCACTGGGGAAGGAAATCTGTATAACGACAATGAGGGAGAAAGGCAAACACAAGTGGGGCATTGGTGAAGGAAGACTGTGCAAGGGCAGTGGCAGTGGGAGTGGAAGGGCAAGGGGGTATGAGGAGGATGATGAACAATGAAAGGGAAAGGGAAGACTAAGGGGTGGGAGGCTGGAGCTGAACACGGGTGTGTGAAATGCTGATAGACAAGGCAGTCAAAGGAATAACACATCTTTCAGTGGAAGGCGGTAAACACAGATTCCAGAATTGGAGGTGAGGAAAGGGATGTTGTTAGTGTGGCACCCAGGGATGGTTCGCATGAAGACTCAGAAGTTGGGGGTGCGTGGTTTGGAAGGTCTGTTATCCTTAGTTCTCATAGCATGGGAAATGGGTAACTCTGAAGGTTGAAGTCTTTGGTTTAGGTCTTACAGACTGCAGTCATAGAGTGCAGACACTTCTGTTGTGAAGTTTAAAGGAATCACAGAATACAGATAATCCAGGGGATAGGTTGACCTTGCAGTCTGAAGTCCAAGATAGGAGATTGTTCGTGCAGCACTTCTGCACAATCATTGAAAACATGGTGCACTCCAGCTGCAGGGAGGGGCAGGAGCTGTGTCTTCCACAGGAGTAAAGCACAACTTGTTTTGCAGGGCTCTCTTATGGTCCTATCCCTAGCCTTGGCAAGCTCTGTATTGGGTTGCAAAGGGAATGGTGATGCTGACCGGAGGCATCTACAACTGTAGATTGGGAAGACATAATTAAATTGGGGTTCATACAGTCTTGAGATGGGGTGGATAGAAGTCCACAAGAGTAATGGGTACTTCTTGGATGATAGGGTCAAGGGGGAGGGTAGGAATGTCCAACACAACAACAATGCATCCAGTATTACCGGAAGAGGCTGGAGAATAGCAGAAGGAAACTCTACCTTCATGTGAAGCTCAAGGCTCATCTCGGGCACACAGTGAGGGACGGCACATTAAATTCTATCCTAAAGTAGACATGCAGAAGCAGCATTTGGCAGTCATGTAGTACTGGCGTTCACTGAAAAAGAAAGTACAAGTATTCTGTCTAGGCAGGATATGAGGAGACTGGGAGGACTGCTATGCTGGGCTATGGGGCTCCTTCTTGAGAAATACTCTCACTGCTTGGTGCAGCAAGAGTGGACACAGTTCATAGAACATAGAACGTTACAGCGCAGAACAGGCCCTTCAGCCCTCGATGTTGCGCCGACCAATTCAGGATAGTTACAAATGAAGAAGACCTCTTTGGTCAGGAAGCAACTGAAAGCGAGTCCTTTCATTAGTGCTGTTAAGGGATGCTTCTAATTCAATGGCTTAACAGCACAGTTGCATCATTGCAAAAGGTAGTCGGGAATGAGTTTCCAACTCTATTTTCAAGCTAAAACAAAATATCACATAACTCTAAGGATGGATGTTATGCCTAAATATTTCTTTACAGTGAAAAAGTTCCCTAACCCACTCAAAGACAAAGTCAAGAGCCATATTGAGCATATGTTACAGCAAGGGGTCATCACTCCAGTAACCATGCAGACAAATGATGTCTAATGATTCAGTTAGAATCTGAGTGGCCTTGTCGAAATTAAATAATTTGCTAGAACTCCAGATCCGCCTGATGGCATCAGTGAATGAAAGTCTCGCCAAATTAGCACACAGAAGCCTCTTCACAAAATTAGATACTAACAGCAGCTTTGGACAAAGAATCCAGATTGGTAACTGCTTTTATCACCCCATTCAGACATTATTGCTTTAACAGTTTACCAATTGAAATTGCTTCTGCATCCAAGATATTCCAAAGAACAATATCTCCAACCATGGAAGGCATTAAAGAAGCAATATGCCATATGGACGATGTTCTCATACAACATTCACTGAGGGAGAAACATGACAGCTGCATGAGAGCAGTCTTCAAAGCAGTCTAAGAAGCAGGTTTGACATTAGACGACAGATGTGAATTTCCAAAGCCTATGCACTGTGGAAGCTTAGAAATTACAGCCAACCCACAGAAATCCAAGGCGATCAGAGCGATCCCACAGCCTAAAAAGTCACAACTACAAAGATTTCTTGGGATGGTCGACCAAGTAGGCAAGTTCCTACCAAACATGGTGGAAATGAATGATTTGACATCATTGTTATCAAGCCATTATGACAGATATTGAGGTAAGGTCAACAGTGGTGCTGAAAAGTTGACTAGTAAAACACTTTTGACAAAATCAAAAATTTCCTAATTTCACCAGAAATTAGTTCTAAATCTACTTCACTGCCCTCTGGAGTTGCCAATAATTGTAGTATTGGATTCTTCATCTACAGGCTTGGGCACCATGTTGATGCAAGTTCAAAGAAGGCCAGTATATTATGCCTCTCAATCTCTTGTGGATACAGGGAAGTGGTATACAATCATTGCATGCTGGACCCAGGTCGAAGACACTTCTATCGAGTGACATGAAAATACACTTTGTCCTCAACTACAACAGGAAATCAGAACTAGATCAGGGTTATTGGTAGAGGCACAATAGAGACTTTGAGAGACAATGTAGTGTAAAGGGTTAACATCAGGAACACCTGACTCTGATGTAACTACAATGCAATGTTCCATGACTAAGAGATTAGGAACTGGTGAGAAACAGAATTCCGTGTAAAGTACTGAAATATATACCTCTATCAATAAAGAAGATGTTGTATATGAATAACAGTACATACAGTACTACAGTGGCATTCTTAGGATAACAAATAAACCCTAAAAATCTAGACCCCAAACCCAAGGTGAAACATTTGATGCTACTCTTGGGGGAGAGTTTATGCTTTGGGTGCAATCAGAACATTGCACTGAAAATGCACTTGAAATTAGATCAATTAATCTGCTAAAATTAATCCACATCATTACAATTATAGAATCGTACATGGGGCAATACAACCAATTTCTTAATTTCTCTAGCTATTAAGAAAGCATTCCTTGAGGTATTTAAGAGTGGCATCACTTGTAGTTTTATAGGCATAGCTTGATTGGGTTGAATCAAACCTTGAGCAAGCATTAAAGATCATGGAAGACACTAGGATATGTAGTTTTG
The DNA here is from genome assembly GCF_965287045.1 of Carcharhinus amblyrhynchos. Taxonomy (NCBI): domain Eukaryota; kingdom Metazoa; phylum Chordata; class Chondrichthyes; order Carcharhiniformes; family Carcharhinidae; genus Carcharhinus; species Carcharhinus amblyrhynchos. Next base: position 75,611,522 of record NC_137331.1, on the reverse strand, counting down.
GGATAATTTATCAGATATTTGAGATTCTCCAATGGTTTTTTTATGCTGTTTGGCTAATTGTGCCATAATTTGGGTGCAAATCAAGTGAAAATAAGAAGAAAATCAACCCCATGGTTTTATTATTTCTACTGCTTTATTTAATTAAATATATATATATTTAATCATCAATAGTCATTTGAATCATCAATAGTCACGGGTGGGGTGCCTGAAGATTGGAGAGTGGCAAATGTTGTGTCTTTGTTCAAAAAGGGCATCAGGGAAAAGCCTGGGAACGACAGGCCAATGAGCCTCACATCTGTGGTGGGTAAGTTGTTGGAAGGTATTTTGAGAGACAGGATCTACAAGCATTTAGAGACGCAAGGACTGATTAGGGACAGTCAGCATAGCTTTGTGAGTGGAAAATTATGTCTCACAAATCTGACTGAGTTTTTTGAAGCGATAAATAACCAAGAAGGCAGATGAAGGCAGTGCAGTTGATATTGTCTACATGGACTTTAGCAAGACCTTTGGAAAGGTACCACATGGTAGGTTGTTGCATAAAGTTGAATCTTATGGGGTCCAGGGTAAACGGATACAAAATTGGTTTCTTGACAGAAGCCAGAGGGTGATTGTAGATGGTTGTTTTTTAAACTGGAGGGATGTGACCAGCGGTGTGCCTCAAGGATCAATATTGGGTCCACTGTCATTTCTCATTTATATTAATGATTTGGATGAGAATATAGGAGGTATGGTTAGTAAGTTTGCAGATGATACCAAAATTGGTGACATCGTGTACAGTGAAGAAAGTTACCTCTGATTGCTGTGAGATCTTGATCAATTGGGCCAGTGGCTATTGAATGGCAGATGGAGTTTAATTTAGATAAATACGAGGTGATGCATTTTGGTAGATTGAATCAGGGCAGGACTTACTCAGTTAACGGTAGGGCATTGGGAAGAGTTACAGAACAGAGAGATCTAGGGGTACATGTTCATAGCTCCTTGAGAGTCGAGTCACAGGTGGACAGAGTAGTGAAAAGGGCATTCAGCATGCTTGGTTTCATCAGTCAGAACACTGAATACAGGAGTTGGGACGTCTTGTTAATGTTGTACAAGACATTGGTACGGTCACACTTGGAATACCATGTACAGTTCTGGTCACCCTATTATAGAAAGGATATTGTTAAACTAGAAAGAATGCAGAAGAGATTTACTAGGATGCTACCAGGACTTGATGGTTTGAGTTATAAGGAGAGGCTGGATAGACTGGGACTTTTCGCTCTGCAGCGTAGAAAGCTGAGGGGTGATCTTATAAAGGTCTATAAAATAATGAGGCACTCAGATCAGCTAGGTAGTCAATATCTTTTCCCAAAGCTAGGGGAGTCGAAAACTAGAGGGCATAGATTTAAGGTGAGAGGGGAGAGATACAAAAGTGTCCAGAGGGGCAATTTTTTTGCAGAGTGTGTTGAGTGTTTGGAACAAGCTGCCAGAGGTAGTAGTACAGGCGAGTACAATTTTGTCTTTTGTAAAGCATTTAGACAGTTACATGGGTAGGGTGGGCATAGAGTGATATGGGCCAAATGCGGGCAATTGGGATTAGCTTAGGGCTTTAAAAAAAATGGTGGCATGGACAAGTTGGGCTGAAGGCTTGTTTCCATGCTGTAAACCTCTGAGTCAATGGCTGTATAAGAACATATGAATTAGGAGCAGGGGAAGACCATTCAGCCTTTTGAGCCTATTCTGCCATTCAGTAAGATCATGTTGATCCAATTGTGGCATCAACTCCAATTTCCATCCACCCCTTGTTGACTCCCTTGTTAGTCAAGAATCGATCTACCCCTACTTTAAAAACATTCAATGAGTCTGCCTCCACTGCTTTCTGGGATGAGTTCCAAGACTCATGACCTTCTGAAGAAAAAAAATCTTCTAATCTCTTTCTTGCGTGGGAGACCCTTTATTTTTAAACTGTGTCTCTCCAACAAGGGGAAACATCCTTTCAGCTTCCACCCTGTCAAGTCCCCTCAAGATGTTATATTTCAGTAAGATCATCTCTGTCTTCTAAACTCCAGTGAATCCAGGCCCAGCCTGCCAAACATTTCTTCATAGACTAAACCCTCCATTCCAGGTAAATGTTGATTGAACCTTCTCTGAATTGTTTCTAATGCATTTATATATTTTCTCAAATAAGGAGACCAAAACTATACACAGTACTCTAGATGTAGCTCTGTATAGCTAAAGCAAAACATCACTACTTCTACATTTCATTCCCCTGGCATAAGTGCCAACATTCCGTTTGCCTGCCTAATCATTTGTTGGACCTGCACGCTAACTCCTTGTGATTCAAGTATGATGTAGTGTTGAAAATTGTGTTGAAAGGGTGCCAAAGTAACATCGGTGCTTCAGTCTTTCCCTTTTATTCCTCACTTTTTTCAGCCGTACTTGAAGGCTTTTTGTGACAGTTTCTTGGGAAAGTGAATGTCTGCTTCTATTTGAACCATATACAGCCATATACAGTAAATTTTCACTAGGTTGGTTATTAAGTTAGTTCTATTGCTAAGAGCCACAGAGTCCCCAGAGCCACTGCACCTAACATTTAACTCAATTAAATGTTGTCAAATAGTTTAACAAGGTATTGTCGGAGTGGTATCAGATCTTAACATTTAATTTTAAGTGACAGTATGTCTTCTTTTGTTTCCAAAGTAGTTCACATGTTTTTGTTTGCAATCTTCACAAACAGGACACCCTTACATTAAAATTACACGTATAAGAGGACATTCTTCTGACAATTGAACTTTCTTTTGGCTTCTCTCTAAAGAAAAATAAAAGCGTGGTCACATGACATTCAATGGTATTATCATAACTGAACCTCCCATTATCAACATCCTGGGGGTTACTGTTAACCAGAAACTCAACTTCTGTAGTTACAAGAGTAGGTCAGGGATGAGGAATCCTGCAGCAGGTAACTCACCTCCTGCCTCCCAAAAGCCTGTTCACTATCTGTAACACGCAAGTCAGAAGTGTAACGGAATACTCTTCCTTTGTCTCGACGAACGCAGCTCCAACAACATTCAAGAAGCTTGACATTTTCCAGGACAAAGCAGCCTGCTTGATTGGCAACTTTTCTACAAATATTTACTTCCTCCACACAGTAGCAGCAGTGTATACTATCTACAAGATGCACTGCAGGAACTTACAAAAGCTCCTTAGATAGCACCTTCCAAGCCCCTACCACTACTATTTAAATGAACAAGGGCAATAAATATGAGAACGCCAACACCTGAAAATACCTCTCCAAACCACTCACCATCCTGACTTCACTGTCACTGGGTGAAAACTCTAGAATCCACTTCCTAAAAGCACACTGAGTGTACCTACACCTAAAAGCACACTGAGTGTACCTACACCTAATAGCACACTGAGTGTACCTACACCTACACACAAGGACTGTAGGAGAAGGGATAACCAGCCGTGGTTATCGAAGGAAATGAAGGAGACTATTAAATTGAAAGCTGATGCGTTCAGAGTGGCTAAAATAGTGGGCGATTAGAAGATTGGGAAAGATTTAAAAATCAACAATGAATGACTAAAGGTGATAAAGAAAGGAAAGATAGACTATGAAGCTAAACTAGCACTAAATATAAAAAAGGACAGTAAAAGTTTTTACAAATATATAAAGAAGAGGAGACTGGCTAGAGTGAATGTTGGACCCTTGGAGGGTGAGGGGGGGATTTAGCGGTGGGCAATGAGGAAATGGCTGAGGCTTTAAATTAATTTTTTGCCTCGGTTTTCACGGAGGAGGACACAAATAGTTTGCCGGATCTTAAAGATAGAAGGATGGTAGGAGTTGAGGGCCTAAATGCGATTACTGTCACTAGAGAGGTAGTGCTTGATAGACTAATGAGTATGAAGGTGGACAAGTCCCCAGGACTGGATGGAATGCATCCCAGGGTTCTGAAAGAAATGGCAGAGGTGATAGCAGATGCCTTAGTGATTATTTATCAAAATATGCTGGGCTCTGGGGAAGTGCCGGAAGATTGGAAAACGGCTAATAAGAACATAAGAACATAAGAAATAGGAGCAGGAGTAGGCCATCCAGCCCTTCGAGCCTGCCCTGCCATTCAATAAGATCATGGCTCCTAGTCCTATTGTCTTTTTTAAGCGGGAAGAGTCTTTCCACCTCTATCCTATCCATCCCATTCATCATCTTATACGTCTCAATGAGATCTCCTCTCATTCTTCTAAACTCTAACGAGTACAAGCCCAGTTTATTCAGCCTCTCCTCATAGCTCAACCCCCTCAACTCCGGTATCAGCCTAGTAAACCTCCTTTGCACTCCCTCCAAGGCCAAAATATCTTTGCGCAGGTGCGGCGCCCAAAAAAAAAAATGTCATGCCACTGTTTAAAAAAGGTAGCAGACAAAGGGCAGGGAATTATAGGCCGGTTAGTTTAACGTCTGTAGTTGGAAAAATGCTAGAATTCGTCATCAAAGAAGAAATAACAAGGCACCTAGAAAAGAATGGTTTGATTGAGCAGACACAGCACGGATTCATTAAGGGGAAGTTGAGTTTGACGAATTTATTGGATTTCTATGAGGATGTGACTAGTGCGGTAGACAGAGGGGAACCGGTGGATGTGGTGTTTTTAGATTTCCAAAAGGCGTTTGATAAGGTGCCTCATAAAAGATTGCTACAGAAGGTTAGGGTGCACAGAGTTGGGGGTAAGGTGTTAGCGTGGCTAGAGGATTGGCTGTCTAATAGGAAGCAGAGAGTTGGTATCAATGGGGGTGCTATTCTGGTTGGCGGTTGGTGACTAGTGGAGTGCCGCAGGGATCGGTGCTGGGGCCTCAACTGTTTACCATTTATATAGATGATCTGGAGGAGGGGGCTGAATGTAAGGTGATGAAATTTGCTGATGACACAAAGATGAGTGGAAAAGCAAATTGCGTGGAGGGTGTGAAAGTCTACAGAGAGATCTGGATAGGCTGAGTGAGTGGGCGAGGACCTGGCAGATGGAGTATAATGTTAGCAAGTGTGAGGTTATCCACTTTGGCAGAAATAATAGTAGGAGGGATTATTATTTAAAAGGCGAAAAGCCGCAGCATGCTACATTGCAGAGGGACCTGGGGGTCCTTGTGCACGAGTCGCAAAAACCCAGTCTGCAGGTGCAGCAGGTGATCAAGAAGGCGAATGGAATGTTGGCCTTTATAGCGAGGAGGATAGAATATAAAAGCAGGGAGGTCTTGCTGCAACTGTACAGGGTACTGGTGAGGCCGCAGCTGGAGTACTGTGTGCAGTTTTGGTCACCGCACATGCAGAAGGATATATTGGCCTTGAAGGGAGTGCAGAGGAGGTTCATTAGGCTGATACCGAAGATGAGGGGGTTGGACTATGAAGAGAGACTAAATAGACTAGGGCTCATTGGAGTTTAGAAGGATGAGGGGGGATCTTATAGAGACGTATAAGATAATGAGAGGGATGGGTAGGGTAGAGGTAGAGAAATACTTCCCGCTTAGAAAGGATAGCAGGACTAGAGGACAGAGCCTCAAGGTAAGAGGGGGGCAGCTTAGATCAGAGCTGAGGAGGAACCTCTTCACTCAAAGGGTGATGAATCTCTGGAATTCTCTGCCCATTGAAGTGGTGGAGGCTACCTCGCTAAATATATTTAAGTCACGGGTAGATAGGTTTCTGATAGACAGGGGAATTAAGGGTTATGGGGAGAGAGCGGGAAAGTGGAACTGATCCACTTCAGATCAGCCATGATCTTATTGAATGGCAGGGCAGGCTCGAAGGGCTAGATGGCCTACTCCTGCTCCTATTTCTTATGTTCTTATGTTCTTATTCATGAACTGCAGCAGTTCAAGAAGCAGCTTATCACCATATTCTCAAGGTCAATTAGAAATGGCAATGAACATTGGTCTAGCCGGTGAAATTCACGTCCCTTGAATGAATAAGAAAAAAATAGACATCTAATATTAAAATGTAAAAATATATTAGAAACCTTGTATTGTGGCTTAAAGTGCAACTGAAACACTCAGAGAACCCCTGATCTGCTCGACTCACTTCTTACAAATAAATGAAAACACTAACACTGACAAATAAAGCACAGATTAATGTACAACACACAGCTTTTAAAATGTAAACCTAGTTTATATTGTGCCATTTTTAAAGATTCCTGCGTAATACAGCACCAACGGGAATCAAGAGATCAATGAGATAAGTGTTAATCATTGATTTTGTGCCCTTGTGGTAAATGGCTTGCCTTATCCTATGGTGTCTGTTGGTTGGATTCACAAGAAAGATAGTTTTCAGTCCACATTCTATATATGTAGGTCTATCCCTGGTCTGGTAATAAAGAGTTCCTGTTTTGTGCTATGTGCATTTCTGCTAAATGGTATTATATTTTTATTTTGTTTTTCAGGTGAAATCCACTGAAGATTTTGTTTGCAGTGGAGCTCTCCTATTCCTGTATGCTGGTGATTATTACCTGAATATAAAATTTCATGATGACAACTCAAGCAGGGAGCTGCCCCTTTCTTGGTTCTGCTTGCCAAGTGTTCATGTGCGTGCCATGGATCCAGCTCAACACACAATGTTCTAAATTTATCTTAGAAAATAGAGGTTGTAAGATGTAGTGAGTTAGATCATGTAAATACTGACTAACTAGTCATACATGCCAACAGGATCTTACTGAATATTCTGGTTTAAGATTACGCTGACACTGTCCCCAAAAATAAAATGCTTCTAGGTTTTTCTGTAAAGCTTGCTTGGCCAAATTTTTAAATATCTGAGGGATTGACAATTACTTTCAGTAAAATTATTCAAGTTAGTAATAAATCTATATTATAGAAGAGACAGGTTGCACCTTTGAACAAAATAAAAGACACTTGATTAGTAGTTTGGTGTCATGTTAGATCTCTAATCAGAACCTTGTTAAAATCTAAAAGGTAAATTTACATTTTTTGGCATGGTTAAGTAAAAACTGGTGTAAAATGAAGATTAGGTGTTAAAAATGTTTCCTGGATCTTGGCTGTCAGAATAATGGGGAATAGAAGGAATGTTGACAAATAACATCAGTGTTGTGATTATGAAGGCATGTATTCTTTACAAGTCTGATATGACAATGCTGTTAAGTTCAGTCTTAATGCTTAGTTAATTCCTTATCCTCCCATTTTGAAATACGATGTGTACTGTTCAAATATATGGGCACAACATTTTGATGGTCTATTATTGCTGTGAGGTACCTGCAGTTGTTTGTGAGAGTAAGACAAGGTGCCCCATTCACACTGCAATGAAGTGGCCATATCCCTTCAGAGGGGTTACTTGATAGTTATTTCCCTAAGGTGTTATAACCATTTTCAATGATACCAATAAACAAATTTAAAAAAAACTGGAAAACCAGTTACAAACTCAGGGTTTTTTTACATTTAAAAGTTGCTACAATTTAGGTCTATCTAATCTTATGAGTAATGCACCTTCATGGTTAATTTGCAGTTGAACATCTGCAATTATTATAAAGTAATTAGAATGATAACTATTATGGAATTATGCCACTATTTCAGCTGCAGTGTGAACAAGGCTATTTGTCTGTCTTTTTGCTTCAAACAAAATTCAGGAACTACCATAACTAGCATCTCTGTACACTAACTCAACTGATATTCTCAAGATAATTTTCTTTCCTGTACCTGCAAAAAGTTGTATCTTTGGAAATAAATTTGGCTTGCATGTTCTTCTGTAATCAAAAACTTCCTTCTCAGCATTAGTTTTATACTTTTAAGTGAACATTTTGTTTCCTAGGCCAGCACTAATTGTTAAATGATTCCAAAGTTGCTTCAAATCTATAGAATATATTTTCATTCAAAAGTTTGGATCCCACATTAAACCATAGATGGTAGATTAATTGGGTGCCTATATGGGAGGTCACAATTTTCAAGAAATGTATTGTTTACAGGGTGTAGAAGCACAAGCATTTTTGATAAGATGAGGGAGATGATCTTAAAAATGCTTTAAAAATTTTGATTTCTTAGTGCGGTTACATGATCTGTAAAAACAAAATAATGTATATTGTTTAAGTTTTAAAAAATATAGCATATTTCCTTTTGAGGAAAAACTCTGGGGGCAAATTTAATCTCTCACCCCTCCTCAAAAGGCTAACACTTCCATCATTCTAAGTGGCCTGATTTCAGGTACAGGAAAGCTGTCCACTGCATGAGTATACTTAAACAGCAAAGTCACGCCTTATATATTGGAATGCTGAAGCCCTTTTAACCATGAGTCGACCAGAGGCCGTACAATCTTGAGTCGGCCAGCCCCACTGCCCCCCACCCACCACAATCTGTCACCAGGGAACAAATTCATGGATTTTCAGCACCTGAACCACTTCAGTCAGGAATCAGTGTCAATTAATATTAATGAGGCCGGGAGTTAAAATCATTCAACCTCATGTTTTGACGGAACCAGATGGTTTGTCATCTCATTCAGCTCCATAAACCCAATACCCATCCCAAATTAACATTAAGGCTTATATGACTTTCTTGTCTTAATTCCTGGCCTCTTGCAATCAGGAAGGCCACTTCCAATGTTGTTGTAAACTAGCTATTTTCAGTAATGAGAATGGTTGTTGGAAATGTCATATGAGAACTCTTTCTTTTCTATATGAAGGTAAGCTCTTTGTTACACATCACACAGAGATCAGGAACTCCTATGAAAGATTTTAAAGTTTCACATAGAATATCACAGATTAATTGGGATGCTTCTTCTACTGAGGAAACTTTTTTTTTAATTAGAACAATGTAGATTATGAAATCACATATTTAAATGCGTAAAACTCTGAAAGAATACAGCAAGATAGAGCAGATTTTCAATAAGGCCATAGATAAAGTAAAAAGGTTTATTTATTAGTCACAAATGAGGCTTACATTAACACTGCAATGAAGTTACTGTGAAATTCCCTAGTTGCCACAGTCTGGCGTCTGTTTGGGTTAATGCACCTAACCAGTACTTCTTTCAGAATGTGGGAGGAAACTGGAGCATATGGAGGAAACCCATGCAGACACAGGGAGAACATGCGAACTCTACAAAGACAGTGACTCAAACACGGATCCCTGGTGCTGTGAAGCAGCAGTGCTAACAACCATGCTACCAAGCTGCCCAGATAGGAACTTTAATGCAAGATTTAGAATCAGATCTAGATTTAGGTAGAAGCTTCTTCACACAAAGAGATTTGTTTGGATGTGGAATTCACTTCCAACGTCAGTGATTGAGGCAGAAATCATGTCAAGGTTCAACCTAAAATTGGATGGAATAGTGAAACAAAGAGATGGAAAAGATAAGGGAACAGGGTAGCTAAATGTGACAAGAACTAATTGTTTGAATGGAGCGTAAACATCAATAATGCTTGGTTGGGCCAAATGGCCTATTCAGGTGTTATAATATTTATCTATTTCTGTGTAATTCACATCTGCATTTCTTTGTCAATTTTGCCAGTGATTAGCAATTGATGTGCACTGGAAAAATAGTAATGCTAATGTTGAAGACAATGATTCAAATCATAGGATGTACCATCGGAACAAAGGTTTAAATTGTCACAGTCACTTTCGATTTTTTTCTCTGCTATTCAAAATGAGACTCATCATCAGACCATTAAATGTTTGCACCCACTGTCAACATTAATCTTAGGGAGTTATAAATTTAGAATAAACTTCTGCCTAATTAACTCAGTCCCAGAAGAGTACTGTTGGGAATCTTTCATTTTCAGCTTCTATAAATCCTCTCAAAATGAAGTGACTAATTCACGCCAAATTCATGGAATCTGTGTTCACTACTGAGTTCAAACCATTTTATATAGGGGTTTGGAGATAGAAGAGGGGCCATTTTATATATAAGTAATAAAAGATTTTTAATTATACACATATTACGTACAATCTTAGCAAATACTATTTGAAAGCCCTGAACATGCAACAGTTGTAAAGGAATCTTTTTGTAAACCTGTTCATGAATTACAGAAAATAATAGAGAAACCATTGTTACCAGGATAGATTGAGTTTCACTGAGATATTTTACACTGGAGCTTTTTGATTTCTATTAAAATCTGATCTAATTGATTGACCTTTTTGTGCTTGATCAAGTTTTCTACATAATAAGAGTGAATGTGAGCTATGCATTGGAAATTTATCCATGGATCTGGTGTGTGCCAATTTTGACTTTAAACAGATGGAAGGTGTTGGCACCCACATTGGTTGTTCAGTTCATGGCTATGAAAACTCTTGATTATAACTGAATATAATTAATTGAAGATTGGAGTGTATGACAAGCCAGTAACTGTCTAGATTTTCAGATTAAAATGTGATGAACCAACAAATTCTACTGCTCTTTGTAATGGCAGGTGCATTTTCTTGGGTCAGTTTAACTTTACACATACATGTGCTGTTTCTTTCTTGGTGAAAAGATGTTTAAAGTGTAAAATATTGTTTCTGGAGCAGGGCAGTCTTCAATTTGATGTGCACGTGTTCATTGGGTGATGTATATCATTTTAATTGATTACTATTTGAGACAATATTACTGAGATGCTGTTGCAAAATCTATAAACAATGCCAATGTGCAGTAACACATCCCAAGGAGCTTTAACAGGAAAGTTATTGAGCCATTTGTCACTAAGCCATGTAAGAGAGATATTAGGATAGATGACCAGAAGGGGTAGGTTTTAAGCAGCATCTTAAGAAGAAAGTGGTAGCCGTGCCAAAAGGTTTAGGAAAGGAATTCCAGTGTTCAGAACGGGGTGGACGAACTTTTAGGCCAGAGCCAAGTATGGAAATCATTTGATGAGCCAATCATAAATACTAAAGAAATGATAAATTATAATCCAGGTAAATTTTGGTACACTAAACATAAAACCTTTATTCTGATAATTTGTATCATCATCATGATGAATTGCATGCAGTAATGAAATTAAACACCCCCTCCTTTTCATGCCCTATTGGCTTAATGTGAACAATGTAGTTAGTCATCTTTCTTTACAATGGCATCTAAATCCATGCTCATTTTTCTCTTTCCAAGATGCTGCCTGATCTACTGAGTACTTTTAGCATTTTCTGTTCTTATTTCAAATTTCCAACAATTGCATTGCTTTATTTTCGTCATACAATATAAATGTTGCTTTATTGTGATCGACAAGACATTTAGTGGATAAGGTGGCATAGTGGTAATAAAAGTAGACTAATCTAGAGGCCCAGGCTGAGACTTCAAGGACACGGATTCAAATCCCACCAAGTCAGCTAGTGGAATTTATATTCAATTGATAAAAAAAATCTGGAAGTGAAAATTAATCTATACAATGTAGTGACCCTAAAGCTAGCATCCCTTGTTGTCAAAACCCATCTGGCTCACTGCCATCTTTATCTGATCTGGAGACTCCAGGCCCATAACAATGCGGTTTACTCTTAACTCCCCTATGAAAGGCAATTAGCAAGCACTCAGTTGAAGGGCTAGGGGGGGTGGGCAACAAACATTGGCCTTGCCAGCTATATCCACATCCCATGAATGCATAAGTAGAATAAATTGTGTTACAAAAACCAAAAGTTTGAGATCATGTACCAACTGACTCAAGAACAGCTTCTTTCTTGCTGCTATCAGAATTTTGAATGGACCTATCTTGTATGAAGTTGATCTTTCTCTACACCCTAGCTATGACTAATAATATATTCTGCACTATTTCCTTCCCCTCTCTCCTATGTACTCTCTGAATGGTATGCTTTGTCTATATTGCATAAAAAACAATGCTTTTCATTGTATGCCAATACATGTGACAATAAATCAAATACCCCTGAACAGAAAACTCTAACCTAAAATCACTCTCTTTCTACTTTCTATTATATTTATCATTATCCGTCTTACAAATGCAAATCTTAGCTACATTTCAGCAGGAATAGAAGATGCTCTTTCAATTATTATTTTCAGAAGTGCATAAGCAACTAATAACTGAGATGCCAATTTGGAAATGTTAAATTGAGATTGCTTGTAGGAACCTTCAGTCATACATTTCTTGGGGCTCCTGGCAGGTAGCCATATGTATATGTCAATATTTCAATCACTTGTAGATCAAGTTTATGTTGTGTCTACAAATCTTCCTCACTCTGGTCCTTTTGCCAATTACCTCAAATCTAAGTCCTCTTTTTACTGATTCTTCTGCCAGAAACAGTTACTCCTTGTATACCTTATCCATATCCTTCAAGATTTTGAACATCTTTGAAATCTACCTATAACTTGCCCTGCTCTAAGGAAATTTCCAAGAAGATCGCGCATATCGACACAGACATTAAGTTTCAACAAAGATGCAAGAGAGCAGACAATAGATGAATGGACGCTGCTCGACAATCACCAGGCAGGAGTGTTCCCTTCCTGTTGGGGAACACTTCAGCAATCATGGGCATTCAGCCTCTGATCTTCGGATAACTGTTCTCCAAGGTGGCTTTTATGATACATAACAATGCATAATCACCAAGAAGAGACTGATAACCACGTTCCGCACACATGTGGATGGCCTCAACCGGAATTCTTGTCACACTATCTGTAACCCCCACGACTTGCCTGGGCTTGCAAAATCTCACTAACTGTCTGGCTGGAGACAATACACACCTCTTTAATCTGTGCTTGGTTCTCTTTCCACTCACATTGTCTGTACCTTTAAGACTTGATTACGTGTAACGACTCACAATCCAACCACTATCTTGTAAATTGAGTTTGTGTCTGTATATGCCCTGTTTGTGAACACAACTCCTCACTCAGATGAAGAAGGAACCTGAGACTCCGAAAGCTTGTGCTGTCAAATAAACCTGTTGGACTTTAGTGTGGTGCTGTGAGACTCCTTACTAAGGAAAACAACCACAGATTTTCACATCTCCCCATTTAACTGAAGTTCCACATTCCTGGTACCATTATAAAGATGGCTAGAGGAATTTATAATGTAAAAAGTTGACAGAATATACATTCAGATGCAAAATTTATATATCCATTCTAGTGAATGAGGCACTTGTCAGTGAATGACTAAGCCAATGCAAACCTGAAGGTCCCAGGTTCAAATCCTGGATTGCCAGTACCCATGACACCAGAAGTAAAAAGTACAGGAATCAGCCCCTTAAGTGAGGGAATGAGAACAATGGAGGATACAAAAAAATTAGTTGACTTCACTTTTCATGAAGAGTATTAAAAGCTAAGTGTAAAATAAATAGAAATTTTGATATTACAGTGCATAGAGATTCTCGTCATATAGGTTTATAGCATGGAAATAGGCCCTTCGGCCCAAATTGTCCATGTTGTCCAGTTTTTAACCACTTAGCTAGTCCCAATTGCCTGCATTTGGCCCATATCCCTCTATACCCACCTTGCACATGTAACGCTCTAAATGCTTTTTAAAAGACAAAATTGTACCTACCTCTACTACTGCCTCTGGCAGCTCATTCCAGACACTCACCACCCTCTGAGTGAAAAAAAAAGGCCCTCCGGACCCTTTTGCATCTTTCCTGTCTAAGCATATACTAAAAAATTAAAAAGCAAATCAAAACTGCAGCAATCTAATCAGTGATATTGTTCACTTATCTTGTGTATTTTTTATTTAAAGTAAGTTCCAAAGTCTTAATTTCTAACAATGGAGTTCTCAATTGTGCCTGACCCAACAAGCTATTAATAACTCATTTATGAATCAAGCAGAATTTATCAAGCCAGAGTTTCCTTGTACTTAAAAAAAAGTAAGGACAACATCTCTCGAGATCCTTTTTTGCTTCTGTCCCTGAAATGACAATGTGTTGATTGGTTTCTCAGAAGAATTATATTACAGAAGCCATGGTAAATTGTGCCAATAAAGACTGGGTGGCACAGTGGTTAGCACTGTTGCCTCACAGTGCCAGGGACCAGTGTTTGATTCTCGGATTGAATCACTGTCTGTGTGGAGTCTGCATATCCCCCTATGTCTGCATGGGTTTCCTCCGGGTGCTCCAGTTTCCTTCTACAGTTCAAAGATGTGCTGGTTAAGTGGATTGGCCGTGCTAAATTCTCCCTCAGTGAACTGAACAGGCGCTGAAGTGTGATGAATGGGGGACTTTCACAGTAATTTCATTGCAGTGTTAATGTAAGTCTACTTGTGACTAATGAGTAATAAAATAAATAAAAGTTACTTTTATTCCTGGTTCTAATTGTTCCTTTTCCTTTTGGGAAATAACCAGTTTTAGTGGTTAATTGTCTTCTGGCGTCACTCCTTACCCATAACTACAGTCATCTAGACTGTAGACAAATATCATTTTATTCTCGGGCCCCTTGAGGTACATTCCATTATGAACAAATAATACATCCGTGTAGATAACAGAGCTGTGCAAACCATATTACATATCACCAATAATACAACCTATTATAAACAATTCACATCAACATAATTTATCTCAAGTCCCATGGATACTAATGCCATTAAGAGCAATATTTCCTACCATAATGTCAGGAAAGAAATGTTTCCCGCTAATATAGATGTTCTGACCTACAGATACGGTTAAGCAATTAAACCTAATACTACGTGGTTTTATTTAAAGACAAGCTGTCATCCTAAGTTTAAGCTGCTGAGCTCAAACCTTTTGATCATTTCTTCAAAACTAGCAAAGAAGCCCTCAATTGCACAGTGTAATTAAAACAAGTGCCAGACTTGAACCCAGACTTTACGATACCTTTAATGTGATGAAATCATCAACACCAGTTCCTTGAGAACTATTCCTTGAGAATAGTATAAATTGTCCCACAAGCAGAAATTCAAACAGAACTGCTTAAAAAGTGGTCAAGATAAAATCCATGAATGTTGCTTAACAAAATACAACCCAAAGAATTAGTAGGGTTATATTCAAGAATTCATTGACATGATCTGGTACAAGCATAAGTTTATTAGGAGTTCCTTCTTGCTTCTTACAAGATTTCACAGACTGCTCTATTGTTCCCTTACATTATTATACATCAGCGTAGAGAACACCCATTCATATTCATTGGATAATTAAACACACCTTCAAAAGTAGTTAACACTAGTTAGTTCTGACCTCTGATCAAGCCCTGTTCTTGAGATAGTGGTTTCTACCAAGGTTAACTGATCACAGCTGGGGATGTGCACAATTTATCGCGGCATGTTGAAACCTTGTAACATGCCCCAGCTACAAGTGAAACTTGAAACATCAACAGCTCTATCCCATGAGAAAGTGTTAATTTAATACATTGTAGAAGCTGTTAGGAAAAAGTATAAAGAAAAAATAAATAAAACAGCTTTCCACAGTAACCAGCCCTGCCATCAATCCGCACCCCGCCTCCCCCCCACCCCCAACCATGGCCCAATTCTTATGACACTCACGAAAGAAGAATTAAGCAAACAACGGCATGTATTACAAAATCGTTTCCATCAATCTTTGATGGTCCCAGGACTTGTGGAGCAGCATTCAATAGAAGGAAAGGTCAAATTTAGCTAACGTGTACTGGGCCAGATTTTATATATAAGCACCGACACAAGTGTCGATTTGAGGGAAACCAATGTGACAGGGAGAAGCTTAGCGGTTTCTAAAGCATTACCAATCATTTGTTTACAACAGCATCTGATAACCAAAAAGACAAGATTATAAAACTAATAAAATCAAGAAAAAACACAATTCCTTGCACAATGGCCATTCCTAGGGAACCCAACCATCCTGAAGCCCACCTCCATAGGGTAGATGATGGAGGTTGTTTGAGCTTCTCAATTTCTTTTTTGATAGGCTCGGCCAAATCAGTGATGGATTCTGAGTTATCCAGTGTATAGATGCAACATTCCGAGCCAATTTAAGTGCACTTTTCCCCTCCCTCACTCCCCAGCCATTAGTCAAAGTCGAGTGCCACACAGTTCTGGAGGGCTACCGTGTGAATTGCTACCATCTCATTAATCTTAGAACCAGAGATGTGTCATTGGCTATCTTCTCCATAACAGAGGCCATATTGATACTTTCCCTGGACAACTTGGCTGCACCATACCATAGAAGCAGGAGAGAGAAGAAGAGCTGAGTCTCTGTGAAAGCCGTTTTCTTTGCAGGAGAGGAGAGATTTGATTTATTATTGTCACATATTAACTAACATACACTGAGAAGTATTGTTTCTTGCGCACTATACAGACAAAGCATACCGTTCATAGAGAAGGAAACGAGAGACTGCAAAATGTAGTGTTACAGTCAAAGCTAGGGTGTAGAGAAAGATCAACTTAATGCAAGGCAAGTCCATTCAAAAGTCTGACAGCAGCAGGGAAGAAGCTGTTCTTGAGTTGGTTGGTACATAAACTCATATCTTTGTATCTTTTTTCCTGTTGGAAGAATGTCTGGGGTCTGTGGAGTGCTTAATTATGTTGGTTGCTTTGCCAAGGCAGTGGGAAGTGTAAACAGAGTCAATGGATGGGAGGCTGGTTTGCGTGATGGATTGGGGTTACATTCACGACCTTTTGTAGTTCCTTGTGGCCTTGAGCAGAGTAGGAGCCATATCAAGCTGTAATACAACCAGAAAGAATGTTTTCCATAGTGCATCTGTAAAAGTTGGTGAGAGTTGTAGCTGACATGCTGAGAAAGTACAGACATTGGTAGACTTTCTTAACTGTAGTGTCGGCATGGGAGGAACCAGGACAGATTATTGGTGATCTGAAATCTAAAAACTTGAAGCTCTCGACCCTTTCTATTTCGTCCCTATTGATGTAAACAGGGGCATGTTCTCCTTTATGCTTCCTGAAGTTGATGACAATCTCCTTCGTTTTGTTGACATTGAGGAGAAACTATTGTTGCTGCACCAATTCACCACTCTCTATCTCATTCCTGTACTCTGTTTCATCATTATTTGAGATCAGACCCACTACGCTTTGTTGTCAGCAAACTTAAATCAAATTGGAGGGAAATTTGGCTGCACAGTCAAAAGTGTAGTTTGTGGAGGAAGTGTTCTTGCTTATCCTTACTGATTGTGATCTGTGAGTTAGGAAGTTCAGGATTCAGTCGCAGAGGGAGGTGCTGAAGCTCAGGCCACGGAGTGTGGAGATGAGTTTCGTGGGAATAATAGTATTGAAGGCTAAGCTGTAGTCAATAACATGACATAAGTGTCCTTGTTATCTAGGTGTTCCAGGGTTGAGTGCAGGACCAGGGAGATGGCATCTGCTGTGGACCTGTTGTGAAGATAGGCAAACTATAGTGGATCCAGGTAGCCAGGGAGGCTGGAATTGATTTGTGCCATGACTAGCCTTTTGAAGCACTTCATAATGATGGATGTCAGAACCACCAGCCGATAATCATTAAGGCACACTTCTTGGTGTTTCTTAGATACCAGGATGATGGTTGTCTTCTTGAAGCAGATAGGGACCTCAGATTTTTGTAAAGAGAGGTTGAAGATGTCTGTGAAAACTCCCGCCAGCTCATCCACACATGATCTGAGTACTCGTCTGGGTACCCCATCCAGGGCAGTCGCTTTCTGTGGGTTGACGTTCAAGAAAGCTGCTCTGACATCTGCAATGGTGACTCCAGATACAGGCTCATCCAGGGCTTCCAGGGTGGAGGGCATGCTGTCGCTGAACTCTCACTCAAAACAGGTGTAGAATGCATTAAGCTCATCAGAGAGGAGTGCGTTGGAGCTGGCGAATTTACATGCCTTCATCTTGTAGCCTGGAAAGTCTTGCAGACCTTACCATAGTTGGCGGGGGTCGGTGTGGCTAGCCTGGGACTCTAGCCTTGGTCCGGTACGGTCTTTTGGTATCTTTGGAATATCCTTAGATCGTATTTGGCTTTCTTGTATAGGTCAGTGTCGCTTGACTTGAATGTCTCAGATCTGGACTTCAGCAAGCAGTGAATACCCTTGTCCATCCATGGTTTCTGGTTGGGGAACATATGGATTTGCCTCTTTGGCACACAGTCTTCTACACACTTAGTAATGAAGTCAGCTATTGTAGTGGTGTAAACATTCCGAGGGGGTAAAGAAGGAGAGTAATAGATGTAAGGGATAACATAGCCAAGGATGCATGATCCACACCATTGTGCATGGTCACCACAGGTCCAATTGCTTCCCTTGAGAGGGTTTGGTAACGAGACCAACTGTGCGTGCCATGAGGAGCACAAACTATGATGTTAATATGTTAGGCAGTAGAGCTCCCTAGCGTGGTGCTATTATTGCCATCACACTGGAAGCACCATGGGGCTTATGGTAGACTTTATTATGAAGTTCACTAAAGGGTGGTTCGCAGGATATATCAAAGGAAGGTTGATACCAACCTGTGTAGCAATACATCCCAGAGGATGAGCAATTGATAGTGTCATCCAAAGTTGAGGGGGAATGGGATCCATTATTGAAACACCACCAAGATATGTGTTCAGAGGCATTGAATGGGAAGCCTCATATTGGCATCCATCTTGTCCATGGAAGGGAATGTGTGAACAGATCCACCAATATTTAGAGAGATTAAGGATTTTAGCGTAGATATAGGACATGTAAAGATAAGTGTTATCTCAAATGGTGGACTCACTAGATTCAAAAATAGTAAAATTAACAACATGAAGATAGATATAGGAAAACATGATATTGACAAACACATGGCTTAATCATTTCAACAACCTATTAACAGTCTCTAGACTTATTCTCTCTCCAACAGAGCTCTTTTGATATGTGATGTGTGGATCCAAGTTTTCTTGCCTTTGACTTTCACTGGAAATGTGTGACAAGCAAACTTGATAGGGACTTTCCCACTTGGCATCAAGTGGTTCACGTTGAGAACAAAGAACAAAGAACAGTACAGCACAGGTAACAGGCCCTTCAGCCCTCCAAGCCTGTGCCGCTCATTGGCCCAACTAGACCATTCATTTGTATCCCTTCATTCCCAGTCTGCTCATGTGACTATTCAGGTAAGTCTTAGATGAAGCCAGTGTGTCTGCCTCCACCATCCTACTTGGCAGTGCCTTCCAGGCCCCCACCATCCTCTGTGTAAAAAACGTCCCTCTGATATCTGACTTGTACCTCGCCCCTCTCACCTTGAGCCCGTGACCCCTCGTGATCGTCACCTCCGACCTAGGAAAAAGCTTCCCACTGTTCACCCTATCTATACCCTTCATAATTTTGTAGGCCTCTATTAGGTCTCCCCTCATTCTCCGTCTTTCCAGGGAGAACAACCCCGGTTTACCCAATCTCTCCTCATAGCTAAGACCCTCCATAACAGGCAACATCCTGGTAAACCTCCTCTGCACTCTTTCCGAAGCTCCACATCCTTCTGGTAGTGCGGCACCAGAACTGGACACAGTATTCCAAATGTGGCCTAACCAGGTTTAGGTTTCTTAATGTACACCCACTTGCCTGGAACGATGTCATGTCCACCTTCATAGTAACCTTTTTGGGAAATAGAATTTACAGCTTTGGTTGGTGCTAAATAATATGCCATGATGGAATCATTCATCACAGTCAGCCTTGCGAAGGTCAATAGTTCCTGGCAATGACATTGGTCTACCAGTCATGACCTCAAAAAAACTCAGCCCAGTGGTTTTATTCAGGATTACTTGAATAATATTCTAGAAAGTGCCTGAGGCCATTTCAGACCCTCCTGATCATATTTGAAAAAGTAACTCTTAACGTGTGGTTTGTCCTCTCCACTTCTGATGATTTTGGGTGATAAGAACAGTACAAGTTCCAGATAATGTTTAGCAAGCAACAAACCTTCTGGCAGAAAATTCCTGTAAAGTGTGTATTCTGATCCAAGTCTATACTAGCTGACAGACCCCACTGACGTATATAGTCTTTATAGAATATCTTTGCTGTGTGTGAGCTGTGGCTTGACATGTAGGAGTTGCCTTCGTCCATCTAGAGAATTTGTCCACTATAACCACAACATCTGCATACTCTTGGCATGATGGCAGTGAAATATAGGTGTTGGAATAGTTCCGGAAGTGCGGGTGCTTTTAACTGTAGTACCTACACCTTGATCCCAGCATTATTCCCTTGACAGATTAAGCAGTGATCCAGCTAATGTAACACTGCTGTTTAAGAAGGGAGGGAGGCAGTAGACGGGAAATTATATGCCTGTTATCCTGACTTCAGTCATTGGCAAGATTTTAGAATCCGTTATTAAAGATGAGATCACAGAGTATTTGGAAGTGCATGATAACGTAGGACTGAATCAGCACGGCTTTGTCAAGGGGAGATCATGTCTGACAAATCTGTTAGAGTTCTTTGAGGAGGTAACAAGGAACTGAGATCAAGAAGATCCAGTGGACGTGATTTATTTAGATTTCCAGAAGGTCTTTGACAAGGTGCTGCATAGGAGACTGTTAAATAAGTTAAGTGCCCATGGTGTTAAGGGTAAGATCCTGACATAGATAGAGGGTTGGCTGACTGGCAGAAGGCAGAGTGGGGATAAAGGGTCTTTTTCAGGATGGCAGTTGGTGACTAGTGGTGTGCCTCAGGGGTTGGTGCTGGGACCACAACTTTTCACAACATACAGAAATGATTTAGAAGAAGGGACTGAAGGCACTGTTGCTGAGTTTGCAGATGATACAAAGATATGTAGAGGGACAGTTGGTATTGAGGAAGCAGGGGGACTGCAGAGGGACTTGGACAGGTTAGGAGAATGGGCAAAGATGTGGCAGATGGAATACAATGTGGAAAAGTATGAGGTTATGCACTTTGGAAGAAAGAATGGGGACACAGACTATTTTCTAAATAGGAAAATGCTTAGGAAATCAGAAACACAAAGGGACTTGGGAAAGATTGTTCAAGATGCTCTTAAGGTTAACATGCAGGTTTAGTCGACAGTTAGGAAGGCACATGCAATGTCAGCATTCATGTCGATAAAGCTAGAATATAAGAGCAGGGAAGTACATCTGAGGCTGCTTAAGGCTCTGGTCAGACCCCATTTGAAGTATTGTGAACAGCTTTGAACTCCATATCTAAGGAAGGATGTGCTGGTCTTGGAAAGGGTCCAGAGGAGGTTCACAAGAATGATCCCTGGAATGAAGAGTTTGCTGTATGAGGAATGATTGAAGACTCTGGGTCTGTACTCATTGGAGTTTAGAAGGATGAAGGGGGATCTTATTGAAACTTACAGGATATTGTGAGGGCTGGATAATGTGGACTTGGAGAGGATGTTTCCACTTGTAGGAGAAACTAGAACCAGAGGGCACAACCTCAGGCTAAAGGGATGATCCTTTAAAACAGAGATGAGGAAGAATTTCTTCAGCCAGAGACTGGTGAATCTGTGGAGTTCTTTGCCACAAAAGGAGGCCAGGTCATTGAGTGTCTTTAAGACAGAGATAGATAGGTTCTTGATTAATAAGGGGGTCAGGGGTTATGGGGAAAAGACAGGAGAATGGGGATGAGCAAAATATCAGCCATGATTGAATGGCAGAGCAGATCCTTGCCGAATAATCTCTTGGCTTTCCCCCCACATCCACCTAATATCATCCAAGGTCCCTTTTCCCTTGATGGCTCCGTACTTTTGTTCAATTTTGGCAAACATTTTTGGTAAATTAAACTGCTACAAACTCTTTCAATTGTCACATCACTTCTGGTTCTGTTACATCCAAAGGGGTCATTTCACCCTTCTCTATGGTAGGTAAGTAACTTTTAATATTCTTTCCTGCCATCCTTAATTCCAAGTAAAGGACTCTTGTGCTGATTAAGGTCAACTGTGAGAATAGGCTAACCTTTAGCTGAAAGTGCACTCAGTTGGGGGCCTCGAGCTGAAATCTCTGAATGAGATGTGTCAGAATATGGAATCACACAAACGGCCAACTTGGAGTCAACTAACGGAGAACCATGACTAAGAGGGGTTCTTCCCTCTTGGCGTTCATGGGTCCATCAATGCTCCTCCAGTTGAGATCCAATCTGTGATCCTGCTGACTACGCCAGAATTGTTAGATTCAAGAATTCATTGACACTTTGGGGCCTGGTACAAGTATAAGATAATTAGGAGTTCCTTCTATCTCTTACAAATGTTCACAGACTGCGCTGTTATTCTCTATCTTATAAGCATTATTGTACATCATTGTAGAGAACACCCATTCACATTCATTAGATAATTAAACACCCCTTCAGAAGTGGCTAATAATAATTGGTTCTGACCTCTGATCATGCTTTGTTCATAAGATAGCGATTTCTGCCAAGGTTAACTGATCATGAGCTGGGGATGTGCATAACACATGTCAGCATGTTGTAACCTTGTAACCTGCCCGAGCTGCAAGTAAAACCAGGCTATATCCCACAAGAAAGTGTTAATACATTTTAGAAATTGTTATAAAAATTATAAAGGAAAATTAAAATAAAGCAGTTAGTTTCACACAGAAGTATTATCAAAATCTTATACTTGCTGCTTTTACCACTGCTCTCCAAGCAATAGCCCCTTTAAAATTCTCCAAGAAAAACCTGTTTCTGGTCTCCAAAGTTGGGCCAACTTCAGATTTTCCAGAGGTACTTTAGTTGGCCTTTCCACAATCTGAAAGTTACTTTAATAGCTCCCAATGTTGATCCACTAGGCATCAGACGCAGTATCGCATGTAAGCTTGGTATGCATGGTATTTGCCAGCATACCTCACAGCCTAAACATGCCAAATTGAGAGCTCCCTGGGCCAGATGTAGCTCGTGGGACATAATTTATCTTGGGTCTGGTATAGGACCTAGGCAGCTGAAGGAATGGATGTCAACGATGGAAAAATGGATATCAGGGATAAGAGGCCAGAATGGGAGGAGTGTAGATATCTCTGAGACTTGCAGGGCTGGAGAAAGTTATAGTGATGAGGAGGGTTTTGAAAATTAGGATAAAAGAATTAAAATCAACACATTGCCAGACTTGGAGTCAATATTAATCAGTGAATGCAGGGGTGATGGCTGAAAAGGACTGGGTTTGCTTTAGGATTTGAGCAGCAGATTTGTAGACAAGCCTAAGCTTACAGAGGGTGCAACATGGGAGGCTTTGTTGAAGCAAGAACAACAAATGCACAAGGAGGATACCAGCAGCGGTTGAGCTGAAGTCAGAACAGAGATGAGCAATGCTGTTGCAATGGAAAACAAATATTGACTATCGTAGGTCACATGACCACAAAATGTCCACTGAAATAAGTGAGACTTGTAGTGATGTGAACTGCAGCATGAGGCATATAGTGCCCATCAGCACACATTCCTGTAAGTATTGAAATCAAGGACATATAGCATCTCATCAACTGCAAATTTGGATCACATGTCGCAAGTGTGAGTTTGCATAATGGAATATCAACTACAGTGATCACATGCTGCATCATTTACAGTATTCTGCTGTTAAATATTGTATTACAAGTAACATGAAATATCTAGATATTCAGTCACATTCTGCAGTATTGATTATAGTGCAATTCATATGTTGCAATATATTTTTTAGCGCAATGCAATATTTACTCTGTGTAAATATGTCCAGCTACATGAGACAGATGGTGCATTATTCATTGCAGTGCTAAGCAATCGCTGGAAATTTCCTCAAGGGTTATCCTATTTGACTAAATATCAGAAGATCCACTCAACAGAGAGAGAAACAATATAAACAGTTATTGCATAATTTATAAGATTATGAGGAAATTTATCCCAACAACAACTGCAGTTAGTCAGCAGGAGCAATACTGTGTACAGTGAATCACATAATACAACATGAACTCATAAAGACACACGGGGCAGAGTTTTTCCATCCTGCCTGCCATGGGAATTGTAACAGGCAGGGCGACTATACGAAGGTCCACTGACCTCAGGTGGGAATTTCTGGCATTGTGGAGAGCCTGTCCAGAAAATCTAACCCATGATAGATATATTCACAACAAGGTGACTTACAAAGTAATACCTAATAAGGAAATAAGAAACAGTAGAAGATTATATGATGCCACTGAGTATCCCACTACAGTGACTAACTTCATTAGTAGTATGTAGAAGACTGTGTGCCAGAGAAGCAAATCGGCATGTTTCCCAACAGGTGACCATGAACAGACAGAGATATGCACTGTTTGCTGAAGTCCACGTCTGAGGCGTTCAAGTCAGGTGACTCTGGCTTATACAAGAAAACCAGATATGATTTAAGGAGAGCCATCAAAGATGCCAAAAGACAGTACTGGATCAAGCTAGCGTCACAGGCTAGTCATATTGACTACCGCCAACTATGGCAAGGTCTGCAAGACGTAACAGGCTAGAGGATAAAGGCATGTAAAATCGCCGGCTGCAATGCTCCCCCCCGCCACCCCCCCCCACCCCCCCCCAACCCTCCCCCCACCCCCCCCCCCCCATGACCTCAATGCATTCTATACCTGTTTTGAGCGAGAGGTCAGCAAGAGCATGCCCTCCACCCTGGATGCCCTGGATGAACCTGGATCCGAGATCACCATTGCAGATGTCAGAGCAGCCATCTCAAAAGTCAACCCACAGAAAGAGAGTGGACCAGAGTGGTTACCCAAATGAGAACTCAGATCAAGCACAGACCAGATATTAGGGGAATTCTTAGATATCTTCAACCTCTCTTTACACCATTCTAAGGTCCTTTTCTGCTTTAAGAAAACGACCATCATCCCCATATCAAAAAAACCCAAGCAGTGTGCCATAATGATTATTGTCCAGTGGCTCTGCTATCCATCATTATGAAGTGCTTCAAAAGGTTAATCATGGCACAAATCAATTCCAGCCTCCCAGATTGTCTGGATCCACAACAGTTCACCTAAGCCACAACAGATCCACAACAGGTGCCACCTCCCTGATCCTGCACTCAACCCTGGAACACCTATGTCGGACTCCTATTTATCAAATATAGCTCAGCTTTCAACATCATTATTCCCATGAAACTCATCTCCAAACTCCATGGCCTGGGACTTGGCACCTTCCTCTGTGATGGGGTCCGGAGCTTCCGAAACCACAGACCGCAATCAGTAAGGATAAGCAACAACACCTTGTCCACAAGAAGATGAAGTACAGAAAAGAGATAGAGAATCTGGTGAACTGTTGCAACAATAATCACTCCCTCAATTTCAACAAAACAGAGGAGATAATCATTGACTTCAGGAAGCAGAGAAGAGAACATGCCCCTGGCTACATCAATGGGGATGAAGTAGAAATGGTCGAGAGCTTCAAGTTTTTAGATGTCCAGGTCACCAACAACCTGTCCTTATACCCCCAAGCCGATGCTACTATTAAGAAAGCCCTCCAACACCTCTACCTTCTCAGAAGGCAAAGGGAATTTGGCATGTCTGCTGTCTCACTGATTTCTACAGATATACCATAGAAAGCATTTTTTTCTGGTTCTATCACAGCCTGGTATGGCTCCTGCTCTGTACAAGACCACAAGTAATTACAAAGGATCTTGAATGAAGCCCAGACCATCACTCAAACCACCCTCTCTTGCACTGACACTGTCTACACTTTCCGCTGCCTCAGAAAAGCCGCCAACATAATTAAGAACTCCACGCAGCCCAGGCATACTCTCTTCAACCTTCTTCCATTAGGAAAAAGATACAAAAATCTGAGGACATGTACCAACTGACACAAAAACAGCATCTTTCCTGCTGAAATCAGACTTTTGAATGGATTTATCTCACATTTTGATCTTTCGCTACACCAGAACTATGACTGTAACACTACACGCTGAACTCTCTCCTTTCCTTCTCTATGAATGGTATGCTTTGTATAGTGCACAAGAAACAATATTTTTCACTGTATGTTAATACATGTGACAATAATAAATCAAATCAAGACCTACCGAGCCTGCTCCAGCATTCATATTAATGATAGCAAAGCTTGAACTCCAGTTTCCTGCCCATTCCCTGTACCCTTTAGTTCCCAAGAGACTAAAAATCTGTCCATCTTGACCTTAAATATCTTCAATGGTGGCACACACAATCCTCTGGGGTACAGAATTTGAAAGGTGAACAATTCTTGATATTTAAAATTCATTCATAGGGGGTGTTACTAGCTAGGCCAGCATTTATTACCCATATCTATTTGTCCTTGAGATAGTGTTAAGAAGCTGCCGTCTTGAACTGCTGTGGTCCACATGGTGTAGGTACGCTCACAGTGCTGTTAGGGAGTTCCAGGACTTCGACCAAGCAATAGTGAAGGGGGCAATGAAATATTTCCAAGCCCAGATAGTGAGTGGCTTGGAGGGGAACTTCCAGGTGGTGGTGTTTTACATAAGAACATAAGAAATAGGAGCAGGAGTAGGCCATCCAGCCCTTCAAGCCTGCCCCGCCATTCAATAAGATCATGGCTGATCTGTCGTGGCTCAGTTCCACATTCCCGCCCTCTCCCCATAACCCTTAATTCCCTCGCTTATCAAAAACCCATCAACCTGCGTCTTAAAAATATTTAGCGAGGCAGCCTCCACCACTTCAACAGGCAGAGAATTCCAGAGATTCACCACCCTTAGAGTGAAGAAGTTCCTCCTCAACTCCGTTCTAAACCGCCCCCCCCTTTATCTTGAGGCTGTGCCCCCTAGTCCTACTGTCCTTTCTGAGCGGGAAGAGTCTCTCCACCTCTATCCTATCCATCCCATTCATCATCTTATATGTCTCAATGAGATCTCCCCTCATTCTTCTAAACTCTAACGAGTACAAGCCTAGTTTATTCAGCCTCTCCTCATAGCTCAACCCCCTCAACTCCGGTATCAGCCTAGTAAACCTCCTCTGCACTCCCTCCAAGGCCAAAATATCCTTGCGTAAGTGCGGCGACCAAAACTGCACACAGTACTCCAACTGCGGCCTCACCAATGCCCTATACAGCTGCAGCAAGACCTCCCTACTTTTATATTCAGTCCTCCTCGCTATGAAGGCCAGCATCCCATTAGCCTTCCTGACCACCTGCTGCACCTGCAGGCTGGGTTTTTGCGACTCATGCACAAGGACCCCGAGGTCCCTCTGCACCGTCGCCTGCTGCAGTTTTTTGCCACATAAGTAATAGTCCTTCCTACCATTATTCCTACCAAAGTGGACCACCTCGCACTTGCCAACATTAAATTCCATTTGCCAGTTCCTGGCCCATTCGCCCAGCCTATCTAGATCCTTCTGCAGACTCTCTACACCCTCCGCACAATTTGCCGTTCCACCAATCTTGGTGTCATCAGCAAATTTCGACACCATATACTCGGTTCCCTCCTCCAGATCATCTATATAAATGGTAAATAGCTGAGGCCCCAGCACCGACCCCTGGGGCACTCCAGTAGTCACCAACTGCCAATCCGAATAGCACCCATTAATCCCCACTCTCTGCCTCCTATTTGACAACCAATCCTCTATCCACGCTAACACCCTACCCTATCCACTTCCATGGTCCTTCTTGAAGGGAATGATCATGAATTTGGAAAATGCTACCTAAGTTGGCTTGTTGAGATTTTGCAGTGCATCTTGTGAATGATACACACTGCTGCCATTGTGTGTCGGTGTGGAAGGAGTGAATGTTTGTGGATGTGGTGCCAATCAAGTGGGCTGCTTTGTCCTGGATGGTGTCAAGCTTCTTGAGAGTTGTTGGAGCTGCACTCATCCAGGCAAGTGGAGACTGTTCCATCACAGTCTAGACTTGTGTCTTGTGGTTGGTGGACAGGTTCTGGCTTACTTGTTGCAGGATTCTTAACCTCTGCACTGCTTTTGTAGCCATAGTACTTATATTGCTAGTCCAGTTTCTGGTCAACTCTTGCATGTTGATCGCAGGGGGAATCAGCGATGTAATGCCATTGAATGTCAAGAGGTGATGGTTAGATTCTCTCTTCTTGGAGGTGGCCTTTGCCAGCACTTGTATGTTACTTGCTACTTGTCAACCCAAGCCTGGATATTGTCCAGGTCTTGGTACATTTGGATATGGACTGCTTCAATATCTGAGGAATCACAAATAGTGCTGAACATTGTTCTGTCATCCATGAACATCCTCATTCTGACATTATGATGGAAGGAAGCATCTGAAGATGGTTGGGCCGAGGACACAACCCTGCGGAACTCTTGCAGTGATTCCTAAAACTGAGATGATTGATCTCCAACAACCGCAAACATTTCCCTTTGTGCTAGGTATGACTCTAACCTGTGGAGAGTTTTCCCCCTGATTCCCATTGCCTCCAGTTTGGCTAGGGCTCCTTGATGCCACATTTAGTCAAAAGTAGCCTTGATATCAAGGGCAATCACTCTCAGTTCACCTCTGGATTTCAACCGTTTTCTCCATTTTTGAACCAAGGCCATAATGAGGCCATATAAGTGGTCCTACCAGTACCCAAACTGAGTATCAGTGAGCTGATTACTGCTGTATAAATGCTGCTTGATAGCACTGTTTATGACACCTTCCATCACTTTGCTGATGATTGAGAACAGACTGATAGGGCACTAATTGGTCATGTTGGATTTGTCTTGTTTTTTGTGTATAGGCATACCTGGGTAATTTTTCACATTGCTGGATAGATGCCAGTGGTGTAGATGTACTAGAACAGCTTGGTTGAAGCAATTTGTCTTTAACCCAGTTCCAAATGAACCTGAAACTTTGCCTCAGTCTGGGGAAAACAATGTCTCAGTATCTACTTTGAATCTATGCCCCTTCATAATCTTGAATTTGTCAATTGAGACAACCTCTCATTCTCCAAAAGTACATAGTTTTTTGATCCTTTCATGGGATGTGAGCATTGCCGGCAAGGCTATCATTTGTTGCCAATCCTAATTGCCCTTGAGAAGGTAGTGGTGAGCTATTTTGTTGAACCAGTGCAGGCCATGTGGTATAGGTACACCACATGACATGTAATGTAGGTACAGTAAACTTGTACCAGTTTAGGTCCCACCTTCACCAGATCCTATCCCTAGTCTCAGGAGTCTGAAAGCCATTCTTATACACCACTCCTCTGGCCATGCATTCATCCTACCTATCTTCCTATTTTTGTTCTCCATATTGCAAGGCACTGGGAGTAATCCTGAGATTAATACCTTGGAGGTCCTGCTTCTTAATTTATCACCTACCCCCAACAGTATCTAAAGCATATATGTTTGAGGAGGATATGACTCCACGGGACTCCTACACTACCTGCCTACCTCTATTCCTCCTTACAATCAGTCACCCATTCCCATTCTACTTGTGTAGACTTGGCCTAAACATGCTATCCATGAATGCCTCAGCTTCATGGATGTTCCAGGTGTCTCTCTAGCTCTGATACATGATTTCTATTAGCTGTGGTTGGAGACACTTCCTGAATGCATGTTTATGCTGGACACTGGAAGTGTCCCTTGTTTCCCACATAACATTGGCCATTGTTACTGAACTCAGACTTTTTGGGGGAATAGGCTGAGAAAGGAGGCTTTCTAAGCTGGCTCTGTTCCTGCTTTGCATGAAATTCCATATGTGGTTATCAACTGAAAGCCAGAAGATCCTCATCTGAAGTATGCCTTACAATCAGCATCACCATGAAGCAGACTGGAAAAGTGTCCTACAGTCAGCATTGCTGTGAAGAAGTCTGGGAACCTGCTGATTGGTAAGTAGGAACTGGTGAGTATCTATTCTACTGTTAGTTTAGTAAGAACACATGTAAGGTTTGTTGTTGCAGAGTCAGCATTTGGAGTATAAGAATGTCCTCAGTGTTATTAATATTCTCAATCTTTTAAGTAGAAAGGGAGTGATGTAAGGGCAAGTCATGGCAGGACAGCTTGGCCAAGTGCCGCAAAATTAAGAAATTACCTAGTAACATTTCAAGATAATGGGAGGTTTTGATAGAGACCCATTTACACTGTTTACACTGATTTTTGTAGGGTGAATATCTCTTATGTTATGATATAAAGTTTTTAAAGTTTATTAGTTACAAGTAAGGAATACATTAACACTGCAATTAAGTTATTGTGAAATTCCCCTACTTGCCACCTGTTTGTGTCAATGCACCTAACCAGACAGTGGGAGGAAACCAGAGCACCTGGAGGAAACCCACAAAGTCACCAGGAGAATGTGTAAACTCCATACTGACAGCAACCCAAGCCGGGAATTGAACCCAGGTCCCTGTGAGACAGCAATGCCAACCACTGTGCTACCATACTGCCCAAAAGCTCCAAGTTATGGAAGTACATAGCCAAATTGTAGATTTTATCCAGGATGTAGACATGAACTATTAAGGCTGGAAGCTTATTAAAACTATTCCACTCAGGCGATGAATGAAACAAAGTTGTCCAGGGTTACTCATCATATTAAAAGTCCTCATTAATGATGTATTGACTGGCTTGATAAGGGATGGTTACAGTGTGTCTTTTCTGAAGGAATTGTGATGTTATTTTACACAAACGATATTGTGTCATTGTGGATGCATTTAAAAAGGGAACTCCTCCTTCATTTAATCAATAACTTAATCATTTTAATACAGCAATGCCAGCTTTAACCTAGATAAATCACAAAAGAGGAGCATTAAACAATGCAGCCATTGAGCCTACTCTACTATGCCTCATCTCTTGTCTGAATTCTACTTTCCTGCCTGCTCCCCATGCCATTGGATTCCCTGAGAAAACAAAAATCTAAGTATCTCAGACTTAATTACATTCAACAATGGAGTATTCACAACACACTGGGGTAGAGGATTCCAAAGATTCACAAACCTTTGAGTGAAGAAATTTCTCCTCAAAATATCCTGCGATTGTGCCCCAGTGTTCTAATTCCTCAGCAATGGGAAACAACATTCAACGTCACCTCTGTCAATCGCCATCAGATTCCTGTACGTTTTAATGGGATCACCTCTCATTGTTCTGAATTACAGTGAGCATCAGCCCTATTTACTCAGTCTCTCATCATAGGACAACCTTCTATATCAAGGGCCAATCCTAGTGAACCCTTGATTCACAGCCTTCGAGACAAACATATCCTCTCTTAAAAATGCAGAGCAAAAGTGCACACAGTACTCCAGGTACAGTCTCGCCAAAGCACGACTCAATTGTAGCAAGCCTTCCTTATTGTTGTACCCAATTCCCTTGCAATAAATGGGAAAAAGCCATTGCCTTCTTAATTGCTTGTGGTACCAGCATGTTAGCTTTCTATATTCCTTACATGAACAGCACTACATTCTCTGAACATCTATATTGAGAAATTATATGCATTTTAAAAAAAATTCTACTTCTATTCTTATTTTTTAAGTAAATAACCTCACAATTTCTCATTTTGAGCTCAATTTGCCACCTTGTTGCCCACTCACTTATCTAGAACTCTTTGGAACCTCTTTGTGCCCTCCTCGAAGCTTACATTCCCATCTAATGTTTTATTGTCAGCAATCCTAGATACATTATTCTCAGTCTCTTTCACTGACTCATTAATGTAGATTGTAAACAGCTAAGGCCATAACAGTGCTCCTTGCAGTACTTGCTCCTTGCCGTACTTGCTCCTTGCCCTGCTTGTCCTTACTCTCTCCTACTGATCAGTTAACCAACCTTTCATCCATGCCAATATATTACTTCAAAATCCAAGAGCCCTTATCTTTCATATTAACCTATTGTACAACACATTTATTGAATGCCTTTTGGATTTCTGAATGTACCACATCTACAGGCTCCCTTTATCAAATATCACTATTTACATCCTCAGAAAGCTGTAATAATTTTACAAACACAACTTATCTTTCATAAAACCATACTGTAATTGTCTGATCACAGTTTTATTTTCTGAGTGTATTATTCAGACTTCCTTAATAAAAGATTCCAGCTTTCTGATCACTGATGTCAGGCTGGTCTGTAGTTCCTTGTTTTCTTTCTCCCTCATTTCTTGAAGAGGTTTATAAAACACAGGACCATTCTAGAATCTAGGAAGCTTTGCAATGTCATAACCTATGCACCCACTATCTCTGTAGCAACTTCATTTAGAACCAGGGGATTTGTCAGCTTTTGTCCCTTCAGTTTCTCCAATACTTTTTCTTTGCAAAGGACAATACACAAACATGAATGCTATCAATACTTATGTTTCCAGATCATGTGCAAGATCTAGTCCCAAGGTGTGAATATGAATTGTGACAAAACTGATTCCAGAAAAATAAGACATAAATCTACACCAGCCCAACACTGAACATCAAGATGGCTGTTGCTGAACAAGCTGTCCTAAGTAACTTCTTTTCCCCACACTGAAAGTGGCTATTCATCATATAAGCTGATGATGAAGTAATATGTCTTGGAAGGCCATGCATGGCTTACATGGTCACACATCAAGTGTTTGGTACCAATCCTGATTGTGCTGTAGAAAGCTAAGCAGCCTCAATCCCTACCATTGGTGTAACTACCAGTCAATGGAATATGTTACATGTCTGCTGTGATGAGGAGGAAGGAAATAATACCCATGCACTTTGCGGTACCTTATGAACTTCATTTTGCCATGTGAGGGATTCCTGATACATGCTACATATGTAAGAAGTCTCAACACTGCTCAAGAGCTGACCAGAAATAGTCATTATTTCCCTTGGAACGAGCTAAATAAAATAACGAGTGGTGATAGAAGATTGAAATCAGGTTCGACCAAGTGTGGCATCAAGGGGCCTAGCAAAACTGGAATCAATGAGTATCAGGGGGCAAACTTTCCACTGGTTGAAATCATACCTGGCACTTAGGAGAATGATTGTGGTTGTGAAGGATCAGTTAACTCAGCTCCAGGACATCTCTGCAGGAGTCCCTCGGGGTAATGTCTTAGGCCCAACAATCTTCAGCTTCATCAATGACCTTCCCTCCTTAATAAGGTCAGAAGTGGGGATGTTCGCCAATGTTTACACAATGCTCAGCACCATTCATGACTCCTCAGATATAGAAGCAATCCATGTTCAAATGCAACACGATCTGGACAACATCCAGGCTTGGGTTGACAAGTGGTAAGTAACATTTGCGCCACAAAAATGCCAGGCAATGACCATCACCAATAAGGGACACTTCAACCACTACCCCTCAACATTCAATGGTGTAACCATCATTGAATATTCCACTGTCAACATCCTTGGGTTACCATTGACCAGAAACTCAATTGCTCTCACCACATAAACACAGTGGCTACATGAGCAGATCTGAGGCTAGAAATGCTGCGGCGAGTAACTCACCTCCTGTCTCCACAGAACCTATCCACCATCTCCAAGGCATGAGGCAGGAGTGTGATGGAAAACTCCCCACTTGCCTGGATGGGTGCCGTTCCAACAACACTCAAGAAGCTTGACACCATCCAGGACAAAGTAGCCCACTTAATTGGCACCACATTTAAAAACATTCAATCCCTCCACCACTGATACTCAGTAGCAGCAGTGTGTACTATCAGCAAGGTGCACTGCGGCAATTCACCAAAGGTCCTTAGACAGCATCTTCCAAACCCACGATCACTTCCATCTAGAAGGACAAGGGCAGCAGATAGATGGGAACACCACCACTTGAAAGTTCCCCTCCAAGCCACTCACCATCCTGACTTGGAAATATATTGTTGTCCTTCACACTCACTGGGTCAAAATTCTGGAATTCCCTCCCTAACAGCATTGTGGGTCAAGCCACAGCATGTGGACTGCAGTGATTCAAGTAGACAAGGGCAACCAGGAGTGAGCAATAAATGCTGACCAGCCAGCAATGCCCATATCCCATGAATGAATAAAAATAGTTCATAATGCAGTATTCACGT
Source organism: Carcharhinus amblyrhynchos (assembly GCF_965287045.1). Lineage (NCBI taxonomy): Eukaryota > Metazoa > Chordata > Chondrichthyes > Carcharhiniformes > Carcharhinidae > Carcharhinus > Carcharhinus amblyrhynchos. Next base: position 75,577,947 of record NC_137331.1, on the reverse strand, counting down.
GACATAAATCTGCAATGTTGCAGAGCACAGCAGTTTGATTTATCCATGAGCCTTGGTTCTTTATAACTCATAATTAAAATGTAAGTAATTGGAGTGGGAAGACAAGTTTCAGCAAACAGGAACTTTATCCAAATGAATTCTTTATTAACTTGGTTTGGAGCAACTTAAATAGGTTGATGGACTTCCACATATTTAAAGTACCCAACTCATTAAAACAAATTTTAAGAACATACCAGACATTTTAGATTATCATCCTGGTTGTTTGTTTCCTGTTTTGAGGGCAGTCACAGGTAGAAGACCATGACTGCAAACACTTTACAATGTTTCAGCATATTTCACCTGGAACTCTGCCTGAAAGGTTGGTAGAGGTGGCAACCATCACAAAATCTAAAAAGCATTTAGATTAGTACTTGAAATGCCATAACATTCAAGTCTATGGACCAAGTGCTGGAAAATAGGATTAAAATAGGTAGGTGAGTGAAGGCTGATGCAGATAGGATGGGCCAAGGCTCTATGATTCTATGTTGAATTTACCACTGACAGCCACATCCCATTAAAAGAATAAAAAAAAGATAGAGCAGACAGAAAGTGATTGTGGAATGGGCAATTTATTTCAGAAAAATCTATGTACAAAATAGATTACTCTGTGTAGCCATGTCTATCATGAAAACCTCTAATTAAACTAGAGGTTTTCCACTGACTTCCAATTGAGTATAAGGAAAATAGTTAGCTTTTTGATTGGATGAATTGGATGAAAACAGGAAAGATATTTTTCAAAGATTACTTAACCACCTAAAACAAATTGAGAGGCATTAATCTTTCTAGAGTCAGCTGGTAAATGCACAACCATTTCATGGTTTCTATTGCCTCAGGGTATTAGAAAAATGAGTGGTCATTCTTATCAGGACCTGCTATTGATCCAAAGTACAAGCCTACACTGATAAAGTTTGAGATGTTCTTGGATTCAGAAATATCGAAGATCATAATGAGGTACATATCATTAGAAGAACTAATTTCAAACAAATTAACCAAATTGATTGGGGGGGGGGGCAGTGGCAGGGGAGATGTTCAGTGACACTTACTAGGAGACAAGGAACTCAAAATATATATCCAGGAAACTCATGATATTACACTTAATGGCTCAATGAGTCTGCCATAGGGTTGGCAAACTCAATGCTCCCAACACCAAACCAATGAAGAGCAATCATCAACAAAACAAATAGAATATTGAAACAAAAACACAACTTCGAGGAAATTGTATTTAAATTGTGAAGTATTTTGATTAGACGATGCCCATTTCTGGGTGTCAAGCCAAAGGAGATGATCACTGCCTGGAAAGAGCACAAAGGCGAAAGGGAAATTGGTTTCCTGCCTGAGAGGACTCAGGGATAAGAATACGTAGGAAATCTTGGGCTCTTTAGACTTAAAAAAAGTACTTCAGTGAAATGATAAGATGTGATGTTAGACACAAAAAAGGCAATAAACAGCGTAGAAAAGGTAAAACTGGAAAATTATTATCAATGAAACGGCCAAGATAGATCAAGGCGTGGTAGGTTTCAATGGACAAAACGTGATCACCGCGGAATACACTATCAGAGTGATGGAATTCAACTCCTTGGATTTATTTACGGATCATGGGCTGACTTTATGAGTGAATGTAATGGTCCTTTTGGTAGATGAATTGAGATGGGTTGAATCATCTCCTTCACCTGTAATTATCGTGTATCACTGGTTAGATATCCTTTTGCTATTGGCTGGCGTCTAAGTTAATGGATTTGGCAGCGTCTTGCAATCAAAGTGAGATTTGCTTTCCATTCCTGGGTGGAGTGGGGCACTGTTTCGATGCCGTTCTCTTTTTTGAGAGTAGACCAGCTGAACCAGAGCATCTTCCGGCTTCTCGCCAAAGCGCACAGCGGCTTCAAGCAAATAGTCTACGGTGGAATGTTTACTTTGTCTCAAAAGGTTCTTGCCTCACTTAATGTGAGACAAACTGTGCAACACCTCAGCAAATCCACCTATGTTGTATACAGCCCTGCAACATTCCTTATCTTCCAGACGTGAGTTTTGACGGTGGCTTCATATCAGGCCGCAGAATTTGAAGACAATAGTTAGGTGTGCCTATTGGTTACATCCTGAAAATGGCATTGATCCATATTGCGGCGATTAAAGGCAGAATGTGTCAGGTGGCTTGACTGTTGCAAGAATTGGGATAGGAATGCTCACCTGTGCTTCTCCCTGCCAAGAAGCAAGTTGGATATAAAGCAACATAAGACCAAAATATTGCAAATCTGAAATATACAAAAAAGAAGCTGTTGGACATACTCAAATCAGGCGGCATCAATAAAGAGGGAAATGCTTGACTTTTAAATGGTTAGCCTTTCGTCAGAACTTGGAAAAGTTTGGACGGATTTTTAGCAAGTATAGAATCAAGGGAAGTTGGAGGGAGGGGGTGTTGAAGAGTAGAAGGTAGATGAGATGATGGCGCAAAGCAAAAAGAGATAAAACTGGGACAAATTCTGATGAAAGGTCATACCTCTGGAATGTTAGCTTTCTCTACCTATCAAGCATTAAGTTGATATTTCTCTACAACCTAGCTATGACTATAACGCTACAATCTGCACTCTCTCCTTTCCTTCCCCATGTATGATGTGTTGTCTGCGTAGTGCGCAAAAAACAGTACTTTTCACTGCATACTAATACATGTGACAATAATAAATCAAATCAAATTAAATTAAATCTCTCCACAGATGCTGCCAAATCTGCTGAGCATCTCTCCAACATTTTCTGTTTTATTTCTGATTTCCAGCATCCACAAAACTTGAATTTGTAAAGAAACAAAAGATGGGTCTGGAGGAGGCATAACTAAGAATAAAAGGGATTATTAGCATGAATCAGACAACGAGTAATCATCTTTACAGTTTAAATAATAAGCCCACAGTCCAAATGTGCCTTCATCTTTGTCAATTGTGTATAGACTTCTGGAATAAAGACAACATTAAATAATTGTCATGTGAATGTATTTCACTAGATCCTTTTGGGAGATAAGTACTCTCATTTTCTCTGAAATAAGCATGGTACCCTCCTGCTTTGATACTTTCTCAGGGCACATCTATCAAAATGAGTATCTGGGAGAAAACTAGTTACCCAAAAAGATATCTTTCTACTGACTGGCGTTACTGGTGACAAACTGGTTTAGAAATAGGAAGGCAGAACTGAAGTTTTCTTGTCTGGAGTGATCTATCATTCCACAGGAAGCTGAGTCACTGGATGGAGGAAATAAGCAATAAATTCCAAGTTTATTGAATTCACAAGATATGATAAGGGAAAGTGTATTGGTTTTTAATGTTGAGAATTAAGGCTGGATTAAGGGAGAGGGAACAGGGAGAACCAGTGGATGCGGTTTATTTAGCCTTTCAGCAGGCTTTCAACAAGGTCTAATAGCAGATTACGATGTAAAGCTAAAACGTATGGGATGTCCTGAGATGGATAAAAAGCTGATTGGCAGACAAGAAACAAAGAAGTGGAACAAATTGGTCTTTTTCTGATTGGCAGTCAGTAACTAATGGAGTTCCACAGGGACCTGTACTAGGACACCAACCGTTCACATTATATATTAATGAATTGGATGAAGAAATTAAATGTATTATCTCCAGATTTGCAGATGATACAAAGTTGGATGGGAGGGTGAGCTGTGAAGAGGATGCAGAGAAGTTTCAGCCTGTTTTAGACTAGCTGAGTATTTGGGTGTATGCATGGCAGATGCAGTATAATGTGGATAAATGTGAGGTTATCCACTTTGGTAGCAAAAATAGGAAGACAGATCATTATTTGAAATGTGTACATTGAGAGTATTGGATACTCAGAGAAGTCTTGGTGTCCTTGTGCAATGGTCACTGAAAGCAAGTGCACAGATAAAGCAGGCAGTAAAGACGGCAAATGGCATGTGAGTAAAGGCATAGGGATGTTTTGCTGCAACTACATAGAATGTTGGTGAGGCCATATCTGGTGTATTGCATGCAGTTTTGGTGTCCTTATCTGTGGAAGGAACATCTTGCTATAGAGGGAGTACAGCAAAGGTTTACCTGGCTGATTCCTGGGATGGCAGGAATGTCATATGAGAAAAGGCTAAATCAGTTATGATTATATTCATTGGAGTTTAGAAGAGTGAGAGGAAATAAAATTCTAACAGGGATAAACAGGGTAGATTCAGAAAGAATGTTCCCAAAGATGGAAGATCACATGGGTCATGGTTTGAGGTTAAGGGATAAAGCTTTTAGGACTATGTGGAGAAATTTCTTCATCCAGAGAGTGGTGAATGTGTGGAATTCACTACCTCTGAAAGTAGTTGAAGCCAAAATGGGAAGGCAGGATCAGGATCTCATCATGGTTTGATGATCAGCCCTGGATCATAATGAATGGCAGAGCAGGCTCCAAGAGCTTCTATTTTCTATGGTTTAGTGTATGAAGGTGTCATCCTTATATTCCAACTTTCAATACTGACCTTACAGGATGTGCAGCTATATTCAAGAAGATAAATTGTTCACTCAGGAACCCTACTATCTCCCCCGTCAGGTCCAACAACGGAAATTTCCGTCGACCTCGGGCGGGAATTTCCGGTCTCGCCCGAGCGAGGCCATAAAATCGCGCCCCATTCAGAAATCTCTTTGTTCCAACCACTACCCGTTAGTGCATGAGCAAAGATTTTAAACACAAATATTCGAACTAGGCGTTATTTAAAAAATAACGATGATTGAATATTGGCCACTAACATGTTGTATAACCTGTCTTATCAGAAGGAATGCTTCTCCACACCACCCACTAATTATACTTCCAGTGCATTTACGATTGATTATAGGCTAACTTCTCCAACACCGAAAAGCCTGTATTTACTGCATGCTGTCCAATCGGAAATCGGTTCCCCTCTAAGGAACTCATCCGGTTTTAAGCCCTTTAACTATCAACATGATATTTGATCTCATGCATTTTTTAAAACCACATAACGTTCACCAAATGACCCAGGAGTTTAATTAATCTGTTAATTGTTGTTTTTGGACAAATATCCTCAAGGAAAATATTATCCTACAAAGCTGCTCCAAGTTGTACCAAAATACATTCCTCCGAATATCTTTACCAACCCCGAAAAGAGATTTTCTGTCTAACTAATTTGCTAGATAGAGCCAGAGAGGACATAGTGCACCAACTTTATACAATTTAAGATTGCTTCCCAAATGTCCCGGGCTTCAAAGGATACAAACACTTCACAACTGCCTTCATCCTCTCGTTGGTCAATATATCTGAACAACAGTTCATTGCACTCACCTAATAGCAAAACGCGTTAACAATATGGATAATTATTAAATCGCTTTGTCGAGTATGCGACCATTAATTGACACAATTGCAATATAAAGGAATTCCGACCGGTTCTTTAGAATGATCTTCTCTGCCTCCCCCGCCCCTCCCACCTTGCATGAATTGCTGAGCCCAGTTTGAGTCCGTGCTCTGTGTCTATATGAGTTGATATATAACAGGACAGTATGGGAGCCATCTAAGTAACCTCGAAGTCTCCCGTTGAGACAGAAAGATTTACTCAGATCTCTGCACCTGATTCTGATATAGTGACTCCTGCCGGAAGTGTCTGAACATCTGTTGGGGAAGAGGGTTGAACGTGGTTGTGATGTTCCTCATGAGCAAAGAACCTCTTGACTTTGTCTAAAGCCACATATTAAGAATGCCTGTGTGCAAGATCCAAGAGGATGGCTAACACTAATGAAATCATATTCCAGTAATTGATGACTGAAACAGTTGTTGCTAACCTTGTTTCATTTAATTCCCAATCCGTACAATATCTGATTCTTTGTAAAAGTAAAACGCCGAAAACTCAAGAAAAGCAGAGATCCTACCAATCCATAACCGTTCTATCTATGTGTCTGAAGGAAGTTAAAAAAAATCTTAAAATGCTGCGCAGTTTCTGAAGTGTTGCATAAATCGAATCAGAAGTAATTATTGTGACACTGCGTGTCATGTTTAAGAACCTCCGTAAGGACAGCAGGTTAGAATAGAACAGCATATCCTCAGTCGACACGACTTGAGCAGCTTGTCTCCATCAATCACTATGTGCATTGTCACTGGTTATTGGAGCTAAAGCATCACCTCAAGAAAGGGTGGAATGAACGTACGTATAGGTCAAAGACACAAAAATCAAGCGAGCGGGTGATTGGGGAAAAAAAAGTAATACAGACAAAAGCAGTGATTGTGAAAAGTAAAAATGGTTAATTTGAAAATAAGTAGTGGAACAAGTAAGTTTTAAGTATTTTATTTTACTAGTGTCACAAGTACGTTTACATTAAGACTGCAGTAAAGTTACTGTGAAATCCTTTAGTTCCCATATTCTGGCACCTGTTCAGGTCGCTGAGGGAGAATTTTGCATGGCCAATGCACCTAACCGGCATGCCTTTTGGACTGTGGGAGGAAACCAGAACATCCGGAGGAAACCCACACAAGAGAATGCGCAGACTCTACACAGACAGTGACCCAAGCCAAGAAATGAACCTGGTTCCCTGGCGTTCTGAGGCAGAAGTGCCACTGTGCTGCCCTTAACAAAATAAGGTTTGAGTGGGGACAGGAAGGGTGGGATGGGATGAGGTGGGAGAGGTGAGTTGGGGGAAATCCAGACTTTGCTCAAATGAAGATAAGTTGGGAACACGAGATAGATGGCAAAAACAGTGATAAAGACAAGGAGGGCCAAAATAATACTGGTATGTATTAAAGAAGCTGTGAGTGTGAGTACAGGAGTGTGAGAAAGGGTGGACAACGTTTATCATTGTTAACTTGAACTTTTTTTCAATTCATTCATGGGACATGGGCGTCACTGGCTGACCAACATTTATTGTCCATCCCTTGTTGCCCTCCAGAAGCTGGTGGTGAGCTGCCTTCTTGAATTGCTGCAGTCTACGTGCTGTGGGTTGACCCACAATGCCACTAGGGAGGGAATTCAAAGATTTGGACCCAGTGATTGTGAAGGAGCGGCAATATATTTCCAAGTCAGAACATTGAATGGCTTGGAGGGGAACCTGCAGGTGGTGGTATTCCCCTGTATCTGCTGCTCTTGTCCTTCTACACGGAAGTGGTTATGGGTTTGAAAGGCACTGTCTAAAGATTTTTGGTGAATTGCTGCAGTGCATCTTGCAGATAGTCCACACTGCTGCCACTGAGCGTTGGTAGTGGAGGGATTGAATGTTTGTAGATGGGGTGCCAATCAAGTGGGTTGCTTTGTCCTGGATGGTGAAAAGCTTCTTGAGTGTTGTTGGAGCTGCACTCATCCAGACAAGCGGGGGATATTCCATCACACTTCTGACTTGTGTCTTGTAGATGGTAGAAAAGATCTGGGGAGTCAGGAGGTGAGTTACTTACCGCAGTATTCCTAGCCTCTGGCCCCAAAACAGCTTTGGGGAGTGTATCAAGAAAGATTTTGCACGAAGTGTGAGCTGACAACAGGGGCAGATACATTTAAAGAACTGTATATCACAAATGTTAGATTATATATTCAGCTCAATAATTTTGATCAAACTTTTCAACAGGTTATTTGATAATAAACAGAAGAGAATTTGGGGAGAGGGTCTGTGAGGTTCTTCAACAGTTTGGCCTAAGAAGTGAAGAGGTATATTAGGTTTTAGTGGGCTTTAAAGTGGGAAAATCTTCACGTCCGGATTAGTTGTATCCCAGGCTGCTGTGGGAGGCAAGGGAAGAAATTACAAGGGCTCGACCATTTTTTTTTAATTCCACTCTGGCCACAGGGGAGGTGCCAGTGAATTGGAGGAGAGCTAATGAGGTTTTAGTTTTAAAGAAGAGTCTCAATCGGTGGTAGGGATACTATTGGAGAAAGTTTTGAAGGATAGAATTAATCTCCACTTGGAGAGGTAAGGTTAGATCATAGATAGTATGGCTTTGTCAGAAGGAGGTCATGTCTAACAAATTTGATGGAATTTTTTGAGGCGATGACCAGGGTACAGATGAGAACAGTGCAGTTGAGGTAGTTTATATTGATTGTAGCAAAGCCTTTGACAATTCCCACATGGGAGACTGATAACAAGTGTAAAAGCACATGAGATCCAGGGTAATTCGGCAAGTTGGATCCAAAACTGGCTTAGTGGTAGGTGACAGTTGATGGTGGTAGAAGCCTGTTTATGTGACTGGGGCGAATGTCCAGTGGCGTTCCCAGGGATCAGTGCTAGATCCCTTATTATTTATGATATATACATGAACAATATAGATAAGAATGTGAGAAGGATGATAAGTAAGCTTGTGAATGACACAAAGATTGGTGGGGTGGTAATAGTGAGGAAGAAAGTCTTAGGTTGCAGGATGGATTGGTCTGATGGGCAGATCAGTAGAAGATGGGATTTAACTCTGAAAATTACGAGGTAATGCACTTTATATGGAGTAACAAGGCAAGGGAATACTCAATGAATGGTAGGACACTCAGAAATTCAGAGGAATAAAGGGATCTTGAGGTGCCTGTCCACAGATCCTGAGGGTGCCTGAAGGTGGCTGGACAGGTTAAAAGGGTAGTTAAGATCACATGGGACACTTGCTTTCATCAGTCATGGCGTAGATTAAGAGAGCAGGGAGATTATATGGAGCTGTACAAAACTTTGGTTGAGCCATGTTCCCCTTAAGTTGAAGGGGACTTCAACTTAATAAGGAGGGGGCATAATTTTAAGGTGAGGGACAGGAGATTTAAACGGGATCTGAGGAAACACATTTTCACCCAGAAGGCGGTGGCGTCTGGAATAAATTGCCTGAGAAGGTAGTAGAGGCGGCAAATGTCAAAAACGTCGATGATCACTTGGAATGTCATAACTTTCAAGGCAATGGGCCAAATGCTGGAATGTGAAATTAGTGTAGATTTAGAGTAGATGCAGACTCGGTGGGCCGAAGGGCCTCTTCTATACTGTATGACACTATGACACAATGACTATATGAGCAGTCAGTAACATTGGAAAATCCGTAATACCTCTCTCTGCCGCTTCCACGTTGTCTGAGAGCTGTCAAATCTTGGCTCATGCCGTGTTCGTACTTTGTGGCAAGGCATGGAGGGTGACCCTAAGACATGCCTCAGCCGGTACGGACAGTGAACCCGCACTGAAATGTCTGTAGCTCAATGCCTGTTATCACTGATCTGGTTATAAAATCGCAGACGAGGTAGAGGAAGAGATTGATTGTACTCGAGTGCCAGTTGTCCCAGAACGCCGCATACCCAGGTCAAAGTTGATTTGTGAGGAAAAATGTCATCTAGCCAACTGCGCTAACGAACCAACGCATCTTAATCCATAACCTAGAAGGCATCAAATAAAGTATTGGCGCACTAGTTTCATTCGCATTTCTCGCCCCACAGAATATCTGTAACTAAAATATGTATGCTTATAAATAATACGCTTAATATGCAAAATGCAGGGTCTAGAAAACCCAATTTTGAAAACTGATCCTCGGAGAGGGAACTAGTGGTCAGTCCATTTAATCTTTAACTTTAACAGGGTGAAAGAGCATTCTTCAGATCAGGTAACTCTTGCCTTAAAAATCATAATCCAGTCTGCGATATTTCTGAGGACATCTAGGGCAGCAGTTGCTTGAGTACATGTATCAATTGAAACAGTCTCCTTGCAGCCAAGGTTGAGCTGGGTATAAGGCGATCAGGGGCAATTGGTATTCGGGTACATGTCCCACCTCAACTAATATCTCCCCTTACCCCGTCTGGGGTATTTATAAGGGGAGTCATGATGATAGGTACATAAATCTCCTCAACTAATCTATTCTGTCACCGAATCTGGACATGTTTAAGGGGAGCTGCGTTTGTCGGACAAATGTACCTTCCTTAACTAACCTCTTTCCCAACCAATTCTGAGAAAATGTAAGCTGGCACCTGATATTTGGGGTAAAAGGAGACGCATCAGAAGAACCATAGATAAATGCAATAATTCCAACCCCTGCTGTGAATTTACAGATTACCGTCACCGCACTAATCAATTTATTGCTTCAAACGCTAGAATCTGCACCATGGTAATCCAATAAGGTATATAATCAGAGTATGTACTGTGAAATGATATGCAGCGCTGCAGAAAGTTAAAATACAGTTCATTCTTTACGAAAGAAAATAACTTGTCAGTCATGATTTTTTTTACAAAGATCCAGGATTGTTTGTCCTGAACACTCTCTCGCCGTGTTTACTCTCTTTAGTCAACCTCTTAATGTTCTTAAGTGATGTCGTGATGTGCTCCCCTTCACTTTCGAGATGATTTATTTGGAGACGCCTTCCCTAAAATCACAAAGTGCTGGAGGTATGCTTTCTCGCTGACTCAGTAACGTATTCAACTTCATGATAACACCCAGAATAAAACACTTTATAAAAGTGAGTGAGACTAAGTGACGTCCTTAAGCCTCATTTATTTCTTGCACCTCTTTTACACTTACCCATAACCACACACATCCAAAATAACTTCTTGTGTTCAATTGTCCTCATCGTATACCTCCAACAGTGTAAACCCCGCAAAGATTATTCCTAGTCAATGTGCTTTTTGCATTGCGGCGTTACAAGCTGAACCCAAGTTGCAGGCTTTCTCATTCGCATTTATGGACTGTTTCACAGCAACTGTCCAGTGACGCGTAAATTTCACATCCGTTGTATTGTAGATTGCAATATCCTGAGGTCAAGCCCTTCATAGAAAGTATAATAATAACAACGATGCTAACTGCAAGCTGTTCCCTCTACTCGGGTCAATATAAGAAAAAAAGTGCTTGTCTCTAAAAGTACAAACAGCGGCCCTCCCACTCCACTGTGTGCTTCTCACAATAATATTGAGCATTGTAATTTCAACACCTTCTTCCAACTTAAATGTTACTGGAATAAAAAAGGGGCATGTTTTTCAAATTCTGCCTGTTATTAGGATTTTGATGAAATTGATCAAATGATTGCAAAACTATCCGAGGAATACGAGATTTTTCTCATCGAGGTATAATATTTTTGCAGCCTTGGCCAAAATAAAAGCAGCTTAACCTCACCGTTCTCTGGGGTATTGGCCAGCCGAGTCTTAAAAAGTCAGAGATTAAACAGTGTCAGCGAGCATTGTTTAGTGAACACATACAAAGCGGGGGCTTAAAGCTTCACCCGTGAGAACGGCAGGAAAATGTATTTAATCCTCCGGCATCAACTGTTCCTGCACACAGTCCAAGGACAATATTTTAGCTTGAAGCAATATGGTTATATTTACAGTAATCTTGGTCACACTTGTTAACGTTCCATATCTATTTTCTGAGAACTCTGCTTAAAAGATGTGCAGGGCGATATGGGAATAACAGTAACGATCCTGTTGATGCGCGGTAGGGTCCTGTGAGATGCGGAGCAATTTACTTTCCAGCTTGAATGGGCTGTTGCGCCGAACTCAGGAGAATGGTGCATTTGACACTGGATGATTCCTTACAACACAAGTTGCACTTCTAATACAACAGCACGTAGCCCTGTGGTTTGAATAGATGGTCATGTAATGACTTTTAAGGAAAAAAATGCATATTCTGGTCGGTGGAGAAGGTAATATGTTAACCTATAGTGCGCCTCCTCAACTAATTAGCCTGAAGAAGCTGTTTAAGGCTGGCTGGCTGAAGTTTCAGCGGCTAACAGCATTTTGTGTAACCGCCGACTCAGCAGAGAGAAGTCTGACTCGGCCACACCATCTCACGTCCCTCTTCCTGTATCTTTTGATTTTCCGTGTAACTCACCCATGATGTCAATTTCTTCTGCTGCTGGTGACGCACAGAAGGAAAACCCCGCCCTGGAGTGTGCCTTACGCTGCATTTCAGGACCACGGACAGTGCAGGAACAACAAAGACACAACGTGGCTTCTTCGCCATGAGGCTGTTGTTTATTATTAGAATAAGTTGCTTTATCACAACTATGACTCCAGATAACCAACGCCATTTTGGGACAACAATTTCATTTTGCATGAATCATAACTCGTTTAATGCACCATCAAACACACAAAAAATCCCTATTTACAACAGATGCTTTTCTCCAAGTTCCCATTGTCTAATCCTAACAGGTGAGATTACTTGGCCAAATAATGTCACGCTTGAATCGAGATAACATGCATTTAACATCCATTATGTAACAGGATCTTGAGGGGATTTACTAACCACAAAGGAAAATATCAAACTTTTAAAATATTTTGTAGTTTTAGATTAAGTTGACTACACAATCCCTTTCCGGTGCGGATGGAACAAGAGACTTTGGACAAGGAATTGAATGTAGCAATGGGTTTGGGCTGGTAGTACACTGAAGCTAGATTGTGAGTACGGCACAGTGGTCAGCACTGCTGACTCACAGCACCATGAGCCCAGGTTCAATTCGGCTGGGGTCACTATCTGTAGAGAGTTTGCACATTGTCCCCGTTTCTGTGCGGGTTTCCTCCCACGATCCAGCGGTGTGCGGGTAACCTTAGTGTCAGGGGGATCGATAGGGGCCTGGGTGGGATTGTGGTCGGTGCAGACTCGATGGGCCGAATGACCTTCCACTACACTGTAGGGATTCTATGACTCGATGTGGGATATCTTCGGGATCATTCCCTAGAATTTTTCAACTACTCCAGGACGTGTTACTTGCTGGATTCTTTTCTATACTTTCACAGCGCTAACTTCACCAGGTTATTCGGGCATGTGAGCCAAATCTGGGTTGCAGCAATTCCCTGTAGTTATACTCCATTTAATGAGGTAAACATTTGTATAGCGCCGCTCTGGGGCTCCGTTTCACTGCTGTACCCATCCGTGTTTGCCTTTCTTTCAGTCGAAATGACATGTCAGGGAATAAAAAGCACATAGTTGGAAAAATTATGCGGTAGATTTGTGCAGCTACGGAGAATTACCATGTACTTGCATTCAAAGCGCTTTAATAACGCAGGGATAAGGATGTCCGTTTGTACCTGGTAATCAGGACCAGTGGTCATTGTCACAAACTATCTGTTCTGGTTGGCCACACATTAATAAAGAAAAATATATTTTAGGACAAGTATAGCCCCAAACAATCAAAGTAGAAGTGATACAACACAGAGCATAGATCAAAACACACACAACATAAAATGCAAAACAAACAAACATCTATTATTATCGTCATAAATGTCAAGCTACCCTAGGTACCTAATCTAGGTAGCCCCTGCGGGAATCTATGTGAAATCAGGAATGGGTGGTGGGAGAAGGGAAGATTATAGAAGTTTATGCACAGAACAATTTGATATCTTTGAAAGAAAGTTCCCGCTGATGACCTTCCCCTTGGTTTGTCCCCGCCCTCTCTCCTTCAGACTCACCCGACATAATTCTGCCCCCCCCTCCCTTTAACAGGTTGTTTCATTCCCGCCTTTCATAGTACAAATATGGAGATGACATCAGCTTGCTGGCTGGGTGCGCCTCTTTCTTATAAAAACCATCTGGAGATACCTGCCCCGTAAATTAATAAATAAACAGAAACACCCAGATATGAGATGGCTGGGATCCCACTGGGTGCAGTTAGAAAGGGCAGAGAGGACCCGGGGGAGGCAAAGCTCACCAGCAATCACACTCAACCCAACTTGGTGGCTATCCCACCCAGATCTCTCCGGAATCCGCCAAACCTACTCAGTCCAACCCCGTCAGCATCTCTCCGCTGTCAGCAGCGGGCTTTGACGCAGATTACACAGATTTTGGGCACCCGATCGCACCCTCTGTGAACGGATCGCTCAGCGAAAAGCATTATTCCCCCCACCCAGAGCGTGCTGTTTTCATGGCCCTGCGCACTGGGACCACTTGGTTTGGTCAGGTCTTGCGCAGAGTTAGGTTGCAGGGATCCTGGTCCCGGCGATCCAGCAGCTTGCTTTGCCTGTCCGCCTCCGACAAAGCCATCGACGAGGACCAGTACGTCTCGGATAACTTGAGCAGCCGCTGCCGGGATCCTGGCTGCTGCACCCGGGCTTTCTCTGTGGACCTCGGCCGTTTGGAGAATAGGAGGGAGAGCGGACATGAGCCGCTCACAAGCCGCTTTTTGGAGGCCATGAAGCGGCAGAACGTGCGAACTCTATCCTTGATCATCTGCACGTTCACGTACCTGCTGGTGGGAGCTGCTGTTTTCGATGCCCTCGAGTCCGAGTTTGAAATGGAACAGGGTGGAAAGCTCAAGGAGCAGCAGATCGGGCTCAAGGGCAAGTATAACATCAGCGATGAAGACTACAAGCAACTGGAGGTGATCATCATGCAAGCGGAGCCCCATAGAGCTGGAGTTCAGTGGAAATTCGCCGGCTCTTTTTATTTTGCTATTACAGTGATCACAACTATAGGTAAGGTTCTGCTTTGTGATTCCACTTTGAGCACACACACACACACACACACACACACAGCTGTTTCGGTGCTGACCTTAGTGCTGAAAGAACAGCGACGAAGCCAGAAACGTTTGCTGGGCTAGACACTTTTCACATTAGCGAGATAAGTCTGAAAGCGGGAAATGAGGCTTTTGTTTACTTCATGTTTGGCAGATACACAAATCTGGCAATGGAACCGATTTATAAACGCGATCATTCTTCTAAGTCTGAACTCCAAGTCTAGTTTAAACCCTTTCTCTGGGCAACAGTGCACCAAATACGGTTACAAAGGGAACTCATTGTGCGTTTTGTGTAGATAGATTGCTGCCCGTGAGTACAGTTCCACGGGCTGAAACTGCTGGACAGACTCACTACTTCAGTTGTATAGCCAGACACCCTGGCTCTCATCATGACTTGCAACTTCTCGGCTACTGTACGTGGTCTGTTTGAAATAGGATCAAGTCGATTTGTTTTATCATTGTAATGTTTAAACCTATTGGGAACACGGGCACCGTCGTGGTTTTGAAAGAAAATGAACAGGGATGGTTTCCTTGTAATGTCCAGGAAATCCTGACCACATCGCAACTGAACTCGCGTCTGTTTCAGTCTTTTCACTGAACTTATGTCCTGTTGCATGCGAAGTACTTAAACACCTGGCAGAACGTAAAGCCACAGCGGTCATGCTGCCTACCGAATAGGATTTACAAGAGTATGTGGAAAGTGGAAAGGGGAGGCGATGGCAGTGAGCGGTGTGGAGGTTGGGGGCGGTGGGGGTGGGGGGGGGGGGGTTGGCTGCGGATATGGGAGACTTACGGAGAAAGTGGGCAGCTTTTCTAAAGCTTGTTCCACTCAGGGTGGGATGTGTTGCTTCGTAAAGTCCGAAATAACCAGAAGTGAATTTGAAACGCTTTCAAGAAAGCCGCAATGTGGACAAATTACAATAAAACTGCTTCCCATGTGTATGTGCAGTGCAGCAAGCGCGAAATATGACGTGCTGTGTAAGAGCAGGGAGATATAAAGATATGGGATTCAATGAGGTGCGTAACATAGTTTTCACTGAAGATGCATGTGGCAGTTTGGAGGTCGGAGCTGAAGATTTAATCTCTATTCGTCGTTGACAGGACTGTAAGATAATAAAGATATTAAATATTTAAAGGTTTTTTATTAGACAGAGACGCTTTCAGATATTAAAAGGGTATAGTCATTATGGAAGGCGTTTTTTAATAACAGGCGCTACAAGGTGGGAAACCAACCTCCCACTGCACCAAAGACAGATGAGTGTTTGAAACAAAGCACTGCAGTAAGTGATACCCAGCACCTGGGATACACCAGCTATCCCCTCCCCCTTCTGAAATTGCATTAATAACCAATAATAATGCCACTTAGCTGAAATGCGCAAGACTGGATGTAGGGGCGGGTGGGGGGTGGTGTTTGGGAAGAGGAGTTGGGAGTTGGGTGGGTGGGTCGTGGCCGTGAATGACGATGTGGGGAGGTGAATCATTACCATATCATCCATACTCCCACACTAAGCATGAAGGGGAACGTCACTTCTGTGGAGTCGTCACGGGATTGCAATAAAAAGATGTGCCTCCCACATCATGGTTTCCTCGTGTTGCATGGATTTAACCTGACAACACCACTATAGGATCTGAATACAGCCCACCCCAGGCATATTGCCATATCTCTAACTTTCAAACCATTACATTATAAGCGCCTTGCTCAATTGAAGGAACTTTTTAAATGCAAGTTGTTGTTTTACACATTTAGTTTTCTTGGGCAGAGTCAAACGGTGGAAACCCAGCTGCCAGTGGAATGAAAAGTCTTCTTGTAATTCACGCTTAAGTCTTATGTACCGCCTTCGGCTCTGACAGCCACTCCTCTTTGCTCATCCCTAAGTTAAGAATTGACATTTCCACCGCCTTCTAGTCACTTCATCCAGCGCACTTTTCCTGATTAATTGCTTTAAATGTTTCCACCAACGCTGCTTATTTAATTACCGACAACAAGCGCTGGCTTGGAGATGCATTTAAGTTCGAATCACAACATAGTGTCAGATCTCGGCGGGGGTACCCACGCACATTCAGGTGCAGATCGTTTGGCTCCTGTTACCTTGAATACCTTGTGGATCCAGGTGTAAGATCATTGGGCCTGAGGAGTACATCCGCCATGCCAAAGCGATGCACTTATAATGTATACATTATTTCCGCCTTTTTGTGTCAGGAAGAAGATGCATATAAATTGAACCTATTCTGTACATATAAATAGATTGCGAGAAGATGAGTGTTTCAGTGATTCTGTAATACATCATAGTTCAACATATGGGAATGATTCAGTTGTTGAGGTTAGAAATTATCTTGTGCTTTAAAACTCACAGTTTTCAACAAACATATTTAGCTATTCGAATTAGGTTAGGATATAAATAAACTGCCATCACCTAGATTGTATTCTGGTGCATGCTCTTATGTGTTTGCGAACGCAAGCGGTCCAGTAGTGGATTACAAGACAGTCTTTTAGTGTCAAGGTTAATGATACAGGGATTGTTACGCGCCCAAAGGAGAACATGTCGCATGTGGAATATCACATCCAACCCCTACAATCTCCCTGCCCCCATGACCACCGACCACCAACCCTCACCCCAGCCCTATAGTGAGTCTGCTCCTTGAAAAATGGTATCAATTGAAACTTGACTAAACTTCAGGAAACTTTGTTTCATTTCGATGTTGACAAAAATTTGCTCCTCATTAATCTCACAACTGACAAGCAATTTTTAAAATTGTTTCACAGGACGTGGCCGCCCCTGACCAGTGTTCACTGCCCATCCTTAATTGCCCTTGAGAAGGCGGTGGTGAGCCGCCTTCACGAAATGGTGCAGTCCATTGGTGCAGGTACGCCCACAGTGCTGTCGGTAAGGAAGCTCCTGGATTTTGACCCAGAGACAGTGAAGGAAGTGTGGTATAGAACATAGAACATAGAACATAGAACAGCACAGCACAGTACAGGCTCTTCAGCCCGAGATGTTGTGCTGAACTATGTTCGAACCCAAGATCAAGCTTTCCCACTCCCTATCATTCTGGTGTTCCATGTGCCTATCCAATAACCGCTTGAAAGTTCCTAAAATATCTCACTCCACAATCGCAGCATGCAGTGCGTTCTACACCCTAACCACTTTCTGAGTAAAGAATCTACGTCGGACATCCCCCCTATAGCTCCCATCATGAACCTTATAGCTATGCCCCCTAGCATTAACTACATCCACCCAGGGAAATAATCTCTGAATGTCCATTCTACCCAACCCCCTCATCATCTTATAAACCTCTATTAAGTCGCCTCTCATCCTCCTCTACTCTAAAGAGAAAAGCATCAGCTCCCTCAACCTTTCCTTATAATAGTTATCCCCCAAACCAGACAGCATCCTGGTAAATCTCCTCTGCACTCTCTCTAATGCTTCCACATCCTTTTTATAGTGAGGTTATCAGAACTGCACACAATATTCCAAATGTGGTCTCATCAAGGTCCTGTACAGTTGCAGCATAACCCCATGACTCTTAAACTCAAACCCTGTGTTAATAAACACTAACACACTATAGGCCTCCACGTCCCACATCAAGATGGTGTGTGGCTTGGAGGAACTTTCAGGCAGTGGTGTTCCCGTGCAACTGATGCCTTTATCCTTCCAGGTCATAAAGGCCATGGCTTTGGAAGATGCTGATGAAGGAAACTCGGTGCATTGCTGCAGTGCATCTCGTAGATGGTGCACACTGCTGCCACTGCTCATCCTTGGTGGGGAGAGTCAATTTTAAGGCGGCAAATAGGGTGCCAATCAAGCAGCTGCTTTTTCCTGGATGGTGTTGAGCTTCTTGAGTGTTGGTAATTATTTGGGGCATTGTTAAGTCAACTTTGTTCTCCAATCCAAAGCTGGTTCAACATACTTTGCATTCTCCATAACAATTGTTGAAAATTAAGATTGTCGGGGCAAGAAATACACAAAACAGGTAACAGATAAATAGATGATGATGATAGATCTGTGAAATGATGTATTACATTATTTTGTTCAGCAATGTGTGATATTGATCTAATTAAGTCAAGAAAAGGGGCAAGGCGCAGGGGTAAATGCCCTACTTTGAAGAGAGGGGTAACTTTGAAAGGAGAGACGGTGGGAATGACCACTGCAGATTTTGAAAAGGCCCAATCTTTTCGATGTTCTAACAATCAGTTGTTTCCCATTTAACACCACCTTCTACATTATTTTCAGGAGGTAAAATCGGAGGAAATAGAAGAAGTTAACAATTATACGGAGTCGCCTCCTAGTATACGCTTTTGATGCTTTAGCTGTTGACAGTTTTCTTAAAGAGATAGATAAATATCTCTTCAAGAAGGGAACATGAGGTTATAAGGGTAGACAGATGATTAAAGACAGTGGGGAATAGGATGATTCCCTTGCTTAACGTGGAAATTCCGCCTATGGCCAGCCTTGAATAATGTTGTCTGCAATGTTAGATTACTGGAGCTCAGAGTGATTATTCTGGAGGTTACAGCAGCATTTCACAAATCTCTGAATTCACATCGTCAGTGGGCAGCAATGAACAATTTGATTTGATTAAACAAACTGAGGAACAGAAGAGAACAAAAGGTTGGAATTTAGAGATAATGCCATTGAAATGAGACGCGCACTTCCACTTAGAGCCACCACTGAGTACAAAGGGGAGGGATGCACCCCTTATAGTTTTATCCCTTTAGGTCTTTTAATCCCTTTCGAGGATTATGGTCATTTTAGTACCGAAACTAGCTCCTGCTTCATCCAGGGATTGGAGAGAGGGGCAGAGTAGATTCTTGCATCTCTCAGTTTTTTTTTAAACAACGCAATTCAGAATTTGCAACAGAATCATGGACTGATAGTAGCACGAGGTGACCCTTCGGCCTGTCGAGTCCCTGCCAGCTCTTTGGTCGTCCACTCCCCCGCCCTCTCCCTGAAGCCCTGCATTAGTTTTTAATCTTCGGGTGCTTATCCAATTCAAGTCCCTTTTCAATTTCAACTTCACAAAATCGCTTCTCCAGATGTTGAAAATCCAAGAACAGACTGCAGTCACAGGTAGTGCTTTGCATTTTGTCTTATCTCTCTGTACTTTACTACTAACTGACTTTGGAAAAAATTCTGTGGCCCGACAGGTCGATTCTCATCGTTAAATTGAACTAGATCAAAATCGTTCAAATCCATTGCCTCCATTAGCTTATAGACATACCCCAATCAACTCGGATAGCAAAGAAAGTTACTTATTTGAAGATAAATTGAAGATACAGCGTGATGTGCTCAAATGATCTGGCTACCCGGATATGATTTTGAATTCCCACTGGTTTTAGGATGACAGTCACGGATGTACTGGAGTTAGTTTGGGTACTGTAAACTGGTGGAGCGACTGTCCCCAGTCACCCTCACCTGGGTTCTGAGCTTGCTGTTTATTACTTGGGAGTGATGATGAGTAGCGGGGTAAATTACGACTTAGTGTTCTGTGGGTTTTTTCCATAAACTTGGTCAGGATGGGGTTAAACAATGTCGCGCGCCACGACTCTTTTTTGCATCATGCTTTCCTGGAGTTTTGGCTGTATTGCTTTTGCTCGGTTGCTGTTTCCCTGCGGATTCGGCTCCAGAACATGGGCTAACAGCCAGAACTTTGCACTTTCACTATCTGCCTTTCCTTACTGTCCTTCACATATCTTCCCAGTTCTGTTCCAGTCTTTATTTTCGGTCATGTTGTTCTATCTTTGTAATCTTATACATCTCACCTGCTCCCTATCCACTCTCTCCCGCCCTTTCCTATTGGGTCTTGCGCTCCTCCTAAAGTTTATCGTCATTCTGTTTTACAGTCTGATTTACCCCACCCGTCGATTGTTTAGTGTTGTCACAAATTTGCTCGTTTTCATTTCTCGCAGAAATAAAAATCCAAAGTGTTTGAAAATGTATCAAAACTTATAATCGCTATTCTCCGAACAAAATTACGGAGAATGAGAGGAACGCTGAATTAAATGATCGACGCACCGCTGAAGAGTTTTAACACTGAGCAAGCTGCGGGTCCTTCTGCAAATTCGAATGAAAAGCCCATTCCTCGCCTGGTCCGATGTTCTACTTGGTTCCTTTGAACCTTCCTCAGGCTGCCCAGGTTATAGACTGTCTGTAAATCCATTTCATACCCTCATGGGA
Organism: Carcharhinus amblyrhynchos; assembly: GCF_965287045.1. Classification (NCBI taxonomy): domain Eukaryota; kingdom Metazoa; phylum Chordata; class Chondrichthyes; order Carcharhiniformes; family Carcharhinidae; genus Carcharhinus; species Carcharhinus amblyrhynchos. The sequence continues at coordinate 75,557,382 of NC_137331.1, read as the reverse complement.
TAATGCTATAGATGCACAATTGCTTCAGTCGCGAGGTTAACTTTTGGACGCCTCCTCCAAGCGTCGAATCTCAGCGGTTTCTCTTGGAGCTCGAAACTTATTGCTGTGTGGTCTGGTATCCTCCCGGGAGTCCCCCTGCTGTTCACAGTTTAAACGTTAGAAAAGGGAAGCATTTTTGCACCGTAGGTTTAACGAGCGCACCGCACAGTTCATGCAAGGACATGGCCACCTATTCGTGTGGAAGCTGTAAAAACATACACAGACGCACACAGCTGTATCACATTTCACACACTTGTACACAGCCATTTCGCAGGCCACACACACACACACTTCCATCTCACACGCATGCATACGATTGTTTCATCTCTCTCTCACCCCCATACACACTAACACGTTTCAACATTACACGCAGATTGTGCCACATTTCACACATGCACACATTCATCTCTGCCATATTATAGGCGCTCTCAGTAGACACATTCTTCACTTGCTCGCAGTAATGTTGGTGAAACTCGATGCTTATGGTAATTATTCCTTAACAACTGAAAACAGCTTCTGGAGCCTGCACACGAATAATGAAACACGTGAATCCGGAAGCTGTTGTTACCGATTCCAGGGTGTACTGTTGAAGTCACCCCAGATTGCAAAAAATAATTTAATGAACCAAAGAAAATTTGCCCGTCACAATTGACCTTTGTGGGTGGCACAGTGGCATAATGGTTGGCACTAGAGTCTCACAACACCAAGGACCTGGATTCAATTCTGGCCTTGGGTCACTGTCTGTGTGGAGTTTGCACGTTCTCCCCATGTCTGTGTGGGTTTCCTCCAGGTGCTCAGGTTTCCTCCCACTGTCCAAAGATGTGTGGGTTAGGTTGATTGGCCATGCTAAATTGCTCCTTAGTGTCAAGGGGATTAGCAGGATAAATACATGCAGTTATGGGTATATGGCCTAGATGGGATTGTTTAGGTGCAGGCTCATGGGCCAAATGGCTTCCTGCACTGCAGGGATTCTATAATTCTAAAAACCATTGAAAATGTTACATCATATTGAATGAGTTGTAATTGGGTTTTTGGGGGCATTTATAATCATTTCAGAACAACCCCAATGGCCCAAATAATCAATTTATATATTTATGTAAGGTCCACTTTTTCTATTATGATGAAAAAAGTCTCATTCTAAAATAATATTTTAAGATTGATAATATGAAGATATTTCAGCTCCTATCTATTGCCTCATTTCACTTTTTGCAAAATTTCCAAATTAAACCAATTTATTAATAATAAAACCCTCTAAGCGGCACAGTGGCCCAGTGGTTAGCACTGCTGCCTCACAGCACCAGCGACCTAGGTTTGATTCCCAGCTTGTGTCATTGTTTGTGCGGAATTTGCATGTTCACCCTGTGTCTGTGTGGGTTTCCTCCAGGTCCCTGGTTTCCTCCTATGGTCCAAAAGACGTGCTGGTTAGATGCATTGCCCATGCTAAATTCTCCCTCAATGTAACCAAACAGGCACTAAGTGTGGCAACTAGGGATTTTCACAGTAACTTTATTGAAGTGTTAATAAAGGCTTACTTATGACACTAATAAATAAACTTTAAAAAGTTTGAACAGATTTGCTGAACTGAATTTTGCATGCCCCAATGTGTATGTTTCCCTGGAAGGGGGAGGGGAAATGCACAATGTTGTGCGCGTATCCCACTATCTTCTTTTTCACTTCCGAGCTCACCCACGTAAGGTGGGCGGGCACTGAAATTGGCAGCCCAACTGCCATGTTAAAATTATCATTTCTGAGTCAATTGGGCTTGCTATTAAGCCTATTAACCTAAATGATATGCTATCCACACAATAATACTTTTGGCATGAGCAGCAGTGTGGGAGCAGGAAGCCCAAAGTTTAACCTCAAATGATTAAACAATGGAAAAAAAGGGCAAGGTTCTTCAAGGCCTGTCCTTTGGGGGGAAGGGCAGATAGTGGCGCCCCTTGGTTTGATCCCTCCTTTCCTTTCAACTCACTTCTTCTTTTGAACTCACCCTCTGACCAAAACCGCCCCCCCCACCACCACCCCACTCACCCCGCCACCCTTGACTGCCGCTGTCTGTAAACCTTCCCTGTTTGCAAACCTTCCCTAGACTTAGATCCTAGACTTATTCCAAAAATTTGAAGCACTATCTTCTCTCTTCAACTGCTCCTCTCTTCAACTGCAATCCTAAAAGCTACCACTCACACTCTCCTATAGTGCCAGGACTCATGGAGCTGCCAGTCAATTCCAATGAGAAGCAGTAGGCCCCCTTGGCCCAAATTAATGCTTTATCACTACGGCGCTGCTGTGTGAAGTGTATTTTGGCTTCATGCTGATGTATCTTCAGGGATGGGCATGCCACCACCTGCCCCCTCCCCCTCCTCAACTATCTCTCCCACCACTCCCCCACCACCTCTTCCTCCCGCCATATCATTCAGCCCACTGTCTGTGAGAATACTTTGTGGCAGGTTGCTTAACCTGCTTGATCATATCTGTGTTGCTGTGTGCCTGGTGCTAGATTCAAACTGATGTTGAAAAAGAGGAAATAAATTCCACAAAGGTGACTGAATCTTTGTAGGCAGTCTTCCTCAAGCTCTATATGAGCACTGTCATTTCACCATTAATTGTGAAATCCTGGCTGCTGATTTCTCAATAGTAGCACTTATTTGTTTTATATTGGATCAGCAAGTCTAGGTAGGTAGCTGATTATATATGTAATCCACATGAAATGTCCTCCAATCAAGTACCTTTGAGAAAGATAATGATAGACCAATTAATCAAAGATTAGGGGTTGAGAAATGAATTCCTATTATTGAACCTGCTGTTCCATTGCTTACAATGATGATATGTAATTGCTGGACTATACCAATTGCACTCAGGGATGGTACTACTAATTCTTCACTGGCATATCCCATAAATGATCTTATTTCAATGAGAACTGGACTCACCTATTTCAATTTCTGTTCCAAAAATGATAATTTTGGTGCTACAATTTTGGTTATGGTTGATACATTTGAAGTTCTTCGAGGAACATTTTCTACCATTCTTACCGTGACTTCGCTATGGTAAATTTAGCAATGTAACCAGTCATTAGTATAGGAGAGTAACTGGTGGACTGACACTGTTTGATTTCCTCCCTATCTGGAATATTGTGAACCGTTTTGGTCCCTTTATCTAAGGAAAGATAAACTGGCATTGGAGGTAGTCCGGAGAGGGTTAATTAGGTTGATTCAGGAGATAGAGACATTTTCTTATGAGGAGAGGTTAAGTTTAGAAGAATGAGAGCCAACTATATTTAGACATATACAATTCATAGGGCACTTGATAGGTTGATGCTGAAAGGCTGTTTCCCCTTACGGGAAAGTCTAAGACCAGAGGGCATAATCTCAGAGTAAAGGGTCATTCAGTTAAGATTTCTCAGGGGTAATGAGCCTGTGGAATTGAATGGCTGAACAGACTCAATGGGCCAAATAGGTTATTTCTGCTCCTGTGTCATCTGAGAGAAATCCCAGCCATAATTTCACATCGAGGTGCTGGCCCTGCATTCCAGCTACAAAATTAGGAGCAAGCCAACCTTGAGTTGATATTCTGGCTCAAAGTGAGACTTCCACTTCAATAAAATGGCCAGGTGTGATGGTCGCTGCTGATACTGCAGCTAGTCATCAAGGAAAACCATTACTGGGGGCTAGACACTGAAGTAACTTGGGTGGTTTTGTCAGGACAAATCAGGTAGGGGCAGATGAGAGGGCTGCCATGACGAGGAATAAGTGAAGGTGGAAAGCATTGTGTTTGTGGGGCATATTTTGGGCACAAGACGCTCAAACAGGAACAACCCCATCTCCAGATTGCAACAAGGTGTGGGCTTACTTCGCTGCTAGTAAACTATCAGTGGCGGTAGGCAGAAACCTCAAGTGGTGAATAAGCAAAGGTGGAAAGCACTGTGTTTGTGGGCATATTTTGGGCACAAGATGCTCACACAGGAACGACCCCATCTCCAGACTGCAACAAGGAGTGGGCTTGCCTTGCTGCTAGTAAACTACCAGTGGTGGCAGGCAGAGACCTTAAGTAGTGATTAATTGTCCACCTGAGGGCCTCACTTTGCCTCAGGATGTGGGCTACCTGATTCCTCACTACCACTGGTAAAATAGCAATGGAGGCAGGTAGGTGATGGGTACAGTGTTCCCTGACAAGGCCTGATTTTACACTTCCCTTTCCTGCCAGCCTGCTTTCTGGGAGAGGAATAAGATTCTGTTTGATACTTTCTCTAAGGTGTACTTCCACATTGTATAAAAAAACCTCATCATTAGGTAAAGTCCTGATGAAAAAAATCATAAAATTAATATACAGCTAAATGAATCATTTTATATATTAAACATTTGAACTTATTAGCTTTAAAAATATCAAAATGAATCTTAATTTTGTCAACAGTAAAGAGAAAACATACTTAATTTAATGATCCTGTATGCTCTACTTTTTAAAATTATTGTGTCTTTGAGCTGGATTTTGCAGGCATTAATACAGGTCCCTACCCCCATGCACTCCAGCCCCTGCCCCCATCAATGATGGGAGCCCACCCAAGATCTGAACAACTGCCCCACATCAATTGAACACTGGGAGCAATGTTAATTCCTTCAAGACAGAATTCTTCCCCTTTTTCAGTAGTAAATCCTCTTTAGAGACATCTCTGCAGTTCCAGCAGCACCAGCCAGGAATGATAGCCTATTGCTGGGACCACAGGCAGTCCCACTACACGAAGGAGCCCAGGTGAGCCCAGGATGAGGGTCTCAGTGTGTTGGGTGAGGGGTCTGTTTCAAGACTCCAGGAGGCAGGGTTAAAGGGGACCATGAGCTTTGGGAGTGCCTCTGATAGGCACAAAGGGTTTGCAAAGCAGGTTTCCTCCACACTTTCCGATCATCAGCCAGTGAAGCCAAAGCTGCTGGGCTTCCCGTGTGGCATGGCCTGCAGTGGGTAAATTCTAGAGGTGGTGGGATGATATCCATTAACTGGCTACTTAAGAGCCTCAATAGGGCCAAGGTCATTAAACTACCTGGGCCTCTTCGACCTCCTCTTAAAGTTTCAGACCAGTGGGGGGGCCAGCAGGGAAATGACAAGAAGGTCACCCGCTGGATTGAATGTGCCCACTCCTACCTTTATACCTACTGATGGGGCAGTAGAAATTCAACGCCTTGATCTGTTTCAGTTGTCTGATATCTCCAAAACATGCAGTAGTTATGAAAAGAGGGTGGTTCCCTAATATCGAGTCTGTAAATGGTAATACGTAGTGCCTCAAAGTCGTTACATGTTGATGTATGTGCATAATTCATCATGACCTGATCTCAGCTGTACTACTACCCTCTAATTTATGTTCACAGCAACATAGGAGGATGTTTAGAAGGCTATGATGTCATGAACAGTGCACAATAGTGCATGATCTTTCTGACTGTAGTGAGGCAAGATCAGAAACTCACTAGTCTTTGTGAATCTCACCCATGATGTAAGATGTATGTCACCATGCACTAGTAAACCTAAACTGCAACATCAGTGGGCCATGCAAATTTATTTTAAAAAAATAAATGATCTCTCTGCATGCAACATTATTATATGTCATAAAATCTTTCAAGTGTCAGGCTTTGACATATGCGTTGCAGTGATGGATTCTGTGGTTATTAAGTCTCAGTGTTAGTTTAAAGACATTCAATTTATTGCTTGTGTTTAATACATGGGATGAATGAATGACTTTTCATTTCCAAGTTATATTAATGTAAAATAGCAATCATTTGTGAAGCATTTGTCTTTATGAAAACAAAAGGTAGGTGTAAGAATGTAGTGTGCAGATATTAATTGTTCCTTTGCTCACGCAAAATAAGAACATGGAAGATCTGTGTGTGTAAAGAACAGTTAAGAGGCTTGCTCAGAAAATCAAAGTTTATCATAATTTTGCAAAAACAACAGCAGTTTAATGGTGCATAATTCTTGTACTTTCTAATCAAGATAATGCTTGGAAACAAGCTTTTATTTAGAAGTTGGTTATAACCCCTTGGATATTTTCTACGAATGTCACATTATATATCATTATTATTTAGTGTGATTTAAGATAAATATATAAGTTTTTTGAGTTGAAGTTTATTTATTAGTCCCACAAGGAGGCTTACATTAACACTGCAATGAAGTTACTGTGAAAATCTCCTAGTTGTGACACTCCGACACCTGTTCAGATACACCAAGGGAGAATTTATCATGGCCTATGCACCTAGCCAGCACATCTTTCGGACTTGGAGAGGAAACTGGAGCAAACCCATGCAGACATGGGGAGAACATGCAGATTCCACTCAAACAGTGACCCAAGCCTGGAATCGAACTTAAGACCCTGGCACTGTGAGGCAGCAGTGCTAACCACTGTGCCACTATGCCACCTGTATAGCAATCTATGGATGAATCACCCCAGAATCTTGTACATTGTCAGTCACCAAATACCCTTGTCTTTGGTAAAACTCTAAATGATCTTACCAAATCGTTGGTTGCCCCACTGCCGGGAACTGGGGAGGGATTTTACTGATGGTCGCCAATTAAGTGCTGCTTCCAGGATTGCCATCTAATTGAGGATGGTGGCCCACATCTAGGACAAGCAGAGATCCCGTAGTGCAGCAGCTCAGCAGTGCCACCAATAAACTGAATGCAAGGGAGATAGAAAGTGTCTTCACGTTGACGTATCCTCAAAGGTCAGGTAAGATTTGTTTTGCTGTACAGGTGCCAGAAGGGCAGGCCTGTGTGATAGGAGGGGTGATGCTAAGAGTTGGAGTTGGAGCTGTGGTGGTGGCCATGCCAGTGGGGGCCCCTCTGTGGAACATGGATTGGCCATTAAGGATGGTCCCTTGGATAATCTTCTGGGAGACCACCATGGTTTGCCTGATGGTTTCCACAGTGACCACTCGTCCTGACAGCAGGTGCATGAAGAGGTTGTTAATTGGTCAATTAATTGGTTAAATTGGTTGCATGGTTCCAGTTTGTGGGAGGCCATGCAGCTGATTTTCCTACCTTTGTAAATGGTAATGGAATGGGAAGATGTCAGGCTTCTCTTGCAATGCCTCCCTCCAGCATTTTATGTGGTCTCCCATCAGGCTGGTAAAATTCAATTCAATAAATAATGATATGGTGAGTTGGTGCAAGATTGTACTCCTGTTTAAGGCTGGTTGTTGTGCATTTTGTTTAAAAGATAACTGCAATGCTGCTTGGCATTGCAGTGAACCTGTCGCAGAAATACTCACTGCCAAATGTTCTCCCATATTATTGTGGGTTATCATCCACAGGCAAAGTCTTCAGCAAATGTTAATAAACTAAAATTTGCAAAATTAAAATATAACACATATTAAATTAAGTTAATTAAGTTGTAGCAAGTGTGATTTTGTTTTGAAACTTCAGAAGTATTTTAGGAAGCTCAATATGAGGAGAAAACAATAATGCGAGGCACCTGCTTAGCACAAATTTTGCTTTCACTGGGGGAGCAAAAAAAACATTCCATTAGTCAGCCCGCACCATTATAAGTAACCACTAGGACTAAAAAAAATCCTCCTTAAAGTTAAGCATACAAAAATACCTTTTCTGAATAATTGACTTGATGATCGAATTTGAGTTTGCTAATAAGAATTCAAAACATTTTATCAAATGCCTTGTGCCTTGTATTTAAATGAAATCAGAACAGTTCTTTGCTTTCGTCATTTTATCGTATTTGAAGTATAAATTATGAGAACATTTATTTATTTTTATAATAGATATGCACATATTTAATTTGCACAAATATAGTCAGTATATTCCCAGGTGCTTGATGAAAATATGATGCCATTAAAAATATATTATCCTTTTATGATATGTTGAATTTCCACTCTTCTGCAAATTCTGTTTTGCTTATGTATAAATAGTGTTAGTAATAGACAAGAGTGTCTAAACATCCAAAAGATCTTTGTCGTTTCAGTATATCCTGTTTGCATTTGAGGAGGGTTCACAAGCAGCGCTATCGTGAAATACACAAAAAAAGAATTGTTTTTGTGTTGGGACATCATAAAAAGCAAAATGCAATGCATCGGTGCAGTTGCCTAAGTATTTTTTTTAAAAATTCCCTAATTTTCTGCCAATGTCTTCTGAAATCTGGTCCCATTGATCTGTCTACAACCTTTGACAGGGTTGACCACACCATCCATTTCCAATGACTCTCAGCTATAGTCTAACTGGGTAGAATCATTCTAGTGTGGTTCCATTCTTATTTATCTGATTGTAGCCAGAGAAGCACCTGCAAGGACATCTCTATCCTAATCCTGCACCGGTACCTCTGCTGTTCCTTAAGGATCTAGCCTTGGTTTCCTACTACCTGTCATCCACATGCTCTCTCTTGGTGAAACCACCTGAAAGCACAGCATTAGTTTTCACATCTGTGCTGTCAACACCTAATTGTATTTCTTCACCCAGCCTCCCATCCATTGACACTGTCTATACTTCCCACTGCCTCAGAAAAGCAGCCAGCATAATTAAGGACTCCACGCACCCCGGACAGTCTTTCTTCCATCATCTTCAGTCAGAAAAAGATACTAAAATCTGAGTCACGTACCAACCGACTCAAGAACAGCTTCATCCCTGCTGCCATCAAACTTTTGAATGGACCTACCTCACCCTAAGTTGATCTTTCTCTACACCCTAGCTATGACTATAACCTTACATTCTGCATTGACTCCTTTCCTTCTCTATGAACAGTACGCAGTGTGCAAGAAACAATACCTTTCAATGTACGCTAATACATGTGACAATAATAAATCAAATCAGATTAAATCAAATCACCATCTTTCTTGATTCCTCAACTGTTACTAAATTATCTGGCTTCTTACCTGACATTCAGTACTGGATAACTTGAAATTTCCTTAATCAAATAATGGGAAAACTGAAGCCATTGTTTTTAATTCCTACTTTAAACTCTTATCCCTAGCTATTGACTTCATCCTTCTCCTTGGTAACAGTCTGAGATTAAGCCAGTCTGTTCATAACCTTGGTGTCATATTTATCCCAAGATGAACTTCCAAAGTCATGTCTGCCCCATCACTAAGATGTCCTATTTCCGCTTGCATAATCTTGCCCAATCCTGTCTCAGCTTCTCTGCTTTTGAAATCTTAATTCATGCCTTTGCTTAAGACTAGATAATTCTCACACACTCTTGGCTGGTCTCTCACATTCCATCCTCTGTAAATTTGAGGCCAAAATCAGTTGCCTGTATGTTAACTTGAAACAAGTCCTGTTCACTTATCGCCCCTGTGCTCGCTGACCTACATTCACACCTGGTCAAACAACTGGTCTTGATTTTAAAATTCTCATCCTTTTTTGCAATTTCTTCCATATCTTGCACCTCCCTATCTCTGTAATCTCATTCAACCCCACAGCCCTCCAAAGATATTGGGTTCCTCTAATTCTGTACTTCCTAATTTTTAATCACTTTGCCATTGGTGACAATGCCTTCAGTTGTCTAGCTCCAAGGGCTCTGCAATTCACTTTGCCTCTCTAACTCACTTTCCACTTTCAAGAAACTCTTTAAAACCTACTCTATAATCAAGTTTTTGGTCATCTGACCTAATATTTCCTTTATGTGGCTAGGTGTCATTCTTTACTTTATAATGCTGCTGGGAAGCAACTTGGGATGATTCATGATATTAAAGGCGCTATGTAAATATAATTTGTTATTGTTGTTTTAGATGAATTACCTGAGGCTATTAACCATAGATTCCCTACATTACAGAAGGAGGCCATCCATCCATTGAGTCTGTACCAACCACAATCTCACCCAGGCCCTATTCATAGAACCCCACACATTTACCTTGCTAATCCCCCTGACACTAAGGCCAATTTAGCATGACCAATCAACCTAACCTGCACATCTTTGGATTGTGGAAGGAAACTGGAGGACCTGGAGGAAACCCACACAAACAATGGGGAGAATGTGCAAACTCCAGACAGTGATCCAAGGCCAGAATTGAACCTGGGACCCTGGCACTGTGATGCAGCAGTGTTAACCATTATGCCACCATGCAGCTTTAGTGTGATTAATGTGAATTGTACATCTGTTTTCCTCAACTAATGTATAAATACTGGCCCAGAATTTGTTGAAAAATTAATATGTGCATGATGCACATGTTATTGGTAATCAAATTAGCCAACAACGTATAGTGAGGAAGAGCTATCATGTGCAACAGAAATCACTAAATTGCTGCACAATTTAAGCCAACTTACCATTGCAAGCAAGCAATAATATTAGTTAGGGTAATTGTCCTTGCCTGCCCAAGGGTTGATACCTTGTATTGTTCTATATACTTCTCCTGTGAAGTAGTTTGAGTATTTTGAAGGTGGGCTATTGGGGTAGAAATCTAAAACGGTCCCTTATTGCAGTCCTGAATGGATGTGAAAATCACTTGCTTAGTTTGGTAATTGTTGCAAAGTGCCTCAGCTTTATGTTTGAGTGCAGAATTTTAGAAATGAGAATATATTTCACCATAGTGGGAAGTTGCACCATTTTAACATTTACTACTGAAAACAATGCTAACCTGCACAGTCCTTCAAGCTCTGATTTAGATACTGGGGGGAAAAGAAATTCACCAAATAACATCAACTTTTTCAAAAGAGCTATATCATATTTTCATACCAATTACTTTTACCTTGACTAGTAAAACTTAAAAAGCTACCTTCAATTTCATACTTCTCCAAAGTTCAGTGTTATTTCATGAGCTCTATCATGAGATCACCCCTGGAACCCTTTCCCAATCCCAGCAACATCAACCTCTGGTCACATCTGTATCCTGTGCTCTATGTTCATTGTCATGATTGAGAAAGCAGACTAAACTTGAAGAGATGCTTTGGAACAAAAGTCTTTGGTTAACACAGAAGAATTGGATGGAACTTTGGATACAGACCCTCAATTTCTTCAGATGCAGAAAAATGCAAAGATCCTTTTCAGGATCATACATGCCAAGGGCTGTACACCATTCAATCTTCACAAATATTACTTCATCATACTGGACAGCTTCAGCATAGTATTGCACTGAATAATTGTTATCTCAAGTACTTGGCCAATCTAAAGAGTGCAAATTCAGAACTATTAAAAAAAGGCATTCAGCACATCATTTCCATTTGCATGCAATCCCTGTTGGCAGCTAGATCTACATTGCCCATTAATGTGAGCTGGATTAATGTGAAACCAACATTCCAAACCATGCACCAAATTCCTTCCTGGCAATAGGTCAAAAAATCTGATGAGAGCTTAGTTGAGACCTGAGCCACTTAATGTCAGTCTCAGAGATGGATGTAAGTTACTAACCACTTAGTAAATTAAATTAGGATAAACAGCTGTCTTTCTATACTAAAGTTTCCCTTTCTTGGATACTGCAAATGTCTTTGCTGAAAGATGTAACATTGAATTTTTGGTAAATCAAAGACACTCCACATTATAATTACAGCACAAACTGCAACTGATAGTTATGTGCAATATTGCATGTGAAATTTTTTTTCAGTAATGATGTCTCAACTTCAAAAACAAATTATATTGATAAATAACCTTGAAATTGTAACACATGAAGAAAATATTGGTAGTAAAATAATTTATGGTTTTTTATGTCATAGCTTACTGTTAGTCTCTTCTGTACATTTTTATATTTTTCCTCTCCACTGGTCTTATATATTTCTCTATTCAGTCATTTATTTTTCAATAGCTGAAAATGCTCCCCAGCATTGCAGTACCATTTCATCATGATAGAAAGACTAGATTAATTTTGGCCTTGTGGATTCTTAGGCAAAATTAAATGAAACAATATGTCATTGAGCAAACCAATGAAATAAAAACTTTACTAATAACTCCAAGGGCTAGATTTATTACAAAGTTAATTAAAGAGACAAAATAGATAATGGTCCCATTAATAATGTTATTTCATACCATCACTCTGATCATTATTATCCCCTGGAAGCCATTACTGAACTATACATTTGCTTGGTAGCAGAATGGCTACTTAGGGACCAATAAAACTGCAGTCCCTTGAAAAGTAATGTTACAGATTGTCTGTCTATGGATTACATGGCAAGAAATGTATGAGACAGTTTCTAGAATTGGTAGAGCCTTACTAGAACATTTTCTGATACAGTCTGACTACAGGTTGTTATAAGGAGATATTTCATACTCATAATGAAAGGCACGTTGACATAATTAATCTTTCAAAATTTTCAAAAAGCAAAGAGGAAACATTTTCAGGGCTATGTGTGTGTAGCAGGAGAGTGCGACAATTGGATAGCTCTATTAAAGTGCCAGAACTAGCACAATGAGCTGAATGGCCTCCTTGTGTGTTGTAAGATGCTATGCAATCTTCAAGACATGCTTGGGTCATAATACTGTGGGGCAGGAATGCTAGTTGTAGTTTGTTACATTCCATCATTGATTTTTCCTCACGTTAGATCAACCAATATGGCTTCCAATGCTGATTTGATTTCTTTGACTAGAGCAACAGGATTGGACTGTCTGTTGGCCACCTTCATCGCAATTCTGTAATAGACCAAATGAGCGGCATGCTTCATGTAGGGTGGAAGTTAGAGGAAGGAAAGAGAAATGTACTGCAATTTTTGATTCAAAGATGACACAGATTATTTTCCCGCAAATTGTGTTTATTGGCTCAACAAAGAACTGGGAAGACTTTCTTAATTCAGAAAAAGTTTCAGTCTTGTATTGCTTGGGCTGTTGATCTTTATCCAATTTTAGATTAAAAAACTCTAACGGTACATAAGTAACTATTAAAATTCACATATTTCTTTAACAGATTTTTTAATAAAAGCATGCTTGGTGAAAATAAGCTCAGGCAATTTTTCTAACATTAAAAGTCAATTAGAATATTAATATTAGAATCCCAAATCAATAAGGTGTTAAAATTAGATGGTACAAATTTAACATATATTGATTTATAGGTTTATTTCTTGGCTATAAATTTCCTGCTTCATTAAAAACTAAAAATAACAAAACATGAAATCTTCTATATAAAAGGCACAGTAAATATAAGCTGTAGCATAATAGTTTCAATTCTGTAGTGTGAGGCTGTATACCCTTACACTACATTACTCTCAGCAGTATTGCCTCAGGTTCTATGTCACACAATGGAAATTCTCATTTCGATATGGGAAACAGAACATTTTTCATATTTAAGTAATGAATCGGTGTCCTTTAGATTTGTCATAAAATATTTACTGTATTCTTCACCTTAAAACAAAAAGGTGGAAACAGAAAAATGTTGACATTTTCACTCTCTCTATTCTTCAGATTTACTCTTTGTCTTTCTCAAGCATAGTCACAACTAAACACATCCACAGACACACAAACACATGCATGGTAATGGTGAACATGCCTGCTCATAAATACATTCATAGCTAGTAACATGTATGTGCATTCACTGATAGATAAAGACAATTCATAGTTGCTGACATTCATTCACTAACAGGTATACAAACACACTTGTAATTACTGACATGCATGTATACCAATATGCACAAACACATTTATAGTTCTTGACTCCAAGGGCACGGAGTTGCCTACTAGTTAATCACTAAACATAGCAGAAAAAGTAGGTTGTTGCATTCAGGTGTCTCGTTCCTTCAGAATTTACTTTGTATCAGAGATTTTTTTCCATTTTGCCTATCTGTTTTGTCTCGGTCCCTCTCTTAATCCCAATTTGCACTCCCTTTCTTTATTTCACTTTTTGTCTCATTTATTTAGTTTAGATGCATTAGGTCTGATTTTAAGCCCTTTTGCGGCTGCGAGCCAAAGTGGGTAGATGTTGAAAATGCTGCTGCTGGCCTAAGGGTCTGTTCCCTGACTTCATCCCCCTCCCAGGCCATTTTCCTGAGGATGCAATGGTGTAGCAAGGCTATCTGCCTGCAAGTGTTGTGTAGCTGGTTAAGCTCATTAAGAGCATCTAAGGCTAATTGAAGGAGGTTAACTAGGATTTTCCGGTCATCCTCTAGGTTTCTGCAGATGGTGGGGGCCAGTTTAACTGCCTGGAGATAGCATCCTGGTGGTGGAATATCAGGGGCGGGGATTCATGCAGGCCTAGAAACCTTTCTTTCTTGCCTAGATGGCAGTTGCAGTTGCAAGCCACTCTTTATGAGGGAGTCAGTCCCCCCTTCAAACAGTAGAGATCTAGTTGCAAACATAATTAATTATTAAATGCCTTGGCATCTTGCTTTCAAGCTAGAAGGCCTCTCATTGGTTCTCCAGCTTTCAGAGATTGCCCACTGTCTATAATTGGATGGTAAGCTCATCCTCTGGCTATTAATTGGCCAATTTGGGAAAAAAACACAAGTGGTGACTGTTCCCACAGAGTGTGGGCTTCTAACTCCAATTTGGGACTAAAAAAGGGTTCAGAATGCCTCAGGGAAAATCAGCCCTGCATGAACCAGTGAGGATTTTTCAACCTGATTGGTTGAAAAGCTGAATTGCTCTTGTCCTGGCCACACAAGCTACTAATCTTTGCTTAAGAGTCCCATGCTGGTTTAGACTCTCTCCAAATGTCTAAAAAAACTGCTTGGGTGCCTGTCAGCTTAGTGATCAGTGAGCACCTTTCCTTGCCTTTGATTTTAAAATCTCGGCCATACTCCTTTTAAGAAATGATTGGCTGAATTATAGCTTCAGATCAGTTGTGAGTTTTGCATGGAATTTACTTAAATACATTGATCTAACACAGATGAATAAACACAAAAACTAAGACTTTTAAATTATGTACCAGGTAAACGTAATAAAGCACTAATTTATCTGTCTGAGAAGTGGGAAAGACAAAATGAAGCAGATAGAATGTTTATTTAAAGTAGTCTTCCTTTGAAATAAGGTTAACATTAATTCAGAAATAATGCACTTGTGAACACCACATGAGCACAAAACATTACTGTGACATTCACCACATAAAATTTCTAACCTCTAATCTAATCTAGATATTTTTCATCTTGTTGCAAGCTTCTCATGATGCAGTTGAATTCCTTGACTGAATAATATGGTCAGATAGTTTTTACAACTGACCATAGAAACATAGGAACATCAATAGCTCTTTTCAATGATATCATGGTCGATTTGTGACCTAACTCCATATAATTGCCTTGGTCCCATTTCCCTTAATACCTTTAATATGCTGCAAACTGAACTGCAGGAGAGTGCGTGAGGGCTGTAGTCCCATTATCTCAGCAACACACCAAGTTTTGAAATGAGAATGAAATAGAAAAAATAGTGAAGACACGAGAGAATTGTCAAAAATGTAATACTTCTTTGTTTTTGGATGAAAATCTGCTTTTCTCTTATTGAAAGGAAAGAAAACAATCCCTTGAATTTAATTATTCACCAGCTCTAGTACTCTATTGTTCTCCAGTCAATGTACAACATATATAGGAGCACCAAAATTTGTGTGTAAGACTAACCTATAATCTGAATCACTAATGGGCACACAAGATGATTCATCTTAGTGCTTATTGTTGACATTTCAATCACTATATATCAGCAAATGTGAAAGGATATTCCTCTTGGATTCCTCCATATTAAGATATTGATTGTACAGTAATATTCAGAAATACTAAGACTCTAAGGATAGAATATGTGCAATGAATAATATAAAAAAAAACCATGTTCAGATCCATCTGCAGCAATGGGTAGATTTTGACATCTGATCTAATCTCTTATGTGGCAAGGGACTTGGTACATTCTGTTGAGTAGTGCCCTCAAAATAATTTCATGGCAGCTTTTAATACAATTAATCTGATCCCAAAATTAAGAAAATTAATGAAACAAACAAAAGACATTCAGGATATGTCAGTGGCTTTGAATAGGATTTCTGCTGGATTTTACGTCAACTGCAGAAAGTTGAATCACTGATCAACAAAAGTCTGTTTGTGAATTCAGTTTTTGATTCCCCCCGCCCTTTCAAATTGCACTAAAACTGAAAGTAGCTCTTAAAAAGTTGAACTGAATGTAAATTGCACATTCTGCTTTTTAATTTGCTTCCTGATATTTGGGGTAGGGTAGAGTTCTGAACTCTTTCAGATCATTTAGTAGAATATGCTATAATTTCTCCAGTCTCCTGTCTCATTTTCATTAATTTCTAATAATCCTTGTTAATAGATTTCAGGTTAAACAAAGTGCACCGATGTGCAAACTGAATTCCAATCCTAAGAATTGGAGAAAGATTGGGAATATGTTACTCTAAGGTCAATGCTGGGATCATTTTGGTTTGCAATTTCCTTAGATGATGTATGTTTTGAATTAGGAAGCACAATATTGAAGTCTGTTAACAGTCCAAAAATTGTTGGGAAACTGTCAGGAGGATTGTAGCAAATTTTAGGAAGACATAGATGAGTTAGCATAATAAAGAGACAGATGGTGCATACTATTTAATACAGCAAGGCAATGTATTTTGAGGGGAATAAGCAAAGATGGAAGCCAGTCCCAAGGTGTTGAAGTATTTGGAGGAGCAGAGACATCTTGGGATGCAAATCCATAATTCCTGAAAAAATCTGACTTCAGGTAGGAAAAACATAATTTGGCCAACATCATTTAGGTTTTATGAGAAGTGTCAGTGAGTACAAGAGTTTGCGATGTATATATGAATATGAGTATTTCATTCCAGCAGGGTTTAGAGTAGCTCCCCACTTGCGGGGAGCTGGAAGCCCGATCATGGTGGAGTGAAGGGGGGGGGGGAAGCGGGCCATGGGCATTGGCACCTTGGCAGTGCCCAGGCCCGCTGGCACTGTCCAAGGAACAAAGTGCCAATGCATAGGGGCAGCTTGGCACAGCCCATTGGACATCAGGCAGAGCTGAGGGGGCAGCGACTAGTGGGACAAGGCCTGGTTGGGGCAGGGCCTCCAGAGGCGATTGATGGGGGTGGGGGGTCCTGCTGTCATTCTGCACTTGGGCTGAGTGACAGAAGGAGAGAGGCCAGCGATCGGGGCTGATATTTGTGGGGGCGGGGGGGCGGGTTGGTGTCAGCCTGCTCAGGGATGGGGGTTTCTGGGCTGCAGGAGGGTGTCGGGACTGCAGGGGTCTGCACTGCCAGGGAGGTCAACACTGCGGGGAGTGTCAGCACTGTGGGAGGAGAGTCAGGACTATGGGTGGGGGGGAGGTGATCGGGGGGAGGTGATTGAAGATTGAGGCTGCAAGGAGGAGATGTGGAGGGAACTTGAGGCTGGGCCTAGACATGCTTGGGGGACCAGTGTTTGGGCCATGGAGTTGGCTGTGCAGGGGTGGCTGGGGGGTGGTGGGCGGAGGGTTGGCGATGTGGGGATTGTGGGGCTGGCCAGTGATCAAACAGCAACTGGTAGGCTAGCAGACAGGGGCCACTGCGCATGTGCCGATCTTAATGCTGACAGATTGGTGCAATTATACTGGCCTGCTCAGTGCTATGCTGCCAGCCTCTCCAGTGGGAATAGATCCCGCTCACAGATATTTTATGTGATTCATACTAGTGCACTTAGCAGTGCATAGAGTGTGGAAGATTCTTCTCTGAACTCCCACAAAAAAAAAAGCATGAATTGCTCCAGTTTTCATGTGAAATCGATACTTTGGGAGAATCGCCCCCCCCCCCGCCCCCCCGGCCTTCTAGAATATTGTGTACAGTTTCGGGCACAGGGTAGATGCAGAAAGAATGTTCCCAATGGTGGGAGTGCCCAGAACCAAGCATCATAGTGATGTATATACGAATATGAGTAGGTGGTCAGGAAGGCGAATGGGATGCTGGCCTTCATAGCGAGGGGGATTGAATATAAAAGTAGGGAGGTCTTGCTGCGGCTGTGTAGGGCATTGGTGAGGCCGCAGCTGGAGTACTGTGTGCAGTTTTGGGCGCTCACCTGCGCAAGGATATTTTGGCCTTGGAGGGAGTGCAGAGGAGGTTTACTAGGCTGATACCGGAGTTGAGGGGGTTGAGCTATGAGGAGAGGCTGAATAAACTAGGCTTGTACTCGTTAGAGTTTAGAAGAATGAGGGGAGATCTCATTGAGACATATAAGATGATGAATGGGATGGATAGGATAGAGGTGGAGAGACTCTTCCTGCTCAAAAAAGACAGGAGGACTAGGGGGCACAGCCTCAAGATAAAGGGGAGGCGGTTTAGAACAGAGTTGAGGAGGAACTTCTTCACTCAAAGGGTGGTGAATCTCTAGAATTCTCTGCCCGTTGAAGTGGTGGAGGCTGCCTCGCTAAATATTTTTAAGAAGCGGGTTGATGGGTTCTTGATAAGAGAGGGGATTAAGGGTTATGGGGAGAGGGCGGGAAAGTGGAACTGAGCCACAACAGATCAGCCATGATCTTATTGAATGGTGGGGCAGGCTCGAAGGGCTAGATGGCCTACTCCTGCTCCTATTTCTTATGTTCTTATTTCACTCCAGCAGGGTGTGTACTCTATGTGTGTAAAAATATGGGATAAACCTTTTAGGGCTGAGATAAGGAGAAATTTCTTCACCCAGAGAGTGAGAGGTGAGCTTGAGGATTTCACTACCATTGAAAGCAGTTGAAACCAAAACATTGTAGGTTTTCAAGAAGGATTTAGATGTTGCCCTGAGTGAAGGGGATCAAAGGATACAGGGGGAGGGTGGGATCAGGCTATTGAGTTGGATGATCAGCCATGATCATGATGAATGGTGGAACAGGCATGAAGGGCCTCCTTCTGCTCCCATTTTCTATGTTTCTACATCATTTCCTAATCCATAATTATGGTTCACAAACAATGTTATCATCTGTATTTATTTAAGAATGCAGTTTAATTTAAACTGTCCAAGTTAAATGGGACGCTGATGGTGGAGCAAACTTGTTCCAAATAATTAGGTTATCCCCTAGTGAGCAAAGCTCATCTGTACTCTGTAAAATAGTTCAGGAACTTTTGAGTCCTTGCATTAATGTTTGCCCTTCCCTCAACTTTGAAAAGATAACTAAAGTAACCTGTATTTGAAGCTAGACTCTCAGTTTAATAATAGTCCACATTTCAGTTCAAAATGAGTTAAATTTGGCGGCTGCGCATAATTACCTTTCAAAATCCCAGTCACATTGACAACTGATGGAAACAATCACTCTGGCAGACAGCCTCAATTACAATATACTCCAGATATTTCATATGTTTGTTTATTTTAAAGTCAAGCCACTTCTGTTATTCTTTTTACGATGTACATTTGTTCTAAATTCATAGTTATATAAACATATGTGTATAACAATATAGGAATGTAATTTTAAGTATAGACTAATATGGGCACTTTCATTTAATTATGTGGTGATAAGGATTGTGTCATTTTAAGTACAGACAGTCCTCGACTTTATGATGTTTGAGTAATGACGAATAGCACTCATGACATTTATAAGTTTGCACCCGGTTTCAGTTTTAGAATGCAGGTTTTAATGTTACAATGTTATATGCCACCCATATTTTATACTTTTGGGACTTCGATCTCAAATGTGTCCGTGGAAGCAGAGAAATCTCCCTTGAATTTTTCAGTAAAAATGTGACTTTACAGTATGGAGATATGGAGACAGAGACAGACAGGATGATAGATAGACAGGGAGCAGTGGAGTGGCGAGGCAGTGCTCTCTGCCTTGGATTTTTTGTGCCTTGTTTAGACTGACTCTTACACTGAGAACATGAGAGCTCAGTAAATGTGCCAGCACCATGCTAGGTTCATCTCCTAGCGTTTCCATGTGGTTTAATCTCCTACAGTGACTTGTTGGCTGACAAATAGCTTCAGACAAATGGCTTACTACCACCTGGAATCACCAAGCTGATGCACAAAAAGTCCTGAAGGACTGGACATTAATATGTGTTCATTCATGAAATAATCACCCATTTTTAACATTGTCTCTATGGGAAACTTAGTTCTGATATTGGTCTACGATATTGCAACTTACTATCAGGGACAGTTGTGTCGTAAGCCTGAGAACTGCCTTTAAATGGTCATCTAAATAATATTATTTTAAATTATGATATAAGAGTGGTGGGAAATTTTTAACTGCTTGGTTTCCAGACAGTTAAAGTAGAAGAGGAATATTACCTCGGCCCTTCCTGCCTGGATCCTGCTGACTGTAATTTAAATTGTAGCTACAAAGGGCACACAACAGAAGCCAACAGGGTGCTTGTTTAAATATGCAGATTGGATTCCAATTAAACTAATATTAACCCTAGACCTGCATGAGGAAACCCATATGACTTCCCTGTCAGACCAAACCTGCCAGAAACAGGAGTTAGGGTTGGAAGTGACACAGCAAAGTAAGATTTTAAAACAGTATATTTCCAGGAAAAGGAGACGTGCTTCTCCAGGTGTCAGAATGAAATCATGGTCCTTCCTCTCTCTCCATGTCATTGCCTCTGGCCGACTAAGAGGAGCTGGTGATGTAGTCATATTGTTGCTGGGCTAATAATCCAAAGACCCAGAGTAATGCTCTGAGTTCGCAGATTTGAATCGGGCAACAGTAGTTGGTGAAATTTGAGTTCAATAAAAAGTTGGAATTGAAACCATTGTCGACTGTTGCAAAAACCCATCTGGTTCACCAATGTCCTTTAAAATGATATAGAAAAGTACAGCACAGGAACAGGAAATTTGGCCCACCAAGCCTGTGCCTAACTAAACTAAAAAAAACCCTCTGTCCTTACTCAGTCCATCTCCCTTGATTCCCTTTCTGTTCATGTACCCATTCAGATGCCTGTTAAATGTTGCTAACGTGCCTGCTTCCATCATCACCTTCTCGGGCAGTGTTCCAGGCACCCACCACTCTCTGTGTGAAAAGCTTCCCCCGCACATTTCCCTTAAACTTTCCCCCTCTCACCTTGAGCCTGTGCCCCTTGTAATTGACACTTCCACCCTGGGAAAAAGCCTCTGAGTATCCACACTATCTATGCCTCTTATAATTTTGTTGACCTCTATCAGCCTTTGTCTTTCCCGTGGAAACAATCCTAGTTTATTCAACCTCCCCTCACAGCCAACACCCTCGAGGTCGGGCAACATCCTTGTGAACATTCCTTGTACTCCCTCTAAAGTTTTCATGTTCTTCTGGTAGTGTGGTGACCAGAACTGCATGTCATATTCCAAATATGGCCTAACCAAGATTTTATATAGCTGCAACATGATTTCCTAACTTTTGTACTCAATGCCTCAGTTGATAGAATCATGGTGTCCCTACGGTGCAGAAAGAGGCCATTTAGCCCATCGAGTCTGCATCAACAACAATCCTATCCAGGCCCTATCCCACAGCCCCACATATTTACCCCATTAATCCCTCTAGCCTACAAATCCCAGGACACTAATGGACAATTTAGCACGGCCAATGTACCTAACCCACACATCTTTGGACTGTGGGAGGAAACCAGAGCACCTGAAGGAATCCCGTGTAGACACAGGGAAAACGTGCAAACTCCACACAGACGATGACCTAAGCTGGGAGTCAAACTTGGGTCCCTGGTGCTGTGAGGCAACAGTGCCAACCACTATGCCACCATGCTGTCCATGATGAAAGTAGGCATGCCATATGCCTTCTTAATCACTTTGGTCACCTGTGTTGCCACTTTTAGGGAACTGTGGACTTGCACACCCAGACCCTTCTGTATGGTAATGCTCCTAAAGGTTCTGTCATTTACAGTATAATTTGCACCTAAAATTGATCCTCCAAAATGCACCATCTTGCACACATCCAGATTAAACTCCTGCCATTTCTGTGCCCAAGTCTCCAACTTGTCTTTATCCTGTTGTATCCTCTGACCATCCTTGGTGCTATCAGCAACTTCACTAACCTTCATGTCATCTGCAGACTTACTTATCAGACCACCCACATTTTACTCCAGATCACTTTTATATACTACAAACTACAGAGGTCCAAGCACTAAACAACAGAGGGCCAACACTAGGGAAGGAAATCTGGCATCCTTACTTGACCTACAAGTGACTCCAGCCCTTCTTAAATGCATTTAAAATGGCCTGGGAAGCCACTCAATTTAAGCACAATTTGGGATGAGTAATAAATGCTGGCCCTGTCCCACAATTCTAAGGTCCTTGGTGTTGTCTCCTACTTCTGCCTATCTGCCAGACTCTTCAGCATTTCCATTCACTTTGGGTGAGAAATTACCCCATAGAATGTAAATATGGTCTGGTTATTAAAGCTGACAAGGCTTCCATGGTATCCCTCCAGCCTGAGGGTTAAATCAACTTTCATTGCCACCATAGTAAATACTCAGTCACTATTTGTCTGTCTATTTATGGCATTCTACCACATTCATTGCAACACAATTATACTGTTATTGATACTTCGATATTTATTGGTGTTTGTTACAGGAGTTCCATCTATAAAAGATACTCTATAATTAGTGATAAACATTGATAATTTGTTGTACTTGGGAGGTCAGTTACAAGCAGAACTCTCACAATCAGTGTCAGCTCAAGTAACATAGATATATCTTTATGTCTGAAATGTGGGGAGGACGCTAATCACCTCTCAGTGGATAACAAGACAAATAATCCAATTCAGCTGTTAAGATGATGCAATAAACTTAAACAGTTTAGATGTCATTTAAATCCCTTGACTAGATTGGTGTCTTATTGATGGCTACCTAATAGTATTTATAATAGGAACATGATGGGTGAATTAATAATTGAAAACAGGTGATCTGGCTTCATTAAGCGTGCCATGTGATAATCAGTCTTACAATATACTTCACTGAAGAAAATGTTTTCTGTGCTGCTAAACCATGAGATGGCGAATATTGTTCAGAGTGCAGCAGGCCAATGTTGGGTAGAGTGGATCAATGAATATTCTGGAGTTATTTGGGGATAAGTGAAGTTCTATGCAGAACTTTCTGCAAAATGATTGAATTAACGAGGTATTGTCCATGACAGGTAGATTACACAGGATCTTGGCTAGGAACAGGCTTGATCAACTAATCTGTATGCGTGCTTTCTCTCTTAAGAAAATGGCATTCACAACATAGGCATCAAAACATATGACATGTATGATTACAGACCACAAAGTGCTTGGATAACAGACAATTTAATTTAAATGCTGTATAAATTAAGCAAACATTCAATAAGGAACTCCGAAGCAACTTCGCTATTCATAGAGAATGAGAATATGGAGCTCACTACTACGAAGAGGCAAATAATTTCCTGAAATAAGTATTTCAGGAGAAGTCTGATAAGTACATGAGGTAAAAAGGAAATACGGGAAGGTTGAGATGAAGTGAGGCAGGCAGAGTCTTGTGTGGAGCATAATAAACACCTGGAGGCCAAATGGCTTCTTTCTGAGCTCCAAATTTTATTTAAATAGTCCAGAGATATCACAAAGGATGTGGTCATCACATCAAAACAGGGATGAGGAGGAATTTCTTCAGCCAGAGAGTCGTGAATCTGTGGAATTCTTTGCCAAAGAAGCTATGGAGGCCAGGGGAGATGAGGGGGTTCGACTATGAAGAGAGACTAAATAGACTAGGTCTGTACTTGTTGGAGTTTAGAAGGATGAGGGGGAATCTTATAGAGATGTATAAGATAATGAAGGGGATGGATAGGGTAGAGGTAGAGAGATTCTTCCCGCTTAGAAAGGATAGCAGGACTAGAGGACAGCCTCAAGATAAGCCGGGGGGGGGGATAGTTTAGATCAGAGTTGAGGAGGAACTTCTTCACTCAAAGGGTGGTGAATCTCTGGAATTCTCTGCCTGTTGAAGTGGTGGAGGCTACCTCGCTAAATATATTTAAGTCACGGGTAGATAGGTTTTTGATAGACAGGGGAGTTAAGGACTATGGAGAGAAAGCGGGAAAGTGGAACTGATCCACTTCAGATCAGCCATGATCTTATTGAATGGTGGGGCAGGCTCGAAGGGCTACATGGCCTACTCCTGCTCCTATTTCTTGTGTTCTTATGTCATTGAAGATCTTTTAAGACAGAGATAGATAGGTTCTTGATTAATAAGGAGATCAGGGGTTATGGGGTTATCAGGAGAACGGGGATAAGAAAAAAAATCAGCTATGATTGAGTGGCAGATAGACTTGATAGGCCAGTTGTGTAAGATGGTGAAAGTTTATGTCGAAGCAATTTTCTACCTGGCCTCACATGCAAAATGCCCTGTGGTCTGAATTTGCATTCATAAACATGTGAACAGAGCCTTTAAAGTTATGGGATGATAAAATCATTTCTGTTTTTAAAATGAATAGATTTAATAATCAAAATTTTCATTGAAATATCATGAAGTTTGATGGAGGGAAAAATAATCTCATGCATACTAATTGGTTAAGTTAAACCTCATCTGGCCTTCAGTTTTTATCTTTTGAAATCCTGTATAGTATTTGGATTTTGCTTCTTTTTCAACATTTGATTGTTTGACATTTCTACTGAAAATGTCTTTTTTGGGCTTTAGTTTGCTCAAACAGCCTGTAAATTCAAATTAATAGGAAGCAAAGGGCCCGATTTTACCATCAATTTGCGCATGTTTTCTGGTGCGAAAACTTGGTTAAGTTGGGTGTGAGGCAAGTAGTGCTATCCACCCCGCCATTGCGCCGGTTCCTCCTTTACCAAGGCCCATAAATGGCCATGATCTTTGCATCTGTTTTGTGCATTGTCATGTCCATTTAAATGCATTTAAATTGACTTAATGGGCTGCATGCCCATACTGGCACTTCCCCCTTTACCACTGCATTCGCCTATCTAGATTGGGCACAAAACAGACATGCTCCATATAAGTCCAATTCAGGCACTCCAGCTAGTAAGGAGGTAGGTGTCTGACAGCTCTTTGCTTGAGATTGATGGGGTGTGGGGATGGAGGGTGGGGATAGGGGTTCTGCTGCCACTCTGCCTGTGATCAGTGAGGGGGAGGGGGAGTCTGATGCCACTCTGCCTTTGATCAGCGAAGAAGCGCTTTGACCCATCAAGTCGAGAAACATCTGAATCCCACCATCCCAACTGCCAGCACTTGGCCCATAGTCTTGAATGTAATCATGTGCCAAGTCCTCATCCAGGTACTTTTTAAAGAATGTGAAGCAACCTGCCTCCACCATCTCTCCAGGCAGTGCATTCCAGACCATCACCACCCTCTGGGTAAAAACATTTTTCCTCACATCCCCCACTAACCTCCTGCCGCTTACCTTGAACCTATGTCCTCTCATGACTAATCCTTCAACTAAGGAGGACAGCTAATCACTTATCTATTCTGTCCATGCCCCTCATAATCTTGAACACTCAATCAGGTCATTCCTCAGTCTTCTCTGCTCCAACAAAAAGAACCCAAGCCTATACAACGTCTCGTCATAACATAAATGTTCCATCCCAGGAAGCATCTTGGTGAATCTCCTCTGGACCCTGTCCAGTGCAATTGCATCCTTCCTATAATGTGGCAACCAGAACTTCATACAATATTCTAACTGTGACCTCACCAAAGATCTAAACAATTCCAGCATGGGACGTGGGTGTCACTGACTGTGCCAGCATTTATTGTCCATCCCTTGCTGCCCTTGTTAAGAGGGCAGTTGAGAGTCAACCACATTGCTGTGACTCTGGAATCGCATGTAGGCTAGGCCAGGTAAGGATGGCAGATTTTCTTCCTTAAAGGACATTAGAGAGCCAGATTGGTTTTTCCAACAATCGACAATGGTTTCATAATCATCAGTAGGTTCTTCTTTCCAGGCTCTGTTTTACTGATTTCAAATTCCACCATCTGCCGTGGGATTCAAACCCAAGTTCCCAGAACATCAGCTGAGTTTCTGGATTAATTGTTTTAGCAATAATACCACTAGACCATCGTCTCCCCTATTTCTATACCCCAATTAAAAAAGGCAAAAGTCCTGTATGCCTTTTTCACCATTCTGCTAACATGCCCTTCAGAGAAAAAGGCCAAGGCCAGAATTCTACATTGATCAGATGGATGCATGCTTGACCAGGAAGAGTGTGAAGCTGTGGGAGAAGACGTTCTGACATCATCATGCACTTGCTCAATATCATTTTGATCAGCAGATGGGCACGAGAGTTGAATGTGCAACCGATGATAATCTGGAAGGCAATTTAACCCATTAAGGGGCAATTGAAAACAATTTTAAGTGGTCCATTTGTGTTTATGGTTGGTGGCCAGGTTGATAGGTGAGGCAGCATTTACATTTTAGCTGCAACCATAATCCAGGATAGGATGAACTTTCAGCGGTGAAATAAAATGAAAAAGGTATCTGGGGACTGAGGTCTGTATATGATTTAGCTGCCTAGACTTGTGGCATAATTTTAACATCATTATTTATATTTCATAGGTCAGTTGCTCTATGATGTAACTTTGCAGTGGCTGTCGAGGAAGCACATAGAAGTGGCAGCCCTCTTCTCACCCACCCTGGCAGTACTCAGTCTTTCACAGAGCACGTTTCACAATGGATGGTCATTAACTGGCCAGCTGGCATGAAATTATGCTCCGGGGCTGACTAAGGCTGGGAACATGTTTCAAGTCTGTTTCTAGGCCTGCCAAGTGTGCGTGTCTGACTGGTGAAAAATTCAGGCCATAGGGAGATTGTAGACTTAAATGTATTAACACTACTGCAACCAATTCAGAACACCTAAGAACCTGTAATGTGTATCACTATATTTTCATCATGATTCCAAAACTTTCACATTGCACTGATGACTTACATCTGGGAAATGGGGCAGGCAATTTTTATAAGAGCTTAGAGCGCATCAACTAGTTCTTCTATTCCAATCTACAATGTATTGCACCTAAGTTGCACTGAGTGAAACCAAGCCCAGGTTTTCTGATCAGGATCAGAAACCCATTTTGGATCCTGAGCAAATAAAAAATTGCATACATGCCTTCTTCTGATTTTTCTGAGCATTCTTCCAATGGAGGGCGGATCCTTCATATTTGACCTAGTGTAGCAAACCTTGTAGGGAGCATCACAGAGAATTTGTGCAAAAGCCATGCCCCCTTTGTACAGCATGAGTTGCCATAATCCACTAAAATGAAGTTTAAATGCCCCAAAGCTGGTTGGAAAACAGCTATGGAGAGAAAGTAAATGGTATGAGGGTAGGGGAGAAGTGAGTGAGTGGGTAGATTGACAGATGGAAATCAAAGTGGGTCAAGTGATAGGTGGGTTGGGTGACAGCTGGGTAAGTGGATAGATGAGTTGGGATGTAGTCAGGTGGCGTCAGGGACTAGTCAGGTCCAGATGGGAGAGGGTTGGAGTGTTAGGGAGGATAGCTGAGAGGAGTGGGGTGTTGGGGAGAGTGGTTGTCGGGAGCGTGGTTGGGGTTCAAGGAGGTAAACTGGATAGTTGGGGGTGAAACTGGTGGTATCTGTTGTAGGTTTTTCCTGGGTAACTATCCAGGTAAACAAGTTGGAATAAACAAAAATATTGGACGCCAACTCACAATTTTGGACCAAGATTGTCCGATCAGGATCGGAACTCCTTTTTCTGACCTTGATTGGACAAAAAAATTGGACCTACTTACCTTCCCATGAAAGATCCTTCACGTTCAACCCAGGAAACCTCATAGGGAGTAGTGCAGAGAATCCACATAAAAGCCAAATTTCTTTTCTTATGGCACTAGCTGCTGTATTTTTGTAAGTAAAGAGCTCAAGTGTTCCAAAGCTGCTTTGAAAACGGCAGTGGAGAGAAGGTGTGAAAGGGTTGGGTGATAGGTTGGTGAGGTAGGTAAGGTGGCAGGTGGATGAATGGGTGGGTAGGTCAGAGTAATTGGATCGTATGGCTGGTCAGGTCAAGTTGGGAAAATCATGGAGTATTTGGGTATGTGTGTTTTGTGTGTGGCGGGGGGATGGGATGGGAGGGGGGTGGTCAGTGTGAGTGATTATGGGAGGGGTCATTTGTGATAATTGCTCAGGAATCAGACTAGATTTTTTCCTGTCTAATATTTCCTGAGTAGCTATCCAGGTGAGTACTGCAGAACTGTCAAAAATCTCCACCCTTAACTCAGAACTGGAGATATTTTCAAAGAGTTCTGGGAAACAGGCTTGAAATCCTTGCTTTGGGATTTCCAAAGAGTCCCATAGCATATCTACTGGGGTTCATCCAGTCTCTGACAAACTGGAGACTGGAAGGTCTGAGTCCACTAACATAAAAGGGCAATGAAAGCAAACAAAAGGACTAAACAGAAGCCATCTTCTTGTTTTCCATGAATTGATGAGAGGTTTTTTTTCTAAATATCAACATAGCAGGTTACGGTCCTTGTGGTATTTCTCCTAATATGCGCATTCCTATTCAATGATATTAAGTCTGTATCAATTCCCTTTTACCTCTGTGTTGTTTTCATGCAGTATCCTATGTGATCCCATCTGAAAGATAAATGCAATTACATCAGTTACCCTTTTGGATATGGGACAGGACACTGGCGGTCAGGAAGATTTCTAAAATTAGATTTATTGTAGCAAAATTCATTGATATCTTCAGCATGTATTGCCTTCACATAATATGACACAGGGGAAGAAAGTACAGCTGCTTCTTTAAAAAAGATACTTGCTATCTAGTTTACATTTTACACATTTCTGGAGAATTCACTCTGGAAACACATCATTTGGTTCAATACTGATCAATAACAAATCTGATTTTCTTAATTCCATCAGTTTCCTTCTTGCCCAGAAGGCACTGACTTTTAGTAAGATATCAATATATCCTTAATTTTCTATGTGTGAGTTAAGCAGTGGCTATTAGCACGATATTTACTTCCTGTGGGCTACATTTGATAAACCCCAAAATAGGTGTGAAATGCTGACGGCTTATTAATGGGTTGCAACTCCAGCTTTTCGCTGCCTCTTCATTTCAAAGATTTCAGCATTTAGCCAGCACTAATCAGGCTGTTGATTGGCTGGTTGTATCAATAGGGATGATGCACTGCGGTTGGAGCAGGTGCTGAAAGTCTTGCTGGAAGTGAACCTGATCTGGGAAACATTGAAGACTGGCACAACATGGGCTGTAAAGTTCTTGGATGCTACACTGGTGACCTTGAGTGGAGGAGATGGAAAGAAGGACTGATGTCCTGTATCCACCAAGGGACAGAAAGCCCTCCGGATGCAATTTAACATAGAGCAGATAGCCATGGAGCCTAATGTCAAGAGTCAAGCCTCAAGGACCCAAATGCAGTGCTGCAAGAAGTTCAAAGACTGCACATGAGTGGTCAAGGTCAATGAATGTATCCTCAAATGTTATATCCCACCAAGTGCACTATTAGCCTCACACACTGTTCAGTTCACCACACCTCCATCATCCACCTGCAAAAAATTTCTATTAATCAGGATACATACCTACTTTGTATAGTGCAAGCTCACACCCACATCTCATAGGTCCCTGCTCTTCCAGCTATTATCTAAGTTAACCATAGCACTCAAGCAGATTGCATGACACTCACTGATGCTCTTCCCTGTCTCTTGCAAAACAACAAGCAACGTCCAGAAGCAACAAGAGCTAACTAGAAGCTTAACGGGCCCATTTGCCTGACTTATTATCTATGGATGTGATGGTGCTGGCAAATATTAGAATGACCGTTGTTGAAGCTGTGGCCAATGCCAAGGCTGAAACTATCAAATATGATGGCATTCTCAAAACAAATCCTCTTTCATTCATCACTTTACCTTCACCCCACACTTTATTCTGATTTTCAAGCTACAGATGCTATAAGCATGTACCTTTTACTTTACATTCCTACTCACACCACAATCTTCCCCTCATGTTATTTTCATTCAGTTACCCAAGAATTACAAACTGGTCAGGTAGTGGAGGAACAACAAGTGCACAATGATAATGAAGATATGTGGTTACTTGATTTTACACCATCAGCTACTAGCTCAGATTCTAACATTGTGTTTAATTTAGAGGATACATAAAAGTAGTATTAGACCATGCTGAGACACAGGTTCTGCTACAGGGGGTAACCTACGCAAGAACGTTGATAGGTGTGCACAACGAAAGTGTGGTGCATTGGGGAGCTGATTGAAAACTTGCAGTCAACATTAGGAAGTGTGGAAGGGTCAAGTACAAAGTACAAAGGATCAAGGGCTTTGCACAATGCTTGGAGCACGCCCTTGCCAGAAATGATGATGAACTCCATTCACATAGTACGAATCCAACCATGATGCTCCAACTGATGGCAATATTGCAGCACCAATTGCCATAGAAATAGCAGCCATCTAATATCTGAATGTTATAGTGAAAGCTAAAACTGTTGCCATGTAAAGTTACTTTGAAGCCATGCAAGCTTATATTGTTCCCATCATTGCTATGGAATGCAGTTTGCAAAGGAGCTTCATGGCAATCCATTTATCTGCACTCCCTTATACTACTAAATTGCTGAGGCGCTGCCCCAAGGGAGTGGCAGTGATTTCATGGGACAAAAGCTGGCTGTCCTCACTCATGAGGACATCATTCATTCTCCAATCCTGCAGCCAGGCCATCTAGATATGGAATTATTTGAGGTTGTCCTCCAAGTTCTTCTGCCACTAAAAGTCAGCAACCTTTTCCAACCAGGCTGCAGCTACAGGCGTAGCGTGGCAGGTGCACTAGAACAGGCAAAAGCAAAAAGAAAACAGGCACAAAGGAAGAGCAGATAAGTGATTTGTTTAATTCTGCAAGCAATATGTAATGATTTCATTTATAAATTTTGTTTGGAATGTTTATTTTGTGTTGGTTTTTATTTTTGTATTGTGGTCAAGTGACAAGGGAAAGCTAATATGTGGGTCAATGGTAACCACAAGGATGTTGATAAGGGGGGATTCAGTGATGGTAATGCCATTGAAAGTCGAGGGGAAATGATTTGATACTCTCTTGCTTGAAATGGTCAATGCCGGGCAATTGTGTGTTGCAACAAGTGCCAATGTTGTTCAGGACTTCATATGGGCATAGACCGCTCAGAGTCACAAATGTTGCTGGGCATTGTCCAATCATCAATGAAACTTACCAGTTCTGAAACCTAATGATGGAGGGAAGGTCATGGATAAATAACTGGAGATGGTTGGGCCTAGGAGATTACCCTGAGGAACTTCTGCAGTGATATTCTGGGACTGAAATGACTGCCCTCCAACCACAACAATCTTCCTTTATGCTAGATATGACTCTAATCAGCAGATGTTTCTTATCCTGATTCCCATTGACTCCAGTTTTGCTAGGACACGGCACAAATGGTTAAATGCTGCCTTGATGTCAAGGGCAATCAATTGCACCTCACCCCTGGCACTCAGCTCTTTTGTCTGTATTTGGATCGAGCCTGTAATGAGGTCAGGACTTGAATAACCTTGGCAGAATCCAAACTGAGTGTCACTTAGCAGGTTATTGCAGTGTAAGTACTGCTTGATAGCACTGTTGATGACCCCTTCTATCACTTTGCTGGTGATTGAGAGTAGACTGATGGTGAGATAATTGGTATGAGAAAAAGCTAGCTACCGATAGAATAACAGATAGTAAGAGTGTCCATAGATATTTGAAGAAGGAAAGAGGTAACTAAGTGAGCATAATAGAAAGTGAGTCTGTGAGTTAGGAATGGAAAATAAGGAGATTGCAAATAAGCTGAAAAAGTATTTTACCTCTGTCTTCATAATTTTTCGAAAGTAAGTTTTGAAAAGGACATTGGGAGGCTACAGAAGGATATAGATGGATTAGGTGAGTGGATAAATATCTCACAAGTGGAATATAATACAGGAATATTAATGTGAGTTTAGCCCCAAGTTCACAAAGTTCTGTACTCAACCAAATGCTTGCCTAAAAGCCTTAAACATTTAGTCAACAAATGGGCTTAATCTTATTAATATTAGTAACTTACTTCGTGGTCAATAATTATTTTCTATATGCTTTCTCCCATTTCTCAAAGTTATGTCTCCTTCCTAACATTTAAACTTCCATGTAGGTGTGAATCAGTTTGTGCTGGAACCTGGGCAGCATGATGTTGGCACAGTGGTTAGCACTACTGCCTCAGGGGCCTGGGTTTGATTCCTGGCTTGGATCATAAGAACATAAGAACTAGAAGCAGGAGTAGGCCATCTGGCCCCTCAAGTCTGCTCGCCATTCAATAAGATTATGGCTGATCTTTTTGTGAACTCAGCTCCACTTACCCACCCACTCATGATAACCCCTTAATTCCTTTACTGTTCAAAAATTTATCTATCCTTGTCTTAAAAACATTCAATGAGGTAGCCTCAACTGCTTCACTGGGCAGGGAATTCCACAGATTCACAATCCTTTGTGTGAAGAAGTTCTCTTCAACTCAGTCCTAAATCTGCTTCCTCTAATTCTGATGCTATGCCCCCTAGTTCTAGTTTCACCCACCAGTGAAAACAACTTCCCTGCTTCTATCTTATATATTCCCTTCATAGTCTTACATATTTCTGTAAGATCTCCCCTTATTGTTCTTAATTCCAATGAGTATAGCCCCAGACTCAGTCTCTCCTCATAAGCCAACCCTCTCAACTCCGGAATCAACCTAACGAATCTCCTCTGCACCTCCTCCAGTGCCCGTATATCCTTTCTCAAGTAAGGAGACCGAAACTGTACACAGTACTCCAGGTGTGGCCTCACCAGCATCTTGTACAGCTGCAACATAATCTCGCTGCTTTTACCTCCATCCCTCTAGCAATGAAGGACAAACCTCCATTTGCCTTCTTAATTATCTGCTGCACTGCAGACCACTCCTTGAGATTCCTACACAAGGACACCCAGGTCCCTCTACACAGCAGCATGCTGCAATTTTTTATCATTTAAATAATAGCCCATTTTGCTGTTATTCCTACCAAAATGGATGACCTCACATTTACCAACATTGTACTCCATCTGTCAGATCCTCGCCCACTCACTTAGATTATCTATATCTCTTTGCAGACTTCCAGTGTCCTCTGCACACTTTGCTCTTCCACCCATCTTAGTTTCTTCTGCGAATTTTGACACATTACACTTGGTCCCCAACTTCAAATCATCTATGTAAATCGTAAACAATTGCAGTCCCAACGCAGATACCTGAGGCACACTGCTAGTCGCTGATTGCCAACTAGAAAAACGCCCATTTACCCCCATTCTTTGTGTTAGTTAACCAATCCTCTTTCCATGTTAATATATTACCCGTAACACCGTGCACCTTTATCTCATGTAGCAGCCTTTGGTGCAACACCTTGTCAAATGCCTTCTGGAAATCAGGAATCCAGATACACCACATCCACAGGGTCACTGTTGTGTGGAGTTTGCATGTTCTACTTGTGTCTGCATGGGTTTACTCTGGGTGCTCTGGTTTCCTCCCACAATCCAAAGATGTGCAGATTAGGTCGATTGACCATGCTGAATTGCCCCTTAGTGTTCCAGGATGCATAGCTTAGAGGGAGTAAAGGGTAAATATGTGGGGTTAGGGGGATAGGGCCTGGATGGGATTATTGTTGGTGCAGACTCAATGGGTGAAATGTCCTCCTTCTGCACTGTAGGAATTCAATGATTCTGTCACAACCTGGGTCTCCCAGGTGACAGGTGGATGCTCCAAACTTGTGAGTGGTTGGCCACTTTCTAACAATTGGCAAGTTTCCGTTATTTCATGACATTTGCATCATATATGATTATAGAACCCTCTCTTCCTTTGGCGTCAGTTCCATATTAAAGGGAGCATGAAGGATCATTGCCTGGAGCCCTGACAATTCTTCTTCTGACATCTTCCACCCTTCTAAGATGCATGCAACTTCACTATTGTGAGTTCATAAAAATTAAGACAAATAACTTATTTAGCATCTTTGCCATTCCTTCATCTTCTGTGAGAATTCTGCTTCCACTTCTGATCAGTGTCACACTTCCCTTAATCGGTCATTTTGTTTTAAAATAAAATCCTTTATTATATCCTGCATTGCTTCTAATCAGCATGATCACATCAGAGCAATTTGCCTGCCATGTCTGATGGTTTGTAAAACATGGTGACATTAATAACATTAAAATTCATTCCAGTTAATTGCTTCTGAGTAGATAGTGAATAGAATTTGTGAATAAAAACTAATTTTAGGACCAAGGGTGTCCTGGAGGAAGAGCTGGGGGGTGGGGGGTAGCGTGGTTGGTGGTTAAAAACAGATTTGATACAGTTTTAGGTTGGATCAATGTGTAAAGTCCAATACCATAATGCCCAATGTGCTGGGAACACCTATCCTTTCTCTGGTTCATTGTCCCTTTGAGACCAACCTGGGCTGGAGAGAATTCTGAAAGAGGGTTAATTGGATTCCTGATGGTGACATCATTAGCTTCTAATAATTGCCCATGGGACCCGTGGTTATGGGAATGAACAGCTAAGAAACAAGGGGTAAATAGAAAATTAACTGCAATGGAATTGGATCAGCCTATGTTTTCTGTTTGGCAGTTCAGTTCACAGAGAATTCACATAAAGAGGAAACAAATAAGGTTCTAACTGACTGGAACAGTTTTCTGTTTGCCAGTCTTCAGGGTCCTGGTGTTGAATCAGGCCACTGAGAACATAACTCAGACTATGTTTTATTATACAGGTGGAAAAGGAGTGAGCTGAAGACAGGAAGGGCATTGGAATGTAGATTGGACAACACCCATTGCAGCTGTTTTTATTTTGCCACTGGCCACCTAAGTAGGTGACCATCTAAGTAGGTCAGTGAAGGCAATCTCTGGGCATACTGTGCTATCAGGACGCCTGAATGAGAGAGGATTCCTACACCTTTGCCTTTTTGACAGTAACCATGTTCTGGGACTTTGGACAGAATACAGCTACTGGTGAATGTGACTCATGGAGCAAAATGTTTAAATGAGACATCCTGCATAGCAAAGATGAGTTGGGAAGACTGAGATTGCACATGGTCCTATATTTGTGTAGGAAATAATGTGAGTGCTTGTAACTATGTGAAATATATCTTTGTTGTATTGACTTTTTAAAGTGAAATTTACCTTTCTCTTTGGGAGAAACTTATGCTTTTTTAGAACAACTGCAAGAAACCTACATTCTCTGGACTTTTGAACAGAATTAGATGTATAAATGAGTTAAGCTGGATTTTGGCAGATGTAACTGAGGAGATGAAACTAATAGTAGAGGAAAACTGCCGCAAATCAAAAACCTGCAAATTTGGTACAATGAGGTATAATTCTACTTTCATGGTATAGTTACCCAAATCTTTCCAGAAAACTTCTGCCCCCTGTGTTACTTGGTGTTGACTGATTAAAGAATCTTGTTAAGTTTGTGTGTAGATGTGAAGGAATTGAACTGATTTGAATATTTAAATGCAATTTTGCCTTCATTTAATGAATTGTTAATACTGTGATTTAACTGTGTCCCCTCCATGACAGTCATACTTTTGTCTTCAATCTGAAGAATGGGACAAACTTACCTTGGACATTGCAGCGGGTCCTGAGATGGTTGTTGTAATAGTTTATCAGAACATCTCTAACTGTTGTTCACTCTGGGGGGCTTTAATCTTCAAAATTTAATTGTACCAAAAAACTTCCAATATTTTGCCATTGTGTAGAATAACCACACATGTTAACGCACAGAAATAAATTGCTCTTTTTTTAACAAGTCTACAGGATACTTGATAATATCATAGGCAAGATTTTCTAGCCCCCAACCCCAGCAGTGTATCTTCCGGCAGTGGAGATGGTCCGCCACTGGCTGGCGATGGGATCTTCTGGTCCCACTGATGTCTTTGGGGGAGCGCGCCCCAGATCCCCTGCCACTGGGGAATGTGCCATGGAGTGGATGGTGGAGGGGCAGGGGGCAAATCACTATCAGTGGGGCCAAAAGATTCTACCAGCAGGAAGGGCCAGACATTCCAGCTATTGCTAAATTCAGCCTGGAAATAGCACCACATTTTAAAAGCCAAACTATTCTTCCATCAATATTTTCTGTCACATATATTTTTAAATTGCTGACTAAAAAAAAAGAATCACTGGAGGCAATTTTTGTCTATAGCATATGGGAATCCCAATTCAGGTCTTGGCAATCCAGTTACATATTTATTAAAATTGAAGAGTACATTGTCAAAATCCATCAACCTCACCCATGGCCAGGATTAACCAGTTCTGCCACTGAGCACCAAATTCTCGCTGGTAGTGGTAGCACGCAAGTCTGGAGAATACCACCCATATTTAGAAGTTGAGTGGTATTGTGAATTGAAATCTCTGGAAACATGAATCCATGTATGTTTGGTAATGAGCATTGTTTTTACCTGTGTCACATGTTAAATGAATTTGGTTGATGTCAGCCAAGTCCCTAGTTTACAGTACCCAAGTCAACATAAATCCACAGTACAACAGTTGTATCAGTTTTCTTAAAACACAACAACTCAGATTTGCCAGACCGCAGACTGATTTTGAATTGCTGTGTTTGCTTAAGTTTGTAATACCTGTATGTTTCCTTATTATTATCATTATTTTACGCAATCATTTAAAAACTAAAGGCATTTGTTATTTCATATGTTAATGACAGATACATTTGAGAAATTTCCAGCCCTCTGTTCCCATGTGCTGCTGATGGGCATATTTTAAATATTTCAAAGATAAACAAGTTGCAATGCTGAGAGAGCACAACACCTGTTTCAGGTGTCAAAAGTCAAGAAGAAATAAAAGAGAATATTTTCCCGTCAGAAATGGCTGAGATTAATTCATTTTGTATGATTTGAAGATTAAATTCTCAAACACCCAAAGATTCTGTGTGCAATTTGACTGATGACTTTTTTTTTGCTTTGCAGGATATGGCCATGCTGCTCCAGACACTGATGCAGGTAAAGCTTTTTGCATGTTTTATGCCGTGCTGGGAATACCACTGACCCTAGTCATGTTCCAGAGTCTGGGAGAACGGATGAACACATTTGTCAAATACCTTTTGAAACGAATAAAGAAATGCCTCGGCATGAAAAGCACAGATGTGTCTATGGAGAACATGGTGACCGTGGGTTTCTTCTCTTGCATGGGGACCCTGTGCATTGGAGCTGCTGCCTTTGCACATTACGAAGACTGGAACTTTTTTCATGCATATTACTACTGCTTCATCACATTGACTACAATAGGGTTCGGGGACTTTGTGGCCCTCCAGAAGGATAAGGCTCTGCAGAAAAGGCCGCTGTATGTGGCCTTTAGCTTTATGTATATTTTAGTGGGTTTAACAGTTATTGGAGCTTTCCTTAACCTTGTGGTTCTCAGGTTTTTGACCATGAACAGTGAAGATGAGCGGCGGGATGCCGAAGAGCGAGCTTCTTTGGCGGGAAATAGGAACAGCATGATCATCCACATCCAGGAAGATCCCCAACAGGGCCGACAGAGGTACAAAACTGAGGTGACAGACCTGCAGTCCGTTTGCTCCTGCATGTGCTACAGGTCCCACGAGTATACCAATCAGGTGGTATCTCACCAGAATTCATTCAGTTCCCAACTCAATCCTCAGTACTTTCACTCAGTATCTTACAAGATAGAAGAGATTTCACCGAGCACACTGAAAAACAGTCTGTTCCCCTCCCCTGTGAGTTCTGTGTCGCCAGGTTTACACAGCTTCAATGAAAATCACAGGCTCATGAGAAGGAGAAAGTCCATCTGAAACACTTTTTACCTTGATTTGTTTTTGAGCGTGCTGGAGAAGATGAGAAAAATAAAACAACCTTTCTCTGGGACTCAGAAACCAAGCATGAAGCATGGTTAATAAAGCTCTACAGTAGCAACAATATGCCTTACAGGTGGCAGTTGGAATGTTAGGAACAAGCAACATGTTGGCCATCCACTGAAACTACAAGCTAGAGGACTCGTTAGATTGGCATTATTCTGCTTGGGAAGGACAGTAAACTGTTAGAATGAAAGAGTGTTATTATGGAAGTGGGATATGTGGAAACAATGCATCAGGTATTAATTTTGTTAAACAGTTTAAATACTGAGTTTCAGATTTGACTAACAGAAGAACCTAAATCCTGTTGCCAAAACAGCATGCGCGTGAACACATGAAGCAGTCAGTACACTGGATGTGTTTTCAACAGCTGGCTCTTTATTACTGGATTGTAAAGTGCAGAAAGATCATTTTAGCATGCCAGTTAAAATGCATGCGCTTTGTACAACTGGTATGCATTGTAACTTACCTGAAAACACAAGTTAACTAGCAATGAAATTAATAAAAACCATTAATATTTATTGATTTATGATGAGTATTTATGCTTTTGTGGCAATTCCAGCCATTTGTTCTTTCTCATCTTTTGTGGAGAATTATCGGAGAATGGGACGAGTAAAAATGAATGGTTGGGGTTGCATTTAGTTATTTAGTGCAGTTATGACTGGCATGACCTGGAATTAGTTTTTGAATGCCTGGGTATAAACAATAAGACTAGAAAATCAACAACAAAAAAGATTTTTCTCATTAGAAGGTCTAACAGTTTAAATAATTTTAACTGTTATTTCCAAACTTGATTTTTTTTGCTGTTCTATGAAATAGTTCAAATGATAGGAAGCTGTAACAAAATGTTTACAACTCAAGGTAGCTCTCAGACTTATGTACAAAATGTAATTATTGGGATTGCTTCTTTTTTGTAATGATTGCACTAACATGTATATATTTTACATTGTCTTTACAATTACTGCAGTGTTGTAAAATAATGCACTTTTCTAATTTTTTCATTAAAATATGGCACGTTTCAAAATGTACATTGTTGCTTTTATAACGAATGTACATGGTTAAGGGAAATCATGTAAATTTGCACCACAGAAGCTAACTTCAGTGGTAATATTTTGTACAAAAGAACAGACGTCATAGAGATTTATGAATATATATATATATATATAACCAGATTTGAATGAAAATGTACAGAGAAGATTTAACTGATGAATTTAAGTATAAAGAGATGTTATAAATGACAAATATTTTGCA
Organism: Carcharhinus amblyrhynchos; assembly: GCF_965287045.1. NCBI lineage: Eukaryota > Metazoa > Chordata > Chondrichthyes > Carcharhiniformes > Carcharhinidae > Carcharhinus > Carcharhinus amblyrhynchos. The sequence continues at coordinate 75,518,531 of NC_137331.1, read as the reverse complement.
TGCAATAAAAGTTACATTTTTGAGTACTCTTATGTGCAACGTGACATTCGCAAACTTTCCCAAATCAGATCTGTGGTCAAATTTTACAGTTGATTACAGTCATTGTTTATAATGACTGGATGAATAAACACACAGGTAAAAGGTAATCCCTCCCCCATACTGTATCCTCCCTTCTATGGAACATAATGCAGCACCTGTGTCACCAAATGTGACCTGTCTAGAGAGTTTGATTTTTTTCATTAATGGACTAAAGAACTTTCTGGTTTAATTGTTTAACTACAGGTGATAGTGACTAATGGTTCCAACGAAATGCCAGTACCTTTTTTCCTAATCCGAGTGCTGTAACATATTAGACTCAGCACACATGAAGTCAAAGAGAACTCATGTTAGCTTTACCAGCACAAATGATTGATCTTTATCAGACTGCACTGTACAAGCTTATTATGATGTACTATGCTAGACACTATCATGCAGTTGTACAAAGAAGTACCTGCAGATATCAAGTCACCTTTCCCAGACTAGTTAGCCATTGTAAGAAACAAATCTTTGATGTGATACAAATGACCCCAAATGATCAACTTTAGATAGTACAAAAAAGCTTTCTTATTCCTCATTTACTGCTGCCTGAACTTCAATAAATGACCTTTGTATCATTCCTTTGATGACTCGGAGTGCCATACAGACATGAACTAGAAAGCTCTGGAATGGTTCTTTAGACCATTCTGAGAAGTTAAAAACTATTGTACATACTCTATCTCTTTTCCCCACCACCCATTTGCTTCACCAAATAACTATTTAGCTCCTTATAAATGTACCAGTTTTCCATTGCAATTTATTTCATACCATCCCGATCATGTGTAAAACAACATAATTTATAATGTCTCTGTATCCTTCCCCTTTTAAGTTAAAGATTTTTGCATGAATAGAATGTGTGACTAGATATTATTGTTGATGACGTTAATGATTGAATGCTTAGTGTGCATTATTTTAATGGAAGTATTAAGAATTTAAAATAGGTTAACATTTTAACTCTCTTTAAAACATCCTGATAGCTAACATTATTAACACTAGTCAATATCCTATGGAAGAGATGGGGTGGGTAATGAGAGGAGGGTCAGACCAAAAGTGCAGTCTGGAGTGCAGTGAAGATAGTGGAGTGGGTGGGGGAGGCGGGGTATATTGGGATTACACCAGCATATGCTGATGTGAGATTTTTAATGGATATATTCGCTTGAATTCCCTCTGAATTTTTGTTGCTGCATTCCCATAAATTCGGATGTGTTTGCTGAAGCTGGATTTCCATCAAATTACCAATGAGGTTACCTCAATACAGTGCCTGAATATTATACTTTGATATATTTAAATATTAAGAGAGACAGTTTCGGGAGTAGAGATGCAGAGCTAGTTGGAGTTCACGTATTTCTCTGCAATACAGATTGAGGAACTAGGAGACACATGGGGCACACTGCAGCACCACCCTAGCAGAACGTGACAATTTTGCGTAGTCGGTCTCCATAACAGGGACTCACAATGAGTATACAGGGATCAGTGCAATCCATGACTCGCTGTCCTTCATATATGCTCAGTGATGGAGATTGCTTTCTAGGTTATAAGGAAAGATGTAGATATGGGGTGGGAGATTTTTAAGCTGCTCATTTTAATCAAATGCAGGCAATTACTGTTCGTTCAAAGTCAGTATCTAACATAATTACTGCCTCTCTTCACTCTCAATCTTCAAGATATTCCAATTTGGCCAAGAACTCAAAATCTTTCTTGATAAGGATTTGGAAGTAGTTGAAAATGTGCTGGGTGGGTGTAGATGTGGGCTGAAGGCCAGAAACTTGTCTTGAAGGCCAAAATTTGACCTAATAGGCAATGTGGGATGTAGTGGGTGGGTGGGTGTGAGGGAGCTGAAATGTTGTATAGTCTGGCAGAGGGGTTGGAGGTTGTGACGGAGGATGATAATTTTCGGTGGGAAATACCAGGAGTGGGTAGGGGGAATTCAAAGGAGGCCAGTGACTGGGCCATTTACAGTGCTTCTGCAGCATCTACCTTGGATGAGAGGGAGGGCAATCACTATAGCATCTTGCAAAATGGCATACAGGCCTTGGGTCTCTGAACAATTAAAAAAATGTTTTTACTATTTGAAATATGGTTACTTCCCTGTTGCAGTTGATAAATTTGCCTTTCATCATCCATCATAATGAAGCGCTTCAAAAGGATAGCCATGGTACAAACAAATTCCTGCCTCCCAGACTGCCTGGATCTACTACAGTTCACCTATCACCGCAACAGGTCCACAACAGACGCCATCTCCCTGGCCTACACTCAACCGTGGAACATTAGATAATAAAGACACCTATGTCAGACTCTAGTTATCGACTACAGCTCAGCCATTAATACAATTATTCCAATGAGATTCATCTTCAAATTTAATGGTCTGGCGTTCGGCTCCTCCTTCTGCAACTGGATCCTAGACTTCCTAATCCATAGTCTGCAATCATTAAAGATAGGCAACAATGTCCCCCACAATCATCCTCAACATCCATGCTTCACAAGACTATGTCTTCAGCCCCTTACTATACTCCTTATATACTTATGACTGTATGGCCAAATTCTCCTCCAACTCGATTTTCAAGTCTGCTGATGACACCACCGTTATGGGTTGGATCTCAAACAATGATGAGACACAGTATAGGAAAACGATCGAGAATCTGGTGAACTGGTGCAATGACAATAAATTGACATTCCCTCAATTTCAACAACCCAAAGGAGATAGCCACTGACTTCAGGAAGTGTAGTGGAGGGTATGCCTCTGTCTATATCAATGGGAAATGGTTGAGAGCTTCAAGTTTTTGCCCAGATCACGAACAACCTGTCCTGGTCCCTCCATGTGGACACTATAGTTAAAAAAGCCCACCAATGCCTCTATTTTCTGAGGAGACTAAGGAAATTTGGCATGTCCACTACAACTCTCACCAACTTCTAAAGACGTACCATAGAAAACATTCTTTCTGGTTGTACCACAGCTTGGTATGGTTCCTGCTCTGCCCAAGATCACAATAAACTACAAAGTGTCATCAAAAAAGCCCAGTCCATCACTCAACGCAGCTTCCCATACAATGACACTATCTACCCTTCCTGCTGCCTCAGAAAAGCAGCCAACATAATCAAGGACCGCACGCATCCTGGATAAACTCTCTTCCATCATCTTCCTTGGGAAAAAGATGAAGAAGTCTGAGGTCACATACCAACTGACTCAGAAACAGCTTCTTCCCTGTTGTCACCAGACTTTTGAATGGACCTACCTCTCATCAAGTTGATCTTTCTCCACACCCTAGCTATAACAGTAACACTACATTCAACACTCTTTGTTTTTCTTCTCTAGGTACAATATGTTTTGTCTGTTTAGCACGCAAGAAAGAATACTTTTCACTGTATACCAATATTTGTGATAATAATAAATCAGACTAAATATTTGACAGATATGGATCATGTAGAGGCAAGAAAATATGAGATTAGTGAGGCATCTGTGTCAGCACAGACCTGGTGGGCCGAAGGGCCTGTTCCTGTGCTGCACTGTTCTTTGTTGTTCTAAAAACAGTTTGGATCCCAGACCTGAAACCAATTCCAGCTGGCTATCTCCATGTGTGTATATTAGTTGAGGGAAAATCAGGCTCAGTTTAGCTGCCTTGGACATGTGCTTCTTCCACATTTATTTTTATAACTATGTACAACATATAAATATACTTCAAGCAGGGCATAGATTCATATTCTCTAGTTTTTTTTAAAGTACATTGTGGGTAGATGGAATGAAGATGCAGATCAGCCAAGATCTAATTGAATAAAAAGACAGACTCAATGGGTGGCATAATTGTGTTTCTATATTGCTATGTATTGCTTTCCTGTTTCAGTGCATGTTTTAGTGAAATTATAGTAATGCCTCTAACATTATAGTCATTACAATAATTTATTGGTCTTCGAAGGTCTGTCTTTAATAGGAAGCTAACTTAATTGAAGCATTTAGGCAAAACCTGAGCCTATGCAAGTCGTTGTTTTGCCTAGTCAGTCAAAATGTATAATTTAAGTGGCTGTTGTATTGAAATAGATTATGTTAGTGACTTTTAGGCTGGGTTTTCACAGAGGTTTATAGAGTCATCGAGGTCTACAGCATGGAAACAGGCCCTTCAGCCCAACTTGTCCATGCCACTTTCTTTTAAGCTCCCAAGCTAATTCCAATTGCCCGCATTTGGCCCATATCCTTCTACACCCATTGAATCCATGCAACTGTCTAAATGCTTTTCAAAAGACAAAATTGTACATGCCTCATTCCAGATATTCACCACCCTCTGGACACTTTTGTATCTTCCTCCTCTCACCTTAAACCCATGCCCCTTAGTTTTAGACTCCCCTAACTTTGGGAAAATGTTTTGACTATCTTGCTGGTCTGTGCCCCTCAATATTTTATAGACTTCTATAAATCATCCCTCAGCCTTCTATGCTCCAGAAAAAAAAGTCCCAGTCTATCCAGCCCTCCTTATAACTCAAATCACCAAGTCCAGGTAGCATCCTAGTAAATCTTTTCTGCACTCTTTCTTGTTTAATAATATCCTTTCTATCATAGAATGAGCAGAACTGTACACTGTATTTCAACTGTGGCCTTATCAATCTCTTGTACAACTTCAGTAAGACAACCCAACTCCTGTAATCAATGTTCTGACTGATGAAACCAAGCATGCTGAATGTATTCTTTACCACTCTGTCCACCTATGACTCCACTTTCAAGGAGCTATGAACATGTACCTCTAGATCTCTTTGTTCTGTAACCCTTACCATTGCCTTGCCATTAACTGAGTAAGTCCTGCCCTGGTTCAATCTGTCAAAATGCATCACCTCGCATTTATCTAAATTAAACTCTATCTGCCATTCGTCAGCCCAATGGCCCAATTGATCAAGATCCTGTGGCAATCAGAGATAACGTTCTTCACTGTCTGCTATGCCATCAATCTTGGTATCATCTGCAAACTTACTATCCATGCCTCCTATATTCTCCTCCAAATCGTTGATATAAATGACAAATAACAGTGTTCCCTGAGGCACACCGCTGGTCACAGATCTCCAGTTTGAAAAACAATCCTCTACAACCACTCTCTGGCTTCTGGCAAGAAACCAATTTTGTGTTCATTTAGATACCTCACCCTGGATCCTGTGAGATTTAACCTTATGCAACAACCCGCCATGCAGTACCTTGTCAAAGGCCTTGTTAAAGTCTATGTAGACAACATCAACTACACTGCCCTCATCTACCTTCATGGTTATCCATTCAAAAAACATAGTCAAATTTGTGAGACATGATTTTCCACTCACAAAAACATGCTGACTGTCCCTAATCAGTCCTTGCCTTTCTAAATGCCTGTAATTCCTGTCTCTCAAAATACCTTCTCACAACTTACTCACCACAGATGTGAGGCTCACTGGCCTGTAGTTCCCAGACTTTTCCCTGCAGCCCTTTTTAAACAACATTTGCCACTCCAATCTTCAGGCACCTCACCCATGACTACTGATGATTCAAATATCCTGGCTAGGGGATCTGCAATTTCCTCCCTAGCCTCGCACAATGTCCTGGGATACACTTCATCAGGTCCCGGGGATTTATCTACCTTGATGCACTTTAAGACTTCCAGCACCTCTTTCTCTGTAACATGTACACTCCTCAAGACATCACTATTTATTTCCCCAAGTTCCCTAACATCCATGCTTCTCTCAACAGTAAATATAGATGAGAAATATTCATTTAGGATCTTACCCATCCCTTGAGGATCCACACATAGATGGCCTTGTTGATCCTTAAGAGGCCCTACTATTTCCCTTGTTACTCTTTTGCCCTTTATGCCCTTTTCCCAATGGATTTTGAGACTGCACTGCAATTTTTCAGGAGGCAGCCTTCTGATTAGACTTCTTCAAGCTCATTATCCAATTAAAAGTAGCTGATGGGCACTTGATGTGCCAAGCCCAGTCAGAAGGACAGCAGCTCTAGGGTCGTGGCAGACTCCATTGGGAAAGATGGGCACTACTGAGACAGGTCAAGGTCAGCTAGGAACCTTCGCAGGCTTTCACTGCAGTTCAGCAATGAATAGGACTGAGGCTGACAGGTCCATCTGAATGGTGGGGAAGTCCCTCCACATGATCTGGATTGGCTGTGATTGCTAAGTACATGCTTGAGGCTGTCAATAGGGTATGGAGCCCCTGACTCTGATGCTTCCCCAGTCTGTTGCAGGGAAACCATCTCTATTAAGCAGGCAGTTTCTGCATGTGACCATTTTGTCAGCGGCAGGAAGTTTGAAAGGCTGCAAAATCACCCCTAACTGGAGTCTGAATGAGTTTAAGTGGCTATCTGCCTCTAAGATAAATGGTTCTTCCTAACCTACCCCTGCAAAACGTCCCCAGTTGCAGTAATGTATTGAGGAGCCATCCCATCCACTATTTTCCCAGCCTCTTTGCTTCCATTCCTGCTTCATGATGCCCTAGCATTGAACTACAGCATGCAATAAATTATAGTTTCAAAAAGCCAATCTATATTACGGATGGGTCCAAGCAATCTATATAAGGGATTTTAAATTGTAGCAGTATTTAAATATGATTCTTAGTCTAATTAGGTCTAATTTCACTTGCTGAATTAATGAAAATAATAAAATTGGAAATCGCAGCATCTGAGCATGTTTCAAAAATCAAACAGTTGCAACAAAATTGTAATTAACTGTGATATGCAATGTTTCTGACTATTTCTGTCAGTTTTTTTTACTTAAACTATTTGTGTTCAGCTATAACTGGTAATGATATCACCGTAGAGCACTGATTTGAAGCATTTACTGACTCTAATTGTAAGGAAGCTAAATAACCTGAATAGAGGTACAATCATAAACTCAGGAATGACTCAGTGCCAATTACGTATATGCCAAACTGGTAGCTACAATTAAATCATCGCGTTTAGCCAAAAATCTTCTTCAAGCAAACAGAGGATTGAAAAAGTTATAATTCATTAGAACTGATCTGTCAATTGATGGCTGATGATGAGATCCTCAGTCAGTCTTCATTAATTCCTTAATGACTCTGAGAGTGCTGTACATCTGCTCCTACCTCTTCTATTATCTTTATGTGTGTTGTTAAATTAGGAATGCAAGAGCATTTCACTATTAAGGAGGCTCACCTTCAAATTTAATTATGCTTTTAAACAGTAGCACTACCCGTCATAACTGAAAGCTATTATGGGCCATGTTTTATTGTCAAACAAATGGTGATGCTGATGATACAGTAGGGAAAGGAGCAGATGCCCACTTATATGCGAATTTCCCAAAGTTGCTGTTTGTGGTGTTCCACTGTCTGCCGCAGGATTGACAAACATTGAATGCCATGAAGTTGTTACATTTGGGTGGACCAAATTGGCCACAGATATTTAGGGCTAATAATGACTAGAATGCCCTTTTATTGACATGATAAGTATTAATGACTGCCAATCACCTCTCTGACACCAAACATGAGCCTTTATAACTGTGGAGTCTCGTTCCTCCGTGAGGTGAATTGTTCTAGTAAATTTTAAAATGACAAAGTTTAATTTTTAACATTTTAAAATGTAAGCTGAAGGGTGCATGGGTTTGACCCATAAGAGACACTGTGAGATGATCTGCTATAGGAAAATCAGATTATATTTATTTATTTATGCCAGAGCTGACAAGTTTTTTTAAATTTAAGTGTGTCTGTCAGAAGTGAGTAGCAAATAGAGAAATATTGTTGGGCTTTAAAAATAATTGTACATTATTCTTTGATTGTTGAAGTTCATAAAAAAGCAGATGTGACAAAATTAATGCGCAAAAGTGGTAAAGAAGTATTTCTTAGCGATACAGCCTAATTTCTGTTCTCAGCCTGAAATAGACGTAAGGATAAAAGTGAAGAAATCTAAAGTAGGTTAAAGGCTTGTTAATTCACCTGATAGTACTGCCAAAGACTATGTTAAGAAAGAAGTACAGTTTTGCTTACTGGAAAGATACTGATATACATAAAATAATCTCCTGTTGTTAACACCTATGCAGAATGGAACCTAAATATGTAAGAAATAGGAGGAGAGTAAATCATACATCCTCTTGCGCCTGCTCCATCATTCAGCATGATCATGGTTCAAATCCTTTACATAAACTCCACTTTCCTGCTGGGTCCTCATATTCTTTGATTTCCTTAGTGCCCCAAAATCTCTCAGCCTCACTCTTGAATATATTCAATGACTGAACATTCACTGCCTCCTGGGATAGAGAATTCTGAAGATTCACAACCCTCTCAGTAAAAGAATTTCTCTTCATTTCAGTGTTAATTGGCCAACTTCCTATCCTGAGGCTATGATACCTGGTTCTAGATTCTGCAATCAGGGAAAAAAAAGCCTCTAAGCATCTATCCCATAAAGCCTTCTAAGAATTTTGTGTCTTTCAATGAAATCACCTCTCATTCTCCTAAACTCTAGAGGATAGTAACCCATTCAGTTCAATCTCTTCTCATAGAAGAACCCTCTCACTCCAGAAATCAATCCAATGAGTCATTGTTTCAACCTCTTCCAAGTATATCCTTCCCCAGTTAAAGGGACCATAACTAAACACAGTACTCTAAGTACAGTTTCTCCAATGTGTGTTCACACACACACACACTTCTAGTGCAAATCATGCCAGATGTCAAATTGGTCAGGCCATTGGAGTGTAAGCATTGTGCTTATGCTGTAAGTAGTCAGGCCATGACATCATTCATTCCTTTGATCTAGAGTCTCCACACTCCAGCTAAGGTCCTCTCTTAAAAACATATGGTTGAATGTGGGTTCAACAGCCAGAAGGATCCCCACCAATGCTATTGAAAGGACTTTCAGGTTAGTTGCTGATTGATTTCTTCTGCCTGTTGCTTTGATTGGACAAAGTGTTTTGTGCCTTCTAGAGTTCTTCGAAGTGTCTAGAACCTACAGGGAGTGAAGTGGCTGGTGCTGAAAGATTTGACCCTGACTTTAAAATATCTGCACAGGCTCGCTGCTCCCAGACATGGTTGCAGTAGCAGGGATTACTTGTGAGATTTAGCATGATTGGGTGAATGGTGGCACAGTGGTTAATGTTGTAGCCTCACAGTGCCGGGAACCCGGATTTGATTCCAGCCTTGGGTGATTATCTGTGTGAGGTTTGCACATTCGCCGCTTTTTTGTGCAGGTTTCCTCTAAGTGCTCTGGTTTCCTCCCACAGTTCAAAAATGTGCATGTTGGGTGGATTGGGCTCCTACTGCACTGTAGCATTTCTATAATTCTTTGATATGAAGTAGTGCAGAATAGGCTGCTCGGTGGTGGAGGAGAGGATGCTGACTTTCGGTGGAGGAGGAGACGAAGAAGGCATCTCAGGAGATAGGTATATCCATCGATTGTGTTCAGGGAGCAATTCTCCTAGCTGAACCTCATAAAGAACAGTGTGTGAGATCCTCACTGAAATCTGTCATCTGTTGTAGTCCCAACTGCAACCTCAGAACACAACAAGGATTGCATTGTTATTGTTTTTGTGGCAATAAAACGGCATGTGTCTGGACCCTTCTAGTCTGGAGCTGGATGTATTTGCATCTCACCATTTACCATCCACTGCTGCGTAAAGGACGTCATTGTGGGTCTTTTTTCAAAGAGAGATGACTACTTTTAATTTTGTCTTGCCAGGGATCAATAGATGGAGTGAGGGCTTTGTGAGGAATATGGAGATCCCCATGTTACAGGGTAACCAACTACATGCATGTTGATTTACAGTTGCCATAAGTTAGCTATGAGATGTACTGCAAGCAAGAAGTATTCTGATCCCACAACGTCCAATTGGTGTGTGACTGTAGGCAGCAAGTTTTGAAGGTGAATGCCTGATATCCCAGCAGCAGTCATGATGACTTCATTCCATAGTAATCTGCTGTGCCATACGTGTTTGAGCCACCATGGCAAACCAAAGGATGGTTACTGGGTGACAAGGGCTAATCACCGATTACATAGTTCGTGACTCTGGTGTGTTGACCACACACTAGTGGGCAGCCTCCATATATAAAAGCCATTATTTGCCTCATGATAGAGTTGCAGTGTTCACAAGAAATTGCTTCAGCTGTCTGGATCACTCTGGCATTGGGAAGGCTGTAATACTGCAGAGTGAGTGACAGGGTTTGTTGTGGTCTGCTGCCTGACATACAACTCACCACCATGAGGAAACCACCCTTATCATCAGATATATGGAAAATAGCTAAGGAGCAGGAGGAGGAGCCAGGGACAAACTGGACAGCCTCTAGTCAGGCTGTCTGTAAACAACATATCCCCATTCACCAAAATTCCTACAAGTTACATTTTCTTTATCACTGGCCATCAATATTGCTCTTGGCCACAATGCAAAGATAAAAGTCAACCAAAAATAATCATCTCCAATAAAATTTATAAGTCAAACAATGCCAAAGTAAACAAATCCCTGTCTGTCTTCCCTGTAGCTAGGCTTGTCCTAGTGCTTCTGCTTAATTTTATCACAATGTCTGCATTATAGCATTTGGAAGGCTGCTGACTTTCAATGGTGGGGGGACTGCAGATGGCTTCGGAGGAGGACTTTAGACAGCTTTGGTCCTAAAAAGGCTGGTTTTCAACTGCACTACTTCAGCATGGATAACAGCAGACTGGGCCAGCTGGCTGGCAAGCAACAATAGAGGCACCACAGGTGGAATACAGGTGGGAAGATGCCTTCCTGAGCATAGCAGCAAGCTGAGTTTGCATGACTTCAGTCTGATCTTCCACTGCGAGACCTTGACATTGGATGACTTCTGCTTGCTGTGATGGAACCTGAAACATTGGCCAACAGACTGCATCATGCTTGGTTCTGCAAATTTGCTAATGGATTAGTCTATCACTTCAACGCTGGAAGGAAGGGATCCCCAGCTGTGTAAAACTGATGCTGGACTCCTCCACGTTCCTTGCCATTGCTTGAAGATTTTTGGCAGGCTCTTTAATGTTGCTTTTTTTTGTAGTCACCACATTAAAAGTACTGTTCAGAGTCCACTGCTGAAAACTCATGTGTGATCTCTTGGCCCATAGCCTGGCTGCAGCTCACATATATGATGCCTCACCACCTGCAGGTCCTCCCACTGTTTGGAGGCCCATCTTGTCTTTGAGAGAGAAGGAAATGTATCAGTGTGATGTATTCTGTTACAGTGATTTGATCATAATGTTTGAAGCTGACAGTGTTATCTGTAGAATGTGGGTGTGGGGCTTTCAACACCATTGAATGTGTGGGGATGAGGTGCAACTATGAATGTCAGGTAACAGTCCTGATTGATAGAAATTGCTGGCAGGAGAATGATACGATTATAGGTAAGATAAAGTCGCTGTAGCCCCAGATAACCATGAGCTGATCTACCCTTTGCAGGAAGCTTTCATATATAGATGAAGTATTGGCAAAAATAGAGATAAATAGGTTTGCTCTTGGAACTATTACTAAAATGTGATTGCAAGATGACTCAGGTTGATAACTAAATATCCCAAGGTTCTTGACTTCTAGAAGAAAGAGGAAAGATGGAAAAGGAGATGGTGTAGCCCTGATTATAAAAGATGAGATAAAATGTGATGGGACAAAGGATGCCAGCACAGGAAATCAGGATGTAGAATCAAGGGGGGTAGAGATTAAAAAAAACAAAGAGCATAAAACATAAGTGGAAATTAGTTTATAGACTTCCTATTAATAATCATGGTGTAGAGCAGAGTATGAGTTAGAAAATTAGAGGGGAATGTAGTAAGGGTCAGGCAATAATCCTCAGTAACATTAATCTTCACATAGACGGGGTAAACCAAATTGGCAAAAGTAGTTTGCAAGCTAAGTTCATGGAATGTATTGGAAATGGGCTATTTAGATTTAGAAATGTCTAATACGATATGGTTCACTGCAAAGGCTCTTCTGGGGAGGAGTGATTATAATATGATGGAAATTTCATATTAAGTTTGAGAGTGATGCGGTTAGGTCTGAAATTAAGTTTAAACAATTATGAAGACTTGAGGAGGATGATGGCTGAAGTTGATGGTAAAATTAGACCAAAAGATGTGGCAGTGTATAAGCAATGGCAAACATTTAATAAATCTTAACTTTCAATGAATGTACTTACCTATGAAGAATAAAAACTCCACTGGAAGCCTGTGTTACCATGGTTGCAATGTACAGCTAGCACTAACCATGCTGTTGATTGGCTGCATGCTTCAGCTGGGGGCTCAAAATCATAGTAAAAAGTCTGACAACACCAGGTTTTAGTCCAACCGATTTATTTGATAATAGACTCACAAGCTTTCGGGGTTAGCCCCTTCGTCAGGTGAATGGAGAGTTCTGGCCTCAGACAGAGCATATAAAGCACAGACAGTTTAGAGATTACTGATTAACTCTAAACTGTCTGTGCTTTATATGCTCTGTCTGAGGCCAGAACTCTCCATTCACCTGACGAAGGGGCTAACCCCGAAAGCTTGTGAGTCTATTATCAAATAAATCGGTTGGACTAAAACCTGGTGTTGTCAGACTTTTTACTGTGTTTACGCCAGTCCAACGCCGGCATACCCACATCATGGCTCAAAATCATGACAGGTTAACACAAGCTAGAATTAGACTGCGCTGCTTAATGAATAGATGCACCTCTTACAGAGGATTTGCACTGTGTCGAGGGCAGTTGGTAGAAGTCCTTACATAATTCACTCTGACACAGAAGATTAAGTAATAATATAACTAAACAGAAAACATGGTCCAAAGTTTTCTAATGCTGCACTGGAAGTTTAATAGAGGTTGTGCAAAGGTGGAGAGAATGCTATATCCAGAACACTAGGAGGGCCTCCAGACTCTATACTCAGAAGCCAACATGAGTAGATTGCTATAGATCAATGCTGGTTGAGTTAGCGCTCAGTGTGAGTGTTGTTATTGCAGAAAGTGAAGTTATATTCCAGTGTTAATGGGGGTCGAAAATTACACATTTCTCCTCACTACGTGAAGAGACCAGATCAGACTTACAAGGGAATCTAGGTGCAGCAGAAGGCTCAATGATCTCATACAAGTAATCAATGTCAGTGAATTCTCTTCAAATATCATATTCCACCATTTGCCTCATAAATCTCAAATGCTAACTAATGCACCATAACCCTATTGGGGAATCGGTTAGCTCAGTTGGCTAGACAGCTGGTTCATGATGTAGAATAACGTACAGGTTCAATTCCCATACCAGCTGAGGTTATTCATGAAGACCCACCTTCTCAATCTTGCTTGAGGTATGGTGATCTTCAGGTTAATTTTACACTTTTAATATCTTTCCCTGACGTCGACCTTAGTCATGAATGCTTTATTGTCATTTTTCAACTCTCTGTTCCTTCCTGATCACCACTGTTCTTTACATACCTCATTTTTCTTTTAATTCTTATAGATTTACTCTTATCTCAGCCCCTCCACTCTATTTATTAGTTTAAAATCCTATCACATGGTTAGCTGACTTAAGGAACATTAATGCCAGCCTAGTTTAAACGATCTCCATCCCATGGTACCAGCAACCTTTTTCCTCAATGATGATGCCTGTGCCCCATGAATTGTCACCCTCCCCCCTCACCTTCCACGTCACTCTTTCAGCCTTGCATTTAAACTTTTAATTTTTTTGTCACTTTGCCAATTTATGTGTGGCTCAGTATTACCTCAGCAGACCTGCTTTCCAATTTGTACCCTAGCTTCTCAAACTCTCTCAGCAGAACACCATTCCTGGCTCTACCTATATCAATAATTTTGTCATGAATCATAACATTGGGAGCCTCCCCACCTTCAAGGGTTTTCCCATTGCACCCGCCACCATTTAGGAACCCATGGAGGGGGCTCATCATTGAGGGTATCAGGCAATACTGTCAGTAGGAACAGCCAGAAAATCCCACGTCTGTGAGCTTTCATCAGAAAGTAGCCCATGTTTATTTGGAGAAATCTCATCAGACTGTGTTCCACTGATATAAATTGTGTGGACGCAAGCAAGTTTTCAACATGATGAATAATATCCAGTAGCTTATTTCTAGACTTCATACTGTGAAATTGCCTAAACCCATCAACCTCTACCTGTTTGGTGTTTCTTAAAAGCTACCTCTATGATCAAACTTTTGGTCACCTGTTGTAATATCTCCTTATGTGTTCTGGTATCATATTTTGTTTTATAACGCTCCCGTGAAGGATATGGGATGTTCAATCACTATATAGATTTAAATTGCTGATTAAGCTGTTCCCTTATCTCAATAAAAAGTCTGACAACACCAGGTTTTAGTCCAACCGATTTATTTGATAGTAAATTCACAAGCTTTCGAGGGGACACCCTCTTTGTCAGGTGAATGGAAAGTTCTGGCCTCGGGTAGAGCATATAAAGCACAGACAGTCTGTGCTGTATATGCTCTATCCGAGGCCAGAACTCTCCATTCACCTGACAAAGAGGGTGTCCCCTCGAAAGCTTGTGAGTTTACTATCAAATAAATCGGTTGGACTAACACCTGGTGTTGTCAGACTTTTTACTGTGTTTACCCCAGTCCAACGCCGGCACATCCACATCATGACCCTTATCTCAAAACAGGTCTATAGGGTCTGTACTTAGAGGCAATAGAAAAAGGTTGAACAATCTGTGCGGCATTTGCCCCACAAATGCTTGATTATTATCCTGCACTTTTTCTCATTCATCTTTAGTACCCTGTTTCTCGAGCAGTGTTTCTTGATACACATTACTATCTATATTTTATGAGGTGCTTGGTTGAGTTAGAGCTCAATGTTATTGCAGAAAGTGAAGTTATATTCCAGTGTTAATGGGGGTCGAAAATTACACATTTCTCCTCACTGTATGAAGGGACCAGATCAGACTTACAAGGGAGATTTTCCCAGCTCCTTGAAAGCAGCTTTGGAGGTGGGATTGGAGTAAAAATGGGAAACAAAATGCACTGGGACATCTGTCCGGTGTGTTCCTGTCTCTCAGTGCTTTTCTCAGGATGGGCTGTAACTGATCCCAACATGCCCACCTCTCCATCAGTAGTGCAGGGGAACCCAAACAAGGTAATTATGAAGGCAATTAGTGAGTGTTTTTGAAAGGAATTTTTCACATAGCACCCCTGCTGTGCCTGCAGCTTACTTATTCACAGGAGCTGAGGGCAGAGCAGGAGTGTGGAGTGCTATGAAATGGTTACTTCAAAGGATTGAAATGCCAAAACTCAGGACGTCCACAAAAAAATTCTTGTGATTGTTTCTTGTCACTTGCAGTCAGATCCACACAACAGTGTTGACTTTGAGGATTTGGCTGCCATTCCCATCAGTGATGACACCTAGACCCCCTCTTTCTCCAGTCACCTCAGTAACACACAGCATTCCCAAAAGGTCTGCAGGCTGCCCTTCACTTTGGGTACTCTGATTGGCCCTCCAGCATCCTCAGGCTTCCCACTATCTTTTCCTTTATGGGATGCCTGAGGCAGTTTCTTCATTGGCCTCCTCCAGGAAGAACCAGATGCTTTACCATACGCACATCAGGGTTTGCAACTTAGAGCTGAGCCCATGTTAGACTCATAACTCGAATGGAAAACTCAACCCTATTAATGCAAAAATACGCATCGATTTGGATATTGTCATAGGATCTCTAATTGCAGAAGAGGCTATTCAGCCCATCTAGCCTGCACCAGCTCTCTGACAGTGTATCTCACCCAGGCCCTCTCCCCACCCCTGTAACCCCACACATTTACCCTGACCAATCCACCTAACCTGCACATCTTTAGACTGTGGGAGGAAACCAGAGCATCCTGAGGAAACCCATGTAGACATGGGGAGAATGTGCAAGCTCCACACAGGTAGTCAATCAAGGCTGGAATTGAACCCAGGTCCCTCATGTTGTGAGGCAGCAGTACTAGCCACTGAGCCACCATGCTGCCTATAACTACACAGATTTAAAAAAAGGAATCATTTTAATGTTTATCACTAGGTACAAAATGGGCACATTTGCTGCCCATTTGGCATCCTGACTAATTTTCTTTTCAAATGGGTGGCTGCCTAGCGATCAATAATATTTTGTTCGGTGATAAAAAATAAGAACTCATTTTGATGTGTGAAATCAGCATGATGCAGGGTCATTATTTCCTTCAGTTTATGTTGCTACTTCTCAGACTGCAGCAGTAACTGCCATGACTAATGGCTCAATGACAGGTAGTGATTAGATCACTGCTGAATCAATAGAAATGCTTTGATTGGTTACCACATTGCAAAACTCCTGGCATATCCACTTAAATATTCATTTTGACTTTCAGATGTTTCTGCACGCCTGTTCAAGTTCTAATGTGATTCCCATTTTTGGACATATATCATTTCCTTAGAAAAAAACAAATTATTTTTAAAAGCTTCTTAAAATAACAGCAATAGAAAGTTTCAAGGCAAGAATGTATAAAGGTTTCAATCATGCAAGAGATAATTTCACATTTTTGTCACGTAAGAGATGAAACCGATCAAATTATCAAAACACTTCAATGTGTATTTCATGGACACGAGTCCTATTATCTTTATTATTTAACTTTTCCCTGAACCTCCTAATTATTAATTAAGGAAGCAATTTAATAATCCAGTACAATTAAATAATGTAGAAAATCATTTGTCACACTGACACCTTGGGAGTTTTACCCTGGAGGAGAACCTGTGTTTGAATTTGAGTATGGCTTAAAATGGACATAAATGCA
Source organism: Carcharhinus amblyrhynchos (assembly GCF_965287045.1). Lineage (NCBI taxonomy): Eukaryota > Metazoa > Chordata > Chondrichthyes > Carcharhiniformes > Carcharhinidae > Carcharhinus > Carcharhinus amblyrhynchos. The sequence continues at coordinate 75,501,772 of NC_137331.1, read as the reverse complement.
AGTGTGTCAGGAAGCCAGCTCCAGCCCACATTCTTCCTCATCTAACTCAATTAGCTCTATTACAACGCCATTTGAACTTAGTTTTACATTTAACATCACAGCCAGATATGCACCAGTAAAAACAGAGAAAGAACACAATGGCAGTTGAAGGGACTGAATCAAACACATGGGAATATGGCAAAAATTCTCAATGCTCATAGCTGCTTTCTTACCTACTAGTAAGGGAAAATTTCTTCACAGTACTTTTGCTGAGAACTTACTTTTTACACTTCAGAAGTTTTTCTGAATCACAGCAGAATAGGGTGGTCCCTTGACTGCCAAAGATTAGAATTTGGACAGGAGCAAATTAACAGCACCTGCATCATGTTGGGGAGTAGCAGTCCTTCAGAAATCTCATGTTGTCACGATACGTGATGGCAGACATCGGCAGCCTCCTTGAACAGGATGTGTTCCCTGAACCTGGGCCCATAAATTTGCAATGATTGCCAAAGTCACCATTGCTCTCAATGTTTAACCACTGGTGTGCAATCTCTGGTGTGCAATCTCTGGTGTGTAATCTCTGGTGTGCAATCACAGGTGCGCTATCACAGGTGTATAATCACAAGTGTATAATCACAGGTGAATAATCACAGGTATATATTTACAGGTGTGCAATCACAGGTGAATAATCATAGGTATATATTCAGAAGTGTGCAATCAGAGTTATGCAATCACAAGTGTATATTCACAGGTGTGCGATCACATGTGTGTAACCATGTGTATAACTACAGGTGTGCAATCACAGTTGTTTGCAAGATTCATGGAGAGTTCCCATTATTATTTTGTCCTAGGGCATGTCAAATTCCTTGATGACTTTAGACCAGCAAGGACTCTTAAGGACTGTGAGGGAGAAAGGATACCCGCTTCAAAATTTGTGAGGAGACCAGTCAGAAACCTGAATGGTGAAATGCACCAGCACTGAATAAATGCCATATGATCACTGGATGTGTAATGGAACAAGCTGTTGGCATGTTGTAGGTTCCTAGACAGACAGGAGTGTGCCCTACAATTTAGACTATTCAAAATCTCCAGAATGGTCATGGTGTGCTGCACTCTGCACAACATTGTGCAGCAGTGAAGTTTGGATCCACATGAGGAACAAGATGAATAGCTCAGATCCTCTTTGAACAATTCAAAGTGAGAAGAGAAGAAGAAATAAGATGATGAGGAGGAACATGATAGGGCAAAGCACCCCCAGCTGCTAACCTTGCTACTCAGGATGCCAGGTTTAATGCAAGATTCACTTGCGTTGCATCAGCTAGACGAATGTCAGAGACACATGCAAAGGCCAATCTTCCCACTGCATGCCTAATGCTAGTCATACTAAGCAGTTTTTGAAACAATAATCCCTTGCACATCTCCCATTGGTCACTATCAATTAATGTCTTCCCATACATCATTAAACTATTAAAAGGCAACTTCCATCCAATAACCAAAACTTGGCACAACAGGAAATTGGTGCAAAATCATTAAATTTATGTAAGTTAACTAATTATTAGTACTCAATAAAATCACATTTTTAATACATCCTCATGCATAACCTTGTATAACTGCAAAGCTTTCTTCTTCCTTGCCCTTCTGCTTGCAACCTGCAACCTGCTGCTGGGGGAGACACAGAAGCAAGCCCCCCCAACCCATGGCGAGAAGAGGTTGCTCGCGTCCCTGCTCTGACATTCTCTCAGCTAATTACTCCTGAGCTTTTGAACATATAAGGGGAGGTCAAAGTCAGCTGCACATACTCCTATGCAATTCAGGCTTGGTGATGTTACAGCATGTCATGTATTGATTGAATGGGGGATTAATGGGTAAGAAAGAGATCCCCATTTCATTGACCTTTCATTGACACCCCTCCCATGATCCAGCTGCATTTTATTGCTACCACTCTGCTGGAAAACACTACAGTGCAGATTTGAACAGCACTACAAGGCCAAGACTATATGTCAGTGGGGAGAGCAGTGCATGCACACTGCTCCCCCCAGCATTGGCCCCAGCGCTGGCCTCCCAATTTCATTTGCAGGCCTCCCACCACAATCGCCGGCCTGCCCAATCACTCCCCAGTCACTGGCCCACCTGAACCACACACCGCCCCGTCCCCATCCAGCCCCCATTGCCACCGCTCTATGGCTAACAACGATCTCCCCTGCAATGGCCAGCCCCGACCCTCTCTCTATGGCCAGATCCAACCATCCCCAAAAGCCAGCTCTGACACCCCCTTTGGCAGGCCCCAACCCCCTTGATGGCATATTCTGATCAGTCCCTCCCTGCCTCTCCCACTAATCCCTAATGCAGAGTGTGCAGCTGGTCCCCCCCACCATAAATCCCCCCTCTGGCTGTGCCCCCTTGGCACTGCCAGGGTGCCCAGTGGGCAGTGCCAGGGTGCTTGGTTGATAGTGCCAGGAGCCAGGCTGGCACTGCCCAAAGGGCACTTTCCCTGCCCTCCCACTTTTTGGGGAAACCTCAATGGCCTCTGTCCCCAGCAGCGGGTTGAGCATTCCTGGTCCCCATTGGTAGGGAGCCATTGTAAACCGCACTGATGGGATCCTCTTCTGGCACAGGGGAGATACTTGGACACACACACCTCCATTAAGGACGGTCACCTCAGCACCTCACTGTACCGCAAACCCACAGATAACCTGACGATTCTCCACTTCTTCAGCTTCCACCCTAAACACGTTAAAGAAGCCATCCCCTACGGTCAAGCCCTCCATATACACTGGATCTGCGCAGATGAGGAAGATCTCAACAGACACCTCCAGACCTGAAAGATGCCCTCATTAGAACAGGATATGGCTCTCAACTCATCGATCAACAGTTCTGATGTGCCACAGCGAAAAACCACACCGACCTCCTCAGAAGACAAACGCGGGACATGGCGGACAGAGCACCCTTCATCGTCAGTACTTCCCTGGAGCGGAGAAGCTATGACATCTTCTCTGGAGTCTTCAACTGTCATTGATGAAGTCGAACATCTCGCCAAGGCCTTCACTTCTTGCCTTCAAACAACCTCACAACCTCAAACAGACAATTGCCCACAGCAAACTACCCAGTCTTCAGGAGAACAGTGACCACGACACCACACAACCCTGACACAGCAACGTCTGCAAGACATTCCGGATCATCGACACGGATGCCATCATCTCATGTGAGAACACCATCCACCAGGTACACGGTACATAATCTTGCAACTTGGCCAACGTTGTCTACCTGATACGCTGCAGGAAAGGATGTCCTGAGGATGGTACTTTGGGGAGACCATGTAGACGCTATGACAACTGATGAATGAACACTGCTCGACAATCACCAGGCAAGACTGTTCCCTTCCTATTGGCAAACACTTCAGTGGTCACAGGCATTCGACCTCTGATCTTCGGGTAAACATTCTCTAAGGCAGTCTTCATGACATGTGACAGTGCAGATTTGCTGAGCAGAGACTGATAGCCAAGTTCCGCACACATGAGGATGGCTTCAACCGGGATCTTGTGTTCATGTCACACTAGTTGTAACCCCCATGACTTGCCGGGGCTTGCAACATCTCACTTACTGTCCTGTCTGGAGACAATACGCATCTCTTTAACCTATGCTTAATGCTATCTCCACTCACATTGTCTGCACCTTTAAGACTTGATTAGCTGTAAAGACTCACATTCTAATCAGTTTTCTATAAACTGAGTGTGTGTCTTTACTTTCCCTATTTGTGATCAGAACTCCCCATTCACCTGACGAAGAAGCAGCGCTCCGAAAGCTAGTGGTGTTTGCTACCAAATAAACCTGTTGGACTTTAACCTGGTGTTGTGAGACTTCTTACTGTGTTTATCCCAGTCCAATGCCAGGCATCTCCACATCATGACAGGGGAGGTACTAGCAGGCCTGGAGGCTACTGTCCCAGGCTCACTAATCAAATGGAAATAGTGATTCCCATATGGTAATCAGCCCTGCACTGAATTCTGAATTCACCTGGGTGACTTCTGTGTGAATTCACTGGGACCATAGAATTTCTGGTCCATATCTTCAAAAGACATGGAATTATCATGGACCAACTCAAAACAAAGACCATTGCTGATATTCCTCAACAAATATGTGTCACAGACATCCATTCCTAGGGATGGTAAATCAAGTGGACAAGTTTATCCCTAAGCTGGTCACACTTACCCCAACAAAGCCTCTTATGGAAATGACAGCAATGGTTGGGCTGTTGAACAATGCAATGCAATGCCTTTCAATCCAATAAAGATTGATTAATTTCCTCAGACATTCTGACACACTAGACACTGGAAAACTTGCTGACACTTCCTCCACTAGCTCTGTCCTGTTCAGTTTCCAATATATTTTGAGTCCAGAGCCCTGGCAGAAACTGAACAAAAGTATGCCACCATTAAGAAAGATGCACTGGTGGTTACATGGGCCACTGAGTTGTTCTTGTATTATCTGATGGAGCTGTCCTTCCGTGTAGAAACAAACCACAAGCTCATTTGTGCTCATACTCATTCACCTCCATTTGAAATGGTGCTAACATCTGGCCAGTCGTTTATGTCCCAGGGAAGTCACAAACCATGGCTGATACTCTGTCTAGAGCCATGATAGACCATACCATTGCCTTTGATTCTGCCTTCATCTCATAAGTGGAAGCATTCTCCTTGGCTGCCATGAGCCTGCTGTCCAAATCCAAAACAGCTCTTCAAAATATCCAACGCATTCAAAATGAGGCCGCTAAATGCATTCAAATGCATGAGTTCTGCCTCCAAGGGTGGCCTAAGTACAACACTGCTGATCACCTCATCTGTAAATACCATGAGCATCTTGCCTAATTGAGTGTTCTGGATGACATCCCAGTTTATGAACACCATTCTGTGGTCTCTGTGACAAGATGTCCTTCACCAGCTCCACAGAAGTCACCCAGGTGTTGTTGAGTTGCATGAGCTCAGCAATCTGTGTGGTGTCTAGGAATCACAAGATTTTATCCTACCTGCCCCACTTGCTGCATTAACATTCCAACAACCATGGAACCCATGGTGCCATGTAATTTCCAACACAATTGTGGGTGAAATTGCTACTATGGCAAGATAGACTGCGGCCATAGATTATTACTCTTGATGGCTGGAAATAGTCAGATTTCATACAATGAGTGGAATCAGTTTTCAGGGCATTACAAACCATCTTTTGCACTCATAACTTCTTGGGAAAAATCATTTTGGATAACGCTCCTAAGTTGCACATGACCACTTTTAGAGGTTCACTGCTGACAATGGGATCACCCATATTACCAGTTCCCCTTTTCAGCCTCAAGCTAACAGGGAGGCTAAGCAAGAAGACAAGACCAATAAGGATCTGATGGCACAGTGGCATTGTGGTTAGCACTGCTACCTCACAGCCCTCAGGTTCACATCTGGCCTTGGATGAATGTCTATATAGAGTTTACATGTTCTCCACATACCTGCATGGGTTTTCTCTGGGTGTTCCGGATTCTCCCCACAGATATGCAAGTTAGCTGGTCTGGCCATGCTAAATTGTCCTTTAGTGTCCAAAGATATGTAGGTTAGGTGCATTAGCCATGGAAAATGCACGAGGTTATAGGGATAGGGTGGTCGGATGGGCCTGGGGAAGGTGCTCTTTCAGAGAGTTGGTGCAGACTCGATGGGTCAAATGGCCTCATCCTGCACTTTTTGGATGCCATGGTTCAATGGTCCAATAATCGTGGCACAGTAAGAAGTCTCATAACACCAGGTTAAAGTCCAATAGGTTTATTTGGAATCACGAGCATCTCATCTGATGAAGGAGCAGTGCTCTGAAAGCTCATGATTCCAAATAAACCTGTTGGGCTTTAACCTGATGTTGTGAGACCTCTTACTGTGCCCACCCCAGTCCAATGCCGGCATCTCCACATCACCAATAGTCTTGATTAGCTGTCAGCCTTGATGCCTTTTCGGTTCACACTGCCAGCCAATGAATTCACTCCGGCTGGTAAGCTCTATTCTCTTTGAACCTTCAGCCTGATATCACTTCTCCTGGCCATGAAAGGAGGAAAATGAAAGGAGGTGTCGATCCTCCATGATGAACAACACCAGTGGTATGATATTCAGCACAGGGCCAAACTCTGCTATCCTTAATGCCAAGCCAGTGAGTCTGGATTTGTGACTACAAAGCAGAAGGTCTCATTCTCACTAGGATCGAGCATCTGTACTCACGTTTGATCCAGATGCCATTGGTATTATCTGAAAGGAACGGGAGTGCTCTCATTGTGTTTACACTCACCAGCCCGCAAGTTTTTGATCACAATAAAATGTGGAATGAAGATCCTGAGAGCCTTGAATGGTGTTGAGCCACCCTAAAACCCATTCCCAGACCTCTGACCCAGCAGGGCAGTCACTATCATATGGTCTGGAAGTGTGCTGAAGAATAAGTTAAGACTCAACCTCTACCTGGGGGATTCTGGGTGAGGGGAGATGAGGAGGAGCCAGTTCCAAAGTATTGTAAATAATTTTAAAAACAAATGTGATATAAATGTTGGACATAGCTGATGATGTTGTTAAAAAGACAATATATTTGGTGGTGGGGTCAGAGGGATGGAGCTCATATAAAGAATTAACAGAAAATACATGTTAATCCATGATGTAGATGATGATGCATTACTGACCTCAGTCAGTCATGTGCTAAACAATTTGTAAAGCAGATGGGCAAATCTTGTGGGAGATGTATTATTTCAGTAATCCATTGTGTCCATATTGTAAATAGTATAGAGTAGTTTTAAGTAAATGCATTAGTCTTTCTACAATTCCTCTACGTAAGAGCCAGTACGTTCCTCAAACAATTATCATTATGGAGATCATATTTCACTCTCTATTGAAATAATACCAGCATAAATGAGTGCCCTATGACATGTGGGCTATTGATATTTAGTAGTGTAACGGGTTTGTTCCGTTAGCCAGAGATAAATGTATTTTTATGAGCTGAGAATTTGGTGGGCAACACATCTGCTTTTTGCCCTGCCCCTCATGTTCAGCGCTCTTTTCCGAAACTAGTTAGAGGGCAGATCAGTAATAGCATGGCTAACCAGATGGATGCAACTCATCTGGTGAGGGTGACAATCAAGGTCAGGCAACAAATTTCATAGTGGTGAACATGAATGGCAGTCGTGGATGGATGGTTGGGGATAGGGAAAGTGCAGAGGAAGGATAATTTTGTTTGCACGGTAAGTGAGTGTGAGGAGTCATGGGATGGAGTAGGCTTGTTAAGGCAGAGTGAGATGTGAGGGTTTAATTCAGCGTCAAGTGAATGAAACTACATCTCTTTGCTCTTAATTTAGACAGGCTGTGTCTGTAGGAAATGAAAAGAAATATCAAACTGGCAGAGCAAGTTATGCTTTTGTGAAGTTGAGCCACGTTAGGACAGAAAGAAGGAATCTAATTCAGCTGTACTTGATCAGGAAGCACTTGATGCTCAGTAACAACAAATCTGGAGGTTGAAATTAAGAGGAAAATAAACTATTCAAGGTTTTGTTTGACTTACGGACTTCCTTTCAAATAGTCCCTCCAGAGTGTTTCTGTAATTATTTCTTTACTTGAAGCTCTATTTCACAAAGTTACAGTCCATTAACTTCAATAAAGGTTTAATCAGTTCATTTCTTGATTCTATCTTCAATTTGATTTCATACAAACCAAGGAACTCAGCAAAAATTTGCCAACAGTTTGAAACAAGTTTGCATATTCCCCAAAACAAGGCTTTTAAAGAATGATCCTAACATCAAATAACATCATTTTATATTGTAAGCTGAAGGTGTAGCTAACATTCCTTACTGGTACAGGAGGGAGAAAGAACATCAGTATAAGAATGCCTGAAAGGGTTGAGATCACAAAGTTGGCCATATATTTTTAGAGATTTATAAAGAGGTCCAGAGACTTGTTCCTATGGAAAATTCTGAACTTTATTTCAAAAATAGAAGAGTTGAATATGACCCTGCTCACCAGCAAAACTGTGCAAATGGACAGTTAAAATTGTCCAGCATTGATCCTACTGTTTTTCTTCTGGTTGCAATCTTAATATCCCTTTTTACCAGAGGAGAAGGGTGACCCATCACAAGCCTGTGGGATCGTGCTTGAAATGTGCCAATCGAATTCCAATAACATCAAATGGGCCCACCTGCAATTTTAGCTGGATGTCTACATTAGGAAGTCACAATGGCCAGGACAATTTTACAGCAGTCTTAGATGGGGCCAGGTATAGTAAGTAGTTCTTTATTAACTTTCATTGTGAGGCCTAGAAAAGCAGGCATACCGCTTTAAGCCCAACAAAGAAAATGAAGCTGTTCCCTACCTCACACTTCCTTAGCTTTTTTGGGGCTAAAGGGATCAAGGGATATGTAGGGAAGGGGGGAGGGAGCAGAAAATCAGGGTATTGAATTTGATGATCAGCTATGATCAAAATGAATGGTAGACAAGTTCAAGGGGCTGAATGGCCTACTCTTGCTTCTAGTTTCTATGCTTTTCTGCTACCCTTTCATGAGACCCATCCATTTACAGCTATGATAAGAAAAGTTGGGAGATTGTGCATTGTCTTTAGTGTGTGGGGCACATGCCTGATGTATAAGGCACCAGCTACTGAGTTTGATCACTGCTGGTCTGCATGGAAATTTATCTGCCATTGCTAAGCCATTTACATGCAATTTACATGGAACCAAGACATATGGCCCAACAGCTCTGTGCCACTGTTTATGCTCATACACTTACATAGTTTGTAATGTAATTTATGAACTCCCTATTCCAAATCTGCCACCATTCCCCCCCACCCATTGGCTTGGTATCGTACGTAAATTCAATCACTATGCCAAATGTTTCTGAACACAGATCATTTCTATACATTTTAAAACAATTGTGCTTATTACATAGAGACCTTAAGCATCACAGTCAATAGTTACCCCGAGCAGACAAAGCTGCTTTAAATAGACTTGATAGGGGTGATTTTGAGCTTGCACTCTCCATCTGCAGTAATGACAGCGTGTGGTCAAAATCCAGAAGGCGTGATTCATGCTGGGGGGTTTCCGAGTTCTGATCTTCCTGGAACCTCACCAATGGAGTGCCATGAAACAGGCTGCGGGATTACAGAAAGCTCATTTTTTAACATCAGCACGTCATTACCAAGTGCTTTTGCCGCATATCGAAGCTGCACAGAATTTTCAGCTGGCGTCATGTCATCCCCATTTACCTTATCGAAGGGTGAACCTGGCATCTTCACCTCTGAGGGGGGCTTTGGATGTGAGTGTTCAGGCAGCCAGCATCCTTTGCTGAGTGCACTGGGGACTCCCAGTGCGCTCTGCGGGACACTGAAAGGGACTCAGGGGACACAGATAATTCAACTTAGAGTTGCCATTTCAGGGAGAGGGGTCAAGAAGGTCATTTGCAGGCCTTCTCTATCCTTTATGTTGGGACACCCCTTGCTCTAACGGGGTTATGAAGGCTGGTATGCAGGCAGTGCTTCCTGTTTCCTCCTGCCTGGATTCTTATTCATATCACAGCTGAGGGAGTGCCGGTTACCTCTCACAGCCCAAAGATGTGCAAGTTAGGTGGATTGGCCAGAGTAAAATTGCCCCTCAATGTCTAAAAATGTGTAGGTTAGGGGGAATTAGCGGGGTGAATATATGGGGTTGGGGAATAGGATGGGGGAGAGGGTCTGGGTAAGAGAGTTGGTACAGGCTTGATGGGCTGAATGGCTTCCTTCTGCACTGTAGGGATTCAATGTTACATTGAAATGCCGCATTATCTGCTTGTGCAAGAAAGACCAATGGAGTGAGTGGCTAAAAACAAAAGACGTGTAAAGCAAAGTATGCTGGTCATGATTTTGGAAGACCTCTGACTCACCTTCCCCCAATCATTTATTAGGCAATATGTCCTCAGGTCTTCAGAATCCCAGCATCAGAATCAGCCAGGGCCTGCACTTGCCAGGACCCAGACTGGGAGAGCTATTTTCCTAGAGATACTCATTGAACAGGCCACCTTCCAATTAAGGACAGTGGATGGTCTCCTGATGCTGCCATCCCAATCATAGAATACAAGGTGAGGGAACCTCAGAATTGGACCCCACTTGGAGGGTTGTAAATGAATACATTTAAAAGGAATCAAGTAGACAGGCCCCTCCAAATCCCATCAGTGGCAGCATTTGAGCAGCAGCTGTGACCTTTGTTCAAGGAAGGCCCCATTTGCTGGTGGATGGAGTCTACCATTAAACTGGTGGCCCCTGTCATGCAGAGTAGTTGGATGCAATTACACTGCCAGAAAAATTCCATTTATGTTCTAATTTAGCTGCCCACCTCCATGCTGCAGAAAGCTGTCCATCCCTGGGAAACCTTTTCAGTGGTAGGAATGTGTCAAGCAATTATCCCAAAGCAACTCCCTGCTGTTTTCCCAGACACCAATTTCCTATCCTGCCATTCATCCCAGGGCTGGAAAAATTCTGTCGTGTATCTCAATGCCCACAATGTCAATGGTCTTCTCCTTATCCTGAGAGTTGAAGTTTTGGCCAATCCCATCTCATCTGCTTGCATTGCCTCTGAAAGCAGACATCATACGCTGAAAAGAAGAATGTGACAGAAGTTGATTTCTATCCAATTGCCCCGAATAGTAGCCATCTCATGTGAGTGTCTGAAAATACAACATTACGAATCTTTATCTTGGCAAGGCATGTGTTATTGTGTGATGTGCTCATTATTTTGATCTGACTGGCAAATGTAGCCTGGTTTTTCCTTAGCTGCTTTCTTGTTTAAGCCACAGGTAGAACTGCAATGATGGTTGCCTTCACCTCCAACATATTGTGCTGGCAGTGATCTTTATTTTTCTTAAATAATGATTTAATCTGCACACTCACCATCTGAAATTTATTCCATTTAATTGCTTTACTCATGAGCAATAAAGGATAGCATTAACAACATTGAATAAAATATTAAAACATTGTTAAATGCTCAGAATGTAAAGCTGAACTGGCCCCATTGCAGTAATAAAATATGCCACTATTGTGTTTAGCTGAGCTGAATACAAAACTTTCTTTAGATACATTCCTATAAATCTTAATATTAATAAAAAAATACTTTTCTCAATGTATTCCTTTTCTTCTTTTATTACTTTGGAATGGTGCACATAGAAAAACATTTAATGGCACTTAGAAGTAAAGCACGTTGTCTTTCAATTCTCTACTACACTATAAAACAGCTTGAATGATGTCTTATCTGATGTTCAGTGTGTGGGAGGAAATCTCAAGATGACACTCTCAACATAAAGATAAGCGCCTTTGAGTACCTTTTATTAGTCTTTAACAGAAAACATGGAAAAATACTGAACATAAAAAAGGGAAACTTTTCTTCAAATCTATTATTAATGGCAACTACCTTACATCTGAAATAACATTTCCAAGTCTTTAGTTAAATCACTAATACTGCTGGGTATTTATATATGAATGTGTTGAAAATGTGCATGTTTATGAAACATAAATACATAGTCTGGATTGTCAGTAGCTTGAACATTACCAGATTACAATCAGATCTGAAGAATTTGCATTGTTTCTGTCTTGAGTATGCTTCAAAGTGAAGCTGTATTGAGCAATTAAAGTTACATCATAAGATATTGTTAATCACAGAATTATAGAATCAATGACATGGAGACAGGCCCTTTGGCACAAACATTTTGGCCAACGAAAATGCCCATTAAACTAACCCCATTTGCTTGCATTTGGCCCATATCCCTCTAAAAGTTTCCAATCCATGTATCTGTCCAAATGCCTTTTAAATGTTGTCAATGTCCCTGCCTCAACCACTTCCTCCGGCAGCTCATTCCACATACATACCACCGTTTGTGTAAAAAAGTTGCTCCTCAGGTTCCATTAATTCTTTCCCCTCTTAACTTCAACCAATGCCCTTTAGTTCGCGATTCCCCAGCCTTGGGAAAAAGATTGTGTGCAACCATCCTATCCGTGATAGGGTGGTTGCATGATCTTATACACCTTTGCAAGATCATCCCTCAGTCTCCTTTGCTCCAAAGAAAAAAGCCCTAGCATGTCCAAATTTTCCCTATAACTCAGTCCCTTGAGCCCTGACAACATCCTTGTAAATCTCTTCTGCACTCTCCCCAGTTTAATAACATCTTTCCCATAGCAAGGCGACCAAAACTGAACATAATAGTTGTTTAGCTTCAGGTGCAGCCTCACAATTGCAGAATCATTTCCCAAATTCTACGCTCAATGCCCTGATTGATGAAGGCCAACACGCCAAAAGCCTTCTTCACTGCCCTATCTACCTGTGACTCCACCTTTAGAGAACCATGCACCTGAACTCCAAGGTCCCTCTGTTCCATGATACTTTCTAAGGTCCTATCATTCACCGTGAAAATCTTATGTTGATTTGACTTTCCAAAATGTAACACCTCACACTTATCTGTATTGAATTCCATTTACCATTTTTTGGCCAACTTCTCTAGCTGTCAATATCCTGCTGCAATTTTTGATAACCTCTCTCACTTTCTGCAATATTACCTATTTTAGTATCTTCAGCAAACTTACTGATCATGCCTTGTACATTCTCACCCAAATCGTTGATATAGATAACAAACAGCAATGGGCCCAGCACTGACCCCTGAGGCACACCACTAGTCACAGGCCTCCAGTCTGACAAGCATCCTACCACCATTACTCTCTGCTTCCTGGCATCAAGCCAACTGTACATCCAATTTGACTGTTTTTCCCTGAATTCCATGTGATCTAACCTACTAGAACAGCCTACCATATGGAAATTTATCAAAGGCCTTACTGAAGTCCATATAGACTATGTCTACCTCCCTGCCCTCATCAACCTTCCTGATCACTTAGAACATAGAACATAGAACATAGAACACTACAGCACAAACAGGCCCTTCGGCCCACGAGTTGCGCCGATCACATCAACACCTACCAATCTATAGACCTATCTATAACCCCCAATCCCATAAAACCCCATATACTCATCCAGAAGTCTTTTAAAAGACCCCAGCGAGTTCGCCTCCACCACCACTGATGGCAGCCGATTCCATTCACTCACCACCCTCTGAGTGAAAAACTTACCCCTAACATCACTTCTGTACTTTCCTCCCCGCACCTTAAATCTGTGTCCTCTCGTAGCGACCATTTCAACCCGGGGAAATAGCCTCTGAGAATCCACCCTATCTATTCCTCTCAACATTTTATAAACTTCTATCAGGTCGCCTCTCAACCTTCGTCTCTCCAGGGAAAAGAGACCCAGCTCCCTCAACCTAACTTCATAAGGCATGCCTCCCAGTCCAGGCAACATCCTTGTAAATCTCCTCTGTACCCTTTCAATAGCTTCTACGTCTTTCCTATAGTGAGGCGACCAGAACTGCGCACAGTACTCCAAATGAGGCCTGACAAGGGTCTTATAAAGTTGCAGCATTACCTCCCGACTCCTAAACTCAATCCCTCGATTAATGAAGGCCAGTACACCATACGCCTTCTTGACCACCTCTTCCACCTGCGAGGCCGATTTAAGAGTCCTGTGGACCCGGACCCCAAGATCCTTCTGCTCTTCAACACTACTAAGACTCCTGCCCTTGATAGTGTACTCGTTCATCCCGTTGGTTCTGCCAAAATGGACGACTACGCATTTATCCGCGTTGAAGTCCATCTGCCACTTCTCCGTCCAGTCCTGCAGCCTATTTATGTCCTGCTGCAACTTTTGACATCCTTCCAGACCATCCACAACACCACCGACCTTCGTGTCATCAGCAAACTTACTTACCCATCCCTCCACTTCCTCATCCAGGTCATTTATGAAAATGACAAACAGCAAGGGTCCTAGAACAGATCCCTGGGGCACTCCACTCGTGACTGACCTCCATTCAGAAAAAGACCCATCCACAACCACTCTCTGCCTTCTGCAGGCAAGCCAGTTCTGGATCCACAAGGCCAAAGGCCCTTGGATCCCATGCCCTCTCACCTTCATTGAAGAACTCTAACAAATTTGTAAGGCATGATCTCTCATGCACAAAGCCATGCTGACCACCCCTAATCAAACACTGTGCTTCCAAATGTCTGTATATCTTATCCCTCAAAATCCTTCCTAGTAACTTACCCACCACAGATGTTAGGCTTACCTGTCTATAATTCCCAAGTTTTTCTTTGCTGACCTTTTTAAGTAAGGGCACAACATTTGCTACCCCTAGTCTTCTGGTACCTCACCCATGGCTAATGATGATGTAGATATCTCAGACAGGGCCCCTGCAATTTCTCCTGTAGCCTTATGCAGTTTTCTTGGATATACCTGGTTAGGGCCAGGAGATTTATCCATCTTCATACATTTTAATATACCCATCACCTCCTCTACTGTAATACAAACTGTCCTGAATATACCATCACTAATGAGCCCGGGTTCCCAAGTCTTCATGTCTTTCTCTACGGTAAACACAGAGGAGAAATATTCATTGAGAACCTCAACCATCTCCTGCAGTTCCATACATATGCATCCACTTTAGTCCTTGAGGGGTCCCATTCTCTCTTTAGTTATTCTTTTTCTTTTAATATACTTAAAGAATCCCTTTGGTTTCACCTTAATCCTCTCAGGCAAAGTTCATTCATGTCTCCTTTTTGCCCTCCTAATTTCCTTCTTGAATGTACTCCTGTATCCCCTGTACACCTCCAAGGAATCCCTTGATTCCAGCTGCTTGTACCGGAGTCATGCCTCCTTTTTCCTGGCCAAAACCTCAATGTGTTTTGTCATGCAGGTCTCCCTACTCCTGCCAACCTTGCCCTTAACCCTACCTGGAACATATGGATCCTGAACTCCAGTTATTTCACTTTTAAAGGTCTCCCATTTGCCGGCGGTCCCTTTGCCCTCAAACAAACTACTCCACTCAACCCTTGCAAGCTCCCGTCTAATTCCACCAAAATTCTCCTTGCCTCAATTTAGAACTTGCAACTGTGGACCAGTTTTGTGCCTTTCCATAACTATTTAAAAATTAATAGAACTATGGTCACTGGTCCGAAAGTGGTCCCCCACCGTCACCTCAGTCACTTTCCCTGCCCTAAAGTTTTGTCCTTTCCTGAGCAGGATCCTAGAATACTGCCTGGGGAAACTTTCCTGAACATACTCAAATTCCATCCAATCTAAGCCATGCCATCTCAGCTCACATATGCTGCTGTCCCGTAACAAGTAATCTGTGCAGTTAAAGGTCTTGCTAGTTTTTAAAACCGCAGTTCTTTGACAGATCAGGACAACTCACCGACCCTTTAATCTGTGCCATTCCCCAAGGTCAGGATAATTTACAAATGTAGGGTTGAAATGGGGCATTTCCAGTGCCAAGTGTGGGGTGGGTGTGGCACTTTGGGTTGGGGCTGCAGGAGGGAAATTGCTGCAGTGTCTTGCTGTAATACAATATACTTAATGCTGACAGCTGAACATAGCAAATAATTGTTTCAAACCCTTTGACAAAAGCAATCAATTCAGATATGATAGGATGCATAGATGGGATGCAAGACTGGGCGGAGAAGTGGCAGATGGACTTCAACCTGGATAAGTGAGTGGTGGTTCATCTTGGCAGGTCAAATGGGATGAAGGAATATAATATTCGGGATAAGACTCTTAGCAGTGTGGAAGATCAGAAGGATCTTGGGGCCTGGGTTCATAGGACTCTCAGATCGGCTTCGCAGGTAGAGGATGTGGTTAAGAAGCATATGGGGTACTGGCCTTCATTAATCGAGGAATTGAGTTTAGGAGTCGGGAGATAATGCTGCAGCTGTATAAGACCCTGGTCAGGCCCCACATGGAGTATTGTGCTCAGTTCTGGTCACCTCATTACAGGAAAGATGTGGAAGCTATCGAAAAGGTGCAGAGGAGATTTACAAGGATGTTGCCTGGATTGGGTGACATGCCTTATGAGGATAGGTTGAGAGAGTTCGGTCTTTTCTCTTTGGAGAGAAGAAGGATGAGAGGTGACCTGATAGAGGTGTATAAGATGTTGAGAGGTATTGATCGAGTGGATTCTCAGAGGCTTTTTCCCAGGGCTGAAATGGCTGCCACAAGAGGACACAGATTTAGGGTGCTGGGGAGTAGGTACAGAGATGTCAGGGGTAAGTTTTTCACTCAGAGAGTGGTGGGTGCGTGGAATCAGCTGTCGTCAGTGGTGGTGGAGGCAGATTCGATAGGGTCTTTTGAGAGACTTCTGGATGAGTACATGGGACTTAGTAGGATTGAGAGTTATAGGTAAGCCTAGTAGGTAGAGATAAGATTGGCACAACTTATGGGCTGAAGGGCCTGTTTGTGCTGTGGTGTTCCTATGTTTCTATGTTTCTATGATGATCTTGGTGAAAGTGGTATTTTAAAATGTAATACTCCATCCTGACCCCTGATGCTTAGCAACGTTAGACAGCAGGAATGTATTTTGACTCCCAGTATTGCGAAAATACTACTCGTAAGAAATATGTTGGCACAGTATTTCCTGAAGAATTTAACCATTGGAATGGCACATCTATGGCAGTCAGTTTACCTAACGTTGTAAAAGAGTAATTGTGATGTGAAATATGGCATTATTCATGCTCCAGCAAGAATTCTTAGGGGTTTTGCACAACCATGAATTGCTGGTTATTGTAGCTGCACATTCCATTGTTTATACGACCTGCAATTGTTAACCTCCATTATGTACACGATTGTTCTTGCTGTAGCTACTTAGACTGAAAAATATGAGTGTAGATGAATGTATTTCCAGGAGGGAGGGGAATCAGGTGAAAGCAGAAGTATCAAGAACAAGATGGACACAGTCAAACATGTTGTCAATTACAATAGAAAAAGGAAGATGTATTGGAAGCTCTGATATGGAAGTTTGTTTCACCAGAACAAATTCAACTGGGACAAAGAAACTAGAAGGATGGAATGAGTTTTTACAGGCAGCACAGTAGGAGGACGTGTAGTTCAGGTAACTGTGGAAATTGCTGGGTAGTCAGTAAAAAATGGACAACAGCCTATTCCCAGAAATGAAAAACAGTTGTTGAGGAAGGGAAGAGTTGGAGATGAACTCTACAAAGATGAGGAAAGGATGGAATTTAGAAGCAAACTTGGTGAAAATTCCAGTTTAGAATGAGAGCAGAAAACAGCATTGACACACCATCAACAGATTAGAAAAAGAGGCGAGGGAAAGGAACTGAGTAGCATTAGAACAAAAAAATGTTTCACATACCCAGCGAAGCTAAAAATAGCTAGGACACATGCTGGTTACCATAGCAACACCTTTATTTAAAGAAAATGAGTGCAGTCAAGGGAGAAGCTTTTCAATGTAAGAACACATTCAGTCAGGCAGGAAAGGGTGGTGGCTGAGCTGGCCTCCATTCAAGGAAGACATTGAGGGCTTTCTGGTCATTCTTGTGGGGATAAAGGAAAAGAGGGATTGGATACCCTACCTCCCAGAATGACAATAGGCGTCCCATGTCTTCGCTTTCTACGCTATCAGGTTGTCATCCACTATTTGCACCACTTCCAGTGTTATGCTACTACCAAACGAATCTTCCCCCCTCCTTCCCTCTTCCCCTTCAGTATTCCTAAAAGACATTCTCTTGTGGCACCCAAGGCCACACTTCAATCACCCTCAATAATATTTCTCCTTCATATGGATCTGTCCCTGTGAGTGTTTGAGGTGAAATACCTTCTCTGTTCCTTCTCCCTCCCAGATGACCCCCTCTTGAATTTTATTTACATATAGGCCAACATCCCACTGACCTTTTCAATTACATTTCATACGGATACGTTAGCTAACAGTCAGGAACACTGCTTGCCTCTTTAATTTCTCTCATCATTTCCTAGTCTTACTTAAACTTCTATTAGACTTGGACAGAATTATGAATATTCAAGTGCCATCTGTTCCCAGAGGGTAGCAAGGCAAGAAAGGTGAAGAATGCACAACATCCCTCTTGGGGGCTTTGAAGGGAGGGCAAACAGAGTACAGAGTGTGGATGCCAACAACCCATCCAGAATTATTATTCATATCGTCTGAAAGAAGATGATACTGGCAATAATTGTCAACTTAATTACCCCAGGTCTTACACCGAAGGTAAGGCAACACGCTGCACACCTGTCCCTTTCCTTCCTTGCCTATCCAGGAGCAAACACTTCACCCCCTTAAAGCAACACTTCCATAATGAACCATTCAC
This sequence comes from Carcharhinus amblyrhynchos, assembly GCF_965287045.1. Taxonomy (NCBI): domain Eukaryota; kingdom Metazoa; phylum Chordata; class Chondrichthyes; order Carcharhiniformes; family Carcharhinidae; genus Carcharhinus; species Carcharhinus amblyrhynchos. Next base: position 75,483,574 of record NC_137331.1, on the reverse strand, counting down.
AATGTCCCTAATATTAACCCCAAGGATGTTTGGAAGTAGGAGTGTTCAATATTGCATTGAAAACCTGGAGGTAAATCCAGCAGGTCTGTTTGTGACATTTTAACACAGACACCTCATTTTCATCTTACCTCGAGGTTTGGTGTCACATTTTTACAATCATAGAATCATAGAATCCTACAATGCAGATGGAGGCCATTTGACCTATTGAATCTGCACTGACCACAATCCCACCCAGGCCTTATCCCCATAACGCCATGCATATGCCATAGCTAGTCCTCCTGGCACTAAGGGGCAATTCAGCATGGCTAATTCACCTAACCTTTACATCTTTGGACTGTGGGAGGAAACCAGAGCACCCGGAGGAAACCAACACAGACAGGGGGAGAATTGAAAACTCCTCAAAGGCAGCGAACCAAGCCAGAAATCGACCCTGTGTCCCTGGTGATGTGAAGCAGCAGTGCTACTACTGTGCCACTGTTTCGATTGTACAGCTGGTAAGATGCAGAACTTTAAGCACTGGTTTCAACTTCCAGTGCTTGAAGCATCAAACCAAAGCTGGAATTCAGAGCAATTCAGAGAACAAGAGGAAGAATTTTGACAACAGGAAATCAATTGTATTTTAAAATGTCCACTAGGCTTTGACCGTGGCCTTATTCAGACTTGATTCCTACATGTTTAGCTCCTTATCACAATGACTGTGCATTTCCTCCACCATTATATCCCCAGGTCTCTCAGCTGCTGAAACTCTCTTCCAAGTTTTGGTTACCTCATTGGCTACTTCAACTCACTCCTGGCCAGCCTGACATATTCCATCCTCTGCAAATTTGGAATCATCCAAAGACCTCCTCTGTGTGGCTAACTGACGACAAATCCTGTTCACCCATTTCCCTTGTGCTCACTGAGTTACATTGGCTCTTCGTAGGTTTGAAAAATTCTCAGCTTCATTTTCAAATCCCTCCATGGTATTACCCCTTCCTCTTTCTATGTTGTCCTCCATCCTTACAAACATGCAAGATCTGTACTTCTCTAATGCCAGCTTCTTGAGCATTCCCGATTTTATTTGCTCCACCACTGATGGGTGTACTTTCAGCTGCCAGGCCATAAAGTTTGGAATTCCATCCAGAAAGCTCTCTTCCATTTGACTATTTTTTCTTTTTTTGAGACACTGTTAAACCAAAAACTAAAATCTTTGACCAGGATTTTGGTCATCTACCTTAATATGTCTTTAATTGGCTTGGTATCAAATGTTGCTTTATAGGCTGCAACTCTACCACCTTGACCGCCACAGAATTTCGCCATGGGCAAAAGTCCGATAACAGAAATCTCTGTTGACCTTGCATGGGAATTTCCGGTCTTGCCTGAGTGAGGCTGTAAAATCCCACCCATCATGGCATGTCACCACAGCTAATACTCTGCTGATGAGGATCAAAATTCGGAATACAAATTTAATTGTGACAAGGTAGCTATTAATGAACATGCATGGAAATAGGGTTTCTGACTTTGTTCATCGGGTAGTTTGATCTACTTTTAACCTGTCTTGAACATTGGAAGAAGAGAATTCCAATAGTTTATCCTGATATCAGGAAATAGATCTTTTGTCTCCCACCAGATTAAATGACGTTGTCTGCCATAGTTCATGTGGATGGCAGGAGCAAAATATTCTCCCCAAAGTTTTGGTCAGTAACTGTATAAAGGGAAGCTAATCCTTTAATAGCCTCTTTAAATTGACAAACAAAATGTGAATGTAGTCCTACCACCCCCACTGAAATAAATGCTTTGGTAGCTTTTGAAACTCAGCAAAGCATTCATAAAGACCTTAGCTGTAATAATAGTCCTTGAGAAATGGTAACAAATAACTTGATTGAAACTGCAAGATCAGATATGACAGTTGTTTTCTAACCTAAACTAGATGGCCTGTCAAGTAAAACAGTCCACCTGAGACAGACAATTCCAGTCTACATTTTTAATCTTTAAAGGACTAGAGTTTTAAAATCCCTCAGATTGTCACACTTAAGTAATCCTAATCCTCCCTTCACAAGAACTTACATCTACTCCATACATCTGTGATTCCCACACAGTGGGGTCTGGTTGAAATCTGGACTGATTTTCAATGCACCTGTTGAGTTTCCTGCCTGTGTGATGCAACTCTATACCCTGTAGAAGGGGATAAAAATGAAATCTGGCAGAAATGGGGGCAGCACATTTGTATCTGGTCCTGTCCCAATTTTTAAGCGTCTCCTGAGTCACAGAATCATAGAATTGTTACAGCGCAGAAGGAGGTAATTTGTCTCATTGTGTCTGCACCAACTCTCTGAATGAAGCAGTTTAAATGCCTTTTGAATGCTGCCTCCATCACTGTCTCCATGCATTCGGAACCTTAACTGCTCGCTGTGTGAAAACGTAATTTCTCTTTTCACGTTTGCTTTTTTTGGCGGTGAATTTATATTTGTGCCCTCGCGCTTTCAATTCTTTCATGAGTAGGAACATTTTCTCCCTATCTGTTCTGCCCAGACTGCTCATAATTTTCAATACCGCTAACAATTCTCCTCACAGCCTGATTTACTCCAAGGAAAACAGTCCAATCTATCTTCACAACCTCATCCTTGGAACCATTCCCATGGAATCACAGATTCTGTACAATGCATTTGGCCCATCGAGTTTGCACTGACTCTGCAAAAGATCATCCCACCCAGGCCATCCCCTGCTGCCCTATCCCCTTAACTGCATGCATTTTTTATGGTTAATCCACATAACCTACATATCTTTGAACAATAAAGGGCAATTTAGCATGACCAATCCAAATGTACCTAACCTTCACATCTTTGGACTAAAATTCTGACCTTAAGGTAACATCTAAAACAAGCATATAATTCAGTGCCACATGGATATGCTATGGCTCAACCAGAATGCCCCTGATCTTGGGTTGTTGGTGTTGGGTTATACAAAACTCTTCTGAGAAGCATTCAGAATCAAAGTTTCTTTTCAACTTATTCAATCATGGGATGTGAAGGGCAGTATTTAGTGATGGCTGTAAGAAAAATGCAAAATTACATTCTTAGAAAGTATTTTCTCTACCCTCAGAAATCTTCAATAATGGAACTGCAGGTTCTCCTGTCAAGAACTCCTCACTTCAGCCATAAACAGTTGATCCTAGCAGCTGCTCTGCTTAGTAGAAACAGTAAGAAGTCTCACAATACTAGGTTAAAGTCCAACAATTTTATTTAGAATCACAAGCTTTTGGAGCGCTGCTTTTTCATCAGGTGACTCACCTGATGAAAGAGCAGCGCTCTGAAAGCTGGTGATTCCAAATAAACCTGTTGGACTTTAACCTGGTGTTGTGAGACTTCTTATTGTGCCCACCTCAGTCCAACACCGGCATTTTCACCTAATGGAAACAAGTGTAATTTACTTGAGTGCACTGAAGGGTAAGTCAGACAACTCCCATTAGAGTGCTATTGGGTAACAGACAGCAGTATGTGAATAATGTTAGTGAATCACTGAGTAGTTTCAGGATCATGAAGAAACTCAGGGAAAGCCCCTTAAAGGCACTTGGTCACTAAAATATTTCCTTCCAAAATTCCTTGTGGGGATCACGACATTCCAGCAGCGGAGGTGGTGAAAAACGTCATTGCCACTGGATTGTCAAATATAAGGTAATGTAATGCGAGCTAAAGAGGAAACTATAGCAGACAGTAATAATAGATGATAAAACCAAGGCTTTGATGAATTAGATATTTCATTTTAATTTTATTGTTAAATGTGTAAGTCGCCGACGTCAAAAGAATCCTGGAAATTTTCACAAGACAAAGCTAATAGCTGTGAATTTAATTTGTATTATGTATTATGCATTACAACTCTCTATGATAAATGAACTGATTGAGATGTTCATATAACATAGAAGGTAATTGAATAATTTAGATTTTTAAGTTTCAGCAAAGTAAAACACAGTGCATTTGACATTCAAAAAATTCTTTCATCTATTAATATCTCCCTGAGCAATGCACCATTCTTGAACAGCAAGAGGTGGGAGTAAGTTGTTTATTCCTAATCTTAGAGGCTTGAACTCAGGCACTCATTGCTCTTAGTATGGAAAATCAGGTTAATTGAAGGCAAAACTTCATGTCCTGTCATTATCATCACATTGCTCCTGTAAATTATCTTAATATTGAATTCAGCATTCAACAGGAAATGGTAAATCGGGACTTTCAATTCTTTGACCTTTGAGAGATTTCAGATTAATTGACATGATGATCGACCTGTTAAAGTAAATTATTCTTATGGAATATTAAATCTAGGCAGCACATGCTTTCTCTGGGATGGTGAATTAGAACCTGGCTGGTGGTACAGTAAGACCAATTTGAATTACTGGTGGAGAAGGGAAAGAGGCATGCCCTTAGGAGCAGGAAGCTCATATCATTTAGAGGTTCATGTCTCATTTCCATTCCACTGATGATTGAGGGTGCCAAATGGTTGCCCATTGCAATTCCTTAGTTCTGGAAGGGTATGAAATTAGCTGACTCCCACATTGAGTTAGTCAAGTTGGAGCCTGGGAAAGTGAGGTGATCTTAAGGATGTTCCCCTCACATGTGCTAGCAGAGGCCTAGGGTTATTTTGTAGATGCAGGACAACCATTCCCACAACAGCAACTTCAAAAATTATAGATAAATCCTAGACTGCTTTGTGACTGGCCTCTTGCAGTTCTTTTGATTCGAACACTTACCATGCAATGCAAATGATGAGAATTATTTGCATCTTTGTATCAAAAATTTGCAATCAGGTTCCTATGTGATTTGCATGCTTTAAAAAAGTTCCTATATGGTTCAGTCTGATGATTGAGGAATCTTGTGCTCTTGTGTTTTTCTGACCGCTCCATATGTGAAGAAACATTCCAGTGATTATTGTGAGGTTTCATCTGAGCAGTCCATGCAGCAGAACTGTTGTTTCAGGAAGTTTATGTTTGGTCCCATGACATTCCCAGTGCCATGATGTGGAGATGCTGGCGTTGGACTGAGGTAAAACCTGACAAAGCGACAGGCTGTCCTGAAAGCTTGTGGCGTTTGCTACAAATAAATCTGTTTGGACTTTAAACTGGTGTTGTGGAATTTCTTTGTGTTATTCCCAGTGCCTCCATAGTTCTACTGGTAGGTAGGCAGTCCATGCATGACTTGGCAGATGACAGTCATAAACCAGGCGTATATGAGGTATGCCTTATTACCTAGCAGCCAGCTGGTGGGTTCCTTGTGGTGGGTTGAAGATGATGGATAAGGCTGACTGGCACAGGATTAGTTGATGTCAGGGTGGCAGAATTCACCAACAGGATCTTTTGGACATGGTCACACACGGAGTGGAATGTAACAAAGGGTCTATGTTTGCATTGTTGTAATGTTATTGAACTGGTAATCCAGAGCCTTGACAAATGATCTGAAGATATGAGTTCAAAACCCAACACAGCAGCAGAAGCATTTAAGTTCAATTAACTTGCTAAAGCCAATATTAGCAATGATAACCATGGCTGGGATTTTATGCTAGGTGGAGGGGTAACTTCAGGGGAAGTGGGTGGCACACAGTTCTATGGTCCTGCAAATGTCTGAGGTTGAACCAGGCATTAACATACAATGAAGTTACTATGAAAATCCCCTAGTCGCCATATTCCGGTGCCTGTTCAGGTACACTGAAGGACAATTTAGCATGGCCAATGCAACTAACCAGCATGTCTTTCGGACCATGGGAGAAAGCAGAGCACCCAGAGGAAACTCATGCAGACACAGGGAGAACGTGCATACTACGCCCAGACAGTGACTCAAGCTGGGAATTGAACCCATATCCCTGGTGCTGTGAGGCAACAGTGCGAACCACTGTGTCACCCTCCTGCCCCGTGTCATAATTGATCATCTATTTCTGCCACAGTAAACATCACCCAACTCCACCCCAGCACAGCTGATTTACTGCTGAAATCCTCATTCATGCCTTTGTTATCTCTGGGCTCAATGACTCTGATCTAAACTTGATACTGTACAAGGGACTGCTACCCATGTCCTAATTTGCATTGCCCTGTTTATCCATCACCCCAGTATCTGCGGTCCTGTATTATTGGCTCCTGATTAAGAAATACCTCATTTTTGAAAATTCTGAACCTCCCTAGCTATGTAGTCACCTCCTGTCCTTCAACCCATGGTGGCATAATAGTTGGCTCTGCTGTCCCACAGCTCCAAGGACCCGGGTTCGATTCCCAGCTTGGGTCGTTGTCTGTGCAGAGTCTGCATATTCTCTCCATTTCTCCGTGGGTTTGCTCTGGTTTCCCCCCACAGTATGAAAGAAATGCTAGTTAGGTGCATTGGCCATGCTAAATTCTCCCTTGGTGTACCCAGACAGGCAACGAGTGTGGCGACTAGAGGATTTTCACAGTAACTTCACTGCAGTGTTAATACAAGCTTACTTGTGACACTAATAAATAAACTTTGAAAGAAACTAAACCTTTTGAGATATCCATGCTCATCTTATTCTGACTTTTTCTTCCTCCACCACAGGTGACAGTGCCATCAGCTGCCTAAGCATAACGGTCTTGAATTCTGTTCCTAAACTTCTCAGCTTCTTTACCTTGATTTCCAAATTTAAGCCACTTCTTGAAACCTAGCTCTTTGGCCATGCTTTAGGTTATCTGCTCAAGTATCTCCTTATGTTGCTAGGTGTCATATTTGGTTTTATAATACTCCTGTGCAATGTTTTGTGATAGTTTGTATGTTAAAAGTGCTATGTAAATATAAGTTGTTGTTGCTATTGTAGTTCTGCTCTCCTTTTGCTGCTTTGTAAACATTGCTACCTATTCTTCCACTTGCTCCCTGACTCCCCATGTGGGATTTTATGGCCTCACTCGTCCAAAAACTGTAAAATCCCACCCAAGATCAATGGACTGCTCCATTTCCTGCCCCTCATTCACTCCGATTCACGTGGTGGGTGAGGCAGTAAAATTCCAGCCCATGTGTCCGAAACTTAGTTATGAGTCTACTATTTCATATCTTCTTGAAGGGCTTTTGTAAGTCCAAATATATTATTTCAACCACATTGCCCTTATCAACCATTTATGTTAGTTTTCCAAAGAAATCAATAAGGTTGACAATGGTTACTCTATTATACCTCAGGTTCTAAATGTTTCCTAGGACAACTTTTAGAGTGAATTTCATTATCCTTCCCATCAACAAAATTAAACTAATGCATTGTCCATATAGTTCTGTGGACTTATTCTATCTCCCTTTTTAAATGCAGAAATCTCATTAGCTGTCCCCAATCTCTTGGCACTATTCCCTTTTTAGTGATATTTTACAATTCATGATTCAGTGCCTCTCCTATCTTTTCCCTAACTTCTTTTAATATGCACATAAGCAATTCATCTGGACCAGGTACGTCTCCGAATAATCTATGAGAAAAGCCAAATTCTTCAAAAATTTTAATGTCTTTAAAATAGTTTCACATACTTTTGGAAATAAAACCTTTTATTTAACAAAAGAATTACTGAATAGCCATGAATATCCTGAAGGTATAAATGTATCAAATGTCCATTAAGCTTAAAAAGATATTAACACTAGAGGAAAAAAGATGAAATAAAAGGGACCTGGAGGCTTTGAAGAAAGCAAGTTAAATATTCCAAGGATTAAGAACATGTTTGAGTATAAAGATATGTGCAACCCAGAGGGAGCACAACTAAATATTGCTTTCTTTTCTTATTCTAATATTAAAAAACTAATAAGTCAAAAATGAATTACATACATCTGGAGGTTTTGCACCTATCTGTGTGACTGAGCTGATAAAATTGACAGTCTTTGTTTTAATGCATCACATTGTGTGATATTGAGCTCTAACCTCTGCTAAATTCTGAAACATGGTGAAGTTACACTCCTGGTTTGGGTACACCACCTCATATCCCTCATCTGGAAAGATGCATGCATGATAGGGGTACCTCAGGGTCACGGTGATCGTCGCTATTTTCAAGAAGGGAGATTAGTCCGCTTGGGTTGGCAACTGACGAATCTCCCTGCTGTCACAGGAAAGACCATGGTAAGGATCCTGTCCGTATATTTCTCTCAATGGCCGAGGAACCCCTTCCAAAGTCACAATGTGGTTTTTGCCCATTGAGAGGCACCACTAAGAAAAGTGGAATGAATAGCATTAAATACTGTACATTGCCTTTGCCAACCTCACAAAAACCAGTGGACTCTGTCAGCTATGAAAATTTATGGAATGTCCTCCCAAAATTTGACTGACCTCAGGAAAAACTACCTGCTCTTCATGACGCATGGTCTTCAGGTTGCACATAGAGTTTAGAAAAGTAAAGGGTGACTTGATCGAAACCTTTACATACTAAAGGGTTTTGACAGGGTGATTGTGGAGTGGATATTTCCTCTTGTGGGAGAATCTAGAACTAGAGGTCATTGTTTAAAAATAAGGGGTCGCTCATTTAAGACAGAGATGTGGAGTTTTTCTCTCTCAAATCATGAGTCTTTGGAAATCTCTTCCTCAAAAGGCAGTGGAAGAAGAGCCTTTGAATATTTTTAAGACAGAGTTAGATAGATTCTTGATTAGTAAGGGGGTAAAAGGTGATCGGGAATGGGAAGGTATGTGGGATTGTGGTTACAATCAAATCAGCCATGATCTAATTGAACGATGGTGCAAGTTTGAGAGGCCAAGAGGCCTACTCCTGCTCCTAATTCATATTAACATGTTCATTGGACATATCTATGATTTCAGAACCCATCCTCCGCTTATCCATGGTAACATGCATGCTGTGATCCTTGCCAATGGATCATCACAAACCCTATCTCAGTGAAAATTGGTGTCAAACAGGATTACGCCATGCACAAACCCTTTTCCATTTTCCTCATTGCAACACTGCAACTCACCTCCAGCAAATTACCCACAGGCATGAAGATAATCTACAGAACAGAAGGGAAACTTTTCAATATCTACTGCCTTCAATCCAAAACCAAAACCACTCCGACTTCAGTCAAAGATTTTCAGAATGCAGATAACCTTTGTGTGCAGTCACTAAGAAACTGACTCCTTCTCAGAGGCATTTGAGAAATTGGGTGGGATTTTACAGCCTCGCCTGTCCTGAAGATCAACAGAATTTTCCATTGTCTGCCCTCACCCGCTCTGCTTATCATGGTGGACGGGGCGGTAAAATTCCAGCCATTAGGTTTTTCACTAAACACCTGGAAAATCAAGGTCCTCTTCCAACCAGTTCCCACAATAAAACGCGGCTCCTTCTCAATAAAGTGCTGGAGAGAAAACTAGCCTGTTTCTCTGGAGAGAAATACACCAGTTTTCAGTCAGATACTGACACATTTTTGATAAGATTCCACCCGCTGTCACGGTTTATTGGACCAAAGTAATCCTTGCATTCCCGTATGCTTCAGAGATGTGGAAAGCCTACAGCAGGCTCAGAGCACTGGATAAGTAAGAACATAAGAAATAGGAGCAGGAGGAGGCCATCTAGCCCTTCGAGCCTGCCCCGCCATTCAATAAGATCATGGCTGATCTGAAGTGGATCAGTTCCACTTTCCCGCTCTCTCCCCATAACCCTTAATTCCCTTGTCTGTCAAAAACCTATCTACCCGTGACTTAAATATATTTAGCGAGGTAGCCTCCACCACATCAACGGGCAGAGAATTCCAGAGATTCACCACCCTTTGAATGAAGAAGTTCTTCCTCAACTCCGATCTAAACTGCCCTCCCCCCCCTTATCTTGAGGCTGAGCCCTCTAGTCCTGCTATCCTTTCTAAGCAGGAAGAATCTCTCTACCTCTACCCTATCCATCCCTGTCATTACCTTATACATATCTATAAGATCCCCTGTCATCCTTCTAAACTCCAATGAGTACAGACCCAGTCTATTTAGTCTCTCTTCATAGTCCAACCCCCTCATCTCCGGTATCAGCCTAGTGAACCTCCTCTGCACTCCCTCCAAGGCCAAAATATCCTTGCGCAAGTGCGGCGACCAAAACTGCACACAGTACTCCAGCTGCGGCCTCACCAGTGCCCTGTACAGTTGCAGCAAGACCTCCCTGCTTTTATATTTTATCCCCCTCGCCATAAAGGCCAGCATCCCATTCGCCTTCTTGATCACCTGCTGCACCTGCAGACTGGGTTTTTGCGACTCATGCACAAGGACCCCCAGGTCCCTCTGCACCGTAGCATGCTGCAGCTTTTCGCCCTTTAAATAGTAATCCCTTCTACTATTGTTTCTGCCAAAGTGGATAACCTCACACTTGCTAACATTATACTCCATCTGCCAGGTTCTCGCCCACTCGCTCAGCCTATCCAGGTCCCTCTGCAGACTTTCTACACCCTCTGCACAATTTGCTTTTCCATTCATCTTCGTGTCATCCGCAAATTTTGTCACCCTACACTCAGCCCCCTCCTCCAGATCATCTATATAAATGTTAAATAGCTGAGGTCCCAGCACCAAAGTAACACAAGCGCTGCCTTCACAAGAACATCTAGTGGAAAGAAAGACGGTCCAACTTGCCCAGCATTGAGGCATTAATCAGTCAAAACCAATTCCAATGAAAAGGATATGCTGTTTGTATGTCTGACACCAGATTCCTGAAATGGCTGCTCTATATAGAACTAGGTTGTGGCAGGAGACTCCCAGGAGGACAGCAAAAATGCTTTGGGATGTCCTCAAGCTGGTTATACCTAATTGATGACTCATGGGAGGCCTTACTTTATGACCAACCAAAATGGAGACAGTTCATTCGGAAGGCAGCAAACACATTAACTTTGTCAGGAACTCGCAGAGGTGAAGTAGGAGGGATCAAACAAACCTTCCAAACACCCCCCATCTACACAACACTTCAAACCCCACCTGCCCTGCATGAGGCATGTTCCACAACTGGCACATCGAGTTCTGAAATGGCTGCCAAGCCCATCGATTTGAAGGGGAAGCGAGTAGTCCTCAAATCTGAAGGACTGTCTAAGAGAAAAGATCAAGAATGTTACAGGTTTTATTCACTGTATGGATGGGCACGGTAGCACAATGGTTACCACTGCTGCCTCACAGCACGAGGGATCCAGGTTCAATTCCAGCCTTAGGTGACTGTGTGTGTGGAGTTTGCATATTCTCATTGTGTCTGTGTGGATTTCCTCCGGGTTGGCTGGTTTCCTCCCACAGTCCAAAGATGCGCAAGTAAGGTGGAATGACCATGTTAAATTGCCCCTTCATGTTGCAAGATGCGTAAGTCAGGTGGATTAGCAAAGCAAATATGTGGGGCTATGAGGATAGGGCCTGGGTGTGATGGAGAGCCAGTGTAGGATTGATGAGCCAAATGGCTTCTTTCTGCATGGTAAGGATTCTATGATCTAAATTCGCTGAGCTCAGCAAGAGCAGTTGTACCATTACCGTAGAGAGCAACAAAATTAGCTTAGACTTAAATATTAATCACATTTCTTTGTGAATGTGTGAAATGAATAAAAATTAGAACTTTCTTGGCTATTGGACTTTGTTTTTGATCCTGTTTTCTATGATTCTAAGGCATCTTTTAGACAAACTATCTTTCCTGGTTATGGATATAGATGAAGGCTTGTTTATAAGCAGGTGTAATTTAAGTCAGTTTTCCCTGTGTTCCCTTAAAAGCAGATGCAAATTTAATCTCCAAAAGGAAAATACAAATTAGCTAAATCATTTTAATATGATTGATTTACCAAAGCAGAAGAGGGAGGCCTGTGAAACATTAAACAGATCTAAACAGATTAAATACAATGATGCGGCTGTGACCAGAAAGCCTTGTTATGTCATTTCCTGAATCAATGCTGAATCTGGTCATTGTTGTTTGCACCTTGTGTAATTGTTGGCCTTGCTTTTTTGTCTATGTTGAATTGTGAGCTGTTCTGTGTGCTTTCCATTATTGGAAATTCTAGTGGACCAGAACTCCAATGTGCCGATTTTGTATTCACGGAGACATAGAAACATAGAAACTAGAAGCAGGAGTAGGCCACTCAGCCCTTTGAGCCTGCTCTGCCATTCATTTTGATCATGGTTGATCATCAAATTCAATATTCTGACACCCCCCTTCCCCTCATATTCCTTGATCCCTTTCAACCCAAGAGGTATATCTAATTTCTTTTTGAAATCACGCAATATTTTGGCTTCAACAACTTTTGGTGGTAGTACATTCCACAGATTGACCACTCTCTGGATGAAGAAATTTCTTCTTGCCACAATCCTAAAAGGTTTACCCCTTGTCTTCAAACTATGACACCTAGTGCTGGACTCCCCCACCATTGGGAACATTCTTTCTGAAAGCAACAAGGTTTAATTTGGGGATTAATTTCCTGCACCCCAATTGTGACTCACTGTGCGCTACATTTGAAGGCACCTTGGTTACCATCTAAATCAGGTTTTTGGGCCCATAGATAACCAAGGCCCAGTGCCTGTTTCAGAAATTTTATGAAAATTAATTCTGTATCTTCTCGGCTCAGAATTCTTCAGTAGTCACTGTGTCCTAAGCAACAGTCGCTACCAAAGTGTGGATTTTTTAAAAATGAATTCCTGTGCAAGAAGCTGTTTATGTCAAACACCCTTGGACCAATAATAATTCAGGTGAATTACATTTACACAAATTGGTATATAAATGGTCAATTTTATGAAAGAGAAAGATTCTATCATCAAATAATTACAATATTCATTTTGCTCGTGCGCAAAACTTTCTCCTTTATTCTTGCTTTGGTATCTTGTGCAAGAGAAGCTATTCGTCCCCTGGTATCTTGACTAACTAACCATTAGTCCTGTGTTAGTCTGGCCTGCGAGTGATAGCAGGCTTTTCTAAATTGGAAGTGGCTCCTGCCTTCACCTGACATTCACATGTGAACTTTACAGCAAGGGTCATCAGATAATAATCACGGGTGGGAATTGCGACTGATTTTCTTTTTGCTCTCCTGAGCAATGTCCCTACTGCTGCTCTGGCTGAGCTCAGCTAAATCAGTGCACAAAGCAAATTAAACCAGTCGCTTTCCTGATCCCATAGCTCAATATCACACCATGTGGCGCACTGAGCCATTAGAGAGAGAAAAACTCTCAATCTTATCAGCTTATTCAGACAGAAAGGGAGAGCAAAACCTCCTGCTCGATGCAGTTCATTTCGGAGTTATTTGTGTTGTAATAGAAGAAGTAAAAAAAAAGCAGTTATATTTGAATAGTCACAATGACAATGGAGACTGGGCAGGCATCAGCAGCATGGAAATTGGTGAATATGATGTCTGAATTTAGAAGGGATGGCAAAATAGTCATTATCTTACTTCATTCCATGCAAAATAATGGAACCTACTTTTCACGGGTAAACTTGAATTCGTCATCAGGTTTGAACTCTCAATCTGGCTGGCTGCCAAGAGGGATAATGAGTACAAAATTCAAATGCAGTCCTGCCAAATGTAATACCTTTCCCCTATTACTGTATTTCTTGGCAGCTACTGGTCACCTACCTACCTTCCAATAAGTATCAGGGCCATTAATTGTCATGTTCATTAACCCTAAATATGGGAAAAGCAATAAGCAACATTCATTACCTTTGTTGAGTATATTGGCTGAGTAAAAATGCCTGATTCTCAGAAATAAAGACCTAGTCATGCAATTAATTTTAATACATAAATGAAAGGAGGAAGCACATTGAAACTTAAGACATTATTTTTAACAAAAGGCTTATAAAAAATATTATGGACTAAAACAACTAGTATTTTTGTTTACAAATAAATAGTAATTTGGGGGATAGAGATCACTAGGTGGTCAAAGCAAACTTAAGTTGCCTTAGATACCTTCCCAGATTCAATGGTATCAGTTGCTTCCTTTAAAAGGCGGAACACTTATGGACATGCACTGGCACTGCACATCTATTTGTATGACGGCTTACTGGTTTGCTTTGCAATAGCATTTCCCTGTGATGTGGATCAGGTCCTGAAACCTTTCACATCTGCAATTCTAAATCTCCCTGAAGGCAATGAACACTGAGACTTATAAAATCCTACCATGCAGAAGGAGGCCATTCGGCCCATCAAGTCGGCACTGACCATAATCCCACCCAGGCCCTATTCCTGTAACCCCACATATTTACCCCTGACACAAGGGTCAATTTATCAAGGCCTATCAACCTAGCCAATTAATGAAGAAAGGTTTGATTCAGATTATTGCGCTATTTCATTCCACAATAAAGTGATTGTACTAAGTAATAGTTACGAACAGATTCATTTAATTCACTTGTAACAATGCATATAACGTAAAAATAATGAACATGCTATGCTGCCCCACTTCAGTCATTATATTTTGAATTTTTCTGGGGTCTTTTATCTCAGCAACTTTACTGTTCAAATGATAATTTGCTGATTGTAACCCTGCTACCTTCCTGACTGTTCACAGTTTGGAGAAAAAAACCTAAAATTTTCCAACAAAATAGGTGGGAGGTTTTTATTAATTACAGAGAAAAGGTACTGAATTAATTATTATATGCTCCATGAGGAATCAATGTCAAATCTAGGTCATCGGTAGGTTAACTATCTATTTATTCAGGTCACTTTTTTAAAATTGTGGGAATGTGTCATACTTTGAAATATTTGGATTTTTCAGACCAATACCATGGAAAGACAGTCAAAAGCACTCGCCTCCCTTTGAACTTGCTGCATTGATTTCTTAGGTCCTACACTGTCATCAAACCTCCTGACAAAGGCGGCACTGTCATTGTCTAAAGAAGCAACCTCTAACCAACAGAGGCCCAGTGTCAACTCTCTGACACTTTCTTCTTCCATAATCCCATCACCAAACATTAAGTCATTTTCCTGGACTGTCATCTATCTCATCTCCTCTGGAAATCTTCTATCTATGGACCATGCCCTCCAGCACTTTAACAATTTCTTAACGGTTTTAACCGTCTTCTCTTCATCATAGATGTCCAATCTCTCTACAGCTCTATCCCCTGCCAGGGTGGCCTGAGAGCTCTTCATTTCTTCCTTGAACATACGTCCAACCAGTATCAATCCACCACAACTGTTTCTGCCTCACTGAACTTCTCACATTTAACAGCTTCTCCGTATACTCTGTTCACTTCCTCCAGGTGGTGCTTTGGGCAGCAATAATTAAAGGATCATAGAATAGAATCCATACAAGTGCAGAAGAAAGTCATTTGGCCCATCAAGCCTGCAATGACAATAGTCCCACCCAGGGAGGAAACCGGAGCACCCGGAGAAAACCCAACAGATGCGGGGAGAACGTGCAAACTTCACACAAACAGTGACTCAAGGCTGGAATTGAACCCAGGTCCTTGATGCTGTGAGACAGCAGCACTAACCACTTTGTCACCTTCCACCCCTTTTTATGGGATCTGAGAAACATTTTTTGTTCCAGTCCTATTTGAGGCCTCCTCCCTCACCTCTTTTACCAGTACTGTATCAGTGCCACTTCCTGCTCTTCCCCTGGATTGGAAAATTTCACCAACTTTGCTTCCAATTTCCACCTGCTCAACTTCACATGGTTTATTCAACTCACCTTTTTCCTTCCTACACTTCTCTGTCTTCATTTCTGTGGATAGGCTATCAACAAATATTTATGATAAGCCCACTGACTCCTACAGCTACCTGACAATATTTCCTCACAATCTGCTTCCTGTAAGGACTCCATTCCATTCTTCCAGTTTTTCTGCTTTTACACGTGTTCACCTGTGTTCTGCAACCATCCATTCCAGTACTTCTGAATATGTCTTCCTTTGTCGTCAACTGAAGACGTTTGATGGGGCCCTTGACATTTTTGGTGCTTTAACTCTGATTCTTGCCCTCCTTCTCAGAATCAAAATAAGCTTCTCCTTGTCCTCGCCTTCTGCTCTAGCAGCCTTGGTGTTCAACGTTCATCCTCCATCATTTCTATCACCGCACAACACATTATCCTCTGCCTTCCCACTTCAACATTGTGAAGGGACTGTTCATGTTGTGACACTCTGGTCCACTCATCACCAGGTATTCTGTTCCACACTGGGGAATATCAAATGCATATTGGCTGATTGCTTTGTGGAACACATGCATTTAGTCTACGTGTGTGACTCTGAACTTCTGGCTGTCTGTCATTTTAATTTTCCACCTTGTTCTCACACTGCCCTCTCTGCGCTCAATCTCTGATAATATTCCAATAAAGCTCAATGCAAGTTTGAGGAACAGCATCTCATCTTTTGATGTGGCATGTTATGGCCTTCCAGACTCAACACTGAGTTCAACAATTCAAGACTGTAATTTCTGCTCCCACTTTGTTTTATTTTTCATTGTTACTTGTGATTTTGCTCTCTTACTTTTTTTCTTTTTTTTGCTTTTGGCGTGACAGCTGTTTATCATTCTGCCATTCACACCTCCTCCAGAGGCATCTTTTGTTTCTTTACTTGTCTCATTACTACTTCCTATGGTCGTTTGTCACTTAATCTCTTCTGCCTTCTATCCTGTTCTCATAACTTCACTTCTGTACATTTTCCCACTCTCCCCCCTTTCACGTCTTCAAAGCTACTACATCTCGAACATTTCCCATTTCTGGCGAAAGGACAACAACCTGAAACATTAACACTGTTTCTCTCATCAGTAATGTTGCCTGATTTGATCTGCTGAGTATTTCCAGCATTTTCTGTTTTTATTTCAGATTTCAAGCGTCTGCTATTTTTATTTTTGGCAAAAGGTTTTGAACATATGTAAAACTGATTTCTACTTGAATTTAAAAGTGCCTGCTACATAATAAACAAATGTACTTTTTTTTGTTGCTTGACTCTTTATTTAACCAGTGTTTGGGTTTATTCCTTCTGGAAATCTTATGCAGACTTAACATGGAATTTAATAGAGCCTGCCACCATGGGAGAACTGGGGGGTGGTTGTGGTATGGTGGTGATGATGATAAGATAGGGGTGGGAGGGTAGGATGTTGAGGGGGGGGCGGGGGGGCGGTGGTGAAAAGTTGCATCTGATCCCAAAATTGGGAAAACTGACCATAATTTACTGGGAAACAGGACGGATCTGACAATCCTGGTGATGAGTCACTTAAAGTCAATTGTCATTTAATGTCAATTATCCCTGAGCTCATTTGGAATTAATGTGAGTGAAATTAATGCGATTTAATGGGGCTCAAATGGATCTGCCTTGCCTCATGAATGCTACCCTTTAAATTGCCTGCAGGCTACTGGAGGATCCGTCATTGACAGGCACTCAGTCCCCGATCAAGGGATCTGACATTGGGAAGTGGGGTGCTGAGAGTCATGCACCTACCCTTGCATTCAATCCCCTTACTCCACATTGTCAGCGGCCCACACCCTGCAACTGCCATCCTGCCCCAGTCACCTGTCTCCAGGGATCCAGCGATGATCCCTGGTGAAGGCATCAGTGCATTACCGGCAGCAGCTATCACTCTACAGTGTTGTGACCTTTGATTGGCTGGCAGTTTTTTTGGGTAGGATTTCCTCCAACTGGTGCCTTGATTATTTGTGAGGCCTGATACTGGCCAGTTATGTCTCTAACCGGGCAGAAGGTACCCTGTTACAAAATCTAAATTCCCATGAATTTTTAAAAAGACTTAAGTTAGGGAGTACTTCTGAAGTGCAATCATCGTTGTCATGTAGGAATCTGCAGCATTCAGTTTTCCCACAGCAATGTTAGGGGGTACGTTCCATTTTTGAACCTAAGTGACATGGCTGGAGAGTTCTGCAATGCGTTTCTTGCTGGTCAGAACGCTGAGAATTCATGCCCGCATTCTCCATGATCACATTTCTATCTCTTAATTCTCAAATGGAGCGACTATGCTGTGAAACCAATAATTTCTTCAGTCACTCATTAAAGCCACCCAATATATGAGTTCCAAATCTCAAGGAAGTTTTCCTCTTTTCTTGCAGCTCTGATTCTGTTTCAATGCTGAGACTCGGAGAGATTTGAAGATGCTCCTTGGTCCAACCAGGCAGCACACTGCATCAGACTCCCATACTGCATTGGACCCTTCCCACGTAGATTTATTTCCCGTTTTGATTTGAAATGCTGCCAATCTGGTGGTGCCACGTTTTTATTTTGAGACCAACTTCAACCCTCCCCTTCAGATTCCTCTAATCATTCTGGAATTCCATGATATGCAGGTAGATTCCCCTCCGGTTATTCTTCAGCATCCCCCAGAAATCCAGGATTCCATTCTCTTTGTGCTAGGCATTCCAGCCCTCCCCTTTGAACCCATCAGTGTTGGTATCATCATGCCTCATCTGAATCTCACCCCTCCCCATCTCGAAGCTGTGTGCATAGTCACTGATAGGGAGAGCCTACCCAGAGAACTGTGAGTACTTCCCCCAATTCCCCCCAATTTTATTGCCTTTTCCACATTTATAGGCTGAAATTGTCTCCCCTGACCATGACATCCCTTCTGCAGCCCAGTAGCAAGCCAGAAAGACCACTGGCCATGAACAAAACCTGCACCTTATCCCCAGTTAAGCATACAGACTTTGCCCCTCCCTGGACTGACACTACAACGTGCATGCCATGTATAGCCCTGTGGAATGGCCCACAAAGGCCCTGAACTGCCTTTGATCATTCACTCTGACCTGTTGCGCAGACCAGAGACTATGACTGAACTGCAATTCTATAGATTCTGGAATGGTTTCTGCAGGAATGTAGTAAGCATCACTCCATTATTTAAGAAGAGAGGGAGGGAGAAAACAGGGAACTACAGGCCCGTTAGCCTTACATTATTAGGAGAGTAAATGTTAGAATCTATTATAAAGGACGTGATAAATGGACACCTGGACAGTAATAATCTGATTGGGCATAGTCAATATGGATTTATGAACGAGAAAAATTCACTGACGAACCTTTGGAATTTTTGAGGGTATTGCGAACAGAATTGATAAAGGGGAGTGGGTGGGTGTTGTACACTCAAGAAGTTAAGAAAGCTTTTGATAAAGCTCTCCACAGGAGGCTGATTAGCAAAATTTTAAGCACATGGTATAATTGCTGGGAGGTTAAGGTGACCAATTTAGTTGATAAACTAACAAGAGGTTTACAAGGGGTTTATTGGAAGGACAATTATATACAGGACAGAGATAAGAATACTTGTGAATTCCACGACTCCCTGACTCCCAGACTCCCAGACTCCAACTGTCAAACAAATGTCTCTCTGTGATTGGCCCAATGGGTCGTGTAACTTTTGATAACTACACCTCCTCTCTCCCCACCAGAGGAGGACATCACCACACAGAAGATAGGAGGTAATATACTGGCATGGATTAAGGTTTGGTTAACAGATAGAAAACAGGAAGTGATAATAAACAGGTCATTCTCATGTCGGCAGGCTGTGGCTAGTGGGGTACCACAGGGATCAGTACCCGGGTCCCAGTTGTTCACAATATGTATCAATGAATCGTATGTGTGAACCAATTTTACAGATGACACAAAGCTAAGTGGCAAAATGTGTTGTGAGGAAGCTGTGAAGCAGTTTCAAGGGGATTTGGACAGACTTGGTGTGTGAACAAGAACATGGCAGATGGAATATAATGTGAAAAATGTAAAGTTATCCACTTTGGTGAGAGGAACAGATGCACAGAGTATTTCCTAAATGGTAAAAGATTACTAGAATATGTAGATGTACAAAGGGACTTGGATGTCCTTGTCAGTAAGACACTGAAGGCTAACGTGCGGGTGCAGTAAGCTAATGGAATGTTAGCTTTTACTGCAAGAGGATTTGAGTATAGGAGTAGTGAAGTCTTGCTTCGATTGTATAGACCATTGTATAGACCAGTACACCTGGAGTACTTGTGCAGTTTAGGTCCCTTTACTTTAGGAAGGATATTATTGCCATTGAGGAAGTGCAAGACAGATTCACCAGACTTGTTCCTGGGTTGGCAGGACTGTCCTATGAAGCGAGATGGGGGAAACTGTGCCTCTATTCACGAGTGTTTCGAAGAATGAGAGGTAATCTTATTGAAAACCTGCAAAATTCTTAAATTTAAAGTGTTTTCCCTGTTGGGGGGTCTAAACCTGCACAGAGACAGAATTTCAAAATAAGGAGCAAGGCACTTAGGACTGAGATAATGAGAATTTATTTATTCAGAATGTTGTGGATATTTTGAATTCCCTATCCCCGAGGACTGTGGAAACTCAGTCATTGAGTATGTTCAAAGTAGAGATTGATAGATTTTTAGTTACTAGTGACGTAAAAGAATGCAGGGGTAATGTGTGAACAAGGCTTTGAGTGGATGATCAGCCATGATCATATTGAATGTGGCACAGGCTCAATGAGTTGAATGTCCTATTCCTGCTCTTATGTTCCTATGTTCAATGTTTCCTTATGACTAATCACAACACAGTCTTCCTTCCCAGTCCCATACCCCCAACTCCCCCATTCCATGACTCTCTGTGCAGCTCATTCCTCTTGTACCACATAACACAACCCCACTTCCCAGTCTGGAGTCTGTGCAATTCTTCTCCTGTCCATACAGTAGGTTCTCATCCATCAGCTTTTGTGCCTGGATTTTTTTTAGTCTTCCATGTCAGGCTCCTATTACATCACCCTTGGTCTCCCTTCTGCCTAGCATCATTCCTCCACCCTCTCCACTTCCAATCCCTCTATATCCCATTGCCTCCCAATGTTCACCATCTCTCCAAAACCCTTTCCAATCCCTCCATACCCCATTGCCCCATGTGTCAATCATCTCCCTCACACCCCAAGCCCTGGGTGCTGTGCTGGTTCCTTTGGGTGTGCAGCCCTCCCTGAGGGCTGCTGCATAGAGGCACCCACTGTGAGCATACCGGTTTTACGCTTCCACCAGCGTGGCATTCCACTGCCAACACTCAGAACCTGGAACTTTTGCAGGTAGGCATTGAATGTTGCACTCTCTTCAAATCACACAGAAGGTGAAGGCTGACGAATGTATACCACTCATTTTCAAATGGTCTGCCACAAAATCTGCTGCAGGCAGAAGGGGAAGATTCCCCCCATATTAGCGACTAGGTTTCAGTGATGTTGATTGATCGGAAAGTAAATCCCTTGCTCTGCTTCGATAGAATGCCATCGAGTGTGATATTACCAGCCGTTCATGCCACACGCCCGCTGCAGCGAGGTTGGAGAATCTGGTGCCCAGCAACATCTCCATTCACTGCAATGGGATGGAAAAATCCCATCGGCCTGAACGGTGGTAACATTCGATTATAGGAATTACTTTCATCCGAGAAATAGATGAAGCATTGATTTTAACATCTCATCTGAAAACCAACACTTCTGACAGTATAACACCCCCTCAGTATTGCACTGTAGCAACAGCCTAAATTTTTCTGCTCAAATCCCAGAAGTGGGACTTAAAACCACAATCTTCTGACTCAGTTGTTGTCAAGTCAGAAGATTGCCAAGTGAGACATTTCTGTTAACTCCTAGTCAAACTTAATAATATTTCATATACAAATCTTCAGATTTTTTATTAAGCATGATTAAACTGAATAATTTGAAAGTTAAATTCCAAATTCATGGTAAAAGCAAGAAACATCAATATTGACATATTGTAATTATAGTGGGAGGCAAGCAGTTGTGTTTTCTGCTTGGCATTGGGAGCACCTTGTTTTCTTTGGATGTGGGAAGGCATGTAGTTGCTGGCAGTTAATATGGTCGCTGTTTTTTGTGAATTAAGAGAAAGAGGAAAATAATTAAAACCTGGAAATGTCAATTGGACTGCTGAGCTGCAGGAGGTACGGTGGGATGGGACTTGCAATCACTCAAGCATGTGTCCTAGTTCCAATCACAGAGGTGGGTGTGGGCTGCAGAGGAGATGCTGGTTTGAGTGGTGGAAGTGGTAACGAGTGAGGAAGTTTTTCTGGCTGTGATATCATGTTGTTTCTAAAAGACCTGAGATATGGCAATTGCTGCTATTCACAGTCATCAATCACCCTCTGTTTATTTGTGATTCAGAAACAAACAATATTGTTCATGTCTCACGAACTTGATCAAGTTTTTGGAGGAAGTGACGAAGGTGATTGATGAGGGTAGGGCAGTGAATGTTGTGCACATGGACTTCAGTAAGGCCTTTGACAAGGTCACTCATGGCAGACTGGTGCAGAAGGTGAAGTTGCATGGGACCAGAGGTGAGTTGGCAGGGTGGCTACAAAAGTGGCTCGGTCAAAGAAGACAGAGAATAGCGGTGGAAGGGTATGTTTCTGAATAGAGGGCTGTGACAAGTGGTGTTCCTCAGGGATCAGTGCTGGGATCTTTGCTGTTTGTAATATATATAAATGACTTGGAGGAAAATATAACTGGATTGATTAGTAAGTTTGTGGACGACACAAAGGTGGGTGAATTTGCGGATAGCGATGAGGACCATCAGAGGATACAGCCGGATATAGATCAGTTGGAGACTTGGGCGGAGAGATGGCAGATAGAGTTTAATCTGGACAAATGTGACGTAATGCATTTTGCAAGATCTAATACAGATAAGAAATATACAGTAAATGGCAGAACTCTTAAGAGTATTGATAGGCAAAGGGATCTGGGTGTACAGGTACATAGGTTACTGAAAGTGGTAATGCAGGTGGAGAAGGTAGTCAAGAAGGCATACGGCATGCTTGCCTTCATTGGCTGGGGTACTGAGTTTAAAAATTGGCAAGTCATGTTACAAATTTATAGAACCTTAGTTAGGCCGCATTTGGAATATAGTGTTCAATTCTGCTCGCCACACTACCAGAAGGGTGTGGAGGCTTTGGAGAGGGTACAGAAAGGATTTACCAGGATGTTGCCTGGTATGGAGGGCATTAGCTATAAGGAAAGGTTGGAGAAACTTGGTTTGTTCTCACTCGAGAAACAGAGGTTGAGGGGAGACCTGATAGATGTCTACAAGATTATGAGAGGTATGGACAGAATGGATAGTCAGAAGCTTTTTCCCAGGGTGGAAGAGTCAATTACTAGAGGGCATTAATTTAAGGTACAAGGGCCAAGGTTTAAAGGAGATGTACGAGGCAGATTTTTTACACAGAGAGTAGTGGATGCCTGGAGCTCATTACCGGAGAAGGTAGTGGAAGTGGGTATGGTAGTGAATTTTAAGGGGTATCTTGACAAGTACATGAATAGGATGGGAATAGAGGGGTATGATACCTGAAAGGGTGTTTTAGTTAAATTGGGCAGTATGGTTGGTGCAGGCTTGGAGAGCCAAAGGACCTGTTCCTGTGCTGTTTTCTTTGTTCTTTGTTATTATATGAGCCTCAGGTCTGACAGACAAGTAACACAAGCTTGTATCAATTAGACATACATAACACTGGAACCAAATGAGGTGGTAGGATTTCTGGTGGATGAGATCTTCTTGCCAGTAGCCCCACTTCTTCTGATGTGAGGACTGTGGGGAGGTGCAGAGCTGGAGAGACAGATACCTGAAGTGCCCGATTATACCCATGCACTGCCACAACACCTCAAAACTGAAGTAGAGGTGAAGAGATTGGCTGTGATTGCCTTGCCCCAAACTCCTCCCTGTCAATGCAAACACCTGCTATTTTACATTGCTAGAGGGCAGGAATTTCTTACCCCTGCAGCTTATCCATATACACTATTTATTAGTATAGAATAGAATCCCTACATTGCAAAAGGAGGCCATTCAGATCATCGAGCCTGCACAATCAACAATCCCACCTATGCACTATCCCCGTAACCCCACACATTTATCCTGCTAATCTCCCTGACACTAAAGGCCCTATTTTACCATTTTAATTCTAAGTGCTGGGCAGATTTGAAATTGGGAGTGTTTCAGATCCGACTTTTAAACCCATTCTCAGGTGCCCCTGTGTACACTCTGCCTAAAAAGATAGCAGTGATTCTGAATTGCGCTGCAGAAGCCTGTGGGCGGGGCTTATCATACCCGAAACACCGCTGCTTCGACTAGAGCCTCCAACTGCGCATGCACAGTAAAGAAAATAGAAAAACGCTCTCCTACCACATCACTCCTGGGCTGGATATTGTCTCCTCCTGGACCTCATAGACATTGCTCCAACCCCAGAAAATCACTGTCCCCCTTACCCCCCACCACCCCCCCCACCACACCTACACTACCCAGACCAATTGTGGCTCCCTGTCCCCTTTTCCCCACCTGATAGCTCACAGAGTGGCAGTGAACCCCCCCCTTCTCCACCACCAATTGCACTCAGAGTGACAGTGGAAATCCCCCGCCCCTGCCCCCTCTCCCTCCTCTCTGTCTCACCAGAGAGCCATCCAACCCGACTCCCCCTTCCCCCCCCGCCACTGATCTGAGTCAGAGAGCCACCAGAAGCTCTGAACTTACCTCCTCAGAAGCTGGAGTGCCTGACTTTTGCGGACCATGTCTGTTTGGCACAGAATCTGGACGGGTGAACACGGTGGGCAAGTGCTGGTAAGTTTGGGCGTACACCCCGTTAAGTCAATTTAAATGTATTTTAATGAAGTTGCGCCCATTTCAGGTGTGGTCCCGACAGTGGTCATTTTTGGCCATTGGTAAAGGGGGAAGGGCACGAAGGCGGGCATGGATTGCGCTACTCGCCTCACGCCTGACTTTACCAAGTTTTTGTGCCCGAAAATGGGTGCAACTTAAGAGTAAAATTGGGCTCTAAGGGTCAATTTAGCATGGAAATCAACTCAACCTGCACATCTTTGGAGTGAGGGAGGAGACTGGAGCAGCCGGAGGAAACCCACGCAGCTACAGGGAGAAGCTCCACATAGTGACACGAGGCTGGAATTGGACCCGGGTGCCTGGTGCTGTGAGGCAGCAGTGCTAACCATTTGGAGAAGAGGACAGATATAACAAGTGCTATAGTAACAACATGAACATTTTGCAGGTCTGCATCAAAAGTAAAAATCTTCATTATCCAGTTTTGTGTGATCAAAGGACCAGTGATGTAAATTAAATTAATAAGATGCACAATTTGAATGAAACACATTCTGATGTTTATATCACTTATGCCATTCAAACTCTGTCATAACTACATCAAACAAAAGATAATGCTTTCAGCAGACTCACAGAATATATTACCTTTTTATCAAGGATTTCTAGACAACAGAGATCCATGCCAAGTTTAGTGGATTAGCAGATCACATGGATCAAAGACATCAGCCACTGACCATGTTAATAGGTTCAGGTTCAGGTAGGAGCTTAGTGAAGTAAAGATGGAACCGTAATGCACAAAGTAATTTTATAAGAATGGCTCCATTGAGGCTGGGCTGTCTTCTGATATAGATGTGGCTGCAAGGGCTGAAGCTGCTGAAGTATGTGATCTAGCCCTTTCCTCCCAACTTCCACATGTTCCTTGTTTCTGAAGAAACTATGCAAGAAAGCAAGTCTGCAGTGCGGTTACTGATGAAAATTTGCAAAACAGCTTAAAGAGTTTCTATCTTCCATGAAATGTGAGAAAACTGGTTTTGTTATTTATAATGAAGTAATAGCACGCTTTGGGATGTGTTATTGATTGTTATTTGCTTAGAAGGTTTGTGGAAAGAGGGCAAAAGGAAAGGTTACCTTCTTGATGAATTAGTTATTGGACAGTTTGAAGCAAGACACGTGACAAAATAAGATAAGCCCTCTAAAGGCCATCATTCATTGAAATAATTGGCCCAAGTTCCATGGGTCGGAGTTGCAGAGCAAGTTATTATCATCAAAATTTGTCTGATAATGATCCTATGACATGTCTTGGGACAGTGAGCTCTGTTGAAGGCACTATATAAGTAAAAATTGTTGCTGCTAATTCCTGGATCCGTTAGGCTCAAGGAGAAATGCTCATTTGTCATCATGTTTAATAATAGGCTTTAGAAGGCATGAAACTAATCTAAATAATGAGCTGCCCCATTCTAAGTGATAGCATGCAAAGAATAAGAGATTACCTTTGTCTTTTTGCTTGAATAAAAGCAATCAACTTGGGGGTAACACAAAAAATTTTCCACAT
Organism: Carcharhinus amblyrhynchos; assembly: GCF_965287045.1. Lineage (NCBI taxonomy): Eukaryota > Metazoa > Chordata > Chondrichthyes > Carcharhiniformes > Carcharhinidae > Carcharhinus > Carcharhinus amblyrhynchos. The sequence goes on along the minus strand of NC_137331.1, from coordinate 75,457,665 downwards.
AAGCATTTAAAATTGTGCCCTAAAGGAGTATTGCCATAACAATTAGTGTGCAAGCGCCTTTGCAATGCCCTCACACAAGAATTGAGCACAAGCGTTCAGGCTGATTATAATAGTTTCATCATTCTAATGTTCATCCAGGCCAAGGCAGCACACAATCACAGAGAAGGAAACAGGGAACAGGCAGTGGAAGAACCATGTTGAAACAACTGTTATTATTTGTGGAGTATTCTTAGCCAATCTTCATTGTGAATATACAGATGTATTTGAGTTTGTGGTACTGTGCAACCATCCAGCAAGCATATTCTATTTGTTATTATCCACCCTACACTGACTCACTTTCTTAGTCATCACTGCAGGGACAAACTTTGCTCAGCAGGTGACTGATGCTGAAAATGCCTTAAAATCAAACCTCTTTTTGGAGACCATTGTAATGGTGATGCCTTGTAATTCATCCTCCAGTAGATTATTTTCAAGATGCAAGCGGCAAGTCACAGCAGATTGGTTTAGCAACACTATCTACTTCAAACACCAGCACAGATTATGTAGAAAATGTCTTAAGGTTTTGAATTGAAATACTCAGGAAAAAAAAGCTGGTGACTTGAAGAATCATATCCAAGTGATTCACCATTTGGTATAGACAGGATAGCACAGAGCAAACTAAGGTTGATAGCCTATGACTTTCCACTCCTTAGTGGATGAGGGTTGGTCCTCCATTAGGCTTGCCTTCAAACAGGAATTAATTAGGGAACAGGAGGTCGCTGAAGCATCCTTAACATTCTCTCTAAGTAGCAATGTAGCTGCTGATGGAGAATGTGCTTCACTGCACATCTCCCATCAGGCATGAAGGATTAACCAAATGCAGACTACCGCAGAGCAAATAGCATTTTCACAGCCATCTGTCCAGGAGCCTCAAAGCATAGATCAACACACTGTCATGTATGCAGTTACCGGCACTACTGAGACCTTGGGTATCCACCTTCACAAATTTGTTGCTGTTACATTTGATGGAAGTGTTAAGGGCAATGAAAGTGGTCTTTGTGCACTTGAGGAACATGATGTAGACAGCTCTTGTGCAGAATGTGAGCCTTCCATGTAGGTTGAACAAAAGAAGTAGCTTAATTTTAGAGTATTCTCACATTTATCCACTCCACCCAAGTTCCTCAAATGATTCAGAAAGTTCTGGAAAGCACAAGGAGGATGGAAAGCAGGACAATGGCAGGTGAATTGAACAAGTATTTTGCATCGGTCTTCACTACAGAGAACACAAGTAACACCCCAGAAATAGCTATAATCAGGAACTGAAAGAGTGGGGTGAAACTCAGGAAAATCACCAGGGAAGTGGTATTAGGCAAATTGTTGGTCTGTGGGCAGACAAATCCGCAGGTCCGGATGGACTTTACCCTGAAGTTTTGAAAGAAGTAGCTAATGGGATAGTTGATGCATAGGTTTTAATTTTCCAAAATTCCCTAGATTCGTGGAAGTTTCCATTAGTTTGGAAGATAGCAAATGTAACCCCTTTATTCAAAAAGAAAGGAAAAAGAAAGCAGGAAACAACAGGTCAATTAGCCTAACATTTGTCATAGGGAAACTCATAGAATCATAGAATCCCTATAGTGCAGAAGAGGTCATTTGGTCCATTGAGTATACACTGACCCTCTGAAAGAAAACCCTGCTTAGGCCCAATCCCCCATCCTAACCCCATAACCCTGTGCATCGATCATGGATAACCCGCCCAATCTGCACATCTTGGACACCAAGAGACAATTGAGCATGGCCAATCTGCACATCTTGGGAAGTTGGGGACGTTGGAAGCCATTATTAAAGATGTTTTAGCAGGGCACTTGGAAACATTCAAAGCCATCAGGCACTTCAACAAGATTTTGTGAAAGCAAAATCAAATGGCACTTCAATTTATTGAAGAGCTTTGAAGGGGTTGCATGTTCTGTGGATAAAGGGGAACTGATGAATGTATAGCACTTAGATTTCAATGAGAAACTAAATGGGAGAGGGGGCAATTTTCTGATCTTGCCACGCCTGGTGAAGATTACACCAATTCCAGAAAATAGCGTGCAAGCTTAAAAATCAGCTTCAAACAGTTTGCAATCATCCCAGTCCCTTTCCAATGGCATAAACCAGATTGCACTTGGAAAGACCATGAGGCCAATTAGCATATTTAAAGTAGTATTTAAATATGTATTGCCCATTCAACTCGCAGCACACAGAATCTTCCAATCTTCAGATGCGGTACGAGAATGTCGAGAATCACGTCTCGTCTTCACTAGCGGAGAACTGGCACGATGGCCACACTGGGGTGCTTAGAGGCCATTGAAGCTCCCAATGGCCAAGGGCATAGCGAGGCAGAGGTCGTTGGAAACAATGGCAGTGGCCACCAGGCACCAGACAGTGGCCACAAGCATCTGGTACTGCTGGTTGTGCACTGCCAGTGTGCTGGGGCAGTGTCAAGGGGATGGGGCCTGAATGGGGGCTATGATGGGGATGAAATGCGGGGAGGGAGCATGAAGGGGGTCATGATGGGGGGCATGTTGAGGGTCAGGTGGGAGGGCCTCAAACCCCTGATGCCAGCAACCCATGTCGGGTAGGGGATGGGGTAACATGTCATCATGGAGGGAGGGAGGGGGTCTCCTAGTGCACTGTGGGATTGAGGAACACTTGTGGGAATGGCACCTGAGCGCTCTGAAGCCAGGCTCACAGGTGTGTTTATGCGCTCCCTCCCCAAATATCGGCACACAACTTACCACTCTCCAAAAAAGAGACAGAGGGGGACAATTTCAGTATGGAGGGTGCCTGAGAGACTGGCATGGACTCTATGTTATTCACGTTGTTTTGATTTTTTTTTTGGAGGGGAAGTTCCACCCCACATCTGGAGTATTGTGCATAGTATTGGTCTCCTTATCTATGTAAAGATGTAAATATGATTTGCTTTGATTTATTATTGTCACATGTATTAACATACAGTGAAAAGTATTGTTTCATGAGTGCTATACAGACAAACCGAAGTGTACATTGAGAAGGAAAGAAGAGATTGCAGAATGTAATATTACGGTCATAGCTAGGGTGTAGAGAAAGATTAACTTAATGCAAAATAGGTCCATCCAAAAGTTTGATGGCAGCAGGGAAAAGTAGTTCTTGAGTCGATCCGTACATGATCTCAGACTTTTGTATCTTTGTCCCAATGGAAGAAGGTGGAAGAGAGAACGTCTGGAGTGCATGTAGTCTTTTATTATGCTGGCTGCTTTTCCGAAGCAGTGGGAAGTGTCAATGGTTGGGAGGCTGGTTTGAGTGATGGACTGGACTTCATTCATGACCCTTCATAGTTTCTTGCAGTCTTGGACAAAGCAGGAGATATACCAAGCTGTGAAACAATCAAAAAAAGTGCTTTCTATGGTGCATCTGTAAAAGTTGGTGAGGTTTGTAGCGGAAATGCCAAATTTTCTTAGTTTCCTGAGAAAGTAGAAGCATTAGTGGGCTTTCTTAACTAAAGCATCATTGTGGATGCAGACAGGGGCATATCCTGCACTGCGCTTCCTGAAGTCGATGACTATCTCCTATGTTTTGTAGACATTGAGCGAGAGATTATTATCGTCGCACCAGTTCACCAGATTCTCTATTTCTTTCCTCTATTCCATCTTATCATTGTTTGAGATCTGACCCACCACAGTGGTGTCATCAGCAAACTTGAAAATCGAGTTGGAGGGGAATTTGGCCACACAGTCAGAGGTGTATAAGGAGTATAGTAGGGGGCTGAGGACACAGCCGTGCATATCACCGGTGCTGAGGATGATTGTGGAGGAGGTGTTGTTGCCTATCCTTACTGATTGCAGTCTATGATTAGGAAGTCTAGGATCCAGTTGCAGAGGGAGGATCTGAGCCCCAGCAACGGAGGTTGGAGATGAGTTTTGTAGGAATGATGGTGTTGAAGGCTGAGCTGTATTCAATAAATAGGAATCTGACATAGGTGTCTTTGTTATCCAGGTGTTCCAGGGTTGAGTGTAGGGCCAAGGAGATGGCATCTGTGCGGACCTGTTGTGGTTCTAATGTTCTAATTTGTATGTCACATGACTGTATGACTGGCAGCCATTGGTGAAGATGGTTTCATGGTAACATAGCTTTCTACATGCAGCTGCTGAAGATATTTGCACTCGTTGGTCTAAATGCTGCAGGTAAGTCTTCACTACTAGAAACCATACCGTTCATTATCGACTGAAATAATGCTTTAATTATAGTATTGAATTAGCTCAAAGGTCTGAAACAAAAACGGAAAATGCTGGAACATCTCAACATGTCTGACAGCATCCGTGGAGAGAGAATACAGCCATAGCTTTGAGCGCAAAGGTCTGTTACATGTCAATTTTCTATAGGTGGGATATGTGATGGGACAGAGTTTTGGTGAAAGTAATGGAATTTACTGTGAGATCTGATCTGAATGATAATTTGTTGTAAAAGCAAGACATTTTCTCAAAGCACAGTCTCATTACACCACCAATATTGCTCCTTGCATGATATGGTTCATGATGAATTGGAAGCACAGTTTCACACGTGACTTATAGTGTGTAAATCTTTCGAGGCCCCATTGTTCTGTCCCACCAAATGTCGCAAACTTGATTTTGTGTTTGTCATCAGTGAGTCTCTGAACCCATTGAAAGCCAAGAAAAAATTGGCACTATAAAGCAGGACCAGCTTATTTCTATAGTTGTATTGTAGCAGGCCAAAAATAAGTGGATTACTGGAATTTTTCCAGCAGTAACAACCATCAAATGCTAATAGAATTTTACAGATATTACACAGATTTTTTTTGTTGCAGGGCACAGAGAAAAAATGTAATAATTTTCAAATGGTTGCTTATTCAGTGAGGGAGATCTCTATCAGAGAACTGCTGCATTTACGGAAAGTCTGGCGTACATTTTGATAATTTTCAGATTTAATTACTTCTGATAACTGATGCTGTTGCAGCAAAAGCGATGCATAATGTCAGCTAGCTTTATCGCCCAAGTGAATTTCCAGTGCTAGGAGAGCTGATAAGCAATCAACCAAAGCAGTTCACCATCCATCACAGCAGTGGATAAGGTGACTGCGTTCAATATCTTGGCTATTTTAAGTAAGAACATGCTATTTTTAAATCCAGGTTTTGGGAGCGATGTGTTCTGAATTTCAAAAGCAGGATTTATAAATATTCTGATGCTCCCGGCTTAGTTCAATCGACATCACTTGAGTGTCAGCTCCATTACCTTATGTGAAAGGAGTTTTTCATTAAAGTGACCCTCTCTTCCAACTGTTTGCATTATTCTAATTCAACTGTTTTGATTTAGGGGTGTCAATTTGCAGATGCAGAGACCTATCTGAATGGATGATTGCTGAACTGGCCAGGACTGCACAGTCAATTGAGCTTGCAACTTATGTTGTGCCAGGTGTTGGAAATAAGCATTAGAGATGATGGAAATCTTTCCAAGGATGCAGCCACTAAAGCTGATTAACTACATGTGGGATTTTACAAAGACTGTAACTGCTTTAATGCCTATTTTAGCCTTCCAAAATGCTGCTTAAAGCAAAACAAATGGCTGACATAGGATGCTCTGAAGAATGAACGCCGACTCAAAAAGTTAACTCTATTTTAGCTCTCTGCAGATGCTGCCAGATGTGCTGAATTTTTCCAGTTTTAATAATGTGTGCGAGGAGGCTTGCCACAAAGGTGCACCTTCCCAGGTAACATCATTCCAACCTGCTTGGAAATAGGTGATCCTTCACAAGAATACCATCAAGGCTCCTTTACTGCTTCACTGAAATGCCTTCACTTTCTTCAAAGCTTTCTTGTGTCCTCAGGGAAGGCTGACTTTGGCCAATGCTGAGATTATTAACATTGAAACTTATAACAATTGGGGAAGAAGGTGGCATATTTTAAATAGTTATGAAAGTATACGTTCTATTTATCATGCTCATGGCCCATACATCCATGTAACAAGGTGTTACAAGGAAACCTGCTCCATATTTATTGTCCCTCTTGTAACATTATACTCTTTCATTTCTGGCCATGCTTAGGTGATATGGTGCGGATGTGATTTAGAGTTTAATAGGTGGGACCCTCACATCTTTAATGGAATTCAGCAAAAGCAATATGTTGTATTCATGCAGTGCTGTTAATGGAGAAAATATGTTCCAAGGAAGGAGATAGTATGAAGAATGACTTAAGATTTGTTTGAAGAAGCAGGGTTCAAGGAAGGTCTGAAAGAAGGAGGATGTTGAAAATGTTCAAGTGGAGGGTTCATACATAAAAGCACCATGATGCAATTTAGCTGACTAATGGTCACTTAACAATACCCACAATGGGTTGAAATTTGAGGACATATTTTGTCACCATTCTTGTGCCTAATATATCAAGATTACCTTGCTTTCACAGCATGCTGACTCTTAATACAAGAAAATAAACCTGAACTTCAAGTTCTCGACTGCATTTCAGAAGGCTGGCTTGCTAAAAAGAGAATATTTAAATTTATGTATGGTATTACATGACCTCAGCAAATCACAAAGCCATGGCTTTTTGTAAAAATATGGTAACTCTTGTTCATAAATTTGGCAGCATTTCACATAAGAAGGCCTCACAAACTGTAAATGACCAATGAATCTGTTCTTGTGGTGTTGGTTGGGAGACAGATATTGCTGAGGATAGGAGAAGTTTCTGTTTTTATCTATGTGGCATTATGGAGAAGTTTACATTCACTTGAACAGTTAGGCAGACATTGAGGCCTGTTTAACAGCAATGCTGTGTGAGAACTATCCATTTGCACCTTGCACATTGTGAATCTCAGCAAATTTATGAAACTGTACCGTTTTCACACTACTGCCTCCTTATGAAACTGAGTGATTTCCCATCCACATCTGATCAGTGCAAACTTAGCTGACACCCTGACTGGCATCACACAGGTGCACTGTGATTGTTTAAAGAATTGTTAACATTCAAACTGAGTGCCCTGATAACTTTCATTGTGAAAAGCAGAGCTCTTCAGCCGAATGGTTGAGGCTCCAAGAACTCATGCAAAAGCTGATTGGGTTCTCGGCTCTATGGAGGGATCCTCCTTTAGTACTTGGGGATCTGGGATGGAAGCTAGTACATGCAACGGTACCACACAACCATAAATTGCACCGGTTCATGGGCTCCCAAGAAACTTGCACCTTTTGTGATCTTGTGGAATCTGTAGACCATATCTATGTCCACTGTTATAGGCTATACTCCCTTTTTAGCTATTTAAAAAATCTTTTATTTATGTTGTTTTTGCACTTCAGCCCCATGCTGCTGATTTATGGGCACCTGGTGTGGAATGGATAGGGAATGTGGAGGACTTCCTCGTGAACCAGTTCCTGGGCCAAGTCAAAAGTTCCATAAAGAGGTCCAGGCAGCAGGTGACCAAGGGAATCATCCAGCCTGACTGCCTGCCGCTCTACCCTGTCTTTATTTGCTGCCGGGTGCCCTTGGAGAGGGAGCATGCAGTATCCGAGGGCGCCATCAAGGCCTTCCATGCTTATTGGGCATCGCAGGGACTGGGATGTAATTATCAACCCTTTTAATCACATTTTGATTTTATATTCTAAGTTTCCTTTCGGCTTTGTTTTTTTGATTTGGGCGGTGCCCTTCTTGCTTTGTCCCTTATTTGTTTGATATAGTTCAATTGATTTATCCAAAAGAAAGCTGACTGAGTTCTCCAGTCACTTCTTTGGTGAAGCACACTTGTCTTACAGAGTTCTTCACTAAGATCTTAATAAAAACCGTATGATTGATTAACACTTTGAGGCATAAGTCCACCTTATGTTATTTTAATCTGCTCTCCTCTATCTGGTGCCCCTTTCAATTCCATTAAAATACTAAGGAATACACATTCTATAACTCAGGACTGCTTCAGGTCTGGGATAGCAGCCTACCAGTAGTACTCTTGGGCCTGTGTATAATTCCAATTCATAGCCCTCCCTCCTCCTTCTCAACCTTGGCAAGCAAGAACAGTAAGCCTACGGTGTTGTAAATATAAAGACAGTTGTACTTCTTCAGTCTGTTTCTGTGAGAGGCCTTTTTTTAAAATTGATCTGAAGATTTCTGCTTCCAGAGGCTGAGTGGTGAGTGCAGTAGTGCATTTCCAAGAACCAAACATCTCCTTTTTCATATAAAAAAGATACATACATCTCTTTTATCCAGTGAACAAAAGACATATTTGCATGCATGATCCTATGTGACTGTGAGTTGCCCAAGTCACCTATTACATATCCACAGTTCTCATGTATTGACAAGCGTTAGCTCTATGAGTCAGTCCCTGCACATGCATTGCATATAGCATAGTCTTTAAATCAACAAAGAACAAAGAACAACCTAGCACGGGAAACAGGCCCTTCGGCCCAACGAGCCCGCTCCGCCGCATCCTCCTACACCTACCCTGCGTGTATGCGAGTGGAACCCCTAACTTAGCCAGATTCAGGGGAGAATAGTGTCAATTTGGTATACCAATCAGCCTAAGAGCACATCTTTGGGGTGTCGGAGGAAACCCACGCAACCACAGGGAGAATGCACAAACTCCCACAGACACAGGCCCAAATCCATGTATCTGCACAGCTAGCAGTGATAGTCACTGAGCTGTTGCGGCGCCCGTCTACTGGTCCAGGATCAAGCACACACACTGACACGAAGTACTAGGCCACTCCCGGAACCTCCAAGAGCAGCCCACGCACGACCCACCGTGTGCATGCCCCTTGTTTGACAACAAGGTGGACCGCCACCTGCGGAATAAAAAGACAAAAACGTTAACATGTAAGTCTGCATTTCCGGTGTCTCCCGAGGCTCTGACCCTATTTAATACCCCCTACTATAACCCTCCATCCTTGTTTCGCTCATGTGTCTATCTAAGTAAACCTTAAACAAGTCCAATGTGCCTGCCTCCACCACCCTACTCGGTAGCGCGTTCCATACCCCCACGACCCTCTGCTTGAAGAACCTTCCTCTCATATCCAAATTATACTTCTCCCCCCTCACCCTTAGATCATGACCTCTCGTAATTGTCCCCAATCTAGGGAGCAGCCTATCACTATTTACTCTATCTATTCCCTTCAGTATTTTATATACCTCTATCATGTCTCCCCTTAATCTCCGTCTTTCCAAGGAGAAAAGTCCCAGTTTCTCCAACCTTTCCTCGTAACTCAGTCCTTCCATGCCAGGCAACATCCTGGTAAACCTCCTCTGCACCCTCTCCAGAGTCTCCACGTCCTTCTGGTAGTAAGGCGACCAGAACTGGACGCAGTATTCCAAATGCGGTCTAACCAGCGTTCTGTACAACTGAAGCATTAGATGGCAGCTCCTATACTCTATACCCCTTCCTATAAAGGCTAGCATTCCATAAGCTTTCCTCACAACCTTCTCTACTTGTGTCGCAACCTTCATAGACTTGTGAACCTGCACTCCCAGGTCCCTCTGTATTTCTATACTCCTAATCGGTCTACCTTTTATCACGTAGCTCCTCTCTGCATTATTCCTTCCAAAATGCATCACCTCGCATTTGTCAGGATTAAATTCCATCTGCCACCTATCTGCCCAATGTACCAACCTATCTATATCCTGCTGTATCACCTGACATTCTACCTCGGTATCCGCCAATCCTGCCACCTTGGTGTGATCTGCAAACTTGCTGATCACACCACGTACGGTCTCTTCCAAGTCGTTTATGTATACTACAAATTGTGCTGGTTTCTTCATGGAGCACATGTAGGCATTGACATTGGCTGTCCTTCTGGATGATGTTCTTTGCCCGGAAAGTGTGCCGTTCCCATGTTGCCTGGGTGACTGTTGTTGTTCCATTTCAGTGGTGGGGGACTCAAAGATTTGTGGGATCGATGGTAGTTCAATACTCAGTACTGCTGGTGATATCCTTTCTCATGTACTGACTGATTGCTGTGAAAGGACGTGGGCTAATTCCAGTGGAGAGCGTTGAACCCTGACTGGTTTGCCAATGCTCAGCAATGGCGTCACAGGTAGATAGAGTTGTAAAGAGTGCTTTTGGTACATTGGCCTTTATAAATCAAAGTATTGAGTATAAAAGTTGGAATGTTATGGCGAGTTTGTATAAGACATTGGTGAGGCCGAATTTAGAGTATTGTGTGCAGTTTTGTTCATTTAGTTACAGGAAGGATATTAATAAGGTTCAAAGAGTGCAGAGAAGGTTTACAAGGAAGTTGCCGGGACTTGAGAAACTGAGTTACAGAGAAAGGTTGAATAGGTTAGGACTTTATTCCCTGGAGCGTAGAAGAATGAGGGGAGATTTAATAGACGTGTATAAAATTACGATGGGTATAGATAGAATGAATGCAAGAAGGCTTTTTCCACTGAGGCTAGGGGAGAAAAAAACCAGAGGACGTGGGTTAAGGGTGAAGGGGGAAAAGTTTAAAGGGACTATTTGGGGGGGTGGCTTCTTCACACAGCAAGTGGTGGGAGCGTGGAATGAGCTGCCAGATGAAGGTTCACTTTTAACATTTAAGAAAAACTTGGACAGGTACATGGATGACAGGAGTGTGGAGGGATATGGTCCAGGTGCAGATCAGTGGGACTAGGCAGAAAAATGGTTCGGCACAGCCAAGAAGGGCCAAAAGGCCTGTTTCTGTGCTGTAATGTCCTATGGTTCTATGGTTCTATGTTAATGATATGGCAATCTTGTTAAAGTGAAATTTGGCTTTCTGTCATTTCACTTTGATCTTTTCCTCCGTGCTGGTGACTACTGGTTTCAGTAGCTTTTTTGCTGTTGGAAGAATAGTTTGTGTGCAACATGACATCAGTCTTTGGACAGGATTACTTTCCAATCCTTCAGTAGGTGTCTTCTCCACTCAAGGATTACCTTGTATATGTCTGTGCTAGATTTACTCGATTTCTTAACAGGTCCTTTGGCGATTTTCATTGCCTACCTTATGTTGCCTGTGTTGATATTCCTCTGGAGTTGTGGAAATGCCAATTGACAAGTGTAACCATCTGTACCTCCCGAACAGCATCCAGAATGTCGTTAGAAAGCTGCTGCTTTCATTTCCAGATTCACTGCCAGTTACCATACTTTGCTTCAAGGGTAGTGCATAACATTGCCTTGGCAAGTTGTGATAAAATTCCTTCTATGTTTGGCATAGGGTAGTGAGATCTCTTCAGCACTTTATTTAGATCCTTTGGGTTCTAAGCATACATACAGTATCAAAGCAATGATGCTGTGAATCCAGTCTGTAGGAGTTGTTACTTTTTTGATTGTTTCCTCTTTTACAGTTCTTCTGTCTTGCCCTTTAAATTTGACTTGAGACCAGCTGAAATTCTTAGAACATAAGAAATAGGAGCAGGATTAGGCCTTGTTGAGAGATGCTGAAGAATCCACGCACAGACATCTTTCACCCCAAGCCCACCTCACACACCCAAATGAATTTTGGGAGCTGGAACATCAGGGCCCTTACGGACAACCCCAAAAGCAACAGACCAGAACGTCACACTGTCATCATGGCCAAGGAACTCCAGCACCACAGAGCTGACATCGTCATTATGACCAAGACACAACTGGCAGGAGAAGGCAGCTTAAAGAACAAGGCATGGATACACCTTCCTCTGGAAAGGCACATCCTTGTTTTACTAGGGTTGGCTTCACCGTAAAAAACAAATTGGTCGGAAGTCTCAGTGAACCCCTCTGAGTGACTGAGTGCCTCTTGACGCTATGGCTCACCCTCCACAGAAGCAGCATAATCACATCCATCAATGCCTACATCCCAACCCGAGATGCAATGGATGAGACAAAAGAGGCATTCTACTCCAGCCACGACTATTTGCTTCCTACATTCCAAAGGCTGACAAGTTGATTCTCTTGGTGACTTCAGTGCTAGAGTTTGGATGGGTGAAAACATTTGGAAAGGCGTGTTAGGTAGGGAAGGTGTGAGGAAAACCAACGCCAATGGAGTCCTCTTCCTGACAAAATGTCTAGAATATTACCTAGTCGTTACAAGCACCTTGTTCCACCAGAGGGACAAGCAGGAGACCTTGTGTCAACACCTCTGCTCAAAACACTGGCACCTAATAGACTAGATCACTGTCTAAATGAGGGATGGCAAAGATGTTCGCACATCTACCTGTGCCATGACCCTAGCTGATGACTGCTGGGCTGACCGCCAACTAATCTGCTTTACCATCTCCAACACCTTGGCCCCAAACCAGTAGAGGCAGAAAAATCTCTGCCACAGAAAACTCAATGTCACTGAACTCAAGGACCCTGAAAGGAGAGATTTACTCAGTCGGTGCCTCACAGCTAATCTGGCAATGACCAACGAGCCAGAGCTGCAGAGAGCCCACAATGTCTGGTGCACCTGAAAAGCCACCACAATCAGCACCTGCGAGGAGGTGCTCATACTCTTCAGGAAACACCAAGACGGGTTTGATGAGAATGATCAGGAAATCCAGGATCTCCTTGACCACAAGCACAAGGAGTTCCTGAAGTGGCAGCTCCACTGGAACTTGAATGAGAAGAAACAAGCCTATAGGCAACTGAAGACCGAGGTTCAACAAAAAACCCACAATCTAAAGAACAGATCGTGGGTGGAAAGCATACTGGAGACTCAGCAACTTGCAGGCAACTACAATGTGCGCAGCTTCCTCATTGCAACTAGAACCATCTACTGTACAAGTATCCAGTAACCATCTACTGTCCAAGTACCCCACTGAGAGCCATAAACAGAGCAATGCTCATCAAAGACAGAGAGGCAGTCAATGCCTGCTGGTGATGCATTTTGAGGACCTCCTCAACCGAGACACAGCCTTCATCAAGTGGATGTTGGATAGCGTCAAGTGCCCTTGACATCATCCAGCAACAAGCAACCTGCCACCATCTCAGTGCAACCCAGCTCGTCGTAAGGACGTAAAGCCATCTGACAGCTGAAAAAAACAAGGCCTCTAATGCAGATGGAATCTCTACTGAAATCTTAAAATGCGGCGGAGAGGCATTCTTAAGAATAATCCACAACTTCATCACCCTTGTCTGGAAGGAAGAGAGCATGCAGGGAGATCTCAGAGATATCTTAATTATGAACATTTTCAAGAAATGAGACAGATCTGAAAACTACAGAAGAATTTCTGTACCCTGACATGAAAAGTCAACATGAGAATCCCCCTCGGCTGCCTCCTCCCAGTGGCTGAAGAGCTCCTCCCGGAGTCTCAGTGCAGCTTCTGCTCACCAACAGGCACAATGGACACAATCTTTAGTGCGGGACAAATCCAGGAAAAATGCAGGGAACAGCATCAACCTCTTTATTTGGTCTTCTTCAGTCTCGCAAAGGCCTTTGATCTGTCAACAGTAAGGGATTGTGGAACATTCTCCTCAAATTCGGCTGTCTGCAGAAATTCATCACCATTCTCTTCTGCCTGCTCCACGGTGACTTACAAGCCGTGATCCCCACCAACAGAACCATCACAGACCCAATATGAGTGCAAACTTGGATCAAACAGGGCTGCGTTATCACACCAAAGCTCTTCTCCATCTTCCTCACAGCAACACTCCACCCCATCATACTGAAACTCCCTGCTGGAATGGAACTAACCTACTGGACAAGCAGGAAACTGTTCAACCTCTGACACCTCCATGCCAGAACGAAGACCACCATAACTTCTGTCATTGAGCTGCAGTACGCAGATGATGCTTATGTGTGCGCGCGCTCAAAGGCTGAGCTACATCGTTGATGCATTCACTGAGGCATATGAGAGAATGGGCCCTAGACCTAACATCTGGAAACAAAGGTTCTCTGCCAGCTTATTCCTGTCACACAAAACTGTCATCTGACTATCAAGATCCACAGTGAACTCTGGGATAATGTGGATCATTTCCCACACCTTGGGAACCTCCTCTTGACAGAAGCAGATATCGACGATGGAATCCAACATTTTACTTCAATGCTCCAGTACAGTCTTAGGACGCCTGAGGAACAGGGGATAAAATTCCCACCAAAGAATTCTAAGTGCTGAATTTGTGGGAAAACTGAAATAATTCACGCTGTTCTTTTAATGAGAGTTCAGAGAAGAATCTCCCACATTCTGTGCACTGCAGAGGCTTGATGTGGGTATGCCGGCGTTGGACTGGCGTAAACACAGTAAAAAGTCTGACAACACCAGGTTTTAGTCCAACCGATTTATTTGATAGTAAACGCACAAGCTTTCGGGGTTAGTCCCTTCGTCAGGTGAATGGAGAGTTCTGGCCTCAGACAGAGCATATAAAGCACAGACTGTTTAGAGATTACTGATTAGAATGCGAATCCTTACACCTAACCTGCTGTTCAAGACCTGAAGTGGCTGACAATGTGAGTGGAAGGAGCACTGATCACAGGTTACAGAGATGTGTATTGTCTCCAGACAGTACAGTAAGTGAGGTTTTGCAAACCCAGGCAAGTCACGGGGGTTACAGATAGTGCGACATGAACCCAAGATCCCTGTTGAGACCGTCCTCATGTGTGCGGAACTTGGCAGATAGCAAAGTTCCGCTCACATGAGGACGGTAGCCAAGTTCCGCACACATGAGGACGGTCTCAACAGGGATCTTGGGTTCATGTCGCACTATCTGTAACCCCCGTGACTTGCCTGGGTTTGCAAAACCTCACTTACTGTACTGTCTGGAGACAATACACATCTCTGTAACCTGTGATCAGTGCTCCTTCCACTTACATTATCAGCCACTTCAGGTCTTGAACAGCAGGTTAGGTGTAAGGATTCGCATTCTAATCAGTAATCTCTAAACTGTCTGCGCTTTATATGCTCTGTCTGAGGCCAGAACTCTCCATTCACCTGACGAAGGGACTAACCCCGAAAGCTTGTGCGTTTACTATCAAATAAATCGGTTGGACTAAAACCTGGTGTTGTCAGACTTTTTACTGCAGAGGCTGCCAGTGTAAATATCATTAGATTTCAGGGGGCAGGACCTATTCCTGCCTGGGAGGCTGAAACCAGCGGGCTTCTGCACACGTGCAGTGGCTCTGAACTGTTAGTTTTCCCATTTGCTGGCCAGCTCGATCACTGGCCAGCCCGTGACCCCCACAATGCAGACACCCCCAACCTCCCCATGGCCCGACTGCAGCCCCTGACCTTTCCCAGCTCCCCACTCATCCCAAGTCACCTCAATCTGCCCCACCCCCACAATGCAGACACTCCACCTCTGTCAAACCATTCCCCACCCCTGGCAGACCCCTTTCACCCCCCCCCCCCCCCCCCCCGCTCCCCCCCCCCCCCCCCCCCCCGCTCCCCCCCCCCCCCCCCCCCCCCCCTCCCAGCAGACCCCCTGGCAGATGCTCTTTCCAGCTTGCCCCGATCACTTGCCTCCCTTCTGCCCCCACTGATGCCTAGGCAGAGTGGCAGTGGGACCCCGACCCCAACTGATCACCTGTAGGCTTTGCCCCACAGATCCCACCCCGAAGCCATGCCCCATCCCATTACCATTGCCCCATGCCTATAGGGCAGTGCCATGGTGCCCTTGGGCATTGGCCCTTTGCCCCTTGGGCAGTGCCAGCAGATGCAGGCTGGCACTGTCAGGGTGCCCATGCCCAAAGGCACCAAGCCCCTGCTGTCTGATCCAATTGTGCTCCCCCTCACTCCAATGGGGTCAGGCCTCTAACTCCCTACTAGTGGCAAGCTATTGTAAACCCCGCTGGAGTGAAACACTTGGGTTGGGTGGGAAGAGGCTCGCAAGCCCGGAGAGTTCAGTCCCAGGCCCACTAATAACATTTAAATAATACTTACAAATCATTTAAATTCCAGCCCCGCTTCCCTGCCAATTTCTAGCGCGGAGCAGATCGTGTTGGAAATCCAGTGCTGGGAGATGGTCGCAGGCACGAACGCTCGTGGGAATCTGCAGTGCGATTTTCCTGGCCCGCTGCACTAAAAAGTTAGCGAAGCGGGATGGGAAAATCACCGCCAAAGCATTCAAAGACCGAGACCTCAAATCCAGTACCAAGTTCATGGTCTACAGAGCAGCCATGTCCCTGTTCTCTTGTATGTATCAGAAACATGAATAATGTACTGCAGACATCTCAAATCCCTGGAGAGATATCACCAACATTGCCTCCATAAAATATTACATATTCTCTGGCTGGATAGGCAAACTAATATGAGCGTCCTCTCCCAGCCTGATATCTCCAGTATCGAGGCACTGGTCATGCTCGACCAGCTGTGAAGGGTGAGCCACCTTGTCAATGCAAGACCCATGAAACATGTGCTCTATTCCAAGCTCTGCAATGGTAAGTGATCACTCAGTGAAAGTATCACAAGGACACTCGGAAAACCTTTGTAAATTAATGCCACATCCCCATCGACATGTGGCAATCGCTTGCCTTAGAATGCACAAACTGGAGAAGAAGCTTCCTCAAAGGTGCCAATCACTTTGAGCGTCACCGGGTGGAGCACTCGGAGGCCAAGCATAAACAGTGGAAAGAGAGTGCAGAATCCAGAGCGTCCCACCCACCTCATCAAACACCAGCCACCAAATCTGTGGCAGAGTCTGTGGCTCTAGGATCCTGCCACTGCAGAACCCACCTCCCGGAGTGGAAACAATCCCGAGGGACTCCCAAGAAGAAGAAGAAGATATTTCTAATACACCAGAAAGAGGTGGAATCAGAATCATTGAGTGTATGAGTTCACATCAAACCTATAAGTGTCAGATTGATGCCATTGTATAACAGCACCCTTGTTAATCTTAGCCTTTGCACACAATAATTATCTGACAAGTTTGGTGGTATCTGCCTATAAATATGGTTTGTAAAGAAGTGGCAGGTGAGTGCTATGTTTCTCTGATGTAAACTCAACTGCTGAACACCCATCAATTTCCTTCCCTCAGGAAACACATTAAGAGCAAGATTCCTATATAGAATTCATTTTCCTAACTTGTGAAGCTTGTATAGCAGTTCCAAAGCCCATGCCAATCATTCCACTAATCATGAATCAAATCACTGCTACTTGCAACACAGTGTCCTAACAATTCCAATTACCTGATTCAAATTGGTAGATTGATGGATCATTATGCATCTGTATTCCCAATGCGATATAATGGGTGTCAAAATGGTATCAGCTGTCAGCCATTATAAAGCTGAAATTAAGGGCTGGTTTTACAGTCCCTTGCTGAAGGGATACAAAGACCACCAGCTGCCCTCAACTTTGGAGCCTTTTCTGGTTGTTACTGATATCATATCCACTGTAGGGCCAACCTGTAGCATACAGAAAGCCTGGCAGCTTCAGATACAAAGGTTTGTTTTGGGCAAGGGGAAGAAGGAGCCATCTCTCTGGGCCCCATGGTCAGCCCTCTCTTTAACCCTGGCCCTGATCTCTTGAACACAGTCCCCCACTTCTTCTCATTGAGGCCAAGTTGGCAAGCCCTGGTTAGCCTCTTGACCGCAGATTTAGCTGTGCTTCTTGGCATGGTGAAAATACTTCCTGTATTTCCAATAGTGTTGACTGGTCTCTGTGTTGCTGCTGGGTAAACACAGTAAGAAGTCTCACAACATCAGGTTAAAGTCCAACAGGTTTATTTGATAGCAAACACCACTAATTTTTGGGGCTTTTCCCCTTTAGTTGGCTATATGACTGGCTGGCAGCTCTTACTGAGTTGCTTACTGAGAGAGAGAGACTGAAATTTTGCCTTAATGTAATTAATACCACTGCCAGCATCAAATTGCTGCAGAGCAACTGTCAGGACTGTACGTGGACTGATCCCGATCTTATTGTTGGTGCAGCCAGCCAACTCCAATTTCAACAAACTTACCTGTAAACAATCCCTATCTTCCACAGTCGCCTCCCTCCCCTCCACCAAATTTCCCCAATCGTTGACCTGCACAAGATTATTGACCCACCCCAATGATCAATGACCCCATTTCCTGCCCCACTTTCATCTCTTGAACCTCTAGCCATCTTTTACCTACATTAAAATCTGTAACACAAAAGGAAGTCAATCCTATCAATCAGGCTGAATTTCCGGAGGGGGACATTTGAAAAGAAACATACATGCCATAAACTGAAAACTCATTGCCACAGTGTTCAGGGAACTGACCATAAGTCCTCCTTCCCACCTACCACTCCTGCTACAGAACATGATCTCAATAAATAGTAGGGCTTTGACATAGAAAAACATTTGAAGTGTTGTCAGGAACACTGTGGCTGATTTACGCAATGAGATCCCACAAACTATGAAGTAAAAATGATCAGATAATATAAGAACATTAGAAATAGGAGCAGGAGAAGACCATATGACTCCTTAAACCTGCTCAGTCATTTAATACCATCATGGCTGATTTTTGGATTCAACTCTACTTTCCTCCCAGTTCCCTAGATCCTTTGATTTCCAAAAGACTAAAAACATGTCTGTCTCAAAACATCTTAAACATTTTGAATAATAATATATTTGAATAATATTGTTGAGGGTTAAATGCTGGCCAGGACACCAATTTAAATCTCTGGCTCTTCCTTGAAATACTGTGATGGGAGCTTCTTTGTTCACTGGGTTGAACATCTCATCCTGACACTTGGCATTTTTTCAGTACTTGTTGGCACACTGGGTTAGCACATCATTCTTGTACTTCTGGGGCTTGAGTTTGAAACTAGACGAGATAAATAAGGTCAACCTTCTCTCTTGATCTGTAAAGATTCAGTATGATGTTTGAAAGATTAATCTCTTGCTGGGGGTCATTGATCATTGGGATGGGTCAATAATCTTGTGAGGGTCAATGATTGGGGAAATTTGATGATGGGGAAGGGAGGTGACTGTAGAAGATAGGGATTTTTACAGGGAAGTTTGAACCACCCCAGCCCAGTACAAACTCATGGCATGGACTTAAATTTAATTGGCAGCTCTGCTCAGAAAAGCTATAAGAATGGCTGGTATAAGAAAGAAGAATGTCACACTGGTATAGTGGATGACTGCAACTAAAGCTGACATCACGTGTCTCCGTTTGATGGAATCTTTGCTTGATTGACAGGTTCCTCCTAAGGCCGGGAGCTCTCCAGAGCAGCAAAGCTACACTTAAGTAGCCCATAATTGTTGGTGAGACTCCAGAACCCTGAGTGGTTGGGGTGGATGGATCTTTGGATTGGGGGTATGTCTGAGGGCAGGGTCCAATCCCAAGGAAGGAGTTAAATGTAATAGCTGGGATGTGGGGGAAGTACCCCTGATCCACCTGGCCCTCAAGCAGTGTTGTAAAGCACTAAGGTTGACCATGAAAGCATCCTCACCTTCTTAGAACAGCTGAATTTCTCAAGTCCTGGGAAATCCAGCAGGTCAATCTTAAACATGCAGAGCAGGTTGAATGTGAGGCTCCCCTCATTATACTAATGAAATCGTGAAACCAACCCCTGGGAGAGGGTTGGCAGTCTATCCCCTCTGCTAAACTGGATGTGGGCATGTTGGAAGTGGGTTGAAGATGAGATCAACCTTTCACCTGTCCCTAATCTACAATTAAAACTACCCCAAAAAATCCCATTCATGAACAGTAGCATTCTTTGAAATGCAAAGCAAAACTATTTACCAAAAATGAGATAACTTACATCATCAAATAAACGGCCCCGGTCTTTTTTTTGTGTTTATTTTCTGAATTTGGCCATGCAATAGATTCTCTGATTGATGCTATTTTAACACTGGTGGAAAAGTGAGATTAAAATATTTCCAATTGAAAAATCCAGTCTGAGATGAAAATATCCTCATGCTCTATTTCTTTATCTGTGCTTTTAAAAATATTCCTGACTTTTGATACTGTGTGGTCTAACGTTAAAATATATTTCATAATTCTGTGAAATAAACTAAATGTCTCCACAGCTGTCATCTCTTGGATGAAGTTCAGGAAATAGACATCTGTTGAGAATGTTGTTCTTCAGAGCCTGCTGTTTTCCTCTGGAGATAACATATGTAAATGTGCAATAATGAGTTATTGCTGTGTCCTTTGATGTGAACTAAGCTGTTGTGATGTTTGACATGGGGAGAGCTCAGTGCCTTGATAAATTCAAAACAACAAGTATTTATGCCTTGTTGGCATAAAGGAAGATTGAATCTTTTTTTTCCCTCTTTTTAATATACGGTTCTGAACCTACATGCGTGGTGCATCTAAAGTGTGCTTGGTGTTAACTCAGGATCAAAACCATTATTCTAAAAATAGCATTGATCTATGACTTGGTAAAATAAAGTTGCAATCAATTTGTCAATCCTGGAAAACAGGAATACAAATAATGAATACGTGCTTTGCGAGACACTGGTAAGATCTGTTTTTAAGGTTTTAACTGTGATCTCTGGCATATAGTGAGTGAAGGGAAATCTGGCCTCTTTACATAATTGGAATGTAACGATGACAGCTGCTTATTGTTGTGAAAATTGCACTTTCTCAACCTGAGTGGAATGATTTTATGCATGAGGATGCGGAGCCACTGTATTCCTACATTTATCAAAGACTTTACTTCAAAGCTTTTGGTTTCCAGAGGTGGAGGTGGGGGGTGGGGGATGGAGGAGAATGGTAGGGGACAGTTATTTATACTAAAGGACGATGCATTTTAAAGGTCAGTACTTGAATATCCACATTGCAGGTAAAGAAACAAACGGCATGCTCATCAAAAGCAGAACAAGGAACTGAAGACGAGTTGGAAAGGTTGATTTTATGTTCAGGAAACAATAGTGCTCCCAGAGCGGACATGAGTAGCCTTGTAGAGTTAGAACTCTAGTGCAAGCCTACTGTATTCATTTCACCCAAATCGAATCATAGAATCTCTACAGTGCAGAAGAGGACCATTCAGCCCATCAAGTCTGCACCAATTCTCGACAAAGCATCTTACCCAGGCCCTATCCCCGTAACCCACATATTTTCCCCACTAATCACCCTAACCTATGCATCTTGAGAAACCAAGGCACAATTTAGCTTAGTCAATCCACCTAACCTGTTAGGGGGAAAACGGAACACCCAGAGGAAACCACTCAGACACAGGAAGAACACACAGACACAAGGCCAGAATTGAACCCGGGTTCCGGGTGCTGTGAGGCAGCAGTGTTAACAACTGTGCCTCCATATCGCCCTAGTTGTGCCTGAGCCAATATGATGTAGCTCCTAGGCTGCCAGCAGATAGGTGCCAGCTCCGTGCTGTGCCATGGTTCATGCCTGTCCTCTCTCGGTGGAAATTCTGCTTTCCATTCCAAACCCATGATTATCATCAGTCGGCCCAATGACGTGGCCCAAAACCAGCACTGCCTAGAACTGCAGGTTGCAACCTGATAGCGGGAGGGATGCTAACATGAAATGTTGAACCATAGTAATCCTGAAATGAAGGAGACCATCAGCAAGCAGTACAGATGAAAAACATCAGTAATCGTGTAAAAAAAAACAAAGCAAATGACTGCGGATGCTGGAAACTGAAACAAAAATAGAAAATGTTGGAAAACCTCAGCAGTTCTGACAACAACTGTGGCGATAGAATAAGGCTAACATTTTGAGGCTGGTTGACTGTTCGTCAGAGTTGATGACAGTGGAACATATGATGAGATTTATACTGTTAAGGTGAAGGGGTGGGAGTAGGTGAGGAGGAGGGTGTAACTGATCAAGATGTCAAGACTAAAAGGTAAAGGGAATATAAATAATGGTGATCAGGGCTAAGAAGAGTGCTGACAGCAGCTCATTAAGCCATCATAATGTGTAAACAGCAGAATGAAGGTAAGCAGGATGTCAAAGGGCAACCTGAGACATGTAGCAGGTGCCCTTAGTGGAGTGGGGGAGGGGAGATAGTGGCACAGGGAAAAGGGTGGAAAGCAAGATTTGTTGTCGTTGATGAGGACCTCGATACCATTAGTCATTTTGAGGCTGGATGTGATGTGCCTGAAGATGACTGATCAGACCAATTCGGGCACAGAATGTCCTGGCACATATTTGACAGACCTAAGTAGGCACTGTAGTTGTTGTACTGGTGGCTCTGGGCTTGCGCAGCTCGCAGTTAAGTTGTGTTTCAGCAATGCACCGTGCTTCATAAGCTTGATAGCCCTTGTGGATGAGGCAGCACCAGGTAGGGCGGTTTTGTGCCAGCGTTTCCCAGGTGGTTGTGTCAATGTCAAGCGACTTCAGGGAGGCCTTGAGTGTGTCTTTGAAATGTTTCTTCTGCCCTCCATGCGAGCATCTTCCAGCAGAGTGTTCCCCAAAAAGGAGCTGCTTGGGTATGCGCTCATCTGGCATATGGATGAGATGACCTGCCCACCGGGTCTGCGCTCTCATCAGCGATGTGTGGACTGATGGTAGACTTGCTCTAGAGAGAACTTCAGCATCTGGTACTTTGTCTTGCCATCTGATGCATAATATTCTGAAGACAAGTCATATGGAAATGATTGAGCTGTCTCGCATGTCTTTGATAAACAGTCCACGTTTCACAGGCATATAGGAGGATAGACGGCGCTGTAGACCTTCAGTTTTGTTGCGGGGCTGATTCCTCGACGTTCCCATACAGTGGAGCACAGTCAACTGAAAGCAGAACCTGCCTTTGTTATTCTGCAGTTAACTTCTGTATCAATAGTCATTGCTTGAGAGAGGGTGCTGCCAAGATAAGTGAACTGGTCCACTGCCTGTAGCTTCTGTCCTTTGAT
The DNA here is from genome assembly GCF_965287045.1 of Carcharhinus amblyrhynchos. Taxonomy (NCBI): domain Eukaryota; kingdom Metazoa; phylum Chordata; class Chondrichthyes; order Carcharhiniformes; family Carcharhinidae; genus Carcharhinus; species Carcharhinus amblyrhynchos. The sequence goes on along the minus strand of NC_137331.1, from coordinate 75,435,046 downwards.
TGTGATTTTGGGTTGTGTGCACAGTGCATGAGGAACAGGCTGGTGCATGACTTTGGTTTTTTTAATGTTGATGGTGCGTCCAAAGTTGTCACAAGCCGTGGAAAATTTGTCCATACTGACTTGCATCTCTGGCTCTGAGCCAGTAGAAGTCATGATGTGGAGATGCTGGCGTTGGACTTGGGTAAAACAGAAAGAAATCCCACAACACCAGTTTAAAGTCCAAATAGGTTCATTTGTAGCAAAAGCCGCAAGCTTTCGGGACAGCCTGTCCCTTCATCAGGTGGCTGGGAGTTCTGATCTGTAAAAAGGACACAAAGACACAAACTCAATTTACATGCATAATGATTGAAATGTGAGTCTTTACAGCTAATCAATTCTTAAAGGTATAGACAATGTGAGTGGAAAGAGCTTTAAGCACAGGTTAAAGAGATGTGTATTGTTTCCAGGCAGGACAGTTAGTGAGATTTTGCAAGTCCAGGCAAGTCGTGAGGGTTACAGATAGTGCGACATGAACCCAAGATCCTGGTTGAGGCCGTTCTCATGTGTGCGGAACTTGGCTATCAGTTTCTGCTCAGCACTCTGCGCTGTCGTGTGTCCTGAAGGCCACCTTGGAGAATGCCCACCCGAAGATCAGAGGCCGAATGCTCATGACTGCTAAAGTGTTCCCCAACAAGAAGAGAACAGTCTTGCCTGGTGATTGTCGAATGGTGTTCATTCATCCGTTGTCGTAACGTCTGCATGGTCTCCCCAATGTACCAAGCCTCAGGACATCCTTTCCTGCAGCATATCAGGTAGACAACGTTGGCCGAGTTGCAAGAGTATATACCGTGTACCACCAGGGCCTGAGCATCTTCAGTGCAGATGAATGGACAGCAACCCAGAAGCATTCCCAGTCACCCTCAGCGCTGCCTGCGAGATGTAGGTCAGCAAGCTTGATTTCTAAGTCTTCAGCCAGTGCTGAAGCTATGCTGAGGTTCTTTAGCTTGGTCGCATTGATTCTTTTCATAACCTTGCTTCCTTGTGGTCGCCTCTTGGGTATAATGCGGAGCCTCATTTTGGAGACAATGAGCCTGTGCTCCGTCCAGCAGTTAGCACCACACATGGCCTTGGTCACTCTGACATCCTGCCTGTCTTTTCTCCTGACAATGACATAGCTGTTAAGATGCCAATGCTTAGAGTGGGGGTGCATCCAGGAGGTCTTGTTATGGGTAGGCAGACGGAAGGTTGTGTTGGTGATGAGGAGGTTGTGTGCTGCACAGGCCTTCATTAAGAGTAAGCTGTTACTGTTACACTTGCCCACTCCATGCCTCCCAGTGACTCTGTGCCAGATTGCAAAGTCACACCGTACTCTTGCATTGAAATCGCCAAGCAAGATCAGCTTGTCGGTACTGCTCACTGCTGATAGTAGGGTGTCTAATTCTTCGTAGAACTTGTCTTTCAACTCGTCCAGATTGTTCATTTTGGGGGCATAGGTGCTGATCAGGGTGGCTTGACTTCTGTTCTGTAGCAGAAGCTGTAATGTCATAAGCCGGTCGTTCACACCCTTGGGTAGACTATGAAGTTTCTGAGCAAGGTGACCCCTGAAGGTGAATCCAACTCCAGCATCACGACGCTCATCTCTGCCACGATTGCCCCAGAAAAATGTGTATCCACCTCCAGTTTCAGTCAACTGACCTATGTTGGCAAAACGTGATTCACTCAGGGCTGCAATGTCAATGTTGTATTTTGCAAGCTCTCTGGCAACTAAGGGTATTTTTCTCTCTGGTCTGTCTGCTGTAGGGTTGTCCAAAAGCGTGTGCACGTTCCAAGCGCCAATGGTGAGCGGTGTCACCTTGTGTTTTATTTTGTTTGTTCAACCGCAAGAGGGGATGCCCGCCAGTTGCGGTAAACTGGCCAGGGTGTAGTGAAGCAGGCAATGTTTAGGGCACCTTTTCTAGCGCCTTCCTCATTCTATGGAGGTGAGCAGTGTGTTCCTGAAGAGGATTGCTCAGTTGCCCAGGTAGATGCTGAGTTTCACTGCAGCTTCGGTCAGCAAAAAATGACCATTAGACCTGAGCCGCCTGTGTGCAGGTCCATGACTACAGCTCCTAGTGTATCCACACCTGCTGCTTTGTCACTCGCCCATCGCCACAGGACTTCAAAGGTTGAACAGGATGATGATGATGATGGAGTTAAGACTGGCGCTTGATTTGGATTAAAGTGAGGGAGAGTTGTGCAGCGTCAGTCTCACTCTCTCTTCCCAATTCCCATCTGGATTCAGTGGCAAGACAATAGTCAAGATGGCTGGAGATGGGACTAGGCGCAGTAGATGACCAGGACATCTTCTGTATCTTGTTCTGAACTTCGTATTCCACATTGCTAGCAGAAACCACCTTCTTGACTGTTGGACCTTCCATTGGTCTCATCTGCTCAATCCGCCAGAGTCTGACTTCACCGAGGGTTGAGATCTGTTGGCTACTCTCACCTGGTTTAGCTGGCTAGTCGAAGCTGTTGCCTGGGGTGTAGCCACTGTTGCATGCAAACAGCTATGGGGAGCCACAGCTGAGAGCTGAGTTCTAGGTGGGGATAAAGGATGGACAAACTGCCCTGAAAAGGATGCGACATGTTCCCCCACCAGAGGTCATACAGAGGTCAGAGCTCATACCCTTTACATCCCATCAAGTGAAATTTATGGACAAAATGAAATGATGGAAGAAATGAAAATAATAAATAAATAGGATTGGATCAAATCAATGGAAATGGGGTGAAATTGAGAGAGTTCATGCTCTGTAGTCGGTCAGCTAAATGTTAAGTCTGGAAGATAGTAAAGAGCCCAATTGAATAATAAGGTGCTGTTCTTCCAGTTTGTGTTGGGTTTCACTGGAACATTGCAACAGGCCCATAGTATTGATGTCACCCTTTAATCTATTGTCTTCAGCCCTGGCGAAGGGTCATTCTGACTCAAAATGTTTGATCAATTCTTTCCATAGCTGCAGTCAGAGCTGCTGAGATTTTCCAGCATTTTCTGTTTTTGTACAAGGATCAGTTTGTCACGTTAAGAACTGGAGACAGTCAATGCATGTGTTTACAATGACTGGAGAAGTAGTGGAGTTCTTCCATGATCAGTTCTTGGTTGTTCTGGATGCAATCCTCAGGACCTGTTTGCCGTGGTTGCCAATTCCGCTAAATCCCACTAAATAACTCCAAATAACTGCTAACTCTTGAGAGAGCTGTGATGGGATTTGCGACGGTGCTATCTCTAATTGAGATCTTCCCTGACTCCGCCAGTGACATAATCAGGTTCACGCCATCTGATCACACTTAACGCCATCCCTTCCGGGAGAGTTGAATGTTCCCTTCCAGCATCATAACGACCATGCTAGGGGCTTAGAAATGAGTCTAGCACCGAGTGATGAGGAACATAGCTGGGCAGTGTCCTGGCACTGTCCCTGGAAATGGCAACTTAGCAGTGCCAAGGGACAGGGCCTGGGGCATGGCTTCTATACCACCACATTTGGGATGGTTCCCATTATGCTGGGGCGGGGGGGGACAATGGTAGAAAAGTTTATGCCTGCATGGTGTTGGGGCAGGGTGAGATGGACACTCAGAATGCGGAGTAGGCGCCCCAATCCTGGGATAGATGTGGGGATAGAAAGGTTGATTTGGGTGTTGCCTGGTGTGGTGGGGTTTGGGGCAGTGACCAGGAGAGGTGGAGGGTAGGCCAGACCATTGAGTGCTGGGGATAGGTTGACTTTCTGTGTTGGAGCATTAGGGATATTCCCCTTGCCTGCTGGGGGCTCAATGTCTGGGGGGTGGTGGTGTTAGTGGGTGGAGAGGGGGGCATTTTACTTTATTTTCAAATCAGGATGCCCAGTCACTGACTCCCAGGGTTGCTGGTGAGTCCAGCCAACACCAGCAGCCTGCCCACTCCCCACCCCACAATTGGCTGTGTAATCCTTGCCAGCATTTTATGATTGCACAGAGTGCTGGGAGTGCTGTTTGACCAGGCTAGAAAAGGCAGCTGTGAAACCAATAAGTTTCATGCACCTTTCACACTTGATCCAGCACTCGGTGCAACTTTTACAAAATTTCATCCTCTGTCTCTACTTTTCACAGGAACTCAGCAAATCATGAAAGCGTTCAATAATATATCTACAAATATATCTAAATTGTCATAATTCACACAATTTCATAGTTATTAATGACATCAGCACATACCCATGGCATTGCTAGAGTTGCCAACCCTCCTGGATTTTCCAGGAAGCTCCTTGAATTGAGGCTGGAACACCTGGCTGGTACTACGAGCAACTGGGGAGGTGATCAGAGATGGCGTGGATTGACAGCACTGGCGCACCATAGAATAATAGAATTATTGATTAATACATCACAGAAGGGAGACATTTATTCAGTCATGCCTGCATGTGCTCTGAGAAAGATCAATCCACTTCCCATTCCCCACTTTCAAGTATTTATTTAATTTGCTTCTGAAAGCTGCTATTCAATCTGTTTCCATCGCCCTGCTATGCTACCTCTGGTTCTTTTGTCAATCATCATAAATCTTTGCCCTCTTGTTACTGCCACATTAAGCATTGGAAATTGTTTTTTTTTAAATACTTTATCTAAACCCTTCATGATTTTAAACATTTTAAGCAATGGCTAATTGACAAACCAAGAAAGATAAAGTTAGAAAACCAAAGATAGATTACTTTGTTTATTATTGTCACAAGCAGGCTTACGTTAACAATGCAATGAAGTTACTGTGAAAATCCCCAAGGTGACACACTCTGACACCTGTTTTGGTACCCTAAGGGAGAATTTAGCATGGCCAGTGCATCAAACCTACACATCTTTCAGACTGTGGGAGGAAACCAAAGCACCCAGAGAAAACCCACACAGACTGGGGAAGAATGTGCAGACTCTGCACAGATAGTGAACCAAGCCAGGAATCAAACCATACCCCTGGTGCTGTGAGGCAGCAGTGCTAACCGCTGTGCCACTGTTTTAATCAGGATTGATTGGGTGGGATCATGGTGTACTGCTAATCAGATTGGAATTTATTCCCTTAAGTAATAGCGGTTTAGTGGTATTGTAACTGGTTTCACAATGTTGTCGCTCATGTAGTGATACTGTCACTGTTGTAGTGGTATTACCACTGTTGTAGTGGTATTACCACTGTTGAGGTGGTTGTAGTGGTATTGTCACAGGTGTAGTGGTATTATCAGTAATGTAGTGATATTGTCACTGATGCAGTGCTATTGTTACTGCTGTAGTGATATTATCACTGATGTAGTGGTATCTCACTGGTGTAGTGATATTGTTACTGCTGTAGTGGTATTATCATGGGTGTAGTGGTATTGTCACTTTGTCACTGGTGTAGTGATATTGTCACTGGTGTAGTGATATTGTCACTGGTGTAGTGGTATTGTCACAGGTGTAGTTGTTATGTCACTAGTGTAGTAATTTTGTCACTGGTGTAGTGGTATTGTCACTAATGTAGTGGTATTATCGCTGGTGTGGTGGCATTATCACTGGTGTGGTGGTATTAACACTGGTGTGGTTGTATTATCATTGGTGTGGTGGTATTATTACTGGTGTGGTGGTATTAACACTGGTGTAGTGGTATTATCACTGGTGTAGTGGTATTGTCATTGGTGTAGTGGTATTGTCACTGGTGTAGCTGTGTTATCATTGGTGTAGTACTATTGTTGCAGGTGTAGTGATATTGTTTCTAATGTAATGGTATTGTCACTAATTTAGTGGGTGTTATCACTGGTGTTGTGATATTGTCACTGGTGTTGTGGTATTATCACTGGTGTGGTGATATTGTCACTAATGTAGTGGTATTATCACTGGTGTAGCGATATTGTCACTGGCATAGTAGTTTTATCACTGGACTGGTAATCAAGGGAAATATCTGGCAGATGGTGAAATTTGAATTAGATAAAAGAAAGCTGGAATTAAAAGTCTAGCGGTGACCATGAAACCATTGTTGATTGTTGTAAAACCCATCTGATTCATTAATGTCCTTTAGGGAAGGAATTCTGCCATTCCTACCCGGTCTGGTCTATATGTGAATCCTGAGCCACACAATGTGATTGACTATCAAATGCACTCTGAAATGCAAGGCAGTTAGTAATGGGCAATAAATGCAGAGTCAGCTAGCGACATCGACACCTTGTAAATTAATTGAAAAACATGTGATGCAGCTACAGCCATGTGCTGTGAGGAAATAAGTTCCAGGATTTTGACTGAATGACAATGGTATATGGCTTGGATTTGATGTGCCCGTGTATCCACAGATCTTGTTCTTCTCAGAGGTGGAAGATACAAGCTTGCAAGATGCTGTGAAAAGGAGCCTTGGCAAGTTGCTGCAGTGTGCCTTGTATATGGTTGCACACTGCAACCACCGTGAGTCAGAGGTGGAGGGAAGGGATTTTTAAAGTCATGAATGGAATGTTAGCCAAGTTGGCTGCTCTGTCTCTAGAAGGTGTCAAGCTTCTTGTGTGCTGAAGAAGCTGCACTGATCCAGGAAAGTACGTGCATTCAATCACACTCCATGCTTGTCCCTTGAAAATGGTAGATAGTTTCTGGGGAGTCATCAGGTGGTTTATTGACTGTAGGATGCCCAGCCTCTTACCTGTTCTTGGTATTTATGTGGCTGGTCTAGTTAAGTCTCTGGTTATCAGGTAATCCCTGGAATGGTGATGATGTGGAATTCAGCAATGGTAATACCAATGAATGTCAAGGGGAGATGATTAGATTCTTTTTTTGGAAATGATCATTGTCTGGCACTTATGTCGTACCAACATTACTTGCCACTAAGCAAGTATGAATATCTTCCAAGTCTTGTCATATGAGGACCTGGACTGCTCCATTACCTAAAGAGCTACAAATGGGACTACATGATGTGCAATCATCAAAGAACACCTCTACTTCTGACCTAATGATGAAGGGAAGATTATTAATGAAGCACCAAAAGGTGGTTGAGCCTAGTAACACCTGTATTGATGTTCTAGGTTTGAGACGATTGGCCTATGATAACTACAGTCATCTTCCTTTGGGTAAGTATGTGTGGCCAAATTCCCCCTCATGTTTGCTGACGACACCACCATAGTGAATCAGATCTCAAACAGTGATGAGACAGAGTACAGGAATGAGATAGAGAATCAGTGAACTGATTCAGCAATAATCTCTCCCTCAATGTCAACAAATGAATAAGATTGTCATTGACTTCAGGAAGTGTAAAATAGAACATGCCCTGATCTACATCAGCGGGGATGAAGTAGGAATGGTCAAGAGCTTCAAGTTTTTAAGATGTTCAGATAACCAATAATCTGTCTTGTTGTCCTGCCATGCCGATATGATAGTTAAGAAAGCCCACCAACGCCTCTACTTTCTCAGAAGACAAAAGAAATTTGGCATGTCAGCTACAACTCTCATCAACTTTTACAGATGCACCATAGGAAGCATTCTTTCTAGTTGTATCACAGCTTGATGCAGCTCCTGTTCTGCCCAAGACTGCAAGAAACTACAGAATGTTGTGAATGTAACTGAATCCATCATGCAAACGGGACTCCCGTACATTGATCCTGTCTACACTTCCCGCTGCCTCAGCAAAGCAGCCAGCATAATTAAGGACCCCCACGTACACCAGACATTCTCTTTTCCACTTCTTCTATTGGGAAAAAGAGACAAAAGTCTGAGGTCACATGCCAATCGACTCAAGAACAGTTTCTTCCCTGCTGCCGTTAGACTTTTGAATGGACTTACTTTGCATTAAGTTGATTTTTCTCTACACCGTAGTGTTAGCACTGGTTAGCCCTACACCCTAGTGGTTAACACTGCTGCCTATGACTGTAACACTACATTCTGCACTCTCTCATTCCCTTCTCTATGCTTTGTCTGTATAGCGCGCAAGAAATAAAACTTTTCACTGCATACTAACACATGGGACAAAATAAATCAAATCAAATTAAAGGTATAACTGAAGCCAATGGAGGCTTTTCCCTCTTGTTCCCATTGACTTCAATGTTCTTTGATGCTCTCAGGTTAGATGCTGCTTGAAGAAAAAGACACTCTCCCTCATCTCTAGAGTCGAGCTCTTATATCCATGTTTGGACCAATACTGTGTTGAGGTTTGGAGCCAAAAGGCCCTGGTGCAACCTCAACTGAGCATTGTGAACAAGTGGTTGCTGAGTAAGTGTCACTTCATAGCGCTGCCAATGATCTTCCACATTGTTTGCTTGTGACTGAGAGTAAACTGGTGTGCTGCATTTGGCTGAGTTGGAATAGTCCTGCTTTTTGTGGAAATAACATGCCTGGGCATTTTTTCACATTGTTGGGTTGGTACCAGGGACAGTTTGATTAGATGCCCAGGTCTGGACAGTAAATTTTCAGCATTATGGTAGTGATGTTATCAGAGCCACTAGCATTTACTGTATCCAACACATGTAGCCATTTCTTAATATCACACAGAGTGAATCAACTTGGCTAAAGAATGACATCTGTGATGTTGGGAATCTCAGGAGGACGCTGAGATGGATCATTCATTTGACCAAAGATAGTTGCAGACACTTGAGTCTTGCCCTTTCAACGGATGTGCTGGGCTATTTCACCATTGATATTCTGAAACCTCCTCTACTCATTAACTGTTTAATTGTGCACTACCATTCACAACTGACTGGGACTGAACTGCAGAGCTTAGATTGAATCCACTGTTTGTTTGATCACTTAACTCTTGTCTTCTGCTGTTTAGCATGCTTGTAGTCCCTCACAATCTGATGAGCCTTGTGCTGCTTCAGTCTTGCTCCCCAACACTTTCTGCTGAATCCAAGTTGGCTCCTTGGCTTGAAATAGTGGTAGAGTGAGGGATGGGCCAGACATGAGGTAATATTCTGTTCTAGGTGATAGTCCACAGGGTGTCATGGATGCCCAGTTTTGAGCTTCCAGGTCTGTTTAACACAATGGTAGTGCCACACAATATGATGGAGGGCATCCTCAGTGTGAATTTGTGTTAAAACATTCATGTTTCTCATGCCGAATCTTGGGAATGTTTGATTAATTTATGTAATTCTCGTTACGTTTGGTTTAATTTCTTGAGCATTTGATTGTGAGGATTATCTTTTATAAGAAGAGCTTAGACCTTACATTTGAAATGCTACATCCACAATGCAGGTTTAAAACAGCATGAAATTATCAATTCAGATGACAATTAGAAAGCAAATCTAAATAATACTATGAACTGAATAGTGAAATTTGAACCAGGTTTTATGATCATGAACAGTCTTAAGTCAATAATAAGTTTAATTAATTATTTTAATGCATGACAGAATTTGCAATGTAAAATGTGTCTAAATTTTAATGATGCATTGTGATTCTTCATGAAGCAGTACAAATTATTTCTTCAGACATCACTTCTTCTTCCAATATGTAACAAAGCTATTAGCGTTACATTATATTAATGCAGCACTTGGATTGAAACTCAAGGAAATGTTTAGAACTGCAATAATTGTGAAGAAATTAAATTATGATTTGCAATTGGAGCAGGCTGAATTATTCTTCCTCTTTTTTCTTCACTCCGTGTATCAACTCAGCAAGTCATAGAGTCATAGAGGTTTACAGCCCAACTTGTCCATGTCGCCCCTTTTTCTAGCCCCTGAGCTAGCCCCAATTGCCCACGTTTGGCCCACATCCCTCTGTAACTGTCTTACCCGTGTAACTGTCTCAATGTTTTTAAAAGACAAAATTGTACCCGTCTCTACAACTACCTCTGGCAGCTTGTTCCAGGCACTCACCATCGTCTGTGTGGAAAAATTGCCCCTCTGGACCCTTTTGTGACCCCTCTCACCTTAAACCTGTGCCCTCTAGTTCAAGATCTATGGTCTGTGAATTAGAATGAGCTCAACTGAAAGCAGAAGAAATTGAAAGCCAGAACTACCTGGAATAGAGTCAATAATGACTTTGATTTATTATTGTCACGTGTATTGTATACAGTGAAAAGAATTGTTTCTTGCGTGATATATAGACAAAACATACCGTTCATAGGGAAGGAAAGGAGAGAGCGCAGAATGTAGTGTTACTGTTAAAGTTAGGGTGTAGAGAAAGATTGACTTAATGTAAGGTAGGTCCATTCAAAAATTTGGTGGCAGCAGGGAAGACATTTGTTTTGAATCAGTTGGTATGTGCCCTCAAACTTTTGTGTCTTTTTCCCAACAGAAGAAGGTGGAAGAGAATATGTCCGAACTGCGAGGGGTCCTTGATTATTCTGGCTGCTTTTCTGAGGCAGCGGGCAGTGTAGACAATGTCAAAGGATAGGAGGCTGGTTTGAGTGATGGGCTGGCTTCGTTTACAGCCCTTTGTAGTTTCTTGCAGCCTTAGTCAGAGCAGGAGCCATACCAAGCTGTGATACAACCAGAGAGAATGCTCTCTATCGTGCATTTGTAGAAGTTGGTGAAAGTTGTAGCGGACATGCCAAAGTTCCTTAGTCTCCTGAGAAAGTAGAAGCATTGGAGGTTTTTCTTAACTACAGCATTTGCGTGGAGGGACCAGGACAGTTCATTGATGATCTGGACAGTTAAAAACTTGAAGCTGTTGACCATTTCTACTTCATTCCTGTTGATGTAGACAGGGGCATGCCCTCCACACCATGCTTCCTGAAGTCTATGACTGTCTCCTTCATTTTGTTGACATTGAACATAGAACATTACAGCGCAGAACAGGCCCTTCGGCCCACGATGTTGCGCCAACCAATTAAAGAAGCAATGACCCTCTAACCTAAACCAATCCCTTTCCATCCATAAACCTATCCACGGATCTTTTAAACGCCCCCAAACTAGGCGCATTTACAACTGCAGCAGGCAGGGCATTCCAATCCCTCACCACCCTCTGGATAAAGAACCTACCTCTGACATCCATCCTATAACTACCATCCCTTAATTTAAAGCAATGCCCCCTCGTGCTAGCTTTCTCCATCCGAGGAAAAAGGCTATCACTGTCCATCCTATCTAAACCTCTAATCATCTTATATGTTTCAATAAGGTCCCCTCTTAGTCGCCTTCTTTCTAATGAAAACAACCTCAAATCCCTCAGTCTCTCCTCATAGGACCTCCCCTCCATACCAGGCACCATCCTGGTAAACCTCCTCTGCACCCTCTCCAATGCCTCCACATCCTTCCTATAATGTGGGGACCAGAACTGCACACAATACTCCAAGTGCGGCCGCACCAGAGTTTTGTACAGTTGCAACATGACGCTGCGGCTCCTAAACTCAATCCCCCTACCAATAAACGCCAAGACACCGTATGCCTTCCTAACAACCTTATCTACTTGATTCCCAACTTTCAGGGATCTATGTACACATACACCTAGATCCCTCTGCTCATCAACACTATTCAGGGTCCTACCGTTAGCCCTATACTCTACACATCTGTTATTCCTGTCAAAGTGAATTACCTCACACTTTTCCGCATTGAACTCCATCCATCACCTCTCGGCCCAGCTCTGCAACTTGTCCAAGTCTCTCTGTAAACTATGACACCCCTCCTCACTATCTACTACACCTCCGACTTTGGTGTCATGAGCAAATTTACTAATCCACCCAACTATACCCTCATCCAGATCATTTATAAAAATTACAAACAGCAGTGGCCCCAAAACAGATCCCTGAGGCACTCCACTTGTAACCGAACTCCATGACGAATACTTACCATCAACCACCACCCTCTGTCTCCTATCTGCTAGCCAATTCCTGATCCAATTAACTAAATCACCCTCAATCCCATACATCTACAATTTCTGCAGAAGCCTACCATGGTGAACCTTATCAAACGCCTTACTAAAGTCCATATATACCACGTCAACTGCCCTACCCCCATCCACCTCTTTGGTTACTTTCTCAAAAAACTCAATAAGGTTAGTAAGACACGACCTACCCTCCACAAAACCGTGCTGACTATCTCCAATCAATTCATTACTCTCTAAATAACTATAAATCCTATCCCTAATAATTTTTTCTAAAACCCTGCCCACAACAGAAGTCAGACTCACCGGTCTATAATTCCCAGGGAAGTCTCTGTTCCCCTTCTTAAACAATGGGACAACATTCGCTATCCTCCAATCTTCTGGCACTATACCTGTGACCAACGACGACCTGAAGATCAGAGCCAGAGGCTGCGCAATTGCCTCTCTTGCCTCCCAGAGAATCCTAGGGTAAATCCCGTCCGGCCCAGGGGACTTATCTATTTTCAAATCCTCAAGAATATCTAGCACATCCAGTTTACAACCCTGTAACCCAGTGTTCTCCACAGCTACATTTATGTCTCCCTGCGTGAATACCGAAGAGAAATATTGGTTCAATGCCTCTCCAATCTCTTCTGGTTCCACACATAACTTCCCACTGCTGTCTCTAACTGGCCCTAATCTTGCCCTAACCAACCTTCTGTTCTTAACATATCTATAGAACGCCTTAGGATTCTCCTTAATCCTATCAGCCAAAGTCTTCTCATGTCCTCTTTTAGCCCTTCTTAACTCACTCTTTAACTCCCTCCTAGCCAATCTAAAGCTTTCCAGTGCACTACCTGAGCCCTCAAGTATCATCCTGACATAAGCCTCCTTTTTCCTTTTAACCAGCGAATCAACTTTTTTAGTGCACCACGGTTCCCTAGCTCGACGATTTCCTCCTTGCCTGACAGGGACATACATATCAAGGACTCGCAGTAGCTGCTCCTTGAAAAAACTCCACATTTCGGACGTTCCCAGACCCTGTAATCTCCTAGTCCAACCTATGCTTCCTAATTCTCTCCTAATAGCCTCATAATTACCCTTCCCCCAGCTAAAACTACTGACCCGAGGTTCATGCCTATCCCTTTCCATCACTAAGGTGAACGTAACTGAATTGTGGTCACTATCACCAAAATGCACACCAACTTCCAAGTCTAACACCTGGTCTGGCTCATTTCCCAGCACCAAATCCAATATAGCCTCACCTCTAGTTGGCCTATCTACATACTGAGTCAAAAAACCCTCCTGTACGCTTTGTGCAAAAACTGACCCCTCTAATGAGCTAGGGCTATAGCTATTCCAATCAATATTAGTAAAGTTAAAGTCCCCCATAACAATTCCCCTATTACTTACACTCCTATCCAGGATCGTCTCCGCAATCCTCTCCTCAACCTCTCTAGAACTTTTAGGAGGTCTATAAAAGACTCCCAACAGGGTGACCTCTCCACTCCTATTTCTAATCTCAGCCCATACTACCTCAACAGACAAGTCCTCATCAAACTTCCTCTCTGACACTGTGATACAATCCTTGACTGATAAAGCTACCCCTCCCCCCCTTCTACCTCCTTCTCTACTCCGACTGAAGCATTTGAACCCTGGAACCTGCAACAACCATTCCTGTCCCTAGGGAGAGATTATTGTCGTTGCACCAATTCACCAGATTCTCTCTCTTTCTTGTAATATCAATAGAGTAGGAAAAGGAACAGATTAAGCATGAGGAGGAGGGGGGAGTAATTCAGGGCCCCATAAAAGAGAAAGGAAATATTAACAGTGTCAGTAAAGCAAGTACAATGCTCAATCAGAGAAGAGGAGAAATGCTGCAAATGTTTACTCAACCAAAACAAAAGAAGGTCAGCGATGAGATGACTGGAGCAGTTTTGCTGATTCAGCGAGAACTCAGTGCTGAGGAAATTTATCAAATCGAATCTCATGCCAAATTTTAAGGGAGAGAATAATCTTTAAGTGCTTTTTGAAGGCTGTTTGAATTGTTGTCAAACTTTAACATAGTGGGAATGGAGAAGTATGGACAGAATGGCTGTCACTTTGAGGTAACTCGCTGCAGTTTTAAATATGGATTCTGATGTGAAATGCAAATTACGATATTATAAGCTGAGTGATTCTCCTCGATTTTGACATGATTCCAGGAGTGTGTAGGTGTAGATTTAAAGTGTAATGGAAAGCTCAGGATCAATTACTAAGAACTGAAAGATAAACTGCAATTGTGGTTAAAAGGGGAAATGCTCTAAAATGTAAAGGGTATGTAAAGTGAAATAGGCAATTAACCCACTGGTAAACTGCACCACTGATTCTGCCAAATTTGGCAGGGACAAAGGGTTGTCCATTTATTTGCACACTAGAGACAGCACCCATGGGAGAGAATGTGGCATAGTGGTAATGTCACTGGACTAAAAATCTAGAGGCCCCAGGCTAATGCTCTGGGGAGATGGCTTCAATTTATACCATGGCAGCTGGTGGAGTGCAAATTCAATTAATAAAAAAAATCTGGAACTACAAGTTAATTTTATTAATGGTGAGTCTGAAATTATCATTGATTGCTGTAAAAATCCACCTGGTTCACTAATGTTCTTTAGGGAATTGAAATCTGCCCTCCTTACCTGGTCTGGCTTACATACAACTCTAGTTCCACTGCAGTGTGGCTGATGTTTAACTGTCCTCTGGAAGTGTAATGTCCTCACTATGTCAGAGGTTGTGGGTTTTAAACAAAAAGAAAAGGTGTGGCTTGTACATGTAGATTGAAGCTAAAACAGATTTATTGAAGGAGCTGTCGCCTGAACAGATTACAAGCTGAAACTAAAAACAGGAGCCTTTGAAATGCCCCAGTGACATCACCATTAAATTATGTGACCTGTTCTTAAAGTAATCATAGAGCGACTTAAATATATAATACCCCTCCCCCTTTACTCTGGTGGTCATGACAACCAATTATGGCAATGTTACACACAACATCAGTAATAATTTAGACATTGTACTGTGTATCATTAATCATTATGAACAATCAATAAGAAAGTCAATCAAGAGGATGTCTTTTCCTCTTTGGTTGCATACGATGTACAGGAACTTGTCTATGGGCAGCATGGATAGGGAAGGTTGTGTCTCAATAGGCAGCATGGCTTTGTGCGGGGGAGGTTGTGTCTCACAAACTTGGCTAAGTTTTTTTGAGGAAGTGACAAAGATGATTGATGAGAGCAGGGTGGTGGATGTTGTCTACATGGGCTTTAGCAAAGCCTTTGGAAAGATCCCTCATGTCAGCTTGATACAGAAGATCAAGTCATGTGGGATCCCTGGTGTGCTAGTAAGATGAATACAGAACTAACTTGGTCACAGAAGACAGAGTGTAGCTGTGGAAGGGTGTTTTTCTGATTGGGAATCTGTAACCTGTAGTGTTCTGTAGGGATCAGAGCTGGGACCCCTGTTGTATGTAATATGTATAAATGATTCAGAGGTGAATGTAGATGGTATGATTAATAAATTTACAGATGACACAAAGATGGGGGAGCTGTGGATAGTGAGAAGGATTGCCAGAGGATATAGCAGGATATAGATAGGCTGGAGACTTGGGAGGAGAAATGGCAGATGGAATTTAATCTGGACAAATGTGAGGTGATACATTTTGGAAGGTCTAATGCAGGAGGGAAGTATGCAGTAAATGGAAAAACCCTATAAGTGTTAACATACAGAGGGATCTAAGTGTACAGGTCCACAGTTCCCTGAAAGTGACAACAAAGGTGGGTAAGGTGGTCAAGAAGGCATATGGCATGCTTGCCTTTCATCAGTCAGGGCATAGTGTATAAAAATTGGCAAGTCATATGGCAGCAGTATAGAATTTTAGTTAGGCAACATTTGGAATATAGTTCTGGTCACCATTCTACCAGAATGATGTGGAGGCTTTGAAGAGCAGATAGAAAATTTTACCAGGATGTTGCCTGGTTTGGAAGGTATTAGCTATGAGGAGAAATTGGGCAAACTTGGTTTGTTTTCAAGTGAACTTTGGAGACTGAGAGTGATCTGATAGAAGTTTACAAAATTATGGGACATGGATTGAATGAATAATTGGAGTCTTTTTGCCCAGGGTAGAAATGTCAATTTCTAGGGGACATAGGTTTAAGGTAAAAAGGAGAAACTTTAAAGGAGACGTGAGAGGCAAGTTTTTTACAGATGACAATTGGTTAGCATGGCGTTACCAAACTAGTTAATCTTTGGCTTGAACCATGTAAGAAATTAGACCTGTTTTTGCCAAACAATGGTTGCTACCCATTTCTCGCTCATGGCATAATTACATATTAACATTCCTTGTTGAAATAGGTGTTGTTTGCCCTCACTTCTTGTCCAGCAACTTGAAATTGTTGTTGATGCTCTACCATCTCTGGAATTTCTGAAGGTAATAACAAATCAAACGTAGTTCTCAACTTTCTCCTGAAGAGCAGTAATGTAATTGTTCAAGAATTCTTCCATGCAGCCTAGGAGGAATGATCACTCAGACTCCTTACAATAAACACCCACCTTGAATGGTCAACTCAAGATTTCTTGACACATGGACTGGGATTCTTCCAAAAAAATTCTAAGTGTCAAACTTGTGAGAAAACTGTAATTCATGCTGGTTTTCTCAGTGGGAGTTCAGAGAAGAATCTCCTGCACTTTGTGCATTGCAGAGGCCACCAGCATGAATATCATTAAATTTCAGGGGATACGGCCTATTCCCACTGGAGAGGCTGAAATTAGTGCGCTGAGTGGGCTACTGAGCGTGCGCTAATCTGTCAGTGTCAGGATTGGTGCATGCGCAGTTGTCCTGTACTGATGGCCTCCCAATTTCTGGCCAGCTTAATTGCTGGCCAGCTCTGTGACCCCCATATTGCCAACCTTCTGCCACTTCCCACGGCCTTATCGCTGGCCCCCCCCGACCATTCCCAGGCCCAGCCACGATTCTCCCCACCTCCAGGCCCACCGTGTTCTCTAGACACTTCCCCCCACCAACACCCCCAGTGACAGTAATTCCCCCCCACCACGCAGTGCCAACCCCCATTCCCACACAGTGCCAGCATCCCCAGTAGGCTGACCACCTGCCCAGCTGAGTCCCCGTCCCCAGCCTACCCTGATCGCTGACCTCCTTGCTTATCCCACTGATTTTGTCTGCAAAGTGGCAGCAGAACCTCAATGAATATATGTATGTCTTTATACGACCTAAAAACAGTAGCTAAGGTTCAATGATCAGTCAATTTTGTGAAATGATGACCATATAAGTACTGGTGAAACCATTGTGCTCCAAATAGTGTACTTAATATTTCTTTTTCTAGTTGAGCATATTTAGATTCAGCTCTAGTCAGAGTACATGAAGCAAAGCCTACCGTTTGTTCTTCTCCCAAAGGCATAATACGTGAAACAACTGCTCCTCCTCTATAAGGAGGCTGATACCGGAGTTGAGGGGGTTGAGCTATGAGGAGAGGCTGAATAAACTAGGCTTGTACTCGTTAGAGTTTAGAAGAATGAGGGGAGATCTCATTGAGACGTATAAGATGATGAATGGGATGGATAGGATAGAGGTGGAGAGACTCTTCCCGCTCAGGAAGGACAGTAGGACTAGGGGGCACAGCCTCAAGATAAAGGGGGGGCAGTTTAGAACGGAGTTGAGGAGGAACTTCTTCACTCAAAGGGTGGTGAATCTCTGGAATTCTCTGCCCGTTGAAGTGGTGGAGGCTGCCTCGCTAAATATTTTTAAGACGCGGGTTGCTAGGTTTTTGATAGGCAAGGGGATTAAGGGTTATGGGGAGAGGGCGGGAATGTGGAACTGAGCCACGACAGATCAGCCATGATCTTATTGAATGGAGGGGCAGGCTCGAAGGGCTAGATGGCCTGCTCCTGCTCCTATTTCTTATGTTCTTATGTAGGGAGAAGTATTGCAAAGAAGTAGTAATGGTAATTTTGGATTAAAATGAACCCATACTTCAGACTTATGCAAATCATCTTTGACATCCTTATAGGTTTGGGGAGCACAATGTATAAGATGGCATAATGGTTCGCACTGCCGCCTCACAGCACCAAGGACCCAGATTCAATTCTGGCCTCAGGCCATGGTCTGCGTGGAGTTTGCATGTTCTCTCTGTGTCAGCATGGATTTCCTTCGAGTGCTCCGGTTTCATCTCACAGAAGTGCAGGTTAAAGATGTGCGGGTTAAGAGGATTGGCCATGCTAAAAAAATTGCCCCTTAGTGTCAGGGAGAATAGCAGGGTAAATACATGTGGTTGTAGGGATAGGGCCTGAGTGAGATTGTTGTCACTGAAGGCTTGGAGGGTCGAATGGTCTCCTTCTGTACTGTAGGAGCTCTATGATTCTAGGATTCCATGCTTTCTCACATTTTGTTGTCCAGTCCCATGACTGTTTCACACATAGTAAACTTTGCAATGGCTTCAATAATGTAGATAAGTTAGCAATAAATTTGCCATAATAATTTACTAATCCTAGAAAGGACCTCAGTTGTGTCACATTCGTTGAACGTGGTGCTTCTAAAGTAGTACCCATCTTTTTAGGTGCTTTATGTGGAGCTTTACTCTTAATAACGTCACCCAAATACTAGACTGATGTCTGGAAAAAGTCACAACTTTCTTTTTTGATACGCAAACCACATGCTTGAATGTTTTCCATGTTGTTTCTGAATTATTCAAGTGCCCCTGTTCATTGGACCCCTAATTAGAATACCATCCAAGTGACATTGTACACCTGAGAGACTGTACAAAATATGATCCATTTATCTTTGGAATAGGGCTATTTTTCCAAAAGGCAATCTTTTATAAGTAAGGATGATAAGCAATAATTGTGATTCAATGGCCACGTTCATCTGTAAATATGCTTCTGAAAGATAAATCTTCCTGAATCTCTGCCCACTTGATAACGCAACAAACAAATCTTCAATTAGAGGATGTGGATATTGATCAGCACAGAACACTGGATTTATTGTAGTTTTGAAATCAGCACAAATATGAACTGAACCACCTGGTTTCATGACAGGTACGATGAGGGGTAGCCCAGTCACTCATTGTAACCAGCTCTAATACACCAGTGTTGGTAGGCAGGTCAGGGCCTTACATGCATCAATGCAGACTCTCCTGCACTGTAGGACTCTGTGATCCTATGATTTTGTATTAACAAATTGCACTAATTTTTCTTTGACTTGGGAAGGAATTGTGTATGGCCCGGCTCTTACTTTGAGACATTTTGGTTGACTGTTAGAATTTATCTTGAGTTTCACTTGAACTCTGTCCATTGAGCCGTCTCTTCAAAAATACTCTTGCATTTATCCAGAAGCGGCTGTAGGTCTGTTTGGGCAGTGACCAATTTGTTGACAATACTCCAGTTAAGCTTTATCTCCAACCAAGATCTCCCAAACACAGCTAGAAAATTAGCATTGACCACATGGAGAGCCAACTCTGCTGTTTGTCAACTCAACTGTATATTTACCATGATGTAACATTTAACAACACAATCTCTTCCGTCTTTTCCTTAAAATCACATCGGTTGATATCAAAGGAAGATGCTTCAGCTTTTATTGGTGTATCATCTCAAGAATTAAAGTTACAGCAGCACCAGTATCAACTTCCATCCTAATATATTGTTCATTTATCTTTGGAATTGCCCAGAATCAATGTGATTTTTCTTGAATGGATAAGATGTTCAGTTGGAGCTCTTCACTATATTTATAGACATTTCTTCTTCACAGTCATAATAGTTTCTTCCATGTTGTAATGTGAAATGCAACGTATTCTTCCTCAAGGTTTGGCTCCCATATCTTGTAATGAAATTCAGAAACTAATATCTACATATCACCTTTTGGAACTGGATTCAGCTGGTGACTGCAGAAAATAATATGAGTGATTTGAACTATAACAAATGTTAATTGTAGCATGCTCATGAGGAACAAGGACTTTGGATCTTTGTGGCTAGTTGCTCCATCATGCTGCACCTGTTGGTGCACATTAAACGGTTGATTAAGGTTGGAATTTTCAAGACTTTGTTCCTATCGTAAAAGAGGGGCCTGTATCGAGTTGGGAACTGAGCACTAACGGAGCAGCACTGCTACTGTAGTTTAACTCAGCCATGAAATCAAGGCTTTACTTCCAGGTTCCCCAGCCAAGCAGGGAAGGTATGTGGAATCACATGCTAAATCAGTCAGTGGAAACTCTATTGAAAGTGTGTTGCCAGGGCTTTAATGGTCACAGGAGACCTTAATTCTGAACTTTTGAGAAAGGTGCAGACTTGTAAAGATTGCCCCCACCACCCCCTCACCCCCTGCCCTTTAGCTTGGAGATAATTAAGGACCAGTGGGAGTCAGGAGAAAAGTCTTCTTCTTATTTTTCAAGGACCAGAGGGAAAGGTCAGCCAGTCAAACAGAAAGCTAGAGATAGCTGGCAGCAAGACTGTGGTTATCAGGACTGGAATCCAGCGCTGCAAAAGGTTTAAGGACCTGAATAAGTCGGGCAAGGTGAGTGTGATATAATTCTCATCTGGTAGCCAAATGTTCTCAATGTACCTCCCTCTTCTCACATTCAATATTATCTGCTTTCTTTCTCTGCAGAAGAAGACAACGCAAAATCCAGAGAAGGACAGAGAATTGGAGTAGACTTACAGCTATAGCCATCCTGACTGCAATGGAGGAGGATGCCTTGGAGGTCAACTGTCTGCTGGTGGTGGAGAGATAGAAGAGTCCAGAGATCTGGCTTTGAATCCTTCTGTGAGTGTCAGGACCATATGTAAGTTTTAAACATGTTTACAGCCTCAGCCTGTCCACCACAGCAGCTTTGTATAATGCTGTCCCCTAATTAGACCCACCAGGTTGGGTAGATGCTACTGAAAGAGGTAGGAGAGCCTGACAGTGCCTCAAAATTGGAGACATTCTTAAATGCCTGCAGATTTGAAAAGGAGACGTAGAGGACCATCAGTATGGAGGAGAAAACCCAAAACAGGGATAGTTCTGGCTGTGTTTGCAGCTGTTTAGGCTTTGAGGCTCTGTCAATGGATTGAGATGAGACTCTAAATGCCCTTTAACCTCCTGTTGGAAGGCTACTTTCCTGTGGCTTACAGACTCTAGTGTTAGCAGAGGGGCATGTCTAATGCCAGGAAAGTGAATGGCTCTTCACTGCTGCGCCAATTGGAATGCATGCCTTGGTGGAATTTGCTGCTGATGCCCACCTCAGGGAATGTTGGCCAGAGGCAGGACAGTGTCAAGGAATCATCCTGATGGAATTTCAAACTGCTTTCCTGTCCCTTTCTTTCTCCAAACCTGATCCCACAGGGTCAGGAATATTTAGCTGCTGGTGACCGCATTAAACAAAATGTTACCACTTGACCATTTAACTGTCCCTCATGTTGAACTGAATTCAATGATAACGGAACTTTCATAATGTGCAGTCTGTTGAGTTTGGACATTTTTTCAATGTCAGTGCTAACTGATGTATTTCATTGCCCACAGGTTCTTCAAGGTAACAGAGGAGATGAGGGACCAGGTTAAGGGATCCTCAGAGGATGGGGAGCAATCTGAGGATGCACTGTCATATGACTCCTGTGCAACCTCCAGCAGCATGAATACACACACTCCAACAGTTCCTACAATCAATACTGATGGGCTGTCGCACGGTGAGGAATACATCTCACATGAGCAGCAGCAGATGCTAAAGACAGCAATAGCAGTAAAGAGTGTCCATTAGAAGGTGCAGAGGATGATCACTCTGTATACTTTGTTATGATTCCCATAGAGTCTGATAACTTTTTTAAAAAGTGATATGAATATTGCAGTGACTGACACACAGACAGAGTATTGGTTCCAGTACAAAAATCTGAATGATTCCCACCAACAGCATTGGTGTTGTTTCAGACTGAATAAGGAATCTTATGCCTTATTAATGAACATTTTTATGCATGCGAGAATCATGCCACACTGGTGGCATGCTCCCTCTGATTCGCCCGCCCTTCAACAACTTAACTGCTGCAGTCATTGTGTAGTTCCATATATATCTTGTTCTCACTAGCTTTCCACTTGGTGGGTAGCACACAAACTCTCTCACTCTCTGCTTGGAACAGTAGCCATTTTTTTTGCTCTGATTGAGATTGTGGTGTAAAAACTGGCTGTAACTGGAAAATCCCACCCTGTGTTCAATCAAAAACAAAATAACAGATTTTTCAGAAAACCCAAAAAGGGTGTGCAGCCAAAGAAAATTTAGATATGTGTGCTCCATGAACTCCACAAAGCCATGAAAGATGCAAGCATCTAGGACCAAGGCGACCTATGGTTGTATGGGATTGCTGTGTACAACACTGTCTCTCTACTGTCCCTGATGGTAAGGGGGAGGACATCTGCTGAGGGAAACCACCACCATGGACCTTCACCACCACATGGCAGCAAGACATGCTAGGGTATGTCTGGATGGCAAGCAGGGGCAAGGAGGTGAAAGGTGTGCAGCAGGAACCCATACAGGAAAGACCACCTTGCCATGCCAAAGGGGATGTTACTCAGTGTGGGGGGCACCAGCACTCAAGGGAGGGCTTGAGATCAGTGTGAAATTCTGTCTGAACAGGGGTGCACCCAGACAGGAGTCCACCACATACCACAGCCTCTTCTGGTCCTGCTCCAGTGAAAGGCCTGGGCAACTTTGGTAGGGAGTCCATCTATCACTGATCTACCAGAAGCCCGGAACATTTGTCCCATTTGATTCTTGCAGAGGATGCAGCAGAGTACACAACCTGGAATTCATGCATCCTCCACAGCTCAGCCGAGTCTATGAAAAAATAAACTGTTTCCCCCTCACGGTGGTCTGTAGATACAAAAAACAGCTTGTTATTTCATATATCTGTGCATATTAACACTTGGCTAACAGGGCTTTGGATGTACCTGCATTCAAAGGAGAAGTAAAGTCTTTTGATGGTTAACTGAAGAATTTGACTATTATTATGGTCTTATTATTTTTTTAATTCTCAGGTCTGAATCCAAAGTTTGTCAGGACTGGGAAAAGTCTTGGACTCTGGCATCAGCTCTGTTTAAGGAAGAAAGCATCATTTACTTACCCTCTTTCATCTCAACAGCGGCTTTACCTGGCAGCACATCAAATGTGTTCTTCTGAATCTGATTCCACAAAATCGGAGAGCATTCAATAAATCACCCTCTCTGCTGGACACAAATCCCACCACTGCCCACTGCCTACGGCCCCCTGCCAGGATTAGAAGTAGCCAATATTACCACTCCTTCACTGACTGCTCTGGTGGACACTGTGTGATCTTTGCTTCTATAGTGAGGATGGACAAGTTAGTTCCAGTTTCAGAAGTGACGCTTCTGTTATTGCATTAGTTCAGGGTTTACATTCCCATCCTCCAAAGCTTACATTGTTTTGCACACTTCCTTCATGTGAGGCTGGCTTTGGGCAGTCACATCTTCACTCCTCCTTGAGGTCCTCCTGCTCAGAGGTGTACCATTCCTGTGAGAAATTCACAGCTAACCTTATACTCACCTTTCCAGAATTCATAAAATTATTGAAGCACTTCTTCCACTCGATCTATATCATAGGAACGTAGGAATACCGGGCCTGTTCTGCCATTCACTGAGATCATGGCTGACCTGTGACCTGTCTTGACCCATGTCGCTCAATATTTTTACATACATAAGAACATAAGAACATAAGAAATAGGAGCAGGAGTAGGCCATCTAGCCCTTCGAGCCTGCCCCGCCATTCAATAAGATCATGGCTGATACCAAAAGCTTATCTATCTCAGATTTAAAGGGAGCAACTGATCTAGCATCAATTGCTATTTGTGGAAGAGGGTTCCAAATAGCTACCATCCTTTGAGTTTAGAAATGCTTCCTAACATCTCTCCTGAATGGTCTGGCCTTAATTCTTAATCTACGTCCCCTAATTCAAGAATCTCCAACCAGTGAAAATTGTTTATCTTTACCTATCCTGTCTTTATTTGTTAATAGCTTGAAGACTTTGATCAGATCACCTGTCACCCTTCTAAAGTCTAGAGAAAACCGGCCTAATTTGTATAATTTCTCCTCATAATTAAATTCCTGAAGTCCTGGTATCATTCTTGTTCACCCTTCCTCCAAGGCCAATATATCCTTCCTGCGTGGTGGTGCCCAGATCGGCTCACATTATTTCAAATGGTGTCCAACCAGGGTTTTGTATAGTTGCAGCATATAGTCCTCTAGATATAAAGACCAGCTTTCTATTAGCCTTCTTGATTATTTTCTGCACCTGTTCATGGAATTTTAAAGATCTATGCACCTGAGCCCCCAAGTCTCTTTGGACATCTACTGTATTTAACTTCATACCATCTAGGAAGCACTTTGATCTATCCTTTTCCAGTCCAAAATGAATCCCTTCACACTTGTTTAGGTTGAAAGCTATCTGCCACAGTTCTGTCCATTCACCTAGTCTATCAATATCCCTTTGTAATTTTAAGCTATAATCTCCACTGTCTGCAACGCCACCTAACTTCGTGTCATTAGCAAATTTAGATGTATGACTTTCTATGCCATTATCCAAGTTGTTAATAAATAATGTGAATAATTGAGATCCTAACACAGATCTTTGTGAGACACCACTCGTCACATCCTGCCAATTTGAATACCTGCATATTATCCCTGCCTTCTGTCACCTGCCACTCAACAAATTTCCCAGCCATCAGTAATTTGCCCTCAATTCCGCAGGCTTCTACCTCAGTTAGCAGTCTCTTATGTGGGACTTTAGCAAAGGCCTTCTCGAAGTCCATATAAACAACATTCATTGACATTCCCCTGTCCACTACCTTATTCACCTCTTCAAAATATTCAGTGCAGTTTGTCAGGCATGACCTACCTGTCATGAATCAATGCTGGCTCTGTTTGACTAACTGAAAACATTGGGGATGTTCAGTTACCCTGTCCTTGATTATAGACTCCAACAAGTTCCACACCACATATGTTAGATTAACTGGTCTGTGATTACCTGGTTTTCCTTTTTTGCTCTTCTTAAAAAGCAAAGTGACATTTTTCAATTGGGGGAATGAATCTAAGGAATTCTGAAAGATTATAGTCAGGGCATCTACAATGTGCTCCCCTACTTCCTTTAACACCCTCAGATGGATTCGTCAGGTCCTGGGAATTTGTCACTCTTTAGTTCCATTAATTTCCTCATTATCGATGTTTTACTTACATGAATTGAACTTAATCCTTGTGCCCAATCCACTATTAATTTCCTTGGGACTTTTGGCAAGCTATCTTCTTTTTCTGCTGTAAATAATGAGGCAAACTAATTATTTAACACATCTGTCATTTCCCATAGCCATTTACAATATCTCCACTTTCAGTCTTTAATAAAGAACAAAAGAATGGGCCAACACTGCTTCTGACCGTCCACATCTCCCTTTATGTAACTAAAATTTCTTCATATTGATCTTGAAGTCACTTGCAAGTTTCCTTTCATAATCTCCTTTAGTAGCTTGTATAAGCCATCTTGTGGCCCTTTGTTGGTCTTTGTGTCTTTCCCATTTGGTAAGATTTGTGCTTTTTTTTGCAATTTACTAAGCCCCTTCTTTTAGCTTAATGTTGTCCTTGTTTCTTCAGTTGTCTAGGGCTGTTTTGTTTGTGAAGTGGAGCTTTTTGTTCTCAGGGGTATAAATTGGCTCTGTATCACATTAAATGTTTATTCAAATATTCTCCACTGTTCTTCAGCTGCTTTACTCACCAAAGGGACTCATTAACCTTTAGTTAAATGGATAAGAGCCATGGATCAACATGCTGTCATATGCCATGTCTGCCCAGTTCACATAGTGCAATTACTGCCAAAACCAAGAGTCTCATTCACCCAATATTCTTGTAAATGCGGGAGCGGGGAGGAGACATGAAAGAGAGCACTGCACTAGCTGTCCAGCAACGAGATGACAAGGCCAAAGCAGGCAGCACCAGAAGGGGAGGCTGGTCCAAATCCATACATCCTGGGAAGGCATCAATGGAGATAGGTACTGGCATGTCCAGAGGGCAAGAACAACCCTACCTCCAGAGGGCTGAGAGGCAATGTCAGATGTGTTTGAAGATGTCCCAGGTAATGGACACCCAGATATGTTAGATTGTTCACCAATACATGTAGTCTTGTTGATCTGGCAGGAACCCAGTGCCAGTGGCCCTCAAAATTATACCATGCTCAATTTCTATGTCAGCCATAGCTTCCAGGACACAATAAAAGATCTACATGGCATTTCATAGGCTACCATGCATTGATACATAAAGGATGTTTGGTTGTGCATGAGTAATATCAGCCCTCCTCAGATGATGAGGGTTAGTCAGAGCATGTGGAGGCCATGAATCCAAATCAGTATTTCATGGATGCCTGGACCATGAGGAGGCATGGATATGCAAGAGATGCCAAAGACAACCTGACATTGTTCACTCAACAATAACACATCTGCATGACCACCATGCCCTTGGCATACCTCCATAGCTTTCCTAGTTTGTAGACAAAGCCCTGCCATACTCCTTTGTTGAGTTAACTGTAAAATTGTAAACTCGACCACTTAGAATGTGGATGGGAGTTTACACACCCTTGTAAGTGAGTGCTGGCACAAAGGACATCTTAGAGATGCATGGATATCTATGTAACAGCCTGCCTTGTCCAATTATTATGATCCAGCATCTTTTTAAAGTATTTTGATTGCAACTGTGCCTGTCCCGTTGAAACCCGTTGAGAGTAAGATAGGCTTATATCCTTGTGAGTGCATTAAAGGGGGCATGGGGGGAAAATGTGTCTTCGTTTTAAAGCATGGTCCACAGAATGACCATCACAGAAGTGACAATTCACATGAACATTCAGTAAGGAATGCCCAAAATGCAACATATCTCATTCATGAATAACAGGCAGAATCTTACAAGAATTTGGTAAAGTTTCAGATCTAGTGACAGCTCCACTGGCCAGTTTCCTCTCTAGATCTTACTCCTTTAACTGCCAGAAAAAGGATTGGGTAGGGTTTGCGCTGTCAGCCTAGTGAGATGAGGGCTATTAAGCTGGAAACCAACTCCACTGAGATCAGAAAAAAAAAAGAAATCTCCGCCCAGCCACCCCCACCACAGAGGTATATGTGGCTTCACCCAGTCTCCTTGCCCCCGGCCCCGATCACCCTGGCAAACCCCCACACCCCCCCCCCCCTCAATTCATCACCGACATCCCCATCACTTGCAGTGTCCACCCCCTGCCTTCCATCATCAATAAATGAGTCCCCATTCCCTTGGACCCATCCCAGCTGTGCCCCCAGCACAGGTTGGTACTGCCACATTAGCACTGCCAACCTGTGCCAAGGGGCAGTGCCAGGACAATGCCTGCCCATGTCCCCCTCTTCCAGGGGCCAAAGTGACCTTTACACACCCAGGGGGATCCACTCACAATAGGTTCACATCTGGCTGAACATGTTGTAAACACCACCAATGTAATGCCAAGTCGGTGAGGTGTAAAATCTTGTGAGGAAGACAGATCTGGTGAGGTGGATATTTAATTGTATTTACATTTATTGAAAATGAATCCTGGCAATGATGCACAGCTCCCTGTTTGGCGAGGAAGGCTCTTTATTTGTCTACTCATAGCTACAGCACTGCCAGTTCATAGAATCATAGAATCTACAGTGCAGAAGGTGGCCATTGGCCCATTGAGCCTGCACCAACCACAATCCCACCCATCTCCTATCCCCCTAACCCCTCATACTTACCCTCTTAATCCCTCTGACATTAAGGGGCAACTTAGTGTGGCCAATCAACCTAACCTGGATATCTTTGGACTGTGGGAGGAAAACCAGAGCATCTGGAGGAAACCCACGTAGACACGAGGAGAATGTGCAAACTCCACACAGATGGTGACCCAAGCCGACAGACGGTGACCCAAGCCAGGAATCAAACCCAGGTCCCTGGTGCTGTGAGGCAGCAACGCTAGCCACTGTGCCACCCTTTTTTAATTACAGTTTTTAAAAAATTGAATTCAAGTTTCGCCAGTTGCCAGGGTGATTTGAACCTGGGTCCCTGGATTACTAGTCCAGTGCAGTACCACTTCACTACCTCCCCTCAGAATTTTCAAATTCCCAAAGTTAACAGTGTGTTTCCCCAGTGAAAAGCAATCCTCCCACTACTGTGTTTCCCAAGCGTGCCATCGTAACTTTAAATTTCAATTATAATCACATGGGAAGAGCACCGAAATGGCACACTTTTCCAGTTGCGGTTACCTCATTGGGAACGGCATGATGTTGACAAAATCCCCCCTTCAATGTGTGAAAACTAGATAACTCGCTAACTCCACAAACATGAGCTCACCTTTTTCCAGCTGAACCTCTGCAGCTAAGCTGGTCCACATCCTTAAACCACAGATAGCTTCATGCTATTGTTGTGAGAAGGCAGATCACTTGCTGTTTTGGAGAAAGAAATACCATTTGAACCTGATTTTAACTCTGTAAGTGAATGAGTTTTGGATGAGTGAAAATCTTTTAAAGTCACCTCCACATGTCTAAGATGAGAAAGGGTTTGAGCCACCAATTTTCCAGAGTTTCTTGGGTGAAAGACTACACTTTAATATGCAATGTCTGCGTAACTAAGTCCTCCATTATTAACTTCTAAACCAGATTTCATGGATTGACTGAATTGGACTTTTCACTTTATTTCTGAGTAAGTTGCTTTCAAACATGCAGGGGCATTGTGGAAGGTTAGATACTTGATCACTGATTCAATGCTGCCAATTTTACACTTCCCTTGAAGCTGAAAGTTTCAGTGATGTGTCTTAGGATTTCAAGTCACAATGTTTTGTTGAACTTTTCCACAATGAGTGCTGTAGCAATTTTTTCCCAATTACTTGGAAGTCTTTTAGTTCCGCAGTAAACTGTCTGCCATTTAGTTTCTTACCTGAAGCTTGAAAATGTCACTCTACAAATGTCATAATGTTTAAGGATCAAATTCTTAAATTCATGAAAGTCCATTTGAAGCTATTCTTACAAAAGCAACTTGAGACACGTTGTCAACAGTGCGGCAAGATTAATTGCCTATTGTTGCACCAAGAGCTATCAAGTCAAAGTTGACAAGATATTAATCCTCACATTTTGGTCACTAATGGCTCCTTTCCCTTCACAATTTGTCCACAATCTCTAATCTTCTGGTTCATGCTTCACTGTAATGTATTATGCATGATATTTCCTTCCTACTTTATCATTTTCTGCGGCAATCACCCATCCATCAAAATTACATTGCCTGTTTTTGTCTTCACAGATACTGTCTGATTGACTGAGTCTTTCCAGCGTTTTCTGGCAATTTCCAGCATCCACAGCTTTGCTATTTATTTGTACGCGAGTTGTACAAATTTGACAACTCAGCTATTGATTTAGTTCTTGTTGTTTCTGCTCTTCCTCTCTATGTTGCTCTTTATATTTTTTTCTTTCAGTGCAAGCTGTCTAAGTCACCCTGTCATAGCTGAAGGCTCCTTTTCATCTGGGAGATTTTCTTCCATTTCACACCAAATTGGCTTCTCAGTTATCTTGTCAGATAACTTTTCATCCTGAACAAGCTTGACTTAATTTTCTTCTGAGGTCCAGTGGTTATAGCAACATTAGAAAGTCAAGCAGGGTTTCACAGAAGTACACAGTGGTGTAATTATGAGAACAAAAAGCATTTGCAATACAGCTATTTCATGTAAATGACATTCATATTGTCCGTTCATCAGAATTGAGAAAAATTCATGTATGCTTAAAGGAAGGTTCTGGTATTTGGATGGGTCAGGCAGAAGTGGCAGTAACACTGTTAACATTGTGCTGGAAGCCTGCTGTGTCCTCCACAATTTGAACACTCGAGAAAGGCCTACAGAATGACATTTCAGGGGAGGAGAAGAGACAGAAGCTGAACCCCCTGAGGCAGAAGATCAAGGAGATGAGGAGGATACAACAGGATCACAGTCAGCAGCAGTAAAGCGGACTCATTTGTGACATCTTCAGTGATGTATGCTCCAAATATTCTTAGAGCACTTCCACAATCACCATGATAATCTATATACAACCTCCATTTATTCACTCAAGTCATACTAATCATATTTATACACATCAATTACTGGAAAAACCTAAGCCAGAAAAATAAAATTCACAGAATGAGTGTCAATTTATCTTTTACTCAGGCCTGACATGAACACGTTATTGTTTGCAGCATACCGGTAATGTGCTGGTACATTAAGAAATAATTTAGATATATCATTATGTCTAACCATTTCAACTTTACTTATGTCCTATTCTTACACTTCCTAGTGCCAACAAAAAGCTTCAGCCTGCTTTATGAAAGGCTGCTGAACATTATAGCGCACAACTTGGGTTGCAGATAACCCTCCTCTCACAGCTATTCGGAATTTTACGATTTACGTCTGGCAGCGGCCCTTCTAGAACTGAGTGTTGTAGTCTCATTCCCAAACATGAAGTTACTGAACAGAGAATTCCTGTATGTCGCTGTTGCCTTACTCCCCAGCCATCGTGCTGGAAGTGAGAACAGGATCCTGAGACGAGAACAAACCAACTGAATTGATCAATAGCCCTGAAACTCCAAGAGTGAGTACACCAGATATCCTGCAAGCCTCATTATATTCCTGACCAAAAACTTTACCCGGATGTTGCCTGGTATGGAGGGCATCAACTATGAGGAGAGGTTGGAGAAACTTGGTTTGTTCTCACTAGAGCGATGGATGTTGAGGGGCGACCTGATAGAAGTCCACAAGATTATGAGGGGCATGGATAGTCAAGGCTTTTTCCCAGGATGGAAGAGTCAATTACTAGGGCGGTATATGTCTAAGGTGCAAGGGGCAAGGTTTAAAGGAGATAGAACATAGAACAATATATAGGCCAAGGATATATTGGCCTTGGAGGGAGTGCAGAGAAGGTTCCCCAGTTTGATACCGGAGATGAGGGTGTTAGCTTATGAGGAGAGATTGAATAGATTGGGCCTGTACACGTTGGAGTTTAGAAGACTGAAGGGTGATCTTATAGAGACATATAAGACAATGAAGAGGCTAGATAGGGTAGAGGCAGAGAGATTCTTTCCACTTAGAAAGGAAACAAGAACTAGAGGACACAGACTCAAAATAAGAGGGAGTCAGTTTAGAACAGAGTTGAGGAAGAACTTCTTCTCTCAGAGGGTAGTGAATCTCTGGAATTCTCTGCCCATTGGAGCGGTGGAGGCTACCTCGTTAAATGTGCTTAAGTCACGGGTAGATAGATTTCTGATCGATAAGGGAATTAAGGGTTATGTGGAGCAGGGGGTATGTGGAACTGAACCACATTCAGATCAGCCATGATCTTACTGAGTGGCGGGGCAGGCTCGAGGGGCTAGATGGCCTACTCCTGATCCTATTTCTTATGTTCTTATGAACAAAAAAAAATAGCCCAGGAACATGTCATTTGGCCCTCCAAGCCTGCACCGACCATGTGCCTGACTGAACTAAAACCCCCTACCCTTCCAGGCACCATATCCTTCTATTCCTGCTGTTATTTGTAGGTTCCAAATACTCAGCTCAGGTGAAGTCCTGGGGAGCTGGGAAGATGGCAGATGGTCACTGGTTCCATCTGGAAAGGGTTAAGGCTCAGTAGCTGTTCTGGCACCTATTTATAACTCATTGCAACTGGAAAGCTGGAATTCAGAGAAGCCCAGAGGCACTGCCAATTCAGTTTACTTAGATATTTTTGAAATAATTGGAATTGTGCTAGTAATTAGAGGTGTTAGTGCAGCTTTGTAAATTCCATGGAATGCACTCACAGGAGAAGAAGTCTGAGAACATGTACCAACTGACTCAAGAACAGCTTCTTCCCTGCCATCATCAGGCTTTTGAATAGTCGGGTGTAGTCAGGTGGTCAAGGATGTTTGGAGGTAGCTGGGTCAGGAAGGTTGTCTGATGTGGGGAATTTTTGGGTGGTCAGGAGAAGTTGGATGGTCGAGGATGGTGGGCATGGCAGGGACTGTGATGCTCAGTTGAGTTACACAGCTGATGGACTACATATTAAACTGTGCATCATTTCCTAGCCTTGATAGCATTGTGTAGATGACTCCTTTACTAATGGTCAAGAGCAGGCCGATGGGGTGGTAGTTGTTTCTTAACTGTGTTCTTAAATGGCCTAGCAAACCATTCAATTCAAATGTAATTAGGGATGGGCAACAAATGCTGATCCAGCCAGCAATGCCCACATCCTATGAAGGAAAAATTAACAACAATCTCACCACACATTTTCCAATATATTCCCCATCTCTGATGATTCAGAAACTGGAAGATTTGAATCTTTGTAATGGATTCCTACACCTGCAAGAAATGATATATACAATAGGAAATAAACTAGACCTAAGCACCAGTCATGGAGTCATAAGTTGGGGCTTCCCAGCTACGCTTACTCCAAGGCCGGAAATTCCAAGGTTGAGGTCAACGGACCTTTCCACGGTTCACTCTCACCCGCCAGGATTCCTGTAGTAAGTGGAATGGGAAAAATTCACCCATAGAGTCATATGGTACCATAGGAGTCCATTCCACCTATCTGTGGGAACAGCTTTTCTTTGTTTACCTTATCTAAAACTGTCACAATCTCATCCAGTTCTCAAGCTCTTGTCTCAACCTTTATTTCCTCCAACGAGTCCAACCTAATCTTGAGCTAAACTCCCCCATCCTCAAGACCATTACGGTAAATCTCTTCTCTACCCTCTCAAGGACCTTCACATCTTCCTAAATTTGGTGATTGGATATTCTGGTTCTGGCCTAAACACAGCTTTATAAAGTTTCAGCTTAACTTCCCTGATTTTGCACGCAATGCTGTAACTTCAATGGAGAACAATCAGCCTTGGATCAGACATCTGAAGGGGTGGGAAGGTTGGACATTGGAGTGTGGGGAAGGGTGTGATGGGTTGGACATTGGGGATTTGGACATCAGGGTTTCAAACATCGGGGCGGGTCGGACATTGTTTTGGGATGGGGAAGTCGGACATTGGGGGCTGGGCATCAGGAAGGGTGTCAAACATAGGTTGGGTGGGGGGACTGAGAGGGCTCAAACATTGGGGGGTCTGGGTTAGCTGGGGGAGTCCAGTTTGGTCAGGAGGTTGGGTTGGGAGGGTATCTAATAATCACGGATATAACAACGTTACTTGTTGCAATCAAAGTCTGTTGACCTTTGGATCTCTTTCTCTCTGGTTTCTTCCAGGTTCTCACAGGGGACATCAAGTAGACTGATTGATGTCCCCTGTGAGAACCTGGAAGAAACCAGAGATAAAGAGATCCAGGGGTCAACAGACCTTGATTGCAACAAGTAATGTTGTTACATCTGTGATTATTAGATACCCTCCCAACCCAACCTCCTGACCAAACTGGACTCCCCCAGCTAACCCAGGCCTCCCAATAATTGAGCCCTCTCAGTCCCCCCACCCAACCTATACCTGGAATTAAAAGTCTAATGATGACAATGAAACTATTGTCAATTGTCGGAACAGCCTGTCTGGTTTGCTAATGTCCCTTTAAGGAAGAAAATTTATCATCCTTACCTCAGCATCAATCATCTGCCTAAAGTAGACTGATTTAGGTAGATGATTGATGCTCTGCTTGAAAGAGTACGCACTTTCATCATGTTTCCTCCAAGCATCTGAAAACAGTAAGATAGGACTTTGAGATTCACAGAGATTGAAAGCTTTCCTCTAAATTCCAGGTCTTAGTGATTACATACATGTCACCTAGGCTTCCACTCCATTAATGCGCTGTAATTGTGTGATGATCAAGTGATATGTCTGGCAGGAAAATGCTATGACATTTTTATCTTGTGCCAATCTTCCATTACCCTGCTCTTTGGTCCTGCCAGCAAGTGAACTGCTTGGGACAGGGTTTACCTCCTCCCTATTGGCTTGTGACCACTTGTTGACCTTGCCAACTAACCTGTACTCTTCTCAGATCCATGGCTTAATTAGGACTCTCACAAAGCAGATCGTTGGGGTCTTTTTGCATAGCATCTACTGGCTGGACAGGTCTCAAAGCCCAGAAAGAGTACCATATATTGTGTTGGTTTTCTGTTTGCTGCATAACTTTGGATGCAGTTATCAGATGGGAGAATCAGATCCAGATAGGATTTGAAATGTGGGTGATTGAATTAGGTTGTGGGAAGTGAGAATCAGATCAGATTGTAGGATCACAAGGGGAGTCGGACGAGAGGGAAATCAGATTGTGAGGGAGGTGGTATAGCTGGTGTTCATATCACAGAGCTCGAATTGCAGGGGTCAGTTCTCAGGAGGTTGGATCACAGAACTCAGCTAATGTTCTAGAGACCTGGTTTGAATCCCGCCAAGGCAGATGATGGAATTTGAACTCAATAAAGAATACCTGGAATTAAAAGTCTAATGATGACAATGAAACCATTGTCGATTGTCGGAACAGCCTGTCTGGTTTGCTAATGTCCCTTTAAGGAAGAAAATTTGTCATCCTTACCTGGCCTGGCCTACAAGTGACTCTGGACCCACAGTAATGTGGTTGACTCTCAATTGCCCTCCAAAGGCAACTAGGAATGGGCAATAAATGCTGGCCAGTTAAGGCTGTAATCATGGTGGGTATCAGGCTGTGAAGAGTTAGACCTCAGTTTTTTAGATTGCAGGTGTTGGATTGCGAGGAAAGTCAGCTTTGGGGAGTTGGATTGTGATGGAAGTGTAATTACTGAATGGGGGTTTCAAGATGCCAGAGGTCGCCATCAGATTATCGGGGTATGGGTTTTCAGGGAAATCCTTACTTCTTTGAAGAAGTTTGGTAATTTTCTGAATGAATTTCAATTAGCTGAATTAGATTTATCCTTTTTTGTGCATAGATTATCTTCCACTTTGACAAATAGATGTCAGTCAGAGCCAGACAGATCATTTAAAAATTAAATTATTATAACTACATACATTATTATTTTAAGAGAGAACTTGCATCCCTTTCACTCCCTTCAGACATCTCAAAGCAACTGAAAACAAATTAAGAATGTTCTTTTGAAATGTGGCCCCTGTTGTAATCTAGCCAAATATTTAAAGAATAAAAAGGGTTTCTTTTAGTACAATACTCTGTTGTACAAGATGTCCCATCTTCCATGAACTTTGAGCAAGGTGTCCTTAAGATAGAAACTCATTTTTATTTGTCTGGTCAGCATCAAATATACTCAATATAAAATTTGTATCAGACTAAAACACAGCTTTGCACATTCGAAAGGACACTCTTTGCAATTCTGGGAATGTTGCACATGAGCACACTTGTATAACTGGAGAGCTGATTCTGAATTTTAATAATTTACGAGTGTGCCCTGCTCTCCTTGGTGGTAATTTTGATTTTGGACAACAAGGTAATATCGATTTAGTTGTTTATTAACCATCTCTCAATTAAGATTTCCATTTCCCTTCGCTTCATTAGGTTGACTTTTACACTTGAGTTTTATACAAGCAGAATAGTGAAGGGGCTATCACTGAACTCCGAGCACTTAAAAATATGATACTTTTGAGGGATGAGGCCTCTTAAAGTTATGAGAACAGAAATTGAGGGATATAAGTAATGGAGTTTTTTCTGGGTTCAAAGTAATTGTAGCAGTTTCATAGGTTATGTGAAAAGAAGAGGATAACTGGTCCTTTGGGTTGAAAGGATAGATTCAGGGATTAAAAACGTGATAATGCCTTTCAATAAGGTCATAGCTGATCTGATTATGATCTTAACATCATTTTCCTGCCTGCCCCATAACCCGTGATTCCTTTGCTAATTCAACTTAGAATATATTAAATGACTCAGCCTTCACTGCTGTCTGTCTGCTATGTGAATTCAGATAAAGAGACTTTAGTTTTGTCTTTTTACCATTTTTCTCTACTCAGACATATTTTTTGGTGCACTACTATGTTTGTACGCACTGTCTTTTCCGATCATACTCTGGTTTTTATTACCAGCACCACTACTCTGCATTGTGGTTTCTCTTTAACTTTCCAAATCCCTCATTCCATGAACCCTCTTCATACTATTTAATTTAAAGCCCTTTCTGCTGATCCAGTTATACACTTTGCCAGTGCACTGATTCAAGCACAGTTCAGGTAAAGGCTGCACCATGGTACAACTCCCTCTTTCCTCAGTACTGGTGCTGTGTCCCATGAATCAAAATTGATTTCTCCCACACTGATGTTTGAGCCATGCATTCAACTCTGATGGTATTTACCCAATGCCAATTTGCTTGTGGATCAGGTAGTAATCCAAAGGTTTATCTTTGTTGTTCTGCTTTATAATTTAGTCCCTAGTTGCTTATACTCCCTCAGCAGCAACTCTTAGTCTTACCAATGTTGTTGGCACCCACGTGGATAATGTCAACTGGATTCTGCTCTCACCCTCAGCAATTTGTCAGAACCACAAACTTATTGGACAGTTGCAAAAGCTGAGGCTTCTCCATTGCTACTGTCTGGATAGAAGATATCCTGCCTCACTTGAAATCTTACCCTCCTATCCCTGACCATGGACCATATGTGAAAAACTAGCGCAATGGATGTAACTACCTCCTGGAACAAAGTGTCCAAGTAACTTCTCCCTTGCTGAAACATCACAATATCACTTGGACTTTAGCTCAGCAACCCAGAGTTTATCAACACACTTGTTGCTTTTTCTCACTAATAGTTTTCTCAATTTGCACTCATTTTACACAGCAACCATACTATTCAACAATGCCACGCACTTCCCCAAAACAGCTCAGAAAGCTACCATTTCTTTCTTGCACAACAAGCAGACATAATTATACAAGGGAGCGGCTGCAGCATGGAGGAGGACCAGCCTATACCTCTGTCTGAAGAAGGAGATACTGGACAGTGGATGAGTGAGTCAGCAGTGACACATCCTGTCGTGTTTGTGGGTGTTAGCATGGATAGAGGATTGGCTATCTAATAGGAAGCAGAGAGTTGGTATCAATGGGTGCTATTCTGGTTGGCAGTTGGTGACTAGTAGAGTGCCACAGGGATCGGTGCTGGGGCCTCAACTGTTTACCATTTATATAGATGATCTGGAGGAGGGGGCTGAGTGTAAGGTGATGAAATTTGCTGATGACATGAAGATGAGTGGAAAAGCAAATTGCATGGAGGGTGTGGAAAGTCTGCAGAGAGATCTGGATAGGCTGAGCGATTGGGCAAGGACCTGGCAGATGGAGTATAATGTTAGCAAGCGTGAGGTTATCCACTTTGGCAGAAATAATAGTAGGAGGGATTATTACTTAAAAGGCGAAAAGATGCAGCATGCTACGGTGCAGAGGGATCTGGGGGTCCTTGTGCACGAGTATCAAAAACCCAGTCTGCAGGTGCAGCAGGTGATCAAGAAGGTGAATGGAATGCTGGCCTTTGTAGCGAGGAGGATAGAATATAAAAGCAGGGAGGTCTTGCTACAACTGTACAGGGCACTGGTGAGGCCGCAGCTGGAGTACTGTGTGCAGTTTTGGTCGCCGCACTTGAGGAAGGATATATTGGCCTTGGAGGGAGTGCAGAGAGGGTTCAGTGGGCTGATACCGGAGATGAGAGGGTTAGCCTATGAACAGAGACTAAATAGACTGGGTCTGTACTCGCTAGAGTTTAGAAGGATGAGGGGGGATCTTGTAGAGACGTATAAGGTAATGAAGGGGATAGATAGGGTAGAGGTAGAGAGATTCTTCCCGCTTAGAAAGGATAGCAGGACTAGAGGGCACAGCCTCAAGATAAGGGGGGGCAGTTTAGATTGGAGTTGAGGAGGAACTTTTTCACTCAAAGGGTGGTGAATCTCTGGAATTCTCTGCCCGTTGAAGTGGTGGAGGCTACCTTGCTAAATATGTTTAAGTCACGGGTGATAGGTTTTTGACAGACAAGGGAATTAAGGGTTATGGGGAGAAAGCGGGAAAGTGGAACTGATCCACTTCAGATCAGCCATGATCTTATTGAATGGCGGGGCAGGCTCGAATGAGATGGCCTACTCCTGCTCCTATTTCTTATGTTCTTATGTTCTTATGTTATACCCTCTTTTTCTAAATCCTAAATTGTCCAATAGACTTGACATAACCAAATCCGACTGCTTTAATCAGAAATTCACCTTTTCCTGCTTACCCATGGTGCCATTTGCTTTCTCTTCCATTTCTTGTCCAGAATCTGTACCCACTCTGGGCAAGGGGAGAAAGAGAAGGATCACATGTTTGAACCTTTCCTCTATAAATTTGTGCCTGTTGGTTTTGACAGCAGGGAGTATTGGTCTTTCCTTCACTGTCATGCTATTCTCATCTTCCTCATCAGCTTCAGGCCCCTGCACTTCTTCCTCCTTTGATTGTTGTGGTAAGGGTTGACTCATTTGGATGACAAAGTTAATGCAACAGATGACCATGTATTTGGAGATCTGTGTTGGGTTGCTCTGCAGAATTCACCCTGAACAGTTGGGGCAATAGAATCTTTACTTGAGAAGACAGGTGGTCTGTTCATTTACAGCACTGATGGACAAATGGCTCCAATTATAGCGTTCCTCAAGCCTATGCTCAAGTTCCTAAGGGAGTCAGAAGATATCAGTTCAATGCTTGTCTGCAGCAGACAGTGATATTTGATGGTCTGGCTGGAGTAGACAAGACCTTGAAAACTGCATAGAAAATACGATCATAAGAAATAAGAGGAGTAGACTAGATGGCTTATCCAGCTTACCCTACCATTCATCACGGTCATGACTGATCTTTGGCCTCAACTTCGCTTTCCTGCCTGCTCCCCATATCCCTTGACTCCCCTAGGGCTGGAGAGAAGATTGCATGAGTGGCGCTAAGCAATTAGGCACAGAACTACGTGACGTATTGCTTGCACACAAACACACATGTGCATTGCAGAAGTACCTGTTGATATATGCCCAAGTCTGGTGTGAAGAATGCAAGGTAATGGGAGCGCAGTCAATTGCATTCATGGAAAGCCTGTAATCCCTACAAAGCCCTTAGCTCTTGCATCCACTTCACTTGGGGAATCAGATAAGGCATTCCTTCTGGATCAGATAGTCTCAGTGGCAGAATAAGTGATGACACCAATTGTAGCCTGGAGCAACCCTATAGAAATTCAGGGCTGTGGTAACCTTATGAATGATCTATGTTTGACACTGATAGGTAATGAACCTTCAAATTGTTTCTCAGGCCCAGTGAGCATCTACTTATTTCAATTTTCAAAAAAAACCACAAAAACATTGAAATGCAACCCAAACCAGGACTCCTAGGTGTATCATCACTTATACTGGTATGTCTTGCTCCCCGCCCGAGCTGCAAATGTTTGCCTCAAAATATCAGGAAGTAATTGGGTGTTGGCCAACCTAATCTTCCAATGAACATTTATTCATTTTCCCTTTAAATAAAATCCCTGATTCTGTGTGTTCCTGCCTTCCTCCAAAACTGAAAGCAGGAGGTTTGATTAACACTCACAGAATGGGACTCCCCATGGAGGAGAATTCCCTGAGCCAGATACATAAATCTTTAATCAGCATTCCAAAGCCAAAACATAGCTGCAGGCAAATGTACCAACTTCTTTTCAGCTTAGTTCCCTGGCTTAATACACAAGGGATAAAAGGGCTGATTATGTCATTGACTGTGCCAGCAATTGACTGAGTGTTGCACGTGCAGACAGATGAACTGGTATTGGACTCAACTAAACACCATGCCCCCAAACCCTAGTTGCCTGGATTTTCCAGTCAATACTGTTCAGTATAGTAAGGATAGGGCTCTGGGCTTCACTAGGCTTGTCGAATTTCTCCAGGGAGGGCACTATGGTCTCTGCACACACATACATAGTTTGTGTATTCAGAGTATGCATGAACAGAAAGTGGCTTCCACTTATTAGTTGAATGTACAGCTGGTGTGTGATAAGATTCAATGCTTCAGGCACCCCAGCAGTCCAATATATTGAACAACTGCTGGAGTTCAGTTATTAATTTTCCTATGAAGGTTGGGCTCTGGGAGTCCTTGTCTGTGTCCTCTGTAGTAGAACCACATTGTAAGCTTTCCCCCTGGAGAATTGTGTCTCATGTCTTTTTTCCCCTGCCCTTGCTCCACCTTACCTGGATATACTCAGTCAATCACTCAATACAAATTCCTGTAACTCGTCTTTTACTATACATGGGGCGTCACATCTAAGCCGGTGTGTTGAATGGTCAGAGAGAGAATAATTGTCTTTCTCCTGATGGTTATCTTCTTCCTTTGCTGCAGCTAAGTTTGAGGCTTATGATGAAACTGAAAAGATGGGAGTTGAGTGACTGTCAAGAAAACAGATGTGCAGCAGTATTTTGTGCTGCAAAGTTGTCATGTAGAGCGTGTGAAGGAGAGAATTCAGTCTCAAGGGAACAGAAAGCGGGCTGGATAAACACACTGAGGTCTATTCTCTCCGACATTACTATCAGTCACACTTTGTGCCCTTCCTTCCAATGACTTCAATAGCTGCCTCCCCCAATAATCAGAGGACTTGTATAGCTTGTTGTTTTCTTCGGATCTTGCCATGTTGCCCTTTTTGTGCACCTGCTTGACCTGTGAGAGTGTTGGAGTGTGTTTGTGTGTGATCTATTGAAGAGACTCAAAAATGCCAGCATCAGATTGGCAGATGTGCAGTTTTCAGAGAACAAAGCAGCAGCATGGGTAAGAGGCAATAGTAATTGTGAGAACAGGAACACAGATACAGGTAGACAGAAGAAGGTGCAGAGAGAGCATTGTTCTTATTCAGCAAAAAACAACAGGAAGAGATGAATTTTGATTCTAGGCATATACAGTAGAGTGGTGCATGTTTTTGCGAAGTAAAAGAACATCTCTGGTTCGGCAATTTAGTTTCTTCTGACATTATTGCGAGATGTTAACAGTAATTCTCCTGCGATTGGTTTGTTCTGCATAGACTAATGACCACTGTTGTGAGCTATTTTACC
Source organism: Carcharhinus amblyrhynchos (assembly GCF_965287045.1). Taxonomy (NCBI): domain Eukaryota; kingdom Metazoa; phylum Chordata; class Chondrichthyes; order Carcharhiniformes; family Carcharhinidae; genus Carcharhinus; species Carcharhinus amblyrhynchos. The sequence goes on along the minus strand of NC_137331.1, from coordinate 75,394,376 downwards.
AGGATGCCAAGAAATGTTTACAGGCTAAAGGCCTCCTTTGTGTAGGTTACCTCTTTCACCTGGACCTTGCCAGCACCATATGGGAAACAAGGGAGCACGGCAGCAGTAATATTTTAATAAGTGCAGCATTTCAGGCAGTAGTAACCAATTTCACCTTCCATGTACAGAGTGCGGGCTGTCATCAAAATTGCAGAACCCTGTCAAATTTGCCACCACCTTGTTGTCCTCAACCTCATCCACCAGGTTCAGGTGATACTGACATCTCATTCTCCCTGTGGAAATAATTTACAGAGCTCAATTTGATTCAAGCATCATGAAGCTGAGTGAATACTCCTTCAGCTTCAGAACCATTTTTAGCAAGAGTGGAAAATGGTCCCCACTGCATTTATTCCAATTTGCACAAGATATACTGCAGAAAATAAATTTTTAGTCAATTCAATATAAAAAACTGACACCCTCATAAAAGGACACATTGTGCTTTCATGTACCTAAGCAGCCACTTTTACGACTAAAACATCTATATTTTATGGCAAATGTTCCAAAGCCTTTACCAAGCAAAAAAGTAATAATGGACAATCTTTCTCATAGAAGCAAAATAATGACTAATGGAAAGTTCATTACTGCTACCGCATATCTAGAAAATTCTGTTCTTTTATACATTGAAGGGTCATCATTTTTAATTCAAGTTCTGCCTGGTAATATCCTGGTTTTGGGGAAAGGGATCCTATTTAAAACACAGGCTATTGGTGCTAAGACCAGAAACGACAAAACTTATCAAATGTTAAAATATAACCAACCCCCTATCCAACGGTGATTCTGATCGCCTAACCGCCGAAACATAGAAACTAGAAGCCTGAGTAGGCCACTCGACCTGTTGGGCTTAGACTGCCATTCATTTTGATCATAGTTGATCATCAAATTCAATATCCCGATCCCCTGCTTCTCATCATATCCCTTAGTCCCTTTCACCCCAAGAGCTATATCTAATTTCTTCTTGAAATCAGACAACACTTTGGCCTCAACTACAACTAAATTCCACACATTCACCACCCTCTGGGTGAAAAAATTTCATCTCACCTTAGTTCTAAACGATTTACCCCTTATCCTTAAACTATAATCCCTAGTTCTAGACCACCCCACCGATGGAAACATCTTCATTTCTGAATCTATCCTGTCTAACCCTGTTAGAATTTTATAAGTTTCTATAAGGATCCCCTCTCGGACTTCTAAACTCCAGTGAAAATAACCCTAACCAGGAGGTAATAACATCCACTGGTCTGGTGTGATCAAGGAGATGATAGAGTTCATTGGAAGACAGTTCACACATTGCATTATATTCAAACTCAGGCATTTCCATTGTCCTACAATACCACCTTGATGAGGGGCAGGAAAACAACACACATTCAAACAAAGTTTTCTGTCCAGGGAACAAATCAATTCAATTTCTGGTATGTTTTTCAGGTAAAAGTCCAACAGGTTTGTTTGGAATCACGAGCTTTTGGAGCTCCTTCTCAAAAGACTCACCTGATGAAGGAGTCATGCTCCAAAAGCTTGTGATTCCAAATAAGCCTGTTGGACTTTAATATGGTGTTGTGAGACTTCATACTATGTCCACCCTAGTCCAGCACAAGCATCTCCACATCATTTCTGTGAGCTGACAAATCACCTGTATAATTGCGGCAACCTCTAGGAGGAGGGCGGAGAACAATAGGGTCAAATGAAAGGGAGGAACAAGAGACATACAGTTTGAAAACTTTGGTATATCAGAGCAATACCTGGCTCTCCCTTTCTCTCTCTCTACAGCCAGAATTGAAGAAGTCGCACACTCCAATGAAGAGACACAGTCTCTGAGGACCTCGACCAGAAAGGACATGATGAGGTGAATGTTTCATCTGGAGCTTGTGGAATACTCATCCCAATGATGTGTCGCAGCTCAATCACCTCACATCCTCTGACAAAACCTTAGGTAATTTTGGGGGTTTAACAACCATAAGTAAGGGAACTTCGAGGGATTTAGTTCAGTGAAATCCAAGGGGAAGTAAACTGTTTTGTTAATAGCCACATAAGAATGTTTAGTATTGGTTGCGCCATATTTAGATTCACTGAACATGATGAACATATTCTGATTATCCAAAAATCGAAGCCTGCATTATTTGTCATCCTTCAGCGGGGTTTAGAAATGGAAGCCCAAACCTTTGACTGTAAATGACTGAGTTCAGTCATGACCTGTAAGGCTGAATGATCCTCACACGTTTGGAAACACTCTACAACATAAAGCATTTAGATGTGCACTTGAAATGCCATAGCATACAAGGCTATGGACCAAGTGCTGGAAAAGAGGTGCTTGATGGCCAGTGCAGGTATGATGGGCTGAAGGGTCCTTTTTCGTGCTGTAAAACTCTATGATCCATAAGTAAACATAAATGAGAAATCCACTCCATTTTTTTCTGCAATGATTGAGACAGAAACAGCTATGACAACTGACAGCCAAAAATAGCAACAAAATCAAAGCGGATGTTACAGAAACTGTCAGAATGCCTGTTTCTAACAAATTCTACCTGGGAATGTAAGGAATGAGGCAGAATAATCTCCAGTCTATTAACTGAAATATCAGACAAAACCTTGCAATCTATATTCATGAGCAAGATTGGTCAGTTACTCTCACATCTGTCAGAAAATCCCAGCTGTGAAATTCTGGTCTGAATGATTGGGTTATTTAATGATAGTTGTGCTGTAACATATGAAGGAGGGCTCTGTTGAAAGAATCTAAATTCTGAATTGAAAATAGTTAATGAAAAAGTAAGTCCTCCCCCCTAAGCATCGCAACCATCTTTAATAGACTTTAGGACCTTGTTAACAGAACTTTTGCTTTGAGAGTATTCTGATCCACGTCATCCTGGATTTCCTCATGGTCAGATCAGCAGTTGCTCACCTCCCATCTGTTACCAGATCACGTTCCACTGCCTGCGATCTCCCACCTCCTCCCAACTGACATCACCACAGACACAAAAAGCACAACCAATTTCAGCAGCTGCCCACTCCACGAGTATGGTGCCACATTAAAAGGTATGAGGGAGTTTGAAGCATTTGAAGAGTATTTCTAGTACTTTCTCTAAATCATTAACTGTAACTCCAATGGAATGTCCACAGGAATCCTGGAGAAGCCATTTACCTGTGGTTCCTGTGGATCTTCAACCAATGTTATGGTGTGGGAGTGTGGGTGGGAGGGAAGTGGTGAGTGAGGGGAAAGTAGTGAGGTGGTGGGGGGGAGGGAATAGCAGTGACAGGGGGAGGGGAAAACAGTGAGGGGGCAGGGGAAAGCAGTCAGGGAGAAGGTGAAAGCAGTGAGGGGGGAAAAGCAGTGAGAGGGAGAGGAAAGCAGCGAGGGGGGAAGCAGTGAGGGGGGGAAGCAGCGAGGGGTGGGAAACAGTGAGGTGGAGGGGAAAGCAGTCGGGGGAGGGGAAAGCAGTGACAGGGGAAGCAATGAGAGGGAGAGGAGAGCAGCAAGTGGAGGGAAAGCAACGAGGGGGGGAAAGCAGTGAGGGGGAGAGGAAAGCAGTGAGGGGGAAGGCAGTGAGGGGGAGGGGAAGGCAGTGAGGGGGGGGAGGCAATGAGGGGAGGGGGAAGAACTGTTGGAATGTTATTGGTTATCTCAATTTCTCTGCTCCCCTCACTCACATTAACTGCACTCTCTCTGAATGTGCAGTACTCCTTCTCTCAGACCCAACACTAGCTGACAAGGGTAATGTTGCTGTACTTAACTGAAGCCAAAAGCTTCTGCTACTTCCTCCTACCTCCCCCAGATTCTGACCCCACTACCAAACATCAAACCATTGTATCCAAGACTCTCATGGAACTCATCGCCTCTGAAGATGTTCTCACCAACTTCATAGCCGTACGTCCCAATTTCCCCCTCTTTCCCAAAATCCACAGCAGAACTGTCCCTGTTGACCTATCATTCCAGCCTGTTCCTGGCTTACTGAACTTATTTATTCCAATCTCAACTTTATTTTTCTCTCCCCTTTGTTTAGTCACTTCCCGCCAACATCCATCTTCCGATGAGCTTGGTCGCTTAAACCGGTGTCAGTATCCTGGCCCTGATTGTCTACTTTTCATCATGCATATTCAAAACCTGTACACCTCTATCCCCCACCAGCATGGGGGCAGAGAGTTCTTCATTTCTTCCTTAAATAGAGGAGCAACCAGTCCCCACCCAGCGCCACCATCCTCCTCTGTCTCACTGAACATGTATTGAATATTGAATAACTTCAATAACTTGAATAAACTTCTACAAATACATAAAAGGCAAAAGAGTAACAAGGGAGGGAATAGGGCCTCTTAAGGATCAACAAGGTAATCTATGTGCGGATCCACAAGAGATGGGTGAGATCCTAAATGAATATTTCTCAACAGTATTTACTGTTGAGAAAAGCATGGATGTTAGGGGACTTGGGGAATTAAATATTTATGTATTGAGGAGTGTACATATTACAGAGAAAGAGGTGCTGGAAGTCTTAAAGTGCATCAAGGTAGATAAATCTGCGGGACCTGATGAGGTATATCCCAGGACGTTGTGGGAGGCTAGGGAGGAAATTGTGGGTCCCCTAGCCAAGATATTTGAATCATCGATAGCCACGGGTGAGGTGTCTGAAGATTGGAGAGTGGCAAATGTTGTGCCTTTGTTTAAAAAGGGCTGCAGGGAAAAGCCTGGGAACTACAGGCCAATGAGCTTCACATCTGTGGTGGGTAAATTGTTGGAAGGTATTTTGAGAGACAGGATCTACAGGCATTTAGAGATGCAAGGGCTGATTAAGGACAGTCAGCATGGCTTTGTGAGTAGAAAATCATGTCTCACAAATTTCACTGAGTTTTTTGAAGGGGTGACCAAGAAGTAGATGAGGGCAGTGTAGTTGATGTTGTCTACGTGGATTTTAGCAAGGCCTTTGAAAAGGTACTGCATGGTAGGTTGTTGCATAAATTTAAATCTCACGAGATCCAGGGCGAGGTATCTAAATGGATGCAAAATTGACTTCTTGACAGAAGCCAGAGGGTGGTTGTATAGAATTGTTTTTCAAACTGGAGGCCTGTGACCAGCGGTGTGCCTCAGGGATCAGTGCTGGGCCCACTGTTACGTGTCATTTATATTAATGATTTGAATGAGAATATAGGGGGCATGGTTAGTAAGTTTACAGGTGACACCAAGATTGGTGGTATGGCAGACAGTGAGGAAGGTTATCTCCAATTGCAGCAGGGTCTTGATCAATTGGGCCAGTGGGCTGACGAATGGCAGATGGAGTTTAATTTAGACAAATGCGAGGTAATACATTTTGGTAGATTGAACTAGGGCAGGACCTACTCAGTTAATGGTAGGGCGTTGGAAAGAGTTACAGAACAAAGAGATTTAGGGATCATGTTCATAGCTCCTTGAAAGTGGAGTCACAGGTGGACAGAATGGTGTAGAAGGCATTCGGCCTGCTTGGTTTCTTTGGTCAGAACATTGAATACAGGAGTTGGGACATCTTGTAGAAGTTGTACAAGACATTGGTAAGGTCACCCTTGGAATACTGTGTGCAATTCTGGTCACCCTATTATAGAAAGGATATTATTAAACTAGAAAGAGTGCAGAAAAGATTTAGAAGGATGCTACTGGGACTTGATGGATTGAGTTATAAGGAGAGACTGAATAGACTGGGACTTTTTCCTTTGGAACGCAGGGGGCTAAGGGGTGATCTTATAGAGATCTGTATAATAATAAGGGGCATAGACAGGGTAGATAGTCAATGTCTTTTCCCAAAGGTAGGGAAATTTAAAGCTAGAGAGCATAGTTTTAAGGTGAGAGGGCAGAGATACAAAAGTGTCCAGAGGGGCAATGTTTTCACATAGAGGGTGATGAGTGTCTGGAACAAGCTGCCAGAGGTAGTAGTAGAGGCGGGTACAATTTTATCTTTTAAAACCATTTAGATAGTTACATGGGTACAATGGGTATACAGGGATATGGGCCAAACATGGGCAATTGGGATTAACTTAGGAGTTTTAAAAAATAAGGACAGAATGGACAAGTTGGGCTGAAAGGCCGGTTTCCATGCTGTAAATCTCTATGAGTCTATGACTCTATGACTCTTGAACTTAAACAACTTTTTCTTCACTCCACTCACTTCCTCCAAATAAAAGGTGTTGATATTGATGCCCATTTGAGTCCCTTTCTTTTGTGGGCTTTGTGGTACATTATTTGTTGCAGTTCAACACAAGCTCCATTCCCTCATGTCTTCTGTCCATATATTGATGATTATATTGTTGCTGCTTCTTGCTTTTGCCCTGAACTGGAAAATTTCATTGACTTAGTTTCCAATCTCCATCTTTTTCTCACCTTCACCTAGTCCACCTTTGATTCTTCCCTTTCCTTCCTCGATTTCTCTGTCTCAATTTCTGAAGATCGGATATCAACTATAATTCAATCCAAGCTTGCTGACAGTCACTGCCCCCTACATTTTCTCACACTCTTCTTCCTGTAAGAAATCCGTTCATTCTCTCTATTTCTCTGTCTCATTGCATACTGGTGCTCCTGCTATATCTTCCTTTTCCCTCAAGGACACTTCCCCCAGTGTCAGGGTTCTCCACGAGATCTGATCTATTGCATATATTTCTGTTCCTATTTCTTCTCCTCATCACGACAACCATGCTAAATCCAGAGAAGATTCACAAGGTTGTTCAGGAGAATGGAGGCATTTTCTTATGAGGAGAGGTTGAGTAGGCTGGGCCTGCACTTTTTGGAGTTTAGCAAAATAAGAGGCAACCTTAGTGAACAATATAGGGTTCTCAGGGGCTTTGACAGGATAGAAGCTGAGAGGTTGTTTCCCCTTGTGGGACAGTCTCAGACCAAAGGGCATAATATTAGAGTAAGGAGTCCATAGAATCCCTACAGTGCAGAAGGAGGCCATTTGGCTAAAAGAGTCTGCACGCAAAACAATCCCACCTAGGCCCTATCCCCATAACTCCACATATTTACCCTATTAATCCCACTAACCTATACATTCCAGGACACTTAGTGGCAATTTAACATAGCCAATGCACCTAACACACACATTTCAGGACTGTGGGAGGAAACCGGAGCACCTGGAGGAAAACCACGCAGCTACGGGGAGAATGTGCACACTCACAGACCGTGACTCAAGCCGGGAATCAAACCCAGGTCCTGGATCTGTGAGATAGTAGTGCTAACCATTGTGCCACAATGCCACCCATTTAAGTTGCCTATTTAAGACTGAGATGAGGAAAAATTTCTTCTGGGGGGAGTGAATTTGAGGAATTCTGTTCTGTGGAGGCCTGTAGAGGCTGGGTTGTTAGGTATTTTCAAGGCTGAGATGGACACTTTTAATCAGTAAAGGAATGAATAGTTATGGAGATAAGGCAGGAAAGTGGAGTTGAGGATTAACATATCAGATTAGTCATGGTTTCATTGAATGGTAGAGCAGAGTCAATGGACTGAATGGCCTTCTTCTGCTCCTATGTCTTAAGTCTTAACTTTGGCTCAAGCTTTCTTAGATCAATGTAGTTGTAGTTTTAAGAGTTGAATCTACATATCTGTGGTGCTGGTGGGGATGCTTGTTAGTCAGCAGTGCAGATTTGGAAATTTGGCTGTGCGTTGCTCACCAGTAAAATCAATAAACAGAAAATCATGAACAGTACTGCACAAATGTCAATTATGAGCTTTCGCACAGTGATATTCCCTGCCCACAGTGTAAGTTTGTAAATCATCCTTTTAGTCTAGTCTTTTTTTCAAGTTTTAGTCATGTTTCTGTTTTGGTCAATCATTTAGTTTTAACTCTATTGTTCTTATTCTCTACTTAGAATTGCAGAATCCTGATAATACAGGAGGATGCCATTTGGCCCATCGAGTCTGCGCCAACTACAATCCCATCCAGAACCTATCCCCGTAACCCCACATATCTACCCCATTAGTCCCCCTGACACTCAGGAGCAATTTTCCATGGCCAATTAACCGAACCCGCACAGTCCAAAGATGTGATGTTTGGTTGATTTGGCCATTGTGAATTGCCCCTTAGTGTCATGGGGATTATCAGGGTAGATGCACGGGATAGGGCCTGAGTTGTTGGTGCAGGCTTGATGGGCCAAATGGCCTTCTTTTGTACTGCAGGAATTCTATGAATCTATGATCTTTGGAGAGTGGGACGAAACCAGAAAACCCAAAGGGAATATAGAGAGAGAACGTCCAATCTCCATTGATGGACAGTGGCCAAGGCCGGAATTGAATCCGGCTCCCTGGTGCTGTGAGGCAGCAGTGCCCACTGTGCTGCTCTATGCATCAGGAAAGTTTATTTTCTAAAATTGTGGTAGAAAAAAGTATTGAATAGTTTTGTTTTGACAATTCACAAAACCGTAAGAATCATTGAAAAACTATAGTCTTGCATTTTACTGATGACTGAAACCATTTCAGTTTTCAACATGTGTCTCAAACATTATGGCTTACTGACCACCATATTGTCCTCAAAGTAATTTCAGTGTTGTTTCTTTATCTTGAATTTCTATTTTGTTTCAGTTTTAACCATCATGAGAAATTTTGGGTAGTGAAATTTGAGTCTTGAGCAGGAATAGAATACGGTCTTCAATAGTAAACAAAATCAGACAGAGTGTAAAACAGATTGCTTACAGATTCACTATCATCTGTTTTCCATTCTCACCCGAGATAAATTTCACCCTCATTAATTTAAAGGATGAAAATACAATGGTCTGGAATGGCACTCTGATTACTTTTCTGTGCCCCGACTCAGCTCTGTGTTCCTGGCTGGGTCTTCCGAGTGTATACTTTCCAGAAATGTGGAGTGCACTGCCCATCGGTGAACTCAGTCACAGTGGATTAACGTCAGGAGATGGGGAAGTGTGGACATGCCTCATTGTTATGGCGCTAGATGCATTAAGATAAGTTCAAATGTCCAATATGAATGTTAGTGAATGGGCGAATGGATTGGGTGGACAACTGAGTGAGGTAATTGAGCAGGTAGGGAAGGTAGGTGGGGAAGTGTAGGGTGGCAGGTAGGTGAGGTGGCAGGTTAATAGAGTGGTGGTTGTATAGGGTTAGGGGGAGGGGTAAGTTAGGGTGATAGGTGTGTAATGTTGTGAAGGGGATAAGGTGCTATGTCTGTGTGTGGATAAGTGGGCAGGGCTAGTCAAGTTGGTTGTGGGGTAATCAAGGGTTAGGGTAATCAGGTTGGATTGGGTCAGAAGGGGTTGTTGGATGGTCCAGGGTAACATGGTCAGAATGGGTAATCTGGTAGGGTCAGGAGGTTGGATGGTTGAGGAGTTGGAGGGCACATAGGTCGAGAGGCACTCAGGGTTCGGGGACATAGATAAGGGGGTCAAGGGGGTAGTTAGGAGGTCACGGGATCAGGTAGTAGCTAGGGCCAAGGGGCATGGTCAGATGAATCAGGGGATCATGAGAGTATTGTAATATATGGATGTTATTGGGGAATTCACAGTCCCGGTTTGGCTTCTTTCTCCTTCCTCTGTTTTTGCTGCTCTTCCACTCTGTTGAGTCGCTGAGCCTTGAAGCATTTTGCACATTGTGGCGCCATGCCAGGCGACCCACAGCCTTCTCTTCCCAGTCAGTGGTGTTAATGCCCGGTGCTTTATTTTGATTTGATTTATTATTGTCACATGTATTTACATACAGTATTGTTTCTTGTGTGCTATATGGACAAAACATACCGTTCATAGAGAAGGAAACAAGAGAGTGCAGAATGTAATGTTACAGTCATAATAAAGGTGTAGAGAAAGATCAACAATGCAAGGTAAGTCCATTCAATAGTCTGACAGCAGCAGGGAAGAAGCTATCCTTGAGTTGGTTGGTACCTCAGACTTTTGTATCTTTTTCCCGATGGAAGAAGGTGAAAGAGAGTATGTCTGGGGTGCGTGGGGTCCTTAATTGTGCTGGTTGCTTTGCCAAGACAGCGGGAAGGGTAGATAGAGTCAATGGATGGAAGGCTGGTTTGGGCTACATTCATGACCTTTTGTAATTCCTTGTGGTCTTGAGCAGAGCAGGAGCCATAGCAAGCTGTGATACAACGAGAAAGAATGCTTTTTATGGTGCATCTGTAAAAGTTAATGGTGCATCTGTAAACTTTAGGGTGGTCTAAGGCACACCCTTATACTGCTAGTAATTTTGTGGTGTACATACACCTTGTTTATGTTAACATTATATGGATCAATAGGTACATTATCATATTCACCTAAATGAAATGATAATATTCATGTGCCATTTTCTTTTGCATTCCAAAACGTTCCAGTGTGGCTCTTCAGTTGGTGAACTCCATAGATTGAACTGGGAAACCATGAGTAACAATGTAGTGCCTCTCTTCACTGAAATCCAGGAAAGGGGTTTCCTTACTGGTTTAATCAGTGAAGTTAATTACAAACCTTTTTTACCAACTGAAAGATAATAGGAACCTGTGGAAAAGAAAAATCCCATTTAGTCTGCTCTGTTGGCCAAATCTAACTTAAGAGCATCATAAGGGTTGTACAGTGGCACAGTGGTTAACAGTGCTGCCTCACAGCACCAGGGACAAGGATTCGCTTCCTGGCTTGGGTCACTGTCTGTGTGGAATTTGCATGTTCTCCCCGTGTCTGCGTGTGTTTCCTCTAGGTGCTCTGGTTTTCTTTCACACTTCGACGGACGTGCTGGGTAGATTGTATTGGCCACGCTAAATTCTGCCTCAGTGTATCTGAGCAGGCGCTGGAGTGTGGCGACTGAGGGACTTTCATAGTAACTTCATTGCAGCATTAATGTAAGCCTATTTGTGACACTAATAAATAAACTTTTATGACTATTTAAAAAAAATCCAAATATACAAGAATATTAGGGATCATTTTCTGTGGGGTTTATCCTTCACATAAGCCAGAAGGCCAGAAAAAATTGTCAGTGGCACCCATCTTACTGCAGTTTCAGGAGGTCTGCGACTGCATATAAATGGCAGAATTCTGGCAACAGTTCAACCCTCTCCAAAGTTTATTCATCTATTGTGCAAGATAAAAATAAGTAAACTGTCATTGTTCGTAACTCCTGCATCTTGGCTGTTTATTTTAATACCAAATTGGTTATCTTTTATGAATAAAACTTCAAAAATCCATGGATATAGTGTTGCAAAGTGACCCCTGTATCACAGAATAGTAGAGATGATCAGATGTATCAAATGGATGATGGTCAGAAAATGAGGTGAATAAGCCACAGGCCAATTTCTCATCCAATTTGTGCAGCATGTAATTTTTTGGCAGCGAATACTAATGGTCACCAAGTGCCCTAAACATTAAAGTTGTGAATTAGATGTAAATGTATGTAAATAATTCAGCCTCAATTTCCTGTGCTTCTTGCTGAGAATATGCTGACACCTTGCATTGCCCAAATTAAATGGCACTGGAAGGAAGACATGTTCTGGCTTCGGGAGCTGAAATTCTTGAAGGTGTAATTGGACTTGTTTCTTTTGATGTATTTTTATTATGGCATTACTCAACAATTTTTATGGACTCTTCATTTTGTCTCATTTTTAACTCTCTCTTCCCCTTGGTTTTCCCACCTCAATTTTGCTGCAACTCCAATTTTAATATGGTGGGAACTCCTTGGGATAATTCCCTTGTACTTAGAGATTTGAAGTGGGAAGTGGAGCCTCTGAGGATGGATCTTTTGCAGGTACAAATAACATCGAGAGTGCAGCCCTCTTTTGTCCTTTCCCTAGGAGCTGCTTCTGAATACCTGAGTACTGGTACTAAATATGGAGCTCACTTAACCTAAGCTTCATGAGGAAGGCAGTAACTTGGCAGCTCTTGGAACTCAACATCCAGGCTTCAAACATAGGTACACTCAATTAAAAGGTATCTTTTAAAAGGCATAAGATCTCATGTGCCATAGCTTGCGGGGCTACAGGCCTAATGCTGGAAAAGCAGGATATGACTGGATGGCTCATTTTTCACTCTATCATACGGCTCTTGCCAAACTATGATACTTGCATGCCCATTGATGTACTATACACTCTACAGAAACAATGACTCTTATAGCGACTGTCCTCTTCAGGCACTATACCCTAAGGCAGCATTGGTGACCATGGATTTCTGTTGGTTTGGTCCATAATTATGCTTGGCAAAGTATTGCAGTGGCTTGCTTTTGTTTCTGCTGGAAGCAAAGGCAACTCTTCTGCTCTTCCCACCTGTAATCAAGTCTATTGGAAGGATTTTCAGGTTAATAATCAATCTTTTTGACCATGTTATGATTGCAGCTTCCATGACCATCAAGTCCTTTAATTGGCCCATGAACCCAAAGTTTCTGGTTGTAGTATAAGAGTCTGCTATATGCACAGTGATGTAAAAAGCACATGACCCAGCTTTAGTGTGGTATTGGCCAAAGATATGTCAAGACGTAATCATGGAGGCAGCTGTACCCTTCACTGTATGTACAGAGCTATAAATAGTTAATAAAAACTTGGTCCAAAGATATGTAAGGTTGATTGGTCATGCTAAATTGACACTAATGTCAGGGCAATTAGCAGGGTAAATGTGTGGGGTTAAGGGGATAGGGCCTGGCTGGGATTGTGGTCGATATAAACTCGATGGGCCAAATGGCCTACTTCTGCATTGTAGGGATTCTATGATTCCAAGATATTGAAGATCATGAAGTCCTCTTTAACAGGCATGTTCTGCAGCAAACACCGTCCCAAAATCCCTCAATATTACAAGCATGTTGAAAAATAAGAAAAACAAAATCTTTCCAAGGGGCAACACATGAGCATGGAGTAGGTTTCACAGTAATAAAACACTCTACTCATGATGACTGAATGTCCTACAGAAGGCTCAGAAAGACTTTTTAAACTTTATGGGGCGATCTCATAGAAACATATAAAATTCTGACAGGAGTAAACAGGATAGATGTAAAAAGGATATTCCTGATGGTGAGGTGAATAGCACCAGGGGTCATAGTCTAAAGATAAAGGATAAACCCTTTAGCACTGAGATTAGGAGAAATTTCTTCACCCAGAGAGTGGTAAGCCACATGGTATGTTTTCAAGAAGGAGTTAGACATAGCTCTTGGGGCAAAAGAGATCAAAGGACATGGGGGGAAGAAAGAATGAGGCTATTGAGTTGGATACCAACCATGATCATAATGTAAGGTAGAATGGCTCAAAGGGATGAATGGTCTATTCCTGCCCCTAACTTCTGTGTTTTTATGTTTTATGTTTCATTTGTCAACAAGTGTGGGTCCATTTTTTCTTATATGCATGTATAATCCCTACATCCACTTCCACCTCACATGTTAAGGATCAATTCAATGAGACACTTGACATTGCCATTAACAGAATTCCAGGCACATAAGGATTCTACTTCAATGAAAAAGTGGATACCAACTTCATAGCTTGGCCAATGTGCATAGGGCACCAGGCAATTGGCAAGAGGATCAAAAGTAGACAGAGGTTGTTGGAGCTATGCTGTTACCATGGACTCTGTAAGATGAACAGCAACTTCCAAACAAAGAAATGCACATAAAAGGTGTCTTAGAGACATCTGAGATCACGCTACTGGTGCCAGCTAGGTCTCATCATCACCAGGCATACCACCCTCAACCACATCCTCAGCACTTGTAGCCATCACAACACTGTGACACTTACTACTTCCTGGTATGGAGTGAGATCAGTCTTCAGCATAGGAATGTACACAAATCCAAGAAGAAAGGTTATGCTTGGGTCAATACTTGCTGTACCACTGATCCAGAAAGAACCTGGGAGTTCCTCAACATCCTTGATCAGGCTGTTTAAAACAACAATTCACAAGGAAAGCGGGGTAAAAAACTGGGATTGTTTATGCAACACCATGTATAGCTTGGGGAAAATGATCAGTGGAATGCTGGCTGGCTTGAGGCTTATTGGACTGAAATGGAATCACTTACTGCAGTGAAGTAGAGAGCCTTAATGAACCACAAGCAAGTCCCCAGCAAACAAAACTTAAATGCTTTTGAACAGCCAGAATCAAGTTGCAGCAGACTGTTTAGCACTGTGCCAATCAACACTGGTTGAAAACTTTGCAACAGCTTACAATCTGTTGCTGAATCTGGGATGCTGGAGGGATGTATGAAGTGATAGCCCTGCAGTAACCTAATCAGCTCCCTTGAAAACAAACTCAGGGGTGATCATCTTTGAATCCAGTAAGCAGATGGGTGGGTGGGTGGAGCATTATCTCAAAGTACACAGCTGAGAATGTCGTCACCAAAGCTCCAAGCGCCGTTCCTCTTTGTTGTGAAGAAGCTGGATCATAGTAGAGCTCATCAAGACCATTGATTGTCTTACCAGTGGTAAATCCCTGGGAAACAATGGCATTCCATCCTAAATGGAAAACCAAACTACAGCAGCATCTTCATGAAATTTGTGTCTCTGCTGGAAGAAAAGATTTGTGCCTCAAGATACGCATGATGCAAATATAGACACCTCGTATAAAAACAAAGGGGTTCGCAGTGATGGTAACAATTACTGAGGCATCTCCATGTTATGTATTTGTTCATGCTGTTCACCAGTTGTAGGCCCTGAGTATCGTGCAGATTCAGAGCTAGCAGATCAGCAGGTAAACTTATTTTCTTTTTCAGTAGTCACAGGAGAAATTCTGTGACCAGCACACTCTATATTGCTTTCATACAGCTAATCAAGGTCTTCACCCTGACCAAAAGAGATGGACTCTTCAAAATGCTGCAGAGAATTGGCTGCCCACCTGGACTATTGCCATTTCTTCTTTCCACAAGAACTTGCAGTTTCTTTAGCTACAATGTAGTATCAATCACACACGTTCAAGATCAGCAGTAGGGTAAAGCTGGGATGTATCCTGGTGCCAATTCTCTTTGACATATTTCTCTCCAAGCTGCTATTGTATGCTTTTGGCAAATTAAATGAGGGTGTCTACCTGCATGCCAGAGTCAATGGCAAGCTGTTCAATCTGGCAAGAACGTGTGTCAAGACCAAAGTGTGTAATGCCTTAGTCGGTGACTTGCTGTTTGCTGATGACACTGCTGTAGCATGCCATACTGAAATTCATTCGCAACAGCTTGTAGATCAGTTCCATCAGGCCTGCAAGAGATTGACTGCAATCAGTGGCAGAAAGGCTAAAGTTATAGTCCAGGATGTAGAGACTCTACCTTCTATCAATAGTGACAGCCTCACTCGGGAGGTTATCGAAACCTTCATTTACCTTGCATCAACAATCACCAGCATCTCAATCATCAAGGCTACAGCTGTCATGTCAAAGTTAAGAAGTCAAGTCTGAACTAACAGTAAACTAACTGAAAATGCAAAGTTCCCTCCTTTTCAGTAATGTGGCTTGCACAACTTATGCAAGCCAAGAAAAATAGCTGACAGCTTCAACCTCCGTTGCTTCAAGTGACTATTGGGCATCTCCATTCAGGATAGAGTGCCAAATATAGAGGTTCACCAATGTGCAGGGATCCCCCAATGCAAATGTTCTCTTAAGTCAGTGGCAATATTGTTGATTGGGTCATGGGACCCGAATGGATGATGACCACATCCCCAAAGACATATCTATGGTAAGCTTGCTATTGGCATAAAGCCAACATGTCATCTGCATTTGCAAAACAAGGACGTCTGTAAGTGGAACTCAAGTTGATTGGGATTGGAGTCGATGCATGGGGCTTGATTGCCTGGAGATAAACAGTCAGAAAGGCCATGGCAAAAGCAGAGGACAAAAGAAATGAACAGATGACGGAATAGAGAGCCTATCGGAAGGAAAAACATCAGCAGACTTTGGGCCATGCTATTAATTTGTGGCAGCTGCTGAAGGGACTGCCACTCAGAAATCTTCAGCTAACACAGTAAATGTTCAATCCCGTGTGACCTTGGGTGCAGTCCTTCATCTCCTGAGACAACTGGATGCCGTCAAAATCAAGGAGGTCAGCAATGTTTGCTTGCCAATGTTTACAACCTCAGTATTTTGTTCTTTCAAACTAGGTAGCAGAATGAGAAGGATCTGAAATCTATTCCCTAAATTCAGGACATTATTGATAGCACCCATGTGTCAATCTCAGACCCTGAGCATTTTATCCCTCACAAAACATGTGTTCCACTTTATCAATAGGCAAGTGGACAATTAGATATAAGACAGAATTTTACAGGTGATTGCTCACTTCCCATGTACTGTATGTATTTAGCTAATCCTCTGTGCCTTGGGTTTTTAAAGAAGAATGCAGAATGCAAAGCTGGATTCTAGATGATATAAACTACACTCATCAACTGTTTCAAGATTCTTGTGAGAAACCCAAAAATAGCAGTGAAGCAAAGACATCATGCCCGTATCACCCCAATGTTAACCTAATGAGCCACTACACAATGGGCAGAGTTTCCATTCTGGAGACTAAGCATGGTCTCAGGCAGGAAAATCATTGTGTTTCCCACTGGTTGGTGGAGTGGATATTTGCACATGAGTTTCAACTTTGCAACTCATTACTTATGCATTAATTTGGAGTTTGTTGAATCTGGTGGCTTGGCAGGCGGGGATTTGTCTACCTGTCATTACCTTATGGGGTAAAAAGTCCTTCCACTATATTTAAACAGCACCCGCACAGACATTCACTCACTGCTGAGCCTGTGAGTTCTCCTCGACACTGTCCAGGGAAGGCAGCAGATTCTCTTTTCCAGGGATGGGAGCTGGAGATGCTCTCATTAGAGCAGGCATATTTAACATGCTAATCATTAGAGCAGGCCAACCTAGGAGGGAGTTTCTAGGGACTAAGGTGTTCTGCCAGGGTAAGTGAAACATCTGCTCATTCAAAAGTCACACTCTCATAAGGGCATCGGGCAATCTAAGGGTTAGAGTTCTCAGGGATGTCACACGTGATGTGCTGCGTGGTGGCACAGTCATTAACACTGCTGCCTCAGAGTGCCAGGGACCCGGGGTTCAATTCCAAACTTGGGTCACTGTCTGTATGGAGTTTGCACACTCTCCGAGAATGCTCCAGTTTCACAGACAAGGGGAGAATTTTCCAGTTTCCTCCCACAGTCCAAAGGTGTGTGGGTTAAGTTGAATAGCTATGTTAAATTGACCCTAGTATCAGGGAGATTAGCAGGTTAAATATGTGGAGTTATGGGAATGGAGCCTGGGTGGGATTGCAGTCAATACAGACTCAATGGGCTGAATGGCCTCCTCCTGTACTGTAGGGATTCTATAACCAGCAAATGGGACATAAGCACTGCAAATCTGCCAGCCACTTTAAGGTCACCATCTCATAGGTGAGAATCTAAACAAACAACATTTAATCCCTTACTGGGGAAGGCTCAGCATACAGAACAGGCACAAATGCTTCTGAAATGTGCTTCCATCATTGTTCTCATATTCACTCCATCTGCCTTTCTGCAGGACAAGATCACCCACAATTGTTGGAAGAGAGCCTAAACTCTCTCCCATGAGGAACAAGCAATGGAGCTCGCTGGTGAGGTGGGAGATGACTTCAACATGCAGGTGAGATCAACCTACCCCAAAAAGGCAGCAAGGTTCCATCCAGCTCCAGCAAGCACCTCAACCCCAGCCCCAAGATCATCTTAGGTGAGGAGGCAGAGAAAGCATCAGATGAAGACTTATAACTGCGTTCACCTGCACTGTCCACGAGCACAGATATATGCATCTTGATGATTTTACTTCCAAGTAGGCTCGGGGTCACAAGCTGGTGACCATCTCATGGACTTGTGTCCACAGCAGGTGAAGGCAGTGACAGCTGAGGTCTCTGACAGAGGATTGCTGGAGACCGGGGCCAAGCTGAACCTGGGTCCAGCGACGAGCCTGTGCAATCAGCCCTGAAGGAAATGTTGGGGTTACAGGGATAGATAGGGGAATAGCAGGCAGAGTTGTCAGAGGCCAACACCAGACTGGAATGAGGGATGGACGAATTCACACATGTTCGATCTGATGTCATGACTCTGGCATATAAGTGCACCAAAGTTTCCATGGAAAGGGTGGCAGTCACCTTGGAGACCAGGTCCATTTAACCAAACTGGATTTGTGCTCAGACCTGTCATCAGTAGACATGAGTGCAGCTAGCAAAGGATAAGTGAGAAGGGAATGAGGCACTTTGACCTCCATCCAGATAGCCTTTCTCCTCAAGTAATCAGGGAGAGGCCTTGGGGCACCCAAAGTGAGAAGAAGCATCAGCCATTCACTCCAGCATCATCCATTCAAGAAAATACGTGAATGTTCTGCCACTTCAAATCCTCTTTTCTGTGACCCCCATCAACTCCAGCAGGTCAGTCCAAGGAGAGTGCACCTGTCCCAGAACAGGAAGCCCTGAGAAGGCCAGGGCTCTCTGGGCCTTAGGCCTCCAGAGAACCTTTGCCAAAATTCTCTCAGACAACAGGGCATGGCAGTATACAGGCTGCCTCAACCTCTGCTGCAAATGCCACAGCTGCACAAAGACATAGCAGTAAAGTTAGAAAAATTAAGAACTCTGAATGCATAACGGAGGTTTGGGTATTAATTCACTGTATATAATCTACATGACTGTAAATATATTTCACAATTATCCCTCTCCAAGCTTTATGTATTGAATGGCTAATTGATGCGATGCAAAATCCCACGTTTATTCTTCATACATAAGAACATAATAAGAACATAAGAAATAGGAGCAGGAGTAGGCCAACAAGCCCTTCGAGCCTGCCCCGCCATTCAATAAGATCATGGCTGATCTGTCTTGGCTCAGTTCCACATTCCCGCCCTCTCCCCATAACCCTTAATCCCCTCTCTTATCAAAAACCCATCAACCCGCGTCTTAAAAATATTTAGCGAGGTAGCCTCCACCACTTCAACGGGCAGAGAATTCCAGAGATTCACCACCCTTTGAGTAAAGAAGTTCCTCCTCAACTCCGTTCTAAACCGCCCCCCCTTTACCTTGAGGCTGTGCCCCCTAGTCCTACTATCCTTTCTGAGCGGGAAGAGTCTCTCCACCTCTATCCTATCCATCCCATTCATCATCTTATACGTCTCAATGAGATCTCCCCTCATTCTTCTAAACTCTAACGAGTACAAGCCTAATTTATTCAGCCTCTCCTCATAGCTCAACCCCCTCAACTCCGGCATCAGCCTAGTAAACCTCCTCTGCACTCCCTCCAAGGCCAAAATATCCTTGCGTAAGTACGGCGCCCAAAACTGCACACAATACTCCAGCTGCGGCCTCACCAATGCCCTATACAGCTGCAGCAAGACCTCCCTACTTTTATATTCAATCCCCCTCGCTATGAAGGCCAGCATCCCATTCGCCTTCCTGACCACCTGCTGCACCTGCAAGCTGGGTTTTTGCGACTCATGCACAAGGACTCCGAGGTCCCTCTGCACCGTCACCTGCTGCAGTTTTTCTCCACGTAAGTAATAATCCATCCTACCATTATTCTTACCAAAGTGGACCACCTCGCACTTGCCAACATTAAATTCCATTTGCCATTTCCTGGCCCATTCGCCCAACCTATCTAGATCCTTCTCCCCACCCTCCACACAATTTGCCTTTCCACCAATTTTGGTGTCATCAGCAAATTCAAATATATACAAATTCTTTTATCACCATCTTGTCCCTCAGTTTGAAGAAGTCCCACTTAATCTTATCACAGTGAATCACCTTTAGTTCCACATCAGTGACATGAGCAAAGGCACTTCCAAATTGAAAATAATGGCTGGACAATACACATGAAATCCTTATGACTTCGCCAGACATTATGTGACCTCATGAGAATTGTTCATCAAGGTTAGTGATTATCCTGATGCTGCCACAGTGAAGTCTGCGTTTTGTGGCTGTATCTTGTGACCTGTGAGGTTTTTGTTAAAATTGCATTCATCATCAAATATCATAGCTTTTTATACTTCTCTGCAGTGTGAATTTGTCTCTGTGTGTAAGGCTGAACATTATTTCTTAATAAGTTCTCACTCTCCCCATCAGTACCACTTGGTAACGTTTGTACTGCCAGAGTGTGTGCTCATTCTGATGAATCCGTATACTTACTTGTGAGGATCATAGTTTGTTCCTGAGTGTCACCCAGCAGTGCTTCATGGATGCCTCTGCAATAACAGAATACAAATTGAATTATAGCTCATGATATGACTATGCACTCATTGACTCAGGGTTCCTAGAAATGTTTGGTCTTTGTGCAATGTACAATATTGAAGCATGTAATGGTATGAAAGTGATACTCTAGCACATTTCCTGAGTGCTCAGCAGGATCTATGAATGGAATAAGTTGCAACTGATTTCTGTGCCAAACCTGACTGTACCATGTCTCTCCCAAATGCCAAGACAATTCAGGATGTAAACTTGGCCAACTTGTGATGAATGTAGGGTTCTGAGTGTTTGTCAATAGTCACATGATGTTCTAGCTGAACCATCCTCTGAGAGAACAATGTTAACTCCCAGCTTTGGGTGCATGCTATTGCATTACAGGTCACTGTGTCCTGATGTCCAATGGGTGGCACGGTAGCACAGCAGTTAGCACCGATGCTTCACAGCTCCAGGGACCTGGGTTCAATCCCGGTTTGGGTCACTGTCTGTGTGGAGTTTGCACATTCTCCTCGTGTCTGCGTGGGTTTTCTCCGGCTGCTCCGGTTTCCTCCCACAGTCCAAAGATGTGGGGGGTTAGGTTGATTGGCCACGCTAAAATTGCCCCTTAGTGTCCTGAGATGTGTAGGTTAGAGGGATTAGTGGGTAAAATATATGGGGGCAGGGCCTGAGTGGGATTGTGGTCAGTGCAGACTCAATGGGCTGAATGGACTCTTTTTGTACTGTAGGGATTCTATGATTGATTCCATAGGCACCTGGTGATTCAGTATCAAAATGCAGCCTCTGCACTGAACATGCGTGAGAACTGGAGTTTAGAGAGACAGGGCTGTCTGGATGTAGGGCCTTCCTGAGACAGTTGAGGGTGAACCATTGACAATTTTTTTTGTCTTAGAGTTGCCTTGCTATGCTGCTGCCATGCAGGCACAGATACATCTACGTACGTAATAGTTTCAGTCTCGTGAAAGTTGCCATGGCCACTGACTGGTTGACATTAAAGTTCAAGTGCTGCACTATGTGCCATTACTTGAGGATGTGTGCTTGTGGACTGTTAAGCACATTCCCTAGGCCTGTGCCTTTCAAGGATGACCCCATCACTAGGATTGAAGGTGACATATTTCTTCAGTGATAATTGGGAGATCGTTGATATTCTGAGACATGTTGAAGGTGGCAGTGAAGATGTTACTATGTTCCTTACATTGAAGTATGAAGGGAACAGCACTGGTAACAACTTGACCTCACTTTCTTCCTCCCTGGACTCTTGTAGCAATGAGGTTGTCATAGGTACTTCCACATCGTGCCTGTCCAATAACATCCGTATGTTGTTCGTTTGAATTCCCACCTTCTTCAGGTTCATCCCGTTCGACATTCTCTTTGGCCGAGGAGATATTCAGTTCCTCATTGTCTCCTTGTGGCAAAACATCTCCCCTTTGCAATGTAAGGTTGTGCAGGGTGCAGCGAACAATGATAATGTTGGACACTCTCTGTATTACAGAGTCCCACCTGATTGATCTAATCATTTGAAACACATCTTTAAGAGGTCAGTAGCCCGTTCTATTATGGATTTTCTGGATGAATGCACAGCATTGTATCTGTCCTCAGACGCACTCACATGAAGGTGAATAAGGGTCTTAATTTGGGTCAAAAGACCCATTTCTGAGGAGCCGCAGTCAGCCCTATGTTGGTTACCTTCCTGTGGCCTTTATAATAACTATGGACTCAAACTCCTTTCCACCTCCTAATTCGCCTTTCTCCTGTCACTATCCAGCCTTTTCCTGTTACCCTTCCACCCATCATTATCCATGTGGATATTCCTGTTCTTCTCCAAATCTTGTGATGTTGATGTCTTTTGGTAACCTAATACCTCCCCTTCTTGAGGTTCCATGTACTCTTATTTCCTGCAATGCCCCGGTGAGATTATCCAATCCCCTCCATGATTTTTCAGTGAGTGACTTATAGGATAGAGATGCCTCCCAAATCTTACAGTGCCTTCTGTCTCACAGTGCCAGGACTCTAACCCTCAGAACCTGGTTTCTTAGGTGACTGACCACAACCTGCACACTACGCTTTGCATGATCGTCACTGCCTAGAGAGGTCCTCCTCCACCCAAAACTAAGGGCGACACATTGGCACAATGGTTAGCACTGCTGCCTCACAGAGCCAAGGACCCAGGTTTAATTCCGGCCTTGGGTTGACTGTCTGTGTGGAGTTTGCACATTCTCCCTGTGTCTGCGTGGGTTTCCTCCGGTTGCTCCAGTTTCCTTCCAAACTCCAAATTGAGCAGGTTAAGTTGATTAGCCATGCTAAATTGCCTCTTAGTGTCAGGGGGGACTAGTAGGGTAACTATATTGATTAAGGGGTAGGGCTGAATGGGATTGCTGTTGGTTTAGGCCCGATGGGCCAAAAGGCTTCTTTCTGCACTGTATGGATTCTACGATTCAATAATTTTATAAAAAGAGTGAGGGGCAAGTGCCTACCCTGCATCCTAACTAATATGTGATTAAGTAACTGGATGTGTTAGTCACTCGTATCAGTTGAGGCTCTACTGTAAATTAGTGGACAGCCAAAGCTTGCGAACTCAACTACACCTGAATTGACAAATAGACATGATTATCTTAAATCAGGTGTAATTCTGAGATAAATGTTAGGAATTCTGGAACAGTAGTTTTTTTCATTCATTATTTTTGTATGCACTACTTTCAGGATGGGCACTGGCCAATTACATTAGAATTTAGTTTGTATTTTTAGAATGGCTGTGTCCAGTTTTAGAATGGGAAATCACTGCTCCCCATGTCGGAACTACACCTGCAATGAGGTGGTTGAAGTGCTGACCAAATTTCAGTTCCCAGTCACCATTTTTCAAATGAGAACTGAGGTGCCCGAAAATAGGAATCTCTCTCCCTATCCGTTGATTCAGGGCTAGAATATTATCAAATGAGTCAAACGAGTATGTACATACATTAAAAAATCATATATGGCTAAAAAGTATAAAAAGTGCTTTTTAATCAAGAAATAATCACTGTTAACATATTGCAATAATTCACAAATAATAACTAGTTCAGACATGACAGTAAATATCTGACAAATCTGTGATTGAACAGGTCAAATTATAGAGGGGAGCAATTAATTCCTGGTTCAAACGTGTTTTAATTTCACACTTATTTAGCATTCAGAATATTATGTAAAGTCATTACTGGAATTATTGTAGTCTGTCCCGTTTCTAATTATTGGTTTAATTGGAGATTTTCTACCTGGCTGTTCAGATGCTCAGAGCAGAATTAAAATTCCGGACCCATCTTCAGCCATTCATTATGACTTAGTCTGACACTGAAAGTTAGCCTGTGGTTCTGTGGCACTAGGAGTCAAAGGCATTGGGGGGCAGCTTCTACTGAGATGGAGGTGGGGCAGTTGAACTCCTTGGCTTGTAACAGGTGGACTGACAGGAGGCTCCAACTGTGGCTGGACACTCTAAAGGTCTGTGCACCGGCATACTTCCATGGTTGGCAGAAAATAATACCTGCAGCTAATTCACAGAGAAGAATGTAATGTAATAACGATAACCACTTCAACTAATATTTAACATTTTCTGCTAAGAACTAAGATTCAGCAACATCACTAAGTCAGCAGAACTCTACTCTTGGCTCTTATGTTTTGACTGTTCGGCTGGGATTCTCCAAGCTCGTCTGTTCCCGCCCTGCTGCAAGTGAGAATTTGGCATTCCAGCCAAAACTCCATTCACATTCAGCAGCACTAGAAAATCCTAGCCACAAATGAGAACATGGATTTTTTAGTGTTCATCTGCGTTTTGGACCTTTTATTATTAAGTCACAAATTTCTGTCATATTCAATCAGCTGGATTAATTGATAATTTTCCCTCACGAATGTGTTACAGATGTTAAAACCCTGAAAAAATTACCTTGTGGGAAGAGTGTGAACAGATGCTGAGATGTGACTTTTGTGAAGGATTTATTTGGACCTGTTTTGTTACTTTCTTTTTGTAAAGATGAAAACTTAAATCTCTTTTTGTGCAAAGAAAACAGACATAACGTGCTGAATCTTCAAATGGCCGGGATGATGAAGATGGCCAGCCTGCAATAACTCCCACTGGCTGGCCTGTTTGTTTTTGGATATGTTCCAATCTTGGGGCAATTTTGGAAGAAGCCAGTTGGGGGTGCTGAAAGTAAGGTCTGAAATTTTGCAATGATGGAAAGCCTCTCTGTTATTGTGAGACTGTCAGATATGCCTGGAAATCACAAGCCCCATCCCCCCGAACATGGTACCATCCATCTTTGCAAGAGTTGGAAGGGGGCATTTCTTAATTCTTGCCTGCGTTTTTCAAGGAGGTGACAGCACACAGCAATCAGTATCCACTCAAGTTGAATTTTGGTCTGATAGGTGTCTGAAACATGAGGTGTGCAGTGTACACCTGGGGAAACAGGTCTGAGCTTCATTCATGTCTTTGGATGATCAGGGTACCCCTTTGGAAAGAAGTAGATACCCCTATGAAATTAGTTTTAAACTTGCCTTAACTACCCCAGAATTGGCAAAAAAACTCAACTCAAACTGCCTTGCTTTGAACCAAGGGTGTAGGAGGATAGGTCTGCTGGATTTATAATGCAATTCCTTTTGCTCATACTGACATGACACGCATGAGTGCCAGGAAGGACATTGTGCTGAAGAAGGGCACATTATTCTTTATGCTCAAGGTGGGTATTACACCCTTGCACATAGATGCCACAGAAGCCAGCACGGTGGCACAGTAATTAGCATTGCTGCTTCACGGCGTCAAGTTCAACTCCAGTCTCAGATAACTGTCTATGTGGAGTTTGCACATTCTCCCTGCGTGGGTTTCCTCCAGGTGCTCCGGTCTCTCCCCCAAACTCCAAAGATGTTCGGGTTCGGTGAACTGGCCATTCTAAATTGCTCCTTAGTGCCAGGGGATTAGCAGGGTAATTACTTGCGGTTATGGGGAATTAGGCCTGGGTGGGAATGTTGTCAGTGCAGTCTCAATGGGCTGAATAGCCTCCTTTTGCACTGTAGGCATTCTATAAAACCCAGTCAGTGTGAACAGCTGGACACCAGAGGAAGGCAGATGTCAGGAGGAAGAGGTAATGTCACATCTACTAGGCAGGAAGGAGGAGAAGAGACAGAACAAGCATGTAGTACTTGGTGGGAAGGATGTAGAGACCTAGGACATCAGACTTTAATATGACAGAGAACCAGTGCCAAAGGCAAACTGAGGTTAAGTTGTGAGATGATGAGCTATATGTGTCACAGGTCCAGCAACAACTTGAGTTACATTCTATTCACCCCATGAGCTGCCAATGGCTCTGATGGTAACACTATTCTTGAATCAGGCTCTTTCCAGGATTCAGCAGGAGACCTGTCTGGTACATCCTAGTCAACAGCAGACTGTTGTATCAAAGCTATAACTAGCTCTGTTTGCTCAGTTGGGTTTCATATTCATGATACTGCCTTGGTTATATAAAAATGGGTGGAACCTTCACCATCATGACCATAGATCTCAATATATTGCAAATGCACATGGTGAGAAGTCCTTCACAACCTGGTCCCTGGGGAGAAAGCGGGATTAGGCTATTGTATTAGACGATCAACCACGATCGTGATGAATGGCAGAACAAGTTCGAAGGGCCGAATGGCCTCCTCCTACCTCTGTCTTCTATGTTTCTATGCCCCCTCACACAAACAACAGTGCCTATAAATGAGGTGCCAAAGCCGCCACCTTGTCTATAATCTAACCATGCCACAATGCTGAGAGCGGCATTATGATTTAAGACTTTGGCACATATTAAGAACATAAGAACATAAGAAATAGGAGCAGGAGTAGGCCATCTAGCCCTTCGAGCCTGCCCTGCCATTCAATAAGATTATGGCTGATCTGTCGTGGCTCAGTTCCACTTTCCCGCCCTCTCCCCATAACCCTTAATCCCCTTGCCTATCAAAAACCCATCAACCCGCGTCTTAAATATATTGAGCAAGGCAGCCTCCACCACTTCAACGGGCAGAGAATTCCAGAGATTCACCACCCTTTGAGTGAAGAAGTTCCTCCTCAACTCCGTTCTAAACTGCCCCCCCTTTATCTTGAGGCTGTGCCCTCTAGTCCTACTGTCCTTTCTGAGCGGGAAGAGCTTCTCCACCTCTATCCTATCCATCCCATTCAACATCTTATATGTCTCAATGAGATCTCCCCTCATTCTTCTAAACTCTAACGAATACAAGCCTAGTTTATTCAGCCTCTCCTCATAGTTCAACCCCCTCAACTCCGGTATCAGCCTAGTAAACCTCCTCTGCACTCCCTCCAAGGCCAAAATATCCTTGCGTAAGTGCGGCGACCAAAACTGCACACAGTACTCCAGATGCGGCCTCACCAGTGCCCTGTACAGTTACAGCAAGACCTCCCTACTTTTATATTCAATCCCCCTCGCTATGAAGGCCAGCGTCCCATTTGCCTTCCTGACCACCTGTTGCACCTGCAGGCTGGGTTTTTGCGACTCATGCACAAGGACCCCGAGGTCCCTCTGCACCATTGCATGCTGCAGTTTTTCGCCATGTAAGTAATAGTCCTTCCTACCATTATTCCTACCAAAGTGGACCACCTCACACTTGCCAACATTAAATTCCATTTGCCAGTTGCTGGCCCATTCGCCCAGCCTATCTAGATCCTTCTGCAGACTTTCCACACCCTCCGCACAATTTGCCGTTCCACCAATCTGGGTATCATCAGCAAACTTCGACACCATGCACTCGGTTCCCTCCTCCAGATCATCTATATAAATGGTAAATAGCTGAGGCCCCAGCACCGATCCCTGGGGCACTCCACTAGTCACCAACCGCCAATCCGAATAGCACCCCTTGACACCCACTCTCTGCCTCCTATTTGACAGCCAATCCCCTATCCACGCTAACACCCTACCCCCAACTCCATGCCCCCTAACCTTCTGCAATAACCTCTTGTGAGGTACCTTGTCAAACGCCTTCTGAAAATCAAGAAACACCACATCTACCGGCTCGCCTCTATCCACCGCTCTAGACACATCCTCATAGAACTCCAATAAATTCGTCAGACACGACTTCCCCTTAACAAAACCGTACTGCGTCTGCTCTATCAAACAATTCTCCTCAAGATGCCTCACTATTTTCTCCTTGATCACGGATTCTAGCATTTTACCTACAACAGACGTTAAACTAACCGGCCTATAATTCCCTGCCTTTTGCCTGCCACCCTTCTTAAACAACGGCGTAACATTAGCCGTTTTCCAATCTTCCGGCACTTCCCTGGAATCCAGCGAGGTTTGGAAAATAATCATCAAAGCATCCACTATCACCTCCGCCATTTCTTTCAGAACCCTTGGATGCATTCCATCCGGTCCTGGGGACTTGTCCACAATCAGTTCCCCCCAGTCTGTCTAGCACTGCCTCTCTAGTAACAATAATGTCCTTCAGGCCCTCCACTCCTACCATCTTTCCATCGCTAACACCCGGCAAACTATTCACGTCCTCCTCCGTGAAGACCGAAACAAAAAAGTTATTCAAGGCCTCAGCCATTTCCCCATTCCCTACCACTAAGTCCCCCCTCTCATCCTCTAAGGGTCCAACATTCACCCTAGTCAGCCTCTTCCTTTTTATATATTTATAAAAACTCTTACATATTACATGCTGATTGAATTGGATGGGCCAACAAATGGGCAGATAAGGCATATAGCATAGGATGAACACATAGCTGTGGACAACCACCCTTTGAAAGAATCTGCATACTATCCATTCTGGCCAATGGTTTAGTTTCTGAGGTGAGCACCATGTGCAATGGTTCAGGCTTCTATAAACCTTGACTCTCTCACAAAGCAAATCTATTGCCACTTGGAATGCAAATGCTGCCAAAGTAGTAGAGACAGCAGATCAGCAATATCCCCTATTAAGACAATGCAGGACACTGCAATGTGGGTGAATCTGCGCCCAACTCTCATGCTTGAGATGCACCTGCTGCCCAGCATCTGTTTGTGTAGTCTGATCATTGAACTTCCTTAAAGTCAAGTTTGGATAGATAACGATTGATACAAGGATCACCTCAGTGCTTGGGCCTTTGAACATTGGATTCTGAAGTGATAAACCTGAGGAAAAAAAGCCCTCCAATGTTTCATGAATCAAGCATCAATGTTGCTCTTGATGACTTTGCCTTCAGAGAGGCCTCAGCATGCCACCTTCATTCCCACTGATAAGAAAGCCCTTTATAATGTTACCATTCTTTTGGAGTTCCCTAGTGTACAAGCACACACTGAGTCATCTGTGCATTTATGTAAATATATTCAAAAAGCACTCAAATGTGCTATATAAAATGTGGAATGTGTAACCACGGTGAACCTATTAGTGCTATAGGTGAGACAGCACCCTGTGCTCATCACGCTCCTGTGACAGGCTCCTGTGTTGCCTCAGAGAAGCTGAGGGAGGCTGCTTACCTCTTAGTCCATAAGGTAATGGGGAGCATGGTGGCCAGCCCTGTCTAGCAGGTGCCCATTAAGGAGCTCCTTTGGACTGTGGCCTCTGGATCTCTGTGTGGGTAGCCTTGGTCACTGGTACATGTGGATCAGACAAGGGTTCTGGTGGTGGGGCTAGGCAGCTGGAAGAGAATGAGGGTGTTGAGAGGCTCTCAGTATATTCATCCTCCTCAGCTACTTTCACAAGCCGCAGGTCGGCCTTCAGCTGGGGTTGTTGGGGCAGGCAGCTGGTGCGCAGCAGTCATCCATTCCAGCAAATATTCTGTCAACGGTGCGATCATCCTGTTAAAGGTACATAGCTACTCACATATTCTGTGGATGTCAGGCCTCATACTCTGAGTGGAGTGCTCCAGCCTTCTGAGGGAGGTACCCCTTCCAGGCCTGATTCTCTGCAGTGGTTTGATGTTTCTGATTAGCCGGTTGGACCACTTCAGAAGGCACTAAGAGGCTGGAATTGGGGTCAAATGTAGGCCAAACAGGATAAGATAGCATGTTTACTTCCATAAAGGACATTTATTTTTAAATTCATTCATTTACAGAATATGAGTGTCATTGGTTGGGCCAGCATTTGTTGCTCATCCCTAGAACAAAGAACAAAGAAAATTACAGCACAGGAAGAGGCCCTTCGGCCCTCCAAGTCTGCACAAGGCCATGCTGCCTGCCTGAACTAAAATCCCCTGCCCATCTGGGGACCATATTTCTCTATTCCCATCCTATTTATGTATTTATCCAGATGCACCTTAAAAGTCACTATTGTATCTGTTTCCACTACCTCCCCCAGCAGCGGGTTCCAGGCACCCACCACCTTCTGTGTAAAAAACTTGCCTCGTACACCTCCTTTAAACCTTGCCCCTCGCAAAAGGTTGTGAATGTAGCCCAATCCATCAATCGAACAGCCTCCCATCCATTGACTCTGACTATACTTACTGCTGCCTCGGCAAAGCAGCCAGCATGATTGAGGACCACACGCACCCCAGACATTCTCTCTTCCACCTTTTTCTGTCAGGAAAAAAATACAAAAGTTACGTACCAACCAACTCAAGAACAGCTTCTTCCCTGCTGCTGTCAGACTTTTTGAATGGACTTATCTGGCATCAAGTTGACCTTTCTCTACACCCTAGCTATGACTGTAACACTACATTCTGCATTCTCTTGTTTCCTTCTCTATGAACGGGATTTACTCACACTTGGAAATAATGGATGTGTTAGTGAGAGGCAGCATGGTTTTGCAGAAGGAAGGTCGTGTCTCACTAACTTGTTCGAACTTTTCAAGGAAGCGACGAAGTTGATCGATGAGGGTAGGGCAGTGGATGTTGTCTACGTGGACTTCTGACAAAGTCCCTCATGGCAGACTGGTGTAGAAGGTGAAGTCACATGGGATCAGAGGTGAGCTGGCAAGATGGCTGCAGAACTGGCTCAGTCATAGAAGTCAGAAGGTAGCAGTGGAAGGTTGCATTTCTAAATGAAGGACTGTGACAAATGTCATTCCTCAGGGATCAGTGCTGGGATCTTTGCTGTTTGCAATACATTTAAATGATTTTGAGGAAAATGTAACTGGTTTGATGAGTAAATTTGTGGACGACACAAAGGTTGGTGGATTTGCAGACAGCGATGAGGACCATCAGAGGATACAGCAGGATATAGATCAGCTGGAGACTTGGGCGGAGAGATGGCAGATGGAGTTTAATCCGGACAAATGTGAGGTAATGCATTTTGGAAGGTCTAATAAAGATAGGAAATATACAGTAAATGACAGAACCTTTAAGAGTATTGATAGGCAGAGAGATCTGAGTATATACATACACAGGTCACTGAAAGTAGCAACGCAGGTAGGGAAGGTAGTCAAGAAGGCATATGGCATGAATGCCTTCATTGGCCGGGACATTGAGTTTAAAAATTGGCAAGTCATGTTGTAGCTTTATAGAACCTTAGTTAGGCTGCACTTGGAATATAGTGTTCAATTCTGGTCGCCACACTACCAGAAGGATGTGGAGGCTTTGGAGAGAATAGAGAAAAGATTTACCGGGATGTTGCCTGGTATGGAGGGCATTAGCTATGAAGAGAGGTTGGAGAAACTTGGTTTGTTCTCACTGGAATTTTAAAGGTTGAGGAGCGACCTGATAGATGTCTTTTGATTTTGAGGGACATGGACAGAGTGGATAGTCAGAAGCTTTTTCCCACAATGGAAGGGTCAATTAGTAGGGGACATAGGTTTAAGGCCTGGAGGGCAAGGTTTAAAGGAGATGTATGGGGCAAGTTTTTTACACCGAGGGTGGTGGGTGCCCGGAACTCATTGCTGAGGGAGGTAGTGGAAGAAGATATGATAGTGGCTTTTAAGGAGCATCTTGACAAGTACATGAATAGGATGGAAATGGAGGGGATATGGTCCCCGGAAGTTTAGGGGGTTTTAGTTAAGTCGGGCAGCATAATTGGTGCAGACTTGGAGGGCAGAGGGCCTGTTCCTGTGCTGTAATTTTCTTTGTTCTTTGTTCTTTTTCCATTGCTGTCACAAAGCGCCAGGCACCCGGGTTCATATTCCCGGCTTGGGTCACTGTCTGTGTGGAATCCACACAATCGCCTCATGTTTGCATGGGTTTCTTCCGAGTGCTCCGGTTTCCTCCTACGCTCCAAAAGATGTGCTGGTTAGGTGCATTGGCCATGCTAAATTCTTCCTTAATGTACCCAAAAAGGCTCAGAGTGTGGCAACTAGGGAATTTTCAGAGTAACTTCATTGCAATTTTAATGTAAGCCCACTTGTGCCACTAATAAACTTTAATTCCAGATTTTTATTCAATTCAGATTTCACCATCTTTTTGATTTGATTTATTATTGTCACATGTATTAACATACAGTGAAAAGTATTGTTTCTTGCGCGCTATATAGACAAAACATACAGGTTCATAGAGAAGGAAATGGGAGAGTGCAGAACGTAGTGTTACAGTCATAGCTAGGGTGTAGAGAAAGATCAACCTAATGCAAGGTAAGTCCATTCAAAATTCTGACAGCAGCAGGGAAGAAGCTGTTCTTCTAGTACATGACCTCAGACTTTTGTATGTTTTTCCTGAAGGAAGAAGATGGAAGAGAGAATGGGGTGGGGTCTTTAATTTGCTGGCTGCTTTGCCGAGGCAGCAGAAAGTGTAAACAGAATCAATTGGATGGGAGGCTGGTTTGTGTGATGGCTTGGGCTACATTCACGACCTTTTGTAGTTTCTTGTGCTCTTGGGCAGAGCAGGAGTCATTCCAAGCATGATACAACCAAAAGAATGCTTTCTATTGTGCATCTGTAAAAGTTGGTGAGAGTATTGGCTGACATGCCAAATTTCCTTAGTCTTCTGAGAAAGTAGAGACGTTGGTGGCTGTCTTAAGTATAATGTCGGCATGGGGGGACCAGGACAGGTTGTTGGTGATCTGGACACCTAAAAACTTGAACCTCATAGAAATCATACAGTGCGTACAGAAGAGGCCATTCGGCCCATCAAGTCTGCACTGACCACAATCCCACCCAGGCCCCACCCCCATATCCCTACATATTTACCCACTAATCTCTCTAACCTACACATCTCAGGACACTAAGGGGCAATTTTTTTAGCATGGCCAATCAACCTAACCTGCACATCTTTGGACCGTGGGAGGAAACTGGAGCATCCGGAGGAAACCCACACAGACACGAGGAGAATGTGCAAACTCCACACAGACAGTGACTTAAACTGGGAATCGAACCCAGGTCCCTGGAGCTATGAAGCAGCAGTGCTAACCACTGTGCTACCTTGAACCTCTTGATCCTTTCTACTTTGTTCTCATTGAGGTAGAGAAGGCATTTTCTCCTTTACACTTCCTGAAGTTGATGACAATCTCCTTCGTTTTGTTGACATTGAGGGAGAGATTATTGTTGCCGCAGTAGTTCACCAGATTCTCTATCTCATTCCTGTACTCTGTCTTGTCATTGTTTGAGATCTGACCCACTATGGTGGTGTTGTCAGCAAACTTGAAAATCAAATTGGAGGGGAATTTGGCCGCACAGTCATTGGTGTATAAGGAATATAGTATGGGACTGAGAACACACTTTTGTGGGTACTGGTGTTGAGGGTGATCATGGAGGAGGTGTTGTTGCCTATCCTTACTGATTGTGGTCTGTGAGTGAGGAAGTTCAGGATCCGGTCGCAGAAGGAGGTGCTGAGGCCTAGGCCATGGAGATTGGAGGTGAGTTTTGGAGTACTGTGTGAAGTTTTGGTCTCCGTATTTGTGAAAGGATATATTGGCCTTGGAGGGAGTACAGAGAAGGTTCACCTGGCTAATACCAGAGATGAGGGGATTAGCTTATGAAGAGAGACTGAATAGATTGGGTCTGTACTTGTTCGAGTTTAGAAGGCTGAGGGGGGATCTTATAGAGACGTTCAAGATAATGAAGGGGCTAGATAGGGTAGAGGTAGAGAGATTCTTCCCGCTCAGAAAGGATAGCAGAGCTAGAGGGCAAAGTCTCAAAATAAGGGGAGGGCAGTTTAGAACGGAGTTGAGGAAGAACTTCTTCACTCAAAGGGTGGTGAGTCTCTGGAATTCTCTGCCCATTGAAGTGGTGGAGGCTACCTCGTTGAATATATTTAAGTCATGGGTAGGTAAATTTCTGATAGACAAGGGAATTAAGGGTTATGGGGAGAAAACAGGAAAGTGGAACTGATTCACTTCAGATCAGCCATGATCTTATTGAATGGCAGGGCTAGATGGCCTATACCTACTCCTATTTCTTATGTTATGTTCTTATAATGTCAAAAGCTGAGCTGTGGTCAATAAATAGGAGTCTGACATAGGTGTCCTTGTTATCTAGGTGTTCCAGGGTTGAGTGCAGGGCCAGGGAAATGGTGTCTGCTGTGGATCTGTTGTGGCGGTAGGCAAACTTTAATGGATCCACGTCGTCCAGAAGGCTAGAATTATTTTGTGCCGTGACTAAACTCCCGAAGCACTTCATAATGATTCATGTCAGAAATACGGCTGATTGTCGTTAAGTAATGCTGCTTGGTTTTTGTTGGGGTGGCATGGTGGCGCAATGGCTCGCACTGCTGCCTCACAGGACAGGAACCCGAGTTCAATTCCAGCCTCAGGTCATTGTCTGTGTCGGGTTTGCCCATTCTCCCTGTGTCTGCATGGGATTCCTCTGGATGCTCCGGTTTCCCCCCGCAGTCCAAAGATGTGTGGGTTAGGGTGACTGGCCATGCTAAATTGAACTAGTGTCAGGGGATTAGCAGGGTAAATATGTGAGGTTACAGGAATAGGGTGTGGGTGGGACTGTGGTTGGTGCAGACTCGATGGGCTGAATGGCCTCCTTCTGCACTGTAGGGATTCTATGATTTGAACCTGGGTCCCCAGAGTATTACCCTAGGTCTCTGAATTATTAGTCTAGTGATAATACTACTACACCACTGCCTCCCCTAACAAAATCAGGACCCCTTTTACAGAGTCCAGCTCTTTTACTTCCAATCTTTCAGATTCAGATGCCCAAATTCTCAAGATGGGATTTGATCTCAGATTCTAATGGATTATTACTTCAGTAATGTAACCGTTACACTACCGTATTTATCCTATTTATCTTTGCCAGGCCTTTCCCAACTTAAAACCAAGCATTTATTTTTTTGTCATCACCCTTTACTTTATAGAACCATTCGAACAAACTGGGGTCTGATTGTAAAGAAGCGGTTCCAGAAGCTGCTCTTTTCAATGCTCCAGATTCTTGATCAGCAATTATAAACAGGATAAACCCAAAACAAAAAGACACTGTTACTGGGCAGTTGTGCCCATTGAGCACAATAGTGCAACTCTCTATGTAAACTAAGCTATAGTACTGTGAGTATTAAAATGACCATGATCGAAGGGCATGAAATTTGCCTGATTCTCTTATCTATGAGAATCAGAGTCATAGGTTGTCTGTGTCTTAACTGTCTTTTGAAGTCATGGATCCAATGTTTATAAACTGAAGCAATTATTTTTGCAGGATTCACTCCAGCCATGTTGCTGAGCTGTAAATGATGTCAGTCAAAATATCCAAAGGCTGAGTCTTCACTTTCTAATCTTTGCTTTGGGATACTCCAGCTTCTAAAAGGAGGTTTTTATTTCCTGTCGAATTCAATGTCCTTGATTCTTCTTTGATAAACCTGGCAGAATGGAATTTTGCCCAGAATGTAATTTATTTTTGGAGCAACCGTCATTTCAGTAGAATCAGCAGCTGCACCCTAGAGCAATATCTCAATACTTGTCCATCTGTTCAGACTGTTGCTGATTCTTCTCTTTCCTTTTATCAATATTAGAATTTGTGATTCCTGAGTCAGCATCAGTGGCCATATTCTTTTATTTTTAATTATTTCCAGACCCATTGGTGTCTGCTTGATAAAAGATCCTATTAGATTTCCATTTCCATAGAATGTGGAAGTTAGTGGACAAATATCTTGTCTTTCTATAGAGCTTTATCCTTTCTTCAGGATGTCCTAAAGCTCTTCACAACCATTGGATAATTGTGTGGTGCAGTCACTGTAATTTAGGCTAACATAGCAGGTAATTTGGACACATCAGGTTTCCACAATCAAGTGTCTGAAAGAGTAACTAATCCGCATCAGTGTGCTGGTTCTAAGTGATGAAAGAATGCTGAGTGGAACATCAAGATACACCAGGCAGAATCACCCTGATACGATGGAAGAAGGCTTGTAGGAGACACAGGGAGGAAAGTTAGAAAGGAGGGTGTACTTGCTCCTGACTGATTTGATGTGGAGATACTGGCGTTGGACTGGGGTAAACACAGTAAGAAGTCTCACAACACCAGGTTAAAGTCCAACATGTTTATTTGGAAGCAAAAGCCACTAGCTTTTGGAGCGCTGCTCCTTCATCAGGTGAAAGCTAGTGGTTGTTGCTACCAAATAAACCTGATTGATTTTCCAGAGGCACAGCAGAACTAGCAATGGCCATCAACCCAGCAGCAGCAGGCAACCAATCTGAATAATTAAATGCCTCTATGCAGACAGATTTCCAGTACAGGGAATGGACAGGCCTCCTGCTGAGGCCAAAGTCTGTCAGGTGCCAGGAGGTGAAGTACCAATGGCTCCCAATGAGGCCTGTGTGGCCTCCTGTTCTTACTCCACATACTGAGTTGCAAGGATCAGCAAGCAGCCCAGAGTTATGGCTGCAGACATTCTGTGGAGAGGCTTACCCCTCTACAGGGTGGCATGCTATCTGTGACCAGAATGTATTTTAAATCATTGAAACCTGTTCAGAGGATGCCACAAGATAAAGGTGGGCTCATAATCCCCAACCTACATTGGTAGTACTCACCTCAGTTTGTGGGGCTGCCCTCTTTCCAAAGTTCTGAAATTGCCCAGTGCATTTAATTGAATGGCAGACGTGGAAATAACCAATTAGAGAATCATGTCCCAGAAGCTCAAAATCCTGGGTTTTGCAATTGATTAGAAACTGAGCTGGACCAGCCATATAAATACAAGAGCAGGTCAGAGGTTAGAAATTTTGAGGCTAGTAATTGTCGTCCTGACTCCCCAATCCACCACCTCCTGTCTACCATCTACGACACAAGTCAGGAGTCTGACAGAACACTCTCCACTTACCTGGATGGGTGCAGCTCCAACAACATTCAAGAAGCTCAATGTCACCCATGACAAATCAGTCCTCTTGATCCATACCATTCACCACCTTAAACATTCCCTCCTCTGCTGCAATGCACAGTGATGGTAGTGTGTACCCATACATAAGATGCACTGCAGCAATTCACTCATGCTCCTCCGACAGTATCTCTACAACTTCTACAACCCAGAAGGACAAAGACAACAGATGTATGGGAACACCACTGCCTGGAAATTCCGCTCCAAGTCACTCGCCATCCTGACTTGGCAATATATCATCATTCCTTCACTATCGCTGGGTGAAAATCCTAGAACTTCCTCCCAAACAACATTCTGGGTGTACCTGCACCTCAGGGACTGCAACAGTTCG
Organism: Carcharhinus amblyrhynchos; assembly: GCF_965287045.1. Lineage (NCBI taxonomy): Eukaryota > Metazoa > Chordata > Chondrichthyes > Carcharhiniformes > Carcharhinidae > Carcharhinus > Carcharhinus amblyrhynchos. The sequence goes on along the minus strand of NC_137331.1, from coordinate 75,357,803 downwards.
AGAAGATAGATCACCACTACCTTCTCAAGGGCAATTAGCGGTGGGGAATAAATGATGGCTTTGCTAGCGGTACACACATCCCATGAAAGAATTTTTAAAAATTGCACTGAGCAGTGCACTGCTGGCAAGTGCACATGAGGACACAGAAATGGTCTTGATCCTGTGATTACTTTTAAATTTGATAAAGTTCTGTCCACTAACAGTCTGTCCTTCTAATTGTGAAATCAAATCTTGTACTCATAGGACACTAATAGATTTACACGTGTTTCAAGTTCATTCTTCTTCTGAATCTGGATAGAGGAGCAAGACCTTTTTCCAGCATTATTAGGCTGGGCAGGGAAATTCTGGGTTATCACCCAAAACATAGAGGAAATAATTATTTGGAATACAAAATCACTAATGTGACTAGCAATCCTCCCTCTCCTTATTCAAAGGTTAATTGCTTCCTCACCCACCCAGTTTCTCACAATAGCCTTTAACCCTTTTCTTTTAGGAAAAAAATCTAATGTTTTTCTGAACGCATTTTAATACTTCACCTCAGTGACCTTCTCTGCCAACTTTCTCCACAGCTTAATTACCCTTTGGGTGAAAAAGTTTCACTCTGACTAATTTCCTATTGCTTGCATCTCTGTGACGTGTCAGATACATCAGGATCATCAGTGCTAGTGTGCCGTAAATACTTAAATGTTGCAAATATGGAAATTAATTTCATAGAATGTTTTATTTGTGCAATATTAAAGCTTAATATGTACCAACTAGACAGTAAAATTGTCTTCCCAAAATGAAATATATAACTTAACCAATTTGCTTGTATGAGAATCACTGGAGATTGTATTCCATTTATGTGCTCCAGTGAAAGTCTTGTAGTTAATATAGGTATGTAATTTAGATCTTCAATTTAATACATCTTCCAAGAGCAGAAAGACCATGTATCCACATTTTTCAATGTTTTCTCCAATAATGGGTTAACTGTCTGCATTAAAGATCCAGTAATACAATGGAGGAAATGCACGCTACCAAAATCTTTAAATCCCTAAGACTCCTGTGAAAAAGACCAGTCACAATGCATCAATGATCATTTTCCATCGGAGACTTGTGATAATGTAAAGTTGCAATATTTATTGCAATGAGTAGAGGCAGAGGGCAGTTAGCTCAGCTGGCTAGATGGTTAGCATGCGTTTCAGAGTAACGCCAACAGCGAAGAGTTCAATCCCTGTTCTGGCTGAGGTAGACTTAGGGTCTGCCCCTGGACTCTGCCTGTAGCATAAGCTATGATTCAGCGACCCTCAAATAAACGAGGATGCTACCTGGAGAAGAGAAGAATTGGAGGGGCTGCAAATCCTTGGACCATGCGTCCTGGCATAAATGCTAAGAATGGCTGCCAACAACCTCCTGTGGTGAGCTTGTCTCACTATAAATGGGCATGGGGTTATCATCTTGAGTTGCAAAATCACTGGAACAAAAGTCTGGGTGAATGAAACATAAGGGCTGGAATTTTACCATTCTGCCCGCTGAGGGAATCAGAGCAGGCGAGGAGCAGACCATGGAATGGTCTATTGACGTTGGTGGGATTTTATGGTCTTGGGATGAACGAGGCCATAAAACCGCCCATAGGCTAGAAAATCTAAAGGAACAGCACCTCATCTTCCAATTATGCACGTTCCAGCCTTCTGGATCCGACATTAAGTTCAACAACTTCAGATAATGAAGCATGTCTTCCATTTTGATCTTTTTTGCCCCTTTTTTTCCCAAGCCCGCTCCCCACAGGCCAATTTTTGTGTTCTGCTTTTTGAGAATACTGACAATTTTTCTGCTATTAACCCATTCTGCATTTGACCTTTAGATTACTATCATTAATATTTCCTTGGTCTTGTGTCCATGGCATTTTTGTCAAATCTGTCCTGAACTCCAGCCTATCCCTATTTTGTTCCTCCTCCTTGACAGTGTAAAATTAATCACATTTCTCCCCTATGCAGCTCTGAAAAAGAGTCATACAGACTTGAAACATTAACCAAGTTTCTTTCTCCACAGATGTTGCCTGATTTGCTCTGTTTTTCCAGCATTTTCTGTTTTTATTTCAGATTTCAAATATCCACAGCATTTTGCTTTTATTCCAGGAATATTAGACTATGTCCTTCCCCCACCTAGTCCTTTGTTGGATCTGGGCCCCTAGGGATTGAAAAAAAGATGGTCAAGTCTATAAAGGGAGTCTGGTATCTTAGTAGTTTCAGCATTTCCATATAGTTTTTAGTGATCTACTCCCAGATCATGCAAGTTGGGTGGACATGTTTGATGGAATGCACACTTGGAAAGTATTAGTGCATCTTGTTTTGATTGACTGGCTGAGATAATTAAAGGAAATTCCAGAGTTGTGTCAGGGATTGCCTCAGTTGCAGTCACCGTGCTGGTTGCCTATTAACATTGCTGCTGTGTTATCAAGTTCTTTGGGGACTATGCCACTTCTCTGTGTCTAACTTGTGATATGAAACACTTTTACAACATCATACAATGGATCAGCTCACCTTTAAACTGCTGCAGCACGTCCAATCTTGTCCATTGTTTACTTTAAGTTTATTTATTTATTGTCACAAGTAGGCTCACATTAACACTGCAATGAAGTTACTGTGAAAAACCCTCAGTCGCCACCTGTTCAGGTACACTGAGGGAGAATTTAGCATGGCCAATGAACCTCAGAAGCACGTCTTTCAGGGAGGAAGCCGGAGCACCCGGAGGAAACAATTGCAGACACAGGGAGAACATGAAGACTCCGCATAGACAGTAACCCAAGCCGGGAATCGAACCCAGGTCCCTGTGAGGCAACAGTGCTAACCACTGTACGATCATGCCACCCTATCTTTTATCCCTACCTCAGTATTACTAAGCTGGCAATATAACTATTATGATACTGCAAATACAAATTTCAAAGAGTAGTATAGTTAAAATAATTTTTATCCAGCAGTAAATACAAAGGGCATAAAAATAGGAATTATAGATGCCTTGATAATATTATTAAAAAGCACATAATGAGAGCATGAGCAGTTGTAACTGAGAAAGACTGTTGACTGTAACATCAACAATTTATATTTATACAGCACCTTTAAAAAACTGTAACATCCTATGGCACTACACAGGAGTATGTTAAAGCAAATTTTAACACAGAATCGCATAAGGAGATATTGGCTCGGATTTTCTGCATCCATTCGTGATGGGGTTCATGGCGGACATGATGGTAAAATATCGTGAGGAGGCCAAAAGCATCCGTATCATAAAACCAAGTCATCATTGTGTACTCCAGCAGTAAATGGCAGGTCACATTTCCTGCACCAGCATGTTGGGAACATTTGTTTCAATATTTTTGCAGCTTATTATGAGGTCTCCATGCTAGAATCATCTGCGCACATTGTCATGAAATTAGAATTAATTAGGATATAGGTGTCATGCAGCTGGGGACCTACACTTCACTCCTTACTTTGAGGTTAGTTCACTGATTCACGGGAATCAGTGCCTGACCTCACAAGCCACACCAACTGGCTGTAAATTTCCAAATGAGGGGAGAGGCATAGCTCCGGAAGCCCCTCACCATTTACCCCTGTCTACCCCCTGATGCCACAATCGTTTCCTTCCCCAGGCATCCTTACCCTTCTGACCCGGGACTCCAAGGACTTACTTTTGCAATGGTCTCAGAACATAGTTCCATCAAAACAACACTTAGAGTCATAGTCATAGAGGTTTACAGCACAGAAACAGGCCATTTGGCCCAACTTGTCCATACCAACCTTTTTTTTGTCAATTAAGCTAGTCCCAATTGCCCATGGTTGGCCCATATCCCTCAATAACCATCATACCTATGTAACTGTCTAAATGCCTTTTAAAAGACAAAATTATACTCGCTTCTACTACTACCTCTGGCAGATTGTTCCAAACATTCACCACCCTCTGTGTGAAAAAATTGCCCCTCTGGACCCTTCTGTATCTCCCCCCTCACCTTAAACCTATGCCTTCTAATTTTAGACTCTCCCAGTTTTGGGAAAAGATATTGACTATCTAGTTGATCTATGGCCCTTCATTATTTATAGAACTCTATAAGATCACCCCTCAGCCTTCTACACTCCAGAGACAAAAGTTCCATTCCATCCTGCCTCTCCTTGTAGTAAATCTTTTCTGCACACTTTCTAATTTAATAATATCCTTTCTAAAATAGGGTGACCAGAACTATACACAATATTCCAAGTGTGGCCTTACCAATGTCTTGTACAACTTCAACAAGGTGTCCCAATTCCTGCATTCAATGTTCTGACTAATGAAACCAAGCATGCCAAGTGCCTTCTTCACCACTCTATCCACGTGTGACTGCATTTTCAAGGAGCGATGAACCTGTACTCCTACATGTCTTTGTTCTATAACTCTCCCCAATGCCTACCATTAACTGAGTAAGTCCTGCCCTGGTTTCTTCAACAAAAATGCATCCCCTCGCATTCATCTAAATTAAACTCCATCTGCCATTTGTCAGCCCACTAGCCCAATTGATCAAGATCCCGTTGCAATCCTAGATAACCTTCTTCACTGTCCACTATGCCACCAATCTTGGTATCATCTGAAAACTTGCTAATCATGTCTCCTAAATTCTCATCCAAATCATTAATATAAATGACAAATAACAGTCAGCCTAGCACTAATCCCTGAGGCACACAGCTAGTCACAGGCCTTCAGTTTGAAAAACAGCCTTTTATAACCACCCTCTGTCTTCTGTCTTCAAGCCAATTTTGAATCTATTTGGCTATTTCACCCTGGATGCTGTGAGATTTAACCTCATGCAACAATCTACCATGCAGTACCTTGTCAAAGGCCTTGCTAAAGTGTATGTAGACAACATCAACTGCACTGCTCTCATCTACCTTCTTGGTTATCCCGTCACTGACTGAGTTCATAATGCATCAAAGCAACACTTACACAAATTGTACAACAACTGATGTGATGCTAAATTTTATAACTGTCCTGGGACTACTTTCTGAATTAAATGAGATGAATATTTAACTATTTGGTCAATGAAAATGCCATGTATTGATTGACAATGTCTTTGAGATCCTGTGCAGTATCCACATGCATTAAAAAATCTAGATGCTTATCATGTTTCTCTTCCTCGCAGAAAGTCAGTAAGGAGGAAGGTAGTACTGGGGTTGGCTTCACCTATTTTAAAAGGCTGATGATATTGGTGAGAGTGGAAACAAATAACATTAATTTGGGATGTTTCAGTGAGTATGCAAAGGAAAAAAATGTTGAATCACTGATCACAGGTAAGCAAGGCCAGAATTGGTCATTGAAGGTGTGTTGGTGCTCCAAGTAGAGTTTTCGAATGTCCACCAACCCTTTGAATCGTATTCTGATTCTGCCATGGCTGAAGCAGGGTATTGCCCATAACTAGTGAATTAGTAATTTGTTTATTTTGTAACAAATGAAAACTGGCCTGACTAACATCATCAAATTTACTACCCAGTTAGACTGTGCTACAGATTACCAATAAGTGGTAAACAAATTAATTGTACCTGCAACAGGACACAGACAGACCAACTGGAGCACCCCTCAGGAATGCTCCCGTTAATGATGGTGAGGCTTGCAATTCAATTCTGTGATGTAATGTTAACCAATTTTGGTACGCTTGGGATAAACAAAAAGGAAGGATGTAGGAACCTTGCAGCATTGCATCAGGCTCTGCAGAGATTATTAGTTGCCATTAGGCTTGACCTCTAAAAACAACAAATGTTCAAAACACAGAAACAAGTCAGTGGTTCTCAAGTCCCTGCAGTCCTTTGGCAGCATCTGCCTCAGTCAAGTGTCAGGAGAAACACACTTACATATGCAAGCCTCACAGACAGAAATGAATAGATTATTCCTGGTCACAGACCAGAATATTTGTATCTGCAATAGATAGACGTACATGGCAAGCAGCATTAATAGCTGGTTCTCAGGAGATCTTTCTGGAAACCTACGCATCTTTTTCTTCCATTAGATAATCATCAGTACACTAATGGCTTGTTCAAATAGCACAGGGATACAGCACAATAGTGTACTATTTAATCAGGCTGATGGCATATAACATCTACTCTAACATCATTGAAGCAAATGGTCAATCTGATAAAGATTGCAGTCATTCATTTTAATTAATTTCGAAAGAAAACCACAGTCAGAGGATCTTCTTCCAGAGTTACCTTGACATTTAATGATAATTCTGCTTTTGTGTTCTGTGCAGATATCATGTCAGATTTTGATCAGACAATTAATGTTTCTCAAGATCTATCTTAGCTTTCTGTTTTTCCATTCAAACAGACGGGAAACTGTTCATCAACACAGGGCTTTCATGACAGCTGTTGGAACAGGATCATTCACTTTGATATGCTTTGCTGTTAGTAACATTCAGCAGTAACTGTATCACTTGATAAAGTACATGGCAAGACCAATAGGTGTCTGTGAGCTATAAGCACAATCAATGGCACCTTTGTTTCTGGGAATACATACTTAATTCAAAACACTGGGCTAAACCTTACTAAAAAATGGTGGGCTTTTCTCCAACTTTTGGCATCTGGGTGAACCTGTTGTAAAACGATTCAATATATAGTGGGGGTGGGCAATATCTGGCGAGGAGGCGGGTTATTAATATTTAAAAACATTCAAATCGATTCAAAGCAGGCTCACACCTGTTATAGGTGTGAATCTGATGACATTGTCGGTGAAGGGTGGGGAAGATCTGAAATTGTGTTCTCGCTGACAAGAACTGTGATTTCTGGATCTTGAGCCCCTCCGTGGCATCTGCACGGCTCAAAGTTGCTCCACTGAATATGTTTCTCCAGCTAACATTGCCGTAAGGTCAGGCAGCCTGCAATAAACCAATGTGGATGATGTGTCAATGGTCAATGCTTACATGCAGAGGTGCATACGTGTTTTAACCAGTCTCAAAAGAATAGATATTAAAGTTTTGAAGAACAGAATCTCTTGTAGAAAAGAAGAGAGAACTACAAAAGAAGGAAGGAACCTCTATCCATAAGCCAAATGAAGTCTGATCCCTTTCCATGACTGCCTAGCATGAGTGGATAGAGAAACCCTTACAGGTCCATTAGATAAGTGTAAATTGTTCACATCTATGTCTATAAACTGATTATAGCAGATTTATAAGGAAATAGAAACACTGACTTGTGATACAGTGCAAGAGAATCAGTCTTGTAACAGTCATAAATACTTAATTTTTTTAATGTTTTCCTAATAAAGAGCTGATTGATTTAAAGATAAAGGTTTTGTGTCTATCAATTAACTGGAACAAGGGTCTCAGTTAACTGTGGTGGAGGCAGTGGATGCTGGAAATGATGGATAGCATGCTAATCAGGTGGGGTGCCTTGTCCTAGATGGTGTAAAGTTTCTTGAGCTGTTGGAGCTGCACTCTTCCAGGGAAGTGGAGAGTGTTCATCACACTCCTAACCTGTGCCTTGTAGATGGTGTACAGACTTTGGGGAGCCAGGAGATGAATTACTCTCTGCAGAATTCCCAGCCCCTGACCTATTCTCATAACCATATTATTAAAATGGATTGTCCAGTTTAGTTTCTGGTCAAAGAAAAACGCCAGAATGTTGATAGTGGAGGATTCAATGATGGTATGGGCAAATGGTTGGATTCTGTCTTGTTAGGGATGGTCATTGACTGGGCACTTGAGTGGTGCACATTTTACTTGCCACTTATGAGCCCCTATCTGAATGTTGTCCAGCTTTTGCTGCAAAGGGGCTGCTGCAGTATCTGAGGAGTCATGAATTGTGCTGACCATTGTGCAATCATCAGCAACGATCCCACTTCTGACCTTATGATGGAGAAAAGGTCATTGATGAAGCATCTGAAGCTGGCTGGGCCTAGGGTACAACCCTGAGGAACACTTACAATGATGTCCTGGGATTGAAATGATTGAGGTCCAACAAGCACATCTCCCCTTGTGCCAGGTATGACTGCAACCAGTGGAAAGTTTTCCTCCTAATTCCCATTGATTCCAGTTTTGCTAGGATTCCTTGATGCCACAGTCAGTCAAATATCCAAGCTATTGCTTTTGCACAGGTCTTGTACTGTCCACATCTAACTGTATTCTCAAGTCTTGTGTTTGTTTACATCACACTGTGTTTGGCACTGTTTCCCAGTCTCACATTAACCCTTAATATGCCAAATACCCCTATAATGCAGGAATGCAGTGCCACATGTGTGTTATCTATTTTCTGTAGGCATTCATCATAATATCATTGAAGAACACTATGCATGCTGTATTGGTAGCACCCTACAATACAGTGTCTCCCAGGATTTGCGTAGCCTGCATTGTATTGCTTGACGTGGCACAATGCAAATGAATTTTCTCCCCAACTCCCATGTTCTCAGCAAGCTATAGCACCATAATGTCTTTCAGCTGAGTTCCTGTCAGGACCACCCAGTACGGATTGGCAATCATAGGGAGGTCTAATTAGAAAATCCTTAACCACACAACCTGTTGGGGTTTGGTGAGATGTGAAAAATTATCTCCCATATTCTTGAAACTTCAGAGTCATGTTCTTCCTGCTATTCTCCTTCTTCAAAATTCTTTAGCAAAGAGACACTTGACATTAATCCCATCAAACTGTTTTTGCCAAAGGATGCCTCTTTGATAATATCCATAGATTTTCTTCTGCTCATCTCGCCCTTTAACCCCTGTCACTCAATCTTGCGCTTTCATGCCCATTTTAATAATGTAAATTTAACACAATATGTAAATCAAATAACCCTATTGTAAATGTGCACGTTAATTGCTGCATAGCGAACACTTAATAAAACAAAAGAAATCTATAATGGAGCAATTTAAAAAGAACTGTTAATATTAACACGTGTCCAATTAATGCAAAAGCACAAAATTGTAATATCTTTAATGTAGAATTAGCATGCGTGCTGGCTCCGAAGTGCAGAGGAAATGAACAGAACTTAAAGAATCATGTGTGCATGCTGAATGTATGACCCCGAACCCAAACTTTCAACGATTATCCATTTCCTGCTAAAATTGCAAAATGATCTAAGCATTTTTAATTTAAAAAGGCGGCTCGGTGGAAAATTCACTCAATAACTCACTTCACTTAAAAGTGTTCTGTATAATTAAAACTCACCTTTTCAATTTAAGTCAAGGCATATATGACCACATTGTAATTATTTAAAAGTAGAATGCGCAATAAAGCAAAGTCAAACATAAGATCTGATTCCACCAATGAACAGAATGTTCTAATACATGATTGACCTCATTATGTTCTTATCCCTTCTGTCCGGTTTAAGAAGAAAACACATTCACCATTCATTAGATTTTCACTTCATCACTATTTTGATTTAAGTCTTTAGGCTGCTTAGACCAAGTAATAGCTTTGTTTGTTTTCATACATTGGACATTATGACAATTTACCTAAAGCGCATTTAAATTTCTGCTTGCCTTTTATTGGTGAATAATTTATGTTTACGAAATCATCATAAACATCGCAATTTTTCAAATGCAAGCAATGCCATCAAGTATAGCAGCCAAAAATACAGGGACACTGTTCAATTTAATCTTGATGAATAAATCATAAAGCAAGAAAGAAATTCTGTGCTAAACTAAATAGTCCATGACGAGAAATCTCAGATGTGTTATTCTCATGAATTGAAAAGATCTGGTATATTCATTGCATTTTGCTTTGTGCATGTAAATTAGCTTCTCATTCACTTCATCTCCACTTGTTTTCCTATGGCAGTGTTTGTCATTCATTTCAGAAGTGCAATTTAATTGTGTCATTTATTTCTCAAATTTGAATTTTAAATTGCTCTCAGCCTCATAAATAGTGATAAACAATCCACAAAGTATTGGGTCAAACAAGAATAAACCTGCCTGAAGAAACAGCATAATAACCTGAGGGTGTTGTACTGATTTATTGTCAAACGTTTTCAAGATTTAAATGTAAACAACACAACAGAGACATGCAAAATCTCTGAGTACCACTGTATAGTTTACCCATAACTATTTTACATGTATAAGCACTTATTACTGTGCTACAAGTGTGTTGATTCTTTCTTTCCCTGTATCTTGGTTACTAAACGGACATACAGACTTCCAATATGATGGCTCGGAGGTGTGTGCTCATTTTGAGCTGGAAGGGCATCCATTATGGCATGCCCGCCATAATGGATCATGTTCCTCCGTGGGTACCCATTGTTCATACAAGGGCTGGTCAAGGTATTTTTTTAATTCATTCATGGGATGTGGTCCTCACTGGCTGGCCAGCATTTATTGCCCGTCCCTAGTTGCCCTTGGAGGACAGTTGAGAGTCATCAGCTGAAATGAAGTTGAAAAATCACATTGCTGTGGTCCTGGAGTCACATGTAGGCCAGACCAGGTACAGCTGGCAGATTTCCTTCCCTAATGGATGTTAGCAAACCAGGTGATACACTTAAAGAGAAATGTAGATGTATTTAAAGAGAAGCTAGGTAAGCTCTAAAGGAAAAGGGAATAGAATGGCTGATGACAGTTAAATGAGGAAAAACGAAATGTGTGAAACGGACTCCCAGCATTGGCAGATTGGGCTGTTTCTGTGCTCTCTCTTCAACATAATTTTATATAATGAACAACTTATGTAATAACACAAGTGTAGGATCCTCTTTTGATTTGTTATATGTTAATTTTACACATCAACTCATGGCAGGATGATCCTTCGCTAGTACTTTTTTTAACAAATCATACAGGAGTTACAGGGGTAGTTTCTGAGTCTATAGTTTTAGGCTGCTGATTAACTTCTGGTTGATTTGGGGGTCTCTTTTCTGACCCTGGAATATTTGGCTGGTGAAAAGAACATTTTGGCATTGTTGGTGCTATTTTTGGCTGCACCTTAAGCAGTTTGACTGTAGTTATATGTAGTCTAGTAGGGTTGTAGATTAGGCTGGAGGATGAGAGGAAACAGCAAATCAGGCTGGTGAGAAAAGAAGCAGATGCAACAAGAGGGAAGAGGAGAAAGGCACTGTACAGGAGTCAGACTCACAGCGGCTATTCAGGGAGAACTTCCCCGACATGAACTACTCAGAGTAGCAATATATGAAGTGCCTTAGCTCAGTGACAGCTTCTTATGTGAGGCAACGTCATTTGCTGCAATCGTGACGTGAATCTTGCACCAGCGCATGGGCAATATTTCTACGGCTTATAAGGTCATTGTGGCCTTTCAACTTCATGTCATCTGATGACAATGGCAACAACTCACAATGTCCACCTCAGTATTAGAAAGGTTAGAGTCTCTACACCAGGAGGAACATCTACATCTCATGCACCATGACACAGCAAAACAAAATGAGAATACCCATGTTGCAGTCTACCCTAGTGTGCAGGGTGCCAAAGGCTGGGGCCACAATTCCTTTTGCACTCCAAATCACCAGCCTAGAAACTTTAGCAATGAAAAGAGATTCCACTCTCTCAATGCACAACTGGTATGTAACCAGAGGTATCCAGCAGGTATGTGCCTGAGCTCCTGGCAACATTTATGGCTTATTCACCTTATGCCAATCCTCTGTGTCTCCTTTATCCCAGTCAGACTATCAAGATATGAGTTGGCTAGTGAGCAAAGATGATTATCCTCCCCAGGTGTGGCACATTTCTAATGGAAACCTGGACACAGTTGATGAGAAAATGTCCAACAACAACCAAGTTACCACAAGGAATTGGACAAACATACAATCCATGTGCATACACACAACACTTCCACTATAGACCATTCGTGAGGGGCTCTGCAATACGTTGTTGAATAGCTTCCCAGATTTCTGGATGTCTACAGCATATTGCTTACACTTACCATCATGCTGAACCAACCTTTACCACGACTTGGGCAACAATAAGTAAAACAGGAATAGGAACAATTCTTACCACCACCACATAACTAATATCGTCTGATAACCATCCTGAAGTCCAACATTACTTTACAGGTTTTCCTCACTCTTCATTACAAATTAAATCAACACTAAATCCAGGCTAAAAAATTCATTTATGAAGAACATTATGGCCTGAATTTTCCCTGCATACAGAGTCTTTAGTTTGCCCCAACATTGCAGACAATGCCTCCATCTTGAGGCATCCTTGTAGTCCCTTGCTTGCCTCTGGCCCTCCTGTTGGGCCTCCCTGTTTCCCCATCTGCCTGTTAGCCTCAATTGGACAAAACTGCTGGATGCAGCTTCATAATTAGTCACGTCTGGGAAGATCATGATCAACAACCCTCCATGGCCACTTTCAGATTCCTGATCCAGAACTTGAGGCTGATATCAGGATTGTGGCCCAACAAAGAAAATTCAGCACAATATCTTGAATAATTAATAGAAACATTGAATCACCCTCATGCAAGATGTTAGTGTCTGTCTTGTGTTTAGGTTTACATATCCCAGTGCTATAGTTGGGTGCTAAAAAAGTTGCTGAGTTTCCATCAGAAATATTTTCAATAGCTGTGGTGGGTGACCTCAAGTGGCTGTGATCATTGAGGACTCAGCTGTAGACTACAGAATCTCAGCTCATAGGCCAGGGCAGTCTAACCCAGTTGGCTGTGTAGTGCTAACAATGGCATTAGTGGAGTAGGTGAGGATCAGTAGATATTCAGACAGAAGACAGCAGGGGTCTCTCCCATTGGGGTAAGGCCATTTTACTGAGATTGCTTCTACTGCAGCTCTATCCAAGAAAATGAACTTAACTGACTTGCTTTAAAAGCATCTGCTGTATCAATGTTCAAGGCAGTGCTCACGGCTACCTCAACAGTGGTATCCCTTTATTTATTTGATTTGATTTAATTTGATTTATTATTGTCATACTTATTAACATACAGCGAAAAGTGTTGTTTCTTGTGCTATACAGACAAAGCATACCGTTCATAGGGAAGGAAATGAGAAGGTGCAGAATATGGTATTACAGTCATAGCTAGGGTGTAGAGAAAGATCAGCTTAATGTAAGGTAAGTCCATTCAAAAGTCTGACAGCAGCAGGGAAGAAGCTGTTTGTGGTATCGTTGTTTAAAAAGGGTAGGAGGGATAGCCCGGGTAACTAAAGGCCAGTGAGTTTAACGTCAGTGGTAGGCAAGTTGATGGAGAGGATTCTTAGGGATAGGATGTATGAGCACTTAGAGCGTTGTGATCTGATTAAGGATACGCAGCATGGCTTTGTCAAGGGGAAGTCTTGCCTTACGAATCTGGTAGAATTCTTTGAGGAGGTGACAAAAACGGTCGACGAAGGACAAGCCGTTGATGTCATCTATATGGATTTCAGTAAGGCATTTGACAAAGTCCCTCATGGTAGGTTGGTAAAGAAGATTAAAGCTCATGGGATATGTGGTCAGGTATCTAGGTGGGTAGAGAACTGGCTTGCAAAGAGGAGTCAGAGAGTAGTAGTGGAGGGGTCCTTTTCTAGCTGGAGGTCTGCCACTAGTGGTGTGCCGCAGGGCTCAGTGCTGGGACCTCTTCTCTTTGTAGTGTATATAAATGATTTGGAAGAGGGAGTAGGTGGTGTGATCAGCAAATTTGCTGATGACACCAAGATGGCTGGATTGGCGGGCAGTGAAGCGCAGTGTCTGGCAATACAACGGGATATTGATAGGCTGGTGTATTGGGCAGATACATGGCAAATGGAGTTTAATCTGGATAAATGTGAGGTGATGCATTTTGGCCAGAATAATGTAAGGGGGAGTTACGTGATAAAGGGTAAGCCCATAAGGAGTATAGAATCGCAGCAAGACCTGGGGGTGCAAGTGCACAAGTCTTTGAAGGTGGCAGTGCAAGTGGAGAGTGTGGTGAAGAAAGCCTATGGTATGTTAGCCTTTATAGGAAGGGGTATAGAATATAAGAGCTGGAGTCTAATGTTGCAGTTGTACAGAACGTTGGTTAGGCCGTATTTAGAGTACTGCGTCCAGTTCTGGTCGCCTTACTACCGGAAGGACGTGGAGACTCTGGAGAGAGTGCAGAGGAGGTTTACCAGGATGTTGCCTGGTATGGAAGGACTGGGGTATGAGGAAAGATTGAATAAATTGGGGCTCTTTTCCCTTGAAAGACGCCGACGGAGGGAGGATCTAATAGAGGTATATAAGATTATGAAGGGTATAGATAGAGTAAACAGAGGTAAGCTATTTCCTATGATAGAGACACATAGGACAAGGGGCCATGGGCTTAAGGTGAGGGGGGAGAGGTACAACACAGATATTAGAGGGAGGTTTTTCACACAGAGGGTAGTGGGGGTATGGAATGCTCTGCCAAGTAAGGTGGTGGAGGCAAACACGCTAGAGTCATTTAATAGTAATTTAGACAGGCACATGACTGGATTGGAGATGGGTGGATATAGGAGATTGTTTTAAATAAGGGTCATTAGCATTGGGGTGTCCCTGGTAAGGCAAATGGATATGGTACAACAATAATGTTTTTTTTTCCTTTTCATTCACAGGTTTTAAGTCGGTCCGCCTTGTGCCTAACAAGGGGCATACGCGCGATGGGTCGTACTTGGGCTGCTCTTGGTTGTTTGAGATTGGCCTAGTGCTTCATGTTGTTAGTGTGTGCCTAAACTGGACCAGATACTGGGCAAGACGACAGCTCAGTGACTATCGCTGATTGCTGTGCAGAGACACGGATTTGGGCCAGTGTCTGTGGGAGTTTGCGCATTCTCCCCGTGCTTGCGTGGGTTTTCTCTGGGTGCTCCGGTTTCCTCCCACACCCCAAAGATGTGCTGTTAGGCTGATTGGCAGGAATAAATTGTCCCTAAATCAGTTTCCCTCAATGTGGATGGCCATAAAACATTAGACAAGGGTCATGGGTGGAGGGGGGAACTGGTGGTGTTAAGATGGTGGCGCGGGCTCGTTGGGCCGAAGGGCCTGTTTCCTGGGCTGTTTTTGTTCTTTGTTCTTTGAGTCGGTTGGTACGTGACCTCAGACTTTTGTATCTTTGTCTCGATGGAAGAAGGTGGAAGAGAGAATGCCCGGGCTGCATGGGGTCCTTAATTATGCTGGCTGCTTTTCTGAGGCAGCGGGGAGTGTAGACAATGTCAATGGGTGGGATGCTGGTTTGCATGTTAGATTGGGTTACATTCACGACCTTTTCCACACGCTCTGTGAATAAAATATGAGCTTTGCTGGCAAGGTAAGCATTTGATGTTAATCCCTAATTATGCTTGAAAAAATGGTGGGGATGAAACTTTAGAATTTCTGCAGTATAGTGAGTATTAGTAACATCTACAGTGCTGTTTGGGAAAGAGGTTCCAGGATTTTGTCCCATTGATGGGGTAGGAAGGGTAAGGCAATATGATTACAAGTCTGCATGATGTGTGATTTGAAGGGGAACTTGCTGATGGTTTAAAATTTTAAAGTTTATTTGTGCCACGAGTAGGCTTACATTAACACTGCAATGAAGTTACAGTGAAAACCCCTAGTCACCACACTCCAGTGCCGATTCGGATGCACTGAGGGAGAATTTAGCATGGCCAATGCACCTAACCAGCATATCTTTCAAATTGCAGAAGGAAACCGAACACACACAGGAAACCCATGCAGACACTAGGAGAATGCGCAGAATCTGCACAGACAGTGACCCAAGCTGGGAATCAAACCCAGATCTTTGTGAGGCAGCTGTGCTAACCACTGTGCCACCATGCTGCCCCTACATCGCCATGGTGTTCCCATGCTCCTGGTGTCCTTGCCCTCTAACTGGTAACAGTCATGGGTTTCATCAGTTGCTGATGAAGGGGCCTTGGAGCATCTTGTAGCATCTGCTGCCACTACATCAATAGTGAAGGGAGTGAATGGTTATTGTGGTGGTAAACTGCTGATCCAGCAGGCTGCTTTGTTCAGGATGGTGTTGAGTTTTTGAATACTATTGCAGCTACAAGTAGATTCCGTCACACTCCTGATTTGTGTTTTGAAATTTAGCTGAAATTCTGTTGCATGGAGACAGAATATTCCCCCATATTTCCCTCATGTATTAAGGGTGGTTTTCTTAAATTCTACAAAGGTGGGAGAACCTTGTTGTTAAACAAAGTTGGGTAAAGGTTAAGTACGAAGCTGTCAAGTGAAAGAACATCTTTCTTTCATGCCTAGCCAGATTCTTTCCTACTCTGTAATAATTAGATAATATTCAGAAGAATATCTCCTCTTCAGCATTATGCTTGAGGCAAATTAAGTTGCAGTTAACAAAGAATTTCAAAGTAATGCCAAGGTTAAGATAAGTATTGAACCGATGAAGCAAGCAGCAAATAGGATGAGAAAAATATAAGGGAACGGAAATTCTGTAGCAAAGAGCATTGTAAAACTAACAATAGCATTCCATTTCAAGACTTCAAAATAGATTAAAGTGCTGTTACTGCAGCACTCATTTTGACCACATTCTCAAAACCTTTAGTGCATTTTTGATAAAAAGATGGGGAAATGATGTCCAACTAATTAACATTTTTTCAGAGTTTAATGACAGTACCCCTCCTGTCTACAATGTAAGGCTGACTCTGCACCTGTAAATGAGGTGAGCAACAGGTCTGAGGCCTGCTTACTGAATTTCACAATCCAATTTGCTTAATTGACATGGTTATTAGAGCAGACAATTATGTAATTGGTTGTTTAAACCCTTGTTTTCCTCTTTCATGAAAATTTGTGTTTGAAATCCAAATATAGAGTGCAAATAATGTTCAACGACTGCAATCTGTCACCCTCATATTGTGCTCATCACTTACAAAATCTTTCAGTAAGCCCGTATGTCTAACCATACTTTATGGAAAGCTAAGGTCAGCAGCTGTGATCTGGATGTCTTTGTGGATAATATACTCAAGACAAAGAACTTTCTTTCTTCTGACTGGGAGTCAACCTGCAATAAAACTCAGGAAGCAAGTAGCAATCAGAAATTGCATCAATGCAAGATTTCGGATACAAAACCCTGAGGCTATAGTCATAAAAGTTTCCACAATGTGAAGTGGGTCACCATCATTATTTTTGAATATAACTAAATGTAACCTTTAAGGGTGCAGCATTTTTTCTCAATTAAGGTGACATAATTGAAGAATGAACAGTAGCACAGGTGGAGATCCTAGTGAGCAGAAACCTATGACAGATAGGCTATTGCTCATTGTGCCCATTGAAGAGATGTAAGGCTAAATCAAATGTAACTAAAAGCATTCAATTTTCCCTGAGGAAAATAAAACGTGATAGCTGCAATTGCATACTCATAGTCAGTGTAATATTGTTCTGTCCTTGTATTACCCGTATAGAAGTGAACTATTTATAGAGGCTTATAGACCAGTCACTGTGTCATTAAGCTGGATTTTCATCCAACAGGAGGGAAGCAGAAGTTACTGACTTTTCCAGCTCAATGTGCACTCTTCATGAGAGATTGCCTGCAAAGGCAATATTTTTGTTCTAGAGTGAGGGTGGGGAGCCATGGGTGCTCGCTGGAGTCACACCCACCACCCCTGGAGTAGTGGGGTCTCCAGTGGACCCCTTGCTTTGGCCTCCCTGCTGGCCCTGCACCAACTAAACCCATGCCCCTTCTCTTAAAGCTCTGTCTCTGGGACATTGCCCACACTCAATGGCCTCCTCTCCCTCCTGCCCCCCTTTTCCTCTTCAGAGAAGGTCCCACCAGTGGAAACACTGAGGGTAGAATTTTCCTGTCTCACCCACCCCGGGAATCATAGTGGGCGGGACATGGACCATGCAAAGATCTGTTGACCTTGGGTGGGATTCTCTGGCCTTGGGGCAAGTGCAGCTAGAAAATCCCACCCAATGGGATGCGGAGGACCTGTGTTAAAACCCAGGCCAGAAACTCTAAGATATTTTGTGAAGTTAGCCTAGATCCTAAATTCTACATTTGATCTTGGCATTGGTGAGCCCCCTGGGAAGCTTTTATCAAATGAATTTTATTCTTTGGACACAGGTGAGGTCCCAGAAGACTGGAGGGTAGCAAATGTGGTCCCGTTGTTCAAAAAAGGTAGTAGGGATAACCCTGGGAATTATAGGCCAGTGAGTTTGACGTCGGTGGTAGGGAAGTTAATGGAAAAAATACTTAGGGGTAGGATGTATGAGCATTTGGAGCGTTGCGATCTGATTAGGGATACGCAACATGGCTTTGTTAGAGGGAGGTCTTGCCTTACGAATCTGGTGGAATTCTTTGAGGAGGTGACAAAAACGGTTGACGATGGGAGAGCCGTTGATGTCATCTACATGGATTTCAGTAAGGCGTTTGACAAAGTCCCTCACGGTAGGCTGGTAGAAAAGGTTAAGGCGCATGGGATACGAGGCCAGGTAGTTAGGTGGATTGAGAACTGGTTGGGAAATAGGAGACAGAGGGTAGTTGTGGAGGGTACCTTGTCGGGCTGGAGGCCAGTGACCAGTGGTGTGCCGCAGGGCTCGGTACTGGGACCTCTCCTCTTTGTAGTCTACATAAATGACTTAGAAGAGGGAGTAGGTGGTGTGATCAGCAAGTTTGCTGATGACACCAAGATGGCAGGGTTGGCGGGTACAGAGCTGGATTGTCAGGTGATACAACAGGATATAGATAGGTTGGTGCAGTGGGCAGATAGGTGGCAGATGGCATTTAATCCTGACAAATGCGAGGTGATGCATTTTGGAAGGAATAATGCAGAGAGGAGTTATGTGATAAAAGGTAGGCCGATTAGGAGTATAGATGTACAGAGAGACCTGGGAGTGCAGGTCCACAAATCTATGAAGGTTGTGTCACAAGTGGAGAACGTTGTTAGGAAGGCTTATGGGATGTTAGCCTTTATAGGAAGGGGCTTAGAGTATAAAAGCTGCCGTCTAATGCTTCAGTTATACAGAACGTTGGTTAGACCGCATTTGGAGTACTGCGTCCAGTTCTGGTCACCTTATTACCGGAAGGACGTGGAGTCTCTGGAAAGGGTGCAGAGGAGGTTTACCAGGATGTTGCCTGGCATGGGGGGACTGGGTTACGAGGAGAGACTGAAGAGACTGGGGCTATTCTCCTTGGAAAGAAGGAGATTGAGAGGGGACATGATAGAGGTATATAAGATACTGAAGGGAATAGATAGAGTTAATAGTGAGAGACTGCTCCCTAGACTGGGTACGAACACAAGAGGTCATCAATTAAGGGTGAGGGGGGGGAGGTATAATTTGGAGGTAAGAGGAAGGTTCTTTACACAGAGAGTTGTGGGGGTCTGGAATGCGCTACCGAGTAGGGTGGTGGAGGCAGGCACGTTGGACTCGTTTAAGATGCAGTTAGATAGGCATATGAGTGAAACGGGAATGGAGGGATATGGTAGGGGCTATTAAATAGGGTAAACCTCGGGAGACACCGGAAGGGCAGGCTGTATAACTAATATGTTTTGTCTTTATTCCACAGGTGGAGGTCCACCTCGTGTCAAGCGAGGGGCATGCACACGGCAGGTTGTGCGTGGGCTGCTCTTGGAAGTCCAGGAGTGGCCTAGTACTTCATGTCGGTGTGTGTGCTTGATCCTGGACCGATAGACGGGCACCGCAACAGCTCAGTGACTAGCACTGCTAGCTGTGCAGATACATGGATTTGGGCCTGTGTCTGTGGGAGTTTGCGCATTCTCCCTGTGGTTGCGTGGGTTTCCTCCGGGCGCTCCGGTTTCCTCCCACACCCCAAAGATGTGCTCTTAGGCTAATTGGTTTCCACCAAATTGACACTATTTCTTCCCTGAATCTGACTGAGTAGGGTCCCATTCGTAGACATGCAGGGTAGAATAGGTGTAGGGCGATGCGGCGGCGCGGGCTCGTTGGGCCGAAGGGCCTGTTTCCCGTGCTGGGTTGTTCTTTGTCTTTATTTAAGAATACAATTAGAATATAACAAAAAGAATTAACATAACTTTTACCAATTACAAAATTGAAACATGACACAGCATAACTCCTATCAGCTCTGTTGTTCCAATATAAAGCACAAACCACAGACATACACCCTTGTTCAGACTTAGCACAAAAACAAGTATGCTCATGTGCAGAGACACAAGAGATGGGTGAGATCCTAAGTGACTATTTTTCATCGGCATTTACTGTTGAGAAAGGCATGGATGTTAAGGAACCTGGGGAAATAAATAGTGATGTCTCTATAAAAAGAGGTGCTAGAAAACTTAAAGCACATCAAGGTAGGTAAATCCCTGAGATCTGACATTGTGGGATGCCAGGGAGGAAATTGTGGGTTCCTTAGCAGAGATATTTGAATCATTGACAACCACATTGAGGTGCCTGAAGATTGGAGGGTGGCAAATGTTATGCCTTTATTTAAGAAGGGCTGCAGAGAAAAGCCTGGGAAATATAAATTGGCAAGCTGAATGGCTGTTGTGGATATGTTGTTGGAAGGTATTCTGAGAGATAGGATCCACAGGCATTTCGAGAGGCAAGGACTGATTAGGGACAGTCAGCATGGCTTTGTGAGTGGAAAATCATGTCTCACGAATTTAATTGAGTTTTTTGAAGGGGTAACTAAGAAGGCAGTGCAGTTGATGTTGTCTACATGGACTTTAGCAAGGCCTTTGACAAGGTATACTGCATGGTAGGTTATTGCATAAGGTTAACTCTCATAGGATCCAGGGTGAGATAGCTAGATGGATACAAAATTGGCTTGATAACAGAAGATAGAGGGTGGTTGCAGAGGGTTATTTTTCAAACAGGAGGCCTGTGGCCAGCAGTGTGCCTCAGGGATTGGTGCTGGGTCCACTGTTAATTGTCAATTATATTAATGATTTGACTGAGAATTTAGGAGGCAGGGTTAGTAGGTTTGCAGATGACGCCAAGATTGTTGGCATAGTGGACAGTGAAGAAGGTTATCTAGGATAACAAAGAAGAAAAAACAAAGAAAATTACAGCACAGGAACAGGCCCTTCGGCCCTCCAAGCCTGCACCGACCACGCTGACTTAACTAAAACCCTACCCATCTGGGCACCATATCCCTCTATTCCTATCCTATTCATGTACTTGTCAAGACCCTTCAATGTCACTACTGTATCCGCTTCCACTACCTCCCCCTGCAATGAGTTCCAGGCATCCACTACTCTCTGTGTAAAAAATCTGCCTCGTACATCTCCTTTAAACCTTGCCCCTCGCACCTTAAACCTATGCGTCCTAATAATCTTCTGCCCTGGGAAAGAATCTTGATCAATTGGGCCAGTGGACTGATGAATAGCAGATGGAGTTTAACTCAGATAAATGTGAAGTGATGCATTTCATAGATCGAACCAGGAGGGCTTACTCAGTTAATGGTAGGAAGTTAGGGACAGTTGTAGAACAAAGAGATCTAGAGGTACATGTTCATAGCATCTTGAAAGTGGAGTCACAGGTGGACAAAATGGTGAAGACATTCGGCATGCTTGATTTCATTAGAGCACTGAATACAGGAGTTGGGACATGCTGTTGAAAATGTATAAGACATTAGTAAGACCACACTTGGAATTCTGTGTACAGTTCTGGACATCTTATTATAGAAAGGATATTATTGAACTAGAAAGAGTGTAGAAAAAATTTAGAATGCTAGGATGCTACTGAGAATTGATGGCTTGAGTTAAAAGAAGAGGCTGGATTGACTGGGACTCTTTTCCCTGAAGCGTAGGAGGCTTAGGCATGATATCATAGAGGTCTATGAAATAATGAGGGGCATAGATCAGCTAGGCAGTCAACATCTTTTCCCAAAGCTGGGGAAGTCTAAAACTAGACTAAAATGAGAGGGCATAGATTTAATATGAGAGGGGAGAGAGACAAAAGGGTCCAAAGAAGCAATTTGTCACACAGAGGGTCATGAGTGTTTGGAACAAGCTGCCGGAGATAGTAATAGAGGCAGGTACAATTTTGTCTTTTAAAAAGCGTTTAGACAGTTGCGTGGATGAGTATAGAGGGATGTGGGCCAAACACAGGCAACTGGGGCTAGCTTAGTGGTTTAAAACAAAGGGTGGCATGGACAAGTTGGGCCAAAGGGCCTGTTTCCATGCTGTAAACCTTTATGACTCCATGACTCTATGTGTTGCTGGATTTTCAGCTTTGTAACACCTATGGACAGAAATCAAAGCCAGCAATTTTCAGAGAAACATGTAACCTCAAAACAGCCAAACTTCAGAGAAAACATGGTGCTGACAAAACCTCCTACAGTGAAACATGATTAAAATACATTTATTAAAGGCACAATATCATCATACTTGTGCTTTGCCAATGAAAGAGCACAGCGCTGCAATCCTCAGGGGAATCTTCCAGGGAAGATGAGGACCTGAAATGCTGAAAGGCAGGCAAACAAGATGCAAAGAGACTCGGAAACTCTGTGCTCACATAGCGATGGACTGACAAAGACAGAAGAAGTGCTTCTCTTCAATGAGAAAATGATTAAAATGTGGTTTCCATCTTCCCGTGCCGGTATATGAGATAAAAATCATATGGGCAGTGTAAAATTGCTGTCTACTGGGTTGTTACCTGTAACTGCTGTTTAAAGTTAGTTTATTAATGTCACAAATGGGCGGCACAATATCACAGTGGTTAGCACTGCTGCTTCACAGCTCCAGGGACCTGGGTTCGATTCCCGGCTTGAGTCACCCACTGTGTGGAGCTTGCACATTTTCCTCATGTCTGCGTGGGTTTCCTCCGGGTGCTCTGGTTTCCTCCCACAGTCCAAAAACGTGCGGGTTAGGTTGATTGGCCATGCTAAAATTGCCCTTAGTGTCCTGATATGTATAGGTGAGAGGAATTAGTGGGTAAATACGTGGGGATGTGGGGGTAGGGCCTGGGTGGGATTGTGGTTGGTGCGGACTCGATGGGCCGAATGGCCTCTTTCTGTACTGTAGGGATTCTAAGCCAAAGTTCTAAGTAGGCTTACATTAACATTGCAATGATGTTACTATTAAAATCCTCTAGACATCTCCAGTGTCTGTTAGGTACTCTGAGGGAAAATTTAGCATAGTCAATACACCTAACCAGTCTTTTGGACTGTGGGAGGAAACCGGAGCACTCGGACGAAACCCACACAGGCATAGGGAGAATGTGCAAACTCCACACAGACAGTGATCCAAGCCAGGAATTGAACCCATGTCCCTGGCACTGTGAGGCAATACAGTGCTAACCATTCTACCACTGTGCTGCTGGTGGGTGTACTTCCAATTCACGCACTGACCTCGAAATTTAATCTATGTGCAATGCTGTCGGTAAGCACATTCATGTAATTAGACAATGTTTTATATGCGGTGGGGACAAGTGTGTGCCTGACCCCAGAGCATAAAATTCTGGCCATGGAATAACAAATACAACAAAGATAGATTTCAAGGATCTTATAGGCCTTTTACTGTGCCTGTGTTGCACCAGTTTCCTGCACTCCATTTCTCCAAGCTCAGATCGTCTTTGGGAAGAATTCCAGTCCCTTTCCTTCAAAGACTTAGCCAATTCTCTTCAGACAACTTGTTCCATGTAAGTAGAGTTCTACCCATGTAATCTTCCACACAACTGTGCACTTCTTTCCAGAACCTTCTCAAAACTCAACTCTTGTCAGTCTTGGTAGCATGAATCTACCAGAACTTCCTTTATTTTCTCAGGGTATGGTCAATTTTAGGTACTCAGAAGTGAAAGGCACAGCAACAGCAATCCTAAACGTGCTTCCCAGCTACTCCAGAATTCAACTCTCTGACTTGGTTTCCTGGGCACATCTTGTTCCGAGCTCTTGCCTTTCTCCCTCTTTGTCTGTCTGTCAAGCAACGTCCATGTTTTAACTTCCTTCCTGTTGGTCTGGCCTCCATCTCAAGGGTTGCCAGGTCACATGAATCAGTATTTCTTCTCATACAAACATTATCCAGACATTGATCCCTTTACAAGAGTACAAGCTATTAAAATCCTGTTCAAATTTTCTTTTTAAATTACTGATTCCCCAAACAGTTTAAAGCAATTACCATTTTTTTCTTACTGCTACCACTTCTGAGTCAAAGGGTGTCACACTAGTTAGATACTTCCTTGGTATCACTTGCTTTCTAGTGGTGCTGTGGGAATTGATTGCATTTAGTTGCATAATGGTGCAACCCAGGAGTATAATAATAATCCTTTGGGATTTGAACTGATGATTTGAGTCTTTTACACAAATGCTTCTTCAATCCCTCTGGAGACAGACCAACCAAGTATTTGGTGAGATGAGGCTTTATATGAATCAAACTGAAAAAAGTATCATTTAACTGTTTCTCCAATGGTTGTGGCCAATTTGACCTTGCAGATCATTCATTAAAAACCTGAATATCTAACACAGTATACTATTGCAAAAAGCCCTTCTGCCAGCCTCTGTCTCAAAACCTTATCTCTTGGTTTGAAACTAACAAAATGGATCAAACATCAATATGATTGGTATGAAGTATTTTTGAATTACCAAGACAAGAAAAAGATGTTTGCAACACTATTAACATCTTAA
Source organism: Carcharhinus amblyrhynchos (assembly GCF_965287045.1). Classification (NCBI taxonomy): domain Eukaryota; kingdom Metazoa; phylum Chordata; class Chondrichthyes; order Carcharhiniformes; family Carcharhinidae; genus Carcharhinus; species Carcharhinus amblyrhynchos. The sequence continues at coordinate 75,333,405 of NC_137331.1, read as the reverse complement.
ACACTTATCTACGATGGAGAAAAACTTGCGCATGTTCAGTTAAACTGGTCACTGTACCTGTGCCCAGTGCCTTCTGCTGCCTAGATGAATGCTCTGCAAAGGTTAACATGTTTTCTTCATCCTGTATTCGTGGAGAAAAGGAGCCCAAGATTCTGGCTTAACTTTTATGGATGCATACAGAGAAATGTATACTTGGCACTTCTGAAGATGCCTGATACATTTAGATCAAGACGAGTACAAAATTATCTTAAATTACTCATTGGCATCTGCAAATATCTGAGATATTTAGCAAGTACCCAGCTATACAGAAGGAGTGCAATTCAGTCTGATTGTATTGCTTCTTTTTGTGAAATGGAAAATTTTGATTCTGATCTCTCATACAATGGATGGGCAGCAACAAGTTTATAACTGGTCTTTTTCTCACTAATGGTGGCAACAAGATGTCAGAGATGGAAACTGATGGTGGCTCACCTTAAATCACATTTAGAAAAATCTGCTTTCTTTTTCTACAGTTAAGTAAAGTAGCAGATAATCTCTCACTGATGCCTGCCATTACTTTGATAAGCCAAAGATAAATGAAACGTTGATTAATAGGCAGCAGTCAGAAACTAGTTTCATTTCCTTTACTGAATGTGGATTCAAACTCCTGTCTTTTACGCTGTCACATGCAACATACATACATCCTTGATTGCTTTAAACTTACTGTCTACATTTTTTATTCTGAGCTTACATTAACTTACAATGTCATCTGTATTCAGTACTTTGCTGATTTTACTGAAATCCTGAAGGAAAAAATAGCACTGCTATCATTAAAAAAATCAGCTTTTACCTGTGAAGTTATTGTTCATTGAACATTTAATCCATCAGCAAAAATATGTGCACTTTAGCTTTCTAAGAATGGCTAAGTAAATTGAAAATCTACATTCATTGATGTTTCTGATTGACATTCCGTTTAGTCTGAATGTTGTGTTAAAAACCATATAGTGGGCATTAAATTCAAATTGACAGTTTAAGGTCACATTTATCTATTTCAAAGCATCGTATATATTTATTGGCAAATCTGACAGCAGGGACTGCAGTTTCTGCTTGGTTGAAAACCCCAAGGCAAATAATGGCACACACCATTCATGTTTGCCCAAGTCAAGTCAACCTGCTACAGTTTGTGAGGCTGTCTAATTTAGTAGCTACTAGTTGTAATGATACCCCTGTTTGTAAGCTGTCCATTCAGGGCAGCACAGTGGTTAGCACTACTGCCGGGGACCCAGATTTGATTCTTAGCTTGGGTCAGTGGCTGTGGGGAGTCTGCACGTTCTCCCTATGTCTGTGTGGGTTTTCTGCTGATGCACCAGTTTCCTCCCACAGTGCAAAAAATTGCTGTTTTGGTGCGTTGGCTATGTAAATTCTTCCTCCGTGTACCCAAACAGTGGCCAGAGTAGGGGATTTTCACAGTAACTTCATTGCAGTGTTAATGTAATCCTACTGTAATCCGACTAACAAATAAAATTAAAATAAACAATAGACAAGATTGTGTGTGCTGCAGCAGTTTAAAGGCACACTAATTTGCTGGTCCGATGTTGTAAAAGTGTCTCCTATCACAAATTAGACATAAGAAGTTGCACAGTCCCCAAAGAAATTGATAGCACAGTAGCAATGTTAATAGGAAACCAGCATGGTGACTGCAATAGAGGCAATCCCCGAAACAGTTCTGGAATTTCCTTTAATTATCTCAGCCAGTCAGTCAAAATAAGATACAATAATACTTCCCAATAACGCATTCCACCAATCATGTCCAGCATTTGCAGTCATTTCTCCTGATAAAGTGCTTAAATTCCTTTCTATTGATGGGTGGTCACACAATGCCCTTTTTATTCCCAATTCTTCAGTGGAAGTCTTCATTAACTCAGCATTTTATGCATTCAACCATTAATAGCTTCACAATATATATAATTGCTTTTTATCTGCACTTGATCTCACCTTATTATGGTCTTCTTGTTGACACTTGCAAGGGGAACACCAACAGAAATGCTATGCCTTAGATTTTACTGCATAGCATGGTAATCACAGAATTCCACAATCAAAAGACAAAATGCTGGAAAATCTCAGCAGGTCTGGCAGAATCTTTAAGGACAGAAAAGAGCTGACGTTTCAAGTCCAAATAGTCCTTTGTTAAAGCTTTGACAAAGGGTCATCTGGATTTGAAACACCAGCTCTTTTCTCTCTTTACGGATGCTGCCAGATCTGTTGAGATTTTCGAGCATTTTTCTCTTTTTGTTTCAGAGTTCAGCATCTGCAGCAATTTACTTTTATAGAAACCCATAGAATCCCTAAAGTGCAGAAGGAAGCCATTTGGCCTATTGAGTCTGCACCAACTCTCCAAAAGAGCATCTTACCCAGGCCCACCATCACCCTCTCCCACCCAAAACCCCTGCCCCCCATTTCCCACCCTACTCTACCCCTGAAACCCCACATATTTTCCATGACTAATCCACCTAACCCACATACTTTTGAACATTAAGAGGCAATTTAGCATGGCCAATCCACCAAAACAACACATCTTTGGACTGTGGGAGGAAACTGGATCACTTGGAAGAAACCCAAACAGACACAGGGAGAAAGCACAAACTACACATGGGCAGTCATCCAAGGCTGGGATTTAACCCGGGGCCCTGGTACTATGGGCAGCACTGTGCCATCATGCCGCCCTAAACCAAACTATTTTACAATTTTTGCATGGGGATGGAGCAGTTGGATAGGGAAGCTTTGTGTGTGGAATTTCTCTTCCTTCTGATTCGATTGTCAGCAAATGGGATAACAGAATTATCATGACACTTTGCCTATTGAAAATGATAAGAGCATTCTATCCCTCAGCAAGAGTTTCTAACCTCTGTTCCTCATTTCCTCCTCTGGATTTAAATCTTGTCTTCCTCAGATCAGTGGGATACAAACTTGTGTTTATTGGGACTATCACGACCTCAAATTCATAATCAAAAATGTTTACCATATCCTGGAGTGCATGCAAAAAGCTCCAAGGTTAAGACCAATTATGCTGCTGTCTTTTTTACTTCCTGTCCTATCCACCTCGTCCCTCCAGTCCTCAGTCTAGCACCCTTTCTAATTTGCATCTTTGGCATTCTGCAGTTTTCATCCCAGGTGTCTCTTCCTCCTCCAACCTTTTCTCTTTCAAAAAATCTATCTCTTGCTTGGTTGAAGTCCAACCCACTCATCTTCTCAGAATTCAACTTTACTGATTGACCTCCATGCCAGCTGACTATATTAATGGATTTCGTTGCTGAAGTGTCATTCGCCTTTCAACACTGCATCACACCCTTTGCCTCAAAAAAATCCCTTCAGTTTTAATCTCACCTCCCAGTTCTCCTTGCTTGTCAATAGTTTTATACATGGCGATGCCTCTCAGCTACATAATTTCATCCAATTTTTATCACTGTGCTCAGACTGCCTTGGTTAAAAATTAAAGTTTGTTCATTGTGCATTGTCCCTTCATGTCCTTTTAACTTCCTCATACATTGACTCTTCTTTCGTAGAATCCCTACAGTGCAGGAAGAGGCCATTCAGCCCATTTCACTAAGAAATAAATTGAAAATTAAATGTATACAAATAGAAGAGATGAATAAAATCAACAAATTTGATCAAGAACCTCACTGGGTTTACATACGCTTATAATGGATAATTATCCAGCTAAGTCTTAGAGTCAAGAGATTGCAGCAAAGTTGATAGGCTGCACACAATAGCTGTAGTTTTTGGTCCTGGAAACACAACAGTTTAAATCTAGCCTAACATAGGAAGAGTTTATGCTATCAATGCTTGTAAAAATCACAGTTCAGTTTGCTAATGCAAAAATTTGTGATTAATTACATGTATCTTGGGAATTAAGAAATCAAACTTGATGGACCATCATTGGTCAAGTCCTGTTAGTTCCTCAGTGGATAAGTCATTGAAATCAAAACTTATTCAAGAAAATAAAATAAGGTGGTCAAGAAGTGCACAAGTATCTTCTGACTTACGAGGATTCACCATAATGCAGTAAGTCACCAAGGAGCAATTGATGAATTGAAGGTTAGGATCAAAATTTGTTCACAAACGAACACCCACTTTACTCAAAGGATTCAAAAATACTTTGGAAGAATCCAGTGCAAAAATAAAAACAGGAGTCAACCCATGACTGCAAGGCATGGGGTTTAGTTCCATTTCTGCCCATATTGTAGCCCCTGCATGAGAAACATTTGCAATCATTAGGCAGCTTTTTGAGTGATGGACTGTTACATAAATTTGATGTTTTATTTGAAACTTTCATATGAGAAAATTAGATTAGAATTCCTGTGTGAATTCTATCCTCAGTATTTAAAATACTTGGGATTTTTTAGAAGATAGAATATGGATTTTGTAAAATATTTATTTCTAACAATTATATTCACCCCATTTTTGGGGATTACTTTGCTCATTACCCTTGTGCCTAGAAAATTGAAGCAGACAGCGCACAAACTTTGTTCTGCCTTCTCATCAGCATGACTGGCTGCACACTCAGCTCAAACCCAAGAATATGAGTGGCCTGCATGGAATATACATCTAGCCTGCATTTCTGAAAGTGAGCCTTCATAGAATCATAGAAACTCTACTGTGCAGAAGAAGGCCATTCAGCCCATTGAGTCTGCTCTGACTTCCTGACACAGTGAGCCCAATTTTACCTTCAAGTTGCTCCTGTTTCCAGGCGCAAAAACTTGGTAAAGTCGGACATGAGGAGAGTAGCGCGAACAGCGCCTGCCTCTGCACTAGTTCCCCTTTACCGAGGCCTGAAAATGGCTGCAATCAGGAATATGCCCAAAATGGACGCAACAGCCATTTAAATGCATTTGAATGCAATTAACTTGAATTAATGGGCTGCAGGCCCAACTTTACCAGCACTTCCCCTTTTATCACTGTGTTCGCCAATCTGGAATCGGCATGAAACTGACATGCTCCATAAAAGTCCAATTTGGGTGCTCCATCAGTGAGGAGGTAAGTGCATAGCGTCTGACGGCCCTCTGCTGCTCACTGGTGTCCTTTTGTTGCAGCCATTTTCGGTCTCAGGACGGTGGTGGCTCTGCAAGTGTTTGGGGGAATGGGGGGGGAGGCTGTTGCTTAGCAGGGTCTCTGAAGTCCGACTTGCAGCATGGATCCTGGTCTCAGAACTGACCTCAGGTCTGGCAGTACTGTTGGGTCCTAGTGCATTCAGCTCACTTCCAGCTGAAGGATATGCACAAAGACCTTGCAAATAGCACTGCTGCAGCCTCAACTTTGCAAGGAACTGTGATTGTGGGGAGCATGTGACTGGAATTGGGGAGGGGGGAATATTGTGACTGTGGCTAGGGGCAAGTAGCATTCCTTAACCTCTACATGTGTTCCTCTCCATCTCTACTCTGCCCACTTTCAGAGTGACAAGACGGCATTTGCAATGCAACCAATTGTGCTTGCTCTTCTTTTGGTTGCTGCTGGAGCTGAGGAGGAGGAGCTGAAGGAAGAATTGTGGCCACAGGTGGCCCAGGTTTTACCACTTATAGGAGTAAACGGAGACAACCACTAGAGGCAGGAGGTGGCTGCCATTCACCCAGAGTCGGGGGAGGAGGCGTTGCACAAGAGAAGGAGGGAGCTGAGACCATGGCAGTTCCACGCATGAATGTGATTTGAACAGATGTCGGACACCTTGTGCCGTCGATGTCTCCACCTTTGAAAGGAGGCAGAGCAACACCTGTGCAACCTATTTCAAGACCTGGCACATAGGGGTGGAGGGGGAGGGACAACAACACCCACTCTTGGTAGCTGTCAAATTGATGGCCGCTCTGAACTTTAATGCAACTGGCTCCTTCCAGACCCCTCGCAGAGATGCCTGTGCACACCTGTGTTCAGCAGGCCACAGACGCCCTCTATGTTCGGGCTGGGCAGTACGTCAAATTTAACCTGGACTCGGCCTATCAGGAATCACGGGCTGCAGAGTTTGCAGTCATTGCAGGGATGCCTAATGTTCAGGGGGCCATTGACTGCACGCACGTCGCCCTCAGGGCCCCCCTCAGAATCCGCGGAGATTCATCAACAAAAAGGGGTTCCACTCCCTGAATGTTCAACTCCTGTGTGACCATTACATGAACATTATGCATGTCTGCACAAGACATCCAGGTAGTTTCACTATCAGGAGCTCGGACATCCTGGAGGCATTTGAGGAGGAGCCCAGGCTGCGGGGGACGGGAAGAAATCACTTATGCAGTCTGGGGAATGAATGCCTTCCTTTTCTCAGTGATACAGCATCCAGGGGCCTCCCAAACTGACCTCAACATGAAACACCCCTCCGGCAATCATCAATGGAAGAGGACTCCTATTTGAGACAAATCTGAGGCAAATTAAGTCACAAGTGGGTGGTGAAAAAACAGTTAATTGCAATATAGCTGTTAACTGTTTTTTCACCACCCACTTGTGACTTAATTTGCCTCAGATTTGTCTCAAATAGGAGTCCTCTTCCATTGATTTAAATTGCAATATAGCTGTTTAAATAAGACATTCTAACACAAAAATTTGTGAACAGAAAACATTAAGGTGCTTAAATATCTTTCTGACTACTGCAGCCCTTCACCTGTGCCATCTTGGTGCAACTATAATTGCCTAACCTTACGTAGCCTACCGCTATGTCTCAGTGATTCCCCAGAATATACATCGGAGGTGGAGGGAGGCAGTTGCCTACCATGACCTGTGGCCTGTAATGCACGTGGCAGGTGTCCTCTGGAGTGCTGGAGCTGGTGGGCCCTGGCAGGCTTCCAGGTGTCTAGGATGTTTCCATGATACCCTTTTCAGTCCACTGCCCCTGAGTTGCCTTGGTGTCAGGAAGGGGGGAGTCAGAAGGAGCAAACCACAGCCACAGTCTCCTGTCTGGAAGACCCCAGCGTGAGCTCGAACCCTTCCTCCTTCCTTGGGGTTCCTGTTGGCCCCTGGGTCATTCCATGGGTCAGCGGTTCTTCTGCAGTGAGCTCCAGAAGCTCAGGCGTCACCTGGCACTGCCAGTCCTGGAGGAACACATCCATCCTACCCATGGTGGTTGACACCTCTGCGACGGCTATTTAAGTCAGGGGCCATCTCCCAATGGCTGCAGCAAGTACCCTCTGAGACTGGGCTGTGCTCTGCAAGCCCTCAGCCTTGACCCTCTGAGACTGGGCCACTATCTCGAGGGTTGCTGTCTGCTGTGTCTCAGTGCTGTCCCATTGGGTCTCCTGCAAGCTCTCGAGACTCTCAGCCATAGGCCGCAGAACCTCAAGGTCTGCTCAGTTCCTCCGTTGTGGCCCGCTGTGCCTCGGCCATCGCTTGGAGTCTGCCACTCATGGTGAGGATTCCCTGCCCTATGCTTTCCACTGCAGACGCCACCCTTGCAGTGTTGGCCTGGCAACCACGTAAGACAGGCAATAGCTGGTCTGCCTGAAAGCTTTGGGACTCTTCCCAACAGCCTCACAGTTGGTTTAAAGTGGCCGTCAGCCCCTCCTGCATTCGTTGGCTTTGTTGCTGCTTCTCCTGCAGCTGAGGGAGAAGTGATCTCAGAGACCCAGCATGTAGCCTGGGGCCAGCTGAGTCCTCACCTCCAGCAGGCCCCCGCATGCCAGAGGCCTTGGACTTTCCCTCCTCCACCTGATCTACATTATCAGATGTGTCATGCTCACCAGAGAGTGACCCAAAAGCCTCGTCACTAACTGAACCACCGACGTGTCAGTATTTAGGATGGTGAGATGTGAGGTAGAAGCTAATGCCAGTACTCTGACACCTTCAGAGGTCCCTTCACCCATATCTTCTGAGGACTTATCTGAGCTGTTGGACCAGGACGGACAGGAGCTGCAGTAGGGGCCTGGAGCCCAGAGGCCCTGGGGCATCTGGATCTGCCCCTGCAACACAGGACACAAGGTTAAGAGCAAGGGAGGGAGAGAAATCTGGGATGCCAAACACGTGATATACATTTCTCCACTAAACATAGAACAAAGCACCAAAAAAATTATATCACAGGAACAGGCCCTTCAGCCCTCCAAGCCTGTAGTGACCAGGCTGCCCATCTGATTTGTTACCCCCTACCCTTCCAGGGACCATATGCCACTATTCTCATCCCATTCACATAGCTGGAGAGATGCCCCTTAAAGGTTTTTATCGTATCTGCATCTGCAAACTCTCCATGGCAGCAAGTTCCAGGCACCCTCTAACCTCTCTGTACAAATAAACGTGCCTCATACGTCTCCTTTAAACCTTGCCCCTCGCAGCCGAAATTCATGCTCCTGAGAAGTTGCTTCAGAGTGAGTGGAGGAATGACAGGTGCTCACATCTTGATGGCAGCCCAACCATGATGTCACTGACAACCCACATCTCCTTTTCCCTGGAGAGCTCCTGCACCCGCTCCTCAAAGAGGTGAGGACCGGAGGTCTCGCTCACCATCCTGTCTTCGCTCTCTCACGGGTGTTATGGTTGTTCTTCTCCTGTGGAGACAGAAGGAGCCATGAAAGAAATGCTGGTGTGGCTCCTGCAGAGTGTCAGGTGGTGGCACTTTGAGGGCAAGCACAGTGGGGCTCTTGGGGGAATAGGAAGGAGGTGCTTGGGGTCAGGAGCTGGAAGCATGCAGAGTGCTGGGGGAAATTTGGGGGAAGGTGCAAGGTGGGGTTCAGCACTCACCCTTGCTGCACAGATAAGGTCGTTGACTTTTTTCTGGCACTGCTTCATGGTTTTGGGGCCAGTGCCCTGGCACTGACTGAGGTAGTGACTTGCTCCCAGGCCACATTTCCATCAGCACCCCCTTGATTTGCATCCTCCTGGGGGGAGGAGGATGCCTCGCTTCGCCTCTACTGCATCCAGCAGCCTCCCCATTCGCCCTCACAAAATTGGGAGGCTGGTCGTGTGCACATTTTGTGCAGGAATGTCTGCCTGCCTGTCCATTCTTGAGTTTTTAACGGAGTTGCCCCTTGTTAGGGCAGATCAGCTGCAGGCAGTTTGGCAGAGCATTCCAGCAAGTTCCATGCCATTCACTTGTTAGTATTGAGGGGAAGGCAAGCGAGTACTTGCAGGTGTACTGATGGAGAGGGGGATGTGGTGGATGAGTGGCTCAATGATTGAGGATAGGGGAGAAAGAGGGAGGTGTCACACTGCCATTAGTGTCCAGAGAAGATCTGCAGGAAGGTCTGGGGTGCGGGTGAGGCGGATCATCCTGCCTGATATCTATATGGTGGAGGGGGGAGGGTGAATCTCTCTGCCTGAGATCATTAGGGGTGAAGGGGGGTCCACTGCCATTCTGCCTGAGGTCGGTGGGAGGAAGGGTGCGAGGAAGGATGGGAGGGGCCTGGGATCATTCTGGGTGGCAGGTGTATGGGGGGAATTGGCGGTTAGAAATGTTGTGGGGACCGGGGGAGGCATTATCCAGCCCGGGAGCGAAATGGAAGGGGAGTGTTATTCTATTTTTTTTGCACACGCACAGTTGGAGGCACTAATCAGAGCAGCAGTGTTTTGGGCATGATAAGCCCTGCCCACAGGCTGTTGCAGCACGATTCAGAATTGTGATTTTTTTTTCAGGCAGAGTGCGTATGGGACCATTGGAGAACGGGGCTAAAAGTCAGATCTGAAACACTCCCAGATTCAAGTCTGCCCAGCACTTAAAATCAAAATGGTAAAATAAGGCCCAGTGTCTTATCCAAGTCCCCACCTTATCCCTTGCACATTTACACCACTATTCCCCTGGCTTACACATCTTGGGATACTAAGAACAACTTAGCATGGCCAATCCTCCTAAACTGCACATCTCCCCATTCCATCCTTGGGAAGCAGCATGATGGCACCATGGTTAGCACTGCTGCCTCACAGTGCCAGGGTTCAATTCCGGCCTTGGATCACTCTCTGTGTGTAGTTTGCATATTCTCCCCATGTCTGCATGGATTTCCTCTGGGTGCTCCAGTTTCCTCCCACAGTCCAAAGATGTGTGAGTTAGGTTGATTGGCCATGCTAAATTGACCCAACTATCAGGGAATTAGTAGCGTAAATATGTGGGTTATAGGAATAGGGCCGAGGTGGGATTGCTTCAGTGCAGACTCGATGGGCTGAATGCCCTCCTTCTGCACTGTAGGGATTCTAAGATTCTCTGATCTTTGAACTTTAGGAGGAAACCGGAGAACCCAGAGGAAACCCATGCAGACACAGGGAGAATGTGCAAACTCCACACAATGACATGAGACTGGAATTGAACCTGGATCACTTGTAAGACACTTGAATCAAGGGTCTCACTGCCTTATTAGGTTCGAAATCTGTCCCCTGGATATAAACCAGTCTTGCATGCAATTTGCAGTTGACATTGAAAACCTTTATTTATTCACTCAGTACCAGATGCTTGGTGATCCTACATCCTCCCTTCAGGTGATTAGCCCACCGGACAATGGCTCCACATGTCTTCCACTGACTTTCCAGGCCCTAGCCCCGACTGCAATGCCAATGTCTTCTTGAGTTCTGACTTTGAAACCCTTTTCTGACTCTGATCCTTCCCCCTTTGGTATGTAAGGTAAAATCCTGAAACGGTGTATCCGATTGGGCTTCAGAAATTTGGTGATTCACCTCCAGCACCTCACTGCTCCCTTCATGACCATTTGAAAGTAGCCATTTTCTATTCACAACAGAGGGCGAGGTCATTGCTCCAGGTCCACGCCAGTAATGGATGTCCTTTGTTCAGGATAAAGCAGGAAGAAAATCGTTTACACTTTATTGGAAGGTAATTGCCTTTCAGGGTTTTTGCAGGCAGCTTGTGGGAGGATTGGCCTTGCTGGTGTAATCAGTCTGGGCCACCTATGGGTTAAGTGGATTGGCCATGCTAAATTACCTCTTAGCGTCAGGGGCTAGCTAGGATAAATGCAAGGGGTTGTGGCGATAGGGCCTGTGTGGTATTATGATTTGGTGCAGACTCAATGGGCCCAATTGCCTCCTTCTGCACTGTAGGATTCCTATGATTAATGACATGTCCTGGCATGTCATTGTGTATGTACTCTTGTATCCTTAGTCATTTCTATTAATAAAATGTCCAATATATGAGCCCCACTGTAGATATCTTTGGTCAGGATTCATCTCTCTTCATCCTGATGTCCTCTGTACTTCCAGTCCCTACATCTGATATGCCTTGCACACAGAATCCACTCCAATAAATGAGAAGGATCTGGTATCTGAAGGGTTAACATAGGACTGAGTACAGTATTGCCACATGGTGATGTAAGAAGGCACATGACCTAGAGCTAAAGCCAGTGTAGAGGGAGATAACAACATATAAGGACCTTGGGCAGACTTTTCCCGAATATCAGCAAAGGCTGAGAGAGACCAGGAAAAGCAGCATTGAAACCTTCGGCACCAGAGGCAAATTTCCCCATTGTATCATCCCGGACTTAGTAAAAAGAGCAAGGGGCAAGTCCCACAAGGTCACCTGGTGGATAGGCTCTGATTGAGGCCGCTCTGTTAGCAACTTAGTTTTTTGAAGATTGGGATGCAATTTTAAAGATGCACAAACGTTAATCAGAAAACCCACCATCATGCATTCCACCTGTATGCCTGCCAGCATTGCCCCGGGCACTGCCCCTATTGCAGTGTCAGAGAAGTTCAATGGCCAACACAAGACATGGGGTCAAAGTTGGTGAGTGCATCTTTGAATGGCATCTCTTGTACACTTCACCATCATCTTGCCGTCCTCTTCAGTGAACCACAGCATCAATCAGTCCAATGCTCCATCTCACCTTCACACATACATCAATCCTACCGGCCTTACAAACAACTGACACTTTCCATAAAGCTCCACTTTTGTTTTAATTCATTCAGGGGGAAGTTGCCTATCCCTAATTGCCCTTGAGAAGGACAGGTATTCAGTTGTTCAGCTAAGACAGGTACAACACCCAACACAATGCAGCACATTTACTGATAATTATTTCACTGATTGTCATCTCTCTCTCTCTCACAAGATAAGTCTGCACATAATTGTAGGAAGCAGTTATTGATGGGAAACAGGCACGCCTGCATCTCCCAGTCCTTTGATGGAGAAAGTGCTGCATGTTACAGGATCAGTAGTCACATAGGCCATTGCATCTGACATTGCCAAGAACACTCAGGATGACGATATGTTCCTGCCTTATGCACTCTCTCAAATGCCACTTCACACTCATTCTGCTATTGGCATGAAGTGCAAGCTGCAGATGGTATGATTGTGGACATCTTGTTCTCCATCGCTCCCCACTTCTGACACCCCAACGTTAACCTTCTGTAATTTTGCTTTCAGATGCCCAAGATTTGTCACCTAACCAATCAACACAGCCTCACCCTGAAGGGTGCGAGCAGCAAGCAAACACTGATGAAGAAAAAATCATCACTTGATCAGATAATCGCAGCCACTGCACATGCATTAAGCATTGAGAAAGAAAGGCTCGACAAGAAGATGTATCAACCATGGTTAAGTAAGAAAGTTCAGAATGGTGAGATGTACAAATCTGCAAAGAGTAGTGGAAGGATAGAAGAATGGGATAACTTTAGAAAACAACAATGGGCAATTAAAAAGCAATAAACAGAAATTGGTGAGTGAGAGAAAAGTGGTGAGGAATATAAAATCTGATAGTAAAATATTGTCAAAGGAAGAGAACAGCGAAAATGAGGATCAGTCCCTTAAAGGGTGAAACTGGGGAATTAATAATAACATGTATCAAGGAAATAGCGGAGATTTTGAACAAATACCTCTGTCTTTCCAGACAAAGGTATAAAGAGCATCCCAAGGATAGTAGAGAATCAAGGAGCAAGTATTGGGGGGGGAGGTGGTCGTGGGACTAATTGGACAAGTCCCTTGGACCTGATAGCAGCATCCCAGGATCTTAAAAAAAATGACTGCAGAGATAATGGATGCATTGATTGTGATATTCCAAAATCCAGTACATTCTGAATAACATCCAAATAAATTAGAAAACCACAAGTGTCACATCCCTATTTTAGAAAGGTGGGAGGCAGAATGCAGGATCGGGCAATTAGTCTGACATTTGTCAGTGGAAAATGTTAGAATCTATTCCTAAGTAAATCCAGTTGTTTTTTTCAGCGGGTGTTTTAAAATAAATCTCCCACACTCTGTGCACTATGGAGTGCCTCAGCGTGAATCACACTGCAGATCAGTGAGCAGGGCCTATTCCCACTGGAGAGATCGGAGCATAATGCTGACATGGCCACTGCGCATTAACTGATCTGTCAGTGCCGATCGACGCATGTGCAGTGCCCCCCCCCACTGCTGGCCTCCCAATCACTGGCCAGCTCAAACAGCGGTCAGCCCTGCGTCTCCACATCTCTGGACAGTCCACCCCTTCCACAGCCCAGCCACTTGTACCCTGAACATGCCCGGGCCAGCTACGAACCCCCCCCAGCCCACCTCAGTGTTGTCCCCAACACCTCCCCCCCCACAGCCCCAATCTCCCAATGCCCCCCTCCCTCCCAATAGCAGCTCCAACCCACCCACCCCTGTGACTCCAATGCCCTCAGCCATCAGGCTGACCCCATCCCTCATACCAATGGCCAGCCTCGGTCGTTGCTGTCCCTGCCTTTGCTTGCAATCTGTGTGTGGAGTGGCAAAGGGACCCACCCATCCACACTGATTGCCCGATGGGCAGTGCCGGCAGGGCACAAGCTGTCACTGACAAGGTGGCAATGTCCAGGGGCACCCCCCTGGCACCCAAACCACTGGGGGGGGGGGCCTCTGTAGCCTCCCCTCCACTCCAGTGGGGTTGGGCTACCAGCTCCCTGAAAGTAAGGAGCTATACTAAACTCCACTGGTGTGAGCCACTCCTGACAAGGGGGGAGGGGAGACACTAGTGGGCCTGGAGATTTCAGTTCCAGGCCTGCTAATGATATGTTAAATAGATTGAAATTCATATTTGAATAATTTATTCAGCTCTATGCTGATTCTGGCGCAGAGCTGATGGTGCTGGAGACTCACAGAGGCTGTGATGCCCAGCGGAGAGTCCGCAAAACGACCTCTGCTCGTGTTTCCCGGCCCACTGCATTACAAAAGCAGCGCAGCGGATGGGAGAATCACCTCCAATATTTGAGAAATGGATGATTTTTGAATTAAGAATGCTGCTCCTGTGCACCAGTGTGCACTGGATCCACAGTGTGGATGCATTCGGGCACTGAGGGGAATCTGCTCCTGAATGAATTTCTGGCTTTGCAATGTTTACATGATGCATTGAACAGAGCACTCCCCAGTGGATGGGAAAGCAAAGTCAATGAGAATCACTGGTCGACATTCATAAACTTCCACACCACTTCTTACAGATTGGCATTGGTCACAGCTGGGAACAGGTCAGGAATAGTGCATTTGGTACCTAAAGAAATGTAAACAAACTAAAACAAGCTTATGTGTAAAATATGTTGAAAGGGCTGAGAAGTAGCATATATAGCAAAACAAAAAAATCAACATTTACCAAGAACAGTTTCACTGAAAAATAATTTTAATGATTTACTATTTTGTTGTCAGCTTCTTTTCTAAGTATAAAATATTTTAAATTTTATTTTCTGTTTTACTTAACATATGCCTATGAACTCAACAAAATATATCAGTGAATGTGATTCTTGGTTTACATGCAATTTCCTTTTAATGGACTGACCTTGAGTTCATTAACGGCATTGCAGTGCTGTCTTGTAAGAACCACCTTTTCTCCTTTCGCTGGTGCATACAGAGAGCCAGCAGAGATGGGAGAAGATTGCATTCTCCTTTGGGATTATTATGATCAGCTTTCTCATGATCAGGAATCTTATTGTGTGTTTGTTGAAGTGAACTGCAGCCAAAAACACAGAAATTAACTATCATCTAACAGTTAGAATATAAAGAACCATTTTCCCTCTCCAACCATCCACTAAAGGATCAAAGAATCCCAACAGTGCAGAAGGACGCACCAACCATAATCCCACCCAGGCCCTATTCCCATAACCCCATATAATTATCCTGTTAATCCTCTGACACTAGGGTCAATTTAGCATGGCCAGTCAACCTAACCCACACATCTTTGGACTGTGGGAGGAAACTGGAGCACCTGGATGAAACCCACACAGACATGGGGAAAATGTGCAAATTCCACACAGACAGTGACCCGAGGTCGGAATTGAATCCAGGTCCCTGGCACTGTGAGGCAGCAGTGCTAACCACTGTGCCACCATGCTGCCCCCATGCCACTGTGCCACCCCAGCTTTAACCCATCAATTGGTCTGGTTTGTATGAATTTGAAATTATAGTGCCGATTCAGTGCAGTCAGCCAGAACAAGCTGAATGCAGGAAGTGATGTTGGTACGTCAGAGGCCCAATCGATATTGGATATTGAGCTTGGTTGTGTTAGGTGAAGAGAGCTTGGATACCACAGGGTGCTGAAATCTTGCTCCAGTGCCTTAAAAGATTGGGGAATGAGGGCTGTGATAGGGGATGAGGGGGTTTTTGATGGAAGGATTGCTGGCGCTCTATAGTTCATCCTGATGAAATGGCAATGATTGTGCAAGTGTGTTATGCATTGTACAATTTCACCCTGTAGGGCAGGCTCTACCTGCAATTGACAGAATCACCGTACATCTCCCCGGCTCATGAGGATAAGGCCCACAAAGGAATCAATGCTCATTACCTTGAGGGCAGCTGGAGAACATCTGGTACTAAGCCAGTGATAACCTCCAACCCTTGTAATCCTCCTCCAAAACAAATTTGCTAAACTTTGTGGTGTGTAAAACTCCATACACAACAGCATAAACAGGAGGAAGCAATGGATCAATTGTGATAAGGCACATGCATATTTGACACTCTGCATTTTATACATATTGAAAAATAAACATTAAAAAAATCAAAAACTCTGATGGCTTGGATGAATAATAGACAAGAGAGCAAAAAATAGAACTTTTATTCAGCACAGAAGTTGCAATTGATCTTTCAGTCAGAAAACAACATCAATGAAAACCATGCTCAAAAAAATCGGCCAGTTCAGGGATAAAATAATTCAGAGAAACTCATCTCAACTCCTGAAGGTAATAGAACTGAGTTCCAGGAGATTACTGTGACCATATGAAACCTTAGTTACCGTTTCTTCGTGGTATTATCAGCATCAGCCAGGAATTTGTCCAGAATTAGATTATTTTCTTGGGAAATCTCCCAGTTTTGCAAAATTGTTGGGGGATGGTCTTTGCAAATATTTTACCTTATGGCTCATGATTGCTGCACCATTTAGAAAGCTTCTATGAAATAAAGGCAACAGAAATTCCTTTCTGAATTTCATTATATTGATGGAACGGGTTATTGATAGTGTTATCAAGTGACACTTACTCAGTAATAACCTGCTCACTGAGGCTTCATCTGGGTTCCACCAAAACCACCCAGCTCCTGACGTCATTACAGCCCTAATCCAAATGTGTGCAGAGAGCTGAACTCCAGAGGTGAGGTGTAAGAGTGACTGTCCTTAACATCAAGGCAACGTTTGACTGACTGTGGCATCAAGGAGCAAAACTGAAGTGATTGGGAATCAGGGAGAAAACTCTTCATTCGTTGTTGTCATACCCAGCAGATAGAAGATAATTATCATTGTTAGGGGACAATCATTTCAGTCATAAGAACATAAGAACATAAGAAATAGGAGCAGGAGTAGGCCAACTAGCCCTCGAGCCTGCCCTGCCATTCAATAAGATCATGGCTGATCTGTCGTGGCTCAGTTCCACATTCCCGCCCTCTCCCCATAACCCTTAATCCCCTCTCTCATCAAAAACCCATCAACCCGCGTCTTAAAAATATTTAGCGAGGCAGCCTCCACCACTTCAACGGGCAGAGAATTCCAGAGATTCACCACCCTTTGAGTGAAGAAGTTCCTCCTCAACTCTGTTCTAAACCGCCCCCCCTTTATCTTGAGGCTGTGCCCCCTAGTCCTACTCTCCTTTCTGAGCGGGAAGAGTCTCTTCACCTCTATCCTATCCATCCCATTCATCATCTTATACGTCTCAATGAGATCTCCCCTCATTCTTCTAAACTCTAACAAGTACAAGCCTAATCTATTCAGCCTCTCCTCATAGCTCAACCCCCTCAACTCCGGCATCAGCCTAGTAAACCTCCTCTGCACTCCCTCCAAGGCTAAAATATCCTTGCATAAGTACGGCGCCCAAAACTGCACACAGTACTCCAGCTGTGGCCTCACCAACGCCCTATACAGCCGCAGCAAGACCTCCCTACTTTTATATTCAATCCCCCTCGCGATGAAGGCCAGCATCCCATTCGCCTTCCTGACCACCTGCTGCACCTGCAAGCTGGGTTTTTGCGACTCATGCACAAGGACCCCGAGGTCCCTCTGCACTGTCGCCTGCTGCAGTTTTTCTCCACGTAAGTAATAATCCTTCCTACCATTATTCTTACCAAAGTGGACCACCTCGCACTTGCCAACATTAAATTCCATTTGCCATTTCCTGGCCCATTCGCCCAGCCTATCTAGATCCTTCTGCAGACTCTCCCCACCCTCCGCACAATTTGTCTTTCCACCAATTTTGGTGTCATCAGCAAATTTCGACACCCTGCACTCGGTTCCCTCCTCCAGATCATCTATATAAATGGTAAAAAGCTGAGGCCCCAGCACCGACCCCTGGGGCACTCCACTAGTCACCATCTGCCAATCCAAATAGCACCCATTGACCCCCACTCTCTGCCTCCTATTTGACAACCAGTCCTCTATCCACGCTAACACCCCACCCCCAACTCCATGCCCCCTGACCTTCTGTAATAACCTCTTGTGAGGTACCTTGTCAAATGCCTTCTGAAAATCCAGAAAGACCACATCCACCAGCTCTCCTCTATCCATCGCCCTAGACACATCCTCATAGAACTCCAGTAAATTTGTCAGACACGACTTCCCTTTAAGGAAACCGTGCTGCGTCTGCTCTATCAAGCAGTTCCCCTCAAGATGCCTCGCTATTTCCTCCTTGATGACGGATTCTAACATTTTACCTACAACAGACGTTAAACTAACAGGCCTATAATTCCCCGCCTTTTGCCTGGCACCCTTCTTAAACAACGGCGTAACATTAGCTGTTTTCCAATCTTCCGGCACTTCCCTGGAATCCAGCGACGTCTGGAAAATAACCACCAAGGCATCCACTATCACCTCCGCCATTTCTTTCAGGACCCTCGGATGCATTCCATCCGGTCCTGGGGACTTGTCCACAATCAGCCCCTCCAGTCTGTCAAGCACCACCTCTCTAGTAACAGTAATGTCATCGAGACCCTCCAGTCCTACCACCTTTCCATCTCTAACATCCGGCAAATTATTCACGTCCTCCTCCGTGAAGACCGAAACAAAAAAGTTATTCAAGACCTCCGCCATATCCCCATCCCCTACCACTAAGTCCCCCTTCTCATCCTCTAAGGGACCAACGTTCACCCTAGCCAGCCTCTTCCTTTCGGTTTTTAAAATTCATTTTACAGGATGTGGGTGCTTGCTAGCGAGACCAGCACTTATTGGCCATCCCTAGTTACCCTTCAGAAGGTAGTGGTGAGCTGCTATCATGAACTGCTCCAGTCCCAAAGGTGTAGGTCCACCCATAGTGCAGTTAGGGAAGGAATTCCAGGATTTTGACCCAGTGATAGTAGAGGATAGTGAAGGTATGGTGATATATTTCAAAGGTTAGTGGGAGATTCAGTAATGGTATGGCATTGAATGTCAAAAGCTAGGAATCTTACAGTTCAAGGTGGCATGTTTCTTCATCTGTATAAAGCAACAAAACCAAACAATGGCAGAGGAACTGAATAGTTACTTTGCATCAGTCTTCACGGTGGAAGAGAGCGGTGGGATGCCAGAGCTCCAGGAAAGTTAGGTGAGTGTAGTGGCCATCACTAAGGTGAAGGTTCTGGGGAAACTGAAAGGTCTGAAGATGGATTAATCACCTGGACCGGATGAACTGCACCCCAGGTTTCTAAAAGAGATAGCTGAGGAAATTGTGGAGGCATTAGTGGTGATCTTTTAGGAATCACTGGAGACAGGGAGGCTACCAGAGGACTGCAAAGTAGTTAATGTAATGCCACTGTTTAAGAAGGGAAGGAGGCAGCAGACAGGAAATTATAGCCTGGTTAGCCTGACTTCAGTCATTGGCAGGATTTTAGAGTCCATTATTAAAGATGAGATCGCGCTTGGAAGTGCATGATAAAGTAGGACTGAGTCAGCACGGCTTTGTCAAGGGCAGGTCATCTCTGACAAATCCATTAGAGTTCTTTGAGGAGGTAACAAGGAAGTTAGATAAAGGAGAACCAGTGGACCTGATTTATTTAGATTTCCAGAAGGCCTTTGCCAAGGTGGCACAAAGGAGACTGTTAAATAAGTTAAGTGCCCATGGTGTTAAGGGTAAGATTCTGGCATGGATAGAGGGTTGGCTGACTGGCAGAAGGCAGAGAATGGGGATAAAGGGTCTTTTTCAGGATGGCAGCCAGTGATCAGTGGTGTGCCTCAGGGGTCAGTGCTGGGAACACTTTTCACACTATACATTTATGATTTGGAAGAAGGCACTGAAGGCACTGTTGCTAAGTTTGCAGATGATACAAAGATATGCAGAGGGACAGGTAGCATTAGGAAACAGGGGGACTGCAGAGGGACTTGGACAGGTTAGGAGAGTGGACAAAGAAGTGGCAGATGGAATACAATGTGGAAAAGTGTGAGGTTATGCATTTTGGAAGGAGAAATGAAGGTGTAGACTATTTTCTAAGTGGGGAAATGCTTAGGAAATCAGAAACACAAAGGGACTTGGGAGTCATTGTTCAAGATTCTCTTAAGGTTAACGTGTAGGTTCAGTCAGCAGTTAGGAAGACAAATGCAATGTTAATATTCATATTGAGACGGCTAGAATAAACAGCAGGTATGTACTTCTGAGGCTGTCTAAGTCTCTGGCCAGACTTCATTTGGAGTATTGTGAGCAATTTTGGGCCCCATATCTAAGGAAGGATGTGCTGGCCTTGGAAAGGGTCCAGAGGAGATTCACAAGAATGATTCCTGGAATGAAGAGCTTGTCGTATGAGGAATGGCTGAGGACTCTGACTCAGTACTCATTGGAGTTTAGAAGAAGAGGAGGCATCTGATTGAAACTTACAGGATAGTGTGAGGCCTGGATAGAGTGGATGTGGAGAGAATGTTTCCACTAGTAGGAAAAAATAGAACCGGGGACATGTTCTTATGTTCTTAAAGGGATGATCCTTTAAAACAGAGATGAGGAGGAATTTCTTCAGCCAGAGAGTGGTGAATCTTTGGAACTCTTTACCTCAGAAGACTGTGGGGGCCAGATCATTGAGTGTCTTTCAGAGAGAGATAAATAGATTCTTGATTAGTAAGGGGGTCAGGCGTTATGGGGAAAAGGCAGAAGAATGGAGATGAGATAAATATCAGCCATGATTGAATGGTGGAGCAGACCCTATGGGCCGAGTGGTCTAATTCTGCTCCTATGTCTTATGGCTTTATGGCATCCTACAGTGTACCGCCAATTAGGAAGGCTATAAACTATTCCTACAATTGACTTCTTTTCTTTGCTATTTCTCCACCCAAACTCATTCTACATCTTACTTTTATCAGCCAAGGCAGGAAATGAAACATTTGTTGTTAAATGATCAGGGTGTTACAGACAAGAGGAAGAGGCAAATTAAACTTATTTATCCTCTTGCCAGCTGTCCAAAAACAGAAGGCGTTTTTGAATTGTTTTATGTAGGCTGTGGTGTGTTTCCTAAACCTTCAGCTTATGTGATTTATTTTTAAAGTAATCCAAAGAAAACATCGCTATGATTAAATTATTAAGTTAATTTAGTCACACATTCAAACCCTGGGAGGACTGAGTATCCCACTCCAGCACACACACATAGATAGTAAGGGGGAATATAGAAAAAAAGTCTCACAACAATGGAAAGTAACAGAGAAATACTCACAGAAATGATTATTAGCTCATGTGATCATCAGGGTCATCAGAGTCGGAGTCCAGTGAAGATTTATTTCATGTGGGAGCTCAAGTTCAGCTGGCTGAAGATGGTAGTTGTGGAGTTCTGTTTAGAGTCAGTGTTGATACAGCAAGATTAAATTAACACAGAGATTGGGTGTGTTCTGTAGGCGATAGTAGAAAATCTTCCAACAGAGATAGTTTCTGAGCATCTGGCCAGAATCCATTATTCACCCTTAGGAGCAAAGACTGGGGTATATCAACATATATTCTGTTATAACGAGTTTCAATTTATTTCTTTTGTAATTGTTCAGTTGGGAGCTAATTTATCAGCACTTCCTCTGCTTTTGTTGATTACAGGAAATTTATTCAATGAGGTGGGAGATTCCACAGGATAAGAGAGGAATTATTTTGATTTGTATCTGCTGCTCTAACTTTCCAAAAATGGTGGTAAATCTTATGGTCTGTCACAGCCCTCTTGTGGTCCAGCAAAAGTCAATTTTAAATACAGCAAAAAGGAGTAAAGATTGAAGTGCACAGTTTTGATTTTTTTCATGTTTCATGGGGATGATAAGGGTTACCATCAGCATTGTGCTGACCTCACTGAGGCAATGGCCTGATTTTTAGCCAGGATACAAGCTGTGCCTGGCAGCTGGGGATGGGGAAGAGTAGAAAAGTTGTGAGGCCAGGAACCTCAGAAGAATGGTTTTCCTGAATATCCTACAAAATTTAACTTCTGTTTTCTTTAATTGGGGTTAACACCTACAGGTATAAGGAACAAAAAAAATTACAGCACAGGAACAGGCCCTTCAGCCCGCCAAGCCTGCACTGACCATGCTGACCAATTTAACTAAAACCCCCTACTATTCCGGGGTTAATACGCTCTATTCCCATTCTATTCATGCATTTGTCAAGAAGCCCCTTAAAAGTCACAACCGTATCCACTTTCACTATCTCCCCTGGCATTGAGAGCCTGGCACCCACAACCCTTTGTGTAAAAATTCTGTCTTGTACATCATCTTTAAACCTTGCCCCTCACACCTTAAACCTGTGTCCCCTAGTAATTAACTCTTCCACCCTGGGAAAAAGCTTCTGACTATTCACTCTTTCCATGTCTCTCATAATCTTGTAGACTTCTATCAGGTCCTCCTCAACCTCTGTCGTTCCAGTGAGAACAAACCAAGTTTCTCCAATCTCTCCTCATAGCTAATGCCCTCCATACCAGGAAACATCCTGATAAATCTTTTCTGTACCCTTTCCAAAGCTTCCACATGCTCCTGGTAGTGCGGTGACCAGAATTGAACACTATATTCCAAGTGCGGCCTAACTAAGATTCTATAAAGCTGCAACATGACTTGCCAATTTTTAAACTCACTACCCCAGCTGATGAAGGCAAACATGCCGTATGCCTTCATGACTATCTTCTCCACCTGCAATGTCACTTTCAGTGATCTGTGTACATGTACACCCAGATTCCTTTGCCTATCAATGTTCTTAAGGGTTCTGCCATTTATTGCATATTTCTTATCTGTGCTAGATCTTCCAAAATGCATTACCTCATATTAGTTCAGATTAAACTCCATTTGCTGTCTCTCTGCCCAAGTTTCCAACCAACCTATATCATGCTGTATTCTCTGATGGTCCTCATCGCTATGCAAATCCACCAACCTCTGTATCGTCCAAAAACTTACTAATCAAACCAGTTACCAGGTAGGCTGATGATTGTTCCAAAGGATTACTGGGTGATCTGATGGTGGCTAAGGGGTTAGGGGGTGGGGGGGGGGGGGGAGGTGGGGGGGGCGATGTTGGTGATTCAGGCGTCCTCACTTTCTTCAAACTGTCCTACTTCCAAGCTGCCTGTGTTTAAAAGTAGAGTCAAGATTTGTAACATTATTATAATATTGAAATAGTTAAATCACTCCATGAGTTCATTATAAATATCATCATGACCCCAGTCACCTGATTTTGGATGTTAATATTCAGCTCAATAACCTACAAATAACTCAAGCCATAATTAGTGCAAATTACCTATTGCTTATGAATAATGAAAGTAATGACCTATGTCAGGATATTTTAAGACAGAAAAATAAGTTATGCAGAACGTATCTGAATTCTTTAAAAATAAACAAAGTAGGAAATATCACACTGGTTTTGATGTTGACTTTTGGCAACTGGACGTGCTGGCTGGTCACAAATATTCCAATGAAGATGCTATTCTGAACCCAGGCTTCATATGGATTGGACCAAGTCTGCTGACTGAAATTTTGATCAACTGTTGACAGCAACAGGGATGTCCTGCTTGTGGAGATGGGGTGGTGGAAGGTAAAGTAGACAGAAGAGAATCCAACAATTGCTCAATGTGCTATTGTCTGGTGAGGAGGAATATTATTAGAAGTTCTGCAGACACAATCCCTTTGAGGCTCATGCCCACCAATGTTTTCCAGCACTGATGTCATTGGAGTATGTAAGGTCGGGGGAGGGCATCTAATTAACATGAAGCTGGTGGATAGTTATTCTATAATGGTTGCATCTCCAGTAACCAACCTGAGGTGCACCCACCCAACAACCTCCAAGAGACATACTCCCCCCTTCTCACACAGCGTAATGATTTCTAAAGTTAGGGTTTCTGTAAAGTCATGATGAGGGACTACCCCACCCCTTAGATGTAGGTAATATTGTTCCAGATCGCTGGCAATAATGACAGTGCAAACCAAAATCCAATAAATCATAGTGGTTGTTCTTTTCCTGTCTTTCCCCCTCAATCTCTCAGAATTTCAGAAAGACGATTGTTGCTGCCTTCGAAATTTGAAATTTTACATATGTCATGGTGAGTGCAAGATGTAAAGTTTTGATAGCATATTTCTTTTTCTTTTTTTCAGAAATACTGAAGAGATAATAATAGGGGCCTTGGAATTTTGGTCTGCTTCAACATATAGCTCTTTTCCCCAAAGTAGCTGGAACAAGTTGATATTTTTTGTGCCATTGCCAGTGAAAGCTTTTACGAGCCTATTAATCAACTTACTTTTACATTCAATGCATTCCTAGTGTAATTGATCCTCGAAAAATAATACAATTAATAAAGGGAAGGCTTCTTATTGAGAAGGTCTGGGAGATTTATTTTGTTTGCAGTTTGAGCAATCTCAGGAGTTAGTTGATTGGTAAACTTGATATGTTCTCAAATTTGAAATGTCAGGGCTCTTGGTAAAGTACTGAGGCATCTTTTCAATTGCCCGTCTTTGCTGGAGATCAACTTTTTCAAAATGCCTTCTACTCATTATTTGGAATAATCATTAATCTGTGAAAATTAAACTCTCTCATGTTAATCAATATTATCAAATACTTCTCTGTCTTTCCAACATCATCTGTTTTTAAGGTATCTCATTATTGGATTTTTTGGAATAAGGGGAAACTGCTGCACTACTGATGCTGACCAGCAATCTCACTGCAGCAGGGGGTCATATTATCCAACATGTGTCAAAGACAAACGTTTTCCATCTCAAAATATTTCTTCCTCGAATCAGTCATCATCTATGCCGAAATGAATGGAGAAATTCTGCACTCATTAAAATAGCGAAGGTGCTGTGTTATCTCATGTTGTCTCCTCCTTTCGATGGAAAAGAGGTGAAATTGTTTCATCTGGTAAACCAGCCTTCTTTCACTTGTTTTACTTATTGGTGAACTGAAGAGTGTCTAACGTAACAACACCAGGTTGCTAACCTCTCTATATTGGTGAAGGATTGCCTGGACATGTTGAGAGGGAACGATATAGACAAGCAGCTATCATGGTATTGAGATATAGGGAATTCTTGACCCTCTGATCATCTCATTATTCCTGAGTGACAAAAGTGCATCCGATCCATGTGCTTGATGTAAAATCACAGGACATATTACAATATTACATCATGAAACTCAATGATTGTTTCATCCTGCAAACGTTCTTGTAAATATCAAACTCTATATCCCCTTAAAAAGCATATCTTAGCTTCATTCTACTTTTACTGGTTCAACTTTTATATTTTTTACTTTTTCTATATTATTGCTCCTATGTGTTATCTTGCTTGCAAATACACATATTAGCTTTAGCCTTTATGCCAGTGGTGGGCAACCTGTTGCCCAGGGGCTACATACAACTCACCTGGGTTCTGAACGCGGCCCACAAGACATCTTGTTGCCCATGTGCAGGGTTGTCACATTCCACTGATTTCTGATTCTGACAGCATTGTTTTCTTTTCCTATCGGTGTGACTGAAATGATATGTACATAAAGCAACTTCATGAAGTCAGGTGCATGCTGATTGCACACAACATGGACTGTGAGAGCCATGCACTCCCTCTGCATCCAAAGTGTAAATATTTATATTTTTTACCATTTGAAATTGATGACAGTTCTATTAATTTAGAAATGAGTAAACATTTCTATAAGTCGTTGTGAAATATTCATAGAATCCTACAGTGCAGAAGGAGGCCATTCGGCCCATCGATTCTGCACAGACCACAATCCCATCTAGGCCCTATCCTCATAACCCCATGCATTTACCCTAACTAGTCCCCCTGATACTAAGGGGCAATTTAGCATGGCTAGTCCAATTTAGCATAACACGCTCATCTTTGGACTATGGGAGGAAACCGGAGCACCTCAGAGGAAACTCACGCAGACATGGAGAGAATGTGCAAACTTCACACAGACAGTGACCCAAGCGGGAATCGAACCTGGGTCCCTGACGCTGTGAGGCAGCAGTGCTAACCAGGAAGGGGTTCCACTACCTGAATGTTCAGATCGTTGGCAACCCCCTCACCAATATTCTTAGGGATGCTCTCAGAAAAAGCGACCGCAGTATGGTTGAATCTAAAATACAGATGGAGAATGAGAAGCTAAAATCCAATACCAGTGTCTTGTGCTTAAACAAAGAAGACTACAAGGGGATGAGGGAGGAGTTCGCTAAGTTAGCCTAGGAGCAAAAACTTAATAGTGGGACAATTGAGGAACAGTGGAGGACTTTCAAAGCAATCTTTCACTGTGCTCAGCAAAAGTATAAACTGGTGATAAGGAAGGATTGTAGAAAAAGAGATAATCAGCCTTGGATATCTAAGGCAATAAAGGAGGATATCAAATTGAAAAAGAATGCATACAAAGTGGCAAAGATTAGTGAGAAACTAGAGGATTTGGAAATCTTTAAAGACCAACAGAAAGCCATGAAAAAAGCTACAAAGTAAGATGGATTATGACAGTAAACTTGCTCAGAATATAAAAACAGATAGCAAAAGTTTCTACAACTATATAAGAGTGGCTAAAAGTAAACATTGGTCCTTTAGAGGATGAGAAGGAAGATGTAATAACTGGAAATGAGAAAATGGCTGAGGCATTGAACAGGTATTTTGTGTCAGCCCTTCACAATGGAAGACACAAATAACATGCCAAAAATTGATGATAGGAAGGCTATGGCAGAAGCGAGAAACTATCATTATCATGAAAGAGATAGAGTTGGGCAAACTAATGGGGCTAAAGGTAGACAAGTCTCCTGGCCCTGATGGAATGCATCCCAAGAAACTAAAAGAGATGGAGGGGGAAATAGCAAATGGACTAGTGGTAATTTATCAAAATTCACTGGACTCTGGAGTGGTTCTCACAGATTGGAAAACAGCAAATGTGATGGCACTGTTTAAAAAAGGAGGTAGACAAAACATGGGTAACTATAGGCCAGTTAGCTTAACTTCTGTACTAGGGAAAATGTTTGAATCTATCATTCAGGAGGAAATAACAAGATTTCTAGATATAAATTGTCCCGTTGGTAAGACGCAGCAGGGATTCATGAAGAGTAGATCATGCTTGACTAATTTAGTGGAATTCTTTGAGAACATTACATGCGCAGTGGACAATGGGGAACCTATGGATGTGGTGTATC
Source organism: Carcharhinus amblyrhynchos (assembly GCF_965287045.1). Taxonomy (NCBI): domain Eukaryota; kingdom Metazoa; phylum Chordata; class Chondrichthyes; order Carcharhiniformes; family Carcharhinidae; genus Carcharhinus; species Carcharhinus amblyrhynchos. Next base: position 75,306,536 of record NC_137331.1, on the reverse strand, counting down.
TGGATTTCCAGAAAGCATTTGACAAAGTGCTGCACCAAAGACCGTTACATAAGATAAAGATGCACAGCGTTACAGGTAATGTATTAGCATGGATAGAGGATTAACTAACAGAAAGCAAAGAGTGGAGGTAAATGGGTGTTTTTCTGGCTGGCGTTCAGTGGCTGGTGGTGTGCCTCAGGGATCAGAGTTGGGACCACAATTGTTTATGATTTACACAGATGATTTGGAGTTGGAGACCAAGTGTAGTGTGTCAAAATTTGTAGATGACACTAAGATGAATGACAGACCAAAGTGTGCAGAGGACATTGAAAGTCTGCAAAGGAATATAGATAGTCTAAGTGGCAAGGGGCTGGCAGATGGAGTATAATGTTGGTAAATGTGAGGTCATCCATTTTGGTAGGAATAACAGTAAAATGGACTATTATTTAAATGGTAAAAAATTACAGCATGCTGCTGTGCAGAGGCACCTGGGTGTCCTTGTGCAAGAATCACAAGAAGTCGGTTTAATGCAGCGGGTAATTAAGAAGGCAAATGGAATTTTGTCCTTCATTGCTAGAGAGATGGAGTTTAAAAACAGTGAGAATATGTTGCAGCTGTGTAAGGTGCTGATGAGGCCACACCTGGAGTACTGTGTACAGTTTTGGTCTCCTTACTTGAGAAAGGATACACTGGCACTGGAGAGGATGCAGAGGAGATTCACTAAGTTGATTCCGGAGTTGAGAAGCTTGGCTTATGAGGACAGACTGAGTAGACCGGGGCTATACTCATTGGAATTCAAAAGAATGAGGAGAGATCTTATAGAAACATATAAGATGATGAAGAAAATAGATAAGATAGAAGCAGGGAAGTTGTTTCCACTGGTAAGTAAAACTAGAATTAGGAGGCATAACTTCAAAACAAGGGGGAGTAGATTTAGGACTGAGTTGAGGAGGAACTCCTTCACCCAAAGGGTTATGAATCTGTGGAATTCCCTGCCCCAGTGAAGCAGTTGAGGCTACCTCACTGAATATTTTTAAGGCTAAGATAGATAAATTTTTGAAAAATAAAGGGATTAGTTTCATGATGAGTGGGCGGGTAAGTGGAACTGAGTCCACGAAAAGATCAGCCATGAGCTTATTGAATGGCAGAGCAGGCTGGAGGGGCAAGATGACCTACTCCTGCTCCTAGTTCTTATGTTCTTTATCTGGAAGTGCATGCATGTTTCCCGATAGCTATATCCTGGGGCACTCTAACATCCCCAGGATCTTGGAGAACCACCCTTCGATATGCATATAAATGCGTTTAATCTTATATGGTCATGGTTAGTGAACAAGTCTAATTTCAATCTTGCAGCCTGCTGAGATGAAGGAGGGCCACTCCTGTGACCCAGTCACAAGCCTAGGTTGCTCATCACTGGTCTTACAAGATGATATTTAGCAGTTATTGAAGGACAGGAAGACCAACTGATAAGATTTTCTAGTTCTGATAAGAGAATGAAAGGATAATTTTGAATCATGGATGAGTTCTCGTTCACAGCACATGCATAAATATAGGTCTAGGTTTTAAACCAAGGTGACTTTTGTGCTGGGTATGGTGAAAGGAGTTGGGAGGAATGATTGGTTGATAGTGTGGTGTTTCTGTTGTGAGATTGGGGAATCCAGAAGAAAGGTTTTGTCAGATGTTCTGCAGAATTGAACTGTAGATCTACTTTAAGTGGAATTCCTACAAACAGTCTGATTAACAGGCTGGATCCTGTGAGTAAGGAGCCTGTTTCACAGGGCCTAGCTCTACAAAAGCCAGAAGGTATATTGGGAGATTGAAAGAGATCATGAAGGCTGGCAGAGTCGGGGGGGGGGCTTACCATGGATAGTCTGTGTATTTTGAGTTGTGGGGCTTATTTAATGGTGGCCGAGAAGGGGTGCCGTAATTTGTGGAAGAGATTTAATCAGGTGGTTATCCAGGCGACCCAGTCAAATATATATGGTCAGGTAGTGGTTTGGTATGGCCTGCTCACCAAGAATGGATCTCCTCTGATGGTGATCTGGGTTGTCCCAGTTACAGAGGGTTGGAGTGTAGGCAGTAAGAGAACCAAGTTGAAACCCAAAGTGACCAGACCTTTTTTTGCTAGGACAGAGTCAGGCTTCTCATTATATACCTAAGTGTCTCAACAAATTGCTCAAAATGGCTCACGTGTCCTGGTTTGAACCATACTAGAGATTTCCATCAACTTTCTGTACATCATCCGTATCTCTTCTCTTCACTTCCTCTCCCCTCTCCTTTACTGCCAATAAACCCAAAATAACCCTATGGGCTGCTCCCTGGGCATCAGAATGCCAGCCACCTGCTGCACTCAATCAGAGGCCACGCCACTAGTGTTACATCTTGGGACCCACCTCTTAATTTTTTTTTGTCCATCAGTTTACAAATATGGTGGGAAAAGCTATCCACAATGTTGGGAAGTTTGGATGAGGGGCCAGGAGGGGGGATCGAAGATCTCCTGGGGGGGAGGCAGCCCTTGTCCTGCACCAGCCATCCCAGCAGTCCAAGGAGGTCCTACAAGACCCCAGAGATGTCTGAGTGCCCCGGATATAGCTATCGGGAAGCGTGCATGCACTTCTAGAATGTTGGTGACGTGATTGCAAATGATCTGCACATTCAAGTAGTGGAACCCTTTCCTATTTATAAAAAGCACACTCTGATTTCGTGGGGTCCGCTGGGAGAGGTGCATGCCATTTAAAGCCCATGCACATGCGACACCCCGGCAATGTCGATGAAGCCTTTAACCCAGGCTTCTTGTTGGGCCTGGCAAATATATGTAGTGCCTTGCCCAGGCATACAGGGCATCAGTCACCATCCAGGGGGGCTGGTTGAGAAGGACAGAGTGAGAGAGACTCCATAAAGTTCTCCATCCCAGGCTTCTTGATCTCTCCCACCATTCCATGTCCCCATATGTCCCCAGTACTATCCCTGATGCCATGCTGCTGATCATTAGCACCTCATTGCCTCAGTGGCCATGAACACTGCCCCCTCATGGTCACCAATGGAGTCTCACACAGCTGCTTCCTACACATGATGTGACACAATGCCTTCCACACGGCCAATGCAATTGCCTGCTTGCTGGCTTCTTGTGCAGAGCTGTCCCCACTGATGGTTGTCCCCATTCTCCCCTGAATATGGATCCCTGATGGAACAGGCCAGTGGTGCAGCATGAGGCAGACCGAGCTAAGCACTCTGATGCTCACATTAAGCATAACTGCAGTTGTGGAAATGAGCAACCCTTGCAATATACACCTATGTATACACAGCTGGATGTTGGAATTACTGTATGGCTTCCAGACCAGGTGTCCAGGTCAGACAAATGATAGGGAGGCACCCTCCTGATTTCGATGTGATGGGTTGGCCACTGATGGGAGCAGCGCAGAGTTCATGCATTTTCAGAGTTGTGTTCACACCTGCCAAGCTCTCTTGACTGGGGCGACAGCAGTCAGATGCTTGTGACTGTTAGTGGAGCCTGGGATTGGACGTTCGCAATAAAACACAGAGCCTTCTCAATTGAAAGGTTTAGATATTAAAGTTTATTTATTTATTAGTGTCGCAAATAGATTTACATTAACACTGCAATGAAGTTACTGTGAAAATCCCCTGGGTGGAGGGTGGAATGTGCAACATTACTGAGATTTGATCTCGACCTCTGGAACCCCCCAGGGTTCAGCAGGCAGGGAGAATGCTCACCACATGACCCTAAACTAACAGCGGCCCTTGACCTGAGAACTCTCAGGCCAGCCCAAGCCCCCCCTTCAACCCCACCCTCCCCATACAGCCCCTGTGCCCATGGGGATACCCACACTTCACCATGGCAGCAAATGAACCACCCTTTTGCACCCTGGAGGTTGGTGCTAAGCGTTCCTCACCTCCTCGCTCTCCCTCGCACTGTGTCATCAGAAGCACACTTTACAGGTGATACGTGCCAGTGTGACGTCACACTGGGGAGGTGGGTGCATTCTGGGAGTGGTTGGGTCACATGCCGAACTCCCTAATGAGATTGAAATGTAGTCAGTCTCATGCTAATCAGCCTTCCACCCTTTCTGGGTAACAATGGGCTTGAACCGGTTCGCACCATTAAAAAGGGATTGGGAGAATTGCAAACTGTTTTGTGCTGGGCACAATACATATTTTACGCTATTCTCTGAGATCAACATGATCCAAAAACGGCATGGCGAGGTGGGAGAATCCCCTCCCTTCCCATCTTATCTCAGTTTATTCTATGCATTCCACTGCAAATATCATCCAACTTATGACATATAGTAAACGACAGAAGAAATCTTTCACTGACATCACTCAGTTGCCAGTATATAAAATCGCAATAGCTGAGCCTAGTCGGATTTATTTATTACCAATCTCTGGCACTGTTCTGGTGGTAGGAGTTATGTTTCTTTGTGGTAGTTGTCCATCGGTCTGAATACTGTCAGCATGTGGTGAAAAATGATAAGCCGGTCTCTTGGTGGCATTGAATCAATTGATTTCTGGCTGTCTAATGAGAATGTCAGCAGGTGCCTTCATGGTCGAGCTTCATTTGTATGATCAATGGAACACAACTTGGAATGCTGATAAATAAATGCTTTCATGAAAACCAATATTTTTCACCTTTTAAGCCAAACTTAGACTCAAATGCCACCGAAAATCAGATTACCATCGTTGGACATTGCAGCATATAATTAGATTCCATTCACGACTGGGTAGACAAACAAATATTATTTCTTGTAAGCCTTAAGAAAATTGACTAGGCTATTAAAAATTTCCTTCCAGACGTGTTCGACATCTGCCTACCGATTTGTCTGCTTTATGTCTAGCATTAAATGCAGTAGTTCCAACTTAATCTCCCTGACTTGTACCTCCCTGGAGCGAATGTAGGTACAGCTAAAATATTCACACACTGTTAACTGTCTCTGCCTGTGGAAGATTGTGATGTAGAGCTATAGAGTAAGAAGGATTGCTAGCATAGTCAATAAAAGTTGGATATGTTTTCAGCATTTTTCCTTTCCAGTGATATATTGGGCTAGAAATTGGTTCGGCTCAGATTTTGGACACAGGGGTCATAGTTCATGAACTGCCAAACTCGTTCGGATCGAGATACTTGGTGTACCTGCTTCACCTGAATAATTGTAGTTTTGGCCCAAGAGACTCCCAGGCTGCTTTCCATTGCTGAATGCCGTCTGTGGCTGTGTATGGTCGTTTGCACACCATGTACAGCCAATCCATTCTTGTTAAATTAGGCTGCATCTTAAAGGAAGTTGCATAGAAATATTGTGGTGATGTAAATTATTGCTAAGTGAACACCAGGGCAGACAGCGAGAGTAATACCAACAGATGTGGTGCTGGTGGACTTGAGGAATGAAGCCCTGATCCACGAGGACAAAAATGCCTTTAAGGACCACCCTCAGAAAGGAGAGGCAACAACTGGCCTGACTGGTCAACTCCCAGACCCTGGACCTTAGCACCTGGCAGCAGCACGACAAGAGGTCTAATGACTTCATGCAAATAGTCATGTGGATGAATGCGTCTTCAAATGACATCTCCTGCCCAATACAATACCAGTTTTTCTCACTGCACAATGCACTAACCCTTATTCACTGAGCAGAACTACTTGGCACTCAGGTCTCGCGTCTAACATCAAAATTCTCCACTTCACCCTTGCCCATCTATCACTGTTGCCAGCCTTGCATACTTCCCACTGTTGACATAGCTTCAACAATGGCAGGTACAGCACCAAAATTCTTGTCTTCTTTCTTGCAGGACAAGGTGGTACAAAATAAATGAAAGTAGAATAGATCTGGTAGAATGAACGATGCCTGAATTTCCTAGATCTATCAAAAGTGATGTTTTTCTACACCATGGTGTCAGCTGTATGGAGTCCCTAGGATCCGATGACACTGGGAAATTGAGGCTGATGGTATCATGCCACTTCTCAAGTTCCAGTTCACTCTCATCCTGCTGTCTGGCATGGTGAACAAGCAGTTGATGGTGTGACAATGGACTTCTTTCTTGCTAAGCCTATCCCATTTCTCTCACCACAACCCTCCCTCTGGGTTTCTGCTTTCAGCCACCTGCCCAGCCACAGGAACCACTGGAGAAGGAAAGGGAAGAGCAGCACATCATCATCAATTAAACTGTCACTGGCACTGCATGCAGCTTGGAGGTTACTACTGAGCTGAGATCAACACGTGATGAGTCACCGGACACGTGAACTGCAGTTATGGGGCACGGTGACACAGTGGCTAGCACTGCTGCTTCACAGTGCCAGAGACCTAAGTTCAATGCCAGCCTTGGCTGAGAGAGTATGAGAGGAACAGTGAGGATATTAACAGAGAGGGTGTGTGATAGGAACAGTGTCATTAACAGGGAGACCATCACTGTACATTATGAAACTAAGGGTGAGCAATGACTGAGGAGGACTGAAGCAGTAGAATTGAAAGTGTCTATACACACCCTATGCACCTGGGGATAGACACTAGGTTGCCCTGGCATCTTCCATATATGGAATCAGCAATTCTGTGACTCCTGCCCAGTAACTTCTTTGGCTGGAAGCCAGAGAGCCTTCCAAAAGGGCGTGAAGACAGGGATGAGAAGAAACATCCGGGGGCCACCCCCAGTGAAAACTCGATGTCGGCAGTAGAGATACAGCAAAGATCCAATGACGAGTTGGCAAAGACCCGAGACCAACTTTTGCCACATGGAGGACCCTGAGTTCCAAACTCAGCAAAGGCCCAAGACCAAGATTTTTACCCACTCGAGCGAGCCTGGCCGGTTCAACCTCACAAAAACATTTCTTTCTCTAAATGGTAGGCAGTGACTAGTGGGATATCGCAGGGTTTAGTGCTAGGACCTCAACTATTCACAATATATATTACTGATTTAGATGAGGGAACTAATTGTAATATCTCCAAATGTGCGGATGACACAAAGCTGGTTGGCAGGATGAGCTCTGAGGAGAATGCAGAGGTGCTTCACTGTGGTTTGGACAGGCTGAGTAAGTGAGCAAATGCATGCCTGATGCAATATAATGTGGATAAATGTGATGTTATCAACTTTGGTAGCAAAAACAGGCAGTTTGTTATCTGGCAATAGATTGAAAGAGGGAAATATGCAATGAGATCTTGGTGTCCTTGTACATCAGTCACTGGAAGTAAGCATGCAGGTGCAGCAGCAGTAAAGAAGGCAGTGGTATGCTGGCCTTCATGGTGTGAGGATTTGAGTACAGGAGCAGGGATGTCTTGCTGCAATTATACAAAGCCTTGGTGAGACCACACCTAGAATATTAGGGGCAATTCTCCCTAAAGTGCTGAATTGGTGGGAAAACTGTTCTAGATAACTGTTTTGTCAGTTCAACTTCACGCTCAAATCTCCCCACTCTGTGCACTGGAAAGGTCACAATCATGAAAATCATTAAAAATCTGGCTGGGCAAGGGGGCACCTTTTGGTTTCTGAAAGCAGAAACTCAGAGGGAGAGTCATGGTGAGAGAAATGGAATGGGCTTGGCAAGAAAGAAGTCACACCATCAGCCGCTTGTTCACCATGCCAGGCAGGTGCCTATTTGTGCCAGAGTCTGACAGTCCTGGAACTCTGCACATGTGCAGTGGTCCTGATTTGTTAGTCTCCCTGTTTGCTGGCCAGGTTGATTGCTGGCCCACCCAAGACTCCTGCAGTGCTGCTCCTCCAACCACCCCTCCCCCCCCACCATGGCCCCCCCAACAATTCCCTGATCCCTCCCACCCCGCAGCGCCCGGATGTCCAGCCCACCCCACCCCGCCACCCTCTCCAAGCGGTGGTGATTCCCCCACTCCCCTTACCCAGCAGAACCCCTCCCCTACTGACACCCTCCCCCCTGGGGTCAGACCCCAGCCGGGAGGCAGGCCCCTCCCGTCAACACTCCCCCCCCCCAAGCCTGCCCAATCACTGCCCTCCCTCTATCCCAGACCAATCACCATGCGGAGTGGCAGCAGGACTCCCAACCCCACCGATCATCCCTAGGCCCTGCCCACAATAGGCCCTGCCCCTTTGACACTGCCCAATAGGCAGTGCCAAGGTCCCCCTGGGCATGGGCACTTTGCCTCCTGGGGCACAGGCTGGCAACCCCCTCCTCACTCAACCCCCTGTGGGGTTCTGATTGCTCCCCCTCTGGGGGGGTCTCCTGCTAGTTCCCCGAACATGGGGAGCTAGTCTAAACCTGTCCAGAATGAAGCACTTCTGGCGGGGTGGGAGATTCAATCAGGACTGGTAAGTTCCTGACAATGAAATGTAAAACACATTTAACCTACATTAAAAAAAAATTCAAATGACTTACCTCTCTTCCTGCCAGTTTCCAGTATGGTCTGATGGGCGATTGTTCTCCGGCTCTGGATGATGCACGTGTTCCTGGCGCATGTAAAAATCCCGGAACAAGGTCAGCGATGCGGTCTCCCATCCTGACCTGCCAGAAAAGTTGTAGGTTGTGATCGGAGAATCACCCCCATTGTGTGCAGTTTTGGTCTCCTTATCTGAGGAAGGATGTTCTTGCTACTAGAGTGGAACTAAGGTTTGCAAGGCTGATACCTGGGTTGGCAGGACTGATGTATGAAGAGTGATTGAATCAGTCAGGATTATATTCACTGGAGTTTAGAAGTATGAGAGGAGATCTCATAGAAACCTATGAAATTCTAACAGGGATAGACAGGGTGCATGCAGGGATGCTGTTTCTGATGATGGGGGAATCCAGAAGGAAGGGTTATAGTCTGAGTATCCTCAGACACGGGATAAACTGTTTAGGATTGAGATGAGGAGAAACGTCTTTATCCAGAGAGTGAGTGGTAAGTTGTAGAATTCACTATCACAGAAATACTGGTGTTGTGAGGCAGCAGTGCTAACCATTGCACCACCATGCCACCATGGTAGCAGGACCAGCACCTATCTACAACCACTTGTCTGAAGTTCCTAATTGTTACATAAAGAGAAAAAAAAATTGCATTTATATAATATTCTTCATGAGCGGCATGGTGGCACAGTAGTTAGCACTGCTGCCTCACAGCGCCATGGACTCGAGTTCAATTTTGGCCTCAGGTGACCATCTGTGTGGAGGTTAGATGTTCTCCCTATGCCTCCAAGGGTTTCCTCCAGATGCTCCACTTTCCTCCCATGAAGAAATGTGGTTGAGGTTGATTGCAAAATTGACCTGGGGTGTCAGGGGAATTGGCAAGGTAAAAATGTGGGGTTATTGGAAAGGGTCTAGGTAGGATTGTTGCTGGTGCAGTCTTGATGGGCCAGCAAACTAAAGGGCCGGCACGGTAGCGCAGTAGTTATCACTGCTGCCTCATGGCACCACAGACTTGGGTTCAATTCCCACCTCGGGTGACTGCATGTGTGGAGTTTAGACATTCTCCCTGTATCTGCATGGTTTCCTCTGGATGCTCCAGTTTTCTCCCACAGTCCAGTGATATGGAGGTTAGATTGATTAGCCATGCTCAATTTTCCCTTCATGTCAGGGAGATTAGTAGGGTCTGGGTGGGATTGTTGTTGGTGCTGACTCAATGGGCCTTCTTCTGCATTGTAGGAATTCTCTGTCTGAGTGCTTTTTACAGCCAAGTGCAGCCAGTTTTATTGTAGGAAATTCAGCAGCCACTTTGCACACAAGTTCCAATAAATATGTGATAATAATCAGATAATCTTCTTTTGTGATGCTGTCTGAGAGATTGATATTGACTTGGATATTGGAGAGAATTCCGGAACTCGTCTTTGACTAATGCCAAGAAATCTTTTACCTGAGAGGGCAGAGACCTTGGTTTACTGTCTCCTCCTAAAGATAATCTCATATGAATGGCAAATTGCCATATACACACTGCACTGCTTCTGGGAACTTGCACACAGGGAGAAAGAACGTATGAACTCTGCTAATATTAATTGACTCCAGGAGCCATCTAAGTGTGAACACAGCTCTTTCTGCAAAATTTTCTGTGGACGCAATTTGAGATCACAGGAAAGTTAGAAAACTCCATAGCACAATAATTGCCTGAGACTGGAAAATTCTGTCTGAGGTCCACCCACCTTTCCATGGTCCACCCCTTGCCTGCAATGATTCCCAAAGTGAGCAGAATGGGAAAATGTGCCCCATAACGTCTGGAACGAGTAAAGACCAGAGTGAATGCTGTCTCTAGTGCTGAAAGGACTTGGAAATAAATGATCAAGAAGGAAGCAGATCTGAGAAAAGCCAAGGATACCCTCCTCTTCTCAATAACAGATAAGGATTTTGGTACATGCAATAATGCCTTAGTCTAAGTCTGCTGAATCATTATACACAACCAAAGACTTAACATGAATGTCATACTGTAGTAGTGCACACATTCAAGTTGCAACTTACACTTGAATTCCTTGTCACATTGACCAGTTAAGGAGATTCATGCAAAAAATCCTAATGAAACCTAGTGCTGATAAAGGCGGAACTTCATTCAGTTTATATATTGTGTGAATGTAAAGGCTCTGACTAGATAGCCACAGCATTGCGATCAAAGTACTTCTGGTTTTTTTCACGATTCAAAGAAAACAGGCCAAGCTTATAGACAGTGGTATAAATCTAGTCTGAATGGTGAAAACTCAGATGGATCTACAGTAGTAGGAAAAGAAAATGTTAATTTTAGCACTGAAAAACATGGAGGGAGACATTTACAGGGAACATCAAAATGGGGCAGATACGGGGGAACCAATATGCTTCAGGCAAAGTTTTAAAATTATCACAATCTAACAACATCCTTGGCAGCAGGTGGAAGTGTAGAAAGTTAAGAAAAACAATGCATGAATGAAGAAAGAGAGACCCAAGGTGCTCATATGTTGCTGCACACAAGTGAGAGTGTAGGCAGAATTCAGGCCATAGTTTGGAAGATGCTGAAGTTGGAGTGATGATGCATGAGCCGCTTGTGTTGAGGGCTGACCTCAGTGTTCCTCCAAAGCACTTTCCATGGGTCAGAAACGCAGTTTGGTATCTTCTCTCCTTTACGGCCCAAACTAAGATGCTGTCAGTGGTTGGGCTGAAGTCACCTGTGCATCTCCTTTGTTATAGGCTGTACATATTCTGAAAGAGTTTTGGATCATGACAACAGCCCAAAAGACTTAGATGCATTGACCATGTTAAATTCTCCCTCAGTGTACCTGAACAGGCACTGGAGTGTGGTGACTAGGGAATTTTCACAGTAACTTCATTACAGTGTGAATATAAGCCTACTTGTGACTAATAAATATACTTAACAGTCCCAGAACTCTGAAACAATGTGTGCAGGACAGGCCAACTGTAACAGATAGACTGTGTTGTACGGTAATGTGCAAATAATGTGATAGAATGTCATATGACTAAATGCCTCGTGATCACATATCACTTGATCAAACCTCCAGGAATACCTGAGCAACCCCATTCTCCAGCAACCCGGGCTGAGTTATAAAAATCAGTTGGGTCTCCTCACTGCCACAACTGGATGTGGTATCTCTCGGTGGCCTGAATTCCCTGCTGGGACTTAAAATCGACCCCCAGGTTTTAAGATACTTAATTTATTACGACAAGACCCATTTTGGGTGCCATTCAATGTATAGGCTTGCAATGCATAATAGATGAAAAATGTGATTTTGAGTGAACATGTTGAACTCCCGGGTGACATGTGTAACTCATTATCTGGATGAGGAAACACATTAGCACAACACAAGGGAAAATGCTGACATTTTAAGGATTGGTTTCTGAGCTCTGTCCAAATAGCTTTGCAAAAGTCAAATTTTTGTTCTATGTCATCTAAAATATTTATAACAATGCAGTTCTCTAAAATTACATGGCTGTGTTCTGCCAAACAAAACAATAAAAAGTGAAAACTAAATAAGGTAGGCTGTTCATTGAAGGCGTGGTAGTGCTTTGAATAAAATTTTCTGTGATGAACCAGAACAACTGGAAGGGAACAGTTAGCTGAACATAAAACCTCCTGCTGCATCTGATACATGCTTCTTTTTATATTAAAGAAACTGCTATTATAGACATGACAGTGCAGTCTATTATTACTTTTCAAAATTAACTTAAAGGATTTGTTTAAATTCCTATTTTCTTGCTGTTAGTTTACTATCTGCAAAGCGATTTATTTAAAAAGCCTTAAGCAATCTTTAGTTGAATCTGTTACAACTACATCAGCATTTCTTCAATCAAGGTCAACTTACTTTGCTGAAGACAAGAATATTTTTTGTTCTCTTAGAAGGAGTGTGTACCTTTATGTGAGGTAAGTGGCTGGTGTACATACCTAACAAGAAATGTGGAGAGGCTGCTACACTGTCACTGCCATAGCAGAAAGTACAGTGAGGAACAAATATGGCTACAGTTGATTTACAAGAGATGCAACTTGCTAGCTAGAGAGTCACCTCAAGGTCTCCAATGCATGCTGAACCAACATATTCAAAAATCCCACAGCCTCCATACAATTTTTAAAGCTCAGTATTTTTGGGTATGAAGCCGTTTGAAAGTGTTCCCACGAGGCTGTGTAATTTTGAGGTGTCTATCAAAGAATCCCCAGTTGGCAACTTGGCAATACTGCATAGTCATTTGGCCACCTGGTCACGACGGACAGTTTGACCACTTAAGAATCCTCTGTTGTGAAATTTCATACTTTCTCAATGTCTTAAGATCAGATGCAACTTCGTCATCAGTTTTTATTAGGCCTTACGAGTGCTTTAAGGAAACATAATATTGGAACAAGGTAAGCAATTCAGCCTCTCAATATTACTTTCCCATCCAATTAGATAATGAACATATCTTAATTCCATCCACCTGCGTTGGCTTTATATCCTGAATATGGTGCCTAATAAAAATCTATCAATTCTAGTTTTGAAATTTTCAATTCACCCAACAGCTTTTTGGGGAGGGAGTATCTGATTTACAGTGCTTATGTGTGAAGAAGTTCTTTCTGACTTCACCCCTGAATGACTCAACTCTAATGTTACGATAATACGCCCGTGTCTAAGGGAGAATATTTCAGAGTTGCTGCTGAGTCTATTTCTCACTAATTGGCTCTGGCATGCTCCTAATATGTCAGAATCACATTTTGTCTCCATTGACACTATCAATAGCTTCAATTAGCTTAAACACCTCCATTAGATCAATCCCAATGCTATATAGTCGAGGGAATTAAGCCTAATTGATACAACAACCCTCATAATTAATCCCTTTTAATCTCAGTGGCATTTGCAGAAGACCAAAATGTGGACCAGGATTTAACACTAAATTCCCCTATCGATTTTAGGTGGGGAGCATGAAGTTGCAGGGATGGGATTCCCTCTGGGTTCCTCCCTGCTTTGACCATGCAGTGATTTTACTCTTGCCCCAATGGAGGCTCTTTTTTTGGCCAATTATTGGCTACTTAAAGGTCATTTCCCAGCCTGCCTCATTTTTTAGGCTGACAGGAGGGTTGAACTTACATGGGGAAAAGGTGAAAAATCAAAAGAATTACATTTTGGGTGGGGAGAGGGCTGGGTGCATCAGAAGCCTAAATTTGAGTGTCCCCACAACCCCTCTGCACTTAATATCTGATGTCTTCTGGAGCTTCCTCCCCTCCTAGCCTCTCCTCCAAGACCCTGATGACCCCCTTTGGACAACCCCCGCCCCCCCCAGGCCTTCCCTACCAGCTCCAATGTCCACCTGCATTTTTACTTTTGCTCACTGTGGTACTGTCACTGCAAGGGCTAGAGAGCTGGCAGCCAATCTGATTGACTGGCAACTGTCTGAGGTGGGATTTCAGAGAGAACATAAGAACATAAGAAATAGCAGCAGGAGTAGGCCATCCAGCCCCTCGAGCCTGCCCCGCCATTCAATAAGATCATGGCTGATCTGTCGTGGCTCAGTTCCACTTTCCCGCTTTCTCCCCATAACCCTTAATCCCCTCTTTTATCAAAAACCCATCAACCCGCGTCTTAAAAATATTTAGCGAGGCAGCCTCCACCACTTCAACGGGCAGAGAATTCCAGAGATTCACCACCCTTTGAGTGAAGAAGTTCCTCCTCAACTCCGTTCTAAACCGCCCCCCTTTTATCTTGAGGCTGTGCCCCCTAGTCCTACTGTCTTTTTTGAGCGGGAAGAGTCTCAAGTGTTGGTTGCAGCCATTTAACACTCTTTGGCAGTGGGTACTCCAAAAAATTCAGGTCATGAATTTAATTTGGAGTTTATCCTGGCATTGGTAATAGGGAGGGCATTCCATGAATCTTGTGCCCATTTCAGCTAGAAGTCAAGTAACTTGGCCTAGAGTTTTCTAAATAAGGCTACAATACTCGCATTGCACATGTGGGGGGTGGAGGGGACTGAAAACATAGTGCAAAGACAAAAATTCAACTGACTAGCATCTTTCTCCCTAAAAAAAATCATTCTCCCTAAAAATAAACAATATGAGTATATTTCCAATCGTAAACTCACTGCAACTTATTCGAATGGGGAAGGAAGAGAAATGGAAGCCACATAGCAGACAGCACACAAATAAATATTGAAGCTGAGTCAATAATTAGAAAACAAACCATTGGCAAAGTTTTTGAGAATGGGACTGAATAGATAGCTCTTTTAGGGAGGCAGCATTGATGAATGGGTTGAATAGTCTGCCTGTGTGCTGGGAAATGTCATCACTCCATGAAACAAAAACACTGGAAACTGTTATAAAAATAAGGATTTTCACAGATTTTTACAACATCTTTAACTCAATGGCTGCCAGACAACACTGGACATTTCTGAAGAAGAGCCTGACTGACAATCTGCATAAATGAGGTGGTGGAATGATGGAGGCTAGGATAGTGTCACCATATTATTACAGCCATATTTAAATGTGGAAGCTGCTGCTGCCAAAACATAGGTAAGTGGAGAAAAGAATGGGCATCGGTGTTAGAGAATCCTGCCTTGCCTGTCGGCCTTGATCCAAAAAGTAAGCGATAAGAGGAGGACAATCTAACAAAATGGTGATTGATATAATTAAAATGTGTAATTTTCAGGTAAGTACTAATCCCAGAAGAAAAATCTAATTACTTCACAATGCATGTGGGCAGTTGGTTGTTTGACATCTTTAGTGGGCTTTAATTGAGGGTGACATTTTAAACTCACTAATTTCACTTTAATTTCTCTGAAACAGAACGAATTTGGAATTGGGGGAAATGTAATGTTGGTGCTTAAGGAGGTCTTTCTCTGATAATGGTTTTCAGGTAACATTGTAGGGGTTATGTAAAAGGACTTCATTCTACATAAAAAACTGCTGGGGATGAGATCCATGATTATGGACATTGGGGGATTAAATCATTAGGGGGAAGGGTTTTGGAACCATCTGTCCTGGTGAGCACTGACCATAGGAGATCTTCATATTTGGCTGCTGGCAGTATTTGATTTGCCATCATTTCTCCAACCCCCTCCCAGATCCTTAATTTGTTTATTTTTAATCCCCTAACTTGTTTAGTGCAGCCGACCACAGAGTGAATGTCACAAGGCGACTTTTAAATTTCAATCCCACCATCAGCCTTGGTGCTGATGCAATTAGAACCAAAAGATACTCTTGATGTCTGGAATTAAGGTGCTAATGTAACCCCCTGTAATCCACGGCTCTCTAATCCTACCTTTCCCATCCTTCCGCTTAACCGGAACATACCTCCCCTGCAACCATTTCAGTTTGCCCTTAAAAGCCTCCCACTTGCCAACCGTGGACTTTCCAGCTAACAGTCCCTGAATCTGGCTAAGTTAGGGGTTCCATTCGTAGATATGCTGGGTAGAATAGGTGTAGGGTGATGCGGCGGCGCGGGCTCATTGGGCCGAAGGGCCTATTTCCCGTGCTGGGTTGTTCTTTGTTCTTTGTTATGACATGATATCCATCAAGTTTTATTTTGCCATCAATAACCTTTAATTTAAATATGCCATCCTAAATATGGACCAATGTGTTCAGGGTGCCCCTGCACCTCTGGTGAAAGCAGTCATGCAGTAGTCACTGGGGCAGTACCTCGCTCACCTTCTGCCTTTGGTTTGAAGTAGATGCAACTTTATCTGCATTGTGATCAAATTTGCAATTTCACAAAGTACATCAGATTTGGACTAACTTGGATCACCTTAGAGTTGAAACGCCTTTTTAAGCTCATCTCCCACGGTACTTAGTCAGCACTTGCATTAAGTCACTGATATGCTAATACTGTTGGATTCTAGCATGGATTCATTTCCTTAAAAGTATCTGAGCTGCAATTACAGAGCCCTTATCTCTCATCATGCATGACACGCAAGGGGAAATTGAGCCAATGTGTTCTCTATCAATGGGAACAAACTGTTCCAAAAATATAGCACCGTGCTTTGATCCAGCACAAAGGCTTTCAGCTGAGGATGCGTGGGAAGTGACCATAGTAACCAGTGCAATTAAAAGCATTTGAAAAATGATTTGTCCTTCAAGTGAAAACTGTCTCGGGTGACTGCAAGAGCAGACTTGGCCTTTGCGTGGCTGATCTAAGAATATCTCCTGAGAACACAGACTGTGGTTAATGAACTAGTATAACGGAGGACAAGCCTGCTTTTAAGCCTCTGCACTTAGTATATTTGTTTAAGCTGATTTACACAATTCTCTTTAAAATTTATTTTTCTTTGAAGTGTACATGGTAAGAATACACTACAGTAATGCAGAACTCGGTAAATTAAACCACAATAAGGTTTGCACCTGATGCTGACCCTGACATCACAAGTGACAATTACTATGTACACTTTGCTGACATTGAAAGGTAAATTCATTGATCCCACGCTGCCAGTTGGAAGCAATACTTGCTTCTCTAACCTGCGGCTCTTTTGAGCTTGGCTCTCCACTGGGAGAATCCAATTGGTGAATGAGTACGTTGTTTGTATCGAGGTTGGATTTCAGCAGAAGTTGTTCCAACCCTTTTCTGTAACTTTGGCAGAAACCCCAGAGAAACAGTGTAAACATCTGTTGGTGATGCCTCTGCATTTCTGCCGATTTTATGCTGAGATTCAACAAAAGATTGGCATTTTACTCCATAAAGCTTCACAGTGATACATTGGTGCTGTAAATTGAGCGTCAATATTCTGAATGATGATAGGCTGCTGAGTTTAGAGGCCATCTAATTATTTGATGCACAGTGAGTGCCTCAGCACAAAGCA
This sequence comes from Carcharhinus amblyrhynchos, assembly GCF_965287045.1. Classification (NCBI taxonomy): domain Eukaryota; kingdom Metazoa; phylum Chordata; class Chondrichthyes; order Carcharhiniformes; family Carcharhinidae; genus Carcharhinus; species Carcharhinus amblyrhynchos. The sequence continues at coordinate 75,289,399 of NC_137331.1, read as the reverse complement.
CACTTGGAAAATTGCCTTTAATACCTGTCATTTGTGACTGTTTCCTCAATGAATTATCTCTGTGCTCTACCTTGATCAGAGCTATGGGTATTTCTAAGTGCACCTTGCTCTATTTGGAGGAGAATTAAAATGGAGGATGACCTTTTGGAGAATGTATTATATGTAGTTTTGCAACTTAGGCATTAAATGAGTACCAATCTTACATCATTGGCTCTGTTGCATGGACAGTACAATATAGAAAATACTGGAAAGACTCAGCAGGTCAATCACCAAATCTAATTGGGTGGCATGGTGGCACAGTTGTTAGCACTGCTGCCTCACAGCTCCGGGGACCTGGGTTTGATTCCCGGCTTGAGTGACTGCCTGTGCAGAGTTTGCACATTCTCCCAGTGTCTGTGTGGGTTTCCGTCAGGTGCTCTGGTTTTCTCCCACAGTCCAAAAATGTGCTGGTTAGGTGGAATGGCCACGCTAAATTGCCCCTTAGTGTCCTGGGATGCATAGGTTAGAAGGATTAGCAGGGTGAATATGTGGAGTCATAGTGATGGGGCCCAGTTGGGATTGTTGTCGGTGTAGATTCGATGGGCCAAATGGCCTCCTTCAGCACTATAGGGACTCTATGACTCTATATCAGATAAACAAATGTTTTCAGAATAACGCTTCATTAGAAGCAGATGATTGCATTTAGAAAGTCTGAAGACACCTATATGCAAAGACTGCAACTCTCATGACCATTCTATGTGTCCGAGGTACATTCCTGATTGAAGAAACCACTCAAAATGGGGTAATACACTGTCACCATTATTTAAAAGGTCATGACCTTTTGACTCAAGAACACACCTGATAGGAAATACAACAAGGCACATTCACTTGAATCTTGAGTACACAGCGGGCTTCCTAATACAATGATTCATATGCCTAAACAGATCTGATGCAGTACTACAGTATGATTGCTTTTTTATTCATTGGATGTAGGCATCACTGGCTGGGGCAGCATTTATTGCCCATCCCCAATTGCCCTTGAACTGTGGCTTGCTAGACCATTTAAGAGGGCACTTAAAAAAGTCAACTACTTTTCTGTAGATCTGGAATCACATATCGGCCATACTGGGTAAAGACAGTAAATTTCCCTTCCCTGAAGGACATTAGTGAACCAGAAGGGTTTTTTTTACAACAACCTTTTAATTTGAGGTTTTTATTGAATTCAAATTTCACTATCTGTTATGGCAGGGTTCGAACCCAGTCCCCTCTTCCTATGACTGCTTCAGTTCCAGCTGTACAGGCCAAGGTGGGCATTGCCATTCAGAAGCACCCCGAAAGCAGGCTAGCGCCCTCCAGACCTCAGCCCTCCACAAAAGGTTAATACACAAGATAAAATCCCACAGGATTGGGTAACATATTAGCTTAGACAAAGGATTGGGTAACTAATAGACAGCAGATAGTGGGAATAAATGGGTCTTCTTCTGGTTGGCAAGCAGGCACTAAGTGGAGTGCCACAGTAGCAGGATGAAAGGTCATAGGGAGTGGGCAGGAAGATGGAGATGAGACTGAGATGAGATCAGACACAGTCCTATTGAACAGCAGAGCAAGCTTGAGAGGCTGACTTGCCTACTCTTGTTCCTAGTTTAAGGAATAATACACTATACCAACTGCCAGCTGTAATCATCCTCCCGCAATGTGAGGACAAAGGGCAACCACCCTTCCCCATGACACAGGCTTTATCAGTGAGTGTTCTCCCCCCAAACCCACCCCCACCCCTCTCCCCCTCCCCATGACACAGGCTTTATCAGTGAGTGTTCTCCCCCCAAACCCATCCCCACCCCTCTCCCCTCTCCCCATGACACAGGCTTTATCAGTGAGAGTGTTCTCCCCCCAAACCCACCCCCACCCCTCTCCCCCTCCCTCTCCCTCTCCCCATGACACAGGCTTTATCAGTGAGTGTTCTCCCCAGCAAACCCCACCTCCACCCCCTCCCCTTTCCCCCATGACACAGGCTTTATCAGTGAGTGTTCTCCCCAGCAAACCCCACCTCCACCCCCTCCCCTTTCCCCCATGACACAGGCTTTATCAGTGAGAGTGTTCCTTCCCCCTCCCCATGACACAGGCTTTGTCAGTAAGAATGTTCTCCATCCCCCCCCACCCCCCTTTCCCAGTTTATCCTCCATCACCCCAAGGTCCTTTGCTAGCTCAATTCACCCTTCACTGGCTCACACCCCCTCACCCTGAGGCTCCTTCACCCCAGCCCCTTTGCCACCTCACCACCTCCATCCCCCCACCACATCCCAAAACTCCCTGCCCCCATCCCCCACCACATCCTCCCATCTGCATCTCTATCCCCACCACATGCACACCCCCAAATCCACCCACCCATCTCCCCCACACCTCCAGCCCCCACTCTCTGCACCCTCCTCCCCCCCAACCTCTCCACACTCTCATCCCCCCCCCCACTCTCCCATCCCCCCCCACTCTCCACACCCTCATTCCCCCCCACTTTCCACACCCTCAGCAACCCCCCCCAACTTTCCACACCCCCAACACATCCCCCCCCTCCCCAACACATCCCTCCTCTCCCCAACACATCCCCCCACCGCATATCAAAATATGCCACAGCTCTCAAAACCATTTTAATTATTCCAGGTTTTTCTGCTTGTTACATAGGTGAATATGTAATAATTATGGAGTTGATTAGGCAACAGAAAACATCCTGATAATTCACAACTATTTTATTGTGATGCTATAGTTCAGCGTACACACACTGGTTTCCACTCTACCCTTCTGGATCCTCTTCCCATCCAAAAGCAACCCACCCACTGGCAAATTCCCAATTTTTAAATACAAGCTTCAATGACTATCACCTGCTCTCAATTCACTGTGAAACTAATCCTGGTTTACTCTAAAAGAGACCTGCATTTTGAAATTGACACTGACATTCCTTGAGGTATTTGACTTCTTAGGGACTGTCACCTAACATCTGGCTAGGCGACACCTCCCTCCCCTCTCCCACCCCCGAGTCTCTATAAGTAACTCATGATTGCGGACACTGCAGATTAGCATTAGCCTCACTGGGCTCTTGCTTACAGCTTCTGGCAAATTCTCTCTCTGCTTTTCAAAGCTATTGCCAGGCTCTAACTGCAACTGCTGACAGCTTTCTCTCCCTGCCTGTTTCCAAGCTTTGCCAGCTCCAAATATAAACGGCTTCTTTCAATGCTGCCACTGAGCTGACTAACAGTTTTGTTGAGACAAACTACATATAAACCCAACACAAAAAAAGGTCCCTCCTTGCAACCTATCCCCATGGCAACTTTGCACACATGGGATTTCCCAGATAAAGATTCAAATTAATTGTCTCCCAAATTCCCAAGCCATCCCTTTGTTCTGGGAAACCAAATAAATAATGTACACCCCTTAATAAGACAACTGCAGTTATCTTGTCTCGAGCAAAAAACTCAGAAAAGAACCATCCATTGTTTAATATTTTCCGACTTCTAACTCTGAGCTAATAAACAAAGGCCACCCTTGACTGGTAATTACTGCAGATCTGTTTATCAGCCTTTCACCAGGGGTTTCCATTCATCTTACATTCCATAATTCAGTCCCCAATATACTCTCAAAACACACAAATCAGCAAATTAAACATTTTCACAGCAGCATAAACATATTTCAATAAAGTCAGTGTAAGTGAGTGTCATATACCATGCCTCTATTTGATATTTTAATTCTGGCACCTGGTCGCTTAGCGGCCTCCATTTCTCCATCTTCAATGGTCAGGCATACAAACACTTTGCTTATCTCCAGCACCTCTTCCTTGGCTGCTATCAGTATGGAGATGGCTGGAGGGCCAGCTGCAGTTGCCCTTCTCTCAACTGTGTTCTGTGCTCTCTTCCTCTGCAAGGCAGAAAGAAGGGATCCATGAGTAAGAATATGCTGAGTGAATAGGTGGACATCATTTGTTCGGGGTGACTGTGAGGGATAGGTATGATAATGCATTGAGATGAGAGTGTCAAGTGATTCAGGTAAAATCGTAGAATCCTATAGAGCAGAAGGAGACCATTCGGCCCATCAAGTCAGCACTGACCATAATCCCACCCAGACTCTATCCCATAATGCCATGCATTTACCCTAGCCAATCCCCCCCGACACTAAGGGGCAAGTTAGCATGGCCAATCAACCTAACCCACACATCTTTGGACTGTGGGAGGAAACTGGAATACCTGGAAGAAACCCACGCAAACACAGGGAGAATGTGCAAACTCCACACAGACAGTGACCCAAGCCAGGAATCGAACCTGGCTCACTGCTGTGAGGCAGCAGTGCCAACCACTGTGCCATCATGCCATCCATCTGTGCCATTGTGTTGCCCAAAGGGATGTGAAGAGTTACATGGACAAAGAGGAATAGGTACACCTGCAAGCTAAATCAGCACAATGTTAAAGGAAAAGCTAAGGAAGGCAGAGCGAAGGGAATGGGGTTGTACTTGCACTCATCCCTCCTAACCTGATTAGGCCATTAAACTTCTTCTGGCCCAATATCCAGGAGCATAACACTACATCCTGCTGTGAACTACCTGCAACTTTCCTATAAAAGCAGGCCTCTTTCTCCTATTGACAAGAAAGGGAACCTGCCTGCAGAGGCTCATAGATCACAATATCAGCTTGAGTCAGTGGCATGAGTGAAGGAGTTGCTGCTTTGCAATTTGTGAATACATTGCTGCATGTTTTTTTTTCTGTTCAAACATTTGGCAATCCTCCAACTTACAGCCTCATAAGATCCCTTCAAATACTTCAGCTCATCAGTTGTCATCATGCCCATGGCAGTAAATGGTCAGGAAAGTTAGAAGTCAGGTGCTAATGCAATAACTTGTTTAGAAAGCCAAAGATCCTGTGCTGCTGAAATGTCTGCTCTTTCCATATGCAGCCGGGCTCCCCCAGTGCTAGCGTATAGAATAATTAAAATCCAACTCTAAATCAGTCTGTGCCCCTTTACAAATTCCTGCTCCCAATTTAGACAAGTTACTGATTTGATTTGATTTATTACCGTCACATGTACTAGTATACAGTGACAAGTGTCGTTTCTTGCATGTGGGAGGAAACTGGAATACCTGGAAGACAAAGCATACCATTCATAGAGTTCATCAGGGAGAAGGAAAGAAGAGGGTGTAGAATGTAGTGTTATAGTCAGGTGTAGAGAAAGATCAACTTAATATGAGGTAGATCCATTCAAAAGTCTGACGGCAGCAGAGAAAAAGCTGTTTTTGAGCTGGTTGGTATGTGACCTCAGACTTTTGCATCTTTTTCCGAACAGAAGAAGGTGGAAGAGAGAACATCCAAGGTGTGTGGGGTCCTTAATTATGCTGGCTGTTTTTCAAAGGCAGCAGAAGTGTAGACAGACTCAGTGGATAGGAGGTTGGTTTGCATGATAGACTGGGCTACATTCATAATCTTAGTGTCATTTCCAGATGTGACTATACAACTCTCCATTCCTTTTGGTGAAATTGATGAAAACCTGAGGTCCCATTACAGATCTGGGAACACCACTCATCGCATTCAGCCGATTAGTGTGTATTCCTTTATCCCTCCTCTCTATCTCTTTCTTCTCAAATGACAATCAGTTAATGGCTCACAGTTTCCTTCATTTTTGCTAATCACAACTTTCAACCCTTCACTACCTGCTTGAAAATGGGAATTGAAATTGCCCTCACAATCACTGTTCATTTCCTTGTGCAAAACTTCCAACGTACATCATATATTTTATATATTTTTACCTGCAGTACTTTCCAAAAGGCAAGTTCTACTGATCTTCTTAATTCCCAACGTTCCTGGAGCTGCCAGACAGAATAAGAACGCATGGTGATGAGGCTCTCCATACATTCATAACATTTTAAAGCATATCATTTGGGGACCATTTGATCCATCATGATTGTTTTGGCTCCTTGCTAGATGTTTTCAAAATTAATCCATCTACCCTGTTCTCTTCCTATCATGCATTTAACAATGTTCTGCAGAAACTTATATCTTCACTTCTCAACATTTAAAAATAACCACAATTTAGGAAATTGCTGAGAAGCTAGGTTTCCTGCTGAGAAGTGCTGATGGTGAGCAGTACAGTGATTGTTTGAGTTAATAAAACTTTAGTTAGGTTGCTTTGCTGGCAGATAGATCATTTTAGAAAGCAATTGTTGATTTTGCAGTGTATCCTGACTGCTGAATGGTCGAGAATAAAACACATTGGCTTCAAAGATTGATTGGGCCATTTAGTCCAATGTCGATTCCAGGAGGTGGTACGCCCACTCAATGATCTGCTCCAGTGCTGGCCTCACTTCTGCAGTTAGATCATACCATGGCGGTGTTTGAGCATATTCACCCATGTAAAGCAAAAAATATTGGCCTGGATCGAAAGCAAGTGGCACGATTTTAAAGAGGCCAGAAAGTAAGGGGAGGCAAAGGAAGTTCAATGGGAGGAAAATGATAAGAAAGACAGGGGTCAGGAGAGAGGAACATTTGTTTTTGTAGACTGCAATGGTGACAAAAAGGATCATGAGTAAAGGGAGGGTAATGAGGACTGGGTCACACTTGGCCACCATCTCTGGAACAAGGTGTCCTTCTGCCTTAAAGCCATTGATGCCATACCTTTCTTTCTCATTCCCAGTTACTAGGTCAGAAACTTTGACCCGAGAGAATGAGATGGTGTCACTGAGGATGCAGTAATAGGTGATTCACTGCGCACAAGGAAGCTGGGAATAGTGAGGAACAGGTGCAATGCACCACCTTCCCAATAAAGATAAAGCAGTACACTTCACATCATTTTTGATTCAATGTGACCCTACATATCATAAGTACTCACCTGAAAGAGCAGATATTTGAACACCAGCACATTTATGTGCCTGCAGCAAGATCAGTCTTCAACTGTAAATAAAAGAATTTTAATTTATATCACATCTTCCAGATTCTCATCTGTCCCAAAGCCCTTCATAGTCAACACATGACATTTTATTGCCGCTTTGTCATTAGAAAATATAGTAGTCAATTTGTAAAACAGGGTCTGAGTAGAAAACAGAAACAATGATGTAATGATAATAAAAACAACGTACTGTGGACACTGAAGAAAGTAAAATTGCTGGAAACATTCAGTAGGTCTGGCAGCAATTGTGGAGAAGATATGGTTAGCATTTCATATTGATGACTATCTATGGACTTGAAACACAAACTCTGTTTTTCAATCCTGGTCTGCTGAGTATTTCCAGCATTTTCTGTTTTTATTACTAATGAGGTAATAATAATCACTTAACGTTCTTTTTGTGCTATTGATTGATTAATATGACCCAGAGCAATAAAAGATCTCCCCGTGCCCTTCTTTGAACAGTGCCACAGGATCTTTTCCATTCATGTGGGAAAGCAGATGGAGTTTGGTTTAACATCTCATCTGAGAAACAGCACAGCTCGTCCCTGCACTGAACTGTCAGCTTTGATTGTGCATTCAAGTCTTGGACATGAACCCATGACCTTCTGACTCAGAAGTGATGGAACTGCCACTGAGCCAAGATTGACAGGTTATGCAGGAACTGATAGTTGTGAATCTGGCGTCTGCAGATCTCTTTCACAGTAACATCAAATAGGTGTTTTTTCCTTTCCTGTTGCAAGAATCAGTGGAAACTGTGGCATCTGTATTGGAATCTGCAAAAAACTATCCCGACCTCAGAGATGGCCAAACTCTGTTGGTGACTCACAAGACACACATTACTGCCCTGGTTACTGTAACGGACAGATGATTCCACAGCCTATAAAATGACTTTTAAAACCTGGGAGCTGGGAAACAGCCAACTGTCTCACAGTGCTTTAAAAATCTGATAACAGCCATAAACCTAGTTACGTTGATGGTCAATGGTCATGCACAGTAATAAATACAATGGCCCGACAGTGCCATTTTTTAGGTCTGACCTCAGACCTGGCTTTCTGGCATGGAGTGCTACATCAATATGGCACTTGAATATCCAAAGCAGATTCATATGTTATCACAATATAGTTCTTATATTGAACTTGTTTTAAGGCTTTATTAATATTCAAGCTTGAATGATAAAATAAAACATTTGTCAAGATTCAAGACATATTTGGTCAGACCATACCTTGGGATCTGAGCTATTTCTGAACATTTCTTTATTTCTTCCTTGAACACTGGAAGTGCAACAAAGGAGAGCCATGAGCTGATCCCTGATCTTAACGAGCTCAATTATGAGGAAAGACTAGAGAAACCTGAGCCCCAATTTTAACCAAATTGGCCCAGCAGAAAAGTGATGGATTTGGATCTGACATCTGTTTTACAGCCTGCTCAATTTAATGCTCCATTAACTAGAATAGAGTGTAAAATTAAGTGAGTGGAAAACAGGTGTCCAACCCAAACCCACTCTATTTCCACTGAACTAGTTAGATCAAAATCAGGGTTTCGAAACCCTTAAAGAGACATCTAAGATTTGATCTTGAAGATAGATATTCAAGCAAACAGGAACCCTGGAAGCTTATTTTAAACTAGACTGTGAGAGAAAACCAAAGGGGTATAGGCTTAAATTTGCAAAAGGGAAATTTAGAACTGATGTCAGGAAGTTCTACACATTGACTCAGAATAGACTCTTGCAGACTAGTGGAGGGAAGACGCTGGACTTAACAGGGAACCATTTGAATGCATCAAAGAGGGGACTTTGAGACGATGAAATGGGCTGAATCAGGGCTAAAATATTGTAATCCTTTCTTTGATCCACACTCTCTTTGAGTATGATTCCCCAGTGGGAGTGTAGAGCTGGTGAATTTAAGCCACAGAACAACTGATTGTGTTACCAATCACTTACTGAACTGGATACATATATCCTACTAATCTTAAGAACATAAGAAATAGGAGCAGGAGTAGGCCATCTAGCCCTTCGAGCCTGCCCCGCCATTCAATAAGATCATGGCTGATCTGTCATGGCTCAGTTCCACATTCCCGCCCTCTCCCCATAACCCTTAATCCCCTCTCTTATCAAAAACCCATCAACCCGCATCTTAAAAATATTTAGCGAGGTAGCCTCCACCACTTCAAGGGGCAGAGAATTCCAGAGATTCACCACCCTTTGAGTGAAGAAGTTCTTCCTCAACTCTGTTCTAAACCGCCCCCCCTTTATCTTGAGGCTGTGCCCCCTAGTCCTACTGTCCTTTCTGAGTGGGAAGAGTCTCTCCACCTCTATCCTATCCATCCCATTCATCATCTTATATGTCTCAATGAGATCTCCCCTCATTCTTCTAAACTCTAACGAGTACAAGCCTAGTTTATTCAGCCTCTCCTCATAGCTCAACCTCTTCAACTCCAGCATCAGCCTAGTAAACCTCCTCTGCACTCCCTCCAAGGCCAAAATATCCTACGTTAATTTAGCATGGCCAATCAATCTAATCCGCACATCTTTGGACTGTGGGAGAAAACCAGAGCATCTGGAGGAAACCACACAGACACGGGGAGAATGTGCAAACTCCACACAGACAGTGACCCGAGGTCAGAATCGAACCTGGGCCCCTTGTGTTGTGAGGCAGTGGTGCTAACCATTGTGCCACTGTGCTGCCCACACCCCACACCTTATATAGAGTGTATTATTATCATCATGAAACATGTTGCTGTGCTTTCATTTTTGCAGTGGGGTGGAACTTTTGTCTAGATCCCACATTTTCTGGGGTGAGGGATCGTTTGTCATGCACAAGGTTCCCAGAGGAGTTTTTGCTGCCAATCCTGGCATGACTGCAACAGCAGAGGAGGCAGCTGGGAATTTAGAGGAACATAAAAGCCCCACATAGAGCAGCACAGTGGCACAATGGTTAGCACCACTGCCTCACAACAGCAGGAGCCCAGTTCGATTCTAGCCTCAGGTCACTGTCTGTATGGAGTTTGTACATTCTTCCTGTGTCTATGTGGGTTTCCGCTGGGTGTTTCCCCACATAGAAGACAGGAAAATTCCTTTTTAAGCTTCAGGTAAAACCAACGCTCTGACTGTGAGGTATGGAGGGAGGTCGCTTACCAGGTCGAAAGGAAAATAGTGCAGACATTGGGAATCTGAAATAAAAATAGAAAGTGCTGGAAGTAATCAACAGGTCTGACTGCACTGTGAAGAAAGAAACAGAGTTAACATTTCAGGTTGTGACCTTTCCTCAGAACTGATGACTCTGTTAAGTTGGTTTGCCCCTCCACAAATGCTACCAGACCTGCTGAATATTTTAGCACATTCTGTTTTTTTATATCAGCTCTAGGCTGTTTCCTTCCATGTTAGTCCAGCAGTGCCATTATACCAAGCCTATTGACAGCATTCTTCAGGCAATCCCAGAGAGTGACAACAAGAGTGGTGGACCAGAGGGAGATGGGCTGAAAGCTCAGGCAACACCCCCTTCTATAGTATTTCACTGTGACAGGTGGGTGAAGGAGGCACAGTCAGTGGGATGGCAAGGACAGGGAAATTTATTTTAAGCAGAATGCAACATTGGGCCTGACTGTCCAGTTCTGGTTCCATTTCCCTCATGATTATGCTGGAAATAAAATAGAACTGCAGAAGGAAATCTCATCCATGATTTAATGGCTATACTGTGAACCAGTGAAGTTGATAATTAGTGAATAAACAAATTTCAATGTTAATTAGACTTGGGATTCAAATTCAGAGACATTCAGATCCAATTCTCCACAACCGTAACATAGAAGGTCATCATTAGCATGATAATTTATCAAAGGATTATTTTCCCGGCAAGAATGACTTCATCAGGTGTATGAGACATTTTATTTATAATTCAATGGGGCTGAGTTCTTCATCATACGCTGTGTCCTGTTCACAGAGTGCAGACATTTCAGCCACTGACATTTCCCAACTAAAGATCAATTTTTAGTCTGTTTAATTTAATAGTGGATGTGAAAGTTATTTCTGGCAAATAAAATGTCACATCCTATTTGCAAGTCAGTAAATGTACAATGGTAATAAAACCTAAAGGTTCACATGATTGCATGGAACTGAGTCATCCAAACTAGGAGTGCTGAGGATTCAATTAATGGTCGGTGTTGATCGTCCCTCGCTAGCAGGAAAATGTTACAAACATTTAGAGATGAGGAAGGGAAATGAATTGAAAATTTAAATGCCATTGTTCTGGATAATTGCAGTTATGACAGGGAACTCCTCGTGGCATAATTGCTGCAAGTAGTTTTCTAGTGATTTGTTTGTACATTATGGATTGGTTTCGTATTTTATTCATTTATGGGAGGTGGGCCTCGCTGGCTGGGTCAGCATTTATTGCCCATCTTGTAGGACATTTAAGAGTCAACCACATTGCTGTGGATCTGGAGTCACTAGAGTCACATGTAGGCTTTTTTTTATTTGTGTAACACAGGCCTCGCTGGCTGGTCAGCAATTATTGCCCATCCCTACTTGCCCTTGAGAAGATAATGGTGAACTGCCTTCTTGAGATGTTCATACAACTGAATGGCTTGCCAGGCCATTTCAGAGAGCAGTTGAGAGTCAACCACATTTCTCTGGCTCTAGAGTTCTACATAGGCCAGACCAGGTAAGGACAGCAGATTTCCTTCCCTAAAGGACATTAGTGAACCAGATGGGTTTTTCTGACAATCAACAGTGATTTCATGGCCAGCACTAGAACATAGAACATAGAACATTACAGCGCAGAACAGGCCCTTCGGCCCACGATGTTGCGCCGACCAGTTAAAAAAAAACAACAACAACAATGACCCACTAACCTAAACCAATCCCTTTTCGTCCATAAACCTATCCACAGACCTCTTAAACGCCCCCAAACTAGGCGCATTTACAACTGCAGCAGGCAGGGCATTCCAATCCCTCACCACCCTCTGGGTAAAGAACCTACCCCTGACATCTGTCCTATAACTACCCCCCCTTAGTTTAAAGCCATGCCCCCTCAGGCTAGATTTTTCCATCAGAGGAAAAAGGCTATCACTATCCACCCTATCTAAACCTCTAATCATCTTATATGTTTCAATAAGATCCCCTCTTAGCCGCCTTCTTTCCAGCGAAAACAACCCCAAATCCCTCAGCCTCTCCTCATAGGATCTCCCCTCCATACCAGGCAACATCCTGGTAAACCTCCTCTGCACCCTCTCCAAAGCCTCCACATCCTTCCTGTAATGTGGGGACCAGAACTGCACACAATACTCAAAGCGCGGCCGCACCAGAGTTGTGTACAGTTGCAACATAACGCTACGACTCCTAAATTCAATCCCCCTACCAATAAACGCCAAGACACTGTATGCCTTCTTAACAACCTTATCTACTTGATTCCCAACTTTCAGGGATCTATGTACACATACACCTAGATCCCTCTGCTCCTCCACACTATTCAAAGTCTTCCCGTTAGCCCTATACTCAACACATCTGTTATTCCTACCAAAGTGAATTACCTCACATTTCTCTGCATTAAACTCCATCCGCCACCTCTCGGCCCAGCTCTGCAACCTGTCTAAGTCTTCCTGCAAACTATGACACCCTTCCTCACTATCTACCACACCTCCGACTTTGGTGTCATCAGCAAATTTACTGATCCACCCAACTATACCCTCATCCAGATCATTAATAAAAATCACAAACAGCAGTGGCCCCAACACAGATCCCTGAGGCACACCACTTGTAACCGAACTCCATGATGAATATTTACCGTCAACCACTACCCTCTGTCTCCTATCCACTAGCCAATTCCTAATCCAGTTCCCTAGATCACCCCCAATCCCATACATCTGCATTTTGTGCAGAAGCCTACCATGGTGAACCTTATCAAACGCCTTACTAAAATCCATATACACCACGTCCACTGCCTTACCCCCATCCACCTCTTTGGTCACTTTCTCAAAAAACTCAATAAGGTTAGTAAGGCACGACCTACCCGCCACAAAACCATGCTGACTATCTCCAATCAACTCATTACTCTCCAAATAACTATAAATCCTATCCCTAATAATTTTTTCCAAAACCTTGCCCACAACAGAAGTGAGACTCACCGGTCTATAATTCCCGGGGAAGTCTCTGTTCCCCTTCTTAAACAATGGGACAACATTCGCTAACCTCCAATCATCTGGTACTATACCAGAGGCCAACGACGACCTGTAGTGGGCAAGGTTTTAGAAAGAATTATTAGGGATAGGATTTATAGTTATTTGGAGAGTAATGAATTGATTAGAGATAGTCAGCATGGTTTTGTAGCGGGAAGGTCGTGCCTTACTAACCTTATTGAGTTCTTTGAGAAGGTGACCAAAGAGGTGGATAGGGGTAAGGCAGTAGACGTGGTATATATGGATTTTAGTAAGGCGTTTGATAAGGTTCACCATGGTATGCTTCTGCAGAAAATGCAGATGTATTGGATTGGCGGTAATTTAGGTACTTGGATCAGGAATTGGTTAGCAGATAGGAGACAGAGGGTGGTGGTTGATGATAATTATTCATCATGGAGTTCGGTTACAAGTGGTGTGCCTCAGGGATCTGTTTTGGGGCCACTGCTGTTTGTAATCTTTATTAATGATCTGGATGAGGGTATAGTTGGGTGGATTAGTAAGTTTGCTGATGACACCAAAGTCGGAGGTGTGGTAGATTGTGAGGAAGGGTGTCGAAGTTTGCAGGGTGACTTGGACAGGTTGCAGAGCTGGGCCGCGAGGTGGCGGATGGAGTTTAATGCGGAGAAGTGTGAGGTAATCCATTTCGGTAGGAATAACAGATGTGTTGAGTATAGGGCTAACGGGAGGACTTTGAATAGAGTGGAGGAGCAGAGGGATCTAGGTGTATGTGTACATAGATCCCTGAAAGTTGGGAATCAAGTAGATAAGGTTGTTAAGAAGGCGTACGGTGTCTTGGCGTTTATTGGTAGGGGGATTGAATTTAGGAGTCGCAGCGTCATGTTGCAACTGTACACAACTCTGGTGCGGCCGCACTTGGAGTACTGTGTGCAGTTCTGGTCCCCACATTACAGGAAGGATGTGGAGGCTTTGGAGAGGGTGCAGAGGAGGTTTACCAGGATGTTGCCTGGTATGCAGGGGAGGTCCTATGAGGAGAGACTGAGGGATTTGGGGTTGTTTTCACTGGAAAGAAGGCGGCTAAGAGGGGATCTTATAGAAACATATAAGATGATTAGAGGTTTAGATAGGGTGGATGGTGATAGCCTGTTTCCTCGGATGGAGAAAGCTAGCACGAGGGGGCATGGCTTTAAATTAAGGGGGGGTAGTTATAGGACGGATGTCAGGGGCAGGTTCTTTACCCAGAGGGTGGTGAGGGACTGGAATGCCCTGCCTGCTGCAGTTGTAAATGCGCCTAGTTTGGGGGCGTTTAAGAGATTGGTGGATAGGTTTATGGACGAAAAGGGATTGGTTTAGATTAGTGGGTCAATGTTTTTTTTTAAAAATAAGACTGGTTGGCGCAACATTGTGGGCCGAAGGGCCTGTTCCGCGCTGTAATGTTCTATGTTCTATGTTCTATGAAGATCAGAGCCAGAGGCTCTGCAATCACTTCTCTTGCCTCCCAGAGAATCCTGGGGTAAATCCCATCCGGACCAGGGGACTTATCTATTTTCAGACCCTCCAGAATATCCAGCACATCCTCCTCATCAACTGTAACACTGTCAATTCTACTCCCCTGCAACCCAGTGTCCTCCTCAGCTATATCCATGTCCCCCTGCGTGAACACCGAAGAGAAATATTGGTTCAATGCTTCACCAATCTCCTCCGGTTCCACACATAACTTCCCTCTGCCGTCTATAACTGGCCCTAACCTTGCCCTAACCAACCTTCTGTTCTTGACATACCTATAGAACGCCTTAGGATTCTCCTTAACCCTATCAGCCAAAGTCTTCTCATGTCCTCTTTTAGCCCTTCTTAGCTCGCTCTTCAACTCCCTCCTAGCCAATCTAAAGCTCTCTAGTGCACTATCCGAGTGCTCACGTCTCATCCGAACATAAGCCTCCTTTTTCTTTTTAACCAACGAATCAACTTTTTTGGTGCACCACGGTTCCCTAGCCTTACCAATTCCACCTTGCCTGACAGGGACATACCTATCACAGACTCGCAGTAGCTGCTCCTTGAAAAAACTCCACATTTCGGACGTTCCCAATCCCTGTAATCTCCTAGTCCACCCTATGTTTCCTAATTCTCTCCTAATAGCCTCATAATTACCCTTCCCCCAGCTAAAACCACTGGCCCGAGGTTCATGCCTTTCCCTTTCCATCACTAAGGTGAACGTAACCGAATTGTGGTCACTATCACCAAAATGCACACCAACTTCCAAATCCAACACCTGATCTGGCTCATTTCCCAGCACCAAATCCAATATAGCCTCACCTCTAGTTGGCCTATCTACATACTGAGTCAAAAAACCTTCCTGCACACTTTGCACAAAAACTGACCCCTCTAACGAGCTAGAGCTATAACAATTCCAATCAACATGAGTAAAGTTAAAGTCCCCCATAACAATTACCCTATTACTTTCACTCCTAACCAGGATCGTCTCCGCAATCCTTTCCTCAACCTCTCTAGAACTTTTAGGAGGTCTATAAAAGACTCCCAACAGGGTGACCTCTCCTCTCCTATTTCTAATCTCCGCCCATACTACCTCAACAGACAAGTCCTCATCAAACCTCCTCTCTGACACTGTGATACAATCCCTGACCAATAATGCTACCCCTCCCCCCCTTCTACCTCCTTCTCTACTTCGACTAAAACATTTAAACCCCGGGACCTGCAGCATCCATTCCTGCCCCTGCTCTATCCATGTCTCTGAAATGGCCACAACATCGAAGTCCCAGGTACTGATCCACGCTGCAAGTTCACCCACTTTATTGCGAATACTCCTCGCATTGAAGTATACACATTTCAAACCCTGCTCCACCCCACCCCTGCGATGCCGTGCATTGCAGTCCCCATCTATGCCCCCCTCACTTTCAACCCCTCTACTCAGGATCCCTCCCCCCCTAGACTTTTTAAATTCCAGAATTCAACTTCCACCGTTTGGAATTTGACCCCAGAGCATTACCCCATGCTTCTGCGTTACCAGTCCAGTGACAGTACCACTGCACCATCACCTCCCCAGTAATCTTGTCTAATTTGGGAGAGGCAGCGGTGTAGTGATAATGTCATGAGGCTTGTAATCCAGAGACCCAATGAATGCTCTGGGGACACAGGTTCAAATTCCAATACAGCAGCTAATGGAATTTAAATTCAATTAATAAAAAATCTGGAATTAACAGCTAGTTTCAGTAATTGTGTCCATGAAACCATCACCAATTGTTATAAAAAACCCATCTGGTTCATTAACGTCCTTTAGGGAAGGATATCTGCCATCCTTAACTGATCTGGCCTATATGTGACTCCAGGCCAACAGCAATGTGCTTTACTCTTAACTGCCCTCTGAATAGGCCTAACAAACCACTCAGTTCATGGGCAATTCAGGATGCGCAACAAAAGTTGGCCTCCCATGAAAGAATTTTTAAAACCTTGAAACGATAGTTATCTGAAAATAAACCATCAGGTCATGTTTGTTATGCTTATCTCAAGGTAAATGTTTCCAAATTGTTTATCGCATCTGCAATGAGGGAACATTTATTCTCTGGGACTTATTAACTTTACCAGTCAATGAACATTTCTTGTAATAAAGGCACATAATAAATATGTTCTGAGATTAGTCATATAGGCCTTATTCGCTCAATGCCAGATGCGAGATAGTCATAGCACCTGATTAGAACCGATGTAATGGCACAAATCAGGCTAACAACTCTTTTTGACTTTGTGCTATTGAATACTGAGGGCACAACATCACTTTACATAAATCCTTTATGCAGGTTTTTTAACATATTTTCAATAGATATCTCTGATATAGCATAAATTTTAAAGGACTGTCTTTCTATGTATGATGTCTTATTGGCAAACATGAGATTCAAGTACATGAACTGCAAGATTATAAGACATAGGTTCTTTATTCCACTGGCATCAGATCTTTATACACATTAAAGGAAAAGCTTAGCTCAGAGCAACAAACTACTTACAATGGCTGACGCTCCAGATCCACCAGGATACCATCAAGGGCTTAACTCCTGATCTTTCACCCACCAGGCAGCAGTCTTCAGTTGGTGGAGCTTTGACTGCTAATTTCCCATGACCAAGTGAACCAGATTACTTTTCTCCCAGACACGAAGGGATCTCCTCCCTCTCATAGCCTCTCAAAAAAAAGAGTGCATACCAGCATCTTCAATAGTTGTTTGATTGCTCTGCTGCTGCTTACTGGTTCCCTCACCATCCTCATAGACCTCAATCTGACCAATTCGTGGCCTTGGCTCCTCAACACTGTGACTCACCAATGTCAAATTTCTGCTCCAGCTGTTTGTTGTTGCCCTGTTCTCCCTCGTTTCTCCCCACAATCTCCTCCCTCCTTCTTTAGTCCACCTATAACCTCTTGTCCCAAGGGGGCGCCCATAGGACTGAATCATTCCAAAGTTCTGTGTGTGTCCCCCGAATTGGCAGTTTTTTTCAGGCAGGGTCCTAGTGCCCCACAGGAAATGCCTCACATTGGGCTGGCTCCACTCCAAAGTCCAAAGTCAGAATGCCGAGGTCCTGCTCACCTCACCACTTACTCACTTCCCTAGTGAGATTTGATGTCCCAGCAACCACCCATATTATATGGTGGTTGTCTAGGTACAAGAGTACACAGTCAAGGGCAAAAATATAGTTAATGTGAGACTCAAGGCTGCTGTATGTTCTTGAACTAGACAGTGTGTGTTGAAGCCATGAACACCGGTTTTGCCATCACCCTCAAAGCAGGTTTTAGCTCTGAGTTTATGTAACCCAATATTCTTTAGGAAATGTTTGTAAAGCACTGTTAACTGTACAAAAGTGTTCTTGCGTCTGTTATTTTCTTTATTCTTTATTTTTAATAAATGTTTAACTTTAATATTTAAAATCATTACAATTGGCCTGAATTTTATTTATCTTGACTTCTGATAATTCCACAAAACAAACAAATTGCAAACAGTTGTGGCAGCTTGTTCCAAGTTTCTCTTTGGGATTTAGTTAGCCTGGTGCTTGCCATTTCCTGTGCCATAATGGAAGGCTAATGGAATACTATCCTTTTTATGAGAGGAATTGAACATAAAAGTAAGGTATTGGTGGGATCACATCTTGAATACGGCGTGCAGTTTTGGTCTCCTTATTAAAGAAAGAATGTAACTACATTGAGGTGGTTCAAAGGAGGTTTATTAGATTGATATCTGGAATGAGTGTGTGGTCTTATAAAGATAGGCTGGACAGGTTGGGCTTGTTTCCATTAGAATTTAGAAGAGTCAGGGGCCAACTTGATTGAAGTATATAATATCCTGAATGGCCTTGACAATGTGGATGTGTAAAGGATGTGCCTTCTTGAGGGTGGCTCCAGAATTAAGAAGCAGTGTTTTAAAATTAGAGGTTACTCTTTTAGGACAGAAATTAGGAGAATTTTCTTTCCTCAAAGGGTTATGCGACTTTGTAACTTTCTGCCTCAGGAGGTTGTGGAGCTGGAGGTAGATAGACCCTGGTTGGGCAAGGAAATCAAAGGTTATTGAAAGTAGTCAGGACTGTGGAATTCAAAACACAAACGCATCAGCCATGTTCATATCACATGGCTGTGCAGACTCGAGGGGCTGAATTGTCTATTCCTGCTTCTAATTCGTGTATTTGTGTAACACTACAATGATCTTGACTCTAAAATAGAAAAGTGTGAGAGCATCATAGCAAAGGCATCTGACGTTGCTTGAGCTTGATACAGTGTGGGCTACGTTGTGAAGCTGGATTTAAAACGTTGTCAGGTGGCCATTGAATTCGTAGGCACTTCATAAACTGAGGCAGAGTTTTTTTTCTCTCCAATGTTTTGAGAAAGTTGATGCTCCCTGCCCGAGTTCCCATACATTCACAATTTATTAGTCAGAAGCAGAGACATGGCGAAACATATAACTGCTTATAGCTCACTTCCAGCTGTAAGTGCAATTTTAGACAGGCAGTGTAAATCAAGTGTTGCCAGCTGCAAATCAATTTTCAAATTGGCTCATCTGCTTAATTGGTGCAGATCTTTCTGAATGCTGTTTATCGCCCTTACATCTGGCACCTGCCCACATAGATTGGGATCATCTTATGAATATGGTGAACAGCAGAGAGTTAAGACTGGACCGTCACAGAATGCTATCTGTTCCCCCAATTGAAGCTTCTTGATAACTACCTTCTTCCTCCTATTTCAAGACATTGTGCAATCCACTTACTTGATTTTACAATAATCCAAAGAATTGCAGCAGATTGAAGGCTGGTACTTATCGATCTGTATAATTGCTGAAAAAAGAGATTTTTTTGTTGAAGATTTTCATCTTGCACTCATCAGGACATTCACAAGAAGACATTTTAAGGGAAATCAATACATTTTACATTGTATATTACACTTACTCAGCCCTGAAAAGTGACCAGTCTATCTGAGGTTACCCTGGAAGGGAGGGGTAGCCCAAACTTTGAGCAACAAGTGAACTAACTGTTCCCCACTGCTGTTATATATAGCAACAACATGAGTGTATTCACCACTGACAGGATGCTGCCATGAAGTCAAAAAGATGTTCAGCCTATCAGCCAAAGAGTAATGTGGTTCATGAATTTCAGTGACATTGTAAAGCTAGGTATGTAGGCCACACATTACAAGGACTAGTGGAATGTATCACACAGCCTGTTCCTTCCACTGTTCGCAATAGGAAAGATACAGACCACACCCAGCCAATCTGCATTTTCAAAACTCAAAACCCAGTGTCCGACATTAGATTTGATTTCATGATTAGACAACACTTAGTAAATAATTCACAGTATGCTAAAAATTAAACTGATAACCAATTTAAGATTGTCTGTTGGGCTCCCAGTGTGGTGCCTATGTGTGTACTGGATACTAAATATATTAATACACAGGTTCCAATTCTTTACAGTCAGAAAGAACATGTACACATGTTACACCTGTTTTAGCTAAATGAAATAAATGACAGCCATTTGCTGATTCATTCCTCAGGGCAATGCTTTGACCAGAGTTTGGTTTAAATCCAATCAATGCTTGGGAGTTAACTGTCAGTCACCACTAACTGGTGCATTCTCCATGACAATGCCTCTACCAATAGAGTCCACTTGCCAACCAATCTGCACTCTCATCCTAGGCAATATAAATTAGTTGCTTTCCCTTGCATTGTATTCTTGTGGATGTCCTGATGAGTACAAGATGAAAAATTTTGATAAAAAGCTCATTTTTCACCAATATTCAAATTCTGTCCTACCAAACAATGATCTATAGAATGTGTGCTATCACTTTCCCATAACACCTTTCAACAGGAAAATTACATGTTGCAACATGACTATTCAAATTACAAAACAGTCATTTACTGTACTGTTTATGTATTTTTACTGAATTCAGTGCAAGTTTTAATGCTATTTTTACTTGACTTGTAAAGTGAATTGTCATTAGGTTCTAAAATTCTGTGGAACATTTTACCCTGATGAAGCTCTCAGTTCAACACTGACTGAAGGAGGAGTTTATCTGCCAGCCCATTGTTGTTGATTGAACACAATTATCAAAAAGTTCTGAAACATGGCAACAGAAGGGGTTGGAAATTGAAGGTGGATCCTTTCAACAATTGAGAATGGCTGAAGATTTCTGAGGCAGGCTGAGGCAGCTGCAGGTAACCAGTGAGCCTTGTGCAAAACTCAATTTATTGGGGTAAATACATTGAAACAGATTACTCATATGAAATTTTGTGCCACTTTTAGGATGGAGGCAGAGAAGAAACCATCAAAATGTTAATGAGGTCAACCTGCAACCACTCGTGCATGAAATAGAGCAAATGGGTGAAAGAAACGAAAGGCTCTGAGAGAGATAACCTCAAAAATTGTCTCAGCTGCCACACAAAACTGGATGCTAACTGTATGCATGTGGAAAATTATCTCATGCCAATAGATTATGTAGGAAAAGGTCACAATTGCGTTGAGGAGAATATAACAGTCTATGTTAGATATGGAGATGATAGTGTGGCGATGGGGAAAGGTGATACAGTAGTTAGCACTGCTGCCCCACAGTTCCAGGGACCCAGATTCAATTCCCAGTTTGAGTCACTGCCTGTGCGGAGTCCGCGCATTCTCCCCATGACTGCATGGGTTTCCTCCGGATGCTCCAGTTTCTACCCACAGTCCAAAAGATGTACTGGTTAGGTGCATTGGCCATGCTGAATTCTCCCTCAGTGTACCCAAACAGGCGCCAGAGTGTGGCAACTAGAGGGTTTTCAAAATAACCTCATTGCACTGTTAATGTATGCCTACTTGTGACACTAATAAATAAACTTAAAAAAAGACAAGCCAGTGCTAGCAATGTTTTGGAATCTGATCTGGAAAATAAGCGTGAAACCAAATGAGGATTTTCCGGCTAAACTGATTGTCATAGGAGCAGGATTGGAAAATAATGCATGGCTGCTTTCTACAACCTATTACAATGGGGGAGTTGTAAGCTCACAGACTGACAAGTAATTTTGGTTATTACATGTTTAGCTGTGTTTGATATGAGGTTATGAACACAAATATTATAAGGGATTAAGTGCCTGAAATGATTTAAATGTATTAAATGGGCTTGCATGGAAAGGAGTCTTTTTAATACAGGGAACCTTGTAATAGAGAGAACTTTATTTTATTTAATCTCAGCAAAGTTCCTCAGTTCTGCCTATGGTGGACACTGGGTAAGTTGGCATGGAGGATAAAAGTGCAAAAGATAGTGGGTGGGTGGGGGCATGCATTGGCATGGATCAGCAGTAAGATGGCTATGTGGGGTCATGGAAATGAATGAAGAATTGGCATGAGTCGGAACAAAGTTGGCATTGAGGCTATAAGGGACCATTGGTGTTGGTGGAGGCATGGGTTGGTATGTAGGTTATGAGGGACTACTGGTGGCATGTAAGAATTATGGGTTGCCTGAGCTGACATGTATGGGATGGAGGATGGGTGGGAGTGTGAGGGGAGAGGGCTATAAGAGTTAACATTTGACAAAACAAGTGGATGAAACCTCAGAGAACTAAGGCAGGCGTTCTAAACAGCCCACCTCGGTACTTGGCACCCTGGGGCCCTCTTCAATCTGTGGTCGGAGGTAGCAGACCAACCCACAGAGCTCCTTGCTCCCCTTCTCAGAGAAAAGATTGCACCATTTGAGTCAGCAAACCAGGAGCAAAGTTTCAATCAAAGAGGTCCAGCAATTTCTTTTCAAACAAAATGTTGCAAAATTTCTGTGTGATTCAATCATTTTTCAAAGCTTATGTAAGTTACAAACTTCAAAGTCATCTGCAAGTGCCTAAGCTGCTGAAAACAGGTATGGCTCTTTTCATTCTAAACCCTAAACTCCCCTTTGTGCATTGACTATGAGTTACTGGTATTGGTAGTTCTATTTCTATATCATAAAATGACTTGCCAGTGGCAACAACTTGGATCCTACGCCAAAAATGAACATTAGAAAATGCCACAAGTGGTACTTATGCCCCAAAATCATTGAAAAATGCAAATATATTTTACTTTAACATGATGTGTCCTGTGAGTACATATTGTGCTCACGTCTTTCTTCAGCTTCCAATAAATTAGTGTTCCTGAAAGTAACTTTGGCCTTGACAACTCCATGAACGAGAAGCTCTGGCACTGGTTCTTTAAATGTTCTTTTGGTTTTCTAATTTTTGAATGTCTAGTGTCTAAATTCTGTCTCAGGATTACAGTCCTTACCCTGATTTAACTCAGATCTATAACTACATTGTAATGTCACATCTCATCTCAGGCCGGTGATGCCTCAGTAGGAATATTTCTGTTTCAATTGACTTAGTAGATTCATTGATAAAACTTCAGATCGCCCCCGGATCCTGAAAATACCACCATGGGATACCATGTTTGCCTGTAATGTGTTTGTCTGAAATTCATCTTCCTGCTATTTTATTTCAAATGGGTTACTATAACTACCAATCTAGCAAGTGCCCATTCAGTATAGTCTCATGGTGACAATTCAAACCCTAAGTAATAATGGTAATATATCAAAACATGCATTGTGCTAATGCACAGCTACAGCAAAATGACTATTTGTTGGCTATTGATAAAAAAAATTGTTACTGTGTACTGTCAACATATTGAATAAGTAAATTCTCACTAATAACCATTAATAAGAATTCATCAGTTCAAAAATTATGATTTCACGTAGATGAATAAAACAAGTATGCTTGTACTGTTTTGAGGCTATTATTCATATACTAAAATAAATAGCAAAACTACTAAATAACTAACTGAAGCTGCAAAATATATTGGTTTCTGATCTCAATGATTACTAACCTTTTACATGAGAATATAATCGAAATAAATAATGAGGAACTCTTAAGCAAATAAAGTTACTGCTATAGCTTGTCGATAGCTGGCACAGTAGGTGGTGTGGCACAATCATTTACTATAGATTGACTAATTGATTCTTTTTGAAGGAACCATTTATCATTCCTAAATTCACTCCTTTGCAGTTGTGTGGGTGTGTGAGAGATGTTGATTCTTTGAGAGGCTGCGTTGCTGTTCTGGCTGAGGCCAGGTTGGTGTGGTGTGGTGTCAGACCACAGCAAATTGCAGGACCTGATCTGAGAGCAGTTATATCTCGTCAATATATTCCTTCCAGTTTAGTATCTGCTTCATTAGATTCGTTGATTTGCAAAGGGATCAGACAGGCCCCCCTCACTGTGCATGGATTGGGTATAATGCTTTTCACTATTCTTTTATGAATCCCTCCTGCAGTTGACCATTACAGCTCCCTCCCTTATTTGGTACTGCTCAGACCTTTCATATTTTGTCTTGTACCTGTGAGTTTTGGACTTAAACGAAGGAATTCTCAAGCTTCATGCTGGCTGGTCTGACATTAAACATCAACTTTCAGATAGACCCACATGCAATCAATGTTGAAAATATTTTATTTTTACAACATGGCATCAAAACAGATCAGCTTAATCAGAAATGCCAGTCTGTATTTAGAATTGGAAGGCATATTCAATTATGCAGTAAAATTAGAACACTTCACAGGTCTATTCCCTACTACAAATGTTAGCCTCTGGATAGCGTATTAATGTGTTTCTTCCATTTTGAACTCCATTTATATTTTCAACTTAATCAAATCTGGTAATTAGAATTCCCAAATAATTACTATCCTTTCCTATACTTTCCTAACATTTTCCCACATTGGTACTAGTGGCATATCCAGCGTATAAATATGTTACTGGTAGCACATTAACTGAACATGGAGAAAGGAGAAATTTCACAAGTTACCCATCAAGAATGTAGGAGTTGACTACTTCAAGCTGTTAGACACAACGGAACCAATGGAACAACCTGCTCACAATTCCATTTCTCATATCCTTTGATGGAAAATTAAATCTCTTGGGCAAAGGCACAATTCTTTTAATGAGTGATTTTTTTCTTCTGTTTGAAATGTTTGGTGGAGATATTGATTTTCCTATTAGTCATTCACTTGCAGTTGTCAATATACTTGCCAACTGTTAGATTCCTAAATTGCCAGTGGGCAGGACTCCACCCCCCCCCCCCCCCATCCCCCACCTCACCATGGCATGTTTCGCGGTGGCAGGAGGTGGTGTGCACTTGCTGGTGGCAAGATCTTATGGTCTGCCTTTGTCGATGAGGTTTCCCATTGAATGCACCCACAGTGGGGTATGCTATTGGTGGGGCTATAAGATCCACCAGAGTGAATGGCAGCAAGATTTCGGTGAGTGTTTTATCCATCCGTCAAGTTGTTAGCATTACTCAAGGTAAAAATGTTTTATATGACTGGGATTGGAGGTTAACTATACGAACCAATCAAGTTAGAGGGCTTGTCAGCATCTTTATCAGAACCAATCAATCAGGTTTTAAGGAGGGACTTTGTCCCACAAAGCAAGTTGGATAGGCTTACAAATAAGATTAGTGGGGGTAACTCACCAGAAAATAGCGGTGTTGTTTCTCATGAGAAAACTGGCAAGTTTCTCTGTTTTCTCTCCAGATCTTATGACATTCTGTCTAAAATACTCAAGGAGGCGTGTTTCACACCATCATGTATGAGGTGGGTCCTCAACATGCCAGCAAAATCCAACTGCCCTGAGATCGGGATGCTATCTTTAAGGAACACTCCAATCAGAACATGTATAAAGCTCCCCCTATAGCCCACCACAGAGTTCTCGGAGGTTCCCCTCCCCACCCCTCCTGATCCCTGATCGGAGGCAGCACTTGCCCAGCCACGTCCCTTCCCCTGGGGTTATATTACCTTTATTGCCCCAGAAGATGTGACTGGTTCACATCTGGATGAACCTGTTGTAAATGGCACCAGAGTGACATAACGTCTGCTGAATATCCGTTGGGTGGGGGGGGGGTGGGGCGGTGGTTGTCGTCCCAAAGAGAGTATTTGTTCATTACATGCGAATGTGTTAAAATAAGCTTTCCGGGGTCATGTGGCCTGTTTCATGTCACTGTTCTGGCAAGGACTCAGGAAGATCGGAACTCAGAAACACATCGTTGCGAATCATGCATTGCAGATTTTGAGCGTGTGCCACCATTCCTGCAGGTGGAGACTGCAGGCTCAAAATTGCCCCTGGAGTCTATCAAACCAATCAATCAATAGGACTTCACTTTGTATGGATTACACATAAGATTCAGAAACAGTTTTAAAATCAGGAGTATTATTTTGTGTTTATCTTTCAATAAATTATACTTAACAAATTATAAATGGTAATTCATTTGTAAAACTTCTTTATTTTCCAATAAGGCACTTCCTTGGGCAGGTTTAGGCTGTTATCCTTTGTGAAGGGTTATTTTCTACCAGATTGGTTACACCAAATGTCTGAGCTAAAGAGAATGTTTTTTTGTGTACTTTAGGTCAGTACTTAGCTCTGTCAGAATGATATGGATTCAAGCCCTATTCAGCTTGAGTACATAATCTAGGCTGTCAGACTATTGAGGGAGTGTACCATTGTTTGAGTGGTTGAGATGAGTTGTTGAACTATCCACTGTCAGGTGTGTATAAATGCTCCTGTAGCACTACTTGAAGAACAACAAGGGAATTTGCCTAACACTCTAGTCAATACTTATCCTTCAACCAACATCGCTAAAACAGATTAGTTGGTCATTTATCTCATTGGAGAGTCAAATGGTGGCCATGAAAGGTACTGAATGAATGCGAGTTCATTCAATCCTGTGTAATGCATAATCAGGCTTTGTTACTGTCACTGCATTTGTAGAATCGGGTGGAGTGCAAGAGAAAATGACAGTTGTATGGATCAGATTGGATTGATGGTATTCTAGGTCATTGAAAAATTACATTGATATTCATACATCTAGATTTTACTCCCATAGTGTTTGATACAACAAATCTGTTGGCCTTTTGAGCCTGAATTTTGCTACCCAGAATGTTCTGTAATTGTAAAAGCTGTTTCTGTTTCTTCATCTGCTGTTATTGGAGATCCCTTTATAACAAGACATTAAAAAGGGACAGAGCCTCCACCATTTTAAATTGGATACTATCTGTGGGGTAATGTGAGAGGTGACATTAATACTCATTAAAGATATAATAGGTTAAAAGCCACAGACTGCGGGGAATCACTCAAAACCCCAGACACACATTATCCTGCAAACCACATTAATGATTGCAGTGAGGAATTATTTTTAACGGGGCCAAAGGAATAATGCCGGCTGGAAATTAATGCTGACAACAACAGAAGTTCACACTTACTTTAAAAGAGTGAACGACAATAGAATTTGGCTTCATAAATCTGGCTGAAGCAGTGGGTGCTGTTTTGGTCACCAAGATGGTGCTGGTGGCACTAATGTGCAAAGCTCGATGTGCCAGATGCCATTTTGGTGAGAGTATTAATGTGCATACAAAGAGCATTTACTGGAAATATGCAGAATAGACAGACTATGGCTACATTCAGGCTTGACACTGAGTCATAGAATAGAATCCCTACAGTGCAGCAGGGGGCCATTCGGCCCATTGAGTCTACACCGATCAGAATCCCATCCAGGCCTGATTCCTGTAACCCCTCATATTTACCCTGCTAATCTCCCTGACACTAGGATTAATTTAGCATGGCTAATCAACCTAACCCTCACATCTTTAGACTGTGGGAGGAAACTGGAATACACAGAAAACCGATGCAGACATGGGGAGAATGTGCAAATTCCACACAGGCAGTGACCCGAGGCCAGAATTGAACTCATGTCTCTGGCACTGTGAGGCAACAGTGCTAACCACTGTCCCATTGTGCCACCCACTTTTTTGTTAAAACAGACTTTTTAACAGGCTGATATTGCCATTTTGGAGCTTAACCCTCCATTAAGAAACCATGCACAGCATGTGTTCAGCAGAAAGGAGACCCCACTGGAGTGATTTAATGGAACCATCAGTTACTTGCAGGTTGACTGTTGACTGATTTTTACTGCAATTGTAAAATATTTGGTGGTTTCCAGAGTTGTTTAAAGTTGCTGAAATCTAAAAGGAGTGTGGTGGTATGTATGTAGGACTTTGTGCTGATTTCAAGGATTCTGTGAAAGGCGTTGCTTCCAGACATGGCTGCAGTAGTTTGTATTTACTTTGGACTGCAGCATGACAGGGCGAATGAGAACAGTTGACACAGAGCAGAACGAGATACTTGAAGATAGAAGATAAAGAGGAGATGGACTCTTAGCAACAGGAGCTATCCTGCCAAGGTGGTCGGGGAGCAATTGTCCTTCCTGAATCACAGTGACGAACTGTATGTCATATGTCTTTTCTTTACTAAGGAATTCCTCACTGAAATGTATCATAAGAACATAAGAACATAAGAAATAGGAGCAGGAGTAGGCCATCTAGCCCTTCGAGCCTGCCCCGCCATTCAATAAGATCGTGGCTGATCTGTCGCTGCTCAGTTCCACTTTCCCGCCCTCTCCCCATAACCCTTAATCCCCTCTCTTATCAAAAACCCATCAACCCGCGTCTTAAAAATATTTAGCGAGGCAGCCTCCACCACTTCAACGGGCAGAGAATTCCAGAGATTCACCACCCTTTGAGTGAAGAAGTTCCTCCTCAACCCTGTTCTAAACCGCCCCCCCCTTTATCTTGAGGCTGTGCCCCCTAGTCCTACTGTCCTTTCTGAGCGGGAAGAGTCTCTCCACTTCTATCCTATCCATCCCATTCATCATCTTATACGTCTCAATGAGATCTCCCCTCATTCTTCTAAACTCTAACGAGTACAAGTCCAGTTTATTCAGCCTCTCCTCATAGCTCAACCCCCTCAACTCCGGTATCAGCCTAGTAAACCTCCTCTGCACTCCCTCCAAGGCCAAAATATCTTTGCGCAGGTGCGGCGCCCAAAACTGCACACAGCACTCCAGCTGCGGCCTCACCAATGCCCTATACAGCTGCAGCAAGACCTCCCTACTTTTATATTCAATCCCCCTCGCGATGAAGGCCAGCATCCCATTCGCCTTCCTGACCACCTGCTGCACCTGCAAGCTGGGTTTTTGCGACTCATGCACAAGGACCCCGAGGTCCCTCTGCACTGTCGTCTGCTGCAGTTTTTCACCCCGTAAGTAATAGTCCTTCCTACCATTCTTCCTACCAAAGTGGACCACCTCACACTTGCCAACATTAAATTCCATTTGCCAGTTCCTGGCCCATTCGCCCAGCCTATCTAGATCCTTCTGCAGACTCTCCACACCCTCCGCACAATTTGCCGTTCCCCCAATCTTGGTGTCATCAGCAAATTTCAACACCCTACACTCGGTTCCCTCCTCCAGATCATCTACATAAATGGTAAAAAGCTGAGGTCCCAGCACCGACCCCTGGGGCACTCCACTAGTCACCATCCGCCAATCCGAATAGCACCTGTTGACCCCTACTCTCTGCCTCCTATTTGACAACCAATCCTCTATCCACGCTAACACCCTACCCCCAACTCCATGTCCCTCGACCTTCTGCAATAACCTCTTGTGAGGTACTTTGTCAAACGCCTTCTGAAAATCTAGAAAGACCACATCCACCGGCTCTCCTCTATCCACCGCCCTAGACACATCCTCATAGAACTCCAGTAAATTTGTCAGACACGACTTCCCTTTAATGAAACCGTGCTGCGTCTGCTCTATCAAGCAATTCCCTTCAAGATGCCTCGCAATTTCCCCCTTAATGATGGATTCTAACATTTTACCTACCACAGACGTTAAACTAACCGGCCTATAATTCCCCGCCTTTTGCCTGGCACCCTTCTTAAACAACGGCATAACATTAGCCATTTTCCAACCATCCGGCACTTCCCCGGAATCCAGCGACGTCTGGAAAATAACCACCAAGGCATCCATTATCACCTCCGCCATTTCTTTCAGAACCCTCGGATGCATTCCATATCACCCCCGGCAGACAAAAGTGTGGCATCAGAAAAGGACAAGGATACTTTTGCCAGTGGCTGTAAAGGTCACCATGGCCATGGTCATGGATTTTCATGCATCTTGCTCCTTCCAGATGGGAGCAGGCAATTGTTGCAGCCTCTCGCAATTTGCTTTCTTTCCAATAAGAAACAAGCAGGGCAAGTACATGGCTTCATGCAGATTGCAGGCCTTCCTGTGATGCAAGAGACCACTAACTGCACACATGTTGCTTTGTAGGCACTGTAAGTCACCTCTCACCAGCAGAATGGATTCCACTCCCCCAGTGTGTGTGATGAGGTGCAACACATTTTACAGGTCAATGCATGGTAGTCAGGCAATGATCACAATGCTATTAGTCCACTATACCATCCGCATTTTGCCATCATGACAATGCAAAGGCTGACTATTGGATGACAAGGGCCATCTGCTGAATGGGGAAATAGTGGTAATGTCACTGGACTAGAAATCCAGACGTCTAGGCTAATGTTTCAGGGATATGTGTTTGGATCCCACCATGCCAGTAGATAGAATTTGAATTCAATTAATAAATCTGGAATTGAAAACTATTCTCAGGAATGTTGACCATGAAATAATTGTAAAAACCCTCTGATTCACAAATATCCTCTTGGGAAGGAAATCTGCAGTCCCTATCTAGTCTGGCCTACATGCAACTCCAGAACCACAGCAATGTGATTAGCCCTTAAATGCCCTCTGCAATGGCTGAGTAAGCCTCTCAATTCAAAGGCAATGAGGTATAGGCAACAAATGCTGGCCTTGTCAATAATGCCTACATCCCCTGAAAGAATAAAGAAAAAAATGACACTAGCAAACAATCATGAACCATGCATATAACATTGTGACTAAGCATAGCATTGGGAAGTTTAAACAATCCTTCTGTTGCTTGGGCTGCTCTGGATGAGCCCTACAGCACTCAACAGATCATTTATTTGTCATTGTCTGCTATATGCTGTCTGCTGCACAACCTCACCATCATGAGAATCAGCCCTTGTCACCAGTTATATGGAGGGCAGCTGAGAGGGAGGAGGGAGAATAAAAGGAGGAGGAAGGGACAAGGCAACCAATACAGCTACTTTCTGGCTGTGCTGTCTATGATTTTTTAAATATTAATTTGTAGGATATGGGCGCTGCTGGCTGGCCAGAACTTAATGCCCATCCCTAGTTGCCATTGAACTGAATGGATTACTAGACTATTTTAGAGGTCAGTTGAGAGTCAATCACATTGCTGCAGACTGGAGTCACATGTAGGCCAGACCAGGTAAGGATGGCAAATTTCCTTCCCTAAAGGACATCAGTGAAACAGATGGGTTTTTCCAACAATCAACAATGGTTTCATGGTCATGAGTAGATTCTTAATTCCAGATGTTTACTGAATTTAAATTCCACCATCTGCACTGGCAGGATTCTGGCCGTGAATAATGCTGGCTGGAGTTAAATATGTGCTAACCTGTCATGATTTTGTACCTATTGTTCAGGTATACAGCCACTCAGCAGCATTAGCTACATACTATATTCATTTAAATGAGCAGCTAGCAGGACATTTTCTCTCATAAGATAGGTGATAAAAGAATGCTGTGCCTATGTGCTAAGAAGGTTAATTTGCAGTGATAACAATCATTTTGAGCATTGAGTTTTAAGGTTTTAAAGTGAAGATCCTCAGAATATGATCTTGGGAGTCAAAGAGAGAAGTTAAGAAAGCAGTTGCGACCATAATCAAATCAGTCACAATCTTATCAAGTGGCGGAGCAGGCTCAAGCAGCCAAATGGCCTACTCCTGCTATTAATTTGTATATTTACATATTCGTATGTACCATGGCTGATGGGTGCTCTTGGTTGAGGGAAATGGAAAATATGTTGGAAGCCTTGATATGGGAAGTAGTATTGTTCCTCCCCACCCCCAACCTCTCCACTCCCACATGTACCTCTTTAGTGCAGTATTTGCTGCACATGATGAGGTCTCCTATATAATGGGGCAGCCACCAAATGCTGGTTTGGGTGATTGCTTTGCAGAACACCTCCATGCAGACAACAAGCATGACCTCTGAGCTTATAGTTCTTTGTCATTTTAATTTTCCATCATACTCTCTCTCCAAACTTTGTCCTCAGCCTCCTACATTATTAAATGAAGCTTAACGTGAGCTTGAAAAACAGAATCTCAACAGCCTCCCAACTCAACACTGAATTCAACAGTTTCAGATCACAACCACAGCTCCCGTACTGACAGCATTTGTTGAAGATTCTGATGTGGCTGTTTACATCTCCTCTCGATACAATCTTTTGTTCCGGGTTGCATTGCCATCCCACTTCGTCTCACATCATCATCCTTGTTGTCATTGAATCTCTCCTATCTGTCACAGACCTTCCCTTTCCTTCATTCCTCAGTTTTCCTTTTCCATGTTACTGTATTTACTTGAAAACCACCTACATATCGGACATTTTCCAGTTCTGATAAAATATCATTGCCCCAAAAAATTAATTCTGTTTTTTTCTCTCAGATCCTGCCTGATTTGTTGAGATTTTCCAGCATTTGTTGTTCTTTTTTCAATATGAACTAGCCAAGCCTAATCTCTGTGGCAAACTCTAAAATTTAGCACTCACACCAGGCAGATGCATACTACTTCAAGACACCATTCATAATCAACCAGTCATCCTGATTTGCTAAAAGAACTTGGATGGGCTTGTCCTGTTGGGGTGGATTCTTCCCACCTTTCTCCAGATAATGCTGCAAGCTAATGCATGAAAGATAGGGTAGCCTGAAGTAAACAAGCAGTGGGTGTGAATATATGTTTGTGTGCTTGCACCCATGTGGCGTTAGGAGTGTGCGGGGGCAGGGGAGGGTGGGTAATGTTGTGGGGATTAGTTGTTTCCATGGAGACACTTAAACATAGTGATGAATTTCTAAATCTGTCAGCCATCCAAGTCACCAAACATTTCTTTGTGATATGTCAGCTTTTTTATTAATCTGTTGGCCAGTTTAATCAAATTTTCTAAATTGGCACGCATGTGCGAACCAATCATCAATGCTCCTCTATATTTCCTCCCCACTCCCACACAATAACAATGATGCCTGTATACTGTTTGTATAGAGCTACAAAACAGATCTGCAACTTAAACTCAATTATGTCTCATTTTAATGGAATGGTGTTCCATTTTCAGGCACAAAGAAGAGTTATTTTGATGTCTTATTCAAAACATCCCTCATTTGCGAAGATATGGGCTGCTGCAACATTAGAATTCTCTTCAGCTCACTTGAATTGCAAGACCCCCTTTACCATCAGATATCTGCACAATCGCGGAGAATTAATTACGTCAGCGAAAGGGCCTCGACTTGTATAAAGCTTTTCCTTCCCATTAAGCAGATTAAAATTTCATGATTACCAACTAAATGAGTCAGAAGCAGTTACAACAAAAACAGCACATTTTGCAGCTGTGTTATAAATACTACTTAATAATGGGGAGGTTGCATATGGCAAGTCTTTTTATCTATCTGATTTTCCTAATAATTAAGCTGCCATGCCTAAATTATCAAGCACTTTGGATAATCTACTGTCTAAACAGCAGCAAAGAACATGTGACTATTCTTGAAACCAAAACCTATAATTTCATTTTACACCCCCTGCTGATTCATACGTAAAACTCCATGTGAGAAACGACCTTCTCTGTCTGAAGGTTAAGTTTATATTTGGTTATTCAACTTAGTGGTTCCGAACTTTTTTCAGTTTATCTATAGCAATCTTGCACTTGTCAACTCCACAGATTTCTCAGTGATTGCTCTATAATACTGGCCTGAGCGCTTGTGTACAAAG
This sequence comes from Carcharhinus amblyrhynchos, assembly GCF_965287045.1. Classification (NCBI taxonomy): domain Eukaryota; kingdom Metazoa; phylum Chordata; class Chondrichthyes; order Carcharhiniformes; family Carcharhinidae; genus Carcharhinus; species Carcharhinus amblyrhynchos. The sequence goes on along the minus strand of NC_137331.1, from coordinate 75,256,115 downwards.
TGTATGAATTGTCATTTCGTAACATATTCTTTCCGACTGTTATTTGCCACTCAAGATTTCTTTTGTTATTGGGAAACAACAGTGTGTGCTATAATCCATATTGCAGGACAATATCAACAATAAAAGGCAAATCAGGAAAAAGCCTTGCAATGACAAAAACCAACATCTAAAAGCATAGAATTGTGGGATGAAATAAAAACATTGAGAGATGCAAAGAAACTCCGCAGTCTTGAGCTCTGGGGAAACAAGAAGTTAGAGAAGGAAGTTATTCTTGATTTCAATGTTCACAGGAATATAGGGAGGGAATTCATGATGATGCATTTGGAGCTGAGAAGGAATAAGATTGAAAAGTTCAGAGGAATGCTGACTATAACAGTATTAAAAAATGAAAAAGTTTGTGACAGAAGGAGATTAGAAAGACATCGCTTTTTTGAAGTGATTACCTCACTACCGTTGCTCATTCCTGTTGGATGCCATCATGCATTAACAGCACATCTTACAATCTATATTACCTAAGTGATTTCACGATTTTACCCTTACCTTAGGGCTGAGGAAAAGAGAATGAGCCACTGTAGCATCACCTATAATTTATAATGTCGCCAAGATTGCTGTTTTGTAATCGCTCGCAGATCTCCATTGTGTGTTATTTAATGATAGGAGCGCTGTTTAAGCTGCTCTCACACACTTCCTATTTTACTTTATGTTTACAAATTATCTAAAAGTCAAGCATCCACAAGCAGCTTTGAAATTCTCGGAACTGGATTAATTTGTAACGGCTGGCTGCAGTGCTGAGAATGATGACTGGATATTGTATTAAATTTAACGTTCTTGGGAGATTTATATCATTTTTACAACACTTTCCAGCAGTTCTGAGAGTAGCATAGTTTTTTCTTGTGATTTGTTTTTTGCTATTAAGCTTAAGGATATCAGTGCTGAAAAGTGGAATGCGATCCTTGGTCTGGTACCAATATTAGGTTTATAAAAGAGTAAAAAAGTGTTCAGTTTCCCATCTCTCCCTATGAAGGGCTAAACAAATGTATAGAGTGGCCATAGTCCCAGATGACCATAAGCTTCTCTCCTGTTTGAGGGGAGAACGGATTGGTGGTGATTTAACCTGACGATCGCACCTTAGTTGAGGGCAAGGTTAAGAAGATGGTGCCTTCATGAGTAACCTCAGCCAGTATGGGATGGTGTTGTTCTGCATCACTAGCCAGCTGTCCACCCAACTGAGCTAAACCAACCCCAGAACTAGTAACCAAACAAAAGCAAGGGGATACATTTCCTCCTCCTTTCTTAATTACTTATAGCGCTGGAATGGCAAAGAATGACTTTCAAGCAAGGGGAACATGGGCGGTAGTTGTTTCTGCTGTTTATGCACTCCCTATCTGCTTCCTGTGAGATTCTTCAATCTACATTTCCTCTCCCACATTCTGCCCAATGAACCCCCAGAGAAGGCCAGTATTTTTTAGCCAACAGCACAATAGACACTCTACAATCTGGTGGCCAACATTCTCACATTTTTTCAAGGGAAAATAAACAAACAAATGAATGACTACTGGGTGACAAGACATATCCCAGTGCCATAATTGAAGATTGTCTTTACAGGGAGACTTGCTAATAAAATCACTACAGTGCAGGAGGATGGCATTCTGCCCATCAAGCTTGCATGGACAACTATTCCACCCAGGCCCTCTCCCCATAACCCCATGTATTTACCCTGCTAATCCCCCTGACACTAAGGGGCAATTTATTATAGTCAACCAACCTAACCCACACATCTTTGGAGTGTGGGAGGAGACCAGAGTGTTTGGAGGAAACCCATGCAGACACAGGGAGAATGTGCAAACTCCAAATAAATCTTCACCCAAGGCTGGAATTGAACCAGAGTCCCTAGCACTGTGAGGCAGCAGTGCTAACCATTGTGCCACCATGCTGCCCAAAGTTGTTGGGAGGGTTTAAACTAGATTGGCAGGGGAATGGGAACCTGAGGGCAGATTCATATTGGACAAATTCAGAGTAGGAAGCAGGAGATTGAAAATTAGCAAGTGACCCTGAAAGACTCTAAAAGCAAAATTTAAGATGTTTACAGCTCAGAATTTTAGCAATGTGAAAAAAGTATTTTTTTAAATGCAAGGAATATAGCAAATGAAGCCACTGAGTTAAGGGCACAGATGAAACACATGGCAGCATGATATAATTGCTATAATGGAAAGTTGACTTAATGAGGGGCAAAAATGGCAGCTCAACATCCCTGGATACAGAGTTTTCAGGGAGGATAGAGAGGGCGTTAAAAACAAGTGGAAGCGTAGCATTATTGGTCAAAGAGTCAATTGCATCTGTAAAGAGGACTGATATAGTAAATGAATCAGCAAATGAGGCTATATGAGTTGAGGTAAGAACCTTTTGGTTAAGATTAAGCATAGGATCAACTATAAGATCAGGTATAATGTCTGGTCTTGGCAGCTTGGATCTAGTATGTCTCTTTTTCAGGCACCATGAATTGGATTCTATTTGGCTTTAAACCGAGATGGGTTAGGTGCTTGTCCCAGCCACTCTGTGCATGGGCTTCGTAACTCTGAGAAAGGAATAAAAAAAGGACTGCCACAGTACAGGGAGTATACTATAGACCCCCAAATAGGGAGGGAGATAGAAGGGCAAATTTCTCAGTGCAAAAATAATAGGTCAATGATAAAAACAAAATAGGTTGGTAAGTCTGACTTTAATGGTGGACAAGTTATTGGAATCAATTCTGAGACAGGATAACCTGTTACTTAGAAAGAAACAGATTAATCCAGATTATTCAGCATTGTTTTGTTAGGGGAAGATCGTGTCTTATGAACTTAATCAATTCTTCGGAGGAAGTAACAAGGAGGATAGATGAGGGCAATGCATGAGCTACATGGATTTTAGTAAAGCATTTGACAAGGTCCCACATGACAGACTGGTCAGAAAAGTAAAAGCTCATGGGATACAGGAGAATATGGAGAGCTGAACTCAAAATTGGCTCAGTGCCAGAAAACAAAGGGTACTAGTTGATGGATGTTTTTGCGAATGGAAAGCAGCTTCCTTCGGTTTTAAGAACATAAGAACATAAGAAATAGGAGCAGGAGTAGGCCATCTAGCCCTTCGAGCCTGCCCCGCCATTCAATAAGATCATGGCTGATCTGTCGTGGCTCAGTTCCACTTTCCTGCCCTCTCCCCATAACCCTTAATCCCCTCTCTTATCAAAAACCCATCAACCCGCGTCTTAAAAATATTTAGCGAGGCAGCCTCCACCATGGGGCTCAGTGCTGGGGCCTTTGTTTTTATTGTATATGTTACTGATCTGGACTTAAGCGTAGGTGGCATGATTGCAGATGACACAAAAATTGTCTGTGTAGTTGATAGTGAAGTGGATAGCTGTTGTCTCCAGAATATCAATGGTTTTGTTGAGTGGGTGAAAATGTGGCAAATGGAATACGACCCAGAGAATTGTCAGGTAATACATTTGGGGAGGAAAACAAACCTAGGGAATACACAATAAATAGGAGGATATTAGGAGGGATAGAGGAAATGAGAGAGCTTGGCGTGTATCTCCACAGGCCCTTGACGGCGGCTGGACAGGTGGATAAGCTCAAAACTCTAGAGCCATGCAGGGCAGAAAAGGGCTTTTGGCCTATCGAGTCTCCAGTGGCAATAACAGCCATTCAAGTCTCGTGGATCCCATTTTCCAGCACTTGTCCCATTTCCTTGGATGGTATGATATTTCAAATGCTCATCCAAATATTTTTTACAGATTGTAAGGTTTCCAGTCTCCACTAGTTTCCCAGGCAGTGCATTCTAGATTCTCACTTTTGAGTGGTTTTTCTCAAATCCTCTCTGAATCTCCTGCCCCTCACCCTAATACTATGCCCCCTCATGATCGACCCCTCAACCAAGGAGCTTCCTATTCACCCTGTCCATATCTCTCGCAACGTTATACACTTCAGTCATGTCTCTCTCAGTCTTCTCTGCTCTAGGGAAAACAATCCAAGCCTACGAGTCTCTCCTTATAGCTAAACTGCTCCATCCAGGCAACTTCCGGGTGAATCTATTCTGTAACCATCTACCTCAATCACATCCTTCCTATAATGAGTGAAGAGAAAGATCAAATTAATATGAGGTAGGTCCATTCAAAAGTCTGACAGCAGCAGGGAAGAAGCTGTTCTTGAGTAGTTGGTAAGTGACCTCAGACTTTTGCATCTTTTTCCTGATGGAAGAAGGTGGAAGAGAGTATATCCAGGATGCGTGTGGGAGTCCTTAATTATGCTGGCTACTTTTTCAAGGCAGACAGAGTCAATGGATGGAAGGCTGGTTTGCATGATGGTTTGGGCTACATTCACAACTTTTTGTAGTTCGTTGTGGTCTTGGGCAGAGCAGGATCCATACCAAGTCGTGATACATCCAGAAAAAATGCTTTCAATGGTGCATCTGTAAAAGTTGGTGAGAGTATTCAGTTGACCTGTTAATTCTTCCAAATTATCATCTCGCACCTCAGCGTTATAGACCCTCTGCCACTGTTCTGCCCACCTGACCAAATTATCTATATCTTCCTGTAACCTACAACCTTCTTCTTCACTATTAACCACACTATCAATCTTGGTATCATCTGCAAACTCACTAATCATTTCCTCCACGTTCTCATCGGTATCATTTATATATTTAACAAGCAATAAGGGACCAAGTACCGAACCTTGTCTTATGCCACTGGCTACCGTCCTCTAGTCACTCAGACAGTTTTCTACCATCACTCCTTGATTCCCATCATTAACCCAGTTTCAGATCTATCCCACCAAGTTTCTATATGGAATGTTTTCTTTTACTGGACTACATACAGCATACAAACCCAGGGATTTAATGATGGATAAAAGCAAATTATTGTGGATGTTGGAATCTGAAACCGAAAGAGAAAATGCTGGAAAATCTCAGCAGGTCTGGCAGCATCTGTAAGGAGGGAAAAGAGCTGATGTTTTGAGTCCAGATGACCCTTTGTCAAAGCTAAAAGGTATAGAAAGTGGAAGATATTTACACTGCAAGAGGAAGGAATGAAAGATGAGTCATTGCCACAAAAGCGAGGGAAAAGACTGCTAATGGCAGTCACAGAGAGAATAAAAGGTGTGAATGGCCAAACGGCAGAGAAGCTGAAATCAGAGGGTAAACTGTGACAGATGAAGATGTGGGGGGAGGGGGGAGATAAGTGGGAGAGAGATGAAATGGAGAAAAAGGGGGAAGCAAAGGAAGAGAAAAAGTAAGGAAAGGGGGGATAAAATAGGGGGAAGAGTGGGGGGGCAAGAAAATTAAAGAAAGATAATAAAGAAGAAAAAGGTAGAGAACAGTTAAAAATGGAATGAAATGAAAACAAAGGGGTAGAGCTAATTATCTGAAATTGTTGAATTCGATGTTGAGACCGGAAGGCTGCAAAGTGCCTAGCCAGAAGATGTAAAGATGGAACTGTATAAAATGCTAGTTAGGCCACAGCTGAAATTTGGTATACAGTTCTGGCCTGCATTATAAGAAGGACATAATTGCTTTGAAGAGAGTACCCAAAAGATTCACAAGGATATTGCCAGGGCGTGAAATGGCAACTATGAGAAAAGATTGGATAGGCTTGGGTTGTTTTTCTTGAAGAAAGGCTGGTTTAGTTTTACAAAGAAGGACCGTCCCCATTAGCCCCACCCCTGGCACTACCCAGTGGGCATTGCCCAGGTGCCTGGTGGGCATTGTTCAGGTGCCAGGGTGACACTGTCCAAGAGATACCCCACTTGCCCACAGCTTACCCAGGGGACCTCAATGGCCTCTGGTTCCACCGGCGAGGCCAAGTCGACTGCTCCCCATTCATGGGGACCATGTCTATTCCACGCTAGCAAGAACCTTTCCTGGTGAGTTCATAAAGGCAGGTGAGCCCAGATGATTGAGCGCTGGGCTCACTAATAACATGTAAATGCTTCTTTAAATACATTTCAATGCACTAACGTGCCTTTCACCCATTTCCAGCAAGAAGCTGACCACAGCGGAAATCTGGTGCTTGTAAAATGGCGTCGGTCATGAAAACCAGTGCCAATCGTGCTAACTGCTTTACGCCCCACTTTACGATCGCGTCGCACCCTAAAACAGCACAACACAATGATAAAATCACTCCCTCTGTCTCTTTAACAGCACTGCCTGGAAAGGTTGCCGCTTGGCATGACAGGAGATGTATTACTAACTCAAGAAGATCCTCAACTACAGGAATCAGAATAGGGTCGGTAAATAATGGGGGAGAAATTTAACTCCAGAGTGCCTATTACCTCGAGGTGCAAGAACCTAGTGAACACAGGCAGCTGCACAACAGGCAGGTATTGATGTCAATCAGTTTGCAATGCCAGTTTGATGCTAATCAGCCATTTTTGAGTACCATGCGCCAGCCAATACTTTGTTTTAACCTCACACAACTGAACATATTAAGTATTATTAAGTGCTGGCTAAAGGGATCATGATCTACTTACATGTTAGTTGCTGGGTTATTTTTTTTTCCCAGGAGCTCATGTATATTTTTGAAGCTTTCCTTTCTTTACCCAAAGTGTGAATAGTCAACAGGCCTGGATTGTGCTGAAGAACTTCTTAGTTGATTTGAAAGCTTGTGCTGACACAAATTGCTTTGAAACATTGCAGACCTGGTAATGGAATTGAGCACAACTGAAGAATGAATAGATGCCATGTGTAATAGGACAGATTACCAAAAGGTAGTGGAGGGAAATGTGTTTTTAGCTGGAAGCTACATCTGTTATGGGTCTGTAGAGAGCACTCTCTCATAAACCTTCACATCTTTCCTGAAGTGCGGTGCACAGAACTGTGTGCAATATTCCAACTGAGGCTGAACTAGTATCTTATACACATTCAACAATACCTTTTTGCTCTTGTACTTATGTTTCTATTAATAAAGCCTAGGATACTATAGGTTTAATTAACAATTTTCTGTCCTGCTGCCTCCATGACTTATGTACATATAGACCTAGGTTCCTTCGCTCCTGAACATCCTTTAGAAATGTACCCTTTAGTTTATGTTATCTATTAGCATTCTCTCTACCAAAATGCATTATATCACACTTATTTGCATTTAATTCCATTTGCATTTTTCCAAAAATTCTCCCAACTTGTCTATGTTCTTTTGAAGTTCTACAGGATCCCCCTCACAATTCATAATACTTCCAAGTTTCCTATCCACCAACATTTACATTGTGTCCTCTACATCAAGGCCTAGGTCATTAGTAATTATCAAGAACAGCAAGGATCCTAACACAGACGCCTGGGGAACTCCATTACAAACATTAGTCCACCCCTAAAAACATCCATTAACCACTCCTGCTGTTTCTTGTCACTCAGCCAATTTTGTACCGTATTTCTATTGTCCCTTTTATTCTATAAGCTATAACTTTGCTCACAAGCCAGTAGTGGGACACTTTATCAAATGGCTTTTGGAAGTCCATGTACAGCACATCAACAAACCTCATCAATCTTCTCTGTTACTCATCAAAAAAGTTAAGCAAGTTAGTTGAACATGATTTACCTATAACAAATCCTTGTTGCTTTCCTAATTTAATCTGCATTTGCCCAAATGACTACTAATTTTGTCCTGAACTGTCATATCATGAGATTGAACCTATGCTTTATTGAGTGCGATAGTTGGACAATCATGCTGCAGCTATATAAAACCTTGGTTAGACTGCGTTTAGAGTATTTCATGCAGTTCTGGTCACCACACTATCAGAAGGATGTGGAAAATTTGGAGAGGGTGCAAAGAATGTTCACCAGGATGTTGTCTGGTCTCGAGTGTGTTGACTATGAGGACAGGTTGAATAAACTAGGATTGTTTTCACTGGAAAAATGGAGGCTGAGGGAAGATCTGACAATTCCACCAACATGCCTGTGGTCCTTTGAAGTTTAACACAATCCTCCTCACAATATTTCCAAGTTTTTTGTCACCATCAGATGTTGAAATTGTGCGCTGTACATCAAAGCCTTGGGACAGAATTTCCTCAAAAATAGGCAGAATAACACAACGGGTGGGAAAAATGTCAGGAATGCTACCAACCCCAGAGGCGACTTTCCCTGTCATATTGTTCAGCACATAACCGAATAAAATGAAGAGTTGGTCCCACAGTGTCACGCTAGCAGGGACAGCTCTGAGTTTAAAGGGCAGCCTGATACAAAAAATTAAAAAATAGAACCGTTCCTTGCCTGAACATGCACCGCCCACAGAAACCGTTCCCCCCCCCACCTCAATGGAATACCACCCCCACCATATGGAACGTCCCCTGGCCCCTCACAGGATCCTCCTTACCACAAAACAAGCTTCCATGGAACCTCCTCCCACATGGCATAACCCCTGGCAGTGCCCTCGGACACTTCTCCTGGCACAGTCTGGCCACCGCCCCCAGACACTACCAGACCACTGATGCCAGGGGACAGTGTCAGGACCAAAACCAAAGGGCAGTGCCAGGGTACTACCTGGGCATGACCCTCTTCCCCCGGGGGATGTACTCACCTCAGTGTCTCCAAGTTCTGCAGGCCAGGTGCACTTCATGGGGGACTTATCATGATTAAGGTACACTGGAATGAATGAGCAGTCATATCAGGGTGATAGGGGGGCACTATCAGGTGTAAAGGCCTGATGATTACATTGAGATGTACTTAAAGAGGGATCCCAATGTTGAACGTCAAGATTCCTGTTAAGTCACTGGCAGATGGCAGAGACAATCGGAACTGAAGAACAGAAAATCCCACTGCAATAAACGGTGCTTTGGGACTATGATGTGACTTCCCATTCCTACTGCCAATATCCTCTCCCAATTACAGGAGGGCAAAATCCCTCCTGACCATTAATATGTATCAGGAAATGCAGAGGTTCTAATACCAGCCCCTGAGGAACTCCAATTTAAACCTTCCTCCAATCCAAAAACAACCATTCACCATTTCCTTGTTTTCAGTCAATCAGCCAATTATGTGTGCTGCTTGTGTCCCTGTTATTCCATGGACTCGAATCTTGCTCACAAGTCTGTTGTGAGGCACCTTCACAAATGCCTTTTGTTGGTCCATATGCATCACATCAACAACACTGCCTTCATCAACCCTCTCTCTTACCTCATCAAAAAATTCAAGCAACTTAGTTAAGCATACTAATGGGCCAGTCAGCTGCAGTATTTACCTTAGATTGGTGCTCTACAGCACAGAAGGATTTTAGGTTTTTTTTTAGGGTGCCCTCCTATCATTTATACTGAACACATTGATGTTGATTGCCCTGCGACAGTTCCTGTGGAAGATTTACTTAGGGATTCTGTTGTAATTCATGTGGGACTCTTGGCCATCCAAGGCTGAATTTCTGCAGGGTGCTCTCCATGCTGCTGAACCCAGATCCCAATGTTGAACGTCAAGATTCCTGTTAAATCACTGGCAGGTGGCAGAGACGATCAGAACGATCTTGTTTTTTGTGTTATTTATTCTGCTATTGAATTCTCATGCTGGGCCTCGTGTGACTTTGCTGGATGCATTCTAAAGCTTTGTTGTGGCCCTGTATTAAACGCAGAACTCTGCACCATGCAGGCTGGCGACAAGGACAATGGTCTGGTAGGGTCTGATTTTAGTTTTCAGTTCAGCCTCCAGAAAAACGATAATGGAGTCAGCTGTAAGCTTGCTTTCCGGATGCCCAAATGGGTATTATCATTGACAATACCATCTTTTGAGAGCTTGGCGCCAAGGTGTGAGAATATTTCTACAGCCTTGAGACTGGTGCCATTAATGATTATGTCTGGTGGTTCATTGCGTATGCCTGGTGCTGGCTGGAACATAGTCGCAGTATTGAAGACACTGACTTGGACTCAAAAGATTTTGGCAGCAATCAGATTTGTTTGCTATAGTCTGGATGTCGTTGTCAGCATAGAGAAGATCTCTGAGTACTGCCTGTGCCTCTGCATGCCCCCATAAGCCCAGAGACTCCCATGGCATTAAAAAGAACACAATAATGATTGGTATAGGAAACAAACAAGTTTGAAATAATAGGACACACATCTGAAAAAGCTGAGGCAAAAACAAAAGCATTTTTGATGCAAATGCAGGAAAGTTTGTTGAGAATCCAGCTTGCAATTTAATCTAACCTGGGAGTACACAACGAGTGCCAGAAATGGAAAAATGTTCCAGTGTTGACATCCCTCGTGTATGTTCTCGTTATTGACATCCTTCTCCTTGATGAGAGAAACTAAATTGAACCCACATGGAAAAAAACGTTGCTGGCAAAAGTGGCTCGAAATTGTTCCAAGAGTAAGGCAAATCCCTAAAGAAGTTTAATTTTAATACAGAATGATGCAAAATGAGTCAGGTGAACCAGCAACATCCATGTGGAATGAAAATAAATGAAAACCATCTGAGGCATAATTTTTATTGACTTATTGCCGAGTCCATTTCATCCTCAGCATAAAAATGCTTCACTGTTTAACAAGAACATTGAGAGCAATGGTCCTTATATTGATTCGGATACAGCATCTTGACAAATCCATTTAGAACATTGCTACTGATTTAATGGTGTCCCAGAGCTTCATGTTTTCAACCATTATGGATCCCATGTTCATCTTTTTACAGCTGTTTCCTGTGCAACCCATATTTTCTAACATACCTCTCATTTTAAGGTTATAATCACATTAAGCATTACTGGCTTCCGATGAAACCCCTGCAAAGCTCTGACTTTGCATCTATATTTTGCAGGAAATGTTAAATGCATTTTTAAAAGGCTGAGTTCAGCTCACACATTACAGCGTAATCTTCACAAACAGAACAGTTCAGTCAGTATATTGACATTGCAACATTTCTTTCAGCACAATCCACATCTCAATGTTATGTGCATTTCACCGCTGTGTCAATAACCCAGCCATTGCTCTTACCTGAATGCATTTAGTTTGTCCTGAATTTTGTGTTCAGCAACAAAGCATCATCTCTCACTGTTAACCTCAAAAAAAGCTTTCCCACAAAGACAAGGGAGGTGATTTCCCAGCCTCGCCACACCCAGTGTACACCACGCCACTCCTGGACAATTGTGTGTGTGCTTGGCGCCAAATGACGTTCCAGTCCCTTTCTAATGGCGCAAACCAGATCGCGGCCAGAAAGGGCGTGAGGCTGATTAACATATATAAAGTTTGACACCGGATTCTCCCAGCTTCCAGGATCCTCTGGTCCACTATCAGAGTCATGATGTGGAGATGCCAACATTGGACTGGGGTAAACACAATAAGAAGTCTCACAACACCAGGTTAAAGTCCAACAGGGTTTATTTGGTAGCAAAAGCTTTCAGAGCACTGCCCCTTCATCAGGTGAGTGGGAGTTCCGTTCACAAACAGGGATTTAAAGACACAAACTCAATTTGGGGGGTGAGGGTGCGAGGGTAGGTGAAATTACAGGGTCTAAAGCAAAGGAGAGGGTACAGGTATGGGAAGAGGCCAAGGAGGTCCCAATAATAAAAGGAGTAGGGTGTGTGAGTAAGGTTGGTGGCGTTCCTGCAAATAGGGTACAGGTGAAGGCTGGTATGAAGGCACTTTACCTGAATGCACGAAGCATTCGGAATAAAGTGAATGAGCTGGTGGCGCAGATCAGCACAAATGGATATGATCTGGTGGCCATTACAGAGACGTGGCTGCAAGGTGACAGGGACTGGGAGCTGAATGTCCAGGGGTATCAAGTGTTTAGGAAGGATAGGCGGGAGGGAAAAGGGGGGAGCGTAGCTCTGCTGATTAAGGATAGCATCAGGGTGGTAGTAAGGGAAGATATAGGAGCCATTGAGCAGAAGGTGGAATCGTTGTGGGTGGAGATTAGGAACAGCAAAGGGAGGAAGACGCTGGTGGGTGTCGTCTATAGGCCCCCAAATAACGATCTGGAGGTGGGGCGGGCTATTAACGCGCAAATAAATATAGCGTGCAGGAATGGAACGGCGATAATTATGGGGGATTTCAATCCACATATTGATTGGTCGACCCATGTTGGACTTGGTGGGCTTGAGCAAGAGTTCTTGGAATGCTGCCAGGATAGTTTCCTTGAACAGTGTGTGTTGGAGCCGACGAGGGAGCGAGCTATCTTGGATCTGGTGTTATGTAACGAGGCAGGTAGAATTAGGGACCTTGTGGTGAAGGATCCTCTTGGGAAGTGTGATCATTGTACGGTGGAGTTTCTGATGCAGATGGAGGAGGAGAAAGTGGGTTCCCGGACCTGTGTCCTTTGTTTAAACAGAGGGGAGTACAATAGGATGAGAGAGGAATTGGCAAATGTTGATTGGGGGAGCACATTGGAAGGTAGGTCTGCTGAGGAACAGTGGGGGATCTTTAAGGAGATCTTTCTTGGTGCTCAGCAGAAATTTATTCCGATGGTTAAAAAGGACCGTAGGAGGAGAGATAATCAGCAGTGGATAACGAAGGAGGTAAAGGAGAGCATTAAATTAAAAGCGGATGCGTTTAGAGTGGCTAAGAGTAGTGGGCGAGAAGAGGATTGGGAGTGGTTTAAATATCAACAAAGAATAACGAAGAAGTTGACAAAGAAAAGATGGATAAACTATGAAGCTGGGCTAGCGCTAAATATAAAAAAGGATAGTAAGAGTTTTTATAAATATATAAAAAGGAAGAGGCTGGCTAGGGTGAACGTTGGACCCTTAGAGGATGAGAGGGGGGACTTAGTGGTGGGGGATGAGGAAATGGCTGAGGCCTTGAATAACATTTTTGCTTCGGTCTTCACGGAGGAGGACGTGAATAGTTTGCCGGGTGTTAGCGATGGAAAGATGGTAGGAGTGGAGGGCCTGAATGACATTATTGTTACTAGAGAGGCGGTGCTCAACAGACTGGAGGGACTGACTGTGGACAAGTCCCCAGGACCGGATGGAATGCATCCAAGGGTTCTGAAAGAAATGGCGGAGGTGATAGTGGATGCCTTGATGATTATTTTCCAAACCTTGCTGGATTCCAGGGAAGTGCCGGAAGATTGGAAAACGGCTAATGTTACGCCGTTGTTTAAGAAGGGTAGCAGGCAAAAGGCAGGGAATTATAGGCCGGTTAGTTTAACGTCTGTTGTAGGTAAAATGCTTGAATCAGTAATCAAGGAGAAAATAGCGAGGCATCTTGAGGAGAATTGTTTGATAGAGCAGACGCAGCACGGTTTCGTTAAGGGGAAGTCGTGTCTGACGAATTTATTGGAATTCTATGAGGATGTGTCTAGTGCGGTGGATAGAGGAGAACCGGTGGATGTGGTGTTTCTTGATTTTCAGAAGGCATTTGATAAGGTGCCGCACAAGAGGTTGTTACAGAAGGTTAGGGGGCATGGAGTTGGGGGTAGGGTGTTAGCGTGGATAAGGGATTGGCTGTCAAATAGGAGGCAGAGAGTGGATGTCAATGGGTGCTATTCGGATTGGCGGTTGGTGACTAGTGGAGTGCCCCAGGAATTAGTGCTGGGGCCTCAGCTATTTACCATTTATATAGATGATCTGGAGGAGGGAACCGAGTGTATGGTGTCGAAATTTGCTGATGACACCAAGATTGGAGGAATGGCAAATTGTGTGGAGGGTGTGGAAAGTCTGCAGAGGGATCTAGATAGGCTGGGCGAATGGGCCAGCAACTGGCAAATGGAATTTAATGTTGGCAAGTGTGAAGTTGTCCACTTTGGTAGGAATAATGGTAGGAAGGACTACTACTTACATGGTGAAAAACTGCAGCATGCTACGGTGCAGAGGGACCTCGGGGTCCTTGTGCATGAGTCGCAAAGACCCAGCCTGCAGGTGCAGCAGGTGGTCAGGAAGGCGAATGGGATGCTGGCCTTCATAGCGAGGGGATTGAATATAAAAGTAGGGAGGTCTTGCTGCAACTGTACAGGGCACTGGTGAGGCCGCAGCTGGAGTACTGTGTGCAGTTTTGGTCGCCGTACTTATGCAAGGATATTTTGGCCTTGGAGGGAGTGCAGAGGAGGTTCACTAGGCTGATACCGGAGTTGAGGGGGCTGAGCTATGAGGAGAGGCTGAATAAACTAGGCTTGTACTCGTTAGAGTTTAGAAGAATGAGGGGAGATCTCATTGAGATGTATAAGATGATGAATGGGATGGATAGGATAGAGGTGGAGAGGCTCTTCCCGCTCAGAAAGGACGGTGGGACTAGAGGGCACAGCCTCAAGATAAAGGGGGGGGGGGGCGTGGTTTATAACGGAGTTGAGGAGGAACTTCTTCACTCAAAGGGTGGTGAATCTCTGGAATTCTCTGCCCATTGAAGTGGTGGAGGCTGCCTCACTAAATATATTTAAGACGCGGGTAGATAGGTTTTTGATAGGCAAGGGGATTAAGGGTTATGGGGAGAAGGCAGGAAAGTGGAACTGAGCCATGTCAGATCAGCCATGATCTTATTGAATGGCGGGGCAGGCTCGAAGGGCTAGATGGCCTACTCCTGCTCCTATTTCTCATGTTCTTAATTTACAAAATAGTGATTGGAACATGAGTCTGCTTTCTTGATTCTTTGTAGAAACTTGATGTCTGTGTCGGTATGCGTGATCTCCTTGGAGATCCTCTCCACTTCGAGCCGGCAGTTTGTGCTGTCGATGGCAGTCATGATGTGGAGATGCCAGCGTTGGGTAAACACAGTAAGAAATGAGTTTTGTCTTTATATGCCCTGTTTGTGAATAGAACTCTCACTCACCTGACGAAGGGGCAGTGCTGCGAAAGCTAATGGCTTTTGCGATCAAATAAACCTGTTGGACTTTAACCTGGTGTTGTTTGGCCTTTATAGCGAGGGGGATAGAATATAAAAGCAGGGAGGTCTTGCTGCAACTGTGCGGCATACTGATTTGGCTGCATCTGGAGTACTGTGTGCAGTTTTGGTCGCAGCACTTGCGGAAGGATATATTGGCCTTGGAGGGGGTGCAGACAAGGTTCACTAGGCTGATACCAGAGATGAGGGGGCTAGACTATGAAGACAGACTGAATAGACTGGGTCTGTACTCGTTAGAGTTTAGAAGGCTGAGGGGGGATCTTATAGAGACGTATAAGATAATGAAAGGGATGGATAGGGTAGAGGTAGAGAGATTCTTACTGCTTAGAAAGGACAGCAGGACTAGAGAGCACAGCCTCAAGATAAGGGGGGGGGCAGTTTAGATCGGAGTTGAGGAGGAACTTCTTCACTCAAAGGGTGGTGAATCTCTGGAATTCGCTGCCTGTTGAAGTGGTGGAGGCTACCTCGCTTAATATATTCAAGTCACAGGTAGATAGGTTTCTGATAGACAGGGGAATTAAGGGTTTTGGGGAGAAAGCAGGAAAGTGGAGCTGATCCACTTCAGATCAGCCATGATCTCATTGAATGGCGGGGCAGGCTCGAAGGGCTAGATGGCCTACTCCTGCGCCTATTTCTTATGTTCTTACTATCGGAGACCAGATGTGCTGATCATGACAGGGGACTTGGAGGCCATTGAAGTCCCTGGAAACTGGGGATGTGGCTGGGCAGTGCCCATTTAGCAATGCCAACCTTGCACTCTGTCACTGCCAATTAAGAACTGCCAATGTCCCAGTAGTAGCGCCAAGGTGGTGGAGCCAAAATGGGTAGGGCCTGGGTGGGGGGTGGGATCTGAAAGGGGGGTGATGAGGGGAGACTATGATGCAGGGGAATATGACTGGGGGGTTCTGAAGGGGATTCAGAAGGGGGGGGCAGTGTTGTGAAGAGCGAGGCATGAAGGGGGGAGGGGTGTGTCGAGAGTCATGAAGGGGGAAGGCCCCAATGCCTGAATGCCCGTGATCCATGTCTGGGCGGAATGGGGAAACATGCCACCAATGGTAGTTGGGAAGGGGGTTGTCCTGATGTCTGTGGAGGAAGAGATTGGATCTCCCATTCCACTGTGAGATCGGGGTACCTTTTCAAAATGGCATCCAAGTACTTTGCAGCCAGATTCACCGTGGCCCCTCCCAGAAATATCATGCAGCTCACCATCTCCCAAAAAAATGACTAAGTGTGGGATGATTGTTGTTCAGTCCAGCGCAGATTGCTTCTGTTTTCTTGGCATTATGGCCCTTAGACATTTTCTGTTCATGGTGATCTCTGTGGCGTGGGTTTCCTTATCCATTTCTAATGGCAGTTTAAATCTGGAGCAACCAAAGGAATGTATTGGCATACATCAACAGTGTCATCAGCAATCAGAGTAAGCAGCCAAACATGTTGAAATATCTGCTCACACCAAACTAGGAAGTTAAAAACACTAATATCCTTCACTTTTAATCTAAATTGTCAGGCAGCTTAGTGCAATCAGATTTAGATAGAAGTTCAAATGAAGTTAAAAGAAGACAGAGTTGTATCCATTTGTCAGTCAGCTATGGCATGGGGAGGGTTGTTGGGGTGTTAAAAAAGTGAAATGGGGGTGCTGGCTCCTATGCTCTGTAACTAGGAGGTGCCTTTTTTTCATTAATATGTTTCAGTCATTGTCGGCAAGCAGACAGGAGCATTCCAGTGAATGCAGCAGACACTTTAATAGGGCCATTAATGGCCTTAATTGGGATGCCTGCCACTTGAAGACAAGTAGCCATCGTGCCTCCCAAGCAGCCTCTTTGAAAATGGCCAGCAGGTGGGAAGATGCCAGCAAACCAGCATGCCCACCCCACCCCCTGTCCTACCCCCATCTGCCTTTGAAAATCTTGGTTGGCATTTTGAGGAAACACTATGGAAAAATCAGTATGCTGACATTCCTGAATGCATGAAACCTAGTGGGATCTTCTGTCAGGTAGTAGTGTAGGTAAATCCTCTCACTTATAGAGAGTAAATCATGGGCTGCAGACTCATGATTCCCCAATACGCCTGCTCTTCTTTGCCCCATCAAAATGAATTAAATGTTCCCTGCAGCATTTTGCTCTTTCAGCCCATCCACGCATTTAGACCTTGAAATTGTAATTGGGCTCCGATAATATGACCCATTTTGCATGATTTTCTAAAACTATGCCTGATGGGCCCTTGTATTCTCCCATACAACTTTAAAAGATAATTGTGCAAGAGTAATTGGAGATGGCAGGAAAATATTTGGATTCATTAATAGTTATTTTTTGAAGTACTCACCAGGGAGCAAAATATTACTTTGCTACTCAATTATTGTTGTACGCCAAATGTCACAGAATATTTTGAAATCGGTCTGTCCCTGATTGCTCATTCAGGTTAAAGCAGATGGTATTCTGTTCAACCCAGGCTGAATTGGAAACCCCACATGCTATTTATTATGAAGACTTCTGCCTCTGCAGTATCTCCCATTCCACTTTGACCTCACTCCCACCATCACCAAACTTATATTCACACTTTTTGTAATTGTAGACTTGCCAACTTCAGCTCCATTTCAGCCATTTTGCTGATGACACAAAGATGAGTGGAAAAGCAAATTGTGCAGAAGGTGTGGAAAGTCTGCAGAGGGATCTAGATAGGCTGAGCGAGTGGGCGAGGACCTGGCAGATGGAATACAATGTTGGCAAGTGTGAGGTTATCCATTTTGGCAGGAATAATAGTAGGAGGGACTACTATTTAAAGGGCGAAAAGCTGCAGCATGCTACGGTGCAGAGGGACCTGGGGGTCCTTGTGCGTGAGTCGTAAAAATCCAGCCTACAGGTGCAGCAGGTGATCAGGAAGGCAAATGGGATGCTGGCCTTCATAGCGAGGGGGATAGAATATAAAAGTAGGGAGGTCTTGCTGCAACTGTACAGGGCACTGGTGAGGCCGCAGCTGGAGTACTGTGTGCAGTTTTGGTCACCGCACTTGCGCAAGGATATTTTGGCCTTGGAGGGAGTGCAGAGGAGGTTCACTAGGCTGATACCGGAGTTGAGGGGTTGAACTATGAAGAGAGGCTGAATAGACTGGGCTTGTACTCGTCGGAGTTTAGAAGGATGAGGGGGGATCTTATTGAGACATATAAGATGATGAAGGGGATGGATAGGGTAGAGGTGGAGAGGTTCTTCCTGCTCAGAAAGGACAGCAGGATTAGAGCGCACAGCCTCAAGATAAGGGGGGAGCAGTTTAGAACGGAGTTGAGGAGGAACTTCTTCACTCAAAGGGTGGTGAATCTCTGGAATTCTCTGCCCATTGAAGTGGTGGAGGCTACCTCGCTAAATATATTTAAGACACGGGTAGATAGGTTTTTGGTAGGCAAGGGGATTAAGGGTTATGGGGAGAAAGCAGGAAAGTGGAACTGAGCCACTTCAGATCAGCCATGATCTTATTGAATGGCGGGGCAGGCTTGAGGGGCTAGATGGCCTACTCCTGCTCCTATTTCTTATGTTCTTATGTTCTTATTATCCTGAGTCTCTGTCTCTATATTCTGCAAGTTGCTATAACTCACACTGCCCACTTTTGCCAATCACTTCAGATTCCCTGACCCCATTTCCTGCACCAACCCAAATGCATTCATTCAAATTTATCATGCACGCTTGCAAATTCCTTCTTACCTTCACCCAAACCCACTTTTTCAAAGGCCTCCAGTGTTGCGTCCTACTTTATGTCCTTCAATCTCCCATTCTGGGCTGCTATGCAACCCCTTACCTAAAATCTTTATCATCAGTGGTAGGACTTTCAGAGATCTCAGTCTGACTGATGGTTTCCCATGGTTGGCAGGTTTAGGGGAAATAATTGTAGCAACAATATAGTCCTTGTTTGTTCATAGCCAGACCCATAGCGGCTGCAGCTCAGGTTTGTAAAGAAAGTGTAGTCCAGATTGCACATGAGCTTTTTGACGCCATCTTTTATGGCATGAGTTATTTTTCATTACTGTTGGAATTAAGCAAAGATGTGTGTTTGTACTTGGTCCTCTTAGTTTAGACCGTTCACACATACATCCATACATTTGGAAAGCTTTTCAACCTTAAAATGTTTGCAGAGAAATTTATCAGTAACTCTTAGTTTGCAGATAACTGTACCCTAGAGGTTTGCACTCAGGAGGAACTGCAGTTCATTACTGACAGGCTTGGCAGAGCAGCAAGGATCTACACCATTATCAAACTTGAAGAAAATAGAAGTCATGTATCATCACTTCTCAAGAAAACATAACATTATTATAGATATTAAACTGAACGTTACCAACTGGTTAACTTACTTGGATAGCAAGTTGTCAATGATGTACTAATAAAGAGTGAATTCCCCTGTCATATCAAGAACGGCAGCTCTACTTTCAAAAGATTGAAAAAGCATGCCTGCAAGCAGCAGGGGATCAAGCTCACAACAACTTTGAAAGTATACAAGGATGTAGTCATTGCCACCCTCCTATGTGGGTGGATATGAGTGTTCAATGTATTTCTGTCATTACATTCAACAGCTTGACAAATTCCACCTCCAACAGCTTATGATGCACATCAAGTAACAAAAAGAAATTACCAACTGCATGCTCCTCAACTGTGTCAAGATGAACAGCATTAAGGCTCAGTTACCATATGAGAATTGCTACACTCCTCTGGACATGGCCACATGGAGGAATCAAAAATATCAAAGAGAATTGTGTCCAATGAGCTGTAACAGTGCAAACAGAAGAAAGGTGTGAAGCAAAAGAGATATGACGTACTCAAGCAAAAGCTCAGGTAATGTAATATGAATATCACCATCTGGGAAAACCTTTCACTACTCATAGAAATTGAGAGCAGTAAGAAGGGCTGCAGGGTAAACTGCAGGCCGGTGAGCCTAACATCTGTAGTGAGTAAGTTGTTAGAATGTATTCTGAGAGACAGGATCTATAGGCGTTTAGAGAGGCAAAGACTGATTAGGGGACAATCAGCATGGTTCTGTGAGTGGAATACCATGTCTCATGAATTTGATGGAGTTTTTTGAAGGGGTAGCCAAAAAGGTAGATGTTGTCTATGTGGACTTTAGCAAGGCCTTTGACAAGATATCATATGGTATGTTGTTGGATAAGGTTAAATCTCACGGAATCCAGCAGAGGTAGCCAATTGGATACAAAATTGGTTTGCCGACAGAGGACAAATGGTGGTTGTAGAGGGTTTTTCCAACTGGAGACCTGTGACCAATGGTGTACCTCAGGGATCGGTGCTAGGTCCACTGTTATTTGTTATTTGTTATTTGTATTAATAATTTGATGAGAATTTAGAAGGCATGTTTAGTAAGTTTGCACATGACACCAAGACTGATGGCATAGTGGACAGAGAAGATTATCTAGGATAGCCAGAGGATCTTGATCAATTGGGCCAGGGGGCTGGCAAATGACAGATGGAATTTAATTTAGATAAAGGAGAGGTGATGCACTTTGGTAGATCAAACCAGGGCAGGACTTGCTCAGTTTATGGTAGGGCATTAGGAAGAGTTATAGAAAAAAGAGACCTAGGGGCACAAATTCATAGCTTCTTCAAAGTGGAGTCACAGGTGGACAGAGTGGTGAAGAAGGCATTCCGTATGGTTGGTTTCATTGGTCAGAACATTGAATACAAGAGTTGGAATGTCTTGTTGAAATTGTACAAGACATTGGTAAAGCCAAACTTGGAATACTGTATACAGTTCTGGTCACCCTATTAGAGAAAGTACATTATTAATTTAGAGAGAGTGATAAAAAGATTTACTAGGATGCTATCGGGACTTGATGGTTTGAGTTATAAGGAGAGACTGGATAGACAAGGACCTTTTTCCCTGGATTGTAGGAGGCTTAATGGTGATCTTATAGAGGCCAATAAGATAATGAGAGGCATAGACCATCTGGATAGTCAACATCTTTTGCCAAAGACTGGTTGTGGGGGGGAGAAGGGCAGATCTTCTCTCATGAGGAGGGAGGATGGAGTAGGGAGGCGGGGAGAGAAGTGAGATCAGATCTTTCTCTGGCAGAGGGGATAGTGAGATCAGATCATTCTCTGCGTGCGGGGTATGTTGAGTGAGGTCAGATTGTCCTCTTGGGAGATGGGGGGGGTGAGGCCAGATCGTTCTCTGGTTTGGGAGGGGGGACCGGGTAAGATGTATCTCTGGTGGAGGGAGGGAGGCCTGGTCACTCACTGGTGGAGGGGACGGTGGTCCGCTGCCACTCTGCGGGCGAATAGTGGTGGGGGGGGGTGGGGGGGTTCGTGATCGGTCTGGGTATTGGGGAGGGTGGGTGGATAAGGGGGACAGTGATGCCTGTGGGGGTCATGGCTCCTGCTTTTTGCTCCCAAGCCGCTTTATCCGCTTTCCGCAGCTCGAGAGCGACCTGACATGGACGCGCTTTTTCAAATTTTTTTCTAACTGCGCAGTTCAGAGCTCCAATCATTTCGGGCGCAGTAAGCCCCGTCCACAACGTGAATGGGACCCGCAATGTTTTTTTCAGTCTGAGCGCATATGGGGCGTCGGCAAGCAGATTTCCAAGTCGGATCTGAATTGCGCCCAGATCCAGCACTCAGAATGAAAATGGTAAAATCAGGTCCTA
Source organism: Carcharhinus amblyrhynchos (assembly GCF_965287045.1). NCBI lineage: Eukaryota > Metazoa > Chordata > Chondrichthyes > Carcharhiniformes > Carcharhinidae > Carcharhinus > Carcharhinus amblyrhynchos. Next base: position 75,234,710 of record NC_137331.1, on the reverse strand, counting down.
TGACTGTCTGTTACAGTGGTAACAGCCTGTGTAATCATGAGGTTATAGGGCTTCTGAAAGAGAAATGACAACACTACAAACATAAACAAAAGCACTATTTTCTACAGTTTGAGTCAGTGATATGTAGAGAAGTGTGTGTACCTCTCAGATTCACACTAATGGCCAGTGGTGCAATCATCAAGAATTGCTTTCATTCCAACAAGTATTGAGTTTTAATGAAGTTTAAATGTACTGATCACTTATATTGAACTGTGTAAACATCATGTGGGCGCATTTATTAAGACTAGGCACATATATACTTTTACACAAAGGTCGAAAACTTGCAGACATTAGTAACATTAGCTGTGTCCTGCTCTGAGGCCAAAGTGAAACAAAAACTAGGGATTACATGATACACATCTCTCTGAGTGATAGTATGTTGTTATCCCTTAAAGATATGTCACAACAACGATTGTATTCAATACTCTATTCACAAAGGGCTTCTCAGGTAAACCTTGGGTCTGCGTAGGCTGTGATGAAACATCTTTGCAGAAAGAAGTGGCGTGCATGAAAATAGCATTGATCTACCAGTGAACTCTTTATGTTGCATGTTTTATTTAAACCAATGTTTCAGAGTTATGAGTTGCAGGAGTGTATTTTGATTCTTGAAAAAGATGATTACTCACTGCGTTATATTTCATAAAAGAACTTCAGAACACATCTTGCATAACAATAATCAAGCTAAGTTGAGGAATGCATTGTTTTATAACATTAAAGTGTATCATTAATTCATGTACATTTATGTAAACAGCTTTAACTGAGACCATTCCAAGGTTTCACTGAAGAGAATAAGACATTAAGCAAAAGTGGAAAAAATAGCAGAAATCATAGAATCCCTACAGTGCAGAAGGAGACCATTTAGCCCATCGAGTCTGCACTGACAACATAAGAACATAAGAAATAGGAGCAGGAGTAGGCCATCTAGCCCTTCGAGCCTGCCCCGCCATTCAATAAGATCATGGCTGATCTGTAGTGGCTCAGTTCCACTTTCCCGCTTTCTCCCCATAACCCTTAATTCCCTTGCCTACCAAAAACCTATCTACCCATGTCTTAAATATATTTAGCGAGGTAGCCTCCACCACATCAACGGGCAGAGAATTCCAGAGATTCACCACCCTTTGAGTGAAGAAGTTCCTCCTCAACTCTGATCTAAACTGCCCCCCCCCCTTATCTTGAGGCTGTGCCCTCTAGTCATTTCTGAGTGGGAAGAATCTCTCTACCTCTACCCTATCCATCCCTTTCATTATCTTATACGTCTCCATAAGATCCCCCCTCATCCTTCTAAACTCCAACGAGTACAGACCCAGTCTATTCAGCCTCTCTTCATAGTCCAACCCCCTCATCTCCAGTATCAGCCTAGTGAACCTCCTCTGCACTCCTTCCAAGGCCAAAATATCCTTGCGCAAGTGCGGTGACCAAAACTGCACACAGTACTCCAGCTGTGGCCTCACCAGTGCCCTATACAGCTGCAGCAAGACCTCCCTACTTTTATATTCTATCCCTCTCGCTATAAAGGCCAGCATCCCATTTGCCTTCCTGACAACCTGCTGCACCTGCAGACTGGGTTTTTGCAACTCATGCACGAGGACTCCCAGGTCCCTCTGCACCATAGCATGCTGCAGCTTTTCGCCCTTTAAATAGTAATCCCTCCTACTATTATTTCTGCCAAAGTGGATAACCTCACACTTGCTAACATCGTACTCCATCTGCCAGGTCCTCACCCACTCGCTCAGCCTATCTAGATCCCTCTGCAGACTTTCCACACCCTCCGCACAATTTGCTTTTCCACTTATCTTCGTGTCGTCAGCAAATTTCGACACCCTACACTCAGCCCCCTCCTCCAGATCATCTATATAAATGGTAAATAGTTGAGGCCCCAGCACCAATCCCTGCGGCACTCCACTAGTCACCAACCGCCAATCAGAATAGCACCCATTGATACCAACTCTCTGCCTCCTATTAGACAACCAATCCTCTATCCACGCTAACATCTTACCCCCCGACTCCATGCCCCCTAACCTTCTGAAGCAACCTTTTGTGCGGCACCTTATCAAACACCTTCTGAACATCGAGAAACACCACATCCACCGGTTCCCCTCTGTCTACTGCAACAATCTCACCCAGGCCTTAAACCTGCAACCCACATATTTACCCTGCTAATCCCTTTAACCTATGCAACCCTGGACACTAAGGGCAATTTAGCATGGCCAATTAGCTAACCCGCACATCTCTGGATTGTGGGAGGAAACCGGAGACAGTGATCCAAGCTGGGAATCAAACCCAGGCCCCTGGCATTGTGAGGCAGCAACGCTAATCATCATGTCACTGTTCCACCCTCAAATATAACAAAATAGCAAATGACAAAAGGGAAGTTGACAAACTAGACGTTGAAGACGTTTTAATTGATGGAGAAGGAGCCAGGTGGGTGGAACACTAGAGATCATTGAGAAACTGGGGGAATGTTTCACTCCAGCCAATAGTGGGAATCGTGACAAGGCGGGGGCATTCAATTTGGTGTGATCGCAAAGCCATTTCCCGCAGCAGGAAATTAGCTCGGAGTACAGGCCCCCTGACTTTGATGGCAGGTTAAAGAACATAAGAACATAAGAAATAGGAGCAGGAGTAGGCCATCTAGCCCTTCGAGCCTGCCCCGCCATTCAGTAAGATCATGGCTGATCTGTCGTGGCTCAGTTCCACTTTCCCGCTTTCTCCCCATAACCCTTAATCCCCTCTCTTATCAAAAACCCATCAACCCGCGTCTTAAAAATATTTAGCGAGGCAGCCTCCACCACTTCAACGGGCAGAGAATTCCAGAGATTCACCACCCTTTGAGTGAAGAAGTTCCTCCTCAACTCCGTTCTAAACCGCCCCCCTTTTATCTTGAGGCTGTGCCCCCTAGTCCTACTGTCTTTTTTGAGCGGGAAGAGTCTCTCCACCTCTATCCTATCCATCCCATTCGTCATCTTATACGTCTCAATGAGATCTCCCCTCATTCTTCTAAACGCTAACGAGTACAAGCCCAGTTTATTCAGCCTCTCCTCATAGCTCAACCCCCTCAACTCCGGTATCAGCCTAGTAAACCTCCTCTGCACTCCCTCCAAGGCCAAAATATCCTTGCGTAAGTGCGGCGACCAAAACTGCACACAGTACTCCAGCTGCGGCCTCACCAATGCCCTATACAGCTGCAGCAAGACCTCCCTACTTTTATATTCAATCCCCCTCGCTATGAAGGCCAGCATCCCATTAGCCTTCCTGACCACCTGCTGCACCTGCAGGCTGGGTTTTTGCGACTCATGCACAAGGACCCCGAGGTCCCTCTGCACCGTCGCCTGCTGCAGTTTTTCACCACGTAAGTAATAGTCCTTCCTACCATTATTCCTACCAAAGTGGACCACCTCGCACTTGCCAACATTAAATTCCATTTGCCAGTTCCTGGCCCATTCGCCCAGCCTATCTAGATCCTTCTGCAGACTTTCCACACCCTCCGCACAATTTGTCATTCCACCAATCTTGGTGTCATCAGCAAATTTCGACACCATACACTCGGTTCCCTCCTCCAGATCATCTATATAAATGGTAAATAGCTGAGGCCCCAGCACCGACCCCTGGGGCAGTCCACTAGTCACCAACCGCCAATCCGAATAGCACCCATTAACCCCCACTCTCTGCCTCCTATTTGACAACCAATCCTCTATCCACGCTAACACCCTACCCCCAACTCCATGCCCCCTTACCTTCTGCAATAACTTCTTGTGAGGTACCTTGTCAAACGCCTTCTGAAAATCAAGAAAGACCACATCCACCGGCTCTCCTCTATCCACCGCCCTAGACACATCCTCATAGAACTCCAATAAATTTGTCAGACACGACTTCCCCTTAACAAAACCGTGCTGCGTCTGCTCTATCAAGCAATTCCCCTCAAGATGCCTCGCTATTTCCTCCTTGATGACGGATTCTAACATTTTACCTACAACAGACGTTAAACTAACCGGCCTATAATTCCCTGCCTTTTGCCTGGCACCCTTCTTAAACAACGGCGTAACATTAGCCGTTTTCCAATCTTCCGGCACTTCCCCGGAATCCAGCGACGTTTGGAAAATAACCACCAAGGCATCCACTATCACCTCCGCCATTTCTTTCAGAACCCTCGGATGCATTCCATCCGGTCCTGGGAACTTGTCCACAATCAGTCCCTCCAGTCTGTCGAGCACCGCCTCTCTAGTAACAATAATGTCATTGAGACCCTCCAGTCCTACCACCTTTCCGTCACTAACACCCGGCAAATCATTCACGTCCTCCTCCATGAAGACCGAAACAAAAAAGTTATTCAAGGCCTCAGCCATTTCCCCATCTCCTACGACTAAGTCCCCCCTCTCATCCTCTAAGGGTCCAACGTTCACCCTAGCCAGCCTCTTCCTTTTTATGTATTTATAAAAACTCTTGCTATCCTTTTTTATATTAAGCGCTAGCCCAGCTTCATAGTTTCTCCTACCCTTCTTCATCAACTTCTTTGTCAATCTTTGTTGACATTTAAACCTCTCCCAATCCTCTTCTCGCCCACTACTCTTAGCTACTCTAAACGCCTCCGCTTTTAATTTAACACTTTCCTTCACCTCCTTCGTTATCCACGGCTTATTACCTCTCCTCCTACGGTCCTTTTTAACCATCGGATGGGGTCAAGACGGGGTCAAGTTCCCTGCTACCTCCGGGAATCGTGGCCACGATTTTCCCATTGCGACCCGCAAATTTTCTGGAGGTTGGGGTGGGAGATGCACATCGCCAGCCTTGAACCGGGAATTGCACTTGTGTCGGGAATGCATCCGCATCTCCCACAGCCAGCGAACAGTTGCCGGTCAGGCCATGCTGGAAGCCAGTGGGAAGGCGGGTAAGTCATTTGAATCATTTTAAAATGTTTTTAAATATGGTTTCAATGTAGTTATCAGGAATTTACCAGTTCCAATTCAATCTTCCATCCCGGCAGGAGTACTTCACTCCGGCGGGTTCAGACTAGCCCCCCCACATTTGGGGAACTAGCGGGAAATCCCGCTGGGATGAAGAGGAGGCAATTGGGGTCCCCTAAGTGGTCGGGTGGTGGGGGATGGTGCCTCCTGGACATGGATATCTTGGCACTGCCCAAGGGGCAAAGTGCCCATGCCCAGGGGGCACCTTGGCACTACCCACTGTGCATCAGGTAGTGCCAAAAGGGTGGGGCCTATTGTGGGCTGGATGATCAGTGGGTTCGGGGGTCCCACTGCCACTTTGCAGAGAGGATCAGTCTGGGATGAACAAAGAACAAAGAACAAAGAACAACACAGCACGGGAAACAGGCCCTTCGGCCCAACGAGCCCGCACCGCCGTCCCATTGTCTCAGTGACCTATTCATGATTTTAGTCTACGCCTAATGTGCGAGGATCAGGGAGGTCCAATATAGGGACAATTTGTTACCCAATCAATCAGCCTAAAAGCACATCTTTGGGATGTGGGAGGAAACCGGAGCACCCGGAGGAAACCCACGCAACCACGGGGAGAACTCCCACAGACACAGGCCCAAATCCATGTGTCCGCACAGCAACAGAGATAGTCTCTGAGCTGTCATGTTGCCCTCGAGATGGTCCAGTTTAAGCACACTAACGACATGAAGCAATAGGCAACTCCCGAAGCAACATCCAAGAGCAGCCCACTACAACCTGCCGCATGCATGCCCCTTGCTGATCAACAAGGTGGACTTAAATGCCTGTGGAGACAAAAAATTCATTATTAAACAGGCAAAGACTGTAACATCCCTGAGGCAAAAACGGAATCCCAAGCCTACAATGTTTAGTAAGGCCTACTATATCCCCCTATATGTAGACCGCTCATGTGGCTGTCTAAGTGACTCTTAAACAACCCTAGCATGCCTGCTTCCACCACCTTACTCGGCAGTGCATTCCACACCCCCACTACCCTTTGCGTGAAAAACTGCCCTCTAATATTTGTCTTATACCTAGCCCCCCTCACCCTAAGCCCGTGACCCCTCGTTCTATCCATTTCTAATAGCGGAAAAAGCTTACCACCATTTACTCTATCTATCCCCTTCATAATCTTATAAACCTCTATTAGATCCCCCCTCAGCCGACGCCTCTCAAGGGAAAGGGAAAGATGGAAGGAGGGCAGCGGTTGGGGCAGTCTCGTCGGGGGGGGGGGGCGGGGGGAACGTGCCTCCCGGAGTGGGTATGACCCTGGGGGATTCAACGGCGGGGGTCGGTGGGGGGGGCGGGGGTTGCTGGAAATCAGGGCTCTCCGGGACGGGTGGGTCAGGGCTGGCCCGGGAATTATTGAGGGGGCTGCGATCTGGCTGTGGAGAGGGCTGGAGGGGTAGCTCTGGCCAGCAAACGGGGAGATCGGGGCCACTGTGCATGCCCAGTGTTCCAGAACTGTCAAACACCTGTGCGAATAGCTCCCCCCGCCCCGCCCCCTTCCCTGAATGTTTAATGAGATTCATTGCACCTCTTCAGTGCACAGAGAGGGGCGATTCAAGCAAGAAGCTGAACTGACAAAACAGTCGGGATCTAGAACAGTTTTCCTGCCAATCCAGCGCTTTTGGGAAAATCGTGGTCCATATTTGCATTCACATGCATCTCATTAATGCTTATTAAAAGGTTAATTCACTGGAATCACATTACCCCACCAAAGTCAACGCCCCATCAGTGGATAATTAGAAAGGTCTGTTTTCCAAAACGTATAAGTGATATGCAACTGACGAGTTTCAGTTCATCAACAACTTCAAGTGACGTAGACACTGCTTCCACGTAGCATTAAGGGTGGGCCGGATGAATTACTGCCCAGCCCGCCACGAGATTCAAAGCTGATATATAATTTATGAGCTGAAAATCGGGCATGAAAATCCATTCCAGCACCCAGCAGGAATCATCACGACTTTCCTGTCCCTCTCCTGAATGGAAAATTCCATCCACAGCCTCAGGTATTTTGCAACATATCAAAATCAGCATTGTTTGACTTCAGTTACTGCAATTGTTCTTCACTCCTTTCTCCTTGAAGATGGTATAATTGTTGCATCATTCAGGTCTTGTCGAGTGGTGGCACATCTCCAGATGCAGCGTTCATCTCATCAGCGAGAGCCCTAAAGCTAAATCTCTGCAAGGATCCCATCTGGTTCTTGAGTTTGGTCTATTTGCTGTCACTGAGTGGCTTCACTAGTTGGAAAGTGTGGGTTTGTCATCCATGGTGTTGTGCAGAGGCCCCTGCAACCATATTGTGGGCTTCATACAGAATGATCGATGATCCGCTCAGTCATTTCTGCAATTGCATGCGCCATCTCCAAATAACGTCAGCTTTTTCTTCTTCTATTCACTCATGGGACATGGGCATCGCTGGCTGGCCAAAATTTATTGCCCATCCCTAGTTGCCTAAGAACAGTTGAGAGTCAATCACATTGCTGTGGATCTGGAGTCACATGTAGGCCAGGCCAGGTAGGTTTCCTTCCCTACAGGGCATTAAAGAGCCAGATGGGTTTTTCCAACAATCAACAATAGTTTCATGGTCATTAGTAGATTCTTAAGCTATGAGGAGAGGCTGAATAAACTGGGCTTGTACTCATTAGAGTTTAGAAGAATGAGGGGAGATCTCATTGAGACGTATAAGATGATGAATGGGATAGATAGGATAGAGGTGGAGAGACTCTTCCCGCTCAGAAAGGATAATAGGACTAGGGGGCACAGCCTCAAGATAAAGGGGGGGCGGTTTAGAACGGAGTTGAGGAGGAACTTCTTCACTCAAAGGGTGGTGAATCTGTGGAATTCTCTGCCCGTTGAAGTGGTGGAGGCTACCTCGCTAAATATTTTTAAGACGCGGGTTGATGGGTTTTTGATAAGAGAGGGGATTAAGGGTTATGGGGAGAGGGCGGGAATGTGGAACTGAGCCACGACAGATCAGCCATGATCTTATTGAATGGCGGGGCAGGCTCGAAGGGCTAGATGGCCTACTCCTGCTCCTATTTCTTATGTTCTTATGTTCTTCAGACCAGAGATTTTTTATTGAATTCAAATTCCACCATCTGCTGTGGCAGGACTTGAACCCAGGTTCCTAGAACATTGGCTGAGCTTCTGTCTTAAATAGTCTAGTGATAACACTACTAAGCCATTGCCTCCCCAGCTTTGTCTGTCATGAGGGTAACAACATCCACACTCTATTATAAAGTCCTGGTATATTTTGAGGTGTAAACCTCCTTGGATATATTCTCACAACATAGAAATGTCACATCTCAGGTCAGGATGGCCCCAGAGGTGGTTCAAATCCAAAAAAAATCAAGGCTGACACTCTGCTGCAGTACTGAGCGAGCATTGCTGAGTTGAAAGTGTTGTCTTTTGGATGAGATGTTAAAATAAGGCCTCATCTATCTGCTCGGGTGGATGTTAAGGACCCCATCTCATTATTTGAAAGAAGAGCAAGAGACTTATCCCCAGTGACCTGGCTAATATTTGTGCCTCGATAATTAGATTATCAGGTCATTATCACAATGCTGTTTTTGGAAGTTTGCTGTATACAAATTGGCTGCCATATTTCCCATGTTGAAACACTGAATACATTTCAAAAAGTACTCCATTGGCTGTAAGGCGGTATATAAATTCTGTCCTTCCTTTACTCCCTCAATTGATTTTCTCCCTAAAATATTGTCTAGATAACACTTAAAATCATTGATTTTGATTTCACTGATTATTGTTACATGCATTAGTATATAGTGAAAAGTATTGTTACTTGCGCACTATACAGGCAGAGTATACCATTCATAGAGAAGGAAAGAAGAGAGCGCAGAATGTAGTGTTATAATTAGCGTGTAGAGAAAGATCAACTTAATGCGAAGTAGGTCTATTCAAAAGTCTGATGGCAGCAGGGAAGAAGCTGTTTTTGAGTTGGTTGGTACATGACCTCAGACTTTTGTACCTTTTTCTCGAAGGAAGAAGATGGAAGAGAGTATGTCCGAGGTATTTGTGGTCCTTGATTATACTGACTGCTTTTCCAAGGCAATGGAAAGTGTTGACAGATTCAATTGTTGGGAGGCTGGTTTGAGTGATGAACTGGGCTTTGTTCACAACACTGTCAACCTCGATCTACTTCTTCGATAAGCCATTCCAAACATTCAGTCTTTTTGAAATTTATCGCATGTTCTGTCTTCACAGTGATAGAGATAGTACAAAACTGTCCGAGAGAAGCGAGACTGCATAAAACTGCCCGAGAGTGGCATTAACTGCATAATACTGCCAAAGAGCAACGGTGACTGCGTAAACCTGCCCCAGAGTGGCAGAGACTGCATAAAACTACCTGAGAGTGGCAGATTGTGTAAGAACATAAGGACTAGAAGCAGGAGAAGGCCATCTGGCCCCTCGAGCCTGCTCCGCTATTCAATAAGATCATGGCTGATCTTTTCATGGATTCAGCTCCACTTACCTGCCCGCTTACCATAACCCTTAATTCCTTTACTGTTCAAAAATTTATCCATCCTTGTCTTAAAAACATTCAATGGGATAGTCTCAACTGCTTCACTGGGCAGGGAATTCCACAGATTCATAACCCTTTGTGTGAAGAAGTTCCTCCTCAACTGAGTCCTAAATCTGCTTCCCCTTATTTTGAGGCTATGCCCCCTAGTTCTGGTTTCACCCACCAGTGGAAACAACTTCCCTGCTTCTATCTTATCTATTCCCTTCATTATCTTAAATGTTTCTATAAGATCTCCCCTCATTCTTCTGAATTCCAATGAGTATAGCCCCAGTCTACTCAGTCTGACCTCATATGCCAACCCTCTCGACTCTGGAATTAATGGAGTAATCTCCTCTGCACCCCCTCCAGTGCCAGTATACCCTTTCTCAAGTAAGGAGACCAAAACTGTACACATACTCCAGGTATGGTCTCATCAGCACCTTATATAGCTGCAACATAATCTCACTGTTTTTAAACTCCATTCCCCTAGCAATGAAGGACAAAATTCTATTTGCCTTCTTAATTACCTGCTGCATCTGCGAACCAACTCCTTGAGATTCCTGCATAAGGACACCCAGGTCCCTCTGCACAGCAGCATACTGCAATTTAAATAATAGTCCATTTTGCTGTTATTCCTACCAAAATGGGTGACCTTGCATTTACCAACACTGTACTCCATCTGCCAGACCCTCCCCCACTCATTTAGATTATCTATATCCCTTTGCAGATTTTCAGCGTCCGCTGCACACTTTGCTCTGCCACCCATCTTAGTGTCATCTGCGAATTTTGATACACTACATTTGGTCCCCAACTCCAAATCATCTATGTAGATTGTAAACAATTGTGGTCCCAACACTGATCCCTGAGGCACACCACTAGTCACTGAGTAAACAGTGTGAGAGAAGCAGAGACTGTGTAAAACAGCATGAGAGTGGCAGTGAATGCGTGGAACAGTGTGAGAGCGGCAGAGACTGCATAAAACAGTTTGAGAACAGCAGACTCTGTGAAGCAGCATGAGAATGGCAGAGACTTGGTAAAACAGTGTGAGGGTGGTGGAGACTGCGTGAAAAAGGGTCAGAGCGGCAGAGACTGTGTAAAACAGCATGAGAACAGCAGAGACTGCATAAAACAGCATGAGAATGGCAGAGACTGTGTGAAACAGTGGGAGAAGAGCAGAGACTGTGTAAAACAGCGTGAGAACAGCAGAGACAGCGTAAAAAAGCATGAGAGCACCAGAGAATGTGTAAAACAGTGTGAGAACAGTAGTGATTGCATAAAACAGCATGAGGGTGGTGGGGACTGTGTAAAACAACATGAAAACAGCAACGACTGTGTAAAACAGCGTGAGAACAGCAGAGACTGTGTAAAACAGCGTGAGAACAGCAGAGACTGTGTAAAACAGCGTGAAAACACAGAAGACTGTGCAAAGCAGCATGAGAACAGCAGAGACTGTGTAAAACACTGTGAGAATGGCAGAGACTGTGCAAAACAGTGCAAGAACAGCAGAGACTGTGTAAAACAGCATGAGAATTGCAGAGACTGGGTAAAACAACATAAGAATGGCAGAGATGGCGTAAAACAGCGTGAGAACACCAGAGACTGTGTAAAACAGTGTGAGATTGGCAGAGATTGTGTAAAACAGTGTGAGAACAGCAGAGACTGCATAAAACAGCGTGAGAACAGCAAAAACTGTGTAAAACAGCATGAGAATGGCAGAGACTGTGTAAAACAGCATAAGAATGGCATAAAGACACCCAGGTCCCTCTGCACAGCAGCATACTGCAATTTAAATAATAGTCCATTTTGCTGTTATTCCTACCAAAATGGGTGACCTTGCATTTACCAACACTGTACTCCATCTGCCAGACCCTCCCCCACTCATTTAGACTATCTATATCCCTTTGCAGGCTTTCAGCGTCCGCTGCACACTTTGCTCTGCCACCCATCTTAGTGTCATCTGCGAATTTTGATACACTACATTTGAATTTAAAACAGTGTGAGAACAGCAGAGACTGTGTAAAGCAGCATGAGAACACCAAAGACTGTGTAAAACGGCATGAGAACACCAGAGGGTATGTAAAATAGTGTGAGAGCAACAGAGACTGTGTAAAACAGCACAAGAGTGGCAGAGAATATGTAAAACAATGAGAGAACAGCAAAGACTGTGTACAACAGCGTGAGAACACCAGAGACTGTGTAAAACAGTGTGAGAACACCAGAGACTGCACAAAATAGCATGGGAACAGCAGAGACTGCATAAAACAGTGTGAGAATGGCAGAGACTGTAAAACAATGTGAGAACAGCAGAGACTGTGTAAAACAGCATGAGCATGGCAGAGACTGCATAAAATAGCGTGAGAACAGCAGAGACTGCGTAAAAAAATGTGAGAAAAGCAGAGACTGCATTAAACAGCATGAGGGCGATGGAGACTGTGTCAAACAGCGTGAGAACATCAGAGACTGTGTAAAACAGTGTGAGAGTGGCAGAGACTGCATAAAATAGCATGAGAACAGCAGAAACTGTAAAAAAGTGTGAGAATGGCAGAGACTGCGTAAAACAACGTGAGAACAGCAGAGATTGCATAAAGAAGATAACAACTTGGTAAAAATATCTAAGTATGGCATCACAGAAAAGCAGGAAAGTAGTTGTTTTGTGAATATTTTGTTCATTTAACTTTCAAAATTCATGTTATTTATTAGTAATTGTAAGTTCTCATTATTATTAGTAAACTTTATTTGTAGTAGCTTACCAACACCTTCTGAGAGGCAATTAGGGAAATGCAATAAATGCTGGCCTAGCCAGTGACGCCCACATCCCATGAATGAATAAAAAAAATAAAGCCAATTTGGAGGAGAAGCATTTACTAATTATAAATAAATTAAGAAAATAATAAGAAACCATTTAACAGCTAATAAAGATGTCAGGGCAGGTGACTGTAGAACATGTGGTCTGCTGCTCACTGGTGCGATCCAGGGCAAACACATCTGCTCCAAGTATCTGAGGCTTGAGGAGCTTTAGTGCTGCCCAGTGTTTGGGTCTTGGATATCTACTCAAGGATAGAGAGCAACTTGGAGTGTACTGGCCAGGGTCTAGTGGTTATGGTCCACATAGGTACCAATGACATTGGTAGAATTTGGAAACAGGTTCTGTTGAGGGAATAGAAGCAGCAAGGGGCCAATTTAAAAAGCAGAACCTGAGCCACAAGCAGATTGGCATAGAGTAAATCAGATTAGAGAGTGAAATGTGCAGGTGAAAGATTGGTGCGGAAGAAATGGGTTTCAATTCATGGCGCGCTGGCATCAGTACTAAGGAAAGAGGGAGTTGTAGCATTGGGGCAGTCTTCACCTGAACCGAGTTGAGACAAGTGTTCCAACAAGTTGTATAATTAGGGTAGTAGGGAAGGATTTAAAACTAAATAGCAGGGCAAGTGATCAAGTTTGAGAAGATGTGATAAATAGAACAAGAAGGCAAGAGAGCTAAGTAGCAAAAAGGAAATGATGAGTGTGGCAAGAAAGGACAAATTATACAAATCTCAGGATAAGGCTAGATGTTACAAAAACAGAACAAAGAACAAAAGGCTTTGTATCTGAATCCACATAGCATTCATAATAAAACAGATGAATTGACAGAGCAAATGGAAACAAATATGTTTGATACGATAGCCATTAGGGAAGCTTGGCTGCAAGATGACAAAGACTCAGATCTGAATATTCAAGAATACTTGACATTTAGAAAGAACAGGAAGCTAAGAAAAGTAGGAGGGTTAGCTCTGTTAAATAAGAATGACATTTGTACAACAGAGAGACATTACCTTAGTTCTGGAGACCTAGATGTAGAATCAGTTTGGGTAGGGATGAGAATTGGTAAAAGTAAGAATTCACATCTCAGAGTGATGTATATGTCACTAATTTATTGACTAGGGACTGACTGAAATTTGCATTAACTAGTTAATGTGAAGAATTTACTAACAGATTGTTTTTATGTACATTCGAATAAAATTTAAAAGCACTACTTGCTTATTTTAGAAAATGGATATCTAAGAGTTGCACATAAAATATGACAGATGTTCCACTTTATGTGAATAGAAGTCATAATCATAGTAAGGAGCCAGCGCCAACTCTTTCAAAATGATTTGTTCCTCCCATAACATATGTCACCATGGAAGGAGTGATGTATGTTATATAGGAAGAGTAACTCAGACATGTGCAGTAACTGCTCAGAAAGATTTTTCCTGGAGTGTTGTTTATTGTGCGTAAATTTATAACGAGGGGTTTAATTAAAAAAAGTGATTCCATATGTTGTTGTCATTAGCTGTCCCTCAAAATGAGAATAACATCTACTCGGGGTTGTAAGCACTTGCCATGGGCCTTCATGTAACTGAACAGACCAATTGCCAACCTGCAGGTGTTTGGCACATGGATGTTTCATGATTTAGTTGGATTTGGAGTGCAGGATTTGCTTCCATTTCTTCCTTAATCTGCTGCCACTCAGCCTCATCATTAGGACTGATGCAGCATGATCAAGCTTAATGGACAAGTTGTCACCATTTTGAATGATTGGTACCAAGCTCCTCCAAGTCATTAATGTCAGTGCTGCTGCACTCCAGGGGGAGCTTCAGAGTGCCTTTCAAGCATTCCCTTCATCCTCCCTTGGAATTTGGCCTTTGGAGGGGAGATGCTTTTTGCCATCCATAAACAAGCCTGACCATTGTACTTAAACTTGCAGGAGCTTTGCTTGAATGGTTTGAAGCTTTTTAAAATTCATTTAGAAAATCCCTACAGTGCAGAAAGAGGCAATTCGGCCCATTGAGTCTGCACTGCCTCTTCGACAGCATCCTACCCAGGCCCTATCTCCCTAACCCCACATATTTACCCTACTTATCACTCTAACCCACAAATCTTTGGACACTAGGCAGCAATTTAGCATTGCTGATCCACCTAATCTGCACATCTTTGGAGTGTGGAATGAAATTGGAGCACCCAAAGGAAACCCATGCGGACACATGGAGAATGATCTGGGTGATCTGGCTAGGCCAGCATTTATTTCCCATTCTTAATTGGCCCTGAGAAGGTGATGATGAGCTGCTTCCTTCAACTGCTGTATGTCCATATGGTGTAAGTCCACCCATAGTGCTGTTGGGGAGGGAATTCCATGATTTTGACCCAGTGACAGTGAAAGAACAGTGATATATTCCAAAGTCAGGATGGTGTGTGACATGGAGGGGAACCTCCAGGTGGTGGTGTTCCCATATACCTGCTACCCTTGTCCTTTGAGATGGTAGCAGTTGTAGGTTTGGAAGATGCTCCCTTAGGCACATTGGTGAGTTCCTGCAGTGCATCTTGCAGATGGTACCCAGAACTGCCACTGTTACACATTGATGGAGGGAGTGAATATTAGTGAAAGGAATACCAATCAAGCGGGCTGCTTTGCCCTGGATGGTATTGAACTTCTTGAGTCTTCTTGAGTCATCCAGGCAAGTAGAGAGTATTTCATTACACTCCTGAGTTGTGCCTTCGAGATGGTGGGCAGATTTTGGGGAGTCAGGAGGTGAGTTACTCACCACATGATTCCTGGCTTTGGTCTGCTCTTGTAGCTGCAGCATTTAAGTGGCTAGTCCAGTCCGGTTTCTGGTCAATGGTAACCCCCAGGAAGTTGATAGTCAGGGATTCAATGATATTAATGCCACTGAATGTCAAGGGATGATAGTTGCATTCTCTTTTGTTGAAGATGGTCATAGCCTGGCTCGTGTGTGATGCAAATGTTACTGTCACGTCAGCCCAGCCTAGATATTGGCAAGGCTTTGCTGCATTTGAACATGGGCTGCTTCAGAATCTGAGAAGTTGTGAATGGTGCTGAACATTGCACAATCATTAGTAAAAATCCACATTTCTGACCTTATGATGGAAGGAAGGTCTTTGATGAAGCAGCTGATAATGGTTGGTCCTTGGACACTACCCTGAGGAACTCCTGCAGAGATTTCTGGAACTGAGATGATTGATATCCAACAACCACCACCATCTTCCTTCGTGCTAGGTCTAACTCCAGCCATAGACTAGGGTTCCTTGATGCCTAAGCATTGATGTCAAGGGCAGTCACTCGAACCTCACCTGGCCAATTTTCCATATTGCTGGCTAGAAACCAGTGTTGTAGCTGTGCTGGAACAGCTTGGCTAGGAGCATGGCAAGTTTTGGAGGACAAGTCTTCAATATTATTGCCACAATATTGTTAGGGCCCATTGTCTTTGCAGTGTCCAGTGCCTTCAGCCGTTTGATATCACGTGGGAAGAATTGAATTGGCTGAAGACTGGCACATGTGATGCTGGTGTCTCTGGAGAAGGAGATAGTGAAGCTGGCTCCAAGAAGACACTAATGTTCGTTCAATGGTCCTCCTGTTAAATCTGGAGTATGTGGCATTTCTAATTGAATTTCTCTAGCACTCTTATGTATCATTGATACACAGGCCAGGTCACACTGCATAACAGGGGTTTAGTGATGACAGCTGCTCTGTACACTCGGATTTTCATTGACTTGCAGAGGTCTTTGCTGCTAAACACTTGCTGCTGTAGTTCATAGAAGGCTGTGCTAGCACAACTAATCCAGTGTTGGGTCTTCTTGTCAATGGTGGTCTTATGAGAAAGGTGGCTACTGAGATACGGGAGGTGCTCAGTTCCCTTCTTTAATATAAAAGATACTTGGCTGACCAGATCTGGGTTGACATGAGATTTGTTTTAACAAAGTTCAAGAGCTAGCCAAGTCATAAAGGACATATCTGCTAGACTGGGGCTGCTGCAGGTGGTGAAGGAACCAACAAGAGGGCAAAAACATATTTGGCCCTGTCCTCACCAATCTATCTGGTGCAGATGCAACTATCCATTCTTGTTAAGACTAATTTCCCCTCTTCACAGTGGATATCTTCAAGTGTGTTGTGTAGCACCATCATCGTGCTAAATGGGGTA
Organism: Carcharhinus amblyrhynchos; assembly: GCF_965287045.1. Lineage (NCBI taxonomy): Eukaryota > Metazoa > Chordata > Chondrichthyes > Carcharhiniformes > Carcharhinidae > Carcharhinus > Carcharhinus amblyrhynchos. Next base: position 75,218,241 of record NC_137331.1, on the reverse strand, counting down.
GATTTTGAACAGATCTAACTCAAAACTGGGCATCCACAAGGCACTGTGGGCCACCAGCAGCAGCAAAATTGAGTACAACCATAATCTGTAACCTCATGGCCTGCATTAACTCCACTCAACATTACCATCAAGGTGGGAATCACCCCTGGTTCACTGGCGTATGCAGGAGGGCAAGCCAGGAGTAGCACCAATCATACCTCAAAATGAACTGCCAACCTGATGAAGTCACAATACAGAACTACTTTTGTGCCAAACAGGGGAAGCAACAAGTAATAGACTGAACTAAATGGCCCGAAAACCAAAGGATCAGACATAAGCTCTCACATCCAGTCATAGAGTCATAGAGGGTTACAGCATGGAAACAGGCCCTTCAGTTCAACTTGTCCATGCTGCCCTTTTTTTACACAGCAAAGCTAGTCCCAATTGCACGCATTTGGCCCATATTCCTCTACACCCATCTTACCCATGTAACTAAATGCTTTTTAAAATACAAAACTGTACCCACCTCTACTACTACCTCTGGCAACTTGTTCCAGACATTCACCACCCTCTGCATGAAAATATTGCACCTCTGGACACTTTTGTATCTCTCCCCTCTCACCTTAAACCATGCTCTCTAGTTTTAGGCTCCCCTACCTTTGAGAGAAGATATTGACTATATAGCTGATCTATGCCCCTCATTATTTTATAGACCTCTATAAGATCACCCCTCAGCCTTCTAAGCTCCAGAGAAAAAGTCCCAGTGATGGTGGACAATTAAGCAACTCACTGGAGGAGGAGGCTCCACAGATATCCCCATCCTCAATAATGGAGGAGCCCAGCACATCAGTGCAAAAGACAAAAATGAAGCATCTGAAACCATCTTCAGCCAGAGCTGCCAAGTGGGTGATTCTACTCGGCCTCATCCTGAGGTCCCCAGTATTATAGATGCCAGTCTTGAGCCAATTTGATTCACTCTACATGATATCAAGAAACAGCTGAAGGCATCAGACACTGCAAAGATTATGGGCCCAGAAGCATTCCGGCAACAGTACTGAAGACTTGTCCTCCAGAAATGGCCCCACACTTAGCCAATCTGTTTCAATACAGCTACAACACTGGCATCTATCCAACAATGTGGAAAATTGCCGAGGTATGTCCTGAACACAAAAAGCAGGACAAATCCAACTTGGCTAATTACTGCCACATCAGTCCATTCTCGATATTCATTAAAGTGATGGAAGTTGTCGTCAACAGTGCTAGCAAGCAGCACTTACTCAGCAATAATAGGCTCACTGACACTTAGAATCGTAGAACCCTACAGTGCAGACAGAGGCCCTTCGGCCCATCGAGTCAGCACCGACCACAATCCCACCCAGGTCCTATCCCCATATCCCTTTTTACCCGCTAATCCCTCTAACCTACACATCTCAAGACACTAAGGGGCAATTTTAGCATGGCCAATCAACCTAACCTGCACAGCTTTGGACTGTGGGAGGAAACCGGAGCACCCGGAGAAAACCCATGCAGACACGAGGGGAATATACAAACTCCACACAGACAGTGACCTAGGCCAGGAATCAAACCCAGGTCCCTGGAGCTGTGAAGCAGCAGTGCTAACCACTGTGCTACCGCACTGCCCATTAGGCCAATTAGGTTGGGTTCTGCCAGGACCACTCAGCTCCTGACCTTAACATGGACAAAAGAGCTGAACTTGAGGTGAGGTGAGGTGGATATGAGATTCTTTGACATCAAGCCAGTGTTTGATCGAATTAGATATCAAAGAGGATGGAAAAACTGGTGTCAATGGGAATCAGTGGGAAAACTCTTCAATGGTTGGAATCATACTTAGCATAAAGGAAGATGGGTGTGACCATTAGAGGTCAATCATCGCCATCCCAGACATCACTGCAGAAGTTCCTCAGGGGTGCGCTCCCTGTCCAACCATTTACAGCCTCTTCAGCTATGACCTTCCCTCCATCATAAGATCAGAAGTGGGGATGTTCACTGCTGATTGCACAATATTTTGTAACATTTCTGATTCCTCAGATACTGCAGTAGTCTATGTCCACATGCAGCAAGACCTGCACAATATTCAGGCTTAATTGATAAGTGGCAAATAACATTCATGTCATGCAAGTGTCAGGCAATGACAATCTCTGAAAAGAGATAATCTAACCATCTCCTCCTGACGTTCAATGGCATTAGCATCACTGAATCCCCCACTATCAAACCTTGGAAGTTAACATTGAACTTGGATCAGCCATAAAAAGATGGTAACAATAAGAGCAGGTCAGGGGCTGGGAATTCTGGAGAAGGTAAATCACTTCCTGACTTCCCAAGGCCTGTACACCATCCACAAGACACAAGTCAGGAGTATGATGGAAGGCTCATTAAATGCCCGGATGAATGCAGATGCAAAAGTACTGAATAAACCCGACACCATCCAGGATACAGCAACCCACTTGATTGGCATCCCTTCTATCACATTAAACATTCAGTTCCACCACCACCAACGCACAATGACAGCAGTGTGCACTGCAGCAACTCACCAAGCTTCCTTCAATAATATCTTCCAAACTCATCAAGGTCAGTAGATGCATGGGAACACTACAATCTGCATAATCCCCTCCAAGCCACACAACATCCTGACTTGAAACAGTGTCCCTATAGCTTCAGTGTCATTGGGTTGAAATTTTGGAATTCCGTCCCTGCAACATTGTTGGTATACTTACACCACCTGGACTGCAGTAGTCTCAAAAGGCAATTAGTAATGGACAATAAATGCCACTGTAGGTCAAGTGAATGAATAATGAAAGAAAATGCAAGAGACAAAAAACCAAACCTGAACTTTGGACAGAAATAATGGTTCAGTAGCATAGAACTTGAGTATTGCTGAAGAAATAGACATGCCTTTCTTCTCGCACTCAACAGGCCAGATTCACTAGAATACCAGGTGTAAACGGAACTACAACTTATACTACATGGGTTGGCAAGTGGGCTCTGGTTGAGGTCACCATGGAGAATGCACCTGTAAACAATTAATTGCCAGACTGTTGCTTAACTTCAAGCCAGGCACTTTGATTCTGATTGGTCAAGGCATTGCCATGGGGAATGAACCAGAGAATGGCTGTTCCCCCAAGCTTTTGTTCAAATGAAAAATGTTTTGAGTCTTGCAAATACGGGCTAGTTGGGTATGGCCAGTATTTTGCTTGTTGTGAACAGTCGAAGGGATGTGCTGTTTGATATGATCCACCAGTCAGCGGGACACACAAATTACAAACCTGACATCACACCTGCACTGAAATTTATAGACCACATTACTCATGTGTATGATAGGCAAAACGTTCTTTTGGCTTGACAGGAGCATCCTGTTAGCGGAGATTACTACTTGTGATGCTAGTGCCTTGTACTTTGGGTAATTTGATTAGACAGGGTCCTTTCCAGGACTGAAAGTGAGTTGTTCAATATGCAGCAAGAAATGATCTGATCAGGGTAGCCATCACCCTGCAGGAGCCTTTGATGAGTCCTCTTTCAGTGTCAAGCTTGCATGGTGAGCAAATGACTTGAGCCCAATGTACAAATTGCCAAAAAGATCAATCTTGTAGTGTGTAGAACTGTAGGAATCCCAACATATATATTGGTCAGTGAAGGTAGGCTTGTGGTAGACAGCAGTAGAGACTCCAAATGCAGATTTCTCAACTAACCTGTCAAGGGAAGGAGGCTCATTTGACAGCTCTATTTTAAAGGTGAATTTGAGCGCAAGATAGAGCCCATTAAACTGTGAAAGGAAATTCTCAGAGACAGCTGCAGATTCAAATGTAGTAAACATATCAGCCATGATACTCGCATTCCACTGCACTAATATTTTAGTGCAGCGGGCCAGGAGATTCTCGAGTCGGCTGATTCATGGGGTTTGTACCTTTGCGCCACACCTGCATCACCCAGCACTGGATATCTGGCGGTGTCTGCTCTGCACTGGAAATCAATGGGGAGGCTCAGAGATCATTTACCTGATCATTTTAATACAATTTAAATACGAGTATTTCACTACAGCGGGGAATACAGTAGCTCCACTTGTGGGGAGTTAGTGACCTGACCCCACTGGAGTGAAGGGAGGGCATTCAGGAGCCCGCCAGAAGGTTGGGTGGAGGAAGTTCCCCCTGGGCACTGGCACCCTGGCAGTACCACCCTGTGTCCCCTAGTACTGCCCAAGCGGCAAAGTGCCAATGCCGGTGGGGCACCTTGGCACTGGCTGTCAGACTTTGGGCAATGTCAAGAGGGCGGGGCAAATGGGGGCAGGGCCCAGGGGTGGGGCGTGATGAGGCACAGCCTAGGGACCAATCAATGGGAGTAGGGGGTCCCACTGCCATCTGCAGACAGGACTGGCGGGGAAGCAGGGAATCTAACAATCAGGGTGGACTAGAGCCGTCAGCCTATTGGGGGGATCAGCACTGTTTGGGGTGGTCAGAACTGCAGGGGGTCACTATCAGGGGTTTCATTCGAAGAGGGGGGGATGAGGCTAGGCCCAGGAATGGTCGGGGGGCCAGAAATTGGGCTGTGGGGGGGACGGTGCGGAGAGCCTGCGATGCGGGGGTCATGGGACTGGCCAGTGATTGAGCTGCCCAGCAATCAGGAAGGAGGCCATCAGTGTAGGGCCACTGCATATGCACCAATCACGGCACTGACAGATCAATGTGTGCACAGTAGCTCGTTCAGCGTACTGATTTCAGCCTCTCCAGCAGGAATAGGCCCCATCCCCTGAAATTTAATGATATTAACACTGGTGGCCTCTGCAGCGCACAGAGTGTGGAAGATTCTTCTCTGAACTCCCACTGAGAAAACTAACATGAATACTCCAGATGTTTGCGAGACCTGGGCCTAAAGGGGATCCATGGCAACATCATATATTTGGATATACATGGTATTGTTAAAACTGAACTTGACTACAAGAGTTGCTAGTGTGTAATTTCACTTAATACAGATTCAGACATTAGGGCACATGTAAGTTGCCCTGACACAGTGATATGGTGTAAATGTCTGTGGCTTCCTTGATCGGTACATGGGCTAGCAACATCAAACGAGCAGATGGACATGGCATTGCTTTCAATATGCAAGTCCTGTATGCTCTTTTTAATTCAAAGTAATCCTTCAGTTTGTATGTGGAAAACCTGCTCAGAACTGGTTATAGCAACTCACCCAGCCATTTGACCAATTCATGTTGTGCAGAACCAGTTATAGATATGGACATCACTTTTGTGTGCTTTGTGAAGCCCACATATATCCGGACACAGTGAGGATGATTCCTTTCACATACACCTCCCTGCGGCTTGTCACTCTTGTACAAGTCCAAACAGCATTTTTAACTTGCTTTCCAATAGGGCTGTCCAGTTGTGCTTAACAGTAAGGGCAATGGAAATAAATTTGAACTCATCATTAAAAATGTTGTGCATATTGTTGATACATTACATGTATTAAGTAAAAATTGGCCAAGTCATTTGGTGTTCCGCAATACTAGATCAGCTAGGCATGCTTTCAAGCAATCAGCATCTTTAGTGGATGCTGGTGTGTGATGGAATGATTAGAAGAGGGGGAGCTTGAACTCAGCAAATACCTCGTCCTGTTTGAGTAGGATGAAGGCAAACCAAAATTGGAGCTGTGCACAAGAACAGAATCCACTTACCAAACAATTAACACTTTCTTCCCATGCAGCATCAATTGTTGGACCCTTTACAACCGGCATTCTTGCGAATCTGTCCTGAGAAATGCAAGATGAAAATCTTCAATAGCATGTCTCTTTTTTTTCAGCAATAATTGGATTTGCTGAGTTCAAGCTCCCCTACTTCCAACCATTCCATCACAAACCAGCATCCACTGAAGATGCTGATTGCTTGAATAATTGGACAGCAAGTTCACGTACAACTCCCAACTGACAGCACGTGGATTCCAGCAAAAACCATATGACCAGAATTGTATCAAAGAAATGGCGGAGGTTATAGTGGATGCCTTGGTGGTTATTTTCCAGACGTCGCTGGATTCCGGGGAAGTGCCGGAAGATTGGAAAACGGCTAATGTTACGCCGTTGTTTAAGAAGGGTGCCAGGCAAAAGGCGGGGAATTATAGGCCGGTTAGTTTAACGTCTGTGGTAGGTAAAATGTTGGAATCCGTCATTAAGGAGGAAATTGCGAGGCATCTTGAAGGGAATTGCTTGATAGGGCAGACGCAACACGGTTTCATTAAAGGGAAGTCGTGTCTGACAAATTTACTGGAGTTCTATGAGGATGTGTCTAGGGCAGTGGATAGAGGAGAGCCGGTGGATGTGGTCTTTCTGGATTTTCAGAAGGCGTTTGACAAGGTACCTCACAAGAGGTTATTGCAGAAGGTCAGGGGACATGGAGTTGGGGGTAGGGTGTTAGCGTGGATAGAGGATTGGTTGTCAAATAGGAGGCAGAGAGTGGGGGTCAATGGGTGCTATTCGGATTGGCGGTTGGTGACTAGTGGGGTGCCCCAGGGGTCGGTGCTGGGGCCTCAGCTATTTACCATTTATATAGATGATCTGGAGGAGGGAACCGAGTGCAGGGTGTCGAAATTTGCTGATGACACCAAGATTGGGGGAAAGGCAAATTGTGCGGAGGGTGTGGAGAGTCTGCAGAAGGATCTAGATAGGCTGGGCGAATGGGCCAGGAAATGGCAAATGGAATTTAATGTTGGCAAGTGTGAGGTGGTCCACTTTGGTAGGAAGAATGGTAGGAAGGACTATTACTTACGTGGCGAAAAACTGCAGCAGGCGACGGTGCAGAGGGACCTCGGGGTCCTTGTGCATGAGTCGCAAAAACCCAGCTTGCAGGTGCAGCAGGTGGTCAGGAAGGCGAATGGGATGCTGGCCTTCATAGCGAGGGGGATTGAATATAAAAGTAGGGAGGTCTTGCTGCAGCTGTATAGGGCATTGGTGAGGCCGCAGCTGGAGTACTGTGTGCAGTTTTGGGCGCCGCACCTGCACAAGGATATTTTGGCCCTGGAGGGAGTGCAGAGGAGGTTTACTAGGATGATACCGGAGTTGAGGGGGTTGAGCTATGAGGAGAGGCTGAATAAACTAGGCTTGTACTCGTTAGAGTTTAGAAGAATGAGGGGAGATCTCATTGAGACGTATAAGATGATGAATGGGATGGATAGGATAGAGGTGGAGAGACTCTTCCCGCTCAAAAAAGACAGTAGGACTAGGGGGCACAGCCTCAAGATAAAGGGGAGGCGGTTTAGAACGGAGTTGAGGAGGAACTTCTTCACTCAAAGGGTGGTGAATCTCTGGAATTCTCTGCCCGTTGAAGTGGTGGAGGCTGCCTCGCTAAATATTTTTAAGAAGCGGGTTGATGGGTTCTTGATAAAAGAGGGGATTAAGGGTTATGGGGAGAGGGCGGGAAAGTGGAACTGAGCCACGACAGATCAGCCATGATCTTATTGAATGGCGGGGCAGGCTCGAAGGGCTAGATGGCCTACTCCTGCTCCTATTTCTTATATATGAACACGAAATGGCATGACAGTGTGACAAAATGCACTGAGAATATCGAGAATAGAATAGATTGCAGTGCTAACTGAGCACCCCTAACCAGCCATCTAAGAACAAACAACAAAGCAAAGATCAGCAAAACGAAGTCTGGATGAATAAGTAAACTGCAAATACATTTCATGGACTTTAATTGTTGTTTATTGCTTTGTTTCATGCTTTATTTAGACACAATTCTATTTTCTTTTGGTGTTTAATACTTTAAAGATAAACCTTTAATTTACAAAAAAGGGAATGTTGTGATATGTGCTGGAATTTTACTGCGTCCATCATGGGAATCGGAGTGGGAGAGGGGCAGACAATGGGAAGATCTGTTGACCTTGGCTGAGATTTTACGGTTTTGGGACGAGCGAGTCGATGAAATCCTGCCCATAGTATATATGTACTTTTAAGAAGACATATCTTAAACTGCTGTCAATCACAACCACCTCGACAGAATATGATCTTAATCTCAAATAAAGAACACACATTGCTGTTTTACCAATCTGTGTTGTATGATTGATGTGTTTACATTGAAGTGAAAATTTAACAGTTATGATGACTTCACTCAAGGTTCTTTTACTATGAAATCATTAATTAATCCTTTCTCATTATACATTATCAACTCTAAAATAACCTGTTCTCTGCTTGATTCCATTGCAATATGCAGGCGCTTAAGTTGCTAGTATGACAGCTACTTAAATGTTCCTGTTCCACTTGTTTTCTGTATTCTTCTCCTGCAATATTTTAGTTGTGTTCAAAGTTGGTCCATGGAATTAAATGCCGTGAAATTTATATTTTAACATCATATGCTGGATTACATGAAATGTAGCATTTTGCCATGGATATTCAGAAAGCCAGAAATCCATAGCTGTAGTTATATGATTCTGCTGCCAATATGTATTGGTCTACAAAATGAAAGATATTTGAATGCTGCCTTTAATTCTGTTTGCTACCACATGCTTCCATCAAGTCACACAGCTTGACATTTTAACTACTGCAATTGGAGCATTTCTTTTAGACGTAATGCACATAAAATTAAATTTTGATATGCTAGAGGATACAATATATTGCATTTTGTATATGGAAATAGAAACCACAGAAAATTACAGTCTAATGGGATGATTCTCCCATCCCATTGCACTAATTTTTTAGTGCAGATGGCTGGGAGATGCCAGTGGTGCCCAATCCGTGGGATCTGCGCTGGGCTTCCTGCCCTGATAGCTTCTCCCCGCGCGGACTTCCAGTAGCATCAGCTCCGCGTTGAAAAGAAATGCTCCAATTGCATTGAAAATTGGCATGGGGCAGGATGATTTATTTAAATCATAACTTAAATATATTTTAAATACAGTCAGAAGTCCGCTAGTCTTCCATCCCCTGCCAGAGTGTTTCCCTCCAGCAGGGTTTATTATAGCTCCCCACTCTCGGGGCACTAGCAGCCCAACCCCACTAGAGTGAAGAGGAGCAATCAGGGGCCCCCCAGAGGTTTGGGTGGTGGGGGGTGGTGCCCCCTGGTCAGTGGCACGTTGGCAGTGCCAGCCTGTGTCCCCTGGCACTGCCCATCAGGCATAGGGTGGTGCCAAGGGGCAGGGGCAGGGCCTATTGGGGGTGAGGCCTGAGTGGATGGGCCTAATAGGGAAGTCAGTGGGGTTGGGGGGTTCCATTGTGACTCGAGAGGATTGGTGGGGGAGGGATCAGGGCTGGCCATCTGCGTGGGGGGAGGTGGCAGCCTGCTTGGGGGGTGGGGAAGCGGTCAGGACTGGGGGAGGTGTTGGAACTGCAGGGGGTGGGGAGACTGGGGTTGCAGAAGGGGAGGGGCTAGGCCCAGGCATGCTTGGGGGACCAACGATCAGGCCATGGAGGGATGCGGAGGGCCAACATTGCGGGGATTGTGGGGCTAGCCAGCAATCGAGCTGGCCAGTGATTGGGAGGCTGGCAGTTGGGGCCACTGTGTATGCGCCGATCTTGGCGCTGACAGATTGGCGCATGCACAGTGACCCACTCAGCACTATGCTGCGGGCCTCTCCAGTGAGAATAGGCCCCACCCATTGAAGTTTTATGTGATTTACACTAGTGCACTCAACAATGCAGAATGTGGGACATTCTTCTCTGAACTCCCAATGAAAAAACTAATGTGATTTACTCCAGCTTTCACACAAATTCAACACTTAGAATGTTTTTGGCAGAATTCTGCCCTGAATAAGGGAGTTGGATAAAACAAAAAGTGTTTCCTTGCATTCCTTTTATCCCCCAGTTGGATAGGTCAGCTGTGCTGCAGTTAGGAGCTGCCTTACATCTGAGTCAATAGGCTGTGGGTTCAAGTCCCACTTGAGGTGTAAGCACCAAAACTTCACTGACACTTTAGCATAGCAGTAGGGAAGTGCTGTGTTCAGATGAAACATTACAACAAAGCTCTGTCTGCCCTCTTGGTTAGACACATAAGATCCCATGGTACTATTTTGAAGAAGAACAGCCTCAGAACAAGAGCAGACCATTTAACCTATCAAATCTCTGCTATACATATGATCATGGTTAATCTGAGATCTAACTCCATATATCTGTCTTTGTCCCCTATCTCTTAGTACCTATAGTCAACAAAAAAAACTGTGATCTCAGATTTAAAATTAATAATCAATCTCGTATCAATCGTAATTTGCGGAAGACAGTTCCAAACCTCAATCACGTTATGTATGTAAAAGTATCTTACTTTCACTTCTGAAAACCCTCACAACATTTGAGAAGTATTTAGATGAGCATATGAAATGCCATAGCATACAATTCTATGGACCAAATGCTGGAAAATGGGGTTAGAAATAATAGGTGCTAGATGGCCACTATAGACACAATAGGCCAAAGGGCCTCTTTCTGTGTTGTAAAGCTCTATGAATATGCATCTATGGCTAATCCCTTAACCCTTTAAATTCTAGGGAAGCAAACCCAGTTTATCTAATCTCTCCTCTTAATTTAACATTTGTAGCCCAAAGATCATTCTGGTAAATCTCTGCACTCCCTCAAAGCTCAATATATCCTTCCTAAAGCAGTCCAGAACTGCTTACTATACTCCTAATGTGGTCCAGGCAGAGGTTTCAGTAACCAATGCAAGGGTTCTACTCCTTGAACTGTAGCCTTCTAGTTAGAAAGACCAGCATTTCATGAGTTTTTAGATTATTTTCTGTGAAAGTTCACAGCATTTTAATGATTTGCACACCTGGACTGCCAAGTTTCTCTAAATCTCCATGGTCTCTAGTTTATTACCATTTAGGAAATGCCCTGTTCTTTTTTTTGATTCAAAGTGAATGGCTTCACATTTGTCGACTGATATTTAGCCAATTGTTAAATCTTTTTAACAATATTCCTTAATTTCCATGAACTTTAACTTTATAGAATCATAGAATAATCGAGTGTCTATAGTGCAGAAGGCCATTTGGCCAGTTGAGCCTGCACTGACAACAATCCCACCAAAGCCCCACTCCTGCAATCCCACATATTTACACTGCTAACCCCCCCGAAACTAAGGGGCAACTTAGCGTGGACAATCAACCTAACCCGCACATCTTAGGAGTGTGGGGGGAAACCGGAGCACCCTGAGGAAACATAGAAACATTGAAGATAAAAGCAGGAGGAGGCCATTTGGCCCTTCGAACCTGCTCTACCATTCATTACGATCATAGCTGATCGTCCAACTCAATAGCTTAATCCTCCTTTCTCCCCACAACCTTTGTTTCTTTTTGCCCCAAGTGCTATATCCAGCTGCCTCTTGAATACATTCAATGTTTGACATCAACTACTTCCAATGGTAATGAATCCCACAGTTTCACCACTCTTTGGGTGAAGAAATGTCACCTCACTTCTGTCCTAAATGGTCTAACCTGAATCCTCAGGCTGTGACCCCTGGTTCTGGACTCCCCCACCACTGGGAACATCCTCCCTGCACCTATCCCATCTAATCCTGTTAGAATTTTTTAAGTGTTTTTATCAGATCTCCGTTCATTTGTCTGAACTCCAGCAAAAACAATCCTAACCTAGTCAATCTCTCCTCATAAATCTATCGCGCCATTGCTGGAATCAGCCTGGTAAACCTTCACTGCACTCCCTTGCAAGTAAGAATATCCTTCCTCAGAAAAGGAGACCAAAACTGAACACAATATTCTAGGTGTGGCCTCACCAAGGCTCTGTATAATTGCAACAACACATCCCTGCTCCTATACTTAAAACCTCTCAAAACCACACAGACACAGAGAGAACGTGCAAACTCCAAGGAGACAGTCACCCAAGGCTGGACTCGAACATGGGTCCCTGGCGCTGTGAGGCAGCAGTGCTAACCACTGTGTACTGTTTCTTATGAGGACTCAAGACTCTTCTGAAAGACTATATAAATAACACACATAGACATCCCCCTGTGCACTACTTAAATCACCTCTTCAAAAATTTCAGTCAGGTTCATCAGACATGACCTGATCTTTGCAAATCCATGCTGGCTTCTGCGTACTGGCAAAAATTTATCTCTTAATCAACTAAAATGGATTATCTGGTTATTTTTACCTTGCTCTTTGTGAAAGCTTGCTCTGCGCTAATCAGTTGTTATGTTTCCTATATTACAACAGTGATTACACTTCAAAGATATTTCACTAGTTTCAAAAACATTCTGGGACTCACTGAGAATTTGGAAGGCACGGTTTTAACGCGAGTCTCTTTTTCTCTCTTCTTGCTACCATTTTATGTTCTGGCATATTGTGGTTTGCAAGAGCCAATTCCAATTTCCTTCAGTGGTAAATGACAATGTTCCATCGTTTCCATTTCCGATTGAATCCATTCTTGCTCCTTCTTTTGATGAGCAGTTAATTGAATTTTTACCAAGCCATATTTGTATTTGGCACTTGTGGTTGCAATAAATTGCAAGTATTTGTTTAATGGTGTTTGCCGGTTGTTGAGGGAGGGGAAGTGCGGGGGGAAAGTGTTTATGGTGATGATAAAGTAAATGGATAATCCAGGCACCAAGGGCTGCAGTATTATACCATTGTGTTAATCGTTCTAGCATTTTGCGCGAATCTCTACTCCAGTTAACAAATGGGCAATGGTTTTGCTGATCTCTGGTGCCCCCTAGAGTATGTTTATTTAGAAGTATGTTTAAAATTTTGGGTTCCATGTCATATATTTTCAGAGAATATATTTGAACTGTTTATTTATAATTACACATTATTTTAGGCATAAGCTTGTAAATGCAGGAAAATTAACATGTTTAGTGCAAAGGTCTGTAATAACCTTAAGGGAACAATTCATACAATAAAGGAGCAAATAAATGTAAGTGACACTGTAAACTATTAAAGTGTTTCTAATAGAAAATGGAGTTCAGTTTGGCACTCTATAATTTCCCATGCATTGTGTGAAGAATAATGAACTGAGCTAACAATAGTCAAGTTTGCATTTTTAATGGGGATCTTCATTTTTCAATTATATTGCGGCATAAATTTCTTGTGAATCTTCTTTTGATTAAAATGCAAAATATAAGTGTTTCCAACATTAGAATTGTGGCATTTATACTTCAGCATTGTTTTTGTTTTGGCCTAGAATACTTAGGCTTCATTTAGGAGCTATTACAAATTTTAAAGCTGCATGTTTAATCCATACATTTAAAATTTCAACAAAACTTTTTCTTTGCAATTTTACAGGGTAGCTATTTCAGCAGTCAATTACTCTATTTCCCAAATATAATTGATACTACTAAATCAATAGTACTTGTGGCTATTGATTAGCCATGTACGATTTGTCCTCAGTGGATGCAACACCAAGGTATGCAACAAGGACAGAAAGGGGAAACCCTGACCACCACAGCTCTGTTTCCTGTTGCAGAAGCCATATAGCATCCAGATGAAAGGGCACACCATAAAGCTGGCATTGATCTTGTACTGGAAATTACTTTAAGACAATTGCCATGGCTTTGGGGCCCTTGCAGCAGGCCAAATTGGACTGCAAAAGGCAAATTTCAAAACTTCTACCTGTTATCCTCCCACAGTCCAAAAATGTGTAGATTATGTGGATTGGCCAGGCTAAATTGACCCTAGTGTCAGGGGGATTAGCAGGATAAATATGTGGGGTTACAGGAATAGAGCGTGGGTGGGATCATGGTCATTGCAGATTCAATGGGCTAAATGGCTTCCTTCTGCACTGTAGGGATTCTATGATTCTGTTCTATGATACCCACGAGGAAATTTTGAGGTCTCTGGAAATGTCACACTCCTGATTTTTCTGCCACAATTATGTGCCAGAAATTCACCCAAAATATTGAAGAATTCACCTCAAAGGCATAAAACTTCCAAAGGTTGCAGGAGCCTCCTGCCTTACCTGTGGCTAGGAGATTGATGGAAAAAGCAAGGAATTGGGGGCACACTCATTCACCTCCCCAAAAGACTGTAGATGCTCCATTAAGTGAAATATTCAAGAATGAGCTCAACAGATTTTTATTAAGTAAGAATAGCAACTGTTCAAAGGCAGGTACATGGAGTTGAGGCACACAGCGCTCACCATCTAGCAGAATTGCAGAACAGGTTCAAAGGGCTGAATGCTCCATTCCTGGTCCTATATACTCATGTCAGCTTTTCTTGCCGCCTCTCACAAGGCAATGATTGGCAGTGGGCAGGAATTTTTGCAGACTGTTTTTTAACTAACCAAAATCCATGTTAAGAACCTCAAAGCTCCGGCTTTTGACGGTACTAAAGGGTCACACTGGATAACATTGTGAAGGCAAATAAAGGTTTCTTTGGTAATTGAATGGATATGTGCTTGAAAGCCCACGTTGGGCTCAGATATGAGAACTAGCTTGCCAAAAGTCTGTTTCAGCTTCAGACAATTACCAGGGAACAGCTGGGAGCAAAATTCATGAGTGGAATGGTTTCATCTTCCCAATATTTAGTTGGGCAAAATTTCAGTTCACATGGTACTGGATTTTAGACAAGCAGTATGACAAGCAAGAGACAGTCTAAGAAAAAGAGAGATGGTGCTAAGGTGTTGTCAATGTATATATGGAACCTGATGAGTTTTCCAACACTGTCAACTTGTAGATAAAAGAACAGAAGAGGGCCAAGGATCGATCCTTGGGTATCCACAGGTAATAGTGCAGGAACAGGATGACAAGTCTTTGCAGGTGACACTCTTACTGGAATTTTACTGCCTTGCCTGCCCCAGAATCCAGGCAGGCAAGACTTGCAGAATGGCATTCTCTCCTGGCCTCGGGTGGGATTTTACAAGCCTCAGGCGGACGAGACTCTGTCTCTGTTTTCAAGTTTATTTATTAGTGTCACAAGTAGGCTTATGTTAACACTGCAATGAAGTTATTGTGAAGATCCCCTAGTCACCACACTCCTGTACCTGTTCGGGTACAGTAAGGGAGAATTTAGCATGGCCAATGCACCTAAACAGCACGTCTTTCAAACTGTAGGAAGAAACCGGAGCAGCTGGAGGAAACCCACGTAGACAAAGAGAGAACGTGCAGACTCCGCATAGACAGTGACACAAGCAGGAAATCGAACCCATGCCCTGGCGCTGTGAGGCAGCAGTGCTAACCACTGTGCCACTGGGCCACCCATAAATGCATTGCCTGAACAGGGACTTAAACACTGGACCCTCAAATTAAAAGTCTGATACTCTACCGACTGAGCTGTCTGGGCTCCCTGACTCCGGTCTATGACTAGATACGTAACAATGGGACCAGGCTGGTGTAGTCCCACCCAACTGGACGATGTTGGAAGATTTTGAGAAAAGAAGATGTGGCCAACCACATGAAAGACAGGTTGAGAAGGATGAAGAGAGATAGTTTATCATGGTCACATAATGGCAGAGTGGCATCATACATCACATATTCTGTCATTATTGCCTCTGTAACATTGAATGCTAAATCTGGTTATATTTATGATTAACCCAATGTTGGTAAAATCAAGTTGCAACTTGATTTTAAGGCAGAGGAACATGATGGAATGTAGGAACAAGAGTAGGCCATTCAGTCCATTGAGCCTGCTCTGCCATTCAATTATATCACGGCTGATCATCTGTCACAAAGCCACTTTCTTGCACTATCCTCGTATCCCTCTATGCCATTAGTCTCCAGAAATCTATCAATTTCCACAGCCTTCTAGGGTAGAACATTTCAAAGATTCACCACCCTCTGAGTGAAGAAATACCTCCATATCTGACTCTTAAATGCTCTGCCCCTTATTCTGAGATTACGTCCCCTGCTTCGAGACTCACCATGTGGAGGTGCCAGCATTAGGCTGGGGTAAACACAGTAAGAAGTCTCACAACACCAGGTTAAAGTCTAACAGGTTTATTTGGTAGCAAACGCCACTAGCTTACGGAGCGCTGGCTGCCCCTTTGTCAGCACTCCTTCTATGGCAGTATATCCTCCTTTACTTAGATAACAGGACCAAAACTGTGCATAACATTCCAGGTGAACCTCACCAAAGCTCTATGTAACTGCAGAAAGACATCTTTCCTCCTGTACTCAAATCCCCCTGAGATGAAGGCCAACATATAATTTACCTTCCCAATTGTTTATTGCATCTGCATGCTAGCTTTTAGTGACTCATGAACAAGGAAATCCAGGTACCTTTGGACACATACACTTCCCAACCTCACACCATTTAGAAATATTCTACCTTCTTGTTTTCTTCTACTAAAGTGAATAACTTTACATGTGTTCACGTTATATTCAACTTGCACCCATGTTCAAATTAATTATCCTATCCAAGACCCCTTGAAACTTCCTTACATCCCCAACCAATTTTGGGTAATTAGAAAATCTGGAAATATTACAACTCGTCCCTATATCCAAATCATTTATATAGATTGTGAACGTTTGTGGGCCAAACACTGATCCTAGAGATACCTCATTAATAACAATGCCATTTTAAGAATGATCCATTTATTCTTAGTCTTTGTTTTCTGTCTGTTAACCAATTTTCATAAAAACATAGAAGATAGGCAAAGGCTAGCTGACCCTTCGAGCCTGCTCCACCATTCATTACAATCATGGCTGATCATCCAACTCATAGCCTAATCCTGCTTTTTCCCCATAACCTTTGTTCCCATTCACTCAAGTGCGATATCCAGTTATCTCTTGAATACATTCAATGTTTTAATCCATACCAGCATGGATCTTCCCAATCCCATGCCATCTGAAAATTCAAATATACCACATCCACCGGTTCTCCTTTACCTGTGCTACAAGTAAATCCACGATGGATGGGCAAATCTACATCAGTGGATTGGCAAATCTACTTCAGTAGATTTTACAAATTCCTTGTTGCCAAGGGAAAAGTAATTTCATCGTTAGCTGCCCCTGGGTCCTCTTATCACCCACTCACCTTGCCATCCCCCCAAAGTGGTAAGCGTAGGTTGGAATCCTTGTTGAAGCTTGCTGCAAGTATTGAAATAAGGATAATACCAAAGGCATTGCTGGAGTTTGTGGTGGTTTAGCAAAGTGAGATGCAAAGTCGGCAATGCATTATTGCCATGTTTCACGTTGAAGAGCAAAATGCAGATTTTCCACATTTAATCAAAGGGAAATCACCAGTACATAAGAACATAAGAAATAGGAGCAGGAGTCGGCCATCTAGCCCTTCGAGCCTGCCCCGCCATTTAATAAGATCATGGCTGATCTGAAGTGGATCAGTTCCACTATCCCGCTTTCTCCCCATAACCCTTAATTCCCCTGTCTATCAAAAATCTATCTACCCGTGACTTAAGTAAGTGCACTGACTGTTTATCTAATATTTCTCACAATCTGTTTTTTTAATCAGCACAGCTAGAGAAATATTGTCCTATCTATAATTTTGATTGACAGTTGCTTACTTCTGGAAAAATAAAATACGAAATATTGTCTATTTAAAAGTGCAAAAAATTCTACATTTTAAATACATTTTTAACTTGGGAACTACAAAATATTAATTTCGGAACTTGAGTTCAGAGGAAGTATTTAGAGATATGATGTTAATATGTTTGATATATGATGCCTAGGAGAGTGGTTCATGAAAGAAACCTATTGTGCTCACAGGAAAAGTAATTTTAAAAAAGATGTGGTTTCCAGCCAAGCACGCTTGTGGGAAAGATTTCCCCCATGTACTATATGTAATAAAACTCATGTATTAAGAACAGGTTCATCATATAGCGCACAGAGAAAATCTTCTACCATTATTTCTAGCCTGTGGGCTTTCAATTGTCATCAATAGCCTCTGGGCATCCAAGTATGACTAGATGATAATCTTGGTAACATTTACATTGTTTCCCCTCTTCGCCTGTATAAAACTTCGCTTTACTTGGTGCTTGAGTATGAGCGGAAGAGAATGTGATAATTACGGTATCAAAGTTCATTAGATTAGTTGTTCTCATTAGTGTCACAAGTAGCCTTACATTAACACTGCAATGAAGTTACTGGGAAAATACCCTAGTCGTCGCACTCTGGTACCTGATGGAAAATTTAGTATGGCCAATGCACCTAACCAGTGCATCTTTCGAGATCCGGAAGAAATCCACGCAGACGCAAAGAGAACATGAGGACACCACACAGATAGTGATCGAAGTCAAGAATTGAACCCGGGTTCCTGGCACTGTGAGACAACAGTGCTAACCACTGTGTCACTGTGCCACACATGGCTGGTTTGGCAACTTTGTTTAAATGGCTGCCAGGAGGTTTGATCGTGGTTTATCAGATGACATTTGATCACAGCCTCTGGTTATGGGGCAAATTTGGTGATGTGTGATTTGGGATGAGGGGTAAGGAGCGTTATAGACCAAACTCTTGGTTGAGGGAAACAACAAACACTGACAAAAAAGCAGAAGTCGGAAAATCAATGATGTTGCACAAGGCTCAGGAATAAAAGTACTCGACTGTACCAGTAATAAATATTAACAGACCAACAAGTGTGTCAAAGCAAATCGAAGCACCTAGTGTCAATGCAGAGAATCACAGAATCCTAGAGTGCAGGAGGCCATTCAGCCCATCGAGGCTGCACTGACCACAATCCCACCCAAGTCCTATCCCCATAACCCCTTGCATTTACTCTAGCTAGTTCCCCTGACACTAAGGGGCAATTTAGCATGGCCAATCCACCTAACCCACACATCTTTGGACTGTGGGAGGAAACTGGAGCACCCGGAGGAAACCCACAGGGACAATGTGTAAACGCCACACAGCTAGTGACCCAAGCTGGGAATTGAACCCAGGTCCCTGGTGCTTTGAGGCAGCAGCGCTAACCACTGTGCCACATGCCGCCCCAATCAGGAGATCAACATGTGGATGTAAGGAGGATTTACACACAGTATCCTGCTGAACTGCAGCTGAATAAAGAGATAGCAGAACAATTCCAAACACTGCTGCTCCCCCAAACTGACAGCACCATTAGAAATAAAAAAAAACAGATGGCCTGCTCAAATTAAAACTATATGACAGTAATTTAAGTGGTAATTTGGAAATGTAGCTCAATTAAGCAATCAATGTACTTAAATGATGTTGGATTCATCAGTTTGATTACCATTTCCCTCTCTACGCTTCCTGCTCTTGATGCCAGTCTGTGAGCAGCACCTGTGACTGCCAGAGCTGTCACAGCCACACTAGCCCATGATGGAGGGGTTTCAGTGAAGAACCACAATACAAACAATAAGTTGGAAAGGGTGAAAGAGAGCTACACCTCATCAATAGACAAGCCTTATGGTTTATGGAGTATTGAGTGATCAGCCATTCAATGGGTCACTGGGGTGAAAGAACCTGCATTAACCAGTTTACCTGTGGTTAATCACAGCTTGTTTGTCGGGGAAAAAGGGCAGGCGTTCAGATTGTACTGATATTCTTTCAGCGATCTTAGCTTTCCCCAGAACACAAAGAAGTGGAATTATGCAAAATTGCATATTGGACATTAAAGCTGGAAAATTGGACTCAGTGGTGTTGCTGCTATCAGCATAATGAGAGCCAGGAGTCCAAGAATTGTTGCTTCATCTGCTTCCGGCTACTTCCAGCATGGTGCAGGCAGCGTTCCAGCCTCGGAAAGATGCTTGTGAAGGTGTGTTGTACATGCACCGGCAACATACAGAGTGATGGACTGTGCGTCACTTAGAGCTGATTCAGTGCC
Organism: Carcharhinus amblyrhynchos; assembly: GCF_965287045.1. NCBI lineage: Eukaryota > Metazoa > Chordata > Chondrichthyes > Carcharhiniformes > Carcharhinidae > Carcharhinus > Carcharhinus amblyrhynchos. The sequence goes on along the minus strand of NC_137331.1, from coordinate 75,198,606 downwards.
TAACCCTGCACAGCTGAATGCACAAGAAAACATCCGTAGGCACCGTCATAAGGAAAAAAATTCTAAGTGCAGAAAGGGCGAGAAAACCGGAGTGAAAAGCATTGTTTTTTTCCGCGAGCTGTGAGTCGCAAGCTTACAACACTTATTGTGATAAAGGAGCCTTGATACAATTATCACCACCATAGACCCTCCGGGTGCATGATTTTTCCAAAGTGACGGCAGCTGTACAGTGTTAACAACAGAGATCTGCATAAATGATCTAACAATGGACAAACAAGCAGCCATGTTAGGAAGATGGCACCTCGAAGAACTAGTCCAAGCCGGCTGCCAGGCTGCTGGGATTAGTTCACCCTCAGCTGCTGGAGATGCAGCAACAGAACCGGGGAATGCAGGAGGGCCTGTCAGTAACACTGCAGGAACTGTGAAGTTATTGGGAGAAGTCCCACGAACTGCAGGTGCAGGAAATTTTACCAGCATCATATAGTACAGAAGCCAATACTGCTAGTGTGGCGTCCACAGCGGAAAGCTTGGGTTGGAAATGGTTGCCATGGTGGCAGGGTCCAAGGCAGGGCTGAGTCACAGCGGGTCATAGCTGCAGGCTTCAAAGGCATGGACTAGTCTCAGCAGGTCATCTCTGAGGGGTGCCAGAGCTTGGACCGGTCCCAGAGTGTATTTGCTGCAGGCATTGAGAGATTGGCCTAGACTCAGTGGCCCATCGCTGAGGCCTCACACATCATGGGACAAATTCAGTTGGGCCTCCAGGGCTGGCAGAGCCAGGTGATGCTGGGGAGCACATCGGGAGCTCAGCCCAACTGCTCTGCCAAGCCATGGAGTGACCCAGGGACCAAAGGTTGCCCAGATGTCATAAGGCCTTTCAATACCCACTTTCCTGACATTGGTATATCTCATGGGCAGTGGGCTGAACAGGGTGGCAAGGATACATTTGTGACACCAGAATGTTAGCTGGGGTACTCCAGGTCTCGGCCCTCCAGGGGACACCCGCCAAGGGTATCACAGGCCATAAGGTGTGGAACTGACTGCCTCCATCTCCGATGTACATCCTGGAGAGGCATAGCGGTAGGCCTCATAAGTTATGAGGTTGTAGGGTCATCAGGAGGACACTGGTGAAGAATGCACTAGTTAGGTTTAGAACAAAAAACACTGTTTAGAATCACCTGCTATTACACTGTTAGTTTCGCCAATAAATGATTTCGGTTTGATTTGATTTGAATTATTATTGTCACATGTACTAATATACAGTGAAAGATATTGTTACTTACGCGCTATACAGACAAAGCTTACGGTACATGGAGAAAAAAAGGAGAGGGTGCCGAATGTAGTGTTACAGTCATAGATAGGCTGTAGAGAAATATAAGGCAGGTCCATTAAGTCTGATGGCAGCAGGGAAGAAGATGGGGATACGGTGATGGCCGTTTGGGAGAGGGTTTTCAGTGATAGCATTTGGCGGGGCTGGGTGTTACCGGTGATAGCTGCGTGTGTGAGGGGGGATAGGCTCCCTCTTTCCGTATTCACTTTTTCTCGTTTATGACTGGATGCTGTTGCAAAGACATGCTGGTTGAGAAATAAACATTTATCCTTTTTTCAAAAGCTTACCGGAAAACCTGTTTTTGACATACAGCATTCAAGGGGTTAAAACACTTCTCCTTTAAAACACATCTATCTGTGGGCAGCAGAGAGGTGGAAAAAGAGGGGAATCCATCCTACCATCTTTCCCTTGTCTGTAACAATCTGGAAGCCTGAGTCAGGAGACCTCAACATTTCTGTAGACCGCTTCGGTGTTTACGATCGAGAAAGGAAACAGCTTCTCTGCCAAGTTAACCTTATGCCAGGCCTCCCAGCTCCATAACAATTCTGTATTTATTCTGAAAAGTATCCGGTATAGTTTCTTACAGGCAGGACAGCGTTCGGGTCCCCTCCTGCTACCCTCCCACCTGATTAAATGTCCTGCCCCCATCAAATTAGCCAGAGGGGAAGACATTACATTCCGCCCACAGGGGCAGTGAGGGTTGATGGTTTGCAGTTGGCACTGTATTGGAGAATTAGTCCATTACTTGAAGGTGGGAGGAAAGAAATTATGTTAAACGAAAGAGCAGATATTAATTATCAGTTGTGCTCTGATGCCTTCTGAATGATAGTCAATCTTCTCCATTTACTTCCAAAATCACTCAGGCTCATTTGTATAATTCAGGGAGTGGAAATCCTTTCTGCTGCTCAAGCTTGACTATAGGAACTCAAAGCAACTTCTTATCTATTGCACCATGGAACTTGAAAAAAACCAATGACCCTGTGAAACTGAATGACTCTATCCTACTGCTGCCTCATTTTGATGCTAAAAGGGATGAATGCACCAGGTCTCCTGAAAAAGTGTAACATAGAGATTGATAACTTCTAAAAAGAGGTTCATACTTCCTATTACTAGCTGAAAGAATGTCACAGCAAGATTTCATGTTTTATAACCTTCATTGTAACAAATGTCATAAAGTTTTATTAAATAAACATATTCTTTTCCTTGGCAACTTAGCCTTTAAACTACAGAGAGGAATATTCCCTATAATATTCACCACACACTGCCCTCTCCATGGAATAACAGTCCTTCTAGCAAACAGTCTATTGTTGCTCCCAACTTCCAATGAGTTTCCATATCCTCGTTTTGTCTGATGATAGCTTTAAGTGATCGTTTCCTGTTGCTTTCTTCAGTTTTTGAAGAATTCTTAAATCCACAGCCAGCAGTAGAGCCAGTTTCAATTATTCTTCTTCCTCCCTGGCCATTCAAAGACAAATTTGCCAGAATCATTAGATGACTGCAGGATGTGTCCCTTTGACTGAAGACTCTCTCCTTCTTGCGTACGGCTAACAAGGGATGGCTCACAAGGGACGGCTAATGGCTTACAAGGTAAACAGCCTCTTCACTCTACTGACCATACTGAAACACTGCTGTCTCTCCGTGATATTCATTGATTTGTAAGGAACTCTGTAACCTGATCTCATGGCTTCCTTCCCCACAGCAATGAGAAACTAAAACTTTGTGTTAGGTAGAAATGTTGATCTTGACCTCAACTATCTTTCATCTCAAATGTAAATGGACAGTTTACAACACTATTATTTATAAGCTGATACCTAGAATCCATTTTTAGGAGTTTGGGAGATTCAGGTCCAGATTTTCACTCCCCAGGCAGGTGCTTTGAGTTGGAAAAATTTTCTGGCTTGCTAAATGCACTGGGGGAAACACTACCCCAAATGGCCAGGTGTTCGTTCTGCGGAGGGAAGGCTCACTGAACCCAGAAACAGAAGCAGTCTGGAGCTGAGCCCAGCATTGAAACACTTCATAAGCACAGTATAGAAGAAGAAGCTGTAAGGAGTTCCTGCTATGATGCACAAAGTTAATGAGAGTGTTGTTGGCTATAGGAGGACACATCAATCAGTGGAGTCAGAAGAGCAGTAAGTGTAACAGTTGTCCAACTGGTTGCTGACACTGGAAGAAATGGTCCATTAGTGACCTTACATTGGAAAGTATAGAGATTACTGCTAACCATTCACCTTGTAATTAAGGAGAACAGTCTACAAAGTTAATGCTGCAAAAGCTTCACAAGACACAGTCATGGAGAAGGCAGCATCTTGGCAGCATTAGCTGCTTATGGTGTTCTGCATTGACTCAGGTTAATATAATGCCTCAGGGAATGACTGATACACACAACATATGTCAGGAACCTTTGACCTTCCAGCTACGCTCTCTCCATTCATCTCTCAGGGTCTGGCTATGCTATTGAGCCTTGACCAGGACTCTCATAGCTGCACACTGTTGTGTAAGAACAATGTGACTGAGAGGAAGCCAGTCAGCAGGGTAGTTTGTATTTGGGAGCACTACATACTATCTGTGAGTGATAGGAGCAGATGCCAGGCCAGCATGCATCCATGCAGCGCCATTCACCATCGCCCAACATCAGGTATTCCTGAGCTAGAGAGCACGGTTTTTCTATGTAAGAAAATATACGTTCTGCGTGACACTAATTGAAGCTGAAAGCCTCCAGTGCCCATATTTTTAAATTCTCATACCAGGATGTTACAAAGAAAGGAAAGTCGTAAAGCATCAGGAGAAGTGGCACTCCTGTTCAGTGATCTCAGTCTCCAGTTCCTGGTTGAAGAGGACTGTTTAGGCCAGCAGCTATAAGTAGCAGTGCAACCTGTCCAAGCTGCTGCGGTAGGCGCACCCAGTAATGGGTGGAAATGTGAATGTCCATTGCAATGCACTGCCAGATTCAGGAGATTTGTCCTTGGTGGCAATACATAACAGGGTCACATCACTCTGTTTGTTGTAACTGCAGGACAAGAGGGCCCACAAGGCTAGGGAGATTGTTCAGATTGGGGCAAGTGTTGGTGAGACCAACATTGAGGGGCAGTAAAGGAGCTTGCAAGGGCGTCCTGGCTTGTAGGCTGATTGGATGTTTGCCTGTAGTGCTAAAGATAGTGGTAGAGGCACTTTGAAGCATGGTTGTAATAATGGAGGTGATCTTGTTAGAATACTGAGCAGAAAAAGTTGTTGATATGAGAGAGACTGAAAAGATTGGGTTGCATGATAAAGGCACCACAATCATGGTTAAAGGCAGTGGCATGCATCTGAGTGGGCTCTCATAATATAAAGAGTTAAATCTCATTACCTCCGTTTGTGTTTCACACAGGTCCCAGTTGCACTTGTTCAACTTCCCCAGCCCCCACCGTGTCTGAATCAGAGACAGCAGTGCAAAGCCCTCCTGGGAGGAGGGGAGGTCAGTCATGAGGCTTCAGTAGTCATGCAGATGGGACCTCAACTGTCACCTTATGGTTGTTCTTGGACCATCAGGAGCAGATGTGTGGAGAATTGATAGAATTCCCTCAGGCAATGTGAGCTCATACACTGTGAATGGAAGAATCTTTGATGGTGATAGGCTCTACCTTGTCTCGGAGATTCATCAACATGGGTTTCTATCCTGAGAAAATGAGCTAATGGAGAGATACATTATTCAGAGTGGATGCAAGAGTAACATAACTCCCTGCAATGGGTACAAGTCTCATTCAGTGGCTTGGTGTATGAGCACTAGTATTTGTGGAATACATGAGGAGTTGTGTTCTCTTCACAAGTCAGTCGGACTGGTAGTGTAGTGGCTGCTGCTGGAATGGATGATTGCTGCTCCCCAGCAGCCAACCCTAACTATCCTACCTGAAGGCCAACCCTGGGCTGTGAAGATTAACAAGGGGAGTTGGGGCAGGAGTGAAGAATCTGAGAACATTTCAACACCTTCATCCTCTTCCAACTTCCTAGTCCTCCTACCAGTGCCCTTGTCTGCGATACTTTTCCGAGTGCCAGTGGCTGCCCCTGCAGAAATGAAGAGACTGCAGTCTGAGGTAGGTTCCCTGCATGACAAGGCCACCACACTCCTCAATCACATAAGAGTTGAGCAGCTTGCCCCCATCTCCTCCAAGGCATTTCATAAGAGCGTTCACGAGTGCCAAGAGGACATGTCACTTGATTGTGGATGGGTTTCATTGCCACTTTGTTAATATCACAATTAAACAAGTTGTAAATACAGATGTCTATTTCAAATAATGTATTGGTGTGGTTTTGTACACTAATCCCCTCAATAGAAATGTTTGCATAATGAAGGTGTTTCTTACTCACAGCACTGAATCCTATGTGCTGAGGTACATTTCTCATTAATGCCATCAGGAGCAAGCATATACCCATGTATGCCTGGCAGTGGAAGGCTCTTTTCCTCTCCCCACCTTCAGGTCAGGTAACTGTACAGCAAGGATTGCTGACTGAATTGCTCTTTGCAACATTTCTTGTCCATCATTGATTGTCTTTAGGGGAGATTCAGTGATCAGACTCAATATCAAATCCAGTTTATAAGATGCACTTCAAATATTGTGATGAAGGTTGTCATCATGTGTGATTGCTACACGGTTACTTAAGTGGATTTTCCACATGTCAAGATGCCATGCACGTTCCAAGAAAACATGTTTGTGCGGTTTCTCCGCTACATTAAAAGCTTTTGTCTTCTAAGTGGCTGTGGCTTCACATGGATTTGCATTGCTTGGCAGCATTGTATGTTGAGATGTCACACACTCCTGACACTGGACACTGGTAGTAGATGGATAATGTGGAAGTTAATTGAAGGTGTATATATATGTAGCATCACCCTGTGCAATGTATAATCGCTGCAGTACTGTTAGCACGTTCAATCATACCTGAAGGCTTGAAGGTTTTAAGTCATTTTTCCCACTTGCTCTCTTGGCATATAGGGCGTAGTTTGCCCAGGCATAAGGTGACATTTTCTCTGGCTCTCTGGCAGCCTCAGGTTTTGAAGGACCTCTCAAGGTATTTTTGTGCACTATGTTGAGGCCAAGGATTATGATGGTCATGACCTCAGCGATGTTGATGGTGTAGTATGATGAAGTGTGTTGGACCTCGCCCCATTAAAGGTTAACTGTAGTAACTGTAACAGTGTGGGATGTCATGGAACACACTCATGATCTGGGACTTAGGAGAATAAGCTTGGTCAGAAGTTAGTGCGGCGAGTTCTCAGAAGTGTAAATCTGTTAGAATAAATTTGGAGTGTTTTGCAGCTAGCTATGTTTGAGAATTTATTGAAACTTCTCCAAACCAACAATGCAACAATTTTCCAAATGGGCACTTTACAGCCTTCTGGATTGAACAGTGGGTTCAACAACTTCAGAGGATGAACTCTCCCCTCCACTTTCCCCATTTATTTTATTCCATTTCATTTCCTCGCATTCATCCATTTTATCATCCTTTTTCACTTCTAATTTTCCACTTTTCTATTCCAACTCTCCCTTTTCCCTCACCCACCCCCACCTTCCACCCCCAACTTCAGTGCAATTGCCACATTCCCCAGGCAGTTCCTTAACCATCTGTAACTTTGTTCTGCCATTCTCACATTCTGATCTCTTAAGGGTCACTTTTAGCACCTTCCCAGCCTCCTGTACTCTCATTTACCTTCCCTTTGTCAATTCCATACACACTTCTACCCCAATAGCATAAATCTCTGCTGATTTTCTTTGCTCTAATGGAGGGTCATTTAGACTCAAAATGTTGGCTCTATTCTCTCCCCACAGATGCTGTCAAACCTGTTGAGATTTTCCAGCATTCTCTGTTGTTGTAACATAATAATACAGATGACACTGGGCATAATTTTTGATTCTAAGTGTCCAGCTAGCATGAAAATGGGAAAATTCCTGATCTGTTTTTAGGCAAGTTTTCACGTCCAATGTCATACACTTAGTCAATGAAAATATGGGCTAGACTGTTTCTAGCTGCTGCAGGTAATGGCTGGGCTTAATTCACCAGCCAGCCTATAGAGGGAGCTATTGCGCACGTACAGGCCTCTAATACTGCACACGTGCAATTGCAACAGCAGGCTCCTAACTCACAGAGAGAGCGCTTCCAGTCCCCTGCTTCTGCAAGCAGCTTCAACAAACTCTTCCCCCTGCAATCATGGGGGCCCACAGCCGATCATGAGCCCACACTATCTGAGATGCAGTGCTTGTTGCCCCCCGCCTCCCAGACCGCTCATGCCCCCCTCACCCCTGATCCAATCACATTACAGAGTGACAGTGGGCACCCCCCCCCTCCCAATCTGATCACATTGCAGAATGACAGCGGGCCTCCTTCCCTTCAGGCCTTGCCCCTTTCATGCCTGGTGAGCAGTGACAAGGTGTCCAGTGGGCATTACCCAGGTGCCAGATTGGCAGTGCTAAGGTCCCAGGATGGCACTGCCAGGCTGGCACTGCCCAAGAGCACCCCCCCTTGGCCTCGGCTTCCCTGAGGGGGGCCTCAGTACTCTCTATTTCCACCAGCAAGGCCAACACAACTGTTCCCCGTTCATGGGGAGCAGGTGTTTTCTTTGCCAGAGAGAACATCTTCCAGCAATGCCGTAAATGATGATTGAGAGCCTAAACAGATGTAAATTAATATTTAAGTAGATTTAAATAAATTATTTGGCCTCTCGCCATTCCCAGTGAGATGCTGGCTTGCTGGAAATCCAGCTCTCATAAAGTCATGAGAGCCAACAAATATGACATGATCCTGATTTCTTGGCTCCCGCACGATTTTACCGGTTTGTTCCGCCCATCGATGGGTGGGGCAAGCCAGTACAATCACAGCCACCAACTTTCAATATGTATTGGTGGATTTCTCTCTTGTTGGGGGTAAGCATTTGCCTGAAGTTATACAGCCTCCATGTAAAAAGTCAATTGTGTGGAAGGTGCTCACTGAGGACTGGTTGATGTACTTGGTGACATGTCAAGTGCCTTGAATAATCTGCCCTGTATTAAGAGACTTCTAACGATTAGCTCCTCCTGTTAGGAACCGGCCATGGACGCATAGGCCAACCCTTCATTAGGTTAGTTGTTCACTAGGCTGATACCGGAGATGAGGGGGTTGGACTATGAAGAGAGACTAAGTAGACTGGGTCTGTACTTGTTGGAGTTTAGAAGGATGAGGGGGATCTTATAGAGACATATAAGATAATGAAGGGGATGGATAGGGTAGAGGTAGAGAGATTCTTCCCGCTCAGAAAGGACAGTAGGACTAGGGGGCACAGCCTCAAGATAAGGGAAGGGGGGGGTGCAATTTAGAATGGAGTTGAGGAGGAACTTCTTCACTCAAAGGGTGGTGAATCTCTGGAATTCTCTGCCCGTTGAAGTGGTGGAGGCTACTTCGTTAAATATATTTAAGACACGGGTAGCTAGGTTTTTGGTAGGCAAGGGAATTAAGGGTTATGGGGAGAAAGCGGGAATGTGGAACTGAGCCACTCCAGATCAGCCATGATCTTATTGAATGGCGGGGCAGGCTCGAAGGGCTAGATGGCCTACTCCTGCACCTATTTCTTATGTTCATATGTACTTCTTATGTTCATGTGGTTTCGCATTGCCTCCCTCTTCCTCCTAATTCTCAGATCTCCATTACCCTGGGTGCATGACCACTACTCCTCTTCTTCCTCATCTTCCTTCTCCTTACATTACAAAACTATAACACTACCTCTGTCCCCTCTGGTTGTAAGTCCCTCCACACTGCCACATTGTGCCACATGCAGCACACAATGATTCTGGAGACCCTTGCATTATTGTGAGCCTCCAGAACAGTCAAAGTATGTAAAGCACATCTTCAAAATGCCAATAACCTACTCAGTGGTTTTACCGGTCCGCACATGACTGATATTGTACTGCCTTTCAGGTTCCAAAATGCAGCTGCCTAAAGGAGGCCATTAGCTACCTCCTTAAATGATATGACTTGTCCCCCACAAGCCAAACACAGAATTGTCTTGAGGTCTGAAAAAACTGAGACAGCTCCAAATTCCTCAGTATAAATAAATCATGGCTTCCAGGAATACATGCGCATACATGCAGGAACACCTTGGTGTGGTCACATTCAAGGAATGGAAGGACTTCCTGTTCATGAAGGTGTACAGCTGGTTGCTTGGTGCTTTTATGGCAATGTGGGTGCAGTCAATAGCTCCCTGTACTCTAGGGAATCCTCCTATCTTCACAAGGGCCTTAGCCCTCTGCATCTGTGCTGACAGATCCACTGGGAAGTTAATGTGTTCATCTGGACAAAGAGGGAAAGGAATTTCTGATGCCCTCATAGGAGCTGTTAATGCTGTTTTTCCCTCTACAAATGCTGCCTGACCGCCTGGCTATTTCCAGGATTTTCTGTATTGAAGTTAGTATTGAACTCTGGCTCGTATCAAAAGAACTCTCAATGCTGCCTGAAATTATCGAATGATATTGTGTGTTCAAGACTTTTACAGTTACAGCCCGAGTAGTGTGGACAGATAATTGTGGCGATAAGTCCTCCTGCACACCTTGGCACACCCAGGCATGTGTTTTGTAACACATTATTTTTTATAAAGGCCCTCAGAGCGCCTGTGTTGCCTGTTCTATTTCTTGAATTCTCCTTAAATGTAGCTTCTCTCTGGCTGAACCATCCTGACAATGGCATACAAAAAATACTCCTAGAATGTGATATACCTGCTCTTGAAAAGCACAAATTGTGAGTAAGGAGGTCAAAATATCCCATCTGCACAAAGAGTAAGAGGCAAGGAGACTGATTCTTACGCTTGTAAATTACTCTTGCCCCAATTTATTGTGCATTCTGAAAGATTTGGCCCAGAACTTCAAGCCCTATAAGTTGTGATCTATCAAAGCTAGTTCAAGTTTGATGAGGGGGATGTGTGAAATCTCAATAATTATTACAATATTGCTTACTGCTACCTACAGAGAGCAGGTAGTGATATTATTTCATAAAGAGTAACAGTAAAAACAGAGATTTGTGATGTATGGTTTGCTTTACTGTAAAAACAGCTTCTCAATCAACATGTTTGATTAAAACCTACTGCTCCTCAAATGAACTAAAAATGCAGAGAACTATTTTTTCAATTCCACAATATAATATAATCAAGTGATTAAGTGCATTATCTTAATGGTGCACTGTCTAGGAAGTCAATTTATCTAATTTAGAGACAGCACATTCTTCAAATTTTCTGAGGAGAAAAAGTGCTGATCAGCCTTTGACTGCAGCTTGGTCCTCTGCCAGGTTGGAAATGAAATGTGATTCTGATTCAGTCTGATGGATGGTCGCCACAGCAGTTCACGTCCCCTGGAGTCTTCTGTTTTTACCAGCCAACTTTGCATTCTGCTGCAGTAACCAATCCTTCGGACATGGTAAATCACCACACAACAAAAAGAACTGTTACTGTCCATTACCAAAAATGACAAGACTACAATCTTTTCAGAGAGCATGACATAAATAAAAAAAAACTAGCATTGTGCATTTTCAATGTTGTTCCTATTTGGTGAGTGAAAATATGGTCCAGCAGAATAATGCCATAGTCCAACTAAATAACTAGAGATAAATAGACTGAATAATAAAATAACTTACAACAATATTCAAGATCAAAAGACGTGTTCATGAGTATTTTAGATGTCAAAGTACTTTGTGTAATTACACGGATATGCTGGGGAATTGGGCCCATGACAGGGAAACAATATCTAACTTGGAAATGTACAGTGTTATGCATGTGGATGGATAAATGCTGAGCACGTGTGCAATTTTCAGGGCAAAGCACTAAAGCTGGCCGAAAACAAAGATTTGAGCATTCTACTGAGAAAGCTCAAAAGTTTGCCAATCAATGTGATGACGAGAGCAAATAGGGTGAAGATTGTCTTTATCGGAGAACTAACTGTAAGAGGAATCTTCCAGTCCCACCAGCAGGTGGATGTGCAATGGGTGCGGGGACTTAATTTGTTGGAAGACCAAATGCCAGATTCCCAACATTAGGGTAAACTTTCAGAATTTTGTTCTTAGGACTTTGAAGGTGCGTAAAAGGTAGGTTGAGCTGCCTGACAAACAATGTCAGGAAGCCAAAAACAGAAAATGCGGGAAAATCTCAGCAGGTCTGACAGCATCTGTAGAGAAAGAATAGAGCCAAAGTTTTCCAGTCTTTATCCAGACTGAAAACGTTACCAACCGAATGGCAATAGTAGCACTCATATTCAATTTGATATGGTATGATAGGGATAATCTTGTGGTCAACAAACCTGAAACTCTGAATAAAAATGATACAAAAGAAACTGTCAGCTACATCCAAGTTATGCAGAAAGTGATTCCTTTATAGTTTTTCCAGATAAACCAACAGAAGTATACATTTCATACTGTGTGGAATGCACAAACTAGTTCAATGAATTGTACTCAATTTGAAAAGCTTGCCATTGCTACTCGAACTGTTCTCTCAACGCTCACTTAGATTCTCAAGTTATTCTTTTTAATTTGCATTTGTTTTTGTTAAATAATTTACTTAATCATACTGTCAACAAATTTGCTTTCATACTTCAAAACCCTTGTCCGTGGGCTTGATTTTGCAGCCCTGCTGAGGTTGATATGGTAGGTGGGCGGATGCTAAAAATAACCCTGTCAGTTGGTGTGCAGATTCTCTTGCTGCATCCTATACCTGGGCCAATCTTGCAGAGACAAGCGGGGATGTAGCATGGCCATCTGACCTCATATGGCATTTCAATGACATGGCTTATTAAGAGCCGCATAAGACAACTTGAAGGAGTCAGCCTCCAAGTTCTTGCAGGTAGCTGGGCTTGTTTAACGGCATAGAGGAGGCTTCCTGGCAGCTATGGCAGGGGCGGGGGAAGGAACAAGAATCCAGGTTGACAGGGAAATTGCTATGTCAGGCTGCCTGATGTGGAGGTGTTCCCTTTCACCCCTCTCCTCACGCTGATAGCCTGTCTGCAAAATCCACAATTTAGTTTAAGTTCAAAACACTTTGTGGGAGAACGCCTCCATTACTGGGTGCCCCCTCTATTTTACTTAGTCTCCAATTGATCTGGGAGATTTTTGATTGGCAGTACAGCCTTGACAGCTAGTCCACAGTCTTTAATTGGTTGGTGAATCCACCCTCTGGCCATTAGTTGACCATTCTGTGGAAAATCACCTTGAGTCATTGTTCTTTACATAGTGTGGGCTTCTGATCCCTATTCAGGCCTAACAGCAGAGGCTGAAAAGAAAATCTTGCCCACTTATCTTTACTATTTTTTAAACACCTCCTACAAAACTAAATTGGTCTCAATTTTCAAGTAACACACCCTTTGAAAATATTTTCTCACCTTGCTCTTTCTGAATTCCCCACGCATCATCCATGTTTTCTACAAAGGAGCAGACTGATTTCTTTGCTTTTAACAATGTTGCTTTGAAATAATTTTTAAGGGGGTGTACAAGAGTGGGGTTTGGTGACTTTCCTTCCCCCTTGTACTATTAGACCTGACAAAATATCACAATTTGACATGTAAAATTGGAATTAGTCTATGCTGCAGTGAACCCTTCAATCATTATGTTTGAAAATAGGTTAGCAATTTCTGAGGCAAAAGCACTTAAAACTAAAACAAATTTAATAAATGAACTGAAGTATTCAATGGAGTCTGTCAAATTTCTGAATTTATCTTCCTCTTCACTTGCCTCTATGGATAGCTTGATCACAAACTCCAGTGTCTCTGTGCCCTACACATATGCAGACAGCTTATTCTTAAATAACACTTAATAACACACCAGGTAAATTTAGTCCTATTTATATTTTTTACATGGTTAGGATACTTGGAATCAGGAAACAGCCTGAGCAAGCATGCTAGGATTTTGTGCATGTTCTGTCAACAGGAGAGAAACAGACTCACTTAGCTGTTGGTTACTGAACGTGTTACAGTTTGTGAACTCTGTGGAATGTATTAGCTGTCCTTTCTGAAGGCCCATATAAAAAGTGAAATCGAGCACTTAACTTCCAAATCTCCTGAAGTGTCTCTGCTCAGGTTTCATTCCCAAGTCAGCTGGATGACATTTCCTCAACAAATAGTCACATTCAATGACTACATATATAAGATCACGTAGGATATACAGCAAATAGACATTTAGGGCATTCCTACCAAAACATTTTAAGCGCTGAACAGGCATGAAAATGGGAGAGAATCATGTCCATTTTTGGGCAAGCTCCCAGATACAACCGAATGGCACTTGGGGAAAAACAAATAGGCAAAGTGTAATTCTCGCCAGTAGAAGGCGCAGATGGAGCCTATTCATCCTGGGAAGCCGGCTGCTGAGCTGGAAGGATGCTATTGCGCATGTACCCTGATCTTCCAGTGCACTATGTACAACAAGTGTACACAGTGCACTGGCAGATCCCTCACTCGTCCACTCACCTAGACATCACCACCCTCCCCAATCACCCCTCCAGACATCGCCACCTTCCCCCCCACCAGACATCGTGCTCTCCCCCCCCCCCCCCCACCATCGATTGCCTCCCCGATATATCCTCCCCGTGATCATCCACCTGGACATCGCATTCCCCGATCACGTCCCTGGACATCCCACCCAATCACTGGCCCTGATCACCACACCCACTGATCATCACCCATCAAATCACTGACTCTGATTGCCACCCCAACCTCGACCCCACTCTCGGCTGATTGTTGACCCCAATCCACCCACACTGGCTGATCAACACCTTGGCTGATCCCCAATGTAGAGTACACCCCCATCATGGCTCCGCCTCCTTCAGCCCCTTCCCCTTCAGGCCCTACCCTTTTCCTTAGGCCCCAACCCTTGGCACTGCCCAGTGCCTGGTGGGCAGTGCCCAAGGGGCACTTGCCCTCAACCACCTAGGTGGCTTCAATGGCCTCCGATCCCACCCATTGCTAGGGACCAGATGTGATCCTTGCCAGTGAGGGTCTCCTTTAGCAAGATCATTAAGGAAAGTGAGCCTTGACCATTGCATCCCAGGCTCACTGATAATATTAAAATTAGAAAATGAATATTCATATCGGACACGTGCCCTTCCTGGGCGTAAGGCTGATTACGCCAGCAGAATGCAACTGGTAACATCGTGAGAGGCAAGAAACTGGGCACGAAGCCAGTTTTCCAACTCTCATCCGATCTCACCGGCTCGTTACACCGATCGACTGCCATGGTGAACTGGTAAGATCATCCCTATTCTATTTGGCCCAATCGATCCATGCTAGTTTATGCTCTAGCTTTCGCCTCCTGGCATCTTGTCTCATTTAAAGCCTTTCTCTCTGATGCACTTGCCTCCATTCCCCTTAACTGCATTTTAACTATCTTCTTCAACCACTCCTTGTGTTCACAAAGTCCACATTTTCATAATTGTTTGGATGAATAAATTTCATCCATGGATTTTTTTTGGTGACTATTTTATTTTGATCATCTTCTATTGATTATCTTATATTGACTATCTTACATTGAAGGTCTTTGACAAGGTCCCACATGTAAAGCTGGTCCAAAAGTTTAGAGACCATGGAATCCAAGGTAAGTTGGCAAATTGGATCCAAAATTGGCTTGTTAATAAGAAGCAAAGGGTGATGGTGCAGGGTTGCTTTTGTAACTGGAAGCCTGTGAGCAGCTATGTACCACAGGGATCAGTGCACATCTTTGGACTGTGGGAGGGAACTGGAGCACCCAAAGGAAATCCAAGCAGACACAGGGAGAATGTGCAGACTCTGCACAGACAGTGACCCAAGCTAGGATTCGAACCCAGGTCCCTGGAGCTGTGAGGCAGCAGTGCTAACCACTGTGCCACCATGTTACCCAGTACTTCCCTATTCTTTTTATAATATGATAGCAAGAATCGTATTTTCAAAAAATCTTTAAAGGTCTAGGGCATCATTGGCTAGGCCAGCATTTATTGCCTTGCCTAACTGTACTTGAAAAGGTGGTGGTGAGCAGCCTTCTTGATCCTCTACAGTCCATGTGGTATAGGTACACCCATAGTGCTGCTAGGGAAGTTGACCCAGCCATGGTGAAGGAATAGTGATATAGCTACCTATAAATCAATATTATACCTATATATATAATACATATAGGTGACCTAGCAAGGAGATCACTGGACAAAGAGGCTTGATTGAGCTATTTGTTATCATTCTGATGGAACCTGATCACTATTAGCATGTCATGTATGTGCTTACCTCATCTGGATCATGCCTTCACCACAGGAGATGCTTAGCTTAAAGTGTTAAAGATGCTACATAAATATAGGTTGTTGTTTTATATGTTATATAGCTTTGTTGTAAATTTCAATTTACTCATCAGCTCTGACATTTCATGCAAAGTATGCACCACTGACCATAGTAATATTGTATTTAACATTATATATATATTATAATTTTCTGCTATGAGGCAACCCTTATACAGTGTACAGGACATAGGGATTAACTCTGTCTTGGGAGCACAGCCAACCAAGTTCTTTCTGCTGTGCAGAGGATGATTTCATAGATTGTATTCTTTCTTCTGTTTTCAACACGGTTTATGATATGCAGCATTCTGCTGCAGCAGTAACTTCCTTTTGTCTACCAGGCTTTATACACAATCATTGGGTGGAATTTTACAGCCACCACCCCACACCCCCCACCCCCCCCTCCCCGCCCCCAGAGAGATCTTTCAATCTCGCCTAAATCAATGGATCTTTTGAACGGCTTGCTGTATTTTCTGGCCCCGGTTCTACCACCGCTCCAACGAGGCAGGAAAATTCCACCCATTATTACTTCAAGTAATGATGTCTCCTTAATGGAAGTGCATTGCTTTTACAGAATTATCCCCCGAGTAACCTTGCGATTTGTATCAGTAAGTACCAGTTACCAATAGCACAGTACACTCTACTTGTAGTTGTTGTTCAATCGTGTGGATCTGGTCACCATTATTTTCATTTTCTACCATTCATTGGAGCCTGTCAACTTTCACGTCTGCCTGTCTCATTTGTATTGCAATGTTTCATAGCAAAACAATACTGGGACCAAATAAAAATGACAAATTGCATTCAATTAGAGAATGGGCAGTCAGTACTGGGACTGCCAGATGGCCAGGGCATTCAAAACCTCCATGTGACTCATCTCTTCCCATTTCCCCCTTTCCTGCCATGAATACACTTCTAAGTTAATTTATAAAAGTAATATAACGTTTCTTGACTTCCAGACATGTCCATGGAGTCCAGACGCTGCAGAAAATTAAGAGGCATCCAAAATTATGAGGGATTTTGAAAAATAAAATCCCACTTGTTTTTGTACTCTTATTGTTCATAACCAGAGATCCTACTTTCTATTTCATTCACTTCACTGTAAAAGCAACTGTTTTAAGATTGTTTGATGTTAAAAAAGATGAAATATTCCTTAAATCTTAACTTAAAAAGAACAAGTTATTTGTTTAAACCATTTCTATACAAAAAATTACAAAACAGTATTTAGGTACTCATTAATTACTTTAAGATATTGTGGCTTAAGCAACATATTATCATGTTTGAAAAACTAAAATTTACAGATATAAAGCAAAGCATTGCAATGCTGAACTAACAGATCCTACATCTATCAAGTCAGCCACAGGATCTCTGTTGCTGTGATCAGTCTTTTCCCAGCCAGTCTTTTTCTATTTATTTGTTCACAGGATGCGAATATTGCTGACAAGGCAGGCATTTGCTGCCCATTCCCAATAGATGATTCTCACCACTCCACCACAATAACTGGAGGCGTTGTTTGATCGGGAGTTAATCAAGGTCAGTGAGCATGGACGTGATAGTGGACTGTGACTTGCTGCGGGTTAAGACACTGGCCCATTTAACATAACAAAGCCTCAGAGGAGCAACATAGAACAAAGTATGACACACACCGCATAAGAAGATATTAGACAAGGTATCTAAAATTTTGGTCAAATAGTTAGGTTTCAAGGAGTGCCTTAAAGGAAGAAAGCAAAGTAACAAGGCAGCAAGGTGCAGGGGGGTATTCCAGAGCTTGCGGCAAAGGCAACTGGGGGCACAGCATCCAGCAATGCAGTAATCAAAATTTGGGTGCACGAGAGGCCAGAGATGAGGAGTGCCGATATCTCAGGGGGCTGTGGAGCTGGGAGAGATTAAAGAGATAGGGAGGGCTGAGGCCATGTAGGGATCTGAAAACATAGGCAGATGATACAGAATTTCCAGCAGAAGCAGCATAGATTGGTCAGGTGACCAACCTGGATTAGAGTTCTTTGTCTGTGAGGCTGCTAGTTAAATGGTTAAAAAAAACAGACTGAGACTTTACAGTGTAGCAAGGCAATAATAGTGATTCCACAAACCAGAGGCCCATATCAATGATTTCCCCCTATCAACAATGCCTTTTATAAAGGGTGTGTATCCCTTGTCTGGGTCGCTGAGTTTGTTAAAAGCCTCAACTACTAAAAATTGAAAGGATGGTCGTGGCCGCTTTGTCTTAGCAGATAAGCAGACTCCTGTCGGCCAGCTTGGGTTATGGAATGGCCTTTGTATAGTTCTTTTTGTACTTAGTCTGTGCAGTTCTAAGGAGGTTGTTAGTGACTCTTCTGGGATAATGATATGTGAGTTTCCCTGATTCTGCCGGACAGCTTATTCAGTTGAAGGGACAACACCTGAAGAGACAGAATTGTTAACAATAGCAGTTAAAGTTGGATGATAATCAGCATCTTCTCATGGGTAATTAGGGACCTTGCCAGCGACACTAGCATTTTACTAAAAAAAATTAAGAAAACAGATCACAAAAGGGAGCATTTGAAGATGTATGAGCTAATGAAATATTGCCACCATGGGTTTGTTAAAGGTAAGCTATGTTTGATCGGTTTAACACAGTATCTTTTGAGGAAGTGACTGATTGGAAATTTAAAGAACATGCAGTGGATATCATACATATGAATTTTTAGAAGGTATTCAATAAAATATCTTGCATGAGGCTTGTTACAAATGTTCAAGCCTGTGATATGACAGGAAATGTAGCAGCATGGGTAGAAAGTTCACGATCAAATAGGAAACAAATGGTTAGGGTGAATGGGTATGTGACTAAAATGTATCTTTTTGGAGTTAAATTTTGTGACTTATTTTTATTTGTCTTGAAACAGGATGTAAGAGGTTAACACCCAAACTCATCAGCAGGCAAATATAGATTCAGAGCAGACAAGTTGTTTTGGAAAGGATTTAATGAGGTGAGAATTTTCTATTGCCCAAACCATGGTTATATGAAGTGGTGATTCTGTAATCAAGCTGATGGATTGAATCATAAACAATCTAACCATTGTCTCGAGTTGCCTCTGTTAATTATTGATGACTGGCTGTTGTTCAAATCAAATGATGAGAGAAGCAGCTTTCTGCTGCTTTTGTTTTAGGATTCTGCAGGGGTTTCCACAAGTCACCTCATCAGCAATAAGCCCAGGGCTGCGACTTTATTTAACAATAGTTTCTAATATCTTTTGAGCATGAGACATAAATTGGCTGTGGCTGTCTCTGATGGAAAGATTGTATCCAGAGACAACATATGTGAATGTGTACCTAAACACTGCAAGGAGCAGCTGTGGTTCAGTTTAGCACTCTTGCTTCTGAATGAGAAGATTATCGATTTGATTCCTGTTTTGGAGATTAGGACACGAAAGTTGACATCTGAGCACTGCATTGTTGGAGTTGCTGTTTTTGGGTGATATGCAGAGTTAAAGTCTTGTTTGCCCTTTCAGGTGAATGTAAAAGATCCCATGGTAAAGAAGGGCAGGGGAGTTATCCCAGTTCTTGCTAATAGATCTTCCTCAATGTCACAAACACAGATTAACTAGTCAATGACATTTCTGTTTGTCAGAGCTTGCAGTTTTGTTTCTTACATGACAAGAGTGATCACACTTTAATCATGAAATAAGTGGAACACAGAGGGGGCCATTCGGTCAGTTATTTTTGTGTTTCAGGCTCTCTACAAAAGCAACTCCCCTACCATTTCCCCACAAACCCACAAAATATTTGTATTAAGGTGCCTAACAAATGCCTTTTTGAATGCCAGGATTGAACCTGCCTCTAATACCCTTGTCGTGGTTCCCCAGGACAACAAATGATTTTAGCCGATTAGAACAGAGAGTCTGAGTCTTGATCTTCCAAGCAGTAGACTTTATTCTCTAGTACAAGACAATAAAGCCGGGATGTCCGGAACCATCCAATGAATCATTCTGCTTACAGTCTTTTTACGCGCATTACAGCTCCATATCTCAGAACTCTTATCTTACCCTTAGATTTCCTTGTTTTAGCCATCATTATTTCTGGGCTAGCCCTTTATCTACCCTGCTTGAGATTGGTCCCTCATTAGTACATCTCTTTGTCCTTGAAACCATGGTAGTTCCAGTCTCTGCCCTTATCCAAACTATTCTGTTTAAACAATAATCGTGGTTTAGCTAACTTAGATCAATTAGTGAAGAAAACGTGTTTATTTTACTCTCCTTTTTGCTATAGTCACGTATTAAGCTGGACAACTGGACAATGTCCAGTGTTCCTCAGGAGGCTACTGTCTATATTCATTAATAAGCGTTTACTATACCAACTTTGGTGGGTTACATGGGTAATTATATTGGTTATATTTCATTCAGTCATATCAGTCTGACTACTATACTAATTACATTAGGTAGCATACATTGATTTGATTGATCGTGCTGGCCTCATCACATCTCATCGTACACATTTTAACCCCATCTCATCGTACACATTTTAATTACAAGTTTCAGAGCAAATTCTCTCACAGAGCAAATTCTCTCACATGTCCCCCCTTTGAGACTATCTTCTAGTCTCATCTTAGCTCCCGAAGTGCTAACTCATGTGGTTGCATTGTTTAATCCTCTTCACATACATGTACTCCTGCCATTTTTGCAAGTAATGTGAAGGAGCCAAATATTTTGGTTAGGGATCAATGTCCCTATTCTAACTTTGTTAAGGTTTATTTATCAATGTCCTGATTTTGGGTTGCTCCCCCAGATTACCCGCAGCTAACAGTTATCAGCCAAAAACCTTCCCACTCTTGACTAGGGAAGGGAAAAAGACTGACCACTGTGTACGGACTAAGTTTTTCGGCCTCAATGGGCACTGGCAGGGTATTAGTACTTCCGCAAAGTGATCCCTTGCTGATGCTACTTTACAGAATAATGAGTTTCAGCTTCGATCAGGGTTGTTGTGAGTCCATTCAGTGGTGGCAGCTCAACATTACCCCACTCTTTCGTTTCTTTTCTGGGAGGCTGATCATTAGTTACCCGCGTCACCATTTGTCGTATCGTTAGCCTGGTAAGGAGAGATCTCAAGGCAGGCAAGAAACAGCAAAACATTAACCCTATGATGATTATCGTTATCACCACTATAACTCCTGCTTTAGCGAACCAGGCTCCCCTGCCCAATATACTATCTAGCCAGCTCCAAACCTCATGACCAAACCCAGCATTCTCATGCATTTCTTTCCTTAAGCTTTGTACTTTAGTCATGGCCTGCGTAAATGATCCTTCTGAGTCAGTATTATTGGGGATGAACGTGCAGCACTGATCTCCAAACATAACACACACACCTCCTTGTCGGGCCAGAATGTAGTCTAGGGCATATCTATTCTGCTTGGTATACAGTCTAAGTTCTTCTAATCGGTTAGTGAAAACCCGAAGGGCCCCCTGTGAAGTGTTCCCTAAGATGCTAAGGCCACAAGCAATGGAATTACGATTATCTGCGGCCATTTGCCCTGCGACGGCTCCAAAGGAGAAGAACCCCGCCACTCCATAACCAGTAGCCTGACAAGGAGTGAAGGTGTTTATCTCCTTATAATCAGCGCAGAATTCCTCAGATACCCCTCACCTTTGTCTTTCAGAATGTCGCGAGAGTCACCAGTGACCCGGACAAGGAACCATACTGGGGATTACGGTCCCTATTGCTACTGAGTGAGGGTAGGGGTATGATAGATAGTTAGTGGCTGTGCCATTGTAAAAGAAGAAATATCCTGTTTCTGTGTACATCGTCTCAGCACACTTCTGCCACTCCCTCATCCCCGACCTTACCTAATGTCTCATATGTTATCTCACAGTATATGGAATCAACTGTGTAAAGGCTGGCTTCCCTGGTGTTAATCATGTCTTACCCAGGCTGTGCGAAGTCAACCTTATCAAAGCATTTGGCCTTCACTGCTTGTAGTCATTTCTTTGTTCAGAGTCAGTCATTTTACAGGGGTTTGGCATTTTGAAATGGCTTGGTCTGCTGTCTTATTTTATACTAAATACTTGACCATTTTTCCCATCAGGCCACTGCTTCATTTGTACACTATCACATTCCCTTCTTTTGTCATATCATGACAACTAACCAGACAGGTTTATCTATGATCCGATCAATAAACATTTACACAAGCAACCAAGCAATCCTATCCCAAGTAACAGTAATAGTAGCAAAATAAAAGCCTTAAAGTTCCAATCAAATAATCCGTGACCCAACCATCCTAACCAACCTGATGGGTCATAATCATGAAATTCCCGGCCAACCTCTTGAAGCTGTCAGCCTGCCTTTTGATGTAGCCGGCCAGGTCGGTGATATTTTCAGAGGCATCTGGGATATAAGTGCAGCACTCCTGACCCATAATAGCACACATCCCTCCCTGTGAGGGTAATAGTCCAAAACCATTTGGTTTTGTAATGCCACAGTCCAGACAGCCACCAGCTCAGCTGAGACCTCAGCTAGTGCCTGTCCAGTTGCCCTGACTTCTGCTGCTGTTATGTTTGCCAGTTTTTCCATTATAGACTGTAAAATTATCAGCCAATGTCATCCAGGGTGTTGGGAACGTGCCCACGAGCGATTGTAGGTTATATTCCATACTTTGGACCAATCAAGAACAAACAAACCCTTGCTAAATAGATTTGCTACTAGTCCTTGCCACTCAGTCATAAGGTTGCAGCTACTTTGTCCCATCGACTTTCCTTTCCCTGATTTACTAAAACATAGGGAACCTCACACATCATTCGAGGGGATAACAAGGGAGGTTGGAGAGTATTCCTCCTCTTGAATGGATGGGGATGTGGGTACAAACCCAACAGTTACTTATGTTCTTTCTTTCAGCATAAATATATGACGTACGTAAATAAGTATTAGCATGCAGTCTTCAGGTAACTGGGTTTCCTACCACCATGTGTCCATTAAGTCCAAATAGTCCACAAAGTCCGAAACGTATGATAGGGATCTTCATCCTGTGTTCGTATCTGGGTCAGATGTAATCTTCTTACAATCGGACAGATGAACCCAACTTGAAGGTCCCTGAAGCTTAACGGAAGTCTGTGGGGTCAGTAGTACTTGAAAAGGACCAATCCAGCGTTGTCCTAATTTCTTCCTATCCCAGTTTTTATCAATACGTAGTCTCTGGGTTCGATCACAGGGTATCGAGAGGTAGCTGTCCCTGCTGTCTGTGAGAGATGTGCTTGTTTTACCTGAGAGTGGAGAAACTTCAGGGAAAGGGTTAATTGCTTCAAGTAATTCTGCATCTGTTCACCCATCACCCAGGGAGGTCTACTCCCTCTAGGGGTTAGAACATAAGAAATAGGAGCAGGAGTAGGCCATCTAGCCCTTCGAGCCTGCCCCGCCATTCAATAAGATCATGGCTGATCTGTGGTGGCTCAGTTCCATATTCCCGCCCTCTCCCCATAACCCTTAATCCCCTCTCTTATCAAAAACCCATCAACCCGCGTCTTAAAAATATTTAGCGAGGTAGCCTCCACCACTTCAACAGGCAGAGAATTCCAGAGATTCACCACCCTTTGAGTGAAGAAGTTCCTCCTCAACTCCGTTCTAAACCGTCCCCCCTTTATCTTGAGGCTGTGCCCCCTAGTCCTACTATCCTTTCTGAGCGGGAAGAGTCTCTCCACCTCTACCCTATCCATCCCATTCATCATCTTATACGTCTCAGTGAGATCTCCCCTCATTCTTCTAAACTCTAACGAGTACAAGCCTAGTTTATTCAGCCTCTCCTCATAGCTCAACCCCCTCAACTCCGGTATCAGCCTAGTAAACCTCCTCTGCACTCCCTCCAAGGCCAAAATATCCTTGCGTAAATACGGCACCCAAAACTGCACACAGTACTCCAGCTGCGGCCTCACCAATGCCCTGTACAGCCGCAGCAAGACCTCCCTACTTTTATATTCAATTCCCCTCCCAGGGAGTCCTCATTGGCTGACCATAGACCATCTCTGCAGCTGACAGTCCGGTCCACGAATGGGGAGTCTCCCGCATGTGAAACAATGCCAAGGGCAATACCTTCAGCCAATTTAATCCAGTTTCTTCTGTCAATTTAGATAACTTCTCATAAAGTCCCAAAAGCTTCTTTCCACAATTCCCACTGCCTGCGGATGATATGCGTGATACAGTAGTTGTTTACTTGCGAGGGTTTCGCATAATTCAATGTTAATCTGAGCCATAAAATGTAGTCCATTATTTGAGCTCACCATTTTGGGTACCCCGAAACAGGGAGTAACTTCTGTCAACCATAACTTCACCACCATATGTGCAGTACAATTTCTGGTAGGGAAGGCTTCAATCCATTTACTGAACACATCGATTATTACTAAACAATATTTACAGTAGTATTCTTTTGGTAATTCAATAAAATCAAGCTATATACAAGCAAAAGGGCCATCTGGCAAGGGAGTGGCTCCAGGAGGGCAATTAATACCTTTACCCTTATTATTTTTCATGCATATGAGGCATCGATCCAGCTGCGTTTGTGTTGCTGTATTCAAATCTGGATGCCACTAAGTCTTTTAGAAATAGCTGTATCATTCCCTCCTTGCCAAGGTGAGTACAAGAATGCAAATAATCAATAAGTACCGGTAATAAAGAATCCAGAATACAAACTTGACCAACTGGTGTAAGCCAGAGGTCCCTTGCCAAGGAGTACAAACACCCCATTGACTTCTATCATTTCCACTCAGAATCAGAGGCGTCCCTCTGTAATTGTTGTACCTCAGCTATCTCTGGCATGCCCGTCGTCCCCAGTGCAGGTACCTGATTTAAAGCCTGATTACCCCAGTGGGAACAATCACAGAGGTCAATACAGCTGCTGCCTTTGTAACCAACACGGGCAAGTACAAAATCAAATCTACTGTGTGCCTAAATGGTTAATTCTCCTTACAACTTTAAGATGCAATGTAATGCCACCTTTCCCACTTGGTAGAGCTCAAATCTCTGTCCGATTCCTACATAATTATTAAACTCAAAACAATTCACTTTGATTGACTATACCCTATTACGCCACATGAGGATCTCAATCGCACAGTTACGCCCTCTCTCTCTCTCTGTACCATACAGAGTCAGCCTGCTTGTCTCTTTTTAACCCTTCACTAATGGGGACTCACTGGGCTCTAATAAATCTGGCCTTGTTTGATTTGGGTGCCTCCTGTTGTGACAAATTTATCCTGTGAGTTAAAGTTCAAAGGAATGGATCAGAACTTGTTAGCTATATATCTAATACCGTAAATATCTTGTGGGACAATGATAATACCAAAATTTAGCATATGCATTCCAGAGCTGGAGTTTCCCCAGTGACACTAAGATCTGATGTCTTTTCCCCGGTGTGAAGAATTTAGATCAATCAATGGATTATTTACTGTCCGTCCCTTCGTTACCGGAGCAAGTTCGCAGACCTCTTCCTCAGTATCACTGGAGTAGGGAAGCATCGGCATGCCAGAGCAACTGGGAGGATCCTCCTGTTGTTTAACCTGAGGGCTAGCCCAACTTGCCTATCAGCCAAATGGTTTCATGGCACCTAGTTGACTCCTTCTTCCAATTTGAAATTAATGTTTTCCATTTTAAACTAGCATCCTTTTCCACGGCAATGAAATTTTTCTAGGTTCCACGTGCCACCTAGTAGCCAAATATCCTTACTCAATTTACTATTCAAAACAGCAGATAATCAACATAATTACGTTCTTAAGCTCTTAGCTTTATCTAGATATTTCTTGCATAAGATTTGCAATGCCGAATCCTTGGTGTCTGTTTTATGTCTTTAATCTCAGAGTTCTCTCGATCCTTAAGGGACCGTTTCTTGTACAAACACTCCTTCTTCAGAATTTCAACCGGTTTCAGAGTTCCTCCCTCCATTAGTTCTATTCCTAATTTTACAGCATTCTCCTGCCAACTGGATAGGAGACTTTGTTCTTTGATCTCCTGACAATATTGTAACCATAAGCCAATTAACTCCTTTGCCTTTTGTCCCATATTCTTTTGCCAAATTTGTCGCTGCACAGCTTTAACAAGTTGAATGTTTTTGGTGCCTCCCGGGGGCCATTCAGATGGTCCTAATTTATGGGTCAATGCCCCTGACAATTGTCTCAATTTTGTGACTTTATCCGGATATTTTTCACACAGAATTTGTAAAACCAAATTCTCATGCTCAGTTGTGTCCAAATATTTCCCCATTTTAAACAAACAAAACACACAACTCAATACCCCAGTAAAACCAGTCTAAACTCAACTACTCTAAAGAAGCCTCAGTGAAGTGCGGTCCGTGCCAATCGTTCACTGACTTATCATTTACCTCACCGTATACACAGTGACCTCCAACCGCTGGAACAATCTACCTGGAGTTGCATGAGCCGACGAAACAACAATGGGCTATTCCATCGGGATGGCTGGCGACAACAAACGAAAGGTCAACAAGCACCCGAAATACAAGGCAGAGGAGAACCAAGTAGTTGTATCAACGGTACTCATGCACTTGGCCGGCCGATTCCTCAGTCTCAGTTTCGGTGCTGCTCACTCTGACGCCGTTTCCAGTCGTCTGCCGTCCGCTGGAATCCCACTTCTAACACCAAGTGTTAATCTAAAACTTCATACCTAGTCAGGCTTAGTTCGACAATAATCGATTCAACTCCAGTTAACTTTTAAAAGTGTTTATTTATATGGGATTTACAACGTCGGGTCAGTCTTCTACCTAACATGAAGTGGGTAAGTGATACCCACTCCACCGCAGAAAGAATAACAACTTACTATAATTATACAAAGGACTTATACTCCTTTCCCGCTAAAGCATGCACAGAGGGAACAGCATATCATTCGTTTCCAAAACACATTTTCAGATAAGGTACGTATGCTCCATTCGTACTTATCTCGTATTTAACCAATTACTCCCTGCTGCACATAGCTTCTTCCCACATAGCAGTCTGTGACTGCATTCAGTAAAATGATCAGTAGCCATTATTCTTTGTTCTACAAAGCTTGCAATTATCTGGTTATACAATACCACAAAGCACCCCAAATCACACATTCGCAATACTAAAAAACCCCTTTACATCCTCATTCCCCCTTTTTACTGATTCAAGCTTCAATGGCTCTGACTACCATATTAGGTAGGAGAACAATCTCTCACAGACTTCTCCTCCTCTCGGTTGACGTCCTTTATCCGAGGTCCTAGGTAGGTTCGGACTGGCAGGCCTTCCTACACTTACTCTCCTTGGGCAAGTCGTAACCTGGAATCCCGCTCCAAACCGCTTGACTAACCTAGTTGCATCCATTAGCGTTCGTTTTTTTTCGTCTCGCTTTTTACCCATTCACAGACAATACAGTATTCGCAGCACGTTTTGCATGCAAAACTCCACCCTTCAGCTCAGACTCAGTCTCTCAAAGCGTTTTACACAGTTTTAATTTCATCTACGCAGGATATCTTTTGGGTTGGGGAGACCCAGGACCGGCAGAGAACAGGGTGCGCCGGGCCTCGAGATCCCTTTTCCGACAACAAGGATTTACAAGCAATATAAATCTGCTTACCTTGCTGTCAGAATGCCGGCTTTGGGATTCTCAGCCCCGGACAGACCACCGCCTCCGCCGCTCCTTCCAGACTTCACTTTCCGGGTGATCTCGCACCAGCCCTGCTCGCAGCGCCAATTTTGTTGTTGTTCCCCCTGGACGACAAATGATTTTAGCCGATTAGAACAGAGAGTCTGAGTCTTGATCTTCCAAGCAGTAGACTTTATTCTCTAGTACAAGACAATAAAGCCGGGATGTCCGGAACCATCCAATGAATCATTCTGCTTACAGTATTTTTATGCGCATGTGCTCCATATCTCAGAACTCTTATCTTACCCTTAGATTTCCTTGATTTAGCCATCATTATTTCTGGGCTAGCCCTTTATCTACCCTGCTTGAGATTGGTCCCTCATTAGTACATCTCTTTGTCCTTGAAACCATGGTAGTTCCAGCCTCTGCCCTTATCCAAACTATTCTGTTTATACAATAATCGTGGTTTAGCTAACTTAGATCAATTAGTGAAGAAAACGTGTTTATTTTACTCTCCTTTTTGCTATAGTCACGTATTAAGCTGGACAATGTCCAGTGTTCCTCAGGAGGCTACTGTCTATATTCATTAATAAGTGTTTACTATACCAACTTTGGTGGGTTACATGGGTAATTATATTGGTTATATTTCATTCAGTCATACCAGTCTGACTACTATACTAACTACATTAGGTAGCATACATTGATTTGATTGATCATGCTGGTCTCATCACATCTCATCGTACACATTTTAACCCCATCTCATCGTACACATTTTAATTACAAGTTTCAGAGCAAATTCTCTCACAGAGCAAATTCTCTCACACCCTCTACTGAAGATAACAGTAACAGCTTTGACTTGTTTCACTGAGAAGAATGGAGGGATGGAGAAAGGGTCTAGATAGAAGGTGGAGGAAGGAAAGTCAGCTAATTGGGTTGTAATTAAAATTAAAAATCAGAATCTTTCACACTGTTAGTACATCGGCAACCTTTCTGGGAAAGGAAACTGTTCTCGGTTTTTCATGTTGCATGATTAATAATCATGACCTTACTTTACCCAGTCTGGACCTGTACTGCTAATTCTGGATTAAAACAGAAAATGCTAGAAAAACTGCGGAGCATCTGCGGAGTGAGATAAAGAGTTAATGTGGAGTCCAATATGACTCTTCTTCAGTGTTAATTCTGTTCCTGTGTACACTGTGACTTCATGATGCATTTTCCTGCACTACAGTCAATGTGAGCCCCCATCATCTACCACTTCCTGCCCTCGGTCCATTTGAAGTGGAGCTTATGAGCAGACCCAAGGTAATGTTTGTTTTTTACAGTATGTGGATCAATAAAACTGTAAGTTGTTTCCTGAAAATCAGAAATAGCAGTCCTGAACATGTTGAATGTTATCTCACCATACTCCAAACACTTTAATTTGAATCTAGAGTTATTAAATAAAGGGAAAGCCATGAAAATTCAGCTTCTTGATCTGCAATCAGATTCATCAGCGGGCAAATTGTTCAAAGCAAACTAGCCATAACAGCAGAGAATGGCAATTAAAAAATCGCTAAAGCAAAACCACTGGTGCACATCACTGAAACGGAAGAGAACGGATTAACCTTTTTGAGAATGGAATCACTTCTAGAACTTTATTGGAAGAAATGATTTAAAACTTACTCCGTCTCTGTGAATAGATTCCCCTTTTTGGTCCCTAGTCAGTACATCTCCTCCTCTTACTAGCCATCCATACTGTCTATGCCTACAGAAAACATTTGGAACCCCTTCAAGGTTAGCTGCCAGTCTCTTTTCATTTTTTTTTGTTTTTATAAGTTCCTTCCTCATTTCATCTCTGAACCTTCAATATCCTGCCTGGTTCTTACTTATCCTATCATTAACATTTAGCCTTATGTAGCTTTTCTCTGCTTCATCTTAGTCTATGCCTCCTTTGTCATCCAGGGAGCTCTGGCTTTGGTTCCCCATCTTTCCTTCGCCTGAGAATTTACCTCAATTGTAACCATACTATCTCCTCTTTAAAAGCAGCCCAATGCTCCATTAATTTTTCCTGCCCATCTTTCTACACCAGATCTGTTCTCACCCAACTGAAATTGACCCTCCTCCAATAAAAAATGTGTTTTTAATTTTCACTGTTCCTTGTCCTTCTCCATGACTAACCTCAAGTTTATGATACTATGATCACTGTTCTCTGAATGTGCCATGACTGGATACACTTGTTCCGCTTCATTCCCCAAAGTCATATCAGGCAATGCTCTTCCTTGTTGGATCAGTATTGATCAAGAAAATTTACCTGAACATACTTCAAAAACTCTTCTCCCTCTCCATCTTTTACACAATTACTTCCAAATCTATTTTACAAGAGTTAAAGTCCACCATTATCATTGGTATATAGTTTCTGCACTTTTCCATAATGTAGCTTCAAATGTATTTTCCTAGATCTTTTGCAAAAGTGGTGGCCAATAGAATACACCCAATAGTGTAACGGCACCTCCGCTGTATCTTAACTCTCACCAGTTTGATTCTGGCTTGGCTGTTCATCCTCTCTCTCTCTCTACAGTACTAATGTTCATCTGAATCAATACTTTCATTCTCTTTTTTTTCCTTCCCTATCTCTCTTGAACATCTTGCATCCAGGAGTACTAATCCTGCCCCCTTTTGGAGCCAGGTCTCTGTTATTGTCATAACATCAAATTCCCATGTGGTTATCTGCATCTATAGTATGTGCATTTATATAGAGGCACAGTAAACCTAATTTAGAACTTATTCCGTTCCTTCTTCATCTCACCCTACTGAATTTCCTATTATTTCTTACTGTGATGTACCTCCTTTCTCTCAAAATCATTAATTTACTTTGTTTCCCCTTTCCAATGATACCTCCTGATTCACATCCACCTGCCAAGTTTAAACCTTCCCCAACAACAAATAGCACAACAATATTTCAATTCTGTTTAGGTGCATCCAGTCGTACCGTTTCTATTTCCCCCAGAATTGGCCCCAGTGTCCCAGCAATCTAAAGCCCCCCCATTCCCCTCTTCCTGCATCATTTCACCAGTTATTTATCCAGTCTCACCTCCAATTTCTATACTTACTAACGTATAAAACTGAGAGCAATCCAGAAGTTACTACCTTGGAAGTGTTACTCACTATTCACCTTTGCTGCTCCCTAAAATCTTCCTGCAGGAACTGCTCCCTCTTTCCAGCTATGATGTTGGTGACCATATGAATATAATCTCTGGCTGTTCACCTTTACTAATATGTATGTTTTTCATTCCCAATTTATTTAATTAAGTGAATTTATGTTCCCAAGGATCATGATGGGTCTTGGACTCATATCTCCAGTCCAGTCATATGACCACTATGCTATCATATCCCTTCTTTGGCTGTACACCACACCGGGTCATGAAAGGTGCTATATAAATGCAAGCTTTTCTTTTTTTAATCTATTTACATTCATAATCAGTGCAAATCTTTGATGGTTGATGCCAGTGTCTTATTAGATTGAATTTGTGCCAAGTGGCAAACATATTGTTTTATGCATTCATGGATGACAGAGAATACATGTTTCACTGTGTGACACTGTTTACTGTTCATTTGTCAACATTATGTAAATAAACTTACGTGTTGGTCCAAGACCTGCATTTCAACTTGATCAGTGTTTGTATCCTGTCTGCCTTTCTAAAAGAGCAGCCGTTCATGTTTGTACATGCTATATTGCTGCAGCTAGTGTACAGAGTGAGGGATGTCTGTTAGAACCACGGGCTCATGCTATCATTGTGTAGATTTTAGTCAATCAGATTGTGAGCTGCATTCTTTTCTTTAATGGGAATGACTTGTGATGCTCATCCGAAGATAATACTGTGCATAAAATGGCAAGAACATGACAGGGTGTAATTGAGATTGGAAAAAGGGTGAAATTTGTGTAATTGAGGGAGCACTGCATTACCATAGGCAGAGCCTTTCTATGGAAGCACTGTCTGCCTATTCAGATGAATGCCATAAGATGCCGTGGCACCATGTGGATTTCACTGTGTACAAACTGGCTGATGCACTTGCTTACAAAACAACACTGAGTACACTTCAAAATATTCACTGACTGTGAAGCAGTTTGGGATCCCCTGTGGACCTGAAATATGTTCTATCAGCATTGCTCAAAACAAATCGCTGGCTAGCCACAGGTGTGGCAGCTATGACAATGCCGTTTTAACCACATGCACTAATTTTAGCAGAAAGATCCTTACATACATACATAAAATAGGTAAATGTGCTTCACACATTTCTTTTTAACCCAATCAAAGGTCTACCTTGGGAAACCTTGAAGTTGAAGGGATGTAGTAAGAAAATAATCTATTTGCTTCTGATGAAAGAATTTTGTTTTGTGTGGGATGTAGGTGCCTGAAGATGTCAAAGGTTTCCCAAGGCTCTCTGATGCCACAGTGTGGTAGGAACAGAAATTGTTTGACTTCGGTTTGCGATATGTGTAGAGCTGTGACAGGACTTCATTTCTCTGTGGGTGTTGTTCAAGTGTGAATCTGTGTCCAGTGAAGCAGTTGACGCTACATCATTGAATGCTTTTAATGCAAGGATAGATAAGTTTTTGAACAGTAAAGGAAGTAAGGGTTAAGGTGAGCGGGCGGGTAAGTGGAGCTGAGTCCAGGAAAAGATCAGCCATGGTCTTACTGAATGGCAAAGCAGGCTCGAGGGGCCTGATGGCCGACTCCTGCTCCTTACATCCTTACATACATACATAAAATAGGTAAACGTGCTTCACATGTGCACGTTATATCAAAATCTAAAATACAATTCTATATAAGAGGAATCTGATTGTCCATATCAATAAACATCAAGTGTTAGCATCACTATCACCTAAATAAAAAAATATGCTTTTTGAAATGACCAGCTCCCTTCAGGGTTTTGTGTTCTATTACAGAAAATTCTTTAACATGATGCATTCCAATATTGACATTTCATTTTAATAAAAAGAGTACATTTAACAGTAAATGTTAACTGATAAGGCATGTATGATACACATTACCATTAATGGTTACAACTGTTGTTTTATTCTCTGAGATGCATTTTACAGTAACTCACAAAGTAATTACTGTCAATCCGCAATGTTCTTGTGCAATTAATCACAGTTTTACTGAATAAGTCAACGGTTTCTTTGTTGCCTTTGTTGTTGAATGCATCTTTGACAGTGGAAATAAGGATGGAAAATGATGAGGGCTCCAGGTTCCATCCCGGTTTTGCAAGGAACTGCCTGGTATTTTCAATGTGCGATGCTGCAGTTGCTCCAGCATACTTAGTTTAGGGAAGGAAAAATACAGTCAGAGTTGCTATTCCTGATCACTATTAAGTTAACCCTCAGAAGATATTCATGAGTGGATCTTTGGCAGCACAGGATCAGAGCTGGTATATGGTGCTACCATTTTTTGTGCCATTTTTATGATGAGAGTTGGATTTTCCTGAACCCAAAGTTGCCGGGCCTGGACTTGTATCTGCAACTCTGACTGCACCACTTTCTGACTCACAGACCATCATCACATGTTCATAGAAGGCACCGCCAGCAAGTGGAAGCTCATTAACAAATCCCCAAGGTAATGAGGATAGTGTTGTTATCAGGAATGTATGTTAATGAATAAAAGTGGAAGCATTTCATAGAATCAGAAAATCTCTGAAGTGCAGAAGGGGGCCATTCAGCCCATCGACTCTGCACCAACGACAATCCCACCCAGATCCTATTCCCATAACTCCATATATTTACCCTGCTAATCCCCCTGACACTAGGCTCAATTTAGCATGGCCAATCAATCTAACCCACACATGGAGTGTAGGAGGAAACTGGAGCACTCAGAGGAAACCCATGCAGACACAGGGAGAATGTGCAAACTTCACACAGACAGTGACCAAAGCCAGCAAACGAACCTGGGTCCCTGGCACTATGAGGAAGCAGTGCTAACCACTGTGCCACCATGCCACCCCAAATATTATCTAACAAAGAGATTGGTTGATAAAGCCTGACCTTTAAGGAAGTAGAAAACTCTTACATCAAGAAGACTTGTTTGAGAGTTGCCCTAGAGTAAACAACTCCTGACAGTAAGTCCCTCTTTAATTTGCCCTATTTTAAGTCACTCTGCCTCAACACCAGTCAGTTAACATCGTCCATATTCACATTTAGTATCACAAGCTTTGTTTAAAAGCACCAGATCTGACTTTGGGTTGCATCACCAGTGTGGTGCCATTTTGTAATAACCTCTGTCCATCCTTGCCCCTCCTCTCACAGCCAATCTTCCAATTTGTGGCTTCTGCCACTCCCTAACCCTCACTCTCACCACCCAGCCTCTGCTTTGTGATCCCTGTCCCTCCATCTCGCAGCAGATCATCTGGTCACAGCCTCTGCTCTGCCACTCCCAAGCCATTCCTCTTGCCCCTGATCCTCTGTTTAATAGTCTCTGCCATTCCTTGATGTTCCTTCTTGCCACCTCCTGCAAGTCGAAGCTACTCTTCTTGCCTCTCATCACTCATCTCCAGAGCCCTTGTTCTTGTATTCACTATGTAGGAAACATATGCCTCATAACATTGTATGGTTTTCAATAGTTCTTCAGAGATTTTGAAAGATACAGAAACCAAAAAGCTGCTTTGTGAATCAATAAAGTCTGCTCCACATTAGGATGTGTCTCCTGTTTGCTCAGAATGTAATAGAATGTAACATCTAAGTAAAGGGATTGACTACTATAACATAGTGTAATAGGACCAGCACTTGAGCTACATAAAAGGTGCCATAGGGTGTCTTTAGGTTCTTGACCAAGACTTTCAATGAGTAAACAAGCGGAAGGGAAGAAGTTTCCATGAGATTGCCTTCCTCCATTTCCCTCATTCGCAGTGGCCATTTCCACTGCTTTTCCGAGACTACTGCCTTGGTCTACCTGCGATTAACTTGTTGTTGTGAGACTTCTGACAGTGTTTACCCCAGTCCCACGCTGGCATTGTCACATCATGACTACCTGCGACTCCCAGGAAGCAGGAGATAAATAATCCAGGAAACCAGGCAGCTGCCCTTCCTTTGTGAAGTGATGGATGTGAATGGGGCTGCCAGGATTGATCATGACAAATGTGGAGTAGTGAAAGCTAGGTTGCTGAGGCAGCAGGCAGCCTCACTGCCGAATGAGAACATAAGAACATAAGAACTAGGAGCAGGAGTCGGCCATCAGGCCCCTCGAGCCTGTTTTGCCATTCAATAAGACCATGGCTGATCTTTTCCTGGACTCAGCTCCACTTACCCGCCCGCTCACCTTAACCCTTACTTCCTTTACTGTTCAAAAACTTATCTATCCTTGCATTAAAAGCATTCAATGATGTAGCCTCAACTGCTTCACTGGACGCAGATTCATAACCCTCAGCTCAGTCCTATTTTGCGGCCATGCCCCCTTGTTCCCCCAAGTCAACCTTTTCTTTATTTCATCTGATTCAATCTAGGTTCATGCATTAGAATATCTTCAACGAAGGGCAGCTGTGGATCTAAACTCCAGCATGAATTGCATTCTGGAGAGATGGGAACACTTTAAGTCATTCAAATCCCTGCAAATCAAAACATTCATTACGTATTGATCTCTTCCTGACTGCACGTTATATCAAAATCTAAAATACAATTCTATATAAGAGGAATCTGATTGTCCATATCAATAAACATCAATTTCCTTACTCATGGGCACTCTTCCTGTTGGGCAAATGAGGTCTGTTTAACTCCTTATCTCATTATCTTATCAATAATATTGCTCCAGTTACACATAATTACTATTCCACCAGTGAAACCTTTAATTGTAAGAATGTCTTTGACTCTGTACCATACAACACCAGCTAATTACCCCATTCTACAGAATCTTTAATTAAAAAGATCACATTTACATAGGAGTTTCTCTTTGGCAAGCTAACTTTTGTTATTGCATGCATTCTCAACAATTACAGCTTCCAGAAATTTAGGAACCAGCGTGCAGATGCACACCTTCAATTAAGTTCCCTAATGAAGTAGGTGATTATTTTCTACTGAAAACCAGAGCCGTCGGGTCAGATTCAGTTCAAATGTTGAATGGTCACAATTTCAAAATCAAATTTAAAATTACATTTTAAATGAGCCAATGATAATAGGATTAACTACTTAAATAAATAGCAAAAAGATTCAACATACCCGAGTGCTTCAAGTTTTTAGGCATCCAGATCACCAACAACCAGTCTTGGCCCGACAATGTAGTTAAGAAAGTCCACCAACACTTCTCCTTATTTAGAAGACTAAAGAAATTTGGCATGTCAGCTACGACCATCACCAACTTTTACAGACGCACCATAGAAAGCATTCTTTCTGGTTGTATCACAGCTTGGTATGGCTCCTGCTCTGCCCAAGATTGCAAGAAACTACAAAGTGTCAT
This sequence comes from Carcharhinus amblyrhynchos, assembly GCF_965287045.1. Lineage (NCBI taxonomy): Eukaryota > Metazoa > Chordata > Chondrichthyes > Carcharhiniformes > Carcharhinidae > Carcharhinus > Carcharhinus amblyrhynchos. Next base: position 75,163,031 of record NC_137331.1, on the reverse strand, counting down.
GAACGAAGCCCAGTCTATCATGCAAACCAACCTCCCATCTGTTGACTCTGTCTGCACTTCCTGCTGCCTCAGAAAAGCAGCCAACATAATGAAGGACCCTACACACTCCAGACATTTTTTCTTCCACTTCTTTCATTAGGGGAAAGATACAAAAGTCTGAGGTTACGTACCAATCAGCTTCTTTCCAGTTGTCATCAGAACCTCATATTAAGTTGATCTTTCTCAGCATCCTAATGACTATACCATTACATTCTGTCCCCTTTCCTGTCCTTCTCTATGCACAATATGCTTTGTCTGTTTAGTGTGCAAGAAACTTTTCACTGTATACTAATACATGTGACAATAATAAATCAAATTGAATCAAAAACCTCTTATAATAGCTGAGAAATCCTTCTCTGTTCTCAATACAAAACAGCTATTTTCAAGCTGGACCTCACAGGGCAATCCCAGTGTGGCCACATAATAAGGAGGTGTGGTTTGGATCTTACTGCATCGTGCTGGGGCCTGTGGAGGTGGCTCCACTGAACGCCGAAGGCTGCTACTCTCATTGGGTGTTAGGGCATAATTTTAAAGGCAGGTAAGAACTCTGAAAATTATTCTACCTCTGACGGCCCACAGCTTTCCGCCGCTAATCTGAAGTTATGGACCATTCAAGAAGCTAAAGGAACGCTTGCCTTTATATCTAGAGGATTACAGGTCAAGGAATAGAACCCTTGCGATGGCTACTGAAACCTCTGCCTGGACTACATCAGGAGCACAATGAGCAGTTCTGGACATCATACCTTTGGAAGGATATATTGGCCTTTGAGGGAGTGTAGAGTTTTACCAGAATGATACTTGGGTTACAAATTTTAAATTAAGAGATTAGACGTACTAGACTCGCTTCCCTTGAATTTAAAGGGTTAAGGGGTTAGGCATAGATGCATAGTCATGTAGTTTTATAACACAGATAGAGGCCCTTTGGCCTACTGTGTCTGTACCGGCTGTCAAACACCTATTTATTCTAATCTCATTTCTCAGTACTTGGTCCATAGTCTTGTACATTTAGGTATTTCAAGTGCTCGTCTAAATACTTCTTAAATGTTATGAGGTTTCCTGTCTCTACCACCCTTTCAGGCAGTGAGTTCCAGATCCCCGCTACCTCAAATCCCTCTAAATCTCCTATCCCTTACTATGAAGAGAGACTAAATAGACTGGGTCTGTACTCATTGGAGTTTAGAAGGATGAGGGGGGGATCTTATAGAGGCGTATAAGATAATGAAGGGGATGGATAGGGTAGAGGTAGAGAGATTCTTCCCGCTCAGAAAGGACAGTAGGACTAGAGGGCACAGCCTCAAGATAAGGGGGGGGGCAGTTTAGATCAGAGTTGAGGAGGAACTTCTTCACTCAAAGGGTGGTGAATCTCTGGAATTCTCTGCCCGTTGAAGTGGTGGAGGCTACCTCGCTAAATATATTTAAGACGCGGGTAGATAGGTTTTTGGTAAGCAAGGGAATTAAGGGTTATGGGGAGAAAGCGGGAAAGTGGAACTGAGCCACTTCAGATCAGCCATGATCTTATTGAATGGCAGGGCAGGCTCGAAGGGCTAGATGGCCTACTCCTGCTCCTATTTCTTATGTTCTTATGTTCTTAAATCTATGCCCCCTGTTCATTGGCCCCCTAGGGGAAAAGTTTCTTTCTACCAACTCTTATGCCCCTCATAATTTTATACACCTCAATTAGGTCCTCTCTTAGTCTTCTCTACTCTAAGGAGAACAATCCCAGCCCAAGCAGCCTCTCTTCATAGATGAAACACTCCAACCTAAGCAACACCCTGGTGAATCTCCTCTGCACCCTGTCTAGTGTGATCAGTCTGACACAGTTTGGATTTTTACATGTAACTTGGATATTAGGGCCAAAATTGACACTAAAAGAAAGTATGAATGAGATTATCTCCTGTACCATGCACTTCACTCCACTTAACTCTGTAAAGATGTCATTTGAGGCTATGTTCACTATAAAAGCAACATTGGTGCAAAGTGAAACCACTTCACACAAAATACACAGTTGTAAAGCTAGAGAGGATAGTATTTACTTTTTTGTAATCCTCGTCAAAACATTTCAGATTGCACAAAAAGTGGTAGTTTTATTCTAGAATCCCTACCAACGCATGAACATATGAATTGAGAGCAGGAGTAGGCCATTTGGCCCTTTGAGCATGCTTCGCTATTCAGTAAAACTATGGCTCATCTGATTGTAGTCTCAACTCCAAATTCCCATCTATCCCCAATAACTTGTGACTCCCTTGTTAGTCAAAACTCTATTTATTTTTGCCTTAAAAATATTCAATGATCCTACTTCTATCGCTCTTCTGGGGTGAGAACTTCAAAGAATCATGACCCTCAGAGAAAGAAATTTTCCTCAATTCTATCATAAATGGGAAACCCCTTACTTTTAAACTATATCCCCTAGTTCTAGTCTCTCCCACAAAAGGAAACATCTTGGTTTTTCTTTTTTAATATTGCTTGTTATTTCCTCAAAGAATTCCAATAAATTTGTCAAGTATGATTTCCTTTTCATAAGAACATAAGAAATAGGGGCAGGAGTAGGCCATCTAGCCCTTCGAGCCTGCCCTGCCATTCAATAAGATCATGGCTGATCTGAAGTGGATCAGTTCCACTTTCACGACTGCTTCCCATAACCCTTAATTCCCCTGTCTATCAGAAATCTATCTACCCGTGACTTAAATATATTCAATGGGGTAGCCTCCACCACTTCAACGGGTAGAGAATTCCAGAGATTCACCACCCTTTGAGTGAAGAAGTTCCCCCTCAACTCCGTTCTAAAGTGACCCCCCCATGGTTTTCACTAAACCATGTTGACTCTGCCTGATTGCATTGAAATTTTCTAAGTACCTCACTACAACCCCCTTCACAACAGATTCTAGCATTTTCTATATGACAGATCTTGAGCCAACCAGCTTGTAGTTTCCTGCTTTTTGTCACTCTCCCTCTTTGCATAGAGGAACCACATTTTCCACTCTGATGGGACCTTTCGAGAAACAAAGGAATTTGGAAAATTAAAACCAATGCATCTATTATATCAGCAGTCTCTTCTTTTAAGGTTCTAGAATAAAATCATCAGGATCTGGAGACTTGTCAGCTTTAAGTTGTAATAGCTTCCGCAGTACACATTCCTTGGTGATTGTAATTATTTTACGTTTCTACCTCCCTTTCACCCCGATTCACAATTATTTTTGGGTTGTTTTTGTACCCTCCACAGTGGAGACAGATGCTAAGATCCATTCAATTCATCTGCCATTTCCTTACTTACCATTATTAATTCCCCAAACTCATTCTCTGGAAGACAGATGCTCACTTTGTTTGCTCCTTTTCTTTTTAAATATCTGTAGTAACTCCTGTGAACTGTGTTTATATTTCTAGCAAGTTTTCTCTTTTATTATAATTTGTTCTTCCTTATTAAATCTTTTAATCATTCTTTGCTGTCCTTTGTATTCGTGCAACCTTCTGGCCTGCCAGTCTTCATTGTGTAATTATATGTTTTTTTTTCAATTTCATATTATCTTTAACTTCCTTACTCTGTGGTGGATGATGCAACCTTCCTTTAGAGTCTTTCTTTCTTACTGGCATGTACCTTTTCTGAGTATTCTGAAATATTTCCTTAAATGTCTGCCGCTGTATCTCTACTGATCTATCCTTTAATTTATTTTTCCAGTTCAATTTAACTAGCCCTGACTTAATCCCCTCATAATTGTCTTATTTAAATTTGAACTATTTGTCTTACAACACTTCTGTCTCTCAAACTGAATGTGAAATTCAATAAGCTTATGATCACTGCTACTAAGGTGCACCTTCAATACAGGGTCATTAATTAATCCTGCCACAATACTCATTACCAGATCTAATGTAGTCTGCTTTCTGGTTAGCTCTAGAATGTGCTGTCCTAAAAAACTGTGTCAAAAACACTCCATCAATTCATCCTCCAGTCTATTGTTGCCAGTCTAATTTGTCCAATCTATATGTAGATTGAAATCACCTATGATTATAACCACACCGTTCTCACAAGCTTCCATCATTTCTTCCTATAAACCACTCCAACAAGTGACATTACACTTATTATTTCTCATCTCCTTATTCTCCAAAAACCAAGGCCAACTCTCTCTATTGTACCAATGTCATCTTAATTAACTAAGCCAGCCCCCAATATTATACTCTTTCCTACCCTTCCTAAAATTACCTTTGAAAATTCAGGTCCCAGCCTTTGTAATCTTGCAGCCAGATCTCTGTAAAGGCTAAAACTCATGTGGTATTGGGCTTAGATTCTATTTCTCACACTTTATGTTCTGTTTTCTTTTCATACTTGCTACCAAATGTTGTGTCTCAATAATAGTGCATGAAGTGATAAACTGGCATATTCTTTCTAATTTACAATTAGATAGTTTAAGTTGCCTGAAGCATTAAAATTCTTTGCTACAATATAAGTGACAAAATGCCTACGGCTCAATGGTAAACAATGGTAAATGGTGTTTTTAATGTTTACCTTTAAAAATACATTATTACAGGTGCATGCTCAATGGCTCTCATTGAGATTGTTCATAGTTCATTGCCTTATTACCAATGAATATTAATGGCTTGCTTTCCTCAGTTGGTATTAGTGAGCTGCATGTTAAATGCTTTATATAATTTTGTCCACATAATTACATCATGTCCTAGTTGAGCTTTGTTAAATCTAACCGTGAGATTAATGGTGTGAATATTAATTGCAGAATGTTCAAAGGTTAATCTGAAATTAATGTATTGCCTACTTTTCAGATGTAAAATCCTATTTCAGTTTATTTTCATCATTAGTTGTTCTTGTTCTTGATGGATTGTGTAAGATCTCAGATTTGCTGTGTTTACTTCTCACATTAAATGCTGGAATTACAGTATATTAATATGCACAAATGTACAAATGTCTGTTATCAAGTCCAGGGCTAAGCATCGACAAGCTTGCTTCAGAGTTTCTTCTAATATGATAACTCAAATTCAGTCCACATAGACAGTATTAAAACATCTTCTTCTGACACCCATTAAAGCTCTCATATGAAACTGTCTCAACCCAGGTCTCAATGGACCCAAATCCCAAACACAAAATAAACCATAATTTGGTACTAATTGTACAATCACAGTCAGACAGTATAGAAGGAAAGTTTGATGCTGGACATAGAAATTGCGCATTAATGTAGTGAGAGCAGGACCACTTTGTAAGTTGGTTATTCAGACTTCTGTGCCTTCAAAAGAAATGATTAGTTCTAGTTCTGACAGAACCATTTGGCTGCAAACTTCATCACAGCTGTGATCCAGTTCTTGATCTGAGAGTTTGCCAGAGCAGAGGTTGCTGCCCTTGACATCAATCACTACTTTCTGGTTGACCACTCACAGGTCCGTTCACCTGATGAAGGAGCAGTGCTCTGAAAGCTTGTGATTCCAAACAAGCCTGTTGGACTTTAACTTGGTATTGTGAGACTTCTTACTGTGCCCACCCCAGTCCAATGCCGGCATCTCCACAACTTGACGTCAAAGCACCATTCAACTGAATAGTTGAGGTCAGTGAAGATCAAAATGAAAAACCTCCAGTGCTGGAAATAAAACAGATACAAATGAAGATGAATGTGGTTGTCAGCAGCCTTGCCAGGAAGGGCATCAGTGCAGGATTCCTCAGATTTGTATTGTAGCCAACCATCTTTAGCTGCTTTATTCATGACTGCCCCTACATCACAAGGTTAAAAGCAGGAGTGCTTAGCTCTTCTAATAATGAAGTAACCAGTGCCAGTCTACAGCAGACACATGGCACAAATGAACTGTACCACATGTGTGACTGAAAATGATCTTTCATGTATGAAAATACCCATTAATTTCTCCTCAATTTTCAACAGCAGCACCATTACTGAGTCCAAGCCCCATCAACATCCTGGGGAACACCAAAAATCAGAGGTTTAGCATGAGAGCGGAGGAGGATGAGAAGCAACTTAGTAGAGGTTTAATAAGATGATGAAGGGGATAGAGTGGATTTGCAGAGACTATTTCCTCAGGTGGATGTAGCTGTTACTAGGGGGCATAACTATAAGGTTCATGGTGGGAGATATAGGAGGGATGTCTGAGGTAGATTCTTTACTCAGAGAGTGGTTGGGGTGTGGAATGCACTGTCTGCTGTGATAGTAGAGTTAGACATTTTAGGAACTTTCAAGCAATTATTGGAAAGACACATGGAACACACCAGAATGATAAAGAGTGGGATAGATTGATCTTGGGTTCAGACATGGCTTGGCACAACATCAAGGGCTGAAGGGCCTGTACTATGCTGTAATGTTCTATGCTCTATGTTCTATGACTTTCCATATCATCATTGTGGCTACAAAAAGCAGGACAGACACTGGGGGTCGGATTTTCATGTCAGAGTTGAGAAACAGGAGACAGAACTAATCCCGCATCTCGAGACAGCCGGGCGATGGAATTTTCCTGAGGTCCAGGATATAAATGGCTGAGAGACAGGCCTGTTGCCTCCAATGATGGAAATGAAGTTGGGTCAAGTTGAGTGCGGGCAGATTATAAGGCTCAGCTCTGTTCCCAGAAAACCTCGACCTAGTTATTCGTAGCAATTAGCAGCTTGTCTACATATTACCAAGAAAGTGGATGAGTTACCAGGAAAATGGATGAAGGGAAGGTGGTGAATGTTGTCTATCTGGATTTCAGCAAGGCCTTTGACAATGTCCCCCATGGGAGATTAGTTGGGAAGGTTCAGTCACTAGGTATACATGGGGAGGTTGTAAATTGGATTAGACACTGGCTCAATGGAAGAACACAGTAAGAAGTCTGTTTACCCCAGTCTAACGCCAGCATCTCCACATCAATGGAAGAAGCCAGAGAGTGGTTGTGAAGGATTGCTTCTCTGAGTGGAGGCCTGTGACTAATGGAGTGCCGCAGGGATCGGTGTTGGGACCATTGTTGTTTGTCATCTATATCAATGATCTGGATGATAATGTGGTAAATTGGATCAGCAAATTTGCTGATGATACAAAGATTAGAGGTGTAGTGGACAGTGAGGAAGGTTTTCGAAGCTTGCAGAGGGACTTGGACCAACTAGAAAAATGGGCTGAAAAATGGCAAATGGAATTTAACGCAGACAAATGTGAGGTATTGCACTTTGGAAGGACAAACCAAAGTAGAATGTACAGGCTAAATGGTAGGACTCTGAAGAGTGCAGTTGAACAGAGGGATCTGGGAATACAGATATAGAATTCCCTAAAAGTGACATCACAGGTGGATAGGGTCATAAAGAGTGCTTTGGGTACATTGGCCTTTATAAATTGGAGCATCGAGTATAAAAGTTGGAGTGTTATGGTAAGGTCGTATAAGGCATTGGTGAGGCTGAATTTAGAGTATTGTGTACAGTTTTGGTCACCTAGTTACAGGAAGGATGTAAAAAAGGTTGAAAGAGTGCAGAGAAAGTTCACAAGGATGTTGCCGGGACTTGAGAAGCTGAGTTACAGAGAGAGATTAAATAGGTTAGGACTTTATTCCCTGGAGCGTAGAAGAATGAGGGGAGATTTGATAGACGTGTATAAGATTTTGATGGGTATAGATAGAGTGAATGCAAGCAGGCTTTTTCCACTGAGGCTAGGGGAGAAAAAAACCAGAGGTTAAGGGTGAAGGGGGAAAAGATTAAAGGGTACTCCGGTTTCCTCCCACATCCCAAAAATGTGCTTTTTAGGCTGATTGGCGTCAATAAATTGTCCCTAAATTGGATCTGGCGTACATACAATTCCCTAAATTTCCACTAGAGTTCCACGAGAGGTAGACAAAAACATCGATGAGTGACATAAGACTCGAATAAGGCACCCATTGAGTGTGTTAAAATGGGCAGCAAGGGCTTGTAGGGCCGATGGTCTTGTTTCCTGTGCTGTGCTGTTCTTTGAATATTAGGAGGGGCTTCTTTACGCAGAGAGTGGTGGGAGTGTGGAATGAGCTGCCAGATAAAGTGGTAAATGTGGGGTCACTTTTAACATTTAAGAAAAACTTGGACGGGTATATGGATGAGAGGAGTGTGGAGGGATATGGTTCAAGTGCAGGTCAGTGGGACTAGACAAAAAATGGTTCAGCACAGACAAGAAGGCCTGTTTCTGAGCTGTAATTTTCTATGGTTCTACATAGTTGAGCCTTCTGACCACTTTAAATTCTTCCATCATCCACTCCCCCTCACCCATTATCCAGTTTATGAACAGAACTCACAAGCCCTTTATAACAATTGGAGGCTGTTGACTCTGTCCAAGTAAACAAATCAATGTCAGAACTGTTAACTCAACAGACGTCTGGACTGAATATATAAAAGCAAGGAAAAGCTTGAACAATTAGACATTGTTATCACACTAAGCTACATTTTCAATGTATTCAAATGAAAGAATGTATTCTTTCATTTTATCCATTTCATGAACTTTTCAATTCACTTGAAGAGGTTTCCACATTTACAATGTTGATTTTTTTTACTTGACAGCTTGCCAGTTGGCAGAAGTAACAACCTGGCAAACACACTGATTAATGAGTACATCTTCCAATCGCAACACTATCATAACTCTCCTTAATGAACACAGACACAACTCATGCTGCAGCATTTCACAATGAACCCTACAGGAGGTAAAACCATTTTGTTTGCTTGCTAAACTCTTTCCACCTCCAATCATGGTTCACACCTCCCTGCAGCTGGTGTAAAACCCGATAGCTGCAAATGTCTGGCTGCCTCCATGAAAATAAAACAAAAGTACTGAAGAGAGGCTCGCAATGCTTATAAAATGCTGCTAATTACCACCTCAATAGTAATGGGAGGATGCTGGGGGACACTCCCTTACTACCCTTATGAAAGTGGCAGAGGGTGAAAACAGAGATGGTACATCTGAGTGCCCTTCTCAGCAGCTTTTTTTTTCAGGTCCTGCCTCTGTTTGATCTCAATAGGGACCATGAAACTCCTGTTCCAGGTACGTGGTGGTGAACCATTCAGCTCTAGACTGCTGATTATCTCTTCTTGATCTAAAAAGTTCAAGTTATCTTGTAAATAGTACACTCTACAGCTACGGTGCCTTGGTTAGAGAGCAAATTAATATTTAGGGATGCCAATCAGGCAGATTTATCCTGAATGATGTTGAGTTTTTGAGTTTGGTTGAAGCTGCACTCATCCAGGAGATTTGAGTGTATTCTATCACACTCTGACTTAGGTAAATAGGGGGGTTATGGGAATAGGGTCTAGGTGGGATTGTGGTCGGTGCTGACTCGATGGGCCAAATGGCCTCCTTCTGCAATGATTCTATGATAATTGCCAGAATTCTCCAAAGGCTTTGGAAGACAGGAGATGAGTTACTTGCTATAGATTTTCTAGCTTCTGAACTGCTCTTGTAGCAATACTATTTATGTGGCAGGTCTAGTGTAACTTCTGGTCAGTGCTAATCTCCAGGATATTGATGGTGGAAGATTCAGTAAAGATAGGTGGTGCAGTGGTTAGCATTGCTGCCTCACAGTGCCAGGGATCCAGGTTCAATCCCAGCCTCGGGTCACTGTCTGTGTGTAATTTGTACATGCTCCCTGTGTCTGCAGGCGTACCCTCCGGGTGCTCTGCTGTCAAGGTCAATAGGTAGGGTAACACAGATAGGATCTAGGTGGGATTGTGGTTGGTGCTGACTCGAGGGGCCAAATGGCCTCCTTCTGCAATGTAGGGATTCTATGATTCTATGATAATCACCAGAATTCTCCCAAAAAAATTCAAGTGTCAAACTTGTGTGAAGATTGGAGTAATTCATGCTTTTTTTTTCCAGTGGGAGTTCAGAGAAGAATCTCCCACACTCTGTGCACTGCAGAGGCCATTAAATTTCAGGTGGCAGGGCCTATTCCTTCTCGAAAGGTTGAAATCAGCATACTGCATCTCCCCGACGATTTCCGGCATGAATCTGATGCCACTGGAAACCCGGTGCTGGAAGATGCTCATGGGCACAAACACATGCGTAAACCCTGTAATTGGCAATGTGAGAACCTGTCAGTGCGGAGATCAGCACATGCACAGTGGCTCTGCGATGATGACCTCCTGATTGCTAGTTAGCTTGATCATTGGCCAATCCCACGACCCCCACATTGCTGGCCCTCCATCCGCCCCCATGGCACAATCGCTGGCCCCCTGAGCATTCCCTGGCCCAGTCCCAAACCGTCCCCCCACCCGACCAGCACCGATTTCCAGCCCCCTCCCAATACATATCCCCCTGACACTTACCCCCTCTGCAATCCTGACCCAGCCCCTGTGGTGTCAACCACTTCAGCAGGCTGATCGCCTTCCCCTGGCTTACCCTACCCTTCAGCCCACCCGGATCGCTGGCTTCCCCCCTTCCCCTACTGATCACAACAGCAGAGTGGCAGCGAGACCACCCACTCCCACGAATCGCCCTCTAAGCTCCATCCCAATCTGGCCCAAGCCCCTCGGCCCTTCCCCCATATGCCCCATCCCTTGGCACCACCGCATGCCCAACAGGCTCTGCCAAGTTCCCTCCTAGGCATTGGTACTTTGCCCCTGGGCAGTGCTGGGGGCACAGGCCAGCACTGCCAGGGTGCCAATGCCCAGGGGACACACATCCCGTCGCCCGATCCTCAGGTGGGGTCCTAATTGCAGCCCCTCTTCACTCCAGCAGGGTCGGTCCACTAGTTCCCTGAAAGTGGGGAATTATTCTAAACCCCACCGAAGTGAACCACTCTGGCAGGGGGAAATGCTAGCAGGCCCAGAGACCTCAGACCCAGCTAATCTCATTCAAATTATATTCGAATGACCACTTAAATAGTCTTTGCGCCTTTGCACAGATTTCCAGCATGGATCTGACACTGCTGGAAATCCAGCACCAGAAGATGCTGGCGGATGTGAATGCCCACACAAACTCTGTGAATCGGACAATGTGAGAATCTCCCAGTCCTGGGTGAATCACAGCCAATATCATTGAATATTGTTTTCCCTTGTTGAAGATAATCACTTCCACTTGTGTGGAATGAATGTTATTTGCCAATTCAGCCCACGCCTGAATACTGCCCAGATCATGCTGCCTTCAAGCACAGATTGCTTTCGTATCTGAGGATTGTGAATGGAATTGAACACTACGCATCAGTGATTTCTGACGTTCTGATGGACTGAAGGTCATTAATAAAACATTTATATGGTGGGTCTAAGGACATTACCCTGAGGAACTCCTGCAGTGATGTCCTGAAGGATGAGATGAATGACCTCCAACAATTACAATCCATTTATCATTTTAAACTTTATTATATTACTTTTCATCTAAGCTCAGTGTAATATAAACCAAGTTTGTACAATTTGTCCACATAAATTTATTCCTGTGGTACTCTAGATGATGCCTGACCAAGTTTCTGTACAATTGAAACATCACTTCCCCACTTTTTCACTCCAGAATAATAGAAATCGCGAATCCCTACAGTGCAGAAGGAGGCCATTTGGCCCATAGAGCCTGCACTGACAACAATCCCACCCAGGCCCCATCCTGATAATCCCCCTGACACTAAGGGGCAATTTAGCATGGCCAATCAACCTAACCTGCACCTCTTTGGAGTGTGGGAGGAAACTGAAGGAAACCTATGGGGAGAATATGCAAACTCACACAGACAGTGACCCCAGTCCAGAATCGAACCTGGATCCCTTTGCTGTGAGGCAGCAGTGCTAACAACTGTGCCACTGTGCCACTCTAAATGTCTCCTGATCGGAACCAGTATTCCATGAACATTTTTATTACTTTTTTGAACATGTGCTCTGGCTTTTAGTGATTTGAGTTGTCTTTTTCATATCAAAATGAATGATGTCACACTTCCCCACATTGGACACTATAATTTTATTCACTCACTCAGGCAATTGTCCTTTTGGTAACTTATTGCTCCGATATACAAATATCATTGCTTCTCGACTTAATATCATCTCTGGCTTACAGATACAAATATCCATTCCTTCATCAGTCAGTCATATCTTTGGTGAAAGTTTGAGGGTCCAGTTCAAATCATTAGAGAATTTCACTGAACACATCCTGCCAGATAATTTCCTGTTCAACACTATTTCCTGTTTCCTCCCTCCCAAACAATTAATTCTGGAAGTTCATATTGGCAACATCCTAAACATTATCTGTTCTGCCATAAGACATAGGAGCAGAATTAGGCCATTCGGCCTATCGAGTCTGCTCCACCATTCAATCATGGCTGATACTTTTCTCATCCCCATTCTCCTGCCTTTTCCTCATAACTACTGATCCCCTTATTAATCAAGAACCTATCTATCTCTGTCTTAAAGACACTCAGTGACCTGGCCTCCACAGTGTTCTACAGCAAAGGGTTGCACAGATATACACTCTCTGACTGAAGAAATTCCTCATCTCTGTTTTAAAGGATTGTCCCTTTAGCCTGAGGTTGTGCCCTCTGGTTCTAGTTTTTCCTAGTAGTGGAAACATCCTCTCCACATCCATTCTATCCAGGCCGCGCTATATCCTGTAAGTTTCAATAAGATGTCCCTTCATCCTTCTAAACTCCAACGATTACAGGCCCAGAGTCCTCAACCATTCCCCATATGACTAGCTCTTCATTCCAGGAATCATTCTTGTGAACCTCCTTTGACCCTTCCAAGGCAGCACATCCTTCCTTAGATATGGGCCCAAAATTGCTCACAATACTCCAAATGGGAACTGACCAGAGCTTAATGTAATCTCAGAAGTACATCCCTGCTCTTGTATTCTAGCCCTCTCAACATGAATGCTAGCATTGCATTCGCCTTTCGAATTGCCGATTGAACCTGCACGTTAACCTTAAGAGAATCTTGAACAATGACTCCCAAGTCCCTTTGCGTTTCTGGTTTCCTAAGCATTTTCTCATTTAGAAAATGGCCTGTGCCTCCATTCCTCCTTCCAAAGTGCATAACCTCATACTTTTCCACATTGTATTCCATCTGCTACTTCTTTGTCCACTCTCCGAGCCTGTCCAAGTCCTTCTGCAGCCCCCCTGCTTCCTCAATACTACCTGCCCGTCTACGTATCTTTGTATCATCTGCAAACTTTGCAACAGCGCCTTCAGTCCCTTTGTCCAAATCATTAATGTATATTGTGAAAAATTGTGGTACCAGCACTGACCCCTGAGGCACACCACCAGTCACTGCTGCCATCCTGAAAAAGACCCCTTTATCCCCACTCCCTGCCTTCTGTCAATCAGTGTTGGTGATGTTAGTGACCTTCCCAGAAAATTCAACTAGATAAGTCAGAAGTGAACTACCCATTACAAATGCATGTTAATTTTCTTCGATCAGTTCATAGAAACATAGAAAATAAGTGTAGGAGTAGGCCATTCAGCCCTTTGAGCCTGTAGCACCATTCAATATGACCATGGTTGATCACGCACTGTCAGTATTTCACGCCCACTTTCCCTCCATACCCCGTGGTCCCTTTAGCTACAAGGGCCACAGCCAGCTTCCTCTTGAACACATCTAATGGACTGGCCCCAATAGCTTTCTATGGTAGAGAATTCCACAAATTCACAACTCTCTGAGTGAAGAAATTCTTCCTCACCTCAGTTCTGAATGTCTTACCTCTTATTCTTAGACTTTGATCTCAAGCTCTGCACTTGTCCAACACTGCGAACATTCTTCCCACATCTAGCCTGTCCAGTCCCATTGGGATTTTATATGTTTCTATGAGATCCCCTTTCATTCTTCTAAATTCCAGTGAGAACAAGCCCAGTCAATCCAATCTCTCTTCATATTCCAGTCCTGCCATTTCCGGAATCAATCTGGTGACCCTTCACTGGACTCCCTCAGTAGCAAGATTGTCCTTCCTCAGAGTAGGAGATCAAAACCGCACACAATACTCAAGGTATGGTCTTGTCAAGGCCCTGTACAACTGCAGCAACATGTTTTTACTCCTATATTCAAATCCTCTTGCTATGAAGGCCAGAATGTCATTAGCTTTCCTTACCGCCTGCTGTAGCTATATGCCAACCTTTAGCACTGCTCACATTGCACTTCCCCTTGTCCTAAACTGCCACTATTCAAATAATAATTTCCTTCCTGTTTTCACCACCAAAGTGGATATCCTCACATTTATCCATATTATGTTGCATTTGCCAAGTATTTGCCCACTCAGCCAGCCTGTCCAAGTCACCCTGTAGCCTCTTAGCATCTGCCTCACAGCACACACCCAGCTTAGTGTCATCTGCAAATTTGGAGATATTTCATTCAATTCCTTTGTCCAAATCATGAATGGATATTGTGAATAGCTGGCATCCTACGGTATCCCACTAGTAACTGCCTGCCAGTCTGAAAATCCATTTATTCCCACTCTCTGTTTCGTGTCTGCCAACCAGTTCTCTCTCCACATCAACACATTACCACCAAAATCATGAGCTTTGATTTTGCTCACTGAATCCTTGTGTAGGACCTTGCCAAAAGCCTTTTGAAAGTCCGGATACACAACATCCACTTGTTCACTCTTGTCCACTCTACAAGTCACATCCTCAAAAAATTCCAGAAGATCTATCAAGCACAATTTCTCTTTAGTGAATCCATGCTATTTTGGACTAATCCTGTTACTTCTTTCCAAATGCGCCGTTATGACATCCTTAATAATTGACTCCCAGTATTTCCCCCACCACTGATGTCAGGCTAACCGGTCTATAGTTCCCCGTTTTCTTCCTCCCTCCTTTTTTAAAAGGTGGAGCTACATTAGCTACCAATCTACTGAAACTCTTCCAGAAGCTATAGAATGCTGGAAAGTGATCACCAATGTGCCCACAATTTCAATGGCCACTTCCTTGAGTATTCTGGGATGCAGAGCATCGGGCTCTGGGACTTGGTGGCATTTTATCCCAGCAATTTCTCCAATACAATTTCCTTCAGTTCCTCCTTCATGCTAAACCCTCTGTCCCATAGTATTTCTGGAAAGTTATTTGTGTCCTCCTTAGTGAAGGCAGATCCAAAGTATTTTTTCAGCTGGCCTGCCATCTTTTTGTTGTACATTATGAATTCACTTGATTCAAACTGCAAGGGACTTACATTTGTCTTCACCAGTCTTTTTCTCTCCACGTATCTATTGAAACTTTTGCAGTCATTTTTAATGTTTTCTGCAAGCTTACTCTTATTTTCCCCAGTCGTAGTAAACCCTTTGTCCTCCTTTGCTGGATTTTAAATTTCTCCCAGTCCTCAGATTTGCTGCTTTTTCTAGCCAATTTATATGCCTCCTCTTTGGCTATGACACTATCCCTGATTTCCCTTGTTCACCGTGTGAGCCACCTTCGCCATTTTACTCTTACACCAGACAGGGATGTACAGTTGTTAAGGTTCATCCATGTGTTCTCTAAATGTCTGCCATGGGCTACCCACTGTCAACCCCTTAGTATCTTTAGCCAGCTTACCCTAGCCAATTCATGTCTCATACCATCAAAGTTAGCCTTCCTCAAGTTCAGGACCCTAGGCTCAGATTTAACTGTGTCACTCTCCATCTTAATAAAGAATTTTACCACATTATGGTCACTCTTCCACAAAGGATCTTGCACCACAATGTTGCTAATTAATCCTCATTATATAATACCAAGTCTAGGATGGCCTGCTCTGTAGTTGGTTCTTTGACATATTGGTTGAGAAAATCATCCTTTATACATTCGAAGAAATCCTCCTCCGTCGCATTGCTACCAGTTTGGTGAACCCAATCAATATGCAAATTGAAGTCACCTATGATAACTGCTTTACCCTTATCGCATCTCTAATTTTCTGCTAAATGTCATCCCCAACCTCACTAGTACTCTTTGGTGGTCTGTACACAACTCCCACTGGTGTTTTTGTCCTTTGACATTTCGCAGCTCCACCCATACAGATTCCATATCATTCAGAATAATATCCTTCCTTACTACTACATTAATCTCCTATTTAACCAGCAATATTACCCCATCCCCCACCCCTGCCCCCCCAGCTTTTCCTTTCCGTATATCTTTTCTGAATATTGAATACCCTGGGATATTGAGTTCCCATCCGTGATTATCTTGGAGCCAGGTCTCCGTGATCCCAATTACATCATATCTGTTAATGACTGTCAGCGCAGTTAATTCATCCAACTTATTACAAATGCTCCTCGCATTGAGACACAGAGCCTTCAGGCTTGTTTTTTCTGACATTTATTGCCCTTTTAGAATTATGATGTACTGTGGTCCTTTTTGATTTTTGCCTTTTGCTATCTTCCACTTTTCCCCTACTGCCTTTTGTTTTTGTCCCCATTTTATTTCCTTCTGACTTCCTGCATCAGTTTCCATCCCTCTGCCATATTAGTTTAAATCCTCCCCAACAGCATTAGCAAACATTCCCCCTAGAACATTGGTTTAAATCCTGCCCAGGTGCAGACCACACAATTTGTATTGGTCCTATCTCTCCCAGAACCGGTTCCAATGTCCCAGGAATTTGAATTACACCCTCTTGCACCATCCCTCAATCCACGTATTCATCTTAGCTACCCTGACATTCCGACTCTGACTTGCATGTGGCACTGGTAGCAATCCTGAGATTACTACCTTTGAGATTCTACTTTTTAGTTTAACTCCTATCTCCCTAAATTCAGGGACCTCACCCCATTTTGTACCTATGTCATTGGTGCCTATATGCACCATGATAACCAATTGTTCACCCTCCCCCCTCCTGCCAGAATGCCCTGCAGCCGCTCTGAGACATCCTTGATCCTTGCACCAGGGAGGGCAACATACAATCCTGGGGTCTGCAGAAATGCCTGTCCTTTCCCTTACAATTTGATCCACTATCAGTATAGCTGTGCCACTCTTCTTCCTGCCCTCCTGTGAGCAGAGCCAGCCAAGGTGCCATGAACCTGGCAATTGCCACCTTGCGCTGGTGAGCCATCTCCCCCAACAGTATCCAAAACGGTATATCTGTTTTAGAAGGAGATGACTGCAGGGGATCTCTGCACTGCATTGCCTTCCTACTCTTCCTCTGTCTGGTGGTTACTCATTCCCTACCTCCCTTAGTAATTTTTATCTGCGTGTGACCAACTCATTAAACGTGCTATCCACAACTTCCTCAGCATTGTGGATGCTCCAAAGTGAATCCATCCACAGCTCCAGAGCCATCAAGTGGTCTAATAGGAGGTGCAGCTGCACACGCTTCCTGCATGTGAAGGAGCCAGGGACACCAGATGGATCCCTGAATTCCCACATTGCACAAGAAGCATGACATGGGTCTGAGATCTCCTGCCATGACTTAACCCTTAAATTAATTCAACAACAACGACAATGCAGAGAAAAAGAGAGGAAAGAGAGAAAAGAAAAGAAAAACTACTTACCAGTTACCAGTCCATCACTTATCTGCTGGCTGCGACGTCATGGTTTGATTTCTTTCTACTCCTCACTTGCCTCGAGTCACCCCCGCAGGTCAGCCTCTCCACTCCTCCTGAAGATGAGCACCTCTTTCCCCTCAGCACCGAATTCCCACAGAGCTCCAAATGCCCAATACCCTCACTTTGGCTGAATCTCACTCCAGCTGCAGTCTCTTACTCACCGGCGTGTGCAAGCTCACTGGTCATTAATCTTCAAGTGCTCAATTGCTCTGGCCCTACTTTTAACACCCCAGACAGTCCGAAACTTAGTGAGGAGTTAAAATGAGGGCAGTATCTTGTCCTTCTGACCCTCTTCTATGTCTCGACGTTAATGTGCTAATTTGAGCAGGTAAACAGGATGGGGGGTATGATGAGGTGAGGAGGTGGTGATTAGTGGCTGCTTTAAACATGCAGGTTAGGTCCCCCAGAATTGCTGGAACCCAAAGAGCAACTGGGGGGTCTGTGTGGGGGTGACTGGAGAAGATCGTGAGTCAGAAGTGACCCAGCAACCTAAGCTTTAAAATTTATTTCAAGTTTTCTTGAGGGTCAAGAGTCACAGGACTGCTTTTCTGGAACTTATGGGAAGCTTTTGGGCCTCTTTCCCCCAGGTTCACCCATCCCTTAATTGTGTCCAGAGGCCTCCCCCACACCACTTACCTGACTTCCAGGGATTGTTCCTGCAGATTTCTGACTGCAGCTTCTACCAGTGAATTCCTGCCTACAGGCCAGGTAGTAACTGGCATCTTGTGATGCATTAAAAAAATTATAGTAATGATGCCCCACCATTAAAATTTGTCTTTTCAAGCTGTTAAATCATTTCTACCTACTCTCTCTTATTCTTGATTCTGAAAATATTTGATACAGAGGGTTGGTGTAGTTGTTTGCCTTAAATGCTCGCCTTTGATAATAACAATTATATGCCTCATTCTTTGTTTCTTCTCTGAAGGCCAAAGAAAGACCCTCAACTTAACACGAACAAATTGCTTATATTGAATTATAAACTCATGAAATGATACAACACAGAAGCAGGCTTTAATCCATCCTGTCAGTGATAACGCGATCCAATTAATCCCATTTCTCTAGTCTTTTCTGATAGCCCTGCTTTTTTCCTCTTCCAGTATTTATCTAATTCTCTTCTGAATGTTACGAATTGAATCTGCTTCCAACTTGCTTTCAAGCAGTGCATTCCAGAACACAACAACTTGCTGTGTGTAAAAAAAAAGTTTCCTTGTGTTGCCTCTGGCTATTTTGCAATTACCTTAGATCTATGTCCTCTATTACTAACCCGCCTGCCACTGGAAACAGTTTCTGCTGATTTACTCTATCAAAATCAGTCATGCCTTGAGCACCTCTAACAAATCTTCCCATAACCTTCTCAGTTTGAAGGGAAACAACGCCAGCTTCTGAAGTGTTTCCACATAACACTCAGCTGTAGGGTATTGCTTACTGTTCGGAAGGTCTGAAAAAGTCCTTGTAGTCATACACACATTAACTGTCTTTATTGACCCTTAGAATTATGTACATATATACAGTAAAGTTGTCTCCATGCTTGCAGGTACACATGGCTTTGTCCAACACCAGGCTGATCCTGGATGTGGATAACGTTGTTTCTTATATCACTGTGTGACCGATACTGCATCCTCTATTTACCAGACTCTTGTATTACACCTCCCCCCAAGTTTTTATCCAATGCATTTTAAGTGAATATTGTTTATCTTATGTCTTATATTGTGAATTCTATCATACATTTACATTGTCCTTACTATATTATCACCATCTCCACTCTACAAATCCTTGAATCCAGAGGGTTCAGGAGGTTTAAAAGCCTTGTATTTCATTCACACTACCGTGGGAGTATGAGCTCCTTTACTGCTGATTCTTCCTTTACGTTTGGAGATTGTTCTAACATCTGACTATGTTCCCCAATAAGCTTCCATTGCTGAGTTGAGGTGAGCAGTCTAGGGATAGGAAGAAGACTCATCCTGTTTCTCCTGACTGCCCATACTGTCCTTATTCTTTCTAAAGATGACACCTTCTCTCTGGAGCTCTTTAATCCAGGTTTAGTCATCATTCTGTAATTGTGCCAAGTGTCTGTTGCAGACAAAGCTTAATTCTGCCTGTAAGTCTTGCTTGGATGTCCTGGTATTTTTGGTTACCACATGTGGTATGCGTTTTTGCAGTAGTTTTGGAAGTTGTGTGCAAAATATCCTGCCGATCAGGAGCTCGGATGGGGATCGGCCACATTATAAAACCCATATGTAAACAGTGCTTTGGGAAGTCCTTATTCTTTTTTAGGGGGGCATTTACAGTATAGACCCCTCTTTCAGCCTCCCCATGCCTATCTCAGGAGCTAATGCAGTGCTGGAAGTCAGATACAGTGGTGAAGTTCGCAAAGTGGGTCATTATCAGACACAATAAAGTGCAAGATGCCATGACTCACAAACATCTCTTTTAGTGAGTTAATTACTGCCTCTGTGGTAATTGTTTATAGTTGTTTCAACTTAATCCATCTGGAGACGTAGTCCACCACTTTAAGGAACAATTTGCTGCTGAAGGTGAAGAAGTCAATACCCAGCTCATCCCCTGGCCTGGTAGGGAATTGTGTAAGGATGAGGAGGGTATTACGTGGTGATGAGGGGTTCTCCTTGGTCCTGCCTGTGCAATGTACACACCTGGCAATTTGTAATGGTGTCTTCAATCACATTGGAAATCCCTGTCCACCAAACAGTGGATTGGGCCTGTACTCTGCTCTAAATGATGCCTAGATAGCCTTGCTGTTTTTTTTGAAGGTCTGTGGTCTCAGGGAGACAGATGATTTGCTGTTCATTGTGGACCAGGATGTCATCCATAATCATAAAGTGTTTTTGTTGTTTTTCATAGTCTGTCCATTTAGCCCCTGCTGAGATCTTCCTTGTTGGCAGTATCTGTGAATGCAGGCACAATCCTCATTGCACATTTGTTCCTAGTGGATCTTTTGGACTTTATCTATATTTGCTGGTAGGTGTCCTCTTATCAATTGGGAATATGTTTCCAGTTGTTCGATGGGATTGATGTCCTGTTTTGTTGGGAGGCCCATTGTGGCTCTGGAAAGTGTGCCTGTCATTGTTTGGCTTTCACATTAGACGTGTACCATCCAGTTGGCAAACCTTGCGAGGTCTAAGTGAAACCTTTGGATTTAGGGGGAATCTTTTTGAGCTCCTTCTCGTTCAGTAAGGAGACTCATATCTTGTGGTCCATTTTGATTGTAACCTTGAAGCTGATGATGTAGCCTGAAAACATCTCACATGCCCATGTGACTGTGAGAATTTCCTTTTCTATGACACATACCTTGTCTCCACGTTTGACAGCCCTCTGAATGCCCACACGGGTCAGCAATTTCTATGCAGTTGTTTTTGGAACAGAACTGCTTCCAGACCTGTAGACAAAGTACCCATTCCTATGGTGATGAACAGGACTGGGTCATAGTGGGAAAATTTCCATGGAGAGCAGCATTGCCTTTGATTTGAGTCCCAGTACCATGCTTGGTCTTTCTTAACTGGATACCTCAAGGGTTCTGTGAAATGTGCCAAATTTTGTTTAAATAGTTCACCAATATAAAGAATCGATAGAGGCCTGCCATTGAGGATGGGGTTGGGGACTTATCGATAGCCTTGGTTTTTTTGTGAGTTTGCCATGATGCCTTTATCACTGATGATGTGGCCCAGGAATTAATGTTTTGGAAACTCACATTTGTCATTCAGCATTAGCACTCCTTTCTAGAGGCACTCTAAACTGCTCTGAGTCTCTTGTCATGTTCATCCAGCGATACACTATGAACCAATACATTGTCCATGTGGCAAATGGCCAACATCACACATTGGAATATTCCTGGTGCTGACATGACTCCAAACAGCAGCTAATTAAAGCAAAATCTGCTGAAGGGGGTTAATAAATGTTGCTAACAGCCTGGACTCTTTGCCAAATGTCACAGGTTGCATCCAGTTTTAAAAATACCAGGCTCTCTGAGAATTTAGTCAGGCTTTAGTCCATGGAGGAGATGGACTGTACTTCTCTTTATTGAGGTTGATACAAATGGACCTGTTTGGTTTTGGGATTGAGACCTTACCAGAACATCACGCGGTTAGTGAACTGATGGGGCGATGTCGCTTATGTTTGTCATCACATCCAGCTACTGCTGCACCTGCTTCATGAGTGGGTGGTGTATCTTGCGTGGTGTGAATAAACACATGGGTTTAGTATCCCCTGTAAATGTGACCCTGTGTGTGTATTTTTCAGTCATTCGAGTCCTGTGAAGAGTTTTGGGAACTCATATTTGCATTTTGAGTCAGGCCCTTGTTAGCTGACCTCACCAATCCTCAGTGACATGTTAAGTTCAACGTAGGCTTTGTGACTTAGTAATGAACAATCCTGTTGTGGATTACAAGGAGGGTCTCACGGGTCGCTTTATTCTTGTTATTTCAATATCACCTGCAGGATGTTTTTCACTGGGAATTTACAACCATCTACCCCCTACTGGGATGGCATGGACAGCATTAGCTGTTGGGTCATCAGTCATGGTTGTTCATCCTAAAGGGTTATTACATTGCCTCCTGTGTCTGATTTAACATTTGTTAAATGGCCATTGACTGAAATTTCCACATTCCAAAATGAGAACCCAAGCTCTCGGTCTCAAACTCATGGATGTCTTTGAACCTTCTATGTACTTTTTTGCCCGGCACAGTTCGCTATGGTGTCCAATCGTATTGCACTGAAGACATTGAGGTGAAATTGCAGGACATTGGTCTCACCCATGAGGATGTTGAAATTCTCGATTTAGCTGAGAGAAAGCAAAAACCAGGATTCAACAAATTTGCTGCAGCAGGAACTTTAACTTCATGCTTCCGACTTCCAAGACCTTCTTTGACCTAAAAGAGGCCAAAACCTTCTTTGGAGCAATTTCCTGGCAATTTTTGCTCTGTGCTTCCGCTTCTGGAGTTTCTTTTCAGCTCAGTCTGCTTTGCTGGATCTTTCTACAGTCTTCCAGCATTTTTATTTTCCTCTGCATTTTCTGCAAGGTCTTAGGCTTTTCCATATACTACCACTGTGTTATAGGATGTTGGTTACAGTTGGTACGTTAACTATGCATCTTTACTGACTCTTAGAACTGTTCATGTAGTAAAGAGTACAAGTCAGGAGCTGTCTCCATGCTTGCTGGTACACACACTTCTGTCTAACACTTGACTGACCCTGGGTGCAGATCATGTGCCCTTTTCATTACTATATAGATGGTACAGCACTTCATCCCACATTAACCCCATGTGTGCCAGATCCTTATACTGCAATCTCTATTACAAATTTAGTAAATCTCTCTTCTCCCTCTCCAAGGTCTGAGTGTTTTTAAATTACGGTGCTCAGAATCAAACAAACTGCTCCAGTTGAGACCTAATCAATGTTTTGATTTAGCAAAGCTTTCTTGTTTTTAGTACATCTTTCCTCTTGAATATCCCTAAGGATTCATTTTACCATTTCAGAGCCATCTCAACTTGTCCTGCATACAAGGCAAATCAAAGATTTGTTTACATAAACTTCCTCCCCATATCTCTGTTTCTGCACCCCCTTTTAATTTTCCCAGTTGAATTCATATTGCCTGTCCTCATCCCTCTTGCCAAAATGTGTCACTTCACATTTTTCTATGTTAAATTTCATCTGCCATGTTGTCTTCCCGTTTTATGAGTCAATGTTCTCCTAAAGTTTGTCATTATCCATCAATAACAAAGAACAAAGAAACGTATAGCAGAGGAATAGGCCTATCGGCCCTCCAACCATGATGCCTAACTAAACTAAAAAAGTCTTCTGTCCTTACTCAGTCCATATCTCTCTATTCCCTCCATATTCACGTACCCATCCAGATGCCTCTTAAATGTTGCTAATGTGCCTGCTTCCATCAGCTCCTCTGGCAGCATGTTCCAAGCACCCACCACTCTCTGCATGAGAAATTTCTCCCACATATCTCCCTTAAACTTTCCCCATTTCCGAATTTCTTATTATCTTCAAACTTTGAAACTATGCCCTCTATATTAAAGTCCTGGTCATTATTATTTATTTATTTTTTATTAGTGTCAAAGTATGGCGCCGTGGTTAGCACTGCTGCCTCACAGCACCAGGGACTTGGGTTCAATTCCCAGCTTGGGTCACTGTCTGTGCAGAGTCTGCACATTCTCCTTGTGTCTGCACAGCTTTCCTCTGACTGCTGTCCGAAAGATGTGGTGCTTAAGTGCATTGGCCATGCTAAATTCTCCTTCAGTGCATGCGAACAGACGCCAGAGTGTGGTGACTAAGGGATTTTCACATTATCTTCTTTGCAGTGTTAACGTAAGCCTACTTATGACACTAATGAACCAGGCGAATGAACCAAGGCAGGTGATGGATCTTTCGGTAGGAGAGCATCTTGGAAATGGTGACCATAATTCTATCTCCTTCACAATTGCATTGGAACGAGGTAGGATCAGGCAGGCTAGGAAGGTGTTTGTCTGGGGTAAGGGGAGATACGAAGAAGTCAGGAAGATACTTGGACAAATAAACTGGAAGGAGGCGTTCTTAGGGAAAAGTACCGAAGGAAGGTGGCAGTTATTCAAGGAATGTGTGTCTGGAGCTCTGAATGACAACATTCCGATGAGACAAGGGGGTTTTGGTAGGTCGCGGGAACCGTGGTGCACAAAGGCTGTGTTGAACCTAGTCAGGAGGAAAGGGAAGGTGTATAAGAGGTTCAGGGAATTAGGAGAGGTTAAAGATCTTGAGGAGTATAAGCACTGTAGGAAGGAACTTAAAAGGGAAATTAGGAGAGCCAGGAGGGGTCATGAGAAGACCTTGGCGGGTAAGATTAAGGAGAATCCCAAGGCCTTCTATAAATATGTGAAAGGTAAAAGGATAAGAAGAGAAGGGATAGGACCTATAAAAGGTGAGGGGGGAAAGGTTTGTGTGGAACCAGAAGAAATGGCAGAGGTGCTTAACGAGTACTTCGCCTCAGTATTCACAGTGGAAGCTGATCTGGGAGATTTTGTTATGGATTTGCAGCAGATGGAAAAGATTGAGTACGTGAATATTAAGGAGGAGGATGTGTTGGAACTTTTGAATTCTATCAAGGTAGATAAGTCGCCTGGACCAGATGGGATGTACCCCAGGATACTGTGGGAGGCGAGGGAAGAGATTGCAGAGCCCCTGGCGATGATCTTTGCGTCGTCAATGGAGACGGGAGAGGTTCCGGAGGATTGGAGGATTGCGGATGTAGTTCCTATTTTCAAGAAAGGGAACAGAGATAGCCTGGGAAATTACCGACCGGTGAGTCTGACCTCAGTAGTTGGTAAGCTGATGGAGAGGCTTCTGAGGGACAAGATTTACGAACATTTGGAGAGGTTTGACATGATCAGGAATAGTCAGCATGGATTTGTCAAGGGCAGGTCGTGCCTTACAAGCCTAGTTGAGTTCTTCGATAATGTGACTGAACACATTGACGAAGGAAGTGCCGTGGACGTAGTGTACATGGACTTCAGCAAGGCGTTTGATAAGGTCCCCCATGCAAGACTTCTTGAGAAGGTGAGAGGGCATGGGATCCAAGGGCCTTTGGCCTTGTGGATTCAGAATTGGCTTGCCTGCAGAAGGCAGAGAGTGGTTGTGGATGGGGCTTTTTCTGAATGGAGGTCAGTCACCAGCGGAGTGCCTCAAGGATCTGTTCTGGGACCCTTGTTGTTTGTCATTTTCATAAATGACCTGGATGAGGAAGTGGAGGGATGGGTAAGTAAGTTCGCTGATGACACTAAGGTCGGTGGTGTTGAGGATGGTCTGGAAGGATGGAAAAAGTTGCAGCAGGACATAGATAGGATGCAGGACTGGGCGGAGAAGTGGCAGATGGACTTCAACGCGGATAAATGTGTAGTCGTCCATTTTGGCAGAACCAACGGGATGAACGAGTACACTATCAAGGGCAGAAGTCTGAGTAGTGTTGAAGAGCAGAAGGATCTAGGGGTCCGGGTCCACAGGACTCTTAAATCGGCCTCGCAGGTGGAGGAGGTGGTCAAGAAGGCGTATGGTGTACTGGCCTTCATTAATCGAGGGATTGAGTTTAGGAGTCGGGAGGTAATGCTGCAACTTTATAAGACCCTTGTCAGGCCTCATTTAGAGTATTGTGCGCAGTTCTGGTCGCCTCACTATAGGAAAGATGTAGAAGCTATTGAGAGGGTACAGAGGAGATTTACAAGGATGTTGCCTGGACTGGGAGGCATGCCTTATGAAGTTAGGTTGACGAAGCTGGGACTCTTTTCCCTGGAGAGACGAAGGTTGAGAGGCGACCTGATAGAAGTTTACAAAATGTTGAGAGGAATAGATAGGGTGGACTCTCAGAGGCTATTTCCCCGGGTTGAAATGGTTGCTACGAGAGGACACAGATTTAAGGTGCAAGGAGGGAAGTTCAGAAGTGATGTTAGGGGTAAGTTTTTCACTCAGAGGGTGGTGAGTGAATGGAATCGGCTGCCGTCAGTGGTGGTGGAGGCGAATTCGCTGGGGTCTTTTAAAAGACTTCTGGATGAGTATATGGGGTTTAATGAGATTGAGGGTTATAGATAGGTCTGTAGGTTGGTAGGTGTTGATGTGATCGGCGCAACTCGTGGGCTGAAGGGCCTGTTTGTGCTGTAGTGTTCTATGTTCTATGTTAATAAATAAACTTTAAGTTGGACTGTGGGAGGAAACAGGAGCACCTGGAATAAACCCACACAGACACAGAGACCGCGCAGACCCCACGCAGACAGTAACCCAAGTCGGGAATCAAACCCGGATCCGTGGCACTGTGAGGCAGTAGTGCTAACTATGCCACTGTACAAATGAGCAGTAGTTGTAAACTTTCCACCAGTTTGCAAAATAACACTCACCATTGTTCCCTGATTTTTGCTCCATAGCCAATTTTGCATCCATGCTGTCCCTACTTGTTTAAACCCATGGTCTTAATTTTAGTAACAAGTCTGTTATGTAGCATTTTGTCCAATGCCTTTTGAATGTCCAAGTATATAATATCAATTGCCTTATCCTTACCAACTTTCTCCATTACTTCATGAAAGAACTCAATGTAGTTAGTAGGACATAATTAACAAATCCATTCTGTTTTTCATTTGTTAGCCCATAATTTTCCAAATGCCAATTAATTTGTCCTGGATTAATGTCTCTAAAAGTTTCTTCACCACTGATTGGCCTGAATGCAGAGCTTATCTCTCATTCTTCTCTTGAACAGGCTGTAATATTTACAATCTCCTTGTCCTCTGGCACCACAACATATATAAGAACTGGTGATTATAGCCAGGCTCTAAACAATTTCCACCCTTATTTTAGTTAATAATCTAGGATAAATTCCATGTGAACCAGTTATACTTCCTAATTTGAGGATTCCTAACCTTTTCCAGTATATAATTTTTATTTTTAACCTATACAATATCACAATTGTCTCCTCCTTTACTGCTATGATGGCAGTATCCTCTTCCCTACAGAAGACATGCAAAGCATTTAATTGTACTTGAGCCATGCTTGGGCTCCACAAGATTTTTTTTTAATCATCAATCTCCCTGCCCTTTTATGACTACCTTTTTAATGTTAATGTGTTGATAGAACTGTTGGATATTCTGCTTCTGCAGTATATCCCAAGAATTGACTCCACAGACAGAAGTCGGGGTACACATGTATTTTATTACAAGTCTTGTTTGCTCCATGCTCCAACTCCTTCTGCTCTCCCAGGGCAATCCATGGGCAGACCTCCAAAGCCCAAAGGGTCACATGATGCACTCCCTTAAAGACTACGCACTCAACATACATAACACTCACCTCTCTTAAACAATAATCCCCATAACAGAAAATAGTAATCTAACTTATTAACCTAAAATTAATAACTACAATTCCAAAATTTATTTACAGAATTAACAGGATGCAACAGTATAACTTACATAATGGTCAACATTTTCTTTTTTCCCCCCAACCAGTACATTAATAACTTCATTGATATAATCAATATTTCTGGGGGTGACAGTCCCAGCAGGTTACCTCCTTGGAGCTGTGGTTCATCTCTGCAATCATGGCCTTGGTGTCACCCCCATTTTCAGGGTCCTTTTTAGGTGAGCCACTTATCCCTTCTCATACAACAGCAAAATGCTGGAAATTTGAAATAAAAACAGAAAATGCTGGGAATAGTCAACAGATCTGGCAGAATCGGTGGAAAGAGAAACAGAGTTAAAATTTCAGGTCAATGACTTTTCATCAGGCCAACCCTATTACACATGGAGTTGAAGAAGTTGGTGTGCTTCTGTTGTTTGCAGACAGAACTGTGCAGTCAACAGCGTATTGTAAATCGTGGATACGGTGGAGGTTGATCCTAGTCTTAACTGGCTGTCAGAGTTTCTGTTATGTCAAAACTCAATTCTGACCCCTGGTGGCAATTGGTCACAACTGAGCTCCATGACCAGGCTGAAGTAGGTAGTGAAAAGAGTTGGTACAATCATAAAACCTTGCTTGATGCCCATCCACATGTGGAAGGGCTCTGTCACCACAAATCTGTGGAACTCTTTGCTGCAGAAGGCTGTGGAGCTCAGGTCATTGAGTGTTTTTAAGACAGAGGTAGATCAGTTTTTGACTAATAAGGGGATCAGGGGTTATGAGGAAAAGGCAGGAGAATGAGGATTAGAAAAATATTAGCCATGATTGAATGGCGGAGCAGATGCAATGAGCTGTTTTTGGTAAATAGATGGACTTAGTGGCCTCCTGCACTGTAGGGATTCTATGGTTCTAAGAAGCTGCTCATGTCATACAAGCCAGCATAGTATTGAATTTCGTTGGCCTTCTTTACCCACCACTTATTCTTGCTGATATGTAATATTCTCTGAGCTACGGATTGTAGTGGTGAATATTCAGAATTAAGTATTCTTCTTGTTTGTCTGTGGTGCAAGGTGATTTTGATATGTAATGAAGGCTTGGTGTTTCCAATTTATAACCCTTTCAATAGGCCTTTGTTGAGGAATGCAAGAACACACCCAAACCAGAAAAAATGGCACAAAAGTTGAGCACAAAAAAGAGATGATGCAAGCTTGATTCATTAACTGTGTTGGTCATGTAGGGGTCATCAAGGATAACGGGTGGATAGCATGTGATGGGTAAAAGGACATTATTGGTGAATTTGATCAGGGCATTCTGCAGAAACCAGAGTAAAGAGATTTGAAGAGGAAAGAATGTAAAAGGTTGTCTGCAAGGAGATAGGTGGTATTTGGAGCAGATGGATCAATAGGACTATTTTTGAAATGGGATTATGACAACCTTTTTGAAGGACGGGGAAAGAGTTATAGGGAGGAAGGCATTAACGATGTCAGGGTACAATAGGTCAGTGATAGGTCTTGAGAGGTAAGCTTGAGCACAGGTGACATCATTTCGCTGGTGGTTGAGTTATTGGTGGAGGTGGCAACTGGTTAAGGACCATATAGAGAAGAACAGGACAAGTTACAATGGAACGTGGTTGCATAATGTCATGGGTCAAGGGGAATCCAGGGAGAGGGAGGAGGCAGCTGAAAAGAGGGTCTTTGATCAACAGTTTATCTTATTTTGTTTTGGAGATGAAGTTTGGAAGAGTGGAGGACAGGGTTAGAGAAGTAGTTTGCTGTCAAAAGGAGTTTTTCTTGCAAACCTGTAGTAGTGGAATAGTTTGGACCTGGAGAGAGACCCTAAATGTAGGGTCACAGTCCACACCGAACATTCTCTGGAGGAAACAGTATTATTCCACTTTCGAGTAGGTTTGAGCTTTAACATTATTTAGTTTGAGGTCAGAGTGAAGCAAAAAGCTCTTCACCAAAGCTGAATTCTGCAAAGCAGCCTGAAGGAATATCCTGAAAGCAGATCAGTGAATGTGATCAGATTACAAAGCTGAATGATTGTGAAATAAATGGACATGAGGAGCAGCCCCATGGACACTGACCAGTGACTGGACTCTGCCCAGGTGACCCCTGACTGCAGGCTGCTGGAAGAGGGGGCGGTCAGGGGTCAGAGGTCAGTGGCGGGGTGAAGCAGTTCCGGGAGCAGATGGCGGCACGTTTCCCCTCCGCGAGGAGAATTGGGACCTTCACCTTCATCGGTGAGTGTTTACCGGGGAGAGAGGGAGCGGAGACTCCCGGGCTGCGGGTGCGAGTCAGGGCCGCCGCGGAGGCTGGGGCTGTGCCGGCTCCAGCTTCGCAGGCCGCGGGCCCGACCCCCCGTTCCCCCTCTGTCTCTACCCCCGCACTGCCCCCCCCCCCGGCACTGCCCACCACCCCCCCCCGGCACTGCCCCCCCCCCCCCCCCCCCGGCACTGCCCCCCCCCCCCCCCCCGCACTGCCCATCCACACCCCCCCCCCCCCGCACTGCCCATCCACACCCCCCCCCCCCCCCCCCGCACTGCCCATCCACACCCCCCCCCCCCGGCACTGCCCACTCCTCTTCTAACTTGCCCCCTCTCTGTCCCCACCCCCCCATGTTGCCATTCTCCTGTGTCCCTGTCCCCCCAGCATTGCCCACCCCACTCCTCACCCTACTCTGTCCCAACCCCATCCCCTCAGTGAACTTGTCCCCCCCATTCAGTACTGCCCCTAACCCCAACACCACCCCCACTCACTCCTCCTAGACCCTGCCAAACCTCCCTTCTCCCTCTGTCCTTATGACCTGCCACTCCTCAGTGACAGTACCCACCCCCTGGTCCTGTCAACCTTCTATCCCCCTACCACTTCTCCCTCAGTGGTCCTGCTAAACCACCCCCTTGCACCCTAGAGATTGCTGGACATATCAGAATGTTGGACTTGGCCCTAAAAGTGTTGTGGCCACTCATCTGTCAGGCTGTCCTGAGACACCTGCATCCTCCTGGTGCACTGTCCTAAGCAGTAGGTACCTCACTTCTGCTGATGTCCTCAACCACTTCTATCCATGCCTGCTTGGCTGGAGAAGTTGTCCTCCCCCCGCCCCCCCGCCCCGCTGTTGTTGTGGGGGAGCTCACCTCACTGCAGGCCCTCAGATCCCCCTGCATCGTACCAGGTAAGAGTGAGAGTGTACTGGTGATTATTGCAACCCTTGTTGTGGTCTCTTTGATTATAAATTCTTCCCTTCGACAGCTCTAGTGTATCATGCTGCTTGCTTTCTCTGAATGACACCCGGGTGGGATGCTGACACAATGACTTAGTTAAAGAGCCCCAGCAAAGCCCACTCTTTTATTCAGGTTCCTGGTCTGCTGTTTGACTGGGGACAAAATTAGGACTGTTCTACCCCTGGTCTCGGTTGACTTACTTAGGATAGTGCCACAGATACTATTATTGATGCTTGGACTAGGAAGCAGAAAAATGAACCCACCAATCCTGTTCCTGATTGTTAACCAGTGACTGCTGGAAGAAGATGGTAATAGTATTAAACTTGGCTGTCCCAGCCCCAGAGTTGAGGTTTAAAATTAAACAACAGCTGAGTTATTGCAACACCTCTGGTGTTTTGATCCACCATGAGTCAGTGTCTTTAAGGAAGAGGGAAACGTATTTTTACAATAGTACTGAAGTGCTGAAATATTTATCATTTTAGATCAATACTCACAATTTTTTTTTGCATATAATATTTTTATCTGCCTTTTACAGCAGTTTTGTCTTGCTCTTTGCAGCAGAATGTGATGATTAAGATTTAAATTCTGTCTTGCATTCGCAATCTCTCTCAAATGATGTGATCTTAAGGAGGAGCACTGGTAATTCGTTCTTAGTGAAAATTTGGGCTTATCTGATTTGCAGCTAGCTTGGTTTTCCATCGGTTGGGTTTAATGAATGAAAAATCATGTGTAATCTGAATCAAGTGATGTGACCTCCACATCATATTAAAATTTAATCTATAGAATGGAGGCACTTCTCTTACGGGAGGGGGGGGAAAGAAAAGCACTCGTGTTTGGATACCACTTTCATGACCTCAGGATGTTTTAAAATACTTTATAGCCAATGAAGTATTTATGAAGTGAAGCTAATCTGGCAGTTAATTTACACACAGCAACGACTTAAATAGCGATGTGATAAAGACCAGGTGATCTGTCTTAGTGATGTTGATAAATATTGGCTAAGATATTGGGGCAAACTTGCTATAAGATCTTAACTTGCATCTGAGAGGGTAGAAAGGCCTAAGTTTAATTGCAAATGCAAAATATAGCACCTTTGACAGTACTGTGGAGGAGTATCAAACTAGATTTATGTACTAAGTCTCTGGCGTGGGACCTGAACTTACGACCATCTGATTTCAAGAGGTGGGAATACTAACAATTGCAGCACAGCTCACATCTCATAGTGAGATCTTGTGCTTCCTTAGAGCTGGCCAAAAAGGGACATTGACAGAAGCATTGTGGCAGATTGACCTTTTCTCAACTTGAGAGCATGTGTCAAGGTATTTGATAAAATGCAAAAATTGATTGCAGTATGAAAAAGTATGTGAGGAGCAGCTTATGAAATGTCAAGGAGCTTTTAACAAATGAACAGCATCTGCTGCAGGCTTGAGAAAATGTTGGTCTTGGCTAGTGTAAGGAATTTACATTTTAAATATTTGATTTGATTTATTATTGTCACATGTATTGGCATACAGTGAAAAGTATTTATTGTTGTGCGCTATACAGATAGAGCATACCGTTTTTAGAGAAGAAAACGCGAGAGGCAAAATGTAGTGTTACAGTCATAGCTAGGGTGTAGAGAAAGATCAACTTAACGCAAGGTAAGTCCATTCAAAAGTCTGACAGCAGCAGGGAAGAAGCTGTTCTTGAGTCGGTTGGTACATGACCTCAGACTTTTGTATTGTTTTCCCGAAGGAAGAAGGTGGAAGAGAGAATGTCTGGGGTGCGTGGGGTCCTTAATTATGCTGGCTGCTTTGCCGAGGCATCGGGAAGTGTAGACAGGGTCAATGGATTAGGCTACATTTACGACCTTTTATAGTTCCTTGTGGTCTTGGACAGAGCAGGAGCCATATCAAACTGAGATACAACTGGAAAGAATGCTTTCTGTGGTGCATCTGTAAAAGTTAGTGAGAGTTGTAGCTGAGTGCCAAATTTCCTTAGTCTTCTGAGAAAGTAGAGGCATTGGTGGGCTTTCTTAAGTATAGTCATAGAAATCATAGAACCCTACAGTGCAGAAAGAGGCCCTTAGGCCCATTGAGTCTGGACGGAACAAAATCCCACCTAGGCCCTACCCCCATATCCCTACATATTATACTCACTAATCCCTCTAACCTACACATCCCTGGACACTAAGGAGCAATTTCTTAGCATGGCCAATCAACCTAACCTGCACATCTTTGGACTATGGGAGGAAACTGGAGTACCCAGATGAAACCCACACAGACACGAGGAGAATGTGCAAATTCCACACAGACAGTGACCCGAGCCAGGAATTGAACCCAGGACCCTGGAGCTGTGAAGCAGCAGTGCTAACCACTGTACTACTGTGCTGCTCATAGCATCGACATTGGAGGTACTAAGACAGGTTGTTGATGATCTGGACACTTAAAAACTTGAAGCTCTCGATCTTTTCTACTTTGTCCCTATTGATGTAGACAGGGGCATGTTCTCCTTTACACTTCCTGAAGTTGATGACAATCTCCTTCGTTTTGTTGACATTGAGGGAGAGATTATTGTTGCCGCAGTAGTTCACCAGATTCTCTATCTCGTTCCTGTACTCTGTCTTGTCATTGTTTGAGATCTGACCTACTATGGTGGTGTTGGCAGCAAGCTTGAAAATCGAATTGGAGGGGAATTTGGCCGTACAGTCATTAGTATATAAGGAATATAGTAGGGGGCTGAGAACATAGCCTTGTGGGGCACCGATGTTGAGGATGATCGTGGAGGAGGTGTTGCCTACTGATTGTGATCTGTGAGTTAGGAAGTTCAGGATCCAGTCGCAGAGGGAGGTGCCGAGGCCCAGGCCACGGAGGTTGGAGATGGGTTTTGTGGGAATAATAGTGTTAAAGGTTGAGCTGTAGTCAACAAATAGGAGTCTGACATAGGTGTCCTTGTTATCTAGGTGTTCCAGGGTTGAGTGCAGCTTCAGGGAAATGGCGTCTGCTGTGGACCAGTTGCGGCAGTAGGCAAACTGTAGTTAATCCAAGAGACTGGAATTGATTCATGCCATGACTAATCTTTCAAAGCATTTCATAATGATGGATGTCGGAGTGACCAGCTGATAGTCATTAAGGCACACTGCTTGTTTTTTCTTAGGTACCAGGATGATGGGACAATCATACGTTAGCAGTTAATTCTGTGTGGCCAATATGTGGAAATTTGTTAATATGCTATAGCCTGTTGCTCTAAATACATGAGATAACCTTATAGAGTCATTTACAGTATAAATAAGATACAAGAAATCCAGATTTGATCTGTGGAGAACCATCAAAAATACTAAGAGACAATACCAGACCGAGCTAGAGTCCCAGGTTAGCTATATGGACTCCCACCAACTATTGCAAGGTCTTCAAGACATAACAGGCTACATGATGAAGGCAGGTAAAATCACCAGCCACTAATGTACCCCTCCCTGATGAGCTCAGTGCATTCTATGCCATTTTTTGAATAAGCGAGAACACACCTTCTGCCCCAAAAGCCTCGGCCAAACCGGTATCCAAGGTCAGCATCACAGATGTTAGGTCAGCCTTCTCGAAAGTCACAGAAAGCGACTAGCCCAGATGGGGTACCCGGACGAGCACTCAAATCCTGCGTAGGCCAGCTGGCTGTATTCGCAGATATTTTTAACCTCCCTTTACAACAATCTGAGGTCCCTATCTGCTTTAAGATGACGACCATCATCCCTGTATCAAAGAACAGTGAGGCAGTGTGACCTGATGACTATCGTCCGATGGCTCTGACATCCATCATTATGAAGTGTTTCGAAAGGTTAGTCACGGCATGGATTAATTCTGGCCTCTCAACTTGTCTGGATCCACTACAGTTTGCCTATCACCGGAACAAATCCACAACAGATGCCATCTTCCTGGCCCTGCACTCAACCCTGGAACACCTGGGTAACAAAGACATTTCTGTCAGACTCCTATTTATTGACTACAGCTTGGTTTTCAACACCATTATTCCTACAAAACTCATTTCCAAGCGCTGTGGCCTAGGGCTCAGCTCCTCCCTTGGTGACTGGATCCTAGACTTCCTAACGCACAGACCGCAATCAGTAAGGGTCCTCCGCAATTAGTCACAAAACTGGTGCCCTGCAAGGCTGTGTCCTCAGCCCCTCACTATACTCCTTATACATTTATGACTGTGTAACCAAATTCCCTTCCAACTTGATTTTCAAGTTTGCTGATGACATTACCTTAGTGGATTGGATCTAAAACAACAGTGAGACTGAGTACAGGAAAGAGAGAGAGAATCTGGTGAACTGGTGCAGCATCAAAAATCTCTATCTCAATGTCAGTACAAAAAAAAGGTGATAGTCATCGACTTCAGGAAGCGCAGTGGAGGACTGTTTCATCAGCAGTGATGAAGT
This sequence comes from Carcharhinus amblyrhynchos, assembly GCF_965287045.1. Lineage (NCBI taxonomy): Eukaryota > Metazoa > Chordata > Chondrichthyes > Carcharhiniformes > Carcharhinidae > Carcharhinus > Carcharhinus amblyrhynchos. The sequence continues at coordinate 75,128,113 of NC_137331.1, read as the reverse complement.
GGAAATGGTTGACAGCTTCAAGTTTCTAATTGTCCAGATCACCAACAACCTGTCCTGATACCTCCACACTTACACTATAGTTAAGAAAGTCCACCAACGCCTCTATTCTCTCAGGAGGCTAAGGAAATTTGGCATATCAGCTACGACTCTCACCAACTTCTACAGATGCACCATAAAAAGCATTCTTTCTGGATGTATCACAACTTGGTGTGGCTCCTCTTCTGACAGTGAAGAAAGCCCAGTCCATCAAGCCTCCCACCCGTTGACTCCGTCTACACTTCCCACTGTCTAGGAAAATCAGCCAGCATAATCAAGGACCCCATGCACCCTGGACATACTCTCTTCCACTTTCTTCTGTCGGGAGAATGATACAAAAGTCTGAGGTCATGTACCAACGGACTCAAGCACAGCTTCTTCCCTGCTGCCTTTTGAATGGACCTGTCTCATGTTAGACCTTTCTCTACTCCCTAGCTATGGCTGCATCACTTCGTTCTGCACTCTCTCCTTTCCTTCCCTATGTATTCTATGAATGGTGTGCTTTGTCTGAATAATGTGCGAGAAATGATACTTTTCACTGTCTACCAATACATGTGACAATAATAAATGAAATCGAACATAAATACCTCTGAAAATCATAATGGAACTTATTTTATTTTGATTGTGAAATGATTGATCTTGATTTTCTCAGAGTTTCCCTTTGCCTTTCACTGTGTCTTTGTTCACTTGTTTATATTTTGTTTAATTTCTTTATTTTCCATTAATCTATTCAATTTCTTTAATACTACTTTTGAAACAGATATTGGTATAAATTTGACAGATCCAATGTTTCGTGGGATTTATCGTGGCACACGGAAACACCAAGGTAAGTCTTGACATATAACTATAGAATATCCATGCTACATTCAAAGAAGCAGTCCTGTTGTAATATTCTGTTTTTATGTTTGTGCATAGAAGCCTAATAGATTTGAAATGTTACTTTGATCAGATACAATTGAACCATGACATTTTATATATAAACAGTAGGCTAATCTTTCCATCCTTTTAATAACCATCAATAGCGGTGATGAGGTAATGAGCTCCAATTTCGTACTAGTTTATTGGCTTGCTAAAAAGAGTAAGATGGTAGAACCTTTTAGGATTTGTAGGGTTACATGTATTTAATACCATTGACAAAGCTCCAGGAATTACCACTTCAAATGATCAGAGATAAGAATTTTCAGACATTTGGTATATTTCTCGCATCCTGCTTTTGCGATGTGATTGCATGTGAGCTTTTGTTACAGTGTCAATAGAGGGAAAGTGCTTGTACTGATGCTCATGGAGTGACCCCTAGTGGTAATAAGAGTATCCTAACTCTTGGTATAGATTTATCTTTAGTAATTCATTCTGACTTGCAAAATCCTAGCTCAAAAAGTAAGTGCTGGATTAGGTGCATTGGCCAAGCTAAATTCTCCCTCAGTACACCCAAACAGGCACTGGAGTGTGGCAACTAAGGGTTTTCACAGTAACTTCATTGCAGTGTAAGCTAGCTTGTGACATTAATAAGTTTTAAACTTTAAAAGTAATTAACGGTTGTCAGCAAAAGTTCCTTTTTTTTACCCTTAAGGAGATAATAACCTCATTCAAATATTCTGCATTAAAATAAAGTTTACACAAATCAGGGAAAATACTGAAAATATGAATTACATCCAACATAAAATAACCTCTCTTAATTCTGCCTGTTTAGCTGAGCAATCAGTTGGACCTTTTCTGCAAGACTCTTCCATCTGATCTGGATATTGAAGTAAACCCATGGTTGGAGATGGTATTGCCCAACTTTCTAACATAAACTGTGCCAAGTACACCGACTGAACAAATCTACCACGTGCCGTTCAGGCGTTCACTCCCAGAGTCAAGGATTCACTCTTAAATGAGTCACTGAATTTTGCTTGCTGTATAGAAATAGTGTTCTCGAGGGAGATTTCTTTGCATTTCAATTATCTCCTGACTGATTGTGGAAAAGTTAGCACAGTGGGGATGTTACTGTGCTAACAATTCAGAGACTGCACTAAAGACCTGGAGATACAGGTTCAAATCCCACTGCAGCAGCTGATAAGTTAATTTTGATTGATTAAATAATCCTGGAGTACAAGCTTAGTTATCAGTAATGTTAAGTACATAGCTAACTACATAACTACCAGATTGTCTTAAACCCCATCTGGTTCACTAATGTCCACTAGAGAAGCAAATCATCTATTCTGGCCTATCTGTGATTCCAGCAATGTGGTTGACTTTTAATTGCCCTTTGAAATGGCATAGCAAGCCTCTGCATTATCAAAAAGATGGTTCACTGCCATTTTCTCGAGGTTAATTAAGGCTGGGCAATAAATGTGGGCCTTGCCTGTAACACACTCATCCTGTGAGTGCATAAAACATAAGTCACTCTCTGTTTTAGCTAAAGGTTGCATAGTATCATGGAATCTCTACAGTGTAGAAGGAAGCCATTGGACCCATTGAATCTGCATCGACCACAATCCCACCTAGGCTCTAACCCCGTAACCACATATTTAGAACATAGAACACTACAGCACAAACAGGCCCTTCGGCCCACGAGTTGCGCCGATCACATCAACACCTATCTATAACCCCCAATCCCATAAAACCCCATATACTCATCCAGAAGTCTTTTAAAAGACCCCAGCGAGTTCACCTCCACCACCACTGATGGCAGCCGATTCCACTCACTCACCACCCTCTGAGTGAAAAACTTACCCCTAACATCACTTCTGTACTTTCCTCCCCGCACCTTAAATCTGTGTCCTCTCGTAGCGACCATTTCAACCCGGGGAAATAGCCTCTGAGAATCCACCTTATCCATTCCTCTCAACATTTTATAAACCTCTATCAGGTCGCCTCTCAACCTTCGTCTCTCCAGGGAAAAGAGACCCAGCTCCCTCAACCTAACTTCATAAGGCATGCCTTCCAGTCCAGGCAACATCCTTGTAAATCTCCTCTGTACCCTTTCAATAGCTTCTACGTCTTACCCTTCTAACCTACACATCCTGGGACACTAAGGGACAATTTAGCATGGCCAATGTACCTAACCCGCATATCTTTCGAGGTATAGGTAAGGAAAGGTAAAAAAAAGACGCTGAACATCTGAACAAAACTAGGAAGCACTAGAAATATGCAACTGGTTAATCAGCATTTAAAGAGATAGAAGAAAAATACTGCATATATTGGAAATGCTGAAATAAAAACAGAAAATGCTGAAAAAGTTCAAGCCTGGCAGCATCTGGTCCAAAGATGTGCGGGCTGGGTTGATCGGCCATGCTCAATTGCCCCTTAGTGTCAGGGTGATTATCAAGGTAAATATGTGGGATAAGGGGATAGGGTCTGGGTGAGATTGTTGTCATGCAGACTTAATGGGCCAAATGGCCGCCTCCTCTACTGTAAGGATTCTATGATCTGTGGAAAGAGAAACAGACTGTTTCTCTCTCCACAGATGCTGCCAGCTGCTAAGCTTTTCTGAACTTCCTGTTATTTCTGAAGAGCTAGTGTTTTGGATATGAATTTTTCGTTATCAGAATAGATAAGGGGTCTGCCCTAAAACATATCATTTTTCAGGTGCTGGTTAACCTGGTGTACATTTCCAGCAAATATTGGTTTTATCCTTGCTTTAAATTCTTCTTTGCTCTCCTCTTTCGCTTCTTGGATTTCTGTGCTTTACTCTGCATTCCTTCTGTCTTGTTGCATTTCTTATGTCTAGTTTATCATTTTAAATGAAGTTTCATGTTATTTTCATGTTTTATCTTACCCAATTTGACGACTTAACAGTAACTATGTTTCACATTAACTTATTGTATGGGAAGCATCTTGAAACATTTTTGAGAGAAGATAAGCTGCTGTATAAACGTAGTAGGTTCTTCTATAGTTATCATTTTCATACCTGAACAATGAGAAAATATAAATGAGGTAGACTTTAAAATTCCTACAGAATCTGGCAGGAGATAAAACAGGAAAAGTGAAGGAAACAAAATTAATTCCACCATGTCAAGAGCAAAAAGAGAAAAATCAAACTGGACCAAATTGTAGAAATACAACACTTCTTTCAAAACATAAAACCATATGCTTAATTTGTAAATGCTGCTCAATGTGAGGCCAAGAATCCAGCTAGCCAGCAGCATGGCTGTTTCATATTTCAAGAAATGATAAGATCTTTGCTTATCACCATAATGCTAACTTAATTACCTTCTGTATTAAAAACATTATTTAATTACCAGGACCTTGGATAATCAAAGCACCTGATCACTTGTCTTGAATAAGAAGTTATAGGACACAGAATCTGTTTGTGCACTCTTACAGATGATTTTTTGGATGTAGTACAGAGAGCTGTCAAAAGTGGAGTACAGAAGGTAAACAAAATTCTGTTTTATGCAAAGAGAAAAAAGTTCTCAAAATATTGGTTTTAAATTCTGTTTGCACATCGTTTGAATACTGAAATATATTTAAAATCGAGTTACCTGATCACTCAGTGAAAACAAACTAAATCCAATAGGAATGCACTGAATTATGAAATACCTGGTCAAAATATGGCAAAGGCCTCAATTTCTAGAATTGTTTAGCGAGTGACCTGACAGGAGTGAACTGCAACAACTTGGACCCAAGTTGTCTTTTGGGTATCAAAAATCTTTTCCCAGAATATTGTTTATCATGAAAATGTGGGCTAAATATCAGCATTTGCTAAAAAACTGTCTTTTTTTTAAACCTGTACTTTATGTAAATGCCCTTTTCACTGGTTGTGCTTGTTGATGTTGTAGTATGTTGAGCCTGAATTGTAATGTAGAATATTTGTCACTTTAGAATGCTGCATGGATTATTATATATGAATTCTACAGGGACCAGTTTTGAATAATTGTCTGCTACAGAATTCATAAGAATTGTATCAAAGATCATTCTTGTATCTCTCAATAATTAGTTCCCATCTGTGATATCATGTTTGTATTCTGTAAATCAGTTACAAGTTAAAACTGCATATTTTCCTTCAGACAAGTATAACCAGGAAAAAATATTTTAAAAAGATATGTAATTTACATTTTAACCTTTCTTCATGCCTGATGGTTTTTCTCTTTTATTCAGTTCATGATTACAGGAGGCAGTTTGCAAGATAGTAAAGATGCATTGGAACTGGCAAAGACAAGTGGTAAGTTAACAAACCTGTTCTGCTCCAATATTTTCTTTGAGAATGCTCCAGAGATTCATTAATCTTGTAGAATTCAGTGTAAATTTTGTTGCTGACTTTCTTTGTTATTTAGATTTAAACTGTTCATGAATAATAGTGTCACTGAAAAAATATGCAACAGTTAATTTATGGGTTTTGTACTGTGAATTAAGGTGTAGATGGATAGATAGAATCCTAGAGTGCAGAAGGAAGCCATTTGACCCAACGTGTCTGCACCGATCACAATTCCACTCAGGCCCCGTGCATTTACCCTGGCTAGTCCCCCAGACACGGTGGCCAATCCACCTAACCCGCACATCTTTGGACTGTGGGAGGAAACCAGAGCCCCGGGAGAAACCCACACAGACACAGAGAGAATGTGCAAACTCTACACAAACAGTGACCCAAGTGGGAGTCAAACCCAGATCCTTGGTGTTGTGAAACAACAGTGCTAACCACTGCCACCATGCAGCCATGTGTCTATACACTTCTCTTATTCCATTTCACCATAGAGTTACTATTTACAATATGGAAAAACAAAATGGATCAGAATTTCTGTATAACTTTAAAGTTTCAAACTTAATTTTTATTACTAATAACTTTTGCCTGCCACTGAGTCTGTTAGCAATTACAAAACATGGTGGTAAAGAGACAAATCTTATTTTGGTTATTTATTTGTTCCCAATGAATATTTTTTGTGAAATTTGTTCTACTGAAATAGGATGGGTCCTTTGGCAGGATTAATATACTCATGCATTTTGAGTTTCTCTTAGAATCCAAAACTTTAAGCAGTGTAGTTGTTACCATATTTTTCTTGAAACCAATAGCCCACTCAGGTGGACAATTTTAACATACTGGTCATCTTCCTAATTTGTGCAGATAAGTGTACCAGCTTGGCCCACTTGATAGTATTTCCTCTCCAATTACATCAGGAGACTTTGCGCTTGAATATGTAACCCAGGCTGACATTGCAGTGCAGTAATGAAAAGAGTGTGACATTATCAGAGATGTTGGCTTTGGATGAAACTTTAAATTGAGTGAATGTCCTGGTGATTCAGTTTGTTCCCCTGTGATCATTTGAAGAAGCTCTCCTAGTCACCTGACCAATACCCTTCATTCAACCAACATCAACAAAATGCATTTGAACTTCTCATCTCATTATTATTGTGGGGATCTTGTTCTGAAGGAACTTGAATATTATGTTTATTATTATGAATATCCCAGAATATTATGTTTATCATGAAAATGTGGACTAAATATCATCATTTGCTAAAATTTGTTCCTTCAGAGAGTCTGCACAGACACAATGGGCCCAATAGCTTTTTTGTTTCTGTCTTCACGGAGGAGGACGTGAATAATTTGCCGGGTGTTAGCGATGGAAAGGTGGTAGGACTGGAGGGTCTTAATGACATTACTGTTACTAGAGAGGCGGTGCTCGACAGACTGGAGGGGCTGATTGTGGACAAGTCCCCAGGACCGGATGGAATGCATCCGAGGGTTCTGAAAGAAATGGCGGAGGTGATAGTGGATGCCTTGGTGGTTATTTTCCAGACGTCGCTGGATTCCGGGTAAGTGCCGGATGACTGGAAAACAGCTAATGTTACGCCGTTGTTTAAGAAGGGTGCCAGGCAAAAGGCAGGGAATTATAGGCTGGTTAGTTTAACGTCTGTGGTAGGTAAAATGTTAGAATCTGTCATTAAGGAGGAAATTGCGAGGCATCTTGAAGGGAATTGCTTGATAGAGCAGACGCAGCACGGTTTCATTAAAGGGAAGTCGTGTCTGACAAATTTACTGGAGTTCTATGAGGATCTGTCTAGGGCGGTGGATAGAGGAGAGCCGGTGGATGTGGTCTTTCTAGATTTTCAGAAGGCGTTTGACAAAGTACCTCACAAGAGGTTATTGCAGAAGGTCAAGGGACATGGAGTTGGGGGTAGGGTGTTAGCGTGGATAGAGGATTGGTTGTCAAATAGGAGGCAGAGAGTGGGGGTCAACGGGTGCTATTTGGATTGGCGGATGGTGACTAGTGGAGTGCCCCAGGGGTCGGTGCTGGGGCCTCAGCTTTTTACCATTTATATAGATGATCTGGAGGAGGGAACCGAGTGTAGGGTGTCGAAATTTGCTGATGACACCAAGATTGGGGGAACGGCAAATTGTGCGGAGGGTGTGGAGAGTCTGCAGAAGGATCTAGATAGGCTGGGCGAATGGGCCAGGAAATGGCAAATGGAATTTAATGTTGGCAAGTGTGAGGTGGTCCACTTTGGTAGGAATAATGGTAGGAAGGACTATTACTTACGGGGCGAAAAACTGTAGCAGGCGACGGTGCAGAGGGACCTTGGGGTCCTTGCGCATGAGTCACAAAAACCCAGCTAGCAGGTGGTCAGGAAGGCGAATGGGATGCTGGCCTTCATAGCGAGGGGGATTGAATATAAAAGTAGGGAGGTCTTGCTGCAGCTGTATAGGGCATTGGTGAGGCCGCAGCTGGAGTACTGTGTGCAGTTTTGGGCGCCGCACCTGCGCAAAGATATTTTGGCCTTGGAGGGAGTGCAGAGGAGGTTTACTAGGCTGATACCGGAGTTGAGGGGGTTGAGCTATGAGGAGAGGTTGAATAAACTAGGCTTGTACTCGTTAGAGTTTAGAAGAATGAGGGGAGATCTCATTGAGACGTATAAGATGATGAATGGGATGGATAGGATAGAGGTGGAGAGACTCTTCCCGCTCAAAAAAGACAGTAGGACTAGGGGGCACAGCCTCAAGATAAAGGGGGGGCGGTTTAGAACGGAGTTGAGGAGGAACTTCTTCACTCAAAGGGTGGTGAATCTCTGGAATTCTCTGCCCGTTGAAGTGGTGGAGGCTGCCTCGCTAAATATTTTTAAGACGCGGGTTGATGGGTTTTTGATAAGAGAGGGGATTAAGGGTTATGGGGAGAGGGCGGGAATGTGGAACTGAGCCACGACAGATCAGCCATGATCTTATTGAATGGCGGGGCAGGCTCGAAGGGCTAGATGGCCTACTCCTGCTCCTATTTCTTATGTTCTTATTATGTTCTTATAACCATTCTGTAATTCTGTAAGATGTCTGCCTTGTTTAGCTACCTAATATTCACAACAATTCAAAGCACTTCATTATTAGAAGTGTGACCTCAAAGCACTGCAGAGAGAAGTGTCTATTTAAATGCAAATATTTTCTTTCTAATATTAAAGATGTGTATAATGTGCCAACATAATACTGAAAATGTACAGAAGTACTGCCACTGCTTCTCACTGATAAGCTCACCATTATGTTAGTGATATTACTTACTTGAAAAATATCAGAAAGTTATTTGCAAAATAATGTTTCTAATGGTAAAGTACCATTATAGCACAGTGCTGGGGCTGTGGTGACCATTTAGTAATAATTGAAGTGACAAATTTCAGTATTTGAATTTGAAGAATGATGTGTATTTAAATATGCATTCCAGTTGATGATTGGGTTTTACTGTTTCTGGCCATAAATATGAAACAGTTTCTATCATGCATGGATATGAAAGTAGCAACATGACATGTATCCTTAAACAGAAGATGCTGGAAATGCTCAACTGGATAGATAGCTTTCCTCAGAACTGGAATATCTTAGAGGTGTAACATATTTTAAGCAAGTACAGAGGTAGGGGAGAGATTGGGATAGAACAAAGGGGAAGGTCGAAAATAGGATAGAAGGCAGGAGCGATTAACTGACAAATGTAACAAGACAAGTAAAGAAAGAAAAGTTGGCTGTAGATGAACTGTAATGGCAACAGGAGAACCTGTTGTCTGAAAAACTGGAGACAATGATTATGATCTGAAATTGTACTCAAACGTTGTTCAGTAGGCTGTAAAGTTGTAATTGATAAATATGATGCTGTTCCTTATGTTTCTGTTGAGCTTCATTTGGAATAATTTAGGAGGCTGGAGACAGAGAGATCAGAGTGGGAATGGGGCAGAGAGTTAAAATTGAAAGCCACCAGAATTTTAGGATCATGGTTGTAGACAGAATAAAAGTGTTCAGCAAGTGATCACTTAACCTTCGTTCGGTTTCCTTCATGTAATGGAACAGATACTGGATAGTAAACTGAAACAGTTAAATCATTGGAAGGGATTTTGGGGCCTTGTGTGGTGGGAGGTGAGAAGATGAAAGCCCCCTTTATCCCACTCTACACTTGCTTAAAAACTTTTACATCTTTAACATTTTCCAGTTCTAATGAAAGGTCACCAATTTGAAATATGTTTCTCTTTCCATAAATGTACTTTCGTTCACTTTTCTTTCGGATTTACAGCATTTGTGATATTTTGCTTTTTTGTTATGAAATTTGAGTCCACTAAAAATTGCACAAGATACATTCTAGAATGGTTCACCACGTCTCCTCTAAATTTAATCAGATGTGGTGTATCATCCGACTGCTGTGAAGTTAAATTACATAAGAACATAAGAAATAGGAGCAGAAGTAGGCCATCTAGCCCTTCGAGCCTGCCCCACCATTCAATAAGATCATGGCTGATCTGAAGTGGATCAGTTCCAATTTCCCGCTCCCCATAACCCTTAATTCCCTTGTCTATCAGAAATCTATCTATCCATGACTTAAATATATTCGGCGAGATAGTCTCCACCAGTTCAGCGGGCAGAGAATTCCAGAGATTCACCACCCTTTGAGTGAAGAAGTTCCTCCTCAACTCCGTTCTAAACTGCTCCCCCCCACCCTTATTTTGAGGCTGTGCCCTCCAGCTCTGCTATCCTTTCTAAGCGGGAAGAATCTCTCTACCTGTACCCTATCTAGCCCCTTCATTATCTTGTAAGTCTCTATAAGATCCCCCCTCAGCCTTCTAAACTCTAACGAGTACAGACCCAGTCTATTCAATCTCTCTTCATAAGCTAACCCCCTCATCTCTGGTATCAACCTGGTGAACCTTCTCTGTACTCCCTCCAAGGCCAATATATCCTTTCGCAAATGCAGGGACCAAAACTGCACACAGTACTCCAGTTGCGACCTCACCAGTGCCCTGTACAGTTGCAGCAAGACCTCCCTGCTTTTATATTCTATCCCCCTCGCTATAAAGGCCAACGTTCCATCTGCTTCTTGATCACAAGTTCAAAAGTTCTTGATCAAAATTTCAAAAGTACTTGAAAAAATTGAAGAGTTTGCTTTGAGTTTTGAAGCGGGCACTTGTTAACAGTAAAATTTAAAATGAGCATATTTGCAAAGTGGAATACTGAACATGTAATAACTAAGTGTCTTTCATTCATAAGAAAGTCTTGCATTTATAAAGAACAAAGAACAACATAGCACGGGAAACAGGCCCTTCGGCCCAACGAGCCCGCGCCGCCGTCCCATTGTCTCAGTGACCTATTCATGATTTTAGTCTACGCCTAATGTGCGAGGATCAGGGAGGTCCAATATAGGGACAATTTGTTACCCAATCAATCAGCCTAAAAGCACATCTTTGGGATGTGGGAGGAAACCGGAGCACCCGGAGAAAACCCACGCAACCACGGGGAGAACGCGCAAACTCCCACAGACACAGGCCCAAATCCATGTGTCCGCACAGCAACAGAGATAGTCTCTGAGCTGTCATGTTGCCCTCGAGATGGTCCAGTTTAAGCACACTAACGACATGAAGCAATAGGCAACTCCCGAAGCAACATCCAAGAGCAGCCCACTACAACCTGCCGCATGCGTGCCCCTTGCTGGTCAACAAGGTGGACTTAAATGCCTGTGGAAAGATATACATCTTTCAAGTCACTAGCACATCCCAAAGTGCTATACAGCCACTAATGTAGTTTTTGAACTGTAATTATTGTTCTAAAAAGCTGCATATAGCATACTCAGTAGTTACTGGTTTTGAGTTATTAACTGGGATATAATTCTAGACTGAGGACTGGCATAAAAAGACCATTACTTTGTTTACATTGAAACATAGAAAATAGGAACAAGAATAGGTCATTCACTCCATCATTAAGTATGATCATGGCTGATCCTACAACTCGAACCTGATCCTGTCTTTGCTGCACCCCCCTCATATCCTTTTATTCCTTATGCCCCAGAAGCTATACATAACTCCTCCTTGATAACATAGAATGGTTTAGCTTGAACTGCTTTCTGTGGTAGTGAATTCTACAGACTTGCCACTCTCTGGGTGAAAATATTTCTCCTCATCTGTTATCTATTTAAGTGGTTGCATGACTGCTTTCAAAGCTGGTCACATGATTTGGTAATGTCATTGGGGTGTTTCACAGAAACATTTCCATTTTCTACTCGGTACAAGCAACAGCTCCTGTGTTAAACCTTTTGTTATTATTTTGAATGTGTGTGTGCAAACAACATCTTTTTCTTTCCTTTTTGTTTAAAACCCAACATAGTGGCACAGTGATTAGCACCGCTGCCTCATAGCGCTAGAGACCTAGGTTCGATTCCAGCCTTGGGTGATTGTCCCTGTGGAGTTTGCAAGTTCTCCCTTATGTGGAGTTTGCATGTTCTTCCTGTATTTGTGCAGGTTTTCTCCCACAGTCCAAAGGTGTGCAGGTCAGATGGATTGCCCCTTAGTGTCCAAAGGTGTGTTGATTAGCCATGGTAAATGCCTGGCTCGGGCAGAGGGGCAGGCCTGGGGGCAGACTCATTCGGCTAAATTGCCTCCATCCACACTGTAGGGATTCTATGCCTCAATTCAATAGCTCCGCAACCCCGAACATAAGGGTTTTACGTCATCTCAGTCCTAAAAGGTTTACCCTTTATCCTTCAAATACGACCCCTCGTTCTGGATTTCACCATCATCGAGAACCGCCTTCCTGCATCTACTCTAGTCTTGTTAGAATTTTAAGTGAAAGATACAAATGGGATTAAAAATCAAAATTACTTTGAATTTTAAAAACTCTTTATAAGGAAACAACTTTCACTAAAGATACAAGAAGCTCCAGGATGCTGATGAATAGCTTTTTGTAAAAAAAAAGTGCATGAAATGTGAGCATTCCTGGAAATGCCAGCATTCATTACCCAACCTTAATTGCCCTCGAGGAAAATGGTGGTTAGCCTTCTTGGACTGCTGCACTCTGTGGTTTTGGTGCATCCACTGCTGTTGGGAAGGGACTTCCAGGATTTTGATCCAGCAACAGTACAGGAATGGTGATTATTATTTCAAGTCAGAAATATATGTGACTCAGAGGGAAACTTGTAGGTAGTGCTGTTCTTTTGCATCTGCTGCCCTCTTCTAAATGATAAGGATAATGAGTTGTCGAAGTGCTGTTTGTTCAAGGAGCCTTGGTGAGTTGCTGTAGTGCAACTTGTGTATGCTATACACTGCTGCCAGTGTATGCCAGGGCTGCTGGAGTGAAAAGGTGGTTCCCAACATTTCACCCTTTGTCTCTCTATTCACCATAACATTTTTGCAGCTCTCAATCTGATCAAACTCTCACCATTGTCTTTCATGCCCATGTCCTCATTAAAGCCACTACACTCTCACTGGACATTTCCTCTGGTACAGCCCTTATTGTGCTCCTTTAAGTCCAAAATATATAGTCTTGAATGTTTACGGTAGACAACTGGTTGAGCCATTCGTTGCCAGAACCAATGAAAGCAGTGTTGTGCTCTTCTCAACTTAAACAGCTCATGTTGCAAAGATCATTCTGGAATGCAGAGATAACCAATAGCTTCTTTTCAGAGCAAACCATCTTCTCAAAACCTTCCATTCTCTGCCCTACTCCAAGATTCCTCCATGCCCCCACCATAACATCAAACTCTCATCTTTTTCCAATTTCTCTTCTATCTCCTTTCATGCCCTGCTGAGTTGCTCTTTGTACAAATAATTGGAGCATCCTCAATTTTGTTGCATTTGTGTAAGTAACAAGCTGAACAGTAATCAGACACCAATAATGCGTGTACAATCAGGTACATTTTGCGCATGTCCACACTAATCGGTGGCCACAAACTTACTGTAATGTTATAAATTATTGCTCATTAATCAAATAAAAACTCCAAGCACATCTTGTAAATGAGACTCCTCTCCTGATCCTTCGGACCTGTTCCCACCAAATTAAACTTCCATATTGGTCATACGCTAAATTGTCTTGTTAACTGTTCACTCTCTCAGATACCAAATTTGATTTCAACATGCTCAGCCTCAAAAAAGAACCCATCCTTGTGACCTTGCAAACAACAACATCTCTTTTCTCTCAAGTCCTTGAATCTGTTGTTGCCTCCCAAATCCATGCCCATCTTCCCCACAACTCCATATTTGAGCTACTTCAATTAATCTTCATCTTCCACATACCAATTGGTGCTATCAAATGGTATAATCAGAATCACAATTGGCATTCTATGTGACTATGACAAAGTTAAACATCCTTTTATGCCATCCAGCTGGATAAGGCTACACTTGCCTATTTCCTTCTTGTCTAGCCTCAGAGAAATGCCGTAAATGGTTTATCATCCTTCATCTGCACCATTACGTTTGGAATCTCCACTGATCCCTCCTTGACCACCTCCTATTTCTCAGCTTCATGCTACCTCTTCGCAACATTATCCAAGAACTTGTCAGGTTCAATGTGACAACACTTCTCTCAACCACTCTAATGCTTCCGATTTGTTGCACTGCTTGTCCAACATCTAGTCCTGGATGAAAAGAAATTTTGTTCAATTGAGTATTGTGAAAACTGAGGCTGTTATTTGCAGTCCCTGTCACATGCTTGTTCCCTAACCACCAGCTGCATTCCTCTGCCTGGTGATGGTCGAAGGCTGAATCATATCACTCATAACCTTGCCATTCTGTTTGATCCTGGGATGAGCTACTGACCACAAACCTTTTCCATTTTCAAGAAACCTACTTTCAACTCTGTAATATTGCCGTCTCTTCCCCCAGCCTATATAAATGCATGCTGTTGTATTAAACCTTGTTAATTCTCTATATTATTTTAGATGCCTTAGTGAGATCACCCCTTCCTCAGTGCCAGGGAATATGGCCCATGTTTACAAGGTTACTGTCATGTATGGTTATATGTAGGATTTGCTGCTGATTTCTGTTTAATGCCATTACTTCACAGATACTTTCTACAGTACAGTTGGTTGTCACCCCACACGCAGTGGTGAATTTGAGCAGAATAATCCAGAGCAGTACCTGTCTGATCTTAAAACACTGGCCATGGAGAACAAAGGAAAAGTTGTGGCCATTGGGGAATGTGGCTTGGGTACGTTTTTTAAAAATGATATATTTTCTGTTACAGGATTGTTTTTGCATTGTTTCCTAATGGATACAAACTGATTAGTTTCTGTAACCAGGCCATATCCAGGACGAAGGACTTATGATAAAGTTAGTTACTCGTCCTTGTTTATTTTTACTTTTACAGATTTTGACAGATTGGAATTCTGTCCTAAAGAGATTCAGCTGAAGTAAGTATTTAATATTTTTTGAGCAGTCTACACAAGCCACAGACATTGAGTTGCCACCCCTCCAAATTCCTTTCTGCACCATAGATGACTGTTACCTACTCCTATTTAATATTCCTATAGGAATAGTAGTGCCCAAAAGGTAAGTAGACAGTCGTGGGAACTCTCTGCACTTGGAGATAGCAATCACCATTTGCTTCGTCAACTTTAAATTCTTCTTGCATGCAGATTATTTCTACCGATGTGCAACTATATCTGTAATGTAGTGAAATTAATCATAGAATGGTTACAGTTCAGGAGTAGGCCATTTGGCATATCATGTCCATGCTAGAAAGCTGTAAGAGCAACTTAGTTAGTCTCATTCCTGTGCCTTTACCTGAAAATTACTTCTCTTCAGATAATTATCCAATCCTGTTTTGAAAGCCGCAGTGAATCTCAGGCTGTGCATTCCAGATCTTAACCAGTTGCTGAGTGAAAAAGGTTTTCCTCATGAAATCTCTAATTCTTTTGCCATTCACCTAAAATCAGTGTGGGAACAGTTTCTCCCAATCTAGTCCCCTCATGATTTTGAACAGCTCCATCAAATCTGTTCTCAGCCTTCTCTAGCTTCACCTCGCCATTAAATTGAAATCTCTTAACTACAGAATCATTGCTGTAAATCTTTTCTGCTTTCCCTCCGTTGCCTTTACATTCTTTCTGGAATATAATGCCCAGAAACTCCAGTTGAGGCCAAACTAATGTTCATAAAGTTTTACCATTATTTCATTGCTTTTGTACTACTTTTGTACTGTATGCCTTTTTAATCATTTTCTCCTGCCAATTTCAATGATTTGCGCACACAAAACTTATGGTCCATCTGTTCCCGCACCTCCTCTAAAACTGTATCTTTTAACTAATAGGCTGTCCTCATTCTTCCTAGCAAAATGAACCTTTTCACACTTCTCTGCATTAAATTTTATTTGCTGCATGTCTGTCTGTTCGCCAGCATATGTTTTCTTGAAGCAATCACTATCCTCCTCATAGTTCACAATACTTCCAAGTTTTGTATCACCTGCATACACAAATGTGTCCAGATTTCTTTCAGAAACATATGAGGACATGATTGGTCTCAAGTTATTTTATCTTTTTGCATTTGAAATTTCACTTTTTTGATAATGTCTTCTGCTGGAGGATGCAACAACTTCAGCTTCATTTGTCCAGAAGTTGCAATGCAGCTTTGTTTAAAGGAAGACCTTTAGTCTAAAATAATTAAAGGTTGATTTAACTTTGTGCAGATCTTGGCCAGGTGAAAAAACCTGGTAATTTTTAATGAAACAAGAAAACTCAAAAGTAGGTTGCCACTGGGTTTGTGGGATTAATTTCAAGGGATAAATTCAAGATAATTATTTTCCTGTATGAGTAAAACTAGGACTAAAAGATGCAGATTAAAGTGTAGAAATAAATGATTACTGAATAAAGTTCAGAGGAATTAATTATTGCTTGGTAAACTAAGTACATCTTAACTGAGTTAAATCAATTACTAACAAATCAAATTACCATGCCAAATTTTAAGTAAATCATAGCTTCATAATATGCTAAGCAGATTCATTAAGATGACAGTTTAAAGTAGAATTGCAATGACGATGTTAAAGACAGGTCATCACCTCTCATATGAAAATATATTCCCTTCGTTTTAGGAGAATTTATTTTATAAAGTGTTTGCTGCTGAGTAATAGAAGTAATCCTTATAACTGGATAAGTAAATTGCTGTTAACTGTCCATTTTGCTGGCAAGACAATGTTACTTTCAAAGCCTTACTTGCATCATATTAAGCCTATGTGATCAGAGTTATTGGCCTTGGCTTTCTGTTTCTGTTCTGTCTCCATCCCATTCATTAGGCAGCGCCTCTTTCTTTTGTCTCAAAATAACTTCCTAAAAGCTACAGGATGCATTGAACATCCAGTCATATTATTGAGTAGTCAGTTGACATTAAGACCTTAATTCATAGCTTTTTTGCAGTTTTTTTGTCCTTAATTGGTAAAACTTAGAAATAATGAGAATATACTTTTTCTTTCAGATACTTTGAAAAACAGTTTGACTTGGCAGAAGAAACTAAATTGCCTATGTTTCTACACTGCAGAAATTCACATCCAGAATTTTTAGGTATGATTAAAATAAGATGGCAGAGTTTCTATTAAAATACCAAAATCAGGGTCCTCAGTTGTTGAATGATTCAAATAGTGTAAAACTGGTCCTTAAGTTCTAGAAAGGTTTAAGTTTGATGAGTAATGATCACAACTAGTGTGACAGCCAGCATTATGATCCCCATAGAAACCAAGAACTTAATTTCCCAAACAACAAATGGAAATAAACCAGTGGACAAGATTTCACTTTTTAAGACTTTCACTGTAAGAAACAAAATAAAATCGACATAAATCAGGTAGTGATATACAGGCAACTAACACCAAGTTAAAGGAAAAGGTAAGTTTTGCATTCACTAACTAACAAGTGAAATATGTCTTACAAAACACTTTATTGCAATGCTGTGCTTCTGGCCAATATGTTATAAAACAAAAATACTCCCACGGTCACTCTTGGCTGACTAGTGGAAGTTCTCTTCTCCCTGCCATACCAGGTTGAAACTTCCAGTATCCTTTGACAATCATTCCACCGAACCCAAATTATCTCGAATGCGATTACCACCAGCAAGGCACACCTTGGTGACTCACCATTGCTTAAATCTTCATGACCCCGTCAGTTCTATTCCCTTTCCTGGTGAAGACAAATTCTTACCAGAATCCTGTTTGGTCATTAACACAAGGTAACAGTTTCTCCTGTTTTCCCAGAGCAGTAGCTTCTTTGTTTCTTTTGATTTGATTTATTATTGTCACATGTATTAGCATACAGTGAAAAGTATTGTTTCTTGCGCGCTATACAGACAGAGCATACTGTTCATAGAGAAGGAAATGAGAGTGCAGAATATGGTATTACAGCTCTAGCTAGGGTTAGAGAAAGATCAACTTAATGCGAGGTAAGTCCATTCAAAAGTCTGACGGCAGCAGGGAAGAAGCTGTTTGTGAGTCGGTTGGTACATGACCTCAGACTTTTGTATCTTTTTCCCGAGAAAAAAGAAGGTGGAAGAAAGAATGTCCGGGTGCATGGAGTCCTTGATTATGCTGGCTGCTTTGCTGAGGCAGTGGAAGTGTAGACAGAGTCAATGGATGGGAGGCTGGTTTCTGTGATGGATTGGGCTACATTCATAATCTCATGTAGTTTCTTGCGGTCTTGGGCAGGGCAGGAGCCATAACAAGCTGTGATAAAGAACAAAGAACAAAAACAGCCTGGGAAACAGCCCCTTCAGCCCAACGAGTCTGTGCCGCCATTTTAATATTACCAGTCCCCCCCTCCCCCGCCCCGCTCCACCCATGACCCTTATCTATTGTTTTTATGGCAATCCACATTGAGGGAAAGTAATTTAGGGACAATTTATTACTTCCAATCAGCCTAATAGCACATCTTTGGGGTGTGGGAGGAAACCGGAGCACCCGGAGAAAACCCACGCAAGCACGGGGAGAACGCGCAAACTCCCACAGACACTGGCCCAAATCCATGTGTCTGCACAGCAAACAGTGGTAGTCACTGAGCTGTCGTGTTGCCCAGCATCTGGTCCAGTTTAAGCACAGTAACGTCATGAAGCACTAGGCCAATCTTGAACATTCAAGAGCAGCCCAAGTACGACCTATCGCGTGTATGCCCCTCGTTGGACAACAAGTTACTCTTAAACAACTCCAGCGTGCCTGCCTCCGCCACCTTGGCAGAGCATTCCATACCCCCACTACCCTCTGTGTGAAAAACCTCCCTCTAATATCTGTGTTATACCTCTCCCCCCCTCACCTTAAGCCCATGGCCCCTCGTACTGTGTGTTTCTAACATAGGAAATAGCTTACTTCTGTTTACTCTATCATAACCTTATATACCTCTATTAGATCCCCCCTCAGTCGCTGTCTTTCAAGGGAAAACAGCCCCAATTTGCTCAATCTTTCAATCTTTCTCAATCTTTCCTCATAACCCAGAAAGAATGCTTTCAATGGTGCAAATGTAAAAATTGGTGAGAGAGAGATTATTGTCACCGCACCAGTTCTCCAGATTCTCTTTCTCATCCCCTGTATGTCTCGTCATTGTTTGAGATCCAACCCACTATGATGGCGTCATCTGCAAACTTGAAAGTTAACTTGGAGAGGAATTTGGCTGCACAGTCATAGGTGTATAAAGAGTATAGTAGGGGGCTGAGAACACAGCCTTGTGGGGCACCGGTGTTGAGGATGATCATGGAGGAGGTTTTGTTGCCTATCCTTACTGATTGTGGTCTGTGGGTTAGGAAATTCAGGATCCAGTCGCAGAGGGAGGAGCTGAGGCCCAGGCCATGGAGTTTGGAGATGAGTTTCGTAGGAATAATGGTGTTAAAGGCTGAACTGTAGCCCATAAATTGGAGTCTGACATGGGTGTCTTTGTTATCTAGGTGTTGCAAGGTTGAGTGCAGGGCCAGGGAGATGGCATCTGCTGTGGACCTGTTGCGACAGTAGGCAAACTGTAGTGGATCCAGACAGTCTGGGAGGCTGGAATTGATTTGTGCTATGACTAGCCTTTCGAAGCATTTCATGATGATGGATGTCAGATCCACCGGACAAAAGTCATTAAGGCATGCTGTTTTTTTGGCTTTTCTTTGGTACCGAGATGATGGTTGTCTTCTTGAAGCAGATAAGGACCTCACATTGTTGTAATGAGAGATTGAAGATGTCTGTGAATACCCCCACCAGCTGATCCATGTAGGATCTGAGTTCTCGTCCAGGTACCCCATCCGAGCCATTCTGCATTTTAAACAAAAGCTGTCCTTTTTTTGTGAGATTCTGTGAAAAGATAAAACTGCTACCTCACTTCAATGGGTTTCTGTTTGAGTTTCTCTCCTCATGGCAAATTGATCACATGGGTATGTTTCCAAGGTGAGGTGTTTATCCAGAATTCTCTGTTTTATTTTGAGTTAAGGGTACATTTCAAAATATCATTGTCTGGTAAAGCTCGGCGTTTGTGAAAATTTATTGAAGGCAAATCATGTTTAGCTAATTTGATTGTGTTTTCAATAAATTAACAGATTGTCGAAGAGAGTAATGTGTTTTTGCTGTGGTGTGGATCAATATTGAAAAGACAGTTGGTTAAAGTCCTGCACAACAGGCTTGTCAGCAAAATTGGTGCCCATTGAGACAAAAGGCAAGGTTGCAGCCTGGATACAAAGTTGACTGAGTGACTGGTGTGATACTGTGCCTTTAAAAAATACCTTTGTAAGGGTATGTTTAGAACATAAGAAATAGGAGCAGGAGTAGGCCATCTAGCCCTTCGAGCCTGCCCCGCCATTCAGTAAGATCATGGCTGATCTGTCGTGGCTCAGTTCCACATTCCCGCCCTCTCCCCATAACCCTTAATCCCCTCTCTTATCAAAAACCCATCAACCCGTGTCTTAAAAATATTTAGCGAGGCAGCCTCCACCACTTCAACGGGCAGAGAATTCCAGAGATTCACCACCCTTTGAGTGAAGAAGTTCCTCCTCAACTCCGTTCTAAACCGCGCCCCCCTTTATCTTGAGGCTGTGCCCCCTAGTCCTACTGTCTTTTTTGAGCGGGAAGAGTCTCTCCACCTCTATCCTATCCATCCCATTCATCATCTTATACGTCGCAATGAGATCTCCCCTCATTCTTCTAAACTCTAACGAGTACAAGCCCAGTTTATTCAGCCTCTCCTCATAGCTCAACCCCCTCAACTCCGGTATCAGCCTAGTAAACCTCCTCTGCACTCCCTCCAAGGCCAAAATATCTTTGCGCAGGTGCGGCGCCCAAAACTGCACACAGTACTCCAGCTGCGGCCTCACCAATGCCCTATACAGCTGCAGCAAGACCTCCCTACTTTTATATTCAATCCCCCTCGCTATGAAGGCCAGCATCCCATTCGCCTTCCTGACCACCTGCTGCACCTTTTGCGACTCATGCACAAGGACCCCGAGGTCCCTCTGCACCGTCGCCTGCTGCAGTTTTTCGCCCCGTAAGTAATAGTCCTTCCTACCATTCTTCCTACCAAAGTGGACCACCTCACACTTGCCAACATTAAATTCCATTTGCCATTTCCTGGCCCATTCGCCCAGCCTATCTAGATCCTTCTGCAGACTCTCCACACCCTCCGCACAATTTGCCATTCCCCCAATCTTGGTGTCATCAGCAAATTTCGACACCCTACACTCAGTTCCCTCCTCCAGATCATCTATATAAATGGTAAAAAGCTGAGGCCCCAGCACCGACCCCTAGGGCACTCCACTAGTCACCATCCGCCAATCCAAATAGCACCCGTTGACCCCCACTCTCTGCCTCCTATTTGACAACCAATCCTCTATCCACGCTAACACCCTACCCCCAACTCCATTTAGAATTCAGATCTGTTTTGCATGGCACCAGTTTGTCTCAGAAAACCTTTAAATTAGTGGCTGGGAGCACAAGATAAGTATCATTTTAGACATGGACTGTTTGTTAAAGCATGACTAATGCATTTGTGTTTACTTGGACTCCGCCTAGGGTTTCAAAGTAGAGTTTTGATTAATTGATTGACAGAGACAGTGTCTTGTGATTAATGGGAGGAGCTAAGCTTACAGGGGGGGAAAAAAAAATCAGTTTCATTTTAAAAATTTCTGCCTGGACTGCCTGAAGAAAACAGTGTTTCTCTCTGTTTCATCAAAGGTTTTATGAAAGAACAAAGAACAAAATCAGCCCGGGAAACAGGCCCTTTGGCCCAACAAGCCCACGCCGCCATCACAACACCACCAGTCCCCCTCTCCCCCCACGACCCCTGTCTAATGTTTTATGGCCATCCAGATTGAGGGAAACTGATTTAGGGACAACTTATTCCTGCCAATCAGCCTAACAGCACATCTTTGGGGTGTGGGAGGAAACCGGAGCACCCGGAGAAAACCCACGCAAGCACGGGGGGAATGCGCAAACTCCCACAGACACTGGCCCAAATCCATGTGTCTGCACAGCAATCAGCGATAGTCACTGAGCTGTCGTATTGCCCAGTATCTTGTCCAGTTTAGGCACACACTAATGACATGAAGCACTAGGCCAATCCTGAACAACCAAGAGCAGCCCCCGTACGATCCATCACGTGTATGCCCCTCGTTGGGCACGAGGTGGACCGACTTAAAACCTGTGAATGAAAAGAGAAAAACATTATTATCATACCATACCCATTTACATTACCAGGGACGCCCAATGCTAATGACCCTTATTTAAAACAATCTCCTATATCCACCCATGTCCAACCCAGTCATGTGCCTGTCTAAGTTACTCTTAAATGACTCTAGCGTGTTTGCCTCCACCACCTTACTTGGCAGAGCATTCCATACCCCCACTACCCTCTGTGTGAAAAACCTCCCTCTAATATCTGTGTTGTACCTCTCCCCCCTCACCTTAAGTCCATGGCCCCTTGTCCTACGTGTCTCTATCATAGGAAATAGCTTACCTCTGTTTACTCTATCTATACCCTTCATAATCTTATATACCTCTATTAGATCTCCCCTCAGTCGGCGTCTTTCAAGGGAAAAGAGCCCCAATTTCTTCAATCTTTCCTCATACCGCAGTCCTTCCATACCAGGCAACATCCTGGTAAACCTCCTCTGCACTCTCTCCAGAGTCTCCACGTCCTTCCGGTAGTAAGGCGACCAGAACTGGATGCAGTACTCTAAATACGGCCTAACCAACGTTCTGTACAACTGCAACATTAGACTCCAGCTCTTATGTTCTATACCCCTTCCTATAAAGGCTAACATACCATAGGCTTTCTTCACCACACTCTCCACTTGCACTGCCACCTTCAAAGACTTGTGCAGGTCTCGCTGCGACTCTATACTCCTTACGGGCTTACCCTTTACCATATAACTCCCCCCTTCATTATTCCGGCCAAAATGCATCACCTCACATTTATCCGGATTAAACTCCATTTGCCATGTATCTGCCCAATCAACCAGCCTATCAATATCCCGCTGTATTGCCAGACACTGCTCCTCACTGCCTGCCAATCCAGCCATCTTGGTGTCATCAGCAAATTTGCTGATCACACCACCTACTCCCTCTTCCAAATCATTTATATATACTACAAAGAGAAGAGGTCCCAGTACCGAGCCCTGCGGCACCCCACTAGTGACAGACCTCCAGCTAGAAAAGGACCCCTCCACTACTACTCTGACTCCTCTTTGCAAGCCAGTTCTCTACCCATCTAGATACCTGACCACATATCCCATGAGCTTTAATCTTTTTTACCAACCTACCATGAGGGACTTTGTCAAACGCCTGACTGAAATCCATATGGACAACATCAACGGCTCGTCCTTCGTCGACCGTTTTTGTCACCTCCTCAAAGAATTCTACCAGATTTGTAAGGCAAGACTTCCCCTTGACAAAGCCATGCTGCGTATCCTTAATCAGATCGCAACGCTCTAAGTGCGCTTACATCCTATCCCTAAGAATCCTCTCCATCAACTTACCTACCACTGACGTTAAGCTCACCGGCCTACAGTTACCCGGGCTATCCCTCCTACCCTTTTTAAACAACGGTACCACGTTCGCTATCCTCCAGTCCTCTGGGACCTCACCTGTGTCCAAAGAAGAGACAAAGATTCGCGTCAGAGGCCCAGCAATCTCATCCCTCGCCTCTCTAAGCAGCCTAGGATAAATGCAATCGGGCCCCGGAGATTTATCAGTTTTAATGCCATCTAAAAGCCCTAACACTTCTTCCCTTGTAATCGATAGATCTTTCAATTGGTCTACCGCTCCCTCAATGACCATACTAGACATCAAGCCCCTCTCCTTCGTGAATACTGACGCAAAGTATTCATTCAGGATCTCCCCCATTCCCTCTGCCTCCAAGCACAATTCCCCACGTCTGTCCCTGAGAGGACCGATTTTACCCCTAGCCACCCTTTTGTTCTTAAGATAGGAGTAAAACGCCTTTGGATTCTCCTTAACCCTACCTGCCAAAGCCGTCTCATGCCCCCTCTTTGCTCTCCTAACTCCCCATTTGAGATCCCTCCTACTCTCTCTGTATTTCTCCAATGCTCTCTTCGTTCCCAGCTGCTTAGACCTGACATTCGCCTCTCGTTTCTTCCTAACCAGGTCTTCTATATCTCTAGTAATCCACGGTTCCCTAATCCTACCTTTCCCATCCTTCCTCCTAACCGGCACATGCCTTTCCTGCACCCTTTGCAGTTTTCCCTTGAAAGACTCCCACATGCCTAACGTGGTCTTGCCTTCCAACAGCCTTTCCCAGTCTGTATCCCTAAGCTCCTGCCTAATCCAGCTGTATCTAGCCTTCCCCCAATTTCGCACCCTCCCCTTAGGACAGCTCTTGTCTTTTTCCATTCGTATCCTAAAGTAGACGGAGTTGTGGTCACTATTAGCCACATGCTCACCTACCGCAACCTCAACCACCTGACCCGGCTCTTTTCCCAGAACTAAATCCAGTATTGCCCCCTCTCTAGTCAGGCTATCTACATACTGCTGCAAGGATCCTTCCAATACACATCTTACGAATTCCTCTGCGTCCGAACCCCCAGCTCTAGGCACCTTCCAATCCACCCCAGGGAGATTAAAATCTCCCACTACAACAACGCTGTTCTTCCTACACATGTCCAAAATGTCTCTACATATACCCTCTTCCACTGCCCGTGGGCTGTCGGGCGGCCTATAGTACACTCCTAGCATAGTAATGGCCCCCTTCCTATTCCTCAACTCCACCCACAGAGACTCAATTCCCAACCCCTCCATGTTATCCTCCCTCTGCACTGCTGTGATCTGCTCCCTAACTAAGAGCACCACTCCCCCTCCTCTTTTCAACCCTCCCCTATCACGCCTAAAACACTTATACCCTGGAATATTTAGCTGCCAGTCCTGCCCCTCCTTTAACCACGTCTCTGTCACTGCCACCACATCTAAATTCCTTGTGAACATCAAGGCCCTAAGTTCATCTGACTTTCCCATCACACTCCTCGCATTAAAACAGATGCACCTAAGACCCTCCGGCCCTCTCAGATCCTCCTTCTCCTGGGGGATTTTCCTATCATCTAGACTTACCCTGAGCTCCAACTCACTCCCAGTGCCTGAGCTGTCTCTCTCCTCCCCACCCCCTCTCCATACTAGTTTAAACCCTGCCTAAACACTCCAGCCAACCTCCCAGCTAAAATATGTGTCCCCTTCCCATTTAAGTGTTCCCTATCCCTCTTATACAAGTGCCCTTCCTTTGCAAAGACTTCCCAATGGTCAACAAAACTAAAACCCTCTGTCCTGCACCAATCCCTTAGCCACGCATTCAGCTGCAGGATCTCATTATTCTTATCCCTATTGCTGGGCACTGGCAGCAGCCCAGAGATCGCCACCCTGGAGGCCCTACACTTCAGCCTGGCTCCCAACTCCCTGAACTGCGTACGTATTTCCCCCCTACTCTGCCTTCCTATGTCCTTCTCTCCTACATGTATAATTACATCTGCCTGGGTCCCTTGGCCCTTCAAGATTCCCTCTACCCTCTCTGACACATCCTGCACCCCTGCTCCAGGGAGGCAGACCACCATCCTGGAGTCCTGCTTTTGCCCATAGAACCGCCTATCAATTCCTCTAACCCTCCCATCCCCCACCACTATCTCACATCCAGCCCCCTTCCTTCCCTCTGAGGCATTTTCCTCTTCCCCTCGTGCCCTTTTCACCTCAGTTGGTGCCTTACCCCTGCTATCTTGAGAGACTACCCCTGGGGTAGCCTTTGGAACATTACTCCTCTTCTTTTTCCCCTTCCTAACTGTAACCCACCCATCCCCCCTCCTTGGCTCTGGGATCCCCTCTTGAATCTGGTTCCTATTCATTAGTGCCTCATTTTCCCTCACTAAAAATAAATCCTCCAGCCTTAACTCCAGTTGCCTAACCCAGGCCCTCAAACACTGCAACTCCAGACATTTGGTGCAGATGTGGACTCTCCGGAGATGCTGTGTCTCCAGGAACTCCCACATATTGCACCTTACACAGCTGACACGTCTCCCCACGGACCCTGCCATTTATTTGGCTACCCTTAGACCTACGGACATACTCTGAAAAATTTGACCAGTAACTCACCTTGCCTAAGCCTGCCTCGCCAAAGCCCTGCAGTACTCACTCAGCACCTGCCTCACTCTGCTGCCCGCTATCTACTGTGGCCTTGTTTTTATACTCCCTCACTCCCTTCACAACAGCCCTTGCGCCTAGGACCCTCAATGGAAAGCACAAAGGGAAAAAAAACCTACAACCCAGCAATGCTCCAAAGCCTGGTAACCTCAGTCACAGCAAATATGCTGGTATTTTGTAACTGAATTTTAAGATGGTGATTAAGTCTTTAAGAGGAATATTACTTGAATTGGAACTCATAGGGATAGATTAGCACTTAAGAATTGTATCTTGTCATGTTTAAGCATTGTTTGTATGTTAAATGTTAAGCTAATTCAGTTGTTATAGTTAAACTATGTTGTTAAATAAAGTTTGTTTTGATAAAAGCTTCCTCATTTGTCAATAGAATCTTGCTTGGAGTGAAACATCATTATAGTGATGCCAAAATAGGCAATAGTTGGGATCCAGTCTGGCTTTATAATATACCTTGAGGTTTCTGATCTGGTATCCTAACACAGGAAACACTAATGGTGAATGGTTGATTCTTTGGACTATAGGGAGGTGGTCCACGAGGGATCAGCTCTATGACCACTGCTTTTCTTTATCGATATTAATGACATGCAGGGCACAATTTCAAAATTAACGGATGATACAAAACTTGGAAGTCTTATGAATCGCAGGAAGAATAAAGGTAGACTTCAAAGTGGACGTAGGATTTCCATCGCCCACCTTCAACATCCTGGAGGTTCTCATTGAACAGAGATTTAACTGGACAGTCAAATAAATATTGTGGCTGTGAGAGCAGGTTAGAGGCCAGAAACTCACCACCTAACATAATGAGGTTTCGCACGGAGAGGAGTCCACAGTAAAGTGAGATATTGACTGAGTGTGAAATTAAGCATTTGGTTCATGGGGTAAGTTTATAAGTTTTTGTCAAGTTTAACTTAAACTAAAAGTCAGGCTCTGACTTAGGACTTCCACATTTCAAGTTAGTAAGTAGTCCAGTTAGCTGTCAGTCAGCTGAAAGTGGTTGTTTTGAATAGGTGTTAGCTACTGTGTGGGAAGATAGTGAATCATGAGCTCTATGAAAGCAGACAGATTTTCAAACTCACAGAGTAAAGAGGTTCACTGAGAGGAGATTATGCTGGAGTGAGTGAAGTTAGGAATTTGATTCACACGGGAATTCAGTGCAGAGGGGAAAAAGAGGCACTCTTTTTTTTCTGTCTGTTTTCATCCTACAGTAGCTGTAGATGACACAAGTTCCAGAGGATAACCTAGAGACAGCAGCAAGTGTTTGAAGAGATAGAGGATGGGGTTGTGGGATCAAAGCATTTCAGAGAAAATCAAAGTGTGATATAATTAGTTAATGCAATAAAGATGGGTGATTTCTTGTAGCTGTAGATTGTTAGAAGCTAATGGATGCCAGTATAATCCATGATGACTGTTGTCCATAGTGAATGTTTGCAGCTTAAGGAACTCTGGCTCAGAATTGATGAGCTGGAGGCTGCGATTTAGACACCGTGCCTCAATGAGAGGGAAAAATCTGGACAATTACATATCTTCGACTAGGGTCTTCTGAATTTGTATGTGAACAGGAAGGTGTGACAGTAAGTGAGGCAGATTTGGGTATCAAGAAGGTGGAAGTGGAGGAACTTCAGCATTTGCATTTGTTCAACATGTTTGAGCTTGTATGGACAAAAGCAGGAGCTATGAGATGGATTAGCAAACTGACTGTGGGACCATGTTGCAGGGACACATTCAAATGGGGAAGTAAATTGAAATGTCTTGGTAGTAGGGGACATTACAGTCAGGGGAGTTGACACTTCTGTGCAGCCTAGGGCACAAGTATAAAAGCTGCGTTGCCTGCCCACTGCTTGGATTCAGGATATCTGCTTGAGGCTGGAGAAGAACTTTCTGTGGGAGGGACAGAATCCAATTGTCAGGCTGCAGCTGGGTACCGATAAGATGGCTAGGACTTAGGTTCTGATTACAGAGAATCTGAACAGTTATGGGCTAAATTAAAAGGCAGAGCCACGAGGATATTTATCTTTGGACTGCTGCCTGAGCCACAAGTGAATTGGCGTAGGGAAATAAAATTTGAGAGTTGAATGTGTGGACAAAGATTGGTGTTGGTTTTGATTCATGGCACAATGGCACCAAAGTGGGTGTCTGTACGTATTTGCTCTTGGTATTAATTTACTGATGTTCGTGAAGTATTTCATCTCCCTGTCAAAAACTGGCTAAATTCAGAGAATTTGGCAATGAAACCCACTTGATTTCTCTCCCTCTGCCTCTCTGTTTCTATAAATATATAAAACGAAAAAGAGTCGCGAAAGTAAATGTTGGTCCTTCAGAGGACGAGAAGGAAGATGTAATAACCGGAAATGAGAAAATGGCTGAGGCATTGAACAGGTATTTTCTGTCGGTCTTCACAATGGAAGACACAAATAACATGCCAAAAATTAATGACAGGACAGGTGAGAACCTAGAAACTATCATTATCACTAAAGAGATGCTGTTGAATAAGTTAATGGGGCTAAAGGTAGACAAGTCTTCTAGTCCTGATGGAATGCATCCCAGGGTGCTAAAAGAAATGGCGGGAGAAATAGCAAATGCTCTAGTGGTAATTTACCAAAATTCGTTGAACTCTGGGGTGGTTCCTGCAGATCAGAAAACAACAAATGTGACGCCATTGTTTAAAAAAGGAGGTAGACAAAATGTGGATTAATAGAAGCCAGTTAGCTTAACTTCTGTAGTAGGGAAAATGCTTGAATCTATCATCAAGGAAGAAATAGCGAGACATCTGGATATAAATTGTTGCATTGGTACGATGCAACGTATGTTCATGAAGGGCAGTTCATGTTTGATTAATTTGGTGGAATTCTTTGAGAACATTACATGTGCAGTGGATGATGGGGAATCGGTGGATGTGGTGTGTCTGGATTTCCAGAAATTATTTGACAAAATGCCGCACCAAAGACTGCTACATAAGATAAAGGTGCAAAGTGTTATGGGTAATGTATAGCATAGATAGAGGATTGGTTAACTAACAGAAAGCAAAGGCTGGGGGTAAATGGGTGTTTTTCTGGTTGGCGATCAGTGACTAGTGGTGTGCACCAGGGATCAGTGTTGGGACTGCAATTGTTTACGATTTACATAGATGATTTGGAGTTGGGGACCAAGTGTAGTGTATCAAAATTCGCAGATGACACTAAGTTGGGTAGCAGAGCAAAGTGTATAGAGGACACAAAGTCTGCAAAGGGATACAGATAATCTAATTGAGTGGGCACGGGTTTGGCAGATGGAGTACAATGCTGTTAAATGTGAGGTCATCCATTTTAGAAGGAATAACTGCAAAATGGACTTATTTAAATGGTAAAACATTGCAACATGCTGCTGTGCAGAGGGACCTGGGTATCCTTGTGCAGGAATCTCAAGGAGTTGGTTTGCAGGTACAGCAGGTAATTAAGAAGGCAACTGGAATTTTGTCCTTCATTGCTAGAGGGATGGAGTTTAAAAACAGTGAGATTGTGTTGCAGCTGTATAAGGTGCTGGTGAGGCCACACCTGGAGTACTGTGTACAGTTTTGGTCTCCTTATTTGAGAAAGGATATACTGGTACTGGAGGGGCTGCAGAGTAGATTCACTAGGTTAATTCTGGAGTTGAGCGGGTTGGCTTATGAGGAGAGATTGAGTAGACTGGGGCTATACTCACTGGGATTCAGAAGAATGAAGGGAGATGTTATAGAAACATAAGATTATGAAGAGAATAGATAAATTAGAAGCAGGGAAGTTGTTTCCACTGGCAGGTGAAACTAGAACTAGGGGGCATTGCCTCAAAATAAGGGGAAGTAGATTTAGGACTGAATTGAAGACGAATGTCTTCACACAAAGGGTTATGAATCTGTGGAATCCCCTGCACAGTGTAGCAGTTGAGGCTACCTCATTGAATGTTTTTAAGGCAAGGATAGAGAAATTTTTGAACAGTAAAGGAATTAAGGGTTCTGGTGAGTGGGCGGGTAAATGGAGTTGAGTCCATAAAACGATCAGCCATGATCTTATTGAATAGCGGTGCAGGCTCAAGGGGCCAGATGGCCTACTCCTGCTCTGGTACTTATGTTCTTATTATATTTCTAATGCATGTTTTGGATTGAACAAAAGACAAACATGCTCAATAATAATGTTTTTAACTTTTTTATCTGCTTGATTTGTAGATATAATGAAGAGACATATAGACAGATGTGTTGGAGGAGTGGTAAGTCCATACATGATGCTTAGGTCAATTCCTCTGGCTCATTATAGAGAATCAGGAAATTGACTATCATCTTATGCACTTTCTTGTGATACATCTTGTGCTACATTCAGGAATTGTGGAGAAAGCTTCCAAAACAAATAAACAGGTTTACCATTTTTAGTTAAGTGGTGGAAATACAAGGTTCATGTGAATGATAAATTTATGAATACACAAATAAATTTTGGTCTTCACTCCATGGGTGGTAAAGTGACTGAAAATGGGCTAAGGGTCTCATAGAAATCAATAAAGTGAGAATCTAGTGAGTATGATGTGATCCACTCTGTTAAATTACCACCAATGTGGTGAAAGTGAAAACTTAGCAACTAGACTTTGTAACTCAGCCACCACTATAGTCAAATCAAATATGTTTCAGTATGTTAAGTATTTGATCACGTGCAAAAGAAATAACTTGTATTTATATTGTTGCCTCCTTGGGATGTTTCAAAGCACTTTATGACTAATGGATTATTTTGTAGAAAAATTATTATTACAGTGTTGCAGTATAAACAAATCATTTGTAGGATAGCAAGGTCCAGAAAAGGGAAAACACATTAATGCCAAGATAACCTGCTTTTCTTTGTGTTGCTTGAGAGAGGAGTGTTGGCTGACAGGGTCTCTGTTTAACATCTCATTGGAAATTTGACATTTCGAGTCATGCAACATTCCCTCATCATCGCACTACTGTTAGCCTAAACGTTGTACTCCAATCTGTAGTGGGCTAAAACATTGAATGTGTTATCAGAGCAATGATTGTGAGGAGCTGTTCTCCCTTTAAATTTGATAAGGTAATGTCTGGTACTTTCTACTTCTGGCAGCCAACAGTTTCAGCTCCCCACTCATTTTTAATGTTATTTAATTTGTTATATTCAAAATTATGATCTTTTCCATGTAGATTTACTTATCTGTCCAAGGTTTCACACATCTTCCCTCTTACTCCACTTTTTAAAATTCATTTATGAAATGTGGGTGTTGCTGGCTAGGCCAGCATCCCTAATTGCTCTTGAACTAAGTTTCAGAGGCACTTAAGAGTGATTCACGTTGCTGTGGATCCGGAGTCACGTGTAGGCCTTACCAGATAAGGATGGCAGATTTGCTTCCCTGAAGGACATTAATGAACCAGATGGGTTTTTACAACAATTAATCACAGACTTTCAATTTCAGATTTTTATTGAATTTAAATTTCACCATCTGCCATGATGGGATTTGAATCCAGGACACCAGAGGATTATCTGGGGTCTCTGGATAATTAGTCCAGCAAAAATACCAGTACGCCACCACTGTCTCCTCATAGCTTATGATATGATAACACTTTGGGAGGTGGCAGGCCCCAAAATTAGGATTGAACCCACACTCTTTGCGTTATTCTGCACCACGCTATCGACATCTAGCCAACTGACCTAGCCAGTTCTTTTATGTACGGTCCTTTTTATGTATCTTATACTTCTCCTTTTGCCGGCTTCCTTTCTCCATTGATCCTCTGTCTGTCTTTACAGATTAAATGTTGCTTTTGTTTTCTTATTTTTGAAACCTTTGAAAATGACATGTAGATCACCTGCCCAATCTTTGTGACCTTGCAGAATGCTTAAGTTGTCAAAAGTGAAACTTGATTTGAGCCTCTGCTAATGTGATCAGACAGTGCTATCTTGCTGTGTTAGCTGATGCTGAGATGAAAGCTTTGGAGTAACAAATACCCTCAGAATTATTTCATCATATTTCTATCTTTCTTGTAATTATAATTTATTGCCTCATAAAAGCAGGCACTTCATAGTTAGTGGACTTTATAAACAAGAATTATTAAAGGGCGATCTGTGAGTTTCATAAATCAATTTTTAAAGCCACTTTCTGTGCTGTAAAAGTCTGATTATAATTTTCTTTAGGTGCACTCTTTTGATGGTACAAAAGAAGAAGCTGCTGCACTTGTAGAATTGGGTCTCTATATTGGTATTAATGGTTGGTAAGTTTCATTTTATAGTTTCAGTTGTGGTTACTATGAAGTTGTGGCCTTTAAAGTATGTGAAGCATACAAGTATGAGTGATCCACCAATAGTGGTCACTGAGCTGAAAAGCACTATACTCTTACAATTTTGCTAATGCAGAGAATACATGTCCAAACAGCTTGTTATGATTCGGAATTTCTACACGTGCAACAGAAGAGTTCCCTCAATCCAAGTTCAAGGTTCATTCCCTTTCCCCATGCACTGACAAACTGCCATCTCTCTTCCTCGATCCCTCACTGAGCACGGAGCTTGGAAGTTTGTAGGGCTGGAGAAAGTTAAACAGAGATGGTTAGGGGTAAGACTGTGGAGGAATTGACGATAATACCAAATCAGTAGCCAATATAGGTCAGTGAGCAATGGGTGAATGTGAATTGGTTTGAGTTAAGATACAGGTAGCTGAGTTTTGGATGAACTTTTAGTCTGCAAGGTGGGCGGGCTGGTGAGGAGTGTATTGCAATAGTCAAGTCTAGAGTTAACAAAGATATGGATGAACTTTTCAGCTGCAGATGAGCAGAGTTGGAGTTAGGTGATGTTATGTACGTAGAACTAAGCATTCATGGTGTTGGAATAGATGTGTGGTTGGATGCTCACCCCAGGATCAAGTAGATACCAATGTTGCAAACAATCGGGTTCGACCTCAGATTGTCATTGAGGAGAGGGAGTGGGGTTGGTCATTAGGGAATGGAGTTTATGGTGAGGACCAAAGAAATGGCTTGCTTTCTTTCAGTGTTTAAGCAGACTGATGCAATATATCCACCGAGTTACATGAATAACATCAATGGCAATCAGCTTTTTTTTATTAAACTAAAATAAGTATCTTTTATTGGCAAACCAATGGATTCTTGTTTGCGTCTTTTGTCCCTTGGGTTTTTTACTGTTCTGCATGAGGGTAATTAATATTCAAACAGGTCAGTAATTAGAAACTGGACTAACTGCTATTATCCAGTAGTGAGAAATTATAGGATGACTGAATATGCTAATATTCTAAGAAAGGAGACCCTTAACAGGAATTATTGTTGTATTACTAAATCTAGAGGATTGGAGCAACACCATTTGTGCAGCAAATTAAACAGATTTTCAGGCATTTGATTGACTCTTCTTGCACACAAGTTGTGTACTTGTAACAAGATGAGAATTGTGCTTGCAAGAAATTATTTGGTTTCAAATGGTTCATAACAAGTTCTGTAGGGTTTAATGGAATCAATTTTCAGCTATTTTTCTCATCGCAGTTTCCCAAATTTATATCCTTTTCTAACTCTGAAGATTAAAGGAAAAACTTGCTCACTCCTTACCTAATCCATCTTAGCCGATGTTTCAAAATTAAAGCAAATAGTTCAACTTATCATCCTCCAGACTGGGTAGATTTAAGACGGAATGATTTTGTCAGTATTTTTGGAAGTTCAATGCTAATACCCCCATTTACACAGATTTAAGATGTTGTTTAATTGCAGCTTTAATTCTTGGATATAATTTTCATTATAAATAGTATTAAATAAAACGTAATAAATAAAGGCTGAGTTGGTGATTTGTTAAATTTTGCTGGCAGCAGCCAGTAAAATAAATGTAGATGAGAACCATAACTTGCAGCTATATCAACTGTTCTAGTCAGAACTTATCCTTTTTGTAATTAAAACTTCTGATCTTTTCACAATGTTAATCAGTATCTTTAACGTAGTGAATAGGTTGAGTCAATCACAGTTTAATAAAGACAAATGTTTCTGTGGAGCTCAAATTTTCCTCCAGAAGAAGCAATTACAATCTTAGGATGTACACTGTCATGACTACTCCTTCAGCGAAAATTTCCTGTTGCAGCACAAGTTGGAAGGTATATTTATTGTGATTAATGGGCTGTGAATGCGTGAATGGGAACATTCAAGCAGAATATGAATAGATTTTACTTAAGAGTGGCACGTGATAGTAAGCATGCACCATGTCCAGAAATAGAGGAAAGCAAGGGGAGGAGTTTATGTACCAGCAATGTTAATTATATTGATACTGCAGCACTCATTAAATAATTTGAATCATTATCTCTTAAAATTAAAATCTACCATATTTCTAAATATTCTAAATGAATGGACTCTCAGTTCTTAAAACTATATGCATTAATTGCAAATCTGATTCTTTCAGCTCCTTAAAAACAGAATCCAATCTTGAAGCCATGAAATCTATCCCAAGTGAACGGCTGATGATAGAGACTGGTAAGTTATATGTTTAGAGTTACCCAAGATGTAAAGGATAGACCAGCAATAGAATGTTGAATTTCCATTCAGAGAGCTAAGTGCAAAGATTAGCTGACGTATCAGTTTACCTGCAGTGACTGCTTCCAGTAAACTGAATGAATAAGGATAACTTTGGATACTCAGCATCACTATGGGGTAACCCATTCTTCAGTCAGACAGTGTCTAGTCTACTACTGGATATTACTGCAGTAGGGAACAAGCCAAGCTCTTCTGGACAATGCCTTATTTTTAAATTAGACTTTATTTATAATATAAATTTGCTTCAGGGTATAGACTGCAGTGATTGGCATGCAGTCAGTCTATAGAGCTGAGTGAAAAGCATATTCATAAATGGTTTGAATTTATAGTAATAGCTACAGCAGAGTTGTCATACAAGCTGGTATTCATTACCTTTACGGAATTTAACTGCTGGCTATGCAGCATACTGACATGTGCTGCTTACTTTGTTTTAAAGTAAAATTACTATATCCCTACTGTGGTATTAGTTGGAAAATAAGTTTGAGTGTTCAGTTTGGTCACTTGGACAATATTATAACACTTATTTTCTTGCCTATTTTCTCTATCTCCCAGTGTTTTGATTCTTGAATGCAGTGGGGTTGTATGCCACAAGGCCTTAATTCAACTGATCATTATTCAAGTGAGTTGTGAAAATAAGCATCAGCATACTGTTAAATCCCAGGAGCATCACAATCCTGTCCTCTCCCAAGATACACACTTGTATTTCCAATGTGGACTGTTGGATAACATTTAGGAACAGAAGCCCAGCGACTTCTACAGTCCACCCCCTGCCAACCAAAAAGCCTCACCCCTCCACCTGTTTGCAGCTTGTTATAACTGTCATTGCTGAGATAACTCGCAAAGATTCGGGATTGAATGTTCCAAGGAGGGCACCAGGGAAGGTACTCACAAACATCTGAACCATACTCTGTTCTTTTCGATCTTGCCCTTTACAACAGGGATCATCAGAAATGACTGCTGGTGGAGACCCTGACTGTATTTCTCTTCTCTCTTTGAGAATTGCAGAGTCCAGTTGTGCCCAGTTGTTGTTTTGAGTGAAATCAGCTAACTAAGCAGTTGAGGGAGAGATTTAGGGTGCTTTCTAAGTTGTACAGTTTATGTTGCTCTTAATTCCGGTGAAGCTTTGGTTTTAAATTTTTGGCCTAATTAATACAGGATATTGGTGATGAAATGGTAGTTGGAATTTAAAAGCATTACTGTTATGTAGTGCTTTGGGGACGTTACCTGACATTGTTACATAAGAACATAAGAACATAAGAAATAGGAGCAGGAGTAGGCCATCTGGCCCTTCGAGCCTGCCCCGCCATT
The DNA here is from genome assembly GCF_965287045.1 of Carcharhinus amblyrhynchos. Classification (NCBI taxonomy): domain Eukaryota; kingdom Metazoa; phylum Chordata; class Chondrichthyes; order Carcharhiniformes; family Carcharhinidae; genus Carcharhinus; species Carcharhinus amblyrhynchos. The sequence continues at coordinate 75,092,477 of NC_137331.1, read as the reverse complement.
CAATAAGATCATGGCTGATCTGTCGTGGCTCAGTTCCACTTTCCCGCCCTCTCCCCATAACCCTTAATCCCCTCTCTTATCAAAAACCCATCAACCCGCTTCTTAAAAATATTTAGCGAGGCAGCCTCCACCACTTCAACGGGCAGAGAATTCCAGAGATTCACCACCCTTTGAGTGAAGAAGTTCCTCCTCAACTCCGTTCTGAACCGCCCCCCCTTTATCTTGAGGCTGTGCCCCCTAGTCCTACTGTCTTTTTTGAGCGGGAAGAGTCTTTCCACCTCTATCCTATCCATCCCATTCATCATCTTATACGTCTCAATGAGATCTCCCCTCATTCTTCTAAACTCTAACGAGTACAAGCCTAGTTTATTCAGCCTCTCCTCATAGCTCAACCCCCTCAACTCCGGTATCAGCCTAGTAAACCTCCTCTGCACTCCCTCCAAGGCCAAAATATCCTTGCGCAGGTGCGGCGCCCAAAACTGCACACAGTACTCCAGCTGCGGCCTCACCAATGCCCTATACAGCTGCAGCAAGACCTCCCTACTTTTATATTCAATCCCCCTCGCTATGAAGGCCAGCATCCCATTCGCCTTCCTGACCACCTGCTGCACCTGCAGGCTGGGTTTTTGCGACTCATGCACAAGGATCCCGAGGTCCCTCTGCACCGTCGCCTGCTGCAGTTTTTCGCCACGTAAGTAATAGTCCTTCCTACCATTCTTCCTACCAAAGTGGACCACCTCACACTTGCCAACATTAAATTCCATTTGCCATTTCCTGGCCCATTCGCCCAGTCTATCTAGATCCTTCTGCAGACTCTCCACACCCTCCGCACAATTTGCCTTTCCCCCAATCTTGGTGTCATCAGCAAATTTCGACACCCTACACTCGGTTCCCTCCTCCAGATCATCTATATAAATGGTAAATAGCTGAGGCCCCAGCACCGACCCCTGGGGCACCCCACTAGTTACAGTTTTACTTAAGATATATTTACCTAAAAGGGGCAACAAAGGTTCATGAGGATGATTCCAGAATGAGAGGATTTCCACTGAGGAAAGTTTGAGTAGAATGAGTCTAGAGGAATGAGAGGTGAGCTCAAAGAAATCTATAAAATTCTTAAAGGGCTTGACAGAGTACATTCTAAGGGAGTGCTTCCCCTGGCTGGGAGTCTAGAATTAGAGAGTCTTCAATCATGGATGTGGCTTGCTACTGGGTAGGCCAGCATTTATTACCCATTTTGAGATGGTCATAGTGAGTGGCCTTCTTGAAACATTGCAGTCCATGTGGTGCAGTTAGACTCTCAGAATAAGGGAGAAGCCATTTGGCACTGAGAGTAAGGGAAGTTTCTTCACTCAGAGGGTTGTAGTTCTCTACCCCAAAGTGTCATGAATGTTCAACCATTGAACATATTCAAAACCGCAATCGATACATTTTTGGACTTTAAGGGAATTCAGAGTTTTGGGGATAGGGTGGGAAAATGGAGGTAGAAGATTCGCCATGATCCAAGTTTAAATTTATTTATTAGGGTCACAAGTAAGCTTACATTAACACTGCAATGAAGTTATTGTGAAAATCCCCTAGTCGCCACACTCTGCCACCTGTTTTGGTACACTGAGTAAGAATTTAGTGTGGATAATCCACCTAACCAGCACATCTTCTGGACTGTGGGCGGAAACTGGAGCACCCCCAGGAAACCCACACAGACAGGGGAGAACGTGCAGACTTTGCACAGACAATGACCTAAGCTAGGAATTGAACCTGGGTCCCTGGTGCTGTGAGGCAGCAGTGTCACTGTGTTGCCCGAATGTGGTCAATGGGCCATATGGCCTACTCTTGTTTCTTATGAGTGTTGTTGCATTTGGTATATTTAGGGTTGGATGCAGTGACAAGCTCTTTCAGAACAGCCACAATAATATGCCTCAACACCAACCACAAAAAGGATACCACTGCATCCTTATGGCTTAAACAAAGGAAAACTCTCTTCATCCAGCATCTTTACTGCTAGCAGAGTAAACTTGTGGTGTGTTTTAACCCAGTTCCCCAGAAGTGAAAGGATCTTTCTAAAACTTTTTCAGGAAATTGTGTTTGAATAATCTAATCAAGAGGATCATGTTTTGAGCAGATGTTTTGTTTGCTTGTACTCATCAAGATGTTTATGTAATTATTTATTTATATCTGAAAAGATGCACCATGGTGTGGAATAAAGAACACGCATGCAGGTGCTAAATTTGTGACAACAACCTTTCCAACAAAAAAGAAGTGGGAAGAAGGATACTGCCTTAAGGACAGGAATGAGCCATGCCATATTATGTGAGTACCAAGGAGAATTCTCACATAGCTTATTCAATTGTATGGTGCATGTTTATTTTGTCAAGAGTATTTCTCACTATGATTATTGTACAGGAGGTATTATTAGTCATATTTCCAAGGCACTACATTCTTCATCATGCTTCATCAGCCAGACTGTACTTTGGCATTCAGTAGCGTCACTTTGTTGCCTCGATGGATAATTTTTAGTTTCCTTCCCGGTGCTTCATTCAGGGTCAAATGCAATGCACTGGACACAATGCATAAATTACTAAATCTACAGACAAGTTATTTCTTAAGTTTACTTTATAGCCTGTATAGCTTAAAATGATTTCTAATTATCTGATTCAGAGAAATCTAGTGTGTACTGGTTTAGCTACTTCAGGTAGTTTAAGCAGTTGTTTAAGTGAGATGATCTGTTGTTAAGTCCTTTCAGGCAGCCACTAGTGCTAAACAAGTGGTAGGTTGCTGAAACTCAAGCGGCATTTACAGTACCTGCTACAGTGGTGGAATTGACCAGACCACTGCATGCTTCAGCTCACTATAGGTGAATAAAGCTTTCACCTCACAGTCTGTACCACCAGGAATACTTTCCATAATTCTAATTAGAGGATTAATATGAAATCTTAGATAGTTAGTATAATGACAGAGAAAGCACTGGAGGGACTGACATCCTTGATGGTGGATAAATTACCATGGCCAGATGGATTGGTCCTAGGCTGTAAAAAAGCCAGGGAGGAAATAACAGATGCTCTGAGGATTATTTTCCAACCCTCATTAAGTACAGGCAAGATACCAGAGGATTGGAAGTTGGTGAACACTATACAATTATTTAAAAAGGGTGCAAGGGATAAACCAGATAATTAATTATTAGGTGATTAGTCTGACTTTAGTGGTGGGCAAATTATTGGAATCATTTCTGAGAGATAGAAAAAATAAACACCTCCCACACTCCATGAGAATTTGTAATTAGTGATCAGAAAAAGATTTGTAGACAAACTAACCAAGAGTGATCACTTCCTGACTGTCACTTCAGTGAGAAGAGTTGAAATTCTGAACTCAAATCCCTAGGTTGATGGTACTTAACATGTGAAATTCAAATCTGACGACTATAAAGATCTAAACAGATAGCCTGGCCGTTGAAAATAATAAACAAATAGCAGTCAGGATATGAGCACACTAGATATAAAGAATGAGGACTATAGCTGGCTCTCCTGCCTGAGCCTGTCCTCACTTTACTCACTGATACACCCCCAATTCCCTTCCAATGTGCTTCTTGGCCACTAGCTTGTCACTGGTTCTAATCCCAAGGATTTGAGAAAGAAATCACCAGGAAGCTTGTGTGAGTTAAGTTCAGTTCCTGAGTTTTTCAATTTCAGTTTCATGTACAAGAATATTCAGATTGTCAGCACAATTTGCTGTTCTGTTGCAGGAACTTAACTTCTAAACAGGCAAACCATTGCAAAGTTGTTCAGTGTAAACAATTGGTTAACATTAGTCCTGACTAATTATTTTTCTTTAATAGTCAAGTATTGGAAATAATGGCAGCAGTGCGAGAAGAGGACACGCGTGAACTGAGCAACACCATGTACAATAATACTGTGAAGATGTTCTTTCCTAATAGTTGATCAACAAGGATATCATTCTAATAATTTAAATCTAAATATCTTAAAAGGCAGCTGGCAGTGACACCCATTTCCAGAGGTGGTACTACCTACTTTATTCTGTTGTTAATATTGGATGTTGAACTCAATGCATGAGCTACTATAGAGTCACTATAAATTTATCTCCATCATTGCCATACGTTTTGTTAACAGTGAGTGAAATTTGTTCACATTGATAACAAGGGGGAGATCCTGTTCCAAAGTTGAAATTTAGATAGGGAAAATTTGACTGTCCCTGAGATGCATGGATGGCAGTTTCTCTCCTGTGCTTACCTGAATATATCCAAAAGTATAATTAAACTGATGTAATATTCACTAAAGAACCTTTAAAGTAGGATTTTTAAAAGTATATAGTACCTCAGCATACAAAATTAGTATATTATACTTATGTTTGCTGATTGCTTACAACTTTGTTATAATACATCTCTGACACAGATCAGTATTGATTAGATATTTAGCTTTTATTTTGCAAATAATAAAATGGTTACAGATAAATTATGGTTGACTTGTTTGATTTGGACCAGGGAGGGTGGCATAGTTCAGAACAAACAAGGAATTGCACAATATTATGCAATTTTGATCACTTTTAGCACATATATGTATAATAATCTTGAGATGTATTGCAAAACCTCATGATGAGCAGACCATTGTGGTTTAAGATTGTGAAAATATAGATGAAGATGCTATATTACAATTTTGTTCTAGTGCACATTGAAACAAAAGTGTAAATGTTTGACCAAGATGTGGAGCAATTATGTATAAAATTCAACATTGTGACAAAAATACATCTGGAATGTTGATGTATGGGAATTGATTACTAGATTGATATAATAATCATTTGTTTGAAAATAAAGCTCTGTGCTTAACATTGATACATTCTTGTGTTCAGAACGTTTGTTTGATAATAAAATATTCACTTGCATACTTAAAGCATTGTCCTGTGCTCAAAATCTTGCATTGCATGTACATGTTCAATGAAAAGTACAATCATATTTTGAAAAAAAATCTTTGACATTATGAAAAAGCACTATATAATTTAAAGTTCTATTACATTTCTCAGAAATATCCCAAAGGGCATATACAACGGACCAGTCGTTCTTAGCAGTGAACAAATTGCATCAGCCATTTATTGCACTTGCTGAGATCTTAGACTGGAACTTGCCATAAAATCAGTGTTTGAAGACACAGCACCCTCTGCAGGTGAGCTGGGATCTGTATGAACAGAGCAAAAGAATTCCTTAACTAATTAGATTGAAGAACTGTTAATGAGCAATACAGTCTAAAGCACTGAGTTTGAGGGTGGGATTTTACGGCCTTGTTCATTCTGAAACTAAAATCCCACCCGAGCTCAAGGGGTCTTTCCATTATCTTTCTCTGGCCCTATCTGATTCCCATGGGACAGTAAAATTCTGGCCTGAATATCAACGCAAAAAGCAAAATCAGGAAGGGAGAAAGATGACAAAGGGTCATCCAGACTCAAGGTTGGCTCTGTTCCCTCTCCACAGATGCTGTCAGACCTGCTGAGACTTTCCAACATTTTGTTTTTGTTTGATTTCAGCATCCACAGTCAATTGTTTTATTTAGGGAAAGATTATTTTAGGAGTGAAGTGTAAAATACACAATTTTTTAAAATATTAAAATTTGAAGGAATAAAATTCCACATTTGTAAAGTTAATTTTCAGTGCTAGAAAATTTGACTAATTAAGATTCATCACACTATTAAAAGTGTACTTTCAATCAAATGGACAAAGAGCTAACTAACTTTTACTAATGTGTTTAGTGCTAAATATCACAAATACAGGCAACTTCACAACACATCATGTATTTCATTGGGGGGATACCTGCTTCTAGAGCGACAGGGCAATTTGGAAGCAATTTTTTGTTTAAACACACTTAAAAATTGCAGTATGATTTCCTTAGATTAGAGAACAATCCCATCAAACTGGAAGTTGGCTAATGTAATATCGCTTTTCAAAAGAGGAGAAAATGGGAAACTGCAGGCCAGTTACCCTATCAGCCATTGGGAATATGTTGATATCCGTTATTAAGGAATCCTTTAACAATTTGATTGGAAATGTATACTATGATCAGAACAAGGCACCATGGTTTTACAAAAGGGAACTCCTGTTTGAAAAAAAATAGTATATTTTGAGTAACTAGTAGGATAGGTAGAAGAGAACTACAAGGTTTATTACACCTGGATTTCCAAAACACTTTTGTTAAAGTGCCAACAAAAGGTTAATAGATAAAATGGTATATTAGCATGGACAGACAATTGGTTAACAAAGCTAAGTGGAAAGATAAGCTGTGGGGAGGACATAGGCTGCAAAGAGATAGACAAATTAAATAAACAGGCAACAAATTGGCCAGTGGCATATAGTGTTGGCAAATGTGAAATTATTTACTTTGGTTGGAAGAATAAAAAAAATTATTAATTTTTTAAAAATATGTGAAACTTGTAAATGTTGATGTTCAAAGAGACTTGGGTGTACTCATACAAGGAAGCAGGATGTTAGCATGCAGGTATAGCAAGCACTTAGGAAGGCAAATGGCATGTTGGCTTTTATTCCTGTACTTTAATCAGTCTTGCAATAACACCTTGCTACAATTGAACAGAACTCTGGGGAGAAAACATCTAACGTTTATTTATTATTCACAAGTAGGCTTACATTCACACTGCAATGAAGTTACTGTGAAAATTCCCTAGTTGCTGCATGCTGGTGCCTGTTTGGGTACACTGAGGAAGCATTTAGACTAGCCAGTTCACTTAACCAGCATGTCTTTTGGACTGAGAGGAAACCCACACGGACACGGAGAACATGCACACTCCACACAGTGACCCAAGCTGGGAATTGAACCCAGCTGTGAGGCAGCAGTGCTAACAACTGTGCCATGTTGCTGCTGCACTGGAACACTGCTTTGCATATTCGTGTGTCTGCAGTTTTGATTTCGATACTTGCAAGCTTACGTTAACACTGCAATGAAGTTACTGTGAAAATTTCCCCCCCCATTGCCACACTCCAATGCCTGTTTGAGTAAGTGAGGGAGAATTTAGCATTGTCAATGCACCTAACCAGCACATCTTTCAGACTGTGGGAGGAAATCCACACAGACATGGGGAGAATGTGCAGACTCTGCACAGAGGGAACGCAAGCTAGGAATTGAACTCAGGTCCCTGGTGCTTTGAGACAGCACTGTGCCAATAAACGCTGAGAGATCGTTTCCATAGGTCAGAAAGTTTAAAATATGGTCTAGGATAAGAGACTGATCATTTAAGATTGATGAGGGGGTTCACTCAAACGATTGTGAATCTTTGGAATTCACTACTCCAGAGGGTTGTGGATACTGCATTGTTGAATGTATTATGGCTGGGATAGTTTTAGGCATTTGTGCAGTGAGCAGGAAAGTGGAGTTGAAGCCCATGATCAGCCACAATTGGATGGTGGAGCAGGCTCACTGGGTTGTATCGTTTACTCCTTGTTTCCCTTAAAAACTTCTTTGACCAAACTTCCCTAACCTTAAGTGGCTCAGTGTCAAATTTTCTTTCATAATTCCTGTGAATTTCCTTTGGATATTTCACTATATGAAAAACAAATGTTGAAAACAAGTGTGAAATTATTCACCTCGGACCAACTAATTAATTGATCAGGGCACTTTCTATACAAGAATGCAATAAATAGGAACAAGAGTAGGTGATTTGCCCCTGAAGCCTGCTCAGTCATTCAAATAAGTCAACATGTTATCAGATTATAGCCTCAACTCCACATTCATGCCTGCCAAAACTGAGCCTTGAATATATCCAGTGATCCAGCCTCCATTGACCTCTGGGATAGAACATTCTAAAGATTAACAATCTACTAAGAAATTTCTTCTCACCTCTTGTCATAAATAGGAGACCTCTTTTGAAACTGTGTTCTAGATTCTTCCAACTAGGGAAAACATCCTTCCAGCATCTACTCTGTGAAGCTGCCTCAGAATCTTATTCTCAATAAGACACCTCTCGTTCTTCTAAACTCCAGTAGGCTCAACTTTCCTCGTACGAGAACCTGTTCATCCACGAAATCAAGTTAGTGAATTTCCTCTTTGTGATTCGTATGCAAGGACACCAAGTTCCATTTGTGCTGCAGCATTCTATTTAAATAATAGTTTTTCTATTCTTTCCATCAAAGTAGACAACTTCACATTTTCCTGCATCATATAGACACAAACTCAAATTACAAGATAATGGTTGGAATGCAAGTCATTCAACCAGACTCGCATTCCAACCATGGTCTTGTAATTAAGTTTGTGTCTATATATGCGCTGTTTGTGAACCAAATCCTGCATTCACCTGATGAAGGGGTAGCGCTCCGAAAACTTATGCTACCAAATAAACCTGTTGGGACTTCAACCTGGTGTTGTGAGACTACTTACAAAAATAAGTGGGAAGGCAAGGGAATCTAAAATTATGGGGATAAGGAGTTGAGATTATCATATCAGATCAGTCGTATCTGATTAAATGGCGGACCTGACTTGACGGGGTGAATGGCCTACTTCTGCTCCTACATATTATGGTCTTAAATAGTTCAAGACTGATTCTTGTAATGCTGAATTAGTTATAGTCTGCCAAGTCGAAAATGATCTATGTATCCCAACTCTCATTCTTGTTAGCCAATCATCTATGCCAAAACCCCAACACCATGAGCTTGTTACTTTTTTATGGCCTTTTGAAAATGAAAATATGCATTTACTGGTTCTTCTTTATCAACAGCTTGTTAGATCCTCAAATAAATAATTTCTTCAAATACCATTTACCTTTCATAAAACTCTGTTCTTTGTTAATCAGGCAAAGAAAATTACAGTACAGGAACAGACCCTTCAGCCCGCCAAGCCTGCACCATGCTCCTCGACTGAATTAAAATCCCTTACCTCTCTGGGGACCATGTCCCTCTATTCCCATCCTAGTCATGTATTTATCAAAACACCCCTTAAAAGTCACTATTGTATCTGCTTCCAGTACCTCCCTCAGCAGCAAGTTCCAGGCACCCACTACCCTCTTTAAAGGGGATGTACAAAGCATTTTTTTTGTATTCCAACTCTTTTCTGTTCGTTAGCCAATCATCTATCTATCCCAAAATCCCATCATGATGTAACAAGCAGAGCTGATAAAGAACAACCAGTAAATGTGTATTTTCATCTCCAAAAGGCCACAAAAAAGTAAGAGCTCATGATGTTGGCGTTTTGGCATAGATAGATGATTGGTTAACTAACAGGAAAGAGTTGTGATACAAAAAATCTGCTTTGTACATCTTCTTTAAACTTTACCCCTCACACCTTAAACCTATGCCCCCTAGTAATTGACTGTTCCACCCTGAGAAAAAGCTTCTGACTATCCACTCTGTCCACGCCCCTCAATCTTGTAGACTACTTCCAGGTCACTCCTCGAACTCTGTCGTTCCAGTGAGAACAAACCAAGTTTCTCCAATGTCTGCTCATAGCTAATGCCCTCCACACCAAGCAACATCTTGGTAAAGCTTTCTGTACCCTTTCCAAAGCCTCCAAATCCTTCTGAAAGTGTGGCAACCAGAATTTGAACAAGTGCAGCCTAAGGGTTCTGTAAAGCTGCAACATGACTTGCCAATTTTTAAACTCAATGTCCCAGCTGATGAAGGCAAGCATGCCGTATGCCTTCTTGACCACCTTCTTCACCTGCCAGTGACCTGTGTAACTGTATACCCAGACCCCTCTGCCTACTGGTACTTAAGGGTTCTGCCATTTACTGTATATTTCCCATCTGTATTAGAACATCCAAAATGCATTGCCTCACATGATTTTTAAATGTACTACTATTACTTTCTTAATGGATTCTAACATTTTCCTGACAGGTTAAGTGGTCTATAATTTCCTGCATTCTGTCTCCCTTTTTTTCTGATGGGACTTTTACAAAATCACAGTATTGTTGCAGAGCTGCAGAACCATTTGGCACTTTGTATGTGCACTGGCTCTCTGAATGAGCAAGTTACTGAATGCACCCACTCTGCCCCCCTCCCCACCCCCCATGAAATTGATAGTCTTCCTTTTCAGATAACAAGCTAATTTTCATTTGAATGCCTTGATTGAATCTGCTTCCACCACTTACTCTGGCCATGCATTCAAGACCTTAACAACTCATTGCAGATTAAGTTTTTTTTTCCATGTCATTTTTGCTTTTTACACCAATCAATCTGTGCCCTCTTGTTCTTGATCCTTTCAACGAATGGGAACAATTTCTTCCTGTCTATTCATTCCAGGCCTCTCGTGATTTTGAATGCCCCTAACAAATCTCCTCTCAGCCTTCTTTTCTCCAACGAAAAGTCTTAACTTCTTCAATCTATCTTTGTAACTGAAGTACCTCTTGCCTGGAACCATTCCTGTAAATCTTTTTGGCTTCTCTACGATGTAATGCAGTGCCCAAAACTGGATAAAATACTTAGCTGAAGCTGAACAAGTCCAACATAAGCTCCTTTTTAATAAAAAATACATTGTATGTTTTATTAACCACTCTTTCAACCTGTCCTTTCACCTTCAAATGGCTTATGCACATATAACATTAAGGACTATTCAGAAACTCCAAGCTTTATTATATTAGCCTAGATCCTAACTTTTACATTTGATTTTGGCATTTGGGTGATTGTAAGATGTTTCACTCTAGGTATGATTCGAGTGACCCACTAGGAAGATTTTATCAAAACAAACTTTATTTAAAAACAGAATATAAAAAAGCAAAACTTTAAACATGACAAAATATAATTTTAACAGCTAGCTATCTCTATTGTTCCAATTCAGCAGTATCCCCACATGGACATAAATCCCTTCTTGAGAACTACTTAGCACAGAAACTAAAGATGCTTACATAGGCACTGGATTTCCAGCCTTTTGACACTTCTGTAGAGTGATCCAGACAGACACTTGTCTTCTAATTCCCATGCAGCAACCTCCAAGAAAGCATCACCCCCAAACAATAAAAACTAAGAAAATGCCTTATTTCTTGGCAGATTCTTATCTCCACTTCAGACAGAGCAAGAGATACAGAGAAAGCAACCTCTAAGGATCCCAAAAAGCAGACCGCCTTGCGTTCTGTGAAAGCCTAGTCATCCATATTACCTTACCTGTCTACCACCCAATTAAGCACCACTCTGGAATATCCCAGAGAAAAAAAACAGAACCCTGCATTAGTTCAGATCAAAACAAACACATGAAGATCAATTATGTTGCTGCAGTAATACCATGCTTTTGGATCCAGACTAAATGGCACCGAGTGCACAGAACAGATCTTGCACAAGAAACATGACTAAAATACATTCTTAAAGGCACAGTTCGATTCAAATTTTCAAGTTTGCTGATGACACCAACGTAGTGGGACAGTTCTCAAACAATGATGAGACAGAGTCCATGAATGAGGTAGAGAATCTGGTGAACTGGTGTGGCATCAATAATCTCTGCCTCAATGTCAACAAAATGAAGACGCTTGTCATCGGCTTCAGGAAGTCGAGAGAATATCCGTGTCTATATCAATTGGGGATGAAATAGAAAGGATTGAGAGCTTCAAGTTTTTAGGTGGCCAAATCATCAACCTGTCCTGGTCCCCCCATGTCAATACCATAGTTAAGAAAGCCCACCAACACCTCTACTTTCTCAGAAGACTTAAGGAAATTTAGCAGTTAAGCTACATCTCTAACTTTTACAGATGCACCATAGAAAGCACTCTTTCTGGTTGCATCATTGCTTGGTATGGCTTCTGGTCTGCCCAAGACTGCAAGAAACCTCAAGAGGTCGTGAACGTAGCCCAATCCATCACACAAACCAGCCTCCCATCCATTGACTCTGTCTACATTTCCCACTACTTTGGCAAAGCAGCCAGCATAATTAAGAACCCCATACATTTTCTCTTCCACCAGGGAAAAAGATACAAAAGTTTGAGGTCACATACCAACCGATTCAAGAACAGCTTTTTCCCTGCTGCCGTTAGACTTTTGAATGGACGTACCTTTCATTAAGTTGATCTTTCTCTACACCCTATGACTGTACTACATTCTGCACTCTCTTTTCCTTCTCTGCAAGCAGTATGTTTTGTTTGTATAGCATGCAAGAAACAATACTTTTCACTATATAATACATGTGACAGTAATAAATCAAATCAAAGTGAGGGGATTAAGACAGACCTGGTTAAGTTGAACTGGAAAAATAAATTGAAGGATAGATCAGTAGAGATACAGCAACAGACATTTAAGGAAATATTTCAGAATATTCAGAAAAGGTACATGCCAGTGAGAAAGAAACAATAAATTAAATCAAAGCATTGTCATGTCACCCAGGTCCCTTGGCTAAACATCTCCTTTAGAATTGCACTCTTTATTTCACATTAGGCAAGATCCTCCAACCCTGTATAGAAATATCACTCAACTGTTGTATAGGCATGTTAACAAGCCAATCTATAAGAGTGCTTATATCTTCTCAGTATTAAACTGAGAAAAATAAACATTACGACTCATGACTCACCAATTACCTACCTGCTATCCTAATTAATGCCTTTGGACTTTTGCTCCCAGGTCATACTGTGTCCTGCTCCCTCTTTCAGACCATTCCTTGTTCTATTGAACAGCACCTCTTCCCTCACTCACCAAATTCCAGAGTTCAGTCAGAGCTATCAACACTGTATTCTGTCAAAGTTGTATTCCATACATTAGCAAAGACTTTATACTAGCTGGAATTCTAAAGACTTGATTCCAGCCCTGTTGATTAAGGAACCAGTTCTGACTAACCACTTAATTAGCTCATAGTAGCAGCTGTACAATCAGATTAAGCCTGAAAGAAACTAATGTTACATCAAATGCTAATACAACACTTGACTAGATTTCAGAAAGAAATCAACTTTAAAAGTGTCACAATTCCCTCTCACTTAGGTTCAACTGTTGATGCTGTACTCCCTCCAGCTGTCTTCATGCTACTTATTCCATGGTGAAATGCTAGAAACAATGGAGGGCAAGACTTTGGGGTCTATGTACATAAAACAGTAAAATGTTGTGAATGGATAAGTAAAACATATTCAAGATAGCTAATGAAATGCTGGACTTTATATCTAGAACACATAGGGTTGCTATTATACTACAGCAATAGAAGACACCAATTAGATCACATATTATTGAAAATAGTTCTGGGCACCTGACCATAAGAAGCAAATATTGGCCTGGGGGAGTGTAGCATAGATTTAGCAAAATTATCTCTCAACTCAAAAGGGTTAAATTATAAGGAAAATTACACAAACTAGAATTGCATGCTGGAATACAGAAGTTAAGGGTGATTTGAACCAAATTTACAGGATACTAAGGGAAACTGATGAGGTAGTTAAAGAGAAATTAAGCTGGTGGGGGAATCCAGGTTTAGGATACAGCTTAAAAAATAGAGCCATAGCTTTCAGAGGTACACATACATGTAGAAGTATTTTGGAACTCTTCAGCAAATGTCAACTTTTAGATTATTCTAAATCTGAAATTGCTAAAATATTTTAACCAAAACTATTAAAGATAGTGGAAAAAAATTCAGGTATGTGGAGTTAGGTCACAGATCAGTCACGAATGATGGAACAGAAACAATGGTTAATTAAGTTATACCTAGTCCTAGCCATGGCAAGTATGTAGGGTTATGATATGGCAGGGGGAGTGGGCCTGGATAAGATGCTCTGTCAAAGTTGGCACAAAGTCGATGGACCGAATGGCCTCCTCCTGCACTGTAGTGATTCTATAACACCAGAATAATTCCCTGCTTTTTTTTTGAACTATGGATTCCTCAACATTCATTTGAACTACAGGAATCAAGACAATGTCTTATCTGAAGAATTAAATCTGACAATGCAGTACCACATCGATGTACCTACACAAACCTACACCCAGATATGGGACTTAAAAACATAATCTTTCAACTCAGACAAGAGTGATGCCAGCTGAACCAAAATTTGCATCTTGTTTTCTGTATGAGCAAATACATACTATTTTCAGATGTCTTCATTTTTCTTTAATTGACAGTATAATCTACATTATTAAGTAGCTATGGGGCAACTCCATCTTTTCAACAAAGACCTTTCAAAATCTGGTCCTGGAATAAAAATCTTAGGCTTTAGCTTTCCATAATGGTTTAAGCGAATCCAGTGAATAGCAGAGCCATATGAACAAAAGAAGTCCTAGGAAAACAGAGTGCTGGATAAACCCAACAGATCTGGCAATATGTCTGGAGAGTGAGTGAGTGAGAGTGTGTGTTAACGTTTCAAGTCCAATGAGACTTCTTCAGAACGTAATCTGTGATGGTGTTCGAACTGCAAAAAAAAATTCCAATATTATTTATTGGATTAGGAGAGATAATGATGAGAGTTCTTGCTCATTTTTACCATACAGCAAATTGTTAGAAATTACACAAGCAGATGTTGAGCAAGGACAAAGTTAGACTCAGCAATTCAGTAGCTTATAGATGAATAATTGGTCAGATATAGCCAAAAGCTGAAGCCAGCATAATATAAATACATCTGTCATATCAAAAACTAAACAATGGGCATGGTGGCATAGTGGTTAGCACTGCTGCCTCACAGCACCAAGGTTCAATTCCCAGTTTGGGTCACCATCTGTATGATATTTGCATATTCTCTGTGGCTACATATGTTTCCTCGGGGTGCTCTGGTTTCCCCTCAGTCCAAAGATATGTGGTAAGGTGAACTGGCCACACTAAATTCTCCCCTAGTGTGCCTGAATAGGCACCAACGTGTGGCAACTAGAGGATTTTCACAGTGACTTAATTGCAGTATGAATGTGACTAATACAAAAAATTTATGACTTATGGGGAGACAGGGGAATAGTGGAATATCATCAGATGAGTAATCCAGAGACCCAGAGTTATGCTCTAGGGACCAGGGTTCAAATCTGAACAAGGCAGATGACGAAATTTAAATTCAATAAGAATCTGGAATTAAGGGTCTGATGATGACCATTAAACCATTGTCAATTATTGTAAAAACCCATCTGGTTCACTAATGTCCTTTAAGAAACATGCAGTCCTTACCTGGCCTGGCCTCTGTGACTCCAGACCCACAGCGCTATGGTTGACTCTCAAGTGCCCTCTGAAATGGAGGGCAGTTAGGGATGAGCAATAAATGCTGGCCCAGCCAGCGACACCCACATCCCATAAAAATGAATTTTAAGTGAATAAGCATTGCAGTCTGAAGTCACACCAAAATTAATGTCAAAGTGCAGAGTAAAAAATCTGTATCCTGGTAATGTAACTCAACAAGTGTGAATCTTTACATTTTCTACAATTATTATGGTCTCTGAAGTGGAAGATGCGAACAGTTGAGAAAGAGCTGGATCATGAGAAACAGCATGAAGCTGGTCAACGGTCTTGGTGATCACTGTGACAGGAACTCACATGATGATAACAGACATTCCTGAAGCCCTGACGTGGAAAGTAGAAACATAACAGCAAAGGCAGTGATGACATAGAAATAAACTCTACAGGAATTTGAATGGAAGTCAGTGGGCTGATAATGGACAACAGTGGAAAGCCCATAACCATACAGCGGAGGTACAGGAAGAGATTCACAAGGATGGGACCAGAACTGAGATTACAACTTTAGAAAGATAGAACTGGTTGGGACCTGTAGTGAAGCGTGGTAATGGGTTAGATAGAGAATGTTAGTGCTTGTGGAGCAATCCAAAACTAGGTGTCATTAATAAATTCTATAAAGGAAATAAGACTCTTAACAGAAACTGCAAAAGATTTTGGATTGAGTTGTGGGTGAAAGTGAGGAAGGCTGTGAATAAATTGTCAAACATGTCCAGTAATGAACAAAATGTCACACCAAGTGCAAGGTGACAGTGAAGAATGAAAGGTCATACAAGTTAATAAATGTTGTTACCTAGGAAATATGTTATCAGACAAAGTGCAACCAAGAAATAAGTCTTATGGGAATGGCCACAGATGCATTTTATAAAGTAAAAAAATTCGTTAAAACAAAGCTGAGAACACTGGAATGCAACATCACACCAATTTTGATATATAGAAGCAAGTGTCAGTGAAGCAAAGAATTGAGGTTGAAGAAGTGTGGCTTTTGAGGTGACTAATGAAGATATTTTAGACAAACCACTCAACCAATGCAGAAGTCCTAGCAAAATCTGACGCCAAGGGAACACTGCTGATCAAGATCAGGAAGAGACAATTGAAATTTCTTGGACATGTAATAAGAAATCATGACTTTGTTCTGAAGAGCTTTGAAAACTGAATGTCCCATGGCAATCCATGGTTGCCAATGACCTCTTAGGGGATGTTACCTGAAAAAAATAATGGTAGAGCAAGAGAAACAAGAATATGCAGCTCCTCAACACAGGCAATAGTTGAGGCATAGCAGAACAACAAGTACATGCTAGAAAATGAAATAAGATATGCTGAAAGGTCACTATGAAATAAATAGGATAGGGGAAGGGTGTCTTAAGTTGTAGAAGGGATAAATTGCCTGTTTGTGCTGTATATGCTAAATGTCTAAAATGGTAAGCTACAAGGTGAGAATTGGGTGGGAATTAGAAAACAACATTTTCAAAATCAATGATAGGTTTATAAATGTTACGTTAGCAAACATTATACATGCAACTGCAATTACTTGGCAACTGAAGGCCAACCACTTCAGAGGGTGCCACATATTCACCCAAGGCCAGGTCTATGCTCCAAGTAACCTACAACAGCAGTTCTTAATCATTTTACTCATGACACCCCAAAACCCTCCACTTTATAATTTTTTCAATTAAAAATTTTTATTTTACTTAATGAAACCTATTGCTGGTATTGAGCAACAATTGTGTTAAGATATGGAGGTATAAAGTCACAAATTAATCCTTTTTTTTTATACAATTTGTCCTGCACTTGGTAGGATTGTTGAAGTTAAGAGAACTGATACTGAAGTTAGTAAACTGTGGTTGAGGTTGGTAGAATTCTGTTGAAGATCGTAGAGTATTATTGAAGTTGTAGGTTGGTTCTGAGGTTGCAAGAGCTGTCATAAAGTTGACAGTCTGAGTGGTGGAAGTCTCTTCAAATTCAATCTTTTGCAAAGGTTGCTAGAGTTATACTGATGGTAAACTATCACCAAGGTTGGCAAAGTATCGTAAAATGGTGATGGGACCAATCGCATTGATAGCTGCATCAGCTCATTTCTCCTTTGCCTGTTACAAAAGAACAGGGCAGAACACATCCCTAGACTGAACACCATCTTGACAACATGGGGATTAATGCCCAAGAACGTTTGAGGTTAAGTTGCAGTTTGCACAGTAGACCTACATGTCACTTCAGCAATGTTCCTAAACTGGCTACAGGAATTATCTTTGGTGGACCCATTGAGACCTTCTCATGCACACCTCGGAACCTGTGGATCCCCAGTTAATAACCGCTAGCTTACAAAACACCACTGGCAGCAGGAAGAGAAAAAGTGACAAACAAGAAGAGCACCAGGTTATTTCTTTTCTTTTTTGAACAGTGTGTTGCGTCTTCCAAGGGTTTTGCAGGTCAACACAGAAAATCTTGTACAAAATTCTATGAAGCAATAAGATCACAAGTTCAATCCTGTCTGCACTGTTTAGTTGTTTCCAGTTGGAATAGTGGCAGATGCTATAATTCATCTCAGCAATACTGGGCTGAAAGCAGAATCCAAGGGTTCCTGCTCTTGAGCATTGGTCAGTGCCCTTTGGTATAGTTTCTTCAACGGCTCACTAATACTTGCCCTTTCAGTCCATGCAGAAGTCAACCTGCACAAGGTATTTGTGGAGCTGTGACACAACACGATTCTCCTCTTTGGAAAAGTAGGGAAAAATCAAATCAATACGCATGCAAGATCCTTTCTTTAATATCAAACAGGTTCCTGAAGAGGCTCGTATTAATTTAATCACATGTAACTTCAATTATGTTAAACACACCCAGCAACTTTATTAAAGAATTTTATGTAAGTCAAACTTTTATTTCATGTACAGTATACACAAATTTACGGTCGAACAAGAGGCCAGCAATTTTAAGAGGTAAACAGTACAACAGCAGGTCATAATAAATAAGTTGGCTGAAAACCATTACATGTCCATAACCAGTGTCTTTTCACAGCTGTTGTGCTTTGTCTATTCTGCACGCCAGTGATAAGTGGAATGTAGTTTATTTCCTAACCCTCTCTCATCACTGGTCTGACATAACTTTTAACAATCACCTAAGCAAAAGAAAAAAATCACTTTCTTCCCTGATGTTTGATTGGCAGTCTTTGTTTTAAAAGTTGCAACTTCTCCGCAATCACTTGTTGCGCCTCACTCATCACTTGCATCTGTATCATCATCGAGGTACTCATCCTCCAGTCCTGCATTTCCATTTTGAGTTGTCCATTCTTCTTCATCATACTCAATGCTGTCATTGTCTTCATTGAGATCACTGTCAGCATCAACAGCAGCAGCCGCCACCACCAAGTTTTCCACTACAGGTTGGTGCTGTGGAACATTACCATAGTTATTGACAAATACTGTGCTTTCATTCTGGTTATCCTCAATGTACACTCCCTGATGGCACATAGGACACGTATCCTGAATGTACAACCACTTGCGCAAACAAAGGGCATGGAAATAATGATTGCAAGGTGTGATACGTGCTGAAGTGGTGAACTCTTGGTAACAAATTGCACACACATCACCAATATCATGCAACCTGTTGCCTCTTACTTCTGGAAGGGAGTTAATTTTCTTAACTGCAGTCCTCCGGTTTATAAATGTTTTCCATCCATTTTTAGCTTGCAAATAAATGTTAAAGTAAGCATGTAAGCACATCATACAGGCACGAATTTTACTACCTGATTCAAACATCATTGTGTAAGCTCCATTTCCAAACATTATCACTCCAAAAATGAACTCAATAACATTGCCTGTTGAACGAACATAGTAAATGTAATCATCTAACTTTTCCCATAACACATTGTAGTATCCATCAATTATAAACAGAGTGTACACAGTAAGGGAAACAATTACTTTTAAGCACAATTCAACACAGAATGCTGTCACAGCAAACAGCCAAGTGTTCAGTGTGTGGACCTGCCACAAGGTGCAGCTGAGTACAATTGGAAGAATGAAAAGGCTAATGGAAACCATGAGGACAGGCAAGTGTCTTCTGAGGGAGGAAACATGGGAGGCACTAAGTGACATTAGCACAGGGTCCGTCATTCCATGAATGAAATGCAAGATTGCAGTCAACAGAAGGCACATGTTGCGACTGAGGCGAACTAGTCTTTCTTCAGGTTCCAACCCACTCAAACCTGTCTGCAGAGCCAAAATGAAAAATAAAACTGGGGCCACAAACCCCAAGCGTTTATCTTCCTCCTCGGTAGACCCAATGAAGGCTAAGATTCCAAGTCCCAAATAGTGTGCTAACGATGAAATGACTGCACTCATCCCCAGGACAGTCAAGGTGGAGTCACACCCACTTATTATGAGACTGCAAAGTACTTCCCAGCTGTCACTCCAGGAAATAAAGTAGCTTTTTTTCTCTGAATCACCTTGCGTTACTTTAACAACATAAACTAAAATAATGGCTTGTGCCATTAGCCGAGTCAACCAAAAAACCCTCAATACGTCAGGAAAACGAATCCTCTTCCACGTGTCCTCCACAATAACTTGTAATCCATATATACGATACATGTGACGTACCAGCAAATAAACATATCTTATTGTATAATAAAACCATTTTAAATTCAGAGTTACATAAAATACAGTCTGTGCTGTTATATACATGCCCGAGAAGGCAACTAACAGATTCTGAATATCTTCTGGTAACTCCAAGGCCAGGCCTAGTATAGGCAGTAGGAAGTTTACCATGGTCAATGCAGAAAACACTGATGGAATGCTCAGTAATGTTGCATACCCAATACCAATTGTGAGCTGAACTGCAGTAAGGGCCAACCACAATGTTGGGCCATTGCGTGGTAGCAGTTGTATCCCAAACACTGCAGAGTAGTAGGCATTGTAGAAATCTATGTGGAGCGTGGTGTAGTAGTTTACTAGGACAGAAGTTGCAGCAAGTAGAACAACACATCCAAACACGTATAGCCTGAAGAGTGCTCTTTGGGATAAGACAAGGATAACACATGACAGTAAGAGACCTGAAAAAGATTGGAAAAAATATTAAATTTAATTTCATAATTAGTTATAATTTTATAAACCTTTACACATGAAATTATTCCTATGAGAATTAACACCACAAACTGGCCATTCAGCGCAAGTCTATGGTGATGTCTATGCTTACACAATTTATCTAACTCCCCCACAACGATTCCTTCTATTCCCCACTCCTTCGCACGCTTATCTAGCTTTCCCTTTAATGTATCAATTACACTCATTTCAGCTACTTCTTGTGGTAACACATTCCACATTCAAAGCACATTCTAGGTAAATAAGTTTCTTCTCATTGTTCCATTGAGTTTATCAGTGATTCCTATTTTTATGACTAGTTCTGGTCTTGCCTACAAGGGGAAACATTTCTAAAATGACAACTTAGAAAGCCATGGAAAAAATGGGGAGGTGTGAGACCAAGCACAGCTTTCGAAAAGTCAGCACAGGCACAACAGCTGGACGACTGACCACCTCCTGTCTTGTAAGTTATGATTATAAGTCCTCTTTCCAAACAAAGAATGTAACAGATGTGCTACACCCTACTAAAATAATGATAAGTAGTCTCGGAGAAGTATATCCCACTAAGAATAAACTAGTCAATAATGACACAGCATGGATAAAGGCAAAATTGAAACTAACAAAAGAGGTCACACACTAAGTACATTGATGAAGTAGCTGGAAATGAATACAAGAAAAAAAAACAAAAAGGCAGAGAAACTACAAAATTAATTTATCAAGGATTATAAAAATATAGTATCCTACAGACAAAATAAAAACCAGAATAATATGGCCACTAAGGGATACACATAAGCCCACAAAAAAAAAATCACAAATATAACTTTAGAAGTCATAGAAGTTTACATCATGGAAACAGGCCATTCGGCCCAACTTGTCCATGCCACCCAGTGTTTAACCACTAAACTACTCCCAAGTGCCCACATTTGGCCCATATCCTTCTAGAATAGACATCTTATCCATGTAACTGTCTAAATGCTTTTTAAAAGACAGAATTGTATCAGCCTCCATTACTGCCTCTGGGAGCTTGTTCCAGACATTCTCCACCCTCTGTGAGAAAGAATAGCCCCCCCGCCCCCCTCTCTCCTCTCACTTTAAACCTATGCCCTCTAGTTTTAGACTCCCCTACCTTTGGGAAAAGATGTTGACTGTCTACCTTATCTATGCCCTTCATTATTTAACAGACCTCTGTAAGGTCACCCCTAAGCCTCCTACACTCCAGGGAAAAAAGTCCCAGTCTATCCAGCCTCTCCTCATAACTCAAGCCATCAAATCCCAGTAACATCCTAGTAAATCTTTTCTGCACTCTTTGTTAAATAATATTCTATAATAGGGTGACCAAAAATGTACAGAGTGTTCCAAAAGTGGCCTTACCAATGTCTTGTACAACTTCAACAAGACGTCTCAACTCCTGGGTTCAAAGTTCTGACCAATGATACCAAACATGCCAAATGCCTTCTTCAGCACCCTGTCCATTTTTCTTCAGTATTTACCAAGGAGGCTAACTCGGTGGACATGACATTAAAATAGTGCAATAAAGATGAAGAGATTAAGATAGAAAATGGGAGAAATTTGATAAAATGCTTCGAGAATAAAAGCCCTGGGCTTGATGGATTACATCCATGTATATCAAAATAAACTGGAGAAGGAGCAGAAACACTATTAGATTTTCATTAAAATTAAGTAGAATAGGTGCGAAAGGATTAGGGACAGCTATAATACCTACATAAATTGGGAGATGGAACAAGTTCAGGGAATTATATACCAATTAACTTCAGTGAAAATGTAATATAAAACTAAGAAACTAAAAAAGACAATTATCATATCTTCCAAAAGTGAGGGTACTCATCCAACCTGATTTACTTTTTCAAAGAATTCGCAGAAAGGGTAGATCGGGGCAACGTAGTAGATTAATTGCACTTAGATAGGGATATACAAAGCACAGAAAGAGGCCTTTGCTCCACTCTAGAGAAGGGAGGTATCACATCTAAATCTATCATAACAAACTATTCCCATCTTTCTAAATTTTCTTTAAATTCCCGTTAAACGCATCCATATTATTCCCTTCATCCATTCCAATGTGGCAGATATTTAAATTTGCAAAAGCAAGGGTGGGATTTTACAACCCTGCCCAATCAAAAACAGAAAAACCCCACCCAAGGTCAACAGACCTTCCCATGGTCTGCCCCTAGTTGCTCCAATTACCATGACAAGAGGTTATTGCAGAAGGTCAGGGGGCATGGAGTTGGGGGTAGGGTGTTAGCGTGGATAGAGGATTGGCTGTCAAATAGGAGGCAGAGAGTGGGGGTCAATGGGTGCTATTTGGATTGGCGGTTGGTGACTAGTGGAGTGCCCCAGGGGTCGGTGCTGGGGCCTCAGCTATTCACCATTTATATAGATGATCTGGAGGAGGGAACCGAGTGTAGGGTGTCGAAATTTGCTGATGACACCAAGATTGGTGGAACGGCAAATTGTGCGGAGGGTGTGGAGAGTCTGCAGAAGGATCTAGATAGGTTGGGCGAATGGGCCAGGAACTGGCAAATGGAATTTAATGTTGGCAAATGTGAGGTTGTCCACTTTGGTAGGAAGGACTATTACTTAGGTGGCGAAAAACTGCAGCATGCGACGGTGCAGAGGGACCGCGGGGTCCTTGTGCATGAGTCGCAAAAACCCAGCCTGCAGGTGCAGCAGGTGGTCAGGAAGGCTAATGGGATGCTGGCCTTCATAGCGAGGGGGATTGAATATAAAAGTAGGGAGGTCTTGCTGCAGCTGTACAGGGCACTGGTGAGGCCGCAGCTGGAGTAGTGTGCGCAGTTTTGGTCGCCGCACTTACGTAAGGATATTTTGGCCTTGGAGGGAGTGCAGAGGAGGTTTACTAGGCTGATTCCAGAGTTGAGGGGGTTGAACTATGAGGAGAGGCTGAATAAACTAGGCTTGTACTCATTAGGAGTTTAGAAGAATGAGGGGAGATCTCATTGAGACGTATAAGATGATGAATGGGATGGATAGGATAGAGGTGGAGAGGCTCTTCCCGCTCAGAAAGGACAGTAGGACTACAGGGCACAGCCTCAGGATAAAGGGGGGGCGGTTTAGAACGGAGTTGAGGAGGAACTTCTTCACTCAAAGGGTGGCGAATCTCTGGAATTCTCTGCCCGTTGAAGTGGTGGAGGCTGCCTCGCTCAATATTTTTAAGATGCAGGTTGATAGGTTTTTGATAGGCAAGGGGATTAAGGGTTATGGGGAGAGGGCGGGAATGTGGAACTGAGCCACGACTGATCAGCCATGATCTTATTGAATGGCGGGGCAGGCTCGAGGGGCTAGATGGCATACTCCTGCTCCTATTTCTTATGTTCTTATGACAGGCAGGGCGGTAGAATTCTGGCAAAGGTACCACATAGCAGACTCATGATTAGGTTCAAACATGTAGAATTCAGAGACAAGTAGCAAAATGGAACACAGAATAGGGTTTAATTTCCCATGAATGAGTGCAATCAAGCAATAAAATAACTAAGATTAGAACAGAGCATCCACTAGTGAAAAGGAGTGTGAACTCAATGTTTTAATTTAATTAGCTGGCATGAAAGCAGTGCAGATCAGTTAGTGATTTAATGTTCTTGGTCTTGTTTTTTAATTGGCTTCGATTGACTGGTGGAAAAGTGATTAATGATGAACAAAGATGCCCATGCATCTAAGATCTGTGCATATTTAGTGATTCAACACTCCACAGAACAGGCACTATTGATGGAAACTCACCATTGCCAGCTGAGAGGCATAGCCAATTTTAAGGATGGGAAACTACTTTGGAGGAAGGAATTGCTGAGTCAGCACAAAAGTTCACAGATACTCCGGGGTGAAGTGGTTATGGACATAACCCGCTCGTGCTTAAAATAATGCACTCACTTAAATCCATCCAGATTAAGCTGGTGGTAATCATGCAGTAACTCCAGGCCTTATTACATTCAACTGTTGAATAACTTGAATTCTCAAGCCAAAAACTGAGCCACAACAGATCAGCCATGATCTTATTGAATGGCAGGGCAGGCTCGAAGGGCTAGATGGCCTACTCCTGCTCCTATTTCTTATGTTATGTTCTAAAATGATCCTGGCCAAGAAAATCTGATTTGTATTCCAACAGGTTAAAGCACCTAACTTTCCGGGGTAGCAATGTTTTCTAGAAAAGGTGAATAAAATCAGCAAAGAGTTTGCTGTCAACTATGTTGCCAGGAAACAGAGGAATGGTTATAAAAACTGCCTCACAATCAAGTCCGAAAGGGTTTTCATAAGATGCCACATCAGAGGATACGACAGAAGAGCACATGGCAAAGGGGGTGACATATTAAAATAGATAGTGATTGACTGGCTAACAGGAAGCAGAATTTAAAAGAATGACAGGTCAATGTATTGCAATAAGATCCAGAGGAGGTTTGATCATATCAGCCATATTATTAAATGGCAGGGCAGGCATGAGGGATTAAATAGCTTGCTACTCCTAATTTGCTGAAATTCGATTTCATTGAGAGCTTGAAGATACTGTTTAAATACAGATGAAACATTTTAGAAACACTCAAGGTGCTGGGTTTTTACAAAAGGTGCTCAGGGGAAAAATAAGGCATGCAACAAATTACCACCATAGGTTGCACTAGTGTTACACTGAGAAAGAAAACAGTGCTAAGATGCAAAAAAACCCTAGTATATTTTTGTGTACTGTTACTTTACCTAGAGTGACTGGAAATGCATGGACTGATGCTTTTTAGAGGAATGGCTGCAATTTGACTAAAATCATTGTAAGCAAACAATTGTGGAGCTCAGTTGAAGCTCATGTGTAAAACCAGAATCCGCTAGCAACTGCTTTAGGCAGCGTAAGTTCATCTTATCAGATGAAGCAACTGACAGAATCGAGGATCACATAAGAAATAACAACCAAATCTAATGCAGTGAAGTTGAGCACAAGAATTTTGTTTTAAATCACATATGCCAACAAATGTGAGGTGTGAATCCATTCTCAGTTACCTCGGAAGCTCTGACTTCTAACTTGCTGACCAACAGGTGAATTATTGATACTGTGGAGAAGAATGCTGTTGCATTTGGGAATAAGCTATGTTTATTGGTACCACAACACTAGGGAGAGCATTTTCTGTAGATGTGCAGTTGTAGTCTGTCAGTTACATCCAATAAAACAAACAGGTTGGCTTGACAAACAATAAATCTCAGGTTTCCCATTTTCAGCTCTATGCATTCCTTAACCAATTGCAATTTCTTGTATCCAGTTCACTACCCATCATTTTTCAATTGTTCACTCTGTAAAACAAGCTTATGATTCAGCAAATTGTGAAGATTTATAATCAGGACATTTCAGTAACAGATTCCCAACTTCAACTTCCAATTTGGAGATTGGATTGCAACATTCAAGATAAAAATAAAGTACTTTGAATAAAAATATTTAAGGAAAACTTTACCTATGTAAGATTCAAAACAATGACCATGGGATTAAGAGTCCCATTATCTACCAAGTGAACTACCCAGACTGTGTAGGAATTCCCAACATTAGGGAAGAAGTGGCGTAGTAGTATTGTTGCTGGACTAGTAATTGAGACATCCAGGTAATGTTCTGGCAACCCGAATTTGAGTCCCAACACAGCAGATGGTGAAGTTCAATTAAAAAAATCTGGAATTGAAAGTTTAATGATGACCATGAAACCATTGTCATAAAAATCTTTCTGGTTCACTAACACCTTATACGGAAGGAAATCTATTGTCCTTACCTGGTCTAGCCTGTACGTGACTCCAGATCCACAGGATTGTGGTCGACTCTTAAATGCCCATGAATGAATAGAAGAAATACAGTGACTATCTCAACAAGGTAGCACACTCAAAATCTCACTGAGATTGAGATCCCATCAGAGACTGGGAATTACTGCTCGCAAATTATGTTTTTCTTTAATCTCTTATTTGGTACAGTGAAATTTAGACATTGCTGCCCATTGAGCATATTCCAAACACCTGCTGCTGTTCTGGAAAGGTGTCAGGATTTACAATGATGGAAATAAGGAAGAGGCCCAACCAAATGGATTCATCAAGTAGATTAATTCAAAGGAATCTGTCCCAACATTGCCAAGACAGTACTGACAATACGGTGGCCATAAGCCAGATATCCAATGAAGTTTTGGACTGTGCTAAATATCTTGTGGAATAATTCGCTGTTGACAGAAGCACATCATAGTCTCACTGTTCACAAAATGACTGAGTGCACTGTGCTCTAGCCTTACTTGCAAGTATTTCCAAACTTTTCATGATGCTACATGGCATCCTATAGTGTTTTGTTTATATTATTTCATAGGATGTGGGTATCATTGGCAAAACCATCATTTTTTGCCCATCCTTAATTGCACTTGAACTGAGTAGCTTGCTCAGCCATTGCTGACAAGCATTTCCTACTTCACCATTACCTCTTTCAACTCCTCCACGCTCTATCCAATATCCAGTATCGAATAATCAAATTTCCTCCAAATAAATTCTGAGCAGTCATGATATTAAGGCTCTCATTCGTTTTCATATTCCTCCATGGACTTACTCTTCACCATGTCTTCCGCCAGCTCTATAAATTTTATCAGATCGCTATGCGCTTCCAATCCTGGCCTTTTGAGCACAGATTTTAATCACCCCACCATTAGGAGCCATGGATTCAGCTGACTAAAATAAAACTTGAATTCTTTCTTTAAGCACCTTTGCTTCTCTCCAAGTTGCTTAATAACTATTTATTTGACCATAGTTTTAGTCAACTGTCCTAATGCCTCCTTATATAGCTCAATGTTAAGTTTTGTTTAACTTAGAATTACCTAGGAACATTTATGTTAATGTCCATATGTAGTTGTAAAAAATGATTTTTAAAGTTAACAGTTGACACGCTTTCAAAATCTAAATCAAATATCAAACACCAAATGTATTTTCTCTCTTCTGGCTCAAGGTTTCAGCTCTGACAAAGGGCCACCCAGACTCTAAATGTTTGCTCTATTCTCTCTGCAGTTACTGTCAAATGTGCTGAGATTTTCAAGCATTTTCTGTTTTTTGTCTTAAAACTGGCTTGGTAAGATGGCAAGGCACAAGAGGGAACATGATCCAGTTATGTCAACAATTCTCAGATGGTGAAGAGGATTCCTAACCAGCTAATAAGATTCATAGGGAGAATGCAGTCTTTCAGAGGACAGAGTGTGTGTTGGAGCCGACGAGGGAGCGAGCTATCTTGGATCTGGTGCTGAGATCTGGTAATGAGGCGGGTAGAATTAGGGACCTTGTGGTGAAGGATCCTCTTGGGGAGAGTGATCATTGTATGGTGGAGTTTCTGGTGCAGATGGAGGAGGAGAAAGTGGGTTCCCGGACACGTGTCCTTTGTTTGAATAGAGGGGAGTACGGTAGGATGAGAGAATTGGCGAATGTGGACTGGGGGAGCGTGTTGGAGGGAGGGTCTGTTGAGGAGCAGTGGAGGATCTTTAAGGAGATCTTTCTTGGTGCTCAGCGGAAATTTATTCCGATGGTCAAAAAGGATAGTAGGAGGAGAGGTAATAAGCCGTGGATAACGAAGGAGGTGAAGGAAAGTGTTAAATTAAAAGGGGAGGAATTTAGAGTAGCTAAGAGTAGTGGGCGAGAAGAGGATTGGGAGAGGTTTAAATGTCAACAAAGATTGACAAAGAAGTTGATAAAGAAGGGTAGGAGAAACTATGAAGCTGGGCTAGCGCTTAATATAAAAAAGGATAGCAAGAGTTTTTATAAATATATAAAAAGGAAGAGGCTGGCTAGGGTGAATGTTGGTCCTTTAGAGGATGAGAAAGGGGACCTAGTGGTAGGGGATGGGGATATGGCTAAGGTATTGAATAACTTTTTTGTTTCTGTCTTCACGGAGGAGGACGTGAATAATTTGCCGGGTGTTAGCGATGGAAAGGTGGTAGGACTGGAGGGTCTTAATGACATTACTGTTACTAGAGAGGCGGTGCTCGACAGACTGGAGGGGCTGATTGTGGACAAGTCCCCAGGACCGGATGGAATGCATCCGAGGGTTCTGAAAGAAATGGGAGGTGATAGTGGATGCCTTGGTGGTTATTTTCCAGACGTCGCTGGATTCCGGGGAAGTGCCGGATGACTGGAAAATGGCTAATGTTACGCTGTTGTTTAAGAAGGGTGCCAGGCAAAAGGCGGGGAATTATAGGCCGGTTAGTTTAACGTCTGTGGTAGGTAAAATGTTACAATCTGTCATTAAGGAGGAAATTGCGAGGCATCTTGAAGGGAATTGCTTGATAGAGCAGATGCAGCACGGTTTCATTAAAGGGAAGTCGTGTCTGACAAATTTACTGGAGTTCTATGAGGACGTGTCTAGGGCGGTGGATAGAGGAGAGCCGGTGGATGTGGTCTTTCTAGATTTTCAGAAGGCGTTTGACAAAGTACCTCACAAGAGGTTATTGCAGAAGGTCGAGGGACATGGAGTTGGGGGGTAGGGTGTTAGCGTGGATAGAGGATTGGTTGTCAAATAGGAGGCAGAGAGTGGGGGTCAACTGGTGCTATTCAGATTGGCGGATGGTGACTAGTGGAGTGCCCCAGGGGTCGGTGCTGGGGCCTCAGCTTTTTACCATTTATATAGATGATCTGGAGGAGGGAACTGAGTGTAGGGTGCCAAAATTTGCTGGTGACACCAAGATTGGGGGAACGGCAAATTGTGCGGAGGGTGTGGAGAGTCTGCAGAAGGATCTAGATAGGCTGGGCGAATGGGCCAGGAAATGGCAAATGGAATTTAATGTTGGCAAGTGTGAGGTGGTCCACTTTGGTAGGAATAATGGTAGGAAGGACTATTACTTACGGGGCGAAAAACTGCAGCAGGCGACGGTGCAGAGGGACCTCGGGGTCCTTGCGCATGAGTCGCAAAAACCCAGCTTGCAGGTGCAGCAGGTGGTCAGGAAGGCGAATGGGATGCTGACCTTCATAGCGAGGGGGATTGAATATAAAAGTAGGAGGTCTTGCTGCAGCTGTATAGGGCATTGGTGAGGCCGCAGCTGGAGTACTGTGTGCAGTTTTGGGCGCCACACCTGCGCAAAGATACTTTGGCCTTGGAGGGAGTGCAGAGGAGGTTTACTAGGCTGATACCGGAGTTGAGGGGGGTTGAGCTATGAGGAGAGGCTGAATAAACTGGGCTTGTACTCGTTAGAGTTTAGAAGAATGAGGGGAGATCTCATTGAGACGTATAAGATGATGAATGGGATGGATAGGATAGAGGTGGAGAGACTCTTCCCGCTCAAAAAAGACAGTAGGACTAGGGGGCACAGCCTCAAGATAAAAGGGGGGCGGTTTAGAACGGAGTTGAGGAGGAACTTCTTCACTCAAAGGGTGGTGAATCTCTGGAGTTCTCTGCCCGTTGAAGTGGTGGAGGCTACCTCGCTAAATATTTTTAAGACGCGGGTTGATGGGTTTTTGATAAGAGAAGGGATTAAGGGATATGGGGAGAGGGCGGGAAAGTGGAACTGAGCAGCGACAGATCAGCCATGATCTTATTGAATGGCGGGGCAGGCTCGAAGGGCTAGATGGCCTACTCCTGCTCCTATTTCTTATGTTCTAGAAGATTCTTAAGATAAGCTTACACGAACAGTTTACATATGTAAATGCAGTAAGAGAATCAAAACAAATAGTTATGATTTAAAAACATATACTGATATTTTAACATGTATTTTAAATGTATTGTTCACTTTAGCCAAGTAAAGTTACCAAAATGCATGGTGGCAAATGTCAATAGTTTAAAGCCGGAGGTCTGCGAACCAGCTAGCCAACAGTAGTCATATCGAGAGGATTCCTGAGGGAACATACTTTGCAACAATAATGAATAGGTACATTCACTGTCCAGACACGAGGATAGATATGGCCCTGGATACAGGAACACATGTCTATTCAATTTGGCAGTGAGCTGGTCAGAATGTCTGCTTTGACCTTACCTGGTAACGGCAGACACTACCGTAACAGGGAAACAGTTAGAGCCAAAAAGGGAGATAATGTCCAGATTTGTTTGACAAATAAGGTATCACCATGCTATTAAGTGTCATCTGGTTAGCTAAGATACTTAAGAGATTTGCACTGATGTATAACTGCTGAATGAAATTGATATTAAGCTAATGAAAGGCAGAATTATTGATTACAAAAAATTATGATCTATGTTTGACTATGTGAAAGAGCTGACGTATAGTGGTTCTGTCGCTCTATTCCCACAGCTACTTACTCCTTTGAGAATCTCCAGTCGGCTGTATGTTTGTTTGTTTGTTCTATGTTTTATTTTAAAATAGATTTGTTACGTCTTTGCAGAGAGATATTTGCCTCGCGAGTTTTGAATTGAGACACAGTTGATCACTTTCAAATTTCACAACAGATGGGTTAAATCTTTGAAATACCATTACAAGCATTTATATAGCAGTCTGGAAGAAATTGGAAGTGCAGTCGAAGAATGAGGTGGGGTGGGGAAAAAGGAGGACAAGGAAAGGATATAAAGAGTTGTGATTCAATCAGCAAACTTAGTCATCCCAAATATTATAAAAGCTTCACTAAAAGAGATTATGCTCAATTATTTAGATCAATTAGAATGTGTATTTGCAGTGAAATGCATGATGATGAAGCAGGTACAGAGGAGATGTCAGGGGTAAGTTTTTCACCCAGAGGGTGGTGAGTGAATGGAATCGGCTGCCATCGGTGGTGATGGAGGCGAACTTGCTGGGGTCTTTCAAGAGACTTCTGGATGAGTACGTGGGATTTAGTGGGATAGAATGTTACAGATAGGCCTGGTAGGTATGGATGTGATCAGCACAACTTGTGGGCCGAAGGGCCTGTTTGTACTGTAGTGTTCTATGATAAAGTAATATAGTTTCACGTTCATTTCCTTAGTAATGATTTTCTAATAGATTTTTAAGCTGGATTCCAGCTAAAGCTCAAGGCATGGAAGACTACTTAGCATAGTTTCTGCAGTACTGGGAAAATTCAATTCATTACTTTTAGCTGTGTTTTGCTTATAATTCTGAAAACAACAAACACATTACCTTGAATATTAAAATGTTTCAAGGTGCTTCAGATGTCAGGAAACAAGGAATGGAAATGAAGACAGGACAGGCCAGTTAGAAGGGAGGTCTGACAGTTTGGTCAAAGAATAGAAAAAACACAAGGGAAATCAGATATAACAGTCAGATTCAACCCAATCAACCCTGCAGTCCACCCTCACTAATAAGGGAATTCATGGTGAAGAGGGAAGGGCATAAATGTTAACCCACGTAAATGTCTTGTGATTGGTGTGCTAGGATGCAAATATTTGGTGTTACTCTGCAGGACAAGTGTTTTTGCTAGTTCAATGGAGAATGTCAGGGGTTTTGTATAAGGAATTCACTTTTTAGCCAGGATAAACAAACCAATGAAAATTTTGTATGTGACAATGCTGTTGGGCAAGGGTCGACTTCAGGTAGGAAGTGCAATTTTGAGAACTGCTCCCTCCAGTTCAATTTTTACTTATCGCCGTCTATATCTTGTAGCCTAAGATGCTCCATCTCACTATTAACCACCTTAATAATCTTGCCCCCACATAATCAATATCATTTATATCGATGGCGAATAATGGGAGGGGAGGGGGGGGGGGGCACAGATCCTTGCAGTACACCACTGGACACTGGCTTCCAGTTACAAAAGCAGCCTTCTGTCATCACTCTGTCTCCTAAAACTAGCCAACTTTGAATCCACTTTATCAAATTACTCTGTGTCCCATATGAATTTACTTTCTTTACATGCCTCCCATGTGGGACCTTGTCAAAGGCTTTGCTGAAATCCATATTAACTATATTGACTGCACTACCTTCAGCTACACACCTGATCACCTCAAAAAATTCAATCAAATTTGTCAGGCATTACCTCCCTCTGGCGAAGCCATGCTGACTATCTCTGATCAAGTTTTGCCTCTCCAACTGAAGCTCTCCTTCAGAAATTTCTCTAATAGTTTCCCTACCACTGACAAAAGAGTTACTGGTCTGTAATTCCCTGGTTTATTTCTATAAACCTTCTTAGATAGCAGAATCACATCAGCTGTTCTCCAGTCGTCTGGTGACTTGCCTGGGCTTGCAAAATCCCATTAACTGTCCTGGCTGGAGACAATACACATTTCTTTAACATATGCTTAACTCTCTCTCCACTCACATTGTCTGTACCTTTAAGACTTCGATTACCTGTAAAGGCTCACATTCCAACCATTATCTTGTAAATTGAGTGTGTGTCTATATATGCCATTTGTGAACACAACTCCTCACTCACCTGAAGGAGTGAAGCTCCAAAAGCTTGTGCTACCAAAAAAAACCTGTTGGACTTTAACGTGGTTTGAAAGACTTCGTACTGTGCTTACTCCAGTCCAATGCCAGCACCTTGACATCATGACCTTCCCCATAGCCAGAGCGGAACTGAAAATTCAGGTCAGAGCACCTGCAATTTCATCTCTTGGCTTCCACAGCAGCCTAGGGCACAATTCATGTGGACTTGGGAGATTTATCCACTTTTAGGGCTGCCACCACCTCCAATAACTTATCCTTCCCTATGTCAATTTGCTTAAGAACCTCAATCTCTCTCCCTGAATTCTATACCATTGCCCTCATTCTCTTGGGTGAAAACAGATGTGAAGTATTTGTTCAACACTCCATCAATGTTCTCTGGCTCCACTCAGATTTCAGCCTTGGTCCCTAGCCTTCTCCTGGTTATCCTCTTCCCATTGATATACTTATAGAACATCTTAGTTTAGTTTTTTTTAAGAGTCACAAGTAGGCTTACATCAACACCGCAATGAAGTTACTGTGAAAATCCCCTAGTCACCACACTTTGGTGCCTATTCAGGTACAGTGAGAGAAAATTTAGCATGGCTAATGCACCTGACCAGCAGGTCTTTGGAGGAAACCCATGCAGACATGGGGAAAATGTGCAGACTCCACACAGGAAGTGATCCAAGCTGGGGATCAAATGTGGGTCCTTGGTGCTATGAGACAGCAGTGCTAACCTCTATGCCACTGTGGAAATCTTGGGATTTTCCCTCCTTTTACCAGCCAGGGCTTTCTCGTATAGCTCTTTGCATTCCTAATTGCTTTAAGCTCTACCCTGCACTTTCTATACCTCACTAATGCCTCCACTGATTTGCTCCCCTTGTATTTTTTAATAAGCCTTTTTTTCTCCTTCTGACTGTATCCTAAATATCTTTAGTCATCCACGGTTCTCTGGGTTTGTTATTCCTATCACCCTAGAGGGAACACTTTCGTCTTGCACCCTCTCCATTTCCTTTTTGAATGGCCCCCTTTGCTCATGTAGATTTTCCCATCAATAATTGTTCCCTGTCAACTAAAATTCACTCTCCCATCCAAAAGTTTATTCATAAGATTAAAGATATTCCAAAAATACTTTACTGTCACAGGATGATCTAAAATCCAAAGAGTCACAATGTTGCTGAGCCCCATACTGCAATCCAGTAGAAACCGTTTACATTGGAGCACTAACACACACTATCTTTACAAGAGAACTGCATGTCAACTCAAGTATGACAGAATGCTGTATTTGTCAACAGCTTTGCTCCAAATGTTAAGGCAGATATGACAACACCACTACAGACACAACCAGCATTTTTACTTCATAAATGGGCAACCACATGGATATTCAGGACAATTTTCAATTCTGCAACCAATATGAGAGCGAGAGGTGGTAGGAGAGAGAAGAGGGAGAAAGGAGATGCTGAAAAAGGACATTCAGATCACAGTACAAAAATATTGAACAATGGTTACAATGAACCATCAGGAGGAGACATACAGCCAGTAGTTCCAATTAATGAGGGGAAAGATTACCAAAGAGAATTCAAGCAGAACAAAAGAAGTGAGGGACAAATGTTAGTAGCCGAGTTGGGAGCAAAGAATGAACAGAAACAGCTCCCAATGTGCTTTCCTCCATAGTGGGGAGACTGCAGGTTAGGAGACCAGTTTGTGTAGTAACTCCATTGGTTTCAATTCTGCAACTCAGTCCCACTCTTAAGCTCTCTGTCCTTGGTCTTTTACACTATTCCAATGCTCAAGGGATAAGATTTCACTTTTTGATTCAGCTCTCAATAGTTTTAAGATACAATTTGAGATAATCTTTTATCCACAATTTTTTTGGGCCAGCCAATCCACCAATTGAACCACCTCCAATCTGTAACATTTTGCCCATTTTTACATGCATCTTGCTTTTAAATTTGCATCAAACACCTTCCAAAAACTGAAAAATTGGTAGTTTATGTTAGTGATTCCACCTTTCCCATTTACATTTGCTCTAAACCTTTAATTTTTTTTACTCAAACCATTATTTCTTTTTTTGCCTTGCACACATCATCACACTGCCATTTAATCTCTCCTGCCTTTCATCCAATCATAGACCTTCCTTTTTATCATCACCCCACTCCCCCAATCTTCACCTCTCCATAACATTTTCCAGTTCTGACAAAAATCTATCAACCCAAAGTGCTATCTCAATCTTTGTCCACAGATGCTGCTTTAGTTGCTGAGTGTTTTCAGAATTATGTTTTTATTTCAAAAATGCAATCACAGCCTTCTGCTTTTGAGATTTCTTGTATTCTGAAATATGAGGATCTAAGTTTGCAATTGTGTCACTTTTTCCTGACAATTATAAAACATGATTTTAATTATGTCACTTTAACTAAGTATTCAAGCTTTACCTTTCTAGAAGTACAAAATACACAGTACACTGGTAGGCAACATGCAGCTGTTTTGAGGTAGTACATGGCAGCACTAGAAGGCTCCTGGGGTTAGGGTTCACCGAGAAGATGACAAGAAATAGGAATAGGCCATATGGTCTCCTGAGTCTTCTTTGCCATTCAATATCATAGAATCCCTGCAGCGCAGAAGAAGCCATACTGCATTGAGTCTGCACTGACTCTCTAACAAAGTACCTTACCAGACCATCTGCCCAACCTTAACCCTACACATTTCCCATGGCTAATCCACACAATTTGGGATGCTAAAGAGCAATTTGGATGGCCAATCCACCTAACCCACACACCTTTGGACTGTGGGAGGAAACCAGAGCATCTGGAAGAATCTCGCAAATTCCAGTCATTGACAGTCATCCAAGACCGGATTGAACCCGGGTCGCTGGAGCTGAGGCAGCAGTGCTAACTACTGTACTGGATCATGGCTGATCCTGGACTTCTAGTTCACTTTCTCACCTGCTCTGTCAATTCCCAAGTCACCAAATATCTGTCTATCCCAGCCTTAAGTGTATCCAACGATGGAGCACGCACAACCGTTTAGGAATTCCAATGATTCACAACCCTCTGGTGAAGAAATCTGTCCTCTTCTCAAGGAAAATGTGATTGAAAGAAAGGGAGAAAATGAATGATGGGGCTATAGGCAACTCTAAAGAGTTTGGAAACATCCAGAATGCTATTTCACACTGAAGATGCAAAATAATAATACTATAAAATTGCTATGGACTTCTAGACAAAAAAAGAGATAATCTAATCATTGTGAAGCACTGCATTATTAATTATACTTTCTCTGCCCACTCATGACTGGAGTGTGCCCAAATTCAAACCAGATATCTTTCCTTATGTCCAGTGTCCTTAGCAGCCTTCCATCTATGAAAGATGATGGACATAATTGAAACATGGGTGGCTTACAGATGCCAGGAGGAGAAGGTTAATCATTTCCATCTTTGTTGCCTGTGGCGCATCAGTATAAGCTGGCAGGACCAAAATCACAAATGTGGCAACCATCTCAAAGACCAAGCTCCCAAGTGTGTTGGCACTAATCAAAGGTAGCTTTTGTGGATTAGGCACGACTGCAGGACGGCAAACGTACACATACTCAAGGATCTTGTGCACAATAAGGCAGCCAGTGTCTAACAGCCAATGGTAGATCCAAAGATAGAATCACAGAACCCCACAGTGCAGAAAGAGGCCCTTCAGCCCATCAAATCCACACCAAACACAATCCCACCCAGGCCCTACCCCCATATCCCTACATATTATACCTACTAATCCCTCTAACCTATGCATAGAGGCAATTTCTTAGCATGGCCAATCAACCTAACTTGCACATCTTTGGACTTGGGAGGAAACCAGAGTACCCGGAGGAAACCCACGCAGACATGAGGAGAATGTGCAAACTCCACAGAGACAGTGACCCGAGCTGGGAATCGAACCCAGGACCCTGGAGCTGTGAAGCAGCAGTGCTAACCACTGTGCTACCATGCCAAGATGTTTGCAAGCATGATATGGAGGCCCTAAATATGTATGATCACACCTAGGAGTGACTAACAATTGAAAAACAAAAGTGGTGACACCTCCTGTGGGCTGGCATGCACTACCACAATGACGTGCAGCTACAGCAGCTTGGCAATGAGCACCAATGTTGAAAACAACATGCAATGTCAGTTGACAGTCTCAAATCCTGCACTTCTGGTAGAACCTGTTTCTCAAGAAATGCCTTCACAGATATTGGCACCAAATGAGGACACTGCATTTAAATGTCCTGTGTCCCCCATTATTCGCCATTTATATAAATGGTGTTGATGACTATGTGGTGTAGGATTAGCAAATTTGAGGATGACACAAAGTTTGGTCAGGAGGTTAACAGTGAAGTTGAGTGTCTTGGGCTACAAGATATACGGGCAAATACAATTTAATCCTGAAGTTTGAGGCAATACACTATGGAAGGAGTAATTTGACAAGTAGTCAATGAACAGCATGACATTAGGAAGTTCTGTGGAACAAAGGGACCTTGGTATGTTTGACCACAGATCTGAGTGTGGGACAGCATATTAGTAGGGTGGTGAAAGAGAAATGTTGGACACTTCTCTATCAACTGATATATAGATTACAAATGCAGGAAGGTCATGATGGAGTTGTATAGAACTTTGGTGAGGCCACAGCTAAACTACTCTCTAGTTCTGGTCACCACATTTTAGGAAGGATGCAATTGCACTCGAGGGGGTGCAGAGGAGATTCACCAGGATGCTCCCTCGGATGGAACATTTAAGTTTTGAAGGGAGTTTGGATAGGCTTGGGTTGTTTTCGGTTTAGTAGAGAAGGCCGAGGGGTGATCTGCTTGTAGTGATTTATTACTGTCACATGTATTAACAGTGAAAAGTATTGTTTCTTGTGCACTACACAGACAAAACATACCATTCACAGAGAGCAGTTATAGTCATACCGAGGTTGTAGAGAAAGATCAACTTAATGCAAGGTAAGTCCATTCAGAAGTCTGACAGCCGCAGGGAAGAAGCTGTTCTCAAATCAGTTGGTACGCGACCTCAGACTTTTGTATCTTTTTCCCAAAGGAAGGAGCTGAAAGAGAGAATGTCCGGGGTACATGAGGTCCTTAATTACGTTGGCTGTTTTGCCAAGGCAGCAGGAAGTGTAGAGAGAGTAAATGGATGGAAGGCTGATTACATACATGATTATGAGGGGCATGGACAGAGCAAATGAGGAGCACCTATTTCCCTTAGTTGAAGGGTTAGCCACGAGGGGACATGAGTTCAAAGAGAGGGGAGGGTGGTAGAGGTGAGATCCTCACATCTTTTTAGAAGTATCTGGATGAGCACTTGGCACGTCACAATATTCAAGGCTATGGGCCAAGTGCTGGTGAATGGGATTAGATGGGAGGTCATGAGTTTCTCATGTGTAAGTGCAGACTTGATGGGCCAAAGGGCCTCTTCTGCATTATATATGATATGATTCAAAATTGATTGTTTGCTATGTCCTTTATCACTTGTAGATGGAAGAATGCCTGATGTCCAGCACAAATTTTTATGACAATATTAGCTACTAAACTTATTCACCATTCCAAATAATAAACATGTCAAAATGCAAAAAGCTGTTGTGATCAATACCAATAGCTTGTACCAGCAAAGAAAATTTGATGCAAGAGCCTTCCAGTAACCCAGTCCCATCAGCTGCCTGATAACACAAAAAAATAATAAATTACTACTGCCAGTATATACATGCAAGCCTTTCTTTTAGCCGCATATCTGTGCTTTGAAGTCTACTTAGCAAAAAGAAAATCACTAAGGTATTCTTTTCAATTAAATAAAATAACCATGATGCTTGCTATTAATGTAAAGGTTTCAAAAAATTGAGACAGAGCCTGCAAATATGCCAGCCATTTCCTTGACAACAATTCATAACATAAACCAGATTTAAGGATTCCCTGGTAGGACAACTGTAAAAACCATGGGCCATTATGTAAATGATTAATAGCTGACTGATCAATCTGAATCATTTCTAACCTCATGGACCAACAGCTTTTCTGACTTGTTCAACACAGTAAGATAATATCCACTTCCATAGCTTGTTTCGTCATGCTATTTTGCACAAATGTAATTGGAGAATGACAGGCAAAACTATTTAAAGATACATATGTCAAGTGAGGAATCCTGGCCCAGATGCATATTCCCTCTGGAATGGCTGCTCCAAGCCATGCGGTGATTCATTAAAAATGAACACAATTCTAGCCAGCTATGAACAGCCACAAAACAATATAGAATCTCTTATTAACAAGACAATTCTCTGACCTCTCATACTCAGGATATTACTGGACTAGCAATCAAAGTTGTGATCTAATATTCCAGAGATTATCAACATGTTTAAGACTAATTCACTTTTTTCCCAATGCGGAAATCAAAGCTGTTATTAAAGAAAAAGGGAAAATACTGCAGATGCTAGAATTTGAAACAAAAACAGAAAAATGCTGGAAAATCTGACATCTGTGGAGAGAGAATACAGCCAATGTTGAGTCACGAAGGGTCATCCTGACTCAAAATGTTTGCTCTATTATCACTCCACAAATGCTGTCAAACTTGAGATTTTCCAGCATTTGATGTTATTAAAGTTATTTATTGTAAAAGTCAGCAGATTCATGAATATTCTTTAGGGAAGGAAAGCTGTGTTTTACCAGTCTGACTCCAATGTGGTCCACTTGCCACTCAGTTGAATCAATATTACAAAGAATAAGAACAATGGAAGCAGACTAGTGGTTTAAAATCCCCAGTATCACCATACTATAGTTCTTGCACGTTTCCACAATTTCCCTGCAGCTTTGCTCATTCTTCTCCCACCATTTGAAACACTTTTAAAGCTGCCAGTAAGATGTTCAAATCGTATTGTGCATTCTGCCATGACAAATGAAGACCATCCAGCACCCGTATACAGTCACAGGTCTAACAAAAGTATCTTAGAACGTCTGACTACATTAAAAAGGTGATGTATAAATGCAAACCATTGTTGACTGCTGAAACTCTTAACACTTCCTAGGAAGAAACAAAGCTAGTCACTGGTCAAGCAATCTCGCTGGCTTGCAGAGTTCGGCATCTTTGAGATTTTGCTTGTTCACTTCAGTACTATTGTCAGTGTCCTTTTGAACTTCTTGTCCCTCAAACTGCAAAGATATGATCCTTCTCCCTAAATCCTTAGTTTCAAAATCAAAAATCTATTTCTAATTTGTGCAGTATTGAGGAAATGCCGCAAAAAAAGCTTGGCTATTCATCTACACTATCTATTCCTCTCAGCACTAACAACATAAAAACACTGTCCAGAGATTTCTTTTTATAATTTATAGCTTCAGTTCAGTTTCTTGAATCATCTGCAATGCAATTATATTTTGAAGTCGGGTATCCAAACGGCAAGAATTGAGTAAAACGTCACAAAAATTTGAATCATGAGCTTTAGTGGAGCTCATTACTGGTCCTTACACATGTATTATATACTCAAATGTGTGGTTCCATAGGAATAAAACGAATTATTTTAACATAATTCAGTAAGCACATTTATTGTGTATGATATCTAATAAAAAGGGACAGATAACATCCTTGCTCAGCAGCATCAAGGGCCCCAAATGGCATGTTGCCTTCCTGGTGCCTGGACAAGGGACATTGCGTAACAACTGTAAAGAGAGGCAGAGGAGCCAATTGTTTTGACCCATGATGGGACCAACACAGTGAAAAGACAAAAAGCCCTGTCTGGAGATCTAGGAACGAGGAATAAAACCAAGAAGTTATTATCTCAATATTACTACCCGAGTCTCATAAATTGACACAGGGATAAACAGATTAGGAAAGTGGGATTTCATTTTTTGAAACATGAAGGAACTATATTGCAAGGACAGTCTCTATGCAGCTGAAAGGCTGATAATCAGGAGCCAGCAAAAAGGATGGGCAGGTTGATCACAAGGGCTTTAAAGCAGCAACTGTGTATGTGCCCAGGGGGAGGAGACGACAGTCTGGTGAAAAAGCAATACAATATTGGTTCAAAGATTCAAAAGGTCAACTATCAGAAACCATTTTAAGCATTACAGATAATCAGAAAGCATGGAAAGAAAAATAAAAAAATGAGAGCAAAACATTAAACCAGAATGCAGGTTAGAATGTTAGGCAATTCTTTTTACATAAATACAGAGTACATAGAACAAATTAGACAAATTCAGGTGAAAATTCATCATGGAGAAATACAAAACCGCTATTTAAGTTTCAAAGAATCAAATTGGACTCAACATCTCCACAGATGTTTCAAACCTGCTGAGAGTTTCCAGCATTTTCTGTTTTATTTAATTTCTGAATTTAGATGAGGCTGACTTCTGGGATAAGAGAAACTATCCACAGAAAATTGATTAACAGATAAAGCAAAAGAAAATCAGATGGTCAATAATGCATCTAGGACAGTGAACCTACTTACATCCCCCAACTAAGGGGCAAGAGCTCTGCTTGCAAACCATATGTATAGAATCCTACAGTGCAGAAGGAAGCCATTTGGCCCATTGAGCCAACAATCCCACCCAGGACCTATTCACTTAACTCCACACATTTACCTGCTAATCACCCTGACACTAAGGGGCAATTGAGCATGGCCACGTCACCTAACCTGCACATCTTTGGAGTGTAATAATGAAATTAAATTTGAAATTTGGAGTGTATTATAATTAGAGAGAGAAACATAAAACTTAGGTAAACAAAAAAGTGAAAAATCACACAGATAGATCCTGGCAGATGAGAACACAACTGCAGAGGGTAGACAGTAAGAGTTAAGCATGAAAGGAAGCTTATAAAGATATCAAAATCAACAAAAAATTAGGGAAAAAAGAGGATGGTCAGAAGCAACAGGAGAACCTTCAAAGCTGATGCCAATGATACTGTCAAAGAGAATAAGGAAATGGCATACATGCTGAATAGCGACTTGTGCCAGCATTTACAGTATAGGAAATGATCAGCATGTCGAACATCCCAAGGAAACTATTACCAAATCAGAGCCATGACTCACCCAGGTAAACAGTCACTTGGTAGTAGAGAGCCCAAATATTACTGGAAGGAGATGCTGAAGCTTTTCATCTTGCATGTATCAGGACAAATGCACGATTGCCAAACTTCAAACAATTACAATTTATTCTACAGGGGTAAAAGGGTGCCAACTGATTGGCAAGTTGATTCCAGTTGGTCAAGATGCAGCCCATGGGTAAACTATAGGGTCATTATAATTCATAAAATGCATTTCTTGCAAACCTTAATGAGGTACGTTACAAGTTTAGGTGATCATCTTAAATTGGCTGCTGGCATATCCATTAGTAAATCAGGATTGTTCATCAATTGCTGCCCAATCAGGGAATCACTTCTAAGAGGAGATCTTTTGGTTTGGGTTATGCAAGTGCAAGCAGGCTGAGTATAGTTCCTACTGTGTCTATAACAAACAACCGGAGGAATGCGTTATTTGATTCTATCAAGCCAAGCACCTGTATGTATTGTCTACATGCCTGGCATCATGCCAACACAAAGTCATTTTTGGTTTACACAAGAAACATGATTTTGATGGAATGCACCCTAACGTCCAAACCCATGCATTTTTCTAATACGCAAATGATATCTTCGAATCCACAGCCAAAGGTAAGGATTTCCTTAGTGTTATTGCACAGTGGCAATGAGTATAATATTTTCCACTGAGAGGATGCTGTCATCAATCCAAAAAACATCGCCAAACCACACAATTGAGCAATGTTATACATGAAATTCAGTGGTAGTGAGATATCAGGGATGTAGGCAGTACATCCCAAAGATTGGTTGATCAAATTGGACAGCATTTTCCTTCAATTGTTTGTAATAAGTAAATTGTAGACCACACTCAAACAGGCCACCTCTGCAAAATCCAAAACAACATTTACTCTAAGATATGATTCCCCAATTGGACAGCACTTTCTAAACAATCCTAAGTATGCAAATAGCTAAACTAACAACCAATATGAGATAGTCAGTCATGCTTATTTTAGCTTGCTCAAAGCTACAACATAGAGACCTGGGGTGGGATTCTCTCGAGGTCAATGTACGTCTGCATACTCCATCCCCACCTGCTAAAGTTCCCATGGAAGGCGGGACAGGAAAATTCCACTCAGTCTCTACAAACAAAAGTATATTTAAATAGCTTGCACCATTGTAGAACTACCCAGAAGCATGGAGAGCCTATAGTTCCTCATCACTTTCTTAATGGCAATGCCCTGGTCAGAATCTTGTCAACAAATAAGAATCCCCCATCTCCTGCAGTATAAATTGCTGCAATTGTTTGAAATATTGCATTTATGTTTGCCCTGATGAAAGCTTCAGCAACATGTCTCTCTGTTCAGCAATATATAAAAAATAACATGAATGAAGAGAATTATGACACTAATGAATGACATGGGACAGTGGTTAGCATTCTTGCCTCACACCTCCAGAGACTTGAATTCAATTCCTGGCTTAGGTCACCATCATGGGTTTTCTCTGGGTGTTCAGGTTTCCTACCACAATCTAAAGATGTGGGGTTTAGGTTGATTGGCCATGATAAACTAACAGTTAGTGTCAGGGAGATTAACAGTGTAAATATGTGGGGTTATGGATAGGCCTGGGTGGAATAGTTGTTGGTGCAGACTTGATGGGCCAAATGACCTCCTCCTGCACTGTAGGGTTTCTATGAAAACCTCAAACCAGGCAGGTTCCACCTAAGCTTTTAAAGAATGTAACTAACTATAATCAAAAATATTCTCAATTCAGGAACCATGGAAAAGTTGCATGTCACTATGCTATTTAAGAATGGCAATAGAGGAAAACTATGGAATTACAGGTCAATTAGCTTAAGATCTGTAGCTGGACAATTAAGTTTTTTTTTATTATAAATGGTTTAACTGAACACCTTGAAAATTTTCAGTTGAAGGAGTTTGTAAAGATCAAGTCATGCCTGACAAATTTGATTGAAGCTTTCAAGGATGACCAAAGCTGTGGATAAGGGAACATCTACAGATATTATTTATAGAACCACAGAATACTACAGCACAAAAAACAGGCCTTTTGGCCTTTCTTGGGCTGTGCCGAACCATTCTTCTGCCTAGTCCCACTGACCTGCACCTGGGCTATATCCCTCCACACTCCTCTCATCCATGTACCTGTCCAAGTTTTTCTTAAATGTTAAAAGTGAAGCTGCATTTGCCACTTCGTCTGGCAGCTCATTCCACACTCCCACCTGTGTGAAGACCCTCCCCTCTAACATTCTCTTTAAAACCCCCCGCCCCCCCTTAACCCATGTCCTCTAGTTTTTTTTCCCCCTAGCCTCAGTGGAAAAAGCCTGCTTGCATTCACTCTATGTATATCCAAAACATCTAAAGTTTATTTATTAGTGTCATAAGTAGGCTTACATTAACATTGCAATGAAGATACTGCTAAAATCCCCTAGCCGTCACACTCCAGCACACCTTCAGGTACACTTGAGGAAGAA
The DNA here is from genome assembly GCF_965287045.1 of Carcharhinus amblyrhynchos. Classification (NCBI taxonomy): domain Eukaryota; kingdom Metazoa; phylum Chordata; class Chondrichthyes; order Carcharhiniformes; family Carcharhinidae; genus Carcharhinus; species Carcharhinus amblyrhynchos. Next base: position 75,048,519 of record NC_137331.1, on the reverse strand, counting down.
TTTAGCACGGCCAATGCACCTAACCAGCACGTTTTGCAGACTGTGGGAGGGAACCCGCTAAGGCACGGGGAGAACGTGCAGACTCTGCACAGACAGTGCCCAAGCCAAGAATCGAACCTGAGTCCCTGGCACTGTGAGGCAGCAGTGCTAACCACTGTGCCACCATGCCACCCACAGTGGCACAGCATAGAATATATGAGCTTCCAGGAGACGCGGTACAGAATATATGAACTTCCAGAAGGCAACTGGTGCGAAGTCCTTCACAAAGAATAATTAGCTAAAGCTGAAGCTTACTGACCTGGTTAGGAAATTGGCCACGTAGCAGGAGACAGGAGGACAGATATCCTAAATAGCAAAGGGGGACTTATAGTATTCCACAAGGATCTGCACTGATGTCTCAGCTACTCGCACTATTTATGGTGACTTAAGATGATACGACAGAAAGTCACATTTCCCATTTTGGCAATGATACAAAGATTAGCAGTGCAAATAAGAGCATACATCACATTTCAAAGAAATTAACAATTCACTAACTGAACACAATTGCGGCAAATTGATTTCATGTCATCAATGTGAGGTCATCCACTTTGGGCTAAAAGGTAAAAGGCTAGAAAAACAGGGAGGGTAGGGTGGCTACTTGTCCTATATTATTTTGGATTGTCCTGCATTTGCTGAACTTGTTCTAGATTGCATGCACCCAGGACACTATTTGTCCCGTATTTGCAATCTTTGAATTTTGCATATCTGTAGTATCCACCTGTGCATGTGCACTGCAATCTCCTCCTAGCAGCCTGCTCACTACTTTGCAGCCTCCATCCACTTTCACAAGCAAACCAACAACCCCGCCCCTTTCCTTGGCTGCTAAAATGTCCTTAATTTATTTCCCAAGATTTGGTCACTGAGTTGGGTCCCAAAGAAGCTTGAGGCTCCAGGAACATGAAATCATTAAAACGTGATGAATAAGTGCAGAAAATAATCAAACAGGCTAATGGAATGCTGACCATCATATCTAGAGGCCCAGAATGCAAAGGGGTAGAAGACATGCTTCAGCAGTAGTAAGCTCTGGTTAGATCTCAGTTGGAGTACTGAATAGTTATCACTGGTCTTGAAGGGAGTGCTGTATGGAATTACAAGAATGACACTGGAAACGCAAGAGTTAAATTATAAAAAGATTGCGCAAACTAGGATTGCACTCAGTGGAATTTAGATGGCTAAGAGACAATTTACTCAACGATTTCAAGATATGAATTGTAACATGTAGAATAAATATGTCCATTGGGTTGGCAAGTCTCAGACTAAAAATTTGAATCAGACTTTTAATCATAGAATCTACAGCACGGTGACAGGCCTTTGGCCCAAACTGGTCCATACCAACCAAAATGCCCATCTAAGCTAACCCCATTTGCTTGCATTTGGCCCATATCCCTCTAAATTAGGAAATACATCTCCACGCAGAAAGGTTGGTAGAAACTGGGACTCTTCCACAAACTGCAATTGGTTGCAGATCAACTATGATCTACTTAAATGGCAGAGAAGACTCATGGGGTTGAATGATTCATCCCTCTTCCTACATAGCTACTGCAGTGCTATCACGTATAGGAGGGTGTAATTACACTATTGCACACTTACATAGGCAGTTTTCAATAAAAATAGGGATAGAGTGTATAACTTAAAGCAAGGACCCAATTGTTCACCAGGAGAGTACAAGTGGTCTTGACCATATTCCTGAAACATTATCAGGTTTACCCATTATTGATGTCAGCTTGTTTGGTCTACTTAATTTTCCCCTTCTCACTCTAACTGCCACATTTTCCAAATCCAAGAGTGAGAAAAAGATAATCAGAACCTCTTATTTCTTTTCCAATTTTCCTCAGCATTCCCAGATGCATGAAGTCTTTCCCACTTTGTATCCCACCACCTTTTCCAGTAACTTATTGTCTTTATAGTTATGCCATTTTGTTCCAAGTTTCTTTTTGCCCACTTTCAGCAACACTTTCACTTGGCAGAAATCATGATTGTGTGTGTGCCTGTTCAACTATCCCAGCCAAAGTACAGGACAGGAACAGGCCCACAGGCCTGTGCCAATCATGATGCCCCAAAAGATCATCTGCTTTTGTCACTTTAATCAGCCTTCCTTTCACTAGATTAATTTTTACATCTGCTTTTTTTTCCATTTCTCTACACAAATGTCCATCCTTTACATCCCTTCAGTTTTGTAACCATGCTTCTCGTCAGTTTCTACACTATACAAAGATAATTGTGATGAGACCAATACCCTCAGCCTCAGGAAGGTTAAGAACTAAGGTACTTGCCAACTATCTTCACCTGTTTGTTATTTTCTTTCCATCAGAAATGGGAACGCTCACCAAGTGTTAATTTGCAAAAGCACAGGCAATGTAGTACACAGTATGTAACAAGACTGGAACAACATTCAGGCCTAGGTTGATTACAAATTGCAAGAAACATTCACACCATACAACAGCCAGATAATGACCACCAGCAAGAGAAAGTCTAATCACCATCCCATTATTGTCTAATCCCCACATGTGGGGTGTGTCCCAGATAACAGAAACTGTACTGGGCCAGTCACAAATATTGTGGCTACAAGAGCAGGAGAGAAATTGGGTATCCACTAGTAAGTGACTCATCCGCTGACTTCCCAAAGTATGGTCTACCACCTACAAGACAGCTCAGGAGTACATACAGATATAATGAATTAGGAGCAGAAGTAGACCATTCAACCGCTCAAGCCTGTGCCACCACTCAATAAGATCATGACTGATCTGACTGTGACCTCAATTCCACATTTTGCCTACCCTTGTCAAGGATCTATTTTCCTTGTCTTAACAATATTAATTGACTCACTTCCACCACTCTCTGGAGAAGAGTGTTCCAAAGATTCAAGACCCTCAAGAGAAAAAGATTCTTCTTAGCTTTGTCTTAAATGGAAAACCCTTTAATGTTCCTTAGTTCCACCATGGTGGACTACTGTCCACATACCTGGATGAGTGCAACTTTAACATTGAGGATGCTCAAAATCTGACATTACCCAGGACAAAAGCAATCCGTTTGATTGGCACCCATCTACCAACATTAACATTCACCATCACCAAGGCATCATGTTTGCATCCTACAAGCGACACTGCAGAATCTCATGGTTTAGTTGAAAACACCCTCCAAACCTACAATCTCTATGCAACCCATAAGTACTCTTCCACCGTGTTGGAAAAAAGATACAAAAGTTTGAGGTTGCACAACAATTCAAAAACAGCTTCTTCCTTGCTGCCACACTCTTGAATGTACCTACCACACATTAAGTTGATCTTTCACTACACCCTAGCTATGATTGTAACACTATATTTTACACTCTCTCCTTTCCTTCACCCCATCTACTATATGAAATTGCTTTGTCTGTATAGCATACAGAGAGTGATAACAGTCCCAAATAATCCAACACAAACCTTTTCCTGGAGTACCATAGAATCCCTACAATGCTGAAGAGGCCTTTCAGCCCATTGGGTCAACACCGATTTTCCGACTGAGAAACTCACCCAGGCTCTCTCCCTGTAACCCCACACATTTTCCACGGCTAATCCATCTAACCCTAACAACTTGGGACACGAAGGGGTAACTGCAGCATGTCTAATCCACCTGCACATCTTGGGAACGTGGGAAGCAACCACCGGGAGAATGTACAAACTCCACACACCATCAAATCAGAAGGAATACCTCTCCTCCAACAAGTCTTGGATTCTCCTCCATTACCCTTCCCAGCAGAGTTTCAATTAATTACTGGAACTTGGGTTGCTGTTTATAGCTAAAAAGTTCAGACTGAATGAAAGGAGGAGTGTTTATCCTTCCTCCTCTCTAGATCAACGTGACCAAGCAGAAACGCTTCCATCCCTTCGCAGTAACTAATTGAGCGCACACCACACCCGGTTAGGTGTGTGTAACTAGCCGGGCAGGACCTTCACCCCAGGTTGCTGTGAAATGAGCAATCTGTTTTGCTGGAAGAGTCCCTCAGGCAGCAATGATCCAATGCAATCCTGGGACCGCGCTCCTCCTGTCCTGCAGCAGGCGGGCGGCCCGCCGCTCCTCTCCCCTCCCCGCCGCCCCGCACTCACTCACCCAGCAGCCGCTGTGATACCTGGCGGGCCACGGCGGGCAGGCTCTCGACGCCGTCAAAGTAGGAGTTCAAGATGGCGTCGATGACGAAGATGCAGGGGACCCGCAGCGCCACGTCCAGGGCCCCCCGCAGGTGACTCCCCATCGACAGCCACGGCGACGACATGGCCGGCCGCGGAGGCGAGCTCGGCGAAGGAGTGGCGCTGAGCGCTGAGTCAGCTGTGGCCGCTGTCGGGCTGTCCAGCCACCACCACCGCCGCCGCCGCTCCCCGCTGCATCTCCATGAGCTCCGCTCCCGCACACCCAGCGCCAAAAGCGCGTCACGCAAAGCCCACACGTCACAATCGGGTGCGTGGAGGGTGACCGAGGAGGAAAACGCGCTGACGTCACAATCGGTACGCACGATGGAATGTTCAGCCGCCAGGGGCGGGGCCGCGGCACTCCTGTCACCATTGCATCTCCCCCTCTGGTCACTGCCTCCTCTGCTGGTCATTCAGCCCATGCACGCGTATCTCTGAGCATTTCAGTAGGCATAGTGTGGATGGCGATGCTGCTGTTGGATTTGGGTAAACACAGTAAGAAGTCTCACAACACCAGGTTAAAGTCCAACAGGTTTATTTGGTAGCAAACACCACTAGCTTTCGGAACCGACTGTCCCTTCGTCAGGTGGGTGCTGAAAAATTTATGGGTTGGGTGGATTGACCATGCTAAATTGCGTCTTAGCATGCCAAGTTGTGTAGGTTAGATGGATTAGCTATGGGAAATGTGCGGGGTTGAATGGGGCGTGGATGTCCCAAGACGTATAGATTAACAGGGTAAATATCTGGAGTTACAGAGATGGGGCAGAGGAGAGGGCATGGGTGAGATAGCCTGAGAGAAGGTTGATGCAGACTTAATGGGCTGAATGGCCTCCTTCTGCATTGTAAAGATTCTATGAAGGGTCATCCTGATTCAAAACATTGGCTCTATTCTGTCTCCACTGATGCCTACCCATCTGACGAAGGAACAGCCAGTTCCAAAAGTTAGCGGCGTTTACTACAAATAAACCTGTTGGACTTTAACTGATGCTGTGAGACTTCTTATTGCATTTCAGTAGGATCAAGCCTGAGAGCCAGTGCAATTTTTGCTAAGATCAAGTGTGGTATTGGACAGCACTTGTTTGAAGTCATGAGGTTGCACCGAGGCTTCATTTGAAGCAATTTTTTTGGCTAAGATGCAAATGAGATCAAACCTTGGAGGAAATGCAATGCCTGCCCCAATCAGCTTGGATCATGGAGATCAAGCCCAACACAGGATGAGGCTTACCTGTCTTGTCAGCTTGGATCTGGAATATCTCACTTGTTGAGGCTTTGAATTGGATTTTGGATTGAATTGGATATAAACAAAAATTGCCTGTTCTTAAAGGCAATATATTGCAGATGCTGGAATGAGCTCTGGCCAAGAGATCCCCCCAGTGGTTAACACTGCTGCCTCAGAGCATCAGGGTCCTGGGTTCAATTCCAGTCTTGGGCCACTATATGGAGTTTGTACGTTCTTGTGTCTGTGTAGGTTTTCTCCAGTTTCCTCCCACAGCCCAAAAATGTGTGGGTTAGGTGGATTGACCATGCTAAATTGCCTCTTAGCACCCCAAGCTGTGTAGGTTAGATGGATTAGCCATGGGAAATATGTGGGTTTGGGTGGGAAAAGGGTGTCCCAAAGTGTATAGCTGCCCAGGAAAACTAATGCTGGAACATAATATAGTCAGATTGTAATTAGAAACATAGAACATTACAGCACACTACAAGCCCTTCAGCCCTCAATGTTGTGCCGAGCTATGTCCAATCCCAAAATCAAACTATTGCACTCCCTATCATTCTGGTGTGCTCCATGCGCCTATCCAATAACCACTTGAAAGTTCCTAAAGTGTCTGACTCCACTATCACAGCAGGCAGTCTATTCCACATTCCGACCACTCTCTGAGTGAAGAATCTACCTTGGACATCCCTCCTATATCTCCCACCATGAACCTAGTTATGCCCCCTAGTAACAGCTACATCCACCCAAGGAAATAGTCTCTGCGTGTCCACTCTATCAATCCCTCTCATCATCTTATAAACCTCTATTAAGTCACCTCTCATCCTCCTCCGCTGCAAAAAGAAAAGCCACAGCTCCCTCAACCTTTCCTCATAAGACCTATCCTCCAAACCAGGCAGCATCCTGGTAAATCTCCTCTGCACTCTCTCCAATGCTTCCACATTCTTCTTATACTGAGGTGACCAGAACTGAACACAATATTCCAAATGTGGTCTCACCAACGTCAGGTATAGTTGCAGCTTAACCCCATGGCTCTTAAACCTAAACCCCCGTTAATAAACGCTAACACACTACAAGCCTTCTTCACGGCTCTATCCACTTTGGCAACCTTCAGAGATCTGTGGATATGAACGCCAAGATCTCTGTTCCTCCACAACCCTTAGAATCCTGCCGTTGACCGTGTAATCCACATTCAAGTTTGTCCTACCAAAATGAATCACCTCACACTTAACAGGGTTAAACTCCATCTGCCACTTTTCAGCCCAGCTCTGCATCCTACCAATGTCTCTTTGCAGCCTGCAAGTGCCCTCCACCACATCCACTACTCCACCAATCTTGGTGTTGTTAGCAAATTTACTAACCTACCCTTCAGCCCCCTCTTCCAGGTCAGTGAAATATCACAAAAAGCAGAGGGCCCAGCACTGACCTCTGTGGTACACCACTGGTAACTGGCCTCCAGTCTGAAAAATTTCCCCTCCACCATGACCCTCTGTCTTCTATGATACAGCCAGTTACTTATCCAATCTGCCAAATTTCCTTCTATCCCACACATCTTTATCTTCTTCATCGGCCTACGATGGGGAATCTTATCAAATGCCTTACTAAAATCCATGTATACAACATCCACTGCTCTACCTTCGTCCACACACTTAGTTACCTCCTCAAAGAATTCAATCAAATTTGTGAGGCAGGACCTACCCCTCACAAAACCATGCTGACTATCCTGGATTAACTGCATCTTTCCAAGTGGCCATAAATCCTATCTCTCAGGACCCTTTCCATTAACTTACCGACCACTGAAGTAAGACTAACTGGTCTATAATTACCAGGGTCATTTCTATTTCCTTTCTTGAAGACAGGAACAACATTCATCACTCTCCAGTCCTCTGGCACTATCCCCGTGGACTGTGAGGACCCAAAGATCAAAGCTAAAGGCTCTGCAATCTCATCCCTTGCCTCCCAAAGTATCCTAGGATGTATCCCATCTCGCCCAGGGGACTTATCCACCCTCAAGTTTTTCAAAATTGCTAATACATCTTCCCTCAGAACATTTACTTCCTCCATCCTATCAGCCTGTATCATGCACTCATCCTCAAAAACATGGCCCGTCTCCCTAGCGAACACTGAAAAAAAGTTTTCATTCAATGCCTCACCTATCCCTTCTGACTCTATGCACAAGTTCCCACTACTATCCTTGACTGGCCCTAACCTCATCCTGGTCATTCTTTTATTTTTCACATAAGAGTAAAAAGCCTTGGGGTTTTCTTTTATCCAACCCACCAAGGAGTTCTCATGCCCTCTCCTAGCTCTCCTAAGCCTTTTCCTTAACTCAATCCTAGCTACCTTGTAACACTCAAGCGACCCAACTGAACCTTGTTTTTCCATCCTTACATACGCTTCCTTTTTCCTCTTAACAAGACATTCAACCTCCTTTGTGAACCATGGTTCCCTCACTTGGCCTTTCCTCCCTGCCAGCCAGGGACATATCTATCAAGGACACGCAGTATTTGTTCCTTGAAAAAGCTCCACTTTTCGTTTGTGCCCAGACCTGGCAGTTTCTGCTCCTATCTTATGCTCCCTAATTCTTGCTAATCACATCATAATTACCTGTACCCCAATCATAAACCTTGCCCTGTTGTGTGACCCTATCCCTCTCCATTGCAATAATGAAGGACACCGAATTTGGTCACTATTTCCAAAGTGCTCTCCCACAAATAAATCTAACACTTGGCCTGGTTCATTTCCCAGTACCAAGTCCAATGTGGCCCCACCTCTTGTCGGCTTATCCACATATTGTGTCAGGAAACCCTCCTGCACACACTGTACAAAAACTGCCCCATCTGAACTATTCGACCTATAAAGGTTCTAATCAATATTTGGAAAGTTCAAGTCACCCATGATAACTACCCTGTGACCTCCACAGTAATCCATAATCTGCTTTGCCATTTCCTCCTCCACATCTCTGTTACTATTTGGAGGCCTATAGAAAACTCCTACAATGTGACCGATCCTTTCCTATTTCTAACTTCACCCCATATTACCTCAGTAGGCAGGTCACCCTCAAAATACCTTTCAGCAGCCGTTAAACTATCCTTGATTAACAGTGCTACTCCTCTACCTCTTTACTGTTTTCTACTCTTACTAAAAAATCTATACCCTGGAACTGCCAACAACCATTCCTGTCCCTGTTCTAAAGTATAAGAAGTAAAAAAAAGTCCCCAAAATTCTGTTGGATGGAGCAGAAAGGTAAATTTTGGCCAGAATAGAAACTGTTGAACCCTCGACTTTGTTAACTCCAGACTCGATTACTCCAATGCACTTCTGGCTGATCGCTCACATTTTGCCCTCTCTATTCTTAAGGTCAAGGGCGTAGTTTCAAATTTTGAGGTGATGGAGCTTTAAGAAAACGTGTTGGCTGCATCATTTCTAAATCTACTATTACATTGTTTTCCTATATATTAAACAGTTGAGTGAAAAATATTAGTGCCAGTAGTCATTTTATTTCATCAGTGTGGTGTTTTGAATCAACAGTCCAGCACAGTGAAAATTTCATTATGCAACAGTTGAGTTATTTAATTCAAGCCTTTTTAAAAACATGAATTACAGAAAACTTTATGTCTGACTAGAGGTGGTATGTGGAGGGATAACCGCTTTTCTTGATTTATATTAATAACCTAGAGATGGGCATATAGGACACAAATTCTAAATATGAAGATGACACAAGACTTGGAAGTATTGTCAAATATGAGGAGGTTAATGAAAGACTTCAAGAGCATAGAGCATAGAACATTACAGCGCAGTACATGCCCTTCCACCCTTGATGTTGCGCCAACCTATGAGACCAGTCTAAAGCCCATCTAACCTGCGCTATTCCAAATTCATCCATATGTTTATCCAATGACTATTTAAATGCCCTCAATATTGGCGAGCCCACTACTGTTCCAGGCAAGGCATTCTACGCCCTTTCTACTCTCTGAGTAAAGAACCTAACTCTGATATCTGTCCTATATCCTCAATCACCCCTCAGTTTAAAGCTATGTCCTTTATGCTAGCCATCTCTGTCCAAAGAAAAAGGCTTTCACTGTCCACCCTATCTAATCCTCTGATCATCTTATATGCCTCTATTAAGTCACCTCTTAACCTTCTTCTGTCTAACGAAAACAGCCTCAAGTCCTTCAGCCGTTCCTCATAACACCTTCCCACCATACCAGGCAACATCCTGGCAAATCTCCTCTGCACCCTTTCCAATGCTTCCATATCCTTCCTATAATGCGGCAACCAGAACTGTAGGCAAGACTCCAAGTACGGCCGCACCAGAGTTTTGTACTACAACATGACCTCATGGCTCTGAAACTCAAGCCCTCTACCAATAAAGGCTAACACACCATACGCCTTCTGAACAACTCTGTCAATCTGGGTGCCAACTTTCAGTGATCTATGCACATGGACACTGAGATCTTTCTGCTCATCCACACTACCAAGTGTCTTACCATTAGTCCAGTACTCTATATTCCTGTTACTCCTTCTAAAGTGAATCACTTCACACTTTTCCACATTAAACTCCATTTGCCACCTCTCAGCCCAGCTCTGCAGCTTATCTGTGTCCCTCTGGGACCTGCAACATTCTTCTGCACTGTCCACAACTCCACCAACTTTAGTATCATCTGCAAACTTACTAACCCATCCTTCTATGCCCTCATCCAGGTCATTTATAAAATTAACAGACAGCAGTGACCCCAAAACAGATCCTTGCGGTACACCACTAGTAACTGAACTCCAGGATGAATACTTCCCATCAACCACCACGCTCTGTCTTCTTACAGCTAGCCAATTTTTGATCCAAAATGCTAAATCACCTTCAATCCCATGTCTTCATATCTTCTGCAATAGCTTACCGCGGGGAACCTTATCAAATGCTTTACTAAAATGCATATACACCACATCAACTGCTTTACCCTCATTCACCTCTTTGGCCACCTTCTCAAAGAACTCAGTAAGGTTTGTGAGGCATGACCTACCCTTCACAAAACCAAGTTGACTATCCCTAATCAAATTATTCCTTTCTAGGTGCTTAAAAATCCTATCTCTTAGAATCCTTTCCAAAACTTTGCCCACAACAGAAATAAGGCTTACTGATCTATAATTACCAGGGTTGTCTCTACTCCCCTTCTTGAACAAAGGGACAACATTTGCTATCCTCCAGTCTTCTGACACTATTCCTGTAGACAATGATGACCTAAAGATCAAAGCCAAAGATTCTGCAATCTCCTCCCTAACCTCCCAGGGAATCCTAGGATAATTCCCATCTGGCCCAGGGGATTTACCTATATTCATACTTTCCAGAATTGTTAACACCTCCTCCTTATGAACCTTAATCCTGTCTATTATACTAGCCTGTATCTCAGTATTCTCCTTGACAACATTGTCTTTTTAAAGAGGATACAGACAGGCTGGTAGAATGAGCAGATGAAGTTTAATGTGGAGAAATATGCAGTGATACAATTTGCTCAGAAGAATGAGGAGAGGTGACATTAAATAAAGGGTACAATTCTAAAGGAAATGCCGAAGCAGAGAGTCCTGGTTGGATGCGTGCACAAATCATTGAAATGATATGGCAGGTTGAGAAAGCAGTTAATAAATCATCCTGAGCCCTGGGTTTTATAAAAAGAGACAAAGTACAAAAGCAAGTAAATTATGAGCCTTAAAAAAACTGGCCCAGTCTCAACAAGAGAGATTGAAGGTTTTGGAAAGAGCGCAGAAAAGATTTATGAGAACTGTTCTGAGGATCAGAGACTTTCGTCATGTAGATAGATTGGTGAAGTTGGTACTTTTCTCCTTTGAGAAGGGAAAGAATTTGTTAGATGTCCCCTCATGTTCTGATTGTTACCATCAATGAGCCAAATCCCCCTACATATGCTACTGCATGAAGGGTCTGAATAGAGTAAATGGCGAGAAACTGCACCCCTCTGCAGAAGGTCAAAAACCCTAAGGTGGTTAACAATAGAACCAGGATCAATAGGAGGAAAAACGTCTTCAAGCAGCAGATAATTTGGATTTGGAATGCATTGGCTAAGTGCGTTGTGGAGATGCATTCAATTGTGGTTTTCAAAAGGGAGCTGGATAATTATCTGAAGAGAAATCACAGAATTACAAGAAAAAGGTAGGGAAGTGGGATTAGTGCAATTGCTGTTGCAGAGAACTGACACCGAGACAATGTGCTGAATGGCCTCCTCTGTGCTGTAACCATTCTATAATCCTAGTATAGATATATTCAAGGAACTTTATGGAGACACAAAGAAGAAAGAAGCTGAAAGTTACCCTGATAGAATGATCAAGGAGGATGGGAGGATGCTTGTGTGGAACATAAACACCAACATAGATGAGGCGGTCTGATGGCCTGTTTCTGTGCTGCCAATTCTATGTAAAGCTGTCAGCAAGGAATACAAACACCGGACTGTGCTTCACAGCAGCAGACCATCACAACCAAGGAATTAATGTACAGTTAGCAGATGTTTATGGATTTTGATGCTGCTTCAGGTCCTGGGAACCATGATCTTGAAAGACCCTGAAATGCCTATTAATCGGAAGGCTATGTGCATGGAATTGTAAGGTCTGTATTCTTTTACAGTCAGAGGGCTGTAGTGGAGAGTTACTGCTGTTGCTGCTGTACATTGACTCAGAGATGTGCAGCGGCAGTAGCTTGAGATCTCTAACCCTGCGCCTGGCTTTCCCTCTGCCACCCTTTAACCTTTCCAGGCTCCAGACTCATTGCCCCACTGCGAGCTCCAGAATTTCCAGTCAACACTTCCTGTCAGGCCTGAACCCAAATTCCAGGAACTCATGACCAAACCTGTCTTGTGCCCCACGTAATAATGCAGGTGGAATTCACTCGACGTGGTCCCTCCATTGACTGCTTCTGCATCTCGTTACGGCATCATGTAGTTCACTAGAATCATAGAATCCCTACAGTACAGAAGGAGGCCATTTGGCCCATTGAATATGTACTGACCACATCCCATCCCATTCCCCAAATCCCACACATTTACCTGCTAATCCCCCTGACACTAAAGTCAATTTAGCATGGCCAATCAACCTAACCCACTCCTGTGTGCACTGATCTACATTGGGTCCTGGTCAAACAACATCTTGATTTTAAAATTCAGATCTTTGGGTGGAACTTAATACCTATACCTCCCACTCTCCACACTTTCCTTGGAGGTGAGTTCTAGGAGAGATTATGAGAGTGTGGGGTGGCGATCCCATTGCCTTCCTATATCCTTCCAATTTCATCTGAGGCAGGGGGTTTACTGGCAGCCTTTCTGCAGAAAATTGAAGGCCATTAAAAGGCTAATTAATCTCCATTTAAGGTCTCTTCCTGCTGCTGTTGGTGTTCAACCATTGGCCAGTGGGAGGCCCTCATTGCCTGATCGAGGGGCTTTAGCATTAAGAAGGTAGGGGGCCTTCTAAGAGCACCCACAGCACTTTCCTCCAATCCTACTCCCCATCTCTCTGCCAAACACCTCCCTAAAACCCCAACCCTGATCTGACTTCCTTTCTCCAGGGAGCCTGGTAAAAGCTGAAGAGAATCACCAGCGGCAGCCAACGCTGCCAGCGGTGCTGCTGGGGAAGGAGAGCTGCTGGCCTCAATTTGGCCATTAGTCCACAGGGTTGGGATTTTTGCTCTTCTTGGGGAATTATTCAATATTCAATACACTTGTATTGTCTGAATGGAAATGTGCTGGAGTACAATGGCATAACCAAAGGAAAGGAAGAGAATTAAATCACTCTGGCACAGTGGTTAGCCCTCCTGCCTCACAGCGCCAGGGACCTGGGTTTGATTTCCGGCTTTGGCCACTGTCTATGTGGAGTTTGCACCTTATCCCCATGTCTACATGGGTTTCCTCCAGGTGCTCCTGTTTCCTCCCACAATCCAAAGATGTGCAGGTTAGGTGGATTGGCCATGCTAAATTGACCTTTAGTGTCAGGGGGACTAGCTAGGGTAAGTGCATGGGGTTATGGGGATAGGGCCTGAGTGGCTTCGTGGTCGGTGCAGACTCGATGGGCCGAATGGCTTCCTTCTCCACTGTAGGGCTTCTATGATCAGCAATACCACAAGCCATGCTGCTACAGTGCAGAACTAACACAGCCAAAATAAAGAGATTTGGTAAAATAGAGAAAATGCTTCCTGGTGCAGATTTAAAAAATGGATATGTAATTCAATGTGTCCCCCAAAATGTCTCCTCTATAAGTTATATTGGTGTATTGGGAGAATGGAAATGAGGCAAAATTTTGGGAAGGTCTTTGATCCTGGGTACAGTCTATCAGCAGGCACTCGGCCTTCTTGAAATCTTGCTATTCCTCTACCTTGGAAAGCTCCAGGCCAAGGAGACTGCTCTTGTTAATCCAATCTGCCTTTGTGCAGAAGTAGTCTGGCCCAAAAGCCCCTCTGCTAACCGGCAATAGTTCCAACATAGTTTTCTGTCCCCTAGGCCACGTGGTCGCAGGTACGGTGCTGAAGAACTGAAGGGTGAGGGTTAGAGAGATGACCAGTGCACTTGGCACCTCCAACTCACAGTTGATATAGCCAAGCTGAAGTCAAGCCTTTCCCGCAAGTCTAATAGCTGTTCTGGAAACTTATCTCCCTATCCACGTGGAGCATTCTTTCAAACTGCCATCCTCTTAAAACGCCCTGAAGTGAAATGTCTCCAAGGAAACCAGGGGCCCTGAATGCAGGGTTTCCACTGCCAATGAGGAGCTTAATTCCCTTCAGGTTCCCAGAGCTGGATTACCAAAGTGAGACTTCCCACCATCCTCACTAAATTCCACCTCTAGTTTGAAAATCCCTCCATGGCCTCACTCTTTCCTATGTGTTTAATCTTCTCTAACCACACAACTCCCTGCATTGTATGATCTTTTAATTCCGTCCTCTTCAGCAACCCCAATTTTAATCGTTCTGCTTTTGGTGACTGCATCATCACCTGTCATAGGCCCTAAACTCTGAAATTCCCTCAATATTCCTCTCTATCTCTCTATCTCACTTTCCTACTTTAAGACCTGAAGCCAATCTTTTTCTTTAACCAAGTTTTTGGTCAACTGACCTAATATCTCCTTATGCCCAGAAGGAAAAAACAGTTCAGACCAGTATTCTATTTCCTTGCTTTATTGGTGTTTTATTTTAAAGTATACAAAACCAGTTCAGACCAATATTCTTATTTCCCCGTTTTACTGTGTTTTTTTTTGCCTTCTGAGTGTGGTTCAGTGTCATAATGGGCAGCACGGTGGCACAGTGGTTAGCACTGCTGCCTCACAGCTCCAGAGATCTTGGTTCAATTCCCGGCTTGGGTCACTGTCTGTGTAGAGTTTGCATGTTCTCCCCGTGTCTGTACATTCTCCCTGTGTCTGCTCAGGTTTGTTCTGGGTGCTCTGGTTTCCTCCCACAGTCCAAAGATGCGTGGGTTACGTTGATTAGTCATGCTAAATTGCCCCTTAGTGTCCAGGGATGTGTTGGTTAGAGGGATTAGTGGGGTAAATATGTGGGATTACGGGGATAGGGCCCGGGTGGGATTGTTGTCGGTGCAGACTTGATGGACTGAATGGCCTCCTTCTGCACTGTAGGGATTCTGTGTAATGTTCCTGTGAAGCACCTTGGAATGTTTAATTACATTAAAGCTGTTCATAACAATAAGTTGTCATTGTTCTGGAGGTTCTGCTGGAATCTGCCCTGTTTACACTTTAAATTCCAGAGTGAAGACTGTGGGAGGATCTTCTAGCAGTCAATCCCTGCAATTGCCTCAGAAATTTCTGGTTTAAGTAAGATTTTTTTCCCAGAAACTAAAGCTATAATTTTTCTACAAGGAGGGCTGGTGTTAAAACTGTGTGAGCCACTTATAGGTCTGAGTGGATCCTGGAATAAGGTTAATGATCTCAGCTTCATTGATGACAATTATCCCAAAACAAACTCTTGCAGAGGGCTTCTACAAAGCAAATATCTCTGGTGTGGTAAGATTGGGCCTGGAGCAGGCCCAAACACAGGCAAGGTGCATGTTGAGTTGAACTTCACTCAATGTCAGATTGTTCAGCCTGAGGCCTGTTTTGAATTATTTAAACAAGATTTATGCATCTCAACAGCACAGCCTCATTTTTTGATTCCAAACTGTCTGTCAGGAAATAATTTTCCACACAACTGCGGCACATGAAGTTGGGACTGGATTTTCTAGTGAGTGCCTGTGATACTGCACAGCAGACAGAGAATTGGAACAATAGAGCCTTAATGTTTGTAGTTAATGGTTAACAGGAAAGTTTTGAAATTGCAGTAGTTGTCCTGGTTCCTGGCCAGATGATGGTAATCAGAGGTTGATTGACATTATGCCAATTTTCATAGCTATGTTCTTTACCTGCTGCTGCTTGTGGTGTGATAAGGGTGCAGACTGATTGCCATAAGTTCTTGTTGCTTTTTAGCTCCTAGGTGTTGTTAATAATCACACTTGCGGTTCATAAAGGCTTTTTACATTTAATTTTCCATGCTGTCTGATTCAAAAATGAAATCAAACTTAATTGCCTCTCCTCACAATACTTCAGCCTCTAGTACAGCTGTGAGATGTGGCAACTGGAATACTTACACATAACACATTTGTTCTTACTCAAGTACTTACTAGCTTTTTATATTTACAATGTATAACACTGAGAAGGAAATATAAATATTTCACAAAATCTGAAGTTATTTATTTAATAAAATGGTTTATAGATAGGGCACGCTTGCCCAATCTTTTTGCATGGGGGAGGCACATTGCATTTTTTTCTCACTTTTTGCCCTGCCAATGAGCAGATTTTAGAACAGTGCATAAATTTTAAAAATAGTTGAGTATGAGGAAAAGAAAACTGGCTGAGCAAAAATAAAAGCAATGTCAAAGTAATAAATTGATTAAAAGTAATTAATAATAATGACCATTGGACTATATGAGGACGTGTGTGTGTGTGTGTGTGTGCCTGGCTCACTCCCAGTCTCAGAGTGCTGAGTCACTCACACTCACTCACTGAGATTAAGCGAGGGTATGTGTAGGATTTGCAGCCACCACATACATACCCTCGCTTACACTCAGTGAGTGACTCAGCACTCTGAGACTGGGAGCGAGCCAGGCACACACACACACACACTTCACCCCCGTACCAACACATACACACACACTCTCTCTCTTCACCCCCCATACCAACACACACACTCTCTTCCCCCCAACAAACATATATACACACACACACACACACACACACACACATCATGCCCCCCATACCAACACACACACACACACTCTTTCTCTCTCCCCCCCACAACACACACTAACTCCCCCCTTCAACAATACAAGCACACACTCTCCCAACTCAAACACATATTCATTCTCTCCTCCACCACATACAAACACACTCATACTCTCTTCACCTCTGCCTCCCCCCACACGCTCACTCTCTCCCACAACAACACAATGACACACTCATTCACTGTGGCACCTTCTCCCCCACCCCCCCGTCACTAGGTCCACTGCAACCCCCCCTCCCCCTCCCCTCCACAAACACACATAGATTTGAAAAACAAATGCCAAAAATTCATTAAAATCACAGGATCCCAAAGGGTGGTAAGAATGGAAGCTAATTCTGATGCATTAAATACCCAAAGCACACTCTGATGCTTTCGTCTCTTCCATGCCCACAGTGACATGTGAGGCAATCCATTTCCTTCTCTGTCTTTTATATTTGCAGATCATTTTTATTTCCACTTTGAAGACTATATGGACAGACTGTTAGCCTGATTCACCACCACCCTCTCCAACCCTTGAGCAAGTACACTGACCAATGGTTCTGTTCGATTAGAAAAAATAGTAAACAATAGTCATTTAGCAGTAGGGAACTTGAATATTGCTGAAAAATGGACTTTATTTTAATCAAAGCTTTGCATCTTGCACATATAAGGACAGTTTACAAGAATACCAATGTCAAAGGAAACAACAAATATATATAGTGTGAGAAAGGGATGCTGATTGGTTGGCAAGTGGACTCTGATTGGTAGGGACATTGCCAGGGAGGATGTACCAGTTGATGGTGACTGACATTAACTGCCAAGCATTATGTAAAGTTTAAACTAGGCAGTTTGACTCTGACTGGTCAAGGTCCCTGAGGAATGAAATAGCAAACAATTGTCACTTATTTTGTTTACAATCGTATGCACTTTAAGATTAGCCTTATCAGCAACTACATAAATAGGGCCAAGGTCATTTGCTCACTATGCAAGATCTATGCTGAAATAAACGGCATCAAAAACAGCAGTGGGAAGATGGTTATCCTGATCAGATCATTTGGTGTTGTATATTGTGCAGTCATTAACAGGCCTAACATTGTCACTTTTAGCACTGAAAAATGTCCAGTCTACCTCAGATTACCCTGAAAGGAAAGGTATCTACAAAACACTTGAGCAGCAGGAGAAGGTGACTGCTTCATGCTGCTGCAGTGCAGCATGAACATGTGTGGCATCCGTCACTAACAGGATGCAGCATCAAGCCAAAAAAATGTTCTGCCTATCACACAAATGAGTAATGTGGTATATAAATAAGTGTGTTGTTAGGTATGTTGGCCAAACATCCCAAGGACTGACAGATTGTCCCTTCTGCTGTTCGCAACAGGCAAGGTGCAGCCCATAGCCAACCAGCCCATACGTGCAAAACTCAAAACAATGTCCAATATCAGATGTCATTTCAAGATTGGGCAACATTTGCCAAATAGTCCTCAGTCTGCTAAGAATTATGCTGATAACCAATTTAACAGTGTCAGTCATATACTGGAAGCTACATATTAATATGCAGGGTCCTCTTATTTGTGGACAGAAAGAACATGGACACACATTGCACCTATTTTAATTAACCAAATGACTGACAGCTACTCACTGGTTCATTCCTCAGGGTAATGCCCAGGACCAAACAGAGTCAAACTGCCTGGCTTAAATTTCAAACAACACTTGGAAGCTAACTGTCAGTCACCATTAACTGGTGCATTTTCCATGGCAACACATTTTATTAATCAAAGGCCACTTATCAACCAATCAACAGTCTCTTCTCATGTAGTATAAATTTGTTGTTTCCCCTAACATTGGTATTCCTAAAAAATGGCCTGATGAGCATAAGATGAAAAGCTTAAATAAAAACTGTAATTTTTTCAGCAAAAAATGATGCTTGGCTGTCGGTGCAGTAATTTGCTAGGGGAGAAATTATCATTCCCAGAATCACATTAGTCAGGTAAGTGTATTTTTCTGTGTGACAATTGACTCATTCAATAAAAATTCAGTGAAAGAATTGTATGTTACCTGTTGCTGTAGAACATAATTTGTAGCACTCCTGTGCAGTCTGTACACAGAAAGACAGTTGTAGGTTTCAGAGCAGCACTTCACATGCATAATTACAATGCACCTTTTATGATGCTTGCAAATGCCAGACATCACAGTCTTTCAGTGCTGATTCTTTTGCAGATCATTTGGGGACTAGAGGGGGGAACTGAATTAGTCTGAATGGGGTGAATACCTGGGCTGCTACAGACTCATCTCAAGCATCCGTCAGACCCCAGCTTGACTGGAATTTCTGGTGTCTTTGCCACTCAGGTGGTGTGGTTATCTGGGAAACAATCTATTGTCCCCTCTGACACCCTCAGAAAGAGAATTGATTGTATATACTTTTAATTACCTTAATCATCCTACACCAAGACCTATGGAGGTTGGGGAAGCAGGAATTGACAGTATGTAGATTGCTCTTCTCTCATTGCCACCCAACATCAGGGTCTATGTTTCAGGTAGAAGGAGTTTCCACCCTAGACTATCCCTGCTTCTCTTCCCCACTGCCCCAAGAAACTACTAGAAAGGTAGGTCCTGAACAAGTTCCCAGGCTTTCTGTTGCATTTTTGAGTTTTCTTGGCTTGCCTTTTGATACCTTGCTTAAAAATCTATCCCATCCATCACAGTGTCCTCAACAAGGATGCACTCCTCTAGCTTTGTTACATCAATTTGCATACATTTCACCAGACTATTCTAAGGCAAAAATAAAATTGATTCAGCTCATGCAGAAATTTTTAAGCTAAGACAATAAAATCATGGATTGGTAATCACTAGGGCAGTTTTATCCAATAGGATTTTGTGTCCGTTAAGCCTGTGGTGGGAGTTCAGGCCACCATGTTTGCCACATGGTGCGAAATAAATGCAACATTAACAAAACAAACATGCAATCTTTTGAAAATAGATTTCAGATTTGAAACCATTGACAAGCAAAACTGTTACCGAAAGAGGAGGGAGGACAGCTTCACAAGGGCTTTGTAATCCAACTGTTCCAAAAAGCAAGCATGCAGTATACACTCTTAAAAAAGGTGATGATAATCTGTTAACTGAAGTACTCTGTTTTGACTGATTTTTTAAAACCAAATCTCTCCCAGTGTAATTGTTTCTATTTTGTTTGAGATGATAGACCAGGTGACATGGAGAGGGAAAAGAACTGACAATCCCTACATGTTGCCTTCTATGCTCTGACTTCTGCCATACATATGTTTTGTTGCCTGAACACAGCGCCAGACAATTAATTGATGTTTGCCTCATGGCCAACCTCCTGTAATCTCTTCGTTGATGTCCAGATCATTCTATTACAGCAGGATTGACATCATGAATCCTGCCTTATTTTATTAGGATCTACCTGGTGAAGGCTTGACATAGTAATGCATTATCCCATTACTATTTGTACAGTCTTGCTGTGTACTAATTGGCTGCTGCATTTCCTATAATAGTTAACACATTTCAAAAATACTTCATAGTTGTACAGCACCTTGGAAAGGCCTGAAGTCATGAAAGACACTACATCTATGCAGACTATTCCTTTCCTTAAAACTAGCAGACGGGGAAGCAACATGATTTTTAAAATTTTTTTCATGAGATGTGGGCTTCATTGGCAAGGCTAACAGTTGCTACCCATTCCTAATGAAGAAGGCACCTTCTTCAACTGCTGTATTCCATTCGACTTATTCAGCTAAGTGGTATACGCCAGCTAAGAGGGCAGTTAAGTATCAACAACGTTGCTGTGGGTCTGGAGTCACATATAGGCCAGACCAGATAAAAACAGCAGATTTCCTTCCTTAAAACAATTTAGTGAACCAGAGAGATTTTGATGAGCACTGGTACAAGGGCATTCAAACAACAATTACAAGACTAGCACATCTGAATGAATAGACCATGCACAATTGTGTGGAATTTGCACATTCTCCTCGTGTCTGCATGGGTTTCCTCTGGGTGCTCCGGTTTCCTCCCACAGCCCAAAGATGTATGGGTTAGGTGGACTGGCCATGCTAAATTGCCCCGTAGTTTCTGAGGGATTAGCTAAGGTAAATGTATGGGGTTATGTGGGTGGGATTATGGCCAGTGGTCTGAATGGCCTCCTTCTGCGCTGTATGATTCCAGAGCTAAAGAAAATTCAGATCAGAATAACTCATTTTTTAACGCGTTCCATAAACAATATAACATTTTAATAGCAAAACTTGCAAAAAAATTTTTCATCAGCATTTTGTGAGCATAAAAGTGAAATGCATTAACCCATCTGTGATATTACTACGGCTAAGTATTCTTATTGAGTATTGAACAAGATATCCAGACTTAATTTCTGTACATTGGTTTCCCAATGATGTAAATAATGCACAATTTAGACTACCAGACCAGTTTTAAAAAAGTAAACCTTTTTATTTATATATATATATATAAAAGAAATACAAAATTTCAACAATTAAAACGTAATTATGGCATTTCAGTTTTTTCTGAGCCTTCGACCTGTGCCACTGCTTCAGGTACATTGGAAGTAAGTAATGTCCTTCTGTTGTAGTGTCCCTTAATTATGCCAGAGTTGTTGTTTTCATTCAGAATTTGTTTTTGTTTTTGTCTGTTTAAACTCTGTACAAGTCCGAGAACAACAGCAGCCAATGAGTATTGACCAGTTAGCTTTCTTGGTTGCATTATAAGTGGATTTGGCTGAACTCTTCCCAGAAGAAAGTATGTTTTGATCTTCCCTTCTTGTTCACTTATCCCTTTGACATATATTTCGCCTCTGTACTCAAAGGCAAATCCTTTGTCCTTCAGGATAAGATATGTATCTTCAGGCACTTGAATTTTGCCACTAATGCCTGTGCTATCCATGCGGCTTGCTAAGTTTACAGTTTTACCCCAGATATCGTATTGAGGTTTCTTTGCGCCAATAACACCTGCAACGACTGAGCCATGGCTAATACCTGAAAGTAAATATGCAATACCAAATAAACCATTGAAATGCTTAAATGCAGTAATTCCCATTGAGGTGTCATTTCATGTCATAGCAACATAATTACATCCATCACTAACCCTCACCCCCAATCTTCATACCTTTTCTCCAGTTGGAATAAAACTTCACAGGAGCTAGTAGCCCTTCAATAGGTTTCTCAAAGTGTCTACTCTTCATGGTCAAAGATAACAAACCTTTCGCAGGTTACCTGACCATGGAACACATTAGGTCTGAGCTCTGTCTAGTTCTAGCCTGATGCCGGCACGCATTTACTCTCCAGCAGAGATCAATGAACACTTACTAAGAGTAGGAACTTTGGCTGATATGTTTAGCCCCTTGTAAAGTCAGGGACAGAGTCCAATTACTGTCTCCTGAAATCAGTAAAATCAATATAGACCAGGGATTGAACATAGAATGTTCTTGGTCTGTATTGCTCAACATCTGGGTAATTCCTGGACCTAATCATCAAGGGAACTTATGAATTACTGTTTAAACAGAAAAGGGGAAACAAGAAAATCATCACCACACATTTCTAACTCAGTGACATTCTCAAGACACCAACATGTTTAAATTTACTGTGAAAACATTTAGGTGTTTGACAAAATGGAACTATTTTATTAAGAATCAATGATTCGCTCCGAAACACATTGTAAAGGTACACATACCAATGTACATGTCAACATATTGATCTCAGAGCATAGAAAGAAAAGGATTAAAATAATTTATAACGCAGCATATCCATTAATTTGAATTGATATTGTATTGGGAACTATTCCAATAATTAGAGCAAAAGCCCTCTTAATTTTGACCAAAAAAATCAGAAGGACAAATTGCTTTAGAAGAATATCTTATTGCTAGCAGACACTCTCAAAATATTTGCCGTCAAATTAGTGGGGTGGATTTTCCCGTTCCCACGGGAATCATAGCGGGTGAGGGACGGACCATGGAAAGGCCCAGTCACTTTGGGCAGGATTTTGTGGTGAACATGGCCAGAAAGTTCCATCCACTATATCTTTATTGCAATAGTATTCTTTTCAATACAGGATTTCTAATCATTCTTTCAGCAGACTTCAGTGGAATCAAAACTTCTTACTCTGGCAAAAGCTACATAATGCTGCTGATGTGTAAAACAGGCCAAGGAATAAAAACATAAATACTGTCAAGTGCCTTGGTGACTTGTTTAGAACTTTGAATGTGAAAGTTGAATTCAGAAACTCTTTTTCCTTTGTTGAAAAGCAGACTTACATCTAATTCTTGAAATAAAAACTCCATTTTCTTCAAATCTGCCTGCAATAATTATCATAGAAGAAAACAGCTTCCTACCTATCTAATTTGTTCCATGACAAAGTCCTTGTTTAATATTTAAGCTTTGTTGTAAACAACATTATAACT
This sequence comes from Carcharhinus amblyrhynchos, assembly GCF_965287045.1. Classification (NCBI taxonomy): domain Eukaryota; kingdom Metazoa; phylum Chordata; class Chondrichthyes; order Carcharhiniformes; family Carcharhinidae; genus Carcharhinus; species Carcharhinus amblyrhynchos. The sequence goes on along the minus strand of NC_137331.1, from coordinate 75,025,393 downwards.
GCTCCTTCCTTGAGTCTATTTTTGTACAGTGGTTTGCCCAGTGGAGTTAGACAGTGTAGTATCATCCCTTACTGTCAGGGAAATTAGCAGGGTAAAACATAGGGTTACAGGAATAGGATATGGGTGGGATATTTTCTGCACTGTATGAATTCTAAGATTCTAAGAAATTCTGGAGGATATACACATTTATCGTCCGCTGTGTCTATAGAACTAGTACTGATAAAAATACTTAAATCAACTGACAGTGTTACTAAAACTTTTTCCTGCAAATCTAATGAATCTTCAAAAAGCTTTTAAATAACAAACTGTATCAAATAATGTCACTGTCATTTTGTCACATTTAACCAATTCCATCAGCTCTTTGAATTTGCCCATGTGGCCCATCCCACACCATCCCTTCATCCCATGCCATTCTGTTCTTCCCTGTTATAACTCTCATGCCATCCCCATCCTATTCCATTCCTTCTATGCCCCGCATTCCATCCCTATCCTTCTCATGCCACTCTAATCCCTCTGATTAATCCCATCCCATCCTTCATGGAAGCAATCTCTCCAGCGAGGGTAACTTTATTGTTGGGCTCCCATTACCTTCCCACATTTTAGTTCTCTTCCAAACCCACTCCACTATCACCAACCTCTGGTAGTTGCACATGCATCGCAAGCTCCAATCCTCTGTATACCCCCATGTGCCTCCACATGTGGCAACTGAATAAACCCACTGACAGACATGGTCTTTAAACTAATCAATCAAAACAGTTCAGACAGCGAAACACCGATTGCTATTATTATAGATTGTCGAAAGGACATTTCATGGAGTACATATTATCTGCCACTTGGTGTCCCTATAATGCTTAATAAAGGCAGTGTAGATTGTAAATAAGAATCAAAAATGTGTGAATGAATGATTTAAGAAGGCATTGTAAAAGTGAAATTAATGCTGCTGACATATTTATGTGAACTAGTTACGTGGAAGATCTGAAGTCTGTGCAGCCATTCATCCATTGCACAAAGCAAAGAAGGACATAAATGTTTAGTTTAAATGATGGTGAATTGAGATTACATTCTTAAAAATAAAATTCAAAGACAGTGGAACAGATACCAGTTCAAGTGGGCATTTAAGTGTATGAAGATGATGTTACATGCAGAGTAATTAATTGATCAGAAGTGGCATTTGATCTTAATGGGCCAGGTTCCAGATGCTCTGTAAAAGGTAATGTGGTTTTAGCTGGTTAGTGTTAAATAATTGGAGCTTCTGATTCAAAAATTCATAATGATGACTTTAATGAACTAGATTCCACAATCGTAAATAAATGGACTATACTTGCATTAGCCCAAAGAGTTTTTAATGAGATTTTAACATAGAACATAGAACACTACAGCACCAACAGGCCCTTCGGCCCACAAGTTGCGCCGATCACATCTATACCTACCAAGCCATAGAACTATTTGTAACTCCCAATGCCATTAGATCCCATATACTCATCCAGAAGTCTTTTAAAAGAGCCCAGCGAGTTCGCCTCTACCACCACAGATGGCAGCTGATTCCACTCACTCACCACCCTCTGAGTGAAAAACGTATCCCTAACATCTCCTCTGTACTTGCTTCCCAGCACCTTAAACCTGTGTCCTCTTGTAGCAACCATTTCAACCCTGGGAAATAGCTTCCGAGAATCCACCCTATCTATTCCTCTCAACATTTTATAAACCTCTATCAGGTCGCCTCTCAACCTTCGTCTCTCCAGGGAGAAGAGACCTAGCTCCCTCAGCCTATCTTCATAAGGCATGCCTCCCAATCCAGGCAACATCCTTGTAAATCTCCTCTGCACCCTCTCAATAGCTTCCACATCCTTCCTGTAGTGAGGCGACCAGAACTGTGCACAGTGCTCCAAGTGGGGTCTGGCAAAGGTCTTATAAAGTTGCAGAATTACCTCCCGACCCCTAAACTCAATCCCTCGATTAATGAAGGCCAGTACACCATACGCCTTCTTGGCCACATCCTCCACCTGCGAGGCCGATTTAAGAGTCCTATGACCCGGACCCCAAGATCCTTCTGCTCTTCAACAGCTAAGACTCCTACCCTTGATATTGTACTCCTGCATCCCGTTGGTCCTGCCAAAATGGACCACTACACATTTGTCCGCGTTGAAGTCCATTGGCCACTTCTCCGCCCAGTCTTGCATCCTATCTATGTCACGCTGCAACTTCTGACATCCCTCCAGACTATCCACAACACCACCAACCTTCATATCATTGGCGAACTTACTAACCCATCCCTCCACTTCCTCATCCAGGTCATTTATGAAAATGACAAACAGCAAGGGTCCTAGAACAGATCCCTGGGGCACTCTACTGGTGACTGACCTCCATGCAGAAAAAGACCCATCCACAACCATTCTCTGCCTTCTGCAGGCAAGCCAGTTCTGGATCCACAAGGCCAAAGCCCCTTGGATCCCATGCGCTCTCACCTTCTCAAGAAGTCTTGCATGGGGGACCTTATCAAACGCCTTGCTGACGTCTATGTAAACCACATCCACCGCTCTTCCTTCGTCAATGTGTTCAATCACAGTTTCAAAGAACTCAACTAGGCTCGTAAGGCACGACCTGCCCTTGACAGAGCCTTGCTGACTACTCCTGATCATTCTCTAAATGCTCATAAATTTTGTCCCTCAGAATCCTCTCCATCAACTTACCAACCACTGAGGTCAGACTCACCGGTCAGTAATTTCCTGGGCTATCCTTGTTCCCTTTCTTGAAAATAGGAACCACATCGCAATCCTCCAATCCTCCAGAACCTCTCTCGTCTCCATCAACGATGCAAAGATCATCGTCAGGTGCTCTGCAATCACTTCCCTCACCTCCCACAGTAACCTGGGGTACATCCCATCCAGTCCCAGCGACTTATCTATCTTGATAGAATTTAAAAGTTCCAACACATCCTCTTTCTTAACATCCACATACTCAATCTTTTCAGTCCACCGCAAACCTGTAGTACAACCTCCCTGATCACTTTCCACCGTGAATACCGAGGCAAAGTATTCATTAAGCACCTCTGCCATTTCTTCTGGTTCCACACAGGCTTTTCTCCCTTCACCTTTTATAGGTCCTACCCCTTCTCTTTTCATCCTTTTACTCTTCACATATTTGTAGAACGCCTTGGGATTCTCCTTAATCTTACCCGCCAAGGCCTTCTCATGTCCCCTTCTGGCTCTCCTAATTTCCTTTTTAAGCTCTTTTCTACAAGCCTTATACTCCTCTAGATCCTTAACAACTCTTAGCTCTCTGAACCTTTAATACGCCTTTCTTTTCTTCCTGACCAGGTTCACCACAACCTTCGTGCACCATGGCTCCCATGATCTACCAAAACCTCCTTGTCTCATCGGAATGTTGTCGTGCAGAGCTCCAGTCAAACATTCCTTGAAAATCTGCCGCCTTCCTTCAGTACTTTTCCCCAAGAACACATCCTTGCAGTTTACTCGTCCAATTGTCTGCCTGATGTCTTCATATTTCCTCTTACTCCAGACAAACACCTTCCTACCCTGCCTGATCCTATCTCTTTCCAATGCTATCGTGAAGGAGATAGAATTATGATCTCCATCCCCGAGATGCTCTCCCACCGAGAGATCCCACACCTGTCCTGGTTCATTAGCCAGCACCAGGTCAAGTACAGCCTCTCCTCTCGTAGGCTTAACCACGTGCTGTGTCAGGAAACCCTCCTGAACACACCTAACAAACTCCTCCCCATCCAAACCCCTTACCCTAGGGATATTCCAGTTGATGTTTGGGAAATTAAAGTCTCTCATCATGACAACTCTGTTATTACTACATCTCTCTAGGATCAGTTTCCCTATCTGCACCTCAACTTCCCTGTCATTATTGGGGGGCCTATAGAAAACACCCAGCAAAGTTATCAACCCTTTGTTGTTCCTAACTTCCACCCACAGAGACTCTGTAGACAGTCCCTCCACGGCATCCACCTTCTCTGCAGCCATGATGCTGTCCCTGATCAACAGTGCCACTCCGCCACCTCTTTTGCCCCCCTCCCTGTCCTTCCTGAAGCATCTGAATCCCGGCACCAGAAGTACCCAGTCCTGTCCCTGAGACATCCAAGTCTCTGTAATGGCCACCACACCACATTCCAAACAGCAATCCACGCCCTAAGCTCATCTATTTTGTTCACTACACTCCTGGCGTTAAAATAGACACACCTCAGACCCTCGGTCTGGGCACTTCCCTTCTCCATTACCCATCTAACCTCTCTCTCATACTGCCTACAGTCCTTCTCTACCTGAGAGCTAACCTCCTCGCTCCTCATCTCTATTCCCTCCCCCCAACTTTTCTAGTTTAAAGCCCCCCCCAGTAGCCCTAGCCAATCTTCCCGCCAAGATATTGGTCCCCCTGGGATTCAAGCGCCACCCGTCCTGACTGAACAGGTCACACCTGCCCCTAAAGAGGTCCCAATGCTCCAGGAACCGGAACCCCTGCTCCCTGCTCTAGTCCCTCAGCCACGCAATTTTGCACTAGAAGTTTCTGCCGTCGAACCAACTAAAACGTGCAGTGATTCCCAACATTTCATATGTCACAGCACACCTCTACGCTACAAAACATTTTGGAGACACACCTCCTATTTTCTTCCCTTACTAGTATCATCGTTTTAACTTCTCCTTGTCATCTCACCTGTTTATATTTACCTCTCCTTGTCTCTCTCACTTCCACAGTATGAAGTCTCACAACACCACTAGCAAACGCCACTAGCCACCAAATAAACCTGTTGGACTTTAACCTGGTGTTGTGAGATTTCTTACTGTGTTTACCCCAGTCCAACGCCGGCATGTCCACATCGTCTCCCACTTCCCCCATAGGTTTTGCGCCCTTTTTGAGGTTTAGCTTTCTGTGCTGGTGCATGGAACCTTTGTCTTCACTCCAAGTGCTGTATGCATGGCCTGACCAACATAATAAATTTAAACCATGCTGCATATGCAGCTCTTTCCCAGCTGGCACATGCACAGAAGGCCAAAGATTCATCAGGTCTTGGAGATACCAAACACAGAGCTGAAGATGAAGATTAGTTTTAGTTTAATTATGTGAGTTTTGAATCATTTTGAATCTTTTTTTGCAGTGCACTTCGGAGGTAATTAGGAATCACTGCTCTACAGAGCATCTGAGATGTGTGCAAACAGACCAAGCAACTGCACATCTACTTAATCAAGCAGATTGGAGAATGGTGAATGAGCAGCGCAGAATGTGTACTAGGAGTGTGAGCTGGAATATTTAACTCCAGAAATTAGGTACAGAAAGCAAAATGGAGGGAAAGAAAAATAGGAGTGAGAGAAAAATAAAAACAATTTTTATTTGCATTTTTCGCTTTCTTAAAATAGTCAATAAACAAAATCTGAAGCATTTAGACTGCACACTTGTTAAACTTCACTCTTGGTGGCAAAGAGGTTTTTTAGTTTTAATTAAGATTTATGATGCCATTAAAGATTATTCATACTGGAAAGGACAAGCACTAACTACTTTTTCTGGTGAGTTCTGTGTAAATGATGGGGCGGAGGAGGCCAGATTTAACATCCAAAAAGAGGTGAGAGTTTTCAGTGGGTAGAGCAGTGGTGGACAACCTGTGAGCTGGGGGCCACCTGATGCCCACTTGGGTTCTGTTCTGAGTGTGGCCCACAAGACGTTTTGTTGATTGTTGCCAATGCACAGGGTTACCACATTCCACTGATTTCCATTCACATAGTTTTTTCCCTACTGGTATGACTGAAGTGATGTGCATGTAATAAAGGGCAAGTGAAATGATATGCATGCTGATTGCAAACAACACGAACTGCGAGAGCCATGCTCTTCCTCTGTATCAAAGTGTAAATATTTATATTATTTTTACCATTTGAAGTTGATGACAGTTCTATTAATATATAAATGATTAAGCATTTCTATAACTTGTTATGAAGTATTTGGCATGTATTAAATGTCTTTAATCTTATTCATAAAGTCATGTGAACAGGCCTGATTTCAATCTTGCAGCCCACTGAGATAGGAAGACTACTCATGCAGCCCACTCACTAGCCTAGGTTGTGCATCACTGTGGTAGAGAGTTACATTTCGTTTTATGATTACAATGGGAGTTCAAACCACCCACTCTGAGTTCAATGGGAGCATGCAAGAGGCGGCACGGTGGTTAGCACTGCTGCCTCACAGTGTCAGGGACCCAAGTTCAGTTCCAGCCTTGGGTGACTGTCTGTGTGGAGTTTGCACATTCACCCCGTGCCTGTGTGGGTCTCCTCCAGGTGCTCCGGTTTCCTCCGACAGTCCAAAGATGTTCAGATTAGGTACACTGCCCATGGTAAATTGCCCTTTTGTGTCCCAAGATTTGTAGATTAGATGAATTAGCCATGATAGATGTGTGGGGTTACAGGGAGAAGGCGGGGGAGAGAGCCTGGATAAGATACTCTGTTGAGAGTTGGGCAGACTCGCTGGGCCAAATGGCTTCTTCTGCACTGTACAGATTCTGGGGGGATTTCTTCTGTCCCGTACACCACGGGTAGCATAGGGAGTGGGGAGGCAGACCACGCAAAGGTCCATTGACCTCTGGCGGGATGCTATGGTTTTGGGGTAAGTGTGGCCAGAGAATCCCACACTCTTATGTTTTGATGCCAACAAGAACATTGCACATGAAAATTTAATTGCTGCAAAATTGCCATATTTAACATCCTTGGGAGATGTTCATTACGTCTATTTCAATTCTTTTAACATCTGCACCACAGGTTTCCGGGGTTTGGGAAATGCAGGTGAGTTTGAGCAGCAATGTGTGTTATTAGTTAAACTTGTCATTATCCCATTTTGAATACAAGTTCACTTTTTGCAGCTAGTGTCTCAGCTCCCTCTGGCAAAGACCTATCAGGGGATTCTTGTGTGGATGAAGCCTGGGAGGTGAGACAAGATCAGGATGGGAGCTATATTGGATGTGTTTGACAGCACGTCGGAAGAGGAAGACCATCACCACCATAGCAGCAAACAAAAGGCTGTGGTGAGATCAGTGCTTGAACAGGGGAAAGGTGCCCAGGAGAGACGTGGATGATATTACAGGAGGCACTACTGAGGCTCATCTTCCTTGATCTCTTGGAAAAGTGTTACTTCCTCGGGTTGAGGTTGTTTCATCAGGTGATGACAGCTCAAATCCTTCCGCAGGATGGTCTGCTCATCGTTGGATCTAAGCAATGCTTTCAATTTTTTCACCTCTGCTTTCTTCCAGTAAACCAGTGAAGAGATGACCAGGATCTCTGAGCAGGTTCCATATAGATGTATTCGGCAGATTTGCTAGGACTAACAATTTGTAAATTTGCCTTGTGATGACAAAAGCTAGAAAGTGCAGGCACTCTGACTGGCATCTCTGGTTGGATTTCCACAGATGCAGGATGTCTTCAACTGTACACATGTGCCAATGTGAGCATCGCTATAGTGACCAGGATGTTTGATAAATGTGCAGCTGGTATCAACCACATTAAGAAAGTCATGCAGAAGTGCACCAGGTTCCCTAACAGCTGGCACAATGTCTTCAATCTGTAGCAGTCCCACATCCTTGTGCTCTTAAAAGCAGACTAGAAGGCTGGTTTGCAAGAGACAGGAAACCCCCTTCAAACATGATCTTATGAGAAATTTGACCAATGAGACGCTGAAGCGCTACTGCCAGAACCAGATGATCACCAGGTGTGTCACAGAGCAAACCACTGGACTATTAAAGATGCACTTTGGTTGCTTAGATAGGTCTGGAGATACATAAGAAATTATAAGAACATAAGAAATAGGAGCAGGAGTAGGCCATCCAGCCCTTCGAGCCTGCCCCGCCATTCAATAAGATCATGGCTGATCTGTTGTGGCTCAGTTCCACTTTCCCGCCCTCTCCCCATAACCCTTAATCCCCTCTCTTATCAAAAACCCATCAACCCGCTTCTTAAAAATATTTAGCGAGGCAGCCTCTTCAGCACTCATCAAGGTGAGACTCCCAAATATAGAGATGTGCTGCATTCTGCCCAAGATTGTGCAGCAGGGAGGTCTGCAGGCGGAGGAAGACAAAAGAGTTTATCACGCAACTTCAGATCTGGAGAATGCAGAGGAGGAAGAGGATGAAGATACCGTGGCCTTACAACATGCCACAGATTTCTGCTAAGTTAATATGTAGCAGAATGGAGGCACTGTTGGTGCATAAGAGGAATGATTGTGGAAGGGGACATGGAAATAGGAGCTTCCCTCAAGGTGGTCCCACTTCCCCACTGCCGAACCACCCATTTATATAGCTGCCAGGGAAGGCAGCGGTTCCCTAATGTTGCAAAGCTTCACCCAATGTGAAAAAAAATTGAAAAATGAAATCTTGCAGTGCATTCCCACCAAGACTATGACCTTTCTGATGTTTGTAATAAATAATTCTTCAAGCACTCATCCAGGTTCCGTTGTGTATTGATACCAATGATAAAACAAGGGAAATGGTGAGTTGGCACCTGGGATGTAATAATGGGCAAGATGTGGCAGTGGTGCTCATCAGTAGATTTCATGTGACATTATGTGGTAACTTAACAACATAACATTTTGTCAAACACCCATTAGTATACCTTTGGTGAATTTGAATTACTTCAACTTAGACTACTTTCTGCTTCTATGTGGGTGCACACTCTGTGACTGCAGCAGAGATGTAGGTTGCTCAGATTCCTGCTCCAACTGCTGAGATACTTTTGGCCTATGCCCTCTGGGATTTGGAGCCCTTGTAGGCCATGGCAAAAATAGGAGAAAGAAGTTTCAGCTGGAATTATACTGCCCACTGCCAAGGGAATCGAAGCAGGTGAGGGGTGAACAATGAGAAGGTCCTTTGACCTCGAGTGGGATTTTATAGTTTCAGTGGGAGCGAGGCCATAAAATCCCACCCATCATGTCAGGTGCTGACCGAGGACAAGAAGTGGGAGTGTTCCAATTTCCATGTCCCCTTTTGCCATCATATCTTTCATGGGCTAGCATTACATCAATCCTTCTATTCTGCTGCACACTAGCTTGACGGAGATCAGTGACACATGTAAAGCCAAGATACATGTCATTAATTGGTTTAAGATGGGGCTTCTGCCCCTATGATAGCAGCCAGCCATTAAAATGGCCAGCAGCTGTCTAGTCCAAGCAGTACAATGGGAGCAGTGGCTACTGCTGTGGTTACAGCAGTCCAAAAGGTGAAGGAGCTGAAATAACTCAGTTGAAACGCTATGTTGTTAAGTTACCACATAATGTCACATAAAATCTACTGATGAGCACCACTGCCACATCTTGCCCATTATTACATCCCAGGTGCCAACTCACCATTTTCCTTGTTTTATCATCAGTATATCGATACACAACGGAACCTATTGTGCAGATGTGCATAGTATGGAGTATGTGCAGGTCTAATCCCTAATATTTGGGCCAGGAGGGTGGGAGGAATCCAGCCTCATGGTGCTCATGGATTTATTTTGGTCATAATTATTTGAAAGAAGGTAGCAATTGATGTTATCATGAGGCTAGTCGTGATAACTTGCCTACCCGATTCTGTATAGTTCATTGAGGTTGTGTGTGTGTGTGTGTGGATGGGTGGGGGGGGATGCAGCGTGAGTGGGTGTGTGGTGGGGTGGATGTTGCAATTTATATGCACCCAGATTGGTGACAGTTTCATTCAATTCCTAATAAAATTGTGTAGGAAGGCTATGCGGGTCACAAATTTCATGAAATTGGGTGCAGTGATGACAATGTGTGGTTAATTCACAGCCATTGCTTCCACTGCAGGCCGCTCTCAAACCTTGAATTGCCCACTCACTTAAATGATTGTGGCATGCAGTCAGCGCTTAGTGCATTGTTGAGTAGTGGTGGCTTTTATTTATGCCATATATCCAACAGGATACTCTCACAGTCAGTTACAGAGGGAAAGTTAAGGTATAGGATGGTCGGTCAATGGGGCAATTGGGGTTGTGTTCAATGGTACCACAGTCAGATGATTCAATCACAGACAGCACAACCAGGAAGGCGAACACAAGAACAAAGAGCTGTGTTTGTCGCCTCCTTTCCCCAGCTGGTTCACATACAGCTGGCAATAGGAGCTGTACCCTCATGATGCAAGGTTATGCAGAATGCAGCAGATTACGATGTGTCGTTACAGTAGGCTGTGCCAAGGACTCAGGGCTCTTTCAGAGTGGTTCAGGCAGGGCAAGTATTGCCACAAATCACATCAGTCATCTTTCTAGTCACACTTCATCCAGCAGCATAGCTTTCGTTAAGTACATGCTGCGCAACCGTGCATGGATTGCACAATAAGTAAGAGCAACGCCATCAGTAGATATGCAATAGGCAGAAGATTTCACTGAGGACATACATAATGAAGCACAGATATGTGAACCAACGGGCTGGATTTTGGTATTGGAGATGGATAGTTGGAGTCAGAAAATTGCCTGTTGTCACATCCACCTCAATAAAAAGCACCTCAAAATATGGAATTTCATTCTGGGAGGGTGGTAGTTGACATGGGGAGTGTTGGATGCATGCTGGGTCTGCTAACTTTGGAAATAGTTTGAGAGCTCAGACTTCCATTACTCTGTTGAAACAATCTCTTTTATCGTTGGCTCGATGTTCATTTACATAAGATGAAGAGGTGTCAAGTGCTTGTAGCTTCTGCTATTGCTACCTTAAAAATCTGGTTAACGGACACTTTATAGGGTTGTAATAATATCACTTTTTTAAAGAAAGTCACAAGTGGTATTTTGTAAAACCATGTCTTGCTACTGGCCCCACTCTCCAACACCCCCAGTGACATTATTTACTTGTGCTTGAGTCTTTCCTCAATCCAAAGCCTTAGGTGGGTGCAGTACCAGCAGCAGCCACCATCTCCTCAATGGCACTGCAGAGTACATGAAGGCATAAAGAACCATTGGGCTTTGTCAGCTCTTGGTGGGAGTGGGAAAAGGTGCAAGAGGCCTTCTCAAAAAGAGGCGATTAGGGGCTCTCCAGCCAGTAGCTGGTTGTCTCCGCAAGATTCTGCGCTATAATCTAACACTGACATCATAGTGAAATATGTAGAATTCTCCAGAACAAGTTCAAGAGAGAATTAATATCAATATTCAAGCTATACTTACCAACACGAAGTTCAAAGTTATTGAAAGAATGTTTGTTTATTTCCTGTATGCTTTCATTCAAAGCAATGGTAAAGTCTGCCAGAGCACACAGATGGACCCATTTTTCTTCAGATTGCTGTACAAATCATAGGTAATAAGAGCAAAGTTTGTTTTTCTTAATATGTTCGTAAATTGTATTTAAGATACAATAAATTGTGCAAACACAGTTTAAACTGTTTTTTTTACCTGCTTCTCAGGAGACAATCCAGAGACAGCCATGTAAGTACTTCCAATTGTTTTAATCTTTTCAATGTCCTGAAATCGTTCCTCAACCAGCAACTGCAAAAATCACCAAGAAAGGAAAACAATAAAATATAAAAGAGCAGATACATCATCTCAAAGGTTATATTTGTACTCTTCTGAATAACTCTCTACGTCTGTAACGTCCTCCAGCCCTACAACCTTCCAAAATCTTTGCATTCCTCTACTTTGGGCCTCTTGCTCATCGCCACCATTTGCAACCATCCTTCAACTGAACAATATACTGGAATGAACTATGTGTAGGATGGGAGGAGGAAGATGAGGCAGTGCAGTGGAAGCAGGTTCAACAGTAATTTTCAAAAAGGAATTGGATAGCTATCTGAAAAGGAGAAATGTCCTGAGATCAGGGGAATTACACTAGCTCATGTATGTCTCCAAACTGCAGTCTAAAGGTCAGTCATAGCTCCCAAGCCTTGCCTATCCAACCCACAAGATGCAGACAACCAGTCTGTTTTGTCATAGAATCATAGAATCTCTACAGTGCAGAAGGAGGCCATTTGGCCCATTAACTGTATACCGCTTCTCCGACAGAGCATCTTACCCAGGCCTTATGCCCATAACCCTACATATTTACCCTGCTAATCTTGCTAACCTACACATCTTAGGACACTAAGGGGCAATTTTGCAATGCAATCCACCTAATTTGCACATCTTTGGAATGTGAGGAAACCAGAACACCTGGAGGAAACCCATGCAGATATATGGAGAATGTGCAAACTCCACACAGACAGTCATTCAAGACCGGAATTGAACTCAGATCCCTGGTGCTGTGAGGCAGCAGTGCTGACCACTGTACTTGCTTGTCCTGCTCGAATTATTTAGATCTAGAGATTTGGAAGAAGATAATCTTACATCTCATTCTCCAATTTAACTAGAAAACAATATCTATTATTATCAATAAGCTGTGTTACATAAAGAAATGTACAAACTGGTTGCAAATGGTGGGAATGAGCAAGAGGACCATTTGGTTCATCACATTTTATCACGGCTGATCCTCTATCTCAATGCCATATTCCCATTTTCTCCCCATGTTCTTGATGCCATTAAAATCTAGAAAGATTATCTATATCTTCCTTGAATATATTCAGTGACTTGGTCTTCACAGGTTCACCACCCTCTGAGTTAAGAAATCTTTCCTCATTTCAGTCCTAAATGGTCTAGCCCATATCCTAAGATTGTATCCCTAGTCTAATTCCCTCAACCAGGGAAAACATCCTCCCTGCATCTAGTCTATCCAGTCCTGTTAGATTTCTGTACATTTCAATCATCTTTCTAAACCCTATTGAATACAGGCCCTGTTGAACCAATCTCTACTCATAGGAGAGTCCACCAACCTCAGTATCAGCTTAGTCATCCTCACTGCATTCCCTCAATAGCAAGTATATCCTCTCTTAGGTAGGGAGACCAAAACTGCAGACAATATCTCAGGTGTTGTCTCACCAAGGCCCTGTATATTGCAGTACGACATTGTTACTTCTGAACTCAGATCCTCTTGCAATGAAGGCCAACATACCATTTACCTTCCTAATTGTTTGCTGCACCTGCTTCTCCACTTTGATTGATTGGTATACACAGACAACCAGATCCCTTTGTACATCAGCACTTCTCAATATATCACCATTTAAATTATACTTTTCCTTTCTGTTTTTCACACCAAAGTGTATAGCTTCACATTTAGTCATATTGTACTGCATCTGCCACTCACACAACATGTCTAAATCACCTCAAAGCCTCCTTGCATCCTCCTCACAACTCACCCAGTTTTGTGTCATCAGCAAACTCGAAAAGGAATGGTTTGATAGAGCAGACGCAGCATGGATTCGTTAAGGGGAAGTCGTGTTTGACGAATTTATTGGATTTCTTTGAGGATGTGACTAGTGCGGTAGACAGAGGGGAACCGGTGGATGTGGTGTTTCTCGATTTTCAAAAGGCGTTTGATAAGGTGCCGCTCAAAAGGTTGCTTCAGAAGGTTAGGGGGCATGGAGTTGGGGGTAAGGTGGATAGAGGATTGGTTGTCTAATAGGTGGCAGAGAGTTGGTATCAATGGATGCTATTCTGATTGGTGGTTGGTGACTCGTGGAGTGCCGCAGGGATCGGTGCTGGGGCCTCAGCTATTTACCATTTATATAGATGATCTGGAGGAGGGGGCTGAGTGTAGGGTGACAAAATTTGCTGATGACACAAACATGAGTAGAAAAGCAAATTGTGTGGAGGGTGTGGAAAGTCTGCAGAGGGATCTGGATAGGCTGAGTGAGTGGACGAGGACCTGGCAGATGGAGTACAATGTTAGCAAGTGTGAGGTTATCCACTTTGGCAGGAATAATAGTAGGAGGGATTACTATTTAAAGGGCGAAAAGCTGCAGCATGCTATGGTGCAGAGGGACCTGGGGGTCCTTGGGCATGAGTCGCAAAAACCCAGTCTGCAGGTGCAGCAGGTGATCAAGAAGGCGAATGGGATGCTGGCCTTTATAGCGAGGGGGATAGAATATAAAAGCAGGGAGGTCTTGCTGCAACTGTACAGGGCACTGGTGAGGCTGCAGCTGGAGTACTGTGTGCAGTTTTGGTCGCCGTACTTGCGCAAGGATATTTTGGCCTTGGAGGGAGTGCAGAGGAAGTTCACTAGGCTGATACCGGAGATGAGGGGGTTAGACTATGAAGAGAGACTAAATAGACTGGGTCTGTACTCGTTGGCGTTTAGAAGGATGAGGGGGGATCTTATAGAGACGTATAAGATAATGAAAGGGATGGATAGGGTAGAGGTAGAGAGATTCTTCCCGCTCAGAAAGGACAGCAGGACTAGAGGGCACAGCCTCAAGATAAGGGGGTGCAGTTTAGAACAGAGTTGACGAGGAACTTCTTCAATCAAAGGGTGGTGAATCTCTGGAATTCTCTGCCCGTTGAAGTGGTGGAGGCTACCTCACTAAATATATTTAAGACACAGGTAGATAAGTTTTTGACAGACAAGGGAATTAAGGGTTATGGGGAAAAAGTGGGAAAGCGGAAATGAGCCACTTCAGATCAGCCATGATCTTATTGAATGGCAGGGCAGGCTCGAAGGGCTAGATGGCCTACTCCTGCTCCTATTTCTTATGTTCTAATGTTCTTATGAAAATGTTATATTTGGTTCCCTCATCCAGGTCATTTACATATATTGTAAACAGTTGGGGCCCAAGCACTGATGATCCCTGTAGTACTCAGTTGTCACATCTGCCACTTGGGAAAAGACCCGTTTATTCCCACTGTCTGTTTCCTGTCAGTGAACTGGTTCTCAACACATGCCAATACATTATGCCCTATCCCATGTGGTTTAATTTTGTCTCCTAATCTCTTACTAGGGACCTTATCAAAAGCCTGAAAGTCCAAATACATCATATCCACTGGTTCTCCCTTATCTATTCTACTAGTAACATCCTCAGAAATTCCAGTAGATTTGTTAAGCATGGTTTGCCTTTCATAAATCCATATTGGCTTTCTTCAATCCTGTTAATGCTTTCCAAATGTTCTGTTATCATATCTTTTATAATAGACTTTAACATTTTCCATACTATTGATGTCAGGCTAACTGGTCTGTACTTTTTTGTCTCTCTCTCCCTCCGTTTTCAAATAATAGGGTTATATTTGCCACCTTCCAATCTGTAGGAACTGATCTAGAGTCTATAGAATTTTGGAAGATGACCACCAATGCATCCAATATTTCCAGGCCACTTCCTTTAATACTCTGGGATGTAGTGGGAATCTAGGTTGAAGCCTTTTGGTGACTCTTGAGGTTTTAATTTAGGTGATCCATGTGCCTTACAAAAGCAAATAGGCTGGGCTAACCTTATTTTGAACTAACTTTATTTTGAGCCCTTTTGAGGACTACAGTAGAATCCCCAGTACCAAAAGCAAATTGGGCTGGATTTTACCAATGCCCAGGAGATGGGCTGGGAGGCAGAAGGTTTTAAGTTTATTTATTAATGTCGCGAGTAGGCTTACATTAACGCTGCAAAGAAATGACTGTGAGAATCCCCTAGGCTGGTTTAATGGGGAGTGGAAGGCATCAGGAAGTAAACCTGATGCTTTCCTGCCACCAGGGGATAATACCAGTCGTGGAAAGCTCAGTGGCCAGCTAAACCAGTTAATTGCCCAGTTAAGGGCCACTTCCTGCCCCTGCCAGCATATTACCAGCATTGGGTGGTGCTGCTGCCACACAGTGAGCCCTGATGACCTCCCAGTAGATTCTTGTGGAACATAGATGTCTCTCCTTGATTACTGGCTCATGTGAGGATCCCCAGATGTCAATGGCCATCCCTGCTGGGTGGTTTGCTCCTCTAACTGCCAGGCCCTGTCTACCTGGCCCCAGAACAGTCCATAATATATCTTACCTTGTCTTTGATGGTTCATCAGCATGTCAGTGCCCTTTATTTCTTCCTACATCCTCTACAGGTACTTCTGCTGAGGCTGCAGACCCTGCAGAGATTGGTGACCCTGGCAGAGACCAAATGTCACCCAGGTTTCCACTGCCCACCCACCCACCTGCTTTGAGGTACGTCCTGCTTTGGTTTTGTTAGCAAAGCTATCTAACTGTTGAGGAAAATTCTGGCCAATGAGTTGGGGCTATAAAGCAGATGGACAATCTTCTCCTATTGCTTCACCAATACCAACCTAGGCAGCAATTAGAGAGAGATATCACATGTTTCTACACTGCCTTTCACAACTTCAGGACATCACATAATTTGAAGTCCTTTTGAATTTAGTCATTTAGGAAATTTAGATGGAACAACAATTTAGGGGTGAACTCCCCCTGATGTTTCCTCCTCTTAGCTGTGATGTTGTGTCATTCAAAAAGCACAGGCCTGATGTAAAGTTAGCACAATGTCCAACATGAACATAACAAAAATCGTGTACGGCCATTGTCCTTTGGCAAAGCAACAAAGCTTTGCCAAATGCTTTGTTATGAAGACAATTCACTTTTATACTTCAAAAAACAACCGAAGAAACAAACATAACTTTAAATTGGATATGGCTACAACTTTAAAGTTACCTCATCAAAATCAGCAATAATTTCATTCAGCAAGCGTAAACATTCTACTCCCTGGTTATTCATCTCAGTTTGAGAATAGAAATCTGCAAATCCTGGAATTGAGGCGAACATCACAGCAACTGAGTCGTAAGACTGTGAATAAAGTTCCTGATGAGAAAAGAGCAAGAACAGTAGTAAAGCACCAATCATCAACATGTCAAAGTTAACAGTTTGCTTCTGCAAGTCAAAGTTGTTGTGCAATAATTTAATATTGAGAAGTTAGTGCAAAAAAAATTGAATTATCAAGTCATTTGAATCGACCAATTTTGAATGAAGTGAAGTATGTTATTTAATAAATGTTCAAAAAGCATGTTTAGATGTGGTTATCATTTGTCTTCACTTTGGTATCAAAAATTAATGAGAAGGAAAACAAAATCAAACCAGAGCCAATTCCATAATGATTCTCACCACATTGGGCAGCTTCTATTTTCTCACCAAAGCAAGGCAGTCAGTCAATTCAGTAGAAATATTGGGGGCGATTCTCCCATTCCAACCTACTAATTTTCTGTCAGGTTGGGCCAGAAGATTTGCACGTGTGCCTATTCTCAGGATTTGCATGTACTGAAGTGCGCAATATCCGGCGATGGAAATCAAGCGCAGTTGGGACCACACAGGAAGCCAGCAGGAACACAGGGTAAGTTATATTAATCTTATTTTAATGCAATTCAAATTAATTATCGGGTCCGGGACTGAATTCTCCGGAACTGATAGCATCTCCCACCCCACCAATATAAATTCACTCCGATGGTGTTAATATTAGCTCCCCATTTTTGGAGAACTAGCAGGAGATCCTGCTGGAGTGAAGAGAGAGAAATTGGGGCCCCCCAGGGGTCAGATGGTGGGGTGGTGCCCCCTGGGCATGGGCACCATGGCAGTGCAAGCTTGTGCCCTCTGGGGTTGCCCAAGTGCTCATGCCCAGGGGGCACCTTGGCACTGCCCTGTTGGCAATGGCTTAAGGGAGGCCTAGGGGGCAGGGCCAGTTGCGGGTGGGGCCTAGAGGCCGAACAGTGTGGGTTGGGGGGTCCCGCTGCCACTCTGCAGACAGGATCGGTCGGGATTGGAGACAGACCAGTGATTGGGGCTAGGCTGGGAGAATGAGTTGGGAGGATGTCTGCCCGGGGGGATGGAATTGTCACTGCTGAGAGGGTTTGCTCCAGGATGGGAGGGGGGGTCAGGGCTGGCCCGAGAATGGTTGTGGGGGCCACGATCAGGCCGTGTGGGGAGCTGGAGAGGCTGAACTGCAGAGTTTTTGGGCTGGCCAGCGATTGAGCTGGCCAGCAAACTGAAGGCTGACAGATCAGTATCACTGCATGCACAGAGTTCTGGAACGAATAGGCCCTTCCCCTCCACGAGCTTTTAATGGTATTCATGATTGCACAGTGTGGGAGTTTCGCGTATGAAGTCCCACTGGAAAAACAATCGTGATTTACACCACTTTTTCATGCAAATTCAGCATTTAAAACTTTTTGGGGAGAATCGCCCCCATTGTTGGCATCAATAGCACAGCTTTCAGTTTGCATCTATTGTCTCATGTCATTGTTGATATTTAATTACCCTTGGCCAATTTGGGGTGGAGGAGTGAGATGGTGATCACAGATCTCCTGCAGAGTGCCCGAACATTGCAAACATTGGTATATTGTTCTAGGTAAACCTTAAGAAATGTCCTTCCATGTCGTGACAGGGTGGATGTATCCAATTACATGCTCAAAACTAGTTTCCATCTCCATCTACTATAAATTACATGATCACAGAATCAATGATGACATCTGGAAGCAAACCATTCTTAATTAGCAAAGGTATTTTCCAGAATCTTCATCACTTATTTTAATTAATCCCATTCATTTTCCATATCAAGAATCCACAAGGGGTGCAAAGGGGAGAGGGATGAATGTCTGGGTCATTGGCCAGTCACCCAAATGTTGCACTGAGAAAACCAGTCCCTTTTAAGGTCATGAGTATCTATGCAGTGGACCATGTACCCTGAATGGGGATCCCAAGCAATCAGCTGGCTCTGAACCAGTGCAATATTGGGCAGCCCAGAGGTTGATCCAACAGTCAGATTACGGATCCAAGGCAGGGATGAGAGTTGGAAGATGTTGACAGATGACTGGATGGAAACTGTCCACATTATCCTTGTGGGGCATTCTTGCTCCTCCTGGTCTTTGGATTTCTTTGTCTTTCCTTCCAGGATTTGAGTGAGATGCATTAGTCTTGCATTAGTGTTCTATTTCTGAGGCTAGACCCCAGTTTTGGTCATTGTAATGACTTCAATCAGGCCATTGACAATGAACTCCCTGATTAAGGATCCAATTGAAGAAGCCAGTTAAGGAGTCTTTGCCCTGTATTTAATCGATAGTGTCAGTTCCTCTGACACCCTCAGAAGTAGACTGCTAACACTCTGTTAGAGTTTGTAAATAAATGGATTTTGGTGAAGGGACTTCTACCTCCGAAGACACATCAGAGTCATTCATGGAGTTTCCACCTGATTCGCTTTGGGCACCCTTGAAAACCTCACAAGAACCATAACTGCAGATGAGAAGTGTGACAGTGGGTAGAATCTTGTGCCCTCTCCCATGGTAAGTTTGATGGTGGGGACACATTTAATTAGATGGGAGGGTGGTGATGGGGACACCACAATCTCTCGCCTCCACCTGAAGTCTGCAACACGGAGCCCATGGAAGGCTTTCCCACTTCGCTGCCAAAGGAGGCCCTTAAGTGGCCAATTAATGCTCGCTTAATGGCCTGCTATCACCATCACCGGTATTAACCCAGCTATGGGCAGGGAGGCTCAACAAGCAAAGCCTTGCCGGGGGTCTGGGGGGATGGGGTGTGTCACTAGTTCAGAGGCACTCACTTGATCAGAGCACCCCTGCATCAGTAAACGGGCAGCTTGCTCAGAGTCAGTCCCCTGCCCTTGCTGCTGATCCTCAAAAAGCTCTCTCCCCCGACCCCCGCACCCCATGAAACTCCTCTCGCTATCGCTCACTTATGTCTGGGTCCCTCCTTGACCTGAGACCTCGGGTGGTGTGGTACTAGTGGCAGC
This sequence comes from Carcharhinus amblyrhynchos, assembly GCF_965287045.1. NCBI lineage: Eukaryota > Metazoa > Chordata > Chondrichthyes > Carcharhiniformes > Carcharhinidae > Carcharhinus > Carcharhinus amblyrhynchos. The sequence continues at coordinate 75,005,856 of NC_137331.1, read as the reverse complement.
TACTGCCTCCCCATTGGTGCTGGGGAAAGAGATCTGCCTGCCCCTTATTGGCTGGCAGCTCTTGGCAGGAATGACATCTGCCCCGGGGTCCTTGATCATGGAGGGAAGGCCGGCCACTGGCTTGTGAGGTGCCTGAGTGCCGCAAGATGTGGCGGGTCTTCTCAAAAAGAAGCAACATAGGTGCGTGACCCACTCTATAGCCAGAAGCTGAGACCCTTGTCATCTTCATAAGATTCTACTTGTGAGTCCAATGCTACAATTTTAGCTCCATTGCATGGATTCCATCAAGTGGAAGGAATTAAAATTTCTTCAACAGAATTCACCCTAGATTGTTAATGCCACAACGATATTGATGGTCTTTGAATGATAAAGGGTTCTCATTTTCACTGTATAGAAGGGTTTGTAATTGACAAGAGTGGAGGCTGCATTGATATTTTTAACAAGTGTTAAACAGAAAATCAGAGGTTCGTAAGAAACTTGACTATAGATTCAATTTGCTTTAAATTTAATGTAATTTAGTGAACTTACATCATTGTCTCTATCCTTTTCCAGGAAATGGCGTGCAACATGACTCGGTAGAATATTTCGAAGCATATTTTCGTTATGCTCCCGTAACTCCCTCATTTCATTCACTTCCTCTTTTGCCTGGACACGCCACAGGAAGTCCAGTCTTGCAGTGTATTCCAGCTGAACAGTTTGATTCAAAACAATTGTGGTTTGTTAATTTAAATGTTTTCAAAGAATTCAAATTTCCCTCATGCTTTGCCCAATTCAGTTTCTGCATTTTTTTTTTGTTTTAGGATCTGTCCTTCAACCTCCGAGCATCCGAGGGAGCTCAGTGCCATCATAAGCTGCCCATGCTGGAATCTGAAGAACAGAGGATGCTGGAAAAACTCAGTGGCAGAAATCTTATCACCATTTACACCGGTGGGATTCTCCCATCCCGCTGCAGTCAATGGAGATTTGGCTGGCTGCCAAATTCCCCGACCTCACTGCAGCGGGAGTGTGGCGTGAACGGCTGGTAAGATCGTGCCCAGTATGTCTTATGGCATTTATTAGGACAGAAACAGAGTTAACATTTCAAGTCCATAGACCCTTCCTCAGAACTGAAGGGAGGGAAGCAAAGGGAGGAAGTCGTTCTGATGAAGAATCCATGGATTCAAAACATTAACTCCGTTTCTCCTCTAATAGATGCTAGCAGGGCTACATAGCTTTTCCGGCATCCTCTATTCGATGCTATCATATTTGTTTCCTGTCCTTTTATATTGCCCAACTCAATAGCATTGTAGAAATGTACGTCACTAAAGAAGTACAAACAAATCATCTCTTAAGAGCAATGAATTGAACACATTCTTTCTGGTTGTATCACAGCTTGGTATGGCTCCTGCTTTGTCCAAGACCACAAAAAACTATAAAGGGTTGTGAATGAAGTTCAGTCCATCACTCAGTCCGGCCTCCCACCAGTTGACACTGCCTGCACTTTCTGCTGCCTCAGAAAAGCAGCCAGCATAATTAAAGACCGCACGCAGCCCGGGCATAGTCTCTTCCACCCTCTTCCATTGGGAAAAAAGATACAAAAATCTGAGAACACACACCTACTGACTCAAGAACAGCTTCTTCCCTGCTGCCATTAAAACATTTTAATGGACCTACTTCACATTAAGTTTATCTTTCTCTACGTCCTAGTTATGACTAGCATTACATTCTGCAGTCTCTCCTTTCCTTCTCTATGTACGGTATGCTTTGTCTGTATAGCATGCAAGAAACAATACTTTTCACTGTATACTAATACGTGACTATAATAAATCAAATCAAATCAAATATTTCCGTTAGAGCGAACCTAGTCTTTATTAAATGGGGCATTGTTTTTTATTTGTTAGCAAGGCCAGCACTTGTTGTCTATCATTACTTGCAGACCTTGACAACTTGGTGGGGAACTTCTTGAATGGTACCGGGTGACATGTTAGGCCGTTTCAGAGAGCAGTTAACCCCATTGCTGTGGGTCTAATTACATATAGATTATATATAGGCAAAACCAGGTAAGGTTGACAGTAGTGAAACAGTTAGATTCATAAAATATGGTAGTTTTATGGTTATCATTACATATTATCTTTATTTTAATTCCAGATATATTTAATTAACTGAATTTAAATTCTCCAACTACCATGAAGGGATTTGACCTTGTATCTCCAGTGGGTTGGCCCAGTAATATGACCACTATACGGTGTTTGTATATGTGTGCCTTTCTTCTTTTTCTCTCCAAAAATTTACATTTTCCTTATGTTAAAAGGAAGACAAACGCATCAAATATTTCTTAACAAGGGACTTCAAATTTTTTTTCTTGGCAGTTGAAAGAAAATCATTCCTCTCATTTAAAATATGAAAACACTTTGATGGATGTTAGCCTAGATATCAGTTGGCTGTATTCACAGTCCTCATGATTTTCTAACTATTCCTATGAATGGATATAAAGTCATGCAGTCTGTGAATCAGCTGTGCTAACTTGCATGTCTAAGCAAGGAGTGTTTGCAAAAAATGATGCTTAACTCTGCAAGGCACCAAAACCAAACCAGATCCTTTTCTCATCTGATGTAGTAGAATGCATTACAAGTTTCTGGATAGTTATCAGAAGTCAACACAGATATAGGAGCAGGAACATGCCTTATGGCCTGTCGAACCTGCTCCCCCTTTCAGTGCAATCGCGAGTGATCTCGGGCTTCAGCTCCAGTTCCCTGCCTGTCTGGGGGAGGGGAGGAGTCATAGAATCATAGAATCCCACAATGCAGAAGGAGGCCATTCAGTCCATTGAGCCTGCACAGACAACAATCCCACCCTATCCCCGTAACCCCACGTATTTAGTTTGCTAATCTCCCTGACACTAAGGGACAATTTAGCATGGTCAATCCATCTAACGTGCACATCTTTGGACTGTGGGAGAAAACGGGAGCACCTGGAGGAATCCCACATAGACATAGGGAGAACGTGCTCCACACAGGCAGTTACCCACGCAGGGAGTCGAACTCAGGTCCCTGGCGCTATGAGGCAACAATGCTAACCACTGTGCCACCATGCTGCCCCAGTCAGAATAGCTAAGGGAGGGTCACCCAATCGCAGGGCGGGATGTTGGGTGAAGCAGGTAGACTAGAGCCAGCAGATGTGGAAAGATGTTTAACTCTTAGGATTCCAATGTCCAGTCTGGCTGGCCAGGCTTGAATTTAAAATGGTTGTTAATTCTGAAGTGTGTTACAATATTATGATATCTGAATGACCAGTGTGCCTGTTTTGACTATGTTGGTCTGTCCCATCTCCATTTGAACTGGAAGCTGGCAGGTTGGAGGCATGTTGGGGTCAGATTTCAGATTCCTTTCAGCTTTGAATGCCATCCTCATCAAACCCACTTATCCTGGGATTTAAAATTAGCCCCATCGTATGTGACAACAGACTGGATTGTTCCACTTGGACAATGGGTGTGAGAGCCTCCACACAGTTACCTCTGGTCTGAGAAACATTGACACAGTGGAAAGTGCAGTGTTTCTATGACTGTCAGGTAAACTATAAAAAAGAAAATATAGATAAGGAGCAAAATAATTGCATAATTCTTTTGCTGATTATTTATTTATAAATTAATTGACTGTAAACTGAACAGTTAGTAAACCTTTAAAGTTAGTCATTCATTACCTGTTGTCCATGGTAAAAGACAGCTAAAACAAACATTGCCATTAGCAACAAGGAAGTCTCCTTCGTGCTTAGGAAGTCTCTTCTGCAAAAGAACAAATTGGAACATTCATCAACATTATAGACAACACACTGCAGAGATCTTGACGATACAGCTATTAACTTTGATAACAATGTAAATTCCGAATACAGCAAAACAAGTCAACAAAAACCAACTTTTAAGAATCAAGTTAGAGGAGCTTCTTTCCTCTGCCTGCCATAACTCCATGGGAGGCTGAGAGGGAAGTGGTGAAGATCCATTTGTTTGTCATGTGTAAGTCTGAATCTCCACTTGGCCCTTACAGGGATGGAGCCTGACGAAAGGGCTCCCAGTTCTGTGAGTTTAAGTTCCGTTGGCTCAGTGAAGGCCTGCCATACATATCTGAATGGGCCAGTACTTTAATTAAGGTGTATATGATGGGGGACTTTACCTGTCAGTTCCAGGTCAGGGATACATGAGTATAAGGATTATGACACAAGGAATTTCAGTCTTTACCTCTTTAGAACCTATTCAAATTTCCAAACCGACTAATAAAAAGTCTTGGAGGATCGTTTTTGAATTCCACAACACAACTGCTTTTGATTTATAAATCTATTCCTTTATGGAATGTTGGCATCACTGGCAAGATCAGCATTATTTGCCCTTGACCTGAGTGGAAGAGGGCAATTAAGAGTCAACCACATCGCAGTAGGTCTGCGGTCATATGTAAGCTGAATCAGGTCCTCTCCTAAAGGACACCAGCAAACTAGTTGGGTTTTTACACAACTGTTTCATGGCCACCATGGACTAGTTTACAATTTATTCAGCTGCTGTAGTGGGATTTGAACCCATGCCCCCAGAGGATTAGACTGGGACACTGGATTACAAGTCCATTGACATTACCATTACACCAGCATTTCAGCTTAATGCACGAGCTGGAATTTTACTGGCAAGCCTGTCCCAGATTTGGAGTGGGTGAGGCACGCAGAATGGAATTCTCCATTAGCCTCAGGTGAGATTTTACGAGCCTCACCCGAGCAAGGTCATAAGATATTGGCCGCTGTATCCATTTGTATTGAAAATTATGAACACGATTCTACAATTGGTGACACACCAGTCTCCCAGGCAACATGCTTGCCGATTGAGATGCTCACCTGACAACAGCATTAGCAGGCCTTGAGTGTTAACACACACAAACACCCTGTACAATTTTCAACCACCAAATACATAGGGAGACGATTCTCAGCACAGTGGGCTGGGAGACATAAGTGGAAGTTGCTTTTTCAAATCTGAATTATTATTGTCACATGTATTTACAGTGAAAAGTATTGTTTCTTGCATGCTATACAGAGAAAGCATACTGTACACACAAAAGGAAAGGAGAGAATGCAGAATGTAGTGTTACAGTCATAGCTAGGGTGTAGAGAAAGATCAACTTAATACGAGGTAGGTCCATTCAAAAGTCTGACAGCAGCGGGGAAGAAGCTGTTTTTGAGTCGGTTGGTGCATGTCCTCAAACTGTTGTATCTTTTTCTTGCTGGAAGAAGATGAAAGAGAGAATGTCTGGGGTGCATGGGTGTCCTTGATTATGCTGGCTGCTTCTCTGAGGCAGTGGAAAATGTAGACATTGTCAACGGATGGCATGTTGGTTTGAGTGATGGATAGATCTTCACTTACAACCCTTTGTAATTTCTTGTGGTCTTGGACAGAGCAGGAGACATACCAAGCTGTGATACGACCAGAAAGAATGCTTTCTATGGTGCATCTGTAGATGTTAGTGAAAGTTGTAGTGGACATGCCAAATTTCCTTAGTCTCCTGAGAAAGTAGAGGTACTAGTGGGCTTTCTGAACTAAAGTGACTGCATGGAGGGACCAGCACAGGCTATTAGTGATCTGGACACCTAAAAACTTGAAGCTGTTGACCATTTCTACTTCATCCCCATTGATGTAAACAGGAGCATTGCCTTCCACTAAGCTTCCTGAAGTCGATGATTATCTCCTTTGTTTTGCTGACATTGAGGGAGAGATTATTGTCACTGCACCAATTCATCAGATTCTCTATCTCTTTCCAGTACTGCGTCTGTCATTGTTTGAGATCTGACTCACTACGGTGGTGTCATTAGCAAACTTGAAAGTTGAGTTGGAGGGGCCATACAGTCAGGGGTGTGTAAGGAGTATAGTAATGGGCTGAGGACACAGCCTTGCGGAGCACCAGTGTTGAAGATGATCATGGAGGAGGCATTGTTTCCTATCCTTACTGCCTGCAATCTGTGGGTTAGGAAGTCTAATATCCAGTTGCAAAGGGAGGAACTGAGCGCCAGGCCACCAAGTTTGGAGATGAATCTCATAGGAATAATGGTGTTAAAGGCTGAGCTGTGGTCTATGAATAGGAGTCTGACATTGGTGTCTTTATTATCTAGATGTTCCAGGATTGAGTGTAAGGCTAGGGAGATGGAGTCTGCTCTGGACCTGTTGCGATTATAGACGAACTATAATAGATCCAGACAGTCTGGGAGGCAGGAATTGATTTGTGCCATGATTAACTTTTCAAAGCACTTCATAATGATGGATGTCAAAGCCACCGGATAATAGTCAGTAAGGCACGTTGCCTGGCTTTTCTCTGGTACTTGGATGATGGTCGTTTTCTTAAGACAGGTAGGGATTTCAGATTGGTATGAAGAGAGATTGAAGATGTCTGTGAATACCCCCGCCAGCTGGTCTGTGCAGGACCTGAGAGTTCATCCAGGTACCCCAAGTGGACCAGTTGCTTTCTGTGGGTTGACTTTTGAGAAGACCACTCTGATGTCGGCAATGGTGACCTTGGATACAGGTTCATCCAAGGCTTCCAGGATGTGATCCAAGGCTTCCAGGATGTGATCCTGCTGACCTCTTGCTCAAAATGGGCATAGAATGCATTGAGCTCATCAGGGAGGGGTGCACTGATGCTGGTGATTTTACCTGCCTTCGTTTTGTAGCCTGTTATATCTTGCAAACATTGTCGTAGTCAGTGGGAGTCTGTGTGGCTGGCCTGGGATTCTAACTTAGTCTGGTACTGTCTTTTGGCATCTTTGATGGATCTCCGTAGATAATATCTGGCTTTAGCAGGCCCTCTGCTGGGTGCCATGGCCTTTGTGAGTCTCTAGCCACCGGATTGCTGGCACCACCAGCTTTGCATGAGCTGATTAAGATATTTAAATCACAATTTTAATATCATTAGCGAGCCCAGGACTGAAGTTTCTGGGCCCGCTAGCTATTCCCTTGGCCCCACCAACAGCTTTTCACTCCAGCGGGGTTTACAACAGCATCTCTTCCCCCCCTCCCCCCCCACCCACCCACTAACAGGGAGCTGGCGGCCCGATGGAGAGAGGCCATGGAGGCCCCACAGGAGGTTAGGGGTAAAGGAGGGGTTGCCCCCAGGTGGTGCCATACTGGTCCCCAGCGCTGCCCAAGGGCAAAGTGGCAATGCCCAGGGGATATCTTAACACTGTCCCTTGGACATTGGGCAGTGCCAAGGGCGTGGGACCAGAGGGGCAGGGGCCAATGGGAGTGATCTGTAGGGGAGGGAGGGAAAGGGCTGATTGGGTCTGGCCAGGGGCGGAGGGAGGTGGGGGAGAATTAAGGCAGGCTGGAGTGGAGGAAGCGTGGGTCGAGGCTGACTGAACACGTCCAGAGGGCCAGCCATTAGGGTGTGGGGAGCTGTTAAAATGGATGGCGTGGGCTTGTAGGGCCAAAGGACCTGTTTACTGTGCTGTGCTGTTCTTTGTTCTTTGTGCTGCTAGCGATCAGGAGGACGGCAGTGTGGGCTCCTGCACGTGCTCTGACCTCGGCGCATTCACAGTGCTCCGTTCAGCGCTATGCTGCTAGCCTCTCCAGCGGGAATAGGCCCCTCCACAGATTTTTGGAATGATTCACGCTGGGACTCTGTGATGCACAGAATGTGAGCGATACATTTTGAAAATCCCACCAGGAAAAAAACAGAATTTACACCAGTTTTTACCTGAATTCGGCACTTAGAATTTTTTTGGGAGAATCCAGGCCCTGTTTTTAGGTATATAGCAGAGAATATTCTGTTGAAAATCAACCCTTTTAGTCTTTTGTTTCTGTTATTCAAGAATATCCATAATCAATAATTATTACTTAGAAGTAGACAGAATTAGAAAACTAATTAATATTTTAAAACTATTATAGGGTCCCTAAAAACTCTGATTCTGTAACCACTGAACATGTTTCTTGCAGAAACCTTTCACAGATAAGATTGATTCTAGATTTTAAAAATCAGTCACTTCTCACTGCACTGTGGCTCAGGGAAGTCAGATTAAAACCATATCTATTCCTGTTCCTTATGTTGAACACTACCACGTTGTAGGTAATAATACATGCTACCAAAATTAACACAATTAGTACTGGAATCAGGCCGAACATTAAATACTTACAGTCCATTTTGACGGAAGTTGTCATATCTAATGAAGAGTGAGCTGTACACTGTTTCAGTCAGCAGTGAGTAAACCGCAATCATTATCAGTAGCACGGCAAGTTTCAAGATGGAATTCAGACGTAGGAACACTGCACAAGTCACCATTGCTAGCACCCCAGTAAACACAAAAAACTGAACAGATAAAACACAAGGATTAGGTTACAGCTTCAACTGCATTGATTCTGACTTTCTGTGAATTTATTACAAGAATGTTACCCACTTAGGTACTCTGGCAACTACTCTCTTCATTTTTGCTGGTCTCCTTTCTTTTATCTCTCCCCATACAGTGTTCTCTGTGTAAAAAAAGCCAACTTGCCACCTTGCCCTCTGTGATGGCCATGCATCTGATCTCAATGAGCTGCATAAAACTCCCTGGGATGCCTCACTGCAATTTACTTTCATAGAATCCCTGCAGCACAGGGGAGGCCATCTAGCCCATTGAGTCTGTACCAACCACAATCCCACCCAGGCCCTATTCCCATACCTCACACACTTATCCTGCTAATGCCCCTGACACTAGGGTCAATTGAGCATGGTCAATCAACCAAACCCTCAGATCTTTGGACTTTCTTTCTTGTTGATGAGCAGCCAACTTCATCTCTGCACTTGTTTTGTTAATGTGCCACTGAGCTAGTGGAGTAGTTGCATGAGGGATCAGGGCATCATGTGTGTTTTCCATGATTCGGAATGTTAGTGCACCCGTGCGTTAGGCACCGGCTGCCAATCATGCAGTGCAAATCACAGATAATCAGAATTGTGCGTCCAATTCAACTTCAGTGACGTAGAACAATAACAATCTCAAAACTAGCGTGTGAAATCTTGTTTGAAATCTCAAACAGTAAAACCAAAATCAGTGAGTCTAAGGTAGCAGGTTTGAGATACCGGCCCCAGCACCTAAAAATAGCTCACATTCATTTGTAAAGGCAAATTGAGTTTATTTCTTAAAACTTAAAAGTCTTTTTCTTTCTCTCAAAAAGAAAACAACTCAAATATTTGAGTGAGGCATAGTAGAAACTCATTTGGTTAAAAGGGCAACCTTGCATTTGTAGAAAGGAAAGGAAGGCCTTCTATTCACACAAAAATAAAACAGAAAAGGCTGGAAGTACTCAGCAGGTCAGGAAAGATCTGCAGAGATAAAATAGAGTTAACGTTTCAGATAAATGATCTTTTATTATTTGCTTTGTATTCACACAAAACCTTTCACAACTGCAAGTCTTTCCAAAGTACGTTACAGCCAAAAAAGTACTTTTGAAGTGCGTTGTTGCAATATTGCAAATGACCACACTCAGGACACTCAAAAGCCTTTCACAATTATTTTCTAAGTTGTTCCTGGGCCTTTCCCTTCTGAAAACCATCACCAGTTCCAACCCATTACTACTCCACCATCTTCCAATTGTTCTACCGCTGCCCACGGTTCAAATTTCCTTGAACAAGTCTACAGCTTCCCTCTGTATCTGCCTCAATTTTCCTGAAGGGCCTATTGGAGCTGCTCCCAGCTGCTGTTCTTTTCTGTGCCTCCTGCCAAATACGTTTAGCGGAATTAACCTCACAACCTTCTTCCCATTCCATCTAACCCATCCACCACCACCTACTAAACTCTGCCACACCTCTCCACATTTTCCTGCAGATGCTTATTTAGTTATGAACAACGTACTTGCCATCAGGCTCTAGCTTGCAGTCAAAGTTGGCTCTCAACATTCTCCACCGCTATACTTCTTTCAGCAATCTTGGTGGTGGTGTGATATGTATGACCAAGTCGCTTCTTAGTCTCTGCCCACTCCTCTAGCACATTCTTCTCCTCTGAGTATTTCACCTTGTTCAACCTTGAGTTTTAATCATCTTTTAACTTCTGCACTGAGTGGTTCTTCATCTTTGATTATTTCAGTCTCTGTATCAGCCACCCCTCCCTCCTTTCTTTGAACTCAATGTCCTTGTATTCCCTCCAAACCTTCCCCTTAAACCTGAAGTCTCCTACTCATAATCAGGCCTCCTCCAGTGGCGTCTACACTCCTATAACCTCCTTAATTCTCAATAGATAACAAAGTCATTTCCAACCCACAACCTCTACCCCTTTCTAACCCTACTTGCTCCTGGTTTTATCCATAGAACACGCTGTCTCCCAAACTGTTTACAACAAAACAAACAGTAAGTTGCATTTATATATTCTCTGTAAATGTAACAAAATGTCTGAAAATACATCACAAGAGCATGGTCAAATGATCTTAAGCAGCTAAACAAATGTTTGGTCAGACAGGCAGGTTTTAAGGATTGCCTTAAAGCAGGAGAGGAAATTTCCAAGTGCTGAATTTTGGATGAATTGCCAAAACAAGCCCCCCCCCCCACCTCCCCCCTCCGCCGCCTCCCTATCTACTAAAGTCAATATATAACTTTCTGTAGCACTATACAATTGTTCTGGGTATCCTGCATTCCAACACCTCTCCCCCATTCTTCAGCACATCAAAATATTAAAACTCGCCCTTAGATTCCAGGCTCCGCACGCAACTCCTTCCTTACTTTGCACCCTCCTTCAATCCCATCCCTTTGATTAAGCTTTATGTTATCTCCTTCTTTGACTCAAAATCCATTTTTTCCTCATTATGCCACTCTAGAGCTCTTTGGAATTGAATTTTGACATGAAAAGTACTTTATCAATGTAAGCTATTGATTTTATTTAAGTTTCCCTCGAAATGTAGTCACCATGGCAATATAGCTAAAAATGGCAGAAAATCTACTGATAGCAAAATCCTTCAAACAGTGAGTGAGATGATTAATCCACTTTTTTCTTTCAAACATTAGCTTGCATTTATGTAACCTCCTTAAATGTGGCAAAATATCTGAGAATACATTATAGGAGCATAGTCAAATGATATTAAACAGTTGAACAAATGTTTGGTCAAACAGATAGGTTTGAAGGATCCCCTAAAGTAGGAGAGAGATAGAGAGTGTTCATGGAAGAAATCCCAGAGTTTAGGACCTAGGCAGCTGAAACAATCCTTGCCAATATTGGAATGATGAGAACCAGGGATAAACAAGAAACCAGAATTAGAAGAACAGGAGATCTCAGAGGGATGCAAGGTTGAAAGAAGTTCCAAAGACACAAGGACCAAGAGAGAATGTTGGCCAATATGCCTGGAGATTACCTTGCTTTTACTGCTGTGGGTTCATTCTATTATGCAGGCAGAGGAGTTCGAATATCTCATCTGAATGATGGCGTCTCTGAAATTGTAACATATTCTTAGTACATTGGGGAGCATCAGTCTGAATCATCTGCTCCAGCATTGCTACTGGCGTCGAAACCAAAATATTTTGGATCGGAATTGATTATGATTTGTTTTCAAACATTGGGTGGAATTTACTGTGGGTTTGGAAGCGGGGGGGTATTTACTTGGGCAGGAGGATGCTGGGTGAGGATCCTGCTACCTTCTCACCTTTGTCCGATTAGGTCCCGGCGAGAAGGCTCATGGATAGCCTTCCCACCCGGATGCTAATTGAGAACCCTAAGCAGGCAATTATTCATCCTTCCACCATTGGTATTCAGCTAGCAGCAGGTGGGGAGGTTGCCAGATGGAAAGTCCAAAAAACAAACGCAGAGAGGTCCCCCATTCAAAGGCATTCAGTGGGAATGACATTGGGAAGAGGGGGGCTGAAAGTCACTCCTTGCTCTTTATTCATGTCATCCTTGGTGCATAGAGCATTGCCTCCAGAAATGGAGCCCTACATTTCTATTTACTAGCTGCATCGAGGACTAGTTTCTACATCACTGACTCAGAAACAAAGCTGCGAACAAGTGACCCAAATTTAAGCTTACACCAATTCCACAAAATACCATATTATTGTTATGTGAAATGTCGGCATAAGCATGTGTGTATTTAGTTATTTTTCTTTTCTGAGGAAAGGGAGCAGGCAGGTTATCAAGGATAAAATGCTCCTATTTGATCCAACAAGTTCCACCGGGATCAGGGGAAACAACAGCAAACTGAACAGATTTACTTTGGAAGAAAGAGGATTTAGATGGGAGTACTGCATTGGCACTGGAAAAGGCACAGGTTTACTGCTGAAGTTACCCACTAATAAATTCGCACTAAAGTAATACTGTCCTGAATCTTATAAACAATAGAACTTGAATTGTATTGTTGTCATTTGTGACATGGTGCACTTGAGACTGAATAAATTTGATCCACACAGTTCTGAAGTGAATGGATTAATTTCATTGTTTCGGGAGTTGCTGCAGCCGTGACCTCTATATAAAAGCTGCATCATCACATTAGTAAACCATAATAAAATACATTTTTATATGGGTTGCAAAGTGCTGAGGGCACAGTGAAGTGCTATATAAATACAATTTCTTTATTTTAATGGGATATGTTTCTATTATGCCTATCTACAGCTCTTCAGTTTATTTTAGGTGTAATTTTTTCAGTGTCTGAAGATAGAAAGACCTCTCAATTTTGTAAAGAAAACTCACTTATGTGTGTGATGAACAACTGCAATATTTAGTGACCATTCATAATTAGAAAGTCATGAATCAATCCTGTTGGCCTTAAATATTACAAACTAGAAAGGATTGTGAATGATGTATATGCTCCCTTTAAATACTTGCATCAAAGTCCAGTATTTCAATAGAGGGATTAACCAATTTATTTTAATTAATTAGTGCCTCATTAAAATATAAGAGAGACGATTTTGAAGTCCATTGTAGAAGGAAGATCAGTAAAATGGGGAATTAAGGATGGTGGTCTGAATTGGTTTTGTAGACATTAAACTGGAACACCAGTAAAAGGGAAAGGAAGATTACTGGTATGAACCGTTTTTTTCCTTCTGGGATGCTTTAACTGGGAAGTAATTTGCAGATTTGTCAGAAGTTAAGTAATTTATTCGTAAAAAAAATTTGGAATTTATTTCAGTGCAGAGTGATGTTTCTGCTACAAAAACAGAAAATGCTGCAAAATTGACAGACTTCAGCTGCAGCTTCTACTCCATTTTGAGAGACAGTGAGACTCCACCTGCAGCTCCTGCTCCATTGAGAGAGGTGTGGATGTTCTGCTCAGCTGTTCTTTTGCATCCTCACCATGAAATTTAAAACAGATATCAGATGGCTTCTGGCAGGACTGGCTATTGGCTGTTATCTCGGTGTGATGGTCAGGACCACCAGGTCCCCTTGTCATTTCACGTTGTTGGGAAATTGATTCGTCAGCTGTCAACATATTGTCTCCTCCCGCTCCCTACCACTGTTGGGCCAGAAATTCCTGGCCATTTTTACTCATAGAAAATCTCACTCTGAAAGGCTAGAAAGATGCTGGTTTGTGAAAAACTTGCAAATTGGGATGTTCGTTAGTGTTAAAGGTTAAGGCAGAAAATGGGAGCTTGGCCCTGTATCTGGCTGTCATTGCAGAAGGATATAATGGCCCAAATCCTGTTGTGGGTATGCCGGCGTTGGACTGGCGTAAACACCGTAAAAAGTCTGACAACACCAGGTTTTAGTCCAACCGATTTATTTGATAATACTCACAAGCTTTCGAGGTTTCCCTCTTCGTCAGGTGAATGGAGAGTTCTGGCCTCAGACAGAGCATATAAAGCACAGACAGTTTAGAGATTACTGATTAGAATGCGAATCCTGGTGTTGTCAGACTTTTTACCAAATCCTGTGAGCAGAGTTAGTGATTGTCAGATTGCCAGTGCATTTCTAAACACCCTTGATGCGACGCTGCTGCACATTTCTTCCATGGTTTTCCAATCACGACTCTCACAGAGAGGCACAGCTCAACGTCCCTCAGGGGGACTCTGACTAATTGAAGAAGAGTCTGAGGAACTTAGGATCCACCTTTTCACAAATTGTCATATGGTTAAGTTTAACTGTCTTGTCTTTGAATGTGAGTGAACGATTAGTGAATAGGTGAGGTAGGACGAGTGAATAGGGGGTAGGTGAGGAGGACGGGTAGCGTGGTGGAGTTGGGTAAGTAGGTAAGTGGGTAGCGGGTACGTTGGAGAATGGGTAGACGGTGAAGTTGGGTCAGTAGGACGATGGGTAGGGAGGAGGTTGGGAGAATGGATAGGGTGGTAGAGTTGTGGAATTGGGAAGGGGGTAGTTTGGGAGACTGGGTAGAGTTGGGTAGGTTGGTAAGTGGGTAAGGGAAAGGTTGGGAGGAAGGGTGGAGTGGTGGAGCTGGGTAGGGGGTAGGTTGGGAGAGTGGATACATGGTGAAATTGTCAGGTGGGTAAGTGGGTGGATCGGGTTGGTGATTGTCAGGTCAGTGGAGGTAGTCATGTTGGGCTAGGGGTGTAGTCTGCTGGTTGGGGGGTATTTGGTGAATCAGAGAGGCTGCAGGTGGGTTTGCTTAAAGGGTGATTCGAGGGCGCTGACGGGGGTGGGGGGGGATGGTGAAGTGGTATGTATATTTATCCAAATGTTAGACTAGATTTTAACCTGATTGACGGTTCCTGTGTTACTATCCAGGGAGGTCATGCAGAACTGTCCCAAGTCTAATTCAGAGAGATTCGCACAGGGTCCTGAAGAGCAGGGGAAGTGTTCATTCAAAATTCAAACTTCCTGGGCAATTCTTTCACAGGTCTGTCCATCAGGACTTCCACAGGGTCCCGACACACATCCTCAGTCATACATCCAATCTCCATTGATCCAACTGGATGGTTTGTTCTAATCAGTTTAGCAGGATGGGCCAATGTGTGTCAGATACAGCTCAGTGCAGCAGATCTGAACACATACATTTTGGAACAGCAAAAGGAAATATACCCTAAGAGGTAACATGTTTGCTAGAATGGAGCTGCATGTATAAATATATATATACATATAATATATATACATATATATTTATACATATAGACGTTTAAAGGCAAAAATACAGTTAGTAAAAGTTACTAGAAAAGTACATAAGAGACTCTGGCTTCTACATACAGAGGTTTGAAATACAAAAGCATGGAAGTGATGTTAAATGTGTACAAGATATTGGTTAGGTCACAGTGTTGGTGTTGCGTGCAGCTCTGAGCTCCCATTTGAGGAAGAATATTGTTAAATAGAAAAGAAAATATGAAGTGATATTTTGAAGAAAAGCTCGATAGTTTGTGTGTTTTTCACTGGAGTTGGAAATATCAAGGAGGATTTAACCATTTTTCAAAGTTACGAGAAGTTTTGAGAGGGTAAATAGTAAAAGCCTGTTTCTACTGGTTGGCAATTGGGAGGGATTAGACTTAACAACAACAACTTGTATTTATATAGCACTCTTAAGATAGCAAAACATCCCGTGGCACTTAGCAAGAGTGTAATCAATAAAAATGTTGACAACGAGACATAGAAGAATTATAAGGACCCATGGACAAAAGATTGATCAATGAGGCAAGTTTAACAGTGCATCTAAAAGGAGGAGGAGGTGAAGGTGAGGGAGAGAATTTCATAGCTTAGGACAAAAGCAGCTGAAACTAGAGCTGCCAATCGTAGAGTGATTAATACCAGGAATGTGCAGGATGTCAGAATTGGGGGGGGTGCAAAGATATTAAAAGCTTGTAGGGCTAGAGGAGGTTATAGAAATTGGCAGGGATGAGAATGGCAGTATTTGAAAATAAGGATGAGAATATTAACATTAAGTGTTATGCATCAGAAAGCATAGGTGTGATGGATGAATGGAACTTTGTGTGAGTGATGATATAGGCAGCAAAGTTTTGGATGAGTGCAACTTTACATCTGGGGGAGGTGACAGGCAGACCAGGAGAGCACTGGAATTGTAAAAGAAGTGAAAATGATTTGGATGAGGGTTTTAGCAGCAAAGAATCAGGGTTAGAGATGGGTAATGTTACAGAGCTGGTTTGGGCAGGGCCGGTGGGGAGGAGGTGGTGGGACATGATGGCCAGGGATCAAGATATTAGTAAATGGGTGAAAAGGTAGTTAGGGTGGTCATAGTCATCAGATAGTAGATGGTCATCAAGTGGTTCTGGAGAATATGGTGGTTAGGGGAGGGGAAGGGGAAACAAATGGTGACTGGAGGGGAGATCATGGGAGAGACTGTAACTGTAGAAGGCAAAGCAGGTTGGGCTGGAAGGGAGCTATCCTGCTCCTTCTGGCCCACAAGCCATGTTATAAAGACACTTACATAATGCATCCAGTAGTTCTCGCTTCCTTTAACCTAAGCTTGTAAAAAAGGGGGTGCATAGCCTCTTTATCTGTTACTATTGACCCATCTCCTAGATTGGTTGCCTGCACCTTGACCTGTCTCTATTAAAACCAAAATCAGAAGGGTTTGAGGTTGATTAGTTCAGAACTGAATTTTTTGAAATGTCAACTTCTTATCCATCTAAATCCCACAAAAGCTTGGGAGTGAAAATTAACCCTCTGTTTTCTTCTAGTTCTGGCCTCTTGTTCATCTCCCAGTTCCTTCAACCCAATGTAAGTGGCCATGCCTTTAGCCACCATGTATTATGTTCTGGAGTTCCCTCCTAAACCTTTACGTTTCTCTATCACCCTCTCCTCTTTTAAGAGGCTCCTCACATTCCACCTCTTAGGCAAAGCTCAGCCATCCCGGTTAATATCTCCTTTGGTTCTGCGTCCATTTTTATCTGATTACACTTCTGTGAGTACCTTGGAATGTTTTTCAACACAAAAGACACAATGTAAATACAAGTTATTATTATTGTAAATCTGGACATGATCAGTGCTGACTTCTAATGGAAAAAATGGCAAATAAGTGTTCCCTCTCATTGTATTGACATTATTCAATTTGATAAAAGCAAAAAATCATTCAATGTGGTTTCAGTGGATTTAATTCAAGCTAAAAGATTAGAATAGAACAACTTCATAGCTGAAGATTACTTTCAATCCTCATGAGAAACATCTTGGCAATTCATATCACCATTGGTACCAATGAATTACTGCTTGTGTCTGTTGTTGCAAAAGGTTATGGTGCATGTGCTATTTAATTCATATTATATTTATTCAGACTGGTGATTCTTAGCAAAAATATATCTGTCATACTTGGATGCTGGTTAAATAAAGACACACATGCTGAAAACAGAATATTTAAATACCTCTGGATAGAAGCATATATCTGTACACATGGCAGTGGAATTGGAGGTCTGATTCTTTACGATTTCCAATACATCTGACTCACACCAAAACTGAAAAAGAAGCTTAAGTGTTAGGTAGGATATATTTAACAGTTCTAGTCACAACTCCCACATCTAGTCATTTTGAAATTAATTTGATCTAAATATTTAGGGAAGATATAAAGATGTCAAAACACATGCTTAAAAAGCAATCTGCTAAATTACAGGTATGTGTTTTAATCTCTCAAAGTAGGCATTATTCAATGATCATCCGCCTACTGTGTGGATTAAAATAATGTCTATCAAATATCTAAAGCAGCACTCTTCACTGCAATGCTTTAATTTTTAGATTTCCACATAATAACGACTACATGGAAGAGTTTGGAGCATATAGATTGACATCTTCCAGATAAACAATGGGAGGGTGGAGTTAACAATACAGAAGAATGAAGGCAATGACCTCGTGGTGTTATCACCACACTATTAATCCAGAAACTCAACTAATGTTCTGGGGACCCAGGTTTGAATCCTGCCATGGCAGATGGTGGAATTTGAATTCAATAAAAAATCTGGAATTAAGAATCTACTAATGATCATGAAACCATTGTCGACTGTCGAGAAAACCCATCTGGTTCACTAATGTCCTTTAGCGAAGGAAATCTGCCATCCTTAACTGGTCTGGCCTACATGTAATGCCACAGCCCCAGCAATGCGGTTGACTCTCAACTACCCTCCAAGGGTAACTAGGGATGGGCAATAAATGCTGGCCAGCCAGAGAAGCCCATGTCCCACAAATGAATAAAAACATGGGCTGGAATTTTCTCAAAGCATCAATGCAAGTATAATTTTTGTTGGAACTATATCTTGAATTCTGTTTACATACGTAAAAAGAGTTTCTAACCAATTTCCAACAGTGTTATGGCAATGGATTGAGAGCCATTCTGAGGAAATTTCCATCCCCAATCTTACTGGTTTTTTGTACCAGGGCAGGCTAAAGAAACTGGAACATTCTATAATTGGAAAAGTATGATCCTTGAGGGGAAAAGACGTCTCTTTAAAATGATGATGGAAATGGCTGCTGTTCAAATTGATATGGCGTTTGAATTATATAGGGGAGGAAAATGTAGGGGTCATAAGGAAAAATAGTGTAGCTAGATGCTGGTAAGTGCTTCCTTTTGATCTCCACAATAAGTTGCCACACTTATTGCAGTGAATTTGGATCTACTGCAGATCTTCAGCATGTATCTGGGTGAATACATGGAAAACATCTTGAGCTGTTGATGACAAGCTAGGTAAGAAGTCACTAATATCATTAGTTACTGGCGTGTCCTGGAAACTTACTTCATCAGCTATGGGGGTCAGAGAGGAATTTCTCAGATCTATTTCCCCCCAAATTCTCCTCAGGTTTTCATTCTCACTTTTTTAAAAAAAGTTCAAGATCCAAGGGGCTTTAGCCTTGTGGATCCAGAACTGGCTTGCCTGCAGAAGGCAGAGAGTGGTTGTGGATGGGTCTTTTTCTGCATGGAGGTTGGTCACCAGTGGAGTGCCACAAGGATCTGTTCTAGGACCCTTGCTGTTTGTCATTTTCATAAATGACCTGGATGAGGAAGTGGAGGGATGGATTAGTAAGTTTGCCGACGATACGAAGGTTGGTGGTGTTGTGGATAGTCTGGAGGGATGTCAGAAGTTGCAGCATGACATAGATAGGATGCAAGACTGGGTGGTGAAGTGGCAAATGGACTTCAACTCGGATAAATGTGTAGTGGTCCATTTTGGCAGGACCAATGGGATGAAGGAGTACAATATCAAGGGTAGGGGTCTTAGCAGTGTTGAGGAGCAGAAGGATCTTGGGGTCCGGGTCCACAGGACTCTTAAATCAGCCTCGCAGGTGGAGGATGTGGTCAAGAAGGCGTATGGTGTACTGGCCTTCATTAATCGAGGGATTGAAGTTAGGAGTTGGGAGGTAATGCTGCAACTTTATAAGACCCTTGTCAGACCCCACTTGGAGTACTGTGCGCAATTCTGGTCACCTCACTACAGGAAGGATGTGGAAGCTATTGAGAGGGTGCAGAGGAGATTTACAAGGATGTTGCCTCGATTGGGAGGCATGCCTTATGAAGATAGGTTGAGGGAGCTGGGTCTCTTCTCCCTGAGAGACGAAGGTTGAGGGGCGACCTGATAGAGGTTTATAAAATGTTGAGAGGAATAGATAGGGTGGATTCTTGGAGGTTATTTCCCAGGGCTGAAATGATCGCTACGAGAGGACACAGGTTTAAGGTGCTGGGAAGCAAGTACAGAGCAGATGTTAGGGGTAAGTTTTTCACTCAGAGGGTGGTGAGTGAATGGAATCGGCTGCCGTCGGTGGTGGCAGAGGCGAACTTGCTGGGGTCTTTTAAAAGACTTCTGGATGAGTACATGGGATTTAATGGGATTGGGAGTTACAGATAGTTCTATGGCCTGGTAGGTATGGATATGATCGGTGCAACTTGTGGGCCAAAGGACCTGTTTGTGCTGTAGTTTTTCTATGTTCTATGTTAGCTGTTTTTTCTAATGTCTTGAGGCTGTTATATTTGAGTTTTTTTCCATGAAGTTCTCATGGGATCTCTAAGTTTAACATCAAATTTTATCCAAATGACATACCAAAGTAATGAGATTGCATTAGTTAGAATAATGGTATACTTAATTATGGAAGAGTTTGTTTTAAGTCTTATTTTGTGTATGTGATTAATCGCTTAATGATTCTGCGAAATTTTGAAATTTCTGCCTTTATAAATATGTGTTTTAATTCTCCAAATGTTAAAATATATTGGAATAGGAAATCATTAGGCCTGTAGTTCAATGCTGTTTAGGAACCAGATTGCAGTATGTTCAATAGGACTTTCAATACTTAAAACGATATGCCCAATAGCCTTCGACTTAATCCTGTATTAAAGTTACTTTACGAATATCTCACCAAAAACAGCACAATAACAACTAAATACGTACTATACTTATTATAGCACCAAGAAAGTTTATCACAATGGAGGCAAATATGATGACATTCCTTGCGAAATGCGTTTCATTGATCCAGCAGCATGATTTCCGAAGCACTAAAGGCAGACATTTATAATCTTCCGCAGTAGTGAATAGTACCAGTGCAGCATGCAACATGATCAGAATGGTAAACTGGATCACCATTGGCATTGTTCTAAAGAGAAAACATAGTAAGGTAGTTTTGTTTCACTGCATACAGTCACTCGATATAACATTGCATTTGAAAAACCATCCGGATCAAAGTTATATGAACTGCAGTTGTCTGACCAGTCACCGAAATGGGGTAGGCTAAATTTTCAATATATGGTTTACTCACTGGTTGAACGAAAGTGAAATAATGGGGCCAATTTTCACATCCTCACCAGCAGGCTGGTAGAGTCCAAAACTTAGGGGGTTGATATTACCATTCTCGTTTCCAATTATTGGTTATTATTTTGTTTGTGGATGATCTTAGGTCCTTGTCTGGTTAAGACAAGAATATACTTGTAACTTAAATATCAGTGCCCTTTGACTTATATCTGGAATTCCAGCGTAATTTTATAATACCAATGGCTGGGCTATGACTAAAACAAGTTCTTTCAAAGATTGATGTACAAAGAGGAGCTTGAATGGTCCTGACACCATAAACATCTTCCCACATGTTGCTGCTGCTCCAGAATCTCCTCCTGTAATTGCACCCCCTCTTCTTTAAGCTATTTCATCAGCCTCAGCTCCATATAGGAGTCACAATCTTTCCCCACCCTGTTGTTGTTACCTTTGAGTACTAGATCAGTGCTTGCAATACACTGTGCATTTTGAAATGAGGCCCCACCCAAATGGTTTCAGGCTCTTGGCAAAGATATTAGTCACCCTGATGTCCATCCACAGTTAAAATTGGTCCTACCATTTTCATCTTTCAACAATACCAATACAATTATAATACTCAAATGGCTATTGAACTGACTGTGCATTGAGGTTGCTAATCCATGGTGAGTACTGGACGAGCTGGGTACTTGAGCAATTAAATTCATCAACACATTGTAAATGAGGTGGTTTCTATAATACGTGGGCAAGCTGATCAGTCAAGTTATCATCCACAAAGATGAAAATCTACCCCATTTGTAGCCCTTGTACCATTAGTGCAGACTCTTACAATGTGCAAGGTCCTTGTTATTGGTATGGAACCAAATGCTACCATCGAATGTTTCAACTATTTTTAAATTATCATTCACCAATGTTTCAAGATAATTGATAAGTGGCCAGTTGGTCGAATGCACATAATTTGGAAGGGAACAAGTGTACTTGAAAACTGTGCCCAGATATTGTCCCTGCTTCTCCAGAGACCCAGTTTAGCTCGTGTCAATGAATCTTTGTTGTTCTTACTTTATGATTCTATTGTCTTGCCAGCTCTATGTCCTCTTCCTGATTTTTGCAACATCCTATTAATTAAGCATGTGAATACAAACATGCCAGTGGTTTATAATGATGGATAATGAGTCCAGTAGCTGATGTGCCAATCAAGAAAATTTGTTGCAGTTGTGACCATCAAGCAAGGATGAGTATTCCATCACATTTCTGACTACAGCCTTGTAGATAGTGAAGAGATTAAGGAAATGAGCCAGTATTGTGGTCATTGGGCAGAATCTTCCATCCTGGAGTATAAGTTGGACGGCAGGGGCAGAAATGAGAGTGATTTCCTCTATGGGGCAGGATGGCTGCCCCCTGCACCCCTGCACCCCCCCTCACTCCCCCCCATGATCTCACACTATTCTCATTACATAAGCACACACAAGGAGCACAGAAAGTCCTGTGGCTGGGGCACGCAGGAAGTTGCTGACCCCACCCTTAGCCCTAGGGTTAAATAGTCCTGGCGCCATATTGAAAGGTTACCCAGACAGAGAAGACAAAGTGTCTTCCCCACAGTTCAGTGAAGCCTTGCTGGGCTGCAGGTTCTCCTCTCAGCCATCCAAGGAAGGCAGGAGATCCTGTTTCCCAGGAATGGCCATAGGAGGGCCTTCTGTGTACCACCACGCCAGCCTGGGCAGAGGTCACCATGGGGCCCACAAAACAACCGGCTAGCTGTGCTAAATAAGGATGAATGACCTACTGTGCTGTGCCAAGCTAAGTAGCACCAATCACCTCAAAGTGTCACTTATAAGGACATCACACAGTATAAACGTGCAAATGCACAGGGAAGTCAGAGTTTGGGTGGCAGACGTAGGCAGAGAATGCAATATGTGCATTGAATGTGCGGACAGCCACTTCACCCTCTCAATGATCTATCAGTGTGCAGGACATCCTGCTCGTTAATCACTGACTGGAAAGGGCTCAGAAGCTGCCTTGGGCACACATGCTCCTAAACACACTCATCTGGTTGGCACTCAATCCTTCTGTCTGGTTACAGAACTAGAATGCTCACAAGAGGAGGGTGGGAGCATGCCTGGAGCGGAGGTGGCATGCAGATATTATAGAGACTTTGTTACTTTCAAGGAAGAGGCCGTACAACAACTGGGGAGAACAGGGACTCTCCTTGCACTGAAGGCAAGAAATGATTCCCTCCCTCTTCATTCCCCACCTTCCCTCACCCCCACCACCTCCTAGAAAGCCAGTGAGGATGCTTCTTGTTCGCAGTTATCAGATGCACCAACAGTGAGATATTGTTTTCACAAAGGAGCTTGCTTCAGCGTCCACCAAATCTGGCTCTACTCCACTCCTGGTACCAGTAAGAAAAGAAGGAGGAAAAGAGACTAGCCAAGCCAGAGCTCTTGCTCCATTACACTACACTAAAGATGGCAGTGCACCCTGGAGGATGTACTGTCACAGACTTCACCAGCGTTTTCTATCAGCACAGATACACTCACCTTGGTGAGCCAACATCCTAGAGTAGGCTTGGGGTTACAATCTCGTGAGCACATCACTGACAATGGTCCACAGCTTGCAGGGGAAGTGAAGCCACAATTACTCACACTCGTAGTTCTGCTGGAGATCAGGGCCCTGCTCAGTCCTATGCAGATGATGAGCCTTTGGACTCAGCCCTAAGAGTCATGTTGACGATGCAGAGACAGGCAAGGCAATATCCAGCTGAGGTGCCAGAAGCCATGTGCAAGCTGGACTGAAAGCTGGGGGAGTCCATCCACATTCTGTCTGCTGCTGTGGATCCAGCACGTGAGCACTTGGCTGCCTCCATGGAAAGGGTGGCGGTCGCGTTGGAAATCCAGATTTAGCAGAACACACGGTTGCTGTGGATATACACTCAGACCTGCCTCCATCACTCTAGCTATAAAAGCAGTGCAGCAGTGGTTAGGTAAGAGGGGCATCTCAAACTCTCTCCAGGTGTCCCTTGTCCTCAATGTGTCAGTGAGATGCCATCGCTGACAAAGTGAAAAAGATGAACCAGCCAGGCACCCTGGGGAATTTTTCCCAGGACACTCGAAGGATGCCCTGCCACTCCACCTCCCCTCTGCCAGCGACCCCCCTGTCTTCAGCAGGTCAGGCCAAGGAGGGTGCACCTAAACTGGAGACACATAGCAGGCCAGAGCCCCATAGGCCTTGGGCCACCGGAGGACACCAGCCAAATTCATCACAGTGAATAGGGCATAGCAGTCAGCAGGCCGCCTCCACCTCAGCTGTGGTTGTCGGGGTAGCAATAGAGAAAGAAAAATAAGGAAGTTTTGAAGGCACATAGGTGGCACGACTGTATAAACTTTTAGCACTTGAAAAATGTCTTCACTTGTCTTCACTTGACACGTTTGCACCCATGCCAAAATAAGCAATCA
Organism: Carcharhinus amblyrhynchos; assembly: GCF_965287045.1. Taxonomy (NCBI): domain Eukaryota; kingdom Metazoa; phylum Chordata; class Chondrichthyes; order Carcharhiniformes; family Carcharhinidae; genus Carcharhinus; species Carcharhinus amblyrhynchos. Next base: position 74,981,852 of record NC_137331.1, on the reverse strand, counting down.
GCTTGCTTTCGATGTGTCCATTCAGGCTGGCTTTGTAAGAGCATGGGCAAAATCTTATTTCCACATATAGGTGCCTGAGTTGGCAGGAGAGCAGAGAGCTGTGCTTGTGTTGTGGCACAACTGGAACAGCTTGATGATAGCAGCCTAGCACAGATTTTCAGCATCCCCACTGGAATCTTATTGGAGCCCAGAGCCTTTATTATGGCTAATGTAGCTGCTTCTTAATTTCACTTGGAATCAACCGACACTGGCACCTCTGAAGGAAAGGACCTCAAGAGGAAACTGAGTTGGATCGTTCACTGGACAAATTTTGACCAACATATTTGCAGATACTTCAGACTTGTCTTTAACATTCACAAGCTGAGCTTCACATGCAGTTAAGAAAAGAGGTGCACATGAAGCCTTCTCCTCTTATTATTTAACTCAGGCTTCACCTGCATTCTTGCCTGGATATGGTAGAGCTACTGAGCTTTGCTATGATCTGTTGTTCTTACCACATTGCATCAAGCATGATGCTGCTTAACCCTGCTTTTGCCTAATGCTTTGGGCTTTTACCCATGTTACTTTTACATGTACCATGTACGTTTCATATTATTATTTAAATAGACATGCTTGTAACAGTATCTTATTATTTTATACCAAATAATATATACTTTTATATTTTATTTTTATTAGATTTTATATAAAATATAAACTTTATATTTTACTGGACACTTGTAAATGAGAATAATTTGTACTCTATTACTGATTTTGCACAATATTTTTGCATTTATGTTTCAAGGTCTAACCAGAATTGCAGTTTTGATTTCTGAATGCTTGAGAACAGAATTGCTTTGTCATAGTTTCACTTGACTGGTGAAAGCCTACCCCATTCTAAGGTATATTTGGTGCCACTCTTGGAATGCCCTTCAGAGCGCCCACTGAACCAGGCTTGGGCCCCTGGTTAGGCTCTAATGGGTGCACGAGCGAGATGTTCCAGATTAAAATGTTACATGTCATGGTATACAAGCCCACTGCTGGTGATAGCCCACAGCATCTTACAAATGCCCATTTTTGGGTTGTTAGGTTTGCCCTTAGTCTATCCCAGTTTCAAAATGATAATGCAATATCACATTCTAATTTATTTCTTATCTACGAGATGTTTCATTCATTTTTCACTTTGTAACTGCTCTTTTTTCGATAGCTATCCTTTTTTCAATTTTTGATACATGCTTCTCTGACTTCTGAGGCCTTATCAATACAGTAAGCTTGGCTTGAAACAAAATTTGCAAAGCTGCTTTTTGGCTATTGAACAACACTAAAGTAAATGGATAAGAATGCAGCCCCTCAAATGATACAGAACCTAAAATAAACATGTTAGAAAGCACCAAGCAGGAAGAAAATATACAATTCATATTCAAGAGGGGACGGCAAGGTATATTTACCTTGATAAAGGAAGTAAACTTTGTATTGCTGTGATAAAGATAAGAACAATAAAAGCACACACCAGATTTGACTTGAAAACTTCATCTCGCATCTGCGAATACTGGAAGAAAGAAGCACAAAACATTAACAGACTATGTGTTGCAGATTCCACAGTGCTTTGCAGTGATTTATCTGTCTCTATGGGGGTACTGGGAAATTAGCAAGATTATATCCTACGGAAGGATGGGCTGTGTCAATTAAAAAAAACAATACTAAATTTCTAACGATATTTTCGAGGTTACTTTACAGAGAGTTTAAAAAAATGATCTGACAAGTAACCAAATTCAGTGGACGAACTATTAAAATAACCAGTCTTGATTAACACATTAAAATTACCTTTCTCCCGTAACTATCTTTCCTTTCACAGTTTTAATCATGTCTCTATTCATTTTATCAATCGCTTTAAAACTTTCTAGTGTGAAAGGTATGCAATAATAGAAATGATTACTTTTCAAATTTAAAATTTTGTGATGGAATCTTTTTCCCTTAAAGCTTTTACATCTTTGCTTCCACTTAATGTGTCCTCTTTGCTCAGGCTGCCAAAATGTGTATTGGTGGGCCAGCTACCTTTTCCTCCAGGCTGGAGTCTTTAAACATCAGTGAGAAAGGCTTGATATGCTCTCTTCTTAATTTATCCCCACTCCTTAAGTCGATGATATGTTCTATTCGCTTGTTAATTTCCTCAGGCCCAGACTGGACATGCAAAGCTTGTGCAAGGTGGTTTGGAAGCAGATTTATTGAATTTCTTGTTAGGGCAGCCAGAGTCTAGGGAAAGCACATGCAAACAGAATAAACCCCGCTAGACCTCTGTTCAATTGCATTAGAGTGAATAGTTAAAAGACATGTGACAAGGTGGAGATGATCCCTTAGTAAAACGAGAATTTTTCTTCACTATCAGCTTCCCTGTCCTACAGGTACTGCATCCTTAATATTTTGGATGGACCATGTCTGCAATTTATCCACCAAACCACATTAACAATGTACAATTTTGTCAAAGCTGCCTTCAGTAGGTTATGTTAATATTTTAGAGCTGTGATAAGATTTCAATGCCATTAATTCTACTTCTCAATATTTACTGACCAGATTTACAGAAGTAACTTTTGCCGAGCTTTAATGGCTGAACACATTAACCGGAACTTTCTGGCCATTCACGTTGACGTGATCTAGCAGTGCACCCCCTGGTTGTGGGATCCCTGGCGGTGCGATGTACATTGAATGGGAAACCCCACTGACAATGGTGGGACCTCTCGCCCCTGCAGCCGTGAAATACGCAGCGGGCTGCGGGGAAAATCCCATCCAGTTATGTTGTTTTGAAATGGTAAATAGTCTATCATAACTCAAAAGCATTAAGGGTTAAAATACCAAGTTTTTTTGGTGGGGGGGGTAGTTGTTGGTGAGGATGGTAGGGGTTCATAGAGTCCTGCTGCAAAATTAAAAATCAGATGGAACAAAGAACACTTATGCTTATTTTAAAAATTATAATTTGATTTGATGCAAATTACATATGTATCAACCACACGGATTCAACTTTTTTCTTGCAGCTTATTAACTGTTGAGGGCAATGACTGAAAGACTAGAATATCTTAACAGTGGTCATCAACTGTTTGCAGGCAGCATTATTTAATATGTGTAGAGAGGTTGAAATTAATCTTTGGTGAAAGCATTAAATAGTTGTCTATTTAGCATTGCCTTCCATTTTCTTTTCCATATTGAAGTCATATTGAAGTTCTCTAGTTTGAATTCTACTACATTGTTCTATGTTGTTTGCAAAGCAAAATGGTAAAGCTGAAAGAGAGTACAGCACATCTCCAGACAAGAAGGGAAATTAAGGCCTAGCCCTCTGACCAGGTAACATGGAGAAGATATCTCCTCCTCCCTCTCTCGGAGAAACCGTGCCCCAAAATGGTGTGGTAATATCAAACTTTAATATTTGAATTAACTATCTTTTAGTTGCTAATAATCTTGCTTTTTGAATGATCCTGAATAATGGCTTTAATTTATCACTATCAATAAAGTTAAATGGTTACTATTCCATGTTTTTACAAGTAAGGAGTTAAATCTTTTGGAATATACAACTATCAGCCATGACCTCAATGGAGCATCCAGGAAAGCAGATATAACTAAAAGCATCAACAATTTATCTTATGTTTGAGAGAGTTTTGTTTATTTCAACAAGATCTCCAGCAGCATCCCAAATAGCACCAAGCTTTCGGAGGCAGACTTTTGACAAAATTATACCACTTTCCAAGTAAGAAGATCAAGAGGATAAAGTGTACACATGCCAGCCATTTAAATTAAAAAGTAGAAAACCTTGTCAAATGACCTTTAAGCATGTTACAATGCTTAGCAAACGTGCACTTTACAAACTCAGTCAATGTCTTCAAACTGTAACTTGTGAAACATACACTAAAGATTGAAGCTGCAATATCCCTTTTCATAGGTTTGTAGAAATGGTTTTGCTGTTGAAATGTTTAACAATACCTGGGAAAGAAAAGCTAATCTATTGTATATATAAATGTTTCAAAAGGCTGACAGCTCAATATATAAGCATTTCATCGCTAGACCCTGCATATGAACCCAGTTCCAATAGAGGTTATAGACAGGCTGCCATGGGTAGTCCCAAAATGAGTCCAGTTGAGGCCAGAAACCCACAGTATAGTTTCAGATCTGCCATCGATTTACTTTGATCTAGTAGTCTTGCTCAAAAGTTGTTAAGAACAGAGAAAGAGTATGGGAATGGAAATGTGAAGTCCTGGAGGCAAAAGACTTTCGGAAGTTGGGACTGTGGCAGGTTACTAGATGGGAGGAGAAGCTATGCATTGTAGCCAGTTAGCCTGTCACCTTGCAGCACGGCGTGTCAAGTGCAAAGTTTAAATCCCGAGCCACTAGATTGGGGAGCACAGAAATAAAAAGATAATTAAAGCAACAGAAAACTTACCAAAGTGGAATAAAGCTCCAGTGGTGAAATTACTCGCGTTGCTCTCCATTTGATTATTGTGAATGTTTCTCAGCTGGTTCTTATCCTTCAGACTGATGCACTGTGTGACCACTTATTTAGGTTACCTGCATTTCTAGGATATTGCTTTCCTGCTATGGACTATGGTTAAGTGACACAACAGCTCCTGTGTAAAGTCAGAACGACATCACTTTAATCACTTAAATAAGAATAAATCCATGGGGCAGGGATTCCACAGGAGATAGAAGTCCACTGTGTTTTAAAATGCCACCAATAGGCAATCCACAGTTCATAAGGAGGATAATTTCCCAAATCAGAAAGATGAAAGGAAAGTGAGATCTGGCAGCCCCTACTGCCAGTGTTTTTTTTTAAATAAACAAGAACGAGAATAATTTTAAGTGTGTATGGGTGACCATGACCAAAAGAGTGCTAAATAGCTGAGAAATATTCACAGCAATTACAAAGGAGAGAACTACTTCACCCCAGGGATTTAAGTTCCATTTTTTTTCCAAAAAATGCATGAGCAAGAAATCTATGTAATCAAATAAGAATTTCATTTTTGTAAACCACTCTGCAAACAGCAACAAAACGAGATAATGCAGTTGTTTACATCATTAAAGAATAGTTTTAAAAGAAACGTAATGCCTGTAATAACAAGCCAACTTAAAACTTGGAGCAGATACCCTTATGTCAGTCAGAGCTGATATATAATGTTACTTTTTTAAAGAAAGCCTTTAAACATGCTAGATGGTTATTCTTACTACTGTAACAATTAATCGCAAAATTGAACATTGTCAGGCGCTATAATTGAAATAATAAACTGAAAGGCATGCAGATTTCAGAAACAATGCCAATATTTCATTTATTGTTATGCATGATCAGTAGGTGTTTATTGACCAACTGTATCTACTGAGAATGTTGCATGCATTGTTCTGTGTTACAAATACAGGAGCTGCTTATTGAGCTCTATTCTGTCAGCGCTGGACAGCAATATCATCAATATCCAGGTTCACTGCCAAGAGTCCAGTTTGTGTATACTACGGCTGAGAATTTCCAGCCCCATCACGGTGGGAACCACTGCGGGATATTCGACCATCAGCCAAAAGTCCATTGACTATCAGCGGGACTGGACGACCCAGGCAAGGCCAGAAAACCCTGCTCATTTATCTCAACAGACACTATCAACGCTACTTCTGATTGAGCTGCCATGAACAGTGTGATGAGAAATTCTACTTCTCTATCAACTTTCCTTTCCTCTCTTATTCCTCAAATTAACCAGCCTTCACTAACAGGATTGTTCTTATCTTTCAGAAGAAGCTCACAAAACATCACTTTCTAATGTACATTTTGATATCACATAATTACTTCTCTTAATAGAAGTAGTTTGCGCTGTAACAATTTCTTGCATCATTTTGTAACATGCTTCTTGTTTAATAATCTGTAAAGATAACCCTACAGCAAGTTTTTACTAGATCGGATTAAGACCTGCCTTCTAAAACATAATCTGTTTTCCCCCCTTTTAAGTGCTGACTGATCCGTGTATTTCCAATACTTTCTGCTTATATCTCAGATTTCGAGCATTTTCAGGTTGCCTTTCTATTTTACCATCTCATGATAATTTTGGATTACAAATCAGAGATTAGTGCAAACGTGAATTAACTTATAACAGCAATTCAATAGTGAGTGAATAACTAGGCCCATGAGCAATAATCAAATCACGATTAAATCGCTTTCAGAAAGAGTATCCAAGGCTATAACAATAAAAGGCTCTTATCCTCTGATGCTATGCATCCAAGACAATTCTCATTTGACCTGCTTATGGCATGCCAACAGCATAATCAACTTGATTACATGCAGATAAAGGACAAGGTCAGTGTAATAACCAAGCAACCACAGATTATGGTTTTCAACCCTTTCCTGGTTTGCACAAAAAACTGTAGGTGTAAAACATTTCTGTAAATCGATCTGGCAATAGAAGCAGGACACTATCAGTCATTACCATAATGTTTTACCCTGACAGCATCAGGGACCCAAGTTTGATTCTGACTATCTGTGTGGAGTTTGCATGTTCTGTTAGTGCTGTGGTTTCCTCCCACAGTCCAAAAACATGCAGATTAGGTTGATTGGCCATGCTAAATTGTCCCTTAGTGTCCACATATGTGTTGGTTAGATGGATTAGCTATGGTAAATGCGCAATGTTATGCAGAATGGGCAGGGGCTGAGTCTGGGTAAGATACTCTTCTGAAAGTCAGTGAAGACTCAGTGGGCTGAATGGCCTCCTTCTGCACTGTAGGGATTCTATGATTCTATTGTCTGCATGAGAGAACCTTTTGAAAGGTAATGAAGAGAACCTTCATTATACCTCCGATGCCAAGTATGCCCCTTCATTCTTATGTCTCATTCTCCTAATGCCTCCTGTGCCAAACTGTAATACTTGTATGTCCACAAAGCAATGAACTCTATAGTGACAACAGGATATTTAAAAAACTTTTAAAAAGTCACATTCATAACTTTCCACAAGGTTAAAAACACTTTTACTACAGGGCAGCAAAACTGTCAATCATCCAAGTCCTTTAAATGATCAATAGAAGAAACTGCAAGCACCAGAAACCTCTTAACTTTGTGTAAATAACCATTGTGCACTTGGCAGCAGAAAACAGCATGTCAGTGTTCTCAATCAGTAATTTCTAACTGGGGTTCAGATGTTTCACCAGGCTAATGAATTTCTACGACTAGAAAAAAACCCAAGAAAACAGCTCAGGAGGAAGCATTAGCAGACAATGAACCAACAATCTGGCTTCAGGGAGTGTGTCTATGACAAGATAAACTAGACATATCCTCTGTAGCAATGCTAGATAGCAACGTGCACAATGAAACATTTGGTACTAAAAAAATCCCAATTTAACAGGCTATTGAAATATTGAAATCCTGCTTCAGGAGATGATCTGGAGGAGGGATCCGAGTGTAGGGTGTCGAAATTTGCTGATGACACCAAGATTGGGGGAAAGGCAAATTGTGCGGAGGGTGTGGAGAGTCTGCAGAAGGATCTAGATAGGCTGGGCGAATGGGCCAGGAAATGGCAAATGGAATTTAATGTTGGCAAGTGTGAGGTGGTCCACTTTGGTAGGAAGAATGGTAGGAAGGACTATTACTTACGTGGCGAAAAACTGCAGCAGGCGACGGTGCAGAGGGACCTCGGGGTCCTTGTGCATGAGTCGCAAAAACCCAGCCTGCAGGTGCAGCAGGTGGTCAGGAAGGCGAATGGGATGCTGGCCTTCATAGCGAGGGGGATTGAATATAAAAGTAGGGAGGTCTTGCTGCAGCTGTATAGGGCATTGGTGAGGCCGCAGCTGGAGTACTGTGTGCAGTTTTGGGCGCCGCACCTGCGCAAGGATATTTTGGCCTTGGAGGGAGTGCAGAGGAGGTTTACTAGGCTGATACCGGAGTTGAGGGGGTTGAGCTATGAGGAGAGGCTGAATAAACTAGGCTTGTACTCGTTAGAGTTTAGAAGAATGAGGGGAGATCTCATTGAGACGTATAAGATGATGAATGGGATGGATAGGATAGAGGTGGAAAGACTCTTCCCGCTCAAAAAAGACAGTAAGACTAGGGGGCACAGCCTCAAGATAAAGGGGGGGCGGTTCAGAACGGAGTTGAGGAGGAACTTCTTCACTCAAAGGGTGGTGAATCTCTGGAATTCTCTGCCCGTTGAAGTGGTGGAGGCTGCCTCGCTAAATATTTTTAAGAAGCGGGTTGATGGGTTTTTGATAAGAGAGGGGATTAAGGGTTATGGGGAGAGGGCGGGAAAGTGGAACTGAGCCACGACAGATCAGCCATGATCTTATTGAATGGCGGGGCAGGCTCGAAGGGCCAGATGGCCTACTTCTGCTCCTATTTCTTATGTTCTTATGTTCTTAAGTACTGCACAGCCAGCATTAAAGAATCATAGTGACAAGGAACTTGCTGCATAATTTTGCAATTTGTAATAGTTTTCTCCTTCTTGAATGAGGAGGAGAAAAAAGATAAGGAAACTATAAAGGTCTGCAGGTTAGGTTGAGAGGCCACACTAAATTGCCCCTCACTTATTAGCAAGGTACATAGATGGGATTGTTGTTAGTGCAGGCTTATTGGGCCAAATGGCCTCCTTCTGCACTGCAGTGATTCTGATTCTGAATAAGGAAAAGGAGGCACTGATTGCCATTACCACCTCTTTCCGTCCAGCTCCGTTATTTTCTTGGTGTCCAGTAACCAGTCTTCCGTGACCCTTTTATATGCTGAAAAAAACCTCCATGTAGACATAAAAAATGTGTTTAGGGCACCAGGAATTTCTGCTTCTTCAAGCATTGCTGAAATTTAAATACATCCAGTAACGGTTTTCCAAAATCCCCTTTCCTCTTACAGCAGCAGCTATGTTAGATATGCTGCTGTTTCACAACCTCTCAATATCAGTTGGCCCTTATCAGCAGCGACAGATTTCTCAGCCTTCCCAGAATATTAAACTAGTCCTGCCCTGGGGAGAAAAAATTACAGCAGGATGATATGAGGAGTTGGAAATCCTACCTAGCCACAATTTTAGTCAGGAAAAACAGAGCTGGAGAAAATCCAGGCCCAACTCTTTTGTTCCATTGATCACTATTCTGCAGTAATTGGACACGTTCAACCAAAATCCCTCAAACGCTTTCATTTTTTTAGTCACTTCAAGATCATTCATTGAACGCTGCCATCAGAACCATTTCCTTCCTGTATTCAATATCTTCCATTTGTGTAAATTAAATGCTGTTTGTGCATTTGTGTGTGTCACTCATTTTCTGATCTAATTTATCTCATCAGCATCAACCAGGCCTGCTAATTTGATATTAATTCTGAATGTCAGCCCTGAATTTCTGAACCTAAATTATTAACACAGATTGCAGGATTGGATTTAACTGTAGGCTACTGTAACACAATATTGGAATATTTCTAACTGTTACTATGCTTTATGTTTCTTATTCCTGCCATTCCCTTGAGGGATTTTTTGCTCTTCCTGCATTGTTCTGTGTTACTTCCAAAATGTAACTACTTGATTATCCATAGAACTATTCAGACACAATTGACAAGTTTATAGTAAGAGATCTGGTATAAATTAATTCAGGAAAACAACAATTTCAATGTTTATTACTTATGATATATTTAACAAATATAGCTCTGACATCCATTATTATGAAGTACTTCAAAATGTTAGTCATGGCATAAATCAATTCCTGCCTCTTAGACTGCCTGGATCCACTACAGTTCACCTAGCGCCGCAACAGGTCCACAGCAGACACCATCTCCCTGGCCCTACACTCAACCCTGGAATGCCTAGATAACAAAGATACCTATGTCAGACTTCTATTCATAGGCTACAGCTCAGCCTTCAACACCATTGTTCCCATGAGACTCATCTTCAAACTTCATGGTCTGGGGCAACTGGATTTTAGACTTCCTAACCCACAGACCGCAGTCAGCAAGGACAGGCAACAACACTTCCTCCATGATCATCCTCAACACCAAGAATCCACAAGGCTGTGTCCTCAGCCCCCTACTATACTCCTTATACACCATAGACTGTGTGGGCAAATATCCTTCCAATCTGATTTTCAAGTTTGCTGATGACACCATTGTTGTAGGTCGGATCTCAAACAATGACGAGATACAATACAGGGAAGAGAAAGAGAAAGAGAACCTGGTGAACTGGTGCGACTACAATAATCTCTCCTTCAATGTCAACAAAAGGAAGGAGATAGTTATCGACTTCAGGGAGTATAGTGGAGGGCATGCCCCTGTCTACATGAATGGGGACGAAATAGAAATGGTCAAGACCTTCATGTTTTTAGGTGTCCAGATCATCAGCAACCTTTTCTGGCCCATCCATGCGGACACTATAGTTAAGAAAGCCCATCAACATGTCTACTTTCTCAGGAGACTGAGGAAATTTGGCACATCTGCTATAACTCTGACCAACTTTTACAGATGCACCATAGAAAGCATTCTTTCTGATTGTATCACAGCTTGGTATGGCTCCTGCTCTGTCCAACACCGCAAGAAACTACAGAGTCATGAATGAAATCCAGTCCATCACTCAAACCAGCCTTCCATCCATTGATACTGTTTACACTTCTTGCTGCCTCAGAAAGGCAGCCAGCATAAGCAAGAACCCCGCACAACCCCAGACATTCTCCTATACAAAAGTCTGATATCATGTACCAACCAACTCAAAAACAGCATCTCCCCTGCTGCCATCAGACTTTTGAATGGACTTAACTCACATTAAATTGATCTTCCTCTATACCCTAGCTATGACTGTAACACTACAATCTGCACTCTTTTTCCTTCCTTTTGTACAGTATACATTCTCCGTATAACATGCAAGAAACAATACTATTCACTGTATGTTAATACATGTGACAAATCAAATGAAATGGATCTTTAAATATGTGGAGTCATTTGCTCAACTATTAAATTAAATGTAACGCAATTTAATCATTAAATGTAGCCAATAGGCAAATCATGAAATTCAGTGATTTACATGAATGACTTAATTACTCTAAGAAATGATTATGTTTAATATGTTTTAAAGTTACCAAATAAAATGAATAATGTAGTTATAAAATGGAATGAGTTCCACCTCCTGCCTTGGTGTGACTGCCAGAAATCTTGACTTCATGCCCAACCAGCTCCATTTTGTGCAACCTGGGCCAAAACCAGACCCATCACGTATTAATGGTCCACTTAACATTATTGCCGACTCATTAAGAACCGTCCGCAGATACGTTTGGGTAAATCCTCTTGTGGGGAAATCCAAAACATTTTGGAATAACTTATTCACAAATTGCAACCCATTTGCTGACACCACAATGACCAGAATGCCTGGTGCTACAAACATTCTTCTTAGGGATTGAATGACTACCTCTGCTGTGATGCTGCACACTCAATACACATTGAATAGTAATCAATGACAACAAGGAATGTTTTCTCCTTAAAATTAAATAAGTCCATCCCCAGGAATTCTCACAGCCTTGCTGGAAAAGTAGATGATGATAGTGGCTCTTTTTGCTCTTGGCAGTTTATTGTACAAATTGGAGGATTGGAAATCATTTCTTCTAAAGAACGAGAATGGCTGGCCACCAGATTGATTGCCAGCCTCTCTCACTACATAGCCTTCACCTAAGTGACCCTGGTGAAGGCTTTGGAAAATATCAAGCTGATGTGCCATCGGTGTGACTATTCTCAGGAGTGGCACAGTGCCACCGTGGTTAGCTTTGATGCCTCACAGCACCAGGGACCCGGGTTCGATTCCCAGCTTGGGTTACTTTCTATGCGGAGTTTGCACGTTCTACCTGTGTCTGCATGGGTTTCCTCCCACAGTCCAAAGATGTGCAGGTTAGATGCATTGGCCCTGTTAAATTCTCCTTCAGTGTATCTGAGTAGGCATCGGAGTGTGGCAACTAAGGGATTTTCACAGTAACTTCATTGCAATGTTAATGTAAGCCTACTTGTGATGCTAATAATTAAACTTTACCTAACAAATAAATTCTCACTGAAGATGAGTAAATCATTCATGATTGTGAGATGCTTGCACTCTTTAAAGTATTGGTGTAGTGCTGAATTACTGGCTATATAGTTTGACCATCCTTCCAGACAATATTCTTTTATCTGGAGGCATTTGCCATTTTGCTGCTGTGCTTGTTTTATTTCCTGCAAATCTTTTGCAGTTGCTGGTAAGTGTTGAGTAAATAGGGGTGTAGATACTTCCACATCATTGCTGAAATGTAAATCCTCTTGCTTGATTCTTTCTGATGGTATTCACAATGTGACTGCTGTTGCTTGATATTTCCATTGAACATACTCTATTTTGGAGTCATCACTCATTAATCATAATTTCAATAGTTAAGATTCTGGACAGCATCTTTGCAACTTCTTTCATGTTCAGAAGAGTCGAGTGGCTTATGATCTTTTACAATTTTGAACTGCAATCCCATAATATAGTGAGGGAATATTTTGCATGCCCTCGTTTTTGCCAAAACTTCTTTTTCGATTGTGGTGTATTTTTGTTCTGTTTCTGATATTAATTTTGAGACATAATAAAATAGTCTACATTTGTTGTCTGTCTGCACTTGGAATAAAGCCAATCCCCAGACCTATAGATGATGCTGCTGTCATGGTGGGGAGTTCTGGGTCATAATGTGCCAAGATTTCACAGGAGGTCAAAAGTAGTTTAAACCTTTCAAAAGCATTCTGGAGGTCCACATTCCAGCATCATTGTAGACCCTATCTGTCTCAAGACTCTGCTAAATTTGGTCAGCGTTTGCCCACTTGGCTGAACATTCCGAGAAATCTTTGAAGATCAGTAAAGGGAAATTCTCTGATTACCTTTGTTTTTTGAGAATCAACTGCAATTCCAGTGGATTGCACAATGTCACCTAGGAATTTCAATCATAAGTTTAGAGAACTCGCATTTTTCATTGAATGTTTTAGGCCTGCAGCCTGTCAAGAATCTTAGGGCTGCTCTGACTCTACGATCGCACTGTTCTCTTGTAGAGCCATGTACAAATATGTTGCCCAGATGGTATATTACTCATTCCATGCCTTCTAGAGTTTAAGATGTTGTTCTCTAGAAAATTTCAGGGCTGGACGCAATTCCAAATGGTAATGCATTGAGAAAGTAATGAACGAATGGTATTGTAAATATGGATTATTTGTCCAGAGACAACTGCCAAAATCCACTGTTTGTAAACCAATTTGGTAAATAAACTACTCTGGGCTAGTTTGCAATGATTTCATCTACTGAGGCCATCAGATGGATCTTATGTTCCATTGTCCTGTTTAGCTGAGTTAAATCTACACAGGTTCTTCTAGAGTCATTCGGCTTTGGGACCATGAACTTTCCTGAACACCATTGAGTTTGCATGGTGACCAATGAGATAACCACTTGCTGTTGAATCTTCTTAATTTCACCTTTCATTTTGTCCAAGAGTTGATGAGGGACCTTCCTCAGTGTAAAGTGGCAAATTTGTTCAGGATCAGCTGGTAGTGACATGGTACTTGGTCTTTAGTTTCCTTAGGCCAGTTGGTAATTTTGGAAATAAATTCCTGAATGTACAGCTGTAGTTCTCATCAGCAACTTCATTCACTTTATAAATTAAGGCATTTTTAGCATGCCTTTCTCTTGATTTTGAATTGAGATAGGAATGTTTGACAATTTCCCTATCTTTATACTCAGCTATGTCTTTGAATTTCAATGTCGGCCCACTAGGGCCCTGTATTTTGATAGGTGAGGGTTGCATCTGCGTGAGCCTTATTATTACATCATTAACAATAGATCCCACTATATAAAGTGATACATTGACCTGGTCTTTTTGATTTTTTTCTGTAAGCCCTGGGCAGCTCTCTACCTTGTAAATATTTTTCTTCAGTTGTCCATTTCTGGGCTGGTTGCCACCTTCAGGGCTCCAAAATAGTTCTGGGGCTCGTAATGTGGATTCCAAACTTCTAGAATGCCCTGGAATTCTTCCTGCCTCTATGCTGCTGCTTGCTGCTTTGGGCCCATGCTCACTGCCATCTGGACTCCAGGTCTGTGTCTCAGTTTTTACCTGCTGCACCCACAATGTTCTGACTCTGCAGGAGTAACAAATTTGTTGCTTTTATCCTACCTTCAAGGATCTCTTGATTTGCCAAATCTGTAGTTTCTTCTTAAGGTTTGGTGAATTCTTTGCTCGTTGTCCACTGCCAAGATGTGCTGTCATGTGTTTGGGATCTAGATGGGGTTCTTTGGGGCTAGTCTATTCACCCAAAATAACTTGCTTGAGACTGGTTTGTTCAAACTACTATTCATCATTTACAGCGATCATGTACATAATGGGACCTCTGCATGAGATTGTAACCTCTGTTCCTGCTAGATCTCCATCTCTCAGTCATGCCCTGTTACATCATCATTACGGCAATGTCGTGTGCTTCGGATGTCAAACCACATTTTTATGCTCGACACAGCTATTTCTGAAGCTCAATATCCTGGAGGTGGCATGGTGGCACAGTGGTTAGCACTACTGCCTCACAGGGCCAGGGACCTGTGTTCGATTCCTGGCTTGGGTCACTGTGCGGAGTTTGTATGTTATCCCCGTGTCTGTGTGGGTTTTCTCCGGTTTCCTCCTACAGTCTGAAAGATGTGCTGGTTAGGTACATTGACCCAAACAGTAACTTCACTGCAGTGTTAATGTAAGTCTTACTTGTGACTAATAAGTAAACTTTACTTTGCAAACTGCTCTCTTAATATGCCCTGCCACTTTCTAAGGTCAAAACACATGAACCCCATGTTGCTCTATGCTTGTACACTTATAGAATAGTGCCATTAAGTTTAAATTGCCTCTTCCTGTCCATCCATTCTGCATCACCTCACATTTTTCTGTATTAAATTCTATCTGCCACTTATCTGCTCACTCTTCCAGTCTATCTATGTACTATTTCTGTCATTTGGTGTCATTCTCATTGTTTGCCATATCTCCAAGTTATCATCAGCAAATTTTGAAAATTGTCCCTGTATTCCAATATCGAAGCCTGCATATATATATATAAAAAAAACACTGATCCTGTCATTGATTGGGACTCCAGTTTACCATCCTCCAGCCTGAAAAACAAACATTTACCATAAGTCCGTTTCTACCCTTAAGCCAATATTTTTTTACCCAAACTGATACTCATTCTCTTACTCTCAATGAGTCTCAATTTTGTTCAGCAGTCTTTCATGTGGTACTTTTCAAACACTTTCTTAAACTCCATTTTGACAATATTTATTGTCTTTGATTAATTCACTCAAACTTCTTCAAGTGCATATTGCTTTTATCCTTTGATCCTTGTTTCTAAAATTTCACAAATCACTGATGGTAAACTGGGCATCTGGAGTTACAAAGAACATCCTTGCACCTTTTCTTGAAAAAGAGTGCCACATTTGCCATTCTCCAATCCTCTGCATCTTCCCCTGGATCTAAAAGAAGATTGAAAAATTACAGCAACCCTTCTGCTGCCTCCACTTTCACTTCCTTCCAGGTGATCCTGACCAGGTGATTTTTATCACTCTGACCCAAGTGTTCCTCCACAAACACTAAACCTGCACTCTCCACCCAAATCCTCCACCCGCATTGTGGATGCCAGCTCTGACTGCAGGGAAGGGATGATTGAGGGCAAGGGATTGACGATCAGTAGGGGGAGTTATGACTCCAAATAGAGGTGAGAAATATTGGGATGGCACAGTGGTTAGCTCTACTGCCTCACATTGCCAGGGACCCAGGTTCAATTCCTAGCTTGGGTCACTGTTTGTGCTGAGTCCACACGCTCTTTCCATGTCTGCATGGGTTTCCTCTGGGTGCTCTGGTTTCCTCCCACACTCTGGAAGATGCGCTGGTTAGATGCATTGGAATGCTAAATTTTCCCTCAATGTACCCAAATAGGCACCAGAGTGTGGCGACTCGGAGATTTTCACAGTAACTTCATTGCAGTGTTAATGTAAGCCTACTTGTGACACTAATGAATAAACTTTACAAAAGAAGAGAGTCCCTGAGATATGGTTTGAGGGGGAGGTTTATTACTGTTACAATTGGAGTGCCCTCTAAACATGCTGCCTTGATCGCTGTACAGCTAAGTTTTGCCAGCGTGTTTAAGCCCTGCCCCCTGCACGATGATGTGAAACATGCCATTTGATACTTTTAGGCAGAGTGCTGAGAAAGCTGGAGAGGAAACCGACTGGTTTTTGTCACCGGAAACAACACCACCATTTTTGGTAAGATTTCGCTCTGTGTATTTCAAATCACAATGCACTGCTTTTGGAAATAAAATTGTTGGATTTGTGGTGAAATTGTGTCGGTGTGATTCTCAATTTCTCGGATATTACATGCCTATACCAATTTAGTTAGAACCTTCCCCAATCACACCAGTAAAACCTGCAGAGAGACCACTGGTGCTGGTCCTATTGACGTGAAAACCCACCCTTTCTGAATAGATGCTTCCTGTCCCAGAACTAGTTCCAAAACCCCAGGAATCCGAAGCTGTTCCTCTTGCACCACAGCTCAAACCCTGCATTGACCTCTCCAGCTGTCTGTTTCCATTCACCAGCATGGGGTGTTATAGCACTGCAATAGCTGGGAAGCACAATTGCAGCACGACATACTTGTGTGGGCAGATTCCATTCTGAATGTGGGCATAGGAATTTATAACAGGATGTCATGGTAGAAAGCACGTAGTGGTAATTTTTTGATAAATAAATATTTAGAAAATGAAACAGATCTCCCGTTGCTCGCAGTCAGTCTGGGATCTGGAGAACGATCGCGCTGCTTAACTGAAATACAGTCCTGTCCCTGTGGAAATCCAGGTACTTACTGCTGCTAGTGATTGTAACCAATTAGAGGTCATTAAATTGCTGGTAAGTTTTAGGTTCCAGATCAAGGGCTGGCTTTCTTTTAATAAAGATTATTTTGCGTCTGTGATAAAGTGTGATAGCTTGAAGTGTATTTCTGGTGTGTAACATCTGCACTGGGAGGGACACTGACGTGCTCTAAGGCATAATTCACAAATGCACTGCAATGCCACAAAAAAACTACTCTCCTGCAACAAAGATCTTATTTTCAAGACCATACCAAACGTTGACTTAAGCCTCTGCTGGTAAATCTGTGTCACTGAAAACAAGTTAACAATATTTGTTACTGCCATAGTAATGATATAATAATTAAATATCTTATAGAATTGATCCCATTACTGGTGAATTTTATTGATTTGAACTGATCCTTTAAGTACCAAAAAGATTTAAATTAAGCAAGTTTTTTAATATGAAGCATTTGATTCCTCATGCTACAATTCACAGAATCAGAAAGTCATAGAATGGTTACAGTGCAGAAGGCCATTCGGCCTGTTGTATCCATGCTGGCTCTTTGCATGAACAATTCATTTAGTGCCACTCCCTTGCCTTTTTCTCTGTAGCCTTGTCAGTGTTTCCTTTTCTGATGATGATCTAATTCCCTTTTGAATGCTAGGACTCAGCATTCTTCAGCAAGTGTACCAACATCAGTAAGTCAATGGAGCCTTTCTTGTATTGTTATAAAATGGAGGGTGTCAGGGTACAGGGAAAAGGCAGGGATATGCCACTAATTCATGTTGCTCACTTGGACAGTCAGTGGAAACATGAAGGGCCAAATGGCCTCCTCCTGTCCTGTGACAAATCAGAATTCCATATATTTACATGGTGGCACAGAAAAAGAGTTGATTTGACAATCTGTTTTAATCTTTTAAAAACAATGCTGATTTGCAAATTTGGAAAACATGAACGCAGTCGTGTTTGTGAAGCAAGCTTCACACCAGCTGTAGCTATATCACAGCACAATAAGAGATGAAATAAGATTATCTCTTAGCTGGAAATCAGTCATGTTTGTTTACTGATTTTTTTGACACCAGCAGTGAAAATGTTGATATCTGCTGTATATGTAGCATAATAGCAATACAATTTTTAACTAATGTACTGTAAAAACATGAGAGATTATATACCATGGCTCACTTTGGCCATCTAAATGTCAGAAATTTAAATGCTGAGACATTATAGGGATATTTTACCTCCCATCTTGCAAGGATTGGACCATTTTAAGCCATAAGTTCCTTGAGTTATTACATGATTGTTTATTTGCCATTGTTATACAAACTTGTCCCACAATACTGCTCAGATGTAGTTAGATATTAGGCCATAACGTCTGAGCTCGCCTGTATCAATTTGTGATGTACCCCAAAGATGCGCTGAGGAATCCCTCTCAGAACTCACAGATAAGGGTTTGCACAGTAATAGTCCAGAACCACAAACTTCCTCTGGACAACTTCCCTTTCCAAAAATGAAATGTAAATCATGATCTTTATATGTTTCCACCATGGTTACACCAATAATTAGCCAGAAAAAGAATAGAAGAACTAAAACTTCTTCAAACTCGTGGGTAACTTTTAAACGCCCGGGCCGATCCTCAAGACCCTCCCCTCTTCCGACCACAGGACACCCTCAATGCCCCCCCTTGATACTCCCCAGCATCCCAATTCCCCAAGGATTCTGCCCCCACCCCCTGCTGGCCCACCACTTCCTCTTCCAAAACCAACCCTGCATCCTGACTCTAAATTACCCCTGTAGACTTGATCTCTGACCCCCCTCATGACCTCCAATTCCCCCCAGTCCTATCCACTTTACTTCTTCCTGCCCTGTCAGTTTCACTGGGCCCTTTAAACTTACCTACTCTACAGCAGCTGGGGCAGTAAAATTTCTTCTTTGAATCTGATGGTGTTGGACTGCACTGGGGCCTGTGAGGAGCTTTTCAATGCAGACCCTGAGCAGCTCCAGGGATTGGAAGTGTCAGTGAAATCTACAAGGGCAGTTAAATATGTATTTATTTCTTCTAATTCCTGTGGGCTATCTCCTTCTGATGCTAGCAAAAAGTTATGGCCCATTATGCTCTTGGAGGGAGTAGGGAGAAACTCTGGCTTTCTGTGAAAGAATGAACCCAACAGAGCAAATGGACCTCCAGATCTGCACTAATTTTTAGACCTGAATGTAATCTTTGTGATAGAATCACACAATTTAGATCCTTACAAATTGTTCGTCATTTACTTTAATATTAATGTCGGATCTGCAAAGATCCTTTTGTGCTTTCAGTTTAATTGTAATTAGATAAAGACTGTCTTCAATGTGGTTCCTCAGGGTTTGATAAAATGATTTCTGTTCTATTGCAGGTGCTATATTTAGACTTTGAAAATATTGAGAGAGACTCTATTCTATTTCAAATTAAATTGTCTCCCCAGGGAACCAACCTAAATGTAAATTGCTCTCAGTCCATTTCTAATTCCATTTTTGATCTCCTTCTTGTAGAAATTCCTTCTCTTCACCAACATATGCCCTGTGACCATCGTAACTTCTTTATTTAACAATGCATGTCCAAAAAATGGACATCAAGGCCAGAATCCTTCCATCCCGCCTGCCACTGCAATTGTAGCGGGCAGGTGGCAGACAATGTGAGGGTCCATTGAGTCAGGCAGGAATTTCTGGCTTTTAGACCAGCGCGGCCTGAGAATTCCACCCCAAGAATCCCTACATTGCCAGGCAGCACAGTGAGGTGTTGGAAAAGACCCATTTCTCGCACATTTTGACTGAGAACTACTGACTCCCTCAGTGGATCCCAAGAATCGGCTTCAAAGCTTAGTCTCCTCATTTCGTATCACTACTGAAGTGGACAGGACACAGCCCAGTTATTGGGAATAAAATGATTAGTTTTGATTTACAATGCATCCTTAAGGAGGCTGGATTATGGTCTAACCACAATTATCAAGCATGTCTATAAAATTCCATACATTATACAGCAATACTGAGGGAATATTAACCCCAGTTTGGTCTGGTTCAGGGGAAATATTATAATGTTAAAATTCACAAAACTAAACTCAACCGACTTCACCCACACCCAGGCAGGATGGAGTTGGGAGGGTGGGCGGAGCTCGGCTCCTCATTTGAATACTTTAATGAGGCTCATTTTGTTCTCCGTTTTTGATTTAACCCTTTTCAGCTGAGTTTCCCAGACCTCCGGAAAGCTGTCAGCTGAAGGGAGCTGAGGCCTGGTATGTGGAAGAGAAAGATGCCTTCTCGGCATTGCTTATAAGTGAGCAAGAGCTGGAGTGCTTTCACTCTGTCTGCCCTGACCTGGCTTTTCTGACTCCATCCCCATTCTTCCCATCCCTACCTCCGCTTAGCTCCCCAGCTGCGGCTTCCAAAAACTCCCAAACTTTACTGATCTAACCCCCACCATCATCAGCCGCTAATGCCTTCTGTCCCTGACACCAGCCCCCAACCTCCAAGCACCGGCCTTTGATCTCCCTGGTCATCTCCACCCTTCACTTGACACAAGCCTCCAATCTTTCCCACCTCTCTTCCCCCACCCCTCCTCCTCATTGTTATAATTGATGTGGAGATGCCAGGGTTGGACTGGGGTGGGCACAGTAAAAAGTCTCGTAACACCACGTTAAAGTCCAACAAGTTTACTTGGTAGCACAAGCTTTCAAAGCGCTGCTTCTTCTTCAGGTGAGTGATTGACTCACTTAATGAAGCAGCAGTACTCCAAAAGCTCGTGCTAACAAATAAATCAGTTGGACTTTAACCCAATGATGATATTGGAATCTGTTATAATGTAACTCATGGTAATATGCTGTGTGGGTAACTTGACCCGGTATAAATAGAAAGCAGATGGGATTTGTGGGAGGCTTGTGTGATCTTGGGTGTGGCCTAAGAGTTGTGTAACAAAGTTTCTTTATGAAACTTTTTCCTTTGATTTACTTTGTGAAGCTAGTTCTTTTATTGCTTGCAACTGAAGTATCCTTACTGCCAGATGAACAAACATGGCGTCCAATCTCCTCCAACACGAACCTACAATCTCCCTCTGAGTGCACGATCCCTGATCAACTCTTCCTCCTCCATGTTTGACTTTCCCTGTCCTTTGCTGTCTGCTTTCAACTCCATGGCTGTAGCCTTACGTTTGTAGGCCTACAGACAGGCAGCCTCTTCATCTGGATGATTACAATCAAGTAACAAAGACAAAAAATATTTACCAGTTCCTGCTGTTGAGTTTGGCTGGATCTGAAGGAAACCGGTTTATCCAGGTTAAACAAATGGAAAACTGCCGCTATTAACCCCAACCCCACTGCTCCTCCCTGTAAATATCGGAGCCACAAGGTGGAAATGGAAAATTAATCGGCTAGTTTGCAAACTCAGTGAAATCCTTTACTGCCTTGTTTTGTCTCAATTATAAAATTGTTTGGTTATATTTTCACAGAAACACAAAAAATGCTTCTATTAGTTAACCATTTTCATCCCATAGATCTCCAATGTACTTTACATTGGTACTGGCCGTTTTTGCAATGCTGTGATATTTGCACAATACCAGGTTAAAGTCCAACAGGTTTATTTGGTAGCACAAACTTTCAGAGAGCTGCTCCTTCATCAGATGACTCACCTGATGTAGGAGCAGATTTCTGAAAGCTCATGCTACCAAATAAACATGTTGGACTTTAACCTGGTGTTGTGACAATTCTTACTGTGCCCACCCCAGTCCAACGCTGGCAACTCCACATCTTGGTAAATGTAGGATTTCTAGAACAGAGGGGGAGAATTGGGACTGAGTACATGTAACAGGTGTCTCGTTTTCATAGAGGTACCTCAGTAAACAAGAGACCCCAGTGAAAGTTTCATTTTAACCCTGTTCCAAAATGCACGGGGAAAACGATGCATACAAAGATCTAACAGTATCAGGCAGGACAAGATACATGAGCTCATTCAGCTCTCATAGCCACAATGCCTTGTGCATTACAACAAGTCCATTCCATGCCATACTGCCCAAACAGCATGTAATAAAATATTTGCAGAAAGTACACGAGGATAAACTGCTTTGCACTGGTAAAGCCAGATGACAACCTGAAAGCACTGAGACTTATTGGGGAAACAATCATTATCCCACTGTATCAACTATCACATATGTGCAAGACTTGAGAGGTATGATATTAGGAAGTGAATGCGCCTTAGCAGGATTGCACGATGCAGTTATTATTTGTAATGATCAGTAAACAACTCCTCTATGTGGATGACACTAACTCATGAACATCTGAGAAGACAGATCAGATAAAAGTTGTCTTACGTTCTGTTTTCCAACAATATTATCAAATGGAAGCTCAGGACTCCAGGAACCTTCAGTAAATGTTGTGGCACTATTTCTTCTGTCAGAACTTGTGCTGGATTCTTTCATAATGTCTTCAGGCAAAGTCAAAAGGCTTTCTTCAGGTTGCTTTATCAGATATGTTTCAATGTTGTGTTTTCTCAGAAACTCGTTTCTTTCTTTTCCGTGCCCTTCTTCCACCTCATAATCACCATTTAGACAATCCAGAGTCGCCTTGGAAATGTGAATCCTCCTGCAAACAACAGATGCAAGAAAGGACACTCAGATCCCACCAGGAAACCAGCCCTCCCACAAACCTTAATAACAGGAGCATTTGTTTTCAATTTATTTTTAGAGGAAGAATAAATTGCTTATGTCTTGGATAAAGGTCATGATATTTACCCAGGGATCCCGCCAGACTCCAGTTTGTTTGCAATATCAACATCCCAGGACCAGACGTCAAATTGCCATTTGCGAAGCCCAAGCACTCCGCAAAGCACTGATCCAGAGTGTATTCCTATACGCATGTCAATCTCGTGTTTCGTGTGGACTCTCACATATCTATCCAAACAAAAAGAATCAAAAATTACAGAAATGTTCCAACATTAAGACATACAAACTGCTGTGCCCTTAAAACTATGCCATACAAAAATAAATGGTCGGGGGTTAACACCATCATTAAGACAGTGGTCAGAGTAATATGTTAAACCTTTGTCTGTTAATAGTCATACAACATAATTTCAACACCATTCTCATTCAGAGTCCATTTTCCATTTCTGCACACCTGTTTTAAAAGCATACGCTGCACACCAACAGAAAATACACCTTATAATCTCTCTCAATCTAATACAGCAGAGGGCTGATGAGCCTGAGTCATTAAGTATGTTCAAGGCTGAGATCGACAGAGTTTTAATCAGTAAGGGAGTCAAGGATTGTGAAGATTAGGTGGGAAAATGGAATTGAGGGTCAATCTATCAGATCAGTCATGATCTCATTGGGTGGCAGAATAGACTCAATGGACAAAATGGCATATTTCTGCTCCTACGTTTAATGGTCTATAGATGCTGCCTGACCTGCTGAGACTTTCCAGCATTTTTTGTTTATATTTCAAATTCCCAACATTCACAGTGTTCTGCGATTTTTAAAATCCCTGTTATTTTGAGTATAGGCTTGTACTTTTTTATTTTTTTCTTAATAAGTGCAGTTAACAAATAATTACTGCAGAAAATATATTAATTTTTTCAATATTCAGTGTCTTCTTAAATGTTTCTTGTGCACAACTGTAACCTGCTGTACCATTCCAGACAGCACAAACAGATAAATTGATTTTGAAGTCACAAGAGGGATTTTGAGCAAACAAAAAACTGCTTAAACCAATGGCACGTGCTGTTTAAAATATAACAGTGACATTTTGTTACTGTTACGCACCAGTTCCTTTCTTAACAGAGCATGGTTTAATGTCAAACAATTTGAGGCAACTGTCTTCAACTGTCTTTCCCTAATCTAACTGCTATGGATCTGAGTAGCAGCACTACCTGTGCAGAATGGGATACACAGGTTTCACTGAGGTGTCTTAACTTGATGGAAGCAGACAGTTATATAGCCCATCTCTGCAAACACATTGGGGTGAATTTTACCATCTGCCTGCCATGGGAATCGCTGCGAGCGAGGGGCGGACCATGGAAAAATGCGTTGACCTTGGGTGAGATTTTCCGGATTCAAGGCCAACAAGGCCAGAAATTCCCACACAGTGTCTGAAGTTGAAAAGCTATTAGCAACAATGCTGGCAATATTTGGAGGCTGGACTTCAGCCGGACAGCACACATCATAGCACATAGATAAGGCTTCGGATAACGAAGCTGGGAATATGGAAGAAATATAAATATTTTAAATGTTCCAACATACTTTTCTTTGCCTAGTTTTTTTCAAATCTGGGCACTAAAATAATATATCCAGATTGTTAGCATGCAGTTTACATCCTGCCCATCTCCAGATATGGACAAGTTGCAAATTGCCACCCCGGTGCCAATTTTTAACACACTGTGTCTATTTTTCTCCCTCTCCATGAATGCTTTTGATATTAAAGCCACAACATAAATACAAGTTAAAATTAATGGGAACAAAAATCAAACTGATTCTATAATGAACAAATGATCTGCTTGCAGAAATATCAAAAGCATTCATGGAGAAGGAGAAAAATAGACAGCATGCTAAAAATTGGCACGGGGTGGCAATTTGAGACTTGCCCATGCCAGTTCTGCTGAAGATGGGCAGGATGTAAACTGCGTGTTAACACCTCCTTACCATGACTGTAGCATAAGGTAACATCTGAAATGCTGCTAGCTGGCTCCGTGCTCTACAGAGTGTTATGCATGGTGATGTACTAATAGCATGTAGCACAGCCAGCCTTCTGTTCTTAAAGGCAACCTGTCCCTTTGAAATGGAAGCAGCACTAAATATTATTGCGGCAACTTAAAACATGACAATGGGAAACCAGGAAAACCATCAGCAATTTTTTTAAATCAGTAAAATGTCTGCTGTATTGTTAAAAGACAAGGACGTTAAAAAGCTGAAATAAATCTATCTGGCTCTTAAGATAACTTGGCTTCTTCAGATGTTAAACCAACATTTTTATCCTAACATCTCTTCACCGCACACCAAGTTCTCATGCTTCACAATGTCCACAACCCATCACTCATTCATTGGCATTCCCTGACACTCAGGATACATGCCTAACATCCAAATACTCCACCTCGCTCTCACAAACTTATCAATGAAGTCAGATTCACACATACTAGTCATTAGCTCCACATTTCCAGTGACTAAAGTCTGTTCGGTACATCATCCAAACCCAGTGCAACCTTATCATTGACATTCTTCCCTCTCACTTGCAACACAATGTGGCACACAATAGAAAAAGGCAGAGAAGAATCAATAATGGACAAGGATGCTTGCATTGCCTGAGCTCTACAGGAGAGAAGGTTTTCAACATCATGGGGCTCACTACAACAGAACATATGTCATCTGGTATCACAGAGATTGTTCAGGATGATGCATGTTTCTGACTTATGCTCCTTCTCAACTCCCAGCTTACTCACATACTGAGACCTAGTATGGTGAGTATGATAGTATGCCTATTGGCCCTCTTGCATCCCACTGTCTCCCTCCTCCTTCACCCTAACCTATCCCTTCTGATTTTCTGTTTTCAGACAGCTAGGCACAACAGCTTCAGGAGGAAGAGACAAGACAACACAGAATTGAGTAAGAGGCCCTTTCACTTGATCTGATCACCAGCCTGTACACTAATGTAGAGCTGGAATCTGCTCATGGTGAATGATCCAGGTATGAGTGGGCTGCAGTGATACCTGTGGTAAAGGGTGGCTTATCTGCCAATTCACTGGATGGTGAGATCACTGACAAGTTCTGCTGCAGATGACTCTGATAAGGACTCTGATGGAGCAGCACACAAAGACATGGGAAGGCGAAAAGGTCTGAAAATTAGTGGCCAAAGACAATGGCAGTGATTCTCTCAGCCTGTTGCACTGCTCGAGTAGCACAGTGGGCTGGAAGACATCAGTGGGGGCTGTTTCACAGGCTTCCGGCTGGGTGTCACAGCCTCCATGCACCTCCACAATCAGGATTTTTGGCGTCATCAACTCCACGCTGATTTGGGGGGAGGGGGGCCTCTTGGGCAACGCCAGCTTGTCATCCTGAAACAACTTCACAAGTGAAAGCAAACAATAAAAAAAATGTTGCATGGGCTTCTTTTAGCTGTTAGAAACTGTTAGTGCATAGATTATTCTTCCCAAACCAGTCTTCAGTGTTTAGCTTCAGCAGTATTGAATCCTCCTGTCTGTGGAGTTCTCCTTAAGTTAGATCACCTGCAGTCTACTGTTTAATTTCTGATCCTGGCTTAATTGAAGGTCTCCCAATTTCAGCAATTTTGCCAGGTTCCAGTGTCTGCTGTCTGAAGTGAAGTACAATCCCAGAATGAAGGGAGAGTGTGTTATGTGTGGATCTTCTACAAAGTTGCAGAATCCTTACTCATAGTGAGCCATGGTATTGCCATGCCCAGTACAGACATGAAGATATTACAAACTTTAAAGCTATAGTTTTAAAAGTGGACACCAACAGCTGTTTAAGGTAAATGCATATGTCTTGAAACTTGGCAATATCCAGCTCCAGACAGTCCTGAAACTCAAGCAAATACCTAATTAAAATATGGATGGTCACACACACTTGTGAGATTCGCATATATCATAATTTAGAGAATGGACCAAAACCAACAGATGATTGGATTTCCATACAACTTGTCTCCATATTTTACCGGGGCCACTGAAATCAATAGGTGATAAGGCAAATGTGAAATGGATTCCATCATCCTTTTGTTGCATTGCGATGGCTCCTCACCACAAACAGAAAGGCTTGGCAGTCTCTGGGTGTGAAAAATCACAGCACAGGTGTTTACCCGTCTAACACACTGCCTTATTTGGAAACGGACATTGATTTGGAACAGGTCACATGGATAAAGCAGCTGTGTTTGTTACCTGCTTTTAAAATTTAACAACTGGATCTGCTAAGCCATTAAACCAGTGCAGGACAACTATGCAGCCAAGGCTATATACAGCTATTCCTTAAAGGTGGGAAAAATGTCTTCACCACCACCACCCTCCCCACAACCCGTTCCATCTTAAAGTTCATCTGCGAGATGAACTCCTGGCAATTCAAATACAACAAGCCTCACAACCTACTGAGAGTTGATCTTTCTCTACACCCTAGTTGCGACTGTAACACTACATTCTGCACGCTCTCGTTTCCTTCTCTATGTATGGTATGCTTTGTCTGCATAGCGCGCAAGAAACAATACTTTTCACTGTATACTAATACATGTGACAACAATAAATCAAATCAAAAGAGTCCTTTGATTTTACAGGACCTCTATTCCAGCTAAAACATTAATTCATCCAAGAAACTACAGGCCTGCTATGAAAGAGACCGAAATTATTCAAGAATGCAATTGTATTGTTTGTTTCTTTATTTGTATCTAATCTTTTAATGGGATTTTCTGGCATTTCCTGCCGGCGGAACCTTCCAATCCTGTTAAAGGTGGCCCATGTTGGGTAACCTGGCAGCAGAACATGCTATCCACACAAAATATCATGGACATTGGCGGGACTTGAAGATCCCACCAGCAGCTGATAGTGAGTCATATCTGCCACTGGAAAACATGCTGCAAGTGGCTGGAAAATCCCATCCCTTATATTGTGACAATGAGTGTAAGACTTCACATTTAAACCCCTGGGGCAAGTGTGTGGCAATAAATAAACCCCTTCAACTTTAAATCCATAAAAACTGAATCATTAGAACAAAGCACCATAAGTTTAAGAAAACATACTAATCTCACACATTAAAACACTTTGATCATGGCCAACAACAAAATACATAAACTCTGCTCATAACAGTTCTTTCACCTTCACACCTGTTGTTTTCTCTTGCTAGATGTGAAAGGGTTGAGGCTTGCATTCTGCTTAGTCAATTATTTAAAACCATGCTGCCACCATGTTATGTTCTTATTCTGTTCAATGTAAAGGTATCAACCATTCACAAAGACTGGTGAAACAATAACAACAGCATCTCCTAGCACTGGATTTCCGGTGGCATCAGCTCCATGCCAAAAACTGGTGGGGAGGCGCAAAGACCATTTAAATCCTCATTTTATTATAATTAAATGTGATTAGTAGATCCGGGACTGAAGTCTTCAGACCCGCTAGCATCCCACCCCTAGCCAGAGCAGTTCACTCCAGTGGGGATTACAGTAGCTCCCCACTAACGGGGAACTGCAGTGACCCCGCTGGAGTGAAGGGGGGCAATTCGGGCCCCCCAGGGGGTCTGGCAGCGGTGGGAGTACCCCATGGGTATTGGTACCTTGGCAGTGCCAACATGGGCCTCTTGGCAAGGGGGCAAAGTGCCAATGCCAGAGGCACTTTGGTATTGGCCATCAGGCATGGTGCAGTGCCAAGGGGGCAGGGCCTTGTGGGTCAATCAGTCTGGGTGCGGGGGTTCCACTGCCACTCTGCAGACAGGATCAGTGGGGGAAATAGAGAGGTATGCATGAACCCCACGAATCTCCCAGCCCGCAGCACTAAAAAATTAGCGCAGCAGGATGGGGGAATTGCCCCCTGATTTCTACATAGCTGCTTATAGACTGCCTATGTCATAGGAGTAACACATCGTATCCCGTGTCGATATGGTATTGATTGACAGTAGTTTTAAGACACATTCCCTTCAAGGTTCATGCAAATCATATCGCAACAATAATCTGAAACCAAAAGCAGAAAATGCTGGAAATATTCAGCAGAGCTGGCAGCTCTGTCACTATTGCTGGGTTCAGAGGATGCACGGAAGGCAACGGGGCAGCTTACACACATGGCTTGGCAAATTTATTTGAATTAAGAACAAGTTTCTGTCTATTTGATGGATATATTTTTAAACATTCATTTGCAAACAGGAGTAGCTGCATCGTGACTCATTCTGAAAGCTTAATTAGAGCATCTAATCCTCAAAATTACGACATTTTTGTTGCTGCTTCTGCTTTCAGATAATTCAATGCTTTTTTATGCAGCTTTGAAATGATTTACAAAGCCAAGAATCCTTGTTCTGTGATGCTGAGCCACTATTAGTATCAGGAGGATGGCCATCCCTGATTTTGTGGCCAGTGACTCCTACTAATTTTAATCGGCTCCTTGCAAATAAAATTGCACTACATGAAAAAGTAGAGCTTTAACAGTAAAATAGCTGAAACTCTTACACTGCAAATAATATGGCCTTCCATAGTAAATGACTCACGCATAAATCAATAGGCAGAACAAACTGTTTTAAAAACAAACTAACTTTGCAACCAATGTTCAAAACCACTACACAACTGAAAAAAATACACAAGTCAAGAAAGAAAAATGTGAAATCTTGCCTATTTGGCCTGCATCGCCAAAATTATGAAGACATTTATGTTAAAATAAGAAATAAATGCAAATAAAATGTTTTTTTGTGACCTCAGGATGTCACAAAGCTCCTCACAGCCTAAAGAGCTAATATCTTTGAAATACCAACATTGATGTAATTAATACACAGGCATGTGAGAGCCAACTTGTACATAGCAAGGTCCCACCAATTAATAATGAGGTAAATGACCAAACTTTGTTCTTAGTGATGTTGGTTGCGCCATCAATATTGGCTAACATATAGGGCATCCCAGCACTTTTTATGCAGCACCATTTTACCTCAAGCTGAGGAGACAAATTTTGTCTCCTCTTCACTTCACATCACATCCAAAATCCAGCATCGATGCCAGTGCAGCACGCCTCTCCGCCACCAACTCTGATGACACTAATGAGTCTAGTTTATGCACTCAAATTTCTGGAATGGGGCTTGAATTGCAGATCTTTTAACTTAGAAGCAAAGGCACTACCACCCAGCAGGAATGACACTTACTAATCAATCTGTTGCAATTATATTTAGATGAGAAGAATCACAGAATTGTTACAGTACAAAAACAGGCTTTTTGGCCTATCATGTGTGCACTGGCTCTCCAAACAAGCAATTCACTGAGTGCCATTCTCCCATGGTAAGCAAAATGGATGTTTTATTGATTGAATATGGTTGTGTAATTAAAAAAAGTATCTCAATGTTTCTTGCATAATTTAACAAGGGAAATTGCCACTAAATCTGCAGCTAGAATTCTCTAGCTGGAAAACGTAAACTAAAAAAACATTTATTCTGCATTCTGTTGTTGACTGCACATTTAGTCAGTACGTGCCAACATCTTCATCATAACAATATTAATGATTCAAAATATTAAATTAACATTCGGTCCACTGAAATTCTAAAATCCATTTAAATCCATTAAAACCCCATAGTTAGCATGTTTAACCATTCCAGTAATAATCATTATTAAACTCACAACTTTCAATCAAATAAATCAGATCAAGTAAAGCTTTCAATGCATTACAACAAAATAAAATTGTGTATTTATAAAGCACTGTTCAGCTCCTTATGTGCTTTTCAGCTACTAAGGTATTTCTGGAGTTTAGTCACTGTTGCAATGTAACAAACAAAACGGCCATTTCAAGCACTGTAAACTCCTACAGACAACAACCGGATAACAACTTGATAATTTTATTTGTGATTGAGGGTTAAATATTGGCCAGGGACAACAGCGATGACTTCCTTGCTCTTCAATGAAATAATTCTTTGAAATGGGATCTTCTGTATCCACTGAGAGGGCAGTAGGATTTAAAGTCTCATATGAAAACAGCATTTCTGACAGTGCAGCACTCCCTCTGTACCGCACTGGATGTATCAAGCCTTGATCAGGTCCTGGAGAAGGACTTGAACCTACAACCTTTTCTGTCTTAGAGGTGAGATTGCTATCAATTGAGCTGCAACTGATGTTATGTAAGTTTATTATATTATCTATTTTTAATGCAACTTTACCACTGCAAAACTACATTTTAATGAACATCGGCACATTTGTGTAATTGTGGTGAAATTACCTTATTGTCTTGATCATGCTAAGACCCATTTCGACACTGCAATGTGCGTGGTCATGACGTGGTTCAGGGAGTCCAGATACACAGTAATAGCAATCTCCAAGGATCTTAATTCTAAGACAGTGATGCTCCTAAAATGTTATTAAAATACATTATTTTAATTAATAAACTGCATAACTGTATTAGTGGCACTCTTTGCATGCACAGTATAAATGAGAAATATTCATTGTTTTACAATACACTTGTCAAAGATGCTTTTTGATATGCATTTATTATGAAGAGAATATTCTTGCACAATTTCATACTTTTGCATTTATACAGCCTTCTAACAGCTATATTTGCTGAGGCAGAAAAAACAGAAAACAGTCATTTCACTTCAGTGATTACACCCATCAAAAGAATAGGGGTCTGGGAAAAGCACTGCAGGCATTTTAAATAGAAAATCTCAAGCATCCTTTAAATATAGCTCCATCATTAAAATGACCAAGCTACGTATGAAGTTTCTAAAAACATTTAAATTCAGATGTAAATAGCCAAAATATTGTATTTTACTAAACACTGTAACACAATAGCATAGGTCAGGTAATAATATTGTATATTCTGTCCAGGAAACATCATTATATAAATCACAGATAACGTAAATGACTCTGAGCTAATTGTTGAGTTCTGAGCGGTGTGACCTATTCTAATTAGCATTACCTCTCCAGGGTTCTCTATTTCTGTGTTAATTCCATTATAAAACACAGTGGGGGTGAAATTGGTCTTTGCTAGTAACATAAGGTGAACTCAAAGCGAGTTGACATCAAAGAAAAAATAGTGATTTGTAACATGCACATCAGCTGAAAGATTTATAGATATCAGCAACATTTGTTTTCTTAAACAACAAGCTAACAAAAAAAAGAGCTAAATATGTACCTGGACACCAGTGGTCATAATATTATTACAATTCACTTGAAAAACCAAATCAAGAAAATGTATCGGATGACAAACAACATAAGTAAAATTATTTGAGAGATTCTATTGAAATGGAAAACCTTTAGAACCATCCTTATGCTTAAGGAAACACTGCAAGTCTCCAGGATTAAAAGAGAATCCATTGGGAAAATGAAACTAAATTTGTTGACTAGTTATGCCCAAAGCTGAATTATAGTTTAAGGGAAGTTACTCACAGGAATATGTACTAAAGTCACCTGAGGGCAACAGAAGCTGCTATCAGATCAACCAATAGGATGTTGGCAAAAAGGATAATATATAATGTTCTGAAAATAGCACATTTTTATCAATTATGTTAGCCAGAGAGCCATTCAGGATTCTATAGGGCCACTAAAGGATTTCACAGGGCAAAGTCAGATTGACTTCCGAATGTGGGCTGAGATTTTAACTGGTTGCTTTGTTCAGTCTACATTACTGATGATAATACTATGTTATCATTAATATAGAATAGGACCGATATTTTAACTGAATGCATAATGCATAAAGTCCTGGCTAGAATTAGATTCTTCAAAATAGATTGGGTTGCTTGCCCTGAGCCCATTTACTAAAGTTGCTCAAAGAAATGGGAGCTGCACTTTGTGAGCCCCTTACTCATATTCTGATAGCTTGCTAAGGGGTCTGGGGTTGTTCTTAAGCTCTGGAAAGAGGTCGACCTATGCCAGTATTTCAAAAAGGTGGTAAGTTAGAATGGGGAACCTTAGGCTTGTGAGTTTTACTTTGTTCTGAAGCATTATGAGAGAGGTTGCTGTTGCTAAAATTGCACTGTTAATGTTGACAGAAATACCTCGACAGAGAAATACTTATTTAGAGTCTCAACATGATTCCCGGAAAAGACCTGGTTGAATCTTTTTGAGACATTCAAGGAACTGGCGGAACAGAATAGTATCAGTGGTTTCAGGGTGAGAGGAGATGGTTGATGTTAAAAATGGCATGATGGGGTAGGGGTGCGTTCCTGACCACATCAGCATGGTCTGTACTGACCATCACATTATAGAGGTGGTACTGCAGACATTCTGTGCAAACACAGAGAAGTATGCAAGTGGGCAGATTGTGACATTAATCAGCATTCAATATTTATTTGACACCCACCTGCCATTTTAAACCACTCTGCTCAAGTTAATCTCACCTGTTAAATATGCACAGCTGAACAACTGCATGAGGGCCCTTAAACAGGGCAATTTAGAGGTATCAGCACTGAATTTGCAGGTGAGTTAACAATCTACTTGCTATTGCAGAATAAGTAGAAATACTGGGTTGCTGGAGGACTTCTGAAATGTTGGTTAAGTCAATATGGAGTGGTGCATGATGTTTCAAAGGAATTGTATGCCACTAAAAAGCTTTTGAGTTCAGCATTTTCTCTCAGCCATGAGGGCTATATTTGCGGTCCTTTTGGAGTACAGCATGAGGGAAATGGAGCATAAACAGCAGAGAAGACAAACTGCTTGCAAGGGGGAGGAGAAGGACTCTCAGCAGGAGATTTTACTTTCCTAGAGTCTTCAGGAATACTTATAACTGCCCCTCAGCCAGGAGCAGTGTGTGAGGTTAGTAAGGCAGCTGGGAAGATTTGGCATGTAAAGGATTAATTCACTGGCCTTTCCCACTCATATGAGGTCATGGCTTCATGGATATGAATGCATTGCATTCATGTCATGAATCCAGGCACTTGGCATTGACTGCCACGACTGGCCTCTCCCATTGACTTCTAAGTACTTGTCCAGAGAGCATCTTAATCCCTGAGGGATGAGAACCTCCCACTTCCCATCCACTGTCTGTATCTGAATCCCGCATGGCATGGGAAATCCTGAGGGCACACTTTTCTGCCTATTAAGCCATTTTGGATTCTTTCTTCCAATGTTATCTAAGCAGTTTCAGCCCTTGCTGCAGCCACTTTTTAAAAGGTGCTGTCTGACTTCACATGGTGCAGGTTGGCTTTAAGTGCTGCTTGCTTAAGACAAACCTGCTCTGTTGTGCACTGCCCACTCTGCATTGGAATCAGTTGGGGCAGGAGGGAAGCCAGCGATCAGGGCTGGCTTGAGGGTGGTCAGCCGAAGGGATGGGGGGATGCTGGGGAGGGGGGGGGTGTCTACTGCTGGGAGGTCGGCATTGCCTGGGGGTGGTCAGGATTGGTGGGACGTGGGGGGCGGGGGGGTGGGAGAATTGGTGGGGAGGAAGGAGGGTTGGAGCTCCGGGAAGAGGAGGGGGAGGTGCCAGGGCTGGCTTGGAAATGGTCGGGGGGGGGGGGGGCCACAATTGTGCCATTGGGGGGTTGGGGAGGCAGCATTGTGGGGGTCCCGGGCTGGCCAGAGATTGAGCTGGCCAGTGAACTGGAGGCTGTCAGTTCAGGGCCTCTGTGCACGCACACTCAGACCTGCTGGTTTCAGCCTCCTGGGTGGGAATAGGCCCCACCCCCTGAAGTCTAATGATATTCGTGCTGGTGACCTCTGCAGTGCATGGGGTCTGAGAGATTCTTCTCTGAACTCTCACTGAAAAAAAAAGCATGTATTACTCCAGTTTTCCCACGAATTCAACACTGAGTTTTTTTGGGAGAACCGTGCCCACGATTTGCCTTCTACATTGCCTGCTGCACCTACTTGCTTGCTTTTAGTGACTGATATACAAGGATACCAAGGCCTCAATCACATTCCCTTCTTTCAATCTATAGCCATTCAGATAATAATCTGCCTTTCTGTGTTTGTTACCAAAGTGTATAACCTCACAGTTATCCACATTATATTGCATCTGCCCACTCATTCAACTTGTCCATCTCTGCATCCTCCTCACATTTCACCCTTCCACCATCTTTTGCCATCGCAAATTCAGAGATATTACATTTAGTTATCTCACCTATATATCAATATGCATTGTGAATAGCTGGGGTCCCTGCACTGACCCCTGTGGTATTACTCCACTAGGCACTACCTGCCGCCAGGAAAAAAGCTTATTTATTCCAACTCTATGTTTCTTGCCAACCAATAGTTTTCTGTCCATCTCAATACACTACCCTCAATCCCACGTGCTTTAATTTTACATGCTAATCTCTTGTGTGGGACTTTGTTGCAAGTCTTCTGAAATCCAAATATACCACATCCACTGGCTCCACCTTATCAACTCTACTAGTTACATCCTCAAAGAATTTGCCAAGCATGATTTCTCTTTCTTTCATAAATCTATGCTGACTCTGTCCAAACCTGTCACTGTTTTCCAAGTGTTCTGCTGTTAAAACTTTTGTAATGGACTCTTGCAATTTCCCCACTACTGACATCAGGCTGACTTGTCTATAATTCCCTTTTTCTCTCTACCTCCCTTTTTAAAAAGTGGGCTTGTATTAGCTACCCTCCAATCCGTACGAACTGTTCCAGAGTGGAAGGTAACCACCAACACATCCATTATTTCTAGAGCCATTTCCTTAAGCCTTCAGGAGTTCAGATTATCAGGTCCTGGAGATTTATTGGCCTTCAATTCTATCAATTTCCCGTTTCGCTACTAATACTGATTTCTTTCAGTTCCTCAATCTCACTAAACCCTACGTTCCCCAACATTTCTGGTGCGTTATTTGTGTCCTGCTATGTGAAAGCAAAATCAAAATATGTATTTAGTTGGTTAGCCATTTCCTTATTCCCCAGTATAAATTCCTCTGTTTCTGACTGTAAGGGATCTACATTTGTCTTCCCCAATCTTTTCCTCTTCTCATACCTATAGAAGTTTCTATGTTCTCCTGTAAGCTAATTCTCCACTCCATTTTCCCCTTCTTAATCAATCTCTTTGTCCTCCTTTGCTGAATTCTAAACTGCTTCCAATCCTCAGGTTTGCTGTTTTTTTCTGGCCTCTTTCTTGGATGTAATACCATTTCTAATTTCCTTTGTAATCCATGGTTTAACCACCTTTCCCATATTATTTTTGCATCTCACAAGAAAAAAACAATTGTTGCTTTTCACCCAGCACTCTTTGAATGTTTGCCATTGCCTATCCACCAACAACCCTTTAAGTAATGTTTTCCAATCTATAGTCAGCTCATGCCTCATACTCTCATAGTTTCCTTTATTTAGATAGAGGAGCCTAGTCTCAGAATTAACAACGTCACTCTCCATCTTGATAAAGAACTCTATCATATTATGGTCATTCATCCCCAAGGGTCCTTGGACTACCAATTATTGCCAATTATTCCTTTCTCATTACATAACACCCAGCCTAGGATGACATCTCTAGTTGGTTCCTCAACATATTGGTCCAGGAAATCATCCCGTACACACTCTTGGAATTCCTCCTCTATGTATAATATTGTTAGTAATTTTATTTGCCCAAACTACATTCAGATTAAAGTCACCCATAATTACAGCTGTTCCTTTATCACATGCATCTCTATTTTCCCCAGTATCAGCATTACAGTTTGGGGGTCTACATACAACCGCCACTAACATTTTTTGCTCCTTGGTGTTTCTCAACTCTGCCCATCCAGATTCCACATTATCAGAACTAATATCCTTCCTCACTATTGCATTAATTTCCTCTTTAACCAGCAACGCAACACCACCACCTTTTCCTTTTTGTCTGTCCTTCCTAAACACAGAATACCCCTGGATGTTCAGTTCCCATCATTCATCACCCTACAGCCATGTCTCCAAAATCACAACTATATCATACCTATTACATTTATTTGTGCAATTAATTTATCCACTTCCTTGCAAATTGTATTAAGGTACAATGCTTTAAGGCTTGTCTTCTTAACATTCCTTGTATTGTTCCCATTATTTTTCATTTTAATCCTACTTGATTCTGGATCTTGGTTTCTCTGCCTAGCACGTTTCCTACTTCCCCTTCTGTTTTTTGCTCTTATCCCCATTGTCTGCGTGGGTTTGGTCCGGGTGCTCCAGTTTCCTCCCACAGTCTGAAAGATGTGCTGTTAGGTGCATTGACCCAAACAGGCACCAGAATGTGGCAACTTGGGGAATTTCACAATAATTTCATTGCAGTGTTAATGTAAGCCTTACCTTAACTTGAACTAACTTTAACAGAATTGCCTGTCATATTCCAACTGAGGCCTAACCAGTACTTTCCCTTGCTTTGCACTCTATCACTCTTTTGTTCTGCCATCTTTAAAGACTTGTGTATGTATCAACCCAGGCTCCACTATTCATGCATTCACTTTATAATTGTACCATTTATCTCATACTGCCAGTCCTATCTTCCTGCCAAAATGAATCACTTCACACTTCTCTGCATTAAATTTCATGTACCATATGTCTGTTCCTTTCACCAATCTGTGTGTGACTTCCTAAAGTTTGATACTAGTCTCTTCACATGTTTAATACTTTTTTTAAAAAAGTATTCATTAGTTGGCTTACATTAACACTGCAATGAAGCTGCTGTGAAAATTCCTTAGTTGCCACACTCCTGTACCTGTTTGGGTACACTGAGGGGCAATTTAGCATGGCCAATGCACAAAACCAGCACATCTTTCAGACTGTGGAAGAAAACCGGAACACCCAGAGGAAACCCACACAGACAACATGCAGATTCCACAAAGATAGTGACCCAAGCTGGGATTCGAACCCAGGTTCCTGGCACTGTGAGGCAGCAGTGCTAACCACTGTCCCGCCCCAGCTTGTTCGCTTAATTCTTAGCACACTGAGGATATTTTGGCAAATATTATCCAATTATGGAAACACATTTAATGTTAGGCTCTATGTTTTGAATTTAGCAAGCACAGACTGCTTGGATATGGCCTGTATCTTTCCTGCTGTAAACAGAGGAAGAAACAAATTGTTTAATGCACCCTGCCAATCTTTGAGGCATATGGCCTACATACCTAGCATCACACTGTCACAAATTCATATACCACATTAGTCAAATGTATGATGGTCAAAACATCTGTCTGACTTAATGGCCATGATGTGGAGATGCTGGCATTGGACTGGGGTAAACACAGTAAGAAGTCTCATGACACCAGGTTAAAGTCCAACAGGCTTATTTGGTAGCAAAAGCCCCTAGCTTTTGGAGCGCTGCTTCTTCGTCAGGTGAGTGGGAGTTCTGTTCACAAACAGGGCATATAAAGTCTTTATATGCTCTGCTTGGGAACAGAACTCCCACTTACCTGATGAAGGTGCAGCGAGTGTTCCGAAAGCTAGTGGATTTGGCTACCAAATAAACCTGTTGGAATTTAACCTGATGTTGTGAGACTTCTTACTAATATGATGGCAGCATGCAGTTAGTGGTGAATAGCACTTGTATTGTTGCTGCATTGTTGCCCTACCAGGAAAATCTGAGGTAGACCATGCTCTTTTCAGGGCCAAGTGGTAAAAGTCAGTCACTATCAACTGGCGTATTCTCCATGGCAATGTCTCTACCAATCAGAGTCCACTTCTCAACCAATCAGCACTGTCTTCTCACACAGTCTAAATGTGTTGTTTTTCCTGACATTGTTGTTCTTGCAAATTGTCCTGATCAGTGCAAGAGGAAAAGCTTTGACAAAATCTCTTTTTTTTTCAGCAAAATTCAAGTTCTGTATAACAAAACTACTGTTTCTGAGTTTCATGGCGTCTATAAACTTTGAAATTATGCCCTGCAAACCCAATCCAGGACATCGTTATAAGCAGAGTTCCAAAGCACTTTTTCTTCCTTTCTGAAAGGTAGCATCGTAGCACACAGTGGTTAGCACTGGTGCTTCACAGTGCCAGGAACCCAGGTTTGATTCCTGGCTTCGGTCACTGTCTGTGTAGAGTTTGCACATTCTCCCTGTGTCTGTGTGGGTTTCCTCCGGATGCCCCGGTTTCCTCCCACATTCCGAAAGATGTGCTGGTTAGGTGCATTGACCCGAAGAGGCGCTGGACTGTGGCGACTAGGGAATTTTCACAATAACTTCATTGCAGTGTTAATGTAAGCCTTACTTGTGATTAATAAATAAACTTTAACTGAAAATGAACTATTCACCACTACTCTCCATTTTCTGTCCTTCAGCTAATTTTATATCCAAACAACCTTTTAACTAAGGACTTCAAAACTGCTATTAAGTCTATTATGTGATACTTTATCAAATGCCTGTTGAAAGTCAAAATGCACATCATAATGGCACTACCTCATCTACAATCTCCACAATTTCATTATAGAACCATTAAAGCAAAGCTGCAGGGGTTATATCGAGGATCCACGATAAGATGACTCCGCACACACATGATTACAGGCGGATGCAACAGATAAGACTGAAGCAATTGCAACGACCTTCATTCAGAAGCACCAGTGGGTGATCCAATTCAGCCTCATCCTGAGGTCCTCCAGCATCACCGTTGTTAGTCTTGAGCCAATTCGATTCACTCCATGTGAAGTCAAGAAATGCCTGAGGACATTGGATACTACAAAAGTTATGGACCCTGACAATATTTCAACAATAGTTCCGAAAACTTGTGCCCCAGAACTTGCCGTTCCCCGAGCCAAGCTCTTCCTATACAGTTACAATACTGGCATCCACCCGGCAAAATGGAAAATTGCCCAGGTATGTCCTGTACACAAGAAGTAAGACAAATCCAACCTGGCCAATTATTGCCTCATCAGTCTACTCTTGATCGTTAGTAAAGTGATGGAAGGGGGTCATCAACAGTGGTATCAAGATCCATCTATATGAAATTATATAGCAATGACCTGGTCACTAACACTCAGCTTCGGTTCCACCAGAATTACTCAGCTCCTGACCTCAATTCAAACATGCTTTGATTCAAACATGGACAAAAGAGCTGAACTTCGGAGGTGTGGTGGGAATGACTGTGCTCAACATCTAGGCAGCGTTTGACTGAGAGTGGCATCAAGGAACAAAGACTGGAATCGGGGGAAACCCTGAGTTGTACCTGATACAAAGCAAGATGATTATGGTGGTTGGAGGCTAATCATCTCAGTTCCAGGACATCACTGCAGGTGTCCTTCTAAACCCACGACCATTACCATTTAGAAGGAAAAGAGCAGAACATACCAGGGAACACCACCACCTGGAAGTTCCCCTCCAAGTTACTCAGCATCCTAACTTGGAAATATATTGCTGTTCTTTCACTGTTGCTGGGTCAAAATCCTGGAGCTTCCTCCCTAACAGCACAGTGGGTGTACCTACACCTGAAGGGTTGCAGAGGCTAAGATGACAAATCATCACCATCTTCTCAAGGGTAATTAGAAATGGGCAACAATATTAGTCTAGTCAGCAACACCCACATCCCACAAATGAATAAGAATAAAGCTCCATCCTTGGCATGTTTTGAGAATGCAGACAGAAACATCCGCTTTCACACAACAGTTAAAATAGTCTGTAGTTAGCATAGAAAATGTAAGCCCAATAAATTGTCCAAGCTTTTTTCTGAATGCACTTCATATCAGGAAAGTGATAGTTTTCCTGAGGGAGTCCTCCTCCTTGTCATTTTAGTGTGTTGAAGAGTAGGATCTGATCTTACTGAGCTATGCTGCTATTTTTACATCAATTAACATTTGAAACCATTTAGCATCAATTTGAAAGTGGCAGTACACTGAAACTGAAGATACACATACTTCATCAGCTCAAACATCATTAGCCGAAACACAGCAGAAATTTGCACTGATATAACTAACGCCTTAGTGAAGAAAAACACGTCAAGTTGCATAACAGGAGCATGGTGAAACAAAAATTGATGCAGTGCCACATATAAAGAAATATTAGGACATTTTGGTCATAGGGATAGGTTTCCAGGAAAAAAAACGGAGATGGAGAGGGTTTTGGGGGGAATTCCAGAGTTAGGCAGTTAGGAAGTTGAAAGTACAACCATCAATAATTGTGTAGTGGAAATGAGAGGTGTGCAAAATGTCAGAATTGAAGCAGCATAGAGATTTTGGTATGTTGTAAGGGGGGGGGGGTCAGGGCGGGGGAGATAGTTACAGAGATAGGAAGGGATGAAATCACAAAGGAATTTGGTAAAAAGGATGAGAATTTTAAATTTGTCATGTTTTCGGTCCAAGTGCCACTGTAGGTCAGGAAGCACAGAGGTGATTGATGAATGGGACTTGGTGTGGGTTAATATCTGGGCAGTTGAATTTTGGATGAGCTCAAGGGCATGGAGGGTGGAAGGTGAGCAGTTGGCATGGAACTCACAAACAGTTCAAGTGCTCAGGCACTGATGATCATAGAGTACATAGAGGTTACATAAAAAGAAACAAGCTGTATTTTTATTGGATCTTTCCTTTCCCCAGGATTTTCCAAAACAATTCTCGACCAATTAATTGC
The DNA here is from genome assembly GCF_965287045.1 of Carcharhinus amblyrhynchos. Lineage (NCBI taxonomy): Eukaryota > Metazoa > Chordata > Chondrichthyes > Carcharhiniformes > Carcharhinidae > Carcharhinus > Carcharhinus amblyrhynchos. The sequence goes on along the minus strand of NC_137331.1, from coordinate 74,940,941 downwards.
TTTGACGTATAGTGACTGTTGTTAAGTTGGCAAACATATTGGCAAACAGCAAGCACCCACAAACAACAATGAGATGGGGTGGCACAGTGGCACAGTAGTTAGCACTGTTGTCTCACAATTCCAGGGACCTGGCTTCAATTCTGGCTGTAGGTGACTGTCTGTGTGGAGTTTGAATGTTCTCCCTGTGTCTGCGTGAGTTTTCTCCGAGTGCTTCGGTTTCCTCCCACAGTCCAAAGATATGCGTGTTAGGTGGATTGATGATGCTAAGTTGCCGGTTAATGTCCAAAGATGTGTAGGTTAGATGGATTAGTCATAGCAAACACATGGGGTAATAGGGATAGGATGGGGGAGAGTCAGTGCAGACTCGATGGGCTGAATGACTTCTCCTGCATTATAGAGATTCCATGATTCTATAACATACATAATGGATACTCTGGTTTATTGATGTTTGTTTGTAGGTAAGTTTTGGCTAGGTCACCAGGAGAAATCCTGCTTTGTCTTGAATAGTGCCATGGGATATTATGTCTAACAAAACAACCAGGTGGATTTATGTCTTTTCGGAAAGATGGCACCTCTGAAAATACAGTATTGCCTCTGCAGTGCACTGAAGTCAGATTACCTAGATTACATGTTCAGGTCTTGTAATGCGGCCACAATCAGAAACAAAAGTACTATCACGTGAATAGTCAACTATCAGTATCCTAAAATACACGTTCCCTTGATGAAGTCAGATATCAATGTTCAATCTTTTTCTCTTACAAATCTAATTTCCATCGCCTTTCATTTAATCTTTGGGATCCACAGTACAACACACACATCACACTGAAAATACTAAAGTTTGAGAATTTATAAAGCTATGAATAGAGCACATTAGAAAGAAACACAAGTATAAATGTTGGCAATAACCATCAGCATAGTCGCCTTAGAAATTGTCCACAAAACGTTTGTCCATCTTCTCCATTCATATATTGACCATCTATTGAGTATTTTCAGCATTTTCTTAAGTTTCAGATTTCTGGCATCATTATTTTTCTTTGTATCTGCTCAAAATATGTACATTAAATATCTGGACATATGGAGGGTAGATCTCCACCCAACACTGCCATGGAGAGGTTATGCCATCTGTCCAAAGTTGGAAGGCCGGAATATTTGGAGAGGAAAGAAAATGAAGCAGCTCACACAGTGATCCAGATGGCCAGTCAAGTCTGGTGAGGTTGGGTGCTGCGAGGTGGAGGCGGCAGGGGGTGGAGGGGGAGGGGTGTGGTATGTAATGTGAGGCTCAAGCTGCAACCATTTATACCGAAATTTGTTAATGAGGGTCTTACCTCAATAACAAATTTTGGTATAATTTACATTCTTAAGCAGCTCTTTACCTGTTTTAGGTGGGCTATGTAGACTGCTCGCCCATGTGTAGGCCCTTTTGATAAATGTGTGAGGCGAACTTTGGGTATCAATGGGACAATCAATGCTCCCTTAATTTTCAACTGGCAGCCTTTTTTTTAGGTGAGGAACAGGCAGCTTGTGGATGAAAATTGTCCCATATCCTTTATTTTCAGACACTGAAATGATGAATAAAGGCTCATCAGGATTTTGATAGTTTTATTTAGTAATTGGGATATTTTTGTTTCTGTCAGATGTGTGCAATAAATCCATGCAGACTGTGGGCATTGCTTATTTGTTATATTCAACTATCACATTGAATTATGAATTGACTTGTTGGAGGCAAGTCAGTTGTGCTGCTTTGTAAATTCAGCATGAATTTATAAAGCAGCACAATTTATAGAAATTCCATTTAGTTTATCATTTTAAATTATCCATCAAATGAGAGAAATTTCAAATAAATTGAAGACATAAAGTAGCAAAAATGGGAATGAAAGTTATTGAAATAAAAATTAGAATTTAGTTTATTGCATTTCGCAAAGTAAAATGATTGACTTGAACCCTTCAAGATACTTTTTGTACTTAGCACAGCACCAGATTTTACAGATCAAATTCAGTTATAAAGCCCATTCACTGCATTTATGTTAAATCAAACTTACATGTGCAAGTCGATCAAATCTCGCAAACAGTTCATTCAGCATCCTCACTAGCTCCTGTGCAGACAGGGTTGTCGAGAGGTTGGTGAAACCTTTCACGTCTGCAAAGAGAATGCTAAATAAAACATGGAAAATATTGTATTAGTATCTTCTTGTTTGGTAAATAAGGAAAATATATTTTAGTGCTTATAAAAGTCAATGCAAATTATTTTATTCCCATTTTTGACACTATCGGGTAGCTTTTCAGTTTGACTGAAGCCCCATTTCAACATTTGCATCCATTTCAAAATGTGTTTCTTCCTTATTTCTGGAGCTTTCTATCTCCACTGCTGTAAATATGCAGCTGGGAGAGCAAGTAATTGGGTCTGCAGTCTTTATCATGGATTGCATAATTAAAATGCTGAGGACAAAGGCCAAACATCTCCATTCCTCACAGCCAGCCATCAATGATGAAAAGCCCACTCCACTAACTATTTAAGCAAGTCTAGTAGTTGAAAAGACCATACAATTCATGCAAATCTTACTAATGTCATAGACTTTTTAAGAGTCTGACCATTTTCAATGCATTTGAACTCCTTTGTAATTAATATGCTGCATCATTTCAAAAAGAAAAATAAAAACTGTTAAAATAGGATCCTGGATAGAAGATTTGACCTCTTTGCGTAAGATCTTTTTAAATCGAATAAAGCTACTAGCAGCAAATAAATCTCTTACCTCACATTTTCATAGCGATGTATGTAGATTTTATGAAACTGATGCTGTAAATGTCCACCTTCCACGGTTGACATGTCATTAATCATCTCCAATACAACAAATCGTGGCAAAACTGAAAGAACCAGCCTCTCCTTAATTATGTAAAAGAAATACGCACACATGGATATCATTAGCAATTATAGGTAATATATACACAGAGGATTCTTTAGATTTGGAATAAATGTAGTTAATACACCCATTACTAGCCTTCTCCAGCATCTCAATTCTGGCTGTCAAGATTAGATTACTGTTTCTTTAATGTTCATATGATGGTTTAAATTCTGCTTTTCTTCTGCTAAATACACTCTTGTAAAAAATATCAATGTAATGATCGACCCATTACAAATCGTCCCATATTTCAAAATTATGTTGACTTCTCTTGCTCTGCTTTGGTATCTCAGATCCCAGCCTATATTTTGCCCACTGATTGAGGATCATTTTTTTCCCTTTTTATGGGGAACCCCTTGATGCTCACTCCATTTAGTTTTGGAGAATGATGGGAGTAAGGAGAGGGGATATCAAATTAGATGTTCATTATGCATCATGCCATTGAGGTCAACTGAAAATCGGGTGGACAATATGTGAGAAGCAATTTGAGATTGTCCATTAAACCTGTGTTTTCTTTCTTCTGACAATATGATCAAGATTAGAAACTGAAGTTGCATGGGGGCAGGGTGGGGTGCGAGGTGGGGGAGGTTATGGTTATTGGGAATAATTACTTTGGAGAAAATGGACAATATTGACATAATAGTCTTAAAAGCAAAATACTGCAGATACTAGAAACTGAAACAAAAACAGAAACAAATCTCAGCAGATCTGATGTTATCTGTGGAGAGAGAAGAGAGCCAACATTTCAATTCAGGATGACACAATCCTGACTCATAAAGTTGCCTCTGTTCTCTCTTCACAGAGGTTGGCTGAAATTTTCCAGCTATCACTTCTTGATTTTGAATTGAAGGGAAATGAAAATTGCGAGAGATGTATAGCATATTTGTTTGTAAAAAAGTCTTGTCACTAACTCCTTCCAATTCTAATGAAAGGTCATCAACCTAGAACATTGGGCTGAATTTTCCTGGCCCCATGGAGACAGGGTTGGTGGTTCGGGGTGGGATGGAGGTGGGGGGAGGGTGTCGGTGGTCATTGAAAATAAGAGGGAGCTATGTTGGACAGACTTCCCAGGATGTTGCTCACTCCAGACTGGAAACATGACTGGAGTGGAAGCAGGGTCGGCAGCATCTTGTACAAAGGTAAACATGCTCTATTTTCCTAATTTGGACTGTTTGGATCACTATTCTGTTATGTTTGCGTTAAGCATTATATGTAATTGATCCAGTTTAGACCTTACAGTTCTTATTCAGGACTAGCACTGTCATTGACCTTTGTTAAGTTTTATTGCTGAAGGAGAATTATATACATATATGGACATGGTTCAGTGATGTCAATTACTGAAGAGAAAGTAAAAACAGATTTAATGCAAATCTTGGCTGTCTAAATAATTGAGTACAGAAGACCTAGCTTGAACAAATAAGAAATAGATGAGGAATATTCACAATAACTAACAGGAAAAGGTTATTAAAAAATATAACAAAAAGAATGGAGTTGCCACTGAAATTTAGTTTCCCATTAATAACGTTCTTAATACATCAACGTGCACATGAATTTGCATTTCAAAGTAAGGACAGTGTTGACTGCCTTCAGCTAAATAATTCTTGCTCTATTATAGATAAAAATGGAGAAGCAAAGCTGAGGTGCTCCTCTAATAAAAATGTACAATTCTTAGCCTTCCATATCTCTACGATTTTAATTGAAGACAAAATAAATTGAGCAGAATGTCCCATTAACCTGATAGCGTGATGAATTTACATCAGGCATGATTGGAGGAAAGGATATGTGAGCTATCAGTAATTTTACTTCCTCAGCCTCGACATGTTAACAAATATTGCTTAAATGACGCTCACAAAATATATATAGTTTTAAAGAGGCTTCTACCTGCATGTATTATCAGCGAATGAAATGAGAATACCAATTTTCCTTATTAGTTTGCAATTGAAATGATCAGCATTTGAGTAATGCTCTTGAATGTTCATCCTCCCAACACTTCGTTGTGAATAAAAATTGCATTGACAATGTTTGGAGTGGGGGTTCACCATGTATTAAAAGACTGTAGTATTACTTTGCCTTGAGTGATTGTGCAAAACAGACAATTGCATATTCCAGCTATTTTGCACACATTTGGATTTGTATTTCCAGTGATTTCATTATGAGATAATTGGACAAAGTACTAAATGGCCTCTGCACTATCATCCATTTACACTACAAACCAATATCAATTATATCCCCAATGTTGTAATGTTTTCTATTATATTTGGAACCTGGCTTTGAATCAAGATAAAATTGATGTGATCAAAATCTTGCTTTCAAACATCTAAATAAAGTGTAATTTAAAATACAATAAAAATAAACTTAAAATCTCATCTCCAAAAAAAACCCAATCCTCTCCCTGAATTTTTCTGACATGTGTCAAACTTTATGACAAAATTTTAGAAGATATTGAGATTACAACTCCATACTCACAGGAAGTGAAGCACATTTCATATTTGAAACACACACACCTTTGCTCAATTGTACTCAACAGAAGCCTGTGAGCAGTTTGTTTTTATTTCAATTCAATCAAATCAAGTCCAATTCAGAGTCTCAACAAGTCAGACATTCCCCCGATCCAAGTTGACAAGACAGGGCTCTCACCTCCTATCTTGGGCTTGATCTACATGATCCAAGCTAATTGGAGTAGGTACAGCTCCTCCTCCAAGGCTTGATCTTATTTGTACCTTAGCCAAAAGGCTGAGATGCCGCTTTTAAAAATTGCTTCAAATGAAGCTAAAATGTAACCTAATGACTTCAACCAAGTACAACATGTCGATACTACACTTGATCTTAGCCAAAAGGCTGAGCAGTTTGTGTATTCATCCTTTCTGTCAGGGAGCAGTTTATATTATAGGATAGAGGTAAAAGTGACTGTTGTTGAATTTTAAGAAAAAGCAGGTTGGTTATTGTTATGTGGACAGGAATCCATTGTTAAAGGAGTTTTGCACTGTGTGGTAATTGTACCACATAGTAGAAGTAATCACAAATTCACTATGTGTATTTTATCTTCTGAGTTGAAGGAAATAGAATGTAATATGTGGGCAAACACAACTAGCTATAAGGTTACAATGACACGTTCATGAACTCATGCTTCCATCACCACACAGAAATCAACACATATACAGCACTGAATCCATGATAAGCATCATATCAATACACCACTAATAGATGGTGAAAGTTTGTATACCTTCAATACATCAATCATTTGGTTCTGAAAAGCACAAAATGATGCTTTGAAAGACAGCTTTAGACAAAGAAAGAACAAACTATTAACTATTTGTGGCACTAGACTTTGCAACATAATCAGTATTCCATTATGCTCCATTATCATTTTAAAAACAGATTCTTTTACACTGTGAAAGGTTTGTTAAAATGCTCCAGGAAGCACCATATATATCACTGGCATACGATATTTACTAAATAGGTGTTGTTATACTTAATGGATCCAGTCCAAATGCTTGAAGTGCTAAGTTATAAATATAAACAACAATATACCACTGAGGAAGTAGTCATGTAAACTATAATAGTATTGGCATACAATAATTGCTTTCCCCACTGGTGGCATAAGGCCATAGTTCAACAGGAATGTGATCTGTTCAACTGGGAATTGAGAAAATATATCTTTACAGTAATAATATTCCCAAATAGTCAAGCTAAAGCTGATATTTTAAGCCCCATCTCAGCTTAAGAAGACATAACTGAAGAAATGATAATTATATATATAATTTGTTTGTAATATACAGAGTTTTCCCATCTTAATTGGTGAAAAATCATGAAGTCATTCAAATAATTAGTGCAGAGAGTCGGTATGGCCCATCATTTCGATATTGAATAATAAGCTAATAATGAATCTAGTCCCGTGTGTCGCTATAACATATGATTAAAAGCTAATTTCTGAATTAATCTTCAACTGACTAAATCTAACCTTTCTAATTTCAGCAGGCTCTCATCTTAAACGATTTCGTGTGGTTTAGTTTTATGTCGGTGGGAATGGCTAAAATCTGTTATTCCAGCATTAATTTACCATTTGATTTGCTGCTGACAAGAACGCCATCAAACTAAGTTTTGACAAGGTCATAAAAGAATATTTCTAAAAAGTAGCTTTAGCTCATAACAATTGTGAAATTACCACAGGTTAATCGGAGTGCACGGATACTCAATGGAAAATCGAGGCAGTTTTTATGATTAGACAGGGTTACTCTGCGCCTTCCACTAAATCCGTATGTGTGATCTCTGCTTAAATGCAACTGAAATTATTCATCACCGATGCTTAATGCGACAAATGGACTCGGAATTCCTTCTGCTTGAAATACAGAACCCCAGTATGATTTAAATTAAAGCATTGGCTATTGATACAGAGCTTAAAATAGCAATGACAACGTCAGTTGTTGTCACGCAGTGAATTGCATTTACTTTTTTACTTGTTTCAACCACAAACTTCTAACACACATGTTGATATTGATGTTAGGTTTTGTGGTTGTGGCCACAAGGAGCCAAGCCAGCGGTGCCCATATTTCAGATTCCTCTCTTACCTGTCTTTGATTCTCTGTTTCTAGCCGGAGTCTGGCTTCTATACATCGCCTGGTTTCCAAGAAAGCCTGGCGCTGAGCTCGGTCTGCTAGGTAACTGATAAATATCCCCGCCGTGTTCATACACATGAACAACACTGACTGGGCTATCACCTGAAACGGCACAAAACCAAGGCACTTCATTCTTCCATTTAAAAATAAGACTCACTTTCCCTCGGCGCCGTCTCGCCTCCTCCATACAGTAGCAAAGCACAAAGCTGCTCAATACTATGGCTCTGTTTCATTTGTAGTGAAGTGAAAATTGATTCTCATGACTGTCACTGGCACTTAAATATATGAAAACATGCCGGAGATAAACAACAAGTCAGTCAACATCTGTAAAGAGAAAAACAAGTTAATATATCGAGTATAAGATCTTTCCTCAGAACTACCACTGGTCCTGATGGATATAAATGTTTTAACATTTCTTAATCGATTATACCTCCACTAATTTATCGCATAATATGGATTGACTTTAAAATGTTGCAATTATCCAAGCACTGTGTTTAATCGGAGAGAAAAAGATGGAAAATAAAAGGGCACAGTGTGGGCATAAAACGTTAAGTATTTGATGAAGTTAAAAGGCGTCAAGGTGATTATTATAGGTTTATGATAGTCACTGTATTGTGCTCAAAGCTGCCGAAATGGTTTCTACCCCATTCCTCTTATAAAGCGCCCAAAACTTATCTCGAGCAGTGTTATCACCTATGATGTCAACACAGATAGAGACAGAGAGAGAGAGAAGCTTAATTGGGAACAATTTACTCTGGTTGTAAGGAACATGTAACCCGATTGTTTTGGGGATAAGGATTAAATCTAATTTCCAACAGTTTGTCCACACCCAGAAAAGATTGGACTGAATCTTTGATGGGTTCCTGGACATACATTTTTACAAGGCATTTTAAATACACTACAAAATAACACTCATTGATGAGTCTACTCAATTATTTATTTAAACTGGATTCAACATTATTCCTATGGTTGCTGATCATCTATTTTAGGCCGTTTGAAGTGTTGGAAGATTTGAAATGTAATACTGCCATCGCTAGAGGGAGTGTGGTCTGATCTTTCTGATCAACAGGCTGAGCAGCAACTCCAAGCTGCTGAAAGAACAAACGGGGCAAGGAATTGGGGTTGGCTTTCCGCAGATCCTTATTTATCCCCATGAAAGTAGTCAGGTCGCAAAAAAAAGTTTTCTTTTTGACTCTAAGAATGCATTTTTCCAATAATGTGCAAATGTCATGAAGATCCCATTTACCAATTGAGCAACTTTGTTCTGGACTGGAATGTGTGAGGCCATCCGGCCATCCTGTGGTCCAGAGGCAGGCGGTACTAAGGCAGTGACATGGGACATCCTGACTCGAAACCTTGGCTGTATTCTCTCTCCACAGATGCTGTCAAACATGCTGAGTTTCTCCAGCATTTTCTGCCTTTGTTTCAGATTCCAGCATCGCAGTATTTCGCCTTTATAACAAAATACATACTGTGTATTGCTTATCGATAGGTTGTGTGCGGCAACAGCATTGCCAAAGGCATGTCCCCCATTGCTGATGGGCAGTAAGACTGGGGGGGCGGGGTGGTGAAGGGGGACGGTTACATCTTTAACCCATGAGAGCTGGGGGTAACATTAAACACTACATATCATCCTGATAACATGTCCAACCTACAGGACACCACTATATTAACATTCAGCAGACATAAACAATAAAATATAGGCGCCGGCTTTGACAGAAGAAAAATGAGACAGTGGCATCTCCACAGTTTCATTTCATATCCCAATTATATGGGTACGGCTGGATAAATATCTCAATTATAAAGACAGAGAAAAAAAAACATGCCCGACGAATTGATGAGCTGGGTTGAAACGAAATAACTTTTTTTTTGGCTACGTTCATTCTACATTTAAATTGCAAATCGCCATGTTTAGACCCTTTGGGTCGTACTATGTGAGTCTTTACCGTTTCTACAACTGGTTAAGTGAGTTTATACAAACAGAAAGTGCTGGGAATACTTAGCAGCTCTGGCAGACCCTGGAGAGAGGAAACAGGGAGAAAGGTCAGCACCTGAGATGTTCACCTGGGTTCTCTCTCCACACCTGCCGAGTGATCCCAGTATTTTCTGGGTTAGGTTGATGCAGCACACAGTATGTTGTTTTGGAGGACAGCTAACCTGCTTCGTGGCTGGGACTGCAACCTGGACGATCAGCACCTGGAGCAGAAGGTGGAGCAGGGAGGTGAACAAGCCAGCCAGGATGGCCCAGGTCAGGGGCAGAGGGAGCATGCTGTAGGTGGCGAAGAGGGTGAAGAGCACATAGCCCACGCCGCCTCCCAACAGTCCGTAGCCGAGACCAGTGGCCAGGATCTGGGTGGCCATCACCACCCAGGTGACCAAGCCGCTGTACTGCAGGTAGCTGTGCGAACTGGTGTCCTTCTTCACCACCACTAAGGCACAGATGATGACCTCGACGCCGGTGAAGAAGCCCTGCAGGATGCCCTGGAGCGGGTCCATGGGACTGGAGGCCAGGCTGAGGTGGAGGATCAGGACGGTGAGCTTGGTCAGCACGTCCAGGATGTTCATCACCACCACCGACTTGCGCCGCTGGCCCAGGAAGTAGCGCTGGTACAGGCTCTCCAGGTCCCGCGACTTGAAGGAGTTCCTCAGCGTGGGGAAGATGACCCCGCGGTAGGTGTAGCCCCAGCTGAGGAAGAAGTCCGAGTTACTGGGAGCGCTGTCCAGCTGCAGGAAGCCCAGCTCGGCGCTGCTGCGCTCCGGGAACACCTTGGTGCTGCCGTTGTTGTGGCCGCCGGTCGATTGCTTCCTCCGGCCGGGGCTCCAGGACTCCTCCTCGGGGGGTGAGGCGGCCGCTCCCCTGCCCGGCTCCCTGGCGCTGCTCTGCTCGCTGATGAAGCGCTGCTCGGTGATGTGGCGGACCGCATTCTGCCAGAGCAGCCGCTGGGGTCTGCGGGCCGGGCTCCGGTTAATGGTGTAGAGCTCCTCGCTGGGGCTGGAGCACCTCACATCAGACAGCTCCATGGCTCCTCACACTGTGTGCGCTCAGCCTGCTGCCGCTGCCCATGTCCCACCGCACGCTGCTACTGCTCCCAGCTCACACTGACATTGCTCAGAGCGAGGGGGCTGAGCCCCCTCCCACACACACACACCCTCACACACACACCCTCACATAGCCCCTCATACACTCTCACACCCACCCTCACACACAGCCCCCCTCAACACACACCCACAGCCCCTCACACCCTCTCACACACACCTTCGCACCCAGCCCTCACTCAGCCCTTTGCACAGTGAGCCCCCTTCACACACACAGCTCTTCACACCCACTCACACACACACACTCACACAGCTCCTCACACACACTCCTCACACACAGAGCCCACCTCCCGCCCCCCACACAGAGCCCCTCACACACACACACCCTCACCCACAGCCCCTCACACACACACACACCCCTCACACACTTTCAGCTCTCAATCCCTGCAATCCAGCACAGCGCACTGCCCTCTCTCTCTCATCCTGCCATCCACATTAAAGTGCTGAAGCGCACAGTCACACAGCAGCTTCACTTTGCCGCTCCTCCCGGCTCTCTCTCTCTCTCGGTTGCGGATCCCAGGGCGGGCTCTGGTGGTTAGGAAGAGCTCCGGACGTCCCGGCAGCAGCTGGAGGAGCAAGTGGCTTGAGCCCAGTGTGTGTGTGCGGCTGGTGGGGGAGCCATAGGGGAGGAGGAGGAGGAGGGGGTGGGGGGGGCAGAACTGTTGCCACTGACACCAGTGTCACTGCTACGAATGAAACTGCCACTGCCAACTCTTGACACTAATGTAACTGTCACGAATGAAGCTGCTAATGCCAACTCTGGCACTAATGCAACTGCCAGCACTGATGGCACTGATGCAGCAATGCAGCTGGCAAAGCCGGCACTGGCACCAATGCTGCTATTGCTGTCAGTGCCACTCACTGCCCGCTCAGAATGGATTCAAAAACACCAACAAGCGTCTCAAACACTTAGGGTGGCTGGGGGAGGGGGAGGGGGAGGGGTGGGGGGAAGTTGGGTTGGGGGAAGGGGGTGGGGGGAAGTTGGGTTGGGGGAAGGGGGTGGGGGGAGTTGACGTCAACTATTTTCAGCAATTACCTGTAGATTTGGGAAGGTGGGAAGAAAGGAAGAGATAGAAACGAAAGAGGACAGTAAAAGGAGACAAGTAGAGGGAGTCCAAGGGATGTGAAAGGCACAGATAGGGACGGAAATGAATTAGGGCAACGGACAGAGAGAAGTAGGAAGAAGCAGATTGAGAGCAATGCAGATGGAGCGGGTGAAACAGTGAGAGAGGGACACAGAGACAAGGCTCCCCTAGAGAGGGACAGCGAAAAGGACAGAGGAGAGACCAGGCGACTGGAACTTGCTGAATGAATGCGGATAGGGAAAGGCAGAAAGTCACCGGCAAACAATCCGCGACTCTGATTGTGAAATTCCAGCCCTGTGACTGAACAGGATTTAGATCAGAGTGGAAAACAAGAACAGCAGATGAAAGAGCCTGAAGAAAAAAGAGAAATAGGGTTGTGGGCAGTCAGAGTGAGGCGCAGGGGACAGACACCCCATTGCCAGAGAAAGAGACTCCAAGTTACACTAAGAGGGTAAATGGAGAGGCAGAGTTATGGAGAAAAAGTTAAAAGGAAGAAGGAACAGTGGCAGAACTGTGACAAGAGTGAAAAGCAGGAATGCCGAATGGAAATATAAGATCAAAGCGTGTGAACACAGACACGAACCAGAAGGATGAACACTGGAAAGGCATTGAGAAAAACGGGAATATGAAGAGAGCCACAGTGTGAGAAGAGACTTACATTCTAACTAGGTTCACCATGTTAGCTAGGTGAACTATGTTTTGCGTACACATCGTGCATATATTTATTGATACGCACAATAACCACATTTATGAACAAAAAATGTAATCATTACAGATACTAAATAATTCTATGTATAAGCTGTGTGCTCACATCTAATCTTAGTGTTATTCTTCAGTATTTTACAATTTTCTTTCACTACGCATGTAAATATGATATTTATGTATCTCCTCCGTATGTTATGTATGTTATACACCCTCCATAACACATGTGTGTGCGCGGCTTATGTATTGTAAATATATACATGCTTTATATATGCATCAATCGCTGTATGCAATGAATATATATATGTACATTTGCACATATATATTTATTAGTATGAAGTCAGCATTCTGGATCGAAGTCATTAATACACTCCAGTTCCCAGGTTTTTATGAAGCAAGATCACCAATGTCTTTATTCATAGCATTTTTTTTCCAGGTCCATTCATTTCTCTGCTTGGAATAAAATACAGGCCAGCTCGTACAGTGGGCGCAATTTAACCAGGTTACTGGATCATTCTCAAGACGCCGTTACCTTTTAGTATCACCTCCAGAAAGTGGGACAACTGTCTCTACAGATAATGCATGAACGAATCTATCAGATTGGGTAGCCATAGCCATAAATGTTTTGTAAAATCCGCTATCTGATCCGGTAAATGTGACTCGGCCACTGTTGGGGGGGGGGGGGGGGGGCGGCACCTGTTCTCTAATTCACATTAACTCTTTCCCTTTACCAGCTTAGTAGCGAAAAAAGGTCAAATAAAATCTTCCCAAATTCGACCAAAGATTTCACCAGAAGGAGAAGCCCAGTTTAAAAGAATGACGATGAATGGGAGGATTTAATTGATGGGTGTCTTCGGACCCTCCATCGCTCTAACTTCCAAAACTGACCCAGATTAACTCTGGTCGGGTTGCAGTTTTATATTAATTACCATCTAGATAGAGACTTAATACCGCCCATCATTGATTAAAACTCTTTCAAATCTACCACAAGCCTGGTTCCACAACACGCCAGGCTAATGACTCCATGTGTAGTGAAACCTCAACCCAAATCTTGGCACAGGGTATACTTTTCAATTCAGTGTACATCGCTGCAGTTCAATTCTACTGGCTGAACCATCTGTCAGCGATATATATCAAGTGCTGTAAACCTGCGGGAAAAGAAGGCCTTGGCATTCGTTTAGCATCTTACACATCCCCGACCACATTCCAAAGTATCTCACAGCTGACACAGTTCTTTCGAAGAAGCCGCAGTTGTAAACATCACTGCAAGGTCCAACAAACAGCAATGTAATATTGATCAGATCATCTGTTTCAGAGGAAAGAGGGCGTCGTGGGATCTCATAAACCTGAGAGGACAGACTTGGTTTTATATCAGATGTGACAGGGCAGCACTCAGTACTGCACAGAAAGACCTGCCTAGATTGTGCTTACCTGCTGTTCTCATGCAAGGACTTAGAATAAAACAATCACAAATGCTTCAACATTTCTTCTGGTGATTATATACACTCCATCAATTGGAACTACTTCAGAATCCCAGGTGTAAAATTGAAGTTTTTCTTGAGATATTGCTATACTTTGCAGCTAAATGCTTCTGACATTGATATTTAGGTAAGATACGTTAATGCTTGGAGTTAGAACATTTCCATTTATCACCTCAATCCTTCACTAGTCTGACTGAATGTAGAGCAGGTTACCATTATTTTGCTACAATATCTTCTACCACAAGCTTCATAAGTGTCACCCCTCCCCTAGTCCCAGATTATTCCAATTTTGCTCACTTGTTTTTCTGGGTGAGATTGTCAAATTAATGTTGACTGAATGAAATGAGAAGAAATTCAATACTCTGGAGTATATTCATTAGGAACTAAATCAAACACCCTTGTCACCCATTAAGCACTAAATGATATGCTGGAACACTTGCTATTAGACAACCTGCATCAATCAGGCAATTATACTCATCACTCTTCTCCAGTTCCATTGCTGCTTTCTGTCTCTCATCAAGTTCAACCATTAGTGGCTCGACATCTTTGCTAGTTCCATACAGCATCCAGGCCACCTGCAGCAATGCCAAAACCATTGTGGAGATATTTCAAACTTCATCAAATTTGAAAATCTAGTATCAGTAATACATTTTGCAAACATAGAGAAATTTATACATTCGTTATCAGGGAGATGTATTTGCATTTTAACTACTTGATTTTGATAATCCTAATTAATTTATTTACAAGATTATGGAGAGCATTAGCATTATTATGGATGTGATGCTTCAATTGTAGAGTCTGAGTCAGACACCAGACCTCCATCCAGAACCTTTCTTGTTATTATTCATTCAAGGGATGTAGGTGTTGTTGGCTAGACCAGCATCTATTGCCCATATTGAATGACCCTTGGGAAGGTGGTGGTGAGTTACGACGGCTTAAAGGCTTAAATTATGAGTACAGATGGCAGAGGGCAGCATGGTGGCACATTGGTTAGCACTGCCACCTCACAGTGCCAAGGACCTGGGTTCAGTTCTGGCCACAGTAGTTTGCATGTTCCTCCTGTGTCTCCGTGGGTTTCCTTTGGGTGCTCCAGTTTCCTCCCATGTTCCAAAGGGTTAGGTTGATTGGCCGTGCTCAATTGCTTAGTGTCGGGGGACTAGCGAGGTAAATATGTGGAATTTTGGGGATAGGGTCTGGGTGTGATTATTGTCTGTGCAAACTCAGTGGGCTGAATGGCCTCTTTCTGCACTGTAGGGATTCTTTGATTCTATAAAAGTTAATCTATATTCCCTTCAGTTTAGAAGATGGAAGTGTGACCTAATCAAGTTGTTTAAAATGATAAAGATAGAAACAATGGTTGGAGAATCCAGAACAAGGATGGCTAAGCTTAAGATTAGAAATAAGTCATTTAGGATTGGAATCAGGAGACACATTTTCGCATAAATAGTGAAAATTTCAAACACACTTAGACCAGACTACGGAGATTGAGATCATTGTAACTGTCACGGCTAAAGTGGCTTGATTTCTTTTTGGTAAGGATATGAATCAAAGATGGAGAAATTGAGTTTTTTTCTTAATCCATCCTTAAAAAGTCACAACGCCAATGGTCAGAATGGACTGTGGCGGGGGATGGGGTGAAGGGCTTGGAAAGGCAGAGCCAAGCGGCACCACAAGGTTGTCTGCAACAATATTCAAGGCATTCCCAAGCCTGCCATCAGGCATCTGGCTCGCCACGGAGGTGTCAAGCGAGTCTCCAGTTTGATCTACGAAGCGGTCTGCAGGGTGTTGAAGGTGTTTTTGGAGAATCCATTGCTTGCTTGCTCCAAAAACAAATTCAGAATCCACCTCATGGTCTCCACAAGGGAGACAAACAAGGTCCAAGCTGACACAATAAGGCATTGCACCCCATCTTGGGCTTGATCTTAGCCAAAAGTCTGAGAGATGTACAGATCAGCCGGGACTTAATTGACTGGCAGTACAGACTCAAAAGTCTTAATTATATTAGCTCCCGTTAGTTTGTGCCCACAGATCAGATGAACAGCAGCTGTACAAAAACTTGAAACATGGTTCAGTGCAAGCTGGCTTGAATTTTGTCCACTCATTGCTGTTCAGTGACAAATGACCTGCTCTCCAGGTTTCTCAAGAAAATGTATCTGATGACATGGTGAACTGTAAGTCTCTGTTCCCCTTTACACTGTCCTCAACCACCAAAGCCATACAGGGTCCGCCCCTGGCACTTTAGCGCGTACACCACTCCATGGCGGTCACTGTTTTGCACTTGATGTGTTCAGTGTAGGTCACCGAGTCCCTGATCTCCAAAAACACCCTCAACACCCTGTAGACCGCTTCGTAGATCAAACTGGAGACTCGCTTGACACCTCTGCGACGAGCCAGATGCCTGATGGCAGGCTTGGGAATGCTTTGAATATTGTTGCGGACAACCTTGTGGTGCCACTTGGCTCTGCCTTTCCAAGCCCTTTACCATCTTTCCTTCTACTGGACATGATCAATAACCAAACAGACCAGGAAAATCGCAGGTTTGTTCAGCTATCTGCATTGGTTAAGTTCATCTTAGAATGTCCATAAGGGCACTAATTGGTCTTGGTAGTTCAGAGGGAAAGTACCTACTTCTGATAATTAGAAATCACTCCAGGAAGAATTGTCAAGTATTGCTGAGGGAAGAAATATAAAAATGATAGGAATGAACCCGTAAGTGAGGTACTGCAGATGCTGGAAATCCAAAATTTAAACAGAAAATGTGAGAAATAATCAGCAGTTCTGGGAGCATCTGTAGAGAGAGAAACGGAGAGTTAAACTTTCAGATCTGTGACCTTTCATCAGAACTCTATATCCTGAACACTGAGTTCTGATGAAAGGTCATGATCTGAAATGTTAACCCTGTTTCTCTGTGGACTGATGCTGCTGAAGTGTTGTATTTCGAGCTTTTTCTGTTTGTATTTGAACTTTTAAAAAAGAAGTAGCATTGAAGATTTTTTTCACATTTATCCACAGGATAATTTTACAACTTTGTGCTCTTGGTCTAAAGCTTGCCCTACGAAGAGGAATTTGTGATCGAGTTCTAGTTGAATCACCAAACAAAACTATCTCCACTAGAAATTGATAACTGACCCACAGTTGTCAGGGCAACACAGTGGCACAGTGGTTAACACTCCTGCCTTGCAGTGCCAGGGACCTGGGTTCAATTCCGGCCTTGGGTAACTGTCTGTGGAGTTTGCGCATTCTCCCCATGTCTATGTTGATTTCCTCCGGGTGCTCCAGTTTCCTCCCATTGTCCAAAAATGTGTAGGTTAGATGGATTAGCCATGCTAAATTGACCCTTAATTTCAGGGAGATTAGCAAAATAAATACATGGGGTTACAGGGATAGGGCCTGGGTGGGATTGTTGTCAGTGCACACTTGATGGGCTGAATGACCTCTTTGCACATGTAGGAATTCTATAATTGTACCTATTAAAACTGATTAATGGGCAGTAGTGGCTTGTCATATTCAAGTCACTGATAGGTTCTCACACTGGGTGAAGCTTTGCGACAGATATCCCTGAAATGTTTGCGTGCATACATGCAATGTTTCACAAGATGTTATCAGTCAAAACACAATACAAAATCAGGATTTCTAAATGATGGAAGTAAAAAATTATAGTAGTCTAGTATAAGTATTATAAGTGGCACATTTACTGTGTGCTGTAATATGGAGTAGGTATAAATGGTGTTTAAATGACTTGGGGAGTGCTGTCTAACTTTTGATGATTTGGCAGCAAATCATCTTCCAAAGACAAACAGGAGAATCAGTTTTGTATACAAACATAAGAATACATTATTTTTGTTCTGTATTTTTCTGTTTTACAACACTTACAGATTGATTCAGACTCTGACAGCTTGAGTGCTGTGGGATGTTGCTTTAATGCAGCCACATACAAGTCACTGTGCACTGTTCAAAGTAGAGATTATTTATGGTTGTAACATCACAATCATTGGTGCGCACAGGAAAGTATGCAGCATGGGCATTTTGTGACGTCAGCACTCCAGTTAATGCATTCTCTTAACCTGGCATAGCTGAACATATGTTCAGCAGTGGGAAAGATTCTTCCCACAGGCCCATCAATTACTTACAGATTTATTAGTGATTAATCTGAATTGGCAATTAGAGAAGTGTTTGATGGTTTAAAGTTGCTAAAGTCTGTAGGGCGTGGCTTTATGCATGCTGAAGGACTTTGTCCTGATTTCAAGGTTGTTGTGCAAACTGCTTTATCCCAAATAATGGTGCTGTAGCTTGCATCCCCTTGGCCTACATAACGATTGGGAGAATAAGCAGGTCTTGAGTGGACTTGATCAATTCAAGTTCGATTTAAAATAAGAGCAGAATGTGTTGAAAAAGCTCAGCAGTTCTGGCAGCATCTGTTGAGAGAGAAACAAGAGTTAATGAAAATTCAGTTAACTCTGCCTCTCCCTCCACAGTTTCTTCCAGACCCAGTGAAAATTTTCCAGCATTTTCTCTTCTTTATTTCAGATCTCAACTTTGCTCAGTATTTTGCTTTCATTTTAGATTTGATTTAATTTCATTGCATGTGGCCTAATTACTTAATCCCAGATTAATCCTTTTAACTATTTGAGTTTGACAGGGATGTTAACCATCAGGCAAAGCCCCGCTGAATTAGCAAATAAATGCTAAAGTTTATTGACTATGAGCAACATAAAACAATACACTTATCAATTAACTAATAAATGAAAACAAGATATATTTATCAGTTAAACATTATAGACTCAATTTCCATGCAGATAGGAAAACACCTCTGATCCCAAAGATTAAACCGGTTTCCCTTCACAAACGACATAGTTCCCAAAACCCCCTCGTACTAATCATGGTATCACCTACCCTAGCCTACATTTATTGTTCATGGCCAACTGGTCAATGATGTTATTAGTGTTAATTTAATTGATTCTAGCTGCTTGCACACATTGCCTTAAACATAAGACAATGGATAATTTCAAGACCACACAAATTTCCCATTCATGATGAACACTTAGCCAGTCAAGACCATTGTGTATTTGATAGGGATCCATAATGCATAGTTCAGATTCCTTCTCTCACATCACATATGGCAGCACTTTTAATCTTAGCGTCGGAGTATTAGTAGAAAATAGAGAAATAAATATAATCTGACTCTTGTTAAATATTTAATTATTAGTTACTTACCCCTCAATGTCAACTCTCCTTCTTGAGGGAGTTATTGTTCCTCAATGTCAACAAAACAAAGGAGATCATTATCGACTTGAGGAAGCATAGTGGAGGACCTGCTCCTGGCTACATCAGTGGGAACGAAGTAGAAATGATCGAGAGCTTCAAGTTTTTAGGTGTCACATCCACCAACAACTTGTCCTGGTCTCTCCATATCAACAGTATGATTGAGAAAGCCCACTATTGCCTCTACTTTCTCAGAAGACTAAGGAAATTTGATATGTCTGCGACAACACTCACCAACTTTTACAGATAAACCATAGAAAGCATTCTTTCTGGTTGTATCACAGCTTGGTATGTCTCCTGCTCTGTCCAAGACTGCAAGAAACTACAAACGTTCATGAACGAAGCCCAACCCATCACTCAAACTGGCCTCCCACCCATTGACTCTG
Organism: Carcharhinus amblyrhynchos; assembly: GCF_965287045.1. Classification (NCBI taxonomy): domain Eukaryota; kingdom Metazoa; phylum Chordata; class Chondrichthyes; order Carcharhiniformes; family Carcharhinidae; genus Carcharhinus; species Carcharhinus amblyrhynchos. Next base: position 74,921,416 of record NC_137331.1, on the reverse strand, counting down.
TCTACATTCCCCACTGCCTCAGAAAAGCAACCAGGATAATTAGGAAGCCCACTTACCCCAGACATACTCTCTTCCAACTACTTCCATCGTGAAAAAAATACAAAGTTTGAGAACACATACTAACCGACTCAAGAACAGCTCCTTCCCTGCTGCTGTCAGACTTTTGAATGGACCTACCTCACATTAAGTTGATCTTTCTCTCCATCCTAGCTATGAGTAGCACTATATTCTGCACTCCCTCCTTCTCTGTGTATGGTATGCTTTGTCTGTATAGCTTGCAAGAAATTATACTTCTCATTGTACACTAATGCATGTGACAATAATAAATCAGTTGAGGTATTTTCCTCTAACATTGTTGCTGTTTCATAACTATTTTCCAGTACAAATATTAAATTGATTTGTAATAGATTAACAACATGGCTTAACGCCTAATAACATAAGGTCTATTTAGTGGTAAACTAAAAAGTGGTGGTAAACTAATATTGTTAAAAAGCCTTTAACAATAAAACGGTCAAGTTAAGCAAGCACACTAAATCCCACTAAAATAAAATCTAGGGCAGTTTACTGGAGCAATTCTCCTACCTGAACCTTGGTGAGGAACAGTGTTTCAGACATCTCCACTTCACAAAGGGAGTCTTTATTCAAATCTGCCAGCTGCTGTGAGCCACAAGGCCAGCTTTAGAGCAGACCAGGGCCACCATTGGCTGTGGCTGGCAGGGTGTGGCTGTGAGATGAGAGATATGAGGGTGAGGCTCACAGCAGTGTTAGTTGTGTGAATATGAGGTGAAGCTGTAACTGTGAAATATGAGCTGTGACTTATAGACACTGTCCTACTTCATTCTTTAAATTGCATTAAATTTCTTTCCGCACCACATTCAGGTTCTCTATGCTTGACTCCTGGCATGGACCAATATGACTTTCTGCTCCCAGTGACTGCACATAATTTGTATGGAGGATCCCCAGGTCCATCCACTATAGCTAGAGGACCATTGTCCTGCTGTCCATCCATTGGAGTCCAATGCAACATTAGAGAACAGTACAGCATACTCTCTGTTTTGTCATAATTCAATCTCCTTGCTCATGCTTTTTACTGGAACCACTTGCAGCATCTGGCCAGCCAGAGTGCACCTTCCTTTTAAGAAGTTCAGGCTTACTTAACATGTCATGTGAAAGATGGCTTCTTCCATAATGCAACACTCCCTCAGCACTATACTGGAATGTCAACCTGAATTACATACTCAGAAGTGGAGCCTGAACCCATGATATTCTGCTTCAGAAGTCAAGTTACTATCACTATGAGGCCTGTTTTTAAGTAGTACACGAGTTTTAAATAGTGTAGATGAATTTTAGCGGTGGTAACTATTTCACCAACTTGAACCCCCTGCTTAAAAGTACAAAATGATATCAATTGACTAAACTAACTCTTGGATCACTTAGAATCTTAGAATCCCTACTGCACAGAAGGAGACCAGTCGGCCCATCGAGCCTGCACTGACAACAATCCCACCCAGGCTCTATCCCCATAACCACACGTATTTACCCTGCTAATACTAACACTGCAATGAAGTTCCTGTGAAAATCCCCTAGTCGCCGCAGTCTGGCACCTGTTTGCGTACACTGAGGGAGAATTTAGCATGGCCAATCCACCATGCAGCACGTCTTTTGGACTGTGGGAGGAAACTGGAACAGCCAGAGAAAACCCTCACTGACAGGAGGAGAACATGGAGACTCCATAAAGACAGTGACCCAAGCCGGGAATCGAGTCTGGGCCCCTGATGCTGTGAGACGGCAATGCTAACCACTTTGCCACCATGCAGTGTTTGGCACAGCTGTCACTTTATGTGGACAGTCACACCAGTTTAAGGGTTTTAAACAGCTTTTCAGGGTTTATAAATACTGTCAGCGATTTACTGTGTTTAGAATTTCAAAAACTGCTTGCTGGAGCAGGAGTGACATTTGATATGAAATTTAGCAATCTAATCCCTCGCCAGTGTTTAATGTTATTGTTAATGGCATGGAGTAGGTATGATTCTCATTCTGTTACCTCCACCATCATGTCCCAGGTCCTAATTAAACAAGATATTTTCCTCCCACTTTGTGGAATGTTGCCGAATAGTTGTTGTCTTTGCACATGAAGCACAGTCACAGCACTTTAAAAAGTAATTATTTATGTGAAGCGTATTGAGACTTTTACACATTATAAAAGATTTTATACAAGATGCAAATAAAGTGGATTTGAAATTTTCAGAGAATCCAGGAGCCAGGAGTCCTTGGCACGCAATGGTATTTTGGTTTCTGAATATCCAGCTCCCCGATTGTTCTGTTATATGCGTGTTTGCGTAGAATGTGAATATTTATAGAATTTAAAATGCAGCTGATGGGCAAACGCTGCAGATGGCCCAAGATCATGTGATGCTACTGGCAATGCTTCTGATCTCTCAACTAAATAAAAATGGTTTGTGTTTTACTGAAGAGCACAAAGAATAGATTATGGGACTTGCTCACAAGACGACGCTTCAAACCTACATTGGGCCCCAGTGTAGTCATTTAAAGTATTTGGTGAATAAACCTTCACCAAAATGTTAATGAACTATTAAAGGGATCAGTTTGAGATGCTGCAAAGCAATTAAATTAGCTTGAGCTCAGGAGCAGAGCCCAGAAGGATATTTCAGAGATTACTAGCTAAAATAATCAGAATGATTTGTACTGAAATCTTCAATTTTAGCATCAGTTCAGCAAGACTCTCCTTGATACACAACATTAAAAATCCAACAATAAGCAAAACAAGAGCAGAATCCAAAAACCATCCAGCCTCACATATATTTCCCTTTCATATTTAGCTTCTCTGAGTTAGAATTATGTCAGAGCATAGATCTATCCACAAAATAATTGAAAGGCTGTCCCTGCCAACCGCAAAATCCTGAGGAGAGTTACTAGACAAATTCCTTTTCCCTTGCCAGTTTTCAATGTTTCATCCATCCCTTCTCTTGGTGAGACATTGGCCATGATTCTCCGGCCCTGCACACTCATGCATAGGTCACCCTGGGGCAGTGGCGGATTAACTACCACTAGGCTGAGCTTTAGTAAGGCCCCCTGACCTTGTCCCCTGCCCCCACCTTTGTTGAATAGAATAAAGTGACGTTAAGTGACGTTAGATAACTTATATCATTGTATAATGTACTACATGCATTATATCATCAAGTTATATGAATCAATTACAACCCTTTTATTCATTTATTTTTCATTTTCTTTACATTTGTACTACATGTACTAAAATAAATATGTAAACATTTTATAGCATGACAATAAACGCTTTGTTGCATTTATTTTGTATTTATTTGCATGTAGTACAAGTCTGGGGGTGAAGCTCCTCTATTTATAGGTATTTGTTACATTAATTCACCCATGGAGTATAGTTAGAAAATTTATTTACTGTTAAAAGGGTTAAGCCAATTTTTTTTTGCTCTCAGGGCCCCCTCCCTTCCAGGCCCCTAGGCTTAAGCCTACTCAGCCTAATGGTTAATCCGCCACTGCCCTGGGGCCTCATATAGACGGAAGATCGTGCGAGAGGGGCTACAGCATGTTTAGTACTGGGCAGAACCCTCTCTGGGATTCTCCCCATCCCCGAGTCCCAATGTAATCTGATTCACACACAGCAAGAGCATGAACCAGATTAGCATATTTAAATATTTGTTTAAATGTGTCCAGCTTAAAACCAGAACCACCTGGCACCCAGGATTCTCTGGCCCTTAAGCAGCTGGAACCTGGCACAAATCACAACTGGTTTCTCAAAACAAAACCAGTTGTGCACAGTGGCACTTCTCCCTCTTTCATTGAATGAGGACTCAGTGACAAACAATCTGCAACCCTGGATCCATTCACACTTTCATTTTCCCTATGAAAAAAATTGAAGACAAACCAGTTAAAGGGTGCAGAAAAGGAAGATGTGATTGAGAAGCCTGTGAGAGACATGTGGCTGCAAAGTTTTGAAAGCCTTGATTGCATTGTGCCTGATGCAGCCTTAGCCCTTAGACATGAGCACACACACAAAGAAGTGAAGTCTCTCTCCAATATAACTGACCTGAATGTTATCCCTTGCAATGGCACCAATAAGTAAGTGTGCATCACAAGAAGGAACTCAGTTTAACCACCCTCCCACATTTCCTCATACTTGTCCCAGACAGAATCAATCTTACTTTTGGTTTTGTAAGGTGCCATTGTTCTGGGACTTGAAGGTGATTGTGCTTCACCTGTACTCCAGGGCGGAGTGTGACCCTCCTTCCCTCACTGTCTGCTTGTCCCCAATTTACCTGAAGCCTCACAATGTGCTGATTGAAGCAACAACTGTTATCCTCGCAAACCACTTCAGCCCTGACTTCTCAGTACTGGTGAGAACCATCCCAATGTGTCACATTTGAAGCCCCCAACCCCTATTCTGGAATCTGTATGCAGCTCCTTCCAGTAAACAACATGGGTTGCCTTTGATCCTGCCTTGTTTGTCAGTGTTTCATGCAGTGTTGTCAGGATCCAGTTCCCAGCCCTCTGTCTTCTCTCTGCCTTCCATTTATCTTTCTCCTCATCACTTCCTTGACCCTTTGTCTGTCATTGTGCTTCTTCACACCTCTTGGTACAGCATTCTTTCTAAAATGCCCCTCTTGTGTTTGCCCTTACCATCCCACCCTTGCACAACCCTCCTTTTATATTGCCTCACATATCCTTGGCATGTGAGCTGGAGGGCATGAGCTGTTCTGCCCCTGTATTTAGAGCAACAGGAGTGGCGCAGTGCCATGGCAGGTAGACTATGTATGTTGCGCTTACCTCGAAGTTGCAAGCTAACTGAGATCTGCCTTAAAGTTTAAAGCTTATTTATTAGTGTCACAAGTAGGCTTGCATTAACGCTTCCATGAAGTTACTGGTGAGGATCCCCTAGTTGCCACTCTCCAGCATCTGCTCAGGTACACCAAGGGAGACTTTAGCACAGTCAATGCACCTAATCAGCACATCTTTTAGATTGTGGGAGAAACCAGAGGAAAGCCATGGTCTTGTGCACTCCACTCTCTTTCAAACGGATTTAAGGCTGACATGATTTCCCACTGGCATGATGCAAGATTGGAAGGTGTGAAGAGAATCTGACAAGCAGCACCAAGCACTCATGAGATGGAAGTAAATGCAAATTGAGCTTATGCCACCAGGCAGCAGGATGAACAACATGCCATTAATCCACCATTGACAGAATTGCAAACCTGGTGGGTTTCCGACTTTTCGGCTCTTGCTGGATTTTCCACTCTCAATAAGCAGTAAGCCCGTCACTGGCAAAATGGGAGAATTTGATCCTGAATGTCTGGAATGCTGTTCAGTCACATCAGTTACCCTTTTTAAAGTACAGTTTGCTAAGTCAGTGGGAGGGCACCCAACAGGGCAGGCAAATGGAAATCCACACCCCTGCATTCACCTGCCCACACAGCTAGAAAATCCAATATCCAAACCACAGAAAGTGATAGCCAGCTTTCACCCCACCCCTAACCCAACTACAACCCTCATGTGTCCTTTACCGACAAAGTTACTCAGAAAATCACTTCTGAAGTCTTAACTACTGAAAATGTTATCCTTCCCTGGAACTGTCTAAGATGGAGAAGGTACTGCATTTTTATAATTTCACGTTGCACAGAGGAATAAGTTTGAAATGCCTACTCGAGAACATTTGAGCATTGTAGAAGCTAGCATTGACGTGGTCCTAATGAGTGAGGTACTTCTCACCTTGAGAGAGCTGAGCTTATCAATTGTAATGGAGGCCTCAGACTCCTTCTGCCTGATAATGTAAGGCCTAATGGTTGAAGCAGCATAGCATCTCACAGGCAGTGAGCCACCCCTGTGCATGGAGCAGGCAGAAACCTGAGATATGTCAAAAGTGGCACCTGCTGCTGCTGTCTCCAAGTGAATAAGGTGCTCTTACCCTGACCTTACAAAAGCTGATGGGGGTTAATGTCATAGGGCACTTGGAAGCATGATCCAACAGCAATCATCAAAAACATTGTTGCAATTAACACAATTGTTAGTTGTTTTCTATTTTATAAAGACAGTTTGTTAGGACTACGTCTGTCTTTGTTTTTGTTCACATCCATTTATTATTTCATAAATCTGCCTGCAGTTTTTAGCTGAAACTGCAGGCTGGCAAAATGTTTACCACTCTAATGTCAAGGAAAATCATGTAGAGGCATGTGATATAACCAGCTGCTGAAATAATGACTAAGATTTTCTGTTTCACCCATGAAATGACAACAAATTGCTTCAATATTAAGCAGAAACAGGACACTCTGGGTCAATGAGAACTCACATACAGGAATGGATACGGGTGCTAAATCTAAGAAAATATCTATAACAAAACTACTCCTTATTAATGAAAATAGATTCCATTACATGAATATGCAGCAGTTTTGAACTGAATCTTGCATATAAATCCTTAACGGCCAGGCAAATGCTATAAGTCACTTTTTGCCAGCCCATACCAACCTTCTGGGGCTCGGAAGAATTTCTAGCTTTTTTAAGCAACCCAAGGACAAGACCTGAAAATTTGTCTAATGAGGTCCATACTGCTAATTGAAACCTGGTGAAGCAGGGATTCAGCTGGCAGGATTGATTATGGGGAATGCTATGGTTCAGGCATTCAAAATGACTGTTTTCAGAAAAGTACACAACTTCAGACTGCCACAGCCTGTAAGCAGGTGAAGACAAGCAGCAGAAACCAGGTCAGAAGACAATCTGAAGGAGACATTTCCCCAGAAGGAAGATGTCACTCAGAAGGAGTCTGACACATAGAGAGCATATTGAGGCTGCAAATCTGTAGCCTTACCTGTTTACTTCCTTGCTCTAGCAAAAAAACTGGTAACTTAGTCTGGATCAACCTCCACAAAACCACAATAACTAAACATGCAAACATATGAATTAAGAGCAAGGCCATTCAGCCCCTTGGTTCTGATATACCATTCAATAAGATCATGCTGATCCAATTCTGTTCTCAAGTCCACATTTCCACCTGCCCCTGGTAACCTTTGACTCCTTTCATAGAAACCCTACATACAGAAAGAGGCCATTGGGCTTATTGAGTCTGCACCGATCACAATCCCACCCAGGCCCTACTTCAATATCCCTACATACTTAACCGCTAATCCCTCTAACCTATGCATCTCAGGACAATTTTAGCATGGCCAATCAACCTAACCCGCACATCTTTGGATTGTGGGAGGAAACGGAGCTCCCAGAGGAAACCCACGCAGACAGATGAAGAATGTGCAAACTCCACACAGATAGGGACTCCTTTGTTAGTGAAGCATCTATCAACTCGGCCTTGAAAATATTCAATGATTCTGCCCTGACCACTTTCTGGGGACGAGAACTCCAAAGACTCACAACCTCTGAGAGAAAAAATTGAAGTGTGACTAAAGTATGAATTGTGGACTTTTAAACAAAGCAACACAAATTTGTAATTTATATCAGAACTGGAATACATTATGTTAGTGTGCATTGTTTTGTGTATAATAATTCCAATGATAATATTTTGATGTTGAGGGAATGTTCTGATCCCAGAATGATTATTTAGAGATCCACTGGATTCCAGAAATGTTAGGATGATGCAACCAATGCATATGTCTTTCTGTTAGTGAAAGGAAGTCAAAACAATATTGGCTCAAGTTTTGTGATTGGCAGTGAAGGGTGGGCATTTGAAGATGATGTTGAAGAAAGGTGGCCACAGGAATGCTGATGTCCCCTATTTCAAAGTGATGGTAAATCTAACACAATCTCTAGGGGATAAAAACAAAATATTGCGGATGCTGGAATCTGAAACAAAAACAGAAAATGCTGGAAAATCTCAGCAGGCCTGACAGCTTCGATGGAGAAGGAACAGACACTCTCGAGGGATGAGAACATAAGAACATAATAACTAGGAGCAGGAGAAGTCCATCTGGCCTCTCAAGCCTGCTCCGCCATTCAATAAAATCATGGCTGATCTTTTAGTGGACTCAGCTCCACTCACCCGCCCACTCACCATAACCCTTAATTCCTTTACTGTTCAATAACTTATCTATCCTTGCCTTAAAAACATTCAGTGAGGTCGTCTAACTGATTCACTGGGCAGGGAATTCCACGGATTCACAACCCTTTGTGTAAAGAAGTTCATCCTTAACTCAGTCCTAAACCTGCTTCCCTTTATTTTGAGGCCATGCCTCCTAGCTCTAGTTTCACCTGCCAGTAGAAACAACTTCCCTGCTTCTATCTTATCTATTCCCTTCATAATCTAATATGTTTCTACAAGGTCTCCCCTCATTCTTCTGAATTCCAGTGAGTATAGTCCCAGTTTACTCAGTCTCTCTTCATAAGCCAACCCTCTCAACTCCAGAATCAACCTAGTAAATCTCCTCTGCACCCCCTCCAGTGCCAGTATATCCTTTCTCAAGTAAGGAGACCAAAGCTGTACACAGAACTCCAGGTGTGACCTCACCAGCACCTTATACAGCTGCAACATAACCTCGCTGCTTTTAAACGCCACCGCTGTAGCAATGAAGGACAAAATTCTATTTGCCTTCTTAATTAGCTACTGCACCTGCAAACTAACTTATTGAGATTCTTGTACAAGGACACCCAGGTCCCTCTGCACAGCATCATGCTGCAATTTTTTACCATTTAAATAATAGTCCAGGAATCTGTGATACCCAACAACAGTGAAGTCATTGAATAGAGTGATCAGCCAATCATGTTAAGTAATTCTCATAGAAAGCAAAACAGAAAGTTAAAAAACGTGAATTATAAGTCACTCCTTCAAGAGAGTGAAATAATGATTGAGATATACAAAGAAAAATAAGGTGAAATATCATAGACAAACTTTCAAAAAGATAATTTTTTTTATTGAGTGGGATTTTCCAGCCATGTACTGGAAATTCCCACCCAAGTTCAATGGACCTTTTAATGGTCCACTGAATTTTCTATCTCGCCTGCTAAGATTCCCAAGCAGACAGGACAAGTTTCCAGCCATTACCTTAGAAATCATAGAATGTTTAAATGTCAATTGAGAGAGTGTAATTCATTTGTGAAATGAGAGAGTGTAATTCATTTGTGAAATGAGTTTTCTAGGGGCAGAGAGGTGATTTTGCAGTAATTATGACCTAGTATGCTGTTAAAAACTAACTTCTACTCCATTCAACAAAGCTAACATTTCCCTTTTTTAACAGTGGAAATGGTGCATATAAGTTAACTTCGTATTACTGATTACATGTTGATTACTTCTGCAAAAATGCTACAGTGTACCCTGTGGAGGAGTGGAATATCTCCTGCAGCAACTCCCAGGTTTCTTTGTTTAACTATGCATATGTGGATGCCAGAAGTTGCTGTCAGTTTTACATGGTAACAATGATAAAGGCTGACAGTTTCGCCATTATTACAACCACACAGTCCAGACCATTTTACACTCTGTCACAGTTTGACAAGAAAATGAAAAGATGGACCAGAGCTTCCCATTTGAGAATTGTGAATAACATTATGCAATGTTAAAGGGAAAATATTACACTGAGAAAAACATGGGAGTGGAAATTTTAGTCTTTGCTTACAGCACAACAATTGAAATGGATCTGTTTGATCACTACATTATGGGATGACTGGTCAGGTTGAAATACATGAAGCTTTTATGATGGCTGTCTAAACTGTTTTTGTGGTAATTAGTATCTTGGAGCATACGAAGAAACTGGCTGCAAGGACAAGCAATGACAAAGGTAATAACTTCTGGAACTTTTATGAAGTGCAGTCATACATCTGAACAGTTGCCCCAAGAGACTAGTTTTGCTCCAATACAGCAATTTTCTAGTTATAAGGAAAGTAGCAAGTGCTTCTGAAAATTCAAACAAGATCACTATAGTGCTAAAATTTTCTATCAATCAATGCAGTATCTTTTTTTCAAAACAATCATTCAACTATTCTAGCTCTCAGTGAATATGACGGTGCACCTGCAGCAAACTATTACGTTTGGGTCTAATTATAAACAATAAAAAGATCAAAAGGTAGGATGGCATAATTCAAACAAGGAACAGTTTATTAAATGTCTGAACAGGTGAGGTCCCAGAGGATTGGAGGATAGCAAATGTGGTCCTGATATTTAAGGCTAGCAAGGATAACCCGGGTAATTATAGGACAGTGAGCTTGATGTCCGTGGTAGGGAAATTGTTGGAGAAGATTCTTAGAGATAGGATCTATACGCATTTAGAACTGAATAGTCTCATTAGCGATAGATAACATGGTTTTGTATGAGGAAGATCGTGCCTCACAAATTTGGTTGAGTTTTTTAAGGAGGTGACAACGATGATTGACGAGGGAAGGGCCATGGATGTCGTCTACATGGATTTTAGCAAAGCATTTGATTAGGTCCCTCATGGCAGACTGATGCAAAAGGTCATGGGATCAAAGGTGAACTAGGTAGGTGGCTACGGAACTGGCTTGGACATAGAAGACAGAGGGTACCAGTGGAGGGGTCTTTTTCTGATTGGAGATAGGTGAATAGTGGTGTTCCGCGGTGTCCTGTACTGGGACCTTTGCTGTTTGTGATATATATAAATGATTTGGAAGAAGATGTAGCTGGTCTGATTAGTAAGTTTGCAGATGACACAAAGATTGCTGGAGTTGTGGATAGTGATGAACATTGTCAGAAAATACAGCAGGAGATAGATAGGCTGGAAAATTAGGCAGAGAAATGGCAGATGGAAATTAATTCAGATAAATGTGAAGTGATGCATTTTGGTAGATCTAATGCAGAGGGAAGCTATACAATAAATGGCAGAACCATCAGGAGTATAGACACACAGAGGGATTTGGGTGTGCAAGTCCACAGATCCTTAAAGGTGGCAACACAGGTGGAAAAGGTGGTGAAGAAGGCATATGGCATGCTTGCCTTTATTGAACGGGGCATAGAGTATAAAAGTTGGCATATGATGTTGCAGTTATATAGAATGTTGGTTAGGCCACATTTGGAATACTGCATCCGGTTCTGATCGCCACACTACCAGAAGGATGTGGAGGCTTTGGAAAGAGTGCAGAGGAGGTTTACCAAGATGTTGCCTGGTATGGAGGGTCTTACTGATAAGGTGAGATTGAGTAAACTAGGGTTGTTCTCCCTGGAAAGACAGAGGTTGAGGGACGACCTAATAGAAGTTTATAAAATTATGAAGGGCATTGACAGGGTGAATAGTTGGAAGCTTTTCCCCAGATTGGAAATGACAAACACAAGGGTTCACAAGTTTAAGATAAGGAGGGGCGAGGTTCAATACAGATATGCAGGGGTGCATATTTTACACAAAGGATGTGGGGGCCTGGAATGCACTACCAAGCAAGGTGGTTAAGACAGACATACTAGGATCATTTAAGACTTATCTAGATAGCCACAGACAGGCAATAGAGGGATGCAACCGATGGTCTAGTTAGGTGCAGGCTTGGAGAGCCGAAGGGCCTGTTCCTGTGCTGTACTGTTCTTTGTTTTAGTTGCAGTCAGTCAAAGACTGGTTCCGTCCCTACAGTACGAAGAAGTCCATTCAGCCCATCAAGTCTGTATTGACCACAGCCCATCCAGGCCCTATCCCCATAACCCCACATGTTTACTTTACTAATCCCCCTGACACCAGGGTCAATTTAGCATGGCCAATTAACCTAACCCTCACACCTTTGGACTTTGGGAGGAAACCGGAGCACCCGGAGGAAACCCATGCAAACATGGGGAGATTGTGCAAACTCCATCCAGACAGTGATCTGAGGCCGGAATTGAATCTGGGCCCCTGGCACTGTGAGGCAGTAGTGCTAACCACTCTGTCACCATGCTGCCCCTGATCCTCTCTGAAAAATTAAGGCAAATATCTAATGGTTGACAAACAACTAATGACCGTTAGTCATTAGTGGACATGCCCAAGCAGTCCTCTGATGCTGTTCTGCTCACTGGCAGGATGGCACCAGGACACTACTTGGGCATGACCCTGTCCCCCCTGGGGTTGTATTCACCTGCGTGCCTCTGGCAGGTTCTGTTCACCAGGTGCATGCTGCTGTGAATAGACAGTCCAATGTGGGGGCACAATTCTGCATTGAGAATGAGATGTGAATGGGGATCCTGACTTATAAAGTTGGGGTATTTGCTATGTCATTGGCGGGGGTGGGCACAATTGAATGGCAAATTCATGCTGGCATAAAAGCCATTTTAGGTTATCTGCTCAATTCTCCACCATTCCCGTTTCCTTAAATCCCTCCTGCATCTCTACATATGGATGTCAATTAGATTCAAGTTGCAATGTTCTCCTGCACTGAGTTCCAGCAGCATTTTGCTGTCCTTCACTGCCATTATGGAAGGAACCAATCAAGAGTCAGAAATGATCCAAGTTGACGACGTATACAATGAAGCGAAGGAATGGCTAGTTCCATATATTACAGTGTCATTTCAGGACCATGTTCTTTCATAAAAAGTTGACATTTGTTGACTGTCAGCCATAGTTTTTTCAGTAAAGTGCAGCTTGTTCAGGATGGAGGCAGGAATTCTGAACCCTGTGCTATTTATATAGGTGACTTCAATATTCCTCAAGTTCTGAGGAACTTGACACAACACAATGTGAATCAATGCTCCCGTGGAAGATCATCCAAATACAGTACAATTATTTTGATATTACAATACCTATATCCTACAATAAATACTATTGTATCCACTTCCAGGAACTATGAAAGGATGCTGCTAAAAAAGTTAGCACTACATATTTTTCTTTCCTGAGTAACCTTGATGCTCACCAGGAAATTCAGCCCAGTGATTTCACTGCCTGCACTGGTCTAAGGCCTTCCTAAAGTCCTGTGCCGAGAAAGTGCCATAGATAATGCTGCTTCCTACATGACCTTGTCCTGTAGAGGGGAAAGGTACTATTGGGAACAGGTGATGGACTGCAGGATCCAGCACTGACAGGAGATCATCAGCTTAGAACCAAGAGATATATACCAGCTAGAGCTAAGCTGCATTGCAGTATCAGGCTGGATGTGCTGGAGTCTCTAGACTGGAGTTTGAATCCACATTTTTCTGACTCAGAGGTGAAAGCCAAGACTGATAGCTTGGGTGAGGATTAAGCAAGAATTTGTGAATAAGTCGGGAATGTGGCACTGAACAAGGCAGGACATTGGTGAGAATTGTGAAAACAGCAGAAGAGTGCAGTGTGTTGCAGTTGCTATTTGGTAAATGCAGAACTTACAGTAGTTGGTTAAAGTTGGGCAGGTTTTATCAAAGGTGGGTGATTTGCTGTACAATTGCCACCTAGGCAGTGAAGAAGAAAATATATTCCAATATTTCATACATACAAAAAAATTATTTAAAAAATCAGTGATAATCAGTTACTGATGTGTAATGTTTTGTAGTGAATGGAATACAAACTCTTTGGAGTTGGGAGTTCCTTTCCCATATTCTTACAGTATGTAAAATTGGCCATTGAATTGACTGTACTGTCTACAGACAATTTGAATTTATGACACTGTCGAAGAGAAGATTTCATACAACAGTTCTGCTTGAAAGCATGTCCTAATTGTGCTTTTCAAAGATAAAACACAAGTCAAAATGGAGCGATTATGGTAAAAGTGCATTTAGGATTATATGGTGACTCAGATGATAGCTGTCCTTTCATGTTGCACAATCAATATACTAGGTGAGAGGGCAGTGTCTTAGACTTTAATTCTTTGAACCATGTTAAATTACAAACTTGAATGGGGCAGACTGGTGTTTGTACATCTAGTAAATAATGCAAAAAGCCAGTAAACCTCACGTATGCCAACATACGCTGGATGATAGATTTGCTTTGGTCTTGTCTGGACAAATCCCGGTACCACTATTCAGAAATATGTGATTGTAAGAGGATTTATGACTTCTTAGCAGGGTCTGCTGACTATCAAATGGTCTGTTTGCACCAGGATATTTGTGGTAGGAGCATTGGGAACATCCTGAGATTTATGGGGTTAAAGCATTTTAGTCTTGAACCCAGAATGTAGCTGCACTTTGATATTTCCCTCTTGGCTTAATACAGTAACAATTTTGTTTTTCATAACATTAGGAAACATGAAATGGGAAAAGCTCCTCCCCCTATTTACCTCACCTTCTCCACTAATATGGTATAATATCTCTATCTAATTTACTCTATTTAATCTTCAAAGGAAAGTTGTCTATAAAAATTTCCTGAGCCCCATTGATAATCATGTATAATTCCAGAACTGGAATACATACCAATCCCCATTTCACTGCTATTCACCGTGATAACTTACTAATATTCATAGATTCCCTAAAATGCAGAAGTAGGCCATTCAGCTGATCGAGTCTGTACTAACTCTCCAACAGAACATCTTATCCTGGTCCTATCCATGAAACTCTGCATATTTACCCTACTAATTCCCCTCATCTATACATCTTGGGATACTAAGGGACAATTTAGCATGGCCAGTCCACCTAACCTGCACATCTTTGGACTGTGGGAGGAAACCAGAGCACCTAGAGGAAACCCACAGAGACATGGGGAGAATGTGCCAACTCCACACAGACAGTCACCCAAGGCCAGAATTGAACCCAGGTCCCTGGCAGTGTGAAGCAACAGTGTTAACCATTGTACCACCTTACTGCCTTCTCTTGCTTACCCCTTTCCAGCTGCACAGCTTATAAACGTAAGTGTCCACTGAACATCTATCCATTCCATTTCACTATATTATACTTTAAAAAAAAATGAATCATCAGGATACACCCTTCACAGTAGATGAGCTCAATTGTCCAAAAAAAGTGGGGCAGGGAAATGACGATAAACTGTTTGTGGACAAAATCCCAAGTTAACCTCCCAGTCTGTGTTGAGATTGGCAATCTCAGTCAGGGTAGCAATGGGGCTATTGCAATGACCTTGGCATTAGACCTGAGTTAGCTACAGAAAAGCCAGACAGGATTCATACGTCTGATCACTAATTCTGCAAGAAATATGCACAGGATGCTGCCAAGGACAGCTATCAGCTTCACCTTGACAGATGCCAAGTTTGAAGAGTCTGCTAATATTCATTGACACGGTTTGTACACTGGAAGAACAAATAGCCAGGTGGAACTATCCCCCAGGAATGGGTTAACATCTTTGGGAGAAAATTGGGAAAGAAGAGAAAAACAAAACCTGAGATTTAATTGTACTTTTACTCTTCTGTTGCTGCATCAATCATTGTATTATTATTAGATTTTTAATACAACATAGCAAATGGTACAACATAATTTGTGCATCCTGACAACTGTAATGAAAGATTCTGTGGATCTGGTTTAACCTTTCTAAAGCTGAGCTGACTGGAATTGTTCAAACCCATTCATTAGCACAGATGCTGGCATTTGTGTAGCTGCTGATTGATGAGCTGATTTCATTTTGCTATTTGATTTCATAGTCTTACGTCAGACTCACATCAACCAGGGTTCTTAAAGCTGAAACCATGTCGTATTTTTCTAGAATTCAAACTTTATGGAGTCTGTCATTGTTAGGAAATAAAAAGAAAGAACTTTTATGTAAAATTGATTAGAATGTACAACTCAGAAACAGGCCTCATGCTCCAAGTAGTCCTTGCCAATGTTTATGCTTCCATCCGATATTCATTTGACTCTATAACCGTACCTTTCTTTTCTTTTTTTCCTCATATATTTATCTAGATTCCCCTTAAATGCATTATGCTATTTCCCCTGACTACTC
Organism: Carcharhinus amblyrhynchos; assembly: GCF_965287045.1. Classification (NCBI taxonomy): domain Eukaryota; kingdom Metazoa; phylum Chordata; class Chondrichthyes; order Carcharhiniformes; family Carcharhinidae; genus Carcharhinus; species Carcharhinus amblyrhynchos. The sequence goes on along the minus strand of NC_137331.1, from coordinate 74,905,676 downwards.
TTTATGGTGGTGAGTTTCACTTTTTAACCATCCTCTGGGAAAAGAGGTTTCTGCTGAATTCTTTATTGGATGTATTAGTAACTCTCTTATGGTTCTTAGTTTTACACTCCCCTCAAGTGAAAACATCTCTACATCTAACCTATCAAACCCCTTCATAACTTTTAGCACCCGTATTAAGTAACACTTTAGCCTTCTCCTTTCTAGAGCAAAAAAAACCTACTCCAGAATTTTCCCTTCCTGCCCGCCCCTGGAACTATAGCGGGCAAGTGGGTGGGCCATGCAAAGGTACGTTGACCTCGGGTATGATTTTCCAGTTTAGGGATGCGTGCGGCTGGAAGTTCCCACTCCCAGCCTATTCTATGTTTCCTGGATTGTTGTAACCTCTCATTTCTGATATAATTCTCGTAAATTGCTTCTGCATCTCCTTCAGCGCTTGTATATCCTTTTAGTAATATGTTGACCAGAATTGCACCCACTACCTTAAGAATGGTTTAACCAAAGAGTTATACAAGTTTAAATGAACCTTCCTGCTGTTCAGTTTTATTTTTCTAGAAAAATACATTTATATAAAACCTTTCATTTCTCTAGGACAGCCCAAAGAATATCACAGACAATGAAGTCTTGCCATTTGTTATGTCAGCAAATATGAAAGTGTATTTGCACACAGCAGTTAATAACTGACGAACCTACTTTGCTGTGGGAGAATTCTTCTGCGCTTTTTCATATTTTATTTTAAGATGGAGATATGTGGACAATTTTCCAAAGGCATATTTAATTATCAATGGACAAAAAAATCTTGGGATTGGTGCTCTAACCTTGAAATGCACTACTGGCAAATGAGATAAGGCAGAAATATTACCCTTCTGGGTTCAGTGCAGCTAAGGTGGATGTGTTGAATTTTTTAACTACATTTACTGATAATCTTCAAAGCCTCAAGTGAAAAAGGTTCTGGAATAATGTTGTCATCTCATTGCAGAAGCCCATTGCATCACCTCCCTCGCATGTAGTTTCAGGAATTAGTTCTACCACAAATCACAGCAACAGCTTCCGTTGTTTTGTGACCTCTAGTAAAGCTGTCATTAAGAAATAGATAGGCCATGACCTAAATTCACACATTCACATTTTACAGCAGCAATTGTTGGATAATGATCAGCTGAAGGAATCCTGGCTGAAATCAGCTATTTCGCTGTAGACTGGATATTGAATCCTGAACTTTTCAGGATGGTGTGGCTCTGTATCACACTGTGTTTTTATTAGTTAGTTATGAGTATGTTATTTATTGTTATTTACTGTTGTTGAGTTTTTCCAGCATTTCTGTTTTGTTTCAGATTTTCAGCATCTGTAGCGTTTTGTTTTCATTTCACTTATTGTCCCTGGTGCCCAGTAATGCCAGACCTTGAGGTACAGGAGGAAGCAATTATGTAGCTGTTTGATCTTCAGGAGTAAATAAAAGAGCTTGACAAAGATCTTGGAGTAGAAGTAAGCCATTCAGTCCCTCAAGGAGGAGAGACTGAGGGATTTGGGGTTGTTTTCGTTAGAAAGAAGGCGGCTAAGAGGGGATCTTATTGAAACATATAAGATGATTAGAGGTTTAGATAGGGTGGATAGTGATAGCCTTTTTCCTCGGATGGAGAAAGCTAGCACGAGGGGGCATGGCTTTAAATTAAGGGGGGGTAGTTATAGGACGGATGTCAGGGGTAGGTTCTTTACCCAGAGGGTGGTGAGGGATTGGAATGCCCTGCCTGCTGCAGTTGTAAATGCGCCTAGTTTGGGGGCGTTTAAGAGATCCGTGGATAGGTTTATGGATGGAAAGGGATTGGTTTAGGTTAGTGAGTCATTGTTTTTTAACTGGTCGGCGCAACATCGTGGGCCGAAGGGCCTGTTCTGCGCTGTAATGTTCTACGTTCAAGCCTGTTCCACCATTCAATAAGATCATGGCTGACCTGGTTGTGGTCTCAACTCCACTTTGCTGTCAGCCCCCCACAACCCATGGTTCATATCTTTCGTTCAAATTGTGCATCGTCAGTTAATTCCAATTATTTCAAACCAAGGGTGTGAATGACTCACTTCATCTCTGAACTTTTGATATTCGGCCTGGTTATAAAACACTGTTTAAGCCACAACTGACATTTTGTGTACAGTTCTGGTCACCACATTAAGGAAGTTCTGGAGGAAATACAGAAGATATTTACGTGAATGTTGCCAATGCTGGAAAGTTGCAACTATGAAGAAGGATTAGTTAGGTTAAGGTTGTTTTCCTTAGAACAGATGGGGCTGACAGGTGATTTGATTGAGGTATACAAATGAGGGGTCTTGATAGAATAGATTGGAAAGATTTAGTTCTCCAAGCAGAAAGACCAAGGGTCACAGATTTAAGATCATTGATAGAAGCAAATTAGGAAGAACATTTTCACCCAGAAATTGATAGGTGTCTGGAACTCACTGCCCAGATTGGTGGTTGAGACAGAATCATAGAATATAATAGAATCATAATATTCCTACAGTACAGAAAGAGGCCATTTGGCACATCGAGTCTACACCGACCACAATCCCACCCAGGCCCTACCCCCATATCCCTACATATTTTACCCACTAAATGCTCTAATGTTCACATTTCAGGACACTAAGGGGCAATTCTTTTTTAGCATGGCCAATCAACCTAACCCGCACATTTTTGGACTGTGGGAGGAAACCGGAGCACCCAGAGAAAACCCACGCAGACATGAGGAGAATGTGCAAACTTCACAGACAGTGACCCAAGCCGGGAATCAAACCCAGGTCCATGGAGCTGTGAAGCAGCAATGCTAACCATTGTGCTACCATGCCGTCCAGATATAGGTACCTGGATCTGCACTTGAAGTGCTGTAACCTGCCAGGCGATGGACCAGGTACTGGAAAATGGGATTAAAATGGGTGCCACAGTCTCAATGGGCTGAATGACCTCTTTCTGTAACTTTTCTCTGGTTCTCACTGCCATCTGTTGTATGCATCTTTCTTCTGCTTTATCTTGTTCTGTATCTCCTTTATCAGGCAGGGAATTGCGACTTTGGTGACCCTGCTTTTCACCCCCATGGGAACGTATCTCGACTCCACCTGAACCACCTCTTTTTTAAAGTCAGTCTATTGTTCTGATATAGTTTTGCCTATGAGTCTTTGATTTCAATTGACCTGTGATAGATTTTAAAGTTTATTTATTAGTTACAAGTAGGCTTACATCAACACTGCAATGAAGTTACTGTGAAATTCCCCCAGTCGCCATATTCCTTCATCTGTTCGGGCACACTAAGGGAGAATTTAACATGGCCAATGTTCATAACCAGCACATCTTTGGACTGTGGGAGGAAACCCATGCAGACATAGGGAGAACATGCAAACTCCATCCAGACAATGACCCAAGCTGGGAATCGAACCCGGGTCCCTGGCGCTGTGAGGCATAATGCTACCCACTGTGCCATCATGTTTGTTCCCATCCCACTGAAATTGACTATCCTCCAGTTAGATTGCTTATTGTCCTTTTCCATAACTCATTAAAAGCTGCTGATCCTATAATTACTGTTTCCTAAATGTTTCTCTGGTGACACCTGATCTACTTGACCCACCTTGTTTCCAGGAAAACATCTTAATCATCACAGGCACTTAAATGGTAAGTTTATGAATTTGCATATGTGAAGCCTTGCTTCACCTGCTCAAAGTGAATATCGGAATTCAGGCACATACACTTTGTAACTTCCCTTTTAATATTGTTTTCTTTCAACGATCTAATTTTTTATAAAGATGATGGAAGATTGTTACAAATGGAAATTGTGAAATTTCACCTGGACAATTGACAGCATTAATAATCTTGAATAAATTGTGTTATTCGTACTCTGAGAACCAGAAATGGGAAAGATAGAGAACGTACTAATATTTAACAATGTTCTAAGAGCTTGTTACTTGAGGGAAGTTCTGACAGTGAGTTTGCACCCAACAGAAACTAAGGGGGCGATTCTTCCAAAGTGCCGAATTGGTGGGAAAACTGTTCAAGATCAAGATTGTTTTTACAGTGCAACTTCAGGCCCAAATCTCCCCACTCTATGCAATTCAGAGGTCACAACCCTGAATATTATTAAAAACCTGGGAGGCGAAGCCTATTCACACCAAAGTGCCTGAACGGGAACCTGCACCTTCACACATCACTGGGAGATTTGTGAAAAGACCTCCCAGCATCCAGATCACTGCCATCCAAACCCCACAGGCATCACTAGCCCCCACAACCCCCCACAGATATTGCTGGCCTCATCACTGGTCCCCACAACCCCCCCCCCCAACAAACGCTGCTGGCCCTTCTCCCCCATGCAGACATTGCAGGCCCCTTCTCCCATAGAGACAAAATCTCACTAACTGTCCTGGCTGGAGACAATACACATTTTTTAACATGTGCTTGGCCCTCTGTCCAGTCATATTGTTTGTACCTTTAAGACTTAATTACCTGTGAAGACTCACATTCCAACCATTATCTCATAAATTGAGTTTGTGTTTTTACGTGCTCTGTTTGTGAACACAGCTCCTCACTCACCTGATGAAGGAGCAGCACTCCGAAAGCTTGTGCTATCAAATAAGCCTGTTGGACTTTAACCCGTGTTGAGCAATTTCTTACTCTGCTTACCCCAGTCCAACGCTGGCATCTCCACACCATGGTCACCATAATGGCCAGATCCAAATCGAGCAAACCAAGATCCACCCGTAGAGTGGGGTTTGGAAAAAGCACAGAATGATGGATTGTCATCATTGGCTGCATAGATCCAGCACCACCCTAATCCCTCACTTGGGCCAGTACCCTCACTTGTGGGTGCTGGCAACCCCACACAATCCATGGTGCCATGCATGGCCTGATTAGAGTTGTGTGAGATTCCCATCATGACAAATGCTAGCAGATTATGCTTGTTGGTGTGCAGCCAAGGCAATGCATACCCTTGAGCCATTGCTATGTGTCAATTGCAGCATCCATTACAGGCATGTGTTGCTGCTCTGTGTCACAGGGCAGGGACAGACTGCAAAGCAGCACCAGATGTGTGCCCAGTGACCGCAGATCCCATGCAATCCATGCCTGAACATCTGCACCCTGGCCTGGAGCAGCAGCTGCTTCATCTGGTTAGGCCTCAGTCAGCACATGGTGACTCCTTCCCTACCACGGAACACCAGCACTCAGTCGAACCCCTGACCATACCCCATGGCAAGACCGTGGCACTGCAAAGTGCCCTAGAGGGGAAGGTTGAGCAGGACTCCTTAATGGGGTCTCCCACGCTGAGCTACAGTGCTACCCTGGAGGGGAAGGCTGAACAGAATTCCATCATGAGGCCTCCCACACTGAGCGCTGTGAAAATAGAAGCCCCCAGCTCCACCACAGATATCACTAGTCCATGGGCTAGCTCCTGAGGATAGCAGGAAGAAGCCCACCATACATCTCCAGGGCCTGCCTGCAACATTCCCGTGTTCCGCTAGTAGCACTTATCTCCTCATGTCAGTTCAAGGTTGCTATGTTAGGTTGAGACTTTTATATACCTACCCTGATTCATGCCAAAGTGACATTATCCCAAAAAGTTGGGAGACGCAAACATGGCAGAGATTAACATTTCGATTCCGATAATGGCTTGCTAAGGTATGGTAAGTAATGCAAATCAGCGGCACGCCGGTTTTATGTACGGTCCTGGCGGCGGCATTTTTTTCCAGTTGGAAGATGCACGTGGGTCGTAAATGCTTGCGGGAAACCCGCAAAATGGCCGACACGTGCATCTCCCAACCTGACCCACCAGTAAATTTGTGGGCTGTGATGGGAGAATCGTCCCCTAAGTTGGGACTCTAACAAATGCAGTTCACTTATAAACTAAGAGCTAGATGAAAGTTTTATGCCACTAGTCTGTTCCGGATGAATGTTAGGACTTTATTATTTTTACTGACCATTCGCCTTATTTCCCATCCAGCTCAATTTTGTTCTCCAAAGGACTCTTCTTAATTTTACTTTAGGATAGAATTTGTAAAATGAAGCGATATGCAAGTTCTTATCAGTCTCTGGATGGTTGCTATGGAAGTTAGGAACGAACTGGTGTGAAGGTAATCAGTGGTAGCATTGGATGATAGGTGACGTTAATGAATGCCTTGTGTTGCAGCTTTGTTAGGTTGATGCTGCAATTACTTCTCTTCCCTGTTAAAGTTTTTCTCCTACAATATTAGAAAGCTGATGTTATTTAATAGTTTGAGACAATGGTGATATCAAACAAATGAGGCATCCCATATAAATGTCTGAATCTTCAGTTCTAAATTAGCTTTACATCTACTTAGCACAGCTGTGTTGAAAGCTCTCTGATATAATTGGGAGAATGGTGAGATTATAATTAGGAATTACCTCACCAACAAAGTATTACAACTAGACTTACCCAGGAAAGGTGGATAATGATGGTGGCACATCAGACAAGCCACTCCAATGGAATTAGTTAAAGCCATTTGAAAATTGTCAGACAAAAGCAGCAGGACAGGCTAATTGGGCAAAATAATTTTATTTAGGATAATTTTCTTAACTCATAAATGTTACCACCACAATTCTGAATACTGCTAGTGAATATATAATTTATTTTACCTTAGGATTTAAGGAGAGAATGCATTTCTGAAGTGCTTCACCTTAATTAGACATGTCATATTCTTTTGAGGTATGTAAATATGCAGTTTATCCTCTCAAAGAGCTGTTGTTCTTAGCAGATTGTCTGTTCTGTTTGTGTAGGAGGCATAGCTACAGTTGCTTGTAAGCTGAAGCTAACTAATAATACTATAATAGCACCCTAAAGACACTGGCCTGGATTTTCCAACCCTGCCTACCACTGGGATTTTCCAATCCCCTCAAAAGCCAACAGGCGTTTGGCTGGCCCACTGCATCCCCCACGGCAGGTCCCACCATAGTGAGGCTGAGAAATCCAGGCCATTAGCTGCAATATTTGGTGGTGCAGCTTTTGTATTTTTTGACACAGCAAGTGGCGTTTCAGATCCAAAATGGCACCAATCTCATACACTTGGAATGGATTGCATTTTGGGTAGGTCATTAGCGTGGGCACTGGCTGTGTGCGCCATAAGTATGCAGGTTGTGACGTTAGTGAGTATGTAATGCTGATTTCATTCCAGCAATACCATTTTTAAGCTGAATACTCCAGTTAATGTCCTCCCTTAATATTACGCAGTTGAACGTACTTCCAATCGTGGTATTTAAAGGGAACAAGGATTACTGTCAAGTTAGTTGCTAATTATTTTCTACTGACTATTGCTGAGTTTGTAGAGAGTGGAATACCAGGGAAAGGCCTGAAATCTAAGCAGTGCAGAGGTAGTAGAAGCAGGGTCAGCATCAAGAGAATTTAGAGAAATTATGTTCAGGTAAGTTTGGCGGAGGAGAACATCATAGCACAAGAAGATGCTGTTACATTTCAGGTCAATATTAATTTAAGCTAGTAATTGGTTCTTAAGTTTATTCTGTTTATTTAGCTACTTGTCTAATCAATTGATGGAAGCTATTTCAGTCCTATTAAATGTATATATCTTGGGCCATGTGGAAATTCAAGGGTAACTCTTGTGTCCTGAACAACCATATGTACATTAAGTGTCATCTGTCGGAGGAGCTTGAGCTTCAGGTTTTGGATTTGGGCTGTATCTATGAGGCTGAAAACTACGTGGATGCACATTTCTAGAGGTGGTAACTGTGTGTTTGAAGGCAGACAAAGAATGGGTGACCACAGGTAGAAAAGGAAGCCCAGACAGATGGTGAGGAGTTCCCAGAAAAAATCAGGACTGAATATCAGTTAAACAATGATATATAAAATCAAGGAAAACACAAAGTTGTTATGGAAATACGTAATGAGCAAAAAGATGAATTAGAAAAGATTGAGCCTATTGGAAGCGAAGGAGGTAATAGTTTAGTAGTGTAGGATGTGGACATGACGGTTAATGAAAACTTTGCATCTGTCTTCACAAAAGAGAGAAATGAGAAGGAGTGTTGTGGGGTAAATCAAGGTGACTGATACTGTCTTAACTTCAGACAATATAAAACTCATGAGGCAGATATGTCTGGATAAAGATGTAACATTTATTCAGAGAAAAACAAGCAGCTGAAAGGAAATCACCAAAGGGTTAAGTCGCTCTGACATAGAAAGACAGAACCACTTGAAGAATCCAATGTGTGCAATCAAAAACAAATCAATTATAGTTTTTCTTATCAATCACTCCTGCCTTACATTAGTTTAAAATCAATTGTATTTTATATACGCACATCAAAATATAATAATTCCTGACATTCACCTCAGCCAACTGCATTTTACCATCTAGCATAGTAGTATCATATTCATCTCTTAAATCCGGATGCTAACTCCCATCCGGGTTAAAGTCACTTCCTTGTTGCCTGGTTGCCTTAGATGCTTACTACAGGACACAAAGTTGGTGTTCTCACTGAATCATTGCCAAACTGGATAGACACGTGATCCTACTCCAGGCATGTTTCTTTCCTAAGTCTATATAATGAATAAACCTATTCATAAATGTTACAAGATGTATTCCTGAATTAGAAACTTAATGATGTGAATTGTTCTAACTACGGGTTCCCAAGCCTTTGACTCTGATCTACGTGCCTTTACCACCATCCCTTGTGGTAACCTGCTTTTGGCTGAAGCGAACAATGATTCATACAATATTTAAAATACTTTAAAATGTCAGTATGTACTTTTTGAAATCATAATTACTTGTTTAATTCTCTTACTGCTTTCACATACATGTAAACTATTTTCTCTAACACCACAGTGCCCCAGATGAAGTAAAGTGTGATATTAGTTTACTTTTAAGAATTTTTAAAAAAATCATGTTTTCTGTAGCTTTCAGCTCTCACTGCGGCACCGAGCTGTCTACTCAGAGCCCTTTTATTGCTTCTTCAGTGGTTTGAGCTCTTGTCACCTGATCCGTAAACATTCTTCCTCCATTAGCTTATTAACTTGTTTCAAGAATCATTTAACTCATTACTGGCAGTCCTATCAGTGTCTTAATGTATCCTGTTTACAAATCTTATTAACTGGTTAGAAATTTCCCACTTCAAGGAAGAAAATGGAACATTCAATGGGATAAAAATACTGAGAGAGAAGAAGTGGATGAGTTGTCAGGCCTGCATGAAATGTATATCATTCTGCTAAGAGAAACAACGGAGAAAGCAGCAGAGACTCTGATCGTCATTTTATAATCCTCTATGGTGCAGATGTGATGCTGTGGTGATTGGAGCATTGTGCCATTGCTTTAAAAGGGACATAGGGATAGATTGAATAATTACTGACCAATCAGCCTGACCTCACTGGTAGGCAATTTCTTTTTAAATTCTGAGGGACAGTATGAACAGTAATTTAGAAAACAAGGATTCGTCAAGTATGGTCAGTGTGGATTTCTTAAGGAAAGGTCAGGTTTTACTTTTTAAAATTCATTCATGAGATGTAAGCATTGCTTGCTAGGCCAGCATTTATTGTCCATCCTTAACTGCTCTTGAGAAGGTGCTAATGAGTCAGCTTTTTGAACTACTGCAGTGTTTTTTTAATGGTTTGGGTCAGAAATTCCACAGTGTTTTATGGAGCCCACCTGCATCATAAGTTTTGTACCTTGAATTTGGCTAGGATAAGCATGATATGAGTTCACTTCAGGTATGACTCAAATGACGTACTAGGGAGCTTTTATCAAACAAGTTTATTTAAGAATATAGTTAACATGTATGGAAAAGAAAATTGCCATAACTTTTATCAATTACAAACAAAAACAAAACAACCACAACAAAATATAACCCTTAAGATGTTCCAATCAAAACCACAACTTCCTTTAGACAAAACCCTTTTCACAGGTTTAACACAACAAAGACTAATGCTCACGTGATACTGAAACTGAGTCCTTCGGATGAATGCTGCAGTCCTCTTGAAATATTCAGAACAATTTGAAGTCAGAATAGCTTCTCCGAACACCAGGGAGACTCTCTGGTCAAGCCTCCAACAGCAGATTTCCTATTCTGGGAAGCTTTCAGCTGAACAGTAGAATTTCCCAAAACCAGAGAGATAAAGAGAAATAGACACAGCTTTCAGTCTGAAGTCCACTCCCTTCTAAACTATAGCCTGCAGCTCAGAACTGAAAATAAAACAGCTCCTGTTATCTGACCTGCCAACATTTTTCCTCCTGAAAATGCAGGGTCATAAAACTAATTCCCAAATTAGGGATTATTATTTAAAAGGCAAAAAGCTGCAGCATGCTACGATGCAGAGGGACCTGGGGGTCCTTGTGCACGAGTCGCAAAAACCCAGCCTGCAGGTGCAGCAGGTGATCAAGAAGGTGAATGGAACGTTGGCCTTTATAGTGAGGGGGATAGAATATAAAAGCAGGGAGGTCTTGCTGCAACTGTACAGGGTACTGGTGAGGCCGCAGCTGGAGTACTGTGTGCAGTTTTGGTCGCCGCACTTGCAGAAGGATATATTGGCCTTGGAGGGAGTGCAGAGGAGGTTCACTAGGCTGACACCAGAGATGAGGGGGTTGGACTATGAAAAGAGACTAAATAAACTAGGTCTGCACTCGTTGGAGTTTAGAAGGATGAGGGGGGATCTTATAGAGACGTATAAGATAATGAAAGGGTTGGATAGGTTCGAGGTAGAGAGATTCTTCCTGCTTAGAAGGAATAGCAGGACTAGAGGGCACAGCCTCAAGATAAGGGGGGGTCAGTTTAGATCAGAGTTGAGGAAGAACTTCTTCACTCAAAGGGTGGTAAATCTCTGGAATTCTCTGCCCGTTGAAGTGGTGGAGGCTACCTCGCTAAATATATTTAAGTCATGAGTAGATAGTTTCTGATAGACAGGGGAATTAAGAGTTATGGGGAGAAAGCAGGAAAGTGGAACTGATCCACTTCAGATCAGCCATGATCTTATTGAATGGCGGGGCAGGCTCGAAGGGCTAGATGGCCTACTCCTGCTCCTATTTCTTATGTTCTTATGTTCAAAGTAAAAATAAACTAACCCCATTAAAACCACTGAAGGAACAATAAAAGGGCTCCTAGTAGACAAAACAATGCCACAATGACCGCTGAGAGCCACGGAGAACATGATTTTAAAAAACTCTTAAAGGTACACCTTTGTCACACTTCAGTTCATCTGGGGCAGTGTGGCATTAGTGTATCTTTAAGGAATGTCTTTTTTTAATATGTACTCTGCAATTCTAAGTAAACTCTTCGGTTTGTTTTCTCATTGTTGCCAGGCTGTCTCTGAAAATCTTTTTATTGCTGCTTGAAGGGGGGTTTGTTTACTTTTACTGGGATGCTTATGATTCTGTATTATTACGAGAAAAATAACTAGATTGTCAGGTCAGGTGATAGGAGCTTTTTTTCCATTTTCAGTTTGGAGGTGCAGATTTGAGTTATAGTTTTAGAAGGGATAAGAAGTTGAAAAGAGGTCTCTTTCTCTCCTTGGTTTTGGAAACTCTGCGGGTTAACTGAAAGCAAGGTTTTTTTTTTCTGAAGGGGGGAATCTGCTGTTGGTGGATTGCCTAGAATCCCTGATGTTTTGGGAAGCAGTTCTGACGTCAAACCATTATCAGTCTATCCAGGGAACTGAAGATATCATTCGAAGATCTCAAGTCCAGTATCATGTGAACATTAGTCTTTGCTCTGTTAAACCTGTGAGAAGGGTCTTTTGTCCATGAGATTGGTTTGATTGGAACACATTAGATTTATTTGTTAAGGGTTATACTATATCATGTTACATTTGTTAAGAGTTATACTATATCATGTTTGTTTGTTTCTTGTTAGTAATTGATACATTCTTGTTAATTTTCTTACTAAACATGTCAACTATATTTTTAGATAAACTTTGTTTGATAAAAGCTCCCTAGTGGGGCATTTGAATCATATCTGAAGTGAAACCTGTCATACTTATCCTAGTCAAATTCAAGGTACAAAACTTCTGATCCAGGTGAGTTCCTTAAAACATTTTGGCATTCCTGACCTCAACCATAACAGGACTATATGTTTCAGATAGCGGGGTTTTGCCACATCCCTTTTGACACTGACTGCCCCAAAATCAATTTACACTCTAATGAGGGTTAATTGGCTGTAAGTGGGAGCTCTGCCCCTCACTCAGGAGGAAGTTTCACCGTAGAGTGTTGCTGACCAATCTGATTGGCTGGCAGCTCACCAGGCCCTGCAGTGGCAGTGCATCAGTGAACAGAAGAGGAGCTACACCAACTTGCATGAGTCCAGAGACCTGAAGGGAGGGCACCCCCAGTCAGGAGGGGCATCTGATGGCAGCACACCCACAACACCCCTTCCCACCTAAGATATGACTTTGGTTATTTTTGGCTTTTGCCCACAAAGGTTTGATGCTTCTGGAAATAGTCCTTGTTTGGAAATTCATTGGCCTCAGTTGGGTCAAAGATTTCAACTGGGGCAAGGTTGGGCTCTCCATGCAAACCTTTATCCACCCTAGCATCAAATCACTGTGTGGTTTGAGCGTGTGGGAGCCCAGGGCGAATCTCTTCCATGCAATTACATGCTCTCCCTTTCTAAATAACTGCCAGTGATGGAGGGTAAAATTCAGGGTACAAACATGCTAGGGAGAGAAAGTTCCAGGACTCTGACTCAGCAAAAGTGAAGGAATGACAATATCTTTCCAGATCAGTCTGATAAATGGTTTGGTGGCAGATGCAGTATAAAGTGAATAAATGCGAGGTTATCCACTTCAGCAGAAAAAATAGGAAGGCAGATTATTACTTGAATGGGAGTAAATTTAGACAGATGAATGCTTAATGGGACCATGGCGTCCTCATGCATCAGTCACTGAAAGTAAGTGTGCAGGTACAGTAGGCAGTAAAGAAGGCAAATGATATGCTGACCTATGTAGCGAGAGGATTTGAGTATAGGAATAGGAATGTTTTACTGCAATTAGACAGGGTGTTGTTGGTGAGGCTCCATCTGGAGTATTGTGCACAGTTTTGGTATCCTAATCTGAGAAAAAATGTCCTTGCTACAGGTGGAGTGCAGTGAAGGTTTACCAGGCTGATTCCTAGGATGGCAGAACTGCCATATGAGGAGAGACTAAGTCAGTTAGGATTATATTCATTTGAGTTTAGAAGAACGAGAGGAGATCTCATAGAAATGTATAAAATTTGAACAGAATTAGACAGGGTAGATTCAGAAAGAATGTTCCTGCTAGTGGGGGAGTCCAGAACGAGAGGTCATAGTTCGAGGATATGGGGTAAAGCTTTTAGAACTGAGGTGAGGGCCAATGTCTTTACCCAGAGAGTGGTGAATCTGTGGAATTCATTACCACAGAAAGTAGTTGAGGCTAAAATGTTATGTGATTTCAAGAAGACATTGGATTCGGCTCTTGGGACTAAAGGAATCAAGGAACATGATGGAAAGGGGGGAATTAGGATATTGAATTTGACGATCAGCTATGATCATAATAAATTATGGAGCAGGCTTGAAGGGCTGAATGGCCAACTCCTGCTTCTATTTTCTATGTATATGTGTTTGGAAGCTCAGCTTGGGGTCAACAGATTGCGAGCAGTTTGGTTCAGTATCAGCCAGTTTTAAAAAATTCATTTGTGGTACATCTGCATCGCTAGCTGGCCAGCATTTGTCGCCCATCCCTAGCTGCCCTTGAACTGAAAGTCTCACTAGGCCATCTCAGAGGGCAGTTGAGAGTGCACAACTACATTGTTGTGGTTCTGGAGTCACATGTGGGGCAGACCAGGTAAGGATGGCAGATTTCCTTCCCAAAATGAGATCAGTGAACCAGATGGGGTTTTCCACAATCGGCAATGGTTTTGCAGTCATCAATGGATTTTTAATTCCAGATTTTTTTTATTGAATTCAAATCCTACCACTTGCCATGGCAAGACTTGAACGCGGGTCCCCAGAACATTAGCTGAGTTTCTGGGTTAATAGTCTAGCGATAATACCACTGAGCCATCGCCTCAGCCAGTTGCTAGGTAGTGGAATATGCCAGTAATTGGGGAATGGTGTTTATGGTGGGGACTGAAGACAATTTAATTAGAGGAAATTATTGCTCATCCACTTGATGTTGGAAAAGAAGTCTGGTAAGAGATTAACAGTAGAGGATTGTCATTAATGTGCATGTGAAAACTGACTTTAACTATTGCACTATTTTGAAGAACAGCAGGAGAATTATTCCTGGCATCTTGACCAATATTTATGCCCTACTCAGCTTCACCATACAAAAATAAACTATTCAGCTACTACCACACTGCTATCTGTGCAAGTTTGCTGTGTGCAAATTGGTTGCCGTATTTCATTGATTACAACAGTGGCTACGTTTCAAAATACTTAATTAATGCCACATACTTAATTAGCTGTAAAGCATCTTAAGACACCTGATGGTCATGAATAATGCAATTTAAATGCAATCTTTCTTATTAATACCTCTGTAATTTTATGCTGACACAATCGTATTTCCTACAGCACTGCATCCAGGTCCTTGAAGCTAGACTGTTTACAGAAATTGCAAAGGATACCTGCTCTGCCGAAGTGTCATCCTGATTCAAAACATTGGTTTTATTTCCTCTTCACAGATGCTGTCAGATCTGCTGAGATTTTCCTGCATTTTCAGTTTTTGTTTCAGATTCCAGCATCTGTGGTATTTTCCCTTTAGCAAAGGATACCTACTTCCACTGACTTCTGAGAGTTTGTTCAGATGGATCATGTGCATAGAGGACATCTTTCCATCTCCTGTACTAAGACTTCCAATATTATGTTTGAGGACCTCGGAACATACTATCTGCTCTGCTGTGTCATTGTTCACTATTCCTTCTGGTCAGGCTCTCTCATTCAGCCACTTTCAATACCTGCTAAAGCCAGAATACTTTAAGAGGTAAAGAATGGCTTTAAAATGTGCAGTTTCGTGTTTAAGTAATGTTAGTCTCACATGAGGCTGGGCCCCCTGCTGAGGTGTGTGTGTACACTCAACAGTGTATTTATTACGAGGCTGCACCCAGGTAGCATAAAAATGAGCAGACTGTGCAAAATTTGCATGCCTCCTGTGTCAGATTGAATGGCTTGGGTTACTAATGCATTCTAATCCCTGTGCCTGCTTTCAAATGCTAACACTTGTAACACATATCTCCTAGGTATCTTTGATGGGGAAGGAACACAATGATAACATTTTGAAAGGGTGTACTTGTAATATTATGGAATGGGATTTTTGGACAATAATAATTAATCCTTTTGCAATGGATGTAGTGTAACTAGAAGTCAAATGGATCTCGTTTGTCTCTCTTGTGGGGCCATGAATTTGAATTTGGAGCAAGCAAGGAGATAGATTTGGGTCTGCCAGGTCCACTCTGCGCCTTGATTTGTAACTTTAAGAATGGAGTAAAACTTTAAAAAAACAATGTCAAATTAGTGATAGAGATGCACAAACAGAAGTAGGGCATTTTGTCCCTTGAGCCTGTTACACTATTCAGTGAGATCATTGCTGATTTAAGATCTAATTCCATATACCTGCATTTGCCACATAACCTTTTTCAACTTTAGCAAACAGAAATCCATCAACTGTCATTTGTGAAAGGGAGTTCCAAATGTCTACCATTCTTGGTGTGTTGGTTTCACCCATGAAAATTTTGGCTGTAATTTTTTGACTATTTCCCCCTGGTCCAAGACTATGTAATGAGAGGAAACCCCATCAGTTTCCCCTATTATCATGAAAATGTCAATAAAGTCACCCCATAACTTTCTAGATTCCAGAGAATACAGCCCTGGTTTCTGTAACCTCTCCTCATTATTTAACCCTTGGAGTTCAGGTTTCAATCTGGTAAAATTTACACTGTTCTCCCTTCAAGACCAAGAACTTGAGACATAAACCACGCACCCCACCCCTCCCCCTCCCTGGCCCCACCAAGGCCACTAGCCCTAGCTGTGCCACGTCAGCTGGGCAGTCCAAAGATGCTGCAATAACAGATAGACCAGATTTACTCTTGGTGGGATGCGTGTCTCCCACATTCTGCTCTCTAGAATTCAGTAGGTTTTGAGTTAAGGTTCAATCACAGAGAGTTGAACATGTAGGCTTAAAGTCCCAGCACAGTCCTGAAAGAGCGTTGCACTGTCTGTGCTATCAGTGTCCTGATAAGATGTTATTCTAAGACCACACCTGCTCTTTCAGAGGATGTCTACAGCACCTTGCTGTGCCTAAAGTGTGTGGCTGGCACATTTTCCACATTATAATAGAGACCACACCTCACAAAGCAGTGAGGGACCCTGGGATGTCCTGAAGTCATGAAAGCTGCTGGAGAAATGCTTATTCATAATTTTCACTTTCTTCAAGTTTGTAAGTAGATGAAAAGAACCCCCTCCCCAACTCTTCCCACCACCCCTCTCCCCCTCACTCACAGCTTCCTCGCTGCTGCCACAAAGTTTCTTTGGATCAATGGCAGATGTAGGACCTATAGATTTTTAAAACATACTTTGGAACCACTGTATACAAATACATTGAGTCAGTGAAGGTTTTAGTTAGGATCAGTTATTAATTCTACATTTGTTTACATGCTGTAGAATTGTCCTGTTTTTCCACTGGAAGTTTAATTCAAGTCACCAAAGTTCTGGGAATACCATTAAATCTGATACCTGACAGTCTCCTTCCCTTCCTCCTCTAACTGTGCCCCCCCACCCTGCCACAGCATTGACCCAACCAACAGGTGTGTTCCACGTGGATGTTCCCTAATTGACCTTCCAGCATGATATTGCATTTTTTCGGGAATGTTGGGCTGAAGTGTGCCTGGCGCTTGTGAAATTCATGCCTAGATCTTGCTGCATATGGACACAGGTTGCTTCAGTTTCTGAGGAGTCATGAATGCAGTTGTGATCACAAGCAGCCACAGGCAACTTCAAAGCAGCTAAGTGCTCTCAGGTCCTCCTTTGTATAAACATTGTGGTTAGGACCAATGCAGGGGACGGCTGGGGAGGTACTTGAGATGCATTCAATGATGAAGAGAAAGATCAACAAACAAAGCTGACTGCATGTTGTCTAAAATCTATTAAATTGTCAATCGAAGGAGAGTTAAAACGAGTGGACTGAGTTTGAAAGGAATTGAGGCTTTCAAAGGATCTGAAGGAATGTCAACGATTTGTACCTTTCTATGAAGGCTCAGAAATTTGAAATAGATGCTGTATTAAATGAATGGGGCTGACTGAGCAGCTGTAGAGAAGGAAATTCCCCACCCCCCCTAGTGAAAGCAATTGAATTCTATCATTCAGAGGACTTCAAAGAGATCTTCTCACACATGCAGCTTTGTAAAGAAAGAGGAATCCTTTTTGCAGAATGGAACGCTGATGGGATTTAGAAGCCTGCCAGGTGACCAGGGGTCATGCATATTAAAGTAATTAGCCAACTTCAAAATTTTCACAGTCCATGGACCAGAATGAAGACTTTGATCAGAGAGATGTCTGAAATTACCGTGCCAAGTATGATGTTTGGGTTTCCTAGTGCTAGAAGGGGCAGTCCAGCCACAAGATCTCCATCCAGGAGAGAGTGCCAAGATCAACCGTTTACCCAAGCCTGAGCCCACCCAACCCCCAGGAGCCTTTGGGACCCTCCTTCTGCAGCCTGGCAGCAGTATAGAGGCACTGCATTTATCTCCTTAACCCCCTTGGAATCCAACATGCCGGGCCAGGTTGTAAACAAGGTCACTGTGAATTGCATGCTATGGGTTCTCATCAGAGAGATCACTAAGTCTCTTATTGGAACTTTTTTAAGAATCACCGGTGATTGGAGTCATTTCACTGCTGACAGAAAATTGAGGGCCATCAACATTTTAGTTTGCTTTAAGCTTGTTTCTCTTTCTGTACTCACTAACTTGCGCCAATCACAGGACAACACCTACTGCCGTATTGTGCAAAGAGCTGTAAGTATTGGAGATAAAAAGCAGGGCCCCTTCCTGTTCCAAACCAAATTACCACAACTTTTACACTCAGTTTACAATGCATTCCATTTATGACCACTCAAAGCAATCTGTTCTGTGGAGGACAAGTGATCGCAGATCATTCTCATTAGTAACCATTACTATTCAGAAGTAAAGTGTTGTAGTTACAGCAGCTACTCTCGCCGGAAGGATATTTACCTTTGCTGAAGATAAAATGATGAACAGAATGCAGAGTACTTTGTATCTCAGCAGATGATTCTTGCTTTTACACATTTTGATGCACTTGCGACTCCAAGAGAATCAAGAGGTGTCAGGCCTCGTATCCACTGTAGACAAACAGAAAGACATATTTATAAAGGTTCTCTGATATTTGCACAGTGGTCTTTAGAACCAATTGATAGTACTAAGTAGTAATGGGCAGCACATTAGCACAGTGGTTAGCACTGCTGCTTCACAGTACCAGGGACCCGGGTTTGATTCCTGGCTTGGATCAATGTCTATGTGAAGTTTGCACATTCTCCCCATATCTGTCTGGGTTTCTTCCAGGTGCTCTGGTTTCCTCCCACATTCTGAAACACATGCTGGTTAGGTGCATTGACCCGAACAGGCACTGGAGTGTGGCGCCAGAGTGTGGCGACTAGGGAATTCCACAGTAACTTCTTTGCAATGTTAATGTAAGCCTTACTTGTGACTAATAAATAAACTTTACTTTAGTAAAGAGCAAATGTTGATGATACTAAAATACAGCTGGTTAATATAACAAGAAAACTAAATACACAATGTATCGTCACATACTTAGATCTGTTCTGTGCTAACAAAACACTGTTACAGGACTAGGAAATGGATTAGCGGCATAAGAAATGTATTTGTGAAAGTTTTGTTTGTTTTATATTTCCAGTGAAATCACAGTAAGTTCTTGCAGAAATAGTGATAGCTGCAGTAGCTAAAGATTGTAACCCTATCATTTGTTTTCTGTACTGTGACAATTTACCTCAGGAACACTGGGATGTTCTGCTTTTAGCTTATCACCCACTGCTAATTAATACCAATTAAATGCTTGTTAAGGGATACTAACACTGTTTGAGGGTGTATTCCACTGGGTGAAATGAACTTTCAATAGTCCCCTTGCTCTGTACTGAGTTTGTTACTTTATCTGTGGCAAAGGTAAATATTCTTCCGGTGAGTATAACTACTGTAATTACTGTGCTTTACATTTGAACAGTTACGGTTACTAATGAGCATGTTCTGCTATCACTTGGTCTCCACAGAACAGACATACACAGCATGATATTTCAATTAGTGGCAACATTTATTATGCATTACTGTGCAGATGTCTGTATTTACATTGCCTATTACTATTACCGATTGCATGCGCAAAACCATGTTGATCTTGGACAGCATCTTTGCTGCAGAACCGCTGTGCCTTCAATGAACTTGGTGAGATGAATTTATTCGGTTCATATGGGTTCTCTTTTTTTAGCCTAGCACTAGTGGTGATGTTCCCTGGGGATGATGCATGCCAATGGCTGTGTACTGACAATACTTACTCCTTGGGATATAGCAGACATCAATGCAAGACCTTCCTGAGAGGTTTCTGTCACAACAGCCAGGAATTCAGCTGATTTTCTTTGCTACAAACACATATTCAGGGCTTGGTGTTGGCACAAGCCCACTATCAGCATGAGATTCAATTGTGAAACCTTGAATGCTTCATTCTACCATGCACTTGCTGGCAAGGAGCAGAGACCTGTTACAGCACACAATGATGTGCCTGCAGGAATTGCAATTATTCCTAAGAATAGTCTGCAGTTGAGCTCCTAAAGAATGGAAGGTAAGACACACTCACTGCTTTTGCAAGGCTTCCATTGCAGTATGTGAGATGTCCACTGCACATTACATGTTCAGTGGACAATGGGGAACCTGTGGATGTGGTGTACCTGGATTTCCAGAAGGCATTCGACAAGGTGCCACTCCAAAGACTGCTACATAAGATAAAGATGCACGGTGTTATGGGTAATGTATTAGCATGGACAGAGGATTGGTTAACTATCAGAAAGCAAAGAGTGGGGATAAATAGGTGTTCTTCTGGTTGGCGATCAGTGACTAGTGGTGTGCCTCACGGATCAGAGTTGGGACCGTAATTGTTTATGACTTACATAGATGATTTGGAGTTGGGGATCAAGTGTAGTGTATCAAAATTCGCAGATGACACTAAGATGGGTGGAAGAGCAAAGTGTGCAGAGGACGATGAAAGCCTGCAAAGGGATATAGATGGTTTAAGTGAGTGGGCGAGGGCCTGGCAGATGGAGTACAATGTTGGCAAATGTGAGATCATCCATTTTGGTAGGAATAACAGCAAAATGGACTATTATTTAAATGGTAAAAAATTGCAGCATGCTGTGTAGACGGACCTGGGTGTCCTTGTGCAGGAATCTCAAGGAGTTGGTTTACCGGGTGCAGCAGGTAATTAAGAAGGCAAATAGAATTTTATCCTTCATTGCTAAAGGGATGGAGTTTAAAAACAGCGAGATTATGTTGCAGCTGTATAAAGTGCTGGTGAGGCCACACGTGGAGTACTGTGGACAGTTTTGGTCTCCTTATGTGAGAAAGGATACACTGGCACTGAAGGGGGTGCAGAGGAGATTTGCTAAGTTGATTCCAGAGTTGAGAGGGTTGGCTTATGAGGAGAGACTGAGTAGACTGGAGTTATACTCATTGGAATTCAGAAGAATGAGGGGAGATCTTATAGAAACATATAAGATTATGAAGGGAATAGATAAACTCGAATTAGGGAAGTTGTTTCCACTGGTGGGTGAAACTAGAACTAGAGGGCATAGCCTCAAAATAAGGGGAAGCAGATTTAGGACTGAGTTGAGGGAGAACTTCTTCACACAAAGGGTTGTGAATCTGTGGAATTCCCTGCCCAGTGAAGTAGTTGAGGCTACCTCATTGAATGTTTTTAAGGCAAGAATAGATAATTTTTTGAACAGTAGAGGAATTAAGGGTTATGGTGAGCAGGCGGGAAAGTGGAGCTGACTCCACAAAAAGATCAGCTATGATCTTATCGAATAGTGGAGCAGCCTCGAGGGGCCAGATGGCCTACTCCAGCTCCTAGTTCTTACGTTCTTATGTTTTTATGTATGCACTGTATATACATTAATATAAACAGCAGTTGCAACACTTACGGTTTTTAATGGGATGTGGGCAAGCACTTGTTATCCTAATTGCCTAATTGCCCTTGAATTG
The DNA here is from genome assembly GCF_965287045.1 of Carcharhinus amblyrhynchos. NCBI lineage: Eukaryota > Metazoa > Chordata > Chondrichthyes > Carcharhiniformes > Carcharhinidae > Carcharhinus > Carcharhinus amblyrhynchos. The sequence continues at coordinate 74,884,484 of NC_137331.1, read as the reverse complement.
AATGGTTTGGTAGGCCATTTCAGAAGGTGGTTAAGAGTCAAACACATTAAGTTTAAGTTGCTGTTGGTTTGGAGTCACATGTAGATGAAGAAGGCAGGTTTTCTTCCTTGGCAGTAGTGAATCAATAGATGTTTGTTTTCCTACAATTGCTGATAATTTCATAGTTGCCATTACTGAAATTATCTTCAGATCCCAGATATTTTATTGTTGATATTCAAATTCCACCAGCTGGTGTGGTGGGATTTGAACTCATGTTCATCAGCCTGGGCCTTCAGATTATGAGTACAGTGACAATATTACTATGCCACCGCTTCCTCTCAGTACATGATCACTCGTATTCAGATGTCTTTCCTGACCACTTTACCCATTTGCAAAATGATACGTGCGACAATAGAAATATGAACCAAGATAGTAATCTTAGTAAACGGGGAGATGGTATCATAGCGGTAACGTCAGTAGACTGGTAATCCAGAGGCCCAGGCTCATGCTGTGGGGATGTGGGTTCAAATTGCAGCTGCTGGAATTTAAGTTCAATTAATGACTAAATTGGGAATATAAAGCTAATCTCAGTAATGCAAACCATGAAACTATCAGCAATTGTTGTAAAACTTATCATGGTACATGATTGTCCTTTATGGAAGACAATCAGCCATGCTTACCTGGTCTAGTCTCCATGTAATTCCAGACCTACAGTTGACTCTTGATTGCCCTCTGATGTACCAGATTGCTACAGGCAAGTTGAAGCAGATGGACTGAAGTGGTTCAAGAAGGTGGCTCATCTCGAGGGCAATTATTGATGAGAAACAAATGTTGCCTGTCATGTCCACGTTCCATGAACAAATATAAAAAAAATTGTCATGGCAGAACATGGAAGAAGGAAACCTTTCCATTTTAACAAAAAGTGCTGACAAAGGAAGTCCCACAGAAATTATTATTTTATCTAAAGGATTGGGGTTGGTTTGGTATTTTGTCATCACAGAGCATGTTTCAATCAGGATCTGTCTGTCAGACAAGTGTTAATGGCAGTGGAAGGCATCATGAGGGAAACACAGTACGTTCCCACCAGCAGGTGACAGTTTGCCAGCTACCAGCTTTGGAATGGCCTCCCCATGCATGGGGAGATGGCCAGTTAGATTGTGGCAGTCTCCCAGCATGGGGAGGCCTTTCTTTCCTGACACTCCATCTCTCAAAGAGGTGCCTCCATTAACAATGGCTGCTTTCAAGATTCCAATACCATTCTTGGACGTTCCCCCTCCAATTGCAGGGTCCTGCTTGCTTGTCCAAACCATAATCAATAATATTTTCTCCCTGCCCTTTGGCAGCACTGCACTCTCATTTGTCCCTCTTCAGCCTCAAGGGCAGACACATCTGTTACGCTGCTGCTACTGAGGTTGCAGAGTTGATGTCCCTTTGATTGGGCTGGTAGCTCAGGGGGACAGGCCACCATCCTTAATGGGATGAAGGACAGCTTATTACTTGAATGGATGTAAATTGAGACAGGTGAATGAATACTCAGCGAGACCTTGGTGTCCTTGTGCATCAGTCACTGAAACTAAGTGTGCAAGTGCAGCAGGCAATAAAGAAGGCAAATGGTATGTTGGCCTTCACAGCAAGAGGATTTGAGGGTAGGGATAGGTATGTTTTGCTGCAATTGTACAGGGCATTGGTGAGGCCACACCTGTAGTATTGTATGTAGTTTTGGTGTCCTTTTCTGAGGAAGAATGTCCTTGTTATTGAGGGAGCGCAGCAGTTTTACCAGGCTGATTTCTGGGATGGCAGGACTGCCATATGAGGAGAGATTAAGTTGGTTAGGATTATATTCATTGGCGTTTAGAAGAGTGAGAGGTAGTCTCATAGAAATTTATAAAATTCTAACAGGATTAGACAGGGTAGATTCAGAAAGAATATTCCTGATGGTGGGGGTTTCCAAAACTAGGAGTCATGATTGAGGATAAGGGGCAAATAAAACTGTTAGAACTGAGGTGAGGAGAAATCTCTTTACCCAGAGAATGATAACTTTGCGGAATTCACTACCCCAGGAAGTAGTTGAGGCCGAAACATTGTCTGATTTCAAGAAAGAATTTGATATGGCTCTTTGGGGTGAAAGGGATCAAGGTATATGAGGGTCCATTGAGTCTGCTAGATCACTGAACGAGCATTTTACCGAGATTCACTCCCCTGCCTTAACCCTGTGAAAATAACCACAGTTCGCCCTCATGGCCTCGGTACCTGCACTGGGTCCTGTGGCAGGAACTACAACATGCCAATAACATCCTCGCCTTTCTTTGTACAGTGAAGTGAAAGCCATCATGAAGAATGCCATGAGGTTGTTGCCCTTTGTGATGTGTCAAGAAATACAACATGACTGCACATAAATGCTTGACACCTGTTAATTCAAATTATTTTTCCAGTGTGAAGAATGTTAAAATGATTCAGATGACTCATGATCAAAACAGACTGAAAAAAATTGCAGACTCTTTGGGAAAATAGCACCTGGAACATGTGTAACAGGTTTAATGTCCTCCAGACATTCAGAACACAACACAAACCAGAGGATTTCAATCAATAGCTGTATATTGTACCAGCCTCAATTCGTGATGCTCAGCTGTTGCTTGATAATGAGGAGCTATTTTTGTTTTTCTTCATACAATGCTCACATGCCAAGTTGAAAGATGGTGATTTGCAGTTTATGCACAGTTGGTGTTTCAAATCATAATTTGTGGGTTCGAGCACGGATTGGAAAAAGCTGCAGTTTTCATTTGACTGTATGAGAGGTAGAATTATTGTGTGTAATGCTGTGAAATGATCTTGACTGGGATCAAGAATGGAACCCGATGCATGTATGAGTTCATGCGATTAAACATATCCAGAAGTGAGTGACAATCTCTGGGGACCTGATGCAATTTCCCCCTCCCTTTCCAGGAACAAATTCGGTAAAATTATTGAAATATTTATCCTTTTACAGTCATCACTTAGCTGCATGTTGCTTTGGTACCTAATATCAAAAATTGATTTAGTCATTATAATATTCTAAATTGCCAATTGCAATCTATTGAACTGTTCCCTTTAAGAATCCCCAGAAGCTGGCCTTTATAACAACTTTGAATATTTCTTAATATCAATGGGAAAATGAAGGTCCTTTAAAAAACATAATATGGCAATGGTTTGGTTTCTGGTGATACAAACTTCCTGCTCCTTCCTGCGTTGCTGCGTTATTTACCTCACTGTCAGTGCTCTTGACATTTACATTCAGACAGCGGAGTTGATGATCTAGAATTATGATGGTGTAAATCTGTTTTTATAAAGCAATTGTGCTGTTAATTAGTTTAACTTCATCTAGACCATGGCCATGTCTCTTCCCATTCTGTTAAGGCTATTATGACATGTCCCTGTAAGTGTTACTATATCCACCCCAGCTACTATATGGTATTGAGAGAAAACGATTAAGCTTGGGGTAGTATGAAACTGTTACTACATTTTGACCTGAACTTTGAGAGAGTGAGTTAATTATAATGTGCAGTTTGTCTTCCTGTAAACCGGCCACACAGTGGTGGTCCAACATTCAGTGCTTTGTCAGAGTTGGATTTGGTACTTTAGTCAAGCACACAGATGAACTAGTGACCTTTTGATGTCATCATTAAAATAACAATGAGAAAACTACGAGAGTCTGGTGTTAAGATGGAACAACATCATAACTACAAAAGGTCATGAATGTAGCTCAATCCATCGTGCAAACCAGCCTCCCATCCATTGACTCTGTCTACACTTCCCACTGCCTTGACAAAGCAGCCAGTATAATTAAAGACCCCATGCACCCCAGACATTCTCTCTTCCACCTTTTTCCGTTGGGAAAAAGATATAAAAGTCTGAGGTCACATACCAACTGATTCAAGAACAGCTTCTTCCCTGCTGCTGTCAGACTTTTGAATGGACTTACCTTGCATTAAGTTGATCTTTCCCTACACTCTAGCTGCGACTGTAACACTCTCTGCACTCTCTCATTTCCTTCTCTATGAATGGTATGTTTTGTCTATAGTGTGCAAGAAACAATACTTTTCACTGTATATTAATGCATGTGACAATAATAAATCAAATCAAATCAAATCAAAAACTTCACTCAACTTCCAAAAGTAACTGCCTGTCTACACTCACTACATCATAACTAAAGTTAGAATAGTCTTTGCAAGCCAAAACCTAAGAAATGTCAGTAACATCAGGGCAGTTTTCTTTAATTGTTAATGAGGAATTTCTGTGTAGTAACACTTCTACCAGTTTCCTGCCTGCATCCCTGACCCTGAACAACTGATGTTAAGGCTCTAAGGACCAAAGAATGAAGAAAATGTAACAGGAAATAGTAACTATGGCAGCAATTTTAAAAATTTCTGTGCACTGAAATCCAGATATAAAAATTTGGGGCTAATTCTGCCCATCCAGAGGCTGACTTGCTGCAGTAAGATGTCTGAACTGGGCATTCAATCTGCAGTTAGGGAATGAGGCCCTGTTTACTGCTGGAAATAGGCAGGCAGCTTTGCTGGTTGGCAGCCTGAGAGTACACTCTGATTCCATAATCTAAACATATGTGATAACACGGTGCAGGATGAAGCTTTTATCCATTGTGTCCCCACTGTTACTGAAATTCTATTGAGGACATAGATATGTGGCAGAATAAGATTTATGCCATTCTTTAGCCTGCGAGTGATCCTTTTCAAATCCATGGATAGTATCGCCCTGATATTTGGAGAAGAACCGCACCCCGCCCCCCCCCACCCCCCCAACCCCCCACCCCCACCCCCCCAACCCCCATCATGACTTCAGAGGGTTCACAGGAATATGCTCCAGTGTTTGTCAATGAAAACCTAGAGGGGTAGGTACTTTGCTGTTCCCAGGGGAAAAGCCCAAAGCTCTTACCAGACCAAGCATAGAGAATGCCATTATTCTCTACAGGGAATGAGATGGGGATTGACTATCCCTGACCTTTTACTGGGCCTTTAGAAGAATTACTATGGAATTTACACACAATATAGGGAAAAACAGAGGGAAGTTAAGTGAGATCTCTGGAGTAGGCCAGGAATGCTACCAGACAAATCCCCAAAATCAATACTTAGAAAGGTTCAATGAGTGGTCCTGCCGTCCTCCTCTCAGCAAGAAGTCTCACAACATCAGGTTAAATCCAACATGTTTATTTGGTAGCAAACACCACTAGCTTTGGGGGCTCTGTCCCTTTGTCAGGTGAGTGGGGAGTTCTGATCACAAACAGGGCATATAAAGTCATACACTCAGTTTACAGAATACTGATTAGAATGCGAGTCTTTACAACTAATCAAGTCTTAAAGGTACAGAAATGTGAGTGGAGATAGCATTAAGCATAGGTTAAAGAGTTATGTATTGTATCCAGACAGGACAGTAGGTGAGATTTTGTAAGCTCAGGCAAGTCATGGGGGTTACAAAAAGTGTGACACGAACTCAAGATCCCAGTTGAGGCTGTCCTCATGTGTGCAAAACTTGGCTATTGGTCTCTGCTCAGCAAGTCTATGCTGCCCTGTGTCATGAAGGCTGCCTTGGAGAATGCTTACCCGAAGATCAGAGGCTGAATGCCTGTGACTGCTGAAGTATTCCCCAACAGGAAGTGTTCCACATCATGTCCTTCTCTCAGTACAGTTTGTGGTGGTGTTTATGGGGGAAGGAAATCCAACGGACATGGCTTGCGTTCTCGTCCCTCCCTAACCCCTCTCCCACTATCCTTCTATGCCACTGGAAAAATGCCTGCTTTCCCCCTTAACCCACAAATTCTTAGGTCAACGGGTTAGAAGTATAACTGATAGATGAAGAAAATTATATTACAGTCAATCTAATAAAACTGTTATCATACCATGAATAAAATTTGCAACCTTTGCCCTAATAAGTTGATTTTTCCTGCATATTTCCTCAATGCTCAGTATGTATTTCATATTTTCAATAGATGATGATCTGTACAGTGATGGTTTTAAGTTCTAATTTTAACACTATTTAGAATAACTATTTCCTTAACACTCTAAAACAAACGAATTACTTCTGTGACAATGCAATGCCTTTAAGAAATGGATTTATAACGTGTTTCTTTTGAGGTGCACATTTAAAATTCAGTTCTGTTTGCATGGTGCTGATTTGTCTGCAACTCACATGCTGAGAATGCAGGGTAATAATTGATCTTAGCAAATGGCGAGTTTGTTTTAACCTGGGGTTTAGTTTACTTTTGGTTTTTTGACTAGGGTTTCAGAGTAGGATTTGATTAAGTTGATTGACGAGAGACAGAGTCATGTACTAAAGGGAAGAGCTAAGCTTACAGGGAAAAGCAAGCAGTTTCTGCATGGTGCTGGAAGAAGTTAGAGGCATCTCTGTCTTTCTCTCTCCCTCTCTGGAGGCTGCTGTTTGAGTGTCAGGAGACAGGTATCTCTTTGTCTCTCTCTCTCTCTCTCTCCAGAAGTGCTCAAAGGCTACAAGACTGTTTACAAGCAAAAACACACATGCCTGTGAAGTTTGCTGAAGTATTTTGAAGGAGTTTAAGTTTATAAGAGGAATATTGCTATAATTGGAACTAATTGAGATAGATTAGCAGTTAAGAATTGTATTTGAAATGGTAAAAGTTAAGCTAACACATTTTTATATTTAAACTGTATTGTTAAAATAAACAAAAACAGAAAATGTTCTAAAATTCCAGTGGATCTGACAGAATCTGTGGAGAGTGAATAGAACTATTGTTTTGAGTCTGGATGACCCTTCATCTGATCTCTACCTCGCAGAGGCTGAACGCCAACTCTTAGACACTTTCCTCCTACCAATCCCTGGACCACATCCAAATATAAAGTCACTGTTTCCAGGACGATTTTCCATCTTGTTAAAATAAAGTTTGCTTTGATAAAAGCTTCCTAGTGGGTCAGTAGAATCACACCTGGAATGAAACACCTTATCCTCGTACTAATGCCAAAAAAGAAATTGTTGGGGTCTAATCCAACTTCATAATAAATCTTGGGCTTTCTGATCTAGTCCCAAACACTGCTAATCATTTAATTACATTTTTGTCAATTCTAAACCATCATGGCAACAAAGCACAAAAGTCAGAATGTTTCGGTTGTTCATGCTGGTGGGATTTTCTGGTCTCGTTACAGTAGAGATTTGACTGGGTGCCAAATTCTCTGACCTTGCTGCAGCGGGAGTGCAGCATGAACAATCAGTAAGATTGCGCCCATAGGGTTTGTATCTATTTTAATGATGACCGTCACAGTTTTAACACTGATGCTTATATTAAGGTGCATCTTCCAGTCAAAAGCATATCTTATAAGTTCTCCTCCAATTTCTTTCTTCTTATTTTAGCATAACAATGTCACATGGAGCATCATCTTTAATTGTAGGATGACTGTGGTGTCTACAGGTAACTACAAAAGTGTTGTTGCAATAGTAACCCTGCTCAGTACGAGTGGAACTGTAGGAGACGATGGTGTGAAGCTACTATCTGTGGGTTAATGAACGGGCAGTACAGCAGCACAATGGTTAACATTGCTGCTTCCCAGCTACAGGAACATGGGTTCGATTCCTGGCTTGGGTCACTGTCTGGTGTGAAGTTTGCACATTCTCCCTGTGTCTGTGTGGGTTTCCTCCCATGTCCAAAGATGTGTGGGTTAGGTTGATTGGCCATGCTAAAATTGCTCCTTAGTGTCCTGAGATGGGTAGGTTAGAGGGATTAGCGGGTAAATATGTAAGGATATGGGGGTAAGGCCTGGGTGGGATTGTGCTCAGTGCAGACTCGATGGGCCAAATAGCCTCTTTCTGCACTGTAGGGTTTCTATGATTCTATGAACGCCTCTAAGTTCTACCTAAAAGTTTTTTTTTATAATGGAGGGAATTGAGGCTTGATTTTCCCCTTTGAAGTGGGAATCACTTGTCGGGAGATCCTGACATCATAATGCGACATCTTGCCAAGCAATGCCTGCCCAGGTTATTTTCCTGGCAAGGATGAGCTGGAATCAGAGTTGCTGCCCCCTGAATCAGGCCCAGGGTGATAATATGAATGGGTAGATACAAATGCAGGCAGGTCAGAGGACCTGCATTCATTTTCTGGGATATTCAGCCAGTTCCGTACATGTGTTAGGCATTCTAATCCTCTTTAATCACCAAGCTGCTGCCCTCTGAACCACACCCACAATCCATCTATCCCCATCACCCCATGCCCCCTTTATAACTCCACTAACACCATCTTCCCCATGCACACTAACTCAGTATCCACAATGGACAGAACTCATAAACCCTATAATAATATTGGCAAGTCTTTGAGATGCTCACGAATCTGTCAAATAAATTAACAGCCATTCAAACCCCACTTGAACAAAGACCATAATCATTTTTGGAGCTCTCAAAAATCTCAAATAATCTCACAGTCATTCAAAATGAATTTGAAAAATCCTAAAACAATCCAAATAAAGAAACAGCCATTCAAAACTTCATTCAAAAACATAGTCCTCTTAGAAACTTAGAAACAGTCAATCAAAACAAAAGTTCACCGTCCCCTGACAGCTGTATCAACATCACCTGTTAAACTAAATCAATTAATGGGGTTTGGCCTCAAGCATTCATAATGTGATTCAATTTCACAACTGTGTCAACAATTCCTCCAGAACAGAATACATTAAAGCCTTTGAAGTAGTATAACAGATTCAAAGGTTGAACAGAAAATTGATCAATGAACTAAGCCCTCTTTTGCACTAGTTTATACAATGACAGATTTACACTTTAAGGAATCCCACCCTTATGTTCACTTCTGTTCCCATCACAATGATGTAATTTCCCACCCTCCATGATGTCACCGCCCTCCTCCAGCACCCTCCCAAACTCTCACCCTACAGAATGCAAAGATGCAAACCACAAAAATGCACAAAATGATCACTGCTTAACTATTTTAGTGCTTTTTAACTCATAAAAGCATGCCTATAATTGTTGAATTGAAATCCAAGCCTTCCTGTCCTCAGGATTACAGAAAAGATTATCCATATGGCATGCGGGCTGTATATTTTGAGGCAAGCAATAATGGAACTGGCCAATGAGCAAAGAGATGGAAAAATCAGCTGATGACAGAAGCCAGTCCATGGCATCTTTTACTTCATTAGTGAATTGCTTTCCAAGCCACTCTGCCATAACAGTGATCCTAGGCTCTGTGCATCCACAATCAAGAGATGTTTTTACCTCTGAGAGAAGCTAGAACTGAGGCAAACATTCAATTACTCTTGTACTGAATGACTTATTAGGTCACTTCAGAGAGCAGTTAAGAGTCAGTCACACTGCATCACATGTGTGCCAGACCAGTAAGGACAGCAGGTTTCCTTCTCTAAGGCCATTAGTAAACCAAATGGGTTTTTGCTACAATTGACAATGGTGTCATGGTCATCATTAATTCCAGACTTTTAATTCCAGGTTATTATTGAAGTTGAATTCCACTGTCTGCCGTGTTGGAATTCAAACTCAGGTCTCCAGATTACTAGTCCAGTGACAATACTACTATGCCACTGTTTCACTGTACAGAAGCAAGTAACTCAAAGCCTGACAATAAGAGAATAAGAGAATTTTTCAGGGAAGAAGTAAACCTGTCCATGATATATGTAGTTATAAACTAGTGCTAACTTACTTGCTTTGTTCCACATAGAATAAAGTTTGTATTTTGTTTAAAAAAGTGAAATCTGGTGAAGTTCTCTTTGTTAAAACAAGGACTGGAATTCTCCTCTATCATAAACTCCACTATTGCTGACAGCAAGTATGGCAAATTTGGCGCTCAGCCAAATCTCCATTCATAGCAGTGGGGAAGAATCCCAGCTGTGGATGAAATTGGAAAATTCTGGCCAAGTTGTTTGATTTATATTTAAATTTTAATGTTCTTAACCAGATCATGACCTTATAAAATCCTTAGCATTTTATCTATTTTAATAACATAGATCCAAATAGATGTAATAATTTATTTAAATCATGAATTTCCACACAGTCAATTTGATAAATTACATCTTAAATATATTCCGTTGACTGTTGAGTATTATTAAAATGAGTAATATTTACTGATTCCCTCATAAAAAAGAATTATGGAATTTCCATATTGTTTTGGATTCAGATATACTAACAAAGTCTTCAAACGGTTGCAAACGGATTCATTCTTATATGATCTCAGCCATGAAACATGCCTTTGCACGAACAATTTCAGACGAGTGAAGCATCTTTGTTATTTTGTTAGTTGTCGTGACTCACAATATTTTAAAAGTCAAGCAAGTCCTTCAAATATTGAAGAGACTGAAGTATTTTCAGATACAAGCAAAATGCTAACAGGTTATACATTAATTTGTGTCTCTTGTTAAAAAAGAAATAGTGGTACAAAGCAAAGTATGCAAGGAGGGTGGGGGGACAGTTGAATGAAGGAGTTTGCTGAACATTAATACAGAATGTTTCATAGTTCAGAAACAACTGGAGTTGTACATAAGTGGTTGAATGATGCTTAGTGTTTAATTTATAATAGGTGGTAATGATCAGATTTTTAGGGTTGACTACTTTCTGCAAAAACTCGAGGTGACTCAATGTGGCAACTAACTAATGAAAGGATTTATTGATGGGAAGAACTATACATAACACAGAGTTTAACAGCACAACTATGCAGATCTACTCCTAACAATGCCGTGATTCCAACTGAAGCCCTGGGAATGTTTGCCCTCACTCCTAATGGCCCAAGTTCATGCACTCACGCTCCATCAACTCCAATCTGGTCACATGGTCTGCGAAGGATCGTTTCCACCCCCCACCCCCCCACAACCCCCCTTTAAGGGGCCAGGTTTTCACATGTTTCAATCTCCAGCAGGCTGCCAAGAATGGTTAGTAAAAACGCGTGAACAGATACTGCAGTGCATTTCAACTTTCCAGGCTCTTGTTTAGCTCCTGCCACCAGTTCAAATGGGAAGAAGTTGTTGGCCCATCATGTGGATTTGGAAAATGATAGGTAGCACCCTTGGAATTTTAAACAACAAAAGAGATAACCTGTAAAATGTAGTGTGATGATACATGTGCAATCAATGTAAAATATATAGTTTCTTTCCTATTTAAGGGGAATAATTAAATTTCAGACCTTTTCTGCAGGGGTAGTTGTTGTGTATGGAAAATATTTAGCTCAGATGTGGGGAGACCAGGATAATTATTCATTTTATCCACGTAGGGCCCGATTTTGCCATCAGGTTGCGTCTGTTTTTGGGCGTGAAAACTTGGTAAAGTCGGGCATGAAGTGAGTAGTCCAATCCACACCCACCTCCGTGTTGGTTCCAAGGCCCAAAAATGGTTGCGATTGGGACCGCATCTGAAACGGGCGCAACGGCCATTTAACTGCATTTGCATGCATTTAAATTGACTTTATAGGCTGCCCTCCTAATTTTACTGACACTTCTCCCTTTACCACCATGCTCGCCCATGCAGAATCAGCGCGAAATATAAGTCCAGTTTGGGCACTTCAGTGAGTGAGAAGATAGGTGCCGAGCGTCTAACCACTCTCTGCTTGAGACTGGTGGGGGGATGGGAGGTGGAGGGGAGAGGAGGTGGGTCCGCTGCCACTCTGCCTGAGAACGGTGGGGAGAAAGAGGGGTCTACTGCCACTCTGCCTGAGATGAATGGAGGGAAAGGGCGGGGGGTGCGGTCTGCTGCCACTCGGCATGGGAAGGGAGCTCTGCTTCCACTCTGCATGAGATCAGTGAAGGGAGGTGGGGGTTCTGCTGCCAGTCAGCCTTAGATCTGTGGAGGTGGAGGGGGTGGGGGGGTCCGCTGCCATTCTGCCTGAGATCAGTGTGGGGGAAGGAGAGTCTACTGCTACTCTGCCTGAGATCAGTGGGGGGTTGGGGGCTGGGGAGGGGGGTCCACTGCCACTCTGCCTGAGATCAGTAGGGGAAAAGGGGAGGGGCCCATAATTGGTCTAGGTGGCGGGGGCTGGGGGAATAAGGAGGCCAGTAATGTTGTAGGGGTGGGGTAATGTCTGTAGGGGCTAGAGAGCAGCAATGTCCGGCCCAGGAGGGATGTGGCAGTGGAGCAGCATTCTATCTTTTTTTTCTGCTCGTGCGCAGTTGAAGGCGCCGATCAGAGCTGCAGGATTTTGAGCGCGTTAAACCCTGCCCACAGGCTTATGCAGCATGATTTGGAACTGCTGATATTTTTTCAGGCAGAGTGCATTTGAGTACAGGTCTAAAAGTCAATTTGAAATGCCCCCAGTTTCAAGTCCGCCCAGCACTTAAAATCAAAATGGTAAAATCGGGCTCGTAGTGTTTACTTAGGATGAAGTTAAGGGATTTTTGTTTATAGGTGAATATTTCCCCTGGGTTTTTATTAGATTGATTGACAGGATCACATGATAATGTGTTAACAGAAGAAGCTAGGTCTGTAGAAGGACAAACAGCTTTTCAGCTCTGACTGGGATTTCTTTGAGGACAGGGTTCTACAAACTGTTCTGAAACTGATTTTCTCTCTCTGAAAGCTTAAAAACTGTCTAAACTTATTATAGCAAATATATTTATGGGTGATAATTGTATTTAAAGTGACTTTTAAGTTTGCAAGATGAACGTTGCTCATTTGGAACTGAAACTGACATAAGCTAGAAATTAAATTTATTTCCTTTCATTTTAAATATTATTCAACTGTTAACGGTTAAGCTACTTCATCTGTTAGAGTTATATTTAAACTGTATTATTAAATAAAAGTCTGTTTTATTATAAAAGGTCCCTCATTTATCTACTCCTGGAGCAAAGCATCCTATCTTCAAATGTATGCCAAAATCAAAAAATTGCTGGGGCTTGTTCTGGCTTCCTAATGTAATTTGGGGTTCTGGCCCAGAGTGCTAACAACAAGAATAAAAATACTATCCACAGGAAAACTATAGAGACTGTGAATGTTGCCAGGTGGCTAAAACATCACTCTACTTTTCTATACCATGGCTAAATTATATATTTTTTGAAAAACTAGACACAAAAGTTTTAAAATGACTGAAGCTATGGTTATGACTCAAACAATTAAACGTTCTGACATTCAGAGAAGCTTACACCTCATTATCTCTCAAGAAGAGAATGTGACTGCAGAGAACATGTTTCAATGGATTTGTACAAAGGCCATGTATATTTTTTAGGCCAGTTCTGGAGGACAGTAATCATTTATGGTTGAAAGATTACCAATCTCAAGAATCCAAACTAAAGAATATGCATCCCTTATCCAGGCCAAAGGGGAAAGGAGGGAGTCACATGACCCCACAACACTCATAAGCTGGTGAAACAAGTGATATTGCCTTGTGGGTCTGCCAAGCTCAGAGTGTCATTTTTCATCTACAAGCAGAAGTTCAGGAAAAGGGCTCTGCCAACATTTTAATGCCTGCCTCCCCATCTATACTATCTCCACTGGCACTTTCAAACTTGTCTATTAGTGTCTACAAGATCAATTCACTTCCATGTGCCTACCCTATCATGGAAGTCATCTCTATGGGAAAAATGAATTATCCAGCATCCAACTTCAACCTGCCAACTTTGTGAAAGCATAAATTATTTTGATTCTGGACTCTGGACTTAACATGAAATAGTGATTCTTTATTCTGTGATTTATGCTCTGTAAACTCCTTTCCTTCTCCATTCCCCCCTTTTATTGTATGAGTGAAAGAGGAGGCTATGTTGTTGTGACCCTTCCTCTTGTATGTGAGTGTGTGTGAAGAGCTTATCCCTCTGAGTTTACATGGTCTCAAGTTTGCTGCGCAGTTGTTAATAGAAATTGGATCACAATGGAACTAAGGCTTGGTAAAAATATGCCATCACTTATAGAAGGGGAAAATCAAAATCAAAACACTTCTTGTGTTCATAGACAGGCAATGACAGGAGAAATCAGTGATGTTTAAATGAATCTCCCTCCTTTCCATAACAGAAATTTGGTGCTCAAGCCTGGTATAACCCAACGTGAATTTGACCAGAATCCAAGTTTAGAGACAAGACAAATCTGATATAAAAGACTCAATTGGAAGCCAAAAGGGGAAAACTCAGCAGTTAGAGCAAATTTTAAAAATTAAGTAACTTATCACAACAAATTGCCTTTCCCCTAACATCATGCCCTGATATCAAATAGCTAATTGTTCAATGTTGTGCTTCTAACACAGCCCACCCCCATTCTCAAACACTAACCACTTACCTGACAAACTCACAAAAGAACAAAGAACAAAGAAAATTACAGCACAGGAACAGGCCCTTTGACCCTCCAAACTGCACCGACCATGCTGCCCGACTGAACTAAAACCCCCTACCCTTCCGGGGACCATATCCCTCTATTCCCATCCTACTCATGTATTTGTCAAGATGCCCTTAAAAGTCACCACCGTTTATGGCTAACACGAGGGGACATAGCTTTAAATTAAGGGGTGGTAGTTATAGGACGGATGTCAGAGGTAGGTTCTTTACTCAGAGGGTAGTGAGGGCGTGGAATGCCCTGCCTGCAGCAGTTGTGGTCTCACCAACTTTAAGGGCGTTCAAATGGTCAGTGGATAGGCATATGGATAACACTGGAATAATTTAGGTTAGAGGGTCATTAGATTGGATCCACTGGTCGGCGCAATATCGAGGGCCGAAGGGTCTGTACTGCGCTGTAATGTTCTATGTTCTATGTATCTGCTTTCACTACCTCCCAGTGAGAACAAACCAAGTTTCTCCAACCTATTCTCATAGATAATGCCCTTCATACCAGGCAACATTCTGGTAAATCTTTTCTCTATTCTCTCCAAAGCCTCCACATCTTCCTGGTCGTGTGGCGACTAGAATTAAACACTATATTCCAAGTGCGGCCTAACTAAGGTTCTATAAACCTGCAACATGACTTGCCAATTTTTAAACTCAATGCCCCGGCCTATGAAGGCAAACATCCTGTATGCCTTCTTGACTATCTTCTCCACCTGCATTGTCACTTTCAGTGATCTGTATACCTGTATATCCAAATCTCTCTGCCTATCACTACTCTTAAGGTTTCTGCCATTTACTGTATATTTTCCATCTGTATTCGACCTTCCAAAATGCATTATCTCACATTTGTCTGGATAAAACTCCATCTGCCATCTCTCTGCCCAAGACTCCAACTGAAGTATATCCTGCAGTATTCTCTGGTGGTCCTCATTGCTATCCGCAAATTCACCAAATTGGTGTAGTCCACAAACTTACTAATCAAACCAGTTACATTTTCCTCCAAATCATTTATATATATTACAAACAGCAAAGGTCCCAGCACTGATCCCTGAGGAACGTCGCTTGTCATAGCCCTCCATTCAGAATTGCACCCTTCCACTGCTACCCTCTGCCTTCTTTCACCAAGCCAGTTTTGTACCCACTTTGCCAGCTCACCTCTGATCCCATGCAAGTTCACTTTCTGCACCAGTCTGCCATGTGGGACCTTGTCAAAGGCCTTACTGAAGTCCATGTACACAACATTCACTGCCCTACCCTCATCAATCATCACCTTCTCCCTTGCTTCAATGTGCTGGACCATTAACATTAACTGATTCAAAAAGGGGGCATGGCCTCCATTTGTCCTGCTCTAAAGCCTTCAACAGAAGGCCGTGGTGAGTAGGCTGACAGGTAAGGGCTAGGGTGCCTAACACTCATGTACAGAATTGGACTGATCACCCAGCAAATGGAGTTAGGTCTGCTAACCTTTCCCTTGACTGCTGCCCACTTCTATCCCTACCTTGCTTTATGAAGTAGCAGTCCCCACTCAAGTCTATCTCCCCCACCCTACAAATAAAACGCCAGGGGTGGACACTGCCAGGCAGGAGGTAGGATTGCAATGTTGGGAAATCTCCCATTTGTGCTCCTGGTCTTAAAGGGGAAAATCCAGCTCATATAATCTTCATTACACTGAGCTGGAATTTCCGGGCTGATTACTAACTGTAAGGCTTTTCATGTAACCTCTTCCCTGAATTTAGTTTTATGTGCCGTAATGAAGATTTATTGATGAGATTAATATACTATTTCCTTTTAAAATCTTCACATGTATTCTTCTGAGCCAGAGAGGAAGTTTTGCACCCCAATCAATAGACTTATTGATTATTATCAAAATATGTGGAGAAATTTAATTTCCCGCTCCGACTTGTAACGGGAAGACATGGAGCCTGTTGCTTCCTCCCCCAGTGTTAAGTCTGGGCAGGAAGGGCCATGAACGATCTTGTTGCATAGAAGCCAATTGTGACCCTAAATTGCCTGCTTAAGGCCCATACAAGGGCCGCATCACCCTGGTATTCAGTTAGCGTTGACAAGGGCCTACGCCATGTGGGCAAACTGCCAGTCACCCTGGGAGGCATGCCAGCTTGGTGGGGTCCTCCCCTATTTGGACATCTTGGGTGGGATTTTACGGTCTTTCTTGACCTGAGAATGGAAAATCCTGCCCGAGGTCAACGGACATTTCCATTGTCCACCCCTCGTTCCAATTCCAGCGTTTATGTCAAACTGATTCATCCATTGGCAGTGTAGGACCAACAGGGAGACACACCAGTTCCATTTGCAGTGACACCTCCTTGCTGGGACCTCTCCAACTGGCCACGGTGATCATATCTCACTTACCTGTGCTCTAGTGACGATCCTCAGCTTCGAACGTACAGCATTTTCCAGCATTCCCAGTGCCTCTACCAGGACTGAAAAGCTGCTGGCCTCTGATTGACCAATAGTTCTTGGATATGAGACATCTACCCAGCAGGAGCCGGGAACTCCCAGCAAGTTGGCTGATTGGGATTTTATCCCTTTAATCTGGAAATGGCTGTGGGGCTATTAGCTTTCAAACTGGTTGAAGAAGGCACCAATAAATTCTTCCGTCCCAAAGGCCTGTAGTTCTTCATTGGTTTCAATTATTTCCACGCTACATTATGAAGTACAAAATAAGCAATTTACCAAAAACAGTGAAGTAAACTCATTGTCACCGCAATATCGCGGTTTTAATCAATGAATGTGAAATCAGAAGTCAGTTTTTATTCCTGAATCCTATCTGAATCCTTTTTACTCCTGTTTGTACACATTGACCTGAAATTTCCACTCAAATACTGTCAGCTTCCTGCTCACTCTGCTGCCTCTGGACTTTCCAGCTGGCATTGACAAGGGACATCCAGTACATTTGTTTATTTATAGGTTGGCATATTGTAATAATGTTCCAGGGATGGAACTGCGTCATCAGACATATTTACCATCATCTCTGCTATTGCCAGGTGATTGATCAATCGCACAGCCTTTGGTGCTGAAGTCAAAATAAAAATTGTTTTGAATATAAACTGATAGGCATTGTGGCTGCGTTCAGTGGGTTTGTTCAAGCCACTTTCCACCCCTATGCCAGGCAGATTCCTTGGCAAGAGACCAGAGAAATTTTCGTAATTATACAGAAACCTTTCAAGCCTGATCAGGGTGCACCATGTTAACTGGCAGAGGTCCTGCCCAGTGAATCATCCATCTGATTTCACTTAAGTCTTAAATCAAGGCTATAACATTTAGACTTAAGTCTGGGGAGGAAGATCTATTTTTGGCTCCAAGGTTTACAGCAGCAGCTTAACCTCTTATGCTTCACTGGTTCTCTCCAGTAGGTGGGGTTGCACTGTGAGGCTGTGAGGAGAAACTAGCCAGGGAATGGAATGTCACAAAGACCTTCACCATGTTGCAGCCTCAGTAAAAACCGTTCATGTTATATAGCAACAGGGGGAGAGCAGCAATTCATAATGATACTAAAGCTTATCAACATCATCAAAACCAACGTAAGGCATCGATTAATTATTGTTCATAACATATATTAAACAAGAAGAAACTTGGTGGTGATTAAGTTTAGAAATAACTTTGAAATAATAAACAAAAATGCTGGACGTACACAACAAGTTGATGAACACTTCTTTAAAACAGGATTGTGATGAAGCAGTATACTAAACACAGGGCAATTTTGACAGATTTTCAGCATTTTCTGTGTTTTTTTTAGATCTGTTGTTGTCTTTAGATTTGAGCAGTAAATGAGTTATGTAGATGGAGTACAATGGAAACGGCTCAAGCTGCAGTGGTCTGATATCACACGCTTTGAATTGCAACTTATTCCATAGGGACCATTTTCAATATGTTGGTAATTTTATGCTGATTTAATGCCATTTAGTAAATTAGCAGGTTTGACTTGAAAATGTGGCTGTACATTGTTAATGCCAAGTTGTATTTTTATTTAACATATTCAGGAAACAGATGCAATCAACATGAGTAGTGCTGTTATTTTTGACATTATTAAACATTCACACCACCTCTGCTATGTATCACATTATGACATGGCACTTATATAATTCACAAATTTATGCTAAATCTTAATTTATTTGATAAAGTAAATAGAATTTTCTGAATGTATTGTGTTATTTGCTAATGCACTAATATGCACCATTGAACCCAATGGGCAAGAAATTGGGCTTCTTAGCACCTGCAATCTGGGCTACTAGTGCTCCTTATACTTTTGTAACATTGCCTGCAATGTACATTCAAACTTGTGGGGCAAGTTGCAAGAGTGCCAAGTTGGCGCAGGCCTTATGCATGTTGAAGCAATGTCTACTGGAAGCATGCAGAGTAGGTAGACCACAATACCAATGCCAACTCTTTGGCACCATCAGTGCCATTTTGGATCTCACCACTCCAGCTTGTTAGAATGATGTAGTGACCAATGGTAACATGCTGTAAGGGTCAGCTGACCCAGTAAACTATGTAACCAATGACAAAATGACATGGTGCTCAGCTGACCAGTTGACTCAGTATGAATAAGAAGCTGCTGAGATTTGTGGGAGCTTGGAATGGCTCAGGGTGAGGTCTTAAGTGTTGAAGTAATGATGTTTCTTTATTAAGCTTTTTTTCTTTGATTTGTCAGTTGCGGTAAGTTTTGCTTCATTTTATTGCCTATAACTGAAGAGTTCCTTCTGCTGAATCAACACAGCTAAGACTGTGCTATTTGTAGGGATCATCAACTAATTACAGATTAGCTGCTGGCTGATTTGGATGTGTCAGGTACTGAAGGACTTGGTTCTGATTTCAAATCTCTATTTAAACTGTTTGCTTCCAGGGTTGGGTGCACTAATAGCCATGCCCCTTGAAATACAGCATAGCTTGGAGAATGAACAGTGGATGTCCAGAAACACATTTTGTTCTGTAAAAGGAAGGAGGAGAGGTTGGGAGGGGGGGTGGAGTGCTCTCAGCAGGAGGTCACATTCACTGAGGTTTTTGAGATCAGTTCTCCTATGTGACACTAAGTAATGGAAAATATGAGATATTATTGCTTCACAAGGAACAGCCTCAGTGAAATCTGCTGCAGCCACGTCTGCAATTTCTGGACAGAGTGAGGACCACTTAGCCAGTGGCTGTGTAGATGTTGGGACAATGAACTTTTATGCATTTAGTTCCTTCCTTCCAGGGAAAAACTGGGTGAACTTTGCAGCATCTTATAACATGCCATCCACCTTTCCACGAAGAGGTCACTGAGGCTTTCTGCTCAACAACAGCTGAATAGATTGCAGTCTCTGTCACCAGAGTGAAGCATCTGGAGAAAGAACACAGCTTCCCTAGGATTTCAGCATTTCCCATGGTGCTGGCTGCCGTTGAGTGCAAGCACACTGCTTTGAGAGCACTGCATGCCAACTCTGTCATACCTCAGAACCAAAAGGGGTATAACTTCATTAACATGCAACTGGTGTGTGACCACATGCAACATTGCACACTGGTTAGTGCCTGCTATCTTGACAGCAGTCATGGGGCCTTCATGCTGTTAGCAGTCTAATATGCCAGCTGTGTTTGAACCACCATGGCAAACCAAAACTGGGCCACTAGGACTAGTCACTGATGACCTGAGTGACGCTTCCAGTATAACCCAGCTATACTGGAAGGGGAATTCCGGAAGCTATACATCAAGCAGCTCAAACAGGAGAATGAGAAGGAAGAGTAATGGCGGAGACAATCTAGAGATCTCTTCTGGTTAGATAGTCTATGAAGAACTCACTTCATTGTGATACCAGTAAATGCAACCCTCAAATACCCACTCATCAATGATCCCACACTTCTAACTTTCCCTCAGTTGCTGAATATCTCAGTCACTATGCAAAAATAAAAGCTACTACACAATCGTTCCAAACCAAGGGCAGATTCCTGTGACTTCCCCTTTGCCCAGTTTTGGTGTCCTACTACCTTCCTGCCTTTACGTCAATTAATTTCTTGGTGGGAAGGCCTGTGGGTCTTGAGGTCCTCAAGGAGCAACTAACTCCAAATTAAGGGCCTCTTCCTCCTTCCACTGGTATTAATTCAATAGTCGGTGGGCTTGACTCTTGGAGCAGCACGACCTGCAAACCAGTGCAGGTTGCCTGGGAGAATCCCTAATTCGAAAGGACTAAGTTTCTGATTGAGGAAAGGCATCAGGAAGGGGGTGGGGGGTGTGCTGAAAACCATCCCCCTGCCCTTGTTGTTGAACCTCTCAGAGACCCCTCTCCCACAAACCCAACCCTATGATTTCTCTACAATTCTGACTGACTAATGGATGTTGTACCAGCAACAGCCACCAACTCTCCAGTGGTGCTGCTGAGCAAAGAGTTGCTGGCCTTCAATTAGACCACAGCTCTCTGGTTTGGTACTTGCTGTGTGGATGCATTGGGAGTGGGGAGCAGGATCTTTCCCATGGAATGCCCACTGGTGAGCTACCCCTCAACTACTGATTGTGTCTAATACTGCTGGGGCCTCCCAGAGAAGTAAGCATGGATCCTTCTCTGACATGCCAACCAGAGGCCAAGATCTCTGTTATCAACATTAAACACCTCCTCCTCGAAGTTGAGAAATGGAATGATTTCATATTGTGTACAAAAGTCAACTAATGACTTTGTGTTTTCTTGTATTTCTCGTCTTCCCTCTGCCTTTTACTGCCCCAGTGTTCCAATGCATTGCTACCAATGGCAGGTGGAAGGCTGTATACTTTCAGTGAAGGGCACTACACACAGCCTTGGAGAATTACCTCAAGCAGTCCTGGGCTTGGAACGCTTGGCTGTAGACTGCACCATCTTGGCATTGGCAGCAACAATCTAGGTTGGCTGATAGTCAAGAGTAAGGGTGGCATGGGTGAGAGGACAGCAGGTTTGTACTGAAAAGAATTACTACCACTCCAGGTTAGTAACTCAGTGATCCCAATAATCTTTTGGAGGTCAGGTTGCCAAATGCAGTGATGTCCTGAAATGCCGCCTTGCACACAATCCAAGCTCATATGGTAGCACTTTGGTATAGGGTAGCTGCTGCTTGTGACATTGAGCATTGACTATCAGGCCAAGGGGTGCCGTCACTAGCTTGGCTAAAGGGGCCAGACTGAATGGCCCAGATTATGGCAGGAATTACAAATGATGGTGCTGGAGGTCATCTCGGGATCACGTTGTCCTGGGCAGTTTTGAATTTTCAAAGGAATGGGAAGTGCTGTTCCTACTAATTAACAATTCTACCTGTTCATTAAGAAACTGGAGACTGGGATTACGAAACATTGTTTTCTAATGCACGTTTGTGTACAGCTGTTTACTGTGGGGGACCCTGATCAATTGCTTTACAGTAGTTTTTAAATTTACCCTGTAGGTCTACAAATGATTGGTGTATCCACTCTTCTCATCCACGTTCATCATTTCTGTCATATTCCGCTTTGAGAAGCTGTCTGTTGGAAGCAGCAAGGTAATAGCAGTGTGAAACATGGCTGTTGCCTGCCTGCCTTTGCTGCTCTCACCAGGAGGGCAACTGTCACCTTTGGGAGGCATTCAGCATCTCTTACTGGAGATCAATCTCAGGCAACTTAAAAATAACCTTGTAAAAGCAACCCAGCTTGGGCACCTGGCCAAGACACAGGATTCACCTGGGTGTGGGGTTCCCAGTCCCGCAATTAAAATCCAGCCCAGTGAATGTTATATTAAACAGCTGAAGAGTGTGTGAGCATGTGGGAATAAAGCTAGGACACATATTAATCACTTAACAAAATAAAATTTTGTTGGATTTTTTTAAACTCAGACCCTCAAGGACTTTTGGGATTGTGTAGAATTGAGTGTGAGCAGGTTAAAGGAAGCCATCCACGGCACTGTTACCTCAGGTCAATTCAGCTTAATTAAGCCATAGTGGACCAAGACGTTTGAAAGTGGGGGTGTTGGATCTGAGGAGGGAATGGAAGCGTCGGAGCTGTGGGTTTTGGGGTGGGCAGTATGGTTGCATGACAGAACAGTAGGGGCTGGAAGTCAAGGGGTGGGGTTTGGGGTCAGGAGATTGGAAGGAAAAGGGTGTGTCAGGTGTTGGAGATTGGGGAGTTGGGGGTGGGGGGTCAGAGGTTGGGGGTGGGGAGTGATTCATCCAAACAATACTTGGATTAAGAAACAACTTCTTAAAAGGGAAGAGAAGATACCAGGCCTCTCCGCACCATATTATGCTCCCTGCTTTTTTCTCGTACAAAAGTAAAACAATGCATTGAGTAAACTTTGGTGTCAAATCGTAGAAAAAAGAGGAAGTTCTTGCACTTCGTCACACCTCTCACCATGTACCAATATCCCAAAGTGCTTTACACCAGTATAGTACTTTTGAAATGTTGGGCCTGATTCTCCCATTGCGATCTGCAACTTTTCTGATGGGTCCAGTCAGGAGAATCATGTATAAGTCTTTTTCTGGGATTTACGGCATGTGCCATGAACACAATAGCATCTTCCAGAGCCAGGGAACACTTGCAGTTGAGGCCACACTGGAAGAGAGGTAAGTTATCTGAATCTTTTTTTAAAATAGTTTAAATATATTTTGCATGTCATTATCGGGCCCGGCACAGAACCTACCGCACCCGATCGAATCTTTCCCTCCACCAGGAGTACTTCATTCTGACAGGGTTTAGAATAGCTCCCCGTGTTCAGGGAATGAGTGGGAGATCCTGTCAGAGTGAAGGGGAGGGCAATCGGGGCCCCGCAGGTGCTTGAATGGCAGGGGGTGGTGCCACCTGGGCATGGGTATCTTGGCAGTGCCAGTCTGTGCCCCTGGCACTGCCCAAGGGCAAAGTGACCATGCCCAGGGGTCATCTGGCAGTGCCAAAGGAGCAGGGCCTAGGGGTGATGGTTGGGGGTGTCCCGCTGCCATTCTACATGGTGATCGGCCTGGGATGGAGGGAGGGCAGCATTTGTGGGGGGATTGGTGTCTGACTCTGGGTGGGTCAGCAGGAGGGGTCTGCTGGGTGAGGGAGGTGGGGGGATCACTGCTGGAGGAGGTGGGCTAAACATCGGGGTGCTCCGGGATGGGGGGTGGTGTCAGGGCTGGCCCGGGAATTGTTGTGGGAGCCACAATCCGGCTGTGGGGAGGGGTTAGAGGGGCAGCACTGCGGGGACCCAGACTGGCCAGTGATTGAACTGGCCAGCAAATGGGCAGACTGACAGATCGGAGCCACTGCGCATGCGCAGAGTTCCAGAACTGTCAAACTCTGGTGTAAATACACCCTGCCCCCCCCGCCCCCCGGGCTTTTAATGTGATTCACAATTGGGACCTCTGCATTGCACAGAGTGCAGAGATTCGAGTGTGAAGCTGTAGAATATAGGACAGCCAACATGCGGGGAATTTTATATGGACACTCTTCAAAACAGTATTTTTATACAGAGTGCATCTTTCCTCACCAACATTGTGTCTGCTACCACAAGGGCTAATTAAAGGATGCTGTGGTATCACAGGTCAAACACACCTTTTTCTCCTCCTTTGCACCTAAAGGCTGAGTACTCCCAAAGTAGAAAAAGCACAAAGTTGATTCTGATGCCTGGCCAAGTAAGTGAGTAAGAGATGGGGGTATTTCATTTAAACCACTGAATGGCCTTTGTGTGCATGTACATAATATGTATGACTTGTTGTTCTTTCTTGAGTTGAGGAGCCAGTGGTTTCCTTTGTTTCAGTCAAATTTTGAAAAGGATGTTTTAGCCTACCCTGTTCCAATTGAACAGTCTGCCTAAAGGCACCAGGGATAAATAGATAGGGCAAAGACACACTGGAAAGTTAACAACAAAGCACCCTGTAAAAATCAATACCAGGAGCTTTTTATGTTCAGTGCAATTTGCATTGCAGCTTAGTGCTACTGACGTGACAGTCATTCTTTGCAATCTTCGAAGAGAGATAATTAAGCCCGTGGCTAATATTTATTCTTCAAGCAACATAATTAAAAGCAGCTGAACTGCTTATTCGTCTCAGTGTTATTTGTGGAATCTTGCTGTGTTCATGTTAGTCGCTTAATGTTTACCTGCAAAACACAAGTGACTACACTTCCAGTACAATTCATTGGGTACAGAGTCCTTTGGAACATCTTGGGTTTGTGAAAGCTGGTACTTAAATACAGTTTGTTCTTCCTTTTTGTTCATTTACTCGGAGATTGTCATGTTTCTGAGGATCAGCTAGGAGCAAAGAAAGATGCATAGTGAGGTTCTATGTTGTATCTGCATTAAGTGACTACACTTGGTCTGAAGGTGAGGGAAATATTGTCATGGTAATGGTGACACTTAAATGGAGATATTTAAAGATATGAGGATGCTTCATTAATAGAAATACGTCTTGTAGTTTCTGATGATTGAGCTTCACTCTCCTCTGCCTCAAAGAAACTAGCATTATCTCCTCTAACATTTGCCTGTTCAGAAATGTGTTGGCAATTTTGGATTTTTCATGCAGAATTTTCAGAAAATAGCCACACATTGCCAAATCGGTGGAGTGTAGGATTGTTCTGAATTAATGCCTTACCAAAAGACCTTCTTCATTCTGAAGTGTGAAAAAGGTATGTAATATACCTTCTATTTAAATAGTTCAAAGGCTCAGTTATTAGTGTGGTATAATGTGAGTGTTATATATTCAACCCTGACTATTGTGGAGGGGGGAAGGAGTAACTGGAGAGAGGGGAGGTGCAATCCACAAAGTTGGCAAAGCACATCTGCTTCCCTCTTCCAAAACATTACTATAAATAATAAATAATTGTGGTCCCAGCACTGATGTCTGTGTCAGTCATAGAACCATAGAATCCCTACAGTGCAGAAGGATGCCATTTGGCCCATCTAGTCTGCAATGAATCTCTGAAAGAGCATTCCACCCAGGCCCACCCCTGCCCAAGTCCCTAATGCCACACATTTAATCTACTAATTCTGCTAATCTACGCATCTTGGAACACTAAGGGGCAATTTAGGATGGCCAATCCACCTAACCTCTACATCTTTGGGCTATGGGAGAAAACTGGAGCACATGGAGGAAACCTGCACAGACATGCGGAGAACATGCAAACTCCACACAAATGGTCATCCAAGGCAGGAATCAAACCCAGGTTCCTGGCGCTCTGAGGCAGCAGTGCAAATCATTGTGTCACAGTGCCACTACTCCACTAGTTACAGGTTGCCATCTTGAAACCACTCCTCTTATCCCATCTCATTATCTTCTATCAGTTAGCCAATCCACTATCCATGCTAATACACTATCCCCAAAATCATGGGCTCTTATCTTATTAAGTAGAATTTTGTGCTTTCTTGAACACTTCATGGAAATCCAAGTATATTACATTGACTGGTTCCCCTTTATCTATTCTGCTCATTACCACTTCAAAGGATTTTAATTTGCCAGGTATGATTTCCCCTTAATGAAGTCATGGTGACACTGCTCAATTATATTATATTATATATTTCTAAATGCTCAGTATTACATGCTTTATAATGGACTCTAACATTTTTCCAATGACAGAAGTTAGGTAATCAGCCTATAGGTATCTGTTTTTTGTCTCCCTCCCTTTTTGGATAAGGATATTACATTGGCAGTGTTTCAATCCTTTGGGACTTTTCTGCAATTTAAGGATTCTTGAAAGATTATTACAAGTGCAACCATTATCTCTGTAGCTACTTCCTTTAATTTTCATGGATGCAATCCATCAGGTCCAATGGATTTATTGCCCTTTAGTCCCATTAGTATCTTCCACTGTGAAGACTGATACAAAGTATTTGTTTAACTTCTCTGCTTTTTCCTGGTTCCCAAGCTGTGGAGATGCCAGTGTTGGACTGGGATAAACAGAATAAGAAGTCTCACAACACCATGTTAAAGTCCAACAAGTTTATTTGGTAGCAAAAGTCACTAGCTTTCTGAGTGCTGCTCCTTCATCTGGTGAGTCTCTGTTGGACTTTAACCTAGTGTTGTGAGACTTCTTACTGTATTTCCTGGTTCCCCCATTACTAATTCCCCAGTTTTATTCTTTAAGGGCCTATGTTCAATTTGGCCTCTTCCTTTTTGTATATTTAGTAAAGCTCTTACTATCTGTTTTTATTTACTTGTTGGTTTACCCGCAAATGATCTTCTCCCTCTTTATTATTATTTTGGTCACTTTTTTTGGTATTTAAAACTTTCCCATTTCCCTGGCTTTCCACTAATCTTTGCCACGTTGTATGTTTATTTTCTTTCAGTTTAATTTTAATTTCATTTTCGATTTTTCTCTTCCACTATCTTCATTGTTAACACTAAGAAAGCAATTCCGTTTGGAAAATCCATACTGATGAATCAGAACCTCTTAATTTGGATGGAAGGTGAACACTTTCCAGAGGCCTCTTCAGAACTCAATCTTCAAATACCAATATATCAAAACACCAAAAAAACTCTTGAAATATTACTTCTATCTCTGTTGATAACCCTAAACATCATCTTTAATCTGCAAATATGAAGCTCTTTTTACAGTATCCGCTGGCAACAAGTACACCTTCTATTTTTCATACTTATACTGTTTCAATGAGAGCATAAATCATGGATGTTAGTCTAGCACCAATGTCCTCATAATCTGCATAAATTTAAATGATCTATCACATAAAAAGACAGGCAGAGAAAATGGAGACCACAAGCTCGACCTGCAGTTACATCACTAACCAGAACAAGGTGGGCAATCAGTGTAAATGGGTCCTATCCCAGTTCGTAGCCCAAGTACTATTGCTATTCTCACAATGACAATTCTCTGCAAGTGGTGAGCAAATTCTGCGCTAATTAGTATATTGTAGGGTGCATTCGTTTAATGTAGGTATCACATTGCTGGATTAATTTATTAAATATATTGCTTGATGCTACACTTCAATTACTGGCAGGAAATAGCTTACCCAAGATCTAGAAATCTGTACCTTTGGGATTTGCCTTATTTGTATGCTTAGGGAGCTGTGCAGGACAACACCTTCATTTATTCCCACTCTCAGCTGTACTTCTTTTAAATTGAAGAAATAAATTGCTTCGGGATCTCATGCTATATGCACGAACATGAGATTTTGGAAAAGGTTATTTGCTCCTTACAAGATATATAGTTTTAGAATAGTGATTTATCTTCCAATGTCTTTTCATTTTAAAGTGATTATTTCAAGTAACTCACATAGTTCAAATATTACCCACATTTCTGATATGCAGAAATATCACCTTGCTTCATTTTCTGGACTAATTTGTACCAAATGTTTGTGGCAGGCTGCAGTTCTGTCAGTGACAGTGCAGTTAGGCTGAGCTTCGTCCGCGATTGCAGGCTTTATACATTGCTTTCCTCTTTCCTTAATACGTCCCAAAACCTTATCAACCATCAAAGAAAAGTCAAGGAGACTTACCCATGACAACAGTATGGAGATGCAACAGAGAAGGTCAATAGCCCAATCTGAAAGAGAAAAATTGTGGGGCGGATGGTGAGCTTTATTCACAGTAGGGTTGGGATTGGGGCAAGGGAAGGGAAAGAATAAAAGTGTACTCTTTTTGTTTTAACATTTGAAAAGAGGGAGATTGCTCTGAAGTTAACTAGAACCAAAAAGGAGAATGCCATTTAAGCCCTAATTGAACTCCCAGTGAGTTCCTGGGGTAAAATTCCTTCCTGACCACCCAATTGCATGCACTGTATCACTGTGTGAAGTTGACTCCTGCCCCTAATCACTTTGTCTCTATGGGGTCCAAGTTGCCACGCTACCATAGCTGCTAAGCTCCCAGCCCTCTGATTGGGTGGCAGCTCTGATGGGACAAGCTGATGTTCCCAATTGGCCTATTAATTGTTGTGTAAATAGCAACACATTTGGAGAATCACAATCTAATCAAGAAGAGTCAGGATGGCTTCATTAAAAGGAAATCATGTCTCAACCTGAGTGGATAGAGGGGAACCAGTAGATGTGTTGTATTTAGACTTCCAAAAGGCATTTAACAAGGTATCTCACAAAAGGTTAAGTCATAAGATAAGAGTCCATGGTGTTAGCGGTAGTATATTGGCATGGATAAAAAACTGGCTAATGGGCAGCAAACAGTGAGTGGGGATAAGGCGTTCTTTTTCAGGTTGACAACCTGTAATCAGTGGGGCTCCATAGGGATCAGTGCTGGGATTGCAACTGTTTACAATATATATTAATAACTTGGGGGAAGGAAATTAATATATTGTAGCCAAATTTGCAGAAGATATAAAAATAGGGGGAAAGGCAAGTTGCAAGAGGGATCCAAACAGTTTACAAAGAGATATTGTTAGGTTAGGTAAATGGGCAAAAAGTTGGCAAATAAAGTATAATGTGGAAAAGTGTGGAATTGTTCATTTGGAAGGGAGAACAAAAGAACAGGGCATTATTTAAATGGAGAAAAACTACAGAAAGCTGCAACACAAAGGGAGTTGGAGATACTTGTGCATAAAATACAGAAAACTGTACAGCAGGTTATCAGATTAATGGAATGTTAACCTTTATTCCAAGTCTTTTAGAGTGTAAGAATAGGGACATTTTGCTACAACTATACAAGGCACTGGTGAGATCACATCTGGAGTACTGTGAGCAGTTTTGGTCTCCTTATTTAAAAAAAGATATTATTTCACTGAAGGCAGTTCAGAGAAGGTTCACTAGGATGATCCCTGGGATGGAGGGATTGTCTTATGTGGAAAGATTAAACAGGATTGGACTCTACTTTTCGGAATTTAGAAGAATGAGAGGTGATCTCATTGAAACACAGGATTCTTAAGGGATTTGACAAGGTAAATGCTAAGAGGATGTTTCTACTCATGGGACAGTCTAGGACCAGAGGACATAGTCTCTAAATAAAGGGGTGCCAATTTAACACTGAGATGAGGAGAAATTTCTTCTGAGTTGAGCCTTTGGAACTCCTTGCCACAGAGCTGTGGGGGCAAAGTCCTTGTGTATGTCTAAGACTGAGATTTTGTGATCAGTAAGGGAATCAAGTGTTATGGGAAAAGGGCAGGGAAGTGGACATGATGATTGGCAAAGCAGATCAAGGGGCTGAGTGGCCTATTCCTGTTCCTATTTCTTATCGTCTTATGGTAAGAGGTGCACGTTTCTGTTTGCATGTATCATCAGTTCTTGGTCTTTAGGAGATTTATAGAGGACAAACTTACATGGACATGGTTTCAAGCTTAACACAAACTTAGTTATTAATAAAGTAATACCCCCAGTGCCCTAATTAAGGAGCTCTAAATGAATGTAATGACGCTGAACTACATTCAAAACCATGACTTATTAAGAAAAGCCTCCACTGAAAAGCCACAGGTAAAACCCCACGTTTCTCCCTAAACCTTAACTGGGTCAATTTAAACCCCCTTCAGGATTTAGTTGCTATCTTTAAACCATCTTTAACTTCAACCTCACTATCCCTCGGATCAGGCTGATACTGCAACAACCAGGGGAGTTGTAAGTATGAGCTGTAGTCTGTGAAGCAGGTTGACCCTTTCTGACTCTCCGGGGCACAGTGCTAGACCCTACTGTCGGAGCATTTTTATTATAAAACTTCAGTGAAAATTTCAAAGCATATTTCCTGGAGATATTCTGTTTGGATAGTTGATGCTTAGCACATTTATAATCACTTTGGCCTGGTTCTTGCCTTGGTGCAGCCGTTCATCACATTGTTGTTTCTATAATTGAAACAATGGACCCTATTCAGGTGTGAAGTCTCTGGCTCCCTAGTTGTTATGCAAGTGATAGAGTCCATTTTTCCTGTTTGTATCCACTCTGATGCTCTCTTTATTGGATTGCTGATGGCCACTGCATTGTGTCTTTGAGATAATAATGTCCAAGTGTCTTTATATAGTATCGACTTGGTTTAGGTATTGACTTGCTTTGAAGATTAACCCCTTATAATACTGTCTGCCTCTGTGAATTTTGCCTATTTGTTTGCAGTGTCCATGTCCATGAAGCTTTTGGGGTTTTATATTTAATAAAAGTCCAGTTGGAGGGGATTCCGATTCAATAGCCACCATCATAAAAATGTTACACCACGGTCCTGCCACCCACTGGCAGGGAGTCAAGTATTGCTTTCAACCCTGTGGCAGGATGTCTCACCAACCAAACAAATTCAGCCCATTATTTTCTAATCTTAAATCCCTCACCATCAACATTGTGTAGGTTATGACACTTCAATATTCACGTATTTTTATAAATGCAATAAGGGTTATAAATGCTTTTACCACCCTCACAGGCAGGAATTCCAGATTCCCAAAATTGTCTGGATGAAAAAGGTGCTCCTTAACTCTGCTCTGACACAGTCAATCCAACCTTTCCAAAGAATATGCAGGATTATAGAAAGAAGGCAGCAGTACGGCACCAAAAGGTGTTGCTCATTTGGACAGACAGCGCAAACATGATGGGCCAGATGGCTCCATTGTAATTCTGCGATCATACCAAATTCACATCATGTTGATTGATAACAAACTTTGGCTGCATAGCTCTGTTCTTATTCTGATTGCATGCCAACCCTTTAGCCTTTTGCACAGGCTTCACTTACATGTGTGAGCTAAGCTTTATTTTAAGCACTTCCTCAAAAAGGATAGTGGGCGCACTTTAAATAAAAAGGGTTGAAGATTTTTTTGCGGATGTGGGTTTCATAAATATTTTCTTAGTGCATCTTTGCTAAGCAGATTTATGGGAAAACAGCAGCAGAGTCGTTCAAATTGGACAGCTTTTGCTGCAGAACCAGCATTGCACAATGGGCTGAATGGCCTCCTTCTGCTTTGTATCATTCTATGATTCTATAATTCTGTTGCACAGTAACTACTTCTGCTTGGAGTCAATTCCATATATTAATCTATACTTTTGTTGGAGTCCCGTTAACTAGTAATTCTAAAGTCACTCCCTCTATCTTAGAAAATGATACTCTTGTAGACAGTAGAATGGACAGCTAGAGGTGATTAAAGGAATACTAATTTTACAGTAAATTGATGTGACAAGAGGATTTCTATATTAATTTCTGCATGTTAGTGACTAGTTTTGACATGTTGAGTGAGTTTCAGTCTTCTGTTAGTCAGTGGGAATTGGAAGTTGCCAGAGTTGTTTAGCTGATAAGGAATCAGCTACGAGGTGTCCTTTAGGTGTCCAGATCACGAACAACCTGTCCTGGTCTCCCCATGCTGACAGTACCGTTGAGAAAGCCCACCAACACTTCTACTTTCTCAGAAGACTAAGGAAATTTGGCATGTCAGCCACAACTCTCACCGACTTTTACAGATGCACCATAGAAAGCATTCTTTCTATCACAACTCGGTATGGCTCCTACTCGGCCCAAGACTGCAAGGAATTACAAAAGGTCATGAACGTAGCCCAATCCAGCACGCAAACCAGCCTCCCATCCATTGACTCTGTCTACATTTCCCGCTGCCTTGGCAAAGCAGCCAGCATAATTAAGGATGCCACGCAGCCTGGATATTCTCTCTTCTACCTTCTTCCTTCGGGAAAAAGTCTGAGGTCACGTACCAAACCGACTCAAAAACAGCTTCTTCCCTGCTGCCATCAGATTTTTGAATGGCCTTACTTTGCATAAAGTTGATCTTTCTCTACACTCTAGCTATAACTGTAACACTCCATTTTGCACTCTGTCCTTTCCTTCTCTATGAATGGTATGTTTTGTCTGTATAGCACGCAAGAAACAATACTTTTCACTATGTTAATACATGTAACAATAATAAATCAGATCAAATCAAGCCAAAAAGTTCTCTTTGTTAATTAACCATATATATCTCAGCTGTTCTTCTGGGCTGCATCCTCCAAGGAAGTTCTCAGTGGCACTCAGAATGTAATGTAGCATGTTGGGGAATCTTTGTTCATCATGCTCTCTGTAACCATCTCCAGTTGCAACAATTGATTGACAGTTTGCGTAGCTAGAATTTTGGACCAAATATAGGAGTTATTTGAATGAAAACTGCATCAATCAATGAGGGAAAACTATTATTGAATGGGATAAAGCAATGAAATGCATGGGTTCTCAGGTATCAGGCTTGTGAAAAGTTAAAAATGAAAAGGGATGTTAGAAGCAATACCTAAGGCTGGAATTTTACCAGCACACCTGCCTGAGGTTTGTAAAATTGTGCCTGAGGCCAATGAGGAATGCTGTTCTGCGAGCCTTGCCTGCCATGGTTTTGGAATTGCCATGCCGGTAAAATCAGGGCCTAAGAATTTGGTGAAGTCTGATCAATTGAAATCTCTCAAACTTGGGATTGAATTCCTGCAGTGCAGAAGGAGGCCATTCTGCCCATCCATCAAGTCTGCACCAACACTCTGACGGAATATATTACCCAGGGCGCTTCTCTTGCCCTGTCCTCATAAACTCACACATTTACCATTGCTAATCCATCTAAGTGGCAATTTAGCATGGCCAATCCATCTAACCTGCACATCTCGAGTATGGGAGGAAACCAGAGCACCCAGAGGAAACCCATATGGACATAGGGACAATGTACAGACTCTGCACAGACAGTCACCCAAGGCTGGAATTGAACCCAGGTCCCTGATGCTGTGAGGCAGCAGTGCTAACCAAAGTGCCACTATGATGCCCTCTGTTACATGTGAGTTCTTTGGAAACTTGTGGAGTATTACAGGAAGTAAATTTGTGCTTGATTATTATCAGGAATAGTTATCAGTATAAGCTTAATACTCTTTTAGAACCCTATCATTTTGAGGAGTAACTTATAAGTAAGAATTCACACCCTTACATTTGGAGTTAAATAAGGGTTAACAGTTTTGCTGAAATGGAGGAAACAATAAGTTCCAAGTTCATTTACAACCTTGGACTGCAGTCCTGAGCTAGTTTTAATGACTGCCAGCTACCATCAAGATTTTGGGGAACAAGCTTGTGCTATGATGCCTCATAACTCGAGTATTTACTTGGTTTGTGTAGATTAAAAAACAAATCTCTTACACTCCAGTAGTTGTTGCGCAGTGCTTCATTTCCATTAATATCAATGGTGATGTACACATCTGCACGCAACTGATGACTGCTGCGCCTATTATCTGAAAAATTCTTCTGTTGCTGGTGCCACTTGAGTGCATTTGCCAAGATTCAATGGCTTGCTTCCTTAATCCTCTTTTCTCTGCAGGATGACATTAGGCAAAAGCATTCCATGCTGAATAAAAGGAAATTACTAAGCTTTAAAAATATTACTTGTGATTCCCTATCATCTAAGCACTGAATAAATGCCGAGATTTGTATTTCATGTTCTTGCTTTCCTGATGTCTATGCCTGCAGTACTGTTCTTTCATTTTCAAAGGAGGTTCTGACTAGAAACCTATCTATTCCCCTCCCTTTACCTCATGGTTGGGTTGATTTGGCCATGCTAAATTGCTCCTCCGTGTCAGGTTCAATATAGGTGTCAGTGAACATCCATAATTCTGGCAGCAGCCTTGGTGTATTCATCCTGCACCAGCCAGCCATACTTTGGAGATCCATGAGACACCAGAGGCGGACTGCTTGCATATAAAAACTACACCCAATCCCCTGCCATCCTATTATGCAAGAACAGTGGGCATACAATGACAGCCATGGAGCCATATAAAACATTGTGGAGTGAGAAGTGGTTGGTGAAGCCCTCTGTACACAACAGAATATATTTTAAATTTTGTGCTGATCTGTGGAGTCCTCTATGATGCTGACATTGTGACAATATAACCACTGTCTCCAGGAATCTAGAGACCACACCTTCCTGAGGAGTAGGAGGGAGTGGAAAAAGGACAAAGTAGGGACGAATTTGCAAATGCCTGCGCCCATTCCCATTGAGGCAAGGAAACTTTGTACTACCTCCTCATTACAATGGTTTCAATTTGTACCTAACGTAACACCACTGACAGGTTGCATACTCAACAGGGGGCTTCTCTTGAAGACGGTCTGTCCCTCTTAAAAGGAAACGGTTCTCAATCACCTGAGGCCACTACTTAAAATGATTGCTGCAATTACACACAAGGGAAATGGAACATTAGGGCAGAAAGCACGGCCTCCCAAATTTACTAATGCGTCACTGGGAGCTTTAGTCATGAAAGTGAACAGGAGGAGAAAAGACATGCATTTAGAGGAGGTCAGGAGATTCTCAAGCCAAACAAAACAAAGTGAATGGAGGCAGGTGACCAGGGAGGTCAATTCCAAGGAATCTGATGCCAGAGACCTTCCCAAATGCTGCAAGATGTACAATGATCTCAATTAAGTTCAGTGAATGCATCTTTGCATGATATCTCCTGCCCATCAAACAACCAGCCCCTCATACTGTTCAATGATCCAGACCTTCATCACTTGAGCAGTAGCTGTCACTGACACACAAGAGTCAATACTAATATTCAAATACTCCACTTCAGCCTCACACACCTTTCAATGCTGCTGGCCTCATACATACCTCTTGTAGGCTGCACATACTGTTCGGCTGGAGCAGGAAAATCACTCAAACATTTTACCGGATATTCTTTTTTCTCTTTCTTGCAAGACAAGGTGACCACAACTGGAGGGAGCAACAGAGAATTAGCATTGGCCAGAGTTCATCATCCACACCATGGGCCAAGTGCATTAGAACCCATTGTACCTAGTTTCATTGAAGCCATCCTGCCTTATGTATCTTCTGAACTCCCTCTTCAACCTCACTGTGTTATGTGGTGTGATGTGAAAACTGCTGATGGTATCTTCATGGACTGCTTGCTTTCCTCTAACCTTCCCCTGCTACCTTATCACAACTCTCCGCTTCTGATTTTATGCTTCCAGGGAAACCAGTTTTGCCACCTGGGCAGTGACAACACATGCAGAGTGAACAACCCCATACCAGTGATGGAGAAGTACTGTCACTTGATCTTCCTTGGGCAGCCACCAGCTCAGACATCAGCACTGTACTTAACCAAGGGGCTCATACTGAGTCAGGATATGAGGCCCTTGGTTAACATGGCGAGTTACTGGATAGGAGTGGACTGCAGTCAGGCAGCAGGTTAGGCACATTCTGAAAGTCTGGTTGCAATCAAGGGTTCAGAATACATTCTCCTTGCTTTGCCCTTTTTCTACTCCCTCCTACTCCTCAGGAAGTTGTGGTCTCCAGATTCCTGGAGACAGTGGTTATATTGTCACAATGTCAGCATCATTGTGCACATGGTGGGTCGTGCGTGGGCTGCTCTTGGAGGTTCCGGGAGTGGCCTAGTACTTCATGTCGGTGTGTGTGCTTGATCCTGGACCGGTAGACGGGCGCCGCAACAGCTCGGTGACTAGCACTGCTAGCTGTGCAGATACATGGATTTGGGCCTGTGTCTGTGGGAGTTTGTGCATTCTCCCTGTGGATGCGTGGGTTTCCTCCGGGCGCTCCAGTTTCCTCCCACACTCCAAAGATGTGCTCTTAGGCTGATTGGTTTTACCAAATTGACACTATTCTCCCCTGAATCTGGCTAAGTTAGGGGTTCCATTCGTAGACACGCAGGGTAGAATAGGTGTAGGGTGATGCGGCGGTGCGGGCTCGTTGGGCCGAAGGGCCTGTTTCCCGTGCTGGGTTGTTCTTTGTTCTTGTTCTTTGTATCATGGAGGACTCCACGGATCAGCACAGATTTAAAATATATTCTGATGTGTATTGAGGGCTTCGCCAACCGCCCCTACTCTCACTCCACAATGTTTTATATGGCTCCATGGCTCTCATTATATGCCCACTGTTCTTGCATAATAGGATGGCAGGGGATTGGGGTCTAGATGTTATATGCAAACAGTTAGCCTCTGGTGTCCATGGATCTCCAAAGTATGGCTGACTGACACAGGATGAATACACCAAGGTTGCTGCCAGAATTATGGATATTCACCTATATTCAATCTGACACTAAGGGGCAATTTAGCATGGCCAAATCAACCTATCCATGATGTAAAGGGAGCAGTTGTATACTGTATGTTTACAGATGGAAGTCCTTGCTTTATAGTTTATTTATTAGGCTTACATTAACTTTGCAATTTTCATAACAATTGCAGTGCAGTTGCAACCTCTGCACCCTTACTTCAGCATCTGTTTGGGTAAACTGGGAGAATTTAGCATAGCCAACGCACCTAACCAACAAGCCTTTTGAACTGTGGGAGGAATCGGAGCATCCAGAGGAAATCCACGCAGACATGGGGAGAATATACAGATTCCGCACATTGACCCAAGCTGGGAATTGAACCCATGTCCCTGGTGCTGTGAGGCAACAATGCTAACCACTTGTTGTCCTGTGGTTCCTGTACATCTTCCTCATCACACTGGGGTCCTCAGAGCCACTTGATGGGGCACTGCTCCAAAATCCTGCTGTTTTGACAAAGCCTCTCATCCTTCTTGTCTTTGCTGAGGAAAGAAGTGACGCACTCATCCTTTCTGGGTTGGATAGTCTCTGTAACCTCCTGGATGTTCCAGTGGATGACACATTGTGTTATGTTCAAGGTTTCGCCTACTCCTGACTTGAAAGACTCCGATGCGTAAAAGATTAATGGCTGGTGACCTTGGTGACTGCTAGTGCGAGGCTTCAGATTGAGTTGAAGGAGTATCACCATTCAATGACATTCCTTGTTGAACCTCAGTTATCTCAAACATTGCTCCTGGGTCAGGTGGAAGGAGATGTGGTCCCAAAAAGCCTTTGGTTGGTAGGCCTTTTGAAGGAGAATCCTCCTTCCTCTCTGCAGCACCCACCCTCACCATTTCATTGTCAAGTTGCAGACCAAAAGGCACTGCAACCCCATGCCCTCCAAATCCTCTGTCTTTCCTGATTTTAAGCACCAGTTCTCCAAACCATCTCAAAAATGCCTCATATGTACTTCCACTAACTAGCTGAACAAGAGGAAAGTCAAAGGCATGTCACCTACAATTTAAATAAGGCTAATGGTGAGGGGGAAGAGGGTGGGGGGGGGCGGTGGTTGCAGCAGGGAATGTGCCCTCATACAGTTGAAAGCTTGTTTAGCTGGGAGTGATCAGCACAGGTATTCCGTGTGAAATTCCTGAAACTTAAGTCAAATAAGCTGGCATCCTGATTGTTCCACTTGTCCCACTTCCCAGTGCATGCGTGCTGGGTCGACACCTATACTTGCAACCTTCTCAGCATGGGGTGTTGTTTAGTTTCTGCAGGAAGAGACCTGCTTTGGGAATTCAGTAATCCTGCGGCATTAGGGAGCCCAACTTTGTGACCTGCTATTCTTTATTAATGAAGGCCACAGGGGAGAAGAATGTTGGGCAACTTTAGAAAAATATTATGAAATTTATTCTCTGAAATGAAAAAAACTAACTTTCCTCCCTGAAATCTGTTAAATCTATTTCATCTGTTCAGTAATTAAAGAAATAATGGATTGTGTAAATAAGATTAAATACCTTACACTCAAGGACACATAACATTGAATTAGTCTATGTGCATTGACGCCTCTCTGTGTGTAAGTGTACATTTGTGCATGTGTATGCAACACATGGGTTTCTCTGTGTTGCATATATGCCAAAGTGTGCAGATATGTCAATTTGTGTCTGTGTATCTGAGAACATATGTGTCTGTATGTGCGTGTGTAGCTTTCTGTTCATCCATGCATGGATGTTTGTGTGTATATGCGTGTCTATGCTTTGCATATTATGATTTTACTCAAGCTTTAAAAGGCAAAAGATGGACAAGAAATGAAAAAAAAGAACCAATTTTAGTGGTGGGGCAGTTAACACTGCTGCCTCACGCTACCAGGGGCTTGGGTTCAATTCCTGCCTCGGGTGACTGTGTGGAGTTTACACTTCCTCCCTGTGTCTCTGTGGGTTTTCTCCGGATGTTCTGGTTTCCTCTCATAGTCCAAAGGTATACAGGTTAGATGATTGGCCCTGCTAAATTGTCCTTTAATGTCCCAAGATGTGTAGATTAGGGGGATTAGGTTACAGGGAAAGGGCCGGTGTAAAGTGCAGACTTGACAGGCCGAATGGCTTCCTTGTGCTCTGTAGGGATACTATGAAATATGACCTTTGAAAAAAAGAATTGTTTTGTAATTGTCAAGTCTGCATAAATATAATTAAAGAGCATGATCTGGCTGCTTTGTTTTCATTACAAATCAGAGATATGCACTAAATAATTTTAAATTTATAATTGGTTTTAACTAAACGAGTATCCCACTGACACCATTAAGTGGGAATTGGCAATGTATTTGCTAGTAATGGAAGATCAAGGCATTTTCGATCATTCTCATCTGGTATCTACAGATTTGAAAAGTAACCCAAGGGAATTTACGAAGCACTGTACCAAACAAGTTTGTTTGAAAAAAAAATCAGTTTTGAAAATAGGGGCTCAGCATTTAGGCACAATGGTTGTAGCCGAGCAATTTGAAAGTAGTTAATTAAATTCAGCAGTGCATTTGAGAACAAGGATCAAAGATTGTACACAAAATTAAATTAAGAGAGCCTTGGGGAGCCACTCGGCTGTCTGGTCTGCAAAAAGGAGGGAATCGTTTTTTTGAAGTTCTGTTCTTGATAATCCAGGGCTGGCAGCATTATCTAGCTTTTATTTCTCAGAAGTTAATGCTGAAGAAAACTATGTGTAACACATGAGATCTGCAAACCTGATTTTCCTCTAATCAATTGAGCATTAATGGAAGGGTGTGTATGTGTGTCGAGTGCAAAAGGAACTCTTGGGAACAATGAGAAACCAAACGCTGAAACAATCCATTGTATGATTAGAATCTAACAACTGCAACTTATTTTTGGTTCTAGTTCAAAATAAAAAGTGGGAGCCCGAGGAGGGTCTGAGGAGTATCAGAAGGGAGAACTGGGGCCAGAGGGAGTGGTCACCCTCATGCCTGCATGGTCTGTTGTTGTGGGGGGAGGGTGACCTACTATTTCAGTGGTGGGGTGGGAGATTCCCTGCTTTGCTGAGTGATTGGTGGTTCTTCCCTGGTCAGTGATGGAGGGGTTGAGTTCACCCTTCTTCTCACTTTCCATTCTATTAGCCTCCACAATCAATGGATTATCCTCTGCCATTTCCACCAACTGCAGCACGATGCTATCACAAAACACCTCTTCTCCTCACCCCTCCTGTCTGCATTCCACAGGACCACTTCCTCTGTAATACCCTGGTCCACTCCTTCTTCACACTCAACTCCCCATCCCCTTCTGACAGCCCTTTCTCTTGCAATCTCAGATGGTGTAGTATCTGCTCCTTTATCTTCTCCCTCCTCATCATTCAAGACCCTAGGTACTCGTATCAGGTTCAGCAGCATTTCTCCTGCATTTGCTTCAATTTGGTCAACTGTATTCACTGCTCCCAATGGGGTCTCCTCTACATTGGAGAGACCAAATGCAGGCTGAGTGCTTTGCAGAACACCTTCGCTCAGTCCGCAAGTGTGACCACTACCTTCCAGTTGTGTTCCATTTTAACTCAGCACTTGTCTTCATGCCCACATGTCTGCCCTTGGCTGGTTGCAATGCTCCAAGGAAACCTGGTGCAGGCTGGAGGAGCAGCATCTCATCTTCTGTTTGGGCATGTTGCAGTCCTTTGACGGCTTTAGATTGTGCCCTTTCTCCTCCATCTTAAACTCTTTTTTAAAAATATCCCACACATGTATTGCTTCAATGCCACCCCCACTCCTCCCCTTCCCACACCAGACCATCTGTCTTTTATTCTTTAGTCACTTTTTATTGCAATCTCTCACAGCTCTAGCACATTCTCCCTCCTTCAGTTCTGGTGAAGAGTCAAAGAACTCAAAACATTAACTTTGTTTATCTCCTAATAGATACCACCCAGACTTGCTGACTTTTCCCAGCATCCTCTGTTCTTTCTCCCATTCCAGATATTAGATTTGTAAACTTTCTGTAAACTGCTTCCAATGTACTTGCGTCCTTTCATTAATAAGGAGACTAGCACCGTACAAAATATTCCGGATGTGATCTTACCAGTGTCCTGTGTAGTGAAAACATAATCTCCCTACTTTTGTATTCAGCTCTTCAATCTGTCACTATTCAGATAATAAGCCTCTTTTTTTATCTTCCTGCCAAAATGGATAATTTCACATTTTCCAACATTATGTTCCATTTGCCAGATCTTTGTCCACTCAGTTAACCTGTCCATATCCCTTTAGACTCTGTATATCTTCCTCACAACTTACTTTCCTACCTATCCGTGCATCACTAACTAATTGAACAAACATATCTCCAGTCCCCTCAGCCAAGCCATTTATGTAAATTGTAAAAAGTTGAGTCCTTAGCAGTGATTCCTGTGCCGCACCACTCATTACATCTTGCCAACCAGAAAATGACTCATTTGTTTCTACTCTCTGTTTCCTGTTAGCTAACTATTCTTCTATCCATGCCAATATGTTACTCCCACACCATGAGCTTTTATTTTCTGTAATAATCTTTTGAGGCACATTATCAGTGCCTTCTGAGAATCTAAGTACAGTGCATCCTCTAGTTCCCTTTTATCCGCAGCACATACTATTTTTTCAAAGAACTATTCTATGCTAACTCCAATAAGTTGGTTAAACATGATTTCACTTTCACAAAATCGTGTTGGCTCCACCTGATTACCTTGAAGTTTTCTAACTGCTCTATGATATTGTTCATTAGGACTTAGGGGCTTGCCAACCTGCAGTCCCAACAATTTGCTCAGTATCACTTCCCAGGTGATTATAATTTTCTTGAGTTCATTTTCTGATTTATAGTAATTTCTGGAATGTTATTTACATCCTGTATAGCAAAATACCTGTTCACTTCATCTGCCATCTCCTTATTTTGCATTATTGATTTCCCAGACTCACTTCCCCCACTCTGACCTTAAGACGGAGCAAAGATGATTTTGATGAAGCAACTAAAAATAGTTGGACCTAGGACACTGCCCTGAGGAATTCTGACAATAATATCCTGTGGCTGAGATAATCAGCCTCCAACAGTCACAGGCATCTTCCTTTGTGCAGGATATAACCCTCAAAAAGTGAAGAATTTTCCCAGATTCCCATTTGACTTCAATTTAGCTAGCTTTCCATTAGGTCACAATTGGTTATATGCTTCCTTTACGTCAAGGGCAGTCACCTCAGCTCGTGAAGTCAGCTTTTTTGTTTATATTTTGACCAAAGTTGCTGAGCAGAACACAAATTGAGCATTGGCGAACAAGTTATCGATGAGTAAGAACAGTTTGATTGAACAGTTGACAACATCTTCCATTCCTTTGCAGATAATTGGGATTAGACTGATTGGCTGATAATTGATCAGATTGGTTTTGCCCCACTTTTTGTAAACAGGTCACGCCTGGGCACTTTTCCACATTGTCAGATAGATGCCAGTGTTGTAGTTATGGATGATCGACTCAGCACATCAAGCTGAAAATGGTAACAAAATGCTTCAGCTTTATCTTTGACACTGGTGCCTACCCCACCATTGTGAATGGGGGTATTCATAATGACCTCTTTTCTTGTTAGTTGTTTAATTGTCCAGTACCATTCACATCTGGGTGTTGCAGGAATATAGAGCTTTGTTTATATCTATTAGCTATGGGATTGTTTAGCTCTGTTTACAGTATGCACCTTCCGTTGTTTAGCATATGTGTAGTCCTATGTTGTTGATTTACCAGGGTGGCAACAAATTGCTAGTTTTGCTTTGTCCTCTGGCATAGAACTATAGAATCCTTAAAGTGCAGAGGGATGCCTTTTGATCTATCAAATCTGTACCAACTCTCAGGAACAGCATTTTACCCAGGCCCACCCTCCTGCCTTATCCTTGTAACTCCATGCACTTACCATGGCTAATCCACCTAACCTATACACCTTTGGACACTAGGGAGCAATTTAACATGGCCAATCCACCTAATCTGCACACTTTAGGGAGGAAACCAGAGCACCCAAAGGAAACCGACTGTAAGGGATCAGTTCAGAAACTCCAAGCTATGTTATGATGTTAACCTAGCCCCCAACTATTTTTGAATTTGGCATTAATGTGCGCATAAGGTGTTTCACTTCAGGTTTGAATCTATTGACCCATTAAGAAGTTTTATTAAAACAAGCTTTATTTAACAGTACAGTTTGACTGTAACAAAATAATTAGTATAACTTTTACCAATTGAAATTAAACATGACAAGATACAATTCTTAACTGCCAGCCTAGCTCCATTAGTTTCAATTTAAGCAATATTCCTCACAGATGTAAACTCTTCAAAATCAGTTAGCGAACAATAGGCTCATGTCTTGATATATGGGCTGTTAGTCGTCAAACCTCCAAAACACCTCTGGCATGAGATACCTATTTTCTAGCATGTTCCAGACTTCAATCTCCAGAGAGAGAAGAGCTGCTGCTCCTTGCAACTTTAAGCAGAAGTTGCTTGCTTTTTCCCTTTGTAAGTCTAGCTCCTCCCATTAGCACATGATGCACTCTTGTCAATCAAACTATTTAAACCTCATTCTGAAACCCCAGGGGACAACCCAAGAAGTAAACAAAACTGCATTTGTTCAGATTTTAAAACAAAACACCCCTATATCTAGGGTCAATTATACTTCTACATTCTCAGTATGTTGGCTGCCTGGAGCTGACAAATTGGC
The DNA here is from genome assembly GCF_965287045.1 of Carcharhinus amblyrhynchos. Lineage (NCBI taxonomy): Eukaryota > Metazoa > Chordata > Chondrichthyes > Carcharhiniformes > Carcharhinidae > Carcharhinus > Carcharhinus amblyrhynchos. Next base: position 74,841,711 of record NC_137331.1, on the reverse strand, counting down.
ACATTTCCTTCATAAGAAACATGATATAAATACATTTCTTGAAGGTACAGTATCATCACACCACACAGACAGGGGAGAATGTACAAACTCCACACAGACCCAAGGCCCGAATCAAACCCGGATCTTTGGTGTTTTGAGGCAGCAGTGCTAACCACTGTGCCTCATGTCACCCCTGGCATGCTGTCCTGCATTCATCATTGAATGGTGTTGACCCCCTTGTTTGATGATAAGATTAGGATATGCCAGACCATGGGATTACAGATTTATTTGCAAAACAATTCTCTTGTTGCTGATAGCTGACAACAACTTATTGATCCTTAGTTTTGAGCTGCTAGACTTGTTCTGAGTCTGTCCCATTTAATACAGTTGTAATGCTATACAACATGATGGAGTGTATCCTCACTGTTGAGATGGATTTTGTCTCCACATGGAGTGTGCAATGGTTATTCCCAAAAATACAGTCATTGACAGATGCATCTGTAACAGGTGGATTGGTGAGATTGAGGCCAAGTATACATTTTCCTCATGTTGGTTCCCTCACTGCCTGTCTCTGCTCCAATCAAGTCCTTGAAGACTTGGCCAATCAGTCAGTATTGGTACTACCAATCCATGCTTGGTAATGGGCATTGATGTCTTCTGCCCAGTCTATATTCTGTGTTCTTGCTACTCTCAGCACTTCATTAAAGTGAAGTTCAGAATGGAGGAGGGCTGATTGATGAAGGAACATGGTAGGTGGTAATGAGTGAAAAGTTTCTTTGCCCATATTCGATCAGATGGCATAAGACTCCATTGTATCCAAGTCAATGTTGAGGATTCCCAGCAACACCTCTGATGGCTCTGACCTGCCTGTAAGACAAGACATAGTCAACGATGGTGATGGAGAAGTCTGGAACATTGAGTATGACTGTGTTGGGTTGTTGCTTGTCTAGTCCAAGGGACTATTCCCCAATTTGGGCATGGATTCTCGCTGGTGTGAAGGACTTTGCAGTTCACCTGGTCTGGGTGTGCCATAGCAGCTTGATTTAACTAAGTGGCCTATTGGAGTATTTCAGAGGGCATTTTGGAGTCACATACAGACCAGACCGGACAGATTTCCTTCAGTAAAGAATGCTAAGTGGACAGATGGGTTTTTATGGCAATCCAGTAATTGCTTGTTACTAATACTGATGTGAACTTTTCAATTCCAGAATTATTTGATTCACTGAACTTAAATACCCGAAGTGTTACTGTGAAATTTGATCTCAAGTCTCTGGAGCACTTGTCCTGAAGGCCTCTGGTGTACAGTCCATTAGCATAACCATTATATTACTGCATCCATATTTATAACACCCCTGCAAAATGCTTTCTTACACATGGATCAACTTAAAAATATATCTTTTAGGCCATCAAAAATTAAAAGATTATAAGCACTTGATGTTTGTTTGCCTACAGACAGGATCATTTCCAACATGTAGGATAATTGCTATGGCAACTGACTGCTCCACATAAAAATTGATGCTGCAAATAATCATTGAAAGATCATTTGATGGTTCTGTATTTGTTTTGTTCCATCCAATTTGGTATATGTATCTAAAATCGCTGCAGGACAGGTTAATCAATTGCCCTGAATGCCCTTGAACTCCACTCTATCCCTCAACAACCAAGTTCACGGGCTTCTTTGTTATTAAGATCATCTGTTTAGCTGCCTCTGCCACTTCCCTCCCTTTGTGAGCCCACTGAGCCAAACTTCCTCCAAAAATATCCCTAACCTATCACTGAACTCGCATCTTCCTTGAATTTCTATCTTAATTTCCCTCGTGTTTCACCTTCTGTTCCTTCAACCTTATTCCTATTAAACCATCCAACTTTCCTTCCTGAGTCCCATGTTAACTGATATTGCTACTGGCTTCCACTCCTCAGCTTCTGTCCCCCATCAAATCTACAAACATCACTCCTCTCCTCAAAAAAAAACTTAATTGTTCTGTACCCGCGGACTATGATTCTATTCCTGATCTTTCCTGTGAGATGTCCGCACTCCTCCAATTTTGGACATCACTAATTTTAATCACGCCACTATTTGCAGCGATGCCTTCAGCTGCTTAGACTCTAAGCTACGGAACTTCCTCTCTTAGTTTGTCTACCTGCTCCTCTCTTTCCTCCTTTAAGATTGTCAGTAAAACTCTTTGACCAAGGTTTTGTCCACCCCCCCAATATCTCATTGTATGCCTCAGTGTCAAATTCTGTTTGATAATCTTCCTGTGAAGTACCTTGGCACATTTTACTGTGTTAAAACTGTTGTAGAAAATCCTTGTTACAGTTGTTGGGCTTTATCTCAAAATCTTCCAGCTACTACTTGGGGATCTCAATTCTCACTTTCAAACATCTGCCAGAACATAATCCGCTGACAAAAGCTTGAGCTAAATGAATTTTTGTGGAGAGGCATTCGCCCATCCGATACCAGCAGTCTGATACTCAATGGATCAAAATCATAGGAAATGAAGGAAAAGCACAGCAGGTCTGACAACATCTGTGGGGAGAGAAACAAAGTTAATAGGTGGAATTTAATGAGAAAATTTCTAAGTGCCAGCTGACATGAAAATGGGAGAGTTGCAGGTTAGTTTTTTGGGTGAGCTTTACTCACAATCTTATGAAAATAGTACCTGAAAAATGGCCTACAAGAGGCAGGGCTAAATTCACTAGCCAGCCTAATAAGGCAGAAGAGGGAACTATTGCGCACGTGCAGACCTCTGCAGTTGCATATGTGCCGTTCCAACAGCAGAGGCCTGACAGAGTGAGAGAGAGCTGTCAGACCTCTGCTGTTGCAGCTAGCCTCAACTCAGCTTCCCCACCCACAATCAAGGGAGGCATGACAGATCACGAGCCTTATATCATCTAAAAATATAGCCCCCATTTCCCTCCCAGCCCCCCTCGCCACCCAGATCTCTGGCAGAGTGCACAGTGGGCAACTCCCTTCCTCCCCACCATTTGCATGCAGGATGGCAGCAGCAACACTGTTGGGCAGTGCTAAGGTGCCCACTGGGCATTGCCAAGGTGCTAGGCTGGCAGTGCCAAGATGCCATGCTGGCACTGCTAGGCTGACACTGCCCAAGGGGTATCTCCCTGTGGGGCCTCAATGGCCTTCGGTTTGAAAGACGAGGGCAACATGACTGTTCTCTATTCATGGGAAGAATGGAAAGAACCTCTCCCAGCGAGGTTGCAAAGGCAAGTGCCTGGACAATTCTGCATTGGGCTTGCTAAACACATGCAAATACACATTTGAATAAATTTAAATAATTTATTCAGCCTCTCATCCATTTCCGGTGAAAGGTTGACCATTGCTGGAAATCCAATGCTGGTAAGATCGCGGGAGCCAAGGAATTGGGCACAATCCTGATTTCTCAGTTCTTGCGCAATTTTACCATCTCACTCAGCCCATTAATGGGCAGAGTGAACTACTAAAATCGCGGCCAATGTTTTGAGTCTGTATGACCCTTCTTCAGAACATCAAAGGATCGATGCTGCCTTGTAAATGAAATGGACGAGATAATGGAGAATAAATCTATTGGTGACTGGTTTGAGTATTTATGCATTTTCCTTTGCTTTTGAGAAGTGTCAATGTTACATTTCAAGTTGGGCAAGATAGTGGAGATGGTCCCTTAAACTGTATCTGGCAACTCTTACTTTGGCAGTTGAACTCAGGCAGACTTTTTGAGCCAGGAACCTGACGATAGTCTCTTTTACATTACAACAACAACTTGCATTTAGTTTAGAACATGTCCCAAAGTGCTTTGCAAGGAGTAATCACTCAAAAATGGACACAGAGTTAAATCATGATAAAAGAGGTTAATTTTGAGAAAGGCCTTAAAGGAACAGAAGGCAGCAGAAAGGAAGAATGAATCTTTTCAATGTTTACCGAGAGAAAATCATTGCTTGTATAAGGCTGAATGGCAAGGAAAGTGATGGAGAGGTAGAACTATGTGTCATAAGGATATAATTGAAAGTTGTCTCCATGCCTTTAGATGGTATTGCCAAAGCACAGTTTATAGATATGATACAGGAAAGGGTCATAGATAATTCTTTGGAGTACTGCAAAATAAAGTGTTTCGGGCAGGAAGAGAAGCCATTGTTGAAGATTTTCTGACCAGTTTGGTGGGTAAGAGAAGAACAAAGCAAGGGCAATCCCAGCGTACAGGATAATGGAGAGAAGTCAGTGAAGGAGGATGATTTAGTTGACGATATAAGGCTGCAAAGATGTCGAGGTAAAATGTACCACGGTCACAATCTAGAGGATGTCAGTTCTGACCATTTCCGTGCTGTGGCAGGGTGGAATACTACTGAGAGAGACTGTAGGAAAGATTGACAAGGAGCTGGGAAGTGAAAACATGTTTAAGAATGCTACCTGTGACAGGAAAAGGAGATTCAGGCAGGGTCCATTTAGGCTGTACACTAGACTCATCACCTGTCAACAGTTCTGGCACATTTGTGACAGGTGCATGATAAATCTACCTGCAAACTGATGGATTCATGCAAATACACAAATTATGTAATGTGATATATTTCCTACATGTTGACCCTTAGTCTCTTTGAGCAGGACAAATTCATGTGCATCCCATGGGGTCCAACATTTTAAAGTATGTCAAAACCCGATAAAAGGTGAGGGGGGAAAGGTTTGTGTGGAACCAGAAGAAATGGCGGAGGTGCTTAACGAGTACTTCGCCTCAGTATTCACGGTGGAAGCCGATCTGGGAGATTTTGTTATGGATTTGCAGCAGATGGAAAGGATTGAGTACGTGAATATTAAGGAGGAGGATGTGTTGGAACTTTTGAATTCTATCAAGGTAGATAAGTCGCCGGGACCAGATGGGATGTACCCCAGGATACTGTGGGAGGCGAGGGAAGAGATTGCAGAGCCCCTGGCGATGATCTTTGCGTCGTCAATGGAGACGGGAGAGGTTCCAGAGGATTGGAGGATTGCGGATGTAGTTCCTATTTTTAAGAAAGGGAACAGAGATAGCCCGGGAAATTACCGACCGGTGAGTCTGACCTCAGTGGTTGGTAAGCTGATGGAGAGGCTTCTGAGGGACAAGATTTACGAACATTTGGAGAGGTTTGACATGATCAGGAATAGTCAGCATGGATTTGTCAAGGGCAGGTCGTGCCTTACAAGCCTAGTTGAGTTCTTTGATAATGTGACTGAACACATTGACGAAGGAAGTGCCGTGGACGTAGTGTACATGGACTTCAGCAAGGCGTTTGATAAGGTCCCCCATGCAAGACTTCTTGAGAAGGTGAGAGGGCATGGGATCCAAGGGCCTTTGGCCTTGTGGATCCAGAACTGGCTTGCCTGCAGAAGGCAGAGAGTGGTTGTGGATGGGGCTTTTTCTGAATGGAGGTCAGTCACCAGCGGAGTGCCTCAAGGATCTGTTCTGGGACCCTTGTTGTTTGTCATTTTCATAAATGACCTGGATGAGGAAGTGGAGGGATGGGTAAGTAAGTTCGCTGATGACACGAAGGTCGGTGGTGTTGTGGATGATCTGGAAGGATGGCAAAAGTTGCAGCAGGACATAGATAGGATGCAGGACTGGGCGGAGAAGTGGCAGATGGACTTCAACGCGGATAAATGTGTTGTCGTCCATTTTGGCAGAACCAACGGGATGAACGAGTACACTATTAAGGGCAGAAGTCTGAGTAGTGTTGAGGAGCAGAAGGATCTTGGGGTCCGGGTCCACAGGACTCTTAAATCGGCCTCGCAGGTGGAGGAGGTGGTCAAGAAGGCGTATGGTGTACTGGCCTTCATTAATCGAGGGATTGAGTTTAGGAGTCGGGAGGTAATGCTGGAACTTTATAAGACCCTTGTCAGGCCTCATTTGGAGTATTGTGCGCAGTTCTGGTCGCCTCACTATAGGAAAGATGTAGAAGCTATTGAAAGGGTGCAGAGGAGATTTACAAGGATGTTGCCTGGACTGGGAGGCATGCCTTATGAAGTTAGGTTGAGGGAGCTGGGACTCTTTTCCCTGGAGAGACGAAGGTTGAGAGGCGACCTGATAGAAGTTTACAAAATGTTGAGAGGAATAGATAGGGTGGACTCTCAGAGGCTATTTCCCCGGTTTGAAATGGTCGCTACGAGAGGACACAGATTTAAGGTGCGGGGAGGGAGGTTCAGAAGTGATGTTAGGGGTAAGTTTTTCACTCAGAGGGTGGTGAGTGAATGGAATCGGCTGCCGTCAGTGGTGGTGGAGGCGAACTCGCTGGGGTCTTTTAAAAGACTTCTGGATGAGTATATGGGGTTTAATGAGATTGAGGGTTATAGATAGGTCTGTAGGTTGGTAGGTGATGTGGTCGGCGCAACTTGTGGGCCGAAGGGCCTGTTTGTGCTGTAGTGTTCTATGTTCTATGTTCTATGTTCTAAAACCCCATGAATTTTCTGAGGCAGCATTCTTTCTTGCACTTTAATGGTGCAGGCACTCAGGCAATACATTCAGATATGTGACTGGTATTCAGGATGGGGTTAGGGTCCTACTGATGTGCCGGCCTGAAGTTCCGTCTCCAGACCTGTCCCCTGAACCTTCCTCAAGAGCGAGCATTTCGTTAATAGAAGCTGACCATTTGGATTTTTCAGTAAATGCTTTAAACTGAACAAAGATATTCCTTTTTATATGTTTGTGGATTGAAAGAGCCTCAAAATATATTTGAATTATTACTGCTGCATCCAATTAAAACAAAACACATTGCAACTTCCAAATACTTGTAGGACACATCTTGACAGTGAGTCAAACTAAGAGCAATTACCAATGAGAATACCATGTCACCAAACTTAGCAAGAGGACAAGTACCTGACATGTTTTCTGATGGGAGGTTAGAAAACATAAGTGGGTGATTCTCAGGAGCCTGTTGATGAATAAAACCTGACTTAAACACCAAGTGCTAATGGAGGAGCAGTTTTTAAGGACATTAACTTTCCCCCAGGAATCAATACAAAAGGTTTTTAGATTTCTACAAGTAACTTGAAGCTCTGATTTGTAGCTAGAACTGCTATAACAAAAGAAGAGAAAGGGGCAGGGAAGAGGAGTGGGGGGTTGGAGAGGAGGGGTAATAAAAGAGGGAAGTAAGAGAAGTAGTAAGCAGCAACAGGGTAGAAGAAGGAAGGTAGGGGAAAGAGAAAGAAGAGGATAGGTGACAGGGGGTGGGTTGCTGCTTGTCCAGCATTGGCTCCCACATTAAATTCATCTTTCCAATAGGAGCAATGTCAGAATATTTTGGCATGGTTGCAGAGTGGTTAGTACTGCTGCCTTGCAATGCCAGGGTTCGATTTCAGCCTTGGGACTGTCTGTGTGCAGTTTGTATGTTTTCCCTGTGTCTGTGTGTGTTTTGTCTGGGTGCTCCAGTTTCCTCCCACAATCCAAAGACATGTGGATTAGATAGATTGACCACGCTAAATTGCCTCTAGGTTAGATGAATTAGCCATAGTAAATGTGTGGTGTTACTGGAATAGGGCAGGGGAGAGGGTAAGATACTCAGTCAGAGAGTTGGTGCAGACTTGATGGACTGAATGGCCTCTACTGCATTGTAGGGATTCTATAACTCTATGATGAGGACTTGGGTTAGTCAAGAAAGATAGGACCCTGCGTTATCATGCAGAACAATAACATATTTTGTGTGAACATGACTTTTAATATCCAATCTTCCACAACCAGTGTAAAAATTAAGACAGGTGTTTGTTATTTTATTCTCTAATCTAATTTTGATTTTGAAAAGAATCAGCTGGGTTCTGAGGGGAGGGGGTAGATGAGTGGACCAGGTGATAGGGGTGAGAGGGCAATTGAGAATTTGAGTGCAAATTCTCAGTTACAGGAAGAAGGAGACACTGTTAGCTTAAAAGCTTTTGTCGATGAGCAGCCCAGGAGGAAATCTAATTCTTTTATAAGATGTTTCAATTACAGTAATGCACAATGTATGCAAATATTGACCTGCTTTCTGAGTGTGTTTGAAAGTTACTATAACTGGAAGTGTAATCCCGAATTTCATGTTCTAATGGCATTTTGGATACTAGCAATACATTTTCAAACCAAACATAAACTTTCAAATGTAAACATTGATAAAACTAATTTGCAAAAAATAGTTTCCAGTATTATTCTGTAGTAATAGGAAGTCTTTTATATCAAAAAAATCCACTGTCTTATCTTTTTATTGAGCTTATTTTCTGACTCACTTTAAAATTACTACTGTCTCCTTCAATTAACTACCTTCCTGATGCTGAAGATTATTTAAATATAGAGGCAATTGCTTAGAATAAAAGTCAAGATCCCACTAACATGACTAAATTATTCTACTTGAATTTTCAATGACAAAGCCTTGAAAGCAAAAGTCCTGCAGCCCCAGGAGAGGAATATCTGCCACTATCTTGTTTCCAGCCATGGATTTTTCATTGTTATTGTATCTGTCTGCAGTGGGAAACTGAGTGATTTGTTGACCTTGACAAGAACAATTGTCATAACAACGTTAATCAGTAACATAAACTGCACATTAATTACACAGGATTACGAGTAAGTGAAATCTTCCAAAACATTATGAAACCCTATTTTTTAATGATCCTTCTTCTGACTCCTGACTTGAGGATATGTCCATAGCTGCCATTGTTTTCCAGAACTTTGCCTGAGTGCCCTTTCTTTTTGCATTGATCTAGAGAGTTGTTTGACTGTAGAGGCATCACACGTGCACCTAGTCTCTGTAGGATCTAAATGCCGTTCCCATTTCTGAAGAGATTCTTCGTGTTCTGCTCATCAGCTCCTGGACTATGCAAAAACAATGTTATTGTACAAGTGGTGCATAAAATAGTAGAGCATAATAGTCTTGGCCAGACAAAATATAACAATATTGCTTTTCTTTATTTATTCATGGGATATGGGCATTGCTGGCTGAGCCAGCATTTGTTGCCATCCAAAATTGCCTTTGAACTTAATGGCTTCTTCTGTTCGGAAGACATTTAAGAATCAACCAATTTTTGCTGTGGGTCTGGAGTCACATGTAGGCCACAACAAGTAAGGAAGACAGGTTTCCTTCAGTACTGAACCAGATGGAATTTTACGACGCTTGACAATGGTTTCATGGTCATCATTAGACTTTTAATTCCAGATCTTTTATTGAATTCAATTTTTACCATCTGCTGTGGTGGGATTTGAACCCATCTTTCCAGAGCAGTACCCTGGGTTCCTAAACTACTAGTCAGTGTCAATACCACTATGCTATCATCTCCCCCACCCTTAAAAGTGATGTGAGGGACAAAGAAAGATCTACATTTATGTAGTACCTTTCCTGGCCACAGGATATTCCAAAGCATTTTATGGCTAATAAATACTTTTGAATGTAGTCATGTAAGAAGCACAATGGCCAAATTGTGTACAGCAAGCTTCCACAAACAGCAGTGTAATATGACTAGATATTCTGGCCGGAATGTTATCACCATTCATGCTGGTGAAATTTTCCCATCGTGCTGCAGTGAATGGAGATTTGGCTGGCTGCCAAATTCTCTAACCTCGCTGCAGTGGGAGCATGGCATGAACGGCCGATAAGATCATGCCCTCTGTTTTTAGTGATTTGATTTGATTTATTATTGTCACATATATTAGTATAGAATGAAAAATATTGTTTCTTGTGTGCTATACAGACAAAGCATACCATACATAGAGAAGGAAATGAGAGAATGTAGTGTTACTTAGTCATAGCAAGGGTGTAGAGAAAGATCAACTTGATGCAAGGTAGGTCCATTCAAAAGTCTGACATTAGCAGGGAAGAACATGTTCTTGAGTCGGTTGGTACGTGACCTCCAGATTTTTGTATCTTTCTCCCAACGGAAGAAAGTGGAAGAGAGAATGTCCAGTGTGCATGGGATCCTTAATTATACAGGCTGCTTTGCCAAGGCAGCAGGATGTGTAAACAGAGTTAATGGGTGGGAGGCTGGTTTGCATGATGGATTGGGCTACGTCATGACCTTTTGTAGTTCCTTGTGGTCTTGGGCAGAGCAAGAGTCATACCAAGCTGTGAAATAACCAGAGAAAATGCTTTCTATGGTGCATCTGTAAATGTTGATGAGAGTCATAGCTGACATGCCAAATTTCCTTAGACTTCTGAGAAAGTAGAGGCATTGGTGGGCTTTCTTGCCTATAGTGTTGGCATGGAAGGACCAGGACTGGTTGTTGGTGATTTGGACACCTAAAAACATGAAGCTTTTGAACATTTCTACTTCATCCCCATTGGTGTGGACAGGGGCATTTTCTCCACAATGCTTCCTGAAGTCAATCTCCTTCATTTTGTTGACAATTTTGGAATCAATCTTTCGTTTAGTTGACATTGAGGAAGAGATTATTGTCGCCAGTTCACCAGAGTCTCTATCCCATTCCTGTACTCTGTCTTGTCATTGATGGAGATTTGACCCACTATGGTGGTTTTGTCTGCAAACTTGAAAACTGAGTTAGAGGGGAATGTGGCCACACTGTTATAAGTGTATAAGGAGTATAGTAGGGAGCTGAGAACACAGCTTTGTGGGGCACTGGTGTTGAGGATGATCATGGAGGAGGTGTTGTTGCCTATCCTTATTGAGTATGGTCTATGGGTTAGGAAGTTCAGGATCCAGTTCCAGAGGGAGGAGCTGAGGTCCAGGCCACGGAGTTTGGAGATGAGTTTCATAGGAATAATCATGTTGAAAGCTGAGCTGTGGTCAATAAACAGGACTCTGACATAGGTTGCCTTGTCATCTAGGTATTCGAGGGTTGAGTGCAGGGCTAGGGAGATGATGTTTGTTGTGGACATGTTATGGCGGTAGGCGAACTATAGTAGATCCAGACAGGCTAGGAGGCTGGAATTGATTCATGCCATAATTAATCTTTTGAAGCACTCTGTAATGGATGTTAGAGCCACTGGACAGTAGTCATTAAGGCACACTGCTTGGCTTTTCTTAGGTACTGGGATGTTGGTCATCTTCTTGAAGCAGGCACCTCAGATTGTTATTAAGAGAGGTTGACGATGTCTACAAAAACTCCTGCCAGCTGATTTACATAGGATCTGAGTACTTGTCCAGGTACCCCATCTGGGCCAGTCGCTTTCCGTGGGTTGACCTTTGAGAAGGCTGTCCTGACAGCTGAATTGGTGTCCCCAGACACAGGTTCATCCAGGGTGTGCTCTCGCTATCTTCTCGCTCAAAATGGCATAGAATACATTTATCTCATCAGAGAGGGGTTCGTTGGAGCCGGTGATTTTACATGCTGACATTTAGTGCTGTTGAATGAGGGATAATTATTGGTCAGGACAAAGGAGATAACTCTCTTGCTCTTCTTCAAAATAGTGTCAAGGTATTTTAAGTTCACCTGCGAAGGCAGACAGGGCCGTTGTCTTACGTTCTATAGCTCTGAGAGTGCAGAAATTCCTTAGGATCACGTTCAAGTGTCGGTCTAGATTTTTGTACTTCAGCCTTTAGAATTAAGCTTAAATCCACAGCCTCTGATTCAAAGTCTTCTCCTTCATACTCCTGACCTTTGCCTTCCCTGCAGATATGAAAAGAGTCTACTTGGATATTAGGTCAGATGTCAAGCTTTACAATCTATCAAGACTGAAAGTGGAGATAAAAACACATTGCATTCTGATTAGAGAACTCCTTGACACAGATTATAATGCACTAGTCACTCAAACAGAAACTCAGCTACAAAGATTCTCCCCTGTGTCTGGAACTTGTTCTCTCTTATTATAAGCATCAAGTGAACTGTGGTCATAGGACCAGGTGTTGCATTTCCACCCATCCCCCCGGATCACATTAGATAACATCCCACTAAAAGTCATGAGCAAATTCTGCTACCTTGACTCCACAGTGAAAGACAATCTGTCCTTGAGATAGAACTTGATACACAAGCTACCACCTTTGGCTGATTTACTGAGTATGTAAGGAATATCATCAAGCTGACAGTGAATAAGCAGCTTACTGTAAAGGCTAGGTCACCATAGTCCCAGATGACCATAGGCTGCTCTTCTCTTTGAGGTGGAGAGCTGACTGGTGGTGATTTAGCCTGAGGGTCACCACACCTCAGGCAAGGGGCAACGTTGTGAAGATGGGGTTGTCATGAATTGCCTCAACTGGTATGGGAATTGAACCCACACTGTTGACGTTGCTCTGCGTCACTAGCCAGCTGTCCAGCCAAATGAACTAAACTGACCGCCACGTCTGTAAAACATGAATAACTTACTTAGCAATTTCCATTTTCACTGTCTGCAGTGCATTATGGGTTTATCCCGACAGTTCAAAATCATGAATGTGGTGGTCTCGCAAAGGCATTGCTCCCAGGTTTGTTAGCTCTCATCAAACACAAGTGACATGGCTGGTTTGGACATGTTCATAGGATGGAAGACAGTGGTCTATGCAATAACTTTTTGTAAGGTAAGGTAACTTGAGCCAGATGAACAATACCCTCACATGCTCTCCTGCACTCTTTGTTGAAGCAGGGTTGATCCCCTGGTTCGTTGATAATGATAGAGTGGAGGATTTACTGGACATGAGGTTACCTGTTGTGGTTGGGGCAGGAAATCCTCAACATGTGTGGCAGGACCCAAGTGATAGCTGAGTCACAGTGGGCCATGATGGAGTCCCAGAAAGCCACGGCCGAGTCACGGCTTGCTACAACTGGGGGCCTCAACAGGCTTCTTGAGATTCTACAGTCCGTGACTGAGAGGCTCAAGAGCTTGCAGGAGACCCTGTGGGCTATGGCTGCAGCCTTTGAGAAGGCACTTGCTGCTGCCATTGTCAGGTGGCTCCTGACTCAGAGGGCCATTGCAGAGGGCTTGATCACCATGGCAAGAATGCAGTTAATCCTTAAGGACTGGTAGGGCCAGGTGTTGCTGGAGGTTCTGGAGCTCATTGCAGAAGCACCGCTGTCCCATGGAGTGACCCAGGATCCCACAGAAACCCTGAGGGCGGAGGAAGGACTCGAGCCCTCCTATCCAGGAGACTGTGGCTGTGCCTACACTTTCTGACTTCCCCCTTCCTGACGCCAGGACATCTCAGGAACAGTGAGATGAAGAGGGTGTCATGGAAATGTCACTGACACCTGGAAGTCAGCCAGTGCCGTCAAAATCCAGGCCCTTCAGAGGTTGATCGCCAAGGGCATCAGGCCATGGGGCACGATAGGTAGCTGGCCATCGCTACCTCCAATGTACATTCTGGTGAGACATTGAGACATAGTGGTAGGCCATGTAAGGTTAAGAGGTTGTAGCAGCGCTATGATGGCACAGGTGAAAGGTGACACTAGGTGGATAGAATACTAGGCACTTTAAAGTCTCACGTTCATGTTTTTATATTATCACTTATTTTGAAAGTGCTATTATTGGCAACAATAAATGTTGTTTCACCCCACACCTGTGACTAATTTGTCACTGATTAGCCTTGAACAGGAATGTATTTACCCTGAAGGTTGCCGAAGGGACCCTGCGCATTGATGTCAGTGGGGGAGGCCCCTTAATGCACTGCTGCTGAGAAAATCAAGATGCTCAAATAATTCACTGGCTACAGCATGGAGCATGCGTTGACAGTGACTTACAGCATCTGCCATGGCACCCCCAGAACCCACCAGAGATCCCCTCCTCCCCCAACCCACCAGCCCGGGGGCCCTGCATAAGGGTTTAGTGCTCCCTTACCCACTACCCAGATGTGGGTCCAAGTGTCAGCATGCATGTGGATCTCAGATAGAAGTCAGACGAGTTTGCACCAGGGCATCATCACAACAGCAGATAACAAGTCGACATCAACCCCTGCCTGCCACAGAAACTCGCTAACACAGTGTTCCCAAGCCCATCACTCTGGTGTTACAATGTTGAAAAAGATTGTAGGACTCCAAGTGGGGGTGGTGGGGTGGTGGTGGAATGGAACTGATGTTTAACAGCACAGGCCTCTAGTGCCTAAAGCATACGGTGATCAGGGCCTTGCCATCCTCGAATGCCTGATCCTTGCTACTGCCAGCTCTTCAGTGCCTGGGTGGTGTTGCTCATCATTGTTATCCACCCCTTCATCCTCTTCCTTTTGTTGGGCGGTGACCTTCCCAGCGACATCTGGCTGGTCAGCCTCCATGTCCACCTCCTCCAAAAAGTCTCCTCACTGCTGTTCCAGGTTATGAAGGGCACAGCACACCACCACAATGCGGAGCAATAAGAGGGGGCTACATTGGAGGGCCCTGTCAGAGCAGTCCAGCACCTGCACGGCATTTTGAGGACCCCAATGTACTGCTCCACTATTGAAAAGGTGGCACCGTGGGCCTCATTATATAGGGTCTCCACATCAGTCTCAGGCCTCCATACAGCCAAGTCCGAAGTGAGTCCCCCATGTCACTCATGACCCCTTGCACCCTGGGCTCCTCCTCAAAGACATCCGGGACATCAGGACTCCTCAATATAAAACTGTCATGCATTCTGCCAGTGTGTCTGGCGCAGATGTGTGTGATGTTCAGCTGATGGTCATGCACCAACTGCATATTTATTGAATGGAAGCCCTTTCTGTTCATGGATCTTCCTGGATTCTTCACGGAGTCTTGAGGGCGATATGGGTGTAGTCTATAGCTCTCTGCACAACTGGCATCCCCACAATTCCCCCCTTTGCTTCAGCTAATTTGATAATCCTTATCCATGCCTTTATTACTTTCAGATCACAACTATTCCAATGTTCCCCCTGCCAGTATCCAACCTTTTACCTTTTATAAATTTGAGCTCGTCCAAAACTCTGTTGCCTATATCCTAACTTGTACCAGCTCCAGTCCATTACGCATACCTGAGCTTGTCGGCTTACATTGGATCTGGGTCCAACAATGCTCTAATTTTTAAATTTTCATCCGTGTTCACAAATCTCATTTCCTTTACGCCAGTACTGGCAGCTGCACATCTTCAGCTTCATAGGTCCTAAGCTGCAAGAGTTCCTTCCTAAATCTCTCTGCGTCTCCCTAAAGATGCTCCTTAAAACTTACCTCTCTGATGACCAGCCAGGACCATGACTGACAGCAAGCTCAGAAACTGGTCCTTTAGCCCCACAATCTCAGGGAAGTTGACAAGAGAAGACATGAGTAATTAGGACAGATCCAAAAGTATTTTCATATATCTGAAGAAGTAGAAATCTGAGCAATAACTGTTTTGGACATGCGTTATCGATAGTAAATATGATTTCAATTGTTATGTCACTGATCTAACAATGGTGTTGAGCTTCTTGAGTTGCACTCATCTAGGCAAGTGGAAAGTATTCCTTCACACTCCTGTCTTATGTATTTTAGATGGTGGACCAGTTTTGGGGAGTCAGGAGGTGAGTTACTTTACACAGAGTTCCTTGTTTCTGACCTGTTGTTGTACCACAATATTCTTATGTCTGTTCCAGTTCAGTTTCTGGCCAATGGTTACTCCTTTTTTTTACTCTACCATTGTCTTTTGTGCTAAGTATGATTGCAGAGAATTCCATCCCACTCCCAAGCACTGCATTCCAGACCTGAACACTCACTGTGTGAAAATTTCTTCTGACATCATATTTACTCATTTCGCAGATTACTTTATATTCTGCCCTCTTGTTCTTTATCTTTACACAAGCTTGAACAGTTTCTCCCTATCTATTCTGTTCAGCCCCCTTGTTATCTTGAGCATCTTTCAAATCTCCCCACCTCTTGAGTTCAGTGCTTCTGTCCATGTTTGAGCCAAGGCTATAATGAGGACAGGTGCCGAGTGGTCCTGGCAGAACACTGAGTGTCAGTGAACAGGTTGTTTCTGTGTAAGTGCCACTTGATAGCACTGCTGATGATGCTTCCCATCACTTGCTGATGATCGAGAGTAGATTGATAACTTGGTAGTTGGTCAGGTTGGATTTATCTTGTTTCTTGTGGACAGGACCTAACTGGGCAGCTTTCCACGTTGCCAAATAGATCTGCGTGTTATAACAGTTGATTAAGGATGCAGCTAGTTCTGGGGCATAAGTCTTCAGTAGTATTGCTGAAATGTTGTCAGAGTCCATACATAACCTTTGCAGTATCCAGTACCTTCAGCCATTTTTGGATGCCATCTTGAGTGAATCGGATGGTTGAAGATTGGCATCTGTGATGCTGCGAACTCCAGAGGAGGCTGAGGTGAATTATCCACTCAGAACTTCTGGCTGAAGATTGTTGCAAATACTTCAGCCTTATTTTTCACACTGATGTGCTGGGCACCCCTATCAGTGAGGATGGGGATACTGTTGGAGGTTCCTCCTCCTATTAGTTGTTTAATTGTCCATCACTATTCATGACTGGATTTGTGCTCAGATATGATCCGTTGGCTGTGGAATCATTTAGCTTTGTCTCTCACATACTGCTAATGCTGTTTGGCATGCAAGTAGTCCTATGTTATAGCTTCACCAGATTGAATACATTTTTAGGTACGTCTGATGTTGCCCTTGCACTCTTCGCTGAACTAGGGTTGATATCTTGGCTTGGTAGTAATGGTAGAATGAATTTGTGATCACTGTTACTGAGACAAGTGTTTTTAAATTTAAATTCCACCAGCTGCTCTGGTGGAATTTGAACTCGTGCCCCCAGAACATCTGCCTGGATTACTAATCTGGTGACATTAGCACATAACATAAGAACATAAGAATTAGGAGCAGGAGTCTGCCATCTGGCCCCTTGAGCCCACCCTGCCTTTCAATAAGATCATGGCTGATTTCTTCATGGACTCAGCTCCACTTATGCGCCCACTCACCATAACCCTTAATTCTGTTACTGTTCGAAAACTTATCTATCTTTGGCTTAAAAACATTTAATGAGGTAGCCTCAACTGCTTCACTGGGCAGGGAATTCCACAGATTCACAACCCTTCGCGTGAAGAAGTTCATCCTGCAGTCACTTGAATAAAATTTGTTAAAAAATATACCTAAAGAATTCTATGTATAAGACACCTCCATTCACCCATTTTCGAAAGAAGATAGACTTGAGAGGTTTAAGAACATAACATAAGAAATAGAAGCAGGAGTAGGCCATCTAGCCCTTCGAGCCTGCCCCGCCATTCAATAAGATCATGGCTGATCTGAAGTGGATCAGTTCCACTTTTCCGCCTGCTCCCCATAACCCTTAATTCCCTAGTCTATCAGAAATCTATCTACCCGTGACTTAAACATATTCAACGAGGTAGCCTGCACCACTTCAATGGGCAGAGAATTCCAGAGATTCACTACCCTTTGAGTGAAGAAGTTCCTCTTCACCTCTGTTCTAAACTGCATCCCCCCTTATTTTGAGGCTGTGCCCTCTAGTTCTGGTTTCCTTTCTAAGCGGAAAGAATCTCTCTACCTCTACCCTACCTAGCCCCTTCATTACCTTGTAAATCTCTATAAGATCCCCCCCTCAGTCTTCTAAACTCCAACAAGTACAGGCCCAGTCTATTTAATCTTTCCTCATAGAGACTGAGAACTCCTCAAGTTCAATACATGCCTGTTCTTTAAATTAGTTCCGAATAGGATCAGTTGTGGATTTCTTATTTACTGTTTTTAACGTTCTCAGAAATTACATGAGAAACATTTGATTAAGAATTTATATTCAGTATTCCCTGAAGCATTGAAAGTTAAGCACTTAAAATACTTCAACACTTAATTATAAAATAATTAACTGACACTTAGATATGTATAAGTACTTAAAATTGCAATGCTGCCCTCTTTAAACGTTTCACTTAGGAAAAAGATTTCCATTTGTTTCTAAATAGTGAATCATCTTAAAAGCAAATTTTAAAAAAGATTTTACTAATTCTACTTCTGATTATTTTCTCAGGACTCATGGGAGATCATGTTTCTCTATATTCTTGTTTGATTAATTGAGATTTGTTGCCTTCAGATCAGATATTGGCAATGTACGCTGCTGAATGATAAGGTCTATTGCTCAATTGTTACTCCTAATGCAGGATAATGTAGCATGAAGTATTTTGAGCACAAGCCAGATGCTAGGCTAAAGTTTCTGAAAATGAGTTAATGTAGTTGTAGCCACATAATGTGTCCTCAGCAGTGGAATAGAACTGCAGTCACTCAGCATCCACAAGGAGTTCGACAGTAAATTCTGAAGCCTCTTGCATTCTGTTTTTCTTTAAACTGAGTCTTTTTGGTACTTGTATAAAATATTTGTAACTCAACTTTTTTCTACTTGCTAGTCAAGCTGTAGCTGCTTTCCTCAAGTTGGATCACAACTCCAATTGTGAGATTTTTGCCAAAGCAGCTGTAACTGTAGTGAATCTACATGTCATTCAGGAGTAATACTCTCTCTATCTGCAGGCTCCCAATGAGGAAGAGGATAATCAGTTTAGCTGATTAAGAAGCAACAGGCCTGCAGGCAGCATCACCTGCCTTTACAGATCAAGTATTTCGCGCTTGTGTCCAAAAAGGTACTTCTGCAGTGGCAACAATTGTGCTGCCAAATAAACCTGTTGGACTTTAACCTGGTGTTGTGAGACTTCTTACTATGCTTATCCCAGTTCAACATCTCCATATCAGAACTGTACTATCCATTGAAAGCACATTAATAATATTCATGAGAGTTGGTTAACTCAGCTGGCTGGAGAGAAATGCAGAGGGATAGCAACAGCATAGATTCAATTCCCATACCAGCTGTGGCAGTTCATGGAGGCCTGCTTCCTTGCCACTTGTTTGATGTGGTGTAGTGCCCCTAAACTAATTATCATTTGTTTCTATCTAATGGAGAAAAATGTTTATGGTCCTTCATAACAACAGCTAATTACCAATATGCATTGCTATTCTGGTGGCTGCAGCTTTGAATGCTATTCCCAGCAGCAGAAAGAGATGACTTGCAAATCTATTACAGAGCTGCATTATGCATGTGGCACGTACAATATTTGTCTAGGCCAATGATTTCAGTACTTTACTCATGTGTGGCTTCTAGGAGACCAAGGCAAAATAAGGGAGATTTGGCTCATGATTCCTTTAATTCAAAGAAGGCCCAACATTGAATGAAGCTGCAGCAAGGCAGAGCAGATGCCAAAGTTTTGATGGGGAAGAACATTAGATTATAAACAGGTCCCTTGAGGTCTAAATCATCAAGTACTCCTTCCTAATTCTCTTCTCCAGAAAAGTCTGGTTAGATTTTCTGTTGGTGCCTGACGCTTCCAATGTGCTGTCTCTGTGAGGAAAGTGATTCATGCAGTTTTGTTATTCCAAATCCTTTGCATGGCCCATGCTCATTCCCAGCATAGACTTGACTCCTGGTTGGTGTAGTAGGGTGTTGGTTACAGTTCAGTACTCTGAAGAAGTCTTTGTAGTCACACATAGGTTAACTGTAAGTCTTCATTGTCTCTTGGAACTATTTATAAACATACTGTAAAGGGTACAAGCTAGGAATTGTCTCCATGCTTGCTCGTACACACTGTCCTGTCCAGCAACCTGATCCTGGGTGTGAGTCATGTGTTCTCTTACATCACAGTGTGGATGGTACTGTACTCAGTCCCACATTAATTCTACATGTGCCAGATTCATATACTACAATGTTGTCTAAAGACAGTAGGAAAGTGAAGGTATTCCTTAGGCCTATGAAGACTGCAGTTGTGTCTCTAATTGCTGGCACCAGGACATTTTAGCTACTGCTTGAGGACAGCCCTACGATAAGCAAAGTAAGGTGGGTGAAATAATGAGTGAAATAAGACTGGACAATATGAATGCCCCTCTTTATCTCATTTCCATGGATCTGGGCAGGCACTCATTGCATTATGAGGCAGTTAGAGATCTGAAGTAATTGATCTCCATCCATTTTCCTTTTTGCTGCCTCTGGGAAGTGAGTATTCCTCAGTCAAAATGAAGAGGTAAGTTCACCCAATGTGTCTGTTTTGATGCTTACCAATGTAGAATTGCAAGATATCAGATAATGGAAATCTTGAATTCAATTACCCAAAGACTGGGGAGACCAGGAGAGCTGGGGTTCTGCCTATAAGTTCCCCTCAGAACTGCACATCATTCTGATTTGTAACTTTAATGCCATTCCTTCTCTGACACTGGGTCAAGTTCTGGAATTCCCTTCCTGTGTGCACCTACACCACATTGACTACAATGGTTCAAGATTGTCTTCAGTCTCACAAACTGTTTGCATAAAGGATTAGCAATTTTAAGCTTGTTAAGCTTCCTCTTGTTGGTTGTCAACACCTGTTACATGCAGTGTTCTGCACATTGATTGTAAGGGACATCAGTTGGAATGTGAAATAAGGGAAGGCATGTACCAGCCGAGTTACTACTCACTCTTATCTATGGGTCTCTGATCCCACAAAGTGCATACAGTTTGTGTTGGCAATGTGCAATGGCTCTTTAAACCTTAGTACATTTCATGGGCCATAGGCCAAATTCAATGGCATGGCAGCAATGCAAAGTAGGCAGATAAAACAATATGCACATCTGTGCGTTTGAGAAGCCAGTGAGCAGCTGCTAGAATTCTGGTGCTTTTCCCTCTGTCATGCTGAGTTGCAAGTGGCCAACAGAGTGAAAGACAGCAAAGATAGAAATTGGATAAAGAAAATTACTGTGGATGCTGGAATCTGAAACAAAAATAATGCTGGGAAATCTCAGCATATCTGACAGCATCTGTACAGGGAGAACAAAGCTAACATTTCAAGTCTGAATGACTCTTAGATAGATAGTTGTTGGTGTGTCAACTGTGGTGGAGCAATGGGACTGGATGGAGGGTCAGCAATAGGTGGAGGCTTGGTTCCCAAACTTTATATATCAAGACACACCTCCAAACTTTAAAAACATTTTGAGGCACATCTCCTATTTTCTCTGAACTAGCCTCTAGAAAAAGACTTTTTGAGGCAATTTTCAGTCCATGTTTGCCATCAAATGATGCGGATGGAAAATCAGGACAGAATCGTGAAACACGTGTTTCCATGTTTTACTGTGCGTGGCTGGATGCCACAAATCTGATTTCCACCATAATAGTGCTGAGCACTGATAGATTCAGTTCCAGCTATCACAAAACCCGGGGCATTGACTAACAAAAATGTAAACAATACAAAATAAATGTAAACTGTACAAAGGGAACATTGATTTCCTTAAAAACAGTTCACAAATAATTTATTCAGTTCATACCAGATTAAATATTTTGAAATAGTTGTCAACATGAATGTTTGATTTGATTTATTCCTGTCACATGTATCAGGGTACAGTGAAAAGTATTGATTCTTGTGCTATATAGACAAAACATACCATTCATAGAATACATAGGGGAGAAGAAAAGGATAGAGTATAGAATACAGTGTTGCAGTTACAGACTAGGTGAAGAGAAAGATCAACTTAACATATGATTGGATCATTCAAAAGTCTGATGGTAGCTGGGAAGAAACTGTTCTCGGTTGGTACCTGATCTCAGGCTTTTGTATCTTTCTCCTGTTGGAAGAAGGTGGGAGAGAGAATGTCCGGGGTGCGTGAGGTCCTTAATTATGCTGGCTGCTTTTCCAAGGCAGTGGGAAGTGTAAACAGAGTCAATGGATGGGAGGCTGGTTTGCGCGATGAATTGGGCTACATTCACGACCTTTTGTAGTTTCTCACGGTTTCTTGCGGCAGAGCAGGAGCTGTGATATAACCAGAAAGAATGCTTTCTATATTGCTTCTGTAAAAAGTGGTGACGATGTTGACTATTTCTCTCCACTCCCTGACTATCTAAGTTTTCCAACATTTTTTGTTCTTATGTCAGATTTCCAGCAGTATTTTGCTTTGGTATTAATATTTTGAGTACTATTACATCAGGTAGAAAAATTAGGTATGAGAAAAAAGTGGTAACATAATTATAAAAGAAATCAGAAAGCTGAAATGTAGGACAGAAGTCTCAGCATAACGCTAATCTCATATCGCGGCATTAGTTAAACATAACTATAAATAGAAGTTTTTGGCATGGTTTCAATATTGATTTTTTTTGGACCAGTATATTCCATTTTTTACCCCTCTCTGTCTCTCTCGCTTCTGTAAGAAGTCTCACAACACCAGGTTAGAGTCCAGCCAGTTTATTTGATAGTAATCTCAAGTTTGTGAGATTACTATCAAATAAACTGGTTGGACTCTAACCTGGTGTTGTGAGACTTCTTACTGTGTTTACCTCAGTCCAGTGCCGGCATCTCTATATCTCTCACTTCTCCCAGGGTTTTTGTGCCCTTTGAGTGTCCACCTTTTGTGCAGTTGCATGGGATCTTTGTCTTCAGCTCCAAATCCTGTTGGTCAGGCACGTGTATTTGACCAACGTAAACAATTGAAACTACGCGTGTGTGGCTCTTCCCCAGCCAGCACATGTGCAGAAGGCCCAAGGTTCGTCAGGTCTTGGCCGACTACTAAGCTGAAGGCGCAGGTCAGTTTTAATTTAAGCACAGTAATTTTTAAATATTTGGAATCTTTTTGTTGGCACACCTGTATACTGTGGCACACTGATTGGGAACCACTGGGCTAGGGAGAGGTTGACAAAGATATCATGGACAAAAAGACAAAGGGAATGTAAATGGCAGGTGATCCTGGCTAACAAGGGTGGCCCATTAAGAGATTAGAATGTGTTAATGGCAGAACAATAGCAAGCAGTGTGTCAGAGAGCAACCTGGAACAGGTAACAGATGGCCCAGGTGGAGTGGGGTGGGGGAGGTGGAAGGGGGAGTGGAGGAGGGGGCTGATGATGGTAAGAAAAAAGGTGAAAGAAATTAAAGTAAATTGATAGACGGTGGTGATAATAAATTGATGGGGAGAAAATTGATAATAAATTGATGAGGCGAAAATAAATTGATGGGGTGAAGGAGGAGGAGAGTTCAGTGTAAAGTGATTTACCTCAGTGTTAATTCTGGAAGGCTGTAAGGTGTCTAATTGGAAGATGAAGTACTGTTCCTCACGTTAATGTTGGAAAATGGAAGTCGGCCTGACTTGAGGTGAGAAGATCATTACTAAATTATCATTCTTAACAAGTCAGGTTTTAATTAGAGTTGTTTTTTTTGCAAGTACTCACTGGCCTAGTTTGATGAACAATTGAGTTACTAATTCCATGTGAAGTACTGGTGGTTAGGTGTGATTTTTAAATGACTGAATATTTTGAAAGTAGTACTTGTGTTTGTTGATTTTTTTTTGGGAAGGTTTTAAATCCTGACATGAGAAACTAGTCAAGCAAGAGAGGAAGTTGAGTTAGGGAGTTGATCTAGCTTTACCTCCCCTCAGTCCTTCAACTGTCACTGATCTGTCACATTGCTTATGGGATGAAATTTCCGCCGATTGGGATGACTGAAACCATCGTCTTTGATCCCAGCCACCAGATCCATTCCCTAGCCACTGACTTCACCAGTCTCTGGTCACTGTCTGAGAAAGAAATGAAGTAACAAAGAAGGAAGTCTTATAATTATACCATGTTTTTCCATAGGACCATAAGACATAGGAGAAGAAGTAGGCCATTCAGTCCTTTGAGTCTGCTCCCCTATGATAATCATCAACTTTCTCACCTTATCCCCATTAACCTTTGATTCCTTTACTGATTAAAAATCTATCTCAGCCTTGAACATGATCATCTGAAAGCACTTTGCAACCAATAAAGTACTTTTGAAGTACAGTCACTGTTGTCATTGAATGTATTCAAGAGGTGGCTGGATATAGCCAATGCTTAGGATAAGGGAATACAACAACTAAGAAGGAAAATACGGAAGACTAAACCTGCACAGTTTCTGTCAAATGAATATAATTTTAATTTGAAGAGTATTTTCTATCAAAGAACAGTACAGGCCCTTTGGCCCTGCCACTGCACCCCCCCCCCCACCCCCGTCCCGAGCCAGTGCTGTTCACATTGTCTTATCTACACCAACCACTCTATTCCCCAGCTGTTCATGTGTATAGCCAGATAAGCCTTAAATGTCATTAACATGTCTGCCTAAACCACATCACTTGTTAGTGCATTTCAGGCCCCCACCAAAAAAAAATTCTAGGTGATGCAGAGCAGCGCTCTGAAAGCTTGTGATTCTAAATAAACCTGTTGGACTTTAATTTGGTGCTGTGAGACTTTACACTGTGCCCACCCCAGTCCAATGCCAGCATCTCCACATCATCACTAATCTGGAATAGATGCCATATGGCCCTGGGGATTGTCTACCTTAATACACCTAACATTTCCTCCCTTGTAATGATATCTGTGCTTTAACTTCATAATATCAGTTCTGTTTCATTTCAACTAAACAGGAAGTGAAGTTTAGGATTTTGTTAGTAGCAATATGTGGCACACTGTTTTGTTTGGCTGAGTACATAGTCCAGAACCAGGGGCCACAGCCTGAGGATTCCGGGTAGACCATTTAGGACTGAGGTGAAGAGACATTTCTTTACCCAAAGAGTGGTGAGCCTGTGGAGTTCATTGTCACAGGAAGTAGTTGATGCCAAACAAGATAGTTTGTCAAGAGGCAACTGGACATAGCACTTGGGGTGAATGGGATCAAAGGTTATGGGAAGAAGCAGGATTAGGCCAATGAGTTGGACGATCAGCCATGTTTGTAACAAATGGCAGAGCAGGCTCAAAGGGCCAAATGGTCTCCTCCTGCTCCTATCTTCTATGTATCATAGAAATGCAGCAGCCAAATTGTGCATAGCACACTCCCATAATGTGTTAATCATCAGAGAATTTGTTTCTGTAACATTGATTGAGGGATGAATATTGGCCAGGACACTGGGGATAAAATTCCATGTTCCTCTTTGAAATTGTGCCATGGGTCTTTTCTATCCACTGGGCAGACAGTTGGGGCCTCAAATTAATGGATCATCTGAAAGACGGTGCCTGAACAGGCTGAACCAGATTGTTCACAACCATGGCAACTTATGTGACTCATGCTGGGTTTCTGACCTCCAACCCTTTTGATTTGATTTGATTTATTATTGTCACATGTATTCGTATACAGTGAAAAGTATTGTTTCTTGAGCATACTGTACATAGAGAAGGAAACAAGAGAGTGCAGAATGTAGTGTTACAGTCATAGCTAGGGTGTAGAGAAAGATCAACTTAATGTGAGGTAAGTCCATTCAAAACTCTGACTGCAGCAGGGAAGAAGCTGTTCTTGAATCGGTTGGTGTGTGACCTTAGACTTTTGTGTCTTTTTCTTGATGGAAGAAGGTGGAAGAGAGTATATCCGGAGTGTGTGGAGTCCTTAATTATGCTGGCTGCTTTGCCGAGGCAGCAGGAAGTATAGACAGAGTCAATGGGTGGGACGTTGGTTTGCAAGATGGATTGGGCCACATTCACGACGTTCTGTAGTTTCTTCCAGCATCATGATTGCTTACTTCCTGCACAACACAAGAGAAGGACCTGGTGGATGATGAGTCTGGGAAAGGGTCTATAGATAGTTTGAGTCATCTTGAGGTCAAAAAGAAGGAGGTATTGAGGTTATTGAGAAGCATTAAGGTAGACAGGTCCCCAGGACCTGATGGGATATACCCCAAAATACTGAAAGAGGCAAGGTCGGAAATTGATAGGGCCTTGAAAAAAATCTTTATCCTCACTGGCTACAGGGGAGGTCCCAGAGGATTGGGGAATAGTAAATATTGTTCCTTTGTTAAAAGGGTAGCAAGAATAATCCAGATAATTACAGGTTGATGGGCCTTACATCAATGGTAGGGAAATTATTGGGGAAGATCCATTGAGACAGGATTTATTCCCATTTGGAAATAAGTGGACATATTAGTGAGAGGCAACATGGTTTTGTGAAGGAGAGGTCGTGTCTCACTAACTTGATCGAGTTTTTCGAGGAAGTGACAAAGATGATTGAGGGTATGGCAGTGGATGTTGTCAACATGGACTTCAGTAAGGCCTTTTACAAGGTCCCTCATGGCAGACTGGTGCAGAAGGTGAAGTCGCATGGGATCAGAGGTGAGCTGGCAAGGTGGATACAAAACTGGCTCAGTCATAGAAGACAGAGGACTGCAGTGGAACAGTGCGTTTCTCAATGGAGAGCTGTGACAAGTGGTGTCCCTCAGGGATCAGTGCTAGGACTTCACTGTTTGTAATATATATAAATGATTTGGAGGAAAATTAACTGGTTTGATTAGTAAGTTTGCGGATGACACAAAGGTTGGTGGATATGCGGATAGCGATGAGGACCATCAGAGGATCAGTTGGAGACTTGGGCGGAGAGATGGCAGTTGAAGTTAATCTGGACAAATGTGAGGTAATGCATTTTGGACAGTCTAATACAGATAAGAAATATACAGTAAAGGGCAGAACTCTTAAGAGGACTGATAGGCAAAGGGATTTGGGTGTACAGGTACATAGGTTACTGAAAGTGGCAATGCAGGTGGAGAGGGTAGTCAAGAAGGCATACGGCATGCTTGCCGTCATCGGCTGGGGCATTGAGTTTAAAAATTGACAAGTCATGTTACAGTTTTATAGAACCTTAGTTAGGCCGCACTTGGAATATAGTGTTCAATTCTGGTTGCCACACTACCTGAAAGATGAGGAGGCTTTGAAGAGGGTCCAGAAAAGATTTAACAGGATGTTGCCTGGTATGGAGGGCATTAGCTATGAGAAGAGGTTGGAGAAACTTTGTTCTCACTGGAATGACAGGGTTGAGGAGTGACCTGATAGAAGTCTACAAGATTATGAAGGGGCATGGACAGAGTGGATAGTCAGAAGCTCTTTCCCCAGGGTGGAAGAGTCAATTACTAGGGGGCAGAGGTTTAAGGTGCAAAGGGCAAGTTTTAAAGGAGATGTACAAGGCAGACTTTTTACACCCAGGGTGGTGGGTGCCTGGAATTCATTGCCAGGAAAGGTAGTGGAAGTAGATGCAGTAGTGTCTTTTTATGGGCTTCTTGACAAATACACGAATAGGATGGAAATAGAGGGATATGGCTGCTAGAAGGATGGGGGGGTTTTAGTTAAGTCAGGCAGCATTGTCAGTGCAGGCTTGGAGGATGAAGGGCCTGTTCTTATGCTGCAATTTTCTTTGTTACCCATCTCTGTGCTTGCTTGAGCTCATTTTCTGCTGAAACCCTCACCAGTGCCTTTGTTACCTGTAGGTTGGGCCCTTCCATTGCAGTCCCAGTGGAACCCACCCACTGCCATTAACTGGATGGTGGGTCCAGACACAGACAACTCTGGGCAGCCTGTGATAAAATGGCTGAGCCATTCCCATCACAAAGGACCCAGGATAAGAACATAAGAACATAAGAAATAGGAGCAGGAGGAGGCCATCCAGCCCTTCGAGCCTGCCCCACCATTCAACAAGATCATGGCTGATCTGTCGTGTCTCAGTTCCACATTCCCGCCCTCTCCCCATAACCCTTAATCCCCTTGCCTATCAAAAACCTATCAACCCGCGTCTTAAATATATTTAGCAAGGCAGCCTCCACCACTTCAACGGGCAGAGAATTCCAGAGATTCACCACCCATTGAGTGAAGAAGTTCCTCCTCAACTCTGTTCTAAACTGCTCCCCCTTTATCCTGAGGCTGTGCCCCCTAGTCCTACTGTCCTTTCTGAGCGGGAAGAGCCCCTCCACCTCTATCCTATCCATCCCATTCATCATCTTATATGTCTCAATGAGATCTCCCCTCATTCTTCTAAACTCTAACGAGTACAAGCCTAGTTTATTCAGCCTCTCCTCGTAGTTCAACCCCCTCAACTCCGGTATCAGCCTAGTAAACCTCCTCTGCACTCCCTCCAAGGCCAAAATATCCTTGCGTAAGTGCAGTGACCAAAACTGCACACAGTACTCCAGCTGCGGCCTCACCAGTGCCCTATACAGCTGCAGCAAGACCTCCCTACTTTTATATTCAATCCCCCTCGCTATGAAGGCCAGCATCCCATTCGCCTTCCTGACCACCTGCTGCACCTGTAGGCTGAGTTTTTGCGACTCATGCACAAGGACCCCGAGGTCCCTCTGCACCGTCGCATGCTGCAGCTTTTCGCCATGTAAGTAATAGTCCTTCCTACCATTATTCCTACCAAAGTGGACAACCTCACATTTGCCAACATTAAATTCCATTTGCCAGTTCCTGGCCCATTCGCCCAGCCTATCTAGATCCTTCTGCAGACTCTCCACACCCTCCGCACAATTTGTCGTTCCACCAATCTTGGTGTCATCAGCAAATTTCGACACCATACACTCGGTTCCCTCCTCCAGATCATCTATATAAATGGTAAATAGCTGAGGCCCCAGCACCGACCCTGGGGCACTCCACTAGTCACCAACCGCCAATCCGAATAGCACCCATTAACCCCCACTCTCTGTCTCCTATTTGACAGCCAATCCTCTATCCACGCTAACACCCTACCCCCAACTCCATGTCCCCTGACCTTCTGTAATAACCTCTTGTGAGGCACCTTATCAAACGCCTTCTGAAAATCAAGAAACACCACATCTACCGGCTCTCCTCTATCCACCGCACTAGACACATCCTCATAGAACTCCAATAAATTAGTCAGACACGACTTCCCCTTAACGAAACCGTGCTGCGTCTGCTCTATCAAACAATTCTCCTCAAGATGCCTCGCTATTTTCTCCTTGATCACAGATTCTAACATTTTACCTACAACAGACATTAAACTAACCGGCCTATAATTCCCTGCCTTTTGCCTGGCACCCTTCTTAAACAACGTGTTGTGGCCTAATGTGTGGTGCTGAAGCTGGCAGTAAAATTTAACCCAACTTTCTGGAAGATGGGAGATAGAAGGCCAGGCAGGAGAGCACAGGCATAGTCAAATCCTGAGGAAACAAAAACATTTTATAGATATAGGAGTAAACCGGTCTGAGCAATGGAGCAGAGGAGCAAGAAAGTGGCCAGCTGTGTGTTCTTAATTTAATATTTTATTTTAAATACTTTACCCTGGAAGTTGAAGGAGAGGCACCCAATTTCTGTTGAATTGACTTTTGTTTTTAATGTTGAAAATTCAAAAATAACATTGACCCTGACAGTGGAATGCTGGTAATCATTAAAAAGCAAACTGTTATAAGCAGTGGGATTTCTTAAAGCTCCAGGAAGGGTGTGAGACTGGTGTTTTAAAAGATTATGAAGTACTACAATCTTGCTATAGACTTGCTAATCAACATAGAACAGAATGGTTTATATTAGACAAGACATGAATGGCAACATTAATAGACGTGTTTCACTAAATGACCAGAAGGCAATATTACAACTAAATACTGATGAAAAAGCAAGTATACTGATCTCTTGCTATAAATTTACAGATTTGGTGAAGGACATTGTCAAAATACTTTATAAACCATCTATAACTGCACTCTCCAAGACTGAACGTATAATCTCTACCAAGTGTCGGTGCACTTCATTTTAAGCCTTGATTCTCAACCATTCTAAATTCTTTGCCAGGCCCTGAAGAACCTATTGAATTTGTTTTAGTGTGTGTTTCTGATTGCACATGGAAATAAAAGCTTGCTTCAAAATTTAAGTTGCAAGTGGGTGAATTTCAGAATAAATCCTGGAAACAGAGAAGGAATGAACTGAGAGTATTCTTGCCATCACACTCCTGATTCATACCTTGTAGATGGTGGACAGTCTTTGACGAGTTTAAGAGGTGGTTTACAGGATTCCTAGTCTTTGTCCTGCTCTGGTAACCACAGTGTTTATATAGCTAGTCCAGTTCAATTTTAGTCAATGGTAATCCCCAGGATGTTGATGGTGGAGGGTTCAGCGATGGTAATATCATTGAATGTTAAATGGCAATGACCATCTCCATCATCACCTGGCACTTGTCAGTCCAGGTCCTGCTGCATATGGACACAGACTGCTTCAGTACCTGAGTTACCCGAATGGCGCACAACATTGTGCAATCATTAGCAAACATCCTCACTTCTAACCTTTTTGATGAAAGGAAGGTCATTGATGAAGCAGCTGAAGATAGTTGTGCCTAGGACACTACTCTGAAGAACTCCTGTTGTAATGTCCTGGAGCTGGGATGATTGACCTTCAACGATCACAACCATCTTTCTTGTGTCGGGTATGACTCCAGCCAGTGGAGGATTTCCCCACAGATTTCCATTGAATCCAATATTACAAAGGTCCTTGATGCCACACTCAGTCAAATGCTGCATTGATGTCAAGGGCAGCCACACTCATCTCACTTCTGGAGTTCAGCTCTTTTGTCAATGCTTGAACCAAGGCTGCAATGAGGTCAGGAGCTGAGTGACCCTGGCGAAACCCAAACTGAGTGTCAATGAGCAGGTTATTGCTGAGTAAAATTGCTCGATACCTCTGTTGATGACCTCTTCCAACACATTACTGATGATTTAGAGTAGATTGATGGGGTGGTAATTGTCCAGGTTGGATTTGTCCTGCTTTTTGTTTACAGAACATACCTGAGCAATTTTCCACATTGCTGGGTAGATGCCAGTGTTGTAGCTGTACGAACACAGCTTGGCTAGTTCAGGTGCATATGTCTTTCAGACTATTGCTGGAATATCATCATGGGGTTTCATAGCCTTTTGCAGTATCCAATGTCTTTTCTATTTCTTGATATCATGTGGAGTGAATCAAACTGGATGAAGACTGGCATCTGTGAGGCTGAGACCTCAGGAGGAGGCCAAGATGGACCATCCACTTTGTACTTCTGGCTCCAAATTTTTGTGAATAGTTCAGCCTTATCTTTTGCACTAATGTGCTGGGCTCCCCAATCACTAGGGATGGGGTTAATTGTGGAATCTCCTCCCCCAGTGAGTTGTTCACTTGCCCACCACTGTTTACAGTTGGATGTGGCAGGACTGCAGAGCTTAGATCTGATCTATTGTTTGTGGAATCACTTAGCTCTGTCTATCATTTGCTGCTCATGCTGTTTGGAATGCAAGTAGTTCTGTGTTGTAGCATCATTAGGTTGACACTTAATTTTTAGATATGCCTGGTGCTGCTCCTGGAACGCCCTCCTGTACACTTCATTAAACCCAGGTTTGGTGGTAAAGGTAAGTGGGGGATATGCTGGCCTTGAGGTTGCAGATTGTGATTGAGCACAATTCTGCTGCTACTGATAGACAACAGCACCCCATGGATGCCCAGCCTTGAATTGCTATATCTGTGATGGAGGGTATCCTCAATGTGAATATGGGACTTGGGCCCTGATTTTACTGGCAAGGCCGCCCGATACTCGTACTATCGCACTACAGGCCAACATTGGAATGCTGTTCTGCAAGTCTTGCCCGCCCCGATTTTGGGGCAGCTATGCCATTAAAATCAGGGCCTTGGTCTCCATAAGGACAGTACACTGGCCACTCCTATTGATACTGTCATGGCCAGTTACACCTGCAGAAGGTAGGTTGATAAGGATGAGGTCAAGTATGTTTTTTCTTCTTGTTGGTTCTCTCACCACCTGTGATGACCCATAAGATGTAGGAGTAGAAGTAAGTCATTTGGCCAATTGAGTCTGCTCCACATTCAATGAGATCATGACTGATCTGATATGATACTTGCCTTTACGTACCTCAAGTGCTGTCACGCCCTTCTGTTCTGACCACTTTCCAACCTGGAAGATTCTACTCTAAGGGGTGT
Source organism: Carcharhinus amblyrhynchos (assembly GCF_965287045.1). NCBI lineage: Eukaryota > Metazoa > Chordata > Chondrichthyes > Carcharhiniformes > Carcharhinidae > Carcharhinus > Carcharhinus amblyrhynchos. Next base: position 74,810,242 of record NC_137331.1, on the reverse strand, counting down.
GACCAGCTCTACTGTTATCCAGTACCTCTTATGACACTAGTACCCATGAGTTCCCACATGCTGCAACCCCAACGTTTCTGTTCTGTCACTAGCTTTAACTAATTACTTACTTATTTTATTCAATTATTTATTTTCTGTCAGATATTAATTAATCTGATCAAAAACTACAGGACAAATTTAAACCTTCTGAAAATTGATCTTGGCCACTTATTTGCTATTCACCAACAGCCCATCTCCTCTCTTGTAGAACAGCAGATTCATAGAATCCTATAGTACAGAAGGAGGCCATTTGCCCCCTCAAGTCTACACTGACCACAAACCCACCCAGGCCCTATCTCCCATAACTCCATGCATTTACCCTAACTAGTCCCCCTAACATGGGAAATTTAGCAAGGGCAATCCACCTAATCCACACATCTTTGAACTGTGGGAAGAACCTGGAGCACCCAGAGGAAACCCATGCAGACATGGGGAGAACATGCAAACTCCACACAAGACAGTGACCCAAGCCGGGTATCAAACCCAGGTCCCTGGCGCTGTGAGGCAGCAGTGCTAACCACTGTGCTACCATGCTGCAGAAACCAGTTCCTGAGTGAAAAAATTAGGAAAGGTGAAGAAGTGCCGTCCTTCCCTCTTCGTCAAACCTCCTCCTTACCAAACTCCTGTTTTCACCAAATTCCTTCTCAGCAAACTTCCACACTCTGTCCAAAGCCACACTCAATCTAGCAGCTATGTCCTTTTGATGTGGGAAGGTGCTGACTGGAGTGACTAACGTTTGGTGTTGGGGTCCCTACTGTTTCTAATTTACATGAACTACTTGGATTTAGAAGCTTAATATAAAGTGATCAAAGACATACTGAGTGGAAGTACAGTTGAATCTGAGGAGATGGTTCAGGAATTAAAAAAAGAAAATTGGTAAAATAATTAAGGACAGGGAACAGTGAAAATGCAATTTAATAGGAACAAGTGTCAAAATGTAATAAGAGTAAGTTCTAAAATCAAGGGATAAAACTGAAGGGAGTGTGCTTGCAATTTGCCAATATGTGCTAGCTGTGAATAGACTCTGCCCCCAGGTCAACAGCGCCAGGTAACAGAGGGAGTTTGGTTTATGTGGCACCAGACATTAGACAGAACTTGGTTTATGTGGCGCCAGGTGTCAGATGGCATTGGTGTATTTTGGCGCTATGCAAACCTTTGACTATTTGGCATAAAAATGGTCGTAGAAGTGAAAATAATGTAGTTGCCAAGATTACATTACATATGCCATGATGGAAAAGGTGCATTTCGGAAAGGAGTTTGCACTGATTATCCTTCAAATTATCCTGAGGGAGAGGATTGCTTCAATCATGTCTACACAGACTACAACAATGAGGAAACCTGCACGTCACTGGAGTGACTAAGGTTTGGTGTTGGGGTCCCTACTGTTTCTAATTTACATGAACTACTTGGATTTAGAAGCTTAATATAAAGTGATCAAAGACATACTGAGTGGAAGTACAGTTGAATCTGAGGAGATGGTTCAGGAATTTAAAAAGTGGCTTGTAACACTGTATCCCCTCCCCCTCTCCTCTGGAATCAATGTAACCTGTGTGATGCTGCTTTGAGTGGCTTTATTTGACTGAACCTTTATTCATTGCCTCCATAAAACTTATGGAGGCAACAGGGATCCAGGCTGCTTGGAGAGCCAGTGAGATCCATGTTGTCTCCTTTTGGAAAGGCCCTCTCAGTTATATGTCAATTAGTCAATTAACAGCAAATCAGTGGGCCTATCTGAGGAACAGGGCCCCAGAGGCAGGATGTTCTGCCAACTGAATAGCTCTTTTGCTCAGCAGCACCACATGGAGGCAGTGGCTACTGCAGAAAATATATCGACCAGAGGATCCAGATTGGGGAGTGATCCAGGCCATTGGTAAATGATGGCAGGAGGGTTTTCACAGGGGAAGGCTTGCAGGAGTGGATGGTATAGGAGCAGCAAGATCTTCAACTTCCATTCCTGATGCTGCTTCCCCTGATTGTGCATTGAGTGCCTTTGGACGAGGGACCCCTTCTCTCGGGAGGCCACAAGCAACCCACCCAGGTTTGTTTGTCGTGCTCCCTACATGAAGACAAACCCAGCCAGTGGTAGTAGGATGATGTCCTTAGGTAGACATTGATTGCCCACTTAAATGCTCCAATTAGTGGTGAGGTGGGTAGGCCATCCATGGGCCTACCTGCCATAGACTTAGTTGGGGTGGAGGCAGGAAGGTGGTGGAGTGCCCACCTGTCACGTTCCCACCAAATTAAATGCACTCCCCACCGCCAAACTTGCGGTACTTGGGAGAGGGTACAGAATACTGCCCAATGCTAATAAGCAGAAAATAGTTTTTACTTCAATATTCTTGTCAACATTTATAATTCATCACTTTCTGAATGAAAAGAAATCTTCGTATCATAACATTGTACAAGTCTGATAAAGGTGATTGAGACCATTCAGGCCATCCATTTTGAAAGATCCAATCCTCCCCCCATCACATTCTCTAAAGGTTTCTTCAATGTTTCATGTGACTCTGTCTCCATTGAACTACCCATAAATCAATTCCAAACATTTTTTGTGTTTGGAATATCCTAACTCAACTCTTCGATAAAAACAAAATACTGCGGGTGCTGGAATCTGAAGCAAAAACTGAAAATGCTGAAATATCTCAGGTCTGACCGCACCTGTGGAGAGAGTAAAGCCAACATTTCTAGTCTGGATGATCCTGGATGATCTAGTCAGAGCTCAATTCTAACTTGAATCTAAATTTGTCTTCCACTAATTTGAACCTGTGCTCCATCGCATTATCACAGTTTAGTTTGAAATTGTACAGTATCAAACACTTCCGACTGGTGTCACCTTATTTTTTTCTGACAACAATGATGTACTTGCTAAAATTCATGGAAAGAAAAATTTGGTAAAATTATGGCGATTTAATCTGGTGCGGCATCAGTTACTCCCACTGCAGACTGAAACAAGGTCTGACACAAATGTTAGAAGCTCTCGGCTGAAATATTTCAGGCACAAAATCCATTAGGTTTTGAAAGTGTGAATGCGCAAACTATATAGAATGCAGCGGCCTTCCAAAAATAAAATGGAAAACCCTTTGGTGAAGAAGATAAACGTGGTCACCTATCTTGGTGCAGAAATTTCTGGATTTTCCTTCTTGCCTGCTTCATTCCATGGTTGGAATTGTCCCTGCTTATCTGTCTGGCATTACTTTCAACCATTTTTCATCCGCTGTTTCTTTGATTTTCTGTTTTATTGTTTCCTTCTGTGCGTCTGATCAAGACTCTCTCAGCTGTGAGTTCTCAAACTTAACACCAGCTGTTTCTTGAACGTTAAGGCTGTCTTATTCATCTCTCACACTTCGTTGTTTATGTTTTGTTTATGTCCTACTTTGTTCCTTTTTTTGAATGTTCTATTTTGCTCATTCATATACATCAAATGGAGAAGTCCCAGGAGCTGAATGCTTTCTACCCCATTCAGATACTATCGCTTGCAAAGATTTGACTTTGGACTATTTGTTAGCCAGGATCTCTTTCAGGTGCATGTGAACCATGATATATGTACAATAGCAAAACACTTTCACGTTGCCAATGGTATAGCTGTTTTGGGAAGGACAAAACATGAATATGATTGAAATTCACACCTCCTGAAGTAAGTGGTAAGTAAAGAAGGGCTGATGTTTAACAGACATTAATGTTCAGCAAATCAATTTATCTGGGCCCATTTATTTGAGTGCTGATATCTGTCCTGATCTGAACAAACTGGGAGATAGCTGTGTGATGCTTACACCCCAAGATGAGGAGGATCTTTGATAATGATTAGATTTTGTTTCCTTACATTCACCTTACATACTCCTTACGGTGGTACAGTGGCGCAGTGGTTAGCATTGCTGCCTCACAGTACCAGAGACCTGGGTTTGATTTCCAGCTTGGGTCACAGTCTGTGTGGTGTCTGCATGTTTTCCCCCGTGTCTGTGTGAGTATCCTCCGGGTGCACTGGATTCCTCCCTTGGTCTGAAAGACATGTTGGTTAGGTGCATTGGCCAAGCTAAATTCTCTCTGTGTACACGAACAGGCGCCGGAGAGTGGTGACTAGGGGATTTTCATAGTAACCTCATTGCAGTATTAATATAAGTCTACTTGTGACACTGATAAAAATTTAAGTTAATTTTAAACATTCCTAATTTTGTGCAAAAACCGTCAATTTGAAGTACTTTTTCTGTAACATGAAGGCTGAACCACTAAAGGAGTCATTGTCGGAAGTATCATTATTGCAATTCTATGATGCCAAAGAAGTCTTGAGTCTAGAAAGGGACCCATCCCGAGAACAGTTTAGGAGGATGCATATTACAGAGAGTTAAACCCATTGCATTCACTTCAAAGCCCCTTCCAATGATTCTAACACCGAACAGGAGACATTAGCCATGGTAGAGAGCCGCTGGTGGCTGGACATTGAGAATGGCAAGGACCCTCAGCCCAGATGTGTGTTTTTGAAAGTGAAATAAGTGACTTTTTATTTTAGCAGGTAAAACTCTTTGAAGGACATTTAAGGTTACTATGGCTGAAGAAAATTAGCTTCAGCTGCATCGTGCCAATATTTTTACTGCAATTTGTGCTAATTAGCTATCTTTCTACTTTTTAAACTGCTGTAACATTGAACAGTTTCACATTGTTAAAATCATTTCAAGCAGCTAACAAGGACTACTGGCTAATGTGTTACAGCAACAAAAACAGAATCAAATCAAACACAACCAGTAAGTGATAAATAAATCTCTCAATAAATAACACAACACAAACATTTCCCAAACACCAAAAATATTTGTCCTGTCATACGTGCCTGTATGTCTCTGTAGTATCTTGTAAAAATGGGTGAACACCAACTAGATTAACAAATAAAAAGAATCCCCCGACTCCAAACATTGAACATAAGAACATAAGAAATAGGAGCAGGAGTAGGCCATCTAGCCCTTCGAGCCTGCCCCACCATTCAATAAGATCATGGCTGATCTGTCGTGGCTCAGTTCCACATTCCCGCCCTCTCCCCATAACCCTTAATCCCCTCGCTTATCAAAAACCCATCAACCAGCGTCTTAAAAATATTTAGCGAGGCAGCCTCCACCACTTCAACAGGCAGAGAATTCCAGAGATTCACCACCCTTTGAGTGAAGAAGTTCCTCCTCAACTCCGTTCTAAACCGCCCCCCCTTTATCTTGAGGCTATGCCCCCTAGTCCTACTGTCCTTTCTGAGCGGGAAGAGCCTCTCCACCTCTATCCTATCCATCCCATTCATCATCTTATACGTCTCAATGAGATCTCCCCTCATTCTTCGAAACTCTAACGAGTACAAGCCTAGTTTATTCAGCCTCTCCTCATAGCTCAACCCCCTCAACTCCGGTATCAGCCTAGTAAACCTCCTCTGCACTCCCTCCAAGGCCAAAATATCCTTGCGTAAGTACGGCGACCAAAACTGCACACAGTACTCCAGCTGCGGCCTCGCCAATGCCCTATACAGCTGCAGCAAGACCTCCCTACTTTTATATTCAATCCACGGATTCATATCCACAGATCTCTGAAGATTGTCACTCAAGTGGATAGAGTCATGAAGAAGGCTTATAGTGTGTTTGCGTTTATTAATGGGGGTTTGAGTTTAAGAGCCATGGAGTTATGCTGCAACTATACAGGACATTGGTGAGACCACGTTTGGAATATTGTGTGCAGTTCTGGTCACCTCACTATAGGAAAGATGTGGAAGCATTGGAGAGAGTGCAGAGGAGACTTACCAGGAGGTTGCCTGGTTTGGAGGGTAGGTCTTATGAGGAAAGGTTGAGAGAGCTAGGGCTTTTCTCTTTAGAGCAGAGAAGGATGAGAGGCAACTTAATAGAGGTTTATAAGATGATGAGGGAGATAGATAAAGTGGATGTTCAGAGACTATTTCCTTGGGTGGATGTAGCTGTTACTAGGGAGCATAACTATAAAGTTCATGGTGGGAGAAGGAGGAAGGATGTCCAAGGTAGATTCTTTACGCAGAGAGTGGTTGGGGTGTGGAATGGACTGCTTGCTGTGATAGTGGAGTCGGATAATTTAGGAACTGTTGAGCAGTTATTGGATAGGCACATGGAGCACACCAGAATTATAGGGAATGGGATAGCTTGATCTTGGTTTCGGACAAAGCTCGGCACAACATCGAGGGCTGAAGGGCCTGTACTGGTCTATGCTCTATGTTCTATGTTCTAAAATCCTGCCCCAGATCTGTGACATCCTTCCATGCAGAGAAGATAAATTTCCTCAGTGTCCTCGACAGCTTGTTAACATAGAACATCGAACACTACAGCACAAACAGGCCCTTCGGCCCACGAGTTGCGCCGATCACATCAACACCTATCTATAACCCCCAATCCCATAAAACCCCATATACTCATCCAGAAGTCTTTTAAAAGACCCCAGCGAGTTCACCTCCACCACCACTGACGGCAGCCGATTCCATTCACTCACCACCCTTGTTGCTGGTAGTTGAGTGACACTTCACTCCTACCTCACTGAAACTTTTGATGAGATTGTCATCAGTAAAATTAACAAAACACTTCACCTCCTCCACTTTCTGCACTGTAATATTCCCTGCAAGCACTGAAGTAAGCGCTCTTCAAATAAATATTTGTTTTACTGATTTTCCTAAGCAGGATTGTTTTATAGTCAGTCAAATGCACATGTCCATCAAGTATTTATTTCATTTATTTTAGAAACATCTGCAGGCTTAATAAAAGCTTACACAATCCTTTAAAAGCATTTCAAAGTGTTGAAAAGATGACAATCTATGTACATGAACAGTGACTGATTGACTGACTGTTTAGGCCTCTTGACTTCTTGTGATGACACATGGAGACTTTACCAAGAGTACACCACTCTGCCCAGCCTTGGAGATCAGTTTGTCACTGAGAGAGCATGTCCTTGCTGCAGGCTATGAGCAAGGAAAAAACATTCTCTTTTGGGCAGTCAGTTGTAAACTCTCCCGCATTGCCACATGAAGGAAAATCCAGACCATTCTTCCTACCAAAATGTATCATGGAGACATCTCTGCATTAAATCTATGAGATGTCCATTCATTCCACCAACCTGCTGATATCCATTTGAATTCTATTGCTGTCCTTCTCGTATCTCACTTTATTTTCAACATTTTTTTGTTACCTGCAAAGTTTGCAATTATGCCCTGTGTGCCCAAGTCTATTTCATTACTACATACCCTTGGCAATTCCTGCATGTCTCTTCTCATCAATATAGATAGCTCAAGAGGGAGAGAGAGAGCGCTATCAAAATAACTTATCCAATGCTGACAGATTCTGGCCATGGACTAAAACCTTGGGTTTGAGATAAGGCTTCCCCAGAGCAGACTGGTACACTACTTCAGTTTCCTATATGCTGATCATAAGGCCAATGCTTTTGCATGCACTGGGGGAAAAGTTAATGCCACAATGCAAACACAGCTCTGAATTGGCAGCTGGAGTATAGTCACCAGCAAACAGGAAACTCTTTGGAAATCTTGGTCTTTGCCTGGAGTTGACTCAGATTAACTGGCTTCCCACCAATGCAATATTTGATTTCAATATCAGGATCACCATCATAGAAGGCATTGGAGAGCATGGTGGAAGAAGAACATGAAGAGTGTTGGCCCTGCTTAACTCCAGGAAAGGGTCGGGAGACTCCCCATCACGCAGGATGTACATGGACATGCCATTGTGGAACTGCAGAAGCATCATGGTGAATTGTGTGGACAGCTGCATTTCTCCATTACTTTCCAAAGGCTAACTTTAAATTATAAATAATAAGCAATTCATTATACTGTCTTGACCAGAAAACCCTTCACACCCCATTATTTTGAAGTATCTTTCTGGTAGTGAACAATGAGGGATAAAATACATGAGCATGGGCTATCAGGCAAGTTTTCTTTTAAATATAGTATTGTGAAACAGGCAGCAAAGGCTATAATAAAATTGAAATGCAGAAGCGAAGAGTCATACATTATCTTGTTTAAATCAAAAATGAATTACTGCTGTGGTAGGAATACTATATTCTTTACTTTGTATTATTATCTGAAGACAAGTTGTGCTGTCTGAATTAAGTGACTTCAACCATGACTATCATTCTGTATAGTCACTTTACTGTGAAATAAGGCAGCTTATTGATTCCTATCAGGTTTGTCTCACTCAGTGTTTGTTTGGTCTGTCTTTGGAGAGATTGAAGTGCAAGGATATGTGGTTCAGGTCATGAGGGTGTATTAATGTTACATCGCAGAATTGCACTATCATTTAAGTAGATGTAGGACAGGATGAGTCAACTCACAACTTAGTAATACGATCACACTACGAATGAGACTGACTGGCACCACGAAACCCAAGGCCAACATTGTAACAACTGGAGGCAGTTAATTAATATTCTGCTCTGAATACCAATGGAGACTAAAAACTTTAAAATACAGGCAGAAATATAAGGCCCAGTTTACTCAGCTTTTCACTTTAGGAAAACCCTCTCATCCTATGAACGAATCTTGTGGATCTTCATGGTGCCAATTCCAATGCAAGTATATTCTTTCATTGATATGGAGGCCAAGCCTGGGCACTGTACTTATGGTTTGGTCCCTCCAAAGCACTGCACAATTTTGTAGCCAAATTTCCTTGTTTTTGTACTTCAATCTCTGTGCCTTCCTAAAAATAGACAAGTTGATCTAGTGGGTAGATAGGTGGCAGATGAAGTTCAATACCGAGAAGGGTGAGGTGATGCATTTCCATAGGAAGAACATGGAGTAAGGCAACATAAAACAGAAGAAAAAATTCTTAAAGGGGTGCAGGAGCAGAGGGACCTGGGTGTGTATGTGCACAGATCATTGAAAATGGCAGATCAGGTGGAGAGTGCAGTTAATAAAGCATATATATTCTGGGCTTTATTAAATTGGATATAGGATAGCCCTATAGAGGAAGAAGATTATGAACTTATACAAAACACTAGTTAGACCTCAGCTGGAATATTGTGTGCAGTTCTGGACACCGCTCTATGGGAAAGATATGAACAGTTTGAAGAGAGTGCAGAAGAGGTTTACAAGAATGATTTCAGGGATGAGAAACTTCAGACATGAGGATAGATTAGAGAGGTCGGGACTGTTCTCCTTGGAGAAAAAGGTGGTGAAGAGGAGAGTTAATAGAGATGTTCAAAATCATGAGGGTACTGGATAGAGTAGATAGGGAGAAACTGTTCTTGTTCACAAAGGGTGCAAGAATGAGTGGGTACAAATTTAAAGCGATTTGCAAAAGAAGCAAATATGGTGTTAGAAATTTTTTTCACACAGCGAGTGGTTCAGGGCTGGAATGCACTGGCTGGGAAGTGTGGTGGATCAAGAAGGCAAATGGAATTTTGGCCTTTATCATGAGAGGGATGGAGTATAAAAGCAGGGAGGTCTTGCTGCAATTGTACAACTAGAGTAGTGTGTTCAATTTTGGTCCCCTTATTTGAGAAAGGATATATTAGCTTTGGAGGGAGTGCAGAGAAGGTTCACCAGGTTGATTCCGGAGATGAGGGGTCAGCTTATGAGGCGAGATTGAGTAGACTGGGCCTGTACTCATTGGAATATAGAAGGCTGAGGGGAGGTCTTATAGAGACATATAAGATAGAAGCAGAGAGATTATTTCCACTTAGAATGGAAACAAGACCTAGAGGGCACAGCCTCAAAATAAGGGGGAGTCAATTTAGAACAGAGTTGAGGAGGAACTTCTTCTCCCAGAGGGTAGTGAATCTTTGGAATTCTCTGCCATTGAAGCAGTGGAGGATACCTCATTTAATGTGTTTAATTCACAGATAGATTTTTGACTAATAAGGAAATTAAGGGTAATGGGGAGCAGGCGGGTAAGTGGAACTGAACCACTATCAGATCAGCCATGATCTTATTGAAAGGTGGGGCAGGCTCGAGGGGCTAGATGGCCTAATCCTGCTCCTATTTCTTATGTTCTTATGTTCTTATAAAATCCAAAGTCCAGCCCTATGCCCCCGCAAGCATAAAGCCCATAAGATCTTTTATTGAAATCCCACCCTAGAATGAGAATGCTCCCTGCATTATAGGCAGAAAGCCCAGACAATAATGCTAGTGTGCAATCCCAAGCTCACTTCCCCTCAAGTCCAGCTATATGCATTAACAGTGCAAGTTACCAGCGCAAGGTTGTGCGTAACAAAGCAAAACTGAAATGTACTGTAACCCTCCAATCTGAACATAAGCATAAAGCCTCAGACAAGCCAGGGTGGTGTGGTGACACAGCGGTCAGTACTGCTGCCTCACAGCGTCAGGGACTCTGGTTCGATTCCCAGCTTGGGTCACTATCTGTGTGGAATTTGCATGTTCTCCCCATGTTTGTGCGGGTTTCCTCCGGGTGCTCCGGTTTCCTCCCACAGTCCAAGGATGTGCACATTAAGTTGGTTTCCCATGGTAAATTGCCCCTTAGTATTAGGGGGATTAGCTAGGGTAAATGCATGGGATTATGGGGATTGAGCCTGGGTGGGATTGGAGATGGTACAGACTTGAAGGGCCGAATGGCTTCCTCTGCACTATGCCCATTAGGCCTCTGCCACTGCTAGTCTGCAGATGGGTGGTCCCTCAAGGAACCTGGGGGTTGCGTGCGTTTGGGTTGTGGATAGGTGTTGACCTCAGGCTTTTCCCCAGATTGGAGGGTTCTCATGGCTGGACTTCTCCTTCCTACCTGGAAAACAAGGAAATTATTTTCAAGATAGTGATTTCAGGCAACTTTCTGGTTAAAATCTTTCTTACTGTCTGTGTTCTGTAAAACCTTTGAAGTGGGCTGGTCACTTTAAAATCCATGCCCACCCTGAATAGCTGAAATCACCATCACAACAGCATTCCATTCTACACTAAGGATTGCCCTTGGATGATTTCAAAAACCCCAGAAATGACAGCTGCCACTGCCAAAGTACACTGCCTGGGTGACAGGGACAATGTCAGGTTGGCACTACTAAGAGGGGCCTGAAGGAAGTGGGGCCTTTGCTGCCCACATAACTGAGTGTCTCTTGTCGTGGTTCCCCAAGACGACAACTTATTTAATCCGATTGAAACAGAGTGTCTGAGTTGTAATCCTCCAAGCAGTAGACTTTATTTTCCAGCACAAGAGAATAAAGCCGGGAGGTCCGGAACACTCCAACGAGCCATCGGCTTACAGTCTTTTTAAGCACATTTCAGCTCCATACCTCAAGATCCTTATCTCGCTTTTACGACCCACTGACCCTTTATCTGTTTTGCTTGAGATTGGTCACTCCCTGTTTCCTCTCTTTTCTTCTTGAAACCATGGTGGTTACATCCCTTGCTTTTATCTTTACGACTCTGCTTGTACACTAATAGTGGTTTAGCTGACTTAGGCCGAATGTGAAGAAAAACATGCTCACTTTATTACTTCCTTTTTATTACGGTCAATCTCAAGCTGGACAGCTGGGTTGTGTCCATTGTCCCCCCAAGGGACTATTGTTTGCATTTGCTAATAAGTAACTGCTATACTACTTCTCTGGGTCTCCTGCTTTGATCACATTTGCTACACTTGATTATATTAGGTTACAAATCAGCTATACTTGATTACCCATCCCAATTCCACTTCAAGGAAGACACTCTAATACTATCCGTGATTCCGTATTTCATATCCAGTTTAGGTACAATTATTCAGTACAAATTCTCTAAGTACTAACATGCTTACATATTGAGTACAAATTTCCTTACACTCTCTTGTGGGGAAGGAGAGTATGGGGAGTGGGGCCTCTGAGTGGGAGTGAAGTCTCTGACTGGGAGAGTGGAGTATGAGGCCTTATGACTGGGGGGGTTGGGGCGTGGGGTTACCCTCATGCCAGTGTGGTGTGGTGGGAGGGGTGACCCTAATATTTAGTAGTTGGAGGGAGGTTGCCCCTCTGTGGTGAAGGGTTGAGTGTGCTCACCTTCTCTGCAACATATGTTGGAGGTGGGGGGAGGGTGGGTCTTGGCATCTCTCTGTGAAGCCGGGCTTGCTAGCATGTTTCACATTGGGGGATTTTTTTGCAATCAAACAATGGTTTAATCCCATCTGGTTAGTGCTGCCAGTGCCAGCAGGAAACATCGATTTCCTGGCGGAAGCAGTTAGATTTTTTTCAGGAGAATCACGGTCAGAAGTTCATTTTCTATTTTGGAATATTATGCAGCCATCTTGCACTGCCTGGAATAAATGGATGTAATTTTAACTTTGACTGGTAATGTAAAACAGACAATATAATTTATCCACAAACTGTACATCTCTTTCTACTTCTAAAATTGAGAGAGTTGGAGTATGGGTGGCTCGTCTGATATTGCCCATTTTACACTTATGCCCAAAGTCAAAATTACCCTCAGAGAATCCTATCATAACTTTTAAATCTGCATGTTCTCCATACTGTTGAATATTTCTTGATTTACCTTTGAAGAAACTGAAAAAGTAACAATGAAAGAGAGAGGATGGGCTACTGTTATTTCCCTAGGTCACACTATTATAAACTGACATTGGTCAGTGTGGAAACCAGGCCAGATTGAGAACCACACTGGATTTAGCTCAATATTTCACTTGTTTATTGAAGTACATGTTGTAAACTGTCTGCTAAATACTTGCATTTTAAAGTGGTCCTTGCCGAGCTTTACAAGTTCCTTCCTATTAAAGAAAATAGCTAAAGTGCAACTTAGTCAAGATGGCAATTTGAGAATCCGTTGCACAGTCAGGTAAATCCGTAACGAGTGTCTTTAATTTAAGGAGAACATAAAAACTAATACTGAAACATCCACAGATCAAGCACAATATGCTGAATTAACATCATAAAGGAAACGTTTTTGCCCTGAGTTTAAGATGACAAATTGTTGTAATTAATGTGACAGCCAAGGGAAGTTGCTTAGTAACATGGTGTCAGTCTTTGAAGAGTATTGTATATACGGGGGATGATTTATTGATACAATGATTTCGCAGTGAACACTATGATGGAAAATAAGTTTCAACGTTATTCAGTCTGTGTTATGGAAAATCTTGGGAACCTACAGAGTTCCTATTTACTGCACTGATTTTCTGTTGCATGGAAGAATGCAGACTGTTTCAATGAAGCACATCGGCACAGATAAGCATCCTACATCTTCAGCATCAATGAGCAGGACTTGCCGCAACCATTATTTTTTACTATGCCCCAGGGAGACTGTAGCATGAAACATTACTTGCAGTTCATTGTAGTAGTTTAATCACCAGCAAGTCCTTCCTAATTTCTTAATTTTTTTAAAATTTCAACCTCAGTTTGGCTGTTAATCTGAGATGCTCATTGCCACTGTCATCTTGTTCCTTTTTTTAATGAAGGCATGCACTTCCTGAAGGGTTATGTAATTCACTGTGAAAGTTGCACAGCAAAACATAAACTCGGCAGTTGGAAATATTGCCAAATAAAATTGAGAAATTAATTTTCCAAAGTGTAATAAAGAACAATCCTGGCTGAGGTACCAACAAAAATTAAATGCAACCTTTAGTCACTGCAGCATCTTTGTACAGTGACGATCCAAGGCTTTAATATACATAGTGAATGCTCGAGAAATTATCAAAGGTTTCTATTCGTCTGCACATCATTTCTAGATATTAAGCGTAATCATAATGGTCACTGATATTTTATACAATGCAAGGACACTGATATTGTCTAAAATAGATCTGAATAATATTTTGGCCAATTTAATAGTATTTAATTGCAATGCAAAGGATATTTTTCCAAGATTGAAATTCCCCTCCATTCTGGTAATTTTTTACTCTAACTCTGGTTAGGTTACAACAATGGCTAAGAGCTGGCAGTTTGTCAGTGTTATTGTCAGCGGCAGAGTTTCCACACATCACAAACAGGGGTGTCACTGTGGAACGAGGCTGGATGGTGGTTGCGGACGTCCAGGACACAACTTGCATATTTCTGGCCTGGCACAGCATCAGTGTTACACTGTGCTCAATGTCAGTAGGTATGCTGACCTGCTGACCATAGATGTGAAGATCACTTGGGGTTCCAGGTTGTGAACTAGGTCTGGACACCGGCAGTTGTTCCACTCGTTATCGGCTCCCTTAAAAAGAGGCCAAGAAGTACGGGTTCATGGTCTTTCTATGGAGAGGTCTGGTACCTGCTTCATCTCAGACCTAGCACAGTAGGTCTCAATTCTGTTTTTTTCGCTAGCAGATGGGGTCCGAGATGTGGGGTGGGATTCTCCCAAAAAATTAGAAGCGCTGAATTCACATAAGAACTGGTGAAAATAAATCTCCCACATCTGCGTTTCACAGAGTGGGTGTAATTGTGGGTGGTGGCAACTAAACTGTCCTCAGGAGGTGGGTTGATCTTTGGAAGCCTTTGAAGAGACTGTGAGGTTCCATTTTTACATGCTTTCTATTTTTAATTGATGTTGCCTGTGAATCTCTAACCTCAGGAAGCCTGACAGCAAAATGAAGGTGAGGAGGGCTAGATCCATAACATCAGTGCTGCTGGTAGGCCAATTAGGAGCAGGAGTGTTTCCTCCTGGCCCAATAAGCTACATGGTAAATCTTTCCACCATCATTCCGCCCCTCCAGCTCTATGATCCCCAGCCTGTCACTAACCCCATCTCTGACCATGTTCTAGTGGCCCTTAAGGCCACATATCACACACCCTTGACCATCACTGTAGCCCCTTGACCAACCTCTATACACCCCCATGATCTCCTCCCCACATTCTCCCCCTTCCACCACTGCTTCTCTGTTGTGTCCGTCTGCTGCAACCTTTCCCACTGAAATGTAACCAAGCTGTCAATGAGGCTGGCTGGTGGGAAGGAAAAGGTTTCAAACATGTCATATCGATAAAGACTGCAGGATCTTTGGGAAGCCTATACTTCCGGGTTTCCCATTCATAAGTCCTTCCACCTGCATCCACCCCACTCCCCCGCCAATTCCAAATGCAAGACTGGGTAAATATTAGGACCTATGGTTATGGAGTGTGAAATATTTATTTTATTTTGCCAGAAACCCAAAATTGTACTTTGATTTGATTTATTATTGTCACATGTATTCACATACAGTGAAAAGTATTGTTTTGTGAAGGCTATACAGACAAAACATACCATTCAGTGAGAAGGAAACAAGAAGGTGCAGAATGTAGTGTCTACCAGATCAGCAATATATGGAATCTGACCTGCCACCCATCCATTGCCTTTTGTATGGGTTTTTTAATTCATTCATTAATGGGACATGGGTTTCGCTGGGTGGGCAGCATTTATTGCCCATCCCTGGTTTTGTAAGGGCAGTTGAGAGTCAACCAGATTGCTGTGGCTTTGGAGTCACATGTAAACCAGACCAGCAGATTTCATTCCCTAAAGGACAAGGGTCTTTGGGTTTTTCTAACAATCGGCAAAGGTTTCATAATCATCAGTAGATTCTTAATTCCTGATTTCTCTTTTATTGAATTCAAATTCCACCATCTGCCATGATGGGATTCCATCCCCAGGACCCCAGAACCTTATTTGAGTTTCTGGATTAAGAATCTAGTGATAATACCACTTGGCCATCTTCCTTGCAGGGAGATAGGAGCTGGTTCAGTGATTCATTAACAGCATTGTGGGTCAACCCACAGCATGTGAACTGCAGCGATTCAAGAAGGTGGCTCACCACCATCTTCTCAAGGGCAACTAGGGATGGGCAATAAATACTGGCCAGCCAGCCACACTCATGTCCCACAAACGAATAAAAAAAATTACTAAAAGCAAATGATATTCCAATCAGTAGCTGAAAATAAAAATAATCAGTTTTCCTTTTTAAAAATGTGACTTTATTGTGTTCAGGAGGCTGAATTGAAAGTAAAATTTGGGAATATGCTTCTGTTTTTTTTCCTGGCATTTATTTTGTCAGCGAAACTGTGCTTTCTATTTTCAGTAAGCTTTGTTAAGTGCTGGGTTTTTTGGAATTTTTTGACAGTTGGTAATTAAACTCCTGTGTTGGAGACTGTTTCTCAGTGGAAATAGAATTATAAAATAAATTTCAGTTCCATCCCCCTTTTTTTGTGTTGCTTTTGCAACCGTAACAATGAGAAATAGGAGAAAAAAACAAAGCTGTTATTTGGCGCAAATAAATCTTAAATTTAAATGCCTTACCTCTCTCTGGATTACAAACTGATTGATGTAGTCAGACACTTAAGGACAACTGCTTGCAGATAATGAACATTTATCTCTGTGTTGTTGGTTCAATATTATTTTTATGTGGTGGTTTGCATTCGATGCTAACCTAGACCATAAAACACTGAGTAAGGTTAAATTATGCAGATTTCCTCCTTCTACAAACAAAAGTGAATCATTTGATCTCTCCTAACAAGTTTTAGTCAGGTTTCTGTCATGGTTATAGTAAAAATGGCATTCACAGCAGACAAAGAAATGATGCTTTCACAAAGCAGAACTCAAAAGTTTTAGTCACAAAGACTGTAAAATGTCAACAACATTTTATGGAAACATCCACAATGGATCTCATATTTTTAGAGAATTGAAAGGCCTGATTAGAAGTGACAGAAGAGGCTATGAAATATCTCAAATATCCAGGGATATGGGAGAATGCAGGAAACAATTTAATGACTCAAAAGGGGTTGCTAGGATTGAAGATGCCACAGTGAGTAGCACAAAGAGCTGCTGGCACAGACTGTGCTCTGCTTTCCCCTCCTCTTCCAACTCATGAAAGGAGGATTTTAAATCCTGAGTGAGTAGCGGATCCAAACAGCTGACTCCTCAGTGTGAGGCAAGTTTACAGAGCTTACTTGGTTTGTTTTTAAGTTGCTGAGAAACCTACACGAAGCAACAAAACCCATGGAATGCAGGCGAAGGCTGAAAAGGATACAAGTGAAAATAGAAGTGATGGTTGGTTGCATTCACATTTGTTTTTAAAAGTCTACCACTTGCACCGTGCACATCAAGGTGGAAATGTTCGTGCTGATAAATGGAACACACAAATTTTAAACATTTAGTCAAACACACCCAGCCGGGGATGCATGGAAATCTCCCTCAACCCTGCCTTCATATTACACTCAATGTCATATTTTTCTTTCCACTTCCTAGCCACCCCCTAACTTCATTGCATTCCAATTATCTGCCCAGCTTGGAGCAGTTTTTGGCTGCAGATGATTGCTCACCAGAGTTGAAATTACTCAAACTCATTTTATAATGTTTGGCAGCATCTGTTATTTGGCACAAATAAATCTTAAATTTAAATGCCTTACCTCTCTCTGGATTACAGGCTGATTGATGTAGCCAGACACTTAGGACAACTGCTTGCAGATAATGAACATTTATCTCTGAGTTGTTGGTTCAATATCATCCACGTTTCTATGTGGTGATTTCCCTTCAGTGCTAACTTTGGCCATAAAACCGAATCAGGTTAACTTCATTGAATTCCCCATTACTTCATTGCATTCTAATTACCTGCTCAGCTCAGACCAGGTTTTGGCTGCAGACAGTTGCTCGCCAGAATTGAAACTACTCAAACTAATTTCATAAGTTCCGACAGCATCTGGTGGAGGAGCCACCAATGTCAACAATCAGAACAAGTTCAGTCCTAGACCTCAACAGGGCAAATGGCCAACAGTTATGCTACTTTTAAGACTAGAGATAAGAAAAAAATTCTTTCTCCCCCCCAAAAGGGAAGCAGCTTCTCAGCAAACACCATTGTTTAAAGTTTATTTATTAGTGTCACAAGTAGGCTTACATTAACACTGCAATGAAGTTACTGTGAAAATCCACTAGTCACCACACTCCTGTTCAGGTACACAGGAGAATTAAGCATGGCCAATGCACCTAAACAGCACAATTTTCAGACCATGGGAGGAAACTAGGGCAACCAGGAGAAATCCACACAGATGTGAGGAGAATGTATAGACTCCACATAGACCTGACCCAAGCTGGGGTTGAACCCACGTTCCTTGCACTGTGAGGCAGCAGTGCTAACCATTCTGCCAGAGCACACATTGGGAATTTGTGCTTTGTTAGTGTGCTTTGAAGTCGATGAATTCCAATCCAACATCCAGCATGCAAAGCCAGGTACAAACATACCACACTTTGATTAACTGCTTTAGAAACTTATATATATTCTTGGGAATAGAACTATGAATTTATTACATATCCAAGGCCTGCGGAGGAAAGTTTCTCAAATCGTGGGGACATGTGAAAATTTGAAAGGTTTGCTTATTTTCTTTGGGAATCCTATTTCACAATAGAATACTTTACATGAGGGTGATTATTCTTATTTTGCTGCATTGCATTGTGAGCCTGATTATGGATAATGAGACATTTAATAACCTCACCCAGAAACACTTGTACACAAGCTACAAGTGTACATAGAACATAGAACACGACAGCACAAACAGGCCCTTCGACCCACAAGTTGTGCTGATCATATCCCTACCTACCAGGCCTATCTATAACCCTCAATCTCATTAAATCCCATGTACTCATCCAGAAGTCTCTTAAAAGACGCCAACGAGTTTGCCTCTACCACCACCAATGGCAGCCGATTCCACTCACTTACCACCCTCTGAGTGAAAAACTTTCCCCTGACATCTCCTCCGTACTTGCTTCCCAGCACCTTAAACCTGTGTCCTCTCGTAGCGACCATTTCAGCCCTGGGAAATAGCCACCGAGAATCCACCCTATCTATACCTCTCAACATTTTATAAACCTCTATCAGGTCACCTCTCAACCTTCGTCTCTCCAGGGAGAAAACAGCTAGCTCCCTCAACCTATCCTCATAAGGCATGCCTCCCAATCCAGGCAACATCCTTGTAAATCTCCTCTGCACCCTCTCAATAGCTTCCACATCATTCCTGTAGTGAGGCGACCAGAACTGAACACAGTACTCCATGTGGGGTCTGACAACGGTCTTATAAAGTTGCAGCATTACCTCCCGACTCCTAAACTCAATCCCTCAATTAATGAAGGCTAGTACACCATATGCCTTCTTGACCACATCCTCCACTTGTGAGGCCGATTTAAGAGTCCGGTGCCTTTCCCTGACTGCCTGGTGATGTGACTTGGATTCCATTGGTGTAAACAATTCCAAAATATTTTGTAGATGCAATCACTCTCAGTTGAGGGATGAAAGTTGCATTAGGCCCCTCCCGCTAATGGGAGGACACTGCTGTCTGACATCCCTTGTACTTTCTAAGGTCTCTTCTCTGCATCCTCTAATGATAGAGCTATCTCAATGGCCTTCTTAAGATCCAAATTGGGTTCTGCCACTAAATTCTTTTCTTAATTCCACAGACCAGTCCATCATGCAGCATGTTGTTCAGCGGTGGCCCGAATTCAATGTGCTCCCTCAATTTTTGTAATCAGAAATTCAGTGCCAAATTCCCCAGGGGTTCGCTCTGCCATGTTAAAGCGGTATCACTGGAATATTATCGAAAATTTCTGATCAAGTCTACCAATTCATTAAAGATTTTTGAGTCAGGACCATCCAGATAGGTCAGGCTTTTTATTAGACTGAATTTTGGAACCCTGCATGTCATCAACAGAACTACTTTCTGTTTCTAACACTTCAATATTGTTAGCCTGGAACAAGTAACACAACTGTTCTGCATATTGGACTCAGTCTTCTATGCTTGCATCATCGATTTCAAGTTTACCAAAAAGAGCCATTTTTTCTTAATGGAGGATTACTTACCCTGAGGGAAGAAAAAACTTGTCTTACTCCTCATCGCCAATGTAATAATCTGTTAAAATTTTATTTATTAGTCACAAGTAGGCTTATATTTACACTGTAATGAAGTTATTGTAAAAATCTCCTAATTGCCACACTCTGGCACCTGTCAGGGTACACTGAGGGAGGAGTTAGCATGGCCAATGCACCTAACCAGCACGTCTTTCGGACTATGGGAGGAAACCCTCGCAGACATGGGGAGCATGTGCAAACTCCACACAGACAGTGATCCAAGCCAGAAATCAAATCCAGGTCCCTGGTGCTTTGAGGCAGCAGTGCTAACCACTGTGCCACCATAGCGCTGAGGCCAGTCTTCCATCACCAATCATTCTTTATTTACATCGTGAATAAAGCACCACTTCTGCAGCTACATTAACAGATCAAGCCCAGGAGTCCTTTGACAGCCAGCCCGAATAGAGACAGCTGATTTTAAACTCCTTTTCCATTGGGTGAGTCCCTGTTCATGTAAAAGAGGAGCTCGTACTCTGTGAGACCTATGTGGGGAGATCTATTGCCAATGTCCGTGGCTGTCATAACAGTGCCAAAGTCCTCTCACCTTGTCCGCGACCGTGCTTCTCTAGTGCCGCTGCAGTGAATGGAATTTTGGCTGGAGGGCCAAATTCTCTGCTGTCACTTGTAATGGGGCGGGCATGGCTGAGATTGGAGAATCCAGCCAAATCCGCTATAATTTCTGCTTCTGACTTGTTCCCAATGACTCCAGCTAGAAGCTGAATGTGAGAGGACGCTGGGCACAGAAAAACTAGGTCAGCAGTGATGTTTCCTTGATAAGATTGCTCATCTGCATTTACAAACAAGATTCAAAGAGGAGGGAGTCACTCAGCCAAGGCATTCAGTGTCCTCCCAGCAACAATCCCAATCCTTTCAGGAAAGAGGAATAGAGAAGGCAGGCCTGCACTTCTTCACCCTCATTATTATGTTAATAAGAAATGTGGGTGTAACGGAAGCTGAATTATGATTCAGGTTCCATTACACCCGCATTTCTTATTAACATAATAATGAGAGTGAA
The DNA here is from genome assembly GCF_965287045.1 of Carcharhinus amblyrhynchos. Classification (NCBI taxonomy): domain Eukaryota; kingdom Metazoa; phylum Chordata; class Chondrichthyes; order Carcharhiniformes; family Carcharhinidae; genus Carcharhinus; species Carcharhinus amblyrhynchos. The sequence continues at coordinate 74,789,455 of NC_137331.1, read as the reverse complement.
GAAGTGCAGTAAACTATTTGTAATTAGCCCCAAGAAATGTTTTGTTTCTTTGAAATGAGTTGAAGCCACATTGTGTTTGATAGCAGGGCAGATTCAAGAGCCAAATGATCTTCTCCTCTTCTATTGTTTTTGTTCTCATCTTGAATCATTGATTTTTATCATCAGTTTTGATCACACTTTTTCCCAGAAGGCAGCGGCTAGTTAAATTGTCCAAAGTAATTAAAAGTTTGGCAATGTAGGGCAAAGTCTCACCCCCACCCCCCACCTGTTTGAGCTTTTTCACATTCAGATGTCCTCTGCCTCACATGCTGCCTTTTAATTCCAAGTCCTGATTTCCTCAATTTAAACCAGCAGTAGGTGAGTTGGTTGATGCCAACTAATTAGCAAAGTCCTTGTGCAAAATCAGGGGCTGATTGTTCCTACTCCTTTCACACATGGCTCCTGTGCAGGATGTTTTAGACGGATGTTTTTGTTAGAAGCTACAATAACCAGAATTTACATGGACGAGCATTTCATATCCCAAAGCATAGTCAGGACTTATGATGATATTTATCATTGAAGACTGATATTTTTACAAAGCAAAAATAAGAGACAACAGTGTGGGAAGTTTAAATCTGTGGTGAGGGACCAAACTCTTATTTCAGATGCAATTTAAGTAGCTGAAGCTCAACATCGCTTCAACTGGCAGAAGATATGAACACACCCGTGGGGCAGGATTTTATGGCCTCGCTCAAGTGAGGCCAGAAATTACCGCCCCTCCCCCCCCCCCACCCCGCCCAGGTCAATGGACATTTCCATTGTCCACTCCTCGCCCACTTCAATTCCGTGGCAGGTGAAGCAGTAGAATTTTGTCTACGGTCTCCAGACATTCGCTGTCCTGAAAATCCAACAACAAAGTAGCAATGCAACATTGTCTTTGTTTATAAGCTCTCTTCCCTGTACTCTGAGCAAGTCTGTTCTTCTCCTTCTCAGGTCCCTGAACCAAACCAAGGGCCAGACAATCACACAGCGCAGGAGGTTATCAAAGCATCTCCAGTGGAGCTAATACCCAAGCCAGATCAACTTCCAGAATAGCCTCTGCTTCCATCAGTAACTATGGTGCAGTGGGTTGAGATGGCAACCTATCCATGCCCCCAGCAATTACCAGCCAGTGTCCACTAGAGTCCACTCGAACCAGGTAGCAGCTTGACTCAAAAAAGGTGAGCCACCCTTAGAGCCACCATCCACAGAATCACTCCCCCCACCCTCAGAAGGTTTGCAGATGCCAGAAGGGCAGAAGATGAGGACGAAGAGACGCAACTGAAGGCTGGATTTATACCACTCCCATCTTCCCAGAAAGGAACAACAACTACGCACAGTATTAAACACTGCCGTAGTAACCTGACCAACCAGACATTGTGCCACACTTGCTAACGGAAAGAGCACATGAAGCCATGGCTGCCCTCATTTCCAACTATTGATCCATGACCAAGATCAAGAGCCGCTAGGTCCCACACTGTCCCAACTAGACAGCACAAGACTTCCAGACAAATTCAAACCCTGACTTCAAAGACTTGAAGGGGGCAGACAGGTAATATGAACTCTGTTAACGCATGCTGCATGCTGTTAATGTTGTAATGTTAATCACAAAGTTGTTTAGGGTTCTAGTACTTATAATTACAACAGTGAAGTACACAAGAATTGAATCAAACTGTAACTGTTATTAGTCTATATCTATTGGATAAAGACTTGGGGGGAAGTGTAGTGGAAAGATTCAGTAAATTAAGAGTGAACCTGGGACTGAATACAATACGGTTCACTAGTGATATAAGAAAGCACCTAATCTAGAGCTTAGATCAACAATGTAGAGATAGGTAAAAATGGGCTGTGGAGTCCTCTCCGTTCCTGTACCCCATACTGTAAATATGTACCTAGTTCAGAATGTCAAGAAAGACTTCTTGATAACATTGACAAGACTGCCTAATGGTGTCTAAGCAGTAAATACCATGGGTAGCAAAAACCCAACAAAACACACTGGCTACAATTCTCTTACGGCCAGTGACTCACCATGTGTAGATCCTGCCATATGCCATTCTCTAAGGTTTGTGGGTATTAGCGTCTCTTCCTCCTCAGTCTATCCCACCCTTTGGCCGTCAGCCTCAGGAATCATTTGTTGGCCAGGTGGTAGATTTTGGGTATCTGACAGCATAAATACACAATGCTCGGATTGGGTAAAGGAAAGGGTATGAAAAAATCATAGAATCCCAACAATCAAAAAGGAGGCCATTCAGTGCATTGAGCTTGCACACTCAACAATCCCACACTGCCACCATTCCCATAACCCCATGTATTTACCCTGTTAATCCCCCCACACTAAGGGGCAATTTCTTAGCATGGCCAATCAACTTAACCCACACATCTTATGACTGTGGGAGAAAACCGGAGCAGCTGGAGGAAATCCATGCAGAAACTGGGAGAACATGCAAATTCCACACAGTCACCCAAAGCGGGAATTGAACCCAAGCCCTTGGCACTGTGAAACAGCAGCGCTAACTACTGTGTTACTGTACTGCCAATTGGTGCCTGAAAATGGGTGTATCCTGGAACAATTGGTACAAGCATCGCAAGACCTGAGGTATAAGGGAGGCATGTAACAGAAGAAGAAAGTATGAACTTGGGCATCCTCCTGCAAGCAGTAAGATTGGACCATGCCATATTCACACAGTGAGAGTCCGTGGTTGGAAATAAAAAGTAGCAAGCGCTAAGGTTGGATGCTGGAAAATTCTCTTGGAGTTCTGGATGTTGCACATGAAAAACCAATACAATTGATGTGGTATACACTGACTCTAACAACAAATTGGTTAGGACAAAGAGCTTAGTAAAGAAATGCACTGTCTGCATCTGAATTATATCAGATTGCAGGATGAGGTTGAAGTGACATTTGAGACAGTACATTAGGCAGGAACATGCTGGCAATGGCCTCAGTCATCACCATGACAATTACTTCCAACACTATCTCCTCCATGAGGGTGAAAGTATGCAACTATGTTGTTCCTGACCCTCCCAGGCCTGGCACCACCCCATCATCCCCCCCTACCCCCACTATGAGCTGAAGCATTTGGACCTGAGGTTTGAGTTGTGATTGATAAGATTGGAACAATCTTACAACCATGTTGTGGATATTCGTGCAGTTGGTATCATGGAACATTCAAAGGTGCATTCATTAACCTTGACCATTCCTGTGAGATCATTAAACTTTGTGCAGCTAGGTCCTCAGTTGCAGAATGGTCACATTGACTGTCCTGGCCACCTGCTCCCACTGCCCTCTCAGCCCTTGTCTATAGGATTCCTGGCCTCCAACATGGAGAGACCCAGGTTCAGTTCCGGCCTCCATTAACTGTCTATGTGGAGTTTGCACGTTCTCCCTGTGTATGCGTAGTTTTCCTCTGGATTCTCCAGCTTCTTCCCTAGTCCAAAGATGTGCAGGTTAAGTAGATTGGCCATGCTAAACTGCTCGTTAGGGTTCCAAGATATATAGGTTAGATGAATTAACTATAACAACTGTGCAGTGTTACGGGGTTAAGTGGAGCCTGGGTAAGTTGCTCTGTCAGAGAATCGGTGCAGACTCGATGGGCCAAATGGCCTCTTCTGCACAGTAAGAATTCTATGAAATACCTCTGCTTTTTTGAAAGACCAATGCAGGATAAGCTGTAGAAGGGAGGCTTCAAATAAAGATGTGGGCCACAATTTTCTACTGCCAAGGAAATCTGGCTCATGTCCAGCATGGTGGAAGTTTCATCAGACACAAGTATGGGTCCCTGATCCTGTTGGATTTCCCAGGATCAGGCAATTACAGTTTTAGGTAAGACCCTCAGCTTTCACTGATATGGACGTGAAAAGATGTATAAGAGAGCAATGTTGCATGGCTCACCCTGCTTGCTGGCTACTATGCCTGAAACTGTTGTATTTAGAGAGCCCTCCAGATAGACTAGGCTGAGGATGTGTTGCTCCGTCATGAGTCATTTGGTAGCAATCCTCTGAGGTGACAGGGGATGTTTTACTATGTTGAAATCAATAGCAAGTTGTTTGACTTATTTTGCTGTTTCTTCTTTCCTTTCTTGCTGATGCTATTTTCTAGCTTGTTGTGATGTGTAACCTTAGGGGAATGAGAATGAGGAGCAGGAAAGGGATTGGTCGGATGGTCTCAATCTTTTGTAATTCTGTAATTTTTAAGAAAACTGAGACAGGCAAACCAGGAGATCATAGACCTGTTAGTCTGACATTGTGTGGATGTATTTGGAAACCATAAGGGCAGACTGTCTGAGCAGTTAGAGAAATTTGAGGTGGTTGGAGAGACCTAATAGAAAAGAAGCTGTGGGAGTTTATAATCAGCTGTCTCTATCAAAGAGAATAGTGGTTCAAACACTGGCCCATGGTGAAAACCACTGTATATTTCCCTCCCTAGTGTTCACCACTATCCTCTGCTTAGACAATTGGGCATCATGCTGATTCTTCCTTTTTCATTCCACAGCCTTCAGTTTTGACAAATCTAATATGTGAACCTTTTGAAAGTCTGTATATGGAACATCAGCTGCACTGCTCTCACTAACCCCGTCCATTACTTCAAAGAGCTCAATCAAATTGATCAAAAAATCTGCACTGGCTTTAACTTATTAACCTATAACTTTCCAATTAATATATCTAACAATTTCCCCCCCGCTGGTTAGCACTGCTGCCTCACAGCGTGCGGGACCTGGGTTCAATTCTTGGCTTGTATCACTGTCTGTGCAGTGTCTGCACGTTCTCCCCGTGTCTGCGTGGGGTTCCTCTGGGTGCTCCAGTTTCCTCCCACGGTGAAAGACGTGCTAGTTAGGTGGATTGGCCATGCTAAATTCTCTCTTAGTGTACCTGAACAGGGTCAGGATGTAGCGACTAGGGGATTTTCGTAGTCATTTCATTACAGTGTTAATGTAAGCCTACTTGTGATACTAATAAAAAAAAACTAATAAGCTACATTGATGAGCTTGTCTTGATAGGTTACCCCCTCAGAACAAAGTTTAGAGCAAGGAATCCCAAACTTTTCTGGCCACAGAAGCAATTTGACCTCCCAAGAGTACTGACAGAAACCCTGAGAAAGGTTCCATGTGCATAGATCCCTGGAAGTTGGCAGTCAGGTTGATAGGGTTGTTACGAAGGTGTGCGGTGTGTTAACATAGAACATAGAACATAGAACACTACAGCACAAACAGGCCCTTCGGCCCACGAGTTGCGCCGATCACATCAACACCTACCAATCTATAGACCTATCTATAACCCCCAATCCCATTAAATCCCATATACTCAGCCAGAAGTCATTTAAAAGACCCCAGCGAGTTCGCCTCCACCACCACTGACGGCAGCCAATTCCATTCACTCACCACCCCCTGAGTGAAAAACTTACCCCTAACATCACCTCTGTACTTGCCTCCCCGCACCTTCAATCTGTGTCCTCTCGTAGCGACCATTTCAACCCGGGGAAATAGCCTCTGAGAATCCACCCTATCTATTCCTCTCAACATTTTATAAACTTCTATCAGGTCGCCTCTCAACCTACGTCTCTCCAGGGAAAAGAGACCCAGCTCCCTCAACCTAACTTCATAAGGCATGCCTCCCAGTCCAGGCAACATCCTTGTAAATCTCCTCTGTACCCTTTCAATAGCTTCTACGTCTTTCCTATAGTGAGGCGACCAGAACTGCGCACAGTACTCCAAATGAGGCCTGACAAGGGTCTTATAAAGTTGCAGCATTACCTCCCGACTCCTAAACTCAATCCCTCGATTAATGAAGGCCAGTACACCATACGCCTTCTTGACCACATCCTCCACCTGCGAGGCCGATTTAAGAGTCCTGTGGACCCGGACCCCAAGATCCTTCTGCTCCTCAACACTACTAAGACTCCTGCCCTTGATAGTGTACTCGCTCATCCCGTTGGTTCTGCCAAAATGGGCGACTACACATTTATCCACGCTGATGTCCATCTGCCACTTCTCCGCCCAGTCCTGCATCCTATTTATGTCCTGCTGCAACTTTTGACATCCTTCCAGACCATCCACAATACCACCGACCTTAGTGTCATCAGCGAACTTACTTACCCATCCCTCCACTTCCTCATCTAGGTCATTTATGAAAATGACAAACAGCAAGGGTCCTAGAACAGATCCCTGGGGCACTCCACTGGTGACTGACCTCCATGCCGAAAAAGACCCATCCACAACCACTCTCTGCCTTCTGCAGGCAAGCCAGTTCTGGATCCACAAGGCCAAAGGCCCTTGGATCCCATGCCCTCTCACCTTCTCAAGAAGTCTTGCATGGGGGACCTTATCAAACGCCTTGCTGAAGTCCATGTACACCATGTCCACTGCACTTCCTTCGTCAATGTGTTCAGTCACATTTTCGAAGAACTCAACTAGGCTCGTAAGGCATGACCTGCCCTTGACAAAACCGTGTTAGCTTTTATTGGTGGAGGGGCTGAGTTTTGGAGCCATGAGGTCATGTTGCAGTACAAAACTCTGGTGCGGCCGTACTTGGCGTCTTGCCTACAGTTCTGGTCGCTGCATTATAGGAAGGATGTGGAAGCATTGGAAAGGGTGCAGAGAAGATTTACCAGGATGTTGCCTGGTATGGTGGGAAGGTCTTATGAGGAAAGGCTGAGGGACTTGAGGCTGTTTTCGTTAGAGAAAAGAAGGTTAAGAGGTGACTTAATAGAGGCATATAAGATGATCAGAGGATTAGATAGGATGGACAGTGAAAGCCTTTTTCCTCGGATGGAGATGGCTAGCATGAGGAGATAGCTTTAAATTGAGGGATGATAGATATAGGAGAGATGTCAGAAGTAGGTTCTTGCCTGCAACAGTAGTGGACTTGCCAACACTAAGGGCATTTAAATGGTCATTGGATAAACATATGGATGATATTGGAATAGTGAGGTTAGACGGGCGTTAGTTTAGTTTCACAGGTCGGCTCAACATCGAGGGCCGAAGGGCCTGTACTGCGCTGTAATGTTCTGTGATCTATGTTCTGTGTTAAGAGTTAAATTGTTTCTGCTCAATCGGTACAAACATACAAAAGCAAGTTTATGAAAATCTTCTACATCTTATATGTTTGCACTTATTAAAATTAAAAATTGCTCTTATTCAACAAAATATTGAAGTCTTACCCTTTTTCTGTCATTTTTAATGGGAGGAATATTGCTGCTTTTCATTGCTCACAAATTTTTCATTGTTAGCAGTGGGAGCTGGATTCTCCAATCAGACATAGTCACATGCTGTCACATGCTCTCTAACACACAATTTCTCACAGTCAACAATCACACATGCTATCTCTCAAGTACACAGTCATTCTCACCTCCCTCTCACACACACACCCACACACGCACATACTCACTCTCTCTCTCTCTTCTGGAGCACAAGTCTACAATACTATTGATGGAATATTGTCAGGGTCCGTGTTGTCTTTGGTGGATCCAGCCTGCAGTCTGGTGGGCTATACTAGGGTCATCGCATGGCTGACCATCTGACCAATAATGTCAACAGGAGATCTGATAAATAGAGAGCACTACATCCCTTCACCATCATCGGTGGACTGTAAGCAGAAAGAATGCATCCCTGGAGCCCACTTGCAAGGGGTTGACACAATGTCAGATTACCCAGAGCTTGGTTGGGCCTGAAAGGACAGGTGTGGGTTCACTCCCTGTGAAGGGAGAGGACAATGACCAGGTTTGGCAGCGCCCAAGATAATTTTTGTGCAACTCAGAGTACACCTGTACCACACAGAAAACCAAAATAAAGTAAAACATTCTTTTAGGCTGTTTCTCAACCAGATATCAACTGAAAGTCTGCACACTCTGCCTAGGAGTCAGATCTGGATCATACATATGCCATAGCTCCTCAATTTACATATTTAAAGGACTGACTCTACACCCTAGCCATGACTGTAACACTACATTCTGCACTCTCTCCTCACCTTTGCTAAGTATGGTATGTTTTGTCTGTTTAGCATGCAAGAAACAATACTTTTCACTGTATACTAATACATGTGACAATGATAAATCAAATCAAATCAAATACTCCATGAAACTGGTTTTTCCTTCCCAGTGTTAAACCCTTTTGAGATGGTGGTCCCGGAGCCAATTGAAGGCTGCAGCCTCATTTGCAACAAGCAGCTTGTTTCCAAAATTAGAAATAATCACACTTTAGACTCAAAACCCCAGAGCTTCATCCAGTGTATTTCCTGCATCTCTGTATGTGGCACATGGGCTGACACATTGTTAGGTGACACATGACTATAGTGCAGCAGTTAATGTGACACTGCAGGATATATATTCAGATAACAATTAGTTCTGAGCTTTTTACAAATAATGGGTGGGTTTTCCACATAACCCACTGCGGAGGTGGCCCGCCATTGGCTGGCAGTGGGATCGTCTGATGGGGTTTCCTGTTGAATGCGTTCCATGGTGCCAGGAAACCTGTGGTGGGGTGGGGACTGGAAGATCTGCTGGCGGGAATGGCTGGAGAATTCCAGCCAATATAACATTAATAAAAAAGCAAAATACTGCAAATGCTGAAAATCTGAAACAGAATGTCTTTCAGATGAAAGGGCATCGCAATTTGAAACTCTTTCTCTCTACTTAGTGTTTCCAACATATTTTCTGTACTTACAATATAACATATCTCTTTCTTTAATATAATGTTTCTATATTAATACAACTGTTCCAATCATCAAACTCCTTTCTTCAAACTAAAAAGACTGAGAACGGAACAGCTGAAGGGTATTTTATAGCTTGATTTCTTTTCTAAAAATATTATTCACAGAATCACTCAAACATTTATTCTGGTGACCACTTTTGCCAGATGGCCACGCGTTGTGACCCAGGAAAGGGAAAGAAAGTTGGCGCCAAGTGCATGTACAAGGTGCGCTGACGTGTTTATTCTTGCCTCATGTGGCCATACACTGTACAGCAGCAAGAATTTATCCAGGGAGAGAATGGGAAAAAGGATCACATGATCTTTGAGGATCATTTTTAGCGACACATTTTCCAACATCCCATGACCCACCACGCTTTGAAAAACATTGGGGTAGACGGTAATATATTGTGCTTCTGCTTATAGATTTGTATTCACTGCTCTTGGTGATGAGTTAGCAATGTTGTGTGTGTGTTTTTTTTTGGTTTATATCCAATTCAAAGTCTTAACAAGTGAGATATTCCAGACCCAAGCTGACAAGACAGACAAGCCTCGCCCTGTCTTGGGCTTGATCTACATTATCCAAGCTAATTGGAGCAGGCATTGCATCTCTTCCAAAGCTTGATCTTATTTGCATCTTAGCCAAAAAACTTGGATGCCACTTTAATAAATTGCTTCAAATGAAGCCTCAGTGTAACCTTATGACTTCAACCAAGTGCAGGATGCCAAACTTAGCCAAGAGACTGTGAAGCTGTGTGTGTTTTTTTAATCTTTATTCCAATCCAATCAAGTCAAATTAAGTCCAATTCAGAGTCTCAACAAGTTGAGACATTCCTGATCCAAGCTGACAAGACAGGGCTCTCACCTCCTGTCTTGGGCTTGATCTACATGATCCAAGCTGTTTGGAGTAGGCATAGCTCCTCCTCCAAGGCTTGATCTCATTTGCATCTTAGCCAAAAGGCCGAGATGCCGCTTTAAAAAATTGCTTCAAATGAAGCTGAAATGTAACCTAATGACTTGAACCAAGTGCAGCACGTCGATACTACACTTGATCTTAGCCAAAAGGCCGAGAAGCGCTGTGAAGCTATGTGTGTTGCTTCATGTATTATAGGAGTTGTGTTTGATGTTGTTAATGTTGTGTCACATTTTCAGTGCCACTGATGTTGCACCACCTGTTGGTGATGTTTGTGATGATATTTCACTAGTTAATGATGTTGCTGGTGATCTTTTCTGCTTTACTCTGGTGTAGGTCAAATATGGACTCTGTTCCTCCACATTTGCTTACTGGTTTCAGTCTCAATGATGTATGAATCTGGAGTCTCAGCTTCATTAACAACTTTTGCGGGTTCTCATGATTTGATGATTTGATCTGGCACAGTTACAGTTTGTCCTCCCAATTTTAAAGTTTATTTATTAGTGTCACAAGTAGGCTTACATTGAAACTGCAATGAAGTTACTGTGAAAATCCCCTAGTCACCACACTCCGGTGCCTGTTTGGGTACATTGGGGGAGAATTTAGCATGGCCAATGCATCTAAACAACACATCTTTCAGACTGTGGGAGAAAACCTGAGCACCCTGAGGAAACCCATGCAGTCACAGGGAGAACGTGCAGACTCTGCACAGTCAGTGACCCAAGCCGGGAATCAAACCTGGGTCCCTGGGGCTGTGAGGCAGTAGGCAAGGGTGGGTCTGGAAAATCCTAGTCAACGTCAACTTCAAGGTTATAGATTTTCAGTTCTTTTTAACTTCTCAATTATACTATTGGTCGGTTTCTGATAACTAATTTACTGTTGTTTATCCTCATTTCCCCATTACCCCAAGGTGGCACATCTTTTCCTAGTGTTTGGCTTTCCAAAAACTCTGCACTATGATTCAAATGTGGGACATTTCCTACTCTCTGTGAACACGTAATTGTCCATAGCTCTTGCACATTGTTTTCTCTGGTATGTATTATTTTGCTCTTGATTCACTGCATCAACACTGCTGCCTTTCTCTTGACTTCACTGAAGGCTAACTGTCTGGATAGTCAATGCTTTCATCTGTCTATTCAAAGCTTCATGCACTCTGGCCGTGTCTGCAGTCTGCAATTCCATGAGCTCATCCTATCCAGTGAATTCTTTTTGTATTTTAGCATACGCAAAACCCCACGTGAGCTGATCTAGCAGCCTTTCTTCTGCATCCTTAACTTACATTTTCTGGCTACATAGAAGAATCATAAAATATGGAAGGCCATTCAGCCCATCAATTATGTACCAATCACTGGCCCTATTCCCGCAACCCTCATTTACCCTGCTAATCTCCCTGACATTAGGGTCAATTTTGCATGGCCAATCAACCTAACGCGCACATCTTTGGACTGTGGGAGGAAACCAGAGCACCCGGACTGAACCCATGCAGAAAAGGGGAGAAAGTGCAAATTCTGCACAGGCAGTAATCCGAGGCTGGAATTGAACCTGGGTCCCTGGCTGTCAGAGGCAGCAGCGCTAACCATTGCTCCACTATGCCACCCATTTTCAATTGTTAACAGGTTCACTTGATTCCTGCAACAAGCCTCAAAATGGTTTGAAGGTATGTGCTGAATTTGTCCAAAGTTTTGTCTGGAACTTTGCTGTTGTCTTCATTCAGCCCCCAGATCGTAAACAAGGTCAACCCTTTGTCTGTTGTCCACAAAAGGATGTAACTAATCTTTTCCTCTTCATTAGTGCCTTTCAGAAAGCTACTAAATGTGAGTCTGCATTTTTATTTAAACTTCCCAAATGTCTGTCTGACATCTCTAGCCTCCCAATCCATCATGGGTTGGAACTGTATGTTTATTGCTGTGATGGCTGTGTTATATTTTTGCATGTTTCACTCAGTTTCTCACTCTCTCTGGCACTAATTCAGGTTGATTTTTCAACTTAATTCAGCATGAAATTTATTTAAAATGTTTGAGTTGTTACTTGCCGACAATCCACTGCCACCATGTTTTGTTGTTTGTTTGCTATAAGTAAAAAAAATCATAGTTTAGACTTAAAATTCTGGAGCTTCATCAGTTAGATAGACACATGAGTGAAGCGAGGATGGAGGGTTATGGTAGGGGCTATTAAATAATGTTAGAACCTCGGGAGACACCGGAAAAGCAGGCATGTAAGATTAACGTTTTTGTCTTTTTATTCTGCAGGTGGAGGTCCACCTCGTGTCAAACGAGGGGCATGCACACGGTGGGTCGTGCGTGGGCTGCTCTTGGAAGTTCCGGGAGTGGCCTAGTACTTCGTGTCGGTGTGTGTGCTTGATCCTGGACCGGTAGACGGGCGCCGCAACAGCTCGGTGACTAGCACTGCTGGCTGTGCAGATACATGGATTTGGGCCTGTGTCTGTGGGAGTTTGTGCATTCTCCCTGTGGATGCGTGGGTTTCCTCCGGGCGCTCCGGTTTCCTCCCACACCCCAAAGATGTGCTCTTAGGCTGATTGGTTTTACCAAATTGACACTATTCTCCCCTGAATCTGGCTAAGTTAGGGGTTCCATTCGTAGATATGCAGGGTAGAATAGGTGTAGGGTGATGCGGCGGCGCGGGCTCGTTGGGCCGAAGGGCCTGTTTCCCGTGCTGGATTGTTCTTTGTTCTTTGTTTAAGTGCATTACTTGGATATCTTCATGTGATTGGTAGACTGATGGATTGATGCATTCTTGATACATTACAGCCAGATCACCAACAATCTGTCCTGGTGCTTCCACGCTGATGCTATGGTTAAGAAAGTCCACCAACGGTATGTTTTGTCTGTGTAGCTTGTAAGAAACAATACTTTTCACTGGAGATACATGTGACAATAATAAATCAAATCAAATTCAGTCAAATCAAACATTATTACCTGGCACATGACTGTTGCGCAGCAGTAATGAGGCACCCCGGGATACATATTTACATAATAATTAGTCTCTAACTTGTTATGCATTATATAACAATATAACATCATCCAAGTTTAAAACCTAACAAAATTTCTCTCCAGATTCTGTTAACACCCTTGTTTCTCGCACATAATAAACATTGCTGTTACTGATGATGTGAAGTTAACATCACCCTTTCACTGAAACAAACCTTAATTTGTTCTAACAACAGAGCCAAAAATACATTGGCATCAGGTCAAACATATCTCTGCTGCTACAGCAAATGGAACATGTCCAAAAACACACGGTTTATCACAATGTATTTGCTGCACCTCTTGCAGTTACTGCTGAACTCCTTTGATTCTGAACTTTTAATCACCAACTAAAAACTGTCAGGCTTTGTTTGATCAATTGTAGCAATGGCTACTTTGAACCATCTACTCAAAACAATGGTCTCAAACTGCATTATAGGTGCAAGTTCTGTCAATTCGCTGGTGAATAACAAGCTATGAGTCAGCTGTGTTCTTTCTAGTAACAACATGCATTTAATAATCCTTGAGAAAGCTACCAGCTCAGTGAGCTTTAGAAGCTATGCTCACCAAGCTTGGTAACATGGATCATAGCCGGTGATCCCTGGGTATCGTATGTGGTTTGGGGGTGAGGTGGGGAGGGATGGGGGAGAGGAGGAGGCTTTTGGGTGGTCTGGGAACAGCAGCCTAACACCTTAGGTTTCCCTTTGGGGTTTGGAGAAGAATTTGCAGCCCAAAAGGAAATCGTACAAAACAAAATAAATGGCCCTCTTTCTGGATTTTTTTTCTTCATCCCCAGCACTGCTGGTGATACAGGCATTGGGAGTCAAACGTGACTGCTCACTTTTAAAATGGAGTTGGGATCTGAATTACATTGTCAGTTCTCAACTTTTGGACATCAGTGAGGCTCTTGCCACTGTGGGGAGAGGACATTGCTAGCTATCCAAACTGGACCTATGAGAATGATGAATAGGCATGAATACATGTTGTGAATAGCTATGAGGATTTTAATTCCCCACTCCCCAAATACCAGATCAGTCATGATCTCATTGAATGGCAGAGCAGACACAAGGGGCTGAATGGCCTACTTCAGCTCCTACATCTTATTGTCTTACAGTCTTATGCATCCGGGGATTTTGTGCCATCTTCTGTGGTAGCACAAATCAGAATCAGTTCTGGCAGATGTGGAGGTGGGCAAATGTAACTCCATGAATTATAAAAGGAAGGAGAGAGAAAACAGGCAATTACAATTGGCTACCCTAACATCAGCAGTAAGGAAAAAGCTGGAGTCTATTATAATGGCTACAATAACAGTACACTCAGAAAATATCAACTGGATTAGACAAATTCAACATGGATTTATGAAACGGAAATCACTTTTGATCTTCTTATCCTCAGAAGGACATATTTGCCATTGAGGGAATGCAACAAAGACAAGATTGGGTCAACTGGGCCTGTATTCAATGATATTTAGAAAAATGAGAGGGAGTCTGAATGAAGTGTATAACATCTGACAGGGCTGGACAGGTTGGATGCAGAGATGTTGTTTCTTCTGGCTGAGGAGTCTAGAACAAGTGGTCACAGTCTCAGGATTTGGGGTAGGCCAGATGGAACTGGGTTGAGGAGAAACCTCTGTGGTAGGGGTGGGGTGGGGGGTGCAAACCTGTGGAATTTTCTACTACAGAAGGCTGTAGTGGCCAAGCTACTGAATATATTGAAGAAGGAAATAGGTAGATTTCTAGATTCTAAAGGTATCAAGGAGTAAGGGGAGAGCATGGCTGTCTGGTGTCGAGATAAAGGATCAGCCATGATCATATTGAATGGTGGAGCAGGGTCAAAGATCTGAATGGTCTATTCATGCTCCTACTTTAATTGGGTGGGATTCTCTGGCCTCCCTGTGGCGTGTTTCTCATGGTGGGAGAGATGTGCTGTTCCCTAGCAGTGCGATTTTCTAGCCCTGCCACTGTCAATGGAATTTCCCATTGGAGAAACCCTGCTGGAAACCCGGGATGGGGGTGCGCCTTTGCGGGACCAGGAGACCCTGCTTCCATTATAGCGGGAGAATTGCGGCTTACCTCTCAATGTTTCTCATGTTACTGCTGTCAATCCTTGGTGAATTGGATAAGGAGATTGCTGTGTCACAAAATAAAGCATTTACAAGTACACCTGGCACTGTGATGGATAGGATACTGGGTCATAGCCACTAGACTATGGCGGGATCGAGAAGTGTAAACAGTAATGAAATCCTCACTTTTATCACCCTTAAAATAGTCCTAATGGTTGACCTTGTGTCCAGATTGGTATGTAGAAGATAGGAGAGTTTTGTGATTGGATCTTTGTTAATGGTCTAGATTTTCCATTCTCAATAATTGTGAAAGATAAGACATACACTGTCATTGAGGACCAGAATGGCACTTCAACCTCTACATGACTCAAATCTATTTGGAAATTTTAGCTGCAAGGCACAGGTCACTACAACAATCCTGTCATGATATTGCTAACAGATCCTCCTCCTCACATCCTGCCTCTTCTCATTTAAATCTTCAATCATCAATTCCCTCCACAGTAAGAAATGAGCTCAATTTTTTCCATCTTTGCAAACTAGTCTCCATCCCTAATCTCCAAAGTCTTTGAATGTGCTGTTGTCTTCCAAATCTGTGCCCATCTTTCTCAGCTTTCTGTTTTTGACTCCCTATGAGCAGGTTTTGCCGCCATTGCAATATCGGAACAGCTATTATCAAAGTCATTAATGAGATCCCGTATGACTGTGACAAAGATAAACGTTCACTCCTCATCCTCTCAACCTGTCTGACCCAGTTGACCACATCATTCTCCTCCAATGTCTCACCAACATTGTTCAGCTAGCTGGGACTGCACTTAGCTAATTCCATTCTTATCTATTCAGTCACCACAAGAAGCATATCCTTCAATAGGTTCCACACCATTGCCTCTGCTGTCCTACAAAAATTTATCCTTGATTCCCCATCCCATTTCTCATCTATATGCCATCCCTTGGGAACGTCTGAAAACAGAGTTAGTTTTCACAAATATGCTTGTGACACCCAGCTCTATGTCACCACCACCTCTCTCGATATCCAATAGGTGATGGACAGAAATTTCCTCCAACTGAATATTGGGAAAATGAAAGCGATTGTATTCTGACCCTGCAATAAATGCACTTCTCTTGCTACCCGTTCCTCTCCCTGGCAACAGTCTGAAGCTGACCCAGATTCTTCACAAACTTCTTATCCTCTTTGACCCTGGGATGAGCTTCCAGTTACAAATTTGCTCCATAGATGAGATTGCCTATTTCCATACTTGTGCCTGACTCTGCTCAGCTGCTGCTGAAACCTTCACCAATGCCTTTGTTGCCTCCGGGCTTTACTATTTGAATGTACTCCTGGCCAGCCTCATATATATCCCTCTCTATAAATGTAAAGTCATTCAAAACTCAATGCCTGCATCCTAACCTTACCAATTCCTGTTTACTCTTTACGCTCGCTAATTTACATTAGTTCCCAGTGCAGCAGAGCCTCAATCTTAAAATTCATATCTTGTTTCCAAACTTCTCTCTGGCCTCACCTCTCCTTGTAATCACCTCTCACCTCTCACACCTGTAATCACCCTGCTCCACAAGCCATCTTATTCTCACCTTCTGAGCATCCCTAATTTTAGTCACTTCAACATAGGTGACTACGCCTTCAGCTGCAAGAGACTAAGCTTTTCTTTCCTCTGTTAAGATACAACCTACCCCTTTAACTAAGTTTTTACTGATCAACCCTAATATCTTCTTATGACACTCATGTCAAATTAGGTTAGATAACACTTCTGTGAAGTGCCTTAAGATGTTTTACCACGTTAAAGGTAAAACATAAATACAAATTGTTGTTGTTGTTATTATAAAATCCGTGCCCTGATATATTATCAGCACAAATTCAGCCCCTACCCTCAATATGATTTGAAACAATGTTTTGGAAAGATATCATTGATGCCCTGTGGCCTTGGTCAGAAACACGTGGTTGCCTTTTGCAATGTCCATGTCCACAAATAAATACAAAGAAGATCTTTCAACATTAGCATCACAATGTGGAAAGATCATTAAAGGAAATCAGTTGGCCATTGGCTACAACACATGTAAGTTGCTGCTGGTATAATGTCATTAAGAATCAGGAGGAGATGTTTCCTTCAGCAAATCCTGGAAATTACCCTATCCTCACAATGTTATCACATTTTTGGTCAGAGTAAATTAGAATGACATTGTACAACAATGTGCTTTGTCACTCCAGAGTTAAGAATTAATTAATCATGGCAGTTTTAGATACACTTGTCAAACCATGTGATAAAAAATGTGGAAATCCATGTGAAACTACTGCATGCTGCAATAAATATTTTATCCAGCCAACAAAACCATCTGTGCTTTATGTTTGCCTTTTTCTACTCCTTCAGCTTGGGAAATTCAGGGTTCTACTCTATCGAACCTGAGCTAATGTTGCAGAGGACTTCTACCCATCCAACAATTCCAATGTTATAAAATCATGAATCCGGTTAACAGCAAAAAAAAGAATTGCCCCCCTCTGCGAGTATAAAGAGAAGCATATGTCAGATACCCAGAGCTCAATACTGCAGAAAGTCTAGAGGAGTGTGTAAGGCGCAGGGGTGAGATTAAAAATAAACTGGGAAAGCAAAGAGAGGGCACGAAAAAATATTGCAAATAAAATCAAGGAAAACTCAGAGATGTTTTATAAATAAAAAGGGGCAGTTAGCGAAAGAGTAGGGTCAAGAGTAGGATCAATGCGTGGCTTGAGGCATGATGTAGGAGGGAGGGCATCAGATTTCTGAGGCATTTAATTAAATCTAGGCAGGATGCACATATTCAAAAGGGACAGGTTGCACTTGAACTTGACTAGGGCCAATTTCCTCATGGAGAGGTTCACTAGTATGGTCGGGAGATTTTAAACTAAATTGGTAAAGGGATGCCTATGATACCAAGCTGGATGGGTGAGTGAACTGTGACGAGGATGCAGAGATCCTTCAGAATGGTCTGAACAAGTTGGATGAGTGGAGAAATCAATGGCAGATGCAGTATAATTTTGAGAAGTATGAGGTTATTCACTTTGGAAGCAAAAACAAATCGGCAGATTACTACTTGAATGGCTGTAAATTGGGAGAGGGGAGTGTGCAGTGGGACCTGGGTGTCCTTGTGCACCAGTCACTGAATGTAAGCATGCAGGTGCAATAGACGGTGAAGAAGGCAAATGGCATGTTGTCCTTCATTGTGTGAGCTTCCGAGTACAGGAGCAGGGATGTATTGTTGCAATTATACAGGGCCTTGGTGAAGCATATGAAGAGTATTGTGTGCAGCTTTGATCTCCTTTTCTGAGGACAGATATTCTTGCTCTCAAGGGAATGCAATGAAGGTTTACCAGACTGATTCCAGGGATGGTGGGACTGTATGAGAAGAGATTGATTAGATTAGAAAAATTTTAAAAATTCTAACAGGACTGGACAGGGTAGGTGCAGGAAGGATGTTCCTGATGGTGGGGAAGTCTGAAGCAGGGGTCACAGTCTGAGAATTTGGAGTAGACCATTTAGAACGGAGATGAAGAGACATTTCTTCACCCAAAGAATGGTGAGCCTGTAGAATTCATTACCACAGGAAGTAGTTGATGCCAAAATATTGAATGTATTCAAGAGGCACTTGGAATGAATGGGATCAAAGGTTATGGGGAGAAAGTAGGATTAGGTTATTGAGTTGGATGATCAGTCACGATCGTAATGAACGACGGAGCAGGCTTGAAGGGCCAAATGGCCTCCTCCTGCTCTTATCTTCTGTGTTTTCACGTTTCTATGGGCAGCAACATAAGGGAGTTGAAAAGTGGGTTAAGGCACATAAAGTGAGAAGGTTAGATTGTATCAAAGGAAGTGGCATAATTTAAGATTGGAGTGGACTACAAAGGACAATGAGTACTGTAATACAAAGACAGATTTATAATGCATCTACTTAAATGTGTAAGTGGTAACGAATTAAGTTGGTAGGTTACAAGGAAAGAGTGAGGAGGGGCTGGCAGCACTGATTAGGGAAGACATTGTAATGATGGAAAGAGAGGATGTGCTTTAGGGGACAAGGACAGAATTTATTTTGTTAGAGCTGAGGGGCTAAAAGGGTATGATTGTGACACAGGGGAGGGATATTCTTTAGGCCTTCAAAAATGAAAGGAATGGAGGAGGAAATCAGCAGGAAAATCATAAAGATGACCAAGAATTGCAGAGTCATGATATTGTAATGAATTTATGTGACTTCTTTAAGGAAGAACTAGGCTAATTACAATAAGCTGAGAGGGGAATTGAAAAGGAAAATAAGTTTGGCAAAGGAAGAACATGAGAATAAAAGCCATCTCCAACATTTTCTACTAGTGTGTCCTTTTAGGATCAAAAGAGAATGATACATGCTTGTAAGTTCAGTGCAAGACAAGAATACTTAATGAATACCTTGTATTTGTATTTACTAAGAAAGAGGGCAGTGACAAAATATAGGTAGAAGTGAGGATGGTAGAGATAATGGGTGAGGTGAGCATTGATAGGCAGGATGTACTGGAAAGGCTGACTATGACTAGAGTGAATAAATCGCCTGTTTTGAATGACTTGCATTCCAAGTTGGTAAGGGATTTGGGGTGAAGATGGTAGAAAATTTTGCCTTAATCTTCCAATCTTTCTTGTGGCAGGAGGTGCCAACGGATTGGAAAATGACCATTGTTGACACACTTATTCAAGAAAGGCTGTAAGCATAGAGGAATATGAATTGTAACATACCTTTTAACATTTTTAAAATCTCCTTAAGTGAGTTCCTGGCCAGTTCTGAACATTTGTCACTTCTATACCCATCACCGATGCATGAACTCTGCTCACGTAGAATTCCCATTCAGGGGAGGAATAGGTTTAATGCTTGACCTGATGGTGGAATTGCCATTAAACTGATTATGATACTCATAAATATTCTGTGCAAAAGCAGTTAATGCCAACTGTAAAAGCCAGCTGGATGTTTATGTGGCATGTAATTTGAGTGGGAATCTGGTGAAATGGATTCATGCCAAGTTCCTAGTCCATGTTCATTTCTTTTACATTCATTGGAGTCTGTTACTTCCCTTAACTGTTTTAGAAATATCGTACATTCAAAGAAAAGGGCTATTGTATCCTGCTGGGAACTTCGCATATAAGCCTGTAACAGGAACTTTGTGAGGGAGATGTGGGACCCATTTTATGACTCCAAGATATTCTCAGATATTCCTAGGTTCACTAGGCTGATACCGGAGATGAGGGGGTTGGACTATGAAGAGAGGCTGAATAGACTGGGTTTGTACTCGTTGGAGTTTAGAAGGATGAGGGGGGATCTTATAGAGACGTATAAGATAATGAAGGGGATGGATAGGGTAGAGGTAGAGAGATTCTTCCCGCTCAGAAAGGACAGCAGGACTAGAGGGCACAGCCTCAAGATAAGGGGGTGCAGTTTAGAACAGAGTTGACGAGGAACTTCTTCAATCAAAGGGTGGTGAATCTCTGGAATTCTCTGCCTGTTGATGTGGTGGTGGCTACCTCGCTAAATATATTTAAGACACGGATAGATAGGTTTTTGGTAGGCAAGGGAAGTAAGGGTTATGGGGAGAAAGCAGGAAAGTGGAACTCAGCCACTTCAGATCAGCCATGATCTTATTGAATGGCAGGGCAGACTCGAAGGGCTAGATGGCCTACTCCTGCTCTTATTTCTTCTGTTCTTATTTTCCATATTTTCCATGAACAGCAAGTCATATGGGATGGGAACTGGAAGCACTAAACCTTGCACTCGCAATTCTAATTCCTTTCAGCCAAATTCTGCAGGACCTTGGAAGGAGTGAAGCAAATGTCTGCCATTTACAAATTTTTCTGAATAGGAGTAAATGGGGACTCCTAATGAACCAATGGCTGGTTCATTAGAAACCACTGTATCCTTAGCATGTCAGGGAAACCAAGTCTCCTCCCCACCACCCAAAGATTATCACTTCACCTGGGAGCTAAGGTGGGCAGAGGATGTGGAGGGTTCAGCTTATAGAGTCTTTGGGTGTGGTCTAACTGCCATTCACACCATGCCCCCACTGCAGTGAAGTCAGAGAACTTGGTGGCCAGCCAAACCTCTGTTCACTGCGGCAGGATGAGAAAATCCCACCAGCATGAACAATGGTAAGATTCCGATTATACAGTATAGAAGAACTCATTTGGTTCATTGAGTTTGCACTGACAAAACTGCACTATATCCACACTAATCTCACTTTTCAGCACTTGGCCCATAGTCTTGAATGTTATGACATTTCAAATGCTTATCCATGTACTTTTTAAAGGCTGTACAGTTTCCCACTGCTACCACTCTCCGAGGCACTGCATTGCAGAATCCCTCTAGCCTCTGTGAAAAGATGTCTTCTCAAATACCCTCAAATCCCATCTAAATATAGAAGCATAGAAACTAGAAGCAGGAGTAGGCTATTTGGTCCTTTGAGCCTGCTCTACCATTCATTTTGATCATGGCTGATCATCAAATTCTATCCTGATCTCCTGTCCCCCCATATCCCTTAATCCCTTTAGCCCGAAGAGCTTTATCTAATTTCTTCCTGAAATCAGACAACATTTTGGCCTCAACTACATTCTGTGGTAGTGAATTCCACACATGCACCACCCTTCGGGTGAAGAAATTTCTCCTTGTCTCACTCCTAAAAAGTTTACCCCTTATTTTCAAACTATGATCCCTACTTCTGGACTCCCCAAAATTGAGAACATTCTTTCTGAATCTTCCCTGTCTAACCCTGTTGGAATTTTATAAGTTTCTATGACATCCTCTCTCTTCTCACCTCCAGTGAATATATTCCTAACCAACTTAATCTCTCCTCACATGACAGACCTGCCATCCTAGGAATTAGCCTGGTGAACCTTCACTGTAATATTCTGCCCAGTGCCCACCTTAGCCTCCAGATGTTTGCTGAGAGTATCCACTTCTCTCAATTCACACCTATTCAAGTAATAATCTGTCTTCCTATTATTGATATCAGCGTGGATAATCTCACTTTTATCCATATCATACTGCATCTGCCATGCCCACACGCTCAGCCTGTCTAAATCGTACTTGAAGCATCTTTGCATCCTCCTCACTGCTCACCCTCCCACCCATCTACATATTTGGAGATAATACATTTTGTTCCCTCTTCCAAATCATTAATATGTAATCTGAACAGTTGGGGTCCTAGTACAGATCCCTGCAGAACCCCACTAGCAACTGACTGCCAATCAGAAAAAGACTCATTTATGCCAACTCTTTGATTCCCATCTGCTTACCAGCTTCCTATCCCTCTCAACACTACTTGTAATCCCATATGTTTTAACTTTACATAATCTGTTACATGGGACCTTGCCGAAGTCTAAATAAACCATATCCACTGGTTCTCCTCAGTTAACTCTACTAGTTACATCCTCAAAGAATTCCAATGGATTAGTCAAGCATGATTTCCCTTTTGTAAATCCATGCTGACTTTGTCCGATTATTCCACTGCCTTCCAAATGCTGAGTTATTGAATCCTTGATAATAGACTCTAGCAACTTGCCCAGTACTGATGTTAGACTCACTGGTTTATAGTTCCCCATTGTCTCTCTACCTCCCTTTTTGAATAGCCGGCTTACATTAGCTGCCCTCAAATCTGTTGGAACTATTCCAGAGTCCAAAGAATTTTGGAAAATAACCACCAATAGATCTAATATTTCCAGGGCCACTTCCTTAAGTACTCTGGGATGAAGATTATCAGGACCTGGAGATTTATCCACTTTCAATCCCATCAATTCCCCCAAAGCCATTTCTCTATTAATGCTGATTTTCTTCAGTTACTCGATAAAACATGTTTCTCTCAACGCTTCTGGTATATGATTCATATCTTTCTTTGTAAAGACTGAAGCAAAGAACAAATGTAGTTCCTCAGCCATTTCTTTATTCCCCATTATGAATTCTCCTTTTCTGACTGCAAGGGGCCTACATTTGTTTTTGTCAATCCTTTTCTCTTTACATACAGATAGAAACTGTTACAGTCAGTTTTTATGTTCCCCCACTAGCTTACTTTCATACTCTATTCTTCCTTTCTTAATCAATCCCTTGGTCCTCCTTTGCTGAATTTTAAACTGCTCCCAATCCTCAGGCCTATTACTTTTTCTTGCCAATTTGTATGGTTCTTCCTTGAATCTGATTCCGTTTCAAATTTCCCTTGTAAGCCATGGTTTGGCCACAATTGCCTTACCGCATTTGCACAAAACAGGAATTCATCTACTTGTTCTTTAAATGCCTGCCATTGCCTGTCCGTAGTCTTTCCTTTCAGTAATGTTTCCTAGTCCATCATGGCCAACTTATGCCTCATACCATCATAGTTAACTTTACTGAGATTCTAAATATTCTGTCCCTCACCTTTAAATTATGTTTCCTCTTCATTGACCCTTCAACCAAGGAGAATAGTTGCTTCCTAATCACCTTGTCCATACACTTCCTAGTGTTATACATCTCAAACAGGTCCCAATTCTTCTCTGCTCTAAGAAAACAACCCAAGCCTACCCAACCTCCCTTCCAAGTTCAAATGCTCCATCCTAGGCAACATCCTGATAAATCTTCTCTGCACCCTCAGCAGTGCAATCAGTTCCTTCCTACAGTGAGGCAACCAGATTTTCCATCTCTCCAATAGGCTTCCAATCACCCCCTCAGGATCCCTGGGGCCCTTGAACCAGCAACATCTTCCATGATTAACCCATTCCAAACATTCCTCTTCTTTCATCAATTCCTGGGATTGATCTCCCTTCCACTTCCCCAAAGTTTGACTCTCCCCCTTCCCCAGATCATTTCCACTTGTTCCCCACAATTCATCCTTCCTACATCCCTGAGTGCAGCCCAGTCTGATCTTGGGGCCTTCATCAACACGTTCCCCAATGGACTGGAAGCAATTAGGGCAAGCACCCAATTGGTGATGTTTTGCACATTTTATAGAGTTAAAATTCCACAGCATGAATCCTGATTTCCAGGTTCCCTATGCCATTCTGACTCATTGGCTCCCAGTCAATCAGGCAATGAAACAATTAGACTTAAAAGAGTGTGCAAACTGCAAGACATGTTTATGGCTGTTGTTCCGCCAGGTAGAATACAGACTGTAAGGTTGTCATTTTCCAGAGAAGAGTCAGGACTGTTATATCTAGTGGCAGCTAGGCAATCTATTCCATCTGGATGGCAGGGGTAATGAATGGTTTCTCAGGGATTCTGGCTATTCTCCAGCTATCATTTTTTGATAATGCTTGGGACTATGCTTGTCATGGTGACAACCAGGCCCCAGTGGCTCAATGGGATGACCCATGCCAAACCTGGTAGCTCCGTGCCACAAGCTGCAACTTTACCTGGATAGCATGCTGCATAATCTGTAGTAAGTGGTATTGCCCGGTGAACAAAATGTTTCCTGTTACCTGTCCTGCGGCCTATCTGCAGGCTTCAACTTAAAACAGTTGGGGAATCTGACTTTATTGCTGTGATATGCTTCTCTACTATCTGAATGTCAAAGTCTCAGCTCTTGCTGCTGCTTCAGTCGTCACTTTAGTTTCATTTTTATGGCTCTTAAGACATCAAAGAGTTATTGGTTGGCATCAGCCAGAAGAGAGTACAGAAGTTGTGAATAACTTTTAAAGAATATACTCATGGGTGTGAGTTTGAGAACACCTAAAGTTGAGAACTTACACCCATGGAATACATTTACCCACTGATGCGTAGTGAGAGCCTCTGTTTGACAAAGTGGTTTAGCCTAATAGAGGAAGTTACTGGAGGAAGGAGGTGCCCAGTGCATTCTGAGCTTTCCACTCATCTAAATGGGAATATGTGCCCATGGCAAATCTTCCCAGTTCTGTTCAATTCTTTGTGAGTTCTCTGATAAGAGGTGGGCCTAAGGAGGAAACATAATACTTGATATGTGAAATTGTGGTTTAAATAATGACTTTCTTTTCACAAGTGAAGGCATGAAATGGTTATCGAAAAATTATAGAATGTTTCACAAAGATCCCAGCACTCAACAAAGAAGACGTGGAGTTTCTTTGCTACCAGATTTCTTCTGAATAAGGCAACCATCATGGGAAATGATAGCAGAAAGGGTCAACATGGTGGCCAATGTGAAAGCTATATCCAGCTTTTCCACTCAAATAGCAGAAGCTGTGGCAGAAAGCAGAGCAAACTGTAACATTGGATATGGTGGAATTAATTATTACATACTTTTCATAACCCAGATGCAGAAACCCAGCAACCAATCATGTCCCTTATTTCCTCACTGGAAAAATACCTGGGTGGAGCCCAATACGATGTTCCGGAAGACACTGTTACCGAGGAAACCTGTGGCTAATAACACTGAAGGTAAAATCAGCAATGCTTCAGTGGGAACCTGCAGGTGTTTTGGATCAGTGATGTGCTGTCACACCAATTCTCTGACCTGCATTTCCTTCAACTGCAGTTCCCTTCTGGGAAAGTGAGATTACTGAAACTACATTATGTAACCATCATACTAGGGCTCTGAGACTTCTTTAATTTTGGTTCATGTTTCTCCATGAAGTTACTTTTGATAGCAAAGCAAGATAACATATCAAAGGATGGCCTTGCATGCAATAGTGCTGATCGAGGTATACTGAACCATCATACATATAATACAAAAGTATGTTTGATTATTGGTGAATTGTGTGCTTGGGAAATTTGGTGAAAGTCTATTCATGTTGCTTGCAAAGATACTTCAGTGGAAATATCTTCAGGGCCATTGTCAATATTTTGTTCTACTCCTGGATATTAGTAATTCTCTCCCCCCACCCCTGCCCTACAATTAGACTTTATTGGAAGGTAAGAGATATGTAGATATTGGAAGGCACTGATGATATTGAAGACCCTGGCAAGGCGATACTAAAGGACCATATCAAGATGTTTATGTTGTGCTCAACAATGATCCTGGTGGCTATATGGGCCTTGTTTTATCTGCACTCAATTGGGTTTCCTGTTCTTGCCTTATGCATTAGAGATGGTCCCATGGTGGTATCAATAATTATACAGACTGTAGAAAATCCAGTAACACTGAAGAATTACATTCTGTTACGTATTTGCCATGAGGAAAGTGACTATGCTACTTGCTCTAGTCAACAATGCACTAATGACTTGCTTGATGCATTTGTGCACTGGAGATTGAAT
This sequence comes from Carcharhinus amblyrhynchos, assembly GCF_965287045.1. Classification (NCBI taxonomy): domain Eukaryota; kingdom Metazoa; phylum Chordata; class Chondrichthyes; order Carcharhiniformes; family Carcharhinidae; genus Carcharhinus; species Carcharhinus amblyrhynchos. The sequence goes on along the minus strand of NC_137331.1, from coordinate 74,763,613 downwards.
GACTTAGCGTATACATCTTGAGGTGGTTGGCAAGGAACTGGTTGTCTAACATTTCTGCATTGTGAACACCTTTTTTAACTAATGACAAATCTGTCTCTGCTGTTAAAGTTGTCTGCATGTCAGATTCCAGCAGATGGCACAAATCAGCTAGTGCCTCTCTGGTGACATTTTCTGGTAAGCGTGTAGAGTCAGCAGGACCCATCCAACTCTGTGGTAAATTAACCTGCCTTGCGCCCGTTCTTTCAAAATTCTTTAAAACTCAAATAGAAGTTTTTGGTCAATATAATATCCATTTTAAGAATGTAATTTGAAGCATTGAAACATGTACGAATACAGCTTTGAATATGAATATCCTGAAATAATAGAACATTTCTTTCCTTTGAGATCTAATCCTGGGCAAAATGATAGCATCTTGCTATCAATAGAAAGGAAGTTTGTCAGGTAATCAAGTCTCAGTTTCACTTCAGCCTTGGCATGGAACACAGCATATCAATGTTATCTTCAAGTGCTTACCCAAGTATATCTGTCCTCATGTTCCAAGTGTTATGATAAAGGTAGAGACGGCATGATGGCACAGTAATTAGCACTGCTGCCTTACAGTGCCAAGGACCCAGGTTTGATTCTGGCCTTTGTCACTGTCTGTGTGGAGACTGCAGTTTCTCCCCATGTCTACGTGAGTTTTCTCTGGGTGCTCCGGTTTGCTCCACAGTCCAAAGGTGGTGGGTTAGGTTGTTTGGCCATGCTAAAATTGACCCTAGTGTCAGGGGGATTAGGGTCAATGAGGGTTATCAGAATAGGGCCTGGGTGGGTTTGTGGTTGGTACAGACTTGATGGGCCGAATGGCCTCTTTCAGTACGATAGGGACTCTATGACGGGGGGGGGCAGTTCAAACTGTAACATGGGCTGTAGAAAGATTGCTAATAGTGCTCCCCAGGGGTCAGTATTGGAACCCTTGCGGATGACACAAAACTTGGTATTGTAAACCGTGACGATGGCAGTGTAGAACTTCAAAAGTACATAGACAGGTTGGTGGAGCGGGTGGATATGTGGCAGATGAAGTTCAATGTGGAGAAACTTGAGGTAATGTGTTTTGGTAGGATGGATATGGAGGGACAATATAAAATAAGGGGTAAAATTCTTAAAGGGGTACAGGAGCAGAGGGACTTGGGTTTATACGTGCATAGAGCATTGAAGGTGGTAGGACAGTGGGAGAGAGCAGTGAATAAAGCTTATAGTATTCTGGGCTTTATTAGTAGGAGCTTAGAGGAGGTTAAGCTGAATTTATACAAGACACTTGTTTGATCTCAGCTGGAATATTTTCTGAGCACCACACTATGTGGTGTGACAGCATTGGAGAGAGTGCAGAAGAGGGTTACAAGAATGGTTCCAGGAATGAGAAACTTCAGATATGAGGATTCTCCTTGTGCAGAAGACCAAGAGGAGATTTGATAGAGATGTTCAAAATCCTGGGGGGGTTGGACAGAGCAGATAAGGTGAATTATTAAGAGCACCTACTTATGAAGTATACAAACCCCCTTTCATCCTGCTGACCCTCTTTTGGGGCCACAGTGATGTTCTGGGATAGACATGACTGGCTGTCTACTCTTTACCTCAGTCAATCAATTTCTAAAGATGTGAGTAACTTGCCCATCTATTTATAAACTGAAAGGTCAGCCTCTGACAAGCTCCTATCAAACTTCCAAACTATGTTATTTGGTCTCAACTGCAAGGTGAGTAGGATTCTTGCCCTGCTCTACTGTCCCCCCACCCACCACCACCCCCCCCCCCCCCGGTCCCTCGTAACCTTCTTCTCTCCAATGAAAATAACCTCAAGTCCCTCAGCCTTTCCTCATAAGACCTTCCCACCATACCAGGCCACATCCTGGTAAACCTCCTCTGCACCCTTTCCAATGCTTCCACATCTTTCTTATAATGCGGCGACCAGAACTGTACGCAATACTCCAAGTGCGGCCGCACCAGAGTTTTGTACAGTTGTAACATGACCTCACGGCTCCGAAATTCAATCCCTCTACCAATAAAAGCTAACACACTGTACGCCTTCTTAACAACCTTATTAACCTGGGTGCCAACTTTCAGGGAGCTATGCACATGTACCCCGAGATCTCTCTGCTTGTCAGCACTACTAAAAGTCCTTCCATTAGCCCTAAATTCTATACTCCTGTTACTCTTACCAAAGTGAATCGCCTCACACTTTTCCGTATTAAACTCCATTTGCCACCTCTCGGCCCAGCTCTGCAGCTTATCTATGTCCCTCTGCAAACTGTAACATCCATCCTCACTGTCTACAACTCCTCCAACTTTGGTGTTGTCAGCAAATTTACTAACCCATCCTTCTACACCCTCATCGAGGTCATTTATAAAAATGACAAACAGCAGTGGCCCCAAAACAGATCCCTGAGGTACACCACTTGTAACTGAACTCCAAGTTGAACATTTCCCATCAACCACCACCCTCTGTCTTCTATCAGCTAGCCAATGCCTGATCCAAGCTGCTAAATCACCCTCAATCTCTGTCCCGCCCTCCCCAGCGTTCCTGTCCCGCCCTCCCCAGCGTTCCTGTCCCGCCCTCCCCAGCGTTCCTGTCCCGCCCTCCCCAGCGTTCCTGTCCCGCCCTCCCCAGCGTTCCTGTCCCGCCCTCCCCAGCGTTCCTGTCCCGCCCTCTTCATTGTTCTGACCCTGCCCTGCTCCACGATCCTGACTTGCTTTCCTCGCTGTTCCTGTCCTGCTCTGCCTTCTGTTCTAGTGATTATTGCTGGCACTGAAATTGGTATCTTGAAATTGACAGGCTCTCTGGTGCTGGTATTTTCGGGGTCTCCCCTGCCCCCTCCAGCCTCCATTCCAAACTTTGGAAGGAGGCCCAAAAATATTGGAAATTTAAATTTACCTTCATATTGAAGAAAGTTATGAATATGTGGACTGATGTTATGCTATTCATCAGGAATGTAAAATGCATGAAAAGCTTTGTTACTTTGACATAACGTGGTTAGATCAGGTTAGAGGAGGATAAGAAGGAATTTACAAACAGACAACAGATGGCACAATGAAACAGAATGCTGCAGTCCCTCCTCTCTGTTCTATTTTCCCTGCTACTTTAATCTTCTAAGAACAGCAATAGCATTTCTGCACCACAGTGAAAATCTCCAGTTCTAATTTACCAGCAATTCTGATTTACCAGCAAATACTGTGAAAGGAGGCACTTTCAGAATGAATTAATTTCATTCGTTCTACATTATAATTTTAAGTAACATAGATGAATAGGTGGCGCGTATTTAAATACTTATAACCTTTTAACTCAGATATTTTTTATTGAGGTCTGTGTTGATTCACTGCTACAAGATTGCTGCTCACCTGTGAATATTAATGTCTTTCTATATTAGGGACCGATAAAGTGTTAATATTTCATATTAACTGTTATCTGGTGGAATATTATTAGAGATCGATATGTCCAATTTCATTTCTATGTATTTTGCCTTTAGCAAGGAACTTGGATAAGGAATCAGAGCTAACTGAACAGGACCTCATGAAGGCTGAAAAGAATAACAGGGAAGATGAGAGATAAATCCCGAAATGTGATAATGTGATACCAAGCTTATGTTTGGAAAGCCTTTTGGCTAAGATGGGGTGCAATATGCCTCATCTTGTCAGCTTGGAACTTGTTTGTCTTGCTTGTGAGGACCATGAATTAGATTCAATTGGATTTTGAATCTGGGTTTTAAAGCATGCAGGGAATGGTTTTGGGTTTGTTCAGTCCATTCTGAGTATTAGCTTTGTAAATATGTGGATTGAGTAAAAAAAAAGTTTAAAGTCTGGAAAGCTTAAAGGTTGGAAGAAAAAGAAAAGACAGAGGAAAGCAAAGAATGTGACAAAGATAGAAATTTCTGCCTTTGGTTTTACATAAATCAATTAGAGGGCACATAAAATAGCTGTCCCTCCTGGACTAAATGACAAATTGGAACATCATAAACTGTTATGTGAAGTTCCTTTTGATCAAGAATTAGTTGAAACAAGCATTCCCTCATATAAGATTGGCTATTATAGTTTCAATAGGAGCATATTGGTTTCTTTACGTCACTGTCATCCTCTACACAGTCACTTTTCTTGACTGGAACCGCTTCTGTCTTCTCCAAGTAGCTAGACATTTTAGTGTTCCTCTAGCTTCCCTGTGGATTTACAAATGGGAATCTACTACCCCCTAACTGGCTATGTGATTGATCACATGCATCTGCTGGAACCACTGCTTCTTATTCCCTGGGAGCCTCTTTGGTCTTCGAGGTGTGACTGGATAGTTATTGCGATGCTATTTCAGAATTCTGTCATTAGCTCCCTCTCATTCTCAAAACTGTGTTCTAATTTCAGTGATTAAAATGGCCAATTCCACAACATTCTTTCTCCCTACGAATTCTACAAATGCTTTATCCATATTTCCTTCTATTAATCTTCTGAAATTTCGACTTTATTTTAAAAGCTTATTTATTAGTATCACACGTAGGCTTACATTAACACTGCAATGAAGTTATTGTGAAGCTCCCCTAACCGCCACACCCCGGCATCTATTCGGGTACACGGACGGAGAATTTAGCCTGGCCAATGCACCAAACCAAGAAGTTTTTTCAGACTGTAGGAGGAAACTGGAGCTCCCGGAGGAAACCCACGCAGACATGGGGAAAACGTGCAGACTCTACACAGTGATCCAAGCCAGGAATTGAATCCAGGTCTCTGGCACTATGAGGCAGCAGTGCTAACCACTGTGCCACTCAGTGCTGCCCAGATATATTTCAGACACATATATGGAGGTATTAGTATTGCATAATCTGAAGTACTCATAATCTGAAGATCATTCTCCAAAATGCATGTATTATTTGACTTTTTTTCTCTCCTTGAAGCTCACGCTTTCGCCTTTTCATTTCTTTTTCAGTTTGAACTTCTTTTGTTTTGTTATTTTCCCTTTTTTTCCAGGTCAAACTTTATCATTTACATTCCTTTTCCTGTTTCAAGCTGCTTTATTTACAATGGAATTCTAACCAAGTCAACTAAATTGCTATCCAGGTTAATCTTTTCTTCTTCGATTTCCAGATGCAGTGCTATTATCGCAATTGTATTTGTTTTTTTAGACCCTACTTTTAACTCTAACTCTTTGGCTTGTGCAATTAACGTAGCCTTGGTTAATTATTGCAAATTACTCAGGGATAAATCTCTCTCTAGAAAAGTCATAGCAATAGCTTTTCAATCAGTATAGTAAAATTCACTGTGGAAGTCTTATCAGCCTCAACCTCAGCGAGTGACATCATGGGGATATGTCTGCGGATTCAAAGTACCCCAATATATGTTGTGAAGCTTGGCCAAGGATTCCTTATCTTCAAAGAGAAAAAATGAAAAATTAGGATTTTTGTTCGTCACAATTTCTAGTAAGGGCACGGTGGGAATTTGTGCATTTTTATGACCAATCTATCTTACATGCTGCATTTCATGCTGAAAGTAATACCAGAAGGAGAAGTCATCACTGATTCATTTCTAGAAGTTGGGACCTTTGAGCAATTGAATGGTACAGTTGCACTTCTTTGCTGAAGCAGCTCCCAGCATTTTGATGCCCCAGCCCCAATTGAAATTGAGAGCTGAGCTGTGGGGCGCCAAACAGGCCTTTCAATACAGCTTCTGTGCCACAATATCTTGCTTTTTTTTTGCAGTTTACATGTTGGGTCCTGTTGGATTGGGGGGATGATGTTCTGGTGCAAGCTCAGGCGTAGCTGACTTATCCTTGTATGTCTACCTTGCTGATCTTCTATTTTGGTTTGGCTGTGCAAGTAGTGGCACCGATTATTTGATTAACTCATGGAAAGGATGGTGAGCATATTATCCAGTTGTTGGGATTTCTCTCATGGGGAAAATGGGTTGAAACTTGTTGATAGTGGGACCTAAATAGCACTTTTGGGGCACCTAGAGAAAGGAGTAATTTGCTTTGTTCAGTGTATAGGAATGATGCGTGTATTCTTGGCTTGTTGGCTTATTTTAGGTTGTTGCTGAGCAGGGTAGAGCAGTAGTGATTGTTTATCCGGGTCAGGCGGACAGCATGTTAGATGGGGTAGTTGGTTGCCCTCCCCCAAGATGCTCCCTCTCCTGGCTCTTGGTTTCTCTGGGGATGTAGTGTCCTGTTGTTTGTGAGGCCTGAGTACAGGTCTGGGTGCTTTGGTTCAATGGTTGTTGGGAGTCTCTCTTCGGCTGAAGATTAGGCTGGTTGGGGGACTAGTCACCTCCTCCAAGTGATCTTATATGGAAAACTTCCAATCTGTCCATCTTCTAGGTTTGGGCTCCCCTGAAGGGGCAGTACCTTGTTCCTTGTGAGGTTCTATTCTTGGTATCCTACCCGCAAGATTGTATGCACAAACCAGTGTCTAGCATCTATGGGATAATCTGGATTCTCCTCTCTCTCAGGGGCTTTCTCTCTTCATCTGCATGGGTGGGATGTTGATTTAGGATCTGATTTGTTATAGTTAATCTAGGAGGGTTTCTCTTATCCTGTTGGGAGGAGGAGGGTCATATTTTTTCCCAAGATAGCCTGTTGGACGGTGCCTTGACAATTCATCCTCTCCTTGTTAGTGGGGTTTCCTTAGTGGAAATGATTTAGGGTTTCTGGTGATGGGGAGGTTGATAGATGCCTCTGATATGGCTGAAGAGAGAAAGGTTTGTAATGTTACGAGTCTACGTGAAGTATACAAATCCTTGGTTTGTTGGTTTCTGTACATGAATGCATATGCAAACACGCCACATCCTGTACCAATGGTGGTATCCAGAGTTTCTCCTTTTTCTGGGTCATTGCATTGAGATTCTGGGATGTTGAGTTAGGCCCTGGTTGGTTTACATGATCCCAAAAGGAATCCATATATCGTGTAGTTTTGTCTCTGTTATCCTTCGGAAGAAGATGCACTAAGGGACCCACATGATCATGACTGTATCCTGTTACCCTGAGATCTTCCACTTTTCTTTGTATCCTTTCTTTATTTGTACGAGAGGAGGCGCCAACTACAACGATTGATAATTGGAATCATTTGTATAAATATTCGTCGGTCCTTTCTGTATATTTATGTGGAATAATGGTCACTCTATACTGTACCAGATTTTGGGGATTTGTTGTGTTTTGATACAAATGGAAAATGGAAAACTTCTAATAAACATAAAAAAAACAAGTTAGGCCATTGCTCGAGTACTGTTACATTTCTGGTCGCTACATTTGGAAGTGATTGCCAGACACTGAGTACAGAGTTTTATGGGGTGTTACCAGGTATGGAGAATTTTATCCTCGTGGAAAGATTGGATAGGTTGGGGTTGTTTTCTTTGGAACAATAGGAATTGAGCATAACATCAGAGGATACAGCAGGATATACATCAGTTGGAGACTTGGGTAGAGAGGTGGCAGATGGAGTTTAATCTGGACAAATGTGAGGTAATGCATTTTGGAAGGTCTAATGCAGATAGCAAACATACAGTGAATGACAGAACCCTTAAGTGTACTGATAGTCAGAGGGGTCTGGGTGTACAGGTACACAGGTCACTGAAAGTGGCAAAGCAGGTGGAGAAGGTAGTCAAGAAGGCATAAGGCATGTTTACTTTCATTGGTCGGGGCATTGAATTTAAAAATTGGCAAGTCATGTTACAGCTTTGTAGACCCTTAGTTAGGCTGCACTTGGAACATAGTGTTCAATTCTGGTTGCCATACTTCCAGAAGGGGCATGGACAGAATGGATAGTCAGAAATTTTCTCCCAGGGTGTAAGAGTCAATTACTAGATGGCATAGGTTTAAGGAGTGAGGGGCAAGGTTTAAGGGAGGTGTACGAGGCTTGTTTTTTACACAGAAGGCGGTGGGTGCCTCGAAGTCGCTGTAGGGGAGATAGTAGAAGCAGATATGATAATGTCTTTTCAGGGGCATCTAGATAAATGCATGATTAGAATGGGAATAGAGGGATACAGTCCCCTGGAAAGGTGGGGGGTTTTAGTTCGGTCGGGCAGCATAGTCAGTGTAGGCTTGGAGGGTCGAAGAACCTGTTCGCGTGCTGTAATTTTCTTTGATCTTTGGTCTGAGGGGAGAGTTAATTGAGGTGTATAAAATTGTGTGGGATAATGATAGGCAGTGACATCAATAACTGGGGGCATAGATTTAATGTAATTGACAGAGGGATGAAAAGGGAACTGGGGACAAATGTTTTCACCCAGAGGGTGTTAGGATTCTGGAACTGGCTCCCTGAAGGGTCAGTCAAGGCAGAAACCCTCATCACATCCAAAAAAGAAACAGAAGTTAGATATTCAATACTTGTAATACGAGTGTAACCATTAAAATCTCATTGTTGCTTAAATAGACATTCAATATTAAACAATTCAAAGAACAAAAAACAATATAGTATAGGAACAGGCCTTTCAGCCCTCCAAGCCTGCACCAACTATGTGTTCCCAACTAGACTATCTGTTTGTATCCCTCTATTCCCAGAATACTCATGTGGCTATCTAGATAAGTCTTAAATGATCTGAGCATTGCCTCAACCACCTTGCTTGGTAGTGCATTCCAGGCTCCCACCACCCTCTGTGTAAAATATGACTCTCGCATATCTGTATTGAACCTTGCTCCTCTTACCTTGAACTCGTAATCCCTTGTGTTTGTCATTTCTGGCCTGGGAAAAAGCTTCCAACTGTTTGCCCTATCAATGCCCTTCATAATCTTATAAACATCTATTAGGTCGCCCCCTCAACCTCCGTCATTCCAGGGAGAACAAACCTAGTTTACTCAATCTCACCTCATAGCTAAGACCCTCCTGGTAAACTTTTTCTGCACTCTCTCCAAAGCCTCCATGTCCTTCTGGTAGTGTGGTGACCAGAACTGGACACAGTATTTCAAATGTAGCCTAACCAACATTCCATATAACTGCAACATCATATGCTAACTTTTATACTCTATACCCTGCCCAATAAAGGCAAGCATGCCATATGCCTTCTTCACCATCTTTTCCACCTGTGTTGCCAGCTTTAATGATCTGTGGACTTGCACACCCAGATCCCTCTGTGTGTCTGTATTCTTGATGGTTCTGCCATTTATTGCATATCTCCCCCCGCATTAGATCTACCAAAATGCATCACTTCGCATTTATCTAGATTAAATTCCATCTGCCATTTCTCCGCCCAATTTTCCAGCCTGTCAATATCCTGTTGTATTCTCTGACAACATTCATCACTATCTGCAACTCCAGCAATCTTTGTGTCATCCACAAACTTATTAATCAGTCCAGCTACATCTTCTTCCAAATCATTTTATATATCATCAACAGCAGAGGTCCCAGCACAGAGCCTGCAGAACACGACTATTCACAAACTTCCAATCAGAAAAAGACCTTTCCACTGCTACCCTCTGTCTTCAATGGCCAAGCCAGTTCTGTATCCATCTAGCTAGTTCACCCTTGATCCCGTGTGATTTAACCTTCTGAACCAGCCTGCCATGAGGGACCTGATCAAATGCTTTACTAAAATCCATGTGGGTGACATCCAGGGCCTTTCCCTCGTCAATCATTTTTGTCATCTCCTCAAAAAACTCAACCAAATTTGTGAAGCATGGCCTCCCCCGTATAAAACCATGTTGTCTATCACTAATAAGACTATTCTGTTCTAAATGCGTATAGATCATATCTCTAAGAGTCTTCTCCAATAATTTCTCTACCACGGACATCAAGCTCACTGGCCTATAATTACCCGGGTTATCCTTACTATCCTTCCTAAATAACGGGACCTCACCTGTAGCCAATGAAGAAACAAAGATTTCTGTTAGAGGCCCAGCAATTCCGTCTCTTGTCGCCCTCAGTAATCTAGGGCAGATGCCATCTGGCTCTGGGGATTTGTCTACCTTAATGTTTCCTAAAACACCTAACACTTCCTCCTTTGTAATTGTGATTTGTTCTAACAGGTCTACACATCCCTCTGAGATACTACCAATCAACCTGTCCCTCTCCTTTGTGAATACTAATGCAAAGTATTCATTTAGGATCTCACCTACTTCCTTGGGTTCTAAGCATAATTCCCCTCTTTTGTTCTTGAGAGGTCTGACTCTTTCTCTGACAACCCTCTTGTTCTTAACATATGTATAAAATGTCTTGGGATTCTCCTTTACCTTGTCTGCCAAGGACATTTCGTAACACCTTTTGGCCCTTCTAACTCCCGGTTTGAGTTCTTTTCTACTTTCTCTGTATTCCTTCAGTGCTTCTTCTGTTTTTAGCTGCTTGGACCTTATGTATGTCTCTTTTTTCTTTTTGATTAGACCCACGGGAACATCAGGAAATGAGAACATGCAATTGAGAATTCATCAGGAACACAGGGGCTAAGAATGTGCAATGGGCATCTGTTGGCAAAGTATACAGACAAAATAGTATCCTGCCTAGAACACTGGTATCTATTTGACAATGTGGGCAATTTGCCAGCTATCTCCTGTTCACAAATAGCAGGTCAAATCCAATCCAACCAATTACTGGCCCATCAGTCTACTTTCAATCATCAGCAAAGTGATGGGAAGTGTTCCTGACAGTGCTATCAAGTAGCACTTACTCAGCAATGGCCCATTCACGGATGCTCAGGTTGGTTCTACCAGGGCGAATTCAACCCCTGACTCCTGGGTAAATGATCTGAACTCCAGAGGCAAGGTGAGAGTGACTGCCCTTAACACCAAAGCTACATTTGACAGAGTGTGGGATCAAACAGCCATAGCAAAACTGGAGTCAATAGGAATTGGGGGAAAGTTCTCTGTTGTTTGGAGTCATACCTAGCAAAATGAAGATGCTTGTGGTTTTTTTGGAGGCCAATCATCTCAGTCCCAGGATATTGCTGTGGTAGTCATCAAGGGAGAGTCCTGCACCTAACCATCTTCAGCTGCTTCATTAATAACCTTCCCCTTATTATAAGGTTGGAAGTCGGATGTTCACTGATGTTTATGTAATGTTGCTGCTTCCTGACATAATGGAGCAGTCTATGCCTGCATGCAGCAAGGCAAGTGACATTCTTTTTAAATCATTTTACTATTTAATGTACAGCTATACTTTAAATCCTTGATGGATACAGCATCATAGAAATCATGTGCCCAATGACCTTGGTGGGTAGGTTACTGTTGAATTTGGCATGCGCCATGCCTCTGTTTCCACGATCACAGGTCACTGTACCCCAAATGACTCAAGTCTTGTTTGGTTTGCTACCAAGAGTGACAGTGTTGTTTTTTTTTGTTTTATAGATGTAAGCACACCTCTTGCTCAGGTAAAATGATGTTCCATCATGGCAATGAACATCCTCAACCTTCAGGACAGCAGTGTGCTGTCTTTGGTTTCAAAGGCCTTATTTATAGATAGTAGACACAGCTCTTCACCATAATCTTCCAGGCATTGCGAGGGCACTTGGGACAGCTGGATTGCCCAGCCAGGTCACTGAAGTGACTGGCAATGACCATCTCCAACAAGAGAAAATCTAACCAATTCCCTTTGATATTCAATGGCATTACCACCACGGAATCCTCCTCTACTAATATGCTGAGGGATCTCGTTGACCAATTTTAATATGAAAGGCATGAACAGCACTGGAATACATATGTCAACTCTGTTGATAATCTTGATGAGCATTAAAAATCCATATTCAGTCTATATAGAAAAGTCTTGAATCTAGAATGCGCCATTGTCTTAGTTTTAGAGGTATTGATCTCAATGGATTAATAATCGTCCCAGGGAGAGCATGTAAACATCCCTAATAATCTTTTGTTTAGTATCAAGATTTAAAAGTACACTGGAAATCTGTGAATTCTCCCTTTGTAACCTAAAGCTGATCTTTTATCAAAAACATAGGCCAAACCAAGAATCCTCCCAAGACAAAGACACAGAAAAGTCTCAAGGTGGAATATCTTCAGCATTTTATATCTTGTGCCAAATTGTCAACAGACAGAATACATTTTGTCTGCATATTCGAAACTAAGCCTGTACCTACCTTAGGAAGCAACTTAAAAGGACACAAATAGAAGTGGATCTTGACAAAGGCATCAATCACCTCACACACTTGAGGCAAAATAAATCAGAGCAGATTATTCACTGTGGGCTACCTCTGACATTTTCCAAGTCAGATATGTTAGAGCTTAGCATCATGTAGAATTAATTAGTATAAATTCCACAGAAAGTCATTCAAGAAAATAATTACAGGTACTCTTAATTTGATAGCATGATTGAAAATCCATCATTGAATTTCTTTACTGCAAGGAAAATGTATTAAACACAAGGTGACATGATGCGAACAAAACCCGCAACATAACCTGCATTTAATGAATCATTTGCCAGTGCTGTCTAAGACAAAGGCCACAACAGCTAAAGTATTCGCTTTCTGATCCCTCAAAGATCTTTAATAGGGTTGGCTTATGAGGAGAGATGGAGCAATTTGGGGATATACTCTTTGGAATTCAGAAAAATGAGGGGAGATCTTATAGAAACATATAAAATTATGGAAGGAATAGATAAGATAGAAGCAAGGAATTGTTTCCGCTGGCAGGTGAAACTAGAACTAGGGAGCATGGCCTCAAAATAAGGGGAAGCAAATTTAGAACTGAGTTGAGGAGGAACTTCTTCACCCAAAGGGTTGTGAATCTGTGGAATTCCCTGCCCAGCGAAACAGCTGAGGCTTCCTTATTGAATGCTTTTAAGGTAAGGATAGATACATTTTTGAACAGTAAAGAAATTAAGGGTTATGGTGAGTGGGGTAAGTGGAGCTGAGTCCACAAAAAGATCAGCCATGATCTTATTGAATGGCGGAGCAGGCTCGAGGGGCCAGATGTCCTACTCCTGCTCTTAGTTCTTATGTTCTTATATATTGCCTTGCTGCATCTGATAGGAATGGTTGGGTTGTTTTATGAGGAATGTTTGGAAAGATTATGTTTGTATCCACTAGAATTTAGGACAGCAAGAAATGGCCTGATTGAAACCTTTAATTCCCTGAGAGGTTTTGACAGGGTGGATGTGGAGAAGATGTTTCCTCTTGTCAGAAAATCTAGAACCAGGGATCACTGTTTAAAAATAAGGGGTCATTTATTCAAGATAGAGATGGAGGAAATTCTCTCAGAAGGTCATGAGTCTCTGGAACTCTCTTCCTCAAACAGCAGTGGAAGCAGAATCTTTGAATGTTTTTAAGGCAGAGCTAGATAGATTCTTGACTAACAAGTGGGTGAAAGGTAGCCAAGACTGTTGGTAGCAATTACAATCAGAACGTCATGATTTTATTGAGTGGTGGAGGACGCCCGAGTAGCCTGTTGCTGCTTCTAGTTTATATATTTGCATGACAAGAAGAGGAAATCTCGTAAACTGTGCAACATTTCTATCTAATCAATGAGTCAGCAGTTATATCACCAGAGCTGGAACCATGAAAAATGCATGTATGGGGGGGGAGCAGGATATATCACACTGTAGAAAATGTGAACCTTGTTATACTCTTTGTATTTTTAATATATTTTTTATTATTTGTGTATGTTAGTTATTCTTATGTGCACTTTGCATTTGAGTGAACTGTTGTTAATTCTAAATGCATGCTTAGGACATATGGCCTGTGTGACTTGAGTCAAATTGAAGTCACACTGTAACAGGAATTGCTGATGGAGTGCAAACAGCAAAAGGGAAGTAAGGACAGATGTCCAAATGTTACCCTATGTTACCCATTATGATTAAAGGATGTGCTTTGAAATGTGTAGCTCAGTGGACTTCGGAGCTCTAACTAATTGAATGTAAACGTTATTAAGTCTGACAAATCGTTATACAGGATCATATGAACAATGGATTGTTTAGGTGTTAAGGATAACCTGTTCATGAGTCCATTGACAAATGGAATAACAATGTCAAAATATGACAGCAATATTAGAACACAGCGTGAACCCTGGTTACAGTGGACAAAACACCATTATTCCGACAAAACTCATCTCCAAACTTCGTGGCCTGGGGATTGGCTCATCTCCCTGTGGCTGGATCTTGAATTTCCTAACCCACAGACCACAGTTAGTAAGGATAGGCAACAACATCTCCTCCACGATCATCCTCAACACTGGTGCTCTACAAGGTTGTGTCCTCCGACCCTTACGCCTATGACTGTGTGGCCAAATTCCCTTCCAGTTCAATTTTCAAGTTTGCTGATGACACAACAGTAGTGATATGGATCTCAAACCGAGACGAGACAGAGTACAGGAAAGAGATAGAGAATCTGGTGAACTGGTGCGGAAATAATAATCTCTCCCTCAATGTCGACAAAATGAAGGAGATAGTCACCGACTTCAGGAAGCGTAATGGAGGACATGCCCTGTCTACATCAATGGGGATGAATAGAAATGGTTGAGAGCTTCAAGCTTTTAGATCACCAACATCCTGTCCCCGGTCCCTCCACGCCGACACTATAGTTAAGAAAGCCCATCAACACCTCTACTGTCTCAGAAAACTAAGGAAGTTTGGCATGTTCACTACAGCTCTCACACTTTTACAGGTGCACCATAGAAAGCATTCTTTCTGGTTTTATCACAGCTTGATATGGCTCAATCAGTTACTCATCTTTCATTCCCTTACCCTACAGTATAACTATCTCTCGCTTTCTATACATTTCAGCTTTGAAAAAGGGTCATCTGCACTCGAAATTTCAGCTTTTTTCTCACCTTACAGATGCTGCCAGACCTACTTAGATTTTCCAGCATTTTCTCTTTTGGTATCAGATTGGCCCTGCAATAATTTGCTTTTATATTGATATGGCTCCTGTTCTGCCCAAGATCGCAAGAAACTACAAAGCATCATGAACGAAGCCCAGTCCTTCACTCAAACTAGCCTCCCATCCACTGACTCTATCTACATTTCCTGCTGCCTCAGTAAAGCAGCCAGCGTAATCAAGGACCCTCATGCACCCCGGACTTTCTCTCCTCCACTTTCTTCTGTTGGGAAAAACATACAAAATCTGAGGTCACGTACCAACCGACTCAAGAAAAGCTTCTTCCCCACTGCCATCAAACTTTTGAATGGACCTACCTTGCATTAAGTTGATCTTTCTCTACACCCTAGCTATGGCTGTAACACTACATTCTGCACTCTCTTCTTTCCTCTATGAATGGTATGCTTTTTCTGTATAACGTAAAAGAAACAATACTTTTCGCTGTATACAAATACATGTGACAATAATAAATCAAATCAAATCAAAATCAGGACACTGAAGAGGGGTTTAGTGGACAGATTTGAAGAAAGCATATGGAGAACAGAAGTCTTGTAGCCATTTGTAGCGACTAGAATTGGTGAGAAGCAAGAACCGACGTAGGATATCAACAACCTTCCTTTTTAATCTCACTTCTTGGCTTAATAAATTGTCCAAACATCTCTACACCTGGTGTGTCCCTAACTGAAATTTATTTTCTGGGCTCTGAACCGCTTACACTGTCCTTCCACCTTCGGGGTCTTGGTTTGAATGTAATAGCCTGGCACTTGAGCCAAGGGATCAAAGGGCAGAATCATCCCAGAAACACACAATGATATTCAATGCAGAGAGAAAAGCTGCCTGTGCAGCCTACAAACTTCACACTGGTTTCCTCACCTCAGGCAACACGCTGTGCATTTTTAAAAGGGAAGTGAGATTCACAGCATCGGCTGGAAAGTTGGGGCCTTAAGACGCCAGCAGTCCCAAGATTAGGATGTCATACCGCAATGCCAATATCAGGGCACTTCCCTGCACAGGCATCAGGGCTCCCCCTCACAGGCATTAGGGTTCTCCCCTCTCCCCCTCACAGTCTTTGGGGTTCATCACACTGGTGCCAGTTACAACAGGTCCATCTAGATGTGAACCTGTCATGTAATCTCCCCTGGGGTGTTAGGGTGAGTATAGCCCCCTGGGGAGAGGAACATGGACAGGCAGTGGCCTGTCAATGCCCCCCCAGCACTGCCAGTTGGCACTGTCCCTATGCCAACCTGACAGTGCCAACCTGTGCCAAGGGCAGTGAGGGGGGGCACCTAGGGGGAGCCTCATGGGGAGGTGGGGCTGGGGATTAATTCAGATTTGGTTGTGAGTCGGGAGTGGATGGAAGAGCAGGGGAATGCCAGCGATGGTTGTTGGGGGAAGGAAGTTGGGTGCCAGTTCCAATATGCAGGGGTTGGGGAAGGGGCTGGTGATCAGGGGGAGAGAGGTTCTGAATCCAATGGGTGGTGGGGAGGGGAGATTACTGTGGTGGGCTGGAGGGGTGGCGGTGGGGAGTTGGAGTTTATTCTTGTAATGATCTCTGTGCAGCCGGATTTTGCCAGCATGCGGAGGCCCTGCCCCCTGCATATAAGTGAGTTAGAAACAGTTCAGACTCATCTCTAGTAAGAATGGCTTATCTTCTAAAGAATGGTTGTGCAGATTGGGTCAAGTCCATTGGAATTTGGCCAGCAGGCTTATTGAAACTTATAACTTGATTGGGTGGATTCTAGGAGGATATTTCCTCTTGTTGGGGCAAATAGAACAGTTTCAGAGTAAGAGGTCTCCCTTTTAGGATGGAGATATGGAGAAATATTTTTCTTTCTGAGAAATATTGGTCTGTGTAATTCATTAGGAATAACAGATGTGTCGAGTATAGGGCTAACGGGAGGACTTTGAATAGTGTGGATGAACAGAGGGATCTAGGTGTATGTGTACATAGATCCCTGAAAGTTGGGAATCAAGTAGATAAGGTTGTTAAGAAGGCATACGGTGTCTTGGCGTTTATTGGTAGGGGGATTGAATTTAGGAGTCGCAGCGTCATGTTGCAACTGTACACAACTCTGGTGCGGCCGCACTTGGAGTACTGTGTGCAGTTCTGGTCCCCATATTACAGGAAGGATGTGGAGGCTTTGGAGAGGGTGCAGAGGAGGTTTACCAGGATGTTGCCTGGTATGGAGGGGAGGTCCTATGAGGAGAGACTGAGGGATTTGGGGTTGTTTTCGCTAGAAAGAAGGCGGCTAAGAGGGGATCTTATTGAAACATATAAGATGATTAGAGGTTTAGATAGGGTGGATAGTGATAGCCTTTTTCCTCGGATGGAGAAAGCTAGCACGAGGGGGCATGGCTTTAAATTAAGGGGTGGTAGTTATAGGACAGATGTCAGGGGTAGGTTCTTTGCCCAGAGGGTGGTGAGGGATTGGAATGCCCTGCCTGCTGCAGTTGTAAATGCGCCTAGTTTGGGGGCGTTTAAGAGATCCGTGGATAGGTTTATGGACGAAAAGGGATTGGTTTAGGTTAGTGGGTCATTGTTTTTTAACTGGTCGGCGCAACATCGTAGGCTGAAGGGCCTGTTCTGCGCTGTAATGTTCTATGTTCTATTTCCTTCAGTGGAGGCTGGGTCCTTAGCTCAAGTCTAAGTTAGATAGATTTTTGAAAGATGGGATTTAAACATTATGGGGAGCAGACAGAGAACATAGAAAATAGGAGCAGGAGTAGACCATTCAGCCCTTTGAGCTTGCTCCACCATTCAATATGATCATGGCTGATTCTCTATCTTAACCCAATTAGCCATGATCTTATCAAATAACAAAGCAGGCTCAAAGACTTGAATGGACTCCTCCAGCTGCTGAATTCTATGTTCTTATGTTCCGTGTGGTTATATCAAAAGCTGTAGATGTTCAAGGAAAAGGCTCACTACTGCTAGAACATAATGAGGCATAGACGGAAAATGCCAGGCTTGATAGGAAAGCCCACGACAGAAGAATGAATACAAGGAAAAATAAACTAAACTTTGTTAAGCACAAAGGCACCTTGATTGAAGAAAGTAAAATCATGAAGTGGTTTTGGAAAATTTTTTGCCCTGATGGCATCCAATCAGTTATTTCCATTTAAATTATCAACCTATTCAACTTTCTCCATCACAAATCCACACAGACCAATAAAAACGTGCAAAAAAAAGTCTCCCAAAATAAGTTCAACGCAAGTCTATTTAAAAACTACTCACCTTATTTCCTGGTTCAATGATAAATTCATATTTTGCAATTGAGGCCCTGCAGCTCATTTGTATATTTAGCTGTTTTGGGTGAATGGATCGTTTGCTAGTTTTAGGCTTGTCAGAATATTTCATTAGGCTAGCCTTGGATGTCAATGCACTACATTCCTTTAATGTACCCATCTGCTGGCCACCTGATCATCAGGCCCAAGCTGGACAGATATGTAATGAATTTCTTTCCTATTGTCTTTATATTATTCACTTTGCTGCTGTCAAAAGAAAGATATGAAAGAAAAGATAGGTGTAGAGGAGAACAAGATTTTCCTCATTTTTTTTGTTCCATGTTGATTCTTCTCTCCTTGCCACAGACTTCCTCTGTCTGAGAGGTTGACCTATTTCCAAGAGATATAATTGAACATGTTAACTTTGGGCATGATCCAGTGGCCGTGCTGTAATGACCAGTAAATCTTGCAAGTGGCCAAAAATGCAATTTGTACTGGTGAACTCTCAGTTTGAGATCTTCACCCACCAGTGCCCAGAAAGGGCTGTGGACCTGATTTCCATATATTTTAGTAAATGATAATATAATTAATGGGTTTGAAACCATAATATCTGCCCACGATGTTTCCTTCCATCCCCACATTCCCATCCCCCCACCCACCACCCCAACAACATGATGTCAAAAATGAAAAGCAACCATCCTCCATTGGAGGAGGCTCCCCTTCTGTGTGTGAGGGGTGGTCTTCTTATCCATGGCAGTGGGTTGGGGCCCCCTTCTGCCTTTCGGGGTTGGGGTTTTTCCCCTGATCTCCTGGGAGGGTGCCGATGTTGGTGGAGGGGAGGGGATTGCCATGTCCATGGGAAGGGGGGTCCCGACATCCGTTGGTGGGGCCTTAAGTTTAACCTTGAGATCGCAGCACCCTTTGCAAATGATGCACGATCTCAGGTTCCTGGCATTGTGTCGGTTTTCTTAGGCCCTGCCCCTCCAGCTGGCTGCGTGATCCTAGCCTGAAGTTGCACCGTATGCCGGTAGATCAGGTGAGAAAACGTGACTGTGACCCAACACTCTTGCGATGTTTGCACCCTTTAAATAATCAAACTCTGAAGCCAACAGCTTGCAGGCCAGCTAGTTACTGACTGATAAGGAGCTCTGATCCAGAGAGCCAGAAGGAATTTGTCTTGGGAATAATTATATTGAATTAGTACAATGTTGTTGCTTCAAATGACACTGGAAACACTGCCTCAACAACTGTCAAAGGCTTTCCTTCCACATAAACAGGAATTCCAAACTGAATGCAGTCAGGTCTGCCTGCCTGGTGTCTCTGACAAGGGGATGTTTCCTGAGTGTAACATGGGGGAATTGGCCTTTATGTCTAAAACTTACTTCAAAATTGGATGCTTCTTGAGTGGTTTTACACAAAGAAATGTAAATGCAATTAAAAATGTTGCTGTGATCACGACAAAAATGGAATAAATGAAGGATTCTGTGCTCAGCTGGGAAACAATGAAAACATACACAATGAGATCAGTGTAAAAGAATGGAAACTGTCGATGCTGCAGTGGATTTAATAACAGAAACCGACGGTTACTATTAATGTAATACAAAATAGACTGAACAACACGTACATCTCAAAAATAGAAAAAAGATATCTGCAGTGGCAGATTGGCCCCAATATCTCAAAGGTCAAGTATTAAATCTGAGAAGTACCTGGAACAAATGCAGGGAGAATCAAATAAAAGTTTTCCTGTGTGACTGTGACAAAGGTAAACTTTCCCTTCTCGTCCTTCTCAGCTGGTCTGCAGTCTTTGACAAGTTCACCACACAAGTCTTCTCCAAAACCTCTCCACCATCATGCAGTTGGATAGGTTTTAATCTCAGCTGGATCCATTCTTAGCTGTCCAACCATAGCCGTGGAATCACTTGCAATGGCTTCTCTTCCTGATCCTGTACCATTGCCTCCAGTGCCCCCTAAGGACCTGTCCTTGGCCCCATCCTATTTCTCGTCTACCTCCTTCCACTTGGTGACAACATCTGAAGGCACAACATTCATTTTTCACATGCATGTGGATAACTCTGAGCTTTAGCCACATATCAGCACCCCTCTTTCAATTCCTCCACCATTGTTAACTTATCAGACTGCTTATCTGACACCCAATACCATATAAGCAGGAATCCCCTCCAATTAAGTATTGGGACGACTGAAGCCATTGCTTTTGGCCCCTACTCCAAACTCCATTCCCTAGCTAGCAACTCTCCCTGGCAAGACTCTGAGATTAAGCCAGTTCACAACCTTCACGTCACATTTCATCCGCAGATAAATTTCCAAACTCACATTCATCCCATCATTAAGCCTGCCTAATTCCACCTTTATAACTCAGTAACTTCACCCCTGTCTTAGCTCATCTTTTGCTGAAATCCTCATTCACCCCTTTTTTGGCTATTCCAATGCCTTCCTGGCTGGTCTTCCACATTCTCATCCCACGTGAAGGGGTTGAAAACAAGATGTTAGGAGCCAGTGCAGGTCAGCAAGCCCGGGGGTAGTGGGTGCCTGGGACTTGGTGTAAATTAGGCAGTAGGATTCTGAATGACTTTGAGTTTGTGGTGTCCATAATGTGGGAGGCTGGCCAGGAAAGTTCTGTATTGGCCATTCTAGAACTAAAGACCTGTATGAGGGTTAAGTTTAAAGTTTAATTATTAAAGTCACAAGGAGGCTTACATTAACGCTGCAACGGCACCTGTTTGAGCACACTAAGGGAGAATTTAGCATAGCCAATGCATCTAAGCAGCACGTCTTTCAGACTGTGGGAGGAAACTGGAGCACCCGGGTTTTAGCGGAGAGAAGCTGAGGCAAGTTCAAAATGGGGTCCCAGCTATTCAAGTGCTGGGACCCTGGCTATTCAAATATGTATTAATGACTTGGATGAGAGAACAAAATGTAACATCTCAAAGTTTGCAGATGATACCAAGTTAGTGGGAGGATGAACTGTGACGAGGATGCAGAGATCCTTCAGAATGATCTGGACAGGTTGGTGAGTGGGCTAATCAATGGCAGATGCAGTATCATTTGGATAAGTATGAGGTTATTCAATTTGGAAGCAAAAACGAGTTGGCAGATTACTACCTGAATGGTTGTAAATTGAGAGAGGGGAGTGTGCAGTGGGACTTGGGTGTCCTTGTGCACCAGTCACTGAAGTAAGCACACAGGTACAGCAGATGGTAAAGAAGGCAAGTGGCATGTTGGCCTTCATTGCAAGAGGTTTCGAGTACAGGAGCAGTGATGTGTTGCAATTATACAGGCCTTGGTGAGGCCACACCTAGAGTATTGTGTGCAGTTTTAGTCTCCTTTTCTGAGGAAGAATGTTCTTGCTCTTGAGGGAGTGCAGTGAAGGTTTACCAGGCTGATTCCGGGGATGATGGGACTGGTGTGTAAGGTGAGGTTGACTCGGTTAGGATTGTTTTCACTGGAGTTCAGACAAATGAGGGGGGACTTCATAGAGGCTTATAAAACTCTAACAGGACTAGATAGAGTAGATGCAAGGAGGATGTTCCCAATGGTGGGGAGTCCAGGACCAGGGATCACAGTCTGAGAATTCTGGGTAGGTCATTTAGGACGGAGATGAGGAGACATTTCTTCACCCAAAGAATGACGAGCCTGTGAAATTCATTACCACAGGAAGTATTGATGCCAAAACATTGAATGTATTCAAGAGGCAGCTGGATACAGCACTTGGGGCGAATGGGATCAAAAGTTATGGGTAAAAAGCAGGATTAGGCTATTGAGTTGGACGATCAGCCATGATCGTAATGAAAGGTGGAGTAGGCTCGTAGGGCCAAATGGCCTCCTCCTGCTCCTACCTTCTATGTTTCTATGAAATCAGATGATGCTACAGAGGTGAAAATATATGGTATTAGAATGGTGTGGATGTATGATAGGAAGCTCATCTCAGGGTTAAATAAGATACCGAGGTTGTTAACAATTTGGTTCATTTTCATATAATTGCCAGGGAGAAGGATGGAGGTAATGACGAAGAAACATTTATGGTGGGGACTGAAGACACTGGCGGTTATCTTCCCAATACACTGTTGGAGAAAATGGGGAAAGTAACAGTGAAAGCTGGAAAATAAGGAGACTGGTCTGAACTGGTGTTCCATCTTAAGGTATAAAAGAGCGGCTCAGACTTGTACCTTATTTCTCAGCTTTTACTGTATTTCCACATCAGGGGTCATCGAATGTTGGTTCTAGACAAGCAGAGAATGGGGAAATCTCAGGAATGGTGGAGGAGGGAGATCAAGCTGGACATCATCAACTTACACTTGGAAACTGATGCCATGCTTTGAAAGATGTGTATGACAGAGAAGAGGGAATCAAGGAAAAGACCATGGGGAACCCCCGATATTATGGTGTGTGAGCAGGAAGAGATGCCACTCCTATGACAGGATAGTTATGAATGAATCTAGATAAGTGTGTTAATTCCTTTCACCTTGTAACCATTTTTGAAAGACATATTTGTCCATACTCTGTCTGCAATTCTATTGATTTCTCAGAGGCAGGAGGGTAAAAATTGAGTTGGTGCTTTATTTGGTGATGATCTGTCACTTTGTGTGAGACCTGGAAAGCAATCACCTCTGCTGGAACTGACAGGCTGCTGCTCTGGCTGTCAACTTGGACTTCTCTAATTTTCCACTCCAACAAGGAGGCATTCTCTGACCTTTTCCAAGAAGCTTACTCCAATCAAGCAGATGAAGCCACTGCAAAGGTAAAACATTGCAAAATAATCTTACTTGCTTCAATTCTGAGTGCAGCAATTCTAGTGACAGATAAGAAAATTGTTCTTTCAGCACGTACATTTTGATGTTTGTTCTTTGAATGGGAATTTTAAATGGAAAGTTGTTTATATATAAAGGATTAACTGATGCAGCTGATTAAGCATTGGTCTTTTATCACTAGGACTGACATTTGAACTGTAGCCCAGCTGAAAATCTCCATCTGTTGTCTATAATACTCTTTATAGGGCAAAAATGCACTACCACTAACAATGGGCACCAGAATCACTATGCACAATCAACCTGCACCCATTCCTTCTGATGCAAGCTGTATGCAAACCTGACGTCCATTAACACGGCTGTCGCCTGTAGCCTGACATGTACATGCTCTAGAGATGCAATCTGCACAAGTTGAGACATTGGTCATGAGTGGATTGCGAACAGGTCCAGGCAAAAGGCTAGAACAGATATCATCTCACTGAGAGCCAAAGTTGCGTATGAGTTCTGGGGCAGGAGACTCAGATGAGGATGGCAAAGGGGTGGTTTGTAAAGAAACGATCAATGGATAAGCACAATGAAATGGTAGAAAGCCTGCACTCACTGTCAGGGAGCCATTGGATGTATCATCCATCGCCAAATTGGAGCAGAGCTTCACGCCCATCTTTTCCCAGATGTACTGAGCAATTCCATTCCCACATTTGTGCACCCACACATAATGCAGTGTCTAATGGCTGACACCACACCTTCCATTGCAACACAGGCAGAAGCTGCCCAACTTCTTGGTGCTGTAGCAACAACTCAGACTGAAATCATTCAAGCTCAGATTGTTGCTACACAAGGTCAGACTGCTGCCACCATCACTGGATACCAGAGCTCAAAAGAGCCTTGCAAGGTTTTTATGCTTTTATTAAAGTTTGTTTATTTATTATTGTTACAAGTAGGCTTACATTAACACTGCAATGATGTTACTGTGAAAATCTCCTAGTCACCACACTCCGGTGCCTGTTCGGGTATACCAAGGGAGAATTTAGCTTGACCAATGTACCTAACCAGCACACCTTTTGAACTACGGAAGGGAATCTGAGCATGCAGAGAAAACCCACACGGGCACGAGGAGAATGTGCAGACTCCGCACAGACAGTGACCCAAGCTGGGAATTGAATCCGGGTCCCTGGTGCTGTGAGGCAGCAGTGCTAACCACCATGCCAGCATACTGCCAGAAATCCATCCTCCAACAGATGGCTAGGGCTGCTGAGCTGCTGCCTCAGGAGAATGGCAGTGGCCTCTCTCAGGATAACAGTATTCATCCTCTCCACGTATGTCCTAGCTGTTGTATGTCAGTCAGCCAAGCAGCCAGCTCAGACTGCTGCTGCTGCCCAGGTTCAGGTGGTACAGTCTGAGGTTGAACCTTCGTGGCCCCAAGCTGCTCAAAATCATCTTCCGAGGCTATTTGCAGTGTCCCCATCCACCAACCATCCTGGGATAGTGCTGTGAAGGAGCACCAGGGAAGGAACTAAGGGAATTCACAAGTGTAATTAGTTGATTTTTGTATAGAACATGGAATGGTTTGGTTTATAAATTTGGGTAAAATATGTATTTTCATGTGGCTTTTCTTTCAGCATTGTCAGCACCAGTGTAGGGTGGGAACAGTGGTTAGCACTTCTGCCTCACAGTACCAGCGACCCGAGTTCAATTCCGGCCTCGCATGATTGTCTACGTGGAGTTTGCACATTCTCCCCGTGTCTGTGTAGGTTTTCTCCCACAGTCCAAAGACGTGCACGTTAGATGGATTGGCCATTCTGCATTGCCGCTTGGTGTCAGGGGGATTAGCGGAGTAAATACGTGGGGTTACAGGGGTAGAGCCTGGCTGCGATTGTTGTCAGTGCAGGATCAATGGGCCAAATGGCTTCTTACTGCACTGTAGGGGTTCTATGATACTATGATTCAATATGGACAACTTATGCAAGCCAAGAAAAGTTTCTGAAGAGCTTCCAACTTTTTTGTCTCAGATGAATACAGGGCATCTCCTGGCAGGACAGAGTGTTGAATATGGAACATAAGAAGTAGGAGCAGGAATAGGCCATCTAGCCCCTCAAGCCTGCCCCGCCATTCAATAAGATCATGGCTGATCTGAAGTGGCTCAGTTCCACTTTCCCGCTTTCTCCCCGTAACCCTTAATTCCCTTGCCTACCAAAAACCTATCTACCCGTGTCTTAAATATATTTAGCGAGGTAGCCTCCACCACTTCAACAGGCAGAGAATTCCAGAGATTCACCACCCTTTGAGTGACGAAGTTCCTCCTCAACTCCGTTCTAAACTGCTGCCCCCTTATCTTGAGGCTGTGCCCTCTAGTCCTGCTGTCCTTTCTAAGAGGGAAGAATCTCTCTACCTCTACCCTATCCATCCCCTTCATTATCTTATACGTCTCTATAAGATCCCCCCTCATCCTTCTAAACTCCAACGAGTACAGACCCAGTTTATTTAGTCTCTCTTCATAGTCCAACCCCCTCATCTCTGGTATCAGCCTAGTGAACCTCCTCTGCACTCCCTCCAAGGCCAAAATATCCTTGCGCAAGTGCGGCGACCAAAACTGCACACAGTACTCCAGCTGCGGCCTCACCAGTGCCCTGTACAGCTGCAGCAAGACCTCCCTGCTTTTATGTTCTATCCTCCTCGCTATAAAGGCCAGCATCCCATTCGCCTTCTTGATCACCTGCTGCACCTGCAGACTGGGTTTTTGCGACTCATGCACAAGGACCCCCAGGTCCCTCTGCACCATAGCATGCTGCAGCTTCTTTCCCTTTAAATAGTAACCCCTCCTACTATTATTCCTGCCAAAGTGGATAACCTCATACTTGTGAACATTGTACTCCATCTGCCAGGTCCTCGCCCACTTGCTCAGCCTATCCAGATCCCTCTGCAGACTTTCCACACCCTCCGCACAAGTTGCTTTTCCACTCATCTTCATGTCATCAGCAAATTTCAACACCCTACACTCAGCCCCCTCCTCCAGATCATCTATATAAATGGTAAATAGCTGAGGCCCCAGCACCGACCCCTGCAGCACTCCACTAGTCACCAACCGCCAATCAGAATAGCACCCATTGATACCAACTCTCTGCTTCCTATTAGACAACCAATCCTCTATCCACGCTAACACCTTGCCCCCAAATCCATGCCCCCTAACCTTCTGAAGCAACCTTTTGTGCGGCACCTTATCAAACGCCTTCTGAAAATCGAGAAACACCACATCCACCAGTTCCCCTCTGTCTACCGCACGAGTCACATCCTCATAGAATTCCAATAAATTTGTCAAACACGACTTCCCCTTAATGAATCCGTGCTGTGTCTGCTCTATCAAACAATTCTTCTCTAGGTGCCTCGCTATTTCTTCTTTGATGACGGATTCCAGCATTTTTCCAACAACAGACGTTAAACTAACTGGCCTATAATTCCCTGCCTTTTGCCTGCTACCTTTTTTAAACAGCGGCGTAACATTAGCCGTTTTCCAATCTTCCGGCACTTGCCCAGAATCCAGCGAAGTTTGGTGAATAATCACTAAGGCGTCTACTATCACCTCTGCCATTTCCTTCAGAACCCTGGGATGCATTCCATCCGGTCCTGGGGTCTTGTCCACCATCAGTCTCGCTAGTCGATCAAGCACTGCCTCTCTAGCGACAGTAATCGCATTCAGGCCCTCAACTCCTACCATCCTTCTATCTTTAATATCTGGCAAACTATTCACGTCCTCCTCCGTGAAGACCGAGGCAAAAAACTTATTTAAAGCCTCAGCCATTTCCTCATCTCCCACCATTAAATTCCCCCCTCTCATCCTCTAAGGGTCCAACATTCACTCTAGCCAGCCTCCTCCTCTTTATATATTTGTAAAAACTCTTACTGTCCTTTTTTATATTTAGTGCTAGTTTAGCTTCATAGTCTATCCTTCCTTTCTTTATCAACTTCTTAGTCATTCTTTGTTGATTTTTAAACCTCTCCCAATCTTCTACTCGCCCACTACTTTTAGCCACTCTAAACGCATCAGCTTTTAACTTAATACTCTCCTTTATTTCCTTCGATAACCACGGCTGATTATCCCTTCTCCTACGTCCCTTCTTTACCATTGGAATATATTTCTGCTGAGCACTGATAAAGATCTCCTTAAAGATCCTCCACTGTTCCTCAGCCGTCCTACCAACCAATCTGTGCCCCCAATCTACATTTGCCAATTCCTCTCTCATCCTGTCATACTCCCCTCTGTTCAAACAGAGGACACAGGTCCGGGACCCTACTTTCTCATCCTCCATCTGCATCAAAAACTCAACAATACAATGATCGCTCGTCCCAAGAGGATCCCTCACAACAAGGTCCCTAATTCTACCTGCCTCGTTACATAACACCAGATCTAAGCTAGCTCGCTCCCTCGTTGGTTCCGTCACACAGTGTTCAAGGAAACTATCCCGGCAGCATTCCAAGAACTCTTCCTCAAGCCCACCGTGTCTGACATGGGTCAACCAATCAATATGTAGATTGAAATACCCCACAATTATCGCTGTTCCATTCCTGCACGCATCATTTATTTGCTTGTTTATAGCCCGCCCCACCTCCAAGTTATTATTTGGGGGCCTATAGACCACACCCACCAGCGTCTTCCTCCCCTTACTGTTCCTTATCTCCACCCACAACGATTCCACGTTCTGCTCTTTGGAGCCTATATCTTCCCTTACCACCGCCCTGATATTATCCTTAATCAGCAGAGCTACTCCACCCCCTTTTTCCTCCTGTCTATCCTTCCTAAACACTTGATACCCCTGGACATTCAGCTCCCAGTCCCTGTAACCCTGCAACCACATTTCCGTAATGGCCACCAGATCATATCCATTTGTGCTGACCTGCGCCACCAGCTCATTCACTTTGTTCCGAATGCTTTGTGCATTCAGATAAAGTGTATTTATCCCAGCCTTCGCCTGTACCCTATTTGAAGGAATGCTACCAATCTTTCTCATGCCCCCTACTCCCTTTATTATTGGGACATCCTCAGTTTCCTGAGCCCGTACTTTCTCTTTTACTTTAGACATTGTAATTTCTCTTCCACCACCCCCCCCCCCGCCCCCCCCCCCCCCCCAATTAGTTTAAAGGCCTATCTACAGTCCTAGTTATATGATTCGCCAGGACTCTGGTCCCAGCACGATTCAGACGAAGACCATCCCATCTGAACAGGTCCCACCTGCCCCAGTACTGGTGCCAATGCCCTATAAATTTGAGCCCATTCCTCCCACACCAATCCCTGAGCCACACATTCATCTCTTTAATCCTATCTACCCTACGCTCATCTGCACGTGGTTCAGGTAGTAATCCAGAGATAACCACCTTTTCGGTTCTGCTTTTTAATTTCATTCCCAGCTTTTCATACTCCCTCTGCAGATCCTTAGTTTCCATTTTGCCTATGTCGTTGGCACCCACGTGTACCACAATGACCGGATTCTCACCCTCCCACTCCAGGTTCCCCTGCAGCCCAGATGAGACATCCTGGACCCGAGCACCAGGCAGACAACACACCCTTCTGTATTCTTTATCATTGTGACAAAAGACAGTGTCTATACCCCTAACCATACTATCCCCAATTACCACTACATTCCACTTTACTTCTTCCTCTTTGTCCTGTGACTGCATCACTGTACCATGGGCAGTTTGCTCATCAACCTTACAGCCCTCGTTCTTGTCCACTCTGGGAGCAAGAACCTCAAACCTGTTGTGCAGATTGAGAGGCTGAGGACTTTGGGTCCCCCCTTCCTTCCTCCCCACTCCCCCCTCCTTCCTCCCCACTCCCCCCTCCTTCCACCCCACTCCCCCCTCCTTCCTCTCACCCTTCCACCCCACTCCCCCCTCCTTCCTCTCACCCTTCCTCCCCACTCCCCCCTCCTTCCTCTCATCCTTCCTCCCCACTCCCCCCTCCTTCCTCTCACCCTTCCTCCCCACTCCCCCCTCCTTCCACCCCACTCCCCCCTCCTTCCTCTCACCCTTTCTCCCCACTCCCCCCTCCTTCCTCCTCACTACCCCCTCCTTCCTCTCACCCTTCCTCCCCACTCCCCCCTCCTTCCTCTCACCCTTCCTCCCCACCCCCCCCTCCTTCCTCTCACCCTTCCTCCCCACTCCCCCCGCCTTCCTCCCCCCAACAGCACCCTCTTGTTCCTGACCCTTAGAGTTAGCCAGTCTAGGAGGTGTGGATCTCTCTTGCACCCCATTATCCAGGTTACACTCCCTCTCCCTGATGAGCCTCAGTGTCTGAAGCTCAGACGTCAGCTCATCTACTTTGAGCTGGAACTCTTCCAGCATCCAGCACTTACTGCAGCACCTACTTCCTCACTGGGAAGGACCTTGGGGTCCATCAGCTCCCACATCATACAGAAACAGCACATCACATGCCCCTCCATCACAGTCTCTTAGTGATTTCTAAACACAGTTAAGAATTTAAACTTACCTCGCCCTTTTCTCTCAAGCCCTGTTATCCAAAGCCCTTACTGCTCACTCTGCTTCCCTCTCACTCCGCTGCCCGCTGTCTACAGCAGGCCTCCTTTTAAACTTTGCGCGGCAAAAAAACATCCCTTCCCACAAAGCCCTGCAGCCCACTTCCTGTCTAGTTTTTAAAGCAGAAAAACCGTTACAAAACCCGCAAAAATCTTTACAAAGGTAATCGCTTACCTTTACTCCGTGCAACCTTCACTCCGCCCGCTCCAGCAAACAATACACTAGTACAGTGCAGCGAAGTACACTAGTGTGCAGGGATCCCCAGCAAACTTTCCTCTTGAGAGTCAGCGGAGACTCTGTTGGCTGGGCCGTGGGAGCTGAATGGATGATGGCCAGACATTCACTATAGTGAGCTTATCATTAGTATGAGGTGAACTGATTACCCACTTCTGTGATACAAGGATGTCTATAAACAAGATCCTGAGTTGGCCAGCATCAGGGTTGATGCAAGTCCTTGCTGCTGACTGGATTGCCTAGAGACAAGCAGTTTGGAAGGATGTGGAAAAAGAGGACAAAAGAAGGGATAAGATGGTGGAAAAGAGAACATGCCATAAGGAAAAACCATCAGTCAACTTCAGGCTAATGTTATGCATCTGTTCCAGCTGTGGAAAGGGATTACCACTCGGAATTAGCCTCTACAGACACAACAGATAATATTCAGTTCTAAAGTGACATATACTCTCAGTGCAGTCTATCATCTCCTGAGGTGGACTGATGTTGCAATGGTGAATAAAATGCCATGTTAATCAGTATGGGAGGAAAGGTAAGGTGTGGGATGGTTACTGATTGGTGAATTGAAGCTGTGTTCAGTACCACAACCGTAAGACATAGAACCAGAATTCGGCCACTCTGCCCATCGAGTCTGCTATGCCATTCAATCATGACTGATATTTTTCTCATCCCTATTCTCCTGCCTTTTCTCCATAACACCTGACCCACCATTAATCAAGAAACTACCTATCTCTGTCTTAAAGACACTCAATGACTTGGCCTCCACAGCCTTCTGCGACAAAGAGTTCGACCGATTCACCACTCTCTGGCTGAAGAAGTTCCTCCTCATCTCTGTTTTCAAGGATCATCCCTTTAGCCTGAGGTTATGCCCTCTGGTTCTAGTTTTCCTACTAGTGGAAACATCCTCTCCACGTCCACTCTATCCAGGCCTCGCAGTATCCTGCAAGTTTCAATAAGACCCCCTCATCCTTCTAAACTCCAATGAGTACAGAGCCAGAGTCCTCTACCATTCCTCATATGACAATTCTTCATTCCAGGGATTATTCTTGTGAACCTCCTCTGGACCCTTTCCAAGGCCAGCACATCCTTCATTAGATATGGGGCCCAAAACTGCTCACAATACTCCGAATCGGGTCTGCTCAGAGCCTTATACAGCCTCACCTGTTCTTGTATTCTAACCCTCTCGACATGAATGCTAACATTGCATTGGCCTTCCTGACTGCGACTGAACCTGCACATTAACCTTAAGGGAATCTTGAACAACGACTCCTACGTCCCTTTGTGTTTCTGATTTTCCAGGCATTTCCCTATTTAGAAAATAGTCTATGCCTCTATTCCTCCTTCCAAAGTGCATAACCTCACACTTTTCCCATTGTATTCCATGTGCCACTTCTTTACCCACTCTCCTAACCTGTCCAAGTCCTTCTGCATTCCTTAATACTGCCTGTCCCGCTACATATCTTTGTATCATCAGCAAACTTAGCAACAGTGCCTTCAGTTCCTCCAAATTGTTAATGTATAGTGTGAAATTTTGTGGTCCAGCACTGACCCCTGAGGCACACCACTAATCACTGGCTGCCATCCTGAAAAAGATCCCATTATCCCCACTCCCTGCCTTCTGCCAGAAAGCCAATCCTCTATCCATGGCAGGATCTTACCCTTACCACCGTGGGCTCTTAGCTCATTTAACAGTCTCCTATGCGACATCTTATCAAAAGCCTTTTGGAAATCTAAATAAATCACGTCCACTGGTTCTCCTTTCTCTAACTTCCTTGTTACATCATCAAAGAGCTCTAACAGATTTGTAGGACATGACCTCCACTTGATGGAGCCATGCTTACTTAGTCCTATTTTATCATGCATTTCCAAGTACCCTGCAATCTCATCTTTAATAATGTTCTCTAAAATCCTGCCAATGACTGAAGTCAGGCTAACCAGCCTATAATTTCCTGTCTGCTGCCTCCCTCCCTTCTTAAACAACAATATTACAATAGCTATTTTCCAGTTCTCTGGTGCCCTCCCTGCCTCCAGTGATTCCTAAAAGATCACTACCAATACCTCCACAATTTCTTCAGCTATCTCTTTTAGAACCCTGGGGTGTAGTCCATCCGGTCCTGGTGACTTATCCGCCTTCAGATCTTTCAGTTTCCCCAGAACCTTCTTCTTAGTGATGGCCACTGCACTCAACTGTGCCCCCTGACTCTCCTGGGGCTCTGGTATCCCACTGGTGTCTTCCACCGTGAAGACTGATGCAAAGTAATTACTCAGTTCCTCTGCTATTTCTTTGTTTCCTACCAGGTGAATCAATCGCAATGACATACCAGAAAGGGGATATGTTCATTGCCTCCTCCCTCCATCCTCCTCTTCCCTTTCTCATCAGCTTATCTTCATTTACCTGGAGGCAAAGCCTGTGCCCTCATGATCACAAGGTTCTGTAGGATGTGGCTGACAATGAAGAATCATTATGCACTCTGGTAAATACTGCAGGGCTGCTCCAGGCTGGCCCCAGGCAATTGGAAGCATTGTTTTAGCACTCCAGTGATCTGCCCGATGACATTTTGTGTGACAGCTAGACTTTAGTTAGATGCATGCTGCCTATATGTGCTTGGATTACCATCCGGAATTGTGACCAAAGGATAGCCCTTGTTATTCAGTGGCCAGCTTTTGGCTTGTTGTGGTGGCTGTCACTGTGGGTGAGCTGGAAAATTTTCCCAAAGTTACTGGTCTCTCGCTGGATCATATCAAACACTGTGTGCTAAGCTCTAGAATCATACTACTGCACTAATGACATTTCCAAAATGGTATCTGGTGCATTAGCCCGCCGTTCAGTGTGGCCAACATTTTGACTCTTAAACACTTGCAACGCTGAAAGTATGAGTGCTATGCAACTGAATTTTGTGGCCTACACATGTGAGTTTTTCTTTCTCTCCTGAAGGAAATAATCTCAGATTTCTCTGCAATTAATTTCATCCAAAATGAACCTGCCCTCACTGTCTTCTGAAGTAATTTAAAATCCTTTTAAAGATGTACCAAGTTCTCTATTCTTATGTTGTATGTAATTTTTTTTATATTCTGTCCCCATTTCCCAGCAGTAACAATTTTATCTCTTTTTTATTCATTCATGGGACGTGGGCATTGCTGGCTGGCCAGTAATTATTGCCCATCCTTGAGGCAGTTAAGAGTCTGCATTCACGTGTGGGCCAGACCAGATAAGGATGACAGATTTCCTTCCCTAAAGGTCATTAGTGAACCAAATGAGTTTTTACAACAATCAACAATGGCTTCATGATCATCATTAGACTTTCAATTCTATATTTTAATTGAATTCAAATTTTGGCATCCGTTGTAGTGGGATTCAAACCCGGGTCCCCAGAGAATTGGCCTAGGTCTCTGGATTCCTAGTCCACTGACAATTCCACGATGCCACTGTCTTCCTGTGACCAGAAACAAAAACCTGATGACCAGAAAGTTCACACATGGAACAATAGCTGTTGACCAGGAAGCTCAGGCAAACAACTGATGAAAATGGACAATATTCTAAAATGATATTTATTTATTAGTGTCACAAGTAGGCTTACGTGAACACCATAATGAATTTACTGTGAAAATCCCCTGAAGACATCTGAAGACATCTTCAGAAATGACAACTTTCTAACCAAGTTCTTCGCAGCGCTTCATAATATACGAAGAGTAATTTCTGATCTTTGGTGGGACTCCTTGCCTGTCATGCTTATAGATCAGAAATATCTTGGTGTATAGCATATTGTTCTTGACTATTCAAATTAATGGTTGAAAAATTATGCATAGTAACATTTCTGATATACAACCCCAGAGGCCAACGCCCACTGCCGGGCATGCAAAGTTAGAAAATTATCCCTTTGATTTCAAGGTACATCAATACAGCTGCCAACCCACACAAATAAATAAA
The DNA here is from genome assembly GCF_965287045.1 of Carcharhinus amblyrhynchos. Lineage (NCBI taxonomy): Eukaryota > Metazoa > Chordata > Chondrichthyes > Carcharhiniformes > Carcharhinidae > Carcharhinus > Carcharhinus amblyrhynchos. The sequence continues at coordinate 74,730,199 of NC_137331.1, read as the reverse complement.
GCAGTGAGCCTTAATTGATAGCTGGTGACAACATTGCTAACACTGGTTGCATTGTGATTTGTCACCAGCATTTTAAAATCATACATATATTAATTCAGTTCAGACCATTTTTAAGTGGATCATTGTTCCTGCTACTCCTTCAGAAACATTGCACAAAATACAGTGGGCTGAGCTGGCTACAGCGGTGTGATACCACCCACTTACAGTCTGACCTCATTTCACAGTGTGTGGTATGATGACAGATGTGAAATGCTCACTGCCGTATTTGTTACTCCAGCTGCTCCACAGAGGGAGATGAATTCTGCGGATGTCAGAATTTGATCTAAACAAAGGTAGCAAAAAAGATATTTTGTGAAAGCTTTCCAAAGAGACACTTTAGACCAGATCACTTCCTCAGTGAGGATGATTGCTGCTGGCTGCAAGGATAATTGTGGCCCTACCCTTCCTGTCTTTTGTCAAGAAATTGTGACAAAACAATACTTAACAAATCCAATAAATGGGAATTGGTTAGAAAGACAGATTGACTGAAATTAGCTTAGCAATACGGTAAACAGAAATTTACCTCAGAAAAATGAACAATAGGACATAGAATTTCAGGGATTAAATCACAGATGGTAAAAGTTCAACAGAGTAGCTGAGGGTGAATTTCATATTTACATCCTAAAAGGGTGAGAATAAGAAATATCATTAAGAGGGACCTCTAAGGCAAGTGGTTCAGATAAGGAAATATCAAAAAGAAAAGCAGTATATCAATGGCAGGGTTCATCCTATGAGCTGAGCTGAGCTGAGCAGAACCAGTCCAGATCACAGCAGAAAGCTGTGCTCATTCCTAATAAGTCATTGTTTAAGGAATCCCCTTTGAATCACTGCTTGTCACTATTCTTTACCAAAAACAATTTTCAAAAGAGATAAGGTGCCATGTGCAGTAACTATTGTTGGATTTTTCTTACATTGCTAAAGCCAATGGGATGTTGTTTGGGGAGGTTTAGCTCTGAGGTTAGGGAAATAGAGGGGTTTGTAACTGAGTCCATTTAATGATATTGTGTGTAGCAATTATTGTAGTTAAATATATGTTTTTAATTGTCTTTATTTTTATTGTTTAATAAACATTTACTTGGCTTAATATTGCAACAAGGCTGTAAACTTCCTAATTGGTTTTCACATTTTTCCTCATATTCTACCAAATATACTTAGGGACCAACATTCCAAATTTCATCTCTGGGATTTGGAATATCCAAGCATTTTACATAAACTGGGTCCATAACACCTTGCAACAGGATCTTCCTATCACGGCTGCAATAGTGATGCTTCAACACAGCCAGCTATAAAGAGCAACAGTGAAGAGGAAATGTGGAGATGCCGTGATCCCTTCACACATCAATAGTTGCAATATTCAAGTAAGTTTTGAAAGATCTTAATAATGTTAGTGGGGTTAGGGTCTGAGTGAATGGGTGGATAGATGTGGGAGTGAGTGAGTTAGTGAGTGCATGAGTGGAGAGGTGTGGAAGTTCAGTGGGGGAGTTGGTTGGGCAGCATTGGTTAGATCAGGGTTGAGTGGGGAATGTGGGTAGTCAAATCTCCAGGAGTGGGTAGGTGGGTAAGAAATGTGTTAGATAAATGCAGCGAGCTGAGAGAATCACCCTATTATGTCCCTTTGTATCAACATAAACTTTTATTTATGAACTTTTTATGCCTAAAAAAATGACAGTTAACTTTTAGAATTAAACGTCTAACTTTGAGCACTAAGACTCTTATAACTTGCTTTCTTTTCCCATAAAAATAAAATTATTCACAATATCGTTCAGGTGGTAAAATGTGCCTCTGTCTCGTGGATTTGGTATTCATTGCTCTGAGCGATGAGTTGGCGCTCTGTTTGTTATCTTGTGTGTGCTAATTCTGGTGTTATGCTTGGTGTTGCTAATGTTGTTTCGCTTGTTAATGACATTGATGTTGCACCACTTGTTGGTAATGCTGGTGATGCTGTTTCACTTGTTTGTAATGCTGCTGTTGCTTCTGATGACTTTTTGTGCTTTACCAGCCCTGGTGTAGGTCAAATAGAGATTCTGGCCGCCATTCGCTCAAAAAAGTTCAGAGTGCTGAATTCCTGGGAAAACTGGTGTAAGTCACACTAGCTTTTTCAGTGTGCCTTCAGACAAAGATCTCCTACATTCTGTGTAATGCAGAGGTCACTGTTCTTTCTCATTAGCTTACAAGTTTCAGTCCTGATGATGTATGATCTTGGAGTCTCAGCTTCACCAGCACGTTTGCTGGATTTGAGGTTTTCAAGTTGGATCCTGTACAAGTACCCAGGCCAGGATTTGACATATTGAAGTGTTGATCTCTTCCTACCTGTGCATTAGTGAGTTGTTGTCTTACATTCTCCTGGTCATTTGTAAGGTTCTTTCTTGGCAAAGTTGTCTTGTACTCTCTGCCATTCAGTAGCTCTTGAAAGGTTTAGCTTGGAGTGATAATATGGCAGGATTTGGGTCTTCTTATGTCTCTCGACACTTTACAAAGATCATGTCTTTCTATGAAGCAATGTCCTCCTGGGTAATATGGGTAATCTGAGGATTAGGTTGTGATGTTGAATTCATACTGTTCCGAAAATCAGCAAGTTCTTTAAACTCTCAGAAGGTGAATTTGATTTGATTATCACACTCTACCCTTTCAGGAATCGTTTGCTCAGCAAACAGGATTGATACTGCAGTGTCGATTGTTGCAACTCTCAAATTGTCCATTTTTATGATTGAGAAATAATCGGTCACTATAAGATACCGTTCTTGATTGTCTGTGAATAAATCAGCTCCTACAATATGCCAAGATTTGGGTGATGTGTCAGTTGCTATCATCTCCTCTTTCGGGTGTGTACTTCTATATATCTGGCATTCATTGCTTTCAATTTCTTTGTAAACTCCTATCCAGTACACAACTGATCTGCCTCTGAGCTTTCACTTCTCCATTCTCTTGTGGCTTTCGAGCATCTTCTGGAGAGATTCTTCTTCTATTCTATGAGTTATGATTATTCTGGATCCAGCCAGCAGATCACTATCTTGTAATGAAATGTCATCTTTGATAGACCAAGACTGCCCTATCGCTGGCTGTGTTTACTGTACTATTCAGGCCATCCTGGATTACTTGCTGAGAGATCATCCATAACTCTTCATCTTTGCTGGCCTCATCATCAATTTGATTAAGTTTTGGCGGTGTTAGGTTCACTAGATGATGGGTCTTTATACTCAGAGCTTTTATCTCATGTTTTTCCTGTGAAGACAACTGAGATAGGACCTACTATCACCATCTCTCTTCCTGGCATGTATTTCAGAGTGAAATTGTAACTCTGAATCCTCAAGAGTAACCTCTGCAGCCTTGCTGGATCTCTACACAGAGCATTCAATGGACAATGATCACTCTCCACATGAACTTTCTCCCAAAGAGCTATGTATGGAAGTTCTCACATCGACACATGACTGTCAAAAGCTGTCGTTATATATTGACATATCTTGTCAGAGCTGATGTTACAGCTTTGGATGTGAATGCTATTGGTTTTCCCTCATGCACCAGAGTTGCTCCCAGACCTTTTGTAGAAGCATCTACTTGCAGAGTGACAGGTTTCTTTCTATAGATTTGACTTCTTGCCTTCTACTACTTTGAGCTTGTTGAAACTCCTCTGCTAACTGGTACTTGACATTTTCTCTCATCAGCTCTCGGAGGTTTGCTGTGTGTTCTGACAAGTGGAGTACAAAAGAACTTACATACTGGATTTAACCAAGGAAAATTCTCAACTCTTTTTTATCTTTTGGAACTGCCATCTCAAAAATAGCTGTGCCTTTTAGGGATTGACATTCACTTGTTTTCTCCAGTGAAGAGGAAAGCATCAGCTAAATCCTTTTGTAGACAGGATGGAAAGGTTTAGATTGGATTAATTGTTGGGAGATCAGTGGCTTGACTCCGTCAGGTGTGGATACCGTTCCGAAGAACTGGCATTCTGTTACTTCTCAATGCATTTGTCTGCTTTTATCTTGATTCCAGCTTCCTTGTTCTCTCCATGGCTTCATGAAGATGACAGTCATGATTACACCATAGGCTGCTCATCTGCATCTGTGTCTTGTGTACTTTCTGCTGGAACACATCCTGGCTTACCTTAAGTCCAAAAGAGAGTCGCAGAAATTTGTACCGTCCATAGGACATAGAACACAGAACACTACAGCACAAACAGGCCCTTCGGCCCACGGGTTGCGCCGATCACATCAACACCTACCAATCCATAGACCTATCTATAACCCCCAATCCCACTAAATCCCATATACTCATCCAGAAGTCTTTTAAAAGACCCAGCGAGTTCGCCTCCACCACCACTGACGGCAGCCGATTCCATTCACTCACCATGTTGAATGTTGTCAACAATGAAAATTCCTAAGCACTTTTCACAGTCCTGTTACTATTTATATTATCAAGCTTGCTGAAAACCTTTTCCCCTCCAATGCTGGTGTTAGAATAGAGTAATAATTATTCTTTATCACTTGATTAAAATCTTTGGGATCCAGGCAAATTCATCACTGTCCATTTGACTTTTCTCTCACATGGATGGAACTTATACCATTCTGTTGGCTCTGTGACCCTGGCAATCACTTCCTTTTCTTCCATCTCTTGGATTTCTCTCTCAAGCTTTCCTTTCAGTTCTATTGGTACTTTACATAGTAGTGAATCGTTGGTCCCGTCTCAGGATCAGTAGTGATGTGATATTCAAAATCTTCAAGGCATCCAACCATTTCACCAAAACACTTTGGATATGTTTGTACCAGATCTTTCTTGCTTCTTGTTGGAGGACACTTGTCAAGAAGTGCACTACCTCCAGTCTGCAGTGAGCCTCTTTCATCTTATGGTTTACTGAGATCAGCTGTAGCCCTTCACAACTGCTCAACTCCAGGATGGAAGGATCATCAATTTCAATGCTGTAGAATATACAACTCATGTCTTTTCCTTTCTGTGTTACTCTGATTTTAGTCCTCACCATGGAATCTTAGTTCTACTGTATACCATCAGCATGACATTGCTGTGTTTTTAAGCTTCTCTCTTTGGGTACCCATTTCCTTTCATTTTTTGTAGGCAAGATCTTCTGGTATAGTCTGCAGCGGGGTGATATTACTCAGTGCTCTGTTATCAAAATTCAACTTCAGATTTATGTTTTTGAACTTATTTCTCATCCTCTTCCTGATCTGAATGATTGCGTGGATTTCTTTTCATTAGGAACTATCAATCCTGACATTTCATGTAGGTTTACAGTTCCTATGCCAATTGCATCCCCAAATTCATTGCCATCTCCCAGTGTACGGAATGTTTTGTTATTTCCCCTTTCTTATTAGTCCTGTTGCTCTACTTTTCGTACCTTCTTTACCATCTTATCTCCTGGACCTGCATATCATTTCCCAGTGATTGAGCTTTCCACAGCCTCAGCTGTTTGACCCGTGCATACATTTCCTTCCGCTTGTGAACTCCTGTGACCATCCACTGCTCTTGTACAACTTTTTCTTTGTCTGATGTGCATTTTTTTGCTGCTGTTTCATTGAATCAACCCTGCTGCCTTTCCTGAGACTGTGCTGAAGGCTAACTGCTTGGGTACCACGTATCTTCATCTATTTACTCGTATCTTCATGCACTCTGGCAGTATCTACAGCCTGAAATATTTAAAGTTTGACATTTCCAACCAACGGCCAGGATTTTCCAGTGACATTGTGGTGGTGCCCATCATGAGAGATTCAGTGGCAATTCAGCCAAAAGTTCACACATGTGGCAATTTTGTTTCTAAGTAATTTTGGAATAATATAACAATAACATATACAGAATCAGAAAACCGTCCTTTCAGCAGTGTAAGACACTTGCTTTGAGAACACAACCACTGATGCAAACAATTCTGATATACACTCCAATTGCTTACAGAGAAACACAATCCTCTTAGTTGAAGGGCCAGTCACGAGGGGACACAAGTACAAGGTGAGGGGCAGGAGGGCTTTGAGGGGGTGTGAGGAAAAACCTTTTTACCCAGAGTGTGGTGATGGTCTGGAATGCATTGCCTGGAAGAGGCAAATTGCTACAAGTCCTTTAAAAAGTACCTGGATGAGCACTTGGCACGTCATTACATTAAAGGCTATTGGCCAAATGCTGATAAATGAGGTTAGGTAGGAGGTGAGGTGTTTCCCTCTTGTCAGTGCAGATTTGAGGGGCCAAAGGGTTTCTTCTGCACTGTACAATTCAATGATTCTTTATAAGAGACCCCACTTCCAATTTAACATGAAGTTTATTAGATGCCTATCACATTGGAGGCATACACATCAACCTAGTACACAAAATATAGGCATGGCACATTCAGATTTCTTGGCCACCACTGTTGACACTAGTGTTTATCTAGCTGGAGTGATTCACTCACCTTTCATCTCAAAGGTGTAGATATAACCAGTTGCCCTGGATGATGTAATTTGTTGCTGGGAAGAAAGCAAGATGATTGGGACTAGCAACGATGGGGAGAAATATGTCAGATCCTTGGAAAGGTTGGAGCTCAAGCTGATCAATTTCCTGAGTTATTTATAGAGATGAATGTTAAAGAGCATTTGAGCTGGCACCAAGTGAATATATTATTAATGATGCCCAATTGTGCCTGAGTGTCAGTTTCACATTCAATGTGACTGTGCAACATGACCCGAAAGTCAGATCAGCAAACTTTGTATATTCGAGAATAAACTCAAGGTTGTAGCTGTGAAAGAATATAGTTACATTCAACTATACTTAGAAAGACTGCAAACATTGCTGTAGCTTATTTTGAATTAAACTTTGAAAGCAAATAGGAACATTCCAGGATTGGGGGAGGGGATGGTGGGGAGGGGGTGGAGGCAGGCTGGGATGCGGAAAGGCTGGGGAAACAATGCAGGTAGGCTGGGTGCTGTACCCGATGTCTTCCCGCCACCAACTTGCTATTTTGCCTACAGTAGGAAAGGTGGCTGATCAGCCACCTATCTGGAGCCTGATTGAGCCATTTAAGTCACCAATTAAGGGCCATTTCCTGCCTTCGTGGGCATTTTGTCCTCATCTCCCCTACGGCAAGGGGAGACTGCCAGATAAATACTGAGGTGAGATACTGAGGTGAGGGCAGCACGGTAGCACAGGTGCTAGCACTGCTGCTTCACGGCTCCAGGGACCTGGGTTCGATTCCCTGCTTGGGTCACTGTCTGTGTGGAGTTGGCACCTCCGTTTAGGCTGGCAACTCTTAGGTTGAAGCAATGTCCTTAATAGGATGGCAGTGCTAGTAACAGCCACTTAATTGGCTGTTACTGGCAAAATGTGAGCCTGGATTCTGCCGGTCACCAATGTGAGGTCATCTTCTGCTTTTGTTTGCAGTCATGTTGTGGGTATGCTGGCGTTGGACTGGCGTAAACACAGTAAAAAGTCTGACAACACCAGGTTTTAGTCCAACCTATTTATTTGATAATATACTCACAAGCTTTCGGGGTTAGCCCCTTCGTCAGGTGAATGGAGAGTTCTGGCCTCAGACAGAGCATATAAAGCACAGACAGTTTAGAGATTAGAAATTCTGAGGGATCCTGAGTTAAAAGCTATACATTTAAAATGTGAATTGACTTTGTATTGTGTACCTTACCTTAAGTTCAATGTTTAGCTATTCTTTGGGGACTACACTGTGAACTGGATATAAGAAGATGAATGAAAATCAATAGTAAATGATTGGCAGCTTGGTAACTTGTTGTTCATGAATGTTCCAAAATATACAACAGTTATCCCCTGCAGTATACTAAACGGTACTCTTAGTTAGGTAGTAGTAGAGGCAGGTACAATTTTGTCTTTTAAAAAGCATTTAGACAGTTACATGGATAAGATGGGTATAGAGGGATATGGGCCAAATGCGGGCAATTTGGTCTAGCTTAGGGGTTTAAAAAAATGGGCGGCATGGACAAGCTGGGCTGAAGGGCCTGTTTCCATGCTGCAAATCTCTATGACTCCTTGATTCTATGACTCTACAATCTGTTTGAATTGTCATTTAATGCAGTGTGTTTTTTAAAAGATATAAAATTAGCCACATGAAGTGCAAAGGATTTTGGATGGAACCCTCTTATTTTGAATGCTGTGATGGGTGCAAGAATGTAGACTGTTCCCCGTTGCAGTGGCTAGCAGGAAATTATGCCAAATCTTCCAGCCTCATCATCATTAAATATGCACCCAGCCATGTCATATTTGGTGGTGAGAGAGGCCTGGGCGTCATGTCAGGATGCCACATTGAAAAGGCATTCAATATCACTGACCCACTTTTGAAAAGAGAATACGGATCTCCCAAGAACCAAGGTGGACATCCTGGAACATTCAGGGGCTGGAAGATGGACTATTCCTCCATGAAAGTTAATCTGGAAGGTTCAGCTGCAGATTCTCCCCCGACTCATTCCGCTGGGCTGGTCCAGGGCCCAGGGTTGCCACAGCAGCCTCCATCCTGAACTCTGGAGGCAGTCCAGGCATTGTTCAAGCAAGTCCAAACAGCTGCAAATCACGTTGTTCCAAATGTGTCGTACGTGATGTGTTTTCCTGCCAGCATCGCAGCGTGAGGGGATCAGGCCTTCATCTGCATCCCATTAATGGGATGTAAACCAGCCTCCCATCCATTGACTCTGTCTACACTTCCCATTGCCTTGGCAAAGCAGCTAGCATAATTAAGGACCCCACGCACCCCAGACATTCTTTCTACCACCTTCTTCTTTCGGGAAAAAGATACAGAAACCTGAGGTCACATACCAACTAACTCAAGAACAGCTTCTTTTCTGCTGCCAGCAGACTTTTTGAATGGATTTACCTTGCATTAAGTTGATCTTTCTCTACACCCTAGCTATGACTGTAACACTAATTTTGCACTGTCTCATTTCCTTCTCTATGAACATTATGTATTGTCTGTATAGCGCGCAAGAAACAATATTTTTCACTGTATGTTAATAATGTGACAATAACAAATCAAATCAAATCAAATGAGGTTCATTCTGACAGGTTTTCTGACCCACCACAGTGGGCAATAGTAGAAAATCCTGTTGTAAATTCATGCCAATTTCTGGCCCTCTTGCCAGATTCTCTCAGTATGGAACGTGCTGGGTGAGGCTGTATTAAGATCGATGGGCAATGCATTTATTTTGAAAGCGCCTGGATTGCTAAAGAGTGTCTTCAATGTTTGTGAAATGTACTAATGATTATAGCTTTTTATTTTGAATACTGTCATGTCTCCTCCAAGGTGCAGAACCTCAAAACAACCTGCAATAATTTGGCCGCCCAACAGATGCTTTAATCTTTTAAATATATTCTGCAATCTGTCTCCTGTATGCAACGTTTGAACTGGAACTAAGTTCTCATTTCAGCTTTCTTAATCCATTTACCTTTTCAGTCATGAATAAGTTAGCACAACCTTAATACATTTAATTTTAAATTTTAACTAATAAATTGCCACCTCAATACACATAAAGATATATCTGGTTTCCACTGATTCATACAGAAATGTGCTATCAAAAATGAGCAGTGGATTTGATATTGTTAAAAGTATAATTAGCAAAAATACATTCTTTTCTGATCATTAAATGAATGATAGAAGTATTGGTAATGTGAATATAAGCCCTTTGTTGAAACTAGCTAATCAAATAATCAACAATAAATTCTGAAGATTCCCATTATGCTACTCACCATCTCTATCTGGTGCATCATAATGCAGTATTAACTAAATACAGAAAAACAAAGAGCATTTGCATCACAATATATTACTCTTGATCCTAACATTTTCCATTTTTATTTCAGAGTTCCAGCATCTGCAGTACTTTATTTTCGTTTTACAATGTTCACATTCCGGGAACCCAAAGGGTTAGAATTAGTCAATCCCATTAATATAAAACTGACTCATAGTGAATCAGTTGTAAACAATGCCATGCTCTGAAAATGGACCCATATCACCCCTTCTGTTTCCTGGAAAAGAGGTAAAGATGTTTAGAACTCTGCTACCCTGGCAGGTTTCATTTCCATCCGGAAAATTCATTTCTGACAAAAATAATAACGTTGTCAATCATAATAAGGGGAGAGGCAAAGAAAACTTTAGGAGGCTGTTTTTAAGGATGTGCATTAGGCAAAGTCTGGTCTATTTTCTATCAGTGTCCACCCCAGGACTGTTCAAAAACTGGCAGTCAAAATAAGAAACTCTTCATTATAGCCAGGGATGTGGCAATAACATTGTGCCTGTAACCCTGAGAGTGAACAAACAATGTCATGGTAAACGAAATGAGCTCAACAAATGAGTTCAGAACATTCTGACCTATAAGCAAGTTACAGCAGAGAATGAGAATCATTAAATGGAGAGGAGAAAATGAATGTACTAATTAAATGGGTGATTTCCCCTTTGGGAATTAGTTCCACTGAGAAGCTACATCTTTCTTTCATTTGATACACTCAGTGCACCTCTTTCAACCTCTTGTAATTTTTGTTCTCACAGCTTTAATGCTTTCCTATATTTTCGCAAATCGAAAGCTATACAACAAATTTGTGAAAGACAAAATACGAAAACTGAAATCTGCCTCAAGGTCTTATAAGTGTCAGTTTCACTTCAAAGGTAACATTCTCACCTCTGAGTCAGCTTATGGGTTCAAGTTTCAATATCAAGGCTTAGGCCTATGATTTCAGTCATTTGGAAGCTGTTTTTTGGGTGTTGTCTTTAGAGTATGTCTAACGCTAATAATTGAACTGAGCATGTGCTTAAGGGACTATGTATTAATGATGTCACCCAGAGAGAGATGAGTGCGAAGATGCAAAGTGTGGAGCAACATCTGTGTCCTGATGTTCTGTAACCCTGTACATTATATCAATGAAAGTAAGGAAAGATCATTGCCTCCAGCCAATAAGACCCCGAGGGGGCTACTCTCCCATCTAGCCATGCTAATGTTTTAAATGATGGGCTGGGAGAATTGCATGTTGGTTGATTCGTGGGTTTCCCATAAGCGTTTGTGCTGCGATCATGTTTCTCAAGCCCAGAGTGCTGGTGGTGTCTGTGCAGCACTGGAAATCAGCTGGGAGGCGGGGTTAATATTTAAATAGCCTTTAAAATACAATTCAAAAGTAATTAGCGGGCCCGGGACTGAATTCTCGGGGCCCGCTAGCATCTCCCATCTCATCAAGTGTAGTTCACTCCAGGGGGTTCAGACTAGCTCCCCACTTCTGGGGAACAAAAGGGATAACCCCAGTGGAGTGAAGTGGGGGCAATCGGGGCCCCCTGGGGGTGGGGGGTGGGAGTGGGGTGTTGGTCTCTGGCCATGGGCACCCTGGTAGTGCCAGCCTGTGCCCCTGGCACTGCCCAAAGTGCAAAGTGCCCATGCCCAGATGGCATCTCAGCACTGCTCACTGGGCATGGGGCTGTGCCAAAGAGGCAGGCCTAGGGACTGTGGCCAGCTGTGGGCAGGACCTAGTGGCGATCCATGGGAGGTTTCACTGCCATTCTGCATATCGATTGGTCGGGGCTGGAGGGAGGCCAATGATTGGAGTGGCCTAGGGGTGGGTGTGGTCAGCCTGGGGGGGTTTGCTGGGGACGGTCTTCCTGGGGGTGTTTGAGGGGGGTTGTTGGAGATCGGGCGGTCCGGAACAGGAGGGAGGTCAGGACTTGCCCGCAAATGGATGGATGATCACGATTAGGCTGTGGGGGGATGGAGGAGCATGCGGAGAGGCCCAGAACTGTCAGCCTCTGATATGAATAGGCCCCGTTCCCTGAGTTTTTAATGGTAATCCCATTAGTGACTTCTGCATTGCACAGAGTGTAGAAAATCCTTGTCTGAAGTCACATTGAAAACACCAGCATTATTTACACTAGTTTTCCTGCAAATTCGACACTTAGAACATTTTTGGGAGAATTGCGGCCCCAGTGTCTTCCAAGACAACAGTAACAGAATAACCAGGGGACTAAACACTCAATATGGCAGGCAGGAGAAGCACACACATTTCTGCCTGTAAATATAGTGCCTGCCACATATTATACAGGAGGTTACATGATTGGAGTGATGGCTAGCAACATTCAAACAAAAGGGTAATCAATATATCTGCAAAACCCTGTGCATCTTGCAGAACCCACACTCTAATTAATCCAGTGCTTCACTCACCACTTACTGATGTCATACAGCATAACATGGCATGAACCCTGTCCAGGAGGACCCGCATCAAATCGTTGATTCTTTTACAAGGAAGGTAGAGAAGACAAATTAAGGATAAAATCAGGTTTCAACAGGGAGCCTGGGTGAAGGGAACATGAGTCAGAGGAAGGCACATTACTTTATTACTGATTCCCTGAGCTGTGTTGCCTCCAAGCTTGAGTACATTGAATTTGCCTTTATGTTCCTCAAAGTAGGGAATCAATAGATAGTGACGGTATAAGGAAATTCTATTACTTATTTATCAAAGGTAATGTGGATGGAGCAATCTCAATGAGTTAAATAGGTATTTCTCAGTTTGACCTCCCGTGAGCAAAATATCAAGTTTCAAACCACAGGAAGGGAGCGTTGAAAACAAAATCCCTGAATTCAGAGCAAGTTTTCCAAACCCCTCAATAACAAAAGGAAAAGGAACACAGATCTGAGGATGCAGCTTAAAACAAGAGATGAGGAAGATCACTTGCTACATTCACGGCAAAGCTTTGAAAGGTACATTACAGAAGAATTGTTTTTCTTTCCTCACTTGGCTGACAGAAATATTCTCTTTGCAGTTAAGATTAAACAAGGGATTCCTGACATGCCAAACAGCAAAAGGATATTGCTGGACTGACTGAGTTTTTCCAGCATTTTCTCTTCATATTTCAGGTGTCCAGCATCTGCAGACTGTAGCTTTAATGATAGCAAAAAGAGCTGCTGGCTTTTCAAAAAAGGGTTATTTTCTGTTTTCGCTGAGCTGATGGAGACTCTCACCCAACTGAATTCCATCAAATCTTTGAACAGTACAGTGCAGAGGAGACCATTCAGCCCATTGAATGTGTCTTAGCTCTTTCAAAGAGCAATTCAACTCATCCCCATTCTTACTCCATATCTCTGTATCCTTTCTCCTTTAAGTACATGTGCAACCCCCTTTGGAAGATTACAATTCAATTGCATTAGTAACTATCCTATCAGGAAGTGATTTCCAAATACTAACCACTTTGCTGCATAAAAGACTTTTTCTCATGTGGCCTCTGTTTTTTTACCAAGTGCATTGGGTTGGTTTTTAAAGTTGGATCCACACGCAGGGGGAAAAGTCAGAAACACGGGAGTTTCAGGCTTTACTGTTTCTCTTTAAGGACAAAATCTTATGTGCTTAAAAAATAAAGACATCAGGATTATTTCTGGGTCTTGATGCCACATTAGTGACTTAGTGGCCAAGCTAGCTGCAGGCGCAAATCAGGTAATGGCCATCAAGGACGGAATTCTCTCAAAACAAATGTTGAATTTGCAGGAAAACTGGAGTAATTCACACTTTTTTCAGTGGGAGTTCAGAGAAGAATCTCCCACGCTCTGCGCACTGCAGAGGCCACCAACAAGAATATCCTTAAATTTAAGGGTCCGGGACCTATTCCCATGGAGGGACTGAAATCAGCGCATTGAACGGGACTACTGTGCATGCGCTGACCTGTCAGTGCTGTGATCAACGCTTATACAGTGGCCCGTTTATTCTGATGGCCTCCCGACTGCTGGCCAACGCGATCACTGGCCTGTTCCACGACCCCCGCATTACCAGCTCTCCACCTCCCTCCCACCCCCAACACCACTATCGCTGGCCCCTCCACCATTCCCGGGCCCAGCCCCGAGACCCACCTCCACCAGCCCACCGCAATCTTTAGCCCTCCCCCTGATAGTAATTTCTGACCTGTAGTCCTGACTGCACTGCCCCACCCCCTCCCCCCAGAAGTGCCAAAGCCACAGCAGGCTAACCACCCTCCCAGCTGACTCCCCAACTTCCCAGCCCACCCTGATTGCTGGTCTTCTTCCTTCCCCCACCGATCCTGACTGCAGAGTGGCAGCGGGACCCCCTCCCACTCCCACCAATTGCCCTCAGGGCCCTTCCCCCACTGGGCCTCACCTTCTAGGTCCTTGCCCCATATGTCCCACTCCTTGGCACTATCCCATGACAGGTGGGCAATGCCAAGGGGGCGCATGCTGGCACTGCCAGGGTGACAATGCCCAGGAGGCACCATTTCCCTGCTGCTTGACCTCCTGGGTGGTCCCGATTGCCTCTCTTCACTCCAGTGGTGTGGGACTATCAGTTCCCCTAAAGTGGGGAGTTAATGTAATCCCCACTGGAGTAAAACACTCTGGCAACGGGGGCTGTTTGGCCCCTTGAGCGTGTGCTGCCATTTAAATTAGATCATGGCTGCTCTGTCTGCGTTTCGAGTTCCACATTGTCATCTACCCAATCAATGTAGTGAATCTCCTCTGAATCACCTCCAATACATTGACATCATTTCTTAAACAAGGTGACCAAAACTGCACACAATATTCGCGATACAGTCTCACCCATGCCCTGTTTAAATGAAGCATAACAACTTAATTTTTTTATTCGATTACGCTCGTAATAAATGACAGAATTCCATTAGCCTTCTTATTATTTACTGTATCTGCATACTAACTTTTTGTTAGTACTCACGCACTAACAGTCTTCTGCACTCTGACTTCAATAGTGTGTGTAGAAGACTGTGTGCCCAAGAAGCAAATCCGTGTGTTCCCCAACCGGAAACAATGGATGAACAGGGATATCCACTGCTTGCTGAAGTCTAGGTCTGAGATGTTCAAATCAGGGGACACTGACCTATACGAGAAAGCCAGATATGATCTAAAGAGTTCCATCAAAGATGCCAAAAGCTTGTATCGGACCAAACTAGAATCCTGGGCTAGCCACACCGACCCTGCCAGCTATGGCAAGGTCTGCAAGATATAACAGGCTACAAGATGAAGGCATGTAAAATTGCCAGCTGCAAAGCACCTGTCCCCGATGAGCTCAATGCATTCTACACCTGTTTTGAGCAAGAGTTCAGTGAGAGCATGCCCTCCATCCTGGAAGCCCTGGATGAATCTGTATCTGGGGTTACCATTGAAGATGCCAGAACAGCTTTCTCGAAGGTCAACCAGCGGAAAGCGACTGGCCCAGATGGAGTAACTGGACAAGCACTCAGATCATGCGCAGATCAGCTGGCGGGGGTATTCACAGACATCTTCAAACTCTCTTCACAGCAAGCGAAGGTCCCTATCTGCTTCAAGAAAACAACCATCATCCTGGCACCTAAGAAAAACCAAGCAGCGTGCCTTAATGACTATCAGCCGGTGGCCCTGACATCCATCATTATGAAGTGCTTCGAAAGGTTGGTCATGGCACGAATCTATTCCAGCGTCCCAGACTGCCTGGATCCAATATAGTTTGCCTACCGCTGCAACAGGTCCGCAGCAGATGCCATCCCCCTGGCCCTGCACTCAACTCTGGAACACCTGGGTAACAAGGACACCTATGTCAGACTCCTATTTATTGACTATAGCTCAGCTTCAACACCATTATTCCCATGAAACTCATCTCCAAACTCTGTGGCCTGGGCCTCGGCACCTCCCTATAGATCTGAACTGGATCCTGAACTTCCTCACTGACAGACCACAATCAGTGAGGATAGGCAACAACACCTCCTCCATGATCACCCTCAACACAGGTGCCCCATAAGGCTGTGTTCTCAGCCCACTACTATACTCCTTATATACCTATGACTGTGTGGCAAAATTCCCCTCCAATTCGAATTTCAAGTTTTCTGACACACCCATAGTGGGTTGGATCTCATAAAATGATGAGACAGAATACAGTAATTAGATAGAGAATGTGGTGAACTGGTACAGCAACAATAATCTCTCCCTCAATGTCAACAAAATGAAAGAGATTGTCATCGACTTCAGGAAGTGTAAAGGAGAACATGCCCCTGTCTACATCAATGGGGATGAAGTAGAAAGGGTCAAGAGCTTCAAATTTTAGGTGTCCAGATCACCAAGGTGTCCTGGTTCCCCCATACTGGCATTGTAATTAAGAAAGCCCACCAACGCCTCTACTTTCTCAGAAGACTAAGGAAATTTGGCATGTCAGCTAACTTTTACGGATGCACCACAGAAAGCATTCTTTCTGATTGTAACACAGTTTGGTATGGTTCCTGCTCTGTCCAAGACTGCAAGGTATGACAAAAGGTCGTGAATGTAACCAAATCCATCACACAAACTAGCCTCCCATCCATTGACTCTGTCCACACTTCCCAGTGCCTTGGCAAAGCAGCCAGCATAATTAAAGATGCCATGCACCCCGGACATTCTCATTTCTACCTTTTCCGTCAGGAAAAAGATACAAAGGTTTGAGGTCACGTACCAACCGACCCAAGATCAGCTTCTTCCCTGCTGCAGTCAGGCGTTTGAATGGACTTACCTTGCATAAAGTTGATCTTTCTTTACACCCTAACTATGACTGTAACACTACATTCTGCACTCTCTTGTTTCCTTCTCTATGAACGGTATGTTTTGTCTGTACAATGCACAAGAAACATTTTTCACTGTTCATGTTAATACATGTGACAACAATAAATCAAATCAAATCAAATCATGAACACCAAGATCGCTCTGCACCTCCAAATTCTGTAGCTGCCCTCTGTTTAAGTCATATTCTGCCTTTTTATTCTTCTTGACAAAGTGAACAGCTTCACAATTTCACATGGAGAAGGCATTGTGAAGTTGAGTTTGTAAAGATATAAGGAATGTTCATAAAGATATAAAAAAATTGTAAAAAATGTTAGAATGAAAGAAAACAGTGCGTGGTCCCTTTAAAAGCTATGATGTGGCGTTGCTGCGTTTGACTCAGGTAGGCACAGTAACAAGTCTCTCAACACCAGGTTAACATCCAACAGGTTTATTTGGTAGCATGAGCTTTCAGACTGCTGCTCTTTCATCAGGTGAGTGCAGGATTTGTTTCACAAACAGGGCATATAAAGACACACACTCAATTACAAGATAATGGTTGGAATGTGAGTCTATACAGGTAATCAAATCTGAAGATACAGGCAATGCAAGTGGAGAGAGGTTAAGCACAGGTTAAAAAGGTGTGAGTTATCTCCAGCCAGGACAGTTAGTGAGATTTTGCAAGGCCAGGCAAGTCGTGGGGGTTACAGATAGTTTGACATGAACCCAAGATCCCGGTTGGGACCGTCCTCACGTGTACGGAACTTGGCCATCAGTTTCTGCTTGGTGATTCTGCATTGTCGTGTGTCATGAAGGCCACCTTGGACAATGCTTACCTGCAAATCAGAGGCTGAATGCCCGTGACCGCTGAACTGTTCCCGGCAGGAAGGGAACACTCCTGCCTGGTGATTGTCGAGTGGTGTTCATTCAATTGTCAAAGTGTTTGCATTGTCTCCCCAGTGTACCATGCCTCAGTACATCCTTTCCTGCAGCGTATCAGATAGACAATGTTGGCCTTTAAAAGCTGTTTTGAGTTCTGTGCTCAAATGCAGAATGCACACAGACTGCAGTTGCAACATTTGTTTCAAAAAGACCAAAAGCATCAGGGTTGCCTCAGTAACCAGCTTTGCAGGTTTTGAATTTTTGTTAGCCTATGAGTTTAAGGAAAACATTCAGCATAGAAATGTATCAAATTTGAATTTTGCTGCTATTGCCAACCTCAGGCCAATCCGGGTACAGGAATGTTGATAGGTCATAAAGATTATAAAAGAGGAACTCAGCTGCCTTGAGTTTAGTTCCACCAGGGGTTGAGCCAGGAGTTCAACCAGAAACAGGGCCAGACCACCTGAAACAGCTAAAGGCAGTTAAGGGCAATTAGATCAACTGGAGCAGTTAATTCTTAACTCTGCTAGCTTCAGAGAGGCATTAAGAAAACTTACCTCTGACCAGCAAAAAGTATAGCACTTAAGTACAGCACTTACAGAGTACATCAGACAGCACTTATAGAGAGCAGATAACTACCAAAGAACTCCGAAAATTTCCGAAAGACATCGAGCATGAATATTGAATAAAAAAGA
Source organism: Carcharhinus amblyrhynchos (assembly GCF_965287045.1). Classification (NCBI taxonomy): domain Eukaryota; kingdom Metazoa; phylum Chordata; class Chondrichthyes; order Carcharhiniformes; family Carcharhinidae; genus Carcharhinus; species Carcharhinus amblyrhynchos. The sequence goes on along the minus strand of NC_137331.1, from coordinate 74,712,129 downwards.
CTTTACAGACAGCAGACAACAATAGAAGAACTCCAAAAAACTTCTGAATTCCATCAAAGTTCTGCCACTAGTGGTGTGCCGCAGGGCTCAGTGCTGGGACCTCTTCTCTTTGTAGTGTATATAAATGATTTGGAAGAGGGAGTAGGTGGTGTGATCAGCAAATTTGCTGATGACACCAAGATGGCTGGATTGGCGGGCAGTGAGGAGCAGTGTCTGGCAATACAACGGGATATTGATAGGCTGGTTGATTGGGCAGATACATGGCAAATGGAGTTTAACCCGGATAAATGTAAGGTGATGCATTTTGGCCGGAATAATGTAGGAGGGAGTTATATGATAAAGGGTAAGCCCGTAAGGAGTATAGAATCGTAGCGAGACCTTGGGGGTGCAAGTGCACAAGTCTTTGAAGGTGGCAGTACAAGTGGAGAGTGTGGTGAAGAAAGTCTATGGTATGTTAGCCTTTATAGGAAGGGGTATAGAATATAAGAGCTGGAGTCTAATGTTGCAGTTGTACAGAACGTTGGTTAGGCCGCATTTAGAGTACTGCGTCCAGTTCTGGTCGCCTTACTACTGGAAGGACATGGAGACTCTGGAGAGAGTGCAGAGGAGGTTTACCAGGATGTTGCCTGGTATGAGGAAAGATTGAAGAAATTGGGGCCCTTTTCCCTTGAAAGACGCCGACTGAGGGGGGATCTAATAGACGTATATAAGATTATGAACGGTATATATAGAGTAAACAGAGGTAAGCTTTTTCCTACGATAGAGACACATAGGACAAGGGGCCATGGACTTAAGGTGAGGGGGGAGAGGTACAACACAGATATTAGAGGGAGGTTTTTCACACAGAGGGTAGTGGGGGTATGGAATGCTCTGCCAAGTAAGGTGGTGGAGGCAAACACGCTAGAGTCATTTAAGAGTAACTTAGACAGGCACATGAGTGGGTTGGAGATGGGTGGATATAGAAGATTGTTTTAAATAAGGGTCATTAGCATTGGGGCGTCCCTGGTAAGGTAAATGGATATGGTACAATAATAATGTTTTTTTTTTCCTTTTCATTCACAGGTTTTAAGTCGGTCCGCCTTGTGTCCAATGAGGGGCATACACACGATGGGTCGTACTTGGGCTACTCTTGGTTGTTCGAGATTGGCCTAGTGCTTCATATCGTTAGTGTGTGCCTAAACTGGACCAGATACTGGGCAAGACGACAGCTCAGTGACTATCGCTGATTGCTGTGCAGACACATGGATTTGGGCCAGTGTCTGTGGGAGTTTGCGCATTCTCCCCGTGCTTGCGTGGGTTTTCTCTGGGTGCTCCGGTTTCCTCCCACACCCCAAAGATGTGCTGTTAGGCTGATTGGCAGGAATAAATTGCCCCTAAATCAGTTTCCCTCATTCTGGATGGCCATAAAACATTAGACAGGGGTCATGGGTGGAGAGGGGGACTGGTGGTGTTGTGATGGCGGCACGGGCTCGTTGGGCCAAAGGGCCTGTTTCCCGGGCTGTTTTTGTTCTTTGTTCTTTAAATCTAGTTGTATCATTTCTTTGAGAGTGACTAGAATCCTGTTATTCCAGTTTTGGGTAAGAATGTTCCTTGTACTCTTTGACAGCTTTTTAGTCAAACTGTACCTTAGATAATGTGTTTCTTGTTTAGTTAAAGTTCATGGTTATTTAAATAAAATACCTTGTTAATTCTTCACTTAAAGCGACTGTCAGGCCTTTATGTTAACAAATCTCTAAATGTTAATTAAGAACAGATAACACATTCCCAAATAATTAAGCAGTTACAACATGAGGTAAAGGGAATTAACCTCTAGTGTTGTTGGTGCTGCTGCTCTGTTTTCTTCAATATGAAGTCTCACAACACCAGGTTTAAGTCCAACAAGTTTGTTTGGTAGCGAACGCCACTAGCTTTTGGGGCTCTGTCCCTTCGTCAGGTGAGTGGGGAGTTCTAATCACAAACAGGGCATCTAAAGGCACACACTCAGTTTACAGAATACTGATTAGAATTGCATTCTTATTGTATTCACCTGACAAAGAGACAGAGCCCCGAAAGCTAGTGGCTTTTGCTACCAAACAAACCTGTTGGACTTTAACCTGGTGTTATGAGATTTCTTACTGTGTTTACCCCAATCCAACGCTGGCATCTCCACATCGTGCTCTAGTTTCTTACCAGGGGTCCAACATAGACTGCCTTAAGGCGCTCCCATGTGCAGGCAGAGAGTAACAAAGTGCAGATCAAAGCCAAAAAAAAGTCCAAGGTGGCAGAAATAAACCACCCCCCCTTGCACCCAGTGAATTGGAGATCACCTCCAAAGCACTGAAAGCACACTCTCAGACCACATCTGGGGAGCAAAAGCTTTTCACCTTGGTGAAGAAGCAGCTGTCAGATCTCAGCGTCTAAGGATTGTCAGTTTCACAGGTTGGGCACTCCTGCTGTCATTTGCCTTGTTCAACTCAGTGGGTTTCTAAGCCACTCCATGATCTAACTGGCAGTTAAAGCAAGGTTAAGGATGCATTCGATTGTCTTTTCGTATGTGTTAATCACCAGCCTGCCTATTCCACAGGGATTTCCCAAACACCAGTGAATGTTCATTTCATTAGATCTGATGCCATGCATGTGGATAATCCGACTGAATACTTTTTCAACAGAAAGTAAAAAGACAGAACCCAGGAAATACTCAGTAGGTCAGGCAGCCTCGTGTGAAGGGAGAAACAGATTTAATGCTTCAGGTCATGATCTTCTGTCTGAACATCACAGATACATTTTTAAGGTATGGCAAATGGGGGAGAACCGGTTTTCATGGGCTTTTTGCCATAGGATCATTTCCTCACCCAATCATTCTGAGTTTCCTTGTCCCATCTGGGATCCACCTGCTGATTCCCAGACACCCTCATTTGCATACATTATTATGAGATTAAAGTTTATTTATCAGTGTCCCAAGTTACATTAACGCTGCAATGAAGTTGCTGTGAAAATCCCTTAGTCGCCGCACTCCGGCACATTTTCGGATACACTGAGGGAGAATTTAACATGGCCAATGCACCTAATCAGCACAGCTTTCAGACTGTGGGAGGAAACCCATGCAGACATGGGGAGAACTCTGCACAGACAGTGACTCAAGCCGGGAATCGAACCTGGGTCGATTATAGTGTGTTAGCGTTTATTAACAGGGGATTTGAGTTTAAGAGCTGTGAGGTTATGCTGCAACTGTACCGGACATTGGTGAGACCACATCTGGAATATTGTGTTCAGTTCTGGTCACCTCACTATAAGAAGGATATGGCAGCATTGGAGAGAGCGCAGAGGAGATTTACCAGGATGTTGCCTGGTTTGGAGGGTAGGTCTTATGAGGAAAGATTGAGGGAACTGGGGCTTTTCTCTTTGGAGTGGAGGAGGATGAGAGGTGACTTAAGGTTTATAAGATGATGAGAGGGATTGATAGAGTGGATATGCAGAGACTATTTCTTCAGGTGGATGTAGCTATTACTACGGGGCATAACTATAAGGTTCATGGTGGGAGATATAAGAGGGATGTCTGAGGTAGATTCTTCACTCAGAGAGTGGTTGGGGTGTGGAATAGACTGCCTGCTGTGATAGTGGAGTCAGACACATTAAGAACTTTCAGGCAGTTATTGGATAGGCACATGGAGCACACCAGAATGATAGGGAGTGCAATGGCTTGATCTTGGGATTGGACATAGCTCGGCACAACATTGAGGGCCAAAGGGCCTGTACTGTGCTGTAATGTTCTATGTTCTATGGGTCCCTGGCGTTGTGAGGCAGCAGCGCTAACCACTGTGCCACTGTTATTATCCTTCAACTCAGCGATTCCACTTTGCTACTCTCAAGGTACTCAGGATTATTTGGGTTGAAGGTTATAAGGCACAGCTCTTGTCAGAAGCAGGTGGAGGGTTTCACTTCTCTGTATTATGCACAAAAATTACACCAAAAGAAGGTGACCAAATTCTAATTCTTGGAAAGTTCAGCTTTATCATAATTGTTTTATGTGGATAGATTTTCACAAAGTGCATTCTCTTATACTTTTACAATGGATTGCAATTATTGCCATTTCTTACATTATGATTTCTCAAGTGATGTTTCTTCAAAATTTTCTTCAAAATTCCCAACTATATTCCATTCCATGGACACAAACCTGAACTTATTTCTCACAGTTTCTCACAGGGTTAGAGAACTGGCTGATTTCACCAGTACCTCACCTCCTGTCACTGTCAGGGCTTCTAGGGAGCAGCTATGACATGTCCTAGAAACTATGCTTATTTATCATGGAAGAGAAGGAGGAGCAATGCATATTAGGGCAAGGAAAGCTGGGCACCATTTCAACAGAATGCTGTCCATAAATATCGCACCCCTGAATAGAACATGTAAGCTAAACAGATCATGCAAAGGCCTTATTGAAGAGATGTGTATCTGGAAAACGTGCTTCATCATAGAGGCGATAGGGCAGCTCTGCCACCTACTGCATGAGGACTGGCAGACATGTCCATCTGCCTGCAGTGCTTTCTCTCAGGCTGTGTAAGCGACCATAGCACTCACTTATCCTTAATGGCACTGCTCCATTTCAAGTGGACCAGGGTGATCTCGTAATATCACTCAGGCAGCGGCATGCACATCGCATTCATCAGATGATGGAGGCACTTTATTATAGAGCTGGAGAATTCATCAGCTTTGGCAATACAACAGAGCAGCAGCGAGATAGGGCCATCAGTCTTAGGAGACTTCTGGCTTTCCCAAGCTTGAGGCTTCCAGGCAGAAGGCATAAATGAATGCTAGCAATTTTGTGACACAAAGAACAAAGAACAAAATCAGCCTGGGAAACAGGCCCTTCAGCCCAACGAGCCCGTGCTGCCATCTCAACACCACCAGTCCCCCTCTCCCCCCATGACCCCTGTCTAATGTTCTATGGCCATCCAGATTGAGGGAAACTGATTTAGGGACAATTTATTCCTGCCAATCAGCCTAACAGCACATCTTTGGGGTGTGGGAGGAAACCGGAGCACCCGGAGAAAACCCACGCAAGTACGGGGAGAATGCGCAAACTCCCATAGACACTGGCCCAAATCCATGTGTCTGCACAGCAATCAGCGATAGTCACTGAGCTGTTGTCTTGCCCAGTATCTTGTCCAGTTTAGGCACACACTAATAACATGAAGCACTAGGCCAATCTCGAACAACCAAGGGCAGCCCCAGTACGACCCATCGCGTGCATGCCCCTCGTTGGACACGAGGTGGACCGACTTAAAACCTGTGAATGAAAAGAGAAAAAACATTATTATCATACCATACTCATTTACATTACCAGGGACGCCCCAATGCTAATGACCCTTATTTAAAACAATCTCCTATATCCACCCATCTCCAACCCAGTCATGTGCCTACACCTTACAACCTCTCTCCTCCATTTCTCTTAAAAAGGGACTGCACATCAGATTTCCTGAAATTGTAGCAGTAACTTGTGTTAGCACCTACTGCCTCGTTTAACTGCATGTGGTGGCAGCTCCTGCAGCAGACATTGAGAAAGATTTTAGGGAAGTTGCTTGACCTGGTTATCCCCTGTGACTGATGTGTTCAGCCACAACTGCTTTTTTAAAGGTTACACTCTAATTACACCCATTTTATACAGGATTTGTATCAATGACTCTCCCACTGGATAATAAGCTGACCTAGGAAAGGATTGTGTGACACCTCTCTATAACACCAGTGGGTGAAAATCTTTCTCCACTGTTATAAAAGCAGTACAATTGCACTGTGTGCAAATTCACTCACTTGACTTCAATATGTTTTTTTCATTTTCATTGGTGGGACATGGGTGTCGCTGGCTGGCCAGCATTTATTACCCATCCCTAGTTGCCCTTGAGAAGGTGGTGGTGAGCTGACAGCTTGAATCACTGCAGTCCACGTGCTGTGGGTTGACCCACAATGCCGTTAGGGAGGGAATTCCAGGGTTTTGACCCAGCAAAGGACTGGCAATATGTTTCTAAGTCAGGATAGTGAATGGATTGGAGGGAAACTTGCAGGTGGTGGTGTTCCCACGTATCTGCTGCCCTTGTCCTTCATGTTTAATCAGATGAGTTTAGCATTCAAGATGGTTGGATATGATCTACAATGGAACAATGGTATCCTGAAGGAACGAAAAATGTTCCTCCAGACTTACCAGCGGCTGCTGCATACTCCGAGCAATAGGGGAGCTTGTAATGTTGAAGCAGCCATGTGCAGAGAATATCTCAATGCTGTAGTATAAGTACTCTGCACATTGTGTTGGAACATTGTGTTGAATAAACAAACTCCGTGATCAAACAATACATGGGCTGGAGGTTGTGGAAGTTTTTGCGGCAGGCTGAAAAACTGGGACAACTATGCCTTGGCCATTTGGGGGATCCAAGTTGGGATAAGGTGAATGAATTGGGGGTAGCTGGGGCCAGTCAGGCAGGCCCACTAAGGGGGTTTATTGGTGAGGGTAGGGGAGAGGTGTTACCACAGGATGTCTGATTAGGAAGGAACAGCTCCCCATCACCTCCCTAATCCCCCGGCCCACCACCACCCTGGCCTTCAGAGCCCACAGGGAAGCTTCCAGCTGCCAGAATTCTCATGTGGTCAGAAGGCCCACCCACCAGAGACAAAACGCCAGCGGAAAGAGGCCCTCAGTTGGCCACTTGAGTGGTACAACGTTCTACCAACCCTGCCTCAGACAGAGTGCAGGAAAATGTCAGGCACCCACACCCCTTACTTCCTTCCCCATTGTATGGGCACCACCACAATCTCAACCTTTTCCTGCTAAAGCCCAGCCCTAAAAGTGCAAAAAACAGAAATGTGCATGGGCAACTTGTTAATTAAGATAAATAGGAATCCAACAGAACCCAGGGATGTGCTTTATATACAGTTTGCACTTACTTAATGTTAAATTAAAGATTATCTTTCTTTTGTAAATTAATTTGAATAAATATTCTAGAAATGATTTTTTTTCCATGTTCCACAGAGAGGAATGTTAGTACCTTGGGGACACTGTGACAGAAACATCCTGGCTTTGATATCACACCATGCACTGAATTCCATAAGAATAGGTTAATACAGTGACGACACATATCATGAAGTGCAATTTCAATCCCTCTGCAAAGATGTTGAGAATTCTTTCACATCATCGGAGTTAGTTTTCTTGTCACATAGTTGAATATCAATATCAACAAGTTCAGAGACTCAAGTCAAGCTACTCAGTTTGAATTTATAATGGTTTCCAGAATCCTATCCATTTCTGAGGTCTGGGCTAATTGTGTTGCAGCTACTGAATGGAAATAAAGAGCAACAAGTTAGGTGATCAAGCACACATATGCGGGTGCTTTATTTATTAACTTTTTCTCCGGAAGAACTGTTCAAACTAAGAAACAAAATAAACAACACCATCTGCCTCAGTGTTATTGCTGAATAAAAATTAACAGCCATATTTTAGATAAATCCTTAATTAAAATATGAAAGTATGCATTTTCAAAGAATCCCTATAATACAGAAGGAGGTGATTAGGCCTATCGAGTCTGTACTGATCACAATCCCACCCAGGCCCTTTCCCCATAACCCCACACATTTACCCTGGTAATTCCCCTGACACTAAGGGGCAATTTAGCATGGCCAATCAACCAAATCCGCAAATCTTTGGACTATGGGAGGAAACTGGAGCACCCAGAGGAAACCCATGCAGAAACAGGGAGAAAGTGCAAACTCTACACAGACTGGGACCCAAGGCCAGAATTGAACCCAGGTCCCTGACGCTGTGAGGCAGCAGTGCGAACCACTGTGCTGCCCCATTTTTGTTTTCGGGCATGTTGCAATTGGCTATTTTCTGCTTTACAAAATAACTCCTAGATCAGTAAATTCTGAACCAGGTTTTTGGCTGATTTGTACTTAATTGAGGCATTAATAGTCATTCCCCCTCCCCACCCTCCCCACTCACCCTTGCCAAACCCTCAGGTGAGATGTGAAAGTTTTCAAAAATCCCAAAGTTTACCCCAACCTGATTCCAATTTGGTCACTTCCAGCTTTAACGAGTGACATGGGGGTGAGCTTCCAGAAGGTGGGTTGCCCATTGAAATATTCCAATGACACTGCCTTACATTCACAGCAGCAAAATACTGCAGGTGCTTAATATCTGAAATAAAAACAAACTGCTGAAGATACTCAGCAGGTTAGGCAATATTGATAGAAAGACAAACAGAGTAAATGGCCTGAAACTCCAGGCCATTCACTCTGGGCCCAAAGCAGCAAGCAATTAGGCCCATTAAGAGCCATGTTAACCAGGGAGGCTGACTGGGTGTGGGTTGCACATCAGCAGCCTAGAGGGAAGCACAAGCTGCAGGCTGTGGCTGAGGTGCCAGTCCTTCTCCTGGCTGGCCTTCAGGCTGTCCCTGCCTGCCTGGTTGAGGGTACAACCTGCAATGTTAATATACCTTTAAGACTTTTTTTTTTAAATGCTCTTCTCCGCAGCTATCACAGTTTTAGTTGTTTTTTTCTCTCATTGCTGCTGGACCATCTGCTAGAAGACCTATTATTGCTACTTCAATGGTTTAAATGGGGTTTTGTTTAGTTTTACTATGGGCCTCAAATACGGGGCGGCATGGTGGCACAGAGGTTAGCACTGCTGCCTTACAGTGCCAGGGACTCAAGTTCAATTCCAGTCTCAGGTCACTGCCTGTGTGGAGTTTGCATGTTCTCCCTATGTCTGCATGGGTTTCCTCTGGGTGCACTGGTTTCCTACCACAAACCAAAGATGTGCAGATTTGGTGGATTGGCCATGCTAAATTGCCTCTAGTGTCAGGGGATTAATGGGGTAAATATGTACATTTATGGGAATAGGGCCCGAATTGGATTGTAATCCATGCAGTCTTGATGGGCCAAATGGCCTCCTTCTGCATTGTAGGGTTTCTATGATGGGATTTCCTTCTATAATGATTACATGATTCTACTTTCTGGGACTGTTTTATGACCTTATATTGTTAAGAGGAAGACTGGTTGGCAGGTCATGAGTTTTGGATAGTTTTTCTTCCCTTCCTAGTGAACTTAAAGTTTCATTTTCTGTTCAGCTGCTGGCTTCGATTTTAGTTTGAAAGGGAATGGACATTGGACTGAAAGTAGTTTTCCTCTGACTCCCTGGTATTGAAAATTCTGCTGGTTAGCTGAAAGCAAGTCTTTTTGCCTTCCTGGAGTGGGAAATCTGCTGCTGGTGGTTGGTTTGCCTCGAGTCTCTCTCTCCCTGGTGTTTTGCAAAGCTGCTCTAACTTCAAGCTGTTCTGGGTGTATCCAAAGTGTTGCTAGTAGTTACCAGGCTGAGAAGTAAGGGTTTAAATTCTTCAACCAAGGAGCTGAACTGTTTTGACTCCAAGCTTGTCTGTGTGTGCTTCTACAGAATTGCTGCACCCAAACAAAGAGCTAAGTTCCAGTATCATGCGATTATCGGTCTTTGCTGTGTAAAATCTGGGGCAAAGGTTTTGATTATGGGATTCATTTCATTGGAACAGTGTTTAGCTATTAAGATTGATACTATATCATGATTGTTTTTTCCTTGTTTGTGGTTGGTAAAAGGTATTGCTAATTTTCCTTCCCATGCAAGTCAACTGTATTCTTAAATAAATTTTGTTTGATAAAAACTTCCTAGTGGGTCATTTGAATCATATCTGAAGTGAAATATCCTTTGCTCATCCTAGCCAAATTCAAACCTATGATCCAGGCAGACTTCATCAAACATTTTGGAGTTTCTGACCGGAATTACAACAAACCAAAGGCCACACTAGTGCAGAGGAGCTGCCCACTCTACCTCCACAGTGGTGGCCTGGCTGCTTTTTAATGAAAGGCTTTGTAAAGCAGCTAAGAGTGCACCTTGTTGCTGAAGTGCCAGTTTCTTATCTTGTACTGCAGCTTGGGTTTTCCTCTGAGCTGAAAGGCCCTCTACTCTCTACTTATCTCTCTGGATTGGGCTGAGAGTTTATCTCTGTGCTGATTCATTCACATGAAAAGCTTGATTTTAATCAGTCTTCCACTGGCAGAGGTTGTGAGACCCAAAAACAGTCCTGGTGCCCCCTCCCCCCACTGCTTCCCCCCTCAACAGAGAACATTTCAGATTGATGGCCGTTTGTCAGAGAGGAATGTAAAATCGGGCAGGGCATAAGGTGGGCAGTCTATTGGATTTCTTTGCTGTCTTGCTGGATTGGTCACCTTGTGGTCAACCTCCAATCTTTAAATCGTGTCAAAACAGGGAAGGTTTATTGTATTCATTTGTAGGACATGGTCATCACTGGCAGGCGAGCATTTATTGCCCATCTCTAGTTGTCCTGGGAGAGCAGTTAAGAGTCAACCACATTGCTGTGGCTCTGGAGTCACACGTAGGCCAGACCAGGCAAGGACAGTAGATTTCCTTCCCTAAAGGGGATTAGTGAATCAGATAGGCTCTTCTGATAATCAATTCTTAATTCCAGATATTTTTTATTGAATTCAAATTCTACTATCTGCAGGGTTTGAACCTGGAACATTAGCCGAATTTCTGGATTAATAGCCTGGCAATGATACCACAAGGCCATTGTCTCCTGGTGAATAAACCAGTTAGTTTTTCAGAGATATAAATCTTCCCAGAATAGTTCATTTCAGCTCCAACGTGCTAATTGTTATTCTGCAAATGAGCAAAGTCTATACACTGCAAAGTTCAATGAACACATTTACAGCTCTTGTAACTATTAGAAACTCACCTCCAATCTCAAATATACCCTGATGAAATGAAATAGAAGGAATTACAACAAAATTCTATCAATTATTACTGTGTGCTTTCACAGACTAAAACATAAATGGAGAATACATTATCATACACTTTCATATCAACCATATTTCATAAGGATGTGGAGTAATGTTCATTCAGTTTGATGTTGGTACATAGATTCAATCGGTCCCGGTTTGAGGAGTACTTTTTTAACTGTGCAAATAGATGAGCTTTGAATGAGTTAAAATCTCACCCACATTTTAGTATCTTTTGGAGGAAGGGGGGGTCATGGCTGCCAGCTTGAGAACCAATGAGACCCTTGCATTGCCCCTTTTCGAGAAGCCCTGCTGTATCTTTTTCCCCTCAGTAAGTTGACAGTCCAGTTGAAGGCCTTCCCCAGGAATCAAGGACACCATGAGCAGAAGTCTCACTTGCCAAGAGCTGTTGGCTAGTCCAGGTTGCCGTTGCCAGCATAGCACTCACCCGAGGCCTCAGAATAAAGAGAGACCCTGGCACAGGAGGTGATTGCAGGGAAGGATCACTGGATGGGGTCATGGGGGTGAAGTTTGACAACAAAAACAGGGCACTGGCGTTCAGTGAATAGCCCTTCCCAGTGCTGGGCCCCACATCAGGCCTTTGCTTTCAGAAATCCTCCACCCCCACCAGAAGCTTCAAGCCAACAGCCAGGTTCGCTTGTCGTCCTTCTTACAGGGCAAGCACCCCACACTGCCTACCGCCAGTGACAACGGGATGAGGCCCTCAATGGACATTCACACCCTAGACTTAGTTTGGATGTATACAAGAAGGTGGCAGGGACACCTATTTCATTGAGACCTCTCACCCAATGAAATGCACCCTTCACCATGGGGGAGGGTACAAAATTCTGCCCATAGCTCCCCATTTTCATTGCTGCTTTCATCTGGAGCTGCCAGTTCAATATGAATTGTGGGGAGTTCTGCTCTGTAGACTGCCACCATTAGACTTGTGTAGTTTGAACTAATACATTTCATACTGGATTGTGATAGCTAACAGCAAGGAGGGACTTTCACCTCATTAATCTTTGCAGAATTCAAACATCGCTTCCCAGATGTGGATGGACATGCTCCAGCTCCAACTCTATATTATGCAGCCTCCAAAGTAAAATTCTTTAAACATTGCCCACAATAATGTCAAGTTAGCACATTAATTTAAAGAAGGATTATGTCTGCACATTTATTTTGAATTTAAGCCTGCATTTAAAATGATAAAGACTAACCAGGGTGAAAACTTTGGTCGCTTGTTGATTCACACCATATAATATTAAACAAAAAGAGAAAATGCTGGAAAACCTCAGCGGGTCTAGCAGTATCTGTACGGAGAGAAAAGAGCTGGTTTTCAAGTCCAGATGACCCTTTGTTAAAACTTTGATAAAGGAACATCTGGACTTTAAACACCATCTCTTTTCTCTCCTTACAGATGCTACCATACCTGCTGAGGTTTCCCAGCATTTTCTGTTTTGGTTTCAGATTTCAGCATCCACAGTAATTTCTTTTATCTAATATTAAATTGTTGCTTTTCTTAGATTTATGAATTTAGATTTCTTTTCTTTATGAAGATCACTTCAATGAAAGATGGTTCTGAAATGAATGGCAGTTAAAATGTGGGGATGTGGAACATATAGTAGATGTGTGAAGTTAACCATAACATGTTGTGTTTTTGGTATGCTGAGGCGAGGTCTTTCTTGACTCTGAGGCTGAATTGATTGAACTCCTGCTATAGTGTGCCAGTTAAGACTGAAATTAAATTTCAGATCTCTGAGCCAGAAGCGCGTTACCCTAACACTAAACCTGCCCTATGTTGTACTTATTTAAGTCAAAATTGGCATAGCTTGGCTGGGAAGTTCACAGAGGCATGAGGAAGAAGGTGTAACTTTGGATACTTTGAGAAGAGTCTTCTGTAAATGTAAAAGTACATTTGTGTCTAAGCAAATTAAATGTTATTTGACTAGCGTGAAATGAAATCTAAATGCGTCACTGACATGTTGAAATGCCTCTGAGCGGAGCTCACTTGTGATTATGTTTTTCACATAATACTTGACAAAGATGGCCTTATAGATGAGCAGCAATTTATGCTCAGTGAAATTTAAATTTTAGTAATAAAAATAACTTGAATGGATGTCAGCTCCACAGGCATGGTGGATGATTGTTGAGCAATAATAGATGTGACCTTACAGAATTGTAAGTAGTGAAGATTAATTAGTTCAACAGAAAAAATACTTCCATCTTCACTTCCTTCCAAATACTCCTTGTCTTTTCCACTTGCTTCTCCTCCATGTCAAAAACTGTTTGTGAGCCGGAACTGCAGTATTCAGGCCTTTGCCATTTCTGCTCCATAACCAGCCACTAAGTTAGACACAAACTGAGACCTCACCTGCGCAATCCCGTTTTTGGCCACCTGCAAGATTTAGTGGACAGAAAGGAATTTACGTCCATGGCATTAGGATTACTTCATCAGCAAATTCACCAAATGAGTATAGAAACATATTCACAGAGCCACAGAATCACAAAATTGTCACAATGCAGAAGAAGGCCATTCACCCCAGAGTGGTGTTTGAACCATTCTCCTATGATTTAGTGCCATTTTCTTGTTTTTTTTCCCATTGCACTGCACATTATTTCCATTCAAATAATCATCTAATGCTCTTTTGAATGTCTTGACTGAAGCATCCTCCACCAAACTTCCAGGCAATGCATTCCAGACCTGAACCACTTCACATTTGCTTCTTTTGCAAATCATTTTAAATCCCTGCCCTCTTGTTCTCAATCATTGTACAAGCATGAATAGATTCTCCCTATATATTTTGTCCAGCTCCATCATAATTTTGAACATCTCTATCAAGTCTTCTCTCAGTCTTCTTCTCTCCAAGAACAGTCCCAACCTTTTCAATCTATCCTCATAACTATAGCTTTTCATCCTTAGAACTATTCTTGTCAACTTCTTCTGCACTCTCCAATGCATTTACATCCTTTCTAAAGTGTAGTGCCCGGAACTGTACGCAATATCCCAACTGGAGTCTAACTAGTATTTAATTCTGGAACTCTTTGCATTTCCTGCTTAGACCTGGTGCGCTCTGGTAAAAAAAGAGTTCTCCAGTATGTGCTGGCTCTCCATAGGAATAATTTACCTATTCTCACTCATCTATCTCCTCCCTATAGCCCAGCATATTCTTCCTTTTCAGATAATAATCAAATTCCCTCTTAAATGTCACAATTGAATCTGGCTACACCACAAACTTAGGCATTGCAATCCAGATTCTAACCACTTGTTGCTTGTAAAAGGTTTTTCTTCATCTCTCCAGTGCATCAACTCCCATTCTCAAAAAGCCCCAGAGAATATAGGCCTAATTTGCTCAGCATCCCATCATAGGACAACCTTCTCATCCATGGGACTGATCTAGTGAAACCTCACTACGTCCATTATAAGTATATCCTTGTTCAAATATAGAGATCAAAGCTGCACTGTTTTCTACTTGTCGTCTCACTAGAACCCCATAAAATTGTAGCAAGGCATTCTTGCTCTTAGACTTCAATCTCCGTGCAATAAAGGGGAGGCAGTAGTATTGTTGCTGGGCTAGTAATCCAGAGACCATGGGTAATACTCTGGTGACCAAGGGTATGAATCCCACCATAGTAGATGGTGAAATTTGAATACAATAAAAATATGGAATTAAAAGTCTAATGATGACCATGAAACCATTGTCAATTGTTGGAAAAACCTGTCTTGTTCATTAATGTCCTTTAGGGAAGAAAATCTGTCATCCTTACCTGGTCTGACCTACATGTGATTCCAGACTCACAGCAAAGTGGTTGACTCTTAATTGCCCTCAGGGAAAAGCAATACATATTGGCCCGGCCGCCAATACAAAGTAAAGAAAAGTTACTTATTAGTTACAAGTAGACTTACATTCGCACTGCAATGAAGTTACTGTGAAAATTCCCTAGTCATACATTCTAGCACCTGTTTGGGTACACTGAGAAAGAATTTTGCACAGCCAATTCACCTAATCTGCACATCTTTGGACAGTGGGAGGAAACTAGAGCACCCAGAGGAAACCCACACTGACATAGGGAGAACATGCAAACTCCACATGACAGTGACCTAAGCCAGAAATTGAACCCAGGTCCCTGGTGCTGTGAGGTAGCAGTGCTAACCACTGTGCCACTGTGCTGCATGCTAACTTTCTGTGTTCTTTATATGAGCACATCTCTCTGAACATCAATATTTAAATTTCATGCCTTTAAAAAGTACTTTCTTTTCTATTCTTACTTCTAACACTTCCCCATTTTATATTCCATTTACCACCTTGTTGCCCACTCACTGAACCTATCCATATCTCTTTGCAGCCTCTTTGTGTGATCCTCGTACTTCACATTCCCACTTAGCTTGGTATCATTGACAAGCTTGGATCCATTACTCATTGTCTCATCATTTAAGTTATTAATATAGCTTCAAAGTAGCTGAGTCCCCAGCACTGACCCTTGGGGTATTCTTTTGATTACAGCCAAATTGAAAATGCCTTGATCATCATTGTCTACTGTTCATTGACCAAGTTTTCATCTATGATAATGTAATACCCAGCTCCAAGAACCCTTACCTTTGTTGTTGTCCGATACTTTATCAAATGCATTTTTGAAATCCTAGTATATACTCCCCCCCCCCACCCCCCACCCCGGCACTATGGCCTTCGTTTACTCAGTTGGCCGGTCAATTTTTCAGAAGGTATTTCGAGAGGTGCCTTTGTCTCGCCATAGTCATGTGATCTTCAGTGTCCTTCTTAGAGTCTAAAGGCTTGGGAGCAAAAGCCATCTCATCTGCCATGCGTAACAAGAGCGTGCAGCTGATAGCGAGTAGATTTTGATAGCTGTAAGAGAACCTGCAGCTGTAAGAAGCAGCAGAGAATTACTAACACTTCAGTCTGCAACTTTGTACAGGACTTTGGTCACTGGGTGAATCAGTATGACTTTGAATATTCCAGTATTGGCTGATGAAGGAAGATTTGAAAATAAATTGGAAAATCTTCCAGTCTCAATGGCAAAGCTGAAATTGTCACAGAGTTACATCAGAAACCTGAATAAGTAAGAGGACGGATGTGCTATCTGTGCTGGGGAAAGAGGTTTACAAGCTGTAATGTACCCTAGACCTCACTAAGGAGCAGTAAGGTAGTTGTGTGAAATAGAGGCCTTAAAAACCCATTTTGAATCATCTAGTAATGTTATTTATTAACTCTATGTGTTCAGCACTAGAGT
Organism: Carcharhinus amblyrhynchos; assembly: GCF_965287045.1. Lineage (NCBI taxonomy): Eukaryota > Metazoa > Chordata > Chondrichthyes > Carcharhiniformes > Carcharhinidae > Carcharhinus > Carcharhinus amblyrhynchos. Next base: position 74,696,094 of record NC_137331.1, on the reverse strand, counting down.
TCAGGAAGAGAAAGAGAATATTGGCCACTATGCAATCGTACTGAGGTGTCTAGCTGAATCTTGTGAGTTTGAACAGCTGAAGGATGATCTGATCAGAGGCAAGATTGTTTTCAGAACAAGAGATCCTACTGCGTGAGCACTGTTGACCAAAGGGAATTTTACTCTCAAGAAAGCTATTGAGAAACTTTGAGGTTGTTAATCATCAGCTGAGGAATATTGATGGAGGAACTGATGACACTTTGCATCATGCTGAGAGGCAGTCCAAGCCTTACAAATTCAAGACAATAGAGAAGAGAAAGTAATATTTACAGCAGGGCCAGCTGAAAGATCAAAGCCAGAGTACAGAACATAAGTAGTTTGGAGGACAACATCTGAAAGAAAAGGTAACATGTCCAGTGTGGGAAAGCAGTGCTCTAACTGCAAGAAGCCGAATTGCTTTGAAGTGTTTTGCTGGAAAGAAGAAGAGCAAACTTATAAAAATGGTTGCTGGAGAGATGTCAGACGATGATCATTGAGAATCACTCTGCATCCTAGAACAGGCTGGCATCATCAAGCCTCAAGGAAAGAAATGGTTTGTGCCTACTGGAATGATGATTACAGAAGGAGAGCATCAAATTAGTATGATGTATCAGGTAGACACTGGCACTCCATGCGACGTTGTGGGCATCGCATATCTGTGTGAAGTTGCTCAAGATGGTGACCTGAAAATAAAGCTGTTGAAGATAAAGTTAAGGTTATATTACGGAACGATGCCTGTCCCAAGAGAACAAACTAAGCTGATGGCCCAATGCCATAACAAGAAAGAAGATTTTCAGTTCCAGATGGTAGACAAATCACAAAAAAAACCACTCTGAGACAATTTTTATGTGGTTAGATAGTGCAATACATTGAATCAGACACAGGGTCAGGAAGGTGGAGGCCGTTTAGGGTAATAGTCAACAAATGACCTTATAATTTGCACAACCACATTCATAATTCTGTATTTTCACAGTACTTTTAAAAAGTGGTATAAAGAATTGTTTCACTGATACATAATGAAGGACTGATAGCATAACAGTAATACTACTGGACAAGTAATCTAAAGGCCTCGACTAATCATTCCAGAGACACATATTCAAATCCCACCATGGTGGCAAGGGGATTTAAATAAAACTAATCAGATTAATCAGATTGTCTCAACATTGACTCTATTCCCCATGAATTCACAGGCATCAAACTGTTGCAATATGTCTTTAAGGGATATAAGCATGACATCACTGGAAAGAAAATGTGTTATATGATCCAGACTTAGTTTCATGTTTGCTTTGAGCAAAGCACATGCACGCAGCTTTGATGCCTTTAAGCCCTATGCTTATTTATAACTTCTCATATGCCTACTCTTAATAAATGAACACACAATGTGTTTACCCAAAACTTATGAGTGATTGAGTAATAAGGGTAGCATGGTGGCACAATGGTGAGCATTTATGCACTTAGTCGTTGAGAAAAATGGTATAGACTGTCTCTAGTTGCTGCAGGCAGTGGGCTGAGCTTAATTCACTAGCCAGCCTGGAGACGGAGGTACTGCACATGTGTAGACCTCTGATCCTGCACATGCTCAATTGCAGCAACAGCGGTCTGACAAATAGAGAAAGAACTGTCAGGCTCCTGCTACTGCAGGCAGCCTCAACCAGCTCTACCCCCTCCTCGCCATAATCGAGGAACGCATGGCCGATCGTGAGCCCCACAAAGCATTGGCATCTAGCCTCCGCCGCCCCCCTCTCTGCTGCCCAGACCAATCAAGCTCCACCTTCCCCTGATCCAATTGCAACTGCAGAGTGGCAATGGGCCCCCTTCCACCCGATCCAATCTCGTTGCAGAGTGCGTAGTGGGCTCCCCTGATTGGGCTGCTCCTTCATGCCCCACCTCCATAGGCCCCGCCCCCATAGGCGCCATCCCTGGCACTGCCCAGCTAAGGTGTATTACCCAGGTGTCAGGCTGGCAGTGCCATGGTGGTTTGCCCTTGGCTTCCCTGGTTGTCTCAGTAGCCTGGGTTTCAGTGGAGCCCATAGTATTGTGAAATCTGAGAATCAGGCATCATCTTAATTTATTGGCTCTGGTGTGATTTTGCCGGCTCACTCCACCAATCAATAGGCGGGGCCAGCCGGTAAAATTCGGCCCTTTGTGCCCCATTCAGATGATACTGTTTTCAAGTATTTCTTTTCAGGCTATCAGTTAGTTAGGATCTCTTTTGAGTTCAGCTGGACTGCATTGTATGTACTGGACCACATACCTATGACATCCCATGTCATATGTATGTCATCACATATGACATAGCAGTTAGAGGAAAAGCAAAACAAGAACATGGCCATAACTTGCACTTATTGATGCAGGCAGCATGGTGTTCCGGAGTCTGAAATCCAGCACCTACATGCAGCAGTTTTATTTATTCCGGTGTTGGCATATGTCCTGATCTCTCCATTGTAAGATCAGAAATGGAGATTTTGCTGATGAGTGCGCAGTATTGAGTTCATTCCCAACTCTTCAGATAATGAAACCCACATGCAGCAAGACCTGCACAACATTCAGGCTTGGACTGATAAGTGGTAAGTAGCATTCATGCTACACAAGTGCCTGGCAATGGACTTCTCCAATGAGAAGCTAAGGATCTCGTTAGTTTTTGGCAAATTACTCACTCCTAATTCCCCAAATCTACCCACCATGTACAAGGCAAAGCCAAGGTATGATGGAAAGCTTCACACTCGCCTGGATAATGCAGCTCGAGCAAAACTGAAGAAGCTCAACACCATTCAGGGTAGTTCAGTCTACTTGATAGACACCCGATCCACAACCTTAAACATTCACTCCCGCCACCACTGACCCACAGTGGCAACATTGTGTACCACACTGTACAACTCACGAGACTCCTTTGATAACATCTTCTAAACCTGTGATCTTTACCATCGAGTTACACGGCAGCATCCGCAAATTCTGCTCCAATTCATACACCATCCTGACTTGGAATTATTGCTGTTCCTTTGCTATCACTGGATCAAAATTCCAGAACTCCCTCTCTAAAAGCATTGTTGTTGTTCTTACATCACATGGACTGCAATGGTTGACCACCATCTTCTCAAGGGCAATTAGGGATGGGCAATAACTGCTAGCTTTGAATTCAATCTAAAATATCTGTGGCTTGAGCTGTTAAGCATTGTATACGTTGTTTAAAAGAATTATAGAAACATAGAAACTAGAAGCAGGATAGCCATTCGGCCCTTCAAGTTTGCTCCACCATTCATCTTGAACATGACTGACCATCAAATTCAATATCTCCCCCTTCCTCCCATATTCCTTGGTCCCTTTAGACCCAAGACAATGTTTTGGCCTCAACTACATTCTGTGGTAGTGAATTCCACACATTCACCACCCTCTGGCTGAAGAAATTTTTCTTCACCTCAGTTCTAAAAGGTTTACCCCTTATCCTGAAATTATGACCCCTAGTTCTGGACTCCCCCACCGTTGTGAACATTCTTTCTGAATCTAACCTGTCTAACCCTGTTGGAATTTTATAAGTTTCTATGAGATCCCTTCTCAGTCTTCTAAACTCCAATGAACATAATCCTAATCAACTTAGTCACGCCCCATATGGCAGACCTACCATTCCAGGAATCAGCCTGGTAAACATTCGCATTACTACCTCTATAGCAAAGACATCCTTCCGCAGATAAGGGCACCAAAACTGCACACAATACTCCAGGTGTGACCTCACCAACACCCTATACAATTACAGCAAAACATCACTATATCTATACTCAAATCCTCTCGTTGAGTAGGCCAACATACCATTTGTCTTCTTTACTGCCTGCTGTACCTGCGTGATTACCTTCAGCAACTGATGCACGAGGTTTCCAAAGTCTTGCTGAGTATCCATGAGTATCAATGTAATGGTCAGATAAAATACATTCAAGCACATCTCAACCTGACCTTCAGATCCATGGCTCCTTCACAGGGTGCTCTCACTGAAAGAAATAAATTAATAATTTTACTTTTATCCAATACATGTCATTTAATGGGCAGCACTGGTAAAGCCAGGATTTGTTACCTCTCGCTAACTGCCTTGAGAAAGGGGTGGTGACCCAGTTTGCTGAATTGTTGCAGTCTGTGAGGTGAAGATAAACCTACAGTTCTGTTAAGGTAGGACAAAAATAATTTGATCCTGAAAAGTAGGTCTGTATAATAACAGCAGACTGATTCATTGCATAATAAAAATCTTGTTCCCTGATTTTGTTCTAAGCCGAGGTGAGAAAACATATTACAAATCTAACTCTTCACAAGTAACCATGACTTCAGATGCCCTGTTTAAATTACTTGGAATTAATTTAAGATATTGCTGCTGTGGATCAATTCAATCAATAAAATTTATTCAGCCAATGAAGTATCAACGTCCACTTATTTTAGTATTATGGAGCATTTAGGAAGTAATATATCTACAGTAATGCCTGTTTAATGATACTGCTGAAATGTCTTTTACTGCGTTATTATTCTTCTGACTCACCATCATCTGCTCTTACATTAAGCTCAGCTTCCCACCCCAGCAGTTCTGTCCAATTAGGACAGCAAGCAGCGGGACACATGATTGTAATGACTAATTGGATTGCAGCAAAACAAAGCACAGGCTGACAGCCTGGAAGATGGGTAAATTGTCAAGCCACGCTGCAGCACCCTGATTACACTGCAGCGGTTGACTCAACATATACAGGGTTGTGTGAAATGCATAAATGAATTCATAGTGGCCACAACGGGCAGGGTGGGGGCAGACGTGGGGTGGAATCATCACCAGATCTCCCCATGGGCCTCATTGAGTATGGACTCCCTTATTGAGTGAGTGGAGGTTCGCCCAATGGGAAGTGAGCAGAAGAAGGTTAAAACCTGTTGCTTCAACCTAGACCATTGTTGTAGGTCCTAGGTGTAGACCTGTTTTTTCCAAGCCATGGTTTTCTTGGTGATGGCAGACTGGCCTTGGTGGGACTGTTGCATTGGCGACGGGGAATAAAAACTTTTTTTTTCTGTCTGGACAACCTGCATAATTCAAGAATAAGTAACTCTTCTCTGAAAAGGAAGAACAATTATGCCTCTTTTCGAGAAACTCGAGCCCTATGATACCAGCATGGAAAACTGGGCCCAATATACAGAGCGTATGTGTTACTCTCTTTGCATGATAAAAAAGTTTGACCTATCTAGACGCTTCTGACATGAAAACATTTACTAGACTCATAGGCTTGTGAAACATCACTCTGACCTATGTCATACTCCAGAGATATCACTTCAACACAGCTGGAAGAACATCTTGGAAACCTATCACTGAGGTCAAGTTATGAAAATTAGTGGAAAATTGTGAATTTGGACTGGCTGTAAACAAAATGTTGCAAGACAGATTAGTATATGGAATAAATAACCTAACTACCCAAAAGAAACTGAATGCGATTACTGTCACTAGAGAGGTAGTGCTTGATCAACTAGCGGGACTGATGGTGGACAAGTCCCCAGGACCGGATGGAATGCATCCCAGGGTTCTGAAGGACATGGCAGAGGTGATAGTAGATGCCTTAGTGATTATTTACCAAACTTCGCTGGATTCCGGGGAAGTGCCGGAAGATTGGAAAACAGCTAATGTTATGCCGCTGTTTAAAAAAGGTAGCAGGCAAAAGGCAGAGAATTATAGGCCGGTTAGTTTAACGTCTGTAGTTGGAAAAATGCTTGAATCCGTCATCAAAGAAGAAATAGCGAGGCACCTAGAAAAGAATTGTTTGATAGAGCAGACACAGCATGGATTCGTTAAGGGGAAGTCATGTTTGACAAATTTATTGGATTTCTATGAGGATGTGACGAGTGCGATAAACAGAGGGGAACCGGTGGATGTGGTGTTCCTTGATTTTCAAAAGGCGTTTGATAAGGTGCTGCACAAAAGATTGGGGGCATGGAGTTGGGGGTAAGGTGTTAGCGTGGATAGAGGATTGGTTGTCTAATAGGAGTAAAAAGTCTGACAACACCAGGTTTTAGTCCAACCTATTTATTTGATAATATTCTCACAAGCTTTCGAGGGGTTACCCTCTTCGTCAGGTGAATGGAGAGTTCTGGCCTCAGACAGAGCATATAAAGCACAGACAGTTTAGAGATTACTGATTAAAATGCGAATCCTTACACCTAACCTGCTGTTCAAGACCTGAAGTGGCTGATAATGTGAGTGGTAGGAGCACTGATCACAGTTTAAAGAGATGTGTATTGTCTCCAGACAGTACAGTAAGTGAGGTTTTGCAAACCCAGGCAAGTCACGGGGGTTACAGATAGTGCGACATGAACCCAAGATCCCTGTTGAGACCGTCCTCATGTGTTCATGTCGCAATATCTGTAACCCCCGTGACTTGCCTGGGTTTGCAAAACCTCACTTACTGTACTGTCTGGAGACAATACACATCTCTTTAAACTGTGATCAGTGCTCCTACCACTCACATTATCAGCCACTTCAGGTCTTGAACAGCAGGTTAGGTGTAAGGATTCGCATTTTAATCAGTAATCTCTAAACTGTCTGTGCTTTATATGCTCTGTCTGAGGCCAGAACTCTCCATTCACCTGACGAAGAGGGTAACCCCTCGAAAGCTTGTGAGAATATTATCAAATAAATAGGTTGGACTAAAACCTGGTGTTGTCAGACTTTTTACTGTGTTTACGCCAGTCCAACGCCGGCATACCCACATCATGTCTAATAGGAGGCAGAGAGTTGGTATCAATGGGTGCTATTCTGATTGGCGGTTAGGGGGCATGGAGTTGGGGGTAAGGTGTTAGCGTGGATAGAGGATTGGTTGTCTAATAGGAAGCAGAGAGTTGGTATCAATGTAGGGTGTCAAAATTTGCTGATGACATCAAGATTGGGGGAACGGCAAATTGTGCGGAGGGTGTGGAGAGTCTGCAGAAGGATCTAGATAGGCTGGGCGAATGGACCAGGAAATGGCAAATGGAATTTAATGTTGGCAAGTGTGAGGTGGTCCACTTTGGTAGGAAGAATGGTAGGAAGGACTATTACTTACGTGGCGAAAAACTGCAGCAGGCGACGGTGCAGAGGGACCTCGGGGTCCTTGTGCATAAGTCGCAAAAACCCAGCTTGCAGGTGCAGCATGTGGTCAGGAAGGCGAATGGGATGCTGGCCTTCATAGCGAGGGGGATTGAATATAAAAGTAGGGAGGTCTTGCTGCAGCTGTATAGGGCATTGGTGAGGCCGCAGCTGGAGTACTGTGTGCAGTTTTGGGCGCCGCACCTGCGCAAAGATATTTTGGCCTTGGAGGGAGTGCAGAGGAGGTTTACTAGGCTGATACCGGAGTTGAGGGGGTTGAGCTATGAGGAGAGGCTGAATAAACTAGGCTTGTACTCGTTAGAGTTTAGAAGAATGAGGGGAGATCTCATTGAGACCTATACAATGATGAATGGGATGGATAGGATAGAGGTGGAGAGACTCTTCCCGCTCAAAAAAGACAGTAGGACTAGGGGGCACAGCCTCAGGATAAAGGGGGGGCGGTTTAGAACGGAGTTGAGGAGGAACTTCTTCACTCAAAGGGTGGTGAATCTCTGGAATTCTCTGCCCGTTGAAGTGGTGGAGGCTGCCTCGCTAAATATTTTTAAGACGCGGGTTGTTGGGTTTTTGATAAGAGAGGGGATTAAGGGTTATGGGGAGAGGGCAGGAAAGTGGAACTGAGCCACGACAGATCAGCCATGATCTTATTGAATGGCGGGGCAGGCTCGAAGGGCTAGATGGCCTACTCCTGCTCCTATTTCTTATGTTCTTATGTTCTTATGTTATGTGCTATTCTGATTGACGGTTGGTGACTAGTGGAGTGCCGCAGGGATTAGTGCTGGGCCCTCAGCTATTTACCATTTATATAGATGATCTGGAGGAGGGAGCTGAGTGTAGGGTGTCGAAATTTGCTGATGACACAAAGATGAGTGGAAAAGCAACTTGTGCGGAGGGTGTGGAAAGTCTGCAGAGGGATGTGGATAGGCTGAGCGAGTGGGCGAGGACCTGGCAGTTGGAGTACAATGTTAGCAAGTGTGAGGTTATCCACTTTGGCAGAAATAATAGTAGGAGGGCTTACTATTTAAAGGGAGAGAAGCTGCAGCATGCTATGGTGCAGAGGGACCTCAGGGTCCTAGTGCATGAGTCGCAAAAACCCAGTCTGCAGGTGCAGCAGGTGATCAGGAAGGCTAATGGAATGCTGGCCTTCATAGCGAGGGGGATTGAATATAAAAGTAGGGAGGTCTTGCTGCAACTGTACAGGGCACTGGTGAGGCCGCAGCTGGAGTACTGTGTGCAGTTTTGGTCGCCGCACTTGCGCAAGGATATTTTGGCCTTGGAGGGAGTGCAGAGGAGGTTCACTAGGCTGATACCGGAGATGAGGGGGTTGGACTATGAAGAGAGACTAAATAGACTGGGTCTGTACTCGTTGGAGTTTAGAAGGATGAGGGAGGATCTTATAGAGACGTATAAGATAATGAAGGGGATGGATAGAGTAGAGGTAGAGAGATTCTTCCCGCTTAGAAAGGATAGCAGGACTAGAGGGCACAGCCTCAAGATAAGGGGGTGGCAGTTTAGATCAGAGTTGAGGAGGAACTTCTTCACTCAAAGGGTGGTGAATCTCTGGAATTAAACAACATAGAACATAGAACATAGAACATTACAGCGCAGAACAGGCCCTTCGGCCCACGATGTTGCGCCGACCAGCTTTCAAAAAAAAACAACACTAACCCACTAATCTAAACCAATCCCATTTCATCCATAAACCTATCCACGGATCTCTTAAATGCCCCCAAACTAGGCGCATTTACAACTGCAGCTGGCAGGGCATTCCAGTCCCTCACCACCCTCTGGGTAAAGAACCTACCCATTGAAGTGGTGGAGGCTACCTCACTAGATATATTTATGTCATGGGTAGATAGGTTTTTGACAGACAGGGGAATTAAGAGTTATGGGGAGAAAGCGAGAAAGTGGAACTGATCCACTTCAGATCAGCCATGATCTTATTGAATGGCAGGGCAGGCTCGAAGGGCTAGATGGCCTACTCCTGCTCCTATTTCTTATGTTCTTAAAGAAACTGTTGGCAGAACCCAACCTGCATTAAAAAGAACATTGAAATGGTTTCATCACTGGAAAATGCAGAAAAAGGGGCTCAGGAGCGACAGAGGGCATCAGGCAGCAATGTCCTCCAGCTAGGGGAAAGGCGTCATGTAATCAGTTTTCAACACAGACTGTTGTTGTAGGTTCCTGGGTGTGAACTTGTTTGCTGTAAGCTGCCGGTGCAGTTCTTTATTTGGTTATCAATAAAGGGTTTCTTGCTAAAGGAAGACCGACCTTGACAGAATTATTACAGTGAGCCTGTAGAAAATCTCTTGATTAATAGTATTTCTTTTAGGAAACAAATGTGTTGTACCTCTTTATTGGAATGATCCTTGCGTCCCAAAAATTCCAAATTAACACCAATGGTCAGCTTTTCACAGTTAACAATGACTATAAGAAATACTTACAGCTACTGATTTAGAAAAAAAATTATATTGAAGAAGTACAATTATATTTTTCTTAATTGTGTGTGTCGATCCTGTTGCCTGTGGATGTTATGGTTAATAGCTATCTTGATCCGTTCTTGCAAAGTGTTGGTTTTCTGAAGAAGAGTGCTAACTTTTCATTGGTAGGTCATGAGTTTCATAGACAGGAATCTAAGCTCTGTGATTCATAAAGGGCAAGCACTCTACACTGAAAATAACGCTCCTGTAGTGACCTTTCCCTGAACTCATCTCTCACAGTGCACATTTCCCTTGGGTTGCATATATTTTGCCCCTGTACTGTTTAACTTCAATTTTTTTTTGGTTATACTCAGCAGCAGTTTCTCTTTCTCATTCCTAATTTCTGAACTAATCTAGGAATTCCACTCTTTAATTCACCTTCTTTTCCCAGAAGTCACTGAGCGCAACACATCTGATGTACTTGATTCCCTTGCTTCTTCACCTGTGATTATGTTCATCCCTACCAGAGTTTGTCATCCCAATACCAGCTGCTTGTCATCAATCGGAACTGTTTTTCAATGATCACTCAGCAGCCAGGCCCAGCCTTGCAATTTGTTGCCTATTAGGCCAAAACTTCTGAGGCAGAACAATCACAGTCGATTGCCACTCACTCCCTAGCTGGGAGCTGCACATTTCCTGCCTGGACTTCCAACTGGGACCTCCTCAGGAGTGTGTGACATACTGGTTCCTGGGGCCTTTCTATGTAGTGCGGGACTGTGAAGCCCCTTTCTATGGCACTAGCTGCCATAAACCAGGTATGGTTAAAGGTCCCAGCCATTTTGAGAAGGCAGGCAGAAGGTAAGTGGATGAGGCAAATGGGCAGAATTGAGAGGAGTAGTCTTGGGGGGGGAGGGTAGTTTGGGGTGGGGGAGTCATTTGGTGGTCAGGGTAGTAATTGGGGGTGTAGTGGAGCATCGAGAAAGTGGGGATTGGTGGGAGGGTGAGGGTTGAGTCCCGTTGTGACCCAGAAATCAGAAGTGGTTTTAATCCTTCAAACCTTTCCTGGTAACTATTCTAATAAAAGAGTCTGATCCATCTAAAGTCTCTGATTTGGGTAATTGGAGGAATGAATGGTTCCCAGTGCTGCAGAAGCTCCTTGTGCAATCTTTGTGTGGGGACTTCCAATAGTGTACCTTGTGGGGTCACTCTGGGTACAACCTCCCCACCCTGGGGAATATAATTTCTTGTCTATTGAGTTCAACATCCTGACCAACAGTTGCATGAGCAAATTGAAGGCATTTCACTCTCTCCAAAGGCCACCCTCATTCTAGAACCAAAAACAGGAAATACTAGTAACACCCAGCAACTAAATCTGAAGGAAACAGAGGGGTTAGTGTTTCTGGTATAATCAAGTGTAATCCTTCACTGGTGCAGCGCAGAATCGCTGCCTTGCACCTTCCCCAGCAACTACTCAATCAGTGCTTCTGAATCCTCTCTACATCTAAAAAACCAAGCATTATAGGAGACAGCATCTATGGATGGATTTTGGAAGCAGAATCTGAACTACAGCCATTAGCAACCACTAGGAGCTTAACGGTGTTTGTATTGAATGAGCTACAATGACAAACAAGATATTAATCTGCAAGGCAAAATACAACCTCTCCAAGAGAGACTTACTTCTATGGATGCAGCATTTGACAGAGAATTATGGTAATGACTGCCTTCTTACATTAGTGATAATTCAGCTTACAACAGAGCGAGAATACTGATTACCAGAATTTGACTGTAATATCTAAGTAGCTTTCATTTTCTTGAGTGACTGATTTTCATACCTCCTGAGATTTCGCTATTGAAAGGTTCCAACTATACAGCGTGAAGCGTGGTCTGCTGTAATTCCTATATACAGCCGTGATGTGCAAAGAATAGAAACTACAGGTAGTATAGGGATCTTCTAAGTACAATGGAATTAATTTGTCAATTAAGATTTGATAATGAAGCCATCAGCAAGCAGATGTAAAGTAATAAGAAAATGTCTGGTGGCCAGCTTGATGTGTGTTTTCAGAACCATGTTCTATTGATATTTTACCAAGATAGTCGTTATATATCTCATGTTATGGAATAAGGACAGAAATATTTTCATTTTCCATTTCCCATCTCCAAAGATGTAAGGTTAGGTTGATTGATCATGCTAGTTGGCCAGGCTGTTGAGTGTCTTTAAGACAGAGATAGATAGATTCTTGATCAATAAGGGGATCAAGGGTTATGGGGAGGAGGCAGGAGAATGGGGATGAGAATCATGTCAGCCATGATTGAATGGTGGAGTAGAGTTGAAGGGCTGAATGTCCTAATTCTGCTCCTATATCTTATGGTCTTATGGTTAAATTGCCCCATAGTGTCGGGGGCACTAACTGAGTAAATACATGACATTACAGAGATAAGGCCTGGGTGGAATAGTGCTCAGATGGGCCAAATGGCGTCCTTCTGCATGGTAGAGGTTCTATGATTCTGTGACTTTATTGCCTTGATAACCAGATTTTGTCTTCATTTAATAACTCTTAGCAAGGACAAAAGCATGAAGCAATAGATAGAGGCAGGATCTGGGGCATCACTGAAGCTTCTGACCAATAATAGAGGAGAATTTGCCAATTATGAGTTCAGCAGCGTATATGAACGCATAAACATCATTGTTGTGAATATCCCCACTGAAAATCCTTTCAAAAATGAACTCTATGAAAGGAATCATGCACAACCATGGCATGGATAGTTCACAAAAAGAATTCACCAGATGGCTGGTGGATATTTTCCCTCTCAATTAAAATATAGGAAAAATCCCACATTGCCTTCTGTGCAGTGCAATAATCTTGCTGCTCCAGAAGGTACCACAATTTATTCTACAAATCTGAATGCTTTACATGCAAGCGGAAGTGACTTCGCCAAGATTGAGGTCTGGAGAAAATTTGGAGGATCCTAAGGCATCATGCAAGATAAATGATACAGAATTCAATCCAGGAGATTATAAAATAGAAGATCATAAGGGATGGGGCCCTGGGAGGACCATAAGAGATAGGATCAGAATTAGGTCATTGGGTCCATCGAGTCTGCTCCAAGGCTGATATGATTCTCATCCCCATTCTGCCTTCTCCCCATAACCCTTGACCCCCTTATTGATCAAGAACCTATCTATCTCCGTCTTAAAGATACTCAATGACTTGGCCTCCACATCCCTCTGTGGCAATGAGTTCCACAGATTCACCATGCTCTGGCTGAAGAAATTCCTCCTCATCTCAATTTTAAAGGAGTGTCCCTTCACTCTGAGGTTGTGCCCTCAAATTCTGGTCTCTCCCACTAGTGGAAACACCCTCTCCATATCCACTCTATCTAGGCCTCCCATTATTCTGTAAGTTTCAATTAGATACCCCCTCATCATTCTAAACTCCATCAAGTATAGACAGACTCCTCAACTGCTCCTCATGTGATAAGCCCTTAATTCCTGGAATCATTTCTGTGAACCTTCTCTGGACCCCCTCGAACGCCAGCACATCCTTCCTTCAGTGTTGAGGGATCAAGGAAGGTTGTGACCGTGAGACAGTATTTACTGAATTGGCAATCATAGAATCATTATAGTGCAGAAGGAGGCCGTTTGGCTCATCAGGTCTGCACCAAGTCACCATGAGATCATCTTACCCAGACCCTATTCCTGTAACTCCATGTATTTACCCCACTAATCTTCCTAACCTATGCATCTTTGGATAACAAGTGACAATTTAGCTTGGCCAATTCACCTAATCTGTACATTTTTGGACTGTGGAAGGGAATCAAAGCACCCACAAGAAACCCACGCAGACGCAGGGAGAACAAACTCCACACAGAGAGTGACTTCAGGCTGGAATGAAACTCAGGTCTCTGGTGCTGTGAGACAGCTGTGCCAACCACTGGGCCACTGTGCTGCCTAAACAAACTGTTCAGTTTTGTTCCTCACGATTAATTATAAAATCTCAGTCTCCTGAGCAGCTGATAGAAGTGAATGAGGCACCTTGTTCCTCAAATGCTCACTTATTTTGTGATGAAGGTCCTGAGGGATCAAGGCTTGGAAAGTGGGAATGTGAGTTTTAATGACACATGTGACAAGAGGTATCACATCAAAAGGTGAATTGCCTGGAGTTGGTAAATGTAGGCATATTCGATCCTGGCAGCCATAAATGTACAAGCGGTGGTCATCGCTTGAATAAACTAGAAAATTACGTAAAAATGACAACGTTTCAGGTATCAGAAGTCCCCAGGATTGTGAAATTTCATAGAAAGCCTCATGATCATGAAGTTTTGGTGGCTGCCAGTAAGCCTGAGGATAAACTAAAAAGTGAAACAAAATGCAGTGAATTAGGTAGCTGGAAAGTGTTTGGACTTCATTCTGCAATATCAGAGAAGGGGCAGCCAGTTTTGATAGATTTGTACTGAAAATACCCTTGCAAAGAGTTTGAAGGGCAACCGGGTATGACAAATGTTACAGTATACTCTCCCTCCCACAGCTGGAAAAGTAATATTAAAACAGTCTTTTTTTAAGCTCTTTTCCTGTCATACATTCACAAGAGTGAGGATCAATCAACATAAATGCTGCAATTCTGCAGGATATTTTTTCAGAGAGAAGCGGATGCAAAAGGAAGTCAATGGAAACTTATCAATTGTATATGGCCTGAATGATGCTTCCAGGGTATGGTAGTTTTGGGTGAGGCCAGGTTTGCTGGAATTAGACAGTAAGTGCTGAAAATACTCAGCATGCCTCACAACTGTGGAGAGAGAACAGAGTTATGGGGTGGGATTTTACAGCCTTGCTCATTCCAAAGCTGTAAAATCCCACCCGAGGTCAATGGACCTTCCCATTGTCCACCCCTCTCCCGCTCCAATTCCCATGGTGGGTGCAGAGGTAAAATTCCAGCAAATTTTGAATCAAATGTGACTTTTCTTCAGAAGAGAAGTATTGAAGTTCAGTACAACAATGAAACGTCCTAAAAACTCAATCTGGATTAATGTGATTTAGGTGATTCAGAGCATAGGAAGCAGTCAACTTTGGAAATGCTCCACATGCTAATCTTCCTGACGGTATTCAAGTCTAGCTGGTTTTATAGCATTTCTGATGTCTGAGAATGAGAAATGTGCTTTTTCAAAGGAAACTAGGAAAATAAATAAAGTTTGTAAAAGTATATTAGATGATTCTTTCTGGTTGTTTCACAGTTTGGTATGGCTCTTGCTCTGTCCAAGACTGTAGGAAACTACAAACGATGATGAATGAAACCCAATCCATCACCCAAACCAATCTCTCATCCATTTACTCTGTCTACACTTCCCGCTGCCTCAGGAAAGCAGCCAGAATAATCAAGGACATCGCTTTCACCTTCTTCCATCGGGAAGAAAATACAAAAGTCTGAGATCACACACCAATCGACTCAAAAACAGCTTCTTCTCTGCTGCCATCAGACTTTTGAACGGATCTACCTCGCATTAAGTTGATCTTTCTCTACATCGGAGCCATGACTGTAACACTACATTCTGCAGTCTTCTTTCCTTCTCTATGAATGGTATATTTGATCTGTACGGTGCACAAGAATAACCCTTTTCAATGTATATTAATACATATGAATAATAAACCAAATCAAGTCAAAAATGCTGAGACATTGGTTCTTATGTGTGTAGCATTCAATTTGTCAAAGATTTTGAATGGGACTCTGCGCAATGAAGATAGGATATCTATTGAATGTTATATAGATAATCATTCTTGGATATGTAAATTGTAAGGGAGAAAAGGTTACAGATTGACTTTCTGGCTTGAAAAAATGCTGGAGGGAGAGAAAATCTCTCAAATGAAATAGGTGCAAGTTATTAACTCTCTGATTGTTTAAGCAGAAATAAATGATCCTACAAAGAAATTGTTCGGTGTCCTAGAAAATGGTCATTTATATATAGTACCCTGTGTGGAGAAGGAGGTTTCTGGTTTAATTTGTTGAAATTTTAATTTAATCTACAATCTCTAGGATTTGTATTTTACTGCGTTGGTGCAGATGCACAGCACGGCCACCATGTCGTGAAATGGAATGTGATCAGGAATGGTTTGCCATGATTCTTCGCTGGATGGGTGTGCCCGTATATAAGCAAATGTTGGCACGAGAGATGTGAGTTTTGTCCATATGTGTTCTAATTTACTTCTGAATGAGATTCCTATCTTTAATGTACTGTGAATGACCATCAAGACTGTCTTTTTCCCTTATGATACTATCTGCCTCATGAAAGGGAGAACAATGTCCCTGATTGATTTTAATAAGTTAGCACAATGTTAGAGTCACAATTAGTGCCAGATCACAAAACATTTATTCATTGCTCCACCAATGACCTTCATACAGTCTTCTTGAGCGAGTAGACGTGGAGAGGAGAATAGTGTGGACCACTTAACTTGAAATTGTCGATCCAATTCCAAAAAGGAAATTATTGCAATTAAGTGAATGATAAATAGCCCACCCTTCCCTTGTGATAAATTGTGTTCATTGGGAGATACATCAAGTTTGTTCATGTTGCAGAAGAAGAAGTACAGAGTTTGTCATGTCACACTGAAGCATGGAAGATGCACGGTGGTGCCTAAGGAGAAATTTAACAAACTATTCTACTTTTGTGCTCCTAGCATATGAATAACCCTTGGCACATGAATTTCTGTCTACTTGGGAGGAGAAACATTTTATCTCTTTTGGTCTAGCTGCTTCTGAAAATATCTACCTAAGTGCCTGTGGACTTTCTTTCGAGCCTCTTTCCCGGACCTCAGTCCTACAAAAACCATACACTTCATTGTTTGAGGTCAGAGCACTTTCTACCTACTTTCATTCTACCTGTTCCAATTCCAATGGATGGTATTGAATAGTGGAATGAAAAATTAAATTGCATCGGATGAGGCCAGGGATGATTTGAAACCATGGAAGAGAATTTTGAAATCAAGGCAATGCTTGATTGGGTTTGCATAGTTCACCTTACACAGGATGATAGAAAAATGGAACATACTGCCAGCTAAAGCACAGGCAATAGCATTTTGACAGACTTCAAGATTAAGGAGGGTAGAATTAGGAGACCTGTCAGGAGTGTGTTGGAAAAGTCCAGTCTCAATATAGTGAAGGCGTGAATAAGTTTCAGCCGACTCAAAGTTAAAGTATTTAATGTATCTCATATTCTTTAGTATATATACTATCTTATTTATCTAAAGAAGAAAATCCTAAAAATAATACAACACAAATACATGTGGTTATAATACTGCATTACAGGACTGCATTACCTAATGAAGGAATTAATGTAAATGATAAAGGGATTCCTGATAATTCGAAGCAGAACCTTAAAAACAAAAAAAAAGTCCTTGAGAAAATCAAAAGAAGATCCCTCAAAAAATGTATATTTTTACCCTTGCCACAGGTTCTGCCACAATCGGACTCACAGAATGATCTCCATAGAATTCAGGAATGCAGGTGTCTTTGTCCCCCATTGGTTCTGCCTGCTCGTTCTATTGTGTGCCACCTCGTCCTGCAAGAAAGAGGGCAGAAAATTTGTGACTCCTGCGCTGTGTTTGGGTTATGTGCCTGCTGTAGCCAGATAGCTGGAGGCATGTGGAAGCAACAGGAACTGGGAATGCGACCATTGGAAGGGATGTGAAGGTGAGCTGGAGGAATGGGATGTTTGACATGAATTTGAATGCTAGGGAATACTGTTGGGTGAGTGAGGGGTGTGGTGCATTGAGCAGCATGTCAGGTTGGTATTGTGGTGCCAGGGGTTGTCATGTGAAGATGTATTCACCAAGCACGATCATCTATGTGAGATAAGAAGCCTTCTTGTGGAACTGGTCCTTGGAAGCTGACTCTGAGAATTGACTTGCCTGGTCAGCTGCTTTCAATCCTTCTGAGGGTTGTCCTTGAAAGCCTCCTGGATCCTCAACAGTCCCATGGCCTCTCTCCTCCAGTCTATATCCAAGAACATGGAAGTCCCATCTCTGCTCTGGTGTTGCATTTTCCTGGTTTGGAATTATAGTAATGGCATTAGCAGCAGCCTCCTCTGATTTGGTGCAGTTTCCCTTTAAGAAAGACAGACTGCTTTTAAGAGCAGCACTAAATGCTGATAACACATGCTGCCTGCAGCCCGCTGCTGAGTGCTCAGGCAACCAGCAGCACAAACCCTACTCAGACTAATGCTACCATCAGATAAAGGAGGAGGCAGCACCAAATTTATGGACCAATTTCTGGCAGCAATGCTTTGTTCCTAACTGTGTGAACGAAGATAGGCTGAGTGTTTTTATTTCTCTTGTATATTTATTATATGATCTTATCACATCTGTGCTGCAACAGAATCGTTATTACGAATCTTAGAGAGTCACAATGTCAGATTTTCAGTTATAACTGTGAATAATTACCTGGAAATGGTAATAATCATTGATTGTAAGTGAGTGATTTTGTGTAATAGCTTCTTCAGGAAGCATCGCAACATAATTGTCTGTTTGAAACATTTTAACTTACCGTGTAATAGGAATGTTGGCCCGCGTAACAAACATAATCAGCAAACTTTTATTTGTTTGCAAATATAGAGGATGATTAAATGATATATTTTGTTAGACTACGCTCCTGGCAGGAAGCCTTGGCACAACAGAAGTGTGGATTGAAGTGCTGGGCATGGGTGTCCAGATGCCAAATTCGTGACTTGGCATGCTGACCTCACCATCTGATTCTCCAATCTGTGTCCCCACTCAACAATATTGACTTCAGGAATGGAGTGTTATGAAAGTCACCCTTCAAATTGCATTGGCAGAGTGGCACAGTGACTAGCACTGCTGCTTCACAGCTCCAGGGACCTGGGTTCCATTTGGCCATGGATGACTGTGTGGAGTTTCAACATTCTCCAAGTGTCTGTGTGGATTTTTCTCCTGATGCTCTGGTTTCCTCCTATATTCCAAGTATATGTAGGTTAGGTGGATTGGCCAGGCTAAATGGTCCCTTAGTGTCCCAAAATGCATAGGTTAGATAGATTAGCCATGGGAAATGGGTGGGGGTTGCAGGGATAAAGCAGGGGAGAGGGCCTGGGTAAGATGCTTTGTCAGAGAGTCAGTGCAGAGTTCTATGAATCAGATTATCTTGTTACTTAGTTTTACAATGGTTTTATCATAATAAAAATGCTTCATATCTTGTTGCCAAGGAGTTTTAAGAAACAACTATGTCGCTAAGACATGTAGACCAGCAGCTCCCAGCATCAAGGCCTTGTGTGTCACGTGCCTACAAATTCCTGAATTGGCAGCAACTGAGCCTCAGAATCCCAGAAGCCAAAACAATCATTCACGGTTGTCCTTTTTGCTGTTCAGTGGCCCTTGCTGCAAAATGTGTATGTGTAGGTGTCAACTGATGACATGTTTGGACTCAGATATCTTTCACAATGTCTATTAGCCTGCCAATGCCAGCCATCTAATTTCACTTTTCTGGGATGGTTTGCTTGCTTAAGTGTTGACTGGCTCCAGCAAGAATCAGCTTTCTTAGCAGGCGAGGAGAGAAAAATTGAAAAGAAATATAAGGATTTATTGGAGAAACACGAGAAGTTGATTGGACATACTGTCATGCAGATTGTTCCTCTAAATCCAAATGTGAAAAGGTTCTGAAGTCTATTGTTCTACGTGATAGAATTTGTCTTGTGTCCTCAGCATGCTTCTCTCTGTTGGTGAGGGTAAGGGCAGAAGGTGGCACCCTGGCTCTGGGGAGCGAGAAGAATGAGATCAGAAACTTATTAAAATTGCTGTTCAAGAAAGGAGATTCATGGTCTTATTTTATTTATTCATGGGATGCTGGTATTCTTAATAGTCAGTAGGTGATTCAGACAATGGAAGAAATATTTGAGTTTCAATAACCAGGACGTGTACAATGAGGGAGAACATGGAATGTTTCCAGGCCCTGTTAATAATTATGGCTGTTTTGGAAAGGTAGAATCAGAGGCTGTGAAGGAACACCTGGTCGATGGGCTGCATTATGTCTTGGTTCCAACTGGGTTCCCATTGAAGCTTGGAATAAGTTAGTCATGAGATTTTCTTGAGTGTCTTCCATTTTAAGGTAGCAAAAAAGATTTTACTATTTTGTAACTATTTTGTAGCATGAACTGATTACTGTTCAGTGTTTATAATTGAACAAATGGCTGGAATTTTTACATGAGTTCCAATGATCCACCATAACTACATTGGTAGTATACAGAAAGCCCAGAGAAGTAACAGCAGTTCTCCCAAAAGTGCTGAATTGGAGGTAAAACTGTTCTAGATCACGACAGTTCTGATAGTTCAGCTTCTCACCTGAATCTCCATACTTTGTGTGCCGAAGAGGTCCCAGTCGTGAATCTCATTAAAAACCCAATGGGCAGTCAGAGTTTGATAGTTCTGGAACTCTGTGCATGCACAATGGTCCCGATCTGTCAGACTCCCCGTTTGCTGGCTAGCCCGATTGATGGCCAGCCCAGGACCCCTGTAGTGCTGCCCCTCCAGCCTTCCCCTCACAACCCGATCACGGCCCCCACAACAATTTCCGGATCACACCCTCACAGCTCCCCCCCCACTGTCCCAGAGTACCATGATGCTCAGGCCCCATTCCCCAGCAATGGCGATCACCCCACCCCCCCCTCACCCAGCAGAACCCCCCCCCCCCCCCACCCCCCCCCGCTTCCTCCACCCCTCAAGAGTCAGACCACCCCCCCGGAGGCAGCCCCCCTTCCCCACTGGCAGACGACCCCCTCCGCCAGCCTGCCCCAATTGCTGCTCCTACTCCATCCCAGATCGATCCCAATGCAGAGTGGCAGTTGGATCTTCGCCCTCATCAATTGCGTCTAGTGCCTGCCCACAATATGCCCCTCCCCTTGGCATGGGCATTTTTCCCCTTGGGCAGTGCCTGGGAGCATGGCTGGCACTGCCAGGGGTGCCCATGCCCAGGGAACACTACCCCCCGCTGCCTGACTCTCTGGGAGGCCCCAGATTCCCCCCCCTTCATTCCGCCGGGGTCTCCCAGTAGCTCCCTGAATACGGGAGCTAGTCTGAACCCCAGCGGAATGAAGTTACTCCTGGCGGGGTAGGAGATTCAAAGGTCCCAATAATTAACAAACCTACATATTTAAAATAGATTTTAAAAAGATTTAAATACTTACCTGTCTTCCCACCTGTTTCCAGTATGGTCTGGCTGGCGACTGTTCGCCAACTCTGGAAGATGCGGATGTGTTCCCGGCACATGGGCAAATCCCTGTTCAAGGCCACAGATGCGCATTTCCCAACGGGACCCGCCAGAAAAGTGGCAGGCATGGATGGGAGAATCGCGACCATAATGTGAGTGCTTTATAAGGCCATTTTTCTGGGAGTAACTGTGGATCTTGCAACGATATTACAGTGAATAATCAGGAGAACTCCACAGAAATTCAACCACAAGGCCCTAATTTTTTATTTTTTTGTTACAAAACTTTTTACATTGGAAGTGTTGCACTTCCACTGATGGTTGCAAAGTCAAGGGCCAGAATTTTCCAGCTGTGCGCGCTGATGGGATCTTCCTGTCTCAGCAAAGTCACACCCCTGCCCTGTGTTTTCTGGTGGTGCGGGGTGTGTTCAATGGGAAACCCTGATAACAGTGGAGCCAGGAGATCCCGCTGTCAGCTAATAGACGGACGCCTCCGTCACTGTGAAACACGCGGTGGGTTATGCAGAAAATCCAGCCCAAGGTGTTTACTTGCATTCCACCCTGTCTGGTTTTCTACCATTGTGCACAGAAGCAAAGTGTATAAGGAACCTCCACACACACCTCCATCAATAAGTATGAAGAGTTCATGGACTTGTTTGTCACTCGGATTGTGGTCTGATTAGCTGCCTCTGCCATGTCCTTCCCTTCCACTAGCCTGGCCAAAATGCCTTTAATGTTCTCTCCCTGCCTGAGCTCTGCCAGCTCTGATAAAATATCATTTCCTCTCCTGTTGACCGCCCAGCTGGCCATGCCAGACTTTATGTCCCCACATCAGGGCTTCCTCATTGGTGGCAAAATTCTACACAAAAGCCAGAATTCTCCCTTTTTGCCCACCACGGGAATGGTAGCGAGTGAGACAGAAAATTTGGTGGACCATTCAAAGGTCCATTGAATTTAGGTGGGAATTCCCATTCTGGTGCTTGAGAAGTCTGCCCAAAGTCTCTAGATCCAGCAGACATGTTCAGCTTGTCTTTACTTGGACACCCTTGTTCTAGCAATATAAAAAAATCCATCCGCAGAAAATTATTTTAATACATCTAATATATGCCCTTTTTCAGTAAAGCTGATAGTTGACAGCGTTGGCTATTCTAAAGACCTTTAGTTTTCCCTTCTTCAGTCTTTGTCAATCAGCAGTCACCCAATTTTGCAACCATCCACCTCTTGCCAGATGATTGGTGCCTGTTGCACATTATTGATGCCTCAGGTTGAAAGAAACTGGTTGTTAAAAGCTGAGTGAAGTAGTCAGATTCACTGACACTAATAAGCCTTGATTGTCATGAACCAGACACCATATTCTCTGTAACACATCAGGTAAGTCAGTGTTTGCTAATTAAATCAAATTCCCAGAAATGTGTGTGGGTCTGACAAATCAATAAAACTAAAATGAAAACCTGCAAACTCTGGAAATGTCAAACAAATGCTGAGATGACACACCAGATCTCTCAGTACCTATGAAAAGAAAGTTCCACATTTTAGAATGAATAAAGTGAATGCAACCTCCTGAACTACAGTGACAGACAGTTCCACTGGTCTCACCAGACTGCCCAACAATCTTGTGTTTTATGTGTCTCTAATCGGGCAGTTATCGAAGCTGTGGAGGAGAGAATGATTAGTTGCCAGCAAGAATCATCTGACTGACTGTAGTTGATCAGTCCTTTGTGCTCAGTTTTATGGCAATCTCATCTTGATCTGACCCCAAATTTCAGAGGTCACAATCCTGCCACTTACACAATGTCTGAAGCTGCTGGCAATTTTCAGGGCCCATCCTGCTGGAGTCTGTGGAATCAATGCAAGCAGCTACTTAACAGCTAGCAACATCCTAACCACTATAAATACAACCTGGTTGCAATATGCTACATGGTGCAAAAGAATCTATCCTCAGCATGAAGATTGACACTCTGTATAATGCGAGTACAGAGATCCTGTCCCAGATAAGGCTCAGTGAATGCTGTAATAAACTTGACTATCTGCTTTATCCAACTCTCAATCTGTTTTCCAGGCTTCCTGCTTCACTCCCATTGCAGTGAGAATGAGCCTACAACTTTAAGGCTATCCTTTTTCTAATGATAATTGATCTCAGCCTGACATGCTAGTATTTTGCAGAGTTATTTATCTCCACTAGGAGCAGTGGAGAAAACATTGGCAGGAGTTTTGATGAGATATGTCATCCTGCTGGGGTTGTCTCTCCTAGTGACATCCATGTGAGGGATGTGAGGACACAAACAAAAGGTATCTGGCTCCAATTCCATTCAAATTTGTTGAAGGAAAAAGAGGCATAAGCTTGGCAGAACTTGGTCCCACCTGAAGTTCTGCTTCACCTTCCTTCAAGATATGGAACTGCTTCTTCCCCTAGCCCAAGATAGAGCCCAGGTTTAAGGTCCACTTCCTGGTCCTTAACATGACCCTTGGCCCTATGTTTAAGATTTGTAAATCTAACCTCATGACCGTTCAGTTCTACTATTTCTTGGTCACTTTCCTCCTTGCATACTGTTATGATGGCCATGGGGGGTTCGTCATGGGCTTCCCCGTGGGCTTCGTGGAGTACAAACTCCCTTATTGATTAAGCAGAGGCCTGCCTGACAGGAAGCATTCAGCAGGGCCTTTGAAACCTGCTTCTTCACCTGGACTGTTGTTGTAGGTCCCGAGGTGTTGAACGACCTAGCTGTAAGCTGCAGGATCAGTGTCTTTCTTGGTGCACAATAAAGGGTGCTTGGTGATGGGAAACTGGGGTTCAGGTGAATCACACACTTCTTCATCCAGAATCACCATTAAGACAAACGCTCACTCTTACTCTATTTCTCCAATAAGAGCTTTCTGTTATTTGTTTAAATCTGCAAAGTTAATCCAACAAAGTAATGACTTCTCCTTTAGACTGGAACCACCATCTGTATTTGTGGTTGCCAGTTTTCCATCAAGCGTGAAGTGGTTCAAATGTGTGCTACACTTTGCAGAGCCAAAAAATCAGAATTGAAATCCAAATCATAATGTGAGTGTTCATCTGGCTTGGAGTATCAAGGTAGGAATGGATCGAAGCTTAAAACTGCCCTGACTAGATCATTTGTTCAGTTAGTAATCAGTCTTTATCCATTGTTAATTTATATTAAAGTCCATCTATTTTACATGCAACTCGCGCATTGAGTGACACAACTGAATTGACGTCAGAAAAGTAGGAAGATATCAATCTGAGCCACGCTATAGATTAGTGCTTTTAGAAGAGAAACTGTTTTAGAAATATGAAATCTAGGCCTACACCAGTTGAAGAATTAGAAAATAACTCTGCAAAAATCTCAGTTTGATGTTACCTAGTAATCTGTTTTCACAGTGCTAAAATAGCTAAAAGATGTTGGCATCAGGCTGTCGCTCTCAACCTTTTCAGCATTCACCGCACAGTAGCTAGGGTTTATCAATCAAGCACAAGGGCAATAAGGTGACAGTGGCTCTGAGAATGTTTATACAATTCTGATGGCTTCTGGATACATTTTCAAGAACAGCTCTCAACGTCAGGGCCATTTTCAATGATTTCAGTGCTCACCTGCAGTTTATTGATGCCTTCACACCTCGTTTGCTTCACAAGTTTCGTCCAACTGAAATAGTTTAACCCTTCGGCCAGACTCTCAGAGAGGTTCCACAAGCAAAAATGGTTAAAAAGCCAAAAGTACAGCACTGTGGATGCTGGAAATGCAAATTACAAAGAGGAAATGCTGGAAATACTCAGGAAGTCAGGCAGCATTTAGGGAGTGAGAGAAACCATGATTGGAATAGTGTTTTGTGTGAACAGATGCAGAGTGGGAAAGCCAATGAATTGGGAAGCTGTTAGCAGACTTTGCCGAGGCTCTCTAACTCAGCCGTGGTATTTGCATCCTGCTTCCCACTTTCAAAATGATGGCAAGTGGGTGACGATGAGGGAAGATTTCTATTCAATGAGATCCTGCTAGAGGTCAGAATGATGGAATTGCACATTGATTTCTCAGGCCACCATAAGATTGGTAAGGAAACTTGGGGTCTCACTCCTATCTGGACCTCTTGCTGCAGGATCAGAGAGACTCAGAGAAGGGAACTTTTCCCAAGGACAAGAGGAAGTAGCCAGCCTGTCAAACCAAGCAGGGAATACAGGAGGTTGTTGAGGAAGCAAGCAGCAGGCATCTGGTCCTTCCAACCTGCAGACAGTGCATCAGGAGCATTCGGGATCTCTGGAGGATGGATAAGATGAATGGCATTACACTTCCAGATGCCAACCACCACACCCAGACTTTCTCAGCATTCTCTTGCACAGCACTCCTCAGAATAACAGATCTTGCAGCTCCATTCATTCCTCAGCCTGCAGGCGTTTCCTCAGATCTCCATTAATACTTACACTTACCTTACACCTCACATCCATGTCTCAGTCACCCTCCACATGTGTTGTTTCCTCTCCCTTCTCCACACAATGAATTTCTCACACCTGTAACTCTCTGCTATCTCCTCTTGCAGGAGAAAGTGGTACAATAACTGTAGGGAACTGGGCAGGGAGTGAAGCCCAGTTGGTCCTCGAGTGTCAAGCAACTCATTCCTCATTGGCAATCTACACCTCACCTAATCCTCTGTGAAGGAGGTCTTGTTCCAGGAGGTTGAAGATATCAGCAAAGACCTACTGTGACCCACTGATGTTCAGACATGTCATAGAATCATAGAATCCTATAGTGCAGAAGGAGGCCATTCAGCTCATTGAGTCTACATCAACCACAATCCCACTCAGGCCCCATCCCATTAACCCCATGCATTTACTCTAGCTAGTCCCCCTGACACTAAGGGGCAATTTAGCATGGCCAATTCACCTAACCTGCACATCTTTGGACTGTGAGAGGAAACTGGAGCACCCAAAGGAAACCCATGCTGACACGGAGAGAATGTGCAGACTCCACACAGACAGTGACTGGGCGGTGGATAGAGGAGAGCCGGT
This sequence comes from Carcharhinus amblyrhynchos, assembly GCF_965287045.1. Lineage (NCBI taxonomy): Eukaryota > Metazoa > Chordata > Chondrichthyes > Carcharhiniformes > Carcharhinidae > Carcharhinus > Carcharhinus amblyrhynchos. The sequence continues at coordinate 74,670,372 of NC_137331.1, read as the reverse complement.
GGATGTGGTCTTTCTAGATTTTCAGAAGGCGTTTGACAAGGTACCTCACAAGAGGTTATTGCAGAAGGTCGAGGGACATGGAGTTGGGGGTAGGGTGTTAGCGTGGATAGAGGATTGGTTGTCAAATAGGAGGCAGAGAGTGGGGGTCAACGGGTGCTATTCGGATTGGCGGATGGTGACTAGTGGAGTGCCCCAGGGGTCGGTGCTGGGGCCTCAGCTTTTTACCATTTATATAGATGATCTGGAGGAGGGAACCGAGTGTAGGGTGTCGAAATTTGCTGATGACACCAAGATTGGGGGAACGGCAAATTGTGCGGAGGGCGTGGAGAGTCTGCAGAAGGATCGAGATAGGCTGGGCGAATGGGCCAGGAAATGGCAAATGGAATTTAATGTTGGCAAGTGTGAGGTGGTCCACTTTGGTAGGAATAATGGTAGGAAGGACTATTACTTACGTGGCGAAAAACTGCAGCAGGCGACGGTGCAGAGGGACCTCGGGGTCCTTGTGCATGAGTCGCAAAAACCCAGCTTGCAGGTGCAGCAGGTGGTCAGGAAGGCAAATGGGATGCTGGCCTTCATCGCGAGGGGGATTGAATATAAAAGTAGGGAGGTCTTGCTGCAGCTGTATAGGGCATTGGTGAGGCCGCAGCTGGAGTACTGTGTGCAGTTTTGGGCGCCGCACCTGCGCAAAGATATTTTGGCCTTGGAGGGAGTGCAGAGGAGGTTTACTAGGCTGATACCGGAGTTGAGGGGGTTGAGCTATGAGGAGAGGCTGAATAAACTAGGCTTGTACTCGTTAGAGTTTAGAAGAATGAGGGGAGATCTCATTGAGACGTATAAGATGATGAATGGGATGGATAGGATAGAGGTGGAGAGACTCTTCTCGCTCAGAAAAGACAGTAGGACTAGGGGGCACAGCCTCAAGATAAAGGGGGGGCGGTTTAGAACGGAGTTGAGGAGAAACTTCTTCACTCAAAGGGTGGTGAATCTCTGGAATTCTCTGCCCGTTGAGGTGGTGGAGGCTGCCTCACTAAATATTTTTAAGAAGCAGGTTGATGGGTTTTTGATAAGCGAGGGGATTAAGGGTTATGGGGAGAGGGCGGGAATGTGGAACTGAGCCACGACAGATCAGCCATGATCTTATTGAATGGCGGGGCAGGCTCGAAGGGCTGGATGGCCTACTCCTGCTCCTATTTCTTATGTTCTTATGTTCTTATGACTTGAGGCCGAGAATTGAACCCGGATCTCTGGAGCTGTGAAGCAGCAGTGCTAGCCACAGTGCCAACCAAGAGATTTGATCTTCTCTCTGCCTGTAGTACCTGGCCAGGACTTTTGTTTTGGTCCATGGAAATGTGAATTTGGCCCATTCTGAAACCCAATGCCACCTCTGAATCCCATTCCTAACAGATTATTTACTCCAAGGGACATGGGCTGGGAGAATTTGAGTTTTGCTAACCACAATGCGGTATGTGAAGGGTATGGGAGCAGTGTGGAACAGAGGGCTGGTTAGAAGGGACGCCTCAGTTTTCAGAGACAGCAGCTCCACTTCCAATATTGCTCTTATGCCCCTAAAGCTCTCTCCTCTACCCCAAACCCCCATTCCCCTCATATAGCCATGCCCTCTCCCACTTCACATGTCTATTGTGATGTGAATGTGTTTGATAGTGATTGATCATTGGGATCTCTTCTGCAAAGCTAATTTGGATATGACATTGACCAGTTGTGCAAGTGTTGACATGTATTACAGTACTTTCCCCAAGGGAAAAATATGATCATGCATTTAAAACTATATTAAAAGTGTACTGGGAAACTCTCCTGTCATGTTATGTACTGTTTAAGGCAACCGCCTGCTGGTTATCACCTACCACACCCCCCCCTCAGCTGATGAATCAGTACTCTTATATGTTAAACATTGCTTGGAGGAAGCACTGAGGATGTCTAGGGTGCAGAATGCACTCTGTGTGAGGATTGCAATGTTCATCACCAAGAGTGGTTTGGTATCTCCACTACTGCCTGAGCTGGCCGAGTCCTAGCTGCTGGGTTTTCAGCAAGCAGTGAGGGAACAAACAAGAGGGAAAAGCTGACTTAATCTTGTCTTTACTAATCTAAATGTTGCAGATCCTTGGCAGCATTGGTAACACTGACCACCTACAGTCCTTGTGGAGATCAAGTCTCATCTCCACATCATACCCTCCATCGTGTTTTACAGTACCATCACTGTGATAAATGGAATAGAATTTGAACAGTTTTAGCAGCTTGAAACAGAGCACTGTTGAGGTGCTGTGGGCCATCATCAGCATCAGAATTGTATTCAACTAAAATATGTAAACCTTGTTGCCCAGTATATCCCCCACACTACCATTAGCATCAAGCTGGAGGTTCAATGAAGAGTGTGCGCCAGGAGCAGCACCAGGCATACCTAAAATGAAATGCCAGCCTGGCAAAGCTACAACACAGGACTACTTCCATGCTAAAGAGTACTGGCTGCATGCAACACACCAAGCTAAACAATCCCACAATCAATGGATCAGGTCTAAGCGCCACAATCCTGCCTCATCCAGTTATGAATGGTGATGGATACTTAAACAACTCACTGGAGGAGCAGACTCCACAAATATCCCCATCCCACAAATATCTCCACCCTCAGTGATGGAGGAGTCCAACACATCTGTGCAAAAGACAAGGCTAAAGCATTTGCAACAATCTTCAGCCAGAGATATCGAATGGGTCACCTGTCTCAGCCTCTTCCTGGAGACCCGTCATCTCAGATGCCAGTCTTCAGCTATTTAAGTTCACGCTGCATGAGATCAAGAAATGTCTGAAGACTCTGAATGCACATAGGCAATGGATCTTAACATCACTCTGGCAATAGTGCTGAAGACTTGTGCTCTGGAACTTGACACAGCCCTAGTCAACTGTTCCAGTACAACTACAACACTGAACTACCCATAAATTTCTCAGGTATGGCCTGTACATACAAAGGAGGACTAATCTACCCTGGCCAATTACCACTCCATCAGTCTACTCTCGATCATCAGCCAAGTGCCATCAATGGTGCTATCAACCTGCACTTACTCAGCAACAACCTGCTCATTGATGCTTAATTTAGATTATGTAGAGCCGCTCAGCTCCTGACTTCATTAGAGTCTTGGTCTAAACATGGACCTAAGAGCTAAACTCAAGAGGTGAAGTGACTGTGACTGCTCGCAACATCGAGGCAGCATTTGACCAGATGTGGCATCAAGGAATTCTAGCAAAACTGACATTGATAGGAATTGGGGGAAAACTTTCCGTTGGTTGAAACCATACCTAGCACAAAGGAAGATGGCTGTGGTTGTTGGAGATTAACCATCTCAGCTCCAGGACATCACTGTAAGAGTTCCTCAGGGTAGTGTCTTTGGCCTAACTAACTTCAGCTGCTTCATCAATGATTTTCCTTCCATCATAAGGTTAGAAATAGGGATGTTTGCTGATGATTGCACAACGTACAGCACCATTCATGACTTCTCAGATACTGAAGCAGTCCATATCCAAATGCAGCAAAACCTGAAAAACATCCAGGCTTGGGCTGACAAGTGGCAAGTAACATTCACACCACACAAGTGCCAAGAAATGACCATCTCTAATGAAAGTGAATCAAACCATCTCCCTGACATTCAATGGCATTACCATTGCTGAATCCCCATTATCAACAATCTAGGGATTACCATTGACCAGAAACCGATGTGGACCAGCCATGATGACTACAAGAGCAGGTTAGATGCTGGGAATTCTGGACTCCACCATTGTTGAAGTTTCCTTCCAAGTCACTCACCTGGCTTGGAAATATATCACCATTCCTTCACTGACTCTGGGCCAAAATCCCAGAAATTCCTTCCTAACTGTGCTGTGGATGTATCTACATTGCATGGACTTCAACAGTTCAAGAAGACAGCTCACCACCAACTTCTCAGGAGCAATTAGGAATGGGCAGCAAATGCTGGCCCAGCCAGCAAATGCCACATCCCATGACTGAATATAAAAAATGATCGTGGTGGCTGGTTGTTGTGCCCAGAACCTCTGATTTGTGCTTCTATTGAACTAAGGGCTATTCAGTGATGAATCAAATAGCCAAACATTTTACCAACATCAGCTGAGGCTGATTGAAATGTTATACTTCTGACTCTCCAATGTGAAGAAATTTTAAGAAATATTTAATCATTGGTCGCCAAGATTAATTCACTTCTTCACCAGACCATACAATCTAATTGTGAGACTGCGTGACTCTGAAAGCAGACTGTTTGACCATTCCTGATTTAGCTCAAATTAGTGCATTGCTTAGTGGTGCCTTATGAACTATAAATAAACCAGGAATTTCCTCGGAACTGCTCCTGCCCCACAGCTGTAATTTTGATAGATCTGTGAAAGGATTTCTGTTTTCCATCCCACAATCAGCAAAGATGTGTTACTGGAAGGGATGCTGAGACAATCCTCAGTTCGAAAGTCAGGGTGGTTAAAGAATGAAGGAAGGAAATTTGCATTGGGATGAATTTTCCCATGGGTTTTGGGATCCTGGCATCAAGAGCAAATGGAAATCCTGAACTTGCACTTGCCAGGAGCCAGATTGAGCTCACTGTCCAATTAAGGATGGTGGGCAAGTCCTCAATTCTGTCAGTCCACTCACTGGGCTGGCAGCTTTGAAGCCCAGGCAACCCCATATGAAGAGGTGGGCAACACTAAGCCAGGTCAGAGATCAAGAAGTCACCTAGACATGGCACCTCAGAAAGATAAGTTAAAAGTAAATATTTGGGGGTGGGGGAGCAAACATGTTGGCCAATCCCATCAAAGGGAAATTCCTCCAGATGGCCCATTCTTTGCCCATTTCACCCTTTAGTGTCACAGGAATCAGCAAGGGTAAATATGTGGAGCTACAGGGATAAGGGGATCGGTGGGATTGTTATCAGTGCAGGCTCGATGGGCCAAATGGCCTCTTACTGCACTCTAGGATTCTATGATTCTACAATCTATGATAATATAATTTAAGATCTATTTTATAACCAATGTTACCTTTATAATCTATGTACATCTGTAGAGTGGGAGTGAAGGATTATAGTGTGGAGTGAAGTACTCTAGTCAAACACTTTGTGTTTAATAAATCTTTTATTCTTTTGTAAAAAGCTAATTGGCAGTCCTGTGAGTCTGTTCATTCATGTTTCTAAAAAAAAAGTAACAGTAATGGTCTATTGAGCTGGTGTTTCATTCTGTGAACTTCCTGTCCAGCACTAATATCACCGTCAAACATGGTTTCAACAAACATTGCAGGAGAAATTTTCTATTTTGGTAATCTTAGTCCACATTGAGAAATTCTGCACTACCATCTGTATCTTCCCATATTTCGATTTGTTCTTGTGAATTGAACAAATGTACGCAGTGGGCTCTATTTTACCATTTTCATTCTAAGTGCTGGGCAGATTTGAAACTGGGGGTGTTTCATATCCAACATTTAGACCCGTTCTCAGGTGCCACCATGCGCACTCTGCCTGAAAAAATAGCTGCAACTCTGAATCGTACTGCACAAACCTGTGGGCAGGACTTAATGCGCCTAAAACCCTGGAGCTCCAATCGGCGCCTCCAACTGCATATGCACAGAAAAAGAAATGAGAGAATGCGACTCCCCTGCCACATACCTCTCGGGCCAGATAATGTCTCCCGCGCTGGCCCCCCACAGACATTGCCCTACCACAACAACATTACTGACCCCCTTACCCCCAACCTCCCCGCCACCCAGACCAATCGCAGGCTCGTCCCCCCATTCCCCCCCACCGATCATACGCAGTGGCAGCGGACCCTTCCTTCATCCCACCAATCACAACAGAGTGGCAGCAGACACCCCCTTCACCCCACTAATCAGAGGCAGAGTGGCAGTGGATCCCCCTTCCACCCCACCGATCACACACAGAGTGACGGTGGACACCCCTTCCCCTCATTGATCATACCCAAAATGGCAGCAGATCCCCCTGCCCACCTGACCCCTTCCCCCCATACCCTCTGCCTCTCCAATCTGCGTCAACCATCTGATGTTCTTCTCCCCCCCTCCCGTCCACTAACACCAATCTGAGTCGGAGAGCTGCCCAAAGCTCTAAACTTACCCCCTTAGAAGCCCAAATTGGAGCTTTGTGGACATGTCTGTTTTATGTTGAATCTGGGCCGACAAACATGATGGTAAAAGGGGAAGTGTCGGTAAGGTTGAGGAACAAGTCCATTCAATCAATTTAAATGCATACAAATGTATTTAAATTGACGTTGCATCCATTTCTCACACCGTCCCGACGCCGACCATTTTCAACCCCTGATAAAGGGGGAACCGGCCTGGAGGCAGGCGTGGATCATGCTACTCATTTCACACCCAACATTACCAAGTTTTCGCACCTAGAAACATGCACAATTTGCTGGTAAAATGTGTTCATAGTCAGCGTTCATTTTACTGCACAGTGCATTGAAAAATGCCAAATAAAAGCAATTATTTTCTTTCTTCTTGGTCTCCTCCCAAAAGATCTTCAAAAATCTCTTGGCTCTTAAGCCTTGTTGACAGTTAAAACACTGAACAAAAATTATGGTTTATAGCATCCAATATTGATGCTTTGATGAAACACTAGCGGTAGAATATTTTTCTCGCTCACTTCAGAGAAGCATCATCTGTCAGTTCATCCATCCTGCTGAAAAATTGGAGCTTTACTTTACATCAGACCTGTCACATCTTTGAGCAATTCTGAGTGCAGTACACCCAATTGCCTTTTCACATTTGTTTTTCAACAGAAGAGAATGTAACTGGTAAATGAGATTATACTAACACTGCATCATTGTTTCTTGTCCGAAAACTGCCTTGTTTCAGAAAAAGTTACTTGGCCATTAGTTTACCTTTCAGCTTAGACATTAGGAAAATTCTCTCCTTCAGAGTACAGCATTCACCAAAGACTTTAAGCAACATTATCCTTCCAGGTCTGTGAACGATCTGTAATTCACAAGGAAAGCAGCTATGTGTTAGACATGGCAGTCTTATGAAAGGCTATGCCCTAAAAGGTATTCAAAAGATGAAAGATGAACAAGGAAGGTGCATTTTTCAAAGGGAGGAATTGGAAAGTGCATTACTAAGGCATCAGACAGCATTGTTTTATCCTGAGCACCACCTAAGGAGGTGCTGGCGGAGAAATTGAGAAATAAGATAGAGATTCTCCTTCCATCCAAAGGGCAATGGGAGCCTCAACAAATTAAATAGCAAGAACGGAAAGAATGGCTGTGTGGGTCAATTCAAGAAGCATAGTTCGAGAGATCCTACCCAATACTGAGTCTTACTAAAATTACAAAGCTGATATTCCCCTTCACATCTCTCTTAATTTTTACACAGCCCTGAAACACCAAACTTTAGCTCCAGTACCAGCCATTCTTCCCTCCATTGTTCCACCAACTTCTCTTCCATTTATTACTGGACACTTTACTGTAGCTCGTTTTGTTTGTTTCCATACACTGCTGTCCTCATAACGTCCCTTTTCCCCACACTTTAGGGAGGGGTTGGAAGGGGGGGAATGGGGAGGTGGGGTGGGGTGATGCAAGTTAAGCCCAGCAACCTCAGAAGTAGTGAAGAGGCAGAAGTGGGCCCAGTGTGAGTTAGGCTGCTTGTTCGGAGCTGAAAGGTGAGCAGAGAAGGAGTTCCTGCAGAGCTGGAAGTTGATGGAGGCGCTGCTGTCTCTTGGAGAAGATGTCAAATCACGGTCACTAGCGGTAATATTTTTCCAATTGGTTGCTGACACTGGAGGAGATGACTCAGCGCAGGCTTCCCATAGGAAAATAATCGTTGCTGCTGCCTATTCACATTGCAATGGAGGAGCAAACCCTACAGAATTCTGACAGGAACAACTCCACAAGACACAGCCATGGAGAAGCAGTATCTCGGCACCATCAGCTGTGCACAATTCTCTGTAGTGATGCAGTCTAATGTTTCAGGGGATGACTGATACACATCACATTTGCCAGGAACCTTTGACCTTCCAGCTATCCTCTCTCTGCCCATCTGGGTCTGGCCATGTGATTGAGCCTTGACTAGGACCCTCACAGCTGCACACATTGTTACTCACAGGGAGCAGTTAGTGCTTAACATGCCATCTGGGAGTGATGAGAATAAAATCTGCCCTCCAATAATCCAGACCCATTGCCCAAACCTGCCCAACATTCAACATCGATGAGATAGAGAACATGGCTCATGTATGTGAACAGACATATGTGTATGAGGCCATTTGAAACTTGAAACGTTACATGTCTTTTCTTCCAATGCCAGAATATCTTAGAGGGCCAGTGGGAAAGGAGTGGAAGGGGCGGCACCCCACATCTGTGACCAAGACCTCCAGATCCTGTGGAGGACGTCTAGAGATCATGCTCCACATTTTATCCTAGTGACTGCTAGCACCAACCCACAGTGACCAAGGGAGAATGGCAGGAGATAGTCTGTGATGTGAGTACAACAGGACACCATGGAAAATTGTGAGTGCAAGAAGAGGTTCCATGACCTGTTACACATCTGCAAAATGATTTGCTCAACATAAGCATGCAGGGGTCCAAGTCGTGGTTCACATCTGAATGCTGCACCAGTGATGGGAGACCTCGGACAGTCCTTTAACAATCTACACCTCTGTTCTGCCATTCACACATTCTGATTACTTAATAAACAGTTTTTAATCACCTTCTCATCCTTCTGTATCCTCAATAACATTCCTTTTGTCTCATTCCAAACCCTCCCTCCCCCCACTCTTATAGTATAAATTAGTATAAATCCCCACTGAGTATCTTTGTTCTCAGTTCTGAGGTTGGTTCATCTGGACTTGAAACATTGGTTCTATCCTCTCCACAAATGCCATCAGACCACTAAGATTTTCCAGCATTTCCTGCTTTGCTTCCATTGTTCAACTCTCCCAAAGTAGCCAAACTTTTCTTTATGTAGCAGTACCTTCCTTGAGTCAGAATAACATAACAAGATTCAACCTGTCAAACCAATATCTGACATTTCAATATATCCAGTGTTTTCACACCTACAGCACATCTTGCAGTTTCCTGGTAAGAAATGACCCAAGGTATGCTGAAGACAGCTCATTAACTGCTAATGTCAGTATTTCAGGGTAAATGCACTAAAATAGATCCTTGTTGCAGCACTTGAAAGATAGTACAGCAAAGTAACATCATGGTGAGCCACCACAAGTATTGTAACCATTAGGGAATAAAGCAGTAAATCAACAGACACACGGGGGACAACATCACAAGAAGATTAGCATGACACTACAACAGATCCTGCGGAATAATTACAGGCAAGCAATGGATAGGTAATATCTGTACTTCATATAATTGTAAGGTACTACCTGCATGACAAAAATTTATAGATTTCTTTCCAAAATTGTGGCTCAAACAGAACAGTTTAAACACTGCTTTACTGTTAAGTGCTAATTCACAGACTAGGCAGGAGTGTCAAGCATCGGTTGATCATTTATAATTTTATCTGGTTTACCCACCCCCACATACTAACCAGTTTGACATGAGAAATATTAGTTGTCAAGTCTTTATGACCAGGTTTGTGCTACATGGTGAGGGAGGGGGGAAGGAACACAAAGCGGAGTTAAACCAGGATCATACAAATGTTCTTCAAATGTTGAATTGCTAAATGTGTCTTAACTCAGTGAGGTGCTTCTGTTTTGAAGTGAAAGGGTCAGAAAGGCTGCTGGGAAGGGCAAAAACTTTGAGTGGAGACTTCTCAGCTTTGACTGGTGCTGAACCAGGTTCTAATTTTCAGACTATTTTCCCGCACAATTGTGCAGCTGAATATGAAAGGGGATATCAAAATGATCTTCACTTACACATCAGAGCCATACTATTTTCACAGGGACTAGAGAGCAAATGCATTGGGCTGTGGGATCCCCACACATGAGGAATTTGCACCTCCCAAAATATAATAAATAAACCATCTTGTTTTAGTACCATAAGCAAATCAGCGAAGGTCTTCCAGTGCTGAATGCTTTTGCCTTCTGTTTCTAAATAATGGGGAAAATCTTTCAGTCTCTGGATCATCGGAGAACAGACATATAACTAAAGCTGTGTGCCAGGCTCCTGTGGAAGTTCTGATGTGCTGATCAAGAAGTTTAACTTTTGATGGTTCCTCAGAACCTGGAAGAGGTAAGACTATAGTCAGGCAGGTGATGAGGCCAGCCCATTGCAATTGGGGTGTGCTGATGCTTGTGATGGTTGTTTGCCCAGGCTAGGGTAGAGTAAAGGATCAGGGTAGCCAATGAGGTTAAACCAAAACTTTACCTGATGCAATTATTCAAAGCCATCTCGGCCTTTTGGCTGAGATGAAATATCAGATCAAGCCCGGGACGGGCTGCAATGCCTCCTCCTGTCAGCTTGAATCTTGCTGATCAAGCCCAGGATGGGTTGCAATGCCTCATCTTGTCGGCTTGGATCTTGCTTGTCCTTCACATGGGGACCATGAATTGGATTCAATTTGAATTGGGTGTTTTGGTTGAACTAAAAAAACTCTGAATCAGAGTTGGTGACTTTGGACAGTTCCATAATGCTTACCTGATAGTTATCCCGGACACGTTAGAAAGATTACAACCTAATCTAACATTTGGATGACTGCACAACTGACCTTTCAATTACCCATCCCCCAGCTATCCCTTGATCTGACCTGACTAGTCCCTGACCTGACCACCATGCTAACCAGACTACCCACCTCCCCGATCACCCAACTAGCCACCTCAGCCTTAACTTTGTTACCCTCCTGAGCCGAGTAACTCCCAACCTATATAATTCCAAATCAGAATCGCCTGTGGCTTGGAGACGAAGTTGCAGATAGGGTGTTCCTATGCATCTGCTGCCCTTGTCCTTTGAGGTGATAGAGATTGCTAGTTTAAAAAGTGCTGTAGAAGGAATCTTAATGAGTTGCTTTTGTCCACCTTGTGGATAGTACACACTGCTGCAACTGTTCATTGGTAGTAGAGGGAGTAGATGTTAGAAGTGGTGGGAGGAGGGCCAATCAAACGAGCTGCTTTGTCCTGGATGGTATCAAACTTCTTGAGTGTTGTTGGAGCTGCACCCATCCAAGCAAGTGGAGAGTATTCCATTAAACTCCTGACTTCCGCCCAACAGATAGTGGGCAAGCTTTGGGAAGTCAGGGGGTAAGTTGCTTGCCACAGGATTCCTAACCTCTGACCTGCTCTTGTAGCCACAGTATTTATATAGCTAGTCCAATTCAGTTTCTGTTCAATGGGAACCCCCAGGATGTTGATGTAATTCAATTGAATGTCAGGGATGATAATATAATGGTTAACAAAGCTGGACGTACAAATTTCAATTACCGACAAAAAGATGTGATATTAAAAATGTTTGAAATGTCATTATTAAACCATGCTGGTCAACTGTTTAAATTGGAAATTTTCATTCTAAATTATTACACAAATGATTACAGATTTATTCTCTGAGCAGAATTGGGATAATGTGTTTTGAAAATCTTCAGCGAAGTTTATTTTCCAGGATGTTCCAATGCCTTTCAGCTGTCTATGGAGATGGAATCTTCTAGCTGTTTCTGATCAAAAAGTTTTATAATTGACTGCATCAGCAGCAGATGAAAATGATTGTACTTCCTCCTTCGATGTATATTCCATCACCTGCACCATGGCAACGCTGGATTCAAAGTATGTCAGGATAGTCCCTGGTTTTCAGCATTGCTGTGGATGGAGATGTGGATTTAAAACTGAAAATTAAGTTGCAGAATCATTGACTTCAGCCAGAGTCTTTTTTTTTCTTTGTCTTTTAAAAATTGCTTACCTGCTTTGCCAGCAGTTTCTGAAATTTGAGCCCCCTTCCCAATAGATCCTTCAATGTGGGATTGAGAGGGGGAGTAGCTGTGGTGCGAAGGGAGTCTGTCAAAATCAGGCAAATAGCTTCTCCAATGATTACACATTCCTTCTGCAGTGTGGGGGTGAAGACTATATACAACGCCAGCAATGGGACCAGCTAGTGACTTTCTTCTATAGACCTCAGCACACTTACATTCCACTGTCCTGACCAAATATCACTGTATTCGGAAAGCTTCTTCAGCATTTTATCACTGCATTGCCTTGATATTGATACTCATTGATCCATTTGCACTTCCAGATTCCACTGAGTATCCTTGTATTCATTCCATTCAGTTTGATTCTCAGTTTAGAGATCTGAATACCGTGCTTTCGTATGTAAATATCTCCTGTCATAACTCTGAACGTAACAAGCTGGGATTTTTTCTCATTTTTATTTTTGAGTGTAATTATGTTTAGTGTTTCTCTCAGGTGTTGACCAAGCTTTTTCTTTGGAGCAAATGATATGTTACTTAATTTTCAGGCTTTTGAAAAGAAATTTACTCAGCTTGCTCACTTTTCAGCAGCAATTTTCGAAATATATCATCCTTCTGCAGAAATTGGAGCTTGAGGTAGACCTTTCACAGGTTGTTGGGAGGAGTGTTCAGGGTAAATGGGATGGTAAAGTCCTGGAAACGGATGCTGGGTTAGGATCATGGCTTTCTTAGGGGCAGGATTGAATTGTAGCAGGAAACCCTCTTGGATCAGTCCAGTAAGTAGTTGAGTAGTGGTTGGGATTCTTAAGCCAATTATGAGATGCTTTAGCCCCGAATCCTGGATTTTCTAACCATACATAGGTCCTGTTTTTAAAGCTGTCACTGAGATTTGTAAGCAGCTCAAAATGCCTGGAAATGTCAATTCTGCAAGATGTGTCAGAAAGGGCTTTTGGTAGCAGCAGTACAGTACAGCAAAGGCTGATGGACTATCATAGAGCTGTGCACTGACCCAAACAGACTGTATACAAGTGGTACCTTCAACGAAAAAGAAAGACCATCAGAAACTTATTTGGGAAGTGACCGACAAACCAAAATACGATGATGTACATGATGAGATGAAGAGTGATGAGCATGTGTTTTACACCATCATTCTCATGCAACAAACAGATGCCATCAGATTGTCAGAAGCATTTGCCAAGTTTCAAATCATATGTCCTAAGGAAGTTGATAGCTTTTCATCATTGGTCAGTGTAGGCACTGGAGCAAGGTAGACTACCTCCTCAAAGTCTAAAGGCACATAGTCACATTCATGGAAGAATATGATGGAACCTGCTACTGTGAAACTTACAGCATACAACAGTTCATTAATTCCATATGCAAGATCTATAGGACTGGAGTGCAAGTACAATCAATCTTCCTGGGTGCCACAGATATTAAACTATCAACCTAGCAATCACAGGACGTTGATCGCATATTGCTAACAATCCACGGAATCAGTCAAATATTGCAAGGCAGATCAAGCTCAGAAACTACTCCAATCATCTCAGTTCATGATCTATCAAATTAACCAGAATGTTTCTACAAAATATTAGCAATTCCCAGAAAGCTGCACCACTACATTTGCAGGAAAATGCAAGGTCATCATATGATCCATCATATAATTGTGGGATCTACAAAAAAGACAAATTAAGGGTTCAACTAGACAAAGTGTAAAAGATTGAATCATTAGTATAATACAAGAGCACACAGACTGATGCATGTATCATGAATAAAGACAGATCTTTGAGTGTATACGTCGATATATGATATTTAAATGCCACTGCTTTGAAATGTTGCCCACATAAAATATCCACATTAGAAGAGTTAGATTGGAGATTTTCAGGTGCAACATTCTTCTCCCAGTTGGTGCCAAGTATTGTTATTGGTCAGTACATTGCACAGAGAGGTTGCAGAGTTTTGTACCCCATTCTGATGATATCGCTTTCAACAACTTCTTTTTGGTCTCTTGGTTAGCCAGGATTTTTTAAAGCTCAAATGGAAAACGTGCACTGTACCAGGATACATATGTATTACAGATTGTATAGCTGTTGTAGGAAGAAAAATGCAAGAACACAATCAGAATCTGCATTTATTGATGCAAGCAGCACTAAAGGAGGATGTGTGATCAAATGTTTGAAATGTAATATCGAAGTGCAGTAGATCAATTTCTTTGGTTTCATTTACTCAAGTGCTGCCATATGTCCCAATCCAAGTAAATTAGAGGATATTCGAGCCCTGCCAAAAGCCCAACATGAAGAAGATCTTTGAAGATGTCTAGGTCTGTATAAACTCTTGTCTCCATATATTCTCAAATCTTCATAGCTGAGGGAATTGTTGAGAAAGGATGCACTTTTCCAGTGGCATGATGACCACAAATAACTCTTTGAAGCACTGAAACAGTTAGTATCAGAAGCATTGACATTGCAATTTTATGATACTAGGGAGACAATTAGCCTGGAGATAGATGCATCAAGAAAGGTCTTAATACAAAAGGAGCTTAATACAAAAAGGCAAACTGATGGCAGTCGCTTCAAAATCTTTGTCAGTAATACAATCCTATTACCTCAATATCGAGTGGGTAACATTAGCCTTTGTAATTGGAATTAGGCATTTTCATACCTATTTATTTGGCTAAATATTTTGGTGGAGACCAGCCACAAGACATTGGCAATGATTTAGTGAAATCCATAGACCAGTGCCTGCCAAGATTGTAGCATCTCTTGATCCAAGATAACAACTGCAAGATTTGGTACAAGCCAGGCAATGTAATGGTCACATCAGATACACTTGCAGGTTGCTTAAAGAAATGAAAACAGAAGATATCTCCCCAGATCTACAAGTTGACTTGATTGATATCGGACTTGGAAAATGTTCTCCAAATTGATTTGTTACAGTTTGTGCCAGCAGCTCCAAGAAGAAATAGTGAAAGAATGTTATTTTTATTTAACCTTTATTGAGCCAAGTAAGTCAATTGAGAGCCAATTCGCATTTACAATAGTAGTCATAGAGGTTTACAGCATGGAAACAGGCCCTTTGGCCTAACTTGTCCATGCTGCCTTTTTGTTTAAACCCCTAAGCTAATCTCAATTGTCCTCATTTGGTCCATATCCCTCTATATCCATCATATCCATGTTACTGTCCAAATGCTTTTTAAAAGACAAAATTGGACACGTCTCTGCTACTACCTCTGGCAGCTTGTACCAGACATTCACCATCCTCTGTGTGAAAAACTTGCCGCTCTGGACTCTGTTGTATCTCTCCACTCTCACCTCAAACCCATGCCCTCTAGTTTTAGACTCCCCTACCTTTGGGAAAAGATATTGACTATTGAGCTGATCTATGCCCCTCATTATTTTATAGACCTCTGTCAGATCACCACTAAGTCTTCTACGCTCCAGAGAAAAAAGTCCCAGTCTATCCAGCCTCTCAAACCATCAAGTCCCAGTAGCATCCTAGTAAATCTCTTCTGCACTCTTTCTAGTTTAATAATATCCTTTCTATAATAGGATAACCAGACCTGTACACAGTATTCCAAGTGTGGCCTTACCAATGTCTTGTACAACTTCAATAAGATGTCCCAACTCCTGTATTCAATGTTCTGACCAATCAAACGAAGCTTGCTGAATGCCTTCTTCACCACTCTGTCCACCTGTGACTCCACTTTCAAGGAGCTATGAACATGTACCCTAGCCCTCTTTATTCTGTAACTCTCCCCAACGCCCTACCGTTAACTGAGTAAGTCCTGCCCTGATTCAACCGAGCTAGATGCATCACTTCATATTTATCTAAATTAGACTCCATCTGCCCCAATTGATCAAGATTCCATTGCAATCCAAGATAACCTTCTTCACTGTGCCACCAATCTTGGTGTCACCTGCAAATTTACTAACCTTGCCTCCTATATTCTCATCCAAATCATTAATATAAATGACAAATAAGAGTGAACGCAATACTGAACCCTGAGGCACACCGCTGGTCACAGGTCTCCAGTTTGAAAAATAAGCCTCTACAACCACCCTCTGGCTTCTGTCATCAAGCCAATTTTGTATCCATTTAGATACCTCACCCTGGATCCCATGAGATTTAACTTTATGCAACAACCTACCATGCAGTACCTTATCCAAGGCCTTACTAAAGAACATGTAGATAATATCAACTACACTGCCCTCATCTACCTTTTTGGTTACCCCTTCAAAAACCTCAATCAAATTTGTGAGACATGATTTTCCACTCACAAAGCTATGCTGATTGTCCCTAATCAGTCCTTGCATCTCTAAATGCCTGTAGATCCTGTCTCTCAAAATACCTTCCAAAAACTTACCCACCACAGATGTGAAGCTCACCAGCCTGATGTTCCCAGGCTTTTTCTTGCAACCCTTTTTAAACAAAGGCACAACATTTGCCACCCTCCCATCTTCAGGCATCTCACCTCTGACTATCGACGATTCAAATATCTCTGCTAGGGGACCCTCCCTAGCCTCCCACATTGTCCTGGGATACACTTCAGGTCCTGGGGATTTATCTACCTTGATGCGCTTTAAGAATTCTAGCACCTCCTTCTCTGTAATATGTACACTCCTCAAGACATCACAATCTATTTCCCCAAGTTCCCTATCATCCATGCTTTTCTCAACAGTAAATACTGATAAAAAACGTTCATTTAGGATCTCACCCAACTCTTGTGGATCTGCACATAGATGACCTTGTTGGTCCTTAAGAGGCCCCATTCTCTCCCTAGTTACTCTTTTGCTCTTTACGTATTTGAAGAAGCTCTTTGGATTCTCCTTTGCCTTATCTGCCAAAACAATTTTGTGACCCCTTTTCGCCCTCCTGATTTCTCTCTTAACTGTATTCCTACACCCCCTATACTCTTCAAAGGATTCACTTGATCCCAGCTGCCTATGCATGTCATGTGCCTCCTCCTTCTTCTTCTTGACCGGGGCCTCAATATCCCGAGTCATCCAGGGTTCCCTACTTCTCCCAACCTTGCCCTTCACTCTAAGAGGAAAGTACTTACCCTGAACACTGGTTAACACACTTTTGAAAGTCTCCACATACCAGACTCCCACAGATATTGTCCCACCCCCCCAAAATTACTGACACCTTATCCCCCAGCCGCCCGCCACCCTGACCACCCCCCCACGCCTCCCCCCCCCTCCACTGATATCAGGCAGAATGGCAGTGGACCCCCCTTCCCCTCCACCCCCACCAATCTCAAGTTGGACACTGGGCAGCTCACTAACTGGAGCGCCCAAATTGGACTTTTGGAGCATGTCGATTTTGCACCAATTCTGGATGGACAAGCGCAGTAGTAAAGGGGGAAGTGCTGATAAAGTTGGACGTGCAGCCCTTTAAGTAAATTTAAATACATGCAAATACATTTAAATTGCCATCACACCTGTTGTGGGCACAGTTCCAATCACGGCCATTTTTGAGCCTTGGTAAAAAAGGAAGTGGCATGGAGGCAGGTGCAGATCACACTACTCACCTCATGCCCAGCTTCACCAAGTTTTCTCACAACAGGAGCGTTGTAATGGTAAAATCAGGCCCATCCTTTTGGATAAAGGTCTGCAAATTATTGGTAAGCTATTTCTGAGAAGCCTGAGAAGTAGAATACTGACCAAACTTTTTCTTCTCACCACTCTGGATCTAATGACACAACTGAATGAATGAGTTACTTGATGGAATCCCTAATTCTCAAATGTAAGCAGTCCAAACAAGATCTGCATATTGCCCTGTTACACCAGAGCATGAAATTTAAAGTGCAAATACTTCATCACCAGTAGAGCTCATGTTTGGCAGAAAAGTACAATCCAGCTTACCTATTCTTAGCATTCTATTCTCTCAGAAACTAGACAGCAACCTGTAAAACTACAAGAAAAGATGATCACTATGTATAGTAACAATACAAGGACAGAATCACCAGATTTACAGTTTGGATAACAACCTCACATCCATAATCCCACAGAAGGTATGAGGTGTCAAGAATTTTTTCAGAATCAATGTCCTATGAAATCATTATACATGAAAGAACAATGGAGGGGCATTGGCCATGCTACATTCTTCATCAGCGTACTCAAATAGGCACTGGAGAGTGAGAAGGGGATTTTCATAGTAATTTCATTGCAGTGTTGATGCAAGTCTATTTGTGACAATAATAAATCAACTTTAAAAATCTGCTTTAGAGCCCAATGGATGCATCAGTTCTTCACGATTATATAATTACTCAACATGAATGCGCATTTCAAATAGTTACATTTCTTTGGAAGGTAGGAAAGTATCTTTAGAAAGAAAGGGGGATATTGCGGAATATGTATGCATATTCCTGTATACATTATGAGAAGGGAGATGTTGGGAGTTTTCTCCCAAAATTGCTGAATTGGTGGAAAACTGTTCTAGATCATGACTGCTTTTTCAGTCCAACCTCAGAACTGAATCTCTGCACTTTGTGCACTGCAGAGGTCATAATTGTGAATATCATTATAAACCAGGGGGTGGGGCTATTCATGCAGAAGTTTGACCGTTCTGGAATTCTGTGCCTGTGCTGTGGCCCCAATCTGTCAGTCTCCCCATTTGCCGGCCTGCCCAAGCACTGACCAGCCCGGAACCTTCCACACACCTGATGAAGGAACACTGTTTCCGAAAGCTTGTGGGGTTACTATCAAATGAACTGGTTGGACTTAAACCTGGTGTTATGAGACTTCTTACTGTGTTTACCCCAGTCCAACACCAGCATCTCTACAACAGCCCAGGACACCCGCAGCGCTACCCTCTAGCCCTCCCACAGCCTGATTGAGGCCCTCATGACGATTTCTGGACCAGCCTTGACCCCTTCCCCCACCCCAGAGCACCCTGATGTCCAGCCCCTGCTGATCTCCCGCCACCCCGGGGTCAGACCACCCCAATGGGAGGCAGACTCCCTTCCCGGGAGACAGGCCCACTGCGGGAGACCACCAGCTCCCAGCCCGCCGCGATCACTGGTCTCCCTCCAGCCCAAATCAATCCCCATGCAGAGCAGCAGTAGAAACCCCCTACTCCCACCAATCACCCATAGGCCCGACCCATTATAGGCCCTGTCCCTTTAGCACTGCCCGATACCCAGTGAGCAGTGCCAAGTTGCCCCTTGGGGCAGTGCCAGGAGGCACAGGCTGGTACTGCCAAGGTGCCCATGCCCAAGGGGCACCCCCTGCACCACCCAACCGCCTGGGGGCCCCGATTGCCCCCCCTTCACTCCAGGGGTGTTTTCCACTAGTTCCCCGAAAGTGGAGAGCTACACTATACCCTGCCAAAGTGAAGTTCCATGCTGGGCCTATTAATAGCATTTAAAATATATTTAAAACAGATTTAAATCACTTACGTCTCTTCCCACCAGTTTCCAGTGCTGTCACAACTGTGCCTGTTCCCTGGTTCTGGGACTTGTGCAGGCGTCAGGAACGCACTTGCAAATCCCGCAAAATGACTGACACGTGATTCTCCTGATTGGACCCACCAGAAAATTTGTGGGTCGCGATGGGAGAATCACCCCTGTTATATGTATTGTGTGTTCCAGTTTTGGGTTCACTTTTCCTGCAAGCTGCATAGCAGGAGGTAGTTCCTCGTGCCCTAAGCATTAAAACAATGTAAGACTGTTCTCATGTGCCCACATGTGTTTACCCCATGACTTCTGAATGGCTGGTGCCTTACATCTTTCTAACAAATAAGCACAAACAGATTCAATCGAAAAAGAAATTTACGTACCTCAGACCAAATACAGTGCAGGGTACAGATAAATTAGTAACGCCACTACTGATGTGTTTCATCTCATCCTGCATAAACGCTCACTCGATTGTGGGATTTGGGTGTTCTGCAGCAAATTTCAATATTTTAAACATGAGGCTCATAATGGGAAATGTGTTTATAACCACCTCACAACTGGCGATTGCCCTTTCATACCTTGTTTCCAAAGGGTTTCAAAATGATTTTAATCTGCTTTTTTGTTAACTATTTCAGCCTGCAACTTGCAAAATTTGGAACTCATAAGAACGTAACAGTAAGATTCCACTGGATGTGTCAGGAATTCAGGTATGCGCCTTCTGTGCTCCTGTGGTTTTCCATGAACAGAGAGAATGGACTTTGACACATCCAACTCGAACAATAAGCCTGATCAAAATCTTTGATTATAATTGGATGCCGTATCATACATTTCACAAACTAACAGAAGTTTCAGTGAGAAGGGGGGCAAATAAATAGTTTTAACTGTGTTAAAACCTCAGATTTGACCAAGATTGGAATGTGGTTTTGCAGGCACTGGGCTGTTTCTGGATGATTATTTCAAGCAGCACATGAATAAGCCACCGCAATTATAATTCATCAATCAATTCTGTGAAAGGATCATAGTGAGACAACTCAGCTGTGGCAAAATTAAACACCATGCATGTTACTATTGTTAGATGACACTTAAAATGCCAGTAAAAAGTTGTTCTGTCTGCTATTCAGATTTTCAGATGAGAAATGAGTTCCAAATTTTGCATGTTGCAGATTGAAATAGTTAACAAAAAAACAGATTAAAATCATTTTGAAACCCTTTGGAAACAAGGTATGAAAGGACTATCACCAGTTGTGAGGTGATTATAAAAAAATTTCCCATTATGAGACTCATAACTGAAATATTTAAATTTGCTGCAGAATACCCAAATCCCACAATCGAGTGAGCGTTTATGCAGGATGAGATGAAACACATCAGTAGTGGCGTTACTAATTTACCCGTACCCTTCACTGTATTTGGTCTGAGGTGTGTAAATTTCTTTTTCGATTGAATCTGTTTATGCCATTATTTTGCCTCAGTAGGTGACTGCACCAAAACAAAATAGCCACTTGAGACACAGCCGCACTGTAAACTCTCTGAACTGAAAGTAATTTGGCAACAGAATCAATAATAGCATCAAATATGTAATAAATCTCCCTGACCATGTAACCAGTGAAAATGAGGAGTTTGTTCTGGTGCTTGGTTTCAACTTTGTTACACTTTCATCCGACATCAAACGGGACGAGATATTTCCTGGCTTCAGGTTGCTCTTCTCTCAGCTATGTTGCTACAAACCAACATCCAAGAAGACGTTGAGACCTTGAAAGTGCACCTAGCTGATATGGTGCATACATATTGCAGAACTGCCAATGATTTGTCTAATTTTCACATGAAATATAAATGTATGGTAGCATTGTAGCATACATGTCTGTAAACCCAAAAATGACTAGAATAATCATCCTAAAAATGTATGACTTTATTGACAAAATGCGCACTATTTTTAATGAGCTGTCCAAACTCATATCCATTGGACTAGCCATGATGCACCACTGCAATGCCCTGCTCAAAAGCAAATTATAAAAATGCCTGTTGAACTTACGTAAGAGGAATGAGCTGCTGAGTGGGATAGGATTGTCCCTCATGGTTCATTATATCCACATATGTATGAGCTGCCCAGGACACACAAAAATGGCCTCCTTTTACACCCTATTTTATCCATAAATGGTTTTGCGTAACATGATTGGTCAAATGGCTGAACAAGTTACTACAACCAGTTCTGAGCTGGTTCTCTGCATACAGAGTAAAAGATTCCTTCACCTTTCCAAAGACCATGCTGAACTTGCATATTGATAATGATACCACATCCATGTGCTCACTCAGCGTTGCCAGCCTATCCACTAATGTTCTGCTTAACGAAACGATTTGCACAACATCACTATATCTTGGTACATTACCAATAGCTGAAGTTGTATTCATTGAAATTATGAACTCAGAAAACCACATAGTCAAGTTCAGTTTTAACAACAGTGTCAGGAGATCTTTCCTAGGCCTATCTCTCACCAATAACTTTGTTTGTTTCCATGAGAAAAGTGGCCTGAACTGATGTTGTACTGGGGTTTTGTGAATAGACCAATGTTCAAGATAGACAGGTTCCAGCTTCTTTCTTTGCCAAATGCATGTCCAATGCATTAACATTGGTGAGTTTACGATACAAATATGCAAAGGAGAAACAGCCAGGACTCTTGGAAGGGAATCAGAATTGTTCACAAAATCAATAACTTAAAATTACTATTTGGAATTCATCACAAAGAAATCGATATTTAGGGTTGTGAATATTTTGAAATGGCAGTTCACAGACAGACAATTTTCTATGATGAGGCTGCAGAAAAGAAAAGAAATCGCAACTAATTGTATTGGAGTAGTGACCACATGATGGCCATGTGGCCAAGGGGTGATTCTTTGAGGGCCAAGTGAACAGGCTGGACACTATTGAGAGGTTACTCAGGACGTTGAGCCAATCGGGAGGAAGGGTGCACATCCTGGGATGTGGAGGAACCTCAACTGAACCTAGAGAGAATAGAGTGGGTTTGTGTATTAGTTCTGTCAGACCCTTATTTTCTATATATACATATATAGTGTTAGTAATGAATTGTCTTTGTTGAAGCCAACCACGATCCCCCCCCCCCAGGCCCTACCCCTGTAACCCCATGTATTTAGAGATGCAAGGATTGATTACGGACAGTCAGCATGGCTTTGTGAGTGGAAAATCAAGTCTCATGAATTTGATTGAGTTTTTTGAAAGGGTGACCAAGGAAGTAGCTGAGAGCAGTGCAGTCGATGTTGTCTACATGGACTTTAGCAAGGCCTTTGACAAGGTCTACCGCATGGTAGGTTGTTGCATAAGGTTAAATCTCACGGAGTTCAGGATGAGGTAGCCAATTGGATACAAAATTGGCTTTGATGGCAGAGGTCAGAGGGTGATTGTAGAGGGTTGTTTTTCAAGCTGGAGACCTGTGACCAGCGGTGTGCCTCAGGAATCAGTGCTGGGTCTACTGTTATTTATATTAATAATTTGGATGAGAGTTTAGGAGGCACATGTAATAAGTTTGCAGATGACACCAAGATTGGTGACATAGTGGACAGTAAAGGTGGTTATCTAGGATTGCAATGGAAATTTGGTCAATTGGGCCAGTGGGCTGACGAATGGCAGATGAAGTTAATTTAGATAGATGTGAGGTGATGCATTTTGGTAGGTCGAACCAGGGTTGGACTGTTACTGGCAGGACATTGGGGAGAGTTATAAAAAAAGAGATCTAGCAGTGCTGATTCATAGTTCATTGAAAGTGGAGTCACAGGTGGACAGAGTGGTGAAGAAGGAATTTGGCATGCTTGGTTTCATTGATCAGAACACTGAATATAGGAGTTTGGGTTGACTTGTTGAAGTTGTACAAGACATTATTAAGGCCACACTTGGAATACAGTGTACAGTTCTGGGCACCCTATTATGGAAAGGATATTATTAAACTAGAAGAACTGCAGAAGAGATTTATTAGGATGCTACCGGGACTTGATAGTGTGCGTTATAAAGAAAGGATGGATAGACTGCGACTTTTTCCCTGAAACATAAAAGGCTTAGTGGTGAACTTATAGAGGCATTGATGAAGTAGATAGTCAACATCATTTCCCAAAAGTAAGGGATTCTAAAACAAAAGGGTATAGGTTTAAGGTGAGAGAGGAGAAATATAAAAGTGTCCAGAGGGGCAATTTTTTCACACAGAGCAAGGTGAGTGTCTGAAACAGGCTGCCAGAGGTAGTAGCAGAGATGGGTACAATTTTGTATTTTAAAAAACATTTAGACAGTTACATGGGTAAGATGGTTATAGAGGGAAAGGGCCCAATGTGGGCAATTGAGATTAGCTTAATGCAAAAACTTGGGGGGGGGGGGGGGGGGGGGGGGGCAGCATGGACAAGTTGGGCCAAAGGGCCTGTTTCCATGCTGTAAAATTCTATGACTCTATAAGCTACAATGAGCTGCCTATGATTTTACCACTTTGGCAATGAGGAAAAACTAAATTAGCCTTTGGGAGATCACAGTGCAGTTGGAGGGGGAGGAGAGTGATTATTGAAACTAAGTTGATTCAAGTACATATGCCTTAAGAAGCCTTTAATTGGGAAGATTGAGCCGTTTGACCCTAACATTGAGACCTGGGAGCAATAATTCAAAAGGCTGTGTTCCTCTTTGTAGTTAATGAGATCACGGTAGAGATAAAATGAAAAATGATACTACGCACAGTGTGTGGCCCACAAATGTATAGCCCAGTGAGAAGTCTCACATTGCCTAACTCTTTTCCGATCACTGGCCTCCCCAGGCAATTGCCACCCCGATACCATCCCTTGGCCAATTGCTGACTGCAGAGTGTACAGCCACCTCAGCCCACCCCACCTTAGGTCCTGCTCCCTTCAGGCCCTGTCAGATCCCCTTAGGCTTCGTTCTCTGGCACTGCCCAGTGTCCAGTGGGCAAGTCAGAGTGCCCAGTGGGCAGTGCCAGACTGAGTGCCAGGGTGCCAGGCTGGCACTGCCAGGGCCCGTGCTTGCAGTGCCAGGCTGGCATTGCCCACGGGGCTCTGCCACCCTTACCTATGGCTACCTGTGGGGCCTCAATATCTTCCAGTCCGACTGACAGGGCCTTCATGTATGGTTCCCGTTGATGGGGGACCATACATGATCCTTGCCGGTGAGGATCTTCAGCAGCAAGGCCATGAAGGCAAATGATCCCTTACAAAATCATTCCAGGCTCACTAATAATATTAAAATTCAAATTCAAACACCCCCACCCTCTTGGCGTCCGACCCCCTTACACCCTCCCCCACAGCTCCCTGAGCTCTGAGCCTTCACCCCCATCCCTCTGATGTCTGACTCCTCACCCCCCACCCAAATCCTGACTTCCAACCATTCATGCCCGCCAACCCCACCTCCCCAGTGTCCAGCCCCCATTGCCATTGCCTCAGTATTAGTCCTTAATAATATAGCAATAAAATGATAAGAAGAGCACTGGAAAGTATTACAATTACTTTAAGCTAGAATTCTTCTCTTTCCACTTGATATGAAGAATGATGCAAAATATATTCTCCATAGCTGGCTAACATTTTCAGTCAAACTGGATTTCAAAACAGTTCCCTGGCAGGACCTCTCATTTAATTTTTAATATCTGTCAAGCAAAATTGCCACCAAAATAGCTTGTTGATAATGTTTGTTGAAAATCTATGGAACTAAAGGTCAGTCCTTGTAATAACCAAGGACAAAGATTTGTTTCCACTTGTACTTCAAGTGCCAAGACTCTGAGACAACAGTCTCCCTGAGCAACTTGCACAGAATCCAGTTAGAAACGAAGGCATTGGAGGAGTTAAGCATTTGGTTATAAATATACAATATGATCTGAAGCTGAACAATCTCTGAGCTGCCCATCTCTATTTGTTTTTGATCAATCAATAGTACCTTACCCAAATTGAGAAAGTATTCCCATCCAGGGATTATTACATTGTAATGGCAATTCTAACTAGAATATTAAACATTGAATTCTAGTAATAGAAACTTTGAGCAGGGTTTCAAGGATTGACATCACATTGCAAAAAAAATTTGGTGGAGAGCACATCCCCACCTATCACCGAAGCTCCGTAGCCAATTAATGCACCGCGGAGTGTGAATTGGCTGGAGGCAGGACTTCCTCATGCCACTTAGGATGAGGTTCTGTATCAGAGCTTCTGGCCAATTTGATTGTCTGGCAGCTCTTTGGCTCCAGCAATGCTACCGAGCCTGGTGGTCGCAGCTGGGAGTACAAGCAGTTCCATCTGTGTAAATGCTGGATGCACTGCACCAGGTACATCTGAGGTCACATGGCAGATTCAGGAGGAAAGGTCTGGGGGTTGAGGGGGGTGGGGGTTGAGGTGTGGGAGAGAGGGGGATGGGTCGTGACGGGAGGTTTGGCAGAGAAGGAGGGGAGATCTGGGGGGAGGGGACATTCCCATTGGAAAATAGCACCAGCAATGCAGGTACCACCACCTTTCCCGACCAAGTACCAAGCAGAAAAACCTATTTCCACCCTGACAAAATGGTGGGAGAAGGCTACAGGAGAGGAACCTGATGTCTTCCCAATACCCATGTCATTTTGCCAGCAGCAGGAATGTAGTTGTATTTTGATAAACACTGGGGATCTAATTTACTTTGGCATTTTTCCCATGCTGGTAGGCTGGTGAAACATTGTGGCCTCCTGGTAGCCTTCAGGGGAGGTGGGGAGGGGAGGGGCGGTGGTGGTTACAGGTGTCCTTTATGAGCACTCCCTGGCCCATGGAGAGATCATCAGCGGCATCGACTACCATGGCAGCAACTGTGCATCCTGTTGTTTACGTCCACCATATAGACCATAAAACTCTCAGGCCTGGTGACCTGGCCCTGGCTGTCCCCAAATTATCGACATGCCCTGTCTCAGGAGCTGCAACCTCAACAATAACCACCACAGTGATGGTGCTGGTGAGGCTGCTGAGCTGCTGGTCCTCTGATTGGTGCGCCATCTCGTGGTGGAGGTCTACCATCAATTGGACGGTGTCCTTAGTGGCGGTCTCTTGCCCACTGAAGTGGGATTCCCTCCTGGTTTTGGCCCCGGGGCAGTAATCAACAAAATCCAATAGTTGGTTTTTAATAAAACATTAAAGAATAATTATTTAGTGAAAATAATTATTTTGAAATATAGGATTTCTGGACGATAAATACAAATTGTAGAATGATGCGTGGAGATACTTGGGCTTATCCTGGGTCACACCTCTTACTTTCCTCTTCCATGCAGTAAAATAGATCTGGTTAGCATTTGCACTTGTACAGTTTGATACAGAGTGTCAGGAACATATTTGCAACAATGACACAAGTACGCCCATTTCGTGTCAGCAAGGGATTTTATATCTGACTATGTTGAAATGAGCTAGGAATGCATTCAATGTACACTATCCTGTGGAACATGGGGCCAGTTAGACAACATATAAAAGATCACTGTTTGGCTGAAGCTTAAAGGTTCTTTGAACCTTCATTGACTTTTACCCTTTAGATCTGCTGGAGATAGTTAATGTGTATAACATTGACTGTGTTGAAGTAGATTTGTGTGTATTACAGCAGTTGGTAAATCTGTGCCGGATTTAGGGAAGTAATGACAGATATTTGATTGATAAAGCACTCACTGGATAATTCCTCCAATCCACTCCTTAGACTGTTAAAGAGGCTTAGAGAAGAAAAAAACTTTAAAGCCTAATAATTTTGTTCAAAACAAGTTACAAAGATAATTCTCCACTTTTGATTCTATATGCAAGATCTTTAATGACACTTCAGTCAGTTTGCATATTTTTTCGACTGAATTAAGTAGATGATACTTGAATCCTCCATGCAGCAGAGATAATAAAGTGCTGTAAAAAGAGATTGCGGAACTGTGGTAATGCATATCATACTGAAGATATGTTAATGCTTCTCTACTGATTTCTCCATGTTCCATTCTTTTGGAAGGTGATACCCTAGTGTAGGTTTGTGGAGGAAATTGAGGTTGGATCAGAAATGGTCACTCCAGGATTTTCATTCCTCCAGGGATGCATGCGCATAATTCACTTCACTTAAGACTCTGAGTCGAATTTTTATGGTTCTACCTGTGATGGAATGGAGGCTGGGGTGATTTAAAAATGGCAGATAAGATCCACTTCTGGGATTCCTGTCCCCACTTCTATCTTTATATGCGAGGAATAAGGATACATGTAGCAAGCCCCCATCCAGAAATCCTGCCTCTGTCTATTCCATTGGAGGCGTACATACCCCACTATTTCCATGGACTAAGGCCCCTTTTGTTTGGAGATGTAATTTGCAGCACATCTGATAAGTCCTGCATGAGAGAAGGAGCCTAGTTGGAGTCAGGAACATTTCAACAGGTAAGTTCAAAAGGTGTTGACAACTTCATATGTCAAAATGTAATGCTATATAATAACTTAAACAGTTTACAAATGAGTAAAGTGATTAAAGATAGGCCTTTGTTCTTAAAAGATAAATGACATATAAATTGACCAGTATTATAAAAGTAATCAGATGCATTTGAATCCTTCATTCAATTGATAAAGTGCTCTTTTACATTTAACTGTACTGAGATTAAGGTTTTAGTGTGTTAATTTCTCCCTATGATGGAGGCTGGATTTCCCTGCTCTTACATGCCCTGTTACTGTTGCTAGTGAGAACAGAAAATTTGGTGCTCAGCCAAATCTCTGTTCATGGCAGTGGAGCCAGATAATCCCAGCCAGGCAAGGTTGGAGAATTCAGCCATTATATCTTATTTACCTTTAAAACAGAGATAGAAAGGTTCGTGATTAACAAAAGGATCAAGGTTTATGGGGAAAAGGCAGGAGAATGGGGATGAGAAAATTATCAGCCATGATTGAATGGCGGAGTAGACTCGATGGGCCAAGTGGTCTCATTCTGCTCCTATATGTGGTCTTATCTTTAAGACAGAGATAGATTTGATTGAAAGTCCAGTCTTTCACTCAGCCTTTTGAAGTTGTGGATCAGAGGTCCATCTGTTCTTCTGCTTCAAAAGGATGTAAAGTACTCAGCTCTAGAAATTTTGTTCGCACGGCTATGGTTTGGAATCACACTGTGAATATTTTGCTGAACTCCAAGCCCCACTAATGGATTTAACTCAGGAGGGATTGTTGCTACAGCCATCAAGGGAACTTTGTTTTGTTGACTTTTTCATGAGCATCTCAAACACTTCTCAATATTATCATTGAGTTCATGGTTCTATGCATCGTGGGTTCTGAATGAGTAAACATGGCGATGATAAGAAGTGGACATCGAGGTATGGTGTGAACGTGGAGGAATGGAGGGAGTAAGGGAATGTGAAGGACAATGTGGTGTGTGGAGGTGGTGCTTTGGGTTGGTGGTGATGAAAAATGGGGCCTCAAACTCATTTATTAAAGTGGGCTGATGCCCCGTGAAGGGAAATGGGCCTTGAACCTGCCTTCCTTAGCATCCTCCTATTCCCATTCCCACCTTGCCCTACTTCTGAGAACAAGTAATGTCAGATTTTGATCATTCTATTAATCTTTAGAACCTGTAACATGTTTAGATTTTTTTAACCAGCTTTTGAATGATTCAGTTTGAATTTCTGTGAGTTGGAATGCTTTGCAGAAAAGCTATTGTTTATGAAGAAATAAAATTGTTTATTTGTTTTCTGTCTAAGTCACTGAGTTTTGAGCTGAAGCAGCTGGATTTGCCTCAATGGCCCACAATGCAATTGGGTGTATTTTTTTAAAACCAGTTTGAAGGAATGGCTAAAACATATGAATTTAAGATGACACTTAGAGTGTGATCTTATGACCTTATTCTGCCCAACTTGCAGCAAGGTGAGGCAGTAACATAGGGTGGGAGGCACAAAATCAGGTTCATACCCAGTCTTTCACCTCCCCGATCATACCGGCAGGGCACAAGGTCGATTTAAGCATTAATGACATGCTTTGCACCCTCGCACTGCCCCTCTCCCCCTCTCCCACTGGTGTAAGGCTCTTCTGGACACAGTTCAACATCACTACAAAGACAAGGGAGAGAGAGAGACATCGTCTGTGTTGACAACACCAAGAACTCCAGGATCTGGAGAGATGAGAAACTTCTTTTGTTCTTTTGTTCTATGTTATTTTCACTGCTTTGTGATAAGTATATGTACAATCTTTTTTAATAAATTCTACTTGATTTATAAATACTCATTATTCGTACCTTGTAGGTCAAACACAACTGAGGACCTTGTGATACAAATTCAAAATTCAGACCTTTAGAATTTTCATTAAAGGGGTTTTACTCATCAAAACCTGAATTCTTACATTAGTCTGACTCTAGCTTACTCCCACTACCCCACCATGAAAACAATGTGCCTGCCACTGCCAAGCTAGAGGTACGTTCACAATGTTGGAAAATGGTCCAAATCACAATTTCTGCTTTGAGGATGAAAATTCAAGCTCTGGACTCTGCACCTTCATGGGAAAGAATTTACCATTCTCATGTCTTGACCTTCTGCTTGACACTTTCTCCTATGCCTGGTGAAACTCCTTTGTTCCACACAAAAGGAGACTCTGGGCCCTACCTCACCACTTTGACCCTAAGTGCTGGGCGGACTTGGATCTGAAAGTGTTTCAGATCCAACTTTTAGACCTGTCCTGAGATGCCCCTGTACGCACTCTGCCTGCAAAAATAACAGCGACTCCGAATCGTGCTGTATAAGCCTGTGGGCGGGGCTTAACACACCCGAAACCCTACAGCTCCGATTGGCACCTCCAACTACGCATGCACAGAAAAATAAGATAGAATGCTGCTCCCCTGCCACATCCCTCCCGGGCTGGATAATGACTCCCCCTGGCCCCCACAGACATTGCTCCACTTCCAAAACATTACTGATCCCTTTATCCCCCAACCCCCACCACCATCCAGACCAATCACAGGCCCTTGCCCTCCTCTTCCCTTCCTTCACCAATCTCAGGCAGAGTGGCAGTGGACCTCACTCCACCACCCCCCCTCCATCCTCCCTGATATCAAGCAGAGAGCCATTTGACCTTGGTACTTACTCCTCACTAACTCCCACTGATGGAGCACCCAAATTGAATTTAAATGGAGCGTGGTTCCTCAGCCGTGGATTCCCATTAACAGTTGTTGACAGGGCTCTCAACAGCATGCAGTCTATCTCCCACCCCACGACTCTCTCCGCCTCCCCTCCCTCCCAGAACAAGGAGAGAGTCCCCCTTGTTCTCACATTTCACCCCATCTGCTTCCGTATGCAAAGCATAATCCTCTGCCATTTTCGCCAACTCCAGCATGATCCCACCACCAAACATATCTTCCTTTCACTTCCTCTGTCAGCATTCTGCAGAGACTGTTCCCTATGGGATAACCTGGTCCACTCCTCCATTATATCAAACACCTCTCCCGTCACTCATGGCCCCTTCCCATGCCATTGCAGAAGGTATAACACTTGTCCCTTTACCTCTTCCATGCTCACCATCCAAGGTCCAAAACATTCATTCCAGATTATGCAGTGTTTCACTTGCACCTCTTTCAATTTGATGTATTGCATTTGCTGCTCCCAATGTGGCCTCCTCTATATCGGAGAGAGACTAAGCATAGACTGGGTGATCGCTTTGCTGAGCACCTTCAGTCTGTACACAATCAGGACCCTGATCTTCCGGTTGCTTGACATTTTAACACACAATTCTGCTCTTACACCACATGTCTGTCCTTGGCTTGCTACAATGTTCCAGTGAAGCTCAACACAAACTGGAAGAACAGCATCTCATCTTCCAGCTGGGCACTTTACAGCCTTCCAGTCTCAACATTGAATTCAACAACTTCAGATGATTAGCTCTACCCTACCTCAGTCCCCTTGGTTTTCATTCTATTTTATTTAATTTTTGCTGTTCTCTACCTTTTATTTCTTTATTGTCTTTCCTCATTTTTCTTCCCCACTGCCCCGCCACTCTTTCCCCCTACTTCATCCAACATCTTCATCTGTCACACCTTACAGCTTCTCTGTCGTTTGTCCATTCACACTCTTTATTCTCTCTGTGGACAGCCATTAGCAGTCTTTTCCCCTGGGATCTGTGGCTATTACTCATCTTTCATTCGCTCCCCCTGCAGTATAAATATCTCCCACTTTCTATGCCTTTTAACTTTGACAAAGTGTCATCTGGACTCGAAACGTCAGTCTTTTCTCTCCTTACAGGTGCTATCAAACCTGCTGAGATTTTCCAGCGTTTCCTCTTTTGGTTTCAGATTCCAGCATGTGATTTTCGTTTATATGGAGCATGTCTGTTACGAGCCGATTCCAGATGGGCGAACGCAGTGGTGAAGGGGGAAGTGCCGTTAAGGTTGGGCATGCAGCATCAATTGAAATACACGCAAATGCAGTTAATTGGCTGTCGCGTCCATTTCGGGCATTGTCCCAGTTACAGCCATTTTCGGGCCTTGGTAAAGGGAGAACTGGTGCAGAGGTGGGCATGGATCGCGCTACTTGCCTCAAGCCCGACTTTACCACATTTTTGTGTCTGAAAATGGGTGCAACACGATGGTAAAATTGGGGCCTCTGTGTCTCTTGTGGTCTCATTTCAATATTGGAATAGTCAGCACAATGTCTATTGCTGTGTTTTAGACAGATCAGAGGCATCTCAATCCACTCTCAATTAGCATTCTATCCCAAGGTCAAAGGACATATATCCAAAAGGAGATATGCAGAGATGAATGGTCAAGGATTGTTGAGTGGGGATATGGATCTGCAGCTGAACGATAGACGACGGTTACTGTCACTGTCCATGTTGTATGATAATCACAGGTTGTCTTGCAGCAGATAGTGCAAATATGTGTCAGCCTTTTCCTTGAGAACACATTTTCCCAGGGTCATTGTCATACTCTCTGTGGGGCTCACAAAAGTGATTGTTGGTATCTTGGAGAGTGCAGCCAATCAGTCACTGCTGGCATGTTCACCACCCTGGCTCTCCATTCCTGCTGTGTCTTTGAGAGTATGACAGCCTGTGATTGGGGTGGAATTCAGACAGCATCCACTTCACTTAGTGAGGTATTTCCTCAGTTCTGTAAGGGGATGTGGCAAATCCATCTTTGAGAAGAAAGGACAGGTTCCAGTTCATGGGGCACTGGCATCAGTACAGGAGAAAGTGGGGGCTGTATCATTGGGATAGTGTACATCTGATGGGACCAGTGATCTAGCAAACTGCATAACTAGGGAAGCAGAGACTAAACAAAGGGGTGGTGTGGGATGGATAAAGATCACACTGCGGTAGATGTAGCAAATCAAGGGATATAGTCAAAGCAGGAGAGCAAAATAGTAATAAGGGAAATGAGGGGTAAGGGAATAGCAGGAAGGGACAGAGAACAAAATACCTAAGTGTTCATCAACATGAAGATAAACAAAAAAAAACTAAAAGCTGAATATCTGAATGTGCATAGCATCCATAGCAAAGTTAATGAATTGATCATGCACGCTGAGGTAATTAAATATAATCTGACAGCCATTATGGAGACATGGCTGCAGGAAGATATTGGAAGAAGGATTGGGTTCTGAATATTGAATAGTATATGACATTCAATAAGAATAGAAAGCTAGGCAGAGGTGGAGGGATAGCACTGCTAATTAAAGTGGCAATAGTTAGAGATGACCTGGTTCTGGAAATCAGGATGTAAAATCAGTTTGGGTAAAGCTGAAGAACAAAAAGATAAAAGACTGTGCAGAAATTTGCAGGGTCGAGCAAAGGGGAAAAATCATTAGTGGGAGTGGTCTACTGGCCCCCCAGCAATAATCACAATTTAGGATAAAGTATACAAGAATAAATATTGGATGGTTTGTGATAAAGGGATGGCATTAATCAAGGGTGATTTTAACTTGCATATAAACTGGAAAGATCAGTAGCAGCCTACATGAGGAGATCATAGAATGTTTTTGAGATAGTGGGTGGAATTTTATGGCCTCGCTCATCCTGAAACAGTAAAATCCTGCCCGAGGTCAACTGATCTTTCTATGGTCCGTCCTCACCCGCTCCGATTCCCATGGTGGGCAGGACAGGAAAATTCCGGCATGTTTCTTAAAACAACACATTCTGGAACCAACCAGAGAGTAGATGATATTCAACTAGGTAATGTATAATGTGATAGGATTAATTAATGAAGCCACCCTGGGGAGCAGTGACTACAGTATGATTGAATTTTACAACCACAATGAAAGGGAGAAGAGTGGGTCTAAGGCTAGTATTTTAAACTTAATTACGGGCAACAATGCGGCATGAAAAGTGAGCTAGCTTAAGTGAACTGGGATACTAGCTAAAGGATAGATCAACGGAGAAGCACTGGTAGACAAAACTCTTTCCAGCTGAACAGCACCTCAGATTTGAACCCCAACTAAGTGTTTATAGTTCCTGGGTCACCATCTACATCTGCAAGAAAAGTGTGCCATCAACTTTGGCACAATGAAAGACTGTGCAGAAAGTTAATGTACTATTTGCAGGGTAGAAACAAATAAGAAAAGAACAAGAAAAAGCCAGCATAAATGAGAGTCATGTCAAAATGTGATGGGAAATATTGCTTTAAAGCTGCAGATCTTTCACAGTAACTTCATTGCAGTGTTAATGTAAGCTATATTTGTGACTAATAAATAAACTTGAGCATTTTCCACGTTCTGCCTATGTCACTGAACCATGACATTTTTAATAATTTGGCTTTAATTAAATGCACCACAACCAAACTGAGAGAACAAACACTGAATATACATGATGCTAATTTGCATATGAAACTTAACAGTTGAAAATGCTAACTACTAAAATGACACAGCGGTCTCACTGTTTGAAAAAAATCCTGCCAAATTATATATCTGAAGTTACGGGCAATCAAAAAGCAAATATATCTCTTTGTTTCTGTAAGCAGTGTTATAGATGATTGACTTGATTCTAAACTTCAGTCAGCTGACCTGTCAAATCATCACTGTCTCAATTCAAAGGAACTTCTGCTCTCCTTCTCCACCAACAAGCAATGAAGAAAGTTTGTTACAGGAGTCAGCTTCAACTAAGAAAGCTACTGTCGTTGAATTACATATTCTACATCAACGTGAGTGCAATTCCTTCATCATGGTGTGAAACAAGTCCCCAATGAAGATACTTTCCTGCATCTTATAATCTGTGTTTCTGTACACAGGCTGACAGTGTTTTTCCCCCCAAATACTCTTCTCCAATTTGTGGTGTAATTTTTTTTCAGAAGTCAGGCTGTGTTGTGACACCTTGAGAAATGGCTGACCATGTATCAGAGAAAGAGTATCAAGGATTTCTGACAATGCACTGAAAGTCTGCTTACCAGATGTGGAAAGAAGGAAAAATATCATGTATCTACAAGGGGGCGGGAAGCCATCCTGAACAATTGCTCAGGAATGAGGCAATGGGAAGAAATAACTGCAGAGACCAATGTTTCAAGAACACGGGTGCCATGCAGGAAGAAATTTAATGATCTGACACATGATACCAAGGTGGATATGTTCATCTTCAAATGATAGATCCTATCATTGTATCATTAACTTCATCCATTGCTCAACTCACAAAAGCACCAGCACCCACTTAGCAACATCTCCATCAGTCATTCAGTGCTCAGCCCTTCAATTCAGATGATTCATCCTGGCATCATACACTGTTGCAAGTTTTACACCTAGAATTCACAGCTTGCACATACAGGCAGCAATCCATCCATAATGACTGCTCTATCAAACATATTGCAGATCACTCACTGACAGGTCACACAATCACAGAATTGTTATGTTGCGTAAGGATGCCATTTAGCTCATTGTGTCTGCACTGATTCTCCAATCTCAATGAGCTCAATGCATTCTATGCCCATTTTGAGAAGAGTTCAGTGAAAGCATGCCCTCCACCACTGATGCCTCAGATGAACCTGTATCTGAGGTCACTACTGCAAACGTCAGTCAGCCTTCTCGCAGGTCAACACAGGTCAACAGCATGCCTTAACGACTATCATCTGGTGCCTCTGACAT
This sequence comes from Carcharhinus amblyrhynchos, assembly GCF_965287045.1. Taxonomy (NCBI): domain Eukaryota; kingdom Metazoa; phylum Chordata; class Chondrichthyes; order Carcharhiniformes; family Carcharhinidae; genus Carcharhinus; species Carcharhinus amblyrhynchos. The sequence goes on along the minus strand of NC_137331.1, from coordinate 74,635,106 downwards.
CCATCATTATGAAGTGCTTTGAAAGGTTAGTCATGGCACGAATCCATTCCAGCCTTCCAGACTACCTAGATCCAATACGGGCCCAATTTTCATTCGAAGTGCTGAATCTGGGTGCAATTCAGATCTGGCTTGGAAATCTGTTCTCAGGTGTCCCCATACACACTTAGCCTGAAAAAAAAATTGTGGGTCTGAATCATGCTGTGGGTGGGACTTATCATGAGTGAAACACTGCTATTTCGATCGGAGCTTTGAACTGTGCATGCCCGTGAAAAAAAAACTGAGAATCGCGTCCCTGTCACATCGCTCCCAGGCCACAAAAAGCAGATAAGGCTGCCCGGGAGCAAAAAGCGGGAGCGATAGCCCACACAAACATACTGTCACTCTTATAATAAGAACATAAGAACTAAGAGCAGGAGTAGACCATCAGGCCCCTCGAGCCTGTTCTACCATTTAATAAGATCATGGCTGATCTTTTTGTGAACTCAGCTCCACTTACCGCCTGCTCACCATAACCCTTAATTCCTTTACTGTTCAAAAATGTATCAATCCTTGCCTTAAAAACATTCATTCAGGCAACCTCAACTGATTCACTGGGCAGGGAATTCCATAAATTCACAACCTTTTGTGTGACGAAGCTCCTCCTTAACTCAGTCCGAAATCTGTTTCTCCTTATTTTGAGGCAATGCCCCCTAGTTCTAGTTTCACTCGCCAGTAGAAACAACTTTCCTGCTTCTATCTTGTCTATTCCCTTCATAGTCTTACATGTTTCTATAAGATCTCCCCTCCTTCTCCTGAAATCCAGAGCTTAACCCCAGTCTACTCAGTCTGTCGTCTCAACTCCAGAATCAACCTAGTGAATCTCCTCTACATCCCCTTTCTCAAGTAATCCATCTACCCTGCCCACTACCCAGACCGATCGCGACCCTCTATGCCCCCTTCTCCCCAACGATCGCCACAGAGAGGCAGCAGTCGCTGCCGCTTCCCTCCCGCACCAGGGGTTCATCTGGTCGCCCTCCTCTGCCCCCTCCCCCCACCAGCCAGAAAACCATCTGGCCTTCCCCCCAACCAGAGAATGATCTGACCTTCCCCTCCACCAGAGAACGATCGGGCCTCCTTCTGCTCCCCCCTTCGCCAGAGAATGATCGGCCTCCCTCTGCACCCCCCCCCCCCTTCTGCCAGAGAGCAATGGGGCCTCCCTCTGACCCAGCTCCTCACCCACCAGAGAACGATCAGGCCTCTCTCTTCCCCCCCGCCCCTCCACCAGTCTATAGCTTTTTCTCTGAGGCACAGTCTGGTGGCTCTGATAAGGAGCAGTTTGATCAGTTTTCATCACAGATCTGTGTGCTATGCTGGAAGCTTCTACTGTTGCCTTACCAACTACTGCCCTCATAGGTAGAGAGAAAACTGTTCACAGAGAGTCACAGCAGACTATCAATCTGATCTCCAACAAATCAGTAAATCTGAAACACAAAACTGCTATCCTCTCAGGATAACAGCACTCCCGCTTCCTCCCCTGTCACTCCATCAGTTCCCATGCTGTTGTTGTCAGACAGCCAGACCAGACTGCTGGAGCCTATGCTGAGATGCTGCACTTTGAAGCCAAATTTTCAAGGTGCAGAACTGTGTGAAGTCACCACCCAAGGTCATAACCACATAAGATAAGAAATAGAAGCAGGAGTAGGCAATTTGATAACTCAAACCTTCTGAGAAGAAATTTTTCCTCAGCTCTGTCTTACATGGGAGCTCCTTAGGTGGAAATGGAAAAGTGTCAGAGTCTGACTAAAATCCGATGTGTTTTTCTCAGTCTGCTTTTCTCTCCAGGTTTTTTGACGTCTGATTGCAAAAACAGGTGGGCAAGTTTCACATCGTCATGTTGAAGGCCGGGGCCTAAACATCCTGGTTAAGCTCGACTGCACTGAGATCAGAGCACCACTTTTAAAAGATGCCCAGGTCAGAGGAAAAAAACCTTTTCTCCACCCCACTGCAGAGGTCGCAGGGGTTTTCCATCTCCTCCGATCAAAGCCAGCATCTCTTCCCATCCCACCCCCCTTCACCTCCCATGGTCAAAGCCGGCACCACCCTCTCTCCCTGTATTTCCTGGTATTTAGAAAGTTAAAGGTGCTTTGATGAAAGCTTACAAGATATTAAGGGGAACAGACACGGTAGATGGCAGGAAAATTTTTCTGCTGGTTGGACAGACCAGCACGAGGAGGCATTGTCTGAAAATTGAAGTTGAACATTTCAGGAACTCAATTCATAAACACTTCTGCACAAAAAGGTGAATGAAGAGATCATTTTGGAAGCCTCCTCAGCAAATGACAATTGGTCATTGATCAAATCTAGTTTTTAAGCCTGAAATTGATAGATTTTTGTTAACCAGAGGTATTAGTAATATGGGCAAAGGTGAACTTATGGAGTGAGGTCGCAGATCAACCACAATCACTTTGATTGATGCAACAGGCTCAAAGATCCAAATGGATGTTCCTTTGAATAAAGGGTAGAGCCTTTGCTCCTGGAGCCTTTCAGCCTCCTCTGGATGGAAATTCATGGAAAACATGTCCATGTCTGCATTGCCCATGCGATGACAAAAATTCCTTTCAGTTGGTAAATCAAAAGCTTTAATTGGCTTGTTAAGATTTTGCAGATGTGTTTAAGACTTACATGTGTGCTGGTCGACTGTAATATCACTCTCGCTTGTGAGGGCAGTGGGGCACTTGCCTGATGTCTTCTGACACGATTTGAGATGAGTTTGAGTATGACACATACGTGTTTTCTTTACATAAAATTCTGGCCATTGGTAATCTTTGCTCATCTGCCGATAGAAAAAAGCGATTCAGTTCTTAATACCCAGTTTTTACAGTTTTTTAAAATCTTCTGCCATCAAATGATTAAAAAAAAACAGGTTGACTAAAGCATATGTTCCAAACTCAGAATCCTTTTCACTTGTGCTTCAAGGCAATTATGCTGACCAGTGTGCAGGGAAAGATGGACTTTCGGATTCCTTGCTGGAATCACATTATCTGGATAAGTAAATATTCCTCCACAGAGCCATTTTTCTTTCCTTGCTTTCTATGTTTGTACGTAGGGATATGAGATGGAACTCAGGTTCCTTTCCCTCAGTACATGGATCTCAGTGCATTGACACAAATGCTGCAATTTTACTGTCCCACCTGCCACAGAATCGGAGCAGGCAAGGGGTGGATAATAGAAATGCCCGTTGACATAGGACAGGATTTTACAGTTTTGGGACAAGCAAGGCTGTAAAATCCCGCCCATAATCTCTCCAGAGTTCTGGGTGATTTTTTAGCAGTAAAAATATGAAAACTGGTTGATGGTGCTGCACAGTGGGGGTATAGACTAGCTAACTCAAAGTCAATTGCTCAAAGCATGCTATATTGGCACCTATACAAATAACATATTGATCTAAACTATTTGGATAGCACGGGCAACATGGTGGCACAGTGGTTAGCACTGCTGCCTCACAGTGTCAAGGACCCGGGTTCGATTTTGGCATCGGATGACTGTCTGTCTGGAGTTTGCACATTCTCCCCGTGTCTGTGTTGGTTTCCTCCAGGTGCTCTGGGTTCCTCCAACAGACCAAAGATGTGAGGGTTAGGTGGGTTGGCCATGCTAAATTGACCCTTAGTGTCAGAGGGATTAGCAGGATAAATATGTGAGGTTTCGAGGATAGGGCCTGGCTGGGTCTGTTGTCAGTGCACGCTCAGTGGGCCGAATGGCCTCCTTCTGTACTGTAAGTACTCTATGATTCTATTTCTAATCTGATTTCCCTTTAGGGAACACAACTGGCCTGTACTGTTCAGCCCTGAAATATTCTGCATGGGAGTCTACTCCCAGGGAGACTCACCTGACAAAGGGGCAAACCCCAAAAGCTAGTGGCATTTACTACCAAATAAACCAGTTGGACTTTAACCTGGTGTTGTGAGACTTCTTACTGGGATTCTACTACCACCTTCCCATGACCAAATAAGTCAAAATGCTCAGAACATAAGCTGAAGGCAGTAGTCAATGATTCAATGATGACAGTGTCAAAATGCACACCGTGCATATGATTTATTCCAAGAAGGAATGAAAGGTTAATTCTGCAAACTAACTGATTCTTTCGGTCAATGGAAATGAAATCAGGCAGGGTGTGGCTATTCCAACACAACCAGTTATATGCCTCTACCAAAGCCAAACTTTCAGCCCCCTATTTCATTTATCGTTGCATGAATAGCAGTTGAAAAGTGAAGCCGCTGCTCACCAAGTGGGCAACGATAAATATGTGAAGAATATAAATAAGTAATCATTCTCTTTATCAGAGACTCCAGAGAGAAAGCTATTCAAGTCTTTTTATCTTCTGAGCAAGGCTGGAACATGTAAGAACACAGCTTTAAGATGATATGCAAAAGAACCGGCGGCGACATGGGGATAGATTTTATGCTGCCAATTGTTTGATTTGTTACTACACAGGTTTCAATAATTTATTTAAAAAGAAGTGATGCAGTGAGTTGATCTGGATTCCACTGTAGGAACTGATGGAAGCAGATTCAATTGTAATTTTCAAAAGGGAATCAGTTGCACTAAAGGGAAAGGGTTCACAGGGAAGGAGGACGGCAGTGGGATTTAATGGGCAGCTTTTTCAAAGAGCTAGCCCTGTTGCATTGGGTTAAGCGTTCTCCTTATGTGCTACATATGATTCTGCAACATATGATAAACATTACAGGTAGGATTTCTCCACTGAGGTGGCAGTAAGATGATGCTACTGGGCTCCCATGGCATTGCTCACAGTAATTTACAGTATATGATGGAGGTTTGGGAACAATGTGGTCAGGACAGTGGTGCTGTTAAAGCTAATTATACTTTTTAGAACAATTTTATGTATTAATTTGACAGTCACATGGTCTAGTTTGTCTCTGCAGAGTCATATTTCATGCGCTGAGATGCCATTTATTAATTTGTTAAATTGTTGGGTCCACTGCTGTCAAAGTTCCCTTCTATGTTGTCACGATTTGGTAGGATGCTATTAAAATAATTTTTTTGTACAAGTATATCAACCTGCCATGTATTTTGTATATTATTGACTGAGCAGCAACAAGCAGACAGCAAAGAATAAGGAACAGGGCATTCTTTGCAATTGATATAATTAGTAATCACAGTGCTGTGAGCCAGGAAGGCGATTTGATACAGATGAGGTGTTGAAAAAGCAGTAGCAAGAAAAAGCGAGAGGCAGCCACCTTCAGGAAACAGCGCAGCCAGAGATGAAGGTCACAATTCTCCCATCCCGCTGTGCTAATTGTTTAGTGCAGTGGGCCAGGAAAGTCTCACATCAGCCAATTCATAGGGTTTGTGCGTGCATTCCTGCCATGATAGTGTCTCCTGGTGCTGGATTCCTGGCGGCACCAGCACCATGCCAATGTAATTTATATATTCATTTGAATTTCATTTAAATGAGATTAGCAGGCCTGGGGGTGAAATCTCCTGGCCCGCTCGCATTTCTCCCCCCCATCTGAGTGGTTCCCTCCAGCTCCCTACTTTCAGAGATCTAGCAGTCTGACCTACTGGAGTGAAGGGGGGGAATCAGGGCTCCCTAGAGGGTCAATGCTGCCCTGGGCATTGACACCCTGGGAATGCCAGCCTGCACTCCTTGGCACTGCCCAAGGGGCAAAGTGCCAATGCCCAGGGAGCAACTTGGCACAGTCCATCAGGCATGGGGCAGTGCCAAGGGGGCAGGGCCTATGGGGGATATGGCATACGGAGGTGGGGCCTGATGGGGCAGGGCTTGGTGGAGTGATTGGTGGGGGTGGAGGCTCCTGCTACCACGCTGCAGACAGGATCGGAGGGGAAAGGAGGGGGGCCAGCAATCGGGGGACGGGTGGTGGGCGGGGGCAACATACTGATGAGGGTTTCAGAGCTGCAAGGGGGCAACTGTCAGGGGGGCTGGAGATAGGAGCGGCTCGAGAGAGGTTTTCGGGGCTGGCACGGGAATGGTTGGGGGGACCAGCGATCGGGCCGTTGGGTGGTGTGCAAAGAGCCAGCAATAGGGAGATCACAGGGCTGGCCAGCGATTGAGCTTGCCAGGAGGCCGGCAATAAGGGGCTACTGCGCATGTGCTGATCTTGGCGCTGACAGATCAGCTCATGTGCAGTGACCTGCTCGGTGATATGCTGCTGGCTTCCTAGGCAGGAGTAGGTCCTGCCCACAGCTTAATAATGAAATAGATGCTAGTAACCTATGCAATGCACAGAGTGTGGGAGATTATCTACATGGATGGTGGATGGTTGGGGCCCCAGTGCTGATCCCTGCGGCGCTCCGCTGGTCACCAACTGCCAACCAGAGAAGCATCCATTGATACCAGCTCTCTGCTTCCTGTTGGGTGGCCAGTCCTCTATTCACGCTGGCACCTTGCCCCCAACTCCGTGCACCCTCACCTTCTGTGGCGGCCTTTTGTGGGGCACCTTGTCAGGCGCCTTTTGGAAGTCTGGGGGCGCTGCGTCCACCAGTTCCCCTCTGTCTGCCGTGCTGGTCACATCCTCGTGGAGGTCCAGTGGATTTGTCGGGCACGGCTTCCCCTTGGCGGGTCCGTGCTGCGTCTGCTCGATCAAACCATTCTTTTCTGGGTGCCTCGCTATTTCTTCTTTGTGTGAAGAAGTTCCTCCTCAACTCAGTCCTAAATCTGCTTCCCCTTATTTTGAGGCTATCCCCCCTAGTTCTAGTTTCACCCACCAGTGGAAACAACTTCCCTACTTCTATCTTATCTATTCCCTTTATGATCTTATATGTTTCTATAAGATCTCCCCTCATTCTTCTGAATTCCAATGAGTATATCCCCAGTCTACTCAGTCTCTCTTCATAAGCCAACCCTCTCAACTCTGGAATCAACCTAGTGAATCTCCTCTGCATCCTCTCCAGTGCCAGTATATCCTTTCTCAAGTAAGGAGACCAAAACTGTACACAGAACTCCAGGTGTGGCCTCACCAGCACCTTATACAGCTGCAACATAACCTCACTGTTTTTAAACTCCATCCCTCTCGCAATGAAGGACAAAATTCCAGTTGCCTTCTTAATTCCCTGCTGTACCTGCAAACCAACTCCTTGTGATTCCTGCACAAGGACACCCAGGTCCCTCCGCACAGCAGCATGCTGCAATTTTTTTTACCATTTAAATAATAGTCCATTTTGCTGTTATTCCTACCAAAATAGATGACCTCACATTTACCAACATTGTACTCCATCTGCCAGACCCTCACCCACTCACTTAGACTATCTATATCCCTTTGCAGACTTTCAGCATCCTCTGCACACTTTCCTCTGCCACTCATCTTAGTGTCATCTGTGAATTTTGACACAGTACACTTGGTCCCCAACTCCAAATTATCAATGTAAATCGTAAACAATTGTGGTCCCAACACTGATCCCTGAGGCACACCACTAGTCACTGATCGCCAAGCAGAAAAACACCCATTTACCCCCACACTTTGCTTTCTGTTCATTAACCAATCCTCTATCCATGCTCATAGAACAGTACAGCACAGTACAGGCCCTTCGGCCCTCGATGTTGTGCTGAGCCCAAGATCAAGCCATCCCACTCCCTATCATTCTGGTGTGCTCCATGTGCCTATCCAATAACCACTTGAAAGTTCCTAAAGTGTCCGACTCCACTCACCACAGGCAGTGCATTCCACACTCCAACCACTCTCTGAGTAATGAGTCTACACAGTAAGAAGTCTCACAACACCAGGTTAAAGTCCAACAGGTTTATTCAATTGTAAACGCCGCTAACTTTTGGAGCGCTGCTCCTTCATCAGGTGAGTGGAGGGTTCTGATCACAAACAGGGCATATGAAGACACTCAGTTTGCAGAATACTGATTGGAATGTGAGTCTTTACAGCTAATCAAGTCTTAAAGGTACAGACAATGTGAGTGGAGAGAGGATTAAGCACAGGTTAAAGAGATGTGTATTGTCTCCAGACAGGACAGTTAGTGAGATTTTGCAAGTCCAGACAAGTCATGGGGGTTACAGATAGTGTGACATGAACCCAAGATCCTGGTTGAGGCAGTCCTCATGTGTATGGAATTTGGCTATCAGTCTCTGCTCAGCGACTCTGCGCTGTCGTATGTCGTGAAGGCCGCCTTGGAGAACGCTTACCCGAAGATCAGAGGCCAAATGCCCGTGACCACTGAAGTGTTCACCAACAGGAAGGGAACAGTACCTAAGGTTCCATTCACCGAAGGTGGAGGAGAGAATGTTGGGGGTATGTGGGGTCCTTAATTATGCTGGCTGCTTTTCCGAGGCAGTGGGAAGTGTAGACAGAGTCAATGGATGGGAGGCTGGTTTGAGTGATGGACTGGGCTTTGTTCACGTCCTTTTGTAGTTCCTTGTGGTGTTGGGCAGAGCAGGAGTCCATACTGAAATTTGCTGATGACACCAAGATTGGTGGAACGGCAAATTGTGCGGAGGGTGTGGAAAGTCTGCAGAGGGATCTAGATAGGCTGGGCGAATGGGCCAGGAAATGGCAAATGGAATTTAATGTTGGCAAATGTGAAGTTGTCCACTTTGGTAGGAATAATGGTAGGAAAGACTATTACTTACATGGCGAAAAACTGCAGCATGCGACGGTGCAGAGGGACCTCGGGGTCCTTGTGCATGAGTCGCAAAAACCCAGTCTGCAGGTGCAGCAGGTGGTCAGGAAGGCGAATGGGATGCTGGCCTTCATAGCGAGGGGGATTGAATATAAAAGTAGGGAGGCCTTGCTGCAACTGTACAGGGCACTGGTGAGGCCGCAGCTGGAGTACTGTGTGCAGTTTTGGTCGCTGCACTTACGCAAGGATATTTTGGCCTTGGAGGGAGTGCAAAGGAGGTTTACTAGGCTGATACCGGAGTTGAGGGGGTTGAACTATGAGGAGAGGCTGAATAAACTAGGCTTGTACTCGTTAGAGTTTAGAAGAATGAGGGGAGATCTCATTGAGACATATAAGATGATGCATGGGATGGATAGGATAGAGGTGGAGAGGCGCTTCCCGCTCAGAAAGGACAGTAGGACTAGAGGGCACAGCCTCAAGATAAAGGGGGGCAGTTTAGAACGGAGTTGAGGAGGAACTTCTTCACTCAAAGGGTGGTGAATCTCTGGAATTCTCTGCCCGTTGAAGTGGTGGAGGCTGCTTCGCTAAATATATTTAAGATGCGGGTTGATAGGTTTTTGATAGGCAAGGGGATTAAGGGTTATGGGGAGAAAGCGGGAAAGTGGAACTGAGACACAACAGATCAGCCATGATCTTATTGAATGGCGGGGCAGGCTCGAAGGGCTAGATGGCCTACTCCTGCTCCTATTTCCTATTTCTTATGTTCTTATGTTCTCTGAAATCCCATTGAAAAAAACAGCATTTTCACACAACTTCAACACTTAGAATATTTTTGGGACAATTCTGGCTGAAGTGCTAATTGCAAGCCAGTGTGTACTGTCATTTTCTTCACTGAACCAAAGACCAAATCCGGGTCTCTTAAGCTGTACGTGTAGTAATCGCTAGCTTGATTTGACCAATAGGTTTATGGTTGCTGTTGGAGTCTCAGCAAAGTTTAGGGAAACAGATGCCTTTGAGGGACTAAGTGTTCACTGTTAACCTGCAAAATATAAGATTGTTCTTTGCAGAGTTTTATTACCTTCCTTCCACTTTAATAAATTCTTTGTTTGTTTAACAAAAGAAAGGTCTGAGTTCTTATCATTAGTGCAAACGTTTCTCACTAATATCGGAAAAAAATACACCATGGGAAACCAGTGTTTGAGGTTGGAACCCTCTTATACATAACATCAGCGGAGTTCCATAACAACATGTAGAGTGCAGATTCATTGAGTTATTTTGTTTGTGGCTGGTATGTGATCCCATAAAATCTCAGAGCAGATTCACATATTTGTCTGGCTATCGGCTGACTTACAGCCTCAAAGAACAAATTCAAGCAAGAATCAATCATTCTTTGATTATGAGTCAAAAGAATAATTCATTTTATTGAACACACACAGACATGTATTTATATTATAATTAGTAACTGGCTGCCTATTCCGACTGACACACTGGTGTGCTGTGAAGAACGCACCCCCCCCCCCCCCCCACCAAGTGTGCCACCGAAAAGATACCAAACGATTCAAATTTAATGTAATTAAACTCAAACTAATCTTCATCTTCAGCCCTGTGGTCAGCATCTTCAAAGCGAATCTTGGGCCTCCTCCGTCTGGGAAAGAGTCATACAAGCGCGGTTTAGATTTTTTATGCTGGTCAGGCCGATGCGCATCACCAACAGAACTTGGAGCGGAAGAGAAAGGTCCCACACAAAAAACAAAACCTTAAAAAGGGCACAAAAATCCTGGAAGAAGCGAGAGAGAGATGGAATGGTTAAAAAAGGAGGCGAAATGACAGGGAGAAGTTAAAAACAAGGTTCCCAGTAAGTGAAAACAGAGAAAATAGGATGCAAGCTTCAAATTGTTCTTATAGTTTAGAGGTACCATGAGGTAGGGAACCATTGTCCTATTCCTGTCTGAAAATTAGAAACACCAAATAATATATAATTGAAAAATACGTTACCCTTAGAAAGGAAGTTATGTTGCCGCAGCCAGCATAGTTCAGAGATGTTAATGGCACAACATTGCTGCCAATGCGGGAGAACTGAAAGATCAATGTAACAGATAGTGAGGACAGTTTAATATTTACAGTAATTATGTACCTTATATTAAATACCAAGGATTGACTGACTATCTGATAGTCATAGACCCTAGAACAGAATAACAAAAGTAAATGCAAGATACTCCAATTGCAGCCAAGGTGCTTAGGTGCATTTATAAGAACATAAGAACATAAGAAATAGGAGCAGGAGTAGGCCATCTAGCCCTTTGAGCCTGCCCCGCCATTTATGAGCATTATGGAATAGTGGGAATGATTCCATGTTCTCACACTCTCAGCAGTAGTCACTTTCATAGGGTGCCTGCATTAGAAAAAGTTACAATGATGTAACTTTGAATCTCCCACCCTTTCTTCCAGTGAACCTGTCTCTCACTAGGGCTATGGGATTGTGGAAATACCTTGTAACTTGGTGTGTCGGTTTATGATAGATCCATCACTTCAAAGTAAGAGAATATAATCTTTGTATGAGTCACCAGAAACTCCACGTTTTCTAGAGCTACTGTTTGCATTACTCTCCAACTCTGGACTAGTATATATGGTTGACTTGGTATGCCCACAATCTCTATCACCTGGAAGGACAAGGTGAGTAGATATATGGAAACATCACTGCCTGCAAGTTCCCTTCCAAGCCACACACCATCTTGACTGGGAGTGTGCTCAAAAAGAATGGTGAACTACAGGCACAGTTTGACAAACGGAAGTATGATTTTATTGCTATAACACAGACCAGCTCAAAGGAGGGCAGGACTGGGTGTTAGATATTCCTGCATACAAGATATTTATATAGGATAAACAGGAAAGGAAGAAAAGGGAATGGATAGATTGGCAGTGTTGATTAAAAATGGTATTACAGTATTTGAGAGAGAGACAGAGAGCGTGTTCCAGAGGGGTCAAGAACAGAATTTCTCTGGCTAGAGGCAAGGAATGAAAAAGATGCAATAACATTGATCAGTGTAGTATACAGATCACCAACTAGTGCATGGAATGCAAATAAATTATGGAGAGATGCAATTGGGGCAGCATGGTGGGACAGTGGTTAGCACTGCTGCCTCACAGCACCAGGGACCCGGGTTCAACTCCCGACTTGAGTCACTGTCTGTGTGGAGTTTGTACATTCTCCCCCATCTGCATATGCTTCCTCCGGGTGCTCCAGTTTCCTCCCATAGTCCATAGATGTGAGGTTTAGGTGGATTGGACATGCTAAATTGCCCTAGTGCCAGGGGACTAGAGTAAATAGAGTAAATGCATATGTTAAAGGCACAATATTGCTGCCAATGCGGGAGAAAGAGTAATCTAACAGATTGAGGGGATAGAGCCTATATGGGATTGTTGTCAGTGCAGATTCAATGAGCCAAATAGTCTCCTTCTGCACTGTAGGATTCTATGATCAACGATTAATTACAATGGGGGACTTCAATTATCCAAATAAAGAAATAGTGCAAAACAACAAGAGGGAGAAGAGTTTCTGGAATGTGTTGAAGATAATTTTCTGCAGCAGCATATTTCTAGTCCAATGACAGGTCAGGCACTGTTGGACCTAGTTCTGGAGAATGAGTTGGCTGAAGTAGATCAAACAACAGTGGAAGGGCATTGAGGGGACAGTGACCATTGTATCATAAAGTTTAGGTTGATCAGGGAGAAGGACAAGGAGAAATGCATAACAGTGATAATTAATTGGGTGAAAGCCAACTTCAATGGGATGAGAATGTATCTGGGGTGAGTGAGTTGGAATCAAATATTGGCAGAAAAGACAGTGGTCAAACAATGAGTGTAATTTTATGAAGTTTTATACCAAGGAGTACAGCATGAGGCCCAAGATACTACAACGCCACCACTGACTTAATCTCTGTACCTAAAGCCACTGTCAGGAAACTGAAGTTTCAGCTCCATTCTAATTTAGTCATCCCGTGTGCCACATTTTTCACTCTTGCAGGATCCATAAAATTCCCCGTGCCCTCCATTATATTACTGTCTGCTCCTTTTCAGCTCCTTTCCTGCTAATCCACTAGCTTTAAATGTGTTAAAATTAATTGTCAATGTCAGTTTTGCTCTGCATACAAGTTTTCCATGTTTTTCAATATCTATCCTGTCTTTGATTACATTTACTTTTACAGCACCATTGCTGAATGTTCCAACTGTCTCATTACAAAGGGCTGTGTAGTTTAATCAAGGCCTTGGCGTTTACAGGTGAAAATGTAAAATTTATCACTTCATTTGGTTTCCTCAATACCTACTTATCACAGCTTGATAAAAACAGCATCAATCTCAGCTTTGTCTTTTTCTGTTGGAAGCTAAAGCCCATTGTGTACTTTCAGTACCTTGCTGACTATATTAGTAATCAATACTGTCATCCCAACACCTTCTGGCTGCAGAATGAGAACTAATCCAACCTAATAGTTATCCCATACATTATTCTAAATCTTCCCAATTTCCGACTAGAGTACGTGCTATTTGTAGTCTTGCTGAGAATTGAACTTTTTGAAAGGCTTTGAAGCTTGATCAAAGGTGCACTGCAGATGTTTAGTTACACAAAGGCAGTTACAAAGCAGTTACAGTATGAATAAAATACAGAAACACAACATAATCAATCTCACACATTTTACAAGCTTCTGGACTCAACATTGGTTGCAATATCTTTGGACCATAATCACCGCCCTTATTGTTTCAGACAGCAGATGCTAATAATAGTTTTGCTGTTGCCATTTACAGCTGCTCCTGGATCATCTTTGTTATTTACTACCATCTCTTCTTGCCTTGCACCATCGTTCCTTTTGTCATTTAATTCTCCCTGCCTTCCATCTGATACAGACCTTCCATTTTCTTCTTTCCTTCATCACACTTTCCTTGCCTTGATTATATTTTTCTAATTTTTTCTAGTTTTGATGGAACATCATTAACCTGAAGATTTGGGACAAAATTGGATATCCCAACATTGGGCATGAGGATCATATCCTGTGATTACCCTATGGCCATCCAAAGTGACACAGGCAACAGACACTTAATGCTGTCTGCTCATTTTCATGACTGTACCAGGTAGCTCAGTGCTGTGGTTAGGTGACCCATGTCCTCCAGGAAGGTTACATAAATATTGATAATTTTTGATAAGCATGGATAAAACACGATGTATGGAGGCCAAGTTTAAACTTAGTCGGACTCTGCAATTTGCAAACTGCAGAGTTGGAACAAACAGTTTTCATGCAGCCAGGCCTTGTACAACCAACTTCCTATTGAAACCAGACAGGCTTGGAACTGCCTGACCAGATGCTAATAGTCACATTGTTTCAGAATGAACTGTTTAAACCTCCGGTGAATCTGCTTTGTTAGAAGAATGCTATACAGACTTGGTGGCACTCAGCTCAATAAGAGGTCTATTTTCCAAACGTATGCTGCTTGAGTCTACTATTGTCTACAATAGCTGGAGTTTGTAGCTTTTTAAGACCATTGCTCTTTACTTACACTAAGTGTTTCAACATTTAGACCACTACACATGGCCAGAACTTCTCCTTCCAGAGCAAACTTATTTCTCAGTCATGTCATCAGGCATCATTATTACATCAGCATCATGTGTACTGCCGATGTTAATCCTTTAAGTGAGCTGCCTTCTTGAGTCACTGCAATCCATGCATTGTAGGACCCCATTCATTGCTGTTATGCAGTTGTCATGCTGCAGACGTACACCGCTCAAGTTAGACCCCATTTTAAGTGATTTGGATGAAATGGACACCTCACCTTAGCAAGGATATTTTGGAGGGAGGGAATTCAATGCAGGTTTACAAGATTGATACCTGGGCTTCAAGGGTTAAGTTATTAGGAGACACTAGACAAATTAGATCTTTATTCTCTCGCATTCAGAAGGTTGAGGGTGATTTGATAGGTCAACAAGATAGAGGACAGGGTGGATAAGGATAAACTGTTCCTACTGGTTGAAGGCTCTAGAACCAAGGGCCATAAACTAAAAATTAGGGTCAAATCGTTCAGGAGAGATGTTAGAAAACATTTCTATACACAGAGAGTGGTGGAGGTTTGGAACCTTCTCCCTCAAACTGTGATGGATGCTGGTTCAATTGTTAAGTTTCGGTTTGAGATAAACAATTTTTTATTGAGCAGGGGTATTAGGGGATATGGGCCGAGCGCAGGTACTTGGAGTTAGGCCATAGATCAGCTATGATCTTACTGAGTGGCAGAGTGAATTCAAAGGGCTGAATGGCTACACCTGTTCCTATGTGCCTATAACGTGGAGTGAATCAAAATGGCTGAAGACTGCATCAGTGCTGCTGGGAACCTCGGGAGAACCTTCAAGTAACAATTGTAGCTAAACATTGGTGCAAATTTTTCAACTTTGTCTTTTTCACTGATGTGCTGAATTCCCTTATCCTTGAGGCTGGGAATGTTTAAACAGCCTCCATCTCGAGTTTATTGTTTAATTGTCCATCACCATTCACATTGAATGTGGCAGGATTGCGGAGATTAGATCGGATCTGTTGGTTGGGGGATTGCTTAGCTCTTTGTATAAAATGTTCTTTCTTCCAGTTAGCATGCCTGTAGTCCTGCATCTTGTCTCTCATTTTTATGTATGCCTGGTGCTGCTCCTGGTGTAATCTCCTGTATTCAGGGTATAGCGACACCAAAGCTCTGGAGTGGCTCAAGAAGATTGTTCAGCACCACCTTCCCAAGGACCATTAGAGATGAGCAACAAATGCTGGCCTAGCCAGCAACACTCACATCCCATGGAGAAATATAAAATACCTCTTTGCTAAACCTGAGTTGATTCCTGGCTTGGTCAGAATAGTAGAATGAAGGATATGCCGAGCCATGAGGTTACACTTGTGCTGGTGCTGATGGTGAACAACACTTCATTGGTGCCTTGTTTTGAGCCTCTAGATCAGTTTGGAATCAATCCCATTTAGCACAGAGGTATGCTTCACAACAGGATGAAGAACGTTCTCAGCAGGAAGATGGGATTCTGTCTCCAAAAGAGTAGTATGGTAGTCACATGGACAGATGCACCTTTGGCAGATAGGTTGGTGAGGACAAGATCAAGAAGGCTTTTCCCTCTTGTTGGTTATTTCACCACCTGCACAGGCCAAGTCTGAAATCATAGAAAACATGAAACATTTCAAAATAAAATGAGTCCATTTGGCAATAATGTTGAGGATGGTATATGAAGAGCTCTCCAGTCTAATCCTATCTTCCTCCATTGGGTCCATAGCCAGTGACTCAGATCCTCAAATAGACTTCCAAGTATTAAATGCAAGGAGAGTTCCTGCCTCTGCTACTCTTTCAGGATCCTACTCACCTGTGGGTGAAAAAGTGTTTCTCATTCCCCTCTAATCCTTGTACCAATTTGTTCAAATTTATTTCCCCTGGCTTTTGATCCCTCTGCTCAGGCATACAGATCATCCCTACTTATTCTATCAAGGCCATTTGTAATTTGATAAACTTCAATTAAATAGTCTCCAGCTTCCTCTGCTCCAAGCAATGCAATCCCAGACTATTCACTCCTTCTTAACGTTTTCCTCTTTTAATTCACAGGTTTTAAGTCAGTCCACCTTGTTGTCCAACGAGGGGCATACACGCGATGGGTCGTACTTGGGCTGCTCTTGAATGTTCGAGATTGGCCTAGTGCTTCATGTCCTTAGTGTGTGCTTAAACTGGACCAGATGCTGGGAACACGACAGCTCAGTGACTTTCACTGTTTGTTGTGCAGATACATGGATTTGGGCCAGTGTCTGTGGGAGTTTGCGCATTCTCCCCGTGCTTGCGTGGGTTTTCTCCGGGTGCTCCGGTTTCCTCCCACACCCCAAAGATGTGATATTAGGCTGATTGGAGGTAATAAATTGTCCCTAAATTAGTTTCCCTCAATGTCGAATGCCATAAACAATAGATAAGGGTCATGGGTGGAGGGGGGGACCGGTAATGTTAAAATGGCGGCGCGGGCTCGTTGGTCCGAAGGGCCTGTTTCCCAGGCTGTTTTTGTTCTTTGTTCTTTGCTCTTTGTTCTTCATCACTAAAATTTTCCGATCCTGACAACATCCTCACAAATCTCCTCTGCACTCTCTCTAGTGCAATCACATCTTTCCTGGAAACAGAAGAAATGGCAGAGGTGCTTAATGAGTACTTTGCCTCAGTATTCACGGTGGAAACTGATCTGGGAGATTTTGCTACAAGTTTGCAGCAGATGGAAAAGATTGAGTATGTGGATATTAAGGAAGAGGATGTGTTAGAACTTTTGAATTCTATCAAGATAGACAAGTCACTGGGACCAGATGGGATGTACCCCAGGTTACTGTGGGAGGTGAGGGAAGTGATTGCAGAGCCCCTGGCGATGATCTTTGCGTCGTCGATGGAGACGGGAGAGGTTCCGGAGGATTGGAGGATTGCGGATGTGGTTCCTATTTTCAAGAAAGGGAACAGGGATAGCCCAGGAAATTACCGACCGGTGAGTCTGACCTCAGTGGTTGGTAAGCTGATGGAGAGGCTTCTGAGGGACAGGATTTATGAGCATTTGGAGAGGTTTAGCACGATCAGAAATAGTCAGCATGGTTTTGTCAAGGGCAGGTCGTGCCTTACGAGCCTAGTTGAGTTCTTCGAAAATGTGACTGAACACATTGACGCAGGAAGAGCCATGGACGTGGTGTACAAGGACTTCAGCAAGGCGTTTGATAAGGTTCCCCCATGCAAGACTTCTTGAGAAGGTGAGAGGGCATGGGATCCAAGGGCCTTTGGCCTTGTGGATCCAGAACTGGCTTGCCTGCAGAAGGCAGAGAGTGGTTGTGGATGGGTCTTTTTCTGCATGAAGGTCGGTCACCAGTGGAGTGCCCCAGGGATCTGTTCTAGGACCCTTGCTGTTTGTCATTTTCATAAATGACCTAGATGAGGAAGTGGAGGGGTGGGTTAGTAAGTTCGCCGATGATACGAAGGTCGGTGGTGTTGTGGATGGTCTGGAAGGATGGCAAAAGTTGCAGCAGGACATAAATAGGATGCAGGACTGGGCGGTGAAGTGGCAAATGGACTTCAACGCGGATAAATGCGTAGTCGTCCATTTTGGCAGAACCAACGGGATGAACGAGTACACTATCAAGGGCAGGAGTCTTAGCAGTGTTGAAGAGCAGAAGGATCTTGGGGTCCGGGTCCACAGGACTCTTAAATCGGCCTCGCAGGTGGAAGAGGTGGTCAAGAAGGCGTATGGTGTACTGGCCTTCATTAATCGAGGGACTGAGTTTAGGAATCGGGAGGTAATGCTGCAACTTTATAAGACCCTTGTCAGACCCCATTTGGAGTACTGTGTGCAGTTCCGGTCGCCTCACTATAGGAAGGACGTAGAAGCTATTGAAAGGGTACAGAGGAGATTTACAAGGATGTTGCCTGGATTGGGAGGCATGCCTTATGAGGATAGGTTGAGGGAGCTGGGACTCTTCTCCCTGGAGAGGCGTAGGTTGAGAGGCGACCTGATAGAAGTTTATAAAATGTTGAGAGGAATAGATAGGGTGGATTCTCAGAGGCTATTTCCCCGGGTTGAAATGGTCGCTACGAGAGGACACAGGTTTAAGGTGCGGGGAGGAAAGTACAGAAGTGATGTTAGGGGTAAGTTTTTCACTCAGAGGGTGGTGAGTGAATGGAATCGGCTGCCATCAGTGGTGGTGGAGGCGAACTCGCTGGGGTCTTTTAAAAGACTTCTGGATGAGTATATGGGATTTAATGGGATTGGGCGTTATAGATAGGTCTATGGATTGGTAGGTATTGATGTGATCGGTGCAACTTGTGGGCCGAAGGGCCTGTTTGTGCTGTAGTGTTCTATGTTCTATGTTCTATAATGTGGTGGGATCAGGACTGGATGCAGTATTCAAGCTGTGGTCAAATTAGTGTTATATACAGTTATAATTTGACTTCCCTGGTGTTACATTTGGGAAGATTAAGACCTCGCACTGTATATTTTTATAAAATATAAATAGATATTTTCATCACTATTTCTAAAATGTTTAAAGCTGAACAAACACCTTTGAAATGGCTAAAATTGTGTCTGTCTCTGACCCCAGAACAAAAGAAGCCACTGGGCAATTTTAAGGTAAGTTTATTTATTTATTAGTATCACAAGTAGGCTTAGATTAATACTGCAATGAAGTTACTGTGAAAATTCCCTATGTCGCCACACTTCTGTTTGGGTACACTGAGGGTGAATTTAGCATGGCCAGTGCACCTAATGGGCATGGCTTTCAGACTGTGGGAGGAAACCAAAGCATCCAGGGGACACCCACGCAGACACGTCGAGAACATGCAAACTCTGCACAGACAGTGTCCCAAGCAGGGAATTGAACCCAGGCCACTGGAGCTGTGAGGCAGCAGTGCTAACCACTGTGCCACTGTGATGCCATACTTCACACCTTGTTATCCTGAGTTGCTACTACCTGTGTCGACTGTACAGCTGAACTTCAAAGAGAACTTCCCTTGGAGTCAAACACGACTTGCTTTCATCCTACAAGAAGAGTCCTCGGGTGACTGAGGGCTCCAATGAGCGACCTACAGTTTCTATCATAGGTGCAGCAGATGGTGATTGAAGGGGTGGGTGGGTGGAATGACCCAAGCATTCCTTCCACTGTCCTTCAGCTTGCTCTCAGCAATGAAACTCAGGGCGTTCAGCAACTTCCTGAATGCTTTTCCTCCATTCAGTTTACTGTTTACCATCTGACTAGCAGCCTCACAGAAAAGGAACTTTGCCCAGGTTAAACACGGCTTCTGCAAGAAGTGAATCATCTCCAGGTGCCTATCTCATCTCTTGAAGTCAATACCACCGGAAAAGTGAATTATATAGCAAGAATTTTCAACCCACCAGTCTCTGTGAAGGAATACCTCATTGCACTTTGATTCTGGACTCTGGAGCCCATGTGAGAAAATATTGATTTTCTCTGTGGTCTCTCTACTGTAAATCCTTTTCTGCATTCCTTTCTTCACTGTCTGTGTGGAGGCAATACTGTAACCCTCCTTTTGCATTGTGAGTGTGCGCAATAAATGAATCCTTTGAGTTCATCCTAACTTGAGTTTGCTGTGGGATTATTAATGAAAAATTGGAACACAACAAAACTGAGAGGTTGGGAAATACACCACTGCTAATGAAGAGTGAAACAAATCAAAGCATCTTTCTGTGCTTCCTGATGGCAAGAGGAGAAATTAGTGGCGTTTAAATGAACCCTTTCCTGTCCATAGCACATTCGATGCATCAGCAAATAAAGAAAAGTATGCCATATGTCTCTTCAACATTATCAGTCTGTCCTGCCACTCTGATAGGAACATGTGGCCGGCTTTGCCAGCAGTGGTTTTACTGAACTCTTGGTAATGGACATTGAAGCCATCCGCCATAAGTACATTCTGTGCCCTTGCCGCCCTCTGTGCCTCTTCCAAGTGATGTTCAACATAGAAGAGTACTGACTCACCAGCTGGTAGTCAGCAGGAGGCTTCTTGTTTGACCTGATAACATGAGACTTCATGTGATCCAAAATCAATATTGAGGACTCCTAGGACCATTCCGTTCCACCTGTGTGCACTCAGCTGGCACCTCTGGGGTAGTGATGGAGGAGCCTGGCACATTGGCTGCGAGGTATGATTCAGTGAATGTGACTATATCAGGCTGTTTCTGGATTAGTCTGTGAGACAGCTCTCCTAATTTTGGGACAAGTTTCGAGATGGTATTGAGGAAGAATTTGCAGGATCAGTGGGCCGGAGTATGCCTTTTGTTGCTTCTGCTGCTCATCTGCTGTAGCCTAAGGGAAACTGCACTATATCTCCCACGGCTGGGAGCAAGTGGGTGTACTCAGAAGCCCTCCAGTAACAATCAATGGCCAGTACCATTCTCTGTAGACGTTATCAACTTTCCACATCTTATCCTACTACCCTGTTGTGCTTACAAACTTTTACAAAGGAACCTAACTTTAACTAACAGTAGTTGCATGTCCCTCAACTGTACATGAATAGGAGAGGGTATTAGCTAGAGCAATAAAGTTGAAGATGGCAAATAGTTCATCAATTGAATACTCATATGCTAACTGACATCAGACCCTGTCCAGGCTGTACATATGCAGGGCACGCATATAACGCTATCTCAGTGTGGAAGTGAGTGGGAGTGGCCACCCCGCCATTTTTCATGAATTTGTTCCTCACTGTGCAAGCGTCTTAATTCTGTGCTGAAACTGTCATATTACCAGATTAGCAGGAACATTCTGGGAACTGACTGCTTAATTATTAATACAGTGCTTTATCTCAAAATCAATGCAATGCTGTGACGAGCAACATTGAAGGGCTCAGAGTAAGTTAAGCAACAGAGGCTAGGCATTCAGCTTTTCCTTCCATGTTAGGGGATAAAGCAGTGTTTTATAAGTGTCATTGGACTGCGTTTAGGCTTATTCTGCTGATCTCCGAATTAATGCATCATCCAGATAAGCAGATTCTGAACATGCAGCCGGGATATTTGGAGAAATATCAGAATAAACCTCTCAATAAACTGAATAATATTACCAGATTAAAGAAAGATGTCAGGAGTATTCTATTTGTCTCCACAATTAAAAAGGTGGAAGAGTATCAACCCCAAATTAAATTGCCTCTTTTTGATAGTTCTAACGCTGTGTAGCTGGAAGAGAGCTAAAAAGATAAACAAGTTAAGCCAAATCAATCCCCCTCCTCCCCCTGCCCATCTCCTTGGGGAATGCAGTTCTGGTTGCCTCTATTTCTGGAATTGCTGCACAGGATTAGTTCTGGTTTAAGTCGAGTGCCTCCAACACAATAACATTTGCTTACTTTGATTCAGAGTGTGCACGCTGCAACATTTCCCTGAGGAATTGGAATGTTCAATAGCATTTTCTATCAGCTTCAAATGCCCTTCAGATAAATGGTGATGAATACTGCTGACCCCAAAATGTAAATGAGTAAAACAGTTCCACATTTCTTTGCACCGTTTTAACATTTGTTAGATTCTGGAGTACTAACAGCACTTACTTTTTCCATTTAACCTTATTTTAATCATTATTAGTGAGAGCGATTCTCTGGTCCTGCTAGCCCTGGGCACAGACACTGCAGGGCCAGAGAGTTCCACGAAAGGCCCCAAATGGAATTTGTGCCAAGTGGCAAACTGATGGTGATTCTCCCAGTTTGCTTCAGCTGGCATGATCAGGTTCCGCCCAGAAATGCTGAGAAACTGATAAGTATTAATTTGCATTGAGTTTAGTATCATTTAGTGAGATTAAAGTTGAATGCAGCGGCCTCCTGGTAATCACCCACACTGCCACCCCTGCCCTCCCCGTATACCTCAGCAGAGATCACGTGGGTGCAAATAGCTACTGGTCCTTAAAAGTGGGGACCAGGTGCAATGGAATCTGAGGGGGAGCGGGGGGGGGAGGTGAGTACACTCCCTACACTTATCTCCAAGATGCCCAAGGGCAGAGCAGCCCCTGTCAGGATGCCAAAGGGTGTCCTTCAAGTGAGATGGGTGTTGGAGGGGTTCAACTGGACTGGAGGGGTTCAGTTTGGGGGTCTCCCCCAGGATGGGAGGTCATGTGGCTGATCTACTCTCCACAGCTTTGAAAACCTTTGAACTCTCTTTCAGCTTGTCATTTTCAATCGGCTGTCAAATTGAAGTTAAAAGCCTTCTGTACGATGTGATGAGAAGTTCAGAAGTGTTATTTTTCTATTCCATTTCATGACCCTTTAACTATTTAAAGCCTCTGGGCTTGCTGAGATGCTGTAAAGCTTTGCACTGCATTATTTACACTCACTTTCGCGGTCCATTACCTTTTACAAGCCATCTGATTGACAGGACCAGGTTATTTCAAAGGAAGGATTTGTTTGTTGATATAAGGGGCAGGATTTTCCAGCTGCGCTCCCCCCAAAATCAGAAAATCCTGCCTGAGGTCAACGGACCTTTACATGGTCCACTATCTCCTCCTCACCCGCTTCGGTTCCCATGGCAATCGGAACAGGAAAATCCCCCCCAAGGTCTTTCACAGTCCATTTTCTCTGAAGTGCTGCCACTTTTGAGCAAGTGTTCAGTCTAACTACAGTTTGTTTTTTCATTTCTTTTTTCCTCTGTTCTGAAACGTTCCCAAACAGGACAGATGGTTTTAATTTGATTTGATTTATTATTGTTTCATGTATTAACATTCAGTGAATGAAGGTAGACTGAAGGTAGACAAGTCCCCGGGACCAGATGGAATGCATCCCAGGGTTCCGAAAGAAATAGCAGAAGTAATAGAAGATGCGTTAGTAGTTATTTATCAAAATTTGCTGGACTCTGGGGACGTGCCGGTGGATTGGAAAACAGCTACTATTACGCCGCTGTTTAAAAAAAGTAGTAGACAAAAGGCGGGTAACTATAGGCCGGTTAGCTTAACGTCTGTAGTTGGGAAAATGCTAGAATCTATCATTAAAGAAGAAATAGCAGGACACCTGGAAAAGAACAGTTCGATCAAGCAGACATAGCATGGATTCATGAAGGGAAAGTTGTGTTTGATGAACTTACTGGATTTTTATGAAGATGTGACTAGTGCGGTAGACAGAGGGGAGCCGGTGGATGTGGTGTTTTTAGATTTCCAAAAGGCGTTCGATAAAGTGTCTCACAAAAGATTGCTGCAGAAGGTTAGGGTACACGGAGTTGGGAGTACAGTGTTAGTGGGGATTGAGGATTGGCTATCCAACAGGAAGCAGAGAGTTGGAATAAATGGGCGCTTTTCTGGTTGGCAGTTGGTGACTAGTGGCGTGCCACAGGGATCGGTGCTGGGGCCTCAACTGTTTACCAAATACATAGATGATCTAGAGGAAGGGGCTGAGTGTAGGGTGACAAAGTTTGCTGATGACACGAAGGTAAGTGGAAAAGTGAGTTGCGTGGAGGACACGGAAAGTCTGCAGAGAGATTTGGATAAGCTGAGTGAGTGGGCGAGGACCTAGCAAATGGAGTATAACGTTGGCAAATGTGAGGTTATCCACTTTGGAAGAAATAATAGTAGGATGGAATATTATTTAAATGGTGAAAAGTTGCAGCATAAGAACATAAGAACATAAGAAACAGGAGCAGGAGTAGGCCATCTAGCCCCTCGAGCCTGCCCCGCCATTCAATAAGATCATGGCTGATCTGTTGTGGCTCAGTTCCACTTTCCCGCCCTCTCCCCATAACCCTTAATCCCCTCTCTTATCAAAAACCCATCAACCCGCTTCTTAAAAATATTTAGCGAGGCAGCCTCCACCACTTCAACGGGCAGAGAATTCCAGAGATTCACCACCCTTTGAGTGAAGAAGTTCCTCCTCAACTCCGTTCTAAACCGCCTCCCCTTTATCTTATTTATCTTTATCCCCTTTATCCCTTTATCACAGCATGCTACTGTGCAGAGGGACCTGGGGGTCCTTGTGCACGAATCACAAAAACTCAGTCTACAGGTGCAGCAGGTGATCAAGAAGGCGAATGGGATGCTGGCCTTTATAGCGAGGAGGATAGAATATAAAAGCAGAGAGGTCTTGCTGCAACTGTACAGGGCACTGGTGAGGCCGCAGCTGGAGTACTGTGTGCAGTTTTGGGCCCCTTATTTGTGGACGGTTATATTGGCCTTGGAGGGAGTACAGAGAAGGTTCACCAGGTTGATACCGGAGATGAGGGGGTTAGCTTATGAGGAGAGATTGAATAGACTGGGCCTGTACTCGTTGGAGTTTAGAGGGCTGAGGGAGGATCTTATAGAGACATATAAGATAATGAAGAGGCTAGATAGGGTACAGGTAGGGAGATTCTTTCCACTTAGAAAGGAAACCAGAACTAGAGGGCACAGCCTCAAAATAAGGGAGGGGTTAGTTTAGGACAGAGTTGAGGAAGAACTTCTTCTCTCAGAGGGTAGTGAATCTCTGGAATTCTCTGCCCATTGAAGTGGGTGAAGGCTACCTCGTTGAATATGTTTAAGTCACGGGTAGACAGATTTCTAATCGATAAGGGAACTAAGTGTTATGGGGAGCAGATGGGTAAGTGGAACTGATCCACTTCAGATCAGCCATGATCTTATTGAATGGCGGGGCGGGCTCAAGGGGCTAGATACCTATTCCTGCTCCTATTTGTTATGTTCTTATAAAAAGAATTGTTTCTTGTGCGCTGTAAAGACAAAACATACTGTTCATAAGGAAGGAAATGAGAGAGTGTAGAATGTAGTGTTACAGTCATAGCTAGGTTGTAGAGAAAGACCAACTTAATGCAAAGGAGGTCCATTCAAAAGTCTGACAGCAGCACGGAAGAAGCTGTTCTTGAGTCAGTTGGTATATGACCTCAGGCTTTTGTATCTTTTTCCCGAAGGGAGAAGGTGGAAGAGAGAATGTCCGGGGTGCGTGGGGTCCTTAATTATGTTGGCTGCTTTGCTGAGGCATCGGGAAGTATAGACAGAGTCAATGGATGGGGGGTTGGTTTGCGTGATGGATTGGGCTGCATTCATGATCTTTTGTAGTTTCTTACGGTCTTGGGCAGAGCAAGGAGCCATACCAAGCTGTGATACAACCAGAAAAAATGCTTTCTGTGGTGCATCTGTAAAATTTGGTGAGAATCGTAGCTAAAGTGCCAAATTTCCTTAGTCTTCTGAGAAAGTAGAGGCGTTGGTGGGCTTTCTTAACTGTAGTGTCAGCATGGGGGGGGACCAGGACAGGTTATTAGTGATTTGGATACTTAACAACTTGAAGCTCTCGACCCTTTCTACTTCATCCCCATTGAAGTAGACAGGGGCATGTTCTCTTTTATGCTTCCTGAAGTCGATGACTATCTCCTTTGTTTTATTGACATTGAGGGAAAGATTGTTGTTGCCGCACCAGTTCACCAGATTCTCAGATAGAGAATTCCTGTATCTGTCTCAGATCCAATCCATTAATGTGATGTCTTGAGCAAACTTGAAAATCGAATTGGAGGGGAATTTGGCCTCAAAGGTCTATAATGAGTATAGTAGAGGCTGATGATTGTGGAGGAGGTGTTGTTGCCTATTCTTACTGATTGTGGGCTGTGAGTTAGAAAGTTCAGGATCCAGTCACAGAGAGAGGTGCCAAGGCCCAGACCACAGAGTTTGGAGATGGGTTTTGTGGGAATAATGATGTTGAAGGCTAAACTGTAGTCAATAAATAGGAGTCTGACATAGGTGTCCTTATTATCTAGGTGTTCCAGGGTTGAGTGCAGGGCCAGGGAGACGGCCTCTGCTGTGGACCTGTTGCAGTGATAGGCAAACTGAAGTGGATCCAGATATAAGAGGCTGGAATTGATTCATGCCATAACTAACATTTTTTGACCACAGTTTTTTTTATAGTGGATTTTTCAATTCTAAAATGTTTCCTAGACAGGACAGATGCTCTGTTCCACCATGCAAGCAGCTGGGAACACACTAAACATTGAGGTGCAGAGGTTCCGCATGAGAGTCCTCTTGCAGTCACTGATGAAAGCTCTGCATGAGAGTCAGAGGGCAGAATTTTCCCATCCAGCCCACCACAGGGAATCATCACGGGCAGGGTGGGTGGGTGTGGTGGAGGGGGTGGTGTGGACTATGCAAAGGTCTGTTGACCTTGGGTGGGGTTATCTGGTCTTGGGGCAAGCGTGGCCAGAAAATTCTGCCAGAGGGTTGAACTCAATCCCCCTGATGTTGCTGTCAATGGCCTCGGGGATTGGGGCTCCCAATCTGGGTGAGAGGGAGTCCAGAGAATGAAGGTTGGTAGCTAAAGGGACTCACTGCATGTCACTCAGAGGCTGCAGCGCCCTTTCCTCGTAGGGGGTGAGGACACGCCACTCTGGCACCCACCCCTCCCCCCGACTGTCTTCTTCCTGTCTCTTTCATGGCGATAGATCTTTTCCTGTGGGGGGCACAAAGAAGATATGTTAAGCCGATGCCTAGCAGGTTGGGGTGTGGTCTATAACAGTGGCAAGTGTGGGCACTGTGCCTCGGCAGACAGGAGTCACGACGAGGCATTCCAAGAGGTGGGGGGGGGTGGAATGGGTGCTGAGGGAGATGCTGGGAAATTGAGTGATAGGAGGATCCGAGGTGGCACGGAGTGGATCACAGAGATTTCAGGGCTGACAAACAGGAATGATGCCAGGTGGTGACAGGTAGTAAGTAACTCACTCTTGCAGCACATAGCAGGTCATTCATTTTCTTCCTTTTACTGCGCACTGGTCCAGGAGGCTTTGCTGCTGCCACTGCATCCCATGCGGGTTTGGTATCAGCACTCCAGAGTTTCCTGCCAATCTGAAAGAGCAGAATGTACCTCTTCTGCCCCATTGCATCCACCAGCCTTGATGGGTCAGCCTGCAAGAAAGGTGAAGCATGTCCTTCTGCAGCCATCCTCCTGGCCTGACTGGGAGTGAGTGCTGAGGGACCATTTCCTATGCTAGAAGTGAACAGCTGAGCCTTGGGCTGGGAGAATCCGACTCCTGAGGACTCTGGCATGGTGTCATTCATGTGGGGAGAATCAGCTTTTGCACTGATTGTATGGGAATCTCCCTAAGCTCCAAAATATTCTCCAGGCATTCAAGCCTCACCACTGGTGCCAACGGGAACCGAGAACTTGGTGTTCAGCCGAATGTCCATTCACTACAGCAGGACCAGCGGATCCCTGCTCCGGGCGAGGTTGGAGCGTTTGACCCTAAGTGTGGGCGAAATCTGGATTGCACCAACTGACCCATCATCATTTTTCCCACCGGAGATGAGACTGGAGCTAGAATTCTCCAGCCTCCCATCAGCAGGTTTCTTGGCAGTGAGAGGCAGTGTGCCATTCGCTGGCGGCAAGATCTTCTGGTCCTATTGCTGTCAATGATATTTCCCACTGCAGCTACCCTGCACCATTGGGAAACCCATGGCAGAGGTATGCGGCTGGTGAGATTGCAGAATATGCCATTAGCAAACAGCAGGAGATTTGCTGCTTTAGTGATTTATTGTGAGAATTCAGCCCAGTATCTTCAAGTGCAGTCAGGTGGGCCTGGGAATGACAATAATAAGAGGGGGCAAAGTTTTAATAGGATGGGGAAGTTTTAAAAGGATGCCACAAGAAGGGCGATAACATAATAGTCCAACAACAGAATTTACCAAAGCTGAATGGGCATAGGGCTAAGACATGGCAGAACAGGATAAAGCAACCAATGATCAGTCCAAGATACAGGGTGGGATTTTGTGGCCTTGCTTGTCCTGAAATTGAAGTCAGTGGATCTACCCTTGCTCTGCCCCTCACCCACTACGATTCCTGTGCTGGGTGGGCTGGTAAAATTCCAGCCCCAGACTTTTCTTTGATGGTTATTGGTTGAAGTGGCATCTTTATACAAGCATATTGACCAGATGCCATTCCAACAATCAGCACTACTGCATGCAGGAAAATGTTCACACATCCGAAGTCACAACTGACTTTTTAAATTCATTCATGGGATGTGGACGTCACAATTGATGCCCATCCCTAATTGCCCTTGAACTGAGTAGCTTGTTCAGTCAGCTCCCACAGATGGTGACACTTGAATTCAATAAAAGTCTGGAGTTAAAAGTTTAATGATGAGAATGACACCATTGTCAATTGTAAAAACCCATCTGGCTCACTAACTTTAGTTAGTCAGTTTCCACAGTCCAAGGTCGTGGGGGTTAGCCATGCTAATTGCCCCTTAGTGTCAGGGAGGCTAGCTGGGGTAAATCCTTGGGTTATGGGGATAGGGCCTGGGTGGGATTGTGGTTGGACTGGATGGGCCGAATGTCCTCCTTCTGCACTGTATGATTCTATGAGTTTAGAGAGCATTTATGATTCAACCACATCGCTGTGATCTGGAGTCACATGTAGTTTAGACCGAGTAAGGATGACAGATTTCCTTCTCTGAAGGACATTAGTGAACCTGATGGGTTTTTACAATTGACAATGGTGTCAAGGTCATTATTAGACTTCTAACTCCAGATTTTTGTTGAATTCAAATTTCACCATCTGCCATGGTGGGATTCGAACTCGGGTCCTCAGAGCATTTTTCTGGATCTCTGGTCTAACGACAATTGCACTATGCTACTGCCTTCCCTATTATTGCCTATGATTATTTGCAAACACTTCAATCTATTGTACCAAAGTTTCCCTTGCAGCAGATTGCACATGTGAGCTGCACCTCAGCTGGCCCAGAATCTGAGGAGGCAAATTCCCATTACCATTCTCAAGGAGGTTTTCTGGGGCCCTCAATTATGAATGTTGTCAGTCAATCAGGCCAGGCTGGTTGTTTGTCACCATGGTCGACCCTTTTTTCATGAGAAAGCAGGGGCTGCATTTTACGGAGGGCAGACTGCCCACTCCCTGGTGGTAAAGTCAGCTGGAAGCTGTCTCGTTACATGCCAGCCCATCCCGCAGCCATAACACACTGAGGGCAGGCTAAATTGGTGGAAAGTGGGACTGCCCTCGGGAGATTCCAGCCAAACCCAATCATTTGGCAGTTCCATCACTCCTGGCAGCACCAACGCCGAAGATCCCAGGGTCTTAGGGTGGGGAGGGATCACAGAGTCATGGGAGGAGGGAGCAGGGGCTGATGGACGACTGTGTTCTGTCAGTCAGGTAGTGAGGAAGGAAGGGGGGCTGACATTGTGCATAGGGGTGCCCTGAAATGGGAAAAGGCACCCCTGAATGAGGTGCCACCTTTCCTTTCTGCCTTTGTTCATGCTTTAAAAAACAGCTTGTCCATTCCCATCTGAGTGCCTGTACTGTCTTATGGCGTGGTTAGCATATCATTTAGGTCAATATGCTTGTTAACCAGTTTAAATGGCCCATATTTATTTACATAGGGTGGGTAGGCTGCTGATTTTGGCGCCCAGCCACCTGTAAACTTGGGGGTGGGCAGGAAGGCAGTAGGGAAGCCATCCAAACAATGTTATACGTTCCCCACCCTGCCTAGAACACACCTGGAGGGGGCACATAAAATCCAGCCCCAAGCTTCAAGTGAAGCATTGAAAAGGAACAATTGCAAACATATTTCATTTATCCACATACAACAGATGTGAAATTTAATTGCTTCCATCCACTGGCATCAATTGGGAACAAGGAAAAATCCTGGTGCCAGAACAGGTAGCTCCAAAACCAATCAGATGTAAATTCTGGGCTGCTGTATCTCTGGCACTAACAGTTCTGGAGGTGTGGGGAGGGATGTGATTAAGAAGGAGAAATCAGTCAGAAAAGAAGGAGGATAACAGGGAGCCAGGAACTACTGTGGAACTCAACGCACTTCTGCTTTCCCTGGCTCAACTTTCAGCTAAAAAATTTTTTAAGTCAGTCTTTAATGGTCCCTATAGTAACTCCTAGTCGGGCTGCAGTTAAACTTAGTTACCATGAATGCAGCCAGTCTGCTGCTACTTGTGCTTGGTGCACCTGATTTTGAAACAATGCCCTTATTGTATATGCAAGGAGCAGTAATCTTTTTTCAGGGGCAGGTCATGGGCATCCATCCAATAATGTTCACAGCACACTTAGAATGTGCGTCAATGAATTTTTAAGTCAACGAGTTCTTACCCCCACCCACAATCCTGGCCCCACTGGATAACACACAGCAATCAATGTTGCTTAATCACAATCAACCCATCACAACTTAATATTGAGCATTGGCCTTCTGGTTAAACCCCTCCGCCCATTCAAGACCTTTCCTTTCTGAGTAATCATGTCAGTTTAGAGAGAGAAAAAGAGTGGGAGAGATAGCTATTGACTCAAGATAGATTTTTTTTCATAATTCCAACTCTCACTCTATGAGGTGTTTCGCCTTTGTGTATCTCTATAGCTCCCCTCTGACATCAGCTAATGAACCATACTTTTGCTGGCATACAAGACTAAACAGAAGGAATGTGGGTGGTAAAGTTGCAGAAATTAGTCTGATAAACCTGCCTTCTCGCTTGTTGTTTGCAGTGGGTAGATCCTGTTGTTATGACAACCCATAAGGGTTAAGGGCAAGTGATGTCCAACCTTTTTGGCTTCAGAGACTTGCAACGTTTTATTATGAGATGTGGGACATTATTTTTGGGCTCCCTGCCGATCTGCTGATCCTGATATGATGCTGTGCTTTCTTTTATTTCTTCCTTAGCTTTTCCCAGCATGTTTACTGAGCACCAGCTTACATCCTGTGGCCTTGGCAGGGCTGTTTTTTAAATGAAGCACAAGTAATTAGTTTACCACAGGAGATCTTCTAACGTGTCTAACTAATTAACTATTGAAAACCTGCTTCACATTGGTTTGGATTTGTACAAAGCCAGGTCTGAGACATGATTTGGTTTTGAAGTACAGTGATTGTTTACCCAGGATAGATTACAGAGAGTCTTCTATATTTGATAGAATCCAGTTGACATACAGATAGGCTTTAATAATAGTAATCAATTAAGAGAATTAACCTAACCTATGTTTGGATTTGTGGTTTTATCCTAAATTAATAAATTTAGCACAGTTTGATCTGTTTTTTTGTTTGTTACTTCCTCCATCTCAAGTTCTCATTCCCCTGTGGATGGTGTTGACTGGCTGCATTATTGTTTGACAATAGTTAATCTCTTCTCAGTGTCTCACCAGACTCGTTGGACTGAAGTCTGAATTGCAACATTACCGGATGATACATTAAACCAAAGTGCTGCCTGATCTCGGGGTGAACATAATCAATGCCATGGCACTGTTTGAAGAAGGACAGGGGAATTTATCTGCGCAACATTGATCCTTGAACCAACATCACTCAAAAACAGTTTGGGTGGTTGTTTATCTGACTGCCATTTTGGTGTCTTGATATCTGCAAATTCCTGACAGTACATTGGCTACAGAGAGCTTTTGGGATGAACTCAGGCTAAGAATAACGTGGAGAAGTTTCTTTAACAGAATTGTTAAAGCATGAAATGTTCTATCACAGAGAATAGTTGAGGCAGAGACCATTGCATTGAGCCAGTCGTATCTGTGAGGCTCTCTGCCTGAATAACCCAGCTAATCCCACTCCACCATCTTTTCCCTGTATCCCTGCAATTTTGTTTTGCTATTCTCATAATTATCCAAATCCCTTATGAAAGACACACTTATGCCTGCCTCAACCATGTCCTCAGGTAGCATTTCAGATCCTAACTATTCACTGTGGAATGAAATAGAATCCTACAGTGCAGAAGGAGGCCAGTTGGTTCATCTAGTCTGCACCAACCACAATACCACCCAGGACCTATTCCATAACCCCATGCATTTACCCTAACTAGTCCCCCTGACATGAAGGTGGAATTGAGCATTGCCAATCCACTTAACCCACACATCTCCTCATGTCAACTTTGGTTCTTTTATCAATCATCTTAAACCTATGTCCTTTGGTTCTCGACCCTTCAGCTAATGGAAATAGTTTCTTCCTATCTGCTTTGTCTTGACCTCACATGATTTTGAACATCTCTACCAAACTTGTTGCCTCGCCAACTTTAAGGGCATTCAAATGGTCATTGGATAGGCATATGGATAATATTGGAATAGTTTAGGTTACAGGGTCGTTAGATTGGTTCCACTGGTCGGCGCAACATCGAGGGCTGAAGGGTCTGGACTGCACTGTAGTGTTCTGTGTTCTATGTTCTAAATCTCTTCAACATTCTCGAAGCAATAATAAACCTGGCAAAACGCAATGGTCCAATGCTGTAACCTTGTTTTATTAGTCTATTGTTTTATTTTCTCTTCTGCTGCTGTTCCCCTTTCCTGCTGTCCCACAGACTCTTGATTTTATCTCTTCCATTCCACCCTTCCCATTTCTCTTTCTTATTAGCTCTTATTTCTCATTGCTCTCTTTCACTTATTTTGTTTTGCTCTCTTCTTATCATTTTACAGTTCACTCCATCCCTTTTCCTACTGTTTTGTTTTTCAACCTGAGTCGTGTTTGTTTGTGCAGCACTATCCCCCTTTATTCCCTGTAGAGTATGGCAGCATTATGTGGGGAGATTGTGGGCTATATTACAGAACAGGCCAATGGTCACAGATCCAATGAGGGACTATTGATGCATTAAGCAGTGTGAGGGGGAGCTGGCTGGAACTCAAGGAGCACAAAAACTTTGAGGGAGGAGGTTTGTCCTTCAGAAGTAAAGAAAGAGTTGTATGACAAAAAAGGCTTGGAGAACGAAGACCCCTATTTCTTTTAATCTCTTGCCCGTTCTTTGATGAATTAACTTGACATTTTACTAACTTATGTCTTTTGTAACTTTTATCTATAAAAACAACCATGGAAACTGATAAAATTAAATTACTGCGGATGCTGGAGCTTTGACAAAGGGTCATCTGTCCTTATAGATGCTGCCAGGCCTGCTGAAATTTTCCAGCATTTTCTCTTTTGGAAACTGGTAACTTTGCTGATTTTTTTCCCCCACTTAGTTTGCAGCATCCATTTGGGAAATAGAAGCAAGTTTAAGGAAATCGGTTTGTACTCGGGAAAACCATTTTGAAAAGCCTAAAATGCCCATAGACAACTAAGTTAATTTTAGCCACGTTAGCTTCAAATTATGACACTTGTTGCGAACCCCAGGTGTCCATTATTGTTCACATGAGGAAACTCATCTCTGGCCTTTGCGATGATGGATGTCATTTTTTAATATATGTATGGGACTTTGGTGTAAATCTGTAAATGAGACTCTGGAGGTGATCCCGCTGACAGATTTGCATCTGGGTGAAGCTATTGTAAACTGTGCCAATGTGACGTCATGTCAGCACAATTTGAAAATGCTGTGAGGACTCAATATCTGGTGGTGAGAATTTTATTCATATGGTAATATGTTAAAATGCATCTTAATCAGGTTCTCACCTATTGTGGGCATGAACCCGATTACATTACTGGCAAGGGATGGCAAAAAACAGAAGTTGTGATCTTACTGGCAAAATTCATGACTTCTGGGTTTTGCAGGATATTGAACCCGTGTCCCAATCCCACAGATGCGAACACTGACTCAAGATCCTGTCTATAGTAAATTATTCAATGACTTCAACTCACTTTTCTTTCTTGATATGCAAACAATAGGGGCGATCTTACCAAAAAATTCAAAGTGCCAAATGAGTGTGAAAATGGGAGAATTTCGAACTCAATTTCCACCCTGTAATTAGATTATCATGTAGGTAACATCATACATCAGAGAGAGACCACTTAAAATCTGATCCATCAATCTTTGGAATAGAACTGGTATGGATTTTATTCCAAAAGGTATTCTTTAGTAACAAAAAAAATGAATAATGATGGTAAGCAATGGTTGCAATTCAATAGCTACATTCATCTGTAAATATGCTTGTGAAAGATCAACTTGAACTTTTGCCCATTTGATAACCCAGCAAACAAATCTTCAATTAAAGGAAGAGGATATCGATCAGCACACAACACAGGATTTATGGCTGTTTTAAAATTGTCACAAGTACAAACTGAACCATCTGGTTTCAAGGCAGGAACGACAGGAGTAGCCCAGTCACTCAATGTAACTGGCTGTAACACAAGTCATACTAATTCTTTTCCAACCTTGGGAAGAATTGCATATGGCTTGACTCTTGCTTTAAGATTCGTTGGTTGACTATTAGGCTTTATCTTGAGTTTTACTTGGACTCCCTTCATTGAGCCAAGTGTGTCTTTGAATAGAGCTTTCAGTTAACCAGAAGCGGCTGTAGGTTTGTTTGGGAATCGACCAATGTGTTGACAGCGCTCCAGTTAAGCCTAATCTTCTCCAACCATGATCGCCAAAATAGAGCTGGAAAATGACCATGGACCACATGGATAGGCAACTTTGCTATTTGCCCACTCAACTCTACATTGAGCATTATGTAACCTGTTAATGGCACACAATCTCTTGTGTGTAAATCCTTAAAATTACATCAGCTGATTTTACAAAAGCTTCAGCTTTTGTTGATATGTAATCTCAGGAATTAAAGATACAGCAGCACCAGTATCAATCGCCATTCTAATATGTTGTCCACTTAACTATGGAATCACCCAGAATCTATATGATTCACCCAATATGAATAATACATTCAGTTGGAGCTCTTCATCATATTTCTGGACATTATTTTCTTACAGTTGTAAATCTTTTCTTCCGTGTTGCAATTTTCTTCATAGAATGCAACTTCTTCTTCTTGAATGTATCATGCAATTAGCTCTTAAAGCAATCTGTAACCATTTAAATGTAAAAGGAGAAAAGGATATTTAAGGTAAACTGTTGATCTGAGTTGTGTGGAGATGTCCTGATATTAGCTCTGTGCTGGGTGAAGATGTGAAGGTTGTAACAGGCCAAGCCAGAAAAGTCTTTTTTCAGAAAGAAGTCTGTTACTGAATTTTCTTGGATTCCCCCAGCAGAGTGGAAGTGATTGAAGAGTCATGTGGTATATCTTTGTTAAAATGAGAGCAGTTTTTGCCTTAGGTAATATTATTTGATTTTTATGGTTAATAATCTATATGGGAGTTGTTGCCAAGACATTTACCTGTGTTTTGACCAAGTGTGTTTTTGTTTAGAGTGGTGGTGCCAGGGTGGGGGGAGGTGGCGGCAGTTGTTTTGTAAAACTATTGAATATGTCGTTTTAATCTTGTATACTTAAGTGTTTTCTTCTTGTAATAACTCTTTTAATTTTAAAAATCGTAAAGGTGTTACTAGAGTTCTATGCTTCTGAAATCAGTAATTATTCCTCTTTGCTATCAAAATACAAACAAAAAATGTTATGATCAGTAAGATAGGTTTCCCTCTGTGATCTGGCTTGCTCATCTACTGTGGCAATAACCAACTGGAACCTTATCAATAATTAGGTGAGAACTAGAGATCAGGAAGCCACGTAATATAAATTCAGGATAAGCTGACTACAGTATCAACTGGGCCTTGCTTGACTGATTGAACAAGAAACTGACCATAGCTAAGTCCCGTTCATACTGACCAGTTTATCTGAAGTAACACTTCTAAATGATCTTAAATAATAATAGCTAAATTCTGCTTAGGAGTTGAGAAGTACTTTAAACTAATAAGTATTTCATAGATTTAAATCATTAGTGGTAGAAATGTGGAAATATAGAAATATTTTATGTATGTTAAATACTATATAAACCAACAGTTTTTCCATTTTCTTGTGCAATTTCCTTAAAGTTACACTGCCATAAATGATCTTCAATCATGGAAGCTGTAACCTGTGTCTTGAGTTTTTGATTAGCATACAGCACAATGTCAGCGAAACACAATTCTGTTATTTGAAAAATGAAATGGAGGAATGTATCTTCAGTCAAAGCTAAATATATAGTCTTTATATTAATAACTACTTGAGGAAAAGGACAATTGTCTTCTTTGGATTTTCCTCAACTTAATTAAACACTGACATTTTTAGGATTAGATCTCGTTCTTCTGTGTGGGCAGACCCTGAACAAATGACAAATGTGCAACCTGCCACAAGGCATGGCAGAGTATGTTGATTCACTTTCACCCACACAGGATAATTACTCAACCAAACATCATGCCAGCATTAGCCCTTTCTTTTACTTTTATACAAATTTGAACTTGTTTTTTATTCAACCAATTAAAACATGTTAGTAAGGGCTCCTGTACCTTTGAATTATGCTTTCTATGAATTCTGATTAAATATTTTATTCTTGAATTACAGAAAGCGAGAGGTCTTCTTGGAAGATTATGACCATGTTGTAATATCTGGCAGAATCCCATGTTTCCTTTGATGTATAATTCATGGCCATTATGTTATGTCATGTGTTACTGGTGACTAAGACAAAATCAATGACCTGGTCTGCACTAAAATAATGGAGAAGAATTTTGAATGAATGCATTAAAAATTTGTATAATTCGTGCTGTGTGTTTTAAGGCCTATATTTCTCAGCAAATACTGAATTATACGAGAAATGAGAAAGTCAAATGACAAAATGTATGCTGAGCAAAACAGATCAAGTTGCTTTCTTTCAGTGACCACATTTTCATCTTCTGGGGTGGCACGGTGGCACAGTGGTTAGCACTGCTGCCTCTGCACCAAGGACCTGGGTTTGATTCCTGGCTTGGGTCACTGTCTATGTGGAGTTTGCACATTCTCCCTGTTTCTGCATAAGTTTCCTCCGGGTGCTCCAGTTTCCTCACACAGTCCTAAGATACGAGAATTAGGTGGATAGGCCATGCTAAATTGCTCCTCAATGTCAAGGGGCCTAGCTAACGTAAATGCTTGGGGTTATGGGGATTGGGCCTGGATGGGATTATGGTTGGTAATGGAATCGATGGGCCAAATGGCCTCCTTCTGCACTGTAGGGTTCTATGATTCTATACCTCTCCTAGGTATAGGCAGACTCTGGAAATGTCATTGAGGTTACTTTCAAGCTTAAAAATGGCAGACACAAAATTTCTGGGCTCTTCTTCATAGATGCAGGGGCCCCATTGCTTTGTCCATGCACTTGAAATCATCATTTAAGTCCAGCAGACAGAGGAACTGTATGACTGGGCCAGGTCATGGTGACTGCAAGGGCAAATCAGTGACTCCAATTCCAGGACCAGTGATGGAATCTCACTGCAGGATCCAAACAACATCAATGACAGAATACATCACTTGGCCCCAAACAGAAATGGCTTTTTCCAATCACAAAAACAAAAAATGCTGGAAAATCTCAGCAGCTCTGACAGCATCTGTGGAGAGAGAATAGAGCCAATGTTTCGAGTCCGGGGTGACCCTTCATGACAGGTTTTTCAGTATTCTGTTCCCACTTGAGCAAATAGGTCCCTTAGGAAGGCATTGGATCTTCTCTTTCAGAAATGTTTGGGCCACCTGTGTGGGTTTCTCCTGGTGCTCCAGTTTCCTCCTACACTCCAAAGACGTGCGGGTTAGGATGATAGGCCATGCTAAATTGTCCCTTAAACCCCCTTATGGGGATTAGGAGGGTAATTACATGGGGTTAAGGAGATAGGGCCTGGGGGGGATTGCCCATTAGTGTCAGGGGGTTTAGTAGGGGTAAGAGGGACAGCGCCTGGGCCAAATGGCCTCCTTCTGCACTGTAGGAATTCTATGATTCTTACAAGTCTCAAGGAGTTTCATGCTAGCTCTCAACTAATCAAGGTTCTGTTCAGGCCCAAGGAAGGTATAAAGAGTGGAATTTCCATAAAAATCAAGGGGAAAATAAGAGAAAGAAAAGGTAAGAAAACATCTTAAAAAGTCTTCAAGTCTTCAACATTTTGAAAATTCATAATAGCTTAGAGCTTGAAGAAATGAAATTTCACACTTTCAATTGTTAACTTCCTGGGACTGAAGTGTTGATTGGCAGTCATTAACAATTGTCACATCATTATAAAGACACATACACTGTGAACTATTAGACTTAACTTTGTGTGGTGGGTTTAAGGGGCTAATGGATAAATACACAAATACTAATGTATAAATTCATGAAAATCACAGGCAAGTTAACGATAAGATACCATTTCTTCAATGTATGAGTGGTACAAATCAATTTGGTAATTGTGGCTAGTTGAGGTTCACTGGCATTCTTTTCATGACAAGATTCTGGCCAATTTAGGCATTAATAACACCTCGCATTGTTCAGAAGCTGTAATGTTTTTAGCAGAATTTGGCCCAACGTTGGATTTTGCTGTGGTCTTCAGGACCTCAAAATTCAGACCAAATGGGTGTCATGGGCCAGATTTGGTAGAGAGACTGCTTCCCAGCCCACCCTTGAGAAAGTTCTCTAGAACTTCTGATCAGCTCGTCACTTATAAGCCTGCTACCACAGGACTGGAAAAATTCAGCCCAAAATCCAAGAAGATAGGATCAATATAAGAGGTAACATTTGACACATGCTATTGACTGAATAATCAATGTCCTTTTATTAAGTACAGTAAGAAGTCTCACAATACCAGGTTAAAGTCCAACAGGCTTATCTGGTAGCACAAGCTTTTGGAGTGTTGCTCCTTCTTCAGGTGAGTCAAGAAGGAGCAACACTTCAAAAGCTTGTGCTACCCAAATAACCTGTTGGACTTTAACCTGGTATTGTGAGACTTCTTACTGTGCATGCCCTAGTCCAACACCGGCATCTCCACATCATGGTTTTTATTAAGTAACAGAGTAATGGGTGTTGCTGAGACTGGCACGGAATCTTACTGTCACTCTCCACTGTCACTCTCATAATGGATAAATAAGAAGCCCAATGCCTGCTTCACACATCACAACCTATTTTCTGGGAGAGAATAATAACAACATATATTTACAGTGCCTTTAACACAATGATGGGTTGGATTTTCACTAGGGCAGGATGACTTTGGAGCCTTTTAAAAATGGTAGCTGGGTGCTGATTCTGAGATTGCCGACCCCATTCCCAGAGTTCTCACTTTTCAGGAGTGCTATTTAAGGATGCGGCTGGTCACCAACCTGCACACGACATTCCCGAGCTGGCCAGCTCCATTGGAAAGAAAGGCATGTCTTAGTGTTCTGGCATTTTAAACATTCCAGCTTTGCACACAGTCCCTGTAGTTGACTCCAAGCTTCTTCCTGGGCTGCTGGCCTGACTGCAGCCTGCAACCGTGCCCCCCCAAGTGAAAATCCCATCCTTCCTGCCACTTCCTCCCAAGGCAAGCAGATCAAGTTGTGACTGTTCCTAACTACTGCAAGGATGAAAATTCAGCTCAATATGTCCAAAGCTGCTTCAGGCATGTACTATAAAACAAAAGGTGACATTGAGCCATATAAAGAAATGACCAAAAGCTTGGTCAAAGAGGCCTCAGGCTTTAACACCGGGAAGTTGGGGACAGGGAACTGGCTTGTAGTTGGAAAGGGCGCACTCATCTCTGCCAAGGAGGAGATGAAAATGTAAAACAGTGCTGTACAGAATTTGAGGATTAGTGACAGAATGTGATTTGTACACACAATACTTATTTGTTACCAAGAGCCTAAAACCTCAGACACTCAGAAGTAACCATAAATTATCAGGGGGAGAATTGTCAGTTTTGAGCACAAGGATGTACAACCATGTACAAAGGATCTTTAGGCAGATAGAGATTCACAAACAGTTAATGTACTTTAATAGAATACTGTCTGTGACCAGGAATAGCAGAGCTGTTTCCTGTTTCAGAGAACGTATTGGATATTGTGGCGTGCATTATGGAAGTTGATTTATGTGAAATATTAATAACTTAATTGAAATGATGTTCTATTAATTCTACAGCACAATTCATTCTGACGTTTTAAACATCTTCTGAATTTGACTGTAAGTGATGTTATTCACTTCAGTGAATTAGCAATTTAATTTCACTTCAGTGAATGATCACATCACTGGGGAGTAGGATTACAATTCACTCACGCATTGGCATAAAATATATTTCACAGTTGAATGACATAAACACTATAAATGGATGGAATTTATAATTCTGCTTAAACCTTTATGAACATATTTGTACAAGTGACTTCAGATTATCACTAAACTCAATTCGCAGGCACACAAATACGACAGATCATTTTGCACCAGGAAGCCTCTTAGAAATTTGTGTTAATTGCATTTGCCCAGAGAATGTTGTGTAAAGAGCAGCTAAATAGATTCATTTGACAATCAGTCAAATTTAAAAATAATATAGTTTATTGTGATTCCCTTGTGATGGGTTGTATTCCTTTCCAAGCATTTCAGATGTTTCTGGAGCATCATGTATTCTAAATATAGCAGCTGAGGTAACAGTCGGGCAAAGTGAAAGCGAGATGGCCTAAGAAGAAGCTTATGAATTGTACTGCTTGCACACAGCAACAAGAAGTGGTCAACAGATGTGGAACTGACCTTTTAATGCTGAGATCCACAATAAATGAAGATTTGATTTTTTAGTGTAAAAGTAGATATGAAGATGAAGAGCCATCTAAACTAGACATGTTGTCTCTATTCTCTCCCCACAGATGCTGTCAAACCTGCTGAGATTTTCCAGCATTTTCTGTCAATGTATTTTTGATCAGCGATAATATTACAGACTGATATCACTTATGGTAATTAATCTTCTGGATTTGACAGCCAACCCTGACAGTCCATGATGGGATTTGGAAAGTGGCAAAAAAGGCCAAAATAAGACTTGAAAAAAATTACTTTTCTAAAGAGGGTGACAAATCCTTAGAATTGTGGGCAATTACCATCAGATTGCTACTTTGCTCCTATTTACCTACCTTGCACCAAAGCTCCACATTGTGCCTGGACCTGCGACTGGGTCCCCTCAGAACTGTGGAATATAAAGTTGTCCTTCATAATGCAGAGCCATGGAGGAAAGCAAACCAGGTCCCCCTTTATGGCACGACCTGCCATATTCTGTTAAGTTCTTTTTCATTCATTCGTGGGACGTGAGTGTCACTGGAGGGTAGTTGAAAATCAATCATACTGCTGTGGCTCTGGAGTCACATGTAGGCCAGACTGGGTACGGACGGCAGATTTCCTTCCCTAAAGGGACATTAGAGGATCATCAATCTTTAGGCAGATATTCACAAACAATCTCTATTTGTTTAATCATTTCAAAGCCACTTTGAGAAGCTACAAAAAGATCATTAATGTGTAAAATAAATATGGGTAAAAGCAGAGATAGTAGAATTAATGGCTAATGTGAAAAGTGAAAGGGAGATGATACTGGAAAGGCTGGCCATGCTAAAGGTAGATAGGTCACCTGGTCCAGATGGCTTACAACTCAGGTTGCTAAAGAAAGTGGAGATGGTGAAAGCAGAAAGGCTTGCCTTAATATTTCAAGCTTTCCTTGATATGGAGGAGAAGAGGATTAGAGAGTGGTAAATGTGACACCCTTGTACAAGAAAGGGAGTAAGGGGAGTCCTAACTATAGGCCTATTAGTCTAACATCAGTGCTGGGTAAGATTTTGGAATACTTTCAATCAGTGAAGAAATAAACTGGCAATTAAAGAGGTATAAATTAATTTAAAAAAGAGTCAGCATAGATTTGTAAAAGACAGATTGTGCCTGAATAACTGAATTGAACTTTTTGATGAAGTAACAGGAAAGGTTGATGAAGGGAATGTGGTAGATATTGTCTATATGTGCGGTAAGACAGCTTTTGACAAGGTATCGCATACAAATCTGGTTAACAAGTTTGAAGCTTATGGACTCAGAAAGCCAGTGTGCAATTAGAGAAAATAATTGACAGAGAGAAAGCAGTGAGTCATGGTAGATGGGTATTTTTCAGGCTAAAGTGTTCTAGATAGTGCTGTTCCTCAAGAGTCAGTGCCATCTAGAGAATGCATCCACTAATAGGAAAAACTGGAACCAGAGGGTACAACCTCAGGCTAAAGGGATAATCATTTAAAACAGAGATGAGGAAAAATTTCTTCAGCCAGGGAGTGGTGAATTTGTGGAAATCTTTGCCGCAGAAGGCTGTGGAGGTCAGGTCATTGAGTGTCTTTAAGACAGAGATAGATAGTTTCTTGATTAATAAGGGGATCAGGGGTTATGGGGAAAAGGCAGGAGAATGGGGAAGAGAAAGTATCAGCCATGATTGAAGGCGGAGCAGATTTGATGGGCCGAGTAGTCTAATTCTGCTCCTATTCTTATGGTCAGGCTAGCAAAATGAGCAGACAAGTAGCAGTTGAAATTTACAACAGAGAATGTGGGTGGCACAGTGACAAGCATTGCTGCCTCACAGCACCAGGGACACGGGTTCAATTCCCGGCTTAGGTCACTGCCTGTGTGGAGTTTGCACATTCTCCCCGTGTCTGCATGGGTTTCCTCCCACACTCCAAAGATGTACAGGTTGTTGATTGACCATGCCAAATTGACCCTAGTTTCGGGGGTGAATAGCAGGATGAATATGTGGGATTATGGGGATAGGTAGGATTGTTGGTGGTGTAGGCGTGATATGCCA
Source organism: Carcharhinus amblyrhynchos (assembly GCF_965287045.1). Taxonomy (NCBI): domain Eukaryota; kingdom Metazoa; phylum Chordata; class Chondrichthyes; order Carcharhiniformes; family Carcharhinidae; genus Carcharhinus; species Carcharhinus amblyrhynchos. Next base: position 74,592,663 of record NC_137331.1, on the reverse strand, counting down.
AATGGCCTCCTTACATACTGAAGGGATTCTATGGCATTACTATGGCAAGTGTGAGGTGATGCATTTTGGCAGAAGGTATAGGAAGACACCATGTAGACTTAGTGGTGAATTCTAAGGAGCACACAGGGCCAAAATGACCTGGGAGTTGAAAAGTATCAATCTTTTAAATTCACAGAAAATATTGAGAGTGTGTGATTATCATAGCATATGGGAATTTGGATTTCACAGATAGAAACATTAAGTACTAAACCAGGGAGGTTACACTGAACTTATAAAGCTTTAGTTTGCCCTAACTAGAGCAGTGTGACCAGTTCTGCTCACCACACTTTGGAAAGATGTGAAGATCCTTGTGAAGGAGCAGAGGAGATTTACCAGAAATGTTCCAGGGATGGGGTTACAAGCTGCAAGGTTATGTTGGAAAGGTTAGGGGTGTTCTCCATGGAGCAATAGCGATTGAGGGGAGATATAATAGAAGTGTACAGCATTATGACAGGGTTAGATAACTTTAGATAACATAGACAAGGAAAACTCTAATCATTAGCTGATTGTGCAAGGACTAAGGGAAATAGATTAAAAATTTTGGACAAGAGATGCAGGGGAATGTGGATATTTTAGTCACACATTTAGTGATAATGACCTGGAACTCATTTTCATTAGGGTAGCAGATGTGGAAACAACTAACCATTTCAAGAGGAAATTGGATGGGCATTTCAAGGAAATAAACTTGTAGGACTTTGGGGAATGGGACTCACTGGATTGCTCTGCAGGGAACCAGTATGCACTCGATGGGGAAAATGGCCTCTTTCTGTGAATAACTAACTATGATTATGACCCTAAAGGTGACAAGGATATGGTCAAGAATGTAGAATGACCATTTCCATCATTTCTCCTCCCCAACTCGCATGGTTGCTGCTTTGCAGTGGAGATGGAGGAAATTCAAATCTACCCTGTTCTTCTATTGATTCTGGATGATAGATTTACAGTACTGGGAAGACAGTATTTGGGGTGACAGCAAATGCATTCCATGATGCTGGTGCTGAATGTAACAAGCAACTTACACTTTATAAAGAAAGAAAATGATAGGTGAACTGATGGAGTAGTGAGCATTTCACTAGAAATCACAACCGTTATAATTTATGCTCAACAGTATTTATTTTTCAATGCTATCCAACTGCACATTACTTTGCCTAATAATATTTTATAAAGCGGGATATATGCAGAATCAAATGGAAACTAATATCAGGGCAATTCGATTGTTCAATCAAATGCTGCTCATTTGTGACAAAAATACATTAGAAATTAATAAAAATAACGAGGCTCGAATTGACCCTCAGCCAGTTTAGCAGACCAATACCTGATCCTTTGTATGACAATTTCCTTTCTTTCTGCTATCCTAGCAAGGACCTTCAGTGATTTTTTAAAACAGGTTTACTGGCTTCATTAAAATAATGAAGAAGGGAATGTCACAAAACACTTTAAGTTTATGCTGCTGAGACTAACAATTTGGAGTTGACCATCTTCCAATCAAATAAATTGGAGGTGTTGATAGTGTCTACAAAGAACTCAATGACGTGTGTTTTTAGAGATGCAGAACTAAAAAATGATGGTAGCAAGATTTTAGTTTTCTTATACTTTCTTACTTTTTTGCCTGATCTATCGTAAATGGATAGAGGCTAGCCACAAGGCCAATGATGAGTTAATAAGTGTATGTATATCCTGATTGCCGATATGTTGGCTTTCTGTGTTGGAAACATTATGTTAAATGATAATAGTTGCTAATCCTTGTACTCATTCAAACATACAAATATACAAATTAGGAGCAAGAATAGGCCAGTAGGCCCCTTGAGCCAGCTCTGCTATTCAATAGGATCAGGTCTCAACTAATTGTAATCTTAACTCTACATTCCCACCTCCTCCCAATAGTCATTCACCACAAACCCTGCCCCCCCCCCCCAAATCAAGAATCTATCTAGCTCCCCCTTAAACATTTTCAAAAAATTTGTTTCCACTGCTTTTTGAGGATGTAAGTTCCAAAGACTCAACCCTCTGAGAAAAAAAACATGTCTCATCTCTGACTTAAATGGGTGACCTCCTTATTTTTAAATAGTGGCCCAGGAGTTTTAGAACATCCTTGCCACATCCACCCAGTCAAAACGCCTCAACATTCTTTACCATTTTTATTTACACAAATATAAGTAATTTCTCTCTTTCTTTTTCTGTCTTTTCTAAACTCAGAACGCTTGTGAAACAACTCAGCTTTTGCCTGTGTACATTATTTTCATTGCTATCCTTCCTGCCTTTCTTTATGAGCAATATTAGCAGGCCAGGAACCCTAGCTTCGGACACATATTTTTACACTTCACTAATCATGTTCATTATCCTTCTATGAAGCTGAGTCCTTCTCGACTAAATGTTCCTCATTGTAACTTTATTAAAATTCATTGTCTGAATGTGACAGTGAAAATCAGGCTCAACCAGATGGTGTTGGCGTCAATAACTGTTAATGGATTCTAACACTTGCATGTCTGTCTGCATCTAATGGTTCACTTTATCATCAGTCAATAGCTTTGGATTGATGCCAAATCCAGTGCGATTCAGACTTAATTTAATCAGCAACTTTAATGGAGCTTTGAATAATACATTACTCAGATTGTACATTTACTTGTTTACTCATGTAACATCGCCAGCACTCACGTTGCATTAGTGGACATTTGGTTAAGCTGTTTCAGTGAAGTGTTTTCATTTATAGAATTTAAATCTACATTTGTGTGCCAAGGTGAACGGATATGCAAGTTAAAATCAAAACTGATTACTGAAATCTGACTTATCTCTCTGCTAAATGTTTACAAGGAGCTGGTGTTAAGAGCAGCATGTCACATCTACAAAAGGTGCAAGATTTATTTCCACTTTTATTCACAGGAGTACTCTGGAAATCAGTGTAACCAGACATGAAACACAAGAGTTTTTTCCGTCAGAGAGTAACCAGAGAAGAGGTGAGATTTCTATAAGATGTAGCAGGTGAAAAGCTGAAGAACAGAACAACATTGTTGATAACCTAAATGATTACTTAGTCTACACGTACTCACTAGTGAAGACAAGGGCAATATGCCTACAGTAATCAATGTTAATCCAGGTGGGATTAATGACTACACCATAAAGAGGTAGAGATCCAGTTAGATTAAAATAGTTCAAATTAAATAAACTCCAGGAACTGATGCCATTTTTCTCTAGGAGAGAGAAACATCATCATATTTGTAAGATAGTGAGAACCTTTAGTTGTTATTGCCTCTTTGAATTCTTCTTACCAAAAAGTGTCACTTTGCACTTTTCTGAATGAAATTGGCTAGAACAATGCAGGAGAAACAATCTACATCCACTTGAAATTTTCCACTATCCTCTTCTCAGTTCACTAAAATTCCTGATTTTGTGTTGTTTGCAAGTTTTGTGCGGTCTACACCCCTGACATTAACGTAGATCAAGCAAAGCAGTGGTCCTAGTACCAATCCCCGAGGAACTCCACTATAAACCTTCCTTTAATCTAGAAATAATCTATATTTTCTTTCACTAAGAATCCAAGCTGTCATTCTGCCTTTTATTCCATGGACTTCAACATTGGACTATATAACTGGCTTGTTAGCAAAGAATGTGCAGGTTAGGTTGATTGGCCATGGTAAATTGCCCCTTAGCGTCAGGGTGATTAGCAGGGAAAAGATGTGGAGTTACAGGGATATAGCCTGGGTGGGGCTGTTGTCGGTGCAGGCTCAATGGGCTGAATGGCCTCCTTCTGCACTGTAAGGTTTAATGACTCTTTAATAACTACCATTAGAAAGTCATTTCCTCATTAATCATGTTACGCACATCAACTCACTTTGATACCGTTCCAAAATACTCAATCAAGTTAGCTAAAGATGAATGGCCTTTAAGAAATCCACGCTGGCTTTCCTTCAACATGTTAATTTTATCACAAATTATCATTTCTCAGCATGAGGAGACCCGAGAGCCAGGTAAAGGATGGAGCAAAAATTATTACAGTGCGAAGAATATTGCTGAAAAAAGACATTTGTTGAAGCTTTTTGTCTTGCACTCATCAGGACAATCACAAGAATCCCAATGTCAGGAGAAAGAACAATTTTTTACTGTATGAGGAGAGTGCTGTTGGTGGCAAGTGAAGCTAGCTATGATGCAATAGCAATGTGAGTGGTATTATTCACTAACACAACGCTGTTGTCAAGTCAAAAATATGATTTTTCCAACACACAAATGAATACTATGGTATATGAATTTTAATGCATGTAGGCCATATGCCCCAAAGACTGAAGGGACATATTAAACAGCTTGTCCCTTCTGCTGTTTAAAACGGGTAAGGAACAGACTGTACCCAACCAGCCCATACTTGCAAATCCCAAAACACAGCGCCCTATGTTTTGATTGTAAGTGCTGGACGGACTTGAAACTGGGAGTGTTTTGGCTCTGGCTTTTAGACCCTTAGACCCCATACGCACTCTGCTTGTAAAAATATCAGTGAGTCTGAATCACACTGCCCAAGCCTGTGGGCGGGGTTTAACGCACCCAAAACTCTGCATCTTCGATTGGCACCTCCAAATGCACATGCGCAGAAAAAAATGATAGAATGCTACTCCTCTGCCACATCCCTCCCAGATCAGATAATGGCCCCCCCGGCCCTCACAGATATTGCCTTAGCCCCCAACATCACTGATCACCTTATCCCCCCTCTCCCCCAGACTGATCACGGCCCCCTCCTTCCCTTCTCTCCACTGATTTCAGGAAGAGTGGCAGAGGACCTCCCCCGCACTGATCTCAGGCAGAGTGGTTGTGGACCATCTCCCCTGCCCCCACCAATCTCAAGCAGAGAGCTGTCGGAAGCTAGGCACCTACCTCCTCACTAACTGGAGCGCCCAAATCAGACTTTTGTGGAGCATGTCTGTTTCACACCAATTCTGGATGGCGAGCGCAGTGGTAAAGGGGGAAGTGTTGGTAAGATTGGGCATGCAGTCCATTAAATCAACTTAAATGTATGTAAATGCATTTAAATGGCTGATGCACCATTCTGAGTACAGTCCTGATTGTGGCCATTTTTGGGCCTTGGTAAAGGAGGAACTAGCACTGGGGTCGGTGCTGATCTCGTTACTAGTCTCACGCCTGACCTTACCAAGTTTTCATGCCTAAAAATGGGTGCAATTTGAAGGTAAAATCCAATCCACAGTGTCCAACATTAGATATGATTCTGTGATTGGACATTTGCTAAATAACACTCTGTGTGCTAAAATTATTCAGACAGCCTACTTAAGATTCAGCTGGGCTTGCATGTTTGCCTATATTGGAAGCCTCACATATTAATACACAGGGTGCTGTTCTTTGCCGATAGAAAGAACAGGTACGCATATTGTGTCTGTTACAGCTAAATAAAGTGAGTGATAGCCATTCACTGGTTAATTTTTCAGGTTAATAATGCCTTCACCAGAGTCAAGCTGTCTGGTTTAAATTTTCAAACCATGCTCAGCAATTAACTGTCAGTCACCATTAACTGGTACATTCTCCACGGCAACCCCTCTACCAATCATTGTCCACTTGGGAACCAGTCAGCACTTTATTTTCATACAGCTTAAAGTTACTGTTTTCCCTGACACTTCTGATTGTCTTGATGAGTGCAAAAAAGTTATGACTAACTGTCTTTTTTCAGAAATACTCAAGTTGTGTACAACCAATGATTAAGTGCAGAGTGTTTGAATATTGGCAATTTAGCTTAGTGCTGAGGCAGGAGGCTTCTTGAGAGGCAGCTGAGCTTGCAAAGCAATAAGGCAGTGGCCCAGATCCTACTGCTCACCACCTTTAAAGACATCCTGTGAAGAGTTAAAGGCTAAAGGAGTGGAGTTCCATTGAGTGGTTGGTGTTTCCTTCAAGTAAGCACCTTCTACAACTCCTGTAACTGACTAGAACCCAGATGTGTGGCTTTCGTCTCACCTCTGGATATTCGTTGTTAAGAGGGGTGTTCAGCTGTTAGACAAGTCTATGCCTCCTAAAAAATTTTGCTTGAACTGTGCAACAAACAAATGAAGAGGTCACTTCGTCCATACTCTCACCAATGAGGAAACAAACACCAGAGGTAGCAGCTGACAGCTTGGAAGTTTGGCTCAGCTGGCATAAAGCAAGCATCCTATGGGTCAGTCATTGCCCATTTCAAGCTGGGTGGCACCCAGCCAGAAAGATACTGACCCACCATTATCTGTTGTTTTCGCTAAGAAGGAGAAGAGATTTTTATCTCCATTGGAAAGTGGGTACCCAACAAATAAAAAGGTGAAATTTGCCAGCTTGGATGCAGGAATGTCGGGACTACGTGCCCTGACAAGATCAGTAATTCTAGGGTCAACAGGGAGTGAATGCAAGACACTGACCATCAACAAAGCAAGTTTGATGTCAACATATCCGTGCCACAGGAAAACAAATTAACTGACACAAGCTGTATATATGAGGCTAACAAGACCATCTATTGGCATGGCAAGAGTGCAGAAGAACTCCTGAAAAAGGGTAGCCCTTGCAGCCAGTAACAGATTTACCAGGGTGTTGCCTGGTATGGAAGGACTGGGGTATGGGGAAAGATTGAAGAAATTGGGGCTCTTTTCCCTTGAAAGACACCGACTGAGGGGGGATCTAATAGAGGTATATAAGATTATGAAGGGTATAGATAGAGTAAACAGAGGTAAGCTATTTCCTATGATAGAGACACGTAGGACAAGGGGCCATGGGCTTAAGGTGAGGGGGGAGAGGTATAACACAGATATTAGAGGGAGGTTTTTCACACAGAGGGTAGTGGGGGTATGGAATGCTCTGCCAAGTAAGGTGGTGGAGGCAAACACGCTAGAGCCATTTAAGAGTAACTTAGACAGGCACATGACTGGGTTGGAGATGGGTGGATATAGGAGATTGTTTTAAATAAGGGTCATTAGCATTGGGGCGTCCCTGGTAATGTAAATGGGTATGGTATGATAATAATGTTTTTCTCTTTTCATTCACAGGTTTTAAGTCGGTCCACCTCGTGCCCAACGAGGGGCATACACACGATGGGTCGTACGGGGGCTGCTCTTGGTTGTTCAGGATTGGCCTAGTGCTTCATGTCATTAGTGTGTGCTTAAACTGGACCAGATACTGGGCAAGACGACAGCTCAGTGACTATCGCTGATTGCTGTGCAGACACATGGATTTGGGCCGGTATCTGTGGGAGTTTGCGCATTTTCCCTGTGCTTGTGTGGGTTTTCTCTGGGTGCTCCGGTTTCCTCCCACACCCCAAAGATGTGCTGTTAGGCTGATTGGCAGTAATAAATTGTCCCTAAATCAGTTTCCCTCAATCTGGATGGCCATAAAACATTAGACAGGGGTCGTGGGGGGAGAGGGGGACTGGTGGTGTTGAGATGGTGGCGTGGGCTTGTTGGGCCGAAGGGTCTGTTTCCCAGGCTGATTTTGTTCTTTGTTCTTTGTTCTTTGACACGGTAAATTGAACAATCAGCAGAAATCCAATGGCGATTCTGTCAATGTCTGCACTTATGCAACTTCTTAGACAAAGATCAATTATATCATTGTCTACAAATTCCAAATAATGAGAGTTCTTATATTAAGTGATTTGAATACATATGTTGGATGGGAGAGAGATTCATGGCCAATATGCTTTTGTCATTGTTGGATGGGAAAAATCTAAACAGAAAATGGCTTCTTGAGATTGGTGTCCAGAATGAACTCTGCATCACCAACATTTTCTTCTCAGTCAATCATTACTGCTAATCTTTCCACAGCCACTTGGAGCTATCAATTAAATTGTTAATTTACAGGTCTCCCACTGTGATAATGATTGTTTATGGAAGCAGTCAATCAGTAGTAATTCTTATGTCCACAAACAGTGAAATAGCAAACACCAGTTTATGTCAACTACAGGTTGGATATTATTTTTCAAAAAATTTATAGGCCTGGGGATTTATATACCCTGACAGTTCCACAGAGCTTATTACTTTTTACATATATTCATGTCAACCCTTAACAATCCCAAAGGGGCACCTGATCTTTGCCAAAGGGCACTTAACCTCTCCCAAAGGGCACCTGATCTCTCCAAAAGGGTACTAACTTTGGCAGTTTTAGATCCTTTTTCTCCAACTTCTAAAGGTTTTGGAAATCCCAGTAATGAAAATTGGATCTGTTTCAAGGTGGCTGCACTTTACATGTGCAATTACCTCAGTGAACCATGGATGTACGAAATATAACGTATCGTCATTTCACCACCCCCACCCTGGCAGAAATGTTGGGTGCCAATTCTTAAGGGGAGATCAGACTTTTGGAATCTGGGCTCCATTGCAATTTTGACAAAGGTGTTGAGCTCTTCCAACTTTATATTAATTCAAGCCACATATAGGTCAGATTGGGTAAGGAAAGCAAATTTCATTCCACAAAGAGTATGAGTGAAGCAAGTGGAACTTGCAAGAGTTTCGTGGTGACTATTGCTGATGTCAGCTTTTTCCATTTTAGTTTTTATTTAACAATTTGAATTTAAATTCCCAAGCTGCTATGGGATTTGAATTCATGTCTCGGAATCATTCATACAGACTGCTGGATTACTAGTTCAGGAAACACTGCTACCATAGCCTGGGTACATAAAAAGGAGCATTAATGCAATATCATTAGAGAAAGTAGTCTGATTAAAGATCTTTCTTCATCAGTGAAATGTTCATTTAACAATTCAAAGGTAATTGAATATTATGTATTATATCCTTTCAGCTGCAGAACAAATGTATTGTATTGGAGAAATTACACAAAAATAACTGTTAGCTACCCTTGATGCTTTGTTTCAGATACAGGACACCTCACGTATTGGTACTTCTAAATGATTATTTTGTTAGAGAAGTATCAGACCTTCCCAGGGGACAATAGTCTGTGGAATTCTCTTCCCCCCCAGAGCAGTGGGGGCAGGATCATTGAATATTTTTAATCCTGTGACAGATAGATTCTTCACCTACTAGGGAGACAAAGGACATAAGAGATAAACATGAAAGCAGAGGCAATAACTTCAACCCTAATTGTATCAAATGGCAGGGCCAGTACAAGGGGCTGAATGGCTTAACTCTGCTTCTAACTCATACATATCTTCACATGCAGTAAACTGCTTGGACTGTGGTGACCGGGCCTCCTTGGTCTGTACATGACAAAGGCATTTTAAATCAGTTTTATCCAGAACTATGCTATCTGACTAATATTGCTTCCTTTCTACTACCTCCTTCCACTTCCTCCACAGAACATTTCCGAGGAGATACCATAAAGCTCATGTCCCTCCTCCCTGTCTCAGAGAATTGGACAGTGTAATACGATGGAAGACAATGTGATTAGACATTGGGAACAGTAGGACTCCCAGTGTGTGATTAATATTCCTGTCTTCCTGGATTTGCTAATGCTCAATACGTCAACAAATGTTCTCAGTTAACATCAAGTTCAATGTTTAAATACGTGTCAATTGCAGTGTGTGGCTGATTAAGACAATTAATGCTTCCATTTTTGTTTAATTGTGTGGCCTGTTATGTGGAAGAAATAAGGGTGAATTCATAATTCATAATTTCATTATCCTGATTCAGAGCTGTGCCTAATTGGAGTTTATATCAGGAATTTGGTGCAAGGTAAACTCATCTCATTCACAACCCCAAATATCAGGAACACCACATTGTCCAATTTATCCAGAGGCTATAATTTTACTTTCATGAAGACGCTGCCTTCTCAACTTGACCCTTTCCTGAGGTGTGGTGATCCTCAGGGTAAAATCACCACCAGTCAGCTCTCCCCCCCAAAGAGGGGAGTAGCCTATAGTCATCTAGGACTATGATGACTTTACCTTTTATACTCTTTCCACAAAACAAAATGAGAAAAATCATGAGGCTAAAAGTGCAATCCCAGTGCGGCTGAGCTCACCTCCGAATGCAGGGTCAACTATTTTAAGCATGGTGCCGAAGGCACATTCTAAAGATGACAGACAGGCTCTTAGCTGAGAGTCAGAAACTGTTAAGGTATTGCCTTTCTATTTAGACCCTCACTATTGCCTCCACAAAAAACATCCATTACTTGGACTCTGTATGAGAGGCTTGGGAGCTACAATGAAAAATGGTTAAATGTGAAAGATTGAAAAGTAAGGAAGAAAGAAACAGTTTCAGTGCACTCTTCCCTTGAGGTGCTCAATTTAAACAGGTGTTATGCATGTAGACCCCTGATCAGGTAGATTATGTTTGTAATTGGAACATTAATGAGCCTTATATAAATGGTGGTACTGGCTGAGGCCTGTGCTGTGGGCATCAAGTAGTGAGTAGGCCTCAGGCTTCAGAAGTTGATAACATGAGGCCCTCATGGCTGATGAACTGCTGATGCCTTGCTATATGCTAATAGTTTCAAATTGCCAAAAGGTAGGAAAAAATACCCAACATTGCTAATGGAATTTTGGATTTAATCTCAAGGTGAATTGTAATTAAAGGGAAAGAAGTAATGTTTCATTTGTAGAGAGCAGACTCCATCTGATATATATATTGTTTATTTTTCAGCACCACACCTCAGATACAATATATTGGCCTTGGAGGAAGTATAACACACACTAACCAAAATGATACCTAGGCTTAAAATAATTTATGTGAACATATACATCATTAAGGAGAAGTTGAGTTAAGGGTGGCATTGTGTGCTGTCAATGGACTAGTAATCCAAGGTAACGCTAAGTGGACTCAGGTTCAAATCCCACGATGGTGGAATTTAAATTCAATAAAAATTTGGAATTAAAAGTTAAATGATGACTATGAAATGATTGTTGTAAAGAATCATTTGGTTCGCTAATGCCCTTTAGGGAAGGAAATATGCTGTCCTGACCTAGCCTGGCCAAGATGTGATTCCAGACCCAAAGCAGCAATGTGGTTGACTCTTAACTGCCCTCAGATATAACCTAGCACATCACACAGCTGTATCAAACAGCTGCAAAGTATGTAAGGAAGGAAACCTCCTGCTGATGATCACATTCCACTCCTACCCCACCCCCACTCCCCTTCGCTGATGAATAATTAATGATGTTGCGGTTAGGGTTTGTCTCAGAAGAAGCGATCACAGTATGGTTGAATTTAAAATACAGGTGGAGCATGAGAAGGTAAAATCCAATACCAGTGTCTTGTGCTTAAACAAAGGAGACTATAAAGGGATGAGGGAAGTGTTGGCTAAGGTAGAGTAGGAGCAAAAACTTAATGGTGGGACAATTGAGGAACAGTGGAGGACTTGCAAAGCGATCTTTCATTGTGCTTAGCAAAAGTATATACCGGTAATAAAGAAGGACTGTAGGAAAAGAGATAATCCTCCTTTATATCTAAGGAAATAAAGGAGGACATCAAATTGAAAGAAAATGCATATAAAGTGGCAACCTAGAGGATTGGGAATCTTTAAAGGTCAACAGAAAGCCACAAGAAAAGCTATAAAGGAAAGTAAAATGGATTATGAGATTAAACTAGCTCAGGATATAAAAAAGATAGCAAAGGTTTCTACAAACATATAAAATGAAAAAGAGTGGCTAAAGTAAACATTGGTTCTTTAGGGGATGAGAAGAGGGATGTAATAACTGGAAATGAGAAAATGGCTGAGATATTGAACAGATATTTTGTGTCGGTCTTCACAGTGGAAGACACAAATAACATGCCAAAAATTGATGACAGGAGGACTATGGCAGGTGAGGACCTATAAACTATCATCATGAAAGAGGTAGTGTTGGGTAAGTTAATGGGGGGGGGGGGGGGGGGTTGCTAAAGGTAGACAAGTCTCCTGGCCCTGATGGAATGCATCCCAAGGTACTAAAAGAGATGGTGGGAGAAATAGCAAATGCACTAGTGATCATTTATCAAATTCACTGGACTCTGGGGTGTTTCCTGCAGATTGGAAAATAGCAAACATGACACCGCTGTTTAAAAAAGGAGGTAGACAAAAGGCCGGTAACTATAGGCCAGTAAACTTAACATCTATAGTAGGAAAAATGCTTGAATCTATCATCAAGGAAGAAATAGCAAGATATCTGGATATAAATTGTCCCATTGATAAGAAGCAGCATGGATTCATGAAGGGAAGGTCATTTTAACCTAGTTTGGTGGAATTCTTTGAGAACATTACATGTGCAATGGACAATGGGGAACCTGTGGATGTGGTGCATTTGAATTTCCAGAAGGCATTTGACAAGATACTGCACCAAAGACTGCTACATAAGATAAAGGTACATGATATTACACCAGGTAATGTATTAGCATGGATAGAGGATTGGTTAACTAACAGAAAGCAAAGAGTGGGGGGTAAATGGGTGTTTTTCTGGTTGGTGATCAGTGACTAGTTGTGTGCCTCCAGGATCAGTTTTGGAACTTCAATTGTTTATGATTTGGAGTTGGGGATCAAGTTTAGTGTGTCAAAGTACACAGATGACACTAAGTTGAGTAGCAGAGCAAAGTGTGCAAAGGACGTTGAAAGCCTGTAAAGGGATATAGATAATCTAACTGAGTGGACGAGGGTCTGGCAGATGGAACACAATGTTGGTAAATGTGAGGTCATCCATTTTGGTAGGAATAACAGCAAAATGGACTATTATTTAAATGGTAAAAATTGCAGAGGGACCTGGGTGTCCTTGTGCAAGAATCACAAGGATTTGGTTTGCAGGTGCAGCAGGTGTATAAGAAGGCAAATGGAATTTTATCCTTTATTGCTAGGAGGATGGAGTTTAAAAACAGTGAGGTTATGTTGCAGCTGTATAAGGTGCTGGTGAGGTCACACCTGGAGCACTGTGTACAGTTTTGGTCTCCTTACTTGAGAAAGGATATACTGGCACTGGAGGGGTGCAGGGGAGATTCATTAGGTTGATTCTGGAGTGGAGAGGATTGGCTTATGAGGAGACACTGAGTAGACTGGGGCTATACTCATTAGAATTCAGAAGAATGATTAGAAATCTTAAAGAAACATATAAGATTATGAAGGGAATAGATAAGGTAGAAGCAGGGAAATTGTTTCCACTGGCAGGTGAAACTGGAATTGGGGGCATAATCTCAAAATAAGGGAAAGCAGATTTAGTACTGAGTTGAGAAGGAACGTCATCACACACAGATGAAAATCTGTGGAATTCCCTGCCCAGTGAAGCAGTTGAGGCTACCTCATTGAATGTTTTTAAGGCAAGCATAGATACATTTTTGAACAGTAAAGGAATTAAGAGTTATGGTATGTGGGCAGGTAAGTGGAGCTGAGTCCACGAAAAGTTCAGCCATGATCTTATTGAATGGCGGAGCAGGCTCGAGGAGCCCGATGGTCTTCTCCTGCTCTTAGTTCTTATGTTCTTATTCCTCCATGTTAACATCAATCGGAAGAAGAAATGAGAATGTACTCTGGGTGGAGTTTTCAATGTGCATCAACAAGACTGGCTTGGTAGCTCCACTGGGAAGAAATATATGAACAACTAGTGTTCTCCTAAAATCAGTAGTTGCAACCTCCATGTAGTTGTGCAATTCTGAGGCAGAAGCTGAAGGTTTTATCTATATTTGTAATTTATTATGTACTACTATTTTGAGTGCCACAGTAGTATGTCAGCATCAGGTCAAAATACTGTGGAATGAATTCACAACATTGTAGCTCATTTCAGAAACATGATTTAAGAAGTATTCTTTTATTTTCCAGAGTTCACTAGTTTAGTTTTTCAGACAATTTCTGTTATATGAATGGGAAAATGTATTTCTTTCAAAACTGAAATGATGTTGTCACTTTGCCTTTGACAAGGTACAAGGTACCGCATGGTAGGTTGTTGCATAAAGTTAAATCTCACAGGACCCAGGGTGAGGTATCTAAATGGATACAGAATTGGCTTCTTGATAGAATCCAGAGGGTGATTGTAGGAGTTATTTTTCAAACTGGAGGCCTGTGACCAGTGGTGTGCTTCAGGGATCAGTTCTGAGCTCACTGTTATTTGTCATTTATATTAATGATTTGGCTGAGAATATTAGGGGGCATGGTTAGTAAGTTTGCAGATGATGCCAAGATTGGTGGCGTGGTGGACAGTGAGGAAGGTTATCTCTAATTGCAGTGGGATCTTGATCAATTGGGTCAGTGGGCTGACAAATGGTAGATGGAGTTTAATTTAGACAAATGCGAGGTGATGCAATGGCACAGCCTCAGAATAAAGTGGGGGGGAGCGGTTTAGAACGGAGTAGAGGAGGAACTTCTTCACTCAAAGGGTGGTGAATCTCTGGAATTCTCTGCCCGTTGAAGTGGTGGAGGCTGCCTCGCTAAATATTTTTAAGACGCGGGTTGATAGGTTTTTGATAGGCAAGGGGATTAAGGGTTATGGGGAGAGGGCGGGAATGTGGAACTGATCCACGACAGATCAGCCATGATCTTGTTGAATGGCGGGGCAGGCTCGAAGGGCTAGATGGCCTACTCCTGCTCCTATTTCTTATGTTCTTATGTTCTTATGCACTTTAGTAGATTTATCCAGGGCAGGACTTACTCAGTTAATGGTAGGGCATTGGGAAGAGTTACAGAACAAAGAAATCTAGGGGTATATGTTCATAGCTCCTTGAAAGTAGAGTCATGGATGGACAGAGTGGTGAAGGAGGCATTTGGCATGTTTGATTTCATTGGTCAGGACATTGAATACAAGAGTTGGAATGTCTTGTTGAATTTGTACAAGACATTGGTAAAGCCACACTTGGAATATTGTGTGCAATTCTGGTCACCCTATTATAGAAAGGATATTACTAACCTAGAAAGAGCACAGAAAAGATTTACTAGGGTGCTACCAGGACTTGATAGATTGAGTTAAAAGAAGTGGCTGAATAGATTGGGACTTTTTTCTCTGGAGCGTAGGAGGCTGAGGGGTGATCTTATAGAGGTCTATAAAATAATGAGGGGCATAGACAAGGAAGATAGTCAGTATCTTCTCCCAAAGGTAGGGGAATCTAAAATTAGAGGGCATAGTTTTAAGGTGAGGGGAGAGATAGAAAAGTGTCCAGAGGGGCAGTTTTTTCACAGAGGGTGGTGAGTGTCTGGAACAAGCTGGCAGAAGTAGTAGTCGAGGTGGGTACAATTTTAGCCTTTAAAAAGCATTTAGATAGTTATACAAGTACGATAGGTATAGAGGGCCAAATGAGGGCAATTGGGATTAGTTTAGGGGTTTTGAAAAAAAAGGGCAGCATGGACAAGTTGGGCCAAAGGGCCTGTTTCCATGCTGTAAACCTCTATGACTGCTCATCAAGCTGGCTATATCTTAAGGGAGATAGCTGTTAGACTGGATCTGCCTCAGATGGTGAGGGACCCAATAAGATGGAAAAACCAACTTGACTGCATCTTTACCATTCTACCTGTCATAAACACATCTATCCATGACAGTATTAGCAGAATTGCCCCATGCACAGTTCTGATGGAGACAAAGTTCTGCCTTCCATTGGGTTGTGTGGCACTATCGGCAGCACAAATCTAGCTTTCCTTGATTTGCTGTGGGTCATCAGGAGCAGCAGAATTGTATTCAACAATAATTTTACCATCAAGTCACGTGATCAACCCTGGTTCAAAGAAGAGACATGCCAGGAGCAGCACTAGGCATGCCTAAAAATGAGGTGTCAACCTGGTGAAGCTACAACACAGGATTACATGCATGTCAAACAGCACAAGCAGAATGCCATAGACAGACCTAAGGAATCCTGCAATGACTGATCAAAGCTCTGTAGGCCTACCTTATTCACTAGTGGATGGTACTGGACAATTAAATAACCAACTCAAGCAGGAGGTTCCACAAATATCCCCACTCTTATGTTGGAGGATCCAGCAAAAGATAAGGCATGCACACCAATCTTCAGCCAAAAGTGCCAGGAGGACTCTTCTCAGCTTCCTGCTGAGGTCCACAGTATCACAGATGCTAATCTTCAGCCAATTCAATTCACTCCATGCGATATCAGGAAACAGTTGAAGACATTGGATCCTGCAATGGCACTGGACCCTGACAACATTTCAGCAATAACACTGAAGAATTATGCTACAGGATTGGTCTCACCTTTAACCAAGCTGGTCCAGTACAGCTGTGACGCTGGCATCTACCTGGCAATGTGGAAAATAATCCAGATATGTCCTGTGCACAAAAAGCAGGGTAAATCCAAACTGGCCAATGACTGCCCCACCAGTCTCAATCATCAGCAAAGCGATGGAAGAGGTCATCGACAATGCAATCAAGTGGAACTTTCTCAGAAACAACCTGCTCACTGACACTCAGTTTGAGTTCTGCCAAAGTCACTCAGCTCCTGACCTCATGAGAACCTTAGTCTAAACGTGGACAAAAGAGCTGAACTCAAAGTGAGGCAAGATTGACTGCCCTTCACATCAAGGCAGCAATTGACCGAGTGTGACATCACAGAGAGCTCTAGATTCGATGGGAATCAGCAGGGAAAGCTGTCCACTGGTTGCAATCAGACCTGGCACAAAGGATAAATAGTTGTAGTTGTTGGATGTCTATCATCTGAGTTCCACGACATCATTACAGGCGTTCCTCAGGGTTGTGTCTAGGCCCTACCATCGTCAACTACTTCACTAATGACCTCCCTTCCAGCATAAAGTCAGAAGTGGGGATGTTTGCTAATTGCACAATGTTCAGAACCATTTCTTATTCCTCAGATACTGAAGCAGTCCTTGTCCAAATGCAGAAAGATTTAGAAAATGTTCAGGATTGGGCTGACATGTGGCAAGTAACATTCGCACCACAGAGGTGCCAGGTGATAACTGTCTTCAGCAGGAGAGAATCTGACTATTGTTCTTTGACATTCAATGGCATTACCATCGCTGAATATCCTATTGTCAAAATCCTGAAGTTACCATTAAGCAGAACCTTAACTCCACCAGTTATATGGTTATTGTGGCTGCAAGAGCAGGTCAGGCCTGAGGCTAAGAATCCAACTTCCTGACTCCCCAAAGCCTATCCACCATTTACAAGGCACAAGTCAGACTGTGATGGAATACCTTTCAGTTGCCTTCATGAGTGTGGCACCAACAGCACTCAAGAAGCTCAATACCATCCAGAACAAAGCAGCCTACTTGATTGACACCCCATCCACCACCTCCAACATTTACTCCCTCCACTAACAGTGCACAGTGGCAGCACTGTGTACCATCTACAAGATGTACTGAAGCAACTCATTGAGGCTCCTTTGACAGCACCTTCCAAACTGGAAACCTTCCTTACCACACAGGACAAAGGCAGCAGACACATGGGGACACCAGCACCTGCAAGTTCCCCTCTATGTCACTCACCATCCCAACTTGGAAATGTATCACTGTTCCTTCACTGTCGCTCAGTCAAAATCCTGGAACTCTGTTGCCAATGGCACTGTGGGTGTACCTACAGTTCAAGAAGGCAGCTTACTATCACTTTCTTAAAGGCAATTCGGGATGATCAATAAATACCAGCCTTGTCAGCAATGCCCATGTCCCATGAACAAATAAATAATTATATAAATTGTCAGTCTTTCTTGAAGGGATATCAAAAGTTTGTTGTCAGTTTGACATGGGAATGGCAGTCTAAAATTTAATCTGGAAATTTCTCATGTGCAGCTGTTATTTTTTGATTGTATATATTCTATTGTACATTACTCTTCTATTCATCTTCACTAATGTATGGGTAACAGTTCTTCTCACTGCATTTCATTGCAACAGTATAAATGGAATTGTGAATGTTTCCTCTCCTGAGAATTTCCAGCAAGGTAGTGAAAATGGAACAATGTTTTCAGTTTTACTGAAAGCACTCAGCAGACCACAAATTCATTCATGATGCTGCTACAAGTTGCAGGCACATGTTTTCTTGCTCTATTAAGTAAGTGCAACTCCATTCCCACTAGTTTGTTTCTTTGTAATTCCTGCACACAGTCCTTAAGAAAATGCATTGTAATTGACTGAAACCGTAATTTCTCTCCATATTTTGATTGTTTTTGACCAATCTGCAGTGTTTGAAAGGAATATTTCAATTCATTTAGTTGATTTATTACTGTCACATTTATTAACATACAGTGAAAATTATTGTTTCTTGCACTATACTGACAAAGCATACTGTTCATAGAGAAGAAAATGATAGAGTGCAGGGTGTGGTGTTACAGTAATAGCTAGGGTGCAGAGAAAGATCAACTTAATGCAACATAAGTTGTGCCTTGGCATTTGGGTCAATTATGATGCTGTAATACATTTCTAATCATGGAACCTTTTTGACGGAAAGCCTGACAAACCTGACCTATAACTTCCTGGCTCCCCAGTACCAGATTTGGGATGAAGTGCTGGTGAATCCCTTTCAGAGGTTCCCAGGTGAGGGTTTAAGCGGTAATGGTCCAGAACTGCTAACTTCCCCTGGACAATTGCGTTGGACTGGGAATCATCTAACAAGGAAATTTAAATCATTATCTTCATATGGTTCTGCTATTTTACATCAATAGTTACTCGGAAATAGTTAGCAACAAGAAAATTTTCACTATTTTAAATTTTAGATAGCAATTCCCATATCAAACTGATAACAAACCTTTGATATCCCGTCAAAGAAGACAGGCAACTTGTATAATTATTTATTAGTTCATGGAACGTGGGCATCGCTGACAAGGCCGGTATTTATTGATCATCCCAAATTGCCTTTGAGAAAGTGATGGTTAGCTGCCACCTTGAACTGTAGGTACACCCACAGTGCCATTAGGAACCGAGTTCCAGGATTTTGACCGAATGACAGTGAAGGAACGGTGATATATTTCCAACTCATAAAGGTGAGTGACATGAAGGGGAACTTCAGCATAACTATTTTAAATACCCAAACTGAGACCATATAGGACAACCCTCACACTCTGGACCCTCTACACCCAAATGATCAACCCCCAGGCTATTCCCAATCCGCTACACCCACTTCACACCACAATTGCATGGGACTCCACCCCCTTCCCCCTCCAACCTGGAGGCCTGACGATAAGTACCACCCCCACAACTTGACCCAACTCTCCCCCCGTTCCCAACCATCTTATGGAGTTGGCCCAACCCAACCTTCCCAGACCCTAGTCCCAGATTTCTCTAGTTTTATCAAGAATGATAGTAGATTTTTGTTAACTTTTAGCCTTTGTTCTGTCATCAGATAACACCATTTAGATGATTCCTCTGAAAATATTCAGGTGCAGATGAAACTCCGAATGGGAGTACTTTCAAATAATCTTGTCCAGATTGTACGTTAAACATTAAACCTGTTGCTAGCAACACTTGCTGGTAAACAATATTTGCATCTCATTTGGTGAAGACATTTGCACTTGAAAGCTGTTGTCATGTTTGATCCTTTAGGGATTGTAAGTGAGATTTTCCATAAGTGCTCTCACTTGTGAGATTAAGCTGCAGACTTTGAGTGCTTTTCTCTTAATAATGGCTTTGTGCAGGATTACATGGGATATACAGCACAGAAACAGACCCAACCAGCCACTCCAGCCTTCTATCTTACCTCATCTAAACTTTCCATCGTAATAATCCATTCCCTTCTAGCCCAAGTGCTTGTCAAAATTTCCCCTTAAATGTATCTTTACTGTTCACTTTAACTGCTCCTTGTAGTAGAGAGTTTCATATTCTTACCCATCTCTGGGAGATGTTCTTCTGAATTCACTATTGGATTTCTTGGCGACTTTCTTATATTGATGGTCTCTAGGTATCTTAGAATCATAGAATCCCTACAGTGCAGAAGGAGGGCATTCAGTCTATCAAGTCTGCACTGACCATGATCCCACCCAGGCCCTATCCCCACAACCCCACATATTTACCCTGCTAATCCCCCTGACACTAGAGTCAATTTAGCATGGCCAATCAACCTAACCTGCACATCTTTGGACTGTGGGAGGAAACCAGAGCACCTGGAAGAAACCCACACAGATACAGGGAAAATGTGCAAACTCCATCCAGACAGTGACCCAAGGGTGGAATTGAACCCGGATCCCAGTGCTATGAGGCATCAATGCTAACCACTGTGCCACCGTGCTGCCACAAGAGGGAATTGACCCTTAGCATCAGAAGGATTAGCAGGGTAAATACGTGAGATTGTGAGGATAGGGCCTGGGTGGAATTGTTGTTGCTGCACGCTTGATGGGCCAAATGGCCTCCTTCTGCATTTGTAGGTACAGCCTAAACACATTCCCCACAAGAGGAAACATCCTCTCTGAATCCACTCCATCAAAATCTTACTTAATTTTAAAGACCTCGATCAGGTCATCCCTCTGCCTCCTTTTTTCAATAGGGAATATACCCAGTCATGTCAATCATTTCCCTATCTGTATTCCCATGTCCTCTGCACTCTGAACAATGTATGATTCATACCGTGAAGATTTTTCTCCTTTCATTTTTCCAAAAAACAACATAAAGGACAAAATCAAAATTGCAGTGTTGGAGCAGACAAGAAAACTCGCTAGCTTCACACATGCCTTTTCTCATCTGATTTAATGGCACTCTGTACAACTTCAGAGTGCTGGTGAGGATTGTGCGGCCAGCTGGAGAGGTAGGGCCTAAACACCGCAGCAATGCAAGGAATCTGAGGTCAAGGTGTCATTTTAAAAGGAATCCCCCCACCCCATCCATGGAAATCAGCACCAACTCCCCTCACAGATATCAGGACCCCCACATTCAACCCCTGCCCCCCCTTTCCCACAGACATCAGGCCACCTCCCCCTTGGCAGATAAGGGGTCCCTTCCACTGGAGGATGATAACCCCCACATAAGTGTCTCTGCCAGGGAGCATTGATGGGTTGCAGTGCCAGCCATGTTTCTCAACCCACAGGCATCTCTGCATCCTTGTCATGGTGATCACAATTGGTTTTCATTTTTAATTCACACCAGTATGATGTCACGCCATCGTGAGTGGACGTTACCACGTCAATCCCAGTAATTCTGTTAATATTTTGAGATATGAGGAAATCAGGTTCATGACATTTCTAGGTGTGATCATGTTGCTGGTGGTGGAGGGGTGGGGAGGATGGAGGGTGCACTGAAGATCTCAAGCCATGATCTTGCCAGTACAAAACTTCATTTTTGGCTGCTCACGAGATTCAGCGACCATGACAGGATTTGCACCCTCAGCTAATGGGGCCATTGAATCATGACCATGAGTATGGATGAACCCAATGCTAAATAGAATCCAGTGGCTTGAGACTTTTATTTCCCCTCCTGTACTTGAGCATTTCCTGTGCCGTGCATTCTGAACAGTGCCTGGGACCCAGGTTCAATTCCTGGCTTGGGGCATTATCTGTGTGGGGTCTGCACGTTCTCCCTGTGTCTGCGTGGATTTCCTCCAGTGCTCTGGTTCCTCCCACAATCTGAAAGATGTGCTGGTTAGGTGCATTGGCCATGCTAAATTCTCCCTCAGTGTACCAGAACAGGCAACAAGGGGATTTTCACAGTAACTTCATTGCAGTGTTAATGTAAGCCTACTTGTGACACTAATAAATAAATCTTTAAGAAATTCACTATCCACAGTCTGCTAATTTCGTCCCATCACATCTCCAAAACCCTTAATCCTCTAGAAATATAACATGTCGCCAGTATAATGAAGTGCTTAACTTGATAAGTGATTGTTGCATGATAACTGTGCAAAAACATGAGGGATAATGCATCAAAAATGATTTGCACTTATAACGCCACTCAATAGATTTTATTTAGAGGTATAAAGTGCAGTTTAGCAACATCAAATTAACCTTGTTCAGATTAAAAAACAATGCATAAAAAGGACAGCCCTTTAGGATTTCAAGTGTTAGAGTGGATATTTTTACTAAACAGCAAGGCTTATTTTCAATAAATGCAGTAAAATGGAACACATCAGGCAGAAATTTGAATTTGGATGATGGTGTAAGGCAGCTGATAGCAGATCACTGGACCATTATACACCCTGCTTAATTTCCCTTCCTGAATGGAGCACCAATCCAATCCAGTTTTAAATCCCTGGCGCGGTTGAAGTTCAACCCATCTGTAATAATGGAGCTTAATGAATTAAGTAGCAGATATAGATCAGCAGTACAGACAGTTTCTAGAAAATAATAATATAATATGTGTTTCAAATCCATAATAGAACAGGTGATGCAATTCATAACGAGATAGCATAAAGAAACTTACAGATAATAAAATAACTAGGAAATCAATAAGAGTACAGCAAGATAGAAATCAGTAAAATCACAGAATTAATAGATTTATCTGATTGAAGCAACATCAATTGAAAGATGTTTCATTTCATCGAGTTGAAAAGGGACCTGAGCCAGGTCAATGGAAAACGAAGGTTGGCAGCTAAAACAAACAAGGGGAGGTCTTGGGGCAACGCAACCTCACAGCATCAGAGACCCAGGTGACTGTGCAAACTCCACACAGACATTCTCCCCAAATCTGCATGGGTTCCCTTCGGGTATTCTGGTTTCCTCCCATAGTGCAAAGATGTACAGGTTAGGTTGATTGGCTATGCAAATTGACCCTTAGTGTCAGGAGGTTAACAGGGTAAAAATATGAGGTTATGGGGATAGGGCCTGGGTGGGATTATTGTTGGTGAATCCTTGATGGGCCAAATGGCCTGCTTCTACATTGAAGGGATTCTATGATTCCGGGTACAGACTAAACACATCCTCCTTGAAGAGGAAAGGAAGGACATCTGAAGTTGGAACTCCAAAAATGACCAAAGCAATTTGGATTAAAAGAAAATAAAAGTGCAGGCTTATGCTAAAGAATCATGTTCATAATTTGACAGTACACAGAAAGCTCAAATGAAAACTCAAAAACAAATGAGAGGGTCAAAAGGGGTGCATGAGTGGGTAACAGAATAATACATGAAAATCATGTGAAGAGTAAATTATAGCTAAAAGAGTAAGATGGATTAGGGAGCGAAAACAAAACGGATTTGTGGAAGCAAAGAGTATGACTAAAAGTGCTAAGAGCAGAGTTTTAGGCTCTCTCCCAATGGTGGGATCATCCTGTCCCTCTGAAGTCAATGGACCTTTGAATGGCTCGCTGCATTTTCTGGCCTTGTCCCCACTGCAAAGTTCCATCCTAAATGTGTACTTTGCAACTGATAACACAGCAAATGGAATAGTGAAATTGGAAAGAATAAAAATAGATATAAAGACAAAATATTTTAAAAGCTGGCAGTACTTAAAAATATACGCAGTCCAGATGGGATGCACCCCAGGTTGCTGAGAGAAATTAATATAGAAGTAGTGGAAACATTGACCTTAATCTTTCAATCCTTCATTGAATATGGGAACAATGCTGGAGATCTACAAATGTTATATGCTTGTTAATAAGAAGAGGGGAATAAATTCAGCAACTACATGCTAGTAAACATTATACCAGTAATGGGAACATTTTTAGAGGCAATAATCTGGGATCAAATTAATTTTCACTTGGAAAAACTTGAGTTAATTTATAATAGTTAACACAGATTTGGTTGTGCCAAGTTATGAAAAGATCAATTGAGTTCTTGAATTAAATATTGATGAGGGTTGATGAATGCAATGTGGCTGATAAGGAAATGGCTTTGTGGAGGCAAAGAGCATGGCTGAAGTGCCAAAAGCAGAATTTTATGGCCACTCCTGATGGATTTTCAATTGGTGTTTGATATATTATTCACCAAATAGACAAACAAAATCATTCTGCAATCAGTAAGGATAGGCAACAACACCTCCTCCATGATCATCCTCAACACCAATGCCTCACAAGGCTATGTCCTCAACCCCTTACTACAATCCTTATATACCTATGACTGTGTGGCAAATTCCCCTCCATTCCCCTCCCCTCCAAGTTTGCTGATGATATCGCCGGAGTGGATCAGATCTCAAACAATGATGAGACGAAGTACAGGAATAAGATAGAGAATCTGGTGAAGTGGTTCAAAAATAATCTCTTCCTCATAATCATCTACTTCAGGAAATGTAGTGGAGGGCATGCCCCTGTCTAAATCAATGGGGACAAACTGGAAATGGGTGAGAGCTTCAAATTTCTAGGTGTCCAGATCACCAACAACCTGTCCTGCTCCCTCCATGCTGAAGCTATAGTTAAGAAAGCCCACCAACGCCTCTTCGTTCTCAGAAGGCTAAGGAAATTTAGCATGTCTGCTACAACTCTCACTCTTTACAGATGCACCATAGAAAGCATTCTTTTTGGTTGTATCACAGTGGCATGGGCTTACTGTGGCAAGCGCTACTGCCTCACAGCGCCAGGGACCTGTGTTCGACTCCTGACTTGGATCACTGCCTGTGTGGAGTTTGCACATTCTCCCCGTGTCTGCGTGGATTTCCTCCACAATCCATGTTAGTTGAATTGACCATGATAAATTCTCCCTCAGTGTACCCGAACATGTGCTGGATTGTGGCAACCAGGCAATTTTCACAGTAACTTAATTGCAGTGTGAATCTAAGTCTACTTCTGACTAATAAATAAACTTTAAACTTTCGTATGGCTCCTGCTCTGTCCAAGAAGGCAAAAAACTACAAAAAGTCATGAACGAAGCCCAGTCCATCACGTAAACCAGCCTTGCATCCATGGACTCTGTCTACATTTCCTGCTGTCTCGGAAAAGCAGCCTGTATAATCGAGGACCCCACGCAACCCAGGATATACACTCTTCCACCTTCTTCCACCAGGAAAAAGGTACAAAAGTCTGAGGTCACGTACCAATCGACTCAAGAACAGCTTCTTCCCTGCTGCCAGACTTTTGAATGGACTCTACCTCAGATTAAGCTGATCTTTCTCTACACCTCAGCTATGACTTTAACACTACATTCTGCGCTCTCTCCTTTCCTTATCTATGTATGGTATGCTTTGTTTGGACAGCACACAAGAAACAATATTTTTCACTGTATACCAATACATGTGACAATAATAAATCAAATTAATTGAAATCCCAGAGATGAAAGGGACAGTGGCAGCATGGACACAAAACTGACTAAGAGACAAAACGCTGAGAGTGGTTGTGAATGTTTGTTTTCTGAGAGAGAGAGAGCATTATACTGTAGTTTCTCCAAGAGATCTGTATTTGAGCCATGAGAGTATTTGATATATATTAATAATTATAGAGAACACAAAATAAAAGGTTTGCAGATGACACAAAAGTTGACAATACAGTAAATGACTAAGATAGCAATGGAAGTCAATAGGTTATAAAATTGTGAAATGGCGATATACAATTCAACAGCAGTCCAGTTCAATATCACTGGTGGGTAAGGTTTTAGAAATAATAATGTGAACAAAATCAGCAGGTTTGAATTAAAGAGACCATGCCCAGGTTTGTAAAAGGCAAATTGTGCTTGACTAACCTAATCAAATTTTTTGATGAAGTAACAAAGAAAGTTGATGAAGAGAACATAATAGATATTGCCTATATGCATTTTAAGAAAGAGTTTGCCAAAGTGCCACATAAAAGGCTCTTTAATAAAATTGTGATTCATGGAATCGGAGGGTAAAACAAAATGGCCGGTAACAATGAGCTGTGGTTGTTTTTCAGACTGGAGGATGATAGACAATGATGTTCGCCATAGTTCAGTGCCTGGACTACTGCCTTTCTTGAAATATATAAATAACTTGAACATTGGAATACGGAGTAATATTTCAAAATTTTCTGATGATACCAAACTTGAACCTGTGGCAAATAGTGAGGGTGATACCAATTGACTGCGATGGAACATAGATAGGCTAGCAGAACAGGGAGGCAATTGTCAGATTGAATTTAATACAGAGAATATAGGTGACATATTTTGGCAGAAAGGATGGGAAGAGGAATATAGATTAAATGGCACAGTTCTAAAAAAGTGTACAGGAACAAATGGGGAGTTCATGTGCATAAATCTTTGAAGATGGCTGGACATATTGAGTGTAGTTAATAAAATGTGCGTGCTCTTGAGCTGTCGATTGCCAAGTGACCTCCTAACTGCATCAGTGAACCCCAAGCATTCTCATAATGTTGAGGATCCTGTTCTGCCACAAAGTAAGGATGAACACAGAAATCAAATGTAAACAAGTCTTTTCTAGCGATATCTGTGCACATATTAGGAATTAGGAAGAGGCACACAATCACAGATACATTTGCCAGCTACATGCCCCCTTACGTTAATACTTGGCCAAGCCCCTTTCTCATAGCCCCCCTCCCATTAACCCTGGAAGTAGTATCCACTTTAGAAGTGGGTAATCTGCTGATAATTAAAATGTTCTCTTATTTAAAAAGTATTTAAGTCTTGCCTTTTGACATTGTTAATGGGAAGAATGATGCTGGAAAACTGATTCCCATATCGGACATACACACCTTTCTCTCCTTCACATACCTCTTTTTGCACATATTCATCCTTTCTCCCCTCTCTTACATCCTGAGGCCCACTCTGATCCCCCCAGCTTCAGCACCCACTCCAAGACCCACTCTGCACACCCACCGCCTCAACTGCTGCTGCTGCCTAAATTACCACTGCTTCACCTATTTCAGACTCCCAACTTTCTCCTGGTCTCCTGCCCCTGCCAGCTCACTGTTGATCTTTGCTGTTGGCTTGGACTATTATACCCGGCAACAATGAGATCAAATGAGCCAGTCAGAGCAAGGCTTCTCAAAGCACTGAATGCTGATCGGCTGGGTTCTTCCAAAAGCTATAGTCCTAAGAGATCTTGTGGAAGTTCAGAAAGTCAAGTGTATGAGGTGGAATAATTTTACACAGTGACTTGCTATCATCAACAACACATTGTCCAAAAGGCTGAAATGAAGCAAGTAATGTAATAACTTACCAAAACTAATTGAATATGTATTTGGAAAGGAAACAACTGCAAGACTGAGGAAGAAAAGAGGAATGGCTCTTTCAAAGAGCCCCTCAAGCATGATGTACCCAATGACCTCTTCCTGTGCTGCATAATTCAATAACATCAATAACGGAATAGGAATCAATAAAAGAGCTGGGTGATAGAAATTAACAATAACATTGTATAATGGAAATCTATAAGGTAACTAGGAAATTGAGATCAATAATACAGTTAGGAAATGGAAGGTCACCATTTAATTAGAGGATAGGAATACATCAAATTAGGGGTGAAATCAACACAAATAAAGAAGCAATAATAATGAGAAAATAAAAGATTAGATGAATTAATAGAATTGTTCACAACTAGTGAGATTGGAAGAACTCATTGCATGAATTTTCCCCAGTCAATTCCATAGAAACATATGAACTAAGAGCAGTAGTCCACTCAGCCCTTTGAACCTGCTCCACATTCAATGATACCATGGCTGATCTAACTTTAGATAACAGTAACTTTAATTACTATTCCCATTTTAGTTGGTGTTGCTAATTTCACTTGAAGCCACCACATAAAATAATGATCAGAATTTTATGTTTACCATGACAGCGAAATAGTCAGCACTCTGCTTTGCTAACCGTGAAAATTCTTCAATGTGATTGACTACTGAGCCTGGTTGACAATATCACTGTTGCGAGGCACCAGTGACCTTCCATAGGCAGCACCAAAATGAAATTAACACAGAGGAAGGTGAAACCCATTAGGTCTTTGTGAGCAGCATCCTTTGGAGGTCAATGGCAAGTGCACTCCATTCATTGTTGACTCTAAGATATGGACCAATATTTTAAATACCATTTCCATGTTGTTAAGAACCCCAACATTCAGATTCCAAATATACATTTTGCTTGGTATCTTTTAAATTGTCCTGATTTAAAGTGAGGATCATGACATATTTACAACTGAGCCTTGCAGATATTTGGACAAGTTCTTTCACCCTTCTCTCATTAGAGCACATTAACTAACAAAAAATGTTATTTTGTTTTGTTAATTACACATGAGGTGAATAGATTTCCAGGTTTAAGGTTTGTGGGGCATGTTGGGTGGGATTTTCCTCCAGCATATTTCATGGTGGAGGAGGTGGCCTGCCATTAACTGGCAGTGGAATCTTCTAACCCTGCCATTGTCAATGGTGGTTTCCCATTCTATGCACCATTGGCAAGACCAGAAGATCCTGCCGGCAAGAACAGCTGGAAAATTCCAGCCATGGAGTTAGGTCCAGACTAGCCATGATCTTAATGAATGGCAGAATAAGCTCAAGGGATAAGTAGCAGACTCTCATTCCAATCTTCCTAGATTCATTGGAGGTGATCTTGAGACTGTGCTTGCCATCTGCGAGATTGCTGACAGGGTCTCAAGGTCCGACAAAACCCAAATGCCGTGAATCTTTTCGGTGAGAGCACAACTTCAGATTTTCACCGCACCTCACCGGCAATGTAATCAGCCACAACAGGTCTGGACCCAATTTCAGTACGATGGAATACATTAAAATATAATTATACACCCACTTCACCCAAATATTTTCACCCCACTGACATAACGTGACATCAGTGTGGTTTACAACAGGTTCACCCTGACGTGATCCTGCCATGGGGATTCCCCCTGAAGTGCATAAAGGTGAGTATAGTCCCCAGAGGAGTGGGACATGGCCAGGCAGTGCCCTGGCACTATCTGCGGCACAGATTGGATCTTGAGGGAGTGAAATCCCTTGCGGTTCTTCAATGACACTGTATGCCGCAACGGCGACTTAAGAGTCACAAGGGTGCAGTCTATCAGACCTTGCACCTGAGGAATCCTTGCGAGGTGAGCCTGGCATCCTCGTCAAAGTTGATAAACTTTTCATCCGTGGCATAAAGAGCATTCGTCACTTCCCTAATACATTTGTGGGTAGCAGACTGGGAGATGCTGCTGATGTCCCCTGTGCAACCCTGAAACGAACCACCAGCATAAAAGTTCACAGCTGTAACTTTAAGGGCCACAGGCATTGGATATCCTCTAGTTCCATAGGGTGCCAGCTTATGCAGCATGTGGCAGAGATGGCCCACTGTCCCCCCAGACAGTCTTGGTCTTCTCCAGCACTGCCGCTCTGAGAACAGAAAGTAGGAACATCGATGTTGGAAGATTCTTGGACATCACTATCTCCAATGTTAATCCTCCACTTGTGGCTCTGCTCCAAGCAGCTGCGAGCCTCTGGTCCTGGCCATTCAGAGCAGCACACCATTGTCTCTGCTGCTGGTAAATCCACAATGTAGAGATGCAGGCATTGGACTGGGGTGTCAATATGCACAATCTTCTTGGAGATCCTCTCCACTTGGATCCGTCAGTTTGCGGTGTCAATGGTAATGATAAACTGGTTGGACTTAAACATGGTGTTGTGAGACTTCTTGCTGGTAAATCCAATCAGTAGAAAGGCCAACTCAACGGACGCCATAATTCTCATGAACCATCCACTGGAAGAGTAAGAAAACCACAGTGAGCACTGAGGAGTCCTAACAGAGCCCTTACCCTCAGTGCTCCATGCATCTGTGGCTTCTACCCCAATGCTTCCCAAAACCCCTGTGTGAATTTCTGGCCTCCCTCACACTGCCTCCCTCTGACACTACAGCCACATCTCTACATAGTTTCCTCTGTACTCCAGCTGATGAATACTTTATTTTACTTTGAAGCCTTTATTGTCTCATGGTACCTGACCTGCACATTCTGTACACACCTCCCCACTAAATAACGTAAGTCTTGGAGATACTAAATTAGAGGCCAAAGGTTTCAATAGAACTTGAGGATTTATTTGCTATTGTCTGCCAACATTGTTGTGGGCAGCTAGGACACAGTTGTCAGCTTACAGAAGCTCTTTGATACTGCTTTGGTAACTTTGGTGGGGGCATGCTGTCTGGAGAAATTGAAGGCTTCCCAGAATAGAACCTATTATTGATAAAAACAAATTACTGCAGATACTGGAACTTGAAACCAAAAGAGAAAATGCTGGAAAATCTCAGCAAGTCTGGCAGCATATGTAAGGAGAAATGATGCCTGCGGCCATGTGTCTGGTGGCTTCCTTAAGCACAGTAAGAAGTCCAACAACACCAGGTTAAAGTCCAACAGGTTTATTTGAAATTGTGAGCCTTCGTAGCATTGCTCTTTCATCACTCACCTGATGAAGGAGCAGCACTCCAGAAACTCATGATTTTAAATAAATCTGTTGGACTTTAACCTGGTGTTATGAGACTCTTGTTGTGCCCACCCCAGTCCAACACCAGCATCTCTACATCATGCCTCCCTTACGCATTGCAGCAAAGAAGAAATTGAAGAGTTGGGGGATATGATACATCTTGCTTTATGTTGCTGGTTACAGACTTAAATATCTTATCCCAAGCACAAGCTTAGCCAACCTTGCCATCATGAAGTAGGTGCATGATTTTGACAAACTTCTTCAAACATCCAAGTTCGAGAGCAAGTGCCAGAGATCAACTCACCCTGTCAAATGCTTTACCTTGGTCTATGAACAGCATGTAGAGGTCCTGATATCTGTAGCAAATTACATCATTTTTAATATTTGAGCAAAGTCCACTATAGAAACAAACAATAAGATTTCAAATATTTTTACTGTGGTATTTATAAGGTGGAGTTGTATTATAACGAAACATGTTTCTTATCTAAGAGTGTCATCGTTACACTGCTTAAGTCAGATTTCGACTGTCAGATCAATGAGCTTAGTACACATATGGTTTTGTGCTGACAGCTAAGCTCAGAATATTGTGACAGACAAGGGAGAGATAGTTGGATGTTTTCCCTTTTTCCACTTCTCAGCTGACTGAAAGATGTGTTTTTAAATATAAGTATTTTAACCTCCTGTGTGCTGTAACTCTCAAGGAGTAGACAAATGGCAGTATTTTTTCATTCATTCATGGGATGCAGGCATCATTGGCTAGGCCAGCATTTATTGCCCATCCCTAATTGCCCTTGAGAGGGGTGGCGATGATCTGCCTTCTTGAACCACTGGAATCCATGTGGTGCTTTTAGAGAGGGAATTCTAGGATTTTGACAGAGCAGCAGTGAAGGAATGGTAATATATTTCCACATCAGGATAGCGAGTGACTTGGAGGAGAACCTCCAGATGGTGTTGTTTCCAGGCATCTGCTGTCCATCATCATTTTTTTGGAAGGTTCTGTTGAAGGAGCCTTGATAAGTTTCTGCAGTGTTTTTTGCAGACTGCTGCAAATGTGCATTGGTGTTAGAGATAGCCAGTTGCTTTATCCTGGAATGTGCTGAGCTTTTTGTGTTGCTCACTCATCCAGGCTTTCCCATAAGATTTTTTAATGAGAAGGAGAAGCATTTATTTCTCAACACCTAAAACGTGTTCACAACTGCACACACACAGCACTGCTTCCTCTGAGCTAAAATCTTGAAACATTTGGTCTGTTGAAGAAATAGAGTGTGGAGGTTGTTGAAGGTGGATTTGCAGTGGTACCCTGGCCTATCATATCTCTTTTGTATCTTGGGCACAGTGACCTAGATTTCGAGCTTTGAAATCTAACAGTCTGCCTGCCTCCAGTCTGAGCCTTGTGATCTATTTCACAGTTATAGATTATTTCATCTTTTCACATTTCCTCATGGATGTTGACAAATACAATACAGACAAGCAGCCTCCATAGCACTGTACTGGTGTATTAATCTATACTTCACACAGTGAGCAATATTGCAATTCTAAATATGAGGATTTCAGTAGCTTTGTTTAAACAATGTGAAATTCTACCATTTTAATCACATTTCCAATTTTATCTCCAAACCTTCTAAGTTCCCTAAAAGCTCAAACAAGCAGCTAAGGGAAAGTCAATCAATACATACACACCAAGCAGGCACCTCTTAAAAATCAGACTACTTAACATGAAGAAAATAATTCTTTAGTCAAAACAATTCTTTTTGAGGAATTAAAAAGATTTTAAAACATTAACAGTTTATTTACATGTAACTTAACTGGGGGAAAATAATAATTAAATGCACCTACAACTATAAACAGCTCACTTTAACTTTTCTGACCAGAAATTCTGGTTGCATGGTGCCCGTAATTTCAAGGGAGGTTGGGGAATGCCAAGAACTGTGCCCTCATTATTGCCAGGTTTTGAGGATGCAACAGACCAGCACGGGTCAGAAGAAGTGCTCCAGCAGAACCCTTTCCTCAGGGAACTGATGATTTGCATTGTGACATTCCCAGTCATTAATCAGACGTACAGCGGGTGGCCCTTATCAATGAGGGCCACTTGCTAGTCAGACACAATGGTTAAAGGTGACACGAACAGCTGACTGATGCAGGATGAAAGTATTATAACTGCTCCCAAGATACTGCAATGCCTCTAGTCTGGCAAATGCATGTACTCCTTCCTCCTGGTTTCCTCTAGAGAGAAAGCAATTAAGTCTCTTTTCCTGGTGTAAAGGGCCACCTTTGACCTCTCAGAAGTATGATGCACTACTAACTGAGAAATTCTGTTGTTCCCACTGTCTCCACACTGGCACCAGAATTGGGCACCACAGCAACTGTTGACAGCATCGTCCATACACTGTGCTGCAGCTGCAGGCCCATTCAAGGAGGTACAACAGTTTTGAGACCATTTCTTTGGTGAAGCGTGGCTGTTGCAAATGCTCCTCCCAGCTGAAAAGGAGGTAGAGGTACTTTCTGAGGAGTCTAAGTGGGTAAGGCCTCTTGTTGAGAGCCCTCCTTCTCATTCTGTTTTCTGCTGCTCTATCTCCAGCGCAAGAGCAACTGCAGCTATAACCCTTATGATTGGAAGCAAATTATCTGTTCAGATCTCACACCATTCCCTTCTGACTGAGAAAACTGCTGTCAGCTCCTCCAACAATACACTTCCAGCAAGTCCATTGCAGTAAAGATGGTCAAAAGCACCCCAGCTAAAAGTTGAATGGTGATTCTATGAAATAGCATTAGTAGTGGGTTTAAGAGTGTTAACAGATCCAGCAAGGACCAAAATGGCAAGAAGGAAAAACAGTAAAACAAGAAATAAGGACAAATCAATATCAGGTGAATGACTTTAGGATCAGCGCTTGCTGGCTTATGACACATGCATTGAAGCTGACACTACCCACACCTGGAGCACTGTGTACAGTTTTTGTCTCCTTATTGAGAAAGGATATACCGACACTGGAGATTTATAGGTTGATTCCAATGTTGAGAGTGTTGGCTTGTGAGCAGAGACTAAGTAGACTGGGTTATACTCATTGGAATTCAGAAAAACGAGGGGAGATCTTATAGCAACATAAGATTATGAAGGGAATAAATAAGATAGAAGCAGAGAGGTTGTTTCCACTGGCGGGTGAAACCAGAACTAGGGGGCATGACTTCAATATAAGGGAAGGCAGATTTAGATTTAGCAACTTAGGACTGAGTTGAGGAGGAGCTTCTTCACACAAAGGATTGTGAATCAGTGGAATTCCCTGCCCAGTGAAGCAGTTGAGGCTACCTCATTGAATGTTTTTAAGACAAGGATAGATACATTTTTGAACAGTAAAGGAATTAAAAATTATGGTGAGCAGGTGGATAAATGGAGCTGAGTCAATATGGAATGGCGGAGCAGGCTTAAGGGGCCAGATGACCCACTCCTGCTCCTAAGATTAAAAGAACAAAGAACAAGGAAAATTACAGCACAGGTACAGGCCCTTCAGCCCTCCAAGCCTGCACCGACCATGCTACCCAACTGAACTAAAACCTCCTACCCTTCCGGGTACCGCATCCCTCTATTCCCATCCTATTCATGTATTTGTCACATGCCCCTTAAAACTCATTATTATATCTGCTTCCACTGCCTCTCCCGGTAGCAAGTTCCAGGCACCCGCCGCGCTCTGTGTGGAAAAATCTGCCTTGTACATCCCCTTTAACCCTTGCCCATCGCATCTTAAACCTACGCCCCCAAGTAATTGTCTCTTCCATCCTGGGAAAAAGCTTCTGACTATCCACTCCGTCCATACCCCTTCACCCTGTAGACTTCTATCAGGTCTCCCCTCAACCTGTGTCATCCCAGTGAGAACAAACCAAGTTTCTCCAACTGCTCCTCATAGCTAATGCCCTCCATGCCAGGCAACATCCTGGTAAATCTTTTCTGTACCCTCTCCAAAGCCTCCACATCCTTCTAGTACAAAAGAACAAAGAACAATACAGCACAGGAACAGGCCCTTCATCCCTCCAAGCCTGTGTCGCTCATGCGTCCAACTAGACCATTCGTTTGTATCCCTCTATTCCAGTCTATTCATGTGGCTATCTAGATAATTCTTAAACGATCTCAGCGTGTCCGCCTCAACCACCTTGCTTGGCAATGCATTCCAGGCCCCCACCAACCTCTGTGTAAAATACATGCCCCTGACATCTGTGGTCGTGTCAATGTCAAGCAGCTTCAGAGAGGCTTTGAGTGTGTCTTTGAAACATTTCTTCTGCCCTCCATGCGAGCGTCTTCCAGCAGAGAGTTCCCCAAAAAGGAGCTGCTTGGGTATGCGCTCGTCTGACATACAGATGACATGACCTGCCCTTCGGGTCTGCGCTCTCATCAGCGATGTGTGGACTGATGGTAGACTTGCTCTAGAGTGAACTTCAGTGTCTGGTACTTTGTCTTGCCATCTGATGCGTAATATTCTGCAAAGACAAGTCATGTGGAAATGACTGAGCTGCCTTGCATGCCTTTGATACACAGTCCACGTTTCACAGGCGTACAGGAGGGTGGACGGCACTATAGACCTTCAGTTTTGTTGCGGGGCTGATTCCTCGACGTTCCCATACAGTGGAGCACAGTCAACTGAAAGCAGAACCTGCCTTTGTTATTCTGCAGTTAACTTCTGTATCAATAGTCATTGCTTGAGAGAGGGTGCTGCCAAGATAAGTGAACTGGTCCACTGCCTGTAGTTTCTGCCCTTTGATTGTGATTATGAGTTCTATGTTCAGTGCACGAGGAGCAGGCTGGTGCGTGACTTTGGTCTTTTTAATGTTGATGGTGAGTCCAAAGTTGTCACAAGCCATGGAAAATTTGTCCATTCTCTGTCCATACAGGGCGCAGTCATCGGTAAAGAGGAAGTCTCTCAGAACAGTCTCTTTCACTTTGGTAATAACTTGAAGTCTCCTCAGGTTGAAGAGCTTCCCATCCACTCTGTACTTGAGGCTGATTCCACCAACACTGTCCTGGAAGGCATCACTCAGCATGGCAGTATACATCATGCTGAACAGTGTGGTTGCGAGCACACAGCCCTGTTTGCCACCACTGGTGACTGGGAATGCCTCAGAGGATTCTCCGCCATCCAGTACTCTGGCCATCATGCCATCATGGAACTGGCGTACCATCTGAATGAATTTGGGGGGGGCAGCCTAGCTTTGACATAATCCTCCACAGGCCTTGTCGGCTGACAGTATCGAAGGCTTTCGCAAGGTCAACAAAGATTGTGTAGAGTTCTCAATTCTGCTCCTGACACTTCTCCTGAAGTTGGCGCGCAGCAAGAATCATGTCAGTAGTCCCACGACCTTTGCGGAAGTCACACTGTGACTCTGGAAGCAGGCCCAGCTCCAGATGAGTGACCAGACTATTTAGCAGGACTCTTGCAAGGGTTTTTCCAGTGATGGAGAGCAGCGAGATTCCTCGGTGGTTGTTGCATACTTGCCGATTGCCCTTCCTCTTGTAGAGGTATACGATGGAAGCATCTTTAAGTTCCTGAGGAATGGATCCTTGCTTCCAAAAGGACTGGAACAACTCAGTGAGCTTCTCAATAAGTGCAGGACCAGCAGCTTTATAGATCTCTGCCGGGTATGGCATCTGCCCCTGGGGCTTTGCCGCTGGATAGCTGGCTGACAGCTTTCGTGACTTCGGCTACTACCGGTGGGTCATCCATGACGCTGTTGATATCAACCTGGGGAATCCTGTCTATTGCCTCACCGTTAATAGACGAAGGTCGGTTGAAGACGGCTTCAAAGTGTTCAGCCCATCTCTGCAGGATCTGAGCCTTCTCTGTAATGAGAGTTGTACCATCTGTACTCAGAAGGGGGAAGCTCCTGAGAGATTGAGGTCCATAGGGAGTGTTGAGGGCTTCATAGAACCGTTTCAAGTTGTTTCTGTCAGCATATCCTGTATTTCATCTGCCTTGGCACTCAGCCAGGCATCCTGCATTTTACGCAGTTTATTCTGGACTGTCCTGCGAGCACTAGTAAAAGCATTTCTCTTGGCAGCTGAAGATGGGTCGTTCTGACAGGCCCGATGAAGACTGTACTTTTCAACAAGTACAGCCTGTATCTCATCATTCTCATCAAACCAATCATGCTGCTTGCGGGTGGAGGGCCCAAGCATCTTCAGCGCAGGTGTATGGATAGCAACCCTGAAGCGTTCCTAGTCGTCCTCAGCGCTGCCTGCGAGGTGTACGTCAGCAAGCTTGATTTCTAAGTCTTCAGCCAGTGCTGAAGCTATGCTGGGGTTCTTTAGCTTGGCCGCATTGATTCTTTTCATAACCTTGCTTCCTTCTGGTCGTCTCTTGGGTCTGATGAGGAGCCTCGTTTTGGAGACAATGAGTCTGTGATCTGTCCAGCAGTTAGCACCACACATGGCCTTGGTCACTCTGACATCCTGCCTGTCTTTTCTCCTGACAATGACATTGCTGTTAAGATGCCAATGTTTAAAGCGGGGGTGCATCCAGGAGGTCTTGTTACGGGTAGGCAGACGGAAGGTTGTGTTGGTGATGAGGAGGTTGTGTGCTGCACAGGCCTTCATTAAGAGTAAGCTGTTACTGTTACACTTGCCCACTCCATGCCTCCCAGTGACTCTGTGCCAGATTGCAAAGTCACACCGTACTCTTGCATTGAAATCGCCAAGCAAGATCAGCTTGTCGGTACTGCTCACTGCTGATAGAGCGTCTAGTTCTTCTTGGAACTTGTCTTTCATCTCTTCCGGGTTGTTATTATGAGGGCATAGGTGCTGATCAGGGTGGCTTGACTTCTGTTCTGTAGCGGAAGCTGTAATGTCATAAGCCGGTCGTTCACACCCTTGGGTAGACTATCAAGTTTCTGAACAAGGTAACTCCTGATGGCGAATCCAACTCCAGCAACACGACACTCATAGCTGCCGCGACCACTCCAGAAAAAAGTGTATCCACCTCCAGTTTCAGTCAACTGACCTACGTTGGCAAGACGAGTTTCACTCAGGGCTGCAATGTTAATGTTGTATCTTGCAAGCTCTCTGGCAACTAAGGCTGTTCTTTCCGATCTGTCTGCTGTAGGGTTGTCCAAAAGCGTGTGCACGTTCCAAGTGCCAATGGTGAACGGTGTCACCTTGTGTTTTATTTTGATTGTTCGACTACAAGATGGGATCCCCGCCAGCTGCGGTAAACTGGCCAGGATGTAGTGAAGCAGGAAATGTTTAGGGCACCTTTTCCCTTCCTCATCCTGAAGAGGACTGCTCAGTCGCCCAGGTAGACGCCGAGTTCCACTGCTGCTTCGGTCAGCAAAAAATGACAGTTGAACCTGAGCCGCCTGCTTACAGGTCCGTGACTTCAGTTCCCAGTGTATCCACACCTGCTGCTTCATTGCTCGCTCATTGCCAGAGGACTTCAAAGATTGAACAGGACACTGATGATGATGATGGTGTCGAAACTAGCGCTTGATTTGGATTAAAGTGAGAGAGCAGCGTCAGCCTCACTCTCTCTCTCTTCCCAATTCCCATCTAGATCCATTGGCAAGACAAGAGTCAAGACGGGTGGAGGTGGGACTAGGCGCAGTGGATGACCAGGACATCATCTATGTCTTGTCCTGCTCTTCACGTTCCACAGCGCTTGCAGAGACTGCCTTCTTGACCATTGGACCTTCCATTGGTCTCGTCCGCTCAATCCGACGGACTCTGTATTCACATGTTGGGATTGACATCTCCCTATCTCACTGAGGGTTGAGACCCGTCAGCTACCCTTGGTATCAATGGGTGCTATTCGGATTGGCAGTTGGTAACTAGTGGAGTGCCGGAGGGATCGGTGCTGGGGCCTCAGCTATTTACCATTTATATAGATGATCTGGAGGAGGGGGCTGAGTGTAGGGTGACGAAATTTGCTGATGACACAAAGATGAGTGGAAAAGCAAATTGCGTGGAGGGTGTGGAAAGTCTGCAGAGGGGTCTGGATAGGCTGAGCGAGCGGGCGAGGACCTGGCAGATGGAGTATAATGTTAG
Source organism: Carcharhinus amblyrhynchos (assembly GCF_965287045.1). Lineage (NCBI taxonomy): Eukaryota > Metazoa > Chordata > Chondrichthyes > Carcharhiniformes > Carcharhinidae > Carcharhinus > Carcharhinus amblyrhynchos. The sequence continues at coordinate 74,554,610 of NC_137331.1, read as the reverse complement.
CAAGCGTGAGGTTATCCACTTTGGCAGAAATAATAGTAGGAGGGATTACTATTTAAAGGGCAAAAAGCTGCAGCATGCTACGGTGCAGAGGGACCTGGGGGCCCTTGTGCATGAGTCGCAAAAACCCAGTCTGCAGGTGCAGCAGGTGATCAAGAAGGCGAATGGGATGCTGGCCTTTATAGCGAGGGGGATAGAATATAAAAGCAGGGAGGTCTTGCTACAACTGTACAGGGCACTGGTGAGGCTGCAGCTGGAGTACTGTGTGCAGTTTTGGTCACCACACTTGCGCAAGGATATTTTGGCCTTGGAGGGAGTGCAGAGGAGGTTCACTAGGCTGATACCGGAGATGAGGGGGTTGGACTATGAAGAGAGACTAAATAGACTGGGTCTGTACTCGTTGGAGTTTAGAAGGATGAGGGGGGGGTCTTATAAAGACGTATAAGATAATGAAAGGGATGGATAGGATAAAGGTAAAAGCTCAGAAAGGACAGCAGGACTAGAGGGCACAGCCTCAAGATAAGGGGGAGGGCAGTTTAGATCGGAGTTGAGGAGGAACTTCTTCACTCAAAGGGTGGTGAGTTTCTGGAATTCTCTGCCTGTTGAAGTGGTGGAGGCTACCTCGCTAAATATATTTAAGTCACGGGTAGATAGGTTTTTGACAGACAAGGAAATTAAGGGTTATGGGGAGAGAGCGGGAAAGTGGAACTGAGCCACTTCAGATCAGCCATGATCTTATTGAATGGCGGGGCAGGCTCGAGGGGCTAGATGGCCTACTCCTGCTCCTATTTCTTATGTTCTTATGTTCTCACCTGGTTTAGCCGGCTTGTTGAGGCCGTTGCCCGGGGTGTGGCCGCTGTCACATGCAAACAGCTACAGGGAGCCACAGGTGAGAGCTGAGTGTCAAGTGGGGACAAAGGATGGACATACCACCCTGAAAGGATGCGACATGTTCCCCCACCAAAGATACCACCCCTCCCTGACACCCCATACACGCCCAAGTTCTTAGTACCACCCCTCCAAGAACAGGGACCAGTGTTGACTGTGCCAGACCCTGCCTTCAGATGTTTTAGCAGCCAGCTCCCAGAACACTAAAACTAATAGTATTCCTGTAAGGATTTGGACCTGATTAAAATTCAGGGTTGCCGGTATCTTTAGTCAACTTCATTTTATATCCAAAATTCACAATTTCTGTGGGGCTTATTGAGATGACCTACAAGGTACAATCAAGAAATGGAGCCAATCAGGTACAGTGAATCAAAATAGAATTTATTAAGAAACTAAACATTAAAAAAGCACTAAGACAGCTAGGATATACCTACCCCTATGAGGGTCTGGAATCCCTCACTTGTTCAAACGACAGATCACATCTTTGTCTTGTCTTGATTTGAACTGTATTTCAGGAGAGTTGTCAGTATGAAAATTATGGTGACATTTGTATCTTGAAAATTTTGGTGTTTATCTCTAAGCCTGCAAGTTATTTTGATAGATCGAAACTGGCTTCGAGATAAGACACAAAGGGTGGAAGTAGATGGCTGTTCTGGCGACTAGATCCAGTGGCATACCACATAATCAGTGCTGGGACCTTTTTTTTGTTATATACATGAATGATATAGATGATAATGCGGGGGAAATGTTGAGGAGATTTGCAGAAGATGCTAAGATTGGCATGGTGGTTAATAGTGAAGAAGGTTGTAGGTTGCAGGAAAATGTAGATAAGAACATAAGAACATAAGAAATAGGAGCAGGAGTAGGCCATCTGGCCCTTCGAGCCTGCCCCGCCATTCAATAAGATCATGGCTGATCTGTCGTGGCTCAGTTCCACTTTCCCGCCCTCTCCCCATAACCCTTAATCCCCTCTCTTATCAAAAACCCATCAACCCGCTTCTTAAAAATATTTAGCGAGGCAGCCTCCACCACTTCAACGGGCAGAGAATTCCAGAGATTCACCACCCTTTGAGTGAAGAAGTTCCTCCTCAACTCCGTTCTGAACCGCCCCCCCTTTATCTTGAGGCTGTGCCCCCTAGTCCTACTGTCTTTTTTGAGCGGGAAGAGTCTTTCCACCTCTATCCTATCCATCCCATTCATCATCTTATACGTCTCAATGAGATCTCCCCTCATTCTTCTAAACTCTAACGAGTACAAGCCTAGTTTATTCAGCCTCTCCTCATAGCTCAACCCCCTCAACTCCGGTATCAGCCTAGTAAACCTCCTCTGCACTCCCTCCAGGGCCAAAATATCCTTGCGCAGGTGCGGCGCCCAAAACTGCACACAGTACTCCAGCTGCGGCCTCACCAATGCCCTATACAGATGGGCAGAGCAGTGGCAGATGGTATTTAATCCTGATACATGCAAGATGATGCACTTTGGAAGTAGTAACAAGACAAGGGATTGTTAAATGAATAATCATTTAATATTATTAAGCTCAGAGGAACAGATGGATCTGGGGGTACCTATTCACAGATCGCTGAAAGCAGCAGAGCAGGTGAATAGAGTAGCTACAAAGGCAAATTGGACACTTGCTTTTATCAGTCGTATCATAGATTATAAGAGCGAGGAGATTATATTGGAACTGTACAGAATGTTGACTGGGCCACTGCTGGTGTACTGTGCGCGGTTCTGGTCACCTCATTCTTGGAAGGATGTGATTGCGCTAGAGTGGATACAGAGGAGAGTCACCAAGGTATTGCCTGGGATGGAGCATTTCAGCTATAAAGAGAGATTGGATCGGCTTGGATTGTTTTCTCTAGAGCAAAGAAGGCCAAAGGGTGACGTGACTTGAGATGTATGATTAAAAGCCTGATGTCTGGCAGGCCTGGGGAGAGGGAACAAGTGGTGTATATTGGCACCTTGCCTCAACATGCAGGGGTTGTGACAAGGAATGCCAGGGAGGACGATGCAAGGAGGTCTGATGCTGGAAGGCCGCTGGGCATCAGGAAATGGACATTTCCAGGATGAGACAGATGGACACTCTCTTACAGCCTGAGTGAGGTTGGTCATTTTCTTGTGGCATTGGGCACTAGTCCTCAGTATCAGGCCGCAGGCACTGACTGCCACAGCCACCGCATCTCAGGGTACATTCAAGTCCCTGCTCCTGGGTCATCTACCTTCTCAGAGGTAAGGGGTAGCCCGCCTCTCCTCCACGGCATCCAGAAGCAGTCCTATCTCTTTGTGTGCGGCGCTGCTCTCCATGCTGCCATCCTCTGGTGTAACTGGTTGTGAGTGCAGTGGGAGCATTTAAATGCAGCTCTGCCTTGTTAACAGTGCACAGCTGTGAGCCAGTTCGGGCGAGTTAGACACCTAAGAATTCTGTAGTGTCATGTTTCACCTTGGGGTTCTTTCCCTGCATTAAGTGTGGGATGATTGCAGTCCAGACTGCGCTGGACAGACCAGGGTGGATTGCTTCAGCTTTCTTGCTGTAATGACACATTGTTTTGCAAACATTCCACCAAGTATCTCTCAGGGTAAAATAGGGAAAATAAGCAAAGTTGTTTTAACTGACTTACTCTGTATATTTGCATGATCAATATGTTACAAAACAGTTTGAATTAAAAAGGTACACCCCTGTAGCCGTTATCACCACTGGGTGGGATTCATGCTGCCTTTTCTCAGGAGGTTGTGAGTATGGCTTTAAAGCAAAAGGGTTGCTCTCTGTGAACACTCCAGACAAGTGAACGGGCTACCTCTTATCAGCAAGACAATTCTTACAGCCTTCATAGCCTGCACGTTGCTAGCAGTCTGATCCATTACCTCTCTCTCAGCAAGCAAGAACTTCAGCTAATGTCAAAGCAAAATATCGCAGATGCTGCAAATCTGAAATCTGAACTGGACCTAGACTGGTTAGTGAGAAATCTCAAAATATTAGTCCTAACTAATATGAAATCCTAAAGTTTGTAAATTATCAAAATTTTACACTACAGAGCTGAATCTTGTGCCTATATTTCCCTGGTGATATATCCATATTCTTGTGATGTACAATACAGCTTGATTCCCATTCTCTCGGACAGCTCATTGTAATTTTGATTGGGTTTCTATTGACATTCTATGAATCCCAAGGTTAGGGCTAAATATGGATTCCAAGTCCACACTGATAGGCTGTGCAGCAATTTCACCAGTAACAATCAATTTGGAGCTAAAACCATTCCATTAAGGGCAGCGACCTGCCCTCTCCAAGCCACCAGCCCAATCAGAGGACTAGTAGCCTTGGCAGTGCCACCTGTAGAAGGGGCTGCTGCAACTGAGGTTGCAAAAGGAAAGAGAAGACACCTCCAATGAAGACATCCTCAGAGAGCTAGGGGAAAGATATTGATGTATCGGGATCAGGCAGGTTTGACCCCGCTGAGCAGAGTACTGAACCCTCATGTGGTGATGCCGGGCTGCAAAGGCAGCCATTGCTCACAGCCTCATAATTAAAACCTTGAGGCGGGTTGGTCTCCCGGCCACATTCCAATCTCAGTCAAGAAGTGGGAGGCAGATTTGGGTCAGGAAACAGATTTTTGAAACTTTAACACTCTATTCACTTCAAACCTGTTAATGTTTTTCAGTTAAAATTCATGCCAGGATGTCTGTGAACAAAACAGGTTCAAACAACAAACAAAATTGCAACATAAATTGAAGAAAACAAAGTGCCACTCCCCAACATCTTCAGGTGTCTTCACATATACACAACTACACAAAAAGACACTAACAGCAATTCCACCAATTACTCTGATTATCAACTTCGGACAACACCCTTTGCAATGCACTCTCTGAAAGTGAGTCAGAATGCAGTTGTCTCATTGCATTGCACATCTGCAGGTCTCTTTGTTACTTTTCCATTTCAAAATTTCTTTTAGGATACGTGTCAGAAGACAATAAGAATTCAAAGGACATTTTCTGTTCCTAAGTCAGCCTGCCCACTGAGTTGAAAATCATGAGCACAGGATCAGAGAACTACAAATCTGTATGTTGGACATAAATAGATACCTTTTTAAGGGAATTACATTGATCACGTTAATGAAGATATGTCCATGTTAACCTTTTATTTAAATTAATGACCCGTCCCTTCCTTTGCCTCAAGGTGATTGGCAATTCATTATCTTCATAATATGGTTGGTTTGTCTCCATTTTAAATTGGTGACAGCAGCTTGGGGCTGGAGTGTAACCTCAATTATGGCAGACAGACAACATATTGTCGGAAATTGGAGGGAAGTATAACGTACATTGTGCGTTGTAGATTATCGAACCACAATGGTCTATGTAGCTGCAGATTATGTCTTCTACTCTCTGAAGTTTGGCAAATTATTTTGACTTTTCTACAGCCCCACAACAATAAGATATACAATCCCACTGAGATGGCTCACAGCAGGCAAGAATGAATGTGATGCTTCAATACAGATAGCCATTTATATTTAATTTAAGTGAGTATACATGTGGCTAATTCAGTAATGGAGTGTTAAACAGAGCTTGATGTTGCAGTCGAGGCACGTGCTTTACTAACTTAGGTAAGTAGATCCAAGAGTTCAACAGACAAAGCGCAAAATTCAGGGCATCAAAAATTTCTTAATGTTTTGAAGACCTTATTACAGCCTTATTACACTATCATTTTAAACATTCAACAGTACATATAAATTGTTATGTTTTAGTTGATTTCCTGAATGCGGCGCACAAAGAAATATTCCTGTATTTTCTGCTGAGAAACAGCTTAAACTACAAGCAGGCAGCATATTACTGGTTATAAATGTGCACAAAACTGAACTATATAACACACAATTCACTAGAAATGGGGAAAATATAGCACTTCAATAAACAGAATTTTAAAAAGCAACTTTTCAAGCAAAATTATACTCAGTAAGGTACCCTATACATTATTAATCCAATTATGTGGTGAGTTCATCTGAAAAGATATTTCCTCCTTCATAGTCTCTTTTTTACGGAGTCCATTGCCATGGCAATGGAGGGGAAAGTCAAAGGTAGGACAGCCTGCAGCTCTGAAACCTCAACGTATCACCAGCAATAAATTTCTAATTGGATTCCGAGTTCACAGTGCAGTCTGTGGGCCCTATCTTTTGTTAAAGCGTCATTCACTATGGGATTTTTGATATTTTGGACTGAAAACTCAGTTGTTAGCTTTGTACCCATGGCACTGAGGCTTCCACCAATCTCCAGTTCATCGTTTCCATTGCAAAGTGAGGGTTGGCTAATCTGTATACTGAGAGGCTTGCAGGCTTTCTAATTGTGATTGGAAGTGAGGAGGATGGAAAATAGTGCAGATAGGAGTAAGACATCAAATGGCTCATGGAGGTGGGGAAATGGGGACGGAATGAAACAAGAAGGAGACAGTACAGCATAGAAATAATTAAGGATGATAGAGGGAATCACAAAGACCTGGTGCAGTGGCAGGATCTAAAAACATTGCGTCACTTAAAAGATCAATAGTAACAGGAGGTAGCAGGCAATGTGGGCACTTGGATTGAAGAAAGGAATAGCAAATTTCAATTAGCCAGCCATGCAATGGAGATAAAGGTGGAATTGTCTGTTTGGTGTCCTGGCCCAGAGACCTGCTAAAAAACCCACGACTGAATTTGTGGGAAGAGGTTTCTGTGGTAGTGAATGAACTCCTCCTTGAACTTCAGAACATCTTTGCAGAGTAGGAAGAAGATTGATTGCACACCAGAGCAGACAAAGTAAGCTATCTGCTCCCTGGTCCTTTCCTTACAAACACTGTGTAAGTATGGCACTCCTTCATTCATTCACCTCATTTTGCCAGATAGGTTAGAGGTGAAAGTGGGATCTGATACTAAGGAAAAGAAGCTCCACAGAAATCAGACCTTAGCATCCAAGCCCGCAGACTCAGATCACTGGGGTCCTGCTACAAACAACAAGGGATTGCTGGGTAAGCATTCACTTGCAGAAGATTATGACAGGAAGTCTCTGACCTTGCCTGCGGCTGGGATTCTCCAGTCCTGCTGCAGTGATTGGGGTACTGACTGAGCATTAAATTCTCCGTTCTCACTAGCGGTGGTGACAAGATATCCAACATCAGAGGACTCTGACCTATATCAGAGAAAGTGAGGAAGAGGCTAAGAACAATGAAGTTCAAAGCCATCTTCATTATCGTTATTGGAGGATGTAATGCATTGCAGCGCTGCCAGAAATGGATGTCATCAGCAGAATATCTGTTTCCATCCTGTGTGATGTGAAGGGTACCAATCCAACTAGTCCATCCAAAGTGGGTTGCTTTAAGCATTGGTCTTAAGGCTTTGTTTTGAGAATGGTAGAAAGTGAATTCTGAGAGATTCAGAGTGACAGCTTTCATGGTCTTTCAGATGGCCGTAAGGCCTGCCTTTCCACTAATCAGTAGGAAGATTGATTCTGGAGGATCCAGGGGAATGGCACAGTACAAACTCCAGCTCCCAAGCCAGCTGCCCATACACCTGTAGAGGCAGCACAGCCTATTGAAATGTCCTTCCAGGATCCAGAAGCCCTGAAGCAATAGCCATCTTGTTCCCAAGAAGCTCATGATACAACATTGCATATCTCAGTGTGCCCACAGTGAATTCCATTGTAAGGAAAATAGATGGCGGTAATGTTCATTTTCAACAATGGAAAAAATCTGGTATGTATGGGTCTTCTGCCTGTTGTACACTCATTCCAGAAAACAAAACATTACGTAGAATCACAGACTACCATCCACAATTGTTTGGTGTCCGCACACCCTAGAAATGCAAATTACTTACAATTTTTGGATTAAAGTTTTAAAACCTGAAACCACTTCCTGGTGGAGTGGTGCCACCAGGATCTTGAAACGCTGATCTCTTCTGAGCTGGTTTTATGTTCCCTCCATCGCATCCCCCAGCACCCCTCCCCCACCCCTATTCCTACCCCTTATCTGTGTCCAGAGAGCTCAATTATAGAAACATATTCTATAAAATAGTCATTATACTTAGCTTTTTAATTACTCAAATCAGTAAAAGCATATCAAAAAGATTTTTCGCACTCACTCACCCTGAAACCGGATAACACCATCCGAGGTCAATGGACCTTTCCATGGTCCGCCTCTTGCCCGCTACAATTCCCATGGCACGTGGAACAGGAAAATTTGCCCCTATGTCTCTGAAAATAGATATTAACTGACCAGTAAAATCATCATTTAGGTGCATTGCAAACTGGTTGATTGATAGAAAATGCAGTTTCATTTTAAATCACCAATATTCATTTGTACCTGGTGTATCAACAGCAGACTAATTGAAAAATCACCTTTTGTTTTCTGCTTCTGATTGAAGCTAGAACTTAAATGTATTACTCATGTACAAAATCATAGATTTCAGCTTTCACAATCCTCAAGGACTTCTGAAACATTTGAAGGTCGTTACAATTACTAAAGAGACCAGAGAGAAAAAAACCATTATCAACTATTGCTCCTTTTAAGCAAATCGTGGCTTGTGAATAACTTTTTCAGGTAGCCATTGCTGCAATTAGAACAGTCTCTGAGAGTTTTTTTTAACAAACTTCTAGTGCCTTCGGTATTCATTACTTTCTTTTCAGTAAGAGTAATGTCATGACACAATGAGATCTTCCAATGCTGTGGAATCATTGTTAGCATTCATGTTTCGATTCTCCACCTTGTATAAACCTATTTTAGTTATTAGCTTGCATTTAGATTTCTTAAATTTTCAAATAACTTGTCATGTCATTCATATAATGCATAATTATAATACATATTATTCTAGAAACTAGAGAGTGAAGAGGAAGAGACATCAAGATGGCAGAAGCAAGGCAATGTGAAGAACTTTGGGTGTCCTAGATTCTGCCCTGGTCAAAGATTTAAGACCTATGTATTTTTCTTGCTTGATTCCTGCACCATCCATAACTTGTCCAATTGAAAGATTTAGGGTTGCGTGGTATAAAACCCTTCTGATTAAAAAACTTTTAGGTCCAAATTCTTTATTTCTGACACCAGGATCCTCATTTGGGTCACAAATGTCCTTTAGTGAAGGAAATCTACCATCCTCACCTGGTCTGGCCTACATGTGACTCCAAAGCCACATAAATGTGGGTGACTCTCAACTACCCTCAATGGGCAATAAATACTAGTGAACCAGCAAAACCCTTCCTCAGACAAGGACACCAAAACTGCACATAATACTCCAGGTGTGGCCTCACCAATGCCCTATACAATTGCAGCAAAACATTCCTATCCCTGTACTTAAATCCTCTTGCTATGAAGGCCAATATACCATTTGCCTTCTTTACTGCCTGCTTTACCTGTGCAGTTACTTTCAGTGACTGATGCACCAGGACACCAATGTCTCACTGAGTATCCACCTTTTTCAATTTGCACCCATTCAAGTAATAATCTGTCTTCCTATTATTGCTTCCAAAGTGGATAAACTCACATTAATCCATATTATACTGTATTTGCCCACACGCTCAGTCTGTCCAAATCACGCTGAACATCTCTACATCCTCATCACAGCTCATCTTTCCCACAGCTCACCCTCTCATCCAACTTTGTATCATCTGCAAATTTGGAGATAATAGGAGATAATACATTCATTTCACTCTTCCAAATCATTAATATATAATATGAACAATTGGGATCCTCGCACAGATTCCTATGGAACCCCACTAGATGCTGACTGCCAATCAGAAAAAGATCCATTTATGCCAACTCTTTGCTTCCTATCTGCTAATCAGGTTTCTACCCATCTCAAGACATTCCCTGCAATCCCACGTGCTTTAACTTTACATTGTTGTCTGTATGTGAGACCTTCTCGAAAGCCTTTTGAAAGGCTAAATAAACCACATCCAGTGGTTCTGCTCAGTCAACTCTACTAGTTACACCCTCAAAGAGTTCCAATAGATTCGTCAAGCATGATTTCCCTTTTGTAAATCCATGCTGACTTTGTCTGATTATACCACTGCCTTCCAAATGCTGAGTTATGAAATCCCTGATAATGGATATCAGATCAGCGTCTGTGCAATGACCCGTTCAGTGCTATGCTGCCAACCTCTCAGAAGGAAATAGGCCCCACCCACAGCTCTTTAATGGATTCACACTAGTGCACTCTGTGATGCACAAGAGTGTGGAAGATTCATTTTGAAAATCCCGCTGAAAATAACCAGTGGAATTTACTCTAGTGTTTATGCGAATTCGGCACTTGGAACTTTTTTAGGAGAATCTCACTCAATATCTTTCCTCAATATCGTATTGATATTATCTTTGATTAATAAAGCATCTCCTCCACCTTTTCCTTCTTCTGTCTGCCCTTCCTAAACAATAAATAGCTCTCAATGTTTAGTTCCCATCCTTGGTCACCTTGGAGTCATGTCTCCTAGTTCATCCATTTTCTCTCGAATGCTCCGCGCATTCAAGTAGAAAACCTTAAGATGAGCACTTCTAACATTTCTTTTCCCTTTCCTTCTATTTTTTTACTTGGTCCTTACCCGACTCTGCCCCTTGATTTTTCTGCCTTTCACTGTCCTTATTCTCCTTATTTATAAAAAGGTTTTTATTAAACTAGGAAGAGTGCAGAAAAGATTTACTAGGTTGCTACTGGGACTTGATGGTTTGAGTTATAAGGAGAGGCTGGATAGACTGGGACTTTTTTCTCTGGAGCGCAGAAGGCTGAGGGGTCCATAAAATAATGAGGGGCATAGATCAGCTCGATAGTCAACATTTTTTCTCAAAGGGAGCGGAGTCTAAAACAAGAGAACATAGTTTTAAGATGCGAGAGGGGAGATACAAAAGAGTCCAGAGGGGCAGTTTTTTCAAACAGAGGGTGGTGAGTGTCTGGAACAAGCTGCCAGAAGTAGTAGTAGAGGTGGGTACAATCTTGACTTTTAAAAAGCATTTAGATAGTTACATGGGTAAGAGGGATATGGGCCAAATGCAGGCAATTGGGACTAGAAAAAATGGCGGCATGGACAAGTTGGGCCAAAGGGCCTGTTTCCATGCTGTAAACCTCTATGACACTGTGACTATGACTCTACCGTCTTTTCTTCTTGTTCTTGATTCCTCCGCTCTGAATCCTTGTAAACGTTCACAAAGATACTAAACACAAACTCTGATCCTGTATCCTTTCATGGTCCTTCCTTCAAGCAGTAATCTAACCTAACTTTATAATATAATTCCATCAGGCTTGCTTTTGAAAAAGTGATAATATTTCATTGCAGAGCCAACCTTTCCAGTAATTAGAAACACGAGGATGCCATAGACCCAGGAAGTGGAGCAAGTTTGGAAGATGTGCTGGCAAGCTGAAAGAATCCTTCTGTTGCAGTCATCAAAATCCTCTGAAAACACAAATTAAAGGTACACAAAACCTCAGTCTTCTGGCTGGCTGTTAGTTCTGTGCACAGACGCCAGAAATATCCATTGAATATAAAATAACCATTAAAAATAAGAAGGACTCCTGCTGGTGAAATTGACAGAGTATACAGGCAGTGCCATCTGTATGGATGACAGAGTTTATTATTTGAGAAGTGAGATAATTAAAGTAGAATTCATTTTCCAGCCTACAGGTATATAAAATAAAAGTTGACAGTATAGGGACAGCTGGAGACTGAGAAAAATCTTTGAAGACCCCTGAGCACTAGCTGCTTTTACTATCACATGAAAAATCAATGGTAGTTTTGCTTTCCCTGTGACACTATACTGACAGTTGCCTTATCTTAGCTTAATCATAAGTCAGGATAAATGCGTCACTACCCTAACATATTCACCAATTGATCCAAGTTAATTATATTCATATTTGTTCATTGACAGCCTTATTCTGTTTGGTAAACATTATGGCATCCATCTTAATTACATCCCATATCTTTGCAATAAAATGGGTGGTGTGCCCGACATCTTATTGCATTATTTTGGGATGATGAGAGATTGTTAATACAGCAAAATGATCCTGTGCATAATATTAAATTATGGAAAGATAGAAATACATAATGAGTACACTTGTACAGTTTTCTTTTGGAAAACTTTATTAACATTGCTTGAATACAGATTCACTGCAATCTCTGATTTGCATGGATAGATATATCCCTGCTTCAATAGTTTGCTGAATACAGAGCATTTATGAGCCCTTTTGTGCTGTTAAATTCAGTCCACAGTTTTCTATTGGATCCATGCTGAAATCAATTACATTTTTCACTTGTTCACTCTCTCAGCATTGCGTGCCCATTAAGGAGCAGCTGCTGCGATTTTCTGCTCTTAAATGTGTGATTGGCAGTTTATTACAAAGTCCTTAATCTAGTTTTTTGAATGCATGTTTGTGCATGTGTGTTTTCCCTCCATCTTCTTTGTCGTATAAGGGCCTGGAACAAATAAGATTATTATGGGACTGATAGAATACCCACTCACACAGTGATGTAAAACCACATAGAGCTTTGTGTACCAGCAAGCATGGAGACAGCTCCTGGCTTGTACCCATTACTCTATATTTGGAAATAGTTCAAAGAGTCAATAAAAAACTTACAGTTAATCTACATATGACTGAAGACTCCTTCAGATCCATCAATTCTAACCAACACCCTACAACATCCACTTTGTCCTGCTGCTTTTAAAATGACATTCAATTATCCCTTTCAATTCTGATGATCAATCTGGACCTGAAGCATAGACCTCTCTGTTTTCTTCACCAATGCTGCTGGACCTCCTGAGTGTTACCAGTTTTCTGTTTTTGTTTCAGATTTCCAGCATCTGCAGTTTATTTCGTACCACTTCCTGAAGGGTTGTGAATAATTTTGCATTTGAAGCAAGCTGGGCAGAGCACTGCACACCCTTTACAATGTTTAGCACAGTCAGAAGAAAGCCCTTCCTTTTATGGGGCAATTCCTATAAATGCATGATGGGACAGCAGTTACAGGTTTCCCATTTCTTCAAACCTCACACACAAAATGGGTGCACTGAATTGTTAAATTCACAACATGATTGAGTGTTGCAGTTTGCTCTAGAGGTAATAGCCACAGATTATTTCTCCTCCTTATTTGTCAATGTTATTTTTATTGGTGCACTATGTTGCAGCATTTAATTAGATAATCAAGTTTACTGTTTGTGTCATTTACCCCTTGCCTTTTTCATGAACATTATTGTTTCATCACCTTTGGCAGAATTTTAGCTGGATGAGGTCAGTTGAATTTTTTAATTCATTCATGGGACATAGGCATTGTGGGCTGGCCAGCATCTATTACCAATCCCTAATTGTCCTTGTTCTGAGGGCAGTTGAGAATCAACCGCATTGCAGTGAGCCTGAAGTCACCTGTTGGCCAGACCAGCTAAGGATGGTAGATTTCCTTTCCTAAAGAACATTGGTGAACCAGATGGGTTTTTCCCAACAATTGACAATGTTTTCATAATCATCAATAGGTCGGTGGCACAGTGGTTAGCATTGCTGTCCCACAGTGTCAAGGAGCCGGGTTCGATTCCCGCTTGAATCACTGTCTGTGTGGAGTTTGCTCATTCTGCCCTGTGTTTGTGTGAGTTTCCTCCGAGTGCTCCAGTTTCCTCCCACAGTCCAAAGATATGCAGGTTAGATGGAGTGGCCATGCTAAATTGCCCTTGAGTGTTAGGCGGACTAGCTAGGGTAAATATATGGGGTTATAGGGATAGGGCCTGGATGGGATTATGGTTGGTGTAGGCGCAATGGGCCAAATGGCCTGCTTCTGCACTATAGGATTCTATGAATAGATTCTCTGGGCGGAATTCTCCCAAAAAAATTTTAAGTGTCAAACTTGCGGGAAAGCTGGAGTAATTCAAGTTGTTTTTTTCAGTGACAGTTTACACTAGAATTTCCCACACTCTGTGCAATGCAGAGGCCACCAGAGTGAACATCATTAGATGTCAGAGAGCAGGCCCTATTCCCACCTGGGAGGCTGAAATCAGAGGGTCTCTGTTCATGCGCAATGGCTCCGAACTGTCAGCCTCCCATTTGCTGGCCAGCTCGATCACTGGCCAGCCCAGTGCTCCTGCATTGCTGTCCTCGCCAAACCCACACAGCCTGATCATGCCCCACCTCGACCATTCCCAAGCCAGCCCCAGCCGCCCCCATCCCAGATGGCCCCAATCTCCAGCATCCCCCCCCACCCACTGCGCCAATACCCGCCACCCCACCCCGCTCTCTGGCAGACCTCCCCCCCCCCACAGCAGGTGACCCCCCTTTTGCCTGTGGCTGCACCAATCTCCAGCCCCCCAGAACAGATTCACTGCCCCCCCCGCCCAGCAGACCTGACATCCCCCAGCCTGCTCCAATTGCTGGCCTCCCTCCTACCCCCATCGATCCTCATGCAGAGTGGCAGTGGGACTCCCATTGAATGCCTATGAGCCCTGCCCCCACCAGACCATGCCCCCTATACGCCCCACCCTATTGTCACTGTCTGATGCCAGATGGGCAGTGCCAAGGTGCCCCCAGGGCACAGGATGGCACTGCCAATGTCCCCATTCCCAAGGGGGCACCACCCCGCTGCCCGGTCCCCTGGTAGGGGGCCTCGACTGCCCCTCCCTTCATTCCAGCAGGGTCAGGCCATTAATTCCCACTAGTCTGAACCCCATGAGTGTGAAATACTCCTGGCGGGGTGGGAGATGCTAGCAGGCCTGAAGAATTCAGTCCCAGGCCTGCTAATCACATTAAAATAACATTGAAATGAGATGTAAAGTACTTACTTGGTGTTCTCGCCTGTTTCCAGTGTGAATCAGATGGTACTACAAACCGGGCACTGGGAGATGTGCATGCAGCAGGAACGCATGTGTGAATCCTGCACGTGCCCGGACGCAAAATTCTCCCACCATGCCATGCTAGAAAATGAGTTACTCCTGGCGGGGTGAGACAATTGCCCCTTAATTCCAGATTTTTTTATTGGATTCAACTTTCACCATCAGCCTTGGTGGGATTCAAACCTGGGTCCCCAGAATATTAGCTGAGTTTCTAGATTAATAATTTATTGATAATACCACTAGGCCACCTTCTGGGCCAAATCCTGTGGGACTTGGACGGTGGGATATGGATGGGTCACCTCTGCAGAAAGCAAAACTGGCATAGAATCAGCTGGCTAAGCAGGAGAAGAGTAGGACTCCTGCCCTTAACTTGGCAGCAAGAAAGCATTAGTGGGCACTGGCAGAACTGGAACCTTTATCAAGCCCACTGAATCCCTGGAAACAGGTACGTTGGAGTCTTGGGTAGACAGACCATGTGGGATGGTGGGTTTAAGGCAGCAGGTGTGTAGGAAGAAAGGGAGGGATTTTGCCTGAGGGATGGTGATCCTGCATCAACAAAGAGCAGTCACTGAAGATAAACCGTCGCTTCCTTCCTGTCCTTTCTAAAAACATCATCTATTAGCTATTTAAGTATGATGGAATGCTCTTGATTTTGGTGGCTGAGCTTGGGAGTGGGCAGGAAGATGGTGGTGTGGTCACACACCCTATTTTACACAGATCCTGCTGAATACACACTTTGTGGGGGCCACATAAAATGCAGTAGATCTTCTTCAATTTTCAAAGTATGTTTTTAATCATTTACATTTGCCATTCATATCTCGTGATATATTTGTCATTCTGTTGGATCCTATTGCCATTAGTACTCAATTCATAAACAAATCTAATCTACAAAATCAGTGGTTGAAGCTGGATGACATTATGAACCAGGTTATCAGAGAAAACCCTTTAGTTCACATTTTTCATGAGAATTTCAACAGATAGTAGCAGCATTTATATTAGCTCAAATCGTGTTAATTTTCATAAAAGGAGAAGTGAAGAGAAAGGATTTTTAAATTAACTTTGAAACCTTGCCTTAATTAAGTAATTTGTCTATTTCCATCTCCTATTTGACAAACACTTCAGTAGCTATTATTAATGCTCGATTGCAATTCCCAGGAACAAATTAGAAATCATGAATCCATGTCTAATCCTCTTTCTAATTGAAAAAAAAGGCAAATAGAACTATTCATAATGAATTGGTGCAAAGAAAGTGCAATACAACATTCTACTTCAATGGATTAAGTTATTGTAAACTCATTCTCACTCAGCCTATCAGATATTCTACATCCAACATCAGTGATTGTGGGGCTGCCATTTATTAGAATAAAAATCTTGCATTTATATTGTTCAAGATCATTACAAAATAGTTCATGAGCAAAAGATTACTTTAATGTCTGGTGACTACTTTTATGTAGGGAACACAACAGAATTCAGTTTCTGTCCAATTTCATATGTAGTTATAAGTTTCCTAGACCACTGTGTTCTTCTGGTTCTGGTCCCTTGCACATCCTCATCTTAATTGCTCCACTTTCTGCTGCCTAGGTCTGGAATTCCTTCTGCAGACATGTCTGCTTTGCTACCCCTCTTTCTTCCTTCAAGATACCAGTTATAACCTAGTTCTTTGACAAACTTTGGGTCATGTTTCCCATTATCTCCCATTCTGGCTTAGAGCCAAATTTTGTTTGATAGCAAACACTGTGCGAGGTTATATTACATTGAAGGCACTATATAAATATAAGTTACTGATTTGGTTCACATACTTCTTTTACTGAATCACTGATCTCAGCAAAATTGGAAAATACTGAAGATGCTGGAAATCTGAAACAAAAATGGAAAAATTTCAAAATACTTAACAACATTTGTGGAGAGAAACAGTTAACATTTCAGATCAATGATCCTTCATCAGATCTGGGGATCATCAACCTGAATTGTTAACTTTGTCTCACTCCGCAAATGCTACCTGACCTGCTTAGTATTTCCAGCATTTTCTGTTCTTATTTCAGTAAAGGAGTCAGGCATGGATGCTTAGACATGAGCAAAAAGCTTTGCTTCCAGGTGGGACATTTGTACCATTATAGCTGGATGGGGGAAGCACCCTATGACCTTGAATGTTCAGAAGATTCAATGTGTTGCAGCATGGTGGCACAATGGTTAGCACTGCTGCCTCATAGCCATGACGTGGAGATGCCGGCGTTGGACTGGGGTAAACACAGTAAGAAGTCTCACAACACCAGGTTAAAGCTCAACAGGTTTATTTGATAGCAAAAGCCACTAGCTTTCGGAGTGCTGCTCCTTCATCAGGTAAATGGGAGTTCTCTTCACAAACAGGGCATATGAAGACACAAACTCAATTTACAAAATAATGGTTGGAATGTGAGTCATTACAGGTAATCAAGTCTTAAAGGTACAATGTGAGTGGAGGGAGGGTTAAGCACAGGGTAAAGAGTGTGTATTGTCTCCAGACAGAACAGTTAGTGAGATTTTGCAAGCCCAGGCAAGTCATAGGGGTTACAGATAGTGTGACATGAACCCAAGATCCCGGTTGAGGACATCCTCGTGTGTGCAACTTGGCTATCAGTCTCTGCTCAGCGAATCTGTGTTGTGTATTGTGAAGGCTGCCTTGGAGAACACTTACCTGAAGGTCAGAGGTCAAATGCCCGTGACTGCTGAAGTGTCCCCCCAACAGGAAGAGAACAGTCTTGCCAGCTGATTGTCGAGTGGTGTTCATTCATCCATTGTCATAGCATCTGCATAGCCTCCTCATTGTACCGTGCCTTGGGACGTCCTTTCCTGCAGCGTATTAGGTAGACAAAGTTGGTCGAGTTGCAGGAGTATGTATCGTGTACCTGATGGATGGTATCCTCACGTGAGATGATGGCATCTGTGTCGATGACCCGACATGTCTTGCAGAGGTTGCTGTGGCAGGATTGTGTGGTGTCGTGGTCACTGTTATCCTGAAGGCTGGATAGTTTGCTGCAAACAATGATCTGTTTGAGGTTGTGCAGTTGTTTGAAGGCAAGAAGTGGGGTGAGGGGATGGCCTTGGCAAGATATTTGTCTCCACCACATGTTGAAGGCTCTGGAGAAGATGTAGCTTCTCTGCTCAGGGGAAGTACTGGATGAAGGGTACTCTGTCCGTCGTGTCCTGTGTCCATCTTCTGAGGAGGTCGGTGTGGTTTTTTGCTGTAGAATTTCTTAAGTGCCTACCTGTTTGCCATCTCACCCTGACCCAGCCTCCTGGAAAGTGGCCCAGAGACTGATGTGATGGAAAATTCCAGGTCTGCATACATTCATCACTGATAATGGGAACCCAAGTGGGACAGTGAAGAATGAAGCTAGATGGAAATCCTTTTCTCGATGATATGCTTATTTGAGAATGCATCATTACACGTGTCTGCCTATCTACTACCAACAGGCACTCTGAAGTCTCCCTTGATAGTTCCTTGAGTATACTGATAAAAATAAAATAATTAACAAATTAACCAACTAAACAAGCCAATTAAGCAGATTGATAGCTTCTTAAGATCACTGTAACAAAAGCACTTAATTTTAAAAGAACCTTTTTGAATTGAATTAAAATGTAATTTTCGGGCTGAAGAAGTGCTCTGACCTCATGCTGCCCACAGGAAGGAATCTCCCATTATACTCTTTGAGTACAGATGGAAACAAAAAAGTGAATCAACCAATAAATAAAAACAAAATAAACTAATTGTTAGCTCTTTAAAGGGCACTATAAGGAAAATAAAATTTAAAGAAACCTTATATAATTAAATGCAAGTGTCATGTTGGGGGCTGATATGGCACCCCAGCCCCCTGTGTTGCCCACCAGTCACGGAAGGACTCTCCCTTTATATTATACAATTAAACAATGCCATTAACTTGTGCATCTTAATAATTTAATTTACATACCATTAACAGTCCTGCCGAGGGAGCTGATTAAAAATTCATCCCTTGGTATTTAGAAACCACTAATGGCTTTGAAGCTATTTCTGAATGTTCATACAGTTGGAGTACATTGGACATAATGCCTGTTTTTCATAATTTGTTAAGGTAGCTATGAAACTCTAAAGAAATTATGTGTAATCGTTTCAGAACAATGTGCTTTGTGAGTTATCTCATTAAAGTGATCTTGAAAATCATGATAGAAAGAAACAAAGACATTTTTAAACCAGAAGTTGGTGAAACATAGAATGGATTTAGATCTGAAGTAGAAACAGAGAATATTTAACTTAAGAACAATTGTTGATAAATATCTAGAAGTAAACAAACCATTTACCCATGCTTCGTAAACTATGAAAAAGCAATTGTGTTTCTCGCCGAAAGCTAATAGATGTGTTGCTGAAATGTGACATTGACAGTAAAGATGCAAGAGTTATCCAAATCCTATATTTGGATCAAATAGTGAACATCAGGCTAGAAAATCAGGACAGCATTTTTCAATCTGCTGATGACACAAAGATAAGTGGAAAAGCAAATTGTGCGGAGGGTGTAGAAAGTCTGCAGAGGGATCTAGATAGGCTGAGCGAGTGGGCGAGGACCTGACAGATGGAATACAATGTTGGCAAGTGTAAGGTTATCCACTTTGGCAGGAATAATAGTAGGACGGATTACTATTTAAAGGGCAAAAAGGTGCAGCATGCTATGGTGCAGAGGGACCTGGGGGTCCTTGTGCATGAGTCGCAAAAACCCAGCCTACAGGTGCAGTAGGTGATCAGCAAGGCAAATGGTATGCTGGCCTTCATAGCGAGGGGGATTGAATATAAAAGTAGGGAGGTCTTGCTGCAACTGTACAGGGCACTGGTGAGGCCGCAGCTGGAGTATTGTGTGCAGTTTTGGTCGCCGCACTTGCGCAAGGATATTTTGGCCTTGGGGGGAGTGCAGAGGAGGTTCACTAGGCTGATACCGGAGTTGAGGAGGTTGAATTATGAAGAGAGGCTGAATAGACCGGGCTTGTACTCGTTGGAGTTTAGAAGGATGAGGGGGGATCTTATAGAGACGTATAAGATGATGAAAGGAATGGATAGGGTAGAGGTAGAGAGGTTCTTCCCGCTCAGAAAGGACTAGAGGGCACAGCCTCAAGATAAGGGGGGGGGGGTGCAGTTTAGATCGGAGTTGAGGAGGAACTTCTTTACTGAAAGGGTGGTGAATCTCTGGAATTCTCTGCCCGTTGAAGTGGAGGCTACCTCACTGAATATATTTAAGACACGGGTAGATAGGTTTTTGGTAGGCAAGGGGATTAAGGGTTATGGGGAGAAAGCGGAACTGATCCACTTCACATTAGCCATGATCTTATTGAATGGCGGGGCAGGCTCGAGGGACTAGATGGCCTACTCCTGCTCCTATTTCTTATGTTCTTATGTTCTTAATCTGCTAACAGAACAAATATTATTAGAATTAGATGGACTTCTAGGAATAAAAATCGGAGACAAGAACATAACAAACTTGTGTCACAGCACTACTTGCTGAATCAGAATATAAATAAAATCTAGAAGTTGAGAATGTGGAATTAGTATGAACACAAATAAAAACAATGTTAGTTAGACAGAATACATTAGAAGAAACTAGAATGAAGATTGAAGTGGATGGTATCAAACTGGAACAAGATACATTTGTCTATTTAAAACAAGTGATAGCAATGAGGCAATGCCAAAATCAGCAGAAGGATAGAGATAGCCAGAAGCAATTTTATGAAAATGAAGGATGTGTTAACAAGAAAATTCAAATTTGGAAACAAGTAAAAAAAACTCATACATTCTATCTGCTTTCCTGTGTGCCTCAGAAACCTGGGCAAAATGTAAAGATCTGTGTGGAAGAATATAGGAATCCTTTGAATTGCGGAAGCTAAGACATATACCCCAATTCCCATACACAGCCCAAAAGAAAATGAGGAGGTCCTTGAAATTGCAAGAGCAAAATGGCTCTAAAATGTGACATGAAAATTTCAGACATTTGATCAAAATTGAAAAGCTGCAGATATCTATCCTAGAAAGCAAAGGGTGGGGGGAGCAGCAGAAAGAGGAGTTGACCCAGGTGTAATTGAATGATGGCCATGATAGAGTTATTGCAGGCAAGCTACAGTGCATGAATATAACTGCCACAAAGACCAGCAAGTGAGACGTACTATGGCACCACAACGCCTGACAGTTGGAATTAAAGCCAGGAAGAGAATATCTGTTTCCATCAATAATTATGTTATTGTGTCATGTACCACCACATGGTTCTTCTTCTCAAGAAGAACCTCCTGCATTTACCATAGCTAATTCACATAACGTTCACATCTTTGGACACTAAAGGGCAATTTAGCATGGCCAATTTATCTAAACTGCACACCTTTAGACAGTGGAACAAACCAGAGCACTCAGAGAAAATCCACGCTGCCGTGGGGAGAATGTAAAAAGTCCACACAGTCATCCAAGACTGGAATCAAACCCTAATCCCTAGTACTGTGAGGCAGTAATGCTAATCACTGTGCCACCATGCAACCTGGTTGGAGGAACAGCAAATGGAATGGACAACAAGTGGGAGAGGCAGCAGGTGGGAAAAACAGCAGGCAGAGCAGCCAGCGAGCTGGAGGCTAGTAAAATTCTGGCCAGTATGTGAATATGTTGGGCTGAGACTCAGGGAACCAACTAATGAACTTATTTAAATAATAAATAGTTGAACAATGTACAGCATTATTTAATATATTCAGTCCATAGAACAGAGCTGGCACTCACTTTCCCACAACAGAAACTTTAAATCAGAAGTATACTTCTTATGTCATGAAATAGCTGCTGTTAAAAGTTAACCAATTTCCATTTGAGCCGGCAGTGTTATTAAAATCCCTACTTCTTTAGCTACTTCCTCAGAGTAAAGTAATCTAATCCCTGTTGCAGATATGCAAAAACAAAAAAGCAATCCATTGCTGTATCTCTTATAATTACATTAGATTAGACGTCATCCACAGAAACCTTCATTTCAACACTGAATAGATGTCCAATTTTTGACATTGGGAAGAAACCTCATGATTGAATCAGGGCTCCAGCCATTCCAAATCCAATACTACCATTGTTCATGTCTTAGCTTGGTGAAATGTAGTGTAGACAATTTGGTTTGGACTCAGAGCTAATGGCTTGTCTTTGAGAAATACTCTTTGTAACCTTGGGTTTTAACCTCAGGTGCTGTTTCTAGCAGTATGGCATACAAGATAAAAATGTAACACTGAGGGGGAAAAAATCGATCATGTTACAATAGGTAACAGTTACTTCTGTTAAACCACACTTACATTGAACATTGTGTAGGAATGTGCAGATCATTTACAAATATTGTTTGATAGCAATGCAATGGCTCATTACAAACCTATCTTGTCCACGTCGACAGTTCAGTTTGAAATTTCATCTGAGAAATAGAATCAAAACAACATCAGCTTTATTACATAAAATACCATACTGTCCAGGAATTATTTGCAGCCCTATGAAAGTCCTTCCGTTTTGACTTTCCCGTACTAACTAACTAAATTCAATCCATATCCAATCCAATCTATACAAATCCATAGTGAATTCTCTGTCAGCATTATACTTTCTGTTTATTTTTGGAAAACTTTGTCATCTTGAGGCATACATGCTCCATGTTTCCTTATTGTGTTTAGGTAGTAATTTTTATTACCGTCCTATTGACCTACAGATAAATAAAAATATTAATGAGTAAAAATCTTACAACTTCAAAACAGTAAAGATGTGTCAAATTTAAGCAGTATATTAGCTAAAGATTAATGCAGTGGAAATATGATCAGTTCACAAGTACTTTTGCCAAGGATGCTCTCATTTCTATCAGCAACATTAGATAATACATACTGAGGAATACATTTTCTTATAATTAACATTGGGTTAAATTCACCAAGTCAACTTCTCTGTTGCAATTCCTGACTCGTCTATACCCATTTCCATTGAGGCATGCAACATTCATGATGCCTACTCAATTTCATGATTTCAATGTGCAGCCCTGCATGATCCATACTGTTGGCTGTCTGTATGCACAACAGGGGGCCAAGCAGAGTACAAGACTAGAAATTGTTCCAACTGGCCTCCAGCTCTTAAAGGCATTCTGCCCCTCTTAAAGAATGATGTGGGTATGCCGGCGTTGGACTGGCGTAAACACAGTAAAAAGTCTGACAACACCAGGTTTTAGTCCAACCTATTTATTTGATAATATACTCGCAAGCTTTCGAGGGGTTACCCTCTTCACCTGACGAAGAGGGTAACCCCTCGAAAGCTTGCGAGTATATTATCAAATAAATAGGTTGGACTAAAACCTGGTGTTGTCAGACTTTTTACCCTCTTAAAGAATCACAGGAGGTTGCTACTGGCTGTTCCTGTTGTGGCTGGAGAGAAGGGCCATTTGGAGGCCATCAGAGAGCACCCTGCTAAGTATATAGAAGTGGGCAGCTAGGTAATTCAATGCTCAGGATCTGGCTCTAAAGACCTGGCAACAGTGCCGCAAGAAGTTAAATGACTGCTAACATGAAACCTATTGATCTGTGTATTCCTGCATGTTAAATTAACAATCTGTGGAAATTACAACATTGAAGTTACAAAATGTTCCTCTGCTTGTTACATTTTTTTCAATCCAGTAACAAAGGCGGGAGCCTCTGGGAGTGTTTTGATAGGTTACCCGATTAGTTCAAAAGTCAAGCAATACCATCTGAGGCAGTTGTCAGCCAGAAGTGTTACAAACACAGGGATAGGAATAGGTCCCATTAAGTAATTTAAAAGGAGGGAAAAATAAATAAGCTCCAAAAAAAAGAGTTGCAGTTAGCAGACTGACTCCAAACTGTATGCCACTGGGGCAAAGATAATCCCTTTGGTGCAATGTTGTTTTCTTCGGCACAGCCATTGACCTTAAAGTGTGTTGGTGAGCTAGTTTTTGGATGTTTTCATGAATCCGGGGAGAGGGAATCTCAGAATACGGGATTGTAACTGTGTGATATGGGGCATTATTAAAGCAATCCAAGTAGGTGTGACCTTTGGAGAGAATTCCAACTTCAGATCTTCAAAGGTGGAAATTGGAAATTGTCTTCATGAGGAAGACGAAGTTTCAGTGAGATGTTGATTTACTTGGAACTAATGTCTGGGTGATATGTTGAGAATTCCATGGAATCTACTTTTGGCTACACCTGTCATTTACTCTGTAGTGTGATGTGTCTGACCAATGTTCATCTTTTTGTTCACATATGGATGGTGGATAGGCTTTGGGGAGTCAGGACATGAGTTACTCACTACAGGATTCCTAGCATCTAATCTGCACTTGTTGCCAATGTATTTATATGGCTAATCCAGTTCTGTTTCTGGTCAATGGTGACTCCCAGGGTGTTGATGGTGGAGATTCAATTATGGAAATGCCGTTGAATATCAAGGACTGATGGTTAGATTCTCACATGTTAGAGATGGTCAATACATGGCTCTTGTGTGGTGTGAACGTTACTTGCTAAGCCTGGATATTGTCCATGTCCTACTACCTTTAGGCATGGACTGACATTGTGCATCATCAGTGAGCATCCCCGCTTCAGACCTTACGATGGATGGAAAGTCATTTATGCAACAATACAGATGGTTGAGCCTAGGACACTCCCTTGAGGGAGTGATTTCCTAGAACTGAAATGATTGACATCCAACAAACATAACCATCTCCCTTTGTGGTAGGTATGGCTCTAACCAGTGGAGAGTTTTCCACTTGATGGATATTCATTCCATGTGATGGACATTGAACATCCCAGCCAGAGTACATTCTGCATCTATGCCACCCTCAATGCTTTCTTCAAGTGTTGTTCAACATGTGGGAATACTGATTCATTTGGTTGTGGCAGGGGGAGGAGTTGGGGGGGTGGAGGGAGGGTTATATGTGCTAACCAGCAGGAGGTTTATTTACCTGCGTTTAACCTGATGTCATGAGACCTCATGGGGTCAGGAGTCAATATTGAGGCCTCCAAGAGCAACTCCCTCCTATCCCCAGATGTTAGTAAATAGGACTGAGGATGGTGGATCCTCCAATGGAAGTTTCTAAATTGAATTACAAGATTATACAGCATGGTCCCTCTTCAGGCAAGGACAGATCCACTTCTCATGGGAGTTAGCACTCATAATGTAGCAAGTTTTCTGTGAGAACTCATTGCCTCATAACATTTTCAGACCTCACGCAGAGGCAGAACCAAGGGACATCATTACTTTTTCCCACCATCAATGATTTGATAAATGTCACTTTCCAAACACAGCCCATTTCATTACTTTTAAGTGCATGTATTGAACAAAAACATTTATAATCAGCGTCCAGCTGAATCCCAATGTGATTTTACCACTGATTCTTTGCCCTTTTGCCAGAAGTCCTATATCTTGCTGTCCCAGCTGCAGAGAGGCACTGGTGAGGCTGCAACTGGAGTACTGTGTGCAGTTTTGGTCCCCTTATTTACGTAAGGATATATTGGCCTTGGAGGGAGTACAGAGAAGGTTCACCAGGCTGATACTGGAGATGAGGGGGTTAGCTTATGAGAAGAGATTAAACAGATTGGGCCTGTACTGGTTGGAGTTTAAAAGGCTGAAGGGGGTCTTATAGAGATTTACAAGATCATGAAGGAGCTAGATAAAGTAGAGATAGAGAGATTCTTTCCACTTAGAAAGGAAACCAGAACTAGAGGGCACAGCCTCAAAATAAGAGGGGGGGGAGGTAGTTTAGAACAGAGTTGAGGAGGAACTTCTTCACTCAAAGGGTGGTGAACCTCTGGAATTCTCTGCCCGTTGAAGTGGTGGAGGCTGCCTCGCTGAATATATTTAAGTCATGGGTAGATAGGTTTTTGATAGACAAGGGAATTAAGGGTTATGGGGAGAAAGCGGGAAAGTGGAACTGATCCACTTCAGATCAGCCATGATCTTATTGAATGGTGGGGCAGGCTCAAAGGGCTAGATGGCCTACTCCTGCTCCTATTTCTTATGTTCTTATGTTCTTAGTATAGGATATAAATGCATTGGAATCAGTATGGAGAAGGTTCACTTCCCTGGTTCCCAGAATGAAGATGTTGTCTCACAAGGGAAAATTGTGCAAATTGGGCCTATACTCATTGGAGTATGCAAGAATGAGAGGTATTTTATTGAAATATATAGAATTTTGAGGGGACTTGACAGTGTGGATGCTGAGAAGATGTTTCTGCTTGTGGGGGAATCAAAAACTAGGGGATGCAGTTTTAAAATTAGAGGTCTATCATACAAGGTTGAGATGAGGAGGTTTCTTTTCTCTCAAAGGGGTGGAATTCTGTGGAATTCTCTTCCCCACTGAGCAGTGGAGGCTGGATTGTCGAATATATTCAAGGATGAGTTGGTTTGACTGAGAGGGGAGTCAACAGGAAATAGGGCAGACAGGAAAGTGGAGTTGAGATCCCAATCGTTGTCTTATGAAATGGTGGAACAGATTCGAGGGGCAGAATGGCCTGCTGCCACTCTTTATTGAGAAGCCTGTAGCTATAGACACTACATCCAGGTTCTTCACAATCCTGGCACTTGAAAACATAAGAATTGATTCTACAATTTGACACTGAGTGGGGAGGATCATTCACTGGGAGCACAACTTTGGAAAGAACAGGCACACAGCCTGTAGTTACCTATTTATTAATTTAAACAGATCATGGCCCAGTTTTTGTGGTCAATGACAAAGGGACGATGCATGTCATTCACCTCCCTGAGGGCTGGCCACTATAATTCTGTAGGTTTTTGAAGACAGACGTGCTTAAATGTGGCACAGTGCCCTCTATACAGCATCTGTCACTATCTGATCAGGGTATGATCGAAGAACCTTCACTGAGACAAGCAGCGTCTAAACTAGAAAGTATGAGTTTGATTTATACCACATATAGAAAGTGGAATGAGATTGGGACAGACAGATGGGATTAATAGAAAGAAATAAGAGACTGTCAAAAAACATTCCAACACTAATTAACTTTTGAAGAAATGAGTCCCCATGGTTGCAAATTTAAATTTTCTAAAGCATCTGAAGTTTAACAATAATTACCAATAAATATCTATTAACTCATCATTAAAAATTCACAAACTCCTGAATGCTTCAGTCTGACCATTTTGTGGCATATTTAGCAGGGAACTGGTGGGAAAGCATCCTAACTATTACACCTTTCAATGCCAAGTCTATCGATGCACCTTTTAGGTGGGAGAGGGAGCACTACAAACAATTCCAGGATTTCCTGATTAAACTGCACATCTGCAGATTCTAGAAGTTCTCCCTGAATTTGTTTCACTGGAATATTCGTAAATACAGATAACCTCAGCATTAGCCTCCATGCAGAATCTGAACTATTGTCTTCCTAAATGCAGCCAGCCCACCAAATTGGATGCCCCATTTAATGTTTTCACCCACAAGATGCTTGACACCCTTTTGGGATATAATGAGCATGTGCACCCATCTATCGTATTGAACATTTTAGATGGTCAATTTGCACCTGAAAAGTAGGTACACTACCAACCAATTTCCAGACTGTTGCACATGAAACATTCAAATATTGATCTTGCAAGAGCATCCAATCAATTATTTGTTTACACATCCATTACATTAACAAAGTACAGCAATATTTCTGGACTATAATTTTTTTTTGACTGTGGTTGCTTGATGGATAGCAAACCTGATTGAAATAATCCAAAGACATGCTGCATGATTCAACACAAATCAGTATGAAAAATACACCGCTGTCTCATCTTTGATCAAAGATTTGGAATGGGAATCAGCACAGCAAATGAGGGAGAAAAACAGACTGACTGTGTTCCATAAAGTACGAATGGATGGTGGGAACTGAAGTACCTGGTCCCCTCCAGCAATGACAAAACACAAGGTAGCCATTCACACAAACTACAAAGACCATGGTGCAAATTTTACTGACCTGCCCACTATGAGAAGTCACCTCTTGCCCACTATTGGAGTGGGCAAGAGGCAGACCAGGGAAAGGCCTCGGGCGGGATTTTCCAGTTTTGGGGTGAGCAAGGCCGGTAAATCCCACCCTATTTGTTTCCAAAATAGTGTATGAATAATCTGTCTTCCCAAGAACAATGACAATATGGAACAAATTGCCAGAGGAAATAGTCACAGATCCATCACTTGAAATCTTCATGATCCACCTTTGGATTATTTCCATTTCTAAGCTTTCATTATCAGGACAACCGTTTCAGCAGCTCATGCTGGGTTTAGCAGTATTATCTATAGAAATGTTAGTGAAATATATATATTCTTCTGTAATGCCAACTTAATAAAGGCAAATCTGTTCACGTTAAAAAAATCATGGGGGGACAACTCTCCCAGCCCGCTGCACTGCTCTAGAATCTTGGCTTACTTAACCCTGGTCAAAGTGGACAAAGTTGTGTACTCTCACAAGGTTGCCTTTGTCACCGCCTGGATGACATTTGTGAAATCCTGCAGATCACCTGTGGAGCCCTGAAAGGAGCTGGTAGCTCACATAATTGAGCACTATTGTAACTTTGACACTAGCCGTGGCTGTCCTCCCAAACCTTGTGGCACCAAATTTTGCAGAGGGTGACCAGCCAGTTCCTGGACATGCAAAGTCCCCGACAACACTGGTTGCTGGTTATAAACCCTGGGTCTGGCAAGGTGCCTCCGAATGCCACTCTCGAAGGTTCACCGTCTGCATGTGGAGAAAGCCCTGCCATCCTTCCTCCTTATGGTTTTGCTCCTGCCTTTGGCAAGCCTGGCACTTCTGTTGATATTTTCTTCTGTCCTATCAGTGAGAAGAATGACTGCGAGTTTGCCAGTCTCCATGTTTCATTCATTCTCCTCAATGCAGTATCAAAGTGAGAGGGTTGATGGTTAGCTCTTATCTCGTAAGGATCATTGTTTGTCCATTCATTATCTGAAGCCTACTCTCAAAGCCCACCGAGTCTCATCCTGGCCATTACATTGTTGCCCAATCTTCAGTTGCTTACCAAACGGGCAAGACCCCACTTTACCTTGCGCACATGCTAAGGTCACTTTACTGTATCCTGTGCTCTCACCTGAGGTGCAGGCATTGTCCCAAGGTTCACCCCAAGTCCTTACACACAACCTGGTCTTTGGAAACACTTGACAAAATGCACCTCAGCATAGCACACAGCCAAGAGTTCGGAGTGCTCTCCCCTGGCAGTGTGTCTAAGGGAATGTATTTGCTTGCTCAATGGTTAATGCAACCTATGGCTGTCAGTGGATTCAGACACATAAGTGATTTTTGAGTGGGCATAATTGCGTCAGTAGTTTGACTCCAGGCATGTCAATTGAGTACAGAATAATGATCTCAGCTGCAGGGAGATGATTATTACTGACATGTCTTCCCATCAGACATGCCCTTGTCAATAATCTGCCTCTAGAGGCCCTCCCTCCACAGATTTGATTGGATCCATCAGTCCATGATGACTGCACACTCATCCACCAAACTGCCCCTGGCTTTTCTTCCCTCTGTGAGGACTTTTTAAGAAACCCATGGCCCAGCACTGGAAAACAGGTTCGGAGATGGTGCATATCAGCTTTCCCTGGTACCCTGGAGTTTACTCAAGTACCCATCCCGCATTACCCTGTTCTCCCTCAACTAGGCAGCATGTTGGAGTGTCCCCTGAATCATCCGTTTCCCCTCCCCTCAGTACCTTGGATAATTCTCCTGGTATCCTTCCAATGTTATCGTTGAATCATACAATGCAGAAGAAGCCCTTCAGCCAATTGAGTCTGCACCAACACTGGGCGGCATGGTGGCACAGTGGTTAGCACTGCTGCCTCACAGCACCAGGGGCCTGGGTTCAATTCCCCGGTTGGGTCACTGTCTGTGTGGAGTTTGCATCTTCTCCCCGTATCTGCATTGATTTCCTCTGAGTGCTCTGGTTTCCCCCCACAGTTCAAAGATGTGTGGGTTAGGTGGATTGGCCATGCTAAATTGACCCTGTTGTAAGGGGATTAGCAGGGTAAATATGTGGGTTTACAGGAATAGGGACTGGGTGAGATTATGGTCAATGCAAACTCAATAGGCCGAATGGCCTCCTTCTGCACTGCAGGGATTCTATGAACTATGAAGAAATACCTAAATTCTCATCTAATCGTACTTGTCAACACTTGGGACATTGCCCTGAGTGTTATGATATGCCAAGTGCTCGTCCAGGTACTTTTTCAAGGATGTGAGGCAACTCGCCTTTAAGACCCTCCCGGGCAGCACATTTCAAACTGTCACCAACCTCTTGTTAAAAATGTTTCTCCTCACACCCCGCTAAACCTCCTGCCTCACAGCTTGAACCTATATCCCCTCATGACTGACCCTCAACTAAGGGGAACAGCTGCTCCCTATCCATTCTATCCATGCACCTCATTATCTTGTACATGCCGATCAGATCACCCCTGTCTCCTCTAGTCGAATGATCAGGGGTGGCACGGTGGCATAGTGGTTAGCACTGCTGCCTCACAGTGCCAGAGACCCAGGTTCAGTTCCAGCCTCGGGTCATTGTCTGTATGTAGTTTACATGTTCTCCCTATGTCTGTGTTGGTATAGGGGTTAGGCTGATTGGCCATGCTCAGTTGCCCCTTAATTTCCCAAGGTGTGTAAGTTAGGGGGATTAAGTGGGGTAAATAACTGGGGTTACTGGGATAGGGTCTGGGTGAGATTATTGTCAGTGTAGGCTCGATGGGCCGAATGGCCTCCTTCTGCACTGTTGGGATTCTATGATTCTATGAAAACAATCCAAGCCTATCCAACCTCTCTTCATAAATTAAATCTTCCATCCAAGCAGCATCCTGGTGAGTCTCCTCTACACCCCTTCCAGTACAATCACATCCCTCCTGTAATGTGGTGACCAGAACTGCACACAGTACTCTAGCTGTGGCTTCACCAAAGTTCTATACAACTCTAATATGACTTCCCTGCTTTCATAATCAATACCTCAATTGATAAAGACAAGTGTCCCAAATGCCTTTTTCACCACCCTATGAACATGCCCTCCAGTCTCCTCTTACCAATCCCTCTAGTACCTGGACTCAGTCCCCTGATAACCTTCCAGTTTTACCCTGACTTCCATAGGGTCAAAGGCTCCTCAAACCCCAGTCAAAAGCTGGTTGTCTGTCAGTCAAAGGCTGATTTCTTTCTGTTCCTCATTTGCCCCAATGACTGCTAGCATGGAATCACCAACCTTCTGTGCCTTTTTGGAACTTCATGACTTCTCCTGAGCTCTCACTATTGAAGCCTGCCAAGTGCTACTACATATACCATTTGGAGACTCTTTTCTTGCTCCTAATCTTGGTGGTTCTTACCAAAGGTCTCTGCCTCCTGGTGGCTGCTTCTTCAGTTCTCTCACCCTCTTGGGATCTTTCTTTATTCCATATCCCTCTCTCCTGTCTGAGATTCTTCTCTGGTTAAGGCTCCTGGGCAGAGGAGAGGAATGTGGTCAGGCTTTTGAGTTGTTTTCTTTTTCACACAAGGCCCTTTTCCTTGGCTCGGAGAAACCCAAACATTGCATGTATAGCCAACTCCCAATCCACACGTACACTTGGGGGCCTGTCAGGACTTGTAGTACCCAACTTCTGTCCAGTCACAAGATGTCGGGATTCTCGGATAGCTGATAGATCCTATCACAATGGTATGGCTGTGATTGTCTTCATGCCTCTCATTCTTCTCCTCAGCCCTCCTCATGGCCATGGCTCGGATTCTTCTGCTGAGGCTGCTCCTCACTGCCACTGGAGTCACAATCTGAGCATCAAGTACCAATTAGCAGCTGCTGCCTTCCTTGCAGTCAGCTGGACTCCAAATAATGTGCAGAAATCTTATCCCTTCCCCGTGCTTACCAATGATCAGAGAATAATGACCTTCTGCAATCCCCAACCTGGTTTTCATTACTCTCCTCATAACCTGCGCACACCTGATGGCACATGACCTCTCCTCTCAAACATGCTTCCTTTATAAGAACATGGGAAATAGGAACAGGACAAGACTATCGGACCCATTGAGCCTGCTCCATTGTTCAATGTAATCATGGCTGATCTGGAGCTTCAACTCCACTTTATCTACCTGTCCCCCATCTAATTTCAGGAAATGGCCATGACTGGCTCCCTGCTGTGTTGTCATCTCAATGCACTTGGTCTTGCCCAGACGCAGCATGCAACCCAAAACATCAAAATCCCAAAACTGTCTCTACACAAATTCTCAATGAGCTCCACAACATCTTTAATTGACCTTCTTGCCAAATCGGATGGGCTGCAAGGTCAGCCTTTCTCTGACCTGATGCAACTTGCTGGCAGCTGGAATGGTAAAGGTTTACAACATGTCAAATGATGCCACTCTATTCAGCTCATGCCCACATCCGTTCCTGCCCCAGCAGAACTTCAAGTCAGGCCCCTGCCAAGAATGCAAATTATCTCCCAACTCTAATATCATTTTTATATTCCAAAAGTGTGTCTCCATAAAGCAAGAATTGCCAGAAAAAGAAATAAAGGAATAAATCTCAGAAAAGTAGGCAAATGTGAGAAGGAACATGGTGTGCTTTCAACTATCTGTACATTCCACCCCCAGGATAATGATGTGCAAGTATTCCATTAAAAATAGCAAATTGAAAGTTATCAAAATTCTCCATTGATTCCTTTTATAACTTTTATTGTGCAATGGCTTTTGGTTGACAACAATTCAGGTAGCAGATTAAGGTTAGGAATCTGAGAGCACTTTATCACACTGTCTGATTAATCTTTCTGCAAAAGATTGATATTAAAACCACTCTCATGGCCAGAGGCAAGTAAAATGGTGAAAGTTTGTCAGAAATGGCTCATTCAACAATATGTGAAGGCAGTAAACCATTTAGACAAAATGATGCAAATCTTGTACAAATTATTAGTTCCTCTTGAGCAGTCATGTAACCTTGCCCTATTAAATAATATAATCGCTAAATATTTCACTTTCAGTACATGGATAATATTACACGAGTGTAAGAATGTTGAGTGAAAGATGCTTAATGCAAGCCTGGGACATTCCTTTCACAAGACCTAAGCAAAGAAGTTACGTTTTTGGTAAAATAATGGATATAGAAATGTGAGAGCAACATATGAACTGTTCAACCATTAATACTTCCAACATTTATTTCTACCCTCTAGCCCTAAGTCAAAATAAAGAAATAAGAACATCTTGCATTTTAAAAAATACTAGCCCACAAGTAATCATCATCTGGAACTAAGTATTTCATTGGCCGTGGCACCGTGGAATTATCACTGGACTAGCAATCCAGAGACCCAAGTTAAAGCTCTGGGGACCCAGGTTTGAATCCCACCAGTGCAGACAGTGTAATTTGAATTCAATAAAGATCTGGAATTAAGAGGATTGACCATCCTTTTTGTGATTCACGCTGTGATACTCTGCAGTGTACAGTGTGTGGGAGATTCATTTTGAAACTCCCACCGAAAAAAGCAGCGTGATTTATTTCAGTTTTTACATGAATTCGACACTTAGAATTTTCTGCAGAAATCACTCCCTTTGAGTGTGTCAATTTGCAAATCCTTCCCACACAAATGATGGTACTAGCAGGAGTGATGCCTGGTCAGCCATAGTTGAAGTGGAGTGGCATCCCTCAAGCTGTAAGCAAAAATAGCAGCAGACTAGTAACCTGCTCTGGGAATTACTTGCCACGGAAATAAATGAAAATCTGCCTTAATGCACTACTAGGTATGGGAAGAAAATTGGAATCATGACCTTTGAGGTTCTGCTTCTTAATTTGTTGCCGAGGTCCTCATTATGACTCTACAGAACCTCCTTCTTTGTCCTGCCTGTGTCACTAGTACCTACATGGCCTATGACAACTGGGACCTTCCCTTCGCACTGCAAGTTCCTCTTGAGGGCCAAGCAGAAGCCCCACAGAACCACCAGCATGCAAAGGCACTGAGCAGGCAACACAGCTGTCTGGACTCTGCTTCAGAGAATGGTGTCAATCCCTCTGATTACATTATCCCTTACTACCACTGTATTCCTTCCAGCATCTGACAAGGGCATTGACAATGATATGACATGATACAGTGCTGTATAAATGCAAGAATGTGAAGTATTCAGGGCAGGTTTTTCCAGCCCCTACTACCAGCGAGATGTTCCAATCCCGCCAATGCAAATCCCCCTCTTCCCCCTCCCCCCAGTGAGTTCTCTGGCAGTGAGGCAAGCGAGCCATGCAAAATGTCTTAGACACCAGCGGGACAGGAAGATCCCACCAGTGGCCAATGATAAGCCGCCTCTACTGTTGGAAGACACGGCGCTGGGTATGGGGGAGGTCAGAAAATCCTCCTCCCCCTCAGGCCATTTATTTCTTTTACCTGTACTACTGTTTTGTTTCCTATGTTATTCTTGCAAAACATAAACAATGATCTAAAACTTGTTAAAATAGCAAAGGCCAAAGACTTTGTATTGACTTCCCAGTTGAAATGCCAGCTAATATTAAATTCAGCCATGGAGTTATATGATCACAAGCATGACAAAACACAGAAAATGTCAATGGCTACAGGCTAACTGTTGTCTTTCTGAATCTCAAACCGGCCTTTAGTGAGTACCGTTAATTCAAACTAACAGAATTGGAAACATAGATTTATCCATCTGATTGCAAGGTCCAATGTTTTCCATGGGAAGTTGTACTTCACAACAGTTGTACGTAGGATGTGGAAGCTATTGAGAGGGTGCAGAGGACATTTACAAGGATGTTGCCTGGATTGGGAGGCATGCCTTATGAGGATAGGTTGAGGGAACTAAGTCTCTTCTCCCTGGAGCCATGAAGGTTGAGAGGCGACCTGATAGAGGTTTATAAAATGTTGAGAGGAATAGATAGGGTGGATTCTTGGAGGCTTTTTCCCAGGGCTGAAATGGTCGCTACGAGAGGACACAGGTTTAAGGTGCTGGGAAGCAAGTACAGAGGAGATGTTAGGGGTAAGTTTTTCACTCAGAGGGTGGTGAGTGAGTGGAATCGGCTGCTGTCGGTGGTGGTAGAGGCAAACTCGCTGGGGTCTTTCAAAAGATTTCTGGATGAGTACATGGGATTTAATGGGATTGGGAGTTACAGATAGTTCTATGGCCTGGTAGGTATGGATATGATTGGTGCAACTTGTGGGCCGAAGGGCCTGTTGTGCTGTAGTGTTCTATGTTCTATGTACACTTGTGTTCATATCATGTTCTGAACATGTTCCAAGGTGTTTTACAATAGCGACATTACCAAGCCACAAAGGCCAAGATGGATAACCAAAAGCTTGACCAAAGAGTTAAAGAGCATCCTAAAGAAAGAGAGAGAGTTTTAAAAGAGGATTATTTTTATTAAAAGATTGGTTCAAAAAAGCAAGTTTCTCTCCTTTCTCTTCCTGCATTTTGTTCATTAATTTACAGAAGGTCACTGATGACAGTCCTGTTCGTGAAGTGACAAATCTCACTGAGCATCATTTTGCCAGACGATTGAACATTCTTTCTGTGATATTTTACTCTCGTTTGTGACATTACTTACGGAAAATTCAGAACATTGAACATGGAGCAGAATACAATCAGAAAATGCTGGGAATACTCAGCAGGCCTATGACCTTTCATTAGAACTGGAAAATGTTTGGAGGCAGAGAAAAGGGATGGAGTGAGGTCGGGGGGGGGTTGCAATTGAGGTCTGAGGATAAACGGGAAGGTCTGTTTTCAATGGAAAGCCATACTCAAACACAACACATGTTTATGTAATGTCTCTGAAGTAGCAAAATGTTCCAAGGTGCTCAACAATAGTGATATTACTCAGCAGCAAAAGGAGACATCAGGGCAAGTAGTTTGGTCAAAAAGCAGCTTAAGAAGTGAGTGGTAGAGGAGTGGTATAGGGAGGGAATTTGGGAACTTAGGGCCAAGACAACTGAAAGAACAACCACAAATGATGGTGTGATTAAAATTAGGGAAGCTCAAGAGGCCAATACTAGAAGAGGGCAAAGGTCTTGAAGGCTTGTAGGACTTGGAGCAGGTCATGGAGGGGAGGGACATAGGTTAGAAATAACACTACCACACTGTCATCCCAGTTCGCTGCTATGTGCTCTTACATAACAAAACTCCCAGCTGGCAGCATAGAATCACAGATTTATTATTATCCCTACATAGTTTGTACATTTTAAATCCTTATAATAGTTCCTTCTTCTACTAAAACTTAGATTCGAAGCTGGTCTTCTTCACTCAGTCAATTGACGGGAAGCATGTTTGTACAAGGACGGAATGTAACTGGTGTTGGACAATATGAAGGGTAGATCGCAGTCTGCATAAAGTGGATTTTGGTGGAATGCGAGTAGATATTTGGATGATAATTAATCAATTTCATGCTGCTGATGTGGAATCTTTCCCATTTTAAAAACATATTAGAATGCGAGCCAGGTCAACCACTAGCTTGCAAACGCTTCCTGATAGGTGGAGCAAACAAGATGGCCTTTCTGCTCAGAGATTAAAATGGCTTCAAAAGTTCTTTCTGGGACTTTTCATAAGGTGCCACTGGAGCTTCCTTTCGTCTTACACCATATTCCCTTTTGTCATTTAATCCCTCCTGCCCTCCCTCCTTTCATAGATTTTCCTTTCTGTCTTTACACCCAGATTCCACCCCTGCCTCCCACCTTTCCTCACTCTAACCCCTTTCCCTGCCTCTGAACTTGTTAAAAAGTCTCTAACATTTTCCAGTTCTGATGAAAGGTCCATGGGCCTGCTGAGTATTCCCAGCATTTCCTGATTTTATTCTGTTCCATGTTCAATGTTTTGAATTTTCCGTGAGTAATGTCACAATAGAGAGCAAACAAAAAAAATCAGAAAAAAAGTGTTCAGTCCTCTGGCAAAATGATCCTCAGTGAGATTTGTCACTTCACAGATAAAACTGTCATCAGTGACCTTCTGCAAATTAATGAGCAAAATTCAGGAGGAGAAAGGAGGCAAACTTGTTTTTGGAACAAATCCTTAATGTTATGGATCCTTATTGAAAACAAACTGAGAACTGTTTCTACTAAGAAAGGAGGCAAATTCCTACAGGTGACAATCAATTATCATTCAAGATTTCAAGCTGCTTTCAGTGGTCTTCAATGTTTTCTTTCATTTTTTCTGTTTTCAGATTTATTGCTTACAGTTTTGAGCTTGTGCAATTCTCAACCTGTTCTGTAACTTTAATTCAGAAGTGAATTGTCTATCAGTAAATGTCACTGTCCATTACTTGCTGGTCAGCGAACTATAAAACACGTTCAGTGGAATTGCCAGGGTTCAGGCTCAGAGGTAATCATGTGGCATAACATGTCAATAAGTGGACAAAGATGAAAGCATCAAAAACAAATGTACATGGACTACCTATTTTTAGTGATGTATACCTGAATATATTCTTGTGCTTTTATTTCATAAAGCTTCTGGTATAGCTTTATAGAAACTGTAAAATGCATTGAAATAGTAACAGGAATGGTTAATGTTTATTCAGACAATGCAGTCAGCAGCAGAGACAAAAAAAACCTTACAGGAACAAAAAGCACTTACATAGAAAAATGACAAAACAATTGAAGGAATCCGTCAGAGCAAGAGACTTAGATAGGATTCGCATTCTCCTTTCTAATAATAAATAAATGAGGGATAACAAGTATGTTCAATTAACTTATTTTGTGTTCAGAGTGACCACTGGAAGTTTTCCTAGTCTGTGATTTCACTTGCTATAAAGAGGGGCAAGATTGCACTAAATAGGAAAAGGGTAGCTTAAATACAAAAGGATCACAATAGGTATGAAAAATGGACTTGTGAGCAACTTTTTTAATGAGGACAAATACAAGATACAGAGGCAAAAGAAGAAAAATAACTACTGGGAATAGAAAGAATATAGCTCAAGGCTACAGGACACAAGAAAGGGATTAGACAGTACTAGTGGAAACTTTCTGAAACCAATAGTCCATTCTGCAGTAGCGTCAAGGAAAGCTAACCTGCACTGAAGAGATTGAGTATATATCCCAGTGGGTGATAAAATGGTCAATTTTAACACCTTCACTGGTTTCCATCAAATGAAAGGCAGTTAAAATGGAACCAGGGTCTTATACATTGCTTTCCAATGCTGGTTGAGCTGACTGCAATGGAACATTGCAGGGAGAAAGAACAGCTGCCCCCAGCATGTTGGGCACAACTGTAACTATGCAATTTGGGCTCCAGTGTTGCACCATGGCCCTGTCATAGAACATAGAAGGAGGAAGAGGCCATTTGGCCCTTTGAACCTGCTCCACCGTTCATCACGACCAACTCAAAAGCCTAATTCTGCTTTCTCCCCATAACTTTTGATCCTGTCTGCTATTTTAACTTGCTGCCTCAGCAGGGAAATAGTGGTGGTTTTCCTTGCTGGCCAAAATCTGCCAAGAACAGCAGCCAAGACAAGAAGAGGCCCAGAAACTTTAAGGATTTCCTTCTAGGCCAGGAGAAGAAGGAATGTCATTCCAGATTCTGCAAGAGGTGACCTGATAGAGGTGTATAAGATGTTGAGAGGTATAGATCGGGTGGATTCTCAGAGGCTTTTTCCCAGCGCTGGAATGGTTGCTACGAGAGGACACAGGTTTAAGGTGCTGGGGAGTAGGTACAGAGGAGATATCAGGGATAAGTTTTTCACTCAGATGGTGGTAGGTGAGTGGAATCGGCTGCCATCGGTAGTGATGGAGGCAAATTCAATAGAATCTTTCAAGAAACTTCTGGATGAGTACATGGAACTTAATAGAATTGAGGGTTATAGGTAAGCCTAGTAGGTATGGATATCATCGGTGCAACTTGTGGGCCGAAGGGCCTGTTTGTGCTGTAGTTTTATTATGTTCTATGGTCTAAAACTTTGGGTCTCTCTTGTCCAGGAATTTCTTCCAAAGTATTTATCTTTTACTGGGAGACTGTTCCCCGGGTCACCTCACAACCATCTGATTTTATATGTACATAATATTAGTCATGGAATATTTGAATGAATACTTGTTCTTGAATATTCACAAGATGTACTTATACTTCTTCTAGTGGTTGACTCTAAAAATCTTTGGAGGGAAGCAAGAGGTGATTTCCTACCCATACTGTTAGCTACAAGTGAGAAACATTGCAAAGAATGAAACCTTTTGGTTGCCCATGATGTGAACAATCACTTTCCCTAGTATTAATCACTGGTTAAAAGAGGAGTGTTGAAGGCTACGTCATGAGCAGCACCAAGCATACATAAAATATAATGCCAACTTTGTGAAACTACTGTGGTACATGAATATATATTGTATGTTGAGGTTTGAGGTTTGGACTGCTCCTTTAAGAATGTGGGTCAGGTGACCTGGGTAATTAACTCCTCCCAGCATGGCACCCTGTTGGGCAGTCTTAGATCTGACTGTGAAGGAGCACACACCTTAGATAAAGAGCTTCCAGTGTTCCAGTTATCAAGCATACCTCCTGATTATTAATGCACCTTTAGTCCATAGGGCCGAGCATATTAATTATGGGTTGAACTTTGCTGGTAAAGGTGAAGTCCCATTCAGGAACACCAAGAGAGAGATGCAACCTTGCTTCAGCCCAGACCAGTACAGAGCTGGCACAGCCAATGAAGAGAGCTCAGCAGCCTCATCTGTCTACTGACTGCCATCAGCAAAATGGTGGAAGGTGTCGCCAATAGTGCTATTAAGCAGCATGTACTCTGCAATGATCCATTCACCAGTGCTCAGTTTGGGCTCCATCAGGGCCACTCAGCTCCCAACCTTATTATAATTTTGCTTCAAACATGAACAAAAGAGCTGAACTCAAAAGGTGAGAAGAAAGTAACAGCCATTGACATCAAGGCCACATTTGACTGAGTGGCATCAAGAAGCCCTCGCAAAACTGGAGTCAATGGGAAATATCCCTTTAGGCTGGAGTCATGCTTAGCACAAAAGACACTGATTGTGGTTGCTGGAGGCCAGAAATCTCAGTCTCGGGATGTCGCCACAGGAGTTCCTCAGGATAGTGTCCTAGACCCAACAATCTTCATCAGTGATCTTCCCTCTAACATAAGGACAGAAGTGGGGATGTTTGCTGATAAGCGCAAAGTGTAGGATACTATTCAGAACTTCTCAAATACTAAGCAGTCCTTCCCATTTGCAGCAAGACCTGGACAACATTCAGCTTAGGCTGATAAGTGGCAAGTAACATTTGTGCCACATATGTACCAGGTAATGACCATGTCCAACAAGAGACAATCTAACTATCTCCCCAATATTATCATGATTGAATCCGCTACCACCAACAACCAGCGGGTTACCATTGACCAGAAACTGAACTGGACTAGCCTCTGCAGGAGCAGATCAGAGGCTGGGAATTCTGCAGCGAGTAACTCATCCCCTAACTTCCCAAGACAATCCACCATCTACCTACAAGGCACAAGTCAGGAGGCTGATGGAGCACTTCCCACTTCCCAGGGTGATTCCAACACCAACAACACTCAAGAAGCTCAACACAATCCTGGACAAAGAAACCTGCTTAATCATCCATTCCCCACCTTAAACATTTACCCCCACACCCAACCAATAGTATAAAGTCACAGCACTGTGTACCATCTGCAAGACCTTCCAAACCCATGACCCCTACCACCTAGAAGGGCAAGGACAGCTGATGCATAAGAACAGCACCATCTATAACTTGCCCTCCAAGCCACACATCATCTGACTTGGAACTATACC
Organism: Carcharhinus amblyrhynchos; assembly: GCF_965287045.1. Classification (NCBI taxonomy): domain Eukaryota; kingdom Metazoa; phylum Chordata; class Chondrichthyes; order Carcharhiniformes; family Carcharhinidae; genus Carcharhinus; species Carcharhinus amblyrhynchos. Next base: position 74,514,218 of record NC_137331.1, on the reverse strand, counting down.
ACCATTCCTTCAGCATTGCTGGGTCACTATCTCTCCCTAACAGCACTTTGGGGGTGCAGATACCACATGGACTGCAACTGTTCAGGGAGACAGCTCACTACCAACTGCTCAAGAGCAGTTAGGGTTTGACAAGAAGCGTTGACCTTGCCAATGACATTCACATTCCAGAAACAAATTTGAAGAAAAAAACTTGGTACTGACACATGCAGGAACAAACTTACCTTGCACAAGCTATTATAATCCTTTATTACTTATCCAGCCTTTTCACTGCCCTATCACTGACATTGTGACATAACCATTTTACTTCAGTTTCAAGCACTCTGCGGTATTTGGAGAGGGAAACAATAATACCAAAGCCAACAGCATGCTAATCTGCACTCATAGAAATGGATAGGTGATTAACATGGGTGAAAACAATATTAGAATGTAATTTACAATTAAAGCCACAGCTTTATTTTAATTTGTAATTATCATTAAAGAGCAATCACTAATTATAAGCAGATAGATTTAGGCAGGTTTTACTTCAATGTGCTGGTTCACAATTGGACTGTTTCCCCTCAAATGGCGGAACATGAACTGATGCCTGTAACTAACCATCTGGCAAATTCACCATCACATATCTGAAAAGTGTGGGCAGTAAAGAGAAGGCATGGAGGAAATTGCTTTCTTGGCTAGGGAAGCTGTATGGCATGCATGACCTAAAAAAAACAAGACTTGCCATTCAAAGTAATTCAAACTGCTGAAGACGTTGGCCTCAATATTAAATCCCGCCAATCCCTGAGAAGGAGCAAGAGAGGTTTGGGAGGAGAGTGTTAAAAATTGGGGAATGCGTATTCAACTCTCTTGCCATCACCTTTATATTTATATTCATATTTATGTCAATGGGTCATGTGGTGTTCAAGGATTTGAAGATGGGTCACATCATAGGTTCTCAGACTGCAATTAGACACCTGACTTAAATTAATGACCTCTGAACTCAGGAAATCCAGAACCCAAATGCAGGTAAGAGCAGCATCCCCACAACAAACTGTTCAGCCTGCCTTCTGCCAACCACATCCTCTTTTCACTATTGCAATTGATGATGCCCCCTCCCCCACCCTGCTCCTCCAATAACACACCAACCTCAAACTTCAATATCTTCCAGATTGCTAGTCTTGACACAACACCAACAAGCGACAAGCTCCAGCCTCTCCAGATTGCTGGGAACTGATGGAGACAATCTAGTCACTTTTCCCCCTGGGCGGCAATCCAGCCTGTCAATTTGATAGGTCTGAGGGGGAAAACAAAAGAAAGAAATGGATCCATCTGTTAATGTCTGCAGGAGCTCCTTGCCCCTGCATTTTCTGATTTTTGACTGTGCTACTCTGCTCCTTGTCCACAAATATTAGGGCCTCAGGGTCCACAGCACAGAAATAGGCCATTCAACCTAATGGGCTCATGAAGGCATTTATGGTCCACAATAGCATCCTCCCACTGTTCTTCAACAACTTATCAATATATTCTTCTATTTCTTTCGCCCTTATTAGCTTTCCCATAGATGCATCTATGCTAATTGCCTCAACTATTCCTCTTGGTAGCAAGCTCCACAATTCAAACCGCCCTTTGGATAAAGACATTTCTTCTGAATTCCTTACTGGATTTTTTAGTAACTATCTTACATTTATTACCCATAGAACTGATTTCTTCACAAGCAAAACTTTTTCTGTATAAGGTCATGTTATTAGGTACGGTTTCAATCCTGTTGATGAAAATCAAATGGACAGATAGTCAACTCATCTGGAGGGTTCATCCATGCACTGAATCCCGAAGCACTGGTTCTAATCCTCTCTTTGTGGAGGCAAGGTCACCTGACATCACTGGGGCTTAACTGCTATTTTAACCATGGCCTGAGCAAGGATGTCGATTCTGCCTTTCCCTCCAGATCAACCTGACTGGAGCTGGTGCCAGAAGGGGCAAAAACAATCTGATTCTCTGCATGTCTTTCGACCATGTGCCCCCCATTCCCTAATCGCATTGAGTGTCCAAGCAAGAAAGGATAAGCATTGCTCCTTTAGCCCATGATCTTTCAGTTACTTCCCTTCACTCAAGTGAGCACAGATACAAGAAGACACACGTCTCTACTGGATTCATCGAGCATAACGTAACTCAACCGGAGTTAACTGACATTTCATGGATCATCATGCTCTGCCACATTCTACACCATTTTGCTAATGAAATAAGCATCAAATTGAGCAGACAAAGAAACGAAGGAACCGAAGCAGGAACATTCTCAGACTAAATCCATTTTTCAGACTTTAACATGTAACAATTCTTCTAAAATCTCATATAATCAGAGAATTCCTACAGTGCAGAAGGAGGCCATTCAGCCCATCGAGTCTGCACCCATTCTCCAACAGAGCATTCCACCCAGACCCTTTCCCATAACCTCACATATTTACCATGCTATCCCCCTAATCCACACATCTTGGGACACTAAGGGGCTAACCACTATACCACCATGCCATCCATCTCCTGGAATCTTTGCCACTTCCAAGCTTCTCATCATTTTCCAGATCTCGGCAAAAGGTCATGATTCCTAACATTTGCTCAATCAACGTGTGGACGGGGGTGGTGATATTTCTATTGTCAGAGACAACATCATCCGATGGGATGTTTGATATGTCTCTGCCACTGGAATGGGAACCTGGTTGGAATATCAAATAAGCTACACATTACAGCCATCATTGATTATTCACATCAACATTTGGGGTGAAACTGGTCTATGCCAGCAGTAGGAAATGGGTTCATAGCAAATCATGATGCGGATATGCCGGCGTTGGACTGGGGTAAACACAGTAAAAAGTCTGACAACACCAGGTTTAAGTCCAACTGGTTGGACTTAAACCTGGTGTTGTCAGACCTTTTACTACTTTACATAGCGAATCAGCAGCTGATCTTTTTCTATGCCCAATCTTCCTTCCTGTAAATCTTAAGAATAATAGTTCAAACTTTTTAGAGTCTGATTTCTTGGTTTCATTATCATTTCTACGTAATTTCAAATGTTAAAACTTGAGAATATTTTCCAAGTCAATGCAATACAAGAACTGGCATGGTGAAAAGTAGGTTGCCAATTCACTATGAGTCCATTTTGCATTGTTGGCTGGACCAATTCTCCACCCGTCCCCCGTTGTATTTGTTTTGAGACATTAGCCTCGAAGCTGTGACGTTCACCGCGATGGTTAGGTGGGGAGGAGACTGTCTCTGGGGGCAGGAATGTGTTGTGGAGTGGATGCTTTAAAACTCTAATGGGAAGTATGTCTCCATGGCATAGCACAAATGCCTGACTCAGGGATATTAGAACATGCCAGTTCATCGCCAAAAAGAGTCTGGACATTTAATTAACATATTTAAATTGAACTACTGCAGTCCAACTGGGAAGCCAATTCAAATTCACTGCTGCTGTGCAGGTTTCTCAAGGTGCAGTGAAATAGAGGTGAGAGCTATCAGCTCCATGAGGTATGTGCCTCTTTCAGTACTCCTCGTACGAATGCTCCATCCCAACCTCACAGAAGCCTTCAGTCTCCCATCTGCCATTGGCAGCCTCTTCTTTCATCTCTCACAAGCCCTAACTTTTCCCTCTCCCATTATGGCCTCTTTCTTACTTTCCTGATCTTGCAGTCCAGGTTTCCACATTTGATCCAGTCTGGAAGCTTGTCTATAACTACCCCACTTACGATGAATGGGTGGTTAATCATGCCCCAAAAGTGTTCAAGCCAGCATCCTTTGATAGCTACCCTGTCCAACAGGGGGGATTCCCCGTCAGTACTGAGAGCTGGTGAGTAGCTGCATGAGGGAGGACCATTCACAGTCTTTAGGGCTTTATAGCAATTCCTCATGTCCATGCTGATCAGCATAGACTTGGAGCTGTCTGACCTTTTTTGCCTGACCATGCGTCTTTCATCCTTCACAGCTTCTGTTCCAGATTCCATCTGCTCCCCTGGAAGGGTTTCTTATTTCTCTTCCATACACATAAACAGGGAGCTCCCCTATATACACAGGGATGCCCCCTATCTCATGCGGAACCCTCCACCCCAAGCACACAGAAACACCCCACACACATCCCCATGAACATGGGAATCCCCATCATTAACATGGGACCCTCTCCCCTCCTCCACCAGGTCCAAAGCAGAACACCCTCAACATCTTGGCAGTGCCCCTTAGAACTACCCCCAGCACCGTCTGCCCTTGTTCCTCTCAATCTCCAGGGGCTGTACTTAACTGTCAGCCCCTGGTGTGGTAGCACCAAACTAAAGAGAATATTCATGGAACCTGTAAAGTCTGAATGGTAACATCCTGGACATTGAGTACATTCACACTGACCGCTGCTCTGGACATTCACACTGACCGCTGCTCTGGACACTCACACTGACCGCTGCTCTGGACATTCACACTGACCGCTGCTCTGGACATTCACACTGACCGCTGCTCTGGACATTCACACTGACCGCTGCTCTGGACATTCACACTGACAGGCTGCTCTGGACATTCACACTGACCGCTGCTCTGGACACTCACACTGACCGCTGCTCTGGACACTCACACTGACCGCTGCTCTGGACATTCACACTGACCGCTGCTCTGGACATTCACACTGACCGCTGCTCTGGACATTCACACTGACCGCTGCTCTGGACATTCACACTGACCGCTGCTCTGGACACTCACACTGACCGCTGCTCTGGACACTCACACTGACCGCTGCTCTGGACATTCACACTGACCGCTGCTCTGGACATTCACACTGACCGCTGCTCTGGACATTCACACTGACCGCTGCTCTGGACACTCACACTGACCGCTGCTCTGGACATTCACACTGACCGCTGCTCTGGACATTCACACTGACCGCTGCTCTGGACATTCACACTGACCGCTGCTCTGGACACTCACACTGACCGCTGCTCTGGACATTCACACTGACCGCTGCTCTGGACATTCACACTGACCGCTGCTCTGGACACTCACACTGACCGCTGCTCTGGACATTCACACTGACCGCTGCTCTGGACATTCACACTGACCGCTGCTCTGGACATTCACACTGACCGCTGCTCTGGACATTCACACTGACAGGCTGCTCTGGACATTCACACTGACCGCTGCTCTGGACACTCACACTGACCGCTGCTCTGGACATTCACACTGACCGCTGCTCTGGACATTCACACTGACCGCTGCTCTGGACATTCACACTGACCGCTGCTCTGGACATTCACACTGACCGCTGCTCTGGACATTCACACTGACCGCTGCTCTGGACATTCACACTGACCGCTGCTCTGGACATTCACACTGACAGGCTGCTATGCAGAGGACTCTGGAACTGTAGCTTCTTCCAAAGGTGAGTTTTTACTTTCAATCCATTGCTTTAGCACAACAGCACAATGCTACTATTTAAAAGAAATCAATGTCACAATGCAATTAAAACTCCCTAATATCATATTTCTATTAAAATAAGCTCTCCTACAGAGTGCTGCTATAGAACATTCCAATCTCACCAAGGACTGTTATTTACAAAGTAGTAAAGAATTTGGTATTATAGAATCATTGGACCCTACAGTGCAGAAAGAGGCCCTTCAGCCCATCGAGTCTGCACCAAACACAATCCCACCCAGGCCCTACTCCCATGTCCCTATATATTTTACACACTAATCCCTCTAACCTACACATCTCAGGACACTAAGGGGCATTTTTTTTTAGCATGGCCAATCAACCTAACCCGCACATCTTTGGACAAAGAAATTTTGTCAAGAAAATTAACAAAGAAAATTTGAAACTATGATTGAAAAATATTGGTATGTTTTATTGAATGCTTCTATACGTTTTCTGCATAACAATGTGTTTTAAAGGGTGGCATGGTGACGCAGTGGTTAGCACCGCTGCCTCACAGTTCCAAGGACCCAGGTTCCATTCCAGCCTTGGGTGATTGTCTCTTTGGAGTTTGTATGTTCTCCAAGGATTTCTTTTGGGTGCTCTGGTTTCCTCCCACAGTCCAAAAGTGTGCAGGTTAGGTGGATTGGCCATACTAAATTGCCCTGTAGAGTCCCAAGATATATAAGGATAGGTTGGTGGGCCTGTCAAAGATTTAGGGCAGACTTGATGGGCTGAATGACCTCCTTCTGCACTGTAGATGTTCTATGAAATATTTCTGATTTAATTTAACACTTAAAAATATTTAGTGGTTAAGAAGTAACAAAATAATGAGTAAAGAAATACTCATATACCCAAATTTTTTAACTGCATAATATATTAAGTTATATGAAAGACATGTTTGCCAGAAACCTCCAACCTTGCCCCTGGCATGGGGATTCTCCGGTGTTGTTGCAATGTGTGGAGTTTTGGCTGAGTGCCAAATTTTTCATTCCTGCTGGTAGCGATAGCAGGGTGAATGCAATTAGAGAATCCTGCCCATTGTTGTTAAACATTCATTCTTTAACAAGATCTCATAATGCAGTTTGTATTATTTAATAACAAAACAACAAAAGTAAAGGCTTAAAATGCTAATTAATTTGAACATAACTAAAAATTCTCACTCCTTCCCCATGTTCACCTGATTTAATCATCTATGCACTGTGTTACAGAGTTAATACTTCAAGTTTACCTTAGTTATTTGAAAAAAATGTACAGTGCTGTTCGGTAGGTTTATTGTTGAGCTTGTATCAGACAGTAAATTTGATACAATCCTATCCATGCCTTGTTTTGAGGTATGGGCATTGCAAATGAAGTACAAGGTGGATTTCAATTTGGATCAATAGGTCAGGTTATACCTGGTGTGTAAATGGTAAGTCTATCTGTGCAGATGATTATGTCAATACAAGGTAGAATAGTTGAAATTACATCCATATCATCTGCACAAATACTGGCTAACCCCAGTGTGAAGGACACAAAGTTATTTTGGTTTAAAATTTCTTATGAAATAAACAACTTTTAAGAAACTGAAATTATTGTAAATGGAGAAAACCATCCTCTTGCTTTGTTCACCTAAGAAGGAAAACTAGAGGTTGAATTTTAGTTAACACCAAAAGGCGGACTGGGTGGTGGGGTTATGGGGCCCATTGAATCAGGCAAGAAGGCTCAAAGTGGAGACACTAACTCCCCACAATTAAGTTTGGAGCAGGAGGTCACAATTTTTTAAAAAAAAAACTTATGGGATGTGGGTGTCAGTGACTGGGCTAGCATTTATTTCCTATCCTTAACTGCCCTTCAACCCACCTGCTTGGCCATTTCAGACAGCACAACATGCAGGCCAATCCACATAAGGATGGTGGATTTCCTTCCCTGAAGCATGTTAGTGAACCTGATGGGTTTTACTGACAACCAAACATGGTTTCAGGGTCAACAATAGACTTTTAATTCCACAATTTATTGAATTCCAATTTTACCATCTGCTGCGGAGGGATTCAAACCCAAGTCTGCAGAGCATTAACGGGTGGCACGGTGGTTAGCATTGCTGCCTCAGAGCACCAGGGACCTGGGTTCAATTCCAGCCTTGGGTGACTTCTTTGTGGAATTTGCACATTTTCCTGTGTCTGTGTGGGTTTCCTCTGGGTGCTCCAGTTTCCTCCCACGCTCCAAAGATGTGCAGGTTAGGCAGATTGGCCATGCTAAATTGTCCCTTAGTGTCCCGAGACATGTAAGTTAGGGGGATTAGCTGGGTAAAACGTGAGAGGTTAAGGAAATGGAGCAGAGGTGAGCCAGGATAAGATGCTCTGTCTGAGAGTTGGTGCAAACTTGATGGACTGAATAACCTCCTTTTGCACTATAGGGATTCTATGATGATGATTACCAGTTAATGACAATACCACTACGCCATTGTCTCCCTAATTGGCCAAACAAGAGCAAATTAATGGATCTTATCCCACCAGAAATGTCCATGGCATATGGGCAAACTTCCCCGGAGCGGAGAAGCTACGACATCTTCTCCGGAGTCTTCAACATATCATTGATGAAGACGAACATCTCGCCAGGGCTATCCCCACACCCCCACTTCTTGCTTTCAGACAACCACAAAACCTCAAACAGACCATTGTTCGCAGCAAACTACCCAGCCTTCAGGAGAACAGTGACCACAATACCACACAACCCTGTCACAGCAACCTCTGCAAGACATGCCGGATCATCGACATGGATACCATCATCACACGTGAGAATACCATCCACCAGGTACACGGTAAATACTCTTGCAACTCGGCCAACATTGTCTACCTGATACGTTGCAAGAAAGGATGTCCCGAAGCATGGTACATTGGGGAGACCATGCAGGCGCTACGACAACAGATGAATGAACATCGCTCGACAATCACCAGGCAAGACTGTTCCCTTCCTGTTGGCGAACACTTCAGTGGTCACGGGCATTCAGCCTCTGACCTTCGAGTAAGCATTCTCCAAGGTGGCCTTCACGACACACGACAGCGCAGAGTCGCTGAACAGAGACTGATAGCCAAGTTCCGCACACATGAGGACAGTCTCAACGGGGATCTTGGGTTCATGTCACACTATCTGTAACCCTCGTGACTTGCCTGGGTTTGCAAAACCTCACTTACTGTACTGTCTGGAGACAATACACATCTCTGTAACCTGCAATCAGTTCTCCTTCCACTCACATTGTCAGCCACTTCAGGTCTTGAACAGCAGGTTAGGTGTAAGGATTCGCATTCTAATCAGTAATCTCTAAACTGTCTGTGCTTTATATGCTCTGTCTGAGGCCAGAACTCTCCATTCACCTGACGAAGGGACTAACCCGAAAGCTTGTGAGTATATTATCAAATAAATCGGTTGGACTAAAACCTGGTGTTGTCAGACTTTTTACTGTATATGGGCAAACTGCCAGGAACATACTGGTCAGTATCATGCAGCCTGGTGGGCAGAGGTGGTGGGGCATCACTTTACTTGGGCAGCTCATATGCAACAGGAATATCTGTCAACAAGATGGGACACTCGTAGGTGAAGACCCCTCCTGCTCTAAATAATAAGAACATAAGAACATAAGAACATAAGAAATAGGAGCAGGAGTAGGCCATCTGGCCCTTCGAGCCTGCCCCGCCATTCAATAAGATCATGGCTGATCTGTCGTGGCTCAGTTCCACTTTCCCGCCCTCTCCCCATAACCCTTAATCCCCTCTCTTATCAAAAACCCATCAACCCGCTTCTTAAAAATATTTAGCGAGGCAGCCTCCACCACTTCAACGGGCAGAGAATTCCAGAGATTCACCACCCTTTGAGTGAAGAAGTTCCTCCTCAACTCCGTTCTGAACCGCCCCCCCTTTATCTTGAGGCTGTGCCCCCTAGTCCTACTGTCTTTTTTGAGCGGGAAGAGTCTTTCCACCTCTATCCTATCCATCCCATTCATCATCTTATACGTCTCAATGAGATCTCCCCTCATTCTTCTAAACTCTAACGAGTACAAGCCTACTTTATTCAGCCTCTCCTCATAGCTCAACCCCCTCAACTCCGGTATCAGCCTAGTAAACCTCCTCTGCACTCCCTCCAAGGCCAAAATAATAACCCCAACATCGATGAGAGTGAAAACAGTTTATGTTTCAAAGGTTGGGAATCCTGCCTCTCAGATTAAATTCCACCCTGCAAATTCACTGGCAAACTTGTATTTCCCGATTTTGATCTAACCTCACCAGCAGAGTATGTGGAACATGCCGGGAAAGGGCGCAAACGTAATTTGAATGCATCAGCATGTCATTAGCGAGCACTCACTCTGGGTATTGAGCCCACACCAAATATTCAGCTGGCACTGGCGTGACATCACATCGGCACCATTTACAACAGATCTACATAAGCGTGAATCTGGCGCCGTCACACCTGAGGGGGATGTGGGAGGTGAGCACTCAGGCAGCCATTACCTCTTGGGCAGTCCAACATGTAAGCAGATCCAGGAAGTAGCAACATAGATTTTAGACCATAAAAAGACAAAGTACTGAGTTTCACTTTTGAAAAGCAGAGAAGGTATGTTAAACCTGTACAAACTCTGGTTAGGCTTCTAGTTTTCCTTTTTTTAAAATTTGAATCATACCAATGCTCCTAACATTAACTGTCCCTTCTGGTTGCAGGATGTTGCTGCAATTTTCATTTTCTTGACCTGAAAATCCATAGCAAAGCAAATAATTCTCAATATAACCTACTGATAATCATGAAGTTTGTGTCTGTAAGAGGAATTTTCTGAGGTATCCCCTGGGGTGCTCTGTATATAGTTGACCTCACTCAACTATACGTAGACTGTGAAAGGCAGTATGTAGTTAAAGAGTGAAAAAGAATCTATTTGCTCATGCATGCATCAGGAAGGAGACACAGTCAATGAACCAATGTCCTCTCTGAGTTGATATTGCAAGGTAAAATTATTATATTATTCTGAACATTTCAATATCACACCTAGTCTTATCAATCAGACTGGAGAGGTCAATCACAACATTATACATTATTATCTGAGCCAATAATGTTCCACCTATCAATAGGAATAGGAGATTATTACCTTATTGCCTGTGTAGGTTCCTTCCCCTTTACCTAGGAAACCTAACCCACATCATTACCAGTGCCCAAGGCCATAGTTAACATCTGTGATTTTTAATTGGTGAAAAGAGTCGCTTGTTCACTGGAACCTGGACCTCCTTTATCTGCTTGAGAGACTGCTCCAGCCTCGCTACCCATAAATAAATTTACTCCCTTCAATAGCAGGCCTACAATTAAACTTGTTTTTGTGTATCCAAGAACAGATAAGAGAAGCTGCCTTTCTATGCTCCATTGTATTAAACGAATTTGGTTTGTTTACCATTGTGTTTCTCATCATGCTGCATTCAGAACGAAGTTTGCCAAGGCACACAGTACATGTATATTGAAAATACAGTTTAAGCTTATAATACTTGGTTAATTTGTGGTTGTACAGTTTGTAATACCTTTGCATATTTTGTTCCAGACACATGATTAATTCTCACTATATATAAGGCACTTTTATAATTACTATAACCTAGTCTACTTAATTTAATGAAGGGCCTCATACTTAGAATTCTATGCCAACTACCCCCCCCCTCTCCATCAATGTCACTTTCCATCTGTCCATTTGTGAGTGGTTCAAAAATAATGTTAGCAGTAGAATGGGCTGATAATTTTACAAAATATTTCCTGCTTATTGATAACCTTTTCCTAAAATCAGCGATATGAAGAAAGATGTAAAGATTTATTTCAGGCTTGTGTATTGGTGTCCATACAAAGTAAAAGAGTCTGCAGTCTGTGCCTCTGAGATAATTGGAGTGCACAGAAGATTTTTCATGGTCCAAATCACAATGAAGTCTGAAGAAAATGCATGGGGGAGGCTGCGGTTGGCAGATAAGCAAACCCTTTTTGAGTTTTGTCGACCAAGCTTTGTTAACTTCTCCCAGAAAATTCCTTGCTCTCAAAAATATGATGGAGCAATCCAGACCTTATAATGAAATTGCCTTCATGAGTTCTGTTATCTTGTCGTGACCTTGACGATATATTTTTGAGAAGCGTGCTCTTTGCAATGGTGTTCAATTAATGGCGTGTAATTACTGAAATTACTCACGCATCAATGAAAACTATGGTTACTTCAAAAGCTCATTTTACTTTTAAAAGACGTTTCAAACAGAAAGGAAAATTGCTACTACAATCGACAGGTCAGCAGCATCTGGAGAAAGAACAGGCATCAAAATAACAACATTCGGAACAAAAATAGAAAATGCTGGAAACATGAATCAAAGACAGACAGCTCTGTGGAGTCATATCAATATTACAGGCTTGGTCAAAAGCATCCACAACTGAAAGTGAGTTACCTGTTCTTTTCATCAATGCTGCATATCTGCTAAGTGTTTCCAGCATTTTCAGTTTTGTTTTAGATTTGCAACATCTGCATTATTGTGCTTTCTAATGGATGTTGAGTTAATGGAATCATAGAATCCCTACAGTGCGGAAGGAGACCATTTGGTCCATTAAGTCTGCACTGATAGTTCCAATAATTCCAATGGTCGCTCCAGAACTCTCCGCTCACCTGACGAAGGGGCAAACCCTGAAAGCTTGTGGGTTTACTATCAAATAAACTTGTTGGACTTTAACCTGGTGTTGTGAGACTTCTTACTGTGTTTACCCCAGTCCAATGCCAGCATCTCCACATCCTGATAGTCCCACCCAGGCCCTATCCCCATAACTCCACACATTTACCCTGCTAGTCCCCCTAACACGAAGGGGCAATTTAGCACGGCCAATCAACCTAATCTGCACATCTTTGGAATGTGGGAGGAGACCAGAGCAACCAGAGAAAACTCACACAGACACAGGGAGAATGTACAAATTCCATACTGTGACCTGAGACCAGAATTTTACCCAGATCCCTGGCACTGTGAGGCAGAAATGCCTCCTCTGGATTTGACCAAAAACATTACCACATTACCACTTTATACTAGACACTTTATACACTCTATACTAGCTGTCAATACCATTATTCCTACAAAATTCATCTCCAAATTCCATGCCCTGAGGCTCGGTTTGCCCCTATGTGACTGGATCCTAGACTTGCTAATCCACAGACCGCAATCAGTAAGGATATTCAAAAACACCTCCTCCATGATTATCCTCAATATCGATGCGCCACAAGGCTGTGTTGTCAGCCCCTTATTATACTCCTTATACACCTATGACTGTGTGGCCAAATTCCCTTCCAACTCAATTTTCAAGTTTGCTGACGACATCACCATAGTGGGTCAGATCACAAACATAAGAGCACAGGAAAGAGATAGAGAATCTAAAGAATTGTTGTGACAACAATAATCTCTCCCTCAATGATAACAAAACAAAGCAATAGTCATTGACTTCAGGAAGTATTGCGGAGGGCATGTCCCTTTCTACGTCAATGGGGGATGAAGTGGAAACGGTTTGTAAAGAAGTAAAGAGGTTTGGCATGTCAGCTACAACTCTCACCAACATTTACAGATGCACAATAGAAAACTTTTGTTCTGGTTGTATTAGATTTTGATATGGCTCCTGCTCTATCCAAGACCACAAGAAACTACAAAGGATTGTGAATGAAGCCCAGTCCATCACTCAAACCAGCTTCCCTTCCATTGACCTTATCAACACTTCCCACTGCCTTGGAAAAGCTGTCAGCATTATCAAGGACCCTACACATCCTAGACATTCTCTCCTCTACCTTCTTCCAACAAGAAAAAGATAAAAAAAGTCTGAGGTCATGTAACAACCGACTCAGGCACAGCTTCTTCCCTGCTGCATTCAGACTTTTGAATGGACCTATCTCATGTTAAGTTGATCTTTCTCTATACCCTAGCTGTGATTGTAATACTACATTCTGCACCATCTCCTTTCCTTCTCTAAGTACAGTATGCTTTGTCTGTAGAGCACACAAGAAACGATACTTTTCAGTGTATACTAATACATTTGACAATAATATATCAAATCAAATAAATGCACCAAACATCAACATAGCGTTGAAGAACTAATATTTGTAATTAATTATCAGTTCTGGTCACTACATTACAAGAAAGTGGGGATTACAGAGGGCACACATGAGATATATGAGGATATTGCCATGAATTAAGAATTTTAGCTATTCGGAAAAATTGGGAACAGGGGAAACTGAGGAGAGATTGAATTGAGTTGAACAAGATTATGATGGGTCTGGCTAAAGATGATAGATAAGACCTACATCTGTTAATTGAGAAGTCAATAGCTAAGGAGCATAAATTTTAAGTAATTGGTAGAAGGATTAGAGGGACGGTTAGGGAGAGTTTCTTCACCCAGAGAATGGTGAGGGTTTTGAACTTACTATCTGAAAGGGTGGTAGATGGAGAAAATGTTCATTGTATTTAAAAAAGGTTTATATCTCTTACCATGCGCTCATCATCTTAGTGTGATTTATGATATTATTAACATTTATTCTAATATGTATCAGTCTTAATTTTTTTTTGAATGTATTTGGACTTTTAGTCAATTTTGAACTCTTTCCTGCGTCCATGGCCAATCTTCTTTGATTGCAAAAGTTTTATTATACAGCATGTAAATGAACTGTCACATTGTTAATTTTTGCTCTGCTAACATGAACCTCACTAGTGCGTAGGCTGATGTTCTTTTGTTCTTTCCTACAAATCAAGAGAAGAAATCACAAGAGAATTTCATACCCAAAAAGAGTCTTGCAGTTTTTAAGATTTAGGAATAGCTGAATGTTGCTTGCAGAATCCAAATAAATTTGAAAGCTTCATTGGTATTGATGTTCCAGATCGCTGTGGAAAAATATTCTGATTGTTAGGGATAATGTGCACTCAAGGGCTTTACTTCTGTTTGAGTATCTTAACTTATAGTGGGCATCTATTAAATCAAAACAGTGAATTGTCTTTTTAATTTTATCTTCAGCCTTGTTGTAAGATAAATCAGGCAGTTACAACAATAATTCATTGTTATTTTCAAAGACTACCCCCAGACATTTGTTCATTTGAATGGTTTTACTCTGCACTTCTCATATTCAGGTACCACAGTGTTATCACTTATCCAGGAAAGAGGACACCTTTAATGTTATTGATTCTATTGTTACATAGATACAACATCTTTAGGGAAAATGTTGGCTGTGTCATTTGTAGGACACATTGTCCAGGATTTACCATTCCAAATCATGTCAGGCCGGTTTGGCAACAGGACTGGAAAATCCCGCAAGAACTCCCAAATTATTCTTTATGCCAACGTAAACGCATGGCATGATGATACCGCACCCCCCCCCCCCCCCCCCCCCCCAGCTCCTTTCATTGACGTGGAACATTTCCTGATGTTCAATGTTAGGAAGAACATTTTATACGTTAAGTGAGGCAAGGGAGGAAATAGCAAGGACACTGGCAATAATCTTCAATTCCTCTCTGGCCACAGCAGAGGTGCCTGAGTACTGAAGGACAGTCAATGTGGTACCATTATTCAGGAAAGGAGGAAGGGGTAAACCAGGAAACTACAGGCCAGTCAATCTAACCTCAGCGATGGGGAAACTATTGGAAGCAATTCTAAGAGATAGAATTAATCTGTATTTGAAGAGGCCGGAACTAATCAAGAACAGTCAGCATGGTTTTATTAAAAGGAGATCATGTCTGACAAACTTGATTGAATTTTTCAAAATGGTGATCAGATGTGTAGGTGAGGGCAATGTATTTGACATAGTCTACTTGGACTTCAGCAAGGCTTTTGATAAGGTCCCACATGGGAGAGTGATGGCCTAGATACGAACCCATGGGATCCAAGGAAATTTGGCAAATTGAATCCAGAAATGGCTGAGTGACAGGAAGCAGAGGGTGATGGTAAGGGGTGTAATTTGGACTGGAAGATTATGTCCAGCAGGATCAGTATTGATCTCTGTTTGTGAATTATTTAGCATTGAATGCAGGAGGATTGATCAGTAAGTTCGCAGATGATATGAAAATTGATGGTGTAGTAAATAGTAAGGATAGCCTTAGATTACAGGAAGATATTGATGAACTGGTCAAATGGGCTGATTAGTGGCATATGCAGATTAGTGTAACATGATTCACTTTGGCAGATAAACAAGGCAAGGGAATGCATAATGAATGGCAGATCTTTGAGATGCACTGAAGGTCCAAGGAACCTTGGTGTGTATGTATACCTATCCCTTAGCTGGCAGGACAGGTAAATAAAGTGGTTAACAAGACAAATGGTATACTTGCCTTTATTAGCCGAGGAATAGCATTTAAGAACATAAGAACATAAGAAATAGGAGCAGGAGTAGGCCATCTAGCCCTTCGAGCCTGCCCCGCCATTCAATAAGATCATGGCTGATCTGTCGTGGCTCAGTTCTACCTTCCCGCCCTTTCCCCATAACCCTTAATCCCCTCTCTTATCAAAAACCCATCAACCTGCGTCTTAAAAATATTTAGCGAGGCAGCCTCCACCACTTCAACGGGCAGAGAATTCCAGAGATTCACCACCCTTTGAGTGAAGAAGTTCCTCCTCAACTCCATTCTAAACCGCACCCCCCTTTATCTTGAGGCTGTGCCCCCTAGTCCTACTGTCTTTTTTGAGCGGGAAGAGTCTCTCCACCTCTATCCTATCCATCCCATTCATCATCTTATACGTCTCAATGAGATCTCCCCTCATTCTTCTAAACTCCAACGAGTACAAGCCTAGTTTATTCAGCCTCTCCTCATAGCTCAACCCCCTCAACTCCGGCATTAGCCTAGTAAACCTCCTCTGCACTCCCTCCAAGGCCAAAATATCTTTGCGCAGGTGCGGCGCCCAAAACTGCACACAGTACTCCAGCTGCGGCCTCACCAATGCCCTATACAGCCGCAGCAAGACCTCCCTACTTTTATATTCAATCCCCCTCGCTATGAAGGCCAGCATCCCATTCGCCTTCCTGACCACCTGCTGCACCTGCAAGCTGGGTTTTTGCGACTCATGTGCTGGAACTATATAAAACATTGGTTAGGCCATAGCTGGAGTGCAGTTCTGGAATCCACATTATAGAAGGGATGTGATAGCACTGGAAAGGATGCAGAAGAGATTTACCAAGATGTTCCCTGGACTGGAGAATTTTGGTTTTCAATAGAGATTGGATAGACTGGCATTGTTTTCTTTGGAGCAGAGGAGACTGAGAGGGACATGATTGAAATGTATAAAATTATGAGGGGCATCGAAAGAGTAGACAGGAAGAAACTTTTCCCCTTGGTGGAGAGACCAATGACCTTTAAGTTAAGGGGCAGGAGGTTTAGAGGGGATGTGAGGAAAAACATTTTTGCCCAAAGAGTAGTGAGAGTCTGGAACTCGCTGTCTGAAAGGACGATGGAGGCAGAAACCCTCATAACATTTAAGAAGTATTTAGATGTGCACTTGCGATTCCAAGGCATACAAGGCTAAGGGCCAAGTGCTGAAAAATGCTGTTAGAAAAGTTAGGTGGTCAACTTTGACTAGCTCATATGCAGAGAGTTGTATACTTCTCTGACTATGAATTAATTACCATATCATTATCAGGCATCTACATTCCGCACCCCCCCACCCCGCCCACCTTTCCTGCGTGAATCCCCTGGCAGATTCTGTGCTGCACAGAGTGGCGCAAATTCATCCCACTAAGTACGCCCTCAAAAT
This sequence comes from Carcharhinus amblyrhynchos, assembly GCF_965287045.1. NCBI lineage: Eukaryota > Metazoa > Chordata > Chondrichthyes > Carcharhiniformes > Carcharhinidae > Carcharhinus > Carcharhinus amblyrhynchos. The sequence continues at coordinate 74,497,073 of NC_137331.1, read as the reverse complement.
GGGCAGGATAATCTTTCTGTTTCCCGCTTGTCGGGCACTTAGAGTTTTTGGGGAAAGCCCCCCGCCCCCCCCCCCCCCACCATCTCTCTGTTAAGGCTTATATTTCCAAACTCATTTATTTCCATTTGTGCTGTCAATTCAGTTTCCCACCATGATGGGATAGATTAAATATCATCTATTTTGTGTGCAGCCAGTCAGCAGCATGGGTTTTGCTTGGTTGTAGAACTTAAGCTTATAAATGAGGAGGCAGCATGAAATTTAGCTCTTACCTATGCCCACTGGACAAGCACAGCGGGTCACAAGCCAATAATGGTACAATCATATTTTTAGCCCATATATTTTTGTCCTTTTGATTGTAACGTGGAGGCTCTGGAGAGGGTTCAGAGGAGGTTTACCACGATGTTGCCTGGCATGGAGGGGCTGGGGTACGAGGAAAGGTTGGAGAAACTGGGACTTTTCTCCTTGGAAAGACGGAGGTTGAGGGGGGACATGATAGAAGTATATAAGATACTGAAGGGAATAGATAGAGTCAATAGTGAGAGACTGCTCCCTAGGCTGGGTACGAATACAAGAGGACATGATTTAAGGGTGAGGGGGGAGAGGTATAATTTGGATATGAGAGGAAGGTTCTTTACGCAGAGAGTTGTGGAGGTATGGAACGCGCTACCGAGTAGGGTGGTGGAGGCAGGAACGTTGGACTCGTTTAAGGTTCAGTTAGACAGACACATGAGTGAAACGAGGATGGAGGGTTATAGTAGGGGCTATTAAATAAGGTCAGAATCTCGGGAGACACCAGAAATGCAGACTTGTAAGTTAACGTTTTTGTCTTTTTATTCCGCAGGTGGAGGTCCACCTTGTTGTCAAACGAGGGGCATGCACATGGTGGGTTGTGCGTGGGCTGCTCTTGGAGGTTCCGGGAGTGACCTAGTACTTCGTGTCGGTGTGTGTGCTTGATCCTGGACCGGTAGACGGGCGCCGCAACAGCTCAGTGACTATCACTGCTGGCTGTGCAGATACATGGATTTGGGCCTGTGTCTGTGGGAGTTTGTGCATTCTCCCTGTGGTTGCGTGGGTTTCCTCCGGGCGCTCCGGTTTCCTCCCACACCCCAAAGATGTGCTCTTAGGCTGATTGGTTTACTAAATTGACACTATTCTCCCCTGAATCTGGCTAAGTTAGGGGTTGCATTCATAGACACGCAGGGTAGAATAGGTGTAGGGTGATGCAGCGGAGTGGGCTCGTTGGGCCGAAGGGCCTGTTTCCCGTGCTGGGTTGTTCTTTGCTCTTTGTTTTTTTGTTGTAATTTGAGTAGCACAAAAGTGCAGTTGATTGGTCCTTAGGCATTTCTCTGCAGAATTAGTTGAGGCATTAGGGATGTAAAACAGATATGACAGCATCACCATTATTGCGAGGGAATGATACCACTTAACTAACAGACAAAGGCACTTCCTTTCATAATGGTGGACCCAGGAATTCATCATGGAAAAACATTGGCACACGAAGTATGTGCAAACACAAGGATCAGAATTTATTAGCCTTTTTGAGATGGTGTGAGTGGTAGGAAGGCTGGCAAAATGCATAGGAAGACATGGGGGAGGTGCCCAAAGCGTTCCTTCTGTCATGCCATTTTGCCACCAGTGGAGAAGATGGCAGATGTGCAATTTGGCAGGAAACCAATTGAACTGCTTAACTGGTGGATTTAAGGGCCACTTTCCAGGCATTGTTCCCACATCGCAGGGCCTGCTGCCATGTAGGGGGATTTCCCAGTGAAACCTGGAAGTTCGCCAGTGCCCCCGGAAGGGACCTTTCTTTCTGGGCATTCCATAGCATCCTGTCCATTCCTGTGCCAAGCAACAATGCCACCAGTCTTCAACGAACCCTCCAACCCAATTGCTGGAGTCTGTCTGCCTGGTCCCACTATTCTCAAACCCACCTGACCTTTCTTCAAGGGGTCCAGCCATTGAGGAGGCTTGTACTGTCATCTAGAGCCTCAACAATGGCCGTCACTAGTGGTGGCACTGCTGAGGCTGCAGAAGGCCAGCAGCTCTAGGGGATGGGGTAGGGTGGAGGAGGTCACCCATCATCCTTAATTCGAAGGCAGCCCTGGGGGCAGCCACTTAAATGGCCGCCTCTGGGATTATGTTGCCTCATGTCCCACTGCTGCCTGAAGGAGCAATCACCTCCCACTCTCAGCTCCAGCAGGTGGATTTCCTGGTGTCCCAGTAAAATTCAGCCAATGTTTTAATGACACGACAGACTTGCCGCTGAAAGTTCTTGTTCTTTAAATTCTCGTGTAGCAATATTTCTGCAACCTACGAGACCATTGATATGACATGACTGCTAATCCAAACACTTGAGGGAATTTTAATTGGCTGCAATTTTCAGATGACAGGTGAACAGGGCAGATGGGGCTGGCAATCCATCTGCCCAACATCATTAGTATGAGATCTGGTGGGGCTCATTTAAATACAATTGGCGGGAGGCCTTGCCAGGTTGTGCCAGAGACAGACTTGGAGGGCTGGATATCCTGCAGGCCAGTAGCTCGCAGCTTAAAGCCTGAAAGCTCCTCTTAAAGGGAAGACATATTCAAGTTGCTGAAATGTCTGTGCGAAGTTGGGCAGCTGTACAATTAATCTTTTAGAGAACTTAGGTTCTCAGACACTGCCCCACAGGTGCTAGTTAAGTCAAGAAAAACAGATATGGATCCTTGAAGAGATGTTTTGTTTCATAATTAAACACCAACATTTTTTTAGGTTTAGCTGCACTTGGTAAATTATTGGCAGTGCTGCTGTGTTTACCAGATTGTTTCAGTCTGTCTACTTTTGTGTCTCAAGGCAACAGAAGCTGCCCTGTCCGCAGCAGCACAGTGGGTGACATTATGGATAACATCCCATTTTTATTTTATATATGAATTCTCTACTAAGCTACCCATGTCCTTCAGTCCATATGTCAACATGCTTATAATAGTTATGTATCACTTGAAAGTTTATCAAAGCATAGGTAATGCAATGTGAAAAAAAAATGGTGTAATGAAATCAAAACAGGAAATGCTGGAAATGCCCAGCGGTTCAGGCAGCGATTATGGACAGAGAAAAGCAGGGTTAACATTTCAGGTTGCTGCTCTTTCATCAAAATGAGAGTTAGTTTGAAGCTTCTCAGTCAATTCTGACATTTAAAATATAATTTTAATTCATTGTTAAGTAATACAACACAATGGCATGTTCATTCTAGAGAAAATAACCATATCACCTCTAAAGCCAGTGAGTGATACAACATCCTGATGCTCCACTGGGGTAATTTTACCTGAGTCCGAATGGTAGAAATGTTCACCACTTACAATCCCATCATGTTAATTTGGGTGTTGCACTGAGCCCCCATGTGAAGGGAGCCTGTTAATGTGCAAACCTGGGACCTATAATCCATTGCTAGGGTGAGGTCCTAAAAGTTTCCAAAAGATGAAGAGAGAAACATTTGTGTGTGGCTAGGAAGCACGGGAGTGTTTCTCTAGGCTCCACCAGAATGTTGTGGACTGCGGCGACCCCTCCAACATTGATTCCTCCCCATATCTACCTGATTGCTGCCTGTGGCCTGACCAATATTGAAAAAGCCCTGAATGAGCAAGCAGCAACAGTAGGATGCTCCAGGATGTGCAGTTTTCCAGACATATGGTAGTCACGCAGCTTCAAACTGACAGGAATCAGCAGGCAGATGATCCACTCTGGCAACTGACAACCAACCCAAAGATGTTTGTATCAAATTCTTTCCTTTGTCATTTTGACAGAGCTGTTTATCTGAGTTAAGTAAGTGACATTTGATCCTTGGTTAAAATAGTAACAAAGAGGAATTCAATACTAACGTGCTATGGTTTTGGATGATAGTTGCTTGCATTAATTTTCAGATTCATTATTTTTTACATTTATTTTCAAAACATAAGAGATGAAAGGTAGAGATTGGAAGATTAAGCATGAATAAAACTGAACTCTGTTTGACAGCATAAAATAATTAATTCATGTTAGATGCTCTCGAAAAGCTCACATGAGTCTAAGGATTCTCTGACTGTTTTACTGTGACCAGTCGACCTCCCATGCAGCAAAAAACAGACCTTTTTGGAAACGTATGCTGTTTTCTTACACATTATGTTAGACTCCCACCAGAGTTACAGGGACATACAGGGATAAACCCCATGGAATTTCCTGCCCTATCTTAGTAGGAAGTCACCTATGATATTAATGATACAAATTTATTTTAGTTCATCTTATTTGTTATAAGTTTCTCTTTAAATTGTTTTTCAGGATGTGGATGTTGCTGCTAAGATTTGTTCTTTTTATCTTCTCACGTTGCGCTAAAAGTTTGTTGTGAACTTTCTTGAACAGCTCCAGACCATGTGGAAAAGGTACTCCCACCATGTTGTTAGGTAGCGAATTCCAGAATGCTGAATCAATGAAGATGAGGGAATATTGACCAGAGACCAAATGCAGACTGGGTGACCACTTTGCTGAACACCTTTGTTCTGTCCACAGGTAGGAAGGACCAAGACCTTCCTCTTGCTTGCCACATCAACACACCATCCTGCTCTCCTGTCCATATGTCCATCCCTGGCCTTTTGCAATGTTCCAGTGAACCCCAACGCAAACTGAAGGAACAGCACCCTACCTTCCGATTGGGCACTTTACAGCCTTCTGGACTGAACATTGAGTTCAACAACTTCAAAGCATGAACTCTCTCCTCCACCTTCACTCCATTTCCATTCATTTTATTTCATTTTGTTTCACCTTATTCATTCATTTTATCATCCCTCTTTCTCACTTCCATTTTTCCACTTTTCCATTCCAGCTCTCCTTGCCTCCCCATCTTTTCAGGGCAACTACCATAATCCCCAGGCAATCCCTTAAATATCTGTACCTCTGTTCTCCCATTCACACGTTCCGATCTCTTAATGGACATTTTCAGCACCTCCTCAGTCTTCTGTATCCTCATTTACATTCCCTTTGTTCAATTCCATATACCCCTCCCTCCACCTCACAGTATAAATCTCTGCTGATTTGCCCTTAGCTCTGACAAAGGGTCATCTAGACTCGAAATGTTGGCTCTCTTCTCTCCTACAGATACTGTCAGAGCTGCTGAGATTTTCCAACACTTTTTGTTTTTGCTTCAAATTCCTGCATCTGCAGTATTTTGCTTTTATATTTATTAAGTGATTTCTATTCAAATCAGACTCTTAAATGAGGGGAAACTTAGAAATGATCATTTGTCATTCCGTTGTTACCTTAACCTAGATTGTGAAGGTCACAGGTTAGAAAGCAGAATGAAACAATTATCCTTTCAATGGGCAGCTTTTAAGCAACTTATAGAGGGTCATTAACAGTGAATTACCCTTTATCTACCGTCATTGGTTTCTCCTCGAATAATGTTGAACAGATATTCTATTTGCAGCATTAAAAAAGATCAGTTGACGTGTGTACCTGCTGTTCTATTTCCTTTGGTAGCAAATTCTTTTTGTTGTTGCTCTTTCTTCTTTACTCACCTGGTGAGACAGATTGGACAGCAATTCCCTTTGCCTAATGTAGGTCTTAAACAATCAATGTGCTGCACTGTGTATGCATTGGCTAATAAATTTAAGAACCACAGTTCCTTCTCACCAAGAAACAAATGAATTCAGGAGCCTCAGAGTTACTTTCTTTTATTTAGTTGAAAGATGGCAATTTCTCTGTAAAGGGAGGAACAACATAACTTTACAGAGTGTCACTGGCAACAAGTCAGACTTTACTGGAAAACTAAGCATTTTCTTAACTGAAGTTGTAGTACATGTCACAGATATGTATCCTTTTGGCATTGCTTCTCGGCCTTTTGGCTAAGATCAAGTGTAGTATCGACATGCTGTCCTTGCTTGAAGTCATTGTGTTACGTTTTAGTTTCATTTGAAGCAATTTTTCAAAGCGGCATCTCGGCTTTTTGGCTAAGGTGCAAATGAGATCAAGCCTTCGAAGAGGAGCTACACCTACTCCAATCAGCTTGGATCACATAGATCAAGCCCAAGACAGGAGGTGAGAGCCCTGTCTTGTCAGCTTAGATCGGGAATGTCTCAACTTGTTGAAACCCTGAATTGGACTTGATTTGATTGAATTGGAATTAAAAAAAACTATGTGGGAGGCACGCAGTTCAAAGCCTCCATCTCACAAATGGATGACGTGGCTGACTTCTGTTCAGACCCATCGTCTGTTTGTAGGCCCCTCCATGTCTGTGAGCAGTTCGAGCTGGCCTTGGGACCGTGGCAAGAGCGAAGCTATGTTCTTCAGGAACTGATCTGACAGATCCTTTGACCCCCTTCGTCATCAGGGCAGATTATCTTAAGGTGCTAGGAATATGATTTGAAGTGGTGGGGACGTGCACCAAAAACTGGGAAGAGCACATTGCCAAAGTAAGGCAGAAATTGGGCTTGTGGGACCAATGCTCCCTCTCTATTACCAGAAAAAACCTGGTCATCCAGTGTGAGGTATTGTCCAGTTTGTTGTATGTGGCGCAGGTCTGGCTCATCCCAAATCCTGCACAGCAGCAGTGACCCAGGCCATCTTCAAATTTATCTGGAGATCAAAGATGGATCGTGTCCAGAGGGAAGCAATGCATAAATTTCTAGAGAATGGAGGGAAAGTTGTTCTCAACAATGCCCACATCCTGATGGCCACCTTTGTGTGCAGCTGCATCAAGCTATGTGCAGATCCTCAGTATGCTTAACGTCAAGTGCCACTGCTATTTGATGTTCTTCCTGTCCTAAGTGTCGCAAAGGACAGGTCTGGCCAGATTGCCACAGAACACTCCAAGTAGTTGGACTGTACGGCAGCACCTATCCTTAGTGGAGAAATTTTTGCGGAAACACACCTTTGATCACATGGCAATCAAGCAGTGGTCAGCGCGTAATGTCCTTGACACCCTGAGAGAAAAGGAGATGGTGGATCCTGTCGAATGGCTGCCTGATCAGACTGTCAGTGTCATCTGGCACAATGTCTCATCACCAGAACTTACAAAGAAGTACCAAGGCTTGGCTGGTGGTGAAAGGGGCACATCCCATCAGATCCTTCATGCACGCCCGAGATCTCAACATCACCGCACACTGCCTTCAAAGCGGCTGCAGGGGTGATTGCACACCTCCTTGTGGAAAGTGCCTTTGCAAAGAAGGTCTGGAGTGAGATGCAGTGATATTTGCCTAGGTTCATCCCGAACAGCTCGGTGATGCAGGACTCTGCTCTACAGGCTATTTCCAGGGACGCACGCTGAGATTAATATCAATTGCTGCTGGACTCAGTGAAGGACGCACTGTGGTCCACCTGAAACTTGCTGATCTTCCGGAGCAAAGATTTGTCCTCAACCAAGTGTTGCAGGTACATTCCAAGGTTCAGGACTATGTGCTGAGGGATGCTCTCAAGCTTGGGGCAGCTGCTGCCAAGGCACAATGGGGAAAGGCCACAATTTAAAGCCTTTCAACCAAGGCAGACTGAGGACACAGTAACTGTAGAACACCCTCAGACTGTGTAACTGTGTGCTAATCTGAAAAAACAGCAGCACACACTGAAATCTGATAAATGTATATAGTTTGAAGAACTGAAATGTAATGAATTTGAACGAATGTATTTACGACTTTTTTTGCATTGTTTGTAATTACTGGGAATGTTGTTTTGCGATGGCTTATTTCAGAGATTTTATGAATAAAATATATTTTTGAATAAAAAAAAGTGGGCTCTCTGTAATTAAGTTTATTTGTTTGTGTCACAAGTAGGCTTACGTTAACATTGCGATGAAAATCCCCGAGTCGTCACAATCCAGCACCTGTCTGAATGCACTGGGGGAGAATCCAATGCATCTAACCAGCATGTCCTTTGGAGGCCTGTATGAGGAAACTAGAGATCTGGAGGAAAGCCATGTAGACACTGGGAGGACATGCAGACTCTGCACAAACAATGACCCAAGCTGGGAATTGAACCCAGGCCCCTGATGCTGTGAGACAGCAGTGTTAATCACTGTGCCACTGTGCCATCCCAATCTCATACCATTAGCCATGAATACACATTGTTAGTCTTTAACTACTTTTTATTCTGAAATGAATTTTGATGGTTATTCGACAGTCACTGTGAGAAAGAAAACAAACTGATAGAAGTCACAATTAAGAACTGAAAAATATCATGGTGTACAAAATGATAAAACTATAAGATCTCTGGCTATCTGCTTCTGATTACACATTTACTTTCCAAAATGTACCGCTTGCATGTTACATGTTTCATATTTGACTCCGAGATGAGCTTCTCATCACATATCTGTGACATTACTAAAGCCACTTTTGCAACATTTTCCAACCTACCCTCAGCCTGAGCTCCCAAAACTCTCATCTGTGGCTTTGTCAACTTTAAACTCCATAATCTACCCGTCATAAACTTGAAGTCAATCTGCTGCTCATGTTGTATTCCCATCTAATGCTGACCTGCATTGGCTCCTGATTAAGCAAGACCTCAATTTTTAAATTCTCACCTTTGTTGCAAATCATTCCACTGCCTCATATTCCCCCCCCCCCCCGCCCCCCATACCTCCGCCCCGATCTCTGTAGCCATCCCTAGTCCTCAAACCTCTGAGCATTTCTGATTTTAATTGCTCTACCATTGATGGCTAGGATCCTGAGCCCTGCTATTCCCACCCTTCCTCCTCTCTATGTTTCTTTCTTCACTCACAATATCTTTAAAACCCACTTTTTGACTAAGCATCTATTTTAATATCTCTTTACGTGGCTTGGTGTTCATATTTTGATTAATATTGCTCCGATAAAGCTCCATGGATGATTTACTTGTTAAAGGTGCTATATAAATACATGTTCTTGTTGTAGTACAGGTGCAAAATTTTATTTCAAAAGCTGGTTTGACAAAAGCTCATAGCAAATTTTACTTTGAGGAGAATAACCTGCTACACTGCAACCTGTACAATATTGTCAAGTGTTGATTAATATTGTATCATTATGTACTTCATACTTTCAGCTCAGTGTGCTTGTTACAAAATTTCTGAAAAACCACTTACTTCACTGACTCAAATGATTATGTCAGTCATTTTGTGATTGCTTTACAATTATATCATGCAGTATTCGTTTTATGCAGCATAATATAACTCCATTTCCTACTAATAGCTAATTAGCAGCTCCCCAAGACTCTTTTGATAGCACCTTCCAACCCACGACTTCTACCGCCTAGAAGGACAAGGACAGCAGAAGTTCTTACTTAAAGGGCCAAACCAAGCTTGCAAGTAAGGTAATTTAGAGTAACTCCTGCCATTTTAAAGTTTTTGGAATCACTGTGAATTTTTCTTTTATTTACAGAATGTGAGCAGCGCTGGCTAGGCCGGCATTTATTACCCATACTTCATTGCTCATCAGGTGATGGTGAACTGCCACCTTGAACCACTGCAGTCCCTAAGCTGTAGGTACACCCACAGAGTTGTTAGGAAGGAAACACCAGGATTTTGACCAAGCGACAGTGAAAGAACAGCGATATATTTCCAAGTCAGGGTGGTGACTGACTTGGAGGGAAACGTCCAGGTGGCAGTGTTCCCAGGTATCTGCTGCCCTTGTCCTTCTAGGCGGCTGTGGTTATAGGTTTGAAGGTGCTGCCTATGTGTTTTTGGAGGGGGTGAGTACCTAGGTTTGGCAGGGATTGTTGCTGCATCTTCACAGAGGGTAGAGACTCTGTGGGCATTCAATTGCAGTATGTTTGAATCTGCAGAATGATTAAGAGATAAAGCAAACCTCCGGCCAGGGGAGACTCTGGGTGTAGCCTCTGACAGCTTGGAAATGGACTCCTCCAAACCCTCTGATCTTGACAGGGGATAACTGTCAGGCCAATCACCCAGTCAAGGTCCAATTGAGAAATCATAGGCCCTGATTCTTCTCCTGTTTCTGGGTCCCTTGTTCCACATCACCCACCACCTTAACCCTCCCCCTCAATCATACATGTTTTTTAAAAAATTACTTCAATTTGTTTGACATTTTAACCTGAAGCTAATATATCTAAAAGGTAATTCCTTTTTATTTTAAGTTAATTTTGACAAGGTGAGGGATAGCATTTTGGAATACCACCAGTCTTGCATGTCATTGACAGCATGCTGAAGTACTATTTGCTCCTTATGTTTCCTTACTGACCTTATATCCCAAGGTGAGATACATCAACACCTCCATCTTCTTGACATCCTCCCCCTGCATTTATTATTTTCCAGGATGCACAACTGAATTCCAGAGTTAATTTACAGATTCTTAATTGCACTTCTTACCTGCTTTGTGAACCCTACAGCAGACTGTAACACGAAGAGGTCAATTAATTTATAACCACTTAATTTAATTTAATTTCAAGAGCTCTGAGTTAAATGTGAGACATTCATTGTCCCTCATTTGATTTGTGGTTAATTCGGATAAAATAGGTTTAACTCATTTCCTTTCTCAATTCTGAAGTTATGTTGGACTGCGAATGTTTTCTTGCTGATGCTGCCCAACGTGTTTGTGTTTTTCCAGCACTTTCTGTTTTTATTTCAAATCCAGCATCTGCAGAATTTATTTTCATTCTAGATTAAACTCATTGAGTGTGGAGGGAATGTACATGATAATCTGCAGGAAGTTTCCTTGGACATATTTGACCCGATGCAACCCCCTCCCAACTGTATACCACCGTGCGCCACTGCCTCTGCTGAATCTATTCTGTAGGAGAGACAGGAAATACACAGGAATGGTAATGGTGGCGTATGAGACATTATCTGTAAGGTTTAATTCCATAAGTATGACATTGTCGGGCTTTTGCTTGACTAGTCTGAGAGATAGCTCTCCCACAATCCCCCAGATGTTAGTAAGGGGGATCTTGCATGGTTAATGGGGTTGAGTTTGCCATTGTCGTTACTGGTGCCTTGAGCAATACGGCATTGTCTGTCTGATTTCAGTCCTTTTGATATTGTACTGGTTTCATCTGGCTGAGTGGCTTGCTAGGCCATTTCAGAGGGCCCCATGTTAAGAGTCACCCATGTTGCTATGGGTCTGGAGTCATATGTAGGCCAGACCAGGTAAGGATGGCAGATTTGCTTCTCTAAAGGGCAATAATGAACCAGATAGCAATCAACAGGATATTATGGTTATAATTGAACATTATATCTGAAATTTTTATTGAATTCAAATTCCATCATCTGCTACCATGGGAGTCAAACCTGCGTCAGAGAGCATTATTCTGGGTGCATGAATTACTTGTCCAGTGATAATATCACTGTGTCACTGCCTCCAGAAAGGGGTGGGGGCGCAGGGATTTGAACATTGCTGGGAAGTGGGCAGCAAGGTGAGGGGGGAGGGGTGACATTGCTGTGGGTACATTTGTGCTTGAACTTTCCAGCTGATTTACATTGGTTTTTACCCTGCTATGAAAATCTCAAACTGAATCTGTGCAAAAACCAGGGTAAATATAATGTAAACAGACCGAACGTCCATGGTTTGAGTCATCAGATCCCAATGTTATTGCAATCCGAGCACAGTAAAACTGGTAGTCAGAACTTTAATCAGAGGTAATGGGGATATGACAACATCAGGACTTCCTTAGTGTTCTGATGCATATCAGCAATGTAAGTTAAGTTGGCAGCTTCTTCGCGTATTGAAGATTTGGACCAATGTCATTGCTGTTTCCCTTGTTATTTCTGCTGCTGCTGTCACTGATGTTGCCTCTGCTCCTTGGGGAGTTAGGTTACTGCTGCATTAGCTGCTCTCACGCTGCAGTGAAAGTTGACAACAGGGAAGTTGAGACAAAGTTGAGTAAACTCTAAAACACTTGAAAGTAAATTCAGAAAGTTGAAATTGGCATTCAGCATTGTTATCTCAGCTTGACAGTGGTAATCCTACAAGCAGAAGCTTTTCATTCCTGCTGACCACTAGCTTGTTGCCAATTTCACTCTTCAGTTTTCCCAGCCCATCAATTTAATTAATCACTCCCCCCTGTGCACTTGTCTCATGGAACTCAGGGAGATGTAGAGAGCTCAGGGAACTTCCAGTGTATGTGCCTGCTGGATAACGAAGCCAGAAGACAGGACCAGTTCTTGCTTAGACTTTTAGTAGTACACGATAACAATAATTAAATAATACAGCTGTTAAGGTTGGAATATTGCATTCCATTTTGAAATTAATTTGCTCATTACATACCCATTTAGGAAGTTTTTAATACAGCATTCCCTTCTAATATTTTGCAGTCCGCCTCAATATAGTCTTTATCACACCACCTCACCTCCAATTTGGTGTTATGTCCAAATTTATGTATCGTATTTTTGATTTCAAAGTTTAAATCTTCAATATAAATTGTGAACAATCCTAGTCATAGCATTGATCCCTGTGGATCACTACCTTCCACCCCTCTGATTGATCACCCTTCACATTTACACTCTGTTTTCTGTCCTAAAGCAGCTAGCAATCCATTCTGTTACTTGTGATTTGACTCTGCACTTGCAGACCTTACTCATTAGTAATAATGCGGTACATTATCAAAGGTCTGTTGAAAATCTAAATAAATTGCATTTACTGCATTACCCTTGTCTATTCTTTTCAAAAAGATCAACAAGGTTGGTCAAGTACAGTTTTCCCTTTTGAAATCCATGATGGCTGAATCTTATTATATTTTAGTTTCTAGATGTTCTTCTACTCTCTCCTTTCGTAAGGTTTCCATTCTTTACCTGTTACTGACATTAAGCTGATTGGCCAAATCCAACGTACTGGACATATTTGACATCCTTTTTGAAAAAGGAATAATGTTAGTAATCTGTCAGTATGTTGGGACTACACTGTTCTCTGACAAATTACTAAAATATCTATTTCCTCATTGTTTTTAATGCGCAGAGCAGAGGTTTGTCCTCTTTAAATTTAACATGTCACCTTGTTCTATTTTTAAGTGCAGTCATCCCATTTCAAATCTTGTTATTCGTGGTCATGTCCAGCTTCTCTGTTTCCCTGGAAACTCGGCAGGTCTATTTATAAGACAGGAGCAGCTCTTGCTTAGACTTTTAGTAATACACTATTATAATAACTCAATAATACAATTGGAATATTCCATTCCTTTTCATAGTTTTCTCCAACTATGTTATCTGTAATGCCAAATTGTCTGTGCATTGTGAAAATAATCCACCACTCCTAAAAAAGGCATTGGCTGCTTTAAGTGTGGAAATATCATATTATACACACATATACATGTAAATGATCGTGTATATTGTTTTGGTTATTTATGCTATTTTGCAGTGAGTGAAAATAAAGTTAAAATGAATTTCCTGCTTTTGACAGAGGCAAAGAGACAGTGAATGCTTTACCTGATTACTTCCTGAGATTGTGGTGGGTGTGAAACATCAAGCTGAGGTTACGCTGTGCCCAGGGAAGGGACCAAGAGAAGCTCAGCAAGTCAGACAGTTGAAGAAAAATGGAAGTAATGAAGGGAAAAAGAGAGTCATTCAAAAAATACCCATAATAAACTAAAGTTATAAAAATGGAACTTGCAAGAGAAATGCAAATGGAGTGATAAATGTCGATGTAAGCAAAGGGCAAATTTAATGGTGTTATTCTGTGTTTTGCCCTCCAAACTGGGAGTGGAACTTGCTGCAAATTCAGGTGGAAAAATTGCTGGTGTGCCACCATGATTTTGCACTCATTTTACTGGATGATGGTCAGTGAGTGCATGCACAACAGATCCCAGTATTTCCCCTTTATACCACAATTGAATTTTGATCACATCTATGTTTTATATTATGTATTTTGATCCCTCACCTAAGCTCTATTGTCTATGTTTGGATTAATCTGTAATGCGGTCAGGAGTTGAGTAGCCCAGAACTGAAACTGAACGTCATAGAATCATTGAATCCCTACTGTGTAGAAGGACGCCATTCATCCCATCAAACCTGCACCGACAACAATCTCACCCAGGCCTTATCCCCATAACCCCATGTATTTACCCTGCCAATCCCCCTCACACTAAGAGGCAATTTATCATGTTCAATCAACCTAACCCGACACATTTTTGGACTGTGGGAGGAAATTGGAATTCCCAGAGGAAACCCACACAGACACAGGGAAAACATGCAAACTCCACACAGTCAACCAAGTTTGGAATTGAACGCTTGTCTCTGGCACTGTGAGGCAGTAGTGCTAACCACTGTGCCACTGTGCTGAGTATCAATGAGCAGAGAATTGCTAATTAAATGCCATTTGATTGCACTCTCAATGACACCTTCCATCATTTTGCTGATGATCAAGAATAGCTTCTTGGACTGATACTGACCAGTTTGGATTTATCCTGCATTGTCCCAGGATTTACCTGGACAATTTTCCACATTGTGGGATAAATGCCAGTGTTGTAGCTGTACTGGAAAAATTTAACTAGGGGCAGCTTGCCACCACCTTCTGAAGGACAATGAAGGATGGGCAATAACTGTTGGCCTAGTCAGCGACATCCACTCCTGGAAATGAATTCAAAAACTGGTCTATTGCCAGGGCCCAGTTCTCCAGTGCTATTGTGGGAATGTTGCCAGGGCCCATAACCTGTGCAGCATCAGTGCCTTCAGCTGTTATCATGTGGAGTGCATCAAATTGGCTGAATGTTGGAATTTATGATGCTGGGATCCTCAGGAGTAGGCCAAGATGGATCATTCAATTGGTACATCTGTCTGATGATTGTAAATACTTTAGCCTTGTCTTTTGTTTCAATGTAATGGCTCCCTCATCTTCATGGATCCTCCTCCTCCATTGTCATTTCTGGTGGCTAAATTAATGCCAAGTGGATCGTTCAGTTCTATACCTTTTTGACTTTTGTGTAGCTGTTTGCCAGATCAGGGAAGGATGGCAGATTCCCTTCCCTGAAGGACATTCGTGACCCAGGTGGGTTTTTATGACAGTTGATGATAGTTTCATGGCACCATTACTGAGACTAAACTTTCAATTCCAGATATTCTTATTAATTAATTAAACGTATTTATTAATTAAATTTAAATTCCATCATCTGATGTGATAGGATTTGAACCTATGTCCCCAGAGCATTATTCTGGGCCTCTGGATTGCTATTCCAGTGACAATACCATTATGCCACTGCCTCCCAAAAATGAATATACTACAACAAAAACAGAAAATGCTAGAAAATCTCAGCAGGCCTGACAGCAAGTGTGGGGAGAGAATAGAGCCAACGTTTTGAGTCGAGATGACCCTTTGTCATCTTGCTGTACTATCTTGCTTTAACGGTTGTATTATTAATTAGATTCTACTACTAAAAGATCTAAAGAAGAACTAGTGCTGTCTTATAAGTATTCCCATTGAATTGTATGAAGACGCAGACCTCAGTGGGTCTGATTTCAAATGCAGGTCATTACAACAGCAGCACTGTATTTGGGGCATACCTACATCTTTGCACACAATGGTACAAGACATTCTGGGAACATGGGAGAGTTCAGCATTCAGATATTTACTGCTGTCTGTAATATAAGGATTATCATGGAGCATGATTTTCTGACTTTTGCTGTATAAAGTCAGTCTAACGCATCTTGATGTAGACCCAGAAATAACACCCTGTGCATCATATTCAGCTTGCTGGCGCTGTCACTGGTGCTGAAAATTATCTCAGAACACAGGAGACTCAGGAGTTCAAACTACTTATGAAGAGAATTAAACAAGGATGACTCATTGTTTTAGGATGCTCATGATTTGAACAGGAATGGCATACCCACATATTGTCCTCCCAGGATAAGACAGGTTGTGCATTGAAGAATCAGATAATGATGAAGTTGTCAAATTTTAGCTGTGTTTAGTTTGACAGGATAATATTCATGAGGCATATTTCTGCTGCTCAAAAGAATGTTACAGAATTTTCATTTTCTATATTTGTCTTTAAGTATAAAATATTAAAAAGAAACGTTGACAACATCACTCGTAATTCTCCTTATTGTCATTGGAGCATAGAATCCCTACAGTGCAGAAAGAGGCTATCTGGCTCATCGTGTCTGTACCAACTCTCCAAAAGAGCATCCCGCTCAGGTCCTAATCTCCACCCTATCCTCGTAACCCCACACATTTACTATGACTAATCCACCCAGCATACACATCTTTAGGCACTAAGAGGAGTTTAACGTGACCAATCCACCAATTCCGCCACATACAAAGCCTTTCAACAGACAACGTTCTAATGAAACTCCTGCTCCTAACTTGTATGTGTGCACATATGTTTCCCAGTACTGTGCTGGATCAAATTCATATTATAATTTTAGTTGCAATTTTACATCATGACCAGTTGAGATGCTAACTACTAGAAAACACTACATGATATTTATGAAATTCCATAGTGCATTTTCAAATAAGTACATTTTCAGCTGACAGATCAGTGTATAAATAAAAACAAAATACAATTGCTCAAAGCAATATCCATGCACACAAACTTCGTATAAGCAATAACTGAGATTCACGAAAAGACACAGGAAACAAATTTCCATTTTGGATTAATTGTAAAATTTGACTTTTAAGATTTGTGTGGAAGTATAGATCCAAATTTCTAATAACTTGCATTCAAATTAATCTGAGTTTAAGATCACTGTCAACATTGACTTATTTGAACAGAAAAATGTACAAAGCATGGGCTTAACAGTTCTCTGATTCCATCTTGATAGGGAAAATATTGCAGGGACTTGGGGAAAGAACAGAAGAATGGGATTAATTAGCTTGCAGAGCCAGTGCAGACATGGTGGGCTAAATTGTCTCCTTTTGTGCTGTATTATTCTATGTACCTATGATAGGAGAAAAAGAAAGTCACATAAGCTATCAAGTCTGAGCAGCCTATAATTAAGTGATCTCCTCATTAATTAATTCTCTGGTGGTGGCAAAAGTTTGCTCCTGTTCAGTTAAAGGTGATATATGAATGTAAATTTATGTTGTATTTGAGAGGATGATGGAAGGTAAGCTTACAATGTTCATTTTAAGCCCTCTGAGTGTACATCAAGCAAACCTTGTCAGAAACATCAAATTGGATTTTATGGCTACACCAGAGGGTGTGTTTTTGGCAGGGGTGGGGACATGTTAAATGTTAGATTGTAAGTTAATCAGTGTACCAAATTTGACTGTAACTCAGACATTTTTAAATTTATTTCACGTTACAAGCTAACCAGGATACAATGCCACATTTGTACTAACATTGACATAAGAAGCCGTTTTGTGTCCTGCGCTTTATAATTATTCATACATGCATTAATTAAGAGACATTACATCATTAGGAACCAACTAGAAATAGATGATTGACCAAATATTGTACCTCTATTAAGTTACAAATGAAGAAATAAAAACTAATCAAGTGGTTATTTTCAAGCTGGATTTAAAACCTTATCGGCAGGATTTAGTGGGGCCATTAGCTGTGGGTGAAAATAGCGTCATGGCTGCTATATATCTTGAGAGGCCAAAAACGGGATTTGTGCCGGAGAGATTTCAGAATGCGATCTTCCTCGGTCCTCCATGATGATGCAGTCGGGTGCACACCCAGAAAGGATGTGAATCTGATCTGCATCAATTTGAATGCATTATAATGTACTTAGCGAGTTTGAAGACAAATCTTCAGACCTCATCAAATCTTCTCACCCACATGGTGTGATGTCACATGGGTATAAATTACTACTGGTTTTTAAAAATGGGAGCCTGGCACCATGACTGCTGAGAGTGAGGAAGGAGGTGAGCACCCCTCTGCACGTAGTACCAAAGAGCCAAAGGGGACAGAACCCACTGCCCAGCTCCAGAGGCCAGGAAAGGGGAGTGTGACACCTGTAGCAGGCTCAAAATGTTTCTAACAGGAAGCTTCCTGGCCAATGAACACATAAACCAAACATGTACTATTCATGTAAGCGTGCCACACCTGGGTCACTGTCCCCCTAGTCCTCTCTCCCTTGATTAAAGCCCCTTGAAATCTCACCAGGTCTTCCTCCAATTTCACCTGTGCCAATGGAATGGCTGCTTTTAAAAACAAGCAGTGAAATTACAGGAAAGTCGTAATTGATTGTTTGATGAGTCCAGGGGCAGAGGCAGGAGCAGAGCAAGGCTGGAGAGCTAGATGGTAAGCAACAGCAATCTTGCAATGCCGAGTAAACACATCCATGTGATATCATCGGTTAATGATTGGTAGGTGAATATTTCTCTTCAACTTTTTCTGACTTGTTTTAATATTGAAGGTTGGGTAGGAAAAAGTAGAGGATGAAAACTAAAGATCAGTAGTAAAGTTAAAAACAAACTGAAAATCAGATTAGACTGGCAACGCGTTGTAGTTGTAGCATCTAGGAGCTGGTGGACCCCATTGCAGTTCAGAATGACCACTTCTGTAGCAAGTGTTGTTTGCTCAAGCAACTTCAGCTCAGAGTTAATGAGCTGGAATCTGAGCTTCAGACACTGCAACACATCAGAGAGGAGAAGAATTACCTGAATGCTATGTTTCAGGAGGGAGTCACACCCTTTAGATTAACTACCTTACATTCGATCAGTGGTCAAGGAAAGGAAGACGTAACTACAAGAAGTAGCATGGCAGGAGCCTCAGTCCTGCCCTTGACCAGTAGGTTTGATTTGAAATTCTTACTTCTTATGTACACCAGAGCATGAACCTGTAGGGAAGATGAGCAAGCTGACCATAGCATTGTGGTACAGTGGAGGGAGAGGGGGAGGAAGAAAATGTAGCCATAATCGGCGACATAGTTTGGAGAGTAGATACTGTTCTCTGTAGCCAGGATCGAAAGTCCCAAAGATTGTTTTGCCTATGTGGTGCCAGAGGTTAAGGATTTTCCATCTGGGCTGCAAACTGCAGAGGAACATTCAGTCATACCCCAGCGGTTTACAATGACAGCAGTGAGTAACATGTACCAGATGCACGAAGGGTCCTTCAACAGCACCTTCCAAATCTGTGACCTGTATTACCTAAAAGAGCAGGACAACAGATATATGGAAAGACCATCATCTGCAAGGTCTCATCAATGCCACACTCTGGATGACACAATATTGAGTTCCTTTGCTGCTGCTGAAATAACATCCTGAAACTCCCTCTCTAACAACATTGTGGATGTACCTACACCACACAGACTGAGGGGATTCAAGAAGGCAGCTCACAACTACTTTCTCAAAGATATCTAGGGTAGAAATATATCCTAGCCAATACACTCATATCCCATGGAGAGTTGAACCATGGGTATATTGATAATTCTATTATTTAATGTTCTCAATTAGGAAACAACAGGGGTTGGGGCTGTCAACATTTTGTTTTATTTCAAAGCGCAGCGGTATAATTTTCAGTAGTAGCTTCTGCTGTGACTGTGGATCAATCAGCTAGTCTGGTGGCCCTGTTTTCACAAATTTCTTCCCCAATAAATCCTTCTGCCAGACCTGACACATCCCTGATAAAAATAATGAGAGAGCTCCTCCAATGCAATCCACAAAAATTAAATATAAAAGGATGTTATGCTTCAGTTATACAGGGCATTCATGAGATAGTCCAGTATTGGTCTCTTTACTTAAGGAATTATTTAAATGCGTTGGAGGCTATTCAAAAGACATTTACCAGATTGATACCTGGAATGAGTGGGTTGCCTTATGATGATAGATTCGACAGGCTGGGCTTGTTTCCACTCAAGTTTAGATGAATGAGGGGCGACTTGATTGAAGTATACAAGATCCTGAATGGTACTGACAAATTGGACATTTGTTTCCTCTTGTGGTTGAGTCCAGAACTAGAGGGTACTGTTTTAGAATTAGGGGTCATCCTTTTAGGACAGCGATGAGGAGAAAATTTTTCTCTTGTGCAATTTTGGAACTCTGCCTCAGGTGGTGATGGAAGTGGGATAACTGAATATTTTTAAGGCAGAGTTAGATTCTTGTTAAGTAAGGGATTCAAAGGATATCGCACGTGGATGGAGGCTGTGGTACTCAACACACAGATCAGCCATGATCTTACTGAATGGTGGAGCAGGCTCAAGGGGATGAATAGCCTACTTCTGTTCCTATTTCTTATGTTCGTACTCCCAGCTACAGGGTTGAGCATTCACTTGTAGTGAATTCACCCACTTCCCCCCACCCACAGCATTAATTTGACTTAACAAAGAATTAACTTATCAAAAAGGTATTTTTCAAAGTCAAGTACGAGTTCGATAGAGAATATCCCTCTACTTTGTCTCAACACCGTATTTTCAGCCCTACAATAGAATAATTTAAATGCAATATTTATAGCTTGTTGTTTATACATATTAAGTGATAATACGTTACACATGTAATTTTATTTTATCACTGCTATGATTTATCAAACAATGTACAAAATTGGGCCCATTGTATTGATTACAAACTGGAGTTTGTTGAAGACACAAGTATGATGAGAGAACAGTGAAGAAATATGACAGCGCTATATAACCTTCTAATCTTTCTAAGTCTGCAGGAGGTAACCAAAACATGATTACTGTTGAGAAGAGGCTGTAAAAATACTGATTATACATAACCACACAATATTGAAGTTCTGTCATAGGATGCAGGCAGAAACTAGATTGATAAATTACTGTTCTTTTTCATTGAAGAGCAAACATTCTTTCTGCATTCAAATGTTAGGACTGATGTTTTCTACAAGTCAGAAATGTAGCCAGATGAAAGCATATAATCTGTTGGATATGTGGTTAACAAGACAAACCAACCATTATTGTTAACTGGCAAACAATTGGGTTAAACTTGTCGGCACCTTTGCTAAGAATGAATTGCATCAGGAACAAATCATATCCTTATGCATCATCTCTGTTGTGTTTGAGTATGAAGTTTATTAAAAGAAATACATTGAAAATGATTGCTGCTACAGAAATTAACATATATGAGTCCTTCAGTTGTAGTTATATAGTAGAAAAAAATCAATATTATCATTTAGCTCCTGTTGAAATATCACTGCTGACAAGGGCATTCAATGAAGAATGTATTTCCTCAGGGGCATAATTAAACATTCATATGTATATAGACAGAATGTCAAAATATGTAGAGAAATACTCTGATACAATCAAAGAGCAGGAGGGGGAAATGTGAATATCATAATTCATTTTATCAACACAAATAATGATTCTGAAATATAATTGCAGACAGCAGACACAATGGGCCCTATTTTACCATTTTGATTCTAAGTGCTGGGCGGATATGAATCTGGGAGTACTTCAGATCTGACTTTTAGACCTGTTCTCAGGCATCTCCATATGCACTCTGCCTGAAAAAAAAGCAATTCTGAATCGCATTACACAGGCCTGTGGGCGGGGCTTATCGCACCCGAAACCGTGCAGCTCCGATTACAGCCTTCAACTGCGCATGCGCAGTCAAAAAAAAATAGAAAAATGCTCCCCTGCCACATCGCTCCTGGGCCAGATGATGCCTCCATTTGGCCCCCACAGACATTGCTCCATGCCCAGAACGCAAATGACCCCCAATCCTCCCACCCCCCCCATTACCCAGTCCAATTGCAGCCCCCTGCCCCCTCCCCCCCAACTGATCACATGCACAGTGGCAGCGGACCCCCCTCCCCCTCCCCCCCCCCCACCATCAATCGCACGCAAAGTAGCAGTGGACCACCCTTCCCCCCCCACCGATTGCACACAGAGTGGCAGTAGACCCCTCTGCCCTCCCCCACTACCACCTAGCCTATCGAATCTATCCTCATAAGGCAACCCACATCTGATTCAGCTCCCTCCCCTCCACCAGACAGCCATCTGACTCACCTCTCCCTCGCCACCACTGATCTGAGCCAGAGAACTGCTGGAAGCTCTGAACTCACTACCTCAGAAGCTGGAGGGCCCGAATTGGACCTTTGCGGACCATGTCTGTTTCGTGCCAAATCTGGACGGGCGTTACAAATGCATTTAAATTGACATTGCATCTGTTTCGGGCATGGTCCAGATGGTGGCCATTTTTGGTGATTGGTAAAGGGGAACAGGCGTGGAAATGGGCACGGATCATAAGAACATAAGAAATAGGAGCAGGAGTAGGCCATCCAGCCCTTCGAGCCTGCCCCGCCATTCAATAAGATCATGGCTGATCTGTCGTGGCTCAGTTCCACTTTCCCGCCCTCTCCCCATAACACTTAATCCCCTCTCCTATCAAAAACCCATCAACCCGCGTCTTAAAAATCATGCTACTTGCCTCACGCCCGACTTCACCCAGTTTTTGTGCCCGAAAACGGGCACAACCTGACGGTAAAATTGGGCCCATTGATTCATGTTTTCGTAATTTTTATGATTCTCAATTTATTTGTAATAATGCTGTGTAAAATTGATATAAAACTATCTACACATTAAATTCTAAATTTACACACTGAATATACAACTTTGGTTTACAATGGAGATGTGTTGATAGTTGTCAAAGTGTAATTCAAATATTTTTATAAGGGTTGTCCTATCACTCTAGCTCACATCTCTACTGTATCTTTTTAGTTGATCATTGACATTCTTTTTAAAAATTCAAAGCAATTAAAATTTTCCATTGGAAATATGCACATTATTTCTCCTTCCAGTATTTTCCAATCTATGATTTTGTAAATCAAATCCTTTCTTCAATCTATTTATCAGGATGTTACAGTAAATCAATGTTCTGGATAAAGCAAATTAAATTGCATCCTGGACATAATTATCATTGTGTGATGCTAGTGAATCTTTAAGAATTGTTTTAAAGTTCATGCTCACAGCCTTAGGTGATGTCATTGTTGGGAGGAGAAAAAAAAATTGGGCAGCTCAAGTGACAGGGATTTCATTTTCAATTTGGAGCTGTAGGTTTGAGTTTCTAGTTTGAGAAGACACTGGAAGTTAAAAAGAATGTTTTCCTTCTCTCCCTGTGGTTTTGAAAATTCTGCTGGTTAGCCGAGGACAAGAACTTGTTTTCCTGAAAGGTGAAAACCTGCTCTTATTGGGGCTGGACCATAATCTCTCTGTTGTTTTTGACTTCTTCTTAGCATCCTTGCACTTTTTAGCCAAATGCCCTTCTTTGTTAGTTGTGATAGACTGTCCATGAACTTGTAATTATATGCAGAATGTCCTCCTCCAGACCTGAACCACTCCACCACTTTTGCCCTTTTGTTTGCTGCTTCTTTTCTCATTTGATGCACTGTACCCGCCTATGCGCCACTATTGATCTTTTGAATACCTTTTGCATAATTGGCAGCCATTTCCATTCCTTGAGAAATTTCTAGAGCTTTCTTGAAAGACAGTGTGGTTTTTCCCACAAGCAACACTGTATGCTGTCCTTATTAACGCCTCAGACCAATCTATCCTGAGTTTCTATTAATAACCCACAGCAAACTCAAGGTAGGATGAACTCAAAGAGTTAGTTTATTTGCACACACTTAAAACATGGAAGGGGGTTGCCATATCACCCCTTGTGCACTCCTGCAGTAAAAGAGGGGGAGAGAAAAGAAATACTTACATGGAAAAGACCACAGAGAGGAGAATTATTGTTTCCAGATTCCAGAGCAAAGTTCAATGAAGTATTCCTTCACAGAGATCGGCAGGCTGAAAACTGATGCTAATTAATTTCTCTAATCACCTTCCATAAAGCGATAGGCATGTGGAGATGAATCAGTCTTGCAGGCGATGGTACAAAAGTTCCAGTAGAAAGTATAGATGGGACCAGTTATTCAATCTGGGCCGAACCCCTTTTCTGTTTTGCGGCTTGCTGATGGTAAAATGGCAAATTTGCATTTCCACAAGCAATGTCCACATCACATGATCTCTACCTCTCCACTCTGGCTTTGACAAAAGGTGTGTATCTCTTTGTCTAGATCCCAGAGATTGTTAGGTATTTCAACCTTTAAGGCTTGGGAGGAAGAGTATGGGGTCCTTTGCCCTAGCAGACGAATTGGCTGTGGTTTGTTGGCCTGGCCTATGCAATGCAGATGACCTTTGTGTAATTGTCTTTGAATTTTGTCTTTGCAGCCCACAGGGGAGTTATTACTGTCTCTTTAGAAATAATGAGGTGCATGCTTCTGCAATTTTGTCATGGTAGCTCCTTTTGTTTGAGGATCAAAGGCAAATATAGTTTGAATCTTTATAAAAGATCCTTTTCCAGTTTTTAACTTTTTTGTAATTAACTTTGAGAATATCTATATATACTTTATAAAACTATATAGTTTGAAGTCTTAGTCCTGGAATGGAAACCAGAGTCCTGCTATTATTGGAATAGGACTATGTGAAAGAAAATGGGACAAGTACAGATTAGCAACTGAGTTCCAAAGAAATGTTAACTGTTTCATTTTCCACAGCTGCTGCAAGACCTGCTGAGTTTTTGTTTTTACTTCAGAATCAACGGCATTTTGCTCTTATCCTGCAGATATAAGAACAAGATATTGCAGATTGACAACTCCCTAATAGCCGACCCCACCTCTGTCCATATTCCACGCTTTCAATGCAAGATCAGATTTAGTTATTTCACAATCTCAGCAAAGACAAGTGTTATAGTTGGAAGCTACCTCTAATGTATGTTTTGTGCATTTTGGACATTGGACTGATATATATCTTAAAAGGATATTAATGTCCTGTACATTAAATGATCATTCTCTTTTCCCTTTTAAGCACTCCTTAAAATTGACCTTTTGACCAAATGTTTACTCACCTACCCTAATACCTTCTTATATCAAATTTTGTTTGATAAAGTTCGTGTGAAGCACTCTTGAGCATTTTACTACGTCAAATATGCTATGTAAGTACAAGTTGTTGTTGCACATGGAAGATATCAATTTATGGATTGAGCCTCCAGCAATACATGCTTTTCTGTTGCAGCCTCACTGCCTCTATGGGAATTGCATAAGGAAAATAATGAGAATTCTCAACTGCTTTTGAATTTAATATTCTGTGATTGACAGGGACAGCATTCTTTTGTCATGATGCTAAAAATTGAGACAAATAGGCGAGAGGAAAGGGCTGCCGAACCAAGATGCAAAACACAACCTGAGAACTCAAGCCATACCTAACTATAATAGTCAGAAGCTGCACCCCCTGTCCAAAGCTGGCAGTGGGAGATTTGAATCAATTTCCCCCTACACCCATTGGTAGGAGGCGGAGGAAACTGAACAGTTTTCATTTTCAGCCAAGGCCAAGTTCGGCATTCCTTGTGAAATATGAGCACATGACTTGCTGAGCATTATTTCTGTCAACACAGGAGAAACATTTCTTTTCCTTCTGGCCCCACAAAAGTAAAATATTTCTGGCTTATCTTTTGAACAGCCGTCAAGATTGCTGGTTTGGCCCCTCTGTGCCGTGTACAAATGGGCAGCATGTATACGGCACAAGCACCAGTTATTTGCATCTTAAATTTGCAATCAGGGTCCTTCAACTTGCACAAGATCCCAATTGCGATATTTAAATAACTCCATACCAGAAATAGGTGTGTATGGGTATGTCCATTTACAAGCTGTGAGAGCCTTGGGCTGTAATGCCCCTCCCCCAACTTTGTATCTCTGCCCACTTGATGAGAAATAGGTAGCTATTAATTGTCACCAGCAAGAGCCCTATTATTTACCATCACAGTACATAAGGATAATTCAGATGCTTTAACATCTACACAAGGAATTGGCATAAATACTTCAGAAGAAACAAGGAAACCAGAGGATGAAATATTGGACAGGGAGCATACAAGAGCCTAAAGAAAGGCTTAGGAGATACCAGGCCCTGCTGATTAAACATTCAAGTGATGAACTTGGCATCCTGCTAAAAAATTATAAAAGCTTGTCACGCATCTAAAATCATATGAAGTAATTTCAAAGAGTGACAAGATATGTGGCAGGTTGCTAGACTAATGGCAGATTTCAAGGCCAAATTGCAGCATCACTGGAAAGAACTATCTGATAATGCAAAACATGCTCGAAAAAGTGACAGTCCACGAGTCATCTTCATACATCCCATTGAACACAGACCTCCTGACCCACAACACCCATTCATGGACATGTTCAAAAATCACCTTCTGCAGCTCTACATAATGGGAACTGGTTATCTGTAGGAAAGTTCAGATTTCCTGCATTGCAGACAGGTTTCCTGTGTTGCCTGATCATTCTCCTTCAATAAATAAATCATAAAAATTAAGAATTCTCACTGAGAAGTTGTTGACAGATTTTCCCTTTTTTTCAAACTAGAAAAAAAATCTCGGGATATTTTTGAAGAAACTAAGAATTCATAAAACAAAAAGTGGAAGCAAAAACTTTGATAAGCAGCCAATAATTTCATAGCTCAATTGTCACTCAGCCCCTCACCTCATCCTGTCACTTAGTCTCTCCTGTGTCTCATTCTTTCTCTTCATCAGTCTGTCACTCTCTCTCAATCTCTTTCTCGCTCTCCCGCTCCTCGTCACTCTCTCCCCCTCACTCTGTCACTCTCACTCTGTCTCCCTCTGCTCTGTCAGTCTCTCTCACTTTGTCACCCTTTCTTGCTCCGTCAGCCCCTCTCTCACTTTGTCACCCTCTCTCGCTCTATCACACCCTCCCGCTCTGTCACTCCCTCCCGCCGTCACTCTCTCTCACTCTGTCTCTCTCTCCCTATTATTCATTCATCTTTCTCTCTGTCTTTCATTCTCTCCCTTTCTCCTTCTCGCTCTTACTCCCTATCACTCATTCTCTCTGGCCCTGTCTCTCTCCATCACTCTCCCTCGCCCTCTCTTTTCTTTCTCTCTATCAGTCATTTATCTTTCTCTCCATATCACTCTCATTGTCTCTCTCCCTCCTGGTCTGTCTGTCTGTCTCAGCTCAGGCCACGCCCACTGGAGAGAGAACCGGAAGTCCTTCCTCCCACACCGGAAGTGTTTGTCCTGTCCGGACGGAATGTTTTGAAGCGGAGTCAAAGGTGAAGCCGGAGGCTGGGGGAGCGGCGATAGGGGCAGGTAGGGGCGATTCGGGGCTCTGTTCCTCAGGCCGGGTTAGTGATCCGTGGGTTGTCCAGGAGGGAGCTGGTCAGATGCTGCTGATTGATATTTGTCTCCTTTTGGGCTGTAGGTAATGAGATGATACAACAGGAAACCGTGAACTAAATCCTCTGGGTGGAAGTTGTCCAGCAGCAGAGCTACCAGATTCCCAGGGCCCAGGATGACTGCAGGTAAACACAGGAGCAGCTGCACCAAGCAATTGTGCAATGGTCGAGTATTGAAGTAGCTCCAGGTCCCTGGACTTAGTTTATATTGAATATGATTGGAGTGTGTTGAAGCCTAAAATTCTAAAGGAAGTTGGATAATATAGCAGGTTATTCCATTCTACTGCTGCAGACTTGCCAATGAGGTTCTCAGCTGAAAGTGTGTCTGTGAGAATATATTTTAAGAAGTGCTGCATCTTAAGTAAGATTACAACCTGAACACCGTTCTGCTTTGATTTTAATGTGTTCTTTTGAATTGGTGGTTTAGTATGTCCTTCCTTGGTGATTGATACGTTCTTCCAACCTAATTAAAAGCTGAAAATTGCATAATGTAAAGATAGTAGGATTGGTATGAAATATCTCATTCTGTGTGTGTGTGTGTGTGTGTGTATATATATATTTTACATATACACTTATCTATATATTTTTGAAAAAACAGCCTTCAAATTCTGTTCTTTGTATGCATTTGTGTTGCTCCTAGATGAGGATCCTTTTATTGGGTATCAGTAATATTGAAAACAGTAATTTGCATTTAAAATGTAACAGAAATTTGGAATGGAGTTGCTCAAGGTTATGCATGCATAGACACCCAACAATGGGCAACTCTTACATCATTCAATACACAGCTGTTTTTTTTAAAAATAGGTTGCACTGATTCATTCCTGGCTGTCTCTCTTTGCATGATTTTATTAATATTTTAGAGTAGAATGTTGAACCTATTCTCATTTGATACTTTGTGCATGCAAGAATATGGGTATTGTATTCCAAGATCCTGTAGAAGGAAAGCCAGGATAGATGAAACAACTGTATGCATATTTTAAGTTTTGGCCTAAGTGGTGATATGCTCAAGATTTAAGATTGTAAATGCATAATCAAATTACAAGAACCCTAAGGATTTATCACTCAACTTGTTTTTCAATTTGGTTAATCCTATGTTTAGACCTATCTTTCAAACACCTTTTGAAATCTCCTCTGCGTTACTTTTATCATCCTGAAAGGATAGGAACGTAGTGCATCATTCATGGCAGATTTTACATATTCCCTCCTTTTCGTACTTCACATGAAACTGTGGTTTCATCCTTAATTATGTTAAGACTTGATGCTGTTGGTCCCATGCTTCTTTTCGCCCAGGCTAGATTAAAATTTCCTTTTTCTAGTGACTAAGGATTCGATGTAAAATTAATCTAGGTAGTGTGAAACTGCTTTGTCACAATGCAACACAATCCTCACATACCACTAAATTGCCAGTCTTGCTTAGAAAAGAACATGGAATGTTGGTCTGGGACGTGGAAAAATATGATACTGTGCAGTGTGCTTTTATGAAAGAAAGTTTAATCTGTATCTGACTGGCATATTAGACCTTTTCCTGACACCAGAAATAAAATAGTCCATGCCCAGCAGTAGTATCCTTCATTCTGAGTGCAAAATTTAGTGTCATCACTTGCAGTTTTACTGCTGGATGCTTGTAAGCATGCTGAGGTAGGTTGGACTTATGGGTTGAAATGCAACTGCAGTGAATTATTTGCATTTCTGCTCCATTCTCTAAAAATATGAAAATGGGATTAGAATAGTTGGGTGATTTGTCTTTGAGCGGTGCAGACACGATGGGCCTTTTTTTTGTGCTGTATGCCTCTATGATTCTATAAGTGACATTACTTTGGAAACAGTTTTTAACTTTAAAACATATTTTATATGTATTATTAAAATGTGGTACAGTCCTACAACTGGTAAAACTGCACAATATTGGAGTGGATTTCGGCACGGCTAGAAGGTGGATATCACTAACGCTCATGTTAGTGCATGAGTAGTTATTGGAATTGCAATCAGTTGTCAGTAAAGTACCAAAGGAAATGTTAGGACTCCTGTATAAATAATTTTATAAATTTACTTAAGTGAATGGACTTTTTTTATTGGGTGACACTAAGCTTGATGCAGTGGCTGATGCAATTAACCAATTTATGATAATCCAAAGGGACTTGGGCAGCCCAGTCAGTTGGCAGATCAGAATCAAAAGCAGCAAAGACATAAGATGTTATGATGAAGAATTGAGAGTGTAACTAAATTATGTTCTTGACATAACTAACTAGGAAAGAGATCTAGAGATTTTGGTGGATATGTCATTCTATTGGTTCAATCAATGCAGCTTAGGTCAAAGACAAATAAAATGTTGTGATGTATAATAAATGTGTATCAGAGGAGGTGATTGTAAATTTGGTGCTCTGAGTCTGCAAATGGAATTATGTTCATTTTTGGTCTTTGTATTATAGAAAATGAACAATTGATGGGAAGTATCAGAGAACGGTTACAAGGGTAATGTTTGAACTAAGAGGATTGATTAATAAGAAAAAGTCACTTGCCCTTGAATTTTACATTCTACAAAAAAGGAGGATGAGAATTTATTAGGAGCATAGTCTTCGATCATTGCCTAACCTATACTAACTTTGCTAATTGCAAATTTGAACTCTGTATTAGAGGTGTTGTTAGGGGGCTTAGATTTAGAAATACTCCGTATGTTAGTTTTATTTAATTCTTGCTTTCTAGTGTACTTGTTCAGCGTAAATGAAACTCATAGAATCTTACAGCATAGGAAGAAGTCATTCTGCTCATTGTGCTTATGTTAGACTGTGGAAAGGGCTATTTGTCGCACTACCCCACCGTTTTCACTGCCTTGCATTTTTACCTTATCAGCTGTATATCCAATTCTCTTTTGAAAGTTACTGCTGAATTTGCTTCCACCACCCTTTCAGGCAGTGCATTCCTGTTGTAACTTGGGGTAAAAATATTTCCTCTCCTGTCCTCTCTGATTGCTAATTATTTCAAATGTGAGAGATTTGGTTACCAACTCATGTCTGTGGCAACAATTTCTGCATGACTGAGTAGTTTTCCATCATCTCTTTTGCTCCCACTACTTTTTCTTTCTGCTATCGGGAGTATCCTACAAGTTAGTGTAGATGGTCTTTCAGTACTTATCAGAACAAAGAAAATTACAGCACAGGAACAAGCCCTTCAGCCCTCTAAACCTGCACCATCTATACTGCCCGACTGAACTAAAACTCCTTACCCTTCGGGGACTGTTTCCCTCTATTCCCATCCTATTCATCTCCTTGTCCAGACGTCCCTTAAAACTCGCCATTGTATCTGCTTTCACTACCTCCCTGGCAGTGAGTTCCAGGCACCCACCACCCTCTGTGCAAAAAAAAACTTGCCGCGTCCACCTCCTTTAAACCTTGCCCCTTGCACCTTAAATTTATGCCCCCTAGTCATTGACTCTTCCACCCTGGGAAAAAGCTTCTGACATACCACTCTGTCCATGCTCGTCATAATCCTGTAAACTTCTATCGGGCCGCCCCTCAACGTCCGTCATTCCAGTGAGAACAAACTAAGTTTCCCCAACCTCTCCTCATGGCTCATGCCCTCCATACCAGGCAACATCCTGGTAAATCTTTTCTGTATCCTCTCCAAAGCCTCCACATCCTTCTGGTAATGTGGCAACCAGAATTGAACACTATATTCCAAGTGTGGGCTAACTAAGGTTATGTAAAGCTGCAACATGACTTGCCAATTTTTAAACTCAATGCCCCGGCCGATGAAGGCAAGCATGCCATATGCTTTCTTGACTACCTTCTCCACCTGCGTTGTCACTTTCAGTGACCTGGGTGCCTGTACATCCAGATCCCTCTGCCATCAATACTCTTAAGGGTTCTGCCATTTACTGTCTATTTTCTATCTTTATTAGTCCTTCCAAGATGCATTATCTCACATTTGTCCCAATTAAACTCCATCGGCTATCTCTCCGCCCAAGCCTCCAACCGATCTACATCCTGCTGTATCCTCTGATGGTCCTTATCGCTATCCGCAAATCCACCAACCTTTTTGTTGTCCGCAATCCACTAATCAAGCCAGTTACATTTTTATATATATGAACAGCAAAGGTCTCATCACTGATCCCTGAGGAACGCCACTTGTCACAGCCCTCCATTTAGAAACACACCCTTTCACTGCTACCCTCTCTTCTATGACGGAGCCAGTTCTGTATCCAACTTGCCAGCTCACCTCTGATATCATGTGACTTCACCTTTTGCACCATTCTGCCATGAGGGACCTTGTCAAAGGCCTTACTGAAGTCCATATAAACAACATCCACTCCCTTATCAATCATCTTCATCACTTCCTCGAAAAACTCGATCAAGTTAGTGAGACATGACTTTCCTTCACAAAACCATGCTGCCTCTCGTTAACATGCCCACTTATTTCCAAGTGGGAGTAAATCCTGTCTCGAAGAATCCTCTCCAATAATTTCTGTACCATTGACAAGGCTCACCAGCCTGTAATTACCTAGATTATTCTTGCTACCCTTAAACAAAGTAACAACATTGGCTATTCTTCAATCCTCTGGGACTTCCCTTGTAGCCAGTGAGGATACAAAGATTTCTCTCAAGGCCCCAGCAATTTCCTCCCTTGCCTCTTTCAGAATTTTAGGGTATATCCCTTCAGGACCGGGGACTTGTCTACCTTAATGTTTCTCAAGAACCCCAATGCCTCACCCTTTTTGATCTCAATATGATTCAAACTATCTACACACCCTTTCCCAGATTCATCATCCACCAAGTCCTTCTCTTTGGTGAATACTGACGCAAAGTACTCATTTAATACCTGGCTCATTTCCTCTGGCTCCGTGCATTGATTCCCTTCCGCTGTCCTTGAATGGGCCAGCCCTCTGCCTGGCTATCCTCTTGCTCTTTATATATGGCATTTTCCTTAATTCTACTGGCCATTGATTTTTCATGACCTCTTTTAGCCCTCCTTACACCTTGCTTAAGTTTCTTTCTAATTTCCTTGTATTCTACACTTGCTTCGTGTGTCCCAGCCTCCTAGCCTTGACAACTGCTTCCTTTTTCTCTTTGACTAGGCTCACGATGTCTCTCATTGTCCAAGGTTCCCAAAACTTGCCATACTTAACCGTTCATCCTTACAAGAATGTTCCAGTCCTGAATCCATATCAACTTACTCTTGAAAGCCTCCCCCAATTTAGATGTTGATTTGCCCTTGAACATCTGCCCCCGTGCTCCAATAGTCTGCATGCTCTTCAAATGTTCTGACTCTTCTCATCATTCAACAAAATGATTCTGAGAGGTGTTGTAGAATTCATGTTGAAAACCCTTAGAAACTAGAGACATTCCTGTCCTGCACTCCCAACAGTGGATCAGGAATTCAGCGCTGTAGACTTCATTGAGTCTATTGAAAGTTTGCTGTTCAGCTTTGCTCGAGCCCCAGCACTTGCATATTCAAACTTAAAATAAAATCTCCCTCGGCAGTCTTCTGATTGTTTTTTTTTGCCTATTGCGAGTAGCAAGTTACTGGTCAGAAGGAGGAAAACAGTTGAAGTTCTATTCTTTTGAAATAAAAATAGAAAATGCTGGAAATTTTCAGCTGGTCAGGCAGCATCTGTGGGGAGGGAGACTGAGTTAATGTTTCAGGTTGATGACCTTTCCGTTTTGTGTTAGGTTTTTAATTCCAAAGGAACAATTCAGTTTTTAAAGATGATTGTTTCCAATAATTCTACCTAATATGGGACCGAAATCTTTGAATGTGGCTAAGAGGCAGACTTTCTGAATTAAATGACCTGCGTTTACTCATGTAAAGCAATCGTACCCATCTTAAAGATACTCCTGCCTAGTCACACAGAGTTACCAAGCAACTGATGAAGGAAAATCAAGTGTTTAAGGACATGAGGGAAAGTGACATTGAACTGAGGCATGTGTAATAATAAGAGGTATGTAAAAGTGGCATTAAGACAGCAAAGTGGACTGGAATGTGACAAAAGAAGTACAGACTTATTAACATTGCAACTGGCATGCTGTTCACAGCTGTTCAGCTGTGCTAACTTAAGGTAAATAAATCTCCGACTGGATTAGTTCCTTGAGGAAATTGCAAGAATTATGCTACAAATTTTCCAAAAATCACTGAAAACTGGAGAGGTATTAGTGAGTGGATTTCAGAAAGGCAGATGTTCTTGGTTTAAAAAAAATTAGCAGTCCAGTGAGTTTTACAAGCATTGAAGGTAAAGTTATGGGAATCCTTATTAAAGGTAAGGGCTTTAAGATAGAAGTAGAATCCTAAAAAGATGTCTAGTTTGGTTGCTGAAAAACCTGCTGCTTTTCTTTCAGGAAATGGCAACAGCATTGGATTGACAATGGATGGTGATGCACTTAAATTTCCATAATGTCTTTATGGTTCATCTGAAG
The DNA here is from genome assembly GCF_965287045.1 of Carcharhinus amblyrhynchos. Lineage (NCBI taxonomy): Eukaryota > Metazoa > Chordata > Chondrichthyes > Carcharhiniformes > Carcharhinidae > Carcharhinus > Carcharhinus amblyrhynchos. The sequence goes on along the minus strand of NC_137331.1, from coordinate 74,463,692 downwards.
ATGCATCTCCGTGAAAAGAACTAATGATGGTTATATAATTGATAGAACCCAGAGGGTTGTGGTATAAGGAATGATACCAATGGAGTCCCATAGGTTTGGCTTTGGGATTTATTTAATGATTTCTGAAGAATGACCTACAGTTTGGAATCATAAGCACTAAAACTAAATTTGAAGACTGTACAAAGCTAATGAAGATGGCTGTCCCAAAACTGAACATCACAAACTAAAGCAGGGTTTGAGTAACAAACGGCAGATGAAATTCAGTGCTGAGAAATGCAAAGTGAGTCATGTTATTTCAATGGAAAGGAAATAATATACATAGTAAATTAATGAGATCTGGGAGGAATTAACCTAGGAAATGCTGCAAACATGCAGTAGGTCAGGCAGACACGGTAGCACAGTGGTTAGCACTGTTGCTTCACAGCTCCAGGGACCTGGGTTCGATTCCCGGCTCGGGTCTCTGTGTGGAGTTTGCACATTCTCCTCGTGTCTGCGTGCGTTTCCTCCAGGTGCTCCGGTTTCCTCCCACAGTCCAAAGATGTGCGGGTTAGGTTGATTGGCCATGCTAAAAATTCCCCCTTAGTGTCTTGAGATGCGTAGGTTAGAGGGATTAGTGGGTAAAATGTGTAGGGATATGGGAGTAGGGCCTGGGTGGGATTGTGGTTGGTGCAGACTCATTTGTCTGAAAGACCTCTTTCTGCACTTCAGGGTTTCTATGATTGAGGCAGCTACCGTGGGGAAAGAAAGTTAACTTCTCAGGTTGGTGACCTTTTAGTAGAGATCTCGGGATTCTGGATGAGGCTATTGCAATGCTCAGTGGCAGAGTTGAGCAAACCAGATTTTGTGTTGTATTAAAAGTTCAGTGTTTGACCAAAATAGTGTAATAAATCAATGGTGCTAATTTATTAAAGGCTAATATTGTGACGACCACAGTACAAAAATGATATTGCTGCTATTAAAAGGATATAAAAGAGAGTAGCCGAAACTTCCTTGGTGTGGATAAAGGAACAGGATTGTAAAGGGTTATGATGTAAATTAGGTATGTTATTATCGGAAAGGAGGAAGTGAGAGGTGATAAAACTGTCGTTTAGGATTCTAGAGGGCCTGTATAATATAGAGCATGATGAGCTGTTTCTCTTTTCCAAAAGACTGGAATCAGAAGATATGGCCTTGAAGAGGGGTAAATTCAAAATTGCCCTGTGAAAACATTGGGCAAGATTTTCCGGCTGCACTCATCCTAAGGTTGGAAAATCTTGTCCAAGATCAACGGGCCTTTGCAAGGTCCATGACCCATCCGCTACGATTCCTGTGGTGGGTGGGAGGGAAAAATTCAGCTTATTATTTCAGTGAGTGCATATTCAATCTATGCAATAAGCTTCGAGGGAGATGATGAAAGCTCTTTGTATGCAAATTAAAAGTTTATTTCACAACATGTGCTTTATCTCAAAATATGTTATTAGAGATGACGCATGGCTCATATGCTTTGATGGTTAGGTCACTGTAGCAGTCAGAGATGGCTGTTCCTCGGACACCACCCTGAGGAACACGTGTAGTGATATGCTCGGTCTTCAACAACCACAATCATCTTCCTTTGCTCTAGCCATAACAGTGTCAGTCTTTCCTCTTCGATATGGGTACAATGTCTCAAATGCAGTCATCTGAAAACTGGTTGTCCAAAAACTGGATATTTTATCAATCGCAATGCATCAATTTTATTTATTATTAAGCAAGGGAAATAGCTGAATAAGTTGGCTAGGTGCTGTCCTTGGTGGAATGACAAGTCAGGCCAATTATCAGTTTCCAGCACTGGTCCTTTCCCATGCTTAGATTGGTCCAAGCAATCATTGTCCCTACCTGACCTGAGATTGGAAATCAGTCTACTTACCTTATATAGTTTGTTCATGTTTCATTCTGCCTATGTATTATTTCTAACTTTAATAACAGGAAATTTGTTCACTTGATTTATTTGTATCCTATGAATTGAATTAAGCTTCTAATTCTTTTTTTATTTCTCTGAAAACCAGCCAGGTCTGGTTTCCAGCATTGCCTCAGTCCTGAGGGCTGCACTCGTTCAAGTGCTACCTTGATATCTAAAGATTTCACTCTCATTCACCTTGGAATTCAACTCTTATGGGATTTAAGACAGGAATTTAGGGAGCTAGGATGGAAACTGAGAGCCAGGACAAAGCATGTTGTCATTTCTGGTTTGTTGCCGGTGCCACGTGCTAGTGAGTTGAGGAACAGGGAGAGAGTGCAGATAAACTTGTGGCAGCAGGGATGGTATATGAGAGAGGGTTTCATTTTCATGGATAATTGGAGCACGTTCTGGGGAAGGTTGGATCTGTACAAACAAGACGGCTTGCACCTGAACCAGAGGGACACCAATATCCTAGGAGGGAAATTTGTTACGGCTCTTCATTGGAGGGGGGAGGGGGGATTTAAACTAATTTGTCAAGGGGATGGGAAAACGAGCTGTAGTCCAGAAGCCAGTGTTGAGGGTAGTGAGGAAAGTGTCAAGGTCGTAGGAACGTACAGGCAGATTGGATGGTGGGTTGAAGTGTATCTACTTCAATGAAAGGAGCACCTGAAATAAGGTAGGTGAAGTTGGAGCATGGATTGGTACATGGGACTATGATGTTGTGGCCATTATGGAGACATGGTTAGGACAGAGACAGGGAAAGTGGTAACAGAGGTGGAGGAGCAGTATTATTAATCAAGGACAGTTTAATGGCTGCATTTCAAGAGGGATATGCCTATTGAGGTAATATGGGCTAAAGTTAGAAATAGGACAGGAGTGGTCATGTTGTTAGGAGTTTTCTATAGGCCCCCAAATATTAATAGAGATGTGGAGGAGGACATGGCAAAGCAGATTATGGACAGGTGTAGAGGTCACAGGATAGTTATCATGGGTGACTTGAACTTTCCAAATATTGATTGGAACCTTTATAGGTCGAATAGTTCAGATGGGGCACTTTTTGTACAGTGTGTGCAGGAGGAGGGTTTCCTGACACAATATGTGGATAAGCTGATAAGAGGTGAGGCCATATTGGACTTGGTACTGGGTAATGAACCGGGTCAAGTGTTAGATTTGTTTATGGAAGAGCACTTTGGAGATAGTGACTGCAATTTGGTGTCTTTCATTATTGCAATGTAGAGGGATAAGGTCACATGTTAGGGCAAGGTTTATAATTGGGGCGGGGTAATTATGATGTGATTAGGCAAGAATTAGGTAGCATAAGATAGGAACAAAACTGTCAAGTAAAGACACAAATGAAAAGTGGAGCTTGTTCAAGGAACAAATACTGCATGTCCTTGATAGGTACGTCCCTGTCAGGCAGGGAGGAAATGGCCAAGTGAGGGAACCATGGTTCACAAAGGAGGTTGAATGTCTTGTCAAGAGGAAAAAGGAAGCGTATGTAAGGATGAGAAAACAAGGTTCAGTTGGGTTGCTTCAGGGTTACAAGGTAGCAAGGAATGCATTTTAAAAAAGGTCTTTGGAGAACTAAGAGGGGGCATGAGAAGCCCTTGGCAGGTCAGATCGAGGAAAACCCCAAGGCTTTTTACTCTTACGTGAGAAATAAAAGAATGACCAGGGTGAGATTCGGGCCAGTCAAGGATAGTAGTGGGAACTTGTGCATAGAGTCAGAAGAGATAGGTGAGGCGTTGAATGAATACTTTTTTTCAGCGTTCAGTAAGGAGAAGAGCCATGTTTTTGAGGATGAGTGTGATACAAGCTGATAGGATGGAGGAGGTAAATGTTCTGAGGGAAGGTGTGTTTGCAATTTTGAAAATCCTGAGGGTGGATGAGTCCCCTGGGTCAGATGGGATACATCATAGGATACTTTGGGAGGCAAGGGATGAGATTGCAGAGACTTTGGCTTTGATCTTTGGGTCTTCACTGTCCACAGGGATTGTGCCAGAAGACTGGAGAGTGGCAAATGTTATTCCTCTCTTCAAGAAAGGAAATAGGAAGGTCCCTAGTAATTATAGGCCAATTAGTCTTTCTTCGATGGTCGGTAAGTTAATGGAAAATTTCCTGAGGGATGGGATTTATGACCACTTGGAGCGATTCAGTTTAATCCGGGATAGTAAGCACGGATTTGTGAGGGGTAAGTCTTGCTTCACAAATTTGATTGAATTCTTTGAGGAGGTAACTAAGTGTATAGATGAAGGTAGAGCAGTTAATGTCATATATGTGAATTTTAGTAAGGCGTTTGATAAGTTTCCCCATGGTACGCTCATGAAGAAAGTAAGGAGGTGTGGGGTAGAAGGAAATTTGGCCAATTGGATAAGTAACTGGCTATCTCAGAGAAGACAGAGGGTGGTGGTGGAGGAAAAATTTTCACACTGGAGGGCCAGTTATCAACAGTGTACCACAGGGGTCAGTGCTGGGTCCTCTGCTATTTGTGATTTTTATCAATGACTTGGAAGAGGGAGCAGAAGGGTAGGTCAGTAAATTTGCTGATGACACCAAGATTGGTGGAGTAGTGGATGAAGTGGAGGGCTCTGGTAGGCTGCAAAGAGACATTGATAGGATGCAGAGGTGGGCTGAAAAGTGGCAGATGGAGTTTAACCCTGATAAGTGCAAGGTGATTCATTTTGGTAGGACAAACTTGAATGTGGGTTACAGGGTCAATGGCAGGGTTCTGAGGAATGTGGAGGAACAGAGAGATCTTGGGGTTCATATCAACAGATCCCTGAAGGTTGCCACTCAAATGGATAGAACCGTGAAGAAGGCCTATAGTGTGTTAGCGTTTATCAATGGGGATTTAAGTGAGGTTATGCTGCAACTATACAGGACCTTGGTGAGACTACAATTGGAATATTGTGTGCAGTTTTGGTCACCTAACTATAAGAAGGATGTGGAAGCATTGGAGGGAGTGCAGAGGAGATTTACCAGGATGTTGCCTGGTTTGGAGGGTAGATTTTATGAGGAAAGGTTGAGGGAGCTGGGGCTTTTCTCTTTAGAGTGGAGGAGGATGAGAGGTGACTTGATAGAGGTTTATAAGATGATGAGGGGGATTGATAGAGTGGACGTTCAGAGACTATTTCCTCGGGTGGGTGTAGCTGTTACTGGGGCTTAATTATAAGGTTCATGGTGGGAGATATAGGAGGGATGTCTGAGGTATGCTCTTTACTCAGAGTGTGGTTCGGGTGTGGAATGCAGTGCCTGCTGTGATAGTGGAGTCACACATTTTAGGAATTTTCAAGTGGTTATTGGATAGGCACATGGAGCACGCCAGAATGCTAGGGAGTGGGATAGTTTGATCTTGGGTTCAGACATAGCTCAGCACAACATTGAGGGCTGAAGGGCCTGTACTGTGCTGTACTGTTCTATGTTCTTTTGTCCATGTTTGGACCCAGGCTGTAATGACATCTGGAGCCAAACTGTCCTAGTGAAACTCAAATTGGTGGGTAACTGCTGCTTGATTGTTCTGTCAATGACACTTTCCTCACTTTAGAGATCTGGGGAAGGTTTGTGAGGCAATTAATGGCTGGATTAGATTTATCCTGCTGTCTGTGGAAGGATATATCTGGGAAACGTTCCACTTTGTTGGATAGATGTGCTGTATCTGTACCGGAACAGCTTAGTGGGAGGTGCAGTTAGTACTGCAGCGCATAGTCTTTGTGCACAGTATATTCAGCTGTTTCTTGATATTAATTGGGAATTAAATTGGCAGAAGTCAACTGGCATTTATGTGGCGACCATAATGGATAATCTATTCAGCAATTCTAGCTGATAATGGTTGTGAGCATTTCAGACTGTCTCTTGCTTTTGTACTCTTGCTGGTGTAGTAGTATTGTTGTTGGACTGGTAATCCAGAGACTCGGGACCCAGATTTGAGTCCCACTACGGCAGTTGGTAAAATTTGAATTCAATGAAAATCTGGAATTAAGTCGATTCACCATGAAACCATTGTCAATTGTCATAAAAACCTATCTGGTTCACTAATGCCTTTTTAGGGATGGAAATCTGTCACCCATACCTGGTCTGGCATACATGTGATTCCAGATCTACAGCAATGACTTTTAAACTCCCTCTGGGATGAGCAATAAATGCTGGCCCAGCCAGTGATGCTCACACTCCATGAATGGATAAAAGAAACTGAGCTCTTAGTGTTAGGAATGTAAATAGAGGACTCCCTCCTCCTTTTATTATTTTGTCTACCAACATTAATGATTGCAAGTTGCAGAACACTAGAGCTTAATTTGAATTGGTTGTGAGATCGTTTAACATGGTCTGTTGAATGCTGCTTCCAGTGTTCAGTATACATGTAGTTCTGTGTTAGCTTCAGCAGATTGGGACTTCATTTTTAGGTATGCTCGGTGATGCTATTTGCATACTGTTCTACAACCCTTATTGAACCAGGGTTGGCCATCTGGTTCACTGGCAATGTTAAAGTGAGGGACATAAAGGCCATAAAGTTTCAGATTATGGTGGGTATGTTTTTACTGGTGCTGATGGCCCATTGGCATCTCATGTATGTTCAGTTTTAGCTACGAGATCTGTTTTGAATTTACTCCATTCAACATGATGGTTATGCCACATAATATGAAGTGTACTCTGTGTGAAGATATTGCACATTTTCACAGGTATAGTGTGTTATCTCTTTTATAAGTACTTTCATAACATGTGCATCTGTGCCAGGTAACTTGGTAAGGACAAGGCCAAGCTGATTTTCTTGTTTGCAATTAACCTAATGCTATGAGACAATGGGGATCAGAGTCAAAGTTGACTGAGGGTTACACCCTTTTCGACTCTATCAAATGATGGAGAAAGATGACTGCATTCTGTAGGGATGCAAGCCTCATTTTTTTTGTTTCTTATGAAGTTCAATACATTAAGAAGCCAAACTGAAAAAATGATGAATTGTTGGCGTTGGACTGGGGTAGGCACAGTAAGTAGTCTCACAATAGGTTAAAGTCCAACAGGTTTATTTGGTAGCACAAGCTTTTAGAGCGCTGTCTCTTCATCAGGTGAGCATTCCTAATGATGACAGCATTCACCTGACGAAGGAGCAACACTCCGAAAGCTTGTGCTACCAAATAAAACTTTTTGGACTTTAACCTGGTGTTGTGAGACTACTTACTGAAACTGAATGTAGAAAGTGCAGAAGAGAGCGCAAAAGGAAATAAGAGACATATAGTGTATGAGAATAGATTATTAGTTAGCAACCTAAAGAGAAAAGTTTTTTCGGAACACTTGACTAGTGAAAGGAGAGATGGGGCTATTAGGGACTAATCTTAAGGAGGATAATGGCAAGGTTGAGGTAGTAAATAAATAAATTGGACAGGATAAAAATAGATAAAGAGGAGCTACTTTAAAGGTTGGTAGCGCTGTACTTATAAATTTACACAGGAAAGGAAGTATCTAATGATCACTGCATTGATGTTGAGTTCCAATGAAATGTTTAAAATATTAAAGATTTCTTCATTTTTACTTTCCTGTGTGCTTGCTTGCATATAGGTACAAAGCTTTTGAAATAGAGAGCATTTATGTAAAGCAGCCATTCTAGAAGAAGAAATTTGAGGGCAAATACTTCATTGCCATGTGTTTCAGCTTTTCAATTTAGTAAGTTCTATTTCCCTTTTGATGGACAAAATGGAAAAGTATTTTTTTGTAAAAAAGTGCTTTTGCATATATGACATATCTTTGGCGAGGATAGTGCGACATCTTAAAAAAATAGCATTAAAATCTGTAAGGGTATTACAGTGTTGCCTGCACAAAATTCTTGTTGCTTGAAAACACAGTGCATTGAAGTTTAGTTCAACACCAAACTGAGACCTAGATTTTAAAAAACACACCCTGTTAGAAAAAACAGTTCTGGTTGATTTTGGTGATTAGAGGTTTAGTTCACCGTATCAAAGTACATTCTTGAGTGCAGGCTGCTATTTACTGCCAAGCTTTTGGGATCTTGACATTTTAACCAAAATGTGGTCATGGATCATTGAGACAGTCCTGGTCACTTGGGGAAGGAAGCAGTTGAGCAACAGTTTTTTTTATGCTGCATCGAAGTGATGGATGTAATTTGCTGCATATAAGTGATGTGACTGCTGCAGTTGTGTATTTTGTGCTTCAATAAGAAGAATGATATACTTTTCACAAGAATAGTGCACCGCCTAGTTTTCTACCAAGATTAGAAAAGTCTACATGCCATGACGTTCAGTGATTTTAATTTCACATTCTTGCACTTGCAGAAACATTATGTCCAGGATAATAAATACATGTAAGTGCTTTAATCTTAAATTTTGCTGTCTAAGGGTTGGTATAAATCTTTCCAAAATCACACTTTTCTCTTATTCAGGCTCTGTCTTTGCAAGAAAATTGGTTTGCTTTTAGTGGTAATTTGATCATTTGATGCAAGTTCCAAATTGGTCCAATTGCTGAATTACATGGGAAAATGCACCTGGATTGTAACACCTCTTACCTGATGATGAATAATAAATTTGTTCGTCTTAATGGCTGGTTGCGACAACCAGCAGTGCTACTTAGAAGTATTAGGTGTCCCGCCCTCTATTGCAAGTTACTGGATCAGTGAATGGAGCAGAAAGGGGGAATATTTCTCAAACTACTAAAATCAGACCAATTTTCTAGCGAAGATAGAACGTGAATAAGAAAGAAGTGTGATTTTGAAACGATTTATACCAACCTCATAGAGGAGAGTTTAAGATTAAAACACTTGCATGTATTTACTATTCTGGACGTAATCTTGCTGCAAATGCAATCCCAACTGTTGGATTAGGGTGTAAGATTTTGATAATTCTGTTTATTTCCAGGGCCTGTAATAGCTATAGATTATATTCCTTTAAGCATTTTAAGAAGGTCAGTTTGAATTTCTGCTAGTTGAAGTGCTTTACAGGAAGATAGTCATTTGTGAAGAAACAAAATTATTTTACGACTACGTTTCTTTGAATCTTGAATTGAAGTAGCTATATGCTGTCTTAATTGTTCACAATACAGTTAGATGCTTCAGGTGAATGTCTATCACTGATTCATTCCAAAGGGCAATGCCTTGACCAATCCAAGTGAAGCTGCCTGGTTTATATTTCAAACAAGGCTGGGCAGTTAACTGTCAGTCATCATCAACTGGTGCATTATCCACGGCAACACTTCTACCAATTAGAATTCACTTGCCGATCAATCAGCATTTTCTTCATATACCATATAACGTTACTGTTTCCTGACATCGATATTATTGTGATTATCCTGATAATTGCAAGATGAAAATCTTTGACAAAATGTCTTTTTTCAGCAATACTCAAGTGCTGTACAACTAAACTCCCACTTTTAAAGTAACTAACTATTTAAGATAAAAATAGAGTAAATAACAATTATTTATGTTCCAGATCAAACATCTTAATTCCACTTTCCTTCTATTCCTTTTAAACTTGCACCTCTAAACCCTCCAGTCAGACACTTATCAAAATATGAAAGATTTAACCATTTGGACTGATACTGTATCAACAATCTGTTTAGGGGCTGTAATTTCTTGTGCATTCAGTTTACTTCCCGCAAGGTCTTCTTTCTAACTCCTCCCCTCCCTCCCTCCCTCCCTCCCTCCCTCCTCCCCCCACCCCCCACCCCCCCCATTCGTTAATATTAATATTTTGTTATTTGTATGTTCATATTCTTCAGAACTGATGAAATTTTAAACATTAATATCAGTTTCTCTATAGAATAAATAGCGCAGTAGCTTAGTAATTTCTGCAATCTTGTCTTATTTTAATTTCCTCTTGAATTAATATGACAAAACTATATTAAATAAATAAAACTGAGGTGACCGCTTTGTGGAACCCCTTTGCTCAGTTTGCAAGTATTATTCCTACCTTCTGGTTGCTTGGAATTTCAATTCATCATTTTGCTGTCATGCTCGCATTGCTGTACTTGGCTTGTTACAGCATTCTAGTGAAGTTAATTCCAACTGGAGGACCTGCACCTCAACTTCCGATTACGTATTTTACAGCCTTCTGAATTCGACATTGAGTGTTCAGTGACTTTTGACTGTGATCTCTGCTCTCTTTTTCGATGCCCCTCCCACAACCTCGTGCCAATGTATATCTTCTCATTTTTTGCTTCCAGACAGCACTGACCTTTTTTTCTGCTACTTTTCAGGCAGCGCTGTACTTTAAGACCTATTTTGGATCAAAGCGTTAGTCTTTTATACATTAACTATCACTCCCTTTGTCTTGTGTTCCATGACATCTTTATCATTTAATCTCCTCCACCTTCCAACCTATCCCTGTGCTTTTATTCTGCTCCGGGTACTTATTCGCCCTCTTTTAACAGCATAAAATACATCCCATTTCCACTTGTCTCTTGTTATGAAGAAGTCGTATTGGGCTAGAAACATATGTTTTCCTCTCCACAGATTTGCCACACCTGCTGAGTTTTTCCAGCATTTTCTGTTTTTATTTCACAACTTCAGTTACCACAGCATTAGCTTTCATATTAAATATGTAAAATCCTTTAGTTTTAAACTATTCCATAAAGATTCCGTTACATTAACTTCCCTCTGGCTGTCCTTCAAATCCTTGCTGTTAGGATTTGGATAAAGCATAAATAGATGTTTCTGCATTGCATTATACATCAAAATCCAGGTGTCTACTAACAGATTTTTAAAAATAATGGGCAGTCTTTTCTAAAACTGTACTTGTATAGTAAAAAGTCTGACAACACCAGGTTTAAGTTCAACCGATTTATTTGATAGTAAACTCACAAGCTTTTGGGGTTTGTCCCTTCATCAGGTGAATGGAGAGTTCTGGCCTCAGACAGAGCAAATAAAGCACAGACAGTTTACAGATTACTGATTAGAGTGCGAATCTTTACACCTAACCTGCTGTTCAAGTCCTAAAGTGGCCGACAATGTGAGTGGAAGGAGCACTGATCACAGGTTAAAGAGATGTGTATTGTCTTCAGCAAAGTCTCTCAGTGTAGCTTGTGTTATAGGTTGCCCTGAGTGGGTTCGTGATCTGTAATCCTTTTGGTATCTTGTCTGCTTTCTTGCATCTCTAAAAACTTGATGCCTGTGTCGATATGCGCAATCTTCTTGGAGATCCTCTCCACTTGGAAACGGCAGTTTGTATGACATGATCATACCTGATTTTCTTTAGAACAGTCAGAGTTGAGAATCACCTGAATGTGAATGCACTGTTGGATAGATTCCACATGATTATGCCTTGATTTACCGTAAGTCAGCGACTGTTCTTCGACATCACTTTCCAGTTTATCTCTCAAATCAAAATGCCAGGGCTATTTCCGATAATTGGGATCAGTGCACCTTGCATGCTGCTGAAGTGTCACTTTGCCAGTGTTGTAACTGTGGTGCCATCTTTTGATGTCAACCAAATATTTGCATTTGTGCCTCTTCAATCTTTTTGGATGATTAAGCAAATGCTTGATTAAGATCAGGGTGATTACGAGGCTACCTTGTTTGTTTCGCAGCAGGTGATCATGCAGTGCAGCAATGATGAGTGGGCTTAATGAATTCAGTCTGCACAACTTGTCCTTACTATTACAAAAATAATGACAGTGCTATGATTCTCCCAGGTGACTGAAAAAAACTTGTACTTAACTATGCATTCACATTTTCTTTCTGAGTTAGGTAAAAGCTTGTCCTGCAGCTCTCTGTTTAAAGACTTAGGGCTTGATTTTACCAACAATTTGCACCCGTTTCCAGGCATGAAATCATGGTAAAGTTGGGTGTGAGGCCTTTATTGCAATCTACACCTGCTTCCGTGCAGATCGCCACTTTACCAAGACCAGCGAATGTGGGGATCTGTTCCATGCCCAAATCAGGCGCAACGACGATTTAAATGTATCTGCATGCATTTAAATTGAATTAACTCTATAGCGTTTCCCCCTTTACCACCATGTTTACCAATCCGGAACCGTGCTTTTAGGGACCTGAATAAAAGTCTGAATCAGACGCTTGCCCAGTGAGGGTTGGCGAGGAGGTGGGTGCATGGTATCCGAAAGCTCTCCGCATGGTATCCAAAAGCTCTCCACATGGTGTCCTGTTGTTGTGACCATTCGCTGTCTTGGGTCGGTGGTGGCTCTGTGAGTGGGTGTGTGTGGTGGGGAGGGGGGCTGCTGTTGTTGTGCACGATCTCCGATGTTTGACTGGCTGCACAGACCTGGGTCTCAGCACTGACCTCAGGTCCTGCAGTGCTGCTGGGTCCTAGCACCGCAGCTCACTTCAGGTTGAAGAATGTGCACAAAGCCCTTTCAGATAGCACTGCTGCAACGTTACCAGGGTCTGTGATTGTGTGGAGCATGTGGCTGGGGGGCATGGGGGTGCTGTGATTGTGTGGAGCATGTGCCTGCGGCATTGGAGGGGCTGTGATTGTGTGGAGCATGTGTCTGCGGCATTGGAGGGGCTGTGATTGAGTGGAGCATGTGGCTGGGGCATTGGGGGGGCTGTGATTGAGTGGAGCATGTGGCTGGGGAGATTGGGGAGCATGGAGGGGGCTGTGATTGTCGGTGTGCTAGGGGCAAGCAGCATTGCATGACTGCAACATTTGTTCATCTCCACCTCCCTCCCCACCTTTCAGAGTAACGAGATGGCTTTTGCAATGCAGCCAATCGATCTTGCTGTTCTTCTGGTTGCTCCTGGAGCTGAGGAGGAGGACATGGAGGAAGAACTGCAGGCCCAGGAGGCCTGGGTCGTACCACTTACAGGACTGGAGGAGACAACTATCAGAGTCTGAAGGTGGCCGCCGTTCATCCAGAGCGGGGGCTTCGGAGGAGGAGGGAGCAGAGACCCCAGCGGTTCTGTGCACGAGTGTCCTTCGAGGAGATGTCAGGCGCTGTATGCTGCCGAAGTCTCCGACTCCGAAAGAATACCTTGCGACGCCTTGGGTGGGGGTGGGGGGGGCACCCACTCTCAGTGGCCGTCAGTTTGACGGCTTGACGGCTGCGCTGAACTTCTATGTGACTGGCGCCTTCTAGAGCTCAACTAGAGATGTCTGTGGCATCTCCCATGTCTTTAGTCCACACGTGTGTCAAGTAGGTCACTGAAGCCCTGTATGCCCGGGCTGGGCAGTACATTAAATTCAACCTGGACCAGGTCCATCAGGATGCCCAGGCTGCGGGGTTCGTTGCAATTGCGGGGATGCCGAATGTGCAGGGGGCGGTCGACTGTACCCTTGTCACCCTCAGGGCACCCCTACAGAATCTACGACAATTTGTTAATATGAAGGGGTTCCACTCCCTGAATGTACAAATCGTGTGTGATCATCGGCCATTATGCACGTCTGTGCCAGACATCCAGGCAGCGTGCATGATAGCTTAGTTAATCAGGAGGTCAGACATCCTGCAAGCATTTGAGGAGGAGCCCAGGCTGCAGTTGATATGGGTTACTTGGTTCATGATGTGGGTATGCCAGCGTTGGACTGGCGTAAACACAGTAAAAAGTCTGACAACATCAGGTTTTAGTCCAACCTATTTATTTAATATACTCGCAAGCTTTCGGGTTAGCCCCTTCATCAGGTGAATGGAGAGTTCTGGCCTCAGACAGAGCATATAAAGCACAGACAGTTTAGAGATTACTGATTAGAATGCGAATCCTTACACCTAAGGATTCGCATTCTAATCAGTAATCTCTAAACTGTCTGTTCTTTATATGCTCTGTCTGAGGCCAGAACTCTCCATTCACCTGACGAAGGGGCTAACCCGAAAGCTTGCGAGTATATTAAATAAATAGGTTGGACTAAAACCTGGTGTTGTCAGACTTTTTACTGTGTTTACTTGGTTCAGGCATGGTTGATAATGCCTGTGCGGAGGCCCTGATTGAGGTGGAGACCCGCTATAATGAGGCCCATGTAGCCACTGCATGACAGTAGAGAGGTGCGTTGGGCTCCTCAAGATGCAGTGTCTGGACTGATCTGGAGGGGCCCTCCAGTACACACACACACACACACACACACACACACACACACACACACCCCCCCCCCCCCCGATCTCCTCCCACATTGTGCAAGACACAGCACATCACCACTATCTGGTTCTGCAGCGACATGACCACTTGGAGGAAAAGGACATGGAGAATGATCAGTTGGCCATCACGGGAGAGGATAACCAGCAGGAGGAGGAGTAGTGGGCCTAGGTATTCTTTGCTCACAATATTTTTTGCACGCAGGAGGGTGATGATGTCTTGCTAAGCACCATTCTGATGACGCCCTAGTGTGAACTAGTCTGGCTGCTGCCTGAGATCCACATGCATGCTAGCACCTGGGCCCGCGCCTGCCTAGTGGATGGGATCCGAAACCCCATATAGGGCTCTGGGGCGGGTGGTCATCGCTCGTGGGAAATGAGAGATCAATGGCTTCCTTTTCTCAGTGACACCACATTGAGGGGCCACCCCAACTGATGCCACCATGAGGCATCCATCGGGTGATTGTCAACGGGGCAGGAATCCTATTCGAGACAACCTATTCACAAGTGGTTATGGAGAAAAAACATTTATTTCCAATAATAAGCTGGTGAAACTCAAATAATTGTGACAAGAAAACGTTAAGATGCTTACGGTTCTTTCTAACTAATGCAGCCCTTCACCCGTGCCATTTCAGTGCAGCTACAACTTCCTAACCTTACATTGCCTCATACTATGCCTCAGTGACTCCCCAGAATGTACATCGGAGGGGGAGGGGGCCAGCTGCCCTGTGATGCGTGTGACGGGTGTCCTCTGAAGGCCCTGGACGTTGAGGGTCCTGGCTGACTTCCAGATGTCTGGGATGTTTCCATGACACCCTCTTCATCCCACTGCGCCTGAGATGCCCACTGTCAGGAAGGGGGGAGTCAGAAGGTGTTGCCATAGCCACAGTCTCCTGTCTGGAAGGCCCCAGCATGGGCTTACACCCTTCCTCCTTCCTTGGGGTCCCTTTTAGCCCCTGGGTCATTCTATGGGACACTGGTACTTTTGCAGTGAGCTCCAGAAGCTCTGGCGTTACCTGGCACTGCCAGTCCTGGGGGACCACCTGCATCCTACCCATGGCGGCTGAGCCCTCTGCAGTGGCCACTTGAGTCTTGGCCGTTCCTCAGTGGCCGCAGCAAATGCACTTTGAGACTGGGCCAAGCTCTGCAAGCCCTCAGCAGTGGCCCTCTGAGACTGGGTCACTATCTCGAGGGTTGCTGCCATTGCCCACCGTGTCGCAGTGCTGCCCCTCTGGGCCTCCTACAAGCTCTCGAGCCTCTCAGCCATGGGCCGCAGAATCTCGAGATGCCTGTTCAGTTCCTCCGCTGTGGCCTGCTGTGCCTCGGCCATTGCTTGGAGCCTGCCACCCATGGTGAGGATCCCCTGTCCTAGGCTTTCCACTGCAGACTCCATCCTTGCAGTGTTGCCATTAGAAGCACGCATAAGAGGCAAGAGCTGCTCCGCCTGAAAGCTTTGGGACTCTTCTCCAGCAGCCTTGCAGTCGGTCCAGTTTGTCCATCAGCCCCTCCTGCATTCGCTGATTCTGTTGCTGCATCTCCAGCAGCTGAGGGAGAAGTGATCTCATGTAGCCTGGGGCCAGCTGTGTCCTTGCCTCCAGCAAGCCTCCTCAAGCCAGAGGCCTCAGACGTTTCCTCCTCCACCCGATGTACATCAGATGTGTCGTGCTCACCAGAGACTGACCCAGAAGTCTCAACTGTAACTGGACCCACCAATGGGTCTGTTTCTGCGATGGTGAGTTGTGGGCTAAAAGCTGACAGATAAATGGTGCCACCCTCAGAGGTCCCTTCACCCATATCCTCCAGGGACTCGTCCAAGCTACTGTTCTTATGATGGATGGGAGCTCTAGCTGGGCCCTGCGGTCCAGAAGGCCCCAGGGCATCAGGATCTGTCCCTGAAACACAGGGCACAAGGTTAAGTGCAAGGGAGGTAGAGGAATTAGGGATGACAAATCACATGGCTCCCTAGAACATAGAACACTGTACCCAGACAATTACATCACAGGAACAGGCCCTTTGGACATTCAACCCTGTGGTGACCGGGCTGCCCATCTGATTTGTTTGCCCCCATACGTCTCTGTTCCCATCCCATTCAGTTAGCCGTAGACATGCCCCTTAAATGTCCCTATAGTTTCCGCTTCCATGACCTCCCCGAGCAGTGAGTTCCAGGTGCCCACTATCCTTTCAGTGCCAATAAAATGCCTCATCTATCTCCTTTACACCTTGCCCTTTGCACCCAAAACCCGTGACCCCAAGAAGTTGCCTCAACGTGAGTGTAGGAATGACAGGTGCTCATGTCTGGATGGCAGAATGACCATGCTGTTGCTGACAGTTTGACACAGCATTCCAGCAAGTTCCATGCAGTTTGCTTGTTACCATTGAAGGGAAGGCAAGTGAGCACTTGCAGGTGTGTGGCTAGGGAGGGTTGGGAGGGGCAGGGTTGGTGGTGATGGATGAGTGCCTCAATGATTAGTGACAAGGGAGGGGAGGGGGGCGGTGTCACAGAGCCATCGGAGTGTAAGTGGGATGGAGCCTTGTGCGGGACTATCTGGCCCGGCAGTGGTGTGACAGGCGCACTTTTTCGATGTTTTTTTCCAACTACTCATGCATGGTTCAGAGCTCTGATCGTCCTGGCAGCGCTAAACCCTGCCCACAGCGCAAATCGGACCGGAGATGGCTGAGAGCGTATGGGGGTGCCTGAAAGCGGATTTCAAAGTTGGATCTGTACTACGCCCAGAATTGGCACTTAGAATCAAAATGGTAAAATCGGGCTCTTAGTGTTTGAAAAAGACATGAACAGTCTCCCTTTATACATAATTGAAGATTTAGACTTAAACCAGATAACTGCATTGAGCATCCTGGATCAGGTCCTTGAACATATTGGGTGTGGGGTATTTAACCAGTCGCAGTTAATTCATTAATGAATTACTTGTCACTTCCGGTCTTTGGGGGAAACTTCACTAAAAGCTTGCTTTCAGCAATATATTACGCTTGATGCTTTTTGTTTTATAAGTTATGTAAGCAACTGGCGTTAACATTTAACCCTTCAATTTTCCATAGAAAAATGGCCAAAATATGATAGGTGAAACTGGCTTGTTTCTTTTCTGTTTGCAATTTAATTTGAGTTCCAGCAATATGTATAATTTTGTTAAATAACAGGTCTGAATGAAATATTTTGTAGCAGGAACGTACAAGTAAATGAAATAAAGTTGTTTTGAAATTTAATTTAAATTTTGCATTACAGAGAGGATCACTATTGTAATTCTAAAAAATGTGGAGAGGTTTTAAATGAATACATTTATAGCAATTATAGATGTTTATAGACCTTAAATGGCAAGTTCTTGAAGATGTTGAATTCTTATTAAAGAATAGTCTATGAAGCTAAATGGAGACAATATCTTTATTTTCTTGTTACTGGGGAACATTGTTGAACAACCAAAGTTCACGATCGTGCTTAAGCAATAACATGTAATTTATTTCAAATGATGCTCAATTGTAAGGATTTCATGAAGTCCAGCACTTGAGGTTTATTCTAAGTGTCAAATTCGTGTGAAAACTGGAGTAAATCCTGCTGGTTTTTTCAGTGGGAGTTTAGAGAAGAATCTCCCACACTCTGTGCACGGTGTAAGTTGCACTAAAAATTAATGGCCGGGACCTGTGCCCACTGGAAAGGCCAGCTGCATAGCGCTGAGCGGGCCACTGTGTGTGCCCTGATCTGTCAGTACCGAGATTGGCGCGTGTGCAGTGGCCCCTGTCTGCTGGCCAGCTAAATTGCTAAAAAAAATCAGCTCAGCGGGATGGGAGAATTGCCCCTTGCATTTTTAAAAATTCTGGATGAGCTGCCAGTCTTTTCATTTATGTTAATGAATATTTTATGTGCGGCTGTTTTATTGACTTCCCTCTGAACATGGTTTCCTGTATGGGGCACAAGATTCTCCTTTTAACTGAAATCTATTTGGTGGACTAATTTGGTGATCTAATTGTGATAGTATTGACCTTTTTGGATTTGTCTGTGCCAGTTCAGAGCAGTGAGGGGTAGGATTACTCTTAGTGAGTCCCATTGATCTTGTCAGCATTGCAGATTCCAAATTAGCTATATGTTGTATTTGTTTCAGTTACTAATCATTTTGATTTGCACATTTATTTAGTGGTGAAAAGAAATGGGTTTTTACTTGCAATGCACAAAGTGGCTATGTGAATAATGCTGCCTTTGAGCCACATGATAAAAATGCCTGTGGTTTTTAATAATTATATCTGAGGGAATGAGAAGAGGAAATGCTTTCCTTTAGTGATCTCCACATGCATGCAAACTAATGAGAGAGTAAAAGCTCCATCAAGCTGTCCCTTTTTGCTTTTGAACTCTCTTATTTGTAATTTTGCTTCCCAGCATTCACTTCTGAGTGTTTCTGGCATGCATTATACTTGTGACAGAATTGACATTCTTTAGAATGACTCTTAGCAGTTTCAGGTGATTGCTATGGATTTCTGGTAATAGTATCAGGGTACTAGGCTCTTTGACCCAAAAGAAAAAATGCTGGAAAATCTCAGCTGGTCTGACAGCATCTGTAAGGAGAGAAAAGAGCTGACGCTGATGTTTTGGTTTCAGATTCCAGCATCTGCAGTAATTTGCTTTTTTACTAGGCCCCTTAACCTCGGAACCACACTACTGATTGAGAATGCAAAGGGCTGCGGATGTTGAAATAGAAGCAAAAAATACATAAAATTCTCAGATTAGGCAGCATTTGTGAAGAAAAAAAAACAAACATTATAACCCCTGTAGGGACTGTAAAGATACTTGAGTTCTAGTAACCAAAAGAATTTTGCAATGAGATTTCAAGTTGGAAGATATTTACTGCAATAAGCGAAAACAGTATTGTCTAAACAATTGTCAGAAGGCCATGTGTACTGAGCTACAGAAAATAACCTTCATTTAACTTTTAAAATGTCTGAAAATTCTCCTTCCACGATTATACTTGACATGTTCTCTTAGGTGAACATGTTATTCTCCAGGAACTAATCCAAAGCTTTTCTTGCCCCTCGATAGCTTGCTTCCTTTTTTTCATTTACAGCCAGCTAACTTTTAATCCTGAATTGATACTTACATTGAGGATTACCCTGGAGATTCCTGTTGTTAGCCAAAGATAGGCAGATCTTGTAGCCTCATTTAAATGTGCATGAGTTGGGTCTCTTCAATCTGAATAGTAGCTCCCACACCCATTCTGTATAGTGAACAATAAAGACTGACTGCCCCTATATCTCTGCTATTTCTCCCAGATTCTTACAGACTGACTCTTAAGACCCTGCAAACTGATAGCACTGTGGCTTTCTATGACTTGTGTTCTCCTCAGAGTCCACCTCCATGGCAATATGAATCACATGAGCCTTGTATTCAGGTAGAAATGCTGATTAACTAACTTCATTCTATATTGGAATTAAAACAAAACAGAATTTGCTAACACTGTGACTGGATATTAACAGTCTATTCACTGTCAGCACAGTTACCCTTGTCCATTGTTTATAGCTGTGAATACCTCTCATCACCTGAAGAATGGCTGCTTCCCGATCAGCACTGCCTCCTCCCAAGCAACTCAGCAGCTGTAAAGATCCATCAGTAGAACATCCAAATGTACTCTCTGTTTGGGCAACTGGTAGCTTAGCCAGTGTCAATCACTTATTGAAATTATTCTGATCTGTGGACGTTGGGCAAACATTCAAAACATTGTCAAAGTTACCATCCCTATTCTGCGTCATCCTGCGTGCAGTTGGCTTTTCTATTTACATTCTGCTTAGAGTCGTATCTTGGTCCTTTCTAAACACTTGGGAGGTAAAGGCGGTGCACCAAACACCACCATACAGTCTAGGAATATCAGCATATCAGTCTGAATTAAGGCTGTTCGGAGGTGAAAATGTTTAGAAATCCTCTTTGCACAGAGGCAATGAATGCTACTTAAAAAATCCCACAAAATGCAGAAAATACTTGGTTATTCAAGACCACAATTTCCTACATTTTGCTGTGCCTCTTTTGTCAGACTTTTTTTGAGGAGGGAAAAATCCTGATTTACTTCACTTTAGCATTAGCAGCCATGCCTAGTCTTTAAGCTCTGGAATTTTTTTCCCTAAACCTCTCAGCCTCTTGCTGTTTTAAGCCTTAAGCAATTGCTTTAGAAATTGTTTCTGGCATTTTTGGATCTTTCATATTAAAGGTGCTATATAAATGCAACTTGTTATGCGCTGACTAAGTCTGACAGTGTAAAATGCTACTCTTTGCGATGAGAGAGAGAAGCTACTTCTTGTAAAGTACACCACCAACTTACTGGTGTGGGTCTGCCCAATTCTTCTGGGTGGAACTGTAAGATCGTTAAATTGCAAAGTACTAGGCATTATAAGGACTAAATAAATGTGTTGATGTTCAGTAGAAAGTAGGTAAAATGTTTTCTTAAAAACATATGGAAAACCATACAAATATCTTGTTTCACTTTTAATTCAAGGACTCCTTAGCTCTTGTACTGACTTGATGCACCTTTTGCATCCAACCCATTGACTATCATATTTCTTTCCTAGTACAGATGTCTGAAAAATAGGAATATTATTAACCTTCAATAGTATTTATTACAGGCTGAGGACTGGAAGCCCTGAAGCAGGAGTAATTGGCTAAAGTTAGTTGTGGAATGAAAAGCAGCCAACGGCTGATCAGAATATGCAAAGCTAATTGTATAGAATTGAGACAGGTTGTGGAGGAGAACTATGGGTCTGAGTTAGTGGCAATTAAAGACAAAAGCTGGTCAGTTAGACCTCGGGAATGAACAGTAAGGAAGAAGGTGAAAATGTACTGTAATTTACCATTTTTGTGGTTTTACACATTTGGGATTGCCAATGAATTGAAATAGTAAATTGAATTTAGACATTTTCATTTGTTCTACCAAGATAATCGCAGATATAAGACTTCGGACAAACAGTAGCACGACCATTTTTTTAATTCCGAGTGCTATGTTTTGATTTTCAGGAACTTCTTGAGGGTAAAACCTTCATCTATGGCAGAAACAATTTGAGAAAAATCCAAGGGGAGCAAAAAAAACTGGATTTCACTCACAATATTGTTCTCCCTTTATCCCAATGTTCTCTATTTTAAATTTTGCTTAAAAATGGTTTACTGAACAAATATAAAAGAAGAAGAAAGTCGTTGGAGAAGGTTTAGTATATATTTTTTCATTCTTATTGTTTAAACTTGAAAGCCGTGCCCAGTATGAGAATTTTAAAAAGGCAATTAAAGATATTTTTGCAAAGTAAGAGTTGTGAAATCAAATAAATAAAATAAGCTGTAGCATAAAAGTGAGCAACGTTGCTTGTTTTGCACACTTTTTCCCTCTCTTGCGCTCCCTCTCGCCCTGAAAATCCTCTTCCTCCTTTCAATCTCGCTCTCCTTCCTCAGTCTCTCTCTTTCACTTCTTTCACTTGCGCACTCTCACATTCTGCTGTCTGAGTACCAGGGACTCGGGTTCCATCCCTGACTTGGATGGAGTTTGCACGTCCTCCCTGTATCTCCTTGGGTTTCCTCCGGGTGCTCTAGTTTCCCCCCACAATCCAAAGATGTGCGGATTAGTTTGATGAGCCTTGCTAAATAACCCACCTTAGTGTCAGGGGAATCAGGAGGGTAAATATGTGAGATTACAGGGATAGGACAGTATCTGGGTGGGATTATTGTCGGTGCAGGCACTTTGGGCCAAATGGCCTCCTTCTGCACTGTAGATTCTGCGATACAGGATCCTGCGCAAAATCCATCTGAAGGTAGAGAATTTGGGTTGGCCTTGCCTAAATCTTTGAGGGACCAAATCAGATTTTCACTGCAAGGGTTTACCTGGGCTAAAATGGAGGCAGAGAAATCTGCTACTGCCCGAAGTAATCTGTCTTCCTGAACTTTCAACTGGAGCAAAAGACAATTGCAGCCTTGCAATGTTTTATATCATCATGTCGAAAGAAGCAAGTGAATTTTTGGACTTCGGACGAAAACTCACTATTACATTTGCTTCTTTTGATGAGGACTTGAAACATTGCAGCCTGCATTGCCTTTTGCTTTTTTGTAATCACCTTTGCTCATGTATATTTGTGTCTGTGTGTTGCATATCCATTTTTAGGGTTCACTTAAACTTTTATCTTTCCATTAAAAATCCTGTTGGAAAACCTGTTGTATTTCATAAGAAGAACACTCAAGGGTTAAAACACTTCCAAAACACAAGTGTCAGTTGCGTGGTGGAAAAGGGGCAACCATTTCTTCCCTGTCTGTTACACTTATTTAAAAGGTTCACCTCAGAGCATAAGAACATAAGAACATAAGAAATAGGAGCAGGAGTAGGCCATCTAGCTCTTCGAGCCTGCCCCGCCATTCAATAAGATCATGGCTGATCTGACGTGGCTCAGTTCCACTTTCCCGCCTTCCCCCCATAACCCTTAATCCCCTTAGAACATAAGAACATAAGAAATAGGAGCAGGAGTAGGCCATCTAGCCCTTTGAGCCTGCCCTGCCATTCAGTAAGATCATGGCTGATCTGTCGTGGCTCAGTTCCACATTCCTGCCCTCTCCCCATAACCCTTAATCCCCTCTCTTATCAAAAACCCATCAACCCGCGTCTTAAAAATATTTAGCGAGGTAGTCTCCACCACTTCAACAGGCAGAGAATTCCAGAGATTCACCACCCTTTGAGTGAAGAAGTTCCTCCTCAGCTGCGTTCTAAACTGCCCCCCCTTTATCTTGAGGCTGTGTCCCCTAGTCCTACTATCCTTTCTGAGCGGGAAGAGTCTCTCCACCTCTATCCTATCCATCCCATTCATCATCTTATACGTCTCAATGAGATCTCCCCTCATTCTTCTAAACTCTAACGAGTACAAGCCTAGTTTATTCAGCCTCTCCTTATAGCTCAACCCCCTCAACTCCGGCATCAGCCTAAGCAACTGCCCTCTCTCCTTTCCCACTCAACACAATTCTGAAATAATTGTAAGAGAAGAAAACAAAAGTTCCAACTATCCAATTGACTCAACTTCTGGTCCGTAAAGAATTGTTTCCATCTCTTTCCCTTGCCTGGGGGGATTTTATTTTCTTTCAATTCTCCTCCAATCATTGATCCTGTCTCTGGAGGAGCAGCAACAGTGGGGGGGAAGCAACCTGTGACTGGAGGAGCAGCTCCTCACCATTTTCTGTTTCCCATGCTCGCTGCTCCTCTAATCAAATGTGTTTTCCTGCTCTAACAAAACACCTTTCGTGTGCAGTTATTCTGCCCTGGACCAAAGAAGGATATAATGTAAAGTGTTATTGTAATGGATGACCTTTGTTGAATTTTTCTTTGTTTTTTCACGGGCCATTTGTGACCTTTCGAGGATGAGTTTGCCTGCAGCCTGTCTATTTTGAACAAATAACCGAGCAAATTTTTTATTATACAAATTTAGAGCAGTGAGAAAGCAACTGATGTAATGTAACAGCTCAAAATGTTACTGCAGTAATCTGATGTTTGCAAAGATTCAGGACTGAATTCCCTTGGAGACTGGGAAATCTCAGACAAGATTCTAAAATCAAGCAGTGTGGTTGGAATTGAACAGCCATCCGTTGAGTGATGTGAAACATGCCAGAACAAATGCATCTATGTCGGAACGTGTGTCTCTGTTTTTAAAAGGCAACCCTACAAATGAGAGGGAACAAACCTACTGAGAAAATAACTATGGAATCCTATGGGAAGAAAACTTTCTGAAAAGAACAGAAAAGAAGTTAAGCTGCTAATACAGAAAACAATCCATAACCCCACCAGCATCACAATAATGAGTGAAATGACTGGCAACAAATACCAAACATTGCTGATGTCTCAGAACCCATTCACCTCCCAACATCAGCATCCCCTTTTGACAATCCCCAACACTTTCCAGACCAATATCAATACCCAAGTCTTGATCTTGTCACCCAACAACAAACTCAAATTCATTCACAACAGCCCTACTAAATAGAAATTACTAAATTGCTGATAAAACATTGGATTAGATAGCAACTTTCTTTTTCTCACTTCTGAACGAGTAAATCAAGGATAGGACCAGACAAATTGCCAGAATCGACAGACAAGTGGTAAATGGAATTTTAATGCAGACATGTGGGGTGATGCATTCTGGCAGATGGAATAGGGAACTGCAATGTAGACTTAATGGCACAAATCTAAAGAGTGTGCATGACCAGAGGAGCAGGGGCACATGTACATTGATCTTTGAAGGTGACAGGACGTTGAGAGAGTGAGAAGCAAAGCATATGGGATCCTGGGCTTCATAAATGCAGGGAGTTTATGCTGAACCTTTTAAAAACTGTAGGCCCCAACTGGAGGATTATGTTCAGTCTGGACAGCACACTTCAGGAAAGATGTGAAAGTCCTTGAAAGGATGCAGAGGAGGTTTACCAAAATAATTCTAGGCATGATGAAGGCTGAAGTGCACAGGAGATATTAATCTCTCAGGACAGCAGAATGTACTGGATCTCTAGCTGACAAACCTTACACAGTACCTGCAAGTCCAAAGCAAGACAAAGTGTCTGCAGGTAGAATACACAAAATTAATGTTTACGATCGTAGAGATTTCCAGCCTTTAACAATTGATTGCTAACTGCTACATCTCATCTCCAGAGGTGTGGCTTACCCTCAAATGCATTAACTGGGTATGTTTAACTGGGTACGCCCAGAAGAATCTCATGTCCAAGAACACTAGTTCTCAGACAGCCAAATGCAAATAAGGCTAGTGGCAGATGTCTGGAATCAACAAGTGTTGACTGAGCCTCTTAAAATGAGAGAGCATCAAAGAACTTGAGCTTAAAAGGGAAATTAGGAGAGCCAGAAGGGGTCATGAGAAGACCTTGGTGGGTAAGATTAAGGAGAATCCCAAGGCCTTTTATAAATATGTGAAAGGTGAAAGGATGAGAAGAGAAGGGATAGGACCTATAAAAGGTGAAGGGGGTAAGGTCTGTGTGGAACCAGAAGAAATGGCAGAGGTGCTTAATGAGTACTTTGCCTCAGTATTCACGGTGGAAGCTGATCTGGGAGATTTTGCCACGGATTTGCAGCAGATGGAAAAGATTGAGTTTGTGGATATTAAGGTGGAGGATGTATTAGAACTTTTGAATTCTATCAAGATTGATAAGTCGCCGGGACCAGATGGGATATACCCCAGGATACTGTGGGAGGCGAGGGAAGTGATTGCAGAGCCCCTGGCGATGATCTTTGCGTCGTCGATGGAGACGGGAGAGGTTCCGGAAGATTGGAGGATTGCGGATGTAGTCCCTATTTTCAAGAAAGGGAACAGAGATAGCCCGGGAAATTACCGACCGGTGAGTCTGACCTCAGTGGTTGGTAAGCTGATGGAAAGGCTTCTGAGGGACAAGATTTACGACCATTTGGAGAGGTTTGACATGATCAGGAATAGTCAGCATGGATTTGTCAAGGGCAGGTCGTGCCTTACGAGCCTAGTTGAGTTCTTCGATAATGTGACTGAACACATTGACGAAGGAAGTGCCGTGGACGTGGTGTACATGGACTTCAGCAAGGCGTTTGATAAGGTCCCCCATGCAAGACTTCTTGAGAAGGTGAGAGGGCATGGGATCCGAGGGCCTTTGGCCTTGTGGATCAAGAACTGGCTTGCCTGCAGAAGGCAGAGAGTGGTTGTGGATGGGTCTTTTTCTGAATGGAGGTCAGTCACCAGTGGAGTGCCCCAGGGATCTGTTCTAGGACCCTTGCTGTTTGTCATTTTCATAAATGACCTGGATGAGGAAGTGGAAGGATGGGTAAGTAAGTTCGCTGATGACACGAAGGTCGGTGGTGTTGTGGATGGTCTGGAAGGATGGCAAAAGTTGCAGCAGGACATAGATAGGATGCAGGACTGGGCGGAGAAGTGGCAGATGGACTTCAACGCGGATAAATGTGTAGTCGTCCATTTTGGCAGAACCAACGGGATGAATGAGTACACTATCAAGGGCAGGAGTCTTGGTAGTGTTGAGGAGCAGAAGGATCTTGGGGTCCGGGTCCACAGGACTCTTAAATCGGCCTCGCAGGTGGAAGAGGTGGTCAAGAAGGCGTATGGTGTACTGGCCTTCATAAATCGAGGGATTGAGTTTAGGAGTCGGGAGGTAATGCTGCAACTTTATAAGACCCTTGTCAAGCCTCATTTGGAGTACTGTGCGCAGTTCTGGTCGCCTCACTATAGGAAAGACGTAGAAGCTATTGAAAGGGTACAGAGGAGATTTACAAGGATGTTGTCTGGACTGGGAGGCATGCCTTATGAAGTTAGGTTGAGGGAACTGGGTCTCTTTTCCCTGGAGAGACGTAGGTTGAGAGGCGACCTGATAGAGGTTTATAAAATGTTGAGAGGAATAGATAGGGTGGATTCTCAGAGGCTATTTCCCTGGGTTGAAATGGTCGCTACGAGAGGACACAGGTTTAAGGTGCGGGGAGGAAAGTACAGAAGTGATGTTAGGGGTAAGTTTTTCACTCAGAGGGTGGTGAGTGAATGGAATCGGCTGCCGTCAGTGGTGGTGGAGGCGAACTCGCTGGGGTCTTTTAAAAGACCTCTGGTTGAGTATATGGGGTTTTATGGGATTGGGGGTTATAGATAGGAGTTGATGTGATCGGCGCAACTCGTGGGCCGAAGGGCCAGTTTGTGCTGTAGTGTTCTATGTTCTATGTAACTTTCCCTTATGTATTTTCACCAAAAAAAGAATTCCAATGACTTACCTGTGCCCCTCAAGTGTTGCATGCACATAGCAAGGAAACGTAGGCCAGTATCGTAACAAAGTGACCACATATACATACCTGCAACATCTGTTGTGCCTTTAGATGGTGCTCTGTTAGAGGGTGTTGAGTTTTGCTACTATTATTAACACCATAACTGGGACAAAACCTGGAGAAGTCGGTGTTTGGAAATGAGGAAATGTTACTGGTACACACTTCCCTTTTATTTTTTTTAAATGGTCCCATCAGACTTGAAATACCCAACCTCTTCACTGTTTTGTATAAACCACTGTAATTCTGACCTGTTTATTTTTTTAAAACAGGCACATTAAAAGTGAACAAAATCAAGAATTTGGAACTTTTTAAAACACCAGAATCGTTTCAATGTTGGAAAAAAATGGAGCCTTTTAATTTGGACTCCATACCATTAAATTATTTTTCTGCTTCTGTTTTTCACATGCTTCACATTCTCCACGCTCCTCTGAGCTGTCCCATGGTCCAATCTGTCGTTGGCAACACTCTCCCCTTAAATCAAAGTTATTGGGTTAGGTCTATGAGAATGCTGTATTGACTTAGGTGTCATTTTTCAAATGAGACATGAATCTGAGTCCAAGAGTGTGCTCTGATGGAGCTGAAGATTCAATGTACTATTCAAATAAGAACAGGTGTATTGACAGAGGGACTTAACCACAGAATACTACAGTGTAAAAGAGGCCCTTCGGCTCATTGAGTTTGTGCTGACACAAGAAAGGCCCTGACCTGCCCACCTAGTCCCACTTGCTAACACTTGGCTCATAGCCTTGAATGTTATGGCATGCCAAGTACTCACCCAGGTTCTTTTTAAAGGATGTGAGGCATTCTGCCTCCACCACCATCTGAGGCAGTGCATTCTAGAGCATCACCATCCTCTGGGTAAAAAAAGTTTTTCCTCAAATCCCCCTAAACCTCCCACCCCTCACTTTTAACTTGTGTCCCCTTGTAACTGACCCTTCAACTAAGGGGAATAGCTGCTCACTATCCACTCTGTCCATGCTCCTTTTAATTTTGAACACCTTAATTTGGTCACTCCTCAGTCTTTCCTGCTCCAGAGAAGACAACCCAAGCCTACCCAACCTCTTTATAACTGAAATATTCAGTCTCAGGCAACACCCTGGTGACTCTCCTCTGCACCCGCTCCAGTGTGATCACATCCTTCCTATAATGTGGTGACCAGAACTGCACACAGTGATCTAGCTGTGCCCTCACCAAAGCTCTATACATCTCTATTATGACCTCTCTGCTTTTGTAATCTATACCATTGATTGATAAAGGTGAGGTGTGCCCTATGCCTTTTTCGCCACCCTATCAACCTGCCTTTCTGCCTTCAGCGATCTATGGACAAACAATCCAAGGCCCCTTTGTTCTTCGGAACTTCCCAGTGTCAGATCTTTCATTGTATACTCCCTTGTCAAATTACTCCTTCCTAAGTGTATCACCTCACACTTTTCAGCGCTAAATTCCATCTGTCACATATCTGCCTATTTGATCATCTTGTCTATACCTTCCTGTAACCCAAGACAGTCAACTTCACTGTTAACCACCCAGCCAATCATTGTGTCATCAGCAAAGTACTGATCTTATCCCCTCATCTGTCATTTACATAAATGACGAACAATAGGGCACCCAGCATGCATCTCGGTATGTCACTGGCCTCCAGTCACTAAAGCTTTCTGTCATTATCCTCTGTCTCCTACTGTTAAGTCAATCATGAATCCACCTTATCAGATCACCCTGTATCCCATGTGCATTTACCTTCTTAATAAGTCTCCCATGTGGGATTTTGTCAAAGGCTTTGCTGAAATCCATGAAAACTACATCAACCACACCAGTCTCATCTACACATTGGTTACATGCTCAAAAAATTAATCACATTTGTTAGGCATGGCCTCCCTCTATTAAAACCATGCTGACTATCCCCGATCAAATTTGTATCACCAAATTGAAATAGATTCTCTCCTTCAGAATCTTCTCCAGTAATAATTTATAGCAATTGGGGAAAACATATTAAGTTAAAAAGATACGAAACTTAACAAACAAAACAGTAGTTCACAGGTCGCTAAAAGCTTTGCATTCTCTTTTGACCATGGGCAGCAGAACATGTTGGGATTCATCATGTGGTCTCTTGCTTTGGATTTTGCTGCTGAGGCTATTGTTTGTCATGGTTTCCTTCTCTGTTGTGGCAAGGGTTTTTGCTTTTACTCCTTTTATGACATTTCTGGGTCTCCTAAGTTGCACTTGATATGATTAAGTTAGCCCTGGCCCAGGGTTGATGCAATGTGATTTGTACTTGATGTAATTGAGTTAGTCCTGGATATCTAAAGGTTGCATTTCAAGCAAGACCCAAGTAGCTCCTTGATAATACGATTAAGTTAGAAGTTAACAAAGTTTGCATTATATTTCAGCAATTGGAGTCAGTTACCAGAGTTTGTTATATGGTCATGAGCAGTTTGAAATGTAAAACACTTATCGCCATGGGGACCTTTAGTGGTCTCAGTATTTACAAAATGGAATGTTTACACAATTCCTGGTAGTTACAATATGGGGTATTAATATGATTAAGTGTTGACTATAATTGAACATAATTCCTTTGAATATTAACAAAATTAGTACAATTGAATGCCAAGAATAATTCCCTTACACGGGAGACTTCTTCCATTATTGTAGGCAGTGTTTATCCTTCAACCAGTATCACTTAAACTCTGGACATGATCTCATTTTTTTTTGGGCAATTTGACTAGAAAGTGCTTTGAGATGCCCTGAAGTTGTGAAGGTGCTATGCGATTACAGGATTTTTCTTTATTATCCTCCAACCTTCTATCTTTTTTTGACTTGATGGCACGTGGGTACCCAAGTGCAACAGCACTGGATATTGAATAATACTATAACTATAAATAATATAAAACCAAACTGGTAGTTTTGGAAACACTGATGTTGAATTGATGGAGCACAGGAGTTTCTCTTTAGTAGAGATTAAGGAGCTGGATTCCCCACATTAATTTTCAACTTATTGGCTGTGAGGCACTTTGAGACATTCTGGAGTTGTGAAGGTTGCTGTATAAACACAAGATCTTTTTATCTTTCACCATGTTTTATTATCTTTAGGCCTTGTAAGCATTTATTTTCAGTTTATTTCTAACTTCCAAGACTATAAATCAACAATCGGATATTTTAAAAAGATTGCAGTGATGCTTGATAAGCTTACACTGTTTAGAAAAACCAAGTTTCAGGAGGCTACATGTTAATTCTCTAATGTAGTTAATGTTTCAGTTTTTCCTAAGAAGGTGGATCACCACGCAGTTATTTATGTTGACGTTCATTTGCTATTTAACTGCCTAGTCTGCAAACTTTCTAACATGCCTCCCCCCTCTTCCCCGAAGTTTTGTATCATCTTTTGGTACATGTTCTGATAGTTGAGTTACTTATTACCAAGTCCCAGCAGTAAACGTTGTGGAACACTGCTTCTGGCTCCCTCCAGTTTGACTAAATATTCTTTGTGCTTAATCCCTGCTTTCTATCTTTTACTCAAATGACTACGCTATCCAGCAACTTGTCCGCTGGCTTCACACACTAACCTATGCCATGAGTCTAATTTGTCATATCTTTTCAAAGTCCTTTTGAAGTTCAAGTGTGTGATTTGATTTTAAAGTCCAAGCTAACTTGATTTTTGATTTGTTTTATTATTGTCACGTGTATTAACATACCATGAAAAGTATTATTTCTTGCAAGTTATACAGACAGAGCATATCGATCATAGAGAAGGAAACAAGAGTACAGAATGTAGCTTCACAGTCATAGCTAGGGTGTGGAGAAAGATCAAATTAATGCAAGGTAGGTCCATTTAAAAGTCAGCAGGGAAGAAGCTGTTCTTTGAGTCGGTTGGTACATGATCTCAGACTTTTGTATCTTTTTCCTGACGGAAGAAGGTGAAAGAGAGAATGTCTGGGTTGCATGGGGTCCTTAATGAGCTGGCTGCTTTGCCGAGGCAGCGGTAAGTATAGTCAGAGGCAGTGGATCGGAGGTTGGTCTTTGTGATGGATTGGGCTACATTCACAACCTTTTGTAGTTTCTTGCGGTCTTGGGCAGAGCAGGGACCATGCCAAGCTGTGATAAAACCAGAAAGAATGCTTTCTCTGGTGTATCTGTAAAAATTGGTGAGAGTCATAGCTGACATGCCAAATTTCTTAAGTCTTTTGAGAAAGTATTTCAGTCTTTAGGTGTTCATCTGTCACCACTTTTAATTGGTTACAGTGTCTATTGCCTGATTCCTTGAAAGACCAAAGATATGTCTGTCCGAGCCTTAAATGTATTCGATGATGGAGCATCCATAACCTTGTGGGGCAAATAATTTCAAAACATCATCTCTTTAATTCTACTTATCTCAGTCCTCAATGATCAGTCCCTTACCCTGAGACTGTGGCACCTGGTTTTAGATTCTTCAACCAGTGTTCCCCTTCTAAGGTCTATTCTATGAAACACATTCAAAATCTTGTATAGTTCAATGAGATTACCTCTCCATTCTTCAAAACTCCAGACAAGTTTATTTACCCCCTCATCATAGGATAACCCCTCATCCCAGGAACCTATGTAGTGAACCTTTACTGTACCTCTGCAAGGATATACTTCAATTTAAACTAAAGCCCTGTACAATTGGATTCCTCTAATCCAATCACCTTGCATTAAAGGTGAATGTAACATTTGTCTTCCTAATTGCTTGTTGCACTTG
Organism: Carcharhinus amblyrhynchos; assembly: GCF_965287045.1. Lineage (NCBI taxonomy): Eukaryota > Metazoa > Chordata > Chondrichthyes > Carcharhiniformes > Carcharhinidae > Carcharhinus > Carcharhinus amblyrhynchos. Next base: position 74,432,260 of record NC_137331.1, on the reverse strand, counting down.
CATGCTAACTTTCTGCCTGCCTTGTACAAGCAGACCACAAGTCTCTTCAAACATCAGGGTTCATAAATGTCATATTTCTTTGGAGATAATCTACTTTTCTTTTGTTATTATTGAAGTGAATAACTTCAAACTCCCCTGCATTATATGCAACCTACCGGCTTGTTTTCCACTCCATGCATCTGTCTATATCTCTTTGCAGTCTCTGTGACCTCCCCACTGCTTAATTTACTTTGTGCTTTGTATCATGAGCAAATTTAGATTCTTTACACTTTCTCTTCATCTAAGTCATTAATATAGATCGTAAGTAGCTGAGGGCCCAGCACTGATCCTTACCTCACTCCACCAGTCACAGTTTGTGAACTTAATGCTCTGTTTATGCCCATTCTCTGCTTCCTATCCATTAACTAATCCGCTGTCATGCTAATATATTACTCCCAACTCTGAGCCCTTTTCTTGCCTATTATGATTTTGTGTGGCACTTTATTGAATGCCTTTTGGAAATCCAGATGTGCTTACATCTACTGGTTCACTTTTGAATTTGCTTTGTTACATCCTTAAAAAATTCTAATACACTTTTCAAGCAGGATTGTCTTTCTGTAAAACCATGTTGACTTGTTCTAATCATACTACACTTTTCCAAAAGCATTATTAATACTATCTTAATAGGTTCCAATATTTTCCCAAAGACTGACTGGCCTATACTTACCTGTTTTCTCTCTTCCTGCTTTCTTGAAAAGTGGCATTACATTTGCCAATTTCCATTTTAATGGGACAGTTCTAGAATGTAAGATATTTTGAAAAATTGTAACTAACATGTCCACTATTTCAGCAACAATCAGGGTTGAGGCCATCCAATCCTGAGGATTTGTCAGATTTTAGTCCCTTAAGTTTCTCCCAATACTTTTTCTTTGGTACTAGTTTCCTATCTCAGTTTTTAGTCTCTGTATTATCCTCTGTTTCTACTATGTGATTTGCTGTCGTCTTTTGTGAATATTTCTTCTTTGATTCTGCCATTTTTGCATTCTCCATGAGTTCCCACCTATATTTCATAACTAATTTCTATCCATACTAATTTTACTTCATGGTCTTCTGAGCCCAGTTTCTTATTCACTAATCCTTATGTGATCATCAACAGTTGAGGATATCCATGCTCCTTTGCTATTCTGTCTGTCTTTCTGAAATATAAGAACACAAGAACATTAGAACTAGGAGCAGGAGTAGGCCATCTGGCCCCTTGAGCCTGCTCCACCATTCAGTAAGATCATGGCTGATCTTTTTGTGGACTCAGCTCCACTTACCCGTCTGCTCACCATAACCCTTAATTCCTTTACTGTTCAAAAATTTATCCTTGCCTTAAACATTTTCAAATGAGGTAGCCTCAACTGCTTCACTGGGCAGGGAATTCCACAGATTCACAACCCTTTGTGTGAAGAAGCTCTTCCTCAACTCAGTCCTAAATCTGCTTCCCCTTATTTTGAGGCTATGTCCCCTAGTTCGCGTTTCACCCGCCAGTGGAAACAACTTCCCTACTTCTATCTCATCTATTCCCTTCATAATCTTATATGTTTCTGTAAGATCTCATTCTTCTGAATTCCAATGAATATAGCCCCAGTCTACCCGGTCTCCTCATAAGCCAACCCTCTCAACTCCGCAATCAACCTAGTGAATCTCCTCTGCTCCCCCTCCAGTGCCAGTATATTCTCTTTCAAATAAGGAGATCAAAACTGTACACAGTACTCCACGTGTGGCCTCACCAGCACCTTATACAGCGCAACATAACCTCTAGCAATAAAGGACAAAATTCCATTTACCTTAATTACCTGCTGCACCTGCAAACCAACTCCTTGAGATTCCTGCACAAGGACACCCAGGTCTCTCTGCACAGCAGCATGCTGCAATGTTTTACTATTTAAATAATGGTCCATTTTGCTGTTATTCCTACCAAAATGGATGACCCCACATTTACCAGCGTTGTACTGCATCTGCTAGATTCTCGCCTACTCACTTAGATTATCTATATCCCTTTACAGACTTTCAGCGTCCTCTGCACACTTTGCTCTGCCACCCATCTTAGTGTCATCTGCGCATTTTGACACACTACACTTGGTCCCTAACTCCAAATCATCTATGTAAATCGTAAACAATTTTGCACCCTGGAATGTTTATTGCCCAGCCTTGATCAAATTACAACCAATGACTGTACAATGATGATTAAACCTAAAGCAGTTATCTGAATTTGTGCCATTCTGTATAATTGTACATGCTTAGTGCATCAGATAAAAATCCTTCCATTTGTCTTTTTTTCTACTTCTGTTCCCTGTAATGATGCCCAATTTATGTGGAACTCTGTCTCTTTCTGTCCCACTCTTTACTCACATCATTACACCGTTCCACTGTTTCGACTACTTTGGTTTTTAAACTTCTCTTCTACTGCGGTGTAGTTTGTTTTTGTTTTTGGCTAGTTCAGTTTTGGTTGGTTTCTTTGATTTTTATGTAGTTGATTTTTTGACCTAATTGGCCACTTGATGTTTAGATTTATTGAGTTGTTGTATTTGGCCTGACGAATTAATTACTGCGATTAATTACTTAACTATTTCAATTATTATTAAATGCAATTATAATTTAGTTCCTTGGCTCATTTTCCTGTTGACTTGCACTAATCTTAAGTCCTCACTATGTCAAGATTAACATTAACCACTAGCATTACTAAATACTAGATGCTTGCATCCCTGCGTTCTCTCACTGCATTCTGATATTTCCTCTGGTGTGTTTGTTTATATATATATAACCATTGATTTAAATCACTTAGCACCTCTTTCCCTTCCTGTACCAAATTTCTATTGCTGCGCTGTTATGTGGATTTGCACAGCTCTGTGAAGCAAGTATCATTCGGATTATATACCTTGTTAGAAACAAAGTAAAAATATAAAATGCAGGAAACACTCAGCTAGTCAGACAGCAACTGTGGAGAGGAATATTGCTGATGTCCCAGTTGACGACCTATCATAGGATCAATCAAAAGCCACTTAGCCCCATTTGCCTACTCCACTGTTTAATCACAGTATGGTTGATCTGCATCACAAGTCCACGTTTATTATAGCTCCGTATCCCTTAGTACCTTGGTTAACAATCTATCTAATATCTGATGTTAAATGATCAGTTGGTATTCGCAGAAGCAAATTCCAAACTTCAATTAATCCTGGTGTGTAGAAATATATCCTAATTTCACTCCTGGGGAACCTGGCTTTATGGTTGAGACTATGGCTGCTAGTGCTAGATTTCCTAGTCATCAGAAACAATTTCTCTGTCATTCGTAACTCCTGCCATTGATGGGAAAGGTGTCAGGAATGGTTGTGGATGCAGTGGCCAGTGGATACTGTGGCCAGTGGCACATGAGCAACTGATCATGATGCCTCTACGTTTGGTGCCAAGATCATCAGTTGTACGGGCACAGCTGCAGAACATCAAATCCCACTTCAGATTTATGCTTTATTCTGGGGTTAAACTTGTTGAATTTGTGATGCAAAATGAAGTTGAAGCATTATCAGACATCTTCAGCCAGAAGTGCTGAGAAGGATGATCCATCTCTGCCTCCTCCAGAGGTTCCTAGCATTGCAGATTCTAGTCTTCAGCCAATTTGACTCTCCGTGTGATTATAAGAAATGGCTGAAGTCCCTGGATAGTGCAAAGGCTATGGACCCTAACAACATTTCAGCAATCACACTGAAGACTTGTGCTCCAGAACTAGCCAGGCCCTTAGCCAAGCTTTTCCAGTACAGCTACAGCATTTGTATCTACTCAACGAGTGGAAAATTGCCCAGTTATGTTGTGTACGCTAAAAGCAGAACAAATCCAACCCAGACAATTACTGTCCATCAGCTTACTATGATGAGCAGCAAAGTGACAGACAATGTCGTCAACATTGCTATCAAGCAGCACTTACTCAACAATAACCTGCTTACTAAATACCTAGGAGGCTGCTTGGTTTGGGTTCCACCAAGGTTGCTCTAATGATCCCAGTCTTACCTGACAAAAAGGAAGATGGTTGTGTTTCTTGCAGGTCATGAATTTCAGTTCTGGGACATCACTGCAGGAGTTTTTTCAGGTTAGTTCCTGGACACCATACATCTTCAGCTACTTTCATCATGGACCTTCCTTCTGTCATATGGACAGAAGTGGTTGCCTATGGTTGCCGAGTGTTCAGCACCATTCATGATTCCTCAAGTACTGAAGCAGTCCATGTCCAAATGCAGCAAGACCTGGACAATATGGAAGCTTGGGCTGATAAGTAATAAATAACATTTGTGCCATACAAGTGCCAGGCAATGACCATTTTCAACAAGAGAGAATCTAACCATTGCTACTTAATGTTCAATGGCATTACCATCACTGAATTCCCCACTATCAAGATCCTGGGGGGTTACCATTGACCAGAAACTGAACAGGACCAGCCATAATTGGCTACATAAGCACGTTAGAGGCTGGGAATTCTGAATCTCAAACCTTGTCCACTTTTGACAAGGCACAAGTGAGGAATGTGATGGAATGCTCTCCACTTGCATGGATCAGGTGCATCTCCAACAAAACTCAATATTAGACAGGTCCAAGCAGCCTGCATGATTGACATCACATTCACAATATTAAACTTACACTTCCTCCACCATTGATGCATAACTGCAGTAGTATGTACCATCTACAAGATGCACTTCAGCAACTCACCAAGCTCTTTCAGTAGCACTTTCCAAACCTGTGACCTTGACTATCTAGAAAGGTAAGGGCAGTCGATCCATAGGAACTACAAGTTCTCTTCCAACCCACACAACATACTGACTTGGAAATATATTGCCATCTCTTTATTGTCATGGTGCCAAAATCCTGGAGAAGTGGAGTAGGAGGGAAGGCTTTAGATTTCTGAGCCTTTGGGAGCAGTTCTTGGGCAGGTGGGCCTTAAACAGGAGGTCAGATTACACAATAACAGAGCTGGTAATACTGTCCTTTGGCGGTGTGCAAGTGTTGTTGGCGAGGGTCTAGACTATATTGGCAAGGGATGGGAACCTGAGGGGAAACTCAGAGCGGGGAGGATAAAACTGGCAGTAGGAAGCATTAACTGATGAGGACATTTCCGAGCAGTATCCAGATAAATAATATTTGGAGAGTTTGATAGAATTAGAGTAGACAATAATAAGTCATTGTATGACTTATTATAAGGGGACAATAAAACTTAAATTAGGACTAATGTGCATGCATGTGAATGCACAGTGTGTGATTAATAAGAATTGCAGGCACACATTGACAAATGGAGCTATGATATTATTGCCATAGACCAGACCTGGCACAGAGAAAGGCAGGACTGGGGATTAAAAATCCTTGGTACAAGATATTTAGGAGAGACAGAAAAGAAAGGTGCAAGGAGAAGGGGGTATAGTATATAGACGAGCACCTAGTGGAAGTGGTAAAGAGAAACAAATTTGCAAAGAAATTACTGAGAGGAGCAAGAATTATAGATTAATTATAAAGGTGGACTTCAATTATCCAAATATAGACTGAGATGGGAATAGTACGGAACAGACCAGTCATTTTGTCTCTAGTGGTAGGGAAACTATAGTTGGGACGAAATCAGTAGTCATTTAGACAAGTGCAGGATAATTATGGAAAGGCATTATGGATTCATTAAGGGAAAATCCTGTTTAACTTGAAGTTTTTGAGGAGGTAACTCAGAAGGTTGATACATGACATGGTATATATGGATTTTAAAAGTATTTGATACAGTGCTATTCCTTTTAGACTTGTGAGCAAAATTCTAGCTTGAGCAATAAAAGGAAAGTAGGCACTTGCAGGAAACCGATTAGTGATAAATTGTTATTCAGATTGAAGGAAGATTTGTAGTGGAGTTCCCTTGCAGTCAGTGTTGATACCTTTGCTCTCCCTGACATGTAATTAATGACCTAGACTGTAGTGTTTAGGGCACAGTTTCAAAATTTGCAGATATTGAAGATTCAAAATGTCAACTATGAGGGTAGTCTTGAACTTCAGAAAGATGTAGACATGTTGGTGGATTTAGCAAATAAGTGGCAGAAGACATGTGAGGTGATACATTTTGGCAGGAAGAATGTGGAGAGACAGTAAAATAAAGGGAGAAACTCTAAAGGAGATGCAGGAAAGAGAGACATGGAGGTGTGGTATTTGGCTTTATTGATGGGGGCATTGAGTAAGGAGGTCATATTGAACTCATTCATACTAGTTGGGTCTCATCTATAGTACTGTGTCCAGTTCTGGGTGCCATATTTGAAGAACAACTTGAAGACGTCGGAGAGAGTGCAGAATAGATTCCAGAGCTGAAGCCACAAGGCTTGATTGGAGAGCTTGTTTTCTTAGGAGAAAAGAAGGGTGAGAGGAGACTTGATAAGAGGTATTCAAGATCCTGAGGGGTATGGGCAGGATCAATAATGAGCAATTGTTCTCACTTAAGAGCATCAAGTATGAGAGCACAGATTCAGAATAATGGGCAAAAAGGCAAAAATGATGAGTAAAAGTATTTTTACTTAGAGGGTGATTGGAGCCTGTAACAAACTTCCCTGAGATGGTGGTGGAGGCAGGTTTGAATAAGGCACCCAAAGGGAATTGGATTACTATCCGAAAAATAATGTGCAAAGTTCTGGGGATAAGATAGGAGGTGCGACGAAGAAGAATGTGCTTTGAGAGTCAGTGCAGATTCAATTTGTTGAATGGCCTCCTTCTACACTGTAAAGATTCTGAGATTCCTGGAATACCAGGGTGTCCCTACAAGACATGGACTGCAGCAAGTTAAAATGGCAGTTCACCACCATTTTCTCGAGGGCAATTAGGGATGCGCAATAGATAATGGCTTACTCAGTGGCACCCAAATACACTGCATTATTACACACCTTTCTTGGCCATCAAATTCTGGAGTGGGTCTTGAACCCAGAGCTTCCAACTCAAAGGCAGGGATGCTGTACATTGCATTACAAGAAATTTGTGATTCTGAACAGTTTTCCAAAGCAAATTGGAAAGATTTTGTGAAGACGGTTCTCAGTTAGCCAATTAGGTAGTTAATGGATGTCTTAATCAGAGTCATCTTGATTGGGTAATGATTTTTAAAATTTAAGTATTTTCTTATTGAAGTATACATTCATTTATAAAAAGCAATAAAAGTTATTTAATAATGTAAGATGGAGTAAGCCCATGTATTTTGGTGCACCTCAGTCTTTTTGTTAGCATCTGCAAAAAATCCGACACAAAAATGCTATACCCCAAAGTATTTCTGAGAATTTTTAATGACTGAGAAATGAACTGAGCATTTAGGGAAAAGTCAATTATAACATCATTCTGTTTTAATTTACTCCCTAATACCATAACATAATCCAGTTTATATCTTAAAACTTAATTTAGGATGTCTGTGTAGTTGCAAATGATAAAGTCCCAGACTGATTCACTGCAGCAGGCACAATATCTGTGCATGTGCAGGGGGTGCTTCTTCTAGTGCTGCAGTACAAATGAACACAGTCTTTATCTACTCTACTTTCCATTAGATCACTTAGATCAAATAACCTTATAAATTCAAGGACATGCAATCCCTCACAGTTTAACCCTTGGGGACCCAGTTGCATTCCGCTAAAGTTGCACTGCATTCTCTCAAGGCCTTTGAGATGTGATGCTCAGAACTGCTGTCAGTATTTCAGGTGTGGCCTGACCAGTGCTTTGTAACATAACTTCTACCCATTTCCATTAGCCTCTTTGATTATTTCCTGTACCTGTGATTTGTGGGCCGTAGGAAGCAGGAGGTAATATTGGAGAACAAGTATAAACCACATAGAATACTGGAGAGACTGCGCTACTGTAGGAAATAGTAAGGTATTGGGTGGGTTATACTCTTAGACTATAAGACATTCAGCCCATCGAGTCCACATCGCTGTTCAGTGAGATCATATCTGATCTGAAATGATAATCCCAAATCCACTTTTCCTACCTTATTCCCATGTAGATTTCAAAGCACTGGTGTACAGTGCATGTGTATAAATAATGTTGGTGAATTGCCAGAGCAGATTGGCATGTGGAAATATAATATTGTCCCTCTAACAGGGACCTGGGTCAAAGAAGCCCCGGACTGATTATTAAATATTCCTAGATGCTGGATGTTTAGGAAAGATAGGAAAAGGGATGGATAGCAGTATTGATTAAGAGACAAAAGGGGTAAGTCAAAAGTATTAGGATAATAAACAAGATGGGTTTTGAAAAATACAAACAGCAGAATTATCACAAAGTGCTGTCTGAAAAAGTTAGGCCAGTGCATTGAAACTTTGTGGATAGTTCCTTTGTAGGTGGAGTCATAGAAATTTTAATACGTAAGGAGGCCATTCAGGTCCTTTGTGTCTATGCTGTTTTTTTTTTACTTATTGGATCTGTCTGGCTTAATTCCATTTCTCTTACCGCACAGTGTTTAATTCCCACTTAAACACCTTCATTGAATTCGACTTTAATAGCCACTTGTAGTAATGCATTCGAGGAACCCATTGGGCAGAAAAATATTCTGATTTCTCCTTTCATGCTTGTATTATTCTGCATTGCATCTTAAGTCTGAAAATGATTTGTGACAGCAGAATTTCCTATTGCATGCTCTCCAGGCACTTGGAATTGAAGTGCTACCCTATCAAGCAAAGGATCAAAACCTGAATAGATCAGCTTCTCTGTATGCTCTGCAGATGCCAAATCCAAATAGCAGCACCATTAAAGGTCACATATTGTTAGTTGGCAGCAGAGAGCTTTTCTCGCATAGTAGTTTGTTCCTTTCTTATGAATGTTGTTTATTGTCTCATTTTTCTGAATGACAGAATCTTCACACTTATGGAGTGGGGAAAGTGAAGTGGTGTGGTATTGAACTAAAAGGCAATTTTGCTGCACTGGAGTCTATTTCTGCCTCTTGGGCCCAAACGTCTGTTAGTATGAACCATTTTGCAATTGATTAAGACCACATCAACTGTAGTTTTTCTTCTGTGTAACAGTGATATTCAAAATTTTGATTTCATTTATTTTCTAAATCGCCCATAGTTTGTTTAAAATAAACGATAAATGGAGCAAAATTACAGGAATTGCACATTTTTCTGGCTGCTGCATTGAATTGCTTAAAGCTGGTTGAAAAATTCTCCTCCCTCTCCCATCCTATTTTCTATTAAATTTAAAAAAAAACTAGTTCCGGGAGGGTTATTCTAGCTGGGTTTATTTTTGCTCCTTCTGAATTTAGATTGACTGAGGTATGTACATCTACGAAAGGTTTGTCATCATTTTTTAAAAGCCTTTGTTAAAGTGTGGAATAGGAGAGAGCTTAAAGTAAAAATAATTTGTTTTCTTTTTAATAAATGAAAAGATATTCAAGCATAACAAAACATCCCTGTTTTTTGGATTTTAAAAAAGTTAGCTTGAATCTATTTGTAGAAATTTTAAAAAACTGGACAATTTGAATGCAAAAGATTAATTAACATCTAAATTATTAATAAATGGTGATCTTACCTGCTTTCTGAATGGCCTACTCTTCCTCCGATTTGTTACATTCTTAGCAACGTTCAATTTGGCTTCTTTCAGGACTTCTTGCCTCCAGAATTAATCACAACCTTGATCCAATCATAGCTTTTTGCTTACAGAATTTTATTCTCGACTGTTGTCCCAGAGATTCTTACCATGTGATTCTGTGCACCATACCATGAACAGTGCTGTTCTCCAGTCCCATGTTAACCTGTGCTGTGCACAGCACCTTTGCGTTGTATGCAGGTCCATAATGCAGTGCCATCTAGCTCAGTGATGATACAATTATAGTTTTTGTGCTGCTGAGAGAAGTCATGTTTCTTGGCCACTGGGGTGTAAAACTGAACTGTTTTGCTGTCTGGATGTATGTAAATTGAACATTCAGAGCTCAAGATACAGCTGGTTGAGAGAAAGTGCTAAATCATATGTTCTAACATATGAATGCAACCAATCTAATATTCCTACCACAAAGTATATTTATGATGCAAGCAGTGGGATGCTGGTTTGATTTTATACCAAGAGATAACACAAAAACATGGTGGCACAGTTTTTAGCACTGCTGCCTCACAGTCCCAGGGACCTGAGTTCAATACTGACCTCTGGTAACTGTCTGTGAGGAGTTTGCATGTTCTTCCTGTGTCCGCATGGATTTCCTCTGGGTGCTCTGGTTTCCTCCCACATTCTGAAGATATGTGGGTTAGGTTGACTGACCATGCTAAATTGCCCCTTAGTGTCAGGGAGGTTAGCAGGATAAATACTTAGGGTTACAGGGTTAGGCCCTGGGTGGGATTCTTGTCATTGCTTGCTCGGTGGGCTGACTGGCCTTTTTCTGCACTGCAGCGATTCTATGATTCTAAGGTATTGAAAAGTAATTGCTAAGAGTGATTCAATTTTTGTAAAATCTTCTGAATGCAATCCACATGATCTCTTCATCACAGGGGGAGTTGAAAGCAAAGTTCAGTACTAAATGCTTTGGCATTGTAAAATCATCCCAGGAGGGAGGATTTGGTGACAACTGAGAACATAAGAAGTACTAATTGCTAACTCTGAAGGACTTGTGCCTCTGAGCTCCTGAATTCTCAGCTGTTACTGCCAGCAAATGTGACTTTTGAATCCATTGCTGAGGAATTTCTTATACCTTGATTTCAGCTGATAATGGATTGTGAATTCTGATTGGGAGAAAGGTGCAGTTATTTAGTGAGGAAGGACTCTTGGCAAACGTATTCAACGAACAGACAAAGGTATATGAATTGGATTGTGTAACTGATTTGCTATCCAGTTATATGTGATTGCTAATTCAGGTGTCCTGATGGAATTCCTTTTTTCACTGATATGCCTGCTAGTTAATCACAATTAGAGTAGTTTGTGAAATGATAACTTCAGTTGTAGTTTTATTAACTGTACTCTATTTCAATTAGATGCATTTCAAAAGTTATTTTGTTTAATGGCTGAAATTGACATATTGGATAATTTGTGACTTTTCTAACTGAAGTCTACTATAACTTAAGAGTAGGCTGTCTCTGGTGAAAATGGCACAAAGGCAACAGTAGCAATTTGATGTTAATAATCTAGATAAAACAAAATAAAGGAATCTTGCTCAATGAAGTGAAAGGGCAGATTTGAGAATAGGTTTTTGAGTTGCTTGATATCATGAATTACCTATCACAAAGGCTCCTTAAGCCAGCACTTTTCAAACCCATGATCACTATCATCTAGAAGGATAAAGGCAGCTGATTCCTGGAAGCTTCATTACTTGGAGCTTTCCTTCCAAGTCACTCACCATCCTTAGAAATTCCTTCACTGTTAGTGAGTCAAAATTCTGGAACTCCCTCCTAAAAACACTGGGGGTACCTTCACCACATGCAGTGCAACAATTCAGGAAGGCAGCTCACCACCACCTTAAGGGTAGTTCATCACAAAAGACAGCAAAACATGAATTTTTTTGGGAGTGGGACAGATCCTCACAACACCTGGCCTTAATTTAGAGCCTTTCTGAAAAACAGATGGTTGTTCTACACAAGAGGCATTTCTGGGGTTTGTAATGTTCTTTGTAATGAAGCTATGTATTATATGCCTGAATACAAACTGGAGCATTCCCTGCTTTTATTTTGTCAAATGGTGATCAGTTCAGTCTATTTAAACAGAAAGAATGTCACTATTAAAGAATCTCGATATCCTGTCTTCTTTCTACCAACGCAAGTGCAGACTTGGTTTCAGACATGTAGCACTTCCAGGTTGTTTCACCACACTTGTGTTATTTTTCACAGAAGGATTTGAAATGGGGGCTGCTATTGCACAATTAACGCCAATAGTATAGCTCATACAGGAGGGAGATTTTGATTTAAGGTGCCATTTGTGTAGACTTCATGCTGCTCAAGAAGGTATTTGCAACCCCATTTGCTTTTACTTTGCATTATATACATCACACCCAATATCATTGAGTTGACCTTGCTTAAACAGATTAACCAGATTATCATTTTTCTGAAATGTTGATGAACAAATGCTCCTTCAGTTGCCGTTGATTCTATTCCCTACTGTAGCCAAGTGTGAGTCTGCTTCAAATTTGTGTAAATTTGTATTTAGTTAGTATTTCCACGAACAGAGAAATCTTGATTACCTTTTTAAAAAACATATCTTAAGTTGTCATTAGAAGCAGTTTTGTATTGTAGTTGCAGCAGTTCCAAATGTTGTAAATATTTCCTGTACTGGTGAAACATCAGAAGGTGTGTTTGTATAGTGCCGGTCACTGTGAGCAACCATTAACTGCTTTGCCACCCAACTGAAATTCTGAAATGACCAAGCATGCGTTTGTTTTCAAATAGTTCAAACATTCAACATCTACGCATGTATTTTGAGATTCATTGAGTTTTCTTATTACAGAATTGTTACGGTGCACGAGGAGGCCATTTGACCCCTCTTGTCTGCACCAGCTGTCCAAATGAGCATTGTGGCTTAGTGCCATTTTCCTGCCTTTTCCTTGTATCCCTGCACATTGTTTCTATTCAAGTAATCATCTAATGCCTTCTGGAATGCGTCAATTGCACCTGCCTCCACCAAACTTCTAGGCAGTGCATTTCAAACCACTCACTGTGTGAAAAAGTATTTTAAATCACATTTGCTATTTTTGCACATCACATTTAATCTGTTTTTGATTTTTTTTTACCAATAGGTGCAGTTTCTTCCTATCTACCCTATCAAATCTCATCTTAGTCACCTTGTCTCCAAGGAGAACAGTCTTAACCTTTCCAATCTATCCTTATTACTGAAGTTTTTCATCCCTGGAACATCCTGCACTGTTTCCAATACAATAACAAGCTTCCTATAGTGTGACACCCAGAACTGCCCATAATACTCCAGCTGAAGTTTAACTAGTGTCTTGGATACAAAATTCCAGCTGAAGTCTAACCCATGTATACCTGCTTGCCCCACAAATCTTGTCTTCAGGTACTTGATAGCTATAGAAATGGATTTGGATATAAGAACATAAGAAATAGGAGCAGGAGTAGGCCATCTAGCCCTTCGAGCCTGCCCCGCCATTCAATAAGATCATGGCTGATCTGTTGTGGCTCAGTTCCACTTTCCCGCCCTCTCCCCATAACCCTTAATCCCCTCTCTTATCAAGAACCCATCAACCCGCTTCTTAAAAATATTTAGCGAGGCAGCCTCCACCACTTCAACGGGCAGAGAATTCCAGAGATTCACCACCCTTTGAGTGAAGAAGTTCCTCCTCAACTCCGTTCTAAACCGCCTCCCCTTTATCTTGAGGCTGTGCCCCCTAGTCCTAGTGTCTTTTTTGAGCGGGAAGAGTCTCTCCACCTCTATCCTATCCATCCCATTCATCATCTTATACGTCTCAATGAGATCTCCCCTCATTCTTCTAAACTCTAACGAGTACAAGCCTAGTTTATTCAGCCTCTCCTCATAGCTCAATCCCCTCAACTCCGGTATCAGCCTAGTAAACCTCCTCTGCACTCCCTCCAGGGCCAAAATATCCTTGCGCAGGTGCGGCGCCCAAAACTGCACACAGTACTCCAGCTGCGGCCTCACCAATGCCCTATACAGCTGCAGCAAGACCTCCCTACTTTTATATTCAATCCCCCTCGCTATGAAGGCCAGCATCCCTATATATTGTTACTTTCTTTATTACAATACTCAGGAGAGCTGAATTTGGTGAAAATGTATCAGTTTTTGACAGAGATTGTTCTAATAGCTTGAGTTTGCAGTATCAAAAAACTTAGTCTTTTAGGTGTTCTCCCAAGTCTTGTAAGACTGAGGCAATCCATGCAATCCCACTTGACAGCATTTCTACTTGCTACACAATTAATTTGAGCATTTGATTAGTTCCTCACTTTCATCTTTATTCCTTTGTCCCCAAAGAACCTTTACTCTCTCCCCATTTTGCCTTTTCTCATTACCGTGGTCCCAGATTTTAAGCTTCCAAGTCCAAGGTGGCAGATGTGAGTGTGTCTAGGGCACAACTGATTTATTTAGTTCTTCACTGTCAGATTTAGTTAGAGCACAGCAAATTGGACCTTGCTTTCCTTTCTCAAAATCACTGGCTATTGCAAGGTTATCCTCAAATGAAAAGATAAACTCTAGCTTTTTTTGTCTCCACAATCATGCTTAAATTGCTTTTATACCCTACTTCAAACAGAGAAACCATTGGCCCTCACGTCAGTAAGATTAAGACCATCTGTTCCTCCCTATACCCACCAAACCAAAGTTTGCCCGCAGTACCACAAACTGTAATGGGATAAAGACCAACTGAATGTGTTTGAGTAATGTCAGCGGGAGATAAATATTGAGCAAAATACTCTGAGACTACCTTTGTCCTTCTTTGAAATAGTGCTTTGAGATGTTTTACATCCATCTCAAGAGCTCAGGCAAAGACTCAGTTTACATCTCAACAGAAAGACTATACCTCCAACAGTACTGTAATGATGGACTTGGATTATGTATTAGTATCTGCATTGAGTCTTAGACTCTCATTACTCTGACCTTCAAGGTGAGAATCCACCACGCAAACCAGCCTCCCATCCATTGACTCTGTCTACACTCTGGCTGCCTCGGCAAGGCAGCCAGCATAATTAAGACCCTGCGCACCCCAGATATTCTTTCTTTCACCTTCTTCCGTCAGGAAAAAGTCTGAGGCCACGTAACAACTGACTGAAGAACAGCTTCTTCCCTGCTGCTGTCAGACTTTTGAATGCATTAAGTTGATCTTTCTCTACACCCTAGCTATGACTTGTAACACTACATACTGCACTCTCTCACTTCCTTCTCAATGAACGGTATGCTTTGTCTGTATAGCATGCAAGAAACAATACTTTTCACTATGTTAATACATGTGACAATAAATCAAATCAAAAAGGTGAGAATGCTCCACTGACACCAACACATAGACTGTCTTAAAATGTAATAGTTCCTGATATGAGTTTGCAGAAGTTCAAGACACAAAAATACAGTATTGAGAGTTAATATATGCTGAAGGCCTATGGTTCACTTAATGCTCCTTCTTTTGAACTTTCAACTGTAAAGTTAAAAGGGTGTGGGGTATGATTGAATTCAGTGTGTTTTAGGCATTTGTCTGTTGCTGCATGTACTCAATCTTGCTGGATTAAGAATGCTTTTTAAATTCTTGGCTTGGATGACCTCTTAATTAGATGTGTTTCCATTACAGTATTAGTTTCTTCATAGTTGGCTTGTAGTTTTGAGATTGCACCTTGTAAATCTAGCACAAGTTGGTCTATCATTGTGTCGCTCATCTGACTTAAAGCATGTTGCTGTTCCCTGTAGTTTGGTATCCCTATTGAATACTTGTGTACTTTTCAGTCTAATTCTTCAAATTCCATTTATAGCAAAGGAGGTAGGCATTTTATGGTAATTGTGAAATGTGGAGTTGTTTGCTGTGGTTATTCAGGGTAACATTACTGGTACTTGACCTCCCAAGGTGGCAGAGGCTATAAGATTGGTATAAATGTCCCATTCCAAATCTACTAAATTGAAAAGCAAAACTCCAGCATTTGGTGAGCATGTATTTAAATGCTTTAAATTCATTTTCCCAGCAGGGAAAAATTTCTTCAGTTAAATTTTCAGACAGACACATGACCAGTATTGCCTGCATTCTAAAAGTGAAGCTTTTTAACATTCACCATTGCATTTTGAGGTCTTGTCTCCCCAGTTTTGACATCCTGTTTGTCTAGACAGTGGCCATACTTTGTTAACTGGAAACTACTTTATTTGATATAAACTCATCTAGTGTTACTGTAAGCAGAGTCCAAATATCATCTGTCTGACTGTGGGTATACAATTCTGTAGGTGCAGTGAAATCTAAGTCTTAAGTCTGAAGCTACAGAGTGTACAGGATGCGAAGGTATATTCAGGTACCAAGAGCTGAACCTGAACAAGTCTACAGGTTTAACACTGGGTGGGAATCAAGATCCTTGCTGTCTTGTGGTAAGTTAGAATAATGTACCTTTATATTTATAGTGCACTTTAATGTTTATGTGGGATATGCAATTAGTTATCTGAAAATTGGGGATACCTATTCTCTCTCAAGAAAATACAAAGGATCAATTTTATATAAGTTTATGTATAAATCTTTCAAATCTTTGGTCTAAAATATTTTCACTCTACTGCAAACAATGGTATAGAATTTCTACAGGGTGTGTTGATCTGCCAAATAACTTGGAAAGGTCAGAGAAAATGGTTATTCACATTGTTTCTTGTTCTCCGGATCTTCCACTGATGTGACAACGGATGATTGGAGAATCCTGTGGAAATTCCAGGTGAATATTGTTGCAATATATATAGTATGTTGAATTCTTAAAATTAACATACATTTATTAGTTATATAGTTATGCATAGTTTTTTTTGCAATACAGAAATATGCCATTTGGCCCATTTTGCCTTTGGTGTCTTTCGTAAAAATATCTCAGCCAGTTCAGTCTTTTTTGTTGGATATCTCTGTTCTGGCATCATTCTAGCAATTATTTTTTGCACCTTCTCCGTGCCTATGTCCTTTTGTCGGATTAATTGCAATATTCCTAATGTGGTTGAACCACAGTTCTGTGGAATGTAATTTTTCTCCTTCTCAATTCTATACTTCCAGGAATAAAGCTCAGTGCTTTTTTTTAATGTCTTATCGGCCTATATCATTACTTTTTGCACTTCCGTGTTCTTCTGTTCCTCTACTGCATTTAGTTACTTAATTTCCAAGGAGCGTGTGGTTTCCTTACTCTTTCAGTCAAAATGCACCACTTCAGCATTATCCATATTACATTTTCATTAATTAATGTAAGTTAACATGTCTTCCTGAATTTTATTGCAGTCCTCTTCTGCAATAACTACACACACCAATTTGGAGTTATCCGCAAGTTTTGAAGTACATCATGTAAATGGTGAATAGTGGTGAATTCCAGCACTGACTCTTGTTTCTTTCCACTTTTCTTTCCACTTATTTATCACTTTCCCTCTCTCTCTCTCTCTCTCTCTCTCCCCCCTATTTTGTAGCTTTGTTCCTTACCTCATACTTTCTGACTTTGGTCCTGAGTCTACAATGCAATCTCGACTGACGGCTTTTTGGAATTCTAAACATATATTCATTACCCTTAACTGACCTTTTTGTTGCTACTTCTTAAAATTCAATAACATTAGCCAAGCATGATTTCACTTTTGAAATATGTGCTGACTACTTCCATTTTTAATTTCTAAACATTTTTCTATTGTTATGTAAGGATATTCTGTCCCTAACTTTTAATGTAGTATCCATCAGGACCAAGGTTTTATTCTCCTAAGGTAGTTTAGTTTATCTATTATCTGCTTCTTGCTATCTTGAACTTTTATTATAATGTCAAATCCACCAATTTGACCTCCCTGGTAAATATTAAGTCAAAGTAATTATTTGATGTCTGTAGTTTTGCTGCTGTTACCTGGGTTTACCATGTCTGTTTCCGAAAGGATATATCTCAATTTCTTTTTTGATTTTTATTTGTAAAATACTTTACTAGTTTTTACATTCCTTGACAATTACATTTTTTAGTTTCACCTTTGCCCTCTGAATGTTTCTGATCTCTTTCCTGAGCTTCTTGTATTCCCTTTTGCCGTTCTCTCTCATTTTTGCCTGTGCATTTAATGTATGCCTTTTTCTTCAGGTTCAAGTTTGTCCTTGTTCTTTATTCATCCGTGATGAATACCCTTATTGGCTGGTTTGTTCTTGGTTTTCAGTGGATATATTTCTTCTGGATCTTCTTAATTATCATACTAAATCATTGGTGACCTATTTCAGTAAAATTTGAGTTTACTTTCCTTAATTCCATTGTCATTTTTTTAATCAGCTTCCCCACACACTCCCATTTATTACTTTGGTGTTTATCTTATGCTGTTTGCAATCTTATGATATGATCACTCTTCCCTTGATATTCCCCTGTGTTTCTTATTTATGTTCAAGTTAATCCCCAATTCTAGCTCTAGCTGTCTCCCTCTTTTTTAATATACTGGTTAACTGTGGTAAAAAGAAAAAGGTGTCAAATTTAATCTAATTCATTTTCTAAATTTTTGTTTGTTCTGTCCAACTGACGACAACATAATTTCTGGTGACAGATGAATGGACATTTGGGTCATTGAAAGATGAGAATCGCTGCTAAAAATGTTGATTTTGGTTCTCAACTATAATGTTATTATGGTTGGCCGTGTTTTTTGTTTAACAGTAGGATGAAGTGATCTTAATTGAATGCACCAGGGACGATGTCTGATCTGTTATTGTGTGTGTGTGTGCTGACATGTCTATTGCCATATGTAACATTGTCTTAATTATTACAGAGAAAAAAAGCACACAATGCATTTTGTGTGGACAGCTTTCACGTGTTGGATTTTATGGTTCCTGTTCATTATTTGCCACTTATAATAGTTTGTTCCATTAATAAGGAAGTTGTTATTGCAAAATCCAATGCACAGTCACTGAATTATTAGTGCTAGAAGCTATTCAGTGCATTCTGTCTGCACCAGTGCTCTGACTGAGCAATTCCCTTAACCATTCTCCTGCCTTCTCCCTGTAATTCTGCATGTTCTTCTTTTTCAGATGACAGTCTAACTCCCTTTTGAATGCCTTGATTCAACCTGCCTCCATCATGCTCTCAAGCAGTATATTTCAGACCGTAACCGTTTGTTCGTGAAAAAGTTTTCTTTTATATCACTTGTTTTACCAATTGCTTCAAACCTGTGCTCCCTCATTCTCATACCTTTCATGAATGAGGATAGTTTCTTATATCTACTGTCCAGACTCCTCACGATTTTTTAATACAGCTATCAAATCTTCCCATAACCTTCCTTTCCCCAAGGAAAACAGTCTCAACCTCTCTAATTTACCTTCATAACCGAAACTCCACATCCCAGCAACCACTCTTTTCTGCATTCTTTTCATTGCCCTCAAGTCTTTCTGAAAATGCGATGTCCAGAACTGGCTGCAGTACTCCAGTTGAGACCAAACTCGTGTCTTAATACAAGTTCAATATAACCACCCTGCTCTTGAACTCTTTGTCCCTATTAATAAAGCCTAGGGTACAGTGTGTTTCATTACCTGCTCTTTCAACCTGTTCTACCATCTGTTGACTTCTGCACACACGTACCGGGATCTTTTTGCTCTTGCACCCTCTTTAGAGTCGTAGCTTTTATTTTATGTTGTGCCCATTCTTTCATGGAGTAGCAAGCACCTGGGAGGAGGATGATTCAGTACCATAGTTACTCAGAGGTTAGGAGTGGATTTGTTGTTTGTAATCTTTCCTGCTAACAATTCTCCCAAAGAGTGGAAACCATTTGAAAACTCTGATTTAGTCCGAAGTTTCGGCTGGTTCTAGGTGCAGGATAATTTCCCAACGGAATTTGAAAGTTCCCGGGCAAATCACGTGCAGTCTTTGTGTGGGGGCTTCCAGGGGATCCCCCAGCTCATTTTCCAGGACTTCCACCTGGGTATTTGCCAGGACACATCCCTCTGGAGAACAAAAGAGCCATCACCTTTCCATGTTGTTCTTCCCAAAATTAATCACTTCACGTTGAATTTCATCTGCCACCTGGCTGTCCACTCTGCCGACTTTGTCATTTTGAAGCACTACACTATCCTCCTCACAGTTTATAATACTTCCAAGTTTTGTATCATCCACAAACTTTGAAATTGGGCCACGTACACCAAGGTCTAGGTCATTTAGTACAAGAAAAAGTAAGGGTCCCAGCACTGACCACTGGGGAACTCCGCTACAAACCTTCCTCCAGCCCAAAAAGCATCCATTAACCACTAATCTGTTTCCTATTGCTCAGCCAATTTTGTATCAATGCTTATCATATTACTTTTATTCCTTGAGCTCAGAAGTCTGTGTGGCACTTTAGTACAGGTCCTTTGGCCCTCAGTGTTGTGCCAAGCTATGTCCAAATCCAAGATCAAGCTATCCCACTCCCTATAATTCTGGTGTGCTCCATGTGACTATCCAGTAACAACTTGAAAGTTCCTAAAATGTCCAACTCCACTATCGCAGCAGGCAGTGTATTCCACACCCCAACCACTCTGAGTGAAGAACCTACCTCAGACATCCCTCCTATATCTCTCACCATGAACCTTATAGCTATGCCCCTGAGTAACAGCTACATCCATCCAAGGAAATAGTGTCTGCCCACCCACTCTATCTATCCCCCTCATCATCTTATAAACTTCTATTAAGTCACCTCTCATCCTCCTCCACTCTAAAGAGAAAAGCCCTAGCTTCCTCAACCTTCCCTCATAAGACCTACCCTCCAAACCAGGCAGCATCCTGGTTAATCTCCTCTGCACTCTCGCCAATGCTTCCACATCCTTCTTATAGTGAGGAGACCAGAACTGAACACACTATTCCAAATGTGGTCCCACCAACATCCGGTATAGTTGCAGCATAACCCCATGGATCATAAACTCAAACCCGCTGCTAATAAACGTTAACATACTATAAGCCTTCTTCACGGCTCTATCCACTTGAGTGGCAACCTTCAGAGATTCGTGGATGTGTTGTCAAATAGGATTGGTTGTCAAATAGGAGGCAGAGAGTGGGGGTTAATGGGTGCTATTCGGATTGGCGGTTGGTGACTAGTGGAGTGCCCCAGGGGTCGGTGCTGGGGCCTCAGCTATTTACCATTTTATATAGATGATCTGGAGGAGGGAACCGAGTGTATGGTGTCGAAATTTGCTGATGACACCAAGATTGGTGGAACGGCAAATTGCGCGGAGGGTGTGGAGAGTCTGCAGAAGTATCTAGATAGGCTGGGCGAATGGGCCAAGAAATGGCAAATGGAATTTAATGTTGGCAAGTGCGAGGTGGTCCACTTTGGCAAGAATAATGGTAGGAAGGACTATTACTTACAGGGCGAAAAACTGCAGCAGGCGACGGTGCAGAGGGACCTCGGGGTCCTTGTGCATGAGTCACAAAAACCCAGCCTGCAGGTGCAGCAGATGGTCAGGAAGGCTAATGGGATGCTGGCCTTCATAGGGAGGGGGATTGAATATAAAAGTAGGGAGGTCTTGCTGCGGCTGTATAGGGCATTGGTGAGGCCGCAGCTGGAGTACTGTATGCAGTCTTGGTCGGCTACTTACGCAAGGATATTTTGGCCTTGGAGGGAGTGCAGAGGAGGTTTACTAGGCTGATACCGGAGTTGAGGGGGTTGAGCTATGAGGAGAGGCTGAATAAACTAGGCTTGTACTCGTTAGAGTTTAGAAGAATGAGGGGAGATCTCGTTGAGACATATAAGATGATGAATGGGATGGATAGGATAGAGGTGGAGAGGCTCTTCCCGCTCAGAAAGGACAGTAGGAATTGGGGACACAGCTTCAAGATAAAGGGGAGGCGGTTTAGAACGGAGTTGAGGAGGAACTTCTTCACTCAAAGGGTGGTGAATCTCTGGAATTCTCTGCCCGTTGAGGTGGTGGAGGCTGCCTCGCTAAATATTTTTAAGACGCGGGTTGATGGGTTTTTGATAAGCGAGGGGATTAAGGGTTATGGGGAGAGGGCGGGAATGTGGAACTGAGCCACGACAGATCAGCCATGATCTTATTGAATGGCGGGGCAGGCTCGAAGGGCTGGATGGCCTACTCCTGCTCCTATTTCTTATGTTCTTATGTGAACCCCAAGATCTTTTCTGTTCCTCCGCATTCCTCAGAACCCTGCTGTTGACCCTATAATTGGCATTCAAGATGTCCTACCAAAATGAATCACTTTATGAAATATCTTCTGGAAGTAGATGTATAACACATCAATGGCATTTCCCTTCCCAACCTTGTCAAAAAGCTCAAGTTAGTTGAACACTATTTTCCCTTAAGAAATCCGTGCTGGCTTTCTTTAATTAACCTGCATTTTCTATGTTATGATTAATTTTGTCCCAGATTTGAGGTTTTTCAAAGTTTCTTCAATACAAAAGTTAGACTAGCTAGTCTGTAGTTGCTGGGCTTATCTTTGCTTCCTTTGAACAAAGTTGTAATATTTGCAATTCTCCAGTCTTCTGGTACCATGCCCGAGTTGAAGGAAGCTGAAGAATTACGACTAATGCCTCTGCAATTTCCACTTTCACTTCCATCAGTATTCTTGGATGCATCTCATCTGATTCTGGTGCATTATCAGTTTTATGTACGAACAGCCTATCCAGTATCATCTCCTCATTAATGTCTCAATTGTCTCCTGTTTCAAAATGACTTGACTAACAAATTTTTCTTGGTAAAGACAGATACAAGTATTCATTTAATACTTCAGCTATTCTCTCTGCCTCCATGCATAAATCTTCTTTTTGGTCCCTAAGTGGACCTCCTCCTCTGTCCACCCTTTTTATTATATATATTTATACCCGCCTATAGATTAAACTCTTTGGGATCCCTTTGTATGTTGACTTCCAGCCTATTTATATATTCCCTCTTTGCTTTTCTTGTTTGGTTTTTCACCTCCACTCAATTTTCTGTATTCAGCCTAGCTCTCAATCGTGTTTTCTACCTGGCATTGTCACAAGGCACTTCTTCATCTTTAATTTATTTTGTCTTGATCATCTAAGAAGCTTTGGATTTGTTAGCCTTAATGTTCCCCTTTGTGAGAATATAGATCGACTGACTATGCCTGAATTGTCCCTTCATCGAAGGGAGCCCTTTGTTCAACTACTGTCTTTCCTGCCAACCATTTTCTCCAAATTAAGATAAAAGCAAATTACTGCAGATACTGGAATCTGAAACCAAAAGAGAAAATGCTAGAAAATCTCAGCAGGTCTGGCAGCATCTGTAAGGAGAGAAAAGAGCTGTCAAAGGATCGTCTGGGCTCAATGTCAGCTCTTTTCTCTCCTTACAGATGCTGCCTGACCTGCTGAGATTTTCTAGCATTTTCTCTTTTAGTTGACTCCAATTTATTTGGCCCAGATCCATTGTTATCCCATTGAAGTCGCCCTTCCCTATTTAATTATTCTTATTCTGAATTGTTCTTTATCCTTTTCCATTGTAAAGAATCCCTAAGTGCAGAAGAAGGCCATTTAACCGATTTTTGCGTCTGCACCGACTGCAATCCCACCCAGTCCTTATCCCCATAACGTTATGCATTTACCCTAGCTCGTCCCCCAGGCACTAAGGGTCAATTTAGCATGACTAACCCGCCTATTCTGCACATCTTTGGATTGTGGGAGGAAACTGGAGCACCCAGATGAAACCCATACAGACACGGGGAGAATGTGCAAACTCCACACCGACGGTGACTCAAACTGGGAATCGAACCCGTGTTCCTGGCGCAGTGAGGCAGCAGTGCTAACCGCTGTGCTGCAGAATTTGTCAGCCAATTTCAATGTCCCAGAAATCTAAAGGCCCCCTTCCTTCACCACCTTTTCAGTCATTCCTTCATCTGCTTCATCCTTCCTCCTATTTCTGTACTCACTTGTGTATGGTCCTAGGAGTAACCTGGGGATGACTACTTTTGAGGTCCTGCTTACTGATTTCCTACTTGGCTGTCTAAATTCTACAGGATCACTCCACTTTCTGCCTATGTAATTTATACCTTTGTGGATCATGACTGCTGGCTGTTCATCCTTCCTCCTCTGTTTTGTGTCACTCAGTGACATCTTTGAGCCTGGCACAAGTGAGGCAACATACCATCCTGGATTCATGTCCGTACTGCACAAACGTTTGTCTCCTACCCTACCCTTGATGAGTACATGGGATTTAATGGGATTGAGAGCTATAGATAGGCCTGGTAGGTATGGATATGATCGGCGCAACTTGTGGGCCAAAGGGCCCGTTTGTGCTGTAGTGTTCTATGTACCAAATCACCTTTTCACAGTTGATGTCTCAGTCTTCCTTGTTTTCCACTATTCAGCTGAGTCATCTCGTGCCATGGACAATTTTGGTTCCCCATCTGCACCATCACTTTCAACAGTATTCAGAACTGAATATTGGTGGCAGGGTGAGATGCACTCAGGGGACTCTGCCTGTTCCTATCTTACTGGCAGTCACCTTTTCCTGCCACTCTGCATACTCTTAATCTGTGGGATGACCGCATCAGTAAAGTTGCTATGCATAACGTGCTCAGCCTCGTGGATGCCCCACAGTGACACCAGCTGTTTCTCAAGTTCCAAAATCTGGAGTTCAAGCAGCTGCAACTACCAACCTATAGAAATATTTATTCAGGACACAGAAGGATCCGGGGTTCCTACATAGCACAGAATGTTGGAGCAGCCCTACCATTTCCTTAGTTAACACTCTTGTTACTTCTAATAAAACTTATTACTGTAAATAAGCCTAATACTAATAAATCTTACTATAAGTTGTCTCCATATAATTTACTAGTTGTAAACATATATAAATTACATTGCAGGCTGCTTTTGACACAGCTCTTTATTCAACTCTGTATCACTTTAGTAATGTAATTCTTGGCTTTAATGCAAGATTGTGATCACTTTCATGATAAATAAATGTTCTTACTACAGTATGTGTTTAAAATTTTTCGAAACTTAACATGGTTTATTTAAATATTTCTCCCATACCACTTCTAGCGTTTAATACTGGCTATTCTAGGGCATGGGGTTAAACATATTAATTAAACTAATGTAATTTAATGCTGATTGGTAAAGGATCATCTGATCATCAGTAAAATAATATGGTGTTTTTGCTGTGCTGTGAGATTGACGTACAGGAGTGTACAGTAGAGACTAGAAACACTAGGCGCCAAAATGTAAAAGTGACTTCTCTCCTATACAAGTAACTTGCAGCTGTTGCTAGTTTGTTCATCATAATTTGTGCATTATCTTTTGCTTCAATGGTTAACAGTGCTATATCACTTGGACTTTTGGCTAAGATTAAGCACCAGATCAAGCCCAAGATGGGGTGCAATACCTTATCTTTTCAGCTTGGCTCTTGTCTGTCTCTCTTCTGGGGACCTTGAATTGAATTCAGTTGGATTTTGAATTTGGCTTTTGGAGCAAGCAAAGAATAAATTTGGGTTTGCCTGGTCTACTCTGATGATTGGCTTTGTAACTTCAAGGATGGAGTAAAAAAAAATTTAAATAAGATTAACAATGCTATGCTGCACCACAAATTTCTTTATTTCAACACAGAGTACTGTTTTTGAAGACTTCTGAATGTCCTTTTATTATTGGAAGCATAGTTTAATTATTTAATATCTTATTAATGTGTATATGGAAGTTAATATTAAAGACTACATATTGTGGGATCTGAGACTAAATATCTTAATTCTAAAAACAATGATACTCTACCTTTGCACAATATTTTCTATTTATTTGAATTCCAATGTTTTCTTAAATCTGCTACTTATTCAGAATTTATTGTGAAGGAAGGCCTTAATAAAATCTTGCAAAGTTCCCTGTTGTATATTGACATCTGCAGCAAAGAAAGGCTGATGATGACTTCATTTGTTACAGCTGTGGTGCCATTCATGAGGTGGTGCGGATGGGATCTTGAATTTCACAAAATATTTCCCTTAATAGCCTTCATTCTGCTTTGTTCCTTCCATATATTTGTGCTTTCATTATATGGCTCCATCTAAGATCTAAATTAGTCATAGAAGTAAATTTTACTCTATGCTGCAGAGTATCTATTTGATCCAGCTACACCACCAGATGTACAAACCAGAGTATGTCTGTTGAATTACTCATCCATAATAAATGGGTCATATCAATGAGAATGCCCCAGTTGATTTTAAGTAATACAATTTCAGTTCAATTCATTACTTCTAAAATCAAAAGTCAATTTCTCTGTGGTTTGAATAAGCAAAAGACAATTGGACATTTCTAAAATGTATATCTCAAATGATTTCCAACTTATTCTTTGCACAAGTATTACTTCTTCAGGTGTTAATAAATATTTTTTACTGGGGTTATTCTTGGATTGGAATTTTGTTTCCTCGTTTTAACAGGGTTCCTTTCCAAAATGTGAATTTTCTTAGCTTTGACCTGACAGCTGTGATAGACCCCTAGAATCTTACAGACCGGTCATTTAGGGGAGGCGATGACCTAGTGGTATTATTGCTAGACTATTAATCTAGAACCTCAACTCATGCTCCCGTTTTGAATCCTGCCATAGCACATGATGGAATTTGGATTCAATAAAACACATCTGGAATTAAAAATCCACTGATGACCATGAAATCATTGTCAGGAAAACCCATCTGATTCACGAATGTCCTTTAGGGAAGGAAATCAGCCATCCTTACTTGGTCTGGCCTACATGTGACTCCAAAGCCACAACAACATAGTTGACTCTCAACTGCTTTCCAAAAGCAACAATGGAAAGGTAATAAATGCCAGCAAGCCAGTGATGCTTCTACTTCTATGACTTAATTTAGGTCTTAAATGGAGCCATATAATGAAAGCACAAACATATGGAAGGAACAAAGCAGAATGAAGGCTATTAAGGGAAACATTTTGTTGTGGAATAAAAAAGAAATTGGCCTGTGCCAGTTATATGAAAGAATAGTCTTAATTTATTCCCATATCCCAGCATTTTTCACTACAAATTAACCTTTTCAAATACATGCTTTTGAAAGTTTTTATCTGTTTCCCACAACCTTTCAGGTAGTGGATTCCAGATGTTAATAATACTTGGAAAAAAATTCTTCTAATTTTCCTTCTCGTTCTTCAGCCAATTATTTTGAATCTTTGATCTTTAGTTGCCAACCCACTTGCCAATTGAAATTAGTTTGCCCTGTTTGTCTTATCGAGGCTCCTCATAATTTTGAATGCCTGCATTAGATCTCCTCTTAACCATTTCTGTTTGAAGAAGGATAATCCCAGCATCTACAGTCTCTTCACATCTGAAATTCCTCACCCCTGGTATCATCCTAGATAGCTGCCTCAATGCCTATCCTTCCTAAATTATGTGTCCAGAATCATACAATGTTGCAGAGATTTAACCAGACTGATTGGCATTGACTATGAAAACATTCTCAAATCACTGCAATTGGCTTTTTTCCATTGGACATTTTCCAGTTGGATGTTTTCACCTTTGATTTTTACGTCCTGTTCCGTACCTAACAACCTAATTATATGATTACAATTATCTAAATATTCTCCCAATGAAACACCTCCATTTGACCTACATAATTGCAGCTGCCTGTATTTAAGCCTGGTCTCCTTTACAGCCACTATATGATAAGAACCTGTGTGGCATGGCAACTTGCAATTGTAGCTGGTTAATCTTATAACGCTCCTTGTGTCAACATGCATGTCTTCTAACACCCTATGGGGCTGCTCTGCTTCTTTTCCTCCCTAATTCCTGCTCTGTGTACACTTTTTTTTGTTCTATTGCTGTTTATTATAAATTTTCTGGGCACCTCATCTCCTCTGCTGCTGCGTCCTGTTCCCCCTTCCTCCTCCCCCTGCTTGGTCAATTTTTAGTAGTTAATTAGTTAGTACATTTGTATTTCTGCAGGAGTATGTGGCTGCTGTGGTGCTTTCCGCCCACGATACAAACGTCTGGTAGATAACATCTTTCCTGAAGACCCAAAGGTAAGTGAATAATGTAACAATAAGAAAATGTTTAACTCTCCGGTTTCAGTTGAACTTCATGGAGCTGAAAATACTATGAAACTCAAATAAATTAACTGAATTTGATCAGGTTTTTCTCAACCAGGACTAATTTAGTAGATGATAGGCACACTTCTTTGTGTTGTAATTATCTCCAAGATCATTAGATGTTACAGGCTTGGTATATTATTGGTCAACATGACCCATTATACTTCAAATACCGCTTTGTACGCTATTTTTAGTTTGGATTGGCAGATTCACATCACTCAATCAGCATCTGAATTTTGAAAAATGTCTCACATTTCTTTGAGCAGTATGGATAAGCCTAGACTTTGTAGGGGAGTGACTCATTCTTGGTAAGTGAGTGAGAGAAGTGTTTGTGATCGGAAAATAAAATCTGTGTATACACGCCAGGTAGTAATAACCATCATTACATTTTCCCAGTGTTTCAAGTAGTTCACTGACCTATTGATATTGCTCCTGCTGCTATGTTGTAGCATGATTATTATTGATTGTGACATATTTCAGCCAGAGAAAGAAAACCAAACAGTACATTGTAATACCACTACTAGATGATTGGATCTGAATTTCAGTAGCTGAAGACTGCCATCCTGAAATTATCTTCTTGTTTATCCTCTCAACATGATGGTTGCCACCAGGTGATCTTGCATTGCATTGTTGAAAATGAGCTACTTCGCAGCTAGAAATAAAATTTGTCACCAGCTCATTTGGTCCATGAATTGCAGCATGACCTTCAATAGTAAAGAAGTAACTTGGGGTAGAGGGGGAGTGGAATCAAAACACAAGACCAAGAGAAGAACAATACTCATTGTTTCAGGATGCTAAGAGCAAAGCTGCCTGCCAACCTTTGACTCGACAATGTCTGTGAACAATGACAAGTGCGCACCATTTGAAATGGTGTTTTTTTTTAAAGAATATTTTTATTGAAAGTTTTCACTTTACATTTGCCACAAAATGCAACAAGTCACCAAAGACTAGTACTGTACTGTACTGAGTGTAACATACAGAAAAGACTGGAGAATGTTCACACACACCATTCCAGTATTGCTGTTGTAGTCAGCATCTCATTCCATGTGAATAAAAGGATATTAGAGTGGAGGATCTCATGATAGCAGGATAAAATCATGAGCACTGCCTCCTCCACAGGATAACAGATAAAATATACAGGATCCCTTTTGGGGTGATGTATACAAATCCAGTATCTCAGGACTTTCAGCCAATGAATGGATAGAACATAAGAACGTAAGAAATAGGAGCAGGAGTAGGCTGTCTAGTCCCTTGAGCCTGCCCCGCCATTCAATAAGATTATGGCTGATCTGATAGTGGTTCAGTTCCACTTACCCGTATGCTCCCTATAACCCTTAATTCTCTTATTGGTCAGAAATCTATCTACCTGTGATGTAAACACATTTAACGAGGTAGCCTCCACTGCTTCAATGGGCAGAGAATTCCAAAGGTTCACTACCTCTGGGAGAAGAAGTTCCTCCTCAACTCTGTTCTAAATTGACTTCCCCTTACTTTGAGGCTGTGCCCTCTAGTTCTTGTTTCCTTTCTAAGTGGAAATAATCTCTCTGCTTCTACCCTGTCTAGCCCCTTCGTTATGTTATATGTCTCTCTAAGATCTCTCCTCAGCCTTCTAAACTCCAAGTACAGACCCAATCCACTCAATCTCTCCTCATAAGCTAACCCCCTCATCTTCAGATGACCCAAGCAAGTAGCAACATCAGACTACCACCATCAGTACAGCTATAGCAAAGTAGCATGTGCTGTCACATACAGGAACCAGCAAGCCAAGGATGCAAGCACCTTGCACAGGCTCACAACACTACATTCCTCCCTCCTCTGCAACCAAACCAGAGGTATCAATCAGACTCCCTACAACGCTGCAAAATTAAAATCATTTTCCAGTAAAGAAACCCTACCGACAAAGAGGAAGCGTCAGGACACTCAACAACAGAACATCTTGGGGAGGGATACAACCTTCTTCCTCCTGTCAAGATAAGCGAAACCCACTGGGATAAACTGTAACAAATCCAAGCCGGTATCATTGTCCCATCCATTCGGATGAAGAGAGAGAGCCTTTGAGGAGCATTGGGATTGCCCAATAAATGCCTGATGTAATCTTTCAGCATACACTTTTGCAAGGAGAATACCAGGAACAGAGCAGCATAACTCTTGCATAAATAGCCTCCCCCCTCCCCAAAAACCAAAAGTCAATTAGACTGGAAGTCTCCATATAAGACCACTTGGAGAGGCAACCTACAAATTAAAACTGCCAAATCAATTTAACTTGTGCAAGGGCCCAACCAGATGCAAAATTGGGCATCATGAAGAAAACTTTTACAGGCCAATCAATGCATTTTTGTACTTGATGAATTTGTTGACAGTGTAATCATAAAACAAATATAGCTGAATCCTCAACCACATTTAGTATGATATTAAAAGCCTTTGACCTGTATTTTAAACTCCTAGTTATGGAGAGCACAATGTTAGAAAATATATAAAACATCCCAATAAAGCATCAAAAGGGCAAAGAGACCCCAGAGTATGGAAGACAATATTCGAGCAAAACACACGATGACCACAGACCATGTCTGTGTGGTATAGTTTGAGACAAAGAGTTTAGTGCTGAGGCAAGAAGAAGCTGAGAAACAGCTGAAAGGCTTAAGAATGAAGCTTTTTGAAAATCCTGATAGTGTACCCAAACCACACTGCATTTGGAGTGAGCAGATGACTGTGAATGAAGAAAAATTATCTGATATAACCCAAAAGCAGCACAAACTGCAAAAAGAAAATGAAGCTATTCCACAAGGAGATGTGTTCCTACCAAAACTGAGCTGAAAGAACTCAACTAGAAGTGTAGCCTGGCACAAGAGCAGGCAGAAGAGGTACACCAAGAAGTCACTGTCCTGAAAGACACTTAAGAATCAAAATGTGCTTGGAAAAAAAGATGTTGAGTACAAGAGAGGGCTAATAGTTGAAGTGCAGTGAGAGTTGGCACAAGGTCAACATGAAAATACACAGTTGAAAGATCAACTAATTGTTCTGCAAGTTCAAATGTGAAAGGAGTGCATAACCTTTTAGCAGCAGGAAGACTATCTTAAACAGAATGCAAGAGGAGCAGGAAAAGAAGTCAAGAGACACTGTTGAAGTAGAAAACACAAGGCAAAGCAATGGAGCTTTGCAATGAAAAGGAAAATGTTGTGAAGTACCTTTTGCATGCTAGGTTTCTAGCCTTTTAACACCTCCGGACACAGATACAGAGAGACACTTGACTTTCTAACAGCAGCCTCCAGAGGGAGATCTATCTTCAAACAGCAGAACATCAGAGAACAAGACCTATTTTTCCAATCTCCAGGCACAGAGAGAGAGAGAAACAGAACTGCTGCACTGTAAAGATTCAATACAACAACTCGGTTATTTGTCTCTGTAAGCCTCAGGTCAAAATTTGTTCCTCCGGAAAATTATAAAGAGAAGCAAAATGAATTTAATGTCACCCTGAATGAACTGAAGAACCATTGGCAGTGAAGACTCAGCAATGCTCAATATTCCAGAAGGAAGCCAAGAGGAACAAGAGGCTAAAGAACTAAATGAATGGAAATGTGAAGGCATTGTAAAGAAAAACCATAGAGCTTTCCAAGCTGTCGAGTGGATACTGTGTCTTTAAGAAATGTATTTGTGTAATGTTTGTTGTGTAGGTTTTTATTTCGAAGCCATTTCTATTTATACAGTGCCACTTTATCTACAACCGGCATCCCGCATCTTGATACTGCAGAAACATCATTGATCCTAATTGTTTGAGTGTTTGTTTAATCTGGGCTAAGCAATTTTGTTATTTTAATGTCTTTCCTTGGAGTTTTCAGAGGTTAATTAGTTTGATGGGAAAGTCATGAGACAACAGAGCTGAGAGAGAAACAACGAGTTGCTATATTGCATAATTATAGAATGGTAGCCCTCTTCTCGCTATGTGGGTGCATGCGTGTGTGTTTCTCTGGAGGCTGCTGTCTGAAAGTTGGAAGACAGGTGTCTCTGTATCTCTGTCTAGAGGTATTAGAAGGCTGGAAGCCTAACACACCACTTAAGCCTATGTGTATTTTTTTTTGCTAAGTGATTTTGATGAGGGATTTATGTCCAAGGGAATATTGCTTTAATTGGAACTCTAGAGAGCTACCAGTTAAGAATTATACTTTGCCATTTTTAATGATATCAATTGGTAAAAGTTATGCTCACTATGTTTGTTATACTTTAACTGTGTTGTTGAATAAAGTTTATTTTAATAAAAGCTACCTAGTGGGTCACTTGAATCACACCTGCAGAGGAGCATCTTAAGCTCATACTAATGCCAAAATCAACAAAAGTTGGGGTCCAGGCTAACTTCATAATATGCCTTGGAGTTTCTGATCTGGTCCTTGACAACACCAAAGCCAGAAGTAGCATGACTACAGAACTGAAACAAGCGAAGACTTCACCAGAGACAGACCAAGACAAGTGTGTACCAAAATGAAGGACAGGAACAAATCTCTGCTGCGTTTAGAGAAGGGAAAGACATAAATAAGATCAGAAAATGTAAATCCACGCTGCAGACTGAGGAACTAGTTAGAAAAGCATTGGATGTCCCAAACTTACTGTCAACCATTGATCTGATGAAAAATGACATGGCCAAAATGAAAATCAAGAATCTAGAATGCCTAGAAAAAATTGAACCATTGCAAGAGTAAGTAGAAGTTTCCACAGCATGGTGACTAACTAGCAGAAGAAATATTTTTGAAAATGAAAGCTTGAAGGACAGCACAGAGGAATTAGTGCTGCTAAGGAAAGAAAATCTGTTCAGTATAGAGAACCAACCATCATGTACAGAAGATGAGTTTGCTATGAAAAATTAAAGCTTGCTGAGTTTCAAAAATAAGAATTGTGAAAAATGGCAGCAACAGGAAAATGAATTACTGATGAATCAGAACAGTTGCTTGAAATGCAGAATTAATGATCAAAACTGATAAAATATTGGAATTTCATTATGAAAAGTGCACTGAAATTCTTGAACTTTGATCCGGTCTGAAGAACATGCAAGACGAGATGTGCTGCATGGAAGAATAAGTTCAGTCTTTAAAAGCAGACAAAGGAAATTCTAAGAAACAGATTAAGGATCTATGAGTGAACTGGAAATCTCTAAGGAGCAGTCAGTGACCATGGAAGTAAGATTCCAAAAGGAACTGAATGCCCGGGCGAATTTGTTAAGCTTGTATAAGGATTCTGCAAATAGCTCAGAAATAAGGACAATTGAGCTCAATTGAACAGATGTGTTGAATGAAAATATTAAGCTCTGAAAGAGAACTGAAAAATAAGAGAGTTAACAAATATTTGTTTGAAATTGTGACAGAAATGGATAAAAGACAATTTATGTTTTGAAAATCAACTTCCAGAAATTGAAACCAAAAGAGAAAATGCTGGAAAATCTCAAGTGTGGCAGCATCTGTAAGGAGAGAAAAGAGCTGATGTTTCAAGTCCAGGTGATCCTTTGTCAAAAGGTCAAAGACCCTTTTATCCAGGATGAACTTGATGGACCCCGTAGAAACAGAACATCCCAATCCACTCTGTGACAGAACTGAGTGAACATTAACTCACAAAGAAAGATTGTACTGTTTGTGTTGAGACAAAAAGACTCGGCAGGGGAATGTAGTGTAAGGGTGTTCAAATTAATAAAATTTAACATTGGAACTGGAGAAACAGAACCACCTACAGTACAATCTTGAGAGACTTATGACAGTAGATAGAGGGTTGCAGGCAGAGCCTGGGAAAAGTTGGCATGATGATAGCACCTAGGTAAGGCTATACCATGGAGACATGCATGCAGTTATAGTTTACTAATAAACAGTATGTTCAGCTGCCCAAACTTCCAGATCTTTCAGTGAAACACCAAAAGATGTAACAACGCTTACCACAATATTTCCTCTTGATTACAACCTTATTACCCTAGGGGTCAACTCATGCTCCCCGATTTATGATTGTGTTTTCTTTTTTCTGTTGTTTTGCAATATTCTTTGTCACTCCCTCCATGCTTACACCATCTTTGTGCTTTTTGTATCTGCCATCGTGGTCTCTGTCCCAAGGATTGCTTTAATTGTTCTTTTTCTTTGATGTAATATGTTTTATTTAAAACTAAGCATTTTAATCAGTCCTAGAAATGAAGTACTGGATTGTCACCAGTCAGACTCTGAATACCAAATGTGGAATCCATGTCAACAGGGATGCTTCTTGCATGTGGGATGTGTGGGTTTCAGTTGATGCATACTTTTTGTTTTTGGACAATTTTGCTTCTAATCAGCTTGATTCTTCCATTTACAAATGTGTTAGTAATTTAGGTGCCGCCTGGTGGTCAAAGCATTGACAGCAGTACAAGCCATCAGCAGATTTAAGCTGACCACTCTTGAGAATGAAATTGCTTATATTACACGAGTGAAGCTTGCACTCTTGTTGGAATTTTATTCCTAAATATTGCTAGATTTTATTGATTAACCTCAGTGGGTTAACCACATTGATTTTGTTGAATTGGGCTATTAGCTGTGTGGGTAATCTGTGCAGAATTATAGATAAAATTAAGACCATTTTGACCTGTTCACAGGATAAAATCCAAATGAGTCACAAAGCTTTTTTTAAGCTTAACTTTCATGTTTGCAACTTTGAAATAATCAGATCTATATGACACCAGAATTTGGTTTGCTATGCTATTGTAATTTTAAGTGTTTATGGTGCTGACTGTAAATAATGTTAGTTTGTGATTGATAGAATCAACTTTGAAGGCTATTTTTCAGGTTTGGGTATTTTATCAATTGAAACTAGAGGGATTGATTCTCTATTTGGGAATGCTTGGTGGGCACAACACTTCCCATAATGGATGTGTGTTATACTCTCTTTCGGGGGCATCTCTCACCTTGAGCATTAATTAATTTAGCTTTAATAAAATAAATAACATGAAGGCAGCATCTGGTATAAAGAATGGACAACAAGCTTTTTAAAGTTGAGATTGCCCAATCCATTTCTTGTTATCAGGATGGTCTTGTGAAAGCTGACATGGAGAAGTTGACCTTCTATGCAGTCTCTGCTCCAGACAAACTGGATCGAATAGGGAAGTACCTTGCGGAACGGCTCAGTCGGGATGTCGTCAGGCATAGATATGGGTAGGTAATTTTGTTATTTAAAAATTGAAAATATTCAATTAAAATATCAATACCCAATAAAAAGTTATTTTAAAAAGTCAATTGTTTAAATGATTCAGTATGTACCAAACGTATTAAGTTAGTGTGGGTAACCACAAAACATATAATTGTTCAGGATATACAGCCTCTGATTTTCAGTACTTAGCTGGGTAAAACACCTGTGCGATTTGCACTGTGCCTCAATGGCTTCAGAGAGTATAAGAAAAACTGTTGAGCGGTGGCTAATTTTCAGGCCCTCATTACTGAGACTAAACCTAGAGCTTCTCATTCCTTGATCACCTGATCACGTCATCTTCGCAGTTAGCCGCTTGGTACAAAACTTGTGTATTGCTTAAAGAAGAGATGTGCTGTTGGAGCTTTTCAACTTGCACTTATCAGAAGAGAATTACAAGAATACAAAATTTCAAAGGGAACAACAATTGATACTGCCTGAGTAAAGAGCGCTGATTGGTAAGGGCATTGACATAGAGAATACACCAGGGACTAGTTTTCCTTCAAGCATTTGTTTAATTGTAAAAGACACAAAAAAAATTGAATCTGATTTTTTTTTCAACTCAACAAACCTAATTTTTTAACGGAACCTCTCCATCCCTGAACCGTTCTGGTAAATCCCCACTACAAGCTCTCAAGGACGCTCTCCTCTTTCCTAAAGTGCTGGGTGCAGACTTCTATTTGGGGCTTAACTAGAGCTTTATAAAGGTTCAACATAACTTCCCTGCTTTTGCACTCATTGTCTCTATTGAAGAAGCCCAAGATCCCCTAGTCGTTCTGTCACTATGTCCTGCTAAGTTCAATGATTGATGCATATGCACTTTTAAATATGTTTCTGTACAATTTTTGGAATTTTTCTAGCCATTAAGTCTTTGTGCCACTCCCTATTCCCTCGGCCAAAATGCATCTCATTACTTCTATTTGGAATTGAACCTGCTGCTTGTTTGCCCGTTAGCCTATCTATGTAATGTAACGAGATTCATTATCTCACGATTTCATACCAAACTTGGAGCGGCAGATTAGCAAATTTTGAAATCTTACCTTGTTTTTCAAGATTCAAATCATTTATGTGTAGCAAGAAAAAACAGTGGCCCTAGTATTGAGCCTTGGCGACCACCTTTGTCTGTAGCCCTCAAGTCCAAAAAAAAACACACCACAACTCACTCCTCCTGGATGCACCCCCCGCTCTAAGCATTGGCATCTTATCAACTGTCATTGTCAGGAGAAAAGACAGGCAGGATGTCAAAGTAACCAAGGCCATATGTGGTGCTGACTGCTGGACAGATCACAGACTCATTGCCTCCAAAACGAGGCTCCTCATCAGACCCAAGAGGCGACCAGAAGGAAGCAAGGTTATGAAAAGAATCAATGCGGCCAAGCTAAAGAACCCCAGCATTGCTTCAGCACTAGCTGAAGACTTAGAAATCAAGCTCGCTGACGTACACCTCGCAGGCAGCACTGAGGACGACTAGGAACGCTTCAGGGTTGCTATCCATACACCTGCGCTGAAGATGCTTGGGCCCTCCACCCGCAAGCAGCATGATTGGTTTGATGAGAATGATGAGATACAGGCTGTACTTGTTGAAAAGTACAGTCTTCATCGGGCCTGTCAGAACGACCCATCTTCAGCTGCCAAGAGAAATGCTTTTACTAGTGCTCGCAGGACAGTCCAGAATAAACTGCGTAAAATGCAGGATGCCTGGCTGAGTGCCAAGGCAGATGAAATACAGGATATGCTGACAGAAACAACTTGAAACGGTTCTATGAAGCCCTCAACACTCCCTATGGACCTCAATCTCTCAGGAGCTTCCCCCTTCTGAGTACAGATGGTACAACTCTCATTACAGAGAAGGCTCAGATCCTGCAGAGATGGGCTGAACACTTTGAAGCCGTCTTCAACCGACCTTCGTCTATTAACGGTGAGGCAATAGACAGGATTCCCCAGGTTGATATCAACAGCGTCATGGATGACCCACCGGTAGTAGCCGAAGTCACGAAAGCTGTCAGCCAGCTATCCAGCGGCAAAGCCCCAGGGGCAGATGCCATACCCGGCAGAGATCTATAAAACTGCTGGTCCTGCACTTATCAAGAAGCTTACCGAGTTGCTTTTGGAAGCAAGGATCCATTCCTCAGGAGCTTAAAGATGCTTCCATCATACACCTCTATAAGAGGAAGGGCAATCGGCAAGTATGCAACAACCACCGAGGAATCTCGCTGCTCTCCATCACCGGAAAAACCCTCTCGAGTCCTGGTAATTAGTCTGGTCGCTCGTCTGGACTGGGCCTGCTTCCAGAGTCACAGTGTGACTTCCGCAAAGGTCGTGGGACTACTGACATGATTCTTGCTGCGCGCCAACTTCAGGAGAAGTGTCAGGAGCAGAATTGCGAGCTCTACACAATCTTTGTTGACCTTGCGAAAGCCTTCGATACTGTAAGCCGACAAGGCCTGTGCAGGATTATGTCAGAGTTTGGCTGCACCCCCCCGCCCACCCCCAATTCATTCAGATGGTACGCCAGTTCCATGGTGGCCAGAGTACCAGATGGTGGAGAATCCTCTGAGACATTCCCAGTTACCAATGGTGTCAAATAAGGCTGTGTGCTTGCACCCACACTGTTCAGCGTGATGTTTACTGCCATGCTGAATGATGCCTCCCAGGACAGTGTTGATGGAATCAGCCTCAAGTACAGAATGGATGGGAAGCTTTTCAACCTGAGACTTCAAGCTATTACCAAAGTGAAAGAGACTGTTCTGAGAGATTTCCTCTTTGCCGATGACTGACTGCACCCTGTATGCTGGCTCAGAGTCAGAGATGCAAGTCAGTATGAACAAATTTTCCATGGCTTGTGACAACTTTGGACTCACCATCAACATTAAAAAGACCAAAGTCATCCACCAGCCTGCCCCTCGTGCACTGTACACACAACCCATAATCACAATCAAAGGGCAGAAACTACAGGCAGTGGACCAGTTCACTTATCTTGGCAGCACCCTCTCTCAAGCAGTGACTATTGATGCAGAAGTTAACTGCAGAATAGCAAAGGTAAGTTCTGCTTTCCGTAGATTGCACTCCACTGTATGGGAACGTTGAGGAATCAGCCCAGCAACAAAACTGAAGGTCTACAGCACCGCAGTACTCTACTATCCTATATGCCCGTGAAACGTGGACTGTGTATCAAAGGCATGCAAGGCAGCTCAGTCATTTCCACATGACTTGTCTTTGCAGAATATTATGCATCTGCTGGCAAGACAAGGTACCAGACACTGAAGTTCTCTCTAGAGCAAGTCTACCATCAGTCCACACATCGCTGATGAGAGCGCAGACCCGGTAGGCAGGTCATGTCATCTGTATGTCAGACGAGCGCATACCCAAGCAGCTCCTTTTTGGGGAACTCTCTGCTGGAAGACGCTCGCATGGAGGGCAGAAGAAACATTTCAAAGACACATTCAAGGCCTTCCTGAAGTTGCTTGACATTGACACGACCACCTGGGAAACGCTGGCACAAAACCGCCCTACCTGGCACTGCCTCATCCACAAAGGCTGTCAAGCTCGGTCCACTTTGGTAGGAATAATGGTAGGAAGGACTATTACTTAAGTGGCGAAAAACTGCAGCAGGCGACGGTGCAGAGGGACCTCGGGGTCCTTGTGCATGAGTCGCAAAAACCCAGCTTGCAGGTGCAGCAGGTGGTCAGGAAGGCGAATGGGATGCTGGCCTTCATAGCGAGGGGGATTGAATATAAAAGTAGGAAGGCCTTGCTGCGGCTGTATAGGGCACTGGTGAGGCCGCAGCTGGAGTACTGTGTGCAGTTTTGGGCGCCGTACTTACGCAAGGATATTTTGGCCTTGGAGGAAGTGCAGAGGAGGTTTACTAGGCTGATGCCGGAGTTGAGGGGGTTGAGCTATGAGGAGAGGCTGAATAAATTAGGCTTGTACTCGTTAGAGTTTAGAAGAATGAGGGGAGATCTCATTGAGACGTATAAGATGATGAATGGGATGGATAGGATAGAGGTGGAGAGACTCTTCTCGCTCAGAAAGGATAGTAGGACTAGGGGGCACAGCCTCAAGATAAAAGGGGGGCGGTTTAGAACGGAGTTGAGGAGGAACTTCTTCATTCAAAGGGTGGTGAACCTCTGGAATTCTCTGCCCGTTGAAGTGGTGGAGGCTACCTCGCTAAATATTTTTAAGACGCGGGTTGATGGGTTTTTGATAAGAGAGGGGATTAAGGGTTATGGGGAGAGGGCGGGAATGTGGAACTGAGCCACGACAGATCAGCCATGATCTTATTGAATGGCGGGGCAGGCTCGAAGGGCTAGATTGCCTATTCCTGCTCCTATTTCTTATGTTCTTATAACTTAAGCGCGAGCTGTACAAGTCCACAGCCACCAGCGCAACAACTACAGTGTCTACACAGGTCTGTCCAATATGTGCCAGGGCATTCCGTGGCCTGGTCAGTCATCTTCGGACACACCGCAACCAGCCTCAAAATGACTAATGGTGTCGAGGTCCTCACTGATGACGGTAGACGAATGACAAGAAATATTGGCTTCTACTGTATGTCTTTCTCCAGTTATTTTGCTATGAATACATCATTCTTCTCCTTTGATTTCGCCTGTCCTGTGGACCTACCTTTTGATGTGGAGATGCCGGTGTTGGACTGGGGTAAACACAGCAAGAAGTCTCAACACCAGGTTAAAGTCCAACAGGTTTATTTGATAGTAAATGCCACAAGCTTTCGGAACGCTGTTCCTTTGTCAGGTGAGTCACCACTCACCTCACGAAGGAACATTGTCCCGAAAGCTAGTGGCGTTTACTATCAGATAACCCTGTTAGGCTTTAACCTGGTGTTGTGAGACTTCTTACCGGACCTACGTTTTAGCACATAAGTGTCAATCCCCTTATCTCTCCTGATTGTTCTTCCCTAGTCACATAGGTAAATACTTGCGTTTCTCACTGGTATGGTAATCTGCATATCAAAACACCCCTTCAGATGGTTTCACTTATCAATTCCCCTTTTTTATTTGATCCAAATTTCATTTTTCAGTCTTAATTTTCCCCAATTCCTCAGAAGTGAAGGCTGAGAGTGGACTTGATAGAGTTGCTCAAAACACGAGGGACCTAGTCAAGAGTCTGTCGAGTAAACTACTCACAATAGGAGGACCAAGAATTGGAAGATACCTATGTAAAATGAATAGCAAAATAACTAATGGTGAGAAAAAAAGGTGCATAGAATGGTCATGATCTGGAATGTACTGCCTGAGAATGGTGGAGGCAGATTCAATAGTCGTTTTCAAAGGAAATTTGATCTGATGTTGGAGAATTATCAAGGCTGTGGGTAAAGACCTGGAGAATGGGTCCCATGAATTTGCATGACTGACCAAATTGCGGCATCTGCGTTGTAACTGTTCTGTGATTCTGATTGATACTATGATATAATTGTCATTCTTTGCCCCAGTATTTGCTTTTGTAATGTGCATTTTGAGTATATCAATGGAAGACATCAACATTTTCTTATTTAATCTGTTTTAGCTGTTTTAATATTCCTTAATCTGTCCCTTTGTTCTTATATAGATTTTAGTCCATGTATTGCACCTTTTGCTTTCTCTTGTGCCTTAATCCAAAAGCAAAATACTGTGGATACAGTGAATCTGAAATAAAAATTGAAAATATTGGAGATACTCTACAGGTCAAACAACATTTGTGGAGAGAGAAACAGAGTTTATGTATGAGATTGATGACCTTTGTTAGGAAATATTTATAGTTTTAACAAATTTATTTTTGTATTTGTGTGTTGGGCATAAGGTATTGCTTTAAGTTTTAGTTCCATTTCTAAAAGTTGCCTGCAAATCTATGGGTTTCTTTAGATGCCTGCATTTGCTGAGGTTTTTTGACATCTCTAAAGTGAACATCATAGAAAAATTGAACCATTGCCTAGCAACTAGTGGTTGACAGAGATAGCAAAAGCAGTTGGTTCAGTTGAGAGAAGGTTACTGCATTTGAAACCAGGATTCCACAGACACTCAGTGCAGGCAAGGCAATGCGAATGGACAAAACAACTCCCAGATTAAAGAACAGAAATATCCCAAAAACCAGGGAATGATAGGAGAAATTTCCTGGAAGACAGTGAAGTCAAGTAATAGAAATCTGTAAAGTAGGTCTTGTTCAGTGAAATGAAAGAATGAAGCAGATGAAGAGACTCTGAATTTAAAACATAGCCTGAAGCTGATATAAAATGAAATAGGCTTGCAAAAAGTCAGAAGATCTGTGAGGACTGCCAGTAGTTAGTGACTCCTTACTAAGGGCCTGTGTGGTAGTGGTATTCTGTTGGTATGGCGGGGAGTGTGTGGGGAAGGCAAAACCTGAATGCAGCTGGCATTCCAGGGCTGTGAAACATTTGAAGGAGAGGCTGAAATCCTGGAGGTCGGTCCTTGATGAAAACGTCTGCAAAAAAGCGTGAGGAGTTCCAGTGAAACCAGTTGGCTTACAATATGATAAGCATTGGAGGAGGGGGGTGGTGGTTGCAATTGCAGTTGTACAGGATATTGATGAGGCTTCACCTGGAATACTGTGTTTTGGTCCCCTATCTAAAAAATACGTAGCAACATTGGAAGCAGTCTGAAGGAGATTCACCAGGTTAATTCCTGAGATGAGAGGATTGTCCTATCAAGAGAGACTCAATAGTCTGGGTGTGTATTCCTTGAGTGAGGGGTGCCCTATTAATGACCTGTTTAATACCTCTTGCCTTCTGCACTACCAGAAGTCTTCCCTTTTACTTCTCTTCTCAGCAATCCTTCCTCCCTGCCACCATCTTCCCTGCCCTTTATTTGCTTAAAACATGCTGCATCTCTTAACTTTCTCCCAGTTCTGATGCAAGGTCACCAGCAGGAAGCACTGTTTCCTACTACAGAGATGCTGCCTGATTTGAGTATTTTGCGCACTTTCTGCTGTTATACCCTCCAGTTTTTGATCAGAAAATAGTCTGTATTGACAAGTAAACAATAAATTGCTGTAAATGGAAGATCTGTTAAATTTCTTTGTCTCTGAGGGAAACACACTCTTTTCTCTGTAGTATCCCTATATAACTAAGCTTCTCATCCTTGACATTAGTGAATCTTTTCACCCTTTCCATGGCCTCATCACTTTTCCTAAAGTAAAACAGATGATGTAGGGGATGGGGGTGGGGGAAGGGGGCTGATTAAAACCCAGGTGATTTGTTATATGTAATGGCTTTGCTCAATTTGTTGCCTGTAGATATGTTTTCATTGCGATGGAGGCATTGGATCAGCTTTTGATGGCCTGTCATTCCCAAAGCATTAACCTCTTTGTTGAAAGTTTCCTTCAAATGGTGGCCAAACTATTGGAGTCTGGAGAGCCTGAGCTTCAAATTCTTGGCTCCAATTCGGTAAGTAATGTGAGCAGGCATGCTTATTTAAATTGGATATGGATCATGGGCTACCCATGCAGTTTAGTTGTTCTCCCAGCTAAAAAGATCTATGGCAGAAAGTGTTAGACCAGTTTTTGTATAAGCCTTTGTGAAATCCATTGTGCCAAATCATATTTTATTCCATATCTATGGAGCATATGTCTACCTAATCACTGACAGATTGCAGTGCCCAATACAGGTGCCCTTACTTCATGGTTCTGATGTGCCCTTACTTCATGGTTCTGATATTAGAATGCTTATTCTCTTTGTTTTTCAATTTCTTGTGACTTCAGTAGGAGATTCCTTATTTCTGTTGTTTCCTCACGTAATTTTATTGACCACAGGTGGCATTCCTTTTTCCTGCTTTCTCATGAAATCATAAGATGGAAGTGTACAGCACAGTACTACAGCCCATCTGTTGTCTGTGTTGGCACTGAGTTATCCATTTAGTCCCACTGCCCCTATTCTGTAGAAACAGTGATGTCCTGATGTTTCTTTTGGTCTCAATTTGGTCTGTACCTTAAAACTTCATTTACTTGTCTTGGTTTCATATTCCTCCGTGCCCTTGCCTAATAAAAGTCTTTGGATCTTAAATTTGAAATTGTCAGTTGGCAATTTTTTTTGGTATGGAAATGTCTTAGGCTGATTAAGAAATAGCACCTGGTACCTTGAACTAATATTTAAATAAACTCTAAATCAACCAACTCAAGAAAACAATGAGGGGTGGAATGCGTTCATAACCTGCAGGCTACTTAGTAACTTGGTAGCAGCAGAGATGTGGAAGTGCTGGGATTTTGCCTCAACCTTTGTTTAAGTAATCTATGTAAGTAGAAAAGCTTCTTAGTTGACCTTTTTCCAATACGTGGAGTGAAATAGCTTTTTCACTTCAAAAGTATGATTCTTTTGTTTAAGATCAATGGATTTGGATTGTACAAAAGGACTGTAACGAAACCAGGGGATATGGTGATCCTGCAGGCAAGTGGGTTGAGGTTGAGAATCAGCCACAATCATAAATGATGGAACTGACTTGAGGGGCAGTATAACCTGTTCCTACTTCTATATCTTGTGTTCTTATGTAAATGTTAAATAATTTGTATTCCTGGAAATTAGTAGTGGTCTTCAGAATAGCATAGATATAAGGAAGATGTTTTGTTAATTGGTAATGTAATGTAACATCTTGGGTCCTGAATACTGATCCTCTCCAGCTTATATAATATTTAATTCTCCATCCAAATGTTCACAGCAAGATGGGAAATGTTAGGAATGATGTATGGCTTTACAACAGCCTTTGTTACTTTACAATTCAAAACACTAACTGTATCGATTTATTAACTCTTATGAAACATAAAACCACAATAATCTTAGCCTTCATAAGCCTTTATCTTGTTTAATATGATCTTTTCAGGCAGAGTCTGTATATCCTCTTTGACACTTCTAATTGTTACAGGTCTTCTTTATGTTGGACTAGGAAATTTTAAAAGTGGTGATTACAATATTTCATTTTTCGCAAAAAGCACAATGTTCCTCTTGCTGTTCAACAAAATGCAAAAAGCCTTGAATGCAAATTCAAAAAGAATATCTTCTCTTTCCAGGAGACCAATATTGACTTGACGTACATTGTGCTGAGATTGTGATTTTCTCATTTTTACCGTGGGTCTTCGGCAGGGAAAAATGATACGCTGCCAG
Organism: Carcharhinus amblyrhynchos; assembly: GCF_965287045.1. Taxonomy (NCBI): domain Eukaryota; kingdom Metazoa; phylum Chordata; class Chondrichthyes; order Carcharhiniformes; family Carcharhinidae; genus Carcharhinus; species Carcharhinus amblyrhynchos. Next base: position 74,388,378 of record NC_137331.1, on the reverse strand, counting down.
GATTTCCAAATGCCTAAAGGAAAACATTGCAGAAAATATTTTTTAGGCGTCAGCTTCATAAGTCATCAAGTATAGAAATATCTAGAAACCTGCTGTTAGATGTAGCCTGATAACTAGAAACTTCCTGGAATTTCTTTGCAGCCCCTCTGAGGTCCCACATTGGCTTCAAGCCATTACATCTATTATAGAATCATAACCAGACGTTCTGCGAGCTGCAACCTCCCTGCTGATTCTTGTTATTTTCATGGAGATATGAGGTGTTCTCTACGTTTCAGAGCATTTGTGTGTTTTAGTTATCAATGCATTGATTACTTAAATCCTGAGATCATGGGGCTTGAAGTTTCAAAACTTTGATTACAAAGAGTTCTCATACACTTTTTTAAAAGAACTGTTGTCTTTTAACTCCTTATATAGCTGTAGCACTGGTTATTGTTGGATCACAACGAGGAATTTTCTAGATATTACTCTTCTGTTATCCTCTTTAATTCTAGCAGCTTGAAGCTATACTATAGGCAAGCTAAGCAAGGTTTTCAGCATTAGAATCATTTAAAAACTTGTCTGCTGATAAATCTTAAACTGAATCTGCCTGAGTTAGATGCAAGGGATTTTATCTTCATGAAGCAGTCTTTAAGGCTGGCAGTGAAAGTCAAAGGTCATAACCCAATTATTTTGACCAACAGATGAGTAGTGAGCCTTGTGCGAATCACAGGCTTTAAAAACAGACATTTAATGCCAGCTGTCAGTGCAAAAGGGGAATTGGAGAATCTGAGAAAGTGCTGATTATTACCTCCCCTCTGCTGGGGCTTAACTTTTGTACAAACTGAGATGTCATTCTGAAATTGATTGCAATAGCCATTGAAAATTGCAAACAAAATTACAACCTTTCCAGAAAAATGTTAATTATTGCAATCATAAAGCAGCACTATTTTTGCAGAATTACCACTTCTGACTGGTTGGAAAATGTGCCACCCTTGGCATTATTCCAATGTTAAACATACTATTTGAAATAAATAAATAAATGTATTGAGACTGGGAGCGTTATCTCTGCAGATTATTGTTTGCTTTATATTTAACAAAAATAGTAACTCTTAACCATACAATATAACTATTGATAAAAATATAACTAGTTTAATAAACACATTCCAGGAATGAAATGGAGCTAATTTATGCCAGGAACACAGATCAGAAATGCTTTATTATAGAGGCCTCTGTCATGTATTGAAATTGCAGCTGATAAAACATCTAGTGAAAATATATAATTCTACACCAGATGGATAAATATTTCTGTTCCATCTGAGAGTGGAAATGTCCTCAACATTTATTTTGATATGAGAATTTTTGCTTTCCATTGAAGTCAGTTTTTCTTTGAGAACATAACAGATTTAAAAGGTAAATGCAACAGATGCAGGTAGTAGCTAGTGTACTGCTGTGTTTTTAAAAAATCGTCCAAAAATTCATACTTTGCAAGGGTGTGTTGTCCATTGCATTATTCAAGTACTTCTCCTTAGAAATTCACCATTTATCAACCTGTGCATTCTCACCTGTAGTTATGTTCTTGATACCTAGGAAACTTAGTTGAAATTATAACTCTTTTTAGCTGTCCAATCATGTGGATGGGCAAATCTGAGCTTCAATCAGTTAGGACCAGCATTTTAGCTTAATTTATTTATTAATGTCACAAGTAAGCTTACATTAACACTGCAATGAAGTTACTATGAAAATTCCGTAGTCGACACACTCTGACACCTGTTCGGGTACACCGAGGGAGAATTTAGCATGGCCAATCCACCCAAACGGCACGTTTTCGGACTGTAGGAGGAAACTGGAACGTCCGGAGGAAACCCATGCAAACATGGGGAGAATGTACAGGCTCTCCACAAACAGTGACCCAAGCTGGGAAGTGAACCTGAGCCCCTGGTGTTATGAGGCAGCAGTGCTGCCCTATTACCACTCAAAACATTAATGATTCCCATTGCTTGTCCAGCTTGGAGCAGCCTAATTCTTTGAACATTGGTTTGTAAGTCTATCTGGCTTTAAATTGCAAGAATCCCAATCCACACGACAATCCAACCTTCTAGGTCCAGCAGTGATCCAAATTATCTCACCAACCAAGAGATCTCTCTAACACTTCAACTGAAAGTTGTATTTTTAACAATTCATGAAAATGCCCATCTTAGTAATTGTTTTGTCATCTTTCCTAGTTTGTCAAGTTTGCAAACATCGAGGAAGACACTGCTTCATATCATAGGCGCTATGACTTCTTTGTGTCTCAGTTCAGTGCAATGTGCCATTCTTATATTGATGATCTGGAAAGCAGAAATAAGTGAGTACATGAGGTTGGTCTTAATTATGGTGATTCTGTTGTGCATGTCATTTGTGATGTGGGAAGTATTATTTAAAAACCATTTCTCTTCGATCATTTTTAGACATTATATTGTGTTCATATCATGGTTTTGGTTATTAGTTTGCACGGAAAGCTGTAAAATATCAAAATAATTTTTTCTAGTCTTTGACAGTACAGATGGCTTTCTGATGCAAATGAATCTCAATCAGATTGATGCAGACAGGTTTTCACTACGCCTTCACACAACTGACATCAAGAGCTGCAGTTCTCAGATTTTAAAAATAAAATCCCTTAAACCTTGAAATTTCTGTGTCAAGGAAGGGTGCTAATTTAATCCCTGGAACAATGTGCTAATTAATGCAGAAAAGTATTCTGATGACGCAAGCTGTGTTTCAGTAGCATAATGTTTCTATTTTAGTCCATCTCACAGTTCGTTTAACTCATGTAAAGTCTGTTCTTTTGCTCTAGGTGTTTAATTTGCAAGTTGATAGTCAGACACTTGTAAAAGTAAAAGCATCTACATCGTAACCTGGAAATATTCAGCAGGCCTGAATGAAAGGTCATCAATTTGAAACGTTTGCCAAAAACCTCCAACCTCGTCCTCGGCTAAGATTCTCTGTGTCGCTTCATTGAATGGAGCGTTGGCTGAGGACCAAATTCTTTATTCTCTGGCAGAGATCAAAGAATCCTGCCCATTAACTCTGTTTCTCCCTCCAGAGATGCTGTTGGACTTGCTGAGTATTTCTTGCATTTTCTACTTCCATTTCAGGTTCCCAGTTTCTGTACCACATCATGGGCCCGATTTTACGTGTAAAGTCGGGTGTGAGGCCACTAACGCAATTCAGTTTCATTTAAATTGAATTAATGAACTGCCTGTCCAACTTTATCAGCATTTTCCCCTTTACCATCGCGTTTGCCAATCCGGAACTGGCACCATAATGGACCTGCTAAATAAAAGTCTGAATCAGGCGCTCCAGCTGCTGAAGAGCACATTCAGAGCTTCCAACAGTTCCCTGTCCTCTGATCAGTGGTGGTGGGGAGGAGGGAGGCAGGTCAGATCATTCTCTGGTTGAGGGGAGGGGAGTGAGACCTGATTGTTGTCTGGTTGGGAGGAGGGCTGATCGTTGTTTGGTGGGGAGGGAGGAGGAGGTGGGTCAGATGTATCTCTGGTGGGGAGGGTGGTGGAGGGCCAGTCATTGTCTGGGGAGGGGGCTGATCGTTGTCTAGTGGTGGGGGGAGGGCTGACTGTTGTCTGGTGGGGAGAGAGGAGGCGGTGGGTCAGATGCCCCTCTTGGGGGGGGGGGGGCTGTTGAGTGAGGCCAGATCATTGTCTTGGGGGTTGGGATGGTGGGAGGGGGCAGATAGATCTTTGAGGGGAGGGGTGTCCGCTGCCACTCTGTGGGCGATCAGTGGGGAGGAGGTGGACAAGGTTGGGAATTGGTCTGGGTAGCAGGGTGGTGGATGAGGGGGATAGTGATGTGTGTGGATAGTGGGAGGGGTGGATAAGGGGGACAGTGATGTCTGTGGGGACCATCGCTTCCACTTTTCACTCCCGGGTCGCTTTCTGCCACCCAGGAACGATCTGACACAAGCGTGCATTTTCAAATTTCTTTTCTAACTGCACATGCGCAGTTCAGAGCTCTAGTTGTTTTGGGTGTGCTAAGCCTTACCCACAGCGCAAATGGGACCTGCAATTTTTTTTCAGGCTGAGTGCATATGGAGGCGCCTGAAAGCAGGTTTCTAAATCAGATCTGCATTACACCCAGATTCAACACTTAGAATGAAAATGGTAAAATCGGGCCCCATGTGTACTTCTGTAATGCATCCATGTTTATTTTAAATGTTATAAGACAAAAAGGTATTCAATCTCAGTTTGATAACTGTCAAAGACATTCGTATTGCAGTTATTCAAAAGTGAATGTATAAATCTGTAAACTTTTAAGATTCCTGGTATTCAGTTGAAGGCTATAGCGAAGGCTATGGCCCTGCTCAGCATATCAACTATAATAATAATGACCTGTAATTCAGAACGAGCTTTGTCCTGAGCCAGACCATTCCAACACAGCGACAGCATGGCATCTAACAACAGTGTGGAAAATTTCCCAGGTATGCCCTGTATGCAAAAAAGCAGGATAAATCCAATCCGATCAAAGTGGGTGGTGTCAATCACACTTCTATAAAGTGGCACTTACACATCAGTAACCTGCTAACTGATGACTTTCATCAGGGGCTCGTGGCTTCAGGACTCATTACTGCTTTGGTTTAAACATGGACAAAAGAGCTGAATTCCAAGGATGGGGTAGGAGTGACTGCCTGTGAATCAAGGCAGTGTTTGACAGAGTTTGGCATTGAGGAGACCTAACAAAGTTGAAGTCACTGGGGATCTAAGATGGGGGATTGAGGCAACCATAGGTTTTTGGTAGGCAAGGGGATTAAGGGTTATGGGGAGAAAGCGGGAAAGTGGAACTGAGCCACTTCAGATCAGCCATGATCTTGTTGAATGGCGGGGTAGGCTCGAAGGGCTAGATGGCCTACTCCTGCTCCTATTTCTTATGTTCTTGTATTCCAGGCTATTTCTGTAAATCTGAAATTTCTAGTGTATTTTTAGATTAAAGTCACCCATGATGTTGCCATACCTTCTTACAAGCCCCCATTATTTCTTCCAACATACCCTGTTGTGCAATATAGTTATTTTTGGGGGCTCTCCAACCCCCATTTGCTTTCCTACTCACTCGGGTACCTGCTTGTGATTCATATACCCGGAAACCTAGACCTCTCTACACCAAATTCTTCAATTTCTCTCCATTTAAATTTTACATTGCTTTTGTATTCTTCCTGTGAAAATAGACAACCATGATGTGTGAGGTTTCTTTGGTGCAGTCAAGACTATCCAAGTTTCCATTCCACTACTGGCCAAGAACAGAGAGGTGCTCGTCAGGAACAGGCAGACAATCAGTGCCTGTTGGAAGGAGCACATCTGAGACCTCTTTAACAGAGGCTTGAGGGGTGTGATTTTACTGGCTGGGCAGAACAAGTTGGTAAAATGGCACGAGAGCCCAGAAATCAAGTTAATGCCCTCTTTCTCAGCTCTCATGACCGTATCTGGCACATTCAACCTTCTGCCCATTTTTGGCAAGAGGCTGAACAAATGATTTAAGTATGTGTAAAATGTAATTGATGAACCTAGGGTGCAATTGTCCCAGCTCACTTGGCTTTGATGCAAATACATAGTCTTGTCTCAGTTATCTGGGCTGAGGAGAACCATGCCAGGAAATATCAGAGTTGCCATTATCGTGACCAGCTTCAAGAAAGGTGACAAGTCCAACTGTAGTAATCACAGAAGAATTTCCCTGCTGTTGGCTGGAAGGCAGATCATTGCAAGAGTCCTCCTTAATCACCTTCTCCCTTTGGGAGGAGTTCTTCAGCCAAAGTCACAAGGTGGATTTAACTACTATGGGATACAATGGACGTGATCTTCACCATATAGCGTCTATTCTACAAGAGAAATGAAAGGAACAGAACCAACCCTTGTACGTGGCCACCTTGGAAGTCACAGAGGCCTTCAACACTGTCAACTCTGAGGGATTATGGAGCTCTTTTTCTCTTTTGGCTGCCCTCAAAAGTTTGTCGCCACCCTCTGCCTGCTCTGTGATGACAAGGCAAGCCATGACCCTGGCAATGAATTAACTACAGGCACAGTTCATGATCAGACTGAGACCAAGCAAAGCTGTGTCATTTGCATAGATGCTCTTCCTTGCTGCAATGCTTCATCTCACCCTCAGCGAGCTTCTTGCTGGAGTAGAGCTAAGCTACAGAACAAACATGAACTGTTCAATCTCTGCTTCCTGCAGACCAGATCCAAGGTTGTCACAGCCTCTGCCTTGAACTACAGTATGCAGACAACACTTACATCTACTCCCACGCGGAGGCTGAGTTCCAAGCCATCGTCAACACCTTCACCAAGGCATATGAGAGAATGAATCTTGCACTAACATTGGCCGATATTCACTGGAGATTAGAAGAGTAAGGGTGATGTTATTTGAACCATGCAGGATCCTGAGGGGCCTTGACGGTGGATGCTGAAAATGTTTTCATGTTGTGGGAGAAATTAGAACTATCCTCAAAGGACGAAGATGCATATCGAGTCTGTCCTTTCAAAAAGGCACACGTGACCACTAGGTGAAGATTTGGAATGTTGGCCAGAGCGCTGACAATGGCACTCTGCTCGATCATCAGGATGGCATCTCGACAGTCTTAGTCGAGAACGCTATGACATAGTTGGGGAGTGGAGCGAGAGACTGGATAGTCCCTGATGTGAAGATTGTAAAGATACAGAACTAAATGGTCTTCAGCTTGAGACAGATGAGAAATTTTTACTCTTGACCTTTTCGGTCTGTGAAACTTTCCCAGAGAGCAGTGGAGGCTGGGTCTCCGAATATTTTAAAGGCTAAGTTAGATGGGTTTTTGATCTTTAAGGAAGCCAAAGGAGGAGATGTGAAAGTAGAGTTGAAACCACATTTCGGTCCACCATGATCTTATTAAATGTTGGAGCAAGCTCGTGGGGCCGAATGGCCTACTCCTCCCAATTTTTGGATTTAAAGAACAAATCTGTAAAAGTGGAAGAACTCTCTTTTTCATTAAGAATCTACCATCTTTAGGTTCTGCAAGTAGGGACATATGAAACTAAACTTTTATACAAGTTATTAGTTGCTCATGGAATATTTTGTCCAGTCTTGAACATTCTTCTAGGAAGTATATCATGGTCGTGGGATACAGCACAGAGGAAATTTAGTCACCTTGTAGATAGTGGAAAGACTTTAGGAAAATCGGAGTTGAATTACTTGCTGCAAAATATCCAGCCTCTGACCTCCTTTTGTAGACATTTTTACGTGGCTGGTCCATTTATATTTCTGATCAGTGGTGATCACAGGATGTTGATGTTGTCAGAGTTTCTGATGGTACTATTGGTGAATGTAGATAGGAGGATGTTAGGATCGATCTTGTTGGAATTGGTCATTGCCTGACACATACCAGCCCAAATGAGAATGTTGAACAAGTCATAGAGGAGGCGATAGCCTAGTGGTATTAGCACTAGACTATTAATCCAGAAATTTAGCTAAATTTTTTGGGAACCAGGTTCAGATCCTGCCACGGCAGATGATGGAATTTGAATTCAATGAAAAATATCTGGAATTAAGAATTGATTTCATAAACACGTGGGTTAGGTTCATTGGCCATAATAAATTGTCCCTTAGTGTCAGGGTGATTAGCAGGATAAATACATGGGATTACGATGATAGGGTGGGCATTTGTCGGTGCAGGCTCGATGGGCCAAATGGCGGCCTCCTGCATTGTAGGGATTCTATGGTTTCATGGTCATCAGTAGAACCAATCTGTTTCACTAATATCCTTTAGGAAATCTGCTGTCCTCACCTGGTCTGGCTTACATGTAACTCCAGAACCACAACGATGTGGTTGATTGCCCTCTGAAATGGCCTAGAAAGCCAATCAAGGGTGATTAGAGTTGGACAATAAATGCCCATGGTCCATGAATGAGCAAAAAAAAGTGCTGCTTTATGTTGTTTTTGTATCTGAGAAATGGCAAATGAACATGCAATCATCAGTGTGTAGCCCCACTTCTGTAGTAGACGGAAGGCTTACAAAACAGCTGAGAATGATCGTGGGCCTAGAACACCTCCCCCAGAAACAGGTGACGGGTTTAAAGACTATCTTTACAGAAGTGAGTTCTATTATAAAGGGTTTTGAAGAGTTAACTAAGAAAAATAAATGTCTTGATGAGTCAATATCTAGAAGGTATAAATTTCAGAAGTTTGGGACAGTTGGTGAAAGAGAACCCATATACATTTTAAAATGAAATGCATACTTATCTGACAGAAAAGTTTAATAGGATGTGCTGTGGGATAGTTGAGATAGCTGGTACTGTACACTGTCTTTAACTACAGACAATACAAAAACTCATGAGGCAGATATCTCTATATATTTATTTAACAAAAACACAACAAATAGCTGCTTGCTGATCACCAAAAGGGTAGAGCAGCACAATCTCTTTGATGAACCTGACATTTACAAGCAAAAATAGATGAATAATCTTTTCTTATCAATTATTCTTGCCTTACATTAATTTAAAATCAATTACATTTAGTATACGCACATCAATAATAATCTCTGACGTTCACCTTAGCCAATTGCATTCTGCCATCCAGTATACTGATATCTCATTTGTCCGTTTAATCCGACGCTAACTCCCGTTTTGGCTAAAGTCACTTCCTGGTTACCCTAGATGCTCATCATAAAGGTCAAAGTGAACATTCGCATTGACTTGTTGCCAAACTGGATAGATGCGTGATCCTGCGTCCAGGTACGTATCTATCCTATGTCTAGACAATGAGTATCCTGTTTGTAATATTGCAAGATGTGTTCCCTCACCAGAAACTTTCTGATATGAATTCTGCTAACTACCTGAGTTCCCAGGCCTATAGTTCTGAACTGTTTGCCTTTACCATCATCGTTACGGTACCTGCTGTCAGCTTCGTACATTTAAAAATATCAATATATATGTTTTAAGATCATAATGATTTGTTCAGTTTTCTTATTGCATCTACATATGTGTAAACCATTAGTCTAATTGGCTTACTAACTTTGTTTCAAGGATCATTTAACTCTTTACAGGTAATCTTGTCAGTGACTAGATGTATTGTTATGTACCTTATTAACTAATTAGAAACTTTCTACTTCAGGATGTGAGGAATCATACAGTTGAATGGGATTCGGATAGCTTTTGAAGGAAAACACAGAAATTGTGGCTTTTTATAATTTTATTATTCTGTAATTGTTGTAACTTGCTTCAGAAATCGATATGTAATAAAATCCAATAGTTTGATTAACTTTGTAGTTAAAAAAAATAAGAATAGTTTAGTAATTGATGTACAAATTTTAAAGCCTGGCTGCCTAGTAATCTGATTTTGGTCTCCAAGCTATTAGAAACAGTTATACAAAACCTTCAATAAAATGTTCTATAATCTAATATTTATGTAAATGCAATGCTTTGTTATTTCTACTTTCAATTAACATTCTAAATGCATAAGTTCCCAACTGTATTGTGATGAATTAATAAAATATATTCAATGGTTCTGTATTCTGAAATTTGAAGTGGATGGTCACTACTTAAAGGAATAACTTTTGTTCTTGGCAGGATTAGGATTGCAGGTATCAAGGGTATTCAAGGAGTCGTCCGGAAAACGGTCAACGATGAGCTACAGACAATAATATGGGAACCTCAGCATATGGATAAGATTGTTCCTTCGCTTCTCTTCAACATGCAACAAACTGAAGACCCTGACAGGTTAGAGCATCTGATGAGAAATAGAGGGAAAGGATAGGAATGAAATGAATGTTATGAAATGGTTCAAAAATCCTTTTATTAAATTACAGTGACCCACAGCTTATAGTGGGTAACTTTGTGCATTTCTGATTTTTCTAACCACAGCTGGCATAACCTGGCAGAATTCATAATTGGCTGCTGAGCAGAATTTGGTTGTTTTCTAGCTTTACCGATTGCGAAAGAGAGGAATGGTTCGATTATAGGTTGCTGCCTTTTAAACTTTCTGAGTACTTTCTAAAGTGTCTGCTGTAATGCAGGGTTCAGTTTAAACATGCATTATCTGAGATTCAAGCCTTTTAAATGTCTGAAATTTTAGAACAAAGAACAATACAGCATAGGAACAAGCTCTTTGGTCCACCACGTCTGCACTGACACATGACGCCTTTCTAAACTAAAGACTATTTGCCTATACATGGTCCTAATCTCTCTATTTCATCCCTATTCATGTATCTGTCATGATGCCTCTTTAGTGTAGCTATTGTACCTATCTCTATTACCTCCTCTGGCAACGCGTTCCAAGCAATCACTACCCTCTGTGTGGAAAAGAAAAACACACTAGCCTCTCGTGTCTCCTTTAAATTTCCCCCTTCTACTGTATACCTATGTCCCCTAGTAATTGACATTTCTAGCCTGGGAAAAAGACTCTGACAATTCATTCTATCCATGCCATCATAATTTTGTAAACTTCTATCAGGTTGCCCTCAGCCTCCAACGTTAAGGTGAAAACAAAGAAAATTTGTCCCATCGCTTTTTATAGCTAGTACCCTCCAAACCATACAACTTGGTAAACCTTTCCTGTACCCTCTCTAAAGCCTCCATATCCTTCTGGTAGTATGGGACCAGAACTGTGCACAATATTCAAATGTAGACTAGCTAAACGTCAATACAACTTCAACATGCATTCCAATGTATTCTTGTGCCCCAACTGTTGAAGGCAAGCATGCCATAGGCCTTCTTGACCATCTTATTCATTTCTGTTGCCATTTTCAGGGAACTGTGGACCTGTATCCCTAAATTCCTCTTGTATGTTAATGCTTCTAAGAGTTCTGCATTTACTGTATAATTCCCTCCTGCATGAGTCCTTTCAAAATGCATCACCTCAAGTGTCTGGGTTATTTTCGTCAGCCATTTCTCCAGCCTATCTATATCCTGCTGTATCCTCTGTCAATCCTCCTTGCTATCTGCAGCTCCTCCAATCTTTGTGTTGTCCACAAATTCACTGTTAAGTTTGGACTGTACTCCTGGAAGATAATGTTAGATTGGGCAGTGGTGGCAAGTAACTGAACAAGTGTTATTACCAGATAGCTTGAAAATCAGAGCCATACGTCAGAGGTGGGACTGCAAGTGCAGATTCATTGGAAAGGTAAAGTTTTTGCTTTGGTGAGTTCTTATTACTGCATGTACCTTTGAAGTGGAATGCAAGGACACCATTTGTTTGTTTAATGTTTTGTTCCACCAAGTACTGATGTATGCAATGTATACTTCATAGAGGAAGATGCAATGTATCATCATAATCAAAAAATCATGGACCAGGAAGTTTTTTTTAGCTCTCTCTTTCCTCTAATCCATCTTGTCGCTAATCCTTGTTGAATAATATTCATCTTGGCCCTCAATTGCCCTGATTTCATTATTAACTCCAAGGAAAGCAACCCTGAATTTTGAAAATCTATGTCTATGTCCCTTTTTAATTTTCAGCTCTGGCAGGGGCTAATGCATTTAAGTCTACCCTGGTTGTTTCATTTAAAAGGTTGGTTTCTCTCGAGAGCATATGACAGTGGATGATTTACTCCACTGAGCTAATGTTCTGCTGCACCAAGTAACTGAGCATGTCTGAGACTCATTCTTCATTGCATCTGTACCATAGATTTGTGTCATAGTTGCTTCATATTTGGACACACCAGTACCAGTATTCTGACATCATGGTATATGACAATCCATTCTTTGGCTTTCAAGAAATTTATTTTCATGGATCATAGAGGGAGAGCTGGAGGTCTCTGCCTATCTCGCCCTGATGTGGAGATGCTGGCGTTGGACTGGGGTAAACACAGTAAGAAGTCCAACAGGAATATTTGGTAGTATACGTCACTAGCTTTCGGGGCTTTTAATATTTTCCTACTTCTATTTCATCCTTATAAAATTTTCAATTACCATTTTGACTCATTTTGCAAATACTTAAAAAAAAGTACTGTTCTGTATCAACTACAAGCGTGCGTATGCCTTCTTGACTACCTTCTCTATCTGCATTTCCACTTTCAGTGACCTGTGTACCTGTACACCCAGATCCCTCTATCCATTGGTTAGTTTAAGGGGTGAGTGTATCTGTTTGGTTTATTTGGTACGATAGCACTTGATTGGGCATCCAGCTTTTGGTGCCATTTTCCACTAGGATAGAGGTGAATAGTGGAAATGGAATCCAAATTTATTAATGTTATTTCAGGGGAGTGGCTGCTAACAGCAATTTTTAAAAGCCCTCACTGTAGTTTTGAAATATTGCTGTGCATCAAACAGTTGTCACTTTATCTCTCAGATCTGCTCTAGATAATTAATTCCCAAAGTGCATGGTGCTTTAGGACATTTGGAAGACATCAGAGTGTTGAATTTTTTTCAAGGGGTCAGCAAGAAAGCAAACTGCAGGGGATTAGTGGCCTTTTCTTCATACATATTCTCTTATGTAGCTAAAAAATGTTGTAGGAAGGCACTCGCTAACCAGTAGTGTGCAGAAGTTGTGGAGTTATTTCAAAGTAGCATGTTTAACTGCCAGAGGTGAAATGGTTGCTGACTGCAATTTTTTTAAACCAAATTCCATTTATTGCGTTCATTTAAACTTTGATGCATGTCAGCATCTCCCATGTTAGCATGTTTGGTTTTTGGCACCACTTTAAACCCCATATTTTTGCACCTGCACTGCTTTATGAAATTTTTTACATAAGAACGTAAGAAATAGGAGCAGGAGTAGGCCACCTAGCCCGTCGAGCCTGCCCTGCCATTCAATAAGATCATGGCTGATCTGAAGTGGATCAGTTCCACTTTCCCGCCTGCTCCCCATAACCCTTAATTCCCTTGTCTATCAGAAATCTATCTACCCGTGACTTAAATATATTTAGTGAGGTTGCCTCCACAACTTCAATGGGCAGAGAATTCCAGAGATTCACCACCCTTTGAGTGAAGAAGTTCGTCCTCAACTCTGTTCTAAACTGCACCCCCACGCCCCCACTTATTTTGAGGCTGTGCCCTCAAATTTCACAGTCAGATTTGATTCTGTTAATGTCTTGGGTGAAAAAATAACTAGAAATCCTGTATTTAAAGTATTGTTAAATAAAGACATTAATTTCAAAGGATGAAAAAAATTACAGCACAGGAACAGGCCCTTCGCCCTCCAAGCCTGCACCACCATACTGCCTGACTGAACTAAAACCCCCTACTCCAGGGACTATATCCCTCTATTCCCATTCTATTCATCTATTTGTCAAGAGGCCTCTTAAAAGTCATTATCATATCTGCTTCCACTACCTCCCTCCGGCAGCGAGTTCCAGGCATCCACCATCCTCTGTGCAAAAAAAACTTGCCTTGTACATCTCCTTTAAAGCTTGCCCCTCGCACCTTAAAACCTATGCCCCCTAGTAATTGACTGACCCTTTCACCCTGGGAAAAAGCTTCTGACTATCCACTCTGTCCATGCCGCTCATAATCTTTTGACTTCTGTCAGATCGCTCCTCAGCCTCTGTCGTTTCAGTGAGAACAAATCAAGTTTTTCCACCCTCTCCTCATATCTAACGCCCTACATACCAGGCAACATTCTGGTAAATCTTTTTTGTACCCTCCCCAAAGCCTCCACATCCTTCTGGTGGTGTGACGACCAGAATTGAACACTATATTCCAAGTGTGGCCTAACTAAGGTTCTATAAAGCATCAACATGACTTGCCAATTTTTAAACTCAGTGCCCCAGCTGATGAAGGCAAGCATGCCGTATGCCTTCTTGACTACCTTCTCTACCTGCATTGCCACTTTCAGTGACCTGTGTACCTGTACACCCAGATCGCTCTGCCTATCAATACTTTTGAGGGTTCTGCCATTTACTTTCCAAAATGCATTACATCACATTTGTCTGGATTAAACTCCATCTGCCATCTCTCCGCCCAAGTCTCCAACCAATCTATACCCTGTTGTATCCTCTGATGGTCCTCATTACTATCCGCAATTCCACCAACCTTTGTGTCATCCACAACCTTACTAACCAAACCAGTTACATTTTCCTCCAAATCATTTATATATACATATCACAAACAGCAAAGTTCCCAGCACTGATTCCCGTGGAATGCCACTTGTCACATTCCCTGCATTGAGAAATGCAGCCTTCTACTATACCCTCCGTCTTCTATGATGGAGCCAGTTCTGTATCCATTTTAGCAGCTCACCTCTGATTCCATGCAACTTCATCTTCTGTACCAATCTGCCATGAGGGACCTTGTCAAAGGCGTTACTGAAGTCCATGTCGACAACATCCACTGCCCTGCCCTCATTAATCATCTTTGTCGTTTCCTCGAAACTTGATTAAGTTAGTGAGACATGATCTCCTCTTCACAAAACCATGTTGTCTCTCGCTAATACATCCACTTATCATGTGGATAACGAAGGAGGTGAAGGAAAGTGTTAAATTAAAAGCGGAGGAATTTAGAGTAGCTAAGAGCAGTGGGCGAGAAGAGGATTGGGAAAGGTTTAAATGTCAACAAAGATTGACAAAGAAGTTGATAAAGGAGGGTAGGAGAAGCTATGAAGCTGGGCTAGCACTTAATATAAAAAAGGATAGCAAGAGTTTTTATAAATATATAAAAAGGAAGAGGCTGGCTAGGGTGAACGTTGGTCCTTTAGAGGATGAGAAAGGGGAGCTAGTGGTAGGGGATGGGGATATGGCTAAGGTCTTGAATAACTTTTTTGTTTCTGTCTTCACGGAGGAGGACGTGAGTAATTTGCCGGGTGTTAGCGATGGAAAGGTGGTAGGACTGGAGGGTCTTAATGACATTACTGTTACTAGAGAGGTGGTGCTCGACAGACTGGAGGGGCTGATTGTGGACAAGTCCCCAGGACCGGATGGAATGCATCCGAGGGTTCTGAAAGAAATGGCGGAGGTTATAGTGGATGCCTTGGTGGTTATTTTCCAGACGTCGCTGGATTCCGGGGAAGTGCCGGAAGATTAGAAAACGGCTAATGTTACGCCGTTGTTTAAGAAGGGTGCCAGGCAAAAGGCGGGGAATTATAGGCCGGTTAGTTTAACGTCTGTGGTAGGTAAAATGTTAGAATCCGTCATTAAGGAGGAAATTGCGAGGCATCTTGAAGGGAATTGCTTGATAGGGCAGACGCAACACGGTTTCATAAGAACATAAGAAATAGGAGCAGGAGTAGGCCATCTAGCCCTTTGAGCCTGCCCCGCCATTCAATAAGATCATGGCTGATCTGTCGTGGCTCAGTTCCACTTTCCCGCCCTCTCCCCATAACCCTTAATCCCCTCTCTTATCAAGAACCCATCAACCCGCTTCTTAAAAATATTTAGCGAGGCAGCCTCCACCACTTCAACGGGCAGAGAATTCCAGAGATTCACCACCCTTTGAGTGAAGAAGTTACTCCTCAACTCCGTTCTAAACCGCCTCCCCTTTATCTTGAGGCTGTGCCCCCTAGTCCTACTGTCTTTTTTGAGCGGGAAGAGTCTCTCCACCTCTATCCTATCCATCCCATTCATCATCTTATACGTCTCAATGAGATCTCCCCTCATTCTTCTAAACTCTAACGAGTACAAGCCTAGTTTATTCAGCCTCTCCTCATAGCTCAATCCCCTCAACTCCGGTATTAGCCTAGTAAACCTCCTCTGCACTCCCTCCAGGGCCAAAATATCCTTGCGCAGGTGCGGCGCCCAAAACTGCACACAGTACTCCAGCTGCGGCCTCACCAATGCCCCATACAGCTGCAGCAAGACCTCCCTACTTTTATATTCAATCCCCCTCGCTATGAAGGCCAGCATCCCATTCGCCTTCCTGACCACCTGCTGCACCTGCAATCTGGGTTTTTGCGACTCATGCACAAGGACCCCGAGGTCCCTCTGCACCGTCGCCTGCTGCAGTTTTTCGCCTCGTAAGTAATAGTCCTTCCTACCATTTTTCCTACCAAAGTGGACCACCTCACACTTGCCAACATTAAATTCCATTTGCCATTTCCTGGCCCATTCGCCCAGCCTATCTAGATCCTTTAGTTTCATTAAAGGGAAGTCGTGTCTGACAAATTTACTGGAGTTCTATGAGGATGTGTCTAGGGCAGTGGATAGAGGAGAGCTGGTGGATGTGGTCTTTCTGGATTTTCAGAAGGCGTTTGACAAGGTACCTAACAAGAGGTTATTGCAGAAGGTCAGGGGACATGGAGTTGGGGGTAGGGTGTTAGCGTGGATAGAGGATTGGTTGTCAAATAGGAGGCAGAGAGTGGGGGTCAATGGGTGCTATTCGGATTGGCAGTTGGTGACTAGTGGGGTGCCCCAGGGGTCGGTGCTGGGGCCTCAGCTATTTACCATTTATATAGATGATCTGGAGGAGGGAACCGAGTGCAGGGTGTCGAAATTTGCTGATGACACCAAGATTGGGGGAAAGGCAAATTGTGCGGAGGGTGTGGAGAGTCTGCAGAAGGATCTAGATAGGCTGGGCGAATGGGCCAGGAAATGGCAAATGGAATTTAATGTTGGCAAGTGTGAGGTGGTCCACTTTGGTAGGAAGAATGGTAGGAAGGACTATTACTTACGAGGCGAAAAACTGCAGCAGGCGACGGTGCAGAGGGACCTCGGGGTCCTTGTGCATGAGTCGCAAAAACCCAGCTTGCAGGTGCAGCAGGTGGTCAGGAAGGCGAATGGGATGCTGGCCTTTGTAGCGAGGGGGATTGAATATAAAAGTAGGGAGGTCTTGCTGCAGCTGTATAGGGCATTGGTGAGGCCGCAGCTGGAGTACTGTGTGCAGTTTTGGGCGCCGCACCTGCGCAAGGATATTTTGGCCCTGGAGGGAGTGCAGAGGAGGTTTACTAGGCTGATACCGGAGTTAAGGGGATTGAGCTATGAGGAGAGGCTGAATAAACTAGGCTTGTACTCGTTAGAGTTTAGAAGAATGAGGGGAGATCTCATTGAGACGTATAAGATGATGAATGGGATGGATAGGATAGAGGTGGAAAGACTCTTCCCGCTCAAAAAAGACAGTAGGACTAGGGGGCACAGCCTCAAGATAAAGGGGAGGCGGTTTAGAACGGAGTTGAGGAGGATCTTCTTCACTCAAAGGGTGGTGAATCTCTGGAATTCTCTGCCCGTTGAAGTGGTGGAGGCTGCCTCGCTAAATATTTTTAAGAAGCGGGTTGATGGGTTCTTGATAAGAGAGGGGATTAAGGGTTATGGGGAGAGGGCGGGAAAGTGGAACTGAGCCACGACAGATCAGCCATGATCTTATTGAATGGCGGGGCAGGCTCGAAGGGCTAGATGGCCTACTCCTGCTCCTATTTCTTATGTTCTTATGTACTTCCAAGTGGGAGTAAATCCTGTCTCGAAAGAATCCTCTCCAATACTTTCCCTGCAATTTTTTATGGGTCTCTGAGTATCATAATGTCTTTGAAAGATGGATCAACTATTCCATTTTGTTCAAATTTAGCACATTTTGTTCTCCCTAACCAGACATGGTCTCATATTTTTAGTATGCATGAGTTCATATTATCATTTCCAATTGATTCCCAGGTCCATTGAACATAAGTGCTATCTGTCCAGTGTTCCGTTTTATTTTTTCAAAATCTTCTTCCTTGATGCACAGGGACCTCCTGGATTGCATTTCTTTCTCTTAATTAAGATTCTTTTTCTCTTTAACCTGCAAACTTACCCTTGAAATGGCAAATGAAATCAATTTGTTCAATAGTTTTAATTTTCAGAAACAATGCTGAGGTTTGTTGGTTTTACATTAGGGACAAGAATATTTTCAGTTAGGTTAGAGATAGCTTCCATATCCCCACCACCCACTGAAAACACTCTAATAAGATAACATGCTTTAATTCAGTTTGGCAAGCTCTTTAAAAAGTAAAATTTTATGACCAAATGATCACCTTCTTGATTTCATGAAAACACTATTGACAAATAGTTTTTTTGTTCATCTTGTGTCAATTCATGATTTAACGGGATAACATGAAGATGAAATAGTCATGAAAGAAGCACAAGCAATAGGGAATTAACTTGATTTTGATTTTAGCCATGGGTTGAAGGACAGCTTAAAAGTTTCAGATAATTAATATTTTAGAACACAAACACTGAATTTCTTCACTTGAGAGTTTAAGGGATTCTGGTTATTTGTTTAACATAAACAAGAATAAGATTTTTTTCTAGCCTAATATTCTATTAAATTAAGTTGTATCTGAGGAACTCAGTCCTGTGATTTGTTTATCCTGTGCTATGTGGGAATTTCTCAATGCTTCTGGTGGTCTGGATGATTGTGTGGGGAAGCTACTTCCAGCTGGAGCAATTCAAGCTCTAGGTTTTGGAGCTTGAGCGGCAGCTGGGTGGCACTACAGTGCATTCATGAGGCTGAGAGGATCGTGGAGAACACGTTTCAGGATGTGCTCACCCCATAGCTTAAGGGAGTGAGGAAATGGATGACCACCAGACAGAGGAAGGGGAACAGGGAGATGGTGACAAAATCTCCCGAGTATATCCTGCTCGCGACCTCTCTTTCAGCTTTGGAAAATGATAAGTGATCGTTCCTCTGTGGAGGCTGACCAGAGCCAAGGCCATGGCTCTGTGGGTGTTCCAACTGCCTTGCGTATGGTTGCGGGGTGGGGGGAGGGAGAATATATGAAGGGCAATAGTGGTAGTACACTCATTAGTGAGGGAAGCACACAGTACTTCTGCAGCCATAGACATAACTCCAGGATAATGTGTTGCCTCCCAAGTTCTGGAATCAGGGACGTTACGGAACTGCTGCAGGACATTCTGAAGGGAAAGGGTGAATAGCCAGAAGTTGTGGTCCATTTTGGGACCAGTGATATAGGAAGAAAGAGAAATTAGGTCCTGCAAGCAGCTTTAGTGAGGTAGGTATCAAATTGTAATGCAGGGCTTCAAAGGTAGCAATCTTTGGTTTGGTCCCAGTGCCACACAATAGTGAGTACAGGAACTAAGGCTAGAGCAGGTGAGTGTGTGGCTGGAGAGATGCAAAGAGGGAAGTCTTTAGATTCTTGTGGCATTGGGATCATTTTTGGTGGAGGTGGGACTTGTACAAATTGAACGGGTGAGCAGGACTAAGACCAACATCCTTGCAGGGGGATTTGCGTGTGCTGTTTGGGCTGGATTTAAACTAAATTACCAGGATCCCATTCCCCTGTCAAGTATGTCAGAGGGGAGAGAAGCTGAAATGGAATTAGAAGTTATAATGCCAGTCTGAAAGGCAGAGGAAACGTAGGCTAGAAAATAAAGAAGTGAGTCTAGCAAAGTTTAAGTGGAATATCTTTTAATGCGAGGAGCCTGAGGAATAAGACAGATGAGCTGAGGGCACAGATAGGCATATAGGAGTGTGATATCATAGGTATAACAAGACCTGGTTGAAAGATGGACAGGATTAGCAGCTCAACATTCCTGGTGATAAGATATTCAGATGCGATGGGGAGGGGGATAGAAGCGGGGTTTGGGGGTGGGGGGGTCATTGCAACAAATCAGTTATGGCAGTGAGAGAGATGGTATCTTGGAAGGGGTCATCAAATAAGGTAATATGGGTAGAAGTGAAAAATACAAAAGGGGCAAACACATTGATGGATGTGTACCACAGGCCCACAAACTGTTAGGGAGAGTTGGAAGATCAAATGTGCAACCACATTTCAGAAATGTATAGGAGCAATAAGGAGATAAAAGGGGATTTTATATATTTTAATATATTTATTGGGATAGTTTTAGTGTGCAAGTTGGGGAAGGAGCAAAATTCTTAAATTGTATCCAGGAAAATTTCGCCAGAAGGTAGAAAGCCCAACAAGGGAGGGGGCAGTTCTGGGCTTCATATTTAGAAATGAGCTCGAGCAAGTGGAAGGCATATCAGTCAGCAAGCATTTTGGAGATAGTGACCATAATTCAGTTAGGTTTAGGAAAGGATAAGGATGGGCCTGAAATAAAAGTTCTTAACTGAGGAAAAGCTAATTTTGCTAAGATATGACATGATATGGCCCAAGTGGATTGGGAGCAGCTGTTTGTAGATAAAACTCTCAGAGCATTGGGAAGCCTTTCAAGGAGGAAAAAGCAAGCATACAGAGTAAATATGTTTCTATAAAGACAGAGTGGGACCAAGACCAGAGAACCTTCAATTCCAAGGGACACAAAAGTCAGGTTTAAGAGAAAAGAAGAGCCGCTTTTGGAAAACGCCGAGAACTCAATATGATAGAGACAGGGGAGGAGTATAAAAAGTGCAATGAGGATTTCCTTAAAAAGGAAATTAGGAAAGCTAAAAATGCATGAAAAAGCTTTAGTGGGTAGAATAAAGAAAAACCCAAATGGTTTTTTAAATATATTAAGAGCTACTTAACTCGCCTCTAGCCTGAGAAATGCCCATCGATATCGACCCTTGTTTCCTATCTCTTAGCCAACTTGTAATCCATGCTGTCAAAGACCCATCAATCCCAAATATTTCTAGTTTGCTAACCAACCTGCTATGTGGCACCATATCAACTGCTTTCTGAAAGTCCAAATGTACAATATCCACAGCACTACCCTCATCCACTGTCTCTGTCACCTCGTCAAAGGACTCAATTAAATTTGTCAGATATGACCTGCCCTTGACAAAACCGTATTGACTGTCTAGTACTAACTTATTTTTCTCAAGTGTATATTTATCTTATCCCTTATTGATCTGATCTGCTAACTCTGCCGCACGCAGGTTGGCTAGGTAGGTTATTTGGAGGATTTTGTGCTCTCTCCAACACCTTGACTTTGCCTCTGCTTGTTCCCAATGAGGACGTGTGTTTGTTGGTTCTCAGATGAGCTGACTTCAGTGAGAATGGATCTAACCCAGGTAAATTGGAATCCCCATTTTCATCAGTCAAAACCAGGAATCCCATGAGTTAACAGAAATGTTTGACATCTTTCGTAGCTGCAAACTAGCCAGATTAATCTCAGTGGTGCAAACCTTTTGAAAACTAGAATACTGGACAAAATAAAAAGTCACATGGACAAATATAGATTACATGAGGAAAATCAGTATAAATTTGTGAAAGAAAACTTGTCTTCAACTATCATAGTTATGGAGGATTAATGTGTACATCCAAGCAATGGATAAACTGTTACGTAACAGACTTGAAAGCAAAGCTGAAACCCAGTGAACAGTTACAGCTTAGATAAGAAGCAGGTGGGGTGAAAAAACTGTGGTAGTGATAGAGTTGCTTTTCAGACTGGGGGAAGGTATACGGTGGGATTTCTCAGGTGTTGGTGTCAGGACCACTGCTTCTCTATGACACCTTTATCAATTACATCACTCTTTCTCTCCCCCTCCACACAATATAAATCTAGTTTTTTTTTGCCTTTAACTCTGAATCTGGACGACTCTTCAGTGTTGGTTCTATTCTCTCTCCACAGATGCTGTCAGACCCACAGAGATTTTCCAGCATTTTCTGTTTTTGTTTTCGATTCCAGCATCTACAGTAATTTACTTTTACCACTGCTTTTCTTGATTTATATCAATGACTTAGCATACATGGCACAATTTCAAAATTTCAGGTGATTAAAAAGTTGGAAATTTTGTTGGAAACTGAGGAGGATAGTGATAGACTTCAAGAGGATGTTGTGGAATGGGCTGACATGTAAGAAGTGATGTATTTTTGTAAGAAGAATGAGGAGAGGCAAAATAAAAAGCTGCAATTCTAAAGGGAGCACAGTAGCCAAGGGATCTAAGATCTGGGGGTCTATGTCCACAAATTGGAGAGTATTGCAAGATAGGCTGAGAAAGTAGTTGAATTGGCATATGGCATCCAAAGTTTTATTGATAGAGGCATAGGAGGTCTTGTGGCACAGTGCATAACATCCCTACCTCTGAGTCAAAAGCTTTGGATTTGAGTTTTACTCCAGGACTTGATAGTCACGGAAGTTGTATTCCTCATGTGAGCAAACCCCTTCAGTATGTCCTATGGGGCAGCACAGTGGTTAGCACTGCTGCCTCAGTGCCACAGACCCAGGTTCAATTACAGCCTCAGGTGACGGTCTGTGTGGAGTTTGCACATTCTCCCTCTGTCTGCATGAGTGTTTTCTCCGGGTGCTTTGGTTTCCTCCCGCATCCCAAATATGCGCGGGTAATGTTGATTGGCCATGCTAAATTGCCCCTTAGTGTCATGGGGATTAGTGGGTAAAATACTTGGAGTTACGGGGATAGGGCCTCGGTGGGATTGTTGTTAGTGCAGGCTTGCTGGGCCGAATGGTCTCCGATTCAATAAAAAGTGGTGGATGATAAGAGTGGGGAGTGTCTCCTGATCAACCAGAGCATGAATGTTGCAGGTATCCTATCCTGTATACAGCAATACAAAATTAGTATGTTAAAGAATGATTTTGATGTGCTGCTTTTCTTTATTTTCAGTGAGAGCAACCCTCATTCTGTGTCAAGAAGTGCAGATAAAGATGAGGACCCTGCCACACTAGCAGAGAGTTGTTTTCGAGAACTGCTGGGGCGTGCAGCCTATGGTAACATGAACAATGCAATCAGACCTGTACTAGTGTAAGTCTAAATAATGTTTATAGATGTTGGTATTTTTCTGTAAGAATTTAGAGTAAAAGAAGTTGCATTGTAAATAATATTAGAAAACATGGAGATTTATTTAAAACAATGCTTCTCCCTTCTCTCTTTGTCCTTTTTCTTGTTTTTCTTCTACCTGTGCAAAAAGACAAAACAGCTGTCCAGTGGAGGGTGCAGTCTTGCAGAAGGTGATGAGGGAAAGTTGGGTAAAATAATTGAGGATTGAAGCTGAAGGCAGATATGGAGGGCTTCCAGTCTTGGGTGCACATGTTTTAAAATTTTCAAATTAAAATGTGGAGAGGCCAAGAGGCATCTCAAAGGTGCTCGCCACAATTCTTTCTCTCGTTCCTAGACTTGGTATTTAATAACTTCATGACACATTTCAAAAGATGTACTACCAAGTTCACCTGTAATCTGTTTCACAATGCTTTTAGTTTTCAATCTCCTCAAACAAAACCCTAACCTAAAATAACACATGCTTCACTTTCTATTGCATTCATCATCCAACTTCTAAAATCCAAGCTTTATCTGCACTTCCAATAAGAGCAAAAGATATTTTTAAGCTATAATTTTCAGAAGTACACAAGAAACTAATCACTAGATACCTATCTCAAAATATAAACCGGGATTGCTTGCAGAGATCTTCACTCATACATACTACAAGTACAACATTGGTGCTTCAATATTTCAGTCTTTCATCTACCAGCAGAATTGTAGATCAAGTTTTTGCTAGGCCTACAGATCTTCTATTTTCTGGTTCTTTTGCCAATTACCTTAAGTCTGAGCCTTATGCCACTAGAAATAGTTTCTCCTGATTTACCTAATCAATACTTTTCTTGATTTTAAACACCTCTGTTGCTTTAAGGCAAACAGCCGTGAAGTTTCTCATTTCCCCACTTAAATGAAGTTCTACATCCCATATACCATAGCAAATATAGCTGTAGGAATTTATAATGTAAAAAGTTGACAGGGTGTATACGCAGATGCAAGTTTTTAAACTCAATTAGAAAAATATAAACATTCTGGTGGGTGAAAGCACTCTTCAGTGTTATTACGTCAGTATAGTGCTGAAGGTCACAGGTTCAAATCCTGGACTACCTGCAGCCATGGTGCCAGGACTTGGCAAGAATCAACCCCTTCAATAAGAGAATGAGGAAAAATGGGGAAATAAAGCTATAGAGTTAACAACTTTTTGCATAAACAGTATTAAAACCTATCTGCAAAATAAAACTAAAAAGTAAATCAAAACTGCAGTAACCTAATGAGTATTTTTAAATGTACACAGATCTTGTGCTCCTCCATGTGCACTTGACAGCTGTACTCCAAGAAAAGCCTGCCTGCAGCCTCAAATTATTGGCCAAGCAGACTTATTTTGACGTACTTCTATTGACATTAAAGTACTTCCCTTTAGTCTGTACAGGATCTGCATTTTACTGTTAGAGATACCAATGTTATTTGGCCAGGTGCACCATCACACCTTGCATGCCTTCACTTCCGTAGTCGCAGGCCAGATTGGGCTGGGTGCGCTCAGCTGCTTGTGGTTTGCCAAAGTCTATGCCAGGTTGATGCAGTAGACAGTTTTGCTTTCTACTAGTATGTCAGCTTTACCTAAAATCTCATGAATAATTGGGATCAACATTTTTTAGCAAGTCAAGAATTATGCAAATTTATACATACTCTGATTTGTTCGTATGAAGCATGAAACCAATGAGGATGTTTATGCTGGAACTGCTGACAAAGCAGATAAATCACTTTAAAATATTGACAGATTCCATCTTCAGGGTTAGAGTCAAAATGTACAGCCTCAGGTGGAGTTTGCACATTCTCCCCATGTCTGGGTGGGTTTCATCCGGGTGCACTAGTTTCTTCCCACAGTCCAAAGTTGTGCAAGTTTGGGGGATTAGCCCATTGAGGCTGCAGAACTTGGAATTTCTTAATGTAAAGAGTTCCTGCTCCTTGTCACAGACAACAGTGGCCTTGTGAGTGGTGGGTATTGGTTCCATCCCTCATCCCTACAAGAGGTCTCGATATTACGTGGGCCCTGACCTAGATTATTGCATTTCACAGGATCTTACTGAAATTGTGACAAGAATATTCTGGAATAACCATTTATTTTGTTCTGGCTTTAATGTGTTTTTAATTGGTATTTTTAGTTGCAGTTCATTTGTCTAACTGTGACATGTCCTACATAGGAGCAAACTTTTTTTTAGTGGCCTTATTTAATGATCCAATTGCTTAACAATAAAAGGTTCAAATTTTCTTTTAAACTTTATTTCATTAGCTGATTGAAAAGTAACAGCCTATTAAAAAGGAGCAATGAGCAAACTTATGACATTTAAGTTGTTAAAAGTCTGAGCAGATTATTCAAGTTGCAGGACAAGGTTGATTGGAATTGGTGCTTTAATCTGCAAAATGTTTGTTCATGTTGCGTCAAAGATAAAACTAGATGAAAGAGCTGTATTAGTATGGTCTGCATAGCCTATTACAGCGCTAGCACGGCTATGAAGTGCTAATTTCTTTATTTAAAACCTGCAATGCTTGTAATGAAGCAATACTCAGTAGTATGCTGTATATAAATCAAAGAAGCTGACACCTTTTCATAGTTAAATTTGTGAAAATATTTGTGTTTCATGTTTTATTCTGTTTCTAGCTATTTCTTGAATTGTAAAATTACTTAAAATGTATATGGTTTATGCACATTTTATTGATGCTGCAGTAAACAAGACAACTGCAAAAATATGAGCTCTGAAATTTGACTCTGCAGTGCCAGTGTGCATACTTCTGATGTGAGCTACGCGAATGCTTTTCTGTAAGTGTGTTAGCATGCATGTGGAGCATGTGCTAAAGTATGCAGACCAGACAGATTGAGAAGGCATTCAATGTGTAATGCTGAATTGATGCCAGCACAGCCATTTTGCAACTCAATGTTCCAGTTAAGTGTTTCTTAGGATCACATCTAATGCATGTTTAGCAGCAGGAAGTAACCACTCCCACCTCCCCCCAGGTGTTCTTTAAATTATTTTCTATTTAACTATTTTCACGTTAGTTACCAATTCATTTCTATTAACTATTGTTGCAATTGTAGAAGTGTTTAAATTCCAGAGCTGTTTAATGTTACTAAAGTCTACAGGGAATGGTGTAGGACATCCTGCAAGACTTTGTCCTGACTTCAAGAATTGTGCACAGACCTCTTGCTTCCAGGAATGGGTGTAATATGTTACACTCTTCCTTGGACTACAGCCTGACAAGGGAATGAGCAGAGGTGTATAGAGCAGGACAGACTGTTGGAAGAGGGAGGAGGGAAAAAAGGACACCCAGTTTAAAAGCCATTTTTTGCCGTAGTGTTGAGAACATATATGAACCTCATCGAATAACAATGTGTCAGACATGTAAATAAGAACAAAATATTGCAGATGGTGGCGATCTAAAATAAAAACAACGTGATGAAAAAACTCAGCACGCCTGGTAGCATCATGGACGTATAGTGAGGAATAAGAACAAGAGTTACTGTTTTTTGAGTCCAATATGACTCGCCTTTGGAACTAAAGAGAGCTAGAAGTGTGGATTTTTGCAGTAGGGAAGGGGAGGAGGGCAGGTGGAGCAAAAGAGGTTAGGAATAGATTAGGGAGGGGTATTTAAGTGGTAAAAACGTCATGGAACAACAGCAAAAGGAATGATAATTACAATATTAAAGACAAAACTTAGGTGTTAATAGCAGAATAAAGGTGAGCGCTCTCTGAAAGCAAAATAATAGAATGTGTTAATAGCACAATAGGCTGGCACTAAATTCAAAATGGACCACAGAGTTTGATGTAAGTTGTTGAACTCGATATTGAGTCCAAAAGGCTGTATGGTGCCATTCCTCCACCTTTGGTTTGGTTTTACTGGAATATTGTAGCAGGCAGAAGTGAACAAGATGGTGAACTGAAATTGCAAGCAGCTTGAAGGCTGAGGTCATGCTTGCAGACTGACAGATGTTCTGCAAAGTGATCACAGCCTGCGTTTGGTCTCCTTTCCTAACGTGGAGGAGATAGCATTTTGAACAGTAGAGTAAATTGAAACAAGTACAAGCAAATAACTGCTTCATCTGGAAGGAATAAATCATAGAATCCCTACAGTGAAGGAGGAGGTCATTCAGCCCATTGAGTCTGCACTGATCACAATCCCATCCAAGCCCTATCCTGTAACCGCACCTAACCACTAGACCATCAGGGATTGTTTGTGGTCTTGGGACAAGGAGGAGATAAATAGGCAATTGATAAACCGCTATTATTTCACTTAGGAAACAAAGCGCAAGTGCCCTAAAGGTGTTATTACCTGGTGGTAAGGTTGTATTGTTACAATCAAGTGAAGGGTAGGAAGGCTTCCTTCTTTCCCCATTCCATGCTTGACCACAACAAGTTTTTTGCCAATTTGATGAGTGTTTAACTGTTTGTGATGCGATTTTAAAAGTGACAGAGACAGATTTTCTTGAGCCTTTTAAAGAAAAGAAACAATAGTATTTATTGTACTCAGTCCAAATAAAATAATAGAACTGCAACTTACAGCAGATAGATTATAGGGTGAACAGTAGATTAAGCAATTTAAAGTTGAGTACAGTTAAAGGGATACATCTGTTGTTGATTGATGATTTTGCTGACACCGGGCACAAGCCAGTGATTTTCTGAATTGAGCATCAAGGCAGTGATGATAATAATGGTCAATGTATCTTTTTCCCTGGAGGCTGCAACTGTGAGATTGATACATGCTCTCTGTATGTTGCATGTAGATAGTCAAATAACACAGGGCTTGAATCTTGCAAAGTTGTATGGAGAGAAAAAGGGAATCCCCTCAGGATCACCCTCAACATCTCATTTGCTCGTGTTGGTTTGCAGGCAATATAGTTGCTTAAACACAGAAAGGGTTAGTAGGCTAATCACATGTCTCTTACTCTCACACTTGGCCTGTGGATTCCACTGCCGAGTATGTCTAATGGTTTGTCCCCAACCAGTTGAGTATCCAGTTGTTTGTCGTGATGGTTTGTAGGTGGATTAGCACATAGACCTCAAGGTGATTACACTTGCTGAAGCTTTTGCAGGCAGGTCAGCTCCTTTTCAATAGCTTTGGAATGTAGAAGGTACAATGATGCAAATTTCAATCTTTACAGTGCAGAAGGAGGCCATTTGACCCATCATGTCTGCACTGGCTCTTATTCACCTGCTTTATCCCAATAACCTTGCATATTCTTTCTTTTTCAATAGCAATCCAACACCCTTATGAATATCTTGGTCGAACCTGCTTCCACCACTCAAAGTTCGGTCCAGATTCCAACCACCCTCTGGGTGAAAAAACCTTTCCTCCCGTCACTTCTACTCCTTTTGCCAATTTTTTTGTATCTGTGCCCTCCAGTTCTCACTATTAGCCCTGACCGTACCCCTCAGGATCGTGAATATCCATATCCAATCACCTGTCAGCCTTTTTTCCCAGGAGAACAGATCCAACCTCTCATTAGCTACTGTTTACCCCTGGAATAATTCTTGTGAATCTCCTCCGAATTCACTCCAATGCCATCACATCCTTCCTCAAGTATGTGGCCCAGAACTGTATACAGTACCAGATGAGGCCTAATCAGTGTTTAATACATGTTCAATATAATTTCCTTACTCTTGCACTCAATGTCCCTATTAATGAAATCAACGATGCTATATGCTTTATCTGCTCTTGCAACGTCCTACCACAATTAATGACTTATGTACATATACACTGAGGTCCCTTTGTTCCTGCACAGCCTTTTGGTTTTCTCCCTTTGTTTTATACTATCTCTCCACATTCTTCCTGCCAGATGCACACCTCTCACTCTCTGCATTGAATTTCATCTGCCATTTGTCTGCCCAATCCACTAATAGCTCTGTCCTTTTGAAGTTCAGGACTATCTTCATCACACTTGACAACAGCAAGAAACAGTACTTTTTACTGTATACTAAACATATGACCAATCAAATTAAATACCTTTTGGAAATCCATGTACACACATTAGCAAGTTTCTCTGTTACCTCCTCAACAATGTAAACACCAAGTTAGCGAAACATGATTTTCCTTTAATGAATCCATACTGGCTTAATTGTCCTGCAGTTGACTATTGATTTTTGTACTGAATCATAGTATCCAGACGTTTCCCTGGCACTGAGGTCACAGTGAAAGGTCTGCAGTTGTGAGGCAGCATGTTGGCACAATGATTAGCACTGCTGCCTCACAGCACTAGGGACTCGGGTTTATTTCTGGCTTGAGTCACTGTGCGGAGTCTGTACGTTCTTACCATGTCTATGTGGATTTCCTCCGGGCGCTCCAGTTTCCTCCCACAGTCTGAAAGATATGTTGGTTAGGTGCATTGGCAATACTAAATCCTCCCTCAGTGTACATGAACAGGTGCCGGATTAGGGTGACTAGGGGATTTTCACAGTAAGTTCATTACAGTGTTAATATGAGCCTACTTGTGACAATAAATAAATTTAACTTTAAGTTTTAAGCAAAGATAGCCATTCTAACAGCAACTCTCCAAGTATTCAGCCATCTTTGATCATAATTTCAAGTTGCTGGAATGTGGCTTTAGCCTATGTTAAAAATGTAATTATTCCAGCCAATGAATTCAGTCTTTTTTTAAGGCTTCATAACCATGTGCCATATAATTTCCATCATTTGAATCAAGAGAAAAATAAATACTTAAGAATCTTTTCATTTTTTCCTCCAGTAGGACAGCTCTGGTTCTGGAAAATATAAGTCACTCTGGGGAGCTAAAATGCGAACTACGCATTGTAAAACAAATAAAGATAGGAATGACAGCTTAAGTGAATAGATTGAGTGAAACAAACTGTTAAGACAAAGTGTTTGGATAAGGAGGCTGGGAAATTGGCTGCAGATTTACAATCTTTTATGGATTTGATCTATCCAACTCATCACTGTTGCTCTGTCTCTCTTTGATATCTAATATCTTGCCCTAAATGAACGATCTCTAAATTCTGCTGCCAGTTATTGTGCATTCAGTGCCAGCTTTTGAATCGGAAGAAAAAAGAAGCGGCCAGAATTTTTAATGAATCTGTAGGTGGTTGTCATTTGATAGCTATGGTTGAGGAATTTATCTTCTGCTTCAGTAAGAGTTCTGCACTTCAGTCAATCTGACCTACCTAAACATCAGACGTTCACAATAAAGAAACAGTTTCAGAGTTTCCAGTTTAATTTGGACATTTCACATTGATTTATGGTTAACTCTTTCACAATGCCGTACAACATGTGTACAAATGTAGCTGAAGGTGACCAAAGGTTGGGATCTGCATTTTCAAGAGTATTAGACATTCTGGTAGGGCAAAAGGAAAGGAGGTGTGTTAGTTGTGTTACAGAATGTTAGAATTATTATTGCACATAAGCCATTTGACCCATCATATCTACGCCAACTCTCCATATGAGAAGTTCACTTTGTGCCTTTCTCCTGCCTTCTCCCCGTAACCCTGATGCTTCTTTTCAGGTAACTGTTTAATTTCCTTTTAATTTCCAGTTGAACCTGCCTCTGCTACACAGACTCAGGCTGTGCATTCCAGACCTCAGCCACTTGCTATATTACCTTTTTTTGTCTATCGATTTTGCTTCTTTTGTCAGTTGCTTTAAATATGTGTCCTTTTGCTCTCAATCCTTTCATCAAAAGATGAAATAGTTTATCTCAATCTACTCTGCCCAAACCACCCATGATGTTTAATACCTTTATCAGACCTCCCTGCAGCCTTCTTTTCTCCAAGGAAAAACAGTTCAAACTGTTCCTATCTACCTCCATAACTGGATTCCCTAGATTCTAGAAAGGCTTTAAAATTGCAAATGTAACACTTCTACTCAAGAGAAAAGGAAAACAGAAAACCGGAAACTATAGGCCAGTTAGCCAATGTCTATCCAGCTTTGGTAAAATGTTAGAATCCATTATTGGAATCACAGATTCCCTACAGTTTGGAAGGAGACAACTCAGCCCAAATCTAGCCTGCACTGACAACAATCCCACCCTTTTCCTGCAACCCCATGCATTTACCTTGCTAATCCCTCTGATGCTAAGGGACAATTTAACATGGGCAATCAACCTAACCCATGCATCTTTGGACTGTGGGAAGAAACTGGAGCACCTGGAGAAAATCCACTGAGATGCAGGGAGAACGTGCAAACTCCACACAGACAGTAACCCGAGGCCGGAATTGAACCTGGGTCCCTGGCGCTGAGGCAACAGCGCTAACCACTGTGCCACCATGCTGCCCAAGAGCAGATAGCTGGATAACCAATGTAATCTGGCAGAGTCGTATTATGCTCTCTCCTGAAGAGGTCTAGACGCTTATATGGTTGAGCAATAACTGTTTCTTCACAACAGACTGGACACAAATCTGTAAGAGACAAGATGCGCTACTAATCTACTATCCCCATGTGCTGTCTACATCTTGACATGAATGGTACTGTTTCCGCAGTCCCAAACATCCCAATACTGCTCGTCCTCATCCGCGTCCTCTTACGCTTTTACTTTTTTCTGTATAGGCCCGCAATGCTTTTCTCTTCAGCTAATTCCCTTTTAGAAAGCCACAATTAAATTGCCCTTCACATCACTGTGGTTTATTCCAGATCCTAACCACTTGCTATGTTTTTTTAAAATTTCTCTCATGTTGTCTCTGGTTCTTTTACCTTAAACCAGCATCCTTGACCTTTCCACCAATTGAAACATTTTTTTTCTCCGTCTACTCTGTCCAGATTCCACCCCCCCCCCACCCCCCCCCCGACCCCATCACTTTGAACACCTCAGTTAAATTTCATCTCGACCTTTGCTTCAAGGAGAACTATCACAACAGCCAATCTGTCCTTGAAACTATTCTCGTAAATCTTGCCTGCAATTTCTCCAATGTCTTCACACCTTTCTGTAAATGTTGTGCCCAGAAGCTGATGCTGAACCAGTGTTTCTGTAAAGGTTCACCATAAATTTGTTGCTGTTGAACTGTATACTTATATTTGTAAAATCCAGAATGCTTTTTGTCTTTAAAGTTAAGATGATCTATGGGTAATTTTCTTTTAGTCAAGGCATAGCTTCTAAGCACAGGCACATAATGTTAGTACAGTGCAGAACACTAGCTGGGCCACGGCTTAATGTGGAATAGAATTCTGCTCACCACAGTACTGGAAAGGTGATTGAATTAGATAAGGTATCAAGAACTTTGGCTTCAAGAGTAAGATTGGATAGACTGGCCTATTTTAGAGCAAAGAAAGCTGAGGAGGGATCTAATTATGGTGTCCAAAATTGAGGAGCCTAGATAGAAAAGCTCCTTTTGAGCCTTTCCCCTAAGAGATGAGGTGTAGGTTTAAACCAGTTGGCAGAAGAATTTGAGGGGGCATGGTAAATATTTTCACTGAGGGGTGGGGATCTCACGACCCAAAAGGGTGGTGGAGGGAGAAATCGTCTTTTTTTAAAAATAGGATGTGCACTTGAAGTTCTGTTAACTTTCAGGGCTACCGATCAAGGAATTAGGCTGGTTAGCATTTCTCTTCAGCTGGCACAGAATGGTCCAAGAGACACTTCTATGATTATCGGAGTTTGAAGGGGATATTCTGAGACTACCTACTCCTGAAATTCCCACTTTTATAGACCTCAGCATTAAACAACATTGGTTAACTTCACATCACCTGAAATCAGTGAATACCAGGGTTTTTCAAAGCAGAGGTCGCAACCCACACATGGGTCACAGGGATGTTGAAAATGGACTGGTGGGGTATCCTGTTTTTAAAAAAACCAAATTGCAGAATGTTCTGTCGTCCTGTTCAAAAGAAAAGCAGGAAGTTCCGTTTATCGAGAGTGAGGATCTCTCAGCTCAAGATGGTGACATAGCCAACATGAAGCAAAAGAGCTCAGTGTTGCCTGATAGAATTCAAGTTGTGTACTTTGAAAGGAAAAGATAAGATGTATTTTCAAAGATACAATATTACATTGACCTCAAAGCTGCATATTTTGCTGGCCTTTGCAGTCTTTCACCAACGTTGAGAACAGGGCCAAAAATGATGTTTGTTTTACTGTTATTTTAATGAAACCATGGTGAATTCAGACCACCAACAGCCTTACCCATTTACAGAACAGTTTCTAGTGGAGATGCTTCCCTAAAAACATTGAAAGAATATACTTTGTCGCCGCCTTTATTGAATTGATTGTGATTTTGGACATGCTATTGCCTAGTAGTTCATTTTTCCCTTCTTTCTCAAATTAAGTTAGCATGGAGTTATTAAAGGATGTGATGTTACAAACATTGAGGTAAATTATCTAAACTAAATGATGATATTCTCATTTGTGCTTGCTTATACTGAATGAGCTATGTTCATGTCATTACCCAGTAAGATCATTGGTTTCTTACTTGACTCTGCAATGCATCTTAACTGATTGTTAATTGAGCTTTTTATTTATAGACATTTAGACAACCATCAGCTCTGGGACCCAAATGCATTTGCAGTTTCCTGCTTCAAAATCACAATGTACTCAATACAGGTAATGATTTATGTTATTTCTACAAGAAAGAAAAATGCCTGCAGCCTGATAATGGGGCTAATGCATTGCTTTCCTCCCTATTAAAAGCTTAAGAAGTTAAATTGATAGTTGATCATGACACAAGTGCTTGACTGAATTTTGATTTTTAGGTCTATGCTCTGTTTTGTGACTGAAGTGCAAGTAATGTCACATTTGCATTACAGAGCAAAATACTAAATGCGAGATGAGTGTTAATGGAAATATGTTGGAGTTGGTGATGTTGTATTTAGCTCATGTTTTGCTACAGTTTCAAAAACCAATGTATCTGACATTTATTCATTGGGCTAATTATACTAGGTCATATGTCTGGTGGGGAATTTTGCTTGCCAAAAGTTCAAATCAGGACTCGAGGCATGTGTCTCCAAATTGCTGATATCCACCCCTGAGGGCGTAAAGCTTCTTCCACAATGCAATGTCTGAAAATTGTGTCTCCTTGGTGAAGCATGAAATTCTGACCCTTTATTAGTTTGAAATAGCAAAAATTGAAATCTAAAATTTGAATAGTCCAGTATAATTTTGGTAGGTTTCCCCATCCACATTTTTCCAGTTTTTCCTAGTTAGACCTGGTATTCATATGGTTGGTCCTGGTCAATGGTAACGTCCAGAATGTTGTTGGTAAGGAATTCAGTAATGAGAATGCCATTGGATGTCAAGGGATGATAGTTAGATTCTCAT
Source organism: Carcharhinus amblyrhynchos (assembly GCF_965287045.1). Lineage (NCBI taxonomy): Eukaryota > Metazoa > Chordata > Chondrichthyes > Carcharhiniformes > Carcharhinidae > Carcharhinus > Carcharhinus amblyrhynchos. Next base: position 74,354,643 of record NC_137331.1, on the reverse strand, counting down.
TAAAAATGGCCATGGCATGGCACTTGTGTGAATATTACTTGCCACTTAGCAGCCCAAGCTTGAATGTTGTCCAAGCCTTGCTGCATCTTGCCTCTGAGTTGGTGTAAGTGGCATTGAAGATTGTGCAATCATCAGTAAACATCCCCACTTCTGATGTTATGATGGAGGGATGGTCACTAATGAAGCAGCCGAAGATGCTTTGTCCTAGAACTTTGTCCTGAGGAAATCTTGCAGTGATCTGGGGCCTGAAATGATTAATCTTCAACAACCACCCATGTTTCTTTTTTCCAGATACAACATCTCCAACCAGTGGAGGGCCTTCCCCCCGATTTCCCTTTCACTTATTTTGCCACATCTGATCAGGGTTGGCTCAATGTCAAGGGCAGTCACTCTCCCTCCTTGTGTTCAGCTTTTTTGTCTGTGTTTGAATCAAGTCTGTAAGAGTCAGGAGCTGTCTCACTCTAGCACAACCCCAACAACATCAATGAACAGGTTATTGGTGAGTGGTTCTTAATCGAACACTCTCAATGACACCTTCAACAATTTTGCTGATGTAAGAACTTGTGTTATGCAAAGTGCCTTGTTAAACAAACTTTATATTGTTTTCTACTTGCATTTTAAACTGGATTATTGCTTTCAGTTTTTTTCATCTTCATGAAAATGTTTTCAGCTTTGTCTCTATTTTGAATGAAAGTGCTATTTCTGTCTGAACTTGTTTACAATAAATCTACCATTACAGGCCCAGCATTCTCATCATGTGATTCAGCAGATTCTCCGACATCTGGACACACACAACAAGGATTCTCCGAGGGTCCGCGCAGGCATTGTACAGGTCCTTTTAGAGACTGTTACTATAGCAGCGAAAGGTTCTATTGGTAAGCAGGATTGACAATAAGAAAAAAAATAAAAGAACACTAGCAGAATAAACTCTGACTGTTTCCATCAATGTTCATTTGTTCATCGCACATTTATGGCTTCAGTTCCCCCCTGCATGTGACGCACTTCCTGATTTCAGCTGTAGCCTTAAGTGTAATGTACAGTGCAGGTTAGTTGTCCTGGTGAGAGAAAGATAATGAGCCAAATCACCTGGCAGGTAATAAACGTTATGCTATCATTTATATGCTTTACAGGTAACAGCAGACCCACCGCATTCTTCTGTGTTTGTTCTATGAAACATTTAAAGAGTTATCCCACCTGTTCTGGTTCCATTGCTCATTTTTGCCATGTTTTTCTATGTGCATGTTGGACTGTCTTTAACCAGTTATCTGATTTCATGGATGAGATTTTTTGGCCACTTTCACCTCAAGGCCAGAAAACCCCACCCCAGGTCAGTGGACCTTTTCAAGGTCTGTGTCCCGCCTGCTACTATTCCTGTGGTGGGCAAAATGGGAAAACTGCCCCATGTGCTCAAATTCACTTTTTTTCCCCCATTTTCATGCAATTAAAGGAAGCAGAGAATTGCAGTTATGTAGGGCTACCCTGGTTCCATAAAGTAAGAAAACGGGCTCCATGTTACGTTTTCTTTAAGTAGCTTTTCTTCGAGTTCTTTCTGGCAAAGTCAGTAAAAGTAGTTGTACAAGGTTTGAGCATCATTTTTAAGTCTGTTGGCTCAGCATTTCCTCTCTTGGGCTTGTTAAAATCTAATTTTACTACTTTTGACATTTCAAGAGTTTTGCATCAAACTGTAGTAGTTTGACTAATTAAAGACTTTTCTGCTGTTTATGTGTATCATCGTTATTAAGTAACTGTTACATTTTGTTTCTTCTCTCTTCCTCCTTCCCTAAAAATAAGTTACATAGTCACCATCAAATATTTAAATGAGTACCAATTTTGATGTTTTTTTCTTTAAATAGGTCCAACCGTCTTGGAGGTGTTTAACACATTGTTGAAACACTTGCGCCTCAGTGTTGATTTTGAGTTGTCCAATGAAAGTATTGGTGCTTTATCAACAAGCAATGATGAGAAAGTAGTTCAGGATACAATTATCCAGACTATTGGTGAGTACAGGATTCTGCAGTGTAACATTTGTGTTAATCATTTCTGATGGCACTAACTTATGCCATGACTGCATGCTAACATCCTACTTAAACCATATATAGTATATTAGTCCAGTTCAGTTTCTGGTCAACGGTAATGCCCAAGGTTTTGTTGATGGGGGATCCAGTAGTCAGATTGCCTGAAAGATGTGCTGGTCAGATATATTGGCCATGCTAAATTCTCCCTCAGTGTACCCAAACAGGTGCTGGAGTGTGGCAACTAGGGGATTTTCACAGGAACTTCATTGCAGAGTTAATGTAAGCCTGCTTATGACACTAATAAATAAACTTCAAACTATAAATCATAATGGGTTAGAGCTTGAAAACTCAAGTCCTCCTAGCCTAGTGACTTTATATTAAAATTCTCATGCTGCTTTTTGCAGGTTGTGGAATTGCACGTTTTTTGGACTACCTGGAGTTACATTATGTACAATCGTATTTTGCAAAGATATTATTAACTAAAAAAGAAAAGCTTCTCCCTGGTGATGTTGAACTGAGAGAAATTCTTTCAGTATTGAGTATATTGTTTATACCATTCATTTGGGAAATGTTTTGACCATCCCATCAGCTGACTAACTATACCTTTCATTTACTTAAATTTAATGTTTCTTAACCAATGCTGCAGTAGTTATAATTATGACTAGCTCTCTAGTTTTCCCTGACACTTGCTACAACTGCCACTTGTGAACAAAAGTTCAATCTACTCACTTGCATTTGTATCTACATAATTAGAGTACTTTAGTGCTTGCTCTGAAACAAATGATGTGAATTGAGAGCAGAATAAGCTGAGGTATACTGATGTTATCTTGGAGTTAACTCCCACCTTATCCTAATTTATTACACCCAACATTTTCAAGCAATTTGTGAGAAGCCATCCTATGTTAATAAACTGATTTAAGAAATTGGTGCAAGTGCGCGACAGGGAAACTAATCACCAATCGAGTGAATTGCCAAATCTGTCAGTTGTATGAGTAAAAGTGGATGCTATTCCTAATGTATTAGCGTGACAGAGTGATAAGGCCAGTCCACATTGTTTTGCCTTTTAATTTTTTGCTTGCAAATATATTCGGGTATTTTTCTATATCCAGGATTCTAATGTGATCAGTAAACTCATAATGATACGTAAGACTCATAAGTTTCTTTATAACCAAGTTCCAATGTAAATTCACTCTTTCTGGTTCGTCACTTGTTTAAACATCAGTTATGTCCTGGAACCAAAACGTGGCTGAGGAATTCCCTTTGAACTGCTTCCACCCTGCTGCAAAAATTCATCAGGGTGGAATCCAGAAGACTTAGCCACACCAAACTTCTGGTGAAGTGATGGTGGCAGAGTGAGGGCAGCACTAAGGAATCTTCCAACCTTGAATGCTACTTAGTTTTCGTGCTGGAGCTCTTGCTATGAGGTGGTATATATCTTAAGATCCAGTATGCACTACTACATCGTTTCGAAAGTTAAATCTTAAAGATTTCAGGCAAGTCCTTATTTATGTGACAGTAAAAGTTGGAGCTCATTGTTGACCAAAAGCCAATCAGTAAAAAGATAAGCAAGCAGGACTAAATATCTTTCTTCGTTTAACCTAATGTTTGCCGTACCTTGGGTTTGCTCTGCACTTGACATATCTTCTCTTTTGCTCCCTCCCCAGGACGCTATCCAGTCGGCACTGTTTTTTAAATTCCATTAACTTTCCCACCATGAAGTTGTATGAAAATTCCTTTCAATTTATTATGTGTTATTTTGAGAATGGAGTACTTAATAAACCTGAAGTGAACTGGCAAGTGACGATAGGCCACGAATTGTCATGGCAAGCCATTGAGTGGTGCCAGCTATTTGTTAGACTTGCCTGTTTAGTGTTGGTGATACTTGCCCTGTAAGTTGCTGAAACTGAGATTGAAAGGGGCATCTCAGTAAACAGGCACTGGAATCTGAATGAGCAGATTAGGAGATTTATCAATCAGATTGCAGCATTGTGAAATTTACAGAGCAAGAGTAAGAAAGAAATAAAATAGGAATGGTATACTCAAATATCAAATCTGGTATGGAAAGTGAAATTGAGAAACGGAAAGATTCAGTTGAGATGGAAAAAAATTAAAATGATAGACATCTTTAAAATCTGAGACTTGATTGCCTGCCCCAAAGTGGTAGGTTTTCAGCAATGTTCCCAGAAATCCCCATTGCCCTCGAGCAGGATTGTGCGATCTCACCCGAGTGAGGTTGTAAAATCCCCATATTTCTAACAGTTAATTGTCAGTGCCAAGATGCTTGGCAGTATTTCACACTTATCATTTAATTAAAATGGATCTAAGACTTCAAGTAATTTGATTTATCTTTCTGCAATGAGATTATTTCGTATCTATCATGCTAGTAGAGAACTTCGTGTGGCTCCAAGTATTTGAATGGGGAACAAGACAGTGAGACACCATTTTTACATTGATAAAGCTGCCTTCTCCTGAAGTTGTTGTGGCATTCGTGCATAAATAGCACACATTATTCTAACAAGAAAATTTGGACCAGTGTGCCTGGTAATAGATCTGCAGCTTAGTAAAGGCTTTTTGTTCCTATTGTTGTTCTAGTTTGACATTTGGGACCCGAGAAATACCCATAGTAAACACAAAAATTATTGCCCCTAACAGGATAAATTATCTTTTAAAAAGACTGTCACCCTTCACCCCCTTTTATAAACAAACGCCAAAGAAGCATTTGTAAGCTTATGCATTTATTTCCTGCTGATTGTAGGTTCCATGAATCATCTGTTTTAGTCTTTCATTCCCAAATCTGTAGAATTAAGGGTCTGTTTATTGCATAAAATTTTGAAATTTTCGAAAGAACAAAATGTATTAAGCTGGTTTTAGGGTAAATAACTACTGTGAAAGACATATGAAACATCATTAACTTACAGTCCTGCCTGAAAGTGGTGTTAGAAAAATACTTTCGTGGGTTTAGTTGTTGCCTTAGTGTTGCTAAGTACTATTTCTTGTAATGTTCAGTTATTCCACCACATTAACTGAATCTAATTTGCATATACTTGGGGTGCGTGAAAGAATGCCTATTAATGAGTTTTATTCAATATAAAGCTTTCAGTGCAAAATAGTGATGGTATAAGAATTATTGATGCTGTCATTTCAGACCACTATTCTTGTGTTGAGCCTGCTGATTATCCTCAGCTGAGCAATGATGGTCATTGTACATTACATACTTGGATGCTTGTGAAAAACATAAATTAGGGCAGTTCATTTTACTTTTGAGATTAGGGGAAGAACTATTTCCTTTTGGTTGTGATAAAAAGACACCAAAAGTAAATTTATAAATTCACAAAGATTTCCAAATGGTGTCTCATCATTCTTGTTTTAGCATGCTAAACCTGACTGTTGTCCTGACTCACTGAATGACCAAAACCATTTACATTGATGCTGAAATATCAGAGGGTGATTTTCATCCAGTGTGCAAATGATTGTCAGTCCAGGCACTGCATCCGGGCAAAAGGATTGGAATGCAACAATCCATTTTCCTGGTCTGCCATATTTGAATTAAATTTGACAAGCTGTCAGTGCAAAATGTGTTCCCTATAAATCCCAATTTAAAGGGAGGGCAGGAAATTATAAGGGGAAGACTCTGCTTTGTCACACAGACTGATGGAAATTTCCAGAAGATACACTGTTACACATTCTTGCTCATCCAAGCACCAATGCAGGAACATCCAGTATGCATTGATTGGGAGTTTATAGGGATCTGCACTGGCTGGCTGAGCACAAATTAGTTTTTTTTAATTCACTTGTGACATGTAAAATTCATTGGCTAGGCTAGTATTTATTGCCCGTTCCTAGTTGTCCTTGAGAAGTTGGCAGTGAGGTGCCGGGAACATCCCATTTCTATCCTTATGATGGAAGGAAGGTCAATGATGAAGCAGCAGAAGATTGGGCCTAGAATATTACCCTGAGGATACACTGCGGTGATGTCCTGAAGCTGAGATGATTGATCTCCAACCGTCACAGCCTTCTTTCTTTGTGCCAATAATGACTCCAACCAGTGAAGCGTTTTCCCCGTTTCCCATTGATTCCAGTTTTGCTAGGGTTTCTTGAGGTAATACTCTGTCAACTGTTGCCTTGATGTCAAGAACAGCCACTCTCACCTTACCGGTGTTCAGCTCTTCTGTCTATGTTTGAACCTGGGCTGTAATGAGGTTATGAACTGAGTGACCCTGGCGGAACCCAAACTGAGAGTCCGTGAGCTAGTTATTGCTGAGTAACTACGTTTGATAGCGATTTTGATGACTCCTTCTTTCTGACCAAAAGTAGATTGAAGGGGCATTAATTGACCGAGTTGAATTTGTCCTTTTTTTGTGGACTGGCCACACTGGGCAATTTTCCACGTTTCCAGGTAGATATCAGTGTTGTAGCTGTGCAGGAACAACTTCCAGCAATGTATAGAATGATTGAGGGATTGAATAGTGTAAAATAAAACTGGAAAGTGATGGAAAGAGTGAACAGGCCTGGCAACATCTATGATGGGAGAAGCAATTACATTTCAGATATGTGACCTTTCCTCAGACTGGGAAGTTAGAAATGCAGTAGGTTTTGAGTGAGGGTAGGTGGGGAAAGGGGCACGAGGAAGCTCTGTGTCAGAGCAGAGGCAAAGCAAGATTAAATGACAATAGGGTTCAAGAAGCAATGCAGTAAAGAAAATTAGTATATTTAAGCAAACACTGAATGCTGGAAATCTGAAGTAGAAAGAGAAAGTGCTGGAAAAACTCAGCAAGCAAGTCTAACAGCATCTGTGGAGGGAGAAACAGTTAATGTTTCGAGTCTGTATGACTCCTTCAGAAAAACTGGTAATTCCTCTTAACATAAGAACATAAGAAATAGGAGCAGGAGTAGGCCATCTAGCCCTTCGAGCCTGCCCTGCCATTCAATAAGATCATGGCTGATCTGTCGTGGCTCAGTTCCACATTCCCGCCCTCTCCCCATAACCCTTAATCCCCTCGCTTATCAAAAACCCATCAACCCGCGTCTTAAAAATATTTAGTGAGGCAGCCTCCACCACCTCAACGGGCAGAGAATTCCAGAGATTCACCACCCTTTGAGTGAAGAAGTTCCTCCTCAACTCTGTTCTAAACCGCACCCCCCTTTATCTTGAGGCTGTGCCCCCTAGTCCTACTGTCCTTTCTGAGCGGGAAGAGTCTCTCCGCCTCTATCCTATCCATCCCATTCATCATCTTATACGTCTCAATGAGATCTCCCCTCATTCTTCTAAACTCTAACGAGTACAAGCCTAGTTTATTCAGCCTCTCCTCATAGCTCAACCCCCTCAACTCTGGCATCAGCCTAGTAAACCTCCTCTGCACTCCCTCCAAGGCCAAAATATCCTTGCGTAAGTACGGCGACCAAAACTGCACACAGTACTCCAGCTGTGGCCTCACCAATGCCCTATACAGCCGCAGCAAGACCTCCCTACTTTTATATTCAATCCCCCTCGCTATGAAGGCCAGCATCCCATTCGCCTTCCTGACCACCTGCTGCACCTGCAAGCTGGGTTTTTGCGACTCATGCACAAGGACCCCGAGGTCCCTCTGCACCGTCGCCTGCTGCAGCTTTTCGCCCTGTAAGTAATAGTCCTTCCTACCATTCTTCCTACCAAAGTGGACCACCTCGCACTTGCCAACATTAAATTCCATTTGCCAGTTCCTGGCCCATTCACCCAGCCTATCTAGATCCTTCTGCAGACTCTCCACACCCTCCACGCAATTTGCCGTTCCACCAATCTTGGTGTCATCAGCAAATTTCGACACCATACACTTGGTTCCCTCCTCCAGATCATCTATATAAATGGTAAATAGCTGAGGCCCCAGCACCGACCCCTGGGGCACACCACTAGTCACCAACCGCCAATCCGAATAGCACCCGTTAACCCCCACTCTCTGCCTCCTATTTGACAACCAATCCTCTATCCACGCTAACACCCTACCCCCAACTCCATGCCCCCTTACCTTCTGCAATAACCTCTTGTGAGATACCTTGTCAAACGCCTTCTGAAAATCAAGAAAGACCACATCCACCGGCTCTCCCCTATCCACCGCCCTAGACACATCCTCATAGAACCCCAATAAACTTGTCAGACATGACTTCCCCTTAACGAAACCGTGCTGCGTCTGCTCTATCAAGCAATTCCCCTCAAGATGCCTCGCTATTTCCTCCTTGATGACAGATTCTAACATTTTACCTACAACAGACGTTAAATTAACCGGCCTATAATTCCCTGCCTTTTGCCTGGCACCCTTCTTAAACAACGGTGTAACATTAGCCGCTTTCCAATCTTCCGGCACTTCCCCGGAATCCAGCGACATCTGGAAAATAACCACCAAGGCATCCACTATCACCTCCGCCATTTCTTTCAGAACCCTCGGATGCATTCCATCCAGTCCTGGGGACTTGTCCACAATCAGTACCTCCAGTCTGTCGAGCACCGCCTCTCTAGTAACAATAATGTCATTGAGACCCTCCAGTCCTACCACCTTTCCATCACTACCACCCGGCAAATTATTCACGTCCTCCTCCGTGAAGACCGAAACAAAAAAGTTATTCAAGACCTCAGCCATTTCCCCATCCCCTACCACTAAGTCCCCCCTCTCATCCTCTAAGGGTCCAACGTTCACCCTAGCCAGCCTCTTCAAAGGGTGCGTAATTCCCCAATTATTTTAAGAATAATTCTGTCCTGTTGGTACTGCTTCACATGGCTGCTAGTCACAAGGAAAAACTGCAGACACGAAGGAGAGCCAAACAGAGCAGTTTGGGGGTGAGTGCACAGATGCAAACACAAGGAGAAAGCAGACAGAAAGAGGAACAGAATTCTTGTGAGGAGGAGAAGCAAATCACTCAAGATAAGGACAGTCTTTCTGTTTGCCTTTCAAGGTCCCCTGTCCTTTCCTTCCAGTGTGCAAGTTGGCTAAAAAGGTCAAGCTGTGTGAATAGTGCAGATACTAAAGAGCTGCGAGTTTTCCCGTAAGTGGCCAAACCATGAACCAGGGTGTTTTTGGGGAGTATATTGACAAGGAGCTCTGGAAAGCTACACCAGCCAGGTTGTCATAACCTGAGGCAAAAACAGTCCTAGAAGTGTGCCTTGTGGATGATATTTGTACCTGTGAAACTAAGGTAAAACCTGTTGTCAGATAGGTCCCTGGCCGCCTCTATACAAATAAAACACAGCATGTTGTGTAACGGTGCAGCTACGTGGCACAACATTTATGCAGATGTAATGCGAATGTTTGCGGTTGAGTCAAGTGTATTTTTGTTATGTCACCTATTTAAAGTGAAATTTCCCTTTTTTTATTTGATGTGTCTTTTGCCTGTTAGTGCATGTGTAATTTACAAGAAGCTACAACGTCTATCTTCATTTGAATGGCATTCAATAAATTTGGTTACTTTTGTTCATAGTTTCCCCACAGAGATTGTAACGCAATATGAAAATTTAAATTCTTATATTGTGTTACATTTCCATACCACAAGCCATTGCAGTTAGTGAACATGATGGTGATGGGTGAAGGGGACGTTGTGAGAATCAGGATGCATGCAACTGCATTTTGGATGAGTTCAGTTTTAAGTAGCGTGGAAGATGGGAGGCCAGCCAACAAAGCATTAAAATAATTAAGTCTAACACATACCCGAGAAAAGCATGTGATCCCTTTTTAATTTCACTGCCAATGCCTTACTTTGCAACCCAATTTTTATAGGTGAGGGATGGGTGGCTTGGCAAGCCTTTCTGTCAAAGTGACAATTTATCATGAAAGAGATCCTGATCTGTTCCAATTTTCAGGCAGTAGGAATGCCATCAGAAATGAATGAGAAGTCTGAGTTCATAACTATTATCATCTGACTCCAAGTTGTATCTACTAATGAAACTTCCTCCTATTTGTAGTTGAAGTTCTGGCTGCCAAGATCATGGTCTGTCTGAAAATTGGAACAGACCAGGATTCAGCAGTAAGTTGATGCTTCTGTTCCAACTCCAATCCTATTTTGAAACAAAAATCCAGGTGCTGGTTAATTATTCTAACTAATGAGGTTGTCCCTTTAACGATAAATTCTCACTGTGACAGAAACAATTGCCATCCCTCCCACCCTTTCTGATAGACCTGAGAACTCAGGCTGGATCAAGAGTCTCAACAAAGCACAACACAGCTGTCAAAATGAAAATCTAGGTATCCTGTGTCTCCACCCCCACCCCCTGTCTTTTTTTGGATGATTTTTGAGGCTACGTGCTGATAGGATTTTCCCAAGTATTGACCTACTAATCACAAGGGATTGGTGATGTATATACACGTCAGGATAATGTGCCTTCGAGTTGGTATTCCTGTGATATTACTTCTCTTTGTCATGGTAATAAAGGTCACAGAGGAGAAAGATGTTGTTACATAAGGTAAAGGTGCACAGCGGTAAGGGTAATGTATGAGCATGGATAGAGAATTGATTAACTAACAGAAAGCAAAGAGTGGGGGTAAATAGGCATTTTTCTGGTTGGTAATCAGTGACCAGTGGTGTGCCTCAGGATTCAGTGTTGGGATTGCAATTGTTTACAATTTACATAGATGATTTGGAGTGGGGGACCAAATGTAGCGTGTCAAAACTTGTAAGATGACACGAAGATGGGTGGAAGAGCAAAGTGTGCAGAGGACGCTGGAAGCCTTTGGAAGGAAACAGATAATCTAAGTGAGTGGGCGAGGGTCTGGCAGATGGAGTACAATGTTGGTAAATGTGACGTCATCCATTTCGGTAGGAATAACAGAAAATGGACTATTATTTAAATGATAAAAAATTGCAGCATACTGCTGTACGGAGGGACCTGAGTGTCCTTGTGCAGGAATCTCAAGGAATTGATTTGCAGGTGCAGCAGGTAATTAAGAAGTCAGATGGAATTTTGTTCTTCATTGCTTGAGGTATGGAGTTTAAAAACAGTGAGATTATGTTACAGCTGTATGTTGTTGTTCGTCCATCGTTATCGATGAGGACCTCGACGCCATTAGTTGTTTTGAGGCTGGATGCGGTGTTTCCGAAGATAACTGATCAAGCCAATTTGGGCACGGAATGTCCTGGCACATATTGGACAGACCTATGTAAGCACTGTAGTTGTTTCGCTGGTTGCAGTGCACTTGCGCAACCCTAGCTTAAGTTGTGCTTCAACAATGTACCTTGCTTTGTAAGCTTGACAGCCCTCATGGATGAGGCAGCGCCAGGTAGGGCAGTTTTGTGCCAGCGTTTCCTAGGTGGTCGTGTCTATGTCAAGCTACTTCAGGGAGGCCTTGAGTGTGTCTTTGTAACATTTCTTCTGCCCTCTATGCGAGGGTCTACCTGCAGGGAGTTCCCCAAAAAGGAGCTGCTCGGATGTGCGCTTGTCTGGCATGCAGATGAGATGACCTGCCCACCGGGTCTGTGCTTTCATCAGCGTGTGGACTGATGGTAGACTTGCTCGAGAGAGAACTTCAGTTTTGGTACTTTGTCTTGCCACCTGATGTGTAATATTCTGTGAAGACAAGTCATGTGGAAATGGTTGAGCTGTCTTGCATGCCTTTGATACATAGTCCACGTTTCACAAGCATACAGGAGGGTAGTGAGTACTGCAGCACTGTAGACCTTCAGTTTTGTTGCTGGGCTGATTCCTCGACGTTCCCATACAGTGGAGCACAGTCTACCAAAAGCAGAACTTGCCTTGGCTATTCTGCAGTTAACTTCTGTATCAATAGTCACTGCTTGAGAGAGGGTGCTGCCAAAATAAGTGAACTGGTCCACTGCCTGTAGTTTCTGCCCTTTGATTGTGATTATGGGTTCTATGTACGGTGCATGAAGAGCAGGCTGGTGCATGACTTCGATCGTTTTAATGTTGATGGTGAGTCCAAAGTTGTCATAAGCCGTGGAAAATTTGTCCATACTATCTTGCATGTCTGGCTCTGAGCCAATATACAGGGCGCAGTCATCGATAAAGAGGAAGTCTCTCAGAAGCCTCTTTCACTTTGGTAATAGCTTGCAACTGTACAAGGGAACGGCAAATTGTGCGGAGGGTGTGGAGAGTCTGCAGAAGGATCTAGATAGGTTGGGCGAATGGGCCAGGAAATGGCAAATGGAATTTAATGTTGGCAAGTGTGAGGTGGTCCACTTTGGTAGGAAGAATGGTAGGAAGGACTATTACTTACGGGGCGAAAAACTGCAGCAGGCGACGGTGCAGAGGGACCTCGGGGTCCTTGTGCATGAGTCGCAAAAACCCAGCTTGCAGGTGCAGCAGGTGGTCAGGAAGGCGAATGGGATGCTGGCCTTCATAGCAAGGGGGATTGAATATAAAAGTAGGGAGGTCTTGCTGCAGCTGTATAGGGCATTGGTGAGGCCGCAGCTGGAGTACTGTGTGCAGTTTTGGGCGCCGCACCTGCGCAAAGATATTTTGGCCTTGGAGGGAGTGCAGAGGAGGTTTACTAGGCTGATACCGGAGTTGAGGGGGTTGAGCTATGAGGAGAGGCTGAATAAACTGGGCTTGTACTCATTAGAGTTTAGAAGAATGAGGGGAGATCTCATTGAGACGTATAAGATGATGAATGGGATGGATAGGATAGAGGTGGAGAGACTCTTCCCGCTCAAAAAAGACAGTAGGACTAGGGGGCACAGCCTCAAGATAAAAGGAGGGTGGTTTAGAACGGAGTTGAGGAGGAACTTCTTCACTCAAAGGGTGGTGAATCTCTGGAATTCTCTGCCCGTTGAAGTGGTGGAGGCTGCCTCGCTAAATATTTTTAAGACGCAGGTTGATGGGTTTTTGATAAGCGAGGGGATTAAGGGTTATGGGGAGAGGGCGGGAAAGTGGAACTGAGCAGTGACAGATCAGCCATGATCTTATTGAATGGCGGGGCAGGCTCGAAGGGCTAGATGGCCTACTCCTGCTCCTATTTCTTATGTTCTTATGTGCTGGTGAGACCACACCTGAAGTACTGCGTGCAGTTTTGGTCTCCTTACTTGGAAAAAGGACATATTGGCACTGGAGGGGGTGCAGAGGAGATTCGCTAGGATGATTGCGGAATTGTGAGGGTTGGCTTATGAGGAGAGACTGAGTAGACTGGGGCTATATTCATTGGAATTCAGAAGAATGAGGGAGATCTTATAGAAACGTAGAAGATTATGAAGGGAATAGATAAAATAGAAGCAGGAAAGTTGTTTCACTGGCGGATGAAACTAGAACTAGAGGGCATAGCCTCAAAAATAAGAGGAAGCAGATTTAGGACTGAGTTGAGGAGGAACTTCTTCACACAAAGGGTTGTGAATCTGCAGAATTCTCTGCCCAGTGAAGCAGTTGAGGCTACCTCATTGAATATTTTTAAGGCAAGGATAGATAAATTTTTGAACAGTAAAGGAATTAAGCATTATGGTAAATAGGCAGGTAAATGGAGCTGACTCTACAAAAAGATCAACTGTGATCTTATTGAATGGCGGAGCAGGCTCGAGGGACCAGGTGGCCTACTCCTGCTCCTAGTTATGTTCTTATGTTAAAGTGTCTGATCAAAATGTACTAACTGTCTTATCCTCCTGAAGATGATTAGTCTTATTCACGGTTAAGCACATCCTCAATTTTTGTGCCAGCTGTAAATTAGATATTATACCCCTACACTTGAGTCCAAATTATTTGTATTTAGAATGAGGTGCAGTCCAGTCACACAGCTAAAGAATTTAATACTTGCCATCTTTGCTATCATCTCACCCTTTGAATTAAAGGTGCTTTTGACTTGAGTTAAAACTAAAATAACCTTTTTCCATTTTTTACATGGTCTAAACTTTAATTTGAATTACTGTTCTGTTGGGGCATAATAATGTAGTCTGGTAACTGAATTAGTTATTGTACATTATTGAACATGAAACTACTTAAATTTTGTATACATTGTTTTATTTTAGGCTTTTTTGGGAGCAGTCTTCCAGATTATCAAAGATCAGAAATCATTATGTTTATTATGGGGAAGGTACCCACCTTTGATGCTGGATCACATGCATTGGACTCCAACCACTCTGGGTAAGTGTCAATTACTGACCTCAGAAGGAACTGGAAAAAAAATTCAAATATATCATTAATACATAGGAAAATAAATATACTTTGTATGTCCGGTGTCACTTTGTATTTTAGCCCAATGTCAACAGGCACTAAAACGCTCATAATTGGACATTAGTTGTCAATCTTGCTCAGAGAAGCCATAAATTTGGTTGATTTGGGAAATGACAAGATACACAGTAGGACTCCTCAGATTGAAGTTAAGGCACATCAGAGCAGTAACAGGAATCTTGAAATTATGTATGGGATTAGAAATATGAGCTGGTAGTGCTTGGTGCTAAAACTGGATCACTGCCAACTTCAAAAGGGAAAAGTGATCCAATTCCCAGCACTGATCTCTCGTAGATGTTTTAAAAACTTCAAGATAAGGCAATGAGTGTTTTATAATTCACCTTCCTCCCAAAATATTTTAGAGCAGCACCTATTTTAGGGTAAGGAAAGTAACCTACGTTCTCCTGGTTCTCTTGCAGTGTTTCTGAAATGTGAGAGTATGAAGAGACCAAACTCGTTGGAGTTTAGAAGGATGAGGGGGGATCTTATTGAGACGTATAAGATGATGAAGGGGATGGATAGGGTAGAGGTTGAGAGGTTCTTCCCACTGAGAAAGGACAGCAGGACTAGAGGGCACAGCCTCAAGATAAGGGGGGGGCAGTTTAGAATGGAGCTGAGGAAAAACTTCTTCACTCAAAGGGTGGTGAATCTCTGGAATTCCCTGCCTGTTGAAGTGGTGGAGACTACCTCGCTAAATATATTTAAGACGCGGGTAGATAGGTTTTTGGTAGGCAAGGGGATTAAGGGTTATGGGGAGAAAGCGGGAAAGTGGAACTGAGCCACTTCAGATCAGCCATGATCTTATTGAATGGCGGGGCAGGCTCTAGGGGCTAGATGGCCTACTCCTGCTCCTATTTCTAATGTTCTTATGTTTCTTATGACCAAGTACTGAGTCAAAAAAAATTGGGTAGTTAAAAGAACTGTGAAGTTATAACATCCTACATGTGAATAAATATAAAAGGAAATCCAAAGTAGAATTATGTTAAAGGAACAAAACAAGAAATTTACCAAGGCCCTGTTGAGTGAAGTTTTAAATAAAAAAACAGAGAAAGTGCCCTGAGTTAAAGAGGCAGCTGTAGGAACCAGATTTAAGGTCACCTATGTGAGACATCTGAAGTAAATCAAAAGTTTGACATCTTAACACAGCCTGTGAAGAAGTAGTGTTCTGTTGGCATGGCAGGATACCTGACAGATTGTCTGTAAGCTTGAATGCACATTGCAATCCAAGGAAGAGGAACACTGAAAGAAGAGATTGAAATCCTGGAGGTGGATCTTTGGCGAGGGCATCCAAGAGAAAGTTTGTTTGGGGAAAGATTCCAAGCATGTTCTTTGAGAGTGGAGTTTGGAAAAATGTGCAGAAGTCAGAATTCCTGTGAAACTAGTTGGCTCACAGTGTGATGAGCATCAGGGAGGATTTGATGAGAAATCTGCAGAAGT
This sequence comes from Carcharhinus amblyrhynchos, assembly GCF_965287045.1. Classification (NCBI taxonomy): domain Eukaryota; kingdom Metazoa; phylum Chordata; class Chondrichthyes; order Carcharhiniformes; family Carcharhinidae; genus Carcharhinus; species Carcharhinus amblyrhynchos. The sequence goes on along the minus strand of NC_137331.1, from coordinate 74,339,061 downwards.
TGTATTGGGTGACATTTGTCACTTGGTTTCAGGGTGTGGTATGTCTGGCCACAGTTGGTCTGTCAGTTTACATGGACTGTATGCTTACTGAGAACATCAGAGTATGAACTTTATTTTGTTGCCTTTATTAATCTGTATCCATCTATGAAGATATAGGTGGGGTGAAGGATTAGTATATTATAGTTGATCTTTTCTTGTTTAATAAACATTTTATTATTTTGTTAAGTTCATCGGCAGCCCTGTGACTCATTTCTAACAAAAATGAAAAGTTATGATCTATTGAGCCAAGGTTCTGTCTGTTACAACAGGGACCTGACACTCCTGTTATAACATCAACTAGGATCATAACAAAATATAAAAACTAATTCTTCAAAGAAGACTGAAAGAAAACCTTAAAAACACATTGCTTTTTTGGAAGCGTATAACTGCTAGGGTGGGATTGTGACGAGATGTTGAATTGGTAATGTTGAAATTGTTACGTAGAACTATTAATATTAGAGTAACCGGATAACTCAAATTGTGGAACAAATGACTTACAAATATATTATTGACTGAATGGAGTGCAGTTCAGATGGACAGATTAATGTCACATATGCTTATGATAAGCTTTTTTAAATCAAGAAATGTTTTTAAGTTGTGATTTTAAAGGTTACACTATTCCAGAGGGCAAATATTATCATCTAATTTGCTTTTCAAATTTGGTTTCTGAGCTGTGATTAGTCCAAGCTCTCTACATTTGATGATGATGACTTTAAAGAGATCTTTTCTGAGCTCTTAAAATACTCTGTCATATTATTAACATGCAATTATATTAGTATGCAAAATAAATTACTTTCGCTAGATTTTAAACTCTTACATCTTTTACAGAGAGCGGGGAACAAGAACCATCCAAATCATGCTTCTGAGATCCCTACTTATGGTAAGCATTAAATATGAAACTCTAACCAAGGTTAAAAAATAACTTTCATGATAACTGTTCATCTAACTTGAATGTTAATTGTTGGGAAAATTATTCCAATTAGTAACCCATATAGGACCCCATTTTTGGTTCTGTGCTTGATATAGTTTCAATTCCTAATTTGACTAAGATCAACTTGCATAGTAATCACAGATATAGTTTTAAATGTTAAAGGAATAATAACCTTTTGAAGATGTTTTTATTTATCTGGAGACTAGCATTTTTTTGTTGCTCTTCTCAATTCTGCTTCGTATATTGAACTTAATGGAAATGTTCTATTTGTGCCCCTTTTGAATAAAAGGAACTATGGCAGTTAATTATCTTTAAAGTTTGTACAATTTTGACAAAAATGAGTCATTCAAAAAGTATTTCAGAATCCAGTTGTAATGTACATTTTTGCATATTTTTCTTGAAATGCTTAATGTCATGGAAAGATTTCAAAATGTTCACAAATACAGCAGCTATCCTAGCGATGTAAGTTAAGTGCGTATGCATACATCTGTATATTCTCCTCACACAAATGCCTCTATTTCAATGCACATAAGTTCACTTATGATATTTTTCAAGCACTGAGGGCAGATTCAGCTGTTTCCAGATGACTATGGAAAGAGTTTCTGTATGTTACCAGAGAAATGAACAAAATGTTGAGAAGGTAAAATTGAGGAGGGAAAAAATCAAAAGCAGTGCATCCAAATATAGAACAACTGCAGCTTCCTATAGTCCAAGGATCTACGATGGTCATTTTACAGCTAATTTTACTGGAATTTTATGCAGAGATCTGTTTCACCAACAGTGCCTTCATCAAAACAGAAAGCCAAAAAAAAACTATGCCCTCTAATTTGGCTTCGATGTTACATAACAAAACGGCAGTTTATCTTGATAAAGGTGTCTCTGAAATAATTATCTTACTAGTCAGAAAAACACAGATGAACTAGAGGATAAATGAACTGGAAGACAAATGGCTCATTCTGCCTGTCTTCTTAATAGCCAGTTGAAATCTGAAGACTAGAATAAATCTATTTGTTTGCTCTTTATTAATGCTAGGTTACTTCAGGATACAAGGCCAAAAGTATAGCAGCTGCTCTTCCATCTCCATTTTTAGAGCCCATTCTATCCGTTTCCCTAATGGAAGATAGTGAGTTAAGGCATCTTGTGCTACACATTCTACACAGTCTTATTGATCGTCATGAGAACAAAGCAAAACTCAAAGGAATGAGGTAATTTTTTTGATAATTCTACATATGAATGCTTGTATCTTCTGTTCACAGACATGTACTCCATTTGAATGAGAAACATGAATTTCCTATTGCAATGTCGATTATATCCCAGTAAAGATCTCTTAAATGTGATCCTGTTCTTTTTTAAAAAATCATGAAGGAATACAGCACTGACAATAAAAGAATCCATCATTCTAGAATTTGAGAAAAGACTCAAAACAATACCTTTATAATGAATAGACTGGTTTAGGCAATGACATTTCCAAAGGTGAAGTTACTATGGATTACTATTATGGATACTATTGAATTACTGCCACTTCTGGGGATACTATAAAATTGTTTGTTCTTGCATGAATCAAAAAAGCTTGCATGTAGCTTGGCTTCCTTAGCCTTGCATGTAATTCCCTCATATGGATTACACATTACTTACTTTCGTGCCCATGTAAGGTGCATTTGCAGAATTCTTAACAGTATAGAAGGAGGCTATTTGGCCCCTAAGCTGCACTGGCCCTTCATATAAGAAGTTTATTTAACACCATTTTTCCACCCTCTCCTTGTAACACCGCATCTTCTTTCTTTCTGGACACTGACTACTTCACTTTGGAATGCATCAATTGAACTTGCCTGCACCACACTATCAAACAGTACATTCCAAACCTTAACCACTCAGTGTGGAAAGTTTTCTCTCCTATTGCTTTTGCTTCTTTTGCCAGTTACTTTTAAAGCTGCGCCCTCTCATTTTCCAAGCTTTCACAAGTGGGACTAGTTTCTTCTTCCATCCAGATCCTTTATGATTTTGAATACCTGTATCAAATCTATTCTCAGCCATCTTTTCTCCAAGGAAAACAGTCCTTACTTCTTCAGTCTCTCTTTGTAAGCGAAGTCCTTTATCCTGAGAACCATTCTCATTGTGTACACATCCTTCCTAAATTATGGAGTCCAGAATTAGACACAGTACTCCAAATGAGGTTGAACAAGTGCTCTATACAAATTCAACTTAACCTCCTTGCTTTCATTGCCCTCAGGTCAACTGACACTGTGGACAAAGACACACAAGCTCTTGAGCCATTGTACAACAAGTTACCATAAAAGTGTCAAACTCTAGCACACCAGGCATCAAAATTCATTATACATGAAGTATTCCACCTCTGAATTGACTTCATTATTCAAAACGTATCAAAAGCTTCACAAAATATCCAGACTCATGACTTGGGCTTGAATACTTTTCATGGCGAAGCAAAGTGATCAGATCCCCTCCCATTGAGTTTGTTCCAATGCCTTAGAGTCTAAGACTCAGGGTTTTTCACTTCTTCTGCAGCGGTTGATTTGCAGGTTACTGTTCCACGCTTCTAGTCTCACACTCACAGGACACTGGTTTTGGTAATGAATGCTGAAGAATCATGCCTCTCTCAGGGATCGTAATTCTCTCAGTAGCGCACACAAATCTGTGGTTCAATCCTTTATTAGCATTTAAGTGCATAGAACTGAAACAACAGATCTTACATTTGACTTGTTCATTACCAAAATTAACATTTACCCGATATGGATAACACACACAGAACAAAACATGTATTTATCTAATAAAAATTATCCCAAATTCAAATGGTGACATAAGTTGCCAATATGTTTGTTATCTCTCTTTAAACAACCAAAAAGTGTATTTTTAAAACTCAAAACTCACGCTGAGTCTTTCCACCATCCATTATTTATCAATGGTTAAAATTAATTTATCCCCTTAAACTTTAGGTACCTCCTCCGTTTTGTGAGTTGCTATTTTTTGCACTTAATTTATTCAATCAATTAAATAGAAGCAGTAGTGCCTACAATTGTTATGGAAATTAAGTGAAACTAAACACAAAACACTTCAATTCAAAAGGTAACAGTTAAGTCTGAGCAAGTTAACCATTTCTACAAAAAGGTCCACTCATTGCTATGTCGTGACAGGCAGTCTCAAAGTCTTGAAGCTGCTAGACTTGTTTGCTGTCTCTAATTCATGATTGACCTATTTAAAAAAAAACACAGGAGGTACATTCAACTTGCAGCCAAATGAGTTAATGTAGTCTAAATGTATCTGTCAGTTTCTAGATCAGCAAATTAGATGTGTAATTAATTAAACAGAAAAGAATGAAATTTCTGCCAGTTGGGAAGACAGAAAAAAAGTTTTCAAATAAATGACATTATCGCTGTTCCTTAAAAAAGAACAAAAGAGGTTACGGTATTCCAAACTTCCAAGCTTCAGATTTGAACCAAGAGTACCCAGGATTACTTGAAGCTCAAACTGGTTATTTCCAAATTGCAAATTATATATTTTGATTTTTAAGTCTTTTATTTACTTTCTAAAAATTGTATTCGAAGTAACTTTCAAAATGTTGGTACTATTACAATGTATACATGTACACATGCACACAACATATGTAAAGATAGATAGTGATTGTGGCCAGCAATCATACCCATGAATAATGATTCAAACGTTTGCCTGGTTTCAAATTACACTTTGATTTCAGCTCCAGCTCCCATTTGATTTTAAACTCACTATTGAAACCAGTATTGTAAATCACAATTTGGAAGAAACAACATAAAACATTAAAGCCAGCAACACAACAAAAAAATCCACACATCTTTAGGCAAACACATGCATTCAGTCGTGGAAGTTTTCTAACATCATCTCCACTGCATTTAACTTTGTTTTCATTCAATCTTAACAATTTAAAACTGAAATGGAAGTAGAATATTCAATGAAGATTAAAGGAAAATGTTTAAAAAAAAGTCTTCATTTTTCTTCAAAACTGTAATTAAAATCCAAAACAAATGGTAAATTCTCCAGAAATTACATATTTAAAAAAAAGTTCAATAACTTTCCACAGCCACAGATAGCATTTGATGTTGAACCAAAGTGTAGAGCATCACACTTCATTACCCCAGAATCATCACATTCTCACCAAAACAAAGCAGTTGCTTTAACAAGTCTTCTATCACTTTATCGCAACTTATCCACCTCACCTAACCTAATTCAAAATGCAACTACGTACATTGAATAAGCTACTTTAAAGCAGCTAACAAAACCAGATCACAGAGGGTTAACTAAGACTCAAAAATAAGAAAAATCATACATTGTAACACACTAACACCAGCTCAAGTTGAATTTATCTTAGCTTCCAGCTCTCCAAGTCAGACTTGTGCTTTAAATGTGCATTCAGAATTCAAACTCTTTTTCAGACTGTTAGATAGCTTTTTCAAAACATTTTTTGTCTGATCTGAATCTCCCACCATGCTAACTGCGCAGGAACCACACAAAGTCTGTAGGAACTCATCCTTGTTTTTGCACCTTGACAACTAGTTTACAATACTTTCAGGTGAAGTGGAGGGATATAGTTCCTTCCTCTCCTAATTCTGTAACACCACGCCACTGGCAACCTCCCTTTTCCTTTTTTCTTATTTTGGCTAAAAAGGCCCCTTGGTGTCTTTTATGGTGTAAGTGAAGATTTGAGTTGCCACTGCTCACCCTGTATGGTTTGTTTTGATGGGCTTCATGGACAAGGATGAGAGTGGGACTGATGGTTCGCTGTTTATAATCCCGTTCTGGTTTTGCTCCCTTACACTACTTGCCAACAGAACACTGTCCTTTCCGTGCTGTTTGTACCCCTGTCCCTGGCTCAAACATTTCCTCTGCCTGCTGACTCAATGTCGTTTGGGGGGGCATTTTCTAGCCCCTCTGACCAGTGGGATCTTCTGATCTGGCCAAAGACAATGGGTTTTTGACTGTCCCCTTGCATCTGCCTCATCAGGAGTTTCCAGGCCAGGCCAGAAAATCCCAAGCCAATATGTGTAGTGACATCTTTCTCATTGGTCATGAGTCTACTGTTCAAAATTACAATAATAGTCCTTTAAAGTAAAAAAATGGTGCCAGAGAAAGCTGCATGATAAAAATCAGTTCAAAGACAAAGTTCTCACATCTGTATCAGTACTGTTGACAAGTTCCCATTTTTCCACCATTCCATGGAAAAGATGCTTTAAAAAGTATGAAGAAAAGAAAGCAACTTAGGGAATCCAACAAATGCTGTTCTGTGCTAATAATGGGTGAAAGTCCAGATGCTATGTAAGTGCAAATTGGTTTGGTTGGTAAGATAACTCTGCTTTAGATGGAAATTTAAACAAAGCTGTGCTGGAAATGCACAGCAGGTGGTTCAACATTTGAAAAAGTAACAACATGTCAAACATGACACAACAAAAAAAGTATGGTCTTGCTCAGCCGAGCTGTTGTATTAAACCACTTAAACATATGCATGTATCAAACAATACAAGCCGTATAGACAGGTTTATTAGAGCTAAGTATAACGTGTATAAAACAAAAATCTAATCATGCAGTATGCCAGTATAATGTTGAATTGTAATATCCAGTAAATATATTTTGGTTGGAGGCACTGCTGCATTTTCAACATTCTACGTTATATAGTAATTATTCATCTTTTACAGTTCCATTGAAATTGAGAATGTTGTTTGTATAAAGTAATATAAATTTGTTTTCTTCAATTTCATAAAAGAATGTGTACCTACTGACATTATTGGTCCAAAACAGCTATGTCACCAACCTAGTCAACTGCAACCATAATTAAAATAACAAAACAATATAACAATTATTTCAAAAATACATGAAACCTATAGTATTGTTTGTGGTGATGTGCTACACAATTATTCACTACTGTTGTCATTCTTTTTGTATCAGAATCATCCCCGATGTTTCAGCATTGAAGATAAAGAGAGACAAGAGCTCAAAGCAAGACATAAGTTTCATGAAAAAGGTAGTAAATATGTAATTTTGCAGCCTCATTTAGCTTAGCTAATCAAAAATATTGAAGAAATAGTGGATGCCTTAGTCCAACGTTTAATCAAATAAACTGGTGGATTCTTATAGTTCCTCAATATATTTATGGATATATTCTAATGGCAATTAATCAGATTGGTCCTCAAGCTTCATTTAAAAGTGCTAGGAAGATTCTGAAAATTATTTGATATATTTGTACTTTTGGTTGCCCTGCTGTACCTTCACCTGAATGTCCTGACCAGCTACTGACCATTGGATAGAAATTAGTTAAAATGATTACATTACATTGAATTTTACAGCGTGGAAATAGACCATTTGGCTAGCGTTGATATTTATTCTCTGCATGAGCTTTCTCTAATATTCGCTTCCATCATCCCATCAATACGACTCTGTTCCTTTCTGTCTCATGTACTTGCCTAGCTTCCCTTTATACTATTTATCTCAAATATTCTGAAATAGAAATTTCCTCATTCTAACTACCTATAAAATATTTTTTTCCTGAATTCATTATTGCATTTATTAGTCACCATCTCTTTTACTTAGGGACCCATAAGAAGGAGCATCTTCACAGCATCTACCCTGTTGAACTCCTTCATAATTATAAAGATTTATATCAGGTTGCCTTTCAGCCGTTTCTTTTGTGGAGACCACTTTAACATCTCTGTAAGAGCTTTCTGATTCTCCAGCTAACGTCTGAATCATTCAGTTGCATTATTAATCTCTTGTTTCAGAAGTACAATGATACTTTTCAGAGCTCTGCACGCAGTTCAAGTTGGCTGTTCATATTATGTATCTTGTCATCAAATGGCATCTCTTGACTGATGGCCAACCTGCAGAGAGTGAAATTTAATTCTCTTTACAAAATAGAAACCAAATGACTGTGGGCAGATGGACAGAAGACAGTAACAGTCTGTTTGTTGTATTTATGGTTGAGGGGGTCTGGTAACAGTTTTCCAAAAGCTCAATTATTACAGACCCTCCCCTGCTTAATGGTTGAAAAACTCTTTCCAGCTCTACATTTAACTCGTGGTTTCCAATTACTCAGAAATATAATGGGACAAGCCAGTCGCAAACATGGCTTTTGGCTGTGTGGCAAGCGAAAAGGAAAATCTAGCCTTTGTTCTTGACTTCACTGGAATCCAAAATCATAGAGACTAGTGCATTAGAGTAGCAAATTTCACAGATGAATTGAATATCTGTACTTTGAGAAGACTGTCAGTCATCTGAAATAGAGGCCCACAAACCAGACCACCATCTGCTTTCAGGAAAATAATTATTCTGAAAGTTCTGTACTAAATAGAACAAACAAACGAGTACACTTCTCTTTTCCTGTTAGATAGAATTATGTAGGTCAGTTACAGCATAATTGAACTTCAAGAATTTAAGCTTGTTGATTCTTTAATGCTGTTTCTCCATTCTGTTTGGTTATATTACCACTATACCCCTGGTACTTTAATATATTAAAAAAGCTAAACATATCCGTGGGACAGAATTTTACTGTCCCTGGCCCTGCCAGAATTACCTTCTGACCGTTTGTAGGCAGGGGGTCCCGTAAAAGTCCCCAGTTGACGTTCCCACTGCTTCCGACCTGCCCTTGACACATCCACAGTTTTACATAGGAAGGATCGGCCCTCATCCCTATTGAGCCTTGCGAGTGGCCGATTATAGGCTCCTTGATACCAAATGAGAAGTGGCCTATAATTTTGAGGGATGGGATACCTTTTCTACATTGGGACATCCCATATCCCCTCTCTGCCAAGTGAGCCCCAGTACTTGCTGGTCCTGGACTCATTGCCTTGCCTGTATCCCAATCCTTGCCACTGCTGGCATTAGTGTTGCTGGGAGTACAAAGCTATCTGCCAGTCAGTTTGGTTGGCAACTCTGAGACAGAACTTGTGCCCAACTGAGGGGTAGAGATTCCATTTCTAGCTGATAAGACACTTGTTGAGGTGTTAAATGGTTGTGGAGATGCTATGATCTGTCGTCTCTTTGGGAGTGGAGCAGGAAAACCTGGCATCTGAAAGCTTGGAACATGTATCATCCTGCACCGACTGTGTAGTATATTTTGAAGAAGTGTAGCAAAGTACTGTAAATATTTTTAAAACAGTTTGATGCAGAACTGAGGGTACTTGTAGGAATTTTTTGGATGAATGCACTAAGATGGTCTTTTTCATTGTGAATTACATTCTGATAAGTTGAACATTTGTTAGGTTTTGATTACAGAGCTGAATCTTGAGCAGCTAAAAGATCATTAAACCATAAAGAATGTGTATGATTTGGTTATGGTGGGAAATGTGCATAATTGGATTATACTCGGCATTTTTCTGTTACAAATTTGACATTGACAAGTTCTAGATATTAAAATCTCATTTGTAACAATGCTGCATCCAATTTTTTTAAACTGAACTACAGGGAAAGTTACCAAAAGTGTATGTTGTGCTCATTTGTAGTAGCTCCATAAAAATGCTTTGCATTTAAATATGCATTAAAAACTTCATTATTTTCATCTACATGCTTCCCTTTCATCATCAAGCCAAGTTTTGTTTAAATAATTACCAAAGAAAGTAATTTGCTTGTGACTTCAGTTGAGGTCAAGGCTTAATTGCTAGATTCCTCAGGAGAATGAAAATACTCTAATAAAAATTGAATCTTATTTTAAAAATAATCAGGCAACTGTCCAAAATCAAAATTGTATTAGTACGTAAAATTTTCATCAAACGTAATTTTTTGTTAAGTAATGATTGAGACCAAAATAAAATTGTTCCTTCCCCCCCCCTCCCAAGCCTCCAACAAGATCTTTGTACAGTTAATTGTTGGAAGGCTCTCCAGAAACCTTGACCTAACACTTATTTTGTATGATAGAAAAATCGCTGCTATTATTTATTGTACATAAAATAATGATGAATTGTGTATACTGATGATTGGTCTACCTCTCCCACCTCAATCCTCAAACAACCTTCCCTTGCAACTGCTGCCAAGCGGTGTGCTGTTATAGCATTTACTGCTTTCATTAGCTTCATCTGTGAACATTGAACACAGTTAATCAAAGTTTTGTTTCAGCCCCATTTCCATGCTAACTCACCAAGGATTGCCAAAGGAGCAAATAAATCGAAACCATACATATCCAACATGTTTCCAGCGCATAATATTCTTCATTCAATGAAGTATGTGATAACTCAAAATTACCTTCTTTACCTTGGAGATCAGGAACTCCAATGCCCAACAAACCTCTGGCCTTTTGCCCATGCGTTGCCTGGGAATTTGCTGCACGTGCAGAGCCTGGGGCCGGAATACTCCCGAAAAAATTCTAAGTGTCTATTTCGCGTGAAAACTGGAGTAATTCACATATGAATATCATTAAAAATAGTGAGCAGGGCATATCCCCGCTGCAGATGCTGAAATCAGTGCGCTGTGCAGACCACTGCTCGTGCGCCGATCTGTCAGCAATGGGATGGTGCATGCACAGTGGCCCCACACTGCCGGCCTCCCAATTGCTGGCCAACTCAATTGTTGGCCAGCCCCACAATCTCTGCAATGCTGGCTGTGCCACACCGGCACAGCCCGATTGCTGGCCACTCCCCACCCCCAAGCAGGCTGACCCACATCAAATGCAGGCCTACCCCCTTCTCCCACCAATCCTGTCTGCACAGGGGCAGTGGGATCCTCCATCACCACTGATTTGACGCACCAGGCCCTGCCCCTGTAGGCTGCACTCCTGTGGCACTGTCCCATGCCTAGTGGGCAGCGTCAGGGGCCCAGGTTGGCACTGCCAAGATGCCGATGCCCATGGAGCGTCCCCATTGCCCGAGCTTCTGGGGGGACTCCCAATTGCTCCCATCCTTCACTCCAGCAGGGTCAGGCCACTAGCTCCCCGAAAATGGGGCGCTCCTTTAAACCCCACTGGAATGAACCACTCTGGTAGGGGTGGGGGGGAGATGCTAGCAGGCCTGAGGTCTTCAGTCCCAGCCCGCTAATCATTTGTAAATAATGCTAAAATCCCCCCTGCATACCTAATGCAGCTCCGCAACTCAGCACCTGACACAGGGCAAAGCGCTCAAGGCCGGATGCTCAGTGCAGATCGCGCTAATCCAGCCCCACTGAAATCTCCAAGCCTGCTATGCTAATTTATTACTGCAGCTGGATGGGAGAATTGTTCCTTGGTAATTTTTTGCTTTGAAATTTGAGGTTCGTGTTTTCAGAAGCTTGAAAGGGAAGGTTAGATCATCCTGAAATGGAAGGCCGTGGTTAAGGGAATGTCTCAGGAGCAGGGAAAAGCAAGGGGACAGAGATAGGTCCCAAAAGATAGTCCCAGTAAGGGATAAAGATAAGAAAGAAATAGGTTTCATTCAGTTAAGTTCAAAGACAGGAGCAGAGAAATAGGTTCCAAGTTAAAGATGAGCTGCAGAAAGCAGACATTTAAGTGGGCTTGGGAGAAAACCTCAACATCCGAGAAAATAATTGAAGTCGGTGACTCTGCTGCGGTTTGTTGAGATAAAGGTACCTCTCTGCTTGGCATGGCTAAAGATTTGAAACTGGGCTTGGAATGTGTCACTTGAGTGTATTCTGAGTTCCATGGAAAGGAATTTTGGAAGGTGAGATTAAAACTCTGAGTTGGCCATTATTGAAGTTGTTGAAGTGGGAATGACCATTGGAGAGGATTCCAAAGTGACATCTTCAAATGTAGAGATTGAAAACGTTCACGAGAAAGACGATGTTTCCGTTAGATTGGCTCACAATATGACGGTTGTCTGGTCAGACTGTTGAGAAATTCATGAAATCTAGTTAAGGTTGCATTCATTATTTATTTGTCATTTATTGTGTAGTGTGGTGTGTCTGGCCACAGTTCAGCTTTTAATTCATATATGCTCATAGTTAGTCTGAATGTTGGAGTACAGGATAGATCGGTGGCCCACCTGTGTTCTGCGTGCAACCTACAAGATATTTTATTGACCATCACCAAAGCACAGGAATGCCATATTCCACTGATTTTCATCTGCATAGTTTTTTCCTACTGGTGTGACTGAAATGATACTCGCGTAAAACAAGGGCAAGTGAAGCAAGGTGCATGCTTATTGCATACAACATGGACTGTGAGAGCTGTGTGCTCCCTATGTGTCCAAACTGTAAATATTTTATTCTTACCATTTGAAATTGATAGTTCTTTTCATTTATAAATTGACGTTTTCTATAACTCTTTATGAAATATTCAACATGAGTATAAACATATTTCACCTTCTTCGTGGGTCATGGTTAGTGAACATGGTTAGAGTAATGAATTGATTAGAGACAGTCAGCATGGCTTTGTAGCAGGTAGGTCGTGCCTTACTAACCTTATTGAGTTCTTTGAGAAAGTGACCAAAGAGGTGGATAGGGGTAAGGCAGTTGACGTGGCATATATGGATTTTAGTAAGGCGTTTGATAAGGTTCACCATGGTAGGCTTCTGCAGAAAATGCAGATGTATGGGATTGGGGGTAATCTAGGTACTTGGATCAGGAATTGGCTAGCAGATAGGAGACAGAGGGTGGTGGTTGATGGTAAATATTCGTCATGGAGTTCGGTTACGAGTGGTGTGCCTCAGGGATCTGTTTTGGGGCCACTGCTGTTTGTAATTTTTATTAATGATCTGGATGAGGGTATAGTTGGGTGGATTAGTAAGTTTGCTGATGACACCAAAGTCGGAGGTGTGGTAGATTGTGAGGAAGGGTGTCATAGTTTGCAGGGTGACTTAGACAGGTTGCAGAGCTGGGCCGCGAGGTGGCGGATGGAGTTTAATGCGGAGGAGTGTGAGGTAATTCATTTCGGTAGGAGTAACATATGTGTTGAGTATAGGGCTAACGGGAGGACTTTGAATAGTGTGGAGGAGCAGAGGGATCTAGGTGTATGTGTACATAGATCCCTGAAAGTTGGGAATCAAGTAGATAAGGTTGTTAAGAAGGCATACGGTGTCTTGGCGTTTATTGGTAGGGGGATTGAATTTAGGAGTCGCAGTGTCATGTTGCAACTGTACACAACTCTGGTGCGGCCGCACTTGGAGTACTGTGTGCAGTTCTGGTCCCCACATTACAGGAAGGACGTGGAGGCTTTGGAGAGGGTGCAGAGGAGGTTTACCAGGATGTTGCCTGGTATGGAGGGGAGGTCCTATGAGGAGAGACTGAGGGATTTGGGGTTGTTTTCGCTGGAAAGAAGGAGGCTAAGAGGGGATCTTATTGAAACGTATAAGATGATTAGAGGTTTAGATAGGGTGGATAGTGATAGCCTTTTTCCTCGGATGGAGAAAGCTAGCACGAGGGGGCACGGCTTTAAATTAAGGGGTGGTAGTTATAGGACGGATGTCAGGGGTTGGTTCTTTACCCAGAGGGTGGTGAGGGATTGGAATGCCCTGCCTGCTGCAGTTGTAAATGCGCCTAGTTTGGGGGCGTTTAAGAGATCTGTGGATAGGTTTATGGATGAAAAGGGATTGGTTTAGATTAGTGGGTCAGTGTTTTTTTAAAAAAAACTGGTCGGCGCAACATCGTGGGCCGAAGGGCCTGTTCTGCGCTGTAATGTTCTATGTTCTATGAACAGTCCTGGTTTCAATCATGCAATCTTTCTGAACTTATATCATTCAAAACCTATGCAGTCTTCTGGTTTTATTAGTAAGTGTATTGAATCTCAAACTTTAACTACTTCACATAAAATGTTTATTGGTCTCTAACCAGATTTACCCCCCACCTCCACCCTCAATACAATCTGAGGCCTGGCCAAGGATTATCATGAGCATCAGTGGGGAAAATATTTGACAATTGAAGGTTGTGTGCAGGGATTTGTTTAGCACACATTTCAGCGTGATAATTTGAATTATCAGGAGTATGCTGTAGCGTTACTGTATTAATTGTCGTACTTGAAATTAAAAATTCTCTCATCATTCTGACCTTGAATTTTAATCTTGTGGCATTTGTTTTCAGCAAGGCCAGCAGTTGTACAGACATATTTACATGGGTTGTAAAGAAGATGACAATGAACAGAAAAACTTTGAATCTCTATTTATTGCTCTTTTGCTCATCACAATTGAACTGGCCAATGATGAAGTGATCATTGACTTGATTCGGCTTGCTCTTGGCATACAGGTACTATAACCAGTTGAAGTGTTTCATTTCGTATTTGGAAATAGTTACTTCGTAATTAGTGACATTTGAATATGTTGACAATGCAAATTAGCTTGTTGTTTGTAATTGCACTATATAATAAAACCAGGCAATGTTACATAATCTTGTAAAGTTTACTTACAGTCAAAACTTGCCTGTACAAAATGAAATGAATTTTTAAAAAGAGCTGTACTTCTGATTTATAAGCTTCCAATTCAGGACATTGAATAATAGGTCAGGCTGTTGTTATGTTAGGAATCTAGGCCAACGTTCTCCACAATGGGCATAATTGATGATCTAGGTGCAGATTGCGCTCAAAAGTTGTACCAGTTTTGCTAAGTGTAGCTTTTTCTCAAGTTTCCATTCAAACAAATTTGCACATTACTGAAGATAAAATCTTCTAAACCAGAAGTAGTGCTTTAGAATGTAATCTTTCAGATTTGCATTTAAAGAAAATTCCTTTATGTACTTGAGTGGTGCAATTTTATTAATATAGGTGAAAATTGGTTTATCACAAAAGATGACCATTTTTAAGTTGCATCTAGCATAGCACCTGTGAATAAGTTAATTTTTAAATAACTGAAAATTACTTTTAAATAACTGAGAATGACTTTAAAATATGCAAAATCTTTTTCTAATTTTTAGAAGTACAATTAGTGCATTTGCATCTAAAAAGGACATTTGATGACAAGAGCCCTGAAGTTTCATAAATGGGTGTGATTAACAGAAACTCCAATGGTGATTAATTCTAGCACAAAGATATCACAAAACCTCAATTTGCACTTGGAATTCCTCAATGTTTTGCACTGGTTGACAAATTTTTAAATGAACCAGTGCAATGTAGAAGAAACCACAGGCCCCAAAGTACAGTTCCATTGAACTTTGAATGGGAGCTTTTATTGTTTTTCAATACGACTTGAAGGCAAGTGTTTGGAAGAAGTGTTAGTAATAACTTCTGGTGGGTGATAACTACAGATTTAGTAATTTGCTTGAAAATAACTCCACAACTTCCTCAGGGTAATAACGGTCAGTTTTGTCATTGTTTGCTATTATGTATAATAGCATCTATTCCATCAAAAGCAATGCATCACTGAGTTAATTTTGTTCATGAAAAACCTACATAATTCATTTTCGCCCGTGGCATTTGTAAGTAATGCCTTTCATATTGCAATTCAGTAATGCATTACCATACATCAGAAGTAAAATATTAACTTGCTGTACCCTTTCTGAGTTTCAAAAGGTCACAACTTCTGAAGCACATTCTAAAAAGATTTAGTAATTGGTTTATTTTGAATGTCTTTTTCATGTTTCATTAGGACTTAGCTGTTAGTAATGAAGACAACCTACCTATTTACAATCGTTGTGCCATACTGGCTCTGGTAGCTGCGTACTTGAACTTCCTGAGTCAGATGATTGCTGTACCAGCTTTCTGTCAACACGTTAATAAGGTTAGTAGCTTAATTTTAATTGTTGCGTAGCTGCGTACTTGAACTTCCTGAGTCAGATGATTGCTGTACCAGCTTTCTGTCAACACGTTAATAAGGTTAGTAGCTTAATTTTAATTGTTGCAGTCTAGACTTGCATGAAGCACAGGCATTTGACTAAGATACCAGAAGTTTGCTGGTGACCACAGAGCAGATCTCAAAATAAGACTTTGACTTGAACTGTAAGGATTCTTTATTATTAGCAAGATGGTATTTAGTGTCTCTAAATTTGCATCCCTTTATTGTGGAGTCCATGAGATGTAGACAAAAGTCGTTGGTAGAAGAAGGATTGGAATGAGGCACTCACTGACTGTTAAAATGGGCGGTGCGGGCTTGTAGGGCCGAAGGGCCTGTTTCCTGTGCTGTGTTGTTCTTTGTTCTTTGTCTCAGATTTTGTATCACAAGGCAGGTCTTCTTACAATGTTAAAGAGCACCTGCTATGCAATAAGTATAGTAAGGGAGAAATTGTTGCCCCTGCCCTCCAATCCACCTGCCTAAAAGGCAAGGAGCAATGGCGGCCATCCAAATTGCTACTGAGCTCAGGTGAGAATTTGATCTACTTTATGGAAATTGAGACCCATAAGCTGAAATCTCTGAACCTCGGGTGTCTCTGGCAAGCACCAATCTCACAACATTCTACTTATTACGTCCAGCGTTTTCCAAAGATCATGGGTAATCTGGGATAGTTTGGTATAATCTGGTATAACCCAACTAAAGTCCTCAGCCTGCCACTTATAGGTGCAGCAGACTTTCAACAATACTATCAGACCTTAAAGACATTGATTAGGGCACGCTGCCATGCACACCCCCATGACTGAGACAAAGGGCTGGGATTTCTCCTGCTTACTATCAGGTATACATTCAATGAGTTCATGAACTTTAGTCCCTGTGAATTAGTTTGGATGACTGTTCTCCCTGTGTCTGTTTGGGTTACCTCAAGGTGCTCCGGCTGCATCCCACAGTCCAAAGATCTGTAGGTTAGGTGGATTAGCCATGGTAAATGTACGGGGTTACAGAAATAGGACAGAGGGGAGTCAGAATAAAAAATGCTGCAGCCATGTTCCAGAGGCAAATGAATCAGGTCAAGCTACTTAATGTCTAATGTACCTAGTACTAGTGCAAGTACTAGTGACAGCTGGAGGGGCCATTTAGAACAACTGGAAGATTGCAGGCAGCTGATTTTGTGATAAATCTTGCAAAAAAAACTTGCTAAAGTCTAAATAACCTATCTTGGTCAACAGCAGGCATTGCTCAGAGTAGCAAGTGCAGGCATTGATGGATTCCCCTGTTCCCAAGACAATTTTTGGGAACGTGTGGGTTCCACTGCAAGTTCATTCCAATCTCCACTATAACTGCCTACCAACGGACATGTTACCAAAAAAATCAAAGTCAGTGTGGTCAGAGGAGGGTACAACAGCTTTTGAGAGCTGAAAGCCATCTTAACTAACAAATTAGTGCTGGCAGTGGCAATCTTTTAACATATATTCAAGGTGGTTTTGATGCTCGTGAGCTGGGTAGATGCCACCCTGCTCCAAGGAGATGGATCCAGCATTGAGGCCAGTTAGCTATTTCTCCAAAATGTTAAACAGACGCCAAAAAAAAGAAACTCCACAGTGAAGAAAAGAAACTCTGGTGCTTGGAAGTATACATCCAACATAGATACAGGGAGGCCTTGGTCTATACTAAAGTATTTCTGTGTACTCCTCAGTACCAAACTACTTCTGAGGCTGTATAAGGTTCTGGTCGGTCCACATTTGGAATATTGGAGCAGTTTTGGGCCTCATATCTAAGGAAAGATGTGCTGGCCTTGGAAAGGGGCCAGAGGAGGTTCACGAGGATGATCTCTGGAATGAAGAGCTTGTCGTATGAGAAACGTTGAGGACGCTCGGTCTGTACTCATTGGAGCATAGGAGGATCTTATTGAAATTTACAGGATACTGCGAGGCCTGGATGGAGAGGATGTTTCCACTGGCAGAAAAAACTAGAACCAGAGGGCACTACCTTAGGCTAAAGAAACAATCCTTTAAAACAGAGATGAGGAGAAATTTCTTCAGTGAGTGATGAATCTGTGGAACTCGTTGCTGCAGAAGGCTGTGGAGGCCAGCTCATTGAATGTCCTTAGGACAAATAGATAGGTTCTTGATGATTGAGGAAAAGGCAGGAAAGTGGGGAGGAGAAAAATATCAGCCATGATTGAATGGCGGGGCAGACTTGATGGACTGAGTGGCCTAATTCTGCTCCTATGTCTTATGGTCTTATTCAGACCGTCAATCGCTTGGCCTTGCATAGAAAAATTCAAAACCAAATACAAGGCTATTTCAGTGAAGTTTGCTATTGCAACCTTATTACCTGAAGATTACTTACATTACATGGATAAACAATGTGATTACTGCTTTATTCGGATTCTAGCATAATTTAGAATTAGCTGGGTGCCAAAGCCACAATAGAGACTAGCAGTAATAAACAGGTTGAAGTGTGATTGAAAACAAAATTCTGCAGATCCCAGAGATCTGAAATAAAAACAAGAGTGCTGGAAAAATTGTGCCAATTTGGCAGCTTTTGTGGGGAGGGAAACTGAAAAACAGAATTAATGTTTTGAATCCAATATGATAATTGGAAGTATGAATGGGTGT
Organism: Carcharhinus amblyrhynchos; assembly: GCF_965287045.1. Lineage (NCBI taxonomy): Eukaryota > Metazoa > Chordata > Chondrichthyes > Carcharhiniformes > Carcharhinidae > Carcharhinus > Carcharhinus amblyrhynchos. Next base: position 74,320,822 of record NC_137331.1, on the reverse strand, counting down.
GCATGTGTTTTTATTTTCTTTTCTCGTTGTAATGAAACATTCCAACACATCACATATTTCGTTCCATGTTATATAAGGTGTCTGTGCAATTAATTTGGTCCTTCATCAGCTGCTTTCACATATTAAATGCCTTTTAGAAAAGGAACATTTCTTTGAAAAATAGATTGACTAAAACTGGCTGCCAATTTGCATCTGTGTAGCCATAGACAATTTCATGGAGATATTGGGACTGTGACCCAACAGACAGCGACCTCCCTGGAGGTGTGCAAAATCTCTCTTTGCTCGTCCAAGTGGAGGATGAACCATTCAGGAGTTGATTGCTGAAAAATTAAAAATGAATCATCTGTTATCACAAACTTCCTGTTTGACGTGGAGAGAGGTCATGTCATGCATTCTTTTGTCTGACTGCTTAAATTTGGGATTTGGCAATGATAAGCCTTTTGGCCTTTGTATCTTTTGCCCTCTCTCTACATTATTCCATCTCAGCTTTGAACTGTTTTGCTGAGTTAAAAGTGTCTACATTCCTACAGCAGGCTCAATTGAAAACCATTGGATTTCCGCAGCAGTATTTCCAGGAGGAAAGGGACATATCAGCCACAACTTTAAACCAATGGTCTCACTGAGTACCAAAGCCTCTGGATACAATCAGTGAATCTTTATTGACTTTCGATTTTTAATCTGCACTTTAACACAGCCCAGCTTAAATTTGAAATTCTGTAAACTTGGAGTTTTTCTTCTGCATGCCTGGGCTTTGTGTGTGTTTGCATGCATCAATGGGAATTGGGGCTTATTTGTACATTTCTAATATTTTTACAAGGGTGAGGTTTAGTACGATAAAACTAACCCCTTTACATTTATCGTAAGAGTAATGGTTTAATTCTTATAAACTGCACACTGTCAGGTACAGACTAGGTTGGCAATACATAATCATTTTTAAAATTCAAAGTGTGCTGTAATCAAAAGGGGAGTAGGCAAAGACGAAAGCCAGTCTATTCCCCATACACCCAATCTACTCTGCTGGGACAAATTTTTATAGTGTAGGTATTATTTGCATATCTGCAAGTGAAAACTAACCCAATGTAATATGTGCATCACCTACTCAGATTTGAGTAGATTTTGTCTGATGAAATTACAATTTTAGTTTGACATTTTTGTTTGATGTACAGAAGTGTCCCACTTAATACATAATGCTTTTGCTTTTTGAAGGTGATTGAAGTGAGAAGCAAAGAAGCACCATATCTTTTGCCTGAATATATCAGAGAAAAGTATGGGTAAGTAGTTGAATTCCTGTGTTTATTTTTACCAAAGTGTGTTGTCTTTTATAAAGAAAACTGACCAGTCCAAAGCAGATTAGGTTGATTGGCCATGCTAAAATTGCCCCTTAGAATTCTGAGATGCATAGGTTAGAGGGAATAGCAGGTAAATGTGTAGAAATATGGGGGTAGGACCTGAGTGGGATTGTGGTCAGTGCAGACTTGATGGGCCAAATGGCCTCTTTCTGCATTGTAAGGTTTCTGTAATCTATGGAAACTTGATTTTAATCAGTGTTTTAAATATAACATTAACTATAGGTAAAACTAGTGCACAATGTCATGAAAAATACAATGAGAAATCCCACTTGCATATAGTGTTTTTTGATAAGGTATAAAGTTCTTTATATACTTCAGTTATTGGAATAATCCTGAAAATCAGAATATAATAATTGAATTTGGATTCAATCCACATCAATGTAGATATGGTTTAAATGACCTATGGATGTTCAATCATCAGATAGGTTGTCAAAGGACTATGAACACCCAAAAATGATGGACTTTAGAATGGTCAGCTGATCTTTCAGAGAACTGAGGAGAATTAAAGTGGCTTCCAAAGTATTGTAACATATATTTGAATGGTCCCTACAAAAGTAAATAAGTTTAAGGTTGATCTCTTTTGAAATTGAAGGTCAATCTCCAGGACACTGCTGAGTGCAACCCTTGAAAGAATTCGTTGTGACATTAAAAAATGTTAGCTTTTGTCATTTTAATAGAAAATTTAATAGAAAATAGAAAAACTATCAAAATGGGGGGGAAAAATAATGTTTAACTTACAATCGTGTCGTTGTCATCCACTTAGATAATGAGCCTTTTTGCTTTCCACTTGATATAGGAAGGCTATGTGACACAAAAATGGATGTGTTAACCAATTAGTGGCTAGACCAGAGACAAGTCATGCAATGAAACCTCCAGAAATATATTTAATCACAGTTGGCAACCCAATCAAAAGCAAGAATTAGATGACTGTAGATATCTTGAAGGGTTTGGGAGCTAGAAGATGTTTTAGAGATAAAGAAAAGTAAGGCCATGGGGAGAATTGGAAATAAGTATGAGAGATTTAAAGTCAAAACATTACTTAACCAAGAACCATTGTAGGCCAGTGAGCACAGGCATGATAAATGAACAGGACTTGGTGCAGGTTAGAACATGGCTAGAGTGCTTGGATTGCCTCAAGTTTAGGGAGAGTGGAATGTGGAAGACTGGTCAGGTTGCGATAGTTAGAATAGTCAAGTCCAGAGGTAACATAGGCTTAACAGTGTTTGTCTGTAGCTGAGCTGAGACGGGGCAAAGTTGGGTGACATTAGGGATGTAAAAATAGTCTTGATGAGGTGTGGTTAGAAATTTAACTTGGAGGCAAATGTGACAGCAAGGTTGTGCAGTCTGGTTTAGACGGTTGCCAGCAAGGAAGTGGTTCAGAGTGGATACCAAAAGTAAATGCCTTTGGTTTTCATATTTAATTGGAGGAAATTTCTGCTCATTTGGGACAGGTTGATCAGACAACAGTGGAGGAATTAAGATGGATGGTGACAAGAGCACCATCCAGAGATATGCGGGTTAGGTTGATTGGTTATGCTAAAATTGCCCTTAGTGTCCTGAAATGCGTGGGTTAGCAGGATTAATGGGTAAATATGTAGAGATGTGGGGGTAGAGTCTGGGTGGGATTGTGATCAGTGCAGACTTGATGGGCCGAATGGCCTTTTTCTGTACTGTAGGGTTTCTATGATTTCTATGAAGAGCAAGGGAGATGGTGGCCAGAGTTGGGTGTAAACACTATTGCTGCTTTCAGAGCATGTCACTATGCAGCAACATATAGCTAAGAAATGAGGGAAATGGTTGGCGAGCGGAGGGGGGGCATGGTGGGACAAATAAATCCTTGGAGGACACCAGAGCATCAGTATGGGAGCAGGAAGAGAAACCATTACAAATAATATGACTAGATAGATAACTGAAGATCGGGGGCTGGTGAGAGCAGTCCCACCCAGCTGCATCAACAGTAAAGAGGTGTTGAAGGAGGAAAGTGTGGTCAACCGTATCAAAGGCAGCTGGCAAGTCAAGGAGGATGGGGAGGGATAGTTTATTTTTGTCACAGTCCAACATAAGTCAACAAAGCTTGACTAGTCTGGTTCAGCTTTAGATGAGTTTGGCAAGTGCGAGGTGTTCCACTTTGGTAGGAATAATGGTAGGAAGGACTATTACTTACGTGGTGAAAAACTGCAGCAGGCGACGGTGCAGAGGGACCTCGGGGTCCTTGTGCATGAGTCGCAAAAACCCAGCCTTCAGGTGCAGCAGTTGGTCAGGAAGGCTAATGGGATGCTGGCCTTCATAGCGAGGGGGATTGAATATAAAAGTAGGGAGGTCTTGCTGCAGCTGTATAGGGCATTGGTGAGGCCGCAGCTGGAGTACTGTGTGCAGTTTTGGTCGCCGCACTTACGCAAGGATATTTTGGCCTTGGAGGGAGTGCAGAGGAGGTTTACTAGGCTGATACCGGAGTTGAGGGGGTTGAGCTATGAGGAGAGGCTGAATAAACTAGGCTTGTACTCGTTAGAGTTTAGAAGAATGAGGGGAGATCTCATTGAGACGTATAAGATGATGAATGGGATGGATAGGATAGAGGTGGACTCTTCCTGCTCAGAAAGGACAGTAGGACTAGGGGGCACAGCCTCAAGATAAAGGGGGGGGCGGTTTAGAATGGAGTTGAGGAGGAACTTCTTCACTCAAAGGGTGGTGAATCTCTGGAATTCTCTGCCCGTTGAAGTGGTGGAGGCTGCCTCGCTAAATATTTTTAAGACGCGGGTTGATGGGTTTTTGATAAGCGAGGGGATTAAGGGTTATGGGGAGAGGGCGGGAATGTGGAACTGAGCCACGACAGGTCAGCCATGATCTTATTGAATGGCGGGGCAGGCTCGAAAGGCTAGATGGCCTACTCCTGCTCCTATTTCTTATGTTCTTATGAGGCCAAGGGTCAAGCCACTTTGGTGGGGACTGTAAAGAGTGGCTACATCTTTCTCGGTATTTAATTGGAGAAAATTGCTGCTCATCCAGAACTGAATATTGGAGAAAGCAGCATGACAATTTAAATACTGCAGGGGTCAAGAGGGGTATTATATAAATCCAAGTTGTGGTTGAGAGAGAAATGAAGCCCATTAATAACCACAGATCTTCAAAACAGTTAAGATTCTTCTACTTCTTAAATTCATCTTCTGTATCCTTATGTTCTCTAGGGAAGAGCTACAATCTAGTTAGATTCAAGAATGCCTTCTAATTCAAAAGATTTTCAGAATTTTCTGGTGTAAAGAAATGACATCAATTCTATTCATGCAAGCTTGATTCTTAGATGTTTTGTTATAAAAATAGCATTTCATTCTTTCTTCCAAACAGTATTCAATGCCTTAGATGTCTCTGTTTGCCTTTAAGTTACTGAACAGTAGATGTATGTCTCTACTATAGTGTATAGATATGATTTTTTGCTTTTGAATATTTTAGTCACAAGCAAACTTGATCCTACTTAGTTGCATGTATAGCTTCATGCAAAATTAAAATTTAATTCCAATGTCAGTGCCTAGATTTGCATAGCATTACTCACATAACGTGAGCTTTGATTATCATAGTTCACTGCTGTTGGCAATAGTATGGTTGCCACATTTCAATTTATCATGCTGTGGTCCAGTCTTTAACTTGGTTGTGTTCATGAATTATTTGGAAGAGATTGTGCTTAGATTCAGTCACCAGCCATTAATTTATTTTGCTTTTTGTATTACTTCAATCCTTTAGCCCAAACTCAAATTCCAGAAAACTTGGAGTCATTATTTTCATATGCGTGATTTTGAATGAAAATGGCTTTATTAACAGTGTCAATAACTTTTCTTTTAGCTGTTATCCATTTAGTTGAAGAATCCTGATATTGACACAGATTACGGATTGTGATGTGGTCACTGCAAGTTAATAATAGGAAGGCAACTGTGCATTTTCTGTTCCTCATCCCACACTTCTACTTTTTGTATTCATTCATGCAATGTGGGCCTCCCTGGCTAGGCCAGCATTTATTGCTCATCCCAAAATGCCCTTTAGAAGGTGATGGTGAGCTGTTGTTTTGGACATGTAGTGTAGGTACATCCACAGTGTTATTAGGAAGGGAGTTCCAGGATTTTGATCCAGCAACAATGAAGTAGCAGCGATATAGTTCCAAGTCAGTATGGTGAGTGGCTTGAAGGTGACCTTCCAGGCAGTGGTGTTTCTTTGTGCCAGCTGCTGTTGTCCTTCTAAATCATATTGACTGTGGGTTTAGAAGAGTCCCTGCTGTGCACCTGAATGTCCTAACTACGTTAGAGGTTGTGAGTTTTAACCGATGGTACTGAATTATTGCCCATCTGATAACCCAGCGAACAAATCTTCAATTAAAGAAGCAGATATTGATCAGCACACAACTCCAGATTTATGGTTGTTCTAAAATCACCACATATAAACTAAACTACCTGTTTTCATGATGGGTACAATAGGAGTAGCCTAATCACTCATTGTAACCAGCTCTAACACACCTGTGTTAACAAATCATTCTAATTCTTTTTCAACCTTGGGACGAATTGCACCACCCTTGCTTTGAGACATTTTGGTTGACTATTGAGCATTATCTTGAGTTTTACTTGAACTCCCTTCACTGAGCCAAATGTTTCTTTGAAAACATTCTTGTATTTATCCAAAAGGTGTTGTTTTGGCATCAACCAATTTGTTGACAACACTCCAGCTAAACTTTATCTTCTCCGATCATGATGTCCCAAATACAGCTAGGAAATTACTATGGAGCACGTGGAGAGGTAACTCCTCCATTTGTCCACTCAACTGTACGTTGACCATGAAGTAACTTTTTAACAACACAGTCTTTTCCATGTATTTCCTTAAAATCATACTGGCTACTTGTAAGGAAAGATTTTTCAGCTTTTGTTTGTATGTAGCTTCAGGAATTAAAGTTACAGCAGCACCAATATCAACCTTCATCCTAATATACTGTCCACTTAACTTCGGAATCATGCAGAATTTGTAATTTATCATGTGTGGATTAGACTTTCAGTTGGAGCTGCTCTTTATATTTCTAGATATTCTCTTTTTCATGGTCGTAATTCTTTTCTTCTATATTGTAAATTCTTTTTGTAGAATGTATTTTGTCCTTTTTAAAAGTTTCCAGATCCTGCTCCTCCAATATTCTTAGGGGAAGTTGGTCTAGCCCAACAAGCTTTTGTAATGTGACCCATTTTTCTACAATTCTTGCATTGACTGTCCTTGTTCCAGCATTCACTCATTGGACAGCCCATTTTGGCACATCTGTTACATGCTTGTTGCTGTTTTGACTTCTTATGGGCAGTTCTCAACTTTAAAATCTTAATTCTTGAATCAAATTGTAAAGCCTCTTTGGCAACCAGTTTCATCAACCACTGCAATTTCTATTGCTAGCTTTAAAGTCAAAGCATGTTCAGTAAGCAATCTTCCTTGGATAGCTTCATTTTGGAGATCACAAACTATATGATGGCGAAGGGAATCTTCTGATGACTCACCAAATTCATCATGTTGTGCAAGCCTCTTGTGGTTTACTATGAGCTGGCGAACACTTTGGCTTTCACTGATTCTTTTGGTGAAACCTGAACCACTACACGATGATCAATGGAATTGGAGTAATGTACCTCAAAGATCTTTGTCAAGTCATTGTAAATTTTGGATCCTGGCTTTGCTGGATGAACCAAGTTCCAGAGCAAATTGTAGGCTTTGCATCCTATTGTACTGAGAAAAACTGGGATGAGCATGTACAAAGTATTGACACCACTCAGCATGAGAACTCCATGATTAATTTTCTTCTTTGACAGGTTCCATGGATCCTAATTGACCTGACATTTTTCTTGCAGGCGCTAGCAACTCAAGACTGCTCGGTTAAGTGTGCCTGATACTGCCTGGAATCTCACCTTTCTCTGATCAGAAAAAGAACCCTCTTTTAGAACAACAGTTTTTTCTTACTTGAGTCTTCTTGGCGCTGGCACTTCAATCTTGTGGTTGACTTTTCTCTAGCTTCCAACATGAGAAGCGTGAGCACCCACAAAATATTTTTGCCAACTTAGTATCTTTTCTCGATGATCTTGATGAAATAAAATCATGACTTACCGCCAATTTTCTTTCCCTAATGCCCTTCATTAGGGTTTGTAGGCTTTAACAGAAAAAGAAAAGACTTGGTTTACGCACATAGATTCAGATGGGTTTTATTGAAAAGCTGCTCTCTTTTGAAATGAGTGTGAATATGAAGTAAAGCAGCCACCTAAGTGCACACCCTAATGACATCATGATCAAATCATTTGATCATAAAGCAGCCTGCAATTCTTTTAAAATTTATAACAGCAAAGGAGTCAGTGGTGGAGGTAGTGAATGTTTGTGGATGGGGTGCCAGTTATGCAGGCTACTTTGTCCTGGATGCTGTCAATTTCTTGAGTGTTGTTGGAGCTACACTTATCCAGGCAAGTGGAGAGTATTCCATTACACTCCTGACTTGTTCTTAGTAGATGGTGGACAGGCTTTGGAGAGTCGGGAGGCGAGTTACTCACCGAAAGATTCCTAGCCTCTGACCTGCTCTTGCGTCATGGTGTGCACACCATTCAAACTGTAGAGCTGAATACAATCTGCATGGTCTTTTGTTTGCCAGTCGAAGCATGTGGGACATCGGGGATCCAGGTCATTACTGGCCAGGATGTTTTAAAGACATTTTAAAGGATCTTTTTGGACTAGTTGGAGTAATAGCCCCATCTTTGGCTCACAAAAATACCTTTGGCCTCCTGTTGCACTATGGCTCCCCGGCACAACCTGACCCCTCACCAATGTTGACATGTGTCAGCAGTGATGGGATTCCTGCCAGATTAGGTCAGAAGCTGGTATAGGGACCAGGAGCTAAAATCCAGACGTTGAGCTCTGGGAGGGATTGGACACTTCATTGCTTACTTCAAGCCCTGATTCCCACGTTGAGTTTAAAAAACAGACACTCTTCCTTCAACCACTGCCTGCTGCAGAACCTGAGTAGAATGGAGTACTGATGCTGTATGCTCAAAGTGCCACTAATCTGATTAGAAGGTGCTCTTGGTAATTCAGGTGGATGTGTGAGGCAGTGTCCAGCTTCATTCAGCTTGTTGCTGCTTGTATGATTTTGTATGTTTGAAAAAAGAATTACCAATATTTGGTGTGAAGCATTTGAGATGTGATTAGGTGCTAGTTAAATGTTTCCAGCTTTTTACTGCATGTTTGTTGTGTGATAATTCAGTGTTCATTACCAGATGTGTGTTATACTGTAGAACAGTGAGGCCTGTCATTTGTTTGAGAACTCTTCTATAGAAACTCTGTGCTGTTAATGCCCTATTTTTGATTGCTCACTGAATATGAATTTTGCCAATTTGTATTAATGCAACATTAGAGGTTTAAACTTGAATTCAATGAGAGAAAAGCCAGATCACCTTATTGATTTCACAAATTTTGTTGTTTGACTTTTTAAGTTTTTGTTAACGTATTTTACACAGGAGCTTTTAGCAGTTCTGTAAAAATACTTGCTGTTAAATTTTCTAACTATTAATAGATTGCCCAAGACCCTGGAGACACAAGACAAAAGCCATCTTTTCCTGCAAAACAAGATTGCAGATGCATTGGCTGGCAGTGGCTACAATGTTGATAGGCTATCTGTGCCCTATGTCCCCCAACCTACAGGTAGGAGTGCAATTGTTTCAGTCTGAAGAATTTTCGGATATATGTCTTAATGATAAGGATCAAATGCATGAAAATTATAATCACAATGAACCATTACCAGCTGATTTTTACTTGACTTCTTGATGGACAGCAGAAAGTCTTTTCTGTACAACAGATAAGATTGGATCCAGAGGTTATCTCAATCTCCCAATAATAAATCATGTTTCCAAGAATGTTGAACATTGTGTGAAATGCCACAGCCAAGTTACTGAATCACAGCAATTTTCCTGCAGAATGAAACCGGTGGGAATGCAGAATTCTGATTGATTGATTCAGTAAATTTATTTAGTTGTCTACTCATTTATTTCTGATGTGAAAAAGTATATCTGCCGTTGTGGAATCAAGCCTCAATGACTAGAACTGATCATTCACTTTAGCATCATCCTAAATTATGTAACAGTATTGAGGGAGTACTACTTTAATGTCAGCTCCCTTGATTAAGCTACTGTCTTTTGGACAAGGCCTTTCCTGGATATAAAGAATCCCATGCAACTATTTGTAGAAAGTCTGGGGAGTTCATCCGAAGTGCCAGCCCCATAGTCTCCCTCTACCAGCGGCACTAAAAGAGATTATCTGGTCACTTATCTGAATGCTGTTTGTGAAACTTGGCTGTAAATTAGCTACTATTTTTCACTACATTGCAACAGTGATTACAATTCAAATGTATTTTACTCGCTGCGAAGCACTTTAGGATATCCTTAGGTTTAACAAAGTAATATTTAAATGCAATGATTGAGTGGGTTTGTTGTCGGTACAGGCTCAATTAGCTGAATGGCCTGCTTTTGTATTGTGAGGTTTCTATATTTCTAAGCATGCTGTCTGTTTTCTTCCCATTCTTTCCTTTCTCTTCTCCACTTCAGTTTTCTTCTCAGTGGTGTGTAGCTGTTCTGACTTCAGTGTTCCCTTGAATGGTTGTCATCATCTGTACTAGCAGAAATGTCCACCAGATCAGCAGTAGATGTCATATAGCAGTGAGAAACTAACCTCAGTAATCAGTTACTTAACTGTACATACACAACATCTAACGTGATTCATTGTGGAATGAAGGGCCTTGCCACTCGATATCTTGAGTTACCTCCTCTTTCAACATGTCTTGGGTCGCATCAGTTTTCTGGTCAAGTTGTTATTGTGAATGAGAATTGATCCTCAGTTGACTTATCTGGCTATATAAAGATAGGTGCACATTATTAATTTATGCCCCCTGCCTCCATGCATGATTCCCCTTTTTAGTCGCTAATCAGGCCCATTCATCCTCCTACCACATTTAAACTATTTAAAATTGAAACCATCTTTTCAGCATAGAAAAATATAGCTGGCGGATATTTTTGTAGATGCCATCACTAGCAGGTTGGTATTAGTTGCTTAAATGTCATAGCTCCATTGTTCTGGTAATTCTGAATGCTTAAAAAATACTGTTCATTATTGGTGACACCACATTGTAGGAATATGACCAAGCCAAGTATGTTTTCCCATGTAAAATAATCCAAAGGTAAACACAGATGCACCTTTTCTTTTCACTGTTTCCTTTCTGTCATCAAAATTTACAGTCAATTCTTTAATTTGTCTCTTGTATCTAGTCCACAATCAGCTTTTTCCTTCAAGAAAGCCCAGGCATAAGTGCAGGCGGAAGTCAAAAGGTAAACATTGCCTTAGGAAGAGCTGCATCATGCACCAGTGCAATAAGTATTAGCTCACTTGATGCTGCCTTTACAGTAGTTATTAGACTTAGACAATAAAGTGTCCCAAAAGCTACTGCTGCTAGTGCTAGTTTTGAAGCCAAAACACTCAGGTGAGCAAAATTACTTTTTCATATTTAATTTTACATAATGGCCTTAACAACTAGTTATTTCAAAATTTGAAAGTGACAGTAAAACTGTACAAAAAGGTCTTTGGCTGATCATGTATTTTTCATGAAGTTTCAGAAAGATCAAATGTAACATCCTATAATGTCATTAGTAAAAATATTGACAGTGTTTCTCCAACATCCAGCTGGTGATGATTTTACTGATTCTTAACTGCAACTTTGCTGAATTTTCAAAGAGGAAATCTCAGGTCCCCAGAATGACTGGTATACCTTTTTTTTGTGTGTGGAAGCTAGTGTCCTTAATATATTTGTAATCAAGCAGAAAGTTAGTCTACTCCTTATGAGATGTGGAAGGGACGATGTGCTACCTGAGCAGGAGTAAACTTTTCTGCAGTTTAGCACCAAAAGTAACTCCCCTGGGTAAGACTGCATGTCAGTGTGACAATGTAGTACTATTAAGAATTGACATAGCTTTTACAATGTATTTATGTGCTCAACTGTGAAATTGTTGATAATAAAAGACTAAATGTTTTTTCCTCTTTACAATGTCTTTGAATTTTTTATTAGTATCTTGCAAATCATAAGTGCTTTGATTTATAATAAGATACATTTACTGAAATTTTAACCTAATCGATGCAAAATGTTTATTTGGCATCCTAACCAGGACAGCTTATATTTGATACAAATATTTAATTAAATTTTTGAGTCTACAGCAACGGAAGACTTGGGCTGCCGCTTGTATTTCAGTTTTGTGGAATTATAGAATTGTTAATACTGAAAAAAGCTGTTCAGCTTATTGTGCTAACTTTTCAACTGCACTAATACAATTTCCCTATCTTTTTCCTGTATTATTTAATATTCCTTTAATATTCCTTTGAATCTTTAACCTTAGCTTTCAGAAACCCCCTCATCATTCTGATTTGGTAGAAAAAAGTCTAAATAATTTTTGAACCTTTCTTCACCTTTCTGACTACTTCACCTTCTTGTGATTCTTTACTGTTGTTCTGCCTATAATGAGGTTCTTAGAACTGTGTATAATATGCTCTGGCTTAACCTCTTATAGCATCACACCAATGCACAAATCCCACAATCTCCTTTACCTTTTTCATGACCTTTTCTACATGCAAAGATTTCTGTGTTTACACCTCTGAACAACTTTCTTTTCTGTAAAATACCTTGTTGTTTAAGATCTATTTCCTTTCACTGTATGTTTTCCCAAAATGCACTGCTTTCTACTTTGGCTTTGTATTGCATCTGTCCTTTCCGTTAATATGTTTGCTTTCCTGCAATCCGAAATGTTTGCTCAGTTTGAAAAGTTCTCTAATTTGATACTGGCAAATCTCAAGAAAATTTCTCTTGTGCTTAGTCCATATCATTTTAAAAAATGGAAAACAAAATGATTGCAGTGGGACATACCAGACACCACATCCTAACAATCCACAGAACAACTGTTCCTGCTCTGTTGTCTATCCATGCACATAATCCCTTAAGACATCAGCCTTAATTTGCATATACCTCTGGAGTAGCACTTTTTATTGAACATCTGAAATTTTTTTTACCCAACAAATAGTACTTACTATTTGACTTTTTTTTGCAAAATAAATTCAACCTTGAAATGTAGACTAATCTTTTCTCTAGAATTTGACAACCTGTTGTCTGTTTTTTAAGATTTTGGGCAGAATCATTTTTTCTTTGTCAATATACTATTTAAAGCCTTTTTTAGAATAGTTATTAAATCAGTTGTTTTAACCCATCTATTTTTCTCCATGTAATGGAATTCTTTTGTGGGCATATTTTCTAATAACATAAAGCTATGAGAAGACAGCATTGGTTTAGTTGTGATATATTCTTGAGGCTTGTTAGTGTGGACTGTTAAGTGTTTTGCAGCTTTTTATATACAGACTTATATTCATATACAGACTTCTGTTCTGCACAATAAGCTTCTGATAGGTAAATGGTGAAGAACTACTTTTTTAACTGTATACCAGTCATGCAAAATGTCTCATTTAGTGTGTACTGACCATGTCATTTCACGTGTTATAATTAAAGACAACATTGAGATTTATTAATTTCTGGGTTAAGTAATTTGAAGCATTGCCATACCCTACATAAATTGCAAACGCACCACATGTCATGCAGTTTGGCACCCAATTCTCTCTCTCTTTTGCGCTCTTAGAAAAACTGAAACAATCAAATTACTTTTTTTGGATAGATCTGAGTGACAAATCACTGCTCTTATTCAAGATGCTGTATTCTACTCTACAAGATGCATTTTGCATTATTTTGTAATATTTTAAACTCTGGATATATTCAACTTTAACAAGTCCTAAACGTTCAACTGCTGAGATGAATGTTGAAAATCTACTTCACTTTGAATAACAGGTTTTCAAATAATGATTTCAGAAGACTCTGATAGCCGTATGTGGGCTTTTGATGATACCTCAGGTTTGAATATGGACTGTGTTGCCTCTACCTGTGTGCAGTTATTTATAAGAGAACAAACGGGCTTGGAATATGAAAATATTTTTGTGGTATGGTTGGTGATTGTTTTTTGAATCTAATTTTTTTGAGAAAATTTGACAAAACAAAAATTATTCATAAATACTATGTCACTGAAGTTGCAACACTCTGCAGTTGCTTTGAAACTGATCTGCACTTTGTGAGTTTTTGCATTAAAATCAATGCAATTCATTTGTGCAATGTGCAAGATCGGTCAGTGCAGTGTGCAAGATTGTGCTATGCAAAAGGTGATGTGCCTTCCCTTTCAAATTCTGTAACTACTGTTTCGACTCCCTTCATGAAAAATGGTTTTCATTTTAAATTTCACATGTAAATGTACATTTTGCTGCACGTGTGCTTGAATTCACATTAAAGATAGTAAAATTTTAAATGAATCCAATACTCCACATAAAACACTGTCGGCACGGAATGTGGGGAGAAACTACAACAGCTTTTAATCATTTAAAGGTAGTTTCTGTTGCATGAATAGGAAGGAGGCATATAACAATCACTGACAAATTCGTAATTTGGATGGTTTTCTTCGCCAGCTGGAGAACACTCTCATTATAAACAGTTGATCCAAAAAACATGTAGCATGCTCCAATGTGACAGATACAAGTCTTTCAATTCTGAAAGGTATCTTGCATTGCAGTATTTTTAAAGTGTATCGAGCATTTGGAGGATGCCATCAGCCTCAATTTTCATGCAAGGTGTAGGGCTTTCATTTCCGTATGCATGCCAGTTATAAGTGCCCATCTTTAGGAATCAGAATATTCTGAATCCAGAATATTTTAAAATAATATTGCAGCATTTTTGGTGGTGTACTTCTAATCATAAATAATTTCCTGGGAAAAGCAACAGTTTCCTCAGAAAAGCAACAGTGTCCTTTTTATTTAATCAAGAAAGTGAGAGAATCCTGGGAAAGAACATGAGAACATAAGAAATAGGAGCAGGAGTCGGCCATCTAGCCCTTCGAGCCTGCCCCGCCATTCAACAAGATCATGGCTGATCTGAAGTGACTCAGTTCCACTTTCCCGCTTTCTCCCCATAACTCTTAATCCCCTTGCCTACCAAAAACCTATCTACCCGCGTCTTAAATACATTTAGCGAGGTAGCCTCAACCACTTCAACGGGCAGAGAATTCCAGAGATTCACCACCCTTTGAGTGAAGAAGTTCCTCCTCAACTCTGTTCTAAACTGCTCCCCCCTTATCTTGAGGCTGTGCCCCCTAGTCCTGCTGTCCTTTCTGAGCGGGAAGAACCTCTCCACCTCCACCCTATCCATCCCTTTCATCATCTTATACGTCTCAATGAGATCTCCCCTCATCCTTCTAAACTCTAACGAGTACAAGCCCAGTCTATTCAACCTCTCCTCATAGCTCAACCCCCTCAACTCCGGTATCAGCCTAGTGAACCTCCTCTGCACTCCCTCCAAGGCCAAAATATCCTTGCGTAAGTGCGGCGACCAAAACTGCACACAGTACTCCAGCTGCGGCCTCACCAGTGCCCTGTACAGTTGCAGCAAGACCTCCCTACTTTTATATTCAATCCCCCTCGCTATGAAGGCCAGCACCCCATTTGCCTTCCTGACCACCTGCTGCACCTGTAGGCTGGGTTTTTGCGACTCATGCACAAGGACCCCCAGGTCCCTCTGCACCGTAGCATGCTACAGCTTTTCACCCCGTAAGTAGTAGTCCTTCCTACCATTATTCCTACCAAAGTGGATAACCTCACACTTGCCAACATTATATTCCATCTGCCAGGTCCTCGCCCACTCGCTCAGCCTATCTAGATCCCTCTGCAGACTTTCCACACCCTCCACACAATTTGCCGTTCCACTTATCTTTGTGTCATCAGCAAATTTCGACACCTTACACTCGGTTCCCTCCTCCACATCATCTATATAAATGGTAAATAGCTGAGGCCCCAGCACCGATCCCTGGGGTACTCTACTAGTCACCAACCGCCAATCCGAATAGCACCCATTGACACCCACTCTCTGCCTCCTATTTGACAGCCAATCTCCTATCCACACTAACACCTTACCCCCAACTCCACGCCCCCTAACCTTCTGTAACAACCTTTTGTGCGGCACCTTATCAAACGCCTTCTGAAAGTCGAGAAACACCACATCCACCGGTTCCCCTCTATCCACCACACTAGACACATCCTCATAGAATTCTTCCATGAACCCCAGAAATGATCAAAAACTTTCAGAAGGCCACAATGACCATTAAGCACATTACCCAACGTCCATTTACCTTTTCATGCTCAACCAGGAACTCATCCAGTTTATTTTTGAGGTTTTGCATCCTGTTTGAGTGCACAACATAGTCCGGTGGCCAATGATTTTTTGCACAAATGAAAGGATGAATGGCTTAATTCTGTGCTTGTCTATCTTTTATCCCATTGTTCTCTCTAATTTATTTGATTCAATAATGTATCCACGTGAAAGCAAGCTTGTCTCTTTTTTAAATTTATTTAATAGTATCACAAGTAGGCTTACATTAACACTGCAATGAAGTTACTATGAAAATCCCCTCGTCGCCTGTTTGGGTACACTGAGGGAAGATTTAGCATGGTCAGTGCATCTGACCAACACATCTTTGGGACTGTGGGAGGAAACCAGAGCACCTGGAGGAAACCTATGCAAACACGGGGCGAATGTGTAGACTCCACACAGACAGTGACCCAAGCCGGGAATCAAACCTAGGTCTCTGGCACTGTGAGGCAGCAGTGCTAACCACTGTACCACCGTGCCACCCCTTAGTCATATCCCTCCTCATAGGTCTTTGCCAAAACCGAATTCTTTAATTGGGTTAACTTAGAGTGGCTTTCCTCTGTATCTTTTTCAAAGTCTTCATATTCACCACCATGTAAAAGGAACTAAAAACCAATATGTTCTTAATGTAGCCTTACCAAAAATTTCCAGACACCACAATGTTTTTTATGTATTGGGTAGTCTTAGTAGTACACCTGATAAATTTGATTTGATTTATTATTGTCACATGTATTCACATACAGTGAAAAGTATTGTTTCTTGCGCACTATACAGACAAGACATGCCGTTCATAGAGAAGGAGACGAGAGTGCAGAATGTTCTGTAGTGCTGCTAAGTTTACATTGCTGATGACAGTGGACAAAGAGCCAGCCATGTGCTGTCATTTTTAACCAGCAAAAGTTATGGTGTTGCAGAATAGACTATTTAAAAGAATAGAATCAAAAATATTGTTGATTTGCGCTGTATTATCTACTGTGATTAACTCATGTGGCATATTTTTTAAATTATTGTCAAATACAAGTAACTTCTGCATCATATATTACATAATCAAGTATATCTTTTAGACCTAGTCATTAGCTTTGCCCAAAAGTAGCTGGATGTTCACAAAGCAAAGTTAGAGGTGCAATAAATAACTTGAATTTCAATCAAACCATTTCTGCTGAGTAAAGTGTGTTCAACACCAGCTAAACAAACTGAAAAAACAAAACCAAAGCATTCAATTCTCTCAATTCTCATATATAGGCATGGGTAGGGGAGGGGCAAGGCCACACAGATATTAAAATTATGCAATATAATGGTCTACTATGGACTACTGAACAGCTACCATAAAACGTTCAAAGGAGGTATGCATACAATCACTCTAAAGGGTCATCTTATATTGACTATATTCTCCCCCGTTCCCTCCAATTACAGCAATTGATTTCCTTTAACAACCATTTTTTATATATTTTCCAATAGGAGGTGGAATGCTGCACTGACAAGATCTCTGACCTGTAAATATCTATCTTAATATAAATTATCCAATGGAAAGCCAAGTTCTTTGTTTGAACGATGGAGTTAAAACCTCCTTTATCTATTCCTCGCAGGTTTTTAGAGCTTCATCATAAGAACATAAGAAATAGGAGCAGGAGTAAGCCATCTAGCCCTTCGAGCCTGCCCCGCCATTCAATAAGATCATGGCTGATCTGTCGTGGCTCAGTTCCACATTCCCGCCCTCTCCCCGTAACCCTTAATCCCCTCGCTTATCAAAAACCCATCAACCCGCGTCTTAAAAATATGTAGCGAGGCAGCCTCCACCACCTCAACGGGCAGAGAATTCCAGAGATTCACCACCCTTTGAGTGAAGAAGTTCCTCCTCAACTCCGTTCTAAACCACCCCCTCTTTATCTTGAGGCTGTGCCCCCTAGTCCTACTGTCCTTTCTGAGCGGAAAGAGTCTCTCCACCTCTATCCTATCCATCCCATTCATCATCTTATATGTCTCAACGAGATCTCCCCTCATTCTTCTAAACTCTAACGAGTACAAGCCTAGTTTATTCAGCCTCTCCTCATAGCTCAACCCCCTCAACTCCGGTATCAGCCTAGTAAACCTCCTCTGCAATCCTTTCATTTCTTTGATCCATTAAGTTTTGCATTATCTTCCCTGATCTCATCCAACGATGTTGTCCAGAACACTCTCAAAACGTCTGCAATTCGTAAAATTTCAAAATATCCTCATTCGTATTTGTCTATCGTCAGTCACTTATGCTTAAAGCAGTTCATAATAGCTATCCAGTCCAAAAACTCTTCTGATCTTATTACACTATTGAAACTATATTGAGGTACCACATACTAATTAACTTTGCATTCCAGCAAGCTTAATGACTTAACGTAGTTTTGTAGTCTTGTTTTCCCTCATCCGTGAAAAGGCAACTTGCAGGATTTAGCACTTGGAAACTTCTTTTGACCTTGCAAATCATGTTGGTAAATTTGGTCTGGCTTCTGTAGAACTGGCACTTCTCATCTCGGTGCTCCCATGTTGAATAAATTTCTCAAACCTCGACCACAAATTAACAAAATATTGGAGAATATTAGTTCAATACATATTACCATTTCTTATACCCTCTCTTTCTGTATTTCCACCTATATTCCTTCTGCTACCCACCACCACGCACCCCCACCCCCCGCACATACACACACACGCGTGCACACACACACACTCTTTCTGTGACAGCACTGCAAACAGGTTTTAGGAAAATGACTTTTTAATATTGATGTTGGCATCATAGAGGCTTACTCTTTCAGGTTCAATTTTGAGTACCCAATAGGTTAAGCATCTACTCACAAGAGAAGACTTTGTCCTGCTGAACTTTCCTGCCTACCATTTTAATTTTTATTCACTGATACACCTCTGATGAGGGTTTTTATTTAATTAGTATTGATAAATTATTGGATATTTCAATCATCTACAAAAGAGACTCATAAAAGTTCTCTTCATTGGGATAATTTCTCATTTTTTTGCTGGCTGGATTGGGGGCTGGTTATAGAAAAAGGAGACTAGCAAGAAAATGCTAATCTTTAAAGTTATGTGATTTGAAATGCATTGTTTTTGTCTGGCCTAACCAAGCCCAGTTTGTGTTAGTGTGTGCAGTTTTCTTTATATTTGGTGTTCTTAGTTTTTAACCAGTTTCCTCCTCGTCTCCTTGCTATCTGTTTCTCAAAAAAGCAGCGAGAGCTACTTTGCTTGAAGTAATTAATGCCATGCTGTGTTGTGTTTTAATGATTGCGGCACTGGTGTGCTTGGTAGGATTACTCAGTAGAAGGTTTTATAGTACTGTATCTGGACTGTTGAAGTTTTTTTATATATTAAACCAGACCCATGGATAACACGTCAACAGAATTGATTCCTAACTATTTTATAATCTGGGACATTCGCATGTTCTCCTGTACATAAACCAGAACTGTGATAAAATCGGACAATTTACCCTTCATGTATTATTCATCTTGCCAACTCACCTGTACATTTTGCCTGATGTTTATAAAAGCTTGCTTCTTACAAAAATGTGAACTTTTATTTCCTTTGTTTATTATTACTTATTTCAGATGAAGACAGAATATCCAGAAGGAAGAGTGTTGTTGACACTGTGTCTATCCAAGTTGACCTTCTTGGTGTCAACGTACAACAAGATAAGGTGACACAACCTTTTACTTTTTTAGTTGCAATAGATGGCAGACTCCTTTATAGTCTTCTGCCTGTAGTGCTACTTTGTGCAAAAATCTCCTGTCTCCCGTATAATATGAATATCTTTTGAGTAAATTCAGTGCACTTCACCATACAGTCTACATCTGTAGGAAGCAGGTATTTAATTTATGTTGGAGCTATATTTTACTATAGGAATAGGAATCTAGCATTTGTATTTAAAACTTATATGAAAGAGTCTGCTCATCCAGTATACACTGGAAGAGCAGCTAATGCTCTAATTGATGCAATGTCCTAATTCTGAATGAGGTTGATCTTATTTTGAAATCCATGCAATTTTAAGAGTATTTGTGTTGTGCTTCTTGTTCTTGTATCGGTCTCTAAAGTGCATTGCAAATTTAGCCACTTTTATTTAGTATTATTTCATTACTGAACTATCCATCTGATAGGATTACGTTCTTCCGAAGTGAGTCTGATTTATGTTGCTTCAATCTTTTTCACCTGTTTCTTTTCTCCTTTCCTGTTTGTGGACCAAGCAAATTCTTCAGCTTAAGACCAGATTCCTTTCATGCATAATTTGTTCGATTGGTCACCCTCTATTTTCCTCCTCTCCCTACATGATTGAAATGGGCAATTGTGCAATGTAGGGGTTTGGACTTGCGTCCATCAATCCACAATTTTGTGCACGTGTTACCAATTTTATGATAAACCAATTTAATACATCTTTAAGTATGTTTTTGAAGCCCAGTAACTTCAATGCTCTTTTTAACTTCCACAGACAAAGATGGTTGAAGAAATCACGTTTGAAACCCTGAAGAAAGCGATAGGTATTGGTAATAAGTTGGATTCAAAGAAGTAAAACAACACTCTTTAAACGGTAGCAAGGCGCAATGTAATATGTTGTTGGATGAATAAGAGTCATGAATGTAGTCATTGTGATATATAACCTTTGAGCTGCACAATTGAGTTTGATTCCTAATCCTCCATAAGAGAGCTTGGGACTGATTTTAATTTGCGCAAAACTCATCCATTTGGGTACAATTAAAATCTGGTTGAATGTTTCTTGAGCTTATTTCTTTTTCCCTTGTTAAATTAACACCTGTTTGCACAATATTCTATTTAACAAATGCCATGCAATATTTAGTAAGTTGTAAGAAGGTATTCTGAGAGGCACGGACTGATTAGGGCCGGTCACCATGGTTGTTGTGTTTGGAAAATCATGCATCACAAATTTGATTGAGTTTTTTTGAAGGATAACAAGAAGATAGATGAGGGCAGTGCAGTCAACGTTGTCCACATGGACTTTATCAAGGCCTTTGACAAGGCACCACATGGTATGTTGTTGCACAAGGTTAAGTCTCATGGGATCCAGGGTGAGATAGCCAATTGCATACAAAATTGGCTTGTTCACAGAAGACAGAAAGGGTGATTGTAGAGGGTTATTTTTCAAGCTGGAGGCCTGTGACGAGCGATGTGCCTCAGGGATTGGTTTCAGTCCAATGTTATTTGTTATTTATATTAATGATTTGGATGATAATTTAGGAGGCATGGTTAGTAAGTTGCAGATGACATAGTGGACAGTGAAGGTTATCCAGGATTGCAATCTTGATTAATTGGACCAGTGGGCTGGTGAATGGAAGATGGAGTTTAATTTAGATAAATGTGAGGTGATACATTTTGGTAGATTGAGCCAGCGCAAGACTTAGTTAATGGTAGGACATTGGGAAGAGTTATAAAACAAAGAGATCTAGGGGTAAAGGTTCATAGATCCTTGCAAGTGGAGTCACAGGTGGACAGAGTGATGAAGAAGGCATTTGGCATGCTTGGTTTCATTGGTCAGAACATTGAATATAGGATTTGGGACGTTTTGTTGAAGTTGTACAAGACATTGGTATGGCCGCTTTTGGAATACTGTGTACAGTTCTAGTCACTCTATTATAGAAAGGATATTATTAAGCTGGAAAGAATGCAGAAAAGATTTACTAGGATGCTATCGGGATTTGATGGTTTGAGTTATAAGGGAAGGCTGAATAGACTGGGACTTTTCTCCCTGGAGCGTAGGAGGTTTAGGGGTAATCTTATAGACATCAATAAAATAACGGGGGATGTAGATCAGGTGGATAGTCAACATCTTTCCCCAGTGGTGGGGGGGTCTAAATCTAGAAGGCATAAGTTTAAGGTGAGAGGGGAGAGATACAGAAAGATCCAGAGGGACAATTTTTTCACACAGAGGATGGCAAGTGTGTGAAACGAGCTGCCAGAGGTTGTAGTAGAGGCGGGTATAATTTTGTCTTTAAAAAGCATTTAGACAGTTATATGGGGATGATTGATATAGAGGGATGTGGGCCAAATGCAGCAATTGGGACTAGCTTAATGGTAAAAATTGGACGCATGGAGAAGTTGGGCTGAAGGGCCTGTTTCCATGCTGTAAACTTCTATGATTCTACTTTATATTTGCACACGGCAAAATCCTGAGTTTGTGGAAAAGCCTTTACTTAATTATTAACAATCCATTGATCCGCATAGTGTATTAACTTGGAAATCGTTCCTATTTTCATGGATCACTGTTGCCAAGTAGTATGCTACTGATTGCATCAAAAGCACTAATACTTCTTTCTCATCATCCCACAACAGTTTAGGTTCCTTAACTCTTAAGAATATTGAATTAAAAACTGCACTGAATTTGGTTTAGGTTGTGATTCTAGAAATGAATTATTCAAGTTAATCTATGTTTACGGTATAAATTTGCTAAACTTGGTAATTTATGGACTTGGTAAGATTCTTGGACATTTTATTGAGTAGAGCTTCCCACGCTTTTTGATATCTCTCTAAAATAGATAGCCAAAATCTTGAGGAACAAGAAAGAGAAAAGCGGCGACAAGTAATTGAAAAATTTCAGAAAGCACCATTTGAGGAAATTGCAGCTCAATGTGAATCCAAGGTGAGGCCAAAATTCTCTTGCAGTGTAATTGTTTGCGCTTAATGGTAAGAGAAGTGAATCTGTAACTGTTCCATCAAGTCACAATGTTTAACAGCAGAGTGTCACTTCTAGATGAGTACATGGAA
The DNA here is from genome assembly GCF_965287045.1 of Carcharhinus amblyrhynchos. NCBI lineage: Eukaryota > Metazoa > Chordata > Chondrichthyes > Carcharhiniformes > Carcharhinidae > Carcharhinus > Carcharhinus amblyrhynchos. The sequence continues at coordinate 74,298,421 of NC_137331.1, read as the reverse complement.
CTTAATAGAATTGAGGGTTATAGGTAAGCCTAGTAGGTATGGATATCATCGGCGCAACTTGTGGGCCGAAGGGCCTGTTCGTGCTGTAGTTTTTCTATGTTCTATGTTCTTTGCTCATTTTTGGCCTGTTTACGGCAGAAAACAAATGCGAGGTTGCAGAAAGCACTATTGCATTTTTCCTTTTTATCGGGGTGGTGGAGGGACACTAAGATGGGTGTTTTCTTTTTCCAAGATGACTAGTTTTTAGACTGGTAATAAGTGCATGATAAGTGATTTTTTTTCCATAATGGGGAATGCGGGGCATATAACATCAGACCTAAAATATTCCAATGAAATTTTAACTACTATCTGAGCCCAAAGGATCAAATACCAAGGGTTGCCAAACTTTCTGAAACTGAGTCTCCTAAGGTAATCGCCGGATATTTGAAAGCCACAAGGCATGGGCATCTTAAGAGACATTTTTATTACTGTTGTGCACACTTAGGTTTCGTCCCAGCCCACTCAGTTTGCACACACTCGTGCCCTCCTTCCCATTCCACTCACCCACTCATGTCCTCCCTCCCACACTCATTCATTCTCCATTTTGGTCGGGTTTAGTTGAGCTGGAGTGGAGAGAAGTGGCTATCAGGACTCAAACCCCAAGAGGTCCTGATTCTCAATCCCCCCTCAGCTCTGCTCTCAGCCCCCCTCTGCTTCCATGCTCCCTCCATCCCAGCAGCTAAGGTGATATCAGGCATAGCATGATATCTCATGCATAGAAATGATCTGCAGGCTACATGTGAACAGAAAGGAGTACGGCCTTTGCATCACTGAATTAGACTGGCCAAGTCAGGTTAGAGTTAGGCTGTTGGGTATAACAGCTCAGCATGTCCAACATGAGCCCCCGCTCAATTCTTCAGAATGATCCTGATAAATCTTCCCTCAACAACCATCTGTTGTTGACTATCTGTAAAGGAAAAATACGCAGCTCGTATGCTGAAGTTTGGCCACCCCTGGTTTACGTACGTTTAAGTGGTTATCTGTAGTGATATAACTCTTGAATAGGCACTATAGTTGTCAACTACTGGACTACTCAGCATTATTTCATATTCCAAATAGTCAACTTTCTTAAAATTATCTTGTAAAACTCTAGAGTTAGGGCTCATTTGAAATGTTTGAAAAAATGTTATTTTGTAACAGACTGAAACAGGTGTTAGGCAGATATAGTGGTAATAACACTGGACTAGTAATTTAGAGGCCAAGGATATGGAATTTAAATTCAATTCATAAAATCTGGAGTTGAAACTAGTCTCAGTTATTGTGCCACAAAGCTATTATAGATTGTTGTAAAAACTGTCTGATTCACCATCATTTCTGGAAGGAGATCTACTGTCCTTAACCTGGTCTGGCCTGTATGTGACTCCAGACCCACAACAATGTGATTGACTCTTCACTGCCCCCTGAAATGGCCTAGCACATCAATTCGAGGGCTAATTGGGATGGTAATAAATGCTGGCCTTGGCAATGAAGCCCACATCCCATGAAAGAATGTATTTTTTAAAACTTGTGTTGAGGCTTGTGGAGAAACATTAATTGATTTACGTCTTCTTCCAGTCAAACCTGCTCCATGACAAACTTGCAGAGATATTTGAACTAACAATAAGGTAAGTTATTTTCTTTTGTTTATGGATCCTATAATTTAATAACTTTTATTATAGTCCAAAAGCTATCCTGAAAAATGCAATAAAATGCATTCTCAGTTATTGCCAAATGATAAAAATATTTTTTATTTAACGGTCAAACAGTTTTTTTCTCAGCTGTATCAGAAATGAAAGTTTAATATGGAACTGATGAGATCTGCTTACTAATTTGTTGCACATGTTTAATTTGTGCTTCACTAGTCGGACCTCAAATAAGAACTGATGAAAGGTCATAACCTGAAACATTAGCTCTATTTCTCTCTCCACAGGCGCTGGCAGGCCAGCTGAGCATTTGCAACAATCTGTTTTTATCACAATTTAATTTTCCAGCATCAAATATGCACTGTTTTGAAATTAGTGTGTCTACTTTGCACTCCAGTGGACTTGGTAACTTTAAAAAACTTTAAATAAAATTCTCAATTTGTTTTCCCACAACCTAAATGGAAAAAGGTGCAATAAAGGAAAATAGCTTATGTAATTTACATTTCCCCACCCTGTGAATAGATCCCATTATTTAATGAGTATCATGAGCTTTAAGTGTTACTTGACCTTGTGATAAATTCTACATCCACTGGCTTACCATCTAGGACTGTAATTCTGATTGTGTGTTTGAAAAAAAATATTGATGTGGTCCTTAAGTGAGGTTAAACTCATAAGGATACACATTTTTGACCAAATTAATTCTAGCTGTAATATGCAATTTATTATTCACCGTTCTATTTAATTTTGTAACATTGATGTATGTAGAAAATTGTATTGTAATCACTTGGGCAACAAAAAAGGAATAAGATCAATGTTGTTTATTTTTGGCAAACTGAACTTTCACTGAGTGCTGTAACAAAGTGCAGGTGCTGGAAATCTAAAATCGAAACAAAATGCCGGAAATACTGAGCAGCTCTGGCAGCACCTCTTGAGGAAGAAACAGTTAAAACTCCAAATTGATGGCCCTTTTACATATTATCAGGTCTCTGCAACTCTACTGCATTTAATCTTAAGATGCATTTTGTCTGCCTACTCTTCCTTGCAAAATATATTATGTTACTTCACTATTTTTGCAAAAATATACTTTATTTATGAAGTATCTTAAAGAACATAAAATATTTCACAATGTCATAGTGCAATGATATTCACATTTTCTACATGTTAGTTCAAGTAACAATAATAAAATTGAAATAATCTGGAAATCACAGCCAGGGAGAACCAGAATGGAATAAAGATCGTTCCAGAACCATGGGAGGATCCCCCGTCCTCGTTTAACACCTCACCAGCCTCTACGTTCAAAGGATCATCATCTGCCAGTTCTGCCAACTCCAGTATGAAGCTACTCCCACAAAACATATCTTCCCTTCACCCCCACCACCACCACTACCGTCAGCATTCTGCAGGGGCCACTCACTCTATGACACCCTGGTCCTTCCATTAAACCGAACTTCCCAATCCCTTCCCAATGCACCTTCAATTGCTGAAGGTGCAGTATCTGCCCCTTTATCTCTTCCCGCCGCACCATTCAAGGCTCCAAATACTCCTTTCAGATTAAGCAGCATTTCACCTGCACTTGTTCCAGTTTGGTCTATTGTATTTGTTGTTCCCAATGTTGTCTCCTCTACATTGGAGAGACTAAATGCAGACTGGGTGACCATTTTGCGGACCACCTTTCCTCAGTGTGCATGCATGACCTCGACGCTATTTGAACTCAGCGCCTTGCTCTCATGCCACATATCCATCTTCGGCCTGGGTGCAGTTCTTCAGAGAAGCCCAACGTAAGCTGGAGGAGCAGCATCTTGTCTTAAAATTAGGTACATTACAGCCCTCGACTCAATATTGAGTTCAACAATTTTAGACTGTGACCTTTTCTCCTCCATCTTGAACCTTGTTTTAAATATCCCAAACATTTATTCCCTCAGTGCACAAACCCCAGTCCACCTCCACCATGACTAGGTCATCTGTCTCTTGTTCTTGAGGTTGTTATATCTTGTTGCAATTTCTACCGGCTATGGCTTAATATCCAACACGTGCTGTTTCTGTTTAGTTCTGATGAAGAGTCAAATGGACTCGAAACATTTTTCTCCTTGTATATGCTGCCAGAGCTGTTGAGTTTTTCCAGCATTCTCTGTTCTTGTTTCAGATTCCAGCATCTGTGCTATTTTGCTGATATTAAATAGGATGTGTTGATTGAGGGAAAGATAGAAGACTTTCAAATCTAAAGTAAAGTTAAAAATTAGCAAACATGATAAGCAATTATAAAAATGGATAAATAATGCTTTCACATGGAAGTAAAGAGGAAAATTATTCTGATTAACGCCAAAAAGGAGATTGGAAGGGATATGGAAAGGCGGGGGGGGGGGAAGTAAAATTATTTGAGATGAAAGGAAATTTTATTAACAGTACCAAATGCTGCTAAATGCAATCACTCAACATTATATAAAGATTATTAGCATAACATAAACAATGGTACTCACACAATACAATTTGCAACACCCTCTTACCTTGTGTCAAAGGGTTGTGGCTTTAAGTCCAGTATCAACAACATGTAATCTTGCCTGAAGCTGCAGGAAAGTAATGTGGAAGTGCCATCCTTTGAGTGAGAGTTTAACAATACTTGAAAAGGCAGAATGGGGATCATAAGATCTCCTAAATTTGTTACGTGAATCAACCAAATAAATTGTGACTATTCTATTTACTTTTTATTATGTGCAGAGTTGTTAACGCAGAATTGGTGTCGCATTTGCCGCCCCAGGTCAATGCATTTAATTTATTTTTAGGAAGCATTTAAAATGTTTCAATTACATAATTATATCAGTAATATAATTAAAACAATTCTAAATAAATTAGAGGAATATCTATCATGCAGTAGTTTAATAGGAAATAGCCAGATTTGACCCATAAAGAGTTTTTGGATTCAAAAGCCTCATTAGCTGCTTCCCAGCCTGATAATAAAGCAAAGAATTTATCATTTCTCATCCATGTCCAGACCATGTGCATAAAACTTTAAAAAGCTAATGGAAAGTTGAGCCACTGAGTAGACTGCAGCAGAGGTTATACTAAGCTTTTATAATGTACTTGTCAGATCACAGTGAGATAACCATTTACTCATGCTTCAGAAAAGGTATTGATGTTTTGAGAAGGTGCAGATCCCATAGATTAGTGAGGAAGAATTAAAGAAGATTAAAGAAGCTTAATCTATAGGAATGAGGCCAAGGGAGCAACTCAGTTTAATACTTGCAAGTAGGTCAAGGTAAAGATTTTAAAAATCTACCAAAGAAATCTATCAGATAATGTTGTAGAATTAGATGTGCGAGGCATTCCAAATGCTGTTGGCTATTTGGCTGAAAGAGTTAGTGAACTAGCCAGACAAGCTTTATTGAGCTAGCTGACTTTATGATGAATATTTAAAAGGAAGTTATTTTTGAAATAAGGCAATTATAGTTTATATTTAATGTCATAACAAAGTGATTTTTGAAATGAGCAACATTTATGATCAATGTTAAATATTTCAGTATAATGTTTTGATAGTGATCTATTTCTCCTCCAGTTCTGGATTAAAGAAATATATTCTTTCAATTCTATAGTGTATGATTGCAACACAAAACATGGACAATTTATATTTATTTCCCTGCGTTTTAGTGTTGAATGCAACTGAAAGGGCCCAACAAGAGATTGTGAAGTTATTTTCTGTTTTTTATAATTGATTACTAAACAATCAAGTTGCAGAAAATAAAAAATTGTGCATCAAGTTCTGCTAGTGGCTTTGTTTTTCTTTGATCTTGGTCCTTTGTGCCCTTGTATAAGTCACAGTATAGAGCAGTCTGATGTTGGCAGCAGTCAAGGCACATAAATGAACCAGACAAAATCTGTAGTAGGTGGAGTATAGGCAGATAAAATTCAGTAAAGTGGAAGGCACTGGAAATATGAAGATGGAAGAATAATGAAATCTTTCAAGTTGTAAACCTTAGTGATCTCTGCATAATAATAGATTTGGTACTCAACAGACCCAATCATAATTTATTAATGAAGGGCAAATTTTGAACTGCTGTCAGCAAGTGACTCCCTCAGTGACCGACAACATACGTACAATGCATTGCAGGGGGCAAAAATGTGTGCAGTCATTAAGACAAAAAATAAACTGTTCTAGATTGTTCAGATGCACTGAATGAAATTCTCCAAATAACAATAGGAGCAGGAATAGGCCCTTCAGGCTACTCTGCCATTCACTGTGATCATAGCTGATTCTCAGGCTGAACAACATATTCCTGCTCTCTCCCCTTACTCCTTGACCTCTTTAATGTCTAGAAATCCATCTGTTTCCTCCTTAAAATGTATTCAGTGACTTGGCCCCCACTGCCTTGTGTGTGAGAATTCCACAGGTTCACCACCTTCTGAGTGAAGAAAGTTCACTTCGTCTCAGACCTAAATGGCCTACCCCCATATTTAGAACAAAGGTCTAGAGTTGTTTTAATTATATTACTAATATAATTATGTAATTGAAACATCTCAAATGCTTCCTAAAAATAAATTAAATGTATTGACCTGGGGCGGCAAATGCGACACCATTTCTGCGTTAACAACACTGCACATAATTAAAAGTAAATAGAATAGTCACAGTTTATTTGGTTGATTCATGTAACAAATTTAGGAGATCTTATGATCCCCATTCTGCCTTTTCAAGTATTGTTAAACTCTCACTCAAAGGATGGCACTTCCACATTACTTTCCTGTTCTAAACCTTCCCAGCCTAGAGAAGCATCATTATTATGATCTGGCAAAACATCCAGAGCAGAAGAATTTATTGGCAGAGATGTGCAGTAATATAAATTATTTAAAATCATTACCTTGTATGTAAAACAGTTCAGACAGCAAAGCACATAATCTTTGAGTAAGACTAGCTGTTGTGGAAAATAATCAGAATAGAACTTTATTGTCCACACAAGTAAAAATTTGTCTTCGGTTTCATGTCCAGTATAACATATAATTACATAGTCATTAGTTTAAAAACAGTGAATATTTCATGTACATTCATACATGTGTGCATATGTAACATGCAACCATCCCATACAAACTTAACACATTGCAAGCTGTTGTTACAGCACTTTGCAGTTGAATAAATGAAGACAGCGAGTTGAGGTTACATTGTTATTTAGTAAGTTTATGGAACTAAGAACAAAAGACACCTTGAAAAAAAATTTCCTGGCAATAGGTATTCAAAAGTGCCAGTCCAAAGGGGGGCCTTTCAATTTGAGCATATGAAGAGTAAGAGGGTCACTGACAGTAATCTGAACTTTCTTCTTAACTTCATTGTTAAATAGATTATCAAAGCAGGGCATTGTTGTTATCGTGGGTATATGTCTTGTCTTGTGTGGAGAACAGGAATTCTCGCAAATATATGATGGTAATCGGAGGGTTATGGTGGTGCTCGCTGACTCCATAACGTCCAGTTGTAGTTGCAAAATTTTTTGCATATTACCATAATCAAGTTGAGCAAAGCCACTCATGTCATGTAGAAGACCACTTTCATACTTGTCAACTGCTCAGACTCCACCAGAACAGGTATTTTAGCAATTTAACAGAAACTAAACAAGCTGCTAATACAGGTGAAGTGAAGCGCAAAGTCAGCACCCCCAGAAGTCTCCTTTTAAAGTGCAACTCATTGCATAAGATTAAATGAAAGTTTGATCATGTTTATAAATTGTTAGATGAATCATTGTCTTCTATATGTTTAAAAAAAAATGTTTTCTTTAAATTGTTTTGAAAGATGTGAAAGAGATTCAGTAATCTGACTTGGATTTTTCTCCAGCAGGCCGCCTCCAAGCCCGTCAGGATCCATGAGTGTTGCAGCTGGCCACGTTCAGTACCATTCCATCCCAGTCTATGAAATGAAATTTCCAGACCTTTGTGTTTATTAGCCACTGTTACTGTGTGGAATATCTCAAGGAAGCATATAATGAAGCGCATAATTCAAAGAACAAAGCTCCCCTGGGAGGCGTTAAGTTTTCCATTTAATATATTATGCGTCAGAATAGTGTTCAAGTGGAACAACTCCTCTGAATAAGTTGAAATTATTAGGGCTAGTTGAACTGAAGTTCACTGTGATATGACAAAGTCCTTTAGTATGTATAATGTGTAAGAGTATGAGTATCATGTAGTACAGTACAGCATTTAAAAGTTTACTACTTGTTTGAGGGGGCAAAGACCATAACATTTATACCTGATGAGAGATTCCAATAGTTGGTGGAGTGATTGTTAATATTCACATCAGTGAAAGTGCAGTTATGGACAAAACTATGCATGGCTTTTGTGCTTTTCTTTTAGAAATAGGAATGTATGCAGAAAAAAAAGTGGACCTCATCAACGCAACTGAACTAGCTTAAGATTTTCTTTGTATCACATTCCTGTTGATTAGAATTGTGTTTAGTGAAATTTGTAATTTTTCTTCACCAGCATTCCAAACTTGCCCAGTTTAAAAACTTGGTGGATGATTTCTGAATTCGGTCATTTCTCTGGGCCAATCATGTTGATCAACGGATGGAGCTAATCGGTTTCAAGTTGGTCAGAGCTGCCCCCATGCACACGAAAGCTGGATGAATTTATGACCTTTATAGTGCCTAGAAAATGTGTCGAGATAACTGGTTTTCAAAATCTACGCAACTGTGTTATAGGGTCTGTTCATATTGACTTTATAAATATGCATACAGTAATCTAATAGCAAAATAGTGCTATGATTTTAACATCAGTTGGCCTAAAGCATCAATAGACCCATTTCCAATATCCATAGAAGCACCGCATAACAACCCAACTCAGCTGACCATGTTTGAGATTTAGACATCTTACTCATTCCATTCCAGTGACATTGAGGAAGTATTGCAATTTTTCTTACAATTATAATTCTGAACTCCCTCCACAAAGAGGTTTTTCATGCCTATCTGGACAAATGATGCTCGTTGGCAATTTTCTTTCTCCACTTCTTTAGCATTCATGGAATTTCTCAATTCTGTACATCTTGCTTGACCAAGAGGACTGGCTGGATTTCTGCTTCCAATTCAGTCAGCTCCACACAGCTGCTGAAAATGCATAAGAGCGAGCTGTTGTGGAATATTTCTGATTTTGTAGGGCTATGGATGAAACACTAAGTATATTTCATTGGTCACTGCTTTGCTTTATTGTTGGTTAGTGACGTTGAAATTAAACATCCGTAAAGCATGGAGACAGTGACTAGATTTCTAATGTATAGTATTTCTGCAGTGCAGCATTGAAACAAATCGGCATGCTAGATACTACCTATACAGGATGAAATATCTGAAATTGTGCACAAGTAGAGATTCTGTTTGATTCTTGCCTACCCTAAGTCCTATTCTCAAAAAGGTACCAGCTGATAGTTATTCTTACCTCAGTTACACATGAAAATGATCAAAAATTGTAATATTGTTCAGTAATTAAGACATTTTGTGTACGTTTTAGTAATTGGATAACATGGGTAGCAAATTCAGCCATGTTCAAAGTGCACATATGTTACTTTTTTAAGAATATTCGGCTTTTCTTTTTGAAACTTTATAAATTCACTATTTCAAATTTGTTAAATAGAAACGTGTGGCACATGTGGAAAATCTATACACTGGACCAATTTGAATAGAATTGTAGTTAATTATCAAGTGGAAGTTAAATGGTGAATGGAAATCTAGATGTAATAGCACTGTCATTTTAAGTATTTAATGACAAGACATTTAAATGTAGTTAAATAGAAATGCAAGCAATACCAGACAAATCAGCTGCTGCTTTTTTGGGCTGTGTGAAAATGTTATCATCACTTGTACCAAATTTTAATGGGATTGTTGTTCGAAAGTACTGGTAAAATGTATTTAGTTTTAAAATACTTATGATTTTATTGTTTGCAGTTATGATCAGGTTGAATAATCAGGGTCCTTTTATTTGACTTTGTTCAACTTCCAGTAGTTTTTCATGTGATTGAAAGCTTCATATGCATTTGAAAATATCGGATAGGTCACCATCCGCTTTAAGATAATTTTATGTGTCATGAGCAGATTGCATGGACAAATCTTTTCATTCACCAATGTTTTTTTAACCAAATAAATAGCAAATTCCAAATGTTGATATGCTGGAAGCTGCATTCTCGTACGGGCATGATTGTTAATGTGAACAGCAGTTTGTTTGAATTGGTAAAAATCATGTCATTTCATTAAATTGAATGTTTTGACTTTATTGAGCACTTTTTAAATGACTATTTGCTGTCCTTAAGAGCAGGCTATTTTTTGTATGCCATATAGCAATTTGTATGCTGTGTTGGATCAATAAGTATTTGTGAAGTTCTGCCATAATCCTACGTTGTGATCTGTTTGTGATGCTTCAACACTTCAAAGCTAATTGTCTTCTAAGCACAGCTTACACTATGACCAGATGTGCATAAGCAATGTTGACAGTTATGTAAATCCTTGGTATGTGGAATATGATGTTTTCAGGATGATGTTTCATACTTTGAGTACAGTTTTCGTTTGCAAAACTTTGGTGTCTGTCAACAGTTCAGTTTTTGTCACCCTCCAGAAAAGCTAAAAAATTTGATGTGAAGTACTTGGTGCAAAGAGCAAAATAAACATCTGTTAAATTCTTTGGTTTTGTTTTTCTCAAATCATTAAAAGCATTACATGTTTGGCTATTACAGCATTAATATTCAGAATGTTTTATTCACAAACTGTGAAACTTCTATTGCCAAACTTTCCTTTTATATATTCCGGAGTTATTGCAACTTTTGAAAACGTTTGGTGAAATTTTTTTTTATCCCAATTGACAAGCGCAGTGAACTTGCTTTCTTCCACGAGGCTATTTACGTGACTCAGGCCAACCTCAGCATGTCTTCTGCTGAAAAATCAAGAACAAATTGAATCATATGTTCATGCCTCGAAGATCAGAAACCAGAACTAGCAAAAGTGCCTCAAACCTGCCTAGGGAAGGGACTTAAAAATAAATTTTTATTAGGTCTGAAGTTATTTGTCAGTATACTGTTACAAAGGTTGAATACAAAAACAGACAATTAGTCCATCTAATCCATGCCAACGATTATGCTCCATTTGACTTCTTTCCATCTTTTCTCATCCAAGTCTCCCTGTGAAACCATCTATTCACTTCAACCACTCCTTGTGGTTGCAAATTCCATGTTCTCACTACTCTTGGTTAAATAAGTTTCTTCTAAATTCTCTTTTGGATTTCTTGCTGACCATTTTGTTTTTTTATTTTTAAATAGACTTACCTCATTAATCATGTAAATAGTAAAGGCTTTGGCAAAGAGTAATCTGGACTTGAAAGGTCAGCTCTTTTCTTTCCTTACAGATGCTGCCAGACCTGCTGAGATGATCATGTCTGCTGCTGTACCTCCCTATTAAATACTGATGCAAAATAATTTAATATTTCTGCCATTATTACCTACAGTATCATCCTGTTTATCCCATAATGGGCTTATTCCCATCTCAGTCTGATGCGCCTCTAAAATATTTTACTATTTTGCTTTCCTTGATAATTTAACTTTGCACTTCCTCTTTAGCTTTCAAATTGTTTTTTAACTTCTCTCCTAATCGTTCATTATGTCCTCTTCTGTGTATTCAAGTGATGTTTTTTAATTCATTCGTGAGACATGGGTGTTGCTGGCTGGCCAGCATTTATTGCCATCCCTAATTGCTCTTGGAGGGCAGTTGAGTGTCAACTGCATTGTTGTGGCTCTGGAGTCACATGGACCAGACCAGGTAAGGACCGCAGATTTCCTTTCCTAAAGGGCATTAGTGAGCCAGGTGGGTTTTTCCGACAATCAGCAATGATTTCATGGCCATCAGTAGATTCTTAATTCCAGATTTTTTTTTAGTGAATTAAAATACCACCATTTGCCATGGTGGGATTTGAACCCAGGTCCTCAGAACATTAGCTGAGGTTCTGGATTAATAGTCTAGCGATAATACCACTAGGCAGTGTTCCAAATTCCCACCATCCTTTGGGTGAAAAAATATTTTCTCATATTGCCTCTAAACCTCCTGCCGTTTACTTTACTTTAAACCTATGCCCCCGGTCATTCATCACTCCAGCAACAGGAAAAGTTTCTTCCTGTCAACTCCAATAATGCCACTCATAATTTTATACATCAGGTCCCACTCTGTCTCCTCTGTTCCAAGGAAAATAACTGCAGACTATCCAATTTCTCTTCAAATCAAAACTCTCCAGTCCAGGCAACGTCCTAGTAAATCTCTGCACCTTTTCCAGTGCTATTGCATCCTTCCTATAATGTGGATTCCAAGGCTGCACACAATACACTGGCTGTGGTCTAATCAATGTTATATAAGTTCCAGCATAACCTCCCTGCTCTTAAGCTTGATGCCTTGGTTAATAAAGGTAAGTATACCATATACCTTCTTAACCTCTATCCATCTGCCCTAATATTTAAGGGACTAGTGTACTTGCACAGCAGGGTTGCCTTGACCCTTGGTGTTTCCTGGGTCCTGCATTTCATTATGTATTCTCTTGCCTATTCTGTCCTGCCCATGTGCACCACCTCACACTTCAGATTAGTCCATCTGACCAGCTCATCTATATCCTTCTGTAGTCCCTTGTAGCTTCACCAAGTTGAAAATGCCTTATATTAAGGTATGCCAGGTGCTTCCAGTATGCCGTTCTGCATTCTTTATTGAAGCTGGGTGGTAATAGTAGAATGGGGATATACTGGGCCATGAGATTACAGATTGTACTAAGGTACAATTCTGCTGTTGATGATGATTCGCAGCCCAGTCTTGAGTTACCAGATCTTATTCAAAATTTAGCATGGTGGTAGTGCCACACAACACAATGGAGGGTATCCTCAATGTGAAAGATGGACTTCATCTTCACAAGGACTGTACAGTGGTCGACCGATACTATTGTGGACTGATGCATCTGTGGTTGGCAGATTGGTGGGGATGAAGTTAAGTCCTTTTCTCACTGGTTCCCTCACCACCTGCTGTAGATGCAGCTTAGCAGCTATATCCAAGTGACAATCAGCAGGATGATTCCCTGCCCATGTTTGACTTGACACCATGAGACTACACAGGGTAAGGAGATAATGTTAGACTTCCACAGTAATTCCCTCTTGACTGCATAGCACTGTGCTGCCACCTCTGTCCTATTGGTGGACAGGACATACCCAGGGATAGTGATGATGATGTCTGGAACTTTGTGAGGTATCAGATTAGATTAGGTCTTAGATTAGACAGCTTTCCCAATTTTGGCATAACCCCCAGATGCCAATCAGGAGGACCTTGCAAGGTCATAGAGTCATAGAGGTTTACAGCATGGAAACAGGCTCTTCAGCCCAACTTGTCTATGTCGCTGTTTTTTAGCCCCTAAGCTAACCCCAATTGCCTGCATCATATCCCTCGATACCCATGTTACCCATGTAACTGTCTAAACACTTTTTAAAAGATAAAATTGTGCCTGACTCTACTACTATCTCTGACAGCTTGTTCCAAACACTCATCACCCTCTGTGTGAAAAAATTGCCCCTCTGGACACTTTTGTATCTCTCCCCTCTCACCTTAAACCTATGCCCCGTAGTTTTAGACTCCCCTACCTTTGGGAAAAGATATTGACTAGCTGATCATAATGCCCCTCATTATGTTATAGACCTCTATAAGATCACCATTAAGCCTCCTACGCTCCAGAGAAAAGAAGTCCCAGTTTATCCAGCCTCTTCTCGTAACTCAAACCATCAAGTTCTGATAGCATCCTAGTAAATCTTTTCTGCACTCTTTCTGATTTAATAATATCCTTTCTATAATAGGGTGACCAGAACTGTACACAGTACTCCAAGTGTGGCCTTACCAGTGTGTTGTATAGCTTCAACTCAATGTTCTGACCAATGAAGCCAAGCATGTTGAATGCTGCCTTCACCACTCTGTCCACCGGTGACTCCATTTTTCCACCCTAGATCTCGTTGTTCTGTAACTCTCTACAACACCCCACAATTAACTGAGTAATCCTGCCCTGGTTCAATCTACCAAAATGTATCACCTCACATTTATCTAAGTTGAACTTCGTCTGCCATTCGTCAGCCCACTGGCCCAATTGATCAAGATCCCATTGCAATCAGAGATAACTTTCTTCCCTATCCACCGTATCACCAATTTTGGTGTCATCTGCAAACCTACTAGCCAAGCCTTTATTCTCTTCCAAGTCATTAATATAAATGACAAATAACAGTGGACCCAGCACTGATCCCTGAGGCACATCACTAGTCACAGGCCTCCAATTTTAAAAACAACCCTCTACAACCACCCTCTAATTCATTTAGATGCCCAGCCCTGGATTCTGTGAGATATAAATTTATGCAACAACCTACCATGTGATATCTTGTCAAAGGCTTTGCTAAAGTCCATTTGGACAACTAGCTGCGCTGCCCTCATCTACCTTCTTGGTTAACCCTTCAAAAAACTCAATCAAATTTGTGAGACATGATTTTCCACTCTCAAAGCCATGCTGACTGTCCCTAATCAGTACTTGCGTCTCTAAATGCCTGTAATTCCTGTCTCTCAAAATACCTTCCAACAACTTTCTTACCACAGATGTGAGGCTCACTGGCCTGTAGTTCCTAGCCTTTTCCCTACAGCCCTTTTTAAACAAAGGCATAATATTTGCCACTCTCCAACTCACCCGTGACTATTGATGATTTTTTGTGAGGGGATCCACAATTTCCTCCCGAGCTTTCCACAGTGTCCTGGGATACACCTTCATCAGGCTCTGAGGAGTTATCTACCTGATGCACTTTAAGACTTCCAGCACCCATCTCTGTAATATGTACTCTCCTCAAGACAACCTATCTACTTCCCCAAGTTCCCTAACATCCTTGCTTTTCTGAATAATAAATACTGATGAGAAATATTCATTTAGGATCTCGCCCATCTCTTGTGGATCTGCACATAAATGACCTTGTTAATCCTTAAGAGGCCCTTCTCTCTCCCTTGTTACTCTTTTGCCCTTTTATGTATTTGTAGAAGCTCTTTGGATTCTCCTTTGCTTTATATGCCAAAACAATCTCATTCCCCTTTTGCCCTCTTGATTTCTCTCTTAACTCTACTCCCACACTCCCTATACTCTTCAAGGGATTCACTTGATCCCAGCTGCCTATGCATGTCATATGCCTCCTCCTCCTTCTTGACCAGGGCCTCAATATCCTGAGTCATCCAGGGTTTCCTACTTCTGACAACCTTACCTTTCATTCTAAGAGGAATGTGCTTACCCTGAACCCTTGTTAATACACTTTTGAAAGCCTCCCACTTACCAGATGACCCTTTGCCCTCCCACAAACTCCCCCAATTAACTTCTGAAAGTTCCTGCCTGATGCCATCAAAATTGGCCTTGCCCCAATTTAGAATTTTAACTTTTGAGCAGACCTATCATTCTCCATAGCTATCTTAAAACTAATGGGATTATGGTACTGGTCCCAAAGTGATTCCTCACTAACACTTCTGTCACCTGCCCTTATTTCCCAAGAGGAGGTCAAGTTTTTCCTCCCTTTCTAGTTGGGCCATCCACATACTGAATGAGAAATTCCTCCTGAATACACAACAAATTTCTCTCCATCCAACTCTCTAATATTATGGCTGTCCCAGTCAATAATAAAATCCCCTACTATTACCACTCTATTTTTCTTGGAGCTATCTGTAGTCTCCTTACATATTTACTTCTCAATTTTCCGCCAACTATTTGGGAGCCGATAGTACAACCCTATCAAAGTGATTTCCCTTTTATTTCTTAATTCTATCCATATGGACTCAGTGGCCGATCTCTCAGATAGATCCTCAGTACTACTGTGATGTTTTCCCTAATCAAAAGTGCAACTCCCCCTCCTCTCTTATCTCCTGTTCCATCTTTCCTATAGCATCTATATCTAGACAGGACTGAATTTGTCATTGTTGTTTCTGGTACCTTGGTTGAGACCAGGTGGCCCATCTAGCTTCACTCATTAGATTTTCAGCACTTTGATACAATTGTGTGGCTTATGAGGCCTATTCAGAGGGTATTTAAAAATAATTGTTTCTATAGTTACACATAGGTCAGACAGACCAGGTAAAGACAACAGATTTATTTTCCTAAGGGGCATTTGTGAACAGGTGGCTTTTTAAAACAATCACTTTATCATTAGATTTTTTAATTCTTAATTCGTTTTTAATTCAAATTCCACCAGGTCCCCAGTGCATTATCCTGGATCTCTAGATTGCTAGTCTAGTGCCCCTGCCACCTCCTCCCCTAGTTAGTGAGTAGTTCTTTGTTACCTTTTCCCCCTCTCCATGCGGGTTCTATTTTTGTCTTGCTAAAAGCTGTATCCCTTTTTTTTACAGCTGTTGTTATCCCAAACAAATATTGAACTCCACCCTCTCCCACTGCATTTCTTATTGAAATATGTTAGCCTACAATGTTTATCTCCTATTCCCCATTTTTCTGTAGCCATCTCTCATTAATCTCTATTATGTCTGGTTTGCACCAATGCACAATCCCATTTTAGCTCTGTACTTTCATCATGCACAATGTGCAGTGCTATGCAAACATTTTACCTCATTTTTGATAGGACTTGCTCTCGCTTTATATTTAATTATCTCTTTAGACTCCTGTTTTAGGATTCTATTCTCTTGTCAACAATGCCTTCTGTTAATGTATTCTCCCCTGTTTTCATGTGCTATTGTGTTTACATTTTGGTTGCTTATATTGTAGATTCTTCCTCTTCCTCCACATCCCCTTTCTCCAGTGGGGCACGGATCCCCTTCCTGGTTCTTAGAAGCCCATGTTGCAGTACAGCTTCCTGCAACAGAACCGGTACAAACATTCCATGAAAAAGAACACTACTTTCCCACACAAGCCATTAACCACTCATTAATTCTAATCTGTCTACTCCATTGCCAATTTGCAAATGTCGCTGACAATACTTCAGAAATTATTACCCTTGAGATCCTTTTAATTTGAACCTAACTCTTGATACTTTTTCAGCAGGATCTCTTCCTGCCACTCATTTCTTCCAACATGGACCACAACAGGTGTTTTACCTCTGTCGCTGCAACCTCCACCACCACAACCCCCTTTCCCATCCCCACCCTGACTTTCAAGTGTTTCTTCAGCTACTGTGCCATGTCCCTTATCTTGACACTGGGTAAGCAACACACCTTTCAGGATTAAAAACAGAAAATTCTGGATACATGCATTAGGTCTGGCAGCATCTGCGGAGATGGAAGCAGAACTAACATTTAAGTTTCATATAACTCTTCAGTTTCTCCACTTCATAGCCCAACTCACTGACTCTGAGTCAAAGAGGTGCAAGATAGAGACATGTGCAGATGTGTTTGTTTAAGATGGTCTCTCAAGATTAAAAAATATTTATCATCCAATGAAGAGGTGTTTCCCTCAGAGGTGGCATAGTGTTTAGCACTGCTGCCTCATAGCACCAGGGACCTTGATTCAATTCTGGCCTTGAGTCACTGTCTTTGTGGAGTTTGTATGTTCTCCAGCGTCTGCATGAGTTTCCTCTGGGTGTTCCGGTTTCCTCCCCCAATCCAAAAATGTTCAGTTTAGGATTAGGTTGATTGGCCATTATAAGTTGTCCCTCAGTGTCCCAGGACGTGTGGGTTAGGGGGATTAGCCTTGTGAAATGTGTGAGGTTACAGGGATAGGATGGGGAGGGGACCCGGACCAGAATGTGGAAGCACAGACGCAAAATTAATTGTAAAAGATTTTGAACAGAGTGAGAAAAATTATTACGGGCTATATAATTTGCTTCCAGAGTTAGTGGTTGAGATGGAAACTGCCAACATTCAGAATTAAATTGGATGAAAGACGAAAAAGTGAAATAATCTGAGGTTTAGGGGTGTGAGGTAGCTCAAATTATAATACTGTATTCACATGGCAGTTAAATGGCAACACAGACTGGTTCAGCTTATTGTCTAGTTTCCATATTGTGGCTTATGTGTAATGTGGCAGTATGAAACTGTAATATCACAGTTGCAACAAATCCAGTAGAGGGGAATAGAAACATAGAAAATAGGTGCAGGAGTAGGCCTGATCATGATATGGTCAACCATAGTATTAGCAGTACAGTGGGCAAAGATTGGCAACAACATGGTTGTCGTCATGTTGGTTGAAGTCACTAACCTTATCTAGCTGTGGATGAGTTACTATTCATCGGGTAAATGTAAAACAAGACTTGCATTTATATAGCGCCTTTTACAATCTCAGGATGTCCTGAAGTATGTTACTGCCAATGAGGTATAATGGTATACCTAAGACAATTGATTGGGTACAAGATTTAAAAATATTTACCATCTAGTGAAGAGATGTTTCCCTCAGGGGTGGCACAGTGGTTAGCACCGCTGCCTCACAGCACCAAGGACCTAGATTCAACTTCGGTTTTGGGTCACTGTCTGTGTGGAGTTTGCATGTTCTCCAGTGTCTGCATGAGTTTCCTCTAAGTGGAAAGTATAACGGTGATTGTCATGTAAAAAACCAATAGTTAATTTGTAAACAGCAAACTGCAAAGTAATAATGAGCAGATAATCCCTGTGACAGAGATGAGTATTGGCCAGGACAAGGTACATCACTGATACCAACAGCTCTGCCTTTAGACTTTGTACATTAGAACTGAAGTCGATCATTGAGGAATTGATAGTTCAGCCATTGAAAATATTAGTATCACAAACTAAGGAGCTTCACAAAATCCAATTTGCAGAAGCTATATGTAGTTCCATGTCATGCAACCTGTTGCAGTGAAGACTGGAAATTGACAGTGTGATGCAAGTCTGCTGGGATGCTCATTTATGTCTACCCTTGATTGTTGTGTTAATTCAAGCAATCAGTTTGCTTGTCCAGGGCATTAATAAACTTAATCAGTACATCAATATACTACAGATTGGCTGTCAAAGAAATCATAACCTGAAGACTGATGAGAATCAGTATTATAGAAGTTGAGGGCAATTTCAATGTCACATCTTATAACCAAGACAGATTTAGCAGCAAATAATTTGAAATTTTACTACAAATCAACTCTCAACTTGAAGAGAATTTGTTTCTTGTATGTTGTGTCTTTCACAGAGATCTGACATGTTAATAGAATCAGTAAAGGTATTACAACAGAGCATGGGCTTCTTTTTATCACTATTTTCCCCTTAACTGCATCCAAATACAATGAAAGGTATTTTCCTGTCAGAGACGTAGTTTTGCTGAATACAGTTGTACTTCTTTATATTTTTGAGGCCTTTGTACATTGGACCCCCTACTCTCGCTACCCTTTTTCCACTAAACTGCTGACTACCAGACATCCTTTCCTGACTTCCATGTTAATTGATGCTGTTCTGTTACTGTCTCCGTCTCCTTCTCCTTCTCCTTCCAATCTGCCATCATCATCCCTCCTCAAAAACCCTTCATCCCTCCATTCTTGCAAACCACTGCCCCATTTCCAATCTCCTTTTCAACTCCAAAACCCATAAAAATGCTGCCTCCAAAATCCATGCATACCTTTCCCAAAATTCCATGTTTGAATCCTTCCAATATAAGAACATAAGAAATAGGAGCAGGAGTAGGCCATCTAGCCCCTCGAGCCTGCCCCGCCATTCAATAAGATCATGGCTGATCTGTCGTGGCTCAGTTCCACTTTCCCGCCCTCTCCCCATAACCCTTAATCCCCTCGCTTGTCAAAAACCCATCAACCCGCATCTTAAAAATATTTAGCGAGGCAGCCTCCACCACTTCAACGGGCAGAGAGTTCCAGAGATTCACCACCCTTTGAGTGAAGAAGTTCCTCCTCAACTCCGTTCTAAACCGCACCCCCCTTTATCTTGAGGCTGTGCCCCCTAGTCCTACTGTCCTTTCTGAGCGGGAAGAGTCTCTCCACCTCTATCCTATCCATCCCATTCATCATCTTATATGTCTCCATGAGATCTCCCCTCACTCTTCTAAACTCTAACGAGTACAAGCCTAGTTTATTCAGCCTCTCCTCATAGTTCAACCCCCTCAACTCCGGTATCAGCCTAGTAAACCTCCTCTGCACTCCCTCCAAGGCCAAAATATCCTTGCATAAGTGCGGCGACAAAAACTGCACACAGTACTCCAGCTGCGGCCTCACTAATGCCCTATACAGCTGCAGCAAGGCCTTCCTACTTTTATATTCAATCCCCCTCGCTATGAAGGCCAGCATCCCATTCGCCTTCCTGACCACCTGCTGCACCTGCAAGCTGGGTTTTTGCGACTCATGCACAAGGACCCCGAGGTCCCTCTGCACTGTCGCCTGCTGCAGTTTTTCGCCACGTAAGTAATAGTCCTTCCTACCATTATTCCTACCAAAATGGACCACCTCGCACTTGCCAACATTGAATTCCATTTGCCAGTTCCTGGCCCATTCACCCAGCCTATCTAGATCCTTCTGCAAACTCTCCACACCCTCCGCACCTCTCTCTGCCTCAGTGCCACATGGGGTGGGGGGATGAGGAAGGACTGAGCATTGTTAGTGAAAGAAGACTGCCCAGTTCTGGGTGGGTGTGAACTCCATTCAGAACAGTGCAAGTCAATTAAATGAAAACAGACTATAAATTTTTATTCATTTGATGGTTTTTACACTCATTATTTGGCCTCCTGACTCTATTGAAAGATCCAAGACTGGAAGGTGCAAAGGCACCATGTAAAATGCCAGCTGGGTGGATTAAACTGCAGGGAGTAACAGGCAGACATACCCACTCTGTCACTGACCAGAAGATCTGGTTTCTAAGCCAAATCTTCCATGGAGTGAGATTGCCCCTCCACTCCTATCACACAGCGGCAAAGCTCGATCTTTCTCACCTCAAGTTCTAAACTGAGCCTGTTCACAAATGCAATGTAGCTGTTCTCAGAGTCCTCCTTCATCAGGGGAAGCTAAGGCACATCCCTTTTTTATAGCCCTAGTCTTCATTCACTAACACAGTGAAAAGCTTTGGGCTAGATAAATAGGTTAGGGTGCCAGTTGGGTTGGGTGGGAGGGTGGTTTTTGGGGAGGAGGATAAGTGCCAGCTGATTAGCCATGTTAAGTGATGCAGGTGAGGTCAGGTCGGGATAGAGTCTGAGAGAGTTGGAGGACCGGGGGGCTGGGGGGGCGGGGTGGGGTCTGCTTTGTGGTCACACTGATGTTAGATATGGGTGTGTGTCCTGTCTAATGTTTAACTGTTCTGAAGAGTAAGTCAGGAAATCTCCGAAATGGCTGACGATAGCTCAGAGTTGGAGACTATTTCAGAGGGTCCTGGGGAGCTGGGGAATTGCCCATGGAAATAGAAATTCCCAGGTAATTCCCGTGAAGTCCTTTGGCTGGAACTTCCAAGGAATCTGCAACACATCTTCTGGGGAATGACCATCTGGAGATTGGAAGATGTAGGCCATGGACGTGGATGTTGGATGGAATGGGATCATGGCTAAATATCTGAATCGATCAACTCAATCTGATTCCCAATTACCAGAACCTTTAAGTATTGGCCAGGTTCCTATTATAAGTAGCTGTAAGCCTACTCAACATACAAAAGGCATGGCCTTCTGATCTATTTGCTCCAACCATATACTTTTCAAACTACAGGAAAAGTTCCCTGCTGTCTGACACCTAGCAGCAGCAACAGCAGGAGGAACCATTTGACCAGAAATGGTTGCACAGAAGGAGCAGGCGTACTCCCACCTGTAGGTCTCACAAGGATACCTTTGGCCACCACAGCCATCAACCTCCTTGTTTCCTGATTGCTGCCATTAGCAGGTTTCTTCTTCCTGATCTAGGATCAATCCTTCTCCCTATTCCAGTTTCAGGCATCTTCCTCCCATCTTCTGATCATAGTACAATTCCCTCACTTTCCTGTCCAAGGTCATTCCTACAGGTCCCTGACTCTGGCCCCTTGTCACTGCCTGTCAGTCAAATGGTCAACCTGCCCAGAATGATCGACAAAGGCAACAGCATCATGTGTCTGATCTTACCAGATTATTATTGCGGTGTCTTCCTCATTCTGAAGTTATAACTAATTGAAGACTTGATCTATGATAATTGGATTGAATGGCAATTACAATGAAGTCATCTGTAAACTTGGCTGTTAGTGGTACACATACAGAAGTTGATTCATCCTTGTGAATGACAGCAGCAAGGGTAGCATATGAGTGATAAATAAAGACAACCAATCAGTTTATAAAAAAAATCCTTGTCTTCCTGATTCTTTGTTGATAACTGTCCTGGAGTCAGATCCAACCCTCAATAGAAATTGTGCAGCTCTTTACAGCGGGCAGCACGGTAGCACAGTGGTTAGAACTGCTGCTTCACAGCTTCAGGGAGCTGGGTTCGATACCTGGCTTGGGTCGCTGTCTGTATGAAGTTTGCACATCCTCCATGTGTCTGCGTGGGTTTCCCCCCAGGTGCTCTGGTTTCCTCCCACAGTCCAAAGGCGTGCAGGTTAGGTTGATTGGCCATGCTAAAATTGCCCTTAGTGTCCTGAGATGTGTAGGTTAGAGGGATTAGTGGGTAATATAGGTAGGGCCTGGGTGGGATTGTGGTTGTGCAGACTCGATGGGCTGAATGGCCTCTTTCTGTACCATAGGGTTTCTATGATTATCAGTCCCCCTCCCCCTGCTCGAACTTGGTTAGAATCTGGTAGGGATGCTCAAGCTGATGAATTTTACAGCATCCTCCTCTTGAAGCGATGTTAGATAAACTGTTAATTTTGCATCTGTGGTTGATAGATTATCGTCATCTATAGGCATTAATGGGTGTGCAACAAAGATAGTTTGGGCCTCAGATTAGCCATGATCTCACTCTTTTGCAGAACAATTTGAGGAACCAATCATTCTCACTGGAGTCTGCTGCAGAGTTTACTTTTTCCAGGGCTTAGAGGATGGCTTTGGATATAAGCCCTTGGCCAACAGAACAAATACCAACAAGTGATGACAAATATCTCCTCATCCCCTGACAGAAAGACACCAGTGAAACAAAGCCAGTGCCTCTGCCACTGAGTTATTCTGAGGTCTCCCTGCCTTTGCTGCTCTGGGAGACTTACCCTTTTGAAAGTGTAGGGAGGCAGTAGGATTGGAGTAGCCCCAATAGCCAGGATGGCAAACCTTGTCGTAGTGCAGTGAGTGAACCAGGATTTAACTTTACAGCCAGTTTGTTGAAACTGTATTCACCCCCATATCATCTGTCTTGTATTATTACACAGGTTTGCATTGAGATGCCATCACACTGATTCAGTAACGTCTGTAATAGAGAATCAGTAGTAAACAGCTGTAAGTTGGTTTCAGGGTAGGGCAAGACTTAAACCTACACTAACTGATATAGTGATGGAAACAGAAAGACACCTTCTTCTTAAAGTATTGATTTGCCTTTCCGTTGGTGACTTTATTCCTATATTACTCACTTCTGATTCGATTAATTCTATTGCAAGTCCACTACATCTCCAAGTCTTCTGACAAAGGCTGGCACCATGAACTCTTTCACTAGCTATCACCAGAGCTATGTAATTTCTTCTCTAATTGCTCCATCTGTGCTACAGCTAATACCGTGTTATCTTTATTCCTAATAACCTGGAAAGAGGGTTGTAATAGTGAAGAGAATGAGAAGAAATTGGTTTAGTGAAATCTGTTGCAGTGCTTGAAGGATTGTAAGTGCCATCAATGTAGAAGTAATAAGGTAGTAAGGGCCAGAAAGTGTCAGAACATTTCTCTTGCCTTAATGATTCTAGTGAGATGATTGTATTTTTTTCAGACATTGCAACCATGTTCCTTCTAATTGAAATTATTAGGTATAAAACACAGTTTACTGAACATTGCTGTACCCTAACACGCACAGTTTTCATATTTTTAATTGCATTTTCTGATGCTGGATCAATTATTCCCAATATCTCAAACATGTTAATAAAAAACCTCTGTCAGGATCTTTAGTAATTTAAACAAAAAGCAAAAAACTAGACTGTTTCTATGAGAACTTCTGTGCCAGTACTTACAAAAGGCAAATGTATCTGTATGTGCTTCTCCCATAGTGGTAATCATCGCTACTGAAAAGGGGGATTAGCTCGCTTCTGCTGACTACTGTCTCTGAAGAATCACATCACTGAACATTCAATTCTGAACTGTGGACTCATGTGAAACAGTAATTCTGATTTTCTTTGTGGACTTTGCCCTGTACCTCTTTGTTTCCCTTATCCCTCTTTTATTGTACGGATAAAGACAAGGGGGAGAGACATTTTTGAGCCCTCTTACAATTTTTTTTATTACTTATTATTGTCACATGCATGAAGTCTGCACATTCTTCCTGTGTCTGTATGGGTTTCCTCCCACAGTCCAAAGATGTGCAGGTTAGGTGGATTGGCCATGCTAAATTGCCCCCTAGTGTCAGTGGAGCTAGCTAGGGTAAATACATGTGGTTGTGGGGTAGGACCGGGCTGGGATTGTGTTCAGTGCAGAGTCGATGGGCTTAATGGCCTCCTTCTGCGCTGTAAGATTCTGTAAATAGGCTTAGTTTTGTGTGCATGCAAAATAATCTAGCCCTTTTATTTTACCCAGTCTCAAGTTTGCTATGTGGTATTAATAGAGTATTGGATCACTCCAAAACAGAAGAATTGTGGAAAGTACACCATCCCTTATAAAGGAAGAAATCTAAAAGGACAAATACTGTTCTGTTACAGACAGGTGGCGAGGGGAGAAATCAGGGCTGTTTTAAATTAAACCCTCACCTATCTGTACTAGTATCATCGATAATTTACTGACTGGAATTTCATAAAACTTTCAATATACTCTCCATGTTAAGCTTTCTAAATGTAAAATGTGATTGATTTATTTTTAATTTGTTAAACAATTCATAGGACACAGTTTGTCAAGAGTGATTAAATACAAGGTCACCGATTTCTCTGGCAAAGAAAATATCATTACTATCCAGACAAATGTTTATGAATAAGCTTAAGTATAAGCCTGGTCTATATGCACGTGTAAATGTCCATGTGCCACAGCAGATTTTGGTCCTCTTTTGTAATAACGCAATGTGAACAATAGTATGATTAAATTGCCATACCACTGCAGGTTGTCAAAGATAACACAGAATTTTGTTCATTTGAGGAAGACATTGCTCATGCAAAATAACATTTTGACACCAAATTAGCAGCAGAACAAAACGTGTTCCTGTTCAACCTATTTTTAATCAGTCTTCATTCTGTCAAAAATATTGCATTGGACACATGTCAACATAATTTCCTTGCACAGAACAGCGCCTGATGTAAAACATTTTTGACATTGTCATTATCCCAAGATTAGTTATTATACTTAGGTATTAAATGAAGGAGTCTTGGAAAACTGTAGGTCTCTTTCAATGGTGGCCAGGTCAAAGCTATTAACCCAAGAGCTCTCTGTCCAAGTGAATATTTTAACAACTTATTGAATAGTGAAAGATCTTATGTTAATCATATTTAACACAATAAGGGCTACAGAATCTTCAGAGTTGTCATGCCCAGGCAAGTACAGGTGTATCAAACCCTTCACCCTTGTTTTTCCCTATATGCTTTACAAAAATTACTGCAGAGAAATAAGACTTTGACTCATCAAACTGCTGCTGTTTCTCTCCACAGGAGCCATCTGGTCTAATTCTAAATTCTTGCTCATTCCCCATGATCTATAATTTTATTCTAACTTAAGGAACTATATCATTTCTTTTGAAAAAGATTTACAGACGCCTTCTTCAGCTGCAAGCTCATTTCAATCCTTTTCAGTTTACCATAAGTTATCATCTCACTGACCACTGGAAATAAATGATCATTCCAAGAAAAGAATCCAGACGGCTCCAATTCACTACTGTCACTGATCCTGTCCCACCATCAACATCTCTGTAGTCATTACTGACCAGAAGCTGAATGGGACCAACCACATCAGCATAACAACTACAAGGGCAGAAAAAACACTGGGGCATTGCAGAGATTGTTGACAAAACTGATCCAATTCTTTACCAATCCTCTGTTCCAAGAATTCTTGTCAAAAGTTACATCAAGGATGAACCCTAACTTTCTTATTCAAATATTAAGAATCCCAAAGCAATTAATTTTAGTACCACCCCATCCACTCAGCTCTAAGCCACTGACTTCATTTCTCCCCTAGTGACCTGATCAGGCTGAACTAGACAAATGAAAGACCTGGTTGTTCTCTTTAACCAGACATAAGCTTTAAACTTTACATTGTTTCCATCACCAGACTATTATTTCTACCAATGCAGACATATAGAAAGTAGAAGCAGGAGTAGGCCATTCAGCCCTTCGAGTCTGCTCCACCATTCACTGCGATCATGGCTCTATTTCAATGTCACACTTTCATGCTTTCCTCATTTTCCTTGACACCTTCAGAGTCTAGAACTCTATCTACTTCCTTCTTAGATATACTCAGTGACTTGACCTCCACAGCTTGATGTGGTAGAGAATTCCACAGGTTCACCACACTCCGAGGGAAGAGAATTCTCCTCATCTCAGTCCTAAATAGCTTACCCCATATCCTGAGACTGTGACCCTTGTTTTAGATCCCCAGCCACTTGAAGCAACATCCCTCTATCCAGTCTGTCCATCCCTGTCAGGATTTTATGCTTCAATTAGATTTCCTCTCATTCTTCTAAATTCCTGAGAATACAGGAACAGTAGACCCAATCTCTCCTCATATGTCAATCCAGCCATCCCGGGAATTAGTCTATTGAACCTTTGCTGCATTTGCTCTGTGGCAAATACATCCTTTCTTAGATAAGGAGACCAAAACTGCACACAAGACATCAAGACCGTGTACAGCTGCAGAAAGGCATCCTTGCTCCTGTACTGAAGTCCTCTTACAGTGAAGGCCAACGTGCCATTTCCCTTCCGAACTGCTTGCTTGCTTTCAGTGAGTGGTGTACTAGGATACCCAGGTCATTTTTACATCAACATTTTCCAATCTATCACCATTTACATAATATTCTGCCATTCTGTTTCTCAATCCAAAGTGGATAACTTCACATTTATTCACATTGTACTGCATCTGCCATGTATTGCTCACTCACTCAACTTATCTAGATAACCTTGAAGTCTCTTAACATCCTCCTCACCATTTATATTCCCACCATGTTTGACTGCCTTGCTTTCTCTAAGACTTTATAACATTGAAACCCTTATATATATATCTTTGTCCCCTCTACATTTAATTTTCCCAAAGTTGCCATTGCATGCCTCTGAGCTGCTACCTTCTAAAAATTTCATTTTTCCCAAACTTTAACTGCTTGAAACCTATCTAACACATTGCACCAATTCTATCCTATTTGCCTAACACTGACTCCCTCTTTCCCAATCCAATCAATATTAAATCCTCATCTTCATCTTCAAATGTTAAAAAGCCTCATCTCTGCTTGTCGCTCTCTCCCTTTGCGTTGCACCTTGTCGTATTAGGAAGGCTTGCATGCTACTAGGATCTTGAGAACTATGCTGGGGTATATTATTTGGTCAAGTTACTCAAACCAGATAAATCAAAAGATAGGAGCCAATCTAAAAGCAGTTAACTGTTCTCCTGCTGGGAAGCGAGCCAGACTAATGACTTGTTCATGTAAAAATGCATTTTGTCATCAAAACAACACTAAACAGGACAAGTCTAGAACATGGAACATAGAACAGTACAGCATGGTACAGGCCCTTCACTCTTCGATGTTGTGCTGAGCTATGTCCAAACCCAAGATCAAGCTATCCCACCCCCTTTCATTCTGGTGTGTTCCATGTACCTATCCAATAACTTCTTGAAAGTTCCTAAAGTGTCTGACTCTACTATCACAGCATTCCACATCCCAATCACTCTCTGAGTAAAGAAACTACCTCGGATATCCCTCCTATATCTCCCATCATGAAACTTATAGTTATGCCCCCTAGTAACAGCTACATCCACCCAAGGAAATAGTCTCTGCAAATCCACTCTATCTATCCCCCTCATCATCATATAAAGCCTATTTATATGACGATGACTATTAAGTCACCTCTCATCCTCCTCCGCTCCCTCAACCTTTCCTCATAAGACCTATCTGTTATTGCAAATCAACTGTGGACAACCATGATCAGCAAGGTGAAATTCTGGTGGATTTAAAGTATCATAATCAGTCCAAAAGCACAGAAGAATGAGTCCTGTCAGATGGACAAGACTCGGGATTGTCAATTCACTCTGCGCCATATTTATTCTTACTATCACATTGTTCTAAATCTGACATTGAATTTCTATTTATTCTCCCTTACCTTGGCTTACTGTAAGTGATAAACTCTTTGGTAGTTCTTTCCGAAACTCTAGCATGTCCAGCATTTATTGTCCATCCCTAATTGCTCTTAGAATGAAATTGATCCTTTCATTTCCATTTTTGATGCTGCTTATCTTCATCACAAAATACAACAGTGAAAATTCTCACCATCAACCCTGTGAACCCTCTCAGGATCTTATATGTTTGAATAAGGTCACTCCTAATTCTTCTGAACTCCAAGGAATGCACCCCCAGACTATTTAATCTGTCTTGTTAGAACAACCCTCTCATCCCAGGAATTTGCCTGGTGAATCTTCTTTGGATGGCCTCCAATGTTATTATATCCTTTTCTAGGTAATGGGACCAAAACGGAACACAATATTCCAGGTGTGGTCTCACCAACACAATGTACAATTGCAGCAAAACCTCCCATTTTTAAACTCCAAATCCTTTGCAATAAAATGTCTTTCATCATAGAAACATAGAAAATAGGAGTAGGCCATTCAGCCCTTCAAGCCTGTCCCGCCACTCAACATAATCATGGTTATGTATTTGCTTACCTATCTAATCTCACATCCTACTTTGGAATAGTTCTTTGGTATTTAACTGCTTAGGGAAATTTTCGAAACAATGTAACAAAGCGTACTGAAATTTTGAAACTTAATACTTTTCGATGTTTTATGATCCACAGAACAACTCATGCAGCCTGCAGCTGTTCCATATAAAGTTCCCTCTGGACCATCAAGTCTTTAACATCTTTGGCCATAAAAGAAGCTGTTCTGCTTTTAGACAGCATAATTGATCCCCTTGCAATGGAGTTGTGCTCTGTGTTTATGTGATGGAGAATGCCAGGGTACTAGGCCAACACATTCCAATGAGAAAGAAATATTGCAAGGGGAGGACAGGGAGCCACAGTGTTAACTGAAAACACTTAAGGATAGTATCTAACTTAAAGAAAAGGCATGCCATTGGGCAAAGATGGGTGGAAGATCAGAAGATTGGACAGAATATTAAAATCAACAAAGAATGATTAAAAGATAGACGAGCAGGAAAAAATTAGCATTCGAGATAAAATTAGCAGGAAATATAAAAACAGATAGTAAGAGTTTCAATAGGGTTGTAGTAAGAGTTTCTATAAAATAATTAACAAACTGAGCATTGGTCTTGTAGAAAGTTCATTTGAAGAATTCATGAAAGAAAATAAGGAAATGACAATGGAGTTGAACAGGTACTTTGCATCAGTCTTTACCTTAGCGAATACAAGTAATATCCCAGAGATAGCTGTAAGTCAGGAATTAAAAGGGACAGAGGAACTCAAGAAAATTGCAATCACCAGGGAAGTCATACTGAAACAATTGTTGGAGCTGTGAGTTGACAGGTCCCTGCATCCTGATGGAACTCAGCCCAGGGTCTTAAAAGAAGCGGCTAACAAAATAATTGATGTTCATTGCTTCCCATTTCCCTCTTTGTGTTCGACAAAGTGTTTACTAAAAATTACTTCCAGAGCCACATTTCCTTCTTCAATGACTGTATCCATCTCTGACTCACCCCACATGGATTCCAGCTCAAGTTCTATCCCTCATGTTTTGAATTCACTCAGGATTATAGATCTTTCTGGGAATTACAACATTCCTCAGACTGCTGTTCTCGCTGCATTCTGAGATCAACACTCTCTGCCAAGCATTGCCATGTTCACATACTCAATATCTCTCTCCAGGGGCATTGATTCACTCTCTCTCAAAGCTGTCCCTTGGACCTGAACATTTTTAACCCTAAGCCATGCCATGAATTCACCATATTCTCTGACCTTCCTTTTGTGACTTTTAAGGGGTGCCTTGACAAATACATGAATAGGGTGGGAATAGATATGGTCCCTGGAAGGGTAGGGCATTTTAGTTCAGTCGGGCAGCATGGTTGGTACAGGCTTGGGGGACTTTGGGTCCTGTTCGTGTGCTGTAATTTTCTTTGTTCTTCCCCGCTCTGAGGCTGAACATGCTGTACTCAGCAAAGGACTCAGTTTTATTCCCTTATGTCCTCACCTCAATGAATTTTAGGCTCAGCACAATGCTGAATTCTTCTTCCGTTGCCTGCGTCTCTGTGCTCACTTCTTCGGTCAGGAGTCTTCTCCCTGTTCAACACATTCTTTCACCCACCTCTAGCATTCTCCTTCCACGTGGACGCCACCCTCAAGCCTCCTACCTGCTCATGATCTTTTCATTGAGAACTGTCGGTGAGACACCGGCAGTTTCAATTTCTCTGCCCCTCTCCCCCACTCTAACCTGTCTCCCTCTGAACTTGCTGTACTCCATTCTCTTAGGTCCAATGCTGACCTTGAGATCAAACCTGCAGACAAAGTGGTGCCATTATTATCTGGCATATTAATATTACAGAGGCTGAGCACCAACTCTCGGACACTTCTCCCTATCTCCCCCGGGCCATGATGCCACCACTAACAAACAAAGACTCCATCACCTCCAGAGATCTTCCCTCCCAACTTCTTGGTCTCTCAACCCCACATAGTCCAATTCCCAAAATCCACATAGGATTGCCCTGGTAGACCCATCATATCAGCCTGTTTCTGTCCCCACGGAATCCACAGAACAAGGCAGAGCTAGATAGATTTGTGATTAACAAGGAAGTGAAAGGTTATAGGGGATAGGTGGGAGTGATTGAGGTTTCAATCGGATAAGCCATGATCTTATTGAATTGAGGAACAATGGCACTGGAGGGTGTGCAGAGGAGATTCACTAGGTTGATTCTGAAGTTGAGAAGGTTGGCTTATGAGGAGAGACTGAATAGGCTGGGACTATATTCATTGGAATTTAGAAGAATGAGGACGGATCTTATAGAAACACATAAGGTTATGAAGGGAATAGAAAAGTTAGAATTAGGGAGTTATTTCCACAGGTGGATGAAACCAGAACTAGGGGCATAGCCTCAAAATAAGGGGGAGCAGATTTAGGACTGAGTTGAGGAGGAACTTCTTCACCCAAAGGGTTGTGAATTTGTGGAATTCCCTGCCTATGAAGCAGCTGAGGCTACCTCATTGAATGTTTTTAAGGCAAAGATAGATACATTTTTGAACAGTAAAGGAATTAAGGATTATGGTGAGTGGGCAGGTAAATGGAGCTGAGTCCACGATAAAATCGGCCATAATCTTATTGAGTGGAGGAGCAGGCTTGAGGGACCAAGTGGCCTACTGCTGCTCCTAGTTCTTATGTTCTTAGGCTCAAGGAGCCGAGTGGCCTACTCCTGCCCCTAGTTCACATATTAGTAGGTCAAGTTTGAGTTCATTGGAAGGTTTTTTTGAGGCTGTCTTAGCTAGCATGAACTTGACTAAAGTTTGTAAAATGTTTTTGAGATAAGGTCTGGACAGAGAAACATCTTTCCAAGGCCCCTCCCCTGATGAAAAATAGCTACACCCTTCCACAAATTCCAGTCCCAGGCAGTTGATTCACCCTCTCCTGGCCCTTAGTCGAAGCTGGAACTTTGGAGCCGAATATTTATATCTTAAAACTATTAATCTCATTGGCCTGTGTTCATTGCAGCTAATAATTCTGAAATGATGACTATTTTAGGCTGAAACTGGTTGGTTTCAAACTGTAGCCTCTGGAAGTTGCTTAAAAACACTACACTGTATTGGAAACCTTCACCACTAGACCCTACGCTGCTTCACTGGATATCCAAATTCACTACCTTCACCTGAAAAAATCTGCTTTTGGGTAGGTCGGGTTATTGGATACTTTACTAACTTATACTCAGGCAACATTTCAGTCATATTATGTTACACTTTGTTGGAAGAGGAGGCCATTACCAGAGCACATGAGTGGCTTCTGAGAGGAGTGTAGGAGCCGGTGGTTGGGCTCAGAGGGTCTGAGGGAGCAGAATGTGGTCACCAGCACACCACAAAGAGAGCCATCAGCAAAGGAGAGAACAAGGGCAGGTTCCCAGAGAAGGTTGGCTACAAGGGCTGTATACAATAAAAGGAGAGACTGACAGCCATGGAACTTAGCAACCCTGCCCCCCCATGCAGAGGAAGAGCAGCAGAGTGTGAGGGATCACCAAGCTCCAGAGGAAACCCTGCTGCAGGATAACCAGCTCTTGAGGAGAAAATTAAGGAATGGCTGCCTTCTGAAGAACCTAGCCTGAAGGGTGTGACTGCCTCCTAGATCAAATGTCCAGGTAACATTCCCCATCTCTGTTGTATCACAGTTTCCAAAGTTCAGACTCCAGCTCATCAAGTTTGAGCTGAAATTCCACAATCTGTAGCCACTGACTGCTCATGCGTTTGCTAAAAATTACACTGGTATCCACCTGCTCCCACATGCTAAAGCTTCAACACTTCACCTTTCCCGCCATCTTTATTCTGTTTAATTTAACTAAGTAGGTTTCAAATTTATAAATATCACTCAAATGTTGTCTGTAGTTATACCAAATAGTTTAATTGATTCAGCTATAAACTTCAAACAATACTTACACCTCCAGGTATAGCTTTACAATATTGCCTATATGTTTATTACAAAAAAATCTTAAAAGCTCACCAATCATCTATCTCCTCACCTCATTAAAGCCCTGAACACTCACCAACTTCTGGAGACTGGCAAAAAGGAATATATATAAAGTAGCGCCTCCTTCCCCCTCAGCACTGAATTCCCACCTACACAAAATTCCCAAGTTAGCACTCCTACCTCGTCACACTCCGAGCTTTTACATTTAGATCATATCTGACATTTCCACATCTCAACAGTATAGTGTGTACAGTGCACAGTGAAGTCATATTTTTCCTGTACCACTATTAGCTTAACATATGGAAATACATTTCCAATTTATTAAAAATGTGGCAAATTCTTGCCTGATATAAATCATTCCAGAATTTAACGCAGTGAGCCGAGAATCACAAATTATCTCTGTTCACTTATCTCCAATCACAAACCTCAAAAATGCAGGCTATGGTTAAATATTCCCATCACAATGATCTGCATTCTCCACCTAACAGCCAAGTCAAATGTACCAAATGACCCTTTGTCAGTGAAAGGCACTCAGGCTGTTGAATTGCAATGTTTGCCCAGGTTTGTTTTTACATATAGCCAATTTCAGTTAATCCAGGCGTGGTTAACAGGAACATTCATTTATGCAGGTCATTTTCTCAGATGCCAATTCATTAACAATGGACGTAGATATGCTTCACTTAGCTTTTATGTTTATGCATTCAGCCAGATAAATGACACAAACACAGCTGCTAATGTTACCTTTAAAAATGTTTTATATCTAATATCTGCCTCACGATACCAGGGACCCAGGTGCTATTCCGGCCTTGGGTCACTGTCTGTGTGGAGTTTGCACACTCTCCCATGGGTTTCTTCTGGGTGCTCCGGTTTCCTTCCACAGTCCAAAGATGTGCAGGTTAGGCAGATTGCCCCTTAGTTTCAGGGGGATTAACAGGATAAATACATGGGGTTACTGGGATGGGTCCTGGGTGAGATTGTTGTCGGTGCAAGCTCGATGGGCCGAACGTCCTCCTTCTGCACTGTAGAATTTCTATTATTTTTATTTCTCAGCACCATTTGCGACTCCTCACACACTGAAGCAGTCCATGTCCAAATGCAGCAAGACCTGGACAATATCAAGGCTTAGGCTGACAAGTGGCAAGTAGCATTTGTGCCATACAAGTGCCAGGCAATGACCATCTACAACAAGTGAAAATTTATCCAGCTTTCCTTGACATCCAATGGCATTACCATTGCTAAATTCTCTACTATCGATATACCAGGGGTTACCATTGACCAGAAATTGAACAGGAGTAGCCATATAAATACTATGACTACCAGAGCAGGTTAGAGGCTAGGAATCCTGTGGCGAGTAACTTGCCTCTTGATTCCCTAAAGCCTGTCTACAAGACACAAATCAGGAGTTTGCTGGAATATTCACCACTTGCCTGGATGAGTGCAGTTCCACTCATCCAGGCAAGTTCCAACAATACTCAAAAAGATTGACACTGTCCAGGACAAAGAAGCCCATTTGATTGTCACCCCTTCCACAAACATGCAACTACTGATGAACAGTGGCAGCCATGTAAACCATCTACAAGATGCACTGCAGGAACTCACTAAGGTTCTTTAGACAGCACCTTCCAAACCCATGACCACTACCAATTAGAAGGACAATGGTAGCAGATACCTGGGTACACCACCCTGGAGGTTCCCCTCCAAATAACTCACTACCATGACTTGGAAATAAGTCACCGCTACTTCACTGTTGCTGGGTCAAAATCCTGGAGTACACCCATCCTAACAGCACTATGGATGCACCTCAGGAACTGCAACGGTTCAAGAAGGTAGCTCACCACCACCTTATCAAGAGCAATTAAGGATAGGCAACAAATGCAAGTCAATGCCAATGCAGTTCACCTCCCTTGAATGAATGAAACAAAGAATACCTGACATGTCAGCCATCAGGAAGTTATCCAGTTTTCTGGCTTCATCTAAGTATCACTGATGATAGACACAGCATCCCTGTAACAACACACAATAGCAGCATCATTCATTCAGTATTAGTGGTTAAAATCTTGCTTTTCGGCATTCTGATATCCAGTTAAGTGAATAACAAGTCTTTCCCATAACAGCAAGTTATGGGTATTAATACTTAGATCTGGACATCTAGAATCATAGAATGATAATGACCCAAAATGAGGCCATTCAGCCCCTCAGTTTGTGCCTGATCTCTGTAGACTTACTCAGTGAGTGTCA
Source organism: Carcharhinus amblyrhynchos (assembly GCF_965287045.1). Lineage (NCBI taxonomy): Eukaryota > Metazoa > Chordata > Chondrichthyes > Carcharhiniformes > Carcharhinidae > Carcharhinus > Carcharhinus amblyrhynchos. The sequence continues at coordinate 74,263,745 of NC_137331.1, read as the reverse complement.
CTCCCCCAACTTTTCCCCTTAATCCTGTCCAGGTTAGTTTTCATTTTCTTCTCATCGGGTTATACGGCACAGAAAGAGATCCTTTGGCCCTTCTCTGTAATGCTCCATCCTAGAGTAAGGATTTCTTTGTAATTGACAGTTCAGCAGACTAACACCCCTGCTGCAAACTTCCCATCAGTTTAAGGGCCATGGTTTCCAGACAGCATGTGGATGACTTCTTGTTCTCCCACCTCACCTCCATTCTTTGAGGTTCTTAATTGTATGGGAGATAGAAGGCTCACCATACAAGGAACTCAACAGGTGTTGCTTGCAGATTCCTGAGGGTGGGGGGTAATGGAATGGCTTTGTGTCCTTGCTCGGGGATATTTAGTGCTTAATTGAGAGACCCAGCATCAGGAAGGCAGTGGCCCCTCAGCGCCATTCCCTACCCTGCTGCTCCCCCCCCGCCCACCCTCTTTACCCATGAAGACCATCCCACCATTGGTCACATGGCCAGATCACAGTACCCTCATTGCAGAGAAGGGCCGAAAAACGCCTAGAGAAGTAAAGAAAATGAAAACAAGCATTGACAGGATTAGGTGGAAAAGGCGGGGGAGTGGCACTCGCTGAGTAAGTCTACAGGGGCAGGCCCACCGCTGGCACTTAATGCAGCGAGCCTTCCTGGAACGGAGCAATGCAGGGTTCTCACTGGGTCTCCAGTTGGTGGGTGACACCCATCACCTCCATTACATATTGCCCAACGTTTCCACTTGTGTGAATGAACAAATCTAAAGGCCGTCAATATGAAATGCAGACAAACCAGAGCACAACAGACATCAGCGGGTGCAGCCAGCTGGGGTCATGCCAGAGTTGTGAACCCTCGCACGCTTCGAGGAGTGAGTGCTCGAGCTGGCTGGGGAGGAGGAAGAGCACTGCTGGTGAAGTGGGGGCAGCAAAGAAATGTGAGAATCCTCAACAGAAGTCTCAACGTTCCCTCCATAAACCCTGTAACATGCTCCCTGTCTTGCAGGCCAACTTCTGGAACAGGCTGGACCATCTCCATGCCTCCTGGAACCACCAGATTCTAGCAGTGCGGTGGGGGACATCTCCAACCCCATCGTGGAAGATGTGCTGCAAGTGGCACCAAGCCTGGCACCGGCACAGATTAATTTGTTCATCACAGTCCCTAATGCTGTTTTGATACAAAACCTTTTGTGCTTTATATCAAATCTCTCCACCAAGATCTGTTATATATTGGGAGGAATTTGTAAAAATAATTTGTTATATGATTTTGTCAGGTATTGGGTATGCTCATAGCGTGAATATATTAAAAATGAAAAGGGAGAGCAGTGTATATACAAATATACAACTTCAAAATGGAATCTGTGAATGCTCACACTTGGTAAAATATTGGGCTATTTTCCCTTTAGGCTATAATCAAGTCTAACAATTGATTAATATCGTCTCTTCCAATGTGCTGGGAACTTCAGTACAGAAGTGGGGTGATTTCTTGAATGAATCAATAATGTACGGATCATCATTCCTACCTTTGGCATGATTATACTCATTAAAATAAATCTCTTCATAGTTTAATTATTCACTCCTGTTTCATTCCGGCTGATTGGCCTCTTCCTGTACAGCAGTAAGTCTGTGATTCTGTGAAGTGTTGTTTTGGCTGTTCTAGTAACTGATTCATAGGAAGGTTGATTAAAATTGACCATAGCTTAAACCATAGGTGATGGTTGATGCAGTTAAAATTCTGAACATGTCGAGCAAAGGAAAGTGGTGCCATCGTGAATCAGCCACAGTTTGTACAGCTTTCTGTGAATGGAGAAGGAGGTGTTGTCCAAGCTGCCCAAATGGAAGGAGAATTGGTGCCGATATTTTTGTCATTTTGAAGAGAGAAGCTAAGCAACTTCTTCTAGAAAGTGACAACTGATGAAAGGTCTCTGTAATTTCAATTCAGAACCACTCAAGTAGGTGTGGTTTCCTCCTGAGGCTTTTAGTCAAGACACTGAAAGACTTACATTAAATTTCTTGCCTGAATAGTTAACGACAGACTCCTTTGAGTTTGTAACATTTCAAAGGAAGAGGATCTTTTCATTGTGCAATCAACCTGAAGAGTTGACAGCTGCAGCACCTAACTATGATGAGTAAGGTCATTTCAAACAAAAGACTTCATGGGAGAATGTGTCTGATAGGTTCAGAAAAGGTCAAAAATACATTAATTTCTGCTGCTGTGTCCCATGGCCAAAGGGTATTTGAAATACTCAACTGAATTCAATCGGAAGGAAAATTGAGCCAGATGTTGTAGTCACTAATACTCATGATAATCAATATTCAATATCATCCACATTTGTGACCCTGCTGAAGTTGAATTTTACTCCAGTTGTATATTGCACTGAAATACACAAACTACCCTGCACTAAAGGCCCAGAAATCTGGCTGCACAGAGCCACAAAGCATGTTTTTTTGGAAATACCCTGAGTCTTACCTCTCAGGTACAGTGATATTTCTTGAATTTCCAGGCTAATTTTCCCAATAGCTCTCTCCTACTACCTTACAAGCTTGAGAGAGATGAAATCAACTTTGCTTTATTCCTTTTCCTGGAGTTCTTATTCACAATTATACATCTACCTCCCACAGTTGACTTGTAGTTCATGCTGGAGCTGTTGTTGATGTTATTGTTGAACTGCCATGGATCTTCCTCCTAAATATGTTACATATTCGCGCTAAATTGTTCCATAGGGCCTAAGGATTTGTGGCCTCCACCCTGTCACTTATTCTCAAATCTCTAATGTCCTTTTAGGATCAACAAAATTACATGTTTTTGGTTCTCTGCACCTGAACTGTGGTGAGGATTGTTCAGAATTTCTAAGGGATATAGACAGGTTGGTGGAATAAGCAGACAAATGACAGATGAAATTTAGGGCACTGAAGCGTGAAGTGATTCATTCTGGTCGTACAAAAGATGGAGAGACAAGGATACAACTCTAAAGGAGCAGAGAGGTCTGGCTGTATAGGAACGTAACTCATGGAATGTGGCAGGATAGGATGAGAGAACAGTTATTAAAGCATTCAGTACCCTAGGCTTTATTAACAGGGTTATAGAGCACAAGAACAAGGAGGTTATATTGAACTGGTATAAATCACGAGTTCAGCCTCAGCTGGGGCATTGTGTCCAGGTCTGGGCAGCACATTTTAGGAAGGTTGTGAAAGGGCCGGGCAGAGTGCAGAAAATATTCCGAAGAATTATTCCAGGGGTGAGGAACTTCCATTATGAAGGTAGATTGGAGAAGTTATGACTATTTTCCTTGGAAAAGAGAAGGTTGAGAAGAGATTGATATTGGTATTCAAAGTCATGAGGTTTCTGGATACAGTACATTGGGAAAAATGTACTCATTTTTCCCAATGAAAAATTGGGAAGGGTTGAGACTCCAAGTGAACAAATTTAATGTAACTGGCAAAAGAAGCAATGATGAATGGAGGAAAAATCTTCCATGCAGCGAGAGCTCAGGATCCAATGTGGTGGAGGCGGTGGCCTAATGGTATTATTGTTAGAATATTAATCCAGAAACTCAGTTTAATGTTCACAGCAGATGTGGAATTTGAATTCAATAACAAATATCTGGGATTAAGAATCTACCGACGACCATGAAATCATTGCCGGAAAATCCAATCTGGTTCACTAATGTCCTTTAGGGAAGAAAATCTGTTGTCCTTACCTGGTCTGGCTGACATGTGACTCCTGAGCCACAGCTACTGCTCTTGGACAACTACGGATGACCAGCCAGTGATGCCCATGTCCCATGAATGAATGAAGAAAGGTTAAATCAGGATGGATTTGGATTCTTATCTACAAAGGAAGAATGTCAAGGGTGCAGACAAAGTGCAGAGGGCCAGCACAGGCACAGTGGGCAAAATGGCCTACTTCAGTGCTGATGTGGCTCTGTAATACCAATGCCACCAGCCCCCATCCACTCTTATACAAGGTTAATATCGTACCTGGAGTCAGAAGGATACGGAGATGACCATAGAGCATTGGAACCTAGGTATCTGCACTTGTTTGTATCTTTAACTTCTTATATTTTAGAGACCAGACTATGGTTTATTATTGAAAAGAGGAAATGGTGCAAAAGTAAAAGCAAAAGTGAGTCTGAGTGTTGTGGTTTCACAGAGTGTTGGGATAAATGGACAATTTTCAGGTTGGCAAGTGCATGGGTCTCATTTTGACTTTGAGTGGTTTAAGCCTGGCAATATTGGACTAGCTGCTCATCAAACATCTTTAGAATCTTCATTCCGCTAGAGTCATCCCCTCTGCATTAGTAACAGGGTCAGGGCATGGCTGTGATGCCCCCAGTGGCCACCAGTTATCACATTAAATGGTTACTTTAGCTGAGTTTCTGGATTAATAATCTAGTGACAATACCACTAAGCCATCACCTCACCCTAAACACATGGGCAATCCTATTGTAATTCATCTAATGTTCTGCAGTCCTGGGTTTGAATCCCATCATGGCAGATGGTGGTATTTGAATTCAATTTTAAAAAATCTGGAATTAGGAATCTACTGATGACCGTGAAACCATTGTCGATTGTCAGAAAATCCCATCTGGTTCACTAATGTCTTTTAAGGAAGGAAATCTGCCATCCTTACCTGCTCTGACTTGCATGGAACTCCAGGGCCACAGCAATATGGTTAGCTCTCACAGGCAACTTGGGATGGGCAATAAATATTGGCCAGCCAGCGATGTCCATGTCCTGCGAGTGAATTAAAAAAATGTTTGAGTCATACCCCAATGTAAGTCAGCACCATCAGCACTGGAGAAGAAAACATAGGCAAACAAATTGCCACAGAAAATAAGTCACAAAGTTCTACTGCTGATTCAGGCCAGCTGGGACATTGTTTCCGGAACATTCCCACAATTATCACAGTATAACACTTACTGTAGGTGAGAATTTTAGTAAAACATCTGCTATCACTTGGAATCTCTCCAGGATTTAATTTGCATTTAATTTCATTTGCTTCTTGGTAATATTCTTGATGCGAGAAACAGCAGCTGCAATGTGTTGGAAATCACAAAGATCCTTCTGAGAGCAGGTGCTTCCGTCAGCCCATTATTACATATCCCTCCTGACAATGGACCTCATTCCAGTAAGAGGCATGGAGTTTAAAGCGACATCGTCACACAAAATAGATTTGTTTATTTTTAGACCAATTATTGTACCTTAACTGGAAAAATGAAAATGAGCCTCCAGTCATATGAGGAAGCAAAGAAGCAGCACCATAGAATAGAAATACCTGGGTATGAAATGGAAGGTCTAGAAATAGTGAAGGAGGAATTAGCAACTATTAAATCTCACAATGTTTAAATTTTTGTACAAAATTCTCTGGTCAATATTCTGTGCTTTTTAAAAATTATTTGTACTCTTTTTCCTATTCAGAAGAAGAGTTAAATTATACAGTACTCTGCTTTTTTAATAGGTACATATATTTGTGAATGAACTATGGAAACTTCTGGAAAAGAATGGATTTCCCTTTAAGCCATGCATTCTGAGCATTGTTGTCATGGCAAAGTCTTTTTGCTGGAGACGTTGCAGATGTCCAGAAATGGGAGTGTTGGAACAGCAGCCAGTGATCACACTGTCTATCATTTTATCTGTTAGCAACTTATTAATTTTACCTTAATACTTAAATTAATATTGTTAAACTTGACTGAACACATTGTATTGCAGAAGGTCTGCTTTTGCGGCTACGTGTATTTTCCGGTTGGGGACTGATGTAGTGCTCTGGGAGTGGAGGGGTGATCCACTGTGTAAGCGTACAGAGATAGAAAGCAGCAGCAATTAGTCATACATTGCATGCGAGGGTGAAACTTAAGTGAGAAGATTCATGATGCAACGCCCTGCAGGATTTGTCATTCGGCCTCACCAGACATAGTAGCACAGTGGTTAGCACTGCTGCCTCACAGCACCAGGGATCTGAGTTCAATTCCAGCCTTGGGTGACTGTGTAGAGTTTGCATGTTCTTCCCATGTCTGCTTGGGTTTCCTCCAAGTGCTGCGGTTTCTTCCCACAGTCCAAAGGTGTACAGGTTAGGTGAATTGGCCATACTAAATTGCTTCTGGTGTCGCAAGATGAGCAGGTTAGGGGGGGAATTAGAAGGGTAAATATGTGGGGTTACAGGGATAGGGGTGGGCCTGGTAAAATTGCACTGTCAGAGACTTGATGGACCAAATGACCTCCTTCTGCACTGTAGAGATTCCATGATATTGCTCCTGATGCAACCCCAGCACATGAATATAACTTGTTCTTCAAATGGGGCAACACGTGAATTGTGATCCTGTGCCTGTGGCTGCTGATCTCTGTTATTCATTGTGAAATCGCCCAGCAAGAATGCTGGGGTTAGATGAATGCTAGAGGATGTGCATATCAGGGTAGAATATTGTTGGTGCTGTATGAGGAAGTGAAGTAAATAACAGTGAGAAGACTAGCAGGGACAGTGAACTGCAGCAGCTCCCCTCTCTGTAGCCTCCTACCCAATGGTACAACACCAGCTTGCTGGCAGCTAGAAACTGACCTTCATCCTCACCACCTACTCCACCAATATTTGCAAAGCAGTGTCAAAATAGAGGCCTCTTGCAGCAGCCCTCAGTGATAGTTCTTTGCAAGCAGAGGCTACCTTTAAATGGCATCTGTAATCAGGAGAACCACCAATCAAAATGCAGTGATACTAGCAGCCTGATAATTGAACTACTTAATTAAGTCTTCACTGTGCCTTAAATACAGCACTCAATTTGCACATAAAAATCAGCTTTTATCAATTTCCACCACATGTGCTTGGTCTTTCTTGCAGCTGAATTTATTTGATAGTTTCCATGTAGAATGGTTAAAATTGGCACATGCTTTTATATGCACTGATGCATAAATTGTTTCCATTTCATTTTTACTCTTCTACTTGCTTTCAAGATTGTGCCACCTCATCCCAATGTTAATATTTTCAGGAAAGGTGTTGATAGATTTTTGGATACTGAGAGAATTAAAGGATATGTGGAGAGGACAGGAAAGTGGAGTTGAGATAAAGCTCACCCATGATGTTTAATGGTGGAGCAGGCTGAAAGGACCACTCCCACTCCCATGCCCGACTTTCTTACAAAATGTAATTAGTCCTTGGAGGCGGAGATTCCATCTCCAAAATTCCTTTATTGACAAGTTCCAACATTATACAGCACACACACAATCAGCAGCCTACAGCCAGAGGAGCTGACACTCTTGTTTAAATATAGAGCATGGGGCACCCTGATTGGACCATAAATTTGATCCTTAATCAGGGGCACCTTTTGGTGTGGCCCTTATTCAGGCAACTTTTTTTGTGGGGCTTTAATCAGGGAGTTCATATTGAAGCAAGCCAATTTCAATTGCCTGTTTAAAGTCATTACACAAAGTGAGGTCCAATTTTAACTCTGACTTTTTTATCATTATCATTCAACATGCCATTTGCTTTTTCACCTAAAAACTGATGATGCAGTGAAAATGAGAATGGCAGAAAGAAAAACAAAATGAGGTGTGAAGGTACGACACAGGTATTTGTGTGTCAAACAGTAGAAGCAGCATGTAATAGACAGAGCTGAGCAATCCCACAGCCAATGGATCAGATACAAGCTCTGCAGTCCTGCCATATCCAGTTGTGAATAATGATAGTCAGTTAAACAACTAACTGGCGGAGGCTGCAAAAATATCCCTGTTCTCAGGGGTAGTCCAGCATGTCAGTGCAAAAGACAACTTTGTAGCATTTGCAACAAATTTCAGCTAGAGTACCGAATGGGTGGCTGACTTCAGCCTCCTGAGGTCACCAGTATCACGGATGCTAATCTTCAGCCAATGTGATTCACTGCCAGTGATATCGAGAAATGGCTGAAAGCTCTGGATACTGCAAATGTTAGGGACCCTGACACCATTCCAGCAATACTACTGAAGACTTGTGCTCAAGAACTTGCTGCACCCTTAGCCAAGCTGCTCCAGCACATCCGTAACAATAGGATGATTTGGTGGTTGGGGAGAAGAAGTCAGGTTGCCTGGATGGTGATGGGTGGTCAATTGGGAGGTTGGGAATAGTCAGGAGAGATTTTTTTTGGAGGTGGAGGGATGGTCAGTGAATGGGTGCAGCCTGGGCAGGTGGGGAGGGGTTGGGTTGCTGGGAGGGTAGTTGAGTAGTGTGAAGATAGTCAGGGGTGGGGCTGGGGGGGGGGGGGGGGGTCAGAAAGGTAGTCGGGAACTCAGTAGGGTAATCAGATGTCCAGGAGTGTAATCGGGGGAGTGGGGAAGGTAATTGAATGGATCCTGTGGGGGTTTTGGGAGGAGTTCGTACTACAGCTACATTTAAATCAGGAGTAGGCGGTATACTACTCAGCCCTCGAACCTGCTCCACCGTTCAATAATATCATGATGGATCTAATTGGAACCTCCTGCCTATTTCCAATAACCTTTTACCATTTTGTGAATCACAAATCTATCTAACCCTTAAAAAATATTCAAAGATCCTGTTTCCACTGCCTTTTAAGAAAGAGACACATGACACTCTAAGAGAAAAAGAATTCCCCAGTTCTGTCTCAGATAAGCGACTCCTTATTTTTAAGCAGTGACCCCTTAGTTCTAGATTCTCCCACAAGAGGATCTTATGTTTCAACCAAGTTGCCTCTTACTTTTCTAAACTCCAGCGGATACAAGCCTAGCCTACCCAACCTTTCCTCATAGTACCACCAGCCCATTCCAAGTATGAGTTTAGTTAAGCTTCTTTGAACTGCTTCCAGCTCATCTACATCCTTCCTTAAATGAGGAAACCAATAGTGTACACAATACTCTAAATGTGGTCTCAGCAGTGTCCTGTACAACTGAAGCATTACTTCCCTACTTCTATTTTTAATTTCTCTCACAATAAACAATAGGATTCTATTAACTTTCCTAATTACTAGCTGTACCTGCTCTAATTTATAAAATCATGTTAATTCTATCTGATTGCCTTGAATTTTCCAAGTGCCCTGCTATAACCTTTTTAATAATGCCTTCTTACATTTTCCTCGTGACAGATGATAGGCTAACTGGCCTGTAATTTTCTGCTTTCTGTTTTATTCTCTTTCAGAATAAAGGAGTTAAATTCACTATTTTCCAATCTAATGAAGCTTTTCTAGAATCTAGAGAATTTTGGAAAATAAAACCATCACATCACTAGCCACTTCCTTTAAGACATTAAGATGAAGTTCATCAGGACCTAAGGATTTGTCAGACCATAGATCCAACAATTTGTTCAGTACCACTTCCTTGGTGATTATAATTTTGAGTTCCTCCGTCGCTTAAATTTACAGCTGATTTACAGCTATTTCTGGGGTGTTACTTGTATTCTCTATATTGGAGACCAATGTAAATTACTTGTTCAATTCATCAGTCATTCCCTGATTTTCCGTTATTAATTTTCCAGATTCACCTTCTACAGGACAAATGTTCACTTTGTTAACTTTTCTTATTTAAATATCTATTAAAAACTCTTACTGTCTGTTTTTACATTTCTAGCTAACTTTCTCCCGTACTCTAGTTTTTCCCTCATTAATCATTTTATCATTCTTTGATGTTCTTTAGATTTTTTCCATCTTCTGACCTACCACCCTGGACATTTAAAGGAATTACCATCGATAATCACTCAATATCCTGGAGATTATCATCGACCAGAAACTGAACTGGACCAGCCGTATAAATACTGTGATTACAAAAGCAGGTCAAAGGCTAGGCTCCCACGGCAGATAACTCATCTCCTGACTCCCCAAAACCTGTTCACCATTTCCAAGGGTCAAGGCGGATGTTACCTAGATGACTCCAACAACACTCAAGAAACTCAACACCATCAGGTACAAAGAAGCCCACTTGATTGCTACCCCTTTCACAAACATTCAATCCCTCCACCACTGATGCATAGCCATATGTACCATGCATTGCAGGAACTCACCAAAGTTCCTTAGAAAGCACCTTCCAAACCCATGACCAGTACCTCTAGAAGGTCAAGAGCAGCTGAGTACACCACCACCTGGAGGTTCCCGTCCAAGTTACTCACCACCCTGACAAGGAAACAAATTGCTGTTTCTTCACTGTCACTGGAGCAAAGTACTGGAATTCCCTCCCTAACAGCACAGTGGATGTATCTATACTGCAGGGACTGCAGTGGTTCAAGAAGATGGCTCATCACCACCTTCTGAAGGGCAACTAGGGATGGGCAATTGTTCTAAAAAACAGTCCTGAAAGCATACTATAATTTCCTCATCTGGGCGACCTTTGCCCATCTGATATTTGAGTCTATGGGCAGGATTCTCCAGCCATACACATCCGAAAACCAGAGAATCCAACCCAACTTCAATGGACCTTTACATAGCCCACAGCCTCTGCTTGCTAGAATTTAAGTGGCAGGCAGGATGGGAGAATTCCAATCTATATGTAGATTAAAATCCCCATGATTATCACTATACCTTTCCAAAAAGCTCCCATTATCGCTTCCTTTATGCTATGTCCTATCATGTAGTTAAAATAAGGAGACCTGTACCTGACTCCCACAAGTGATATCTTGTCTTTTCTCATCTCAACCCAAATAACCTCTACATCTTGGTTTTCTGAATTGACGTTATCCCTCTCTAGCCTGCTAATACCGTCACTAATTAACAGATCCACCTCTCCACCTTTACCTAGCTTCCTGTTGTTCCAAAATGTCACATAGTCTTTACTGTTCAATCCTTCTATGTCAACCTTCGGCAACGTATCTGTAAAGGCTATTAGATTGTACTTATTTCCAGTTGTGCTGTCAGGGTATCTGCTTTATTTGTATGCCACACGCATTCAGATACAGAACATTTAATTTTATCCTTTGTTTATTTTTGTAACTCGTACCATCCCTGCTGTTTTACTCTTAGATTTCTTTATCTCTTCCTGTTATGTTTTGTTTATCATTTTTTGCATCAATTCCTTGTCTCTTCTCTTTGGTTCACCATTATTTGTCAAATTTGATCTCTTACCCCCACTATTTAGTTTAAAACCCTGTCTATTTCCTTAATTATGTGACTTAGAACATATAACATCGAAAAACTACAGCACAAACAGGCCCTTCGGCCCACAAGTTGTGCCAATCATATCCTTACCTACTAGCTAGACTTGCTAAAACGCCAACCCCAGCACAGTTTGGTTACCAAAGAGTTAGAAGTGATTTTAATTCTTGTTATCCTTGGCAACTATTCAAATAACACAGTTGATATCACCCAAAATCTTTGATTTAAATCAGAGTAATGGGTGGTTCCCAGTGCAGAGTAATTACCCATCAGAATATCAAACTTAATTGAGTAATTCCAATGCAGTCCACGTCTGAAGAATTCTAAGGGAATCCCCAATGCATACCTTCCGGGTAGAATCCCTCACCATCACCCTCAACCCCCCTCCTCGCCTGAGAAAGAAGTCATGGGCTCTAATATTGCTACTGTGGCAATACCATTGTCTTGTTTGCCATTAGTTTGAAAAGGAAAAGTAATGTAACCCGTCTTTCAAATCCTGTGTATCTGTTTAAAGATGCACGTGTAATAATATTGAATGGAGACAGGCTCGGATAGGAGAATGATGAAGTTAAATTGCTTATTGCTTCGGATTGGAGTGTCCTGCAAGCATTAAATCCCTTGAGCAGGTTACCAGAACATGCCCAATTCCTTTAAAAACCAATATTGTGCTGTAATGATAGTGTGATGATCCAAGGTGCAAATATAAAAGCGGTGAGGGTTTTTTCCCTGTTGCCTGTTATTCCACATGACATCATCATCACAGAAACACAACTCTCAGAACAATAATGTACAGTATCTAATGACATTGAAATCCGATTACTCACTGCTATCCACTGCACTATATTGTAGAAATGACCTCTTCAACCTTTATAAAAATACTTGTGAAAATTCCATTTGCAAAGCTGGATGGAAATTGCAACAGAGATAAATAAATCAAGGTAGAAGCTAAAGTTCACTGAGAAGTAGCTTTTGATTGGAAAGGTCAGCTCAGGAAGTCAGTTCTGTTAACGGTGAATAACTCCTGAATTCCCAGTTCAAAGGGAGAACACAACACATTATTCAACTGCAATATCCACATTAAATGAACATGACTGCATCTATACACATTCTGTAAGAGTTTGTGTGCATGTATGTGGGGGACTGGGGTAGTGGGGTTGGATGAAGTGCATGTGTGAGTGTGGGGGGATGGTGTGTAGTGTATGTATGTGGGGGGAATTGTGTGTAGTTTGTGTGTGAGAGTGTGGGGGGATTGTGTGTAGTGTGTGTGCGGGGGGGGGGATTGTGTGTGAGAGTGTGGGGGGATTGTGTGTAGTGTGTGTGTTGGGGGGGGATTGTGTGTGAGAGTGTAGGGGGATTGTGTGTAGTGTGTGTGTGTGGGGGGGGGGATTGTGTGTGAGAGTGTGGGGGGATTGTGTGTAGTGTGTGTGTTGGGGGGGGGATTGTGTGTGAGAGTGTAGGGGGATTGTGTGTAGTGTGTGTGTGTTGGGGGGGGGATTGTGTGTGAGAGTGTGGGGGGATTGTGTGTAGTGTGTGTGTGGGGGGGGATTGTGTGTGAGAGTGTAGGGGGATTGTGTGTAGTGTGTGTGTGTGGGGGGGGGATTGTTTGTGAGAGTGTGGGGGGATTGTGTGTAGTGTGTGTGTGTGGGGGGGAGATTGTGTGTGAGAGTGTAGGGGGATTGTGTGTAGTGTGTGTGTGGGGGGGGATTGTGTGTGAGAGTGTAGGGGGATTGTGTGTAGTGTGTGTGTGGGGGGGGGGGGATTGTGTGTGAGAGTGTAGGGGGATTGTGTGTAGTGTGTGTGTGGGGGGGGGATTGTGTGTGAGAGTGTAGGGGGATTGTGTGTAGTGTGTGTGTGGGGGGGGTGGGGGGATTGTGTGTGAGAGTGTAGGGGGATTGTGTGTAGTGTGTGTGTGTGGGGGGGGATTGTGTGTGAGAGTGTAGGGGGATTGTGTGTAGTGTGTGTGTGAGAGAATATGGGGTCATCTCACACTTTACACTCTTGTGGCTAGATGTCCCCGTTAAAATTATCTCATTTATTTCCTTTCCAACTCCACAGATGCTGACAGGCTTGCTGCATACTCCAACATTCTATTATTTATTTCAGATTGCTATTTGTTTTTCTACTCCAGGAGGCTTATTAGGTTTGTGATATTACGGTGATGCTATATAAAACCATATTCAGACTTCATTCATGAAGTCACAAATCCCAGTATCAGGGTTAATTAATCATGAAGGTGGGGCTGCAGATTCTCTAGCAATGACAGAAGTGCCCATCTTAAAGAAAGCTCTACGCAATGGTGCAGCACTGGAATGATTCAATTAGACTGTCATTCTGCCAAGGACAGTAATGGGTAGGCAAAAAGCATTTTAAAAATGAATCCTTCCTTCAAGGAAATTCTCTGCTGGATATTCAGGGAGTAAGAGCGCTCACTGCACAAGTAGGCCTGACCAGGTAAGGATGACCCGATGGATTTTTACAACAACCGATGACAGTTGTCATGGTCACTATTATTGAGACTAGCTTTCAATTCCAAATTTATTAATTGGATTTAAATTTGTACCCATATCTCCAGAACAGCATGGGCTTCTGATTTGCTAGACTAGTGACATTATCACATCACCACCTTCTCGTCCGAGAGACTGGGACCATGTTCCTGGGCAGAGCAATCCTGGATTCATCTTCATCAAGGTTTTGTTCCTGTGATTAATTTATAAGCTTTATATGTTGCACTTTTTCTCCTCAGTAACTGCAAATTACTGGAACAATAGAACACGACACATTGGAACAATGGATACTGATTATACATTTGATTAATTGCTTGGTAATACAGAGATTGATATTGTAGAAAAAGTACAAAAAATCTTGCCTGTTCTACAACTTGACTCTGGTTGGCCAAGGTGCTGGCAATGATGAATGCACCAAAGGACTGTTGTTTCTCAGTGCTTTTGGTTAATTCAAAGAAGGCGTTAAGCCAATGCATATTCCTTTTGCCGGCAGAGGGCAGGTCACTGTGAATATGTAGTATCTAACATGCAGTAAGAGAGCCACATTGCCCAAGCCAGACTGATAATCTTAGAATGGTTGTCTGTATAACTCTCAGCACATTCAGGATTATATAGCAAGTCCTGATGAGTGTAGGAGGAAAAGCTTGAATAGCATGTCCTTTTTTCACAGTTGCAAACATTCAAATCTTAAGAGTGCAAAGCATCTTTCTGCTCCTTCTGCCACAGGCTTATATTTTTATTGAGGGAATTATCCTGAACTGTAGTGAGTTTCAAGTGAAGAGCTTAGGACTCCCTTGTCTCCAACAATTTGCCTTCAACATCAGCCTAATAACTGTTTCATTGTACTCTACATTGGACCCTATTATGGCTGGAAAATATGATGAAATAAACTGTACCAGCTTGTAATTATTAATAATGTACATTCATAATACTCATAAATATTGGATTGTTTTTAAATTGTAATGCTTTTCTTTCAAAGTGTGCAGTCACACTGATAGGGACAATAAATGGCAGTTGCACAGTCAGACATAGATGTATCAAAAGGATGATGATAAAGCTCTTCACAAGAGTGTTTGGAGGCAGGTTTAATTCTCTCCACTTCATTGCATCTGCAGTTTTAGCTGCAGTACTGTCGGTGACACCTTGTAAAGGCCATCTTCCCTCCCTTGAGTGTATTAGAGAAGGAGCAAAACAAAGGAAGATTTTTTTCCTGCACTTACAGCTGTGGCTTAAGAGTGCCATAGACGAAGGCTTAGCAACCAAGTATCCTGCTCTCCTTTTAACTAAGAATGATATGTTGAAAACTGACACCAATGTGGAACGAAGGGAGATAAGCAGAACTCAAAACATAACTGAACAATTTAAAAGTGAAATTAAAATATTTTTAGGAAAGCACCATAATTTACAGTAGCAGGCCCTTTCACAGTGCCAAGCAGTAATTGGACTTTGCACATTTAGGCTTTTAGATCTTTCGTATGACAAATTGTTGGAAGTACAAAGTATGTTGCAGCAAGGGAACTGGGCGTCTGGGACATGGGCAAACAACAGTGTGTCTCCTTAACAAATCAAACTGAAGGATCATGAAATTAACAGCTCAAACAATGAAGAGGAATTGCGAGTTAGAGTGGGTGAATTCAATGTGAAATCAGGCATAGCATGTGAGAAAGGCTGCATTGAGAGTGAAAGAAAAACAAGACAGAAAGAAAATGTTTTTTAAAAATTTAATTTTCAATTTAATATTTTTAAGATCTTCAACAATGTTTTAAACTCTACACTTATACTAGTTAATTTTCATTTTCAGAGAGGCAATGATTGACATTATTCACACTCATCTATCATGTTGTGAACACATATTTATATTGTATTTAAAAAGATATAAGTTTTTGCAGTGAGTTTAGCTCACATCTACAGGGCAAGAACAGCAACCTGAAATATATCTGTGGGTGGGAGGTGTGAGGGGTTTGGGGGGGGCCACCGAGATGCCATTTTGTGAAGCTAACGTTGGAAGAGTGCAACTCAGACAGCAGTGCTTGTTCCAAGACTTGTTCTATCATCACATTAAATAATGACCGGAATCATTAACCTCAATTATTTTGACACCAAGTTATGACCCATTTTTCTTTAGGTTCTTCTTAAAATTATTATTCAGGGCAATTGTTATTAAAGAAACACAACAACCATTTCAAATTTTAGTCAATAGTTCCATATGAGCTGTTGGTTGCCAGGCTCTTCATAAACATATTAGATTCAGAGATGTTTACAGCACAGAAGGAGGCCATTTGGCCCATTGTGGCACATCACCCCAGTCAACAATCATGGTCAAGTGGATATCATCATTTGGTCTACTTGAACAAAGTAATCTGCCTCATGATCACATGATAAACCAACGCCTTGAAATCACTGTTGCCAATAGTGAGGCAGGATCTAAAATATCTGGCAAATCATAATGGGTATTCCTAAGGAGATAGTTCAGATGGAACAAACTGAATGATGCTTTCTACAAAAGCAATAATAGAACAGTACTTCTAAATGCAACTTAACATTTAACAAAGGGTCATCTGGACTCGAAATGTCAGCTCTTTTCTCCCCTCACAGATGCTGCCAGACTTGCTGAGATTTTCCAGCATTTTCTTTTTTCGTTTAACATTTAACTATTTTGTTTTGGTTCAATATATAGTATTCTTGAGTTCAAACTTTTACTTAAATATTACAACGGAATGATAAATATTTGATACGTAAATATCAGAACATCTTGATTACAATTAATCGATCACAGCTTGAAATGACTATACCTCTTCTAAATTATTACTGCACACTTTCATTTAAAACTATTTTTTGCTAATAGAATATAAAAGATTTTTTCAGATTATTCCAGTGTGATTGAGCATCCTGTGAGAACTTTTGCCCTCTTTTTTAAATCTCTGATGGTTGGTTTGACTTGCAGATCTTCGAAAGACATTTCTTCCTTAAAGCTGCAATAAGCAGAGAGAAGTTAGTGATCTGAGGAATTTCAGTTTAAAATCATACAGAAGATTCCACCACAAAATGTATCAAAAAGCTTCAACAATGATAACTTGATATTAGTGACTCCACAACCAGCCACACTAAGCACATAGCAAACCACGGAGGAAACATGTCTCCTGCTTTTCTATCACCATCATTCTAACTGATGTGGCTCTCTATCTCTCAACATGCTGAATTTAAAATCCTTATCACCAACTTCAGATCCCTCCACAACCTAGCCCACCCCATTTATGCAACTCCCACAGCCCTTAATCTCTATACCTGCACCGTTTGGATGGGATTTTCCACATTGTTCCAGTGTGATTTGTCCGGACCAAAAATTCCAGACCTTTAGATGAAGGCAAAATACTGCAGATGCTGGAATCTGAAACAAAAGCAGAAAATACTGGAAAATGTCAGTAGGTCTGACAACATTTGTGGAGAGTGAATAGAGCCAGCACTTCAAATGCAGATGCTGTCAGACCTGCTGAGATTTTCCAGCATTTTCTATTTTTGCAACGGAGCTTTAAGTAGTCCGCCAAATTTTCCAGTCCTGCCGGCAATGATTTCTGTGGTGGGTGGGAGTGGAAAATTTACATCAAGTTAGCTCGCTGACTCTGGACTTTAGTGCAACTCATATCCTTAATCCCATCATTTGTGGAAGAGCCTATAGCTACTGCCTCACATTGCAGTGTCCCCACTGCCCCTCCCTTCTTTAGTTTTCATTTCTCTCTCCATTTTTAAAAGCCCTATGAACCCCATCTTCTTAGCCATGCATCAAACACCCATTATACTTACATTTCAACAGAGAAAAACGCTTTGAGATCTGGCAGACATCAGCTTTTTGTGCCAGGTACCAGGAGTAGTAATCAGTGCAATACCTGAGTTAAAATTGCCATTTAATTTACAGTCAGCAACAGTTACATACATTTTTAACCTTTTGCAGAAATAAAAGAATAACTTAGAGTAAGAGTAATTACAAATAAATGCACTGATCCCGTTAAACTTTCAACACGTAATTGGCAATCAATATACAAACATTTAAATTTCACTCATTAAGATAATCCCAGGGTGACTCTGCAGGAAAATTCTGGTAAAGTGTTAGGGTTGGAATGGGGAGGGCAGGGAAGGGGGTCATGCATGGATTTTCTACCTATGTAGAATTCTCAGTTTACCAAGAAAATTTCACTCTTATCAAGGTGCCAGCCAACTTATCAGAACCAAGAGTTAAGAGGCCAACAAAGCTTTTGAAAACTCGCCAAGCATTCTGCTAAGTATGTGAGGGACATAGCCATTTTGAAAAAAATGCTTTCAATGGACCCTTCCAGATCCTTCTCTTGCTCCTCAACATATTGCACTTTTGCAGAAAACGCATCAGGATCCTTGTCAAACAAAATTTAGCTCTAAGCCACATAAGGAGATATCGGATGGGTGACTAAAAGATTCATTTAGTTAAAAAGTGAGGAGCAGAGGAACAGACTCCAAATAGGAAAAGGACCATTCGGAGCATACTTTAATGAAGAAGGCACAATGGTAGGCCTAATAATTGCAGAGGACTTAGAAGAAGCCCTGGTTATTGATGAGGGTTTGGGGAAGCCTTAAAAGTCCAAGAAGGCAGCAGAAGGTTGGTGACTCTGTTCTGCGAATATTGGGGATCTGTGGAACAGTAAAGTTTATTTATTAGTGTCACAAGTAAGCTTACATTAACACTGCAATGAAGTTACTGCAAAAATCCCCCAGTAGCGATTTCTGAGCAGCTGAAGAGCTGAAATTGCACTTGTCAGTTGACAAAGCGAGATCTTCGAAGGTGAGGACTAGAATCCCTCATGAGAGCGACAAGATTTCCGTGACATTGGTTGGCTCACAGTGTTACTGATGTTTTGGTGGGTTGTTGAGAAATCTGCGGAATCTATTATGATCATATTTCAATGTCATTATAAATAGAGGTACATTTGACCAGTTTGCCTGTTAACTCATAGTAACCTTGAATGTTAGAGTATAAGATAAATATTGAAAATTGCTTTATTTTTCTGACTTTGTATCATAAAGTTTATTTTTGTTTGTTTAAAACATCTGGAAATTTCTGGCTTTAATTACAAACTTTTTCTCCTTCAAACAAAAAGTTATTGGTCCTGAACAAACATTACTAAAAAGTTAAGGATCATCACAGATCACTTAGATCTATGTATGACAAGCTGCTTCTGCTGCTTAGTAACAAGAGTGTGCTTTTTCCAGAGTTACGTATGTTATACTGACGAAAACACTGTGGAGGGGATTTCCAGCATTGGTATGGTGAGTCCTGCCACAGTGGATGCAGCGTGCCAGCCAAAATCCCATTGATTTTGGTGAGGGTTGAAGATCCTGCAGGCGAGCAGGACCATAAAACCCTGTCCAATACATTCAGGGCAGTAACGTCAGAAAGTTCTACACCTTTTATTGTCCATCTCATTCGAGGGTCTGCATCCTCATAAATTATATTTGGAAATTTTATGAAACATATTGTTAAAATCCTGTGCCACCTTCATCATGCAGCATCTCAGAAATAAATAGCAAAATAAAAGACTGTTTCATTTACCTTACAGCAGATCTCTTTGATTGGCTCCTTTGTACAATTTTACAATGGCATCTTTGAAAGAATCGACAAAGTTCCAGAACACAACGATTTACGTTCTGAGCGCCTGCTGTTGGCTTCTCTTCCTCTTTGGCCTCTGCAGCACCTCCACAGTCTATTGTGAATATTAATTCCTCAGATGTAAAAAAAATTACTGCAACTGGGCTATTCATTCTCTAAGGCATTAAAAAAGCATTAACAAAATCCAAAACATGCTTTTCCTGGGGATTACTGCTTCCCCACCATGAGGCTTTCCCATCTTTGCCTTGATGCATTCTCCTATATATTTCCCTACTTGCACACCTACGTGGCATTGCACCAAGATGGATATAGAAACACTGGCCAGAATTTTACTGTCCCGCCCGTCACAGGAATTGGCACAGGTGAGGGATGGACCATGAAAAGGTCTATTGACCTCAGGCGAGATCTTACAGTTTTGGGACAGGCGAGGTTGGAGAATCCTGCCCATTGTTAATATTTATGGTGGAGATGGGAAGTGTGCAAAGTAAGCTGAATTAGCCCAAGAATTTGACAAAACTTAAGGATAATGATAATATATTTTAGATCTGCTTTTCACCCAACGGCTTGCCAAATGGCCTGGCTAGCCAGCAACCAGGAGGGAAAACCCCCAGTAAGAGACCGCAGCCGGGGGTGTTCTGGGAGAGGCTGAATGGCCTCCTTCTCTGTCAATTAATTGATTTCTGGTCAAATGATCAATTTCAACAACAAAAACAGAAAATGCTGGAGGATTTCAGTAGGTCTGATAGCATCTGTGGAAAGAGTACCGTCAACGTTTCAAGTCAGGATCACCCTTCATCAGCTCTGACGAAGGGTCATCCTAACTCGAAACATTGCTTTCAGATTCCAGCATCTGCAGCATCTTGCCTTTATCAAAATATCCCTTTGATTACTGGTTCCCCCGCGACAGATGCAGTGAACCATTCAAATACTCATTGGCTTTGGTGGCACTGGAAATTCCTGCCAACAGGATGGGCCAGAAGATTTCGGGCAATCTTAACTTGATATTGGAAAATGCATGGTTAACACTGAACTTACATGATTTCAATGGTTTGACCGATATGCTTGGTGTAGACTGGAGCACAGATCCAGGGGATGCTGAAAGGAATTGCACACATTTTATTGAAGCTTACGTAAGTCACCATTTACAGAATTTATTCGATAATATAGAGAAGGCCAAACTGAAACAGAACCTAGCATAAAAATTATTCTTGAGCTCCTTTTGTGTTTTTACTCTTGATTATTTTAGATTTGTTTTCAGATTATTGATTTTGGTGTGTCTCAGTTCTCTATGTCTTTGGTAGCGTTTTATTTGCCCTAATATTTAAATAATGTGTCCAGAATAATGAAGGAAGAATGCTTTTGTTTTATATTATTTCAACTATTAGTTCAATCCATAAGACCATAAGATATAGGAGCAGAATTAGGCCATTCAGCCCATCGGGTCTGCTCCGCCATTCAATCATGGCTGATATGATTCTCATCCCCATTCTCCTGCCTTCTCCCCTAACCCTTGATCCCCTTATGAATCAAGAACCTATCTATCTCTGTCTTAAAGAACTCAATGACCTGGCCTCCACATCCCTCTGTGGTAATGAGTTCCACAGGTTCACCACCTTCTGGCTGACGGAATTCCTCCTCATCTCTGTTTTAAAGGATCTTCCTTTCACCCTGAGGTTGTGCCCTCTGGTTCTAGTTTTTCCTACTAGTGGAAATATCCTCTCCACGTCCACTCTATCCAGGCCTCTCAATATTCTGTAAGTTTCAATAAGATACCCTCTCATCCTTCTAAACTCCATCAAGTATAGGCCCAGATTCCTCAATCGCTTCTCATATAACAAACTCTTCATTCCAAGGATCATTCTTGTGAACCTCCTCTGGACGCCCTTCCAAGGCTAGCACATCCTTCCTTAGATATGGGGCCCAAAACTGCTCACAATATTTCAAATGGGGTCTGACCAGAGGCTTACGCAGCCTCAGCAACACAACCCTGCTCTTCTATTCTAGCCCTCTAGAAATGAAAGCTAACTTTGAATTTCTCTTCCTGTCAACAGAAACTGCATGTTAGCCTTAAGAAAGTTCTGAACCAGGACTCCCAAATCACTATGTGTTTCAGATTTCTGAAGCCTTTCCCCATTTAGAAAATAGTCTACTCTTCTATTCTTCCTACCAAAGTACATACTTTGCCATATTGTGTTCCATCTGCCACTTCTTTGCCCAGTCTCCCAACCTGTCCTTGTCATTCTGCAGTCTCCCCCCTTCCTCACTGCTACCTGTCCCTCTACATATCTTTGTATCATCTGCAAATTTAGCAACCATGCCCTCAGTTCCATCTTCCAGATCATTACCGTATATAGTGAAAAGTTGTGGTCCCAACAATGACCTCTGTGGAACACCACCAATCACTGGTTGCCACCCTAAAAAGGACCCCTTATCCCCACTCTGTCTTCTGTCTGTCAGTCAATCTTTTATCCGTGTCAGTACCTTGTCTCTAACACCATTGGCTCTTAGCTTATTTAGCAGCCTCCTGTAAGGCACCTTATCAAAGGCTTTCTGGAAATTGAAATAAATCACGTCCACTGGCTCTCCTTTGTCTAATTTCTTCATTACCTTGTTACCTCCTTAAAGAATTACCTGATGGTCCTTTGCTGATGCTTTTTCTTTGTGTAATTTTTTTTCTTTCAATTTCTTATTATGTATGGAAGTTTGCTTGCTTAACTGTCTCCAGAGGTTTGAGGGGAAAAAAATCACAAATGAAAACGCAGGCTAATAAATCTCCCCATTTACTCCTGAAAGTGAGACATCTAGCATCATTCTGGTGAAGTAATGCTGATGCAGCAATATCAGCACTGAGGAGTTCCAGCAAAAATTTGGATTTTTTGGATAAAATTGGGTTAATCTAATTCAGATTTGGAATTTCATTCGGTGTTCATGGTGAGGAGGTATTCCTTTTCTCTCAGGATAGTGTCAAGTTAATCATTCCAAATCTGCATTGGGACAATGAAACCTCACCTGTGGAAGGCTGTGTCTCCAACGTGGTTGTCATCATCTTTTGGAGGTCTTCTGAAACTGATGTGATGTTTGTAGAAGTGGTTGGTGATGCTAAAATACAACAGACATCTGTTTTTCAAACAATCTTACATATGCTTTAACTTAATTTGTGTGCACGGAGAGGACTGGTGACAGTTACACAGGCGTTAGGTTTACTTGCCATGTCATTATAAGAGTATTAGAGTGGGAGCAGGTCTTTTGACCTTCTGAGCCTGGTTCACCCTTCATTAAGATCCTTGCTGATAATCTATCTGAACTCAATCTTCTCACACTCATCCCCTTACCCTTAATACACAAAAATCTCTAGATCTCTGTCTCTTTAAGATAGCCATGATGTGGAAATGCCGGAGTTGGACTGAAATAGGCACAGTAAGAAGTCTCACAACACCAGGTTAAAGTCCAACAGGTTATTTGGCAGCACCAGTTTTTGGAGTCTCAGGCTCCTTCATCAGATGAGTGAGGACTTGTGTACACAAACAGGGCATATAAATACACAGACTCAACTTACAAGATAATGATTAGAATACGAGTCTTTACAGGTAATCAAGTCTTAAAGGTACAGACAATGTGAACGGAGAGAGGGTTAAGCACAGGTTAAAGAGATGTGTATTGTCTCCAGCCAGGACAGTTATTAAGATTTTGCAAGCCCAGGCAAGTTGTGAGGGCAACAGATAGTGTGACATGAACCCAAGATCCTGGTTGATCTTACCCTCTGATCTTCGGGTAAGTGTTTTCCAAGGCAGCCTTCATGACACATGACAACACAGAATCACTGAGCAGAAATTGATAGCCAAGTTCCACACACATGAGGACTGCCTCAACCAGGATCTTGGGTTCACGTGACCACAAATTCTAGGGAAATTTCCTCTTAGCATCTAGCCTGTCATACCACTTAAAAATTTCATATATTTCAATTAGATTTCTCATTTTTCTACATTTTAGCGAATATAGACATAATCTATTCAATCTTGCTTCATTTTACAATCCTCTCAATTTATCTATAGGCCTAGTGAACCCTTATTGCATTTCATCTAAGGCAGGTATATACATCTGCAGTGGAGATCTTGGCCCAGGACATGCATTCCATGGCAGGAGATGTCCGCACCATGGTTCAGTGTGTGAGCTCCACATTGCCACTCCCACAGACGGGCAGTGTGGGTTTAAAATCGCCTCCCTAGTCTTGCTTGCAGCAACAAAGATCTTTGGGTGGGGTGGAATAAATAGAGAACATGGTTGTCACTGGCGTGTGGTCATACAAGACAAAGGGAAGGCAAGGATTTGCATTTATATATCAGCTTTCAGAATACACAAAGTGCTTTACAGCCAATGAAATAATTTTGAAGTGTAGTCACTGTTGCAGTGTAGGGAAACACAACAAATCTTTTATACACTGCAAGGTGCCACAAACTATTAAGAGACACATTGCCAGCTACTGTTTTTGTGATGTTGGATGAGGGTTAATTGTTAGCCAGATCATGGTCAGAACTCTGATGCTATTTTATTTAATAATCTCATGGCAGCTTTATAGGGATTTATTAGGGATGGGCAATAAAGGCTGGCCAGCCAGCGCCACCCATCTCTCCCAAATGAATAAAAAAGCACATCCACCTGAGAGAGCAATCAGGGTCCATCTGTGATGACACTTCCTAGAGTGCAGCACTCTCTCAATACCAAGTTACCCTGGATTATAAATTCACCTCTCTGAAGTGAGGTTTGAAACTATAACCTAATGATAGGGGGAAGAAACTGATTTCATATCTTCACTTCTGCTGACATAGGAAAATATACCTGTTAGAATTTTCAAAGCAGGGTATAAGGCATGGTAAATGGAAGATGATGCCTCTTTAGTGGCTCAGGATGAGATAGAGTGATGCACATTTTTATTTCTACACTTTCTGGACTTGTGGCATCTCTTTGAATTGGTGCCAGTCT
The DNA here is from genome assembly GCF_965287045.1 of Carcharhinus amblyrhynchos. NCBI lineage: Eukaryota > Metazoa > Chordata > Chondrichthyes > Carcharhiniformes > Carcharhinidae > Carcharhinus > Carcharhinus amblyrhynchos. Next base: position 74,239,566 of record NC_137331.1, on the reverse strand, counting down.
GTATCAAGCTGGAAGTAGCTTTGTGCACGTGGACATTTATGAACTGGGAATTGGAGACTGTCAGACTAATTTCACCAGAAACACTTAGCAGCTGTCATGAAAAGCAAACATTTAGTCCAAACATTAGAGCTGGATTCAATCCAAATTGTTAGATGTGATGGGATAGATCTCTAATGCACTTTGCTGGCCAGTCCCCGAGGTGCATTCACTTGTAAATATTTGGAGCGGTTCTAACGGATTGTCTGGAAAGGGACTCAAGAATTCTGCAGTCACAAAACACAAACTGTATTTGTGTTATCCTCATGCTGCAGCTTATGATCTGAGTATTCTGCTCCCAACAAACATATTAAAGGAAAGGTCATATAAGTTACCAACTTTGGAGCAACTGAGTGCAACCATTTACAAGTTGGACTGACAAAATGGTGCAGTGTCATTGGCCATTGCTAGCACCAATTATTGTAAGATTAAAATAGAATGTTTGAAATATGTTTCTCTCTCTAATAAACCTTTTACACTAACAATCATAACCTGAAACAACCAATTCATTTGATCCCTGCCTGACACTGCATCATCACCCCTGAGGTGAGTTTCTACCTGGTTAAATATATTATCGGTGATATCTTTGCAGGATGTGTAACACTTAGCAGCTGTCACCTTCCAGGATCCCAGGACACACAATGTGCTTTACAGCCAATGAAGTAATTCTGAAGGCTGGTTACTGTTATAGTTTGGGGAAACACAATAGTTCTTTTACAGACCGCAAGGTGCCACAAATCATAAAGAGATACATTGCCAGATAAACCGGTGAGGAATAATTGTTAGCCAGATCATGGTCAGAACTCTGCTGTTACTTCCAAAGATCAAGTGTAGTATCGACATGTTGTGCGTGGTTGAAGTCATTAGGTTACATTTTAGCTTCATTTGAAGCAATTTTTAAAAGTGGCATCTTGGCCTTTTGGCTAAGATACAAATGAGATCAAGCCTTGGAAGAGGAGCTATGCCTACTCCAATCAGCTTGGATCATGTAGATCAAGCCCAAGATAGGAGATGAGAGCCTTGTCTTGTCAGCTTAGATCGGGAATGTCTCAACTTGTTGAGACCCTGAATTGGACTTGATTGGATTGAATTGGAATAAAATCAAAATAATATCAGGGCAGGTTTATATCCACCTGCAAAGTCAAGAACTAACTGAAACTAGTTTGTTCAAGTTTGACTATATATACACAGACACACACACACACAAATGGCCGCAAGAGGATGGTATTACACTGTTACACTGCAGCCTCCTTAAAGAGAAAAGCATAGAATGTAATGTTAATGGAACTTATACATTTCTTCTTTTAATTTATTTTTAAAATCTAACTTAATCATTGGTTTCTAATTCCTAAGAGGATACCTATTTTCTTCATCCAAAACTTTCAGAATTTGGGGAAGTGTGAGAATCTTTATAAGTGTCTTAACATGACCATTAACCCAAAGATACATAGATACTTTATACCATGCTCTCCACAATTACTGTTTTTGTAGGAAACAGTTCTTAGTTACTTTCAGCTTCCAATGGGATCACATATCCCTGTTTCAATGAGTTATGTCTTGTGTTTAATGATGGTCCTCTTGCTCAGGCTCCTGGGAATTCCCAAGCCAACTTTCAGCTCTGAGGCCTACTCCAGTGATTTCTTCTCCTGATCTCCCCAGTTCAAATCTTCCAGAGTTTTAGATTGCTACAGGGTGACTCCTATCATTCAGAGACAATTCTCCCTCCCCATTCTCAGAGGAAACATAAAATTCTCCTCTCTGCCGACAAACTCTGGCTGCAGCCCCTTTTCTCTGTGAGTCAGTTCTCTCTCTCTCTCTATGCCAATGGCTGGACTTCTATCATCTTGCCCTCCAGGTGAATCGGAGTGGGCGAGGGATGGACCATGTAAAGATCCATTGACCTTGGGCAGGAATTTACAGTTTGGAGACAAGTGAGGCTGTAAAATCCCACCCAGAAAGTCTATCCACTGTCAACCCAACGGCTCCTGCCATTTTTTTCAGGTGTGAATATTTTACTTCTTGCCATCAGTAAGTCTCAGCTTGGGCCTCCAGGTTCCATAGCAACCAGCACATAAGAACATAAGAACTAGGAGCAGCAGTTAGGCCATTTAGCCCCTCGAACCTGCTCCGCCATTCAATAAGATCACGGCTGATTTATCCTTGCCTTAAAAACATTCAATGAGGTAGCCTCAACTGCTTCATTGGACAGGGAATTCCACAGATTTACAACCCTTTGTGAGAAGAAGTTCTTCCTCAACTCAGTCCTAAATCTGCTTCCCCTTATTTTGAGGCTATGCCCTCTAGTTCTAGTTTCACCTGTCAGTGGAATCAACTTCCCTGCTTCTATATTATCTATTCCCTTTACAATCTTACATGTCTCTATAAGATCTCCCCTCATTCTTCCGAATTCCAATGAGTATAGCCCCCGTTTACTCAGTCTCTCCTCATAAGCCAACCCTCTCAACTCCGGAATCAACTTAGTGAATCTCCTCTGCACCCCCTCCAGTCCTAGTATATCCTTTCTCAAGTAAGGAGACCAAAACTGTACACAGTACTCCAGGTGTGGCCGCACCAGCACCTTATACAGCTGCACTATAATCTCCCTGTTTTTAAACTCCATCTCTCCAGCAATGAAAATTTCATTTGCCTTCTTAATTCCCTGCTGCACCTGCAAACCAACTCCTTGTGATTCTTGCACAAGGACACCCAGGTCCCTCTGCACAGCAGCATGTTGCAATGTTTTACCATTTAAATAATAGTCCATTTTACTGATATTCCTACCAAAATGGATGACCTCACATTTACTAACAGTGTACTTCATCTGCCAAACCCTCACCCACTCACTTAGATTATCTATTTCCCTTTGCAGGCTTTCATCCTCCTCTGCACACTTTGCTCTGCCACCCATCTTAGTGTCATCTGCGAATTTTGATACACTACATTTGGTCCCCAACTCCAAATCATCTATGTAAGTCATAAACAATTGCAGTCCCAATGCTGATCCCTGAGGCACACCAGTAGTCACTGATTGCCAACCAGAAAAACACCCAATTTACCTACACTCTTTGTTTTCTGTTAGTTAACCAATCCTCTATCCATGCTAATACATTACCCGTAGCACACATTAGTTTGTTGTTGTGCAGCAATCAGAATAGATCACATTGTTCATTTTACTTTGAATTAAAGAAACAGCCCAAATCTGAAACATCTTATAAAATCTCACCTCTATAATACTAAACACACACACAAACCACCAAAGGTTAAAAAACACAAGCATATGCTACCCTCGATTAATAACAGCTGCTAGCAAATATCCTGCTACTCTGTGACTGAACTGCCAATCTGAGTCTTGGTCCTTCAGGCTTGACCTTTTGGATCTCACTCTCTGCCCTTACATTGACATTCATTCCCCATCCTGCTTTAGTCTTACCATCTTATGTATTTAATATGGGTTCCTTATGTTGCAGTAGTGGTAGTTTATTGAATGGGGTAACTCATTAATGGGCAGCACAGTGGCACAATGGTTAGCATTGCTGCCTCACAGCACCAGAACCACAGGTTTAATTCTGACACCAGGTCACAATCTGTATGGAGATTGCATGTTCTGCCTGTGTCAGCTTGGGTTTCCTTCGGGTGCTCCAGCATCCTCATGCTCTCCAAAGATACGCAGGTTGGGGGGATCGGCCATAGAAGATTGCCTCTTAGTGTCAGGAAGATTAGCAGGGTAAATATATGGGGTTATGGGAAATAGGGCCTGGGTGGGATTGTTGTTGATGCAGGCTTGATGGGCCAAATGGCCTCCTTCTGCACTTTAAGGATTCTACATTTCTATGCTTCAAGAGCTTTTGAGGCTTGTGTGTTTCAACATTAACACCTTTATAGGTAGACTCTAACTATTTACAATTCCAACCATGATCTTGCCTGGTGTAGCTTCCACCATGCAGGCTAACTGCTTACAGTTCTAGATTGTATTCTGGTCATGTGACCACACACCTCATAGTGTGGGAGGTGCCAGTCTCCTGCCCCATGTTAACCCGAGCATCTTACATTATCATAGATTCCCTGTGGTGCGGAAGGAGTCTGCAATCACTCTCTGACAGAACATCTTTCCCAAGGCCCATCCTCCTACCCTATCCCCGTAATCCCACATATTTACCCCGCTAATCCCTCTTCCTACATTTCTTGGGGCACCAAGGGGCAACTTTGCACGGCCAGTCCATCTCACCTGCACATCTTTGGACTGTGGGAGGAAATCAGAGCACCTGAAGGAAATCCACACAGGCACGGGGAAAAAGTGCAAGCTCCACACAGTCAGCCAAGGCTGGAAGCGAACCTGGGTTCCTTGTGTTGAGAGACAATAGTATTAACCCACTGTGCCACCATGCCACCCTGCATATGTAGGCACACATAATATAAGGGGGCAGCACGGTGGCACAGTGCTTAGCACTATGGTTGAACCCAGGCTTCACAGTGCCAGAGGCCTGTGTTCAATTTCCAGCTTGGGTCACTGTCTATGTTGAGTCTGCACGTCCACCCGGTGTCTGCATAGGTTTCTTCTGGGTGCTCTGGTTTCCTCCCACAATCTGAAAGGTGTGCTGATTAGGTGGATCGGCCATAAGAACATAAGAACATAAGAAATAGGAGCAGGAGTAGGCCATCTAGCCCTTCGAGCCTGCCCCGCCATTCAATAAGATCATGGCTGATCTGTCGTGGCTCAGTTCCACTTTCCCGCCCTCTCCCCATAACCCTTAATCCCCTCTCTTATCAAGAACCCATCAACCCGCTTCTTAAAAATATTTAGCGAGGCAGCCTCCACCACTTCAACGGGCAGAGAATTCCAGAGATTCACCACCCTTTGAGTGAAGAAGTTCCTCCTCAACTCCGTTCTAAACCGCCTCCCCTTTATCTTGAGGCTGTGCCCCCTAGTCCTACTGTCTTTTTTGAGCGGGAAGAGTCTCTCCACCTCTATCCTATCCATCCCATTCATCATCTTATACGTCTCAATGAGATCTCCCCTCATTCTTCTAAACTCTAACGAGTACAAGCCTAGTTTATTCAGCCTCTCCTCATAGCTCAATCCCCTCAACTCCGGTATCAGCCTAGTAAACCTCCTTTGCACTCCCTCCAGGGCCAAAATATCCTTGCGTAAGTACGGCGCCCAAAACTGCACACAGTACTCCAGCTGCGGCCTCACCAATGCCCTATACAGCTGCAGCAAGACCTCCCTACTTTTATATTCAATCCCCCTCGCTATGAAGGCCAGCATCCCATTCGCCTTCCTGACCACCTGCTGCACCTGCAAGCTGGGTTTTTGCGACTCATGCACAAGGACCCCGAGACAATTATCCGTTAACGTACCTGAACAGGAGTCAGAGCCTGGCGAGTAGGGGATTTTCACAGCGACTTCATTGCAATGTTAATGTAAGCCTAATTGTGACACTAATAAACTTTCCCCCACATCCCCACCCTGAGCAATGCTGCAAAGATGTGATAATAAGAGGTAAAGAATAAACAGGATTAAGTAATAGTACTAACCAGTCGTGGTAGATTTTCTGTCATAGAATGTTTCATTTATAATTGGCTGCAGTGAACTTGTAAACCACAGTGAGGTCATATCTCTTTCTGAAACAGCAACATTAAGTAATTAATATTATTTAAAACTACTAAATATGAATTTGTTGACTCCTAACTGTGCATTCCAGAAATAATTCCAATGATTTGAGGTATTTTTATATGGTAGGGATGGAATTATTATTACAATGCCTAGAGGGCGAGCTTCAGCCCACATTTGCCCTCCATATAAAGGCTGGTGGGGGCTAAAGATCCAGAAGTCAGAGTTCTCGCCAGCAAGTTTGCAATTTCAGATCTTCCCCACCCCTCGATGGTGATACCATCAGATTCACCCCAATAATGGGCATGGAGCTGCTTTACGTGAATTTGAATATATTTCAATGTCATTAGCCACACCCTTATCAGATGTTTAATGCCCTGATATATACTGACCCATTGGTGCTGTTCACAACACATTCACATAGATGTGAATCTCTCATGGGGGGCGGGGTGGGGGGTGGTCTCCCGTGAATGCAAAGTTAAATATAGTGTATAGTTCCCAGCAGAGAGGGATATAATCAGACAGTGGCTTGGCAATGCTCCCAACACTGTCCCTTTACACAGGCTGGCACTGGCAGCGTGCCTCCAACTGGGCGGGTGGGGGAGCTGGGGGGTGGGGGGGGAAGAGTTGCGAGTACCAGCTCCGAACAGAGGAGGGGGGTGGGGAGTACGAATGTTGGCTCCAATCAGGAGTGTGGGGGGTAGGGGGGTGGTGTGGGAGGGAGAGCTCCTGAAATTTCCATTGTGGGCTGGGGGAGGAGTAACTTTTTTCTCTGGTTGGGGTGTCCTTTAAACATGATGCCATGATCTCAGTGCAGCCAAGTTTTGCCAGTGTGTTGTGTTCTGCCCTCCTCCATGACAGCGTGAAACATGGCCAGCTGTCTCTCTGCAGCAGAATGTGGCAAGATCTGGAGCAAAAACCGACCTGTTTCTCTGGACGGAAACACACATTTTCCTTGCCCAAACCAATGCTGCCATTTTTTGCCCATTGTTTTCATTGGGACTGACTAGATAATCAGCTCCTAGATAGCCAGATCCAGCCCCTGTAATAGCATTAACATTTGTTTAAAATGCTTTCAAATTTAAAAAATAAACATCTTACCAAGAACGCCAGCCATAACACAGATGAAAATGCAGTCTGTCTCGTTTTTGCTCACTGCAACAGAAATAAATCTTCAATTAACCTATTCCTTATTAATGTACCTTAAAAGTAATGATAGAGAGAATAGTACTGGGAACAGGAACATTTTAAGTAATATTTCAGTAAAAGTAAGCTGATATCCTCTAAGGACTAATGATATGAAACAACTGTGTGCTTTGTGAACTTTAATGCCAGAGTCACTCTGAATTATCACGACATGAGCAAGAATGGCCTGAAGATAACTCTCTGCCTCATTTTCCCTTTTGTGATAAAGTGCCTGAGCTCCACTCAATGCTTCTCTCAGCTAATTCCTGAAAGCACTAACAGAGCTACTCATGGAAATTAGACTAGATATCCACCAGTGCTGGGGTCCCCAGACCCTTTATGTTCATAATAGATGAGACAAAAATGAAACTTATACTGGACAAGCATCATTACTCGACATTGAAATGCAATGTGGCATGTTCTGATTTACAAATTTGGCTTGGAATGTTTATATTAATTTTTGGTAGCTTTTTTTTTGCTTTGTGACCCAAGCAGATGTTATACTGCCCACAATATAAGGAGTGTGGGATAGTTGGTAAATGGAGAATGAGCTGAATTACTGGTGTTAAAGTCAAATGAGTTGCTCAGGTCAAAGCTGCCTCCGTACCATTCCTGTGTGTGTATGTACATGCATGTGTATGTGTGTGCAAGTATGTGCACATATGTATGTTTGTGTATGTGTATGTATGTGCATATGCATTTGTGTGTGCATGCACAGGTGTGTGTGTGTGTGTGTGTGCGCATGCACAGGTGTGTTTGTGTGTGTATATATATATATATATATGTATGTGTGCATATGCACGTACTGGTGCATCACACACAATGGAATGAGCAGCCATGTGGTCAGCACAGATAACTCTTGTCACCCAACTGCCATCCTTTGGTTTGCTGTGGTGGTTCAAACACAGATGGCACAATGGACTGAACAGAATGAAAGAATCATGACTGCTGCCAAGGTGCCAGGTATTAGCCTGCATGATAAACTGCATTTGGTCACATTCCAGCTCGGTACCAAGGGAGTAGAATCCCTACTACTTGTGATACATCCCAGAGTTGACACATGGAACCCCTAAAGCAATGTGTGGGCTATCAATAGGACCTACACTGTGACAAAACCTGCAATCCTCCAGAAACCATCTGTTCACATTACTCCAAAAACAGAAGATGCTGGAAAATCTCAGCAGGCCTGACGGTATCTGTGGTGAGAGAATAGAGCCAACATTTCGAGCTTGAACGACATTTTGTCAGCATTGGCCAGCTATATTCTCTCACTATAGATGCTGTCAGACCTGCTGAGATTTTCCAGCATTTTCTGTTTTTGTTTCAGATTCCAGCATTCGCAGTATTTTGCCTTTATGTTCACATCGTTTGCTGCTTTCTTGTGAGACAATGAAATGTCTATTTAAAGAGAAATGATGACAGGGTCAGTGACTCCCCTTATGCAACAGTGGAGGGAAAGCTGTGAGATTTTGCAAATATCTGCATTTCCAGCCTGAAATGAACATCATTTATAAAAGTTCACCTTCATATTCATCTTCATGATGAATGGGATTGCTGCCCTTGTCCTGCTATGAACAATTCTGACTGCAGCAGGTGTCAGATCTCAGTAAGGATATCTGATCTAAAGTATTGACATCTGGCATTGTTCCTCACTGAGATTCAGGTCAGAGAATTGCTCCCTGAAAACACTAGGTTGATATAACCTTCTGCAGGAAACATTTTTTTCTTTCTCTCTCCCCCCACCACCATCGTCCTCCCCCCCCCCCAACTCTTTGAGCAGCTTGCCCAGCTCTTTGTTGCCTCTGTTCATTCTCCCCGTGGCACTGTATTTCAGTTTCTTCCTGCAACTATGCTTGGGAGAATTGCAGAAACCTTGTCAGTTCCAGGTCTTTGAGCAGCTCTCATACCACTCGCTCTGGACTTCAAAACTTTGAAGTATTCTAGGATGCACTGAATATTTGGACAATTGCAGCAAAAGCCAATAAAGAACAAAAACAGCCCGGGAAACAGGCCCTTCAGCCCAACGAGCCCGTGCCGCCATTTTAACACTACCCGTCCCCCCTCCACCCATGACCCTTATCTAATGTTTTATGGCCATCCACATTGAGGGAAACTAATTTAGGGACAATTTATTACTTCCAATCAGCCTAATAGCACATCTTTGGGGTGTGGGAGGAAACCGGAGCATCCAGAGAAAATCCACACAAGCATGGGGAGAATGCACAAACTCCCACAGACACTGGCCCAAATCCATGTGTCTGCACAGCAATCAGTGATAGTCACTGAGCTGTCGTCTTGCCCAGTATCTGGTCCAGTTTAGGCACACACTAACGACATGAAGCATTAGGCCAATCTCGAACAACCAAGAGCAGCCCAAGTATGACCCATCGCGTGTATGCCCCTCGTTGGACAACAAGGCAGACCGACTTAAAACCTGTGAATTAAAAGAGAAAAAACATTATTATCTTACCACATCCATTTACCTTACCGGGGACGGCCCAATGCTAATGAACCTTATTTAAAACAATCTCCTATATCCACCCATCTCCAACCCACTCATGTACCTGTCTAAGTTACTCTTAAACAACTCTAGTGTGCTTGCCTCCACCACCTTGCTTGGCAGAGCATTCCATACCCCCACTACCCTCTGTGTGAAAAACCTCCCTCTAATATCTGTGTTATACCTCTCCCCCCTCACCTTAAGCCCATGGCCCCTCGTACTGTATGTCTCTAACATAGGAAATAGCTTACCTCTGTTTACTCTATCTATACCCTTCATAATCTTATATACCTCTATTAGATCTCCCCTCAGTCGCCATCTTTCAAGGGAAAACAGCCCCAATTTGTTCAATCTTTCCTCACAACCCAGTCCTTCCATACCAGGCAACATCCTGGTAAACCTCCTCTGCACTCTCTCCAGAGTCTCCACGTCCTTCCGGTAGTAAGGCAACCAGAACTGGACGCAGTACTCTAAATACGGCCTAACCAACATTCTGTACAACTGCAACATTAGACTCCAGCTCTTATATTCTATACCCCTTCCTATAAAGGCTAACATACCATAGGCTTTCTTCACAACCTTCTCCACTTGTACTGCCACCTTCAAGGACTTGCGCACTTGCACCCCCAGGTCTCGCTGCATTTCTATACTCTTTATGGGCTTACCCTTTATCATATAACTCCCCCTTACATTATTTCGGCCAAAATGCATCACCTCACATTTATCTGGATTAAACTCCATTTGCCATATATCTGCCCAATATACCAGCCTATCAATATCCCGCTGTATTGCCAGACACTGCTCCTCACTGCCTGCCAATCCAGCCATCTTGGTGTCATCAGCAAATTTGCTGATCACACCACTTATAATACCACAATAGAAATCAATCAGCATCTAACTTGAACATAATTAATGAAAATTTGCATAACACTGGTATGGAGGCAGCCGTGCTAACCACTGTGCCAGTATGTGGTCCTGGTGTGGGATATGGAAGCAAAGTTTTCATCACTATGCCACAACATTTTGCTGCTGACACATCATGCTCACTCATGTTTGCTTAAGGAATGGTGCTAACTGGAGTGTTAAATAGCAGTGCTGGTCACAAAACAGCTACATTTACTGATGCATTCCTGAAAAAAATGACATGCTATCGAATACAGTGGGCATAAGGTCACCACTTTCAGATTTGAGAAGTGCTCAGTCTCCTTCAAGTTATCCTGGAAGGGTAAGATATCTGAAATATTGAAGACAGATTGATGTTAGCCTTTCAGGTTGCTACTTTACAGTAGGGGAGGCGATGACCTAGTGGTATTATTGCTAGACTAATAATCCAAAAGCTCAGCTGATGTTCTAGGGATTTGGATTCAAATCCCACCACGACAGAAGGTGGATTTTGAATTCAGTAAAAATCTGCTGGACCAATTCTCACTCCCTGACCTAATCCTCAAATCACCCGCACTCCCCAAAGCCTGACTCCACTTCGATGTCTAACTCTACCCCAACTTCTGTTGTCCGCTCCCCACTGATGTTAGATTCCTCTTCCTCCAGTGTTTGACTCTGCTGCAACCCCTGTTATCCGAATTTCCAAGCACTCAGTTCCCTTTTCTCATTCAGTTTAATTGTTGTTCCCTTTGAAATTTGGTATTCTTGCCCTGATGGATGGAAGATGAAAAATTTCGACAGCATGTCTCCTTTTTCAATATTCAAGCTCTGGATTGCCAAGCAATGACTTATTAGTGTCACAATCTGCTTCTTCGATTTACTTTGAGCCCACACTAACTGTATACAGCCTAAAGCCCTCACCAATTTATTGTCTTGTGCAACCTGTAGAAATGTGAAAATGCAATGGCCACTATTTTAGCCTCTAAGGCTGCACATGGGGTGGAATTTAATGCCCTCCCCATGACGGGTTTGGTAGCAGGGGACAGTTAGTCAGGCAGGATGGTGGTGGGTTGCGCCTGCCACCAACTCACCGCCAGCCAGGGGCAATTATTATGTAATTATTATGCCCTTATGTGGGTAATTATTGTTGGGTTTGTGTTTGCTGGGATCCAGTGACAGTGCTAGGCCTTGGGTTGGTCATGTACTGATGGCAGCCACTGTCTTCCCAGTGATATGGCCGTTCAAAAGTGCTGCTAGCCTCTGATTGGCCCAAACATCTCAGTCAGTGGGACTTCTGGTCCCAGGGTCCCTAATCCCAGGGAAAGTCCATCAATGCTCAATTAAGTGCCTAAGTGGCCCCAATTACAGTGAGACTTCCCTAAAAGGCATAAAAAGGTCTCTCACTGGATGTCCAGCTAGAGAGTGAGATGCCTGTCACCTGCAATAAATAACCACCATATTGATGACAAAAAGTATATTACCTTGCTGAACTTCGCAACTTTTCTTTTATCCATAAACCACAAATACACGGGCTAATATTCAGTGCTGGTATAAAACTGGCAGTAGCACATTGACATGATGTAGCACATGATGTTAATAAAATTAGGCAGCCAGCTGTCGCCATAAGACTGTAAGACCATAAGAACTAGGAGTAGGCTATTCAGCCCTTTGCTATTAAATCAGATCATGGCTGATCTGGCACTAAATCCACTTTCCCCTCTCTCAAAAGCCCTTAATTTTCATCAATTTCTCCCCTGGCCATCAATGAAAATTACCCCCCCTACAGTTTTGTTTGTACTCTCATTAGCTGTGTGGAGTTTGCACATTTTCCCCGTGACTATGTTGATTTCCTCCAGGTGTTCCAGTTTCCTCTCACGGTCCAAAGATATGCGGGTCAGGTTGATTGGCCATGCTAAATTGTGATTGGGGTGGATGTGATGGGCTAAATGGCCTCCTTCTGCTCTGCAGGGATTCTATGATTATTCCTAATCTCAAATACTGGTAGAGTAGCAATAATGAAATCAATTTCAAACCATGCAAGGACCACAAAACCCACCCTGAATTCCCAGGATCACTTACTCTCCCCCTTCACTAACTGTCTCCCTTATCCAAGCTAATATCTTGTTCGAATGCAAAGTAATCAAAAAGTAGCAACGTAAACTTCAGTTAAAATTTTTCAAACATCAATAATAAATGAATAAAACAAACCATAGAGGATGGAACTGGATTTAAAAATCTCCTTGAAGAAGCTGGTGGTATTCCCCACGAAGTCAACTACAACGGCAGTATAATCTGTAAAAAAGAACATATTCATGAATTTCTGACTTGCACGTGTGAACAATGCAATGTTTACGTAAATTTAATTAATGTGTTCTTCCTTACCATCTACCTAATAAACGATCACACATTAAAGAGTTCAGATAACATAACTAGAAGTCCCAAATCATGAATTAAGCTGTCAATGTGCACTAGATCATTATGGGAATGAAGTACCTATGGGTACTTAGATTTTGACATATTTGGCCTGGTGAGGTGTTGTGGCACAGTGGTAGATGCCTTGTTTCCACATGAAGACTTGATGACCACAGGAGGTCTGTTTGCAATCTGACTGACCAAGTTGATTACCAGCCAATAAATCCTCCCAAAATGCTTAATGGCAGGCAGTAATAGCGGGAGAGTTTCCTTGTCAGCCGCACTGAAGAAGGTAATGGAAGACCACTACAGAACTTAACCAGACATAATCATGGATCAATCCAATGGCTCTCCATTGTTGCCAATACCCTCTTAGGGTCTGGTACCTGAAGGAAGAGGAGGAAGATGACCCAGGAATGCACAGCACTATCCACATGTGGATTTGAATTTGCAAGTATTCCTACATTTGTAATGTTGCATATCATTCTGTAAGTGAGTTCATAGTTTATTTCAAGTCTCTTATCCACCATCGAGGGAATTCAATTATTTGGAGACGCTAGGGAAGCTGAGATTAATCTCCACTGAGAAAGTAATATAGGGGAGAAGTTAATAGAGGGAATGAAAATGATGAGGAGTTTAGATAGGGCAAATAAAGATAAGTCCATTAGCAGGTAAGTCAGAGGACAAAGATTTTAGATAATTACCAAAAAACAACGAGAAGGGACAAAGAGATTGTTTTAACAATAGCAAATTGTTATGATCTGGAACGCATTGCATGTGGAAGTAAATTCCAGAGCAAGTTCAATAGAAAAGGAAATTTTAGTTGGGCTTTCGGGATACCATGTGGGAGTAGGATTAACTGAATAGCCTTCTCAAAGAGCTGACACAATCTCAATGGGCTTAAAGTATGTGTTTATTCTATTTGAGTGTATGGATTTTAAAGTTAATATGAATGAGGAGTTAGTCTCAGGTCCTTGAGACAAAACTGAAAGTGATGAAACATACAGGACAGAAATTTCCAGCTGTTCACACCCACAGATCTTCTGGTTCCACTGTCAGCGCACTCCACCGCAGATTTCCCAGGAAACCCCATTGATAACATCAAGAGTAGAAGATCCCCATTGCTGACTAATGGCAGGCTGCCTCAAAAGATGTGGCGGGTTGTGTGGTTAATCCTGCCTAATAATCCGGAGGGAGGGCCGGAAACTCAGTGCTTTGGGACACATGGTTCAAGTGCATGTTATAACAGCAGACCCTGGCCTCCTGTGAGAGGTCACCCATTAAAATACAAGTTATCAAAAAGGGAGTAGATACTTAATATAATAAGCTCCTTTCCTGAAGAATAGAAAAATTTTTGCTGAAGCTTTTTGTCCTGCACTCATCAGAACATTCGCAAGAAGACCTACTTGAGGGAATGCTTGCGAATGTTCTGATGAGTGCACGATAAAATCTTCAACAAAAATGTCTCTTTTCAGCAATACGCAAGTTCTGTAATACCAACGGACTAAAATCTCATTTCCTTTCTTTTGCTGGTCTCAGAGAAATTATCCTTAATGTGCCTTGACTGCAGGCAATACTTCGTTGGAAATTTATGGGCTTTAAATTGCGCCTTGCAGATGACTGATGAGCAAGCTGAAAGTTTTAAAATGTTTTCTGGGATCCACATCATTTAAGTCCTCTCCTGAGCTACAGACCATTAAATATCATAAATCAACACAATTCTGCTTCAGTTTTCCTCCTAACCTCGTTCCCTTTAAGGAGTTTTGTAATTTAATGTCTATTATGTTAATATATGTCTCTGTAGACTAGGAATAGTTCTTTAGACACAAAGCACTAACCTGTCAAGTCATTTGTTCTGTTGTTCAAGCAGTAGCAGTATTTCATTGGGAAAATAGAGGGATCAATATTCCAGAAGCTGGAAACTGCAGGTAAATAAATACGAATGTCGGTCAATGTCACCGCAGTTTTCACAAGAGTAGGAAACTGTGACCAAGTACAATGAAACTTTGCAATTGAGTACTTACTGTTATAAATGAGAATTGACACCTTATGGAGTGCAAAGGAGCTATGGGAAGTGACACTGAGCAATGAGAAGAATTGTTGATTTCCTGTGAATAGTTTAGATGTAAAATTAAAATGTGCATTTGTGCAGAAAGCGCATGATTCTCAATATAACTCCAAACTTAAATGCCCATCTATATCTAAAACATATAAAAAATATATATCTGTGCATGCTTCCCACCTGCATTGTGCATCCGTCTGTGACATTTTTTCTTATTTTGTCAATTATTTCTCATCATGAATTCCAAAGCACATTTAGAATGGAAAATGTCTGTATAAATGTATCACCAATTGTGCAACCATACATGACCATCAGAGATTCCTCCATCACTTTGACCCCCATCTTCTTTTCTTAACTGTATTCCTCTGGTTGGAGTTCTCATATTAACATTTTAGTAGTTATATTTTGTATGTTAAATGTTGTATATTTATTTTTTATATGTTAATTTATAATAATATTGAAGCTTTTTTCTTCCATGCTAATGCTCCCCATCCTTGTGGAATTTTGTGGCCCCAAGGCCCAGGCTTAACTGTACTAAACCTCTTCTAATTCTTCCAAATCCCTGGCTGACTGCAAAAGAAATGAGTCTAAGTATAGAATCCCTGCAGTGCAGAAGACCATTCAGTCTATTGAGTCTGCACCATCTCTTACCCAGACCCCATCCCTGTAACCTTATCTATTTACCCTGCTAACCCCTCTACCCTATATATCTTGGGATATTAAGGGGCAATTTCCCATGGCCATTCAACCTAACCTGCACTTCCTTTAGGCAATATATTTTAAAATACTAAAGCTACCTCTTGTGTTCAGTATCTGTCTTATTCTGACTTCCAATATCTTAACTATATATTTCACCCCATTCCATAATGTGTAGTATCCGGATCTAGCTCCAGCCCTTACTCAGTAACTAGCTGCTCCCATCATGTTAACTGCAACTTTGTTTCTGGCTTTGTTGGCAAGGTTGTTATTTGGGCAAAGCTACTTAATGCTCCTTAGGGAATGAGGTATAATCCCCGAATGACCAATTTACTTGAGCAGTTTTCATTATAAATATAAAGTCATAGATGTTCACAGCATGGAAACAGGCCCTTCAGCCCAACTTGTCCATACCACTCTTTTTTTTAAACAACCGCTAAACTAATCCCAATTGCCCTGATTTGGCCCATATCCCTCTATACCCATCATGCTCATATAACTATCTAAATGTTTTTTAAAAGATAAAATTGTAGCTGCCTCTACTACTGTGGCAGCTTGTTCCAGACACTCACCATCCTCTGTGTGAAAAAATTGTGCCGCTGGACACTTTTGTAGCACTCCCCTTCACCTTAAACCTATGCCTCTAGTTTTAGACTTCCCTACCTTTGGGAAAAGATATTGATTATCCACCTTGTCTATGTCCCTCATTATGTTATGGACCACTGTAAGGTCACCCCTCAGCCTCCTACGCTCCAGAGAAAAAAGTCCCAGTCTATTTAGTCTCTCCTTATAACTCAATCCATCAAGTCCCGATAGCATCCTAGTAAATCTTTTCTGCGCTCTTTCTAGCTTAATAATATCTTTTCTATAATAGGGTGACCAGAATTGCACACAGTATTCCAAGTGTGGCCTTACCAATGTCTTGTACAACTTTAACAAGACGTCCCAACTCCTGTTTTCAATGTTCTGGCTGATGAAACCAAGCATGCCAAATGCCTTCTTCACCAATCTGTCCACCTGTGACTCCACTTCCAAGGAGCTTTGAACATGTACCCCCTAGATCTCTTTGTTCTGTAACTCTCTCCAACACCCTACCATTAACTAAGTCAGTCCTGCCCTGGTTCAATCTACCAAAATGCATCACCTTGCATTTGTCTAAATTAAACTCCATCTGCCATTCTTCACCCCACTGGCCCAATTAATCAAGATCCTGCTGCAATTGGAGATAACCTTCCTCATTGCCCACCATGCAACCAATCTTGGTGCCATTTGCAAACTTACTAACCATGCCTCCTATATTTTCATCCAAATCATTAATATAAATGACAAATAACAGTGGGCCCAGCACTGATTCCTGAAGCACACTGCTGGTCACAGGCCTCCAGTTTGAAAAACAACTCTCTACAATCACCCTCTGGCTTCTGTCAAGAAGTCAATTTTGTATCCATTTAGATACCTCACCCTGGATCCCATGAGATTTAACTTTATGCAACAACCTGCCATGCAGTACCTTGTCAAAGGCCTTACTAAAGTCCATAAAGACAACACCAACTGCATTGCCCTCATCTACCTTCTTGGTTACCCCTTCAAAACACTCAGTTAAATTTGTGAGAGATGATTTTCCACTCACAAAGCCACGCTGACTGTCTTTAATCAGTCCTTGTGTCACTAAATGCCTGTAGATCCTGTCTCTCAAAATACCTTCCAACAATTTACCTACCACAGATGTGAAGCTCACTGGCCTGTAGTTCCCAGGCTTTTCCCTGCAGCCCTTTTTAAACAAAGGCACATTTGCCACTCTCCAATCTTCGGACACTTCACCCATAACTATTGATGTATCTCGACTAGGGGACCCGCAATTTCCTCCTTAGCCTCCCACAACGTCCTGGGCTATACCTCATTAGGTCCTGGGGATTTATATACCTTGATGCGCTTTAAGACTTCCAGTACCTCCTTCTCTGTAATATGTGCACTCCTCAAGACATCAACATTTATTTCCCCAAGTCCCTTAATATCCATGCTTTTCTCAACAGTAAATACTGATGAGAAATATTAATTTAGGATCTCACCCATCTTTTGTGGATCTGCACATAGATGACTTTGTTGATCCTTAAGAGGCCCCATTCTCTCCCTTGTTACTCTTCTGCTCTTTATGTATTTGTAGATGCTCTTTGGATTCTCTTTTGCCTTATCTACCAAAACAATTTTGTGTCCCCTTTTTGCCCTCCTGATTCCTCTCTTAACTCTACTCCTACACCCTCTATACTCTTCAAGAGATTCACAAGATAGGCAACTGCCTATGCATGTCACGTGCCTCTTTCTTCTTCTTGACCAGGGCCTCAATATCCAGGGTTCCCAACTTCTGCCAGCCTTGCCCTTCACTCTAAGAGGAATGTGCTTACCCTGAACCCTGGTTAACACACTTTTGAAAGTGTGCCACTTACCAGACGTCCCTTTCTCTTCCCACAGACTCCCGCAATTAACTTTTGAAAGTTCTTGCTTGATACTATCAAAATTGGCCTTGCCCCAATTTAGAATATTAACTTTTGGGCCTATCATTCTCCATAGCTATCTTAAAACTAATAGAATTATGATCACTCGTCCCAAAGTGATCCCTCACTACCATTTCTGGTTCCTGCCCTTCCTTATTTCCCAAGAGAAGTTTTATAAATATTATAAATATGGATTTTATGGATTACAAATATGGATAGATGAATTCCCCAGACACATTGATATTGGTGATGGGAAAGGGGCTAGATGTATGTACTAAAAGGCCTATAGAAGATTTGCCCATGCTCTATGATCTCCTCGGCTGAAACCGGTAGGAGCAAAGTAACAGCAGAACTAGATACCATTCTATTTTCCCATTTTCCATCCCCCAATTTGAAAAAGCACTGAATTTCCATTTTGACCCGGGCTAAAATATGGGCTCGCAGTTTCTAACAAATGTTTACTTGTCCTTTCAATAGAGCACTGATTTCTCTAGCAACTCAATTTAATTTTAAACCATAAGAGTAAATGCTGGAAAATCTCAGCAGGTCTGGCAGCATTTGTAAAGAGAGAAAAGAGCTGACGTTTCAAGTCCAGATGACCCTTTGTCAAAGCTAAAAGGCATAGAAAGTGAGAGATATTTATATTGCAGGGTGAGAGAATGAAAGATGAGTCATAGCCATAAAAAACAGGGGAAAAGACTGCTAATGGGTGTCTACAGAGAGAATAAAGGGTGTGAATGGCCAAATGGCAGAGAAGCTAAAATCAGAGGATAAGCTGTGACAGATGGGGATGTTGGGGGAGGGGGGGAATGGAGGGCACAGAGGTAAAATTTAGAAAAGGGGAAGCAAAGGGGGAGAAAAGGTAAGGGAAGGGGTAAAGTAGGGAGATAAAGTAGGGGGAAAAATTAGGGGGAAAATGTTGGGGGAGAGAAATGAAGAAAGACAATAAAGAAATAAAAGGTAGAGAACAGCAAAAAATTAAGTAAAATAGAATGAAATCAAAGGGGTGGAAGTGGGGTAGAGTGAATCATCTAAAGTTGTTGGATTCGATGTTGAGACTGGAAGCCTGTAAAGTGCCCAGCTGAAAGATGAGATGCTGCTCCTCCAGTTTGTAATGAACTTCACTGGAACATTGCAGCAGGCCAAAGACAGACATGTTGGCATGGGAGCAGGATCGTGTGTGAAAATGGATTGTGTGCAATCAGGACCTTGACCTTCCTGTTACTTGCCATTTTAACGCACAATCTTGTTCTTACGCCCGCATGTCTGTCCTTCGCTTGCTGCAATGTTCCAGTGAAGCTCATTACAAACTGGAGGAACAGCATCTCATCTTCTGGCTCGGCACATTACAGCCTTCCAGTCTCAATATTGAATTCAACAACTTCAGATGGTCGCTCTACCCCACCTCGGCCCCCTTTGTTTTCATTCTATTTTATTTAATTTTTTACTGTTCTCTACCTTTTATTGCTTTATTGTCTTTCTTCATTTTTTTCCCCTGCCCATTGTTCCTCCCTACTTTATCCCCCTTCCTTTACATTTTCTCCCCCTCTTCTAAATTTTACCTCTGTCCCTTCCATCACCACCACCACCACCACCACCACCACCACCCCCCCCCCCCCCCCCCCCCCTCACACACATCTCCATCTGTCACAGTTTACCCTCTGATTTTAGCTTCTCTGCCGTTTGGCCATTCACACCTTTTATTCACTCTGTGGACACCCATTAGCAGTCTTTTCCCCTGGTTTCTGTGGCTATGACTCATCTTTCATTCTCTCATCCTGCAGTATAAATATCTCCCACTTTCTATGCCTTTTAGCTTTGACAAAGGGTCATCTGGACTTGAAACGTCTGCTCTTTTCTCTCCTTACAGATGCTGCCAGACCTGCTGAGATTTTCCAGCATTTTCTCTTTTGGTTTAAGATTCCAGCATCCGCAGTAATTTGCTTTTATTCAATTTCATTTTACTTTTATGGAGTGCTTTGAACACATTTACTCTTTTTTAAATTCCTCTTATTATTGGTCCAGTCTAAAACTCTAGACGTCAAATCAAGCTCATAACATCAGGAGGCAGCAGCGTCCACCATGACATGGCTCTTCCCAATCATTACTTCTCTTCTCCCTTTTTAAAAGCCACCAAAGCTTCTGGTTATCTGCTCCAGATTTGATATGATGCAGTGCATAATTTTTTAAATTAAAGCTCGGCAACAAAACAAGTACAACTATTACACTTGTAGTGGCACTTTAATCTTAGAATAACATTTATAGAAAGCTTGAATTTATTTCAATTAACATCAATTACCAATAAATTTGCCGTCCATCAGTACTTAATTGTTCCAAAGTCAATTATTTCTTGTTTGTTCCTGAACACAAATTGTCAAAATTTTACCTTCAAGTGTTCTGTTTATCATTCTATTGACTAATTTAGTCAGATCAATGCCAGCAGAATCAAACGATTCGACGGGTAATTCTGAAAATGGAGAAACACCTTCAAATATTATCAACAGCCGCAACAGAAAATGTGTTTCAAGCATTCCCTTAATTCAGAGGTCATAATAACAGATGAGTCACTCATCTGATGAAGGAGCTCCGAAAAGCTCACGATACCAAATGGACCTGTTGGACTTTAACCTGGTGTTGTCAGACTGATTGCTGTGCTCACCCCAATCCAACACCAGCACTTGAGAAGGTGGTGATGAAAGGGGTGCTATCCAGGTGGTGTAGATACATCCACAGTGCTGTTAGGAAGAGTATTCCGTCATATTCCTGACTTTTACTATGTGGGTGGTGGATAAGGCTTGCAGAACCAGGAGGTGAGTTACATGCAGTAGGATTCTTGCTCTCTGACCAGCTCTTGTAGTGGTAGTATTTATATGGCTGCTCCAGTTAAGTTTCTGGTCAATCTAAATGGCATATTTTCAACTATAACTGTGCTCCCTCCATTAAACCTTGAGATATTTTAGACTTGCAGTGTAAATTCAGGTAGCATGGATTTGCACATAAAATCAAGTGTGAAACTACATGCATGTGGGGGGTGGGGGGATTCACTGTTCCCGTTAGACAACGTCAAGTTCCGATGCCCCACTGAATGGAGTTTCAGCCAAAAACCGGGATTCTCGATGGGCGTGAAGGCAATCAGGATTCACCCAACTTCCACCCACTGGCCATGATTAGGTTCCTGTCCAGAAGAGGTTGTCCATGAATGTGGAGATCAGGGCACCCGTTAAAAAAGGCACTTTAATCTCTGAGCAGCCAGGCTAGCCAGCATCAATCGCAGGATGCAAATGTGTGCATCCATCAGGTGGGTGAATCCCACTTGTCAGATGCTCCCTGGGCCAGTGGGAAACCTTCTGTTTTCACAGCAGCAGGACCACTTAGCCTGAAACAGGAGATCATGCACATGGGTCTTTAAAAGGTGAAATGGAAGCCATTAGTTACTAATGTCACATTAGGAACAGATATTTCCCAGAGAAGTTAATCAGACTCAAACACGACTGTATAATACGCTTTCTTCTATACAGCCTAGACTTACATGAAGGTCCCGTTATAACACGCTTGTTCAACATCCCACCCATGGGCCCACTGCGGTCTGCAATACTCCCTCTATTTGGCCCCAGGTAGTTTTCAAACTGCCAATGAGGGCAGTGGAAGATCTCTTAAAGAGAACACTCCTCTAATCACAGGCTGTTCCTGACCCTCGCTTACTATGATGGACTGGCCAGTGAGCCAATCATCAAATGTGGGCAAGAAGCAGTCTGTGTCAGGAGGAACAGCAACACTGGTGGCAGTGACTGAGCTCCAGAAACAGAGGCATTGAGGAGAAACAGACTTGATTTGATTTATTATTGTCACATGTATTAACATACAGTAAAAAGTATTGTTTCTTGTGCGCTATACAGACAAAACATTTTATTCATAGAGAAGGAAAGGAGAGAGCACAGAATGTAGTGTTACAGTCACAGCTAGGATGTAGAGAAAGATCCACTTAATGCAAGGTAAGTCCATTCAAAAGTCTGACTGCAGCAGGGAAGAAGCTGTTCTTGAGTCAGTTGGTACGTGACTTCAGGCTTTTGTGTTTTTTCCCTGACGGAAAATGGTGGAAGAGAGAATGTCTGGGGTATGTAGGGTCCTTAATTATGCTGGCTGCTTTGCTGAGGCAGCGAGAAGTGTAGACAGAATCAATGGATGGAAGGCTGGTTTGTGTGATGGATTGGGCTATGTTTGTGACCTTTTGTAGTTTCTTGCAGTCTTGGGCAGAGCAGTAGCCATACCAAACTGTGATACAACCAGAAAGAGTGCTTTCTATGGTGCATCTGTAAAAGTTGGTGAGAGTCGTAGCTGACGTGCCAAATTTCCTTAGTCCTCTGAGAGAGTAGAGGCGTTGATGGGCTTTCTTAACTACAGTGTCAGCATGGGGGGACCAGGGCAGGTTGTTGGTGATCTGGACATCTAAAAATTTGAAGCACTCGACCATTTCTACTTCGTCCCATCGATGTAGACAGAGGTATGTTCCCCTTTATGCTTTCTGAAGTTGATGACAATCACTTTTGTTTTGCTGACGTTGAGGGAGAAATTATTGTTGCTGGAGGGGCTGATTGTGGACAAGTCCCCAGGACCGGATGGAATGCATCCGAGGGTTCTGAAAGAAATGGCGGAGGTGATAGTGGATGCCTTGGTGGTTATTTTCCAGACGTCGCTGGATTCCGGGGAAGTGCCGGAAGATTGGAAAACGGCTAATGTTACGCCGTCGTTTAAGAAGGGTGCCAGGCAAAAGGCGGGGAATTATAGGCCGGTTAGTTTAACGTCTGTGGTAGGTAAAATGTTAGAATCTGTCATTAAGGAGGAAATTGCGAGGCATCTTGAAGGGAATTGCTTGATAGAGCAGACGCAGCACGGTTTCATTAAAGGGAAGTCGTGTCTGACAAATTTACTGGAGTTCTATGAGGATGTGTCTAGGGCGGTGGATGGAGGAGAGCCGGTGGATGTGGTCTTTCTAGATTTTCAGAAGGCGTTTGACAAAGTACCTCACAAGAGGTTATTGCAGAAGGTAAGGGGACATGGAGTTGGGGGTAGGGTGTTAGCGTGGATAGAGGATTGGTTGTCAAATAGGAGGCAGAGAGTGGGGGTCAACGGGTGCTATTTGGATTGGCAGATGGTGACTAGTGGAGTGCCCCAGGGGTCGGTGCTGGGGCCTCAGCTTTTTACCATTTATATAGATGATCTGGAGGAGGGAACCAAGTGTAGGGTGTCGAAATTTGCTGATGACACCAAGATTGGTGGAACGGCAAATTGTGCGGAGGGTATGGAGAGTCTGCAGAAGGATCTAGATAGGCTGGGCGAATGGGCCAGGAAATGGCAAATGGAATTTAATGTTGGCAAGTGTGAGGTGGTCCACTTTGGTAGGAATAATGGTAGGAAGGACTATTACTTACGGGCGAAAAACTGCAGCAGGCGACGGTGCAGAGGGACCTCGGGGTCCTTGTGCATGAGTCGCAAAAACCCAGCTTGCAGGTGCAGCAGGTGGTCAGGAAGGCGAATGGGATGCTGGCCTTCATAGCGAGGGGGATTGAATATAAAAGTAGGGATGTCTTGCTGCAGCTGTATAGGGCATTGGTGAGGCCGCAGCTGGAGTACTGTGTGCAGTTTTGGGTGCCGCACCTGCGCAAAGATATTTTGGCCTTGGAGGGAGTGCAGAGGAGGTTTACTAGGCTGATACCGGAGTTGAGGGGGTTGAGCTATGAGGAGAGGCTGAATAAACTGGGCTTGTACTCGTTAGCGTTTAGAAGAATGAGGGGAGATCTCATTGAGACGTATAAGATGATGAATGGGATGGATAGGATAGAGGTGGAGAGACTCTTCCCGCTCAAAAAAGACAGTAGGACTAGGGGGCACAGCCTCAAGATAAAGGGGAGGTGGTTTAGAACGGAGTTGAGGAGGAACTTCTTCACTCAAAGGGTGGTGAATCTCTGGAATTCTCTGCCCGTTGAAGTGGTGGAGGCTGCCTCGCTAAATATTTTTAAGAAGCGGGTTGATGGGTTTTTGATAAGAGAAGGGATTAAGGGTTATGGGGAGAGGGCGGGAAAGTGGAACTGAGCCACGACAGATCAGCCATGATCTTATTGAATGGCGGGGCAGGCTCGAAGGGCCAGATGGCCTACTCCTGCTCCTATTTCTTATGTTCTTATGTTCTTATGATAGGATAGAGGTGGAGAGACTCTTCCCGCTCAAAAAAGACAGTAGGACTAGGGGGCACAGCCTCAAGATAAAAGGGGGGCGGTTTAGAACGGAGTTGAGGAGGAACTTCTTCACTCAAAGGGTGGTGAATCTCTGGAATTCTCTGCCCGTTGAAGTGGTGGAGGCTGCCTCGCTAAATATTTTTAAGAAGCGGGTTGATGGGTTTTTGATAAGAGAAGGGATTAAGGGTTATGGGGAGAGGGCGGGAAAGTGGAACTGAGCCACGACAGATCAGCCATGATCTTATTGAATGGCGGGGCAGGCTCGAAGGGCCAGATGGCCTACTCCTGCTCCTATTTCTTATGTTCTTATGTTCTTATGATAGGATAGAGGTGGAGAGACTCTTCCCGCTCAAAAAAGACAGTAGGACTAGGGGGCACAGCCTCAAGATAAAAGGGGGGCGGTTTAGAACGGAGTTGAGGAGGAACTTCTTCACTCAAAGGGTGGTGAATCTCTGGAATTCTCTGCCCGTTGAAGTGGTGGAGGCTGCCTCGCTAAATATTTTTAAGACGCGGGTTGATGGGTTTTTGATAAGAGAGGGGATTAAGGGTTATGGGGAGAGGGCGGGAAAGTGGAACTGAGCCACGACAGATCAGCCATGATCTTATTGAATGGCGGGGCAGGCTCGAAGGGCTGGATGGCCTACTCCTGCTCCTATTTCTTATGTTCTTATGTTCTTATGAATCAGTTCACCAGATTCTCTATCTCATTCCTGTACTCTGTCTCGTTACTGTTTGAAATCCGACCCACTACGATGGTGTTGTGAGCAAACTTGAAAATTGAATTAGAGGGGAATTTGGCCACATAGTCATTGATATATAAGGAGTATAGAAGGGGGCTGAGAACACAACATTATGGCACACCGGTGTTGAGGATGATCCTGGAGATGTTGTTGTTGCCTATTCTTACTGATTGTGGCCTGTAAGTTAGGAAGTTCAGGATCCAGTCTCAGAGAGAGGTGCTGAGGCCCAGGCCACAGAGTTTAGAAATGAGTCTCATGGGAATAGTGATGTTGAAGGCTGAGCTGTAGTCAATAACATGACATAGGTGTCCTTGTTATCTAGGTGTTCTAGGGTTGAGTTCAAGGCTAGGGAGATGGCCTCTGCTGCAGACCTATTGCAGCAATAGGCAAAGTGTAGTGGACCCAGGTAGTCTTGGCGAGAGAAGGAGACTGCCATGCGCTGGGTGGTGGGGAGGGTGTGGAGTGGTGTGAGGCCAAGCAGGGCAAGGAAAGATTCTCCGTTAGCGAACATATGAACAAGCAGAAGTAGGCCATTTGCCCCATGAACCTGCCCTGCCATTAAGGAAGGAGAACGTATCCAATATTTATCTTGACCTTCTGGATCAGATGTACTGTCAAATATAGTCACATGTCCAAACATTGATTTAGCAGATTGATTTGATGGCAGAATTATTCATTAATTATAAATGCATCACTTCAGATGATTAATCCACCATCACCTGAATCTATTTTCTTCTACCTTGTAACAGAAATGAATTGACCAGATTTTGATTGTCTGAATTGCTTTAAAACCACAGGAGGTCTTTTAACCTGCTGACATTGACTTCTTCTCAAATGAACTTCATTACTTCACGCCAGTGTATTGAATATCACATCAATGTAATGGATTTGTTTTCATTCCTTATCCCGGTTCCCTGTAGTTTTAATGCACAAATAACAAAATGTCACAGAGATTTTATTTAAGGGAATCTTCTAGGAGGATCCATGTTCCCTTTTCTCACTTATCCAATTTTGTCTTTTTGTTATTTCTTGGAGTTGTAACAATAAATCACTTCTTGCCACATTTAACTATCGCAACTTGGGTCTCAAACTTGCACACATTCATTCTCACTTTGCTGTGAGGAATACATGCCCATTATCACGGAAATGGAGGGAACCATCGATTGAGGATATATCCCAGTGACCCAGAAAAATGGGAGACAACGAGAAACTTAAAACAGGGAATCTCATCCTGCAAAAAATAATGAAAAGTATTCAACAATTTTTTAAAATGCGAAACATCCTTTATGGTTTTAGGCATTTTTGCCTTTGAGAAGATTCCAACTGTTGGCACACCCCTTGACGTGCAGGATCAGGAGACCCAAAAATGGTCCTGGTGCCAGAAAACTTTCAAAGGACATAAGACTGTAATCTGCCACTTCAAACAAGATGGAGGAAAACTTCACCTTGACCACCCAATGCCACCCTGAAGGACAGCAAAATGCTCCCCAGCTGTTGCCGAGCAGTGAAATGCAAGTGGGCCGTGAGAGGAAAGATGAAGAAAAGGGCACATGAGCATCAAACTCGGCGCAAGATGCTGCCACATCTCATCCCTTTCCCACTCCCATCAATCTCCCAGTCAGAGTCCCACATGCTACCTGCTATCCCAATGACCGAGTCTGTCCTGGTACAAGGGCAGGCGGGACTGTCTTTGATGGAAACCCTCGTGGCCTCTGCAACCCAAAGGTCCACAGGGGGCATCTCAGCTGCCAGAGCAGGGGAACGAGCAGCCTATCTCTGAACAGTAATTGCACTACGTAGAAGTAATGAGAAAAAGACAATAAACCCTAGTAACACAAGGAATTAAAAAAATGTTTAATACTTAACTAGTCTGTATGGATTTTGTGTTTTTTAATGAACGGCAATGGGTTTTAATCACTTGAAATGAGTTTTGCCAGTGAAGCAGTTAAGTGATTTGCTGTTTGCCAAGTGTAAAACATTCAGTGTTAAAATTAATTTAATTGTTAAGCCTGCGATCTCAAATTTCATTCCTATTTAGCTAGAAGTTGCAAAACCTGGGCTTGCATCAAACTGAGGAATTTTAATTTAGTTAATGAAATAAATTTGAAATTAAAAGCTAGTGTCAAGAATGGCAACAATATAAAAACTGGACTGTTGTAAAAGCACTTGTATTCTTTGGGAAAAAGAGATCAGTTGTCCTTGCCTGATTGGGCCTACATGTGACCCCAGGCCAACAGAAATGTGGTTGAGTATTAATTTGCCTTTGGAAATGGCCCAGTAAACCACTCAGTTGTACCAAACCACCACAACATTTTGCTTAGCTTTCATTCAAAATTTTTCCTGGGATACCTGTCTTTGCTCCATATCACCTGCTGCATGCACTGCTTGTTCTGTAGCATGTAGCTGACTGTGAGAATTGACATTCTCTCAGGAGAAGAAAAGCAAAAGACATGGGCCGCAATTTTACATCATGGCTTTGGACGCCCAGCTGACTAGAGCGAGTGTGAAATTGTGGGAGATAATGTTGGACGGGTGTCACAACTTCGTTGCAATGTTGTACGACATTACAGTTGGTGGGTGGATGTGTGCCTGCTGACAAGTACAACGGTAATTAGGACAACTTAAAACCCAATTGTTCACAATTTTAGGTTGCCAGTGAGATTTAGCGATCAGCGCAAAGGCAACATAGAAAGGTGGCTATTGTATTTTAATGATTTCTCAAACAAAGGGCATGATAAAAGTGGACAGGAAACTTGGCAGTGTGACCAGTTAGGGGTTTAGGTAACAGTTTGTTGCTGGTGTAGCAGTTTTGTGTTTTCTGCTTGGTTCTTTGCACTGCAAGCTTTTTTTTTGCAGAATTTGTTTCCTTGCAAACTTTCTTGGAGGCTTTTTTGCCAAATGCACCCTTCAATGTCTGAGTCAGTGTTGTCTGCATTTTTGTCAATTGGAATTGAGTACTCCACAGTGGGACCCCCTTTGAAGAGGACAAGAGGGTCAGAAGGGAGAGAAGGCCAGACATCTGCAGACAGCATTCCAGAGAATTAAGTGTGGAAGGAGAACTACAACCATAGAGAGTGCAGGGCCAGCAGGAGGTTCAAGGCCGAAGGCTCCATGGAATATGCCACTATCCTGCATCCAGTGTATGCAGGCAATGTTCCAGCACTCATATGTCTGACGTTGAATGCCAAAGGAAGCTCTGCCTCTACAGGAAAACTGACCTGCATATGCCAGATGAATGGGCTGGAGATCGTCTCAAACAGTGTAGTTGGTTACCCTGTAAAAGTGGTACAGGTTACAGCAGCCCTCAACCTTTTCCTCACCAGTTTCTTCCAGGGATGAGTGGGGGATCTTTGTGCTGCTCAGAGTTACTTCAAGCTAGATACTAATGCTCTCTTTACATGGGTCAGTAATTTCATTCACTTCCGGATGGACAGAGCCAGCCAGGCTGAGCAAGCCATAGGATTCCCCATGTACAGGGTGCCATTGGCTCTAAATAGATGCCTTTGTGAAGAGAAAAGAATTCCAGTCCATGAATGTGTAGGTAGTTTGTGATCATAGGACACAGATACTGCAAATCTGTGCAAGGTACCCTTGCAGATCCCATGATGCGTACTCCTGCAACACTCGTAGCTGTCATGGTTCCAGCTCAGTTAGATCCTAGTTGACAAATACTTTTTGTTGGTTCATGATACCTTTCCCTCCTACCTGGCATGCCCAGCAGCTGCAGATGTTATCACTTCTGCAGAGATTTCTTGGCTTGTAGAACAGGTTCGTTACATCTTGGCAGCCTTCAGGGAGCAGCGCTTGGTCCTTTTGAATTCCCTCACTGGGTCTCCATTGGACCCAGCACTTGACAAGCTCACACCCTTGCCTGGCCTGAAGAAATAGTAAAAGGATGCCTTACACACTAGGTGGGTCTTACTTGGCCAGCCAGCATGAAGTCATATTTCCTGGGTGTGGATTCCATATTGCTTCCAGGCGTGTCAATGGCAAACTCCCAACAATGCAAAATCCAGGCCATGTGATATCACGTGAAGTGAATCAAATTGGCAGATACTTGGCATCTGTGATACTGGGGACCTCTGGAAGAGGCTGGGATAGAGCAAACATCTTCCATTGCATTAATTGTCCACCAACATTCATCACTGAGGTTCTTAACAACACCTTTAGACTACCTCTTTCTCTTGTCTGCAAATGTTCCTGAACTGCATGTAGTCATCCTGGATCAGAGAGGCCATGTTAAAATGTCAAATGAGAAGAAGTTGCATCCGTGACCATCCATGGCTCACTGTCTCTGGGTTTTATATCTACCTCCCACTCTGCACAGCTTGGCATCCTGCCACCCTTCCATCACATTCCCCCTCCATCGGCATTACCACAGTGAGAAGGAGCAGCCCTCTCCTGCCTATCACCTCTGCCTTGCAATATGAGCTGTCTTATCCTGTAATGTGATACAACTCTCCTGCCCCTGCACTGCATGAAAGGCAGCTTCATATTCAAGGTGAGGACGTGGTGACACTCTGATAAATACACCAAAATATCTCCCAGAACACTCCAGAGTACATCTAGATACTTTGCAGTGGAAAATATTTCAAATATTTAACATGTCTGCAATCAAGTTGCTTGGTCCATTGAATAATCCTCCTGCAGAGTCCACCTTGCAGCTTCATGCTCCTCCTTTCAAGAGGAAACAACACAGGCATTGCTGGAAATTGCATTGTCCGAATAGTCCGCTTGGTCAGTGCGACATCTGGAAAGCTTCAACTCAACCTGTATGGGCTTACTCAGGGATCAGGCCTGAAAATTCCTTGTCGCCGTTGGAGATTGGAAAGCAGAAAGTTCTGATTAGACCACAGCATCTTGGGTTTCAGTGAACACCAGTTGTCTCCCAAGACTTCCACTGACCTTAGGGATTCCCACAACTTGGGGAAAGGTCATTTTGCACCGTATGCTAAAGTGCCCTGGTTCCACCAGAAAATGAAGCAGAAAGCTGGGAATGTCCATTCTCATCTCATAGAATAGCAGCAGTGATCCTCTATCTACTGCAGCTACTGTTTAGGTGAAATCCCACCCCACCGCTCTGGGAGGCCCCAGCAATTCTGGATATATGTGAAAGAGACCAAAACCTTGGAAATTGGATCTTCTCTTGGACAAAAATTCTGGAAAATTGAACTTTAAAATTTTTCTCCAATGATCCCAGGAGGCAGAGAATCAACATAGTAGAATCACAGAAATCCGACATTGCAGAAGAGGCCATTCAGCCCATCGAATATGCACCAACTCTCTGACAGAGTACCTTACCGAGGCCCTCTCCCCTGGCCGTAATCGCATATATTTACCATGACTAATCCCATCTAACATCCACATCTTGAGACACTAAGGGACAATTTAGGATGGCCAGTCCACCTAACCTGCATATCTTTGACATGTGGGAGAAAACTAGAGCACCCTGAGAAAATCCATGCACACATGGGGAGAATGTGCAAACTCCACATAAACAGTCACCCAAAGGCTGAAATTGAACCTGTGTTCTTGGAGCTGTGAGGCAGCAGTGCTAACCACTGTGCTATCCATTGTGAACCATTAAGGCTCAGTGTAAGTTCAACCTGGAATTTACTCTCTGCCAATGGTAGTATGTGAACATTTAAAATGTTTGCATTACATTCCTCTATTCAGTAATTTAATGGAGATTTATTTTCACTGGTTTAGTGCTTTATTAAAACATTGTCAGTAGAATGTCACATAAACAGATTGGATATTCTGATCTCATTGGTAGCTGGGATGTTCCAGTCCTGCTGCAGTGAATGAAGATATATTTGAATGCCAAGTTCTCTGTTTGCGCTGGTAGCAATGGTGGGGCGTGAATGGCGGAGAGTGCACTGATGTAGTAATTGTCACTTTAAGACCAGCCTTACTGAATAAGGATCACATGGCCTGAACAATCAGTCAACACCCAGCATAGGGGATCTCTCTAATGGTAGGAGTTTTCCTACTTAAAATGAGTGTATAATGGAACTAGCTTGAAGTTTGCAGCAAAGGAAGCAACCTTGTAAATGAAGTTTCTTTTTTCAACTTAAGAAGCCATCAGGACTACAGCTTCAAAAGTAATGTCCTACATAGTAACTTGCTTCCTTTAAAGTCATAAGTTTGACATAATAGGGATGCGTCAATAGGCTGAAGTTTGCCACCACAGAGTTACTTGAAGCCAAACGTTGTGATAGTTTCGAAGATTTGCATTTGAAATATGGTATTACCGGATCAAAAATGCAGTAGTTTAACATCAAATACATGAAAGAGTATATCACAGCCTACTCACCTGTCGATGTTAATAAGGCTCTTTTCCACATTACGCTTTTTCTCAGATCTTTTGATGCTGGGAAATAGTTATCAGAAGAGAAAATAAAATGATATCATTGTAAAAATGTCAAGCTCTGATTTTCCATTTTTCCAAACCAGTCACCTTGATTAGATCAGAATGGTGTTGTCAATCTAAGCAATATTTGTATACTGGATTGATGTCAAAAAGGAGACCTTTATATCCACTAAAAAAATGCTGGAAATACTCAATAGGTTTGGCAGCATTCATGGAGAGAGAAATGGAGTTAATTTTGGTGTCAACCATTTTCAGAACTGAGAATTGTCATAGCTTTAAAGAAGGTGAAATCAGGGAGGGCAGAAAAAGAATAAAAGGCTTTGTCTATTCCTCAATTCATAAGAAAGGTCACAACCTAAAATGTGAACTCTGCTTCTCCACACATGCTGCCAGATCTGCTGAGTACATTCCACATTTTCTGTTTCTGTTTCAGATAGCTATCATGGCAATATTTAGTTTTTCTTTAGGTTTTTATATTAGTCTGAACTGATTTCACAGCTAGGTCCCAAAGTTGAAAGGGTCTTCACACCCGGCTGAAAATATGAGGTGATATAGATGCTGTTTGCTCCAGTGGGACTCGTTCTACTGTTCATGTCTCATCCCTTGTGCACATCGTGAGGAAGGTTTTGATTTTCATGAAGAAATTCCCTTAACAAGCAACTTCTACACGATTAATTGTACAGCAGATTGTCCATAAATAGTAACAAACGTTGCTCAGATCAACAATCACCTGATTATTCTAGGAAATGACCTACGGTCATTAGATTGGTCCCACTGGTCGGCGCAACATCGAGGGCTGAAGGGCCTGTACTGCGCTGTAATATTCTATGTTCTATGCTTAAGATTCTCATAAGGTTCTATTTGTTCTTGGAGAAAATGATTTGCACTTAGACATGTAAAACATTGCATTAAAATCAGATATACAGGATCAAATCCCTCTCACACACTCCATAGCTTTAATCTTGAGTATTTCAGATTAAATTATTGCATTATCACAAACTATATAAAAAGCTATCTAAAGAAACTGCAGCTAAAGAGCAGGTCACACACACATTTTGTATTTAGATGGACAATCAGAAGGTGTGCTATTTTCAGCTCGCTTGCACTAAACTCAGTTTTTTTTTAACATTGCCTTGGAAACAATTAGTTTTTGTGTTTCCTGGAAGTTATGCAAATATGCCTGAACTGAATATTCAAACCAGACGATTAGCCACAAGTGACATTGGGAGATACTGAAGAAAAGAAAAAAGTGCCAGCTGCAAAGGCCGACTGCCCCGTGATTACCTGTGGCCACAGTAATGTCCACCAGGGCCTAGCACTGAATGGCCCCATCATACCCCTGTGTGAGACAGTAGGCCCATTTACTATGCTAATCTGGTGTCTTTTGATGATCTGTTTGGAGCATATTCTCTGACTACCATCAAACGGAAATTTTGATTTGAGGCCAGGAAGAGCACAAGTGGGCCCAGCTGCGCAAACCTACCCTGAGGCCACCGTCGCTCTGTCTGCCTGTCCCACAGGTTGTTCCCCCAATCTCAGTTCTCCAGTTTGCTGGCTGGTAGTTCAGCTTAACTTGTGGCAACTTGCAGCTACAAACAACCCCGTTGATCGCTGCTCAAAATGGACCAGATAGGAATTTCATGGCAGGAAGAGCCTGTGGCCAAGTGGCACGTTCTGTTGTTAGCTGCTTAAATTCCACACTGGGATATTCCATCCCATAATTTCTGAGTTGGATGCACAGTATCTTTGCAACTATATTGTGGATTTCCATGGAAACCACAGGATCTTGAAGGGCCCTACTGTTTAATCTGCTTTAGATGTTTCCAGTTTGCCTGGGAGAGGTTCATCTTCAATCACAGTGGTGAAGATTTTGAGCTGCCCAGATCCCATTAATTAACCTCTTTTTATAGTCCATTTCTATGGAAGCTCTATTAATAGCTTATTTTCCCCTGGTTAAAAAGGAGATCACTTGAAAAGAGCTCTGCTGTACTTGGTTTTAATTAGCTCAAAGGAATAAAGTAAATGAGTACGTACCCATACTGATGAATACTATGAGCCCAATTAGCCCCACACACAGTCTAGCACATAGACTTCCTTTCAGTTGCTGCATTTTGTATTCCTCACTGATAATCGTCACCTTTAACAAGAAAAAAAATCTCATTTAATTTGTCCGTCTGACCATAAAACATGAATTGCAGTTCCAGACATGCTCCATCCAGAAGATGTAGTGAGAGAGAACATTTAGCTGGGCATATGCTTCACAAGAATTCTGATTAGTGATCAGTATCACATTGTCTGCAAAATATATGCAGGAGCTCCATACCTTAACAATGACAGTTTGTTTATTAAACCTCCTTAAAGCTTGTTTCATAATGATAATGGATTGTATTTTCCTGAAATCAAAATAGGGAATAGACGTGCAGGTTAGGAGTATTGGCCGTGCTGAATTGCCCCTTTGTGAACAAAGATATGTAGGTTAGAGGGGATTAATGGGGAAAATATGAGTGGTTACGAGGATAGGACTTAGGTAAGATGCTCTGTCTGAGAGTCGGTGCAGACTTGATGGGCCGAATGGCCCCCTTCTCCAAATTGTGATTCTATGGATTCTATGAATAGAGACCTGGGGCAGGAAATTTGCTCGAGCGAGACCTGAGCTTTCCGCCCGAGGTCAACGGACATTTCCATTATCAGCCCCTCACCCGCTCCGATTCCATGGTGGGCAAGGTGGTAGAGTTCTGGTGAAAGAGAAAGAAAATTAGGGAATGGGTGACTGCCATAATTCCCTCATGTTTTTTGTATCAATGAAGCTAAGAACTCTGTGCAAAGATGGCATTTTCTAATCTGATTCATCTCACTCAGACTTCATATGACAGTACACATCACTGAACTAATGATGTATAGGGACGATTCTCCCAGCCTGCTGCGCTGCTTTTATAGTGCATTGGGCCAGGAGAATCAAGCGGAGGATGTGGCACCCAGCGGGGATTCGCCAAGCACCAGATTCACAGCACCACCAATTCCAGGCCAGAAAAAGCCGCGGAGCTATATAGTTTCTTCAAATTAGATTTTGAGTACTATTTAAATGCCATTAGCGGGCCTGAGATTGAAATCTCTGGGCCCGCTAGCCTTCCTTCCCACCCCCCTCACCCCCAACCAGGAATGGTCCACTCCAGTGGCATTTATTCCTGATCCCCACTTGCGGGGAGCAGGTGGCCTGACCTGCTGGAGTGAAGAGGGCCATCGAAGTCCCTGAGAACATCGGGTGATGGGACGCATTGAGTATTGCCATCTTGGCAGTGCCAACCTGGGCCCCTGGCACTGCCCAAGGGGCAAAGTGCCAATGCCCAGGGGACATCTTGGCACTGCCTTTCAGGCATAGGGCAGGGCCAAGAGATAGGGCCTGATGGGACAGGACCTCTGGGGGGTGATCTGTGGGGAGTGGGCAGTCCTGCTGCTACTCTGCATTTGGGCTGAGTGACAGAAGGGGCAAGGCCAACGATTGGGGCTGGCCAGCGGGGTTGGGGGGGGGCAAGATTTGGGGCTGTATGGCCAGCAATGTGGGGATTGTGGGGCTGGCCAACGATTGAGCTGGCAACTTTGGGAGGCTGGCAGATAGGGGCCACTGAACATGTGTTGATCTCAGCGCTGAAAGATCGGTGCATGCGCAATGGCCCCCTCAGCACTATGCTGCCAGCCTCTCCAGCAAGAATAGGCCCCGTCCACTGAATTTCAGCATGATTTATGCTGAGGCAGTCTGCAGTGCAGAGAGTGTGAGATTCATTTTGAAACTCCCACTGAAAAAACCAGCGTGATTTACTTCAGTTCTTACACAAATTTGACACTTAGAATTTTTTTGGGATAATAGCACCCATAATCATTCCGATCAATAGGGACATCCAAAGCATCCCAGATACATTCCTCAGACAGTTAATTTGCTTAAAAGTTGTGCTTTCCTGAGCAGTGATTGCTTCATAGAATTCATCTTAAGAGATCGACCTACAGTCTCCCGTTTTCTGAATGGCACCATGTTGCAAGTTTGTGAGATACATGGAAATTTGTACACACACACACACACACACACACACACACACACACACACACACACACACACACACACACACACACACACACACACACCCAGCCAGCCAATGTCCTAAACTAAATGATAAGACAGAGGAGGAGATTCAACCACTGGGCTGGATGTTATTCATCTTACTGGTCTGTTAATCATCAGTGGCTGGTGGCTCCTATGAAGGTACATTCCCAGAATAGCTAATTTCATAGCCCCACTGGGATTGTCATTTTGAGAGCTGCCAGCTCAATCAGAGGTAATGCCACTACTAGTGGCATTGCTGAGGCTCACCTGCTGGGTAAGGGCACATTGATGGCTTGGCACCCTCAACAATTGGTAAGTGGGGTGTGGGGTGCCAGGTCAGGTAGGCAGGCTGCAGTGATTGTCTGTGGCTGGGTTTGGGAGGAGGGGGTCACTGAGAGGGGTGGCCATTACCTCCTGGTGCTCCCTTCGTGGTTTCACTAGATGATTTCCCCATGTGGCAGTGTGCCACCTCCAACAACTGGCAAAATGCCCTAGGAGGTGGACACAACTGTAAGAAGTCATCAGGCATTCCTTCTGATGTCTTCCTGTGCCATTTTGCCAGCCTTCAACCTCCTAGCTTGTCGTCAAGAGGTTGCTAAACTCTCAACTGATGTCTCTGCAAGGCATTGGAGTACATCCATCAGCACACAACAATATGCTTACTAGAAGAAAGTGGCACAGAAACATTTTGCAGCTCACCCAGGTCCAGAAAGGGAAATACTCTTACAATTCACTGCCTAAATGGTCAGTCAGTGGAAACTAGCACAACAAGCAATGTATCACTATTTAGTCTGCTTCTTTCAATCTGGGACAAATATAGCTGGTATAAACATGATTGAAATACATTGGTCTTTGTTTATTGCCACGTTTAATGGCAAGCGAACTCACGGGCAAATATTGCACACAAAATATTCACAAGACTTTAGTTGGAAAGATCAAACAAACTGGACCTTTCCTTTCCATTTATAGGTTCCAGTTTAAATGTGTTTGAAAAGTAGCAATTGTGTTGGATGAAGGTTTCAGAAATAGCATAACTTAACTTAGTTGCCTCTGAAAACACTGGGCTAACTGCTTCAACTACACTGATATGAAATAGCTAAGCAGATTAAAAGCTATCGAGAATAAGCAAACCCTTTCAACTAGGCTCAATAAAATAAGAACAATTGGCACTGCTGCCAATGAGATGGATAATAACGGAATGGGCTTTACAGTAGAACTAGAAAAAGATTTGTCTGACAAAACTCTGGATTCTATTATTTTGAGATTATGGAGACAGATTTAGAGAATGGAAGTGCAGCCCCATCATGATTCTTAATAAGGTACTGCAACCGAGATAATTGTGTGAAGCTGACTCAAAGTCCCTTTGAGTCAATAACTTAAAAGGCTAGTGCTTAGATTTACAAATATATTTATAAAAATACAGTACCAGAAAAGTCTGTTAAACCCGTTCCTCAGACTGGGAGGAGTTAAAATCGAGGCAGCTGGTAAACTCCATTGCTCCTGCTCCATCATCCTATTTCCAGGGACCTCCTGGCACCTTCCTCACCCCGAACTGAAAACAAACTTGTCAAGCAATTTCCCCGTGAAGATAATCCCCACTGAGGTAGTCTTGTTTAATCTTAATTTAGATCAGACTCAACACAGATTAGTCCAAAATTAGGGATTGATTTGAATTATAATTTTACAATTAAGCTTGTAAATTAAAGTTTCCATTGTAGTGTTATCAGTTTTGTGATCGCCAATTTCACTTTCTTTCTGTATCCAACTTAAGTTAAAAGAAAGTCAACCCAGAGTTCTCACTGAATGCAGCTTACCT
Source organism: Carcharhinus amblyrhynchos (assembly GCF_965287045.1). Classification (NCBI taxonomy): domain Eukaryota; kingdom Metazoa; phylum Chordata; class Chondrichthyes; order Carcharhiniformes; family Carcharhinidae; genus Carcharhinus; species Carcharhinus amblyrhynchos. The sequence goes on along the minus strand of NC_137331.1, from coordinate 74,202,432 downwards.
CTGTCTTCTGCTCAAGGTGATTCAATTTCAGAACACTAATCAAAAAGTGCTATCTCTAAAGATAATCCGTCAAATGGGTTTTATGAAGTCTTCGTAAAAGGCATGTGGTAATGAATTTGAGCTACTGATGCCTACTAATCAAAACTCCTGTTTGGAATTAGCAGGTTAATCCAAGCTTGCTGTTCAAGTATTTGAAATTAGATCAGGCATGAAGCAGGTAAAGCAACTGTGGTACGCACAGGACCTTATCGCTGAAAGCAGTTTGCCTTGGAGACGCGTGTCTAACTTAAGTAAGTTGAGATCGAGGGCACCTCCAGACTTTATAAGTACTGGCTATAACGGTAGGTTTGAAAGGTATGTAATTAATGAGATGACAGCAAATTTCAGGTCTAATATTCATCACATAATAACTTCACCAACAAGACAAATAGCCTCTGTTTCCTTATATCTAATAAGAAAGCATGTTTTACCTCCGAGCTAGTGATGTCTACACACAGGAGTGCTATTCAAGGAAGCACTGAGGCACAAAATAGGAAATGATTGTTTAACATCTGGGTATGGCAGATATTCAAGAGCATTTCAGAAGGTGTCATTGTAAAGGCAGAGAGGGAACAAGAAGCTGCTGTCAAAAATGTCTACAAACAAAACATCATGATGCATGCAAGAATAGAAATTATTTACTCAAATTAGTTGGTAAAGGCTACTCAGTAATAAGCTTGGATTTCAATGGCATTCAACATAGTTCCACATGTGAAGCTTTTAAAGAGAATGAATTGGGATCAATTTCCTAACTATTGTCTGGAGTTAACAGGCCAGTAATCCACTCAAAAAGATATTATTCATCTTACTGGTCTGTTAATCATCAGCATTTTGAAAGGGGCTTGTTGCTCAACACCCTAAGGTTTCAGACAGTAGTCTCTTTTATGAACATACATACCAACATAATTATTAGAAGTAGGCCACTCAGCCCCTCGAGCCTGCTGTACCATTCAGTAAGCTCATGGCTGATTTGATTGCAACTTCAATGCCACACTCCTGTCTCCCCTGAAAACATTTCACCCCCTTGTTAATCAAGCATATTTCCACCTCTACCTTAAAAATATTGAAGGACTCTACCCCTGGATGTCCCTGTTTGGTGAGGTGTTTGTTTTCTCTCCTGGTTGCTGGCGGGGGGAGGGGCCCTGTTTAATTTTCTGTGCCTGTCTCTGAGTGTAGAGACCGTGGCGCTCTGTGAAAAGGAGGCCACAATCCCTGAACAGCGGCAGGTCTGGCCAATGGCTTCCTCAAAATGACCCTATTAGCATCTTTCAGGTGGGTAAATCCCACCTATCAGACTCTGCCAGTGCCAGTGGTAAACACTCTCATTGGCCCGTAGGCACTTAACCTGAAAAAGGGAGAATCCAGCTCAGGTAAAAAAGTAAGTTGTCGAGAGGAGATAAAGAATCTACAAAGGGATTTAAGTAGACTAAGTGAGTAGGCAAAGATTTGGCTGTTGAGTATAATGAGGAAAATGTGAACTTGTCCACTTTGGCAGGAAGAATAGAAAACAGTTAATTATTTGAATGGAATGAAAATGCAGAACAGAGACATCTGGCTGCCCTGGTACATGAATCACTAATAGTTAGTATGCAGGTACAGCACACGATTAGGAAGGTAATTGTGTTTATTGCAAGGAGAAATGAGTATGAAATTAGGGATGCATTTCCACAGCTGTACTGGGCCTTAATGAGATGGCATTTGGAATTCTGTATGTAGTCCTGGTCTCCGTACTTAAGAAAGGATATAATTGCATTAGAAATCATTCAGAGTAGGTTCACTCAATCGATTTCTGGCATGATGGTGTTATCTTGAGAGGAAAGGTTGAGCAGATTGGATCATTAGAGTTTAAAGAATGAAAGATGATTTTATTGAAGATCCTGAGGAGATTTGACAAGATGTTTTCTACCCTATGGGTGAGTCCAGAACTGAGGGATAGTAAAGTTAGAGTCGGGATTTTCAGCCTTCTCTGCTGGCGGGATTGACCAGTCCCACCAAAGGTGACCCCCTCTGGTGGGATCCTTGGTGACAGAATGGGCAAGCCATGCAAAATGTCATAGACTTTCGCAGGACTGGAAAATCCTGCCAGCGGCCAATGGTGAGCTGCCTCTGCCACCAGAAAACACACTACGGGAGGAGGGCGACCCAGTAAACCCCTGGCCAAGAGGTCTTCTGTTTAATACTGAGGTGAAGGACAATTTTTCCTCTCAGACTGTTAGTAGTTTGCAGAATTCTCTTCCCCAAGGAGCAGTAGAGGATGGGTCATTGAATATATTCAAGGCTGAGTTCAGCAGATTTTTAATTGACAAAGGAGTCAAGTCAGGGTTATGGGGGACAACAGGAAAGTGGACTTGAGGCCACAATCAGATCAGCCATGATCTTATTGAATGGTGGAGAAGACTCAAGGAGCTGAATGGCCTACTCCTGCTCCTAATTCTTGTGTCCTTGTGGTCATTGAGGCACACAAGAAAGATTGAAGTTCTGAAGACAACACAAGGAAATGTTTCCAGGCTGATTCTATAGTGCTTGAACAGAGTGCCGAGGGAAAATCTCGGACTTTTCACTTTTTAACTGAAGGCATCATAGAGCAGATCTGAGTGGTAGGTCATGGGCAAATCAAGAACATTTCTTTCAACCAACTTGCAAAAGTAGAATAAGAATAACACAGGTTCAAACTTGGAATTCCCTCCCCATACCACTCCACCTCTGTATCTCATATTTCTTCTTTAAGACATTTCTTAAAACATGTCTCTGAAAAAAACCTTCGGTTATCTGACCTATTATACAACGAGTTGGTACAAAATGGGTTTCACATCAGTGCAAAAACAGCAATAGAACTGGAGAGTCACTCTTCTAATGCAGTGGATTCTTATAAGTGGTGTAGAACCTCACAATACATCAGCCATATATTGTCTTTAGTGCAAACTCATTTAGTGGAAATCCAATTTTCAAATGTGCCAGAATTTTAAATGCCTTAATAATAAAATGCTGATTGTCTGATCTGGTGATACTAATCATTTACTATTCACTTCGATGTCAGTGAATTCAAACCAATGGAATTTATCAGAACCGCTTATTAGTGCAGGTGGAAATGTAAGCTGTGGAAACCTAGATAAGAGGAGAAATAGGCAAGAATGTATTGGAGACATCCAGCTATAGGGAAGATAAAAGCATGGATCAACAACGGAAATGAGTTGAGAGTGTTTAAAACATCCAGGCAGGAAAAAATTCATTTCTATTTTTTCTTTTTTAACAGAGCACGTTAGTTTTAGAGATGTACAGAAATAATAGAGCATTCATAGTCCTAGAAGCCTTGCTGTCTCTGATTCTCAACTTCAGTTCAATTTTGATCTGAACTCATGCCAATTCCAAAGGCAGTCACCCCAGACGCCTGTTGCACTCAGCAGCGAAGCTTGAAATAGTTCTTAACTATATCAAAGCAACAGACTGCATGTTGATTCACTGCACATTCAAGACTCACAAAGAACTGCCTTTTTCTCTGAAATGCTGGGTAGAGGCCATGAGAGTAATTACATTTCAGCTAGTTAAGCTGATGCCAGACTAAGCCTTGTACTCTGTGCATTGAATCATCTACAGTCACATTGTAAAATGGAGAAGGTTCAAATGTTTCTTTGTCCCATTCAAAACATAATGAGGTATAATGTTTGAGTTTATTCCTACTTTGAAGTAGGAATAAAATGCTTGTAAACGTGAATTGATAGTTTTAAACTTAAGTACAATTATTTTAATATATTAATATATTTTATTTATTGATGTTAATCTCCAGGGCACTGCTATAAGCAACCCAAGAGAGAAATCGCTTGGATTTTCAACAATAGTTTTTTAACAAAAAATTATTTACAAACACTTTTATTATTTTTGAAGTATTGATCATGGGAAAACCAGCTATTAACTAACACTGAAGCATCACCCAATCAGCTAATGAAACTATTCACTTTCTGATTGGCATAGAAATGTGAGGGTGAACTTTTTTATTCGGTCATGATCCATGAACATCACTGGAAAGACTAGCATTTGTTCCTTATCTCTAATTACCTTTGAGAAGTTATTGGTGAGCTATCTCCTTGAAACGCTGCAGTTGTGTGGTGTAGATACACGCAGAATGCTGTAAGGAAGGAGTTCCTGGATTTTCACCCACTGACGATGAATCAACAGTGTAATGTTTCCAACTAAGGATGAAAATGTGCCTTGGAGGCCACACTACCAGAAGGGTGTAGAGGCTTTGGAGAGGGTACAGAAAAGATTTACCAGGATGCTGTTTGGTATGGAGGGTACTAGCTATGAAAGGTTGGAGAAACTTGGTTTGTTCTCATTGGAACAATGGAGGTTGAGAGGTGAACTGATAGAAATCTACAAGATTATGAGGGGCATGGACAGAGTGGGTAGTCAGAAGCTTTTTTCCAGGGTGGTAGGGTCAATTACTAGGGGGTATAGGTTTAAGGTGCAAGGGGCAAGGTTTAAAGGAGACGTACGAGGCAAGTTTTTTACACAGAGGGTGGTGGGTGCCTGGAAGCTGCTGTTGGAGGAGGTAGTGGAAGCTGATACGGTAGTGATTTTTAAGGGGCATCTTGACAAATGCATGAAACTCCACATATTTACCCTGCTAATCCCCCTGACACTAGGATCAATTCAGCATGGCCAATCAACCTAACCCGTCTTTGGGTTATGGGAGGAAACCGGAGCACCCGGAGGAAACTCATGCAGACACAGAAAGAAGGTGCTGACTCCACACAGACATTGACCCGAGGCCGGAATTGAAGTCGTGTCCCTGGCACTGTGAGGCAGCAGTGCTAACCATTGTGCCAATGTTCCGCTCCCTTGCAGCAGAATCAACATCTGCTGCAATAGCAGCAGCAGCTGGGAGTGACATTGATTTTTGCTCATGTCATATCCTAAATTCTGAAAGAGATCATAAACTGTTTAAATTAATCCTTTCTTTCTGCTAATTTTGAAAATGGACTTTGTGGAACTAATAACATGCCACCGTCTATCACCTTAGGTAAACAATGGATTAACTGATTGCTTATCTAAAATGGACTCATCAATGAACAACATCACATGACCTAAGCTTCTTTGACCTTTGGAAAGTTTTAGTATTACTTTCCTGGACTGTCAAGTGGGTCTGCTGTCAAACATCCAGCCTGTCAACACCAAAGCAGGACTCTAGGCTGACAACAAATTCTAAGTTTAAAGCCTCAAGTCTAAACCTCCTCAAAACCTGGTGCTCTGGGAGACTTCTGGCATCAGCTCTACAGTGGACCAAGTCTCTACATAACAACCTCATTATGCTGTGGAAAACTGTGTATTCTGTTTCACAGAGACATAACTCACTCATTCTTTCCCAGATTGTGCCCTACAACCAGAGGGCTTCTCAATCCACCGTATGAGCCACACAGCTGCCTCAGGCAAGGCTAGTGGAGGTGGGATCTGCTTTCTAATCAACACCTCTTGCTGCCTATATGTAGCAACACAGGTGAGTTTCTGCTCCCTGGACCTAGAATATCTGACGTTAAAATGCCGCCCCTATTACCTTCCATGGGAGTTCACCCGTTATCCTGACAGCAATTTACATTTCACCCCATGTGGACATGAAGATTGCACTAGATAAAACCACAAATAGCCTTGAGATGAAACATGCCGAGGCCTTGTTCGTCATGGCTGGGGACTTCAATCAGGCCAAGCTCAAGAGCGCACTACCAAGTTACCACCAACACGTCTCCTCTTTTACCAGAGGCCCAAACATCTTAGACCACTGGTAAATAAATATCAAACATGTCTACCGCTCTATCATCCGTACTTTGACAAATTAGACCACAAGGCTGTGCTCCTGCTCCCGACTTACAAGCAAAAACTGAAGCAGGAGAATCCATCAGAGTTGTGCAATGTTGGTTTGAGGAATTGGATGATCTCCTACGGGACTGCTTTGAATCAGTGGACTGGTCAATATTTACCAAATCAGCAACCAGCCTGAATGAATATCCCACTACTGAAACTGAGTTCATTAGTAAGAGTGTAGAAGACTGTTTGCCAAAGAAGCAAATCCGAGTGTTCCCAACCAGAAATCATGGATGAAGAGAGACAACCACTGCTTGCTGAAGTCCAGGTCTGAGGCGTTCAAGTCAGGCGACCTTGATCTATATGAGAAATCCAGATATGACCTGTGGAGATCCATCAAAGATGCCAAAACAAAGTACCAAGCTAGAGTCCCAGGCTAGCCACACAGACTCCCACCAATTAGGGCAAGGTTTGCAAGGCATTGCAGGCTACAAGGTGAAAGCATGGAGAATCACCAGTACCAATGTGCCCTTCCCCAGTGAGCTCAATGCATTCTATACTGGTTTTGAGCATGCCCACTACCGCAGAAGCCTTGGACGAATCTGTACCTGAGGTCACCATTGCAGATGCCAGATCAGCCTTCTTGAAAGTCAACCACGGAAAGCTACTGGCCCAGATGGGCACCCAGATGAGCAGTCAGACCAGCGCGGACCAGCTGGCAGGATTATTCACAGACATCTTTGACCTCTCTTTACACCAATGTGAAGTCTCTATCTGCTTCAAGAAGCCAGCCATCATCCCGGTACCAAAGGAAAGCCAGGCAGCCTTAATGACTGTTGGCAGGTGGCTCTGACATCCATCATTATAAAGTGCTGCGAAAGGTTAGTCATGGCACGAATTAATTCCAGCCTCCCAGGCTACCTGGATCCAATATAGTTTGCCTATTGCTGCAACAGGTCCACAGCAGATTCCATCTCCCTGATCCTGCATTCAACCCTGGAACCCTGGATAACAAAGACACCAATGTCAGATTCCTATTTATTGACTACAGCTCAGCCTTCAACACCATTATTCCCACAAAACTCATCTCCAAACTCTGTGGCCTGGGCCTCAGCTCCTCCCTTTGCAAATGGACACCCTAGACGTCCTAACCCCACAGACTGCAATCAGTAAGGATAGGTAATAACATCTCCTCCACAATCATCTTCAAAACCAGTGCCCTACTAGGCTCTATCCTGAGCCCCTTACTATACTCCATATAGACTTATGACTGTGTGGCCAAATTCCTCTCCAACTCAATTTTCAAGTTTGCTGATAAGACCACCATAGTGGGTCACATCTCAAAGAATGATGAGACGGAGTACAGGAAAAGATAGAGAATCTGGTGAACTGGTGTGACGACAATAATCTCTCCTTCAATGTCAACAAAACAAAGGAGATATTTATCGATGTCAGGAAGCACAGTGGAGGTCATGCCCCTGTCCACATCAAAGGGGATTAAGTATAAGTGGACGAGAGCATCAGGTTTCCAAGTATTCAAATCACCAACAAACTGTCCTGGTCCCTCCATGCCAACATTATGGCTAAGAAAGCCCACCAAAGCCCCCACTTTCTCAGAAGGATAAGGAAATTTGGCATGTCCATGACAATTCTCACAAACTCTACAGAGGCACCATAGAAAGCATTCTTTCTGGTTGTATCACAGCTTGGCGTGGCTCCTGCTCTGTCCAAGATCACAAGAAATTCCAAAGGGTTGTGAACAAAGCCCAGTCCACCACTCAAATCAGCCTCCAATCTACTGACTGTCCACACTTCTTGCTGCCTCAGAAAAGCAGCCAGTATAATCAAGGACCTCACACACCCTGGACGTACTCTATTCCACCTTCTTCCATCAGGAAAAAGATGCAAAAGTCTGAGGTTGCATACCAACCAATTTAAGAACAGTTTCTTCCCTGCTGCTGTCAGACTTTGAATTGTTCAAGGGAGATTTAAAGAATCGGTTTAGAGGGAACAATATCCTTGGTTTAGGTGTCTGCATAACAGTTGCTATACAGGTGTCTTTGAATATAAATTGTTATACAGGTACCTAAACCAAGAATATTGTTCCCCCTAATCCAATTCTTTAAATCTCCCTTCAACAAAATGGACCTACCTCATATTAATTTGATCTTTCTCCACAGTCTAACTATGACTGTAACACAACATACTGCACCCTCTCCTTTCCTTCTCTATGTATGGTATGCTTTGTCTATATAGCGTGCAAGAAACAATACTTTTCACTGTATATTGATACATGTGACAATAATAAATCATCAACTTTAAAGGAATTCTGCAATTCTTGCTTCTGGCTAGCTGAACTCACCTGAATCTTAACTCCTACATGAAGAAACCCTCACCGGATACTGATTCATGTGAATTAATATTCATATCTTTGATTTTCTTTTGTGTTAAATGATTAAAACTCTTTTCTTTCCTATCTCTTCCCCTGTGCTTGTGTTCTGACACAGTGCTTGTGTGTACATGTGATTGTGGCAACCATCCCACGTATTTCAACGCATGAATAAACAATATTTCTGATTTAATCCTAAAGCTGGATCACCACCACCTTCTTAAGGGCAACTAGGGATGGGCAATAAATGTTGGCCAGCAATGACCTTGACCCACAAATGAATAAAATACCTTGCTGCGAGTCACTTTAAAAATTGATTTCATAACTGGAAGGCTTCGGAAACACAGCACAGACTATAATAAAAACTAAAACACTTCTCCTTATGGACAGGTGGCTGGAAAACAAAAAGTCCAGTTTGCCTCTCTCCTCTGTCCATTATATCTGCAAATTTGGATGAGGTAATTGACTCCAAATGTCTGGGTCTCTTCATGCTTTGCATGAATTTTACTACATAATGATTGAAAAGAAATATCTTGCAAACTATCTTCAATTATTCTTAAAGCTTATTTCTATTTGGTCTTGTTCCAGCTTCTTTTATAATAGAGTTAATGTCCATCCTTTCTGATGTAAGACCCAGTGATTTCTGATATGTTACTGGTTTGAAAGCATGTCTTCCTGTAATTGCCATGAGATACAATTCATTTACCATGAAGAACTGTGGTGACTTGAAGCACCAATATCGCTACTTTTAATCACGTTTCCATTGTTGGCAAAATGAAACCAGCTTGGCAAAGTTCTGATTAGCTGCAGGTCGTCAAAATTGTTGAAACCACAACTTTAACTGCAGGCACTCATAACACAGAATATCCACTTCTTTTGATTGTAGTCTTTTTAAAGTCTGATTATGAATTTTGAGATATTGAACAGATGTACACATGGTATTTTAATATCCATTTATTTATAACTGATGCAATTGTTAAAGAAAGAACAGAAACACCCAGCTTAAGTATAGGTCTAAATAATACAATCGTAAAGAAACAACCTTAAATCTCCCAAAAGGTTGGGTTGCTTGAAGATATACATTACAAGAACAATTCAAATCTATTGATTAGAAATACAGTTAACAAAACATAGAAACAGCACTGAAGGCCACTTGTATGAAAATCATGTTTCCTTCTCAATTTGAAACAGCAAATTGGAATAAGCCATTTGTAATTATCAAGAAAAATGTATCCTGGGCAAGGCACAAATACCTGTCAGCTACTCTCAGTCTCAGTGTACTGACCTCTAATAGTTTGAAACATTGGCCCAGATCTTCCGGTCTCCGGATGTTTGGAGACCGGACGTACCCTGGAAGCTACGTTAAGGGACTCCTTGGAAGTCCTAATGCAAGGACTCCAGGGGAATTGCCCGGGAACTTTCAACATCCGATGGGCAATTCCCCTCTCGCCAGGAGCCTCTAAAACTGTCTCCAAATCTGAGGGTTCTGACTTTCTTACCTGCATAATCACCCTGGGAAATATTAGACAGAGAAAAAACACATCTAGCTCCTGGGTAACTATACAACTGACTCCCTTGACTACTGGCTGCTGCCCCACACCCCACCAACTCACCTACCTGACCTTCTGACTCCATCAATTCTCCAACCCCTAGCCCTTCCTGACCTCTGATTTCGCTCTGCTTCCTGACCCTCTGATTTCCCTCTGACCTCTGACACCTTCTGCACCCCCCCACCCCCCCCCACCTGAACAGATCCAACCTCATCACCCTAGCAGGCTGGCAGGCTACCAACCTCCAACAGTCCCACCTTGCCACCGTACTGACTGTTTCCCCTGCCATCCTACCCACTTACTTCATCCATTCACTAACACAGTGAAAAGCCACTTCAATGTCTCAAGGTTTTTCAGTCTGTTAGTGAATGAAAGCTTACCAAAGTACAGCATCTAGTGCTGTGAAAAGGGGCATGGCTTGGCTTTCCCTAATGACCCTGACTATAAAGAAGGACTCCCAGATCAGGTACACTCTGCATTGCTGAAGTGACCCAGTTCAGAAGTCTGGGTCAGAAATGCGGAGTTCCATCTTAGTGTAAAAAAATAGGAACAGAGTGGCAATCCGACAGTGATTGCCACTTCTCGGAAGATTCGGCCCATTATTACAAAACACAGTTGAAGAGTAGAAGAAAGTGTTAGTGTTACAAAAAGATATGGCAGGCCCGTTCACCCTCGGTTCATTTTCTTAAAGAGACAAGATCCATTTTATCCTCTTTTATTATGTTGGACTACGAAAACATGTAAAATTGAAATGTCGCAAATATGTGATACCTTTGGCAATCTCACCGATCAAAGATACTGCCATATACACTTTCAAAACACTTTGTACATTACCTCTACCAACATAAAGCCTTGAATGATTTTGAATTTTCCTCACTGAATTGTATTTGAACCACATGATGTTTATGGTTAATAACTATATAGTGATTTATATCATGCTGAATCCTGTAAAGTGATACTGCAGTCTCCCACCTATGTGCACTCAGATTTGTTACATTCTTTTAAAAGGGGCTTCCTGTCTCAAAACTCAGTTATAACTTAAAATCCAGTGTGAGCTTTGCACACTATTTTCCCATTGAAAACAATGCGAGCATGTATCCAGTTCCCTCTAAGAGAAATGGGAGCCATCGTTACCAAAGTATAATGGCCTTCTCAGCATTTACGGACACAATAATGCTTTCGGAGCTCTGTAACATTCACTGTTACATTTGAACAATGGCTCAGTCTAACTGTACAGCTTTCAATGGTTATCACCCAGTGCAGACCAGATTTTTTTGTTAGAGTTATAATTAAAAACGAAGATATAATTTACTCTTTTTTACTACTTGCATGGTGCACACTGTTAACATTTCTGTAACAATTTGCAATGACCAATTTCTGGTAGCTACCTTTATTTGCGCAAAGTTTCTGGGTTCAGGGATCTGAAGGTGAAAAAACAAATTCCTTTGCGGAAAAAAAGTCATAAATGGAAACTCTCTGACTGATGACAAGGGAACCATGAAACATGAAGTAAACTTAGTTGCACAATACCATTTTGATGGCTTAACCAGCAATTATGCTCTACTGAACTATTGTTTCCATAAACCATCCAGTACAGTTCAGTTCTCTTAAGTTAAAGACAATCAACACAATTTATCTGATACCTCAAAATTATTTTAGAAAAATTAACATCTTATTGCCTATATGCTTTAAAATTGTTTATCTCAAATGATTGAATAATTCAAATATTTTAGCACTTGGAACAGCTGGAATGGGGGTACACTGTATTCGGCTGATAAATTGGCAGCTTTCACTGATACATTTACATTTTTGTTATACTTTAAATAGATTTTAAATCCTATAGCATTGAAGCTTTTGGAATGTGTTTGCAAAAACCAGATTCTGACAGATATTGCTTCAATGCTCTGCAAAGCGCAAATATTTTATACAATAAAAATATTCATGATAATCCTATATTGTACTTTCTGCCACTATTATAGTCTTCAGTTGTCCCAAACAGCCCTGCAAGATGTTTCCTGTCACAATAGATCAATGTACAATATTTAAGAAGTCTCACAACACCAGGTTAAAGTCGAACAGATTTATTTGGAGTCATGAGATTTTGGAGTGCTGCTCCTTCATCAGCACTCAATTGATGAAAGAGCAGCGATCCAAAAGCTCGTGATTCCAAATAAACCTGTTGGGCTTTAACCTGGTGTTGTGACACTTCTTACTATGCCAACCCCAGCCCAACACCGACATCTCCACACAATATTTAAGGAATACCAAGATATGTAAGTGCACTTGAGTAGGTGCAAAAGAGTCTGAAAACATTTTTTAAGAATAAAAGGAGGAAAGTGATGAAATGTGAAATTTGCACCAGATATGAGGTAGAACCATAATCTCATCAATTTGCTGACTTATCTCACTTACCCTATCAGCTTTTTCACGTAGGTACTAAACTGTGTATATGAGGATTTTTGCATCTCACAAAGAACTTGGTTTCACTTGAATTTCTCAATATATGTATAGGCTGATAACTCAATTTCACTCTTTAAATTTAAACTTCAATTTTTTGGAATGCACTTTTCAATTCATCCATCATTAAAATAGCAAAATGGTAACGTATATAAATAACTTGAGATGAAATGTGTAGCAAAAAAAATACTGAGGCAAAACAGACGAATGAAGGGGACACTGTCTCTTTAAGAATTTACTTGCAGGTTTAAATATTGTCAAAAAGAAATGTATCTAGTAACTTTCTGCATAGATTCTAACCCACATATATTGCAGGGATTAAAATTACTTCATTACTGTACAATAACACAGAAGAAATGAGGCTTTGTTGTTAATATCGTTCAAAACCATGCACCAACATGCAAATCTTTACAACTTTTAAAATGTATGAAAAAAAATTGCTTTTAGAATATTGAAAACATTAACAGTTCTCCAGCACAATGTCCATGCATTACATGCAATTTTGCCAGTGAAATGCTTTGTAACAATAAGCTCTAGGTGTTGTGCAGGAAGCAAAAAATGTGGATCTTTCATAGTTACTGTACATTATTAGGTCAACCAGTGACCCTGCTAAATTGGCTTATTTGATGTAGGCCATATATTGTCAGGAAGTCCCTCCCCTGTAGACGATAGAGGCGCAGAACCACATGGTGTGTAAGGATCAGTATCAGTGTCTGTTTCTCCCTCTGCCAAATGTAGTTTTGATTTTGGCCAACTTCCTCCCCCATAAAGACCAAAAGTCAAGTCATCCTTTGATTGGGAGATGCTGAATCCGCTGGGAGAACGCTCCAGTTCCTCGTGGTTGACTGAGAGGAGAGAGATTGGCGTGTCACTGTCTCTTGTGCTTCTCCCGTGCCTCACTGTGAATTTTTCAGAGAAAGGGCTTGCTAATTCTCCTCCCTGATAGCTAGGGCATGTGTTACCTTGAGTGTCTGTCAGTGAACTGATTGGCAGGACTGTTGGTCTTTCAGTATATGATGGAGCAGGGGGTGGAGGAAATCTCGATAAGTCAGCAGCTAATGTGGAAAATTTTGTACTTCCTGGACTTTGTCTGAAGAAACCAAATGGAGCTACTGAAGAAACTTGGACTTGGTAGCAACTCTGAGGAGCCATATAGGTGCAGGAATCAGGATAGTTTGAGATTACTCTTTTAATCTCAGAATATTTGTCCTCCACCTTGTCGTCAACTGGACTTTGAACCAATGTCCCTGCTCCTCTTATTGAAAAGTACCCAGCTGATGCAGACTGTTGGGTATTCATATGCTGAATGTGCATATCCACCAGGAAGTCAATCTTCTTCTCCATTCCTTCGACCTATAAAAGAGCAGAGAGGAAATGTGGTCAATTTCACAATAACAACCACCTTTAAGTAGATGATTGGTGTCAGCTTTAGATTAATATTTTTGACATTTCTTCCAAGATTTTGCTTTCTTTGATTATTTTCTAATAGATGGAGGTTTGCATTCTTTATTCTGTTTTAGATACCTAGCTGGTGAAAGGTAGGACTGGAATGAACCTTTATTCAGCCTTACATTTATTTACAGAGCATTACAATTCCTGACTCCAACACACTACAGTTTTAGCAAATATCTCAATATATATTAAAGTGAAATCCCAGCAAATTGCCACCACCAGCATCAAGTTAAATGCAATTAATGCACTATTAGTATTGTGCATTATTAATGCGCAGAGTAGATGTTGTTCCTGACTATTTATGTACCGTATGATCAGCCAATAAAACTGCATTCATTCACTTAACTTATCCCAGTGCAGGCTCAGTTGGATGACTAAGCTATCTAGGAAGAATCCTCATTATTCATCCAAAAGTGTGATAGACATTGATTAATGAATGTGGCTAACTTGCCAAAGGCAATTTTTATTGTTGGTATGAGTCCAACATATGCAACAGCATTCTGTCAATCTTGATCTACAGTAAAAAAAACTTACAAAAATTATTACTACTAAGCAAATGTTTAGGCCCATCCTTTACCATTAATGTTAATAAACCTAAGAGTTATCAGCAGAAAAGCTTTTTCTGTGAGCACAGAGATCTGTGACTGCCTCACCCAGCTGTGGCTGGCCTTTCTGGCCAATCACCCCACTTCCCAGTCAGCCAGTGGGGTGAGATGGTAAGTTTATCCCCGCTATTCCTCCACAGATGCTGCCAGACTTGCTGAGTTCATCCAGCATTTTCTGTTTTTATTTCAGTTTTGGTGAGGTTGAGTAGCTCACAATGGACACTGATGTCTGGGTAGGTTGTTGAGAAATTGGTGGGATTGGTCTTTATTGCATTTGTTACTTGTTATCCAGTTGGTGTGTTTGACCACAGCTTACCTGTTAATTCATATTTACCTCATATTGATTCTGAATGTTAAGAGTGTAAGACAGATATTGTAAATTGTTTTACTTTCCTAACTCCAGATGGTACAGTTTATTTGATTGCAAACAGTGGAATCTTGTGGCTTCCTTCTCTTAGTCAGTACCTGTGGTCTCCAACTTTGTCCACTGTGTGCAAAAGGTTACCAGTCCCTAATCGAGATCAGGACAAAGGGCAAGTGAAGGAAGTGTGTAATGTGCTGATAGGATTAGGCTGTTCAGTGGAGATGAATTTGAGACAAGGGATAAAATCCAGGAGGAAGGGATGTCATATAACATCAAGGGTGAACTTCTAACCAGGATGGGAGAGGGTGACGTACTCTCTGCTTGATTCTGTTCATCTATCGTAATATATTAAAATTTGAAGGTGGTAAGTATCAATAGATCCATTGGAGTTGAGTCAAATTCCCTGTATAATGGCTGCTCCATCATGTTTCAACATACATTCAACATAAAATCTCAGAATTTTTCTACTGGACACAGGGGAGGTCCCAGAGGACTGGAGGGTAGCTAATGTGGTACCGCTGTTTAAAAAGGGTAGTAGGGATAACCCTGGTAATTACAGACCAATGAGTTTGACATCGGTGGGAGGAAAATTGTTGGAAAAAATTCTTAGGGATAGGATGTATAAGCATTTGGAGTATTGCGATCTGATTAGGGATACGCAACATGGCTTTGTTCAGGGGAGGTCTTGCCTTACGAATCTGGTAGAATTTTTGAGGAGGTGACGATGGGCGAGCCGTTGATGTCATCTATATGGATTTCAGTAAGGCGTTTGACAAACTCCCTTATGGTAGGCTGGTAGAAAAAATTAAGGCACATGGGATACAAGGACAGGTAGCTAGATGGATTGAAAACTGACTAGGCAATAGGAGGCAGAGAGTAGTAGTGGAAGGGTCCTTTTCTGACTGGAGGTCTGTCACCAGTGGTGTGCCGCAGGGCTCAGTACTGGGACCTCTTTTTGTAATATATATAAACGACTTAGAAGAGGGTGTGATCAGCAAGTTTGCGGATGACACCAAGATGGCAGGATTGGCGGATACTGAGGAAGATTGTCAGGTGACACAGCAGGATATAGATAGGTTGGCATACTGGGCAGATAGATGGCAGATGGAATTTAATCCTGACAAATGTGAGGTGATGCATTTTGGAAGGAATAATGCAGGGAGGAGTTACTTGATAAAAGGTAGACCAATTAAGAGTAGAGAAATGCAGAGGGACCTGGGAGTGCAAGTGCACAAGTCTCTGAAGGTGTCAACACAAGTGGAGGAGGTTGTAAAGAAAGCTTATGGAATGCTAGCCTTTATAGGAAGAGGTATAGAGTATAAGAGCTGTCGTCTAATGCTTCAGTTGTACAGAACGTTGGTTAGACCGCATTTGGAGTACTGCGTCCAGTTCTGGTCACCTTACTACCGGAAGGACGTGGAGACCCTGGAGAGAGTGCAGAGGAGGTTTAACAAGATGCTGCCTGGCATGGAAGGACTGGGCTATGAGGAAAGATTGGGAAAACTGGGGCTCTTTTCCTTAGAAAGACGGATGTTAAGGGGGGATCTGATAGAGGTGTATAAAATAATGAAGGGTATAGATAGAGTCAACAGTGGTAGGCTTTTCCCTAGATTGGGGACAACTATCACGAGAGGTCACAATCTAAGGGTGAAGGGGGAGAAGTATAATTTTGATACTAGAGGAAGGTTTTTCACACACAGGGTTGTGGGGGTATGGAATGCGCTACCAAGTAAGGTGGTGGAGGCAGGCACTTTGGACTTGTTTAAGGTTTACTTAGATAGGCACATGAGTGAAACAAGGATGGAGGGTTATATAAGACGGTTTTAAAAAGGGACAGAGCCTCGGGTCGATACTGGAAATGTAATAGTATATGTTAATGTTTTGTCTCTTTAATCCACAGGTGTCGGTCCACCTTGTTGTCAAACGAGGGGCATGCACACGGTGGGTCGTGCATGGGCTGCTCTTGGAGGTTTCGAGAGTGGCCTAGTACTTTGTGTCGATGTGTGTGCTTAATCCTGGACCAGCAGACGGGCGCCACAACAGCTCAGTGACTATCACTGTTTGCTGTGCAGATACATGGATTTGGACCAGTGTCTGCGGGAGTTTGCTCATTCTCCCTGTGGTTGCGTGAGTTTCCTCCGGGTGCTCCGGTTTCCTCCCACACCCCAAAGATGTGCTCTTAGGCTGATTGGTGTACCAAATTGACCCTACACTATTCTCCCCTGAATCTGGCTACAGTAGGGTACCATTTGCATTCACATGGGGCAAGATAGGTGTAGGAAAATTCTTTAAAATGGCGGTGCGGGCTCATTGGGCCGAAGGGCCTGTTTCCCGTGCTGGGTTGTTCTTTGTTCTTTGTTAACAGAAAAGGGCAGAAAAACCCCTAATAAATCTACTAGTAGTATTGATTCCCGGTAACATGTTGGATGGAACTGAAATACTGGTATCATTAATTATGTTTGAAAAATTAAACATAGCTGACTTAATAAATTACATTCAGAATCAAGGTAATTATAGGTATAAGCAGGTTATTATACATAAGAAAATCAGGTTGAGAAAATGATTAACTTAGATCATGTTGATACTTGCTGCTCTGTACTGCACAATTCTGAGTCCAGAAAGCATATCTATAGGCCCAGATCATTTTGTTTCCAGGTTGCCAGAGATCAGATGTATCGCAAAGAATGCACACTGCAGGAACCCTCAGAGGTCTCAACACACTGTTTTCATGGGAATTTGGCGAGAGCACTTGGAATGCAGTTGGGTGAATTGCACCCATGATTCCACTGTGTATTGCAAGGACTGAAGGCTGTATACACTAGTGTAGCACATGGGTACTTCCCTATGAAATCAGAATGTTTCCAAGTATGGGCAATGGAATTAGGACCAATGTAGAGAGTGCACTGCATTGCAAGGGTCACCTTGACATGAGCAGATTTTAAGAAAAGAAAAGCTGACCTGGAAGACTTGAAAACGTTTTCTGAACAACCATGCAAATTATCCTAAAATCTGGGGTGGCACAGTGGTTAGCACTGCTGCCTCACAGCACCAGGGACCCAGGTTCGATTCCTAGCTTATCTGTGTGGAGTTTGCACATTCTCCCCATTTCTGCGTAGGTTTCCTGCGGGTGCTCTGGTTTCCTCCCACATTCCAAAGATGTGCAAGTTGGGTGGATTGGCTGTGCTAAATTGCCCTTTGTCAGGGATTGTAGTTGGTGTAGACGTGATGGGGCGAATAGCCTCCTTCTGCACTGTACATTTCCATGATTCTATGATGCTCATTCTGCAAAGTGTTACCCTCAATGATTATTTTGCTCAGAATAAATAATCTTAAACTCATGGCCCTCTTAAAGCCCCATGTCAAGGATCCAGTGAGCACACCTCAGCTTTTAAAAACCATCATTGTGATTTATATGAGAGAACCCAACCTACAATTCTTAATGTGAATGGCTTGCAAATTATGATCATGATGCATAATGATTACATTGTTTACGCAAATGTTCCTCAAAGAGTTGCATCATCTTGCAAACAGGTTTCAAATATTAGTGACACTTAGCCAAGACCTTTGGTCCAAAAGTTTACTTCCATCATTCTCGCATGGGAACATGTGAATGAGCATTTGGTCAATCTACCACTTGATGCCCTTCAAACCTGTGGAGTGGCCTCCTGAAGAAACCCCCACCCAACAGAGAGCTCTTTACACCCGTTGGTCAATGTTCCAATTGGGCAAAATGATGCCATTTTGCCAGGGATTGTAGATATTAGAGTTCCTTCCATTCTTATTCACCTGTGGACTTTAGGTGAACAAGGCAGCTTTCATGACACGTGACAATACAGAGTCGTTGAGCAGAGACTGATAGCCAAGATCCGCACACGAGGACAGCGTCAACTGGGATCTTGGGTTCATGTCACATTATCTGTAACTTCTATCATTTGCCTGGGCTTGCAAAATCTCACTAGCTATCCTGGCTGGAGGCCACACACATCTCTTTAACCTGTGCTTAACCCTCTCTCCACTCACATTGTCTGTACGTTTCAGACTTGATTACCTGTGAAGACTCACATTCTAACCATTATTTTGTAAATTGAGTTTGTGTCTTTATATGCCCTATTTGTGAACTGAAATCCCACTCACCTGATGAAGGAGCAGCACTCCGAAAGCTAGTAGCTTGTGCCACCAAATAAACCTGTTGGGCTTTAACCTGGTGTTGTGAGACTTCTTGCTTGTTTACCCCAGTCCAATGCTGGCATCTCCATATCATGACTTCAGGGACCCAGGATCATCTGAGGCTAAAGTGAACCAGCAGCTAGCATTCATACATATAGCCAACCCAACAACTCAGAATGCATGGTGGCAATGACCATGAGGTCTGCTCCAGGTGAAGGCATTTGGTTATAATCCCAGCAACCCTAAAGATATTCAACACCTCCTGATATCTTTGCTAATGGAGTTACATATGATAGCCAACCTGTAATGTGTGCTATTCCTGTAAATATAGAGGCTGGAATTCTCAGGTTTCACTCGTCCCTCTGCACTGCTGGCGAGGATGGAGAACTTGGTGCTCAGTTAAATGTCCATTCACAGCACTGGGACAGGAGAATCCCAGCTGTAGACGAGATCGGAGAATTCCAGCCAGGGTCAGCATAGACCATTATCCTACTCCATTTCCCAATTGCCATGCTGTGGTTGGAGGGAAGCACATACTTCCTTTTGCCTTTAAAAGTTTTTCCAACTAACAGTTCAACTAAGCTCCTGCCAGACCATGCTTCAGGATATTGTGATAACTTCTCTAGTTGTCGGGAGTATCCCTGATGGGTAGGGTGTTGGGAGATAGATGTGCAAAATCAATATGTTTTGACAGATTACACAAACAGATGTTTGTGGTGTTACAACACTGATAATGACTCAATTGCAGAAATTTCAGATGGGCATGATGTCATTGCTACAGAAAACCCAGACACATAAGCTATGGTGGCAAAATTGGGTATAGATCTTCGTCAAAATTATACAGTGCTGTTAGAGAATGGAAGGAGATGGGTCCATTCACAGACACCCATATTAATTCACAAAATAGTATCCAATTTCCAAGGATAATCACCACTGTGTAGAGGCCATTATGAGGTCAATGGTATGGTAGTGTTGTATTATGGTTGATGTATTCATTACCAATTCTCCAGTTTGGCTCATTAAGAAACCAGGCAATAATTGGAGTCTAACTATTAATTATTGTAAATTGAACTGTCACCCAAGCATGTATTCTGTTGTCTGAGAGACAATCATGCTTGCTCTCTCACATACCATTGGGTCAACATACTTTTCCATGCTGGATATTGCAAATGGGTTTTGGACCCTCTCTGTGAGAAAGAACGGTCGACTTACATTTGTATTCACCTTTGAAGACCAAAGCTATATCTGGAATTGACTGTTGTAAAGCTTTCATAATGCTCCTACTGTTTTCCATAAAGAAATGGCTGCTGCTAATAAATAAGTTTAATATTAGCAACTGGAACCAGAATGAACCATGTCAGATTTCTTGAAAAATGACTTAATTTGCTGGAAAACTTAATCTTTGGAAGTCTAAGTTGTTACAGATGAAAGTTACCTTCATTGAGGGTTTCAATTACAGGAAAGAGAATATAAATATGTAAACATAAAGTGTCCAAAGACTACATTGGCCAGTATTAAAAATTGCCCTTTATTTATTTCTGGACTGGTTGTGCATCAAACAGCCCTTATCACACAATTTGGCAAATGTGCTAAACCTTGACATGAACTACTGAAAGCAAAGGTGATGAGATGCAATATCAACGGAGAGAACAACATATCACTGACCACAACTTTTAAAGCAAACAGTTATGCTGATGGCATCTGGTGCTTCATCAGCATAATCCCGTATTCCATACTAACAGTTCTGAGGGCCTAGAAATCAATTTACAGATTTATGTATACAGGGCACCATATGGTTATTTACACTGCCTCATGGTAACAGACAAGGTTACAAAATGGATGGGAGCCTTCCCATGTATGACTTACACAGCCAACACTATATCTTGAATTTTACTAAGCAAACTGACCTACAGGCAGGGCCCAGTGGTTAAGGCTCGTATGCTACTGGACAAGGTTTTCCTGAACTTCAGCGCAAATGACGTATTTCATACCACCTTGTGTGTTTTAAAAAGGGGGAATCAAACTTAAAAAATCATGCTAAAAAATGTTTTATGCTGATCACCCTGTTCAAAGGGCTCACATGATGCCTATCTATCTAATGGTCATTTGGCTAAGCCCTCATTTCGCCACATAAATTTAACTGTATGAGGCAATGATGACTTGGCTAATACACATCTGACTTTCTATTGATATTTCTAGTATTAACCTTGAAAATGGGCACAAAAGATACCAAGTGCCTTAATCAGATTGTGGAATATGTGAAGAGGAGGAATCAATTTATTACCAAAATCATTGGCAAGCCCAGACATCAGGTTTAAAAGTTTTCGAAAGATCAAACAGCCATACATCTGGCTGAAGATATGTATTGAAGTATAGCAGAAAGAAACTCATGTTTAAACCAAAATGTAAAACAAGGCCTGCCATATTTTTAAGTCATTAGGCAGATACAAAGGCCCAGATTTTCATCCCGAGATTGGTCGACGGAATGGGAAAATTTCCTAACTTGGCAGCCTTACCTTGGGAGAAACTGCCTCATCCGATCAAACTTATAATCAAGGGGTGGGTGGTGCATGCAGGATGGAAGTGGGTCCATTGGCCCTGGATGCAGATTGGAGGAGGAGTTGGTTGTTTAAAATTCTCAATTCCCACCTCAGTTCTCTGGGACTTTACCTCAGTAATTGTTATATTTTAGGCCTCTGGCCCCCTCCTCTGCCCTATCTTGCACCTCCGCCCATTCCCCATGCCACGTCCATATCAACTCATGGCATTTCCATGTCCATTCAGCTAGTATACAATGCAGAATGAATGAGCCCTGTATTAACAATGGTATGTATGGAACTGCTTAAAAACACCCATTCATAATTTATTTTAAGAACTGCTATTGCTACAACTCTTTAAATGTATCAATCAACCAGACCTTTAAGCTATCAATAACTGAAGCTATAAGCACTGACAACCTCATTATCTTGGGAAAATAACACTGAGCCATTGATAAAAGATATCACAGAATAAAATAATTTATTGTAACATCATAAAGCAGTCAGTCAGGCAACATTTTAGCCTACTCTCTGAAATCTTTTGTGGAAGAGACTCTTGACCAGCCAAGCTTAGTGTGGAGTGGTACCTTTCAAGCTATAAGGTGACAGACTAGTGACCTGTTTCAGGAAAAACCTTGCTATGGAACAGATGAAAGTCTGTCTTGAGAACCACTAGATGTGGAGAGAGAAATAAACAACAAATAGTTGCTCTTATTTATTAACATAAAATTGGTGATGTCCTCAAGGCCCACAGCAGCAGTCTGCAAAGACGCTTCAGCCAGCAGTATTTTAGCTTGAAAGACAGTATTTGAATCTCCTTCATTCTCTTTTAAAATTATTCGTAAGTGCACGATCACTGGATAGTCAACTGCCACTTGATGCATTACCTGTCTTTCAACCTTGACAAATCTTCCCATCATACTTTGGTCTTCAGCATCTGGATCAGAACCTTTGGCTACATCGGGATCGATTCTGATAGTCACACATAAGGTAGAGAGCTTTGTTAACAGAGGCTTCAAATGATATAATGTACATTAAGCAAGCAGCGTAACAATGATACATAAACCAATATTTTATGACCTTGCTTGGACGAGGCTCATAAAATCCCCCGCGAGGCCAATGGAGAACTTCGTTCTGCGAGCCTCATGCCAGTAAAATTCCAGCCTATATAATTTCACATTGTGATATTGAAAATATTTAATACCATTTTCTGCTGCTCAATTTAACCCTTCAATTACTTATTTGTAGAATTATTGAATATAAAAGTCTTGCTATATTTAAAAAATTATCATATTTATACAATTACTAGTGTGGGGTAGATCACGCTGAAATACATGTGTGCACATCTGGGAAGGCATCAGAAAAGAATAATGGAGCACTTCTTTCTCACATGCCAAATCGATACTAAATTTATCAGAATTGCCCCAGTTTTGTTGTATTTACCATTTTATGCCTCTTCCAATGGTAAAAATGGAAAGATTGTTTCTACAGGAATAATCAAAACAATGATGATTTTGAAGTAGTCACTGAAAGGTTAATTTGGAATAGGCAGCCACCTTTATTTATGGTGTTCCACATCACTTTAAAAAGTCTCACAACACCAGGTTAAAGTCCAACCAGTTTATTTGATAGTAACCCCACAAGTTTTCAGAAACAGTGTTCCTGAAGAAGGAGACATCAGATGATGGAACAGTGTTTCTGAAAGCTTGTGGGTTTACTATCAAATAAACTGTTTGGACTTTAACCTGGTGTTGTGAGACTTTTTACTGTGTTTATCCCAGTCCATCACCGGCATTTCCATATCATGTTCCACATCACTTACACAGTTTTTATTTTGGATATAAGAATCCCCAACTTTTTTGCTAAATTCCCACTGTGACTTTAACGGGAATGTGTCGGGAGGGCCTCAAATTAGTTCAGGACCTAAATATGTTGGGTTTGGCATAAAATAGGCACTTCTAGAGTGTCAACTGGAATCGAGTTTCTGACCTCCTAAAACAAGGCATTGGTGTATAAAAAAAAATACAATGCAGCCCACTTAAAAAGAGGGCCGTCATGCATCCTCCACTCTGCTTTTCTAGGTGACAATGTGGTTCAGTAAGCACCAATCACCAATAAGGTATAGTTTACCATTGTAAAAAGCCAGGAGCAGGGATGTTATTCCTAGCTTCACAGCATTCCAAGAGTTTATCTGAACAACAATCAAACCATACATCTTTCCCCCACATCACACACTTGAGGTGCTAATAAATTTTTACCCCTTTGGTTTGGTAATAAACTAACTTTAAATGGTACAGTTGTAGAAGTGAGTGCCGTGATCTGACAGAATGGCCAAAATTGTCTTTTTATTTCTATGGTCTCTTCCCTACATAGGCAATGAAACTGAAAGGATGAATAAAGAATAACACAAAAATATTTGCTATGTAATTTACTGTTTGTATAGTATTATAATATTAGGCCTAGATCTAAATGTTAATATGTACTTAATTAAGTAAGTGCCTTACTTAGGTGACTGCTGTAAAGGGTATACGAAACCTCCTTTTGAGTTGGATTTTTTCTGCTTGGGAGTTGATGGAGGTGCAGGAGCAAGAATCATATCAATCCTGAAGAAAGTGAAGAATGTCAAATCATTCAAACTCATATTATAATTACAAAGATTTTGCACATTGTAACTACTATTAACACCAAGTGCAACAAAGGAAATAATGCAATCAGTAGATACTAGCAACTCATTCAGAAAAACAAATCCAAAACTCATTCCCAAAAGAATTAGTGATGTATTATAGCAAGTAGAAAATAAAGAAAGCCACTGTAGCTCTTCTTTTCCTCACACCAATATATTAAAATTTAAAATTACAATCCAACATTGATTGCTATTTAAAAATGTATCTTTGACATTATCACCAGTTATGAACTTTAGATTAATATAAGAACATAAGAACATAAGAAATAGGAGCAGGAGTAGGCCATCTAGCCCTTCGAGCCTGCCCCGCCATTCAATAAGATCATGGCTGATCTGTCGCTGCTCAGTTCCACTTTCCCGCCCTCTCCCCATAACCCTTAATCCCCTCTCTTATCAAAAACCCATCAACCCGCGTCTTAAAAATACTTAGCAAGGCAGCCTCCACCACTTCAACGGGCAGAGAATTCCAGAGATTCACCACCCTTTGAGTGAAGAAGTTCCTCCTCAACTCCGTTCTAAACCGCCCCCCTTTTATCTTGAGGCTGTGCCCCCTAGTCCTACTGTCTTTTTTGAGAGGGAAGAGTCTCTCCACCTCTATCCTATCCATCCCATTCATCATCTTACACGTCTCAATGAGATCTCCCCTCATTCTTCTAAACTCTAACGAGTACAAGCCCAGTTTATTCAGCCTCTCCTCATAGCTCAACCCCCTCAACTCCGGTATCAGCCTAGTAAACCTCCTCTGCACTCCCTCCAAGGCCAAAATATCTTTGCGCAGGTGCGGCGCCCAAAACTGCACACAGTACTCCAGCTGCGGCCTCACCAATGCCCTATACAGCTGCAGCAAGACCTCCCTACTTTTATATTCAATCCCCCTCGCTATGAAGGCCAGCATCCCATTCGCCTTCCTGACCACCTGCTGCACCTGCAAGCTGGGTTTTTGCGACTCATGCACAAGGACCCCGAGGTCCCTCTGCACCGTCGCCTGCTGCAGTTTTTCGCCCCGTAAGTAATAGTCCTTCCTACCATTCTTCTGCAATGTGTCACCGAGTTGAATCAATGCTAGTGGCTCACTATCTGCTAGTGAAAACAACTTGAGGCATGTTATATTGATGACCTTTTCACCTTTATCTTACACCTGAAATCTTGTTGCATTGTAAGTTGCTGGATGTGTAAGCTGATATGGTAGAGTGAGATCTATGGTGCACCTGGGAATCCAAGTGAATAATCTGTCTCCCCATTCAGTGAGATTTAAGAACAGAAGAAGGAACAGAGTGAATGACAGAGAAGGAAACAATGAGATTTTTCTCGTGCAAGTAACCTGATCATCTTTAGGGCTGTAACTTATGAGGTCCAGGAATTTTCATGAGCTCCGGGTGGCACAGTGAGACAGTGGTTAGCACTGTGGAGAGAATGTGCAAACTCCTCACAGCACCAGGGGCCCGGGTTCAATTCTGGCCTCGGGTCACTGTCTATGTGGAGTTTGCATATTCTTACCGTATCTGCGTGGGTTTGTTCGAGGTGCTCCAGTTTCTTTCCACAGTCCAAAGATGTGCGGGATAGGTGGATTGGCCATACTAAATTGACATTTGGTGTCGGGGGATTAGCTGAGGTAAATACGAGGATTATCAGGGTAAATATATGGGATTATGGGGATAGGGCCTGGGTGGGATTATTGTCGGTGCAGGCTCAATGGGCCGAATGGCCTCTCTCTGCACTGAGTTTTATGACTCTATGAATGCCCCAAAGATGCGCTGGAGAACGAATGCTATAAAAAAGGGACAGTGTTTATTTCCCTTCGACCCTACAGCTCAAAGCCCTGGGGACAAACTGCACTACCCTGATCTCACCTGACCTGAGTCAGAAAGTCAGGCAAGGTCGGCTTGCCAGGATTTTAAGGTAAGAATTTTCAAGTGGCAATTTGATTCAATTGGCATTCCACAGGAAGTTACAGCATCTTGTAGTAATAAATATCTCCCGGTTAGTTCACTTCAGTTCTCTTTGTTTTACAAGTGCTTTTATGTAACAGATGCAGAAAGGTGCCTTTAAAGGTGCTTTAGGTCAAAAAGTAACACACTGTGTTAGCTTGTAAGGTTGTCATTACCAACTGTAGTCAGTGAATAGTATCAGCTAACTTTGTATGTGCCCAAGATCAAAGAAAGCAGAGAGTGAAGCCAGCTCAGATTTTGTCACTTCTGTTCAAATTGGCACAGTCAGAACTGAAGATCTAAGTGAAATAGATAACTCCTTTGAAGTAACACAGAGTTCACTGACTTAGGACCCTAGAAGCTAATGTCCCAGGGAAGGAAAGCGATGATTCAAAATGCCACTCATGAAACTGAGGTCATGAAAGCTCTGACCATCATTATCATACCTGGAATACAGCTATTTGACAAACTAGTTATTCAAAGCTGTCAGCGTGTCAGATATTTAAGGAATTATTTTTAAAATAATCACATCAGTTGGTAATCTCAGACTCTGGTTGATACTATAGTTAATCCTCAACATCTGCTAGTGCTAACTTTGAGTGATGCATTGATTTGCCTATATAATCTTTGCTATGATTTGTTCCTCAACCGCTAGATAACTGTACATTGATGTCTGTCTGTTTTAAACTATGATTTCTAACAAATAAATAGTGTTTAGTATATGACTTTTGGTCTAGCTTTTTCCTTGATGATTTGACAAGAAATCACTCAACAGTTTAAGTGAACCTAACAGTGGGCTAGTAAACCAAATTCATTTTGATCCAAACTGGTAGCATGGTGAGCTGTGCCTGCCATCAGTCATCCCTAAATCTAAGCTGGGAATTAAAACTTCAGACAGTTCCTCAGTCAAGATTCATCTTGCTCCTTGGCATATAATTGCTAGAATATTGGAAACCCAGCTTCCTTACACCATCCTCAATAGTGCAGTCCCTTGCCTCATTCCTTCATCAGCCTCCATATCCAACCCATTCATCGCTGTGGTTACATTATTTACAATGCACCATAAGCAATACAGTAACTCACCAAGGTTTTTCTCGGAGCAGCTCTCTGCTTTGTGATTAGCAAAGCCAAGAGCAGCAATGTCAAGGCAACACTAACGCTTATAACTTGCCCTCCATACACAAGCCACCTTGATCAGGATTCTATATTGATGTTCTTTCACATTTTACATCAAAATGTTGAAAACTTCCACTTGAGACTTATGTGAACACCATCAGCACAAAGGCAGCAGCAATTTAGTGACAGCCCATCACCTTCTTAGGATTACAAAAGGTTGGCGGGTAGTCTCTCCAGTGCCACTCACAGACTGTGAGTCCTTTTATATACAAATGACAAAATTAAAACACTAAAGGAGGTGCCAGTTCTCATTTTCATGCATTTCATTTTTCACCATTTACCTTGACTGGAGATATTTTATCCTTGAAAGCATGTCCAAATGTCCTGCTGAGTATTGTTCAATAACATCCTTCACGTCATAAGGTCGTAAAGTCTCCTTGAACTTTTTCTTGTTGAGGAAAAATTTCATGATACTGAAGGGATAAGTAAGGTTGCTTTTATTTTAACCTTCACTGATTCAAAGTACCAAAAACCAGAGACATCTAGCTGTCATGACATTAGGAAAGTGTTAATTCTTCCTAGGATGCTAAGAAAGAGAATATATATATTTACAGGTTGTATATATATATATATGTATATAATTACTGTACAGGTTCTCAACAAATGGTCAATTGTTTTATAATAACCAATTTGAAGAATTAAAATATGCAATTCTGCAATGTTGCGACTGAGATGTAATTAATCTTAAGCAGAACTTGACAAGCTGAATACAAATGTGCTATTTCAACTGTAACAGTACAAAATAGTAAAGGACTGCATCAGAAAAAAAAGTAGCTGATAATTAATTATTTTATTAAATCTTACAAGGCTTTATCCAAATAGCATCATTAACTTGACCTCTCACCTTGCCCTCAGGTGCAAAGTCTTGTCTTTATTTCAGCAAAATATTCAAAGAGTTAATGTTCTTCCTTTATTCACCTCTCCTGCTTCTCTTTGCTGGGGCAAGGTGGTTATGCTGAATTTATACAAGACACTAGTTAAACCTCAGCTGGAATTTTGTGCACAGTTCTGGGCACCTGCCACACTATATGAAAGATGTGAATGCACTGGAGAGAGTGTAGAAGAGGTTTACAAATGTTTCCAGGGATGAGAAACTTCAGTTATAACGACAGATTGCAGAGGTTGGAATGTTCTCCTTAGGGAGCAGAAAGAGGAGATTTGATGGAGATGTTCAAAATCATGAAGAGGCTGGACAGAGTAGATAGGAAGAACTGTTACCACTTGTAAAAGAATCAAGAACAGGAGAACACAATGTAGAATGATTTGTAAAAGAAGCAAATGTGATGAGAGAAAAATGGCTGGGAATGCCTTGCCTCAAAGTGTGTTGGAGGTAGGTTCAATAAGGCATTCATGATTACTTGAATGGAAACGAGATGCAGAGGTATGGGGAAAAGGTGGGGAATAGCACCAAGTCAGGGAATTTGTTTGGAGAGCTGGTGAAGATACAATGGGTGAAATACCACCTTCTGAGTGTGATAGTTCTGTGATTCTGTGAACTTGTCTCTACTTTCACCATCCCACACAATTTTCATTAAATTTATGGGAAGTGAAGATGGTCGGTGTAACCTTTTCTGAAGTCTGACTGACAGAAAGCTTGGTGGTGTGATTGTTAGAGATTAATGGGGTGGCACAGTGGTCAGCATTGCCGCCTCAGAGAGCCAAGAACCCGGGTTCAATTCTGGCCTTGAGTCACTGCCTGTGTGGAACCTCCACATTTTCCCCGTGTCTGCATGGGTTCCGTCTGGGTGCTCCTGTTTCCTCCCACAGTCCAAAGATGTGCAGGTTAGGTTAATTGGCAATAGTAACTTGCTCCCTAGTGTCAGGGGAACTATCAGGGTAAATAAGTGGGCTTACAGGAGTAGGACCTGGGTGGGATTTTGGTCAATGCAGACTTGATGGGCCAAATGGCCTCCTTCTGCACTGTAGGGATTCTATGAATCTATGATTCTATGATGAAATTGCTTCTCTGGAAGAAGATTCTGGTCACCTCATTATAGGAAGGATGTGGAAGCCGTTGAAAGGGTGCAGAGGAGATTTACAAGGATGTTGCCTGGATTGGGTGGCATGCCTTATGAGGATAGGTTGAGAGAGCTCGATCTTTTCTCCTTGGAGAGACGAAGGATGAGAGATGACCTGATAGTGGTGTATAAGATGTTGAGGGGTATTGATCGGGTGGATTCTCAGAGGCTTTTTCCCAGGGCTGAAATGGCTGCCACAAGCAGGCATAGGTTTAAGGTGCTGGGGAGTAGGTACAGAGGAGATGTCAGGGGTAAGATGCACATTCTGCAGCCATCTAAGGTTTCTGGGAAATTCATCTTAGCAGAATCATCCTTCCAGAGCAGAAGAATGGTCAGGGCAAGCTTTACTGCTTGTAGTGGATTTAGGGAACTCTCCAAAGACTAACAAACACTTAGAACCAGTCATTCAAAGTTACTATTCAGTGAAATAGAGAGAGTGTGATGTGTGTTAAATATAAAAAGTGTACATTCCTTCCTGTGGTTTAAAGTTGCCCATAAAAGAAACTAGTGGTCAATCAATAGTGCTTTTAGCAATTTGTTGCAGCAAATGTCTTAAAATGTGCCATTCTTTCAGCTTTGAAGTGGAAGTGGAAATTTCTTTTTCTTGCAAGTTTCTACGAGGATCATAACAGTAATTTTTAATTTCTCGAACCTTTGCTTCTTTTCAAACTTGGCAGAGTCTTATATTTTAGGCTTTGTCCCCTTACTTAACTCTTGCAATAAAATAGTTCTAAAGTATCATTTTTTCCAGTAATTACTGTACTAACTTAATTTAATTGTAGAGATGTTTGGGTTTTACTCTGAGAGTAATATAAAGTACAATGAATCCAGCAGATCTTTCTTTAACAGGATAAAGAAAACTCTTTCTAAATGGCAGAAAGTGTCCTTCTATTCTCACACACATGCCAAAAAGGAAAGCTACAGGAGTCAGATTTTATCCAAGGAATGATGTAACACAACTAGACCAGTGTTTGGATCAATTGCACCATGTAATTCCAGAAGCAACTGAACAAGAAGCAATGTGATTTTTTTCCCCCTTTGAATAAAAGTTGATCCCTGTAAAATAGCAATGCCTTATCTTTCATTTATTACTGTTGGAAGTAAAGATATCTCCTTTTGAGTATTTGACTTTTAGCATATTCAGGTGTGGCTGTACACTTAGCTTTCCCTTCATTTTATCAGCAATATAATGTGAAAGCCAAGTGACACTGCGTACTAAGTGCATCCAGATGAAGGTCACAAGTAAACAGATCATGCACTTTAATCCTTTATGAATAAAAAGCCACAGTGGTGTCATTCTTTCAGGCTGGCAAGACAAGCTTTGGGAATGCCAGCTGCACTATACAGATTAACCATTCCAAGGAACAGCACCATCCCATATCAAACATTTTTCTTTCCTCGGACTTCAAAATGATAAAGCTCATCATCTCTCAGTGTCTTCCACAATCTTCAATTGTTTAACACCCAACTCTTGCATCACATGGTACTTGATTTGTTTTATTGTCCCTCCTACATTTTTGAACCTTGTTGGTGTGTTGCACATTGGGTCCTGGTGATTTCAACCAGGTTTCTTGTTTTTTTGAAGCAAAACACCATATAACCAAGTAACTCCAGTGATCCTACACTCCCAGTGTTGATCCAAGCTCAAAGCACAAGTACAACAACACAACCTTAGTTACCTACACTGCAATCCCTTCAAGCACAGCTCAGTGTTGGAAGTATGAGAACTCAGAATTTACCCTATTAACACAGTTCTAAACCACATTCATTTTGGTTCAAAGTGATAGAAATTGAAACTTGGGTTATGTTATTGAATCGGGGTGAAATTACTGATTACTATCAGATATTGGTAACATAGCTCAGTTGGTTAAAGTGCCTGCCTAGTAATCCTGAGTTCAAATCTCAGCGATGTCTTGACCTGGGAGGTCTTTTAATTAAACTTATTTCCTTCTGCACGCAGGATGAATTTCATCTATTGCTAAGCACAAGCTCCTGGTAGAATTAATTTCCGAGCGGGGAGAATACTTTCTGGGACGGCACAGTGGTTAGCACTGCTGCCTCACAGTGTGAGGGACCTGGGTTCAATTCCGGCCTTGGGTGACTATCTGTAGAGTTGCGTGTTATTCCCATGTCTGCGTGGGTTTTCTCTGGGTGCTCCAGTTTCCTTCCACAATCCAAAGATGTGCGAGTTAGGTTGATTGGCCATGCTAAATTGCCCCTTTGTGTCAGGGTGACTAGCAGGGGAAATAGGTGGGCTTACGGTGATAGGGTCTGTGTGGGATTGTTGTCAGTGCAGGCTCGATGAACCGAATGGCCTCATTCTACACTGTAGGGATTCGATGATTTTATTATTTAGTTGCTGGGTTGTGCCATCCTTCGTTAGATTAAGAATTAATCACATAGCTTTGGAGTGGCATCACATGTAAACCCGAGGAACAAAGAACAAAGAACAACCCAGCATGGGAAACAGGCCCTTCGGCCCAACGAGCCCACGCTGCCATTTCAACAAAGCATTTTCCTACACCTACCCTGCCCTGTGTGTATGTGAATGGTACCCCTAATGTAGCCAGATTCAAGGGAGAATAGTGTCAATTTGGTACACCAATCAGCCTAAAAGCACATCTTTGGGGTGTGGGAGGAAACCGGAGCACCCGGAGGAAACCCATGCAACCACAGCGAGAATGCGCAAGCTCCCACAGACACAGGCCCAAATCCATGTATCTACACAGCTAGCAGTGCTAGTCACTGAGCTGTTGTGGTGCCCGTCTACCGGTCCAGGATTAAGCACACACAACGACACAAAGTACTAGGCTACACTCGAAACCTCCAAGAGCAGCCCACGCACGACCCACCGTGTGCACGCCCCTCGTTTGACAACAAGGTGGACCGACACCTGTGGAGGAGATAGCATTGGCCAGTTCTTTCCATAAAGAGGAGGGAGTCGGGATTTCATTTTTGTTTTGTTTGGTGCTTTCTTGGATTCAGTTTTACTATTTATCACAGTTGCGACTTGAATTCATATCCTCTAGGTTACTCCTTCTGTACAAAAATGACGAGGTTACTGACCTTTATGGAGGCACTGTTGTTCCCTTAGAACAGAAAATTCACACTAAGCATAACCCCAGCCTAATACTTACACGATTCATACCTTGGCAAGGTAAATCCCAGTCATAGGTGGTCAAATGGTCAGAGTGAGAGGTCAGCTGACAGGAAATGAAAAATAAATCATCCCTGTTTTCCAGCTCAGCTCATCTCTGCCTGGGTTATCCGGTCAAATGAAGGAGCGAGAGGATGGTGAGTGTCTGGAACAAGCTGCCAGAGGTAGTAGTAGAGGTGGGTACCATTTTGTCTTTTAAAAAGCATTTAGATACTTACATGGGTACGATGGGTAAACAGGGATATGGGCCAATGTGGGCAACTGGGACTATCTTAGGGGTTTTAAAAAAGAAAGGGCGGCATAGACAAGTTGGGCTGAAGGGCCTGTTCCCATGATGTAAACCCCTATGACTCTGAGAAGAGGACGAAAGATGGATTTTATCTGATCAAATTCAACACAACTTCAACCATAGAGCATTGCACAGTGGAGTCAAACCATACAGCTGTGATTCATAGATTATATTTTAAGAGATTTAAGCTTTTTGACATAAGTGTGTGTCAATGTTTGATTTGATTTATTATTGTCACATGTGTTAGTATACAGTGAAGAGTATTGTTTCTTGCATGCTATACAGACAATGTCACAAGGAACTCACTGCTGTTGCTTCAATTACATGTCAAGGTATGTTAAAGATTGTGAGATTTTAATGTGAGATTTGGGCAACATAATGGCACAGTGGATAGCACTGCTGCCTCACAGAACCAGGGATCTGCATTCAATTCCGGCTTCGGGGTCACTGTCTGTGTGGGGTTTGCACATTCTCCCCATGTCTGCGAGGGTTTCCTCCGGGAACTCTAGTTTCCTCCCACAATCCAAAAATGTGCAGATTAGGTTGATTGTCCATGTTAGATTGACTCTAGTGTCGGGGGATTAGCAATGTAAATGTATGGGGCTAAGGGAATATGGTTCTGTGTGGGATTGTGGTCAGTGCAGACTCGATGGGCCGAATGGCTTCATTCTGCACTGTAGGGATTCTATGATTCTATGTAAATCCATTGAAGTCAAAGATTTCAAATTCACAGAATCTTCCAGTTGCAATAGAGCATCTCAGAGGAGAGACAGATATAAATCCTTGACAGATTCCACTGCATCTTTGGGGAACTGTAGCACCGAATGATTCTGTACACAGACATCCTGGGTGATTGTGGGGAAACCTTTATTTGCACTTCTCACTATCTGTTGCGCACAATTATTATCTTTGTAATGACAAAGTTTCAAAAAAAAATACAATGTTCCTAACAAATCAACAGTAAAAGTGGAAGTTTTTCATTTGGTGTAAAAATCACAGAACATTACTAGCATTTTACATAATTCTACACTTACATCTGAACTTTGTAGTATTGAAGAAAAGGGACTAAAGTACACAAAAAGAGACTGGTGTATGTTAAAGTCTGTCCTGAATTAGAGATCAAGAGGGTGGAACTGAAATCTTATTACAGCAGAAATGAAATGCTATGTTTTAACAGATAGAACTCACTCACTTCCTTACCCATTATATTTATTCTCTCACTACTTGGGTGGCACGGTGGCAGAGTAGTTAGCACTGCTGCCTCACTGTGCCAGGAACCGAAATTCAAATCCGGCCTAGAGTCACTGAGTGTGTGGAGTTTGCACTTTCTTCCCGTATCTTTATGGGTTTTGTCCGGGTGCTCTGGTTTCCTCTCACAGTCCAAAGATGTGTCGGTTAGGTTGATTGGCTATGCTAAATTAACCCTACTGTCAGGGGAACTAACAGGGTAAATGCAAGGATTTACTGGAGTAGGACCTAGGTGGGATTGTTGTCAGTGCAAACTCGATGGGTTGAATGGCCTATTTCTGCACTGTAGGCATTCTATGATTTGGGAAATGCACCTCTGAAAAGGGCAAATTTTCCAAACACTCAAGCATCTTCCTTACTGAACCCACTTTGCCTGTCACGTGGGTTTCTGCAAGAGTCCAAAGACATTTCTTCTAAAGGGCCATGGCATCATCCCCTCTCACCCTTGTGTGCTGCCTGCACACAAATAAGGCAAAGTCTTCATAACACCCACAGGTGTTTAATATTGTGTTCCCCCCACCCCCAACAGGAGAAAGGTGGTACTCAACCAGCACCACAGAAAAACAACTGGGGAAAAACAGCCATTGCCACAAATGGTGAATCTGCATTCAGTTTAAAGGCAGGTAAACAGGAGAGCCTGTATGAGAACCAGCAAGTGAAGATTGGTGAATGCTTGTCATTGGAGTGTGATGCCAGGAATGTGGGGAAGTAGAGTGGTGGTGGTGGGAGGGGGGTGTGTGTGGAGTGGTGGGGGGAGGCGGTGAGGGTATATGGCAGAGTGGTGGGGATAGAGTGGTGGTGAGAGAGGAGAAGGCCAGAGTGATGGGAAGGCACAAAAGTGATGGTGGGGAAGGGGGAGTGAGGTAATGGGGGAGAGGGGGAATGGTAGTGGAGGAAAAGCAGACGAGTGGGGGGGACAGAGAGTGCTGGTGGTGCTGAGGGGGTGATGGGATGGAGTGGAGTGATGGTGGGGTGTAGGACAGAGTGGTGGGGGTGGGGGGGATGTGATGGGTGAATTGGAGTGGAGGTGGGAGGGGGTGGAGGGTGGGGATGAGGGGTGGGGAGCAGAGTAGTTGGGGGGGAGGCAGTAGAGTGGTGAGTAATCAATCACCAGGGCCTGGCTGGCAGGTAACAAAACAAAAAGGGAACATTAATAAACTTGAATAATAAATAAATAATTGGCAAGTAAAGTTTGACATACAAATATTTGGTCACTTATTACTTGCAAGGTGCAGGTCTAGGTGAAATAGAGGGAGGAGGATAAGAACATAAGAAATAATAGCATTGGTAAGTCATTCAGCCTCGAGTCTTCTTCACCATTCACTCCGTTTTCCTGCCTTTCCCTCTGAGAAGATGCCAGCAACAAGATTCCACTTTACAGCTTTTGTCAAAGACATCTCATTACTGTTGAAAAATAGATTTCCTCTGCATTTTGAGTGTTGGGCAGGGCAAAGCTAAGCTCAGAGCTAGCATTCTCTATACGCTTTGCTATTGTTTGCTCATGATGATTTAATTCCATCCTTACGTGGCATTCCAAAGAGAAGGCACTATAAAAATAATTTTCTTCCCATTTCTGGAGCAAAGCCTACCTTGTAGCCCTGATGACTGTTTTCAATGTTGGGATCAAATCTTCCATGAGATCAGCTTGGTAACCCTTGTCCTCAGGCTCTTGGTCCACCTCAGCAGCAGCATCTGTATTACAATGAAAGCGGCCTTGTTAAATATCAGAGTTTAATTTGGAAACAAGATTTATAATCTGCTCTCTCCATTCATGATGTCACTGGCTGTTATCTCTACCCAGTTCAGCATTAATAGGATAACAGAAGTAACAGAATTGACAAAATGTAAGTACAACTACCACCTCCTATTACATTTAAGAATGTGAGCCATTGACTAGAATGATGTTTTCTTGCTATACTTAAGGCTGGACTTTACAGACCAGGATGGTCTCACCTTAAGTTCTTTATCTGGACTGAATTAGTTGATTCCAGCCAGGAAACTGTAATTGTTTTAAGTTTGCAAGGGGACAGTTTCACCGATGTTCTCACTTATATTCACTAGCTTGGCTCACTTCAGTTCAATTCCAATTCAATTCGAAACGTTAACTCTGGGTGGAATTTTACAGCCCCTCCCATTGGCAGGATATTCTAGTCCCGCCAAAAGTCAATGGAATTTTGAATGACTTGCAACAGTTTCTGGGGCTGTAAAATCCACCATCCCTCCCACTGGTTCTTTTTCCATCAACACTGCCAGACCTACTGTGCATTTCAAGCACTTTTTGTTTTTCGTTGCTAACTCATCCTTTTTGCTGTTTGAGGTACTCTACTGCAGACAAAGGTAGCTGCTACGATTACCTATGTAACAAAGCTCATGACACTCCTTTGGGGGCATATTTCCCAGGCTCCTGAAGGCTGGTTTTAACACAGGGAGGGGGTCAGGAAAATGTGAAAATGATACGCGGGACCAGTTTACTGACATGTTTCTGCTTTAGTCCACTCTCCCTGGCGATGGACTAAATGCTGTGTCAGCAACATATCCATATGGTAGCTGCAGAAATATAACTGAGATGGTTCAGGAAGCAGTTAAGAGATACTTTCCCAGTATAATGAAATGTTATCAGTGACACTATGGGATCCATATCATGTCTCCCGTCAACTCATGGAAGCAAGGCACTTTAACAGGAAGAATAGAAAGGTAGCATACTATTTAAATGGAAAGAAATTACAGGACTCTGTGGTACAGAGGGATATCGGTGTACATGAATCACACAAACGTTAATATGCCGGTACAGTAAGTGATTAGGAAGATGATTTAAATACTTAAGTGTTGGTGTTTATTGCAAGGAAATATCACCTAAAATATGTTGCTTACACAGCATTTAGTCCACTACCAGGGCTTTGGTGAGACCACATCTGGAAATATTGTGTATGGTTTTGTGTCCTTATTTGGAAAATTATGTAATTGCATTAGAATCAGTTCAAAGTTCACCTGACTCATTCCTGGGGTGAGAGGCTAATTTTACAAAGAAACTGGTTGGGCCCATACCTGCTGGAGTTTAGATCAATGACAAGTGATCTTATAAGATCTCCTATAAAATCCTCAGAGGATTTCATAGGATGGATAACAGAAGGATGTTTCTTCTTGTTCAGGAGATGAGAAGTAAGGGTCACAGTTTAAGGATAATGGATTGCCTTTTAAGATGGAGATGAGGAGAAATGTTTTCTCTGAGGGTGGTGAGTCTGTGGAATTCTCTTCTCCAGTGAAGACCGTGTCATTAAATTCATTCAAGGCTGAGTGAGATGGGTTTTCGGCAGGTGAGGGAAAAGTGGAATTGAGACCATAACCAAATCAGCCATGATCCTATCAAATGGCAGAGGAGGCTCAAATGGCCTATTCCTGTTCCTTAGTCCTATGTTCCAATGAGGGCAGAGCAGGAGTGGCATGAAAGTTGCATGAACTTTACATGAGTGAAACAGAAAGCCTGAGGTCATTTAGAGGAGAAACAGTATCTCATTGACATGTGCTGTCATGGTTGGTGCTTGGGGTGAAGAGATACCTGCTGGTACCTTCACCTTCTCTTGCACTCATTATGCTGTGCCTGCTCTACCTGCTCCTCCCTGTATGCCAGTCTCTTCATCAGTACTTCCACTGCAGCCACAGAGAAGGCTGCGGGCCATCTTTTAAATTAAGTTCAGTGTCACCCTCGCGCCTCCACAAAGCACCTGCCATCCCAAATTGGAGGTCAACCCGAGAGGCAGATTCTTAATTGAACTCCTTCCAGAAGGTACTTTCATCTTCAGCTGATAGACCTGGAAATCGTCATGCCCCATTTCAAAATTAAGATGACAAAATCCGACCCTTCGTTTCTGAAGCACTTTGAAATATTTCTGAGAGATATGAAAAAGCACTTCACAAGTACAAGCTCAAATCCTTCCTCTTACTGTCCAACAAAAAGCTATGCAAGTAACTTCTGGGAACGTGAGCAAAATGAAAGATTTTATAGTACCTTCTGAGCTTTGTCTGAAGCCAAATGCTTTAATACGAACGGCAGCTCGAAGGTCACTGAAACCCAAACTCTTCTGGTCCTTTGAAGGACTATCCTCTACTCCATCTGTGCTTAGAGGTGTAAAAAGCTTGCTCTTAACATTGGCACCTCTGGGTCCAGCAATACGAACACGTTCCAAAAGGCTCAGCTTCTGACTATAATGAAAAACAAATACAGTGGAATGCTTTTAAAGTATTTATTATTTAATATTCTCCCATGGAAGAATGTTGTATTGAGTAACACTGGCTTCCAATTAAAGGTCCCAAACATTTTAGCTGTGGCCCAGCGGCAGCACTCTGACCTCTGAGCCAGAAGGATGCAGATTCAAGTGTAACTCCCGAGAACAGAGCACATTATCAAAGCTGACAATCCAATCTGGCACTGAGAGAGTGCTGCAGGGTCAGAGGTGATGACTTCTGGATGAGAGAAGAAACTGGGAGTCTATTTATCCTTTTCGGTTGAGCCCATAGCACTATCTTGAAGGGGAGCAGGGGAGCGCTCCCAAACCACCTGACCAAAATCATTAAAAGATGACCTTACCATTGTCACATTTATATTTGTTCTGGCTGAATTGGCTGCTATATTTCCCACAACAATGACCACACTTCAACACCTGGGATAACCTGACGTCAGAATTTGTGCATGCTGCTATAAATGCAAGTTTTTTTTTCAAGAAGTAGTGTTTTCTGGGGAGTTGAAGAATAGTTCTAAATAATGCTATTTTCCTAATACTTAGAACTTAATGATCAAACAACTTTTCAATCAGAAAAAATTCCTTCATGGGTGGAAATTATGCTGCATGGTGGTTTGACAAAAGCATCCTGGATTTATATCATAAATAAAACAGCATGTGTATGGACATTTTGAAATACTGTATGTATTTATAGTCTTACTTCTGTTACTCCTTATAGAAGGGCAGAACCCAGTATTGGGGCAAATCCAGGGTATGCATCTAATAGCAGGAAAAGGAATGTCTAAGAAAGGATTAAAACATAGGGTCATTTGTAACTGTGGGCAAACATACCCAATTAATATCTCAGACTGCCAACACAGTTACTTACGGGTGAGATCATTTCAAGGCCTTAGCAAATATTGCAGGGTTGATACTGACTAGCAAGGTTCCACTGAGTTTAGAGAAGCCATTGTTTCTAGAAACTGGGGAGATGGGATGATTATCATTCCATCGAAACCTATTTATCACACACATCGCTTTTGTGTCACAAATCAGATAGACAAGAATAGTTGGACACAACCGATTAACGTGAAGTACAATAGACCCACCTAATGTGATCAACTATAATCAATTCAAACTATTCATATCAATGATATCCTGTATTACAATATTCTGGACTCCAAAAGACAGTATAAGTAATGTGTACAGCCTTTGTATCTTCAGAATCAGCCTAGATACAGACTGGAGTTCACTGGATCCGGGCTGATTCTCTCTCATGCATGTGGAAATAAAACCATTTTATTGATGCCTGACACAGACTCAAAGACACTTCATTTATTCCCTCCTACATTCCTTTTCCCCAGTACATAATATAAAAAGATATTGTGAATGAATTTGTGATGAATGTATTATGAAGTAAATCACCTGAAAATTACAACTGTCCCATCGCCTAGTGATTTAATCCTTAATGACATGAAAACCCTGCCAAATGTGTAAAATATCCCTATTTTTAAACACTGGATTCCAATCACATGGTTACAAAAACAAATGACAATCTTGAAATAGCTGGCTCTATTTTTCTATTGCAATGCTAATGTAACAGGTGAAAATGAGAAGTGGTGAAATATAAAGAGATGAGGAAAGTATTGTGAGCTTGTGAAAGGAAATGAAAGACAAGAGGTTATGGAGGTTTTATTTATACTTTAGAAAAACAATCAAGAGACTTAGGGGAGGAGGAGACAGGGGAGACGCCAGGGAGCGGAAGTTGATTTATTGAATGTTACACAATGAGGAAAATAATATTTAACACGACTTCAACTCCACTCTATCCAATCTACCCCCTCTGAAACTTCGCTATATCAACCCCAATATTTGTAGGTAGGAAGTGGGGTAGGATAGAATGGGGTTGATTCAGGCAACGTGGAGGTACAGTTAGTAATCTTGTGTATACCATTAAGGACATGAGTATGTCTCTGTGTACATCACTGGAAAGGAAATTACATATGTATAATATGTTCCAATTTTACTTTCACTTTTCTATAAGCAGCTGGTTAAACACAGCTCCTAGTGCCCCAACAATGTGGGACTGTTCTCATGTGCCTGATCTTAATCAATGAATGTACAACGTGTTGACCAATCCTTGAGTGATCAGTACCTGTGGTCTTATACAGCAAATAAACACAAGAGCCAGAATTTTATACCCCCCGCCCCACTGGTGGATTCTGGGGTGGAGGAAGTGCAACATAGTATGGACGGTTTCCCTCCAGGGTCCTTCCCACCCAAGCCAAGATGAAATCTCATGGTGTGGTGGACAGGACCTTGGACAAGAAACCCCCATTCCCCAATTAAGAACAATGAGTGGCCAATTAATAGCCATGTAAGGGCCTTTTCCCATGCAGCCTCAAATTTTAAGCTGGGAGGCACTGGGGACAGATGGCAGGTAACAGATAAAGTTCTTACCTTCGATCTCGGGTGGAGAGTGTCTCAATCGGAAGGCCACTTCAGACAGGATATGCCCTTCCCTCAGGGACGTCAAAGCTCAAGGCAATCCCTCCTTCCCTGGTCTACTCCCCAACAATGAGATCACCCATCTGGTGACACATGAGGGCATCTTGTAGGCTCCCTTCCCCAGGACACCTGCAACTTACCAAAACTGTGCTCCAGTGACTTCATCTTAGGTATTGCACTTCAGTACCTTTTCTGCACTGTGCCTGCTTGGACTGGAGAGCTGTTGGCCAATATCCACTTGGACTTGGATGGAAGCCCACCACCAATCGATGTTCAATTGAGCGTGAAATAGCAGCTGGCCTGTTGGAATCAGCTGACTTTCCATATGACAGGATATTGTTAGAATGTCTACAAAATTCCAGTCTGAGTTGGAACGCAGCTGACCTACTATCCAAATTCAAAATGTTTAAACTGCATACAGAGCACTGGGGTAGAATTTTAATGCCCCTCCTGTCAGTGGGATCTTGAACATCTCACGGCATTTTATGTCCCACCCCTGTCACGACAGGGCTGTAAAATTCTGCTCATATTTTCTTGGTTTAGGCATGTCTGAACCAGACAAGCAAGCCATTAGATTTTGCCTAACAATATGGATGAAGGTCTACACAGGCTGGATACATTAGAATTAACAGAAGAGCTAAAGGATCCCCAAAAGAGAAATATTGGAAGGCTGGATTACAATTAGGTTAAACTTCCATACTCCTCACCTATAGTTCCTATCATATCACCAACAACCTGAAGAATCCATAGGTTACTTAATCAGTAGAAGCAGAGAAAAGGCTACTTATTGTTATTTTTCAGACGCAGAATTGTTGAGTTGGTGATCAAGTCCATTTCCAGGAAGTTTTCAAGAACGATCTTCTAGACAATCCTAAAATGTATAGCATCTAAGAACTACTCAAGGATGGATGTAAATACAAAGTGATCATTGTAGGTCAACATAGTTTAGAACTCCTATGTACAACCCTGATTGTTAATATATCAATTGGAGCAACCAAACCTGGCAATACACATAGCAGGTGTGGATTCCATCATGTACCAAGGAAATGCCCAGCTTTTTCTCAGTTCTACAAGGCCTAAAGGGTCATTGTCAGCAACAGTGC
This sequence comes from Carcharhinus amblyrhynchos, assembly GCF_965287045.1. Lineage (NCBI taxonomy): Eukaryota > Metazoa > Chordata > Chondrichthyes > Carcharhiniformes > Carcharhinidae > Carcharhinus > Carcharhinus amblyrhynchos. The sequence goes on along the minus strand of NC_137331.1, from coordinate 74,160,752 downwards.
ACAAGAGCAAAGGCTGATGCAGCAACAAAGAGCCACGTGCTGGTCTAAGCAGATTGTACACAATGGCTACTTTCAAGCAACAAGAACAACCATCCAGTATCCCGTCAGAAACATATACATGAGGTGAAAATGACAGTGATGTGCATGATAAAATGAAAATCAGTGGGCACATATTTCACACCATTATTCTTGCACAACACACAGATGGTATCGTACTTGTCAAGATTCAAATCATGTGTCCTAAAAAATCTGATAACTATTCATTATTGACCAAGGTAGACACAGAGGGTCAAGTGCCAAAATATGACCTTGCAAATTCTAAAAGACATGCGCCCACAGACTATGGTACTTACAATGTACATTGGTTCACTAATTCCATGTGCAGATTCCATAGTGCTGAAATGCAAGCACAATCAATCCTCCTGATGTCACAAATATTAAACATCATGGAAACTAATGATCCAGCAATTACAAGTCTACCAGCATGTCAATATCTCACATTGGTAACAATCCATGGAATCAGTAAGGTATCGCAAAATCATAGGAAGTGACTCCTATCACACAGACCACAATCTAACACTGAAATATCCAGAGTGGCAGTTTCCAGGGAGTTGCAACACTACACTGACAGGAGAATGCAAGTCCACCAATTGATCCATCACCTACGTACAGCATCCACATACTGACAAACTGGAAAAAACAGAAACACGAGAACAGTACAAGAGCATAGATTGGTGAAGCTTGATCACATGTGTCATAAAGAAAGACAGATCATTGAAAGCATGCTTAGATCTGTGATGTTTAAATGCAGCTTGGAACTGTTATCCTTGCAAAACACCACGTTAGAAGAGTTAACTCTGAGATTTTCAGGTGCAAAATTATTCTTGAAGCTTGCTGCCAAGCACAGGCCTGATCAGTACATCTCTAAGACTCCTCCACGAGATGTTTCTTGCCCCTTTCAGATGATATTGCTTTCAATTACTTCCTTTTGGGCTGTCAGCTAGACAGAATTTCTTTTTAGCTCACATGGACCACAGTACATTCATGTTACCAGGATGCATATGTGTCACAGATTAGACAGCTCTTGTGGGAAGAACAGAAAAAGAACATGACCATAATCTACATTTACCCGGTGCAAGTGGTACTTAAAGAAGGATTGGTGTTCAACAGTGTGAGGTGTGACATCAAGGTGCAGCAGATCAATTTCTTTGGTTCCATTTATTCAAATGCTGGTGTATGTCCTGATCCAAGTAAATTAGAGGGTATTCAGCCATGCCATCATGCCTTGTTAGGGAAGATCTTCAAAGATGCTTTGGCCTCTTTAATTTCTTGCCTCTATATATTTGTAATTTCACTCAAAAGCTTGAATTGATTCGTAGACCTGAATTTTCAGGATGGTGAGTGCTTGGTATCTGCTATCCTGAGAGTTGGCGCATAACCCATCTCTGCTGGCTCTAACAGGCTTGCTGCCATTTCACACTCAACTGAACATTGACTGACAGCAGGTGGGATTCCCATCCGCTTTTAGAAGGAAGCCCCGCCTTAGACAGCTGTCAATCAAACAGATTGGCCAACAGCTCAGCAGCCTCTCCAGGCACAGCGCTACAGTGGTCAGAAGGGGTACTGCAGCACTGTGCCTGGGCCAAAATCCTGGGATCACACTTCAGTTAAGTGCCGGGGATCCCGAGGGCAAGAAAGTAGGGGATACTCTGGAGAGTTGGTAGGAGGGCTGGAGCTCCCAGTTTCCAGGAGGGAGGGTGCTCAAAATTTGAAGGGGCTTACAGAAGGATGCCCTTGTCCACCTAAAAATTAAGACTGGGTAGGAAAAAACTCTCAAGTGGCCATTAAGTGACTATTCAAGGGCTTTAAGAGGGGCAAAGACAAACATCCTGCCTGAGCCCCGCCCACCCCAAAAATTGCATCCGGTTTGGGATGGGAGGGATCCCGGAGGGAATCCCATCCATGTAATTGTATGCTTTCTCCCACCTCTTGTCTCTTTGCAGGATGTGTAAAACTCTGGCCATAGAGTTATAGAACCACTGGGACACAAGAGGGAGGCAATCTGACCCATCCAGTCAATGGTAGGTCTCTATGGAACAATTTTTACTCAATCCCATTCTTCCTAATCTATCTCTTGGCTCTATAAATTTATTTTCCTCAATAACATACAATTTGTTTTAAAACTATTGATTGGCTTTGCTTCCACCAGTCTTATAGACAGTAAGTTTCACATTTGCTGCATAAATAATTCTTTTTCACATTCCCCTCAATCTCTTATACAAATCTGCATCTCCCAGTCCTTGTGCCTAATTTGAAGAGTCTTCTTTTTTGACCCTATCTAATCCTGCCATAATCTTCTATATAAATTCCCTGCTTTTGTATTCACTACATTTACTTACAAAGTCCAAGAACTCATTTGCTAACTGCTCTCTCAATATGTCCTGCCACGTTCAAGGGTCAATGCGCACGAATCCCAGAACAGTCTGCTCCTGCACACTCTTTAACACTGTACCATTGAACATATATTGCCTCTCCCTATTCCTTATGCCAAAGTTATAACCTCACGCTTCTCTGTGCAAAATTTTATCCACCACTTGTCGGCTCATTCTGCTAGCCTGTCAATGTCCTGTTACAGTTGATGGATAACATCTTCACTGTTTGCCACACCTCCAAGTTTAGCATCATCAGCAAATTTTCAAACTTTACTCGGTATTTCAATATCCAAGTCATATATAAAACAGTGATCCAAGTACTGATGGGAATATCGCTGTCTGCCTTTGTCCAGTCTAACCATTTACCATGACTGGCTGTTTTCTGTCCTTAAGCCAATTTTATATCCAACCTGATACTGATCCTTTTATTCCATGAGTCCTAATTTTGTTAAACAACGTTTTATGTGATACTTTGTCAAATGCCTTCTTAGAATCCAGTTAGACAATATCCACTGCATTTCTTTCATGAAGCTCTTCTGTTATTTCATCCAAATATCCAATTAGATAAATCAAATGTGATCTGGCACTCTATACTGGCTGTACTTAATTGACTTAAACCCCTCCAAGTGCCTGCTAACATTTCCCTGATCACAGCTAGAGACAGTTTTCACACACACATGCTCCAAAACGTATGACATGTTCTGAAGTTTCCATATGGCACAGAAATTCACGTTAAGGTTAAAGTTGACTTAACGCTGAATGCAAACGTTAACTAAATTTTTACGAAGCGATCAACCATTAAAATTCTTTTACTCACCAAATTCCTTGCCTTTAGTAACCGAAGAAGCTGGAATCACATCACTGCAGTGGTGCAGGATGCCACACTTAAGGTTATTTCTGTGTGTATGAACAGGATGAGCAGTATATTGGTGATAGAAACCTGCCATCGTTATCTGGTTTGGTCTATACCTGCCTCCATTCTTACACCAACATGGTTCATTCTTAGCTGCCATCTGAAATGGCCTGGCAAGTCATTAAGTTTTATCAAACCATGAACCAGTGGTTCATGAAGAAACCTCAGCATCAACTTTCCAGGACAATTAGGGATGGTTTATTTGTGCTGGTTTTCCAATGGCACTGACATCCTGAAAATAAATACACTTTAAAAGTCCCCGACAAGAAGAGTTGCTGCTTATGTCACTCCAGATGCAGCCGAGGAGACTAAACCAGACCCATGCTGACTCGGTGAAAGCGTCAGTCCTACTTTCAGTTGAATAACAATATGAAGACCTGCCCAAGAATCCTTAACACCAATCTGATCTCATTTGACCGACTGAGTCAGATGAGAGAGCAGGGAAAATCAAGGTTTGCCCTGGCAACATATCCTCATCATATATATTACAGCAACTATTTTCAGACTTTCAAATTTTCAGACAGTGCTCCCTCCACACCTGCATCCCCCCACGCACCCGCCCCAGCTTGTGCATCATTAATGCAGGTTGATAAAGCCGAGAATTTAACATAAATCACTTACAGCTTACAAAAAAACATGCTCTCCTCCTTTGAATATGAACCACAATGTTGTAAGGCCATAGTTTCCTCTGTTAGTACTCGCTCACAAAAAATCCATGATTGGCAGATGAGCAAAACATAGAGAAAAGCACAAACTGCATTTACTAAAACTACTCAAAGATAAAATTATTTCAGCAGTGTTAAAGGGCTAGCGTGACAAACCTGAGACAAATGATACAGGGAAGGTTTGAGATAAAAACTGAATCAGCAACATTTAGACCTTTTGAGCCAGTTATATAAAAGAGCAGGAACATTTTAATTTCAACATGAATTGCACTGTCATTAAGCTTTTTAAGAGTGTATTTATTATTGCTGTATGTTTCCACTGATCATAGATGATTCATCAACATTTACTAAAGATCCATTCCATTGACAGGGCAACTTCATTGACTTTCTACTTGCAAGCAATGGCCATGTCCTGTCAGAAACAGTGTTTAGCAAATATCAAATAGGTCCATCAGAGATACAGAATGTTTGGTACCATTAGTTGTGCTGATCAAATTTTATTTATCTTTCTGAATTATAAATGGGGGCCATTTTTAACTTTAGCAGAGGTTGTAAATCTGGCAGCAGTAGATCATCCCACTGTTGTACACTCAGCAAAAAAAGTTCCTTTTCCCTGAAAGGAAATTGAGAAGATGTATATAATTGCCTGTGAGCAATCCTGTTATAGCTCGGAAAATAGCCTCCAATGAATGCATAGCTGTAGGGCAAAGCTGGAATAGTGACCTAAATATGATAACTGAAGAAACTGGATTTATAATTCTCACAGAGAGATTGAAGTGTTGTTTCATTCTCATTAAATTTTTGCCTTTTTAAGTGATTAATCTTATTGATCTCTTTATTTAAATGACAGATGGTCATTACTGAGAGAGCCCTGTATAAAAACACATCGCAGCAAAAAATGAAGTTATGACAAAAGACATGTGAAAAATAAGAACATATTTGAGAAGAGGCATGACAACCAGCAAGGAAAAGCTCACATTAGTTAGGTGAAGAAAATGATAAATAAATTGAATGAAAGCAATAAATTTTGCTACTTTTCAGACATTCAGATGTGATTTTTATGCCCAGCTTAAGGGAAACAGCTGTAAAGATCAATCCATAAGGTCTGTTTGACTGGGATAAGACACCAGTAAATAAGACCACCGAACACAATTCACAGCAATGAAATTTTTCTCAATGAAATTCTTTATCCAGCAACTGAATCACTTTTGGTTTGTTCATTCAGCTGCCACAATTTTCATAACCAACGATCCGCAGATCATCCCTTCTCCCTCATTCCAGTCCTCCAAAGCCCCAAACAGAGGTATCTAATTCTGCCACCAAGCCTCTGAGCCCCTTCCCACACCATGAGGTTTATGGCTTCCCAACACCACCCACCCACTGTCCAGCATCAACAGCCAATCAGTCCCTATACACACTACCTGTGCATGTCCATTAACCTGATTGATGTCTCCCTGACCCCACATACGGGAACCTTCTTACTCATGTTGCCTGCATGTTGCTCCATGCAGACCCGGAGGCCCACCGATCGGACCCTCCACAACCCAATCTGCAGGTTCCCTATGAATTTCTGATGAACATACAACAATTCAGCAAAAAACCTGAGGAATATATTTCAAATGGAGACCTTCAAATTCAATCTGAAGCATGCGAACAGTTACTGAACACAACAAATCTCTCACTAAATTAAACTCACGCACCAAAATGTAATTTTTCAATGTTAGCTTAGTTTGGGTAATTACTTATCAAACTTTTTTTTTCATTTCTCTGCTTTCCCAAGCTTATTGGTGGTAAGAAGGGCACTATCATCTCGGTTTAGTTATTGGAAGATTGGAGTAACCAATTACCAGAGAAATATCAATTAAAATAATAATATCAAGCAGAAACAAATTGACCAAGGAATACTGGGTAAATTGGGCACCTGTGAAAGGGTTAAAAATGACACAAGTTTAAGAATCACATAAACTGCAAGCTGAACCTCAGTCACACAGGGAAAGCTATGTGCAAATGATAGGTTTGGATTAGTGTAAGCCCAGCTAAGAGTCAAGGACTATCTAATCAAATGATGTGCAGCTACAGTTCATGTTTGTCCATTAGAACAAGAAACAATGGAAAGGGAGGTTGAGATACCATTGGTCAGAGATATAGTAATCATTTCTTCACAGTATAACATGCACAAATTTTAATTGGATATTATACCTTTATGTATGCATAATATAAACATAACTATGATTGGATAGACATTACTCCTGTTCTATTATTGGTATTTGCTAATTACTTGTAATCAAAGCTGAAACTTTAATTGCTTTTGTATTTCTGAATTCCTCACTCTTGATGCCCCGAATGGACATTCAGGGTCCTTGTAGATGGCGATAGTTTACTAAATCAATCATCTTGAAATCATTCTGTTACTTTGCTTGGCTACTTGAGGGGAATAATAGTTTTTTTTAAAATACAACAAGAAAACCATTGTAACAACCCCAGCAGCTGGGATCTTATTTTTGTCCTCTGGAGTACACATGTGATCATAGATAATTAAACAAAGTGACTCATATGTCAAAACCTAATGAAGCTTCACCTTAAAGTACAGAGCAAATACAGCATTGTATTTAAAGGAAGACTGTTGAGAAATTTAGGGCTGAGTTTTCCCAGGCCTCTGGAGATAGGCTCAGAGGAGGTAGGCCTTGTAAACGACAATGAAAGATATTAGAAGGGAAGCTCAATATCTTCTGCTGCCACAGGGTATTCTCAATGGTGGAAATGATAGCAGCATGACTGCCCAACACAAGCAGATGGCCAATTTAAACAAATTGGTCAATTTATGGCCACTTCCAGACCCACCTCCAATTGCTAAGGCCTGCCTGACCCCAGCAGAGCAAAAAGAACAGCTGACTGAGCTTCAAGGGCACCTCAACATGGAGGCATCCTTTTCCTCTCCCTGCAATATCAACAGCAGCCGCTTCCATCCGGAGTGCCACTGAGCTGCCACACCCCTGATTGGACCAGCAGTTCTGAGAGACAGGCTGCTGTCCTCAATCAGTTGGCATCTGGGCAATGGCCAGGATCCTACCCTCTGCTTCCATGCTATTGAAACCTGATTTCAGGCTTGGCAACAGGTCTTCCTAGCTATTGATAATCTTATTTTTCAATTTCTTAAACCTAGAAACCCTAAGGTTACTAAAAAGTGTGTCAATTCAATGTTATACAATTTATTTTCCTGCAGAATCATATTAAGAACAAAGAACAAAGAACAAAAACAGCCCGGGAAACAGGCCCTTCGGCCCAACAAGCCCGCGCCGCCATCTCAACACCACCAGTCCACCTCTCCACCCATGACCCTTGTCTAATGTTTTATGGCCATCCAGATTGAGGGAAACTGATTTAGGGACAATTTATTCCTGCCAATCAGCCTAACAGCACATCTTTGGGGTGTGGGAGGAAACCGGAGCACCTGGAGAAAACCCACGCAAGCACAGGGAGAATGCGCAAACTCCCACAGATACTGGCCCAAATCCATGTGTCGGCACAGCAATCAGCGATAGTCACTGAGCTGTCATCTTGTCCAGTATCTTGTCCAGTTTAGGCACACACTAACGACATGAAGCACTAGGCCAATCTCGAACAACCAAGAGCAGCCCCAGTACGACCCATCGTGTGTATGCCCCTCGTTGGACACGAGGTGGACCGACTTAAAACCTTTGAATGAAAAGAGAAAAAACATTATTATCATACTATACCCATTTACATTAAGGTCAACTGTAGGAATCTAAATACATTAGCAGGTCATTTTTTTCAGAATTCCGCAGTTGCTAACATTCATATTCTTCCTATATTGTAGAGATATCCCAAGGTACTTCACAAAGGCATGAGGAAAGCCCAATCTGAGCTAAAGAAGGAAATATAAGACTGGTGACCAATGCCCTGGTTTAAGAGGTGGATTTTAAGGTAGGTCTTATAAGAGCTTAGGGGTGGAGATGCCAAGAGGATTATAGAGTGAATTCCACAGAATGAGGGACCAAAGGTGTGTCTACCAATCATGTGGTGATCAGAGAGGGAATGCATGAAAGGCTTGAGTCATACAAACAGAGTTCAAGGGAGTGGGTATGTGGAGGTGAGGGAGTGATTGTAGTACACAAGAAAGTTACAAAGGATTGAAACCAAAGGATGAGAATTTCAAATTTGAGATCTTGGGAGATGAGGAGACAATCCATTTTGTCTGAATGGCCCACAATAAACAATGCTTTTCACTGTATCCCAATACATGTGACAATAATCAATCAAACCAATCAATGCACATCAATGAGGACAGGACTAATGGGTGAGTAGAACACGACATAGGATAGAATGTGAACAAGAGTACTGCAGATGAGCCAAAGTTTATGGCAGAAGCAGCATGGGTGGTTGTGCTGGAGGGTACTGGAATAGCACTATGCTGTGGTGTCAAACATGTGAATGAGAGCTTCAGCAGCAGATGGAGTGAGGTAAGGGAGCCATGTTATGAAGGTGGAGTTTAGGAGTCTTTGTGACAGGCGAGTCTCGGGTCAGAAACCCAGTTCAGTCAATTAGAACACCAAAGTTGCAAATAATCTGATGATTTGAAGCAATAGCTTGTGAAGTGGATGGAGTTGGTAATGGAAATCAAAGTTAATGGTTTTAGCATTCTCAATATTTACCAAATAGATAATATAACCCAACCAAAACAGTTTGGTCAATGAGCAGTTTTGGGCTCCATATCTAAGGAAGGATGTGCTGGCGTTGGAAAGGGTCCAGAGGAGATTCACAAGAATGATCCCTGGAATGAAGAACTTGTTGCATGAGGAACGGTTGAGAACCCTGGATCTGTACTCGATGGAATTTAGAAGGATGAAGAGGCATCTTATTGAAACTTATAGGATACTGCGAGGCCTAGGTAGAATGGACGTGGAGAAGATATTTCCACTAATAGGAAAAACTAGAATCAGAAGGCACAACCTGAGGCTAAAGGGACGATCCTTTAAAACAGAGATGAGGAAAAATTTGTTCAGCCAGAGAGTGGTGAATCTGTGGAACTCTTTACTGCAGAAGGCTGTGTGGAGGTCAGGTCATTGAGTCTTTTTAAGACAGAGATAGATAGGTTTTTGATTATTAAGGGGATCAGGGGTTATGGGGAAAAGGCAGGGGAATGGGGATGAGAAAAATATCAGCCATGATTGAATGGCAGAGCAGACTCAATGGGCAAAGTGGCTTAATTCTGCCCCATGTCTTATGGTCTGATGGTCTAAACAACCTTAACTATAAAGTCAGACAGTGCTTGGATGGAAAAGTGATAGATGAGATGTCAGTGACATCAACATTCATCCTGAAACTGTCTCAATTCAACAGAGATATCACCAAGAAGCTTGGATAAAGATGAGGAGAAAGCATGGGATTTGAAGATAAGCCATTATTGGAGGTGCTGTGGTCACAGTTGGATAGATGTGTGAACCTAAGTGACGGCCATCTCACTGAACTGGTGAACAGAGGAGCAATGCTGGAGGAGGAAGTTGTGTACAACCATTTCAAGAGTTGTCGAGGTTTAGGTGTTCAAGGAGGGATGATGCATTATGGTCTTGGTTGTGGGAATGCTAACTGTGACATTGGTTAGGATTTCGCTGTATGGGGGTGACAGGGACTGGGGGGGAGGGGGTGGGGGGTTTGGGGGTTGACAGAAGTTTGATCAAAAGATTCAAACAAGGAACTGTGAGAATAAGGCTTCACATCTAAGAATCAGAAACACATTCAAGGACCTTTTGGCAGAAAGCAAGTTTGGAGATGGGATGCCATTTTGTAAGTGAGAAACGGACAAGAGTAGATTTTTCAAAGAGTAAGTGATGTTAATAGTTTTGAAAGGAAAGGATTCATGCCAGAGAAGACGAAACCATTTATCATGTTGAAAGCATAGGGGCCAGAAGGTAAAATTGTCTGGTCAGCAATTTGATTCCAGGGATAGAGAACTACAGCTACGAAGATCAAGAGATTAAGACTGTTTTCCTTGGAGAAAAGAATGCCGAGAGCAGACTCGATAAATGTGTTCAAAATCCTGGGGGAATGGACAAGGTAAATAGTGAGAAACTGTTTCCACTCAGGAGAGCATCAAGAACTGGAGGGCACAGGTTCAAAACAATTGGCCAAAGGAGTAACTGGTAATGGGAGGAAATATTTTTCACCCAGAGGGTGGTTAGGGTCTGGAACAAACTTCCTGAGAGGGTAATGGAGGCAGTTTTGATCAAGGTATTCAACAGAGAATTAGATTGTTATCTGAAAAGAAAGAATGTGCAAGGTTACAGTGATAAGGCAGGGGAATGGGATGAGGAGGGCCAAATGGTCTCCTTCTGCTCAGCACAGATTCTGTGATTCTGTGAATTAAATGGAAGGAAGATCTGCATTTATGTTGCACCTTTCATGACTACAAGGCGTCACAAAGTTCTTTACAGCCAATGAAATACTTTTGTAGTGTAGTCACTGTGGTAAAGGTAGGAAATGTGGCAACATCAAAGGCTGAAGTATTGCCAGGGTGGCAGAAACAGCAGTAAGATCTGATTTTGTGTCAGAAACCTGTGTCCTGGGGAAACTGATTGAGGTTCAGAATTTTGGGTGGGTAAGCTCTCAAGCAATACAGAGACAGGTTTCCTGGCCAGATGCAGCCAATGGGGACAGGAAGAAAGGTGAGTGAGTTGAACTATGGGATTGATTTAGACTTCCCATGCCAATCATCACTGTGGCTTCCCAGAGCAGGGCCATGGAAAGAAATCATGGGTCCAGATGCTTCTCAATTTCTGGGCCCCTTATCTCCACACAAAGGCACCCCAGCCCCTCTTCAATCCTCCCCCTCACATTTTTTCATTGCCCAGAATTGGGCACCATACTCACAACGGAGTCTAACTCTTTCATATAAGTTTAGAAAACTTCTTGGCCATTGTATCCTGCGCCTCTATTTATAAAACCCATTGAAAGCTTAGGTTTCAATATGATATACTTTGTAACCACGACTTTGTCAGACAGTCACACACTATTTGGTCATTCATATCACATAACCAGCTCCCTTTCTTTCAACCAGGCCCTATGCAATACCTGGTCAGCAATACCAAATGGACGTGATCCTCACAAACAACAACTCCATGTACAAATATGCATATCTTGAACTAACAGTGACATGTTTTATTGGCATATGTCTCCTGGTTTCTCTTCCAACTTCAAAAATGGCAAAAACCTTCCAGTAAATTAGCAAAATCAATTCACCTGCAATAATGCGCTGTTTCTATCCACACAAATGGGTTTTGTTGACAGAAAAATTACCCTTTGCATTGAGTGATAAATATGTTCTCAATTTAAACTGAAATTAACCACACTTACAAAAGTCCAACATGGAGTAAAGAAGCAGAGAGCAAATCAAATTTTAACAGCTCTCCCAATTTTCCCCTCCCTTCTGCGATGATGCTCTCCAGTGTCTGAGCAGGAAAATTTCACTCTGACTCTCAGGGATCTCTCTCTCTCCCATAATCACATTCACATATACCCACTAATACTCACACTCGCATACACTCACTCTCACAACACCCACTCACTCACTTACATACACATTCACTCATACTCACTCTCCTCATACACCCACTCACACTCGCTCTCACATACACTCACTCACACTCACTCTCATACCCACACACTCACTCTGACATACACTTACACTCACTCTCACAGTCACTCACACTCACGTACACTCACTCACACTCACTCACTCTCATACCCACACACTCACTCTGACATACACTTACACTCACTCTCACAGTCACTCACACTCACATACACTCACTCACACTCACTCTCATATCCACACACTCACTCTGACATACACTTACACTCACTCTGACATACACTTACACTCACTCTGACATACACTTACACTCACTCTCACAGTCACTCACTCACGTACACTCACTCACACTCACGTACACTCACTCTCATATCCACACACTCACTCTGACACACACTTACACTCACTCTCACACACTCACTCTCACACACTCACTCTCACATATACTCTTCATACTCAGATACACTCGCTCACTCACTCACTCTCACATACACCCACTCACACTCACTCACACACACTCACTCACTCTCTCCTAAGTCCTGTTCTGTTTTTCACACACCCCTGCAGCCCTGGAGGTTTGAAGATTAATATTGCTGAGGAGTTGCTTGGTACGGCTGTGAAGGCGACAAGACATGCTTCCTCTCAGCTTGTCAAACACTCCAGCTTTCCTACTGCTCACTATTGTTGCAACCATCACTCTTCTTGGCCTCCCTGGCCCACTGTGCCATCCTGACACCTGTAGTACTAGGCTGGCATCTGTGTATGAGGGTAAAAACAGTCAAGACCAGATAGCATCATCCTGAATGCACCCCGGTTGTCAAAACAAATGGCTTCCACTTAAGTACAATTGAATTCAGAGTGCAGGAACTTTGTCCCAGAGTGGAGTGAGAACCATATGCTTCTAAGGGCAGCATGGTGGCACAGTGGTTAGCACTGCTGCCTCACAGCACCAGGGATCCAGGTTCAATTCCAGCCTTGGGTAAATGTTTGTGTGCAGTTTGCACGTTCTCCTTGTGTCTGCATGGGTTTCCTCCAGGTGCTTCAGTTTCCTCCCACAGTCCAAAGATGTGAGGGTTAGGTTGATTGGCCATGCTAAATTGACCCTAGTGTCAGACTGTTTGGTAGGGTAAATATGTGCGGTTATGGAAATACGGCCTGGATGGGCTTGTGGTCGGTGCAGGCTCGATGGGCTACTTCTGCAATACACAAATGATGAACATATTCCTGGGGAGATCCCCAGCCTCCCAATGGGTCAACACACAACATTGTTAAAAATTCATTTATAGGATGTGGGCGTCACTTGCTAGACCAGCATTTATTGTCCACACCAAGTTGCCCTTGAGAAGGTGATGGAGAGTTGCTTTCTTGAAGTGCTGCAGTCCTTGACGTGTAGTTGCAGCCACAGTACTTTCAAGGAGGAAATTCCAGGATTCTGACCCTGTGACAGTGAAGGAACAGCGATATATTTCCAAGTCAGGATGGTGAGTGACGTGGAGGAGAACCTCCAGGTGGTGGTGCTCCTAGGTATTTGCTGCTCTTGTCCTTCTAGGTGGTAGTGGTTGTGAGTTTGGAAGGTGATGCTTAAGGAACCTTGGTGAGTTCCTGCAGTGTATCTTGTAGATGGTACACACGGCTGTCACAGATGGAGGGATTAAATGTTTATGGAAGAGGTAGCAATGAAGCAGGGTGCTTTGTCCTGGATGTATCAAGCTTCTTGAATGTTGTTGGAGCTGCACCCATCCAGGCAAATGGAGAGTATTCCATCACGCTCCTGACTTGTCCCTTGTAGATTGTGAATAGGCTTTGGTGAGCCAGGAAGTGGGTTACTCGCTTCAAGATTCCTAGCCTTTGACGTACTCTTGTAGCCACAGTATTTACATGACTAGTCCAGGTCAGTTTCTGGTCAATGATAACCCCCAGGATGTCGGTAGTGGGGGGATTCAGCGATGGTAATGCTATTGACTGTTAAGGGGTGATGGTTAGATGCTCTCTGTTCTCTCAACTTCTCAATTTAGGGATGAGCAACAAATATTAGCTTTGCCAACAATGCTTTCATCTCATGAATAGATAAAACAACAAGCCAAGCTAAGATAAAGGAGCCGGAGACGTTGGAAAGATGGTGAAAGAGAAAGTGATCAACTCTGCTGAGCACCATTGAGTTGAAGGAGGATACACAGGCGTGGAATGCAATTACAGTCACAATGAACTATGTAAGTGTGGCTCATTGACAATTCTCCAATTTCCTTCCTGCTCCTCTCCCCACAGTGAGATTGAGAACTTATAGGTATGCAACGGTGAGTGTGAAGCTAAACACCACATTATTCTGTGATGAACACATTGAAAAAGCAAATAGCCAGTGCTTCTGTCTCTCCTTCATTCATTTATTGTTGAATAAATATTCAGTGAAGAGACCTGTGCAATTCAGATCCAGACTCTGTGGGTGCCAGATCTTGAAAAAAGGGGCCAGTAATGGAGGTGCTCCTCTATCCCTCCTCCTCCCTCTCAACACACACCTGAGGGTCAAGCAGGATGATCAGCTGGGCAAAACCCCCATGGCCTGAACGTTTCTGCTGGTGTCAAAATTGAGGCAGAGGCACTAAATGGCCCTTAAATTGCCTTTAATTGGGCATTTAAAGGCCTCAATTTACAAAAAGACAGGTAGGTTTCTCTAGGTCTTGCCATCCCCTTGTAAGATTACGGACAGGTAAGGGATGGGCAAGCAGGTGGCATTAAGGTCACCCAAGTAATTTTACAGGTACCCCCAGTGCCTGTAAGCCTGCTGAAGCAGGCTGTAAAACTCTCTGGAATCTCTGTCATCCAGCATTAAGAATGTTATCAAGCAATTCTCACTGCTAAAAAACTAGTAACCAAAGACGCTGATTACCTTTCACATTTTAGTCATTTTACAGAGGGTGAAGCAAAGATCATACATACACTTGGGGTTTAGCTGGAAGTTGAAATATCACAGGCTTTAAAAACATCTAAAAATCTCTGAAATTTTAATCAAAAATATAGATTTTGACATTTCGCAAATAAAATGCTATAGTTTTTCAGGATCAAAGAGGTTGTTTGACAGTAATTGTTTGTATGTCATTAAAACTGTAGTTACTCTTCATTTAACAAGGTGTAGTCTTTTCAAATAAAAGTTTAAAAAACTGCAAGTTCACGTCAATTCAAGCATATCCTGTGGAGGAATGGACAACTACTGATAGAAACATCTGGATTTCCATGTTTAACTGCACATGTGCAGATGCCACAGTCTCACAGGCCTCCATTACAACCGCAAGATTGGGCCACTCGTATGTAAAAGAAATTTGTCATTTTCTTTATTCTGATTTTAACATCTTTCTTTCTATTCTTGAAAAATAAGAAACTATCATACAATCCAACTACTGGGAAGTTAGAACTTGGCAATTGAAACCAGCTATGTACAGCTGAAAAAGATTACTCTGCAGGGAAAGCCCATGACTGCAATGCTACAGCCATTCATGCCGGTGGGATTTTCCCATCCTGCTGCAGTGAATGGAGAATTGGTTGGCTGCCAAATTCTCTGACTTCACTGTAGCGGGAGCGTGACGTGAACAACTGGTAAGATTGAGCACCATAGATTTACACTAACATCTGAACAAAAAAGATTTGCCACTTCATAACGTAAAATATCATCTCTTCGATCTGTGACCTTATGGCCCGGCAAGCCCTTTGAATTCAAACCCTTTTTGGAATCTGATTGACATAATCTGGCCTAGATCATCATATTTTCAGAAAAAGCTGTTAGCTTTAGCTGGTTGACCAGTTAAAATTGGTCAGGTAGTTTTGAAGTGGACAAATAACCTGGGGTACTTCAACTGATCATTGTTTTATTTCATAATTCCTTTGGTGTACTGCATGATTAATACTCAATTACAGCCAATTAACATTCTAAACCAGATAATGCTGTAGATGTCTCATGTGCTAGCTTGCAATGAATTGGAAGCACTAAAATTGAGGGTCACATTGATCATTACTGTCACTGGCGGGGAGTTTCTCCCACTCTTAACAAGTGTTGGAAGGATTTATAGGTTGATACTCAACCTGTTATGAATGTACTCCTGAAATGGGACTCAAACCTGGAGCTTCTGGTTCAGAGGTAGGGACAGCACCCACTGTGCCACAAGAACTCCTGATCATATATGACACAGCTTAATCACTGACTAGCTGTCAAACCATAGTCATCTGAGGCCAGACTTTCCATTAACTCTAGGTAGCTGTTCCTGGGATAGTGCAGCAATGGGTGTCCCAGGAACAAGCCTCAAGTGCCATCTGAAATCTATGGCAGGCTATTTCGAAGCAGAAGAATGTTCAAAGCAATGTCTACCATAGCAACCTTCTGTCACGCACAGCAAAGTTGTCACATGCCCCCTTGCCACAATAAAACGAATAATTTTTTAGGGCTACAACATGATTCAGATGTCGTCTCAGCTACCAACGTGAGCTATGTGTGTGGAAGGAATGCACTGCATGCTTAGTGCAAAATAGTAATGCTTAATAAGATTATAAAATAATAAATAACAGAAGCAGGGGTAGGCCATTCAGCCCCTCAAGCTTGCTCCACCCTTCGTTAAGATCATGGAAGATCTGATTTTGGCCTTAATGCCACTCTCTCTTTTGCCCCATAACCCTTCCCTCCCTTCAGTAAAATTGCTGAGTGATTGGGGAGGGTGGGAAGCTGAAGGGAATCCCATCCCTGTAATTTCAAGTACCTCCCATCTAAAAATCCACCAATGTGGAGTGTAAACCTCTGGCACTCACCCGACCACACAAGTATTTTGTTCTGAGTGGGCAAAATCTCTGACAGGAAACCCTCTCCTGGATCAATTGAGCACCTTATGTGGCCAATTAATTGCCAATTAAAGGCCATGGAATGTCTATGGAGAGTTCCTGAAATGCAACAAAGTTACATCTTGGGCAGGAAATGAGATGTTGTGGGGAGTGGTGGGGGGAGGGCACATCCATCGGAAGGTCCCTTCTGAAGTTGGGCTCCCTCTCTCCTTACTGGTCCGGTGACCTCCAGACCTCTCTTACACCTGACTCCATTTTGGGCCTCACCCAACCTTCCCTACCTCCCTCCCCGGAACCTCTTGAACTCTCCTAGGCCTCTGGTTCCCAGCCTGGCTGGCAGCTCCCTAAGGAATGACTTGCTTCCGAGTGAGTGGGTAGAAGTTCCACCTACAGACAATCAACATCCACTGGAGAGTACATTGGCTGCGGGGCAATTGGTGTTGGTGGGGATGTTTCTCACCAACCTTTCGAAAAATTCCAACCATTTGAAAAATTCAGGCCATAGAAATTCTCCCCACTATGTTGAAATCACAGCTACCCATATTAACATTTCCTCCTAAGTGTGTACATGGCATTATTACATGAAGAGGAAATTACTAATTCACCACCTACTAATATATTAAAAATAGTGTGTGTTCTTGCATCTCTGCACACATATGCCGGAGTTTTACCACCATGCCCAGAATCAGGGCAGACGGGGCTCGCAGAACGGAATTCTCCGTTGGTCTCGGATGGGAGTTTATGAGCCTTGCCATGAAGATATAGTGAGGTTCTGTTCTACCACAAGTGTATGAACCATATTCGATTAAAACTTTTATGAACATATAAAAAAAATTTTTTTAAAACTATTAAAAGTTTTGCGAGTGAGGTCATCAGACACCGGCCATAGTCTATGACCTGCTGTGACAATATTATATGTGACCATTCAATATTAAAATGTAATGACATTCAGCTCATCAGAATTTTAACAGGGCCCAGTAACATTGCAGTTGCTGACTGGAACTTCGAGGTGTCATTGTCGGCCCAGTGTATCTTATACCACATATAATATGAATGGCAATGTGGGGAATCTGGTTTACTTAGCAATTGAAAATCAAAGAGAATCTGAAATGACCCAGTGAACCTCCTCGCTTTGTTATTAACAGTCTGACTCAATGCAGATCCTCTCTATTTTCATAAATCCAAATGTCAAAAATGAAGCAGAAGAAACATCAACAAACCTGGTAGCTTCATCCCCTTGATCTTTTCTTTAGATTTAAAAAAAGGGGAAAAAAAGAGAGCATTAATGCATTAAACCATAATCAGGCTCTGAGACAGAAACTGAAATCCAAAACTGTGAAAATGAAGAGACGTAAATATGTTGCATGAAATAGATGTTATAACTTTCATGTCACCTTCAAAGAAAATTACCATGTGAAATCTATGTATCCTTATCGTAATGTGAGATGGGCACCTGAAGAAATCATTTCCCTCCCATGATAATCGGGAAAGAATACTGATGCAGTCAGATGTTTTCCAAGTTGTAAGGCAGCTTTTCAAATGTACAAAGATAGATCACTCAAACGCACAGTGTTATGGAACACAATGGGAATGGTTACGAAGCAGCTAGGAATTGGTAATAAACACTGCATAGCTTGGTTTAGTTTGGTCAAATATTGGACCATGGTATATAATGATCTTCCCCAAATCGATCTTCCTGACTGTACGCTATCAGTGGAGCCCTTGCTGAGGAAGTCACAACTTAGTCTACAAGGAGGTGTGCAATGTCAGCTAACCACACCCTGGCCTCTTCCATTTGATTCATGTTAGTGAGTTCAGAACAACACTGAGTGAGGCCTGCCAGTGCATTGTACCTTTCTGGTTGGAACAGGTGAAAGCGAACACCACGCATGGACACAGGAACAATCTAAAAGGTAAGTTATGTAAAATGTGAGAGTTTCTTTATCAGCAAAATGACTGGCCACAGAAGTCCAAAATGGCATCCATGGTGCTCAGGTACATTTTTGGCAAAAGTTGTGCCAGGCAGCAGATTGATGAGGGCATTAGTGCATGTTCAGAGAGCATCGTATAGACATGTTGACATCAATCAACATGTAAGGCTGATTAATGTCGACACCGCCATTTTGGAACCTCAGTTAACACTGTCTTTTCATCATATTTGGTTGAATGCGTTCAGCAGCAAGAAGCAGCTTTTACCACACCCACTGCTATTTAAAGAGATCATCAACTACCTTCAATATAGTTGCTGGTTGGCTATTGCTATGATTGTACAAAGGTTTGGTGGTTCCAAGAGTTTTTTTTTTAAGTTGTTAAAGTCTAAAAAAGTGTCAGGGAGTGGAGGACATGATCCTGACTTCAAGAATTCTACATAAACCACTTGCTCCCAGACACGAGTTCAGTAGTAAACATTCTCCTTGGACTACAGCATGAAGAGAAGAATGAGACGAGATGATACAGAGTAGGGCAAGGAGGAAGAGAGGGAGGGGGAGGGGGAGAAAAGCTCTCAACATAAGGTCAAGTACACCCAGGGTATTCAGGAAGAAATTTCCCTTCCTGACCCTCTTGAGGGATATTGTAAAAGCTGCCTTTGCTTCAGTAAGGAGATCCTGACAGAATTCTGCCACCTGCTGCAGCTATACTTGCAACTTGAGAGCAGAGAGCTGATGACATTGCTATTGGCTGTGACAGTGACTGTGGGTTAAACCTTTGTACATCTGGCTTCTTCCAAGCTGGAGGGGTTGGAGAGATTTACAATTGTCACATATAGGAGGTCACTGAGCCTCTCTATTTGAAGATAGCTGACTCCACTTTATATGCTCTTGCCAGAGAGCAGCAGAAAGAGCAAGCACATGGCATTTGAGGATAGCAGGCTTCTTCATGGTGTGCTATGCCATTGATTGAACATAAGAACATAAGAAATAGGAGCAGGAGTAGGCCATTGAGCCCTTCGAGCCTGCCCCGCCATTCAATAAGATCATGGCTGATCTGTTGTGGCTCAGTTCCACTTTCCCGCTTTCTCCCCATAACCGTTAATCCCCTTGCCTACCAAAAACCTATCTACCCGTGACTTAAATATATTTAGCGAGGTAGCCTCCACCACTTCAACGGGCAGAGAATTCCAGAGATTCACCACCCTTTGTGTGAAGAAGTTCCTCCTCAACTCCGTTCTAAACTGCACCCCCCTTATCTTGAGGCTGTACCCTCTAGTCCTGCTGTCCTTTCTGAGCGGGAAGAACCTCTCCACCTCTACCCTATCCATCCCTTTCATCATCTTATACGTCTCTATAAGATCCCCCCTCATCCTTCTAAACTCTAACGAGTACAAGCCCAGCCTATTCAGCCTCTCTTCATAGTTCAACCCCTCAACTCCGGTATCAGCCTAGTGAACCTCCTCTGCACTCCCTCCAAGGCCAAAATATCCTTGCGCAAGTGCGGCGACCAAAACTGCACACAGTATTCCAGCTGCGGCCTCACCAGTGCCCTGCACAGCTGCAGCAAGACCTCCCTACTTTTATATTCAATCCCCCTCGCTATGAAGGCCAGCATCCCATTTGCCTTCCTGAGCACCTGCTGCACCTGCAGGCTGGGTTTTTGCGACTCATGCACAAGGACCCCCAGGTCCCTCTGCACCGTCGCCTGCTGCAGCTTTTCACCCTGTAAGTAGTAGTCCTTCCTACTATTATTCCTACCAAATTGGATAACCTCACACTTGCCAACATTGTATTCCATCTGCCAGGTCCTCGCCCACTCACTCAGCCTATCTAGATCCCCCTGCAGACTTTCCACACCCTCTGCACAATTTGCCGTTCCACTTATCTTTGTGTCATCAGCAAATTTCGACACTTTACACTCAGCTCCCTCCTCCAGATCATCTATATAAATGGTAAAAAGCTGATGCCCCAGCACCGATCCCTGGGGCACTCCACTAGTCACCAACCGCCAATCCGAATAGCACCCATTGACACCCACTCTCTGCCTCCTATTTGACAGCCAATCCCCTATCCATGCTATCCATGTTGCTTTGCAAGTGCTACATGCCAACTCCGGGATGTACCAGTACTGCAAAGGATTCCAATCTGTCCTGCTGGTGTATGACCACATGCAGAGGATTATACAGGTCAATGACCAGAAATGGTGCTTTCATTCTGTAGTAATCTGCTGTGCTACCTGCATTTAAGTCACTGTGACAAACCAAAGAGTGTCCCTGGGCAACAAGGTCTTGACTTTTGACTGCAGAACATAACCCACCCATATCTGGGGAGCATGGAGACAATTAAATCCTTGCTACCACACAAAATGTGATAGTACTGATTAGGGACCTGTTCAAAAAATACTTTCACTGCCTGGGCTTCCCTGGGGGAGCTCTGCAATACTCAATAGAGTGAGGTGGTATGCTGTATCACATCACTATCATAAGGAGAAATAACTATTTTATGTGGTGTGATGGTCCTTTAAGAATTAGGATTTTATTTCTGATAAATAAAACTGCTTGCTTCCAGTAAATGATCATGTGACTAGGTTGCCTGGGTGATGAATAGTAGAGAAAAAAAAGGTTAATTATAGGAATGATGAGGTGCAAAGAGGTAGTTTTCTTTTCAATCAGTTTTGTTTGAGAGTTTAGAACAAGTTAGAATCAAGGAAACATCTCTTTCAGAATTTGATTGAAATTCTAGAGTTTGGCTGAAAAGAATCAAAACTCTTGTTAACAGAAAGGCTCTACGAACTGAGTTGAGTTTCTCATGTAGCTAAATTGAAAAAAGAGAGATAATTTTAGATACAAAACTCCATACTTAAAGAGCATTGGAGAAGACAAGAATTCTGACCTAAGTTAGCTATGTTTAAGACAGCATAGATGCCTATTTTGAAAGGGGAAGTTTGTAACCTCAGGATTGTTGGAGAACTTCTGAATGGACAACATTGCCAGAATTGAAGGCCTAGAAATCCCAGCTCTTACCCAAGTCTCTGATACAGTACCCAGTCTAAGCTGTCAATCTTCCAGATTTTTCTAAATACCTGTCTTAAGTGTTTTGGGGTGTAGGTCTAATGGGTGGAGAAGGAAAGTGGAGTTGAGACATTTAATTTAGAGTACATAAGAACATAAGAAATAGGAGCAGGAGTAGGCCAACTAGCCCTTCGAGCCTGCCCCGCCATTCAATAAGATCATGGCTGACCTGTCGTGGCTCAGTTGCACATTCCCGCCCTCTCCCCATAACCCTTAATCCCCTCGCTTATCAAAAACCCATCAACCCGCGTCTTAAAAATATTTAGCGAGGCAGCCTCCACCACTTCAACGGGCAGAGAATTCCAGAGATTCACCACCCTTTGAGTGAAGAAGTTCCTCCTCAACTCCGTTCTAAACCGCCCCCCCCACCCCCCTTTATCTTGAGGCTGTGCCCCCTAGTCCTACTGTCCTTTCTGAGCAGGAAGAGTCCACCACTATCCTATCCATCCCATTCATCATCTTATACGTCTCAATGAGATCTTCCCTCATTCTTCTAAACTCTAACGAGTACAAGCCTAGTTTATTCAGCCTCTCCTCATAGTTCAACCCCCTCAACTCCAGTATCAGCCTAGTAAACCTCCTCTGCACTCTCTCCAAGGCCAAAATATCTTTGCGCAGGTGCGGCGCCCAAAACTGCACACAGTACTCCAGCTGCAGCCTCACCAATGCCCTATACAGCTGCAGCAAGACCTCCCTACTTTTATATTCAATATACAAAGTGAAAAGCAGTTTGACTAATTCAATTGTGGAGACTTTTCTGGAGAGGGAAGATTTATCACAGTGATTTTCAACAATTAACCAACTTTGGGTTAATAGAATTAGTAAAGAGGGTTGAAATTAGAGATAAAAGTAGGTGCTTAAAAAACAGAAATTGGAAATGATTAAGACAGATAAAACACAGCTGAAGGTAGTTAACAATTCAATTACAGATGAAACAACTTGAATTGGAATGAAAGCAATTTAGAAATGCAAAACTTTACATTGGAAGGTGTAATAAGTCCTTGGAGGCAAAGGTCCCTTCATCAAAATCCCTTTATTTACAAGTCTGACAACAGCATACAGAGTGCTTTCAGTTAGCCATCTACACTCGGAATGCTAGAGGAACTAACACTTCTGGTTAAGTACAAAGCAAAAGGCTCCTTCATTGACCCATCAATTTTGACCCTTAATCAGGGAGTTCATATGCTAACTGGCCAACCTCAATTGCCTGATTATTCATTACAGAAAGAAAGAACAGAGCAAATGGAACTTGAAAATCTTGAGCTTGAACTCCTGAGAGAGGTCAGCAATGGGGAAAAGGAACAGGAGGATCTTATCACCTGTTTACACCCTGCTGCCATTCAGTGAGGATGGAGAATTTGGCACCCAGCTAAATCCCCATTCACTGCAGCAGGATCAGAAAATCTTACGGCCATAAGATTCTGTCCAGAGAGTTTCAAAAAGAGATGGAAGTCAGAAAGCATGAATTTGCTAAAGAAAAGTTTAAATTATGAAGTGAAAGGAAAATTAATAGTTCTAATGAAGAGTTGGGTCCCACTCTGAAAATTGAGTTAACGAAGAAGCTTCACATAGTGATCAAATTCACTGATGTTGGAGTTGAGTGATATTTTGTCTTCTTTGAGACAGATAGGATGGCCACAGGATATGTGGATTCTTATTTTGCAAAGCTTCTTCACAAGAAAGACAATGGATATTTATTCAAGTCTTTCGAAGAGCAGCTTCAGATTATGAAGCAATTTAAAATGTGGTACTTGAAGGAAATGAGCTGGTTCCAAAGCTGTATCAATTAAGATTTCAAACTATCAGGAAGACAAAGACAAACCTGACATTTGTGGACAATGCTAGAGAGAAGGAGTTATTGTGGGATCAGGGATGTCATTCAATTAAATTAATGAAGACTTCTGAAAATGTGAAGGAGGTCATGATTCTAGAAGATTTTAGGAACAACACTCGAGTAGCTTTATGGCCGTGATTCTCCCGTCCCACCCTCTAATTTTTTGGCCAGGAGAATTGCGCCTGCGCCAATTTGCAGGGTTTGTGCATGTGTTCCCAACACGCATGCAACTCCTAGTGATGGATATCTGGTACAGTCGTGATCAGACTAGAAACTGGCGGGAACAGCAAGCAAATTATATTAATCTTATTTGAATATAATTTAAATGTCATTATTGGGCCGAGGACTGAATTCTCAAGGCCTGACTGCATCTCCCACCCTGCCAGTACAATTTCACTCTGGCGGGGTTTAGAGTAGCTCCCCACTTTTGGGGAACTGACAGGAGATCCTGCTGGAATGAAGGGGAAATCAATTGGGGTCCCCTGGGGTCGGGCAATGGAGGGGGGGGTGGGTGATGACCCCTGGGCATGGGCACCTATTCAGTGCCAGTCTGTGCCCCCAGCAGTGCCAAGGGGGAAAGGTGCCCATGCCCGGGGACAATTTCACACTGCCCACCAGGCATGGGGCAGTGCCAAGCGGGCGGCACCCAGTGGGCAGTGCCAAGGGGAGGGGCCTAGGGGGCAGGGCCTAGGGGATCTGCCTCCCGGGGGGGTTCTGCCAGGGTGGAGGGGGTCGACCAGGGTAGGGGGGAGATCGTCACTGCTGGAGGCGAGTGCTGGAGATGGGAGTTCTCAGGAACGAAAGGGGGGGAGGGTTGGGGCTGGCCCGGGAATGCGTGTAGGGTGATCGTATTGTGATTGGGCTGTGGCGGGGGGGGCGGCTGGAGGGGCAGTACTGTGAGATTCATGGCCAGCGATCAAGCTAGCCAGTAAACTCCAGGCAGACAGATCAGAACCGCTGCACATGCGCAGTGTTCCAGAACTGTCAGAATCTGGTGTGAATAGGCTCCGCTACCCCGATCTTTTAATGATATTCCCGATTGTGACCTCTGCATTGTACAGAATGGGGAGATTTGAGTCTCAACTCTCTCTGAAAAAAAATTGTGATTTACATCAGTTTTCCCACAAATTCAGCACTTAGAACATTTTTGGGAGAATATCCCCATATCTCATTCAGAGGATTGATTTCTGAAATAAGGGAGGCTGCAGTTCTAGCCAATGGATATGATGGGTGTTGGGGTGGGGGGGCGGAATTTATGAGCACTGTTCACCGCGAGCGCAAAACACAACGTCCTGTTGGACAGGGCATCGGGGCTAAAATGGGATGTCTGATGGGAGTCAAACCTGCCACCATTCACCTGTTCTGGCCTGCTGGTCCCAAAGAGGTTCACATCCAGACTAGGTAATAAGCCAATGATTTTACAAAACTGCTCATTGTAATATCATTAGTGGGTTGGAAGCCCATTTCAGCCCTCTCCCACCATTCACACGCCTCCTCAGTGGGATCTGCACCAAATGGGCTTTGTTGCTGGGCATGAGTATCATGGACCTGACAAGAGGACATGAGGGGGTCAAGGGAGTAAGAGCAGTGCCCCTTGGCCAAGGTGTCCAATGCAGCTAGAAAATGTTGAGTTCACTGTCCCTCATATTGTGTTGCTATGTTGTCTTTTTTCACAGCAGAATAAGTTTTACAATGAATTCCACAATTTGCAGCAGCCTGACCATGCCTCCCCTTTAATGCGATTTATGTTCAGGTAGTGCAAACTCGATTTAAGTGGTGCCAACCTCTCACAACTTTGGGCCCTGTTTTCAATGGTGTGCATAGGGTTGGCTGATATCATGTTAATTAGCAATTGCATTGGAAGTAATGCTTAACCATATTTTCCGGGTTATTACATTTACTCCCAAGCTTTTCGAAAAATAACTTTTCAAATTGGGGTAAAAATAACTTTTTGAAAATTGTGACTCTAAAACAAATATATGTATAGATTTTATTGATTTTTTTTCTGATTCCTTACAGAAATACAGTTCCTTGGGTGCAAGATCTCCACTATTGCCTCTCCCAAGATGATCATTATTCATTTATAAGGCATGTTGCTGAATGAAGAGTCTAATACAATGCTGAGGCCTCCTGTCCTCACCCAACATCTTTACCTACATACTTCTGGGAGTGGGGGGAAGGGATCTCACCAAATCTACCCCACCCTGCCTTCCCATCAGGTCATTACACATCATTACAAAACAGACAGCTCCACAGTGACTGGAATAGATTACCCTCACAGAGACCAGGTCTATCCCAGTTGCATGACTCAGCTGTTCATTGAGTAAGTTCACTGATTCACTGGGGAAGCTCAAGAAGGCTTTTAAGACATGGCAAAG
The DNA here is from genome assembly GCF_965287045.1 of Carcharhinus amblyrhynchos. Classification (NCBI taxonomy): domain Eukaryota; kingdom Metazoa; phylum Chordata; class Chondrichthyes; order Carcharhiniformes; family Carcharhinidae; genus Carcharhinus; species Carcharhinus amblyrhynchos. Next base: position 74,135,101 of record NC_137331.1, on the reverse strand, counting down.
CACCACTGGGGAGTCTGATGACTCATCACATGTTTCCCTGTGGTGATTACAGTGCTATTACCGAGTCCTATTGTGAGAGGCAATTGCTGTATATTTGTGATACTTTGTAATTCCTCATTCTGCTGCCACAACAAGCCAAGGGAGCCACAGAGGGAAACTTACATTAAGGTCTCATGGGTGAATGTTTAGAAGCCAACACACATAGTCAATGGACCAAACATTAATCTTGCATTGAAATATAAAAAAATGTTTGAAATGCAATGGACATTATGACAAATTTGTCTGAATGCACTGAGTTTGGTTTTAATGTCAGGTACAACTTGAAATAATAGGATTTCCACTTGTGCCAAGATCTTTTAAATAGGCAGGGGCTACTAGTTTTAATCCAATTGAATCCAGGGTAGAATTAGTTGGCACTCACCCATTCAATACTGATAATTCCAATCAATGAACAAAGAATGATTCTCGCATAGCTGTTTGCGAATGTATGAAATAGGAACAGAAGTAGGCCATTTGGCCCATCGAGCCTGATCCACCATTCAATAAGATCCTAGCTGATCTGTTTATGTTTTGAATTCTACATTCCCTACTATCCCTGATAATCTTAGATTCCCTTGCCAAGCAATAATTTATCTACCTCTGCCTTAAAAATATTCAGTGACTCTCACCTTCACCACCTTCTGAGGCAGAGAGTTCCAAAGTCACACAACACCCTGAGAGAGAAAAAAATCTCCTCATTCTAGAGTTACGTTTTAAAACAGTGCCCCTTAGTTCTGGACTCACCCACAAAATGAAACATCCTTTCCACATCCACCTTGTCAAGACTATTCAGGATTTCATTTGTGGTTGTGTAAAGGGAAGATTCTTGTTTCGACAATGGCAGCGTGGTCCTGTGCTGGAGGTTGTCTGCAGGTCAGACTGTCGCAGGTGGTGGCATCGCTGCTTTGCTGACATTCTGCTGAACCTCAGGCAGTTTTCTGCAGATATTTCCCAGTGCCTATTTCAGGATCTTTTAAATTGTTGAAAGACTAATAATGCATTTTGACATTGAATTTCTGGTAAAATGAGTCATAGAATCCCTACCATGCAGAAGGCCATTTGGCCCATCAAGACTGCACTGACCACAATCCCACCAAGGTCCTATTCCCATGATCCCATATATATGCCCTGCAAATCCCCTGACACTAAGGGTCAATTTAGCATGGTCAATCAACCCACACATCTTTGGACTGTGTGAGGAAACTGGAGTACCCGGAGGAAACCCATGCAGACATATGGAGAATGTGCAAATTCCACACAGACTGCGACCTGAGGCCGGAATTGAACTTAGATCCCTGGCGCTGTGAGGCAGCACTGCTAACCACTGTTCCGCCCCTTAAATCTCAGAACCATAGAACCCGTACAGTACAGAAGGAAACTTTTTTGTCTACCGAGTCTGCACCACCCCCTTCATCCCCAGGAAATTACCATGGTGAATCCTCCTAACCCACAGATCTTTAGACAAAAAGGGGCAATTTAACATGGCAAATCCACCTAACCTGCACATCTTTGGACTATAGGAGGAAATTGGAGCCCCAGAGGAAATCCATGCAGACATGGAGAGAATATGCAAACTCCAAACAGACAGTCGCCCAAGGCCAGAATCAAACCCGGGTCCCTGGTGCTCTGTGGCTACCTTCCTCATGATGTTTTCTTTTATCCTCATTATTCACCTCCAAATACTCAGGCAGTGCTATCTCCCACAAGAAAGCATCTAAATGTCTTTGACATTAAATGGCATTACTAAATCTGAATCCCCACCATCAACATCCTGTGGATTACATTTGATGAGAAACATAACTGGGACCAGTCATATAAATACTGTGGATACAAAAGCAGGTCAGAGGTTGGAAGTTCTGCAGCAAGTAACTCATTTTCCGACTTCCCAAAGCCTGTCTACAGCTACAAAACTCAAGTCAGCAGTACGATGGAATACCCTCTGCTTGCCTGGATGGGCGCAGCTCCAACATTGCTCAAGAAGCTTGACAGTAGGGGAAATGATGGCCTAATGATATTTTCCTACACTATTAATCCAGAAACTCAGCTAATGTTCTGGAGACCTGATTTCCAATCCTACCACAATAGATAGTAAAATTTGAATTCAAGACAAAATATCTGGAATTAAGAATCTACTGATGATCATGAAACCATTGTCAATTGTTGGAAAAACTCCTCTCATTCACTAATGTCCTTTAGGGAACGAAATCTGTCATCTTTACCTGGACTGCCCTACATGTGACTCCAGAGCCACAGCAATGTGGTTGACTCTCAACTGCCTTCTGAGTGAGCAGCATGGTGGCACAGTGATTAGCACCACTGTCTCAGAGCGGCAGCGACCTGGGTTCGATTCCTGGCTTGGGTCACTGCCTGTGTGGAGTCTGCACGTTCTCTCTATGTCTGCATGGGTTTTCTTTGGGTTCTCCAGTTTCCTCCCACATTCCAAAAGATGTGCTAGTTAGGTGCATTGGCCATGCTTAAGAATGCAGCTCGCCACCACCATCTCAAGGGCAATTAGGGATGGGCAACAAATATTGGCCTTTCCAGTAAAGCCTACATCCCATGAATGAATAATCTAAAACCTCAAGCAAAAAGTAGCAACAGGATACTGTGTTCCCCAATGTTCCCAACAAGCTGCAGCTCACATAGACACTCAGAAACAGAAGGTTCACCACAGTCTCATTACACACTATCCCTTTTCAGATACCTTGCATTTATGGCTGTGTAATAAAAAAACGTAGAAATTAACAGTTCAACAATACCAATCAAATCATGAACAAATCACAAACAATGGGAAGTGCTCAGAGGGGACAGTGGTCCCTTCCATTGACACCATTCATCTTAATCCTATGCAGTAAGAAAACGGCACTAACCAATTGCCAAAACACTGCTTTGAAAAGCAAAGTATGTCAATTGTTTTGGGCACTCCAAGCAGCTTCAATCAGCCATTGCACCTCATTAGAGGATGATTCTTGTATTAATGTGTCTTTGAAAAGATGGTGACTTCAGTATTTTCCTGTGCTTTTATGATTTCCCTGACTTGGGTTCAGGGAGTCGCACCACCTCTGGTCTCCCCACAATGTCCCTAAAATTCTCTGACTGCTGTAAACCCTTCTTGTTGTTTGACTTGCTATTACCAGCCCGCGGGTTCGACCAGGAGCTAGGATTGGATGTCCAGGCTGCTGTCCGCTCTAGATGATGGTGGTACCACCCAGCAGCTTTCAGAGCTCCTGGCTGTTGTACATGGTGAACTGCAGATGGCAGAGGATGGCCATTGTGTAGAACCACATTTCCTGCCAGTTCCTGGATCGGGGCAACAGCGTAATTAGCTTTACAGAGCAGGCAATGTACACAGCCAGCTGGGAACTGAAAGCTGATTTGAGACAAAAATGTCTTAGTTTTCACTTGAGCTCTAGGAAGAGGCAACTATGCTTCTTAAGTATTTTGATTATGTCATTCATGGCACATAGCTGGGAAACTGCATTGACACCGACATGTCTGCTTTAAGTATATGGGGCTGGATGTACCTCGTCAATATGTCACGAGTAAAGAATACTGAAGTCTCCCTTTAATAAGATCTTTAATGAAAGACTGGAATATTCCTGGCCCTTAATCACTGTATAGAGGCAGTATACAAATACAGCACACTCCTATTGGAAAAATCAGAATCACACATCAACTCGGCATTAAACCTAATTTCCATTGATCAAACATTTAAATTTCATAAAACATATTAAGTGTTTATTCATTCACATCTCCAACAGTCATTCCAAGGTATGTCCACCCAGACTGCAGCTTGATTTCTTCAGCACTCATTGACTTCTCAAGCACTATCTTACTTGAGTCCCACTTCATTTTATCCCATACACGTATCTTCCCATTCCCTATAGCATTCATTTTATAATCCTCGTCCTACTTTTCAGACCCTTCACCATTCAAACACTTCCAACTGCACATGCCATCATACATCTTCCAATATTCAAACTGAGGTCTACTCAGCCACCAAATCTTCTTGCTCCATGCGTGGAGTATTCAGGCTTTATATACCTGCTTTTCTTCCTAGCTTCAAATCTTTACCCAAAGCTGCACATTCATCCTGATGGGCATTGCCCTAACCATTTCCCCTTCCTACTCTGGTCCTTTAACCAAATCCATTTCCACCTGCTATAATAATCTTGGGATAACTTGTTATGCGAAGCACACACAAATATAAGTTCCACCACAAATATAAACAGATTTTCATATGAAAGTAATTTAAAACAGATGCAAATGCATACATGATGTGCTAAAAAAATCAGTGCAGTGAGATGGGAGAAACGCCCTCACAAATTGTGATTCCAATGCAAACATAAGGCTTCAAACTTACAAAGAATAGAGGGGTTAGATTTTCCAGTCGCACTTGTCCCGGGATCGAAAATTCCTTCCTGAGGTCAATGGTTCTTTAATCATCCATCAAATTGTCTGCCCCACCCATGATGATTCTCACAGGACAGGAAATTCTACTCCATAATATTAGTTTTTAATTAGTGGGAACATTCTAGAATTGGATTGCAACTCACAGTGATTGTACAAAACACACAAAGAATTGTAAATTTGCTTACCTATTGTTCATTTGAGCATTTTTCATCCCTTATCATATTTCAAGCATTATCACAAACTGATGAACTAAACAGAATGGTGAGACTGTCCTTTGGAATATTATAATATTTCACTATCTACATGCTGTCCTTTGCCTCTTATTGATTTCTTAAGTAATAATTTTAATATATGTACTGGAATTAAGATGTACTGCTAAGTGTTCTAATGCATTCATGTGAACTTTCTTTTTGGTGAATTTAATGAAGAGGTTCATTAATAGATGAGGAAAACATGCCGATATGTCAATGAGCTAAATATCAATTTGCGCAGCACACTTTCAACCCACTGTGTCTGATTTATTTTTGTGCTGTTGGAAAATGGGGGAGGATCATAGAACAATACAGCACGGTACAGGCCCTTCAGGCCTCAGTGTTGTGCCTAGATCAGATATAACAAAAAAGGGAAACTCAACGATACATTAGAGAGAGGAGGAGATTAAATTGCGAAGATGTCATGGAAATAAAGGTAAAACGTGTGGAAATGACAGCAGTAAATGAACAAAGCATTGGTCCAGAGTAGGTGTCAATAGCAGAAAGTTAAAATCTCCCATTAAAATCATATTACTGATGCTACTTGCTTGTCTAATCTCTGTATTTATGGGTGGGAGGGAAGGGGGAGGGTGTCCTGTGTGCATTGGGGGCACCCCTCTCAAGATGTTACCCCACTTTGTTCCTTGCTGCTATTGCTCCTCATTACAGGCCTGCTTTTAATCCCATTAGTGCCACCACGGAGTTCTGGCATTGCTGTGTGACTGTTGGAGCTGGCTGGAAGCCCATGAGGGTGGCTCTTCCACACCAACTTGCAGCTTGATATCACTGCGGGGTTGGGGGGCGTTGCTTGTTGAGCTTTGGTCAATGTGTTACCAACTTTTCTACACCAAGTGCTCACTTCCCCAACCCCAAAAAATGCAGCCCAATCCTAGTCAACAGGTGTTCTGACAAAGGAAAGATACCAAATACAACATTTCCTTTCCTTTTTTTTAAGATGCTAATGGCCCTGCTGCATATTTCCAGCACTTTACGGCTTTCCGGTTGAGTGGGCTCTTACAAAATGGCACTGTTAGAGATCTTTGGATCTGTTTGCCTGTTGAAATCAGCAGCTTTTTGAGAATCTCAAGAGCCAAGTCACACAAGCAGAGAGGCGCAGATGGTTTGCATAATATAAAGGACTTCTGTACTCTGGAAAAGCTAATAAAAACCAATGCACGCCACTGGGGATATTAAAGGTGAAGTCCAGATTTATCAACAGCATTTTGTTTTCTGCATCTCGCTAACTGAACACAGAGATTGACTTTCTCCCGCAGCAGAGCTCACCAGATAAACGACAGCAAAACCACACCATTGTAAAAGCGGTTTAAGTTTCATGTTTTTCTGAGGTAACATTTAGACAGATGTTTACTTTGCCTAGTGTTCTAATTTTTACAGGTAAAATTCATGTTCAGACGTGGGAACTGTTTCACACAGATGCTAAGGAAAAAGCAGCTGGTCTAGAATTTCCTCAGGGATTTTCATAATCGTCTGGTGTAACATTAACAGCCACTTACCCCATTTCCCTAGGGTTTCTGCTGATGTTAGGGCAGGAGGGCTGGTGAACCCACATGGATATTTTGCATTGTTTTGCCTGGAAAGCAATTGCTGCCTAAGTGATCCTAAATGTATTGTTGAAATACGTTATTTTAGTGGAAATTGATTCCCCAGTGGCATTATTAAACAAATAACACAAAGCTCTCAGGTTTTCATTGCTTGCCAAAGACAATCTTAAATTGAAAAAACAAAATCAATTCAGATTATGGTATTATGGAATATTAATGTAGAATACAATTGTTCTTAACACAGGCAGCCGTATTGGCTGGGTATTAGATCCAATTCAACTCAAACAAGTTTTGCACTTATATCTAAGCAATTTAAAAAAATGAGGCTTTTTCTTTCCTTTTGCAAGAGTAATTTAAAAAAGGAATTACTATTAAATAAAACCAACTGTAAAGTTTCACAGCTCAGACACCTTATTCCGCGATTTTTAAAAAAAATTATGAGAATTCATGTTTGTGGCTTTGTAAGCTTAAAATTACTCAGAACGTTATAGTTGACAACATCAATTACAGTTGTGACAGACAATGAAAGTGTAACTCAAACAGAACAGTAATGGAAGTGTGGAAAATCAGTGACCCAAGTACCTACTTTTTCAGGTATTCAAGGCCTTCAAAACTGGCTTCCATGTTGCTACGCAAACTGAATTCTCACCAGGAGCATAATAACGCCATGCACACTAAAGTTTTAAGATAAATTATCAATTTGGGACGGGAATGAAAGTGAAAAAAGAAACAGAATAATAAATAAAAAAAGAGAATTGTGCATTTTTGTTCATAGAGTTGAACTGAGAAGCGGCATACATGCCTGAAGAATGGAATTGTTATGATAGTTTCGTAATATCTCCACGTGGCAATAAGATCGCTCCTGTTGAGGTTTGTGGCGTAAAACCTCCACGCAGCCTGCATCAAGAACAAAAGAAGGTTTTACAAAAGGTGACCCCCAATCAAAACAGATTTCTACACAAATTCTCCCTCATAGACATTAGAATTCAATGCAATCTGCCTTTAATCTCTCATATGGTAAACTGGGGCAGTTTTGAAATGGGACCCACATCAAATAGAGATTGGAAGAATAGAATCACTCAGGAATCAATCATCTCAGGAAACCCATGGCCAGTTGGTCTGTTTTTCCAGAGTAACATAAAGCAGGAAACATTGCTGACTATACAGAGGGAGTCCCCAGCTGACTTTTACCATTTAGTTTTAACCTGTCTACATCTTATACCCAGCCAGACACAGCCATTGAAGGTAAGTGTAGCTATTGAGGCAGGATAAACATATTGCAGGTTCCAGGGTCAATCCTTGTGCTGGCACTGGGTTACTGGGCGGAAGGTGAACACAGTTTTTGTTTAGTTCTTTCAAAACAAACATTTTAAAATGATAATTCAGGAAAACATTTTTATAATGGATCCATACATGGCAACCTCAGAAACCAATGCTGGCACAGACAAACACCTTCTGGGGAGAAAGGGTTGGAGCAGTGACTCCTATGATTTCTTCTAATAAAGAAAGTCACAGTGGCTTTGGGAACTATCTGGAAATTCAATACAAATCTTAAATGGGCATTTGCAACGAGGAGGATACAACAGGATAAAAACAAATTACTGCAGATGTTGGAATCTGAAACCAAAAGAGAAAATCCTTTTCCTTTGACTCCAATTGGCTTGGGAGGTACTGCTCACACTGTATACTGTTTATCTGCTGGGAGAATAAATTCCTCTCAGCTCTGGTTTACTTTAAATCTATTCTCTCATTGATTCATCAATGGGCAGTTATTCCAATTCTTTCCACTTCCCTAGGTTGGAATATGAGGGATCCAGCTGATGGCTCCAGTGGTTGGATGTATATACTGAAACTTTAATATCATTCCTGAGGTTTACGTCAGCAAGATTATCACATCAAACATTTGTTTGTCAGATCCTAAAGCACTGGTGCAGACCTCTTCAACTGTGTGTGTGTGTTTATGTATGTGTGTGTGTGTGTGTGTTTATGTATGTGTGTGTGTGTGTGTGTGTTATGTATGTGTGTGCATGAATATATGTGTGTGTGCATGTATATTTGTATGCATGCATATGTGTATGTTTATATATATATGTACATATGCACATGTATGCATGTTTGTATGTATAATTGTATGTGTGTATATATAATATATAAACATATCTATGTGTCTATTGTTTGTGCATTTTGTGTATCTAAGCATGCCTTTGCTGCACATATCTGTACGTTTGCATCTGTGTGTATGACTACACATACACAGATGCAACGTGTGTGTCTGTGTATACATGACCAATAATTGGAACATGGATGACAGTAAATCAAGTCTTACACACCATTTGTTATAAACTTTTAAATTGCAATGAAATTCAGTCCATGTTCAGGAATATAGAATCTTAGAATCACTGCAGTGGAGAAGGAGGCCATTCGGCCCATCGAGTCTGCACCGATCACAGTCCCACCCTGGCCCTTTTCCCGTAACCCCACATATTGACCCTGCTAACCTCCTTGACGACAAGGAGTGCTGGCAATTTAGCATTGCCAATCAAGTTAACCCGCATATCTTTAGACTGTGGGAGGAAACCAGAGCACTCAAAGGAAACCCCCGCAGACATGGGGAGAATGTGCAAACTCCACACAGACAGTGACCCGAGGTCAGAATTGAACCCAAATTGCTGGTGCTGTGAGGCAGCAGAGAAAACCATTGTGCCACTGTAAATATTAAAGTTCATTGAATATTTGTGGGTCCTTATCTTTAGGTAACTTTTTATGTTGATAAAATTATTAATGCAATGAGATTGTCAGAGCAGGTTTAGAATCTGTTTGCACCATCACTGAAGTGCTGGCAAACCAATACTTCCAACAGATCAATACTGCCACTAGCAGGATATTACTGGTATTACAAATCAAAATAAAGCATTGCAAACCTGGATAAACAAAAAATACACATTGGACTGGATTTCACAGGGGTGGGTGGCGCTTTGGTGCCTCCCATGCACTTCACTCCCCACCTCCTTCCCCACTCCCCATCCCCATCCCGTTTCCCTTGTTGCAAGAATTGCCCTGCAGCCATAATACATTACCTGTGGGTTGTATAGGCTAAGGGTGAGACTTGTGCCCCTTGAGCCAGTCCCTCAAATGCTATACTTCACTTTCTTCCTGCCTTTACAGAATTTAAAAAAGAACTGCCTGCCCAATTCCACCCATTTCCTACACCAACTGTGTTATGGCAGCATATTACCCACATCAATTGATCTGTTATTATTCATTTAAAAATGGTGGGCAAGCAGGCTGCTGATTTTAGTGCCTTCCCACCTACCATATTATTGAGGACAGCTGGGAGTGGGCAGGAAAGTGGTCGACTTGCCACTCCTTGGATGATACATGTTCCCCCCACCCTCCCACCCAACCTCCGATGGAGTTGTATAATGTGCCTATTAGGCCACAGCTAGAATACTGTGTGCAGTTCTGATCGTCACACCATAGAAAGGATGTCATTGCACTTGAAAAGGAGATTCAACGGGATGTTGCCTGGGATGGAGCATTTCAGCTATGAAGAGAGGCTGGACAGGCTGGGGTTGTTTTCCTTCCAGAAGAAAAGTCTGAAGGGGGGACCTGGTTGAGGTGTACAAGATTATGAGGGGCATAGATAGGATGGATAGGAAGAAACCTTTCCCCTCAGTAGAAAGATCAATAATCAGGGGGCATAGATTATGGTAAGGGGATCTGAGGGAAAGCTTTTTCATCCAAATGGGAATCTGGAACTCACTGCCTGAAAAGGGGTGGGAACCTCACAACATTTAAGAAGTAGTTAGATCAGCACTTGAAATGTCATAGCACACAAGACTACGGACTGAGGGCAAAAGAATGGGGTTAGAATTGATAGGTGCTTGATGGCCAGCACAGACACAATGGACCAAAGGGCCTCTCCCTGTGCCGTGAAACCTGACTTTATGACACCAGGCCAGTGGAGGGCTGTAGGTCAGACTTTAATGAGAAAGACAGGATGAAATATTTCTGATGCAGGATACAAACCACAACATCTTAACCTGTCTTTCTCTTTTCAGACAGGACTGCTGTGACTCTGGTAAACAAACTTATAACATTCAATGGCTGTGAATTTATTTCAAAATGCAAAACTGAGTGTTAAGAAGCCGTACTGAAAAGTAACATGGACACTGGAATCTTCCTATTTTCCTGTGTGTATCCACTGAAGCCTGAACCACACCAGGGAAACAGGTCTGTGTAAAAAGTTGGGTAACTCAGCCTCAGGGTAAGTCTGTGGGTTTGATTTTCATTTTCCTCAGTAAGAGAAGCAGAATTCCTTCTCCAAGCCCCACAAGGGTTTCAGAAATAGAAAATGCTGGAAAATCTCAGCAGGTCTGACAGCATCTGTGGAGAAAGAATAGAGTTAATGTTTCGAGTCTGGATGACCCTTCATCACAGCTAACACCAGATTCGAAACACCGGCTCTATTCTCTGCCAACAGATACTGTCAAAGCTGCTGAGATTTTCCAGCATTTTCTGTTTTTGTTTCCAATTCCACTATCTGCAGTAATTTGCGTTAACCCATCAGGGTTTCCCCTGCACCAGGCGTTCTCTTGACCAGGTTTCCCTGACTGGAGCATTACCTTGTACTGGTGACAGTACCATTGTGATCCCAATCGCAGCAGTGTGATACCAGATTTTAGAGAGTGATCAATGTTATTAGCTGATTGGATTAGGAAAATGGTAAACAGAATGTTTTTGATGCTGAGTCACTAAATTAGCCGGGACTGCTGGCTTTCCCTTGCCTTGTTACATTCACACCATGCAGTCTGAGTAATCCTTTAATGGAGAAAGGGCGAGGCGGGTACAATCCATTCTGTGGCTTTCACCCAAATTCCACAATTGACCAAGATGCACCCAACATAAAAACTGGTTTATGTATAAGGGGATAGATTACCCCTTCTGAGCCACACGACCTCTCAACAGCAAATCAAGCAGCTGAAAACTTATCAAAGATTCCTTCAAAATTGAATTTAATCTTTCATATTTCCCCACTTCTAATAATTCCAATGATGTTCTTGCTCCTAACTAGATTGAACACCCAATTGCTATAGGAGGCAATGTGTCAGGATGACATGAAGGACAGTGTGGAGAGTGGGAATGTGTCAGGATGACATGAAGGACAGTGTGGAGACTGGGAGTGTGTCAGGAAGATGCGAAGGACAGTGTGGAGAGTGGGAATGTGTGAGAATATATTGAAGGACAGTGTGGAGTAGAGAGTGGGAATGTGTTTTCTCTGGTTCGGTGGAGGTTGAGGGGAAATCTGATAGAAGTCTATAAAATTACGAGAAGCATAGGGTTGACAGTCAGAATCTTTTTCCCAGAGTTGAACTGTCTCATACCAGGGGAGCTTGCACTTAAGGTGAGGGGGGAAATTTCAAAGGAGATGTTTTTACACAGAGAGTGGTAGGTGGCTGAGGTGGTGACGCAGGAAGATGTGATAGAACATAGAACATAGAACATTACAGCGCGGAACAGGCCCTTCGGCCCACAATGTTGCGCCGACCAGTCTTATTTTTTAAAAAAAAACATTGACCCACTAATCTAAACCAATCCCTTTTCGTCCATAAACCTATCCACCAATCTCTTAAACGCCTCCAAACTAGGCGCATTTACAACTGCAGCAGGCAGGGCATTCCAGTCCCTCACCACCCTCTGGGTAAAGAACCTGCCCCTGACATCCGTCCTATAACTACCCCCCCTTAATTTAAAGCCATGCCCCCTCGTGCTAGATTTCTCCATCCGAGGAAACAGGCTATCACCATCCACCCTATCTAAACCTCTAATCATCTTATATGTTTCTATAAGATCCCCTCTTAGCCGCCTTCTTTCCAGTGAAAACAACCCCAAATCCCTCAGTCTCTCCTCATAGGACCTCCCCTGCATACCAGGCAACATCCTGGTAAACCTCCTCTGCACCCTCTCCAAAGCCTCCACATCCTTCCTGTAATGTGGGGACCAGAACTGCACACAGTACTCCAAGTGCGGCCGCACCAGAGTTGTGTACAGTTGCAACATGACGCTGCGACTCCTAAATTCAATCCCCCTACCAATAAACGCCAAGACACCGTACGCCTTCTTAACAACCTTATCTACTTGATTCCCAACTTTCAGGGATCTATGTACACATACACCTAGATCCCTCTGCTCCTCCACTCTATTCAAAGTCCTCCCGTTAGCCCTATACTCAACACATCTGTTATTCCTACCGAAATGGATTACCTCACACTTCTCCGCATTAAACTCCATCCGCCACCTCGCAGCCCAGCTCTGCAACCTGTCCAAGTCACCCTGCAAACTTCGACACCCTTCCTCACAATCTACCACACCTCCGACTTTGGTGTCATCAGCAAACTTACTAATCCACCCAACTATACCCTCATCCAGATCATTAATAATAAAGATTATTAATAAATCATTAATAAAGATTACAAACAGATAAAGATTACAAACAGATAGTGGCGTTTAAGTCTTTTAGGTAAGCAGATGAATATGAAAAAAAGAGGGATATGAACCAAGGAGAGGCAGAAGGGATTAGTTTAATTTGGCATCGTGTTCAACAAAGCTCGTGGGTCGGAAGGTCTGTTCCTGTGCTGTGCTGTTCTATGTACTAAGAGTTGTTGGAAATCTGGAATGCTCTATCTGAAAAGATAGCCAAGGCAGATTCCATCCTGAAGTTTCAAAGGGAGTTGGGTAGATACTTGTGGATGAGAAAATGACAGCACCACAGCCAAAAGCATGATTGCCCTTCAAAAGGCCAACAGTGATATGATGGGCCAAAGAGCCTCCCTTTGTGCTGTAACTTCCTGTGATTCTACGATAGGCGCAGTTTACCTCATGCCATTACAGCCACCAACAATGAAAAAAATCTGTCATTTCTGGATTAATACCATAGTCTTTCTTTTAGATGATTAAAATATTGATTTCAATTTCTTTTTAACTGTAACAGTTTTGTGGTACTGAACCATCAGACCTGGATCAAACTTGCTGCAGGATTTCTTCTTTTCTCAAAATGTTTTTGACGATGCTGCTCCTGAACTTTAAGAGCCAACCCAGAGCCAAGAATACCCTAATTAAAGAAAACATTATCAAACACGGCAAACAGAAAACCGATTGAAGCAAAAATCAATCTCACTTTTAGTAAGATGTTTCTGTCATTCTGTATTTATACAGAAGCTTAAATTATATGAAATATAATCACTAGTTTTATGCAATGTAACTGCAGCAATTATTATTTGCATCGCTTATATATTATTGAGGTAACAGGCACGAATTCATCATTAATTGACAATCATGAGATTAACAGGCATAGTAAAACATTCAAAGAGCTGAGGGTTAATTTTGATCGTCACTGCACGGGTGATAATGTAATGAAGCTGAACACTAAAGAAGTTACCCAATTCCACCATTTAAATAAGAACATAAGAACAAAAGAAATAGGAGCAGGAGTAGGCCATCTAGCCCTTCGAGCCGGCCCCGCCATTCAACAAGATCATGGCTGATCTGCCGTGGCTCAGTTCCACATTCCTGCCCTCTCCCCAGAACCCTTAATCGCCTCTCTTATCAAAAACCCATCAACCCGCGTCTTAAAAATATTTATCGAGGTAGCCTCCACCACTTCAACGGGCAGAGAATTCCAGAGATTCACCACCCTTTGAGTGAAGAAGTTCCTCCTCAACTCCGTTCTAAACCGCACCCCCCCTTATCTTGAGGCTGTGCCCCCTAGGCCTACTGTCCTTTCTGAGCGGGAAGAGTCTCTCCACCTCTATCCTATCCATCCCATTCATCATCTTATACGTCTCAATGAGATCTCCCCTCATTCTTCTAAACTCTAACGAGTACAAGCCTAGTTTATTCAGCCTCTCCTCATAGCTCAACCCCCTCAACTCCGGTATCAGCCTAGTAAACCTCCTCTGCCCTCCCTCCAAGGCCAAAATATCCATGCGTAAGTACGGTGCCCAAAACTGCACACAGTACTCCAGCTGCGGCCTCACCAATGCCCTATACAGCCGCAGCAAGACCTCCCTACTTTTATATTCAATCCCCCTCGCTATGAAGGCCAGCATCCCATTCGCCTTCCTGACCACCTGCTGCACCTGCAAGCTGGGTTTTTGCGACTCATGCACAAGGACCCCAAGGTCCCTCTGCACCGTCGCCTGCTGCAGTTTTTCGCCACGTAAGTAATAATCCTTCCTACCATTATTCCTACCAAAGTGGACCACCTTGCACTTGCCAACATTAAATTCCATTTGCCAGCTCCTGGCCCATTCGCCCAGCCTATCTAGATCCTTCTGTAGACTCTCCACACCCTCCGCACAATTTGCCGTTCCACCAATCTTGGCGTCATCAGCAAATTTCGACACCATACACTCGGTTCCCTCCTCCAGATCATCTATATAAATGGTAAATAGCTGAGGCCCCAGCACCGACCCCTGGGGCACTCCACTAGTCACCAACCGCCAATCCGAATAGCACCCTTTAACCCCCACTCTCTGCCTCCTATTTGACAACCAATCCTCTATCCACGCTAACACCCTACCCCCAACTCCATGCCCCCTTACCTTCTGCAATAACCTCTTGTGAGGTACCTTGTCAAACGCCTTCTGAAAATCAAGAAAGACCACATCCACCGGCTCTCCTCTATCCACTGCCCTAGACACATCCTCATAGAACTCCAGTAAATTTGTCAGACACGACTTCCCTTTAACGAAACCGTGCTGCGTCTGCTCTATCAAGCAATTCCCCTCAAGATGCCTCGCTATTTCCTCCTTGATGACGGATTCTAACATTTTACCTACAACAGACGTTAAACTAACTGGCCTATAATTCCTTGCCTTTTGCCTGGCACCCTTCTTAAACAACGGCGTAACATTAGCCGCTTTCCAATCTTCCGGCGCTTCCCCGGAATCCAGCGACGTCTGGAAAATAACCACCAAGGCATCCACTATACATCATGGCTGATCTATATCTCAGCTCCATTCACCCAACTTTGCCTCACATCCCCAGTTATCTCAACAAAAACCACACTTGATATCAAGCTTACAAATATCAATTGTTCCAGAATCCATAGCTTTAGGGGGAGAAAATTTCCCATTTCCACTCTCCTTCGTATGAACAAGTGTTTCCTGAATAGCTACTTGCTGTACCTGGCAAGGAGCAGTTATGTATATAACATTGAGGCAAAGGGGATAAGAAGAATATGGGGGGGAAAGCGGAATCTGGCTACAGCGCTGAATACCTGCCATAATCAATGAAAAGCAGAACAGGATCAAAGGGCTAAATGGCCTACTCCTTCTCCTATTTTCTATGTCTCTACGTCCTATTAAATCCTTCTATTATTTGTAATATTTAAATTAGTTGATCCCACAACCTTTTGAACTCAAAGGAATGCCCCCAAGTTCATAAAACCTTGCCTCATAATTTAACCCTTTAAGTTCCAATGCAGATGAAAGACTCACTCAGATAATTCTTGTAAAATATAAGGTGCTGCAAATATTTCGACAGGATGGAGCGCATATAGAAATGCAAAACATTTTTAATGAATACTTGAGTTCTAATTAATACTCTCTAGCTTATTATGCAATTAATGGTTCTCCACTGAATAATCTTACACAAGTTTCTCCTGCATTACTCCTCTGAATCCATCAGCAGTTTGTAATCTCAGTATTTCCACACAGGGGCGCTGTCAGGCAGCATTGTGAATTTGTATGTAACAAAGAGAAAAAGATGCAAATGCAGGAAATCTGGGGCAAAAACAGGAATGCAGGAAATACGCAGCAAACCAGCTGCATCCGAAAAAAAAAACACTTTTTGGACATTGGCCCAATGGAAAGTAAATGCCGCCCCTCTCCACCACCCATCCCCCCACCTAAACTCTCCTGAACGAGACAAAGCAGGTAGGAGAAGAATACTGAGAAATGAAGAGTCAGGAAGTAGTTAATGGGTTTAATGGGCAGCACGGACCTTCAGAAAGCTATAAGTAGTGAGATGATGAAAAGTCATTAAAAGACAGCATGGTGTGAAAACAGCTATTTATAAAATTTTAGATTATGCCTATATGACAAAAAAGCAAGGCTGAGAAAAGACTACTTGACTTATTAAAGCTCATTATTTCTACAAGGAATTCTCCCATTGTACCAATGTATTTTGAGTTCACCAATGATTTTGTCCACTAATCTGCTTAGCAGATTATTCTAAGTAGTGAGAATAGTTCTCCCTGATTTTAAGTGTATGTTCTGATCTTCTTTTCTTGCACGATTATTCTCACTTGCAGAACTGAACGAACAGACACTTCCTCCAATTAAATACTGGGAATCCTAATGAAGTCTGTGCAAAACTCCATTCCCCAGCTCCTGACTGTAACCCTCAACCTGGCAACTGTTTGAATCTAGAACAAAGAACGAGGAAAAGTGCAGCACAAAGAACACGTCCTTCAGCCCTCCAAGCTTGTGCCAATCTTGATGCCCTAACTAAGAAAAAATCTTCTGCCCTTCCTCAGCCCATATCCCTCTATTTCCTCCCCTATTCAAGTATCCATCCAGATGCCTCTTAAATGTTGCTAATGTGCCTTCTTCCACCACCTCCTCTGGGCGAGTGTTCCAGGCACCCACCAATCTCTGCGAGAAAAACTTCCCCTGCACATCTCCCTTAAACTTTCCCCCTCTCACCTTGAACCTGTGCACCCTTGTAATTCACACTTCCACCCCATCTATGCCTCTCATAATTTGTAGACCTCTACCAGGTCTCCTCTCAGCCTCCATCTTTCCACTGAAAACAGTCCAAGTTTATTCCATCTCTCCTCATAGCCAACATCCTTGAAACTAGGCAACATCCTGGTTAACCTTCTTTACACTCTCTCCAAAACTTCCACGTCCTTCTGGTAGCGTGGTGACCAGAACGGCACACAATACTCCAAATGCAGCCTAACCAAGGTTTTATATAGCTGCAACATGATTTCCCAGCTCCTATACTCAGTGCCTTGGCTGATGAAGGCAAGCATGCCATATGCCTTCTTAATCACCTTGGCCACCTGTGTTGCCACTTGAAGGGAACTGTAGACCTGCCATGGCCACATCCCTCCGTTATGTTAATATTCCTAAAGATTCTGCCATTTACAGTATAATTCACACCTAAATTTGATCCTCCAGAATGCATCACCTCGCATTTGTCCAGATTAACTCCAGCTGCCATTTCTGTGCCCAAGTATCCAATCTACCTATATCCTGTTGTATCCTCAGACAATCCCCAGCACATTCAGCAACTCCACCAATCTTCATGCCGTCTACAAACTTAGTAATCAAACCATCCACATTTTCTTCCAGGTCACTTGTACATACTCCAACAACAGAGGTCCCAGCACTGATCCCTGTGGAACACCCATAGCTACAGATCTCCATTGTGAAAAACACCTTTCCACTGGTACTCTCTGTCTTCCATAACCAAGCCAGTTCTGTGTCCATCCACCAGTCGGCCACAAGGGAGCTCATCAAACACCTTACTAAAGTCCAGATAAACTACATCCACAGCACTTCTCTCATGAATATTCTTTGTCATCTCTTCAAAAAAATTCAATCAAGTTGATGAGACTTGATTTTCCCTGTACAAAACCATGCTGCCTGTCACTAACCAATCCATTTTCCTCTAAATGTGCACACATTCTGTCCCTCAGTATCTTCTCCAAAAGCTTCCCCACCATTGATTCAGACTTACTGGCCTATAATTTGCTGGATTACTCCTTTTAATCAAGGGAACGACATTGTCTATTCTCCAGTCCTCTGGAACATTCTCCAATCCTCTAAACCAAAGTTTTTGCAACCTTGTCTTATTTAACTCTGATATGAGCTTCTGACCATACATTCTTGCTATCACTGAGACCTCCCTTTCCTAACTCACTAACATTGCCCAACTTGCCTCCACCTCATCTGGTTCACAC
This sequence comes from Carcharhinus amblyrhynchos, assembly GCF_965287045.1. NCBI lineage: Eukaryota > Metazoa > Chordata > Chondrichthyes > Carcharhiniformes > Carcharhinidae > Carcharhinus > Carcharhinus amblyrhynchos. The sequence goes on along the minus strand of NC_137331.1, from coordinate 74,116,862 downwards.
TTGAAAATTTCATCCATGCCTTTGTCATCTGTAGGCTTGATGATTCCTTGGCTGCTCTCCTATATTCTACCTTCCTTAAACTTGAGGTCATCACAAAGTCTACTACACATGTTCTTACTGTGTTCACTGACATTACATTGACCTTATACTGACCTTACATTGGCTCCTGATCGAACAACCTCGTGATTTTAAAATTCTGACTCTTGTTCTCAAATCCCTCCATTGCCTTTTCCTTCCCTATCACTTTAATCTCCTCCAGCTCCACAACCTTCAGAGATATATTTGCTAATCTAATTCCGGCCTCTTGACCATTTCCAATTTTAACTGTTCTACCATTGGCTTCAGTTGCTTAGGCTCCAGAATACTCTGCCTACACCTCTCTGCCTCTCCACCTCACTTTCTTCCTTTACGATTCTCCTTAAATCCTTCCTCTTTGACCAAGAAATTGGTTACCTGACTGATTATTTCCTAATGTGTCAGTGTCACGTTTTGTTTTTCAATGCTCCTGTGAAGCATCTTGGGTAATTTTATTATGTTATAGGTCCTATATAGGGAGATTCACTAGGTTGATTCTGGGATTGAGAGGGTTGGCTTATGAGGAGAGACTGAGTAGACTGGGGCTATACTCATTGGAATTCAGAAGAATGAGGGAAGGTCTTATAGAAACATATACGATTATGGAAGGAATAAACAAGATAGAAGCAGGGAAGTTGTTTCCACTGGTGGGTGAAACTAGAACTAGGGGGCATAGCCTCAAAATAAGGGGAAGCAAATTTAGGACTGAGTTGAGGAGGAACTTCTTCACACAAAGGGTTGGGAATCTGGAATTCCCTGCCCAGTGAAGCAGTTGAGGCTACCTCACTGAATGTTTTAAAGGCAAAGATAGATACATTTTTGAAAAGTAGAGGAATTAAGGGTTATGGTGAGCGGGTGGGTAAGTGGAGCTGAGTCCACAAAAAGATCAGCCATGATCTTACTGAATGGTGGAGCAGGCTTGAGGGCCAGATGGCCTACTCCTGCTCCTAGATCTTATGTTCTTATATAAATACAGGTTGTACTTGATACTTTGAGATAATAACCTCACTTTCTTTATGTATATAACAATTTATATCTTGCTGAATTTGTCTTTGAAACACTTTTTAGATGCTGCAGGACAGAGCTACTCAAACCTACATGGATCATCTCATTTATGTGGCATCAGTTTCTGTACCCTTCCTCATTCTTGTATGTCTCTCATGTGTACAAACAAGGTGATATGTCCACACCTATTTTTTGGATTTGTTCTTAAATTTGTGTGGGGAGAGGTCAATTAGGACCATAATGCAAATTGAAATTTTTTTATAGTTCAACATGAAATGATAGTAAAACCAGGTACCGTCGTACTTACAGCTGGCAACGCAAAAAATGAAACTCCCACAAGAGCAAACATTGCAGCTAGAAGACGACCTGCCCAAGTCTTTGGTGTCTTGTCACCGTAGCCAATTGTAGTCAGTGTAATCTGTACAAAGAGAAGCAAAGTTAAACAACCACATACAGATTGTTCCGGATTTCTGTTGTAGAAAAGCAGCTGTGTTAACTACAGCAATCTCTGCTAGGATGAAGGGGAAAAAGCACAGATCCTGGTGAACAGGAAATGCAGGAACAACAGAAAAGGAAAGGCAAAGCATGGTCACTGAGAACTTACATTTTCCTAAACTTCTGCTGTCCTCATTTTCAATGGCCTAGTTTTACATCTTGCAATCAAAAACCCATCCCACATAGCTGACCACTGTAAGATAATGATAAGCACCTCTCCCCTCTGTTTTACCTCTTTCCTATTGGGCCATCTTGCAAAGTGATGGGTATGATGCTTGATGTGGCAGAGCTTTGATTGGCCGATGTTCATTATATTGATATTCTTCTTGAAGTGTGGTGCTCAGCTCGACCAATACTCCAGATACAATCTAGCCGAAGGCTTATACAATTGTTGCATAGCTTCCATCCCTCTGTATTCTAATTCCCATTGTATTAACACTCTATTAACCTTTTGTGCCCATTCTCTAGCTTTTAGTATTTCTTTGTTCCTGCTTGCCTAAATCTCTCTGCTTTTTCATAGTTCCTGGCTTCTTTTTAGAAGAGTACTATCTGTCTTTCTTAGGTTCCAAGTGAATGCCTCACATCGCTCACATTCAACTAACTGTAGCTGCCACAGCTTGTCCATCTACTTAATCTATTTCCCTTATAATCTGTTTGCTCTTATTGACACTATGCAGGATTTTGCAGGAATTGCATGAAAAGATTCACTCATTTTCTCTCCTGTAGAACAAATAAATACAGTGGCAATTCTGCATTGTGCATGGCTGTAGTTAGGCTGCAGCTGAACTGTTTGGTTCAGGATAAGACACCCCATTGTAGGAAGAGTGTAAGAGCAAAAGGAGAGGCATGACATATATTCGGTTAGATGGCAATAAAATGAAAATCGAGAAAACAGAACATTTGCTCTACAGCTGAGGAAATTCAGAAATGGACTGATCGAGGTTTCCATGATTATAAAGGAATTAACATACCGTTAATATCCATTGGTCAGTAAGGTAGTAATGAGGAAATCCCTTCCCAACAGCATTGCACATGTCCAAAGACCACATGGGCTGCAACACTCCAAAAAGGAGGTTCACCTTCAGCTTCTTACAGGCAGTTAGCAATGGGCTGGTCTTATCCAAGATACCTACATCCCATAAATACATTTTTAAACAGCTAAGATAATCACAGAAAGGATTTGGGTTAGCGGACTATGTGCTAAGTTATTCGTGTGAGGTAAGTACTCAGGGAGGGGAAGGGGGAGAAGGCCTGAATTTCCTCTGCCCCTGCTCCTGGCCAAGGAAGATTTTAAAAAAACTTATTTTGCTCATTCCTTCTGGTCGTGGCTGTTGTTTGTATTGATCTTTCCCAATGATGTCATTGAAGGCCAATCTGCATATTAAAAGAGGACCCGAATGGTTTCACCATTCTGTATCATACTAATGTTCTATGTTCACTTTATGCTATTATCCCAATTCCCCTTTCTAAAGCAAAATTGTATAACGATGTAGAAAATAACCTGACTGGGCCAGAATCTACCTTTGGAAATTTATGAATTTCTGTTAATTTACAAGGCTCGATCTTACAAGATTAAAATCACTTACATTTCAAAGCATTGATCAAAAAATGCAAACAATTATATTTAACTGAGTTTTCCTCCATTCTAGGTGTTAACTCAATAATGGTTCAGGTTACAGTGTTTAATACTAGTAAACACATGATTGGCTATCCCAGAAGGTTTTGCAGGCTGCAATCCCATAAAGCCCCAGTACACCTCCAGGGGCCTGACTGAATAGTATTACTGACAGTACTTACCAAACCCCACCACAGTGCATCTGCATACGTATTAAAGTCCTGGGTGCTGTTTCTAGCATCATTATCATCTTTCTCAACAAGGTAAACAAGAAACGAGGCCAGAATGAGTGACAGAAATCCAATGTACCAGGCAGTGATGAGTTCCTGATCAACATGGAAAAGATCTATTAGTTCATTCAAAGATCAGATACACAATGCCCCACTCTACTGTAGGTGCCGCACTTGACTGTAGGTGCCATCTTGAATTAATATGATGCCAATCCACTCATAGAAACATAGAAACTAGGAATAGGACAAGACTATTCTGCCCTTCGAGTCTGCTCCACCATTCAGTATGGTCATAGCTGATCCTCAATTTCAATGCCATTTTCCTGCTTTCTCCCCATATCCCTTGATATTATTAAAATCTAAAAAATTCTCTTTCTTGAATATATTCAGCAACTTGGCCTCCACAGCTTTCTGTGGTAGTGAATTCCATTGGTTCACTACACTCTGAGTGAAGAAATCTTGCCCTTATCTCAGCCCTAAATGGTCTACCCCATATCCTGAGATTGTGGCCGAAAGTTTACCATTCCACCTGCCACAGGAATTGGAGTGGGTGGGGGTGGGGCTGAACATGGAAAGGTCAGTTGACCTTGGGAGGGATTTTACAGTTTTGGGACAAGTGAGGCCATAAAAACATGCCCTGTATCTCAGGCTCTAGATTCCCCAACCAGGGAAAGCATCCTTCCTGCATCTAGTCTGTCCGGCTGTGTTAGAACGTTACACGTTTCAATCAGATCTCCTCTCAGCCTTCTAAACTCAAGAGAATACTGGCCCAATCTCTCCTGATGTGGGTATGCCGGCGTTGGACTGGGGTAAACACAGTAAAAAGACTGACAACACCAGGTTTTAGTCCAACCGATTTATTTGATAGTAAACGCACAAGCTTTTGGGTTAGTCCCTTCGTCAGGTGAATGGAGAGTTCTGGCCTCAGACAGAGCATATAAAGCACAGACAGTTTAGAGATTACTGATTAGAATGCGAATCCTTACACCTAACCTGCTGTTCAAGTCCTGAAGTGGCTGACAATGTGTGTGGAAGGAGCACTGATCACAGGTTAAACTGTGTTTACCCCAGTCCAACGCCGGCATATCCACATCATGACTACTATCGACACCGCAAACTGCCGGATCCAAGTAGAGAGGATCTCCAAGAAGATTGCGCATATCGACACAGACATCAAGCTTTTACAGAGATGCAAGAAAGCAGATAAGATACCAAAAGGACTACAGATCACGAACCCACTCAGGGCAACCTATAACACAGACTACGCTGAGAGACTTTGCCGTCGCACCTCTCTCACACTCCTCAACCACCTCATACACCAGCTTTACAGCAAATGCCACACCCTGGAAACTAAAATGGAATACATATTCTCAACTTGTACTCAGGATGCAGACCAACTGCGAAACTCTGCCAAGCAGATGAGACAAAGAAACTACACCACCTACATGCACACCAAGAACAGGAAACTTGAGAAACTCGGCATCACCGCCAGCAACAACCAAGCCTCCCCCGGCACCACAGTAGAAAACAGCACTACCGCAGGGAGGTCTATTGTCAACTTGTCGGACTACACACTTCAACCAGATGAAATCGAAGTTCTCAGCCGAGGGCTCAATTTCTGCCCCACCACCAAAATGGACCCCATCAGTCTCGCAGCGGACACAGAGGAATTCATCAGGCGAATGAGGCTGCGGGAGTTCTTCCACAAACCCCAAGAGGCCTACAGCGAACACAATGAGACAGCCGATGAACCAGAACAGCCGACAGAGAGATCCGCAGTGCAACAACCTAAGAGGAAGGAATCCAATTGGACTCCTCCGGAAGGCCGCTGCCCTCGACTGGACTTGTATGCCCAAACCATCAGGAGGTGCGTTAACACCAGATTCATCAGCCGCACTCACAAGACAGCCCCAAACATCACCCGAGCACAACGCAACGCCATCCACGCTCTCAAGACCAACCGCAACATTTGTCATCAAACCAGCAAAGGAGGGGCCATCGTCATACTGAACAGAACGGATTACTGTAAAGAAGTGTACCAACAACTAAACAATGAGGAACACCACAGACAGTTACCCACAGATCCAACCAAAGAACACACTCGTCAACTCAACAATCTGATCAAGACCTTTGATCCGGACCTTCAGAGCACCCTCCGTGCTCTCATTCCACGTACTCCCCGCATTGGAGATCTCTACTGCCTCCCAAAGATACACAAGGCAAACACACCTGGCCGTCCCATCGTATCGGGCAATGGGACTCTGCGTGAGAACCTCTCCGGCTACGTCGAGGACATCCTGAAACCCATTGTACAAAGAACCCCCAGCTTTTGTCGCGACACTACGGACTTCCTACAGAAACTCAGCACACATGGAGCAGTTGAACCAGGGACACTCCTCGTCACAATGGATGTCTCGGCACTCTACACCAACATCCCCCACAACGATGGCATTGCTGCAACTGCCTCAGTACTCAATGCTGACAACTGCCAGTTTCCAGATGCAATTTTACAACTCATCCGCTTTATCCTGGACCACAATGTCTTCACCTTCAACAACCAGTTTTTCGTCCAGATGCACGGAACAGCCATGGGGACCAAATTTGCACCTCAATATGCCAACATCTTCATGCACAGGTTCGAACAAGACTTCTTCACTGCACCGAATCTTCAACTGATGCTATACACTAGATACATCAATGACATTTTCTTCCTTTGGCCTCATGGTGAACAATCACTGAAACAACTATATGATGATATCAACAAATTCCACCCCACCATCAGACTCACCATGGACTATTCCCCAGAATCAGTTGCATTCTTGGACACACGCATCTCCATCAAGGATGGTCACCTCAGCACCTCACTGTACCGCAAGCCCACAGACAATCTCACAATGCTCCACTTCTCCAGCTTCCACCCTAAACGTGTTAAAGAAGCCATTCCCTATGGACAAGCCCTCCGTATACACAGGATTTGCTCAGATGAGGAGGATCGTGACAGACACCTCCAGACGCTGAAAGATGCCCTCATAAGAGCAGGATATGGCGCTCGACTCATAGATCGACAGTTCCGATGCGCCACAGTGAAAAACCGCACCGATCTCCTCAGAAGACAAACACGGGACACAGTGGACAGAGTACCCTTCGTCATCCAGTACTTCCCTGGAGCGGAGAAGCTACGACATCTTCTCTGGAGTCTTCAACATATCATTGATGAAGACGAACATCTCGTCAGGGCCGTCCCCACACCCCTACTTCTTGCCTTAGACAACCACGCAACCTCAAACAGACCATTGTTCGCAGCAAACTACCCAGCCTTCAGGAGAACAGTGACCACAATACCACACAACCTTGCCACAGCAACCTCTGCAAGACATGCCGGATCATCGACATGGATACCATCATCACATGTGAGAATACCATCCACCAGGTACACGGTAAATACTCTTGCAACTCGGCCAACATTGTCTACCTGATACGTTGCAAGAAAGGATGTCCCGAAGCACGGTACATTGGGGAGACCACGCAGACGTTACGACAACGGATGAATGAACATCGCTCGACAATCACCAGGCAAGACTGTTCCCTTCCTGTTGGCGAACACTTCAGTGGTCACGGGCATTCAGCCTCTGACCTTCGGGTAAGCATTCTCCAAGGTGGCCTTCATGACATATGACAGCACAGAGTCGCTCAGCAGAGACTGATAGCCAAGTTCCACACACGAGGACGGTCTCAACAAGGATCTTGGGTTCATGTCGCACTATCTGTAACCCCTGTGACTTGCCTGGGTTTGCAAAACCTCACTTACTGTACTGTCTGGAGACAATACACATCTCTTTAACCTGTGATCAGTGCTCCTTCCACTCACATTGTCGGCCACTTCAGGACTTGAACAGCAGGTTAGGTGTAAGGATTCGCATTCTAATCAGTAATCTCTAAACTGTCTGTGCTTCATATGCTCTGTCTGAGGCCAGAACTCTCCATTCACCTGATGAAGGGGCTAACCCGAAAGCTTGTGAGTTTACTATCAAATAAATCGGTTGGACTAAAACCTGGTGTTGCCAATCTCTCCTCACAGGACAGTGCTGCCAACCCCAGTATCAGCCTAGTGACCCTCCACTGCACTCTCGCTATGGTAAGTATATTCTTTCTTGGGAAGGGGCACCAAAACTGTACACAATCCTCCTCATTGATATTGTATTTATACAATGATTGAACCGTAATGCTAGCTCCAACATCCTCAGCAGAGGTAGAGGAATAATCTTCACACACTTCAGTTGAGGAGGCATATGGAAATATAGACATATGTTCATCGTGCAATCTAACTATCAGGAAAAGGCACTAAGGTGTTTGTGGTTAAAATCAGCATAACTGAACCAAGCTGTAACAGACAGCTAGGTTGGATATCAATGCTTCCTCTTTGTCAAGAATTATGATATCAGTATTCCAAGACATTGAATTGCAAGCAAATGTTGTAACTTTACCTTGCGCTCTGCTGGTGTAAGGATATATATTAAGTGCCTTGAAGTAGCTATAAGGTGGGTTGTGGGCTTCCTGTGGACCAGAGTACAGGCATAATAGGTTGATACTCAACAATCTGAATGTACTTGGACAATTATCTGGTGAATGTTACTAACTTTATTTGCCTTCTTCAGAATTAGATTACAGACCTTCGAGTGCTCTTATCCAGATTTCCTACCCCATTGTCTGCTGAGACAGGTGTGCAGTAGTGATAACAAAGCCACCCTCCAGTGCCTACTGTGACGATACTGTGCCTTCAAGAAATGTATTTTAGTTCTGTTACTGTGCCAAATGTGTTTACTAGTGCCTTCCATCTTATTGGAGCCGTTTTTCTGGATCCAGAAGCACTGAATTGTAACCGCAGTAGCAGAATTTATCTTAATTGATGCACTGTTTAATTCTTTTGATTGCAGAGTTCTGTTGTTTTGCGCTTTCCCCGGGATATTTCAGAGTGGGGCTTGATTAGGTTGATTGACAGGTAAGGTCATATGAGTAAAGCAAGGCTTACACAGAGAACTCAAGCTCAGTCTTCTAAGGAGAAGAAGAAGTGCCTCTGTTTTCCCATCTTTGAAGTTTAGGACTGGAATTCACCAAGAAATAAGCCTTTTTTCTCTGAGATTCAACAGTTTGGAGGTGGTGCTTTCTCTGGAAGTTGCTGCATAAGAATTAGAAGCCAGGGGTCTGTCTAGATCTCTCTCCAGAAGTTTTCAATAGGTTGGAAATCTAGCACCAATGTAACAATCTTTGGTGTCTGTGCTAACTGCTTCTAAAGTACAGATTTATGTCTATGTGGGGATACTGCTAAATTGGAACATTAGAGAACTAACTGTTAAAAATGACATTTTGTCATGTTTAAGTATCTTAATTGGTAAAAGTTATGCTAATTCTTTGTGTTATATTCTAACAATGCTCTTAAATAAAGTTTGTTTTAATAAAAGCTTCCTAGTGGGTCACTTGAAGCATACCTTGAGTGAAATACCTTACACTCACCCATATGGCAAAATGAAATGTAAAAGTTAGGGACTCGGCTAATTTCATAAATCCCTTGGAGCTTCTGATCTGGCCATTAACACTATTTCATACAGAAACACATTCACTTCAGCAGCCGGTTGATTGGGTGATGGAAATCCAGTGATGGACATCACCATGCCATTATTTACTCATGGAGTCAGTTTGCTGCCTCCACATCTGTTTTGAAATTCACTGGTTTTGTCAGCTATCCCCATACACACACCCCTCACCCCTCCCCCATCACTGACTCCCTTTCACCAAACAGATAAACAGTACTGAGATTATCTTTAAAACCTTAGTAAAGGCTGAAAATATTTGTAGTCCTGGGCAGCCAAAGTTACATTTGAATGGCCACATTCCTTCAAATGTTGCTTAACAAATGAAAAGAGTGTTGACACATATAACTCCTTGTTCTCCCCCACCCCTCCACGCCCCGCAGGATCAGGAGCTTACCATGCCTGGCTAACTAAAGCTTCGTTCAGGGTGTTCCATGAGATTGGTCCAGCAATTGCTCTTGGTAAATGAAAGGCTTGCTTCAATACTTGGGAGGCAAAATTTGCTACACTCTTTCCTCTGATCTCACTTAAATTCCTATAACTTCTCAGGTAAAGCTGCTTCTGAGAAACTCAGATTCCTCCCTTTGCCAAACGTGTTTTCCCCTCAACTCATCTGAATTCTCTATGAAGTTTATAAACTTCATCCAAGACCTAAATCCTGAGGAGTTTGCACTGTGGAAAATATCCCAATATCAACTCTTTACAATGCCATGAATTTGGATTATATGCTACGGATTTACCCTGTGGTGCATCATGTCAAGCAATTTTAGACATGATACCAGGCATCATTTATTTTCTTTATTCCAACAAAATTTGAATTTCAGGCATGTCTGCAATATACGTGACAAGCACTGTTCAGTTTATATTTAACATTTAAATTTTACTGGATAATATTTCATATTTTCCCACTCAGAATTTTTTTTTCCATTTGCTTAGTTCAGTATTTTCACATCAGGTGACAAACTGAAAGGATTTTCTGGAAAATGAACAGCAGTTTTCAACAGAAAAGAACCCAGAAAGCGTAAAGAACGACAGGGTATGAGATCAAAGTCTTTAGTTCATGGATAAGGCAATGATTTCACTTATTCAGGTCAATTGAATAGATCCGATACCTTGCTGTGTGAACAAATTGCAGAACCTAAAAGCTTCCACGTGCCTCCCCTCCGATCCATCCGCAACATGCGCAGTATTTGTAGAAACCGTAAGCTCCGCAATGACGTTGCCACTATGTTCTGCAGTGTCCCCACTGCAACAATCACCACCGAACCAATCAGAACAATGATGTCTAGATGAGTATAGAGAAAACAATGGGATGTGAACAATAGCTTGATTATAAATCAGCGTCCAACAAGATTTCAGAAACGATTTCAATCAGATTCTTCAGAAGACCATGTGCAGAATTTTTTGATTTTCTTTTAGCTCAGTGACATGGCGGGTGGGAGAAGTACTGATGGGATAAGGCCACTTCAGCAGGGAGGACAAAGGGAAAGCTCTTTGATGGGATGCAGGCAAGAGAGATGACGTGAGCAAATGGATGACGGTGCAAAACAGAAGGGATGGTAAAGGGACAAGTAAAGAAACAACAGGTATGCCTAGATGATATCTAAATGGGAGTGGTAGAATCCTAACAGGTTGGTCCTTTCCAAATAACAAAGGGCATATTTCCAGATCTAAAATTGCTGAACTCAATTCTGAGTCTGGAAGATTGTAAAGTGCCTCACTGAAGGAAGGTGTGGTGCTGTTCCTCAAGATTGCATTGAGCTTCATTTGAACAGCTTGAGAGGCAAGGCCAAGGAAGATCAGAGTGGAAGTGGGTGGACAATTAAAATGTCCGGTGAACAGAAGCTCGGTATCATGCTTGTTGATTGAATGGTGATATTGTGGACAGTGGTCACTCAGTCTGTGTTTGATTTCCCCAATGAAAAGGTGACTACATTAGAAGCAGCATAAACAGTATACCAAACTGAACGAAGTACAAGTCAGTCCCAGTTTCACCTGGAATGTGTGTGTTCTTGGGGCCTTGGGCACTGGAAAGGAGGAAGGTATGTATTATAGGCAGATATGGAGGGGACATGAGGGGGGTGGGTGGTGGTGGGAGGCAATGAAGAGATTGCAGCGGGGAAGCAACTTGGTGATTGGGGGATCCAATCACTGGAGGGAGGGGGTCTTATGTTGTGAAGGTTGTGGTCCAGGGTGGGTTTGATGGTGAGAACTGGAGATGGGGATCTGGGGCTGGAGGCAACAGAGTGAGATTGGTTGGGGGAGGATGATCATGCTGAAGATGAATGGAGATGCTAGTCTAATCACAGAGTGGTGGAGATGGAGTTCGCAGTGGGAGCGCAATTAGCCCTAATCTCAGGCCACTGAAGATGGTAGTTTTGGAAGTGGAGATTCCAGCTTTGAAGGGGGAGAGGTAGTGAGTAACTTGATGGGTCTGAAGAAATCATGCCTGTCCCACAAACAGTGCTGCAAAGGAACTTTTCTTATGGATTCAGGCCTTCTGCCTCTTTTTATTTGGAAGAATGAGAAGATGAAATGCTGTAGCCTAAAACTAATCTGTGTTTACTAAAGTGAAGATGATAGTGCTGTGATTAGGAAAGGTAATTCGCCATACAATAATGTGCTTGCTGTGTTGTTACTTCTGAAAACTGGCAAACTATTAAGTAAAAGAATAAAATTGTAAAAATCTTCAGATGCATCAGCAGAAATCAAACACTGAATAAAGTGTTGCGCTGCATTGTAGATTTTTGAAAGCTTAGCCCAGCCTGAGATCAATAGTTACTTGTTGGAACTATCCCCATGGCTCAGAGTCATTCTTTTCAAAACAGCCCAGCCATCTGTTTGCCTATTTAAAAGTTGTGGCAGCTATAGGAGCTTTCAGCCACCTTCAACAGCACTAATGGATTCTGAACTGTATGGTTTGTTTACACTGCTTTCCAAGGGATTGCAAGTTTGATGATTGACTGCCTTCCAAAGCACAAATAAACTCTGCACTGCAGTTTTTTGTTTGCACAGATGTCCATGGAAATGATTTTTAGATGGTTTTGACAGATATGAGTTTTTTGAAAGATGTGTTTATGGTGCACATTCAAGAAATGGTGGCTATTTTGATTGCTTTATGAAATTTTATGAAGATTTCCAAATGTTATTATGTGATTTGTAAGTTCTGGATATTGGGTAAGTGAGCTAGAAGGTTAGGAGCTAAGAGTGGGTGATAGGATGGAAGAAGGGTGGTAGGAGTATTGAGAAGGTGAAGGAAGGTGAGATGTGAAGGGATGAAGACGTGAAGGATTGAAGGAGTTATTGGGGTGAAGGGGGTCAGGATGGACGGGGGGGGAGATTTGCATTGATCTGAAGAACTGGTGCCCCTGTGAACAGGGGCAGGCTATTTAACCTGGCCACCTCAGCTTCAGCCAGCCTGTGTCTATCCTGGGCTTACTGCTGGGAGCCATCCCATTCTCCAGAAGATGAAAATCCCATCTGCCGGTACCACCAGGACAGAGGAGGGGGGGAATTCCACATCAAAAAAACTCCTGACTCCTGATTCCCGATCCCATGATAAAAATCCAATTGTATGTCTCCATAACCAATCAGATCAAGAGATGTTACTTGGCAGCACAGCGTGTCAGTATTTCTTTGTCAGCCTGAGGCTACATTTGATGATGAAGATTGGTAACTCATCGGCCAAAAAACTGAGATAACATAATTACCTGGGTCAATCCTTCACGTTGCCGATATCTGAAAGAGAATTTAGTTTTCTTTGTTGCTGCCGATAAAATACTGACCTAGGATACATAAAGGCTTCCTGACAAATTTCAGACGGCCTCTCCATCCTCTGAATCGGCAACAGCAGCCAGCTGCCCAGACCCTGAGAGCAAACTCTAATCCAAACACAACGATGGTAACAGCTTCCTGTTTAACAAAAAGCACACACATATACAGCTTATTACAAAGTATTACAACTTAATATCAGTGCTCAATCAACACAAATTTTCTACTTGTTATAAATTCATTCAAAACACATAACTTGGCAACTTTTACCTTTTTGATATTAAGAAAATAACCAATGGTAAATGAGTTTCATGAAATGCAGGGACATTACAGCTAACTTCCACTGTTAAAACAACGGCTGGAATTCTCGGACCATTCACACCCTGCTGACACTGTCAGAGAGGACGGAAAACTTGTCACTCAGCAAAAACTCCATTCACTGCAACAGTGTGAGAGAATCCCACTGGCGTGAACGGCTGGAGAATCCCACCCAATATTGATCTTTAACTGCATGAAGTAGAGTCAAGTGTTGAATAACCAAAATGTGTATTTTGAGGAGAACCTTGGAGGAATCAAGATGATAAATAAATAGACAAAGGTTTGACCAGCTGTGAAACAGAGGTGAAGATGTGTTAGATGGAGATTAGCAGGTGTGTGGAAGATTTAGCTGAATAAACAATGTAGAAGGTTAGATTAATGATAGATGTGCAGCGTAGGTAAATGGGGTGTGAAAAGGATTAGATGTAGATAGAATGAAATGTCTGCAGAGTGCTGGATGTGTGAGAGATGTACAGGTGTAGATGAACGGTGTTTATAGAGGTATGAATTAATGATGTAAGTAAGGTAAAGTCACTGTAGCCCCAGTGGATGACTGGAGGTTGCTCTCTCCTTTGAAGGGGAGAGCTGACTGGTGATGATTTAACCTGAGGATCACCACACCTCAGGTGAGGGGCCAGGTTGAGAAGTTGGAATTGCCCCCCACTATCCTGGTGGTACTGGCAGATGGCATTTTCATCTCTTAGAGGACGGAATGGCTCCCGGCAGTAAGCCCATGAATAACTTTTGCTGGTATAGGAATTGAACCCACACTGCTGGTGTCACGAACCAGCCATCTAGGCAACTGAGCTAACCGGCCCCTATTGTGTAAGTAGTAGAATACCTGATAGACTTAGAGTGGAAATGAGTGGTGTATGTAGAGGAGGGGATGTATGATGTACAGAGATAGAGTAGGTGGGTGATGTATGCAGAGTTGTGAACAAATAATGTCCCCTTCATTGACAAACATGGGCCAAATAGCAGATAAGTCCCTAAACCACTGACACCTGTGAAGAAATGATTGTAAAACTTTCAAGATTTCCCGCATATTACATTTCAGTGTATTATGATTATTCTTTTAAAATTTTGGATTGTTCAATCTTCAAGGTGATAAACATTCTTATCCAGTAATCTACAATAAGGTTCACTGTGAAATCTCAGTCCAAACCCAGTCCAAACTGGTGGGATGAAAATCCATTTTTCCACTGGCTGTAAGGGTGCTGCTGCAAATGGGTTTGAGCATGGACTGATGTCACAAAACCTCTCCTAATTCCATCCTACTGTAATTGGCAACCTTAATTGGAGAGATGACTGGACAGCTAGAGTGGGGAGTGAAAATTGCTCCGTTGATGAAATAGAGGTGCTTCACTGATGCTGGTGTTGTGGTATGGGCAACAGGGCAGAGCAGGAGGAGCTTTGTTCTGCTTTGGACTTTGCTATAACCTGCTCTCAAAGTGCCTGATGTTAACAACAGGAAGTACTTCATTCTTCAGCACTAACATCTGCTTACTTCATGGGAACTGTGGGATGTTGTTTTGCAATAACATACCAGACTGCGATAGCAAAACTTAGAAATGGGATTAGAATATACACTCTGTCAGGCCTACTAAAAGGTTTATTTACTAGTGTCACAAGTAGGCTTACATTAACACTGCAATGAAGTTACTGTGAAAATCTCCTAGTTGCCACACTCTGGCGCCTGTTTGAGTACATTGAGGGAGAATTTAACATGGCTAGTGCACCTAACCAGTATGTCTTTCAGACTGTGAGAGAAAACCGGAGCACCTGAAGACAACTTACGCAGACACAGGGAGAACATGCAAACTCCACACAGACAGTGACCTAAGCTAGGAGTTGAACCTGGGTCCCTGGCACTGTGAGGCAGCAGTGCCACCATGCCACCCCTCTGGTATTTGATGAGATCACAGCTAATCAAACTAACCTTAACATCTCAGCTTGCTGTAACTGTACAGGGCACTGGTGAGGCTGCAGCTGGAGTACTGTGTGCAGTTTTGGTCGCTGCACTTGCGCAAGGATATTTTGGCCTTGGAGGGAGTGCAGAGGAGGTTCACTAGGCTGATACCAGAGATGAGGGAGTTGGACTATGAAGAGAGACTAAATAGACTGGGTCTGTACTCATTGGAGTTTAGAAGGATGAGGAGGGATCTTATAGAGACGTATAAGATAATGAAAGGGCTGGATAAGGTAGAGGTAGAGAGATTCTTCCCACTTAGAAAGGATAGCAGGACTAGAGGGCACAGCCTCAAGATAAGGGGGGGGGGCAGTTTAGATCGGAGTTGAGGAGGAACTTCTTCACTCAAAGGGTGGTGAATCTCTGGAATTCTCTGCCCGTTGAAGTGGTGGAGGCTACCTCGCTAAATATATTTAAGTCACGGGTAGAGAGGTTTTTGACAGACAAGGGAATTAAGGGTTATGGGGAGAGAGTGGGAAAGTGGAACTTATCCACTTCAGATCAGCCATGATCTTATTGAATGGCGGGGCAGGCTTGAAGGGCTAGATGGCCTACTCCTGCTCCTATTTCTTATGTTCTCATGTTCTAATGCTGGATTAGGCTCACTGAGTTGCCTTGAAAACAGATCAATGTATTGTTTTGTCAAATACAATCAGAATCAATTGATTGGAATATGAAATCATAATATTTTCCCACAAAGTCCAGTCAGTAATTGATGCATAATGTATTAATTAATCAATATAGACCTAAATCTAATCATCAGAAGTTTTAGCTTTACAGTGTGTAATAGGATTTCCCAAGATGGAACCTGAGTGAGGCAACTTCTTGCAAGCTGTGCCCAGCATACCTTTTAATTCTATCTTTTACTCTCTTTCTATGCTTCTAAAACTTCACTCTAACTCTTTTAAACTCTCTCATTAAGTTGATCTTTCTCTACACCCTAGCTATGACTGTAACACAACATTCTGCACTCTCTCGTTTCCTTCTCTATGAATGGTACGCTTTGTCTGTATAGTGTGCAAGAAACAATACTTTCCACTCAATGCTAATACATGATAATAATAAATCAAATCAGGAGTTGTGCAAATTAGATTGTACTTAACCAATGTTAGGAGCCATTTTTGTGAGAGTGTCTCGAATTCGGAAAATGTTGACAAAATGGCCAAGATTAGACACCCAAGGACTAACAAAAATCTGTGAAATGAAAAACAAGGGATTAATCATTACATATATCAAATTTATAAAACATCAACTCTGAAAAAAACGCAGCAATCTACAGAACCAAGCATTTGGAAAGGAAGCAGAGTCCCTACATGCTCATATATGAGCCAAGACAATGAATCATATCACTGAAGTAACTTGACATTTTAACTGTAAGAGTTAAATCTGTAGCAGCAAAGACTGAGATATGTCACAGTTTCATTGTGAAGTAATACATGTAGAAATCCCACCATTTATAAGGAAATGTTTATGTGGCTAAGACCTCAGCACACTTGATTTCAGTATTGTGCAGAGACACAGCAAGGTATTCTTACCATATCACAACTCTTCATGCAGTCTCATGTATTCTAGAAAACCATGAATGAACTCTAACGGGTCAGAAAATCATATCCTGTAGTAGAGATATCGGGGATGATTCTCCGAGCCCGATGAGTTACCAGAGTAGCGGGCAGGGAGACATAAGTGGAGGTAATGTAGCATGCTTCCCACTGGGCACTACAGCCTCCACATGTCTCAGGCTGCCAGATTTCCAGTGACATCAGCTCCATGCCAGAAGTTGGCACGGAACTGATCTCCATATTTAAGTGTTGCTTTGTATCTGATCAGGCCCAGGGCTGTTGTCTGCGGGCCTGTTAGGCTCTCCGCCACCCCACACCCCCAGCAAGGAGTGTCCCACTCCAGCAGGGTTTATCACAGCTTCCCACTAATAGGGAGCTGGTGGCCTCATGCTGCTGGAGTGAGGGGGGGGGCCATGGAGGCCCCACAGGAGGTTAGGGAGGGCTGCCGCCTGGGCATTGACACCCCGGCACTGCCAGCCTGGCCCCTGACTTTGCCTACGGGGCAAACTGGCAATGCCCAGGGGCACCTTGGCACTACCCGCTGGTTATCGGGTAATGCTAAGGGGGTGATGCCAGAGGGGAGCTGTAGAGAGTGGGGTCTCTGGAGGGGGGAATCCAGTGGGTTGAGTTGGAAGGTCCTGCTGCCACTCTGCACTTTGTAACAGTGACAGATGGAGGGAAGGGCTGTTTGGGGCTGGCCATCCGGGTGGAGATGGGTCAGCCTACCAGTGGGTTGGGGTGGCGGGTCTGCAGGAGGGAGGAAGGTTGAGGCGGGTCAGTTGGGAGGGAGATGGTCAGACAGGCCAGCAATTGGAGCATGAGGGGAATCGGAAGAATGGTGTTGCAGGGTCATGGAGCTTGTCAGCAATCGAGCAGACTAGTGATTGGGGGGCCGGCAGTCTGGGACTATTGCACATGCACCAATCTCTGCTATGACATACGCAGTAGCCTGCTCAGCACTACGCTGCTGGTCTCTCCCTGCCCTGGATTTTTAGGGAGATTCATACTAGGGCATCCTGTGATGTACAGAGTGTGGGAGATTCAATTTGAAAATCCCCCTGAAAATAGAACAATGGAAGTTACTCCAGTTTTTACACAAATTTGCATTTAGAATTTTTTTGGGAGAGTTCCACCTGTTCTTTTATACTGTCCGAAGCTCACCACTGGAAATGCAACTTAGAAATGACCCCTTAGGATTTTTAATATTGCTGCAGTTTTATTTCAACTTGTTAACATCCTTTGTTTGGGGTTATGAATAGAATGTTCAAGAAAGACAGGAGGAAACCCTTTCCCAGATATGTAACAATTAGGTGATAGAAATAAACAATAAACTGAACATCCATAACCAAGTAACATAGAGAAAAATCTAATCCATCAGTTAATAGGTTAAAACATCAGTCCAGTGCCACTGGCGTGGGTAAGATGCTCTTTCAGAGAGTTGGTGCAGACTCGATGGGCCAAATGGCCTCCTTCTGCTCTGTAGGAATTCTATAGTTCTATGATTTCCAAAAAATGGTGGAAGCAGATTCAAAAATAAATTTCAAAGGGATGTGAAAGAATGAAACAAAAATGGCCAGCACAATGCAATATAATTCAATGATTCTATAAAATAATGCATTTCCATGGGATGAAATGTCAGGAGTCTTGCTCAACCTGTGGAGGTGGGAGTAGCATAATTTGTTAAGATAATATAATGCTGATCCCAACTAAAATCTCCAGGATGGGTTTTGCCAGGGTGGATAGTACACTTCCTCTTGTGGGAGAATCTGGAGATAGAAGTTATTGCTTAAAAATAAAGGGTCACTTATTTAAGACAGAGATGAGGAGAATTTGTTTTCTCTCAGAGGGTCATGAGTCTTTGGAATTCTCTTCCTCCAAAAGGCTGTGGAA
The DNA here is from genome assembly GCF_965287045.1 of Carcharhinus amblyrhynchos. Taxonomy (NCBI): domain Eukaryota; kingdom Metazoa; phylum Chordata; class Chondrichthyes; order Carcharhiniformes; family Carcharhinidae; genus Carcharhinus; species Carcharhinus amblyrhynchos. Next base: position 74,098,347 of record NC_137331.1, on the reverse strand, counting down.
GCGGAGTTCTTGAATATTTTTAAAGTAGAGTTAGATAGATGCTGGATTAACAAGCGGGTGAAAAGTTATCGTGTGTACACAGGAATGTGGGGTTGAGGATATAATCAACTCAGACATGCTCTTATTGAATGGGAGACCAAGTTTGAGGGGCCGAGTGGCCGCCTCTTGCTCGTAATTCATATTCCTGAATGGTAGGCAGCTGCAAGATTCTTGTACTGAAGTCAGAATGGAGGAGGATTATGCCTTCGCAAGGATGGAAGAAATGCCTTGGAAGTGCTGAACAATGAAGATTGTCTTCATCTCCAAATGCAGCCAATAATGATCCTGGTAAATGTGAAACTCCTCCAGGATCAATTACCTTGGGCTTACTGGTTTCACAGGCTTATCAAAATGGATCAATAGTGTTCATGCTGGTTCATGGTGGGAAAGGTACTGTTAAGGATCTATTAACCTATTAAGCAGAACTCCTGGGATTGCCAAGTAACTCACACAGAGCTGCCCCTCCCATTGCTACCCTCACCTTCACTGAAAAATTATTGCATATAAAAAGCACCAAATTCTGAGTCTATCCTGAACCCCAGCTGCAGGCTGAGAACTCCAATCCGCTGATTACCATTGCAACAGACTGGAACTTTGAGGCCTCACTTATCGAGGACCAGATTACGCAAAAGTGTTGTAGAATATGATTTTCTCAAACTGAGATTTATCCTTGGATTGTTTAGGATCAACTGCCCTGAAATCCTGGAATTCAAATGATGTGAAAACTTGAGAAGTGAAGACTCTTTCATGAATGGCTCCCTCAGGATAATTTTCTGTCTCACAACATCTTTGGAACGAAGACACAGTTAGATGCAGGGTTTGCTTTTCAAAGGTATACTTTCCATCAATGCTTATACAAGCCACAAGAGGGAACTAATACACTTTGTGAGTAGGAAATAGTCCATTTCCCAAAATTCCTAAAAATCACTACCCCCAAGTATCTGTAATACCATTTCAGAATATTGGTCACATTAATTTTCTCAACAACTTAAAGCTTTTCCATTATTATGCTGAACAATAGCCATACCAACAATGTACCAGTTGGTTTAACTATCATGACCAGTTCTTTTTTAACTGTATATTCCCTAGAAACAAAGTTACACTACTGTTTTAACCACAGATATTGGTGTCAAAATTTCAAATTCAAACATATTTTTCTCCAACACCAAATATGCCCTAAATGTAAATCTCTCCTTTTCGGTCAAAATAGGTCTGTTATCTATCGATACACTTTGAGAATCTGAAACTTACATATTATCATCATCATCACCAAGGTATTTCTTTGAAGCTTAAGTGTTTATTATAACAGTAAATATATTAAATTAATAACCATCCATTATGTATTAAAATAGTGAGTATTCAAGTTTACACAGATGTTGTACCATGGACTGAAACTAGCAGATTGACCTCAATGTCTTGTGACAGCCTTAAATTGCACAATATTCCTGTATTCTAACCCGAGACAAAATGTGCAGTGTTTTCATAAGAAGTCTTTAAATCAAATGATGCATGCAGCATCAGAATGCAGAGATACATTTGTTTTCACTTGTTTGAAGTAAATCTGAACTAACCAAAGGTAAGTATATGTCTGTCACTGAAGTAAAGGTGTTTAGAGAGAAGCAGTGAAGTTAAACTAAAGAATGTATGAGGAAAATGAAAGTGGGGCTCAATCTAACACAAAGGCAATGCAATGCTGAAAAGTGGCCAAACAGTGCAAGAAGCTGAGAAACGGAGGAGTGGGACAGCCGCGCTCGAGAGAAACGGAGGAGTGGGACAGCTGCGCTCGAGAGAATCGGAGGAGTGGGACAGCCGCGCTCGAGAGAATCGGAGGAGTGGGACAGCTGTGCTCGAGAGAATCGGAGGAGTGGGACAGCTGCGCTCGAGAGAATCGGAGGAGTGGGGCAGCCGCGCTCGAGAGAAACGGAGGAGTGGGGCAGCTGTGCTCGAGAGAATCGGAGGAGTGGGGCAGCCGCGCTCGAGAGAAACGGAGGAGTGGGGCAGCCGCGCTCGAGAGAAACGGAGGAGTGGGACAGCCGCGCTCGAGAGAAACGGAGGAGTGGGGCAGCTGCGCTCGAGAGAATCGGAGGAGTGGGGTAGCCGCGCTCGAGAGAAACGGAGGAGTGGGGTAGCCGCGCTCGAGAGAAACGGAGGAGTGGGGTAGCCGCGCTCGAGAGAATCGGAGGAGTGGGGCAGCCGCGCTCGAGAGAATCGGAGGAGTGGGACAGCCGCGCTCGAGAGAAACGGAGGAGTGGGACAGCTGCGCTCGAGAGAATCGGAGGAGTGGGACAGCCGCGCTCGAGAGAAACGGAGGAGTGGGGCAGCCGCGCTCGAGAGAATCGGAGGAGTGGGACAGCTATGCTTGAGCTGAAATCCTAGCACAATGTTGGAAAAGGAAATGGGAAGGAATGGCAATACACTAGCGAGCTGTTTTCCTTCTCAACCTGTAAATCTCCAATCAAATTCTCTCCTCACCTACGCCACTCATCAAGAATGTCACCTGCAGCTATAAAACTCATTAAAAAAGTAAAGCCGCCATATTCCCAGATGACCATGGACTGTGACTGCTAGTGAGGATCACCACGCCTCAGGCAAGGGACAAGCTTGAAAAGGCAGGGTTCATTAATAACCTCAGCCGGTATGGGGAACTGAACCCATGCTGTCGCTCTACATCACTAACCAGCTGCCTTGCCAACTGAGTTAAACCAACACCTTTGGGTCAAGTTCACTGTCCAATCAGACTCACACTAGATCTGAAGCTCTATATTTTGGGAGTGTGTAGGGAGCTAGGAGTTGACAGCCGCAACAATGTTGGCTTTCTGCCCTGACTGATACATTGTGAAGGAACGACACAACTGGTGTTACTGCTGCCTGTACGGTTATTTTAATAGTGAAGATACTTTCTGCATGCTCAGTGCCCTTTTTAACCCTGAGTTGCTGTGACGGGTAATTTAAAGCTCAAAGTCCTCCCAATGAACATTGCCCGTGCGATACATATCCCATTCCAAGAGAGTGCTGGGCAATCTAGCAGTGTGGGTAACCCTATCGCAGTGATATTAATTTCCTGACTTATCTGGAGTCGATTGGAATGACATTCCAGTGACAGTTCCTCCCTTAAGGGTTACAATAAAGCGTGAGGTCAGTTAACCGACCATGAATAGTGCCCTGGGGAAGTGCAGACATGCCTAGTTCCATTATCAGATGAACTGATCTAACACAGCAAATGGGCTTGGTGACAAGATTTCATCACTAAGGTTCACCTTTCAGCTGTATCAGTCCTACTTTCCCTCCAGCCAGGACTGAGAGTAGCTGATCATAGTCAATCTATTCAGATACACTTTCTCCATTGCGCATTCTGTGAGTGTGATATGGTTACAACATACCTGATAACAGTGTCCTTTTTCACAGAAAAAATACTGAATAAAACCTATTTAGTTATCCTTCCTTTCATCATTGTCTGCTTTTCAACATTGTCCAAGATTGTTTTATAGAAAGGATCTGCTCCAATTGCAGCGATGTGACGTCACTGACAGAATCCCAGGCTCCCATGTTTTTGTTTTCCGGGAGGCTGAACACTCAGAGGAATCATAAATCATTTTAGTTGTTTGATAGCAACACAAAAAAAGCACAAAAACAGGGCAATTAATCTATCAAGTTTGTTCCAAACTGGATTCTAACTCACCCATTTTATTCTCCTCACAGGACAATCTGCACAAACACGCTGGTTCCACATCCCAAATCGTAGAATCCTAACAGTGTGGAAGGAGGCCATTCGGCCCATCAAATCTGCACCAACAACAATCCTACCCAGGCCCTATCCCCCATGTACTTATCCTGCTAGCCCCTGAGACTAAGGGGCAATTTAGCACAGCCAATCAACCTACCCTGCACATCTTTGGACAGTGGGAAGAAACTGGAACACCTGGAGGGAACCCACACAGACACAGGGAGAACATGCAAACTCTACACAGGCAGTCACCCAAGGGCAGAATTGAACCCGGGTCCCCAGCGCTGTGAGGTAGCAGTGCTAACCACTGCGTACTGAGAAATGTGCATCAACAGTTACTGGGAACATGTGCTCCTCTATTAGACCAGGATAATCTATGTGTACCCACTGGCACGGCTGTTTTGGCTATTCCCAAGGATGTAAGGGTTGTAACGGTTGAGTGTTCCTTAGTTTTGTGTAGGACCGACATTGTTCTACTTTCTCTTTGATTTGGGCATCTAATCCTTGCCACCACAAATAATTACATGCCAGTTCCTTCATTCTTACCACATCTGATTGTTCCACATGTAGCTATTCAAGGATTCTTCCATGCAGACACAAAAGAATAATCACTTGGATACCTCTTAGTAAAACTCCACTCTGGACTGTCAACTAAAGTCTTCTTGTGATGTAGATCTTCAGGTCTGGGTTATTATAATGTCCTCCTGCCTTCACTCCTTTCAGGACCACTTCTATAACCTTCCCATCGCTAGATGATTTCTTGTGTGTCTCTGTACCTGAGATGAAATTACTGATACACTATCTACTTGTGAGAAATATAGGATGTTGAGTAAACTTTCTTCAGGTTCTTGCTGGATTTGTAACTGTAATCTTGACAAAGTATCAATATTTGCCTGTTGCTCCGACTGACAATATTTACCATTGTAGGTATGTGCCGATAATATCAAAGACCATTTTTGTAATCTACTAGTTACTAAAGAAGGAATAGCTTTATATGGCTTGAAGATTGTTATCAAAAGTCTGTGACCTGTCTAAAATGAAACAAAGGTAGTGATGAAATCTTCTTACTCCAAATATAAAATTCAAGTGTTCTTCATCCAGCTAAGAACAATTCATTTTTGCACTAGTAAGTGTTTGTGAAGCAAAGGTTATCGATCATCTTCTTGCGAGGGCATTATGTGCAAGATGACTGTGCCTGCCCCATAGGGTGACACATCACAAGTAAGTTGTAACTTCAGTTTAGGATTTCAATGGAACAATAGCTCTGACTTCTTTAAGGCCTCTTTAACCTCCTCGTAAACTCTTTCTCATTCTTCTGTCTAGTACCATGCCTGTTTGGTACATAGCAAAGTGTGTAATGGTTTCAATAGTGTTGCTAAATTTGGAACGCATTTAGCATAATGGTTCATCAATCCTAGAAATGATCTTAGTTGTGTCACATCGTGAAGATGTGCTGCTTCTAAAATTGCTATAATCTTTTTTGGTTCCTTATGCAAGCCATCTCTACCAGTGATGTGACCCAAGTAGTTTATGGATGTCTTGAAAAAGTCACACTTTTCCTTTTTCACTCAGAGATTATGTTTTTGCAAATGTTCCAATGCAGCTTTCAAATTCTTCAATTTCCTTTTTTCACTTAAACCTGTGATTAGGGTATCATCTACAGATCTCAGTACACCATTTAACCCATTCAGAATTTGACCTATGGACCTCTGGAATAGATCAGGAGCAGATGTTATCCTGAACGGTGGTCTCCGGTACTTGGTGTGTCACAATAGTGAGTAATGCTTGTAAGCATGTGACCACATTTATTTGTAAGTACATTTGTGATAGATCCATTTTACTTAATTTCTGGTCTTTAGATAGTGCAGAAAATAAGTTTCCAATCAGCAACAGTGTATATTGATCAATCCACAATGGCAGATTAAACGTCATCTTGAAATCTCCACATATTCCTACTGAGTCATCAGGTTTTAGTACAGGTACGATTGGTGCAGCCCAATCACTTGTTGTAACTGGTTCAATGACTCCTGGTTGGACTAGTCTTTCTTTGGTCTGATGGTATATGGTCCTGGTATGGTTTTTAGATACTTGAGCATGATGTTTGACTTAATTTTGAGTTGGACTTCAAAGAGTCCAATGAGTTTTCAGACATACTTTTGTATTTATTCAGAAGTTACTGTAGGTCAGTCTTGCTATCAACTAGTTGCTTTACAGCTCCATGGCCAAGTTTAATTCTTCCCAACCATGATCTAATGAATAAATTAGGGAAGCTCCCATGGACAATGTGGAGAGGTAACTCCACTGTTTGTCCATTCACTTCCACTTTTATCCTAATACATCCTTTTAGTGGTATGACCTTTTCTGTCTATGTCCTTAGAATAACATTTGATGGTTTCAACAGTAAATGCTGTAGCTTCTGTTGATAGAGGGGAAGAATTTCGTGTCCTGGCACGTGTGGGATTTGAGTATGTGCGCATCTCTCAGCACCTGATTTCTAGTGCTATCTAATTTGTGCTGGAAACAGGTGGGAAAACAAAATAAAGAGTACTTTACATCTCATTAGAATATTGTTTTAAAGTGATTAGCAGATCCAGGACTGAATTAGAGTCATAGCATCATAGAGGTTTACAGCATGGAAACAGGCCCTTCGGCCCAACTTGTCCATGCTGCCCTTTTTTTAAAGCCCCTAAGCTAATCCTAATTGCCCAAATTTGGCCCATATCCCTCTATACCCATTTTACCCATGTAACTGTCTAAACGCTTTTCAAAAGACAAAATTGTACCCGCCTCTACTACTACCTCTGGCAGCTTGTTCCAGACACTCACCACCCTCTGTGTAAAAATATTGCCCCTTGGACACTTTTGTATCTTTCCCCTCTCACCTTAAACCTATGCCCTCTAGTTTTAGACTCCCCTACCTCTGGAAAAAGATATTGACTATCTAGCTGATCAGTGCCCCTCATTATTTTATAGACCTCTATAAGATCAGCCCTCAACCTTCTACACTCCAGAGAAAAAAATCCCAGTCTATCCAGCCTCTCCTCACAACTCAAACCATCAAGTCCCCGTAGCATCGTAGTAAATCTTTTCTACACTGTTTCTAGTTTAATAATATCCTTTCTATAATAGAATGGCCAGAACTGTACACAGTATTCCAAGTGTGGCCCTACCAATGTCTTGTACAATTTCAATAAGATGTCCCAACTCTTGTATTCAATGTTCTGATCAATGAAACCAGGCATGCTGAATGTCTTCTTCATCACTCTGTCCACCTGTGACTCCACTTTCAAGAAACTATGAACATGTAGGAATAATGGTAGGAAGGATTATTACTTACGTGGAGAAAAACTGCAGCAGGCGACAGTGCAGAGGGACCTCGGGGTCCTTGTGCATGAGTCGCAAAAACCCAGCTTGCAGGTACAGCAGGTGGTCAGGAAGGCAAATGGGATGCTGGCCTTCATAGCGAGGGGGATTGAATATAAAAGTAGGGAGGTCTTGCGGCAGCTGTATAGGGCATTGGTGAGACCGCAGCTGGAGTACTGTGTGAAGTTTTGGGCGCCGTACTTACGCAAAGATATTTTGGCCTTGGAGGGAGTGCAGAGGAGGTTTACTAGGCTGATGCCGGAGTTGAGGGGGTTGAGCTATGAGGAGAGGCTGAATAAACTAGGCTTGTACTCGTTAGAGTTTAGAAGAATGAGGAGAGATCTCATTGAGACATATAAGATGATGAATGGGATGGATAGGATAGAGGTGGAGAGACTCTTCCCACTCAGAAAGGATAGTAGGACTAGGGGGCACAGCCTCAAGATAAAGGGGAGGCGGTTTAGAACGGAGTTGAGGAGGAACTTCTTCACTCAAAGGGTGGTGAATCTCTGGAATTCTCTGCCCGTTGAAGTGGTGGAGGCTGCCTCGCTAAATATTTTTAAGACACGGGTTGATGGGTTCTTGATAAGAGAGGGGATTAAGGGTTATGGGGAGAGGGCGGGAAAGTGGAACTGAGCCACAACAGATCAGCCATGATCTTATTGAATGGCGGGGCAGGCTCGAAGGGCTGGATGGCCTACTCCTGCTCCTATTTCTTATGTTCTTATGTACCCCTAGATCTCTTTATTCTGTAACTCTCCTCAGCGCCCTAATGTTAACTGAGTAATTCCTGCCCTGGCTCGATCGACCAAAATGCATTACCTCACATTTATCTAAATTAAATTCCATCTGCCATTTGTCAGCCATTCAAATTCTTTGGGCCCACTAGCATTTCCCACTCCTCCAGGAGTACTTCATTCCAGCAGGGTTCATATTAGCTCCCCACTTTCAGGAAACTAGTGGTTTGGCACCACTGGAGTGAAGGGGAGCAACTGGGGCCCTTCAGGAGGTTGGGGGGGGGGGGGGTGCCCCTTGGCTATGGGCCATCCTGTGCTCCTTGGCACTGCCCAAGAGGCAAACTGCTCCCGCCCAGGGGTAGTTTGGCACTATCCACCGGGCATCGGGCCAAGAGAGTGGAGCCTGCAGGGGACGTGGCCTGGTGGGGGGCGAAGTGTCCACTGCCCCTCTAAATGGTAATTGATGGGGGCAGGAGAAAGGCCAGGTAATTGGGGCAGGCTGGGGGATTGTCAGGACTGCTGGGGGGGTGAATCTGTTTTGGAAGGGGGCTGGAGATTGGGGTGGGCTGTGACTGCACCTGTCTGGGGAAAGGGGGGGGGTCTGCTGGAAGGAGGGGTGGGGTGTATTGGCACATGGGAGTGCTGGAGATTGGGGCCATCTGGGACAGAGATTCGAAGCTGGCCCGGGAATGGTCGGGGGAGGAGAATTTGGCGGGGTGGGGGGGGGGGGGAACCCCCGTGGGACTCCTGGGGTGGCCAGTAATCAAGCTGGCCAGCAATCTGCAGGCTGACAGTTCGGGGCCATGCGCAGAGGCTTGCTGGTTTCAGCCTCCTGGATGGGAATAAGCCCTGCCCCTGAAATCTAAAGATATTCATGCTGGTGGTCTCTGCATTGCACAGAGTGTGGAAGATTCTAGTGTGAACTCCTGACAAAAAAAGCGTGAATTACTCCAGTTTTCCGAAAAGTTCAACACTTTGAACTTTTTTGAGAGAATTTCATGCAGATTATCTCAGATATCAATGGTACTGTAGCTCAAGTATCCACTTTCATTTTAACAAGTTTACTATCAAGTTTTGATGATACTCAAAAATGTTATGAATCACCATGAGCTGACAAAACACCTGTGAACTTGTTTTGGCACATTATCTTCTAAGTTGTCTTAGTCTTTACTTGTCATCTTATAGATCCGTCTAACAAATGTTGATGTGTTTTTTTTTACACATCTTTAGTGTAGCGGAGGTTTGCTATGTCCAGCATGCTTTGACAATATGGTCCTTTTTGCCATAATTCTTGCGTTTGTTTTCCCTACTCCAGTATTCCCCAACTGACTGTCCAACTTGTTCACATTGGTGACATGCTTGTAGTTTTGCAGATTTACTTCTAGTGATCTCCATTTTGTGGATCTTCGTCCTAACTTCTCTCTGCAAAGCCACTTTCGCAACCAGCTCCATTGACATTGCAATGTCTACTGCTGATTTCAGGGTCAGTGTTCTCTCAGTAAACAGCTTTCTTGGAATAGCCTCATTCCAGAGTCCACATACCAACCTATTGCGAAGAGTATCAGCAAGCGTTGCACCAAGTTCACAGCATTGACCTAGTCTTCGTAAGGTCACCATGAATTGTAAAATGCATTCACCTTCCTCCTGGCTTCAATAGTGGAACTTAAACCTTTCTGCGATAATGAGTGGTTTCAGTGAGAAATGCTCTTCTAAGACCTTCTTCAGTTCATCAGAGGTTTTAACTCCAGGATTTGCTGGATAAACTAGACTTTTCGGTTTTGTAAAAGTTTTACTTCCTACCAACTGAGAAATGTTACAACGTTTAGATCATCCGGCTTGATTTACTTGGAGATAATATTGGAATTTATCCCTGTGTAAGTTCCAAGTCTCATAATCCTCATTAAACACATTCATGACACTACCTTTTCCTGCCAGCTTTGGTTACCAGCTCTGGGATTTTATACTTTCTTCAGTTTTCCCTTCTTTCTCGTACAATGCAAGAGATCATCTTGTCTCACAACGCGACAATTTCTTTTGCCTGAATTTTTCCTTTATCCCATAAGACTTTTTATTTGTGAATCTTCACTCCCAGAGTCCATTTTGCTTTGCCACGTCTGTGGTCCCCGCAGCTTGGGTATTTCCCCACTTTACCGAACTGTAAGTTTAACCTTTGGTTCATGCTTACTCAATATGTTTTTCTGAACCTTTTCGATGTGTATCTTTCCTGTGCCTTCAATCATCTTTTCAGTCCAAAGTGCTGGAGGTTGTCATCTTTTTTTTAACAAATCTAGTCAAAAAAAAACATTATTTCTCCGACTCTTGTCCCCAGTTTCCTCTTGTTACATATTGACTGGTAGTTACCTCAAAGAGGAAATTAACAAGCTGCCACACTCATGGGTTTCCGTAAAACTTGATGCAGGTTTGTTAAGGAGATGTCACTAGTTCCTGGTCTAAGACATTATACCAGCAGAGAAGCAACAGCTTTAAATGCAAAACATTTATGAAAGAATAAAAAAGCACAGAAATTCAGATCAATGTTGATTTCACTACAATGGACGCTGGATATTCAGCTGCTCCTTTAGGGTCATGGTGTCCTCATGCAGTAGTGCGTCTATGTCAGTGGCCATTTGCTCCTATCTGCTGAGATATTGTTGTCCCGAGAGATCAAGAAAGTTGAGCATTGTCTGAAATCCATTCTGATGAAGGGTGTATGTGCTGTCTCCTACACCTCAGCTGACCAGCTCTGTGGTGCTCTGGTGCCTGAGCCTGGATGTACTGCTAATCCTCTTTCACGGTTCAACTGGTCACTGTATAAATACCCACACGCCCAGCAGTCTGCCCAGTCTTGCTGCCCTAGCAGGTTATGTTGTCATTTCACTCTTAATATTGTGCTTGCCCCTACCACCAAAAAAGCAGCTTCATCAATAACACCGTGGCACAGTCATTAGTACTGCTGCCTCACAGCATGAGGGACCCAGGTTCAATTCCAGCCTTGGGTCACTGTCTGTGTGGATTTTGCACATTCACCCCATGTCTGTGTGGGTTTCCTCCGGATGCTCTGGTTTCCTCCTACATTCAAAGATGTGCAGGTTAGGTTGATTGGCCATGCTAAATTGACCCTTGTGCCAGGGGTTTAGCAGTGTAAATGTGTGGGGATGTGGGAATAGGGCCTGGACAAGATTGTGGTCAGTACAGACTTCTGTACTGTAGGGACTCTATGATTCTATTCTATGGATTCTAGGAGAACTACATACATCTCAGAGTTTGCTGAGATGGTCAGCCATGCTGCTTTCCTTCTTTATTGTTCGGCCTGGATGTCCATTTCAGTGAAAGATATCTGTCCACTCTGCAGCCACTCCAGCTGAGTTGCCGAGGTGCTGACACAGCGCAGAGTCACGAGATTCAATCTCAGTCAGTACCTTCATTATTTCCATTTTAATTGATACTAATTGGCTACCTACCGCTGCCAAGAGGGCTGCTGACTTCACCTCCAGAAAGATCACTTGGAGCGGAATACCTGATGTTCATCTTTCAAATGTGCTCCAGCTTCTCTCCTCCAAAGCTGCCTCCTCAGCACTGATACAATTCCATCCAGTGTATCGACTGCCAGTTCTCCAATATTATGTTGTTCAGACTCAATTTCTGAGACTTATTACATGGTTTATTTTTTGACTCCTAAAGTTAGAGTGTATCTTTATTCTGTGGGGAAAACTATGATGGGGACATGCATTGGCATGCGTGAGTGAATGAGAGAGTGAGTATGGATGAGTTGGGCAGCAGATTTGTGGAGCTCAGTGCTACCTCCTGGAACTTCTGCAAGTTTTAACTTGTTTATAATGTTAACAAAATACTATCAGTGCAGGCTGATCCGCAGATAAGCATTAATCTGCTTATCGATGGAAGATCTCACAGTAGAGGCATAGGGCAGAAGTTTAATCTGGGCTTCAGAGCCCAATTTCAAGAGCAAATGGGGCTCCTGGGCCTTCACTTTCCAGTAGTAGGACCAGCTCAGAGGCAGCCTCCTCACTGCCTGCCTCCAAGCTCACTGATTGGGTTAGCAGTATTTATACTTGCCTTCCATTCATCATTCAACAGAGGGCTAAGCAACTCTGAAGCCTTGGCAACCCCTCTGAAAGAGGTGGGCACTTCTGTGTGAACCCTGAAAATGTACCCTTGGCAGGGGGGAATTTTAATTTAATATTCTAGATGGCCAAGGCAGCAAGCCCACTGGGAAGGAGGGGAAAACATGTCTGGATACAACATCCAGACCTTTTCTGCCTGAAGCCCTCTCTTTGCAACTCTGCTGGAACCCCAGGCTAACACAGTGATGCCCATCTCCATGAAGGTGGGTTTCCACACAGGTGGGAGGCTGTCCCACTCCTGAAAGATCACCCCTAATAGGGGACTTAATTATTTAAATGTCTGCTTCCATTCAACAGCTTGCTAAACTGGTGCCAACCCTTCAGGAATTTCCCCAGTAGCAGCAATGTGTCCTGTGTCCTAACCCTAACCCTCCCCCACTGTTTTAACAGCCCATCCTCCACCTCCCAGTCAGCCACCTGGGGTTGGATAAATTCTGCCTATAGTGTTCTCCCTGCCCCTACTGCACAAATATATGTTTAAAGTTTACATTAACACCAATGAAGTTACTGTGAAAATTCCCTAGTTGCCACAATCCAGCACATGTTCATGTACACTAAGGGAGAATTTAGCATGGCCAATGCACCTAACCAGCAGTCTTTCAGACGGTGGGAGGAAACTGGAGAACCCAAAGGAAATCCTTGCAGACATGGGGAGAATGTGCAGGTTCCACACAGATGTTGACCCAAGCCGGGAATCGAACCTGGGTTCCTGGCGCTGTAAGGCAGCACTGCTAATCACTGTGCTGCCCTTGTGTATGTAGTCTATGAAAATGGATAATTCTGACTGGGGGTGATGAATGATTCAGCCAAGGTAAAGTAAATGTATCTTGTTTCAATTAGTGTTATATCCTGACTGCAACCATGGGATTTAGTACAAGTATGTTCAGGTAGACTTCTACATTGAATTGAATTAATTCCAGGAGTCTAGCCTTGGAAAGGATGACATATCAAACTAGCCAATAAGATTTATAAAATAAAAACTGAAAACGCTGGGAACGCTTAGCAGGGCAGAAGGAAATTGTGAAGAGCAAAACACAACTGATTATCTTTCATCAGAACTGGAAGATGTTAAGAGTTGAACAGCTTTCAAGCAAGTGCAGAGTCACAGAATGCTGTTCATCATTGCTCACAGGTTACTGGCCTGAAACTTTAACTCAATTTTTTTCTCTAGTGATGCTGCCAAACTTGAGTATTTGCAGAATTTTTGTTTTCATTGCTGCAGCATTTTGCTTTTGTTTGCATGATTAAATGCCTTCTGACCCAGCAAAAGCAAAATCTAATTTCTCACAACTAAGTTGCCAAATGTCAAAAGTATATCTGTCAAAACTTATCAACCTACCTCAGGCTGTTCTTTTGTGTTCAAATATGGAAATAGGGAAAAAATGGACAACTTCATTGCTTGAAGCTTTGATGCTTAATCTAAGTGTGGCTAATTCCTTTAACAATTGTAGCTGTTTCCACACCTCTCAGCAATGTTAGCTAGAGCTATATGGTGTTCCATGACATGGAAACGGGGTCAGGACCAAACACAGTACTTAATTGAAGCAGATTGAGAGAAGGTGAGGATAGCCAGACCGGGGCAGGGGAGGGTGAGGCGAGGAGGAATGGGGGGGAGGGAAGAATTGACAGGGAGGCAGAAGAGGTGAAGGGTGAGGAAAAAAAGGCAGAGGTCAGGAAAAGCACAGCGAGAGGAGAAGTAATGAATGAAGCGGAGAAGGGAGGGAGTGGGAGGAAGGGGGGGGGGGAAAAGAGAAAAGAAAAGACAGAGATGGAGGGAAAAAGGAGGGAGAAAGGAATAAGGGTTTTTTTTGTTATTAATTCATAGAAAGGGGCTCCTGAAATGCTAGCATTTATTGCACACCCCCAATTGCCCTCGAGAAGGTGATGATGAGCCATTTTCTTGAACCATTGCGGGGAACACTGTGAAAACAGGAGACACAAGTGGCTGAGTCATGGCTAGAATTGTAAAAGTGAATGAGTCCCATTTAAAATCAGGATGCCTCAGGAGCTAGGAGCTATTGTTAACTATGGGATGTGGTGTTAGAAATGGAGTTCCAGGATTTGGATCCAGTGACTTTGAAAGAATTATTCCAAGTCAGAATATTGAGTAATTTGGAGGGGAACCAGCAGGTGAGGATGTTCCCATGCATCTGCTGCCCTTGTTCATCTAGGTGTTAGAGCTCATGAGTTTGGAAGGCGCTGTCAAAGGAACCTTGGTGAATTTCTGCAGTGCATCTTGTAGATGGTACACCCCATGCTGGTGTGTGCTGGTAGTGGAGGAATGGAAAGTTTGAGTGAATTCATGATGGCGAGAGGAGGAAAAAGTGAGGTAAGGAGGTAGGAGAGTGGATAAGGAAGAAAAGTGGGAAAGATTTGTCAAGGCTATTCTGGGCTGAAAGGTTACCGCTCAAAGGGATAACAAATGGATCCTTCTGGGGGATTGTACGGGGTGAGGTAAGCTTCAAAAATCCTATGTCGGGACCACAGGAGAATTAGGAAAATTCAGCTCACAGATAAAAAAGGATACACTATGATCTTGAAATCTGGAGAAAGTGACAAGATTTTGTGGTATGGCATTGGCCCAAGCCCTTCCATGTAATTCTTTGCATTAGACATCACACTCATGGTTTGGAAAGCTGCAGTGAGAAACATGGACAGTTTAATTTGGGGTAATAGATTTTCAACACGGTTGTGATATAGTGAGGCCACAGGAGCAGGGAATGCAGTGTCAGATGTTGTGAAGAACAACCAATGGTTTGTGGAACCATTGGGCAATATTGTGACAAGATCGCAAAGGTACACAATTGATATTCTTCCAAAGCTTGCTGTTGGGGAGAGGACATACAGTTTTAAACATGACCAATTGGCTGTGGTTGAGAAACCTCCTCCAACATGGAATACCAGGAGAAAATTGTAGAAATTGTAGAAACCTGGGTGGGACTGGTGACCTGAGATCAAGCTGGGCTTGAATTTCTGCTGTGCTCAATACAGTCTTATACATTTTATTCTTCACTGTTACTCAGTGGAGTTGTATTCTGAAACAGTTGTAGTAAGAGTGATGATAAATATCTCATGGCAGCATAGTGGTTAGCACTGCTGCCTCACAGCGCCAGGGACCTAGGTTTGATTCCTGGCTTGGGTCACTGTGTGTGCGGAATTTGCACGTTCTCCCTGTGTCTGCATGAGTCTCCTCAGGGTACTCCAGTTTCCTCGCACAGTCTGAAAGACGTGCTGGTTAGGTGCATTGACCATGCTAAATCTTCCCTCAGTGTACCCAAACAGATACTGGAGTATAGCGACTAGGGGATTTTCACAGTAATTTCATTGCAGTGTTAATGTAAGCCTACTTTATGAGACTAATAAATAAACTTAAACATCCGCAAGGTTAGCTTTTAAGTTAATGTCACACAATACAACCTTGACCATTATAATGGCCAACCACAGCGTTAGCTAATTATTAACACTTTTATTATGGACCAGATTTTTCTGAAAACATTACAGCATCTAAATGATGTCAGGACTGTTACTAATTTGCAAATCAGCCACCAGTGCGTAGTGAGAAACAGACACTCCAGGATTTGTGAACCAGTGAAACTGCAGGCCGCATTGCCCTTAGCTTTGTGAAATCAACATCTCAGAGTGAACCTACCCATAATGTTCAGCAAGTTGCTGTATTTGCATATTCATTACTCCTTAAACTCAGCAAAGAACATTTAGTCAAGTCATTCACAACATAAGCATCCTTGTAACAATGTGATGATTGTTCATCTCTGCCAATCAACCTTTCATGTGCTGAAAATAAATAATTGTAACTATGGTGTTTCATCCTTGTGGGTTATGAATTATTTGGGAGATTTTTAAAAATGTAATGTTTTTTCAGAGAATTCTTACCTTTCCTCCTTTTTCTCTCTCACTTAATCCAATCTTCCTAATCCTCTATTTATCAACTGTTCTCAATTAAATGTTGAGTTCATCCCTCACTCTCAGTCTATTTATTTCTGAATCTGTAAATCTCATTAGTTAAGCAGATAAATTTATTCTGTTGTACTAAGGTTGCAGTCATCCTGCTGCCTTTGCTCACATGTCCAGCAATCTTTTGTGATTTTTTGAAATAAACAAATGTGCATAAACAACTAAACACGGCACACTGCAAGATATTGCTCTTCATCAAATTCTGGGCCAATGCTTTTTTTCTAATTTTTAAGAATTGATTTATGGGGTGTGGGCATCACTGTCTAGGCCAGCGTTCATCGCCCATCCCAAATTACCCTGAGAAGTTGGTGGTGAATCACCACCTTGAACCGCTGTTATCCATGCTGTGTAGGTACACCCACAGTGCTGTTTGGGAGGGAGTGGCATGCTATACTACCTGAGTGCGGATAGCATGAACTACAGGCACTGTGTAAAAGTCCCTCTTCCAACGGCAAGAAAGCAGGTGGAATGCAAAACCTGAGCCACAATAAATCATTATTACACCCAAAGGTCCATACATAGAGTCAATTTTTGAGAGGGAAATAAAATAATATATACATACATATAAGTTTTTTATTCATTTGTGGGACGCGTGCATTGCTCGTTGGCCAGCATTTATTGTCCATTCCTAGTTGCCTGAGGGCAGTTGAGAGTTGTGGCTCTGGAGTCACATGTAGGCCAGATTTCCTTCCCTAAAGAACATTAGTGAACCAGATGGGATTTTCTGACAATTAACAGTGGTTTTATGGTCACCAGTAGGTTCTGAATTCCAGATTTTTTTTATTCATTTCAAATTCCACCACCTGCCATGGTGGGATTTGAACCCGGGTCCCCCAGAACATTGGCTGAGTTTCTGGATTAGTAGTCTAGTGAAAATACCACTCGGCCATTGCTTTCCCCCTATATCTATTCATAAATATGACTTGCTACTTTGTCGGTTTAAGCCAGAGCTCTGAAAGTGACAGGATCCAAAATCTCACTTTAGTTCTAGGAAATCTCACTTCAGCCCTAGCCCCTCCTGGAATGAAGAGCTTGTCGTGTGAGGATTTGTTGAGGACTCTGGGTCTGTACTTGTTGAGGTTTAGAAGGATGAGGGGAACCTTATTGAAACTGACAAGATTCTGTGAGGCCTGAATAGAGTGGACGTGGAGAGGATGCTTCCACTAGCAGGAAAAACTAGAACCAGAGGGCACAACTTCAGGCTGAATGGACAATCCTTTAAGACAGAGATGAGGAAAAATTTCTTCAGCCAGAGTGGTGAATCTGTGAAACTCTTTGCTGCAGAAGGCTGTGGAGGCCAGGTCATTGAGTGTCTTTAAGACAGAGATAGATACGTTCTTGATTAATAGGGGCATCAGGGGTTATAGGGAAAAGGCAGGAGAATGGGGATGAGAAAAGTATCAGCCATGATTGAATGGTGGACTGACTCGATGGGCCAAGTGGCCTAATTCTGCTACAATGTCTGCTGGTCTCGTGGGAGAACCTATATTAATAAGATTAAACCCCACCCATTGGGCTAAACTATTTAAATGTTTGAAAACAAATTGTGATGCAAGGCATTACAAAACATCGGAGTTAATCTAGGTTGTTAGAACATAAATACACAAAACCACAAATAAAATTAGACACATTGGAATACTAGATATTCAAAGAAATAACTAAACTTATAAACATGCCCTACACCCACCCCCCCCCCCCCACCCCCTCCACCGCTTGTAATTTCAAACCCATTGCGCAAATGACAGTTTCAGATTTCACTTCCACACAGGCATGTTAGCAGCCCTCAATGGAATTGCCCATTTTCCCCACTTTGGGTCCTAATGGAGGAATGTGAAAGCCATAGCTCACCAACAACATTCTGTGGAACAGAGCTTAGAACGTTCCTGTGACTAAACAAGATGTTTATACTTAATGTTTGTGAGTGTTAACGAGTGTGAGTGAAATGTTTTTGTGACGGGGCTCTCTGTCGCAGGAAGTTCTGGGATTTTGACTCAGGTGACAGTGAAAGAACAACAATATATTTGCAAGTAAGGATGGTGGGCGACTTGAAGAGAAACCCCCAGGTGGTGGTGTTCCCAGGTATCTGTTGCCCTTGTCTGTCTAGATGGTAGAGATTGTAGATTTGGAAAGTGCTGTCTAAGTGAGTTCCTGCAGTGCGTCTTATAAATGGTACACATTGCTGTCATAGTGCATCAATGAAATAGCATGACACAAAAGACTGCAATTCTTTACATAACCTGGAATGTTGGGATCCACTCGTCAGTTTTAATACTTAATAATAGCAACCTTAATAGTAATACTTAAAAATGTAAGATGACTTAAATACATTTTTAATGAGTTCTTTTTTTTTCAAACTTCTACATTCCTCATGCTGCACACAATCTCTGCTTAAAAGGGGCTGCGTAGAATCTGCTTCCAGTTCACTGCTCATCATCCTGCTGCTCATTACTTGATGCAGTAAAAAGTCTGACAACACCAGGTTTTAGTCCAACCTATTTATTTGATAATATTCTCACAAGCTTTCGAGGGGTTACCCTCTTCGTCAGGTGAATGGAGAGTGAATGGCCAGAACTCTCCATTCACCTGACGAAGAGGGTAACCCCTCGAAAGCTTGTGAGAATATTATCAAATAAATAGGTTGGACTAAAACCTGGTGTTGTCAGACTTTTTACTGTGTTTACGCCAGTCCAACGCCGGCATACCCACATCATCATTACTTGATGAACAGGTTGGTTAGTTAATCCTTCAGTTTAATTCTTTACGGCAAACACTAAGACACTTTTTGCTGTGTTTCCCTCAGTGATGCAGTGGATCCAATTGTACAGTTTTTTAGTTACACATTCTGACTCGCTCCTAATGGGCAACTACCCTGTCAGCTGATGTCTGACTTTAAAATCTTCAAGATCCAAAACCTGCGCACCCTTCACCATTTTAAGCTTCTGTGGTCTCAGCTCCTCAGCCAGTCAAATGATACTCCAGATCTTTGCCGGGTGTTGAACACACTCCAACCCATAGATATGCTGAATGATTTGCTGGCACTTCCACCATACTGTGCATTATGGGCTGAGAGAATGTCGTAGCACAGAGGTGAGGTGGGGTGGAGCTGACAGGGGAAGGAAGTGAGAAGACATATTTCAACAATTAGCCTGGTTTCAAGTAGCATGGTTGGCATGCTGCCTCAGAGCACCAGGGACCCACGTTCTCCTGCCTCTGCGTAGGTTTTCTCTGGGTGCTCCAATTTCCTCCCACAGTCCAAAAATGTGTGGGTTAGATTGATTGGCTGTACTAAATTGACGCTAGTGTCAGGGGATTAGTAGGGTAAGTATGTGGTGTTATGAGAATAGGGCCTAGTTGAATTGTGGTTGGTGCAGACTTGAAGGGCTGAATGGCCATCTTCTACATTGTAGGGATTCTATGAGAAACACTTCTTCTGCTATAAAAAGCATGGGTTCAATCAGGTGACTAATTTTACGCCATGAAACTCAATCCTCAATTACATTCTAAATCGTAACAGAGAGGCATCACAGAAAACAGCGATCTGGATGAGCCAGAGCATTCTGACCAACCCAACCCAAATCAACTGAGAACCTTGGTGGGGAAACTAATGAGAAAATCACAGGTACAGTCTGGAGATCAAACTCCAGAGATGGTTTTTTATTCAGCATGTTATCATTAGCTCAGATAATCTAATTTAAAGTGTGCACCAGAACTGTTTCATTCATTTTAAATGAAAATATTGAAAATGGCCACAAAATCCAGGTGCTAACAAGTTTAGTAGGTGGTAAAGGAGAATCTTCTCTACAGTCTGATAAGATTTTATACTGATGAGAGTAAATTAGCCTGCTAATTTCCTCCCCCTCACAACAATGCATTGGCCTGTTGATGTGGCCACTGAATACCTTCCTTTTTTTATTTATTAGTGTCACAAGTAGGCTTAATTAACCAGTGAAATGAAGTTACTGTGAAAATCCCCTGGTCACCACACTCCAGTTCAGGTACACTAAGGGAGAATTTAGCATGGCCAGTGCACCAAACCAGCACATCTTTCGGAGTGTGGGAGGAAATCAGAGCACCCAGAAGAAACCTAAGCAGACACGGGAGAACATAAAAACTCCACACAGACATTGACCCAAGCCGAGAATCGAACCCAGGTCCCTGGCACAACGAAACAGCATTGCTAACCTCTGTGCCACCGTGCTACACAGTAAAAAGTCTGACAACACCAGGTTTTAGTCCAACCATGCTACACCCAGTAACTCACCCAACAATTATTCATATCTTTAACTTCCATATCCAAATAAAATTTCATATCTAAAGTTACCTTTATACTTTGTTCCTGGAAGCAGTTACGCCTTTAGGGTAAGTATTTCAGGTCTGGTCCATGGCCCGGGACAGGAGGGTGTGACTGTAAGGGAGTCAGGTGTGGGAATTCAAAAGGTAGCAATGGAGGAGCTTTGGCCCTTGTTTTTGTATAACAGATTCAAGGCGCTTGCAGTTTGTGTGGATGAGAGCAGGGACTACAGCGAGGATGAGCAAACTGACCACAGTAGCATGCTGCAAGTGGCCATTAAAGTGGGGGAAGCATAAAGCAATATATGCGTAGTAGGGGAGAGTATATTTAGGGGTTCAGACACCACAGCTGAGAGCTTGAATCCCAAAAGCAGTGTTGCAAGCCCACTGTCAGGGTTAAGGACATTTCAGAGCAACTAGGAGTGGGAAGGGAAGGACTCAGTTGTTATGGTCCAAGTGGATACCAATGACATAGGTAGGACTAAGAAAGAGGTCTTGCTGAAAGAGCATGAGCAGCTACGGGCTAAATTAAAATGTGGAAGCACAAAGGTAATAATCTCTGAATTATTACCCAAACCATACACCAATTGGCACAGAGTAAATAAGATCAGAGAGTTAACTGCATGGCTCAAAGATTGGTGTGGGAAAAATGTGTTTCAATTCATGGGGCACTGGCACCAGTACTGGGGAAAGAGGAAACTGTGTACTGGGCACAACCTTCACTTCTATTTGGATTTCCAAAAATCATTTGATAAGATGCAACCTAAAAGGATCCTGGAGAAGACAAATATTCATGGACTTTTGGCGGTTGGTGGTGATGTAGTTGTACTGTCACTGCTTTAATAATCCAGAGATCCAGGGGAATGTTCTGAGGATCTGGGTTCAAATCCCACCACGACACATGGTGAAATTCGATTTCAATAAAAACCTAAAATTAAAATTCTAATGATCACAAAATCATTATTGATTGTCGTACAAACCCATCTAGTTCACTAGTGGCCTTTGGGGAAGGAACCTGCTGTCCTGACCTGGTCTGGCTTACATGTGATGCCAGAGCTACAGCAATGTGGTTGACTCTTAAAAAAGCCTCTGGAATGACCTAACAAGTCACTCGGTACAAGGGCATTTAGGGATGGGCAATAAATGTTGCCCCTTCCAGCGATTCCCAGATCCCATAAATGAATTTTTAAAAATGATGTTGGGGTGAAATATTAGCATGAATAATGTGTGAAGAAGAATCCCTTCTTTTAGGAGAGCAGTCGTGGCTCAGTCATTGAATTTATTCAAGGTTGAGGTGGACAGATTTTTGATCAGCAAGGGAGTCAAGGGTTATGGGGGTGGGGGGGTGATGGTGTTGGCAGGCAAAAAAGTGAAGTGAAGGGCACAGTCAGATCAGCCATGATCTCACTGAATAGCAGAACAGGTTTGATAGACCGAATGGCCTACTCCTCCTATTTATTGCTCTTATGTTCTATATTTCTATTTTTATCACACCAGTCCTGTGAGGCAACTTATTGAATGCTATCCACTGTATTATGATTATTTCCATTAGGCCTTGCCTTAACAAATCTGTGCTGAATTTTCCAATGCATTTCTTACTGATGCATTGTTTATTAATTTTAATTTTATCTTATATTGACTAATTGCTTGGGACTGACTGTGTGTGTATTGCCCAACAGTTATTAAGTAATCTTTCCTTGTGGAACACCAAATGATTGAATAAATGCCTACTGCTGATGCAGAGCTTTACTCTGATGTTGCATTTCCAAAGGACATTGTGCTGAACAGCTCTTTGATTCTCAATGCATCACATTCTGACCTTTTATTTTACAATCCAGTCAAGACAATTTTGTTTTAAATCAATCTATTTTCCATGAATTATTTCTCAGTTTAATAGCTCCCCTGCTGCCTTGTAAAAAGAATCTCCTGCGTACCTTATTTTGTGATGGGAGTAGGAGCTATATATTCCCAGATAAGATCTTGTAGTGAATATATTGCATCAGATAAAATGCATTAAATGTGGATATTTGATGGATATTATATTTATCTGTGGTTGGATGTTACGGTTATTTGTAGAGCTCTTCTCGCCTGGTTCAAAGTCTTTATGATTAATTGCTACCCTGAATACTGTTACAGCTTTGTTTGCCCTATTATGACTGTCATTAATTCTCTGCTATTTCTGAAAAAAAATCTTCCAGCTCTCCATTTATCCTCATGCTCTCATGAAGGTGTTGACTCCCTACTGGAAGAGTATTCTAAGATTGCTTCGTCCTAGTCTGGAATTGAGAGCCTCTATCATTCAGGTCATATTTCTATAGATTAGACTGTGCTCCAAAGGATTTTAGTTCTGCAGACCACTCACCAATTTCAAAGCAGAACTTAACATAATCAAAGCTTCTGTTCATGTTGGCTATCTTGGATGTCGGAAATCATCTCAGAGCAATAGGGCAGACAATAACTTAGATCTTTGGGTGCAAGGCATAGCCTTACAAAGTTATTTTTACCCTCATTTTGCACCCGGGGCAGTTTCTACCCATATGTCCTTTTATCTTCTGTCAAATGCTAGCACTGTGAGTAATAAATTTATTCCACGTTCTTTATGTTGAGAATCGCAAACCTGCACTCTCAAAATGGAGACTTTGATGACTATCTAGGGCAACATTACTGGATAAAGGGTCAATTTGTAGAACTCTTCTAAGCCAGATAGTTGGAGGCCCAAGCCTTTTTCCAGGGTTGAAAAATATAACCTAAGCTGACATATCGTTACAATAGTGATCGACATTGTTGCAGGAACCATCCTTCAAATGACACACTGAGCTGGACCTTTCCGATACCAACAACGGTGTATGTTCAGATGTTCACTGTTGTTGTGCATCAGGATCCCTCTGAAGTTCTGTCCTGCACATAGAAACACAAATTTCCCAGGAAGTTTAAATTTCCAATGGCCAAATTTCTGCTTCCTGGACCTCTCTAAGAATGTCTCCAATGCTAACCTCAGTGGCCCAGATTTGGGCCTGTTGTGTGATACTTAGCTGGATATTCAAACAGAAGTATTATGCAAATCAAAAATCAATCACAATAGCCAAAATAATATGAAAACAATGTTTACTTGTCTTTGGAGTCAAGGTCAGTTACAAAGCAAAGAAGCAAAAAAACTGGAGAAGAATTAACAATTATGAGGAGACCATGGCATAAGAATTAACAGATAAATCGTATTTTAACTGTGAGAAGATTGGATTTATTCATTTAGAACTGAAATAGATTGCTTGCCGAACCAAAGAGAATTAGTACAATAGGTGAAATTATGAGATGGTTCACAAAAAGATTGAAAAGATTTGTATTTATAGAGCTCTTTTCATAACTGCTGGATCACTTAGTGTGCAATACAGTCAAAGAAGAATCTTTTGAACCACAGTTGATGTTGCAATGTCAGAAAGCCGGCAGCTAATTTGCACACAAGGTCCCACAAATAGCAATGTAATAATGATAATCTGTTCTTATGATGTTGACTAAGGGGGCAGTGCCAGGGGACAGTGGCCCAGCATTGTGAGGATACTGCCCAGGCATGACCCTCTACCACCGCCCCCCCCATCCCCAAGGCTGTATGTACCTCTTCACCAGGTCCCTGCTTGTCAAAAGCTGCTGTAAACCCTGCTGATATGACATAGGAAATTCTGACATGGGGGTTATAATAAAGTGAGGAAGCTCACTAGTGACGTTTAAATACATGATAATGGGGTTCCCAACCTTTCATGGTGAAAACTCCATCACGTCATTTGGGGGGTGAGTTCATTCTGAATGGGAAATCCCGACTGCGTAAAAGTCGTTTGAGGACTCCTGTGGGATTGTCTGCCCCTGCTGCCATTCCCATCCATCAAAAACAGAGATGGAAAATCCCATCCCCAGAATGTGCCAAAAATACTCAGCAGGTCCGGCAGCATCTGTGGAGACAGAAACAGAGTTATGCGTAACCCATTACATTTCTATCGTCTTGGCAGTTCTGAAGAAGAATCTTATTCAACTCAAAACATTAACTCTCTCCATTAATCTTCTCTCCAAAGATGCTGCCAGACCTGCTAAATATTCCCAGAACTTTCTGTTTTTATTTCAAATTTCCAGCATTTCCAACATTTTGCTTTTATTTTAGTGCAGAAATCAGTACAGAGTATGAATAGGCATAGCATAGGGACAGAAATTTGAGAGTGTTCACTGGACCATGGTGGTCCAAGTGATGTGTCAGGAGATTGCAGCCAAAATAAACAAGGTCCTGGTGTGTATTGTCCAGAATATTCAATAAAGATGACTGACATTATGGACTCTGGTGAGGCCTCATCCAGAGTATTTTAATACCTGTTGATCCCCTCATTCCTAGAAGGATACTTCAGTTCTAAAAAAAGGCAGTAAGAATAAGCTATAGAAATAAATTAAGCTTTCTGTTTGAAACCACTGCTGATCTGTAGGCATTAAGGAGATATACTTAAATATCTAAGAGTATTACAGGCAGTGATACCCTCCAAATAGTTCAGACCCCTGAAATGGGTCGTAAAAAAAATGCCCATTTTAATTAAGGAAGCAGGAAATAAAATTTGTATTTGAACGTTTTATACTCCTCTGTGAACGATTAATTGGTTGAGTGGCAGTGTTAGGAAAGTGGCAGTGATGACTCCTTGCAGTCTTTTAAGAAGGTGACAGTGCACTTAGGACAAACAATGTGATCATTGTAGTAAATATAGAATTAATGTCAATAACTTTCACAATCACAGGGTGAATGACAAGAGAAGGTAAAGATAATGGAATGCTGCACAAGACATGTACAGCTTTTGAATGGATGATATACATATTGCATTGTTAAAGTGTCCTCAGCTAGCCTGCAGCCAGCCACATCTACTTGATTTTATCCAATAGGTGAAATGCAAGAAAAGGAAGGGCATATAATTCTAAATGCAGCTGGATAGCTATTTACTTTTATCTCTGTAGGAACAAAAAATCCTCTAAATGCTACATTTAATAATAAATATATTTCATCCGAAAATTTAGTGTGTCACAGCCAGGAACTTAATGCAAACATGTTTTAAGTAGTGCATTGAATAACAACAGTTTACAGTTATATGGTATCTTCAATGTAAAAGAAATCCAAAAGATTTGACCCTGCAGTGTTTGGATATTTGTTTCTTCCTGTGATAACTGTTCTATGATAAACTGTTGGTGACAGAGTTAATCAGCAATGCAGCCTAAGGTATACCAATGTTTAGAAAATATACAGAAGGAGTGAAAAAAATAGAAATTACATTGCACCGAAGTTCTAATACCCACACATTGGGAGGAATTTTCACAACCCGCATACCATGGGAAGCATAGCGGGCAGGACATGGACCATGCAAAGGTCCATTGACCTAGGGTAGGATTTTCTAGTCTTGAGGCAAGAGCGGCCCAAAAATTGTGTTTAAGTAAACAATTGCAGAGAACTTGATGGGCCACACTGCACATTTACAAGCTACACTTTCTTATATCGAAACCAAATCACATTAAACCTTAAACCAGTTATAAACTCCGAGAATGGATCTTTCATCTTGGCACGTAACTTTGCACTGAGACAGGTATCTTTTTGTCCCTGACTTTTCAGCATCTGATGCTGTTACAGTTTTTGCCTACTTCACAGTTTAGTTTACTAGTTTAATTTAAACCAGTATAAACACCATAGATATTTAGATGCTGAGTTTTCATGCTGCCTTTAATATAACAGCACTGGAAGAAAACTGGAACAGTAAGGCTTTGATAAAGCGTATGTAATGTTAAGCCAGTTCCTTGTTTTGAGAAAGGACAATGAATTGTTTAAAGATTGGTTGAAAGACATATGTGGGGCCAACAGCAAACAAGCTGGACAGTACACCACTTGTTGTCAAGTATGGTGCAATGTCTTCCTGTAGTTGACATTCTTAATTCTATATTAATATATGACTTTTCATTGTCCTGGGCTCTCTAACTACCCATTCCTGATTTAAAGATGTGGTTATTCAAAAGAATGGAAACGTCACATAATTTGATCATGAATCCAAACTGGAAAGAAAGGCCTTGTGTTTTTGATGAGTTTGTAAGGATATAAAACCAATCACCAAAATCACAATAAATAATGCGTGACAGTTTATATTCGAATACATTTCTTTATATTTCATGAAATATCAAGCCAGTTTCCACTGAAATGCCTGATCAGCAGCAACATTTCATGCAATTCCACCTGCACCAACCCAAGGCTCACAACTGGATTTATGAGTGTCACGTGAAAAAGGAACAGCAATGTTCAGAGGAAATTAGTCTTGCAAAATACATAGGGGTTAAATTCCACTGGGCTTCTCCCAATCATTTACTGTTACACTGTAGCAAGATCACCAAAAATCCAAGACATGTTTTTATTGGATTTTCCACTTTAGACATGGCAGATATTCAATGGAACCACCACACATGTTTTCACAAATGTGATCAACATATCAACTCCATATGTTGATCTAAGCATTACATAGAATCAGAGATTCCCTACAGTACAGAACAAGGCCATTTGGCCCATCGAGTCTGCGCCAACTACAATCCCACCCAGGCCCTATTCCTGTAACCGCATTTATTTACTCTGCTAATCCCCCGACACTAAGGCCAATCAACCCAACCTGTACACCTTTGGACGTGGGAGAAAACCAGAGCACCTGCAGGAAACCCACGCAGACACAGGGAGAATGTGCAAACTCCACATAGGCAGTGACCAGAGGCTGGAATTGAACCCGGGTCCCTGGCGCTGTGAGGCAGCAGCAGGTATGGATAATGGGTAGGGATTCAAATTGACAGGATGTGACTAGTGGTGTCCCACAGGATCTCTGTTAGGGCCACAATTGCGGCCTGAATTTTTGCAATGATAGGAAGGAACAAGTTTTTGTGAAGTTTTTGGAGAGGTGGGGTATTTCTTTGGATAGAGTCATGGGACACCATTGGGGAAGACATATCTTTTGAGGGATTTCCCAAGGAAATTAATAGTGGATCCAGGACAAATGAATGTAAGTAAAACATCAGTAATGAGGAATTTAATGAAACTAAAGAGTGACAAATCCCCAGAATCTGACAGATCCATCCAAGGGTGTTAAAGGAAGTAGGGGAACACATTGTAGATGCCCTGACTATAATCTTTCAGAATTCCTTAGATTCATTCCCCAATTGAAAATGTCACTTTGCTTTTTAAGAAGAGTGAAGGAGGAAAACCAGGTAATCACAGACCGGTTAGCCTAATATCTGTGGTGTGGAAATTATTTGAGTCTATAATCAAGGATAGGGTAACTGAATACCACCAAAGTTTTCAGTTAGTCAGAGACAGCCAGCAAGGATTCACAACAGGTATTTTGAAGAGATGACTAAGGTAGTGGACAGGGGAATGTCTATTGATGTTATTTATATGGACTTGTGTTAACTTAAGTAGAAGCCCACGGAATTAAGGACAAATTAATGATGGTTGGAAAATTGGTTGAATGACAGGCAACAGAAGGTAGGGATAATGGGTAGGGATTCAAATTGGCAGAATGTGACTAGTGGTGTCCCACAGGATCTGTGTTAGGGCCTCATTATTCACATTATTTATTAACGACTTGGATAATGGCATAGAAATTCATGTATCTTAATTTTCTGATGACACAAAGTTAGGCAGCATTGTAGACAGTATAGACAATAATATAAAATTACAAAGGGAAATTGATAGACTTGGTGAATGGACAAAACTGGGGCAGATGGATTTGAATCTAAGCAAGTGTGAGGTTTCTCATTCTAGACTGTAAAAGGATAGATCAGAGCACTTTCTAGATGGTATGAAGTTAAATACAGTGGATGTTCAAAGAAACTTGGGGGTTCAGGTGCATAGATTTTTAAATTCCACAAACAGGTGCAGAAAATAATCAAGAAGGCTTATAGAATGCTGGCCTTTGGACCAGAGGAAATTGTTTATTTTTATCTACCCTGTCTCTTCTTGTTAGTACTTTGAAGACTTTGATCGCATCACCCCCTAACCTTTTTAAATTCTAGAGAAAACAGGACTAATTTGTTTAATTTAACTTAATCCCTGAAGAATCATAGAATGCTAGAACCTCTGCAGTGCAGAAGTAAGCCACTCATCCCATTAAGCCTGCACTGCTAATCCCTCTGACACAAAGAGGCAATTTAGCAATCAACCCAACCCAGACATCTTTGGACTGTGGGAGGACTGGAGTATAAGGAAACAGAAGTTATGCTGTATAAAACCCTAGTTAGACCCCACTTGGAGTACTATGAGCAGATCTGGGCACTAACCTTAGGAAGGATATATTGACCTTGGAGAAAGTTGATGCCTTACACAATTGGTGAGTGGGGAATTGGAGTTGTATTCACTGGTATTGCAGTTGTATGAGTTGGTCATATAGAGCTGGAAAGAAAGAGTTTGGTTGCCTGCTCCTCCTTCTCTTTTCTCCTTCCCTTGCTCCTCAGTTAGTTGTTGCGTAGCTGATGCCAAGAATTTTGCTCTCGCGACGGCAAAGTGCTGCAGTATACAGCACAGCACCACAAATCTTGATGGGATGCATACTGCAGCAATGAGCCACATTGTCAAAGGATAGCTCGTGTCACTAGTAGCCACGCTCTGGTTTGTTTGTGGCAGTAATCATGTATGTGATACATCAGATTATTGCAAAATAAAGACATTACGATCACTGTCAGGATACCAGGCATTGATCTGCATTATACATTGCTTATGGTCACATGCCAGCTGCCTGCTGAGGAAGAGGAATCTCTAATAGTTGTGAAACATCTCAGAAGCTGACATGCAGAATGTCCAATTTGATGTGAGAGCCATCAAAGGCACCCTGCACCGTGGGACATTTGCAAACTTTGAAATGTAGTCAGCTGTCTTGAAATACAGAGCTTGAGTGGGCTCCGTTATGTAATGATGTACAACTGGAAGATGCTGCAAATGTCACCCATTCTAATCTGGAGTAAAGATTTGTAGCCGTAGGGATTTACAGTCATAGGTAATGCTATGCTCAGCCTGCTCTGAGACTGCAGTTGTGGCTGCAATAGTGACAGAAGGACAGTTTGATATTAAGTGTGTGTTGTACTCCAAGCTTTCTTTTTGTGTGTCATTCTCTACCTGAAGCAGAGCTGAAATTTTCCTCCTCAGAATATCTTTTTTGACAACCTTATTCTCAGTACTTGAAGCTGTACCCCCCACACCCACTTCTCCCCAGGGCACTGAGATGCATACTAGGTTGCAAACACAAAGAGCCCAGCTTCATTCTCAGATCTGGACAGTGCTAAATTGGCTGATATCTGTTGGAGCAGCAGTTGGAATGCAGGTTATCACAGCACTTGACCGTTATTCAGTAACCACTGCTGGAAAGTGCACACAGACATTTGCCATAGCCAAGGACAGCTTTAGCAGTAATGTTCCTCCATTCCTCACTCCAATAGCCTGCTCATGTATAAGTAATGACCCATTAGACAATATGCTGGAGGACACTTGGTCATACCCCAAGGACAATTTGGATTTTTAAAATTTGTTGCTGAAGCTAAATTTCTTTAATTAGAATACATCTTTCATGCTTACTATTGGTCAACGTCAAGGCTACACATAGTACTCTGGCTCAACAGCAGTAGTTTGGTGTTAATTTATATTGGCGCAGTTGTTAGGCACAATCTCCAGCATTTCACGCAACTGTGCAATGACTACACACTGTTTCAGACTGGTATTCTCACAACAGAGGATATAACCATGAAGATCTGGGAAACCCCTGCTCAGTTGGCCAAACTCCCATCACCTCAAGGTAAATTTACAGAGAACTCTCTCGCTCTCTCAAAGAAACAGCATAGTTTGTGTTTTTACAACAGTGCTACAAAGGTTTAGTTCCTGGTGAAGGACCAGCGCTCTGAAAGCTGGTGATTTCAAATTAAGTCGTTGGACTTTAACCTGGTGTTGTGAGACTTCTTACTATAAATTAGTTGCTTAGAGAAATGGGGTTGTTTCCAGCAGGAAAACTGTAAGCTATTCATTTATGCATAATAAATTTGTTTTCTCTCATTTCAGTAAAGCATGGTTTCAGTCCACCTATCTAAGAGGGGGAATTTAAGTGACAGCATGGGGAAGATTACAATTCAATATATGGAGCAAGAGTTGTCTGAGTCATGTTATGGTAGTACAAGCTTGTGCTACTTAAGCTGCAGGTAAATGCAACAGTCCATCTTTTACATTGCTGAAGATTGTGGAAAATTTGCAGTGATTATACTTTCACTTCTGTCATGAAATGGCAGACAACTGGGGATATTGTGGTACAGTTGTTAAATTTGCTTGGTAACTTTATTGATTTGGTGGTCACAGTGACAGCGTGGCAATTTTTCACCACTTGTTCAGTTCATGCAAGTCAGTCTTATTTTGCTCCTGCCTGTTTTTTCTGAATGCATTGTGTAGTGTTAGCATTGTCTCTCTCTCATCTGTTCAGTTTAAATGCTAATCAGAGAATTGTGCTCAGGCTAATGTGTTAATTTACCTCATATTCAGCAACTTCAAACCCTGAAGTGCCAGCTAGTGCTACATTGACAATACTTACTGTACCAGCAATGAAATGGAGATAGTTTATATTGAGTAGCTGGGAAGCCAAGCACTTACACTGCTATCTCCAAAGAAGGGTTGAATGTTTTTTATTAGTTTACAGGATGAGGGCATCTCTGGCCAGGCCAGCATTTGGTACCTTTGTGACAGTGGTGGTGAGCTGCCTTCTTGAACTGCTGAAGTCCCTGTGGTGCAGCTACAACCACAGTGATGTTAGAGAGGGAGTTCCAGGATTTTGATCCAGTGACACTGAAGGAACAATGATATATTTCCCGTCAAGGTGGTGAGTGACTTGGAGTGTAACTTCTAGGTGGTGGTCTTCCCATGTGTTTACTGCCCTTGTCCTTCTAGAGGGCAGTGGTTGTGGTTTTGGAAGGCGTTGCCAAAGGAGCTTTGGTAAGCTCCTGTAATGCTTCCACTCTTCGTCAGTGGTGGAGGAAGTGAATGTTTGTGGAAGGGTTACCAATCAAGCAGCTGGTTTTGTCTTGGAAGGTGTCAAGCTATTTTACATTGGAGTTGCACAATCCAGGCAATAAAATCAATTGTTTAAAGACTTAGAAAAGTGACTATGTTGTATTGTAAAAATAGAAACTGTTGTAAAAATGCAGCAGGTGTGGCACCAACTGTGGAGGGAGAAACAGAGCTAACATCTTGAATCTGTATTTCTCTTCTTCAGAGCTGATGTTCAGAACATGATGATTTTCCAGGAATAGGAAAAAGCCATTGGGCCTAATTCCTTTCTCATGAAACACTCACACCATCTTTTACTGTCTTCCTCAATTGCCTGGTACTCCACAAATATACTAATTGCATCATGGACTAGTTTATAATTTCCTTTCATGTATAATTGTAAACTGACACATTCAGGCTTTAGAATGTAAATGATTAGTGTCACTTTTACACTTGATTAAGGATTATAGGATTAGTCACCCAAGTAGGTAACCACATTATTAAAAATTTGATTGACTGAAGACATTCAAACATGGATTTGCAGGAAAGGTTTGGGAGGCAACAACAGGCAAGAGATTTTGAAATCAAGTATTAATTTACAAGGGCAGTGAGTTAATTGTGGCCTTTTTTTAAAAAGAAAGAGGGCTATTTACATGAGATTTGAAAAGGAGAAAGACAGAGTTTGATGTCAGCTTGTACGGGAGTCAGAAAGGGAAGTTAGTGGTCAATAATAGAAATGGAGCCAAGGGAGAAGGAAGTGGGTTCATGGACAAGATGGACTCAGACAGGCTATGAAGGGAGATTGCCAGACATCAAGGTTCAGGAGTACAGTTGATAGAGTTTGGAGGGGAGGTTTGGTTTAATGAACAAGGGAAAGAATAAGGGTTAGCAGCCGAGAAAGCTGAACAGGTGGCCCTAATCTTAATGAGAAAATCATCCATCAGATGCCCATGTTTGTTAGAAGCGAGGCTAGGCTCGTAGGCAAGAAGGATTTCAGACTTTTGGTTGTGGAGAAAATAAAGTAGCGCTTATCTTTATTCCCTGCAATGAATCCGGTTTTGGTATAAGACAATGAAATTTTATAGTGCTTGATGTGGCCCAGTCAAATTTGGTGAAAGACGGCTATACCAATTGTACAACTAATACCCATACACTGATGTCTGTGTCCCTTCAACTTCAAGATGGAAAGTTGAATTTCTGGCCTTCCTGGAATGTGCGGCTCATGGCAACAACATCCAGTTCCTAGCCTAGTGACCATCAGGAAATGATAATACAGTCCATGATACAGTCCATTATGAAACTATCAAGTTACCACCAACATGTCTCCTGTTCCACCAGAGGGCCAAACATCCTAGACCACTGCTACACAAATACCAAACATGCCTACCCCTCTATCGCCCACCCACACTTTGGCAAATTAGACCACAAGGCTGTGCTCCTGCTCCCGGCATACAAGCAAAAATTGAAGCAGGAGAATCCGTCAAAGAGAGTTGTGCAATGTTAGTCTGATGAATTGGATGATCTCTTGCAGAGCTGCTTGGAATCAGTGGATTGGTCAGTATTTAAAAACTCTGCGACCTGCCTGAATGAGTACACCACTACAATAACTGACTTCATTAGAAATGTGTAGAAGACTGTGTGCCAAAGAAGCAAATCCGTGTGTTCCCCAACCGGAAACAATGGATGATCAGGGATATCCATTGCTTGCTGAAGTCCAGGTCTGAGGCGTTCAAGTCAGGCAACTCTGACCTATAAGAGAAAGCCAGATACAATCTAAGGAGATCCATCAAAGATGCCAAAAGACCAAGCAAGAGTCCCAGGCCAGCCATACTGATCCTCCCGACTATGGCAAGGTCTACAAAACATAACAGGCCACAAAATGAAGGCATGTAAAATCACCGGTTTCAAAGCACCTGTCCCTGATGAGCTCAATGCATTCTACGACTGTTTTGAGCGAGAGGTCAGTGAGAGCATGCCCTCCATCCTGGAAGCCCTGGTAGAATCTGTATCTGGGGTCACCATTGAAAATGTCAGAACAGCTTTCTCGAAGGTCACCCAATGGAAAGTGACTGGGCCGGATGGGGTACTCAGATGTGCATTCAGATCCTGCATGGATCAGCTGGTGGAGGTAATCACAAACATCTTCAACTTCTCTTTACAAAAATCTGAGGTCCCTACCTGCCTCCGTCATCCTGATACCTAAGCGGTATTGGCCAGTGGTTCTGGCATCCATCATTATGAAGTGCTTCAAATGATTAGTCATAGCACAAATCTATTCCAGCCTCCATAACTACCTGGATCCACTACAGTTTGTCCACCGCCGTAATAGGTCCACAGCAGACGCAATTTCTGTGGCCCTGCACTTAACCCTGGAACACCAAGATAACAAGGACACCTATGTCAGACTCCTATTTATTAATTACAGCTCAGCCTTCAACATTATTATTCTTACAAAACACATCTCCAAACTCTGTGGCCTGGGCCTCGACACCTCCCTCTGCAACTGGATCCTGAACTTCCTAACCCACAGACCACAATCAGTAAGGATAGGCAACAACATCTCCTCCACGATCATCCTCAACACTGGTGCCCCACAAGGCTGTGTTCTCACTCCTTATACACCTAATACACATACAGTATTATAGTATACTTCTTATAACCTATGACTGTGTGACCAAATTCCCCTCCAATTCGATTTTCAAGTTTGCTGACGACACCACCATAATGGGTCAGATCTCAAACAATGATGAGACAGAGTACAGGAATGAGATAGAGAATATGGCGAACTGGTGTGGCCACAATAACCTCCCTCAATGTCAACAAAACGAAGGAGATTGTCATTGACTTCAGGAAGCGTAAAGGAGAACATGCCCCTGTCCACATCAACAGGGACGAAGTAGAAAAGGTTGAGAAAGGGTTAAATTTTTAGGTGTCCAGATCACCAACAACCTGTCCTGGTCCCCCCCATGCCAACACTATAGTTAAGAAAGCCCACCAATGCCT
Organism: Carcharhinus amblyrhynchos; assembly: GCF_965287045.1. Classification (NCBI taxonomy): domain Eukaryota; kingdom Metazoa; phylum Chordata; class Chondrichthyes; order Carcharhiniformes; family Carcharhinidae; genus Carcharhinus; species Carcharhinus amblyrhynchos. Next base: position 74,064,024 of record NC_137331.1, on the reverse strand, counting down.
CTACTTTCTCAGAAGACTGAGGAAATTTAGCATGTCAGCTACGACTCTCATCAACTTTTACACATGCACCATAGAAAGCATTCTTTCTAGTTGTATCAAAGCTTGGTATGGCTCCTCCTGCTGTGCCCAAGATTGCAAGGAACTACAAAAGGTCGTGAATCCATCACGCAAACCAGCCGCCCATCCACTGACTCTATCTACACTTTCTGCTGCCTTGGCAAAGCAGCAGCATAATTAAGGACCCCATGCACCCCAGACATTCTCTCTTCCACTTTCTTCCTTCAGCAAAGATACAAAAGTCTGAGGTCACATACCAACCGACTCAAGAACAGATTTTTCCCTGCTGCTGTCAGGCTTTTGAATGGACTTGTCTTGCGTTAAGTTGATTTTTCTTTACACTCTAACTATGACTGTAACACTACATTTTGCATTCTCTCATTTTCTTCTCTATGAATGGTATGTTTTGTCTGTATAGTGCGCAAGAAACAATACTTTTCACTGTATGTTAATACATGTGACAATAATAAATCAAAACAAAATTTAACCTACTTTAAAAGCTGTTCTAATTAACATCTTTTAAAATTAATCTCTCCAGGAAAGCTATACTGCCACCTTAATCACCACCAAACAAAGGTACCACAATGTTGGATTAGAAATGTTGAAAAACATTAATCTAGTTTCAGTAAAAGTGAATCTGACTTACAATCAGTCTTAACAAAAACCAAGTATGTTTCATAGAGAAAGCTTGTCAATTAGGTGACTTTCCTAACATTTCAGAAATGGTAATGTTTCCAATTTCTGTTAATATGATTGTCTCTATATTCTGCCCAGTAATTCAGTAAATCACAATTTCAGGAAGGAATCACACTGTCAATAATCCAACAACAATCACCAGCCACTGGAATTCTCCCGTGATGTTTTAAGTGCAGTGGGGTATGTTAAAACACTGGGAGAAATTCACTAACCTTCACTAGTGATCGAATATGACTGGAGGAAAGGAATTTTTAACATAATTTAAAGGAGCTTCAGCTCTTGTTTGACAGTAAGACGTTTAAAGTAGGGAAAGGAAATTGGTACAAACATTGGGACGATTTCAACCTTGATCATTATACGAAGTTTATTTATTGGTCACAAGTAGGCTTACGTAACACTGCAATGAAGTTACTGTGAAAATTTCCTAGTCGCCACACTCCACACCTGTTCACGTACACTGAGGGAGAATTTAGCATGGCCAATCCACCTAACCAGTGTGTTTTTCGGACTGTGGGAGGAAACCCATGCAGACACAGGGACAACATGCACACTCTGCACAGTGAGCCAAGCTGGGGATTGAACCCGGATCCCTGGTGCTGTGAGGCAGCAATGCTAACTACTGTGCCACCATGCCACCTATATAGGTGGCAATGGGCAGCACGTGTTTAGCAGCTCTATGGAGCAGCCAGTATGTTAGCTGATTGATATCAGTCACAAGTCCTACCCAGAATGTGGTCAGTGATCTGCCAGTGCCAAATGTGCTCCTGCAGGTGTTCACTACCCAGGGGTAGGAAATCAGGCAAGGCTGCCAAATGTAAAGGACTCCCCTCCCCACCCCACCCTACTAACAGCAGCAACTTAAACAATACTTTGTGGCTTGCCACAAACCACCAATTCTGACCAATCTACCAATCAGGATATCATTCTGCATGCTAACCATTTCATATACTAAACATTATATGTCGCCACATTTACCTACAAAATAAATGTTACCTTCAGAGAAGTCCACACCTACTTTATTTCTCTGGAAATAATAGCATCAGACTAACAACATTACAGTGAACTGGCACCAACCATTTAATTTGTTGTTCACTTCCCAGCCATTTCACACACAACTGTTTGTTGCTGTAAGTGCTGCAAAATTAAATTAACAGGACTTCTGTTACAATTGCTACTGAGCAATGTTTCCTGTCTTTTTTTATTGAGCGCGTGGTAATACTTCTCTTGTGCAGCCGCACATGTGGCAATTTCGAAGAACCAATTTGTGCCTAAGTTACAAGCAATTGAGCTAGTCCAAACCCACACAAGTTAAGCAGAATCTATGCAGTACCCTGGTTAGATCACACTTGATGTGGAGATGCCGGCGTTGGACTGGGGTACACACAGTAAGAAGTCTCAAAGCACCAGGTTAAAGTCCCAACAAGTTTATTTGATAGTAAACCCACTAGCTTTTGGGGTTTGCCCCTTCGTCAGGTGAGTGGGGAGTTCTGATCAGAAACAGAGCATATAAAGGCACACACTCAGTTTACAGAATACTGATTAGAATGCGAGTCTTTACAGCTAATCAAATCTTAAAGATGCAGACAATGTGAGTGGAGATAACATTAAGCAGAGGTTAAAGAGCTGTGTATTGTCTCCAGACAGGGCAGTAAGTGAGATGTTGCAAGCCCAGGCAAGTCATGGGGGTTACAGACAGTATGACATGAACCCAACGTCCTTACACATGAGGACAGCCTCAACCGGGATCTTGGGTTCATGTCACACTATTTGTAGTCCCCATGACTTGCCTGGGCTTACAACATCTCACTTACTGTCCTGCCTGAAGACAATACACAGCTCTTTAACCTATGCTTAATGCTATCTCCACTCACATTGTCTGCACCTTTAAGACTTGATTAGCTGTAAAGACTCGCATTCTAATCAGTATTCTGTAAACTGAGTGTGCCTTTATATGCTCTGTTTGTAACCAGAACTCTCCACTTATCTGACGAAGGGGCAGACCCCCAAAGCTAGTGGGTTTACTATCAAATAAACTTGTTGGACTTATAAGACTTCTTACTAGATCACACTTGGACAGGCGGAATTCTCCCAAGCCACCCACTGGTGTGAACCACATTTGCATCCTGTTAGTGAGATGCAGATGAAGGCCTGACCCCCTCCTCCACATCAGATTCTCTGCCATGCCAGCAAGAAAATGGGCTGGTTTGCAACATGTTGAGAACAATATGACATACAGACATTGGGACACATCTGAACAATGCCTGGGGCTGCCTTCAGAGTTCAGAATGGAGGCCACTGGTAACACTAGGCCCTGGAACACCACTACCATGGGTCAGGGAAGCATCTAAAGGTGGACCTTCCGGATTAGGGTCCAACTTCCAGCCTCTGAATGTTGCAGAAAGCGGGTCTGAGCAGGGTTCTGTGGGGGAGGGGGGCTGAGGTAGGAGGGTTGGATCACCTCATGCCTGCATGGTGTGCAAGGGAGTGACCTGTTATTTCAGTGGTCTGGTGTGGGGAGGTGGTGGAGGGGGTTGGGAATGACCCTCTTTGTTGAAGGGTTGGCAGTGCTCCCATGATCAGTGGGGGAGAGGTGACATTTCATTTTTTGTGGAGGAGAGGAACCTGTCTCTGAGTGTGGAGATTGGTTAACAGGGTGAGTGTAAGTTTAATCGGGGGTAGGCAGGAACATGGGGTTAAATCTACAATCAGGTCAGCATGATCTTATTGAATGGCGAGCAGGCTCGAGGGATCGAATAGTCTACTCCTTCTCCGAAGTAGTATGTTTGTATGCAAAAAAAATCCCAAAGTACTTCCTAGGAGGGTTACCAAACAGAATTGGACACCAAGCCACATAAGGAGAGATCGGGGCAGGTGATTAGTCAAAGCAGTTGGTTTTATGGAGTGGCTTAAAAGGAGGAAAGAGGGACGGAAAAGTTTAGATGATAGTTCCTAAGCTTAAACCCTAGGCAGCTGAAGACAGGCCATCAATGGTACAGTTGATTATAATCTCATGAAAGATATTAAAGTGCTGTCTGCTGGAAGGGCAGTTTATTAATATGATAAATTAAATACTAACCATAGGAATGACAGATGTGGGTTGTGCAATTTACAGTGCTTTAAATTATAAGAAAAAGCTGCAGGCTTTAATATGTGCTTGGTATATTTTATCAAATTTATCGAAAGTATCACAAGGACAAATAGTTCCAAAGCATATAAATCAAAGTAAGTGGTAATGAAGGTCAGCAGCGCAATATATTGCTTGTAAGTTGCAAGCAACCAACAGACCTTCCCACAAATGGTATTTCAACAAACATTATTGCTGGTGATTAATTATCTGTATACTCTTATTTCTGAAGTTGCAGGACACCACTTTACTCATCAAGTAAAATACTTGTGTAGAAACAAAGTAAAAAATATAATTTAGATGTAATTTTGAAACCAAAGCAGTTTGAATAGTTGCCACATGACATTTTCTACAAGCAGCAGAATGCTTACAGAGCAATGCTCCTTAAAACTAACAGCAAAAATTAATTAATCACCTCACTGATAAATATCCTTTGAATTAGATGCCTTCTCTTGTAATAAATTTGTTTCATTAAAATTTTATACATTGACGTAAAATTTGCTGTTATGAAACTATCTTAGCATGATGAAAATTTTGACCCACCTTGCAAAAGGTACAATGGATATTGAATTTTGTTTATTCGTTCATGGGATGTGAGCGTCACTGGCTACACCAGCATTTATTGCCCATCCCTAATTGCCCCTGAGAAGGTGGCAGTGATTAATTAATGACCTTCTTTAACCCCTGCAGTCTGTGTGTTGTAGGTACAGCCACAGTGCTGTCAGAAAAGGAGCTGCAGGGTTTTGACAGCGAGAGACCGAAGATTTCGGTCAGGACGGTGCGTGTCTTGGAGCGGAACATGAAGGTGGTGATATTCCTAATTAAAGGGCAGTACCCACATTAAGTCACAAGGGGCCAGCAAAACTGACATGTTGCTCTCTGACTATAAAAAATAAAGTTGTGTTAGCATGAAAAGCTAACAATTAAATTGTTTACAGGTAATCTAGACAGTTAAACTGTAGCAGAAGGCACTAATGGAATAGTTGTATTTCTTACCTAAATATATTAAAGTTTGCAAAGCTGAAACATCTTTGTATCAACACAGATGATGTAGTATAGATTTCATTATGGTACATTTAAATTGCTATGGATTGCTAATAAAGAAATTGAAGGACGAATAACTTGCCCAAAATGCTGTCATTGGCATTTGATTCATTTTCAGTTAATGTGCCAAACTAAAAAAGAAAAATGAAGTACAAACTCTATAAATAAACAGGCGTGCATAATTCTTAGGCAATCAGAAATTACTTTGATGACACAATATCTTCAAGGTGACTTCCTGTCTGATCATGTAGTATACAATTGAAGTAAGTTTCCACTGTGACAGTCTGATGTCATTTGGGAACAAAGGGGACAAATTGAATTAGCCTTGTGAATGTTTATTTCACCAAGTAAACAGGTTAATCTGTGCTTCGAAGTTCTACCAAGACAACATGTTGAAGTTGTATGGGGAAAGCTTTCAAATAACCTGTGTTTCCTAATGACAACTGCTTAATTATATTAATGACCATTATAAAAATAAAGAAAAGGCAAAATACTGCGGATGCTGGAATCTGAAACAAAAACAGAAAATGCTGGAAAATCTCAGCAGGTCTGACAGCATCCGTAGACAGAAAATAGAGCCAACATTTCGAGGCAGGATGGCCCTTCGTAACTTAGAAGGGCATCGCTCAAAATGTTCAGCCGAAAAAAGATAATTGCTTGAATGTTATAATAAATGAAATAAATTAATAATAATATGTTTACATAAGTAGATTAAAAATAAAGTATCAACAGTATTTCTTGTATTCCAATTGAAACTGAGATTAAAATAATTAATTCATGTCAATGGATGACATCGTCGATACTAAAAACAGCTTGAAAAACACTTGCCCCAAAACAGCAGACTATTAGAGTGATCATTGTGCTCTCTGTTAGGATAGGGTAAGAGAAATTTTGAACAACAACAATTTACAGTTTATACAGCCCATAACATTGCTCAAAATGTCTGAAAGGAGGAAAGAAGGGTAAGAGGTTTAGGCAGAGAACTGCAAAGCCCTGCATTTGAAAACTAGAATCAGAATTTTTAAATTGAGGCATTGCTGGACTGGGAGCAAAAGTAGGCCTGCAAGCACACGGGTGATGGGTGACAAGAATTTGGTGCAAATTATGGAGGGTGGAAGACAGGAGGCCAGTTATGGATTAGTCAATTCGATAGGTAACAAATGCACAAATGAAATTTTTAGTGGGAGATGGGAGATGTTACAGAGTTGAAAATAAGTGGTCCTGGTGATGGAGTAGATGTGTGGTTAGAAGTCCATTTCAGGATCAGATAGAACATCAAGGCTACAACCTTAGACAGTGGCCAGGGAGCAGGATGAAGTCAGTGGCTATAGAGCAGAGTTTGGGTAGAGAAAAAGATAATCGACAGGATTTTATGACCTCGTTCGAGTGAGACCAGATATTTCCACACAAGGTCAATGGACATTTCCGTTGGTTGCCCCTGGCCCACTCCGATTCCAGGGCTGCAGGGCGGTAAAATTCTGGTGAATTTCCTTTGTCTGTCCAATATTTATTTGGAGGAAATTTCTGCTTATCTGAATGTTGGACAAATATAAGAATTCCAAGATGGTGGAACTAGAAAGCAAAAGGCTGGAGGCCGGTTAGCTTAATGCCTATGCAGGGAAAATATTATTATGAAGTAGATTATAGCAGAAAATTTCAGTGTAATCTGGCAGAGTCAACATGGATTGTGAAAGGGAAATCATGTTTGCTAATTTACTGGCATTCATTGAGCATGTAACTAGCTAATGTGAATAAAGGGGAACATGTTGATGTATTATAATTAGATTTCCAGAAGGCATTTACAAAGTGCCACATCAAGGATCACTACACAAAATGGTGTATGGGGTAACATGGTCAGAGCATTCAGTAGCTAACAGGTAACAAAAGGCAGAATTTCACAAAACTTTTTGTGTGTTGGGCAGACATGAAACTGGGAGAGTTCCAGAACAGCTTTTTGGGTATATTTTCAGGCCCATTTTTAAAATCCGTCTTCAAGATTTTGAGCGAGTCTGTTTCTCACTACAGAAGATAGTGGGCAAGGTTTACCTCACCAGATAACCTGTAGAGTGAGGTATTGCACATGTGCAGACCTCTGATGCTACACATGCGCATTAAGAGTAGCAGGGGTCTGACAGACAGGCTACCTCAAGCAGCAACCCCACCCCCCGCAATCACATGGGCCTGGTCACAAAAACTGGTGCTATTCGTGCTAGCCGCTTTATGTCCCAATTTTCCTGCCGCAAAATGGGCATAAAGTGGCAATAAAATTCCACCCAAAGAATAGGCATAAATGGATCATTTTCACGTTGGCCAAGAGGTGATGAACAGAGTGCCACAGGAATCAGTGCTGGAGCCTCAAAGGTTTATAATTTATATCAATGAATTGGACAAAGCGATTGAATATAAGGCTTATATTTGCTGATGGCATGGACAGGGAAGAACTGAATTGTAAAGAGGACATAATGAACCTGCAGAGGGATATAGATAGGTTAAGTGAGTGAGTAAAAAGCTGTCTAATTCAGCATTAAATGGAAAAATAAGAACTTGTCCTGTTTGACAGAAACAGAAGAGCAATATAATATTTAAATGGAGAGAGATTGCAGATAGAGGATCTAGGTTTCCTGATGTAGTAGTCTGGAAAGGTTAGTAAGCTGGTATGCCATTTATTGTAGGGGAATGGAATGGTAAAAAAGGTATGTTTTGCTATCGTTGTTCAGTGCATTGGTGAGACTACATGCCGAGGACTGGGGCAGATAATCTTAGGAGGAAAGATTAGATAGACTGAACTTGTGTCCATTGGAGTTCAAAATAATGGAAAATGATCTTACTGAAACATATAGGATGGGATGTAATGGCCTTGCTCATTCCAAAATGATAAAATCCTACCCGAGGTCCTCGGGCCCACTGTCCGCTCCAATTCCCATGGCTTGCACAGCAGTAAAATTCAGGCCATAAAATTCTGAAAGGACTTGACAGTGTGTTTGCTAAACTGATATTTCCCTTTAAAGTTTTTAATGTTTTATTTATTAGTCACAAGTAGGCTTACATTAACACTGCAATGCAGTTACTGTGAAAATCCTCTAGTCGGGTACACAGAGAGAATTTAGCATAACCAATGCACCTCACCAGCATGTCTTTCGGACTGTGGGAGGAAACCAGAGCATCTAGAGGAAACCCATGCAGGCATGGGGAGAATGTGCAAACTCCACACAGACAGTGACCTAAGATAGCACTATGAGGCAGCAGCGCCACTGTGCTGCCCTCGGATAATAATACCTGAAGGTAATAATACCTTATTAGAAATAAGGTATAGTTTTAAGTTTAAGCTTAATTGTGTTTCAGTTTTTGTGAGTTAAGAGAAGCATAATAATTTCAATTTGGTTCAGATGCCTCCATTCTAATGAGAATTTTATGGTCCCTACAGTAAACACAGGGTTTAAAAAAACAAAATTGTTGCTTAGCAACCAGAGGCCCATACTGAGACAGCAAGAGCACTTAAAGGTCAGTTTGGAACCAGGTAACCTAGAGGCAAGGAGCGTTCCACAGGCACTGTCAGTACAGATAGGAGAATGCAGAGGGAAAGGAAGCAAATATCAGAAACCAAAGGAAGTCCCATAAATGAGAGAATGGATCAGAGGAAAGTTCCAGGAAGAATATGAAGTCAAAGTCACAAAGAACAGAAAGCTGAGCATGGACATGGTCCATTCTCTGAAGTTAAAGGGCAGAGAGAGGCCCTCAATAAAGACTGGTTTGCAAGGTGCAGACCTGTAGATGTGACTTGGGAGAAGGTTGGTTGCACCTGAATGCAGCCTGTGAAGCAGTAGAGTTCTGTTGGCATGGTTGGGTTCCTGAGACACTGTGTGGTAGCTTGAACAAACATGGTGATCAAGGGCAGAGAAATACCAAAAATTAGAGGTTGAAATCCTGGAGGTAGATCCTTTGTGAAGCCATTCAAGAGAAATTGTTGTTTGAAGAAGATTCCAAGGTTTGTTCTTTAAGAGCAGAGTTTGGGAATCCTTGTGTGAAAGTCAGAATTCCAGTCAGAACAATTGACCTAGAGTGTGACAAGCATCTGGGAGGAGTTGAGACAAAATCTGCAGTTATTTTAAACGGTGTCTGTCACTTGCTTTCAGAGTATGGTGTGTCTGACCATAGCTCACCTATTTGTTTACTGGAACAGTGTACTTACTGAGAATATTAGAGTAAAAGATAGACTTTGTAACTTGTGCTATCTTTACAAATCTGTACAATTCTGTAAAGATATGTCTGGAGTGAAAGAATAGTGGATTTAATCCCTTGTTTAATTAATGTTTTATTCTTTTGTTAAAAGTTCATCGGCAGCCCTGAGACTCTGTTCTGTAGCTGCCATCTATATATCTAAGCAAAAAAAGTTAGGATTTTTTCAAGCCAGCTTCCATCTTGGGATCTCACTTGTCCAATAGTAACGTCAATTGGGATTGTAACATCAGAATAAGTTTATTGTATTTGGAAATCTGAGAAGTTGTGATGAGAAAGGGAACCCAGAGACATTGATCCCACTCTGTTCTCCTTCACACTGAGGCTTGTTTGGAAAGAACTTCCAGAAAGCGACTCTGATGCGACCAGCAATCCATCTTCACATGCAAGAACACCAAATCAACATCATCAAAACCCTTTGAAATTTATCCCTCTTCATAAAGTTTTCCCATTAGCCCAGAGGTGTTTTTCCTTTTTTCTTCCTGCCAATCTCTGCAGAGGCACTGCTTGTTTTGTCCTTTGTGTATATGTGTGTGCGTTAGGATTTAAAGGGATATATAATGAAATAATTATACATCCAGATTACAAATTATATATTAACCAGCTTTTAGCAACTTGTTTCACAAATAAGTTTTCTTTCATAATGAATCAATAATTCTGAGTTTATTAGAAGAAACCTGGTTGATCTATTTTATTCTGATTGTAACAACAGTGGAAGTAAACAATTGGCCACTTTTGTCAGTGAATAAAACAGTTACACCCATAGTGCAACCTGTGAAGAAGTGAAGTTAGAGAAACTACACACCTTCCATCCCATTACAGGAGATTTCTTTCCTCAAATGCCATGAGTCTTTGAAACTCTCTTCCATAGAGAGTAGTGGAGGCAGAGCTGTTAAATATTTTTAAGACAGCAATAGATAAATTCTTGACTAACAAGGGAATTGAAGGTTACTGGGCAAAGGCAGCAATGTGGAGTTGAGGCCACAGTCAGATCAGCTTATTGCATGGTGGCGTACTCCTGCTCCTCATTCATACATTCAAGATGTCAAGTGAGATGGTGGTGAGGTAGCGCTGGGTGTTATCAGTGTACATGTGGACCCGATGGTGTATGTTTGGATGATGTGCTGAAGGTGTAAAGAAGAAAATCTACTGATATCAGAAATGTGCTTTCCATGCCATGATTTAGGCAAAAGCAAAATGAAAATAGTAAAGCATCAGAAAATTATTTGTCAAATGAAATAAAATATTCTCATGATCAGTGGAATGGCACAACGATAAATGTTCCACGTGACTGAGGTACTGATCTTGGTTAATCATTCATAGTTCCGTCCTTATTCCAGGGATAAGAAAATGGCAAAGTAGGTTTCAAAATCCAATAAAATGTTAAAAGTGCAAAATATGGCCTTACAAGATCACATGATAAGCATGGTTGAGCAAGGTCACTCAATCTACCACAATTCATCTGTCTCGGAGCACCCCACTAATTGTCTATCAATTGTGATTAACTATATGCTGGCAAAGGACATTATCAGGCAAAGGGCATTGACAGGGCTGTTTCTCCAAGACATGGAAATAAACACTTGCCCTTTTTAAGGGTTGTCGACCACATTAATTTATTTTTTATTGGTTTTCAAAAGAGCACATAAATAGGAGACACTTGTTTTTTATTTAATTGATCATTTATTTAAGTAAAAGCATATAAAGATACACTGACACTGTGGTGTGGTTGCATTAGGAGATAGAGTGAATTTTAGAAGCTCTTGTCCTATAAGTGCTGGTTCTACCAAGAAAGCTGGCTTGCAGCTCCCCAGATGCACAGCTGACTTTTCTCATCAGATATTCCAGCACTTAGAATAAAGAAAACTTTCTGGTGTTTCTGACATGTCATTCTGGCAGGGCAGGATAGGGCCTTATAGAATCGGCAATGCTGCTTCCACAGAGATCAGATGTCCTTAGCCCCCACCCACAAGCACAAGCGCAAAGTGGCCCCCACATCCCATGGATACAGGGACTCTCCACCCCCCACCCCCAACACAACAGGCCAAACTCCCCCACAATCACTGGAGCAACCCAAAATCACCTAGGCAACTCACAATCACCAGAACAATTGCAATCACCGGGACAACCCCTCACCCCCCATGACAGATAAGGGGAACCCTGTCAATGGAGTGCCTCATTGGGCCTGTCCCTAACATTGCCAACCTAGCATTGGCAAGATGCCAGCGGCCAGTGCCACGTTGATACTGTCAGGTTGGCACCACCCTGACATCCAGGTTGGCACCCCCCAGGAGTGATGCTTACCTTTGCGGACCTGGCAGCTTTCCCTCAACACATTGTAAAATATCTGTCATCACATCAGTGAGGTATGAATATTCAGTGAAGGGGGGCAGCATATGGTGAAAAATCCCTTTTCATATATTTAAATATATTCTAATTTATTGAAATGCAATTCCCACCCTTTCTAGTTGGGAACCTCATTACGTCATTGGTGTGGGGCACAGAAAATTGAAAAACAAGATCTCACTGCCAAGGATCTTGTTTTCCAATTCTCGTGAGATCGAGCAACCATGTCGCCATTTGCACTCATGGCGAATGCAGGTACAAAATTACCCCCATAGACTTTTAATGTTTCAATTTGTGAATAGATCAAAACTGAGTAAAGGTTGCTTCTGGTTTCATCCTTTGGCAAAAGGCTAATGAGAATATAACATCCCTTGCTGTTGTATCCATTAGTCTCTGAAATGTTTCCAGGATGAGTCCATTCCAGGTATTAATCATTCTGTGTGTGAAGGAGAGTTTCCTGATATCAGTTTCAAATTTGCCTTTTAGTGATGCTAACGTATCCTACTTTTAAAACGTTGTTCCTGATTTTACCTTTCCGTAAGTTCAAATATTTTATTTATTTCAGTAAAATCACTGCTTGGATGTATCGTTTCCAGACTGAACAGCTCAGGTTTCTGCAATCTGATCTCGAGGTTTGGGAGATCAGCTCATTGCTCTTCTCCAACACATGAATGAGGAGCCTGAGTTACATAGACCTCAGTTACATAGCTAGATTGGAGAAGCTGATACTGTTTTACCTTGGGGAAGAGAAAGTTGAGAGGAGATTTGATAGGTCTATTCAAAATCACGAGGGGACTGGACAGATGCGACAGGGAGAAATTGCTTCCATTGGTGGAAGAATCGAGAACTAGAGGACTCAGAAAGCAACTGGACAAAAGAAGCAATGGGGACATGAGGAAAAGTTTTCTCACGCAGTGAATGGTTAAGGTTTGGAATGCACTGCCTGACAGTGTGGTGGAAGCAGGTTCAATTGAGGCATTAAAAAGGGAATTGGATTGCTATCTGAAGAGGGGGATGTGCAGGATTATGGGGAGAAGGCAGGGGAATTGTACTTGGGGAATTGCTCATTTGAAGAGCCAGCACAGACACAACAGGCTGAATAGCCTCCTTCTGCGCTGTAACAAAACTGTGATTTTGGCCAGAATTTTCCTGGCACACCCGCCCCAATTCTGGAGGTGGGTGAAGCTCGGAGAAGGGCATTCCCATCGGCCTGAGTTGGGATCGTACGAACCTCAGGCGGATGTGCCAGTAAAATACCACCCTCTGTCTCCCACTATCTTAATAACCGGTATTGTAATTGGTATTCAAATTGTGGTCAGAACAATTTACTGTACAGTTTGATTACAACCTCCTCTGACATATGTTATTTAAACAATTCTTTGGCTATAGTATTTCAACATTATATTGGCTTGTTGATTGTTACTCCACACCACCCTAAGAATCCCAAATCTCTTCAATATTATTCATTGACTACACGATTTTCTTATTTTTATTTCATACATGCAGTACATTTAATTGAATTTAATCGGTCATTAATTCCATAACATATATTTTGGCCAACTCACTGTGTAGTTTTAAACTGCTTTCTCTAATTCCATTTTCCTTCCCAGATTGGCATCATTGAATTTGCATCCTGTGTGTTCAGATTGTTTGCGTAAATGAGAATAGTAGCATTTTCATTTCCAAGCCCTGGGGCACTCCACTCAATATTATCCCATACAATTTCCCCACTTACTCTCAATGATCAGCAAAGTGATGGAAGTGAATGTTAATAGTGCTATGAAGCAGCACTTACTCACCTGCTCACCAGGACCATTCAACTCAGACTTCACTACAACCTTGGTCCAAACACAGACAAAATATCTGAATTCTGGTGATGAGGCGAGTGACTGCCCTGGTTATATAGGCAGCGTTTAACTGAATGTTTCACCAAGGAGCCCTAGTAAACAACATATAAGTATCTAACACTTTTAAGCTAATAAATCCTCTCTAGGTATTTCACAGGTGCAGTATGACAAAGTATGACACCTAGCCGCGTAAGGTGATATTGGGCAGAATCTAGTAAAGCTGGGTGCAGCAGAAAACAAGGCAGGCTGGAGCATTTCATTATGTGGGAGGCAAAATGTCAACTTCCAGATGCTGAGATGTAAATGGTTGGCGGGTTGAAAACAGATTGTGGTTTCTGACAGCAAGCAATGGGAATGTATTTGCAAATGCATAAGCATGCCATGCATACTCATTAAGTCAACGGCAATTGAGAAACATGTACCTTTAGGTTAAAGACTGGTTAAAGGCGCATGCAACAAGCAAGTTAGTCTTCAGGAGCTGTTTTTCTTGTACAAAGAACTTTGATGGAGTAGAGGAGAGCAGTATAAGCACAGTTTGCAGCTATACAGTGAGGTCAGGCCATGAATGTCAGAAGGATTGACGTCGTGTCATGGTGGCCTGAATGAAGGTTATGGGGGATGGAGGCAGGGTTAACTTCTGTCGGAGGGAAGGTTGACTTCTGTTGAACGCAGCTCAAGCATGAAGGAGGGGATGTCATGAGTGACTGAGGGCAGGGCAATGTTGAAGCTGGGAGAGTCAAGGGTAACCAAAAGGAGATCAGGGAGATACAGGGAGAGCTGAGGATGGCTTTTAGTAGGTCAAAGATGACATGGGACAAGTCAAGGGTGAGGGGCAGCAGGTCCAGGATGCTGGGGGGCAGCTTGATGGTGGCAAGCTGCCCCCTCCCCCCCCAGTTGATAAACAGTTCAATAAGGATAATAGCAAATACTGCAGACGCTGGAATCTGAAACAATAATAGAAAATGCTAGAAAATCTCAGCAGGTCTGACAGCATCTGTGGGGAGAGAAGGGACCCAACATTTTGAGGTCTGGATTCCTCTCTAGCAGTGATGAAGAGGCATCCTCTGTTCTCTCTACAGATGCTGTCAGACCTGCTGAGTTGAATAAGGTGATGGAGAAAGGATCAGGATAATGAATAGAAGGTCAAAGGTGACTAAGAAAGCAGCAGAGTAATGGCTTGCAGCTAATGTAAGTGTGGCTGGTGGGGAAAGGATGGCAGTAGTTCAAGTTCAAAATCCTCCACCAGACAGACCGGGTGATGATGCTGGCTAGCAGGAAGTGGATGCCTGTCCAGGTGCTGTTTAAGTATGGCGCACGGACCTTCAACCAATGTGAGGTGATGGTGAGGCCAGCGACTTCCTGCCTACCCCACCACACAATTACCCCTGCCCCTCGACTGTGCATAACTCATTGGTGTGGCCAAACATATCACTTCCAAACAGAAGTCCTGTTCACTCGTACCTACAATAAGAACACGCCCATTAGGTCAGTTGAGTAAAATCTTAGTCAAAGAGGTAAGTTTTAATACACGTATTTGTCAGCTTCTCACAAACCTGCAGCCTCTACCTCCTAGAAGGACAAGGACAGAAGGTGCATGGGAATACCACTGCTCCCAAATTTCCTTTCAGGTTACACCATCCTGACTCTAAAAATTGCATTTATTTACTCCAAGGGGGGCACCTGTGCATGCATAGAAGCATTACAGTGAAAGACATTACAGTATTGCATTTACTGCATGTTCCATCCGAAGGAAAATAAGGTTAAAGAGGCAGAATTGCAGAGCTTGGGACCTGGGCAACACCTCAGGCTGTTGCCAGGAAGAGGGATGGAGCCGGTAGCTAGGAAATGGAGCAGGGACTGAAAACAATGCCTTCAGTTTTCCCAATATTTTATAGGAGGAAGTGTCTGCACATCCAATATTGTATTTCCATCACAATTCTACCTCTCTTCAGTTCAGAAGAATCACCGTATTGGATTCAAAACATTAACTCTGTTTCTCACTACTCACTGCTGCTGCCGGTCCTGCTGAGTTATTTTGTTCAGATTTCCAGCATTGACAGTATTTTGCTTTTATTTCAGTTTGATTGAAGACTCTTCGCTTGCTTGGATGAGCCAGACAGACACAACGGCTAAATGGCCTCCATCAGAACCATAAATCTTCAATGTTTCTATGAATGCAGCTCCAACAACACTCAGTAAGCTCAACATCAACAAGGACAAACAACCTGCTTGAAGTGCACCTCACTCACTGTCTGAAACATTCACTCTTGGTGTTACTGGCACATTGTAGCTGTGTATGTTCTGCAAGATGCATTGCAGCAACTTGCCAAGGCTTATTTGTCAGCACCTCACAAACTCGCAACCTCCACCTCCTCCAAGGATATGGGCAGAAGGTGCATGGGAACACCACTGCACCCAAAATTCCTTCCAGGTTACAACATCCTGACTCAAAAGGTTGCATTTATTTGCACTGCGGGTGCACCTGCACAGATGTGCTATGGTGATAGGAGTTACAAGGGTGCATCTACTGAATGTTCCACCCTAACAGAATGCCTGAAGATGAAGATAAGAACATAAGAACATAAGAAATAGGAGCAGGAGTAGGCCATCCAGCCCTTCGAGCCTGCCCTGCCATTCGATAAGATCATGGCTGATCTGTCGTGTCTCAGTTCCACATTCCCGCCCTCTCCCCATAACCCTTAATCCCCTCGCTTATCAAAAACCCATCAACCCGCGTCTTAAAAATATACAAACAGGGACAAATACCAATGAAAGAATAGCAGCCGTGCCTGCAAAAATAACTGATTCCTTAAGTGTTAAATCCTAATGCCTTCCAATGGATGTATTAGTTTTCATAATGGAACGTGCTGTATCTGCCGGAGAACTGTGTGTAAACTACCTTGTCCAAAAGTTCAGTTTATTGCATACAAGATATTATTCTTAAATAAAATATTAAATAAATGGCCCACAAAGCATTAATCTTTGTGATCTTCAGCGTTTTTAAGCAACTTTTTAAAAACCACCAATACTGCTGCCATCCATTGATTGGAAAGGCATCAGGTGTTGTTTATGTGCTGGTTGTTATGGTGCAGGCAAAGTGCATATGGGCAACAGTTCCTGTGCCTTTCCAATCAGTGGCAGGAGTTACATTGGACTCAAGAGTTTATCGTTGTTCGTATATTGGTGCTGGGTAAAAACCTGGAACTCTCTATCCAGCAGCACTGGGCGAAGATTCCTTCACCACACAGACTGCAGTGGTTTCAGGCAGTGGCTCACCACAACCTTCCAAAGATATTTTCTAATCTATTTTCAGGGGTTTTATTTATTCATTCATAGGATCTGGTCCATTAGTTGTGACATCACTTTGCTATCTCTATAATATGCTCTGCATCATTATTTCATTGACTCCAGTTTCCGTTAAATGTTGGAGATTCCCAGGGTCACTGGGCTGCTAGGTCTCTCCTGCTAGTAGAATAGACATTCTCCAGGATGCTGATGGAGGAATCCGTTGGTTTAAATTTTGGTTCTCTGGGTATGGCTATGACAGACCACTGCTTGTGTGCGGCAGTTCTTCCCAAGTTTGGCACCCAAATTTTAATGAGGTGAAGTTTGCAGAATTAACTGGGGTCAGTGCACCTTTGTTACGTCCGATGCCAAAGTTGATGCCAAGTAGTCCATCTGACTTTATTCTTATTGTTCTTCGTAGCAACTTAATGCCAAACATGTTGTTGTGAATCTAGAGGTACACATCTGCCAAACTGGGTGAAGATCGCAAATTCCTTCTGTAAATGAAACCCTGAATAAATTAAGAAGAAATCAGAACACAACCATGGTTGGCACTCTGTCTACATGGGCTAGAAGAACTAACCATTGTCACAGTGCAGAATCTCTTACAATGAAACTTACTGGCCAAAGTCTTTCGACCTTGTTTGTGGCTGGGATGTTCCAGTGCCGCTGACAAGGAATGGAGTTTTGGCTATAAT
The DNA here is from genome assembly GCF_965287045.1 of Carcharhinus amblyrhynchos. NCBI lineage: Eukaryota > Metazoa > Chordata > Chondrichthyes > Carcharhiniformes > Carcharhinidae > Carcharhinus > Carcharhinus amblyrhynchos. The sequence continues at coordinate 74,046,694 of NC_137331.1, read as the reverse complement.
GCCAAATTTCCCCTCCTCGCTCGCAATGGGTCACACCATAGATGAGAGGAGAGGATCCTGTCCATTGTTCATTTTACAATTCATGACAGTGAGGGAGGCCTAAATACTGGAACTCGCCAGTGATACACTGAATACACACTGTAAGCCTAATATTACTAAATAGTGCTACACATAAAACAATTAATATATCCCTGTTATACTGTTACTGGGTGAAACCTGGCTGATGATTGGATATTACAGCAAATAAATTATAGCTGTACCTAACAGTGAGTTTTGCAATTCATATTAAAGAGAAAATTTTCCAGTCCCACCATAGGAATGATAGCAGGTAGGGGGATGGACCATGAAAAAAATCATTGATCTCAGGTGGGATTATCCAGTTTTGCAGTGAGTGCAGGTGGAAAGTCCCACCCTAAATGTTTCATAATTTTACAGTATTCTTTACAATACAACCAACTGACCAAGGCTCCTTCAATAATGCCTTCCAAACTCACCATCTCTACCATCTAGGTTGACAAAGGTAATAGATACTACTACCTGCAGGTTCCCTTCCAAGCCACACACTATCCTGATTACGCCACATGGACTGCAGCAGTCCAAGAAGGCAGCTCACCACCACCACCTAAAGGGCATTTAGGGATGGACAATAAATGCTGGCCTAGCCAGTAAAAACCTTGGATCTACCTGTGTTATAAATATTGCTAAAGAAAACTATTAGTTAATGTATCTTGTGTCTGATTTTATCCTTCATGCCTTCAGCAAGTTAGAAGTTAATCACAAATAAAAACAGAAATTAAAGGTCTAGCAGCACTTTTGTTTATATAAGCATTAATTATATTTCATTCAGTATTGCAATGCAATCATGTTGTGATTGATTTAGCTTAAATTGCTATTGATAAAATTCGAATACGGATCGAAAGTCCAAAGCTAAGCAGGTTAGGTCGATTAGCCAGGCTAAATTGCCCCTTAGTGTCCCAAGATGTGTAGGTTAGGGAGATTAACCACGGTGGATCTGTGGGTCTACAGGGATGGGGTGGGAGTGAGGGCCTGTCCAAAATACTAAGTCGGGGATCCAGTGCAGACATAATGGGCTGACTGGCCTCTTCTGCACTGTAGGAATTCCATGATTGTAAAGCTGAACTAATTTACATATTCTGTAAAGTTGAGTGTAAATCCCAGACCATTCTTCCAAAGTATGTTAGGAGAAGGGAACATTTTTGAACTAATGCAGGTTGTGCAATATTAACAGTTGTCTCACTACACTGAATGTTTGGCAAATGATGGAGGCTTCGCAAATATTTTTTGACCCTCCATAAGAAAGCTACAGAATTTCTAACATCCAGAAGCTTAATAACTGAACCTGTTTTGTGTGTAATTATTTATTTGGCTACTCTGATGTTTCTTTCATTTTCTGTGCGATCATGAATTACCTATCCTTTAAGTGTAAACTTTTTTTAACAATGTAAACAAGAAAAGTCAACTTAGTTCAAGAGAACACAGATGTACAATTTAAATTGGCATTTCCCTACTGTTTTGAGCGTCTGATGCAATGAATAACTACTGGTAAAGTTTTTGTGATCAAGCATTCTGTAAAACATGCTTTACGCAAAGATATCTCACCAAAATTCTGGGGAACAGCACAACTTTTTTTAACATCTGTTTCATTATATTCCATAGGTGTGATGATCCTTTAGCTGTCAATGGAAATGAAAACCATGCCAGATGTATAATAGGCACCTGATCCAATGTTGTTTGTTTTACGCCATCACCTCCAAGTCAAAATCATCTTGGGTGGAGTCTTGCTATGATCCCTCCTGGATACCAAAGGCATCAAGGGGTATGGGAAAAGTGGGGGGAAATGGCGTGGAGGCAGATGATCAACCATGATCTGTTTGAATGATGGAGCAGGGTCGACAGGCTGAATAGCTGACTCCTGCTCCTATGGTCCGATGTGCTTGGAATATGTAAATGACTCTCAATACAAAACAATTACATTCACCAATAGATGACACCAACATATATATATTTCATATAGCCGGTCACACATTACTTACAGGACTATTGATCACCACAAGTAGAATACTCTTCAGGGAAGGGGAACAAGACTAATTTTTATGTTTCTGGGGCCAGATTCACGTGGTTGAAACACTTTGAACCAGTTGGGTGAAATCTTTGATTAGAATATAAAATGAGTGCTGTGGATCACTTTCACACCTTGTCTGACTTTCCTGTTCTTGAACAACTGTCTTTCTTAAAAGTAGGCATTTAAAAATATTGGTTCAAGTCCTATAAACTGCAGTGCAACAATATTGTGATTGATCAGGTGCACAGAACAGAAAGCAGGATCAAGTCACTTCCACTCCATCAAACTTGTCTTTTAAATATTAATGAATTTACTGGGTAATTCTTATGAACAAAGCTCAGCAAGTCTTTCTGCATTTGTTAAAAAAATGTTGATTTTGCCATTTTATTTGGTGAATTTTCTGACATTTGAGAGTTGACTGTAATTCTGCACAAGATGCAATGAGGCGCAGGGTTGCAAAATTGTCAGGAAAATGACACATGGGCTTTTTGTTGTTCTCTCTTTCTAGCCAAAAATAACAATGCAAAACACAATCAGCATTCCAATGAGGCTTGCTGAATCTGCACTGATGAAGTGTCAGGCTGATATTGTTATTACATTGCAATGAATCTAACTAATGGAGTGAAATGAAGAAGGCCAGCGGAGAACTTTCCAGCTCTGATTGATTTATTTGCACCTTTGTTTTTTATTTCAGTTTTCAGCTATTGCTGGATAGAATACTAAACCAAATGCAAATCATAGCACAGCCTATGATATTTGGGCTGGATTTTGCATGAGGATGTAGCCCTGACTCCACACACAAGCTGCCCCTCTGCTCAAGGAGTTGGCGAGGACCCTTGTGCGCCCACTGGAAGGGGGATCATCGGAAGCACACCTGGGGCCATCCGCTCAGATAACACTGGGACTGTCCAGCCCAGACCCTCTCCCAGTGATCCCAGCAGCTCCAGTTCTGCTGGCCGAGGAGCATGGCCCTGCCATGCAGCAGCAGTATGACAGCAGACTGAGGTCCTCCCAGTTTCAGCCTTCCAGAGGACATCAGGTCATCACAGACCACAGGGCATGGCAATCAGAAGGCCACCTCCATTTCCGTTGTGAATGTCGGGGATGCACCAAGATGTAAAGGCAGGGTTAGAAAGGCCAAGAAGGCATAATTGCACAAGCTGGGCATGGCTATGGTAATCATTTGTACATAGTGTTGTCCATGGAAAATATACTCCCAAGAAATACATCCTTGTCTATGGCTTCTTTTTATGATGAGTAGTGTCCATGTCAATCAACTGTGAAAACTTGGTTCCTACACAAAATGAAGGCAAGTGTCGCTGTCCAGGACCTCTTCCCTGTATAGTGAGTAACCTCAGATGAACCCCCCTTTCACCACAGCCCCTGCGCTGACTTTTCCTTCTCTCCCTTTTCCCTGGCATTGTTGCCCTTGTCCTGATACCATAAGCCAGCCATGAAGAAGCTGCTGTGGAGACTTGCTTGTGACAATCCCCTCTGAATCTAAAATCAGCTCTTCCTTGCATTGAGATCCTCATATGCGCTGGGCTAAGTTGTATGTGTGCTCACCTCTGAATCATCTTCCAAGTTTAAGTCAACAGTGCCCACTTTTTAAAGGCTGTTGTAAATCATGGTGTTCTAAAATCACCCTGATGTGGGATTTTAATTGGATCTGGGTGCTATGATTCCAGTGTGTGGCCACAATAGTGAGATACAAATGTATTCAAATTAAATTCCCAACATTTGATGAGGGACAACCGCTTCCTAAATTTATATCACTGGGAAATGTGCCGAGGGCCTTCTCATGAAATTTTCTGATGTTGCTACTGAATCTACCCATCTCAATTGGACAATGAAAATCTCACCCTTTAACACAATTGTAAACTGTCCAATGAATCTGACTCCGTGTTAATTTATAACCAGCAATCATTACAGCCCATACCTTTACCAAGCAGCAGTACATTTGTCACGTTCAAAACAAAACTGGCTCACTATTGTAAGTGTCTCTGTTCCTGTTCCTGTTCTCAATACAGCCACTATAGAATATTTAGGTTCAGATGGAGACATTAGGCCTGTCAGCCTATGTCTGTGCCAACTCTTTGAAAGTGTTATTCAACAGACCGAACTCACTGCTCCTTCACCGTAATCCTGCAACTTTTGCCTTCTTAATTATATGTCAAAATCCTTTTAGGAGGTTACAATTGAATCAGGTTTCCATCACCCTTCAGAGGTACACACCAGATCACAACAACACAGTGCATATGACAAAATTACCTTAATTTCTCCCCATATACTTTGCCAATGCTCTTAAATCTGTATCCTCTTTTTATTTTCCTATCTAAGCACTCCAATTTTGAGCATCACTAATATCATCTCCCATTTGCTGCCATCCGTTCGAAGGAGCAATTTGATAAAGTCTGTTCCTCAAAGCACTTTGAGAACAATTAAGTCAGGGAGACTTGTTCGAAGGAAGTAGCTTTGAAGTAAATAACCATCATAGTTTACCAGAATAGGCAGCCTTCAAATAATGCAGGAATGGTAAGATCATGAGGTCTCCTCTATTACATGTGCCTTTGATGTAGGCAAAACATGTTGTCTGACAGTTCTCTGGAGGACTTGAACAATGGAACCGGAAACCAAAATTCACTTTGTGTACAGTATAGATTGATGACCTATATTGAATATCAATAAAGCTTGTTCTGCATTCTCCATCAAGTGTCTTGTGCTTATCTGAAACATATCATTATGAATTATAGCAAGAGAGGAGATTGACTAACAGTTGACTGTTAAGTTACCTTCAAAGATCTGTGCATGGTTTCATAACTTGTCCTCGATAAACTATTTTAAATGAACAACTTAATTAAAAAAAAGAAAATGCTGGAAACACTCAGTGGAATGAAAAACAAAGTTAATATTACAGATCAATGACCTTTCATCAGAGCTGCAAGATGTTTGAAATGATTTCTTTTAAGTAGCTTCAGGAGGGACAAGGCTGAGTCAGTTCATTGAAACTAAACTGTAAGATGAAATTCTGTTGAAAGGTCACAATCAAACATTAACCTATTTCATTTCCTCCCTTCAGAAAGAGATCAGCCTAGTGTGAATTTGAACTATTGTCTGACAGAGGCATATTATTGCTGGTGATAAAAGCAGCAAAAAGTGCAACATGCTCACATGACATTGCTCTGTCAGTTATTTCAACAAAGATTAACCTATTTAAAATGAACTTGTACCAGCATCAAAACAATTGTAAATTGCAATCTAAACTAAAAGAGACAGAATCATAGCTAACATGAATGGAGGCCGAACTTTGTGTTTTCCGATGGACCTGACAACAAATCTCCTTAATGGACATTATAATTTATTGATTCTTGTATTTTAATAACTGTATTCTCCCTAATAACAGGGACCTAGCAGCACATTAACAAACTGATAATTACTTACGTACGGAATATAATCAGACACACTAACACATCACAACTGGAGTTATAAAACACCCATTTTCCATAACTTTTTCACATAATTCATCCGGCCACTTTGAATTGTTTGCCCGTCAACGAATGAGTTAAATTCTATATTTATGTAGTTGCCAATCTTGTCTATATTAGTGGAGGCTGTGCTTTTATAATGCCACAGTCTGGTATTTTTACCCCAACAGTATTTTACTGGCAGGGTTTCTGTTCTTAATTCATTCAAAACACATTCATAAAAAGGCTTTTTCTTTTCCAAAACTTATTAATTCAATGTACTTGAACATAGCAAATGGGATCCTAAATTGCATTTGCTGATTTAATTCTCATTCACAATTGAAAGACAAATAAGATATGTGAACTAAAATAGTGTTTGGATGCCAATGAAAATTGTATAAAATAACAAATAAATTGCTGTGGCAGCGCGAGGTAAATAGTTTAGTGTGCTTGAAGCATTTTAAATTAGATTTGCTTTGAGATATACACTCATACACACATCCATGTATCTCAGGAGCTGCTCTCAAGGTTATTCTCATTTATAGGTCATCATAGAGAAATGGGCTGAGTCCATCCATTCTCCCTAAATCACCCAAGATACAGACAGATTATACCAAATTCTATTAGTACTGATGGAAGTAGATAATTTATTACCTAATCTATCACCTGATATACAACAGCTGGGAAATACAGGATGGATTCTCTGGTCTTTCTTGCTGACTATTTTCAGCTCAGGGACTCAATTTCTCAATGAAGGGGCTTATCTGTGGCTTTTTATTTCAGTCACACAATGAGCATCCCAAGACCAGGTTGTCTAACTGTTCACAGAGAGTTAGCAGATAGGGTGACACATCTATTCTGCTAAATGATTTCTAATTAAAAGAACCTCACTGTGGGTTACAAGACTAAAGGAATTGCAGGAATGGAGAGATGGCTTGAGCGGCTGTCCTTCTTACCTGGATTTTCCTGTTGAAAAAGAAGACAATCTTTCCAAGGCTAGTGTTGCTGGAAATAGCTAAGGAAATGAGTAGCTGGATAGCTGTGGACAGTGCAGCAAAAATGATTCAGAACCTTAGGGGAGTATGAGCAGCAAAATAATTTCACACTAACCCCATGCTCTGACGTGTCCAGCATTCTCATGATCAGCACTCCCCAATATTGTGCACCATACAGCTCCACTCACCTCTCTCCGTCCGAGTACCTCACATTCACATCTGAGCAGCCATCACTCCTCTTTGTCTAACTGAAACCCAGAGACTGGCGGGAGGTAGGAATAGGGGTCTGTGATAAACATCTTGTCAGCCACCAACATGTGTGCCCGCCTGTTCCACTGGGAAGGATGTCTTAGCCCAGGTGTCAGCAGGGACCTACCACAAAAGCTTCCTGAGTGCTCAGGTACATTAAGAGAGTTGATCCTCTGTCTGCAGACCCTGTTCTGAGGGCCTCATCTCCTTCCAGCTGGATGAAGGTGTCCATTCCCTTTATCCTTGCAAGGGACATATAGCTTAGGAAAAGACAGCTGATGCTATCACTAGTGTTACTCCAGTTGCTGCTGTAGTGGAAGTGGTATGACATCTCCTCTTACCCCTCACCAGAGTTTCATTGTGGAACTGCAAAAGCTGCTGTCATGCCATGTTGAACGTTGGCAGCAGGGAAGTGCAGCTGAAGGTGATTGAAGTCCTAGGCAATTGAAACGCCATCCAAGAAGTTGGCAACCATTTGTCAAGCAGTGGATGCACTCTTTCAGGAAAAAGTGATTTAAACAATCCCTCAATGGCCATAGCTGGAGCTCTTTAGTGTAACTGATCAAAGCTGACTCAGCTTGTCAGTTTCATTGAAGAAGCCCTTCCCACTCATCCCAGTGACCCCAGTGAATTGCTGCTGGGTTTGGTGACAGGTCCCTTGGCTGGAAAATCAACAATTAAGAATTACAATAATCTTCAATTGACTTTTTAATTACCCTGAGTATTTACTGGACAGATCCAAGCGGGTCGCCTGCTCATTTCCAATCCTGCCCTGCAGAAAGATGAAAAGGTGGGATGGTGGCAGGATTCCAATGTGTTGTCAGTCTGGAGGGTTTAATTCCTAGCACATTTCCCCTAGCCTGGGAAAATTCTCCCATAGTGTCTCAAAAAAGTACAAGACTTTAGACTCACTAATTTTCTCTTCTGGCATATTGGCCTGTTCATTTGGTAAATATGACACAAACTCAATATTGACACAAACTTGCGGCATGTCGGGCAAACCATTCAAAGTGCTGTAGAGATTGGCAGAACTGGAAGGTCCGGCCGGAAACCACAGGTGAGCCACCTCAACCATCACAATACATGCTGTGGTGGTGGTGCTACTGGGGAGGATGAGAGGGCGGTGGGGGCAGAACATCCTTCCCGATGTCACTCAGATTGTACCATTTCCCAGCCCTGGCATCGTTCATATTTATGAGTCAAATAAATTTATATGTAGGTATACATATTTAAAATTGTATTAAAATATAGCAGAACAGGTTGTCTGCTAAATTAACAGAATTATACGCGCCATCCATAAATCTCAGACAGCATGGGGTTGTGGAGCAGATGGCTGAATAGATTGAGTGTGATAACTGTTTTTTATAAGGCAAGAACAGGTGTTCCTTGACATAGATGATATTGGAATATTATCATCTTTGCCAGAGAAGACGAGGGAATAACTTTCAGGAACAACATCAATTTTCCCTAACAAGTTTTAAGATTTTAAAATGGTTCGTCAAAAAATTATGCTCGACTTCCAGAAACCTCATGCCCCTGTACCACAGTGATGTTACTGGACTACGAACGTAAGAATTAGGAGCAGGAGTGGACATTTCAGCCCCTTGAGCCTCCTCCGCCATTCAATGCAATCATGGCGAATCTCATCTTGCTCTCATCTCTACTTTCCTGCCCATTCTCCACTACCCTGCTACCCATCACTAATTAAAAATATGTCTATCTCCTCCTTAAATTTACTCGATGTCCCTGCATTCACTGCACTCTGGGACAATGAATTACACAAATTCAGCACCCTCTGAGAGAAATAGTTTACCTGCATCTTGGCTATCCCTTATCCTAAAATGATGTCCTCTTGTTCCCTCTTCTTCAGATTGCCCCAGAAGTGGAAGAAGCTGCTCTATGTCTACTTTGCCGATACCTTCATAGAATCCCTATAGTGCAGAAGGAGGCCATTCAGCCCATCAAGTCTGCACCGACCACAATCCCACCCAAGCCCTACTCCTATAACTCCACATATTTACCCTACTAATCTCCCTGACACTAAGGGGCAATTTAGCATGGCCGATCAACCTCACCTGCACATCTTTGGAGTGTGGAGGAAAGCGGAGCACCTGGAGCAAACCCACATAGACACAGAGAGAATGTGCAAACTCCACACAGACAGTCACCTGAGCCAGGAATTGAACCCAGGTCCCTGGTGTTGTGAGGCAGCAGTGCTAACCACTGTGCCACCATGCTGTGGCCAAATACTTTTTTATCACGTTATATCCCTCAATTAGTAATACAATGGTCAAGATTTATAATCCAGGAAACTTCAGTCAAAGGCAGGTATCAATAAGAGGGACAACAAAGTTGTTGGGTTGTTATAAAAGCAAACAAAGGAAGGAAACATGTCATCTTCACCAGGTCTGGGTGAAAGTGCATGAAGTGATTGCTAGCATTTCTCTTACTTTCCCTCTAGTGTTCCATGCAAAGATGAACCAAAGATGTGATACAAAGATCAGTGTAGAAGCCAGCCTTAGGTTCCCTTCCTCTCAGTCAAAAGTTTAAGACCTTCCTTGCCATCTCTATAATTTTGTGAGTATTCCATCCTCTGTGTGTCTCGACTCTTTGCGCCTTCTCCTAATGTAGCTTCCTTACCATTTGCAGGAGAAGATGTCAGATGGAAATGAATCAAAATTAATGCAATTCATAAAATTTGTTAAAGCTTAATGAGGAAAAAGACTAGGCACTGCATGTTAGAATGTAACTGGTGACAATTTTGGATTAGATGTAATGTGACCAATGGGAACAAGATGTAAGGGTCAGCTGACTCAGTAAACCATGGAACCAATTACAGAGTGAAGTAATAGTCAGCTGACCAGCTGATTAATTATAAATGAGCAACAAAGAATTGTGGGGAGATTGGGAGTGGCCCAGGGTGAGGTCCCAAGTTTGGAATAATGATGTTTCTTTATTGAGCCCTTTCTTTAATTTATAAATTGGAGTAAGTCTTGTTGTATTTTCATTAGCTGCATTTTGAAGAGTTCCTTCTGAAGAAACATTATAAACTTCTTGTAGATAATATTTTGAAATTCAGAATTATTTAACTCTGGATTATTGATCTCAAACCTTATTACAAAGTCTATACTGTCGTTCCAGGATTTCCCTCTTTTAATAATCTCTTTTTCTGCAGTTTTGTTTTGTGGCTCAGCTGTCACTAAATGTCAAAATGTAACACAAAATAAACAATGGCATCATTTCTAGTGCTAAACTCGTCACAGTAAGGAATCCAACCTTTATTATAAATGTAATTAAGTCCATTATAGTGGAAAGGTTAATATCCCACTCTTTATTGGATTTATCTGCCTTCATGTTACTCACTCATCTCACAATTGGGGTGAAAAAGTAAGCTGAGAATAAAGAATAGGGTCATTGGTCATAGAAGGTTGAAGGAAAGTGAATATTCCTACATTAAAAAAATTGACTTTAATCACTGAAAACCGGTATACTGTGTCTTGCGTCTGATGGGAGGCAAAAGATAATTGTTATTATAATACAGTTTTCAACATCAATGTGACTGTGCTCTCCTTCCTGGAGTTCTGAGTGACATTTTTCTGTATCTAAAAAGCAAAATTGGTTATCTTGCGATGTTTGTGCTTTTCTGGTTTTTCACTTTTTTTCACAAATAAAAATGTATTTTCTATACATTCAAAAGCTAAATTTGAAGCAGAAAGTATTTCAGCAGCAGGCTGGAAAGATAGCAGTCAGCATTCTGACCATCCAGAAATTGACCCGAAGCAAAGTTTCTGCTCATATGCTCTGTGCCATCAAAATCATTCCATCTGCACTTAATGCATAGTTTCCACATTTTGGGGAGTGAAGCAATGAAGCCGTGGGAAAAAGAAAGATCCATTGATCTGTAAAAGTATCCCAATAAACGTTCATTTTTACCAAAGCCTTAATACAATTTAAAATTGGAACAGAAGCACTATTGGGCTGTTTTGATAGATCTGGGGAATACCAATATGAGTACAAATGCTGATGGCACTTTATTCTCTGCATGGCAGCAGTTCTTGGTGCACCTTGGGATGGTGTTCCCCATATACCTTTGGTGTTAAAGAGCTTTCAAAGTATCCAAGATGGGATCCTAAGTTGCAGTGTCAGATTGTCTTAACTGCAAGGCATCACCTTGGTGAAGAGGTTAAACAGGAACAGGAACAGCTGCCTCATGGATTATTAAGACTCTAATTAACAATTAAATTGCCTGTCTGTGCTCATTAAAGAGGCTGCACATGATCTTGGGGTGGCTGGAAGTTCAACTTATAAACTCTACTCCTGCTTGGCCGGTGGCTGTTAAAGAGTTGCTGCCAAAAGGATTGCGGGCACTGCTTAATGCCTTGTTCAGCTTTCACTGTCTACTTGCAGATGGAGATCAACTGATCAGACTGAAGAGGACTTTTTGGAATATTTTATCAGGCCTTCACCAACACTATCAAAGTTTTTTCCCCAAAATTCTCCAAACAGTTGACTAAAGAGTCAGTGCAGTGCGACTGTACCTCTTGCAGACCTCCTTGAAGTCACCAGGAAACAAGGACTGCTTGATTGTGGAGATCTTGTTAAGGTATGTAGAGGTACACAACACGAAAACAGGCCCTTCAGTCCACATCTTTTAAATGTTGCAATTGTAACTGCCTCTATCACCTCCTCCGGCAGCTCATCCTATATACGCATCATCCTGCTTGTGAAAATGTTGCCCCTCAGGTCCCTTTTAATTCTTTCCCCTCTCAGCTTGAAACAACAATACAAAATGCTGAAAATAGCTTAAAATGTTCTGTTGTGGTACAGCCAGTGAATTCTACACCTTCAGACGTACTAGACGTTTGAAGCTACATAAACATCTCCACAAAAATTGTTTGTCATCAGCATTTTAGCACTAAACCTGCAGTTGTCTGTTTTACCTCCAGGCAAGTTCAAATTATGGCAATAATCAACTATCTCTGAAATGTGGGCTAACAACAGATTTTCCATTTTTTTATTAGCATACCACCCACACATCATGCCTATTTTCATCCATTACCAAAATACCCCCTTAATATCAGATCGAAAGCAATGCACTTACAACATAAGTGAGTCATTCTCAGATGTGCAATTGTGCAGTGTCTCGAAGCATGTCATTAAGCTGAAAACTAAAATCAGACTCTAACAGACCATTGTCTTCGTCACCAGCCTGCATGGCACAGAGTTCTGGGTTTAATACGGGGCCATATCAAAGCTTTGGAATGCATCCAGCAAAGACAATGAGATCCAGCATGAGAATTCAATAGCAGAATAAATATCACAAACAAGATCCTTCATTGTCTGGGTTCAGCAGCATGGAGAGCACCCTGCAGAAACTCAGCCTTGGATGGCCGGCCATGCCTCCTGCATGGATTACAACAGAATTCCCAAGTAAATCTTCCATATGAACTGTCTCAGGACAAAATGTCATTATGTCTTTCAACAATTAGCATAAATCTGTGCGCTCTGGTTCTCACTCTTCCACCAATGAGAACAGTTTCTTCCCTTCCAATCTGTCCAGATCGCTTCATGAGTTTGAAGACTTTCATCAAATTTCCTCACAACCTTCTCTTCTCCAAGAAGAGCATTTCCAACTTCTCCAACCTATCCACATAACTGAAGTTCATCATCCCTGGAACCATTCTCATTAATCTTTTATGCGTCCTTTCTAATGATTCATATTTTTTCAAACTGTCTCTGTTTTCTTCCTGCCAAAATGAACCACTTCACGCTTCTCTACATTAGACTTTAACTGTTCCTTGTTCTCCCATTCCACCAACCTGCGTATATCTTCCTGAAGTTCTATGCCATCATCATGCCTCTTCATAATACTTCCAAGTTTTGTATCATCTGCAAATTTATGAATTGTGACCCTTGTACCAAGGCTTGAATTTTTACTGGGAGCTCAGTCAGGAGAATACCCAGCTCCATAAACCCAACATCTGAAAACAGCACAGGAAGTTCCAATTTTCATCCCAAGGATGGACAGTGTGCATTTGCAGTCATGTCCACTGACCCCAGAAACAATCTGGAGATAGCAGAACTTCGTCACAGCTGCAAATCAAAAACAAATCAGTATTCTAGGTCTCATCCATCACCTCTTACACATTCCCCATGCCCCATTTATGCCAACTTATGCCACTTCATGTCTCTCACCCAAGGGCCCTTATAACCCTTATGTCAATCTATGTCCCTCCACCAAGCCCCACGACCCTTTATATCCCCTGCGTCAACTTAGTGTCAACTCATGTCAACCCATGATTCCACCGTTGACCTTTTGTCCTTATACCTTCCTTGCCAATTCGCCCAGTATCCATCATGGGTAGGTCTCATGATCTATGCTGATAGGAAATAAAATAAAGTTCTCAAGTATCATTGATGAGTTCACTATTAAAAAAAACAATAAAAATCTATTCATTGCATTTAAATTCCTACAACAACTTGATCCCTTATAACAATACTTTGTATCCAAGGACCCATTTCAAAGATTTTACAAGCACCTGCAGCTGTCAATCAAACTATGAACTGACAGACACCCTTCTGTGATAGATACATTGTGAATATGTCAAGCAGCACTAACCCCACGATAAACTCTAGGCTTATGTCAACAGCCAAAGTGAAGTAGCAGTCACTTTTTTTAAAACAAGATGGACCATTTTTCAAATATTTAAAGGGCAGGAGATAAAATTGCATTGACAGCTTGCTAATTCACTTGATAGTTCCAATGAGTCTGACTGTTCCAATGAGTTTATTCACTTTTTAAACACATTCATGTTTATTCTTAACAATCCGAAAGGGCAGTAGACCTCCCTCCAAGGGAGCTTCACCTTTCCCAAAAGGTGTTCCAGGGCCTATCCAAAGAGGTATCCTATCTTTCCAAAGAACTCGATTAACTTCAAATAGGTCTAAGGTGCACACGATGTAATTTGAATGCCCTACTGGTGAATATTGGATCTGACTGAAAACAGATGCATTTTAACATATGCAGCTGCCCTTGTGAACCATGTATGTGCAAAATGTAGAACACTGTCATTCCCCCCACCCAGTCCTGTTGGGAGTGGGGTGGGATATGGTTTTTAGATTTGGGCTACTGGCTCCATTTTGGCTAAACTGGGGTCCTTCTCTGCATGAAGATTCAGGCTGAAGTCTCTGACAGAATGTTATGTTCGAGAGAACTCTCTGAATCGTTCTTAGCCATGGCATGGACAGTACGACGGAGGGGATCAGGGGGTTGAAGAGTGTTTCTCAAATCAGTATTTATCTTTGCTGTTAAAGGAAACTAATTTAAGCATCAAACAAATTCTTCTCAAATTAAAGTTTTTATCCGTTCGTGGAACATGGACATCATTGGCCAGCATTTATTGCTCATCCCTAGTCATGGTTTGTTAGGCCATTTCAGAGGACAGTAGAGAGTCAACCACATTACTGTGGCTCTGGAGACATGTATAAGCCAGACCAGATAAGGATGGCAGATTTCCTTCCCTAAAAGGCATTAATGAACCAGGTGGGTTTTTCCAACAATCGACAATGGTTTCATGATCATCAGTAGATTCTTAATTCCAGATTTTTTTCATTGAATTCAAATTCCACCATCCACCATGGCAGAATTCAAACTCCGGTCCCCAGAGCATTAGCCGAGTTTCTGGATTAATAGTCTAGTGATAATACCGCTAGGTCATTGCCTCCCCAGTAGTGACCATTCACTTGATAGCTCCAACGAATTTAAGTATTCCAATGAGTTTATTCACTTGTAGTAACCATTTTAGTACTTAACTATATGTGGTGTAAGTAGTAGCTTGTTTACCAACTCAAAATTTTTAATTGAAAAACTGACAGCAATTGAAATTCTATTCTTTCTCGGTCTCAAACAAAATACATTTCCATGATGGTTCATCTCAAGGACAAACAAAATTAGTCTCGCATTCCCTTGTATGTTGAGTTGAGTATTATTCATTCAAAGGCTGTCCAAGCACAAATCTTTGATACAATCGCTTCATGAGTACGAATCGTGGCATGAAAATAAAAGGATGCCATCTTTGATTGAAAGTATGGATATTCCTGAACTTATGAAAAAAAAAGCAAAGATAAAATAATTTTCCATAGCCCTACACTTCAAGTAATATGTATTAGCCTTGGAAGCAGTGCAACACAAATTGACCAAAGGCTTATGAGGATAGTTGTATAAATTTGGCATTTATTTCACTCAGTATAGAGGATTGAGTGGTAATCTATACATATGCAGTTACTCTTAAGTGGCATTCATGATTGGAAAGCAAATCAGCAACTGCAAGATGTTGCTCTTTTCCAATTAGTGTCAAGTTACATTGTCAGTGCATCTAATGTCAGGGACCTGCATAGAAATATATCTGCATAGTCAACCTGACTGTTCTTAATACATTTCAATCACAACACTTCAGTCTTTAATTTCTAACCTCCATAAAAGGGAAATTGTTGAGCTTTCAACAAGCAGAGGAATCTCTCGACTGTGCATTTGCTGGAAAAATATGTTCAAGTGTGCTGCTTGACACTGCATCCAGAATCAGATCTTCAACCACAGAGTCAATGTGACTTTAGAAAAGGTCATGGTACAGTTGGTATGGTGATTGCTGCAAATCATCTCCAGTAGAAATACCATGAACAGAACTTCAAATTGTACTCAACATTTGTTGATCTGACAAAAGCATTTGACACAGTCAGCCAAGAGAATCTATGAAAGGTCATGGGCAAATTGTATAATCCACAATTTGAAAAGGCAATTCCACAATGATATGCCTGCTTGGTTCTGCACTTTACACATCCATGGTTCACAAAGACAAGTGCATATATTTCCTGTGACAGATAGTGTGTGGAAGAGCTGTGTATTGGTTTTTATCCTGTTCAACATGATGGGGCTGAATTTGCCTGTGGCAAACTATAAAAACTGTGTGGGTCAGAAAGGAATTAGTTCTCAATAAAGTGAAGCAATACCGAGTGGTCATGCTTCCACTTTCTTGTATGCTATCAAGAGAGCTTACTCCAATCAAGAAAGTCTAAACCACTTTCAAATGCCCTGCTCGAGGGCAAACTATCCAAGATGCCAAAAAAACTCTTCCGTGACAAAGTAATTGAAAGGAAATGTTTCCACGGAGCTGAGAAAAAGCGGTCTCATTGATGGATTTCATCATTACTCCTGAGACACGGGAGGATCTTGCACACGATGCCTCCATATGGCACAGTCTCATCAGCAAAGTGCCACCTCCGATCAAATTGGAGTAACACTGGCCAACAGTAAATGTGAGCTTTGCAAATCCAAAGCCACAAACTCTTCCACACTAACAATATAAGTGTGTCTGACTTGCAGCAGATCATTCTGTGCTCAAATTGAAATGAGTAAACATCTTCAAACACTTTGTACCTGAAAATTATTTCACGGAATGCTAGTTAATGTCACGGTCCTCTTCATCTAGAAAGGACAAAGGAGAGACTAAATCTTCTCCACCCCTCCCATTTCTAATTTAATCCCTTCTGAATTTAAGTTTTATGCCTTACTGATACTACTGGAAGAATCAAGCCTCATTTGTCAGACTCCCAAACTCAAATGTGTTTGGTTTTTATTGTAGAGCAGTGGCATGTCTTGTCCTAATTCCACTTTCTTTTTATTTAGCTTTACTTGCTGTGTTCATTTTAGTAAACCAATGGGCTCTTACCAAGAAGCAATTATGAAAACCTGTAGGCAAGATACATTGTGCAAGCGAGAGAGTGAAGTTTTATTGGTATCTAGATTTAATTACAGAGTTAGACACTTTCCCAGTTATAATATACATTACAAAGTCCCTGAAACTAAATCAATGTTGACGGTTACAATGAGCTGAGACAACACTGACTGAAAACATCAGGGGGCCGTTGCAGTCCTGTCTTCCAGAATATAAATACAGTTAAATGATTGATGGGAGAATACAATAAGAAAATTATTTTTTAGTTCCAATTAAGTAAGAGAATTAAGAACCATGTGTATGTGCTAAGTAGATGAACACACTCCATGTGTCACCATCTTTACAGTTTAAGTCATTCAGTCTAAACACCAGTTTCTGTTTTTGTTTTGTTTTTTCAAATGGTATTGAATCACTTCAAGTAAAACATTAAATAGTCTGCCTACTTCATTCCAGTAAATAAGGCATGCCCCCCAAGGGATAAGTCAACATGAGAGCATCATACATTTCACTGCATAGATCTCTGAATCATTGGCTGAGGAGGCTTTAGAGATAACTGATTGTGTAGTAATTTTGCACCAGTAATAATTATTACAATTAATCCAAATGAATAAATCTGTCACAGACACTAAAACAGGGTTCAACTTTAGGGGCTAATCCCTTGGGTCCCACTAATTTAGATGTTATTGGTTTTGTAAAATTATGTCATGCTAGATTAAAGATGAGTCCATTCTGAGATCAGCCAACTGCTATAACTTTGCTTGATTTTCATGGCATTGGGAGCAATTCTAAAAACCAGTGTTTGACATTCAAATGATCTGAAGATGATCAAAAGATTTTGGGCACTTGTGGGCTGTTAGGTTTAGAAAACTGTTACTGAGAAATACATTAAAATCCAGGGGCTGATTGAATCTTCCAGACAGCAAATGTCAATTAAATCCAAGCCTCTATGCATTTAGATTGACTACAGACTGATACACAAGAGGAGCACATTCTTCAAATCTCATCATTCTAGTACTCTTGTTCTCTAATTGTTTATAAGAGAAGAAAATGTTAACATGAACTTAATCTGTAAAAAAAAACACTGAAAGAGTTTCCAAATAATTTGCACACATATATCTTCTAAATTCAGACAATCACAAAATAATGGAGAGAAATAACAAAATCACAAAACAAGGAATTTGGCAATCAACATGGTAATCAAATCTTAATATGTTATTCCATTCATTCACATTTCTTTCTGCCACAAAGCAACATCTTAATCATTAGATCAATGAGAGGAAAATACTTGCATTTATTTAGCCCTTTACAAAGGCAAATACCCCATCATCAATAATAAAGACGAACAAATAGTTCATCTATTTCTTGTGACATTCATGAGGGAGGAGTGTTGACTCAACTTTCCGGCTGAATTCCCTGCAATTTTTCAAATCGTCATACAGAATCTTTAAATATCCCCCTGAAATACCAGAACAGGGAGGCAGTGCCCACGTTTGACGTCTCAACAATTCTGATGAACCGATACTTCCTCAGAAGGCACTGCTGTCAACAAAACACATTCTTCCAATTCAAAAGCTTTTGTTTCACAGGTAACTCTTATTCCAGTTTCAGTTAATTTTTTTTTTAACATGGTCAACAATCATCTAAAGGCAAAGGCAAAATGAAAGCAGGAGTCCAGAAGGAAGGATGCAGTAGTGAAAGTCTTAATGGATGAGGAAAAGATGAAGAAGGCTGATCAACCAGCATTGTGGTGACCCCAGTTGGAATGGGAGAAGCTGAAAGACAATTATTATTTTTAATTTGATAACATTAATTGCGGTTGGAATGAGTTCAGTTCAGCCATTATCAACTATGTTAATGCTCTTACTAAAGTTAACAATTACATTCTACGTAACCATAACGAAGTTCAACTTCTGCTCATCATCCTTCTCAACTTGCCTGCAGCTTCTGACATGATTGGACACACTAACCTCCTCCAACTCCTCTATCCTGTCCTCCAGCTGTGTGGGACTGCTTTCACCTGGTTCCATTCTTATTGATCTAATTGTATCCAGAGAATCACTTACAATGGCTTCTCTTCCTGCTCCCCCACTTTTACCACTGGTGTCCCCCAAGGATGAATCTTTGATCTCCAATTCTCATAAGAACATAAGAACATAAGAAATAGGAGCAGGAGTAGGCCATCCAGCCCTTCGAGCCTGCCCCGCCATTTAATAAGATCATGGCTGATCTGTCGTGGCTCAGTTCCACATTCCCGCCCTCTCCCCATAACCCTTAATCCCCTCGCTTATCAAAAACCCATCAACCCGCGTCTTAAAAATATTTAGCGAGGCAGCCTTCACCACTTCAATGGGCAGAGAATTCCAGAGATTCACCACCCTTTGAGTGAAGAAGTTCCTCCTCAACTCCGTTCTAAACCGCCCCCCCTTTATCTTGAGGCTGTGTCCCCTAGTCCTACTGTCCTTTCTGAGTGGGAAGAGTCTCTCCACCTCTTTCCTATCCATCCCATTCATCATCTTATACGTCTCAATGAGATCTCCCCTCATTCTTCTAAACTCTAACGAGTACAAGCCTAGTTTATTCAGCCTCTCCTCATAGCTCAACCCCCTCAACTCCGGTATCAGCCTAGTAAACCTCCTCTGCACTCCCTCCAAGGCCAAAATATCCTTGCGTAAGTGCAGCGACCAAAACTGCACACAGTACTCCAGCTGCGGCCTCACCAATGCCCTATACAGCTGCAGCAAGACCTCCCTGCTTTTATATTCAATCCCCCTCGCTATGAAGGCCAGCATCCCATTTGCCTTCCTGACCACCTGCTGCACCTGCAGGCTGGGTTTTTGCGACTCATGCACAAGGACCCCGAGGTCCCTCTGCACCGTCGCCTGCTGCAGTTTTTCGCCACGTAAGTAATAGTCCTTCCTACCATTATTCCTACCAAAGTGGACCACCTCGTACTTGCCAACATTAAATTCCATTTGCCATTTCCTGGCCCATTCGCCCAGCCTATCTAGATCCTTCTGCAGACTCTCCACACCCTCCGCACAATTTGCCGTTCCACCAATCTTGGTGTCATCAGCAAATTTCGACACCATACACTCGGTTCCCTCCTCTAGATCATCTATATAAATGGTAAAAAGCTGAGGCCCCAGTACCGACCCCTGGGGCACTCCACTAGTCACCAACCGCCAATCCGAATAGCACCCATTAACCCCCACTCTCTGCCTCCTATTTGACAACCAATCCTCTATCCACGCTAACACCCTACCCCCAACTCCATGCCCCCTTACCTTCATCATGCTGGTGACACCCAGCACTACATAACCACCACCTTTCTCAGCTCCTCCACTGTTGCTAAGTTATCTTCAGGCTTATCTAATGTCCAGTGCTGGATGAGTAGAAATTTCCTCCAATAAACACTGGAAAGACTGAAGCCTTTCCTCTCTCCATTTTCCTTTCCCTAATAACAAACTCAATACCCTTCCTGGCAGAAGTCTGATATTAAGATATACAACCTCAGTGTGATATGTGATCCTGAGTACAGCTTCCAACTTCACATTCATATCAACACTAAGACCACCTTCTTTCCACCTTTATGACATCTCTTGACTTCACCTGTCTTAGATGTGAAGTCCTCATTCATGCCTTTATTATCTCTGGATTTGAAACTTCAATGGACTCCGAGGTTCCACCCTGTGTAAATTTCACCTTCCCCTTCTCTAGGACTAGTAATCCAAAGACCCAGGTAATCCTCTGGGGACCAGGGTTCGAATCTCACCATGACAGATGCTGAAATTTAATTTCAATAGAAATCTGGAATTAAAAGTCTAATGGTGACCATTAAACCATCTTTGTTTGTTGTAAAAATCCATTTGGTTCACTTAGGTTCTTTAAGGAAGGAAATCTGTCATCCCAACTTGGTCTGGCTGACATGTGACTCCAGATCCACAGCAATGTGGTTGACTCTTAAATGCCCTCAGGGATAGGCACTAAATGCAGATCCAGCCACTGATGCCCACATCCCATGAATGAACAAAATAAATCTATGTAATCTCCTCCAACCACACAATTCTCCAAGATACTTGTACACCTCTAATTATGGTCTCATGCGCATTCCTAGCTGTAACTGCTCTACCATCAGTGACTGAGTCTTCAATTTTATAGGCCCTAAGCTCTGTAATTCCCTCCCTACACCTTTCCACCTCACTTTCCTTCACAATTCATGGAGAATAGTGTGGTTGGAGGAGATTACATAGATTTATTTTGTTCATTCATGGGATGTGGGCATCAGTGGCCAGACCAGTATTTAATGCCCTATCCCTGAGGACATTTAAGAGTCAACTACATTGCTGTGGATCTGGAGTCACACGTAGGTCAGACCAAGTTGGGATAACAGATTTCCTTCCCTAAAGAACCAGATGAATTTTTACAACAAACAAACAATGGTTTAATGGTCACCATTAGACTTTTAATTCCAGATTTCTACCGAAATCAAATTTCAGCATTTGTCATGCCACTGCTTAAAACTTTGCCATTTGATCAAGCTTTTGACCTAATACCTCTTTATGTGGCTTGGTGTCATAGTTTGCTTTGTAAAGCTCCTGTGAAAGGTCTTGGGATCTTTCATTATGTTGAAAGCATTATATAAACATAAGTTGTAGTTCTTACAATAAGCAATGGGTGGGACTTTCCACCCCCCTTCTCCCTTCTCTCTGTGATCCCGCCAAAGTCTGTGGTGTTTTGTGTGACCCACCCGTCCTGCCACTGGGGAACCTGCAACTGAGGGTTGCCTTTGGTGGGGCCATATAATCCTGCCAGCAGGGAGGGCTAGAAAATCCCCCCTAGAGGAAAAGATACAGGTTGAATTACAAATTACCATTGATAACTAGGAAAAAATGTTTTTCTCTACTAAATATCCACTTACTAAACTCTCACCTATAGAAAGCAAATAGGAAACAAATAAAATTAAAGTACCCCTTCCAACATCTTCTTTACTCTTCAATTGTTTATAGGAATGATGTATATGTCTATAAAAATAGTACTGGTAATCCACAAGGTTATTGAAGGCAAGCCTTTGAATGACTTGGGACTCTGCGTCATAAGTTACAGCTAAATGGAGGCTAATATTAAATAACCTTTATCTCACTTATACCATTACTTATGCTTAATTGGGTGCAGGAAATAAAAAGATAATTTCACATTTTTAATGAAATCTTGCTAAAGATGTTGCAGTGTCATTTACCTTTGCTAGTTAGTGTTAACCACAACCTCTGTTCTTCTGCACTAAGACATTTCGGGAGAAAACATGTTCCATTAATCCCACATCAATCAGCAGAGCCTGCTCTGACCTTCAGCCAGTGAAAACAGCATAGAAGGACAGCTTCCAGCTTGGGTGAGCTATTTTATGTGGTGGGTCCCAGACTTACTGATGTGCATCGAGGGATTTCCTTTCCACACAATAAGCTGAACACTTGCCTTACAAAACAGCAAGCACTCGGTGTTTGTGCAAAATTTCAAAGCACTCACTCAGTAGTTGCCATGGCTACATGGCAAATGAATTTTCATGAACCCATGTTTAAATCATCTACTGCACAGAAAGACAATCAAGTGCTAGTAGCCAGTAAGAAGGAACTAAAGTACACTCATTAATAAGACAATTTTCAATTACATTGGGCACTGCAATAAATGTAAGACAACGTTTGATAATTCCATTGAAATTGCACGTGAAATTCTAACATTACAATGATAACATTAAGTGTAGGTCTTGGTTGGAAATCGGGACTGAACAAGGTAGATTTCAATCAGGGGCCGGCTCCTTACAGTTCCAGAGCCCCCTGCACTTCTGTGAGGACCCATGAGCAATTCATAACCTTGATTGCTCAAACCATATATTCTCTATCAATTTTTAGAAAATAACTATCTAAATGTGTTTCTAATTTAAAAAGAATGTCAGATAACTAAATTTCCTTGGTGATAGTTATTTTAAACAGATGGCAGCTAAAACTTGTCAAATGTGTAGGGCAAAACCTTTTAGCTCT
The DNA here is from genome assembly GCF_965287045.1 of Carcharhinus amblyrhynchos. Classification (NCBI taxonomy): domain Eukaryota; kingdom Metazoa; phylum Chordata; class Chondrichthyes; order Carcharhiniformes; family Carcharhinidae; genus Carcharhinus; species Carcharhinus amblyrhynchos. The sequence continues at coordinate 74,024,140 of NC_137331.1, read as the reverse complement.
TCATGCTGGCAGGATCTTCTGGTCCCACTGACGCTGCACCCGCGCTACAGCTTTCCCAGCGGCTTGGGATGGGATCAATGGAAAATCTCATTTACAGTGGCGGGGCTGGGCGATCCCACCACTAGTCAACGGTGCACTGCCTCCCTCCACTGAGAAACACACCACATGGAGGCCAGAGAATCTCACCCAATATCACAACAATAAGAAATTCTATCAAATGTCTGCCAGAGTCAAAAGTTTTGTTAGTTGTACTTGCCTAGCAAAATGCATCATGCAGCATCACATTGATAGCTTACATATGTAGCCTGATAACCCATGACATGAATCCTTTGAAGATGTGGACACATCCATCAATAAAGGAACTAATGCTGCAGTCTTTATTCAGGAAGCTATTTTGCCTCAAAAATAGTTTAATTATGGCAAGAAACATTCATCAGTAGTACTGTAATACTGTATGGAACATTAAGGTTGACTTTTTTTTTAAAACTTGATTAGCGTTTGAAATTAATGTGAAAGAAACTGGCATAATTACAGGGGTTAAATGGCTACAAAAACGAAACGTGTCTCTGTCTTGCTTTTAATTATTACTGGGATTTGAGTCGTGACATTATGGCTTTTAAGCTATTGCATTTTTGACAGAATTTAAAAATGACTCTTCTTGTTATTAAGGCTTTTAACCCCTGGTTTTAATGGACAGTCACAACATGATAATTACGTCCCCAACCAAACTCCCCACTTTTTTGTAAAGCTTTCTCTTCACCTTTTTCTCTGCCAGTTTTATTTTCCTAAAGACAATGACAGGGCTCGCTGTTTTCGGTGACTTAAAATCTTTTGTCTCTAATATATTTAATGCCAGAATTTTTATAATTTTTGTGGAAATCAAATTCTACAATTTGGTCCATTCAAAATGCAGATAATTCATGTAGGGTTAAAACATTGAGTTAAGGCATTTCACCACATTTTTATAATATTTGGTGCATGTTTCGGGAGTAGGGTTAGGTCAGTGGCACAGTATCATTTATTAGTTGGAAAGCAGATCTTTGCAACATAGCAAGTGGTGGCAACAACTGGGAAGTGTGAAATAGCATTAGATTAGTGGAACTCCAGACCTTGGAACCTTCATTAGTGATCATTTGTTTGTTCAGAAATTGCCAAGTGAAAGCTATAGCTTACACTATCTGTCTTACAACAGAAGTAAAACTAGGTTGCATTTCAGAATTTCTGATCATTGTCCTCCTTGGCACCAAGTTATATTTAAGGGTTGTATATTAAAATAATGAACTCATCAAGGTTTAAAAGGATAGCTCATAGGTTGCTGGCATTAGCAGATGGGCATTCTAGTCAGACAAGCCAGGAAAATCAAAACTGATCCTCAAAGCTTCAGACTGGTCAAATTCTCATATTAAAAATCTTCTTTGCTAGTCTAACTCTTTGCATGCTTTCACTCCTCCCTTTTCCAGTACCACCACTCACTCAATCCTCCTCTCTATTTGAGATTACTCCCCAGTTTGTCTTCCCCATTATTGTTCTCCCATATTAACATTCTTTTCAGCAGAATAGAGGTGACTGGGAAGGAAAAATTAAGCAGGAGATAGAGAGAGTGAGAAAGTGATCAACTGGTTGGCAGCTAAGCAGGGTCCAGCACTGGACTGGAGCCAGGAGAAGCAGATCTCCTGGTTTCAAGTTCAGGTACGTATTACTTTTAAACTTATCTTTTGATGGAGGCCCCCAACCAGAAGTCACTTTTAATATCACTGGGTAGGTCGCAAGTAAGTGCTCTTGAAAACAGCTGACCTGACATTAGAAATTTTAAAATACATTTTTATTTAAAGCAACAATTAATTGTAGAAATACCATCGCTCAAGCCAATTATAGCCAGGATTCTCTCAAAAAAAATTCTAAGTGCCGAATTCACACAAAAAATGGAGTAACACCCGTTGCTCTGTTTAGCGCGATTTTCAAAATGAATCTCCCACACACAGTGCATTGCAGGGTGCCTCAGGGAAATTCACACTGAAAATCTGGGGACGTGGCCTATTCCTACTGGAGAGTCTGGCAGCATGGTACTGAGCGGGCCACTGCGCATACAACAATTGTCAGCGCCTCCTGGATGTCTCCCGATGTCCCTCAGCGGGATAGCAACAGATAGAAAACAGATAGCAAATGTTTCTACAAATACATAAAATGAAAAAGAGTGGCTAAAGTAAACATTGGTCCTTTGGAGAATGAGAAGGGTGATGTAATAACTGGAAATGAGAAAATGGCTGAGGCATTGAACAGGTATTTTGTGTCAGTCTTCACAGTGGAAGACACAAATAACGTGCCAAAAATTGATGACAGGAAGGCCATGGCAGAAGAGAACCTAGAAACTATCATTATCACGAAAGAGATGGTGTTGGGCAAGCTAATGGGGGCTAAAGGCAGGCAAGTCTCCTGGCCCTGATGGAATGCATCCCAGGCTACTAAAAGAGATGATGGGAGAAATAGCAAATGCACTAGTGGTAATTTACCAAAATTTGCTGGACTCTAGGGCGGTTCCCACAGATTGGAAAACAGCAAATGTGATGCCACTGTTTAAAAAAGGAGGTAGAAAAAAGGCAGGTAACTATAGGCTGATTAGCTTAACTTCTTTAGCAGGGAAAATGCTTGAATCTATCATCAAAGTAGAAATAGTGAGACATCTGGATATAAATTGCCCCATTGGTAAGATGCAGCATGAAGGGAAAGTCATGTTTGACTAATTTGAGAATATCCTTGATCTTTTTGTGGACTCAGCTCCACTTACCCTACCCGCTCACCATAACCCTTAATTTCTTTACTGTTCAAAAATGTATCTATTCTTGCCTTAAAAACATTCAATGAGGTAGCCTCAACTGCTTCACTGGGCAGGGAATTCCACAGATTCACAACCCTTAGTGTGAAGGAGTTCCTCTTCAAATCAGTCCTAAATCTGCTTCCCCTTATTTTGAGGCTATGCCCCCTAGTTCTAGTTTCATCCGCCAGTGGAAACAACTTCTCTGCTATGTATTCCCTTCATAATCTTATATGTTCCTATAAGATCTCCCCTACATCCTGTAAGGATTCCATCCCTTTCTGTCAGCTCCTTTGCCTCCGTTGCATTTATTCTGGTGATGCCACTTTCCAAAGTGATGCTTCTAATAAGTGCTCCTTCTTCCTCAATTGTGGATTCCCATCTACAGTTATTGACAGGGCTCTCAATAGTGTGTAGCCCATCTCCTGTGCCACGACCCTCACCTTCTCCCCTCCCTCCTAAAGGAAGGATAGAGTTTCCCTTGTTCCCACATTTCACCCCACCAGTTTCCGCATGCAAAGCATAATCTCCCGCCATTTTTACCAACTCCAGGGCGTTGCCACCACCAAACACATCTTCCCTTCACTTCCTCTGTCAGCATTCCACAGAGACCGTTCCCTCCAGGATAACCTAGTCCACTCCTCTGCTATACCTAACATCTCTCTCGTCACTCATGGCACCTTCCCATGCAATCACAGAAGGTATAACACTTGTCCCTTTACCTCTTCCATGCTCACCATCCAAGGACCAAAATATTCATTCCAGGTTATGCAGTGTTTCACTTGCACCTCTTTCAATTTGATGTATTGCATTCGCTGCTCCCAATGTGGCCTCCTCTATATCGGAGAGAGACTAAGCATAGACTGGATGATCACTTTGCTGAGCACCTTCGGTCTGTACGCAATCAGGACCCTGACCTTCTGGTTGCTTGCCATTTTAACCCATGATCCTGCTCTCATGCCCAAATGTCTGTCTTTGGCCTGCTGCAATGTTCCAGTGAAGCTCAAAACAAACCGGAGCAACAGCATCTCATCCTCCAGGTAGGCACCTTACAGCCTTCCAGTCTCAACATCGAATTCAACAATTTCAGATGATTAGCTCTACCCCACCTCAACCCTCCTTCTTTTCATTCTATTTTATTTCATTTTTTACTGTTCTCTACCTTTTATTTCTTTATTGTCGTTCTTCATTTTTCTTCCCCCCCCCCCACTCTTTCCCTCTACTTTATGCCCCTTCCCTTACCTTTTCTCCCCCTTTGCTTCTTCTTTTCTAAATCTTACCTCTGTTCCATCCATTTTTCTCCTTTATTCTCTCTGTGGATAGCTGTTAGCTGGTTTCCCTGGTTTCTGTGGCTATGATTCATCTTTCATTCCCTCCCCCTGCAGTATAATATCTCTCTCTCAGTGCCTTTTAGCTTTGACAAAGGGTCATCTGGACTTGAAACATCAGCTCTTTTCTCTCCTTACAGATGCTGCCAGACCTGCTGAGATTTTCAAAAATAATGAAAAGTTTGCACACTGCAGAACTGATGTAACCTTTCATTTGGATTGTTGTTTTCCAACTCTAGAGTATTAGTCTCAGGGGACTGGAGAATTGGAGAATTGCAGAATTGCAAATGATACATCTTTGTTTAGAAAAGACTGTAAAGATAGCTCCAGTGATTACAGTCCAGTCAGTTTCACATCAGTAGTGGGCAAGCTTCTAGAAACAATTATTTGGGTCGAATTAGCAATTACATAATGGTCAATAGATATTAGTCAGGCTGAAGGAAGGTTTGAAGTAGAGATCCCCAGGATCGGTATTTGGATACATGTTTTTCCTGACATGTATTAATAATCTAGATGTTGGTGGAACAATTTTGAAGTTTATGGACAACACAAAACTTGGAAGCATTGTAAACCATGAATAGGACAGTGTAGAACTTCAAAGAACACAGACAAGTTGTAGAGTGGGCAGATAGGTAGCACACGAAGCTTAATGCTGAGAAGTGTGAAGTGATGCATTTTGGTAGGAAGGACATGAAGATACAATACAAAATAAAGGGTAACATTCTTAAAGAGTGCAGAAGCACAGGGATCTAGAGGTATATTTGCATAGATCATTAAAGGTGGCAGTACAGATGAAGAGAGCAGTTAATAAAGCTAATGGTATTCTGGGCTTTATTAGTAGGGGCACAGAGTACAAGAGCAAGAAGGTTATGCTGATTTTATACAAGAACTGGTTAGACCTCAACTTGAATGCTGTGTATAGTTGTCCCTGTCACACCATAGGAAGCATGTGAATACATTAGAGAGAGTGCAGAAGAGGTTTACAAGAATGATCCAATGGATGAGAAACTTCAGTTATGAAGACAGATTGGAGAGATTGAGGCTGTTCTCCTTGGAGTGCAGGCTAAGAGGAGATATGATAAACATGTTCAAACTCATGAGGGGGCTGGACGGAGTAGATAGGGAGAAACTGTTCTCATTCATAAAAGGATCAAGAACAAGAAGGCAGATTTGCAAAATAAATAAATGAGATGTTAGAAAATCTTTATCCCACAAGTGGCTCATCCTGCATTATATAGTCTGCTGCTCAGCCATATGAACCTCCCCGCAAAAAAAACCTGCTCGAATCTGCGTAATGAGTTGTTCTCAACAGAGACAATAACAGAGGCTGTGCAATTACCTCAGTATACATGGCTTAGAAAAGAGAAAGAAAATTATTTGGTTCCCTCTCTTGCTCACTATGTGAGAATCCCCTGCTGTTAAATGTGCACGTTTAAGAACCTGGTGAGTCTAGGATCAGGTTTGGATGTGGTGCACAGCTGCTTCCAAGCTTTGATTAACTGAACAGCATTAACCTAGTTGTTGACATTAAAATAATACCAATTGAAATAGGCAGGAAAATACAGGAAAATTAAAAAAATGACCATTTGTGGGAAGTTCTGCCTGAAGAGCGGGAAAGAAGAAAATAAGGAAAATAAAGTTCAATGCCAAAGATTCAAATCTTTCAATCATTTGATATAAAGTTCTTTTCTGGCAGTAGGTGGATGGGTGGGGAGCAGGGGGCAGGGGCGGGGGTGGGGGAGGTGGTCTCCCAGTCTGCAGGAAGCTTTTCAACACAGTATACATAGGAGATACCTTGGGTTGCCAATGTTGGCTGGATGTCTGTCCGAAGCTATCGTCACATGATCCTTTCACCTCTAAATTATCCTGCCCATCATTGGTCACTTAACACAATCCTTCTCTTGGCATTCTAATCCTCCACATATTGGAAGACACGCTCTCCTTTTCCTGATTTGATGATTCTTCACCATCAGTCAAATAGCCCCATTTCTAATATTTTTAATCATTAATAATTGAAAGTATTCAAAAAAATATATTTTTTGTAAATGAGATTAATATGAAGACTCTGGGACAATCCTGGAGGATTAGTGACCACAGAGTTCTGGAGCTCCTCTCATGCGAAAGTCCAAAAATGGCGACTAAACTAGGAGTTCTCCAGAGAGATGCAGACAGCCGCCTGACAGCAACAAAGACCACCTCAAATTGATTTTTCCATTAAAAATAAATCAAAAAGCAACTTCTAAAGAAGTCTTTCCTCAACCCTTAATGATCATGGGGAATTTGACATAATGAAGTTTCTATAAATAGACGGAAGCCTCCTTTCATCCTGCTAATGGCTAAATTCAGCTTGCTGCATGTGAAGTGTGACTTTAGGAGCATCATCACCAGGAAGCTTTCATATCAGACACAAAGTGCCAGAAAGTGCAGCAAGGTCTGCGAATCAAAGCCACCAGGACAGCAAGCAGCATGGCCTCCTCCTGAAGTCAAAGCACACACGTCAGGAGATTTTCAGCCCAAACACCATTTTATTGGAAATCAGTGTTTCTGACCTCCGCATCCCAGAAATTCCAGTGTGTTTAATGTCTGAACAACTTAATAAACCAATATTTATGAATATACGACACCTGTTTTCAATCATTTCTTAACCCTGGCCTCAGCAGAGCCCTTCCTGTTTCATAAAAATATGACTAACTGAGTTTAATCACTGGGGTGATGCCAGTTTTGTTAATGAGTGATTTGCATAAGAAAGTAGATCTAATCTACATATATATCAAATTGAGTAATTAGCTAATTGGTTTCCACAAAATTAGCAGTCATATTATTCCATAAAATACTGAAGGTATTTGCATTAGTAATGAAAATCTGCACTGGATCAGATGTTTAGCTCAACATCACTTTTCCTTCTCGGGCCTTTGATGCAAGGACAAGCCAAACATTTCAAAGATTATAACAATTCTCACTTGTTCAAAACTGGTATGTTTCCAGGATAAAATCATAGAATTAAAGGAATCCCACCATTTTAAGTTAATTTCTATTCTATCAAACTTCCCTAAAGCAACACAGGTCTTGTTTGTAAGGTAAGCATGAGGGTGATCAAGCACAAAGGGTTTGTGAAGGAAAAAAAGTAAATCTTGCTGATTTGTTGAAGTGACGGGACAAGTAGTGTCATGTTTTATTATGTCACCATGGGGGATTCACTTGCAGAATCGGAGCCAGTTGGAAGATGTGAACAATCTGGATTTGTGAAAAAAGAAACGGGTGAACTGGTTTTCAGTATTCAACAAGATAACATTCTGCTGCTGACTGCCATCACTAGCTGATTAGTAAAACTGCTGAAGTTTCATTTCGTTGCAGATCTTTCCACATTATCAATTTTAAGAAGGGCAACCAGAACACTATTATAACAGGTAATTGGTTGCTGCAGGGCACAGGAACCTCTGAAGAAGTTATTTTAAAACAATAACTGAATTGAAGCAATTAATGATATTTTTGCAGAGTTCATAAGTTGACGAAAAAAGAGGCAGAGCTCCACAGATGCAGCCTGAGCTGCTGAATATTCCTGTCATTTTCTGACTGTATTTCAGACACGGCATCAGCAATATTTTGTTTCTGTTGCTATGTTTAATGTATTCAAAAATGGTTTAGCCTGTTGCCCACAATAGTCTTTTCCTGCCACTAACAAACAATGTTTTGAGCTCTGAGAGTTTAACAGTACAGTACTGACAGAAGGGAAACTTGTTGAAATCATAGAGATCATAGAACCCCTACAGTGCAGAAAGAGGTCATTTGGCCCATCGAGCTAGCACCAGCAACAATTCCACCCAGATCCCATCCCTGTAACCCCACATACTCACCCTCTAATTCACTGACACTAAGGAGCAATTTAGCATGGCCAATCCACCTAACCTGCACATTTTTGGACTGTGGGAGGAAACCAAAGCACCTGAAGGAAACCCATGCAGAGGCGGGAGAACATACAGACCCCAAACGGACAGTCACCCGATGCTGGAATTGAACCTGGCTCCCTGGTGCTTGAGACAGCAATGCTAACCACTGTTTCACCACTGACTGATGCCAACAATGATCAGGGTGGAGGGCAAGCAGATGCTAGCAATAATTCAGGGGGTAGGGTGCAGTGGGTGGTGGGAGCTCTGATATCTATGTGTTGGGGTGTGAGGAACGTTTTTTGCTCTGATCAGGATCTGATCTCGGTGGAACTGAAAGAGGCACTGCAGTACCATGCCTGGAGCTAAGTGCAGGGAGCCAGTTTGAAGGTAAGTGGCAGGGACCTCAGGGAGGGGTGGATAGGAGATGCCTTGGAGTAGTGGGGACAGGATGATTGCATTTTCAGGGGTTAGGCCAGGAGGGAGGGGGCGGTCTGGGGCTATCCAGTCCATGAAGGGTGGGCAACCCAGTCAGAAAGGGCCTTCCAGTGGAACCCCCCCGTTATGCCCAGCCAACTTCCCATTCCAGATCAAGGATGCAATTTTTTTCTATTCCCATTCTGAGTTATCCTGTGCCAACCAGGCTGATAATTGGGGTTGGGTAGGGACAAGTTCTAAGGGCAAAGGCATATCTGCCTTTAAAGGCAATAGGGAAAAGGCATGTCTACCCCATCATAATATCACATCCGTGTTGGAGCGTGTGGGATTCTACGCCTCAGAACTTGCTGCGGGGCCAGTGAAATCTTACTCAGGTGTTTGTCACAGCACCTGAATTTGCTCTCCTGTGTTATATAAAAGTAGCAGGAATTCCTGGGGCTTGAAAGCATGCTCACTTAAACACAATCAGAAAACAAATAGCAGTACTGTTCTTTCAGCTAACCAACATTTCCATTTTTATCCCAATAATCACTAAATCATGAGTTTCTTAAATATAATCTTTTTCAAGCAGGTTTTGCCCTATTCTTTTTGTCACCCACCAAAATGAAATGATATGTGGCACAACAGAGAAGCAAAAATTTGAAAGTGGTCACACACAGTAAAACTCTACAAGCTTTTTATTAAACTGGGTATCCTGAAAGTAACCTGATTTCCACCATGTTGTCTGTTAGTCAAGGCCTTAAAAATCACCCGCCAAATATCTCCATGGTTTCAACAACGTCAACCTCTTCACAGTGGTTAGTTTCATAACAAAATAAAAGTTGGATGATTGCTGCTGTACCCAAATTTACTGTCTATTATATTTTATATAGACAAAAGCAATAAACAAGCCGGAAGATAGGGTAAAGCAGCAGCTAAGTAAGGAAATCTGACATGGTTTATTAACGGTATCTCAACTCAGATCTGTAGCATCCCTGGAAGGCACTCCAATCTGTTGTTAATATTTACAATATGCACTGAGTTTATGGAGAATGGTACTTTTCCACGTTGAGTTAATTCTTTTCCACTGACAGCAGATATGATGGTGAGGTAGACAAACCTGTGACTAAATGATGTAATTTCAACTGAAGGAGTATTTTACAGTGAGATTTGCATTGCAGTGATAGCTTCATTGCATAACATAGAACAAAACATCCTGTTTGCCATCAAAGGGGATTGTCGATTTTCGGGGGTTGTTCCATTTTTGAGTATATTCAAGGCTGGGTAGATTTTTGTCCTCTTAGTGAATCAAGGGATGTGGGAAGTGACAGGAAAATGGAGTTGTGACCAAAGATCAACCGTGATTGTATGAATGGTAGAACAGGTTTGATCCCATTCCCGCTCCACTTTCTTATCACGTCATTGAGGTTTACAGCATGGAAGCAAGCCCTATGGCCCAACTTGTCCGAGCCATCCAGTTTTTACCTGGGTTCGATTCCCGGCTCAGGTCACTGTCTGTGTGGAGTTTGCACGTTCTCCTCATGTCTGCGTGTGTTTCCTCCGGGTGCTCCGGTTTCCTCCCACAGTCCAAAGATGTGGGGATTAGGTTGATTGCCATGCTAAAAAATTGCCCCTTAGTGTCCTGGGATGTGTAGGTTAGAGGGATTAGTGGGTAAATGTGTAGGGATATGGGGGGAGGGCCTGGGTGGGATTGTGGTCGGTGCAGACTCGTTGGGCCAAAGGGCCTGTTTCTGCACTGTAGGATTCTATGCTCTATTTACCACTAAGCTAGTGCCAATTACCCGCATTTGGCCCATATCCATCGACACCCACCTTATCCATGTAAAATGCTTTTTAAAAGACAAAATTGTACTCACTTCTAGTACTGCCTCTGGCAGCTCATTCCAGACACTCACCACCCTTTGAGTGAAATAATTGCCCCTCTGGACCCTTTTCTATCTCTCCCCTCTCACCTTAAACCTAAGCCCTCCCGTTTTAGACTTCCCTATCTTTGGGAAAAGATATTGACTATCAAACTGATCTATGCTCTTCATTATTTTGTAGACCTCTATAAGATCTCCCCTAAGTCTCCTATGCTCCAGAGAAAAAAGTCCCAATCTTCTCCTTATAACTCAAACCATCAAGTCCTGGTAGCATCCGAGTAAACCCTTTCTGGACTCTTTCTAGTTTAATAATATCCTTGAACTGTACACACTTAGTCAGAAACATTTGTGAGCAAATGGGGAGCTTAACACTTGCTTACGGCCACCTTTGCAAAGTTTGGCTGCCCTTTGGACTGAACAGCGAAGCATAACCAGTGCATTTCAAAGATATTACTAGAGACTTTCTGCAAAAGAAAATGCTGAAAACTACTTTGCCCCACTCCATTCAGCAAAGACCGGTCCAAAATGACGGTGCAGAGGGACCTCGGGGTCCTTGTGCATGAGTCGCAAAAACCCAGCTTGCAGGTGCAGCAGGTGGTCAGGAAGGCGAATGGGATGCTGGCCTTCATAGCGAGGGGGATTGAATATAAAAGTAGGGAGGTCTTGCTGCAGCTGTATAGGGCATTGGTGAGGCCGCAGCTGGAGTACTGTGTGCAGTTTTGGGCGCCGCACCTGCGCAAGGATATTTTGGCCCTGGAGGGAGTGCAGAGGAGGTTTACTAGGCTGATACCGGAGTTGAGGGGATTGAGCTATGAGGAGAGGCTGAATAAACTAGGCTTGTACTCGTTAGAGTTTAGAAGAATGAGGGGAGATCTCATTGAGACGTATAAGATGATGAATGGGATGGATAGGATAGAGGTGGAAAGACTCTTCCCGCTCAAAAAAGACAGTAGGACTAGGGGGCACAGCCTCAAAATAAAGGGGAGGCGGTTTAGAACGGAGTTGAGGAGGAACTTCTTCACTCAAAGGGTGGTGAATCTCTGGAATTCTCTGCCCGTTGAAGTGGTGGAGGCTGCCTCGCTAAATATTTTTAAGAAGCGGGTTGATGGGTTCTTGATAAGAGAGGAGATTAAGGGTTATAGGGAGAGGGCGGGAAAGTGGAACTGAGCCACAACAGATCAGCCATGATCTTATTGAATGGCGGGGCAGGCTCGAAGGGCTAGATGGCCTACTCCTGCTCCTATTTCTTATGTTCTTATGTTCTTAAAATGGAAAACCTCTTTACCAGTGAGCTGCCTGAAAATCTATGCAGCAGATGTCTGCAGCCCATTAGCCTCATGAAAAGGACGTCCAAGAGATGATAGCAAGTGTGTCTCAGGCTACTCAACCCAATGCACAGTGGCACAGTGATTAGCACTATTGCTTCACAGCGCCAGGGATCTGGGTGCGACTCCCGGCTCGAGTCATTGTCTGTGTGGAGTTTGCACATTCTCCCCATGTCTGCATGGGTTGCCACTGGGTGCTGCGGTTTCCTTCCACATTCTGAGAGATGTGCTGGTTAAGTGCATTGACCCAAACAGGCATCAGGCTGTGGTGACTAGAGAAATTTCACATTAACTTCACTGCAGTGTTAATGTAAACCTTACTTGTGACTAATAAATAAACTTTACTTCACTTTACAGCGCAAGATTGCTCCCTCCAACCAGTTCACATGATCCTGGCTGTTTCAATGAGCCTACCATTTACTGTTAGTAACAAAATCCCAAAAGAAAAAATGAAATATAGACGATTCTTTCACAAAAACCCTTACAAAATTCAATAAAAATAGTACTGAAACAGATACTGGAAACCAGTAAAAGAACATTCACAAAGCGTAAGACCTTTAAGAGATCTTTAAAATCTGGGCAGCACAGTGGCACAGTGGTTAGTGCTGCTGCCTCACAGCACCAGGGGCCCCGGTTTGATTCCCAGCTTGGGTCACTGTGCAGATCTGCATGTTGTCCCCGTGTCCGTGTGGGTTTCCTCCGGGTGCTCCAGTTTTCTCCCACAATCCAAAAGACATGCTGGTTAGGTGCATTAGCCATGCTAAATTTTCCCTCATTGTACCCGAACAAGCATGGGAGTGTGGCGACTAGGGAATTTTCACAGTAACTTCAGTGCTGTGTTAATGCCTGCTTCTGACACTGATAAATAAACTTTAACCTTAAAAAGATCATCAGTGTTTATGGGCCTTCCCTTATACCCAGATTAGACAATAGCATCCACCATAAAGCGATTATAAACCATGATGAAACATATGATTGTCACGAGGGCATGGGTTATTTTTAGAAGGATCACTTTAAACTGGTTTACAAGGCCTGCTGGAAGTTTCTGCTCTGCACTAACCAGACATAGATCCAAATCACATGGAGTTTTCTGCTTCCTCAGCCTTCATTTTGCCCATTGTGCAATGAGCGTGACAACTGGGAAGCGAGTCTCTCTCATCTCCCCAGTGCAGAAGCAAGACCAATCAATACTCAGCCATGACATGATTTCCTGTTATACTCTTGAAAGAATTCATACTTCAAACTGACATATCTTTTCAATGACCCATTCACACCGCATCTAATTTACTTGAGATACAGACAAAATCGCAGCTTGAATAATCCCTCCGGAAGCTTATTCTATTTCATCTTTTTACATTCTTTTTGGATCCTATATCTCAGCTGGCAGAATTTTGGTTTTGAATATGAAAGGGCTTAGAATAAACAGAACCAAAATGTCTAATTTATGTAGATGGTTTAACTTTTCCCGAATTATATGCAATAAAAAACACTTGCACCAACAACAAACAAATCAATGTAATGTGGAACATTTTTGCTGCAATGATTTGTCACAGTGTAGTAGTCAATGTTTTAATGCCAAACACTAACCATATCCACAGTAAGCTGTTTAACAACATCAATTTAAATTTAAATAGTTTTGTGAAAGGAACTGTTCAAGGAGAGGGCAGATATTACAGCAGAAAGATCATTTTGAGGGGATAAGGAAAAGCAAAATACTGTGGATGCTGGAAATCTGAAATCAAATCAGAAAATAAAGAAAACTCAGCAAGTCTGACAGCGTCTGTGGAGAGAGAAACAGAGTTAACATTTTGAGTCCGACACGATTCTTCTACAGAGATCCACGGTTCTCAACTCAGAGTGCTGAAGAAGTCACACAGACTTGAAAAGTTAACTCTGATTCTCTCTCCATAGATGCTGCTAGGTTTGCTGAGTTTTTCCATCATTTTCTACTTTTATTTTGTGTTGAGGAGAGACAGGAAGAACACAAGAGACAGAAGCAGGAGTAGGCCACCAGGCCCTTCAAGCCTATCCCGCCATTCAGTAAGTTCATGGCTGATCTCTGCCAGCCACTCCTTTCTCTCTATTCCCCAATCTATCAAATATTTATCCACATCCACTTTAAATACTTCTAATGATCCAGCTTCCACTACCCTTTGGGGCAAAGAATTCCAGAGATTCACTACATACCTCATTTTTAAATGATTGGCCCTTTACCATATAGCTTTGGCTCCTTGTTCAAGAGTCTTCCACTAGTGAAAACATTTCAGCATCTACCCTGTCAAGACTCCTCAGGATCTTATATATTTGAAAAAGATTACCCCTCGCTCTTCTGAACTCCAATGAATATAGACCCTGACTCTCTTGATAGGACAACCCTCTTGTCCCAGGGATAAGTCTGGTGAATCTCCTTTGGACTGCCTTCAATGTTACTATACCCTTTTTTTAGGTAAGGGGGCCAAAACTATATATATATATATAGTACTCTGGCTGAGGCCTCACCAATACCCTGTGCAATTGCAACAAAACCTCCCTATTTTTAAACTCCAATCCCTCTGCAATAAGGGCCCAAATGCCATTTGCCTTAACTACTTGTTGGAGCTACCTCCTGGCCTCCTAGAACACCCAGATCCCTCTGTACTTCACTCATCTGCAGCCTCTCTCTACTTAGATAATAATCTGCCTTTTGATTCCACCTACCAAAGTGCATGACCTTACACTTGCCCACATTAAACTCCATTCGCCCAGTCGCCCAATCTATCTATATCCTGTTAGAAAATCACAATATCCTCATCATAACATGCCCTTCCACCTATCTTCATATAATCGACAAATTTGGAAACTTTACATTTTGTTCTTTCCTCCAGGTTGGGGAATGAGCCCTGGTGGTTAGGACATGGTTGGGTCCTGGTGGTTGACATTTCAGTAGGGGAGCAGTTCGGGAACAGTGACCACAATTCACTAAGCTTTAAGGTACTGATGGATAAAGATAAGTATAGTCCGCAAGTTAAGGTGCTAAACTGAGGGAAGGCTAATTACAACAATATTAGGCAGGAACTGAAAAATGAAGATTGGGGGCAGATGTTTGAGGCAAATCAACATCTGGCATGTGGGAGATTTTCAAGTGTAATTTGATAGGGATTAGGAACTGGCACATTCCTGTAAGGATGAAGGATAAGTATGGTAAGTTTTGGGAACCTAGGATAACGAGAGATATTGTAAGCCTAGTCAAAGGGAAAAAGGAAGATATTTCAAGGCCAGAAGGCTGGGAAAACATGAAGCACATGTGGAATTCAAGGGCAGTAGAAAGAAACTTAAGCACGGAGCAAGCAGGGCTAAAAGGAGATATGGAAAATCATGGCCAGCAGGATTAAGGAAAATCCCAAAGCTTTTTATACGTATATAAAGAGCAAGAGGGTAGCTAGGGAGAAGGTTGGTCCACTCAAGGACAGGGGAGAGAATCTATACATGGAGCCAGAAAAAATGGGCAAGTTATTAAATGAGTACTTTGCATCAGTATTTACCAAAGAAAAGGATTTGGTGGATGATGAATCTGGGAAAGGGTGTGTAGATAGTTTGAGTCATGTTGAGGTCAAAAAGGAGGAGGTATTGGGGTTCTTGAGAAACATTAAGGTAGACAGGTCCCCAGGGGCTGATGAGATATACCGCAAAATACTGAGAGGCAAGGGAGATATTGCTGGGGCCTTGAGAGAAATCTTTGCATCCTCACTGGCTACAGGAGAGGTCCTAGAGGTTTGGAGAATAGCCAGTGTTGTTCCTTTGTTTAAGAAGGATAGCAAGAATAATCCAGGTAATTACAGGCCAGTGAGACATACTTCAGTGGCAGGGAAATTATTGGAGAGGATTCTTCAAGACAGCATTTACTCCCACTTGGAAATACGCGGACGTATTAGCAAGAGGCAACATGGTATTGTGAAGGGGAGGCCATGTCACTACCTTGATCGAGTTTTTTGATGAAGATGATTGGTGATGGTAGGGCAGTGGATGTTGTCTACATGAACTTCAGTAAGGCCTTTGACAAGATCCCTCATGGCAGACTGATGCAGAAGGTGGAGTTGCACAGGATCAGAAATGAGCTGACAAGGTGGATACAGAATTGGCTCAGTCATAGAAGACAGAGGGCCGCAGTGGACAGGTGTGTTTCTGAATGGAGGGCTGTGACCAGTGGCGTTCCTCAGGGCTCAGTGCTGGAAACTTAGTGGTTTGTAATATATATAAATTATTTGGAGCAAAATATAACTGGATTGATTAGTAAGTTCGCAGACGATAAAGGTTGGTGAATTTGTGGATAGCGATGAGGACCATCAGAAGATACAGCCCGATATAGATCGATTGGTGGCTTGGACAGAGAAGTGGCAGGTGGAGTTTAATCTGGAAAAATGTGAGGTAATGCATTTTGGAAGGTCTGATACAGATAAGAAATATACAGTAAAGGGCAGAACTTTTAAGAGCATTGACAAACAGAGGGATCTGAACGTGCAGATACACAGGTCACTGAAAGTGGCAACATAGGTGGAGAAGGTAGTCAAGAAGGCATGTTTGCCTTCATTGGCTGGGGCATTGAGTTTAAAAATTGACAAGTCATGTTGCAGCTTTATAGAAACTTAGTTAGGCTGCACTTGGAATATAGCGTTCATTTCAGATTGCCACACTACCAGAAAGATGTGGCGGCTTTGGAGAGGATACAGAAAAGATTTAACAGGATGTTGCCTGGTATCGAGGGTATTAGCTATGAGGGAAGGTTGGAGAAATTTAGCTTGAGGAACGACTGAGGTTAAGGGGTGACTTGATAGAAGTCTACAAGATTATGAAGGGGCATGGACAGAGTGAATAGCCAGAAGCTTTTTCCCAGGGTGGAAGAGTCAATTACTAGGGGGCATAAGTTTAAGGTGTGAGAGGCAAGGTTTAAAGGAGATGTACAAGGCAGATTTTTTTTACACACAGGGTGGTAGGTGCCTGGAACTCGCTGCCGGGGGAAGGTAGTGGAAGTAGGTACGATAATGAATTTTAAGGGGCGTCTGGACAAGTACATGAATAAGATGGGAGTAGAGGAATATAAGGGGTTTTAGTTCAGTCGGGCAGCATGGTGGGTGCAGGCTTGGAGGGCCAAAGGGCCTGTTCCTGTTTTGTAATTTTCTTTGTTCTTTGTCATTAGTGTAAATAGTGAACAACTGCAGGCCAAGAATTGAATGCTGAGCACCTAGTCCTGGTCACCCTGTAGCCATGTTTCTGTAATAGCTAATACATCATCATGTTGCAATCTGTGATATTGACTCATTTATCTTGTTACAAATGCTTTGTGCATTTAAATAAAAAACACTGAGCTTTGATTTTATACTGTTGTTTACAACTCTGGATTTGCTCTGTGTTGCATTTTTTTTATGTTTCCTACTCCTAGGACAGTCAAGTTCCCCGTCACTATCCTGTGCAACCACTCCCTAATATACCCCTGATTTTTTAAACCTTCCATTCTTGGATCCCTCCCCGCTCCTGGTTCGAGCACTTGTATGAATCCTTGGGTGTAACATAATGCTCATATGATCTGTCCCTACCTCTCGTTTTCTGTTGAAACTCAGACCTGATCACTAACCTGTGCTCCTACCTTTAACTTTGACTTCCTAATTTTCCAAGCAACTGAAACCTCACAGCCACTCAAAGTATAAAGCCCTCTCAGCTTCTCTAGTTAAGGGGTTTACAAGAACACTGTCCCAGCATGGTTCAGACGTAGACCGGCCCAATGGTACAGCCCCCACTTTCCCCAGCATTGATGCCAATGTCCCATGAACCAATACCCACTTTGAGCCACATATTCATCTCTCTAATTTTACATACTCTTTACCAATTTGCATATGGCTCAGGTAATAATCCAGAGATTATAACCTTTGAGGTTGTGTTCTTTAATTTTGTGCCTAACTTCTCAAACTACCTAGACAGAACCATCTTCCTTATTCTACCCATGTCATTAGTGCCTACATGCACCATGACCACTGGATGCTACCCCTCCCATCGCAATATCCTCTCCAGTTCAGAGCAAATGTCCCGAACGCTGGCATCTGGCAGACGACATAATCTTCAAGACTCTTGATCCAAGCTACAGAGGACCGTGCCTATTCCTGTGACTATACCATTCCCCAATTACAGCTAAATTTGTCTTTTCCCTCCCCGTTGAACGTCTCCCTGAACCATGGTGCCATCGTCAGTTTGCTGATCCTTCCTACACTCCCCTCTCGCATCCACACAAGGAACAAGGACCTTGTTGTACCTGTTGGACAAGGGCTGTGGCTCCTGCAGTGTTATCCCTTGAATCCTTCGACTTGTCTCATTCACAGTCACACCTTCCTGCCCCTAATCACTGGCCTAATTCAAGGTAGTAAATCTAAGGGATGTGACTGCCTCCTGAATCACAGCATCTAGGTACATCTCCCCATCCCTGATGTGTCATAGTGTCTGAAGCTCTGACTCCAGCTCAACAACTCTGAGTTCCTTGGGCAACCAACACTTATTGTAGATGTGTGCACTAGGAACCACAATGGGGTCCACGAACTCCAGCATCACGCATTGCCTGGACCTTTGTCCATATTAATTAGTTTTTAATTTAAAAAAAAAATCAACTAGTTTATAGCTTTTTTATCTGTAAACTATTTCTCCTTATTACCTTTAATCTGATGGGGGGAACAGATTGTTCCCGGAGAAGTAATACTTGGTGGCTGGTGAGTTTGAATTTTCGAGTCAGTTTTTTCTTCTCTGTATTGCTGGTTCGTGGGGTTTTTTGTTTGTTTTCACGTTCCGTAGCGGGAGCTAGGCGCAAGGGCAGTCAGGAAGGGAGCGCAGGAGTACGAAAAGAAGGCCGCAGTAGACAGCGGGCAGCGGAGTGAGGTGGGTGCAGAGTGAGTGCTGCCAGGGCTTTGGCTCTCAGGGCTTAGGCGAGAGCAGGCTTAGGCACGGTGAGTTACTAGTCCATTTTTCCCTGTTTTCCATTTCTGTGTCCATAACTGTAAGGGTGGTCAAGAAAATGGCAGGGTCCTTGGGGAGGCGCGTCAGCTGCGTTAGGTGCAATATGTGGGAGTTCCTGGAGACACCGCGTCTCCCGAAAGTCCACATCTGCACCAAATATCTGGAGTTGCAGCATTTGAGGGCCCGGGTTAGGCAATTAGAGCGGAGGCTGGAAGATTTATCTTTAGTCAGGGAGAATGAGGCGATAATGGATAGGAAGCACGGTCATGTGGAGATCCCAGAACCTGGAGTGGGGGGGAATGGGTGGGTTACGGTTAGGAAGGGGAAAAAGAAGAGGAGTAATAGTCCAAAGAATACCCCAGAGGTAGTCTCCCAAAATATCAGGGGTAAGGTTACAACTGGGATAGAAAGGGTAAGAGAGGAAGACCAGAATGCCTCAGAGGGAAGGAAGGGGGCTGGATGTGAGATAGTGGTGGGGGACGGGAGGGTTAAAAGTATTGATAGGCGGTTCTGTGGGAAAAAGCGGGACTCCAGGATGGTGGCCTGCCTCCCTGGAGCAGGGGTACAGGATGTGTCGGAGAGGGTAGAGGGAATCTTGAAGGGCCAAGGGACCCAGGCAGATGTAATTATACATGTAGGAGAGAAGGGCGTAGGAAGGAAGAGTAGGGGGGATATACGTAGGCAGTTCAGGGAGTTGGGGGCCAGGCTGAAGTGCAGGGCCTCCAGGGTGGTGATCTCTGGGCTGCTGCCAGTGCCCAGTGATAGCAGGGCTAAAAATAATGAGATCCTCCAGCTGAATGCGTGGCTGAAGGATTGGTGCAGGGCAGAGGATTTTACTTTTGTAGACCAGTGGGAAGTCTTTGTGAGGGAAGGGCACCTGTACAACAGGGATGGGGAACATTTAAATGGGAAGGGCACACATATTTTAGCTGGGAGGTTAGCTGGAGTGTTTCAGCAGGGTTTAAACTAATATGGAGGTGGGGTGGGGAGGAGACAGATAGCTCAGTAGGCACTGGGAGTGGGAGTGAGTTGGGTGACAGGGTAAGTCTAGATGAGAGGAAAATCTCCCAGGAGAATGAGGATCCGAGTGGGCCTGTGGGTCTTCAGCACATCTGTTTTAATGCGAGGAGTGTGACGGGTAAGACGGATGAACTTAAGGCCTTAATGATCGCGAGGAATTTAGATGTGGTGGCAGTGACGGAGACGTGGTTAAAGGAAGGGCAGGACTGGCAGCTAAATATTCCTGGGTATAAGTGTTTTAGGCAGGACAGGGGAGGGTCGAAAAGAGGAGGGGGAGTGGCGCTGTTACTTAGGGAGCACATCACAGCGGTGCAGAGGGAGGATAATATAGAGGGGTTAGGAATTGAGTCTCTGTGGGTGGAGTTGAGGAATAGGAAGGGAGTGATTACTATGCTAGGGGTGTACTACAGACCACCCGACAGCCCACGGGCAGTGGAAGAGGGTATATGTAGAGACATTTTGGATAAGTGTAGGAAGAACAGGGTTGTTGTAGTGGGAGATTTTAATCTCCCTGGGGTGGATTGGAAGGTGCCTAGAGCTGGGGGTTCGGATGGGGAGGGTTTCGTAAGATGTGTATTGGAAGGGTCCTTGGGGCAGTATGTAGATAGCCTGACTAGAGAGGGGGCTATACTGGATTTAGTTCTAGGCAATGAGCCGGGTCAGGTGGTTGAGGTTGCAGTAGGTGAACATGTGGCTAATAGTGACCACAACTCTGTCTACTTAAGGATAATAATGGAAAGTGATGAGAGCTGTCCTAAGGGGAGGGTGCTAAATTGGGGGAAGGCTAGATACAGCTGGATTAGGCAGGAGCTTAGGGATACAGACGGGGATTGGCTGTTGGAGGGCAAGTCCACATTAGGCATGTGGGAGTCTTTCAAGGGAAAACTGAAATGGGTGCAGGAAAGGCATGGGCCGGTTAGGAGGAAGGATGGGAAAGGTAGGATTAGAGACCCGTGGATTACTAGAGATATTGAGGACTTGGTCAGGAAGAAACGAGAGGCATACATTAGGTCTAAGCAACTGGGAACGGAGAGAGCGGTGGAGGAATACGGAGAGAGTAGGAGGGATCTCAAAAAGGAAGTTAGGAGGGCAAAAAGGGGGCATGAAATGGCTTTGGCAGGTAGGATTAAGGAAAATCCAAAGGCATTTTTCTCCTATGTTAGGAACAAAACATAAGAACATAAGAAATAGGAGCAGGAGTAGGCCATCTAGCCCTTCGAGCCTGCCCCGCCATTCAATAAGATCATGGCTGATCTGTCGTGTCTCAGTTCCACATTCCCGCCCTCTCCCCATAACCCTTAATCCCCTCTCTTATCAAAAACCCATCAATCCGTGTCTTAAAAATATTTAGCGAGGCAGCCTCCACCACCTCAACGGGCAGAGAATTCCAGAGATTCACCACCCTTTGAGTGAAGAAGTTCCTCCTCAACTCCGTTCTAAACCGCCTCCCCCTTTATCTTGAGGCTGTGCCCCCTAGTCCTACTGTCCTTTCTGAGCGGGAAGAGTCTCTCCACCTCTATCCTATCCATCCCATTCATCATCTTATACGTCTCAATGAGATCTCCCCTCATTCTTTTAAACTCTAACGAGTACAAGCCTAGTTTATTCAGCCTCTCCTCATAGCTCAACCCCCTCAACTCCGGCATCAGCCTAGTAAACCTCCTCTGCACTCCCTCCAAGGCCAAAATACCCTTGCGTAAGTACGGCAACCAAAGCTGCACACAGTACTCCAGCTGCGGCCTCACCAATGCCCTATACAGCCGCAGCAAGACCTCCCTACTTTTATATTCAATCCCCCTCGCTATGAAGGCCAGCATCCCATTCGCCTTCCTGACCACCTGCTGCACCTGCAAGCTGGGTTTTTGCGACTCATGCACAAGGACCCCGAGGTCCCTCTGCACCATCGCTTGCTGCAGTTTTTCGCCACGTAAGTAATAATACTTCCTACCATTATTCCTACCAAAGTGGACCACCTCGCACTTGCCAACATTAAATTCCATTTGCCATTTCCTGGCCCATTCGCCCAGCCTATCTAGATCCTTCTGCAGACTCTCCACACCCTCCGCACAATTTGCCGTTCCACCAATCTTGGTGTCATCAGCAAATTTCGACACCCTACACTCGGTTCCCTCCTCCAGGTCATCTATATAAATGGTAAATAGCTGAGGCCCCAGCACCAACCCCTGGGGCACTCCACTAGTCACCATCCGCCAATCCGAATAGCACCCATTGACCCCCACTCTCTGCCTCCTATTTGACAACCAATCCTCTATCCACGCTAACACCCTACCCCCAACTCCATGTCCCCTGACCTTCTGCAATAACCTCTTGAGGTACCTTGTCAAACGCCTTCTGAAAATCAAGAAAGACCACATCCACCGGCTCTCCTCTATCCACCGCCCTAGACACATCCTCATAGAACTCCAGTAAATTTGTCAGACACGACTTCCCTTTAACGAAACCGTGCTGCGTCTGCTCTATCAAGCAATTCCCCTCAAGGTGCCTCGCTATTTCCTCCTTGATGACGGATTCTAACATTTTACCTACAAAGGGTGGATAGGGGAAAAAAAAATCGGCCCCCTCAGGGACAGAGGAGGGGAATTGTGCTTAGAGTTTGAGGGAATGGGGGAGATCCTGAATGAATACTTTGTGTCGGTATTCACGAAGGAGAGGGGCTTGGTGTCTTGTAATGTCTTGGAGGGAGCTGTAGACCAATTGAAGGAACTATCCATTTCGAGGGAAGAAGTGTTAGGGCTTTTAGGTAGCATTAGAACTGATAAATCTCTGGGGCCCAATGGCATTTATCCTAGGCTGCTTAGGGAGGCGAGAGATGAAATTGCTGGGCCTCTGGTGTGAATCTTTGTCTCTTCTTTGGACACAGGTGAGGTCCCAGAGGACTGGAGGATAGCTAATGTGGTACCGTTGTTTAAAAAGGGTAGGAGGGATAACCCTAGTAACTATAGGCCGGTGAGTTTGACGTCAGTGGTAGGCAAGTTGATGGAGAGGATTCTTAGGGACAGGATGTATGAACACCTAGAGCGTTGCGATCTGATTAAGGATACGCAGCATGGCTTTGTTAAGAGGAAGTCTTGCCTTACGAATCTGGTAGAATTTTTTGAGGAGGTGACAATAACGGTTGACGAAGGACAAGCCGTTGATGTTGTCTATATGGATTTCAGTAAGGCGTTTGACAAAGTCCCTCATGGTAGGTTGGTAGAAAAGATTAAGGCTCATGGGATACAAGGCCAGGTATCTAGATGGGTAGAGAACTGGCTTGCTAAGAGGAGACAGAGAGTAGTAATGGAGGAGTCCTTTTCTAGCTGGGGGTCTGTCACTAGTGGTGTGCCGCAGGGCTCAATACTGAGACTTCTCTTTGTAGTGTATATAAATGACTTGGAAGAGGGAGTAGGTGGTGTGGTCAGCAAATTTGCTGATGACACAAAGATGGCTGGATTGGCGGGCAGTGAGGAGCAGTGTCTGGCAATACAACGGGATATTGATAGGCTGGTGTATTGGGCAGATACATGGCAAATGGAGTTTAATCCTGATAAATGTGAGGTGATGCATTTTGGCAGGAATAATGTAGGGGGGAGTTATATGATAGAGGGTAAGCCTATAAAGAGTATAGAAATGCAGCGGGACCTCAGGGTGCAAGTGTTTGAAGGTGGCAGTACAACTGGAGAAGACTGAAGAAAGCTGATGGTATGTTAGCCTTTATAGGAAGGGGTATAGCGTATAAGAGCTGGAGTCTAATGTTGCAGTTGTATAGAACATTGGTTAGGCCGCATTTGGAGTACTGCGTCCAGTTCTGGTCGCCTTACTACCGGAAGGACGTGGAGACTCTGGAGAGAGTGCAGAGGAGGTTTACCAGGAAGTTGCCTGGTATGGAAGGACTGGGTTATGAGGAAAGATTGAGCAACTTGGGGCTGTTTTCCCTTGAAAGACGTCGACTGAGGGGGGATCTAATAGAGGTATAAAAGATTATGAAGGGTATAGATAGAGTAAACAGTGGTAAGCTATTTCCTATGTTAGGGACGCACGGTATGAGGGGCCACGGGCTTAGGGTGAGGGGGGAGAGGTATAACACAGATATTAGAGGGAGGTTTTTCACACAGAGGGTAGTGGGGGTATGGAATGCTCTGCCAAGCAAGGTGGTGGAGGCAGGCACGCTAGATTTGTTTGAGAGTTACTTAGATAGGCACATGAGTGGGTTGGAGATGGGTGGATATAGGAGATTGTTTTAAATAAGGTTCATTAGCATTGGGGCGTCCCTGGTAATGTATAAGGATGAGGAATGATACTAGCGTTTTTCTCTTTTAATCCACAGGTTTTAAGTCGGTTCGCCTTGTTGTCCAACGAGGGGCATACACGCGATGGGTCGTACTAGGGCTGCTCTTGAATGTTCGAGATTGGCCTAGTGCTTCATGTTGTTAGTGTGTGCCTAAACTGGATCAGATGCTGGGCAAGACGACAGATCAGTGACTATCACTGTTGGCTGTGCAGACACATGGATTTGGGCCAGTGTCTGTGGGAGTTTGCGCATTCTCCCCGTGCTTGCATGGGTTTTCTCCGGGTGCTCCGGTTTCCTCCCACACCCCAAAGATGTGCTATTAGGCTGATTAGCAGTAATAAATTGTCCCTAAATTAATTTCCCTCAATGAGTAATGCCATAAACAATAGATAAGGGTCATGGGTGGAGGGGGGACTGGTAATGTTAAAACGGCGGTGCGGGCTCGTTGGGTCGAAGGGCCTGTTTCCCGGGCTGTTTTTGTTCTTTGAAATCAAGAGTGCAGTCAAAGATGGATTTGAAGAGAGATTTCAAGGCTGCGAATGGGACGAGTGGTTTTGAGAATAGTGGAGGAATAAAGAAATTGGAAAAAAATAGCAGTTGTCTGGAAGCTGACTGTAATCTTAAAACACAGGGCTAGATTTCCCTGTTATCTTATCCCAACTTCGTAATGAGAGGAGAAAGTCGAGCTGAGGCCTCTTCTCCCTCCACAGTTTGGTCCCTTACTAAGATCTACAAATTGGTAGGTTTATTCACCTTTGTCATGGTTCTTTGACCTCTTCATGGTTCCTTACCACCGCTTCAGTTACTGGCAATGTCTCACTGCCACTACTGGATCCTCTCTCAGCAATAGGAATCCTGCCGTGAATCCCAAATTCCTGCTGACGTCGGAAATTAGGTCATGGTCAGGTCAGAACAATTCCATGCCAAAAAATGGAAATCCAGCCCTCACTGCCAAGTTCCATACAAGAATAATCATCCAGGGGTGTGAAGTGGGTGAGAATATCTATGGAACTGTATCTCTTTCAGGAGAGAGAAGAAACATTGGCAAAGGGAAATAAATATACAATTAGGTGTCTAAGTGCAAACTGGCTTGGAAAGGAGAATAACATGGCAGTCTGCCTGGATTACAGCAGTGAGAAAGACATATACCTGTTGGGGATTTAAAATTACAAGGTGACAATCAAAGCAGGTTTCTTAAAAGGTCATTTCTCTTATCCACGGGTGTTCTTCATTTGATGTTGTTGAATAATTTTACGTGTACTCAAAGTCAAAAGTTTAAAGCATAAAAGAGAACTTTATTTTAATTAGATCATGCACCTTACTTTAAAATTTTTCTTTATGGGAAACTCCTGCAAACATTAACAAACGCTCAGCGATACCCAGGGTGATTTTGTGCCCCGGCTCACCGCCGGTGAGAAAGGTGATATGAGGGGAAAATACTGCGAGAGTCAGAAAACAAGATTCTCACCGGCAAGATCCCATTTCCCAATTTTTCCCACCCCTCTCTGGTGATATAGCAACAGGAGCCTCATTTTAGTAAATTTCCTTATATTTAAATATGATTAAAGGACTTCCTAGCCATATTCACCCACAGTAAGTATTCATATCTCTGACTGCTTCACATTCTATTTAAGAATGTGAAGCAGTCAAGGAGAACTCGTCAGGGGCACCAAGGTAAGTATCACCCCTGGGGGGGAGAGGGGCAGGCCGGACACTGGCCCTTAGCACTGCCAGATTGGAACTGCCAAGCTGGCACAGTGAATCTGGTAGTGCTAAACTGGCAGTGCAGCCTATGGCAACCTATGACATGGGGTATTGCCAGGGGCAATCCCTCTGGGAAGCCCAATTAGAGTTCCCATTATGTATGGTGGGGGGGGATGGGAGAACACCGAGGTCTTTGAGGGGGGCTTAAATGGCAGTGACCAAAGGAATGGGCAGTGAGGGGGATCGAGGCATGAGGAAAGGTGGGAAACTTGACATTGAGAGGGAGGAGGGCTGGCGATACTGCTGTCTTAGTTGCGGCGGTGTGCAAGGAGAGTATCAATAATTGTACGGTGGAAGCGGGTAACGGGGAGGGATAGCCCCCAATATTTTTACGGTTGGGGGGGGGGAGGGGGGGGGGGGGAGATGATCGGGGTGTCCTTTAAAGATGGCACCCCAATTTCTGTGGAAGTAGCCTTGCTGGCTCTATCAGGCCCTGCCCCACCAGGCTGATGGCATATGCCATACCCTCATTTTTTTTGGTCAGAGTGGCTGAAGTTCTGGTCTGAAAACTCCGATGTGGATCTAGTGGGATATACACTATACACCGGTGTGTATCTCGTTAGATACACACTGGAGTTTGACAAAATGTGGGAAAATTCTCCCCACCGTGTCACAACATCTGAAAGAAAGTATCAGAATCCCAAAGAAAAGTGGACATCGCTTCAGAAAAATCTTCCTCTCTTGCTGAGAGAGGAAACAAATATAGAACAAAATTCAAGAATGTGGCCTCATGATACATGTATGTCTGATGATCTGGTAAACTCCCTTACGGTCCAGAATTCCTGGGCAGAACAATACGATCAGGTGCTGACAGTGACTGCCAATGACTACACTCAGATGTATGCGAAATTCCAACTTCCAGGCACACTGTCAGAGCACGCACCACTATTTGTTAATTGCCACCAATTAACATCCAGTGTGGATTCCAGCCTTTCATCCTGCCTAATTAATGCTGGAACACAGAGCGTCTGGTCTCAGAGGCTGCAGACCATGACCCGGAACAAAGTCATAGCCAACACTTTAAAGGGCCCCGGACACTCACCCCAATCCTGCAGGGGGGGGGGGGGGGGGGGCGGGGGGGAGTGTATATTTAAGGCCCTGGTATCAGCTCGACAATTTTTCATTGACATAATAAATAAAGATGCCATAACCCCAGATGGCAAGAGGCTGCTCCCCCCTTTCAGGGGCAGAGCTGACCGGTGGTGATTTTACCTGTGGATCACGACACCTCAGATGAGGTGCAAGGTTGAGAAGGTGGGGCCTTCATGAATAAGCTCAGCCAACATTTGAACCCACACTGTTGGCATGGCTCTGCATCACAAATCAGCCATCCAGTCAACTGAATTGGATATTTCATCTACAATTCTTTAGATGTAACACACTAGCTGTGAGCAGCTTCAAGGAATTTCCTGGCCTTTGCACCCATGCATTCATAGGGCATTGGCTATTGAAATACCTTATGGGTTAAGGGGAATGGTTGATGCTGCAAGAACCAAGGGGGCGATCTAATGAAAAAAATCCAGAACAAGCGGAA
Organism: Carcharhinus amblyrhynchos; assembly: GCF_965287045.1. NCBI lineage: Eukaryota > Metazoa > Chordata > Chondrichthyes > Carcharhiniformes > Carcharhinidae > Carcharhinus > Carcharhinus amblyrhynchos. Next base: position 73,996,910 of record NC_137331.1, on the reverse strand, counting down.
GAGTTTCTGATCTATCTATTGGGTGAGTCCAAATCTGCGATCTTATGCTCTTAGAGCAAAAAAAATCCATTTCTCACCTGTAGGGGGAGGAGGAGGGGCTTAAATCCATGCTGAACGCTGGCTGAGAGCAGCAGAGGACAACATTGTGCGAGAGCAGGTCTCATTGCTCTACCTGTCACTCAGCCTCTGCCTCTCTCAGCCAGCCTCCAAGGCCTAAACATGGCACTCCCTCCAGCTACCATGAGGGCCCACAGACAATCACCACCCCCTGCCTGGCCAGATTAACCCCACAACCACCCCCCTTGTCCTGACCAATCTACCCCCATGATGGCAACTCCCAGCCCAGACACCCACACAACCCTTCCCACATACCCAGACCAAATCCCCTCTTCCCCTCACCAATCGCAATGCAGAATGGCAGCGGGCCCATCTCCCTTCCCCCACCGAGATCTGATGCAGAGTGCACAGCCAGGTCTGGCCCCATCCCCAGTAGGCCCCACCCTTTGACTGCTCAGTGCCCGGTGGGCAGTACTAGGGTGCCAGGCTGACACTACCAGGGTACCAGGTTGGCACTGTCCAAGGACCACGCCCTTGTCCCTGATCTTGCAGGGGGCCTCAATGGCCTCCGGTTCTACAGGTGAGGCCATCATGACAATATCCGGTTGCTGGGGACAGCTGTGATTCTCGTTGGAGAGAATCTCTCCTGCCAAAGCCACAAAGACAAGTGAGCGCAGACAATTGAGTCCGAGGCTCGCTAGTTTTATTTGAATTGTATTTAAATTGGATTTGAATAATTTATTTAGCCTTGCATGGGCACGCGATTCACCTCGCTGGGTATCCGGTGCCGGTAAGATCACGAGAGGCGAGAAGTTGGATGCGAACCCGATTTTTCGGCCCTCGCACGATCTTACCGACTCACCCTGCCAGGTGATGGTAAGATCACTCCCAATACTTCCATTGTCTGGTGCAATACATTCCCAGTAACATCAATATTTGTTTTATTTTCTAAGTTCACAAATCCCTTCAGCGATTTGAATATTTCTGACGATATTCAGAATCTGATTTAATAATGTACTCTGTAATTATAGAAAGCTGAGTTTTCATACAGCTGAACGCAGAAATTCTCATCTCACGCTCAGCAGGTTGGCTGTGGCTCAGTGCTGGTCGTCATCTTCCTGTTTGTCTCATTGGTAGATGAGTGTAGATTCCAATTTCGCAGATTATGTTATTAATATCAGTGAAATTCAATTTATTCTTTATTCTGCAGTGAAGAAATGAATTATCCACTTGTGACCATGGGTGATGGTTTCTTACAACTAACGTAACTAATTTTTAACAAGTTTTTTGCTCCATTCTTAAACTTAGAAAGCCAATGCGCAGAGTGGACCAGGCAGACTTGAATCCATCTTCTTGCTTGTTCCAAAAACCAAATTCAAATTGAATCAAATTCATGGTCCCCACAAGAGAGGCAAACAAGATCCAAAATACAACTGATAGTGAGGTTAGATTTACAGTTTGCATTCTGTGTTATTGACATATTAGCAATTTACATTTAGCTTGTTCCTTCAGATTGATTAACTTTATAGTTCTAGCTCCTTTTGGAAGTTCTTGCTGAATCACTGACTGTGCTCATTGAATTTTGCCTTCGATTATATGGCCCTAGAGCTGGCTCATCTTTCTTGGTACAGTTATACTATTTGTTTAAATTTCACAGTAACTTCACTCCAGTGTTAATGTAAGCCTTACTCGTGACTAATAAATAAACTTGAAATGCACACATCTCCAAGTGTAGCATAACGGATAAGTAATGTGGCAATCCACCTTTCAAATTTACTTCCACCGGTTAGACACTTCTCTCCCAACTTAATAATTTAGTACTTATAATTACTTCTGCAAAACTACTCTGAAAGCTCTTAAATAATTTGGCTAAATTCTTAAGACAAATTCCTAAGATCTTCTGGTTCTGAATGTTTTGTTTGTAATCTGTCTCACTTTTATACCATGTCACCATGGTATTGATATTACTGACCTAGTTCACTTTCAGCACCCAATGTGTTGGTAATGAGAGACTCAGTGTTGGTGGTGCCATTGAAAGTGAACATGGCCATAATCTGGCACCTCTCTCATGGGAATGTTGCTTTCCACTTGTCTGTTCAAGCCAGGATGTTATTCAGATCCTACTGTTAGCTGGCATTATCAGAGAGAGTTGTGCATGGAATTGAACATCACACAGCTTTCACTCTTGGCCATATGATGGAGCAAAGATCACTACCAAATTGTTCGATGATAAGCCAAGGATATTTCACTGAATAGTTACAAGATCCTGAAGCTGCGATGACTGATTTCTGATTATCAAACTTCGGGGCAAATTATACTACCCAGCCCATCATGGAAATCATAGCAAGCGAGGGGCAGATCATGGAAAGGTGAGCAAGGCTGGAAAATCCTGCCCTTTGTGTCAGTTTTAACTCAGACCAAAACTTTTCTTTGAATCAGCACTGTATCATTCTGACACCAAGGGCAGGTGTTTCCCAGTTTGTAATTATCCAGAATGCAGTAGCATAGTTGAGAAGCCAGTGGGTTACAAAACCTCCTTAGGTTTCTGTGCCAACCTGGAATTAAACAACGAGGAACCCAACCATGATCTCCACATTAATCTCCACAGGGCTTTGCTAATCAATCTCCAGCAGAAATGCTTCGGAAAACCCTTAACAATGAGTATGAAGTGAAAGGAATTAAAAAAGAAACAGCTGGGCTCCACAAAAGGACAGACAACCAATTTCACCAGGCTATTTCCCAGGTGAAGAGGCTAAAAATCAAACCCAAAAAATGTTTAATGTTTCATTATTTGCCATAGCAGCTTAGATTTTCTGATTGCATTATGTTAATGCCAGTGTTAATCCAATTAAAATAAATGAGTTTGTATCTGAATTAAATAAGGTCAATGAGAAAATATAGGTCAAGTTTCAGATAACCTCATTAGGTCAGACAATCATGCTTTAACATAATAGATGTTCTATACTCACTGATAACATTTTGCATTGCAGCTAGACCAAGTGACCTTTCCACTTTGAGGACTACCAACGTTTTAGGTTCCTATGTTTTCAGTTATTTTTATCCTGTCCAAAATTGCAACTGCATCCACCCCACACTTCTACACTCCTTCCATGTTGCTCCATAAACACACTGGTGAATTAAATTCTCTCTTCAAAGTTATAAATTCTTCTCCCTTTTTTACCTTTTAACCATTATCTTCCCGGTACGTATTAAGATGATAGAAGTTCCCCTTCATCCCCTCTCTGAGTCCCTGTGAGGGGCAGTTTAGAATGAGAAAGGGGAAGGCAGTTGAGTAGGTTAACAATACAGGTGGTGATATCCAAGATGTTACAGGACGGGGAAGAGCATACGAACATAAGAGTGCACCAGCAAATTCAGAGTAGGTACAAAAGGTAAAATCAAATACCAAATTTAAAGACCCTTTATCTGAATGCATGTAATTGATGTTATTTAACATAAAAGCATCTTCTAAAAGGTTTAATTTAGTAAGTCATGGCAAGATAATTCAAAGCCATGTAGTGCTCTTCATGCTCTATGTGGGAAGCCAGGAACATTTCCAGGACCAGCATGTGTGCAGGAAGTGTCTCCAGCTACAGCTCCCAGAAGCCTGGATTTTGGAGCAAACACAAAAATTGCATTCAAGCCACGTAAATAACCATAAACAGGCATTTCCAGTCAAGCCAGCAACAATTACATCATTGTAGCTGTAAGCTAAGAAACCATGCCTGCGATTCTCCCATCGCGACCTGCAACTTTTCTGTCAGGTCACAGTGGGAGATGCACATCACCAGCCTTGAACAGGAATTTGCGCATGCGCTGGCAACACATGCACATCTGCCAGAGCCATGAACAGTTGCCGGTCAGGTCATGCTGGAAACTGGCGGGAAGACAGGTAAGTAATTTAAATCTGTTTTTAATATGTTTAAATATGCTTAGCAGTTCATTATCGGGAACTTGCCGGTCCCGATCAAATCTCCCACCCAGTCAGGAGTGCTTCGTTCCAGCGGGGTTCAAACTAACTCCTCATGTTCCGGGAACTAGCAGGGGACCCGGCTGCAATAAAGTGGGCGGGGGCGATCAGGGCCCCCCAGGGGATCAGGTGGCAGGACTGTGGTGCTCCCTGGGCATAGGCACCCTGGCACTGCCCAAGGGGCAAAGTGCCCATGCTCAGGGGACATCTTGGCACTGCCTATCAGGCATGGGATAGTACCAAGGGGGTGGAGCTTATTGTGGGTGGGGCCTAGGGTGATTGGTGGGGATGGGGGGATCCCACTGCCACTCTGCAGACACGGTTGGTCTGGGATGGCAGGAGGGCAGCAATTGGGGCAGGCTGGGGCAGTGGTCGGCAGGGCCCTGGGGGCGGGGGGGGGTCTGATCCCGGGGAGGGTGGTCAGTGAGGGGGGACTTTGCCAGGGTGAGGGGGTGCAGGATTCTCCCTGCTGGAGGGAATGGGCTGTGCATCGGGGCACTCCAGGACATGGGGTGTCAGGGCTAGCCTGGGAATTGTCATGGATGCCACAATTGGGCCTTGCGGGAGGATGGAGGAGCAGCACTGCGGGGGTCCTGGGCTGGCCAGTGATTGGGCTGGTTGGCAAACGAGGAGACTGACAGATCGGGACCGCTGCGCATGCGCAGAGTTCTGGCACTGTCAGACTCCGGCGCGAATAGGCCCCACCCTCCTGGGTTTTTAATGAGATTCACGACTGGGACCTCTGCAGTTCTCAGAGTGCAGAGATGCAGGTGAGAAGCTGAACTAAGGAAACAGTCAGGATTTAGAACAGTTTTCAGCGTTTTTGGGAGAATCGTCTCCCTCTCCCCCCGATGCTTCTTAAAAAATACTTTCTTAAAGGTACACTAAAATGACATGGCTGTTGGATGTCAGTCATCTCAATGCCAGAACATCACTGCAGGAGTTTCTAAGGATAGAATCATAGGTCTACCATCTTCAGCTGCTTCATTATGACCTTATTTCAGTCACAAGGTCAGAGCGGGGATGTTCGCTGATAATTGTGCAACATTCAGCACCATTCATGACTCCTCAGATACTGAAGCAGTCCATGTCCAGATGAAGCAAGACTTAGGCAATATCTAGGCTTGAGCTGACAATTAGCAAGAAACATTTGTGGTACTCAACTGCCAGGCAATGACCATCTCCAAGGAGAAAGAATTGAACAATCACTGCTTGACATTCAATGACATTACTCTTGCTGACTTCCCTCACTATCTATATCCTGGGGGTTACCACTCATCAGAAACTGGACTGGACTAGCCATTTCAATTCTGTGGCTGCAAGAGCAGGTTAGTGACTGGGATTCCTGTGGAGAGTAAATCACCTCATTACTCCTCAAAGCATGTTCACAATCTACAAGGCACATGTTAGGTGTGTGGTGGAATATTCTCCCTTTTCCTGGATGAATGTAGTTCCAACTCAAGAAGCTTGACACCATCCAGGACAAAGATGCCTGCTTATCTAGCACCACATCAAAAAGCATTAATTCCCTCCATACCTACACATATTCACAGCAATATGTACCATGTACAAGATGCACTGCATGAACTCATCAAGGCTCCTGACACAGCATCTTCTAAACCTATGACCACTATCGTCTCAAAAGATAAAGCAGCAGGTACATAGGAACACCACCACCTGGAAGTGCCCCTCCAAGCCACTTACCATCCTAGCTTGGAAATATATCAATGTTCCTTCACCGTTGCTGGCTCAAAAGCCTTGAACATCGTCTCCAATAACAGTGTGGGTGTAACTGCACCACTTGGACTACAGTGGCTCAAGAAGGCAGCTCATCACCACCTCTCAATAGCAATAGGGATGGGTAATAAATGCTAGCCCAGCCATCAAAGCCCACATCTCTTGAATGTTTTTTTTAAATTAAGGATAGTTAGAAACCTCTTTTGATTTCATGGGGCCATCATTGCAATCAAGGAAACATGAAGCTTTGAAACTGTGTGAAGATAAACCTGTGTGATGTTTACCAAACATATGAAATGTTTGAGGGTCTTTCAGCAATCAGAAAGGGACATTTTGAAACAGTTAAAGAGGACCCTGTCCATGAGGGGTGACGTGTCTTTGACTGCAACAAGAGCTCACGTAGGGAATAACCAATCCCTGAACACCACAGAGTTTGAAAGGGATATATAAAGGGCATGCCTTTCCTTAATTCCTGATTGTACATTGACCAACATGTCAGAAGTTACATGTGCTCCAGGTGTGAACAGGTACTAGAGTATTGAAAGTATCAGTCAGGAAACATTAACTTAATCAGGGAACCAAAGGTTTTAAGACAGAGGGTCTGGGTGAAAGAGACCAGTCGTTTTCTGTGGGTAAAGAGATGAAGAGATTGGGGCTGCAATGCTGGAGTGTGCATGGAAGATTCAGCTTTATGGATATCATCCAGAAAACTGAATAAACCTTTAATCTCATTGTTTAAATTAAGGCAGTGGGCTGGATGAAACACAATTGTCTTGTGTTTAAAAGATAAAACATAAATTGAATGAGGAAAATTCAGTTTCTGTAAGGCATTTATAAAAATGAGGGCACAACTGAATCAAAAGAAATCAATCTGCAAGTCCTGCTTCTCACTGACAGGTCCTCTTCATACAATCCATATTCTACTGATTTTGAAACATAATTCAATAAAATTAGCCAAAGAATTTTATAATTATGTATCTTGGTCAAAGTCATTATTCTAGTCAAAAGTAGTTTATTTATTAGTCACAAGGAACTTACATTAACAATTCAATGAAGTTACTATGAAATTCCCCTAGTTGCCACAGTCCAGCACCTATTCGGGTCAATGCACCTAACCAGCACGTGTTTCAGGCTGTGGGAGGAAACTGAAGCACCCGGAGGAAACCCACACAGACATGAGGAGAATGTGCAGACTCCACACAAACAATGACCCAAGTTGCGAAGCACTGTGCCACCCAAGTTTGAGTCCTTGTAACAATTGTAAAAATTCAAACCTATCATGCAAACTAGCCTCCCATCCATTGACTCTGCCTACACTTCCCGTTGCCTTGGCAAAGCAGCCAGCATAATTAAGGACCCCATGCACCCTAGACATTCTCTCTTCCAACTTTTTCCGTCGAGGAAAAGATACAAAAGTCTGAGGTCACGTACCAACGAACTCAAGAACAGTTTCTTCCCTGCTGCCATCAGATTTTTGAATGGACCTACCTTGCATTAAGTTGATATTTCACTACACCCTAGCTATGACTGTAACACTGCATTCTGCACTCTCTCGTTTCCTTCTCTAAGAACAGTGTGCTTGCTCTGTATAGCGTGCAAGAAACAATACTTTTCACTGTATGTTAATACATGTGACAATAATAAATCAAAGTGCTGGATAGGAACTTGGTGGGGAAGTTTGTAAAATGTTGTGGTAATAGTTCTCTTAAACTGAATGAAAACGAAAATGGGAATCTAATTAGAAACTTCATGAAAAAGACAGTCAATCAAATTGCTCCTCTAAAGATTCAAGCTATGGACTCGTTGGATTAGTTACAAATTACAAATATTTAGCTGTCAAAGCAACTAACATGTTGAATTGGAGGGAGCAGTGCATTTATGTAGTGGCTGAGGGACGTACATAATTGATTATGTTACCTCAGAAAATTAAAATCTTTTAAAGCAAGTCCCACAATCATTAAATTCTTCTGTAGTTGAAATTGCTCTCCTTTTTAGATGTCCTGCCTGGTACAGTTGTCTTATGAAAGCACACTCTGTAAAGTTACAGTGATTTTTGGACCAGGCAGGAAGGGAATTTCAGATCTTTCTTGATTAAATCTGCTCTCCGTGAATTTTGACAAAAGTAAAGAATATCATGAACCAAGAGAATCACCTCTTGTTTCAGTACTACTACTTTGTGTTCAAGGAAAAGGCTATAATCCCTCAGATGTAGGACAAACTGATTTCTGAATTCATTTGTACTTTTCTCTGAAATTTTAGTAGGAGTTTGATGTATGGATGAGGATATGCAGTCAGAGTGGAACTCACTGATTATTTTAATGCAATTTGGCTAGCTTTTAATGCATATTTTAAATAATTCAGGCCTCTAAAACAGGGTAATTTTATTTATTATTCATATTTATGTAACTTTTAAATATGCGAGCAACATACCTGAAATGAATTTCCACATGCACAATTATGTGCAACTGAAGATTGAATTGAAATGGTAGACCCCTTATTTTTAAACTGTACTCCCTAATTCTATTCTCCTTCACAAAGGGAGCTTCTACCCTGTCAAGTCCACTCAGGATCTTATACGTTCGACCTCTCATTCTTCTGAACACCAATTGATACAGGCCTAAAGCGTCCAATCCTTTCCACACATCCCTGGGAATCGGTTGTGTGAACCTTCACTGAATTGCTTCCAATTAAATTATATTCTTTAAGTAAAGGGACCAAAACTGTACACAGTCCTCCAGACATGGCCTTACCAGCACCCTGTACAATGTAGCAAAAACATTCTTACTATTTTGTTTTGTTTCCTTGCAAGAGTTGACAACATTCCAGTTGTCTTCCTAATCACTGTATCTGCATACTCACTATTCCTAATTCATGTACCAGAACATTCAGATCTCTCTGTATCTCAAAGTTCTGCAATCAGTCTCTCCAAGAAAATATATTGATTTTATTTTCTTCTTGCCGAAGTGGACATTTCCAACATTACGCTCCATCTGCCAAATCTTTGCCCCCTCACTTAACTGATCTATTTCCCTTTGCATGCTCCTTATGCCTTCTTCAGAACTTACTTTCCTACCTATGTTTGTGTCATCAGCAAATTTAGCAAACATATGTTCTGTTCCTTCATCCAGGTCATTGATATAGATTGTAAATAGTTCAGGCCCCAACACTGTCCCTGTGGCACCCTACTAATTAAAGCTTGCCAACTCAAAAATGACCCATCTGCCCCTAATTTCTACTTCCTGTTAACTAATCAATCTTCTCTCTATGCTAACCTGTTACCCCCTACACTATGAACTCTTATTGTGTATAGTAACCATTGATCTTATCAAATGTATTTTGAAAATATGAGTCCACCACATCTACAGATTCCTCTTTATCCGTATTGCTTGTTGCTTCCTCAAAGAATTCTAGTAAATTAGTCAAATACGATTTTCCTTTTGCAAAACCATGTTGACTCTGCCTGATTGCAAATATACAACATCGATGCTGTCTTGTAATCCTTAGGTGCATTATCCCTTTCCACGCTCCATTCGAGCAAGTGTATGCCTCATGATTCACATGATCAAATAAAAAGGATACTTTTTCCAATACCATTAACTTAACTTCTTTCTTACAGCACTGAGGTGCTCAGAAGTACACCAAACCTTCTGGCCTCAACTATCACTACTGTTCATCTAAACTGTTCCAGCTCTTGAATAAAATAACATTGTGGTAACTTGGCTCCTTTAACTGGCAATCCTGTGCGGGCAATGCGTTTGGGCCTGACCCTATGGAGCAGAGGCATGGGAAGCCAGGCCAACCGGGAGCGAGGGCACAAGTCTTGAGACTGAGTGGATATCAATTGGAGCCGGGGACAAGAGAATAGACCTGTGCAAATTGTTCTATTAGACCCTTAAATGTGTAAACAGTTTATATAATTAATAAACCTTTTTCATTGTTGGAGCTACATTGAGTCACCTCCAATCTTTTACAAAAATCTTCATGCCTTTTGTTCTAGACTTGTTTTCCACAATGCTAAATCCGTGCCCTCTTACTCTGTTGCTCTGCTGCTTCTGAAATGATTCTGCCAGGGTTTATTTTCTTGATATATTCCACATTATATTCCAGGACACGCTTCCAGAGCACGACTAGAGAAAGCAAGATGGTTTTTATTTGGAGCACAATTCTTGTAAATAGATTCAGAGTTTCATTTTAACCATCTAGGCATCCATTTATTGAAGCAAAAGAAAATAAATGTTTTACTGGAAAGCTGTTATTAAATGAATACTATTATGGGTCACAGGAAACAGAAGTGCCTCCAGAAACTTGCTTAAAATGTAATTAAGCAGCTGTGTATTTAATTTTGGGTTACACTGCAGCCATCTCCCAACCAAATGAATGGGAGGAAACCATTATCGATGGTACTCTCCATTAAGAAGTGCAAGATCTGGACTTACTAACGAAAGTACTATAATGTTCTTTTTCAAGTAATATACCATGTGATATTGATTGCATTTAGTATCACTTACAAAATATCACTTGTATACAGCATTGTAAGATTTCACTGGGCTGGAGCTGAAAAAAAAGAAATGCCCAGCAACTTGCAAGTAATATTTACGTAATTCACCTCTCTACCTTCAACTTAACCATCTCTTTAGTTCCCTGCCCTCACCGTATTCTGTCTGCTATTGTCTGATGCTTTCCAGCCCTATTTTTTCTTATTCATTTTTCTTGCAGTGGTTGTAAGTTTGTTTAAAATTTCCAGCAGGTGGATTTCCCACTGTCTACCTGCCCATGCCAACCTGTCTGACATTTTACAGGGGGCAGCAAAGGCTGCCTCTCTGCTCTTGAGCCTATTGGGGCCCTTTAATTAATAGCCTGCAGCTCTCTAAGGTGGGAATTCCTACAGAAAAAGGGACAAAAGGGTCACTTTAAAATAATCAACCTCCTGATCCTAGTGCTAAATTGCTGAGAGGCAGCTGTCTGGATCACAAGCAGACACCCCCAAATTTTTAGCCTGGCTGGGAGAAAGAAGGGAATTGGGTACAGGAACCATGGTGTCCCAAAATATCCAGTGTAAAAATCCAAATAAAAATCCCACGTTTCTGAAGCACAGCATTATTTAAAAAAAGGACATCTTTAATACAAAGTGCCATACATATGATTCAGCAAGTGATCATAATTTGTCAATGCGTAGGAGGTCATTACCAGCACTGACTGTTTGGGTCACACAGCCCATTACATGTCTGTGCTTCAATGTAAATACACTGCAGTCACCTGGAATACAGCAAGACATCCACCTGCTCCACTTCATATTTGAAACAGCTGACGCTCAATCTTCAGGTTTGAATTTGAAAACTTTATTTTAAACTGAAGGAGTCCATGCCAATCCAACTTTAATACTAAATCATATCTCAGATTACGTAAGCCAAATCATTACATTTTATGGACAATATATGGGTCAGATCTTAACACATAATTCCAATGATCGTTTAATTTAATAAAAATATTGCTGATCTTACCAAAGGCGCAGGTTATGTAATTTTTGTCACACTGAGTGCAGCAAAATCCATAACCCAGAAACTAATTTCAGCAAAAGTAATTATACTGCAGTAATCTGACAGCAGATTCAGAAATTAGGCCTCCCAATTAGTGATCATTCCAGGCTGTAAATGTACAATTATAGATTTCTTCTTTAAGATAGAGTGAACCTGTGCATCACATACACAATACATTCATGCTGGAATTCTTGTTCAATACTGCAATTGGATCAGAAGCACCATTTGTAACCATGGGGAAACCCAATAAAGCCACAGACTCTTGCAAAAGTTCTAAATCTCTGGGAAATGATACACAGCACAAAGCACTGAGCTGAACAAGACAATACAAACAGGGACGAGCTGCAGGATGTGTCAGGTGGAACCAAAGATATACATTGTGGACACACCATCCGTTGGATGGGCCATCTGAACCAAAGCTCAGGTACGCCTGCCATTAACTGAAGAGCCATACTTCAGCAGAGAGGCTACGTTGTGCTATAGCTGACACTAAAACCTCCAGCCAAAATCTGTAATTTGCACAGCATTACAAGTTAAGCTTGCATCCATCAAGCTAAGTGTTTACCTTCAGGTTTTATGTTTCTCAGTTCTTTCATGATAATGTGGGATGCCAGTTCATTCCCTACAGATATGTCAAGGGAGTGGTTGATCCTTTGTTTAAAAGGTTCAATGAATTCAACATATGGCAAAACCAGCCATGGGTAAGGCTTTAAACTAATAAGGTTGGTGTTGGGGGTGGAGGGTGGTTGGCTAAAGTACAGCTGAAGGCAGATTTAGTAGAAGTTTAGAACTTAAATAGAATTATGTGGCAATGTGCAGAAAGACAAGCAGAGTAGGAGAGGAAGGGAGAGAGTGTTTAATGGTAACAGTGTATCAATAAGTAAGGTCCATACAGAGAAAGATGAATTTAAAAAAAGTTGGACTCTTTATCTGAATGCATCTGCAATTAGATGGATAAACTAATGGAAGAAATTGAGATAAATGATTTAGTTCTAATCAGCGTTACAGGCGAATGCTGCAAGGTGATCAAGGTTGGCAAATAAATATTCATGGCAAACATAACTTTAAAAAGACAAGCAAGAATGAAAAAAAGAGGAGGTAACACATAAGATAAGATGACATGAAGATATTCATGAGAAAAGATCTTGGCTCAGAAGATCAGGAAGAAGAATCAGTATTGGTGGAGATTAGGAATAGAAATCGTCAGAAAATATTAGTAGAAGCAGTTCATAGGCCCACAAAAGTAGCTATACCATTGGCCAGAAGTTTAAACAAGAAATCGCTGGATCTCAAAACAAAAGCAACACAATAATCAAAGGTATTAATCACCGAACAGACTGGACAAGTCAAATGTTATAAATTACATCTTTTAATTTCACACTATCCTTAACCTCCTTAGTAAGTCATGAATGAACCTCTTTTGCTCAGTTTTTGTTGAGCATATTTAAAGTTGAAGTTTATTTATTAGTCACAAGTAGGCTTGCATTCACACTGCAATTAAGTTACTGTGAAAATCCTCTAGTCGCCACACTCCAGCATCTGTTTGGGTACACAGAGGGAGAATTTAACATGGCCAATTCGCCTAACCTGTACATCTTTAGATTGTGGGAGGAAACTGGAGCATCCAGAGGAACCCCATGCTGACACAGAGAGAATGTGCAAACTCCACTCAGATAGTGACCCGAGCCAGGAATCAAACCCAGGCCCCTGGTGCTGTGAGGCAGCAGTGCTAACCACTGTACCGCCCCTACATTTTTGATGAATGTTTTGAATTGTTCTTTAAATGTTTCCCACTGTTCTTTTAGTCTATTCACCTGAACCTCAGCCAACTCTCCCCTCAATCCTATGTAATTGGCTTTATTGAGGTTTAAGATTCATAGAATCATAGAACCTACAGCACGGAGGCAGGCCCTTTGGCCCAAACTAGTCCATGCCAACCAAATAGCCCAACTAAGCTAACCCCCACTTGCCTGCATATGGCCCATATCCCTCTAAATCTTTCCTATCCATGTATCTGTCCAAATGTCTTTTAGGTGCTGTCAATGGCCTTGCCTCAACCACTTCCTCTGGCTGTTCATTTCACATGCCTACTACCCCCCGTGTAAAAAAGCTGCTCCTTGGGTTCCCACTAATTCTTTCCTCTCTTAACTTAAATCTATGCCCTGTAGTTCTCGATTCCACAACCCTGGGAAGAAGACTGAGTGCATTCACCCTAACCATGCCTCTCATGATCTTATACATCTTTATAAGATCATCTCTTAGTCTCCTATTCTCCAAAGAAAAAAGTCCTAGCCTGTCCAATCTTTCCCCTTAATTCAGTCCCTTGAGTCCTGGCCACATCCTTGTAAGTCTCTTCTGCACTCTTTCCACTTGAATGACATCTTTCCTATAGCAATATGACCAAAACTGAACACAGTACTCCAGGTATGGCCTCACCAATATCCCCTTCAACTGCAACATAACTTCCCAACTTCTATACTCAACGCCCTGATTGATGAAGACCAGCATGCCAAAAACCTTCTTCTCTGCCCTATCTACCTGTGATTCCACCTTTGAGAACCATGCATCTGAACTGCAATGTTCCTCTGTTCCACATTATTCCCCAAGATCCTACTATTCACCATGAAAGTCCTACTTTGATTTGGCTTTCCAAAACGCAACAACTCACACTTATCTGTATTGAACTCCATTTACCATTTCTCGGCCCACTTCCCTAAATGATCAAGATCCTGCCGCAATTTTTGACTACCTTCCTCACTGTCTACAATATCACATGTTTTAGTCTCATCTACAAAATTACTGATCATGCCTTGTACATTCTCTTATCAAGTAAGGCCTTTGATAAAGTTCATATAGATCACAAACAGCAATGGGCCCAGCACTGACCCTTGAGGCACACCACTAGTCGCAGGCTTTCAGTCCAACAAACATCCTTCCACCATAACCCTCTGCTTCCTACCATTAAGCCAATTGCATATCCAATTTGCCAGCTCTCCCTAGATTTCATGTGATCAGAACTTCCAGAGAAGCCCATCATGTGGAACTTTATCAAAGGCCTTACTTAAGTCCATATAGACTATGTCTACTGTCCTGTCCTCATCAACCTTCCTGATCACTTCAAAGAATTCTGACAAATTTGTAAGGCATAATTTTCCATGCACAAAGCCATGCTGACCACCCCTAATCAAACCCTGTGTTTCCAAATGTCTGTATATCATATCCCTCAGAATCTTACCAGTCTGTAGGCTTTTCTTTGCAGCCCTTCTTAAATAAGAGCACTACGTTTGATACACTCCAGTCTTCTCGTATCTCACCCGAGGCTAATGATGATGTAAACTCGGCCAGGGGCCCTGCAATTTCTTCTCTAGCCTCACACAGTATGCTTGGATATGCCTGGTCAGGGCTAGGAGATTTATCCACCTTCATATATTTTAATATATCCATCACCTCCACTTCTGTAAATGCAATCTGTCCCTAGCAAATCACCACTAACTTACCCAAGTTCTGAAGTTTACGTGTCTTTCTCCAGAGGATACAGAGGAGAAATATTCATTGAGAACCTCACCCATCTCCTGCGGTTCCACACGTATGTGTCCACTTTGGTCCTTGAGAGATCCTATTCTCTCTCCAGTTATTCTTTCTCCTTTAATATACTTAAAGAATCCCTTTGGATTCACTTTAATCCTCTCAAATTTATTCCATGCCCCTTTTTTGCCCTAATTTCCTTCTCAAGTATAAGATAAGTAGTATAATATTCTTGTTTATGATTGGAGTATTGTCCTTTCAAAATTAATATGGAATTCAATTATATTATGATCACTATTTCTCAATGTATCTTTACTTGGATATTATTAATTTACTCTGCCTTATTTATAATACTATTTAAAGTAGCTTTGTCCCTGGTTAGTTCCATAATGTGTTTCTCTACAGAACTGTAATGAAAGCATTCTACACACTCATTTCCCAGATCATCTTTGCCAATTTGACACTAACTCTACAGCGACCCTTTTCTAAACCTAGGATGTGGGCCATCAGGTTCTAGGGATTTGTTTGATTTTAAACCTTCAGGTTTCTCCAGTTGTTTTTCTTTGCTGATTTTAATTCATATGAATCTTTGGAATTTTCTATCCCACAGGATTGTGGCTGCTCCATCATAGAATACATTTAAAATTGAGATAGACAGAATTTTATTATTGAACAAAACATGTGATATGGGAAGTAACCAGAAAAGTGGGTCTTATTGAATGGCAGAACAGATTTGACAGGCTGAATCGACTACTCCTGCTGCTACTTCTTTTGTTATGCATAATAGAATAAATCCCTTTGCACTTGTGTGCACATAGTTACTGCTGAGACTGTCACTGGAAGAAAAGAATACTATAGGAAGACATAGTCCTCCAAACCAGAAAGGAGGGGTCCGAGAAGTGAGGGGAGCAAGGGTTGGTGAAGAGCAGAAAGTGTGGATTGCTGCAGGGGTAGCCCATCTGTAGATCCTGAACAGAAAGATCCCACCTAAACCCACACTGAGGTTACCAGGGTTCACCAGGCAATCTCTCCTTTCAGCAGCGAGCCCACCTGCCACTGGGAAAATGGCAGCGCTGGTGAAAAAAGACCATTACTTGACCATTTAAGCAGTTGAATTGGCCTCTTGACAGAAGAGCCATCCTGCATCTTCTCTGCTCTGGCCAAATGGCATGGTGGCAAGAAGACAACAGGCACTCCACCCTCACCTTCAGCTTTCCCAACCATTCTCGCAGACAAACTCCAGTCTACTATTTGGGAGAGAATGCTCACAAGTTGAAAAATTAATCTCGTGGTGAAACTAACAGACACAAACTTCGCAGAAAATTATACCATTCAATTGTTTATTCATGAATTATGAATCTACCTTGGCCAGTATTAAAATGGTACCCAAGTTACAGCACCAACTTAGTTTACTACTAATACTTAGAGAATGTTGTATATTTAAAATGCCAAAATAAAGGAATGTATTTCAAGCTACCCCAATCAGAACTCTAGTGATATCAAAGAATCAGGCCAGAATTTTCCAGCCATTCACGCCCCCGGGTTTCCCTCCATCATGGAGTGGCTAAACCATTCTGGCAATAGCCCGGTCATCTATAAATTAGCCAACCAACAACTGTGTTACGTCTGCATAAATGTGGGATAACAAGTTAGTGTGTGTGACCTGTAGGGTTACATGTAAAAATGTGTCCCATGCAACAAAATACCTGTAGAGCTCCTCGCATATGAGAGAGAATTCAAAGTTATTTTACAATGGGAATGACAAGGGAACACTGAGTTGCAGGAGAAAGGGGAAAGGTGTTTGTGTTGTGGGGACGTCTGCAAGATCCTGAAAAGGGGAAGAAACTGAAAGGGACATCAGTGGAAACTCCCATTGACAACAGCAGGACCAGAGAACCCCGCCATCAGCAAACAATATGCTGCCTCCCACCAGCAGGAAACACACAGCCAGAGATTGCAGAATTTCACCCCCAGTGTTCAGTCTCTTGGTTGTACTGCCATCCATAATCTCCATGCACTATACCTTGTGAAACACTTATCACCTGTCATTCTCTATGCAGCACAATCCTGCTCCTTTGTGCCAATTTATGGTCTCTTTTTCTACTTCTTCCACGCAATCAAAAGCAAACACCACTTTAGCAAGGGTGGCACAGTTGCACAGTGGTTAGCACTACTGCCTCACTGCGCCAGGGCCTATGTTCAATTCCGTCCTCAGGTTGCTGTCTGTGTGTAGTTTGCATGTTCTCCCCATGTCTATATGGGTTTCCTCTGGGTGCTCCAGTTTCCTCCCAAAGATGTGTGGCTTAGATGGATTGGCCATGCTAAATTGACCTTAGTGACAGGGGGATTAGCAGGGTAAGTGGGTTACGGGTTTAGGGCCTGGGTGGGATTGTGGTCAGTATTGACTCGATGGCTGAATGGCCTCCTTCTGCACTGTAGGGATTCTATAATTCTATGAACCTATTCCCAATCCTGAAACTCTGTCTCTCACCATGTCGGCCCTTTCAGTTTCTTCCCGTTTGCAGGGCCTTTAACTTTCAGTCATGCTGTGGACCCCCACAACCTTTTCCCTTTCTCCCTGTTACTCAGTGTTCCCTTGCCATTTTCATTCACAGGTTTGAAGTCGGTCCACCTCGTGTCCAACGAGGGGCATACACGCGATGGGTCATACTGGGGCTGCTCTTGGTTGTTCGGGATTGGCCTCGTGCTTCATGTCGTTAGTGTGTGCCTAAACTGGACAAGATACTGGGCAAGACGACAGCTCAGTGACTATCGCTGATTGCTGTGCAGACACATGGATTTGGGCCGGTGTCTGTGGGAGTTTGCGCATTCTCCCCGTGCTTGCGTGGGTTTTCTCCGGGTGCTCCGGTTTCCTCCTACACCCCAAAGATGTGCTGTTAGGTTGATTGGCAGGAATAAATTGTCCCGAAATCAGTTTTCCCTCAATCTGGATGGCCATAAAACATTAGATAGGGGTCATGGGTAGAGAGGTGGAGTTGAGATGGCAGCGTGGGCTCGTTGGGCCGAAGGGCCTGTTTCCCAGGCTGATTTTGTTCTTCGTTCTTCTTCGTTCTTCGTTCTTCTTCCCATTATAAAATAACTTTGAACTCTCTCTCATATAAAACCATAAGACAGGAACAGAATTAGGCCACTCAGCCCATTGAGTCTGCTCCCCCATTCAATCATGGCTGATTTTTTTTCATCCCCATTCCCCTGCTTTTTCCCCACAACCCCTGATCCCCTTATGAATCAAGAACCTATCTATTTCTATCTTAAAGACACTCAATGACCTGGCCTCTACAGTCTTCTGCAGCAAAAAGTTCCACAGATTCACCACTCTTTGGCTGAAGAAATTCCTCCTCATTTCTGTACGAGGAGTTCTACAGATGCTTTGCTGTATGGGGCACACTTTTACACATTATCTGAAAGGTCACACACTGTAACTTGTTATCTTGCATTTACACAGGCTTGTCTGTGTGGTGTTCTATATGTAACACAATTGTTGGCTGGCTAATTTATAGGTGACTGGGCTGTTGTCAGCATAGTTTTGATAGATGTCATCTTGCCTTTGGAGTTGTCAGGTCTGTCTGAACAGGTGATTGCTGCAGAGTTTTGAATGGCACTTAGGATCAAAAATCCTTTTATCATAGGCTAATGATAACACCTACCTAGGAATTCCTACAGGTTCATTATAATTTTTTTAAAAACTAGGCTATAAGTTAAAACAACTGTGTCAAACTAATTGAATTTTTTGTTTAAAACCATTGCATAGATATAACAGATAGAAAAAGTCAAGGGCACCCCTGCCCATCTACAAATTTCAGGAAGAAGAATTTGTATTGTCCTATTCCCTGTTTCTGCTAAATATCAGGGTCAAATGAGGGAAATGAGGATCAGAAGCCCACAATGTGCGGGGAACAATCTCTCACTTGCGGTTTTCCCCAGATTGGCTGATTGGTAGCTAGAGGGTGGACTCGCAGCGCCCAATTTAGGGCCCAGGCAGGCTCTTAAAGTTGGAAGACCAACAGCTTGAAAGATGCAGCAGGATGCAGGCAAAGGGTGCAGGATTGGAAATGGCACTCCAAAATGGAGGTACCTTCTCTCCAACATGTATAAGAACATAAGAAATAGGAGCAGGAGTAGGCCATCTAGCCCCTTGAGCCTGCACCGCCATTCAATAAGATCATGGCTGATCTGAAGTGGCTCAGTTCCACTTTCCCGCTTTCTCCCCATAATCCTTAATCCCCTTGCCTACCAAAAACCTATCTACCCGCGTCTTAAATATTTTTAGCGAGGCAGCCTCCGCCACTTCAACGGGCAGAGAATTCCAGAGATTCACCACCCTTTGAGTGAAGAAGTTCCCCCTCAACTCCGTTCTAAACCCTTATCTTGAGGCTGTGCCCTCTAGTCCTGCTGTCCCCTCTGAGCGGGAAGAACCTCTCCACCTCTACCCTATCCATCCCCTTCATTATCTTATACATCTCAATAAGATCCCCCCCTCATCCTTCTAAACTCCAACGAGTACAAGCCCAGTCTATTCAGCCTCTCTTCATAGTTCAACCCCCTCAACTCCGGTATCAGCCTAGTGAACCTCCTCTGCACTCCCTCCAAGGCCAAAATATCCTTGTGCAAGTGCGGCGACCAAAACTGCACACATTACTCCAAAATAATAAATAAAATAATCTGCTGGAGGCTGCATCCTGGAAACTGCCTTTGCAGAGACCTAGTGACGCCTGACATTAGGCCCTAATAGGCCTTTAATTAGTCGAATTGGCTAGCTGCCACTTGCAGAGTAGCCCTGCCACCCATTCCTGCATCCAGGAAATGTCTGCTTCCACCGATCCCTGTACCCCATTCTTACTGGGCCTGTAAACTCAGTCCTTAATGCTTTCTCCCTCAATTTTGAAACACAGGAATTCATATAACTGAACATGAAAAGGAGAGCACACTGTAGAAATACTGCAGCAAACATCAGTAGAAAACTTTACCTGAAAAGAAACTGATATTCAAAAGGCCATTCTCAGCATTTCAACTTGCTCAGGTTTCAGTGCTTATTAAAGATTTAGGAGCTACAATCTCACTAACTCTTGGGATTAAAATCAATTAGATAGCACAGTCAGAAAGTCACATGGTTTGTGAAAATATCAGTTTCTCCGCTGGGAGGTGTTCACATTAATGAAACTGCTGAGTCTGCAAATGATCCGAGTTCCACAGAACTGTGTCTGAGAAACTTTCTGCAGGATCAGACAGGAAAGAATCCATTTTCCAACAAAGAAATCAAGCTTCAACCGAGACAAAAGAGAATCATGGTATGGTTACAGTACAAGCGTGGCCAATTGGTTGATCAAATCTGTGCCTTTAATATCATCACCAGGAATTCAACCCAGGTCCCTGGTGCTGTGAGGCAGCAGTGCTAACCACTGTGCCACCATGCAAATAAGCAACATTTTAGTAGTTTTTCATTGAACTTTTTCCAGGGCCTTTCTATCACTTGCCATCTAAGAACATAGCACCTTTAAATGCCTGTCTATTGAATACATTAAATGTATAGTTTGTTCAGTTTACTGGCGATAAGCTTGGAGCTTTATTAGCAAACTCTGGATCTCATTCTTCACAGAAGGTTTGGTGGTCTCATTTCTCTCTGGATTGCTCAGCTCCATTTCCAGTATGTTCTGTTGCTGCCTATCATCATGTAGGCAAACCTTCTTTCAATGTTTGATCTCTTAATTAGCACCAACATTGCTTCTGTTAAAGTTGTGGATTTATTAGTGTCACAATTTGGCTTACATTAACAATGCAATTAAATTTCTGTGAAAATCCCCAAGTCGCCACACTCTGGTGCCTGTTCGGGCACACTGAGGGAGAATTTAGCATGGCCAGTACACCTAATCAGCATGTCCTTCAGACTGTGGGAGGAAACTGGAGCACCCGGAGGAAACCCACACAGACATGGGGAGAAGGTGCAAACTCCACACAGACAGTGACCCCAGCCGGAAATTGAACCCAGGTCCCTGGTGCTGTAAGGCAGCAGTGCCCACCACTGTGGCACAGCACTGCCCATTAAACTTTACATAAGTGATACATTAAATTATTTCTCTCGCGCTGGCCAGTGGAACAGTTCACCCCTGTAATTTCTCAAAAATGTCACATCTATTTTCTCTGATCAACTTCTGTTTCTGACATTTTATGAGTGCCAAAAGTACCATCTTTTGGTATAATTTATTTTCCCAGTTGGACTGACTTACCCTTTATCCAGGAGTCAGTAATTCCTTGGACAGACATCTGTCAGGCTATTATGAGCACATTTTTAATCATTGACGATATTCCAGGTCTGCTTTATGGTTAAAAACTTATTTCACTTTGTCTAGCATTAAATATTATTGATAAAACAACTTAGATCATCCAATACTGATAAAATGAACGTTTAGTATTGTCAGGCAGAGGGGGTGGGTTTGAGAGACAGAGTGAGCCATGTCATGGGTGGGGTGGCGAGTGGAGTGAGCCAGTCATGATGGGATAGGCATGGAGTGAACTAAGTCTGCCTTGTGGAAGGGGTCAGTTGTGTCAGAGTGCATACAGAAGGTGTGTATTGACATAAGTGTGCAGTGGGGTGAGCTTTGTTCGGGTGCAGGTCAGAGGTGAGCATTACTGGGGACACAGTGGGGGTCAGTGGTGTCTGGATGCAGTTAGAAGTTAAGTATTTTTGAGGGTGAAGTGGGGGTGAGCTGTATTGGGGTGTTAGTGGGAGACGGGCATTATTAGGGGGTGAGATGTGTTGGGGTGTTAGTGTGAAATGGGTATTATTAGGGGGTGAGCTGTATTGGGGTGCTAGTGGGAGATGGGTATTATTAGAGGGTGAGCTCTAGGCCAATGATCGGAAAACAGAACTTAAGAGGAATGCCTTCAGTTCATGATGAGAAAGGGGAGGACTTTAATTACACTTTGATTAAGCTTCATCAATCTGCTCATCGCTGAAGCCAAAGATGATACTCCAGCACATGAAGTTGGGGCAGTTTAAACCTGGTGTGCTATGTGCACTCCCACTCCAACATGACTGAAAGATCTGAGTCAATCATTCCCAAATTTAGTTATGAACCTCTTTGTAGTTTGTTTGGCCTTAAATTATAATCAAGACATGAAATAGTACAAATAGCTTTGCTTTAGGTGCTTCTGATCTTAGCCAAGCACTCCATTCAAGCTTGGCTGTACCTAGCTTGAGCCTCTCATATAAAGAAGATGTTAAAAGTAAAAGGTCATTTTGTCTTCAATACATTCTTGGAAGTACCATGATTCCTAGCATTCCTAGAACCTTTCCCAAGGTTCAGCAGAAATTCTGAAAACTCAATTATAAAAACACCTCTGAGTATTTTTCAAAGACGTCTCTTTCAGCTGATACACAACAGGAATCCACTAACCATAATTTACACCACAAGGAGGTCTATAGGCACGATAAAACCTGAGCAATAGGAAAAGCCTTTGCTTTTTCTAAACCTTTCCCACTCATTTCTTCACATTTCCTGTGTCCAATCTCTCCCTCTATGCAGCATTATTGTGAACAGTTCACACTTACGGCATGTTTATATTTAAGTAAGCCTGTGGCAATAACACTGATAATAATAAGTCCTATACCCTAGTCCTACTGATCATTGAGGTCCCAAATTGGATCCCTGTTGTGTGCAAACTGACTAAGTCTCAGCTGGGTGTTGGTGGAGGTGGTAAGATTAATTTTCATGTTTTTGCATTGGGAAAGAGGACTAAAATCAATCAGGATTAAAGAATGATCCCTGCAATGAAGAGCTTGTTGTATGAGGAATGTTTGAGGGCTCTGGGTCTATACTTGTTGGAATTTAAAAGGATGAGCGGGGGAAATCTTACTGAAACTTACAAGATTCTGCGAGGCCTGAATAGAATGGACATGGAGAGGATGTTTCCACTAGTAGGAAAAACTAGAACCAGAGGGCATAACCTCAGGCTAAAGGGACAATCCTTTAAAACTGATGAAGAGGAATTTCTTCAGTCAGAGAGTGGTGAATCTGTGGAACTCTTTGCCACAGAAGGCTGTGGAGGCCAGCCATGATTGAATGGTGGAGCAGACTCGATGGGCCGAGTGGCCTAATTCTGCTCCTATGTCTTATGGTTTTATGGATTCTAGTTCATGAGCAAACATCTTTGTGCATCAAAGCATTGTCTTCTTTATGATGTGCCCATTTGCTTTCTAGGTTCACGTGAAATCATCAAATGCCATGGTGTTAAGAAGTGGAGGTGATTTTTCCCTCTGTATGCTTGGGTGGTTCCTCACCTCGTAATCTCGTACGAATGTTGTAGGAAGTTATTGGTTTTGGTAAATTAATGCAGGATCTGACATTCCCTTTCATGAACAATTAACAGAACTTTATATTTTTAACTGGTGACAGCCTTATTAAAACAATTAACAAACTGAATAAAATCCCAATAGAATGCTGTTCGAATACTACATGATTCATTCAGGAATAGAACATAGAACATAGAACATAGAACATAGAACATTACAGCGCAGAACAGGCCCTTCGGCCCACGATGTTGCGCCGACCAGTTACAAAAACAATGACCCACTAGCCTATACCAATCCCTTTTCGTCCATAAACCTATCCAGAGATCTCTTAAACGCCCCCAAACTAGACGCATTTACAACTGCAGCAGGCAGGGCATTCCAATCCCTCACCACCCGCTGGGTAAAGAACCTACCCCTGCAATCCGTCCTGTAGCTACCCCCCCTTAATTTAAAGCCATGCCCCCTCGTGCTAGCTTTCTCCATCCGAGGAAAAAGGCTATCACTATCCACCCTATCTAAACCTCTAATCATCTTATATGTTTCAATAAGATCCCCTCTTAGCCGCCTTCTTTCCAACGAAAACAACCCTAGATCCCTCAGTCTCTCCTCATAGGACCTCCCCACCATACCAGGCAACATCCTAGTAAACCTCCTCTGCACCCTCTCCAACGCCTCCACATCCTTCTTGTAATGCGGGGACCAGAACTGCACACAGTACTCCAAGTGCGGCCGCACCAGAGTAGTGTACAGTTGCAACATTACACTGCGACTCCTAAATTCAATCCCCCTACCAATAAACGCCAAGACACCGTACGCCTTCTTGACAACCTTATCTACTTGATTCCCAACTTTCAGGGATCTATGTACACACACACCTAGATCCCTCTGTTCATCCACACTATTCAAAGTCCTCCCGTTAGCCCTATACTCGACACATCTGTTGCTCCTACCAAAGTGAATTACCTCACACTTCTCCGCATTAAATTCCATCCGCCACCTCTCGGCCCAGCTCTGCAACCTATCTAAGTCTCCCTGCAGACTATGACACCCTTCCTCACAATCTACCACACCTCCAACTTTGGTGTCATCAGCAAATTTACTAATCCACCCAACTATACCCTCATCCAGATCATTAATAAAAATTACAAACAACAGTGGCCCCAAAACAGATCCCTGAGGCACACCACTCGTAACTGCACTCCATGATGAATATTTACCATCCACCACCACCCTCTGTCTCCTATCTGATAGCCAATTCCTGATCCAACTTCCTAGATTACCCACAATCCCATACATCTGCATTTTCTGCAGAAGCCTACCATGGTGAACCTTATCGAACGCCTTACTAAAATCCATGTATACCACGTCAACTGCCTTACCCCCATCCACCTCTTTGGTCACCTTCTCAAAAAACTCAATAAGGTTAGTAAGGCACGACCTACCCGCTACAAAACCATGCTGACTATTTCTAATCAATTCATTACACTCCAAATAACTATAAATCCTATCCCTAATAATTTTTTCTAAAACCTTGCCCACAACAGAAGTAAGACTCACCGGTCTATAATTCCCGGCAAAGTCTCTGTTCCCCTTCTTAAACAATGGGACAACATTCGCTATCCTCCAATCCTCCGGGACTACACCAGAGACCAATGACGACCTGAAGATCTGAGCCAGAGGCTCTGCAATCACCTCTCTAGCCTCCCAGAGAATCCTAGGGTAGATCCCATCCGGACCAGGGGACTTATCTATTTTCAGCCCCTCAAGAATTTCCAGCACATCCTCTTTATCAACCGTAATACTGTCTATTTTACACCCCTGCAACCCAATGTCCTCCTCAGCTATATTCATGTCCCCCTGCGTGAACACCGAAGAGAAATATTGGTTCAATACTTCTCCAATCTCCTCCGGTTCCACACACAACTTCCCCCTGCTGTCTGTAACTGGCCCTAATCTTGCCCTGACCAACCTTCTGTTCTTGACATACCTATAGAACGCCTTAGGATTCTCCTTAATCCTATCAGCCAAAGTCTTCTCATGTCCTCTTTTAGCCCTTCTCAACTCACTCTTCAACTCCCTCCTAGCCAATCTAAAGCTTTCTAGTGCACTATCTGAGCCCTCCAATCTCATCCGAACATAAGCCTCCTTTTTCTTTTTAACCATCGACTCAACTCTTTTAGTGCACCACGGTTCCCTAGATCTACCAAATCCACCATGCCTGACAGGGACATACCTATCAAGGACTCGCAGTAGCTGCTCCTTGAAAAAACTCCACATTTCAGACGTTCCCAGTCCCTGTAATCCCCTAATCCAATCCATGCTTCCTAATTCACTCCTGATAGCCTCATAATCGCCCTTACCCCAGCTAAAATTGCTGACCCGAGGTTCATGCCTATCTCTTCCCATCACTAAGGTGAACGTAACCGAATTGTGGTCACTATCACCAAAATGCACACCAACTTCCAAGTCTAGAACCTGGTCTGGCTCATTTCCCAGCACCAAATCCAATATAGCCTCACCTCTAGTTGGCCTGTCTACATACTGAGACAAAAAACCTTCCTGCACGCTTTGTACAAACACTGACCCCTCTAGCGAGCTAGAACTATAGCAACTCCAATCAATATTCGTAAAGTTAAAGTCCCCCATAACAATTACCCTATTACTTTCACTCCTAACCAGGATTGTCTCCGCAATCCTTTCCTCAACCTCTCTAGAACTTTTAGGAGGTCTATAAAAGACTCCCAACAGGGTGACCTCTCCTCTCCTATTTCTAATCTCCGCCCATACTACCTCAACTGACAAGTCCTCATCAAACTTTCTCTCCGACACTGTGATACAGTCCTTGACTAGCAATGCTACCCCACCCCCCCTTCTACCTTCTTCTCTACTCCGACTAAAGCATTTGTACCCCGGAACCTGCAACATCCATTCCTGACCCTGCTCTATCCATGTCTCAGAAATGGCCACAACATCAAAGTCCCAGGTACTGATCCACGCTGCAAGTTCATCCACTTTATTGCGAATACTCCTCGCATTAAAGTACACGCATTTCAAACCCTGCTCCGCCCCACCCCCACTATGCCGTGCCTTGCATTCCCCAACTATGCCCCCCTCACTTTCACCCCCTTTCCTCACTATCCCTCCCCCCCTCCGAATCAGTTTAAACCTTCCTGCATCGCTTTTGCAAATTTACCCCCCAAAGAGTCCTGAATACTCTCCCCTAAGAGTCCTGAATAGTGAAATAAATCACAGAATTTAGACACTCTCAAGCAAAATACAAACGGGTGACTTTGGAAATATGACCTTTCTTCAATGATGCTCATATCTGGAACTCTTTGTGAGTTGGTATCTCTCTCTATTCTGATGGTGTTCTTTGAAGACATACAGACAATTGCAGGATTTACATGAGAGCCTCGCCTTTCCCTCCTTCCAACTTAAAAGGTGGCAAGCATACTTTGCCAGTTATTCCCCTTGTCCGGGTTTATGTCCCCGGTATTCCTGCAATCTGAATGGCTTGAGGCTGTCAACACCTTCACATTTGAATTCCATTGGTTCTGTGTCTGTGTGCTTGCTTTAAACTCATTGGTTCAATTCAAAAACTTTTTTTTTCTATGTTGGAACACTGACTGCTGGGTGTTGGATACAAATGCTGCAAAACTGCTGAGATTTTCCAGTATTTCCCATTCTTGTTGTACATTGTCATTAAACTGGTATATATGTTTAGAGTCAGAGAAATAAGAGCTCATGAGACTAGCAAACAGAAAGCAGTTGAACCTCTACTCTGCAACTGATTATTTTCTACTCAAATTGATTATTTCTGAACCTATGATATTGGTAGAACAGATTCCACTTCTTGCTAATTTTCTTCTCCATCACATCCCTCTTCCAGAGTCATTGGCCCAAAATTTGCTGAAAACTATGCCAAAGTAAGAGTGTATCTTTGTGTTCACTATTATGCTGGCGCAGAAATTCCAGCAAATGATCATGCAAGAGACTGATGCCATTACTTACTGTATGATATAATTACATGGACCTATCACTCCATCATTATCCTACACCGAAAACATCTGGATGACAATTACAATAACATTATTGCTATTAAAATCACTAGAAATCACAAACCTACCGCATTTAGACCATTTTTTCTAATGCTGCAACTTGGAAAATGGTGGTTCAGAAGATCTGCCTGCACCGTGATTTATACATTGAGGAAGCAAGATGTGGCATTTTCAAGGTTTTGCTGAGCTTAGCACAGGCTACAAGTTTTATTTATTGACCCAAATTAGCATGTAATGAATATTATTAGAAAACAATTTAAGTAAATCTGGGTCTCCATTTAAGTCAATACAAAGCTGTCAATTTGGGAAGTAGCCTATTTCTCTGAGAGATATATTCATGTCTTGTAGCTTTATGGCTCCAAACAAAACCTTGATCACAGACAGTGATATTTATGCCAGCAATCCCACAAAACCTGACACATAGTTGGGAGATACCAGGAAACAAGTGTACACACCCAGACATAATTATTTACACTGAGAATGGAGGCATTAGTCCAACAAACCAAAATTCTCTTAAAAAAACCTATTTCTGGATATTGTGACTGGTCTGATTCACACCATGACTGGTGGGACTGATTCATTGAGCATTGGGCACATCATTTGCAATTCAGCAATTGCACATTGCACACTTATCTATTTGTTTTAGCTCTCTAGCAAATATTGATGCAAATTTGTCATTGGAAACTGATGAACAAATGTTCAACTTATGTGGGCTGAATTTCTGTACACAGATCGGGAAGGTAAAGTACACATGGTGGGCAGAGATAGCCTGAGAGATCCAACAATATGTTGGCCATATGACTTTCAAAGCTTTTTTGAAGCCATTATGGTCACCTTTGGGCCAAGGTCAAATGGACAAAATCCACATCATAAAATCCCTATAGTGCAGGAGGAGGCCATTTGGCCCATCAAGTCTACACAGAGCATCTTAGCTAGGCTCTATCCTCAAAACCCCAAGTAATTATCTCGCTTATCTCCCTACACATCTTGGACACTAAGGGTCAATTTTGCATAGCCAATCTGTCTAACTGCATATCTTTGGACTGTAAGAAGAAACCAGAGCACCTGGAAGAAACTCACACAGGCATGGAGAGAACATGCAAATTGCACACAGACAGTCACCGAAGGCTGGATTCAAACTTGCCTCTCAGGTACTCTGAGGTAGCGGTGCTAACCACTGTGCCAACACGCTGCACTTCTTCCACAGGATAGTATTTCCCTTCCTAAACATTTTTAACAACTCCTCACCCATGAAGGCACAGTAGCAGCGCTCCAGGCTAACCCCCTGTGCTACAATCCATGAGCGAATCACCATCAATGGGAAAGCTGCGACAAGTGATCAAATGGACAAACAACAAAGCCTGTGGCACTGATGGTATTCCAGCTCAGGTCAAAGCTGGAGAGCTTTTTCTTCATCGAGGCTCCATACACTCATCATACACATTTGGGAGAACAACTACCCCCAGTCCCGGCTTCAGGAATGCACGGTAACTATCTTCAAGGAGGGAGATAAATCATACTGTGGAAACAATTGAGCTATTTCTATCTTGTCCAAAGCAGGGACAATCCGAACATTCGTTCTCCTGCAATGGCTACTTTCCACGTTGAGAAAATCCTCCCAGGGCACAAAGAACTGAATTTTACTGGCTCGCCCACCTACTGATGGCAATATTGTGCGAGAGCCGAAAAATCAGGATCACGTCCGATTTTTGGCTCGTGACCTTACAAGAGTCGGATTTGCGGTGAGGTCTGCCTCTTGCCGGAACGGGCAAGAGGCTGAATAAATTGTGCTAATATATTTTACTGTTCATTAGCATGTCTTTAGTGAGCCCAAAGCTCAATCGTCAGTTGCGGGGCTGAGGGGATGGAGGGATTTGGAGATCAGGACTGCTGGGCAGGAGGGGGGGGAAACGACATGGCCCAGCTGGGGGATGGTGCTCAGGGCTGGCCAAGATACATTTGGGAGTCCAGCAATTGCGCGTGGGGGATCGGAGGGACAGCAACGCAGGACACGGGGATGGCCAGTGATTGGGAGGCCAGCAGTGAGGTCTGATCTCGGCGCTGACATAGCGGCGCATGCACAGTGGCTCACTCACAGCTATGCTGCCAATCTCTCCAGTGAGAATAGGCCCCCAGCTTTTTAATGAGATTCACGCTAAAACATTTTGCAGTGCACAGAGTGTGGGGGATTCATTTAGAAAATCCTACTGTAAAAACCAGCGAGCCTTATTCTAGTTTTTACACAAATTCATCTCTTAGAATTTTTTTGGGAGAATCCCACCCAGGGACTTTGGGGTACAATAACTATTCACACAATTACTGTTTCACAATTACGTGATGTAGGCATCTTGCCTGGGAGATCTGAAACAGAGGCCTTCAAAATTCAAAACCTTGCTATTTACAATCTGACAGTGACTATTCACCTCATCAAAAATCATTAACCCACCTGGTGCAAGTATTAAATCGATGGAAAACAGGTTTCTCACCCGTTCTACAAACAGTGGGTGGGACACACGTCAGAGACATTAATTTCTATCCAATACTTTGTTGAGACCAGATTAGTATTTTACAATTGTTCACCATAATTTTCCTGCTTTTGTCTGTTTTGTCTCTGTTTATAATGCCCAGGATCCTATATGCCTCATTGACCACTTTCTCAAGCACCCCATCACCTTTAGTGATTTGTTACCCCTCTGTTCATACATACTCTTTGAATTTATGTTGTCTCTCCATGTTTTTCCATAATGCATCACCTCACACTTCTCAGCATTAAATTTCATCTGCCACAAGTTTGCCCATTCCACCAGTCTATGTTCTCTTGAAATTTATTGCTGCCCTCCTCATAGTTCACAATAATTCCAAGTTTGGTATCGTCACCAATTCTTTGTGTCCTATCCACCCTAGCCTAGGTCATTGATAGAGGTCAAGGAAAGCAATGGTGCCAGCACTGAACCCTGGGGAACCTCACTGTACACCCAGGAAGGGCGCAAAGCTGATTTAAATATTAATGGCAGACTCAAACTGCGCCACCTCTTGCCAGTACTAGTTCTTGTGGGGATGGAGGAAATCATACTGATCTTGGGGTTGTATAGGTGTAGTTCTCAACATGCACAACTCTTAGCTAGCAACTGAAAAGGGCATTGGAGAATAAATTACCAAATTGTTCCAAAGTTGAAAAACAACAAATTCATTCCTTGTTACTGAACTCTGCCTGCTACTCATTCTGTTTGCATTCATCTGCCGTCTGGTAATCTGTTAACAGGGTGCAATGTGAACACTGACTACCATATATGTGATGGATCTCCAAGGTATATGGCCTGGCTGAATCCACTAGGATTGATAGCAGCAGCTGAGTCTGGAGAAGTGCTTATGCTGAACAACTAAATCACATCATGAAGAGCTACAGAACTTCTCACACAAAAACAGCCAATCAAATGGGACTTGAGTGTTCCTCATTCACTAAGCAAAAGCTTGGTGAATGAATGACAGATAATTTTGACAGGCTACTGACATCCTGTCACAGAGCAATAATCAAAATTGACACCTGCAATATATATGAACAGTTTGAAGTCGCATACAGTGACATAAAGCACATTAGACATCTTCCTCCACAGGACAGTGACATCACTGGGGAATACCAGTTTCCCAACGTGGGGCAGTACAGTGTCACAGTGGTTAGCACTGCTGCCTCACAAGGACCTGAGTTTGATTCCCAGCTTGGATCACTGTCTGTGTGGAGTCTGCACATTCTCCCCATGTCTGCGCAGGTTTCCTCCTGGTACTCTGGTTTCCCCCCACAGTCCGAAGGTGTGCAGGCTAGGTGAATTGGCCATCCTAAATTCTCCCTCAATGTACCTGAACAGGCCCCGGAGTGTGGCAACTAGGGGATTTAAACAATCACTTCTTTTCAGTGTGAATGTAAGCCTATTTGTAACACTAAAAAATTAACTTTTACTTTACTTTTTACCAATAAACATATGTAACGTCAACATTATCACTCTCTGTGAAAGAATACTGGTACCTCACTGTTGGCATTCAAATCAGGAGCACTTATTTCCTTCAATATAGTTATATTTAAATGTTTATAAAATACCATCATGTTTATTATGCTCCTGATTTGACACAAGTTTCAAACTGGATGCACAAAGGTCCATTCAGCACCTTTTATTTGTTACTTATCAAAGAGAATACATTCAGCTGCAGCATGGATCCCCGAGATCTGCCAGTCACCTTACTTACCAGTAAAGTAACTTACACTAACTTCTGTCTATTGCAGCATTGTGAAGCATTTTTGGAGGTGGTGGGTTTCTGGATTTGGCAGAGGATGTTACTGCACCCTCAGAAGGTGGACAAAGAATTTGTTTATTGGTCCACACAGGCATGGAGTCTGCTGTTGCAGTGCCTCTGGATCTGCAATATGTCAGGGAGTCTGAGACTGGTGACAATCAAATGTGCATTTGATTTGATTTAATGTCACATGTATTGGGAGACTGTGAAAAGTATTGCTTCTTGCACAGTATACCAACAAAGCATACTGTTCATAGAGTATATTGGTGAGAAGAAAATGAGAGAGTGCAGAATGTAGTGTTGCAGTCGCAGAAAGGTCAATTTAATATGAGGTAGGCCCATTCAAACATCTGATGGCAGCAGAGAAGAAGCCATTCTTAAGTCAGTTGGTACATGATTTCAGACTTTTGTCTCTTTTTCCTGATGGAAGAAGGTGGAAGAGAGTGTCTGGGATGCATGGGGTCCTCAATTATGCTGGCTACTTTTCTGAGGCAGTGGGAAGTGTAGACGGAGTCAACGGATGGGGAACTGGTTTTAGTGATGGTCTGGGCTTCATTCACAACCCTTTGTAGTTTCTTGTGTAAGAATGAGGTGGGATATCTGGATATTAGTTCTGATTATCAGGGTATGCTGCTGGTTAACTGGGGGTGTTGGGGTTGGGGAGGTGGGGGTGGAGGTGAGGTGGTGGAGTGCATTAAGCTGTGTGAGAAGTTGTTACTGTGGTGGTTGGTTGAAGATTTCCTTTGAAGATTTTGATTACTATATGAGGTTATTTAACTCCTTGCCTCATTGCTGCCAGGTCCAAAGGCCAATCTTTGGCATTGACTGTTAAAATGTAATCGGTGACAACTTTGTATTGGATGTAATGTGACCAATGGGAACAAGACGTAAGGGTTAGCTGACCCAGTAAACCATGGGACCAGTTACAGAATGATGTAATAGCCAGCTGACCAGCTGATTCACTATAAATAAGAAACTATGCAGAGTTGTAGAGAGCTTGGAGTGACCCAGGGCGAGGCCCCAAATCTGGAATAATGATGTTTTTTATTAAACCTTTTCCATGATTTATAAATTTTGTTGTATTTTTATTACCTGCATTTTTGAAGAGTTCCTTCTGAAGAAACACTGACCTCTCTAGTGACTTGCTCCCATTCCGTTCTGAGGGTTTCTCAAGGGCCTCCTGCCACCCCCAACCCCAACCCACCCCAAAACACAACTTCTTGTCAACTTCCATTACAAAGATCTCCGACATTGCATTCTGAATCTCAGAGTCCACAGTGCTTTAGCTATAAAGCAGCTACATGCAGCTCAGTACAGGTGGGCAGCAGCAAACACATCATGCTTATCCTATTCAAATTCAAGAGGGAAAACTTACCATCCAAGGAGTTCCCTTCCACTGAGTGTAGCTTTCCATTAAGAATGCAGACCAGGTTTAAGGAGTAGGCTCATTACACCATGTTATATTCAAGTCAGAAACTCCAAAGTGTTTTTTATCTGGATCATAAGTTTTGCCTCTTGAATTTGGCTAGGATAAGCATGATATGATTCATTTCAGATATAATTCATATGACCCGCTAGGGAGCTTTTACCAAACAGTTTATTTAAGAATATAGTTAACAGGCACCTTACTTACCAGTAAAGTAACTTACACTAACTTCTGTCTATTGCAGCATTGTGAAGCATTTTTGGAGGTGGTGGGTTTCTGGATTTGGCAGAGGATGTTACTGCACCCTCAGAAGGTGGACAAAGAATTTGTTTATTGGTCCACACAGGCATGGAGTCTGCTGTTGCAGTGCCTCTGGATCTGCAATATGTCAGGGAGTCTGAGACTGGTGACAATCAAAGAAAATTAGCAAGAACTCTTATCAATTACAAACAAGAAACAGAACAACCACTGTAATGTATAATCTTTAACAAATATATCTAATGCATTCCAATCAAACTAATCTTGTAGACAAAAGACCATTTTCACAGGTTTAACACAGCAAAGACTAATTTTACATAATGCTGGACTTGAGACCTTAGGATGAAGTCTGCAGTTCTCTGAATACATTCAGAACAGTTTGAAGTCAGAACAGCTTCCCAAAACATCAGGGACTCTAGGCAAGCCACCAACAGCAGATTCCCCATTTCAGAATGGCAGGACCTTACTTTCAGACGACCAGCAGAATTTCTAACACCAGGGAGAGACAGACTTCTTTTCAGCTTGATGCTACTTCTAAAAGTAAAACTCAAACTGCAGCTCCAAACTGAAAAAAACTATCACCTGACCTGTCAACCAGTTTTTCTCTTAACAATGCAGAGACATAAACATCCCAGTAAAAATAAACAAAGCCCCATTTAAGCAACAATAAAAAGAATCTCACAGACAGCCTAGCAACAATGAGAAAAACAAACTGAAAAAGTTTGCTTACAACTGCAGAGAACATGACTAAACAAAACATTCTTAAAGGTACATTAACATCACAACCATGTGTTGTCAACTACACACTATACTGCCCCTTTCTGAATGCTTGCACAGCCAGTAGTGCATTGCCTCTATTTAGACCAAGACTACATCATGTGAATGAGGAAGCAGCATTAAGTTTGTATGCTAACTGTATTGACAGGAATAAGCAGATCACAAATAATGATCCTTGTCTATAAATGGATCTCAACAAATCTTTACTGTATAGTGTCACATTTTCTGTAGGTTGTTGTGACTACAGACCTCAAAACGTGTCAGTGCTGCTCATAGAATTAACTAAGTAATAGCCATCGTCAGAGCAGATTGCCACAGGTTAAATGACCACTTAACCATGTCTTCTATTATATCTTCTAATCAGTGTGGAGGACTATTGAATCTGGTCACTAGCATATTTGTGTTGGTCTACATCTTTTCAAAGTTATAAACCAAAATACTAAAACAAACAGCACAGTTATATCTTCCACTTTCTCCTCTCTGACTCGCTTATAGATTTATTTATTAGGTGATTGTCCATTCAACATTCACTGTCTAGGATCAAACATAACAAATTGGCAAAGTGAAGAACCAAATCCCAGATAGCATCAGTGGACAATAAGGTGCAAACTGAATAATTTGTACTGAATCCACAATCCCACCTCCATCCCAACCGTCAATCTTCCAAGAAGAGTGACTAGTGCAGTTCCAGGCTAAGCTAAGTCAAAGACAGGTACTGCAGAAACCACTTGACTTTCCATTTTCTTCTTTAGTTACATTTCACAAGTTCAGATTCATTTCCTAACTCCACTTTCTTCAAGGATTAGATGATTAATGTTTAATCCTGTGTGAAGCAAAGTATTAGAAATATACATCTTTAATGTTCTAAATATTTACAATCTGGCCCATTGACAAGATTTATTTTCATAGCATCATTATGTAAGATATTGGACATCGTTTAAGTGCATACCATAATAGGAGTCTGAATTTAGATCAAATATTAGTCCCTCTCCAATAAATACATTGGGCAGGATTTTACAACCTTGCTTGGGCAAGGCTCGTAAAATCCTGCCTGAAGCCAACAGAGAATTCCATTCTGCAAGCCTTGCTCGCCCCAATTCTGAGGAGGGCAAGGCAGTAAAATTCTGGCCATTGTGTCCATGATCACAGCAGCAAGGAAGCAAATAATTACTCTCAGTTTATGGAAGCAATCACAATGGATATTGTAGATTAAAAGGAAGTGGATATTGAAGAGTATTTAATATATTAAAAGTTTATCATGTTAACCTCAGTTTTTCCCCTTAACTTCAAGAAAGTTGAATGCTGCTATCTCTTCTCATGTCCTGGTGAAATCTCTCATCTACTACTTCTGTTGATGGTTGTGATGTTCTTAGAAAGCCACGTAGTCAATACAGTGCTACTTTTCTCCATAACTCTTACTTTGTTATCACCACAGAATTCAGCTGTGCCTTGGCACCCTCATTATCAATAGTTTGAAAAAACCTTCTGTCTTGTCATTTTATAAAATAAATAAAAGACATTCGCTGTGTGGAACTTGTGGTACTGAGGCGTTAGTCATTTGAAAGCTCCTAGTACCACCAGCAACATGGGAGTGTCCTATGATTAATTTTCAACCACGTTATTATCTAAGTTAGCTTCTATTGTATATGCAAAGGTTATTGTATCAACGGAAAAACTTAACCAAAAGATCAACGACTAAAGGAGAACGCTTTTTTAAAAGTGTCAAATTTAAAGAAGGAACTAGATTTCTGAAATAATGAGGGCACTGGATTTTAGTGCACATCTTTGAAAATGTGAATGGTTCTCCCTCATATATCTGCTTCTCACCCATTGAAAAATCACCTTGAGTGTTTATGTACACTAGCACAAGCTTCATTTATATACACAGAGAATTTAAGTTGGCTGGTTGGAGCAAAAGTATCATTTCATTTCATTAAGACAAAAAGCACACAGTGTTTCCTGGCTGTAGTGCACATCGTGCAATGGTTCCACTGGCTCAGTTCAATTTCTTAATAAATTGCTAACATCAGTCATTGTGTATTATTGTGACAGAAATGTCATTAAACCAGAAACCAATCCAATCAAATCAATCCAAACCAAGGGCCAATGTCCAAATGTAGCAACAATCTACTACATCCCCTAAAGTATGATTAGTTTACACATTATGATAAAACTTTCAGGCCGTAATGAAATGAGAATTGCTTTGTGCATTCTGTCCACTTAGGGCTACCATACCCATGTACCTGCAGAGGGAGTCTGGAATGAGAATAAAGGAATCCATGGGCAAAATCTTCTCACCCCTTGCGCGGTGAGAAATTCCGCCATGAAGGGAGCATAAAATTCCACCCCATGTTTTAGCAGCACATGCAGTTTTGATTCTGAATGCATCTGACTGACCTTTCTCCAAGAACTTCACAATGTCAATGGAGATTGTGAAAATAGGAAAAATTGCTTTCAGATAACTTGTGGAAGGCATTCATCTACTTTCCATAAGCTGAAGTTTTAAGTTGAAGATTTAGGGGACACACTGAGGCTGTATACTGCTGTTAGACATAAAGTTTGGGATTGTTAAAAGGCTCCTCATCTCGCTAAAAATAGTCATCTGATCAGAAATAAATCTTGGACTATTGTATCGAAGCTTGTCATTGAACAGAACACAATCCCAAATCCTTGATCATGCACTATCACTACACTGCTAATCAAAATAACATTCTTCATGCCCAATCTACCATGTTTTGACGTATACTGATGTGTAAGCTTCAAAATTTCAGATGATATAGGACTTGGAAGCATTGTGAACTGTGACGAGGATAGTGTAGAATTTCAGAAGGACATAAACTAGTTGGTGGAATAGTAGCCCTGTAGCAGATGAAATTCAATGAAGAGAAGTGTGAAGTGATTTGTTTTGGTAGGAGCATCTGTAATGTTAAGGGAGACAAAATGTTCCACAAACTTCACAATTGTCCCATTCTCTGCAATGTTGTGGAGATGCCGGTGTTGGACTGGGGTAAACACAGTAAGAAGTCTGACCACACCAGGTTTAAGTCCAAGCGATTTATTTGATACTAAACTCACAAGCTTTCGAGGTTCCCCTCTTCGTCAGGTGAATCATTCTCTGCAAACCAGTAAATACAAAATGTCCTCTTACACAAGTGACAGGCCACTGAAAGTTCTGTGGGGTTTTGAAATGTCTATCTCATTCAAAAGATACAAATGTTGTATTCTATGTCATATTTGGAGAATGGTGCCTAGTTATCAGTTTCTGAACAAGAACAGTTCCAATTGTAGTCACATATATGATTCTTACACATACAAATAACATTCTCAAATTATATGCTAACTGATCCACTATGCTAGAAGGGTGTGCCTTTTTCAAATCATAGAATCATAGAATCCCTGCAGTGCAGAAGGAGGCCATTTGGCCCATCAAGTCTGCACCGACTGCAACCTCACTCAGGTCATATTCTTATAATCCCATCTATTTATCCTGCCACTCCCACTAACATTAAGGGGCAATCTAGCATGGCCAAGCAGTATGGGAGGAAACCGGAGTACGCGGAGGAAACCCACGTAGACACGGGGGGGGGGGGATGTGCAAACGCCACACAAACAGTGACCTGAGGCCGGAATTGAACTCAGGTCTCTAGCGCTGTGAGGTAGCAATGCTAACCATCCTGCCACCCAAGGATAAATTTCTCATTCTTTCTTTTCTAGCAGGATTTTTAAATATCTATAATCCTATTAAGACAGGGGATGACAGCCAGCCAGGCACAATATACAACTTGCATTCCACCCAAGTGGGATGAAAGGGGAACAGAAACCCAAACACCCGGAGAGTGTGAATGACCCCTGTTGGCTTTCTCACAGTCATGAAATTCTTCAAAACTTTGAGATGAGACATTGAAATACAGTTACCAGTTCTAAAAAAAACAATGACTACAACAGATGAATTAATGGAATTCCTCTGGAATATACAGTCCACAGGACTTTAAGAACTCAGATAGTAAAGTTTACTCTCTTGCTCCTTCTAAAGTATTGCTCCAGGATTGGCAAAGTAACCATTCTGAAATGAAAAAGATCTTTTAAAAACAAGATCTTTTAAGAATAAAATGTGGAAATTTACTCCATGCAAGTAACCCAGGAAGACAACTGAACAAAAAAGTCACAACATGGAATCACCTCATTGAGACTAGCAAAGGATAGTTAACTTTGTTTATCTTATTCATGAACAGTAAAAAAATTCTTAAGCCTATTCTACAATCTGTACTAGTTTGTGTGTGGGCCCAGAGAATGGTTGTTGCAATGTACCCATTTTTTTAATTTGGGAAATAGTTTCAATAAATTTATCTTGTCCTGTCTGGCTAATTCTTTGGAATCTGAAAGTATACATAGTGAAACTCCTGCAGTATTAGCGAAGCATCTCCTCTCCAAATTGCCAAAAACCCCTGTTACAGTAAGATCTGGAGTGATAGGATAGGGAGGTTTTTTTTACCCTCTTCACATGGTCATAACAACTGGTATTAAAATGAAAAGGTATTGAATGTAGAATGTGCCTGGATGAGTGTAGCTCCATCAACATTCAAGAAGCTCAACACCAGTTGGGACAAAGCAATCTGTTTGATTGGCACCTCATCCCCACCTTCAACGTCTACTCCATACACCACCATGCACAGTGGCAGCAGCATGTACCATCTACAACATGCACTGCAGCAACTCACCAGGACTGCTTAGGTGGTATCTTCCAAACCTGTAATCTCTACCACATAGAAAACAAGGATGGCAC
Organism: Carcharhinus amblyrhynchos; assembly: GCF_965287045.1. Classification (NCBI taxonomy): domain Eukaryota; kingdom Metazoa; phylum Chordata; class Chondrichthyes; order Carcharhiniformes; family Carcharhinidae; genus Carcharhinus; species Carcharhinus amblyrhynchos. Next base: position 73,958,184 of record NC_137331.1, on the reverse strand, counting down.
TTGCATGGTCATGCCAATATTTGCAAGATCCCCTCCAAGCCACAAATCACCTTGACTTGAAACTATATCACAGAATCACAGAATACTACTGTGCAGAAGAGGCCCTTGGGCCCATCAAATCTGCACCGATGCATGAAATGCTCTGACCTGCCCACCTAATTCCACTTGCCAGTACTTGGGCAAGTGAATGTTATGGCGTGGCAAATATTCATCCAGGTATTTTTAAAGGATATGAGGCATCCCACCTCCACCACTCTCCCAGTCAGTGCATTCCAGACCGTCATCACTGTCTGAGTAAAAAGGTTTTTCCTCAATTCCCCCCTAAACCTCCCACCCCCATTTTTAACTTGTGCTGTCTCATAGCTGACCCTTCAACTAAGGGAAACACTTGCCCCCTATCCATCCTGTCCATGCCCCTCATAATCTTGAGCACCTCAATCAGGTTGTCCCTCAGTCTTCCCTGCTCTAATGAAAACAACTCAAGCCTATCCAACCTTTCTTTATAAGCTTAATGTTCCATCCCAGGCAGCATCTAGGTAAATCTCCTCTGCGTCTCCTCCAGTGTGTTCATGTGCTTCCTACAATGTGACAACCAGAACTGCACACAGGACTCCAACTGTGGCCTCACCAGAGTTTTATACAACTCCATCATGACCTCTCTGCTTTTGTAATCTATACCCCGATTAATGAAGGTGAGTGTGCCATATGCCTTTTTCACCGCCTTATATCACTGTTCCTTCACTGTCACTGGGTCAAACTCCTGGAATTCCTTCCCAAACAACATTTGTATACCTATATGAAGGAATTTTGAAAAAGTATGCATTAGCTTTTGACAGTTACATGGGGACGATGGGTATACAGGGATATGGGCCAAATGCAGGCAATTGGGATTAGCTTAGGGGTTTTAAAAAAAAAGGGTGGCATGGACAAGTTGGGTTGAAGAGCCTGTTGCCATGCTGTAAACCTCTATGACTGAGAGAATAAGTTGTTCATATGGCACATAATGTCCACTACAGAATTGTTAATACCAAAAATAGTCTCAGGAAAAGGTATGGTTTCCAGGAATTGACTGCATTTCAAAAATCCTTTCACGGGATGTGGGCATCACTGACAAAGTTAGTATTTATTACCCATCCATTATTGCCCTTGAGAAGGTGGTGTTGAGCTGCCCTGTTCCTATAGTCCATGTGGTGTAGGAACACCCACAGGGCTGTTCGGGCAGGACTCCCAGGATTTTGAGCCAGCAATCATGAAGGAATGGCAAGATTGTTCCAGGTCAACATGGTGCATGGTTTGGAGGGGAACTTGCGTGTGGTGGTGTTTTCATGAGAACAATACAGCACAAAATCAATGATTGCCTTGTCAAGCAACCACAATGTCAAATCTTCACAATCTTCAAAGATGTCTGAATCACCTCCAGGACCACAGATTGAAGTTATCGAGTTCACAGATTTGCTGAATGATAAACACCTGCTTGTTGTCGCTGATGACCACAGCAGATCCTCAGTTGCAGAAGTAGCTACAGCTACTTCAACAAAACAATCACCCTAAAAACTGGTCAGATTTTCATTTCAAGTTCCTTAAATGGTGAGAAATGACAGAGACCCCCTTTCAGTCATGGCAAGTTCAATAAATGTGCAAATTACTTGAGCTTCACTTATCAAAAATCGCACCTCGTTGGCCAAGAGCTAATGGGGAGGTTGAGATCGAGAAATGTAGCTGTACCTCAGCTGCAGCTGACAGCAAGAACAAATGAAAGTAAATTCAGAACAAAACATGAAATTTAAAGGCACACCACAGAAGCAACAGACACAGGGCAGGATTTTGTGGCCACGCTCATACCAAGGCCGGAAAATCCCAGGTATCAAAATCAAATGCCAACACACCTTTGCACGGTCCAACCCCCTGCCCACTATGATTCCGGTGGCGAACAGGATGGGAAAATTCTGCCCAGTGTTTGAGAAACCTGATGGTCATACTGGAAAGCAAACAAAATCTTATGACATCCAGACATTTGTTGTGATCAACACGCAAAAAAAAAATCAATGATCACAGCTAAGTGCATTCACCAGTCAAGGAGTGAATTCAATTTAGATATTGACGTCTCAGATAGGAACATGAGTTAAATGAGACCACACCTGATGTCAGACAATATCCGATTCACATTCATCAACCATTCTTAAGTGATTATGTTACAAGGTGAACTATTTTTAGTTGGTGAACAAATCTTTCATCTCATTGTACATGACAAAGTGCTTTGTTCAACTAATGGAAAAGTTAGAATATGTAATTGTGTTACTGGTGAAGTTAAAAATTCACATTGTGCTTAAGAATGTAAGAACTAAGAGCAAGAGTTGGCCATCTGGTCCCTCAAGCCTGCTCTGCCGTTCAACAAGATCATGGCTCCATTTACCTGCCCTTTTACACTTCTGGAAGCAAACCATTGAAATAATGTGCAGCCTCTCATTTACTGAGAAAGAAACAAATGTAATGTATTGAAAACTGCATAATGCACTTTGCCACTTAAGGCTACCACATCCATGTAGTAGCAGAGAAAGTTCTAAAGGAGAATAAAAGAATCCGTGTTTTAACAGCACATACGGAATGATTCGGAATGTACCTGAGAGAATATTACTATTTCTTCCCAAGAACACAAATTGTTGATATACATGAAGTGTATACATCAAGTGAACCTACACAAGGTTACAAACCAAACTATATTAGGTAAACACAAGACTCGACACGGACATGGAATTTTCTGGCCATTTACAGCAGCAGAACCTTCTGGTCCCATGATGGTGCACCGCTGCCATGGGTTTCCCAGCGGCAAGAGATGCATTCACTGTGAAACCCCATTGACAATGGTGGGACCAGGAGATCCTGTCACCAGCCAATGGCGGGCTGCATCTGCCACCGTGAAACATGTAGTTGTTCACACGAAAAATCCCACCAAGAGTTTCTAGAGAGAATTGGGTTAAGCTATTTTAAATAGTTTAAATTATAAGGTTCAGCTGTTGTTCCTGTGGTAACTTGCTCTCCTCTGAATCAGAAGGTCACGGTTTCAAATTCCACTCCAGCACTTGAGCACAAAAATCTCAACTGACACACCCGAGCAGTACTATGGGAGTGCAGTTGGCAGTGCTGTCTGCACTCTCAGCTGAATGCTGAAGATCCCAGGGTACTAGTTTGGAGAACAGCAAGGGAGTTACCCCAGTGCTTCAACCAATATTTATCCCTGTCAACGTGACATTTCTGTTCAAGGGAACTCACTGTACACAAATTGATTGCCATGTTTGCTACATTGCAACTGTAACCATTATTCAAAAGTTGTGTGGAAAAGCACTGTGGAACATCTTGTTGTCAGGAAAGGTGCTATATAAATGCAATTCTTTTTTAAATTGTGGGACTGTGGGATTGTGGTCGATGCAGACTCAATAGGCCAAATGGCCTCCCTCTGCACTGTAGGGTTTCTATGGTAAATGTTTTAAAATTTGGAATGTATTAGCCTTAGAATCTTTGCTGTGTATTAATTATTTATGATGCACTCATGTGTATTTAATTATTTGCAGCGTATTCACAACAGTTTATACACCAGTTTATTTACTGATTTTGATGCCACTTCACATGTTGTGATTTTTTTAATATATATTCTTTAGGATAAAGGTTGTTCAGGATGGAAAGGAGTTGAACACTCTGTTTCATGCACTCCCAGGTCGGATTTGACATTTTCTGGGAAGAAAGGAAAATACCGGAGCCAAAACTTAATTCCTCACAGATAAAGGGCACCACAATCCACATTCTTACTATACCCTGGTTTAATTATCATTCTGTCTTTCTTGTTGGAATACTGCTGTGTAAGTGACATTCACCCCAGATTATCAACATAATCTAACTGCTCCTGGCAAACAGCCACAGACCATAATAAGTGAATATTTTAGAAAGCTGTGGGACTATTGGAGACAGTCAGCATTTAGTTACAAACGGCTAAGTCCTGACCAATTTTTTGAAGAAATTACCATGTACAGGAATGAAGTGAATACGACACCTTGTAGTCTGAAAACCATTTCAATTGTGTTTCAGATGTTAATGTCCATGATATTAAAGTTAAAGTGAAATAACAATGGTTGTAGGAGAGAAAACAATGGATCAGATTTTTGCGTACAGGCAAGTTATGAAAGTGCCCAAGTGATCTGAGCTGGAACCTTTCTCGTTCTCCATCAATATATATATGACTAGACATTGGTATGGAGGGAATGACGTCTAAATCTGGTATAGTTATCATTTAAAGGTGCAAGTCAAACCACGAGAAAGAATGCTGGAAATTTCAGGTGGATGCGGATAGGTTGGGGGATTGGGAAGATGTGAAAAATGCAATTCAAATGAAGAAAAATGTGAAATGATACACTTTGTGAAAAATAAGAGAACGTAAATAACCAGAACTGGTGAAATTCTTAAATCGAGTTCCGAAAGCAAATTCTCAGAGTACAGCAATTTATATAAACAAGCAGGATTATATATAAAAATGTCAACTGAGCCTCAATTTCAGAAGAACTTCCCATTCATATAACTTGTGGCATATTTTCACATTCCACATTCACCATCTAGAAGTGAAAGTATTATTTCAGTATATCTAATTTGGTTAGTGTTATGCAGTAGCACCATGCCCACCAGAACTAAGCTTAAACTGTGCACTTTCATTTCACACAGATGCTTCACAGCCAGCAGACAGATGGAGAGATATAAACAGAAAGTGCTGGAAACACTCAGCAGGTCAGGTGGCATCTACGGCGAGAAACAAAGTTAGCTTTTCATGTTAGTGACCTTTTGTTGTTTATTGTCCACATATCTTCCCATAAATAAATAATAGGTATCTACCCCACTAACCTACCTGCTCCCCATTTGATATTAAACATTGGCATGTGATACTTATCACTAATTTTCTCACTTGATATTCCCCATTTTTGGATTTACAATGTAAGAGCATCTTATGGATGTTTGCCATTTCGCAACTTCTGTTCAGTTTTTACCAGTGCTTACTGAGCTGCTCAGTTTCCCTGTGTTAGTCATCTGTGACCTTGATACTGAAAAATTTCTTTGTCAAAATGACACACTACTAATAAAATCTTTTACTATGAATCATTTATGACAATTGTGCAACAGACGTGTCATATTTCATCATTAATGTTTTTCTGTCTGGGCCTCTCTTAACCCCAGGAGCAATTGATTGTGCTGGTCAGTGAAAAAATACCAAAGAAGAAATCACAAGAATACTAAAGTATGCTGTGATTTAGTTGAAGCAAATTTTGATAATGTAGGCAATTCAGAATCAGCAGCAAAACAGGAATAACAAATTGATTTAACCTCCCTAATGCCACTACCTTCCTAATAATAAGACAGACAGACAGTGCCCCAAGTCACATAGAACATGTCAAACAATGCCAACGCCCTAACCTAATGTTTTAATAACGCTCCAGTAGACACCCAGGTTGATCCTTGAACTCTTGCCATTTCTCTCTGACATATTGGCCTATTTGGGTGCGGGAGGGGTGCCAGGGGTGTAACCCCAACGATGCACTAGGGAATCCTTCCAGACTTTTCTCACATAAGGGTGTCCACAGAAATTGCCCAGAAACTCTAACTTCCTCTGCACAATTGCACTGGGCTGGGAACCATCCAACAGAAGTGATGGCTCTGTCAGTTTGACCCTGAAAGTTACCCAGACACAGCCCCTCAGAGGACCTACCACACCAGCGACTCCCCCACTTCTGACCCTGATTCCCTCTTCACCCATCCAGTCCAACTCTCCTCCCAGTCTGAACCCAACCCCTCTATAACTCCCAGTTCTAATGATCCCCTTCCTGGTCTGACACTCCCATTGGTTCAAACCCTCACTCCACCACCCCCCCTCCCCATCGGCCCCTCAACCCTGCAGAATGGGTGCTCCTGCCAGTGGGAGGCAGGGTGGTTGGAGGAGGGGGTGGAGGGTTGGTTCCCCCCCTACTCTCTGGATAATGGGCGCCAAGTGTTTGCCATCCTGAAAATCTAGAGATTTTGTTGATTCCAGCATTTACTGGCAGCAAGGTGATCAGCAACACAACTATAGTAGATGATCAAATTTGATTTTAATTAGCTACTAAAAGAAATTTGTTACTCTGGACAATGAGTCTAATTTTAAATCACGTTTCATAATCGGATTTCCAGTAGTACAGCAATCACAGAGCATTGTCATTTGTACCTAGGAACATGCTTCCTTATTTGTGAAACTGTGCACATTTTCACCTTTGAATGTGTTTAAGGAACAACAAAAGCTAACCTTGTCACCATTGTCTTCTTTACAAAAGACCGATTGCGACTGAAGATACTTTTACATTGTTTTTTGAGAGCCTGACATCCTTAATGTGACTCCTGGAATTCAAATGAAAATAACCGACTGTATATAAGCAGCAGCTTTGCTGAGGAGGGCAAGTAAGCTTTTTGACCCAATCTATTTTAAAATCATGAAATAAAGAAGCAGTTTCTCCTTTTTGCCACATGTATCATATGGTCAGTAACAGTGATGCAGGAGTCAACGGCTCATAACTTCCACAAAGTGGATTGTCACTCTTGACAAACTTAACTTCGCTGTGACTGTACAGCTCCTGTCTCACCCAAACTGCCTCACTCAGACTGGGAGAGACAGGAGTTGAGCAGTGCCCCCACCCTGGCAGCATCAGTGACTGGGGTACTGTGAGGTAAGAAATGCTCCCTTTTTACTGCAGTAGCTGCTGTAAAAGAGATGTTTATAGGGACAAGGGAGCAGGTAAGTTTCACTGGTAAGTGGCTTGGGGAGGGGGAGGGGGAGGGGGCGGGGGCGGGTCACTGGATGGGTGATGGTATGTGGTGGGGGAATGTTCCAGATCAGAGCAGGGATGAGAGGGGAGGGTGTGGCGAGGGGTGTAGGAATGTGGGAGGACCTGGGTCAGGGAGGGGGGGCGGTGGGGTGTGTGTGGGAGCGGGGTGGGGGGGGGGGTAACTGTACCCCAGTCACTGATGCTGCCAGGGTGGGGGCACTGCTCAACTCCTGTCTCTCCCAGTCTGAGTGAGGCAGTTTGGGTGAGACAGGAGCTGTACAGTCACAGCGAAGTTAAGTTTGTCAAGAGTGACAATCCACTTTGTGGAAGTTATGAGCCGTTGACTCCTGCATCACTGTTACTGACCATATGATACATGTGGCAAAAAGGAGAAACTGCTTCTTTATTTCATGATTTTAAAATAGATTGGGTCAAAAAGCTTACTTGCCCTCCTCAGCAAAGCTGCTGCTTATATACAGTCGGTTATTTTCATTTGAATTCCAGGAGTCACATCAAGGATGTCAGGCTCTCAAAAAACAATGTAAAAGTATCTTCAGTCGCAATCGGTCTTTTGTAAAGAAGACAATGGTGACAAGGTTAGCTTTTGTTGTTCCTTAAACACATTCAAAGGTGAAAATGTGCACAGTTTCACAAATAAGGAAGCATGTTCCTAGGTACAAATGACAATGCTCTGTGATTGCTGTACTACTGGAAATCCGATTATGAAACGTGATTTAAAATTAGACTCATTGTCCAGAGTAACAAATTTCTTTTAGTAGCTAATTAAAATCAAATTTGATCATCTACTATAGTTGTGTTGCTGATCACCTTGCTGCCAGTAAATGCTGGAATCAACAAAGTCTCTAGATTTTCAGGATGGCAAACACTTGGCGCCCATTTTCCAGAGAGTAGGGGGGGAACCAACTCTCCACCCCCTCCTCCAACCACCCTGCCTCCCACTGGCAGGAGCACCCATTCTGCAGACAGGCCCGTTGCTATTGCACACTTTAATGAGCATTGATTGGCAGCAACTCAAACTCTTCTGTTTGTACCCAGCAGGAAGCAGATTGGCTGACAGCTCTCCAGCCCATCCTGGCTCAGCACTGCAGTGGCTGGAAGTGACACTGCAGCATCATGCTTCAACCTAAGTCCCAGGAATCACACTGATGGCACGTAGCAGCGGTCCTGGGGAGGGAAGGGAAACGGATGCCCTGACAGGTTGATCTCAGAGGAAGTAGGCAAGGGTTTGGGCGCAAGGGAGAACTGGAGCTCTCAGGTGGCACACTGTTTAGCACTGCTGCTTCACAGTGCCAGGGACCTGAGTTCAATTCCCAGCTTGCGTCACTGTCTGTGCAGAGTCTGCAGCTTGTCCCCGTGTCTGTGTGGGTTTCCCCTGGGTGCTCTGGTTTCCTCCCACAGTCCGAAAGACCTTTTGGCCATGCTAAATTCTCCCTCAGTGCACCCAAACAAGTGCCAGAGCATGGCGACTAGGAAATTTTCATGGTGATTTCATTGCAGTGTTAATGTAAGCCTGCTTGTGACACTAATAAATAAACTTTAAGAGTCTAAGATGAGGACATCCCAAGTCTGAAGGGGCTTTCCAATTGAGACACCCCCATCTTTTCTACCGGAGATCGCCGGTGAGAACTTTTTCTGTTTCCCTCAGTCATCAGGGACCTGCGTCTGAAAATTGAGGCTAAGCAGGAAAAGGCCCTTAAGTGGTCACTTAAGGGCCTGAATCGAGACATGTGTGAGTTTTCCATCCGAGACACTATCCACTCCCCTGAAAAAATCGCATCCAGGTCGGGAAAGAGAGGATCCCAGGGGAATCCCATCACCATACCCTCCCAGCCTCAGAAACCGCCATGGTGACTGAAGACCCCCATATGTCTCAACAAGAGCCTTCTGGAGTGGCAGGCCATTCAAGGCCACAGCTGCACAAAGGATGCCTGCCAAGTTCATCCAGAGTAAGGGAGGTGGCAGATTAGCCACCTTGTTCCAGTGAGCACAGTGCCACTCATCAACGTGATACTAAATGTCCATATTTTCATAAAGAATGGCCCATGGGTGAGCTTATTATTCATTGAGGTTATTAGACCTTTAAAGCTTGCGAATAAACACAAACTTCCACCTTCCCTCATGCTGAGGTTATTAATGTCAGTGTCTGTGCGACTGGTGTCTGGAGTTTGAGTGTAGCAACAAAAGGTTGAGTGAGGGCACAAGGGATCATGTTCTGGGATGGGGTGATGAAGGATCTGTGGATATAAAGGCTACATGACTCTCCATGTGTGAAAAGTGGAGTTTCTTCAAACCCCTTCTGTTGTGGTGGTGAGATTCACTACAGGAAGCTTACAATGTCAAAGCATCTGTGGTTTCACAGCCACCATTCGGTTATGGCTAGGGCCATCAGTGGGTGCAACAACTCTTTATCATCTTCCAGGCCCCAGTGTAATTGCTTAAGATCTCCCCTGTGAGCATATCACAAAGTAATGTTACTGTGGCTCCTGAAAGCCTCAGTCTTCTCCTGCATTGAGACTCAGTCAGTTGCAGGTAGCTAATTCTCTACCTGTTGACTCTAGGAGCAGCATAAGATCCTCTGTGTCTCTGCTAAGGGTCTCCAAGTTCCTGCTGACCCTCAGAGTCTGGTGATGCTCTGAAGAAACCACAGCATCTGGAGCCTTCCTCTCTTCCTTCTTCTTCTCACCCTCCTCTTTCTCCTAATCCTTCTCTCCTCCTCACTGGAGATTCTCTGAAGAAGAACACAATTCCCATCTGTTTCAGAGACTTGCCAACTCTGTTTGACGGACATGGGGAAAAAAAAAATCATTCGAAGGGGCCCTCTGTTAATTCCTTGTGAATTAACAATCTCCAAAAAGTTCCCCGCCCAATTCCATGAGCAGGCCCTGCAGTCACTGAAGTGTTAACTGTAAAGCCAAGGCTCCAGCCTCAGCTCCACTTTTAAAACCCACCCAAGCAAGCTTCCCCATCAAGAAACAGATCTCTTAAATATCCTTATTCTCACTCTGAAGGAATATTACTGCCTTCAGAGCCTATTATGCTGTGAGGTAGGTCGTTAATGATCTTAAATGCCTTCTCAATTTCCATCTGAATAAAGCAGGTGGGTTTCTGATGTTTTGACCCACCCATGTACTGTACTTCCACAAACGGGCGCAATGATATTGGAAACAGCATAGTCTGGCCTCTTATAACATCCACAAAATGATAAAATCTCCAGATTCAGCCCATTGCGTCATTTTTCATGCAGCTACAAGAACTACCTAAAACTGGTATTGGACCCTTTGCAGATAAGGGGTCCATAAGTAACTCAATGTCCATTTTGGGCCTAACGCTGGTCTTTGTTTGACTTGTTGACTTAGTCAGTCAATCAATAGGCTGTCGCCACAAGGTAAAAAGATTTTTAAAAAATGTTTTTAAATTTTGAAGCAGAGGTAAGCTGAGCAGAAATGCAATCCTGCAGAAGGACGTGGCAGATACGGTGGAGATTATCACCAGTTTATTTAGATAAGGCCCAAGGCCCAATCTCAGCCTGACCTCAGGCCTCCTGATTCAGGCACATATTGTGAACATGGCTGTTTTGTACCTGAAACAGAGTCAAACAAGATTCTAACCGTTGGTATTAAAGAAGCATTTTGTGATTCAAATATAATCTGAGGTCATGTTGTTTCCATGGTGCCATAGAACAACTGGATTGAATTTGCAGTTTTGCACAGAAAGGGCTACCAGGTATGCAAAGAAAACCTGCTGGTTAATTTACACCCTTAATCATTAGGTCCGTCATGTTATTTCTGCCCAATAAACAGATACTTGATGAATGTCCTTGCTGAATTTAGGCGATAGCAGAGTAGGATGCTATAGACCATTAAGGAGGAAGAAAATTGATTGTGCTGTTTGCTAAAAGTTGGATGACCGAAACATTTAAATCAGACATTGTCTAGCCGGCTATCAGCTGCCTGTAATAAATTTTGACTTTGTTTGTTGCATCCAAGCCTCGTCATCCAACTGTAGCCCGACAGTGAAAATAACAACATGTTTAATGAAATCAGATCAGGGCAGAACTGTCATTTCTGTTCTGTACTTGGACTATCTTGATAAACTCATCAACAAGAATAATTTCACATATATATAGTCCATCCTGTATTCAATCTTAAACAGTTTACTTTGCAGAAACATTCATCACAGCAATTGGTTAAGGCCAACACAATTAGACCTGGAGCCATAAAATTAGAATAACATCATATTCTTGATTCAAAGCATGAGGATTATAGACTTCTCGAAAAAGTGGTTGTCAGTTGTACTTGTGAGGGTGATTAATAAAAATTGGCAGCAGTATGAAACCCTGTCTCAGACACAAGGACAGACCAGGATCAGCTAGAGGTTTATCTCAGTGATGGAGATCAGGAAATAATTTATTTTGAAAATAAAAATGTCTACAGAATTAAGAACATCAATGTGATAAGCCATAAGTACTTTGCTTTCCTGAACAAAGTTTAGATATTTTTATTGAGTGCAGTTCTTTGATCTGCCCATTCCAAGGCTGATGTGATTGTTACCTTTCTGGGCAGATTTATGTTTGTTACAAATGATTTGCAACATCAGAAAGGTGAGAACTAACAGGCAAAATGAATCCTCCATTCTATTTGGCTTCAGGCTGGTTTCTCCATCTGCGCTGGCTACACAATTCACAGCACTTACTGCCCAGAAGAAATTAATTGGCATTGGTACAACAGGAAAGAAAAATTGAAGTCAATTCTAAATTTAAACTAGGCAGTGGAAAGCAAATTCAGCAAAACTTATCTTTGTGCAGGCCACTTATGAATATGGAGTGCACTGATAAAGAAGGACTTGGAAGCAGGGGCAACTGGGTTGTTTAAAAGATAGATAACGGTCTCAACTTCCAGGTGATTTATCCACCTTCAGACCTTTCAGTTTCCCCAGAACATTCTCCTTAGTGATGGCCACTACACTCACCTGTGCCTCCTGACTCTTTTGGAGCTCTGGCATCCCACTGGTGACTTCCACTGTGAAGGCTGATGCAAAGTAATTATTCAGTTCCTCTGCCTTGCTTTGTTTCCTATTATTACTCCCCCAGCCTCATTTTGCAGTGGTCCAATGTCTATTTTTACCTCTCTCTTACCTTTTATATATTAAAAAACTCTTCCGATCTTCTTTTATATTACTAGCTAGCTTACATATTTCATCTTCTCTCCAACCACCACCCCGTCCCCCCGCCCCACCCTGTCCCCGTTGCTTTTCTTGTTGTCCTCTGCTCACTTTTAAAGGCTTCCCAATCCTCTGGCTTCCTGTTAATCCTCGCCACTTTGTATGCTCTTTCTTTTGCTTTTATGATGTGCTTGATTTCCCTCATCACCCATGGATGCCTCTCTTAGCATGTTTCCTCCTCCTTGGAATGAATTTCTGTTGTGTATCCCAAATAACCCCAAAACTCCTGCCATTGCCATTCCACAGTCTTCCCTACTAGGCTCCCTTTCCAATTAACTCTGGCCTGCTCCTCCGTCATGTCTTTATACTTACCTTCATTTAATTGCAATGCTGTTACATCTGATTTCAGCTTTTCCATCTCAAACTGCAGGGTAAATTCTATCATAAAGTGAAGGAATCCACAATAAGTTCCCTAATCAAGTCTGCCTCATTACACATCATCAAATCCAGAACTACCTGTTGCCCAGCAGGCTCTGTTACAGGGGATACAAGAGATGTTTGAGAAGTAATTGTGGAAACAGCAGTTGAAAGCCTCAGGCATGTACTGCAATGGTGGAGAGGCTGAACTTCTCATTAGGTGAGATATACTGCACAAGAATAAGTGTGAGGAGGACTGCCTACACTGCAGGGGTATCATTCCTAGAAAACAACAATGCAACATGCCTAGCAGGATGTAGAGTCAAAAATAATCTGAGGCAAGCTGTTACTCACAATCACTTTCTTTATGATGCAGGTTGGTAACTGCTGGCAAAACCATTTCTTTTAGCACTATATTTTTTTAAAACATGGAAGGACATTACACTATCTGGACACTTGGATACTGACTTGGAGTTTTTTATAAATGTCGTAAGTTCATCTTGGACTGGGAGCAAGCTTACCTGCCATGCGTGGTATTTGAGGAAGATCTATTTGTTTGGTTTGAACAGTAATTGCTAATTGACTGGGGAAAACTGAAAGGCAAAGGCTTATTGGAAATCAGACGGCAGAGACAACCTTTAAGTGTTAAACCAGTTGGTTTTGAAGTCAGTCTTGTTGGACAATAAGATGAGAAAGGAAAGGAAAACTATCCTACTGGGCTCTCACTTTCTCTGCCTTGTCATCATTTGTGTGTGGTTCTCACCCTGCTGCTACAGAATCCTCATCTAAGTAAAACTTATCTGCATTTGGACCTGCAAAGCTCAGACAAGAGGAATTGATCTAGCCTTGTATTATTTTCTATGCTGAAGATCCAATGATGAGAATTTCCAGATGTCCACCGGGACCTGTTTACACACGAGGGAACACTTCATATGCTTCCTGAGTCCAATTTTGTATTAACCAATTCTTGCAATGTGTTAAAAAGAAATGTTCTAGAATAGACAATCGTTCTGAGTTTATTGAAAGAAGTCTGGTTGGAGTCTCTTTTATTCTGGGTATCAGTAAAGGAAGTAAACAATTGGTCATTTTGGTAAAATCAATAAATTGAACTTTTAAATGAATGGGGATGGATAATACACAAATTCCTCCCATCCCAGTCATAACATTAAGATGGCACAGATCTGTAACTGGCACAAGGCTCATGAAGCAGTTTCTCACACACTGCCTGGTAGGTGTGGCAGAATCCACAGGTACAGGTATAGGCAACCCGGCTCTGGTGCCTATTAACCTTTCTGTTGTGCCTTCTATGATTTTGGAGAACTTCAATCACGTATAAATGTAATTGGATGGAAATGAAAAAAGCTACAATATATTGTTAGAAATTAATGAAAATGTTTTTGTAAAAATACCGATATTCAACTGGAACTAAAAACATTAAATCTAACATCTCAGACTCTAAGACCTCGGGCTGGAATTTGACATTCCCCATCAATTGCCCACCCTCAGCACCTCCAGGAGGCAGGGCAGTAGGGCAGGTTGGGGTGTAAAATTGGTGGGATGGCGTACCAGTTACCCTACCACCATTCCCATAACCTACCCACCTCTGCCAATAGTGTCTTTGTGGTGGAGGGATGCCCAAGCCACATGGCGCAGGTTCACTCTGTACCCAACAAAGCTCTCCTCCCATGTGGAAAGAGTCATTCCCACTCTCTTCAACAAGGCCTACCTGAATCTCTGGCTCAGCGAAGCCACCACACATACCTCATACATTATATATTATTATATATTGACCTATCACAGATTAAGCTGATCTTTCTCTTCACCCTATCTGGAACTGCAACACTTTATTTTGCACCCTCTCCTTTCATTCTCCCCTGTGTACTCTATGAATCATAGAATCATAGAAGCTACAGTGCAGAAGGACGTCAATTGGCCATCAAGCCTGTGCCAACAACAATCCCACCCAGGTCCCATTCCTGCAAACCCACATATTTACCCCCCTAATCCCCCTGACACTAAGTGTCAATTTAGCATGGCCAATCAACCTAACCCGCACATCTTTGGAGTGTGGGAGGAAACCAGAGCACCCGGATGAAACCCACACAGACATGGGAAGAATGTGCAAACTCCATATAGAAATCTCCCAGGTGCAGATCCAATGGACCAGGGAGGATGAGTTGAAGGAAATTAATATAAGGAAGAAGGCTGTATTGGAGAAATTAATGGGACTGAAAACTAACTCCCCAGGCTAATAATAATGCAACCTGGGGAACTGAAAGAGATTGCTAGAGAAGTGGATGCACTGGTGATTATCTTCCAAAAATCCATGGATTCTAGAATGGTTACCGATGATTGGAAGTTAGCAAATTTTACCCCACAATTTAAGGGAGGGAGTGAAACTAGGGTACTTACAGATGTGCTAGCTGTACATCAGTTGTAGAGAAAATGCTGAACCTATTGTAAAGGATGTAATGACACTTGGACAATCATGATCTGACCAGGCATAATTGCATGGCTCTGTGAATGGGAAATCATGTTTGATTAACCTTTTTTGGGAGTGTTGCTAACAAAATTGATGAGTATCACTGGTCATAGTATATTTGGATTTTCAGAAAGCTTTTGAAAAAATTCTCCCGCAGGAGGTTGATTAGCAAAATAAAAGCACATGATAGGAGAACATATACTGATATAGATTCAGGATTGGCTAACAGCCAGAACAGTGTCGGAGTAAATGGTCATTTTTGTGTTTGCTGGCTTTGGCTAATGGGGTACTACAAAGATCTATACCTGGGCCCCAGCTGCTTACAATGATTTGGATGTGGGGACTAAATGTAACACTTCCAAGTTTGTGTATAGTACAAAGCTAGGCAGGAGTGTGCATGTGAAATAGCAACAGAACAATTTGGACAGACGTAGTGAGAGGGCAAGGTTATGCAGAAAACACAAGGTAAGCCACTTCAGTATTAGGAACAAATGTGCAGAATATTTTAACCAGTATGTGAACAGTATGCTTTGTCTGTACAGCGCAAGAAATAATACTTTTCACTGTATCCCAATGCATGAGATGATAATAAATGAAATCAAATTAAGTTATAACTGGGCTCCATGCTGCTCCTGCTTAGAGATAAACTGCTGTCCCTGTGCAGCAGCTGGAACTGGAGAGTTGCTAGCCCTCTGATTGGTCAGCAGCTCTTAGGACATCCTCCATCTTGGGAGTGGAAGACTCAATCTCAGGAAACTAAGTGCCTGATGACTATAAAATCTGGCTGTGATTCCTGGGGCTGCTTCACCCATGAGAATCCAGGTCCCAACCTAACTTTGAACACTTGTGTCACACTCACGTGCAGACTCACAGTGGGTGTGCACAGAGAGGGCCATAGATTTTTAGCTCCATGGCATTTCCCTTAGTCTCAGTGTAAATGGATGAACTAATCTATAAAATGGGGGAGGCTATTGTTTAAATAAAAAAGGTGCCGTACAACTTTCATATAGAACATAGAACATAGAACATTACAGCGCAGAACAGGCCCTTCGGCCCACGATGTTGCGCCGACCAGTTACAAAACAATGACCCACTAACCTAAACCAGTCCCTTCTCGTCCATAAACCTATCCACGGATCTCTTAAACGCCCCCAAACTAGGCGCATTTACAACTGCAGCAGGCAGGGCATTCCAATCCCTCACCACCCTCTGGGTAAAGAACCTACCCCTGACATCTGTCCTATAACTACCACCCCTTAATTTAAAGCCATGCCCCCTCGTGCTAGATTTCTCCATCAGAGGAAAAAGGCTATTACTATCCACCCTATCTAAACCTCTAATCATCTTATATGTTTCAATAAGATCCCCTCTTAGCCGCCTTCTTTCCAGCGAAAACAACCCCAAATCCCTCAGCCTCTCCTCATTGGACCTCCCCTCCATACCAGGCAACATCCTGGTAAACCTCCTCTGCACCCTCTCCAAAGCCTCCACATCCTTCCTGTAATGTGGGGACCAGAACTGCACACAGTACTCCAAGTGCGGCCGCACCAGAGTTGTGTACAGTTGCAACATGACGCTGCGACTCCTAAATTCAATCCCCCTACCAATAAACGCCAAGACACCGTATGCCTTCTTAACAACCTTATCTACTTGACTCCCAACTTTCAGGGATCTATGTACACATACACCTAGATCCCTCTGATTTTTATCCTGATTTTTATCCTGCAAATTAAGGAAACCTAGATTTTGCAATGTATTGTAATTATTTGCTCATAATCCTTGTTTTATACTTTATTTTTAATTTACTGACTGTCTGTAACGATGTTATGATTACTTGTTATAATATTTTCATCGTCATCACAATTAGGTACCTGCCACCATGATAACTTTTCAATAAACCAATTATCTATCCACTGTAACTGAATTTGCAGCTCATTCTCAGCACGAGTGTCAATCTATCCAGGACTCTTGCTGTGTGCAATGGCATGGACCTGGCTTCGGTCCTTCAGTCAGAATTTCTGCTTCCTCAGCAGCTGATCTATTCCTGCTATTGTTTAATTCTGAACATCCTTTCCTATGGTGATGACAGGGAAATTAGAATGAAAAAAAAAGCCACTATTGCTACCAAAATAGGCCAACTGATGTACTCATGATCCTGGTCCAAGTTTATGATTGCTGAGTTTGGGGTTTTGAGCAAAGATTGGACTACTTAATGAAGTCAAGATGAATCTGTGTAAGGCAATAATTTGTTCGCATTTAAATTACCTAATTCTGTGTCTCATGAAAATGCAGTATTCAGAGAACAGCCAAAGATGGGAGAGATTTCACCATTATAATTTGGGTCCTCTCCCAACACTCTCTGCTGTGATTATTACAGAAAGCAGTTCCCATAATCAGACCTGCACCCACTTTGAACCAACATTTCACCTCACACAAGTGCTGAGTGGGATGTAGGGGACTCTCTAAGGTTAACAATCTGCTCTTACAATGCATTATACTGGAAACAAACTGATTGCCCACAATACATGTCTATATCTCTCCAAAATATCAAAAAACATCACATTAGACAGTAACAACTTATGATATTGGCACCAGATGCTTTTACATTGAGCGCATTGAAAAGTCAATGGCAAATTCACACCAAGACTTGCTGCAGAATTGATTAGTGTACACTCCAGCAGCAAATATGAAGTGGCGAGGTTGGCCAATGTATTCATTCCTCTGCCAATAACAAGTCTACATCCGGCTGAGGTCTGATAAGCAGGTTCACCAATGTTGTGCCATCTTGTGGAGTTAGTGGGGGTGGTGGATGGGTTTAGAGTGGATGCTGGACCAGGGCCTGGGTGGCTGAAGGTAGGGCTGCCAATGATAGGGCAGCAGGAATGGAGGAACATGAGTCTGAAATGAGAGGAATGGAGAGATGTGGAAACAATATAGGGCAGGAAGTGACTCAGGTAAAGGAGAGGCAAACCAATAAAATGATGCACACTTTCAGTTAAGCATTTGTTATTGCACTATCCATTAATGTCTGTCAATTTCTGCACAGTTAAGCTGTGAATTAACTGAACAATATTCATATCAGCAAAACCTATCTCTGGGAGCCAATGGGATGTATTGAGCATGGAGGAATCCACATGTAATTCCACACTTACTATTATTCTGATCAACTGTAAATTCAGGGCAATTTATCTGTATAAACCGGGTTTCCATTGACCTTCTGCTGACATTTTGGCTGTCAATCGAATGAGTCACTGAGACTATTCACTCCACATACAAACTTTCCCACCATAGAGGTTTTTCTAGCTGGTATATTTACTGGGTGATGTTGTAATTGTTTAACCTAACAGTTTTTTTACCAAGCATGTAAAACATACTTAAAACCTTTCCTTGATGCCAGACAAGCTGACAGTAACACTTTACTGTCCTCTAGCTTAATTACTGTAACCCTCCCCCAGTTAAGGAAATTACTGCTTGCCCTGGTTTTAAAATTTCTCCAATAAAGCAGTAGTAAGAACAATGGTGAGTGTCGTTTTCAGCCTGACTCATTTTTCAGCTGCTAATAGTTTTGCTTTTCCTCCAGGATTAGGGCATTTTACCACTGGCAAATGATTTAAAATGATGTCTCAGCAAATTTATTCAGCAAAGGGCAGGCAAAAACCAGCCAGGGTTCCACTCCTCTTTGCTAATCGGTGACCTCAGCTCTAAGCGCTCATGATGGAGGTGAGCAGGCAACAACATCAGGCTCTGATGTAATGGTTTCCCCATTGATGGATAGCTTGAGCACTCAGACAGTTGGAAGAAGATTGCTCATAATCTTGAGCTCAATGATAAATCTATGATCCTCTGCACAAAAGCGGAGAGCGTCGTGCATTCTGGAGTACGTGCCATGTGCCTGTTCACTCAACCTTTAATAATCTCATAAGTGTTTTTGACTCCAGCCTTGGTATGTAAACAAGGGAACTGCAGCCTCTGTCTAGCCTTAGAAAAGTACAACAGCTTTAGCTTCATTAACCCTTTGTGTTCTGAATGGTATTGGAAATTAAACATTTTACTGGCATGACAATGTTTTTTAAAAATGGAGATCAGTTGGCCCAGTGGACTATCTTATATCCTTGAGCCAAACAGCTGACAGGGTTGTTCTGCAGTAAAGTTTTTGGATCGAGCTGTTTCTGGCTTTTGGAGGAGTCAATATTGGCCAAACATTTATGTCCGTCATTGACAGCCCTGTGCAAAGTGAATTTGTTCAATCTAAACCCGGCAGTTAAGGACAACAGGTCCTTCATATTAAGCTGTTCAGAAATCTCCATAATTAGGAAAGTAACTCAATCCATGTAACCATTTTTAGTGTTGGAAATGGAAAAACTACAATAGCATTGTTTACCCAGTGACCATGATGGTTTGTGTTCATTAATTGTGGTAATCTGCGATGTATCTATTTGTCATCTTGCCCTTTTAAACTTACTCAAAGAATAAAGGAGTTCTCCCAGCATCGTGGCTTGGATTTCTTCCTCAAGCAATCACACCAATAAATTTCTCTCATTATGTGGGAGCTTATGGTACACGTATCAGTGGTCACTTCTGCACTCAAAGCCATGATTGCATTTCAGAAGTAAATAATTGGGTTGTGTGCTTTGTGATATGGTAAGCAAGATAAATGTGCTATCTGAATGCAAGCCTTTTTATTTATTTGAGAAAAAGGATGGTTTTCAATAATAATATAAGAATAGCGGTATGGTGGTACAATGGTTGGCACGGCTGCCTCATAGCACCAGGGATCTGGGTTTGATTCCTGACTTGGGTCACTGTCTGTGTGGAGTCTGCACATTCTCCCCATGTCTGCATGGGTTTCCTCCCACAATCCAAAAGAAATGCAGGTTAGGCGGATTGCCTGTGCTAAATTCTTCCTCAGTGTACCAAACAGGCGCCGGACTGTGGCCACTATAGAATTTTCACAATAACTTAATTGCACTGTTAATATAAACCTATTTATGACTAATAAATAAACTTTAACTTTAATGACCAGGTTAGCAGGGACAATTTGACTGCAGCTTTTTCCCAACACAGCTAGGTGTTCTGATGAAAGGTCACAAACCTGAAAAATTAATCATTCCCTCCCCACAGATGCTGACAGACTTGCTGAATATTTCCAGCATTTGTGTTTTAATTTCTGATATCCAGTATCTGCTAGTATTTTGCTTTTCAAATAGTGATGCATTTGATTCAATCAACATTCAACCCAGTAGTCAGTACACAACCAGCTCCGAGTTGGAGAAAAATCCGTGGCTTAGATCATCTCCATCTTCAGATTAAAAAGATACCACAGGCACTAAAGGATCTAAGGTTGGCTACAGCCTCTGAACCTACAAGTTGCCTCAGGGAAGACAATTACTCAATTCTTTGTTGCAAGTGAATCATTTTCCACATGCCCTAAGAACCCAAAGCCAAGTACATTACTAATGAAGCACAAATGGTACAACATGCTTTAGCAGCCTTAATGACTTCCTATATAGAAGAGAATGTGTGAAAAAAAATTACCAACTCCTTCAGGGAAGGAAATATCAGTATGTTATAAAGACAAATAAAAACTTCTAACATTAATCACGTGATTACATCACAGTGCTTGTCAAACAGACAGTCAGAAAGAGATACCATGGTGCCAATGGGAAAATATGGCAAAATTTAACTTTTAATATCATGCAGAAAATACTGCAGTATGGACACACTTGAACTGAAATAAAAACAGAAGGAGCACAGGGGACTGGATTTTTATGGAACAGATGAGAAGAATGAGACAGGAAATATCCCAACTTGGCAGATCTATGGCTTTTAAAGTGGCCCTCACTGAGTTTTCACTCTGGGGAGGAAGGACATAGATCATGGGAACATAGGACTTCGTAGGGCAAAAGGTGGATTATTCAGCTCTTTGGGCTTGCTCCCCCATTCAATAAAATCATGGCTGATCGGGTTGTATCTCAACTCCACTTTGCTATCTGCTTCTCTTGGCTCCCTTGTCTATGAGGGTGGAGGCGAGCCTGCCATCTCTGGACGAAGGCCTGAGGTGACAACTGAGGAGGTAGGCTAGAACGTCAGCCTCAATTTCTTGGGACATAGGACCAGTTGTGGTGATAAATCCCAAATCCTTAGACTCTCACAACTCAACACTCCATGTCCCCATATATCCTCCATAGCCACTCATCCAGTATCCACAATGGGCAGACCTCAGAAGCCATCAGCTGACTTCTCCATTTTTGCGATGTGTAGCGGCAGTAATGCCAGCAGCAATGTGCCTGTTGGCCAGAATGGCCTGATCTCATGCCAGATTCCATGCTTGGAGTACTATTAATCATACACAAGGCAGAGTTAGGAGGCGATTTGTTCAACCTATCAGCTAGGCAGTTTAAAGGTCCAGGTGCCAAATGTCCAGCACATGCATATTACTCCCTCCAGCCCAGCTCTCTTCACAAGACTGTGCAGGATGTCTAGAATCAAAAAGGCAAAAGACTCGCAGATCCAAGAATAAATCTGTACCCGATTTTAATCACATGCTCTCAAGGCTTTGACACAAGCCTGGATGTCAATCACTGCAGTAAAAACATATCTAACTTATTACACACTGTCTAACTATTAAAACTGAACTATTAGAACCAGGAACAAAAATATAATTAATAATCAGCATGGATTTTGAAAGGCAAAGTCTCGCCTGCCAATCCCTTTGAATTTTTGGCTGGAACATTCTGGCTATTCACACTGGCGGGATCTTCTGGTCCTGCTGATGGTGCACCCCACCATGGGTCACCCACTGGCAAGGTGTGGAGTCAATGGAAATCCCAAAGACAGTGGCAGAACCAGAAGATCCCATCACTAGCCAAGGGCAGGCTGCCTCCTGTCATCCAGAAACAGGCTGTAAGGTGGCCAGAGAATCATGCTCTGTGAAGTAACAGAATGTAAGTGTGATATATCTAGTTTTTCAAAATCTCTTTGATGAAGGTTACAAATAATGGACTAATGATTAAGATCCAAGCACACAGGGTCAAGAGGTGGGACTTTTCAATCCCACCCGTGAAGGGCTTAGAAATTTCCGCCCTTTAAAGGGACTTTATGCTGCTCTCCAAACTTTCCAGTCCCATCCTAAACAATTCTCACCATGAGTGGAAGTGGAAAATCCTGGCCATGGAACAAGTAGCAGAAATGATGGATAGCCCTGGTGCGAGACAGTGATGGTAACTATTCAAAATGGCAGAAGCTAGAAAGTGGGGTCCTCCAAGGTTTTGATATAGTAGATAAAGAGAGAATGTTTCCATTTGTAGGGAAAAGCATAGCTAGAGACCATCAGTAATAAAATAACCATCAAGAACACAAAACAGGAAATTCAGAAGAAACGTCCTTACTCAGTGGTGAGAATCTGAAACTTGCTTGAGGGAAATCGGATAAATGTATTAATGGGGAGGCTAGATAAGCAAAATGAGAGACTAGAGGGAGTAGAGGAATCGGGTAGACTCCAATGATGAAAAATAGGGTGGGGGTCGGCAGAAGCATAAAGTGGAGCAAATGTATGATGTTTGAAGAGGGACTGTTTAGGTTGGTATTGTTTTCACTGGAGTTTAGATGAATGAGGGGGCGGGGGGTCTCACAGAGACTTATAAAATTCTAGGGCTATACGGGATAGATGTAGGAGGGATGTTCCCAACGGTGGGGGTGTCCAGACCAGTGGTCATGGTCTGATGATACAGGGTAGACCATTCAGGATGGAGATAAGGAGACATTTCTTCACCCAAAGAGTAGTGAGCCTGTGGAATTCATTACCACAAGAAGTAGCTAATGTCAAAACCTTGAATGTATTTAAGAGGCAACTGAATATAGGACTTGAGGCAAATGGAATCAAAGGTTATGGGGAGAAAGCAGGATTAGGCTATTGAGTTGGATGATCAGCCATGATCGGAATGAATGGTGGAGCAGGTTCAAGGGGCTGAAAAGCCTCCTCCTGCTCCTATCTTCTATGTTCCGATGTTTCTTTGTAAAAGGCTAGCATGGAGTAGTGTAAGGAAATTTGTACTCAATATGTAAGCATGTTAGTACTTAGAGAATTTGTACTGAATAATTGTACCTAAACTGGATATGAAATACGGAATCACGGATAGTATTAGAGTGTCTTCCTTGAAGTGGAATTGGGATGGGTAATCAAGTATAGCTGATTTGTAACCTAATATAATCAAGTGTAGCAAATGTGATCAAAGCAGGAGGCCCAGAGAAGCAGTATAGCAGTTACTTATTAGCAAATGCAACCAATAGTCCCTTGGGGGGACAATGGACACAACCCAGCTGTCCAGCTTGAGATTGACCGTAATAAAAAGGAAGTAATAAAGTGAGCATGTTTTTCTTCACATTCAGCCTAAGTCAGCTAAACCACTATTAGTGTACAAGCAGAGTCGTAAAGATAAAAGCAAGGGATATAACCACCATGGTTTCAAGAAGAAAAGAGAGGAAACAGGGGGTGATCAATCTCAAGCAAGACAGATAAAGGGTCAGTGGGTCGTAAAAGCGAGATAAGGATCTTGAGGTATGGAGCTGAAATGTGCTTAAAAAGACTGTAAGCCGATGGCTCGTTGGAGTGTTCCGGACCTCCCGGCTTTATTCTCTTGTGCTGGAAAATAAAGTCTACTGCTTGGAGGATTACAACTCAGACTCTCTGTTTCAATCGGGTTAAATAAGTTGTCGTCTTGGGGAACCACGACAGTAGCTACACCAGTTCTGAGCTAAATCTTCTATATAACTCTATGTAAGTGAGATTCCAACTGAAATGAATGAAAAGTAAATATCGGCGAAAAAAAAATCAAATTTGATCTCCAAGCGATTCTAGGGTTAAATCGAAGACAGGCAGGAAAGTGCAATTAATGCCACAATCCAATCAGCCACGATCTTACTGAATGGCGGAATAGGCCAAGGGACCAATTCACCTGCTCCTGCTCCTATTTCTTATTTTTCTTACACTTAAAATTAACCCCATCTGTATTGAAGAAACTCACATTCAGAGCAAGAAATAACCAAATTAATGATGAGCTGCTCAAGGAGGAGAGTGTTCATGTGTTAAGAAGAGACCGGGGTAATGCTGCAGTATTGATTTGCAATATCATTCTTCAATGCATGTAAACATTTGAGGCAGGGGGCTGGGTATGAGTTTATCAACTGGATGTTTCTATCATTATGATTTGCTTTGAATTCAGGATGCCAGATTCATCGTCTGTTTACAAAGCTGTCAAACTATCCAGCGGAATTTCAAATATTTCTGTGATAGTTGGAACTTAACAGAATAACTCTTGCCCCATCATGCTGGCATTTCTCAAAGCATTTCACACGATGGCTGGAAATTTCCAGATGTTCTGGATCTGCCGATACCCCTACATCAGGTTCCCCAGCGGCACTGGATGGAGTCAGTGCAAAATTCCATTGGCAGTGGCAAGACCAGAAGATCGCACTGCCAGCCAACAGTGCTTCACCTCCCGCTGAGATACACCCCACGGGGAGGCATATCCAATAAGTCATCATAACCAGTAAGTGATTTTTAAAATACAACAAGTCTCTGTGCTTTATCACCAATTTATGTATTTGTGTCTGACTACCTTGGTCCTTTTTGAAGTACGCAAATGTTCCTGGTGCTTGCAAAAACAGCTAATTATTTTAATGATTCACTACACTCCAGCCTCCTAAATGACCTGTTGTCTGTGCAAAGTCAGGCATCAATGTCAAAATGTCCTAAATGGGCAGTTTAATTGTACCCAAAACAACTTTAACAGCAAGATGATCTAATAAGCAAATGCAGTCATTCAAATGGATCAAACAATTCCATCTTCATTAATGTTATTTCAGTTCTCTACAGAATATATGGACTTAAGCTTTCTGCTCATTGGCATGTGTAAATGCAGCCTACTCTAACCTTTTTAAAGAGAGCTTGAGGGTGATAGATCCTCCACCCACTCTCAGAGATAACAAATCTACTAAGAGAGGACAGAATTCAACCAAGTGGTGCTACAACAAAGCACACACAAGAGTACTTTCAGTGCCTGGGCAGAGTGGGTGTGGGTTGGACTCTGTGATATTTTCCAGCTTATGTATCACAGTTCTAGCCAGCTGTACCCTGCAGAACCTCACTACACAGTAAAGCCTGGAGTTGAACATTGCTAGGGAGGTAATAATTACTTTGAAAATACAGCCGTGTGGAGGAAAGCATCACAAAAACCATCACTCTGAGGATCCCCCAGTGACAACTACTTCCTTTGCTTAACACAGTCTAAACGTTAACACTCAAACCCTATCTCCACTCACACATTTTCAAAGTGGAACAATCTTCCAGTTCATGGCCCATCCTAGAAGATGACAACACACTTGCTCTCTCTGCTCTGACATGGCAGTATTCATCACTTCACTAAATGTTGATAAATAAATGCATCATTTTCCGCATGACTGACTTCCATGAACAATAAAGCACAACAAGCGCATGATAAATTTTAATATAACAAAGTCTAAACCAACCATCTCTTACCATTTTTCCCTCACTGGCTGTGCATGCATTTCACTGATTCTAATGTCTCTACTGGATTCAACCTGAAGTTCCAGTCTCAAGGGGAAACATCCTCTCAGCATTTACCTGTCAAATCCCCTCAAGATTTTGTATGTTTCAGTAATATCACCTCTCATTCTTTTGAACTTTAATGATATAGACATATCCTGTCTGAACATTCCTCATGATATAACCTCTTCACCCAGGTACCAGTTAAATGAACCTTCCCTGAACTGCTTCTGGCACATTTAGATCCTTTCAGAACTCCAGATGTGGTCTCACTAACATTCTGTATAACTGCAGCAAAACATCCTCACTTTTATATTCCACTCTCCTTGCAATAACCACCAACATTCCATTTGCCTGCCTAATCATTTGCTGTGCCTGCATTGTAACTCCTTGAGATATGTGTACCAGGACACCCTGACCTTGTACCATAGAGCTCTGCAATCTATCCTTATAAATTACATACTGTTTTCTATTTTTCCTGTTAAAGTTCATACTTTCTCACATTACCCTCCATCTGCCAAACTTTTGCCAACTCATTTAACCTTTGTCGACTCTTTTAAAAAGGTCAAAATTTTCTCCTCAGGCCAAGAGCAAAGATTGGGACAATCCCCAGCTCTGCAAACCCAACCTGGGAGAAAGTGCCCCAGAAGTTTTATCAGAAGGACTCTTCAAATGCAGACAATAAAAATATAACAAAACTTACTCCAACTTATAAATCAAAAAAAACTTTTACTCCAAACTGGAGCCTTATCCTGGGCCACTCCCAGCTCTCCACAATCCCCATCAGGCTCTTATTTACAGTGAGTCAGCTGGTCATCTGACCATCACATCAATCTGTAATTGGTTCCATGGTCTACTGGGTCAGCTGACTCTTACAGCTTGTTACCATTGATCACATTACATCCAAAAAGAAGTTGTCACCAGTTACATTCTAACACCAGCAGGTCTAATTTTCGGTCCAAGGGGAAGAGGTGGTTAGCGAAAATGGAGTTCCTGTTAGGTGATCCCAGAATGCATGCAGTGGTTGCTAGGTGCAGAGACAACTTGCTGGAAGGCCTGCCTAACTGCACTGGCACTGTCAAAGCTAAAAAACATGTAAAACATTTCTGAAGTATCTATCACATCATTTAATTTTTCATAAAACACTCATTCATAAAAACTCATTCACTACATTCATTTAATTGCATAATCTTTGATAAAACAAACATTTCATTCAAGTAGCTAAAACCTTATAAATACAAGTATTGGAATTGGTACCTCACAAGAGGTTATTGCAGAAGGTAAGGGGGCATGGAGTTGGGGGTAGGGTGTTAGCGTGGATAGAGGATTGGTTGTCAAATAGGAGGCAGAGAGTGGGGGTTAATGGGTGCTATTCGGATTGGCAGTTGGTGACTAGTGGAGTGCCCCAGGGGTCGGTGCTGGGGCCCCAGCTACTTACCATTTATATAGATGATCTGGAGGAGGGAACCGAGTGTATGGTGTCGAAATTTGCTGATGACACGAAGATTGGTGGAACGGCAAATTGCGCGGAGGGTGTGGAGAGTCTGCAGAAGGATCTAGATAGGCTGGGCAAATGGGCCAGGAAATGGCAAATGGAATTTAATGTTGGCAAGTGCGAGGTGGTCCACTTTGGTAGGAATAATGGTAGGAAGGACTATTACTTACGGGGCGAAAAACTGCAGCAGGCGACGGTGCAGAGGGACCTCGGGGTCCTTGTGCATGAGTCGCAAAAACCCAGCTTGCAGGTGCAGCAGGTGGTCAGGAAGGCTAATGGGATGCTGGCCTTCATAGCGAGGGAGATTGAATATAAAAGTAGGGAGGTCTTGCTGCGGCTGTATAGGGCATTGGTGAGGCCGCAGCTGGAGTACTGTGTGCAGTTTTGGTTGCCGTACTTACGCAAGGATATTTTGGCCTTGGAGGGAGTGCAGAGGAGGTTTACTAGGCTGATACCGGAGTTGAGGGGGTTGAGCTATGAGGAGAGGCTGAATAGATTAGGCTTGTACTCGTTAGAGTTTAGAAGGATGAGGGGAGATCTCATTGAGACGTATAAGATGATGAATGGGATGGATAGGATAGAGGTGGAGAGACTCTTCCCGCTCAGAAAGGACTGTAGGACTAGGGGGCACAGCCTCAAGATAAAGGGGGGGCGGTTTAGAACGGAGGAGTTGAGGAGGAACTTCTTCACTCAAAGGGTGGTGAATCTCTGGAATTCTCTGCCCGTTGAGGTGGTGGAGGCTGCCTCGCTAAATATTTTTAAGACACGGGTTGATAGGTTTTTGATAAGCGAGGGGATTAAGAGTTATGGGGAGAGGGCGGGAATGTGGAACTGAGACACGACAGATCAAGCATGATCTTATTGAATGGCGGGGCAGGCTCGAAGGGCTGGATGGCCTACTCCTGCTCCTATGTCTTATGTTCTTATGTTATGTTCTTAATTCACGGTCCCAATTCAAAGAGTCTATAAACACTTGTAGCTGTCAATTAAACTGTGAAATGGCAGGCACCCCACTGTGACAATAGAAGGTTATTGAACCAGTCATGTAGCACTAATCTAGTAACGATGCCCCTCAGGTTTATGTCTCTAGACAGAATGAGATAGCAAGCACTCTTAAAACGTTAACAGAAAGTGTACAAGGATTTCTGGGGGCCTCACCTGTTCCTGTAACAATGCTCACTGACAGCTCCTCCAAAGAGAATCCGTGGTCATGCAACTTCATGCAAAGGGGCATCACCTTCCCATGGGCATTGGGAGTTGGTGTCTACTGGGGTGGGAGGGGTGGGGGTGGTCGTCACTGCTGATGGGTGGGTGTTGCGGCTGGCCTGGGAACGCTTGTGCAGGCTGCAATCAGGGCGTTGTTGGGGGGGGGGGGGTGCAGGGGGGCAGCACTGTGAGGGTCCTGGACTGGCTAGTGATCGGTGACTGGGGCCACTGCGCATGCGCAGAGTTCCGGAAGGACTCTGACGTGAATAGCACACCCTCCCCATCCCCAAGCTTTTAATGATATTCAAAATTGTGACTTTGGCATTGCACAGAATGGGGAGATTCAGGTTTGAAGTTGCAGTGAAAAAACAATCGTGATTTACACCAGTTTTCCTGTGAATTAAGCACTTGGGATTTTCTTGGGGGTGTCATAACCTTTTGAGTGAAGTAATTTTTCTCGATCCTAAATGATCAGCTTGAGACTGTGCCTCCTTGTTTTAGGTTCCATAACCGGTGGAAACAATCTTACAGCATCCACCGCATTGAACCTTCAGAATCGCATATGTTTCAATGACCTTGTCTCTCGTTATTCTAAACTCCAGAGATTATAGGCCCAATTTATTCAAACTCTCATCACAGGACAACACCCACAGCTTAGTGATCAATTTAGTGACCCTTTGCTGTGCCACCTTCAATGCAAGTATATCCTTCCTTAGATATGAAGACTGAAACTGCACACAGTATTCCAGATATGGTTTCACCAAAGCTTATATAATTGAAGTATGACTTCTTTGTCTGTGAATACCAATCCCTAGTAATAAAGGTCAACTTTCCATTTGCCTTCCTACCTCCCACAGGTATCAAATGTCACACTTCAAATGGCCTTTCATCCTTTTAGCACGATAGTCCATGCAAACAACAATCCTCAGATTTTTAGCCTGAATATAAATCAATACCTCCATAATAGGATCAAATGCCAGGCATAAATGTTGCACTTCTCACCAATTTACAAGGTGTCTTTTGTAAAGAATTGAAATATGTAATGCAAATTATTATAAATCTTTGTAGGAAAAATATGAACTTGCAAACTATCATAATCTGATGTTGATGATGCTGATGTGTATAACAGGAGATAATCCAGGCATTTCACATGTAAATGATCACAACCTGCAAGTTAAATTGGTGTTATTGATTCTCAACTACATATAAACAAATGAGTTTTATCAGTGCAACTCAGGTGAAATTGGCCAAAATAGTGCAAAAAAAATCGTGGATTTAAAATGTAAATTGCGTCGAGAAAAAACTGATTTCCCATAGTCTATTGAATAGATTAAAAATAAATTTTGCCCCAAATTACCCCAGATCAAAATAGGACGTTAATGTTTTATAAATACACAGAGCAATTACAACGTTACTGCTGCCAATTTCATTGTCTCAATTTTAGGACCACAAACCTAATCAGTTCCCAGGCACTGTTAATTAGCAAATTTAGCATATTTAGAAAGATTGGTCATGCTATTTATGAGGTGGCTGGGCATCACGATAGTAGGGGAAAGGACATAGAAACTGGAGTAGTCCAGTTCGCTCCTCGAGCCTGCCCTCTTATTCCATATGGCCAAACTCCACATACTGATATTAAATTTGACATATGTAAAATACAGATGTACATGGAGGTTCCCAGGGTTCTGCCATATTTAGCATTAGGGCCTCAATATAATTTTTGCCTTTCATTTCCCACTTGGCAATGACAAAATGGTAGGGTAGCTGGTTAGCATGCCAGGAGCACACAGCCAGGGACATTCACAGATGATCTTCAGCAAATGCGACAGTTGGGCATGCCTGTAGTCGAACAGGAGCTTCGGGGGAGGGCTGTGCATGGTCAGCAGAAGGAAGACCAAAGGTTTTCTGGAGGGAAAGCTTTCCTGTTCTTCTTAGCCCAGAAGGTGTGTGGCAAAAAGCATTTACCTGCCTGAGTCAGTAGTTCTGCCTCCAATTTGCTGCTGGTTTCTGAAGTTGTGGGAAATCCAGCTGACAGCTTAAATGTGAATCAGACTCTCAGCTGGACTGCAATTTGAATACAATAATGAAGTGTCCTATCAAACCAAGCACTGACACTCCCGCAACTCAACAAACAGTCAATTGGGCAGAGACATGTTCTTTTTGTAAAATAGTTTAAATCCACCCCAACAATCTCCCACCCATCAAGGAGGGTTCAAAATTGACCCCATTATTTCAATCAGAAGTCTAAAATATGTCATTTCTTATACCAAAAAAATTGAAGGACACACACAAAACACAGCACATTGTGTTTTGAGGAATATTCCTCATTTTTCTAAAATACTGTCGACATATTTTCAAAGGGCCTTTTATTTTGCAGATTTTGTGAACTAAAAAATCTATGAAGATTGACCATAAATAAAATAAAAAGTCCAGTCATTATTAAGCAGAATAGTGCAATACATGTTGCATGATTAATAAAGATGTAGAAAAACTAAAATGCATTTTTATGATTATAATATCTAAAATGCACCTAAACTAAATAGCTTTGCAGTCCACTCCATTGTTTCTTTTTTTTAAATTCCAATTCAATCCAATCAAGTCCAATTCAGAGTCCCAACAAGTTGAGACATTCCCGATCTAAGTTGACAAGACAGGGCTCTCACCTCCTGTCTTGGGCTTGATCTACATGATCCAAGCTGATTGGAGTAGGCATAGCTCCTCCTCCAAGGCTTGATCTCATTTGCATCTTAGCCAAAAGGCCAAGATGCCGCTTTAAAAAATTGCTTCAAATGAAGCTAAAATATAACCTTATGACTTGAACTAAGTACAGCATGTCGATACTACACTTGATCTTAGCCAAAAGGCTCAGAATTGACCCCATTGTTTCATTTTTTTTAAACCTTTATTCCAATTCAATCCAACCAAATCAAGTCCAATTCAGAGTCCCAACAAGTTGAGACATTCCCGATCTAAGTTGACTAGACAGGGCCCTCACCTCCTGTCTTGGGCTTGATCTATGTGATCCAAACTGATTGGACGAGGTATAGCTCCTCCTCCAAGGCTTGATCTCACTTGCATCTTAGCCAAAAGGCCAAGATGCCACTTTAAAAAATTGCTTCAAATGAAGCTAAAATGTAACCTAATGACTTCAACCAAGTACAGCATGCCGATACTACACTTGATCTTAGCCAAAAGGCTGAGAAGCGATTAGTTTCTTTAAACTTTCCGTATCATTGTTTAAACCACTGGGCTAAATTTTCCTACCTTTCATTAGCATGAGTCCCCACTCCATAGCTGCCCTGTTCCCTTCCTGATTCTGGACTTGGCAAGAGAAGAGTTTGTTGCATTAAATACAAAATGAGGCATAATGATGTATGGTGATAAATTCATGCCAAACTGTAACTCAGTTGCAATTTCGGGAGACACAAACCGTGTGTATGCAAAACGCAGCATATGAAGTCATCAGAGAGATCTACATGCATGTTATCTGATCCCACTATTCCATCAATTGAGACTTCGCAGGAGTCTTACTGTCTGTTGCAAGAGCAGCCCCATAGCAAGTGTTTACTCAATGATTTCATTGACATCTTCTTCATACCACTGCTGTCTTGTACTTATTGCCAGCAGAGAGCTAATTCATTATACAATTCTGAAAAATAAATCACAGATCTCACTACTCAGTGCCATATATAAAAATAGAAAACGGTGTAATTGCATATTTCCATCAGCATCTGAAAATGAAAATAGGTCAACTCTGAGTGTAACCCATCATATAGTCATGTATTTTCAAACTTCCAATGTTCACTTTGGTTTTAACAATACCACCTTGGTGTGTGGTGAGAAAATTTGGTCTAATGAGAAAAACACCAGCCTGGACTTTGGCAGAGTTGGAATGACTCTGAGCTATTTCACAGTCACGAGATGTTGTCAGCACAGACATGGTCACCATCCTCTCCTGCCAGCTCAGCAGCCCACTGCTCAAGTATAATGAGGGGCCCAAGCTTAGCCATCACTCCCCATCACTCTCCCACCCAATCGTCTATCTCTGCCCCCTGTTCTGGGCTGCCTTCTCCTACATAAAAATGATGAGAACCAATGATGAAAGGGAAGGTCACAGGATGCTAATTCTGCGGCGAAGAACTTACTTTGTGACTCCCCAGAAACCAGGCCATCATGTGCAGGGCACCGCCAGTGTGCCGGGACAATGCCGAGAGGATCGGGCCTGAGTGGGTGCTTTGAGGGAGGGGTCTGACAGATGGTGCGATGGTGGATCGTGAAGGCAGTCATGATGGGGGTGGGGGCATGTTGTAGGTCATTACTGGGGGAATGTTAAGGGCCAGCCAGGGGGACCCATAGGGAAGACCCCAATGCCAGCAGCCCATGTTGGGGAAGGGGTGAGGAACATATCGTTGATGGAAGGGGGTCCCAACATCTATGGGTGAAAGGAGGGGCTGTCCCAGTGCACTTCCCTTGCGAAACAGTGTCCAA
The DNA here is from genome assembly GCF_965287045.1 of Carcharhinus amblyrhynchos. Taxonomy (NCBI): domain Eukaryota; kingdom Metazoa; phylum Chordata; class Chondrichthyes; order Carcharhiniformes; family Carcharhinidae; genus Carcharhinus; species Carcharhinus amblyrhynchos. The sequence goes on along the minus strand of NC_137331.1, from coordinate 73,925,521 downwards.
GCACTCTGAAGCTGGGCTCACTGGGGTATTTAGGCCCTGCTCCCCAATCCCCAACCCAGTACCAGCACAAAACTATCAACTATCCAAAAAATTGACTTTATGTGGGAGGATTCTGATGTAGAGCACATCTGAGAGGTCAGCACAGATTGCTCCATTATTCTCACCGTCGTGATGCTTTGAAATTTTTTGGGGGAACTCTGCCCACAGTATCTTGTTTTATCAATAAGGACATAGAGTAACAAACCAAGTAGCTTATGTTAAACTTGTATAAAACACCCGCTAGCCTTAGTTGAAGTACTGCATCCAGTCCTGCGTGCCATAGTTTAAGAAAGATGTGAAGGCATTAGACAAGGTACAGAAATGTTCATAAGCATGGTTCCAGGGGTGAGGAACTTTAGTTACACAGATAGATTGAAAATGTTGGGAATATTTGCCTTGGAGAAAATTGAGAGGAGACTTGATAAATATACTCAAAATTAAAAGAGGTCTGAATAAAGTAGATAGGGAAATAATTGCTCCCATTGGTGGAAGGATCAAGAACCAGTGTGCAGAGATTTAAAGTAATTGACAAAAGAAGCAATGGAGACATGGGGAGAAATCTTTCCACATTGTGAGTGATTAAGATCTGGAATGCACTTAAACAGCGTAGTGGAGGCAGGTTCAATTGAGGCATTCAAAACGGAATTGGATTATTATCTGAAAAGATACAGGGACACAGAGAGGAAAGGCATTTGGTGAATTGCTCATTCAGAGAGCTGGGTTAGACACAACAGGCCAAATGGCCTCTTTCTGTGCCATAGGAATTCTGTATAAAGAGTAACAGTGTTATGATATAACTCTTCATAATCTTGAAAAATTCTAATAAGATGGTAGATGATCTGGGGGGGTATATGCATGATAAACAAAAGGATTAAAAGAAATATGAAGGCAAAATACTGCAGAAGCTGGAAATCCAAAAAAAAAAACAGAAAATGCTGGAAAAACACAAATAGGTCAGGAAGAATTTTTGTAGAGAGAAACCAGAATTAATGTTTCAGGTCGATGGCCAGATGTCAAGAGAATTACAGAGCAATGCCACACATTGATTAATGTAACCTCCCTGCTCCCATTCATTCATGTGGAGAAATAAAACACAAAAGAGGTTCCTGACCGGGTCAAGTTCTGATTAAATTAACCTTTTGCCAGTTTACTGGAAAATGTCCCAGTTCTGATGAAAGGTTAGTAGCCTGGAATGTTAACTCTGTTCCTGTTTCTTCACAGATGATGACCTGCTGAGTAGTTCCAGCACTTTCTGTTTTTATATTGAAAGAAATATGCCTTTCTCCACCCAAGAGTTCAGATGGGGAATTTTCTGCCAGAAATTGTTGTTGAAAGAAGTTATCGCTTCTTTTTTTAAAATGGGAATTAGATAGTTGTTTAACCATGATTATTAAAAACATCAGGGAATGAAATTAGGCTAGATTTGAAGAGCAATCAATTTAGTATTCATGGGCAGAATGACTCTTCTTTTGCTGTAATTTTCTATAACAATAGTGAGAAAGAACATTTTCCACATTTTCCAGATAGTAATTTAAATATTCCTCCATATTCCCATTCAGTCCATCATCAAAACGTAGGGAGAATTAGAGAGGAATGATCACAAATTGATGTTAATGTGACCTCCCTGCCTTTGATCATGCTTGTGGAGAAGTAAAGTAGCACCAAGATGCTTAGGAACTGGCACACAAGGGTTATGCTCAAATTAACCATTTTGATGCTGAGATTGGATGGAAGTATGAAAGAATATTTAAGGTACAACTTGTGTCAAATTCTAACTAATTTGGAGTGATCATGAGGGTGGCTGTTGTAACAAAATGAAGAGGTAACAGATGTTCAATTGATGTTGGGCAGAATAGAGGAAGATGAGAACATTAATTCATTTGGCTGCTTATCCATCTATCCAAAATTATGGAATATGTTATTTCTCAATATGGAACAAAAGTTCTAGAAAGTTACCGCAAAAGAACTGGCCATTCTGCCAATGAATTCTAAATTGATAGCCTTCACCTAAGACATCTGGTCTCATTGAACGAGCAGTTCAGCTCATTGGTTTCATCTCCATGTCGCTCCTGAATTGTGAAGGTGCTGCCTGAGACACATTGCAACCGTAATGTCAGATCCCCGCTTCAGAAGTATAACCAACAACACACTACACTGTTCATATTGCACTGTCTGATTACTGGTATTCATATGAGGATATAAATGTTCCAATATCTACACTTTGAGGATTTTCAGCATTTTTGGAATTAAATCAGATTGGCTGGTTTTAGAACAACAAAGCATCATTTTTGTCATTATGCATTCTACATCATGATGCACGTTAAGAGTCAAAATTTCAAAAACCTAACACTCAACCATATGGGTTCAGGCATGCACCTTTAAAATAGTGATATAATAGAAGCTGAATTACTCAGAAGGGAAACCTGCTACATTCAAACCAAAACCAAAACCTACTCCAACCTCAGTCAAAGAGCTGCAGTACGCAGATAAGTCCTGTATTTGCATTCACTCAGAAGCTGAGCTCCTGGTTATTTTTTGAAGCTAATGAGAAAATAGGCCATTCACTAACCATCCAAAAAATTAAGGTCCTCTTCCAACTAGCAGCCACAACAAAACAGCTCGACTCTCAATTAAGATCAATGGCAAGATCCTGGAAAGTGTGGACTATTTTCTGTTCTTGGAAGCCTCCTTCTGACAAGGATAGATGTAGGCAATGAAATATATCATCATCTTCAGTATCTCAGCCCACTCTCTGGCTGACTGAGCGAAAGATTATTTGAGAACCAGGCCTCAAGCGTGAGACTGAGGGTTGTAGTGATCCCCATGCTTCTATATACTTTGGAGACTTGGAAAACTTACAGAAGTCACCTCAAAGCACTGGAGAAATACTACAGTTGGTGCCTTCACAAGGTCCTCAAAATCTGGGGGCAAGAAAGACGGTCCAACAGTAACCCAAAGCAACTTGCTTAGCTTTGAGGCACTAATCACTCAAAACAATGGGCAAGACGTGCCATTTATATGCCTAACCAGACTCCTGAAGTAACTGCTCTATTCAGACCTTGGTCATGCCAGGAGACTCCCAGAAAGACATCGGAAACTCTTTAGGAATGTCCTCAAAGCCTCCCTGAAGGAGTCAAACGTTCCTGCCAAAGGGTGGGAGCTCCTGGCTCATGACTGACCAAAATGGAGAAGACTCACCCAGGAAAGCACTAAACACATGGAACGTAAAGAGGAAAAGTTGGGGTGTTGAAGGGAACATGCAAACCTTCCAACAACCCATCTACCCAACCCTTCACACACCACCTGCCCCTTACGTGACAGAGTCTGCAGATCACATTGACTTCTCAGATGGCTGATAAATCCACTGAACCAGAGTGGAAGCATGGTTTCCCTAACCCGAGGGAGAGCCTAAGAGAAAAGAGAGTCAAGACATACAGAGGAATTATTTCTGACTGAACCTATTTACAAGAGATCAGAATATTCAGTACCAAATCAAATCACCTCACCACCACTATCTCAAGGATAATTAGAAACGAACAATATATGATGCTCACTTCCCATGAAAGAATTTTTTTAAAAGTACAAATTGGAAACATTGAATTTATGCCATTACTTTTTCATTTGAAGATTCTTTGTGAATTTTTCATTCAGTCGTGACCATGAGATTAATTGCTTTAGAAGCTGACAGAACATCACTAGTAAGTAAAATGTTACTACTTTTTACACTAAGCGACAGCATTACACTTTCCGAGACCAGTGTAGTGCAGGTTAGATAAAGATGAAACCACCCACTATATTTTCCCGTAAGTAAGCCAACCTTTCCCAAACACGCATTCTAACACCAGCTTTATATTTTTTACATTAGCTATTGTTCTAGTTTCCCAGTGTAACACTGCTAATATTATACCAATTAATGTCAAATTCTAAATAGTTTTGTGTCATGGCTCCCTGTTCACTCTCAAGTAGACCTGCAAATGCCTTTTAAAAAAAAAATCAGAACTCTCAGTCTAGGCTACACTCAAGTATGTAGACTGTAATAAGTCTTCAGAGGCATAAGTCTTTTACCAAAATCCCTTTATTCACAATTCCAATAGCAATACACAAAGTGCTATCAGTCAGCAGTTCACCTTCAGGAGTGCCAGAGGAACTGATTCTCCCAGTTAATTACAAGACAAAGACTCCCTGATTGGCCCATCAATTGACTCCTTAATCAGGGAGTTCATATTCCAACAGGCCAACCTCAATGGCCTGATTGAAGTTATTACACAGACAAAGATGCAGTGCACCAAGTTACTGCATCACCCAATCATGCTGCCCACACCACTAGTAATGGAACACATGGTCTTAAGGGGGCTTTCTTTAATTTGTTTTTTAAAAAGTGGGTATTGTCGATTGGGACATCCTTTTTCTATTTGTGTCAGTCCATGGCTATACTTGCAAGATTCTGCAATAGTTTGCTGTCCTCTTCTGCAAGTTGAAATGCAACGCACGGTTGGCCAGAAATCTCTCCTGTTCTTTTCTCCAGCCATTAGCAAATGCTAGGACAAGTTACAAGTTGATATTCAACCTGTTTGGCTGTGGTATTGGGCACTTTCTTAGCCATCTGGTGACCCAGAGCTTGTGCCTCAGGTTTGATAAGTTCCAGTCTCATTTAAGCAGCATCAGAAATCTCTATTGGGTGGCAGCAGGGAGTGACTGGGACCATTTTAGCATTGTCACAGGAATTCCCCCCTACACTGAGCTTTGATAACTTCCCATTCTGATTGCAGTGCAGCACACTGGAATGCTGAAATTACATTTAAAAACAAATATTAATGAATAGAAAAATTCCATTCCCATGGACTCCCTTAGACTGGTTGTAATACAGATCACAGCAAAATAGAACAATAGGAATTATAAATCCCACAGTTAGTCAATCAGAATAAGCCATTCATCAATGAAGAGAATGTACTAGACACCTACATTGAGCTGAACTTTACAGCAAGGCATGTTTGCTGTATGTGTGTGTGTGTGTGTGTGTGTTTGTGGTGGTGTCTAGTCCCGCCCATTCCACCACCTGCCTATCAATCTCGATTGAGTAAAGGGTGGGGGATGTGTGGAGAGAGCGGACTGGTGCCAAGATCAGCAGTCTGCCCATCTAGTTTAAATGAATAATTTGGGATTAATTAATTTTGTTTTCAAGACAATTGACCTTGATAACAAGCTGCCCCTCCATAAACATTTGGGTTTTTTGATTCATTCATGGAACACGGGCGTTGCTGGCTGGCCAGTACTTATTAGCCAACCCTAGTTGCCCAAGGGCAGTTGAGTATCAATCACATTGCTGTGGTTCTGGGGTCACATATAGGCCAAACCAGGTAAGGACAGCAGATTTCCTTCCCTAAAGGACATCAGTGAACCAGGCTGCTTTTTCCAGTGATCAGCAATAGTTTCACGGTCATCACTAGATTCTTAATTCCAAACTTTTTTTATTGAATTCAAATTCCATTGGGTTCAAATCTCACTCATGGTCCCCAGAAAGTTAGGTGAGTTTCTGGATTAATGGTCCAGCAATAATAGCACTAGGCCATTGCCTCCCCTGGTATGGGTGTGGGCAAAAGGGCAGGATCGGGAAGCTCATTTTTAATTTTAAATATTTAAAGGGTGGGAAGTAAGGGGGCTGGGTGGCACAGGCTGCTCTTCGGGTACTGTTCTTAGCCAATTGACAGGTAGCCCCCCACCGCCCATGCCAAGTCAAATGCCCTCTTCCTCCCTATCCACTCCCCCCCTTAAATCCTATAGATAAGAACGTAAGAACTAGGAGCAGGAGAAGTCCATCTGGCCCTCGAGCCTGCTCCGCCATTCAATAAGACCATGGCTGATCTTCTTGTGGACTCAACTCCACTTACCCGCCCATTCACCATAACCCTTAGTTTCTTTACTGTTCAAAAATTTATCTATCTTTGCCTTAAAAACATTCAATGAGATCGCTTCAACTGCTTCACTGGACAAGGAATTCCACAGATTCACAACTCTTTACGTGAAGAAGTTCCTCCTCAACTCAGTTCTAAATCTGCTTTCCCTTATTTTGAGACTATGCCCCCTAGTTCTAGTTCCACCTGCCAGTGGAAGCAACTTCCCTACTTCTATCTTATCTAGTCCCTTCATAATCTTATATGTTTCTATAAGATTTCCCCTCATTCTTCTGAATTCCAATGAGTATAGCCCCAGTCTACTCAGTCTCTCCTCATAAGCCAACCCTCTCAACTTAGTGAATCTCCTCTGCATCCTCTCCAGTGCCAACAAAGAACAAAGAACAAAGAACAACCCAGCACGGGAAACAGGCCCTTCGGCCCAACGAGCCCGCGCCGCCGCATCGCCCTACACCTATTCTACCCTGCATGTCTACGAATGGGACCCTACTCAGTCAGATTCAGGGAAGAAATAGTGTCAATTTGGTGGAAACCAATTAGCCTAAGAGCACATCTTTGGGGTGTGGGAGGAAACCGGAGCGCCCGGAGGAAACCCACGCAGCCACAGGGAGAATGCGCAAACTCCCACAGACACAGGCCCAAATCCATGTATCTGCACAGCTAGCAGTGCTAGTCACTGAGCTGTTGTGGAGCCCGTCTATCGGTCCAGGATCAAGCACACACACCGACATGAAGTACTAGGCCACTCCTGGAATTCCAAGAGCAGCCCACGCACAACCTGCCGTGTGCATGCCCCTCGCTTGACACGAGGTGGACCTCCACCTGTGGAATAAAGACAAAACATATTAGTTATACAGCCTGCCCTTCCGGTGTCTCCCGAGGTTTACCCTATTTAATAGCCCCTACCATATCCCTCCATTCCCGTTTCACTCATATGCCTATCTAACTGCATCTTAAACGAGTCCAACGTGCCTGCCTCCACCACCCTACTCGGTAGCGCATTCCAGACCCCCACAACTCTCTGTGTAAAGAACCTTCCTCTTACCTCCAAATTATACCTCCCCCCCCTCACCCTTAATTGATGACCTCTTGTGTTCGTACCCAGTCTAGGGAGCAGTCTCTCACTATTAACTCTATCTATTCCCTTCAGTATCTTATATACCTCTATCATGTCCCCTCTCAATCTCCTTCTTTCCAAGGAGAATAGCCCCAGTCTCTTCAGTCTCTCCTCGTAACCCAGTCCCCCCATGCCAGGCAACATCCTGGTAAACCTCCTCTGCACCCTTTCCAGAGACTCCACGTCCTTCCGGTAATAAGGTGACCAGAACTGGACGCAGTACTCCAAATGCGGTCTAACCAACGTTCTGTATAACTGAAGCATTAGACGGCAGCTTTTATACTCTAAGCCCCTTCCTATAAAGGCTAACATCCCATAAGCCTTCCTAACAACGTTCTCCACTTGTGACACAACCTTCATGGATTTGTGCCAGTGTGCCAGTGTGTCCTTTCTCAAGTAAGGAGACCAAAACTGTACACAGTGCTCCAGGTGTGGCCTCACCAGCACCTTATACAGCTGCAACATAACCTCACTGTTTTTAAACTCCATCTCTCCAGCAATGAAGGACAAAATTCCATTTGCCTTCTTAATTACCTGCTGCACCTGCAAACCAACTCCTTGAGATTCCTGCCAAAGGACACCCAGGTCCCTCTGCACAACAGCATGTTGCAATGTTTCACCATTTAAATAATAATCCATTTTGCTGTTATTCCTACCAAAATGGATGACCTCACATCTACCAATATTGTACAGACCCGTGCACACTCACTTAGACCATCTATGTCCCTTTGCAGGCTTTGTGTCCTCTATACACTTTGCTCTGCCACCCATCTTAGTGTCATCTGCGAATTTTGACACACTCCACTTGGTCTCCAACTCCAAATCATCTATGAAAATCGTAAAAAATTGTGATCCCAACACTGATCCCTGAGGCACATCACTAGTCACTGATTGCCAACCAGAAAATCACCCATTTACCCCCACTCTTTGCTTTCTGTTAGTTAATCAATCCTCTATCCATGCGAATACATTACCCGTAACACTGTGCACCTTTATCTTATGTAGTAGTCTTTGGTGCGGCACCTTGTCAAATGACTTCTGGAAGTCCAGATACACCACATCCACAGGTTTCCCATTGTCCACTACACATCTAATGTTCTCAAATTCCACTAAATTACATAAGAATATAAGAAATAGGAGCAGGAGTAGGCCATCTAGCCCTTCGAGCCTGCCCCGCCATTCAATAAGATCATGGCTGATCTGAAGTGGCTCAGTTCCACATTCCCGCCCTCTCCCCAGAACCCAAGTCAAACATGACCTTCCCTTCATGAACCCTTCATAAGTAGTTGAAAAATCACTTACAATATTTCTTACAATGCCACTAAGACATAGTAAATGTAGTGACTTTGAGTAATGCCTGCTCACAGTAAGTTCTACTGCCTTTCAGCTAGACAACTGACTTCTGAATACATTCCAACGTAATTTGTGTAATGATAAATATTGATACAGGGCATGTTTCTTTATCAATTAAAATTGAAACTGAATTTGTAAATGTTAATTTATAGATCAACACACTCAGCTCAATTTTCTCAATTCCAGCCATACTTGGGTAACCTTCTTGCATTAAAGCAGAATGCAGAATACACATTGAACACAGACCATTTTGCTTCCCTGCTGTCAATTTTCTGGCAATAATGACAGATAAGTGTCTGCCATCACAACAAAAAGGGCTTTAACATTAATTCAACAATATTTCTCCTGCTGGTTGATTTTTTAAACAGAAGACATCCCATGGATGTTGATGAATTCAGCATCTATATAGTTTTGCATTCCAGTGACTATTATACCTCCATTTTCCTACTGCTGGGGTTACCCATTGAGGAAGGTATCTGCGTGTATTGCTGCTGCTGAATAGATTTAATGTATATTAATGCAGAATATATTGTGGAGTTGTACCTGTGTTTGTGAGGAGTCCTGTTGATTTGCAATGGGAAACAAGGCTAGGATTCCATTTTTAATTCATGTCACTGAGAAGGTAAGTTAGGATCCATTGGCTGAACACTAGTTTTGTTCTCCTATTCACTCAAAGAACATCCACATCTTCACACTACACATCTACAAGGCATGGATATTTATTTATGTATTTGCTGCCCTGTCCTTCTAGATGGCACCTTCTAGATGGTCTCTTTTTCCAAAAGTCGGGGAGTCTCTTTTCCCAAAGGTAGGTGAGTCTAAAACTAGAGGGCATAAGTTTAAGGTGAGAGGGGAGAGAGAGATGCAAAAGTGTCCAGAAGGGCATTTTTTTTTCATGCAGAGAGTGGTGAGTGTCTGGAACAAGCTGCCAGAGGTAGTAGTAGAGGCGGGTACAATTTTGTCTTTTAAAAAGCATTTAGACAGTTACATGGTAAGATGGGTATAGAGGGATATGGGCCAAATGCGGGCAATTGGGAATAGCTTAGGGGTTTAAAAAAAAAAAGGATGGAAGGGGCTGTTTCCATGCTGTACATCTCTATAGCTCTATGACTACAGCAGTGGTCATGGTTTGGAAAGTGCTTCCTAAAGAACCTTGGTGACTTCCCGCAACGCATCTTCACCACAATACATCAGTGGTGAAGGGAGTGAATGCTTATAAATAGGGTGCCAGTCAAAAAGGCTGCTTTGTCCTGGATGGTGTCCAACCACTTGAGCTGCATTCATCCAGGCAAATGCAAATTATTTCATTACACTCCTGACATCTGCCTTGCAGATAGCGAACAGGCTTTGGGGAATCAGAGATGAGTGACTCACGTAGGAGTCCTAGCCTCTGACCTGCTTTTATAGTCACTGTATATGCAAGTCCAGTTCAGTTTCTGGTCATTCCCAGGACTTTCATAGTGAAAGATGCAGCAATGGTAATGGTATTGAATGTCAAGAGGTGATGATTATACTCTCTCTTATTGGAAATGGTCATTGCTTGGCACCTTTGTGAGTATCTGAGGAGTGACAAGCAGTGCTGAACATTGTGTAATCATCAGCTAACATCCCCATTCTGATGGAAGGAAGGTCACTGGTGAAGCAGCTGAAGATGGTTAGGACACTACTCTAGGAACTCTATAGTGTTGTCTTGGGTTTGAGATGCCTCTGGACAAAGAACCCAGTGATGCTGTAATGTGGACCAGCAAAATGCTTTTGACATGATCAAAATCTTCTAATTCCACCTGAAATTTTAGCATACTATGATCCAGACTGCTGACCATAGTAACAGTCGATTCACCCTCTGCATGTCTGGGCGCAGTTTTATTCCAAGTTCAACAAGATGGTAAAAGGGGACCAGTTTATTATTCCTCAAGAACACTCACAGTCACAGAAACAATTGAGAAAGTAGCATTAGCAGCAAAATGGACATGCAGAAGTTTGCAGATTACATGACAGGATTGAACTTTAAAATTGAAACCAATCACAAGCCATTGGTCACTCTTCTTAACCTAAAGGAGACTGAAAAGATAGCACCTAGAATTCAACCTTTCAGGCTGAAACTAATGAGGTATGATTCAGCAACTGAGTATGTTTGAGGGAAGTACTAGACAAGAGCAGACGAACAATCAAGAAAACCAATGGGAGGAACAAATCTGGAAGATTTGAATTGCACTAAGTAAAAATGCAAACTTCATGCATTACCTACCAAAAACTTACCAGCTACTGAAAAAGAGATTTCAGGAGATTAAACAAGCAGGATGAGAAACATATCCAAATAATGGAATGCTGTCAGAAAGGATAGCCAGATTCTATCCTTAACAATCCCATATCACGCTAGTACTTCAAATAGAAATTAGTATCTCACACAATCATTGATGATTTCTGAATTTTCACAAAGGGACTAGTCGTCCCTCATCCCCAAAATTCTCTAAAATAATCATGAAGCTCACTTGGGGATAACAATGAGCCTAGCAGTCAGTCTTGTGGACAAGCATCAGTCATTCTATAGAAGAGCTAATCTCGAATTATCATACATGTGCAGTGAATGCCAATCAAGGCCTGCCTGCCAATGGATTTATTTCAGTTTAAAGGCAAGGTATTTATCATCATCATTGATTACTACTCCTGATGGACTGAAGTGAACAAACTGAACAGGAGAGGCAGCCTCTCAACCACTGAAGAGAATTTCTGGTGAAACATAGCATTCTGAACAATGGTCCACAGTTTGCTGATGAATTATTCCATGACTTTGTGAAGGAATGTAGCTTTATGTTCATTACTAGCTCACCACAAAATCCTCAGGTGAATGGAGATGCAGAAAAGGGAATCTGAACAACCAAAGAATTGATGAAAAAGAACGAAGATATTAACTTAGTCCTTCTTAGTTACGAAACCTCACCACTCCAAAACAGTTTCTCACCATCAGTCATCTTCCCATTAACAACTCTGAGAACGCAACTTACAGCTCTGCAACAGAAACTAGAACCTAATATTACCTCAGATGATCATGAGTGAGTTAAAAAGCATGAGGAGTAACAGTGACACAGACTTGTAATTTCAACTTCAGGCACTTGGCACGAGAGTTGAAATTACTTCACCCCATGGAAAGACCAAGAGAAAGAAGACATTATAGAATCATAACAATGCAAAAGAGGCCATTTGACCCAGGCCACAATCCCACCCAGGCCCTATTCCCGTAACCCGTCGTATTTACCCTGCTAATCTCCTAGGGTTAATTTAGCATGGCCAATCAACCTAACCCGCACATCTTTGGACTGTGGGAGGAAACCAGAGCGCTCAGAGGAAGCCCATGTAGACATGGGGAGAATATGCAAATTCCATACTGTCACTCGAGGCCAGAATTGAACTCGGGTCCTTGGTGCTGTGAGGCAGCAGTGCTAACCACATCAGCTGAGATCCTAAAGAGCCAAAACAGTCTATGGAAATATAAGGAACCTGAAAGCCTTGATATCATTGGGAAGGAAATCAATGGAACTTTGGATCTACTATCCAGGTCTAGACAGAGAAAGGGAACCAGAAACAAGTATAAAGGCTAGTTGGCCTACTCCTGCTCCTATTTCTTATGTTTTATGTTCTTATAAACTCTACAAGCAACTGGCGAAATATGCTCTTATTGAGCAATGAGAGTCTTAGAATATAAAATGAGACTTTGTCCACAACCTCAAAATGAAATCAGGACCAGATGAAAGAGAATGGTCAAGACACCACAGAAGCTAACCCTGTGAAGTCTAAACCTTGGGGCGGGGGAGAAGTAAGAGGATGTGTATAATTGGGATGAAGATTGAGGGAGAGATGTTGAGTAAAGTGAGTGAATTAAATAAAATTTACTTTAAATAAATTAAATAAAATTAAAGGAGCACCTATACTGATGTGGCTATGATGCGCTGTTACATGATTAAGTAACTGAGATCTGGAGGGGTGGAGCAATCTAACCACGTGTAGAGTTACTGAGATGACATGGAGCTGTAAATAAATATTTCTTTTTTATAAATTACAGTCTTAAGCAGCCTTCTCAGGGAAACAGTCAAATCTGAAGAATTAGTTAACTGGGTGGAAAAGGAAATTTGAGTTAAACTCAATTTAGAGTTTAAGTAACTGCGCTCGTTGTACTTTGAATGTCTTTAATGCAATTGACTATTTAAGATTGCATGTAATTATTAGTATTCATGTTCTTGGATTGTATAACAAAATATGTTGGTTTTAATAGTGAACTTTATGGCTTCATTCTTTTATTAAAACATATATTTTCAGATTTAAAAATAATGAAAATGTTACTGGTCTCTACTGAGATCGTAACAGTATAGAGACTGTCATGAATATACCAGCAGATCAAAAGCCATCTCCATTTCCAATGATATTTTATAGGCTATGAATCCCAATGATGAGATTAGCAGGTGTAGATAGATCAAAAAAGAAATACATCATCCTGCTAATAGGAAATACTTTGGGAAACAATGGTACACTCATGGAAGAAATATATATATACTAATGTTAGAATTAACAGAAGCTGAGGGGACAGGCAATCAAATATACAGAGTATCTTCAAAGGGAAACAATAATATAATTGACAACCATTTTATGGGAGGAGGGAGGCAGTATCCTGCTAGCAACCCGAGATGCAGAGTGCAGCCAGCAGCCGGTCAGCCGGTGCTGGTTAGCAGACCAGAAGCCAGCATTCAGAGTACTCTTCATGGAGGCATTAAAACCATATCTTTGCTGAACCCAGAAGAGATGTTCCCCAGAATAACTGTACAATCGTATACAGAGTGGTAACAATAAGCTTGCCTTTACCTACAGATCTATTGAATTGGATGTTGTTTGGGCAGAGCAAAGTCCTGAAAGAGTTTGTAAGCGTGCTTTGCTTAAACTGTGTGGGGGTGTTTAGCAGTTCTTATGAAACAGATCATATTTTTTCTTCATTGCAATTAATAGTCTTTAATAAGTGTTATACTATGACTAGGCTGGTTATTATTCTCATTGGGTAGCACATGTTGTTCCTTACACCATTCCTGTAGACAAAACTATACATCACCACAAATCAATGTTTCCAAGTTGGGATGCAAACATACCAGATACATGATGGAGGTAGTACATATGTAAGGCACATAAAGCGGTTGCAATATACTTAAGCTGATTCACACATGAAGATAGGCCTGAATTTTCACTCTCGGTCAAGACTGCAAAATCGGGAAAATTCCCAGCTCCACAAACCCAGTCCAGGAAAAATGCCCTGGATGCTCCAGTTTTGGCTCTGGGCTGTGGGCGGGGGTCTGGAGTGTGGGAGGTAATGAGAGTTCAGCCCATTAACCTCAGTAGTGTAGAGGTGGAGAATGGCCCAGAGTGGGTTAGGCAATTTGATCAGGTAAGGAGTTCCATTTGAGAGTCAAGAAGTCCATGCTGTTGTCACTGTGCCTTGAAGGAGATGTCATTGAGCAGTCAGGTGAGTGCACACTCTCTAAATGTTGTCCAGCAGTTTGTTGATGCTGGCTGGCCCATCATGGCCTTGTTATTGCTTATTTAAATTGTACTGAACTACATAAAGCATGGAGAGTCATCCCAATGCACAGCCTGAAAATGACATCATCTTGGCACAAATAACAATACTCTGCTTTAAAGCAGGTTATTCTTTTGCCTCAGGAGGTGCCTGATGCATACTGCAATTGCCAGAGTCCTTTGCTTATCTATGTGCCCTTTTGCCACCAGCTGTCAGAATATGCACCCTAAATTGACCCTTGAACAGATCCCTCACATCTGCACACTGGCATGGCAGAACAATGTGATTCAGGGAGAGTAAGCCAGTAAGATAGTTAGAGGCCAGATACACAGTATGTCATAAGGGACTGACAGCAATAAAATCCATGACAGCATGCATTTGTGTGGAGCCACCTCCTCCTACCCGCGACAGTGCTAGCTGATGTGATAGGGAAAATAGTTTGTGCATTTAAGCAGACAGATGTATTTGAGAACGTTGGAAGCTGCAAGCCTCACAATTCTTTTCATTTCAAATTTGTATCACCAGATTGCCTCATAGAGCTGAGGGTGTGGAGGGAATGGGAGATTCAGAGTCCCAGTTTAGCAACCTCGACCTCTAGATTCTGGAGGAGGGGGCACAGAAAAGGAGAGATGCCTTAGGTGTTGACCAAACCTCCTGCAACCATAAAGGGGGCATGGACAGAGATTTCAGGAGCGGTTAGTGCTGCCGGCAAATGTGGTTGGTCACAGATACAGTGCCGGCTGGGTTTCAGCAAGCTGAGTTGTTCAGTACAAACCCACAGCATCCTAGTCAAGGTTCACATCTGGGTGCTGCCATTAAGGAGCAAAACTTTGCAATACCTCTGCTTCAGCATGAAGGCTGGTATATCCAAGTTTCCTGCAGGTGCACACAGTGCAGATGTGAATGAGCACTGTAATGCATAGATACATTCAAAAATTCTATTTGGCCACACCGTATCAGGCTAACGTAAAGTCTTTCACACCAGCAACTAGCCCCAACAATCCCAGCTGAAGGCCAACTTAGGACTATAGAGGTAACTGAGGGGGACAAGTGTACTGAGAGCTTCTCAGCACCCTCACCTTCTTCTACCTCCCTAGCCCCTGCACCAGAACCCTTGCCCGCCCCACATGTATAAATGGAATAAATTGGAATAATTGGGTGCTTTTCTGGTTGGCAGTTAGTGACTAGTGGCGTGCCGCAGGGATCGGTGCTGGGGCCTTAACTGTTTACCATATACATAGACGAACTGGAGGAGCGGGCTGAGTGTAGGGTAACAAAGTTTGCTGATGACACAAAGATGAGTGAGAAAGCAAATTGCGTGGAGGACACAGAAAGTCTGCAGAGAGATCTGGATAGCCTGAGAGAGTGGGCGAGGACCTGGCAGATGGGGTATAATGTTAGCAAATGTGATCCACTTTGGAAGAAATAATAGTAGGATGGAATATTATTTAAAATGGTGAAAAGCTGCAGCATGCTACTGTGCAGAGGGACCTGGGGGTCCTTGTGCACGAATCACAAAAACTCAGTCTGCAGGTGCAGCAGGTGATCAAGAAGGTGAATGGGATGTTGGCCTTCATAGTGACGGGGATAGAATGTAAAAGCAGGGAGGTCTTGCTGCAACTGTACAGGGCACTGGTGAGGCCGCAACCGGAGTTCTGTGCGCAGTTTTGGTCCCCTTATTTGTGAAAGGATATATTGGCCTTGAGGGAGTACAGAGAAGGTTCACCAGGTTGATACCGGAGATGAGGGGGTTAGCTTATGAGGAGAGATAGAGTAGACTAGGCCTGTTCTCGGAGTTTAGAAGGCTGAGGGGGGATCTTATAGAGACTTACAAGATAATGAAGGGGCTAGATAGGGTAGAGGTAGAGAGATTGTTTCCACTAAGAAAGGATAGCAGAACTAGAGGGCACAGCCTCAAAATAAGGGCGGGGGGAGAGGGGGGAAGGGTGCAGTTTAGAACAGAGTTGAGGTGGAACTTCTTCTCTCAAAAGGGTGGTGAATCTCTGGAATTCTCTGCCCATTGGAGTGGTGGAGGCTACCTCGTTGAATATGTTTAAGTCACAGGTAGATAGAGTCCTGGTCGACAAGGGAATTAAGGGTTATGGGGAGCAGGCGGGTAAGTGGAACTGATCCAATTCAGATCAGCCATGATCTTATTGAATGGTGGAGCAGGCTTGAAGGGCTAGATGGCCTACTCCTGCTCCTATTTCTTATGTTCTTATGTATCAGTGACCAAGGCGACTCGCGCAAAGATATGGGGGCTGCAGTCTGAGGGAAGTCCCTAATGGCTTCCTGCATGACAAGTAAGAACATAAGATATTTCTGCCAAAGCAGATAACCTCACACTTGCTAACATTATACTCCATCTACCAGGTCCTCGCCCACTCGCTCAGCCTATCCAAATCTCTCTGCAGACTTTCCACACCCTCCACGCAATTTGCTTTTCCACTCATCTTCGTGTCAAAAGCAAATTTCATCACCCTACACTCAGCCCCCTCCTCCAGATCATCTATATAAATGGTAAACAGTTGAGGCCCAGCACCGATCCCTGTGACACTCCACTAGTCACCAACCGCCAACCAGAATAGTACCCATTGATACCAACTCTTTGCCTCCTATTAGACAGCCAATCCTCTATCCACGCTAACACCTTACCCCCAACTCCGTGCACCCTAATCTTCTGTAGCAACCTTTTGTGAGGCACCTTATCAAACGCCTTTTGGAAATCTAAAAACACCACACCCACCAGTTCCCCTCTATCTACTGCACGAGTCACATCCTCATAGAAATCCAATAAATTCGTCAAACACAACTTCCCCTTAACGAATCTGTGCTGCATCTGCTCTATCAAACCATTCTTTTCTAGGTGCCTCGCTATTTCTTCTTTGATGACAGATTCTAGGATTTTTCCAACTACAGACATTAAACTAACCGGCCTATAATTTCCTGCCTTTTGTCTGCTACCTTTTTTAAACAGCAGCGTAACATTAGCCGTTTTCCAATCTTCTGGCACTTCCCCAGAGTCCAGTGAATTTTGATAAATAATTACTAAGGCATCCACTATCACCTCTGCCATTTCTTTCAGAACCCTGGGATGCATTCCATCTGGTCCTGGGGACTTGTCTACCTTCAGTCCCATTAGTCTATCAAGCACTACCTCCCTAGTGATAGTAATCGCATTTAGGCCCTCATCTCCTACCATCCTTCTATCTTTCTTTAATATCCGTCCAGCCAGCATGCTGCTCACTGCCATATGGAACGAAGCAACATGAGGGACACACGTCATGAAAACGTGTACAACCATAAGCTGCCTTCTCACTTACTGCACTTTGCCCATGTTCACTGGCCTCTACGGTGCCAATGTGTGAAGGTGCCACCCAGATTATCTCTTCTTTGGCAAAATGTGCAATGCTCCCTTCTGTGGCACACTCCGTTTCCTATCACTTGACTGCCTGAGTAAATAAAATGTTGCCCTTTCAAATCCATCAGCCTCACCCTCCTGCTCCTGTGCGTTAAGGCCAGGTACCTGTGATTCATTCCTTGCCACAGTGACAGTTGCTGCCACTTTTCAGCATTGTCCAAAGGGATTCCTGGACCTATACACAGGGGTCCCTACCTCACCAAACAACTTCACAAACTTTAGATCTTTTCCTGATAGGTTTAAAATACACAAGTCATTTTTCCCACTCTGTCCTTGTGTAAATGAGACTGATGCAGCTGCAGTTTTTAGTTGTGCAGCTACCTCCGTGAAACACACGTGTCCAAAATGTGACCATCACTCTCCACCTCACCACCACCACCATTGGATCACTGTCTGTGTGGAGTTTGCACATTCTCCCTGTATCTGCATGGGTTTCCTCCAGGTGCTCCAGCTTCCTCCCGCAGTCTGAAAGGCATGCTGGTTAGGTGTATTGGCCCATGCTAAATTCTCCCTCACTGAACAGATGGGGTGACTGGGGGTTTTCATAGTAACTTCATTGCAGTGTTAATGTAAGCCTACTTGTGACACTAATAAATATACTTAAACCATCCCCCCCTCGCCCTCCCTCCTACCCATGAAAAGCAAAAATGGTGGAGGCTGCTTCTAGGTCATGGTGAAAGTTCAAGTCATAGAATTAGATTTATATGGAGTCTTTCCTAGCCTAAAGAATCCCCTAAATGCTTTACAGCCAATTGAGTATTTCTGGAGTGCCTCTATTGTAGGAAGCTGTGATATATGAGTATGGTCAGCTCACTTGAACAACCACGTACAAAGATGAAAAGTTTGCCCCACGGTGGGTTTATCTGACACAAAAGGAAGATGGTTGTTTTCATTCAAAAGACAATCATTGTAGCCTCGGGGCATTTCTGTGATTTATACAACATAGCCACATAGCAATTCTGTCCCTCTCAGGGATCGTAAATCAGTTAGGAGTCCATCATATCAGATAAGCACACACCGAAGAAAATGTGACAGCTTTATCAAAAAGTCACATCAGTAGATAGGAATCCCACATCGCAGCATCTCCAGTGGAAGCAGCAAAGCCAAATGATATTCTACGCAAAATATATATCGAAGCTGAGACCTATTCAGTGTAAAATAGGACACAGAGACATTCACTTCATGTACAGGAACTGAATGTGGCCCATTCGTTTTATCTATAGGCGTTATTCTTGAAACATTCTCAGTATGTTCAGAAAATGTCAGCTACACTGAGGCACGTTGCAAAAAATTTTTTGCATTATGTTAGATTGGCTCCATTTGCAGAGCTGGTTTATGGAAGAAACCATGGAACAGAACCAAAGAGAATAACTACTGCAAACCAAACATTCGTAATAGTTGAGCATATATGATCAATACATATCAGTAATGAATAATTTCAACTAGATAGATGTTAAATGTATTAATAAACAAATCAAAACGGAGAAAGTCAGGAATAATTGACGTAGCACCCCAGGGTGACTTGCAATGTTCTAAATCATTACGGGGAACCAATGGACTCTGGAGAGGTACCAGAAGACTGGAAATAGGCTAAAATGGTGCCTAATATTCAAAAGGTGCAACAAACTAGAAACAGACAACAGCAGATCCATCATTAATCTCCCATTCATGTAAAATTATGGAAATGATTGTCAGCTCCACCTGCACAGCAATAATCAGGACAAAATGTTCTACATTAAATTCAAAGTTATGAGCATTCAGAATAAACATTGAGAATGAATATTTTTAAAAAATGTGAACTATATGAAACACTAAGTACTTGTTAGATGAGTACGTCAGAAAAGCAATGCAGAATAGTATAGATGGAATAGCTAAGGGCTTGGTGCTGTGCCTATGTCTGCTTCTAATTTGTATAAATAGCTTAAATTCAGAACATGCAAAGTGGTCAAGTTTGCTAACGTTACCAAACTGAAAGTGACAGCGAAATCAAAGGCAAGAGCTCAGAAATGACAGAACAAAACAAAATGAGGAAAGACAACAAAAGCTAAGGTTTCTAGTCCAGAGTAGCAATATCAAGTGGTAATGTTGGAGGGCAAAGATGCAGAAAGGAATGGAGTTAGTGAACTCAATATAATTTTAAGTTAAATTGAAAGAATGGAACTAAAGGCACTCATTCCAAATAGTTAAAAAGTGTCAGGATCTGTTTGGAGATCTGTCAAGCAAAATAACCCCTAAATAAAGAAATTACCAACACGCTTTCACTTTTGTAACTTTTATTTTAACATGAATCAGAATCAATGTAAATAAAACATAAATTAATAGGCAAATCACAGCCGATATACTATAAACTATAAATTACACACGGAATATCAGATATGACAAAGATTATGGTGTTAGTAGGCAGTCAACACCACCTATATAGCTTAGCCACAGTCCTTCCAAGTCTTTTCCTTCAAGGACTTAGTCAATATACCACAGGTAGCAAATTGCACATAAACCAGGCTCTGCCCATATAATCTTCCCCTTATGACACATTTCTTTCCAGAACCTTCTTGATTCAGCTCCTGTCAGTCATGATAGTGCCGACCTGCAGGAACTCCTCTACCCACCTCTCCATTCTTCTGTAAGACTGTGTGCACCCGATCTCCTTCCCCATTGGTACTAATTCATGTTGTCAGGTCACATTAATCCGCATTTCTTATTATACAAGAACTCATTTCTGCTCTACAAATTATACAAATTTTCAAGGACCTTTTCAAACATTAAAAAAAAATTATGAATTCCCCAAACATTTCAGGCAGTAAGTTCTAGACAGTCACCACCCTCTGAGTAAAAGTGGTTTTCCTCCCGTTCCCTCCAATCATTCTGCCACTTAGTTAGAAGTTATGACCCCTGGTTTTTGAACTATTTGCCAAGGGAAACAAGTTCCTCCTGTCTACTCTCTCCTTACCCCTCAGAATTCTGTATACCTTAAACATGTCACTTCTCAGCCGTCTCTGTTCCATGGAAAACAATCCCAACCTCTCCTCTCGCTCATTGCAGCTGCAGTTCTTCAGCCCTGGCAACAATCTAACAAATCCAAAGCAATTCTCAGCTCTTTTTCTTTCTTGGCCTGATAACTTTTAACACCTGAACTGTCCTTCATGGTTTTATTCCAGGGATGTGGAGTTCACTGGCCAGGCCAGTATTCATTGTCCATCCTTGAATGCCCTGAGAAGATGGTGATGAGCTGCCATCTTAGATGGCGAGAGGATTATTGTAGGTCCTCCTTTCAGCACAAAGCTTGGTAAATCTTTCAGTTTTGTTTTAACTCCTCATCAATTTGGTCTTTTCAACCCAAGTGCAAGCTTCCAGCACAGTGAGCCACAGAGACTATCAGGCTCTCAATGTTCTTTTCCTCCTGGGCCCTGGCAAGCCAACATGTCTGTGGCACTCAGTAATATTTTACAAAAGCTTGCAACCTGATATCAGAATGGCTTTCTCTGACACTTTGCCATCTCAAAACCCCTTACCATGGTGAACTAAGGTGTGTATGCAGGGAGAGATATGGATGAGCTATTCTTTAAACTCCAAATCTATTCTATAGTAGAATTAAATAGACAGTTTGAACTGTAACTATTAACAACCTGACACTTTCAACACTTTTCTGGAACTTCAGAAACTCAACGCCTGTCAATTCTTAACACACAGACTGCTACCATTGTCTGGCAAGAACTTTACGCCCTCTTCCCACCAAACTATCTGGCCTACTTTAATGTCTAACAATCAAACCACCCAGGCTTGTCATCAGGCAGACTCCAGAACAGGTTACATGACCATCTTCATTTTACCTTAAGTTAGAGCCACAGTTCCAAAATATAACAGACCTTTTCACCCTCATTACAATTGTGACACATGTTCCATCTAAGCATGTTGTTTCCCGATTGCAATTAGATTCCAAAGCATTTCAAAAACAATGAAAGAATTGGCTCTCGGAACGTATAACCAGTTTTCTTAAAATACTGATTAATGTAGCTGCGATCCTTATATGCAAACTGGTTTCCCTCAATTTGGGATTTGATGGCAAAGATCCCCCTTTACTGGTTATGATGGTCAGGATACTCTGGCCATGCTTGCTTCAAAACCGGAGAATCCCGCCTGAGGTCAATGGATATATGTGTGCGTGTGTGCTTGTGTGTGTGCGCGTGTGTCCACCCTGCCCTCCCTGCTAGAATTCCCATGGTGGGTGGGATGGGAGAATTCCGGCCGTTTTGTTATGTAATGTTAATTGATCTGTAAATGTTGAACCACAGAGTAAACTCTAATATCAATACTCATTAAATCAGTTGAGCCACCATGCCTGTACTAGTGCCTACAATAACTGTCACAACCACTCATTCTATTTGCTGATTAACTTGGTGAGTGTTTCTAGTATTTCTGTTCATATTTCAGTTTACTAGTATTTACAGTTTTCCTCTTTTAATAGATATATACAAAATATACACAGCGCGCGCACACACACACACACACACACACACGTACTTGGACATTCAAGTTTTTATTTAATCCTTAATATTTTAAAATTTTTTGAGCTGAGTAAACCTTTGTGATCATTTAATTCTTAATTTTCAAAATCAATTTGATTTGAGCAACTGCCGATGAGGATTAATTCCATATTCTAATAGTCCTCATTATGATTCTTGTCCTAGTACTGGCAAAGAAAAATAATAATGGATTTATTTATTTGCTTATTTGATTTGATTTATTATTGTCACATGTATTAATGTACAGTGAAAAGTATTGTTTCTTGCGTGCTATACAGACAAAACATACCGTTCATAGAGAAGGAAATGAGAGAATGCAGTGTTACAGTCATAACTAGGATGCAGAGAAAGATCAACTTAATGCAAGGTAGGTCTATTCAAAAGTCTGACAGCAGCAGGGAAGAAGCTGTTCTTGAGTCGGTTGGCACGTGACCTCAGACTTTTGTATCGTTTTCACGAAGGAAGAAGGCGGAAGAGAGAATGTCCAGGGTCCCTGGGATCCTTAATTATGCTGGCTGCTTTGCCGAGGCAGCAGGAAGTGTAGACAGAGTCAATGGATGGGAGGTTGGGTTGCATGATGGATTGAGCTACATTCATGACCTTTTGCAGAGCCTTGGGCAGAGCAGGAGCCATACCAAGCTGTGATACAACCAGAACTAATGCTTTCTATTGTGCATCTGTAAAAGTTGGTAAGAGTCGTAGCCGACATGCCAAATTTCCTTCGTCTTCTGAGAAAGTGGAGGCGTTGGTCGGCTTTCTTAACTATAGTGTCGGCATGGGGGGTCCAGGACAGGTTATTGGTGATTTGGATACTGAAAAACTTGAAGCTCTCGCCTATCTATTTCGTTCTCTTTGATGTAGATCGGGGCATGTTCTACTTTACGCTTCCTGAAGTCGATGACAATCTCCTTCGTGTCGTTGACATTGGGGGAGAGATTATTGTTGCCGCACCAGTTGACCGGATTCTTTATCTCATTCCTATACTCTGTCTTGTCATTGTTTGAGATCCAAATCACTATGGTGGTGTCATCAGCAAACTTGAATATTGAATTGGAGGGGAATTTGGCCACACAGTTATAGGTATATAAGGAGTACTGTAGGGTATTGAGAACACTGCATATCAAAGCTGGAACACCACTCTGAAATTAATGTCTAACTTGCTGTTAAATGTGGACCTCAAAATATTCACTACAATCCTGGCAACAGATTTTTGATTTGCATTCTCCCATATAATTCACAAAGATCAGGCTGATCTTGTAAAATAATAATGGGGCGATTTTCCAACCTCGCTGCACCAGATGCAGATTGCCGAAAATAGCATGCAGGCCTAAAAGTCATTTTTGCACCTGGCACCAAACAGTTTGCAATCACAGGATCATACAATCCTTACAGTGCAGAAGCAGGCCATTCAGCCCATCAAGTCTGCATCTATTCTCCAAAATAGCATTTTATCAACACCCTATCCCCATAACCCCATGTATTTACCCTGCCACTTCCCCTTAACCTACACATCTTGGTACACAAAGGGACAATTTAACATGGCCAATTCACCTGACCTGCACATCTTTGGACTTCGGGAGGAAACTGGAGCATCCAGAGGAAACCCATGCAGACACAGGGAGGATGTGCAAACTCCACACAGAAGTTACCCAAATCTGGAATTGAACTCGGGTCCCTGGTGCTGTGAGGCAGCAGTGCTAACCACTGTGGCACCGTTTAGTTTCCTTTCAAATGGTGCATACTAGATTGTGCCAAAGAAGGGCATGAGGCAAATTAGCATATTTAAAGTAGCATTCAAATACACTTGGCCTGTTCAGCGCTAGATTCTCCCAGCTCCTGGGACAGTCTGACTTTCAGGTGTGGTCTGAGATCAGCAAGAATCACTACAGGTCTCCACTAGTGAAATCAGACACAATGGACACACTGGGGGGCTCAGAGTCCATTCAAGCTCCTCGATGGTCGGGGACATGGCTGTGCAGAGCCCACCTGGCAGTGTCCACCTGATATCCAGGTAATCCCCATCTGGCCTGCTGGTAGCCAGGGGCAGTGTCAATGGGCGGGACCTAAATGAGGGCTATGACATGAAGGTGTATGACACAGGACTGTGGCGGAGAGGGTTTTTGCAGGCTTTGATGTCAGCCTTTCAATTGATCACAACTTTACCTTTCAAGTAACCAAACAAAGGCACAGTGTTTTCTTAAGCAGTTGTTTTAATGCAAGCTAAACCCAAGCCAAATTGGATCAGCAAATTTGCTGATGATACAAAGATTGGAGGAGTAGTGGGCAGTGAGGAAGGTTTTCAAAGCTTGTAGAGGGATTTGGACCAGCTAGAAAAATGGCAGATGGAGTTTAATGCAGACAAGTGTGAGGTATTGCATTTTGGAAGGACAAACCAAGGTAGAACATACAAGGTAAATGGTAGGACACTGAAGAGTGCAGTAGAACAGAGGGATCTGGGAAAACAGGTACAGAATTCCCTAAAAGTGGTGTCACAGGTTGATAGGGTAGTAAAGAATGCTTTTGGAACATTGGCCTTCATAAATCAAAGTATTGAATATAAGAGTTGGAATGTTATGGTGAGGTTGTATGAGACATTGATAAAGCTGATTTTAAGAGTATTGTGTGCAGTTTTGGTCACCCAATTACAGGAAGGATATTAATAAGGTTGAAAGAGTGCAGAAAAGGTTTACAAGGATGTTGCCGGGACTTGAGAAACTGAGTTACAGAGAAAGGTTGAATAGATCAGGACTTGATTCCCTGGAGCTTAGAAGAATGAGGGGAGATTTTTGAGAGGTATATAAAATTATGATGGGTATAGATAGAGTGAATGCAAGCAGGCTTTTTCCACTGAGACTAGGGGAGAAAAAAAACTACAGGGCATGGGTTAAGGATGAAGGGGGAAAAGTTTAAAGGGAATATTAAGGAGGGCTTCTTTATACAGGGAGTGGTGGGAGTGTGGAATGAGCTGCCAGATGAAGTGGTAAATGCGGACTCACTTTTAACATTTAAGAAAAACTTGGACAGGTACATGGATGAGAGAGGTGTGGAGGGATATGGTCCAGGTGCAGGTCAGTGAGATTAAGCAGAAAAATAGTTCGGCACAGCCAAGAAGGGCCAAAAGGCCTGTTTCTGTGCTGTAATATTCTATGGTTCTACGCTACTATAATGAAGTCCCCGGAAAATCACTAGATTGTTCTCCGGAGCATTGAACCTGGTGGCTGTGGCGAGCGACTGATTTAAAGTAAAAACCGCTTTTTTTCTGTACTTCCAGTTCTCGGGGCTTGTTAGAGTGTAGTTTACTTCCGTACCGGAAGTTAGGCCAGGGGATTGTCGTTAAGGGGGAGCGGGGGGTATAAAAAAGGGGTAGCAGCATAGAGCGGGCAGCGTCGGGAGCGGGCAGCGGAGTGAGTGGGAACTGAGTGAGAAGGGCTTTGGCTCGCTGGGCTTAGGAGAGAGCAGGCTTAGAGAAGGGGCGTTGCACATTCTACCTTTGGGCACTTACAGGAGGTTGGGACATGGTAGGGAATATAGGGAGGAATGTAAGTTGTGTCAGGTGCCACACGTGGGAGTTCCTGGTGGTGTCACGTGTCCCCAAGGTCCACATCTGCAGTAAATGTTTAGAACCGCAGCGCTTGAGGGCCCGGGTCAGGCAACTCGAGGGGCGGCTGGAAGATGCGTTTCTAGTCAGGGAGAACGAGGAGATAATGGCTGGGAACCACGAGCAGGAAGAGGTCTCAAGGGCTGAAGAGAAGGGAGGATGGACGACTGTGAGGAGGGGAAAGAGGAAGAAGAAGAGTAGCCAGGGTCCCCCGGCCTCCCCAGAGGCCCCCCATGGTTCGTCGACAGGGGCACAGAAAGATAGGCAGGAGGGGGAGACTGACTTAGAGGGACAGAAGGGGGCTGGCAAGGTGATAGCGGTAGGGGACGGGAGGGTCCGAGGTATTGATAGGAGGTTCTGTGGACAGAGGCGTGACTCCAGGATGGTGGTCTGCCTCCCTGGAGCAGGGGTAAAGGATGTAACGGACAGGGTAGAGGGAATTTTGAAAGGGGAGGGGGCACAGGCTGAGGTCATAGTACATGTAGGGGAGGGGGACATAGGAAGGAGGAGTAGGGTAGAGGTCCGTAGGCAATTTAGGGAGTTGGGGGCTAAACTAAAGAGAAGGACCTCCAGGGTGGCACTCTCTGGGTTGTTGCCCAGTGCCAGCAGGGCAAAGAATGACGAGATCATGCAGCTGAATGCATGGTTGAGGGATTGTAGGGTAGAGGGCTTTACTTTTGTGGATCACTGGGAGGTGTTTAGGAGAGAAGGGCAATTGTACAGGAGGGGTGGGGAGAATTTGAACGGGAGGGGAACTAATGTCTTAGCGGGGAGGTTAGCTGGGGTGCTTATGAAGGATTTAAACTAACATGGAGGGGGGGTGGGGAGGTGGCTGGGAGAGAGTCGGGTGAAAGGAAAAGTATCAGGGAGAAGGAGGTTCCGAGGGACACTTGTGGGTTGAACTGTGTCTGTTTCAATGCTAGGAGTGTGGCAGGGAAAACGGATGAGCTTAGGGCCTTGATGTTTGTGAGGCAGTTAGATGTGGTGGCTGTAACAGAGACATGGTTAAGGGAAGGGCAGGACTGGCAGCTGAATGTTCCTGGGTACAAGTGTTTTAGGTGTGACAGAGGAAGGTTGAAGAGAGGTGGAGGGGTGGCACTGTTAGTAAAGGAAAACATCACAGTAGTGCAGAGGGAGGACAATATAGAAGAGATAGGGATTGAGTCACTGTGGGTGGAGTTGAGGAATAAAAAGGGAGAGATTACGTTGCTAGGGGTGTACTACAAGCCACCCAACAGCCCGAGGTCAGTGGAGGAAGGTATTTGCAGGGGCATTTTGGATAGGTGCAGGAAGAATAGGGTGGTTGTAGTGGGTGACTTTAATCTTCCTGGAGTGAATTGGAGGGGGCCTAGAGCTGGGGGTACGGAGGGAGAGGAGTTTGTGAAATGTGTTTTGGAAGGGTGTCTAGAGCAGTATGTAACTAGTCCGACTAGGGGAGGGGCTATACTGGATTTAGTGTTGGGTAATGAGCCGGGGCAGGTGGGAGAGGTAGAGGTAGGCGAACATGTGGCTAACAGTGACCACAAGTCCGTCTACTTTAGGATAAAAATGGAAAGGGACAAGTGCCGGCCGAACGGGAGTGTGCTGAACTGGGGAAAGGCAAGCTATAGCAGGATAAGGAGGGAGCTGCAGGACACTGATTGGGAGGGACTGTTAGCTGGCAAGTCCACGGTTGGCAAGTGGGAGGCTTTTAAGGGCAAACTGAAATGGTTGCAGGGGAGGTATGTTCCGGTTAAGCGGAAGGATGGGAAAGGTAGGATTAGAGAGCCGTGGATTACAGGGGGTATTGAAGACTTGGTCAGGAAGAAGAGGGAGGCGTATGTTAGGTCAAAACAACTGGGTACGGAGAGTGCGCTGGAGGAATATAGAGAGAGTAGGAGGGAGCTAAAAAGGGGAATTAGAAGGGCGAAGAGAGGGCATGAAATGGCTTTGGCTGGTAGGATTAAGGAAAATCCGAAGGCATTTTATTCCTATATTAGGAGCAAGAGAGTAGTTAGAGGGAAAATTGGTCCTCTTAGGGACAAAAGCGGGGAGTTATGTATTGAGTCGGAGGGAATGGGGGAGATCCTGAATGAATACTTTGCGTCGGTATTCACGAAGGAGAGGGGTTCGGAATCGTGCGGTCTGTTAGAGGGAGCTGAGGATCAGCTGCAGGAAATATCTATTACGAGGGAGGAAGTGCTAGGGCTTTTAGGTAGTGTAAGGACGGATAAAGCTCCGGGGCCTGATGGTATTTATCCCAGGCTGCTTAGGGAGGTGAAAGATGAAATTGCTGGGCCTCTGGCGCAAATCTTTGTCTCTTCTTTGGACACAGGTGAGGTCCCAGAAGACTGGAGGGTAGCAAATGTGGTACCGCTGTTCAAAAAAGGTAGTAGGGATAACCCTGGAAATTATAGACCGGTGAGTTTGACATCGGTGGTAGGGAAATTAATGGAAAAAATACTTCGGGGTAGGATGTATGAGCATTTGGAGCGTTGCGATCTGATTGGGGACACACAACATGGCTTTGTTAGAGGGAGGTCTTGCCTTACGAATCTGGTGGAATTCTTTGAGGAGGTGACAAAAACGGTTGACGATGGGAGAGCCGTTGATGTCATCTATATGGATTTCAGTAAGACGTTTGACAAAGTCCCTCATGGTAGGCTGGTAGAAAAGGTTAAGGCGCATGGGATACGAGGTCAGGTAGCTAGGTGGATCGAGAACTGGCTGGGTAATAGGAGACAGAGGGTAGTTGTGGAGGGGACTTTGTCCGGCTGGAGGCCAGTGACCAGTGGTGTGCCGCAGGGCTCAGTACTGGGACCTCTCCTCTTTGTAGTCTACATAAATGACTTGGAAGAGAGCGTAGGTGGTGTGATCAGCAAGTTTGCTGATGACACCAAGATGGCAGGGTTGGCGGGTACCGAAGTGGATTGTGAGGTGATACAACAGGATATAGATAGGTTGGTGCATTGGGCAGATAGGTGGCAGATGGAATTTAATCCTGACAAATGCGAGGTGATGCATTTTGGAAGGAATAATGTAGAGAGGAGCTATGTGATTAAAGGTAGACAAATTAGGAGTATAGAAACACAGAGGGACCTGGGAGTGCAGGTTCACAAATCCATGAAGGTTGCGACACAAGTGGAGAATGTTGTCAGGAAGGCTTATGGAATGCTAGCCTTTATAGGAAGGGGTATAGAGTTTAAAAGCTGCCGTCTAATGCTTCAGTTGTATAGAACGTTGGTTAGACCGCATTTGGAGTACTGCGTCCAGTTCTGGTCACCTTACTACCGGAAGGACGTGGAGTCTCTGGAAAGGGTGCAGAGGAGGTTTACCAGGATGTTGCCTGGCATGGAGGGGCTGGGTTACGAGGAAAGGTTGGAGAAACTGGGACTGTTCTCCTTGGAAAGACGGAGATTGAGGGGGGACATGATAGGGTATATAAGATACTGAAGGGAATAGACAGAGTCAATAGTGAGAGACTGCTCCCTAGATTGGTTACAAATACAAGAGGACATGATTTAAGGGTGAGGGGGGAGAGGTATAATTTGGATATGAGAGGAAGGTTCTTTACGCAGAGAGTTGTGGGGGTATGGAACGCGCTACCGAGTAGGGTGGTGGAGGCGGGAACGTTGGACTCGTTTAAGGTTCAGTTAGATAGGCACATGAGTGAAACGAGGATGGAGGGTTATGGTAGGGGTTATTAAATAAGGGTTAGAACCTCGGGAGACACCAGAAAGGCAGGCTTGTGATTAACGTTTTTGTCTTTTATTCCGCAGGTGGAGGTCCACCTTGTTGTCAAACGAGGGGCATGCACACGGTGGGTCGTGCGTGGGCTGCTCTTGGAGGTTCCGGGAGTGGCCTAGTACTTCGTGTCGGTGTGTGTGCTTGATCCTGGACCGGTAGACGGGCGCCGCAACAGCTCGGTGACTAGCACTGCTAGCTGTGCAGATACGTGGATTTGGGCCTGTGTCTGTGGGAGTTTGTGCATTCTCCCTGTGGATGCGTGGGTTTCCTCCGGGCGCTCCGGTTTCCTCCCACACCCCAAAGATGTGCTCTTAGGCTGATTGGTTTTACGAAATTGACACTATTCTCCCCTGAATCTGGCTAACTCAGGGGTTCTATTTGTAAATACGCAGGGTAGAATAGGTGTAGGGTGATGCGGCGGCGCGGGCTTGTTGGGCCGAAGGGCCTGTTTCCCGTGCTGGGTTGTTCTTTGTTCTTATTTCAGATTATAATTCAGGAACACACAAGCAGCAATAGCTTCAAATCATAGAACATAGAACATAGAACACAGAACATTACAGCGCAGAACAGGCCCTTCGGCCCACGATGTTGCGCCGACCAGTTACAAAAACAATGACCCACTAGCCTATACCAATCCCTTTTCGTCCATAAACCTATCCAGAGATCTCTTAAACGCCCCCAAACTAGACGCATTTACAACTGCAGCAGGCAGGGCATTCCAATCCCTCACCACCCGCTGGGTAAAGAACCTACCCCTGACATCCGTCCTGTAGCTACCCCCCCTTAATTTAAAGCCATGCCCCCTCGTGCTAGCTTTCTCCATCCGAGGAAAAAGGCTATCACTATCCACCCTATCTAAACCTCTAATCATCTTATATGTTTCAATAAGATCCCCTCTTAGCCGCCTTCTTTCCAACGAAAACAACCCTAAATCCCTCAGTCTCTCCTCATAGGACCTCCCCACCATACCAGGCAACATCCTAGTAAACCTCCTCTGCACCCTCTCCAGCGCCTCCACATCCTTCTTGTAATGCGGGGACCAGAACTGCACACAGTACTCCAAGTGCGGCCGCACTAGAGTAGTGTACAGTTGCAACATTACACTGCGACTCCTAAATTCAATCCCCCTACCAATAAACGCCAAGACACCGTACGCCTTCTTAACAACCTTATCTACTTGATTCCCAACTTTCAGGGATCTATGTACACACACACCTAGATCCCTCTGTTCATCCACACTATTCAAAGTCCTCCCGTTAGCCCTATACTCGACACATCTGTTGCTCCTACCAAAGTGAATTACCTCACACTTCTCCGCATTAAATTCCATCCGCCACCTCGCGGCCCAGCTCTGCAACCTATCTAAGTCTCCCTGCAGACTATGACACCCTTCCTCACAATCTACCACACCTCCAATTTTGGTGTCATCAGCAAATTTACTAATCCACCCAACTATACCCTCATCCAGATCATTAATAAAAATTACAAACAACAGTGGCCCCAAAACAGATCCCTGAGGCACACCACTCGTAACTGTACTCCATGATGAATATTTACCATCCACCACCACCCTCTGTCTCCTATCTGATAGCCAATTCCTGATCCAACTTCCTAGATTACCCACAATCCCATACATCTGCATTTTCTGCAGAAGCCTACCATGGTGAACCTTATCGAACTCCTTACTAAAATCCATGTATACCACGTCAACTGCCTTGCCCCCATCCACCTCTTTGGTCACCTTCTCAAAAAACTCAATAAGGTTAGTAAGGCACGACCTACCCGCTACAAAACCATGCTGACTATTTCTAATCAATTCATTACACTCCAAATAACTATAAATCCTATCCCTAATAATTTTTTCTAAAACCTTGCCCACAACAGAAGTAAGACTCACCGGTCTATAATTCCCGGCAAAGTCTCTGTTCCCCTTCTTAAACAATCTGATTACAAATAGTTAGCATATACCAATCATGCTATCAGAGTTATTTCTATTCACTCACAGATATTGATTAAGGTTGCATCATTCATAAGGTACAGATAGTAAAACCAATCACAATCGCCTCTATTACTTAATTATAATATCCAATCAGCGTGAAGATTTAATCATGTTAGCTGACCTAATTCATCATTGCTACAAGTTATCAGTAATGCTCAAGTTTGTGTCAGTGTCTGTGGATTTCAGTCCCTTCTTTCAGTTCCACATGTCTGATTTAATGAATTCTCTCAGACTAAAGGCTTTGGTGCTTATCTTTGAAGACTTTTATAAAGACCTTTGATTTTCTCGTAGCAGTTTATGTGATTTTTAAACTTATGTGATTATTAATCCTCTCAGGGGTCTATGGGGGGGGGGGGCGGTATCATACTCAGGGGAGTGTGCAGGAGGGTCATGTGGGACGGCAGCATTAAGTGGGAGGTGTCATGAAGGGAAGCCCATTGGGAGGGTCCCAGTGCCTGATGTCGGGAAGACGGTGGGGAAACATGCCGCTGATGGGGGAACTCCCAATGTGGGGAGATGCACAGTGCAATGTAAGATTGGGGTGCCCTTCTGAAAAAGCATCCGAATGCTTTGCATCCAGGCTCACCAGTGTGTTTAGCAGCACCCCCCACCCACTGCTCCCAGAAATAGCGCACAACTCACCACTCTCCTGAAAAATGACTGCGTGGGACGATTGCGGTCCAGATCGCTCCAGTGTTCTCGCCATTATGACAGTGTTTTTAGGAGAGAGAAAGGTCAAAGGAATATTGGCCGTGATTTCCCCCAAAAAAGAATCTGTCCATTGCTTGTCACACAGCTGTCACCCTGTTTAATCTCACCACTGGTTGAAAAGAAAACTTCTGGTAAAAGTATAAATATTGATACAAGTTTGATTTTGAGCACCTGTAATCAGCAAGATGCTATACAATCCATTTCACTCTTTTACCATCAATTTTGTTGAATGGTATAAGTTCATCTCCAATTAGTTAGACTAGGTATTTGGCAAATATGCCCTTCAATGCTACTCTTATTCTTAAATTCACTGGAGGCAAGTTCTGAGGCCATGGTCTTAGCATTACAGACAAAAGCATTGCTATTATTTAGTTAGTTATGCAAAGGATTCTCAATCCCACCAAACTATGAAATGTGTCAGGTCATAGTAACATCTGAAGATGATAACATCATCTCAATTGGAATACAACACACTTTCAACATTCTCCCAAAAGAACAATAGGATCTATTTTTGTTTGTGACACTAGTTGTGTGGATGGCTTAACATTGTGTGATGCAGAGCAAAAGCAACAAGTTGTGCAAAAGGAAAAACTAGTTGTGAGGGTGGCAATGCTCAAGCTGGTCTTTCAGAGTTGGGTACAGTAAGGTATATGTGAAGGCGCATCTTGCTTCCACACTCCTGTTAAAATTGTCACATCTTTTTCTGGGACCTAACCTGGAGGCTGAGCACTAAACTAAAGGATAGATTTACCAACTGAGCCATCACAGGACATTTTAAACATTATCTGCTGGACACTGGGATGTATAAATGATGAAAAAAAACTCATTTGTCTGTAAAATATTCATGATAATGTATCACATTCTACATAGCTTCCTGAGGGATTTTATTTTATTTCAATTTTAATCATGTATTTTTCCCTGCGTCTGAACATGGCACTGGAATTGCTTGGTGTTACTTTGGTCATTTTGATTAATGCATTTTCTGGCAAAGCATTTGCACGCATGTCAACAAAATATGCTAAAGTGCAACTACTTACCAATGTAATTTCCTTAATGCAGAAAAAAGGCACTGAAATCAAAACGTACCCATTTTTCTGATAAAAATGACAACAGAATTAGAGCTTAGAAATGTGTGGACACACAATGGCGCACTACTACAAAAAATGAAGAGCTGTAGGACATAACTGTATCAACAAAATGTGCAACTATTATTTACAAATATGTTAAGTATTTGCCATTTGGAAGTGAAGTGCAGAAACATAGCAGTATTAATGAATGCCACAGCCAGAGAATTAGGCCAGTGTTTTTGTAGCTGAAACCAAGGATCTGAAATAGTACATTGTCACCCAAGTGCCAGGATAGGCATACCACATAATGGATGCCAAAGCATTTTGCAGAGAGCAGTGGAAGAGCCAGAAGTAAAACCAGCAACATAGGAAAATTAAATTGGGGTTCTGCAAATGAACTTTCAGCAATTAAGCAATCAATTAAAGAATAGAGCCTGGAGGCTAGCAATCTCTGCACTCTTCCCACATATCACCATAGAGGATATCCAGATAGGGGAGCATTGTCTGTGCTATAAGCTTCTGCAGTAGTGAGCTCTCAGAATCTGACCAGTTTCTCTTTTAGGCTTATTCCTCTCCCCTATGCTCCTGGAAAGCAGAGGGTTCTAGATGTGGCAGCTCCATCCTGTCAATTTCTGAGAACACATTTGTTCTGAATTTTCACCTCTTCTTAGCTGTCTGTTCTGATGTTAGTTTGCAATAAGTAGCTGTTCCTCCTTTATTTTTCGCTAACTCACAGGTTGGCAGAGCAACATTAACTTTTCCCAGTTGACAACTTTGACTCCAGGTCCATCTTTGTCCTTTTCCAGGACTTCACTTGGAATAATTGAATTATGGTACTACTACCAAAATGCTTTCCCACAGATAACCTTTCCAACTACATCTTTATTCCCAAAATTCAGTCCAGGATTGCCCTTTTCTCTTCTGGTGAATAGTGACACACCTGGAATGTTAAGTCAGCTTTGCTCTCCACAGATCTTGCCTGAAGTACTGAGTACTTCCTGTATTTTCTGTTTTTATTTCAGAATTTCACCATCCGCCACAATTTGCTTTTGCCATTTTCCTTGCTGTGTTTGCTATTTACTGACTATAGACAAGTTTTCCTACATGCATGTAAGAATTCTAAGCCTTCAATATCTACAGATACTAGAGAAAACCAGCTGTCCTCCCAGGCTTTTCCATCTCACATGGTCCTTCCATGATAACATGCACGGCACCAGTCAGTATGATGGCTCCACCTTCAACAGTTTTGAGATCAGGAATTTGGTGAAACACAGCTCCAGCTCAGACCTTACTCTGTTTGGTTGTTTCCCTATTCTACAGGCCTATGCTTTCCCTGTGACATGGAAGGAATGTGCCTCCACACAGGCCAAGGGAGAGAAGTCCTGGGGCCTGATATTTTTACTATTCATAGACCTCTGACCTTCCTCCTCGCACCCTTTTGGCACCCAGAATTGGGAATCTTAGTTACAGTGGAGTCGTATTCCTTCACATAAGTTTGAGAAAACCTCTTGGCTTTTGTACGCTATGTCTCTCTTTATAAAGCCCATTGAAAGCCCAGGTTTTAGAATGATATGCTTTACAACCTTTGTCACATAACTCAGTCATTCATAATGTGTAGCTATATCTTCTTCTCTGAATCTAGCCCTATGCAATATCCAGACAGCAACATCCAATAGGATTAAACCTCAAGCGCTGCAAACAACAATCCTATGTACAAGTGAGAATCTTGGACTAATAGCGACATATTTTATTGGCGCATGACTACTGGTTTCACTTCCAAGTTTAAAAGTGGCAAAACCTTCCAGTAAATTCACCTGCAATAATGCGTTGCTTCCATCCAAACAAGTGAGCTTTGTTAACAGACAAATTATACTTTGCATTGAGTGATAAATATTTTCTAATTTTAAATTGAAAGTAACCACACTCTAAAATGCCCAGCATGGAACAAATAATAGGAGAGCAGAGTACCGCAGATGCTGGCAGTCCGAAAATAAACAGGCAATGCTGAAATGCACAGCAGGCCAAGCAGGGCCTGTGGAGAGAAGCAGTGTCAATGCTTCAGATCCACAAATTCCATTAATTCTGACAAAGGGTTACTGAACTCTATGCGCGGGATATTACAGCCTCGCTAGAGCGCGACCAGAAATTCCCGCCCAAGGCAATGGACATTTCTATTGCCCGCCCCTCACCCACTCTGATTCCATGGTGGACGGGGCAGTAGAATCTGGTCTATTTTTCTCAGCACAGATACATGTTGATCACTTCCAACACTTCCTGTTTCTATGGGAGCAAAAATAATCCCTTTTGCCAGCCCTTCAAAAAGCAATCAGACTCTTGTGAGCCTTGCATTCTCCTTCAGCAAGAAACCCAGTAGCAACTGCCAGCGATCTGGTTTGGCACAACATTAAACATGAATTTCCAAAAACAAAGTCATGGCATCATGAAAAAAAACGACACTATCAAAGCAATAAATTGATCATCTGTAAAATGAGTAATTAATAAAAAAAACTATTAAGAAGTGCCAAGCAACAGAGCTAATTAATAAAACTACTTTTGCCTTTTTGCTTAGGAAGTCGAATTGGAAAGATAGACTAGGCCCCAGGTCCTGGTCACCCATGAAGCAAGAGGAGGCTGCAGCCGAGCTAAAGAGTTGGGTTTAACTAATATCATTCTTGCATTTGTCCCCGGAGGTGCTCACTCCAAGTAGGCCTTGGTGGAATTCATATGAAAGTGGGAATCAGAAGCTTTATAGCCAATTAAGTACTTGTGAATTGCAGTCACTGATTAATGTAAGCAATATTATCAAACGCTGGAGTAGGTTGAAGGGACCTAATGGCCTTCTCCTTTTCCTAATACATATGTGTGTACATAATTCTAGAAATGGATGAGATGAACTGGGCTTGATGGACTTTGTCATCCTTAAATTATCTTATGAAGAGAGGATGGAATCATGACAGGAGTTACGTTTATTTTGCTGCTAATGGAAGATTACCGAGAGGGTCTTGTGGGGTGAAACTATCTAGAAAGGAATATGCAATGGTTTCATAGTGGATCTGTAACCAGTTTTACACTGCACTTGATTGAGAGAGGTGGGCACTCACATCTACCATATGTAATGGTTTCATAATGGACCTGGTTTCACACTGCACTTGATTGTCAAGTGTCTTTTCCATTGACTTCAAACTTGTCCTTTTGTCTACTTACCCATTATCCCACTTTACCTTGGCAATACTTGTGTCTTTTGAGATCTTGAAATATTTTGATAAAGTTGTGTTGCATAGCAGATATTGAAAATATTTCATAGTGAGAAGCAGAAATCAGCAGAGGCTTCACACTTGCTGATCAAAAAACAACTGTAACCCATTCAGTCTTTGTCCTCTGACCTCTTAAACTTTGTGTCACAGAGGCACCTGAAGGCTCCAATACTTCTCACTGTTGTTCCATTGTTTCATTATGTTGCTCAGGAGGCATTTGATCTTTCTACTCTTTAAGATTCCTGTAAAATAGAATCTAATTATAACCCTTGTCTAAAATAATTATATTGAATAATATCACACCCCAATCAGGAGAAAATCTTCCACTTCTTCTACAGAATGGAAAAAATCTTGTGCAGATTATCTGAGCTGCAAATGTTGAACCTTTTCCCAAATATGAATTTACTCTCACCATGTCCATCTGGTATAATGTGCAGAACATGCTAATGAAAGCTGAGGTGATCACTGAAATCAGTGTTACTGTCTGCACCATGTTATAAATAACTAATGGATATTTTCTAGTCAAATTAACAATATTGAACAATGCTGCTAAAGGAAAATTTGTACTTTCTGGTTTGTTTAATAGTCACGGTGGGATCACCTATCGAGCTCTCAGAAAGTAACCCTACTGCGTTACATCAAGGAATCATGCAAGAGAAGGGAAATTTGATAACAGAGCAAATTTAAAGGCACTGTATCTGAATGCACAAAGCATTCAGAATAAAATTAATGAATGAACAGCAGAAATAGAGACAAATGGGTGTGATTTGGTGGCATTTATTGAGACATGATTGCAGGAAAACTGGATTTGGGAATTGAACATCCAAAAATACGCAATATTTTAGAAAAATAAATAAAA
The DNA here is from genome assembly GCF_965287045.1 of Carcharhinus amblyrhynchos. Taxonomy (NCBI): domain Eukaryota; kingdom Metazoa; phylum Chordata; class Chondrichthyes; order Carcharhiniformes; family Carcharhinidae; genus Carcharhinus; species Carcharhinus amblyrhynchos. Next base: position 73,888,385 of record NC_137331.1, on the reverse strand, counting down.
AGGAAAGAAGGTGGTATTAGTGTGTTAATGAAGGAAGAGATCAGTGCTGTAATGAGGAATTATATAGGCACTGAAGATCAAGATGTAGAATCAATCTGGGTAGAAATAAAAGAAACAAGGGAAAGAAGACCCTGGTGGGAGTCATCTACAGGTCCCCAAATGGTAGTTCCACAGCGGCACAAAGAATAAACAAGAAATACTGAGGGCTTGTAAGAAATGTATGGCAATAACCATGGGTGATTTTAAGATGCGTATTGACTGGAATAATCAAGTTGGCAAGGATGGCCTTGAGACAGAGTTCACTGAATGTATTAGAGATTGTTTTTTGGAGCAATATGTTATTGAACCAACCAGGAAGGATGCTATTCTGGATTTGGTGCTGTGTGATGAGAAGGGATTAATTAATGATCTCATAGTTAAGGAACCTCTAGAAGTCAGACTATGATAGAATTCAAAATTCAGCTTGAGGGTGAGAAACTGGAGCCCCACACTAGAGTTCTGGAGTTACAGGAAGTTACATAGCCATGAGGACAGATTTGGCCCAGCTGGACTGGGCTGGAAGACTGAACAGTAGGACAGTTGATGATTATTTCCAAATGTTTAAGGAGATAGTCATGTCCTTCCAACTAAAATACATTCCAGAGAGGAATAAAGATTGTAAGAGGGGGAAGAAAGATCCATGCCTAAACAAGGAAGTTAAAGACAACGTAAAGACAAAATCTATTGCAAAGGCCAGTGGCAGGCTGGAAGACTGGAAAACTTTTAAAGATTGACAAAGGGTTACTAGAACAATAATAAAAAGAGAAAAGGTAAATTATGAAAAAAACTCACACAAAATATAAAAAAGGATAGCAAAGGCTAAAAGAATGCATAAAAGAGAAGAGAATGGTGAAAATGAATGTTGGGGGCTGACTTTACCATCAAGTTGTGCCCGTTTTCGGGCGTGAAAGCTTGGTAAAGTCAGAAGTGAAGTGAGTGGCGCAATCCATGCCCACCTCCACTCTGATTCCCCCTTTACCAAGGCCCAAAAATGGCTAAGATCGGGCCCGCATTCATGGGTGCGATGACCATTTAAATGCATTTGCATCCATTTAAATTGACTTAATGGGCTGCATGTCTATTACCAGCACTTCCTCCTTTACCAGTGTGTTTGCCCATCCAGAAGCTGACAGCTCTACAAAAGTTCGATTCAGACACTCCAGTTAGTGAAGAGGTAAGTGTCGAGCATCCGACTGCTCTCTGAGATCTCTGTGTGTGTGTGTGTGTGTGTGTGTGTGTGTGTGTGTTGGGGGGGGTGGTATGGAGATGGACCCAACTGCTCTCTGCTTGAGATTGGTGGGGGTGGGGGGGGTCCACTACTCTCTGCCTGTGATCAGTGACAGAGAAAGGAGTGGTCTGCTGCCACTATGCCTGAAAAGAATGAGGGGGAAGTAGGGGCTGCTGCCACTCTGGCTGTGATCAATGAAAGGGGGAAGGGGCCCGCGATTGGTCTGGGTAGTGAGAGGGTGGAGGATAAGGGGGTCAGTAACACTGGGGGGAGTGGAGTAATGTCTGTGGTGGGCTGGGGGTAGCATTATCCAGCCCAGACACGATGTGGTAGGGGAGCAGCATTCTATCTTTTTTTTCTGTGCATGCGCAGTTGGAGGTATCAATCAGAGCTGCAGGATTTCGGGCACGCTAAGCCCCACCCACAGGCTTTGACAGCAGGATTTGTAATTGCTGATATTTTTTCAGGCAGAGTGTGTATGGAGGTGCCTGAGAACAGGTCTAAAAGTCAGATCTGAAACAATCCTCATTTCAAGTCCTTCCAGCACTTCGAATCAAAATGATAGAATAGGACTCATGGTATTCTGGAGAATAGGAATAGGGATATAATAGTGGGGAATCCAAAAATGACAGACACTAAAATCAGTATTTTGCCTCAGTTTTCACAGCAGAGGATGCTAGTATCATCCCAACAGTAAGCAGTAATGCAGAGGTATCAGAAAGGAAGGCATTTGGAACAACATCATCAATAAGGAAAAGTTGCTGAGCATTGAATGCACAAAAATCTCCAGGGCCTGATGGCCTACATCCTAGGGTCTTAAAGGAAGTGGCAGCGGAAATAGTGGTTCCACTGGTTATAATAATCCAAAATTTGCTGAATGCAGAAAAGGTGCCAGTGGATTGGAAAAATGCCAATATAAAATGCCCTAATTCAAAAAGGGAGGGAGGCAGAAAGTAGGAAACTACAGACCAGTTAAATTAACATCTGTCACTGGGAAATTGGTAGAATCCATTACTAAGGAAGTGATAACAGAACAGTTGGAAAGTCAAAATGCAATCCATCAGAGTCAGCATGGTTTTATGAAGGGTAATTCATGTTTAATTAATTTGCTAAAGGTCCTCGAAGATGTAACATACATAGAAACATACATAGAAATAGAAGCAGGGGAATACACCATTTAGCCCTTCGAGCCTGCCCCACCATTCATCATGATCATGGCTGATCTTCAAATTCAATACCTTGATATCACCTTGCCCCATAAGCCCCAAGAATTTATTTAATTCCTTTCTGAAATCACAATATGTTTCGTACTCAACTATTTTTTGTGTTATGAACTCCACATATTTATCAATCTCTGGGTGAAAAAAATTTTCTTCACCTCATCCTAAAAGGTTTACCCCTTATCCTCAAACTACAACCCCTACTTCTGGAGTTTCCATCCCCCCCAGGCCCCCCACCCCACCTCAATCAGTAACATTCTTCCTGAGTCGACCCTGTCTAAACTCGATAGAATGTCATAAGTTTCTATGAGATCCTCTTCTAAATTCCAATGAAAATAATCTTAAGTGATTTAGTTTCTCATATGACAGTCCTGCCATCACAGGAATCAGCCTAGTAAACCTTTGTGGCACTCCCTCTACAGCAAGAACATTCTTCCTCAGATAAGGACACCAAAACTTCACACAATATACCAGATGTGGCCTGGAGTAAAATGTTCCGATGCTTATGCTCAAATTTCTTGCTATGAAGGTCAACATACTATTTGCCTTCTTCACTGTTTGCTGTATCTGCACACTTACTTTCCACAACTGATGCATGAGGAGACCAAGGTCTCACTGAGTACCCACCTCTTTCAATTTGCACCCATTCAAATGATAATGTAAAATGGGGTGATGGGGGTGCTGTAAATGAAATGTGTCTGGACTTCCAGAAGCATTTGATAAGGTACCACACAAAAGATTAATATACATGATAAGATTACATGGGATTAAGGAGTAATTTATTAACTTGGATAGAAGACTTGCTAACCAACAGAAAGCAGAGAGTCTGGATAAATGGATCCTTTCCTGGTTGGCAATATGTAACTCATGGGGTGCCAAAGAGTTCAGTCCTCGGGCCCCAACTATTTACAATCTATATTAATGACTTGTGCACAGGGATAGAAAATACTTTAGCCAAATTTGCAGATGACACTAAAATAGGTGGTACTGTGAGTAGCAACAAGACAAATAACCAATGTACAACTCAACATCAGTAAGTTAGCTGAGTTGGCCAAAATTTGGCAGATGGAGTTTAACATGGATAAGTGTGATCCATTAAGTTATCCATTTTGGTTGGTAAAAGAGAAAGGCAACTCGTTATCTGAATGGAGAAAAACTTCAGAGTGTTTCAGTGCATATGGATCCGCGTGTCCTCATGCATGAATCACAGGCAAGTACTGCAGTTAGTAAGGAAGGCAAATGGAATTTTGACATTTATTGCTGAAGGAATGGAGTATAAATCTAGGGAAGTGTTGCTGCAATTGTACAAGGTATTAGTGAGACCTCATCTGGAGTACTGTGCACTGTTTTTGTCCTCTTGCTTGAGGATAGATGCAATGGAGGCATTTCAGAGGACGTTCACAAGATTAGTTCCAGAAATGAGAGGTTTGGCTTATGAAGACAGGTAGAGCAGTTTAGGCTGTTACTGTTTAGAGTTTAGAAGAAGGAAAGGAGATATAATTGAGGTATATAAGAGACTAAAGAGGATTGATAGGTTAGACATAGAGGAGATTTTCTTTTGTGGGACAACTGAGAACGAGAAGTCATAGTTTTAGGATAAGAGGTAGCAGATTTAAAACAGATGAGGAGAAATTATTTCTCTCAAAGGGTTGTGAATCTATGGAATTCATTACCCCAGGTTGCAGTAGATGCTGGGGCATTGACCAAAATTAAGGAAATAGTATTTTAATTAGTAATGGATTGAAGATTGAGAATGGGCAGAGAAGTGGAGTTGAGGTCAAGATGAGATCAGCCATGATCGTATTAAATAGCGGAGCAGGCTCGAGGGGCTGAAATGTTCGCTCGTGCCCCTTGTTCTTATGTTCTTATATCATTGCTACTCTTAATATTAATGACTCATGCTGCATGTATACCAATGATAATTGCAACCAGATGCCAACAACGGGCTATATCATTTTACTCAGACCTGTGTTTGTTTGGTGAATGCCAAACGGGGAATAATATCATGCATAACTGAGGGAAAGAGTTAAAGAAGGAGGGAGGGATAAAGAGGCTTGGAAATGGGAGAAGTACCAAGGCCTATGATTTCTCTCTCTGGCCCTGCTCACACTCACTCACTCTCTCATACACCCACTGACACTTCGCATCTGTAAAAGATCTTAGCACACGCATTGGAAAAGCAGCCATCAATTTTGGTCAACTAACAGGACAGGGATGGAAAACAAACTGACCCACAAGACCAAGATCCTCATCTACAAGGCTCTCTATCAGCACATTGCTGTGGGCAAAGAAACCTGGAAACCGACTGAAAAAAGTTCAATAACTTCTATCACCAATGAATATGATACATCCTTGGCATCACATGGAAAGACACAGTCACCAATGAAGCAATCTTTTCTAGGGCAAACATGCCAAGCATGCTACTGCTGATCAAGGAAAGGAGGCATTGGTGAACTTGGGCATGTGCACAGGATGGGATATTCTTCACAGGGAGACAGCCCATGACAACAGATTGGCACAGTGCCCATATCACCGATTCAAGGATGCAAGAAGAGATATGAAAGCCTTCAACAATCATGATAATTGCAAATGGTGAAACCAGGTGTGGACAGAAACTTACCACCACAATAACAAAAAGCAGGCCCTAACCAGCACAATCAAGGCCCCTTCGCACCCTGGATATTCTCTTGTCCACTTTCTTCCACTGGGAAAAACATACAAAAGTCTGAGATCACGTAGCAACCAATTCAAGAACAGCTTCTTCCCTGCTGCAGTCAGACTTTTGAATGGTCCTATCACACATTAAGTTGATCTTTCTCTACACCCTAGCTATGACTGTAACACGACATCCTGCATTTTCTCCTTTCCTTCTCTATGAATGGATATGCTTTGTCTGTATAGTGCACAAGAAACAATAATTTTCACTGTATATTAATACATGTGACAATAATAAATCAAATCAGCTGTACAAACAAGGTGCCAGCATTACCATCAAGGGACAACTTAACGTGTGGTACTTCTGACAGACTTTACAACTCCAGAATAAGCTTATTCAGCCATGAAAAGAAGTTTAGCAAATGATCTCATCTGATCTCAAAAATTCTGAAGCTGCATTCCCATCACCTCTCGTGAAAGGTAAGAGATCCACCAGCCTATACCTTTTACAATGCTTCGATCCTGATTTAATTAGATCAGTTTAATTGTTTTTGTACTTCTCAGAAATTTGTCTATGTATTTGCTCTTTTCTTCACCATTCCCTACCCACCTACTGCTTATTTGGGGGATCTAGTAGTTGAATGTCATATTCTAGGGACTCAGTCTGTCAAGTACTTCGTTTACATCATGAGAGAATTAATGAATGCTTATGCCAGACCAGAAGTATTAAATTTGCTTGGTTTCAAGTCTATGTAGGTAGCATATTAACTTCATATTTCAAAGCCATGGCTGCTCCTTCATGAGTACACCCTAGGCTGAGATCAATACATTTTTAAACTCTCTGTAAATCAAGTGGAGTGGAGGTTAATGTCTAGTCATGATCTTATTGCCGAGAATGTCAGTGTATAAGTCTACCATTGAAGCCTCCAGAAATCATTCCAAAAATGGGGGTTGATTGTACACAGTATAAAATGTGAGCAACATGGTCGCCATTTGGAAATGTAAAAAAAGATGATTCATATTATAAATGTTGCGTAGTTTATGGAAAAACTGATTTGCGCAAAAGGTATTATTTTAAAATCCATCCAACTCATTTCCTTTGACATCTTATGCAAGGAGTTCATCAACTTCATTCTGAGTCTTTAGCATCATCGTAGGGATCCCAGTGTGGATCAGATGTGATGCTTTCAGCACCATCACTCCACAATAAATCACCTTCCTCTCCATCTACTGAATCGGATATCCTGCATTTTCTCAGTGATCTGACCAATGATTGACTTTGTACACTAATTGCATTCACGGTTTTATTACAAAACATCATGCAAGGTAATATGCATATTCCCAGTTTTTTATGAAGTTTTTTCTCCATCAACCATCCACCTATTCTATATGGCACAAACATCAATGGCTACTTAAGGAACACATCCAAAGGTTGAACAATGGATGTTGGACCCCCTGGTATAGCTGCAGTGTCGGCAAAATTGCTTCACAAGCACCTCACTGGTTACATGGGATTTGAATATATCCCACACACATATACTTTATGTAAACCACCAGGATGCCTGGTCCTCACATTATCAACCTATAACTTTACCCCACCCTCATCTATCTAAACTCTTGCAGAGAACCTGATGTTCAGCATGATATCACATTTGAAAACTACCATAGGCTTTAGTTTAATTCCATCAGCCATGCAGGCTAGTATTACCATGAATTTGTCTTCTCATGTCCTGTGGTTTTCATTAGAACTGTTTTTCAATCTTTCACTTCACAGTTGAGTTACTTGGTATATTGAAATTCATGGACACTTCATCCATGTTGCCAATGTGGCATGATGGGTACTTGTGTTTCTGCCACTATCTGATGAAGAATTGCTGGAAATTATGTTCTTATGTTCTGTTCTTATTAAATTGATAATGAGGCCTTTTGATAGTCTCTGAGCGATTTTGGTCTATAGCCACAACACTGGACATTTTTCTTCCATAAAAGTGGCTACACCAATTAGCTGTTGCTCTGAAACCTTTGCTGGATCCAAGATTTGATTTTGGCACACTCAAGCTGTTACATGCTTTGCATTTTGAGTAACAAAGTAACCATTTCAATGCTTTGTGAGGACCCATTTTGATACATGCTTTTCAAGGTTAAGCCACTGACTGGCCCGTTCTCAGAGCACATTTGATCTCGAGCATCTTCTATTCCCGCGCCAGTTCTTTTCTTCCCTTAACATCGAGTTCCTTTGCTGCAGCATGGATATTTAACAAGTTTGCAAATGTTACAACTTTTAGCTTGAAACCAGTTTCATGCTTCATTTGCTTTGTTGGAAGAATCATTTCTCTTCAGTGTTCATGTTCTCTGTGGATGTGTCTTAAACATTACAACACAGCCCATATCGACTGCTCTCTCCTTTGCGTCCAGTTACAAGATATGTAAATATGCATTTTATTGTGTAAAATAAAGAATGATGACTATTGTGCGTATAACATGCCATGACTAAAAATGCAGTGGGTCAGCTTGCAAACAAGTATATGCTAAATCACAATTTTTGCAGTTGGAAAAATGGTCTTATACACCAGGTTGACTTATAGGTTGTAATCAACAGTAAATGGCATGGCAAGCTTTAGGCACTGTATGGTCTACTCCTGCTCCTATTTCTTATGTTCTTATGTCAGCACCAGTCAGACATCACGCTCCAGATGGCACAGTCATTAGAGATGCATAACAATCTGTGAAATGCAGTTTGATAGCAACCAGCATTTTAACCTCCAGCCGAGCATTTTCCAAAGTTATCTCAGCAATGAAACTCCCAAGTAACCTCAGGCTATATTTATAAGCAGCAATTAGACTTAGTGGTTTTAAAGAAATTAGCTTCAATGTTGATCAACCTTAGCATACATTAAAAAAGGGAAACCAATCTGATCCAGGAAATTAGATGTTTATGAGCCTACCTGCTTTAGGAGTCAAAGTAATGGAACCCATTCTTGAGATAAGCAGGAGGAACGCATGTACAGAAATATCCCAAGAATTAAGAAAAACGTGGATTTAGTGAGGAAAAATAACATGTCAATAATTCCACCATCTAAGGATGTTAAAAGTTGGGTTTTCTTGGTATTGTTACTTCCAAAGGGTTTTGATAAGGTTCCATATAAAAGGCTTATACTTAAGGAAAACCTCTTCAAGTATTTATCCAAATTCCATTTGAAATTTATTATAGAAGCTTCTTCCACCAGTGCATGCCAAATCACAACTCACTGTGCAAAAATAAACTTCTCATGTTGTCACTATTCTTATCAGCAATCATCTTGAACCTATGCTTTTTGGTCACTGGCCTTTCTGCCAAGAAAACAGCTTCTCAAATGTGGTGCCCAAAACTGAACACAATAATCCAGCTGACAGTGTTGTTTGGATTTGTCATAACATCCTTCTTTCTCATGCCTCTATTACATAAGATAAGGATCCGTATGCATCCAGGGTAAAATAGGAAATTGGATAGAGAACTAGCTGAAGGACAGGAAACAATGAGATTTCTTGTCAGGCTAGGGGGAGCTCTGCAGGTCTAATGGCTTGCACTACTGCTGGGTTTAATTTACATAAATAATCTAGAATCAGCTGTGAGATTGTTGAATTTGTGAATAAAGAGGTTTCAGCAGTGAAATGGAATGGTGCAGCTAAAGATCTAGATTATTTATACAGACATATGGTAGATGAAATTTCACTCTCAATTGCACGGTGAGTCACATTAGGTGAAATAACATGCAATAATACAAAACACATGAGGCTCAGAAAGTAGCAATACTGAACAAGACAGTGTCACTCCCAAGGCAACATGGTGAGCCAGTTAAAGAGGTGAACAAAATGCTGTGATATTTGGCCAGTTGTTTAAAGTATAAAGTCCGATATCATCTCTGCCTTTTGGCTAAGATGCAAATAAGATTAAGCACTAGAGGGGATGTAATGCCTGCTTCTATCAGTTTGGGTCATGTAGATCTAGTCCAGGACAGGAAAAGAGGAGACTGCCTTGTCAGCTTGGATCTGTAATGTCTCTCCGGTTGAGACTTTGATTGGATATAACTAAAAGAAAACAAAATAAAGTTCTTAATCAAGCAAATTTTTCAGTATTAAGTTTGGCCATGAAGAAATTTGATTCATACTTTATAGTCTGAATCACACTGCATGGGAGTTATTTATTCTGCTACAATTCAATAGGTCAAAAGAACACAAAATAACTTGCTAATTCCACAAAACTACATTTGTAGAGTTTCCTCTTTAACATTGTGCAAATCTCCATTAACAAATATCTTAAATGTAGAAAGTCACTGTCCACTTTATAGGGAGTGTAGCAAATAGAAGAATCATAGCATCCCTACAGTGCAGAAGAAGGCCATTCAGCCCATTGAGTCCACACTGACTCTGTGACCAAGCATCTTACACAGACCCATCCCACTCCCCTAACCCCATAACCTCATACATTTATCCCACAAATCCCCTTAACCAACACATCTTTGGTCTTTTGGGCTCTTTGACTGTGGGAGAAAACTGGAGCATCCAGAGGAAACCCATTCAGACACAGGGAGAATGGGCAAACTCCACACAGACAGTCACTCAAGGCCAAATCCCTGGAGCTGTGAGGCAGCAGTGCTAACCATTGTGCCACGCCATGATGGGAGTGGGAATGGGGAAATCATGGTTTGGGCTCTGCACAAGAGAATTATTTGATGAAAACAGAAGAGCTTATGAACTTGATTTACTTTCCATCCATGAACATAAACCATACTGCATCATCATCGACTCAACGTTTTCATATTTACATTACATTTTCTGAAATAATACCACTACTAAACTGAAATAATACAGTTTTGACTATACAAAAATAAATGGATGGAAATAACTATCATAAATGTAATAAATAAATTCATTAAATGGAATTCATTAAATTCATTAATTATCCGTAAGTGTGTTTACAGATGATATAATAGAATCATATTCTATGAACTACATGCAGGGTTAAGTTTCACTCTGAGTCAAGATACCACCAGACTGTAGCAAGGCTGGGAAACTATTTCACCCATATGTATGGCTTTCTCGCTTAATATTGAGAACCCTGATATTATGTACTTGTATTAGAGTGTACACTTGTGCACATAACAAGTGTACGAGATTACCCTTTCCATTGCAATGGTAATGGGGTCTGAATGATGAGAGGACACGTTCCTCGCAACACAAACAAATGGGGAAAGATGGGGGGGGGGAACAAACTTTACTTTGGGTAAACGGAGGAGTCAACATGAATTTCCAGCAATCACTGTGCACCATTTATGTGCAATTCTCATTGGAAAGCGAGGGGGGGGGGATGATTTTGTAATGAAAACTGGATCTTGTTAAAAAAAACTGATTACATCTCGAAATGATATGAAGGATTTTTGAAAATGCAATCAGCCTATACAATTTCCCTCACACTTATGTCTGAACTTAGAAGTGCAGGCGGAACTGCTGAAGTCAGTTATTTTATATCACTATCGGGGAGATCCCCATATCGTAGACTCGGCGTTACAGCTTCACATAATCTCCAACTCAGCAAGATGATGAGAATTCAGTAGTGAGGTTGACCAATAACAATGCCCTGATGCGTTCTAGTGCCAGCTAAACTTCCACAGCACTGCATACCCACGGCTAATTTCTCGAAAGCAGATTTAGGTGTGGTTCTCTGGCACCCAGACCACAGCAACAAAACAGATTGGGCTTTTGTTATTTAACCTGGAATTGTACAGGATCCTACAACAACAGCAAAAAAACACACAGCGTGGAGAAAGACAATTTAAAATATCAGTAAAATAAAACATCTACTGAATAATGTAAATGAACGAGAAATTAACCAGAACCAACGGTAACGAATGGCTGTCAAGATTTGCGTTTGACTTGACTTCGGGTGTAATGAGAAAAGATGCCTTATTGTCAGGGTTTATGTTCGGATTAGACAAAGCGAGATTCGGTCATTGTAACAAAACTGGAAGAAATCCCAGTGAAATCCCCCTGCCGTGCCTAGAAATAAAGGCGAGCAGCAAATATCAAAGAGGATACAAGCGGTACTCACACGAAGGCGTGATAGACCAGTGCCCATCCTCCTGGCCTCTCCAGCGCATCATAGATAAAGTTCTGCAGTTTTCTATAGGTCGCTTTCCTCTTGCTCGGTTGACTGCAGCGCAGGGGTTTGGTCAGAAGGCTGAGACCTTCCTTGGCTCCAGCTTTGCCGTCTTCTTTGCCCCGTCCATCCAGCAGCAAGGCGCCGTCGCGGTCCGCCCCGGAGCTCAGCCCCAGTCCCACCACCCCGGGCTCGGACTCCGCGGCGAAGCCCACCCGCAGCTTCTTGGCATCGCCAGAGCCATCACCATTCCTGGACTTGAGCCCCATGGTCAGCAGTAGCAGCAGCAACAGCAGCAGCAGCAGGCACGCCGATGCTCAGTGTAGGCAGGGTGGCGGAAAGCCTGCAGGAGACAAATGCCATGGCTCGCAAACACAGAGCGCAGCTCCAGCGAAGAGGTCCCATCAGGATCTTTGGGCAGTGGGAAGATCTGTTTGTGTCTCCCCCTTTTAATCAGGTTGGATGGCGAGCATCACGCCCCTGACTTTTTGTTTTACCTGTTGTCCTAAGTGATGCAGCAGCCCTCTTCGCCTGAGTGTTTACACTGTGTTGTTACCGAGAGGTGGGATGTGGAATTGCTGGGAGGATTTTCCGGGGCGGAAGGAATATTGATGGGTGAAGCCAAAGCTTCAGTCATCTGAATCAAGGAAGCACAGGAGCACATACATCTCGATCTGTTACACATCAACACGTGACCAGCATTACAATTTACATCCTTAAATACATTTTCCACGGATCTTACTTCAAGCAGTTTGAAGGAAGACTTTTATAGCCGCAATTTCACTTGGTTTATTTTTCAAGTAATATGAATATACTTAAAAGGGCAATGCGTCTATTTTGGTTATAACACATCAACGCTATCCTCTACCTTTCTACAACATTTCCAGCCCCAAAATGTTTCCTCTGTTTTAATTTGCCCTTTTTTTATTTACGGATGTAAAATATCATAATTTTCCACAGATCCCAGTCAAAGTCTTGGCACGCTTTATTTGATTCGATTTATTATCACATGTATTGGGATGCAGTAAAAAATATTTTGTTTTGCACGCCACACGGACAAAAATACCATTCATAGAGTACACAGGAGAGAAGGAAAGAAGGGGGTGCAGAACATAATGTTACAGTCATAGCTAGGGTGTACAGCAAGATCAGCCTAATATCTGGTAGGTCCGTTCAAAAGTTTGATGGTAGTATGGAAGCAGCTGTTTTTGAATCGGTTGGTATTTTGGAATCATATTATTTTATTCTTTACTCTTGAATCATGGATTTTTACAGCACAGCAGAGGGTCACTTGGTTCTTTGAAAGATCTGTCCAATTTAGTCCCACACCCCAGCCTTCTTCCAATAACTTTGCAAATGTTTTGTTAAAGTGTCTTTTGAAAATTGTGGTGGAATTTGTTTCCACTAACTTGTTAGCCAGACTGAGATTTTCAGCTCCACAAGACAATGATACAGGTTCCACCAAGGAGGGGAGGAGGGGGAATGGATTTCATGTCACATGACTCCCACCTCTTCACTTCTGCTTGGACAAAAGGTGTATGTTTCTGTTTCCTGAAATTGTTAATTTTCCAGCCATTAAACATTTGAAAGAAAGGTTGCAAGGCTGTTTGTCCTAGCAGACTAGTTGGCTCTGGTTGGTCAGTCTTGGTTCTGAAATGCAGATAGCCTTTGTGTAGTTCCCTTTGAATTTGTTCTGTGCAATTCAAAGGGATTGTTAAGATCTCTTCAGAGATAACAAGATACACATTTTTCTAATACTGCCTGATTAGCTCCTATTGTTCAAAGGCCACAGACAGATATAACTTCAGCCACTTAAAAGATCCAGTTTTTAAATTTTAGAAACTAACCAAAAGGATATATATATCTTTATAAAAATACAGAGTGTAAGGTTTTAGCCCAGTTACAATCCTCACAGGATTCTAATTTTTTTTAGGAAGTCTTATGAAGGCAGAAGAGGAAATAAAACAATATACATGAATTCCCCACTTCACACTGACACATCAGACACACAGCTAAAAGACTCAATGGCAGTCCCCTGCTGTATTTCCCTTCTGGGGAAAATCAAGAAAGGCAAGATGATGCAGTGATAATTAAGTAAAGGCAAGTCACCATAGGCTGCTCTCCCCTTTGAAGGCAGAGCTGACCGGTGGTGATTTTAACTTGAAGATCACTGTACCTCAGACAAGGGGCAAAGTTGACAAGGCAGAGCCTTCATGAATAACTTCAGCCCAGGAATTGAACCCGCACTGATAGTGCTGCTCTGCACCACAAATCAGCCATACAACTGACCCCCTGTTAGGTAAAGGAAGGGTAAAATGAATACATCTTCCAGAATAATGCCATTAGAATAGACTTGTTACATAGATTTGGAATTGGTTGGAAAGATAAGACAGAGTGGGGATAAAATGTTTCTGATTGTCAGGATGTGACTGGTGATAATGCCTGGGGAAATGGGCAGAGACCTCATCTGTTGACCATGAAGAAATAGAGGGTTTTATATCCACATTTGCAGATGACAATAAGATAAAAAGCACAGTGAGTTGTGAGGGTTTTCAAAACAAATCAATATACTAATATTAATCTACGCACATCTAATATAATTTATAATATTAATTGTGGCCGAATTTGATGACCTCCCCTGAGGCAGCTTTGGAAGTAGGGAGCATATAATTGAGCTAGAAGATGTGAGGTAGGTACCCAGTCACCTTCCCACCTCTGCCCTAGTTGAGGTTCAGGTACAGCCATCCTGCCCCAACATCAATTGAGGGCTTTTGTAGCAAGTAATGCCCACTTCAGGACCTCATCCTGCCTCCCCTGGCATTCACCCAGTAGCAGACTGAGCAGTTGTCACAGTATGCTTGAAAAGTTAAACTTTGTCAGGTTTGTTTCTGAGTTCCCAGGCAGTTACCTCTTCGTCAGGCATCCCAGTGGCCAACTGACAGCCACTCTGCCCTTTCATCTGTCCCTCTTCCCACCCCCTCACCCCACTGCAACCTGTGCTCCCCTCTCCACAAGTCCATTCCCATTCTGACTCACTTGTGCCCTGGTTCCCTTACTGATCCTGAGCCTCTGGTTAGTTCATTGTTGGCACCTCCCTGCTGGTACTGACCACAATGAGATACTACTGGCACTGTGATTGGCTGGCCACTCTTGGATCTCCGCCTTCTCAAGATCCTTGATTTCTTGGAAGACCTGCTGCTGCTGGCCATTTAAATGCCTGAGTAGCATTTAACATGAGAGGCCTTCCCCAAAGTGGGCAACCCTCCAGTCATCAGGCAAGACCATTACTGCCTGGATTAAATTGTGCCACCTAATACTAACACTGTCAAATGCATTATTTTTCCTCCTTCTCTAATAGTTTATTGCTGAAGGCAACAACTTACAATGCTATACAACTTCATGGACCTGAGTGGTCCTGGCTATACCACCCAAGTAATCTTCTTGTTATAACCCTGGATAGTATCTGTAAGCAGTCTATTCAAAGACAATCAGCACCAAATCCACTCGCATTTGATGTACATCAGTCTGTACTTCTTTCTGAATACACTGAGCAGTGTCTTAAGTTTTATTTCCTTGGTCTAGTCCAGCAGTGAGCTAAATTGCTGAACCCGATGTAAGGCCTCAACACTACTCATCCAGAAATTGGCTAGGTCAGCACACATTAATTAATTGAACTGAAGGTTTGCTGTTGTTATTGCTTAGCACACCAGTACAAATGACAGAAAGATCCAGAACACAATTTCGATATTCAGTGGTTTCACATTGATTTATTTATGAAACAGTGAGAATAGAGTTTTTTTTATTCCAGTCAGCCCTCAGTAAACTGTGTATATTTTAATACTTTTTCTGTTAAAAATTCCAGCTTTATTTGAGAGATAATTATTACTAGTATATGTAGATTGTAGTTGAAATGGCAGTTCAGAAAATAATATCTTATCTGGGAAAGGTCACATCTCATCAACCCTTTTGAATGCTGACTACTGCTGTCACTAGGCAAATCCATGAACTATTCTATAACTTTTGCACCCCTCTATAATTTTATTTGCTTCTCTACATCATTCCTGTTAGTTGGTAGTCAGTAGACTATACCAAGTATTGTAATTGCATCTTTTTGTTCCTTGGCTTTAACCAAATTGACTTTGTCCTTGACTCTTCTGGAATGTATTATTTCTCCAGTGCTACAATGCTCTTCTTTACTAATACTGTCACTCCACACTTTTTCTTCCCTCCTTATTTTTCCTAAACACCTTGTTTCAAGAAATATTTAACATTCTGCTCTTCTTTAAGAACATAAGAACATAAGAAATAGGAGCAGGAGGAGGCCATCCAGCCCTTCGAGCCTGCCCCGCCATTCAATAAGATCATGGCTGATCTGTCGTGGCTCAGTTCCACTTTCCCGCCCTCTCCCCATAACCCTTAATCCCCTCTCCTATCAAAAACCCATCAACCCGCGTCTTAAAAATATTTAGCGAGGCAGCCTCCACCACTTCAACGGGCAGAGAATTCCAGAGATTCACCACCCTTTGAGTGAAGAAGTTCCTCCTCAACTCCGTTCTAAACCGCCTCCCCTTTATCTTGAGGCTGTGCCCCCTAGTCCTATTGTCTTTTTTGAGCGGGAAGAGTCTTTCCACCTCTATCCTATCCATCCCATTCATCATCTTATACGTCTCAATGAGATCTCCTCTCATTCTTCTAAACTCTAACGAGTACAAGCCCAGTTTATTCAGCCTCTCCTCATAGCTCAACCCCCTCAACTCCGGTATCAGCCTAGTAAACCTCCTCTGCACTCCCTCCAAGGCCAAAATATCTTTGCGCAAGTGCGGCGCCCAAAAATGCACACAGTACTCCAGTTGCGGCCTCACCAATGCCCTATACAGCTGCAGCAAGACCTCCCTACTTTTATATTCAATCCACTTCGCTATGAAGGCCAGCATCCCATTCGCCTTCCTGACCACCTGCTGCACCTGCAAGCTGGGTTTTTGCGACTCATGCACAAGGACCCCGAGGTCCCTCTGCACCGTCGCCTGCTGCAGTTTTTTGCCCCGTAAGTAATAGTCCTTCCTACCATTCTTCCTACCAAAGTGGACCACCTCACACTTGCCAACATTAAATTCCATTTGATTTAAGTAGGTTTATTTTATAGCCATAACATTGCCATATATCTATTATCACCATAACAGGTAATATGTGCCTCAAACACATCAAGCACACACATCCATGCATGGTAACCTGATTTAGACTCTATTAATTTTCCCTTTACTCTAGCCACAGATATTAACCTTTGCCTATTCTTGTGCTATCGATCTTTTCCAGTGATCTGTGTACCTTGGTATTCAGATATCCTTGCTATTCAGATATCCTGTCACTAGATCACAATCCTGGAACTCCTTCTCTAACAGCATCATGGGTCGGTGTACCTACATGCGCACCATGGACGGCAACAGTTGAAAAAGGCAGCCCTCTGCCACCTTCCCAAGGACAATTTGGGATGGGTAACAAATGCTGACTTAGCCAGCTTTGCTCACATCCCACAAACGAATGGAAAAAACCTCAATCACAACTCTCGTCAGAGGCAACCAGAACCGGTCCCATTGTTCAAAGAATCTAAAGCCCCTCTTCTGCACCAACTTTGTAGCCACACATTCATCTGCCTTATCTTCCTATTTCTTTACTCACCTGCATGTGGTATTAAGAGTAATTCAGAGATTGCTATTTTTGAGGTCCTGATTGCTAATTTCTTATCTAGCTCCCTAAATTCTGACTATATGACAATATTCTTCTTTCTACCTACGTCATTAGTACTGATGTAGACCATGACTACTGGCTGTTCACCCTCCCCCTCAGGGAACACTGCAGCCACTCAGTGACATCCTTAACCCTGACACCAAGGAGACAATGCATCATCCTGCATTCATGTCTGCAATAGCCAAATGCCTATATATTCCCTAAACCATCAAATCACTTACCACTATGGCTGTCCCAATCTTTCTCTTATTCTCCTCTATAGCCCTGGACTTAATTCTGGCTGTACTCCCAAGATGAACCATCATGAACATCAGCATTGAATACTGGTTGGGGAATGGGATTCACTCAGGGCATTCCTGCACTACCTGCTTCTTTTGACTGTCTGGTGGTCACCCATTTCCTCTTTCTTAAGCCTGGTTTCTTTTAGAGTCATATCATTGTTATATATTTGTTTTAGTGATAACAGGCAATCTGTGCCTGTAGCAAAAAACTGTACCCACTCGCAAAAGTGACAAGAATGGAAGGGTATAATTAGCAAAAAAAGCAAAAGTGATATGTGATGGAATATTTTCCACAGCGAGTGGTTAGGATTTGGAATGCATCATTTCAGAGTGGCCTCGACAGATTCAACTGAATCATTCAAAAGGAAATTAGCCTGTTATCTGAAAGGAAGAATGTGCAGCGTTAAGCGGAGAGGCAGGAGAATGGTACTGAGTTGCTCATTCAGAAAGTCAGTGTACACATAACGGGCCAAATAGCCTCCTTCTGCACTATATTCATTCTGTGATTCTGTGCAGCAGCTTTGGGTAAACAGAGTTCCACCCTTGCAATCTTCCACACAATGGTGGACTTCTTTCCGGAGCTTTCTCAACTCTCTTTGGTCATGGTAGTGTAGGTTTACCGAAGCTGCCTTTATCTTAGCACAGTATGGCTGATTATGGCATTCAGTCATTCGGAAGTGAAAGCAGTCATACTTTCCAAATGTTCAGGAATCAGCCTTCTGACTTCGCTTGGCAAAGATCTCCTCCCTTCTAGCCCTTCCCTTTCCTCCTCTTTCGCTCTGCCACTCAGCCTTCACATTTTAACTTCCTTCCTGTGGTACTGCATCCAGGTCATGGGAGCCAGGTCATATGGTTCAGTATTTGTTATTATCCAAAAATTATCAATCCCTTTACAAGTGATACAAATGCTCATAAGTACCATTCGAACATTATTAGACATAATTAGGTTCCCAAATGTTTTAAATTAATTCAAAGTTTCCTTCTTGTTACTGCTTCTGGTTCAAAGGCCATGATTAAGAGAACTGAGAGACTTCAGAGTATATATCTACATGTCCCTGGCAGTAACAGGACAAGGAGTTAATGTGGTTAAGAAAGCATATTGGACGTTTCCCTTTATTAGCCATAGTACAGAAAATAAGAGCAGGGAGGTTATATTGGACTGTATAAAAACCTCAGCTGGTGTATTACAGATAGTTGTAGTGGACCTCATTGCAGGCAAGATGTGCTTGCACTAGAAAGGGTAGGAGAGTAATGAAGTTTTGTGAATGTTATATGTGAGGAAACATTGGAGAATCTGGGCTTGTTTTCTTTGGAACAGTGGCAGCATAGGTTTATTTGAGATGTTTAAAATTATGAGGGGGCTAGATAAAGTGGAAAGGAAGGGCCTAGCTCCCTTAGTAGAGAGGTCAATACTCACAGAGCAGAGATTTACGATAACTGGCAGAAGTGTTGGAAGGGAGTTGGGCAACAGACGCAGGGGAATGTGTGGACGAACATGTTACACAACTCACTGCTATGAAGATGGGGAAGCAGAAATAATTGATGATTTCAAAAGGAAATTGGATGGACACGTAAAGAAAGTAAACTGTCAGGGGTACGGAGTCCAATCCGGGGACAGGGCTGCAGGGAGTCAGGATGGACTCAGTGGACTGAATGGCCTCCTTTTGTGTCATAAATAACTCTATGGCTCTAAGTGCAATTGCATTCTGCCTGCAGCCCACCAGCTGAATGCTCAGGAGGCTTGAACTTCAAGATGCATTGCAATAGTCAGCCAGCAACTCCCTCGCACATAGCACTGGACAACTGTACCTAAAGACCACTTTATCTTATTGCATGAAACGCTTGAAATATTTCAAAACTTATAAATACAACTATTACCTTATTATTTAACATCAATGAATCCATAGGAATTAATTTTATCCTGCCCTCCTGAAAAATAAAGTGTGTTTTTTTTAACTCTATTAGTCTTTTATTCATTATGCTCTGCCATCAGTTAATCCTTGTGTTACCAGTCAAAATGTTTGGCTGCTTCACCAAGAAGAAAGGCAAAGGCTTACAAAGGAAAACAGGAATGTAAGAGTTCCAAGAAATATAAATAAGAATCTATTTTGCAGGATGGTGTTATTCATTCCATTCTCATTCAACAATGGCATAGATTGACTGTTACATAAAACATGGTGAGCTCAATCCATTAAAAACTAGTTAATACATCAGGACAAAGTGCAGTGCTGCAAAGATTCAATAAAGCTATATCTCAAGTCAGATCAATAATTTTGTTGTCAATTGGGAAAAATATATAAAATATTCTCTTCGTGCCCTGTTACAAAATTGTAAACCCAGTCTTTTTAAATCATTTAAAAAATTTCTGTACAGTACAGAGAGGAATCTCTCCTAAGGCTAATTTAAAGAAGATAGTCTTTAGGTGAACACCCCTGTATTGGTGTGAATATCTGATTTTATATTTATGAAAATAGCTTTTAATTTATGAGTTGAATGTTATAGATAAATGGAAATACTTGGTAGAGGAACTTGTAAACAAAATTGGAGTAATTATAATTTAAAGAGTAACCTGTGCTTAGTTAATAAGATCAGAGTTAGAAGTGAGAAAAGTTATACAGTGGATGACTCATCTTTGAACTCTGGGTCTACAGTTATTTCAGTAAGGGATTGAAATTATTCATGCAGTTCACAGATCAAAGAAGAAAGAAGCACCTTTGTCAATATATATTGGAGCAAGCCTGCAAAAAGGGTGGTTAATACAATCAGAAATATAAATTATCCATGTGGTTCCAGAATCATGTGGTTGTTTTGAAACTAAAAGATAATTAGCTTAAATTTCTGTGTAGAACATCCCAGGTATGCCACATTACTACGGAGGTAGGGTACAGTATTTTGTGTGGGAGTTTATTGGTGTAATTTCTCACAGGACACAAGAAGAGAGAAAGTATGCAGCAAGGTCAGCTGGCAAAGCTGGAGAAAAGCAGTCATGATCTGCCAACAGCCAGGAGAAGGAACATAGAAACACAGAAAGAAGGAGCAGGAATAGGCCACTCAGCCCTTTGAGCCTACTCCCCAATTCAGTAAGATCATGGCTGATCCTCTATCTCAATTTCCATGTTCCTGCTTTCTCCCCATACCCCTTGATGCCAATAAAATCTAAAAAGGAATCTATCTCTTTCTTGAAAATATTCAGTGACTTGGGCTCCACACCTTTCTGTGGTAGAGAACTCCATAGATTCATTACCCTTTGAGTGAAGATGTTTTTCCTCATCTCAGTCCTGAATGGTCTACCCCATATCCCAAGATTGTGTCCCCTGGTTCCAGATAAAGACAGAGGGAAAAGAAAGACAGAGAGGGAAAAGAAAGAGAGAGAGGGAAAAGAAAGAGAGAGAGGGAAAATAAAGAGAGAGGGAAAATAAAGAGAGAGGGAAAATAAAGAGAGAGGGAAAATAAAGAGAGAGGGAAACATGATCTTATTGAATGGCGGGGCAGGCTCGAAGGGCCAGATGGCCTACTCCTGCTCCTATTTCTTATGTTCTTATGTTCTTATGTATCCAGTCGGTCCGACCCTGTTAGAGTTTTATACATTTCAATCAGATTTCCTCTCAGCTTTCTAAACTCTCGTGAACCCTGTCGAACCAACCACTCTTCATAGGACAGTCCCTCCAACCTCAGTATCAACCTCATGAACCTCTGCTGCACTGCCTCTATGGCAAATATATCCTTTCTTAGGTAGGAAGGTCAAAAGAGATAAAAATATCAAAAGATGATCAAGGCCATTAGGAAAACAGATATGTTGGGTCCATGTTCAGAATGAAAAATCCAAACACATGGGGAATTAAAATTGTCAAAGCTGCTTACTAAAGCTGATAAAATAGATGAACAGCGTAATCTTCACAGAGAGAGAGCTCTGGGAGTCTCAGTGCCAGGCTGGCAAATTGAAAGGAAGTAAACCCAAACCTGGGTTTGGACTCAAAAACCCTTAAGACCCTATAATGTCTAGTGGACACTTAGGTGAAAATAAAAACAGAGCAGAATTGATCTGTTGAGGGTTTTGGGTTTAAATAGCAAAACATTAACAAAATATATTATTAGTAGTACTTATTGCTTTACTTAATCCATATGCAGTAAATGATTTTCTTTAAAACATGAAATCTTGTGGCGTAAATACTGCCTTTTTTTATTCACTTGTGGGACATGGGCATTGCCAACTGGCCAGCATTTATTGCTTCTCCCTCATTGCCCTTGACTGATACAAATGAGTGGCTTGCTGGGCAATTACTTTTCACTGTGTGCTAATGCATGTGACAATAATAAGTCAAATCCAATCAAATCATTTCATAGGACAATTAAGAGTCAGCCATATTGCTGTGGCTCTGGAGTCACATGTAGGCCAGACCAGTTAAGGGTGGCAGATTCCCTTCCCTAAAGGGCATTAGTGAACCAGATGGGTTTTTCCAGCGACCATCAGTAGTAGATCCTTAATTCCAGATTTTTTTTATTGAATTCAAATTCCATCATCTTCCATGGCAAAATTCAAAGGCCAGATCATGAGCTGAGTTTTTGGATTAATAGTCTAATGTTAATACCACCAGGCCATCACCTCCCCTGTGATGTTAATATTGAACAAGTCAGATTTCAGGTTGGAACCTAACTTGATGGATCTTAGCTTTCATCTTTCGTTCAGAAACATGGAGGGCAGTTATTACAAAGAGATTGCTGATGTATTTCTAACAAAAAAATATATTTTTATTGAACAATGAAAGACCTATATTACACTACTACTTCACCCCAACTGTACTTTGCAACCCCGTAATCTCATAACCTTGCACATTGTTCATGACCAATTCACCTAACCTGCACATCTTTTGACTGTGTGAGGAAACCAGAGCACCTGAAGGATACCCAAGCAGACATGGGGAGAATGTCCATATAAACCAATATGTGAACTGTGCTCAGATACACAACACTCTAAATCCAAGTTGTAGATACCACTCAAGACAACTCACTAATTTTCTCATTAATTCTGCCCAGATGCTTGTCACATTGCGAGCTAACTAGTCTCTCTTTCACATGAGGATTTCCAATCTCAAAGAACAAGCCTTGGAATCTTTTTCCACATCCCTTTCTTTTGATGTCTTCACCAAGAACTCACATCCAGGTTTTCAACCTCTCCTTTTAATGTTGTCTTCCTGGTGCACCATATGCATTCAAGCTTCACCTTCCAATCAATCTTTCAGATATCTAGCCATGCCAACACAACCACCCTGCTTCATAGGCTCATAGTAAGAAGTCACCAACCTGCTGGTCTCCTTGCATCTCTGTATTCTCGCAAACTCATAATCCATAAAATCATATAATCCCTATAGTGCAGAAGAAACCATTTGGCCCAGCGAGTCTGCACCAGCGTACTGAAATAGCACAATACCCTAGGCCTAATCACTAGTCCTAACCCCGTAATTGTAAACAAGACAATTTAGCATGGCCAATCCACCTAACCTGCTAACCTGCATATCTTTTGACTGTAGGAGGAAACCGGAGTATCCGGAGGAAGCCCATTCAGACATAGGAAAAATGTGTAAACTCCACACAGTCACCCAATCCTGGAGTCAAACCCAGGTCCCTGGAGCTGTGAGGAAGCAGTGCTAAGTACTGCATCACTGTGCCACCCATGTTATTTTAGGTTTGCACCTTGCAGCCCTGTCTTTTAACTTGGTGCCTTCACTCCTCACTCTTAGTATCACTTAGCAGGACTTTTTTCCAGATTCCTGTTCCTTCTCTTTGACTAGAAGATTTTCTTGAAACTTCCTTCTGACCCTTTCCCTTGTTTTGGAACCATTGTGTTTTTCAGTTTGGGACTTTCTTACTGTAGTCCCCCTCATGCTTGTTCCAGCAGGTTCTGTGAAAAGCTGTTTACTCCTGCATCCCATACTTCCATCTGAATTGAAATTGCCTCTGAAATTGCCTCATGTAGCTATACAACATCATCATTTTCATTTATGTGCTGTAAGAGATGTAAAACCTCGTTAAAATGCAGGTATACAAACAAACCCACAGACTTAGAGGCAGTTTTTAAAAGTGAAACCTGAACACCGGATCCCTTAAAGCACAAATGTAGAAATATAAATTAAGCTTCAACTTTTAGCTATTGCTTATGGCCAGCACACCCAAATACAAATATAACTCACCAAAAACAATCTATTTGCTAATATCATCAAGGGTTCAACTTCAAGGGTGCCCCATGATAGCCATGCTGAGACATGGATGATCAGTACTGGGAAGAGAATGCACGAGGTTATAAAGATCTAAAGGAAGGATTAGTAATCTAGCAGAGGGAGAGGAAAGGTTTAGTCATTAAGGATGAAATTACTTCAATGATAAGAGATTATATAACAAGGGACAAGCATGCAGAGGAAACTTTATTGGTAGAAGAAATAGGAAAGGATTGTTCTGCGATATTGGTATAGACCCCATGGTAGTAGTTGCAAAGTAACAGAATACATTAATTCAGATATTAGACAAACATAATAAAGGCAAAATGGCTTTCATAGGAGATTTTAACTTCCGTAACAGATTGAGATAAGCATATTAGCTCATGTCAGAAAAGTAATGAGTTTCTTGCCTGCGTTTGTGATAGTTTTTCTGGATAGTTGGTTCTGACCTCAAACCAACAAAAGAGCATGCCATATTAAAATTAATGAAGAGCAATGAGCTAAACCTAGTTAAACCTCATTAGTGCATGAACATATGTGTAATAGCGATTGGAGTATGACTAACTCAACATTGTTTTTGAAAGCGGGAACCCTAAGGGGATGCAATGGTCTAGTGGTATTATCATTCGACTTTTAATCCAGAAACTCAGCTAATGTTCTGAGGACCCAGGTTCAAATCTCACCATGGCAGATGATGGAATTTGAATTCAATGATTAAAAAAAGTCTGGGATTAAGAATCTACCAATGACCATTGTCGATTGTTGGGAAAAAGCCATCTGGTTCACTAATGCCCTTTAGGGAAGGAAGTCTGCCATCCCTACCTAGTCTGGCCTACTTGTGATTCCAGCATCACAGCAATTTGGCTGCTCTCCTAGTTGCCTGCTGAACAAGGGAAGGGTAATAAATGCTGGCCAGCCAGCGATGCCCATGTCCCACAAATGAATTTAAAAAACACTTTCAGATTTAAGTGAGACTGACTTTGACACGATACAAGACTATGCACAGTAAACATGATATAAAACCAACTTTTCCCCTAAGAGCTTTATTTGGTATGCAAAACAAACAGGGCTGCCTCACAGTGCCAAGGACCCAGATTCAATTCCTGGTTTGGTGGTCTGTGCAGAGTCTGCACTTTTTCCCTGTGTCGGCATGGGTTTCCTTCAAGTGTTCCTGTTTCCTCCCGCAACCTAAAAGACGTGCTGATTAGGTGCATTGGCCATGCAAAATTGTCCTTCAGTGTACCATAACAGGTGCTGTAGTGTGGTGACTAAGGAGTTTGCACAGTAACTTCATTGCAATTTTAATGTTAGCCTACATGTGACATTAATAAATAAACTTTAATTTAAGGGACAGACATAAAACTAAAAGAAAAGGCAAAAGAATACAAAAATAACAGAGATCCTGGAGAATGGGAAAGGTACAAAGAACAGCAAAGGGTGATAAAATAGACCCGAGAAACTAGAAAAAGGGAGTATGAGAAGAAAGTTGCAAGGGACATCAAAACATTATCAAAAACTTTCACAATTATGTTAGGACAAAAGAGGTGGCTAAAAACAATATTGGCTCCTTAAAAACTGTGAATGATGAGAATAAGGAAGTGGCTGGCATGCTGAATAATTACTTTGCATCAGCATTTGTAGTGGAGGAAAAGATTAGCA
The DNA here is from genome assembly GCF_965287045.1 of Carcharhinus amblyrhynchos. Lineage (NCBI taxonomy): Eukaryota > Metazoa > Chordata > Chondrichthyes > Carcharhiniformes > Carcharhinidae > Carcharhinus > Carcharhinus amblyrhynchos. Next base: position 73,863,210 of record NC_137331.1, on the reverse strand, counting down.
TGCCAAATATCCTAAGAAAGTCAACATTAAATCAGGGTCAGGGACTCACTAAAGTTCATGTAAGCAAATTAGTAATCATGAAAAAATAATGGCATTGAAGAATAACACATCCCCAAGACCAGAAAGCTTTCATCCCAGGATTTGCAAGAAAGTACATGAGAGCTTTGAAGATGTCCCAAATATGATTTTCTAGAGTTCGCTCAATTCAGGAACCATTCTCTGAATTTGCACTTGTCAGTCACTATTTCAGAAAGATGAGAGAAAAGTCACATGTTGTTTAAACTTTTTGTTTTGCACTTATCAGGATAATTTGTAAGAATATCAAATTATAAAAGGAGTAACAAGCTTAGAATTACACTGACAATCATTTTATGATTATCAGCCAGGTCTGCAGTGTGATTCATTTACAGATATGAGAAGTTATATATATATTAATATGTAGGACCTGTCCTTTGCAGATAGAAAGAACATGTACACACATTGTGCCTTCTTCAACTAAACAAAATTGGTAATGACCTTTCTCTTGTTCATCCCCCAGGGCAATGCCTTGACCAATCAGAATCAACCTGCCTGATTTGAATTTTAACAAAGCTTGGCAGCTAACTGTTAACAGTTATCAGCTAACTGGTGCATTCCCCATGACAATACTTCTACCAATCAGAGTTCAACCAATCAGTATCTTTTTTCATGCAGTATTCATTGTTGTTCCAATTTAGGTGGGGTTCTATGGTACTCTCCAGAGAGGGTCACTCCCACATAGCTGTGATCCGCTGTCTTCACAACCTGACACTTCAAAGTGAGGGATCCCTTGCCAGAGGAAGAAATGGAGGAGGCTGAGAGTTCCTTGAATGATGGAGGATCAGGAACCTGAAGAGGGAGATGAGGGTTAGCTTCCACGCGATGATGCTATCGAAAAAACTTGAAGTGGAAGAAGTGATCGCCAGCCACAAGATTCTAGGAGGAGTAAGTTGCAGGCAATGGGAGGCAGCCATGTACATCCTGTCCCTTAGTGCCTTGCCATCACACTGAAAGGGAATCACCGCCAGTTCTGCATTTTCACTTGTACCTTCAATCCTCATGATTCACCAGGCCATGAACTGTGGAAAGGGCAGCAGTGAACTCAAATATGTTCACTCTAGGAAATGAAGGGTCCAAGGCTGTCACCACCCTTCCCATGGTGACCACAATGCATTGGCATGTCAGAGCGATGACATTAGACAGAAGGCAGGTGGACTTCTCCATCCTTTGCTCTAGTTTGCTAAGTGATTCTTACAACTCTGCCTCATATTCCATCACCTGTCTTTGCATTTCTAGCATTGTGTCAGCAGCCACTCACAGAGATTCATCATTGACTATTGCTGAATCTCCAACAGTCCTCTGAAAGCCAGAAACCTGGGCTGTCACTGACTCAGACTACTGTGGAGATGAGTCAGTGAGATGTCCTCCAGAAAGAGCCTCATCCAAAGTTACGAACCACTGAGGGGTGTACCTCTGAGCTGGTGGAGTTGCAGATGAATGCAGTGATGGGTCTTCATTGGAAGGATCTTCAGTATTCTCGTCTAACGTGGACTGTTTGGCTCTTCTGTCCGGATCTGTTGGCACCTGTAAGAGAGGGAGAAGAGTTTTAGTTCATCAGCAGGCAAAATACAAGATTGCATGTCACTCGCTGTGAATGTCAAGAAGTGATGAACTCAGGGAGGTCTCACCATTCGAGGTCGCTGAGAGAAACTAATCTCACCTTTCTTACATGAGGATGGTGTTTCCCCCCAGCAGCATCCTCCTCACATTTGGAGAACTCTGTAATGTAGTCCATCTCTCCTCCTATCTGGTTTCTCTCCCTTCTGTTGTGGGGAAGTTTGAACTTCATGAAGCCAGACAGAAAGAATGTAATGAGAAGGAGTGGAGCAGAGATTGGGAAATATGCAAGCCACCTCGATGCAATGAGTTTTCCCAGAAAGAGCTGGTGATGGAGTTCGCTCATTATGATAGATGAGATGATAGTCATGTTACAGTATCTATAAGACCATAAGACATAGGAGCAGAATTACTTCACTCAGCCCATCAAGTCTGCTCAGCCATTCAATCATGAATGATATTTTTCTCATCCCTGTTCTCCTGCCTTTTCCCCATAATCCCTTTATTAATCAAAATCTATCTTTGTTTTAAAGATACTCAATGACCTGGCCTCCACAGCCTTCTGCAGCCTTCTCCACAGATTCACTACTCTGACTGAAGAAATTCCTCCTCAATTCAGTTTTAAAGAATTGTGCCTTTAGTCTGAGATTGTGCCCTCTAGTTCTAGTTTTTCCTACTAGTGGAAACATCCTCTCCACGTCCATTCTATCCAGACCTTGCATTAGCTTGCAAGTTTCAGTAAGATCCCCCCTCATTCTTCTAAACTCCAACGAGTACAGACCCAGAGTCCTCAACCTTTTCTCATATGACAAGCTTTTTATTCCAGGGATTATTCTTGCGAACATCCTCTGGACCCTTTCCAAGGCCAGTACATCTTTCCTTAGATATGGGGCCCAAAACTGCTCACAATACTCCAAATGGGGCCTGACCAGAGCCTTATACAGCCTGTGAAGTACATCCTGCTCTTGTATTCTAACCCTCTCAACATGAATGTTAACATTACATTTGCCTCCCTAACTGCTGATTGAACCTGCACATTAACTTTAAGGGAATCTTGAACAAGGACTCCCAAATCCCTTTGCTTCTGATTTCCTAAGCATTTCCATTTAGAAAATAGTCTATGTTTCCATTTCTCCTTCCAAAATGCATAATCTCACACTTTTCCACATCCTATTCCATCTGCCACTTCCTTGCCCATTCTCCGAACCTGTCCAAGTCCTTCTGCAGCACCCCTGCTTCCTCAATACTACCTGCCCCTCTATATATCTTTGTACCATCTGAAACTTAGCAACAATACCTTCAGTTCCTTCTTCTAAATCGTTAATGTATATTGTGAAAAGTTGTGGTCCGACCCCTGAGGTACTAGTCATCCGTTGTTATCCTGAAAAAGCCCCCTTTATTCCTACTCTCTACCTTCTGCCAGTCAGCCAATCCTTTATCCATGACAGGATCTTACCCTTAACATCTTGGGCACTTAACTTATTTAACAGTCTCCTCTGCAGCACCTTGTCAAAGGCCTTTTGGAAATCTAAATAAATCACGTCCACTGATACTCCTTTATTTTGTTACCTCCTCAAAGAACTCTAACAGATTTGTCAGACATGACCTCTCCTTGACAAAGCCGTGCTGACTCAGATCTATTTTATCGTGCACTTCCAAGTACTCTGTGATCTCATCTTTAATAATGGACTCTAATATCTTACCAATGACCGAAGTCAGGCTAACCAGCATATAATTTCCAGTCTGCTGCCTCCCTCCCTTCTTAAACAGCAGTGTTAGATTAGCTACATCCAGTGTTCTGGGGCCGTCCCTGGTCATGGCATTTAGCCTGATTTTTGGGTAAGCCTTCTCTAAGGTGGCCTTCATGACACATGACAATGCAGAGTGGCTGAGCAGAGACTAAGAGCCAAGTTCCGCACACATAAGGACGGCCTCAACCAAGATCTTGGGTTTATGTCACACCATCTGTAATCCCCATGACTTGCAAAATCTCACTAACTGTCCTAGCTGGAGACAATACACATATCTTTAACATGTCCTTAACCCTCTCTCCATTCAGATTGTCTGTATCTTTAAGACTTGATTACCTGTAAAAACTTGTATTCCAACCATTATTTTGTAAATTGAGTTTGTGTCTTTAGATGCCCTGTTTGTGAACAGAACTTCCACTCACCTGATGAAGGGGCTGCGCTCCGAAAGCTAGTGGTTTGTGCTACCAAATAAACTTGTTGGATTTTAACCTGGCATTGTGAGGCTTCTTACTGTGTTTACCCCAGTTCAACGCTGGCATCACCACATCACCCTCCCTGCTGCTAGTGATTCCTGAAAGATCACCACCAATGCCTCCATAATTTCCTCAGCTATCTCTTTAGAACCCTGGGATGTAGTCCATCCAGTCCACGTGATTTATCCACCTTCAGACCTTTCAGTTTCCCTAGAATCTTCCCCTTAGTGATGGCCACTACACTCACCTGTGCCCCGATTCTCCTGGAGCTCTGGCATCCCATTGGTGTTTTCTGCCATGAAAACTGAAGCAAAGTAACTATTCAGTTTTTCTGCCATTTCTTTGTTTCCTATTATTACTTCTTCAGCCTCATTTTCCAGTGGTCCAATGTCTATTTTTGCCTCTCTCTTACCTTTTGTATATTGAAAAAAACTTTTTTTTAATATATTACGAGCTAACTTACACTCATATTTCGTCTTCTCTGCCCTTATTACTTTTTTAGTCAGCCTTTGCTCACTTTTAAAGGCTCCCCAATCCTCTGGCTTCCCGTTAATTCGCACCACTTTGTATGCTTTTTCTTTTGCTTTTATACTGCCCTTGACTTCCCTTGTCGGCTATCAATGTATCGTCTTCCTCTTAACACGTTTCCTCCTCCTTGGGATGAATTTCTGTTGTGTATCCCGAATAACCCCCAAAAATTCCTGCCATCACTGTTCCACCATCTTCCCTGCTTGGCTCCCCTTCGAATCAACTCTGGCCTGCTCCTCCCTCAAATCTTTGTAGTTACCTTTATTTAATTGTAATACTGTTACATCTGATTTCAGCTTCTCCCTTCAAACTGCAGGGTAAATTCTTTCATATTGTGGTCACTGCTTCCTAAGGGTTCCTTCACCTTAAGTTCCCTAATCAAGTCTGCCTCATTACACATCATCAAATCCAGAATTGCCTGTTCCCCTGTAGGCTCCGTTACAAGCTGCTCCAAAAAAACATCTTGTAGACATTCCACAAATTCCTTTTCTTAGGATCCACTACCTACCTCATTTTTCCAGTCCACCTGCATATTGAAGTCCCCCATGATTATTGTAATATTGCCTTTTCTATTTATCTTTTTAATCGCCTGATTTATTTTCTGCCCCACATCCTGATTACTGCTAAGGAGTCTATACGTAACTCCCATCAGGGTCTTTGTACCTTTGCTATTCCTCAACTGTACTCACAGAGATTCTATGCCTTCTGATCCTACATCGCTTCTTGCTATCGATTTAATTTCATTCCTTACTAACAATGCAACCCCTCCCCCTTTGCCCATTTGCCTGTCCTTTCGATATGACACACATCCATGGAAATTTAGATTCCAGCCCTGTGAGATAATCAGTGCTATTATGTGCCCCCAACAATGTTGTATGTGATCCTGAAGAATGTAACCCTTGAATTGGATGATGCCAGAATAAGAGTGTGACATTAGAATGAATTGAAGATTAATTTACTTTGGCAAAGTGGATGTGGTCATTCATCCTCTTCCCACTCTGAGTGGTACCGTGGGGTTAGTTGCCAGCTGCACTGGCCTGACCGCTTATTCCCTCCTGGGGCTGGTGTGCTTCCTAGACGTAGAGATGCCGGTGTTGGACCGGGGTAAACACAGTAAGAAGTCTCACAACACCAGGTTAAAGCCCAACAGGTTTATTTGGTAGCAAACACCACTAGCTTTTGGAAAGCTTGCTGCTCCTTCATCAGGTGACTCACCTGACAAAGGAGCAGCGAGCACTCCAAAAGCTAGTGGCTTTTGTTACCAAATAAATGTGTTAGACTTTAACCTGGTGTTGTGAGACTTCTTACTGAGCTTCCTAGAGCCAGCCTTGAGATAAAGCACATCCTGATGTTGGTGTAATCCTCTTATCAAACCCTCAATGGAGTCATGACTGAACCTTGGTGCAGTCTTTTTCTTCTTCTTTGTGCAGACTTCGGCGGCCTTATTTTACCATCAAGCTGTGTCTGTTTTCCAGCACGAAAACTTGGTAAAGTTGGGTGTGAGGCGATTAGTGCGATCCACGCCCACCTCCATGCTGGTTCTCCCTTTACCAAGGCCTGAAAATGGTCACAATCTAGACCGCACCTGAAATGGGTGTGACAGCCATTTAAATACATTTGCATGCACTTAAATCGACTTAGTGGGCTGCACGCCAACCTTACCGGCACTTCTCCCATTGCGTTCGCCCATCCAGATTCAGTGTGAAACAGACATGCTCCACAGAAGTCCAATTTGGACGCTTCAGTTAGTGAGAAGGTAAGTGCCGAGTGTCTGACGGCTCTCTGCTTAAGGTTGGTGGGGGAGGGGTGGGTCCGATGGCTCTCTGCTTGCGATCAGTGTGGAAGAGAGGGGGTCCGCTGCCACTCTGCCTAAGATCGGTGGTGAAGAGGGGAGGGGCCAACAATCGGTCTGGTTGGTGGGGGGGGATAAGAGCATCAGTAAATTTGTGGAAGTGGGGCAATGTCTGTGGGGGCCGGGGGAGGTATTATCCGGCCAAGGAGGGATGGGGCAGGGGAGCAGCATTCTATTTTTTTTTGCACGTGTGCAATTGGAGGCGCCAATCGCAGCTGCAGGATTTCAGTGCATTAAGCCCCGCTGGTGCAGCGCAATTCAGAATTGCTGATATTCTTGCAGGCAGAGTGCATATGGAGGCACCGGAGAATGGATCTAAAAGTTGGATCTGATTCAAGTCTGCCCAACATTTAGAATTAAAATGGTAAAATAGGGCGTCAAGTCTCCTGAAAGATATCTTGGCCGGAGAGAGTGAAATGTGCTGAGGAACCCACCTACCACAGCACTTAGTTTCAATAAGGAAAAATGCTACATGTTGACTTTTATAAAGATGGGAGCTGACTAACCCAGAAATATGTTGAGACCTATGTTAAAATGGAGGCCTGAAAATTCATTGAAACCTGACCCTGGCAGTTATGTAGGAATTGCACTTGCTGTGAAATTCCACAAGTAAATTGTCAGGAAAGCCATGCGGCAGTTTGGGACACATGAGGAGCCAAAAAATAATCTGGTCGACCTTTATCTGTAATTCACCTGGCTGACAGAATTCTCATGTAATTTTCAGTAGAAGGAATGACAGGTGAGTTTTATGATATGATTTGCTGCTTAATACACAGGTAAAGATGTACTTGAAGCAGGAATTGTGTACAATTCTGCAGATGATACCAACCTTCTTTATTTTCCATTTCCCAATTCTAGTATGGTCTCCTTTCCAGGGCTTTCCAAAGCTTTCTGTACCAGATGACTGGAGCGAAGAAGCTTTGGGGTCCAACAGCTATTGTCCATCACTCACTCTCTTGTGATTGCCTTGTCTTTGAAAGTGAATTTTAAAAATAAGGTTTATTTTTTAAGATGCAGTAAAACCCAGTTATTAGCTCGCATAATATAACAGCTGTAATGACACAGTCTTTGTACCAAGTAGCTTAATCCCATTAAGAGGGTCTTAGTAGACTGATTACGACTATGAGATGCAAACATTTCTAAGTGATGGCTGGGTGTGCAAAGGGTATCTTTCATTCATTCACAGGGTGTTAGCATCATTGCTGAGACCAGCATTTTTTGACATTGACTTGATAAGGTAGTGGTGGGCCATGTTCCTGATAACTGAGTGGCTTGTTCCATCATTTCAGGGGGAACAAGGACCAAATTGTTATGGTCTGGAGTCACATTTTGACCAGATCAGGTAAGTACAGCAATTTCCTTTCCTAAAGGATTGCAGTGAGCCAGATTGGTCTTTACAACAATCCAGTAGTTACATGGTCACCATTATTGTTACCAGTTTTTTGAATTCTAGACCTACCTGAATCAGTGAAGAATTTAAATTCCTCACTTGCCTTGGTGAGATTTGTAGTATTCTAGATCTCTGGATTACTAGCCATGTAAGAGAACCATTTTATCAGCATTTTCCAACATGGTGTCTCTCAAGCACTGATAGTAAGTAATTAAATTGTTAGATGAGAGGAGGTGCAGCTAACTGTCAGCTCCAGGAACATCACTAAATCTGAGAAAGCATTGAATTCCCATGCCTGGCGTGGCCATATCAGCACTCACTGCAATAGCCATTGCTATTGCATTTCTCATCTTACAAGCTTATGTCACTCCATGATAAACAATGTCACTCAGCATGAAGTCTGTCAAAGACATTGGCAGCTTCATCTGCAGATCTTAAAGATTTGTGTCTTTCAACACATCTTACCGAAGGTGCTGAAATTCTTCCAAAGAGTAAACACCTTTTGTTCTGAAATCAAGAAGCGTTGTGTATAGTACGACTCCTTTAAGTTAGTCCCAGTCCCTAAAATTTTGAATGTCCAAATGGTTGAGTTAGTGATGTCAGCAGCTCACTGTTCCTGTGGTATTTTGACTTACCACTGGCATTGCAATGGAGCTAGCCCACCCCTTGGAGAATTTCACAATGTACTTTTTTTTTTGCAGGGTTCCTAATCTCTGACGCAGTCTAGTAGCCACAGTATTTATATGACTAGTCCAGTTCGGTTTTGGGTTAATTATAACTCCCAGGATGTTGATAGTGGGGGGATTCAGCAATGGTAATGTCATTGAATATGAAGGGACAACAGTTAGATTCTGTCTTACTGGAGATGGTTATTGCCTGGCATTTGTGTAGCCTGAATTTGAAGGTCTTATGAGGAAAGGCTGAGAGACTTGAGGTTATTTTCATTGGAGAGAAGAAGGTTACGAGGTGACCTGATTGAGGCATACAAGATGATCAAAGGATTGGATAGGGTGAACAGTGAGAGCCTTTTACCTCGGATGGTGATGGCTAAAACAAGGGGACATAGCTTTAAATTAAGGGGTGGTAATTATAGGACGGATGTCAGAGGTAGGTTCTTTACTCAGAGGGTAGTAAGGTCGTGGAATGCCCTGCCTGCAGCAGTTGTGGACTTGCCAACTTTAAGGGCATTCAAATGGTCAGTGGATAGACATATGGATAACATTGGAATAGTTTAGGTTAGAGGGTCATTAGATTGGTTCCACTGGTCGGCGCAACATCGAGGGCTGAAGAGCCTGTACTGCACTGTAATGTTCTATGATCTATGAATGTTGCCTTTACTTATCAGCACAAGCCTGGATATTGTCCAAGTGTTGCTGCATTTGGACATGGACTGCTTCAGTGTCTGAGGAGTCGAGTATGGAGCTGAACCTTATGCATCAACAAACATGCCGACTTTTGACCCTATGATGGAGGGAAAGTCATCAATGAAGCATTGAAGATGGCTGGTCCTAGGACACTACGCTGGTGAACCTCTGGAATTCTCTGCCTGTTGAAGTGGTGGAGGCTGCCTCGCTAAATATTTTTAAGACGCGGGTTGATGGGTTTTTGATGAGAGGGGATTAAGGGTTATGGGGAGACGGCGGGAAAGTGGAACTGAGCCACGACAGATCAGCCATGATCTTATTGAATGGCGGGGCAGGCTCGAAGGGCTAGATGGCCTACTCCTGCTCCTATTTCTTATGTTCTTATTGACCTCCAGCCACCACAGCTATCTTTCTTTGTGCTATGTATGATTCCAACCTGCAGAGGGTTCCCCGCACTGCCACCCCACCGATTGCCAGTAACTCCAGTTTTGCTACCATTCCTTGATGTCAGGCTTTACACCTCTAATCCTGCTCCTTCTGTTCTTATGTTTAGGAGAAGTTATCTAATGTGTCAACAAGCTCAGCTAGATGGGGAAGGATGGTGGTTGGTGAAAACTGATTGAGTCTATAGTCTAGGAAGAAAAGGTGAGCTCTCAGACCATTCTGGTGAAGGATGGAGTTGAAGAGAGTGCATGGTGATGTTCGGGTACATAGTGCGGTTGTTGGAAAATTTGTGAAAATTTATTGGGTTATTTAGGTACATGTTGATGTTATTGGAAAATTTGTGAAAATTTATTGGGTTATTTAGGTACATGTTGATGTTATTGGAAAATTTGTGAAAATTTATTGGGTTATTTAAGTATATGGTGATGTTTGGGTGCATGGTGATGTTTGGGTGCATGGTGATGTTTGGGTGCATGGTGATGTTTGGGTGCATGGTGATGTTTGGGTGCATGGTGATGTTTGGGTGCATGGTGATGTTTGGGTGCATGGTGATGTTTGGGTGCATGGTGATGTTTGGGTACATGGTGATGTTTGGGGCCAGGAAACTGTAAAATGTTAGAAGATTGGAGACCAACAGAAGAGTCATGAATATCTGTGGGATATGACTGGACATGAGAAAAACAGAGTCAAATTAGGAGAGTGAAAAATTGGATCTCTGGCAGGAAGTAAAGGTGATGGTTGGTGGATGCATTTGCGATTGTAAGGCTATTACCAGTGAGATTCAGCACGGCTCAGCATTCATTCCTTGCTTTAATAGTTTATATTCAAGATTTAGACTGAAATAAAGGGGGCATGATAAAGATTATGCATATGTTACACAAATTGGTTGTGTGGTTATGAGGAAGAAAGCTGCAGCCTGGAGATATACATGGTCTGGTTAATTGGGAAGAAAGTGGGAAATGGAATTCAGTCTGGAAAAATGCAAGCTAATGTGTTTTGGGAGGTGCGACAACGCAAGTGAATACACAATAAATCGGACGGTACTGAGTAGTATGGGGGAAACAGAGTTGCCTTGGTGTATATTTCCACCAATGCTAAAAGGTAGCAGGACAGGATAATAAAGTTTTTAAGAAGAATATAGCATGCTTTCTTTTATTAGCCAAAGCATAGAATATAAGAGTAGGGAGAGTATATGGGAACTGCAAACAGTATTGGTTAGACCTCAGCTTAAGGGCAGTGTGAAGTTCTGCTGATATGATTTTGCTGGAGGCGGTGATGTGGAAATTTGTAAGGATGTTGCCAGAATTGGAAGAGTTTAGCCTCAAAAAAAGATCGGAAAGATTTGGTTTGTTTTCCTTGGAACAGAGAAGGCTGAGAGGTGACATAGTTTGGGGTAAGGAAATTATGAGTGACCTAAATAATATAAAAATTTACCTCAGAAGGGAACGCAAAACCATAAAGGACTGGTGAAAGTGAAACCAAAGTAATGTGAAATATTTACAAGTTAAATTTAATTTTGCCAACTACATAGATCTTATGTTAATGACAGTGGAATACTGTGAACAGTTTTGATCCCTTTATCTAAGGAATGAAATATTGGCTTTGGAGGCAGGATGTGGAGATGCTGGCGATGGACTGGGGTAAACACAGTAAGAAGTCTCACAACACCAGGTTAAAGTCCAATAGGTTTATTTGGTAGTAAATACCACTAGCTTTCGGGGTTTGCCGCTTTGTCAGGTGAGTGGGAGTTCTGATCACAAACAGAGCATATAAAGGCACACACAGTTTACAGAATACTGATTAGAATGCGAGTCTTTACAGCTAATCAAGTCTTGAAGGTGCAGACAATTGGAGGCAGTCCAGAGAAGGTTCACTGGTTGATCCTGAATATGGAGGGATTTTCTTATAAGGAGGTACTCCTTAATGTTTAGAAAAATGAGAGGCAACATTATTGAGAGCTGTAGGATTCTCAAGGGGCTTGACAGGGTACATGATGATATATTTCCAAATCAGGATGATGTGTGACTTGGAGGGGAATGTACAAGTAACAGTGTTCCCTTGTATCATAGGTTGGAACAATAGCACAGTGGTTAACACAGCTGCTTCACAGTGCCAGGGACTCGGGTTTGATTCCCAGCTTGGGTCACTGTCTGCGCGGAGTTTGAACATTCTCCGTGTCTGCCCGTGTTTCTGCTGGGCACTCTGATTTCCTCCCACATCCTGAAAGATGTGCTGGTCAGGTGCATTGACCCAAACAGGTGTCAGAATGTGGCAACTAAGGAAATTTCACAATAACTTCATTACAGAGTTAACGTAAGGCTTACTTGTGACTAATAAATGAACTTTAACTTTACCTGCTGTCCTGTTCTTCAGCTTACATGTTTGGAAGATGTTGTTGAAGGAGACTTGGTGATTTGCTGCTGTGTACACACAGCTGCCACAGTGTGATGGTGGTGGAGGGAATGAATGTTTATTGTGGTAAATGGGGTGCCAATGCTCTGTTTTACCAGGAGACTTCTTCATAACCACCCATACCTGCTGCAATGTCAGCTAACAGCGTGTTTCCCAAAGGAAAGCTTCCCATGCCGCTGAATTGCGTGTTTTCTGCATACACCATTGGCACTTAGAATTTTAATTATAATCAGATGAGAAATGGCAAAAAGAGAAATAGTGTAAGTGGTGCATATTTCTGGTTATTCAGGAACAATAGGCTGTTGACAAAATCCCAGCTGAAGTGTGGAATTTTAATTGGAATCCATGTGAAGAAATTGGAATTGGAGACAATCTCTGTGGGATTTTTGTACGTGAAATTCAATAAGTGGTACTCATTTATGAACAAGGTTAAAATTCATACAGAAAACTAAATACATCAACAATGCAAATATATTTAATAGCTTTGGAATTATTCACTAATGTTCTACTTTGAAATCTGACCAATATGTTCAGAAGGTGATAAATACTGCAGAGGGAAATGGAATCACTTGCTTATTACACATGTATCTAACTAAATACTACTCAGCTGTTCCTTTATTACATATGACTATTTAGCACGTAGTATCACTTTTGTTTGCCAGTTGTCCTCTGCCAAATTGCCACAGTAAACTTAATACCGTTATGCCAGTGCTACTTTAACACTAATGTTATCTGTTTTCTGTAATACTCTTAATACCCACACAGGCCAAGATCAGGTTTCATGTGACTGGCTTCTTCTTGCGGTGCTTTTACTTTGAATTGGGTACAACTTTCGTCACAATTCGAGGTACAATGCCTTGAATTCACAATTCACAAGACTGGTTCAATTTCCGACAGTGGCTAGAGAGGGTCTGAAAGTGGTGTCAAGGCTACAAAGTTTGCAGGAGAGCATGAAAATTATGCCTTTGGTCTTTGATGTTTAAATCGAGGAAATCATAACTTCACCAGGACAGGATACACCCACAAGAAAATATTCTAACTGATTTATTCATGCAAATACTTTATTCTATTAGTCAAATTATTAAAGTTATTTACTGATACACAGACAATGTTGAATTATGATAATTGTCATCATTATTGGAATATCATCAATGCCAACACACAGCAATCAAGCACAAAGATATTGTAATATGAATTCACACACAATAATCCAGGCACTGGCGTACTTTGGTTGAAGTACTTTGACTTTAACAATTTGGGAGCAATTTTCTCAGGCATAGAAATGTGGGGTTGTATGAGTGCGGGGAATTAACTCCCCTAAAAATGGCATTTGGTCAGGATTCAAACAATCTGTCCTTCAATTTTTGACTGTACTAGCATTTTGTTTAAACAGTAAGAAATCTGACAACACCAGGTTAAAGTCCAGCAGGTTTATTTGGTAGTAAACGGCACTTGCTTTCAGGGTTTGCCCCTTTGTCAGGTGAGTGGAAGTTCTGACCACAAACAGAGCATATAAAGGCACACACAGTTTACAGAATACTGATTAGTATGCGAGTCTTTACAGCTAATCTGCTATTCAAGTCTTAAGTATGCAGACAATGTGAGTGGAGATAGCATTAAGCATAGGTTAAAGAGATGCGTATTGTCTCCAGACAGGACAGTAAGTGAGATGTTGCAAGTTCAGGCAAGTCACAGGGGTTACAGATAGTGTGACATGAACCCAAGATCCCGGCTGAGGCCGTCCTCATGTGTGGGGAACTTGGCTATCAGTCTCTGCTCAGCAACTTTGTGCTGTCTTATGTCAAAGAACAAAGAACAGTACAGCACAGGAAACAGGCCCTTGAGCCCTCCAAGCCTGTGCAGCTCATTGGTCCAACTAGACCATTCATTTGTATCCCTCCATTCCCAGTCTGAAAACGTGACTATCCAGGTAAGTCTTAAACGATCCCACCATGTCTGCCTCCACCATCCTACTTGGCAGTGCATTCCAGGCCCCCACCATCCTCTGTGTAAATAAGAACATAAGAACACAAGAAATAGGAGCAGGAGTAGGCCATCTAGCCCTTCGAGCCTGCCCCGCCATTCAGTAAGATCATGGCTGATCTGAAGTGGATCAGTTCCACTTTCCCACTTTCTCCCCATAACCCTTAATTCCCCCGTCTATCAAAAACCTATCTACCCGTGACTTAAATATATTTAGCGAGGTAGCCTCCACCACTTCAACGGGCAGAGAATTCCAGAGATTCACCACCCTTTGAGTGAAGAAGTTCCTCCTCAACTCTGATCTAAACTGCCCCCCATTATCTTGAGGCTGTGCCCTCTAGTCCTGCTATCCTTTTTAAGTGGGAAGAATCTCTCTACCTCTACCTATCCATCCCTTTCATTATCTTATACGTCTCTATAAGATCCCCCCTCATCCTTCTAAACTCCAACGATTATAGACCCAGTCTATTTAGTCTCTTTTCATAGTCCAACCCCCTCATCTCCAGTATCAGCCTAGTGAACCTCCTCCGCACTCCCTCCAAGGCCAATATATCCTTCCGCAAGTACAGCGACCAAAACTGCACACAGTACTCCAGCTGCGGCCTCACCAGTACCCTGTACAGCTGCAGCAAGACCTCCCTACTTTTATATTCTAACCCCCTCGCTATAAAGGCCAACATTCCATTCGCCTTCTTGATCACCTGCTGCGCCTGCAGACTGGGTTTTTGCGACTCCTGCACAAGGACCCCCAGGTCCCTCTGCATTGTATCATGCTGCAGCTTTTCGCCCTTTAAACAGTAATCCTCCCTACTATTATTTCTGCCAAAGTGGATAACCTCACACTTGCTAACATTATACTCCATAACCTCACACTTGCTAACATTATACTCCAAAACTTAAAGAACGTCCCTCTGATATCTGAGTTAAACCTCACCCCTCTCACCTTGAGCCTGTGACCCCTCGTGATGGTCACCTCTGACCTGGGAAAAAGTTTCCCACTCTTCACCCTATCTATACCCTTCATAATTTTGTACACCTCTATTAGGTCTCCCCTCATTCTCCGTTTTTCCAGGGAGAACAACCCCAGTTTACCCAATCTCTCCTCATAGCTAAGACCCTCCATACCAGGCACATTCTGGTAAACCTCCTCTGCACTCTTTCCAAAGCCTCCACATCCTTCTGGTAGTGTGGTGACCAGAACTGGATGCAGTACTCCAAATGTGGCCTAACCGCCATTCTATACAGCTGCAAATCAGACTCCAGTTTTTATACTCTATACCCCGTCCTATAAAGGCAAGCATGCTATATTCCTTCTTCACCACCTTCTCCATCTGTGCTGCCACCTTCAAAGATTTGTGAACTTGCTCACCTAGGTCTCTCTGTGTTTCTACACTCGATAGTTCTGCCATTTATTGTATAACTCCCCCCTACATTAATTCTACCATAATGCAACACTTCGCATGTCATGAAGGCCACCTTGGAGAACGTTTACCCGAAGATCAGAAGCCGAATGTCCTGAGGATGGTACATTGGGGAGACCATGCAGACACAACAACAACAGATGAATGAACACTGCTCGACAATCACCAGACAAGACTGTTCCCTTCTGTTGGCAAACACTTCAGCGGTCATGAGCATTCGGCCTCTATTCTTCAGGTAAACGTTCTCCAAGGCGGCCTTCACAACACACAACAGCACAGAGTTGCTGAGCAGAAACGGATAGCCAAGTTCCACGCACATGAGGACGGCCTCAACCGGGATCTTGGGTTCATGTCACACTATTTGTAACCCCCATAACTTGTCTGGGCTTGCAACATCTCACTTACTGTCCTGTCTGAAGGCAATACACATCTCTTTAACCTATGCTTAATGCTATCTCCACTCACATTGTCTGCACCTTTAAGACTTGATTAGCTGTAAAGACTCGCATTCTAATCAGTATTCTATAAACTGTGTGTGCCTTCATACGATCTGTTTGTGATCAGAACTCCCACTTACCTGACAAACGGGCAAACCCCGAAAGCTAGTGGTGTTTGTTACCAAATAAACCTGTTGGACTTTAACCTGGTGTTGTGAGACTTCTTACTGTGTTTACCCCAGTCCAACGCCAGTATCTCCATATCATTTTGTTTCAATGCATGGGTCATTTGTTTTGCATGGTCACACACGTTACTTAAAAAAGGCTAACTTGTGCATGACCTGCCCAAAATCTTTTCAGTTCCTATGAGCTGCATAGCTTAGTGGGAAAACCAATTGCAACATTATCCCGTTCTCTTATCCTGTTCTCTTCCAGGTTTCACAGGATTGAAGGTGAGCAGAGAACTCCCTTGGATCAGTTGGGAAACCAATGAAGAGAGTTAAAAAGTCATTTAAGGACTTTTTAAAGTCTCAATTCCTCAGCCAAGGTATTTTTCAAGCTGTCAGTAAATTGCTAATGTCACCAAGATAAGTGAAGAGCTGGAACAGCTTCTTGAGTGCAACTGACAAGCTGGGAAAGCATTTATCAGTTATACTGAAGAGCTCCAAACACGGCCTGATGAGAGACTGCAGTTCAAGCACTTATTTTCTCAGAGAGTGCTTTCACTGCTTGACAGATGATTGCAACTTTGTGGAAAGCACATTACTCACCTTCAGCTGCACTTCCCTATTGCCAGTCTTCACCACAGCATGGGAGCAACTTATACAACTGCACCGTGAACGTCTGATGAGGGACAAGAGAAGGAGCAACACCAGCAGCAAAAGTGGCATCAACAGCAACACCAGTTGTCTTCTCCTCGCTCTGTCACAGGACAGAGGAGATGGAAAGAAAATCTAGCTTGAAGCAGATGAAACCCGGACAATCTACAGGCAGAGAGAAAATCATCTCTCTCCTTAGCTCAGGCTCACACAGAAGGTCGCTGCTGACATCCTTAGCCTCCTGGAACAAGTCCTGCCTCCCAGTGGAGCATTATAGGAAGGGCATTGCTGAAGCAGTGATCATTGCTGGTCAGAACATTAGGAGGTGAGGTAAAAATAAAAAAACAACTTAAAGTGACTACAGCACAAGGAAAGAAACAGACCAGTGATTGTTCTTTTTAAGTCTTAAGTCTATTCTTGATAAATTAATCAATAGTCAATAATTAATAGTTAGTGGTTAGGTACCTCAATCCTACAGAATGCCAATTATGTTTTGAGGAAAATGCCAGAACTCTTCTCATCTCCTAAGCAACATGCGCAGGAAGTATTGTTAGCTGGCGATGTTCAAGTTCCAAATGAAAATGGTAGAGAACTTCAGCAGGTCAGGTAGCATTTGTGGAGAAAGAGAGAGACAGAGTTAATGCTTCCTGTTCAATATGACTCTTTCTGTTTTAATTTCAGACCTCCAGAATCTGCAATCTTTTGCTTTTATTTCAGTGTTCAAGTTCCAGGTTTTGGATCCTCATTGGAAATTAGTGTCATGACCCAGAGTTGCTACATGGATTCCAGTTTTGTTAGGGCTCCTTGACATTACACTAGGTCATACACGGCCTTGATGTCAAGGGCAGTTCTCAAAGCTATAATGAGGTGAAGAGCTAAGTGTCCCTGGCAGAACTTAAACTGAGCATCATTGAGCAGGTTATTTCTAAGCATGTGCCACTTGAAAGCTGGCACTGTTGTTAACCACTTCTATCACTTTACTGATGATCAAGCTTAGACTGATGGGATGGTAATTGCTTGGATTTGATTTGTCCTGCTCCTTACATACAGAACATACTTAGGCAATTTTTCACATTGCCAATGTTACAGCTGTACTATAAAGGGATGTTGCCATCACAAGGTGTCAGTATAGCTGTTAGGCCTTTGCAGTCCCCATTGCCTTTAACAACTTCTTGATATCTGGGCTGAATCAAATTGATCAAAGACAGACATCTGTGATGCTGGGGGCCACCAAAGAAGGCCAAGATGGAACATTCACACAGCACCTCTGACTGAAGTTTGTTACAAATTCTTAAGCCTTATCTTTTGTACGGGTGGACTGGGCTCTCCCATCACTGAGGATGGGAATATTTGTGGCGCCTTCTCTTCCAGTGAGTTTAATTGTCCACCACCATTCACAACTAGACATGGCAGGATCGCAGAGCTCAGATTTGATCCATTGATTATGGAATCATTTAGCTTTACCAATTGTTGGTTACGCTGTTTAGAACGCAAGTTGTCATGTATTTTACCTTCATCAAAATGGAGAGGTTGACATCTCAATTTTACATATTCCTGGTACTGCTCCTGTCATGCCCTCCTGCACTCTTCATTGAGCCAGGGTTGATACCCTGGTTTGGTGTTACTGGTACAGTGGAGGATTTGCCAGGCCATGCAGACATGAAGAGAACATGCAAAGTCCACACAGGCAGTCACCCAAGGCTGGAATCAAACCTGGGTCCCTGCAGCTGTGAAGCAGCAGTGCTAACCATTCTGCCACTGTAATTCCAAACTAATTTTAGACAGTAAAATTACTGTGTTATGTTTGATGTGATTTATTATTGTCACATGTATTAACATACATGAAAAGTATTGTTTCTTGCATGCTATGCAGACAAAACATACCATTCGTAGGGAAGGAAACGAGAGAGTGCAGAATATGGTGTTACAGTCATAGCTAGGGTGTGGAGAATGACCAAATTAATGCAAGGTAAGTCCATTCAAAAGTTTGACGACAGCAGGAAAGAAACTGTTTGAGACGGTTGGTACATGAAATAGATTTTTATATCTTTTTCCCTAAGGAAGAAGGTGGAGAAGAGAATTTCTGGGGTGCTTCATTATGCTGGCTGCTTTACCAAAGCAGCAGGAAATGTAGATAGAGTCAATGGGCTTTCTTAACTATGGTGTTGACATGGACTAGGACAGATTGCTGGTGATCTGGCCACCTAAAAACTTGAAGCTCTTGACCCTTTCTATTTTGTCCCTGTTGATGTAGACTGTGGCATGTTCTCCTCTACACTTCCTGAAGTCGATGACAATCTTCTTCATTTTTTTGACATTGAGGGACAGATTATTGATGCTGCACCAGTTCACCAAATTCTCTATCTCATTCCTGTACTCTGTCTCGCCACTGCTTGAGATCCAACCACTATGGCAGTGTTGTCAACAAACTTAAAAATTACAGGGTAACGTGGAAGTTTTAGAACACAAGAGGTAGCCTCAGCATCTCACCTCTAAGACAGTATCTGCTCACTATTTTCACTGTTTTCTTCTTCCTCTTCCACTGACTGGTGCCATGGGGCTAAAGCCTCACCCTTTATGTTGATATAAAATATATAGCCTCACAGCTAATTTTTAAAGAGATGACTTTTTAAAAAACTGCTAAAGCAACGTCTGTCTGTGTCCCTGAATAAAAGGGGCTATTTGGCAGAGTATCAAAGAAATTGGTACCCAGTTATCTTTGAAGTGACCCTAACAATCCTCCTGTGGACATCAGAGACCAAAGTTTAAATGGAACTACACAAAGCTACCTGCATTTCAGAATCCAGGCTGGCCAACTAGTGGGCAATTTTCACAGCCATTTAGTGGGCTCCCCACTCCACATCTCCGAAGCCCAGATTTCCGGAGTCCAGACTTCCACCATCATCAGCCTCATGCTGTAAATTGGCGTGGAGCTGATTTGAATATTGAAATTCATATCTAATTTTAATTAGTGGGCCCAGGACTGAAATCTCTGGGCCTGCTAGACTCTTCCCCTCCCTTGCCAGGAGTGGTTCATTCCAGCGGGGTTTACAACAGCTCCCTACTTACAGGGAGCTGGCAGCCTGACCCTGCTGGAGTGAAGGGAGGCCATGGAGGTTGAGGGTAAAAGGATGGCCCCTGGGCATTACCAGCATGGCAGTACCAGCCTAGCCCCCAGCACTGCCCAAGGACACACTGGCTCTGCCCACTGGGCATCAGGCAGTGCCAAGGGAATGGGGCCAGAAGCCTATTGGGTGGGCCTATGGGGGGCTGAGATCAGTGCAGGTAGGGGTCCCACTGCCACTCTGCATTGTGATCAGTGGGAGAGGGATGGTACAGGGGATCAGGGCTGGCCATCGGGATGGAGGGGTTGCTATCGGGGGGATACCAAGGAGATCAGGACTGCCGGGGTTGGGAGGGGAAGGTTGGGGATAATGAAATGGGCTGCGAGGGAGGTGGCTTGGGCAGGCCCAGAGAGGGAGTGTCAGGAGGCCAGCGATCGGGGTAGTGGAGGAGGGTTGCTGTGCTGGCCAGGGATCGAACTAGCCAGTGATCGGGAGGCTGACAGTGTGGGGCTACAGCACATGCGCGATCTTTACTCTGACAGATCAGCACATGCATAGTGGCCCACTCAGCACCTTGCTGCTGGCCTCACCAGTAGGAATAGGCCCTGCCCACTGAGTTTCAGTGTGAATCTCGCCAGGCACTCTGCAGTACTCAGTTTTGAAAATCCAGCTAAAAAAGCGGGATTTACTCCTGTTTTTACATGAATTCGGCACTTAGAATTTTTTTGGGAGAATCCCAGCCCTGGAGTTTCAAGTCTGCTAGGACAAAGAGCCCTATAACCACCCTTTCAATTCTTAATGGCTGGAAGATTTAGCAACCTTGGAGACCCAGGTGATAAATACTGTTCCTTTGGCAATGGTGTTGAGAATTGAGAATCGTGTGACATGAACACCTAGCTGGGAAAACTAGTTATACTGTCTTGCTGTACTTCAAACCTCCATCTACCTTGTTTCCATCTGCTAAACAACAATATAGAAAGGGGTCTCGGTCCAGTTATGAATGCTTGGCCTCATCTCCATTGTTTCTATTTGAGCTTTTGTACCATTGCTGACCCATCTGTGTGTGTCTATCTCATTGTGAAAGTCAACTCTGCTGGAAAAATGAATTATCCAGTATCAGTTCAGCCTACCAGTCTCTGTGAAGGAATACACCATTGGACTTTTCACTCAGGAGGGTGGTGGTGGTGGAGGCGAATTCATTGGGTCTTTTAAGAGACTTCTGGATGAGTACATGGCATTTAATGGGATTGAGGATTATAGGTAGGCCTAGTAGGTAGGGATATGATCAGTGCAACTTGTGGGCCGAAGGGCCTGTTTGTGCTGTGGTTTTCTCGGTTCTATGGGACTTTGATTCTGGACTCTGGACATGCAGGAAACAATTATTTTCTCTGTGATCTTTGACCTGTAAAGATGTCTTTTTTTGTATTATTTTTTATTGTGTTAGTGAAAAGAAAGCAACATTTTCACCCTCCTCCCATGTTTGAGTGTTTGCAAATAAACTAACTCTCTGCGTTATTCAATGTGCTGTCAGCAATACAATGAATTGGTACCAGTTAATCATGTCCTTTGATCCTAGTTCCAGCTTACAGTTTGTACCCAACTTAATTCCATAGACTCTCACTGGAACGCGAGTTGACCATTTAGCCCATCAATCCTACTCTGCATTCGATGAGATTTTGGCTGATAAGTTTTTAAATTTATTTATTAGTGTCATAAGTAGACTTACATTAACACTGCAATGAAGTTACTACGAAAATCTCCCAGTCGCCACACTCCGGCACCTGTTCGGGCACACCAAGGGAGAATTTAGTATAGCCAATGCACCTAATCAGCAAGTCTTTTGGACTGTGGAGAACATGCAAACTCCACCCAGACAGTAACCCAAGCCAGGAATCGAATCTGGGTCCCTGGTGCTGTGAGGCAGCAGTGCTAACCACTGTGCTCTGTGGCCTAACTCCTAAACAACATGCAGCAAATTGCTCTCTGTAAATGCTGAATTTTTTTTCATAGGAAAAATATGGGCGGCACGGTAGCACAGTGGTTAGCACTACTGCTTCACAGCTCCAGGGACCTGGGTTTGATTCCCGGCTCGGGTCACCGTCTGTGTGGAGTTTGCACATTCTCCTCGTGCCTGCGTGGGTTTCCTCCGGGTGCTCCGGTTTCCTCCCAAAGTCCAAAGATGTGCGGGTTAGGTTGGCCATGCTAAAATTGCCCCTTAGTGTCCTGGGATGCGAAGGTTAGAAGGATTAGTGGGTAAATGTGCAGAGATATGGGGTAGGACCTGGGTGGGATTGTGGTTGGTGCAGACTCAATGGGCCGAAGGGCCTCTTTCTGCACTGTAGGGTTCTATGATTCTATGATCTTTTGACCCTTTCCAACACTTGATATTTTTCCACATCCCTTCCCAATGTTCCCTGCCTGATGGCACGGTGACACTAATAAATAAACTTAAAAAACCTTAACAACTGTAACTAGTTTTGAGATGGCCACAGTTATGAAGTTTTATTTAATTACCACCAACATGTTTCCCACCAGTCACACTATAAGGTGCGCCTTTCCCATAGCAAAAATTGGCGTCTGTTTAAGTGCTCCATGAAAGAAAGAACAACTTTGTTATTGCAATGCATGACAAAATAGGTTTTGCTGAACTGCTTGGTGGAATACAATAGCAAATTATCCCCTCATACAATCCCAATGCGCCAGCACAAATGTTCATTTATTATTAACATAGTCAAGGGAGATCCAATAGCAATAAGAAAATATATTAAAGCCATTAAAACAAAAAAAAAGGCCATCTATTCAAAACTTTAATGCTCTCAGGTGCAGTTAAAAACTGCAACTCATGGTAATAGCTAATAACTTTGAAATGTCACTTATTAGTTATTAAAACTGAAATTTTAAAACAGCCAAAACAAATTTCAAATGCATAAAAAAAAGCCCTGTGAGAATGGAAGTAAATTTGGAAGTTTAGCTGTAAGCAAGATATTAAACATTGCCATTTCTTTTCGAGTAATAAGTCTGAAGCAACGCAGCATATCCACTAATTTAAATAACTGTGCAAGTCAATTTGCATTGGGCATTTCTAATTTGGCATTTAAGAAAGATTGCTTCGATATGTCTTTCATGGCTTCAGTGTGCCTCAAAGTGTTTTAGAGACAATTAAATATAATAGAAAATGATGGAAATGCTCAGCGGGTCTCTTAGCATTTACAGAATATCAGGGTACTGACCTTGTCTCAGAAAGACTGGCCGGGATTTATTATGGTGACAGAGATTTCACCCACTGGTTGGAGCAGTGATGAGAGCCCTTTGGACGCTTTTCTCCGGGAGACTCATTGTTACTTCATTCTAATCAGACACTTACTTGGGCAACATTGGGTCTCCCATCTGATTAGACCCCCAGCAGGGTGTTTGTGACCTCGGGAGCTGCCAGTCAATCAGAGGGCTACCAAAATGCCGCAAGGAATGTTGGCAACTGTACAGTAAGACCAAAGGGAGGGAATGGTGATGTAACTTTGGATCTGGTGGATATGGGGACAAGTGGGGACGAGTGGGGGGGGGGTTGCAGGCAGAGGTTGTTAGGATGTGGGGAGAGGGGTTTCAGTTTCCTTTCTGGTTGTTCTGTCCCTCATGGCAGATCCTACAGTGGGATCTCATTGCTGCATCCTCATACCCAACCTCAAACCCCACATCTCTGAACCCACTTGGTGGTGGGGGGAGTTAAATTCTGTCCCCTGACTCTTTTCCCACAGATGCCACCAAACCTGAAGATTATTGCCAACATTTTCTACTTTTATTTCAGATTTCCAGCATTCACAGTATTTTGCTTTTGCATGAATACTTCAGCTATGTCGGTTGCGTGATAATTGATGGAAGAGTAATGGAAGCTGGGTTCTAAAAAAAAATTGTATTTTCTCCAAGCATAGCTCTTTTTACCTGTCTGAAAATCAGTAGATTGTATTAAAGGCTGCCATTATCCATGCTTCTGTATTTTTCAATAGGAAAATCAACATGTGAAAATCTCTTTTTTGTACCTAAGGAACAATGGTGCCTTTCCAAAAGATGCTTGAAATATAAAATCCTCAAATCTTAGAAAGTTGAAATAAAGACATAACATTCTGGAAATGTATAACAATCAGTCAATGCTTAGGAAGGTAAAAATTGATATTTCAAGGGAGTTCCTTGATCTTCATGCTATTGAATTCTTCATCTTTATGGTAGAAACTACACAGACAACTAGTCAATGACTAGAATTAACTGTTCAAACAAGGGCTCAATTCATTTATCTTAGTTGGGATAAAAATGGCATGTAGGTTATCCAAAACAGAATGAAATGGTTTAAATTGGCCCAATCTACATCAAGTCACCTTTTCCTGAAATATATGGGGAGAAAGTGGTGTAGTGGTATTGTCATTGGATTAGTAATCCAGAAACCAGGAAAATGCCAACCATGGCAGATAATGGAATTTGAACTCAATTAAAATTAGAATTAAAAGCCTAACAAAGGCCATGAAACCATTGTTGATTGTCATAAAAGCCCATCTGGTTAACAAATGTTCCTTGTGGAAGGAAATCTGTTATGTTTACCTGGTCTGTCTGCGTGACTCCAAAACTGCAGCATTATGGTTCACTCTTAAATTCTCTCTAAATGGCTTAGCAAGCCACTCAGTGGTATCAAACCACTAAAGTCTATAAAGAATGAAACTGATGAGACAGAAGGACAACTGGGCATTGACTTAGGCACCAGAAACAATAATGACAAACTCAGATGTGGCAACCCAGCAAAGACTCCTTACAAAATCCAGGGGCTTGTGTCAATGTAGGGAGGTCCCACAGATGAGCGGCATTGTAATATTCATGGAATTATACCTTAATTTAGTGTCAGCAAAATACAGTCATCACTTTCCTCGTCCCACCAGTAGAAGTGTCAACACTGATATACAGTGTGGAGGGAGTTGCCCTGGGAGTCCTTAATTTTGACACTGGACCCCATGAAGTCTCATGACATCAGGTCAAACATGCGCAAAAAAACCTCCTGCTGACTACCACACCTTCACTCCTGCTCTTCCGCTGATGAATCAGTATTCCTCTATGTTGAGCACCACTTGGAGAAAGCACTGAGGGTGACAATGGCACAGACTGTATTCTGGGTGGGGGTCTACAATCACCAAGAGTACCTCAGTAGCACCACAACAGACTGAGCTATTTGACAACTAATTTCTCAGATACTGAAGTAGTCCATATCCAAATGCAGCAAGACTTGGACAATACCCAAGACTGGGCTGACAAGTGCCAAATAACATTCACGTCACACAGCTGCCAAATAATGACTATCACCAGCAAGGGAAAATCTAACCATTGCCTTTGACATTCAATAGCATTATCATTGCTAAAACCCCTAATATCAACATCCAGGGGTTAATACTGATCAGAAGCTGGAATAGCCATATAAATATTGTGGTTACATGAGAAGGTCAGAGGCTAGGAATTTCGTGGTGAGTAACTTTCCTCTTGACTCCCCTAAGCCTGTCCACCATCTGCAAGACACAGTCAGGAGTGTGATGAAATACTCTCCTTTTGCCTGGATGAGTGCAGCTCCATGGCACTCAAGAAGCATGACACCGTCCAAGATAAAGCAGCTTACTTGATTAACACTCCATCCACAAACATTCGCTCCCTCTAATACCAACACATACAGGCAGCAGTGTACTATCTACAAGATGCACTGCAGGAACTCTTCAAATCTCCTTAGACAGCAGCTCCAAAAAATATAACCATCCAGAAGGACAAGGGCAGCAGATGCTTGGGAACAGCTCCCCTCTAAATCATTCCCCATCATGACATGACGTTACTTCACTGTCACTGGCTCAAAATCCTGAAATTCCCTCCTAACAGCGCCGTGGGTATGAGTACATCAAGAAAGTAACTCACCATCACCTTAAGAGCATAATAAATGTTTACCTGGTCAGCAATGCCCACATCCTACGAATGCATTAAAAAACCCTCCAACCTGAAAGGAACAAGATTTCACCAAAAAATTACTTATGTCATTATTTTACAATTTAATTACACATTGCTTTTAGTGAAGAGTTAATCATGTCGCACATTCCTAACTTCTCATAAGTGATCCTGATGCTCAAACCTCAGCATCATAAGGGTGGATGATGAAAATTTACTCCGTAGGTCCCCAGTGGAATTCATCCCCAGAGTTGATTTAATAAAGTTAGAATCATAGCATTTTGTAAAATAATGAGCAAAATGAAATAATTTGCTGGCATATAACAGTTTTAAATTAGAGCAATCCTAGAGTACTGCAAAGATAATAGCAGATTGACAGCAATGTAGCAGTGGCTTGATTACTGATGATATGCAAAACTTGGTTCCTCAGTTCACGTCCACGCATTTCTAATGTGGATATTGAGACTACCATATTCAGCCAACACTGCTCTTCTGGATAAGTTGTCAAAACAAAGTCATTCTCCATCAGTATTGATTTCCCACAGCAATAGGGTCACCTGATAGAATTGCTAATAATAGAACGAATATTTCAGTATGGTATGCTGGTGTTCAAATCTTGAAATGATTTGTTATTAAAGTGAAACTTTGCTAATCTATGTAACTGTCAAGCACCAGCTAATGTAAAACTGGAAGTATTCACATCACATGGTTTCAAATTTACTTTCCAAAGAAACACCCACACAGCTGGTGGAATCTTCTAGTCCAGCCAGCAGTGGGAAGCTTGGCAGGCAGGATAACCATATTTGGCATGAGGCCAATAATCAGTTTCCCAATGTTAGAACGGACTTTAGGAATTCTGCTCTCAAGACTTGAAAGGCAAGCAGAACTTCCTGGTGAACACTGTCAAGAACTCTTTACATGCAATAGCATTTCATGCAAACTCATTACAGGCCATCTCACCGGAATTAAGTCCCCCTCCAACTTAATTATTCTATCAATCATTAAGTTAGAACATTCACTTTTACAACTGTATATTTTAAAGTTTATTTATTAGTCAAAAGTAAGGCTTACATTAACACTGCAATGAAGTTACTGTGAAATTCCCCTAGTTGCCACATTCTGGCATTTGCATGGGTGGGGGCGGGGGGGAGAGAGGAGAAAGAGCGAAGAGGGCTGATGCTGTGCAAGAGAGAGGAAAGACCCGTACAGTGCAAGAAGAGAGTGGTCTGGCATGGTGAGAGAGGGCTGGCACTGTACAAGAGAAAGGGAGGACTGGCACTATGCAAGAGAGAGAGGACTTATCATGCAACAAAGAGGATTGGTATGGTGTAAGAGAGAGAGAACTGGCAAAGAGTGGAAAGGGGCAAAAGACGGAACAGTGGAGCAGAGGTGGACTTGGGTGGCTGGTTGGCAAAGTGGGGAAGAGAGGAAGGCTGATTGGGAAAGAAAAAGACTATCTGTATTAGGGTGTGGGATAGCAAGAGAATGGAACGGTTACGATACGGGAAGAGAAGGGTCTTTATCATTGGGTTTGGGGGTCCTATGGTTGGTTGGGGGAAAGAGGGATTTTTGGACAGGATAAATGGGGGAGAGACAGCCTGAGAAGCAGGGTCAGTGCTGTGAATGGTGGGGTTCTGACTGTTACCTTCTCTGCCCATTTCCCCAGAAATTGGTTCAGTGAGGGAGGAGTGCAACGCGGTGGAGAGGCAGGTCCAGGACGATAGTCGTGTAGCTGAAGATTTCGTGGGAAAGGTGGTGGGGGTGGGGGTCATCTCAGAAGCAGACAAAACAGGTGGCTTGGATCGTGGGAGGACTCATGGGGACTATGATGAGTGTAGGCTCAGAGGGAAGGGAAGGCATGTGGAAACTGGCTGGTAATAGGTGCAAAAGTAATGGGGTAATGTTCAAGGGTGACAGAGAGTAGAGACATGATTTTATTGCGTGAATCAAGGGAATGGGGCAGGAGGCATTGTTGGGTGATAGGGAAGTGTTTCAGACTCCCCTGCTGCCAGCAAGCACACACCCCAACCCCCGAGCCAGGGAAACATTCTTTCTACATCTATCCTTTTTAGCTCTTTAAGAATGTTGTACATTTCAATGAAATCACCACTCATTCTTCTAAATTCCAGAGAGTGCAAGCCCAGTCTCCTCAATCTCTCCTCGTAGGACAATTCCACCATTCCAGACGAACCTCTGCTATGGCAAGGATATTCTTCCTTAGGTACAGAAACCAAAATTGTATACATTACTCCAGGTGCAGGCTAAGTGAAGTTCTTTTGAAGCAAGATGTCTTTACTTGTGTACTCAAATCTTTCTAAAGTTTAAAGTTTATTTATTAGTGTCACAAGTAAGCTTAATTAACGCTGCAATAAGTTACTGTGAAAATCCCCTAGTCATTACACTCAGGTGCCTGTTAGGGTACAGAGAATCTAGCACGGCTGATGCACCTAACCAGCACACTTTTGCGACTGTGGGAGGAAACGGGATCACCCAAAGGAAGCCTACGTAGACATGAGAAAAATGTGCCAACTCCACACAGACAGTGACTCAAGCTGGAATCGAGCCCAGGTCCCTGGTGCTGTAAGGCAGCAGTGCTGACTATTGTGCCACTATGCTGCCCAGCGAGTCATTAGTCTTTAGAATTCTCTTTGTCAGAGAGCAGTAGACACTGGGTCATTGAATATATTCAAGGCTGACAAAGACAGATTTTTGATCTACAAGGTAGTCAAGAATAATGGAGGGTAGAAGGAAAGTGGAGTTAAGGACACAATCAGATCAGCCATGATCATATTGAATAGTGGAGCAGAATGGTCAATTGCTCTGATATCTTACGATTTTTATGAAATATAGACAGCTAATAAAACAGTATATAGATACATGAATAAACTCCACTTATATCTTTGTAATTTATACACCCGAGTTAATAAGAAACAACAAGCCAGATAATTTTAGTAATAGAAAAGTTTATAAATTAATTAAATGAGTAGAAGACTGACACTCTATCAGACATCCAAATAAATAGTGCTGATTTATATCCATTCTTAATCAGTCAGTGGTGGAACCTCAGGATTATCTTCAAAGTCATCATTGATCCTTTCTGATACCTTCTGTTGATGAAAGGTGAGAGGACCTTGAGCAACTGATTTCCTCTCTGTCACTATATTGGACAAGTCAATAGATGAATGCTTGCTTGGATCCACTTCTAACTTCTCACTTTGTTGAGTTGTCCTATTGAATAATGTGACAAGACATTCGATAAGATTATTACACTGTTTAAGTCTCTCTACCACCCACTGCACTTACACATTTACTGCTGGACTCTGCCAAGCTCTTTAGTGATCATATTATCCTTTGGACACATTACAGCTGAAAATTAATTTAAAGCTTTGGTATACTCACGTATTCAAAAACAGGACACATAAAGATACAAATGGTTTAGCTACAAGGGAACCTGAATGGACTTGGCAACTCTTCTCTGAGATGGAAAGTCCCAGGTTCGAGTTTCACCCTAAGGACTTGCTGGGCACTCAAGAATCTGGCCACTGAAGCAGGCAGGAGAGCATGTATCAACGCTGTTGCCCAGCCCAGATATAATGGCTGTAAAACCACCTGCCAAATCCAGGCAGAGTCAACTGACCAGCTATATCAGATCAGGTTGAGCACTTTCTCTGCATGTGCTTTTTCAACTTACAGTACACTAATCTTACTCTGCTTCCATGACAACGCTGCACATACTATATGGAATCAGACCAAGTTGGAGGAGTTAACTCTACTGACCCCTTTCAGAAGGTCTCTGAAACTCCTGACTGAGCATTGGGAAAGAGAAGAATCCAAAAGATCTCATCAAGGCAATGCGTTGGTGCCCATCCAGGTCTTTATTGCCCACCTTCTCACCAAGTCCCTTGCAAATCAATACCACATACTTATTATCTTGTGAAGTGTCACAATGTCAGTCAGGAACAATAGTGTCATATATACTTACCATCATTTTTTCACACTGTCAGCAATCTATCAACAGCACCAGTGAGCCAGGACATTAATCCCTCACAGAAAACCGCTTCCCTTTCAATATTACTTTCAAACACCAGCACATCAACTTACCAAGCTGCAGGCTGCAGTTTGTGAACCTGAGATAATACTGGGCGAGTCCCAATACTTTAAGAAACACAGTAATGTGGTGAGTAGAACAGTACTGTTATGGTCCAGCTTATAGTCATTAGGATAGAAAAATGAATCCAAGACAATGCTGACTAATGTATCAGTAACTTGTTATATAGCTTTATTACCAGAACATTAGTTGATTGTGCATATGATTCTGATGCTAGACTAAGGAAATTTAGGTCAAATCAAGAAGTGGACTAATATCTTTGCCTGCGACCGACAATACATCTTCATAATTCACATTTGGCTGCAGATGTTCTTACACCAGTGAAATAGGTCTGAAATTGACTCCATGGTGATTTGGGCTGCATAGCCAATTGCTCATCATCTACTAGATTCCCAGGGCCTTCACTGATAGCTATTAGCATCATGCATGATGGAGAAAATCTCTCTCTATTGTCTCACCGCCCTGTTTTCTTTCATCTTTCATCAGTGTCACTTGGAAGTAAGAACATCTGTAACTGGGTGCTGTCAAAGAAACCAGCACTAAGGTTAAGAGTGGCTTCCCAATGAGTATTTCACTAGGTGTAACTTACAGTTAGTGCCGCAGTGAAATAAATTTTGGTAAATTGGTATTATGGATGAGAATTCATGGCAGCTGTCACCTTTTTGAATATCTTCTTGTTTGACAAAACTCTTGGACTAAGCTTCAGTGCAATCAGTTTTTATGTAATATTGATAACAATGTTTTGACTGCTTTTTCGTATCGCAAATATCCCATCCATGGTCTAATCCATGAAACATAGAAAAACTATACTCACCATGAGATCACTATTTCAATTATTTTCTAGCTTTAGATGGCAAATATAAATTCACAAAATATTAAGTGCAACATAAGAAAATGAACATTAAAAGTGCAAGTATTGCCCGACAAGTGCCAAATCTCTTTTCAGGGACCACGCCCTAACAGGACTTCCATATTAATCTTGTTCTTGACATGTAGAACATCTTTGTTGACTGTACATTCATACAATTGGCAAGGCAGTTTAAAATGGTTCTTTGACTATCTCAATCTCTTTTACCATCAGTCTTTCCCATCAGCAAGAAACTTTCCAAGTCACGATTTCTTATAATGTGCTAAAGAAATGGCAACCATCTCCTCCTGATCTTGCTCAGCAAGAGTTCATTTTGTCTCAGATTTTGCTAGGATTTCTTCATCGGTAGTGTAACTCGTTCAAGACATGTTCATTATTTACTCAAAAACCACAACTATGTAGTCTCAATTGCTTCATGAATGGTCCAACACTTGCTTCTGTGCGTCTAAATCACTATGATGCAGCATTCCAGTATTCTCAGTTTTCCTTTCATATTGCACTTATCATAATCTATTTACATTTTTTGAAATCCATCTTTGACCATTCAAATCCTTCATCTTATTTCTTGATCACATTTTCTGTCGAACATTAACATACCTCCTCGGGAACAAAATGTACTACCAGCTTGATCTTTTCATTCTTCACTATCATCTTGCATGTTAATATGATTTTCGTTTTGAACAGTGAAACAAATAGGTTTTTAAAACAAAAACACCTTTCAAATTTCTTCCTTCCGTCCATTTAAATTTGGCATGTCAATTAGTTTTCTTTTATTGCATGGTTATAAAAGATGTAGGATTCATTTGGCAGGACTAAAGTTTTAATGCCATTAATGGAAATGGACTTGGCAAAAGCCCATACCAGTACGCTCATCAAAATGAGCAGGGATAACTTGTATATTAAAGCCAATAAAGAAATCACCAGAGGAAATGGGTCTGCCTGGCTCATTGGGATAGTATTTGTAAAGTGTGGGTGTTGGCCATGGAAGCAGCTGGGATGGGGGTGGGAGAAAGTTAAAATCATCTTGGTGTAGAGTGGAAGGTAGTCAGGAAGGACCGAGCAGCAACACAGCAGTGCACACATTTAATGCCTGGCCTGGCTCCATGTTCAGATTGGGTATTAAAAAGCATACCAATTCTGATGGCAGCTTTCAGTGATCCCTGTTTTAGATTGTGAGTGATCCTGAACATATAATAAATCTGTTTGGTGGTTGGGTCCTAAAACAAGCTATTTATTAACATATTCACAAAACCTAACATAGGAACAGGAGTATGCTACTTAGCCCTTGAACCTCTTTTGCTATTCAATATGGCTGAACGGTGACCTAACTCCATAAATTTACCTTTGCCCTAAATCTCTCAGTATCAAAAATCTATCATAACTTTAAAACTAACAATTGATCTATCAGTAATTGTTATTAACAGAACAAAATTCCATCACCCTATGCAAGAAGCTGAATTTGCATCTGCAATTCATTCAATTTATCCCTTATACTGTACACTGTGAAACTGAAAAAGAACGCTTATTTTCGTCACACATCCTACCCTATCTTTTTACTTTCATGTTTACTTGCATGTTTTCTATTTTCTGTCTACTAGTTTCATTAATGCCTGTTTAAACAGCCACCAAGATCATCTGTGGAATATTTGAACTAAAAGTGTGTTGGAATTGTTTCTG
Source organism: Carcharhinus amblyrhynchos (assembly GCF_965287045.1). NCBI lineage: Eukaryota > Metazoa > Chordata > Chondrichthyes > Carcharhiniformes > Carcharhinidae > Carcharhinus > Carcharhinus amblyrhynchos. Next base: position 73,831,026 of record NC_137331.1, on the reverse strand, counting down.
ATGCTGCCAAATAGTTGGTCTTATTTTAATCCAATGCAACACTCAACTAATTTTTTGCTATATCAATTAAATATTGCCATGGGCAGCATGGTGGTTAGCACTGCTGAATCACAGCACCAGGACCTGGGTTTGATTTCAGCCTTGGATGACTGTCTGTGGAATTTGCACATTTTGCTTGTGTCTGCGTGGGTTCCCTCTGGGTGCTCTGGTTTCCTCCCACACTCCAAAGATGTGTAGGTTAGATGGATTATAAAGATGATAAATGTACAGAGGTACAGGGATAGGGTGGGGTGTGGGCCTGGGTAAGATGCTCTTTCAGAGAGTTGGTGCAGACTTGATAGGTTGAATCTTCTGCACTGTAGGGATTCTATGGGACAAAACATTTCTTATGTTTAGTTCAAAACGCAGAACATATCTTCTATAGCAGGAACTGAAAGATGTCATAAATTAACAGACTGTATCTAAATAAGAAATAATGAAGAACAGATTTCATGATCTGAAATCGTTGTAATCAATGTTAAGTTCAGAAGGCTCTAATGGGCCTAATTGGAAGATGAAGTGCTATTTCTCCACTTTGTGTTGGGCTTCATAACAACATAAGAAATAGGAGCAGGAGTAGGCCATCTAGCCCCTCGAGCCTGCCCCGCCATTCAATAAGATCATGGCTGATCTGAAGTGGCTCAGTTCCCCTTTCCCGCTTTCTCCCCATAACCCTTAATCCCCTTGCCTACCAAAAATCTATCTATCCATGTCTTAAATATATTTAGCGAGGTAGCCTCCACCACATCAACGGGCAGAGAATTCCAGAGATTCACCACCCTTTGAGTGAAGAAGTTCCTCCTCAACTCTGTTCTAAACTGCTCCCCCCCTTATCTTGAGGCTGTGCCCTCTAGTCCTGCTGTCCTTTCTGAGCGGGAAGAATCTCTCTACCTCTACCCTATCCATCCCCTTCATTATCTTATACATCCCCTCTCATCCTTCTAAACTCCAATGAGTACAAAACCAGTCTATTCAGCCTCTCTTCATAGTTCAATCCCCTCATCTCCAGTATCAGCCTAGTGAACCTCCTCTGCACTCCCTTCAAGGCCAAAATATCCTTGCGCAAGTGCGGCGACCAAAACTGCACACTGTACTCCAGCTGCGGCCTCACCAGTGCCCTGTACAGTTGCAGCAAGACCTCCCTGCTTTTATATTCAATCCCCCTCACTATAAAGGCCAGCATTCCATTTGCCTTCCTGATCACCTGCTGCACCTGCAGGCTGGGTTTTTGCAACTCATGCACAAGGACCCCCAGGTCCCTCTGCACCATAGCATGCTGCAGCTTTTCGCCCTGTAAGTACTAGTCCTTCCTACCATTATTCCTACCAAAGTGGATAACCTCACACTTGCCAACATTGTACTCCATCTGCCAGGTCCTCGCCCGCTCGCTTAGCCTATCTAGATCCCTCTGCAGACTTTCCACACCCTCCGCACAATTTGCTTTTCCACTTTTCTTTGTGTCATCAGCAAATTTCGACACCCTACACTCAGCCCCTTCCTCCAGATCATCTATATAAATGTTAAATAGTTGAGGCCCCAGCATCGATCCCTGGGGCACTCCACTAGTCACCAACCGCCAATCAGAATAGCACCCATTGATACCAACTCTCTGCCTATTAGACAACCAATCCTCTATCCACGCTAACACCTTACCCCCAACTCCATGCCCCCTAACCTTCTGAAGCAACCTTTTGTGCGGCACCTTATCAAATGCCTTCTGAAAATCGAGAAACACCACATCCACCGGTTCCTCTCTGTCTACCGCACTAGTCACATCCTTCACTCTCTCTTCCATTTTGGATATTTTTTTTTCCCTCAAACCACTCCTCCCCACACTGTCAGACAGCGCCGATCCTTGTTTCACTGTTAACACATTCCACTATCTGACCTTTATGCCACAACTAGTACCTGCTATAGTCTTTAAAACTATTACCATTCTCTTTGTCTTGTGTCCATGACATTTGCCAAATCTCTCAAGCTCCCACCTATCGCTGACCTAATTTGCTTCATTATCCACAGCTGATTATCTCTCCTCCTATGATCCTTTTTAACCATCGGGATAAATTTCTGCTGAGCACCAAGAAAGATCTCCTTAAAGATCCTCCACTGTTCCTCAGCAGACCTACCTTCCAACGTGCTCCCCCAATCAACATGCGCCAATTCATAGAACATAGCGCAGAACAGGCCCTTCGGCCCACGATGTTGCGCCGACCAATTAAAAAGCAATGACCTTCTAACCTAAACCAATCCCTTTCCATCCATAAACCTATCCACGGATCTCTTAAACGCCCCCAAACTAGGCGCATTTACAACTGCAGCAGGCAGGGCATTCCAATCCCTCACCACCCTCTGGGTAAAGAACCTACCTCTGACATCCGTCCTATAACTACCACCCCTTAATTTAAAGCTATGCCCCCTCGTGCTAGCTTTCTCCATCCGAGGAAAAAGGCTACCACTGTCTCATCCTACCGTACTCCCCTCTGTTCAAACAAAGGACACATGTCCAAGAACCCACTTTCTCCTCCTCCATCTGCATCAGAAACTCCACCATACAATGATCACTCTTCCTAAGAGGATCCTTCACCACAAGGTCCCTAATTCTACCCACCTCATTACATAACACCAGATCCAAGATAGCTCGCTCCCTCGTCGGCTCCAACACACACTGTTCAAGGAAACTATCCCGGCAGCATTCCAAGAACTCTTCCTCAAGCCCACCACGTCCAACATGGGTCGACCAATCAATACGTAGATTGAAATCCCCCATAATTATCGCCGTTCCATTCCTGCACGCCGCATTTATTTGCACGTTAACAGCCCGCCCCACCTCCATATCATTATTTGGGGGCCTATAAACGACACCCACCAGCATCTTCCTCCCTTTGCTGTTCCTAATCTCCACCCACAACAATTCCACTTTCTGCTCAAGTCCACATTCCACCTACCCCTGATAACCATTTGACTCCCTTGTTAGTCAAGAATCTTTACCTTAAAAATATTCACTGACCCTGCTTCCACTGTTCTTTAGGGAAGTGAGTTTGAAAGATTCACCACCCTCGGAGAAGAAATGCATTTGCTTCTCTGTTTTAATCAGGAGACGGTTTATTTTTCAACAGTGTTCTGTAGTTTCTGTCTCTCCGGCAAGGGGAAACATGCTTTCAGCAACCAGCCTGTCAAGTCCCCTCAGAATCTTACATGTTTCATCTCTCATTCTTCTGAATTCCAATGGTACAGGCTCAAGTTTATCCAATGTTTCTTCACAACGTAACCCTCCAAAATCCCAGGTATTAGTCAAATAAATCTTCACTGAATTGCTCCTTAAGGATTTATCTCCTTTCTTAAATGTACATAATACTCTAAATGTGGTCTCAACAACACTTTATGCAACTTCAATAAAGCATCCCTAGTTTTATATTCCATTCCTCTTGCAGTAAACACAACATCCCATTATCCTTCCTAATCACTTGCCACACGTGCATACTAACTTTTCAGACATCCAGATCCCTCTGTCCTTTAGAGTTCTGCAATCTCGCTCCATTTAAATAGTATGCTGCTTTTCTACTCTTCCTGTGAACAAGTTCATGTTTTCCCACGTTATATATCTATATATCCCTTTGCACAATCCTTATATCTTCTTCACAACTTACCTTTCTATCCATTTTTGCGTCATCAGCAAATTTAGTAACCATAAATTCAGTCCCATTAACCAAGTCATTGATATAAATTGTAAATAGTTGTAGTTAAAAGATAAATGTCAAGTATGAAAAAATCCCATTAGATTGTGTTAAAATGTCTGTACAGCACTGCATAAAGCAGGAGAGCTGGAGGCAATCATAAATGAGAAGTAATCAGACATGGTGGGGATTAATGAAAAAATGGCAACAGAAAAATCAGGATTGTGAATTAAACTTAGCAGGGTATAAGGTACTTGTGAAAATAAATAGGAAAAAAGGGGAGCTGGATTGCTGCATTTGTTAGGGATAATAATAAAAAATAAGTGCAGCCATCAGAAAGACAAAACAATCCAAATTATAGAGATAAAACACAATGATTGATCAATCACACTAATTGGTGTGTCTCATTGGTGGAAGGGAGGTGAAAGAAAGAAAAAATATGAAATTAGGGAACTGTAAAAAATATAGAACGATAATCATGGAATTTCAACTACCTTGATACGGGGAGGTACGGGGATAAAGGAACAGAGTTCCTACATTGCGTACAGGACTTCCTTTAAACCCGTTGGTAGAAAGTTCAACAGAGGAAGATCCATTATTGGATATAGCAATGGGAAATGAACTAGAGGAGAGGAGAAGTGAAAATGAAGGAACATCTAGTCAATGGTGATCATAATATAACACATTATAAGAAGTTGATAGTATGATGCAAACCAAGTTAATAGATAGGAGAAGATTTTATTTTGAGCGGCTATTCCCTGTCTCTGGATTCATATCCTGAAAGGGCCCCCAGTTTGTTATGATCCCCAGAGACCTATAACTTGTTAAAAAAGGATACTATAATTCTCAGTGCATGATTAGATTTCAAGTTTTAAAACTTTTACTGTAACTAACAAACTAAAGCAACATTGCCTACTAAGTAATGATTAGTCAATTAATGTTTTAAAAAGATAAACCTTACTAATGCTTTAACACAATCTATAACCCCACAGTATACATATCTTTACAGCACATTTTCCAAGAATTGCAGTATTTTTAGGAAACGGTCTATAGTCACTCCCACTTTCCAACAGGTTCTCTTCCCAATTCACCAAATTGTGATGTTCAGTGACCATTGAAGGTTCTCTGTTAGTTCTGAGAATTCTCAAACTAACTTTCAGCAGCAAAATCCCCGCCAGTGATTCCTTCACTCTGCTTTGCAAATCTTCCCGTGTCCTTGAATCACTGAGGGTTCTTCCTATTTGATCACCGGGCAAGCTTTCCACAGCATTCTACCTGATAGCTAAGAGAGAAAACAGCCTTTTCTCACTGCAGACTGTAACAACAGCTGATTTTTCTCTCATTCTCTCCATGTCACTGTTCAAATACCTGAGGCAGGAAGTCCGCAATAACAAGAACATCTGCTTCTGCCTTTGTTTTCAGGTGTTAAACTAGACATGTATATTTTAAAACGTGACCTGGGTTCCCGGTTCCCATGGTAACCAATCACACATGCTTGTTGTTTGGCATAACTTGAAGCAGATTTTTGTTACTCGATTTTACTTTAAATTAGAGACAGTCTACATCACAGTCATCTTATAAAACTTCACTGTAACTAAGTAATTTTAAATAATTATTTTGCTTCAATGTTTACAAGAAGGATAAAACAGGTACACATAATATTGAAGGATGAGACAGATAATGAGGAAAGTGCATTTAAAAAGATATATTGAATAAAGTAATCAAACTCAAAGACGTTAAAGGACCCTTGAAGAGATGGCAGAAGTACTATTTTTTAGAAGAAAATACAATAACAGAAGATTGGCAGGTAGCTCATGTAATTCCTATATTTAAGAAGGGGAACATAACATGGTTAGGGAATTATAGATCAGTCAGCATAACAATGGTGGTAGGAAAAATAATGGAATCCCCAGTAAAGGAGGGAATAAAACAACACCTAGAGCATCTGGTAACAAAATATGCAATATATAAAAAATAGCATGGATTTCAAAAAGCAAAATTCTTGCATGACCAACCTTTCTGAATATCTTGAGGAGGTAACAGAGAGAATAGACGATGGTACAGAAGTAAATGCAATTTATCTGGATTTTCAAAACATCTTTGATAAGGTCCCTCATAATAGACTAATGAATAAGACCAGAGAATGTGGAGTCAAGGGAGTGGTAACAGGATGGACTACAAATTGGCTTCAAAACAAAAAACAAAACAGATTGGGAATAAAGGATATTTATTCCACAGGGGAAGAAAGGGGGTAAGGGGGTGGTGAGGAAGGAAGTGGCGTTCTACAAGGGATTAATGCTGGGACCACTGTTATTCTCAATTTTGAAAATGCAAGTCTTGGTGGAGGAATAAAGTGATCTTGGAGTACATATACACAAATCACTAAAAAGTTGCATCACAAATTAGTAAGACCATAAAGAAGTAAACCAAGCATTAAATATTTCTCGGTGGATAGGATTAAAAAGTAGGGATGTTCTGCTAAACCACTATTTGATCACTATTTGATTAAATCATGGCAGATCTAAATCTAAAATGCTTTAGCCATATTGATTCCATATCCTTGATACCCATAGCAAAAATCTTACTGATTTCATTCTGAAGTAGAATATCCATCATTTTAAGATTAATTGCTATTGTTCTAGAATCCCTAGTGAGGGAAATGGTTTATAATAAAAAGAAGTGCTGGAAATGCCCAGATGGTTTGGCAGCACCTGTAAAGAGAGAAAGACAGTTTTGGAAAAGTCATATTCTGAAAAAGAGTCATATTTGATTTGAAACAATTTTCCACAGACGAAGAATGCCCTTAAATGCTCGCTAATGTCTCTTTAGGAACTTCTACTAAAAGTGCTTTAAATGTGAAAAAAAATCTGTTCACCAAAAGTTGAAAAAAATAATATGTAGGCCAATGGAGAAACAATACACAATTTCTACAGCTGTATCAGCAAATATGTCACAAAAACTCTCAAGTGTTATTTATTATTTGGGTGACATACTTTCTATGTTACACAGACTTCCCTCATAATATTCTCACCCAAGTGCAATGCAGTAAATTAAGGAATAAAACTGAATCCTTTATCAGAAATAACAACACTGGGGATATAACAAGGATAATTTTAAACAGGAATATGTATTAAAAAATCTTTACATATTGAATATTAACATTCCACCCAAACTAGGGATATTATAAAATGGAAAATGAAGACTACACAGAATGCAGTTTTCTCAACTATTTTAGAGTCTGTAGAGTCTCAACTGGTAGAGTCAGTAACCATTAATAGATTAATGATTGATGATTGATGTCAGTAATTGTGGACACAGCACAGTATTGCTGGTGGAATCAAAATAAAAGTGAAAGCACATTTCTCATTCCTACAATTTAATTTAAAAGAAGTTACTTCAGAGCAACATAAATGAACTGTAGAAATGAACATGGAAGAGTTCTAGTAAGTGATAACTGACTGCCTATGCTAAACCAGAAAAGACAAGTTGATTATGCCTAATTTCCCTAATAGGCAACATCCTACACTAACACCACATGAATGATATGTGGTCAACAAGCCAACTTCTATTATACATTGTCTTTGTGTAGATACTATACAGTCTGACAGCCAAGAATATCGAATCCAGACATGAAACCGCACTAAATTGCAGACCAATGGTCAGAATGTTTAATACTGAAACTATACTTGCAATTAGTTTCTTGATAAATGGAAGGCCTCGCCGCTGTGAATGCTGCAATGGTCATAATGGTAGAGCCAGCCTGCAACTTGTATGTGCCCAAGCCTCACTGATGGAAAATGGACTCCTTCCTGGATTTCTGGAGTACTATGGGTGCTTTCCTTCACAATTTCTCTTTGTTCTCTAATTCTCTAAGGATCAACATTCACTCCCTTCCTTTCACAGCATTTATTTCCTCTCTCTTGTTCACGTACAAGCATGTAGCCTCCATACAGTAGTATTCAAATAGTCTCTTGACTGGTAACGCATCCTCCACCCTGTGTAAAATTCAATGTATAGTGCCACTATTCTATTCTGTATTAAGTAAAGGTCATTCTTTTCTTCATTATTGGCTCCAAGTCACCCAAGATCTCAAATTTAAAATCTTCACTGAATCCCTTCCTTTCTATAACCTTCTCCAGCCCTACATCTCTTCCCTGAATTTGCCATTCCTCTGCCTCTAATCTTTTGCACACTCCTGCAGGTGTGTCTCACAGTTGGCCCAAGGCTGTATAAGTGCAAATTGTTGTTACTGAAAAAGAGGAAACAGTTTACTCATTAGAACACAATCAATACCTTGTTTCATGAGTGTGTGGCTTTGTGCTTGTTGCAGATCGAGCTCTAGATGTGCTTTTAGGTTTTGCCTTCATCATCCCTTGTGTCTGAAAGAAATATTTCATATTGGAAATAATTAAGTATATCTATCACACATACACTAAGAAAAGTAACATGCTCCTAAAAGCAAAGACAACCTAATCATTAATATTTGGGAAAAATAACAAAGATAAGTCTGGGAAAATAAGATTTGGAATTATAATTATTTTGGCTATAGGAAGTTACATTGAGGGTGAAACCGGATAGGTAAAGGGCATCACATCTGTTGCTTGTTTTATAGCCTGCGTAACACAGTGAAATCTTGATGACACGAAATTTGAGAAGTGTCAAAATGCTCAACCATTCTGTTGGCAGAATAGCAAATGTTACAGAACAATCCCCTTATTAGCCAAAAATCTGCAGTGGTGGATCCGAGTTTAGTGCCGGCAGGAAAAATAATGCCAAAATCCCTTGCAGAAGTTCATCCATACAGCAAACAAGCAAGCCAGCCCATCTGCCAGGGATCATGTGAAAAGGAATCAGACCAGAGTGGAATGATTAGATAGTTCTCTGTGAAGCAATGTGCAAAGCATGTCAGTATGTTGAAACCTGCAAGAAAGTTAAAAGTGTTGTCAATCGAAAGAAGGTGACTTTAACATAGAAAGTGGATAACCATAGTAATGAAGTGGAAAGCAGTCATTGTAAAAGAATGGGAAATTCTGCCATCAAGTTTGTTCAGCATTTGAAAAATAAACAGAACATTTTGGATCAGTTCAAGAAACAGACACTTTCCCCAGCAAGAGGATGAAAATGGCTGCCTAACTGAACGTTGAAGCAGCTTTGGTAACATGGTTCAAGGCAACCCATCTCTGGCCCAATCCTGCAGGAAAGGGCAGTTGCCATGGTGAAGAAGCTGGCACCTGTGGAGTTCACCTGCAGTGATGGATGGCTGAACTGTTTCAAGACAAGGCACGACATGCTACAAAGGCTGCACAAATGCTCCAGGAGTTCACACTGCACCAAAACCATTCTTGACTGCATTGAAAACAAAGTGGATTGTATTGTGCATGTCTGAAAACAGCACACAAACAGAAAACATATACAGAGCTTTTCTCATGCTAATTCTTTTAAGGACAACCCATGGCAAACTGAACAAATGGAATAAAGTTTTTTTTACTATTTTACTGCATTTTTTATTCAGCATTTGAAGCTGAGAACATAAAGTAATGAATGTTAGAAAGATCGGATATATAGCATTTCAAATACAGTATAGTATATAAACTGCATTTGTAGGAATATCAAGTTACATAAAGACATATTCATGCGGCAAATTGGTCCTCCATGGTTCTGTTTACTCCAAATTTGAATGCAGCTCTGCTGGAATTTGACTCATCGTGAATTTTCTTCAACAGAGCTGGACATGGGGCCTATTACAAGCAAAAGAGATTCTGCCTGTTTCAGGTCCCCACCTGTGCCAATTTCATTCACACAATGTGGTTTTTAATTAGAACTCTGTTCAAGAACATTGATTTAAATAAGTCCAACATACATATATCTCACTCCCCACATACAGAGACATCAGAAAAGTATTGTGAGATGAGAGAAAATTGAGGTGCTGAGTAGAAACAGAAATGACTTGGAGAGAAGAAAGATCTCTAGAAAACTTTTAAAAATCAAGGGGAGAAGTTGCAGGGTTGAGAGCTTAGATGAGTAGGGAGTTCTAGAGGGAAGAGTTGTAATACAGTTCTCTCCTCTATTTGATTGCTTCCTGGCATTTTTCTGATCACCTCCTCTGCCTTTACCCATCAGAAGACCAGAATTAGAAGAGCTCAGAACCGTGAGGTTTGGGATTGGAGGAGATTCCAGAGAAGGCAAGGGGAAAGGTCATGAAGGGATTCTATGGCTCATTTGATGCTGCTTAACCACCAACTATCAAAAAAACACTACATTGGTGCCAACCCAATGTTACACAACTTGGGTGCATTTACTGTTGCCATAAAGCTAGGGTCAACCTGTGCTAGGAAAAGTTTTAATACAATTTAATACCTTCATTAGTGCTTGATATGCACCAATAAAAATGATTCCGCACTGATGTAGCAATCCTTGAACTATTTTTAACAATTGATTTTATTTGGGGAGGGGGTTGGTTAGAAGATGGTATTAGAGTCATGTGGCGGGATTTTATGGCCTTCGCTTGGGCAAGATCGTAAAATCCCATACAAGGCCAACGAAGATTTCTGTTCTGGCAGCGTGTCGACAGAGAGGTTTGCAGCATGGGAACAGGCCCTTCAGCCCAACTTGTCCATATTGCCCAGTTTTTTACCATAAAGCTAATCCCAATTGAACATAAGAACATTGCCTTTATTTGGCCCATATCCTCTGTACTAATCTTATCCAGGTAACTGTCTAAATGTATTTTAAAAGACAAAATTGTACCCGCCTCTACTACTACCTCTGGCAGCTCATTCCAGACACTCACTGTTCTGTGTGTGAAAAAATTACCCCTATGGAGCCTTTTGCATTTCTCCCCTCTCACCTGAAATCTATGTCCTCTAGTTTTACACTTCCCTAACTTTGGGAAAAGATATTGATTATCTAGCTGAACTATGCCCCTCATTATTTTGTAGATCTCTATAAGGTCACCCCTAAGACTCCTATGCTCCAGGGAAAAAAGTCCCTGTCTAGCCAACCTCTCGTTATAACTCAAATCATCAAGTCCTGGTAGCATCCTAGTAAATCTTTTCTGCACTCTTTCTAGTTTAACGATATCCTTTCAATAATAGGATGACCAAAACTGTACACAGTATTCCAAGCATGTACTTACCAGTGCCTTGTACAACTTCAACAAGATGTCTCAACTCCTGTATTCAATGTTCTGATCAATGAAACCAAGCATGCAGAATGCCTTCTTCACCACCCTGTCTACCTGTGACTCAATTTTCAAGGAGCTATGAACCTATAACCCTAGATCTCTTTGTTCTATAACTCTCCCCATTGGCCTACAGTAAGTTCTGCCCTGGTTCGATGTACCAAAATGCATCACCTCACATTTATCTGAATTAAACTCCATTTGCCATTCATCAGCCGACTGACCCAGTTGATCAAAATCAAGGGGGTTCATTATCAAGTTTATAGATTAGCAGAAATGTTATCAGCCACCAGTGATGGAGCAGTTAAAATTGGGGATGTTCATGAGGCCAGAATTAGAGGAACACCAAACTCTTGATTGTAGGACTGGAGGAGATTATAGAGAAAGGGAAGGGTGAAACATGAAGGGGTTGGAAGACAAGGATGAGAATTTTAAAATGCTTGACCAGGAGTCAGTGCAGGTCAGTGAATACAGGGCTTAGGGTGAACAGGACTTGGATAGGTAAAGACACAGGCTGCAGAGTTTTGGATGACCTCAAGTTTATGGAAGATAGGTCGGCCAGGAGTGCACTAGAATAGTCAAGTCTAGAGGTAACAAGGGCATAATAGAGTATTTAGTAACAGATGAACTGAGGCAAAGGCAGAATCAGTCAATGTTGCAGAAGTGAAAATAGGCAGTCTCAGTGATTGTTCAGATATGTGTTGGGAAGCTCATTTTTGGGATAAATGTGAGACCAAGGATTTGAACAGTTTCACTCAGGCCTCAACATGGAAAGTGTTGGAGTCAGTAGCTAGGCAACTAAGTCTGTTGGAGACACACAAGATGACTGGCTTCCACTTTGCCAATACTTAATTAGGGCTCATTTCTGTCCACCCAATACTGATTGTTGTGCTGCAGAACACATTCCCCAGATAAAAATACCAAAATGAGATCAATTTGTCAACACATGACTACAATACATCACAATTTATTAAATTTAAAGTTAACATAAAAGTGAAGCAATCAGTGATAAAAGCTATCGTGCATGGTATGAGTCTGTACCTTTGGCATTGTAACAAGCAAATGTCCTGTGGTTTGGGATCTCTTTGCAGAACTGCTGTCAGGGTTTACTTCTTTTGGAAGCACCAGCTGAAATACCTAAAATCAATGATAAAACAATGTAATACACCACAACGGGAGAATTATTACAGTTCATTTGCTGTCACTATTTCTTTTAAAATAAATCACAAATTAAGTTGCCTCATTTTACAATGGATGACTTGGTCAAGAACAAAACAGCTAAGTGGATATGACATAGATTTAAAGAGGCCTAAATTCATATTTTAAAAAAATCTGAATTATTTTGCTTTGGGGGAAGTTCAATTTTGTCGCAAAGGACAAAATTATGTAGTTTGGCACGAGAGTCTTGCATACCATGCTGGCAGTGGAAATGTAACTGGATTATAAAGGCCTGAACTAAGGTTCTGGAGACACTACAATAATTTTTATTAATTAAAACAAACCTGGGATAAAAAAGTGCTGGTCTTAATAATGATGACCATGAAACTACTAGATTGCGATAAAAACCCATGTGACTCCACATTCACACCCAGTCTTACCTGGTTTGCCAACACATGACTCCAGACCCACAGAAATAAGGTTAAGGTTCAATTGCCCTCTGAAGTCAGCATTCCTACTGGACTGCAGCAGTTCAAGAAGACAGCAAACCATCTTCTTAAAGACAATAAGGGATGGTCAATAAATGGCTTAGCTAGTGTTACAATAGCTATTGAGGATTGCCATTGCCATGGGCTTCGTAGAGTACAAGCTCTCCTATTAAGTGAGTAGTGGCTCGCCCAATAGAGACAGAGCAGTGGGGAGTTTAAAATCAGCTGGCTCCACTCAGGCCGGCAATCGAGGGACACCAGGGCAGAAGTGATACCTGACGCATGTTGTAAATAAAAGAGGTTGGTAATGGAAGATTGGTCTCAGCAAGATTATTATAGCCAGTAGTACCCACATCCCACGAACAAATAGAAAAAGGCCCAGTCTGCCACGCAGTTGTATCAATCCACCACAGGAAAAAAAAATCAAATAAAACCAGACAGAAAATCTAGCATTGACTTAAGCACCAGGTACATCAATGCCACATGCTTACTGAATGGCAGAACAGATTCGACAGCTGAGGGATCTACTCCTGTTCCTAACTGCATGCTGCCCAAATGACCTGGAAGGTTCTGACATGCTTCAGGGGGTTTGTGTCAAAACTGGGAAAGCTTTGTCAATCAACAGCCTGACACATTCATACACATGGAATCATACCTTACAGGCAATGTCTCACACACCACCATCACCATCCCTCGGTACATCCTGCTCCACCATCAAGACAAACCCAGCAGAGGCAGCAGCACAATGATAAACAACTGGGAGGGAGGTGCCCTGGGGGTCCTTAGCATCATCTTTGGATCCCATGAAGTCTCACGGCATCAGGTCAAAAATGTGCAAGGCAACTTTTTGTGAATATCATGTAATGCCTGCCACCACCACTACCCCATTGCTCCCACCCAGCTGACAAACAGTTACCTTGCATGTTGAAAACCATTTGGAGGAATCATGGAAGCAGGCACAGAATGTACTCTGGGTAGGGGACTTCAATGTCCATAACTAAGAATGGCATGGTATCACCACTACTGACTGAGCTGGCCAGGTCCTAAACGACTTAACTACTAAACTGAGTCTGCGGCAGGTGATGAAGAAACCAACAAGGAGGAAAACATGCTCAACGTCAACCTCACAAACCTGCCTGCTGCAGAGGCATCTGCCCATGACAGTTTAGTAGGAGTGACCACTGCACAGTCCTTCTAGAATGGAGTTCTGTCTTCATATTGCGGATATCTTCCATCATGTTGAGTGGTGCTACCACTGTGCTAAACGAGAAAGATTTCAAACAGGTCTAACAACTCAAGACTGGGCATCCGTAACGCACTGTGGGCCATTAGCAGCAGCACAATTCTACTCGACTACAATCTATAACCTCATGGCCTGGCAAATTCCCCATTCAACCACTACCACCAAGCCAGGGGATCAATCTTGGTTCAATGGAGACTGCAGGAGCACATGCCAGGAGTAACACTTAAAATGAGCCTTCAACCTGGTGAAGCTACAACACAGGATTACTTGCATGCCAAAGAGCTTAAGCAGCAAGTGATAGACAGAGCTAAGTGATTCCACAAACAACAAATCAGATCTAAGCTCTGCAGTCCTCCCACACCCAGTTGTGATTAATCAACTTACTGGTGGAGGAGGCTCCACAAATATCCCCATCCTCAATGATGGAGCCTAGCACATCTGTGCAGAAGACAAGGCTGAAGCATTCGCAACAATCTTCACCCAGAAGTGTTGAGTGGATGATCTATTTCAACTTCCTCTGGAGGTCCACAGAATCACACGTGTCAGTCTTCAGCCAATTGGATTCACTATATGATATCAAGAAACAGCTGAAGGCACTAGATACTGGAAAGGCAATGGACCCTGGTAATTTTCTGGCAATAATACTAAAAACTTGTGCTCTACCATGTGTCAAGCCCCTAACCAAGCTGTTCCAGTGCACTACAATACTGGCATCTACCCAGCAACATGGAAAATTGCCTAGATATGTCCTGTAACAAAAAAAGGACAATTCTTGCCCCACCAGTCTACTCTCAATCATCAGTAAAGTGATGGAAAGGGTCATGAAATAGTTATCAAGCAGTAATTACTCAGCAATAACATATTCACTGATGCCAAGTTTGTGTTCTGTCAGGTTCACTCAGTTCCTGACCAAATTACAGCCTTGGTTTGAACATGGGCGAAAGAGCTGAACTCTAGAGGCGAAAGTGACAGTTGTCAAAATCAAAGCATTGTTTGATTCACTGTGGCATCAAGGAGTCACGTAAAATTGGAGTCAGCAGGAATCGGGGCGAGAACTCTCTGCTCGTTGGAGTCATACTTAGCACAAATAAAGATGGTTGTAATGATTGGAGGTCAATCATCTCAGGTCTAGGACATCACTGCAAGAGGTCCTCAGGATATTGTTTTGGGCCCAACCATCTGCAGCTGCTTCATCAATAACCATCCTTCCATCATAAGGTCAGAAGTGGGGATATTCACTGATGACTGCACAATGTTCAATACCATTCATGACTCTTTGTATACTGAAGTAGTTTATATCTAAATGCAGCAAGACCTGGACAATGTCCAAGCTTGGGCTGACAAATGGCAAGTAACGCTCACATCACAAAAGTGCCAGGCAATGACCATCTGAGATTGAATCTAACCCATCACCTCTTGATACTCATTGGCATTAACATCACTGAATTCCCTTCTATCAACAGCCTGGGGATTGTCATTGATCAGAAACTGAACTAGACTAGCCATATGAATATTGTGGCTACAAAAGCAGGTCAAAGGCTGAGAATGTGGTGCCAATAACTCATCCCCTGAATCCCCAAAATCTGTCCACAATCTACAAGGCATAAGTCAGGAGTGTAAAGGAATATTCTTCACTTACCTGGATGGGTGCAGCTCCAACAACATTCAAAAAATTCAGGACAAATCAGCCCACTTGATCTGCACCCCATCCACAAACATTCACTCCCTCCCACCGCGCACAGTGACAGCAGTATGTACCATCTACAAGACGCACTGCATAAACTCACCAAGGCTCCTTCAACAGCACCTTACGAACCAACTATTAACAAAAGTAAAAGCAAAATACTACAGATGCTGGAAATCTGAAATAACTGAAGATGCTGGAAAAACTCAACAGGTCTGGCAGTATCTGTGGAGAGAAAAATGGAATTAACATTTCAAATCCTTATGAAGAACATTTCTCTCCCCATTGGTGTTGACAGACCTGCTCAGTTTTTCAAGCATTTTCTGTTTTTATACCACTATCATCTAGAAAGACAAGGGCTGCAAACACTTAGGAACATCAGCACCTGTAAATTCCCCTCCAAGCCACTCATCATCCTTACTCGGAAATATATCAACATTCCTTTACTGTCGCTGAGTCAAAATCTTGGAATTCTCTCCCTAAAACACAATAGTGGTTCAAGAAGGCAGCTCATCATCATCATCTCATTCTGGATAGGTAATAAATACTGGTCCAATCAGTGGCTCCCACTTTCCATGAATTAATTTTAAAAACCAACAAATCCTAAAGGCAAAACTGGACAAATACCTTGAAAAGAAGATATAATTGTCATAAAACAGGTGGATGAAACAGACATAGGTCTCAAGATTTAAATGCTTTCATGTTTCAAATATTATGGTAGTATAGCTGCAGTATTAATACTATATTGCCTATACTTTTAATAGATACTGACCTTTCCTTTTACCATTACACAAACATGGGTTGGCTGTACATCAATATCGAGTAGAGATGTATCCATATGTCTGTGGAATTAATTTTTAAGAATAGATCAGCATTTGCACTAAAATATTGAATCTCACTTTTGTAACACTGTCCTCAGAAGAAGATCCCCTGGCTATCTTATTGAGTGCTGTACACTTATATTAGTTTTGGAAAAAATACTTCTCATGTACAAGTAAAACATGACGTTTTCTTGAGAGGAGCACCAATCTCTTAATATTTGTATCATTCTTTTTTAAGAGTTCAGTGAATAAATTTGTGATATATTTTAATTGCACCTGCGATCCAATAATTCAAAGATGCTGTCAAAGTTAGCGTGTGACACATTAATCTCATCTCACTAATAACTTTTGAATTTTTCCCTGGTCCATTGAATAAACAATAAGCTGAGCTATGCAAGCATGCAGTACCACCAATGTATGAATTGCATTCATGTGCTTTTAGTTGTGGTACTTTTATTGCACAGGGAATTAAGTACTGAATTATAGAATCTACAGTGCAAAAGGAGGCCATTTGGCCCAGCGAACCTGCATCAACAACAATCCCACCCAGGTCCCATCCCCATAATCCCACATATTAACAGTCCTAATTCCCCTGATGCTAAGGGGCAATTTATCATGGCCAATCAACCTAACCCGCACATCTTTGGACTGTGGGAGGAAACCGGAGCACAGACAGTCATGGAAGTTTACAGCATGGAAACAGATCCTTCAGCCCGACTTGTCCATGTCGCCCTTTTTTTTTAAATAAGCCCCTAAACTAATCCAATTGCCCGCATTTGGCCCATTTCTCTCTCTACCTATCATACCCATGTAATTGTCTAAATGCTTTTTAAAAGACAAAATTGTACCTGCCTCTACTACTACCTCTGGCAGCTTGTTCCAGACACTGAAAAAATTGCTCCTCTGGACATTTTTGTCTCTCTCCCCTCTCACCTTAAACATATGCCCTCTAGTTTTAGACTTCCCTACCTTTGGGAAAAGATATTGACTATCAAGCCAATCTGCGCCCCTCATTATTTTATAGACCCCTATGAGAGCACCCTCCTCTCCACATAACTCAAACCATCAAGTCCGGGTAGCATCCTAGAAAATCTTTTCTGCACTCTTTCTAGCTTAATAATATCCTTTCTACAATAGGGTGACCAGAATTGTACACAGTACTCCAAGTATGGCCTTACCAATGTCTCGTACAACTTCAACAAGACATCCCAACTCCTGTATGCAATGTTCCTACTGGTGAAACCAAGCATGCTGAATGCTTTCTTCACCAATCTGTCCACCTGTGACTCCACTTTCAAGGAGCTATGAACATGTACCCCTAGATCTCTTTGTTCTGTAACTCTTCCCAACACCCTACCATTAACTGAGTTAGTCCTGCCCTCGTTCAATCTACCAAAATGCATCACCTCACATTTATCTAAATTAAACTCCATCTGCCAATCGTCAGCCACTAGCCCAATTGATCAAGATCCTGTTGCAATTGTAGATAACTTTCTTCACTATCCATTATGCCACCAATCTTGGTATTATTTGCAAACTTACTAAACATGCCTCCTATATTCTCATCCAAATCATTAATATAAATGACAAATAACAGTGGACACAGCATTGATCCCCGAGGCATACCGCTGGTCACAGGCCTCCAGTTTAAAAAACAACCCTCTACAACCACCCTCTGGCTTCTGGCCAATTTTGTATCCATTTAGATACCTCACCCTGGATCCTGTGAGATTTAACCCTATGCAACAACCTACCATGCAGTACCTTGTCAAAGGCCTTGAGAAAGTCCACGTAGACAACATTCATTGCATTGCCCTCATCTGCCTTCTTGCTTACCCCTTCAAAAAAGTACATGGAAGAAACCCAAGCAGACATGGGGAGAATGTGCAAACTTCACACAGTCACCTGAGGCCGGAATTGAACCCAGGTCCTTGGCACTGAGAGGCAGCAGTGCTAACCACTGTGGCACCATACCACCCCAAAATAAAATCTTGAAGAAGTGAAATTAAAAAGTACCCCCAAATAATCTGCTTAATCTGACTTGCTTAAGGTACCTGTACATGATTATTTGACAAATGTTACAGATGCACTTTAGGAAACCTACAATTCTAAAGTGTGGATGTAAACAGCAGAATACTGCTTATGGTATATTTAGGTTGTAGCTCATATTTTCAGCACATGGAACAAATTAGTGGTTGCTTTCTTTGTCTTTCATTCAATTGCAAGTACGTACACCTGTAGCTCTAAATTCTGGTGTGATACAGTTGAGTAGATACTATTGCTGCCTCACTAATCTGGCATTCCTCTGTTTCCCCTCCACTTGTTCCTCCAAAAGCAAAAATAATGGGAAAATTGACATGGGGAAAAATTCCACTCTGTCTGAAAATATGGGAATAACTAGAATGGTGCTCCTCAACAAACAGCATAAAAGGCAGATGACAATTGAGTTGCCCAAATAATATAAAAATAATTCAAAATCATAAAAGAACCAGTTTTTACTACAATGGAAACACTGATATCTGGCCCTGATCAGGTATCTGGCAACTCCGAATGCCAGCTTTCTATGGGTATGAATGTGATTAACGGTCTCAACTCGTATCAGAAAATATCAACTTGTTGCTCAAATCTGTACATTATTATAATGTTCTGAAAATCACAAATTTCATTTTCAGGTGGCTACAGTCTGTCATTGTTTATTCAATTGCTGCATTATGTTGCAAAGCTAACCTGTAAACAGCAAGATCCAGAATGAATTGATTATTTTCTTCATCATCGGTCAATGTGAAATCAATCCTATGAAGAGAAACAGAAGTTCACCCTTCAATTTCTGAGCATTCCCTTCTTCAACTATGGTACGCAGCAAGAAATCTAACTGGACAGACTCTGGTTTATTCCATCAAGTTATAATTCAAAATATCATAATGGTCCAGACTTTGCAGCAAAAGCAACAGTGAAGCTATCAGCTCCTATTTGAGGAGTAAATTAGGCAGCAACTTTCAATGGCCGTACATGTGCAGTTAAATTTGGAATGAAGTAATTGCTATCCGAGTTGTCTGCTCCTCCAGAAGTTTCACCATCTCACCAAAGCATTTGACATTAAAACACACTGAACATTGCGTTGTTGCATCATTTGTGTGATGTACACTATATCTGCCAGAAAAAGTTGGGAATTGTTTATTCCAGTGAAAGCAATTTTTAACAATGTGGCAAATCTAATTTATTGCCAAATAATTTCTGATACCAAACCTTATATTTATAAATGTGGAGCTGCAATCCTTCAGGTTCACTTAATGTTAGATTTTTAAAAAAATGAAAACTTAAATAATTTAATAAAAACCTGTTCTATGTCTCTTTCTTAAGCCCATCTCTTTTCTCTCTTTATTTTCTGTACATGATTTGGCACTAAGATAATT
The DNA here is from genome assembly GCF_965287045.1 of Carcharhinus amblyrhynchos. Taxonomy (NCBI): domain Eukaryota; kingdom Metazoa; phylum Chordata; class Chondrichthyes; order Carcharhiniformes; family Carcharhinidae; genus Carcharhinus; species Carcharhinus amblyrhynchos. The sequence continues at coordinate 73,811,326 of NC_137331.1, read as the reverse complement.
ATTCTAACATACACATGAGTAGAAAGAAAGATGAGGTTCTTCAGGCTGGCTTTAGAGGGATAGGAAAGAAATTAGTAAGCAGAACCTCAAAAGTAATCTCCGGATTCAGCTCCATGGGCTAAATTTTACCATCTGTCTAGGGATGAATGGGGAGGTGGTCTTTAAAATGGCGAGTAACAGTGGGTAAGGGGACGGCGGAGGGCCAGTCACTGTCCAAGCACATGGAATTTTGACAGTAGCAGGCAAGGTAGCCCTCCCACTCATAAATAAACTGAAGTCCTTAATTGGCCAAATTAAGGCTACTTCCCACAACTGGCATTTTGCCAGGGTTGGTGGGTCGATTGTCATATGGAAAGGCTGCTCAGTAAAACCTGGCAGCCTCTCTGTGGACTGCTTGGGCGACCCCTTGATCGAGCACTTTGTGGACCATGGAGGATTCCCTGCTTTGAGGGCTGCACCAACAGAAACCCTACTTATCTCACTCCTTAACCTTCTTTGTTCAATAGTGAAAGATCTTGAGTTATCCAACCTCTTCTCGTAACTTTATCCATGGCAATATCCCAATGAAACTCCTCTAAACCCTTCCTGTATCCAGAATTGTCCACAATACTCCAGCTGTTTTATAGATTATTAACTATGATTTATAAAGTGTACATTCTATTGCTATATAACGTCAAATAACCCTTATGCTTTCAGCTTTAACTCTCAAATCAGTCTAATCTCCTCTTCACTTAGCTGGCTCCTATTTCGATAACTAAAATTCCCTTTATAATGCTACACTTTACCGGTGGTATTCTAGTCTGTTCACAAAGTTTCCTGTCCTCTTCCACCTGTCTTCCTGGAGGCCATGATCTCGCTGTATCCAAATTGCTTAAATTTGCTCCTTCTGATCAACAGCTTTCCTTGGAATCTGAATTATCTCCTATTTTACAAACCGAGATACATAACTTCCTTCACAAGCAACTTTAAACAGCATTTTGCAAGACCTTTAGGGAAGAAAACCTGCCATTCTTACCTGATCTGGCCTACATGTAACTCCAGGTCCGTAGCAAATGGCCTCTGAAATGGCCTAGCAAACCATTCAATTAGGGATGGGCAATAAATGCTGGCTCAGCAAGCAACACCCACATCCCCTGAACGAATAAAAAACCCTTGTAGTCCGAAAAACAAACTCGTATCTACACTGCTACCACCCCTTTAATCCCATTAGCTTCAATTTTATAACTAACTATGCTTTTTGCATGCATCATTATATTGTGAAAAACTGCTAAAGACTGTTTGTTCAAAACACATGATTAATTATAAAAGTGTTTGTGAAAAAAATCCCTTGTTTCATTAAATTTGAACCCTATTCAATTCTTTCCTTGCACAAACTAAAAGGTAGGCATTTGTTCCTGTCCGAGGCACTGCCTGCTCCTGGGAATCAATGCAAATCTGCACAGTATTGCAAACAAATAATAGCTCCCTTAAGGGTATTTTACCACTGGATTGATGGCTAGTCTGAATTATAACAGTAGTTAACTACAACTAAAGGGTGAATTTTTAACATGCGAATTGTGTTAAAATAGCTTTCTATTATGTCAAACATAAATACTCTATTTTGACAGTGGAATAATTATGTCACATACTTAGGCTCATTAATATTCAGGACTCGTCCCTCAGAGGTGACAAGTGGTCGCTGTGGTTTTTGTTTCTTCTGATTTCTGAAAGGAAATTGATAAATTCAATAAACAAGTTTGTATCTGATTAAACAAGCAGCTGTTCAAAATGTTTGTTAAAAATCCCAGGACACTGATTTTGTCCATCAACTCCTTCTCCTCTGACAAATGATGACTCGTGGACTATTTCAGATACCAGTAGCACTCATACCTCACCAGAACGTCCATTCCTTTCAAGCAAAAACTCAGCATGACTGGTAAGTTATTTAATCAATTCTATGAATATAGAGTGTATATATACGCTCTTCCTATAAGGTGACTTGACAGGAATTCACAACATGGATCCTGGCTGATCCAAGACCGATAATAGTGTCCCCATTGTCAGTTGCTAATGTAACCCTGATTAGAGCTCACAACAGGGGAGATCACAGCTTAAGGGGCTCACTACTCCATCATGTAGTAAAGCAACTCACTGAGCCATCAGAAAATGCCCAATTGCTTATTCTCAAAGTCAGAAAATTGTCATGATTTAAAATGCATGTAAAATTCAGATAAATATACAAATAAATTTATTGTCTGCTTTCTCAGTGTTCACTATCTGAAGTTACTGTGTTACCATGTAAAGTTTTTGAGTTTTATATAGACAGCTCTTGCTGTATTAAGCTATTCATGTAACCATCCATACAATAGCATTCAAAACAACTGCGACAATGACTGGCTGCCTATTTCTGAAAATATTTTGTGCAACTTGATCTTTGGAAAAAAAACTATAATTATTTGATTCCGGGAGGGGAATAAGTAATCTTAAACAGGCGTCAAATTACAGGAAAATACCTGGAAAAGTCAATGACTGCAACCCACACCTCCCCCATCCAAAACAATAAAAGGAGTAAAGTTTGTTGAAGGGCACTCCATAAGTATAAATGTGATTAGGAAAACTACAAAAATATATGAAAACACACATTTAAGTTGAACAATTAGAAGTTTTCTTTGACTTTAAAATCTATAAATCTTCGGGAGTGTTCATGAAAATAAAATATGCTTTAAGGAGGACAGTTAGAAAACAGAAATGATGCTGCTTGACATCTCAGTACCCATTGCTGATGAAGGGAAAAAGTAACAATGAAAATTGGCCAGAGTACTCAGTCCTCATCAGCATCCAGAAATTCTTCTCAGAAGTGCATGTTTGCACTGAGTTGAGATTAAACTTTGTGATAGAACTTTCCGCCAGTACTTTGTGTGGTCACTTGCACAAAAAGCTGCTTTTTTGGAAGACAACTGGTACTAATGGTACCTTAGCCATTAAGGTTAGCTTAGTTGGTTGGATGGTTGGTTTGTGATGCGGAGCAATGTCAACAGCATGGGTTCAATTTCTGTAGTAGTTGAGGTTATTCATGATCTTCTCAATCTTGCCACTCGCCTGAGATTAGGTGACTCTCAGGTTAAATCATCACCAGTCAGCTCTCCTGCTCAAAGGGGAGAGCAGCCTATGGTCATCAGAGATGATGGGCACTTCATCTTTAGCCAGTAGGAAGTCAAGAAGTGAATTGACAGAAAGTGCAAAGGAAAAAAATAAGATATGGATTTGTCTTTCTACACTGAAAACCAAAAACAGGATATACAAACAAACTTTCTAACCTCCACATCTCCCTGTGTCTTAACTAATTGATTTGATTCCAGTTAACTGAAATCCATTTTACTCAAAATGCTCAGATAATATGGATATTTGGAAATTACAACCGTATCTGTTAACTATTTTCAGATAACATTAGGTTTGATAAGTAAGTATGGTACAAATTATTTCTGGAATCTTTAAGCTTATTAATTTAAACAGCTATTTGAAAGAACTATCTCTTTATTAATTCTAATGTTACTTCTCTTTGTTTTTTAATTTCCGAATCTTCTCAATGTGTCTATGGACTTCCAGTCTGGATTCTGGTGTGTAAAGTGTAGGCTCCTCCCAGAATTTCCTGTTCATTTCATCTTCATCTTCGTTCATTTGATCTTTATTCTCTTCCCCATCACTGTTGCTTTGCTTATTTTCGATATTCTCTCTAACCAAAAGAGATAAATGTCAGAAATAAAACATCACAAAGGAGTTTACAAAAACAAAAAAGTTAAACCTGTCAATTTTTTAATCCTGTTGTTAAGGAGATATGGAGACCAACAAATCTATAATCTGACAACCTGGCATTTTAATAGAAAAATTTGTTTGTAATAAAAGGTTGTTATCAGACAACAAATTTTATGAAATTGGGCACACAATATGGAAGCAGACTAAAGTACACTCAGAGCCTCTCCACTAAAAATCACAAAGTAACAGACACAGATTAGCAGGCAACAGCATGCTTTTAGAATGCAAATGAGGGCTAGCACACAAGGGAAGCTGGACAGGATGGCACCTACAGGAACTAAATTAAAAGACAATCCCCACCCCATCAAAATCAGCACTTCTAAAACAGTCAAACAACCCATGGAGACACCTAAAATTAGCATAGCTAAGGAAACGTCCCTGGCCCCTCAAACCTCTTTTGAGATCAATGACACACCTATGGTTCAAACCCCAGAGATTCTAGATCATTAATAACCAGACAAAAACGATTAACACACACTTAAAACAATTGCCCCAACACTCGAAAACATCGAGACAGGATAGCTGAAGTCAAATACTGTGAATAAAGGATTAGCATTTGAATCGTGTACTACACCGAAGTTCAGGTATAACTGTAGCCCATTGCGGGGGAGTCTTTAGTGTGCTTTTGGGACAGTCTGATTGTATGTCCTGACTGCACCTCCATCGACGTAAAAGAAAATAAAGCTGTGCCGCGATTGAACTACACCCTGAGTCCGTAGTGGTCGTTTTGCCCACTCGCGCTAACAAGGTTATTCAAAGTCAACCAGAAATTTAAAGAATTGCATCGTCAAAAATTATTCTGTTGATCAGCTGGTGCCATGGTCTGGTTTGAAACAATACTTTCTTCTTTGGTACAAAACTCCCACGATGAGGAATCAAGATATGATAAATTTGCTTTGTTTGTGAAATAAGAGACATTACTAATATTGCAGTGTTAAATATTGTACTCATCTTTAAATTACTGTCAATAAGGAAGAATGGAATAGACTTAAGTTTCAAGTAACGAAACAGGTCAAGTGAGTGACCTGAAAGGACTCAAACAGCCGAGGAAACATTGACCAAAACCAATCACTCCCACACTGAAAATAAACGGAGAAGTTCAGGATAAAGTTACTGGTTTGGAATTCACTCATTTAAGTAGTCAAAGGGTGACCGAGTCTAGATTAGTTAGTGGAAGAAAGAGAAGATTGTGGTCTAGCAATAGATGTTTAAAAACAAGCTGAATAAGGTACAGGTTAAATAAGTACATTTAAAACAAAAGTATTTGATAAATATACAGCTGTACAAAAGAAAAGGTACAGAATAAAACAAAAAAATAGGAAAGTGAATATGGGGACTGCAGCAAATCCTGAGCATGATGCAGAGAACTATTTCTGGAATTGACTACTTAAAAATAATGAGACTAGAAGTGGGAAAATCACCAAGCCCAAATTGTATTGATCGTAGATAACTGAACATTGCAGAAGAGATACTGCAGATACAAACTATAATTTTCACAACACCATTCAAAACAAAATGTCATTAAGAGGGAAAAATATTTACCCTGTTCAGGAAGGAGGGAGAGGAAACTATAGGCTAATTACTCATCTCAAATGTAGGGAAATGTTAAATCTATATTATGAAATGAAGTTAATAGAATATCCACGTAGGAAAGGGCTAATGACTAACAGTTGATTCGTACAGAGCAAGTAGCACTTGGCTTATTTAACTCAACTGACATTTTGGTGTAATACTGAAGGTATGTTGCACTGTCAGGGGTGCTGCCTTTTGGCAGCATTCAAACAGCAGGGTTCGCTGGTGCTCTAGTCAATACTTATCCCTCAACTAACATCTCTATGAAGAAAGCTTATCTGATCACCGATCTTAATGCTGTTTACGGGAGCTCATTCTATATAAATAGTCTGTTTCCCTACAGCAAGTGGCTACATTTCAAAATACGATGTTGGCTGTGACGCATTTTGAAATGTCCTATTTCATGAAAGGTGCAACATAAATAAAGAAAAACAAACATTTATGTTTATCACCCAATTTTCTCCCTACTGGGGTTTAATTCTGCAGGTGCAAGCAATCTCTCCAGTACCTTGTCTAAGTGACAAATTTTTCATGGGACAGGGAAAGCAAAGGTGAAAGCCTTACAGCTGAGGTTAATCCTGTTCTTGTTTGAAATCGAACAAAAGCTTTTGCAAAAAAGAACTGCAAGTCAAACATTATGGAGAGAAATAGCTAGGGTTAACATTTTATGCCTACAACACTTCATTAGAAGTATAAGATGTTGCAGAGCTAGGGAAAGGAGGATGGAAAAAGACAGATTGTTTGCAACTTTAGTATCATATCTAATGAATCATGAATGCACTTCAGATGTTGAGCAAAGCAATCACCGAACCTGCACTTTTTCTTCTTGTTGTGGAAGAGACTGCATTTCGAGCTGTGGGCACACTAGCTTGAAAGAAGTTGCAGTAAGTCAGTGTTTCACAAGAAAAGAGTGTTTGGGCTGATATGATGGGAGGAAGTGAAAAGGCAAATGGCACATCTTCTTCACTTCTATGAGAATTGAGAACAGGTGCTAGGGTTGATAGAGAAGTTGTCACTTGGGGGAAATCTGTTATCTTATACTGAAGAAGTGGCAGAGGTGTTTGATAATCGGATCATGTTGAAGATATTGGCAATGGTGGAGGAAGGGGCTACCAAACTTGGAGGCTGGTGGAAGAGAATGCAAGGAAATGGAGATGCAAAATGATTCCAAGAGGAAAGAGACGGGTAGGAATAGAAGTGCTGTAAAGGAACATGGTCCATAACCCAGCTAACACTTTGAAAGGAACTTCTTAGCTGAAAAAAGTAAGACCAATGCTCTCGAGCACTGATCTTGTCAAAATATGTGGGGTGAAGGATTTCGAACATGCGGTCAGAGACTGCACAAGATAGCATGGTCCTTAAGCACCAACACTCAGGTTCTATCAGCTGTATATCTTTTGGTTTAGCACAGAGATTTGAGGTACAGCCACAGGAGCATTCAATTGCTGACATAAACATGAAGGGTCTAGCTTCTATGTTACTAATCGCCATGAATCAGAACTGACAACATCACTGTGATAATGTGCAGAGTGATCACTGTATAACAGCATGTCACATCAAACAAAGTTTCTGGTTGTTGAATAAAATCATCTCAGTCCCAGGACATCACTCCAGGAATTTCTTAGGACAGTGTACAAGAGCCATTCATCTTCAGCTGATTCATTTATGATTATCCCTCTATCATACAGTCAGAAGGAGGAATACTCACTGGTGATTGCACAATGCCCAGTTCCATCACAACTACTCAGATAATGAAGAAGTCCATGCCAGCAAGCGGCAAGATCTTGACAACATTCAAGTTTGGCTTTATAAGTAGCTAGTAACAGTTACACTACATACGCACCAGGTAATTGCCAAGAGGCAATTGAACTCTCTTCCCTCGACATCCAACGATGTGACCATTCCTGAATCCCCCCCTCGTCCTAGTGATTGTCATTACCAGAAGCTTATCTGGGCAAGACAGTACAATGGTTACTAGAGCCAGTCAGAGGTTGGGAATTCTGCATCAAGTAACACACTTCCTAACTCACCATGCATGCTTATCAAAAGCCGTAAGTCCGGGACAAAATGGTCTACTTTACTGATACTCCATTGGACTACCAGCGTGTTGTGGCAGCACCATGTATCGTTTACTTGATGCATTCAGCAACTTACCAAAACTTCCTACAGCATTTTCCAAACGCCCTCTACCATCGAGAAATACAAAGTCACAAGTACACTGGAACATTATCACCTTTAAGTTCCCCTTCAAGTCACACATCATTCTAACTTGGAAAGATATTGTTCCTTCACTGTCACTGGGTCAAAATCTTATAAATAAATAAGCTTTAGCTTTAGTTATTAGTCATAAATAAGGCTTAGATTAACACTGCAATGAAGCCACAGTGAAATTCCCCTAGTCACCACTGTCCAGCGCCTGTTTGGGTCAATACACCTAACCAGCACGTCTTTCAGGCCACGGGAGGAAATCAGAGCACCAAGAGGAAACCCACACAGACACGGGAGAACGTGCAAACTCTGCACAGACAGTGCTGAAGCCGGGAATTGAACCCGGGACCCTAGTGCTGTGAGGCAGTAGTGCTAACTATGCCACAGAGTTTTTGCAGATGTAAAATATTTCTTCCTTCAATTTTAGTCTAATACCTTCCAATAGGTGGAGTAGGCTTCGAGTACCTTCCCAAGAGGGTAATTCCCCTCGCAATAGTAAATGCAAATAAGCTTTTAGTTCTTGGAGTCAACATCACTAATTCTGATTTCACACACACTAGGCTTTCACCAATATACACTTCCTGTAAAAGTGGTCTGTTCAGTCAGACATACAATTAAAGACTAATACTTTAAAGTGAAGCAAACAGCTGTGACGTAGGAAACCCACCAGCCAATCTGCGCTGAACAAATTCTCCAATATAGTAATGTGATAATAATATCATTTACTTTTTGTGAGGTCGTTTCAGGGATTAAATATTGACCAGGATGCCAGAGATAAGTCCCTTACTCTTCCACAAGATAGAGCCCTGGGATATTTTACACCACCCAAGCAGGCAGATGGGGCCTCAATGTAATGTCAATGTTAGCCTTGATTTGTATGTTCAGGCTATGGAATGGGACTTGGACCACAAGCCAAGAATCAAGATTAAAATCTTCTCAAAACGTATATTTTAGTGTCACACAATAATATATAGTTACCGATGAGTCAACCAGTTGGAGATTTCCACCTTTCCTAATTATTTTTTCCTCACACTTCCTATTGTCAAATGATGTTTAAAATAAGTGGGCAAACAGAATCTCCAAATGCGTGTTAAATACAATCTCTTCCACCTTTCTCACAACACTTCTGAAAGGATTCACTAAAACAAGTTAACTGAGATCTGGAAAAATACAAAGGCAAAATAAATTCTCTGATTCAATCTATAATTCAGATTCACTTCTTATTTTTGGAGTTGCAGGTAATTTAAGTATATGGCCCATTTCATTTTATCTGTGTAGGCAAGCATATGTAGTAATTTAAAGGAGTCGACTTGTGCAGAGCCTACACCGACTGTTAGTTTGTCATGAGATCGTGCAGCTCAGAGGGATTGTTTCCAATGTTAGAACACGACTTTGTTCATGAATTGGTACAAAGGGTGCCACTGCTCATTAGTGCCTATTCTTAAAATAAAAAAAAAGAATCAAATGTAAAAATACTTAACTGGAGGGGCGTTCATTTCAGTGAGTTGGAATGGAATCTGGCCCAAGTGGATTTTAATCAGATATCCAATTAAATTGGTAAATCAGCAATGTGAGGCCTTCAAAGAGGACGCACTTTAAAATGAAAAGGAAATGGAGTGAAGCAAAAGAACCCAAAAGTGTTTTATAAACATATAAAGAATAAAATGCTAGTCAGAGGAAAGCTGTAACAGATAACTACTGAAATGAAATCTTCCTGTCGAGATAGAGGGCATCCCTGAAGTACCAAAGGTGTGCTTTTGGATGTTGTCAATGTCACAGTAAAGAAAGAATATAAAGATAGACAAAGAGGAGAGACTTGCTGATACTACAACCCTGTTCAAAAGGGGGAGAGGGATAAACTCAGTAATTAAGGGCCAGTCTGTTATGAAGCAATTCTTAGGGCAATAATCAAAATTAAATAGCACAGGCAAAAATATGATCCAGAAATAAATAAATTATTAAAAGCGGATTGTGTTTGACTAACTAGATTCAGTTCTTTGATGAAATAAAAGAGAGGGTTGATGAGGCAGTGCAATTAATGTATCTTATATACAGTACCATATAATAGACTTACTAGCAAAATTGAAGTCTATGGAGTTAAAGAATTGTGGCCGTATGAATAAATAATTAACTAAGGCACGTTAAGCAGAAAGTTATGGTTGTTTATAGTCTGGGGAGAAGTATGCATTGGTAGCCCCCAGTGGTCAACATTGGGACCTCTTCACGGGATAAAGGATTTAAAATGCATGAATAGATTTAAAATTTGAGAAAATTAACTGGCGAGAATTATCTTCATTATATTCCTGACCTGAACTTGAGTATATTGAACATAATTTCAAAGTTTGTAGAGAGCATGAAAGTGAGAAATGCGGAAAACAATGAAGGGAAGTATATAAACACATGAGGAAGTGGGTAAAAACATGGCAGATGAAATTTAACAGCAAGAGCATGAAATTATTCATTTTAGCACAAAAAAAAGGACAGATGACATAATCAAAATCGCACAATTTTTAAAGGTGCAAATACAGACAGACCTGGACAAGTTAAAAAGCTTTTAAAAGGCATATAGATTTCTTTATGCATTCGTGTGATATGGGCATCGCTGACTGGCCAGCATTTATTGCCCATCTTTAGTTGCACTTGGAGGGCAGTTGAGAGTCAACCACATTGCTGTGGCTCTGGAGTCACATATAGGCTAGATCAGATGAGAAGGGCAGATTTCCTTCCCTAAAGGAAATGGGTTTTTCTGACAATCGACAATGGCTTCATGGTCATCATTAGATTCTCAATTCCAGATATTTTTTATTGAACTCAAAGTCCACCAGTTAGATTTATAAATAGAGGTGGGCTTGATGCAAAATGTTTATAATGCACAAGTTAGGTCCATGGAATACTGCGGCCAGTTATGAGCACCACATTTTAGCAAGGATGCCAAAGTTTCAGAGAAGTTGCACAGGTGAATTACTAGAATGGTACCAGGGTGAAAATGACCAGTTACTTGGACAGAATAAAGGAACTGGAGTTGTTCTCCTTAGATCCAGGAGATTTAATGGAGGTGTTCAAAATCATGAAAGGTTTTGAAAATATAAGCAAGGAGAAACTGTTTCCAGTGCAGAAGGCTTGATAACCAGCCAACATTGGCAAAAGAAAAAGAGACAACACGAGGGAAAAATTCTTACACAGCACGTTGTTATAGTCTGCATTGCTGAAAGCATGATGGAAACAGTTGTAATAACTTTCAAAAGGGAATTGGCTAAATACTTGAATGGGGAAAATTTCTGGACATTTGGAATAAAAGTAACTGAGTGTGACTGATTCGAAGAGCCAGTACAGGCACAGGTGGTTTTCCTTTGTGCTGTGGGATTCTACAATATAGTACTAAATATTACACTGATTTTATCAAAAATCACAAACTCTCTTCCTAAAAATGCTAACAAATACTGTTTCACACACATGGATTATTGGTTTCAATACAACACTTTGCATCAAAATGAGGATTTTGCTTTTTATTTTCAACTTACTTTTTCCCTTTCTCTTCTAAATTCTTCTGCAATGCTTCTTTTTCCATGGTTCGCTTCAGGATATAAGCCTGCTCTTGCTCTACAATTTGATGCCGTACTTCTGGATAATCCTGCAGTGCCTGGATCTGGTCAGAACGTGTGATTTCTTTCCCATCTAATGACTGCAGTCCAAGAGGTAACAATAACGGTCATAAACCACAATCGGAGTCATAATTATTGTTTTTGTAAATGTGTAAATACTAGCAACAGAATCAAATTACGTCAAAGGAAATTGCGACATTATCAGCATTTGGTAAAGTATCTCTCCTTGTGATGATGAAAGAGCTGTGCCCCTTAGCCAAAACTGTGCTGAAGTCTGATTCTGAAAGATACTCCCCTCCCCACCCCCACTGTTTGAACCTGGCACTGAGCAACACTTTCACCATGTAGCGGGGGAAAGGGGGTTGGGTTTGGCTTGGCTGTGGTGTGGAAAACGGGGGAATGAAACTTATTTGTACATGAGCAGTTTACAGACACAGCGGCTGCCTTTAGTTAGAACAAATATTTGTTACCCAGCTTTCTGAAACATGACTCATGGGATTTACACATTTCAGCAAAAGGCCCAAAAGGTCTTTGGAAACGTTAAGTACCTCCTTGCTTGACAACTTTTAACCAAGTGCCTCAGAACTTCCACAAATTGTATTACAGCTGTGCGGCTAACACCAAGGGTTTTGAAGGAGGAGGGAAGTGGGGACGTAGACAGGGTGTTGCGGCGTCAGGAGGACAGATATTTCTGGCCCTCATGATTTGGGCATCTAGGCGAGTAGAAGGAGAGTGTGCCAGAAAAGGGAAGAGTGCACATTGTGGAGAAGAGGCTGTAAAATGGAGCTGGCACCTCCACACATTCACCCCATAGAGACATGCTGGTGTAAGGAACCTTCGCCAACATGCACCAGGCAGCAGGAGGAGGAGGAGGAGGAGGAGGAGGAGGAGGAACAAGGTTTTACACTGAGGTAATGGTCTACCAACTTATGGAAGTTATATCTGAATATAACTGAGAATGAATGGTTAACAAAGGAATTGCCATGGCCAAACATAGAAGGGGTAAAAACACAGAAAACAGGAATGGGAGAAGGCTATTCGGCTCTTCGAATCTGCTCTGTCATTCAACATGATCATGGTTGATCCTCTATCTCAACTTCATTCTCCAGCACTTTCCCTATACATCTCTAAATACTTGAAATCTATTTTCTTCTTAAGTATATTCAGTGATTGGACCTCCGTAGCCTTCTGTGGTAGAAAAATCCAGATTCATCATCCCGAGTGAAGAAATTTCTCATCTCAGTCACAGAATTATAGAATTCCAATAATGCAAGAGGCTATTTGGCCCATTGAGTCTGCACCAACTCTTCAAATAGTATCTTATCCAAACCCACCTTATCCCTGTAACCCCACAGGCATTTACCACAGCTAAACCACCTTAACCTATACATCCTCAGACTGTGACAGGAAGCTGGAGCACATGGAGGAAAGTCATGTGGACACAGGAGAACGTGCAAACTCCCAAGGCCGGAATTGAATCAAGGTCTCTGGCACTGTGAGGCAGCAGAGTTAACCACTGTGCTGCCCTAAATGGCCTACCTGTATTCTGAGATTGTGACCCCTTATTCTAGACCGTTCAGCCAGAGGAAACATCATTGGTGCATTGAGTCTGTTCATCCCATCAGAATTTTATATGTTTCAGCGAGATCTGCTTGCATTTTTCTAAATTCCAGTCAACACAATCTCTCCTCATACAACAATCCTGCCATCCCAGGAATCAGTCTGGCGGACCTTATCTGCACTCCATTTAGGATAGTCAGCTTTCTTCAATAAAGAAAGGCCACCAGCCTCCCAAGGGGCAAGGAGCCAATGCCCAGGGGGGCACCTTGACACTGGCCCTCAGGCATGGGGCAGCGTCAAGGGGGCAGGCCCTACTGGGGCAATTGTGAGGGTGGGGGGATCCCACTTCCACTCTGTCATTAGCAGCAGTCAAGGCAGGAGGGAAGCCAGCGATTGGAGGGTTGGGGCGGGGGGGGGGGGGGGGGGGGGGGGGATGGTGGTGGTTCTTGAGATCAAGGCAGTCTGGGCAGGGGATGGTGCCAGGAACAGTCAGCACTTGAGCTGGTCAGCAAACGGGAGGCTGACAGTTCAGGGCCACTGTGCACACACAGAGACCCACTGGTTTCAGCCTCCTGGGTGGGAATAGGCCCCAGCACCTGAACTCTAATGATATTTGTGCTGGTGGCCTCTGCAGTAGGAGATTCTAGTGTGAACTTCCACTGAAGTAAAAGCTTGAATTACTCCAATTTTTCCACAAATTCAACATTTCGATTCTTTTAGGGAGAATTCCAGCCAGAGACATTAAAAGTGGTGGTACCATCCAGTCGCCCATGCACCTAATCTCTCTAAATCTTAAGTCTATTATTGAAAGTCTGTCACATCACTGAAGTATTTGGTACAAGTGAAAAAGGATAATTCTCAAAAGAAAGACATTAAAAATCTTTGCTCAACACGTGAGGCGCAATTCATGGGGCGCTTATGCTGTCCGAAGTCAGTGGGAAAGAAGAACCATCTAAAGTAGGGTGAAAACTGCTTTCATTTGTTAAGTGTAACTTTTGTCGCTTGATAAATCTCCAGATAACACTACTTCAAGCATTTCCTGGTTTGAAATTGATTGTCTGGTTTCTCAACCTCTTTCATGAACATCAATGTTCAATGAAGAGAGACGGAACAGTTTAGGCCTATGCTCTCTGAAATTTAGATGAAAGAGGGGAAATCAAATTGAGGTATATAAGATGATAAAGGGCATGGATAAGGTTTATGCTTCCTCTTGCGGGGCATTCTAGGACGAGAGACCAGAATCTTAGGATAAAAGGTAACAAATTTAAAACAGAGATGAGGAGAAACTACTTCTCCCAAAGGGTTGTGAATCTGTGGAACTTGCTACCCCAAAGTGCAGTGGACGCTGGAAAACTGAACAAATTTAAGGAAATTTGTGTTATTCATATAACAAACACCTCATCTCTGGACCAATGTTCTCTTCCTATAGCTCTTCAAATGTCATATATATAAGGAATTGGCTGTTTTAGGGAAGTATTTTCTGGACGTTTTAATTGGTAGTGTGTTGAAGGGTTATGAGGAGGAGGTAGGAACATAGGATGAGGACCATATCAGCCATGAGCGAATGGCAGAGCAGACTCAATGGGCTGAATGGCCTAATTCTGCTCCTATATCTTACGAGGTTATGAACATTGGAATGGACCTAATTATCTCGCTCTTTGTGGTACAGAGAGGGTGCTGAATGGCATCCTTCCAACCAGTATGAATCTATGCTTACATAGTACTTTTACATAGTGTTGATGACAAAACCAGTATACTGTATGGTTTATCTAACACAATAAAAAGTCTGACAACACCAGGTTTTAGTCCAACCGATTTATTCGATAATAGACTCACAAGCTTTCGGGGTTATCGAATAAATCTGTTGGACTAAAACCTGGTGTTGTCAGACTTTTTACTGTGTTTATGCCAGTCCAACGCCGGCATACCCACATCATTATCTAACACAAGTCAGTTAAGCTGTTAAAAACAAATAATTTCAATCGCATAGTTCTGTGGATATCTACAACCCTCTCCAATTTCACAGTTTAACTGCTTGAAGGAAATACAATTTCACAAATCATAAATCATTACCATATGTATGCACTTATATAATATCTCACTTCCAATCACATCCAGCCCTGACGCAAATTAAAGAATCCTTCGCATAGGCCATAAATGGTTATCAAAACATTATTACAAACGGGCTTTAGAGTACCAACATTTGCAATTAGACAATGATCTCCTAACCTTGAGCTGTGGTAGTGTAGCAATCACAAACTTCCTATAACCGTCAAACTCACTGCAGGGGTTTCCAACCAGAAAAAGCTCTTGTAGGTGAACATTATGTTTGAGTGACTCCACGCTTGTCAGTTCACCCACAAAGTTGACTGTAAGGTCAAGTTTCTTCAAAAACTCACAACCTGTCAAAGAAGGAGGGAGAAATAATATCACATTCAGAGAATATGATAACCTCTAGAACCAGTATTTCATGTTTTCTTTAAATGGGGGCTTCTGGTAAAAATATTAAATGGAATAAATAGCCATGCCTCTAGGCAACTTTATAGTACAGCTACAAAAACTGAATCTACCCAACAAAGTGGAAATGTGCCAGTATATCCAGTCCACAAAGAGCAGGATATAGGAACAAGAGTAGGCTATTCAGCCCATCAAACCAACTCCACTATTCAATTAGATCACGGTTAATCATCAACTTGAATGTCACCTTTCCACGCTATCCCCATATCCCTTGAGGTTATTACTCTCCAGAAATCTATTGATTTACCTCTTGAATATGTTTAATGATTGAGCTTCCACAAACTTCTGGAGCAACAAATTCCAAAGATTTACCACCCTCAACATTAGATTGAATAAATCCAATCCAACAAATGAAGACTCTTATCTGTCTGCATTGAATCATTAGTAAATCGAAATAGTAATGCAACGCTCTCTAAAGCTAACTTCGGGTTCTGCCAGGACCAACTTGCTCCGGACCTCATTACAATGTTGGTCCAAACATTGACCAAAGAGCTGAAATCCAGAAGTGAGGTGAGAATGACTTCCCTTGAAATCAAGGCAGTAAATCTGTGGAAGGGTCATATGGACATGAAATTTTAATTGCCTCTCTCTCTCCACAGGAGCTGCCAGACCTGCTGAGTTTATCCAGCATTTTCTGCTTTCATTACAACAAATTATCCAGTATGGCATTAAGGGATGCTCGTAAAGTTGAAGAATTGGGTATAGGAGGGTCAACTCTTTACTGGCTGGAGAACTGGGTGCTCCGGTTTCCTCCCACAATCTGAAAGACGTGCTGGTTGGGTGCACTGATCTGAACAGGCACTGGAGTGTGTCGACTAGGGGAATTTCACAGTAACTTCATTGCTGTGTTAATGTAAGCCTTACTTGTGACTAATAAATAAAATGTTAAAAAAATGGAATCACCTAACACAAAAGAGAGTGGTGATGTCAGGAGCCAATCACCTTACTGCCAGGACCTCGCTATAGGAATCCCTCTCGGCAACATATAAGGCCCAACCATCTTCAGTTAGTTCATCAATCACCCTCCTTGTAAAGTCAGAAATGGGATTGTTCATTGATGATTATAGTGTCCAATATCATTCTCAACTCTTCAGATTATGAAGCAATCCAGGCCTGCACGACAATAATCAGGCTTCAGCTGACAAACGGCAAGTAATCTTTGGGTCACACAAGTGCCAGGTAATGACAATCATCAACTAGAGAGAACCTACTCATCTCTCCTTGACATTCAATGGCATTACCATTGCTGAATCCATCCATCATTAGCATCCTGGGGGTGATCAGAAACTTGACTGGATTAGTGACATAAAGACTAAAGGGCAGCACGGTGGTACAGTGGTTAGCACTGCTGCCTCACAGCGCCTGGGACTCAAGTTCAATTCTGGCCTTGGGTCACCGTCTGCGTGGAGTTTGCACATTCTCCCCGTGTTTGCGTTGGTTTCTTCCAGATGCTCCAGTTTCCTCCCACAGTACTAAGACATGTGGATTAGGTTGATTAGCCATGCTAAATTGACCCTACTGTCAGGGGGATTAGCAGGGTAAATATGTGGGGTTATGGAAATAAGGCCTGGGTGGGATTGTGGTCAGTGCAGACTCAAAGGACCGAATGTCCTTCTTCTAACTGTGGGGATTCTATGGATTCAAGAACAAATCAAAGACACAAGAAATGCAATACTGCCCATTTACCTGGATGGGTGCAATTCTAGCACCACCCAAGTAGATTGATCCAGGAGGACTGTGCCTGTGTGGCTGGCATCTCAGCCAGTGCCTGCTTGACTGGCACCTCAATCACCTCAAATAAACATTCACTCCCTTGACCACAGGCACACAGTGGCAGCAGTGTGTACCATCTATAAGATGCATTGCAGCAGTTTGACAAAGATTCCTTTGACAGCACCTTCCAAACTTGCAACTTCTATCACCTTGAAGGACAAGGGTAGCGGATACAGGGGGACCAAATATAAGTTCCCCTCCAAGTCACACTCATCCTGACTAGGAAACATATTACCATTGCTTTACTATCCCTGGGTCAAAATTCTGGAATTCTGTCTCTAACAGCATTGTGGTGTACCTCTATCAGATGGATTGCAGAAGTTCAAAAAAGTGACTCAACAGCACCTCCAGGAGGGAAATGAGGGATGGGCAATATATCTAATTCTTGCCAGTTAAATGTTTAAATTCCATGAATGAATAAATAAGATTGCTCTTTTTGATGTATATTAATGATCTGAACTCAACAGGCAAGATGTAAATTCAAAGTTTGCAAATGATCTGAAACTTGAAAATGCCATACACAGTGAGGAGGATAGACATGTGAGGACACAGACAGATGAAATGCCAGACATACAGAAGGTTAAGTGTAACATGGACGAGCATAAAGTGATTCATTTTGGGAAAAGGGGGGATGAAAAGTTTAAAACTACATCGTACAATGTAGTGTAAATCTGTGAGTGTACTTACACAAGTCTTTGAGGAAGACTGGACAAGTTGTGAAGGCATACAGCATTTTTCCCTTTATAGATAGTCATAGAGTTCAAAAAGTTCTAGCTTCCAGGTGAAGCTAGAATATTGTGGGCAGTCTGGGTACTTCAAAGGATATCAAGGCCTGAGAGAGAGAGTGCAGAAGGGATTTACTAGAATGTACCACAGGGAAAAAAATTCAGTTATGTGGCTAGATTAGAGAAATTTGGTTGTCCTTCTGATAACAGAAAAAGTCATGAGATTTGATAATGGTGTTCAAAATCCTGAAAGGTTTTAGCAAGAGTAAATAAAGGGAAACTGTTTAGAGTGGCACAGGGTCTGTAACCAGAGGTCACAGATTTAAGACGTTTGGCAAAAGATATAAGGTAAAATATCTTGTGCAGTGCTTCGTTATGATTTTTTAGATTTTCAGGTACACAATTCCGTAAATGAGGAGTACTTGAATAAATTTCAGGATCAATTTACCTTCTAAATTTTCTATGCGTTCAATGTTGTTCAATGCCAGATTAAGGTATTCCAGTTTTTTCAGTCTGCCAACATTTTCTGTAAAACAAATGAAACCGCTTCAAAAAATTAAGGACAGTCAATTGGGCCAACAATCAAACTTGAAACGGAAACATATTTCATCAGGCTCCTGGAATGATAGTTATTACGGCCCAGCCTTTGCAATAGAGAAAAGGTAAAGCTAACAGTGTTGTGTTGCACGAGTTGTCTTGCTCCTCCAAGCATTTCACTCTAATATGTCGAGAGAGTGAATTTGCAGCATTTATGCATTAGATAACCACTACAGTCACCAGGAAAAAAAAGGCTTGTCCAATAAAGTATATTTCTAATAATCTGTTGAGTTTTAATTCATGCCAAACAACCAACCTGACATTGAATTTCTGTTTTTTTGAAGTGTGAAGACTGACTCAAGGTTGGTCTAGAGTCGGGCAAGGATGGGTGGCAGGGTGGGGGCAAAAAAGGGAGGAACATCCCATTGGATGGCTCCAAAGCAGTTCAATTCTCAAAGAAAGAAAGACGTTAAAAATATTAAAGGATATGAAGCTAAATTGGATGAATGAATTTAAGTTACAGATTAGCCACGATCTAATTGAATGATGGTACAAGCTGGAGAGCTGAATGTTTGGATACTACCAGAATTTTACAAACAATACACCTCTAATCATTATATGATATTGTTATAATGAAGGGTGGCATGGTAGCACAGTGGTTAGCATTGCTGCCTCACAGCAACAGGGATAGGGTTTGATTCCCAGACTGAGTCACTGTCTGAGTGGAGTTGCGCATTCTCCCTGTGTCTGTGTGTTTCCTCTGGGTGCTCTGGTTTCCTACCACAGTCCAAAGATGTGCGGGTTAGGTTGATTGGCCATCCTAAATTAGTTTCGGAGGGGGATTAGCAGGGTAAATGTGTGGGGTTATGGAGATAGGATGGGATTGTTGTCGATGCAGGCTTGATGAGCCAAATGGCCTCCTTTTGTACTGTAGGGATTCTATGATTCTAAATACAGCGAACAAATTGGAAGGACTTGCTGGAGCGAGTTCCTACACAATTTAGCTGGCTCAGTTAGTGGATAATGGGATTCATAATCCCAAAATCATTGCATGATTTTTTTCTTAAATATTCATTTTATTGATTTCGACCAGTGATGAAACTCAACAATAAATGGCACTAATAGGTTGCTGAAGAAAAATGTAATGACCTGTCATTCCCAGGCAACTTGTATTCACTGCATGAACATTTATTTTAAAATATTTGAACTCTCATTAAAATAGAGTGGTGATTTTTTTCTAGTGGAGGGAAAGGTTGCTTCTGGTACAATTTTAATCTGTCAGTTTTTAGGCAATTGCTATCGCTGCATCATTTTTTGCCATAAAGTTGCAAGAAAACTGGTGATATCAATAACAACATGGATTTTCTGATTCTTCTACATAAGAACAGGAATAAGAATGGGATGGCCCATGAACCTACTCCATCATTCAATACTATCATGGCTGATCTTCAGCTTTAACTCCACTTTCCTGCCCATTACCCATATCCCATGATTCCCTGAGACACCAAAAATCTGTTTACCTCAGTCTTGAAAATATTCAACAATGTACCATCCATCACCCCAGTTCAAAGGTTCACAAACCCACGAGTGAAGAAATTTTTCCTCATCGTGGTCCCAAATGATTCACACCTTGTCCTGAGACTGGGTCCCTGTGTTCTCGATTACTCAAACAGGTAAACATCTTTCAGTATCTATCCTGTCAAGACCCATTTACTGTACAACCTCCAGTACAATATGTCCATCCTTAATACTCAAAGTACTCCAGATGTGGTCTCAACAAAGCGCTGTACAACTGCAGATTTCCTCTTTTTTGTGCATTTCAATCCTTTTGTGTTAAAGGACAACATACCATTTTCTTTCCAAACTGCTTGCACTAACTCCTTGCTAACTTTGTGTTCCTTGTACAAGTACACCCAAGTCCCTCTGAACATCACTATTCACTGATAAGTTTTATTTACTTTTTAAAATATGTGCAGCTCTGGTCGCCACATTATAGGAAGGATGTAATCACAATAGAAGAAATGCAGAGGAAATTCACCAGGATGTTGCTTGGGATGGAACATTTAAGTTATAAGGTAAAGTTGGATAGGCTTGGGTTGTTTTTGCTGGGGCACAGAAGACTGTTTAAGATTATGAGGGGCATGGACAGAGTGGATAGGAAGCAGCTGTTCCCCTTAGTTGGATGGTCAGTTTCAAGGGAACACAAGTTGAAAGTGAGAGGTTTGGGGGGATTTGAGAAAAAAAAAACTTTTTTTCCCAGGTGGTAGTGACGGTATGGAATGTACAACCTGGGAGGGTGGTGGAGGTGGGATGCCTCACATCCTTTAAAAAGTACCTGGATAAGTACTTGGCATGCCATAACATTCAAGGCTACAGGCCAAGTGCTGGAATTAGGTGGGCAGGTCAGGACACTTCTTGTGTCAGTGCAGACTCAATGGGCTATAGGGCCTCTCTTGCACTGTAGTATTCTGTGATTCTGCTTTTCTGTTCTTACCATTAAAAGTAATAACATCGTGCTTCCCCATATTATACGCCATTTGACATCGTTATCCACTTATTTAATTCATAAGTAATATTTATAATTTTAAATTGTAATATATCAATTACTTCTTTGTACTGTCAGATGGCAATCCTGTGGCTCAGTCTGTAGTACTTCTGCCTCTGAGCTAGGCAGCCTCAGGTTCAAGTCCCACTCCAGCACTGTTGACCCTGGAAGGTCAACAGTGCTAGAGTTCTCAACACCAATTCTAGTTCTCATGTAGTCTCACGGTATCAAGTCAAACATGGGCAAGGAAATCTCTTTCATGTACTACCCCCTCAGCTGGTGAATCAGTACCCGTTCATGTTGAACACCACTTGGCGGAAGCACTGAGGGTGGAGAGGTGCACAATGTACTCTGGGTCGGGGACTTCAATGTCCATTAGGTAGCACCATTACTGACTGGGTTGGCTAACTGGGTCTGTAGCAGGTGGTGAGGGAACCAACAAAAGGGAAGAACATATTCAACCTCACCCTCAATAGCCTGTCTGCCACAGATGCATCAGTCCATGACAGTAGGGTGACCACAGCACAGTCCTTGTGGGGACAAGTCTGGTTTTCATGTTAGGGATACCCTCCTTTGTGTTGTGTGCCACTGCCACCATGCTAAATGGGATAGATTTCAAAACTAGGCATCCATGGGGCACTGTGGGCCATCAGCAGTCGCACAATTGTATTCAACCACAATCTGCAACTTCATGGCCATTACCACCAAGACAGGGGATTAAGAGAGCAGAAGAGCAAGCCAGGAGCAAAACCTGGATTACATAAAATGAGGTGTCAACCTGGTGAAGCTAAAATACAAGACTACTTGTATGCCAAACAGCATAAACAGCAAGTGAAATAGATCAGATCCAAGCACTGCAGTCCTGCCAAATACAGTCGCTAATGGTGGTGGACAATTAAACAATTCACCTGAGGCTCAGCTCCAGGATATCACTGCAGGAGTCCCTCAGGGTAGGCACAACCATCTTCAGTTGCTTCATCAATGACCTTTCTTCCATCGTAAGGTTACAAGTTAGGGATGTTTGTTGATAATTGTGCAATGTTTAGCACCATTTGCAACTCCTCAGATACTGAAACAGTCCATGCCTAAATGCAGCAAGACCTGTATCACGACCAAGGAATAGAGGGGTATGGGGAACTGGCACAGAAAAGGATTTGAGACGAGCATAGATCAGCTATGATTGTATTGAATGGTGAAGGGCTTGGTGATCATATTGAATGGCGGAGCAGACTTAAAGGGCCTGGTGACCTTCTCCTGCCTCCATCTCGTGTTGTTCTGTTCTCCTGTTGGACATGGTCATTGCCAGGCACTTGTGTGGCAGTAATGTTACTTGCCACTTGACAGCACAAGCCTGGATATTGTCATTTAATGGCATGGCCATCACTGAATTCTCCACTATCAACACCCGAGGGTTACTGTTGACCAGAAACAGAACTGTCATACAAAGACCATATGTTGAAAAGCAGGCCAGGCACTAAGGATCCTGCAGTATGTATCTGGCTTCCTGGCTCTCCAAAGCCATTGTAAGTCATAAGTCAAGAGTGTGACTCTCTCCTTGCTGGATGAGTAAACACATACTCAAGAAGCCCAGCACCATCCAGGACAAAGCAGGCTGTTTGATTGGCATCCTTTCCACATTGTTTCCCTCCACCACTGATGCACAGATGCATGTAGGAACTCACCAAGGTTCCTTAGTATTTCCCAAACCCACAACCACTACTATCTAGGACAAGAGAAACAGATACCAGAGAACACAACCACCTTGAAGTTCCTCTCCAAGCTACTCACCATCCTAACTTAGAAATGTATTACCCACCGCTCCTTCACTGTAACTGGGTCAAAATTCTGGAATTGCTTCGCTAGCAGCACAGTGGGTTTACTTACACCACATAAACTGTAACGATTCAAGAAGGTAGCTCACCACCACCTTCTCAAGGGCAATTAGAGATAGGCAATGAATGCTGGGCTAGCCAGTAAAGACCACATCCATTAAAAAAAAATCAACAAGCTAAAAGAAAAATAATAAACTGGAGTAGAAACCTCAAGTAAAATTGACTCAGTCAGCAAGGTTGCCGCAAATTCCTTCAAACCAGTTATAAATGGTAAATTTGCACATAAAAGTTCACCCTCTGGTGGCAAGAAAAGTTTACAACACTTAGCTGCAGTTCTACCTCGCAGTACAAGTACTAACCAGTTATGGGTTGGTGATCTTCTAAGTTCAGACATAATCAGGAAAGTATGGTTGTACGGTAACAATAACTCATTTAGATGGCACTTCTAGCATTATAAAATATCCAAAATTAAACAGTGATCCAGCCACATGAGGCAATATGAGAGCAGTTAATCAAAAGCTTGGCCAGGCGTAGGCTTTAAAAAGCATTTTAAAAGGAGAATGGTAGAAATTCAGGGGGGGTTTAATCAAATTTTAAAATGATTACAGCTTAGAAGTAGGCAATTTGGCTTGCTGTGTCTGTGCTTACTCTATGAAAGAGCAACCCAGCTAGTCTTGTAATTCAATCTCTTCTGAAAGTCACAATTGTATCTGCCTCTGTAACACTCTCAGGTACTCAGATCATACCCATTCATTATGTAAAAAACATTTCCCTCATTCTGACTTTGGTTCTTTTCCCAATCATTTTAAATAGGTTTTCTCGAGTTTTTCACCCTTTTACAAATGGGAACAGTTGCCCTCTATTCACCTTGATCAAATCTCATCTCAGTCTTCTCCTCTGTCACAAGAACAACCCCAGTTTCTGCAGTCTATCTACATGTTTAAAGTCCTTCATCCCTGGAATCATTCTCATAAATCTTTATCGCATCTTCTCTAAAGTCTTCATATTTTCTTAAGTGCAATGCCAGAATAGGACAAATATTTCAGTTGAGTTACTTTTGTACTTTATCCCTCATTTATAAAATCCGGAATTGCTTTTTAACTACTTTCTCAACCTGCCCTGCTACCTTTAAGAATTAATTAGTGTAGATATATTCCAGGTCTCTTTGCTCCTGCATCTCCTTTAGAAGTGGCTAGCCTGGATTGAAAATAAGAAGTCAACAAGAACAAGCACAGAGCTGAGAGGTGACTTGAAAGATAGAAAGATCTACCCCTACAATGGCGTCTTGTGTTTTTTTTTACATATGATCCAGCTGCCAATAGTGCTGTAACCCTCAGACCTATAAGAAGCAATTAAAAAGCCACCCTTAGAGTTGTTACAGCATCATATTTGTGCTAGCCCTCTGAGGAAGCAATTCACTAGGTGTCATTCCCCTATCTTTACCCAAAGTCCTGCAAATTTTTCCTTTTCCAAATAATTTGTATACTTATTTTTTGTATTATTATTCATTTCCTTTTCATTTCATTCACCCACAACACATGCCAGACTATCATAGCTGATAGGATGTGTAGACTTTAATTCTAAGTCTTCACTAAGAATGTTTTTTAAAAAACTACCACAGCAAAAACGGACAAACACTAACCTGTCAAAGAACCGTAACAATGTTCAAGGCAGTATTTTGTTTTCTCGTACAAAGGGCATGCTTTTCCATGCCTGCATTTTTAAGTGTAATGTGATCTTGTCTGTATATGGGCATTGTCAAAAATAATTTGCCTGAAAGCAGGTTTCTCAATAAAACAGATGTTGTAGCCATTGCGTATTTGTTTCTAGAAATACTCAAATGTGATCTGTTCAGGCAATAGTATAGTTTCAGAACCTGTATCCTTTACTTAATTAGCTGTTCTTTGCAGTGAAAGTCTAAGTGAATTTATCACGTTAATTTGAAATGATGGTTAAACTCCCTTGCAACGGGCAAGTTTACTTAACATCAACAAATAAAAAAAAACTCACTATTATACATTTTCAGCAAATTTGATGGAACTTACCAATCTTAGGAATCAAGTTATTTTGAAAGTAGACAATTTTTAGATCTCTGCACCACTTGTCAATGTGCTCAATTCTCTCGATTTCTTGCTGGTGTAAAGAAATTTCTTCCAGTGAAAAGATCTCGCAGTCATTATGTTCTGCTCGTTGCCTAATCAGACTTTCAGTAACTGGAAGAGAATAAGAATCAGTGAAGTGAGTGGGCTACATGGAACTTAAAAAAAACTTACTTGTTTTCTACAAACTATCAGCTGAAGGATTTCAGTCAAGGAAACCAAATCTGGTTTAGCTGAGCCTCTGAAAGGAGAAAAGAAAGTTTAGCAACATTTAACTATCATCTGAACTGGATGGTTAGATTTCAGGCTTGATACCACTGAACAATATAAGAACTTTATGAGTTGATCCAGATGATTTGTTTCTGAGTGTGTTTGGTGTCACTGGACATTGATAATTTAGCGATGGTTTTCAGTACTCAGACGGAGCATTGATGCTGATTCCATTCTCTTCTCTAACCCACACAGCACTCAGCCGCCTACGAACTCGCTCAAGTCTCAAAGACGACTCCCTGCCGCTGCCCGATCAGAGCAACCTGCTGCCCCCGATTGTCCCGCAGAAGCTGCGGGCCGGCCACGACCCCCCCCCGCTGGGAGGCAGCGAGCGGCTCAGCTGGATGAGTTACACTAAGGATGCGTTGTTGCTCCTTGGCTCTGAGCTGGACACCGGCTTAGAGGCCTCAGGCCTAGCCGCCACATCCCCTCTATCGGCTCCCACTTACTTCGCACCATCTCGGTGCCTCCTCACTTAACTCCGGCACCTTGGGGCTGGAAGCGACCGGTAACCCTGAAAACTGAGCCCCGCCCCTTGTAACCTTGGTAACTGACAGCCCCGTCCCTGTAACCGTGGAAACTGAGCCCCGCCCCCTAGACACTGACAATCCCGCCCTTGTAACCCTGGAAACTGAGTCCCGCCCCTAATCCTGGAAACTGACAGCCCCGTCCACTGTAGCCCTGGAAACACAGTAAAAAGTCTGACAACACTAGGTATTAGTCCAACCGATTTATTTGATAATATACTCGCAAGCTTTCGGGGTTAGCCCCTTCGTCAGGTGAATGGAGAGTTCTGGCCTCAGACAGAGCATATAAAGCACAGACAGTTTAGAGATTACTGATTAGAATGCGAATCCTTACACCTAACCTGCTGTTCAAGACCTGAAGTGGCTGACAATGTGAGTGGAAGGAGCACTGATCACAGTTTAAAGAGATGTGTATTGTCTCCAGACAGTACAGTAAGTGAGGTTTTGCAAACCCAGGCAAGTCACGGGGGTTACAGATAGTGTGACATGAACCTCATGTCTGTCTGTGCTTTATATGCTCTGTCTGAGGCCAGAACTCTCCAGTCACCTGACGAAGGGGCTAACCCCGAAAGCTTGTGAGTATATTATCAAATAAATAGGTTGGACTAAAACCTGGTGTTGTCAGACTTTTTACTGTGTTTACGCCAGTCCAACGCCGGCATACCCACAACATGCCCTGGAAACAGACAGCCCCACCCACTGTAGCCCCGGCAATTTACCAGTCCCAGGAGTTCAGGAATAAATTCCCATTGCTGGAAGTCGTTGTTGTTACAGATTTAGGGAACCCACAATATTCCACATGGGACCAGAGGTCGGCAGTATGACTAAAGGACTTCTCCACATCGACCCATTCCTCTGATGAAAATATTGCAGATAATTGTAAAAAACTCCGCTGCGATGTTTTTATTGTGGTCCTGCGTTCTCTGACGAGTCTGAACTTATATACACTATTAATGCTTGTGGGCCCTGCGGCCATTGAAAAATTCACATTGTTTGTCTTCCAAAGAGACAGAGGAAGAAAAGTAAACTCCGAGATAATCCTGATAAAGTTCAAGAACATCCGTCTCCTGCTAAAAACATAATCCTTGACAGCTTCATTGAATTGAACACATGTCTATCTTTATATGGCCGTCCTAAAAATATTGGCAAAAACATGTGCGTTTGGAACTCTCACTGAAGACCTAATCAGGGATCGAGTGGTTTGTGGAATAGATAGCGATTTAGTCTACAAACAGCTGCTGTGAGAAAAAGACGGTACATTAAAAACAGCCCTCAATACCTACACGTTAAACAATTTGAACGACAAAGCAGAGATTTTAGGTGGGAAACCAAGGTATTTACAGTGCAGTGTAGGCCTTTCCCCACCACAGTGGCCAGCACCCATCAACCAGAAAAGCTTGTTTTGCACATGGTAGAAGATGTAAGAAATGTGGGAAACGGAGTCACTTTGCACAAGTGCTACAGATACAAACCACAGCAGCATTTCTCGTCATCAACAATAAAGCAGCTGTTCAATTCTCTAAAGCGAGGAGTAAGGTGAATGAGTTGGAGTTTAACCAAAGCAGTGAAGCTACAGAGCCTCCAACAAAACAGTACTGTGACAGTGTTAACTAACTTCCAGGAAAGGGTGAGACCATCACCACTCTCAACATAATTAACAGTAATGCCAAACTTAAAGTCAAGATTGACACTGGAGCAAAGGGTAATGTGCTTTCCAGCCCAAGGGAAATAGTCCAATATGCAACACCAGATCCTATCACCCAGACGTGCCTCGTGGATTATGGTGAACAGTCAATCCATACTGAAGGTGTAAAAACACTCCACTGCATACAGGGAAATTTCAATTTCCATATTGTTGACCAGAACATAAAACCACTGCTGGGACTTCAGGACAGCATTGCACTGGGGCTCATACAACTTGGACCAGAAGTACATGCTCTATAATTCCAAGCTCCACATATGACAGCACATTATGACCTCTTCAACTGAGACATCATTGGTAAGCTATCAGTTGCATACACAGAATCGTAGAATCCTATCGTGCAGAAGGAGACCATTCGGTCCATCAAGTCTGTACTGACCACAATCCCACCCAGGCCCTATCCCCTTAACCCCATTCATTTACCCTCACTAGTCCCCCAGACACCAAGAGGCAATTTAGCAGGTTTGACAGAATCTTTTCGATGAGGAATTTTCAAAGCTAACCATATTCACATCTCCAGTAGGCACACATTGTTTTTGTCTATGGGATCTCTACTGGCATGGAGGTTTACAAGTGGTGCATGGAGTAACTCTTTGCAGGCCAACTCTGCGAGATCATTGTTGATGGCATCTTTGTTTGGGACCATACTATGCAAGAACATGATGCACACCTTTCTCTTGACAGAATCAGGACGATCCAACTAAACCTAACCCATGTGAAATGTAGATTCAGGGTTAACCAGGTGCCTTACATGGGCCATTTACTCTCAGATGATGGTGCAAAACCCAATCCAGAGAAGACAAGGGTATATGACATGACAGGTGGCCATGCCCATGCCCATGGACAAGCACAATTCACAACTCACAACATTTTCTTGATATGACAAATTATCTTTCTAAATTTAATCTGTAGTATAATGAGGTCATTGAATCTCTGTCAACTCCTTTACCTGGACATCGAATAGTGCTGACAAGAGCATTGCACAGTGGTCTTCACTGACTCAAACAAGCACTCGCAGCTGCATAGAATTATAATACTTTGATATTCGAGCACCTGTACTCATTTCAGGAGATAGCTCCCAGCACAGACCTAGCACAGTCTGCAGTTAGAATGGCAGATCAACAGCCTTTGCTTCAAGGGCCCACACTAAATACTGACATGCGTTGTGCATAGATTTAAAGGGAACTTCTTGCTTTAGTCCTCGCCTGTCAGAAATATCATTGATGGTCACCCTGCAACTATTGAAACAGATCGCCAGCTACTCATAACTATCTTCAAAAAGCCTCTCCATACTGTGTCTGCAAGTCTGCAATGCACAATGCTAAAGTTACAATGCTACAATCTCTGTCATCTACAAGCATGGCAAGGGACTGTACTTGGCTGATGCCCTCTCCAAAGCTTTCCTACATACCACAGATTAGGCGAATTATGAGATAGATTATGATAATAGAGATGCTGTCCTCTTGTCAATTTCAGGACATCAAACAGGCCTTACAGCAGACATTACCTGCAGCCAACTGCATGACATCACCATGAAGGCAGACCAGAATTCTCAAGGGAGCTTCCCAATAGCTCCGCACATTTTTTGACATCAGAGATGAACTGACCGTACAGGATGGACAAATACTGCATTGCTAGAAATTTGTCATACCACACAGAACTGCACCAAGGGCACCCTGGGTTGTAAGCAACCAGATACAGGGCCAAGGAATCACTGTACTGGCGTTCCATGTACACAGACGTGGAAAATGAAATCTCCAGATGCGCACCATGCAATGCACTCAAGCCACATCAAACAAAGAAACTGCTGCATTTCCAAAAGGTCCCGGACCTCCCATGGTCATTTGCAGCAGCTGACATCTTCAAGTTGAATGGTAACCAACATTTAACCTTAGTTGATTTGCATTCCGGGTGGTTTGAACTCGACTGCCTGTCAAACATAACGCAGAAAATAGTAATCAACAAACCTAAGAGACATTTTGTCACACAGTGTTCCACAGAGACTTATGACAGACAACACTCACCAATTCATCTCCACTGAATTTTGCAATTTTTCATGCAAATGGAATTTTGAGCACATCACGTATAGCCCCTTGTCTCCACAGTCAAATGGCCTGGCGGAACAGGTGGTTCATTCAGCCAAGCATCTTCTAAAGAAATATGCACAGGATCACACACTGCTATGCTTCACCCTTCCACCTGTGAAATTCATCACGACAGGCCCTGCCCTCATCAGCACAATTACTTTTTTCCAGGTACACCAGGACCACAATTCCTTCTGCTAAAACTCTGCTGCATCCAAACTTGAAAACAAAGTGCATGATGAAACACAGATTGAGAAGGAAAACACACTATGATTGAGGCCACAGACTCTGCCGTCTAACACCAGATCAAAGTCAGGATTCAGGCTACATGTAGCCATGACCAGTTGACGGCGGCACACAGCAATGCCCCGTAACTGAACAGTTACTTGGTAACCTCAGATGGTACGCAGTCGCCACCACCTTCTGCAAGTATCAGAATCAGCACTAACAGATAACACAGCACTTCAGTCATCCAGCATATGCCATCACTCCCCTGCACATTTCCCATAGCCCTGTAGATATTTTCACTTCAACAATTTATTAAATTACGAACATGCAGTCTCCTACAGAGGCCAACACAGCAAATCCTGCACCTGTCGTGTGTTGCTAACAGTGAAGACACCGGCCACAGAAATACTACACCACCGCCAACTAGTGTAATCACGTACTCAGGGCACCTAAGCAGGCAAAACACATGATTCCGGGACTTTATTACCACTTAGTTTAGAACTGACTTTTGAATTTCAGGTTTCTTTGTTGAAAATTCTTGTTGTCGGTGATTTAGGGAACTCTCAACTTTCTCCAATCACCATGGAAAGCACCAGTCCCACCCATGACCATGAAAACAGCCAGCTGTGTGTCTGTAGCCATGGAAATTGCCCAGCCCTGCCTTACATGGAAACAACCAAATATACCTTGCTGCTGTAACTATGAAAATCACCTGCACCACTTTACCATAGCTCTAGCAAAGGCAGCAGGTTTCAGCATGTAGAAAGAAGTTTTCAGACACTTGCACACTGAATCTGGGAGAGGTATTTTAC
This sequence comes from Carcharhinus amblyrhynchos, assembly GCF_965287045.1. Lineage (NCBI taxonomy): Eukaryota > Metazoa > Chordata > Chondrichthyes > Carcharhiniformes > Carcharhinidae > Carcharhinus > Carcharhinus amblyrhynchos. The sequence continues at coordinate 73,780,941 of NC_137331.1, read as the reverse complement.
GCAACACTTTTCATGGATAATGAGTTACGCAACTTTAATTTTAACAAAACCATGCTGATTAATCTCTGCTTTTCCAAATGAAGTCCCACAGACTTTTTCCAAAAATTTATGCCCCACTGAGTTTAGACTGAGTGGTGTGTAAACAAAACATAAAAGGTTATCTGATCATGTTCCCCCCCACCCCCACCACTCCCATTCCCTCAATGTCAAGAATTTATATTGTCAAGGTACATTAAAATTTATTTATATTCCACGCTGCTTTTTAAATATAATGATGTCTATGTCCTGGATAAATTCATATATGACATGGGTGTAACAGCTACAACTGGAGTATTGTGCCATGGAGAAGATGAGATTCTCATTCTCCTGAAAAAAGATTCAAAAGATAATTTAATAAATATTTTCACTTCAATTTACAGGGCTATGGGAAACGAGCAGGGGAGTGGAATTAATTGGGTAAGTCTAGCAATGGGCTGACATAGGCAGTATGAGTCGAACAGCCTCGGTCTGTGCAGTGTCATTCTATGATTCTAGAAGTTGGGCGGATCTCTACAACATGATTTCCACCCAACGCATTAAGCAAGACTTTATTTTTTCAGATGCCGACAAATATCCTTTGGATTCCCAACCTTTTATTGACAGTTTCACAATCATACAATGCAGAGTGAATCTTTAAATCAAGAGTGTCTTGAGATTTTTCATGAGCCAGTTGTTGCATACCACTGGAACCTCAGGGCCCAAATATAAATATATCTCAAGTTACACATCTGAATGGATCTCAGTGTTCTGATTTGGCATTTGTCTTTCAATGGGACAACTCTGCTAAAAACAAATCTTTCCAAATTTCAAGTTCCATGAAATTCAAAAAAGGGCAACCTAGCAAAAATCAAAGATAACCACAAATGGAACACAGTTAACTTTGTCTCACATTCCAGATTTATGCAACAGAAATGGGCCATGATTCACTCAAAGGATCCCAAGCCCTCTTACTTTGGGTCCAGGGTGATGTCTATGATCTGGCTCGGGGGCAATTACAATCCTAGCAGTGGCTATTGTTCCAATGGTGCTACTCTGATTGAATATCTGCCAGCCCTTTGATAGTCTTGATGTGGAGATGCCAGCGTTGGACTGGGGTAAACACAGTAAGAAGTCTGACAACACCAGGTTTAAGTCCAACTAATTTATTTGATAGTAAACTCACAAGCTTTTGAGGTTCCCCTCTTCGTCAGGTGAATCCTGACGAAGAGGTAAACCTCGGTTGGACTTAAACCTGGTGTTATCAGACTTCTTACTGTGTTAGCCCTCTGATAGTCCGATAGTCCAGCAGCTCCAGGAGGTGGAACGGACGTGAGCCCCAAGAGCTGACAGCAGACAAGTCTGATAGCAACAGAATCAGAATGGGTCTCCAGGAAACAGCTGAGACAGGGTTGCCCCTGACTTCCTGGCCTCCCATGGAGATCTTAGCCGCCCTGACAAAGCGCAAGATGACAAAGTGTTCAAAAACATTTGTATATTTCCAGGCAGTGCACACCACAATAAAGGCTTTTATTAGATTAATTATTCTCCTGTGGTATTCCTTAAGGGGAGTTATAGGATAAGCTTTTTTTAAACAAAGAAAATCACAGCATTGATAATGGTAAGTCAAATAATGTGTTTATAGAATCAGGTTATTCAGTCTATAATAATTCAGGAAAGCCTGGTTAGTTCACCTTGCATGATGATTTGTGTGGTGCAAAATAAAGCCAACAGTGTGGATTCAACCCCTGTAGTGATTAAAGTAGTTCTCGAGGCCTGTCCCTTTCTCTTGCTGTGGGTATGCCAGCGTTGGACTGGCATAAACACAGTAAAAAGTCTGACAACACCAGGTTTTAGTCCAACCGATTTATTTGATAATACTCACAAGCTTGAGGTTTCCCTCTTCGTCGGGTGAATGGAGAGTTCTGGCCTCAGACAGAGCATATAAAGCACAGACAGTTTAGAGATTACTGATTAGAATGCGAATCCTTACACCTAACCTGCTGTTCAAGACCTGAAGTGGCTGACAATGTGAGTGGAAGGAGCGCTGATCACAGGTTACAGAGATGTGTATTGTCTCCAGACAGTACAGTAAGTGAGGTTTTAAACCTCATTCGCATTCTAATCAGTAATCTCTAAACTGTCTGTGCTTTATATGTTCTGTCTGAGGCCAGAACTCTCCATTCACCTGACGAAGAGGGAAACCTCGAAAGCTTGTATTATCAAATAAATCGGTTGGACTAAAACCTGGTGTTGTCAGACTTTTTACTGCCTTTGTCTTGCCCCATCGTGATATGATAGCACGAACCATGATAAACACCCTCGGACAAAGAGGATGCTACATGGAGGGAGAGGTGTTTGGGACTGGGAAGGGAGTAGCTTAATAAGTGGATATAGTGAATTTGTGAAAGGAAAGTATTTAGCAATTAGTGGTAAAGGGCAAATGAATGGTAATAATTAGTTGAGCTGTGAAGGAAATGAGAAGATTTAGGGAAGTTTGAGTCATGTAAAATCAAATGAAGAAAACTAAGAATTTGGTTTGGTGATAGGAAAGTAAATATGTTTGCAAACAAGAGTTGGAAAACAGATAGTGGGATAAGAGATGATCAAAAATAAAAATGATAGTCAGAAAAAGAAATTTGAGAAATAAACTAATGAAAAGGACATCTTAAAAGATCATAGAGAACGAGCCTTTAACAATACAAACGGGGTGAGGAATAGTCCTTTACAAAATAAAGTTTTGATGAATCTTTGAAACACGAGTGTGAGAAAATGCTTTTACAAAACAGTGACAACAGGTCTTTGGTAAAAATGGGGGGAATAAGTGCTTTTAAAAGAAATGAGATGGGGGTGGAGGAAGCAAAACGTGCAATAAGTCCTGAGAACAAGACAGAGAGAAGGCACATGATTTGAAAAAGATATACATTTCTAACTGGAAAAAAGTTGAAATAAAACCAAAGGGCAGGAACTATGGGACTAATAGTCACTAACTGGTAAATGTAAACTGCACAGTCTTTTTAGATCAGCCATGACAGTATTGAACAGGCTTGAAGGGCTGAATGGCCTATCCCTGCTTCTAATTTGTACGTTTGTATGATTTCTTTTTGCAAGAATATGGGGAGGGCTTACAGATTTAATTTCACATTAGATACACTTTTTAGCCATTTTAACCATTGCTGAGAGAGATCAAATTTGATTGAAAAATCAGAAATCAAGAGTATGTGGCAATTCTGAAATTCCAACTCTACTGAGCACAATTTAGGGTTATGCTTACTGAAAAGGGCACGCTTTTTGTTGGACCAGTCTGGGAATAAGTCACATGGGAAATAATCCAAACACAGCTAAGTATAAAGAATAATTAGCAATATTTAGGCTTGAACCAAAAATACAAAGATGTGATAAATAAAAAATTCAAAGCTGACTACAAAAAAAAATGGTGCGACACTAGTTGTAAGACAAGTAGTGCAACAGAAAATCATGGTCAAGAAAACGTTCCAAGAAGTAAATGTGACACAGGAAGAATATGCAATATGTGTATTTCTCACATGATCTGTCCTGTCGACTGTGTAGGGACTGTTAGTCCCCTTGAAGTGCGTGATCCTTTTCCAGTGTTAAATGACTAACTTCAGCATATGTTGATTCATTAAAAAGCCTCCCCTTAAAGGCTAACAAGCGATCAAAGAAATTTGTCACTGATGTCTTACAAATCACCCAGTTTTAGGACACATTGACCATACATCTAAATTGTCTTAAAAACATTGAGACACCCTGAGATAATGAAAAATGTATTAAAGAAACCGTTCATAACAGGTCAAGGGGTGGAGGGGGGAAATGCTTGGAAAGTGGAACTGAGGTCAAAGATCAGTTGCAATTTTACTGACTGCTGGAACAGGCTCAAAGGACCAAATCATCTGCTGGTTCTATTTGTTGAATGCAGAGCAGAGCAGAGCAATCAGCAAATGACAGCGTACACACTTTGGAATGTCAGATGAGTTACTCACTGCAGAATTCCCAGCCTCTGACCTTGCAGCCACAGTACTTATTTGGCTGGTCCAGTTTAGTTCATCTATTATAATGCCCAGGATGTTGGTGGTGGGATTCAGTGATGGTAATGGTATTAAATGTAAAAGGAAAATGATTGGATTGTCTCTTCTTACAGATGACTAATGCCCAGCACTCGTATGACGCAAATGTTATTTGTCACTTATCAACCCCAGATGGAATATTGTCCAGATCTTGTTGCATGCAGGCATGGATTGCTTTAGTATCTGAGGAGTTACAATGGTAATGAACACTCTGCAATCACCAGCAAACTTCCCCACTTTCTGTCCTTATGATGGCAGGGAAGTCAATGAAACAGATGAAGATGGTTGGGCATAATACACTATCCTGAGGAACTCTTGCTGTGATGTTTCTGGAGCTGAGATGATTAGCTTTCAACAACAGCAAACTTCCTTTGTTATAGGTATGATTCCAACTAGTGGACAGTTGTGCCTCCAGTTCCCACAAACTTCAATTCTGCTTAGCTCCTGTTGCCACACTTGGTCAAATGCTGCCTACGGCATTCAGCTCTTTTGTCTAAGTCTGAAATGAGGTCTGAAGCCAAATGGGACTGGCATAACCCAAATTAAGCTGAGCAGGTAAGCAAGTTACTGCTGAGTAAGTGCTGCTAATAGCACAGCCAATGTGAATTTCCACTCAAATGACTGAAAGTAGATTGATGGGGAAATAATTACCTGGATGGGACAGGACAGGACACACCTGGTCAATTTCTCACATTGTATGGAGATACCACCGTTGGACTGGGGTAGCACAGTAACAAGTCTTAAAACACCAGGTTGAAGTCCAACACGTTTATTTGGTAGCATGAGATTTGTAGCACTGCTCCATCATCAGTGAGTGGAGAAGTGGGTTCACAAACAGGGCATATGGTAGACACAGATTCAATTACAAGATAATGATTGGAATGTGAGTCTTAACAGGCAATTAAGTCTTTACAGGTACAAACAGTGCAAGTGGAGAGCGGTGAAGCACAGGTTAAAGAGGTGCGAATTGTCTCAAGCCAGGACAGTTGGTAAGATTTTGAAAGCCCAGGCCAAAGGGTGGGGTTTACAGATAGCGTGACATGAACCCAAGATCCCAGTTGAGGCCGTCCTCATGTGTGCAGAACTTGGCTATCAGTTTCTGCTTGGTGAATCTGCGTTGTCATGTATCTTGAAGGCCGCCTTGGAGAACACTTATCCAAAGATCGGAGGCTGAATGCCCTTAACTGCTGAAGTGTTCCCTGATAGGAAGGGAACACTCCAGCCTGGTGATTGTCGATTAGCATCCATTCATCCTTTGTCGTACCGTCTGCACGGTCTCGTTGATGTACCATGCCTTGGGACATCCTTTCCTGCAGCATATCAGGTAGACAATTTTGGTTGAGTCGCACAAGTATGTACCGTGTACCTGGTGGATGGTGTTCTCACGTGAGATGATGGCATCTGTGTGATGATCCTGCACATCTTGCAGAGGTTGCTGTGGCAGGGTTGTGTGGTGTCATGGTTGCTGCAAACAATGGTTCGTGAGGTTGCATGGTTGTTTGAAGGCGAGTAGTGGGGGTGTGGGGATGACCTTCGCAAGATGTTCATCTTCATCGATGACATGTCGAAGGCCCCTGAGATGATGTCGTAGCTTTTTCGCTTCAGGGAAGTACTGGATGACAAAGGGTACTCTGTCCGTGTCCCGTGTTTTTGATTTCTGAGGAAGTCAACACTGTTTTTCAATCAGCAAGTCAAGCATCAAATTCTGTACTTACAATTTCCCACATTAATGCCAATATCATAGCTGTACAGGACCTATTTGACAAGAAGCGCAACTAGTTCTAGACCAGTACTGCAGTCAGAATATCAGGGCTGTTAATGTTGGCTGCATCCAGTGCTTCCAACTGATTCCTGGTATCACATGGAGTGAATTGGATTGGCAGAAACCCAACCAGGCATTAGGAAGAGGCAGGTGGATCATCCACTTGCAAATGCTTCAGCCTTGATTTTTGCACTGAGCTGCTGGGTGTTAACAAGAAGGGGTATGTTTGTGGATGCTTGTCCTCTGTTTTTTTTTTATTACCATGAATGCAGAGCTTTGATATGGCATGCTTGTTGTGGGATCACTTTGTTTTCAAAGTTCAACTTACTAGTGGTTGTAAAGATTTACTAGTATTAGTAAACTTAACAAGTTGTAATAAAGTGTACTGGTAGTAGTATTGTTTATTAATCATTACTAATAAAGGGTGTACATCCCTAGTCTGGATTCTTGCTTAATGCTTACCAGAAGTTTCAGGGTCACTGTCTCTAGACAGCTCATCTCAATTAGGGGCAGGACATGTACATATTTGGAAGGAGGGACAGGATATATGCACATTTGGAAGAAAATGGACTATTTAGTGACAGACAGCACGGTTTTGAACCGGGGAAGTATTTGAGTTTTTTTGAAGAGGTGACAAAGATGAGGGCAAGGCTGTGGATGTAGTTTATATGGATTTTAGTAAAGCATTTGACAAGGTCCCACATGACAGACTGATGCGAAAACTAAAATTAAATGGGGTGGGCTGGTTAGATGGATACAAAACTGGTTTGGTTATAGAAGACAGAGTAGCAGCAGAAGGGTCTTTTTCAGAATGAAAAGCTGTAGCTATGGATGTTCCGCAGGGACCAGTGGCACCTCTTTTGTATGTAGCATATATAATTGATCTTGGGAAACATGAGAGTGGTCTGATTAGCAAGTTTGCAGATGACACGAAGATTGGTGAGGTTGCTGATCATGCCAGGGTCAGAGGATACAATAAGATATAAATAGATTGGAGTTTAATCCAGATAAATGCGAGGTGATGCATTTTGGAGGATCAATTTTAGGTGAATTATACTGTAAATGGCTGGACCCTTAGGAAGATTAAAATACGGAGGGATCTGGGCAGACAGGTCCACAGTTCCCTAAAAGTGGAAACACAGGTGGCCAAGGTGATTAAGGCAGCATCTGGCATGCTTGCCTTCATCAGCCACAGCAGTGAGTACAAGACTTGAGAAATCATGTTGCAAATATATAAAACCTTAGTTAGGCCACATTTGGAGTGTTGTGTGCAGTTCTAGTCACTACACTACCAGATGGATGTGGAAGTTTTGGAGAGCGAAAAGGTGGTTCACCAAGATGTTGCCTGGCAGCACATTCCAGGCACCCACCACTGGGTCTCGAGGTGTTGGCTATGAGAAGTTGAATAAATTAGGATTGTTTTCACTGGAAAGTTGGAGACTGATGGGAAACGGATAGAGATCTACAAAATTATGAGAGGCACAGAAAAGGTGGATAGTCAGACGCTTTTTCCCAGGGCGGAAATGTCAATTACAAGGGGGCACAGGTTCAAGATGAGAGGAGTAAAGTTTAAGCGAGATGTGCGGGAATAAGTTTTCACACAGTGGTGGGTGCCTGGAATGTGCTGCCAGAGGTGCTGGAAGTAGGCACATTAGCAACATTTAAGAGGCAGCCAGATGGTATATGAGGGAATAGAGGGATATGGATTGAATACGAACCAAAGGTTTTTTTTTAAGTTTGGATATCATGATTGGTACAGGCTTGGAGGACCAAAGGGTCTGTTCCTGTACTGTACTGTTCTTAGTTCACTGGCCAGGGCTTTGATTGAACTTTGATTTCTACAGTCACAGAAGCACATCTTGAAATAATAAAGTTGCTGCAATTGAAAAAAGCACAATACCATAAAATTGAGTGGCAGGTTGAAAATTAGACAATATAAAGAACAGCAACAAGTGACTAAAAGATTAATAAAAGAGGGAGAAATTGGAGTACAAGGGAAAGCTAGCTAGAAATATAAAAGCGAATAGGAGTTGCTATAGGTATTTATAAAGGAAAAGTGGAAGTGTGCATTGGTCCTCTAGAATGAGAATGGGGAATTAATGGAAAACAAGGAAATGGCAGATGAACTGAACAGATGTTTTGCATCTGTCTTCACTGTAAACTGTCCAAATATCATCCCAGAAATAAGTGTGAATCAGGTGTTGAAAGGGAGAAGCTTAAAACAATTACAATCGGTCAAAGGATGCTCAGAAATTTATTAGAACCAAAAGCTGACAAATCCCCAGATCGTAATGGACTACATCCTCAAATCTTAAGAGTAGCTGTGAAATAGTTGCATTTGTTTTAACTTTCTAAAGTCCCTACATTTAGGAAAGGTCACATCAGATTAGAAAATAACAGATGTGATTACTCTAGGAGACAAAGCCAGTACAGACCTACAGGCCAGTAGCTTAATATCTGTAATAAGGAAAATGCTGGAATCTATGATCGAGGTGATTACAATGCAGCACTTTGAAAACTCAATGCAATCAGGCAGAGTCAACATGGTTTTGTGAAAGGCAAATCACGTTTGACTAATTTATTGGGAGTTCTTTGAGGATGTATCATGCAACCTGGTTGTGCTGTACCCTATCAAGGTGCCACAACAAATATTACAATGCAAAATGTGAGCTCACGAGGTAACATATTAATATAAATAAGAAGATTGGTTACCCTAACAGAAAACAGTAGGCGTAGAGTCATTTTCCAGTTGGTGAGATGTGACACGTAGAGTGCCATTGTATCAATGCTGAGACCTCAACTACTTACAATTTATGTCAATGACTTGAATGAAGGGACTGAACTTACGGTTATTAAAATTGCTGATGACACAAAGATAGGTAGGAAAGCAAGTTGTGAAGAGGATACAAGGAGCCTGCAAAGGGATATAGGTAAATTAGGTGGCAAAAAAATTGACAAAATGTGAAGTGTAGTGTGGAAAAGTGTGAACATGTCCACTTTGGCTGAAAAATACAAAAGCAATGTTATTAAATTGAGGAAAAAAACAGAACTGAGATTGACCTGAAAAGCAGAACTAAATGACCTATAGTACGTGAATCACCAAAAGTTGGTATCAGGGAGCAAGTGATTAGGAAGGGAAATAGAATATTACCATCATTCATTGTGAGGAGAATATAATGTACAAGTAGTAACAATATTTTATTATAGTTGTAAGACTATGTAGAATCATACAATACCTGCAGAAGGAGGGCAATCAGCCCATCGAGCCTGCACTGATAGCAATCCCACCCAGGCCCTATTCTTGTAACCCCCATGTATTTACCCTACTAGGTCCCCTGACACTAAGGGGCAATTTAGCATGGTTTATCAACGTAACCTGTTCCTTTTTGGGCTGCAGTGTCCAGACTTTGTCACCTTATTTAAGAAAGCATACAAATAAGTTAGAAGCAATCCACAGAATTGATATATGAGATGTTGAAAGGTTGGACAGGCTGGGGCTACATTCATTGGAGTTTAGAAGAATGAGACAAGATCTTATTGAAAAATGCAAGATCCTTGGGCGACTTAACAGGATGAGTTCTGAAAGGATGTTTCCCCTTGTGGGAAAGACTAGAACTAGGTGATATAGTTTAAAAATAAAGAGTCTCCTATTTAAGATAGAACAATTTCTCTGCATCTCTATCAGAGGGTCTTTAGAACTCTTCACCAGAGAGTGGAGGAGTGAGGGTCATTGAATATTTTTAAGACAGAAGTATATTGACTCACGTGGGAATGTGGAGTTGAGGCCACAATTAGATTAGCTAATGGTGGACTAGACTAACTCTTGTGCTCATACGTTCTGTCTTTTATACCAGAAGGAAAAGCAGGGGAAAGAACAAAATGATCAATCTGTGATAAAGTGGAAGATCAGAGATGATAGAACATAGAACACTACAGCACAAACAGGCCCTTCGGCCCACAAGTTGCGCCAATCACATCAATACCTACCAATCCATAGACCTATCTATAACCCCCAATCCCATATACTCATCCAGAAGTCTTTTAAAAGACCCCAGCAAGTTCGCTTCCACCACCACCGACGGCAGCCGATTCCATTCACTCACCACCCTGAGTGAAAAACTTACCCCTAACATCACTTCTGTACTTGCCTCCCCACACCTTAAATCTGTGTCCTCTCGTAGCGACCATTTCAACCCGGGGAAATAGCCTCTGAGAATCCACCCTATCTATTCCTCTCAACATTTTATAAACCTCTATCAGGTCGCCTCTCAACCTTCGTCTCTCCAGGGAGAAGAGTCCCAGCTCCCTCAACCTATCTTCATAAGGCATGCCTCCCAATCCAGGCAACATCCTTGTAAATCTCCTCTGTACCCTTTCAATAGCTTCTACGTCCTTCCTATAGTGAGGCGACCAGAACTGCACACAGTACTCCAAGTGAGGCCTGACAAGGGTCTTATAAAGATGGTCTTATAAAAATGATATGGCATTAGGAATAATAGGAATAATAGGAACACAAAGAGAAGCTGTGAATAGCAACAACAGAACCATTACCCATACTTGCTGACTGAAAAAAAAGGAAGCAGCAGTTATGAGCTGAAATTTGTCAAGTTCAGAAGTTTGCAAAGTGTATAACCAAGCTTTCGCTAAACTTTACTGGAACAGTGTAGGAGGCTAGAGAAATCAGACTAATAGAGTGATGGACATTTAAAATGGCAAGCAACCATGGAGCTATTCTTCAATCAACCCAGTCTGCCCCTAGTCTCTCTAACGAAGAGGAGAGTATATCACGAGTAGAGAATACATTATACCGAATTAAAAAAAATACAATTGCTAGTTCACCTGAAAGGAATGTCTGAGGCAACGGACAGCAGGAGAGGATATAAAATTGCAGTTGTTGCATCTCTTGCATGGAAAGGTGCCAAAGGAAGGGGATGCAAGACTGGATCAAGGTATTGGGGAGGTAACTATTCTTTTGGAATGCTGGACTGGAAAGCAAGGGAGGGGAAATGGAACTTGGTGATAGTAGTGGCTGAATATGATCCATTCAATGTGAATGTTGGCAAGATGGAAGACGAGGATGAGAGAAACCTTATTGTTACACAGAGGGAGCAGAAGGGGCAAAGATATAAGAAATGTGATGTGTACGGTAGAGCAGAATCATTGGTTTAATAAAAAGAAAGGCATATTGGAAACATTAGTATGAAACATGGGGAAATGAAGGAGAGTCATTCCAAAAGTGGAATGTGAGGTGGTGTAATCAAGTTAACTGCGGGAGTCAGAGAGCTTGAGGGACAGGAGGGAACGGTTGAAATGCATCTATGGAGGTGGAGGGTGAAAATTTAAGAGAAAATTGATGAAATTTTCCTCTTCAGGGTGAAATCAGGAAATGCCACTGATACATTCAATATACCAGAAAAAGGTGGGAAAGGGGGATTGAGAGTTGGAACATAACAAATATTTTACATATTCCACAAAACGACACACATTACTGGTCCTATACGGATACTCATAGCAATACCTCTTATGTGGAGGAAGTGAGTTAAGTCAAAGATGAAACAGTTCAATGTGAGAACAAATTCAGCCAGACCCTTCAAGGAAGCAATAACCTGTAATCATTTTGGTAGAAATGGAGGTGCGGAGGACTGGACATCCACGATGAAAAGTAGACAGTTAGGGCCAAGAAGTTTGAAATGTGGAGGAGGTCAGAAAAACTAGAAGTGAGTAAGAGAGTCAAAATAAGAACCAAGTTCTGTTGGTGAGAATATTTGAGATGATGAATCCAATCATTTGCAATCCTGTTTGTTGATCTTGGGAAAGAGGTAGAAGCAATGAGAGATTGAAAAGCTGAGGTTGGGAGCTGTAGATGGAAACGCGACACAAGAGATAATGTGGTGACCTTAAGGGGGTTATAAATCATCATGAGGAAGCCAGACATTACCTTCATATTCAAATATTCTGACTATAAGCCTCTGACTTCTTGCTTATCCTGAAACAAGTTAATGTAAATAGTACCACATAAAAATGGATTGATGTGCTGTAATTTAGCATTTTTTCAAATGTTATATCCCCTTTTATTGGTATGTATGCTAATTGCGAATTTAAAAGGGTACGGAAGGTACATTGAGGCTACATGTTATCAACTCTTCAGTTCTTCTGAGCCTGAGGGTGTGTGAAACTTCAGTTGCAAGTTAGGGAGTATGGTCTGGATTTAATATGAAGAGTTTAGCAAAAGAAAGAACATATTTGTATGCACAGTGGCCTTAATGAGCTCAAGATATCCCAAAACTCTTTGCTGGCAATGTTGTGTTTTTCTTAAGTTTGTGTCCTGGAGTCTAAATCAGTATATTCTGTTTTAGATAGCATTTCTTCTTCTGCTATTCAGATTGGGCAGAAGAGGGTTTGTTTCAGAAACAGTAAACTAATTTTGCTGACAAGCATTCCTGTTCAGTCTTTGGGTAACAATATATTGCCATATGCATATAAAATCAAACACTGGTTCATGGGGACCCAGGATTTACTGAAGATGGTGATCTATGACAATGTATAAGAAAGTAGTATCTGGTATGGACTAAAAATGTAAACAGTATCCATTCATCACTGGCCATGTAACTCAGCAAAAATCCCTCAACTAGATCTGTAATGTTCATACATCAAGTACTTGCTTAGCATAGTACATACACTTTTACACAAAGTAAACTTCCAAACAAATTTTGAAAATTCAACTGGAGAATGAGTAATTACTGAAATGTTCATTAAAGTCATTTGTGGTACCATGTCCCATTGCGCTGTATGCGCTTAATGCTCTGATAGTTAATCTTAAAGAAAGATGGCAAGTATAGTGAGAGGCACGCACATGTCTGAAAACAAGTACATCTCAAAACCTCCTCTGCCAGCTTGCATACTTGTGTTAAGGTTTTGGCCAGCAGGGAGTGCTGCTGAGCTGCAATTGAAAACAGCATTTATTTTAACAGAGGTGGTGTCAAACCTTCTCATGTGAAAGGCCACATTTTTTTTTGACATAAGGGGAATATGAACAAATTTTGGAAAGATAAGGTTTGCAAAAATATTAAATATGAAATTCAAACAAAATTAGTCACAGCAATAAATTGATAATTTAGAAGAGTAATTAATAAAAATTACCATTAAAAAATGCCAAAAACAGTGCTAATCAATAAAACTATCTGTGCCTTTTTGCTGAATAAGCAGAGCTATTGAGATACAAATTGGGCCCAAGTCCTAGTCACCAGGGAAGAGGGTCCTAGTCACCCCACGCCGAGTTAATGAGTTGGATTTAATCATCATTGACCTTCTGAGCTGGCCTCAGTGAAATTCATGTTAGTGGGGACTGAAACAGGGCTGCCTTTCAGCCTAGGTTTTCCTCTTCACTTGGCCCACTTCATGGATCGATTTTTGGAAGAGGAAGGGAAAGGTTTTCTGTTCTCTCTCACACAAACCCTCTCCCCATTTAGGGCTGCAAGCTTTGGGCATTTTACGGCAGAGGAGCAATTTGGAACAGTTGTAAAAGGTGCCAAGATGCACTTCCCTCACACCGCCCTGACACTCCAGCTGTTCCAGGTGGATGCTGTTCTTTGTGGCTTTCCCAGTCAACTCCACATCCTGACTCGTGCACATTTCAAAGGTTGGTGCCTGTAAAGGAGGGCAAGAGAGAAGAGAGCACAGCCAAAGGCAGAGAAAGCATGCACCATGGCCACATACACACCATTTCTCCAATTACTGACTGTTACTCTCCCACATTTGTTGCTGATGAGCTGTGATGGGAGGATAAAACTCCTTGCAGGTCTGTCACTTACCTGTATATTGAACAGTGAGTCTGTAGGCTAAATACAGATGCATGGCAGGCCACACTGCATGTTGGACAAGGCTGTTTTAACACAAGAACATAAGAAATAGGAGCAGGAGTAGGCCATCTAGCCCTTCGAGCCTGCCCTGCCATTCAATAAGATCATGGCTGATCTGAAGTGGCTCAGTTCCACTTTCCCGCTTTCTCCCCATAACCCTTAATTCCCCTTGCCTACCAAAACCCTATCTACCCGTGTCTTAAATATATTTAGCGAGGTAGCCTCCATCATTTCAACGGGCAGAGAATTCCAGAGATTCACCACCCTTTGAGTGAAGAAGTTCCTCCTCAACTCTGTTCTAAACTGCCCCCCCCCCCCCCACTTATCTTGAGGCTGTGCCCTCTAGTCCTGCTGTCCTTTGAGCGGGAAGAACCTCTCCACCTCTACCCTATCCATCCCTTTCATCATCTTATACGTCTCAATAAGATCCCCCCCCCATCCTTCTAAACTCTAACAAGTACAAGCCCAGTCTATTCAACATAATGTAATTTTATTTGGTAAACTTCTAGAGTTGTAATTTTTTTTAAAAAACTGTTCTTAATGTGAAGGTTGCTGGCAAGGCCAGCATTTATTATTCATCCCTATTTGTTCTTGAGAAAGGAGTTTTAGTATAAACATATCAGAAGGAGTGTCAATAGTCAAAGTGAATGCCAGGAAATCAAAACCAACTAAAATTGAAAAGGCTTATGTAAACAGAATATTCTTTACCAGTGCTAAATTAACTTAGATTAAGTATTATGCTCAAAAACTGTTTAATGCCAAGCCCCCAGACCAGATCATGTATATGGTCCTTGCTTAAAAGAAAGAATTGGGGATGTGGCAGTGCAGTATCGTTTAACATGTTTAGATATCCATATCTCCAACTCAAGATCAAAAACCCTTGCATGTTTGAAATAAATGATTGATGGGTGTTAGGCAGTTTGACAAAGGGATTTTTCTTTGAACATTAACTATGAGGTTGCTTGGCATTCGCCTTAATAGATTCATTGATTCATACATACTTCCTTACATTCTCTTTCAGTTAGGAGAATCTTTCGTATCTTCAGTCCTCTCTTGATGTTCCTCACTAAAAGTTAGTGCATCAGAAGCTATTTGTCCAAAGGGGAACAAATTAACTCAGCCCTGTCATTCATGAAGACACTCTTGTAAGCTCAGGACTTGCAAACCTACAATACACAGACTCTGCCCAACAGATTATTCAAGTCTGCTAATTTTCAGCTATAAGTTAAATTCTAAATGAATAACAATTTATTTCAGTCTCAGAAACAATCTCAATTGTAATTTGATATTCAGAAACTCAGTTAATGCTGACTTGTGGTAATACCACTGAACAGCTTTTCATAGAATCCCTGCAGTGCAGAAGCAGGCCATACTATCTGTTATTTATTTAATTAAATAAATCTCACCTATTATCTATTATTCAAAATGCTCAGTAACCATGTCTACAACCTGTATCTGTTAATTGTATACTAAATGTTCATGCAGCAACAGTGATGTAACTTAATTATTGATTTTAAGTTCTGGACTTGCTGTTAAACTTTGATGATTTGCAGAAAAAGCACTCAATAGCTGGTGCACAGCCGAATTGAGAGAGTTCAAAATGGAAATTCATATTCAATCCAAACTGGGCAATATTGAGTTTGACAAAGTAAATGGGGTTAGGGAATCACCTAGTTTTTTTGATAACTATTTATCACAATGTCTAAATTCAACATGTTTGTGATCACTGAAGAGAGAAAAAGGCAGCAGAGAGATAGGTAACATAATGCCACTGCCCAAAGAGCTTCAAGCTCAAATGAACCTTCAGAAACAAAAACAGCCAACTTGGTATGAAAATAGTACATGCAATTTTTGTGGAGATTTGGATTTATTTGATGCCTTAATACATCGTTCAAACATTCCAAACCACTTCACAATTACTTTGAAAGGCAATCACTCTTATGTAGATAGAAAGTTAAGATCAAATGAAAGCCTTGACTAGCAGAGAAATATTTAAGAAGCCTCAACATCAGGGTAATCTCCATCAATCTATAAAGTGGGTGAAATCTGGCCCTTCGTGCATTGTCTGTAAAATAAAGGTTCTGTCAGCTGTGGTTCAATTGGTGGCATACTCACCTCTTGTGAGGTGTGGGTTCAAGCCTTAGTCCCTTAACCTGAGCACAAAAACAAAATCGAGGCTGACACTCCAGTGCTGTACTGAGGGAGTGCTGCACTGGTTGGAGGTTACATCTTTCAGATAAGATGTTAAACCAATGCCCCATCTGTCTTTGCAGGTGGGTGTAAAAGTGCTAACTGCATTTTTGGGAAGAATACACGAGCTCTCCTTGTGCCCTGTCCTAGATTTAGGCATGATGTAGAGATGCCAGTGTTGGACCGGGGTAAACACCGTAAGAAGTCTCACAACACCAGGTTAAAGTCCAACAGGTTTATTTGGTAGCAAAAGCCACTAGCTTTCAGAGCGCTTGCTGCCCCTTCGTCAGGTGAGTGAGAGTTCTATTCACAAACAGGGCATATAAAGACACAAACTCAATTTACAAAATAATGATTGGAATGCGAGTCTTTACAGCTAATCAAGTCGTAAAGGTACAATGTGAGTGGAGAGAGCGTAAAGCACAGGTTAAAGAGTGCTTAACCCTCTCTCCACTCACATTGTCTGTACCTTTAAGACTTGATCAGCTGTAAAGACTCACATTCCAATCATTATTTTGTAAATTGAGTTTGTGTCTTTATATGCCCTGTTTGTGAACAGAACTCCCACTCACCTGACGAAGGGGCAGAAAGCACTCCAAAAAGCTAGTGGCTTTTGCTACCAAATAAACCTGTTGGATTTTAATCTGGTGTTGTGAGACTTCTTACTAAATTTAGGCCATAACCAAAATCATAAAAATCTGCTTATTGGCAACATAAAATACTGGCAGCATCTGTGGAGGGAGGAACAATGGACATTAATTCTGCTTCTCCATTCACAGCTGCTCACAGAGCTATATACTTCCAGCATTTTCTGTTTTTATTTCAGTTTTCCAGTATCCACAGTATATTGCTTTTATATTATTTGATCTCTGTTAGTAAAGCCTGAAGAAATAGGACAGCTAGGCCATTTGGCCCTTGAGCTTGTTCTGTCATTCAATAAGGTATGTTAGTAGGAACTTGCCATGGTTCCTACATGACAAGAGTAACTACACTTCAAAAGTAGCTCACTGACTGCTGAATGCTTTGAGACATCCTGAGCTAATTATTGGAGCCATATAACTGCAAGTCTTTCTTTTCCTATTGCTACAATGATTGACTGTCCTGCTATTTTCTTTTAAGAATTGCTGGTAAAAGCACAAGGTACATGAAAGAAGAAACTATTAATTTCTTCACTGAGATCATGAACTGAGAACTTAAGGATCGTGCTATGCATGTTGTGAAGTTAAGGATACACTGATGTTATGTGACTCCTGAAGAACGCAACTCACGGCCCACTTGAATGATATTATTTCTGGAGATAATGGCAAAATATTTGGATTAGCAACTTGTGTATAAAACTGAACAAGGATTTGGTTAATAAGCACTGCTATATTGAGAAATGAATGATAGTACAATAAGTCCTTAACATCTTTTTGCTGGAAAACATTTTCAACAAGTCTATTCATCAACTTTATTTCAAGCGATTTCTACACTAAACGTGTCAGGATTGAAATAGAAAAAAAAACTTCGAGAGACGAGAGAATTTCAGTCCAACAGTAAACATCAAAACTCTCTTCAAACCGTTTACAAGTCTCAAATGGGTTTATTATATTAAATGGTTGCATCTGTTGTAAATTCAATTTGTTCAGTTTACTCATTCCAAGATCAACTTCTAAAAACCAAAACCTAGGTATTCTTATTAAACCACATCTGTATGTGCCCCAGCAGAAAGAAACCTAAGTCCAGTGGTAAAGACAAGTGTCACCATTAATTTATACATTACCAAAAGAATGTAACATGAATACAGTGACTAAGCAGTAGCCTAGGCCCATAACAGTACAGTTAAACCACAATTCTATATGTCAACAATCTGAAACCAACCTAACAGTCTTTTTGATCAGAAATCCAGCACTTAGTAGAGGATCATTGTGTCTCGCAAATCACTTTACAATTTAAACAACTTGAGGAACAACCAAATTACTATCATTCTTTTGATAATTCCAACAGTTCAGTAGAGCACAAGGCACACTTCCAGCAACATTATTTTTTTCCTCCACAGGATATCAGATTTATCAACAGACAAAACAATACTTTGCATCTTCACAAGTAAACCATCCATAGCACTGATTTGATACAGCCCTAAAGAATTATGACTCTTTAGTGTAAAACAATAGATGTTGAGGTCAGATAGTCTGCAATAATGCCATTTGTATCATAGCACTACATCTTAGGTCGCCAACCACCAATGAACTGCAGGAGCTTCTTAATTTGAAGTTTGCTAAGCTTAAAGTCTTCAGACAGGATTTCTTCTGTCAGCTGTACAAGTAAATTTCCATCAATTTTTTCAGTCACAAATAGTGATATAATCTCTTCAGGGAGACCAATAAATTGCAGGCACTTTGACACTTCTTCGATAGAAAGTCCACAAAGGTCAGATGGTGGCTGCCAGGGTGATCCATCACCACATGAACGTGGTGCTAATTGCAGGTGCAATGGAGAAGAAGAATACGGAATAGAAAATATATCCGGTGTACCTTTATTAGCAAAATTGTCTTCAGGTAGATCTGTTGAACAAACCTGAGGATCATCCTCGGCTCCATCTATAGTTGAAGACAGAAACAGTGCTTCTAGGTTAACTAGTTCCTCAACACTGAATTTTAGTGCACGTGGTGGTATGGTGGGGCATGACTGACTTTGCTGAATGTTATCTGCTAAAAACTTTTCTCTGTTGCCCTCTGAGGAATAACTGGTAGATCTTGGGCATCCAGTAGGAAAAAGATGGAATCCTCTATCCTTGGATTGTTGCTGTTTAGGGAAGATATTAATTGGAAATGCCTCACAACCCCCAGCACACTCAATGTTATTATACTGAAAGGGTATTGACACTATGCTCTTTGGAGAGCTTGGCATTTTATGACGAGGATAACTGTAATAACTTCTGTGTTCAGATCCAAAATTATAACCATCTTGGTCAACATCTCCATAATGATTGTTTGGCCACGATGATCGATTTGAAGGGCGGTCCAGTACGGGACTTCTGAGTGGGGACTTTATTCCACTGTCCAAAACATTAGAGTTGATCCAGTTACAAGGGTAACATGAAGCTGAGGAATGCTTCTCACTGGGTGGAGGTGCATCATTCTCTGTGGCACCACTGCAAACAAAGTAAATCATTTTAGGCACTTGAAAATCCAATATTATCTTCCTGCAGTAGTAGATCCCTTCCCCTAAACTGAAATTATCCCGGTGAAAACCAATTTCAAATTAGTAAATTCAAACAATGTACAAACTGCAAAATGCAAACATTTGGGTCCACATACAGTGCTAGGTAAATTTACCAGTTTAATGTGCAGGCACCTTGAATGGAGCACTCCGGGAATACCAGTAAAATATGTTGTTTTAAAATGAAAAAAACTAGCAGTCCCTAAATGCAAACACACTGGTGACTCAGATATATTTTGTGCAATTTAACAAGTGCAGGGAAACCAAATGCAAAAAATTCAGTTCTGTTTTACTGACACGGGCAGGTAAAAATGTCTGATCTAGTCAGAATGGTTCACTTATATGCTGGCTTTACTAACTCAGCCAGTGGAATATATATCACAGATTTGTTACAACTCAAAAGGAGGCCATTTGGTCCATCATGTCTGCACTGGTTCTCAATGAGCACTTCATCCAGTGCCATTCTCCTGCAACCTTACAAATTGTTTCTTTTCAAATAATCATCTAATTCTCTTTTGAATGCCACAATTGAACCCGTCTCAACCACACTCAGGAAAAGCATTTCAAACCCTAATCACTTGTATGAAAAAGTTGTCTCTCGTATCACTTGTGTTTCTTTTGCCAATTACTTTAAATCTGTGCCCACTTTAATTCTCCATTCTTTCATGAGTGGGAACAGTTTCTCCCAACATATTCTGTCCAGGCCTCTCATGTGAATGAATACCTCTATCAAATCTTCTCTCAATCTTCCTTCTTCAAGGAAAAGAGTCCCAACTTCTCCAATATCACTTTATTACTGAAGTTCATCATTACTGAAACTATTCTCATAAATCTCTTCTGCACTCTCTCCAATGCTTTCACATCCTTCCTAAAATGTGCATGCAGAATTGTACACAATACTAGCCGAGATCTAACTATAATGTCTTATACAAGTTCAACATAACCTCCTTGTTGTTGTATTTCATGCCCTATTAATGAAGCTTAGGAGACAGTATGCTTTATTAACTGCTCTAACAACCTGTCCTGCCTCCTTTAATGACTTAAGCACATATACAAGGTCCCTCTGCTCCTGCACCCACCAATAGTGTGGTACCTTTTATTTTATACTGTCCCTGTGTTCTTCCTATAAAAATATATCATTTTTCATTTCTCCACATTGAACTTCATCTGCCACCTATCTTTCTGTGCCATAAATTTTCTATGTTTCTATCCACCTCTATCACAACTTGTCATATCATCCACAAATTTTGAAATAATTCTCTGTACACCAAGATGTAGATCATTAATATATAATCAGAAAAAGCAGCTGTGCTAATACCCGACCTCTGCGCAACTCCACTACAAACCTTCCTCCAATCCGAGAAGTATCCACTAACCACAACTCTATTTCTTGTCACTCAGCCAATTTTGTATCCATATTGCCACTGTCCTATGTATTCCTTGAGCTACAACTTTTCTCTCAATGCTGTTGTGTGATATATCATCAAATGCTTTTTGGAAGTCCACATACAGCACATCAACAAATTGTCCCTAACAACCCTCTATGCCATCTCTTAGAAAAACTCCAGCAACATAGTTAAACACGATTTTGTCAGGAAAGCCATGCTTGCCTTCCTTAATTAATCCACTTTTGTCCACGTGATTGTTAATTCTGTCCTGAATTCTAGTTTCTCCAAATGTTTCTACCACCAAAGTTAAACTGACTAGTCTGTAGTAGCTAGACTTATCCTAAAACCTTTTTTGAATGAGGGCATAATGTTACAATTCTCCATGTTTCTGGCACCAACCCAAGTCTCAGGAAGACTGAAAGATTATGGCCAGTGCTCTGCAATTTTCACTCTCACTTCCCTCAGTAGCCTTTGATGTATTTCAGGTGCTTGTCCACTTTAAGTACAGATAGCCGATCCAATACCTCTTCCTCCTTATCAAATGTAAACTCTTCAAGTGACTGAATGTCCTCCTATTTCATCACAGCCTTGGTAGCATCTTCCTTGGTAAAGATAGATGCAAAATATTAATTTAAAACTTCAGTGACACCCCCTGCTTCCATGTGTAAATCCCCTTTTGGATCCCTAAATGGGCCTACTCCTCCTTTAACCACCCTTTTACTGTTTATATGTCTTATATCATTATAATAGTAGAATATAGGTGGTGGTCATTTGGCCCATCAAATGTAATCTGGTTCTATCAAAGAGTAATCTGGTCAAACCCATTCCATCCCCACCCCACTCTTTCCACATACTTCTGCAATGTTTTCTCCTTCAATATTTACCAAATTCCCTTTTCAAGGTGACTACTGAATCTGCACCCGGAACTCTGAGTGCATTCCAGTTGTTCCTGGCTGTTTTGCTCATCACCTTTGTGTCCTGTGGTTATCGATTCCTCAGCCATTCGAGCCAGCTGCTTTATTTACTCTAGTCTCATCATGATCTGAAACACCCCTCTCAAATTTTCTTTTAGGCTTCTTTGCCCCAGTGAGACTAACTCTAGCTTCCCCAGTCTATCCATATTAATCTATAATATTAACATAACTAACTGTTCTGATAAAAGATCATTAACCAAAATTGTCATTCCCCCAGTGCTTTTCTCTCTCAAGTGCCAAATGATATGCTGTGTTTCCAGAACTGTTTTATTTTACATTTCCAACATATTACTTTTTGTTTTTGCGTGAATAGAAGACTGCTTCATTGACAGGAAACAAATAATTAGTTATATTGCATTGAATGGAGGATGAAAATTATGTACTCAAGAGCCCACACTTATATATGCAATGGAAGGAAGGGTCAACACAAGTGAGTGTATCAGGCCATATAAGGCAGCAGGGGACTGGGTGCCAAGAGCAAGAAATAGAAAAGTAGAATAGACAGAAGTATAGAGAAACTTGGAATTGGGCACAGTGAGTAAAATATCAAAGCTACCCAATAATACAAAATTAGGGCAAAAAAATACAGCTGTGGAGTCAACTCAAGGATAGGCAGATCAGCTGAATAAAAAAAACTGGTAGCAGAGCAATTTAATGCAGAAAATGTATCATAATGCAACTGGTATAGAAAAACAATGATTGGAAAGATGAACTCAACAGAAAGATGAAAAATGTACTGGAATAGTTAGCTAGAGTTTTCAAGTGCACAACTCCTTGAAGCCATGTACAGTGAGATGAAACCATATTCTATCACATTTACATTTTTTTTTTTAAGAAGGAGCATAACATACAAGAGTGAAGAGGTGATAATAAATCTGTATAAAGCAACAATAATCGGTCACAGTAGAATGCTGAGAGATTTTGTGTCCCCAAATATAAAAAGGAAATTGAGTTATCTATAAGAATACTGGAGATGAAGGTCAGAATAAAGATTACTGGGATTATTTCCATTGGCTCAGAGAAGGTTAAAAGGAGAAATTATGAAGGAGTGACCAACCTGTTTCCTTTGGTTGGCGGCTAGAACAAGCACAAGATCAAGTTTGAGAAGGGTTGGGAGTCACAAAGGTAGAGCCTGGAAAGTTTTGTGGCAGAACCCAGTGCATCTTTCAATGGATAAACATTTGAAATTTAGTTATTTACATTCACTTTAGTCATTTTTAGAAAGCAATTCTAGGTCTGTCTAGTTCAAATTGGAGTTTTTAAAAGGTAGTCTGGATAGGTAAATTTCACAGAAAGTGAGTCGAAACACTAGAATTATTATTGTTGCCATAATTGCAGTAAGACCATTCTATTTCCTACTTATTAAAGATAGTTGAGCATAAAAAGATATTACAAAATCTAGTATGTTATAATAATGTTCACTTAGGCTTTAACTGTTTAGAAAGTCATAATTAAGCCACATTCTATAATCAGCATTATATTCTGTGGCCAAGGACAATAAAGATAATGTAAGAGCACAGGATAAACCAGTCAGCTGAAATAAAGTGAAACAGGCTCTTTTTTGCCCTGAATGATACAAATTTACCTATACACTTAGGCAAGAGGAAACATGGGGATTCACTTAGAGGTTGACAAAACCTCCCAATCTAAAATTTAAAATATCCTCAAGAAAATTTAACAGCCACATTATATTAGAAGATATTTGCATAGAAAGCTTTTATTTGTACTAGAACTTCAATTAATATTTATAAAGGGAAGTCTTTTATTAGCATACTCATAAATATAAACTGAAAAACAGGCAATACTAATTACAATTTGTTACTTCATTTTTTCCATATCGGCTTTCAGCTTTGTAATATTAACAATTGGTTGGACCCTGAATAGATAATAGGATTGGGATAATTTTCCCAACATGAAATTCACAATCTCACTGAAACTGCAAGATGTTCACTAGTGGAAGGAAAATACGGAAACTTTGTTTACTTGGGAACAGGTAAACTATTGATGGAATGCAGAAATTCCACTTAAAAGGAAAGATAATTGCTTTAAAATCTCCTTTTAAAAGGGGGTGGACATATATTAATTCCTACTAAAATGAAAAAGGGACAAGACAATCAATAATAAAATACAAGTCAGTAGGCCATAATTAACTTTTCAATTACAATTTCAAATTCTGTTTGATCACAAGATGTTCCACTGCATTTTCAAAAGGTGTCGCACTTTAATACATCAGCATTATGGACAATATTTTAATCGAATCGAGATTTGCATTGTCTTCATATAAGAACAGATCTTCAATTTCAACAGTAGTATGTTATGCTGGACAGTACCTACTTTTCCTGATAAAATGATGCCAGAAAGTGGTTAAGTTTGCACGACCATGATGTTCAAGATTCCAAGTTTCTTTTACTAGTCTTGTAAACTTTAAAGCTTTCAAACAGAACAATCACTAACAGGAAATTGCCATTTCTCATTATATGATCTATTATCATAATAAGTTCATTTTTCCAGTTTTTCCAAATCCAATCTTAAAGATGAAGACAGATCATCAAGCTGCCACCTTAGATAATACACCTGGTAATAATGTCTTACATGTTATGCAATCCAGAAGAATAGTAAGACAACGTAGGACTGGGAGATCGTGTCTGCTGGCGTATTTGCCGAGGAGGAATTGATGGACTCTGTGATGATGGCTTGGTATTCCGTGGTGGGACTGGTGGAGCATTCAGAAGTCTGCATTCTTCTTTTACCTGCCAGTGGAAACAATTCTATACTGAATACATTTGAAGTAAAGGTCTTTCAGAATCTATTTATATCTTAGAATAAGATTCAATCTGTATGTTTTGGGAGTTGTAAACACAATCTTAATTCAATTGCCAGCATTCCAAAAAATGGATAATGGGTGCAATTTGCATTGAATAGAGCACATAAAACTTTATGAAAAGGTATACTTTGCAAAATAACTGTAATATTGCAGCAAGTTAGTGTTAAAATGTGAATTTTGCGTTCTTTAAGCTACTGTAACAAACTAAACTAAAGCTGTTTAGTAAACTAGAGCATGAAATGATGAAATATAGCTTTGCATCCATGATTTCCTGCACTAAGTTCCCAATCTCAGCCACAAGTAAGTGCAAATAAAGCAACATTTTCCTTGACTCTTTCCATCCCAGAGAGAGGAACATCCACTGGTTTATTCTAACTTCAGTGCCTTGTTTATGAGCATGGGAATGAACTGAGAACAAGCAACTCACCTGGTTAGTTAGAGGATGTATGGGCAGACTAATCGGGGAGGAATGAATGAAGAAATGCAACCGTTTATGTACCTGGGAAATAGACAGATTCCTAAATTTCCCAGAATTACATCACAAGAGCAAACAGTAAAAGCAGGATAGTCTGGGCAACGTCAAGTTAGTTTGGTTGGTTGGAATATCATGATTACAATGCCCATATTCAAGATTCAATCTACCCTTGGTGCTAAGATAGTGCAAGAACACCAGGATAAAGTCCAACCAGTTTAACCTGGTGTTGTGAGACTTCTTACTGTGTTTACCCCAGTCCAACACCGGCATCTCTACATCATGGCTAAGATGGCCATAGAATCATAAAATGACAATACCGAATGTGGTCATTTGGCACGTAATGCCTGTGCTGACACTTTCCTTATTGAATATACATTCCACCAAGAAAAAAAATCTTCACAGGGAAAATGAGCCTCCATGGCTAACTGGAGATTAAGGATGGTATTAAGTGAAAAGAAGGCTACGATATTGTCAAGACTAGTAGTACTGAGGATTTGGAAGAGCTGAAGAAACCAGCAAATGATAGCCTAACAAATGAACATAAGAAACAAGAGCAGGAAAAGACCGTACGGCCCATTAATCCTGCTCTGGCTGATCTTGAGCTTCAACTCAGCAGTTGCTCTCCACACTCCTCGATTCCCTGAGATGACAAAAATCTGTCTGCCTCAGCTTTAAATATATGATAGTGATCCTTTCATGAGTGTAAACAGTTTCTCCCCACCTACTCTGCACAGACTCATGATTTTGAATACATTATTAAATCTCCTCTCAGCCTTCTTTTCTACAAGGAAAACAGTCCCAACTTTTCCAAAATATCTTCACAACCAAACTTCCTCATCCCTGAGACTATTCTTGTGAATCTTTTCTGCGCTGCCTCCAATGCTTTCACATCTTCCAAAAGTGCTGCACCCAGAACTAGACACAACACTCCACCTGAGGCCAAACTATTGTCCGATACAAGTTCAACACAACGTATTTGTGATACACAAGGACAAAACATATCTAGGTTCGATATTATCAATGCAAGAAGAGAAAGCAGGCAAAAAGATGCCATCAAGTTGTTCTCAGCAGACTTTTTTTTAAAATGCCAAGAGACAGGGAAATGTTGATATCTGAAGGAATTAGGATACCCTTGACCATGAAACACAAAGCAGCTAAGTTCCTACAGGACTGAAAAATGAAGGGTAATCAATGGTCTATTCTCTTCATAAACGTTGCCTGAACAAGTGAATATTGCCAACATGTTTTTGTTCTCTACATGGCCAGCTCTGAAAATGTGTTGCAGTAGCTTGAACTGTGGTGTACACAAATTAGGTACCTAATTATGGTACATTTTTTTCAGTGAGGACCTCTCCCTTCTGATTATTAACTTTTGCATTCAAGGCTTATGATTATCTCGAGTGACTATACATCGTTGAATGGAAGTATTTCCACAACACTTACCTGACATTAAAAACTTTTCGCAGTTAGATTACACAATTTAGTTTACACCTTCTAAAATGATGCAGTACCAGAACCTAATGAACATAAATGACATCCAAAAATTGATTATAAATGCATCTAGTTAAAACAAAATCCATAAGTGCCATCAGAGAGGCATAATCAAAACTCAGATCCTGACCTAAGGGCAGCATGGTAACACAGTGGTTAAGAACTGCTGCTTCACAGCCCCAGGGACTTGGGTTTGACTCCTGGCTTGGTTCGCTGTCTGTATGGAGTTTGCTCATTCTCCTTGTGTCCATGTGGGTTTCCTCCAAGACTCCAAAGATGTGCAGGTTAGGTCGATGGGCTAACCTCGAGATGCGTAGGTTAGAGGGATTAGTGGGTAAACATGTGCAGGTAGGGCCTGGATGGAATTGTATTCAATGGGCCCAATGGCCTCTTTCTACACTGTAGAGTTTCTATGACCAAGATGGCTCAGCACTCAGCCACCAATGATAATTTCAGTTGGGGAAAGGGTATACAAGAAATCTGAATAACTGAAGAAAAAGGTATCTTTTACAACCACAGGATGATGCAAAGCACTTTACAGCCAATGATTAAAGTGTAGTCGATGTTGTAATGTAGGAAATGTGGCAGCCAATTTGCACACAGCAAGCTCCCACTATCCTGATTGAGTGATAAATATTGGCCAGGACATAGAGAATACATCCCCCATTCTTCTTCAAAATAGTGCTATGGGATCCACCTGTGGGCATCTGGGGTCTTAAACATTCCATCCAAGAGATGGCATCAATAACAATGCAGCATTCCTTCAGTACTGCACCACAGTGTCAGCCCAGATTCCTGGATCAGTATCTGAACCCACAAGTTTTTGACTCAATGGCAAGAATGTTACTACCTGACCTACAACTAACACAGTGAAGAGATTTCAGGGTTTGGAAAGGATTGTAAAGGCGAGGAGGTAAGACCATTCAGCTGAACAACAGAATAGAGGCACTGTAGAAGGTTGCAGAAAAGAAGGGATAATGCGTCACAGTCAGAGGATGTCTTGAGAGTTTAATTAGGACTGGTTCAGTGGTGACAGAGGAAAGACTCAGAAAAAAAGCTTTTGGAAAGATTTAGTAGGCAACAGCACTTTCCAGTGGCCTGAGCTTGGAAATGGGAGTATAAGGACTGAAGGGCTGAAAATGGATTTTGAGAAGTGCTGATGGTGAGGCAAGAGGACATGGGGTAGTAATTGAAAAGAGAGAAACATTTTACAATGTCAGGAGATCAGGAATGAAGATCAGCAATTTAGAGAGAATGGCAAAGTCAACAGATTAACTTTGCAGACACAAGGATGGATTGGAAACTTAACTAGAAAGGGATTCAAGTTCGCTGCCCAAGTATGAAACAATTCTGTTTGGTTTTATGAGCACTTAGTAGGGAACAGAAGAGGAATTGAATGGATGCCATTCGTTTGGTGGGGGGAGGGTGGAATGCATGAGATCCTTGCACTTACTGACAGCAAGGATGGAATAAACAGGAAACAAGAGTTTAAGGAGATTGCATGGCAGTGGAGAAAAGCAACCAGGATTAACCTGCATGTTCCAGATGAATCTGACAGTGTCTGGTTTTGGCTGAAATATGGCCTGAGAGACTTTGATTTGATTTATTATTGTCACCATGTATTAGTATACAGTGAAAAGTATTGTTTTTCGCACACTACACAGACAAAGCATACCATTCATAGAGAAGGAAAGAAGAGAGTGCAGAATGTAGTCACAGCTAAGGTGTAGAGAAAGATCAACTTAATGCAAGATAGATCCATTCAAAAGTCAGGGAAGAAGCTGTTCTGGAGCCAGCTGGTACATGACCTCAGACTTTATGTTTTTCCTGACGGAAGGTGGTGGAAAAGAAAATGTCAGGGGTGTGAGAGGTCCTTAATTTTGCTGGCTGCTTTGCTAAAGCAGCAGGAAGTGTAGACAAAGTCAATGGATGGGAGGCTGGTTTGTGTGATCGACTGGGCTACATTCACAACCTTTTGTACTTCATTGCGGTCTTGGGCAGAGTAGGAACCATACCACGCTGTGATACAACCAGGAAGAATGCTTTCTATGGCACATCTGTAAAAGTTGGTGAATCTTAACTGATATGCCAAATTTCCTTAGTCTTCTGAGTAAGTAGAGGCATTGGTGGGCTTGATATGGCTTTTCAAATCTGGTGATGGATGGCTAAACCAAAGGTGCACCATATACATTCAAGGCTGCGTGCTTTGGACTAGAAAACACACAGTTGAGGACCACACCCATGTGAAAACAAGTCACGTGCAAGTCAAAAGTAACTGAAGCAGGCTTTGACTTTCAGTTGCTTTTACTACAAGGTTAACTGTCAATTTTTGTTCATTTTTCATATTCCAATTTAAAGCATTTTCTTTCACCACCATTCCCAGCCATGGGTCAGGGTTGACATTCAAATCTTGTATTTTCAAAATACCACTCAAACTGGCTTGCTACATGGTGTTAAAGAGCAAGATCGAATCAGAGAGATATGCAGCATGGAAACAGGCCCTTCGGCTCAACTCGTCCATGCTGACCCGGTTTCCTAAACAGAACTAGTCCCATTATCCTGTGTTTGGCCCAAATCCCTTTAAACCTTTCCTATGGCCAAATGTCTTCTAAATATTATGTTGTTATTTATACCCAGCTCTACCAGCTCATTCCATATATGCATCACCCACTATGTGAAAAAAGTTACCCTTCAGATCCCGTTTAAATCTTTTCCTTCTCACTTTAAACCTATGCCATCTAGTTTTGGATTCTGCTATCCTAGCTATTCACTTTATCTTTGCCGCTCATGATAGGGCAGCACAGTGGCACAGTGAATAGCACGGCTGCCTCTCAGCACCAGGGAACCAGGTTCAATTCCCAGTTTGGTTCATTGTCTGTGTGGAGTTTGTATATTCTCCCCATGTCTGCGTGGCTTTCCTCCAGGTGCTCCAGTTTCTTTCCACACGTGCAGGTTAGCTGAATTGGACATGCTAAATTCTCCGTGTACCCGAACAGATGCTGGAGTGAGGTAACTAGGGGATTTTCACAGTATTTTTATTACAGTCTGAATGTGACCCTACTTGTGACTAATAAATTTTATAAACCTCTATAAAAGGCACCCATGATCCTCCTACGCTCCAGGGAAAAAAATCCCAGCCTATCCTGTGACTCCTTATAATTCAAACCTTTCAGTCCTGGTGACATCCTTATAAATAGTTTCCTTTCCACTTTAATAACATTTTTGCTATAGCAGGTCAACCAGAATTCTATATAGTGCTCCAAATGTGGCCTTACCATAATGTCTTGTACACTTGTAACAAAGTTCCAATTCTTGAACTGAATGCTCTTACTGATGAAGGCCAGTGTGCCAAACGCTGCCTTCACCATCCTGTCTACCCATGATCGTTCTTCAACATTTGGGGAATTACAAGGTGAAGGGATTCCCATTACTCTTGCACAGTACACACAGACTCCAATTTGCATCATCCCTTATGATTTAATGATTATTATTCCCTATTTTGCTGCATTCCCAACTACTCAACAAGATGTGCTTCAAGGGTTGTTGGTAATATACTAATGATCACTAGGTGATGATTAAGCAGGACACTGAATAACCAACTCCAATTTCTATTCTCTATTGAAATTCCAGCTTCTGTTTCTATATAATAACAACGTACCATGGTACCAGGCTGTAGCTGAATAAAATCGGAGTACTTAAAATGAAGCAAAATACTCCTTTGAAAACAACTTCAGGACAAGAGGTCGTAATAATGACTCAAAATTCTAAAAACTTCCCTCTTCAAACATCGGCCTTAAACACATCTAGTCCAGGGATCACATGGTCTGATGAATACCAAAATTTCCTCTTCCTCCCAAATCTCAAGAGCATTCCAGTGCAATATCTTGTCCATTTCAAAAAGTTGCCCAAATGAAATTGGCAGTAAGTATTGATTAACAGGTAACCTTCTGCTATATGCCCAAATCCAAATACACTGAGACTGTCCAAACTCATTTTGCATAGAATGCTTACAACCATTAGAAAAGAGACACATTTTTATCAGTCTGCAGGAGAAGCCTGCAATACAAGATGGAATAAATAGTGAGAGGAAATATTCAAAGGGTTAGCATCTGTGAAAGGTAAATTGCTAGACCTACAGGAAATGTTTCCCAAGCTGTTGAGAAACTGCGGAGGAAAACTTAGTTTTTATGGCTACAGGTATAATGCCAGAAGACTGAAGAACTGCTAATGTTATATCTTGGTTTAAAGAAAAAAATGGAATTAAACAAGTATTTACAAATCAGTTTGGTGGTGAACAAATTATTGAAAAAAAAGAGACATAGTATGAATCATCCTTCACACAGGCTTGTACTAATATCAGCCAGTTTTTAAGAGTGTATTTATTAATGTCACAGGTAGACTTTTATTAACACTGCAATGAAGTTACTATGAAAATTGCCTTGTCGCCACTCTCTGACACCTGCTTGGATACACTGAGGGAGAATTTGGCATGGCCAATGCACCTAGCCAGCACATCTTTCGGATGTGGGAGGAAACCGGAGTACTCAGAGGAAACCCATGCAGACAAGGAGGAGAACATGCAAACTCCATACAGACAGTAACCCAAGCTAGGGGTTGAACCCACGTCCCTAGTGCTGTGAGGCAGTAGTGCTAACCACTGTGCTGCCTGGGGTTCCTTAAAGGAAATGTCTGATTATCATGTCTAATTAACTTGATTGAATTTTATGAGAAGGTGACAAAGGGTGTTAGTGAGAATTTGATGTAGTTCCATAGGTTTCAGCAAAATTTTTGATTAGTCGCAATAGACAGGTCAGAAAAGTAAAAATCCATAAGATCCAAAGTAACCCATTGGAACCAAAATTGACTCAGTGCCAGGAAATAAACAATAACAGAAAATAATCTGTATTTATTTTGGGCTTTTAATGACCAGCCCAGATGGCTGAAAGCACTTTATAGCCAACGAAACACTTTTTGAAGGATAGTCACTGTTGTGGTGCAGGAAACACAGCAGAAAATTTGCACACAGTAAACTCCCACAAACTGCAAAAGGATTATGATGAGATAATCTATTTTTATGTTGATGACGTAAGGATAAATATTAGCCAGAACACTGGAGAAAATGCCAGTGCTCTACTTCTCCCTCAAGGGTCATATTGATTCATTGTTTGTGTTAACAATTTAGAAGTTTGTAGAAGATACAAACATTGGTTGTGGTGTTGATTACGTGGAAGACAGTTGTGGACTATATGAAGTTATCTATGGACTAGCTAGTTGGGCAGAAAAATGGTCAATGGAATTCAATCCAGAAGTGTCTCTTAAGTATTGAAGATAATCTTCAATTGCTATTCAGGCACTGGGCTGAATGAGGTGAAGGTGGTTGATGAGTCCTATTCTGGCACAAAAGGTTGAATTGCAGTGAGAATGGGACATTGAGGCTGGCAAGTAATTGGGGAAACTGTTCTCATGGTTTTTACATGCCTTGGGCCTCATACGTTGACGCGGCTTTGGCAACTGCACTCCTCTATGTTGTGTGATCCCGTGCAAGGGTCTCCCAGGATGCAGTCTCAATTTTAAAGTCCTTAAGGGAGGATCTCAGGAGAGCCTTGAAGTGTTTCTTCTGGCTACCTTGGAGTGTGCTCTGTTCTACAGTTCACCATAGATGATTCGCTTAGGAAGTTAATTGTCAGGTATTCTGGCAATATTCCCAGCCCATTGAAACAGTTTTAACATTAAGATGCTGACTGTGCCAGTTCTCCAGAAGACCTCCATCTGGGGCTTTGTCTTGCCACTTGATGTTCATTTTGCTTGCAGAGACAGCAAAGATGAAAGCAATTGGTTTTCTTTGTGTCATTGGTAAGCATTCCAGGTCTCACTGAGTGGAGAGACAACGATCCTGTAAGACCTTGAACTTGGATTTTAGGTTCACCCCTCTACATTCTCATACTGAATAACAGATCTCAAGACACTATCCACAATCCCATGCACTTTAACTTTACAGTTATAATTCCCTATGATCTGCTGTGAGAGACCTTGTCAAAAGCCTTCTGAAAATCTAAATAAACCATTGAACTACTCCTAGTGCTAGTGCTTGGTGGGACAGACTACCACATAAGCGGTGGTATACACAAGATCCCATAGGGCAGCCTCCATTTCCTTGATGTTGTCTAAGGGGGTCTAAAGATCACGTAGCCTCTTCTCTAGATCATCAGTGAGCTGCTGTTGGATGTTGTCCAACTTTAGTCTTAAGATGTTCATGCTCTCAGTGATCTTCTTCCCTAAAAACACTGCTTCGATTGAATGCTTAGGCACAATTTGGTCGACTGACCACAGGTTGTCATTTCCAATTAGCACCACATGTTGTCTTAGTTACCTTTGCCCATGCCTGCCATTCTTCCTGACAATGATGTAGTTGATGAGATGCTAGTGCCCAGAGCAAGGGTGTTTCCAGGACATCTTATTTTGATTTGGGAGCCAAAAGACTGTGCTGGTGAGAAGAATCTCATGCTCAATGCAGAATTGCAGGAGTAGACAATCACTGCTGTTGCCTTTCCCAACTGTTTCTGCTGATAACAACTCTCCTGGTTTAGCGATGTGTCAGCTCTGGTGTTAAAAGTCACCATGTACGATCAGTTTGTCAGATTTGGATGTCACGGTGATCAGGGAATGGAGGTCTTCACAGAATTTCTCCTTGATTACTCCAGGTAATATATTTCAGGTAGGCAAACGTGGAAAAGGAATACAAAATGAACAGTAGGATAATTAGAAGGAGTTTGGAGTACATGTTCACAGGTTCCTGAAAGTGGTTGGACAGGTAGATAAGACTGTTAAAAAGGTATACAATTTGCTGTCCTTTATTAGCCAAGGCATTGATTTGATTTATTATTATTGCCACATGTATTAACATACAATGAAAAGTATTGTTTTTTGCATGCTATACAGACAAAACACCGTTCATAGAGTAAGAAATAAGACAATGCAGAATGTAGTGTTACAAGCATGGCTAGGGTGTAGAGAAAGATCAACTTAATGGAAGGTAAGTCCATTCAAAAGTCTGACAGCAGCACGGAAGAAGCTGTTCTCGAGTCAGTTGGTATCTGACCTCTGACTTGTGTAAATTCTTCCGAAGATGGGAGAGAGAAAGTCTGGGCTGTGTGGGATCCTTAATTACATTGGCTGCTTTGCTGAGGCAGCGGGAAGTATAGATAGAGTCAACGTATGGGAGACTGTTTTGCTTGACGGAACGATCTTTTGTAGTTTCTTACAGTCTAAGGCAGAACAGGAGCCATACCAAGCTGTAACACAACCAGAGAAGAATGCTTTCTATGATGCAACTGTAAAAGTCGGAGAGATTCATAGATGACATGCCAAATTTCCTTAGTCTTCTGAGAAAGTAGAGGCATTGATGGGCTATTTTAATTATAGTATTAGCATGGAGGGACCAGGACACGTTGTTGGTGATCTGGACACCTAAAAATTTGAAGCTGTTGACTCTTTCTACTTCGTCCTCATTGACGTAGACTGGGGCACGTTCTCCTTTACGCTTCCTGAAGTCGATGACAATCTCCTTCATTTTGTTGACATTGTGGGAGATTATCGCTGCCACAACAGTTCACCAGATTCTCTCATTCCTATACTCTGTCTCGTATTGTTTGAGATCCGACCCACTATGGCAGTGTTGTCAGCAAACTTGAAGATCAAATTGGAGGGGAATTTGGCCACACAGTCATAGGTGTATAAGGAGTATAGTAGTGGGCTGAGAACACAGCCTTGTGGGGCACCAGTGTTGAGAATTATCGTAGGGAAGGTTCTGTTGCCTATCCTTACTGATTGTGGTCTGTAAATTAGGAAGTTCAGGATCCAGTCACAGAGGGAGGTGCCGAGGCCCAGGCCACGGAGTTTGGATATAAGTTTCTTGGGAAGGCTGAGCTGTAGTCAATAAATTGGAGTCTGACATAGGTGTCCTTGTTACCTAGGTGTTCCAGGGTTGAGTACAGGGCCAGAGAAATGGTGTCTGGTATGGACCTGTTGCTGCAGGAGGCAAACTGTATTGGATCCAGGTAGTCCAGGAGGCTGGAATTGATTTGTGCCATAACTAACCTTTCAAAGCGCTTCATTATGGTTAATTCAGAGCCGCCGGTTGATAGTCGTTAAAGCGTGTTCCTTGGTTTTTCTTAGGTATCGGGACGGTGGTCGTCTTCTTGAAGCAGATAGGAACCTCAGATTGTTGTAAAAAAACGTTGAAGGTATCTGTGAATGCCTCCACCAGCTGATACGCGTACTGAGTGCATGTCCAGATACCCCATCCGGGCCAGTTGCTTTCCATGGGTTGACCTTCAAGAAAGCTGCTCTGACATTTCCAATGGTGACCCCAGATACAGGTTCATCCAGGGTGGAGGGCATGCTCGCTGACCTCTTGCTCAGGACGGGCGTAGAATGCATTAAGCTCATCAGGAGGTGGTGTGTTGAAAC
Organism: Carcharhinus amblyrhynchos; assembly: GCF_965287045.1. Lineage (NCBI taxonomy): Eukaryota > Metazoa > Chordata > Chondrichthyes > Carcharhiniformes > Carcharhinidae > Carcharhinus > Carcharhinus amblyrhynchos. Next base: position 73,746,208 of record NC_137331.1, on the reverse strand, counting down.
CGGCGATTTTACATGCCTTCATCTTGTAGCCAGTTATGTCTTGCAGACCTTGCATAGTCAGCAGGGGTTGATGTAACTAGCCTGGGACTCTAGCTTGGTTCGGTACTGTCTTTTGGCATTTTTGATGGATCTCCTTAGATCATATCTGGCTTTCTTGTATAGGTCAGTGTCACCTGACTTGAACACCTCAGACTTGGACTCCAGCAAGCAGTGGATATCCCTGTTCATCCATGGTTTCCAGTTTGGGAACACACGGATTTGCTTCTTTGCCACACAGACTTAGGACAATAGCACAGAAGTTACGCTAAGAACTACATAAAACAGTAGTTAGGCCACAGTTAGAGTACTGCATACAGTTCTAGTCATATTACAGGAATAATGTGATTGCACGCTAAAAGATAGAGGAAACAGCACAAGACATTGGTAAGGCCACACTTGGAATACTATGTACAGTTCTGGTCACCCTATTATAGGAAGAATATTATTAAACTAGAAAGAGAATGCAGAAAAGATTTACTGGGATGCTACTGGGACTTGATGGTTTGAGTTATAAGGAGAGGCTGGATAGACTGGGACTTTTTAATTTCCCCTGGAGCGTGGAAGGCCGAGGGGCGACCTTGTAGAGGTCTATACAATAATGAAAGGCACACATCAGCTAGATAGTCAATATCTTTTCCCAAGGGTAAGGGAGTCTAAAACTAGAGGACATAGATTTAAGGTAAGAGGGGAAAGATAAAAAAGGGTCCAGAGAGGCAATTTTTTTCCACACAGAGGGTGGTGATTGTCTGGAACAAGCTGCCAGAGGTAGTAGAAGAGGCTGGAACATTTTGTCTTTTTAAAAACATTTAGATAGTTACAGTAAGATGGGTATAGAGGGATATGGGCCAAATGCGGGCAATTGGGACTAGCTTAGCAGTTTAAAAAAAAAGGCGGCATGGACAAGTTGGGCCAAAAGGCCCGTTTCCATGCTGTAAACCTCTATGACTCTATAAAACTTTAGTCATTGTCAGGACTGGAAAATATTAGATGCAAGAAGATATTGGATAGATTGACATCATTTTCGTTGGAACAGAGGTCATCAAGGACAGATTTAATTGCAATGCATCAAATTACAAAGAAACTAGATAGATGGGATTGGAGAGATGTATAAAATTACAAAGTGCTTAGACAGAGGGGATTGAAAGGATTTATTTCCTTTAGCAGCGAGGTCAATAACCTGGGGGCATACATTTAAGGTAACTAGAAGAAAGATTCCTGGGAATTTAAGAATTTAATTTTACCAAGAAGGTGCTGGGGACTTGGAATTCATTATTTGAAAGGGTGGTAGAGGCAAAAAAGTATTTGACTACGCACTTGAAATTATGCAAACTACGAGGCCATGGACCAAATTCTGAAAAGTGAAATTAAGCCGGGTAGCTCTTTTTTTTGGCATTAGTCATGATGGGCCAAATGATCTTCACCTGTGCTGTAAATTTTTGTGATTCAATTTGAACTAAATTTGGTCAGAGATCAGTATCTACTTACTGAATAACCCAACTCCCATAAAGATCACAGAGACATTTGTGTCACAATCAAAATACTTCATTCAACTGATAGAGCAGCTAGATGGTATGAAGTAACCAATAATTCAGTGCCTAACCAATAATTTACATCAGTACAGAGTTAGAGAAAATTGCATCCGTAAATTAAGAATGCTCCTAAAATATTTAGAACTGAAAAAATGTCTCAACACGTGGGTACAGAGGATCAGGTATTCAGAAGCAATTTAAATGCCATAGAGGAAGCACGGGGGCACAGCAGTTAGCACTGCTGCCTCACAGCGCCAAGGACCCGGGTTTAATTCTGGTCTCCGGTTACTGTGTAGAATTTGCACATTCTCCCCGTGTCTGCGTGAGTTTCCTCTGGGTGCTGTTTTCCTCCCACAGTCCAAAGATGTACAGGTTAGGTTGATTGGCCATGCTAAATTGTCCCTTATTGTCAAGGGGACTAGCAGGGTAAATAGGTGGAGTTATGGGAACAGGGCTTGGGTGGGATTATAATTGGTGCAGGCTCGATGGACTGAATGGCCTCCTTCTGCACCATAAGGATTCTATTCTATATAGTTGTATCAACGAAGATACAGAATTTTACGCACCAGGGGCAGAATAAATGTCAAGTGTCAGCTGGTTAAGCCTGATGAACTCGGTGGGGGTGGCGGGGGGGGGGCACAAGAGGAGGAAAAAAAGGATGTGGGGGGGGGGGGGGGGGAGACAATAAATGTTGGGCAGTCAGAGGACACACTAAGTAAGGGGTGGCATGGCCTAGTGTTATTGTTCCGGTAATTCACGGAATGCTATGGAGACTCAGGTTTGAATTCTACCATAGCAACTGATGAAATTTGAATTCAACAAAATAATCTGGTATGAAATGTCAAATGATGACCATGAAACCATTGCCAATTGTTGTAAAACCCATCTGGCTCACTCATGTCCTTTTGGGGAAGGAAATCTGCTGTCCTTATGTGGTTTTGCCTACATGTGGCTCCATATCCACAGCAATGTGGTTGATTCTTAATTGTTCCCTCAAGGGCAATTAAGTTTGGCAGTAAATGCAGGCCCCAGCTGGTGACGCTCACAAGCCATAAAAGAATAAATTTAGAAAAACCATTTGTCAAATATCATGACAATATTATGAGCACCAAAAAATAGCTTTTTGGATGAAATGATGGAAGGTGACTTGCATCCATTAAATTACACCCATCTATACCTCAAGAATGTGAGTCAAGGAAAGAAAACAAAATAAACCACCTTTGAAGCAGTCTCCACGGCCTCCTTAATTTATAACCATTCTGAGCAAGGTTGACCAAGACTGAACTACTAGAAGCTAAAACATCAAATGGGTGAATACCACTCAAACTCAATCCCCGGTTCCCAATTTTACTAGATTCCTTTCCATGAACGTGCTCATGTAGAATATAGCTGAAGTGCCTGCTGCTCTTCAGTGGCTAGCAGACAACCCCTCATCACATGATTTTGGACAGAAACTATTGACACGATCCTTAACCATTTTGGTGGCAACGAGAAAGGAATAGCCATACAGTAAAACGTAAACATATGCATGCTGTTCAATGACTAATAAATTCATAACTTTGCTAACATTTTCTCCCACCTGACATGTCAATACCATTTATGACATCCCATTGCTTCTTGTGGGATACAGTTCGATGGCTACAGCCATCCGTGTATCTTAGTTATTTAGCCATTATTCATGTATGATGCTGACAGCAAGCACTGGCAGACCACTGGCCTCATGTCATCTTTGAACTCAATTTTGTTTCTCCCAAGACCTACATACATACATACAAACAAGATAGAGTCAACGGACAGCAGCCATCAGCACAAATCTTGATTGATTTTCATGCAGAGAGACACAGCCATCCTCAAGATATGTTAATTCAAGGATTAAACCTGCACTCCACTGATCTGCCAAGGCAATGTTACATGGACCAGTCATCATTTACATGAAAGAGACCAGATTTTGAAAGATTCGAGACACAATTTGTCACCAGTGCTGAATTTTACTCCCACATGATAAAATGCAGCTCCAATGATGGTGCGGAATCACAATGCTTTAAGTTGTCCTCCTCCTTTTGTTCTTCATCTCATCTCTGTAGGAGGAAAATATTCCAATGGCATTTCCACTGGAAATTAGAGCAATTCCATAAATTGGGAGCAGGAATTTGCTCATAATTTGAGGACAATTTTTGAGTAGGTTTACAGCATTTAATGTGTCATTGCAGTTAACTATTGTAGCAAAACCATGTAACCATAGTAACATTTGGAAATGCAGTAACAAAGGATGTGATTTTGCCAAGGAAAAATTATGACAATGATATTGAATGAAATTATGATATTCAAAAGCATAGGAAGGAGGTGGTGCTGATAAAAACAGCTCAAACGCTTGAATAAAATTATTCAATCTTCTTTCCCAATCTAACAAAGTTGAGATATTAGATAGTTTGAAAACGGAGATTTAATTAATTTTTGTAAAGGTATAACAAAAGATTGACTAAAAATGTTCGAAGTATAATACTTCCTCTTTTCCCGTGAAGGTGCTGACTTAATTAGAATGCAGCTGAAGTGCCTGCTGCTCTCAAGTGGCTAGCAAACAACCGTTCATCACGTGATTCTGGACAGAGCATCAGCAAGATCCTTAACTATTTTGGTGGCAGCTAGGAAGAGGAATAGCCATACTGAGTGGTCAATGGATAACTATTAAGTACAGAATCTTTGCTAACATTTCCTCCCAGCCCAGAAATGCCAACACCATTTATAGCATCCCATTGCTTCCAGCTAAGATGGGCTCAATACAGATCAGGGACTATTCCATTTTGATTTGATTCTGGAGCAATGCGGTCATGTAAGTGAACCACAAAAATAATTATTTTATCAAGAAAGCTGTTTTTTTTTTAAAAATTGTAAATTCCACATTTTGAAAAGAGAAAGATCCAGCAAAAAAAAGTTGCATTTGTGTCATATTTGTTAAAACTTGAGCAGTTATTTTGCTAGCTTCTAAAAACAAATATGTTCATTCAGTTGCTAAATTTCGTAAAGTATTTCTGCATAAAATCAAGTTCAAGCACTGCAGAAAAATTCATATTTTGCAACTCATGGCAGCAAACGGAGCAACTTCTGAGATTTAAATTCTTGAGGACATACACACCTGCACAACTTCTAAAAATGGTTACATGACAGGATTGGACAACATTTAGCAAATTACTCCTAAGACCAGGACTTACAGCTTCAGATTTTGGAGGCACTGGAGGTGGAGGTAGAGAAATATCAGATGATTGTTTAACTGTAGACATAGGACCTGGAGAAGAAAGGGCTGAAGAAGCCAGGCATTTGGAGTGAATGGAACCTTTGTGACCAGATTTCAATCTCTCCCCCAAAGAAAAAAGATCTTGTCCACCCCGTTTCCCTGTTCCCTGGTCTAACCAGAGCTCTTCATAAGGAAGTTCGGGTCGTGACTGGATTCCAGCAGGTTCTTCAGTCACTTCAGGCAGCAGATAATCACTCCCACTATCTCCTGAATCTTGTGATGGGAGGGTTTCATGAGAAAAGAGGGTCCATTCATTGTTTGGATCTCTGCAGCCATGCAGGTTAACTTCACTATTTCCGTGCAAATTGTTTCCATAAACGCATACTGAAAGTCGATGGAAAGATTGTGTCAGTTCTTCACGAGCATAACTCAGAGAGTTAGGCATATGACTGTGTCCAGTGCATCTGGTCTTCTTTGGACTTTTACAATCTTCATTCCAGTCAGTCTTAACATCCCGAACTGCTCGTGAATATTCTTCAATATCGAATTGCTCCTGACAAATGTTGAATGAGTGTTGAACTGTGCTTTCGTACCACATCTCACCCTTAAGGAGACCTTCAGCTAGAATAAACTTTGGCACAATTAAATGGAGTGGAAAGTGCATGGGAATCATTTTGTTGTTACGGAGTACACAGCACACTACAACTGTCTTAGTTTGAATATTAACAAACTTATAACGATGGCCTTCCCGAATGAGGTGCAAATCGTAGGGGTTTCGTGGAGGAGCAGATGGCACAGTAACATTTACTGGTAATCTGGTCTTTTCAACAATGTTGCGAATAGTGTGTTCACCCTCTTGCATTTGTATCTCAAGGGGACTACGTGTGCTGAATCGACCTTTACACTGGAAAGGAAGGCTAATGCTTTCATTGGTCCGGTGATTCATACAGATAAGGCAAGGCATTTTTCCTCGACCAAACTTGCCAACAGAGTTTAGTTTTCCAATTTTCTTAAAGATAGTGTTAAGTCTTGACTTTTCCTTTGATGTTTTGGCATAAAGAATTTCTGCTTGTCCCATTAGAGTAAGTTCATCACCAGTGCTCAAAGTGATGTTGTACACTTCTGTATCTTCATTGCATTCCCCTGATGCGACCTATGGAGGAAGAGCAAATAAATCGATAAGATTACAAAGTAGAACTTTTTCCTGTTATTTCAATGATTTCAGACTACAGCTTATTATTTTCAGAAAACACTGATCAAAAGTAAAAAATCAAATTAACACTCCATTTATCTTAAGACAGGATCTCATTACCATGTAATTTGACATTCTGTAATGAAAACCAACCACCTTTAATATAAACTTGGTCTTTTGGCAATTTCTGCAAGCCATCATAAATTTACCCTCAAAGCTATGTCTTTCAGACAGCTAAAGTTTTACACCAGAAAGGCAGGCTTTTATATCATTGTCCTCACTCACCAAACTCTGCTTGAGTAAAATGAGCTAAAAATAGAGTAAGTGCTTTAGAAAACAGGAATTTGGTGAGAATGGTAACTAGTGCAAAATATGTGTTAGCAAACTGGAACTTAATTTAGTTTGTAACTTTATAAGTTGCAAATCAGTGACAATTACTAATGCGCTGTAAAAGGACTGCATACTAATTGCAAACTAGAATTGGAAATACATTGACTACTTTTAACCATGTGTTATTCTGAAAGGCATGTGTGTAAAAATTTTAAAAACAGAATTTTGGAATGGACACAATGTTCTTGGCTGCAATATACTCAGGAAAGATCAGGAAGAAAATTCAAGTCGGAATGGTGGCAGCATTGAGCCAAGATAGTTGCAGCACCAGAGAAGAATTACATACTGGAGCAGGGATGTCCAACCTTTTCACGAAGGTCCCAATCACAGAGCCAGTGATGCTCTATCCAAGATGGGGGTGGATTTACTAGGAAAGTTAGAGCAAGTAATGAAATGGCATTAATGTCATTAAAACCAGTTATCTTGCGTGTATAAACACAGTCTCAACATTCAAGGTCCCAGTCTTAAATTATACATTTCAAACTCAAGACAAAGCAGGTGCATGACGGAAGGAAGGTGCCTTAAACATTCAACAGAGCCATTGCTGTTTAGTTAGCTCACATTATGGTATTGTCTGAGAGGTTTGAAAATCATGAAAAAACTAATATGTACAACCAGTTTCAGTTACTATTTGCAGTGACTAGCTTATCCTACAAAGCTGAACCTTTTGTGAAGTTATGCTGAAAGATAACCAGAGGCAAAACAAATCAAGGTCACAACACTTTAGAAATCAATTTTACAGAACAAAAATCAAAATGGTTTCATTACTTTGAAACATACTTATTCAAACTAACTGACATTTTACCAGAAGCAAATATGCTCAAAAAATGGTCAGAAGGATAAACCTTACAATTCCAGGCCATGCTGCCAAACAGCAGCAACGGGAATGCTTCCAGAAACAATAATCTGGGAGAAAAATAACAGTCACTCAGAAAAGTGTAGACAAATGAGAGTCAGCACTGATTTAAAGGCAAATTGTGCGCAACTAACTTGGTTGAATTATTTTAATGAGGTACCAGAGAGTAAATCAGGGCAGTGCAGCTGATGTTGTCCAGATAGGTTTTCAGCAAACATTGGATAAAGTACAACATTGTTAACAAACTGAAGCTCATGCAATAAAGGAGACATTAGGAGCACAAATACAAAACCAATGGAAGAGATAAAGAAACATAATTAAGTATTCTGCAGATGAAGAAACCACAAATAAAAACAGTAAATGTTGGAAATATTCATTGGGTCAGGCACCATCTGTGGAGAGTGAAACAGAGCTAACGTTTCAGATTAATGATGGTTCATCAGAACTGGGAAGGTTAGAAATGTAACCAGTCTCAAGTGAAAAACAGAGCAAAAAACAACTGGGCAGGTCTGTGACATAGTGACTAGGAAGCAGAGTTGTGGTAAATGGCTGTTTTTCAGGTAGTGAAAGGCACATGGTTGATTCCCCAACGTTCAGAACAGGAGTACTGTTGCTTTTGATATACAGACTGATTTAAGGATACAAACATAATTTCAAGATTTGCAGATGACATAAAACTTGAAAGTGTAGCAAAGTGACAAAAAAAAAGGCATCAAGACAAATAATGTGCAAACACGTGGCTTATAAAATAATACAGCAGGAAGTCTCACAACACCAGGTTAAAGCCCAGTAGGTTTATTTGGTAGCACAAGCTTTCAGAGCACTGCTCCTTCATCAGGTGAGTGAGGGAGCAGCACCTTCATTACCTAATGAAGGAGCAGTGCTCTGAAAATTCGTGTTATCAAATAAACATGTTGGACTTTAACCTGGTGTTGTCAGACTTCTTACTGTGCCCACCCCAATCCAACTCTGGTATCGCCACATCACGAAATAATACAGGAAAGTATTCAGACGATACATTTTGTTGGCAAGTACAGGAAGGAGTTTTTTTTAATTCATGGAATGTTATAGTTGCTGGCAATGCCAACTATTATTGCTCATCCCTAAACCGCCCTTGCGTTGCCTTGAGCTGCCTTCTTGAACTGTAGCAGCCCATCTGGTGCCCAGATCACTGTTTGGAAGGAGTTCCAGAATTCTGACTCACTGACAGTCAGACAGTATGTATCCAATGAGGGGCATACACGCAATGGGTCGTACTTGAGCTGCTCTTGGTTGTTCGAGATTGGCCTAGTGCTTCATGTTGTTAGTGTGTGCTTAAACTGGACCAGATACTGGGCAAGACGACAGCTCAGTGTCTATCACTGATTGCTGTGCAGACACATGGATTTGGGCTGGTGTCTGTGGGAGTTTGCGCATTCTCCCCGTGCTTGCTCCGGTTTCCTCCCACACCCCAAAGATGTGATATTAGGCTGATTGGCAGTAATAAATTGTCCCTAAATTAGTTTCCCTCAATGTGGATGGCCATAAAACATTAGATAAGGGTCATGGGTGGGGGGGGGTACTGGTGGTGTTAAGATGGTGGCGCAGGCTCGCTGGGCTGAAGGGCCTGTTTCCCAGGCTGTTTTTGTTCTTTGTTCAGCCAGCTGCAATATATTGCCAACCAGGATGATGTGTAGTTTGGAGAAGAACTTTCAGATGCTGGTGCTCCCATGTGTCCATTACCCTTGTCAGTCCGAACAGTAGCGGTTAGAGGTTTGGAAGGTGCTGCTGAAGAAGCCTTGGCAAGTTATGACAATCATTTTGAAGGTGACACGTGGAGGGAGCATATATTTAAGATGGTAGATGAGGAGCTGATCAGCAGGCTGTTTTACCTTGGATGGTGTCAAGCTTCTTGAGCATTGTTGGAACTGCAGTCATCCAGGCAAACGGAAAGTATTCCATCACACTCCTGAGTTGTAGATGGTGAACAGGCTTTGGGGATTGGGAGTCAGGAGGTGAGTTACTCACCTCAGAATTTGCAGCCTCTTAACCGGTCTTGTAACCATTGTATCAATACACTAGTGCAGTTCAATGGTGACCCCCAGGGATGTTTACAGTGGAAGATTCAACAATGATATTTGCCATGGAAAGTCAAGGAGAAATGGTCAACGCGCTTTTGTTGGAGATGATCATTGCCTGTCACTTGTGTGGTGCAAATGTTACTACCCACTTTTCACCCAAAATGAAGTGTTGTCCAAACCTTGCTCACATGAGTATGGATCACTTCAGTACCTGAGGAATTGCAGATGGAACACCAGTGAATAACTCCACTTCTGCCCTTAGGATGAAGAGAAGGAAATTGATGAATCAGCAGGATATGATTGTGTCTAGTAAACTCTTCTGAGCAATTCCTGCAGCAATGTCCTGGGGCTGAGGTGATTGGCCTCCAACAACACAACCATCTTCTTTTGTGCCAAATATGACTCCAGACACTGGAGTTATCCCTGATTCCTAAAGACCTCAAATTTTGCTAAAGCTCCATTGTATGACATGGTCAAATGCTATCTTGATGTCAAGGGCAGTGACTTTCACTCTGAATAGATATATACATGCAAGTATAATTAATAGACAAATACACAAGTAACTTGCAAGTATTCACAGACATTAAAAATTAATATTTTCCTGTACTCCATCTCATCATTGTTTGGAGTCTGACCCACAATAGTGGCGTCATCAGGAAATCTGAAAATCGAGTTGGAAAATTTGGCCATACAGTCAGAGGTGTATAACAAGTATAGTAGAGGGTTAAGGACACAGCATGCGTATCATCGGTGTTGAGGATGATCCTGGAGGTGGTGTTATTGTCTATCCTTACTGATTGTGGTCTGTAGTTTAGGAAGTCTAGGATCTGGTTGCAGAGGGAAGAATCAAGCCCCAGGCCACGAAATTTGGAGATGAGTCTCGTAGGAATAATGGTGTTAAAGGCTGCGCTGTAGTCTATGAATAGGAGTCTAACATAGTTAGTCAGCACAGGACTTGAATGCTTACTTGGGTACTCCATTTGGACCAGTTGCTTTCCATGGCTTTTGAGAAAGCTGCTCTGACGTCAGCAATTTATGACCTCGGATAAAGGTTCGTCCAAGGCTTCTGGGATGGAGGGTGGGCTCTCGATGAAATCTTGCTCAAAAAGGCTACTGAATGCATTGAGCTCATTGGGAGTGCATTGGAGCAAGCAATTTTACCTGCTTTCATTCATCCATTAGTTACAAAGTAAGAGAAAATGTTCCTCACAAAACACAAACTCAACTGCCTGCATCTGTCAACAAATACACAAAATAAATTAAACAAAGGAACCTTCTAAACAACACTTCACTCTGCATCACTATCAGTATGTGGAGATGCCGGTGTTGGACTGGGGTAAACACAGTAAGAAGTCTCACGACACCAGGTTAAAGTCCAACAGGTTTATCTGGTAGCAAACACCACTAGCTTTCGGAGCGCTGCTCCTTCATCAGGTGAGTGGGGAGCTCACAACACTCATGAACTCCCCATTCACCTGACAAAGGAGCAGCGCTCCGAAAGCCAGTGGCCAGTGGCAAATAAACTTGTTGGACTTTAACCTGGTGTTGAGAGACTTCTTACTATCAGTATGGCAATGTGGTATGCTTTGGGATGATTCAAATAGAAATGCAGACAAATTTTACCTTCAATAAAACACGATTCTGCAACCCACATGAATAATTCATTATTCTCAGAGTACGACTTTCCAGACTCCCTGGCTCCATTACAAGTTTAGAGATGGGTCATTCATTATTCAAGATTTTTTCACCATCAAACCTGACCTTGTAAAATAAACAGAGGCTACCTTCTAAGTGGAGTAAAATTAGCCAGTTGCATTTACAGCAGAGTTTTTTTTAAACCAGTTCTTCAACCAGGTGTTCAAATTTCTACAGTTAAAAATTCAATTCTCAAAACAAAAAATCATCTAAAACATAAGAAACATTTTGTTATATACGAATTGGTAGCACAAATGTTATAAATTTCAACACAACTGCAACCTTGAAATGCAGATTAATGCACGTTATCTTTTTTTTTTAGCTTCTGAGCAACTGCTTCATCTGGCTATAGCGTTTGGAATTATAGCAAAAGTGCTCCCAAACTGGATCATTATTACTTGGGTTTCTGAACAAAATGCTGCCATCTGCATTGCCAATTTGCAATGACTCTTAATTAACAAGAACTTTGGAGGTAGGTTGTTAGGTGCAATGTTGTAGTGAGTTCCATGTTTTTTAAGAAGTTGTAATGCTCATTGTATTTGTTGCAATGCTATTGGTTCCCACTGTGACTTCATGCTAAAGAGTACAGTCATTCCAATTACTTCCATTCCAGCCTTGGCTCAGTGGTAGCACTCTCACCCAAATCAGAGGGCCATGGATTCAAAGCTATCAAAATAAATCAGTAGATAATCCACACAGGACACATCTCAGTACTAACTGGAATACTGCATTGTTGGGGATAGTCTTTTAGATAAAGATCAGAAGCAAGAGTAGGCCATTTGGCCCTTCGAGCCTACTCCACCATTCATTATGATCATGGCTGATCATCAAATTCAATATCCTGATCTCTTACCCCTCCCCCACATGCCTTGATCCCTTTAGCCCCAAGAGCTATATCTAATTTCTTCTTGAAATCAGACAACATTTTGGCCTCAACTATTTCTGGTGGTAGTGAATTGCACACATTCATCATCCTCTGGATGAAGAAATTTCTCCTCACTTCAATTCTAAAAGGTTTACCCCTTATCCTCAAACTATGACCCCTAGTTTTGGGTCTCCCCACTATCAGGAATATTCTTTCTGAATCTACTCTGTCAGAATTTTAAGTTTCTATGAGATATCCTTATAGGGAAGAAAAGAACATGTTTAAGTCATTTAGCACCCTCAAGCCTATCCCACCATTCTGCTGAATTATGGCTGATCTGTACCTCAACACACTTTACCCACCTTTGATCTACAGTAAGTCCTCACTTCAAGTTGCTGTTGGGTTCCTGAAAATGCAACTTTAAATGAAACATAAGCAAATCAGATTTCCCCATTATAACCAAAGTAAAAGCCGTAGTTAGGTTCTGTTGGACCTTTATCATCAAAGAAAACTTTACATCTGTAAGTTGAAATACTTTACATTACTAAATTTCTACATCTGTAAATGAAGGCCTTTTTAAAAAATTCAAAAAGATAAAAGAAATATGCTGATTTTTTCTAGTGGTGTCTGGTTCACTGTATCTCTCGCATACAGCCTCATCAGCAAATCCCCGAACTGAAGGGGAGCAGGGGTGGTGATGGGAGGGAGGGGTCACTCGGGTCACGGGACCCTGTTTGACATGGTGTAAAATAACATTAAAACAAAACTCTTGTGCTAAATGCAAATACCAAGCCTGTACACTAACCAACTGAAAGAGGAAAAATTAAAACAAGGACTTGCTTATAGCTTTGTAGATCTCTATTCCTAAAAACATACACTGTCCTGCTCGATAAATTTGTGTCATCTCCAAAGCTGATTATACAACTCTAACCCTTCATTAGCAAAACAAGGAACAAAGAACAATACAGCACAGGAACAGGCCCTTTGACCCACCAAGCCTGCACCAATCAGGTCCTATTTAGACCAACCGCCTGTATCCCTTATTCCCCATTTGTTCACACGTCTTTCCAGATAAGTCTTAAATGTCACTAACTTGTCTGCCTCAACCATCTCACTTGCATTACAGGCCCAACATCACCCTTTATGTAAAAGGCTTTCCTTGTACATCTCTATTGAAACTACCTACCCACCCCACCCCCCCCATCTTACCTTGAACCTGTGCCCCTTGTAAGTGTCATTCCTGCCCTGGGGAACAGCTTCCAACTGTTCACCATTTCTACGCCCTTCAATTTTAAAAACTTCTATCGGGTCATCTCTCAGCCTCTGTCTTTCCAGGGAGAACAATCCCAGTTTATTCAATCTGTCCTCAAAGCTGATATTCTCCATGCCAGGAACATCCTGGTAAATTTTTTCTGTATTCCCTCCAAAGCCTCTACATCCTTCTGGTAGCATGGTGGCCAGAATTGGATACAATATTCCAAATGTGACCTAACCAACGTTTTATATAACATAATTTGCCAACTTTTATACTTTATGCCCCGGCCGATGAAGACAAGCATCCCATATGCTTACTTCACCATCCTTCCACTTGGGCTACCATTTTAAGGATCTGTGGACCCGTATTCCCAGATGTGTGTGTCTGTGTCTCTGTGCCTCTGTGTCTATGCTCCTGATCGCTCTGCCATTTATTTTGTTGCTCCCATTTGAATTGGAGCTACTGAAATGCATCACCTCGCATTTGTCCAGATTAAACTTCACCTGCATTTCTGACCAATTTTCCAGCCTATCCATTTCCTGCTGTATTCTGTAATAATTTTCATCACATACCACAACTCTAGCAATCTTAGCATCAACTGCAAATTTGCAGATCAGACCAGCTACATTTTCTTCCAAGTAATTTACATACATTACAAACAGAGGTCCCAGCACTGATTCCTGCGAACACATTAAAGACCTCCATTCAGAAAAACGCCCTTTCACCACTACTCCTGTCTTCTATGGCCAAACCAGTTCTGAATCTATCTAGCTAGTTCACCTTTACTCCGGTGTGATTTAACCTTTTGCACCAGCCTGCCATGAAGGATCTTATCAAATGCTTTACGAAATACTTCCCTCATCGTTTTTATCACCTCCTCAAAAAGCTCAATCAAGTTAACAAGACATGACCTCCTTTGTACAAAACCATGCTGAATGTCACTAATAAGACCATTCAGTTCCAAATGTGTATAGATTCTATCCCTAAGAATCTTCTCCAGCAATTTCAGTATCTTTGATGTCAAGCTCATTGGCCTATAATTACGCAGGTTATCCTTGCTACCCTTCTGAAATAACAGGACAACATTGGCTCTCCTCCAACCCTTTGGGACCTCATCTGTGGCCAACAAGGAAATAGATTTCTGTTGGAGGCCTCTCTTGTCTCCCTCAGTAATCTTGGATAGCTGGCCCAGAGGATTTGTCTATCTTAAATGCTTTTTAACAAACCTAACATTTGCTCCCTCTTAGTGAAGACTTGCCCTAGAGGATTTACATATCCCAATCAGCATGTCCCTTTCCTTTGAATAACAATGCAAAGAACGCATTAAGGATCTCACCCACTTCCTTTGGTTCTATGCATAATTTCCCTTGTTTGTCTTTGAGTGGACCAACTCTTTCTCTAGCTACCCTCTTGCTTCTAAAGTATGCATAAAATGCCTTGGGATTCTCCTTAATCTTGAGTGCCAAGAACATTTCGTGACCCCTTTTTGCCCTCCTAACTGAGTTCTTTTCTACTTTCCCTGTATTCAAGTGCTTCATCTGTTTTTAGTTGCCTAGACCTTATGATGCATCCCTTTTTTTAAGACTAGACTCACAATTTCCCTGGTCACCCACAGTTCCCAAATCCTGCCTTTCCTATCCTTTCTTTTCACAGGCACATGCTTGTCTTGCACTCCAATCAACTGCTCCTTAAAAGACTCCCTTGTGCCAGATGTGGATTTACCCTCAAACAGCCTCTTCCAAACAACAGCCTCCAAATGCTGCCCAATCCGGTTGTAGTTAGCCTTCCCCCAATTTAACACCTTAATCCTAGGACCATAAGGCATAGGAACAGAATTAGGCCATTTGGCCTATTGAGTCTGCACCACCATTCAATCATGGCTGATATGATTCTCTTCCCCACTCTCCAGTCTTCTTCCCATAAACCTTGATCCCCTTATTGATCAATAACCTATCTATTTCTGTCTTAAAGATACTCAGTGACCTGGCCTCCACATCCCTCTATGGCAATGAGTTAAACAGATTCACCATCCTCTGACTGAAGAAGAAATTCCTCCGCATCTAAGTTTTAAATCACTCAGATTGTGCCCTTGAATTCTAGTCTCTCTCACTGATAGAGTGGACGTCGAGAGGATGTTTCTACCTAGTTCTCCCAATTTTCTGCAAGTTTCAATTAGATCCTCCCTCATCCTTCTAAACTCCGAATATAGGCCCAGAGTCCTCAACTGCTCCTCAAATGTCAAACCCTTCATTCCTGGGATTATTCTTGTGAACCTCCTCTGGACTCCCTTCAAGGTCACTAAGATACTGGGCTCAAAACTGCTCACAATATTCCAAGTGGGGTCTGACCAGAGCCTTACGCAGCCTAAGCAATACAACCCTGCTCTTATATTCTAGTCCTCTAGAAATGAGCGCTAAGTTTGAATTTGCCTTCCTAATTGCCAAGTGAACCTGCATGTTAACCTTAACAGAGCCTGAACCAGGAGTCCCAAGACCCTTTGTGCTTCAGACTGCTGAAGCCTTTCCCCATTTAGGGAATAGTCTATGCCTCTATTCTTCCCACCAACACACATAACCTCACTTTCCCACACTGTATTCCATCTGCCACTTCTTTGCCCACTCTCCTAACCTGACCAAGTCATTCTTCAGCCTCTCCACTTCCTCAACACTACCTGTCCCTCTACATACCTTTGCATCATTCACAAATTTAGCAACCATGCCCTCAGTTCCATCTTCTAGATCATTAATGCATATAGTGAAACGTTATGGTCCCAACACTGACCCCTGTGGAACACTACTAATCACTGGTTGCCATCCTGAAAAGCACCCCCTTATTCCCACTCTGTCTTCTGATCATCTATCTGTGCCAGTACCTTGCCTCTAACACCACTGGCTTTTAATTTAGCAGCCTCCTATAAGGCACCTCTGTCAAAGGCTTTCTGAAAATCCAAATAAATCACATCCACTGGCTCTGCTTTGTCTAACTTTGTCACCTCCTCAAAAAATTCTAACAGATTTGTCAGACATGACCCACCTTTGACGAAGCCCTGCTGACTCAGCCCTATTTTACCATGCATTTCCAAGTAGTATGAAATTTCATACTTAATAACGGACTCCAAAATCCCATGGCTGTTGGGAGGCCTGCAGTACATCCCCTTCATAATGACTGCCCCCTTCCTGTTTCTGAGCTCTACTCACAGTATCTCATTACATGATTCTTCCAAGGTGTCCTTCCTCTGTACAGCTGTAATATATTCCTAAGCAGTACTGCAACTCCCCTATTTCTTTTGCCTTCCCCTTTCTCGCTCTTATATATACACATTACCAACTTATCAGAAGATTATTTTCAACACTATGCACGCCCACTTTTGAACAGACCATTTCTAATGAAGTTTCATTATATCCAGACACATTCTGCTACCCACCATGCCAAGGAGCATTGAAAAAGAAACAAATAGATTCAGTCATGACCTGCTCCTTCACAAATCTGTGCTGAAACATTTTAAGCATCCTATCTTGTCATAAATATCTGACATTTCACATTTGAAGAGGGTGGCCTCCATTTTAAATCACAGTTGATAAAACTAAATATAGAAGCTACTTTAAATCCATAACCTTCATTAAGTCTTTGCTTACTCAATTAACAGGTCATCTTCACAGTATCAGGACGGTAACATCTGTAACTGTTTCAGAGATGAAGAATTTAGCATTTTAAAAAATATCGGAACATTTCAGTTTCAGATCCTTATACTGTAACTCTCACGCCAACATTTGCAGAGTAGTTGGTCTTAAACATGCAAGTCCTCAAATATTTGTTCCAAATTCTGACCTTCACATTGAATGTTATTTCCTCCATGACATACACTCGTTCAGGGAATGCTTTTGCCACCTCCTCCACACTGCTGAAGTACTGGACAGGCTCCTTGATATCTCGGTCCTGTTCCAGTAGCTTAAATTGTCCTAGAAGGGGCAATAAAAAATAAACCATGATTCAACAAATGGTTCACCAGTATACCCATCTTTAAATTCCTAGCTTATCTACTTACTTGTCTGCACATACTCGAAATCACCAGGTCAGCTGAAAAATGAAGACAGCCTGTCCTTCCAAGAGATAGAAAGGGTATGTATGACGAACGTTTAGGGCCAGAGATGGTATAAAATAGTCTGAACCAGGATATCAGGCATACCACAAAAGGCATGTAATACAAATATAATAAATATATCCTGGGGCTTCAGTACCCACCGAGTAATTTCAAATATCTGATTCAGAAAGACCACTAATCAGGAGCTGGGCATTTAATTTTAAAAGGGCTAATTTCAAAGAAAACAGAACCAGCAAAACCAGTTTGATGGACAACCTCAGACTAAGAGGGTAAAAAACTCCATTCTCTGTAACACAATGGATACTTCTACACCACATGGACTGCAGCAATTCAAGAAGAAAGCTAATTACAAATGGGAAGAGTAACAATGCTGGCATTGCCAATGGTACCCACGTCCTTTGAAAGGATAAAAAGAGTAAAGGGAACATTCAGGTAGACTTCAACTTGAGCTACAGATCAGCTGGCCTTTATAAAAATGAAAAGTAGCAATGCAAGCTTTAATCCAGAAATAACAAGTAGAAGATCTACAGTATTATCTCTATAAAACATCTAAGGAAAGATTTCACTGGAATGAATATGTACATACAGAAACATGTTAGTATTTTGTCCTGATGTGTAAAGAGACAAAACATATCAGGAAAACATATCATAATTGGGCACTCAAAAGGTAAAAAGCATAAAAATGCAAACAGGATTGAAAGAATTGATACAGTTTTATGGAACTAAATGTAATCTGAACAGGACTTGGAAAACATAAGAAAGGCTGTAGATTGTGAGGGTGCCACTTGACTGCTACTATTAGAAACACTTTTAGGTTATGTCATGCTCAGTTTCAAGAAGGGTGACAAAACAGGCCCAGGGACCGATAACTTGTCAATCTTATTTCAATCATGTGTATAATAATGGAGTCAATTATTAGAATCAACTTTTGAGGACCATCTGTATGATAACCACCTGATTGACAGACATTGGATTTAAAAGGTGAAAGTACTGCCTGGCCAACTTCCTAATCTTTACTTTTAAAGGAATAACCCATGCTGGCTATGAAAAACATGCTACTGGCAAAGTTCCAGATGAACGGCTAAATCCCTGTGAGGATTAGGGGAAAATCTTAGACAAATTAGAAAGTGGTGGTTGTTAGTGAAATGATACTGAGAGTGGAGAGCCTAAGGAATTGGAGGAGGTCAACAGGGTTCCTAATTTACATTAGTGATTTACATATGAACAAGGAGGCGGCCATTGTTCCCACTAGCCTGCTCCGCCAATCAACTGCTTTATGGCTATTCAAAGAGTAATCTCCAATCTGTACTCCGCCTACCTCCGATGCCTTAAAAATATTCAAAGATTCTGCTTTGTCATGATAATATGCAACTCGTGGATAAATATTTATGGGGAATGTTTAAAAATTAGCTTTATGCTACAGGCAGTCGGTATGTCTGTTTGGGAATGTGGTTCAGATTTTGGGACAATAGGATAATTATTCATTTCAACCTTGGAAGTGTTTATTTAATGGACTTATGTTTACTTATATTCTCCTGGGATTTCTGATGAGTGATTGACAGGGTCACGTGGTGATGTGGTTTATGTGCAGTTTGGGTCTGTAGCAGAGAAAAAAAAAATTTGCAGAAAGCAGTTAGGTTGCAGCTGAAGCCTGACTGACGTTAGAAGGATTTTACAGGCTTCTCCCTCTGAAAGAAAGTATATGTGGGCTGGCTAGCTGTATTTATTTAAAAGTTGATTTGATTTACATAAGAATGGGAACAGTCATAAGCTAGAAAATAAAGTTGCTTCCTTTCATTTTGTTCCACCGTTAATAGTTAAGCTGTTTCATTCGTTATAGTTAGATTTAAACTGTGTTAAGTTTGTTTCACTATTAAAGATCCCTACTTTGCAGTGGAATCATTTCTGGAAAGAAATATCCTATCCTCACATTTATGAAAAAAAATCGAAAAATTGTTGGGGTCCAGTCTGGCTTGACAATATACCTTGGGATTCTGGTCCAGGACCCTATAGCAGCTTCCAACTGTCTTTTTAGAAAAGATTTCCAAAGATACATGTCCTTTGGAAAGCAATTCACCTCATCTCAGTTTTAAACGGGTGACCCATTATTTTTAAACAGCAACACCGAAGAGGAAACATCATTTCCACATCCAACCTGTCAAGACACCTCAGGATCTCGTACATTTCAATCTAGTCATTTCTTACTCATTTAAACTTCAACAGATACAAGTCTCAGCACCTCTGATCTGCAATCACTTCCATTTAGTAATGTTTCTCTTTTATTATTCCTGCCAAAATGGACAATTTCATATTTTCCCACATTATACTCAAAAATTCAAGCCAATCTCATCAGTGATTGGGACATTGTTAATTGCCTTCAGGTTTTTTTTAAATGAGCCACTGAAAATATTTTCATTTCCTCAGATAGTTTTTCATAATAAATCTAGCCAGCAACTTTCACTTTAACTTTGATTCCATCCTTAAGTCTTTCATTTGATAGCATTCTTTGCATTATATTTACGTATGAGATCTAAAGGAAGATGGGGAATATAAGTAAAATTAGCAGCAAACAGACAGAACTGGATTAAAAGATATTAATTAAAAAAAGCAATAGAGAGGTGACAATCTATAGAAACCTGAAAAGATCTTTAAATTTTAGGACTTGTGTTCATTCTTTTCCATGACAACCCAGATAGAGTGATTGAGAGGTGACTTATTAGGCATGGATATGGATTTGTTGGGAGATTAAAGATGGCAACTTAATCATAGTGACTCAAAACGCAAATTGCAAAATCATGTACTATTGTTAAATGGTTAAGGAAAGATCTGAATAAAATTGCACTTGCCTTGAACACAAAGCCGCTTCATCTGTTTTTAATAAATCTCAAGTTGCAATAATAACAGCAAGTGATCTCTTGCACAGAAACTCAAGGACTTTGCACCAAAAGATACATGTCGGCCAACCTTAATACCAAAGTTCCTAGGTGATTTCAAATGATCTTGTGATAATATCCGAGAAGTCTAATCTCATTTTGAGAATATCCTAATGCTTTCTGCTCAATTTTATACACATTAATTACTTATTAATTTGCAGGACCCTAAGCCTGCACTGAGCTCCAACAATCGATTTTACTGTCCCCAAGCTGGGCATTTGCTTACTGATTCTTAAGCATTCCACAACAAGGCAGAAACAGGTTGCAATGCTTCCTATAAATGAGGTAATATGTGGAGGCATTACATTCCAAGATGCAGTATTCATTAAGGGTGCATCATCTAACCGAAATGTAGAAAAGCTTTAGATGTAGGACAATTGATCCTAACAAAATTCAATAGGAAGCCTGGAAAAAATGTTTTTACACTGTACTGTACTGATAATCTAGCTAACTGTTCTATTATAAGTTAAATTTCGTGTCTTTGATAATCTTCTAGGTAAACATGTGCTAAGATTTCAGGATTTTTGCCAGAATTATGAAAATGCCTTTGTTCAGATTTATTTCAACTCATAATATGAATAGTGCTTGCCCCACGTTCACTCACTGAGAAATGTCTTCCAATTAAATATTAGGGAGACAAAAGCCACGGCCCTTGGTTCCTGGTGTAAAAAATAAACAACATTCCCACTTTCTTGTTCATTGCCTGAGGCTCAATAAGATTTTTCAGAACGCCATCATTCTGTTTGACCCCAACCTGAGCTATTGTATCAATATTTGCTGCATCACCTCTGCAACAATGTACATCTACAGCCCTGCTTCAGCTCATCTGCTGCTGAAACCGTCATTCATATCTTTGTTGCCTCCAGACTCAAATATTCCAAAAGAAAAAAAAACTGCAGCTGCTGAAAATTGGATTTTCTTTTAAATTCATTTATGTGGGCATTGCTGAAAGTCAGCATGGTAGGTAGACTGGAGGGGAACTTCGCAGGTGGAGATGCTCCCATGTGTCTTGCTAGTCTTGTCTTTCTAGATGGTAATGGTCATGGGTTTGGAAGATGCTGATTCAGGAGGTTTGATTTGTCACTGCAGTGCATCTTGTAAAAGGTACACATTGCTACCACTGCTCGTCGGTGTTAGAGGGAGTGAATGTTTTTGGATGAGGTACCAATCAAGTGGCCTGCTTTGTCCTTGATGGTGTCATTTTTTTTGAGATGCAGATGAGTTAGAGCTGCACTCATCAAGGAAAGTAGAGAATATTCCATCACAATCCTGACTTAACATCTTGTAGGTGTGCAGTTTCGGTCTCCTTATTTGAGGAAGGATGTTAAAGAGGGAGTGTAGAGAAGGTTTAGCAGATCGATTCTTGGGATGGCAGGACTGACTTATGAGCAGAGATATAGAGTCAGTTAGCATTGTGCTTCCTGGACTTCAGAAAAATGGGGCAGTGGGATCTCAGAAATTTATAACATTCTACAGGACTAGACCGAGTAGATGCAAGAAGGAGGTTCCCAATGGTGGAAGCAACCAGAACCAGGGGTTACAGACTGAGGATACAGAGTACTAAGAAGTCTGACAACACCAGGTTTAAGTCCAACTGATTTATTTGATAGTATGGATACAGATTAGGACAGACATGAGGAGAAATTTTTTCACCCAGAGAGTGTAATTCATTACCACAGAAAGTAGTTGAGACCAAAACGTTGAATGTTTTCAAGATGCAGGTTATGCACTTGTGGTGAAGGGGACAAAGGATATGGAACATAGAATGGCAGGATTTGAATGGTTAGCCATGATTATAATGAACGACAGAGCAGGCTCGAAGAGCCAAATGGCTTCCTTGTGCTCCTATTTTGTTCTGCTTCAAAAAATTAACCATCTTATAATGCCGAACAGTCATAACACAAGGTACTTAGAAGATTATAATATGGTTGGATGCAGTCATCAAGATTAACAAAGGGGAATCATGTTTGACAAATCAAGACTGTAACATGTTGGATAGGTAACGGGGGAAACCAGTAGTGTATTTGATTTTCAAAAAGCATTCAGTAAGGGCGTTACACAAAATCAGGGCTCATGATGCTGGGAATTATATGTTAGATTGGACTTGCGTAGAAACATAGAAAAACTACAGCACAATACAGGCCCTTCAGCCCACAAAGTTGTGCCGAACATGTCCCTACCTTAGAGATTAATAGGCTTACCTATAACCTTCTATCTCACTAAGTTCCATGTACTTATCTAAAAGTCCCTTAAAAGACCCATCGAATCCGCCTCCACCACTGTTGCCGGCAGCCCATTCCACACACCCACCACTCTGAGTGAAAAACTTACCCCTGATATCTCCTCTGTACCTACTCCCCAGCATCTTAAACCTGTGTCCTTGTGTAACAACCATTTCAGCCATGGGAAAAAGCTTTTGACTATCCACTCGATCAATACCTCTCAACATTTTATACGCCTCTATCAGGACACCCTTCATCCTTCGTCTCTCCAAGGAGAAAAGGTCGAGCTCCCTCAACCTATCCTCACAAGGCATGCTCCCCAATCCAGGCAACATCCTTGTAAATCTCCTCTGCATCCTTTCTATGGCTTCCACATCCTTCCTGTAATGAGGCGACCAGAACCTAGCACAGTACTCCAAGTGGGGTCCAACCAGGGTCCTATATAGCTGCAACATTATCTCTCGATTCCTAAGCTCAATTCCTCAATTGGCGAAGGCCAGTACAACAAACGCTTTCTTAACCACATTAGGATTTGTTAATGCACAGAGAGCAAGAAAGAATAAACTGGCCATGTCTCATCAGGCCCTGCAAAGATCAGTGCTGTATTCTACTTGTATTGACATGGTGAATGTTTAAAGGATGTTTCCTCCCATCGGTCACTCCAGAACTAGAGGGTAGGGTTTTAAAATTAGGGGATGCCCTTATAGGACAGAGATGAGGAGAATTTTTGGAACACAGTCTCAGAAGTGGAAGCAAGATCGTTGAATATTTTTAAGGCAGTTTCTTGTCAGACAAGGAAATCAAAGGTTATTGGGGTAGATGGGGAATGTAGAACTCAACATAAACAGATCAGCTCTAATCTTATTGAATGGTGCAGCAGGCTCGAGGGACAAATGGCCCACTTCTGTTCCCATTCCATATGCTCGTAATTGGGAAAACTACACATGAAAGTGAATGCCATGCACAGCAAACGTGAACGCACAGAGGACATCAAAAAATGGCATTTATTTAAGTGACATGTGACTGAGAGATGCTAAGATGAGATATGCTGACACCGCAGATAAAATCATTGGTAGGCAGCATACACAGCTCAATAACTTACTTAACAATGGAGTTAAGAGGAAGGCTCAGGCCATCATCAGTGACTCTTCTCACTCTTTATATCATCAACTTGAAAGGCTCCCTTCAATCTGGCACTTTCAAATGCCTATTGCCAAGAAAAGTCTGTTCAATAGGTCTTTTTGTTTCCAGTGCCTTAAGCTTACTGAATAATAATGTAAACTCAACCCACTGCTTTTATTTATTCAACTGCAGTAATGGCAGAGTGCAATGTGTTATGTTTGTATGGTATGGGTGTGTCACATATGCACAAATGTGTGAACATAGGTATACATGAAACATTCACTTTTTTAAACTGATGACTGCTTGTCTATATGCTCTACTGGAGGTGATTTCAAAGACAAATTTCTACTTTTGCATGGACAATCAAATTCTAGTCTATGCTATATTCAGACGGGCATGGGTAGCCTTGTACATGAATTACAAAAAGTTGACATGAGAGTACAACAAAGCAATTAAGAAAGCAGATGGTATTGTAACCTTGATCATCAGGAATTAGTGTGCAAGAGTAAAGTAGACCTATTATAAAGCTTTGACAAGATCACACTGAGTACTAGGTACAATTTTTGTTTCCTTATCAAAAGATATACTTACCTTTAGAGTGTAATGTAGGTTTATTAGACAGATTCCAGGAATAAAGGAATTTTCATATGACAGATTGAATAGACTAGGCCTATATTTTCTAGAGTTTAGGAGAATGAGATATTATCTCATCAAAATATCAAAATTTTAAGGGCTTAATAGTTTAGATGCTGGGAGGATGTTTCCCCTGTCTGATGAATCTAGAACTAGGGGTTTATAATCTCAGAATAAGTAGGATATCATTTAAGGACAGAAATGGAGAGAAAGTCCTTCCCTCAGACGGTTGCAAATCTTTCAAATTCTCTCCCTCAGCTAGCCAGTGAATACTTAGTCATTAAGTATATTCAAGACAGACAGTGACAGATTTTTGTACACTAAGGGACTTGTGATCAAGATAAGCCACCTCCAAGCGATGTTCTTATTGAATGGCAGAACTCAGTAAGAAAGTCGCTTGGGGATATGGCTTCACACCTGCTTTTATTTCTTATATTATGAAGCTGAATAATCAGCACTTCATCTTTTGATTAGCACTTTATAGCCTTTCAGACAGCTCAACAATTTCAGATAATGTCTGCCTCAATGTTTTGAGACAGCAGCTGTTGGTGATGAGTCTGCTATTCCCAGTTATACCTTTGCTAGGTCCATTCTTGTTTCCATCACCGTGTCCTTTTGCCTTGTATCATCCATACCTTTAAACATTTAATCTCTCCTGCCTTCAAAATTTTAACAAACCTTCACTTTTGTTCTTTTCTCCCTCCCCTGCCTCTGCACTTGCTTATATATGTTACATCATTTTTTCTGTTCCGGCAAAACAAGTTGAAACATTAACTGTTTCTCACTCCATAGTTGCTGCCTGACCTGAGTAGCTGAGTACAAGTATTTCCAGCACTTTATATATTAATTATTCTAATGCTCTGTTGGCAACTTTCACCTTCGACTCTGTAAATTGGAGCTCAAAACTCTGCTGTTCCTATCCAATTCTGTCTGAAACACTTAAAAGTGCCTTGGGATGCTTCACTACATTACTGCACTATATAAATGCAAAGTTCTTATTGAACAAAAACATTTATCAATGGAAAATGTTTTGTTCTACATGTGGTCTTTCTTCTACTCCCCTCCACTCAAATGATTTTCTTAGCACAACATTCAGAGAAAAGTGTTCTGTACTATGTTAATATTTATATATCGGTATAAACCAGAAACCATGGATGAACAGGGATATCCACTGCTTGCTGAAGTCCGGGCCTAAGACACTCAAATCAGGTGACCCTAACCTATACAAGAATGCCAGAGATTTTCTAAGGAGATCCATCAACTATGCCAAAAGACAATACTGGACCGAGCTAGAGTACCAGGCTAGCCACATGGACCCCCATCAAGGGGGTCCAAGACGCTACAAGACGAAGGCATGTAAAATCACCGGCTACAAGATGAAGGCATGTAAAATCGCTGGCTACAATGCACCCCTCCCTGACAAGCATACATTCTATGCCCATTTTGAGCAGGGGGTCAGCGACAGCATGCCCTCCACTCGGAGCCTTGGGTGAACCTGTATCTGAAGGCACCATTGCAGATGCACCAGAGCAGTCTTCTCAAGTCAACCCACAGAAAGCAACTGCCCGGATGAGGTTCCTGGACAAGCACTCAGATCCTGCGCAGATCAGCTGGCGAGGGCATTCGTAGACATCTTCAACCTCTCTTTACAAAAATCTGAGGTCCCTATCTGCTTCAAAACGACAACCATCATTCCAGGTACCAAGGAAAACCCAAGCAGCATGCCTTAATGATGATCCTCCAGTGACTCTGACATCCATCATTATGAAGTGCTTTAAAAGGTTAGTCATGGCACGAATCAATTCCAGCCTTCCGGGCTGCCTGGATCCATAACAATTCACCTTCCGCAGGAACAGGTCCACAGCAGATGCCATTTCCCTGGTCCTGCACTCAACCCTCGAACACCTAGATAACAAAGACACCTATGTCAGACTCCTATTTATTGACTACAGCTCAGTCTTCAACAGCATTATTCCTACAAAACTCATCTCCAAACTCTGGCTTGGGGCCTGGCTCCTCCATCTGCAACTGGATCCTGAACTTCCTAACCCACAGACCACAATCAGTAGGGATAGGCAATATCATCACCTCCACAATCATCCTCAACACTGGTGCCCCAAAGCTGTGTCCTCAGCCCCATAGGACTCCTTTTACACCCATGACTGTGTGGCCAAATTTCCCTCCAACTTGATTTTCAAGTTTGCTGATGACACCAGAGTAGTGGGTCAGATCTCAAACAAACAATGATGAAACAAAGTACAGGAAAGAGATAGAGAATCTGGTGAACTGGTGCAACAACAATAATTGCTCCCTCAATGTCCCTGGCTGCCATGATGGAATTTGTATCAGTTCAGGCATCTAGAGTACTAGTTCAGAAACACAACCACTATGCTACCATACCCAATAGGTGTGGATTTAGCATTTGGTATATAGTGCATAGGTTCCTCAGAGCATATATGTTGGAATTCCAGTCTGCCTACACAAATTGCTGAAAATGCTGTGAGTGAGATTAAAATACTGCTAAAACAAGAGCTGAAGTGAAACCTCAGAAATCTTTTCTGCTTAATACATTTCCACATAATTATATCTCCACAATAAATGCAACTATTAAGTGCAGCTTGTGAGACAAGTGGGAAGCAGGAATTTTCACTAAAATTACAAATTAATCAGCAATGACTAAATACAATTGATTTAAAATTTTACAAATGTGGCAAGGAATATAAAAAGGAATGCCAGATAGTATATATGTTAGCTTGCAATTTGATCATTGCAACATAATCATTTCAATCCAGAATATTCATAATCTCTCATTTAAAGCTATTCAAAACAATAGGATTGTTCCAGTTTGAACTGACTAATTTAGCTTTATATGCTCACTCCTCTGTCCCCACCCATTCATCACTAAACTCACCAGTATCCCATCATCCATCCATGCCCATCCCCCACGCACGCTGTCCATACCTGTTTACATCTATAGTCATACAAACCCACATCCATAAATATTGCTAAAACACACCACACATACACACCATATATTGCATGTACAGGCATTACGTAATATATACTCCTACAATTATATCTACATACACTACATTATAAACACACAAAATCTATGTTTACATCAAATACACACAATATGCACCATACATACATACTATATATATATATACACACAACAATACGTCCACCCACATTTTTAGGAAAAGATTTACTCCCCACTTCAGTACAGCTGCACTCAGTCTGCTTCCCAATCTCTCAACCACAAAGCTACACCCTTGCAAAACTAGGTCAACAGCATTTTTAACAGCTATCTACATACTATGACAAGAGTACTGTGGTGGTAACTGCATGTAACAATGTAGGCATGTCAATACAGAACAAATAGAAAAACAAGACTGTGCATGGAAACAAAAAAAAATCAGATTTCAAACTATTGTTTCTTGATACCACAGTGGGTTAATTCAGGAAAAATATGTTTAATTATTGGCAGACTTATCAGATACAAGTTCTGAACAACTATACTGATTTTCACATAACTTACAGCAGGGAGCTCCTCTACATTTGAAGCCTTTAATAACTAACAGGTTGTCATCTCTGCTGGTTTCAACACTAAATACCTAAAGCTAGCAAAAATATGGAGAAAATGTTTGGTTAAATATAACTAAATCTTTTGACAAAGGTAAAGCACCCAAATGTGACACCCAGAAGAGTGATGGTATGGACTGCAGCTACTGAGGGTTGAAGGTCATTTTTCATGCAGAAAGCAGTTTTTAAGACATTGGCAGTTTCTTACCATCTCCTTCCTCACTGGCCTTTCCTCACTTTTGTAGCATTCCTCTGCACCATCACCCTGCCTATAGATTCATTCCATTTGTCACTCTTCAAAATCACCACCCCCCCCCCACCCTTTCTGTCATCTCCTTACTCTAAGTATCTCCTGAACCCTTCCCAGGGACTGTCTTTTTGGCTTCCACTCAAAACTAGGAAGAAGCCTCCAGTATTCAAAGACAATAAAAATCCTACCCACAAATTCTATATCCTGAAAATGGACAGAGCAGGTGGACATGAATGATAAGTAAAATTTTCCAACCCTACCTCTGCTGAAGCAAATACAAGGTGTCATGGAAACTACAGTTCTATTATAAAAATCCCTGTAATGCAGGAGGCAGCCATTCGGCCCATTAAATCTGCACCAACTCTCTGAAAGAGCACCTAACCATAGCCCATCACCCACTGACCTACTCCTGTAACCCTGACATTTACCATAGCCAATTCACCTAACTGGCACATCTGTTCTGCCATTCACGCCTTCTTGGTCATTTAACGGACAAGTTTTGCATCTTCGCAGGCTCCTCATTTACATTCCCTTTGTTCCCTTCCACTACCCCATCGTAAAAATCTCCATCGAATCTCCTCACTCTCAGTTCTGAAGAGTCATTTAGATTCAACCTTGGCTCTATTCTCTCCTCATATTTGCTGTCAGACCTGAGATTTTCCAGCATTTTCTGTTTTTGCTGCACATCTTTGGACTGTGGGAAGAAACCAGAGCACTGAGGAAACCCACACAGACATGGGGAGAAGATGTCTAGTGCAAGTTACTTATTTTAGTAATTTGGAAATCACATTTAGGAGTGTGACTGTGCTGATGAACATCTAACTATATAGTCATGAAATTTAGGGGTCTAACAAGAGTACTTGTTTGTGATTTAAACTCTATTTTCTTGTTTTTACAGCCTCACTGTCTTCTCCAAACTCCAAGGCTGAGAAACCCAGATACAGTAGATTACAGTAAGTTACAGTAGCTGAACATTCAAAGCAAGTTATCAATGGTTTCAAACAAGTCAATTTGATTGCACAAAAAATTTAAAATTCTGAACTTCTTCACAAAAGGAGCAATTTTGCTTGACAAAAATTAAATAACTGCCAATTAACTCCTCCATGCAAGCTCGTCCGATGCTTGGCCTTTCAATTTTCTGTTTAGTTTCCAAGTCAGTGGGAAAATTTCTAAGTTCAGCATCCTAAGCACCTTCTGAAATTTAAATTATGATCTGATTTTAAAATTCAGCATTTAAAAAAGAATTCTTTTTTAAAATTGCACTATGAAAATGGTCAAATTGAACCTACCTGGTTTTCTTCTTGGTTTGCTTGTAACAGTATGGCGCAACACAATACACTGATTACTCTACAGCCACTTTAGCTCCATTGTGACAAATTAACTCTGCATTATTGCAAACATACCAGTGTATGTAAACAAATCCATTCAAAGTTTGACAAATTTTTAGATTTGTAAAATTTTAATCTTTAAAAACCTATACAAGTATAAATTAGCAATCCAGTCTGTGCTAAAAACAAGTTTAAGTCTGAAAGACATGCTGGTTAGGTACACTGGCCATGCTAGATTCCCCCTCAGTGTACCCAAACAAGCACCAGAGAATGGCGCCTAGGGGATTTTCACGATAACTTTATTGTAAGGCTATTTGTGACACTAAATAAATTTAGACTATAAAGATTATTTTATTGAGGAGAAAATACAGAGCAAAAATGGGCGGTACAGTGGTTAGCACTGCTGCCTCATAGCGCCAGCAACCCAGGTTCAATTCCAGCCTTGGGTGACTGTGTGGAGTTTGCATGTGCTCCCTGTGTCTGCGTGGGTTTCCTCCCATAGTCCAAAAATGTGCACATTAGGTGGATTGGCCACGCTAAATTGTCCTTTAGTATCAGGAGGATAAGAAGAATAAGTACATGAGGTTACGGGGTAATGGCCTAGATTGGATTGTTGTTGATGTAGCCTTGATGGGCTGAATGGCCTCTTTCTGCACTGTTGGGATGCTATGCTTCTAACAAAAAGTTTTATGGTGCAGAGGAGGCTATTCAGCCCTTCGTGTCAATCGCATGGCCAACGTTTGCATTCTTAATCATGCCACCCATATTTAAGTGTAAATCATTGATATGCCATGAAAAGCAAGGGAACCAACTGAAAACTGTTTTCTGATCACATAAGCACCTGTTAACCATAACGCTTTAGAAAACAGTTTATTTGCTATTTTGATCTGAAAATACTTGTACTTGTGGTTGCAGTGGTGTGACAATGAAGCAGCATATGCCAATCAACAAGGGGATTAGAAAAAGAAGTGGGCTGACAGGTGGCAGGTGACATTTGTTCCACAACTTGGAGAAAGTGTGCTTACTTCCCCAGAACTTTTCATGGAACAAGAGTTTCCCCACCACTGACCAGAAGCTAAAACAGGCTTTGCTACGTCAAAAGAGCTCCACAGAAAACAGACTAGCTGTTACAAAAGCAAGACAGAAGCTCTGACAAACAATTCACTCTGACCTTTTAAAGCTTCCCCACCCACTGACAAGATTCAAGTCAGGAATATGATGGAATACTCAACTCACTTGGAGGGGCCCAGCCACCAGAACACTCAAGCAGCTAAGCACAATACAGGGCAGAACAATTTACTTGATTGGTTTCCATCCCACTTTGGCTCAATATTCATGCCACTCTGCCACTGATACATGGTGGCTGCAGTTTGTATGAAATCCAGAGTGTACTGTAGCAATTCAGTAAGATTAAGAACATAAGAAATAGAAGGAGTAGGCCATCTAGCCCTTCGAGCCTGCCCCGCCATTCAATAAGATCATGGCTGATCTGAAGTGGATCAGTTCCACTTCCCCGCTCTCTCCCCATAACCCTTAATTCCCTTGTCTGTCAAAAACCTATCTACCCCGTGACTTAAATATATTTAGTGAGATAGCCTCCACCATTTCAACGGGCAGAGAATTCCAGAGATTCACCACTCTTTGAGTGAAGAAGTTCCTCCTCAACTCCGATCTAAACTGCTCCCCCCCCCTTATCTTGAGGCTGTGCCCTCTAGTCCTGCTATCCTTTCTAAGATTGAAGAATCTCTCTACCTCTACCCTATCCATCCCTTTCATTATCTTATACGTCTCTATAAGATCCCCCCTCATCCTTCTAAACTCCAACGAGTACAGACCCAGTCTATTTAGTCTCTCTTCATAGTCCAACCCCCTCATCTCCGGATTACTCCATTACTTCAACTATATCTACCAAAGTACAAGAGCAGCAATGTTGTGCCAGTATCATCTTTAAATTACGCACCATCCTGACTTGGATATATTGGAACCAATTCTCCAGGCCCACATGTGCATGTGCAAATTGCATTATGGCTGAAGAGTCTCGCAAGAGGGGTCACAACACAATTTGTGCTGGGAAGAACTCATTTAGAGATTCTCCCCACCCCCAACCAGAAATTTAACTGAGCATCGCAGGGTGGGCAAGTGGGAATGAAGCAATAAGTAATTTTTCGGGGGGGGGGGGGGGGGGGGGGGGGGGGGCGGGGGCGGTGTGGTGGTGCTGTTCTACATTTTGAAACAAAAGTATCTGTTACATACGTAATTAATTAGTTGGTTTGTTAGGATTGATCCTTTGAACAACAAGGAATTAACTGTGGAGTTACCGAACATTAAGCTTTAGCTTCCAATCAAAAGATTGGCAAAGAAATCTGGAAGTAAGAATTTAAAACACAGTACTCAGTGTATACTGGTATAAAGCCACTCACTGTTCAAACCCAGGGACTGCTGAAGAAACAGAGCTCACTGTGCCTTTGCTTTTGTTTTATCTAGAAGCAGAGGATTAGCAAAAAGCTACCGTTCTCAGTGCATCAGCCTTTCTTTAAAAAATAAACACATTTCTCTTCCATTTATTCACCAATTGCATGAAAAAAAATGGAACTCTCACCAGCAAGCAACATCTCACCATCTTTTGTGCAAAATCTTTGTTCTCAGGTCATAATTTGCTGTTACAGTACATCTGGGTGCCCCCTCCCTAACCTGTGCCACTTCTTCGATAGGATAGTGGTTAGTATCCACATCTGTCACAGGGAGACTGGAGTTCAATTCCCTGACAGGAAGGTTATTTCCTTTGGGGGTGAGTTCGTTCAGCTGGCTGGACGGCTGGTTTGTGATGTGGAGCAATGCCAACAATAGGGGTTTAATTCCCATACAGGCTGAAGTCATTCATGAAGGTCCAGCTTCTCAACCTGCCCCTTGCCTGAGGTTTAGTTTTCCTCAGGTTAAATCACCATCAGTCAGCTCTCTCCCTCAAAGTAACATATGGTCATCTGAAACTATGGTGATTGTACCTTCTGTACTTCAGATTGCACACAATCATATATAACCCTCATGGACTGATAAGTTTGTCACCAAATTATCAGTCCAGTTTAATGTCATTGTCCTTTTCATTCCCCAAATCCTTTGATACTTGACATTCCTGTTTTAAACAACTATTTCATTCCATTAAAATAAAGCATAGCCTTGGCTTCAACAATGGTTTACATCAATTCCACATTTGAACCGCTCTCAATATTTAATATAAAAGTGATGGAGTTCAGGGAGTACTTTCATTATTATGGGGTTTAATTATTCCCCAGCATTAAGTTGGGCAGCCTGTGCCTCCGTTTGTCAAGGTCATCAGTAAGACAGATACATTATTTTGTGTGAAGTCTTGGGAATGTGGGCACCACTGCATACTCAAAGCCTGCTTTGCCCAGAGAGATATATGGCTCTTGCGCTTGCATTAGGATATTCTGGGCAAAGGCCATGTTCTCTACTTTGAGGACATTAAATTTATAGTACAAGTTATTTGATGGTCTGCAAATTGCAGGAACAGTGGAAAATGTCATCTGCATAAAATTGCCTTACAAATTCCAAAGAAAAGGGGAGAATCATAGATCCCTACAGAAGGGGGCCATTTGGCTCACTGAGTCTGCACCAACCACAATCCCACCCAGGCCCAATTCCCATAACCCCACATATTTACCCTGCTCATCCCCCCAACACTAGGATTAATTTAGCATGACCAATCAACCTAACCTGCACATCTTTGTACGGTGGGAGGAAACTGGAGCACCTGGAGGAAACCCACGCAGACACTGGGAAAAAGTGCAAACTCTATACAGAAAGTCACCTGAGGCCGGAGTTGAGCCCAAGTCCCTAACGCTGTGAGGTAGCAATGCCAACTGCTGTGCCTCTTGAAGGGGGTTTATGCTTGCCAACCCTCCAGAGATCTCCAGGAATTGGAAAGTTAATCTCCAGGACGCTGCTTGGAAAAAAATAAAGATCACCAACATTATAATTCTCTACCCTCCCCACCCCTCCTCCCCCATTCCCCCCCACTACCATTTGCTGTGAAAACTTTCATTCATTGGCCGTAACATTATTGGAGATCGGGTGGAAATGTGGCAGCTCAATTCTTGATCGCGAGCCAACTATCTGGGCAAATGGAGAGTTCCAGGTGATTGGTGACTAAACAGAAGGAAGGATGCATCAATTCCACTATCACATAATCCTTAATTTCAGGGATTAATCCTTAATGTAGTGGCTTAGTCAGGTTATAAAGAGAATAAAGCCAACCCCACTTAGTCTCCAGTTGGACAAGGTCCAACCATTAGTTCAAATTGAGAATGGAGAGATTATTTAGCTATTGCTTGAACATAGCTTTTTTTAGGTTTTCCGATCACATTCAGAAATGAGGCAGTTCCATTATTTGGTTAATTCTACAAATAGTTATGTTTCTGCTGCTGCAATGGTGCGCAACTCTACAATCGCCTGGTTTTGGTTTAGCTCGCTAAGTCTATGGAGGGCAAATCCAGCCTGCAGGCCACAGCTTAGGCCAAACCACAGTGTTGCAATTGAGGACTGATGTAACATTCTGTTGGTTTATGTATTAGGGTGATTGTGGGCTAACATGAAGGTTTTTGGGAGGTATCCACCATTAAAGGTAGTGGAAATTGTTTGATTTCCTATGGATTTTTTTAAAACTTTATTTATTAGTGTATTAAGTAGGCTTACATCAACACTGCAATGAAGTTGCTGTGAAAATCCCCTACTGGCCACACTCTGGCACCTGTTCAGGTAAACTAAGGGAGAATTTAGCATGGCCAATGCACCTAACCAGCACGTCTTTCAGAGTGTGGGAGGAAGCTGGAGCACCCAGAGGAAACCCACAGAGACACAGAGAAAATATACAAACTACGCACAGACCGTGACCCAAACCAGGAATCAAACCCAGGTCCCTGGCGCTATGAGGCAACAGTGCTAACCACTTTCAGGAAATCCCACGTGATCTTGAAGATTTGTCAGACCTTCAATAGTTTATTGAATCTAATCATCCAACACAAGCATCCAGCACTTGAAAGCTTTTCTCTGGACCTTTTCTGCTGCAATTTGCATTTCAGATGTGGAGAGTTGGAGTGCCCGGCAAGGTTGTTGTTGATCTCAGTGGGACCAGAGGTTGGTTCTACTTTAGCACAGTACACAGCATGAAAATATACTGAAAAATACAGCTTAATTCATTTGTGGCATTGCCACCTACATTTCTCATGGCAATATTATAAAGTTGCTAGATTCTGGAAAGGTTTCCTCAGACTGGAAAGTAGCAAACATGATCCCTCAATTCAAGAAGAGAGAGAGGCAAAAAACAGGAAACTATAGGCCAGTGAGTTTTGCATTGATTCTAACACCTTTCCAAAGCCAATTGTTAAGGAGGTTGCAATTGGGCACTTAAAAAAAAGTCTCACATAGTTTAGTAAAAAGGAAACCATGTTCAATAACTTTTTGGAGTTCTTTGAAGGAGGAATATGTATTGTAAGTGGAGTCCCACAGGCATCTGTGTTGGGGCCTCAGCTTCTTCCAATTTACATCAATGACTTAAATAGGTGGGTTGGGAGCAAGACATGGTAGCTAAATTTGCAGATGACACAAAGGTTAGAAAATATGTTGTGAAGAGGAGACAAGTAGATTGCAAATGGATATGGGTTGAGTGAATCAACAAAAATCTGGCAGATAGAGTATCGTGCAAGAAAATATGAAGTTGTTCACTTTGGCAGGAAGAATAAAAAAGGAAGATACTACTTAAATGAAGAAAGATCACAGAATTTCAAGGTGCAATAAGTGCTGGCCTAGCCAACTATGCCCACAAAACATGGAATCATTTTTTAAAATGACACTCAAAATTCCAAAACCTATCTCAGAGAGAGGCATGGAATTCATAAATATTAGTAAGGAAAAGAAAGAGTTTCTTATTCGAACAAAAAGACAATAGCCTCTGCTTTCCCAATATTTAATTGTAGGAAATTTCTCCCCATCCAGTGCTGGGTGCCAGATAAGCAGTCCAGTAAGTTAAGAATAGCGACGGTGTTGAGAGGAGTGGAGTTGAAGTAGTGCTGCATGTCATCTGCATACACACGCAGACTACTGTTATGCTTTTGCATGATGCTACAGAGGGGCTGCATGCAGATGAGAAAAAGGAACAGGACAGGGATAAATCTTTGGCAGACACCAAAGATAACAGTGTGGCAGTAGGAACTTGCACATGACACTCTTGATACATCTAGATGGATAAGAATAGAACAAGGCAAGAGCAGTCCTAAATAAAAACGTGCTGGAAAAACTCAGCAGGTCTGACAGCATCATTGAAGAGAAAAACAAGCTTAAATGAATCTTCCTTGGGACAGAGAAGTAGATGTGTATGGGTTTATGCTGTTGAAAGGGGGAAGAGGTTATCTGGTTCATCAAAAATCAATAGAAAAGGTCAGGTTTTTGGGGTTGGACAGAGATTGGGCATGTTCCCTTTTCTTCATGCTCTGTCACTTTTGGTTTGGCACATGTCCAACCCTTTCTGTCCCTTGTGATGCCTTGTCCTTATATTGTGGCTTGTTGTCTTGTCCCCTGGAGCTTTTCCATCTTTATTTATGTTCATCTTATTTAGCAAGGAGTGGTGAACAAGAATGTATTTGTATGGTGGGGGTGGGGGGGGGGGGGGGGGGGGGGTGGTTGGAGGAGTGGTGGTGAAGGAAAAAGTTCTTTTGTTTGTGGGGAGGAGAGAAAAGAAGGTACTTGGGGGTGAAGAGGGGACCTGAAGGAAGAGGGTTTGTGTACTGCTTTGGGTAGAATCCCAAAATATTCTGTAAATGCCTAGAGCTGTAGCAGCTAACAAGGGAGATGTTCAGGCCCTTTGGGAACCAGGCAGATTGCCTGTGTGAGAGTGTGTGCAGGTACTTTGAGGGTGATGAGTGATACTTCTCTTTTGGATTTCCTCTGGAATACGCTTGAGGTGTAAAAGACTGGGGGGGGTCCCGGAGAGTACGGAGCAGTTGTTTCCCTTCGTTGGCGGGGGTCCATCCCAGGAAGGCATAGATTTAGGATAAAGGTCAGTAGATTCAGAAAGTTTCTTTTTCTCAAATCCTTTCTTATTCAGAAGGTGATGGCTATCTAGAATGCACTGCTTGAAGGGAGGTAAATAAGGCCTAAAGTCCTACTACTTTTCAGGTTATATTTGGGTGGACTTTTGAGATCTTTTAATATTCCCTGTACTGGAACCCATGTAGGAAAATGGTTCTATGATTCGAGGTGGGGTTGATGTGGTTGGCCTCTTTTCTATAGGTTTCCACCCAGCTCCTGTTCCTATTTCTTCTGTGCGATTTTTGTCAAGGAGTGAATGTTACTGAAGTGTCCAGACATTTGGTCCAGTGGATTCTGATTTATTTCAGTGGTAGGATGTAGATTATCTTTGAGAGAGGGTGTTTAGATCAAAGATTGAGTACTTTGAAGTCCATTTTGGGGGAAGGAAAAGAAGATGTTTAGAGGTTTACATTTTTAGTCAGGGTCCTGTTTGCTAGTTTTGATGAATTTCCATCTATATTCCAAAGATGAGTTGGTTAAGTTGATTGGCAACGGTAAATTGCCCGAGTGTGAGGGGGATCAGCAGGGTAAATATGTGATGTTACAGGAATATATAGGGCCTGGGTGGGATTGCTGTTGCTGCAAGATCGATGGGCCGGATGGGGGAAAAATTCAAAATCAATGACAGGGCTCATGATCTGAAATTGCTCAACTGAATTTGGAGCCCAGAAGGCTGCAAGTGCGTTTTTGGAAGATAAAGTATTGTTCCTCCAGATGGTGTTGGCCTTCATGGACCTCTGCCTGCTGCAGGGTCCTAGATATGTGAGCATAAGGCAAGCTGGTGAATTGGAATATTAAGCAACCACAATGTTCCCTCCACAACATCCTGTGCACCCCTCTATCATCACCATCACTGCAAGCCCTTCCCATGCAATCGTAGAAGTTGTAACACCTTCCACTTTCTTCTGTCTCCTCACTGCTCAAGGTCCCAAATGTTCTTTTCAGCTGAAGCAGCAATTTATTTGCATTTCTTTCAATTTAGTCCACTGTGTTCATTGCTCACAGTCCTATCTCTGCTTCACTGAGGAGACAAAACACTGATTGGGTGATTTCTTTGTGGATCACCTCAGTTCTCTCCTCAAGCATTACTTCAACCTACGAAGGGTAGGCAGAGAAGGTGGTGAGGTTTGGTAGTGGAAGGGGGAGATGATTGGGGAGTAATAAAAGGAAATGATCACAGCTGGCCTTATCTGCAGCCGATATGATGGGAGAAGCAAAGCCACATGAATTGTTCTGAATATGGACTGGGGGAGTTTACACAGAGGGAGATATTAAAGGAAGGAGGATTAAGGCAGGATGACAGAAAAAAGGTGAAGGAGTATACTATTTGGCCCTGTGAGCCTGCTTCACCATTCATTAATTTGTTGATCATCCAACTCAACAGCCTGATCCTGCCTTCCCCTAATATTCTTTGATCTCCTTTGTCCCAACAGCTATAGCTAACTCCTTCTTAAACAAACAATATTTTACCCTCAAATGCTTTCTGTAGTAGTGAATTCCACAGGCTTATCTCTGGGTGCAGGAATTTCTCCTCATCTCAGATTTACCCCATGTTCTTGGGACTGCGACCCTTGGTTCAGGACACTTCACCATCGGGAACATTCTTCTTGCATCCATCCTGTCTTGTCCTGTTGGAACTTATTAGGTTTCTATGCAATCCCCCTCTTTCATCCGAACTCCAGCGAATATAATGTGTCACCTAGATCAATATTCATACCAGCAATTTCAAGACATTTTAAAAGGCACCAGTAGTAAATGCATTGTAGCGAGAGCTGCAACTCCGAAATATTAACATTCGGGGGAAGGAGGAGAAATTTTACCAAAGCGATTCTAAGTCCAGGATGGGTGTGAAAACGGGAGTGTTTCTGACCCTTTTTTTGGGCAAGTTCAAATCCAGTGTCTTATCCACTGAGTGCAGGAAAAAATGGACTAAACTGTTCCTTGCCTGTAGGGGAAGGGGGTGGAGCTTAATTCACCAGCAAACTTGCCATAGCAGCAGAGGGCGCCATTACACGTGCTGACCTCTGTGGCTACAAATGCGCAATGGCAACCAGCAGAGGGGGCGGAGGGGGAGGGTGAGAGAGAGATAGAGACAGATATGTCAGGCCTCTGTTGCTGTAGTCAGCCTCAATCCAGCGACCCACCCTCCTCATCTATCACGGGCCCCAATCTACCGATTGCCTGAAGAAGGGTAGTGGGGCTCTCCCCACTGATCACCTGAAGAGTGCACAACCCCACTCCTCCCAACTGACTGGCCCCCAGAAGGCCCTGCCCACCAGAAGGCCTTGTACCTCCCCCCAACCCCCTCTGACCCTGCACTCCTTGGCACTGCCCTTGCCCTTAACCTCTCCAGGGGGCCTAAGCATCCTCCCGGTTCTTCCAGCAAGACCATCATGACTGGTCCACATTTCTGGGGACTAGCTGTAATTCTCCATGGAGAGAAACTCTCCCCGGCAAGCGAGCCAAGACAACTGCATCCTAGGCTTGTCAATTACTTACAAATCAGTATTTAAATATATTTAAGTAATTTACTCAGTTTTGTGTTGGGAGTGGGTGTGAGGCTGACTTTATTGGATATCCAATGCTGCTAAAATTGCAAGAGGCAAGAAATCAAGCACTAACCCGTTTTCTAGGCTCTGCACGATTTTACTGGCTTACCCACCCTTCGGCTGGTGGGGAGGAACGGTAAGATCGCCTCCTTTGCCTTGGCAGGATACAGCAAAAGAATTAAACCTGAATTCTATAACTTATTTCAAATACATCTATACACAGCACTATGTTCTGTAATAAATACTCAAAACTAGAAATCCAGGTCAGACGAGTTTTAGTCATTTCAAGTTGAGCAACAACAACAGTGGCAGCAGGGTGGCCCAGTGGTTAGCACAGCTACCTCAACACCAAGGACCCAAGTTTGATTCCAGCCTTGGGTAACTGTGTGCTTTGCACATTCTCCATGTGTCTATGTGGGTTTCCACAACAGAGCAAAGATTTGCAGGTGGATTGGCCATGCTAAATTGTCCCTTTGTGACCCAAGATGTGCAGGCCAGGAGCATTAGTTGGCTACGATGCTTTGTCGGAGAATTTGCCCAGATTTGAAGGGTTGAATGGCCTTCTTCTGCACTTTGGGCATTCCGTATTTAAAATTTTCACAACTGCATAACCATACCAAGTGTACTGAGTTTCCACTAAGGCAAAATATACATAACCTGCAAAAAAAAAGGCAACTAGCTTCTACACTATGCATTATTATCGTTAGTAATCAAAAACATAAACCTAGAGATTTGATCAGTTTAAAAATAGTACATTGACATTTGTCATTTATCCATTTTGCTTTTAGTGTCAAGTTTCTGATAAAACATCTAGCTAACATTTCCGTTTGAGAATTCCAAAATTTAACCCTTCCAATTCAAAGCTATGTGAATGTCACATTAGACAGTATGCCACTGTCTGGGGCACTGTAGAATAGACACTATTCCTATTGACTCAGTTCATTTCAGCAAAGCAACATTCATTTAAGAATAATATGGCCATTATGAGGCTACTCACACAGGCATCTACAGAACTCTACACCCAATCATTCCAACAGAAATTGAATTACTGGTATATTTTTACCCTTTGATTTCTTAGCTAGTTGGCACACCGGAGTATTAAGTCCACAATGCAACTGAAACAAGTGATGAGTAGTACAATTCTTAATTCATCCTGGTAAATCTCCTCTGTATCCTCTAGAAGATTTTAACATTCTTCTTGAAGTGTGGTGTTCTGAATTGTACACAATCCACCTGCTGAAGGCTAATTAGTGATCTACATAGCGGCATGGTAGCAGAGTGATTAGCACTGCTGCTTCACAGCTCCAGGGACCCAGGTTCAATTCCCAGCTTGGGTCAGTGTGTGTGGGTGTAAAGGGGTCTAGAGCAGGGAGATTCTGTCAGAACCTAAACTGAGCCTCAATCAGTAGGTTATTTGCTAACTGCACGCCATTTGACAGCACTGCTGATAACAGTTTCCATCACATTTCTGTTAATTGCATGCAGGTTGATAAGGCAGTAATTTCTGCGTTTTATGGACAGGACCTAGCTGAGCAATTTTATACATTGTTAGGTAGATATTAGTGCTTTCGTTACATTAGAAAAAAATTAATAACATATTAGTTGGGGCTTGATAGCCCCTTCAATCAAGTGGAGTGTGTAAGATTTTGATACGACTCATTTTTAGGGTTGCATGTTGGTCTGAAGCAACATTTATGGATTTTGTCTTAACCACCATTTTTAAATAGTTCCGTTGCAATTTTTGTTAGTGGGACAGTTAAGGCAGCTGTTGATGAGGAACTGGTGCTGACGACTTAATTACTAAGGTACCGCAAACTCTGGGTTCATGGACTTATATTTGTTTTAATTACATCGTGTAACTTAAAGCTTCTTTGTCAGCTTTGAGGAAATGAACAAAAGGGTTGAAGACAGCAACTTGAACTTCGCATGACACCTTATCTTTCAACAAAACCATGTATTAGTAGGTTTAATGGATTAACCATATCTACAAGGTAGAATATCTGCATTCAAAGAAACACCATCTCCCACCAAAACGATGGCCATGCAGGATAACTCCCAAAATTGGCCATGTGGGCGCAGAATCCTACATCATTTACAAGTAGCACACTGTCAGTTGGAAATTACTCACCCAGTTTCTGAACCCTGCAGCAGACAAACATTTGGGGCACAGAGAGATTTCCGATTCCAGGAATCGGGATGCAAAGCAAAAGGCAGAGCTCTGATTTCCTTATTATTTTACAGGATGTAGGCATCGCTGGCTGGGCCAGCATTTATTGCATATCCCTAGCTGCCCTTGGGAAGGTGAGGGTGAGTCACTTTCTTGAATAGCTGCATCCTTGTGTAAAAGTACACTGGTGCTCTCGTGCATTTGCTGCCCTCATCCTTCAAGATGATAGGATCAAGATTCTGGACATTGCTGCAGCACATCTTGTAGATGGGAGATGTTGCAGAGAAATAAGCTTGTTGAAAAGCTGGCACTAACTTGAGACTTGATCTTATAACATCATATACCTACCCAAAGTGCAGTGCATAATGAGAAGAGTTAGTTCTAAGACCTATTTTGATTACATTCGTTACTTAATGTAAATACGCCTTTTCTTTAAACTTGATGCATTGGTTTGCTTAAGTAATGTTTTAGTCAAGGTGATTTTAGTTTGTTGCAGTAAAAGTCTTAAAATGTGAAATTTTGTCCTTTAGTTATTTTAGTTTGTTGTTTGGGGAATT
The DNA here is from genome assembly GCF_965287045.1 of Carcharhinus amblyrhynchos. NCBI lineage: Eukaryota > Metazoa > Chordata > Chondrichthyes > Carcharhiniformes > Carcharhinidae > Carcharhinus > Carcharhinus amblyrhynchos. The sequence continues at coordinate 73,704,546 of NC_137331.1, read as the reverse complement.
CATTCCTTATAAAAGTATCAGTGTCTACATGGATTATAACAGAGGATGTTAGAATACTTCCAGCAACTGAAACATGTTTAAATCCTGCTAAGCCAGTCTCAAGTGCTGGAAACAGGACATGAAGGTTCAATTGTCAAAAATCTAAAAGCATGAACATTAATCCAATTAATTCAACCTTGTAAAATCAACAGAATTTGTAATATTGCACAGCAGAAAGGGCCGAGTAAACTCAGCAGGTGGCTATATGGATCAAAAAGCTGGTTTTATAGAATCCTACACTACAGAAGGCAGCCATTCGACCAATTGAGTCTGCACCAATTCCCTTGGCAGAACATCTTACCCAGGCCCTATCCCCATAACCCCATGTATTTACCCCACTAATCCCCCCAACCCCCATGTTGGGACACTAAGAAGCAATTTAGCACAGCCAATCAACCTAACCTGCATATCTTTGGACTGTGGGAGGAAACCGGACACTCAGAGGAAATCCATAGAGACACTGGGAGAACATGCAAATTCCCAGTCACCCAAGGACGGAATTGAACCCAGGTCCCTGATGCTGCTAATCACTGTGCCACCATGCTGCTCATTTAAAAAAATATGGAAGGTTTCATGAATTTGCATGTCAACCTTGCGTAGGGTCAATGCTGATCAACTCTATAGTTTCAATTTTAGGATGCGTGTTGCTGAAGCAAGCTTTCAATTAATTTTAATTTCTAACAATGTAAAACATCTTACAAGATTTCCATAATATTACAGCAAACTTTTAGTTAAATAGGGCAGCATGGTTGGTGCAGGCTTGGAGACTGGAGGGCCTATTTTCATTGCTCTAACCTAATGCTGATACATTTACATCCCAAAATTGAATGAAGAAAACGCCTACTCCATCTAACTCAGCTACTTACTGCTTTAACAAGCTGAACCAATGTGCGTGGGAACATTTTTTAAAAAATTATCAAAGAGGGAGAATATTATGTGGTTGAAAGTTGGTCTCTCAGAAAATTGTAGAAAGAGCAAGAATGAACAGCATCTCAACTCTAATAGCCAATGTTGTGCCTAACTCATAAAAAAGTAATATTCTGTCAATTATGTCATGGATAACCTTACCATATTTGAAACTAGGCCCTTCTGCTCTGACACTGTGACAAACAGGAAATATTTTTGAAAAGCTGGCATGATATGGTGGGTTTAGAATCTGGATGCATCAACAGTAGAAGCATTCAAATTAACAGAGTGATCGATTGTGTGAACATAAATCAATTTCAAATGTGTCCTATTTGCCGCAGATGCTATCTGACAACACAACAGGAGCCAATTTTGCCACCCACATTAAAGAGCCACACCTGTAAACCTCAAATGGAAAGTCACGCATCTGAAACTCAACACCTCCAGATGAATTCTGTTACGCAATGGCAGCAATTACAACAAGTGAAATTTTATCTCAAATAAACACTAGGGTCAGAGCAGGAGTTCAAATGTACAAACTCATATTCTAATCTTTTTCTTCTTTATCTATGAAGATGTGTGTCACTGGTAAGGCCAGCATTTATTGCCACCTCTAGCTGCTCAAGAAGATTGCAGCAAGCCATCTTCTTGAATCACTGCAGTCTGAGTTGAAGGTGTGCAATCAGAGGGGGAAATCCAACATTTTAGGCCAGTAAGGATCAAAGAACAGTGAGATATTTCCAAGTCTAAATGGTGTGTGAGATGGAAAAGAACTTGGATATGGTATATAGTATTACCAAGTGTCTGCTGTTCTTGCTCTTCTTGGTAGCGGACTTGCAGATTTGCAAAGTGCTGTCATGAACTTGACACAACATTAATAAGCATTTAAACAAATATTTTTCTAAAAGCCTCACCTATTTTTGATTCTTAATACAAAATACTGCTGACTGGGCTTAGAAGTTCTTAAAAATTGATAAATGTACATATCAAAAATGAGCAGAAGAGAAGGTCTTCAAATGTTTTACAAGCTCTTTCAAAATTGACTTCAAACAAACCTACTGACCTAAAGCAACTGATATCTTTCACCTACTACAAATGAAACTAGGGGGGAAAAAAAAGCACAAAAAGGTCAACAGATGTGCTTTCAAAGTCAAATCACTCATGTCACCATCAGGCCAGCAGTATAAAATGCAGAGTACCAAAAATGCACGTTTCCACAGGAACAGTTGGAGGTCTTTAGCCCTTCAAACCCACTCCACCATTTAATACCATGGCTGACCAGACTGTTTTCTCAATTTCCTGTTTACTCTCCCATACCCCTTGACTCCTCTTGCCTATCAAAAATCCATCTAACTCAGCTTTAAATAAATTCAATGACACAGCCTCTGCTGCTTTTTGGGGAAGAGAATTCCACAGACTGAGCCCTCAAAAATAATTCTCATTGCTGTTTTAAATAGTGGACTTCTTATCCTTAAGCTGTGTCCTCTGGTTTTAGTCTCCCCCACAAGAAAAAACATTCACCCTCAGTCCCCCCAGGACTTTGTATGTTTCAATAAAATGATCTTTAATTCTTCTAAGCTCCAATGGATAAATGCTTAAGCTGTTCACCCCTTCTTCGCATGGTAAACCCTTCATCCCAAAAACAAGTTGAGTAAACTTCTCAGAAATACATTAATTATTTCAAATAAGGAGTATACATTATTCCATATGTGGTCTCACCAAGGCCTTGTACCATTGCAATAAAACTTCCCTACTTCTATATTTCATTCCCCTTACAATAAATAGCAACCTTAATCATGTGTTATACCTGCATTTTAACATTTTCCTGATTCACGTATCTGGACACCCAGATTCCTCTATACCACCTAGTTTTGCAATCTCTCTCCATTCAAATAGTATTCTGCTTTTCTATTCTTCCTGCCAAAATGAACAAGTTCACATTTCCCCACATTATACTCCATGTACCAATCTATTGTTCATTCACCTAACCTATCTATATCCCTTTGCCTCCCTTGACAACTTAATTTCCTACTTACTTTGTTACCATTTGCAAATCTAGCTGCTCTACATTTGGTTGCTTCATCCATGTCATAGACAGGATTTTTACCACCTCGCTCATTCTGAAACTACAAAGTCCCGCTTGCAGTCAATGGACCTTTCCATATCTGTCCCTTGCCTCTCCAATTCCCGTGGCAGGTGGAAATAAAATTCTGGCCATAGACTCAACTCCAATGCTGTCTTTGGCCAGCCTCTGATCTTACAAATTTAAGGTCCTCCAAAACTCTGCTACGTTAAGCTTAGTTCATCCATCAATCCAAAACTCATCCATTCGTATTGGCACTTGGTTCAGCAACATCTTTCTTTCCTCCTTTGGCTCTTCCCATGATACAATAGGTCACCACATTGGTGATTGATCACTCCTTCATTTCAACCACCATTTTTGGTTTTGGCAGGCGATTTTACAGTTGGATGTCCTTGCTGCCGCTAATCTTACCCCTTTATCTGGCTATAGTTCGGTAACAACGTAAATGTTAAAATTCTCATCCGTTTTCAAACTCTTTAATGGAACTGCCCTTTTTCAGTAAGCAATTATGGCCTTTTGCTCATCCACAATAATCTTGGATCCACCACCGGTACCCATACCTCCAAACATCTAGGTCCTAAGCTACGAATTTACCTTTTTATACAAAGAACAATACAACGCAGGAACAGACCCTTTGGTCCATCAAGTCTGTGCCGATTCCTAATTCTTATTAGCCATTTGCAGTTTCTACCCCTCTGTTCGCCTCCCATTTATGTGTATTCTCAAGATACACCTTGAATGTTGCTAACGTGCCAGCTTCCACCATCTCCGCCAGCAGTACATTCCAGACACCCACCACAGCGTGAAAAACTTTCCCCGCTCATCTCCCCTAAACTTTTCCCCTCTCACCTTGAACCTGTCCTTCTCATAGTTGATCTTACCACCCTGGGAAAAAGCCTCTGACTATCCACTCTACGTCTCTCAATTTTGCAGACTTCTATCAGTTCACCCCTCAGCCTCCATCTTTGCAGTGAAAACAATGAGTTTGTCTAACCTTCCCTCATATCTAAAACCCTCCAGACCAGGCAACATCCTGGTAAACCTTTTTTGCACCTTCTGCGTAGCATCCACATTCTTCTGGCAGTGTGCAATCAGAACTGCACGCAATATTCCAAATGGGTCTAACTAAACTTTTATATAGCGGTACTATAACTTACTAACTTTTATACTCAATGCCCTGGCCAATAAAGGCAAATATGCTGCACATCTTATCCATCTTTCAGGAATCTGCATGTCAACGCTCCCAAGGGTTTGACCATTTACTGTATAATTCGCACCTAAATTTCACCTTCCAAAATGCATCACCTCACATGTGTCCAGATTAACCTCCATCTGCCACTTCCCTGTCCAAGTCTGCAATCTATCTATATCCTGCTGCATCCTATGACAGTCCTTGTCACTATTTGCAACTCCACCAAACTTGGTGTCATCTGCAAACTTACTAATCAGATCATCTACATTTCCTCCAGATCATTTATATACATTCTTACATACATACATGTACATATTAGAAACAAAAGAAGTTCCAGCGGAACGCCATCTAATTACTGATCTCCGTTCTGAAAAATACCATTTCGTCGCTACTGTTTTCTATGACCCAGCCAGATCTGTGTCCATCTAGCCAGCACAACCCAGATCCCATGAGACTTTACCTTTAGTACCAGCTGGCCAAGAAGAACCTTATCAAATGTCTTTCTCTCTTCTTTCAAAGTGTTCCTTAAAACTTACTTCTCATTCCATTCTTGACCATTCTATTTGTGATTCAGTGTCAAATTTTGTTTGATAAACATCCTTGTGGAACACCTGGAGAAGTATTTGTTTGTGAAATGCAAATTTTGCTGTTGGGAAGGAGGTTTCATTCCAATTTTTTTCCAAGTTAGTTTGCCCTTTATCTCTCATGTTTAGCATAACCTAAATGATGCATACCCGAATATACCAATGCTAAACTTGTGTGATTAAACGCTCAATAAAGGTCCCTCAGATTGTTTAAGCCCAAACTTAGAAGAGGATTTCATGAACACAGTATAACTATTTCCTACTACCCAGTAGCACAAAGTAAGGCGATTCCGCACTGAGGACATTGTACCAATTCATGTAGCATTCTTACAGCTAGTAAATGTATAATATTCTTTCAAAGACAAGATTTAAAGCCATCTTCTAGAGATATCAGATCAGTGTCTAAATGACTGCATCTGCCAGTAAGAAAATTCCCTTTTAATTTGGGTTAAGAAACTTTTTTTGTGGATTCTCAGTTTCATAAAAGTTGTGTTTTACTTCATCTAGCACAATTTCACACTTGGTTACTCGCAGAACAAATAGTACATTAGGAGTGACTCTCCATCCCTTCTCAGAATCCCAAGAATTGTCTAACAGGCTTCAACAATAATTACTGGAAAAAAGAAAAAATGTTACTACAATAATCTTTTAATTTAATGTGGTTCCAAACAAAAAAAAACATATAATGAGGGCGTTCAGCTCATCATATCTGAAGTGGCCCTTTGATAAATCTATCCAATTAGTCCAACTCCCTGCTCTTCCCCTCACTGCGACCAAAATGCTGCACAGTGGCCAGGGACCCAGGTTCGATTCCCGATTGAGGTGGAATCACAGCTGGACAGAGTGGTGAAGAAGGCATTTGGCATGCTTGGTTTCATCGGTCAGAATGTTGACTACAGGAGTTGGGATGTCTTGAAGTTGTAGAAGACATTGGTGTAGCCCCAGTTGGAGTACTGTGTGCAATTCTAGTCACCCTATTATAGAGAGGATATTATTAAACTAGAAAGAGTGCCGAAAAGATTTACTAGGATGCTACTGCGACTTGATGGATTGAGTTATAAGGAGAGGCTGAATAGACTGACTTTTTTCTCTGGAGCATAGGAGGCTGAGGGGTGACCTCAGAGAGGTCTATAAAATGAGGGGCATAGACAACGTAAATAGTCAATATCTTTTCCCAAAGGTAGGGGAGTTTAGAGCTAGAGGGCATAGGTTTAAGGTGAGAGGGGAGAGATACAAAAGTGTCCAGAGGGGCAATTTTTTCACACAGAGGGTGGTGAGTGTCTGGAACAAGCTGCCAGAGGTAGTAGTAGAGGCTGGTACATTTTGTCTTTTCAAAAGCATTTAGACAGTTATAGTAAGATGGGTATAGAGGGATATGGGCCAAATGTGGGCAATTGGGATTAGCTTAGGGATTTTAAAAAAAAGGGCCGAAGGGCTTGTTTCCATGCTGTAAACCTCTATGGCTCTATGAGGTCACTGTCTGTGCAGAGTTTGCATGGGTTTCCTCACACTCTGAAAGACATGCAGGTTAGGTGTGTTGATCCTAACAGGCACTGGAATGTGACGACCGGGGGAATTTCACAGTAACTTCATTGCAGTGTTAATGTAATCCTTACTTGTGACTAATAAATAAATTTAACTTACTTAGAATGTTCCGTCAACTAAAATACACTGCTTTCGCCTCATTTCATTTCCCTGTACCAGACTTATCACTGTTTCCTCACTTATTAGGCTGGAAACAAGCTGATAAAGAATGTTCCAGGAATGCCTCAGCACCACCACCACTCGACTCTGCCCCATTCCTTTTGTCCTTCACAGTGTTACTATCCCATTCTATATTGGATAATTGAAGTCCCTCATTATCACTGCTCTGTAGATAGAACATAGATGAAAAGACTGCTCTTGGGGTCTAGTCATTCAGTTCAGCTAATGAATGAGACTGTGCCACCAGAAATAAATATCTAAAAGAAAGTCACCAGAACAAAAATACAAAGTGACCTCATGTCCACAAACAGTGAATATAAATGAAAATAAACAAAGGAGTCCTTCGAAACCAACTATCAGTAACATGAGCCAGTTTCAACAAATTATGCCACACTGGTTTGTTGTGCAGGAGCTGAATTTCCCATCACAGACACATCAAGGGAAACCTAGTTTTATTATTCTGTAACCCATAATCCAATGACTCATCAGCTGTGAAAGTTCAGACTCTGCTAATCAGTAGCACAAAACTAACTCCAAAACATGAAGCAGTAAATTAAAATTTAAAAATGCTCACACAAGAAACTTCTGCACTCTAATTAGATACAGAAAGATTAACAAAGTTTCACATGAAACTCATCTTGGTTCGACTGTTTGTTGCAAGGTATGTAAATCATTCATCTCTCCGAATTGCTTATTTTATCTGACAACTTTCTTAATATCACATTTCAATAATTCAAACCTAAAGACAAATTCAGAAGATAAAGAAAGAAGGTGCAAGAGATCCAACAATATGCTGACCATGAGGACATGCAAAATTCTTTTTAAACCACCAATGCCATCTATAAGCCAAGATTAAAGTGACAAAATTCCCTATTCCATAGAATGATGCTTGTCTTATTAAGGATGACAATGCCATCCATCAACGGTGGAAAGAGCATTCTGAACAATTCATCAATCACGAATCCACAGCTGTTACAATCCAGGCTATCCTCCAGTAACCTGTGGTAGAATCCAAAAGGTGAACCACCATCGGAGGGAGAGCTATGCAATCAAAGAATGAAAAACATAGCAACATTCCCCCAATATGCCTGTGATGCTTACAATGGCATTCCACTCGAGTGATCCTTTGGCTGACATCCACACCATGTACTCAATCTATGGAATTGAGAGGAAAAACTGCTGCCCCAAACTTTACCAATGCAACAATTGTAATTATCTTCAAGCAGGGAGTTAAATCAAATATTTCTCTCTTACCAACAGCAACAAAAATGCTGTCCAACGTTCTCCTGAATTACCTATTTCCTGTGGCTGAGGAAACTTTCCCCAAGCCAATGTGGATTTAGACCTTTCAAGGGAGATGGGAGCCATTCAGCCCGTAGAGCTGCTCTGCCATTCAATAAGATTACTACTAATCTGGTTGCAATCTCAATTCCACTTTCCTATTTGCCTCCCAAATAACCCTGCATTCTTATCTCTTAAAAATCTGTATAACCGTGCCTTAAATAAATTCAACGACATAGCATCCACTGCTTTCTGTAAAAAATTCCATAGACTAACAACCCTCAGAGAAAACATTTACCCTCATAGCAGTCTTGTTCTTAAACTATCTCCCTTGTCTCCCCGACAACAGGAAACATCCACTCCATATCCACCCCATCGATTCATCTCAGGATCCTGTATGTCTCAATAAGATCAATATTCATTCTTCTCACCTCTGATGGTATAGGCCCAACTCATTCAACCTTCCCTCATAAGATAACCCTTTCATCCCAGTAATCAGTGGAGTGAACCTTCCCTGAACTGCTTCTAATGCAATTGTATGTTTTTTCAAATTAGGGAGATCAAAACTGCACACTCAATTCCAGATGTAGTCACACCAATACACTGTACAGCTGCAGTAAAACTTACCTACATTTATGTTCCATTCCTCCTGTAACAAACACCAATATTCCATTTGCCTTCTTAATTACTTGTTGCACCTGCATACCATTTTTTAGTGTTCACGCAACAGTCCCTCAGCAGTCTCTCACCGCTTAAATAATATGTTTTCTGTTCTCCCTGCCAAAGTGGACAAGTTCACAATTTACTCGCTCATTTAACGTGGTCAATATCCCTTCGCGGATACTAAACCTCCTCATGACAACCAACTTGCCTATCCATCTTGATGTCACCAGCAAATCTAGCTACCCTAGATTCAGTCACTTCATCCAAACTATGAATGTAGATTGTAAATAATTGAGGCCCCAGCAACTATCTCTGGACTCCACAAGTCATAGTTTGCCAACCTGAAAAAGACATATATCCCCAACATCTGCTTCCTGTTAGCTCACCAATCCCTTCAGCCACGCTAATATGTTATCCCCTGTGCCATGGTGTGTTTTTTGGTAGTAGCTTTTGATGTGGCACTTTGTCAGATGCATTTTGGAAATCTAAGTGCACCACATCTACAGGTTCCCCTTAATCCACATGTTACATAAGAACATAAGAAATAGGAGCAGGAGTAGGCCATCTAGCCCTTCGAGCCTCCCCCGCCATTCAATAAGATCATGGCTGATCTGTCGTGGCTCAGTTCCACATTCCCGCCCACTCCCCATAACCCTCAATCCCCTCGCTTATCAAAAACCCATCAACCCACGTCTTAAAAATATTTAGCGAGGCAGCCTCCACCACTTCAACGGGCAGAGAATTCCAGAGATTCACCACCCTTTGAGTGAAGAAGTTCCTCCTCAACTCCGTTCTAAACCGCCCCCCCCCTTTATCTTGAGGCTATGCCCCCTAGTCCTACTGTCCTTTCTGAGCGGGAAGAGTCTCGCCACCTCTATCCTATCCATCCCATTCATCATCTTATACGTCTCATGAGATCTCCCCTCATTCTTCTAAACTCTAACGGTTTCATTAAGGGGAAGTCATGTCTGACAAATTTATTGGAGTTCTATGAGGATGTGTCTAGGGCGGTGGATGTCGTCTTTCTTGATTTTCAGAAGGCGTTTGACAAGGTACCTCACAAGAGGTTATTGCAGAAGGTAAGGGGGCATGGAGTTGGGGGTAGCGTGTTAGCGTGGATAGAGGATTGGTTGTCAAATAGGAGGCAGAGAGTGGGGGTTAATGGGTGCTATTCGGATTGGCGGTTGGTGACTAGTGGGGTGCCCCAGGGGTCGGTGCTGGGGCCTCAGCTATTTACCATTTATATAGATGATCTGGAGGAGGGAACCGAGTGTATGGTGTCGAAATTTGCTGATGACACCAAGATTGGTGGAACGGCAAATTGCGCGGAGGGTGTGGAGAGTCTACAGAAGGATCTAGATAGGCTGGGCGAATGGGCCAGGAAATGGCAAATGGAATTTAATGTTGGCAAGTGCAGGGTGGTCCACTTTGGTAGGAATAATGGTAGGAAGGACTATTTGTTACGTGGCAAAAAACTGCAGCAGGCGACGGTGCAGAGGGACCTCGGGGTCCTTGTGCATGAGTCGCAAAAACCCAGCCTGCAGGTGCAGAAGGCGGTCAGGAAGGCGAATGGGATGCTGGCCTTCATAGCGAGGGGGATTGAATATAAAAGTAGGGAGGTCTTGCTGCGGCTGTATAGGGCATTGGTGAGGCCGCAGCTGGATTACTGTGTGCAGTTTTTGGTCGCTGCACTTACGCAAGGATATTTTGGCCTTGGAGGGTGTGCACAGGAGGTTTACTAGGCTGATAACGGAGTTGAGGGGGTTGAGCTATGAGGAGAGGCTGAATAAACTAGGCTTGTACTCGATGAGACCCTCCAGTCCTACCACCCTTCCGTCGCTAACACCCAGCAAATTATTCACGTCTTCCTCCGTGAAGACCGAAACAAACAAGATATTCAAGACCTCAGCCATTTCCCCATCCCCTACCACTAAGTCCCCCCTCTCATCCTCTAAGGGTCCAACGTTCACCCTAGCCAGCCTCTTCCTTTTTATATATTTATAAAAACTCTTGCTATCCTTTTTTATATTAAGCGCTAGCCCAACTTCATAGTTTCTCCTAGCCTTCTTTATCAACTTCTTTGTCAATCTTTGTTGACATTTAAACCTCTCCCAATCCTCTTCTCGCCCACTACTCTTAGCTACTCTAAACGCCTCCGCTTTTAATTTAACACTTTCCTTCACCTCCTTCGTTATCCATGGCTTATTACCTCTCCTCCTACAGTCCTTTTTAACCATCGGAATAAATCTCTGCTGAGCACCAAGAAAGATCTCCTTAAAGATCCTCCACTGCTCCTCAGCAGACCTACCTTCCAACGCGCTCCCCCAGTCAACATTCGCCAATTCTTCTCTCATCCTACCGTACTCCCCTCTGTTCAAACAAAGGACACGTGTCCGGGAACCCACTTTCTCCTCCTCCATCTGCACCAGAAACTCCACCATACAGTGATCACTCTCCCCAAGGGGATCCTTCACCACAAGGTCCCTAATTCTACCCGCCTCATTACATAACACCAGATCCAAGATAGCTCGCTCCCTCGTCGGCTCCAACACACACTGTTCAAGGAAACTATCCCGGCAGCATTCCAAGAGCTCCTCCTCAAGCCCACCGCGTCCAACATGGGTCGACCAATCAATATGCAGATTGAAATCTCCCATAATTACGGCCGTCCCATTCCTGCACGCCGCACTTATTTGCGCGTTAACAGCCCACCCCACCTCCAGATCATTATTCGGGGGCCTATAGACGACACCCACCAGCATCTTCCTCCCTTTGCTGTTCCTAATCTCCACCCACAACGATTCCACGTTCTGCTCTTTGGTTCTTATATCATCCCTTGCTACCACCCTGATGCTATCCTTAATCAGCAGAGTTACGCCCCCCCCCCCCCCCTCTTTTTCCTCCCGCCTATCCTTCCTAAACACTTGGTACCCTTGGACATTCAGCTCCCAGTCCCTGTCACATTGCAGCCACGTCTCTGTAATGGCCACCAGATCTTATCCATTTGTGCCAATCTGCGCCACCAGCGCATCCACTTTATTCCGAATGCTTCGTGCATTCAGATAAAGCGCCTTCACCCCAGCCTTCACCTGGACCCTATTTGCAGAACGCCCCCCCCCCCCCCCCCCCCCCCCGACTTTCTTTATTATTGGGACATCCTCGGCCTCCTCCCTTACCTGTACCATCTCCTTAACTTTAGCCCCCGTAATGTCACCTACCCTTGCACCCCCCCCCATTAGTTTAAAGCCCTGTCTACAGTCCTATTTACACGATTCGCCAGGACTCTGGTCCCAGCACGGTTCAGACCAACCCCATCCCACCCACCCCAATACTGATGCCAATGCCCCATAAATTCAAACCCATTCCTCTCACACCAATCCCTGAGCCACCCATTCACTTCCTTAATCTCATCAACCTTACGCCCGTCTGCACTCGGTTCAGGCAGTAGCCCAGAGATAACCACCTTGTCAGTTCTACTTTTTAATTCCATTCCCAGCTTTTCATATTCCCTCCCCAGATCCTCAGTTCGCATTTTGCCTACGTCGTTGGCACCCACATGTACCACAACGACCGGATTCTCACCCTCCCACTCCAGGTTACTTCCTCAAAAAACAAATAAATTCATTAACAACATTTCTTTCACAAAACCATGATGATCTGCCGGCCCCACTATGACTTTTAAGTATCTTGCTATAATCTCCTTAAATAAGGGATTCTAACAATTTCCCTATGACAGATGTTAGACTAACTGGCTTTTGGTTTCCTGCTTTCTTCCTCCTTTCTTCAACAAAGAAGGAAGTATTTTCCAATCCAATGGGACCCTTCCAGAATCTAATGAATTTTGCAAGATTATAACCAATGCCTTTACAAGCTCTGAAGCCACTTCTCTAAGATCATAGGATGCAGGCCATTTGGTCCTGGAACTTTCTTACCCTGTGCGACTCAGTTTTCCCAGCACCTTTTCCCCAGTGATGGCGATTGTAAGGCCCCCTCTCCAATTCACCACTTGATTTTCAAGTATCTTTGGGCAGTTTTCCAAGTCTTCTATGGTGAAGATACACACACAATTCCTCTTCAATATTCTTTATTTTCTAAATCAATTCCCCAGACTCACTCTTTACAAGACTATCACTACTTTTAACCTACCCACAGATTGGACAAAACAGACTGCTAAAGGTGGCCTGGAAAATAAGAACATAAGAACATAAGAAATAGGAGCAGGAGTAGGCCATCCAGCCCTTCGAGCCTGCCCCGCCATTCAATAAGATCATGGCTGATCTGTCGTGGCTCAGTTCCACCTTCCCGCCCTCTCCCCATAACCCTTAATCCCTTCTCTTATCAAAAACCCATCAACCCGCTTCTTAAAAATATTTAGCGAGGCAGCCTCCACCACTTCAACGGGCAGAGAATTCCAGAGATTCACCACCCTTTGAGTGAAGAAGTTCCTCCTCAACTCCGTTCTAAACCGCCTCCCCTTTATCTTGAGGCTGTGCCCCCTAGTCCTACTGTCTTTTTTGAGCGGGAAGAGTCTCTCCACCTCTATCCTATCCATCCCATTCATCATCTTATACGTCTCAATGAGATCTCCCCTCATTCTTCTAAACTCTAACGAGTACAAGCCTAGTTTATTCAGCCTCTCCTCATAGCTCAATCCCCTCAACTCCGGTATCAGCCTAGTAAACCTCCTCTGCACTCCCTCCAGGGCCAAAATATCCTTGCGCAGGTGCGGCGCCCAAAACTGCACACAGTACTCCAGCTGCGGCCTCACCAATGCCCTATACAGCTGCAGCAAGACCTCCCTACTTTCAATCCCCCTCGCTATGAAGGCCAGCATCCCATTCGCCTTCCTGACCACCTGCTGCACCTGCAAGCTGGGTTTTTGCGATTCATGCACAAGGACCCCGAGGTCCCTCTGCACCGTCGCCTGCTGCAGTTTTTCGCCACGTAAGTAATAGTCCTTCCTACCAAAGTGGACCACCTCACACTTGCCAACATTAAATTCCATTTGCCATTTCCTGGCCCATTCGCCCAGCCTATCTAGATCCTTCTGCAGACTCTCCACACCCTCCGCACAATTTGCCGTTCCCCCAATCTTGGTGTCATCAGCAAATTTCGACACCCTGCACTCGGTTCCCTCCTCCAGATCATCTATATAAATGGTAAATAGCTGAGGCCCCAGCACCGACCCCTGGGGCACCCCACTAGTCACCATCCGCCAATCCGAATAGCACCCATTGACCCCCACTCTCTGCCTCCTATTTGACAACCAATCCTCTATCCACGCTAACACCCTACCCCCAACTCCATGTCCCCTGACCTTCTGCAATAACCTCTTGTGAGGTATCTTGTCAAACGCCTTCTGAAAATCCAGAAAGACCACATCCACCGGCTCTCCTCTATCCACTGCCCTAGACACATCCTCATAGAACTCCAGTAAATTTGTCAGACACGACTTCCCTTTAATGAAACCGTGTTGCGTCCGCCCTATCAAGCAATTCCCTTCAAGATGCCTCGCAATTTCCTGCTTAATGATGGATTCTAACATTTTACCTACCACAGACGTTAAACTAACCGGCCTATAATTCCCCGCCTTTTGCCTGGCACCCTTCTTAAACAACGGCGTAACATTAGCCGTTTTCCAATCTTCCGGCACTTCCCCGGAATCCAGCGACGTCTGGAAAATAACCACCAAGGCATCCACTATCACCTCCGCCATTTCTTTCAGAACCCTCGGATGCATTCCATCCGGTCCTGGGGACTTGTCCACAATCAGCCCCTCCAGTCTGTCGAGCACCACCTCTCTAGTAACAGTAATGTCATTAAGACCCTCCATTCCTACCACCTTTCCATCGCTAACACCCGGCAAATTATTCACGTCCTCCTCCGTGAAGACAGAAACAAAAAAGTTATTCAAGACCTTCGCCATATCCCCATCCCCTACCACTAGCTCAAGAAGTTTATGCAGGATAATTTCTTAGCGCAATACCTTCTAGAGCTAACCAGGTAGCGGTCTATTTTAGACCTGGTAACGAGCAGCAAGACAGGGATAATCAATAATCCCCTGGTAACGGAACCTTTAGTTTTTCCTTTTTTTTAAACTGGGATAGATTTTTGCAGTATTATGAAATACATCTTTAAAAATCTGTCACTGCATCTCTACTGACTCCCTTTTAACCCAGTTTCCCAGTCACTAGCTCTGCTTTCATACATTTATACTTATCTTTATTCAGGTTTAAAACACTGGTCTTAGAACCACACTTGACCTCTTCAAACTGATGTTAAGATTGCTGTCACCTCAAGGCTCCTTTAACATTAGGTGAAGCCCACCCCAACAGCCCAGCTCCCAATTTCCTCAATATTGGTGTATGTGCCCCATGAATCAAAACCCTTTTCTCCCACACCAGTCTCGGAACCACACATTAATCTCCCCACGTTATGGCTCATGGCTCAGGTAATAATCTCTAGTATGAAAGGTTTGGCTTTTTAATTTAGCTCCAAGCTGCTCATCTTTCCTAAGCAGAACTTCTTTCCCAGAAGTATCTATGCCATTGGCACCAACCTAGACCATGACAACTGGATTTTCTTGCTCCCATTGCAAGCTCCTCTCCAGACCGAGCAAATACCCTGATCCCTGCCAATGGACAGGAAGCACGGCCATTTGGACTGTCAGCTGCAGAGAACTGCGTCCATACCCCAACTTTTACCACTATACTCCTATCAACTTCTCCCACTTGAATGGCTTTCCTTACCATAGTCAGTTTGCTCATCCACTCTAACATCCAGTTTCATCCCCAGAAACTGCATGAGCCTTAAACCTACTGGACAATTGCAGGAGCCGAGGCTCCTCCACACCAACCTTCTCAATCACCTGACCTGCCTCACTTTCAGTCAACCCCTCCTATTCCTGCCCAAATCAGAAGACTCTAAACCAGGCACTGTGATCACCCCCTGGAGTAAAGTGTCCAGGTAACTTGGCCCTTCTTGGGCTTGGAGTGCAGTAGCTAGCTGAATGACCCGGAATCAAAATGCCTCAAGCTACTGACACGTACTATAGACACAATTGCTCTGGATCACACTGGTGTGCAGACACTTCCACGTTGTACAGTCACAACAAATCATCCCTTTGTCACCTTTATTATTGTTAATGAATTTATTTTATTTATAATTAAGAAATCCTCCTATTCTCAAAGAGCTAGCAAACCTTCCTAAAAAAAAACCTTATTTACATTAAATGATAGAATTTTGGAAAGATAAATGAGCAAAATATTCACCAACCACTGTTTCTCTCCTCCCTCATTGTACTGAATTCCCTCACTCCCCAAATTCCCAAGTTCATACTCAATGACAAGCTGCATTCAACGATGATGTGGTCTTTGCTGTCAGACAAATCCAAAAAAAATGTTGAGAATAAGACCAGGAACTCTTCATTTCTACATTAACCTAGCCAAAACTTTGGAAGTGGAGGCTGGTTCAATCAAAGCATTCAAGAGGGCATTAGATAACTACTTGAATGGAAACAACATATAGGGTTAAAGGGAAAAGGCAGAGAGAAGGCACTAAGTCACAATACTCATTTAGACAGCTGCTCCTACACCATAACAATTCCATGATTTGACTCAGTAAACAGCAAAGCTCTGTGGATTGTGTTCCAGAGATCAGGGGCCTAAACTTCATCAGAATCATGCAATGATTTCAGGAAATGACTGTAGCTGTCTTCAGCTGTGAAACAGACACCTTCAAAATCTAGACTGGTGCCAAGCAAGGCTGTGTAATGGCCCCGTACAGTTTACAATCTACCTGAAAATGGCTATTCATCTCATCAAAAATCAACTGCCTCCGGTACAAAATCCCACATGGATGGGAAACCCTCACCTCAGTTGCCTCCATGCCAAACTAAACTGATCACCACAGACATACATGATCAACAGTTTGTGCAGGAGTAGTGTCATTGCCCACTCTGCACTAGATTTGCAAACCACTCTCCATCCCTTCAGTACAAGAAACTTGGTCTGTCTTCAAATCTTGCCAGAACAAAACTCACATCAACCCACACTTGGTCAATCAAATCTTACAACTCCCATATATATGTTGAAGAAAACATTCTGGAACATGTTGAGCACTTCCCAGATCTTGTCAACCACCTCACTCAAAGGGCCATCATTGCTGAGATCATCCAACACCAGATCAGTTATGCCAAAGACAACAAAGATCGCACAAGTCAAAAGTTCTAATGTACAGAGCAGCTGTCATCATCACATTCCCACACTGCAATTAAGACCTGCACTATGTATCAACAACACAAGGGGTTAGATAAATTCTACCAGCAATGTCTGAGCTGCATATTCCAGATTCAATGGGAGGGTGATCAAACACTAGTGTCCTTTTTGAAGCTAGCTGCATAAGCATTCAGGAAATCTCCTGCAAATGGTTGAAATCAGTCTCTCCACATCCACCCCCCACCCCACCTCCCTTCCCGCAAAAAAAGTACCTGATTTCTCAACTCTCAAATTGCCAATGTTTCAGAACAGGACAAAGAAAATGTTTCAGATACACTGAAGTGCTCCTTGAAGCACAGCAGCATCACATTAATGACTGGAAAGAGTGAACCACCAATGATTCAAAACAGTGACAAACTATCCATCAAACTGTACCACAATTTATAACAGCTTAATAACGAGGGAATGAAAGAAAAAACAGCATATCCTGCACTCCAGATCTCACTACCTTGTAGACATCTGGCCCTATGAGCTCAAAGATGTGGGTGAAGATTAGCTTGCTCAGTCGCATGAAGACCCATGGCAAAAACGCATGAGCTGAGCGGATGCATCCTCAAAAGACAGCCAACAGTGAACATCACAAATCAAAACTAAACATACAGGATTAAATTTGAAATTTTCACTGTGTGAAGTATGATTCAGATAAAAGCACAACTTAGTAAAATTAATGCTATTCCAGCAGCATGATAACGCCTCCAAACACTTCATTGTCACTTCTTGGAATATAGCTAGGAAATGAAATATCGCTCAAATTAGCAAGACATTTTGAGCAAATCAAATCATATCATGATTCCAAGATTAAACCATATTTTCATTTCATTTTCATGCAGAGTTTTATGTCTTGATTCATTCACAAGGTGTGGGCATTGCTGGCATAGCCATTGTTATGAACTGGAGGTTGATTTCCCCTCCCCTGAGAAAATAACATCTAACCAAAGAGGAATACCTTGTCTCATAATCTGTTAAAAGTGTGTGAGAAGTGATAACATCTGCGCTTCAGCAAGTTCTAGTGGTTACATCAAAATAACTACCTGAGAGTCTCTTTAAAATCAACAATTTGTTTATCTAACTATCAGTAAACAAGTTAACCAAACTACTAACAAATGGAATAAAACAAGATTCTAACGGAATGCTGTTTAGATAAATAAAATTCCCGCTTTCTGATAAAAAGACAGAATTTTAGTCAATCTTAAATTATAATCAGTTTGTCGTCTTCTGGAATATTTTGTCTTCTTTGCTATCTAGATGAGGCTTTGAGCTAAAAGCTATGAGCTGTGGCAGATGCTGTGTGCTTATTGTCACACTGCCTGTTCTTTTATATCTGTGATGATATATCAAACATCCCCTATAATATGATTAGTTCTCGGGTTACCAAAACATCAATTTTGAATCTAATAGGTTGCTGGCATCCAAATCTAATTTAAGCTGATAGGCTGAATTCAAAACATCCAAATGCCTGAAGTCTGTTACCAAGGCAACCCTGCTGTTTGGCCTTTGATACAAGTGTTTCTTTCTGCATATGCATTTGTATTTTTTTTAAACTTTATACTTTATAAGAACAAAAAAAACCTTTTTAAAAGGGAACATGCAATATTTGCATCTCTTAGCATTTTACAATTATTGAAATAATTTTACAAACACCAAATGCTAACATTCTCCTCAACTTCGCAACAGTCATCACTTTTCGTTTTAATTTTTTACTCCAACTTTAAGTTACAAAGCCAACGCTCAGAGTGAACCAGGCAAACCCAAATTCATTCCTTGCTTGCTCCAAATACCAAATTCAAAGTCCAACTGAATCCAATTCATGGGCCTCACAAGAGAGACAAACAAGATCCAAGCTGACAAGAAAGGTACTGCACTCTAACTCCGGCTTGATTTGACGCTTTCTCAACCAAAATGCTGAGAAATGTGGTCATCATTTATCACCCATCTCTAAGTGCCCCCAACGTACAACTAAGGTGGCTTGCAAGATCAGTTCAGAGATCAGTTTGGATCTGAAGTCACATACAGACCAGACCAGGTAAGGATAAACAGATTTCCTTCCCAAGGGACATTAGCGAACCAGATTTTAAAAAACACAGCAATTTCATGCTCACCATGGCTAATGTGTGCTTGGTTATTCAAGGTTTATTGAATTAACTGCATTTAAAAACCCCCAATGGTGAAATTTGAACTTGTGCCTTTCAAGCATTAGTCCATATTTCTGAATGAATTACTAATCCAATAACATCACTACATTACTGTTTCGATGGCCACGTGGATCTCCCTCTGGGCCTTGTATAATACAAGCTCCTCTGTTAGACGAGTGGAGGCTTGCCCAATAGGAAAGGAGCGGGGGAGGGGTTGGTATGATTTAAAACCAGCTGGCTCCACTCAGGTCAGCAGTCAAAAGACTCAGGGCTGACCTGCACTCTGTAGCTGCTGAACAGTACTGCGAACACACTGTAAATAAAGGGTGACTGATGACAGAAGACTGGCCTCAGTAAGATTATTACATGGGCAACAAGGAGCAAAGTCAGTGCATTTCTTCCCTCCAGACCATCTTTCCTGTCGAGACAAGTAATTCTCCAGTAAGAAAAATGCCTCTTTTTGGTAAACATGAAGCCTACGATGCAAGCCCAATACGCAGAGTGCACAGGTTACTTTTTTTGAGCCAACAATATTGAGGGGAATGATGGCATGCGGGTCCGGACCTTCAGTGTAATAAAAAGTCTGACCTACCTGGATGCCCCTAACTCCAAAACCTTTAATGAATTGGTGAACTTGGTTAAAAACTATTAAGACCTAAAATCTCCATAATATTCCTGTACGCTGTTTTAACATGGCAGAGTGAACCCTGCGGAATCTGTCACCTAATTTCTGACCAGGCTATGAAAATTGGCAGAGCACTGTGATTTCAGGCCACCTCTGAACAACATGTTGCAAGATAGACTAGTCTGCAAAAATAACGTGACAGTCCAAAAAGAATTACTGGCAGAACCTAATTTGGATGTAAAAGGAGGCCATTGAGATAGCTTTATCATTGGAGAATGCAGGGAAAGGAGCTCAGGACCTACAGGGGACATCAGACAACAGTGTCTTCCAATTTGGGAGGGGCAGGCTCATGCAACACCTATCCTTCAACTGACAGCGATGGTATCAGTAAAATATCACAGAGTCCCCTCTAGCTGGTGGCGCCTGAGCCACATTATTAGGCAGTTAAAGGTCAGAGGCACCCTTCTGATGCCTAAGGAGCATATTCCTGAAAGTGGATTATTCCAAATGCTGCAGTAGACCACAACTGAGGCTAAGATACAAGGATAGTCAAAATGTGTGCTACTTCAAAAAAAGAGGAGGCCTACCTTCAAGGCCAGTACTGGACAGTATCTTGCAGATAGGCCCATAACCAGGAACAGGAACAATGCAATCAAATTGCACTTTCGTGACAAAGGTTGCCCTTATAATGATGGAGATGTTAGTAAATGGCCACCTTTTAAAAATGGGAGCTATAATCTCCACTATCAGGTGGGGGTGGGAGGGGTGTGCAGTGGAGAGAGGAGGGAGAGGGAAAGAGAGAGAGCAGAGTTATGATCGCCTCCAGGCTGGTATTCACTTCCTGAATTTAGAAAACATAAAGGCCAAGCTAGCCATCTATAGAGGGGTAGCACTGCAGGTAAAGAGCACCAAGGCAACCCTATATGCAGCAGTCAGTTCAGCCTCCACTCATCCTTGTACATGGGCAAGGAAGCAGCTTTATGGGGGGAGATTGGTTCCAACACATCAGGCTGAACTAGTTGGAGATTTCAGATTACACGTGGGGGGACTGTATGAAGTCATCAATAAGTACCCTAAAGTCTTCCAAGGCTTTGAAAAATAAGAGGAGCCAAAGCTAAGGTCCAAATTGAGCCAATGCCTCACCTAAGTATTTTAGGGTGTATGCAATCAAAAGATAATATTAGACAATGTTATCCTCATTGCCATTTACTTTTTATAAACCAACTCTGAAAGGTACAACAAAAGCAATTAGGCATAAAAAGAATGCCCTACGGCTCAGCAAATCATTTTTATGTCAAATATCCTAACCTTAGAATTAGTTCCCCAATATATTAACTTTAGAATTAGTACAACTTAGGAAACCACACCAATCCCTCAATCAGATGAAATTCTTGCAATATAAAATCATTGCTAGCCAAGAGGGAACAACATAATGAAGATGCTGGGTAAGATGGGGATTTTAAACCAAATATGTTACCAAATGCTTCAGGCTGCAATAAATTATTTTCGGAAGCGGAAGAACCCAGACTGCTAGCACTTAAGTTAATCTGACAGCAATTGCTTTCTCCTATTCAGCCTGGCACATCTCAAAAGCCCACAAGAACAAGCTAAGAATGTTTTAAGAAATGAATCATGGTACCTCAGCAATTTTAATTTTCATTTCATGTTGAAGTCACTCAGGACTGCTAAAAACAACTACTGTAATTAACACCATTCCTTGAGTGAGAAGGGCACAGATTTTGCTGAAACAATGTGATGAACTTCTGCTGGCTAAAATAATCTTCTATGAAACTATAATGCTGGCACAAAAAGCTTAAGTCCTCCTTCAGCAACAGCCCAAAAAGTACCCAGGTACTGTCATAGCTAATGTTTATCAAGCCCATCACTGCTGTTTAAATATAGAATCAGGACACACTAAACATAGAAGTATAACTACAGTATGCTTAATCTGCCTACATGCAAGTTAGTGGCTCTGATAATATATCAGGATTATGCTGACTGCAATTTTCTTTTAAAATGAAAGGAAGAATGACAATAAGCTATTCTGTCCATGTTACACACACAAAGCATCTTTGAGTATCCTCTGTGTCAGCATACTTAATGCTTCGTGCAGGATTATATCAGCCTTCAAATTCAAAATAGAAGTTCACTCCCTAAAAAAATTACACTTTCTGGATGTTAATGTAATATAGCCTACATATCTGATCAGAATAGCATCAAAACAGTCACTTTTTTAAAAAAAGTCAACTGCGTCTTCAAGGATATATGGAACTTTTCTTTCCAAAAAGCTATTACAGCTAAATCAATGGAAAATGTCCTTTTCCAGCAAGATTCTGTCAGCCCACACAGTTGTGCAGCAATAAGTCTTGTAATAGATTTTGCTCATATAAAGAAACATTCATGGTCAAACAATGTCAACAACTCCTGTTCATTTTTCTTATGAATTATGCCAACAGATTTGCTTTTTTGGTAGAAGCAATATGATTCTTTGAGTCTTACCTCCATAATGAACAGGAATCTCGATTTTTGGACCTATCACATAGTGACCCTCTTCCAAGCTGTGAGCAGTGATAGTTGTCCATTGTCGACAGGAATGAAGCAAAACCAAATCATTTTCACGAATCCCTTCCACAGTTTCCCCTGCAAAGAAAATATAATCTTAATTAGTGAAGAGAGAAGATAAAATTACTAGTTTGTTTACAGTCTGCAAGATACTTCAATGACAATCATCCATTTCAGTTTGTTTTGCACATCCTATTGACTTGTGAAAATTCAAAGTGATTCATGCTTAAAATAAAACTACCCAATAATTTGAATCAAGCAACAACACAGTAATAATTTGACTCAGAAACAGACCATTTGGTCCAAATGATTTATGCTGTTTCTCTTCCACAACAGCTGCTTGCCATCCCTTACCAGCTAACCCTACCTATATAGTCTTCCTGTTCAAAGAACAAAAACAGCCTGGGAAACAGACCCTTTGACCCAACGAGCCCGCGCCGCCATTTTAACATTACCAGTCCCCCCCCTCCACCCATGACCCTTATCTATTGTTTTATGGCAATCCACATTGAGGGAAACTAATTTAGGGACAATTTATTACTTCCAATCTGCCTAATAGCACATCTTTGGGGTGTGGGAGGAAACCAGAGCACCCGGAGAAAACCCATGCAAGCACAGGAAGAATGCGCAAATTTCCACAGACGCTGGCCCAAATCCACGTGTCTGCACAGCAAACAGTGATAGTCACTGAGCTGTCGTGTTCCCAGCATCTGGTCCAGTTTAAGCACACACTAACGACATGAAGCACTAGGCCAATCTCAAACATTCAAGAGCAGCCCAAGTACGACCCATCGCGCGAATGCCCCTCGTTGGACAACAAGGCGGACCAACTTAAAACCTGTGAATTAATAATGTTTTTTCTCTTTTATCATACCACATCCTTTTACATTACCAGGAATATCCCAATGCTAATGAACCTTATTTAAAACAATCTCCTATATCCTCCCATCTCCAATCCACTCATGTGCCTATCTAAGTTACTCTTAAACAACTCCAGCATGCTTGCCTCCACCACCTTACTTGGCAGAGCATTCCATACCCCCACTACCCTGTGTGAAAAACCTCCCTCTAATATCTGTGTTATACCTCTCCCCCCTCACCTTAAGTCCATGGCCCCTCGTACTGTGTGTCTCTAACATAGGAAATAGCTTACCTCTGTTTATCTATACCCTTCATAATGTTATATACCTCTATTAGATCCCCCCTCAGTCACCATCTTTCAAGGGAAAACAGCCCCAATTTGCTCAATCTTTCCTCATAACCCAGTCCTTCCATACCAGGCAACATCCTGGTAAACCTCCTCTGCACTCTCTCCAGAGTCTCCACATCCTTCCGGTAGTAAGGCAACCAGAACTGGACGCAGTACTCTAAATGCGGCCTAACCAACGTTCTATACAACTGCAACATTAGACTCCAGCTCTTACATTCTATACTCCTTCCTATAAAGGCTAACATACCATAGACTTTCTTCATAACCTTCTCCACTTGTACTGCCACCTTCAAAGACTTGTGCACTTGCACCCCCAGGTCTTGCTGCATTTCTATACTCTTTATGGGCTTACCTTTTATCATATAACTCCCCCCTACATTATTCCGGCCAAAATGCATCTCCTCACATTTATCTGGATTAAACTCCATTTGCCATATATCTGCCCAATATACCAGCCCATCAATATCCCGTTGTATTGCCAGACACTGCTCCTCACTGCCTGCCGATCCAGCCATCTTGGTGTCATCAGCTAATTTGTTGATCACACCACTTACTCCCTCTTCCAAGTCATTTATATATACACTACAAAAAGAGGTCCCAGCACTGAGCCCAGCGGCACACCACTAGTGACAGACCTCCAGCTAGAAAAGGACCCCTCCACTACTACTCTGTCTCCTCTCAGCAAGCCAGTTCTCAACCTATCTAGATACCTGGCCTCGTGTCCCATGAGCCTTAATCTTTTCTACCAACTTACCATGAGGGACTTTGTCAAACGCCTTACTGAGATCCATACAGACGATATCAACGGCTCGTCCTTCGTTGACCGTTTTTGTCACCTCCTCAAAAAATTCTACCATATTCGTAAGGCAAGACTTCCCCTTTACAAAGCCATGCTGCGTATCCTTAATCAGATCGCAACGCTCTAAGTGCTCATACGTCCTGTCCCTAAGAATCCTCTCCATCAACTTACCTACCACTGACGTCAAACTCATCGGCCTATAGTTACCCGGGTTATCCTTCCTACCCTTTTTAAACAATAGTACCACGTTCGCTATCCTCCAGTCCTCTGGGACCTCACGTGTCCAAAGAAGAGACAAAGATTTGCGTCAGAGGCCCAGCAATCTCATCTCTCACCTCCCTAAGCAGCCTAGGATAAATGCCATTGGGCCCCGGAGATTTATCAGTTTTAATGCTACCTAAAAGCCCTAACACTTCTTCCCTCGTAATCGATAGTTCCTTTAACCCCCTTTTACTTACTTAGCTGTTCTTTAAATACAGTTTCACTATTTCCCCGAGCTATTCATTGCTCCACATTCCACCACACACCGAAGAAATTTCGTTAACCAAAAATGTCCAATTAGATTTATTTGTGACTATTTTATATTTAACACTTAGACTATTCAAATTATAGGAGTTTAAAAATCATTAATTTTAACAATACAGATTACAGTCATTTCAGTTTCTCTATTATAAAGAAGTGATGGCTTTAAGAATTCCAGATTTGCATCTGAATCCCCATTCTGCCCAGGGATAGACATCAGACTGGAACTGCAGGAACATCAGCTAAAGAGTTGTCAATTCTAACCTGACTGAAGGATATTTCTCAAAAGCAAAATACAGTTTATAAATATGCAAGTCTGCCAGTGTAATTACTATCATAATCTCTACACTTCCTATCTAGATGTGTACTGTACAGAACTGCTGAAATCTTCATACGCAACTGTCTATTGTTCTATCATTCAGACTTAGTATGGACAAATGTATTGTTTCTTTGCTTCAACCGTTACTACTTCCTTTGTTGTTTGTTCCATGACATTATGGGGAGCCGGGGCATAATAGTAAAGTTGTGGCACGAATAATTGAGGGACCCGGGTTAACGCTCTGGGAATTTGGGTTCAAATCCCACCATTGCAACTGGTAGAATTTGAATTCAATTAATAAATTTGGAATTTAAAGTCAGTGTCAGTAATGGTGACCAAGAAACTATCACCAATCATAAAAACCTACCTGGATCACGAATGACCTTTAGAGAAGGAACTCTGCCATCTTTACCCGGTCTGGCTTACATGCAACTCCAGACCCACAGGCTAATTACCCTCTGAAGTGACCTAGCAAGCCACTCAGTTCAGGGACGATTAGGGGCGGACACCAAAAGCTGACCTTGCCAGTATCCACATTCCATGGAAAAAAAAAGCATTAAATTTCTCCCGTCTACTGTCCCATTTCTTCCTTTTCTTTCTTACACGACTTTCTTCCTTTCAACTGCATAAAACCCATTTCTACCTTCCTCTAATTCTGGAGAGTCATAGGCAACTCAAAATGTTAGCTCTGTTTCTCTCGCCACAGATGCAACTGGATCAGCTAAGTATTTCAGGCACATGGTGATTTTATTCCAATTTCCAACAATCACAGTGTTTTGCTTTTATTTTAGAACTAAAACTTTCCCTTGAATTGAGACAATTGAGAGGTGATCTAAATGATAAAAAGGATTAGACAGTAGATATAGAAACTCGAGAGATCATGAGGAGGCTTGACAGGGTGGACGCGGAAAGGATATTTTCTTGTGAGAGAATCTAGAACTAAAACAAAGGGTCATCCGTTTAAGATAGAGACCAGGAGAAATTCTCCCTAAAAGGATTGAGAATCTTTAGAACTTTCTTCCTCCAAAGGTAATGGAGTTTTGAATATTTTTAAAGCGGAGACAGGTAGATTCTTGATAAGCAAGGGGATGAAATATCATCAGGATAGGCAGAAATGTAGAGTTGAGTTTAAAACCAGATCAGCCATGATCTTATTGAAAGCAAATCAGGCACAAATAGCTAAGTGGCCTGTTTCTCATTTGTATTTTAATGTAATTTTCAGTGGTGGAGGATCCCAGAACAAGGGACTACAGGGAGGGTATTCAGGACTGAACAGCACCTGATCACTCAAAGCGTAGTAGAAATCTGAAAGCCTTCCCCTAGAGGTGGTGGCTGATTGCTGAAGTGCGATTTTCAAAACCAGGATTGACAGATTAGTAGAAAGGGCATTAAGGACAACGTATTAAGGATCAGTAAATAGAGCCAAAATATAAACTAGCCATGATCTGATTAAATGGCAGAAGGGGCTCAACAGGCTTAATATTCTACTCTTGTTCCCAAGTACAATTCAATTTGCAAAACATATTATACATTCCATAACACAGTTAACAGCAGAGATAATTTGCTCAATGTGTAGAATTCAGGCTCACAGAGGACTCTAATATGCATTTTTTAATTCATTCATGGGATGTGCTTGCCACTGGCTAGGCCAGCATTTATTAAGAACATAAGAAATAGGAGCAGGAGTAGGCCATTGAGCCCTTTGAGCCTGTCCCGCCATTCAATAAGATCATGGCTGATATGCAGTGGATCAGTTCCACTTTCCCGCTCTCTCCCCATAACCCTTAATTCCCTTGCCTGTCAAAAACCTATCTACCCATGACTTAAATATATTTAGCGAGGTAGCCTCCACCACTTCAACGGGCAGAGAATTCCAGAGATTCACCAACCTTTGAGTGAAGAAGTTCCTCCTCAACTCT
Source organism: Carcharhinus amblyrhynchos (assembly GCF_965287045.1). Lineage (NCBI taxonomy): Eukaryota > Metazoa > Chordata > Chondrichthyes > Carcharhiniformes > Carcharhinidae > Carcharhinus > Carcharhinus amblyrhynchos. The sequence goes on along the minus strand of NC_137331.1, from coordinate 73,677,730 downwards.
GTTCTAAACTGCCCCCACCTTATCTTGAGACTGTGCCCTCGAGTCCTGCTATCCTTTCTAAGCGGGAAGAATCTCTCTACCTCTACCCTATCCATCCCCTTCATTATCTTATACGTTTATAATAATGGTAGGAAGGACTATTACTTACAGGGTGAAAAACTACAGCAGGCGACGGTGCAGAGGGACCTTGGGGTCCTTGTGCATGAGTCGCAAAAACCCAGCCTGCAGGTGCAGCAGGTGGTCAGGAAGGCAAATGGGATGCTGGCCTTCATAGCGAGGGGGATTGAATATAAAAGTAGGGAGGTCTTGCTGCAGCTGTATAGGGCACTGGTGAGGCCGCAGCTGGAGTACTGTGTGCAGTTTTGGTCGCCACATTTGCGCAAGGATATTTTGGCCTTGGAGGGAGTGCAGAGGAGGTTTACTAGGCTGATGCCGGAGTTGAGGGGGTTGAGCTATGAGGAGAGGCTGAATAAACTAGGCTTGTACTCGTTAGAGTTTAGAAGATTGAGGGGAGATCTCATTGAGACATATAAGATGATGAATGGGATGGATAGGATAGAGGTGGAGAGACTCTTCCCGCTCAGAAAGGACAGTAGGACTAGGGGGCACAGCCTCAAGATAAAGGGGGGGGGGGGTTTAGAACGGAGTTGAGGAGGAACTTCTTCACTCAAAGCGTGGTGAATCTCTGGAATCCTCTGCCCGTTGAAGTGGTGGAGGCTGCCTCGCTAAATATTTTTAAGACGCGGGCTGAGTTTTTGATAAGCGAGGGGATCAAGGGTTATGGGGAGGGGGCGGGAAAGTGGAACTGAGCCACAACAGATCAGCCATGATCTTATTGAATGGCGGGGCAGGCTCAAAGGGCTAGATGGCCTACTCCTGCTCTTATGTTCTATAAGATCCCCCCTCATCCTTCTAAACTCCAACAAGTACAGACCCAGTCTATTTAGTCTCTCTTCATAGTCCAACCCCCTCATCTCCAGTATCAGCCTAGTGAACCTCCTCTGCACTCCCTCCAAGGCCAATATATCCTTCCACAAGTGTGGCGACCAAAACTGCACACAGTACTCCAGCTGTGGCCTCACCAGTACCCTGTACAGTTGCAGCAAGACTTCCCTACTTTTATACTCTAACCCCCTTGCTATAAAGGCCAACATCCCATTCGCCTTCCTGATCACCTGCTGCACCTGCAGACTGGGTTTTTGAGACTCATGCACAAGGACCCCCAGGTCCCTCTGCACCATAGCATGCTGCAGCATTTCACCTTTTAAATAATAATCCCTCCTACTATTATTTCTGCCAAAGTGGATAACCTCACACTTGCCAACATTATACTCCATCTGCCAGGTCCTCACCCACTCGCTTAGCCTATCTAGATCCCTCTGCAGACTTTCCACACCCTCCACGCAATTTGCTTTTCCGCTCATCTTCATGTCATCAGCAAATTTCGTCACCCTACACTCAGCCTCCTCCTCCAGATCATCTATATAAATGGTAAATAGTTGAGGCCCCAGCACCGATCCCTGTGACACTCCACTAGTCACCAACCGCCAATCAGAATAGCACCCATTGATACCAACTCTGCTTCCTGTTAGACAGCCAATCCTCTATCCACGCTAACACCTTACCCCCAACTCCATGCACCCTAACCTTCTATAGCAACCTTTTATGAGGCACCTTATCAAACGCCTTTTGGAAATCTAAAAACACCACATCCACTGGTTCCCCTCTGTCTACCGCACTAGTCACATCCTCATAGAAATCCAATAAATTCGTCAAACACGACTTCCCTTTAACAAATCTGTGCTGCGTCTGCTCTATCAAACTATTCTTTTCTAGGTGCCTCGCTATTTCTTCTTTGATGACGGATTCTAGCGTTTTTCCAACTACAGACGTTAAACTAACTGGCCTATAATTCCCTGCCTTTTGTCTGCTACCTTTTTTAAACAGCGGCGTAACAGTAGCCGTTTTCCAATCTTCCGGCACTTCCCCGGAATCCAGCGAATTTTGGTAAATAATTACTAAGGCATCCACTATCACCTCTGCCATTTCTTTCAGAACCCTGGGATGCATTCCATCTGGTCCTGGGGACTTGTCAACCTTAAGTCCCATTAGTCTATCAAGCACTACCCTCTCTAGTGACAGTGATCGCATTCAGACCCTCAACTCCTACCATCCTTCTATCTTTAAGATCCGGCAAACTATTCGTGTCCTCCTCCATGAAGACTGAGGCAAAAAACTTATTTAAAGCCTCAGCCATTTCCTCATTTCCCACCGTTAAATCCCCCCTCTCATCCTCTATGGGTCCAACATTCACTCTAGCCAGCCTCCTGCTCTTTATATACTTGTAAAATATTATTGCTCTTCAGGTGATAAGGAGCTGCCTTCTTGAACTGCTGTAGTCCCTGTGGTGTAGGTACACTCACAGCACTGCTAGGGAAGGAATTCTAGGATTTTGATCCAGTGACAGTGAAAGGACAGCGGTATATGTCCAAATCAGTATGGTGCATAACATGGAGGGGAACCTACGTATCTGCCGCTCTTGTCCTTCTAGATGGCAGTGTCCGTGGGTTTGGAAGTTGCTGCTTAAGGAACTTTAGTGAGTTCCTGTAGTGCATTTTGTAGAGGGTACACATGGCTGCCACTGTTCATTAGTGGTGGAGGACTGCATGTTTGTGGAAGGGGTGACAATCAAGCGGGCTGCTTTGTCCTGTTGAGCTTCTTGAGTGTTGTTAGAGATGCACTCATCCAGGCAATTGGAGGATATTCCACTACACTCCTGTTATGTACCTTCGACTAGCTTTGGGGTCAGGAAGTGAGTTACTCAGCACAAGATTTGCCTGCTCTGGCAGCCACAGTATTTATATGGTTAGTCCAATTCCATGAATATTTCTGCCATAATTTGATTGATTCAAAGAATAAGTAGTATTCTTCATAATTGCAGATCCAACATCCTTACTCATGTCTTTACAAAAAAGTAATGGAATGAACTAATAGGTTTTTCTACGTGACAATAGTGACCAACTATAAAAGCGACACATTTTGGCTGTGGAATACCTTAGGGTGTACTGATGACGGAAAAACTTTGCATATCTGCCAGTTAACTCATGTGACACTTAACATCACATCTCATAAGTAGAGACAGTAGCATATTGAGAACTGCTGTGCGCACCCAGGTTTGAATCCCACCGTCACTGACCAGAGAAAATATGATTAGACCAATTGGTGACTAGCAACTAAGTCAACCTCAGCATTGTGCAAATATTTCTCAGAAATACCCAACCAAACAGTATGAAAAAATTCCAAGTAAAATACTATTTTCATCAATTGTTCAAACAACACAACTAATAACTGCCTGCCTAACCACAAAGGTTTCTGTGTTCTTCCCTGCAAATAACTATAGCATGGGTTTATCAAGGGCTTTACTTCAAGGACAATGCATTAAGAAACTGGCAATTTCAACAGTGATCACAAAATTAGTTTCAAGCACACAACAAAATCAAATCTTAATATCTGCAGATCACTGAATTTATTTCTTTAAAAGTTACATTTAGCTGAGCTCCTGCTCAGACAGAAGGGTGAGAGGCAGCAAGTTAATAGCTGTTTTATCTTTATTATTTTTCAAATATTAAACATAGCCTATCCAGAAGTGGAGTTTGGACCTAGACCAAATTCATCAAGCTGACATTTTAAATATAGACAAAACTATATTTTCTGGCATTAGCCAGAAAACATGATCTGAAGCAAAATGGCTGTTCATCATTCATCTACAACAATTAACTTTCAAATACTTACTCACTAAACTATAGACTGCAAATTATGTATGCTGCCAAAAGGTCGAAGCGAACAGTTTTAGTTATATAAACTGACAGGGTTGTTTGACAAGCTTCAAGGATAATATATTCGCTAACTCTAAGCAGAATCATGAACAGTTAATTGGTCAGGAATGGATAATTTTTAAACTGATTTATCCTTAATATTTGCTCAATTTTTAAGCAATGGAGATCCAAAGGGCGAATACCAATTTAACAGATTACACAGCATCTTCATGTGCTCTTCAAAAGTTGACCAGGTTACAGTTTAAAATTGTTTGAGGATCTCCATACTGTAGGATTGGTCATGCTTTTTTCATTTAGAGATGATGTAACAACTGTGTCATTTCTCCTTTTTTCTGTAATGGGAACACAAATACTCCTGCTATTCCAGGAAGTTAAGTTGTTTGTTTTGAATACACACTCTTCCTAGGTCTGGCGTACTGATGCTATGTCAAATACACCTGACATTATATGACACTACATAATCTTAACAGTTACATAACTTTTGACTAATATTCCAAAGTAATAACCTCAATTGTTGCTTGAGGTTTTGCCACGTCATAACTATAATTCGAAATTGCAAACAACCACTACTTCTGTACATTAAACACGAGTATAACCAATTTCATTAATTACCATTCAATTAGAAAAGATGAAGGATGCAAACAGCCCCAATTAAAATCAGGTCATCAAACAAGCTTCCTACTGCTCAATCTAAAACTACAGAAACAACTCCCATAATTTTTCATCTTTATTTAGAAAAAACAAGCTCTGATGCAAACCATAACAGAGTGACAGAAATCACTGACTCAGTTTTCAAAACTTTCACCAGAAAAACAAACAAAAAACTCCTGGCTGGACTTGAAACCCATTTAAAAATCATGTTAAAGGGTGGCATAGTGATTAGCATTGCTGCCTCACAGCACCAGGGACCCAGATTCAATTCTAGTCTGTGCGGAGTTTGCACATTCTCTCTGTGTCTGCATGGGTTTCCTCCGGGTACTCTAGTTTCCTCCCATAGTCCAAAGATGTGCGGGTTAGGTTGATTGGCCATGTTAAATTGCCCCTTAGTGTCAGGGGGATTAGCTATGGTAAATAATTAAATAAATTATCAAATTAATTAGCTCAGTTTCATGCTGCACTGCCAATATAAGAACGTAAGAAATAGGAGCAGGAGTAGGCCATCTAGCCCTTCGAGCCTGCCCCGCCATTCAATAAGATCATGGCTGATCTGTCGCTGCTCAGTTCCACTTTCCCGCTTTCTCCCCATAACCCTCAATCCCCTCTCTTATCAAAAACCCATCAACCTGCGTCTTAAAAATATTTAGCGAGGCAGCCTCCACCACTTCAACGGGCAGAGAATTCCAGAGATTCACCACCCTTTGAGTGAAGAAGTTCCTCCTCAACTCCGTTCTAAACCGCCCCCCTTTTATCTTGAGGCTGTGCCCCCTAGTCCTACTGTCTTTTCTGAGCGGGAAGAGTCTCTCCACCTCTATCCTATCCATCCCATTCATCATCTTATACGTCTCAATGAGATCTCCCCTCATTCTTCTAAACTCTAACGAGTACAAGCCCAGTTTATTCAGCCTCTCCTCATAGCTCAACCCCCTCAACTCCGGTATCAGCCTAGTAAACCTCCTCTGCACTCCCTCCAAGGCCAAAATATCTTTGCGCAGGTGCGGCGACCAAAACTGCACACAGTAATCCAGCTGCGGCCTCACCAATGCCCTATACAGCTGCAGCAAGACCTCCCTACTTTTATATTCAATCCCCCTCGCTATGAAGGCCAGCATCCCATTCGCCTTCCTGACCACCTGCTGCACCTGCAAGCTGGGTTTTTGCGACTCATGCACAAGGACCCCGAGGTCCCTCTGCACCGTCGCCTGCTGCAGTTTTTCGCCCCGTAAGTAATAGTCCTTCCTACCATTCTTCCTACCAAAGTGGACCACCTCACACTTGCTAACATTAAATTCCATTTGCCATTTCCTGGCCCATTCGCCCAGCCTATCTAGATCCTTCTGCAGACTCTCCACACCCTCCGCACAATTTGCCGTTCCCCCAATCTTGGTGTCATCAGCAAATTTCGACACCCTACACTCGGTTCCCTCCTCCAGATCATCTATATAAATGGTAAAAATATGACCCTTTGGGGGTTAAATCACAGATTATTTGTAGATACCCAATGAGATGATTGTTCATGTTTTGAAAGTACTTTAGTCATAAGGAATTTAGAAAAATCTATTCAGGCCTAATATTATTATAATTCCTTAACTTGGCCTTAAAAGAGGCTACATAGAAATTATAGCACAGACATTCCCCCTTATGCATGCACCAATGCAAGCTTTTCAACTCAAGCTATTTACTCAAATTCAATTTCTTGATAAAGTTCATTTTATAGTCTTTCATTTCAAATGTTTTCACAAGAACAGTTGGACACACTATACCCTTTCCCACTTCATCTTGTTCAAGTGAGAATGCTCAAAAGCCAATAGTACAACTTTGCAGTGAATGATCTGTAATATTTGTTTCCATTACTCTAAAAGTATTCAAAACAATCTGAAGAGTAATAGAAAACTGTGTTTCAAATTAAAAACCTGAGATCAGGATTACTGTTTGATAAAGTACCTAATCCAAGATCTAAAAATGTTAAATTCATATTCATCATTACTGTTTCTCTTAATCATTTTGAATTTGGTTCGCAATTCAATTTTGAACACCTTGGACCTTCTTGAATATGAACTTTAGAGTGAACGGCAAAATAATATCGCCATTACTCATTAGGACTTCTGTTTGAGCAAGTGAAACAGACAATCTTTAGTTTTTCTGTACCACAACAGTGACAGGCAGTGTCCTGTCATACTGTTTAAATATTAAATATAAAAGCATTTTATATAAAACCTTGCCACTTCAATCGTCAAAACTTGAGTTTGGATCGGTTCAAAGAAAAAAAGCCTCGTGTCTACTTCCAGCTGATCAATGGCCTCACTGTTTCCTCAGAGGATTCATTTTAACTAATTTCACATTTGGGACTGGCACGGATGCTGTACAGGATTGTACTTGATCCTTCTACAACACGGCATGTGACAGAGAAAACAAACTACACAGCAATACGCAACAACGTCCATTTTCCGGCAGAGCAACACCCAGCACCTTTGGACTGCAGTACACTGATTTATTAACCAGTTACCAAATATCCAATGAGTTACACCCTGGTAAGGCTTTCAATCCGATCAACTAGAGTTACTTAAAAAGAAAACGTTTACAAAAGCATTTGATTCAACTATCGTAATTTGACAATACATTTTTTGACAAAACATTTGCAGGGACTCACACACTGCCCAAGGTTGAACCCAAACTCAATAATAAAGATAAAACCCATCCCTCCGCCGAATTTAAAAAACATTGCCACATACTTTACTTTCCAAATTAAAAGTAATTCAAAATCTCCCCTTTCCTCTGATTCCACACCTTTACCACATCATCATATTTACCGGTAATTAATCACCGGGTAAAATTTATAAAGTTTAGATATCAGTCTAAAATTAATGTTAATATAATCTGAAGCTGTTGCTATTCATTGCTCGCAATTAAAGCGACTTCAAAACTGCGCAACCAGACTCCGGGCTCCGATCTGCAGCACAGCCGCACTCCGGAGATTTCTGAAAGTTTTAATTATTGTGGATTCACATTTGGAGATTGTGGCCTTTCCCTGACCCGAGTCCCCGTCCCCGCCCCGGGATAGACGCGCCTCCCCCCCCCCAGCCCAGCCCAGCCCAGGCCAGCCCTGGGCCCCGATCCTTTCTCACCGTTCTCCAGCCTGACGAGCTGCGGTAGCCGGTAAGTGCTGACCAGCAGGTCCAGCGGCCTCGCCACGCCGCTCCACTCCATCTGCCTGCCGCCGCTCACTGTCTCCATGGCGCCCGGCAGCGCCGCTCGGTGCCAGGCGGCGGCGGAGGAGGAGGAGGAGGAGGCAGGAGGCGCCCAGCCGCAGCTTTTCCCCGGGGCTGGGCTGAGGCTGCGGCTGCTTTCACTGCTGTCGAGCTGCCCTTCCTGCCGGCCTCCCGAAACGCCATGCCAGGACTCACACGCTTCACTCCGAGAAGCGGCCGACCTGCCCACTCGCTCCAGATGACAGGACGGGGGAGGTGGGGGGGGGGGGGGGGCGGGGTGAGGGCAGTAACAAAGACTCCGCCCGATCCAATTCCCCTCCTCCTCCTCCTCCCCCCCTCAGACCCCCTGCAGACCCCTCCCCTTTCCCCACCACTCACTCACTCACACCCCCTCCCCAGCTTCCACCCACTCGCCCTCACGCTCCCTTCCCATTCCTTATCCGTCTCCACCCAGCAGCACACCCCCCGCTTTTCCAAATCCCTTATTCTTTAAATCTAATCAAATATATGCAGCATTTGCAGGATCCCTGTCATCATCTCTATGCTTTAGTGATAGATTATAGAATCCCTACAGTGCAGGAGGCCGTTCAGCCCATCGCGCCTGTAACGACAACAATCCCATCCATTCCCTATCGCTGTCACCCCAGGGCTAATTCCTCTAACACAAAGGGTCAATTTAGCATGGCCACACCCACACATCTTTGGAGTGTTGGAGGAAACCTTGAGGAAACCCATGCAGACACAGGGAGAACATGCAAACTCCACACAGACATTCACCCAAGGCCAGAATTTAACTCAGGCCCCTAGGGCTATGAGGCAGCAGTGCTAACCACTGCGCCACCATGATGCAGCCAAATCTTAAACGTTGCCAGCTCGCTTCCATTTTTATTAGGCATTACTACTCAATATTTTGTAACCAGAAATGTTCATCTTATTTTATAAAATACATCACTTTTAATGCTGTTAATTCATATTCCTCATCATAATTTCCTTATCAGTGTTATTTATGACATTTTGCTGTGTTTACATACATAGGGTTTTCCTCTGATATAAAGAATTATTTAATTACGACAAAAACAGAAAATATTAGGAAATCTCAGCAGGTCCGACAGCATCTGTAGCGAGAAAACAAAATCAACGTTTCCAGTCTTGATTTTTCTCACTGAATTCACAATTGAGCCAAACACAAATAAAGACAGCTAAGTACTCTTGTTAAGTAAGCACTCCTGAACATCCCACCTCATTCCTTTCCCACCAAAAGGAATTAAGCTGATATGTATGCATATATTCCACAAATATTGAAACTTCTTTGTATTTTCTGAGGTTTCACAAATAGTCAACATTTCTTGAAATGTTTTAATTATGTTTATCTGATCGCCTTTCTCCAAATTCCTTTATGTTAATTTTAAAGGTTGTTGGATTTAATTAAAATCTAAACTAAAATCTAATACTCTTAATTTGCAATTCATTTCTTTGCCCTTTGATTTTCCTAAAAAGCCCCTGATATGGAGGTCTTCATGTGTGTTTATGTGCAAGTTACATTGACAGCGAAATTAATTTCTATAATTGCTGATGTTCGCAAATCTTTTTAAAGTGTTTGGATTTAATTCCAGCAGCACTTCAGCAGTCTCTCCATATCTAGTGTGGAGACTGTGAGTCAACTTTTATGTGTTCTGTTTTGTTTTCACTGGAAATATCAGACTTGTTCTGATTTGCCCCAGACTTTGGGGGCAATTCTCCCAAAACAATTCTAAGTGCTGAATTTGCAGGAAAACTAATGTATGTTATGATTGCTTTTTCAGTGGGAGTTCAGACTTAAATCTCCCACACTCTATGCAATGCAGAGGTCACAATTGTGAATATCATTAAAAGCTCAAGGAGCGGGGCCTAGTTATGCTGGAGTCTGACAGTTTCACGACTCTGTGCCTGCGCAGTAGACCCGGACCGTCATCTTCCCAATCACTGACCAATCAATTGCAGCTCCAACAACCATTCCTGGGTCAGCACCAACTCCCCCTTCACCCCTCCCCACCCCCCGTCCCAAAGCGCCCTGACGTCCAGCAACCCCCCCCCACCCCAGCAGTGACGATCCTCCCAATACGCCCACCGCCGCAGACTCCCACCCCCCATGGGAGGCAGACTCCCCCACCAATAGACCACCCCTCACCCCCCAGCCCACTCCAATCACTGGCCTCCCTCCAGCCCCAATCAATCCTGTCTGCAGAGTGGCAGCAGGACTCCCCAATGATCGCCCTCTGCCCCCACCCACAGCTGACCATGCCCCTAGCCCAGCCCCCTTGGCACTGTCCCATGCTCCGTGGGAAGTGCAAAGGTGCTCCTAGGGTGTCTCCCACTAATTCCCTGAAAATGGGGAGCTACTTTAAACCCCGCTGGAGTGTATTTGTACTGGCGGGTGGGAGAATTCAGTCCCCAGCCCGATAATCAAATGTAAATCACATTAAAAATAGATTAAACCGACTTACCTGGTGTTTCTTGTGTGGTCCTGGCCATGCCAGAAATCCGGCAGTGGTAGATGTGCATGCGTTGAGAACGCATGCATGAATTCCACGAATTGGTGCGCACACACATCTCCCAGCCCGACCTGCCAAAAAATTAGTGAGTCCGAATGGGAAAACTTGCTCCCAAGGTCAGGAATGGGGATTTTCGCTGATCACAATGTTCAGCACCATTTACAACGCTTCAGCTACTAAAGCAGCACACCTTCAAATGCAGCAAGACTTGGTTTGGGCTGAAAATGGCAAATAGTATTTATGCCACAAAAAGTGCCAATTTCATGAACCACATGGATGTTATCTGCAAGGGCGGCTCAACTTGAAACATCAGTTCGCGGTGGTGAATAGTTTTATTTTGGAATGGCATGAGGAGTCAGGTGAAACCCCCCACCCCAGTGAGAATAACCAGCTCAGTCATGATACAACAATTAATAAAGACTATTTATTAAACTAAAGAAAAGACAAATACATACCACAAGGACTATAACATTCTAAGACAACTAAATTACATGAAATACTAAATATACACAGTTTATATAAAAATTACCCCTTGTTCCACAACATACATTTCTGAGATCCCTGAATCCCTTAAGACTTTCCTGTTCCCAAACAACACCAAATTAAATCTATCAGTCAATCAAGTTTACAGTTACCACAAAATACAAAGTGGTCAATCAAGCCTGGAAAACGTCTTTTCCTGGTCCAACAAAGATATTTAAACTTCCTTTGCAAAGGTTACTGCTCTATCTTGACTCTACAGCTGCTTCGATGTTAAAATGGCCTCTCAGATTCTGAGCTATAAAACTGGCCTCTCCGGCTCTTGGATGTTAGAATGCCTTCTTGGTTGTTAGATGATAAGTGAGCCTCTCGGCCATAAGATGTTAAGTACCTGTCTGCTTCTGTAGGTGCTGTCAAATATACCCTGGTTTGTCGGTGATATCCCACTTTGTGTATCTGGGCTGAATGCAGCTCTCACATTCCGTGACTCTTGAAATTAACATTGGTATACCTCCACTGATCTCTTAGTTGTCTAGGTGAGCTGTTTCCCAATGATAGATATTTACACTTAATTCAGTCTGCTAATCTTGTTACTGGGAAAGGTCACATCCCATCATCCATTTGGATGCTGGCTGTTGTGATCACTAGGCATGTCTTTACCTGCTGCTGGACAGATCCATGACACCAGGCAATGACTGTCTCCAACAAGAGAGAACCTAATCATCACCCTTTGACATTTATTAGCATTACCATCACTTAATCTCCCGCAATCAATATCCTGGGGAAAACAATTGACCAGAAACTGAACTGGACCTGCCATACATGTGCCAAATTTGAAAATGAACAACTATCTTTCCAACTACAAGATGGAAAATGCTTTTACAATATTTGTCAATATATCCATTCTTGGTAAAAATTTATACTGTATAAGAAGAGAGTGCTGATAGGTTGGTCAGTGGACTTTGATTGGTGGAGGCATTGCCATGGTGACTGACAGTTAATTGACAAACATTGTTTGAAATTTAAACCAGGCAACTTGACTCTGATTGGTCAAGGCCTGAAGAATGAACCAGCAAATAGCTGAAAACAGTTGCAATGTGTAAACATATTCCTTCTGTGTGCAAAAGACAGGACCCTGTGCATTAATATAAGCATTGTGCTATATGAATTTCAGTGCCAGTGAGAAATGTCCTAAAAACTAGTAGGACATGTTAAACAGTATGTCCCTCCTTTCGTTTGCAATGAACAAGGTACAGGCTGTATTCAAAGAGCCTATGTTTACAAAACTCAAAACACAATGTCCAACATTGGATGTAGCTCCACGATTGGACAACATTTGCTAAATAACTCTCAGGGTCTGATTTTACCATTACATCACACCTGTTTTTGAGCATGAAAATGTGATAAGGTCGGGCATGCGGCCGTTAACATGATCCATGCAGATGCCCACTTTACTGAGGCCCGAAAATGGCCGCAATTCGATTCATGCCTGAAATTGGCGCAATGGCAATTTAAATGCATTTGCATGCATTTAAATTGAATTAATAAACTGCCTACCCAACTCCATCAGCACTTTCCCCTTAACTATCACATTTGCATGTCCAGATTCGACACAAAACAGACCTACTCAACAAAGATCTGTTTCGGGTGTTTGAGCTTCTGAAGAGGTAAGTTCAGAGCTCCCGGCAGCTCTCTGACTCAGATCTGTGGGGAGGGGGATAGGGAGGCAGGCCAGATCATTCTCTGATGAAGGGGGAGGGCAGGAGAAGGGAGGCCCGATCATTTTCTGGTGGGGGGAGGGAAGGAGGAGGGATGTCTGCTTTGTACCGAATCTGGACGCGCGAACACAATAGTAAAGAGAGAAATGCTGATGAAGTTGGACAGTTTATTAATTCAATTTAAATTCATGCAAATGGCTGTGATCCGATTTGCGCCCGTTTCAGGCGCAAATCGGATTGTGGCCATTTTCAGGCCTCGGTAAAGTGGGCATCTGTGCGGATGCGGACGTGAATCGCGTTTATGGCCTCACGCCTGACTTTATCACCAGATCTTTAACTGTTGTGGGGGGGGAGTTGCTAAGGAGAAGGGCAGATTGTTGTCTAGTTGAGGTGGGGTGGGGGGGGCTGGTGGGAGGAGGAGGAAGGCCTGAACTTTCTCAGGGGGGATGGTGAGGAGGGATGCCCAATTGTTGTCTGGTAGAGGGGAGGGAGGTGGAGGCAGGTCAGATATATCCCTGGTGGTGGGGGCGGGGGGGACCCGTGCCACTCTGCAGGCAATCGGTGGGGGGATAAGGGGGCAGAGGGTTGCGATTGCTCTGGGCAGTGGGGGAATGGATGGATAAGGGGGACAGTTAGGTTGTAGGGGTGGAGGTGATGTCTGTGGGGCCACTGCTCCTGGGCCACTTTATCCGCTTTTTGTGGCCCAGGAGCAATGTGACAACAGCGCGATTTTCAATTTTTTTTTCTAACTGCACATGCACAATTCAGAGCTCTGATTGTTTCAGGTGCGCTAAGCCCTGCCCACATCACAATTCAGACCTGCAATTTTTTTTCAGGCTGAGTGTGTATGGGGGCACCTGAAAGCAGATTTCCAAGTCTGATCTGAATTACGCCAAGATTCAGCACTTAGAATGAAAATGGTAAAATAGGGCCCTCATTGTGCTAAGAATTACACTGACAACCAATTTGTCAGTCAGGCTCGCAGCGTAGTGCATTTGTGTGTATTGGAAATTACATGTAGTAATGCAATAAAACATTGTCAGGTGTGCTTTTGCTTGGGCACAACATATTTTAGAAGAAACAGATCTCACTTAAAAATATCCTATCTGCAGGCATCATTAGGGTTGTAGCCCATTTTTGTTTAGTTTCCATGGCTTTCCTCCTGCATCTTCTGCCTCGCTAAATGGTTTCAGAAACATTTTTCTCTGGAATGTATCACCCTGCACAAATGCTTCTACGTCAATTGATCTAGGTTCCCAAGGATACAGGCCAAAAGAGATAAAATATTTTCAAGCTTACTTTTCCAGCTGTGAGAGAGACCACTCTAACATTTGTATTAACTATTCACTTTTTAAAGCCCCATTTGTAAGGATATTTTTGATTCAAATCCATCTATGAGACAGAGCTGGTTTCTCCTTATCTGGTACCTCAGAATGCACTCCAAATGCCTTCCAACTATTTAATTCATTTTGTGTTGCCTCTCATATTAGTTTACAATCACGTTTATTGGCAGCCAGTGAAATTTCATGTCCATGCAGACTTCTGCTTCTAATTCTGAGGCTTTTAGTTTATAATCTAATCTATTCAAGTTGCAGTCTTTATTTGCACTTTTGCATCTATGGGAATTACTATCCAACTCCCTTGTGTACGATGGCAAGGTCTTGCTCCAGTATATGCTTGTTTTCTGATATGAATCACTTCTGGACCCACTATTAGTACTTGCATTGCATTTTCTTACTGTCCACTCTTTGATCCCATGCTGCAAGTCCATGGACCTTGCTTCTTGCCCATCACCCTGAACATTCAACTAGTTTTTAAACAAGCAGATAGTTTAAATGGACATTTTTACAATTGTTGCATCCCTTCATTTATTATACACCTTTAGACCATATGTCGCCTGAATACCTACTCTGGGCACTTAGTCTTTGAATGTAATAGCTCTGTCATGTGTGTCATGATCATTACCTTTATCCAACCCTAAATCTACCATATTTTGTTCCACAGGACCTCCACCACAAAGCATGAGATTTGAGGTAAAATGTGCCTCATTTACTTTATCAGTTGCACAGAGTCGGAGATTTTGTTATAAATTCTAATTAATCATGAGGAATGAACCTCATAGTTTGACTGTTTGTTTCAGAAGTACCATCATACTATCATAATCCTGTATATTACCAGGGTCTTTCCAATCCTATTACTCACTCTTTGATAGTATGCCAAATATTCTGAATTAAATTCTGTTTTAGAGGTGGTCTCATTTAATCCCTCAGTACTCCCTGAATTTTTTCCAAAATATTGAATGAAATACCTTCTCTCTGCATGTAAAACAATGAAATGTACAAAAATATATTGTTATATATTTAAAATGGTTGTACGTTTCTTTAAGAGCTTGTCACATGATTTGATGGTGATGTCATTTGGATGTTGCCACAGGCTGCTGTTTTATTTTGAGTTTGTACTTCGTGCAGTGCAGAGAACATCTCTCAATAAACCCTCTGTGTGTTACTTTCAATATACATATGCAAGCCAAGTATTTTCTTTCTGTGTAAAACCCATAACACCTAACGTAGTTTGGACATTACAGAAAGGAAATTGGCAATAAAGATGGGATTTTGTTGCATCAAGAACATTGAGAAAAGATCCTAAGGAGGAGACAAACTCATTGTGGACCCACATACTTTGAATATGAGAAGCCTGGGAGGAAGTAACAACAGGATTAAAGTGCCAGTGAAGGAAGGCCACATAAGAAAAAGTTCTTGGTGTGGTTTAAAAGGCGGGGGGGTGGGGGCAGGTTTCCAATAGAAACGGGTGAGATTTCAGATAATATTGGGCATGTTTAAAAAGAATGGATGCTTTGCTGAATGGTGGTGCTGTTTAAAACATAACATCAAAACAACTGTCTCCAGAGTAAAAAGTGGCATTCTGGGAAGACAGGAAAGTAAAAATGTATACTGAGCAGTCTTGAGGTGCTCGTGCCTGCAAGAGAAATGTCAGGTCAGTTAGGTTTCATGGGTTCTTTCAATGAAGAAAATGAATATGGAGTGCCTTTGCGGAGCATTTTCAATACATTGTTCAAGCAAATAAAATTGAAAATGAGTTGCAGTTTTCCTCAGTATAATAGGATGTAAAACATTTAATTTGATCCAGAACTTGGTTCATCCAGCAAAGCCAGGAACCAAAGCTTACAATGACTTGACAAAGACCCTTCAAGAGCATTACTCTCCAAAGCAACTGCTCATCGCAGGATGGTTCAGGTTCCACCAGAGGAATCAAGTGGAAGGTGAAAGCATTACTCAGTTTGTGATAACCTTAAAAAGGCTGGCACATGCTTTAACTTTAAAGACAGCAGCAGAAATCACAGTGTTGATGGAACTGGCTTCTAAAGTGGCTTCACAATTTGGTGCATGAATGAATATCCACAAGTTTAGGAACTGCCCATAAGAAGGCAAGACAGCAACAAGCATGTCACAGATCTGACAAAATGGGTCATTCAGGAGTCAATGCTGGAGCAAGTATACTCAATGCAAGAATTGTGGCAAAATGGGCCACATTGTAAAAGCTGTCGGGCTAGACTAGTTTCCCTTGAGAGAGTGTGCAAAGGAGGTTTATAAGAATGTTGCCAGGACTAGAAAAATGAATAGGATAGGTTGGGGTTGCTTTCTTTAGAACAAATAAGGCTGTAACTCGATAAAGGTGCACAAATGTATGAGGGGAAGAAATAGAGTGGACAGAATTAAATTGTTTGCCATGGTGGAGAATTCGAGAACCAGGGGTTGTAGGTTCATGATAAGTAACAATAGATGTAGAGGGACATGAGGTATAGAGGGACATGAGTAAGACATTTTTTATGCAGAGCGTTGTGGGTGTCTAGAATTCGCTGCCCGAGTTAGTGGTGGAGGCAGAAACCCTAAACTCTTAAAAAGTACCTGAATCTATATCTTCAGCACTGTAAGCTACAGGGCTATGGGCTGAGTGCAGAAAAGTGGGATTAGAAAGGACACCTGGGTATCCTCGGGCTGGCACGGACAAGATCTCCTTCTGCACTGTAACATTTTTTACGGTTCTAAGAAGAATTTGGGAAACTTCAGGAATAACAAATTGCATTCTACAAAAATAATTTACAACATAAGAACATAAGAAATAGGAGCAGGAGTAGGCCATCTGGCCCTTCGAGCCTGCCCCGCCATTCAATAAGATCATGGCTGATCTGTCGTGGCTCAGTTCCACTTTCCCGCCCTCTCCCCATAACCCTTAATCCCCTCTCTTATCAAAAACCCATCAACCCGCTTCTTAAAAATATTTAGCGAGGCAGCCTCCACCACTTCAACGGGCAGAGAATTCCAGAGATTCACCACCCTTTGAGTGAAGAAGTTCCTCCTCAACTCCGTTCTGAACCGCCCCCCCTTTATCTTGAGGCTGTGCCCCCTAGTCCTACTGTCTTTTTTGAGCGGGAAGAGTCTTTCCACCTCTATCCTATCCATCCCATTCATCATCTTATACGTCTCAATGAGATCTCCCCTCATTCTTCTAAACTCTAACGAGTACAAGCCTAGTTTATTCAGCCTCTCCTCATAGCTCAACCCCCTCAACTCCGGTATCAGCCTAGTAAACCTCCTCTGCACTCCCTCCAAGGCCAAAATATCCTTGCGCAGGTGCGGCGCCCAAAACTGCACACAGTACTCCAGCTGCGGCCTCACCAATGCCCTATACAGCTGCAGCAAGACCTCCCTACTTTTATATTCAATCCCCCTCGCTATGAAGGCCAGCATCCCATTCGCCTTCCTGACCACCTGCTGCACCTGCAGGCTGGGTTTTTGCGACTCATGCACAAGGACCCCGAGGTCCCTCTGCACCGTTGCCTGCTGCAGTTTTTCGCCACGTAAGTAATAGTCCTTCCTACCATTCTTCCTACCAAAGTGGACCACCTCACACTTGCCAACATTAAATTCCATTTGCCATTTCCTGGCCCATTCGCCCAGCCTATCTAGATCCTTCTGCAGACTCTCCACACCCTCCGCACAATTTGCCTTTCCCCCAATCTTGGTGTCATCAGCAAATTTCGACACCCTACACTCGGTTCCCTCCTCCAGATCATCTATATAAATGGTAAATAGCTGAGGCCCCAGCACCGACCCCTGGGGCACCCCACTAGTCACCAACCGCCAATCCGAATAGCACCCATTGACCCCCACTCTCTGCCTCCTATTTGACAACCAATCCTCTATCCACGCTAACACCCTACCCCCAACTCCATGTCCTCTGACCTTCTGCAGTAACCTCTTGTGAGGTACCTTATCAAACGCCTTCTGAAAATCCAGAAAGACCACATCCACCGGCTCTCCTCTATCCACCGCCCTAGACACATCCTCATAGAACTCCAGTAAACATGAAAGAAATGAATTATGATTGTGAAGAAGACAATGTCCAAAAATATGATGAAGAGCTCTAACTGAATGTCTTATCCATACAGGCTGGATCAAATAAATTCTGGGTGATTCCAAGGTTAATTAGATGATTTAATAGCATGGAGATTGACATGAATGCTGCTATATCTCTAATTCCTGAGACTACATACAGCAAAAGCTGAAGCATTTTCCTTTAAAAGCAGTTGATGTGATTTTAAGGATATACATGAAAGAGATTGTGTCATTAAAAAGTTACATCAACGTAGAGTTGAGCGGACAAATAGCAAAGTTGCTTCTTCATATGGTCTGTGGTAAATTCCCAGTTCTATTTGGGAGATCATGGTTGAAGGTAAAGCTTAAGATGATTGCTGCCAACAATGTTGATGCCAAAACATATCTACAGCACATTCTGAATAAATATAAGCATGTAATTGAAGAAGCAGTTGGCTCAAAAAAAAAGAGTTCAAGTGAAACTCAAAATAAAGCATACTAGTCAGTTAAAAAGTCTCAAAGCAAGAGTGGTGGCATATGCAAGCATTCCCAAGCTTGAAGAAGAATTAGTGTGACTTGTTAACTGGTGCATTGGAGCCAGTTACAATGAGTGACTGGCTCATCCCGTCATACCCGTCATGAAACCAAATGGTTCGACTCGTATTTGTGGTGATTTTAAAACAATCATAAATCCAGTATTGCGTGCTGATCAATATCCTTTAATTGAAGATGTGTTTGCTGGGTTATTAGGTGGGCAGAAATTTAGCAAGAGTAATCTTTTACTATTATATTTACAGATGAATGTAGTCATTGGCCAGGATTTTCTGGCTACAGGCACCACAAGACCAGAAACTCCCTCCCAAACTCAATGGACCCTTAAATGTTCTACCAAATTTTCTGTTCCATCCACTACCATTCCAATGGCAGGTGGGATGGGAAATTTCCAGCCACTGAATCTCAACCATTGCTTACCATCATTACTCATGAAGGTCTTTTTCATTATAAAATAATGCCTTTTTTATCTGCATGAACATTATTCCAAAAATCGATGGATCATTTTTTAAGTGGTCACTCTGGAGTGCAATGTTCCCTGGTTGATATTCTAATTACAGGCTCCAGTGAACAAAAGCACTTGAATAATTTATAAGCAACATTTGAAAGTTTTCAAGTACATGGTCTGTGTGCCAAAAAAGAAAAATGAGACATAAGAACATAAGAACATAAGAACATAAGAAATAGGAGCAGGAGTAGGCCATCTAGCCCTTCGAGCCTGCCCCGCCATTCAATAAGATCATGGCTGATCTGTTGTGGCTCAGTTCCACTTTCCCGCCCTCTCCCCATAACCCTTAATCCCCTCTCTTATCAAGAACCCATCAACCCGCTTCTTAAAAATATTTAGCGAGGCAGCCTCCACCACTTCAACGGGCAGAGAATTCCAGAGATTCACCACCCTTTGAGTGAAGAAGTTCCTCCTCAACTCCATTCTAAACCGCCTCCCCTTTATCTTGAGGCTGTGCCCCCTAGTCCTACTGTCTTTTTTGAGCGGGAAGAGTCTCTCCACCTCTATCCTATCCATCCCATTCATCATCTTATACGTCTCAATGAGATCTCCCCTCATTCTTCTAAACTCTAACGAGTACAAGCCTAGTTTATTCAGCCTCTCCTCATAGCTCAATCCCCTCAACTCCGGTATCAGCCTAGTAAACCTCCTCTGCACTCCCTCCAGGGCCAAAATATCCTTGCGCAGGTGCGGCGCCCAAAACTGCACACAGTACTCCAGCTGCGGCCTCACCAATGCCCTATACAGCTGCAGCAAGACCTCCCTACTTTTATATTCAATCCCCCTCGCTATGAAGGCCAGCATCCCATTCGCCTTCCTGACCACCTACTGCACCTGCAAGCTGGGTTTTTGCGACTCATGCACAAGGACCCCGAGGTCCCTCTGCACCGTCGCCTGCTGCAGTTTTTCGCCACGTAAGTAATAGTCCTTCCTACCATTCTTCCTACCAAAGTGGACCACCTCACACTTGCCAACATTAAATTCCATTTGCCATTTCCTGGCCCATTTGCCCAGCCTATCTAGATCCTTCTGCAGACTCTCCACACCCTCCGCACAATTTGCCTTTCCCCCAATCTTGGTGTCATCAGCAAATTTCGACACCCTGCACTCGGTTCCCTCCTCCAGATCATCTATATAAATGGTAAATAGCTGAGGCCCCAGCACCGACCCCTGGGGCACCCCACTAGTCACCAACCGCCAATCCGAATAGCACCCATTGACCCCCACTCTCTGCCTCCTATTTGACAACCAATCCTCTATCCACGCTAACACCCTACCCCCAACTCCATGTCCCCTGACCTTCTGCAATAACCTCTTGTGAGGTACCTTGTCAAACGCCTTCTGAAAATCCAGAAAGACCACATCCACCGGCTCTCCTCTATCCACTGCCCTAGACACATCCTCATAGAACTCCAGTAAATTTGTCAGACACGACTTCCCTTTAATGAAACCGTGTTGCGTCCGCCCTATCAAGCAATTCCCTTCAAGATGCCTCGCAATTTCCTCCTTAATGACGGATTCTAACATTTTACCTACCACAGACGTTAAACTAACCGGCCTATAATTCCCCGCCTTTTGCCTGGCACCCTTCTTAAACAACGGCGTAACATTAGCCGTTTTCCAATCTTCCGGCACAGTCCAGTATTTGGGTGATGTTATTAATAGCAAAGGTATACATAAAGCATCTAAAAAGATGGATTCTCTTTTAGAGGGACTACTTCTGACGAATGTGATACATTAAGGTCCCGTTTAGGATTAGTAAATTATTATGACAATTTGTTTCTAACTTAGCTACATTATTGAAGCCATTGCATAACTTACTATGTGTGAAACAGCTATGGGACTGGACAACAGACTTTGAGAAAGCATACAAGCATGTCACTGATGGTGACCTTGAAAGTATCATTGATTGTTGTAAATGCCCTTTGGAGAAGAAAATCTGCCATCCTTACTTAGGATCACAAATCGACGGCAATGCGATTGACTCTTAACTTCCTTTTGAAATTACTGAGCAAGTCTCTCATTTCAAGAACAATTAGGATGGGCAAATGCTGACCTTGATAGTGACACCCACATCCCATGAAAGAATAAAGGAAAAATGTAAGACCGATAGCAAGACAGAATCCATAGTTGAAGCACTAGAGCAAAGTGAGAATACACATTTCCATTTGTGTGTCTACTGTGCCAGCAATGTCTCATTCAGAACCCTTGCCAAGGAGGAAAATCATCTGAGCACAACTGATTCATTTCCCTTCTCAATAAGAAGTGTTCAGAAAAAGAGTCATATTCTATTTTTTAACACTGTTTGCATCTCCACATTGGAGGAAATTCAACTGACCCCTTTCCAACAAAATCACATTTGAATCTTCATACTTTTCACATGATAATTCAAATGGAGGCAGTCCAAAGGCAGAGCAAGGACAGCTCCATGGTTTGACAATGCCCCCCTGTGAGTCCTCCTCCAGGCTGTGAGTGATCAGCAGAAGATCCTTATGCCAAGGGGTAGCAAGAGACCTCATTACCAGGTCAAAGAAACCTTGGAGGAGGTCACAGAGGAACTTAGCAGCCGTTGAGTAGTCAAAAGGACTTTGTTGCAATGCAGGATGAAGCTGAATGGGCTTCTTGAGATCAGAAAGGGTGAGTGTACGACCATTTTGGAGAGAGACCTAAATGGGAAGATGTGAATGTGTGATATGGGTAAAGTTTGGGACTGCCTAGTGATGGCGCCATGTGCAGAAGATGTAGTGAAGCAGACACGCTACATCACAGGGCACAGGGGTGGAGGTACTAAAATGAAGAACGTGCTAGTTTGCCTGGATCATTGCAAAGTGGTGCATGTACACCATTTTTATGAACAACATCCATATTGGTGTACAAATAACAACATGGAGGGCAATTCTCAGCACAGAGGGCTGGGAGGCTCAAACAGTGGCTGTGTAACGGGCTTCCCACTGGATACCACAGCCTCCACGGGTCTCTGGCCGCTGGATTTCCAGCGCCGTCAGCTCCACGCCAGAAATCAGCACACAGCTATCTAATTTGAATGTAATTAGTGGGCTCAGGACTGAAGTTCCTGGGCCCTCTAGAGTGTCTCCCCCCACTCCCCCCACCAGGAGTGGTTCACTCCCATGGGATTTACAACAGCTCCACACTACTGGGCAGCCAGTAGCCCAGCCCTGATAGAGTGAAGGGGGGGCCATGGAGGGTAAGAGTGGGTCCCTTGGGCATTGCCAGTTTGGCAGCACTAGCCTGGCCCCCTGGCACTGCCAAACTGGCAATCCCCAGAGAGAAGTGGGTCATTGAATATTTTCAAAGCTGAGTTAGGCGGATTTGGATCTAAAGGATTATTGAAGATTACTGGGGGAGGCAAGAAAGTGACGTTAAAGCCATGATCTTATTGAATGGCAGAGCAGGCTTGAGGGGCCAAATGACCCTATATAGTATGTTCGTATTATGCCTCTTGTTACTGAGAGGACTGTGTGAACAGACTGTTGTCAGAGTCTGATTAAAAATGTTGGTTGTAGTATTTAATCAGTTCAAATCCACCTCCTTTTCTATGTGATATTCTGAAAGATTGAATGAAAAATACCTGGATTTCATCATCAGAATTATTCTGACGTCACCAATACAAAGTAGGTGTTGCATGATGTGCATTTGATTCAACATTCATTGGCTTTAACTGCCTTTCAGATGAAATTCAAAGACAGTTAGCAGCCAATCAACTACAAATACAGAAAAGAACAACGATCAAGTTACAAATCATGGACTGCAGTAAGTCATGCTGACCTCAGGATTTTAAATAGCATTTCATTCAGTTCAATTGAATGCTGATAACCATGTTCGTTTACAAAGACACTTATAGGTCAGGACCTACAAAGAGCTGCGATAGCTAGTACATTACTTGCTATAGTCAAGGTCACTTCAGTTTCAATTTTTTGCCTCCATCTTTTTTCAGGTTGCTGCAAGGGATGTCAGAAACTTCAACCAGGCTGCAGTTTACACTTACATTGAACAGATGACAAATGCAATTTTGTTCACATTATGCAAGTGACAAATTCCAAATAATTTCATGGCATTCATTCCACTGATTATGTAGAAGCAGCAGGATTTGGGTTTGCAGATTTCAACCTTCTCCAAATTCCTGGGCTCACTGTCTGCACCATTGCCCTTGGGGCTATTTCACATGACACTGCCAAATAAATCTGTAATTGGTGTGTGATCACTACCAGTGCATCATTTAATGTTTGTGGCTGTTTTCCTTACAGTTACCATAATGCATTTATCTTACACAAACTACAATCCCCAACTCTTTGACTGCATAGAAAGTGAGTGATGAGCAACTTGAGCACATAGGCTATTTGCACACTTGGCTCATGACTCCTCTGAAACCATGCTCGGTGGCCAAACTATGCTGCAATCAGATCTGTTATTCAACAAGCTCTCAGAGACCACATTCAGTTGTTGTTGCTCAGTACAGCCCATAAAGTACATCCCACACTGCGACTAGGACAAAATATGGTGCTAACATTTGTTGAGGAGCTTTAACGTAATGAAGGAGAAGATATTGATAGAGGATAGCAAGGAAGTGGGACAGCTCTAACACTTGCCTTCAGTCAGAGCACTTAAACTGAATAATCCTTGCTCTCTTTTATTAACAGTTATGTCCAGCAGTTCTCCCAGTCATTCCATCCTCAAATAAATCACAAATTGCCTAAAGGCCAATTGTGACATTTGTGTCAACTAATACTGCAGTCACCAGCTATGACAGAAACATCTTCTGCGCACAGATTTTGAAAAGGGTTCTAACTTTGCAGTGTCATATAAATGCTTAATTACAACCATGGCATACCTGTCTCAATTGCTGTCTTACCAAATCTAGAGTCCTTATACAACATGGGAAATGGGACATTTTTAAATATATTACCAAATCTCTTTACTGCATGATTCTATGAATGTAACTGTCAATTAATTTATTTGATTATTGTTTCTAAAACCTCGTCCAGCACTGATGTTAAACTGACTGGCCTGCAGCAATTAGAAATACTCTTGTACCTTTTCTTGAATCAGGATGACACAAATGGCACTTTCCAATATTGTGATATCTCCCCTGAATTTAGAAAAGGTTGGAAGATTATGGCAAGCCCTTCTACTATCCCCACTCCCAGTTCTTAATACAACCTGGATGGAAGCCATCTGGACCAAGCAACTTATCCATTCTTAAGCACAGCCAGTCTTTCCTGTACATTCTTCTTATCAATTGTCTCTCCATCCACTATCTCTACCATCTCTGCTTCTATCAATATTTTGTCAACATACTATATTTTGTCAGCATCCTTTTCCTTAGTAAACACCAAAACAAAGTACACATTAGGTATTCTAGCTTTGCCATATGCCTCTAAGCGTTCATCACCCTTTTTGTCATGAATAGTTCTCACCCCGCCTCTTACTACCTGCATACTATTTACGTGCTGGTAGGAACTTTTTAGGTCCTTTTTATAATCTTTTGTGACTTTGGGAAGTACACATTCAGTATTGTGGAAACCTGGAGTTCTGGGAAAGATGGGAACAGATATAGGTGGTATCAAGACATTTAGGAACTTTGGAGAGAAAAGGAAGTTTGCAAATGAAGCAGCAAGAATCAGGATATCAGAGTCTTATTTACGATCATAAAGCTTAGATGTCCTTATGTCAGGCAGAAAAAACTTCAAAGCCAGGTGTTCCTCTCAACAACCACACTGATAGATTCAGAATCTGCAATGAATGGAGGGTGCTTTCAATTGCTTCCTGCACTCTGGGGAATCAGATACCTGATGTAACAGAACAGCCTTTTTATGTTGCCATCTAGAATTATCCCAAGACAAATTCTCAGTTCTTGTTGTGATAATATCAGTAACCTTGTGTATGCAGGACCGCATACACCCTGGCTTGATGTTATCTAAGATAGTAACTTTTGATAGTCTCAGGCACCTTACCTGTGACTATCGAAGATTCAAATATCTCTGCTAGGGGACCCACAATTTCCTCCCTAGCCTCCCACAACGTCCTGGGATATACTTTATCAGGTTTATCTATCTTGATGTACTTTAAGACTTCCAGCACCCCTTCTCTGTTATATGTTCAGTCCTCAAGACACCACTATTTATTTCCCTAAGTACCCTAACATCCATATTTTTCTCAACAATGAATACTGATAAGAAATACTCATTTAGGATCTCACCCATCTCTTGTGGATCAGCATATAGGTGACCTTGTTGATCCTTAAGAGGCCTTACTCTCTCCCTAGTTACTCTTTTGTCCTTTATGTATTTGTAGAAGCTCTTTGGATTCTCCTTTGCCTTATCTGCCAAAACAAGCTCATGTCCCCTTTTTGCCCTCCTGATTTCTCTCTTAACTCTACTCCAACACCCTTTATACTCTTCCAGGTATCCACTTGATCCCAGCTGCCTGTGCATGTCACGTGCCTCCTTTTTCTTGACCAGGGCCTCAATATCCCGAGTCATCCAGGGTTCCCTACTTCTATCAGCCCAACACACTTCTGAAAGCCTCCCACTTACCAGATGTCCGTTTGCCTTCCCACAGACTGCCCCAATTAACTGTAGGTTAAAGGGATATGGTGAGTAGATAGGGAGGTGGATTTGAGACCAGAGGGAGAACAGCCATGATCTGATTGAATAGTGGAGCAGGCGTGAAGGGCTGAATTGCCTACTTCTGTTCCAAATTCCCATGTTCTTAAGTAAATTCTACATAAAGCTAGCAAAAGATCGATACAAATATTTCTAAACACGAGTTGCATTCAGACAGTACAGTGCTATCTCAGAAATATTGGAAAGCAGCTAGTACACAATTAATTTCTTTCAAATGCAGCTACTGTCACATAATCAGAAAGTCAAACGCAGCAGCCCTTTAGCACATATTCACATCACACAAACAACAGTGACCAATTAATCCAAGATCAGTCGCATGTATCGAAGAACTACAGACTCTTCTTTGAAAGTGGCTAAGAGCTTTAATGTCCAACTAAATAATCAGACAGATCTTCAGTTTACTGTCTTACACAAAATATAGCACCTAGATATTATTGCATTCCTTCAATCAATATGATGTCTTCAAAACTGGGAATGAGGTATGAATGCACAGGCTTCATATTCAGAATGAACATGTTGGGGTCACCAACCCGTTTCTTTGTTGTAAATTTGTGTTCAGGTTTTGGTCTGTTTATTTGAGGAAGGATGTAGTGTCATTGGAAGCAGTTCAGAGGAAGTTTACCAGATTGATTCCAGGGATGAAAGGATTGACTTTTGAGGAGAGATTAAATAGTTTGGGCTTATACACACTGGAGTTTAGAAGGATGAGAGGGGATCTGATCAAAATACATAAAATACAGAAAGGGATAAACATAAACAAAAAGAGCCCCTTGTGGGGCAATCTAAAACAAGAGGTCATGGGTATTGATTGAGAGGTAGTAGATTTAAAACTGACATGAGAAAGAACTACTTCTTGCAGAGAATGATGGATTTGTGGAACTCACTGCAAATTCTACAAACTGAGCCAAATTGATCTATATATCAAAGGATAAGATATAAACTTAAGCAATGTTATATTACATCTCTAGTTTAGGCAATGCAACTAAGATAAAAACTTGAATTTTGAATTCTGTAGATTTCAAAACCAAGGTTAATTGTAAATTGTTAGGAAATAGAGCTGGATTAAGTAAGTGATGTTTCTATTAACGTGTATCAGAAATAAAGGGCAGGATTTTCCAGCCGTGATCATTGCCAGGATCATTCAGTTCAGTTAATGGCGACGCTCCACCTCTGGGAAACCTGCCAAGGGTACAGAAAATGGGAAAATCCATTGACAGTGACGGGACCAAAAGATCTTACTGAAGGCCATTGGCGGGCTGCCTCTAGTATTGCAAAATACATCACAGAAAATGTGGAAAATCCCACCCAAGATACAAGTTTAAATTTAATCTGTGTTTCTGTACTTGTGCACTAAGAAAGGGTTAAACTTTAGTTAGCTTCATGTTAAACATAGATACCTGCATGTCTGTGGATTCTGGTTTCACTTTAAACTGTGCCTGTATTATAATTGAGGTTTAACATGTGAAAGCACTTAACATGTTTAAAAAAAAATTGCTTTGAAACCAGGGGTTTATCCTGGGAAAGCAAGTACAGGCAAGACAATACAGAAATGCAAACAATAAGTCCCAGAAGCAATCAAACAGCTGGAAATCAGGGAATTAGAGTTCCAGGAAATTGAAGGAATAAAGAACATGAACCTGAACAAAGTGCTGTTCACTGAAGTTAAAAAGGAGAAAGAGGCTCCCAGTTAAAGCCAGAACTGCAGGTGCAGACCTAGAGAAATCAGTTCGTAAAAAGCCAGAAATCTAAAAGAATCCTAAGGTGACACCTTAATACAGCTTGTGAAGCAGTGACGTTCTGTTGATCTGGCTGGGAGATTGTGCGGAAGCCTGAATGTACATAAGAACATAAGAAATAGGAGCAGGAGTAGGCCATCTAGCCCTTCGAGCCTGCCCCGCCATTCAATAAGATCATGGCTGATCTGTCGTGGCTCAGTTCCACATTCCCGCCCTCTCCCCATAACCCTTAATCCCCTCTCTTATCAAGAACCCATCAACCCGCGTCTTAAAAATATTTAGCGAGGTAGCCTCCACCACTTCAACGGGCAGAGAATTCCAGAGATTCACCACCCTTTGAGTGAAGAAGTTCCTCCTCAACTCCGTTCTAAACTGCCCTCCATTTATCTTGAGGCTGTGCCCCCTAGTCCTACTGTCCTTTCTGAGCGGGAAGAGTCTCTCCACCTCTATCCTATCCATCCCATTCATCATCTTATACGTCTCAATGAGATCTCCCCTCATTCTTCTAAACTCTAACGAGTACAAGCCTAGTTTATTCAGCCTCTCCTCATAGCTCAACGCCCTCAACTCCGGTATCAGCCTAGTAAACCTCCTCTGCACTCCCTCCAAGGCCAAAATATCCTTGCGTAAGTACGGCGGCAATCCAGGACAGAGGAATACCAAAAGGAGAGGACAAAATCCTGAACGTGGATCCTCAGTGAAGGCATTTCAGTGTGTTCTTCAAGAGTGGAGTTTGGAAACACTCATGCAGAAGTCAGAATTCCAGTAAGACCAGCTGGCTCACAGTGTGATAATCATTGAGGTGGAGGGGGGCATTGGGATTTGCTTAGAATTTCCATAGAAATTGCGTTGGGGGTTGTATCTGTCACTTAATGTTAGAGTTTGGTATGTCTGACCACCAGTTTACATGGACTGTGTACTTACTGAGAGCATAAGAGAATAAGACATATTTTGTAACTTGTCTAATCGTTATCTATCTGTGTGTATCTATGAAGGTGTAGTGGGAGTAACGGAATAGCGTATTATAATTAATCTTTTCTTGTTGAGTAAATGTGTTTTGTTCTTTTGTTAAACGTTAATTGGTGGCCCTATAACTCTTTTCACCCACATCTCTGAACAAAAAAAATAAAAGTTATGGGAAGGAGGGGGTCAATTCTCCCACCCTGTCGCATTGATTTTCTAATGCAGCGGGATGGGAGAATCTCACGGCTGGTCATGAGTAGCATTCGCGCATGCATTCCCGCCATGAGCGCATCTTCCAGCACAAGATTTCTGGCACCATCAGATCTGCACTGGAAACCAGCAGGAAGACCAGATAAGTGAGTTTAATGTGTTTTTAGTGTAATTTAAATACAATTAGCGGGCCTGGGACTGAATTCTCCAGGCCTGCTAGTCTCCCCCATCCTGCCAGAATATTTCACTCAGGTGGGGTTTACAGTAGGTCCTCACTTTCGGGGAACTATTAGGTCAACCCCGCTAGAGTGAAGGGTGGGCAATTCGGCCCCCAGAGGGTTGGGTGCCAGCAGCTGGTCTCCCCTGGGCATGGTCACCTGGGGCAGTGCCAATGGGCAAGGCCTATTGCGGTTGGAGCCTAGGAGGTGGGGCATGTGGAGGCAGGGCCTAGGAGGCAATCAGTGGGGGTGAGCGTCCTGTTGCCGCGCTGCATAAGGATCGGGTTAGAGCAGGAGAGAGTCAGAGATTGGAGCAGGCTGGGGCAGTCAGGGGGATCTGCTGGGGGCCGTTTGCCTGGGGGGGGGGGGGGGGGGTGTGGTCAGACAGGCAGGAGGTCAGCCGGGAGGTGATCTGTACTTTTGGGGGGGTGTGGTTATTGGGGGGGGTGGGGGCACTGGACATCAAAGTGGACTGGGCTGAATCTGCCTAATGAGGAGTCAGCACTGCCTGGAGGAGAGGGGTTGGGACTATTGGAGAGGGAACTGTGGGGGCGAGGCTGGACGTCTAGGCACTCCGTGATTTGGGGAGATCAGGGCTGGACTTGGGAATGGTCGGGGGGGAATGCAATTGGGCTGTGGAGGGGTTGGGAACAGCACTGCGAGGGTCTCAGCAGGCAGTGATCGAGCTGGCCAGCAATCGGGGGACTGACAGTTCGGGGCCACTGCGCATGTGCAGAGGCCCGCTGGTTTCAGTCTCCCGAGTAGGAATGGGTGCTGCCCCCTGAAATCTAATGATATTCATGCTGGTGGCCTCAGCATTGCACAGAGTGAAGGAGATTCTGAGGTGAACTCCCCCTAAAAGAAGAGTGTGAATTACTCCAGTTTTCCAGCGAATTCAACACCTAGAATTTTTTGGGACAATTCTGGCCGTGACCTATTAAGCCAGGGTTCCGTTCAGAGACCTGACTGCAGAGATCATAATGATGTCCACAGTAGTTAGGTCCAGTCAGGAACTATTAACTAGCTGGACCTTCTAACAATGTAACAGAGTAACTGAACCAATTTTGACAACCAGGATGCATTTACATCCTGTGTGATGGCCTCCCGCCCAAATCCAGTGGGATTGACAAGGAAGCCCAGGGCACTATTTTGGAACTTAAGAGGCCACCAACAGAGACCTCAGGGAATGATTCCAGCAAGTGTTCAGGGCATTGCTGAGGGACCCAGAGACAATTGCAGTTGGGGAAGGGAAGCTCAGGACAGAAGAACACTATTTCCTGTAAGGAAACTAAATTAAATTTTAAAGCACTTCCTTCTCTTTTGGCAGCTTTGTTTTCTTGCAAGCTCAATTTATTGCAAAAACCATGGATATTTTTCTGTGAAGCTCTGGGGTTAATAACCTAAAGGTGTTATGAGGCATGATACACATATTTAAACTAGGAATCTCCAACCAACATAACTGGTTTTGGGTGATTGTCCTTGGCATCTGCAATTTAAAACAGCAATTGCCAGAACTGGGACAGAAGACCATTGGATAAGTCTGTTGTTCCATATTAATTGTTCTTCCAACCAAGTTTCCACATGTGGGGAATGTCAACATTTCTTCAATGTTACTGAATTAACTTTACAACAAATATTCCTTTTAATAAGTATGAATGTAAAAAGTTATATTTTAATGAAACAGTGTAACCATCACTTTCAGAGTATTTACACAGAAAATCATAATGTGCCAGCACTCCATTTAAGGAAGAGCATTAATAAATTAGTATTCACATTCAGTAAGGTCGTCTATGAAATACTGAACTGCACACTACTACAAGCAGAGGAAGGTTCTCTTTTTACATAGGAATCTGGCAGCTTGTTTGCATTATACCTGAAACCGGAGTGTTGATATTAATTAATGTGCCAAGTTTTTGATTATCTTAAACACTGCTCTACCTGTTAAAAAGAGACAAAAAATTAATTGGATTTTTTTTGTTGCTGAGCTAGTTTTAAAGCAAAGTACGGGTCCACACTATTTCTTTGGGATTGAAAGCATTAAAGATACAGAACAATTAAATAACTGACTGCTTTATTGAACATTCTATGGAAAATGTAATATGCTCCAGATTGTGGATTTGTAAGTGTCAAAAATTAACAGGGCGAATTAAGGTGGGTTGCTATGTGCAAACAATATCACACTTTGTATACAGTCTTAACAGGAGATATGCTGAAAATTTGTGTTGCAGCATTTTATGATTCGTTCACTAGAGCACCTAGATACCTCTGTACTTTACTCACCTGCAGTCTCTCTCCATTTAGATAAAAATCTGCCTTTTGATTCCTCTTACCAAAATTCATGACCTCACACTTGCCCACATTAAACTTCATTTTCCAGGTTTTTACGCAAAACTATCTACATCCTGCTGCAGAATCAATCACAACATGCCCTTCCACCTATCTTCATATCATCGGTAAATTTGGAAACCTTACATTCTGTTCCTTCCTCCAAGTCATTAATGTAAATAGTGAACAATTGCGGGCTAAATCCACCACACCTGCAGGTTTCCCGCTATCTACTCTTCCTGTTACTACTTCAAAGAATTTGAGCAAATTTGTCAAACATGATTTATCTTCCGTAAAACCATGTTGAATAGGTTTGAATATATTCAGATTTCCTAAATGATTAGCTATTTCCTCTTTGATTATTGACTCCAGCATCTTGTCAAGAGTAGATTGCTCCTACCTGGCAGAAATTGAGTGGGTTGATATGGGAGGAGGCAGTTGAAATAAGGCCAGTCATTCACACACTCTGATGCCCCGCTGTCTGATTAAAAGAGCAAAGTAATATCAGAACATAACAGGAAGACAGTAGGGTCCGTCCTCAACTATAGTGAATGGGCCCAATTATGACATTGAAATTCAATCTACAATTTTAAGTCAGATGTTGGAGCATGGGAGCTTTACCTGCTTCACTAACATGCCATACTTGCCAATAAAAGGCTCAGCAAGTGTAAAAAATATTTATTGTTCCTTGCGGGCTGGGAAGATTAGAAGTGGTCCTCTGGCCGCACAAGGAAGTCTTTGAATCTCTCTTGTCCCACTTTCTCCCTGAATATGGCCCAAACATTTCATCCTGTCCATTGATCATGGCTACAGCATCTATAACTGCATATCATCCCAAAGCCTGCCACCTCACTGTCTGTAAGGAAATATTCCTGCCATTGTCCATGTCAAAGTTACCAGATCACAATAACTGATGTTAAGAGATTAATAACAGTGAGAGATTATTAATGGTACTGAGCAGCTCGTATGTGGTATAGACACGTGACTTCCTATATACCCATATCATCTCAGTGTCCACATGAGCACCCAGTTTGCATCATTCCCGTTTAAGTTGGGACAGCCAATAGAGGCGTAATAGTGTAAGCTACAACATATAAAATAAAACAGGGCTAACAAAACGTAACTATTTATATTGTGCAAGGCAACACTTGGGCTGCTGTAACAGGCACATAGTCCATCACATCTGTTTCCCCCCTCCAAAGAAAACCAAAGTGGATTTATAGACTAGGTCACCACATAGTCCTTGCACTTTGTACTTGGGTTACTGAATGCCCTGAGCATGCGACTGTGCTTGGGATGTCCTCAGGATAGTGTCCTTAGTGTGTATGGCATCAGGTAACCCTGTGGTTTATTCAGTGGACTTGTTGAGTTGGTGTAGGGGTCTACACTGAAGGCTCAAAGCATTGGGTTCTGTCATGGCTGATGATGCTGGTTAAGGTAACTACAGTAGGTTTTTGATGTAACGAATACTGTCCAAGCCAAATACACATAGCCATATGGCTGTGGGACACAGCCTGGACGGGTACTCAGGGCATGTGCTGATCAGCTGGCTGAAGCCTTTATTGACATCTTCAATCTGTCATTGACCTGGGCGGTGGTTCCCACATACTTCAAGTGTACAACCATTGTTCCTGTCCAAAGCAATCAAATGTGATGAGCCTGAATGATTACCGCCCTACTGCACTCACCGCCATCATTATGAAATGCTTCGGGAGACTGGTCTTGACTCACCTAAAAGCAATATCCCTGCCAACCTCGACCAGCACCAGTTTGCTTATCATGTAAACAGGCAACGGAAGATGCTATTTCTATGACTTCTCACTCCATCCTGACCCATTTAGAAGTAAGAACACCTATGTTAGAATGCTGTACGCTGACTACAGCTCAGCATTTAACCCCATGATCCCCACCAAACTTATCCACAAACTCCAAACCCAGGAGTCAACACTTCCCTCTGTAACTAGACCCTGCCTAACCAAAAAGTCTCAGTCTGTTAGGATAGATAACCTCACCTCCCCCATCCTAACCCTGAGCACCACAGCTCCTCAAGGATGCATGCTGAGTCCTGTTCTCTACTCCCCCTTCACAAGACTGCATGCCTAGCCATGATACCAATACCATCATCAAGTTCGCAGACAATAGTACAGTGGTAGGCCTGATCACTAATAACAACGAATCAGCCTACAGGGAATAAGTCCGACATCTGGTGATGCTGGAAACAACCTGGCCCTCAACACTAAGAAGACCAAAGAACTCATTGTGGATTTCAAGAAGTCCAGAGGCAGCACACACACTCCCATTTACGTCAATGGGGTAGAGGTGGAAATGGTTGCAGCTTCAAATTCCTGGGCGTCTATATCACAGAGGACCCCTCATGGTCCCTCAACTCCTCCTCCCTAGTGAAGAAGGCTCAGCAGCACCTATACTTCCTGAGATGGCTAAAGCGAACCAACCTGTCACCCCCCTCCCACCCCCCAGCTTCTCTCAATCTTCTTTTGGTGCATAATAGAGAGCATCTTGACAAACTGCATTATGGTGTGGTATGGCAGTTGCTCCATTTCTGACTGGAAAGCTCTGCAACGGGTAGTCAAAATTGTCCATTCTGTACCCCATACCAGACATCCAGGACATTTATCACAAATGCTGTCTGCAGAGATCTCTCAGCATTACTAGAGATCCCATCCAACCCAGCCAGAGACTGTTTGCCTCCTGCCATCTGGGAGGCCCTACAGATACATCTGAGCCTGTACAACCAGGCTCACGAACAGGTTCTTCCCCAGAGCTGTTACTCAGCTCAACGCCGTCCTTTAACATATCCCCAGGCAATGGATATTGTGCAATATGCATGTATACATTTAATGGCTATTGGCACTATTTTATAATGGCTACTTGCATTTGCTTTCTTTTCTTTGAATCTTGGGAGCCTGCAAGCTCTTTTTTGTTGTTTTTGTATTTGTGCATTATAAAATGACAATAACGTTGAATTGAATTGAATTGAATTGTTTGTCATGGCCACATGCTCATTTGACCAGGTTCTGAAGGGCAGAGCCTGACAGCATTGCCATTGTAATATCTATTTCCCCTTCAGCGCCCCTTCATGAGGGCACCACTCACATTGGTTTCCACTTTTGGGCCTTGACAATGGGGATCATGGTGCTGGTGTACCTGAAGAACATTCAGAATGCTAGCAAAGGAATGGGGCTGAGGAGTGCAACTTAGAAATCTGTGCTGTCGTGGGCGCACTTCTCAAGAGGGTGCTTGGGTGCTGAGCATACCATCCATTCTGCCAGGCCATTGGACTATGCTATAGGGGGCTACTCATAATATGCTCATTGTCCCATTGGGACAATGTGTTTTCAAAGTCCTTGAACTCCTTGAAGACAAACAGGAGAGCATTGTCTGCCATTATCCTCTGAGGGATGCTATATGTGGCAAAATGTCTCTTCAGCTTGCCAGTATTGTACTTCCTGTTTGGCAGATAATTGATTGTGAACCCAACTAGAGTATGAGTTGACAAGGACCAAGTGCTGTTTTTCATTCCATTTCAAGATATCTGCTGTTGTTAGTGGCATGAGGAATCTGAGACCTCAGTGTTCTTGGTGCAACTTGAGTGCATTACATGGCGCACATCTGGAAACTTCCCTCTCCATATCCGCATACATCGAGGGCCAAAATAGGGATTCCTTCGTCCTGTACCTAGTTGCCTGCAGCCCTGGTCACAGTTGCTGAGTATGGTACCTCTGCAAAGAGATGAGAATGATGAATCACTGGCCGTGCAGTATCAGTCAGTCTTGTATGGTTAGCTCCTCTCTCATAGAGAAGAATGTATGGATCTTGTGGGGAAGCCCTTTTGAAGACTTGGGCTAGTCTTTCATAGCAACATCATAAAGTGACCCGCATGTGAGATCCACTTGTAGGGTACCTTTGAGTTCTTCGATTCGACAAGACCAAAGTACCTGAACAGTCATGATGTCAAAGTCTTCCTTACTGCCTGGTCAGTGGTGGGTAGGAAGGTTCTAGAAAAAGCTTCAGCAAGATATGCCACATTTATAGCCAACACTGAGACTGTAGCATTATACCTTAAGCATCGCAAGCTGCAGTCATACAGGTGCAATATGAAGAGGCTTTTTAAGAATAAGTGGCTGATGATCACTTTTGACACTGACAAAATGACTAAAAATGTAGGGAGTGATTCTCCCAGCCTGCTACACTGATGTAGAAGTGCAATGGGCTGGGAGATATCAGTGAAGGCCATTTAGGAGGCTTCCCATTGGGCGCCGTGGCCTCTCCAGAGGAAATAGGCCTCACCCCCTAATTTTCAGTATGAATCCCTCTGAGGCACCCTGCAGTGCTCAGAGTGCGAGAGATTCATTTTGGAAATCCCATTTAACAAATCCAGCAGAGTTATTCCAGTTTTACGTGAATTCGATACTTCAGATTTTTTTGGGAGAATTGCCCCCGTAGTCATGAAATATCTGATAGGCGAAGACTTGGGCAAGGCGTTCCTTCTCGATCTGGACATAGCAAGTCTTAGTGTCGGTGAGATCTCTTGGTGCGAAGGCTACTGGTCTGCCATTCTGGATGCAGACTGCTCTGAGTTTGAGTTGGGATAAGAGTACAGGTATTTGAACATTGAAGTATTGTAGCACCAGAGGGCCTGAGTGTGCCTGCTTGACTTTGTTGCCAACAACAGTATGGTGCTCCTGCCAACATCATTTGACATCTTGGTGGAGGAGTTGTCAATGGGGCCTGGTGACCTCACTGTAGCAAGGAATGAATATGGAAAGATAATTTGCCATATCTAGGAAATGTTGCAATGCATGCCTGACCTTGGGTTGAGCATCTGTCATATAGCTGTTGCATCTGGCTTCACACCATTAGCTGTGAGCAAGTGACCCACTAGGAAACCTGGTTTATCCTAAACCTACATTTAGCAGATTGAGCTTTAACTATATGGTGCTGATTCTGTTGAAGACTAAATTAAGAAGTGCAGCGTGTTCTTGCATTGTACATGTCGATGATTTTGCAGTGTACTCCTGCAAAAAGTTCCATGTCAGGTTGGAATTCCTCACTGCCAATGGAGATCCCATAGGGCATGCGAAGGAAATGGTATTTGCTGACTGGAGACATGAAGGTTGAGCTTCAAGGATTCTTCAGCTACCAGGATTTGCCAGAACCCTGATTTAGCATCCAAGATGTTTAAAACATTGGTGTTGGTTATTTCAGCTATAACATGTCCAACTGTCTTCATGGAACGATGAGGTCACAGGTGAACTGGTTCAATGTAGATCCTGACCCTTTCTTTCTTCACTGCAGCTACTATTGCTGAAACCCACTCTGTGGCTTCATCTATGGGGGCTATGACACCCAATCATGTCATTTAATCCAGCTCATTTCTGCTTCATCACTTGGGGCACTGTTTTTGAAGCACAGGATACAGGTAGTACTGAGTCAATTAGCATATATGATATGCGACAGGTAGCTTTCCAATGATCTTGCAGCTGAATATCATTTCTGAGGCCTGGTGCTGCGCGGTATGTACATCTGGACCAATGAGTTTCTGTTCTGAAGACACAACAGCAGCTTTACATTTTAGTCAACAACGTGAAACTGGAAGCTGTCCTGCATGCTGAGTGACCACACCTGTCTGCCATATGCCGCGGGGTCCACCTGAGTGCTATGATATGGTGTAGCATATGGGTCAATTTCCCGTGTCAACTGTCTGGGCAGGGCATTATACTTTTCTTCAGTGTCAATCTTTACTCTTAGTTTCAAATTGCTGCGGCAATGTTTAACATGGTGAAAATCTTACTCTTCCCTGTGATAGAGTCAACAATAGGTTGTTCTTGGAGGCTCTGTACCTTGGTTACTCTGATTGTGCTCCAACTCATTTACCCTACACATGTTCTAAAATCTGGAGGAGTGACTGGCTGGTGACATTGGCAGGCTGCTTTGGTTTGAAACTTCAGCATTGAGCAAAATGGTTGAATTTGTCACTGACGTTACAGCGTTTACTAAATGCAAAGTTTGCACTTCTATTCTGTGAGTGATAGCTGCTGCAGCTGGGGCAGGGTGCTCTCTGTACTGTGAAAATTTATGCTTTCCACCTCAACTCTTTGCTGTTATTCAGCATTCAGACGCTGATGGCTGATTCCAGTATTAGAGTTTTCTCGTGAAGAAGCTGCTTGTGGACAACATCACTATGGATCCCGTGGATGATATGATCTTTCATAAGTTTGTTGGTGAGTGTGCCAAATGCACATTTTTTTGTCAGTATCTTTAAAGTCATTGTGTACAATTTAAAAGATTCATTCAATTTTTGGTTTGTAATATTGAACACAAGTTTATCCAATATAATGTTCTTCATATGCTCAGATTGTTTTAAGCAATATCTGTGGACCTTCCTTCTCCTTGGCCATTTGAAAACCAAAGCACTCAAATTTCAAGTTTATGAGAGTGCACATCTGTACTTTCTTTTGATTTATCTGATAGTCAACATTAAAATAGATACACCATCCTTTTTTCCAATTTTGTCCTGTTGTCCATGATGTTTTCAACAAACAAGAGTGGATCAATGCATTGAAGTCACCATGCCATTGCTCTGACACCATGTAGAAGTTACCAGTCAATAACTGGCGGCAAGGGACTAACAACAATGTGGATTTATTAACTATAGTAAGCAACTCTTACATGCTACCCTGCACCCGGAGGAAAACTCCCATGCTACAGACATGTGACTTCCTTTGTACTTGCATCATTCCAGTGTTCACGTGACCACCCAGTCTACAGTCCAGCTGCAGTATTCTGTCACAAACTTCCACTCCTCCTGGTAACAGCCAGATAGTGGCAATACCACAGGAGATAACTACCACGACAGAAGATTCTCTGCCGATTCTAAGTAGCTGTTTGATTGCTGGATGATGTGGGTACATACAGGGGACAGCTTATAGGAGAGAACAAATTCGAGATAACTTGATCGCATAAGTTAGCTTCATAGGTTTTCTCAAAATATTGTTATGCCCATAAAGCTGGCAAATAGTTCATCAAGGGTTCACGTCACTGATTAGTTAATCAAGCTTCTGTCTTTCACTTCAAATGGGAAGCTTTCAGTAATTGCTACTGGCTAATAAACTCTGGCACTTGCAAGGAAACAACTGCTGCCACTACCCAATGTGCCATTATTGTCACCTTCTCACAAACACTGTCATGGGAGTTAAACTGCACACACATCAGGAAGGGACCATTCCTTCATGGGAGAAATAATTGACTACCCTCATCATCCAGCTTCATGCTCAATCTTCAAAAGAGCAATGATTAAACCCCATACATCTCATGTAGAGATACTGAGCGAATATAAAATCAAAACATTGCATGTGGCATTTTTTTTCCCAGAATTTACATAAGATGAATTTTTAAGCAAGCTTTGAGATTTCAGTTATGTCATTAAGCCACTAGATCTCAAGTATCATGTTAATGAGAATAATACAAATTGAGATTGGTGCTGCAATGCCTTACTGTGGTAGATTGTGAAATGTGTGCTCCATTTCAACATCCTCAGCAATCTAGCTTAAAAGACAGTTTGCCCTAAAAATGCTAGTAGTTTTTATTTTTTTTACCTCATCCTGAAACCACAAAATCCCACCTGAGGTCAACAGATGTTTCCATGGTCCTCCCCTCACCTGCTCTGATTTCCGTGGCTGACGGGACAGTAAAATTCTGGCTAAAGAAGGCAGTTTCCTTGGGCAGAATTCTCCCATTTTTTTGACCATAGTACCAACCATAATAGTAGAATCTGGTGCTAGATTCAGCACTTGCAACCTCATTAATTACGCACAGGCAAGTTCTCCTTTGACTCTCCTGGCAAGTTGGAAGTTGATTCATAAGAACATAAGAAATAGGAGCAGGAGTAGGCCATCTAGCCCTTCGAGCCTGCCCCGCCATTCAATAAGATCATGGCTGATCTGTTGTGGCTCAGTTCCACTTTCCCGCCCTCTCCCCATAACCCTTAATCCCCTCTCTTATCAAAAACCCATCAACCCGCGTCTTAAAAATATCTAGCGAGGCAGCCTCCACCACTTCAACGGGCAGAGAATTCCAGAGATTCACCACCCTTTGAGTGAAGAAGTTCCTCCTCAACTCCGTTCTAAACCGCCTCCCCTTTATCTTGAGGCTGTGCCCCCTAGTCCTACTGTCTTTTTTGAGCGGGAAGAGTCTCTCCACCTCTATCCTATCCATCCCATTCATCATCTTATACGTCTCAATGAGATCTCCCCTCATTCTTCTAAACTCTAGCGAGTACAAGCCTAGTTTATTCAGCCTCTCCTCATAGCTCAACCCCCTCAACTCCGGTATCAGCCTAGTAAACCTCCTCTGCACTCCCTCCAGGGCCAAAATATCCTTGCACAGGTGCGGCGCCCAAAACTGCACACAGTACTCCAGCTGTGGCCTCACCAATGCCCTATACAGCTGCAGCAAGACCTCCCTACTTTTATATTCAATCCCCCTCGCTATGAAGGCCAGCATCCCATTCGCCTTCCTGACCACCTGCTGCACCTGCAAGCTGGGTTTTTGCGACTCATGCACAAGGACCCCGAGGTCCCTCTGCACCGCCGCCTGCTGCAGTTTTTCGCCCCGTAAGTAATAGTCCTTCCTACCATTCTTCCTACCAAAGTGGACCACCTCACACTTGCCAACATTAAATTCCATTTGCCATTTCCTGGCCCATTCGCCCAGCCTATCTAGATCCTTCTGCAGACTCTCCACACCTTCCGCACAATTTGCCTTTCCCTCCACCCACCTTCACCTGACAGATTCAACTGTCATGACACCATATTTAAATACCAGTCCAGCACACTCATATCACTCTCTCGAGCCCACCCCAACCTCATCAGACCCACCAACATGTCAGCAAACCAGAAGTAAAAGCCTCAAGAAGAAGGCAGCACCTACTTTCTGTCCCAGGGCCATTGAGGCTCTCATTTGTTTTGTCTGGGCCCACTGGACTACACCAGGGATAATCCAAAGAAGTTCATGAACTTCACCTCTCCAGCCTGGGAGATTATTGCCCAGGAGGTCAGGTTAGCTGTCACCTGCCCATGGTATATCTTGCAGGGAGCCACCTGAGCAGTCCATGCATCTGAATTGCATCTACAGGAGTCTTGTGGCCTGCTTTATGTGGGATCGTGTGGTAGCGTGAGCAGCGATGTACCTTCCCTTGACTGGAGCCTTAGGGTGATGCACTGGAGTCATGAGCTACTGGTTAACTGGGTAACCCATTTACCCCAGCAACCATCCCTTCAAACTTTCTGGCCCCCCCAAAGATCCCAGGAACCTGGGAGTGACTGAACATGTAGGAGTCATGGTAACTCCAAGTGAATCATGCACAAACGTGCAGGATGTGCTTTTGATGGTTGATCAATTGCACAACTGTGGTTGATGAACCTCAAGAAATGCTGCCAGGGAACCCATGTAGCCACATGGGTGCAGTCGATTGCTCCCTGCACTCTAGGAAACCCAGAGATAGTGGTGAAGCCTATGAATCTTTGAGCCTGGCTATCCTGGCTATCCATATCCACATAATGATTGGCTGTCCTGTAAAGGTCACCTCCTGAATGCACTGATGTGTTGTTGACTGTGAAATGTCACACAGGTTTCCAGTTGTTCCATAGAAAGACCCAGAGGCAAAGAAAAGTGCTGCAATCACCTCCAGGGTCACTGGCAGGGGAAGCCACAAAACCCACATGGTGTCAGCTTTTCTTGGAACATGTGGCATATGTGGTGGGGCAGATCTCTGGATAATCACAGCTTTGCCTTACACTGCCCCTCACTCAACAATAGACTTTTGGACTAAAATCCCTTGATGTTGCTAATCATCTCCATGGTCTGGATGTCTGCTCCTCAGCCTTCTGTTAATGCTGTTGTGTAAAGTTAAATCTCACGGGATCCAGGGTGAGGTAGCTAAATGCATACAAAATTGGCTTCTTGACAGAAGCCAGAGGTGGTTGTAGAGAGTTATTTTTCAAACTGGAGGCCTGTGATCAGTGGTTTGCCTCAGGGATCAGTGCTGGGCCCACTATTATTTGTCATTTATATCAGTGATTTTGATGACAATATAAGAGGCATGGTTAATAAGTTTGCAGATGACATTAAGATTGGTGGCATAGTGGACAGTGAAGAAAGTTATCTCCAATTGCAACGAGATCTTGATCAATTGGGCCAGTGGGTTGGCAAATGGTAGATGGAGTTTAATTTAAACGCCATTTAGACAAAAGCGATGTGATGCATTTTGGTAGATTGAACCAGGGCAGGACTCACTCAGTTAATGATAGGGCTTTGGGAAGAGTTACAGAACAAAGAGATCTAGGGGTACACGTTCATAGCTCCTTGAAAGTGGAGTCACAGGTGGACAGATTGGTGAAGAAGGCATTTGGCATGCTTGGTTTCATCAGTCAGAATATTGAATACAGGAGTTGGGACGTCTTGTTGAAGTTGTACAAGACATTGGTAAAGCCACACTTGGAATACTGTGTGCAATTCTGGTCACCCTATTATAGAAAGGATACTATTAAACTAGAAAGAGTGCAGAAAAGATTTACTAGGATTCTACCAGGACTTGATGGATTGAGTTATTAGGAGGGGTTGGATAAACTGGGACTGCTTTTTCCAAGCGTAGGAGGCTGAGTGGTGAAGTTAAAGAGGTCTATAAAATAAGGAGGGGCACAGATCAGTCAGATAGCCAATATCTTTTCCCAAAGATAGGGGAGTCTAAAACTAGAGGGCATAGGTTTAAGGTGAGAGGGGAGAGATACAAGAGTGTCCAGAGGGGCAATATTTTCACACAGAGGGTGGTGAGTGTCTGGAACAAGCTGCCAGAGGTAATAGTAGAGGCAGATAAAATTTTGTCTTTTAAAAAGCATTTAGATAGTTACATGGGTACGATGGGTATAGAGGGATATGAGCCAAATGCGGGCAATTGAGATTAGCTTAGGGGTTTTAAAAAAAAGGGCAACATGGAAAGTTGGACCGAAGGGCCTGTTTCCATGCTGTAAACCTCTATAACTCTAATACTGTAATGCTCATGTTGCCCTTGGCCTTGTCCCACATGCAGTGCCTCCTACAGGAGTTGCATTTGATGACACCTTTCCCTCTTTCACCTTCAGCCTTGAATAAGTGTTCAGAGAAAAGCACCCTGGGCCACTGAATACATTCTCACTTTTGGATCCTCTCTGTATAGGGCATTGGTGAGGCCGCAGCTGGAGTACTGTGTGCAGTTTTGGTCGCCGCACTTACGCAAGGATATTTTGGCCTTGGAGGGAGTGCAGAGGAGGTTTACTAGGCTGATACCGGAGTTAAGGGGGTTGAGCTATGAGGAGAGGCTGAATAAACTGGGCTTGTACTCGTTAGAGTTTAGAAGAATGAGGGGAGATCCCATTGAGACATATAAGATGATGAATGGGATGGATAGGATAGAGGTGGAGAGGCTCTTCCTGCTCAGAAAAGACAGTAGGACTAGGGGGCACAGCCTCAAGATAAAGGGGGAGGCGGTTTAAAACGGAGTTGAGGAGGAACTTCTTCACTCAAAGGGTGGTGAATCTCTGGAATTCTCTGCCCGTTGAAGTGGCGGAGGCTGCCTCGCTAAATATTTTTAAGACGCGGGTTGATGGGTTTTTGATAAGCGAGGGGATTAAGGGTTATGGGGAGAGGGTGGGAATGTGGAACTGAGCCACGACAGATCAGCCATGATCTTGTTGAGTGGCGGGGCGGGCTCGAAGGGCTAGATGGCCTACTCCTGCTCCTATTTCTTATGTTCTTATGTTCTAAAAGTTATATTGAAAACTAGAATGTGTGAAGGGTGCTAAGTACAAGGGTGTGAAAGAGACAGTTATGAGGCATGTTGTACAGCAAAGCTTTGGCACCTTAGATCGCATTGTGCTTTATGCTACTTTATTCCTAGGACTTTAACAGTCACATAGAGGGGGGCAGCATTCCATTCCAGAGATGGTACATCTGGAACCCTATGGTAGGGATGAGAAATTGTGAGTAGAGTAGCACAGTGGCACAACGGTTAGCACTGCTGCCTCATAGCACCAGGGACCCTGAGTTC
This sequence comes from Carcharhinus amblyrhynchos, assembly GCF_965287045.1. NCBI lineage: Eukaryota > Metazoa > Chordata > Chondrichthyes > Carcharhiniformes > Carcharhinidae > Carcharhinus > Carcharhinus amblyrhynchos. The sequence continues at coordinate 73,634,644 of NC_137331.1, read as the reverse complement.
GATTCTTGCCTTGGGTTACTGTCTCTGTGGAGTTTGCACATTCTCCCCGGGTGTTCCAGTTTCCTCCCACAGTTCAAAGATGCGCAGGTTAGGTGGATTGGCTATGCTAAAATTGTGCCTTAGCATTCAAAGATGTATTGGTTAGGTGGACTAACCATGGTAAATGCGCAACAGTTATGGGGAAAGGGCGGGGGGGGAGAACTTGAGTGCAATGCTCTTTTGGACAGTCAGTACAGATTCCATGGGCTGAAAGGTTAGGTTCTGCACCATAGGTATTCTATAGTTCTATGAATCAATGTGGTTCTCAACTCCAGTTATTGACTTGTCATGACTATGAACATTTGTTTGCTCGAGGTAAATGAATGGAAACCATTTAGCTGCTGATGAATTGCTAATTCGTGACAATTGGCTTGATGACAGAAGCAAGAGGGTGGTTGTAGAGGGTTGTTTTTCAAACTGGAGGCCTGTGTGCTTCAGGGCTCAGTGCTGGGTCCACTGTTAGTTGTCATTTATATTAATGATTTGGATGAAAGTATAAGAGGCATGGTTAGCAAGTTTGCGGATGACACCAATACTGGCATACTGGACAGTGAAGAAGGTAATCTCAGATTGCAATGGGATCTTGATCAATTGGGCCAGTGGGCTGATGAATGGCAGATGAAGTTTAATTTAGATAAATGTGAGGTGATGCATTTTGATAGATTGAATCAGGGCTCAGTTAACGGTAGGGTATTGGGGAAAGTTACAGAACACCAAGATCTAGGGATATAGGTTCATAGCTCCTTGAAAGTGGAGTCACAGGTGGACAGAGTGGTGAAGAAGGCATTCGGTATGTTTGGTTTCATTTGTCAGAACACTGAATACAGGAGTTGGGACGTCATGTTGAAGACATTTGTGAGGCCACACTTGGAATACTATAAGAACATAAGAACATAAGAACATAAGAAATAGGAGCAGGAGTAGGCCATCTAGCCCTTCGAGCCTGCCCCGCCATTCAATAAGATCATGGCTGATCTGAAGTGGATCAGTTCCACTTTCCTGCTTTCTCCCCATAACCCTTAATTCCCTTGTCTGTCAAAAACTTATCTACCCGTGTCTTAAATATATTTAGCGAGGTAGCCTCCACTACTTCAACGGGCAGAGAATTCCAGAGATTCACCACCCTTTGAGTGAAGAAGTTCCTCCTCAACTCTGTTCTAAACTGCTGCCCCCTTATCTTGAGGCTGTGCCCTCTAGTCCTGATGTCCTTTCTGAGTGGAAAGAATCTCTCCACCTCTATCCTATCCATCCCTTTCATTATCTCATACGTCTCTATAAGATCCCCCCCATCCTTCTAAACTCCAACGAGTACAGACCCAGTCTATTTAGTCTCTCTTCATAGTCTAACCCCCTCATCTCCGGTATCAGCCTAGTGAACCTCCTCTGCACTCCCTCCAAGGCCAAAATATAGAATAATAGAAAGAATATTATTAATCTCGAAACATTGCAAAAAACATTTACTGAGACGCTACTGGGACTTGATGGTTTGAGTTATAAGGAGAGATTGGATAGACTGGGACTTTTTTCTCTGGAGCATAGAAGGCTGAAGGGTGATCTTATAGATGTCTACAAAATAATGAGGGGCACAGATCAGTTAGATAGTCAATATCTTTTCCCAAAGGTAGGGGAGTCTAAAACTAGAGGGCATAAGTTTAAGGTGAGAAGGGAGAGATACAAAACTGTCCAGAGGGGCAAGGTTTTCACACAGAGGATGGTGAGTGTTGGAAACAAGTTGCCAGAGATAGTAGTAGAGATGGGTACAACTTTGTCCTTTAAAAAGCATTTAGACAGTTACATGATGGTAAGATGGTATAGAGGACTATGCGCCAAATGCAGGCATTTGGGACTAGCTTCAGGGTTTAAAAAAAAGGTTGGAATAGACAAGTTGGGCTGAAGGGCCTGTTTCCATGCTGTAAACCTCTATGACTCTATGACTATGACTCCCCCACGCTGATAGGACAGCAGAATTGATGCAGCTATGCACCCTTGACTATAGTTTTCCCTTCCCAAGGCTGCCTTAACATGTTCAATCTGGTCAGATTTTCTGAGTTCAACATTTAAATGAATTCCTTGTGCATAATTAAATTAATTGATGAAGTCTTTTTAATCTTATACTTAAGGGACTGCCAATCATGAAATGGAACAGGAATATCCTATCTGATGAATGAACTGCTTCTAGCAGAGTGATTGCGCTAAAATTAATAACAGTGCCCTGGTTGACAGAAGGTAAAATCAGTTAAAGTTCCTCAGGGAAGAAATTGTTTTTCACCAAAAACACTGACAGATTTTGTAGTTGGATAACTGTGTATGTATTTGATAAATTACTGATAAATTAATTGAGATCATTTTTCAAATATCACTGACAGTGGGTAAAACAGCTATTAGTTCCTTGTATATTCAAATTAGGAGTCTAATATTGTTTTAGGTTGTTTTGTGAAACTGGTTGGAGATGAAAGAAATAGAAGCTCCACTTGGGATTTTTCAGCAGTCCCTGCACCCACTTAAGAAGGTACTTATTTTAAGACTATCAGTTATTGCTGTAAAGCTAGGAGAAGGAGTGCTAGCCTAACCACATCCATTTTCATTTCACCTCCCTCCCTGAATTTCTATTTGCCCCACAGCCAGCAAGTTAAATGGCTTTATATTTATATCTTCAAATAGCCGAGCTGCCAGCGGAGGCACAACAAAGGCCGATAACTCATTTAAATTATTGAAATCAAGTAGAGATTCAGTTTTGGGATGATTCCAGACTCCAAGATGGGGTGTGTGCTGCCTGCACATTGCTGATTCTGGAGCTGAAGTAAGGCTAGACAATTTTCTACCCATACATCCTTAAGGCCAATAGTTGGATGTTGCCAGAACAAGTCTGAGCAGAAATGCAATTGCACTTGTCCTTAAATGGTCAGCCAATGCTAATTATTAAAGTTCTTTAGAATGGCTATTGATATAAGAACATAAGAACATAAGAAATAGGAGCAGGAGTAGGCCATCCAGCCCTTCGAGCCTGCCCCGCCATTCAATAAGATCATGGCTGATCTGTCGCTGCTCAGTTCCACTTTCCCGCCCTCTCCCCATAACCCTTAATCCCCTCTCCTATCAAAAACCCATCAACCCACGTCTTAAAAATATTTAGCGAGGCAGCCTCCACCACTTCAACGGGCAGAGAATTCCAGAGATTCACCACCCTTTGGGTGAAGAAGTTCCTCCTCAACTCCGTTCTAAACCGCCCCCCTTTTATCTTGAGGCTGTGTCCCCTAGTCCTACTGTCTTTTTTGAGCGGGAAGAGTCTTTCCACCTCTATCCTATCCATCCCATTCATCATCTTATATGTCTCAATGAGATCTCCCCTCATTCTTCTAAACTCTAACGAGTACAAGCCCAGTTTATTCAGCCTCTCCTCATAGCTCAACCCCCTCAACTCCGGTATCAGCCTAGTAAACCTCCTCTGCACTCCCTCCAAGGCCAAAATATCTTTGCGCAGGTGTGGCGCCCAAAACTGCACACAGTACTCCAGCTGCGGCCTCACCAATGCCCTATACAGCTGCAGCAAGACCTCCCTACTTTTGAAGAACTGGAGAGCATATGGTGCCTATGGCAATACACTCCAGCAATAAGACAACATTCCTTGAGTTGTGATCCTGGTTATTATCCTGAGATTATGCCTGCAAGTGTCTTTCAGTGTGAACCATATCTTACTTGACACAAGGTACCTCCTTTAATTGGTATCAAAAGAAGCAAGTGCCATTTTGTGAGCATCTCTATTGTCTTATTGCTCATATTGACCAAATAACAGTGGATGTCACACGCCCCAAACCCTTGGCTCAGTGAGCATGAGGATGACATCCATCATCCTTTTTTAAATCCTGCTCTTCAAATGTCAAAGTTCCTGTCTGATCTGACCATAGTGTTTAAGCTCATAATGGCACTTGTGGAGACAATATGCCTCTGCTTGTTCAGTGTACCATTCTCTGCTGTTATACTGGGTCCCACTGGAGCCTGAGGTTTCTTGTAAGGAACAGATGTTGTCACTGTCCATTACAACTCAATGAAGAAATTCCCAGAAATAGTAGAGACATTGAGCTGAATATCTTTATGAGAGGACAGGATTTTTTTAGAAAGGGAATGAACAAAAAAATGACTACTTGGGTATTGTTATCATTTTACTAAGTTATATAAATCACATCTTTCTTACTCTTTCTTCTCCTAGGGCTGCAAATGCTTTATCGATGTTCATGTCCTCTTTTGCACTGGTCTCAAAGAATTGCATTCCATGTTCCTGGGCAAGCTTAAAATACAAATCGCTATTTTTAAGAACATATCCATACTTAACTTGGTCCACAATAGCTTTCATACTTTTTAATTATCTAGTCACTAAATTGTTCAGTACTCAAAGATTGCTCTCATACATTTTACTATACAGTTGAGGATCTCTAAATTATACCTAAACAATAACTAAATTATAATTGAATATTAAAACATACCCTTTTCCCATGAAACTTGCCATGCCACTAGCATGTCGCATTTATTACCAATCAATACTCAGCCAACATCTTTCCCAGCATGCTGAAATTAAAATTATATCCATCTTTATATGTTCAATAAACATTGAATTTATTATACATCTGAATAGTGTGCATCTTTATTTCAAAAATATAGCCTTTTCATCACCATTATTGCCTTAACAATGTAACTGTAAAAATAATCATATGGCTCAACACTTTTTTTCCATGCTGAATTATACAGATTTAGAATGTGATTAGCTGAATATTATCACATGACACTGAAATAAACTGTTTTGTGTGTGTACATAATGTCCTTAACTTACTGCCGACTAAAATAAATGGAAACAAATTTATGAGCTGTGCGCTTGAGATTTTCTGAGACTATAATTTCATCTGAGTATAGCTCCCTACTGGGATCACCAGATCGTGGAATTTTCCATTTAATACCTGTATGCACAAGAAAATCATCTTCTTTTAGATGGTGCAGTGGTGCATTTTACTGAAGTGCTTACGTAGTGTATAGTTATGAAATGTTGGAACAAATGATAAGTTCATCCAATGAACTGATTCCTTTCTGGTGGCTAAGTTGTCGTAGACAGGTGTGAAATATTTCCACCACAAGATTTACACTGTTGTCATATACTCTTGAACAGGCACCTCAGAAGCAGCAGCCTGTGAGAAAATTGTTCTCCAACACAGCTAGGCGCAGTGTAAACAGGAAAAGATAATCATAACAAAGGGAAATTTAAAAGTAACAGAAAAAGGGAGCAATAACATACCAATGAGAAAGCTCTCCTCATCAGTATTTTTAATCCAATATGTGATATTAATGAAGATCTTTAAATTTGTAATATCATAAACAAGCATAAGACCATTTGAGCCTTGAAAATAATGAGTTGTCAGGGCATGGAATCGTTCCTGGCCAGCTGTATCACTGTCAATAGGAAAACCAGAAATTGCATCATCTACCTCTCATACAAGTCCAGAGGATATTTGACTCTGATTTTAATTCTCCCCACTTGATTGCTACAGGAGGATGGGATGGGCATGGTTAATTTAAATGGAATGAGGGATCCCTTTCCTTCCCCAATCTAGTTGACTACAGTTGTGATCAACAAGGACACCCACCAAGTCGATGGATTTCTTTAAATATGGAGATTTGTTTCAATCACATCATCAAGGCAGAATTTGTTATTATAACCGAACACCTGAACTGGGACAGTACTGATATAAGAACATAAGAATATAAGAAGTAGGAGCAAGAGTAGGCCATCTAGCCCCTCAGGCCTGCCCCACCATTCAATAAGATCATGGCTGATCTGATAGTGGTTCAGTTCCACTTACTCGCCTGCTCCCCATAACCTTAATTCCCTTATTATTAAGTCACAGTCTATCTGTGACTTAAACACATTTAACAAGGTAGCCTCCACTGCTTCAATGGGCAGAGAATTCCAAAGATTCACTACCCTCTAGGAGAAGAAGCTCCTCCTCAACTCTGTTCTAAATCGACTCCCCCTTATTTTGAGGCTGTGCCCCCTAGTCCTTGTTTCCATTCTAAGTGGAAATAATCTCTCTGCTTCTACCCTATCTAGCCCCTTCATTATCTATATGTCTCTATAAGATCTCCCCTCAGCCTTCTAAACTCCAACGAGTACAGGCCCAATCTACTCAATCTCTCCTCACAAGCTAATCCCCTCATATCTGGAATCAACCTGGTGAACCTTGTCTGCACCCCCTCCAAAGCCAATATATTCTTTCTTAAATAAGGGGACCAAAATTGCACACAGTACTCTAAGTGTGGCCTCACCAGTACCTTGTACAATTGCAGCAAGACCTCCCTGCTTTTATATTCTATCCCTCTCGCGATAAAGGCCAACATTCCATTTGCCTTCTTGATCACCTGCTGCACCTGCAAACTGAGGTTTTGCGATTCATGCACAAGGACTCCCAGGTCCCTCTGTACAGTAGCATGTTGTAATTTATCACCATTTAAATAATAGCCCATTTTACTATTATTCCTTCCAAAGTGGATAACCTCACACTTGCAAACGTTATACTCCATCTGCCAGATCCTTGCCGACTCACTCAACCTATCCAAATCTCTCTACAGACTTTCTGTGTCCTTCACACAATTTGCTTTCTCACTCATCTTTGTGTCATCTGCAAACTTTGTTACCCTACACTCAGTCCCTCCTCCAGGTCGTCTGTGTATATGGTAAACAGTTGAGGCCCCAGCACCGATCCCTGCGGCATGCCACTAGTTACCAACTGCCAACCGGAAGGCACCCATTTATTCCAACTCTCTGCTTTCTGTTAGATAGCCAATCCTCAATCCACGCTAACACTTCATCTCCAACTCCATGTACCTTTATCTTATGTAGCAACCTTTTGTGAGGCACGTTATCAAATGCCTTCTGGAAGTCTAAAAATACCATATCCACTAATTCCCCTCTGTCAATCGCACTCATTACATCTTCATAAAAATCCAGTAAATTCGTAAAACATGACTTTCCCTTCATGAATCCATTCTGCGTCTGCTTGATTGAACCATTCTTTTCCAGGTGTCCTGCTAGTTCTTCCTTAATGATAGATTCCAGCATTTTCCCAACTGCGAATGTGAAGCTAACCGGCCTGTAGTTACCCGCCTTTTGTCTACCTCCCTTTTTAAACAATGGCATTACATTAGTTGTTTTCCAATCAGCTGGCACCTCCCCAGAGTCCAGTGAATTTTGACAAATTACAACTAATGCATCTGCTATTACTTCTGCCATTTCTTTTTGTACCCTGGGATGCATTCCATCAGGACCCGGGGACTTGTCTACCTTTAGTCCCATTAGCCTACCCAGCACTATTTCTTTGGTAATAGTGATCGTTTTAAGGTCCTCAACCACTACAGTCCCATGACTGTCAATTATTGGTAAGCTATTTGTGTCCTTCGTGGTGAAGACCGACACAAAAAACTTGTTTAAGGCCTCGGCCATTTCATTGTTTTCCATTATTAAATACCCCTTCTCATCTTCTAAGGGTCCAACATTTACAGTTGCCCCTCTTTTCCATTTTATATATTTGTAAAAATTTTTACTATCAGTTTTTATATTTTGTGCTAGTTTACTTCCATAATCTATCTTTCCTTTCTTTATTGCTTTCTTAGTAGTTCTTTGTTGTTTTTTAAAGCTTTCCCAATCTTCTAATTCCTCACTATTTTGACCACTCTGTATGCATTGGTTTTTAATTTGATGCTCTCCTTTATTTCCTTAGTTATCCACGGCTGGTTATCCCTTTTCTTACATTCCTTCTTTTTTACTGGAATATATTTTTGCTGAGTGCTGAGAAAAACGTCCTTAAAAATCCTCCACTGTTCCTCAGCTGTCCCATCAACCAACACTTACTGCAGACATGCTCACTGGGAATCACATTGGGGGTCTATCAGCTCCCACATCATGCAGGAACAGCACATCACCTGACCCTCTATCCTTATTTACTTAGTTTTTAAGTTTTTATAAACTAAGAAGTAAACCTACCCTGCCTCGTCCGTTTCTGCCTGAGCCCATTGAGCCAAAGCCGTTTAGCTCTTACTCTGCTACCTGCTCACTCCACTGCCCGCTACCGATGCTGCCCGCTGTATAGTGCAGCCTGCTTTTTAAACCTTGTGCGCTAACAAACCCTTCCCAGATCACCCCGCCACCCACTTCCACTTTACTGTTAAAGTAGCTTGTAAAAAAAAGAAACCCCTTGAAAAACTAAAAAATAGTTAATCACTTACCTTCACACTCCTGCCACAAATCGATTCTTCTCTCAGCTTGCTCCGAAGAATAATGAGAATGATTTGCCAGGTAAGTGGCTTTTATGTATTAAAAAAAACCCTTCCCAGATCACCCCGCAGCCCACTTCTGCTTTACTGTTGAAGTAACTTGTAAAAAAGAGAAACCCTGCGAGAAACTAAAAAATAGTCAATCGCTTACCTTCACACTCCAGCCATGAATCGCTCCTCCTCTCAGTCTGCTCCGACGAACAATCTAGCTTGCTCGGACGAACAATCAGAGGCTTCTTTGCCCGGTCCCTCAAGTTTACTCTGCCATTCATTAAGAACAAGGCTTGTTTTCTACCTCAACTCCACTTTCCCATCCTATTCCCATTCCTCTGGACTGAGGGCCAGAACAGGCTCAGCAAGGTGAATTATTTTTCTTATTTTCTTGTGAACAAGGAGGATCGTCACATATTTGCAGAAGGACTTGTTTAATTCAAGCTGAAGTTAAGCATGGCTCACGACCAACTTAGAGAACATCTCCTTACATATTTGTTCTTCAATTTCCCATTGACTACTTGGGGGCCTATTGTATACTTCTATCAAAGTGATCTTCTCCTTCTTATCTCTTAGTTATACTTATATAGACTCAATGGGCAAACCCCCAGAAATATCGCCTCAGTACTGCAGTGATGTTTTCCCTAATCAAAAACACAGCCCCCCTGCCTCTCTTACCTCCTATTCTATCTTTTCAATAGCATATGTACATTGGAAAATTGAGCTGCCTGTCCTGTCCCTCCCTTAGACATGTTTCAGTAATAGCTATAATATCTCTGTCCCATGCACCCATCCATGCCATGAGTTCATTTACCTGTCCCATCAGGCCTCTTGCACTGAAATAAATAAGAACGTAAGAACATAAGAACTAGAAGCAGGAGTAGGCTATTTAGCCCCTTGAGCCTGCTCCACCATTCAATTAGATCATGGCTGATGTTTTTGTGGACTCAGCTCCACTCACTGTCTTTTAATTCAGATGGGCAGCATTGTTGGTGCAGGCTTGAAAGACCAAAGGGCCTGTTGCTGTGCTGTAATTTTCTTTGTTCTTTGAGAAAGTTCCTCCTCATTTCAGTGTTAAATCTGCTCCCCCTTATTCTGAGGCTATGCCTCCTAGTTCTGATTTCAACCACCAGTGGAAACAACCTCCATGCTTCTGTCTTATCTATTCCCTTCATAATTTTATACCTTTCTATAAAATCCCCCTCATTTTTCTAAATTCCAGTGAGTACAGTTCCAGTCTTTCCTCATTAGCCAGCCCTCTCAACCCTGGAATCAACCTAGTGAATCTCTTCTGCACCCCATCCAGTGCCAGTATATCCTTTCTCAAGTAAAGACACCAAAACTGTACACAGTACTTCAGGCATGGCCTCACCAGAACCTTATGGAGCTGCAACATACCTCCCAATTTTTAAACTCCATCACCCTAGCAATGAATATTTGCCTTCATTTGCCTTCTTAATTACCTGCTGCAGCTGCAAACAAACTTTTTGTGATTCATGCACAAGGACACCCAGGTCCCTCCGCACAGCAGCATGCTGCATTTTTTTACCATTTAAATAATAGTCCATTTTGCTGTTATTCCTACCAAAATGGATGACCTCACAATTATCAACATTGTACTCCACCTACTAGACTCTTGCCCACCCACTTAATCTAACTATATCCCTTTGCACACTTTGCTCTACTACTCAATTTAATGTCATCTGCAAACTTTGTAAATGCAGTTTAATCTGGACTACCCTTGCTTTTTGCCTGACCTGTCTAGTACTGAGATACTGACACTGCCGTTAAAATTTAATGTGCTCTCTTTAACTTCCATGCTGTCCTCAACCTTCTCTTCTTTTTCCCTCTGCTTTGGATCCCACTCCCTTGCCAAACTAGTTTAAACCCTACTGAGTGGCTCTAACAAATCTCCTGTCAGTCTCCCTTCAGTTTAGGTGTGACCCATCCTTCTTGAAAAAGTCACCTCTGCCCCAGAAGAGATCCCAATGATTCACAAATCTAATTCTTGCCCCCTGCACCAGCTCTCAAGCCACACATTCACCTGACTAATTTTCCTATTCTTACACATACTAGCACTTGGCACCAGCAGTAGTCCAGAAATTACTGCCCTTGAGGTCCTGCACTTTAGCCTTCTACCTGACTCTCTGTATTCACATTTGAGGACATCATCCCTTTTCCTGCCTATGTCGTTGGCAATAATGTGCACAATGACCTCTGGCTGCTCACCCTTCCCCTTAAGAATGTTCTGCAACCGCTCAGAGACGTCCTTGATCCTGGCACCAGGGAGGCAATATACCATCCTGGAGTCTTGATCAGGACGATAGAAATGCTATCTGTGCCTCCAACTATGGAGACATCCTCTTCCCCCCAGGATGTCGCAGAGCCAGAGGGGCTGATGGAAATGTGGCCTGGGAGGAAGTCGCCACCTTGGTCAGTACCAGAGCACTGGTCCCCACTCCGAACTGCAAAGCAGTGCCAGAAAAAAGTCAATGACCTCATCTGTGCAGCAAGGGTGAGTGCTGAACCCCATTTTGCATCTTCCCCCAAATTTCCCCCAGATCCTCCCATCCCCAGCACTCTGCATGCTTCCAGCTCCTGACCCCAAGCACCTCCTTCCTATTCCCCCAAGAGCCCCACTATGCTTGCCCTCGAAGTGCCACCACCTGACACTCTGCAGGAGCCACACCAGCATTTCTTTCATGGCTCCTTCCGTCTCCACATAGTTTGCCTCTGCTTTCAAGAGGAGGACATGTGTACCATCCCATACTAGCATAAAATGCAGAGATCATAAGCAAGGGAGGGATTTGGAACTATCATCATCACTAGGAAAAGGTACTGAGTAAACTGCTGGGATTAAAGGCAAGCAAATCCCCAGAGCCTGATAGCCTACATCTTAAAGTCTTAAAGGAAGTGGTGTTAGAGATAATGGATCCATTGGTTACAATATTCCAAAATTCCCTGGATGCAGGAATGGTTTTGATGGATTGGAAAAATGCCAATCTCCTTTATTCAGAAAGGGAGGGCGGCAAAATATGGGAAGCTATTGGCCAATTAGTTTAACATCAGTTGTTGGGAAATTGTTAGTCCATTATTAAAGAACTAACTTATGCTAACCTCACCTGATGAAGGAGCAGCGCTCCAAAAGCTAATGGCATTTACTACCAAATAAACCTGTTGGACTTTAACCTGGTGTTGTGAGACTTCTTACTGTGTTTACCTCACCCAAGCCAGGGGTGTGACAAACTACTTCAGGTTTAACCAGAGTGAGTTTGGGATTGAATGAATAATTCACTCTTGCAGAGGCAGGTCAATAACTAGAATATTTAGATGTGTCAATAATTTGATTTTATGATCATAGAATCATAGAGGTTTACAGCATGGAAACAGCCCTTCAGCCCAACTTGTCCATGCTGCCCTTTTTTTTTTAAAGCCCCTAAGCTAATCCCAATTGCCCGCATTTGGCCCATATCCCACTATACCCATCGTTTCCATGTAACTATCTAAATGCTTTTTAAAAGATAAAATTGTCCCTGCCTCTACTACTACCTCTGGCAGCTTGTTCCAGGCACTCACCACCCTCTGTGTGAAAAATCTGCCCCTCTGGATACTTTTGTATCTCTCCCCTCTCACCTTAAACCTATGCCCTCTAGTTTTAGACTCCCCTACCTTTGGGAAAAGATATTGACTATCTACCTTGTCATTATTTTATAGACCTCTATAAGGTCACCCCTCAGCAACCTATACTCCATAGAAAAAAGTCCCAGTCTATTCAGCCTCTCCTTATAACTCAATCCATCAAGTCCTGGTAAGTTCACATAAGACTTAACAACCGTTCACTGGGTTTCCCAAAGCTTGCTAAATCAAACAGCTTAAAGGTGGAAGTTTTCAGCCGGAGTAGCTAACTGCTTTTCCATCCCTGCCTGCGGACCAACCAGTGAAGGAGTGCTCGAAACCCCTCAAGCAAACCTGCTGTGTCCTGCCTGCCTCCCATGATCTCCAAACCTGAACAGCAAACAGCTGACCTCACCAGAATCACTCATCTTCCACATTTCTCCCCTCATCTTGTGATCCAATACAATGAGCCCCAACCTTCTCAACCAAGAATGATCCTCAACAATAAAATATTTCTAATGAGTTCTTGTCAGTAGATGTGGCAAGACATTTAGATTCCCACATTTCCAGATTTCCTGGCTGCTGACAGATGCCCCTGATCACTTCTCTTAAATATCAAGGCCCTGAATTTAAAAAATATTGAACTCCCAACAAAGTTAAAATGTACAAATTTAGGAAACCATTCATAATAAAAAAAACTAATAGAATGGAAGCCACAATTCCTGTCAAAATTCCCAATCAATTGTTTTAAATTAAAAATAGATCCAAATTAAGATGGGTTTGTTTGAAATAAATTTGTTGGAAGTTTCCTCATTGTGTGATGGCATTTTCACCATTCTATTATTCATTATAGCTGTTGTAGCTTAGTCTTCTTAATCTTCCCAAATGTGGCCGAAATTTGGAAATTACAAAAAAACTTGCATGTTTGAAGCATCTTTTGTGATCTCAGGACTTCCAAAGAAATTCACAGCTAATAGAATATATTGAAATCAGGCTTTTTCCTGGTGTGACTCCATTTTAATGCTTCAGACTTGGTATGATCCTAGAATGAATAGTTGGTGTGTGTCTGGAGTGTTGTGTGTGTGTGTCGGGCTAGTGGGGGCAGTGCCCAAATAAAACTAAAACTGCAGTTTAGAAACCTTCACCATTCCACTGGTAAAGTGCACACTACCTTTTACATCTTATTTTAGCCAGTGGATCAAATGAGACTCTTGAGCATGCATATTGTGACACCGTCCCTCAAAGTTTAGTAGTGTAATACACATCTAGGCTGCAACTCTCCCATCGTGACCCACAACATTCTGGTGGGTCATGGTGGGAGATGCACATCGCTGACCTTTTTCAGGATTTGCGCATGAGCCGGCAAACAGTTGCCGGTCAGACCACACTGGAAACTGGTGCAAGGCAGGTAAGTAATTTGAATCTTTTTAAAATGTATTTTAAATATGTTTTAAATCTAATTATCAGGAACTTTCAGGTCCTGATTGATTCTCCCACCCCACCAGGAGTACCATTCTGGCAGGGTTTGCACTACCACATGTTCAGGGAACTAGCGGGAAACCCCACCAGAATGAAGGGCAGGCAATTGGGTCCCCCAGGGAGTCAGGCAGAGGGGGGGGGAGTGTGCCCCCTGGCCTTGGGCATCCTGGCAGTGCCAGCCTGTACATCCAAGGGGATGGGGCCTATTGTGGGCAAAGCCTAGGGGCAATCGGTGGAAGTGGGGGATCCCACTGCAACTCTGCAGTCAGGATCGGTCTGGGATGGAGGGAGGGCAGCAATTGGGGTGGGCTGGGGCATGGCCTGCTGTGAGGGGACGCCTGCCTCCGGGGAGGGGTCTGACCCTGGTGGGGGAAAGCAGAGTGGAAGGGTGTGCATGGGTGAGGGGATTGCCACTGTTTGGGAGGGGTGGGCTCTACATTGGGGTGCCCTGGGACGGGTGGGGGTGGGATCAGGGCTGAACCGGGAATTATTTTGGGGACTGTGATCAAGCAGTTGGGGGGAGGAAGTGCTGGGGGCTAGAGGGACAGCACTGTGGGGGTCCCGGGCTGGCCAGCGATTGAGCTGGCCAGTGAATGGGGAGCCTGGCAGATCGGGATGACTGCGGATGCGCATGCGCAGAGTTCCAGAACTGTCAAACTCTGGCGCGAATAGGCCCCCCCCCCCCCCCCCCAGGTTTTTATTCAGATCCACGACTAGGACCTCTGCAGTGCACAGAGTGCGGCGATTCGGATGAGAAGCTGAACTGAGAAATCAGTCGGGATCTAGAATAGTTTTCCCACCAATTCAGTGCTTTTGGGAGAATCACATCCTTAATTTCTGATGTGGTATTGCTGAGGCAACCTGTTCACTTATTCCTTCTCTTCCAGCAAATTGCAAGCTGGGAAAAGAAATCAAGTGTGGTATCAAGGAGTCTTGGAAACGATCCCAGGACTTTTCTGACAAAGTTTCCACTCCATGCTTGTCAATTTGGCCCCAAAATCTCTTCCTGCAACCGCAAGGGGGATCACAACCTTGATTTACAGTATAGAAACTGTTATAATTTGGGACACACAGTAACCAGTTTATTCACAATAAGGTTAGACAAACAGCAATAAATGAGCAAGTAATCTCTTTTAGTGATGTTGGGCTGAATTTTGACAAGATTATTGAGACTCTGATATTGGGTCCCTCTCTGGGTCTCGATCCCACTCAAAGTTGGAATATGACATACATTAGAATTTTACAGAGGGCGACCAATTAGTTAATCATCTCCATGATATCCAGCCAAATATGGATGATGGACACAATCAGGTGTTGTGAGATAGAAGTCAGGCCCTCTTTAAAGGGGGCCCATCAGCCTCTGAAGTGGATGCAGCTAAAGAGTGCCAGCCCTGAGGGAACAAGTTTTCAGAGCATTAACATAGCAGTCTGTCTGAGTAGGGCAGTCCACAGTCCACAGTTCAGTGGCACTATCCTGAAGGTCATATGAGAACAATGACAGCCAGGAGGGACTGGAGGTCACTTGAGGAGGAGGTCTGCTGGACAAATAAAGAAGCCTCTGGGGGGTCACCTGACAGCTCTATGGCAGGAAGCACTTCAACGACCTTTTGTGGTCTGGCAAGGTGAGTAATGCACAAAGCCAAGCTCTGAGCCATTGTGGGTTTGTACAGAGAGTGCATACTCTAAACAGGAGGGCCACAAGGCAGTTAGTGTATGGGAACACTGGGAAGGTGTGCGCCCAGTGCTACTTCTCACGTGAAGAAGAGGTTCAAAGCAGGGTAGGCTTTGGAGGATGCTTGTCTAATTCCAAGAGGAATATCTTAGAATCATAGTATCCTACAGTACAAATGAAGGCCATTTGGTCCATCGAGTTGCACCAACCACAATCCCACCCAGGCTCTATCCCCACAACCCCACGTATTTACACTAAGGGGCAACTTAGCATGGCCAATCCACATAACCCACAAATCTTTGGACTATGAGAGGAAACTGGAGCACCCAGAGGAAACCCATGCAGCCACGGAGAGAATGTGCAAACTCTACACAGACAATGACCCAAGCCAGGAATCAAACCCCGGTCCCTGGTGCTGTGAGACAGCGCTGCTATCCACTGGTTGTAAGCATTCGATGTGAAACAAGTTTGGACAGTCTCAGTGTATTTGGGTTGGGCATGTAGCAGAAAATTACCTTTAAATCAACATTTATTGGCAATTTCATTTGGGAGTGATTTTTTGAAGTGAATAAAGTACTACACAGAAGGAGCAGGTTACTCTTCTGAGGTTTGTTAGGGAAGAGAAAATTTTGCTATTCATCTGACCATGTGATTCCTGGATTAGATGTGCTTAATGCTGATGTTTGGATGTTTGAAGAGGAAAGTTTAGAATTTTGAGTCTATTAGTTTAGAATTTTGAGTCTTTATTACAATCTCTTTTGGCTTACATTAATACTGTCATACGTTAAGTATTCTGATTTTATTCAACTACAGTCTGGCACCATGATACATTGTGACATGCGGAAACAGGAGCTGGAATTTCAATACAGGAAAGAGAAATTGGAGTTGGTTATTCAATATTCTGCTTGGTCATCTCAAATCTATTACTAACAACCCTTGATGCACATCTTGTTGAGTAATTGGGAGTGTTGCAAAATAGGGAATAATAGTCATTAAATCATGAGGAATGATTCAAATTGGAGTCTGTATGTACTGTGCAAGAGTGATGGGAGCCACCTTCATCTTTGCAATTTCCTAAATGTTGGAGAGCGCAGGTACATAATTCCTTGAAAGTAGCATCACAGGTAAACAGGGTGATGAAGAAGGCATTTGGGTTCAGGAGTTGGGACTTTATGTTACCACTGTACAAGACATTAATAAGGCTGCATTTAGAGTACTGTGTACAGTTCTGGTCACCCTGCTTTAGGGAGAATGTTATTAAACTGGAAAGGGTGCAAAAAAGATTTGCAAGGATAATACCAGGACTGGAAGATTTGAATTATAAGAAGAGGCAGGGTAGGTTGGGATGTTTTTCCCTGGAGCATAGGAGATTGATGGGTGACTTTATAGAAATTTATAAAATCATGAGGGGCATAAATAAGGTAAATAGCCAAGATCTTTCCCCTGGGGTAGGGTAGAATCCAAAACTAGAGGGCATAAATTTGAGGTGAGAGGGAAAAGATTTAAAAGGGACCTAAGGGGCAACCTTTTCACACAGAAGGTGATGCATATATGGAATGAGCCACCACAGAAGGTGCTAGAGGTGTGTGCAATGATAACATTTAAAAGATGTTTGGACAGGTAGGAAGGGCTTAGAGGAATATGGGCTAAATGCAAACAAATGAGATGTGGTCGGCATGGATGAGTTGGGCCAAAGGGCTTGTTTCTGTGCTGTATATCTCTATGACTCCAGTAGGGTTTTGGGACTAACTGGATAACTCTTTCAAAGAGTTGGCAGAGGTACATTGAGCAGAATAGCTTCCTTCTGAGCTGTAAGATTTTATTCTAGGAAATGTTGCCCTTGCAATTTAAAATGAACTCTTATAAGTTAAAATTAAAAGAATAACATGCAGTGAGAATTGTTTTTGTAAAGATACTTATAAATGGCAGTATCACATTATATATAAGGGCAGTTTTTGGATAATAACAAGGAGGCAACTTTAGACTTTTGCACAAAATAATAACAGTTAGAGTTACAATACAGTGCCATCAAGTGGCAACATTTGGACTCGCCTTCTCACAATGTTCAAAAACTTTCAGATAAGATCAGGTTTATTACAGTATACCTTATTATGTAGGCAAATTGTGGCAATAGGGTCTTACATACTATAAGTGTGAAATACTTATGATTGACAGATAGAACTCCCAATTCTTTCTTAACGCATGTCTGGAGGTTTTCAAACATCTTTGCCCAATCAAATAGCAACGCCCCTTAACACTGCTCCAGCACCACCAAACAAACCCCCCATAACCTCACCAACCCCCCATCTCCATTATGAGACACAGTTTGTAGCACTGAATCAACATTTTAGCCCAATGGGTCTATGCTCCAAAACAAGCGCCTCTCCGTCTTGCTTCACCTTAATAAAACAACAAATCCTTCTATTCTTTTCCCCTCATATATTTATCCAGTTTCCTTTACGTGCATGCCTTGTTAGTTTGTTAAAATTATTTACAATGTTAACGCTATTAAAATGCAACTTTGCTACTCTCAGCTATTCTATCTGGTAGCTAGAATTCTCTTGAATTCTGGTCAATCTTTTGGTCCCTAACTTATGTTCACTCCTTATTTTAGAACTACCCTTTAAATGGGAATATCTGGATTCCCCCACCATGACCTGCAACTTTTCTGGCAAGTCCAGTCGGGAGAGTTGCATCGTCGGCCTTTTTCCGGGATTTGTGCATGTGCGGGGAACACATGCACATCTCCCAGAGCAGGAGAACAGTCGGAGTCCAGACCACGCTGGAAACTGGTGGGAAGACAGATAAGTGATTTGAATCTTTTTAAAACATGTTTTGCGTGTGATTACCGGGAACTTGCCAGGCCCAATTGAATCTCCCACCCCGGCCAGCAATACTTCGTTCTGCTGGGGATTAGAGCAGCTCCCCACATTCAGGGAACAAGCGTGAGACCCCACCGGAATGAAGGGGGGGGGGTAAATCGGGGTTCTAAGGGGTGGGTGTAGCACCCTGGGCATGGGCATCCTGGCAGTATCAGCCTCTGCCCTCTGGCACTGCCCAAGGGGCAAAGTGCTCAAGCCTAGGGGGCGTCTTGGTACTGCCCACTGGGCATCGAGCAGTGACAGAGGGATGGAGCCTATTGTGGGTGGGGCCTAGGGACAATTGCCTGCTGGGGAGGGGGGCGGGAGGCCTGCCTCCCGGGAGTGGGGTGGTGTGGGGGGGGGTGCAGTCTGACCCCGGGAGGTGTAGGTGTCACTGGGGAAGAAGGGGTCTGCTAGGATGATGGAGGTGTGGGGATTGCCACTGCTGGGGGAGGAGGTGATGGGTGGACATCAGGGCGCTCCAGGGTGTGGGGTCAGGGCTGGCCTGGGAATTGTCGTGGGGGCCGTGATTGGGCTATTGGGGGGGGCAGTGGGCTGGAGTGGCAATGCTGCAGGGCTCCCAGGCTGGCCAGCGATCAAGCAGGCCAGCAAATGGGGAGAGTGACAGATCGGGAACACTGAGCATGTGCAGAGTTCCGGAGCTGTCAGACTCCAGTGCAAATAGATCCTGCACCCCTGGGTTTTTAATGAGACTCCCGATTGTGACCTCTGCATTGCACAGAGTGGGGAGATTCAGGTCTGAATCTACTCAGAGAAAACAGTCACGATCTAGAACAATTTTTCCACCAATTCAGCACTTTCGGGAGAATCGCCCTCATCTCTCCAAGTACCCCATGTCAAACTTCTTCATAATCTTAAAGACCTCTATCAAGTCAACCTGCAGACTTCTCTTTTTATCAAGAAAAGACTACCAGCTTCAGCCTTTCCTGAAACCAATTGACACGTTAAATCCACTTTAAACATTAAATCCACTTTATCACCTATCACCACCCCTTACCTGCCTCCTAAACTGGAGTTTCAGAGCCACAGGTTGAATAAAACAAGTCAGTGGGTGCAGATTTAATAATGTGTAGTTAGCCCATACCCACTCATCTCCATAATTGTGGCATGCAACCCAATACTAAATATGTCACTGAGTGGCTGAATGCTCAGTATGGTGCCCAGGTTTTCTTGAGAGGCTGGCACCAGTTAAAGTTAGCATACACTTCTTAAAGTCAACCTGCAGCTTTTACAGGGGTGTTACGTTCTGTCTGCAGCATGAAGTATAAATGGATGAAAGAGACTCAGGCGCAATAAATCAGAGTGGGCCAGAGAGAGGGCTCCCCATGTTCTCAGATTCAGCACTGGAGGCTTTAGTGCAGGAAGTGGAGAAGAAATATGATTCCTGCATAAGCAGACTTGTTCAAGTTATCACCACACAATAGCCCAATAATCACTATATAAAATGACTGTAATTTCCTATGTACACTACATGGCTTCTCATTTGCTGCTTCCTGGACAAAAATCATTCTCTGAAAGTAAAATAAAGCATACCAAAGTTAGAGATCTAATGGCTCAGATTTTGCAGAAGCAGGGCACCTTGTGGCATGTTCCGTTAGGTGAATTATTTCACTCACACTTAAGTTTGAACATTCTTTGCTGTGCAAATTGCTTGAAATGCAACATGTCAAGAGCAGCGTGGAGTCTAGTTAAGTGATGGGTTCCAAAATCGATCTCCTTAACCGATGAGATTTGAAGATTGAGAGAGGTAAATAACCGGGAATTAAGTAGGGTCAAATTAGATGTAATAGAATTTTGCTGTACATGTCACACATCAGACCATAAGACATTGGAGCAGAATAAGGCCACTCAGCCCATCAAGTCTGCTCTGCCATTCAATCATGTCTGATATTTTTCTCATCCCCATTCTCCTGCCTTCTGCCCATAACCCCTGATCCCTTTAATAATCAAGAACCTATCTATCTCTGTCTTAAAGACATTCAATGACCTGACCTTCACAGCCTTTTGTGGCAAAGTGTTTCACAAATTCACCACACTCTGGCTGAAGAAATTCGTCCTCATCTCTGTTTTAAAGGATCATCCCTTTAGCTTGAGGTTATGCCCTCTGGTTCTAGTTTTTCCTACTAGTGGAACCATCCTCACCACGTCCACTCTATCCAAGCCTCGCAGTATCCTGTAAGTTTCAATAAGATCCCCCTCACCCTTCTAAACTCCAAAGAGTACAGACCCAGAGCCCTCAACTGTGCCTCATAGGACAAGCCCTTCACTCCAGGGATCATTCTTGTGAACTTCATCTGGAACCCCTCGAAGGCCTGCACATCCTTCCTGAGATATGGGGCCCAAAACTTTTCACAATACTCTAAATGGGGTCTGACCAGAGCCTCAGACAGCCTCAGAAGTACATCCTGCTCTTGTATTCTAGCCCTGTCAATATGAATATTAACATTGCATTTACCTTCCTAACTGCCAAATGAACCTGCATGTTAACCTTAGGAGAATCTTGAACAATGACTCCCAAATCCCTTTGTGTTTCTGATCTCCTAAGCATTTCCCCATTTAGAAAATAGTTTATGCCTCATTCCTCCTTCCAAAGTGCATAATGTCACATTTTTCCACATTGTATTCCATCTGCCACTTCTTTGCCCACTCTCCTAACCTGTCCAAGTCCTTCTGCAGCCCCCTCCCTGCTTCCTCAATACTACTTATCCCGCTATAGAAGAACATAAGAACTAGGAGCAGGAGTAGGCCATCTGGTCCCTCAAGCCTGCTCTGCCATTCAATAGGATCGTGGCTGATCTTTTCGTGGACGCAGCTCCACTTATCCGGCTGCTCACCATAACCCTTAATTTCCTCACTGTTCAAAAGTTTATCTATCCTTGCCTTAAAAACATTCAATGAGGTAGCCTCAACTGCTTCACTGGGCAGGGAATTCCACAGATTCACAACGCTTTGTGTGAAGAAGTTCCTCCTCAACTCAGTCCTAAATCCCCCTTATTTTGAGGTCATGCCCCCTGGTTCTATTTTCACCCGTCAGTGAAAATAACTTCCCTGCTTCTATCTTATCTATTCCCGTCATAATCTTATGTGTTTCTATGAGATCTCCCCTCAATCTTCTGAATGTCAGTAAATATAGCCCCTGTCTACTCAGTCTCTCCTCATAAGCCAACCAACTCCAAATCAATCTAGTGCATCTCCTCTGTACCCCCTCCAGTGCCAGTGTATCCTTTCTCAAGTAAGGAGACCAAAACTGTACACAGTACTCCAGGTGTGACCTCACCAGCACCTTATACAGCTGCAACATAACCTCACTGTTTTTAAACTCCATCTCTCCAGCAATGAAGGACAAAATTCCATTTGCCTTCTTAATTATCTGCTGTACCTGCAAACAAAGTCCTTGTGAATCTTGCAAAAGGACACCCAGGTCCCTCTGCACAGCAGTATGCTGCAATATTTTACCATTTAAATAATAGTCCATTTTGCTGTTATTCCTACCAAAATGGATGACATCACATTTACCAACTTTGTACTCCATCTGCCAGACCCTCACCCACTCACTTAAACTATCTTTATTCCTTTGCAGACTTTTAGGGTTCTCTGCACACTTTGGTCTTCCATTCATCTTAGTGTTATCTGCAAATTTTGACACAGTACACTTGGTCCCCAGCTCCAAATCACCTATGTAAATCGTAAACAATTGTGGTCCCAGCACTGATCCCTGAGGGACACCACTAGTCACTGATCACCAACCAGAAAAACACCCACTTGCCCCCACTCCTGGCTTTCTGTTCGTTAACCAATCCTCTATCCATGCTAATACATTACCCGTAATACCATGCACCTTTATCTTATGTAGCAGTCTTTGACGCAGCATCTTGTCCAATGCCTTCTGGAAATCCAGATACACCACATCTACATTGTTCCCCATTGTCCACTGTACATGTAATGTTATCAAAGAATTCCACCAAATTAATCAAATATGACCTGCCCTTCATGAACCCATGCTGTGTCTTACCAATGGGACAATTTATGTCCAGATGTCTTTGAATCATCTGCAAACTTAGTCACAGTGCCTTCAGTTCCTTCCTCCAAATCACTAATGCATATTGTATAAAAGTTGTGGTCCCAGCATTGACCCCTGACACGCTCCACTAGTCACCGGCTGTCATCCTAGAAAAAGCCTTTTTATCCCCACTCTCTGCATTCTGCCAGTCAGCCAATCCTCTATCTATGACAGGATCTTACCCTTAACACCATAGGCACTTAATTAACAGTCTCCTTTGTGGCACCTTGTCAAAGGCCTTCTGGAAATCTAAATAAATCACGTCCACTTGTTCTCTTTTATTTTGTTACCTCCTCAAAGAGCTCTAACAGATTTGTCAGACATGACCTCTCCTTGACAAAGCCGTGCTGACTCAGTCTTATTTTATCATGCACTTCCAAGTACTCTGTGATCTCATCTTTAATAATGGACTCTAAAATCTTGCCAGTGACCAAAGTCAGGCTAACTGATGTATAATTTCCTGACTGCTGCCTCCCTCCCTTCTTAAACCGCAGTGCTCCATTAGCTACTTTCCAGCCCTCTGGTAGCCACCCCCCCACCTCTCCCCCCTCCCCTCACCGCCACCTCCAGTGATTCCTGAAAGATCACCACTAATGCCTCCACAATTTCCTCAGCTATCTCTTTCAGAATCCTAAGGTGCAGTCCATCCGATCCAGGTAATTTATCCATCTTCAGACCTTTCATTTTCCCCAAAATCTTCTCCTTGGTGATAGCCAGTACACTCACCTGTGCCCCTTGAATTTCCTGGAACTCTGGCAATCCACTGGTGTCTTCCAAACTGAAAACTGACGCAAAGTAACTACTTAGTTCCTCTGCCATTGCTTTGTTTCCTATTATTACTTCTCCAGCCTCATTTTCCAATGGTCCAATATCTACTTTTGCCTCTCTCTTACCTTTCATATGTTGAAAAAAGCTCTTCCTATCTTCTTTTATATTACTAGCTAGCTTACACTCATATTTCATCTCCTTCCCACTTATTGCTTTTTTAGTTGCCGTCTGCTCACTTTTAAAGGTTTCCCAATCCTTTGGCTTCCTACTAATCCTTGCCACTTTGTATGCTTTTTCTTCTGGTTTTATGTTGTCTCGAATTCCCTCATCAGCCATGGATGCCTTGTCCTCCCCTTAGCATGTTTCCTCCTCCTTGGAATGAATTTCTATTGTGCATCTCGAATAACTCCCAAAAACTCCTGCCTTCGCTGTTCCATAGTTTTCCCTGCGAGGCTACCTTTCCAATCAATTCCGGCCAGCTCTCCCTCATGTCTTTGTAGTTACCTTCATTTAATTGTAATACCGTTACATCTGATTCCAGCTTCTCCCTCTCAAACTGCAGGGTAAATTCTATCATATTATGGTCATTGCTCCCTAAGGGTTCCTTCACCTTAAGTTCCCTAATCAAGTCTGCCTCATTACAAATCACCAAATCCAGAATTGCATGTTCCCTAGTAGGCTCTGTCACAAGCTGCTCCAAAAAACCATCTCTTAAACAATCTACAAATTCCTTTTCTTCGGATCCACCACCTACCTGATTTTTCCAGGCCACCTGCATTTGAGGTCCCCCATTATTATTGTAACATTGCCTTTTTTGACTGCCTTTTCTATCTCCTGATTTATCTTCATGTCAGGTAATAGGTAAACTTCAAGCAGTAATCAAACCTTAATATTCATTCCGGCATTTGAGGAACGTTTTATGAGGGTTCTAATTAATTGTGTGGGACTCCTCCCTAAAACTAAAAGTTGGATTCAGTATTTGTTGATCATAATTGACGTGTTTACTAAATTTTCAGAGGCCATTCCATTACATAATATTACAGCTAAAAGCATTGTAGAGGAGTTACTTCAATTGTTTACTAGATACAGACAACCAACAGAAATCCAGTCAGATCAAGGATCAGATTCTAAGTCAAAGTTATTCAGGGAAGTTATGGAGAACTTAGGAGTAAAGCAATTTAAATCAATTGCATATCATCCAGAATTGCAAAGAGCGTAGGAATGGCAGCATCAAACTCTGAAGATCATTTTGAGGACCTATAGTCAGACCACCATGATGGCAGTGTTAGCACTGCTGCTCCAGGGACCCAAGTTCAATTCCAGCCTTGGATGACTGTCTGTATGGAGCTTGCACGTTCTCCCCATGTCTGCATGTGTTTCCTCCGGGTGCTCTGTTTCCCTCCCACAATCCAAACATATGCAGGATGGGTACATTGTCATGCTAAATTGCCCTTTAGTATCCCAAGATGTGTATGTTAGATGGATTAGCCATGAGAAATGTGTAGGGTGGAGGAGAGGGTTTGGGTGAGATACTCTGTTACAGAGTCAATGCAGACTTGAGGGCCGAATGGCCTCTCCTGCATTGTAAAAGTTCCATTCTATGATTATCCAGAGGACTGGGATAAAGGAATTCCATTTGTACTTTTTGCAATTAGGAATATATCTAATGAATCAACTAAATTCAATCCATTTGAATAGTTTTTTGATCATGAGGTAAGAGGACCACTTAAACTGATGAAGGAGAAATTAGTGAGTCAGTGCTCCAAGACAACATTGTTGTGTCAAATCTTAGGGAAAGTTTAACTAGTATTGGTGAGTCAGCATTTAAAACTAGTACAGCATGTGTTCGAAAAGGTAGGCAAGATATCAAAAATTTATAGTTTTGCTAGTGGGGATTACTACCAGTGGTAGGTGAACCATTAAAAGTAAGATTTAGTACCTTATCAAATTGAAAGAAAATTGAATGAGATGAATTATTTCATAAGAACGCCAGATAAAGAGAAAACTCACTGAATATGCCATGTTAATATGCTCAAATGGTATTTTGATTGGGAAGGAAAGCAGAAGCAGGATGTGTAAGTTGTTACAACTCAGAGTGAAGAAAAAACTCAGATGATTCTGAACTTGACGCTTCTCAAATTAGATTGGATAATAAGAAAGTAATCAGAAATTGGAATAAATTACTGAGTTATCTTCCAGAGGAAAATCAAAATGACCTGACAGAGTTATTACAATTACATAGAACTCTATATGAGAATAAACTGTGAAATGTGAAAGTAATTGTGCATGAAGTAGATGTAGAAAAATCTGTCCCAATTTAACAATATCCATATAGGCTTAACCCCCTCGAGTTGGCGCAGGTTCTGAAGGAGAAGCTGTTGTTTGTGCAATCTGAGGTGTAGCAGCCAAAAGTCTGAGTTAAACATTATGGGGGCTGGTGGATAGATACAAATGTCAATTAATGAAGACATGAGTGGAAGCAGATGAGTACAATGAAGGCTGACAAGGACAACAAGTTATTGAACAACGTTGTGATGGAGGAAAGTGAACAGATGTGGAGTTAGATGCAAGAAAAATTGACTGATGTGGACCTTGTTCCAGAGTTGTTGAAATTACCGAGCATAAACTGCAGGACAGTCAACAATAGCTCATTAGCTAATGAGCAGAAAAATGTAGATCAATCAGCAATCATATGTGAATCAAGATGGAGATTGAGGAGCAGAAGTATCTCACTACGGCAGATGAAAGAAAAGGATAACCAATATGAAATTAGACTATTTGATTAAATTGTACCATTATTCCAAACAAACTGCTGGAGTAATGAATCTATACAGCTTGCACAGACATGGATGTCCATAGAAACTGTACTGTTCATAGCTGATATTCGAGTAAACTACGATGGTTTTCATAACAGCATAGTTGCCACAATGATCATTAAAACCATAACAACGGCAAATTCTGATACCAAACAAGACAATCTGCTATACATCTTTGCCAAAGAATATATAGAAAATGATGATGATGACCCAGAACAAATGAAGGAATTGATAAACTATCTTGGAACAGAAAGACATCCACTGGGGACTCTGGAAAGAATTTTGAGCATACCATTTTGCATCTGACAATCATAAGAACTGTTTGGATTCAGTGAAGGAAATTAAAAAACAAATAAAGAACAAAGAACAAAATCAGCCTGGGAAACAGGCCCTTCGGCCCAACGAGCCCGCGCCGCCACCCCAACACCAATAGTCCACCTCTCTACCCACGACCCCTGTCTAATGTTTTATGGCCATCCAGATTGAGGGAAACTGATTTAGGGACAATTTATTCCTGCCAATCAGCCTAACAGCACATCTTTGGGGTGTGGGAAGAAATCCAAAGTGGTTTGTGCCAGTTTGCATTCACTGTAAAGTTTTACCCTCCTGATCCTGAAAAACTCACAGGGGACGTGACCAGAATTAATTTATAATAATGACAACAGAATTGAGCTTGTTTTGGAATCAAAGTATTATCAAAAACAGAAGGGGGTGAATATCAGCAGTTTGTTGAGAAAGGAAGTGAGAACATGATTGCAGATGCTCTATCATGACTTTGGTGAAAGAAGAAGAAATGCATAAAATTGGAAGACAGGAACTGAACTGGACTATACTAGTGATTTATTTGCATGCTTTGATGTAATAAAATGTTTAAAGTTTGTTTATTAGTGTCACAAATAGGGTTTAATTAACATTGCAATGAAGTTACTGTAAAAGTCCCCTAGGCGCCACACACCAGAGCCTGTTTGGGTACACTCGGAGAATTTAGTATGGCCAATGCACATAACCAGCATGAATCTTTGGACTGTGGGAGGAAACTGGAGCACCTGGAAGAAACCCCTGCAGACATGGGGAAACGTGCAGACTCCACACAGACAGTGACCCAAGATGGGACTAGAACCCAGGTCCCTGCCATTGTGAGGCAGCAATGTTGACCATGGTGCAACCCTGTATAGTACCAATAGTATGAAAACTAGAAGTTTTGAAAAATAAAGCCATCTTTTCATATTGTTGGTTCATTTTTTTAAGGGGGAAGTATGATAATACTGTGCCTTTAAGAAATGCAATTATATCATGTTACTTGTGAGGGAATGTTTAAAATTCAACCCAATTTTACAAGGTGCTAACTTGTCTACAAAACAGTCAGCTAATGCTGAGAATGCATGTTAATTATTAGTTTTAGCTAAGGATCTGTTTGTTTTAATCTGAGACTGTGTCCCCTGGTCCTAGATTCCCCAACTAGGGAAAGCATCCTCCTTGTACCTACCCTGTCCACCCTGTTAGAATTCTGTATGTTTCAATTAGCTCACCTCTCCTGCTTCTAAATTCCAGTAAAAACAGGCGCAGTTGAACCCATCTCTCCTCATAGAACAATCCTGCCAAACCTGATATCAGCCTAGTCAATCTCCAGTGCACCCCCTTTATAACTAGTATATCCTTTCTTTGATAGGGAGACCAAAACTTCACACAATCTTGAAGGTGTGGCCTCACTAAGGCTCTGTCTAACTGCAGTAAGACATTGTTACTTCAGAATTCAAATCCTCTTGCAAAGAAGGCAAACATGCCATTTGCCTTCCTAATTGCTTGCTGCACCCGCCTCTCCACTTTCATTGACTGCTGTACAAGGACACCCAGATCCTTTTCTGCATCCATATTTTCCAATATGTCACCATTTAAATAATTATCTTCCTTTCTGTTTTTCACATGAAAGTGTATAACTTCATACTTGTCTATGTTGTTCTGCATCTGCCATGGGTTTGCCCACTTGTTCACTCTAAATCATCTTAAAGCCTCCTTACATCCTCTTCACAACTTACAATTCTGTCCAATTTTGTGCTGTCAGCAAACTTTGAAATGTATTTGGTTCCCTTATCCAGGTCATTTATATATATCATAAACAGCTGGGGCCCAAGCACTGATCCCTGCGGCTAATGGACATAATTAAAGCACATGAGATAATGGGTAACGTGTTGACATGGATCGAGAATTGGGTGACAGACAGGAAACAAAGACTGGGAATTAATGGGCCTTTTTCAAGTGGCAGACAGTAACTGGTGGGGTATGATCCATGCCAACACATTATCCCCATCCCAAGCATTTTAATTTTGCCCACTAACCGCAGGGATCAGTACTTGGACACTAGCATTCAATAAAATAAATAAAAGACCTGCATGAGGGAATCAAATGTAACATTTCCAAGTTGGTTGATGATACAAAACTGAGTGGAATTGTGAGTTGTGAGGAGGATGTAAGGAGGTTTCAACATTGAGTGGATGGGCAAACATGGCAGATACAGTATAATGTGGATAAATGTTATACTCTTTGGTGTGAAAAACAGAAAGGAAGAACATAAGAACATAAGAAATAGGAGCAGGAGTAGGCCATCTAGCCCTTCGAGCCTGCCCCGCCATTCAATAAGATCATGGCTGACCTGAAGTGGAGCAGTTCCACTTTCCTGCTCTCTCCCCATAACCCTTAATTCCCTTGTCTGTCAAAAA
Organism: Carcharhinus amblyrhynchos; assembly: GCF_965287045.1. NCBI lineage: Eukaryota > Metazoa > Chordata > Chondrichthyes > Carcharhiniformes > Carcharhinidae > Carcharhinus > Carcharhinus amblyrhynchos. Next base: position 73,606,292 of record NC_137331.1, on the reverse strand, counting down.
CCTATCTACCCATGACTTAAATATATTTAGCAAGGTAGCCTCCACCACTTCAACGGGCAGAGAATTCCAGAGATTCACCACCCTTTGTGTGAAGAAGTTCCTCCTCAACTCTGATCTAAACTGCCCCCCCCTTATCTTGAGGCTGTGCCCTCTAGTCCTGCTATCCATTCTAAGCAGGAAGACTGTCTCTATCTCTACCCTATCCATCCCTTTCATCATCTTATATGTCTCTATAAGATCCCCCCTCATCCTTCTAAACTCCAACAAGTACAGACCCAGTCTCTCAAATAATTAAGAATATTATATGAATGGTGAAATATTGGGAATTGTGGATAAACAAAGGGTTCTGGGTGACCTTGTACACCAGTCAATGAAAGTAGCGAGTCAGGTGCAGCCCCTTTAGCCTCTGAGGTATATCAAATTTCTGCTCGAAATCAGACAATGTTTTGACCTCAACTACATTCCGTGGTAGTGAATTCCACACATTCACCACCCTCTGGGTGAAGACATTTCTCCTGACCTCAGTCCTAAAAGGTTTACCCCTTATCCTCAAGCTAAGACCCCTAGTTCTGGACTCCCCCACCATTGGGAACATTCTTTCTGAATCTACTCTGTCTAACCCTGTTAGAGTTTTATGAGTTTCTGTGAGATTCCCTCTCACTCTTCTAAACTCCAGTGAATATAATGCTAACCAATTTAATCTCTCCTCATATGATAGACCTGCCATCCCAGGGGATCAGCCTGGGTAAAGCTTTGTGTATTCTCTCCATAGCAAGGACATCTTTCCTCAGATGAGGGCATCGACACTGTGCACAATACTCCATGTGGGGTTTTACCAATTCCCTATACAATTGCAGCAAAACATCCCTATCCCTATGCTCAATTCCTCTCGCTATGATGGCCAACATATCATTTGCCTTCTTTACTGCCTGCTGTCTCTGCGTGCTTACTTTCAGTGATCAATGCATGAGGACACCAAGTTCTTGCTGAGTATCCACTTCTCTCAATTTACACTTATTCAAGCAATAATCTGTTATTTCTACCAAAGTGAATAACCTCACATTTATCCTGCATCTGCCATGCACATGCCACTCACTCAGCCTGTCCAAATCACACTGAAGCATCTCTGCACCCCCCCCACAGTTCACCCTCCCACCCAACTTTGTATAATCTGCAAATTTGGAGATAATGTATTTAGTTCCCTCTTCCAAATCTTATTGAGTTCTTTGAGAAGGTGACCAAAGAGGTGGATAAGGGTAAAGCAGTTGACGTGGTGTATATGGATTTTAGCAAAGCGTTTGATAAAGTTCCCCATGGTAAGTTACTGCAGAAAATACGGATGCATGGGATTGAGGGTGATTTAGTGGTTTGGATCAGGAATTGGCTAGCTGATGGAAGACAGAGGGTGGTGGTTGATGGGAAATATTCAACCTGGAGTTCAGTTACCAGTGGTGGACCGCAGGGATCTGTTTTGTGGCCACTGCAGTTTGTCATTTTTATAAATGAGCTAGATGAGGGTGTAGAAGGATGAGTTAGTAAATTTGTGGATGACAGAATCCCACTAGTCACTGAATGCCAATCAGAAAAACACCTGTTTATGCCAACTTTTTGTTTCCTATCTGCTAACCAGCTTTCTATCCCATCTCAAGACATTCCCAGCAATCCCATGTGCTCTAACATAACATAGTAGCCTGTTACTTGAGATCTTGTTGAAAGCCTTCTGAAAGTCTAAATAAACCACACCCACTGGTTCTCCAAAGAATTCCAATAGATTCATCAAGTATCATTTCCCTTTTGTAAATCTATGCTGACTTTGTCTGATTACCACTGCCTTCTAACTACTGAGTTATGGAATTCTTAATGGACTCTAGCAACTTCCCCAGTCCTGACATTAGGCTCATAGGTCTATAGTCCCTGTTTTCTCATAGTTACCTTTATTGAGATTCAGGACCCTGGTCTCAGAATCACTCCATCACTATCCACCTTGACAATGAATTCTACCATTTTACCAAGGGTTCCCTCATGGCTAGATTGCCAACTAATCCTTTCTCATTGCACCTCAAACCTGTGGCAGAGGCTGACGCTCTTACATCCTTCCCTTTCGGCCTCCCTACCTGCCTCATGTGGATGGCCATAAAACATTAGACAAGATTCATGGGTGGAGGGGGGGACTGGTGGTGTTGGGATGGCGGCGCGGACTCGTTGGGCCGAAGGGCCTGTTTCCAAGGCTGTTTTTGTTCTTTGTTCTCAGCTGCGATCAAACTCTCCTGTCCTTGACCACTTTCCAAAGAAGAAGTCCCTATTCTATGCGATGTGATGACCTCCTGGTACAAAGCATTCAGGTAACTCTCCCCCTCCTTACAGCATCTGAAGTTCAGCCTCCTGCTCAGTGATACTAAGTCAAACCTCCTCAAGCTGCAAATATTTACGACAGATATGTATTTCCTGAATCATGTTGGTATTCAGGATCTCCCACATGCTGTAAATATGACAGATCACCTGTTCTGCCATCCTTATGTGATATAATTACTGAATTATTTTGTTCAATTATTTGGTTTCTTTTACATATTTTATTAACCTAATCACAAATTACGGTAAAACATTGAACCTTAGAAATACTGTAGATCTTAACCACTACCAAATGCTCACGGGACAATTCACTTCTTCCCTTGCAGTGGAGCAAGAACCAATTCCTGCAGGGTAAGAAATTTTGAAGAGAATTGAAGGAGTGCTTTCCTCCCCTCCACACCAAACATCGGCTCACCAAACTCTCGTACTCCCTTGAGGTTGCACTCCATGCACTCACCTCCAATCCCAACTCCAGTATGAGCTGACTATCAAGGCCAATGTTTCAAGCATAGACCAGTGTTTTGCTGATGAAATCTGCCTAACATTTATATTCTGTAGTATACCAGAGAACCATGATATTAGAAATTGCATTTGTGTAACTGGGCAAATGAGAGAGTGACGTGGACATGGAAAATTGAGTAACACAAAGGGTTCCCTTTTATATGATCACAAATATGTATTACAGCTAAAATATTGAATTTGTCATCCCATGCAGATTTTTAGAAATACCATCCCATTGTACTGCCCATTTGGGGCACTAGGCTAAAGGATGAAATGAGAACAAAGTGTTAAATCAATGAGAGATGCCATTTTGCACAATTGAATATGCTGAATCGTTCACTGTATCCAATGGTTCAACATGACCTATTTAATTCTTTTTGCAATTTTTGTTTTTACAAGTTTTTCACGCATTAGAACTGACAGACCATTACTGTGGAAACAGAATGCTTCCTGGGTGAGAGCACATTCCTGGCATTTCTCATCTGGTTAAGAATAATGTCAGATAGCAAGTAGCAGTGCTTGATGATTTAAAAATTAATTTCAAACTTGTTCCTCAATCTGATTATTTTCTGCAGAAGCTAATATCTGTTGATACAGCCAAATAAGAGTGTTTTATTTTGCTAAACCATCTGTTAATATTTTCTGTATATCTGACTGCCTTCAAGGATATTTATCCAGATATTGATCTCATTTATAAATACCGGTTGATCTCCTGTGGTGTTCCACATAGGTAGTCAAGACTAATTGGAATTTTTCAGGTCAAGCAGGCTTTGAGGGTTCTTAAAAATAACAGTGAGTTTGAGGGTAAGCATCTGTTTGTGCAAAGCCATTGTCAGAGTGGTAGGTTGTGGTGAATTACAATACAATTACTTCTTCATACTCGAACATGGTGGCCAATTTGGGCCTTGATAAATTAGTGCATTATTAATTAGCGATTATTTCCCCAGGAAGATTACAGCTAGTACAAGTCCTGCAATACTATGTTAGTCTGGGATTTGTGTTAACAGTGCAGACCGTTAATGATATACAAAGTGATCAGCAATTTCAGGCGATTGAATAACAAATGTCCAGATGTTGGGATTTAATTTATGCTGCTCCAATATTTGTTTTGCATGATTGGCAGTTCACTCTTAGCCTTCAAATTATTTTTAGGAACTTGCTGAATTTGCACATGAACTGTCCATTAAACTTGCCAGTGAAAGTTAAGCCTGTGAGTGATAAACTAAATGGTGTCTTAATTGTTACTGAAATTCCAATCGACCTATCTGACCCAGAAAGGAAACAAATTAAATTGTTCAAACTTACTCCTACTTGTCCTTAATTGTTAGGGATATTTAAAATGTAAAATTTCAAATGTTTATATTTTTCCTTCTTTTCCTTTCTGCTTTTTTCCCTCAAGCAATTTTCTTTCCTGTTCCATTTATTTTCTGCATATGATTTGACTCTATTTCACCTTCCTTCTCCAATGTTCCTTTATTTATTTCTAAATTTAATACTTATTACCTTTACCACACCTTATAAGACCCTATATCCAACAAGTTATGGTGTAGAACATATTCCAGCTGAAGTATTCCAAAGAAAGTCTTTAACGACACAGGGTTTAAAATCATAGAAACTTATATCTAAGGAGGAGACTATTTGACCCATCAGGCCCGATTTTACCATCAAGCTGCACCCGTTTTCGGGTGCAAAAACTTGGTAAAGTCAGGCGTCAGGCAAGTAGCATGGTCCATGCCTGCCTCCACAGTGGTTCCCCCTTTACTAAAATGGCTGTGATTGGGATCATGGCTGAAATGGGCCTGATGGCCATTTAAATGCATGCATTTAAATTGACTTAATAGCTGCACGCCCAATCTTATTGGCACTTTCCCCTTTACCATCACATTTGTCCACCCAGAACCGGCGCAAGACAGACATGCTCCTCAAAAGTCCAATTTGGGCACTCCAGTTAGTGAGGAGATAAGTACCGAGAATCTGACAGCTCTCTACTTGAGATTGTTAGTGGAGGAGGGTCTAACAACTTTCTGCTTGAGATCAATGATAGTGGGGGGGGGGGGGGGGGGGGGGGGGGGGGTTCGGTGGGGTTGGGGGGTCCCCTGTCACTCTGCCTCTGATCAGTGAGGGGAAAAGGGGAGTTCGCTGCCAACCTGCCTGTGATCAGTGAGGGGGGAAGGGGGTCCGCTGCTACTGTGCCTGTGATCAATGAGGGGGAAGGTGGGGGGCCCACGATCAGTCTGGGTGGCAGAGTGAGTAAGGGGATAAGGGGTTCAATAATGTTGCAGAGGTGGGGCAATGTCTGTGGGAGCCAGGGGAGACATTATCCGCCTGGGAGCAATGTGGCAGGGGAACCACATTCTCTTATTTTTCTGTGCATGCACAGTTGGAGGCGCTGATCAAAGCTGTAGGTTTCCGACACGTTAAGTACCACCCACAGGCTACTGCAGCACGATTCAAAATGACAAAATAGGGCCCATTGTGTCTGCTCTGCTGCAGCAGGTTCCACCCAATAGTTCTACTCCATTACCACTTCAGTGAGTCAAATCTTCATAACTCTCAGTGTTCACCCCCTTAACTTGCTGGTTGATTTACTCATTAAAATTTTTCAGGACGATCCAACATTTTTTCAATGTTATTCAGCTTGCAGTTCCTTCATGAAGCCACTGGATGACAGCAAAGGAATTTGTTTGGCTTTAGTGCATGATTTGAAATTTTAAGGGGAGGAATCTGTCACACACAATAAATGCATCAATGAAGTAAGTGGTACAAGCTGTACAGCTGGTGGCTTTTAGTGCTACTTCCCCCCAAATTAATTCACAGTTGCCTGTCCATGAATGAACTAAGTAATACATTTCTGCAATAAAAGGTGATCGTACTGTTTCTTACCAATGTTTCTTCCCACTTTAATCCAGATTTGAAGAGGCATAACAAGCTCCAATGAACTTTCCATGCTCCTTTCCTCTGGTTCAATATGCCTTATCACTGCTCCTTGATTGAAGATCATGAGGATAGAAGTTCAATATTGACATTAAGTAATGTGCAGGGCAAATCATGTCAGTCTCCTGTTATTTACTCCAGCTGGCAGTCAAATCCGTTGATTTCATGTCAACTGGATATTTGATTCCCAATTTGTATGCCTGCATAAGACAATTTTTTGCCATCTCAAGCCTCATGTCCGATATGGTATAAACAGCCTTAATTTGGCAATGTTTAAATTGTCACTGTTACCTAAATGGGCTTTTAGATGAGGCAGTTTCTTGCTCTCTCCAATGGGAGCTGCAGCCTGCACCCAAAGGCAGATAAGATTGATGAGAGTGATTTTTATTGAGGTTTATCCTGAGCAGCTCCACAATGTAGGACTGTACACTCTAAGGACTGTTCCTATAGGTGCACGCTGAGGTAAACATCAAATGCAGATGGAGGATCATAAACTTGGCCAAAGGTGGCTTTTGTTCTGCCAGAATCTTGTTTTCCAGTGCAAAGTGTAGTGCATGACCAATTGTTGCAGATGGGTCCTTTCCAAGGTGCAGACCAGGTTCTAAGGGATCACACTAAAATCTGGGGCAGCTATCACAAAGGTGTATTGGGGAAAGGCCTTATCTAAGGCTCTTCAATCACAGTACTCTGAGGATCCAAAGACTTGAGCTATATGCTTGACATGTAATGAGCGTTGTAAATATTGAATGTAATTGTAGCTGCAATGAATAACATATGGTATTGGAAAAAAACTGATTTGCTCTGCACGTTATGTAATGTCAATATTGAACAAACATGTAAGGATTCTGAAACTTGCACAACTTTTATGCATAATGTAAATTTTTAGGGGGAAAAAGATTCTGGTTGTGGCTGGCAAGAAACAATGGATTGAAGATTCTGAGAATTGAAATTGCTTTCATGACAGCCTCTGTAATGCAGGATTGCATGCTCTATTGGCTGTTCCTTAGGATACTTGGACAGTTAGATGGTGAATATGTTGCAGATCAATGACTGTTGATTAATATTCCTGCAAGGGATGGGGATAATACAAAACCTGCTGAAAATTCTCAGCTGCAATCATTTCCCAAGTTCCAGTGATGAAGATATATAGCTTTTACAAACATCCTTTTCATTTCTTTCTCCCCTCAATCTTGTGGCCCTTCCTTTACCTTCGACCACATGGCCCCCTTTTTGAGAATAGGCTTATGCTATGAAGTCTCAGGCCAAACATCAGCACTTTCTGTATCCTTCAGTCTGTTTTTTGCCCCCAGTTACATTAATGAGTGGAATTTGTAGGCCAGCGAGTTCAGAAGTGGAGTGTCCTGATGGTAAAGGTTAAATCCATACTTTCATTCATCTATGTATATTTTAGGTTGGTAGTAGGAACATAGAACCATTCAGTACAGAATTTGGCACACTGTATAATGTCCATTTAACGGTCTGATCCTGCTGCCGCTTGGTAACTCCAAAAGCAAACCCAAACATATATTTGATTCTGGGCTTCCAATAAGGTTCCCTCGTTTGAAAGACACCCTATGTTTGATTGTTAACCTAGCATTGGGAACAGGTGCCCACACAGGACCATAACCCTGTCTTTGCATGGAAATCCTTGGTGTCGTGCTGTTTGTGCTGCTGATCAATGAAGAGCTACTGGCCTCAGATTGGCTAGCAGCTAGCAGCAGGTGGGATGTCCACTTGGGGGTCCTACGTCTAGGGAAGGCCTGCAACTGCCTAATTAAATTCCAGTGACAATACGGACTCTCATAAGCTCTTCGGACAACAGCCAAGACTTCTGTTGCCTCCATTAAATACTGTCAGTTGTGACTAACATAGAGAAGAGTAGGTCACCAGAAAAAACACCAGTCAACTGCTTAGAAGTAATGGAAATGCTATAAGAATGCTTAGTGTACCAAACCTAGGGTGAAAGTATAAATTGATCACTTATGGAAGCAGTAAGGCATAGACAGCCCTGCTTATTGATGAGGTCCTTCAGATTATTGTTGACATTTTAAAGAATTAAAGGATTGTCCTCTACATGCCAGATGGGTTATTGAATACTGAGCAGAGAGGGTCCAGCAAACATATGAGGCAATCATGTAAGCAGGAAGCACTTGATTTGAAGAGAGGTTTGGAGAAGCAGGCCATAGGAGTTATGGGAAGGAAATGAAACATGCCATTTTAAAGAAACATTTAAATCTCATTTATATTTAGTGAGCTGGAATGGAGCGAGCACTGCAAGCTGTCTACATCATGGGGTGAGGAAAATTGACAAACATATTAAAAGTTATACATATAAGATATGTTTCCTGCAAGTTTAAAATTTACTGCATAAAAGGAATCTTCTTAACCATGACTTCTACCATTACACGTATCTACTTAAACCTTTGGCAGGCACTAGATACTACTAGTGGAAGGAAATCAATAGTAAGTATACATGCAAATAATTGATGTTATAACAAAGTTAATTGATTATACTACTGTACCAGTGTTCTAGATCATTAAAAATAACAGTTATTGTGCAGCTAGCAATTTACAGGGTGAAATGTTGGTAATAAAACCATTATTTCAGAATGTGAAACTGTCTTTATAAGAGATGGGAATGGTAAATCCCAGAGACACACTAGTGAACTAAAGCTTCAGCAATTTAGATTTTTATTTCAGATTTCCAGCATCCCCTGTATTTGCTTTTACTTAAGTTATTCTTAAATAGTGTCAAACTCAATACAAACCGAAAAATCACGGCAATGATCTGATGCCAATGCAATGAGTCACAGAGGGAAAGAAAACAAAGCATGGCATGTTGCCAAAAACTCCTGACTGAAGATTATGAAGAGATCAACTGGAAGTTTACGCTCTCACTGAACTTTTCTTGTTCAGAAAACTCACGATCTGCTCCCTCAATTCCATCCATTGTAAGTTTGAAATTTCCCTCCTCATCTCCTGTTATCACCATCATCATCACTTTGGAATTATCCTTGTCTCCCTCAGAACAGTCTTCATTAATTCCCTTAAAACAGTGCCTCAAATCCACCTACTGACTGCAATTACTACCGTATCATAATTCTTTAAATCTTTTCTTTCTTCCTAAGTTCCCCAAGGAATTTGTTGCTTCTTTGTAATGTCTTTCCAACTAATAGTGAAAGTCACAAGTTGCATCCTCAGTGGCTTCCAATTCTCCCTACTCAGTTCTGTGCTGTCTTCGACACTGTTGATTATTTTAACTTCTTCTCAATCAATCTTCATGCCATTGCTGGCTCAAGAACATACAACAATTTTTCCTGGGAATGTGATCTTCACCAGACATGTGCTTAAACAGGACATGCTTGATATTATGAGTGCTGAACCAATTGTAGCTTCTGGGGTGAGCCTACTTTCAAATGAGGGCAAACTACAGATTTTGGAAATGGGAGCTCATCTGGTTTGAGGTGGAGTATAAGGTGCTGCTGTAAATTCCATGAGACACTATTTTCTAAAGGCAGTTAGGCAAGAGTAATAAAAATGGCCTTGCCAGTCTCATGATGTGGGTATGCCGGCGTTGGACTGGCGTAAACACAGTAAAAAGTCTGACAACACCAGGTTTTAGTCCAACCACTCACTAGCTTTCGGGGTTACCCCCTTCGTCAGGTGAATGGAGAGTTCTGGCCTCAGACAGAGCATATAAAGCACAGACAGTTTAGAGATTACTGATTAAAATGCGAATCCTTACACCTAACCTGCTGTTCAAGACCTGAAGTGGCTGATAATGTGAGTGGAAGGAGCACTGATCACAGTTTAAAGAGATGTGTATTGTCTCCAGACAGTACAGTAAGTGAGGTTTTGCAAACCCAGGCAAGTCATGGGGGTTACAGATAGTGCGACATGAAACCAAGATCCCTGTTGAGACCGTCCTCATGTGTGCGGAACTTGGCTATCAGTCTCTGCTCAGCGACTCTGCGCTGTCGTGTGTCGTGAAGGCCGCCTTGGAGAATGCTTACCCGAAGGTCAGAGGCTGAATGCCTGTGACCACTGAAGTGTTCGCCAACAGGAAGGGAACAGTCTTGCCTGGTGACTCGCCAGCAACAACCAAGCCTCCCCTGGCACCACAGTAGAAAACAGCACTACCGCAGGGAGGTCTATTGTCAACTTGTCGGACTACACACTTCAACCAGACGAAATCGAAGTTCTCAGCCGAGGGCTCAATTTCTGCCCCACCACCAAAATGGACCCCATCAGTCTCGCAGCGGACACAGAGGAATTCATCAGGCGAATGAGGCTGCGGGAGTTTTTCCACAAACCCCAAGAGGCCAGCAACGAACACAATGAGACAGCCGATGAACCAGAACAGCCGACAGAGAGATCCGCAGTGCAACAGCCTAAGAGGAAGGAATCCAATTGGACTCCTCCGGAAGGCCGCTGCCCTCGACTGGACTTGTATGCCCAAACCATCAGGAGGTGCGTTAACACCAGATTCATCAGCCGCACTCACAAGACAGCCCCGAACATCACCCAAGCACAACGCAACGCCATCCACGCTCTCAAGACAAACCGCAACATTGTCATCAAACCAGCAGACAAAGGAGGGGCCATCGTCATACTGAACAGAACGGATTACTGTAAAGAAGTGTACCGACAACTAAACAATGAGGAACACTACAGACAATTACCCACAGATCCGACCAAAGAACACACTCGTCAACTCAACAATCTGATCAAGACCTTTGATCCGGACCTTCAGAGCACCCTCTGTGCTCTCATTCCACGTACTCCCCGCATTGGAGATCTCTACTGCCTCCCAAAGATACACAAGGCAAACACACCTGGCCGTCCCATCGTATCGGGCAATGGGACTCTGTGTGAGAACCTCTCCGGCTACGTCGAGGGCATCCTGAAACCCATTGTACAAAGAACCCCCAGCTTTTGTCGCGACACTACGGACTTCCTACTGAAACTCAGCACACACGGAGCAGTTGAACCAGGGACACTCCTCGTCACAATGGATGTCTCGGCGCTCTACACCAACATTCCCCACAATGATGGCATTGCTGCGACTGCCTCAGTACTCAATGCTGACAACTGCCAGTTTCCAGATGCAATTTTACAACTCATCCGCTTTATCCTGGACCACAATGTCTTCACCTTCAACAACCAGTTTTTCATCCAGACACATGGAACAGCCATGGGGACCAAATTTGCACCTCAATATGCCAACATCTTCATGCACAGGTTCGAACAAGACTTCTTCACTGCACAGAATCTTCAACCGATGCTATACACTAGATACATCGATGACATTTTCTTCCTTTGGCCTCATGGTGAACAATCACTGAAACAACTATATGATGATATCAACAAATTCCACCCCACCATCAGACTCACCATGGACTATTCCTCAGAATCAGTTGCATTCTTGGACACACGCATCTCCATTAAGGACGGTCACCTCAGCACCTCACTGTACCGCAAGCCCACAGACAATCTCACAATGCTCCACTTCTCCAGTTTCCACCCTAAACATGTTAAAGAAGCCATTCCCTATGGACAAGCCCTCCGTATACACAGGATTTGCTCAGATGAGGAGGATCGTGACAGACACCTCCAGACCCTGAAAGATGCCCTCATAAGAACAGGATATGGTGCTCGACTCATAGATCGGCAGTTCCGATGCGCCACAGCGAAAAACCGCACCGATCTCCTCAGAAGGCAAACACAGGACACAGTGGACAGAGTACCCTTCGTCGTCCAGTACTTCCCCGGAGTGGAGAAGCTACGACATCTTCTCCGGAGTCTTCAATTTATCATTGATGAAGACGAACATCTCGCCAGGGCTATCCCCACACCCCCACTTCTTGCTTTCAGACAACCACACAACCTCAAACAGACCATTGTTCGCAGCAAACTACCCAGCCTTCAGGAGAACAGTGACCACAATACCACACAACCCTGTCACAGCAACCTCTGCAAGACATGCCGGATCATCGACATGGATACCATCATCACACGTGAGAATACCATCCACCAGGTACATGGTAAATACTCTTGCAACTCGGCCAACATTGTCTACCTGATACGTTGCAAGAAAGGATGTCCCGAAGCATGGTACATTGGGGAGACCATGCAGACGCTACGACAACGGATGAATGAACATCGCTCGACAGTCACCAGGCAAGACTGTTCCCTTCCTGTTGGCGAACACTTCAGTGGTCACGGGCATTCAGCCTCTGACCTTCGGGTAAGCATTCTCCAAGGCGGCCTTCACGACACACGACAGCGCAGAGTCGCTGAGCAGAGACTGATAGCCAAGTTCCGCACACATGAGGACAGTCTCAACAGGGATCTTGGGTTCATGTCACACTATCTGTAACCCCCATGACTTGCCTGGGTTTGCAAAACCTCACTTACTGTACTGTCTGGAGACAATACACATCTCTTTAAACTGTGATCAGTGCTCCTTCCACTCACATTATCAGCCACTTCAGGTCTTGAACAGCAGGTTAGGTGTAAGGATTCGCATTTTAATCAGTAATCTCTAAACTGTCTGTGCTTTATATGCTCTGTCTGAGGCCAGAACTCTCCATTCACCTGACGAAGGGGGTAACCCCGAAAGCTTGCCAGTCTCACCCATATGCTAGACGATTTTTATAAAAAGAATAAATGTTAACTGGGTGTTTTTGAGGGATAACCTCCTGACTAGTCCAGGCATCTGAAGCATGCATTCAACATGCCTATAGTGCACTCTACTATGATACTGGCTGAATGAATTCTTAACATATGATGGAAGCCCATGGGCTGCATTTTACAGGAGCGAGAGGGAGGAGGGTTGGAGGAGAAGGAGCTGACTGCTTGCAACACCGAAAAGGAAAGTCAGCCAAAAGTTGACTAATGTTGAGGAAGCCTGCCCCACGGTCATAATACACTGTGGGAGGGATAAACTATTTAACATTGGGCCTTCTGCCCCTCAGAGGATGTTCCATCTTTGGGAACTGCCAGCCAATTAAATTGAATTGTAGCTCTATTAGTCCCGGCAGCACCAAAGTAGTGGCCATTGCTGGGATTATAGGAAGAAGCCTGATGTAGATTGTGGCCATCCAGCATCGATAGGTCCTGAGTTCTTTGAGCGGAGAGGGATCCTAGAACACAGGGAGGGGGAAGAGATGGACGGAGAGCTAGGTTTTGTAAGGCTAACAACACAAAAAGGATAGAAGTGGGGGATGTCAACATCTTCATGGGGGTACTCCAGTGCATGCAGGACATCTCCAAATGAGGTGCCCGTCCTTCCTTCCCACCTTTTTTTAAGTATGTCTTAAAAAATTATCTGCTCAGTTTTACCTGACTACCCATGCCAATTGTGTTTTGATATGGGTCATGTATTATTCAGGTTAATACAATTGCTAACAAGCATGTTTGACCTTTAGTTCCTCATTTAAATGTGGCAGACATGCTGCCTAGCCAATGTATTATGTGCACGCTATGAGGAGTCTCACATGTGAGGACTCATCTATTTGTGGTAATGGGGGCTGGAATCAGACACAGAGAAGATGGTGGAAATGATTAGCAGGGGATGGGCTGCCAGGGATGATTGGGATGGGGGGGGTGATGGGATATCGGGAGAAGGCCATAGATACCTCCATGGTTGAGGAGGATGGAGGGGGAAACGTGGTTTTATTTGTTTATGTGATCTCAGTTGTGCTGGTTCCTGACTCTTAAGAGTTCCTGCGTTGCCAAAGCAAACCCTGTCTCTTTTTTTTTCACAGTTAAAGGGACAGTATCTGTCATCAGAACTGGCACTGCCAAATTCTCATATGATTCTGCCTCATGGATTTTCACAACCATTGACAATGGTTTCATTGCCATTAGATTTTTAATCCCAGATTTTTATTGAATTCAAATTTCACCATCTGCAATGGCAGGATTTGAACCCGTGTACCCAGGGCATTCTCCTGTGTCTCTGTATTAATAGTCCAGAAACAATGCCACAATTCCACCATCTCCCCGTTGATCACAGAATATATTTGCCTTTGTAGTTGCAATGTGTGACTCATTTGAAAATCCTCCACTCGGTGATACTTCAGTATCATATCACAATGCTATCCATAAGGAATGGGTAAAATAGCTTGCTGTGCCAAGTAATGCATCTGTGCACAGCTGATTAGTTAATGTGAGTATGTTCTCAGTGACAGGCTAGAATAACCTTATAGAATTAATCTCAAGTCATTTGTGACCATAGAAGTTGCTGGTTGAAGGATGCTGTAAGACAGGTTGCAGAATGTGACAAAACTAATTGATTGCTTCCTTCATGAAGCACAGCTACCATAAGTACAGCACCTGAGACAACTGGAGGAAGATGCACCCTGGTCTGTGTATACTGGAGTGGAAAATCTGGCAAGTGGGTACAGTGCATCTTTGGTACTGCATGCTGATTTCTCAGCCCTGCCAGCAAAAGCTACAAAAGCAGATACCATTTTAAAAAATAACTAAAATCATTTAATAAATTCATTTTTGCGAAAGCCTTTCAATATTATTATGTTATAGATAACCCCAATAATTGTTAGATGGACTTAAATCTGTTAACACTTATTTAGCCTTAGATGGTTAAGCTTAACCTTGTTTGAGTCACGAATAATGCTGTGTTTTAATGAAAGGCCATCAATCTGAAACGTTTCTCTCTCTCCTGATTTGGAACCTGACAAATTTGCTGCTTATTTCCAGCATTTTTAGTTTTAATTTAGATTTTAAGCATCTGCAATATTTTGTTTCAGTGGAGCCAGTCAAGCTGCGTGTGATGAGTTTTGGCTGATGGAAGAGCATTTATGCGCCACAGAGCTGTAAAGAAAGGAACATAAACGAATAAGTACAAACAGAAAAACTCAGCAAATTAGAACAAAACCTATCACATTGCACTGCTGTCCTCAGACCAGATAAAAATGACCTTGATTCTGTTTTTCATTGCATGTGTGTAGGATTGATTCTGCTAGAATAACATAAATTGGACTAGACAGGAAAGGATGAGGCCTAATCGAAAGCCAGAGGGCAGAGCAAACCTCAAAGAAACATTTTCAGACTGAAGAGATTTCAATTAGGTCAATTCCATTCTACATGACCCATGGCCAACACAATGCCAATTCTCATTTATTCACCGGGATGGTCATACCCCAGAAGTACCCTGGAAGTCCCAACACAAGGTTTCTGGGGAAATTGCCCAGAAAGTTTTAACTTCCAAAGCACAATTCCCCTGTGTCCAGAATCTGTAAAGGAGAGTGCTGAGAACACACGCCTGGTACACACGGACCTTCGTAATTTCAGTTACTTTTGTTGTTGGTCCACACTAAACTTTTTAACTTGGACATGAAAGCTGTGGCCTTGGCAATCCTGATGCTGATTCTAGTGTAAAGGGACAGCTTGCTAGTAATTGTTCATCCAATGTGTGTGAAAGTGTCGACAACCTACAGCGTCAGAACTCTCTACATCCTGCCATGCAGTCATGCCAAGTTGAACAGCTTCCTGTTGGCTATGGCATGCAGGTAGACACCTTCATTTGAGTCATTGAAAGTGTACACTAGCAGATGGAGAAAAATGTGCCAAAGAGATTTGGTGCCAGAAGGGTGGCCTTTCTTCTTGGAGTGGTATAACTTCCTTGGCAAAAGCCTGACCTTGATACACACAGTGATAGTGTCACAGCCAGCACTGTGATAGCTATGAGTGATGAGGAGACTGTTGATGGTGGTACATTTGGTGATGTTGAGACCAACTGGTGCCAGCCCCAATCTCAAATGTCTCCAGGATATTTTGTAGCATGGCTTGGTTTGGAAGCAGCTGTTCATCTCAGAGTCAATGCAACAGCATAACTCCAGCAACTTCTAACAATTTCTGTTCATCTTGCCACAGTTCACTCACTGGTGCCCTATACACATTGGCCAAGCTGTGTGGTCAGCTTCCACCCTCACATTGCAATCCCCTAGAAGGGGCAGTCCCCCAGAGCTGAGAATTCTGCTGATGGCAGCATCAAGTGAATCATAGCATTGACCTTAACACCTGGAGTGGAGGTGAGTGTTGGGACATTGCTACAAATGAACTTAATTGGACATGTGCTTGTTGAAGTGTAAAAAGTCTGTCTTAATATTTTGTGTTGTGGGGGCTCAGTCATTGCAAGCAGAATGTTAGAAACATGGAAAATAGGACCAAAGCAGGTCATTCAGGCCTTTGAGCCTGCTCTGTCATTCAATATGAGCATGGCTGATCCTCTATCTCACTGCCATACTCCTGCACTCTCCCCATACCCCTTGATACCTTTAGAATCTAGAAATCTATATATTTCCTTCCTAGGTATATTCAGTGACTTCGCCTCCACAGCCTTCTGTGATAGAGAATTCCACAGGTTCACCACCTTCTCAGTGAAGAGGTTTCTCCTCATCTCAGCCCTCCTGAATTTGCCTTTTCCAGCAGAACATGTGGAGTGGCATTCCTAAAAGAATCAAGTGCCCAGCAGGTGAGAAAACAAGAGATTTCCCACCCATTTTTTGGATGTACTTAGTTTCACAAATCTCCAGCACTCTGTGCTCTACAGAGTGTCTCTGGGATTCATGCTGGTAATTAGGGGGTGGGGGCACCATCGCACTGGAGAGGCCAGAATCGGCACGCTGAACAGGCTGCTATGTGTGAATCGATCTGTCAGTGGGAATATTGGTGCATGCACATTGCCCACCCCCCCACCTCGCCATCAGCCCTGCTGATTGCTGGCCTACCCAACCCCTCACAGCCCCCCCTCCCCCCCCCAGCAATCCCCATGGGCCAGCCCCAATCACCAGCCCCCCCATGGCCAGCTCCAACCCCTTCCTTCCATATGCAGCCCAGATCTCCCTCACTGACGTGCAGCCCCAATCTCCCCCTCATGTGCAGCCCCAATCTCTCCCCCAACGTGCAGCCCTGATCTCATCCACCCCTCTGTGCAGCCCCAATTCTCTCCCCACCATATGTACTCCGATTGCCCTCCTTTGTCCCTTGCCTACCGATCCCATTGCAGAATGTCTCCCCACCATAACCAATTGGCCTCACCCTTGTAAGTTCTGCCCCCTCAGGCCCTGCCCCCCTGGTGCTGCCTAGAGCCCGATGGGCAGTGCCAGATAACCAGCTGGCACTTATGAGCTGGCACTGCCACAAGGCATATCCACTTGGCCCTGACCTGGACCTTCCAGAGGGCACTCGGTGGGCTCTGTTCCCACCAGCGGGGTGATGATGCCTGGTTGCCGTTGATGGGATGCAAGGCTGATTACGTCAGAAAGCATTGCCTGGGAAACTAGCAATTGGCCAGATGCAGGTCTCGCAGTATCCATCTTGAGCCTTGTAAGTTCTTTGTTGATTCCAGCTGTGTGCATTATCAACCTGCTGAAGCTTGACAGTATGACCAGGATGCTTGGTCTCTGCAGTTGTGACACAAAAGAAGTGTCTTCTTTATTGAGTTTGTCTTACCTGCTGCATAGATTAGTAAACTGCCTGTCAAGAGATGACCCTCTAAACACCAAACACCCATTGAAGCAAGCAGCAGGACACTAAACTGACTTTGGGCTGCCCAGCTTGCAGTAGGTCCAACTTTCCAATGAGATGTGATGATCTTTTCCACCATCAGAAGTAATCCCTGCCGCACATGCTCTACACCAGTAGTTTCCAATCACAGGAAAGGTTGCAAGTGTGTGGTGGCCCCAAGCAGGTTTTAAACATTGCTTGCTGAGAAAGATGGAGAAAAAAGCCCAGGGTCTGGGAGAATGGAGCTTAGGAGAGCAGGAGATGGGGGAACCAGGAATGTAGTGGAACAGGCGTGGGAGTGTGGTGGAGAAGAGAGCCGGGAGAGACAGAGGAGGTAGGGGTGGGGAGGAGTGTGACTGTGAGGAGAGTGGGGGAAAGAGAGAAGTTGCGGAAGCGTGGTGGTGAGGAGACAGGGGAAGAGAGAGAAGATAGCAGGAGTGTGGCGGAGAAGAGAATCAGGGAAGAGAGAAGGTAGCAGAAGTGTGGTGATGAGGAGTGCGGGGAGAGAGAGGAGGTAGTGGGAGTATGGTAGACCTGAAGGCCATGAGTGGCAGACAGGGACTGCCAGCTTTAAAGGTGTCTTTTTCTGAAGTTACGAGTGGGCAGGATGTTGTTCTCTGGCTAAAGGCTGCTGTGTTTCTGCATCAAATAAAAAAAATCATATTTTGGAAGTGGAGCAGTAGAATTCTTTTCACGATGAAACACAAGCCTAGCCATAAACTGGAGGTGTCCAACCCTGAATTTCACAATAGGAAAAACAACAGTCTTGGTCCGGAATTTGAATCTGATTGTAGAGCAGCGCAATGCGTGTTCAGTTAGACAGGAGATTGGACCACAAACTCCAGGAATCGAACCTTGCCATATTGCACACCAGCACAACAAAATCTTAGCATGTCCCCTCTTCGCCTTTCTTACTTCAATTGCTTATGTATCTGAATGTTGTAATCTATGTGATCAAGTTAACCCTAAATGTCCCTCCTCCCAAAAATAAATGTCAGTATGTTGGTGTGTGGGTCATCAGATATCCCCAATTACACTTTGAGGCATTTTGAACTGTGCCTGGATCTGAGAGATCTGTTTTGTAAGAGCAAAGCGGATTGGGAATCTCTGGCTAAATTCTACCCCTCTTAGAAACCCAAGAATTGAGCCAAAAAAATCTCATTAGCTGAATATTTCCACCCCCACCCTGAAATGTAGAGCTTTAAAACATTCAGCTGTCCAGATGTATTAGTTCCACTTTCACTATTTCTTCCCCAGGAGATTTTGTGAACTTTCTCTTGTTGACAATGGAGAGTGTTTTGGTGATTGTTTCTCAGGCAGCATTTATTTTGTGGCAGGATGAACTTGTTACATTTGAATTTAAAAAAAATCCAAAGACTTCAACCCGTCATGGCAGAATAGTGACTGTTAACAAGTTCATAAACATTTGGAAGAGTAATTCAATGACAAACAACCAGCAGTTCAACTCCTCGGCTCAAGGATCGCACTCGCAGTATTTGATTTCTTTATCCTTTTATAAGTTGCCCATGGAAATTGAACATTAATTTTGAGCTGCTTATAATCAGTCATTTCTTTTTGAGTTTATTTCCATGACTGAATTTAATTTGGTTAAAATAGATTCCTCCTGGTACAGATTTCCTACTAACCTGGTAAGTTGCTATTTACTCAACTTTGCATTTTGCTCTGATTCATTGAATTTCAATAGTGTGCTGCAAATCCATCTAGTAAGACTGTAACAGTGATAAATGTTAGTAAATGTGACGTTTATGAGCAATTGATTCAGCTGAAAAAAGGTGGGTATGTCGTGGAATTGTTTGCGTCATTGAAGTGTGTGCCTTGTTACTGAAATGATTGGGAATCCACTAGGCTACATCAATAAAGTGAGGGCTTATAACCAATAACTGTTTCTTCCATGTTGTGCCAATATAAACACAAAGCTGAAATGGTCCCTCCAGAGCGCAGACCTGGGCAAATAATACGGAAATCCTGAGATGCCCAAGTATCAAAACCTTCCTCTTGGCATTGCAAATTTGTCCAGAAGATGTTTGGTGCCAGCTGTGCTGCAGGAATTGCCAGAAAATTGTGACAGAATACTACTAGCAGCACTATAATCTGGATTCTCTGTTGAAGTTTACTCCCTTAGCCTTTTTCTTGCCCAAAAGGGAGGCAGAGGGGCTATTTATCCATAGCTGCTGGCCGGGTTTGCGGTCACCAGAAATTAACCATATAACTTGCTCTATGTCTAGGAGCCAGACCTCCTCTGAGTTCTGTGTAATTTAGCTTTGGGCTGTAGGGTACCCGGTTTATGTATGTTGCTAAGGGGAGGCACTATATAGAGCTTGCTGATAAAGAGCCTATGTATTGGCGGGAGATGTTTACACATTTGGCTCACTTTTCACAATGGTTATCCTACGAGCAAGTGGTGAGAGCTGAAAGCAAGATGTGGCAAGCAGACTAACTGTTACACACCACCCAATATGCTAACATATTTGACAAATCACATCAACTACAGATGCACAAGCTGTCATTTTCAGCTCTATCCTCAACTCT
This sequence comes from Carcharhinus amblyrhynchos, assembly GCF_965287045.1. Lineage (NCBI taxonomy): Eukaryota > Metazoa > Chordata > Chondrichthyes > Carcharhiniformes > Carcharhinidae > Carcharhinus > Carcharhinus amblyrhynchos. The sequence goes on along the minus strand of NC_137331.1, from coordinate 73,586,423 downwards.
TCCTATCTGCTGCTTTAGGGTAAAACCGGTGCTACAAAACCTTACTGTTTTGTTGGATCCTCCACTGTGTTCCTTTACCCTCATTTGTTTCAGCATCATGACTGCAAACTTCTAAATTTACAATATTGCTATACTTTCAGCCATCATGCTTCTGTCCTTTGAAGGTCCTTCCCAAAATCCTTTGACTTTACTTTTTGACTCCAACTGATCACCAGCTTGATGTCTATTTCCTTCACCTGTAAAGTTTTCTGAAACATCAACTTAAATCTTTTGGCAGATATATAGATATGTAGATTTGGAGTTGCACTCCTCTATAGCTCTGCGTCCTTTACTTTCTGTGGCTTATCCTGCAGCCAGAAATGTGCCTGCTAATTCATACATAAATTAATACAAAAGCAACTTCTGCCATATTTCATGCTAAATACACCAATTGCAGACTGCAGCCTGGTCTAAAGCTTTCGGGTCCATCATTGGAAAGTTAGAGGTTCAATTCCTTCAAGATTGTCCTGGGATGTCTGGGAATTAAAGATTAATTTCTTGAAAATTGCAACAAGCAGTCCAGTAGAGAAAACAAAAGGGCATTTAAAAAAAAAGTTTTCTTCATTAGCCAAGACTTTCCAGCTCCATCATTGCAGGATCTGCTGTGGGAGATTTAGCAGTCCAGCAAAATGTCCTTTGACGTTCAGTGGAACCAAATGATCCCAGTTGTACGTGGGACTGGAAGGTCCTGCCTGTTCTATTTTAACATTTTAGTTTATGAGTAATAAAACAGAAAAAATACTTGATTGTGAGTTCATGTCACAAAATCTCCAGGAATGTATTCACTCACAGTTAGCCACCTGTAGGAGCATTTTTCAAAGATTATGTATTAAGCTGGCTTTCACTTAATTACAGCTCAGCTAACACAAAGACTTATGGAGATAGTACTCTGGTTAAGGAAGTTCTTTTGTTTTCGGAGCTTGGTCAATATACGAGGGAGAGAGATTTGGGGCAGTTCCAAATTTATTCTGAAATTACATCACTCTCAGTAGTACAACTGTACAATTTTCTAAAGTCATTTGCTCACCCCTTACTCACTCTAGCCAAGATTGAGCCAATCATTATTAGTATAGATTATTTACCTTGAACATTTACCCTCTGACAGCATGGGACTACTTGAGTTTGTGGACTTTGAAAGTCTTTCTCATAGTCATCTGACACACTCTCCAGACCTTCTTATTTAGTGCAATATACATCATTTTCATTAGAACTATCTGGGACCCATGATGTGTCCTTGGTTCGTGAATATCTATTCATTAGGACTATCTACAGACACTGATAAGAGTTGCTCTTCACTTCACTTTAGTAACTGCATTGTTCCAAGAAATGTGGTTTGTTTTACTTGACTATGTACCATCATGCCTTAGAGCATTGTGTCATTAGCCAAGGTATATGCTTTTAATACAGAATATGTTCTCAAAAATACATGTTTAAATTCTCTAACAATGGTTATATGTGCCCCAATGCAAACAGTATTTTTCAGATACTTTATAACTTCTCTAATTACTCTGATCTAATCTACCTTAATCTTTTAATCCCAAATTATTCTAAAATCCCTCTTACACCACTTTAAGTGAAGGAGATGCTGGAAGGGCAGTTGTCAAGGTGCTTTTGGGATGTTACACAGCACAATTTTCAGCATATTGCTTCTAGCCAGTAGATTGACTGCCATCTTCCTCTAATTGTAGCATAGGCTCTTGAGGCCATACCCCCAGCTTGATTCAACTGTTCTGAGAGAGATGGGGCCCTGCTTCTGGCATTACTTTAGGGCCAAAATTTTGAATGAAATTATGGGATTTTCTGCTAAAGGTGAAAATCCTGCCACCCCAACACTCTATTACAAGGAATGCAAAATAAAAAGTGATATGTTGGCTACAGAACAGGCCTGGACATAGCTCATTTATCTAGCTTTAAAACTGGTAAGCATTGCCTCCCAAGATAGCTGATGATACATGAGTTAAAGTTGCTATCTTTAGCTACAAATGCTAGAGTAGACTGCCTAATAATATAATCATCTGCCGATTATGTGTTTTGCATATAAAATGCCCTCACAAGACTTACATGTGCCCGGACCTCAAATGGCAAATAAACAATAATGGAGTAATATTCAAAATCATTTGGCAAGAAATTATATACTTGGTTCAGGATTATGCGTTGAACAGATTTTTACATACTGCTTATTTGAAAATGTCTAACTGGTCATATTTGTACAATCATTTATGTAATCGCTCATACTGGAACTGAAACAAATTAAAACAATTTATTATCCAAAATGTAATTTTTATAAGAAGTTGATAGTGTGTGAAAGATGACTTACATCTGCCTAAATGACAATATTTAATAATTAGGGAAGGCTGCATGCATTGAGATAGTGCACCTACTGGATTTTACTCACTATGATGCTAAAATTGGACAGTATATAGCTACAGGAGCAAGAAGATGAAGCAGGGGGTGCTGCAAGATTCTTGAACTTGTGAATGTCCTCTCTCCCCAGTAGGAATTTTGCCTCTTGCCCATTACACGACATTTAAATGAGAAAATGAGAGCAGGGCTAGAGAAACCAGCCATGTTCCCTAACTTCCTGCTGCAGTACCACTGAGCCATATAAGGCCTGTATAAGTACAGGGGATGGCTGTTCTTGAAGAGGCAAGAGGAGGAGGTAGACTTCTCCATAAGCTGATGGAGAGGGAGAGCTCGGTAACGGCCTCCTCTCCCTCTTTTCTACCTTCATATCTATAGGAAAAAAGGCTAGGGCTCTTTGCAACCTCTGCCGAGCAATTGCCCCTTTTAATTATGGCTGCTCCTTCTGGTGCCACTGAGTTTGCCTACCTGGCAGCAGTACACCTCTTTGGTGTAGGAGGGATCGTACAGAGAACATGTCCTCTATGTTTGAAATTCTTTGACCCAGGAAAATAGGTCTAGGGTTGGGGTACTAGATAGAGTCCTGGCAAGTTAACTCTGACATTTTTACCACATTTCAGTGCACCACTGCCACATGCATTTTATAAAATTTGGGCCATTAGAGGGTGGAGCAACTCCTAGAAGGCATACACTTTTCAGTCAAACAAAACTGAACTGAATCAGACACCAGTAAACCCCATTTCAAGCATGTACCTGAGTTGTAGAGCTGTTTTTCCTTATGCCATAACAATGGGAGCAGCAGTGTAATCACTACTTGCTGATTACTTCATTTTAAAATGCTGTTGCTTTACAGAAAAAAATACAACATGGAAAACTTAAACACCATTCATAAATCCAGTTAGAAGTTTCATAGGAGTTCCAATTTTAACTTGTGGGGTGAAGCCCATAAGTAATTTCCAGATATGTCACTTTCATTCTGGAAAGAATTAGATTCAAAAGATAGTGAGAAAACAAAATCCTTGGGGTGGCATGGAAGCACAGTGGTCAGCACAGCTGCTTCACAGCTCCAGGAATCTAGGTTCAATTCCCGTCTTGGGTCACTGTCTGTGTGGTTTGCACATTCTTCTCATGTCAGCATGGGTTTCCTCTAGGTGCTCCGGTTTCCTCCCACTGTCCAAAGATGTGCGGGTTAAATTGATTGGCCGTGCTAAAATTACCCCTTAGTGTTCTGAAATGTGTACGTTAGAGGGATTAGCGGGTAAATATGTAGGGATATGGGGCAGGGAATGGGTGAGATTGTGGTCGGTGCAGACTCAATGGGCCAAATGGCCTCTTTCTGTACTGTAGGGATTGTAAGATTCTTAAGAGAAGCTTTAGGAAGTTGAAAATTGCTAGATGATAAAAAGGCCTAGGTTCATCTAGTTTGGCTTTTCCCACCCTGGCAGTCACAGAATGCAATAATAATGGAGTTGTTGACCAATCATGAACAGTGCAATTCCTGCATCTATAGGTTCCAGATGGTGTGAGAAAATACTTCATCAAAACATCTTAGTTTTATTGCACCTCATTAATAGAAAGAATAGAAACGCCAAGAGTGTGGTAAGTTACTGCAAATGGCAATGGAAATGAACTGGCATTGCCTTATTAGATCTTAAAATAATTATAGATGAATTCACAAATGACAGTAACAAAAATATACTTTATTTAACACAATTACTCTTAACTACACTACGCTTTGCCTGAAGTACAGAAACTATAATGCAATCCTAGTAGCTACTTCATACATCTGAACACACACACAGAAAATGTAACAATGTTAATTTTGTTCAAACTTAGGAGGCATTACCAGAATGGTTCTTTTGGTTGTTACCTTCCAATACAAATAAGTTAATATACAACTTAGAATGAGGATCAACTTTGAACCTTCCATTTCCCTTGTTTTTAGTTCTAGATAAGAGAAAATTGAATTGTGATTAATTATTTTACAGCACACGCAAGGTTAAAATTATTACTATTAGCTATTTCTGTAATTTCTAGAGCATACGCATTATAGTCTGTCATGCAGAAGACCTTAGAATCATAGAATCATTCAATGATATGGCACAGAAGGAGGCTGTTCAGCCTATTATGTCTCTGCCAGCTCCTTGGTAAGTTATTCAATTAATCCTGCTCCCCTCTGTTTTCTCAACTCATGTATTTTTTAAATCTTCAAGCATTTATCTAATTCTCTTTTGAATGATACTATTGAATTTACTTCCCCTACTCTTTTAAATAGTGCACTCCAGGTCACGAAGCTTGCTTTATGTTTGTTGCCTCTGTTTTTTTTGTCGATCACCTTAAATTTGACTCTTTTGGTTACTGACCCTTCTACCCCTGGAAATAGTCTATCTTGATTTACTGTATCAAGCTATTTGTGATTTTGACATCACTTTAAAGTCTTCTGTTCACTTCCTCTGCTCCAAGAGAACAACCTCATACTATCCAGCCTCTCTGCATAACTGAAATCCCACATCCCTGTTGTCAAGTTAATTCATCTTTCCTGCACCTTTTATGTTATTCGGTAAGTGGAGCTCTTCCCCTTAAGAATATATAATGGTCCTGTGTCAAGCTTAATTGTTTTTTGACCATCTCCCACTGTTCATTTATTACTTTGCCTGCCCAACAGTATTGACCAATTTATGGTTGATCTAATTAAACTTAACCTTACCAAATGTTGAATATTATTAGCTGTGTTGCTTTTCTCTTCAAATCTAACATTGAATTGATCAGTGTCAGACCAATGTTCCCTTAATGTTGGATCATTAGTAAGATTGGCTCATTATTCATTGATAAATGAAAATGAAAAGATGCAGCATTAGAACAGGAGGAACATAGGGATTAAGAAATGCAACAGTCAAGATGATTATTGTGAAGAGCATCCATTGATAACTATTCCCAATAATTCTCAGTTGATCTAGATCTGGCTGCGGCATAAATTCTGCTGATGAACCAAAGATTACACAATGGAGTCAATTTTTGAAAGACTCTGTTCATCAGATCAATCTTTTGAGCTCCTGCATCAGAATCAAAATGATGCAGGCGGCTTGAGCATTTTATGAACAGACTTCATTAAAACAATATCTGTGACATGCCTGTGTTTCTGGAGCAACTTGGGAAATAAAAGGTTCCTTCACTGAAGAAATCCAGTAGTTTTTCCATAACATAAAAAGCCGTGGGATCATGGGAAGAGAGACCACAGTACTCCTGGCAGCAGAAGAGAAAGTTTTTGTTCATCAGAAGGAATTTTAACATTCTCTTGAAGGGAGAACATTTTGACTGATTTATGTTGAATTACACTAGGCAGGGCTAGTGTTGTGTTTGGGCGGCTCATTACAGCATTAAAATTGGACTAGAATCTGATATTTGTACCAATTATCGACTGGCACTGCGGGAAGGAAGGCACATTGCTCCATATGTTCTTGTTATTCTCCATATCCGACAATTTGTGTGTCAGTCCTGCATATCCCAAAGGTCATGACTAACTTTGATCTTACTAATCCCTGCAGACAGCATAGTTACTGGGCTTGCTCAATAGACAACAAGCCTCATCTCATTTATCGTTCTGAGGTTAGTGCACCTTCCATTGTTAACTGCAAAAGGTACATCCCAACCTTCACACAATATACCACTGGGCTAAATGTATATTACACAAATGGTAATCAAATTATCTATTGCATTGGTGTGGATACAAATTTCCTTTTAGGCTGGATCCCCTTAAGACAGAAATCTACCTCGACATGCCAACAAAGCCCAGCTTGGGGCATCATCTTTAAAGGGCGCCCTGATCAGAACAGCACAAAGCCTCTTCCACAGCCCACCATGGAGGTCTCAGGATCTCCCCCCCCCACCCACTTCTCTCCCTTCCCTCCAATCATTGGCCCCTTCTCTGATCATTGGCCTCTTCCACTTCTACGATCATCAACCTCATCCACTGCCACCACCCTCCCCCACCCCTCAGTTGGAGCTGACATCAACCTCCACCTCACCAATGGCCATCATTGGTATCCCCAATTACTCCATCCGCTCCTGGCCACTGCCACGTACAAATGAATGTCCCCCTCCCTCATGAGGCACCCACTGGGGCCTGCCCCTTGGCACTGGCTGATACAGCCAGGTTGCCACTGTGTGGTTGGATGGGTATGATGCCAACTTAGCAGCATACAAGATGATCAAAGGATTGGATAGGGTGTACAGTGAGAGCCTTTTACCTCGGATGGTGATGGCTAACACAAGGGGACATAGCTTTAAATTGAGGGGTGGTAATTACAGGACGGATGTCAGCGGTAGGTTCTTTACTCGGAGGGTAGTAAGGTCGTGGAATGCCCTGCCTGCAACAGTTGTGGACTTGCCAACTTTAAGGGCGTTCAAATGGTCAGTGGATAGGCATATGGACAACATTGGAATAGTTTAGGTTAGAGGGTCATTAGATTGGATCCACTGGTTGGCACAACACTGAGGGCCGAAGGGCCTGTACTGTGCTGTAATGTTGTATGTAGCAGTGTCAAACTGTGCCAAGAGGCTCTGCCTCCCCCAGGACCTATACGTACACTTCTGCGGGACCCCCACGACAGGTTCACGTCTAGGTGAACCTGTCGTAAATCACACCGATGTGATATCACGCTGGCGCAGTGTCAATACATAGCAGGGGCTCACTATCTGGCACGGAGCAGGTTAATGACATTGAAATGACATTCAAATTCATGTAAAGCAGATTCATGTCCATAATAGGCGTGAACTTGATGACATCGCTAGCAAGGGACGGGGAAGATGTGAGATTGCGTTCTCGCTGGCATGATATGCAACTTTTGGAACTCGAGCCCCCAACAGTATTTGCATGGACGACGAGCGTGGGCTCAAGATCAACCCAAGTGACTTCATAAAATATATAGATATCAATCACTAAATGAAAGTTAAATGCAAACAAGAACTATTTCCAACTGTGCAATAAAATTAAATCATACAGGATTTTTAAAGTTTTTATTTAAGTATGTTTTCAACAGACAAGCTTCATTTACACTTTTTATCCTGTACAAAATTTACATATTGTTATATTCTACTACATCAGTTATTTTACTTGGTCATGCCTTTCTTCTGAAAGATACAAAGATTTACATAACATTTTTTCATAGTCATAAATTACCATAGTAAAAAAGCACATTTCAAACATTAAATATGTTTGGGAGTAAGAATTCAGTACTTTGCACGATATCATTTAAATAAATTGTCTCAGTGTTTATATTAATGTTGTGAACTGACAAAATGTTTTATTTATTATACGGCACACAGGCTGGCAATGTAACAGTGGCACATGCTGGACCAGCTAGTGGTTCAGCAACTTCCCCTTCCAATTCTGTCCAAGTGGCTTTCTCAGGGCTGTAGCAAATTGTCGATGATTTGTAGGCTCCCTGTAATATTAAACACAGCATTTCAAACTAATACGCATGCTTTCAAATAATCCACATTCCTTCTATGTCATATATTGTCCTGGATTAAATATTAGGAAGACTGAAGCCACTGCCTTCAATCCCTGCCACAAACTCTACTCTGGAACCATCCTCTCTCCCTGGTGATTGTCTGAGGTTGAACCAGATGACTCGCAATTTAACTATTTGACCCAGAGATGAGCTCCCAAACTGCACCATCACTAAAGTCATTAAAAACCACCTCCTTAACTTCACTTAATTCCACTCCGGCTCAGCTCATCTGATGTTGAAACCCCTTTGCTACCCCTAACCTGTTTATTCTAATGCAGTTATGGCTGATCTCCTATGTTCTACCCTCTGTAAACTTGAGGTCATCTAAAACTCTGTTGCTGCTGCCCTAACTTTCACCATATCTCATATACCCAACGCCCCTGTGCTTGCTGACTGCTGTCTCCCAGTTAAGCAACACCTTGTGTTGGATTTTTCCAGCCAATTGGCGAAGGGCTGGGCAGCAGGGGAATTGGCATGTGGTGAATAAAGATGTCAGGAGGGGAGCCTGGCTTTGTCCTGCCACTTGGCACAATTTCTTAAAGGTGTGGTTCCCCATCAGATGGCCAATAAGCCACCTAACTGATCAATTTAAGGTCTGCCCTTGATTAATTTCATGGCAATAATATCTGAAAAGCATGGCAGACTATCATTGAGGTGGTTCTGCAGAATGCTGCAGACAGCTAACTAAGACATTGTAACTCCAGATTATCTCTCCAGGGCTTCCATTTTTTTCCAACCCTACTGTTGCTCCAAGGCAGGGTTTCCCAAACTTTTTCAGTCACGGATCCCTTTGATTTCCCAGGAGTACTGACAGAACCTCTAAGGAACATTCTTATTATACTGAAGAATTAAACCACAAAAAAATTATTTCTCAATTAGTACAAACATACAAAAACAAGTTTATAAAAGTTTTTTCTTTTTTTTATGTATACATTTATTATAATTAAAAAGTTTTGTTATTCAACAAATACTTCCAAGTCTTACCTTCTATTTTTCATTTTCAATGGGAGGAGTGATTCTGATCTTTCACTCATAAATTCATTTAATACTTGGAATGCCGCTGGAGAGCTGGAGTCTCATTATAGATATGCGTGCACACACACTCCCACACCTCTCTCTCACACACATTCATCTCTTTCTCTCTCACTCACCCTGTGTCCATCTTTAAAAAAAATAGTAATTATATAGAATTGCCAAGTTGAAGTAGGTATGTATTTCCCATTCTGTCTTCGATTCAATTTGATGTATTATTGTCACGTGTATTGGGATACAATGAAAAGTATTGTTTTGTACACACTATACAGACAAAACGTACCATTCATAGAGTACATCGGGGAGAAGGAAAGAAGGTACAGAATATACACACTCACCCCTCTCACACACAAACACACAATTCTCTCAAACACATACTCACCCCTCTCTCTCACACACACAGTCACTTCTCACTCACACACACTCGCTTCTCACATATACACACACTCACCTCCCTTGCATACACACACATTCACCTCCCATTCACAGACACATGCTCACGTCTCTCTCACACAGTCATCCCTCACTCACTCACTCACACACACACACACACACACACACAGACTCACCTCTCTCTCTCTCTCTCTCACCCACAAACACACCTCTCCCACACTCTTACGTCCTTCACATATACACATGCACACACTCAAAAATTCATCTCCCTCTCTGAGGCCTCCATTGTTATGGCCTCTCTCAGCCTTGGCCAAAACCTCTCTTAGCCCTGGCCCCTCTCGGCCCCAGGTTCTCATGGCCCCTGTGGCCCCTCCCAGTGCCCCCAGGTCCCTGCAGCTTCGGCCTCTCCCCACCGCATAGTGCACCTATCTGTTCCCTACAAAGTGATAAAAACCACTTTCAATTGGTCATACTGGTAGAATTTTAATAGCTGGACCTACCATGGAACACCTGGATAAGTCCTGTTGAACCCTTGGGTTTCACAGAACCCAGTATGGGGAACCCTGCTGTAAGGATATGCAGCCCTCCTCACCAATGATACCCATAAAACAGCAAAATAGAGAGGAAGATATGGATATTTTTAAGAATGTATCATGTATTCCGTCTCATGACTCTCACTAGTTTTTACAGATGCATCATAGAAAGTATCCTTTCCAGATGTATCACAGCTTAGTATGGCTCTTGGTCTGACCAAGACCGCAAGAAACTACAAAGGGTTGTAAACGTAGCTCAGTCCATCACGCAAACCAACTTCACATCCATTGACTCCATCTACACTTGCTGCTGCCGGAGCAAAGCTGCCAGCGTAATCAAGGACCCACACACCTCAGACACACTCTCTTCCACTTTCTTCAGTCAGGAAAATGATACAAAAGTCTGTGATCACATACCAATGATTCAAGAATAGCTTCTTCCCTGCTGCCATCAGACTTTTGAATGGACCTATCTTATATTAAGTTGATCTTTCTCCACACCCTGGCTATGACAATAACACTATATTCTGTACCCTCTCCTTTCCTTCTCCCTGATGTACTCTATGAATGGTACATTTTGTCTGTACAGTGTGCACAAAACAATACTTTTCATTGTATCCCAATGCATGTGACAATAATACATCAAATTGAATCGAAGACAGAATGGGAAATACATACCTACTTCAACTTGGCAATTCTATACAATTACTATTTTTTTTAAAGATGGACACAGGCTTTACCTGATATGCCTGATTAACCATGACTCATACTAGGGGAATTTCTAACCAACAGAAACCAGCAAAGATCTCAATACTATTATAATGTCTCTTGTAGCTGCAGAATTCTAAAGAAATGCACCAATACACTTAACATTTCTGCGGCAATGTTCTGGCCATAGAGATGAATGCTGAAATCCTATCGCCCCACCTGCCATGGAATTGGAGCAGGTGAGGCATGGACAATGGGAAAGTCCGTTGACCTCATGTAGGATTTTCTGGTCTCGGGTCCAGCGAGGCCATAAAATCCCATCCGGTATGCCTGTAAGGACAAAAGGGACTTTAACTCCTCGATCAAGCCTCTCAGGATTCCAGAGAGAAGTGGGAGGTATGGCATATGATCTCCCCAAGCTGCTAGAACCTGTAATATTGCCGTGTGGAACCAAAGTCAGGCAGCCTACTACGTTACCAACTAACAGGTAGCAGCAGAAAGAGCTCTGTCCATGTAAATTGCCTGTCCCTCATCTACACTGTGTACTACAGGAAACATTGGAACTCCTGTACCTGTGCCTATAAGACTGATTTATGTCTGCGTGCCTTCTTCCATTCTGGAAGTCCTTGCTTCCAGAAAGGCAAATCACCTTGCCAGAGTTTCAACCATCTAATCTCTGAAGGCATGCACCACTGCACTTTGGATTCTGGACTTTGTACTTATATGAAACCATAGCTTTTGTTTTTATCATGGTCACGCCTTGTACCCATTTCTACACCTTACCGCTCTTTTATTGTGAGTGCAAAAAAGCAAACACTACAAAACACCTTCCTGTAATTTGTGCTTGAATAAAAATATGCCAGCCCTCTTATTTTACCTTATTTGTATATCGAATATCAAAACCACCTTTCTGCCTATGGATGAGTGGTAAGAGGAGAAATCAGAGCTGCTTAAATGAATTCCCTCTTGTCTGTAACACAAATCAAATCCTTATAAGTACATTTGTTTTCACTGACAAATGGAGACATCTGACACAGCATTCATCTTTTGTAAGATATAAATGCTCAGTAAGATGGATACATCTTTTAGAATAGCTTTTCAAGAACATGACGTAGATGTATTTTCAGTAATATACACTGAGGCATTATTATGGGTCAAAGACCTGATAAGAAATTTAGAAATGTGGTAAACTTTTTTGAATGACAAACTACTTGCAGCTTACAATATAAAATCTACTTCTTATTATTTATTATATTATTTATACTTTTACTCCCAAAATTTAAGTTTACTGCGGCTTATCTCATTTCAAAGGTGTCTGAATGCCACCAGCATTTCTGCACACAGGCAACATTTGGAGAATCCATTGTGTTCTAAATTATTTGATAATACCTGTCAAATATCACTAGGCAGCACAAAGTCTGCAGATTAAGCAGAGCTCACAATTCAGAATGGATTTCTTGTTATTGTTATCTTACAGAAATAAGACCACATATTCGAGCAATTGAAGAGGCTATACTGGATTGTTCCTAGTGTTTTGCAATTGACATTAGGCCTGAATAAAGCTCAGTGTAGTGGGGTTGCAAAACAGGCCATAGCAAATTGGTTGCCTATTTCAACCATTTATGACTTCTATTACCATTGAGATGAATAGAAAATAAATTGGGTGCCATGCATAATGGGTGCTCAATCCCCTATCAACTATTTTCAAATCTGTTGGAATTGAATTTCACTTCCACTGACTCTTAGTCCAAGACCAGATGACCAAGATGCCTCTTGCTGTAATTTGTGCTGTTAAGGCTAAAAGGTGCTGTCAGTTCCTTGTTCTGTACAATGTAACAGGCTGATCTAAGCTGGATATACATCATCATCTAAATATACAGCAATAATTTTATTTTAAATATTGTAATTTTGTGGTGTGGCGCATACTGAAGGACTTTTCATGCCTTCAAGAGTCCAACACAAATCACTTGCTTCCAGATATGACTGGGGTGATATACTTTCCCAATAGGCTACAGGATGACAGGGAGAAAGAGCAACACAGAGCAGGACAAGCCACTCACCTGATGAAGGGGCAATACTCCGAAAGCTTGTGCTACCGAATAAGCCTGTTGTTCTTTTACCTGACGTGGAGATGCCGGCGTTGGACTGGGGTAAACACAGTACGAAGTCTGACAAACTTGTTGGACTTAAACCTGGTGTTGTCAGACTTCGTACTGTGTTCTTTTACCTGGCATTGTGAGAGCTCTTACTGTGAGAAGGAGGAGAAGGGCTCTGCACAATATCTGAAAATTAGCGAGAAACTCCTACCCCACCAAATCAGCAATGAGTTTGGAGATGGAGGCAATTAATTGGATAGGAGGATAATGGGTGGTGACTCCATTGACTTACTGTCTCCACCCGTGAGGAAGCCCAAAAAACAAAATGTTAAATTGCCTGCAAGCTCCCTTATTTAAAACAATTCAGTGTTTGACTGAGGTGCTTGGCATTGGGCAGGGGGGCACTGCTCAAATCCCCCTGACCCTGGCCTCCGAATCTCCTTTCTACTCCTCCTATGATCTACACCCTGTGATCCCTATCCTGCCTTCATTCACCTTTGAGTTGAGGCCCTTTGCTGACCCTGGGCTCTAGTGGGTAAATTGTTTGGTTTCTATCTGTGCTGCAATGGAAACCAAGACATTGGCGATCAGACCCTGAATCTTGATTGATTCGACAAGTGTGCTATGGAGTTGGCCACTACTTCCACAATGGGGAGCATGGACTCCAAGGTCTGCGCAAAGTCCTGTATCGAGTTGATGCGGGTCTCCTCCATGGTCCTCAATGTTGACCACAGACTTTCTGGCAAGCCTGCCAATGCACCATGCATTTTATAGTTCATGCCCATTACGCTATCTTGAATAATAGGTAACCATCAGGTAGAATAACAAATAAATGGTTCACTGAGATAAATAACCGTTTACAGAGAGTGAGAAGAAGGCCTTACTCCAAGACTCAAAACTCTTAATAACTAGGGAAACCTTGAACTGTGTCCCTGGAACCCTGTTTCTCGGCCCAATTTGTCAACAGGGTCACATGACTCATGAAGAGCCCTTCCTTTAAAGGCGCATCCCACTGCATCCTTCCTCCTTTGAGTTCCAGACTAACACATTTCAATTTTACAATATTTGCAATATTATACAACAAATGGAACTTAAACAGTTTCTTATAAGGAAAGTCAATCTTCCTGATCCTTTGGGAATGTTGTAATTCACTAACAGGTGCCCCATCAGCAGAGGTAACTTTGATTTGAACCTCAATGAGTTAATTCTCAACTTGTGAAGGTGTGTCAGTGCAGATAAGCACTCCAGATTCCACTGGAACATTATTTGTCTTTTCCCCATGGCAGTTTGCTGCAGCATTAGTTTAATCCATTGCAATGTCACCAACAGGCAAACTAGGGGTGACCTGCCCCACTGGTTCTGCAGGCAATTTTCTTCCTCGCTAATGTTCCAACCGTTTCTTCACTCTTTCCCTGAACATCTACTTCAAACGATACTGACCTTGTTTGGGCCACGACCATCCTAGGGGTCCAATTTGGAACAATGCTAAAACTCTTCACAGATACCAAGCCATCCACCTCAAATATTCTCTTAGTTATTTGTGAGTCACAATGTTTCTTCTGTGCGTTCTGTTTTGCCTTGATTCTCCCCACCAAATTTGGAAATATCAGATCTAACTTTGTTCAAATACATCTGCCCTGTGCCTAGAAAAATCTATTTCAGCCTTAAGTGGCTTTTTTTGGGGATGTGTCTAGTACAGGAGCAAATGATTTGTGCACTTCTCAACTTGGGAGTTACCCTGGCCACATCCCACCAGAGTAGTAATGGCCAGACAGATCCTATCCAAATGATGTGTCATTACCACTCAAAATAACTGAAGAAGCCAAGAGTGAAAGGAGTCATCCATAACAAGCCTACAGAGCCATACCAAAATTGAATTTCAGAAGCTAAAATAATAAACTTGCAAATTTAAATGGAACAATGTAATATGCTGATATATATGAAATTCAGTAACTGTTAATGCAACTGGCAACAGGAAAGAAATAGCAATGTTCTAATCTGGCAAGGAAGGAAGCATTAATTTGTCTTGTAAGTGACAGACATTGGTAGCAAATAATAGACAATGATAAAATAGTTATTGTTCAGAGTTGCTGCCTGAAATGCATGGTTTATAATTACATTCCACAATTATCATTGAAATACTATTAAAATTTTTATCAAATCTGCCTCACCATACTCCAGCTGTAGCCACCAACAAGGTAAATATTGTCATCTAGCACTGCACAGCCTGGGCCACTGCGGCCCTCCAGGATAGGAGTCTGGAGAATGTTCCACTGGTCACCTTTAGGGTCATAACATTCAACGAGCATAACATCAAGATGTGAGAAACCTGGACCAAAAGAAGCATTTTGAATCAAAATAATGAGCTGGGAACTGTTTTGCTGGGTATAGTTGTTGACATAACTGCTTACTGCAACATTGCTCTTAAAAGAAAGTGCATATAGTATCCTGGATTGTCCTATTGATGAGCCATTGGACCTATTTAGTCATATTCTTCCATTTAAAGCGGAAGTGATGCTAATACAATTACTTTCAATTTGAAAAAAATAACAAAATGTATTGATGGAAGAGGTATGTTAGGTGCAGCAAAATCTTAAATCAGAAATTTATGATTTAATTATACATAACGTACAGAAGAAAGCTGTGACCAAGTGAACATTGGCCAGGTTCAATATTTTTAGTTACATTATTCTGGTTCACTCTTATAGAGATCAATGTTTGAGATCTCTATAAACATAATTGCAGTTATAGTTGTTCTCATGTTTCATATTGTTTGGGGAGAGTGTTCAGGGCACATGTCTGAGAGTGACTTTGTTTAATTGTGCAGATTCAGTTCTTTGCTCACCTAAGGAATAAAACCAGTAAACAAAGTTGGTATTAACTTACCCACCTGTGGATTTGCTTCCAGATGGAAGAAAGCATAAATTTCTTAATGAGCTGACAGACCAATGCTATTTGATGCCACAATCAATGATCCTTCTAAGCTGTGCAGCTAAAACCTGAAGGTCCCTGCAGAGGCCATGCACAATGTGGCTCTTTCAATATAATTGAACATGTGTGCGTGGCCAAGAAAACTATTTAAAGGCATCGCGTGCCTAAACAAATCAATGCGCGCTATAAAAAAAGAGTGTATATTGATCACTATTGTTCTGAACACAAATGGAGACTCGATATGCAGATAAAATAACTAAGGGGTAAATCTTCCAGTCCCGCCTGCTATGGGAGTCATTGTGGGGGGGTGGGAAATTTAATGGACCATTGAAAGGTGTGTTGACCTCAGGCAGGAATGACCAGTATTGAGCAGACAGGGCTGGAACTTTCCACCCTTAGTAACTAAAATGTTTATGGAATATTTGGTTCTTAGCAATTCCTTCCACCCTGTCCTTTAAACAAACAGGAAGGAAGAATGAAGTGGTGTCCCCAGAGAACGACGTTGGAACTTGTCCTCTTATTGATATAAATTAATAATTTGGATTTAGTATATAACATAGAATTTCTAAGTATATAGATGACACAAAACTAGAAAATGTAATAAATGGTGAGAAGATAGTAACAGAATTCAGGAGGGTGTAGATTAGGGAAATTGGAAGGCACATTCAAATAGCTTCCTTCTGCACTGTAGGGATTCTATGATTTGATGACAGATGAAAATTAACAGAAAATTGTTAGGTGATGCATTTTGACAGGAAAAATGAGGAGCGGCAATGCTAATGTTTAAAGGTGTTACAGGAATAGAGAGACCTGGGTGACTGCACAAAATTATTTGAAGGTGGCAGTATAAGTTGAAAAGGTTGTTAAAAAGACAATCCTGAACTTTATTCCAAAGGCCTGGAGTACAAGAGAAACAATAGTGTACTAATTCCGTAGGCTCCAGCTGGAATACTGTAGCCAATTCTGGGCATAACTCTTGAGAAAGGATGCCAGTTCCTTAGATAAGGCACAAAGGAGATTTACTAGAATGATACCATGGATTAAAAGATGAAATTGCTGGGCCTCTGGCGCACATCTTTGTCTCTTCTTTGGACACAGGTGAGGTCCCAGAAGACTGGAGGGTAGCAAATGTGGTTCCGTTGTTCAAAAAAGGTAGTAGGGATAACCCTGGGAATTATAGGCCGGTGAGTTTGACGTCGGTGGTAGGGAAGTTAATGGAAAAAATACTTAGGGGTAGGATGTATGAGCATTTGGAGCGTTGCGATCTGATTAGGGATATGCAACATGGCTTTGTTAGAGGGAGGTCTTGCCTTACGAATCTGGTGGAATTCTTTGAGGAGGTGACAAAAACGGTTGACGATGGGAGAGCCGTTGATGTCATCTATATGGATTTCAGTAAGGCGTTTGACAAAGTCCCTCACGGTAGGCTGGTAGAAAAGGTTAAGGCGCATGGGATACGAGGCCAGGTAGCTAGGTGGATTGAGAACTGGCTGGGAAATAGGAGACAGAGGGTAGTTGTGGAGGGTACCTTGTCGGGCTGGAGGCCAGTGACCAGTGGTGTGCCGCAGGGCTCGGTACTGGGACCTCTCCTCTTTGTAGTCTACATAAATGACTTAGAAGAGGGCGTAGGTGGTGTGATCAGCAAGTTTGCTGATGACACCAAGATGGCAGGGTTGGCGGGTACGGAACTGGATTGTCAGGTGATACAACAGGATATAGATAGGTTGGTGCAGTGGGCAGATAGGTGGCAGATGGCATTTAATCCTGACAAATGCGAGGTGATGCATTTTGGACGGAATAATGCAGAGAGGAGCTATGTGATAAAAGGTAGGCCGATTAGGAGTATAGACGTACAGAGGGACCTGGGAGTGCAGGTTCACAAATCCATGAAGGTTGCGTCACAAGTGGAGAACGTTGTTAGGAAGGCTTATGGGATGTTAGCCTTTATAGGAAGGGGCTTAGAGTATAAAAGCTGCCGTCTAATGCTTCAGTTATACAGAACGTTGGTTAGACCGCATTTGGAGTACTGCGTCCAGTTCTGGTCACCTTATTACCGGAAGGACGTGGAGTCTCTGGAAAGGGTGCAGAGGAGGTTTACCAGGATGTTGCCTGGCATGGGGGGACTGGGTTACGAGGAGAGATTGAAGAGACTGGGGCTATTCTCCTTGGAAAGACGGAGATTGAGAGGGGACATGATAGAGGTATATAAGATACTGAAGGGAATAGATAGAGTTAATAGTGAGAGACTGCTCCCTAGACTGGGTACGAACATGAGAGGTCATCACTTAAGGGTGAGGGGGGGGAGGTATAATTTGGAGGTAAGAGGAAGGTTCTTTACGCAGAGAGTTGTGGGGGTCTGGAATGCGCTACCGAGTAGGGTGGTGGAGGCAGGAACGTTGGACTCGTTTAAGATGCAGTTAGATAGGCACATGAGTGAAACGAGAATGGAGGGATATGGTAGGGGCTATTAAATAGGGTTAAACCTCGGGAGACACCGGAAGGGCAGGCTGTATGATTAATATTTTTTGTCTTTATTCCACAGGTGGAGGTCCACCTCGTGTCAAGCGAGGGGCATGCACACGGCGGGTCGTGCGTGGGCTGCTCTTGGAGGTTCCGGGAGTGGCCTAGTACTTCATGTCGGTGTGTGTGCTTGATCCTGGACCGATAGACGGGCGCCACAACAGCTCAGTGACTAGCACTGCTGGCTGTGCAGACACATGGATTTGGGCCTGTGTCTGTGGGAGTTTGCGCATTCTCCCTGTGGTTGCGTGGGTTTCCTCCGGGCGCTCCGGTTTCCTCCCACACCCCAAAGATGTGCTCTTAGGCTGATTGGTTTTACCAAATTGACACTATTCTCCCCTGAATCTGACTGAGTAGGGTCCCATTCGTAGACATGCAGGGTAGAATAGGTGTAGGGTGATGCGGCGGCGCGGGCTCGTTGGGCCGAAGGGCCTGTTTCCCGTGCTGGGTTGTTCTTTGTTCTTTGTTTAAAGATTTCACTTACACTGTGGGAGTAGAGAAATGGCCACCTGATGAAGGAGCAGCGCTCCGAAAGCTAGTGGCTTTTGCCTGTTTGACTTTAACCTGGTGTTGTGAGACTTCTTCCTGTGTTTACCCTAGTCCAACGCTGGCATCTCCACATCATTGTTCGTCTTTGAGCAGGGATTAAGAGGAAATTTTATACAGGGTTCAACATCATAAATGGTCTTGTCAGAGTGAACAATAACAAACTTTTTGCCAATGGCAGATAAGTATTAATCAAAGGACATAGATTTGAGGTTGTTAGCAAAAGAACCAGAGGTAAAATGTGGGAGAAAAATGTAATGCTTGAAATGATAGTTCAATTCTAATTTTCAACGGGAAACTGGATAAATACTTGAAGTGGGAAAATGTACAGATCTGTGGGGAATGAGTAACAGAGTGAGATTAATTTGCATCAGCACAGATGGGATAAATCCTTTTCTCTGTTGTATCATTTTATGATAATTTCTGTGAAAATTCACCAATGAGAGTGGTTGAAGCTTTGAGAAACTGGAAATGGCTAAAAATGGCCATTTTTGACTTTCTTGAGAGTTTCTGCCATCCTTTCATCAAAGGAGATCCGGAAAGCCCAGAAAGATTTAGCACTGTTCACCATATTCAAAAAAAATTAATAAATTATTCCCTTGATACGGTGGTTTGCTAATAGGATTCAATGGTGAACAATGCCAGTTTTGATGCTTCTAACCATTGAAGTGATGAATGGAGGGTACTTGCGTAATCAGACCACCAATGTCTCATATGCCTTTAAGAAGGTAAGAAGGATTCTAAGGGTGAACATCACGGTTTGGCTGTGGAGTGCCAGCTGGCTGCCCAGAACCCGCTGACGCAGGCAGACTGGCTGCACCAGCTGCTTGCTGATTCCAACCTCCACCACCTCCCCCCACAACACTGGAGGGGGGCGGGGGTGCGACATGGTCACTGGGGAGTTGGGGTCAAATGGGGGGGGGTAGGAGTGCATCATGGTCATTGGTGAGCGGTGAGGGGTAGGGGGAAGTGTGACTGGGTCACACATGGTCACTGGGGACGGGGGCAGAGGTGGGGGGAGGGAGTGTGACATGGTGACTGGGGCGGTCTGTGTAGGGGGCAGAGTGTGACGTTTTCATTGGTGAGAGGTAGGGGAGAGTGTGACATGGTCACTGGGGGGTGGGGGAAGGGATAGGGAGGAGAGTTAGACAGGGTAGATTCAGAAAGCATGGTAGGGGAGTCCAGAACTAAGGGTCATAGTTTGAGGATAAGGGGTAAACCTATTAGAATTGAGGTGAGGAGAAATTTCTTCACCCAGAAGCTGGTGAATATATGGTATTCACCACCACAGAAAGTAGTTGAGGTGAAAATGTTATCTGATTTCAACGAGAAACTAGATATACTTCTTAGAGCTGAAGGAATCAAGCGATATGGGGGAAAGGAGGGATCAGGATGTTGAATTTGATGATCAGCCATGATCAAAATGAATGGTGGAACATTCTCAAAGGGCCAAATGGCCTACTCCTGCTTCTAATTTCTGTTTTTAATGTGTGATTTTCTTCCACTGTAAAGCAGGGGAATTCCATTTGCATGTGAAGCATATATTGCCTTAAATTATGTATGTTCCTGCTACCTTGCATGTTCATTGTTTGTAATGTGCTTAATATTTTTTCTTCATTATTTCCTGGTGTATATATCTGAATAACTAATTGCTGATAGCTGCTTAACTTTCATCAATCTGCATGTATTCCTGTTTGAAAGCAGTAATAATTACTGTTAATGTGTACCATAAATGTCCTTTCAAGAATCAATTTTATAGGATGTATTTTCTGACAGAATGACTCCTTAAGATTGGAGCCACAGCTGGAATATATTTGTGGACCTGCAGAACTGAAATGGAAAGGGATTGAGCTATTCAAGTTAATAGATCAGGAACAGCTCGAACAATCTTTGTGGTCTTATTTGGAAAGCAGTACCTATATCTGGTACTAATTTGGTCTGAACCAGTCAATAATAACTACAATAAGGTAAAAATTCTACAAAACATTTATATGTTATTAGCTTTTTATTCACTTTCTGCATCAGCCCCACGAGCAGGATAACCCAGGAGAATGTTGTTCTGTTAGTGCACTCAGTCTTCAGCATGTGGTGAATTTCCAGGAATTAATTATAAAAAACGTGGGGAGAAATTACCATGGGAGCTTTCTTGCACATCTCCTATAAGCTTCTTTCAAGGCAGTATTGACAAAGAAGTGCTTGGTGCATTGTATTGACAAAGGTCTGACAGCAGGTTGTTTGCACAGGAAATGGAATGCACTGGGAGAAGGAAGCCAAGCTAATAAGAGAATCAATGAAAAATATATAGAAAACAAAAGGCAAAGAATGAACTTGTTTTTACCTTTCCAGTTAATGCATTACCTTGTTAGATTTAGTAAATGTGCAGCTACAAGATACTGTAGCAGCAGTAGAGCCTGAGTCACCCGTTGAGCAGGCGGCTGCTTTTGTGGAATTCACTACTGAATTCCGTTACCAATTTTAATCAAACAGTTTTAATTATTCTGTTGTCAAAAAAAGCAAATGTAGACATTTTTGCTGGAAGGGTAAGGATCTGGAATACACTGCCAGACAATGTAATGGGGGCAGACTCTTTTGAAAAGGGAATTGGTCAATTCACCAAATAGAGCAAAATGCAGGGTTATACAGAAATGCAGATGAGTTGCTGAGTTGCACTTGCAAAGTGCCAGCACAGACATGATGGGCTAAATAACCTCCTTATGTACCTATGTTACCTTTCAGTGATTGTACTACATGAAAATAGGATTAGTGCACCTTTAGTGATAATTATTGTTGGTGCAGGCTCGATAGGCCAAGGGGCTTTTTCTACACTGTATGACTCTATGACTCTCTATCATTCTATATTTTGCCAATATTGTAGGTGAGAGCTTGAAGAAAGTGGCATTGGTATCTATAGCTAATAACCTACATGTCCTGTTGTTCCATTTTTTTCTTTACCATGATACCAGTTGTTCCTCCTAGATAAACAGATGAATCAAAAATATATTTTAGACCAGCTCCAGGACATAGGAAAATTCAATTGAAGGCCATGTCAGCGGAGTTATATTCCTTTATTCTGACTGCATTATAGCAGCAGCATGATTATCAAGAGTGTCATACTCACTGACCAGGCACTATCAATATAAAAATATGTTTAAGTAGTCTAGTCGCTGACAAGATGTCAAATGGTCTGAGGTAGATCCGTGAAAATGTATTACGCAAAGTAAATTAGGTTAATTACAAAGGTTTTCCTCAAAATTTTACAAACTAGGTGAAATTGGACTATTTTGGAACATATTACAGCAAAAATTATTGATTACAAAAATCACTGGCTGTTTGATATTAATTAGGCTGTTATTTATTGAAATAGATGCCTGGCACCCATTCAGATTGTCTTTTTTGTTACAGTTGACAGATGACAATATTATGAATGACTAATGGACTCAGCCTAGTCAGGAGTTGTTTGAGCAGCTGCAAAAAGTAGTGATAATTCTGCTTGATTGACAGTTTTAAGAGATTGTAACAGTTCTTTCTTTTAAGTGGTTTTTCAATGCCTGTGCATTTATTTGGACAAGTTTAAGAGATGTGAATGAATTAAATATTATTTCAGTGGGATTTTCACTGGCGGTGTTTGATTGACAGTTTATGAGAATGTAAGACAAGTAAAGTTTTTCAAAAAATCGAGGCATGTCAAATATCATGAACACCTCAAAGACTTGCCAGTGTTATTATGTGGCTCATGGGTTGTGTAGCTAGTGGATGTTGAAAGAGTGCTTCAAACAACTGAATTTTATATTCCCCCTGCCCCCCACCCCCACATGGAAGAAATGTTTGAAGGTAGGGGGTAAGTCCAGTGACTGACCAGCCCACCACTGGACTGCCCATCCCTGCAACTATACCAGCAGTATGGTGTTGGGAAGTCTGCAATGGACTGATTGAGACTCTCAGTCAGGTAATTATTTCTCGCTTAAGTGCCTTATTCCATCAGCACCAAAATTTAACTGATGGTGGAAGAAGCCCACACCAAATGGTTAGTTTGGTGGATTTCCCTGTATGGGCTTTTGGAAGGTAAGGAGGGATTCCTCTATAACTGGCCCCCAGGTCCCACTGGACGAAGTCCCAAGATTTTTGTCCAGCACGCCCCACCCCCCACCCCCTAGTTCCATTCCCTCACTGTCCTCTCAAACTCCACTGCCCTTTCTGCAGTCTGCCAGCTAGATACCTGATGAGACCTCATAGACTTACCCAAATTTTGATCCAACACGACACGCCTCAGCCCTGAAATACTGGGAGAACTGCAGGCCAATCAGCTCTCTGAAATGAGAGTTCCTGTTCCTGAAGGGTGGAAATCCTGTCTCCAGCCAAATAATGGCCAATTAGCTGTCAAACGGCTTTGGGTCAGATGATGTTCTGCTCGGCATCCCCCTCCCTGACTTTTTAGTCAATGCCTCATAAAATTCAGCCCATGAATCAACAGATGTCAGGACATTGTATCAACAAAAAAATGTGGCCCGACTACTTCAATATTGTAAGGGGTTTGAAATGTTCATTCAAGGAGCTGTTAAGGTCGGAGGTGCTACCTGCCAGCTTGTTACTTGCACTGTTATCCCCCAGCAGCAAAAATTAATGAAAACTGGAATGGGGTGGGAATCCTGGCTTATCCTGTCACTTCTGAAAGCCCACCCACCTCCGTTCCAATATGGAAGGAGGCATGAAAATCAGGCTTAACGGCAACAAGGGGAAAAATAGCCATGGAGACATGAAAGTGAAAATGGGAATCCAGAAGAAAAACCATGAGGGAAAATAGACAAATATAAAAGATATTGGATGGGATTTTCTGGCTTTCCCTGCTCGCGAGATCTTATGTTCCTGCCAAAGTTGACCCCCTGTGTTGGATTTCCTGACGGGGGCAGGCAAGTCATGCAAAAGCTCTTAGACTTCGGCAGGACTGGAAGATCCCACTGGTGGTCAATGATTTGCTGCATCTGCCACGGGAAAACCTGCTGGGGGTGGGGCAGCGAGTAGAATATTCTGTTTTTAAGCTGCGGAGAAACTCCAAAGTTGACCAACAGATAAATGGAAACATTGTTTTTTAAACATGAAAAGGATAATGGTCAATGAAGCTGACCAACTGATATCACAGCATCAGCAGTCAAAATAGGCGGTAAGGTTTTAATTTTATATTAAAACACCGATATTCCTTCAATTAATTTTCCATTATAAATCTATACATAGGGAGTTTCCATTATTGTATTTTCCATTATTCCATTAATAAAATCATAACTAAGAAATTAGGACATCATAAAAAAAAAACAGGATGTGTTTGTAGTCTCAAGATTTTCAATACATATACAGCTCAAGGTAAGTTTCAAGGCAGAACTGAACACCATTGACACAACTTTCATCTCAGCCTCTGGCTGTCTGCAAAGGTACAACTAATCTGACAGCAGTATAAATGTACTTACAAACTATTTCAGGCTTCCGGTGATCTTTGAACAGAAGCAGTACATTGAAGAAAAGAGAATCTGCTATTGTTTTTAAGAATGTTACAAGAGGACTTTTAAGAGTTTGTATCAATTGTAAAGGGATCAGTTTTAATTTTTCTTGGATAATAAGAAATACTGGTCCGTGTAACCTGGAAACACTTGCCCCGGAAGGTGCACTAGCTGGAAGGGAGGTTAACATATGGGCATTGTGTGGCCAAGGATAAAGAAGTTGAGTAGGATAAGAACAGAGAAGGCACATTTACAAGTAAAAAGAGATAGAAAGCGGATCGCAACTAAGGAGAACCTGCAGGAGAGTGTCGTTTGAGTGATGACTGTCTTTGGGAATTCAGAAGAAGTAGAGTTACTGTTGTTGGTGACTCAAGGACCAAATTCATTGGCAAAGAATTGAGACATCTGACATACTGCGTGCCAAATTGGAAAGACTACAAGATTTGAAATGGTGCCACATTTGTGCAGGGAATGATGCAAATGCTTATAATCTCATGATACAATCTTTGTAGTATCTGCTGTAATTTATAAATCGTAGCCACTGTAATTTGCCTGTTAATTCATTGTTGATTTACATTGATTCTGATTCATGTTAAAGTAAAAGTTAAAAGAAATTAAATCTTGTCAGTAATTGTTTCATTTGGGGGTCATTTGACAAATTTGGTTACTTTATTTAATGGTTTCCCCCATGGGGATCATGACAGACTTTACAACTCCCCATTTCAGTACTAAACAGCCTGATCTATAAATGGGTTTCCAATGTGGTGGCCTGTCACATACATAAAATCTGTTCCAATTCCAGTACCTTCTTCACTAGTAGCACACCTTTTAAATGGTTTCCCCCAATAGCGTACAGACGATCGTTCACCACAGCCAGCACATGAATAGCCCGTTTGGTGTTCATATCCTGTTTTCTGGCCCATACATCCATTATTGGGTCATAGCAGTAGAGCCACGACACATATTCACCATTGTGAACACCTCCTGCAAATGATGAACATGGAAACTATTACTATAGACGATACATGACTTCACATATGATGACTGTTACACTAAAGGAGTGTACTTTGCCATTTGTACCTGGAATTTACAATGAGCAATAATACTACAGGAATGATGAACACACACATCAAATTTCTCTCTCTGCTACTTAACTGAAGTATTTGGATATTAAAGAATAACACGTTAATGCTTTTTTTTTAAATCATCATGACAACAGTTTAATATTATGTGAAAATAGTGGGTTTGATATCCTAACCAGCATATTCAATAAGGGTACCAGTTAAATCTTTAACTATTTCATCTTAACTTTTTGCCAAGTAAGTGTCTGAGATTTACCACCTAATCTATGCCTGGAAATTAATGACGTTTATATTTGGCTAACTGAACTATATGAACTAATATCGATGTTGTTAGCATTTGCACTACCAACCTTTCTCTACAGCAACTGCAAAGCTATTGAGCGATTGAATTAATAAGTGTTTTGTGCTGAGTATCCAAGAAGTCAGGGATTAAACTCATAAACTAAAAATTATTTATTATTCTTAAAATCATAGTCAGCAGCATTTTAAATGAGTGTAAAAGTCAGCTATGCAAATTATTAATAGATAGTATTAATTGACAAAATAATTAAGAGGTAAAAGGATATTCGGTTACATTAGGGTAATTTAACATTAATTGTTTGCTGTTTATAAATTTACAGTCAAAATCAGTGGCTGAGATTGAGATGAATTGGTGAGATTCGTTTAGGGTTAAGGTCCTCTGAAAAGATGTGAAATTAACAGCCTTAGGTAACTAGTCTTTTGATCAGTTCAAATCTATATGCTTGTAGTTAGCAACATTTTCAGAACAGTTCCAAATTCATCTTTGTAAGCTGGTATTTTTGAACTGATAGACTCACCTTTTTTTGGAATGATGCTTTTATTCTTCTGCAGTGTCAAAATTGTGAACCTTTGTCTATAAAAATGTTATCCACTTCCCCTTGATCCATCACTTCGAGATAAATTCACCTTGCATGATGATAGCTGAAAGTTGGCTTAAATTTTACCTCTCCTGATCTCAGAAACACTTGCACATCTAATGAAACACATCTATCTGGCTGGAATAACAATCTAATCTTAACTTCTGTAACCTTTTTATTTCTGTCAGAGGTGCACTTTGCAATTTTACAGAGATACCTTTCTACATATTGTTACGGTGCGCAGATATCACAAATTTTTTACAAAACCATTTTAAAGGTTACATTCAAAGACTGTTTCAAAGCTATCAGAAAAAATTGTGAATTACAGAATGAGTCACCTCTTCTAAGAGGACTAAGGCAATTGTTAATTTAATTGTGGTTCATCCAGGAGATCATTAAGTTTTGTTTACATAGAAACATTGAAACTGGAAGCAGGACTAGGTCATTTGGCCCTTTGAGCCTGCTCCACCACTCATCTTGATCATGGCTGATCATCGAACTCAATATCCTGATTCCCCCCACTTCCTCTTATATCCCTTGATCCCTTTAGCCCTAAGAGCTATGTCTAATTTCTACTTGAAATCAGACAAGGTTCTGGCCTCAACTACATTAGTGATAGTGAATTCCATACATTCACCACCCTTTGGGTGAAGAAATTTCTCCTCAACTCAATTCTAAAACGTTTACCCTTTATCCTCAAACTATGTCCCCTAGTTCTGGACTCCCCCACCATTGGGCACAACACAGTGACCATTAAATTCTGCCCATCTGTGGCAATGAGGGGTTAAAAGCTTAAAATTACGAACTATGTTTCTGCAGCCACTCTTAGCTATGTAAAAGGAATTTCAATATTTTTTCTGCAGTCAATAAGGCATCTTTTCAATGCCTCTTTCTTACAGCACAGTACTGATCAAGTGGGGAGCAGCAGAGCAAACCCATGTTTCCCCCTCCTGTCAACATTTAGAACCAAATTGTCTTGATGCTCCACCAAGGCTCACCGAGACTACACAATACAATTATCCAGCTGATTCCCTGATCATGGCGTGACCACAATACGATAGAAGTTTGAAAGTGATGTAGTTCAATGGAGCTAAAGAAAGAACGCTATGAAGGTATAAAGGACAAATTGACTACGGAAATGAGAAACAACTTTAAAAGCTATAATGGTAGACAAGCAATGACTAACATTTAAAAACAAATACATTGTTTACAACAAAAATACATTCTGTAAATGCACAAAACTCCAGCAAGAGAAGTATTAGACTGTGACTAACAAAAAAAATCAAGGATCGCTTTAGATTACAAGAAGGGGTATGTAAAATTGATTAAAGAAATTGTAAGCTTGAGATTTTGGAATTCCGGTGAGGATCAAGAAAAAGATTAGGAATAAGGAAGAGAGCAAACTAGCAGTAAACATAAAAATGGACTGTAAAAGCTTCTACAGAAATGTGATAAGGAAAAGATTAGCAAAGACAAATATGACTCATTGCAGTGGAGTCAGGAGAATTTATAATGGGAAATAAACGACAGAGAAGCTAAATAAATATTTTGGGCTGAATGTTTTGCCCTTTCCACTGGTGGGATCTATTGGTCCTGCTGATGGCAACCCCCGTTTGGTGGGTTCCCTGGTGACAGATATGCGAGCTATATAAAATGTCATAGACTTAGGCAGAACCAAGTGTTCCCATCAGTGGTCAATGGGGCGCCACCACCACCACTGGCACAGTTAAACAATCATGTTTAACAAACTTATTGGAGTTTTTTGAGGATGTAACTAGCAGAATAGATAAGGGGGGATTGGTGGATGTGGTAAATTTAGATTTTCAGAAAGCTTTTGATAAGGTCCAAATGCAAGAAGTTAGTAAACAAAATGAGAGCATATTGGTTTGGGGACTTCATACTGGCATGCGTTGAGAACTGATTCATGGACAGAAAACAGAGTAGAAATAATTGGATCATTTTAAAGTTGGTAGGCTGCGATTATTCAGGTACTGCAAGGATTAGTGCTTAGATCCCAGCTATTCACAATCTATATCACTGCTTTAGCTATGAGAATGAATGTTGTATTTCCAAGTTTATAGATGATATAAAACTAGGTGGGAATGTGACTTGTGAGGAGGAAGCAGAAATGCTTCAAGAGGATTTGGAAAGGCAGGCAATAATTTAGTAGGTGGAATACAATGTGGAAGAATATGAGATTATTCACTTTAGTAGGAAAAGCAAATAATAAAATACTTCTTAAACAGTGAGACTAGGAAATGTTGCGCTTCAAAGGGACTTGGTGTCCTTGTCCACGAATTACTGAAAGCGGACATGCAGGTATTGCAAGCAATTAAAAAGGCAAATGGTTTGTTGGCCTTTATTATACGAGAATTTGAGTGCAAGAGTAAAGATTTTTTACTGCAGTTATATAGAGCCTTGGTGAGACCACAGCTGGAATATTGTGCGCAGTTTTGGTCTCCTTACCGAAGGAAAGATATTCTTGCTGTAGAGCGAGTGAAATGAAGATTCACTGAACTAATTCCTGGGTTGATGGGATTATCCTATAAAAAAGATTAAATAGACTGGGCCTTTATTCTCTAAAGTTTAGAAAAATGAGAGGCGATCTCATTCAGACATAAAGTTCGACAGACTAGATGCAGTTTTCCATGGCTGAGGGGTCTAAAACCTAAAGGTGCAGTGTCAGAAGAAAGGGCTGGTCATTTAAGACCAAATTTAGGAGGAATTTCTTCACTCAGAAGGCCTCTTTTCAATGCCTCTCTCTTACAGTGCAGTAGTGATCACGTGGAGAGCTGCTGAACAAATCAAAAACTCAGTGAAATTAGTTAAACTCAATTTGTCTTTCACAAATCCATGCTGGCATTCCTTAATTAATCCATAGTTGTCCAAGTGACTTTTTATTTTTGTCTCAATTATCATTTCCCACCAAGGTTAATGTGGTTGGCCTGTAGTTGTATAGTTTATCCTGAGAACCTTTCATCAAACGAGCAAAAAACTTAATAAAAACGAGGCACTGAGAAAGCAATACTTAAAACTACAAGGTCCAGATGGAACACATCTGAGACTGCTGAGAAATGAGGGTGGAAATTGTAGAGGTACTGGCCCTAATCTTCCAATTCTCCTTAAATATGGAACTGGTGCCAAATGAGTGGAAAACTCAAAATGTTATCTTTTTTGGTGAATAAAAATCAGAGGACCAAGTCCATGCTTTACCTGATTAGGGAATCAGTTATTTTATATTTTTAGTGAATAACCTGTTGAACCTTAATAGTGAACACAAATAGAGGAAGCTGGTGATAGAGATGCCTTACCAGTCATCCAGACTGACAGAAATAGCTGCCAACCATTTCCAAGGAGCAATGATGAGTACAATCACCAGCACAGCAAGAAAGCAGAACAAATTCTAGTGCAAATCATGCCCTTTCTTCTGGATCTCAGCCTGCAAATTCAGCCACCAGACATCCTGTCCTCCATCTCGGATTAGGCAGGGGAATGACAATCCAGCAATGTTGCAGGTTGCATACCCGCCCTATGGCCATTAATTGGAAGATTGCTGTATGAGACAGCAGAGGATGATGGTAGGGGCAGGGGTCCGCAAGCCACCCATTTCTGGGTGCAACCCTCACATAGCAAACGCATTATTGTAACATCAGCCCTGTGCCAAGAATCTTTAGATTGCTTAATGGAAATCCACAATGTCCTGACCAGTTCATCATGTGAATGTTATTCCTGACCAGGAGCACCTGACTGGGATATCAGCCCTTTGTTATCCAGTGAAAATTAACTGCTGCATCTCCTTATTATCTTTGTGGATGAGGTATGTCAGGGAGAGCATAAGCACTGAATATAAGACTCCCAGTTTTCCTGAATCTGACGGTTACCAATGCTAGTGGCATGATTTGCACTAGAATTTGCCCTGCTGTGGGAGGAAACCGGAGCACCTGGAGAAAACCCACGCAGACACAGAGAGAATGTGCAGACGCCGCACAAACAGTGACTCGATCCAGGAATCAAATCCAGGCCTCTGGCGCTGTGAGGTAGCAGTACTAACCACTATGCTACTACGCCACCGGTGGAGGGAAGTGGGAAGGTAGAAGATCCAGAACTGTCTTGTGTTCTGTTAATGATTCCCACTGAGCTCTCCTTCAGTGTGAGTTTCTAATGCCAGCGCACAGGATGAGAAGACCACCTCAATGACCCGAGCTGCCTAAACATTGGTGGCGGCAGAGATCTAGCTAGGGGCAACGTTGGAAGGGGCTAACTGACCTTTTGTGATCCGTAAAGATAAGTCTGCACTCTGTTTACTGTATACAGGAGATATAGGGAAGGTTTGATAAGGCTCAATCGAGCCTTAGTACCTCAGAAGTCTGAGGCAACTTTAGCGACAATGACACTGTTCATGACCCCGATGCCTCTGTGGAGGGGCCACTGTGGTTCTGGGGGAGGGGATGGGGGCAAGTGCAGGCAAGTGCCTTAGACTTGAGCGCTTTGGTTGCCAACATTGTGCAGACTATGCATTTCTCATAGAACTTGGATGCAAATTTAGTTGCCTGAGAATAAACATCAAAATGTCATACCTCATTTCCAAAAAAGTGGACTCACAATGCCCGAGTGAAAAACAGGATTATAGTTGGCATCCCTGAGCTGGCAATCCTCACACCACAGAATGGAGTTGTTCCATTGGCAGAGGCTAAACTGGAGGAAGGCCTCGGGATGGTGAAATTGCAAGGGGCTTTATTAAAATCTGGGACAGAGATGGGGAGAGGGCTAGGGGAGGGTGAATGATGCCTGACATGGTTACATGAATTATAAATAATACATTCAAAAGCTTTAATGATCTCTGACAGAAACCTTGTAGGGATGTTATAAACATTGTAAAGGTTGCAAGGGGTCATACCTTAAAATCCCTACAGTGCTAACAATGCTGAATCAAGTGTCCTTACACTTCCCAAGCTCTGAACTGTTAATCAATGCCCTTTCTTCTGCATGTGCTGCACATTGAACCTTCATCTCCTGACCCCGCCAATCCCAAGGGACACAATCTAGTCTCCAGGAAGAAGAGGAAGCTTCAGAGGGTGTAGTGTACCAGGTAGCATTTTGGATGCTGCATGGTACCTTGACAAGGATTACCACATCAGGACAAGGGCAAACACAATCTGGTGAGGGCACTTCACATTCTTCAAAAGGTAACCCTTGTCACCAAAAATCCAAAGATTTATGCAGATCTGCACTAGATACCTGTGCAGCAGCCATGACTCCTACATTCTCTGCAACCCGCAGGTGCCAAACCTGTTTAATAGACCTGATGTCTTGGATGGTTGGATTTTTGGTGACAAGGGTTACCTTTTGAAGATCCAGCTCATGACAGCAGTGAGGGCTCCAGAACAGACCCAGAGAGGAGCTACAATGACAGCCATGGCACCACCAGGGCCACTGTGGAGCGGACAATTGGGCTGCTAAAGGTAAGGTTTTGATAACTGGATCAATCCTAGAGGAGCATTGCATTATACATCATTCAGAGTTTCACTGATGGTTATTGATTGCTGTGCCCTTACAACCTTGCCACTGAGGGAGGGATGTTTTACATACTAATCACATACTAATTGGACATTTAAGGAGTGATGGCTTTTCCTGTTGATGAATGTATAGGGCTAGCCTTCTAAAGCCTTTATGGCGACATGAGTGCTGTCTATTGTTCCTAAAACCCTGGAGAGGCCTGCATTCATCTCAAAGCTGCTGGATTACATCCATGGAAAATACAATGCATTGACCTGCCCTTCAAAATATTGTATCTGTAAAGACCTTTATGCACTCATATTCAACAGACTGCATAATACAACTCAGATCTTCGCAGGCTGCCTGAAAGGACCAGTGGCAAAGAAATTCAATGCTACACTCTAAAGTAGTGCTATAGTGCTGTAGATTATTTACAGCCACTGGCATTAGGTGATCACAAGCACAATTAGAAGCTATTTTCTCCGCCAGCTTTTCACAGAGACAGGTCATTGTGGGTTTCGAAAGCCTGATCTCCTCTGGCATTGTGTCTCAGACATTTGAAGAGAACTCATTCTCTGCCTGGATATTTGATTGGCAGCATTAGTTCTTGCTCTGCACCTTCACTGTTGCAGCATCATGTCTTCATCAGCTACATGCTCCGGCGCAGCTCTGCCATCCGCATACACCACCAGTGCATCCTGCCCTTGATCATCCGGACTTCTCCCTCCCCCTCTTAATCTCTTCTGCCACTTCTCCTCTTCACTGGAAGATGTATCCTCAACGGAGATCATTATCCCCATGTTATTACAACCAAACAGGCTGAAGTGCAGATGTGGCGCTAAGTGTACATTTCCACAGGTTTATTAAAACTTTAAAAAAACAAAGATGTACTCTTGAACCACAGCCTGTAATAGCAAATGAAAACAGTGCACACAGCAGCTTAAACTGCTAAGGTCAAACAAAGGACCCAGCTGCTGACTTTTAACCCACCCTTACAGTCATTCATTGTAAATATCAAGATTTCCACCTGGCCTGCTTCACACTCTAAATGTTTTATTGCTCCCAGCATGTATTATTCCAGTTAATTGCACCTTTAACAAGCTTAACAATCCAAATTCAATCAATTTGAATAAGGTGGGTGTGTTCCCAATTTCTCTGCCTGTTCGTCCAACATATTATTGCGTTCCGGCGTCATGATAATGGCAATACAACACAACATCATTGCACCTAATAATATGTTGGCACGAGTACGGTACAAGCCCAGTTCCACAGTTATTATTTAGCTCAGAGTATCTGGAGAGCAGCCCCTAACTGAAGCAAGGAAAACTTATTTGTGCTGTTCCATATATTCACCCCCAATTTCTGCCAAGGCAGGTCCATACCAAGGTTAGGCGCACTCTCACAAAGTGCTAGTGAAAGGCATCTCTTATTGATTTCTATTCCCTTCCAATAGTTGGTAGCAGATTGGAATTGGCACTGCTGTCCCCAGTGTAAGCATTTCCTCGGCCAGATCAAAAAGCAGAATACTGCAGAAGACGGAAATCCAAAGTAAAAATGGAAAATGCTGGAACTGCTCAGCAGGCCAAGCAGCACCTGTTAAAGAAAGGTCATCTCTGCACAAATGCTGTCTGGTCTGCTCAGCATTTCCAGCGTTTTTCCGGCTTTGACAAAGGGTCATCTGGACTCGAAACGTCAGTCTTTTCTCTCCTTACAGAAGCTGCCAGACCTGCTGAGATTTTCCAGCGTTTTCTCTTTTGGTTTCAGATTCCAGCATCCACAGTAAATTGCTTTTATCCAGGGTTTAACTCACTGCCACTTCTCTTCCAGGAATGCCTACTCTGAAGAAATACTACTCTTCTCTCCGACAGGATTTCTGTATGTCCTCCACCGCCTCCCACCCCCGCACCCTGCCCCCCGCCCCCGTCCCCACCGCCGCTCCCCACACCCCAATCAAACTTCACTGCTTTCCATTTCTCTCTGCTTTGACAAAGGGTCATCTGGACTCAAAACATCAGCTCTTTTCTCTCTTTACAGATGCTGCCAGACCTGCTGAGATTTTCCAGCATTTTCTCTTTTGGTTTCAGATTCCAGCATCCGCAGTAAATTGCTTTTATCCAGCTTTTTTAAAATTTTATTTCCTTTACCTGTCCTTTTGGCTGGAAGAAAGTATGGTGCACAGAATACAATGAAAGCCTAAAAGTTAGAAGAACTTAAAAATAAAATGGAAGGGATTGACAGTGTAGAGTTATAGTGATAAAACTCCATTTGAATCCAACTTGGTTAATAGTTTATTTAGGTTACAGCAACTTTACTGGGAGACAAGAATAGGAACAACAAAATAGTAAAATGATCATCTTAACACTAATTCATCATTTAAACTCCATTCAGTAGAAAAAGAATTAATCTACTACCTTTTACGCTCAAAAAGACATAAAGGTACCTGATATGTAAATCTTTCCATTGTGCACTGCACCAGCATGAGCTGCCAGGGGCTGAGGCAGAGAGGATAAGTAGCACCATTCATTGGCTTCCAGATTGTAACATTCAACACTTGACAAATAACCTGTTTCGTTCCTTCCACCAATCGCGTACAAATGTTTATCCAGAAAGCAGGCATAGAAGCTTGCTCGCCTGCAATAAAATTAAAAGTCAGATTATAATTCACCTATCAAAACGCCATTATTTTCTGATTGTGAATGTAAATGGTCAAAATTCAAGCGGTGCTGGCCGGTCAAATGTCCCATTGGCAATGTGAATTTAGACAGCTGGCAGATGTGCCAGTCAGCTGCCAGTTCTGGCAGTGAAAGGACTTGTAGCATTTGAAGAGCTTAATTTAATTTAAGTAATGAATTTCCTGGTCCAAATGGATTCAGCCTGGGAATCAGGCATCATGAGTTGGGACACACACCACAACAATGGCTTATATTATTTTTGTGGGACGCAGAAGATCATTCCTATTCACCACACAAAAATTATCTGAAATTACCTTTTGGGGCCTCTTTTATGGCCAGTGACACTGATTGGAGAGGCAGTGGAAGCCTGACACAAGACACAAGAGCCAAATTTGCATATTTTGCATGTTTCTTAAGGTTTTATCAATGGAATTGGGACTTGGTGTCCAGATCACCAATAACCTGTGCTGGTCCCTCCACGCCGAAACTACAGTTAAAAAAGTCTGCCAACGCCTCTCCTTTCTCAGGAGGCTAACGAAATTCAGCATGTCTGCTACAACTCTCAGCAATTTGTACAGATGTATCACAGTTTGGCAAGGTGCCTGTTCTCACCAAGACCACAAAGAAATTACAAAGGGTTGTGAATGTAGCCCAGTGCATCACACAAACCAACCTCCCATCCATTGACTCCATCTACACTTCCCGCTGCCTAGGAAAAGCAGCCAGCATAATCAAGTACCCCATACACCCAGGACATTCTCTCTTCCACCTTCTTCCATCAGGAATAAGACACAAAAGTCGCAGATCACAGGCCAACGGACTCAAGAACAGCTTTCTCCCTCACTTCTGAATGGACCTGCCTTATATTAAGTTGACCTTTCTTTACACCATAGTTATGACCGTAACACTATATTCTGCACCCTCTCCTTTCCTAATCCCTTATGTACTCTATGAATGGTATGCTTTGTTTCTATAGCACACAAAAAACAATTATTTTCACTGTGTATCAATACATGTGACAATAATAAATCAAATTAAATCAAAAACACTTTTGGCCCAGGCATGGGTGAAAGATTTGAATTGTGAGGTGAGAGTGACTGACCTTGACATTAAGCCAGTTTTTGACCCAGTGTACCATCTAGTAGCCTTAGTAAAATTGAAGTCAGTGGGAAGCAGCGAGAAAGCATTCCATTAGCTGGAGTTATAACTGGTACAAAGGAAGATGATTGCAATTGCTGGAGGTCAATCATAGCCTAAGGATATTGCTGCAGGATTTCCTCAGGGCAGTGTTGTAGACACAAATTATTTCAGCTGCTTCATCAATGTCCTGTCCTTCATCAGAATGTTAGCTGTGAGGATGTTCGCTGATGATTGTATGTTGTTCCATTCCTTTACAACTCCTCAGAAAATGAAGCAATCCTTGTCTGGATGTGGCTAGGCCTTGATAACATTCAGCCTTGGGCTGATAAGTAACAAGTAAAATACACAGCACACAAGTACCAGGCAATGACCATTTTCAATGACCATAATCTAACCACTTCCCCATAATACTCAGCATCATTACCATTGCTGAATCCCTCACCATTAACATCCTGGATTTACCACTGATCAGAAACTTAACTAGACCAATCACATAAATAATGTGGTTACCAGAACAGAGATTGGATATTATGTTGTAAGTAATTCATCTCTGACTCCTTGAAGCATTCCCACTATCTACAAAGCACAATTCAAGAATGTGATGCAATTCTCTCCACACATCTGGATGACTGCAATTCTAGCAACTCTCAAACAAGCTCAACACTATCCTGGAAAAGCAACCTGTCTGGCACCTCATAAGAACATAAGAACGTAAGAAATAGGAGCAGGAGTAGGCCATCTAGCCCTTCGAGCCTGCCCCGCCATTCAATAAGATCATGGCTGATCTGTCGTGGCTCAGTTCCACATTCCCGCCCTCTCCCCATAACCCTTAATCCCCTCGCTTATCAAAAACCCATCAACCCGCGTCTTAAAAATATTTAGCGAGGCAGCCTCCACCACCTCAACGGGCAGAGAATTCCAGAGATTCACCACCTTTTGAGTGAAGAAGTTCCTCCTCAACTCCGTCCTAAACCGCCCCCCCTTTATCTTGAGGCTGTGCCCCCTAGTCCTACTGTCCTTTCTGAGCGGGAAGAGTCTCTCCACCTCTATCCTATCCATCCCATTCATCATCTTATATGTCTCAATGAGATCTCCCCTCATTCTTCTAAGCTCTAACGAGTAGAAGCCTAGTTTATTCAGCCTCTCCTCATAGCTCAACCCCCTCAACTCCGGCATCAGCCTAGTAAACCTCTTCTGCACTCCCTCCAAGGCCAAAATATCCTTGCGTAAGTACGGCGACCAAAACTGCACACAGTACTCCAGCTGCGGCCTCACCAATGCCCTATACAGCTGCAGCAAGACCTCCCTACTTTTATATTCAATCCCCCTCGCTATGAAGGCCAGCATCCCATTAGCCTTCCTGACCACCTGCTGCACCTGCAGGCTGGGTTTTTGCGACTCATGCACAAGGACCCCGAGGTCCCTCTGCACCGTCGCCTGCTGCAGTTTTTCGCCCTGTAAGTAATAGTCCTTCCTACCATTATTCCTACCAAAGTGGATCACCTCGCACTTGCCAACATTAAATTCCATTTGCCAGTTCCTGGCCCATTCGCCCAGCCTATCTAGATCCTTCTGCAGACTCTCCACACCCTCCGCGCAAATTTCGACACCATACACTCGGTTCCCTCCTCCAGATCATCTATATAAATGGTAAATAGCTGAGGCCCCAGCACCGACCCCTGGGGCACTCCACTAGTCACCATCCGCCAATCCGAATAGCACCCATTAACCCCCACTCTCTGCCTCCTATTTGACAACCAATCCTCTATCCACGCTAACACCCTACCCCCAACTCCATGTCCCCTGACCTTCTGCAATAACCTCTTGTGAGGCACCTTGTCAAACGCCTTCTGAAAATCAAGAAAGACCACATCCACCGGCTCTCCTCTATCCACCGCCCTAGACACATCCTCATAGAACTCCAATAAATAAATTCGTCAGACACGTCATGTATGACATTAAACTCTCACTCTATCCATCACATCCATAACATTGTTGTCGTGCCATCCACCAGATATACTCAAGTAACACAGCGATACTTTTTGACAACACCCCTCTGAACATGCAACGTCTAATGTCTTGAAGGAAGAGGGCAGTAGGCATATGGAAACACCACCAACTTGCCCTCCAAGCCACGTACCATCCTGACATAAAAATATATCACTGTTCCTTCACTGGAACAAAATCCTTGAACTCTCTTCCAAACAGTGCTCTGGACGCATATTCACCACACATATTGCAGCAGTTCAGGAGATGGCTCATCACCAGCTTCTCAAGGGCAATTAGGGATAGATAACTAGTTTGCCAACAGTACCCACATCTCATGAATGGACAAAAGAATTCACCCGTGGGAAGTGCACTCACCTCCAGCTCCTTAAAAACTGCGTTAGGGAACTGGAGCTGGATGAGCTTCGCATCATTCGGGAGGCAGAGGTGATCATAGATAAGAGCTTCAGGGATTTGGAGACTCCAAAAAATGAAAATACATGGGTGATAGTGAGAGGGGCTGGGAGGAAGCAGCCAGTGTGGGGATCCCCTGTGGTTGTTCCCCTCAGCAACAAGTATTCTGTGTTGAATTCTGTTGAGGAGGTTGATCTACCTCCTCAGAGGTAGTCAGAGTGACCAGACTCCAAGCACTGAGTCCGTCCCTGTGCCTCAGAAGGCAAGGGAGGAGAGCAGGAGAGCAATAGTAATAAGGGACATGATGGTTAGAGGGACAGATAGGAGGGTCTGCGGCAGCAAAAGAGACTCACGGATGGTATGCTGCCTCCCAGGTGCAAGAGTCCATGATGTCTCGGACCATGTTTTCAAGATCCTTAAGGGGGAAGAGGATCAGTCTCAGGTCGTGGTGCACGGTGGTACCAACGATGTAGGTAGAAAGAGGAATGGGGATTTAAAACAGGAATCTAGGGAACTAGGCTGGAAGCTGAAAGCTAGGACAAAGCATGTTGTCATCTCCGGTTTGTTGCCGGTGCCATGTGCTAGTGAGTTGAGGAACAGATAAACATGTGGCTGCAGGGATGGTGTAGGAGAGAGGATTTCATTTACTTGGATAATTGAAACACATTCTGGGGGAGGTGGGACCTGTATAAACAGGACGGTTTGCACCTGAACCAGAGGGGCAGCAATATCCTGGGAAGGAAATTTGCATCTGCTCTTCAGGGGGATTTAAACTAATTTGTCAGGGGGTTGGGAAAATGAGATGTATCCAAAAGCCAGTGTTGAGGATTGCGAGATACTGAGGAAGGTACCAAGATTGCAGGAGTGTACAGACAGACAGGATGGTGGATTGAAATATATACACTTCAATGCAAGCAGCATCAGGAATAAGGTAGGTGAACTTGGAGCGTGGATTAGTGCTTGGGACTATGATGTTGTGGCCATTACAGACACATGGTTAGAACAGGGACAGGAATGGTTGTTGGCTGTTCTGGGGTATAGATGTTTCAGTAAGAGTAGAGAAGGCGGTAAAAGAGGTTGAGGAGTAGCATTGTTAAGGACAGTTTAATAGCTACTGAAAAGCATTTCAAGGGTGATCTGCCTACTGAGTTAATATGGGCTGAAGTTAGAAATAGGTAAGGATTGGTCACATTGTTAGGAGTTTTCTATAGGCCCCCCAAATAGTAATTGAGATGTGAAGGAGGAAATGGCAAAGCAGATTATGGATAGGTGTGGAGGTCACAGGGTAATTATCATGGACAACTTTAACTTTCCAAATATTGATTAGAACTTTTATAGGTCGAATAGTTCAGATGGGGCAGTTTTTGTACAGTGTGTGCAGGAGGGTTTCCTGACACAATATGTGGATAAGCCGACAAGAGGTGGGGCCACACTGGACTTGGTACTGGGTAATGAACCAGGCCAAGTGTTAGATTTGTTTGTGGGAGAACACTTTGGAGATAGTGACCACGATTCGGTGTCTTTCATTATTGCAATGGAGAGCGGTAGGGTCACACAACAGGGCAAGGTTTATAATTGGGGCAGGGGTAATTATGATGCAATTAGGCAAGAATTAGGGAGCATAAGATAGGAGCAGAAACTGTCAGGTATGGGCACAAACGAAAAGTGGAGCTTTTTCAAGGAACAAATACTGCGTGTCCTTGATAGGTATGTCCCTGGCAGGCAGGGAAGAAATGGCCAAGTGAGGGAACCATGGTTCACAAAGGGGGTTGAATGTCTTGTTAAGAGGGAAAAGGAAGCGTATGTAAGGATGGAAAAACAAGGTTCGGTTGGGTCACTTGAGTGTTACAAGGTAGCAAGGGATGAGTTAAAGGAAGGGCTTAGGAGAGCTAGGAGGGGGCATGAGAAGTCCTTGGCGGGTCAGATAAAAGAAAACCCCAAGGCTTTTTACTCTTATGTGAGAAATAAAAGAATGACCAGGGTGAGATTCGGGCCAGTCAAGGACAGTAGTGGGAACTTGTGCATAGAGTCAGAAGAGATAGGTGAGGCATTGAATGAATACTTTTCTTCAGTGTTCACTAAGGAGAGGGGCCATGTTTTTGAGGATGAGTGTGTGATACAGGCTGATAGGATGGAGATGGTAGATGTTCTGAGAGAAGATGTATTTGCAATTTTGGAAAACCTAAGGGTGGATAAGTCCCCCGGGCCAGATCGGATACATCCTAGGATATTTTGGGAGGCAAGGGATGAGACTGTGAAGCCTTTAGCTTTGATCTCTGGGTCCTCACTGTCCACAGGGATTGTGCCAGAGGACTGGAGAGTGGCAAATGTTGTTCCTCTTTTCAAGAAAGGAAATGGGAATGGCCCTGGTAATTATAGGCCAATTAGTCTTTCTTCGGTGGTCGGTAAGTTAATGGAAAGGGTCCTGAGAGATAAGATTTATGACCATTTGGAGCGATTCAGTTTAATGTGGGATAGTAAGCATGGTTTCATGAGGGATAAGTCCTGCCTCACAAATTTGATTGAATTCTTTGAGGAGGTAACTAAGTGTGTGGATGAAGGTAGAGCAGTTGATATCGTGTACATGGATTTTAGTAAGGCGTTTGATAAGAATCCCCATGGTAGGCTCATGAAGAAGATAAAGAGGTGTGGGATAGAAGGAAATTTGGCCAACTGGATAAGTAACTGGCTATCTCAGAGAAGACAGAGGGTGGTGGTGGAGGAAAAATTTTCACACTGGAGGGCCAGTTATCAACAGTGTACCACAAGGGTCAGTGCTGGGTCCTCTGCTATTTGTGATTTTTATCAATGATTTGGAAGAAGGGGTTGAAGGGTGGGTTAGTAAATTTGCTGACGACACCAAGATTGGTGGAATAGTGGATGGGGTGGAGGGCTCTTGCAGGCTGCGAAGAGACATTGATAGGATGCAGAGCTGGGCCGGGAAGTGGCAGATGGAGTTTAACCCTGATAAGTGTGAGGTGATTCATTTTGGTCAGACAAACTTGAATGCAGATTACAGGGTCAACAGCAGGGTTCTAAGGAATGTGAAGGAACAGAGAGATCTTGACGTTCATATCCACAGGTCTCTGAAGGTTGCCACTCAAGTGGATAGGGCCATGAAGAAGGCACATAGTGTTTATCAACAGGGGGATTGAGTTTAAGAGCCATGGGGTTATGCTGCAACTATACCGGACGTTGGTGAGACCACATTTGGAATATTGTGTTCAGTTCTGGTCACCTCAGTATAAGAAGGATGTGGAAGCATTGGAGAGAGTGCAGAGGAGATTTACCAGGATGCTGCCTGGTTTGGAGGGTAGGTCTTATGTGGAAAGGTTGAGGGAGCTGGGGATTTTCTCTTTGGAGCGGACGAGAATGAGAGGCAACTTAATAGAGATTTATACGATGGTGAGAGGGATTGATAGGCTGGTTATTTTAACGGTTTATAGGCCGGTTAGTTTAACGTCTGTTGTTAGAAAAATGCTTGAATCCATCATCAAAGAAGAAATAGTGGTGCACCTGGAAAGGAATGGTTTGATAGAGCAGACGCAGCACGGATTCGTTAAGGGGAAGTCATGTTTGACGAATTTATTGGATTTCTATGAGGATGTGACTCGTGTGGTAGACAGAGGGGAACCAGTAGATGTGGTGTTTCTCAATTTTCAAAAGGCCTTTGATAAGGTGCTGCACAAAAGGTTGCTTCAGAAGGTTAGGGTGCATGGAGTTGGGGATAAGGTGTTAGCGTGGATAGAGGATTGGTTGTCTAATAGGAGGCAAAGAGTTGGTATCAATGGGTGCTATTCTGATTGGCGGTTGGTGACTAGTGGAGTGCCGCAGGGATCAGTGCTGGGGCCTCAGCTATTTACTATTTATATGAATGATCTGGAGGAGGGGGCTGAGTGTAGGGTGACGAAATTTGCTGATGACATGAAGATGAGTGGAAAAGCAAATTGTGCGGAGGGTGTGGAAAGTCTGCAGAGGGATCTGGATAGGCTGAGCGAGTGGGTGAGGATCTGGCAGATGGAGTATAATGTTAGCAAGTGTGAGGTTATCCACTTTGGCAGAAATAATGGAGGGATTACTATTTAAAGGGCGAAAAGCTGCAGCATGCTATGGTGCAGAGGGACCTGGGGGTCCTTGTGCATGAGTTGCAAAAACCCAGTCTGCAGGTGAAGCAGGTGGTCAAGAAGGCGAATGGAATGCTGGCCTTTAAAGCGAGGGGGATAGAATATAAAAGTAGGGAGGTCTTGCTGCGACTGTACAGGGCACTGGTGAGGCTGCAGCTGGAGTACTGTGTGCAGTTTTGGTCGCCGCACTTGCGCAAGGATATTTTGGCCTTGGAGGGAGTGCAGAGGAGGTTCACTAGGCTGATACCAAAGATGAGGGGGTTGGACTATGAAGAGAGACTAAATAGACTGGGTCTGTACTCGTTGGAGTTTAGAAGGATGAGGGGGGATCTTATAGAGACGTATAAGATAATGAAAGGGATGGATAGGGTAGAGGTAGAGAGATTCTTCCTGCTCAGAAAGCAGGAAAGTGGAACTGAGCCACTTCAGATCAGCCATAATCTTACTGAATGGTGGGGCAGGCTCGAAGGGCTAGATGGCCTACTCCTGCTCCTACTTCTTATGTTCTTATGACAGCAGGACTAGAGGGCACAGCCTCAAGATAAGGGGGGGGGCACAGTTTAGAACAGAGTTGAGGAGGAACTTCTTCACTCAAAGGGTGGTGAATCTCTGGAATTCTCTGCCCGTTGAAGTGGTGGAGGCTACCTCGCTAAATATATTTAAGACACGGGTAGATAGGTTTTTGACAGACAAGGGAATTAAGGATTATGGGGAAAAAGCGGGAAAGTGGAACTGATCCACTTCAGATCAGCCATGATCTTATTGAATGGCGGGGCAGGCTCAAAGGGCTAGATGGCCTACTCCTGCTCCTATTTCTTATGTTCTTATGTTCTTGTGATAGAGTGGACATGCAGAGACTATTTCCTCAGGTGGATGTAGCTGTTACTAGGGGGCATAACTATAAGGTGGGAGATATAGGAGGGATGTCCAAGGTAGTTTCTTTACTCAGAGAGTGGTTGGGGGGGTGGAACAGACTACCTGCTGTGATAGTGGAATCAGATACTTTCGGAACTTTCAGGCGGTTATTGGATCAGCACATGGAGCACACCAGAATGATAGGGAGGGGATAGCTTGATCTTGGGATTGGACATAGCTCAGCAAACTTTGAGGGCCGAAGG
Organism: Carcharhinus amblyrhynchos; assembly: GCF_965287045.1. Taxonomy (NCBI): domain Eukaryota; kingdom Metazoa; phylum Chordata; class Chondrichthyes; order Carcharhiniformes; family Carcharhinidae; genus Carcharhinus; species Carcharhinus amblyrhynchos. Next base: position 73,543,352 of record NC_137331.1, on the reverse strand, counting down.
GCCTGTACTGTGCTATAATGTTCTATGTTCTAAAATCAACTGAGTTCTGGTTTTGTATCCAAAATTGACATTTGCTTGAAGCCTAAATCTGCCAGTCTGTTAGTCAAAGCAACTTGCATCTTCCAGTACTAATTTCCTACTCCGGGGCTGATGAAGGAGAAGAATCAATTTGACAAGACAGACCTCGTCGCAGCTGATACCACTTTGTGCTAGCATTCTATTAGAAATAATGGTAAGTATTAAAAAATACCAATCTTTTTTAAACATGGAAATATGTTGCAAAATCTAAGTGGTTTAATTTCTGGTGCGTAGCTGAGCTTTTTGGTGCTGTTTAATGCCTAAGTTTAAAAATTAGAAGATTTTGCAGCTTAAAAATAAATGTGTCTCATCAATATAAATGTGTAATGCATCAGTGGATACTTTTTCTGTAAATCCGCGTTCTCCAGAACTACTTGAACTACAAAGTCGTGTCCAGTTGATGTGTTAGCTGTTCCCAGTTGTGGATTTTGTTTTATATTCAACAACAAATTTCAATTGCTGCTACTTCCAATCTTTCCATCAGATATTGGTCTAACTTATTGTTGAAATTCTGGTGTTTAATGGACACTGTATTGTTGACATATTTCTAACAAACATGAGACATTTTTTCATTTTTTTACAACTATATCTGAGAACCGAGGGAAAGGTCAGTGGACTGGAGAATGAGATCAGTGGGTCAAAGCCTTTAATCAGCCTGTGAGTTCCACTTGCCTGCTTCGTACAAACACGTGTCAAGTCTCTTATTATTAAATAATTCTACTTAGAAATCTTTAAAATATTAAAAAGTGGCTTTGTTTCATTATTGTGTGATGCAATATTCAAGAGTATCTTCAGTCAGTCAGAGTGCCTGAGCTGATTAAGTTAATTTCTGCACTAAGTGTGATGCTCTAATATCACAATGGCAGGGCGTATCAACCCGAATTCTGTTCCTCAGATTATGAAGGGAACAATAATCTGGATTCTATCAACAAGGCTTCCTGAAAGGCTTCTATCTGTGTCATGGCAGCAGGAGCACAATCCTGGAGTTTTTCCGTTAGAAGACAGGAAGATCTCTACGTATGATAACAAGGAGAGTGATATCTTATGATTTAGAAATGGAGAGAAGGGTAGATCCAGTAACCACAGACCAGGAGTTCTACTGTCCCCAGTGGGATAACTTTGAGAGTTCATGGCAGAATCTTGTGCCTTCCCTTGTGATGAGTTTGGTTGACAGCGAGAGGGAACTGTCATGATAAGAAGATTATGCTCTACTTCAAACTGGCTGAAACTCTCTCAAGCCTGAATTATTCACCACATGCTGATCTCAAACTCTATAATCACTTTGAAGATATGAACAATATAGTGCCAGTATCTGAGCTGTCGGATGTTAGCCTGAAGGCAATGATTACAGCAAAGGCTAAATGGCCTTTGACAACATCCTGGCTATGGTACTGAGTTTCAGAACTAGCCAGTCCCTTAGCCAACCTGTTCCAGCACAACTATAGCACTAGCGTCCATCTACTATATAGAATATTGCCTAAGTATGCCCTGTCCAGAGAAAGCAGACGGAATCTAATCCGGCCCATCAATATCAGCAAAATGATGGAAAGTCAATGCGAATTGGTCTTCACTTTACGATGTTTATAATAGTGTTATCAAATGGCATTTATTCAGCAACAATATAATGGAAAACTCTCCATTGGCTGAAGTCAAACCTAGCATAGAGGAAGATGATTGTGATTGTTGGAAGTCAATTATCTCAGTCCACGGCATCATTGCAGGAGTTCCTCAGATAATGTCCTAGGCCCAACCAACTTTAGCTGTTCCATCAATGACATTTTTTCAATCCAACATGAGGTCAGATGATGATTGTACAGTTTTCAGTACTTTTCACACCTCCTCAAATTCTTGCAGCTCCTCAAACAGTGCATGCAGCAATATTGGACAACATTTAGATATGTGTCAAGTACCATTTGCCAGCAAATGATCAGTTTCAGTAAGAAAGAGAATCCATCTCCCCTTGATATTCAAAGGCATTATCATCACCAAGGTTTCATACAAACGTCCTGGGAATAACCATTGACTAAGGCAACATAAGCACTGTGACTACAAGAGCCGGACTGAGGGTGGGAATTCTGAGGTAACTCATATTCTGGCTCCTTACAGCCACTTTACAGCTCCTTACTGTCCACCTTCACCCTTCTCCACTTGCTTGGGTGAATGTGACTCCGGCTATACTCAAGAAGTTCAACACCATCTCAGAAAAAAGAGCCCGCTTGATTGGCATCTCATTTACCACTTTAAACATCCACTCCCTCCACCACTGCATCTACGTGATGCACTTTAGCAACTAGCCAAGCCTCTTTTGACAGTACCTCTCAAACCTGCAAACTTCACATTTTCCCACATTATCTGTCAAATCTTTGCCCACTCTAACCTATCAACATCCCTTTGTAGATTCCTTATGCCCTCTTCACAACTTACTTTACTACCTACCTTTATGTGAACAGCAAATTTAGCACCCATACATTAGATACCTTCATTCAAGCCATTGATATAAATTGTAAATAGTTGAGTCCCCAACATTGATCCCTGTGGCACTCCACCTAGTACATCTCGCCAACTCAGAAATGTCATCTGTTCTTACTCTTTGTTTCCCGTTAAGTAATAAATCCTCTTTCCCTGCTAATATTCCCCCCATTACAATGAGCACTTACTTTACATAGTAACTTTGATGTGGCACCTTGTTAAATATCTTTTGGAAATCTAAGTACAACACCAGAACAGGTTCCCCTTTCTCAATTTTACTTGTTACTTCCTCCAGTAAATTAGTCAAACTTGACTTCCCTTTCACTGCACTGCGATTTTCTAAGTACCCCGCAAAAATCTCCTTAATAGTAGTTTCCATCATTTTCCCTATTGTAGATGTTAAGTTAACTAACTGGTCTGTAGTTTTCTGCTTTCTATCTCCTTCCTTTCCTGAACAGAGGAGTAACATTTATTATTTTCCAATTTGATGGGACCCTTGTAGAATCTAGGAAATTTTAGAAAATTAAAATAAATGCATATACTATTTCAGCAGCCACTTCTTTTATGGTCCTCAGATAAAATCTATCAAAACCTGGGGACTTGTCAGCTTTCAGTTCTAATAATTTTCTCAATAGCTTTCCCTAGTGATTGTGATTGTAATCCTCCCTCTCTTTCACCTCCTGATTCACAGTTACTTCTAGAATATTACTGATATTCTCAACAGTAGAGACAGACACAAAATATCTGTTCCTTTCATCCCCCATTTCACTATTTTCCATTATTAATTCCCAGACTCACTCTCAAGAAGACTAACACTTTACTTTCACTTTTACTTTTTAAATACCTGTATAAACTTTTACCATCTGTTTTCATATTTCTACCTGGTTTTCTCATGTATTCTATTCCCCCCCCACCCCACTTTCTATTAATCTTTTGGACATTCTCTGCTGTTCTTTATATTCTATTCGTTCTTCTTGCCTGCCACTCATCTTTTGGAATTTCATGCTTTTTCTTTCAACTTGTTTCTATCTTTAACTTCCTTTGTTAGCGATGGATGGTGGATCTTCATAGTCCTTCATCCTCTCTAGAAAGTATCTTTTCTAAAATATTTCAAATGTCTGCCACTGCAGCTCTACTGACCTATTCCTTAACCTACTTTTCCAGTTCACTATACTATACTCTTTATACATCTATGGCCGTGCGGCCAAATACCCCTCCAATTCGATTTTCAAGTTTGCTGACAACACCACCGTAGTGGGTCGGATCTCAAACAAAGACAAGACAGAGTACAGGGATGAGATAGAGAATCTGGTGAACTGGTACGGCAACAATAATCTCTCCCTCAATGTCAACAAAATGAAGGAGATTGTCATCGACTTCAGGATGTGTAAAGGAGAACATGCCCCTGTCTACATCACCGGGACAAAGTAGAAAGGGTCGAGAGTTTCAAGTTTTTAGGTGCCCAGATCACCAACAGCCTCTCCTGATCCCCTCATGTCGACATTACAGTTAAGAAAGCCGACCAATGCCTCTACTTTCTTAGAAGACTAAGGAAATTTGGCATGTCAGCTACGACTTTCACTAACTTTTACAGATGCACCATAGTAAGCATTCTTTTTGGTTGTATCATAGCTTGGTACAGCTCCTGCTCTGCCCAAGACCACAAGGAACTACAAAAGCTTGTGAATGTAGCCCAATCCATCATGCAAACAGCCTCTCATCTATTGACTCTGTCTGAACTTCCCACTGCCTCAGCAAAGCAGCCAGCATAATTAAGGACCCCACACACCCCGGACATTCACTCTTCCACCTTCTTCTGTCAGGAAAACGATACAAAAGTCTGAGGTCACATAGCAACCGATTTATAAACAGCTAATGTCAGACTTTTGAATGGACTTACCTTGCATTAAGTTGAACTTTCTCTACACCCTAGCTATGACTGTAACACTACATTCTGCACTCTCTTGTTTCCTTCTCAATGAACGGTGTGCTTTGTCTGTATAGTGCACAAGAAACAACAGTTTTCACTGTATGCTAATACACGTGACAATAATAAATCAAATCAAAGCAAATCAAAATCAGCTCAGTCTTCATGACTTCACGTGTTTCTTTAAGCTTAAAATGCTCATCTTAGGCCCACATTTCTCTCCCTCAAACTCACTGAAATTCAATTATATTATGATCACTGCTACCTAGGGATGCCTTCACAATCAGGTCATTAATTAAGCCTGTATCATCACACATTATCCAATCTCATTCGGCCTGCTCTCTGGTTGGCTCTAGAACATGCTGCATTAATTTTATTTGTGCAATACATATATAGATTGAAATCACCCAAGATTATCACCTTGCCTTTCTCACAAATTTCCATTATTCCTCCCACGTACCCCACCTTACAGTATGATTACTCCTGTGGAACGTATAAACAGTTGCCTCATGTGATTTCTTACCACTGCTACTTCTCATCTCTACTCAAACTCATTGTACAACTTGGTGATCAAGGTCGAGGTCATTGATATGTATTCGGGAGAGCAGGGGTCCTGACATCGATCCCTGGGAATTCCACTACAAACCCTCCAGTCTGAAAGCTAACTGCTAATTACCAATCTGTTTTCATTTAACCAATTTTACATACAAACATGCAAATTAGGAACAGTGTTAGGCCACTTGACCCTTCAAACCTGCACCATTAAATAAGAACATGTCTGATCTTATCTTAATGTCATTTCCACATTCCTGTTTAACCTGGTCAGCTTTCAGCTCCTTGCTTATCAAGAATCTAGTTATCTCTGCCTTAGAGATATCCAAAAACTTTGCCTTCACCATCTTTTGAGGAAGACAATTCCAAAGACTTACAATTCTGTGAGAGAAAGAAAAATCATTTTTTTCTGATTCCTTCCTGAAATAGGACAAATATTTTACACAGTAGTCCAGGCATGGCTTCACTAGTGCCCTATATAACTAAAGCATAACCTCTCTACCTTTGTATTCAATTCCCCTTGCAATAAACAACAACATTCTATTGGCTTCCCTAATCACTTCCCGTACCTGCATGCTATTTTTTGAGATTCATACACGAGGACACTCAGATCTCCCTGCATCTTAGAGCTCTGCAATCTCTTCCTATTTAGGTAATAAGCTTATTTTTCATTCTTCCTGCCAAAATGGACAATTCCACATTCTCCTGTATTATGCTCCATTTGTGATGTGGGTATGCTGGCGTTGGACTGGCGTAAACACAGTAAAAAGTCTGACAACACCAGGTTTTAGTCCAACCTATTTATTTGATAATATACTCACAAGCTTTCGGGTTAGCCCCTTCGTCAGGTGAATGGAGAGTTCTGGCCTCAGACAGAGCATATAAAGCACAGACAGTTTAGAGATTACTGATTAGAATGCGAATCCTTACACCTAACCTGCTGTTCAAGACCTGAAGTGGCTGATAATGTGAGTGGAAGGAGCACTGATCACAGGTTAAAGAGATGTGTATTGTCTCCAGACAGTACAGTAAGTGAGGTTTTGCAAACCCAGGCAAGTCACGGGGGTTACAGATAGTGCGACATGATCTTGGGTTCATGTCGCACTATCTGTAACCCCCGTGACTTGCCTGGGTTTGCAAAACCTCACTTACTGTACTGTCCGGAGACAATACACATCTCTTTAACCTGTGATCAGTGCTCCTTCCACTCACATTATCAGCCACTTCAGGTCTTGAACAGCAGGTTAGGTGTAAGGATTCGCATTCTAATCAGTAATCTCTAAACTGTCTGTGCTTTATATGCTCTGTCTGAGGCCAGAACTCTCCATTCACCTGACGAAGGGGCTAACCCCGAAAGCTTGTGAGTATATTATCAAATAAATAGGTTGGACTAAAACCTGGCGTTGTCAGACTTTTTACTGTGTTTATGCTCCATTTGTCAGATCATGGTCCATTGATTTAACCTCTGTATATCACTTTGTAGGCTCTTTGTGACCTCTTCACAACTTACTTTCCTACCCATATTTATGCGATCAGGAAATTTGGGAACCATATCTTTCCTCCTTTGCCAGTACTCCCACCCTCAACCACCACATCTCCTCCCACCCTCCCCTCACCAAACCTGGCCACTGCTCTAATAAAGGTGAGCCTTGCACTCATAACAGAGACTCAAAATGTACCTCTAATGGCAGCGCAGTCACAATTTACAAATAAGCCAAGGAAATTATTGAGATGGTCAACACAATTGCAAAGGTTACTGATGGGCGCTATCCCAGTGAAGTGCCAATATCGTTGACTGATAAAATTCAGGACCTATATGTTGAAAAACTGAAAGCGGTCTTTTTTCAGAACTTGCACCTACTATGATATGAGCAAAGTTGTTCTGTTGAAACAATTTAAGTTACCACATTTTTGTGTGAGTTTTTGGATCTTCGGGCAAACAAACAAGATAAATAAGAAGTGATATTAGGCTCCATAGAATTTAACATCAGTTGTGAATTAAGCAGGCTGGTCATACATACCAGGAACTGTGACTACTATGATGCATTCTATTAGCTCACAAAGCTGTCTGATTGTTGTCACTATTTTATTCTGATCATCCCATTCATCTTAATTTTTACCCTGCTGGAACACATTACATCACCTTCCAAGAATACCAGTTTTTATTTGTTTGACAGATACAGCCCAATACAATCTCCTTGTTGAAACATGCTCCACATCTGTACACAGTCCACCCTTTTTCCTGCCTGTATTCATTCATCAGCATCAATTCTCAGCATTGTACAGAAAAGTTGACTAGACAGTAGCCTTAGTATGACTAGCATGCACCAGATTAATCTCTGTACTCCACCAAAAACAATTCCAACTTTGAATTTCTTCCTTACATCTTCCATCACCCAACTGCTTTCTCTATTTTCTCATCAACAACTGTAAATTTCTTCATTTTCGTAATTCTATAATATGCCTCATGCTAGCAGCAAATCTTTAATCTTTGGGAAGCTGATGTTGATTCCGCACTCTGTTCCTTCAGCAACTGTTTCTTTTAGCCATCATGGAGGCAGTCATGAGAATTAAAAAATTTGCTTTGGGGCATATTCAGGCTAAATAATTTTAAGTAACAAACCAAAGTGGTCAGTTGGCTTTGGATGAGCGTTTTCAATTATAGAACAAAAAAGACAAGTGACAAACAAAACTTTCCTTCTGTACTTGTCAAACATATTTCCTTTGATGGAGTGGGTTTATCCAACAGACTCTGAAATTGATTCCTAATTGCAACCAAGCCGACCCATAAGAGGTGCTGAGAAAGACAGTTACATTTAGGAGTTCTCTGCTTCTGCCTCCCTACATTTCATAGTTTCTCCATCCACATACACTGTTGGAGTCCAATTTAAATATATTAATTAAGTATTCCACCTCTTCAAAGATGATGGATTAAGATCCCCACATCCATCCCAGTCCCTCAACTTCATGTCATTGAGCTTTGTTAATATGGAGGACCTAGCTGATGAACTGAACATTATGTGTAGTTCCCTGAATATCCACTGTGTGTTGCTGTGGCTTGTACATTTCAGAGCAGCAATGAATCAACACTATAATCAGTCAACTAATTTCAGCAATTATACTAATCCCTGACTAAGATAGATATGATGTAGATATGCCGGCGTTGGACTGGGGTAAACACAGTAAAAAGTCTGACAATACCAGGTTTCAGTCCAACCAGTCCAATTGGTTGGACTGAAACCTGGTGTTGTCAGACTTTTACTAAGATAGATATGACACAGTCGTGGAAAATGGTTAATTAGATAAGAACTTTTAAAGTAAAAATATTTTTATTTGTCTGTCTAATATCATGTCCAGAATGTTAGCCTGTAAATTTCTGAAAAAGGTGGACACTTCACTTCTAAAAAGCAGAAATTTACCTAGACACATGATGGAGTTCAGGGGGATCAGATGACTTCCCCTCCTTATCTGAGATAAAACAAGGGACTGTCAAAGTTGGAAGTAACCTACTTGTATGGTCAGAACATTAAAATGTAAACAACCTCTTAGGCATTCCTTTGTAAAAACATTAAAAATGCACCAGATCTCCCCTGCAGGCTTAACAGTCATTATTCCCTCAGTTATTGAAATTCAACAAAATCGGTGTGAGAAAAACCACTTCATCACACGAGGGTGCAAATGGCCGAGATTCAAATCTCCCACTGTGTGTCAGTACTGACATCGTTAGTAGACAATGAGAACCTATATGATGGTGACAGAAATCAGCTCACTGTAAGAAACACCTAATGAATTTTCATTTTGAGCAGCAAGTCAATCAGCCAGTCTGGGGGACAGAGACCACAGAGGGAAGAAATCCTACCCAGCAAAAGGAAGGACCTGGGTTTGATTCTTGGCTTGGGTCACTGTCTGTGTGGAATTTGCACATTCTCCTCGTGTCTGCGTGGGTTTCCTCCACGTGCTCCGGTTTCCTCCCACAGTCCAAAGATAAGCGGGTTAGGTTGATTGGCCATGCTAAAATTACCTCCTTGTGTCCTGAGATTCATAGATTAGAGAGATTAGCGGGTAAGTATGTAGGGATATGGGGGTAGGGTCTGGATGAGATTGTGGTTGGTACAGATTTGATAGGCCAAATGGCCTCTTTCTGCATTGTAGGGTTTCTATGATTCTATGACCCAGCAGGCAGAGGAAGTGGGGCTATCCTTTTCACCTATAGGTTTACAGAACCAAACCAGAAACTACTATTGTCAGCAGTCAGCCACGTGAATTCATTGCCAGAAACGTCCAATCTCCATTGCCTTCAATGAACCAAAAGAGAATGATCAGGCCTGCAATATTTCCAGCTTTATCTTGAAAACGAAGGCCTGTAACCTTCTTTGCTCCCCAGTGCTGGATTTGGGAGTACACCAAAGATGCGCTGGGGAATCCTTCTTGGAAGTTCCTAGGTAAGAGTTTACCCGGCAATTGTCCAGTCAGGCTAACTTCCAATGGACAACCAACCAATTTAAATCGCTAACTTTGGATGGCACTGCCATTTTTAACCTAATAGTTATTCTGAAAGAGTTAGAAGAAATAAAAATGTAAATATTTTTAAGACCTGAACTGAGACCTGCACTAAACACCCTCAACACATGAGTCGCAAAAACCCAGCTTGCAGGTGCAGCAGGTGGTCAGGAAGGCGAATGGGATGCTGGCCTTCATAGCGAGGGGGATTGAATATAAAAGTAGGGAGGTCTTGCTGCAGCTGTATAGGGCATTGGTGAGGCCGCAGCTGGAGTACTGTGTGCAGTTTTGGGCGCCGCACCTGCGCAAAGATATTTTGGCCTTGGAGGGAGTGCAGAGGAGGTTTACTAGGCTGATGCCGGAGTTGAGGGGGTTGAGCTATGAGGAGAGGCTGAATAAACTGGGCTTGTACTCGTTAGAGTTTAGAAGAATGAGGGGAGATCTCATTGAGACGTATAAGATGATGAATGGGATGGATAGGATAGAGGTGGAGAGACTCTTCCTGCTCAAAAAAGAAAGTAGGACTAGGGGGCACAGCCTCAAGATAAAAGGGGGGCGGTTTAGAACGGAGTTGAGGAGGAACTTCTTCACTCAAAGGGTGGTGAATCTCTGGAATTCTCTGCCCGTTGAAGTGGTGGAGGCTGCCTCGCTAAATATTTTTAAGACGCGGGTTGATGGGTTTTTGATAAGAGAGGGGATTAAGGGTTATGGGGAGAAAGCGGGAAAGTGGAACTGAGCAGCGACAGATCAGCCATGATCTTATTGAATGGCGGGGCAGGCTCGAAGGGCTAGATGGCCTACTTCTGCTCCTATTTCTTATGTTCTTATGTTCACCCCTGGCTCAGCACCCAATCCCAATGGTATTCATCTGCATGAGATTCCCCACCCATCCCTCAATCTGACCCTCCCAAGCCTGACCAGGCCAGACAACCCCCCCAGCTGACCTGGCCCCACCACCCTGACCCACACCTCTGATATCCAACTCCTCACCCAATGTCTGGCTCCTCCCCCCCAACAAGGTCTAACTCCCCCCACCCTGCCACACACAGGTATCCAACTCCCCGCACCCTAATACCCAACTCACCTCCCTTCACCGTCTGGATCCCTTCAATGTCCAACTCCTCCCTGATGTCTGACTTCCTCCACCTCCAATATCTGGCTGACCCCCTTACCCCATGTCTGGCTTCCACCACCCCACCACCCCACCCCACCCCCCCAGTGTCCGACTCGCCTCAATGTCTGATATCCTCCCCCCAAACCCACACCAATGTCGGATCCTGCCACTGCTGAGGCCTGAACCCCAACACCCACATCCTATTAATTTACCATAGAAGCTTATCCTCCCTGTAGTCTGAAATTTTCAATGGCTTCTTTAAACTCACCTGTTTTATGGCAGCTATTCCACCTTCACTCCACTTCTTTCATACTTCACTACTTGAGCCTGGGAAGTGCTCAGATGCTTGAGTTTCACCTAGCTTGAGTCAGGAAGGTCAGGCAAGACAGGCGCTTTAGAATTTACGCGCAGGTAATTTGGGCACAGTGACAATCCGTCACTGATTAACACTCGGGGGGGAGATATAGCCAATAAGTAAAAATGACATTTTGGACTCTTGAAAACAAGTGCAGTCAACTGATGCTTCTAGTTTCACTCTTTCTGCAGTTACAAATTGCGGGTGATTCTCCGATCTTGTCATGCCTGGCGCATATTGCGCAGATGCCGGAGAATAACGTCTGGGCCTATAAATCAGCTTTGCACCTGGCATGGAACAGTTTGCAATCATCCCGCCCCTTTCCGGTGATGCAGTACGGTGTGCAAATCACCAGTCTCCAAAAAAGTGACTGTGGAACGCACCCGTGAGATTGGCGCAGATCACTCCTGTTTTCACACCATTATGATGCTAGTCATTTTTTGGGACAATCCCCCCATTGGGTGAAGTTTTATGCTGGTGGGATTTTACGATCCAGTCAAAGTCAATGGAATTTTTAATGGCTCGCCATAATTTATGGTCCCACCTGCACCACGGCTGGGCTGTAATATTCCACCCATGTGTAAAGTACTTTGGAACATTTCTGGGCAACATGATAAGATGCTTATGTAGTTTCTTTCTTTTTGTCATCACTTTGCCATTTCATTTTTTAATCATACAAATTAAGTAAACTGGGAGGTGTAGTAAATAGAAAGGTCATTTCAGCAACATACTCACCTAGTAAAGTATACGCTAAAATGATCAAACAGCTCAATTTCATGTCATAGTAATTTAGTTTGTGCAGTTTAGTGTCTCAGTTTTAATCAAGCATCCAACACATTTTCATTAGTATGTTTTAAGTATATTAAACTATAATTTGAACATGACCATCTCCCCACATCTAAACAATTGTCATAGAAGAAGACACATTATATGATATACAGATCAGATTTGCTACTTTATCAGAATGATTCCCATATCCATTCTCCCAGTTTATCTTAAATTTTATTTTCTGGAATGAGTATATATCCACTATTCTATACCTGGAATTTCAAATTACAATGATTAATTTTCATTAATTTGAAGTCCAACTTTCTTAATGCTATCCCAAAACAAATTCATTTACTCACTCACTCTCACACTCACTCACTCTCACACTCACTCGCACACTATAAGTACCAAAGCTCCAGCAGACCAACGAAAAAGATCTTGGATTGGGCAATAATTAAAGAATGTGGACATTGAACTGGTCAATATTCCAAGCATGCCATCATTGTTTACACACATTTGTCTGCAGAACGCAAGATTGGTTTGACCTACATTCTGCAAATGTAGATTTTAGATTGGGCTGGAGACTAAAAATACAGACCTCAGATTGGGTGGTAATCGGAACTCAGTGATTAAAGTGAACAACAGTTCAAGAAGATGAAAAGGTTTGCATGACATTGCAATGCAAAAAGAAGCAGACTGAACAATAACCTTTGATGCAAACTTAGAGTGACTTGGTGAGGGTAGCAACTGAATGATACAAAGTTGGAGTGGACCCTCTCAGAATATAAACTTAGTATGAATGATGACCTAGAAATTTAGAGATGAAGCAGGCAGCTAAGGAGACCTTGAGTTGGATTAGACAGCAAACCAAAAATGTCACCTTTTGTATTTAACAGTAATTCACTTATGATTTCCAAATAAGTTTTGTTAATTTATCATCAATCAGCTTGTGGCAAATGTACTTACACATATATCTACAAAGGTCCAATGATGTACTTTAAGCTGAACTCCTCAGTTGTGTGTGATATTAAAATAAAACATTTCTGAAATATCATAAAGTATTACCTTTCTTGCATAGGTGGGAGTTGTATCCAGCTGTTAAATCTAGGATCATACCGGCTAACAAAATTAGTGCTGTGTTTCCCTGTTTAAAACAAAATTAGTGAATTAAACATGTTTCAGAGATAAATGCTCAGATAGTTTTGAACAAAAACATTTCTGTTGTATCTTCAATATCCCATTAATCTTCCAGTGTTTAGCTAAAAAGAGCAACTCTCAGACTAAGCTTGATTGAATGATTTCTGGAGTTTAAAAGCAATTCGGTGTTACTCAAAACATTGATGTTAATCTCATTGCCTAAGGAATATCTAAGCAACTAGCAAAAAAGTTATACATTCTCTCTTGTACGTTCATAATTAATTTACAGATGGTGGCTTTTACTCTCTTACTCTTTTACTCAGGCAATAGAAAGCTGTACTTTTTCAGTCTAAGTCACAATTTCTCAAAGTTGTCTTTTATGCCCAATGAACACAAGGGGAGCACACAAAATTCATCTTTGTCTGACAGCATCTGTGGAGAGAGAATATAGTCAACATTTCGAGTCAGGATGACCCTGACTTGAAACACTGTGTTCTATTCCCTCTTAGATGCTGTCAGGCCTGCTGAGATTTTCCAGCATTTTCTGTTTTTGTTTTAGATTCCAGCAACTGCAGTATTTTGTCTTTAATTTCACCTTTGTGTCCATTTGTGACCAACAACCAATCATCCTTGCTTCTATGGTGCAATTTTGTTGCTAAAGGTTGGAAGTTTACAACCTTCTGGTTTTTAAACCAGCCAGATCTGTCCCTTTCCTCTACAACAAGTGATCTATTATTGTGAGCAATGTCCCCTCTCACTTCTGTAATTAGTGCATGTATGATTTGTTTCAGTGCACAGACCTTCTGAAAATTTATGTGTGGCCACACATGAATGCGTCAATTTCTCTGCATGGCCTAAACTTCCAGGTTGCCCAGCTGCCCAGATTTGAGGGAACAGTGGTGGTAAGATACAGCCTGAAATTTTCGATCTACTGTTCCCTGAAAGTTCCCCTCACAAGCATTTTCATGTTAAGCACAGTTTTAAAATGCCAGTGCTTTGCTTTTCTTTTTTAAAGTAAAGTTTATTTATTAGTCACAAGTAGGCTTACATTCATACTGCAATGAAGTAACTGTGAAAATTCCCCCAGTCGCCACACTCTGCACCAGTTTGGGTACACTGAGGAAGAATTTAGCATGGCCAATGTAACTAAACAGTCTTTCAGACTGTGGGAGGAAACTGGTGCATGTGGAGGAAACCCACGCAGACACGGGGAGAATGTGCGGACTCCACACAGACAGTGACCCAAGCCAGGAATCAAACCCGGGTTCCTCGCACTGTGAGGCAACAGTGCTAACCACTGTGCCACCATGCCACCCACCCAGCATACCTAGGAAGGAAGGCAATATCCATCTTGTTATTGTAAAAGCTGCTCCTGCATTTAGCAAGAGGGCTGCTTATCAACACTTTAAATCAAACTGTCCTTTTCAGCAGCACTGGTGAACTAAGACCTAGGGTGGGATTCTCCAATCTCATTTGTACCCTGATTATTGTATTTTATAGCCATTGCTGCTAGTAGCGAGAATGGAGAATTTGGCACTCTGCCAAAACTCCATTAACTGCAGCAGCACTGGAGAATCCCAGCTGCAGATTAAGGTTTCTGGCAATTGACTGCACAATCAATTGTTACTCTAAACTGGAACCTAAAACTGGAATCTTTCTTCACGTTAAGTCAGGCAGAGAGGCATAATAAAAACATCTTAAATATATTGCTCAGTAAAACTAAAATTACAGTAAGGAGAAAAACTAAAACTAACTTAGATTACAAGGTAAGTGGCTCCACAACTGTCCATGATTTTTGACAACTTTTATTTTACTTCATCACTTGTCCCAGGGATGCCAGATTCCAACATTAAAGTATGTAATAAATGTAATTTTAATGATGTTTATTTAAAAAAAATGTTGATACAGGCCTTTGAACTGAAGTGTGAAGTATTATGCAGTATGGTATTACCGTTTGGGTTCCATTGGTCTTCTCCTCCTAGTACAAATAAGAAGTTTTCTACTTCCACAACGCAGTGATGGGCGCTGTTATAAGGCATTACTGAAATAAAGAACAAAAACATCTTCACTGTGCAGTTTTATTATGGGTTCAGTATGGACAATTATTAGTTTCAGTAATCAGCCAGGCAAGCTTACTGGAGGCACTGCATTTTCGCATTGTATTTCTCACAGAGAAATGGTGTAATGTCAGATTTGTGTGCTTGATATTTAGAAACATTGGAAATTTTTGGATGGCGGTGTCTTGTTTTGGGGAGGCACTCAACTTTAGATGTGACTGTGTTGTATTTTAGGCTTTCTCCAAAGAGGTTCGACCTTACTGCCAGCTGAACAATTGAGGCTGGACAGGAAACGGTCCTTATTTGGCCATTAATTGACCACTTAAGTGCCTCAATTGGGGCAACAGCAGGCTTTCTGTGCAAGACCTTGCTTGTCTGAGCGTATAATTGTTGCATGGTTGGGGTGGAGGGCACCTGGACAGAACCCCACCTCTTCAACTGTACACTCCCCTTCCCCATCCCCACCACCTAAAAACCAACCAGTGGGGGAGCATACAATTCTACCCACTGTAAACGTATAGCTACTAAATGTATAGCCCAATTACACCAAAAAGGAATACTTAGTGGAATAATAGAACCAATACTGAGTGGAATAATAAAACCAATGGGGAAAACCTGTAAATGCTGGCAGAATAAAGAAATAAATCTATATCTTGGATTCTGATCTTACACCAGATTGAAATCTTGGAAAATAAGAAAGCCCCTTAATGTGGATAAACAAATTATAGAATTTCTGTCAGAGTTTCCAGCAGTGGAGTGCCAGAAGCTCTGAAGAAATTCCCAGTGATACTTGTCTAAGTATTCCCCAGAACTCTCAGGACCAGGAAAAGGACAAATAAACTACGCCACACGCATCAAATGCCTTGCTTAGCATCAGTTCTGTTTTCTGGGAGCTAAGTAAGCAACACACTGGCCAGAATTCTCTGACATTGTGTGGCCCGCCTCCACTGCCAATGAAAAAGGAGAATTTGGTGCTCATCTAAATTTCCATTCACAGCAGTGGGGCCGGAGGATCCCAACCACGGGTGAGGACGGAGATTTCGGCCCACTATCTTTTCACATCTGGAGTCGGTGTCTGAATTCAGCTTGAATTCACAGGATGAACAACTTATCATAGAATCATAGAATCCCTATAGTGCAGAAGAGATCATTCAACCCATCGAGCTTGCACTGATTCTGACAGAGTATTTTACCCAAGCCCTCTCCCCGCTCTATCCCTATAATCCCCATTTCCCATGGCCAATCCCATCTAATTTACACTTCTCTCTCTGATATCTATAAAATTGTGGAATGAACACGAGTCTAATGTCTAGTTGGCACATGTTGAGGGAGTTATTCAGTGATGTTTTAAAGTAGGCTGCTTTCGGAAATAGACAACAACACTGATGCACACTGCCTATTTCACTCCTAGTTTTAAATTGTTTCCATTTGCAAAGCTGACCACTTTGCGTCGTGATTTAGCCCAGGTCATTTTTGAAAATTAGAACATTTAGAAAGATCAAACTCTGAGGGATCCCCACTCAGTATTTCCCCCACTCTGACATAACTTTTTAAAAAGTATGCAATTCTCATTCTTCAGACATTTTTTATCCAGTCACAATGCTTGCCTTGTGTCTTCAGTTTTGAGTTTAATTACCACTCCTTCATATTGAACATTATTAAAAGCCTTTTAGAAGTTTAGCACAATTCCTGTCGAAGTAGCCAATTGGTTGCCTGCACTTGTAGTGGAGAAGTAACAGTGACTTGCAAGATGTTGCCTTGTTAACACTGGACTGGTGAGGGTGCCAAAGTGATATCCCAGTGCAACTCACTGACATGAGGCCTGCCAATATAGGAACAGGCCAGCCAGCAGGAAGGTAAATGTGATTGCGGAGGAGGATTTTCACTCCTCACACGCTTCTCCTGCCTCCACAAACATATTACAGCACAAAAGGAGGCCATTCTACCCATTGAATACATGCTGGTTCTCTGTAAAGCAATATGGACAGTTCCATTCCCCAAATCTTCCAATGCAGCCCTGCAAATCCAATTTCCTGTGAAATCAATGATCATCTCCCATTGTACCAGGCTGGCACACAGAGACTTCCAGATCATTATAACTGCATAAAAAGACTCTTCCTCACATCTTTCTATATTCCTTGCCAATAAAAAATTAAATCTGTGTCCCTAATTTGTGTACCATCAGCTAATAGGAACAGCTTTTCTGTGCCTACCTTACCTAAACCTGCAATAATTTTCCATCAAATCTCCCATAAACCTCATTTGTTGGAAGGAGAACAACCCTATCCTCTCCAATGTAGCCTTGTAGCCAAAATCCCTCATCCTGGAACCATTCACTATACCTCTCTGCACCCTTTTAGGATGTCCATATCCTTCCTAAAATGTGGTGACCAGAAATGGATGCAACATAATGAATTAATGTTAAGTATATAAATAGACAGTCTACATTATCAATGATGACCATCATATGACAAGAGTAAGTTGAGAGATATTCATTCATCATGAAGCCTGTTGCTAATGTGGAATGCTCAATAAAGATCAAGTTTACCAACAGTCTTGCTTCCAGCAGCCTCCATCAATCCTAACTCGGGAGAACATAAGAACATAAGAAATAGGAGCAGGAGTAGGCCATCTAGCCCTTCGAGCCTGCCCTGCCATTCAATAAGATCATGGCTGATCTGTCGTGGCCCAGTTCCACATTCCCGCCCTCTCCCCATAACCCTTAATCCCCTCTCTTATCAAAAACCCATCAACCGCTTCTTAAAAATATTTAGCGAGGTAGCCTCCACCACTTCAATGGGCAGAGAATTCTAGAGATTCACCACCCTTTGAGTGAAGAAATTCTTTCTCAACTTCGTTCTAAACCGCCCCCCCTTTATCTTGAGGCTGTGCCCCCTAGTCCTACTGTCCTTTCTGAGTGGGAAGAGTCTCTCCACCTCTATCCTATCCATCCCATTCATCATCTTATACGTCTCAATGAGATCTCCCCTCATTCTTCTAAACTCTAACGAGTACAAGCCTAGTTTATTCAGCCTCTCCTCATAGCTCAACCCCCTCAACTCCGGCATCAGCCTAGTAAACCTCCTCTGCACTCCCTCCAAGGCCAAAATATCCTTGCGTAAGTACGGCGCCCAAAACTGCACACAGTACTCCAGCTGCGGCCTCACCAGTGCCCTATACAGCCGCAGCAAGACCTCCCTACTTTTATATTCAATCCCCCTTGCTATGAAGGCCAGCATCCCATTCGCCTTCCTGACCACCTGCTGCACCTGCAAGCTGGGTTTTTGCGACTCATGCACAAGGACCCCGAGGGCCCTCTGCACCGTCGCCTGCTGCAGTTTTTCGCCACGTAAGTAATAATCCTTCCTACCATTATTCCTACCAAAGTGGACCACCTCGCACTTGCCAACATTAAATTCCATTTGCCATTTCCTGGCCCACTCGCCCAGCCTATCTAGATCCTTCTGTAGACTCTCCACACCCTCCGCACAATTTGCTGTTCCACCAATCTTGGTGTCATCAGCAAATTTCGACACCATACACTCGGTTCCCTCCTCCAGATCATCTATATAAATGAGAACCTCATGTAAGACACAGAATGATGACAACAGATGGTGACAGTGTAAAACATGATGAAAAAAGCCCCTAGTAAAAAGCCCCATGATTGGAAAAAGCAGCAAAAGAAACAGCTGAAGAACAAGGACAGCATGGGAAAACAACCATCAGAACTCAAAGAAAGGCTAGAGCAAAGAAAAGCCATGGAGAAAACAAGCCAAGAAGTGGAAGTATTGACATCATAGGTTTATCAGGTACAGAACCACTCTAGGACAAGCAGAGAAGCCCGACAAGTAACAGGTCAGTACCATTCTCTACACCATAGGCAGTAGTGCAGACAATGGAATAGTCAGACAGGCACAATCAAAGAGACAGGCATACAAAGAGGTATAAAAGCCTTCAACAAATGTTGCAATCTTAGTAGGAACACCATCATAGAAAGGGTTCGATAGACCTACCCAAAGACCAAGAGAGGGTTAGATTCTTTCATTAATGATTTATATTGACTGCTGAGAATGATGAATATGGAACCCTGAAAGATGAATTAATTTGGGATTGAACTGTTATGGAGCCTGAGGACAGACTTCAACACATTTTTTGCAGTCGAGGGAAGATGTAATGCAATCACAGGCTGTTCAGTTAACAAGGCACTCAGAAGTGAGAAAGCACAACTAAGAATTTATTTGAGGCAACAAAGAGACCTCATGGTGAAAGGCAGCTGATACAGTGCAGGCTGTAGGACACAGAAGAAGCAGCACATCTACTCAAAAGTATAGAAGAGTGCTGAGGGCGCATGAGCAGCCATTACTGACTGTTCTCCCTATGGCAGGAAAAGGTTACACTGGCATGAAGAATACCCCATCATAAATGCAGAGTGCCATCACTGTAAGAGGAGAGGCGTTTTCAATGTGTTTCTGCAGTAAGCTCCTAACACTAAAATTTAAGGAGAACCCAATCGAAGCATGTAACATTCAAGAAATTGAAGATTGAGAAAACAATGAAATGCCATTCTTGGGATAAATTACAGGATGAAATGAGAACTATTACAGCCAGACATTCTGGTCAAAGAACATAAAACAAACTTCAAAATTAGACATTAGAGCAGAAATTTCAATTCTTTCAGACATAGAAAAGGGCCTAACACAAGAATCCCTCTAGCCATCGAGCACAGTCCAGGAGGCATCAGGGGACTGGTTACTGCTGAACTTCAGTACAAAAGAAGAGAAATCACTAAAACCTTGCAAGTGATCCAAAACCAGGACAGTTCATTATTAAGCTTAAAAGCTTGCACACATTTACAATTCATCTATAAAGTGGAAGAATTTGGAAGCCAAGAAAAACCAAAAGAATTCAGGACTGAATTCTTAAGCCTATTTATAGGTCTTGAGAAGACTGAAACAAGTGTTCTTTGGTGGGAGAATCTTAAAAGACCATGTGAAATCCTCGAGAAAACCTGGCAGAAGATTTCCCATGAATTACAAAAGAAGAAACCACAAGTTTATTAGCAGGAAGACCAGCGTGCATCAAGCAAGAAACAAATGGACAAGTCTAAGCAAGTAAAACAACAAAGTAAAACGACACGTTGAACAAGAGGACATACATTTTGTCGGAGATGTGGGGCTGAATATTCCCCTCCTGCCAACCACAGCAATCGTAGCGGGCAATGGGCAGATCGTGTTGACCTCGGGTGGGATTTTCAGGTCAAGGGGTGAATAAAATCTGCCCGTGGAATCCGATACTCATTGATTACAAATTTTCCAACAGCAACAACAGAGGTTAAGTCAAATTTGAAAGGCACAAAAAACAGATGAAGGATGTGCTCAAATTTGGGAATACTATAAAAAAGGATGGCCAGAATATGTTTTAAATAATCTAAACCTGAAGCAGTACTCTGAGCAATAAAGATATCTCAGTTTTGAGGATGGCTTGTTGATTGATGATGACCTGTCATACCTAGAATCAATGTGGAGATGCCGGCGTTGGACTGGGGTAAGCATAGTCAGAAGTCTCACAACATCAGATTAAAGTCCAACAGGTTTATTTGGCAGCAAAATAAACTGTCCAACGCCGGCATCTCCACATCATGGCAAACATCGACACCGCAAACTACCGGCTCCAAGTGGAGACGAACTCCAAGAAGTTTGCGCAGTGAACACAAGTCCTCACTTACCTGATGAAGGAGCAGTACTCCGAAAGCTTATGCTGCCAAATAAATCCGTTGGACTTTAACCTGGTGCTGTGAGACTTCTTACTGTGCATATCTAGAATCCTCAGAATTATGATCCTTCAGAGAATACACCAGGGACACATGTATCGCTAGAGCACAAAATTCTGTCTCGTCGCCAGGGATCTCAAAATCATAGGAGGAAATGATTTTGAGTTGCATCACTGTGCAATCCATCACCAGGAGCAATGGGAAGCACTGATCCTTGTTTCCATCCAGACTGTGGGAACATCTCGTGGATTTTATTCAGCTCAAGAAGGAAATATTTGACAGAGTGCCAACTATTATTCCAGATGGATGAGCTTAAACGTCTTCATGCAAGCAGTCTTTGAATTACTAAAGAAATGTTTGTGACTAATGGCATTTAAGATCTCGTCATTTCAGAGAAGGCATTCCATGGTACCTTCCCCAGAGCAAAGTTTGCAAATGAATGTTATAAGCAGTTCACAGAAGCCTATGGATTTGTCCACAAGCTGATGGAGAGGCTGAAATGGGAGTAAGAACAGTAAAAGTCAATGGTAACCATCAGGATGTTGATAGTGGGGGATTCAGTGACGGTAAAACCATTGAATGTTAAGAAGAAATGATTAGATCCTCTCTTGATGGAGATAAACATTGCCTGGCATTGTGTGGTGTGAATGTTAATTGCCACTTATCAGCCTATTCCTAGATACTGCCCTAATCTTGCTGCGTTTGGGCATGGACTACTTCAGCATCTGAGAAGTGGCAAATGGTGCTGTACATTGTGCAATCATTAACAAACATCCCCACTTTGAACCTTATGATAGAAGAAAGGTTATTAATGAAGCAGCCGAGGACAATACCCTGTGGAACAGTAGTGTCCAGGAACTGAGATGATTGACCTCCAACAGCCACAACCATTGTCCTTTGTGCGGGGTATGACTCCAACCAGAGAGCTTTCCCCCCTTATTCCCAATGACTCCAGATTTGCTAGGGCTCCTTGATGCCACACTTGGTCAAATGCAGCCTTGATATCAAAGGCAGTCACTCTCCCCTCACTTCTCGTAAAATAATACGAAGTTACACTCACCTAATTTGGAGTTCAGGAAGGAAATTCACCAATCAGTGGAGGCTGAAAGAAGTAGTATAAGAACCACCTATTTTCTCCTGTGTCCCGGGTTCCCACCTGAACCAAATTCCCAACTCCTCAATCTATGTCTCACTCACACCAACTTCTGTGTCCAGGCTTCTCTTAATGCTATCGGACAGATTTCTTAAAGTGTGTCCTTATGGATGGTGCATTTTGGCTGCCATCTCCTGCAAATCATGTTGCAGTACTTTGCTCTGGGGAGGGTACTGTGGAATGCCAAATGAAGTATCTCCCTCCACAATCAGGGAGGTCATGGCATAGTGCTATGGTAATGCTCTTGGGGAACTGGGTTTGAATCTCACCATGGCAGACGGTAGAATTTGAATTCAATAAAAAAATCTGGAATTAAAAGTGTAATGATGACCATCAAACCATTGTCACAAAAACCCACCCGCGTCGCTCACGTCCTTTACTGAAGAAAACCTGCTGTCCTGATCTGGCTGCGTTGACATGTGACTCCAGACCCACAATAATTTGATTGATTCTGAAACAGCTTAGTGTTTCCCCCGAATGAATGAAATGGTAGCTTACTCACCTTTGATGATTAAACAATGGATTTGGATGCTGTAATGCTCCAGGTAGGCAGGAAAGAGTAACTAATGCCACAACTAGATCCACTATGGAATGGCGAAGCAGGATTGAGAGACCAAAGGCTTTATCCTGCTCCTACTTCCCATCTTATATTCACTCGCAGGCTTAATTTTCCACCTACTTTTTGCATACAACATACCTGCCAGGTTTTCGGTAATGTATTACACCATTCAGTCATTATGAAGGCTGTTTTTAGTTTTTACCCACTTAAAACAAATTTTAGAAAAATGTTGAAGAAATCCATTAATCAGTCTTTATAAAGGTGATATAAATTTCTGTCTCCATATGCACCAACATTTACCATTAAAGTTCTCCATAATTCAGTGTCAGAACTCCAGGTTTTCCACTTCAGTTTCTTATCTTTTAAATTTGAAATGCTTTTTTTCACCTTAGCCTTCTTCTCCTTTTATTCGCACAATTCAAACAAAAACTTAATCCTCCCTGCCTGAGCTCATGTCGGTACACCTTTACCAGTGACATTTTTGATCTAGCCACTAGGAGGTGTAGGAGACTGGCCTGAGGCAACTCGTGCACTGAAATTCCTTTCAGTCCTGTGAGGAAGTGCTCAGCAATGTCCACTTAATTAATGGTGTTGAGAACTCAGGGTATGGGGCACAACACACTCAAACAATAATCTATCTCTCTACTATAAAACAGATCCGGATCAAAAAAAAACTCTTCTCACCAGATCCATTTTAAAGTTCTTGTCTTTTTTTTGAAAACCATTCAGTCTGTGTAATGTAAATGTCAGCCCATTTTGTGTATTATTATGCATATGTAGAAAATCACTGAAACTTTACTGTATTTTAATAGCTGAAAATGGCAGTTAATAAATTATTCAATTGCAAAACATTACAGTAGCAAATGAATGATTACTCAAATAATTAGATGACTGCACTCCCAATGTATTTATTGTACACATGAAAGTTAGCCATGATCATTTTCAGATTTGCTCATTAATTTTAAAAAAAGATATTGCTTTACTCTATGCTTCGTCTATTTTAGTCTTTTCAGAGGACCCTCTGATTTCCCTGTAACTGGGTCACACCTGCAGCTATCACTGAAGCATAGGCTCCATTTATCACACCAAATGAGGTAGATGGTCGCACCTTGTCCAGCTCTTTGAATATTTCACAGTCACTTTTCAAAAATTACAGCCTGTTTGGAAAACAGCAGGGAACTCGCACCAGTTCATTAGTAACAAAGCATGGTAATGTGACACGGACCACTGCTCCAACAGAAACGTCACCATTTTCTAATGCTAACCCCTTGGGTACCGAGCCTTGCTACTCAGAACATAAACTGGGAACGAATAAATCCTGGCTCTCAGTGATGTGTGTTGGACCACAGTTACTGCACTGGGTCTGATATCAGATTCTACATTTTATCACTGAACTTCCACCTTTTCTTTGTCAATGTATTGTTCCTTCTAAGATTAAAAATAAATACACTGTTGTCTTTTCTCTTTATACTTACCACTTCAGTTTTTATTTTGCTTGTTGTGCAATGTGCCTCATATTCTACTCTGAAATAGTCATTGAGGGTCATTGCCTTTTCACTCTGAATACAGCTAGTGAACCCTGCATCTGCAATGGCTGCCAAAGGCAGCTGGGACAAGTCTTTCTCTCTTGTTTTTATGGTCCCTCCCCCCTATCAAGAAAATGGACAGCTGAGTTTTCTTTAATAAGCTTCTACAGTAACATTACAGGACACCACACTTCTTTTGAGAACCTTAATGATGTTGTGTAGGAAGGTAATTAACTGCAAACTATTCTGAAGTAAACTTGTAATAATATGCCACCAGCTATAAACCTTCAGTGTGCATCAACCTGGTGTGCACTGGCAGTCACTGCATCAGGAGCCAGCATCAGCACAAAACATGATGCAACATTGAATGATTACACAAAAGGAAAAATCAACTCTTGATATATATAAATTTATATTTGAGACCCATCTATAAATATATAGCTTTTTATATCTTGATATTATTAAACATAGAAGCCCAACGCATCACTAAGGCTCAATCTTGAGGTTCATGGTTTTAAACCATATAACCTTTCATCTTCTTGTCTATGATGCCCTTTTAACCTTTTAATTAGATTAATAATTTGTCATCACTCCAGCTACACACAATTCTCCAAACTAAGATTTTCTTATTGAGTGTTTATGTTACTGCCATGTTTAATAACAGATTTTGTTGTTTTTTTGCTAGTGGAACTCAGTTATATTGCCATACCAAAACTGACACCAATGCCTTTGCTCAAGCACAAATGACTTGAGGGTGTTATCAGAAATACTGTACTTGTTCTGCTAAGATCCTTCAAACCCCTGGGATCACCTAGAAACTCCTCTTGACTTGGGGGTGGGTGGGATGACCAAAAGATCAACACGGAGCTCCCTTCCCGAGTTTACAGGGATGGTATAAACAACAGAATCCTGATGGAATCAGGTTCCACCCCAGTGACTGAGCCCACTGCGAGGAAATCATGCTTTCTGCTCGCTATAGCCCTGGGAATTTCATGGCCCATATTTATCATTTTGTTATAGAGACAATACAATGAAGAGGGTGAAAAATCTAAGTATCAAAATAACGTGCTATCACTGTGTAATCCCTATGATATCCATAGAATAAAACCCTAGCCTGCGACATTCGCATTGAAGTACAATTCATCACTTCTTCTGTTTTGCTGTATATTTCAGCCAGTTTTTCCTCTACAGTAAGTCTGTACAAATCAACTAAAATTTCCCTAAAATATTGTTTTTTAAAGAACATCACTTGAATACGTATCTTACCAGACCAGGAATAAGTTTGAATCCTGATAATCTCTGTTCATATTATCCATTACATGGTAAGTCTTATTCCACAGTTAATTTGATCTGTGCAATGATTTTCCTATCTATTTTTACAGCAATACGGTTCTGCTAAGTGCCAACTGTTTTGCTTATAAACAAGCTTCTCTTCAAGCTCCAGTGTACCCCAGTGATCCTAGGTAACACTGTGCTCTCTCCTCCTATAGTCTACCCCATTAATCACTCAATAATAACCCATACACACATAACAAGAGGATTGAAACGTGCTAATAGTCTTTTAATATTTTATCTATTGTAGATTTTCTACATTCTAAAGAGAAAAAAAAACAGGAATTAACTGCATATTCAGTCTCAGGAAGCAGTTTATTTCCAGTTCTTATGTCACTATCAACCTTATTTGCCTTTTACGGCATCCTCCTACAATTATTGTTGTAACAAAATGCTTAAAAATACAAAGTAAAGACATCAACTTCAAATAAAAGGCCTATGAATTAGACTATAGATAAAAGACCAGCAAATGTCTGACATTGAGTTGAAAACAATAATTCAGTCACAGGGTACTACCGATCAACCGCCACAAAAGCTTCACTCTTGCAGTTTATGACGTCATCAGAGCTGCTCAATTGAATTAGTGCCTTATAGCTCATTGCCAGAAGATCCACTGACCGGCACATATACACTGTGGGAAAAAGCCTACATAACTGTAATTCAGTGTGTTAACTTCTTTCAGACAATTCAATGTGATAAGACGCCATATAAATGATTGTTTTTTATTAACAGCGTACATTGATGGTACACTGCTTTGTGTCTGCCAGCTCTCAGACACCCCCTTTTTTATACGTTAATCAAAGTATCAATACCTTATACATGTTTTACAGCTTATTCCATTTAAAAGGACAAGAACTCAATTTCTGCAGGGTTCTTCCAACCTCCTACCATAGCTTTAGCAAGAGATCAGCAAGATTCCTGCAGAAATAATGTATAGCTCCTCTTTTTATGCTGTATGACTTACAAATTTCCACTGCTCTCCTTGCTGCTTTTGACCCAGAGAACATCTCTGTAGATTCCCGTCAACAGAATTGTTGTGGCTTGTGTTTTGGCCATGCTTAAAACACAGAAAGGAGCAATGCAATATTAAAGATTAGATTACATCACGAAAACACCTGTACAGCACCTGGAACAATGTAAACCCTCCCAAGGCTCTCCATAGGAGCGCTATCCAAAATGTCACACCAAGACACATGGGTGATGTTAGGGGAGCTTGGTCAAAGAAGTAGGTTTTAAGAAGCATCTTAAAGGAGGAAATTAAACAGGCAGAGATATTTATGGAGGTAATTCTGGAACTTAGGACTAAAGCAGTTGAAGGCATGACCACCAATGGTAGAGTAATTATGTGGAATGCCGATGTTGGACTGGGGTAAACACAATAAGAAGTCTCACAACACCAGGTTAAAGTTCAACAAGTTTATTTGATAGTGCATTTACTATCAAGTAAACTTATTGGGCTTTAACCTGGTGTTGTGAGACTTCTTACAGAGTAATTAAAATCAGAGATCCACAATGCATTACAGTGCACTGCAACTTTAGATGGGAGAAAATACACAGGTTGCTGAGGTTCAGCCATCTGTTAAACAACTCCCTGTTTAATTTGCCTGCCCACTAGGTTTAGGGTAACTGATCTTTTTGGCCCTCAGAAAGCGAGTGTGCTCAAACACACAAGGGATGTAAGTGGTCTACAAAAACAGTGCATAGAAAGCTGACAGTGAATTAGCTAAATAAATTGGCTGCTTAAACAAGGCCTGACTTTCCTTCCTATGGAAGTCAGCTTAAATCACCCCTACTGCTGTTGACCATCTTTATCCTCATTATTTCAGTCTTGCTTTTGATTGAGACAAAGTCGAAATATGAAAATCACATTATAATAGTTTGAACTGCAGAGGACACAACTATGTCCCTGTGCAAATTTATAATTTGCTTCAATATGGCAGCCCTTGCCTGGAACATTCACAGAATGATCCTCCTGCCTATTTCCAAAACTGAGCTAAATTTCCCTAAGCATTTTTTTTGTGTGCACCACTGGCTGGGCCAATATATATCGCCCATCCTAATTGCCCTTAAACTGAGTGTCTTGTTAAGCCATTTCAGAGGGCATTTAAGAATCAACCGCATTGCTGTGGATCTGGAGTCACGTGTTCATAGAGTCATACAGCACAGAAAAAGGCCTTTCAGCCCACCATGTTTATGCCAACCATCAAATACCAATCTATACTAATCCCATTTATCAGCACTCAGACCGTAGCCTAAATGTAACTCCAGGCAACTCTGGCCTACACTCAACTCCAGAGCAATAGCAATGTGGTTGGCTCTTAACTGCCCTCTGAAATAGCCTAGCAAGTTGCTCAGATCAAGGGCAATTAGGGATGGGCAATAAATGCTGGCCTTATCAGTGGTACCCACATTCCATGAAAAAATAAAAAAAGGCTGAGATTAAACTCTTTAATGATCTTTCATTTAAATCTTTAACTATCATTCAAAATGAAGTATGACACTTCAAGGCTGACATCTTAACAAATGCTGAAGTATCTTGCCTTGTACTGAACCAACCTGCCCTTGTTTTATTACTGTACTCAATTCTAACAACAACTGTGCCAAAGCAATAGTGCTTTAATGTCCAGTGACAATTTAGTTCTTGTGGTTAAGTAATCAGATTAATGAGAGACTAGAAACTGGGTGACTTTTAATAGGGGCTGGGCAGGAATATGTCCAGTTGAAAAGTCAGTCTGCACCACGTCAACTTTAAATCTTGAGGCTGGTAGTAATTGTACACTGGGGAAGACCTTAATGAGTTAAAATGGGGGTGGGATTGTCTGATCCCACCAAAAGTCTTCTGTCTGCTCCTCTGTAATGGATTACACCAGGGCGAGGATGGAAAATCCTGGCCTGGAACTTCTGCCCCTCGGGCACGGGAAGTTGTGTCCTCAAGATCTGCTGGCCAATCTGATCGGTGGACCATCTCAGCAGTGTCCAGAAGCAAGCATTTGCTACTGCTGGAACTATAGGCACTCCCAAGAAGAAGGAAGATGTATCTTAAACATAAAGCTAAGTCCAGGAATTTTGATTGGGATGGGTTTTAGGGACTGTGGAGGTTGGTGGGGAGTGGGGTACAATCTTGCACCCACTGAGCACAGTGCACCCTCAAAGGAGGTACCTCCTTTTCTTCCTCTCATTTAGTTCAAGCTCTTAAAGCTATGAGTGGACCACCTTCCTTTTTTCTTTTCCAGCCACATGTAACATTGCCCGGAGCCGGAATAAGGTCTTTAAATAGTCACTAATTGGCACCTTGAGGGCTCCAAGTGTGGACCTAAGTGTGGGCCAACTGCCTGACACCTTACCTGCCCACCATATTATGTGTGACAACTCTGGGTTGGAATTGAAGGTGATAAACTAACCACCCATTTTATTTTATGTGCCCTCTCATCTTCAAAAACACCATTGGATGACCATAAAATTCACCCCTGTGAAGGAGCAAAACAACGTGGGTGTCTGATGCACAAATCACTAAACACTGATGCCCACATACAAAACATCATCAAAAAGGCTACTAAAATGTTGGCCTTTACCTCAGAGGCTGAAATACAAAGAGACACCACACCACCGGAGAATGAATATATTAACCTTATAGCAGGAAGATTCACCAGAATTAGAGCTTGAAGCATCAGTGAAATCAGATGGCAAAAACTAGGTTTGTATTGCATTGAGATTCTAGGTTGCAGGACTATCTAATCGAGATGTTTCAAATGAAAAAAGAATTTGATAAAGTTGATCCAGAAAAGTTATTTCCTCTAGTAGGACAATCCAGAACAAGGGGGCTCGATCTTATAATTAGGACTAGACCAGTTAAGGGTGAAGTCAGTAAGTTCTTTTTTTACACAAAGGATCTGATAGTCTGAAACCCACTCATCTAAAAGGCTGTGAATGCTTCATGGATCAACTGATATTTTTTAGACTGAAATTCTCAGTTTGTAATTAGGTAAGTTTAACAAAAGATATGGAGCAAAGGTGGATAAATTGAGTTGAGATACAAATCAGCTATAATCCAGCTGAATGGCAAAGTGGGCTTGAGGGCCTCAGTCACCAACTCCTGTTATTATCTTCTTTAAAAAATAAATAACAAAGATAAATTAGTTAAAAAAGACTTTAATATGGTACAACATTATCTGTGGCTCCACCATGTCTATAGATATGACCATATGGATATGTAGCCATGCCTGTGATTCACCACACATTAAATTTTCATAAATTTTCATTTATTCCTTCAATGAGAGGCAGGGGAGGATGGAGGGAAGGAAAAAGGACAAGAGAGATAGTCACCCCAGGCTACTCATGCACAGCTGGTTATGCAGTATATTGGCAGAAACCTGAGAGCTGCTTTTCATGAAAACTGGGGAGGGTTCAACAATTGAGAATTTGCATTATATATAAGGATAAGAGGAGAAAGTGGAGAAAATTAAGAGGATAACTTATGAAAATTTAAATGCCTATCATATTGGCTAGAAAATGTATTGGCATTAGGAAAGGTGGTGGCATAGTGATATTGTCACTGGACTAGTAATCCAGAGACACCAGATAATACTCTGGGGACCCGGATTCAAATCCCACCACAGCAGATGGTGAAATTTGAATTCAATAAAGTCTGGAATTACAAGTCGAAAGATGATCATGAAACATCAACATTGTTGCAAGTGTTCTTTATGGAAAGAAATCTGCCATCCTCACCCGGTTCGCCTACATGTAACTCCAGATCAAAGCAACGTGGTTGACTCTAAACTGTCCTCTGAAATGGTCAAGCAAGCAATTCAGCTCACGGGCAAACAGGAGTGGGCAAAAAATTCTGGCCTTGCCAGCACTGCCCACATCCCACGAAAGAATGAAAAATGTAAAAACCTCTGAAAATCTGCAACAAAGAAGTTAATGGTCACCTCACTGCTTGAAAATTTGTCTCCACTTTGTCCATACTGGTGGCAATTTACTTATTGCCCATTTATTTATTTAAAGAGCAATTTTCATCTCAGCAGGTGGTTTGGAATGCAGGCTAGAATCTCACCATACTCAATTTTAACTTGTCCTGCTGGCATATAACAAGAACACTGTCAAAAGCTGGCTATAACAACAACAACAACAACTTGAATTCATATAGCATCTTTAGCACAGTAAAGTATTTCAAGGCACTTCAGAAGAGCATTATCAAAATAAAAATGATGCCATAACGTATTACAAGATATGATAACCAAAAAAAAGGTCAAAACAGCAGGTTTTAAGGATTGCTTTAAAGGCAAGAAAGAGAGGTAGAGAGGCAGAGGGATTTGGTGGGGGGGGGGTGGGGGGGGATGGGTGGGTGCAGCAGAATTCAAGCATTCAGGGCTTGGATAGCAGAAGGCACAGCCACCAATGGTGGCGCAACTAAAATTGGGGATGATCAAAAAGCCAGAATTAGAGGGGCTTAGATACCTTGGAGGGTTGTAGAACCTGAGGATATTGTAGAGGTAGGGAGGGCTAAGGCTATGGAGGGATTGGAGAACAAGGGGAATTTTTAAATTGAGACATTGCTTAACAAGGAGCTGGTGTAGATTAGCAAGCAGAGAGCTGAGGGGTGAATGGGACGTGATATGAGTTAGGAAATGGGCAGCAGAGCTTTGGATGACCTCAAGTTTATGGAGGGTGGAAAGTGGGAGGCCAGGGTTTGAATATTCAAATCGCCATGTAACAAAGGCTTGAAGGAGAGTTACAGCTGCAGACGAGTTGAAGAAGGGTCAGAGTCGGCAATATCACAAAAGTGGAAATGGGTGGTCTGAGTGATGAAGCAAGTATGTGGTCAGAATCTAATTTCAGGATCAAACCTGAGATTAAGGTTACAAACAATCTGATTGAGCCTCGGTTGCCAGGGTGAAAGAGTGTTTGACTAGCAGAGTATGCGGCAGTGACTGAGAACAATGAGTCTGGTCTTTCGAACATGTAGTTGGAAGAAATCTATGCTTATCCAGATTACTGAATGTCAGGCAAGCAGTCTAACAATTGAGGGGTTTGGAGGGGGTCGGGAGAGAGGTAATAGCGAGTCAGGACTTGGTGTCATTAGGTACATGGGGAAAATGATATGTTGTCAGATAATGTCACTGAGGAGCAGCATATAGATGTGAAATAAGATTGTTTACAGGTTCACTTCACGCGCTGATTAATTTAGGACTGAGGGGGAAAGTTGCTGCTCCTTCCTCACCAGGGTCAACATGAGATAGCGAACGGTAATCCCAGAAGAGGCCAAAAAGGGTAAGTGTTTTTCTTTCCTTATCAGGGCCCGGTGGAGCTGTGTTTTCAAGACAAGAGTGCAGAAAATGTCTTCATTTATACACCTCCACTATTCAATCTTGGCTTGCCGTTCTTTACAGAGATGCCCCTTCTACACACAAACTATTGTATTCAGCAGAGTATTTGATCATCTCAGCCCGGGCTGTCCTTCTAAGCACTGATCCTGTTTCTAATTAGAAATCACTGTCGAACAACAGAATAGCAACAGACAGCTGTGGATTGTGTCTGGGAATCCAGTGCAGTGGGTTTCTGATTTCTTTCAGGTTGTTAAAACAGACCTGCTGAGTGGAGGCAAGGAAATTTACAGCAAGAGTAAATTGGCAGGTAAGTCACCAGGAGCTGCTCTTCAGGGTCTGCTAGATATGGTTACACAAAAGCAACAGGAGATGCTGCTCACCTGCACACCTTTTCAGCCAGGGTTTGAAATGTGTTGCAAACCTAAGTAATAAATTGAACCAAGGGAAAACAATAGCCTCTAGTGACCATCTCCACTGCTCCGCCAATGATAGTTTTAACTTTAGTAAACAAATAGTACATGATTGAGACTTTACAAAACACGACATGCCAGTAGGCCAGTAAGTACTTAAATAAAAGTGTAAAAACCCAACAAAGGGCTTGATAATTGTTCATTTCAAATGCAATGTACAAGATATCAGACCACTCTTTTCATTGTAACTGATACTTAAACAGACATCTTCCTCTTTTCCAAGCAAGCCTTGGAACAACCTGTCCCAAAACAAGTGTTCCTGCAGCACCATTTTAGCCACAGAAAACAGGATATCTGGAGCTGTGCGAACCACTGTGAGCATTTTTTGCCAATTATTTTCCCGAATTTTCAATTGCAAACATGATCTGCGATGTGATATTATGATCGTAACTGGAATTGTATAATTACACTACTATTGTGTGCAAGAAAAATATTACAGTGCCCCTTTAACCAACCATAATCCAAAATTCTCTCCATACAGCAAGTGCTGCAGGAGGTGACTCAAATGTTCCTTATCATTTCTTCAAGTAAAAAATAGCAGCAACAACAGAAAATTGTTTTAGAAAGTTTGTTTTAGGCTGTCAATATTAATTGAATTTCAGACAATAGGGGAGATAAAGAAACATAACACTTTATTTTGTAGTCCCTTTAAGACATCATTCTGAAAATGAACAAAATCAACAAACAATTTCAAGAAAGAGTCACAAAAAGTAGGAAAGTTCCTCCAAGGGATTGGAATATTCTGGGTTCTGATGTGTCACTGAGTCTTCTCCTATTGCTTATTTAATGATAGAGTTCTAAACCTTGCGGCAATCCTTGTTCATATAAAGCACACTGTGAGTCCTCGGCGTGTCAGTCAGTGAGTTAGAGGTAAAGGGTAGAGAGAGGCTAATCAGGATGAAATGAGATTAAAGGCTGTCTAATTTTACAGCAACTGTGATCCATCAGGCACTGCGAATTTGACAGTGGAAATGAATGATGGAGAAAGACAGGTGGGGCTGTACATTTCACTGATTTATCCTGAAACGTGCTGGGCTTTATTTTATTGAGTGAACATGACCGCGTTCATCATAACTGTCATCTAAAAACACTTCACCAGATTCAAAAAAGGGTCGTATCAGCACAAAAGTGAACTCGGATACGAGCAGCTATCAGAAACAACGGTGAAGCAGCACAATTTCAATGCATGATTAAAGAGTGCATCTTGTGTTTTATCATGTATTTAATACCACAATAAATGATGAAGTAAACAGCAGCACAAACATTTTTACTTAAGAGTAATAATAAGCTGCAGCATGTCAACACCCCTCTTCACGCAAACTTTATTCACTTGCTTTGGCAGTGTGACAGAGGGTCAATGAGAACTGTCATTGTTATAGGACATGCATGATTTCAGCTACACTGCTGTGAAAAGTGCCCATGCAGACACAGAACGGTGGAAAAATTCACAGCTACAATCGTCCTTGGACTGCAAGTGTGCATTTCCCAGCAGGAAACCCAAGAGCCTCATGGATAAGCATTTGGAACATGTTTTCCAGCAGACGTCACAAAAAGAACAGAGGGAATTCTGGAGAAAAAGATTCATATAAGTCTAATGCCTTTATCTGTGCATTTCAAAACTGAACACATCCAAATACCAGATGTTTCTTGCATGGGAAGTCTATGACCTGAATCGACACAAACTTTGCTGGCCAAACCTAACATTTAGTGTAGGAAATCTAGTTGTTCGCTTTACATTCAGTCCATCTCACAGGAGCACAGAACTGTTATGCCATAGAAGGAGGCCATTTAGCCCATTGTGTTTGCACCAGTTCTCCAGACTAGTGCCATTCCACTGCCTTTACCCCAAACCCCTGCACATTAGTTCCATTCAAATAATCATCTAATGGCCTATCGAATGCCTCAATTGAACCTTCCTCTACCATATTTTCAGACATTGCATTCCAGACCTGAACTACTCCACTGTGATAGCTTTTGCTTCTGACCCAAACTCTATCATGGCAACCAAGTCTAATTAAAAAAATGCTGCCCCTCAGGCAAAAAACAATATCTGATCTAAATGGAATCAGCAGTCTTTGGAAATACGAGCCTGAGTGCTTAGTCTGGACTGCCAGATGCTGCTTTCCCTTCTTTCACAAGCTGTTCTACGTACCACTGAGGGACACAAAATCTTATCTGCAACTCTCTCATCATTAGCTAAGTTACTATAAGTCACTACTTCCTCACCCTAACTATACCCAATATGGTAGGCAAATCACATTTGGAAACCAAAATTACCCAAAAATGCTGCGCGGCAAACATAAAGCACCACGAGGCAGATTAACAAGGGCCAAGTGGGACTCCAGCTCCTCATGGCAATGAAGACCTGCCCACTGGAGCTGCTGGTCAATCTGATTGGTCAACAGTTCCATTAGTTATGGCAGTGTTGGGGGTGTCAGTACTGTGCCTGGTCTGCAGAAGAAGAAGGCCCATGGATTCATGGAGCAGGGAAGCCAGGTGTGCTGACCACAAGGTTTTAGGTGGATTAGGGAGAAGGACGGGAGCTACTAATATGTTGTATATCCTTTTTTTCAATAAGATATCACCCTTAACTTCCTCAGAAAGCCATGGATAATGCATCTTTCTCATGGAATGCATTATATCTTTCTCAATGCAATGTATCTTTGTTGAGAATTATGAAATGTATCCTTCAGTATCAGTCCCTGCTCCTCCTTTCTTTTTAACTTATTTCATCAAAACACTTCTGCCAATTCTGTTTTCATTCCCTTCTTAATTGCCTTTATTTATGTGTGAGACACTAACTTCAGGCCCATATTTCTCACCTTCAAATTGAATGTAAAATTCTATCATGTTGCAATCACTGTCCCGAGACGATGCTTTAGTATAAGATCATTTATTAATCCTCATTACACATTGCCAGGTCTAAAATAGCGTGTTCCTTGATTGGTTCTGAAATGTATTATTCTAAAAAAAAATCCCGAACACATTCTATGATCTCATTCTGCAGGCAAATTTTATCAATTTTATTAATTTAACCTACATGAAGATTAAATTTTCCCATGATTAATCAGTACTTTTTTTACAAGCCACCATTTTGTCCTGATTTATACACTGTCCTATATTAGAGGGCAACTGTAAACCATTCCCATCAGTCATTTCTTTCCTTTTCTATTTATCTCCACCTAAACTCATTCTACACTTTGATCCTCTGAATCAAGATCATTCTCACTTCTGTATTGATCTCAACTTTTATTAACAGAGCTACCCAACCTCCTTTTATTTCCTTCCTGATTTTCTGAAATGTCCTTTTAGAATTAAGTTGAGGAGAAATTTCTTCACCCAGAGGATGGTGAATGTGTGTAATTCTCTACCACAGAATGTAGTTAAGGCTAAAATATTGTCTGATCTCAAGAAGAAATCAGATATAGCTCTTGGGACTAAAGGAATATGGTCGAAAGGGGGAATCAAGATACTGAATTTGATGATCAGCCATGATCAAAATGAATGGTGCAGCAGGCTCAAAGGGCCGAATGGCCTACTCCTGCTTGTAGTTTCTATGTTTCTATGAAATGTTCAATACCCTTGAATATTCAAGTCCAAGCCATTGTCACTTTGCAGTTGCCTCTGTGTCTGCAGAACAACAGGGAGATACAACAGAGGCTGTGAGGAGGGCAAGTTTTGTGTAATGTCCCTTGCTAAATTGAAGTTGGGCTTCTCAATGCTCCTTGACAGTTTTGAGAGGTTGTCTGGCAGGTCAGTCAATGTATTCAGATCTTGCTGTGCATACTCATTTGGCCCACCCCTATATATTGTCCCATTGAAGCCCTCTTTTGAATCCACTGCAGCAGAACTTGCCTATAGTCTTGCCCTCTGTTGAACTGGCCAACAAACTATCCTTTGACCTTGCTGCAGGCCACTCATACCAGAACGAAAGCATTATGTGCCACAGCACTAGACTCCAAGGAATGAGTAGCATCAATATCTGAATTGTTAGTTGCAAGTGAGAGATCAAATGTCGGGGTCTCTTCACCATTGGTGTGCTGTTGCTTTGGCTCTTGTCCCTGGCTGGGCAGGTGTGAGAAAGCTGGAAATCAGAAGGAGAAAGTTGATGTGAAGAAAATGAAGTGAAGTGGGAAGCAAGAGGCTCATGGTCGCACTATCAGCAGCTTGTTATCACAGCAGGTGGAAAGCAGGATGGAGTTGAGCTGGAAGTTGAGAAGGTGTCTAAGGCTGACATACTGTTATCCCCAATGTTCTCAGCAATATCCAAATCCATGGGTTCCATTGCCATCAGCATCATGATGCTGAGGCCCATCTCCTCTGTAGGGCTCAGGAGATGCAGGTGTTTCTCCTCTGTTCCCTTCTTTTCTGTGCCATCTTGTTCAGTGAAATAGAAAGCAAAATGGCAGTGATTGCATTATGCTCTGCTCAGGTGAGGTACCTGCCATTTGCTGAATAGCTGGAGGCATGTGGAGGCACTGAGAGCAAGATGTAATGCCTGCTGGATTGGTAGGTGCATGTGGGTGAGGTGGGGGAATCCTGATGTTATATAATAATCTTGATTGCCAAAACATGATGCTGGATGAATGGTAGGGTAGTGGCGCAATGTGCAGCAGGAGAGGTTGGTAGTGTGCTGGGTAGAAGTCATGTGAATGTACATTTACTGACGTTAACCATCTGTGGAACAATACTTATCTGCCCATTTTCACCACTAATGTCTCCAGCACTATATCCATCCTCTCTCTGCCCTTGTGTTCCAGTTTCCAAGTGTTAAATTGCTGGAATACTTTTGGTATTTAAAAAGAACCAACTGTCTTTATGAAGAGCAGGCTGGTTGCACTAATTGTGAGGTATAGTGCTGTTCCACACTGGATACAGCTCAGAGGCAACCTGTAGCACAAAGAGGCAACCAGCAGTCAGCCGACACTCAGCCAAACTCTACAATCATGGGCCTGAGGTGAGAACAGCAAATATATGTGCTGCTCACCCTCACCGGTCCTAGCACAGGCACATCATAAATCATGGTCCAAACATCCGAAAACCAGGGCTAGCTCATTTTTACTTCACAGAGCTATCATCCCCTGCATTTTGGTACCTCAAGAAAAATAGAACCACTATAATACCAGTAATGTGATGCCAAACACCTTCAGGTTTTTAATCATTCTTCTTTGGTAGCCTTGCAACTGAAGTCATACTGAAATGTTATTTTCTCCTTAGCACCTCAGAAACCTCGTAACTCAAACTAAACCAGAAATAACAAATCAGAATACATTTAGTCAAGAAGAAATATGAGATGATAACAAAGAACAACACAGCACGGGAAACAGGCCCATCGGCCCAACAAGCCCGCGCCGCCATCTTAACAATGTATTTTTCCTCCTCCACCCTTGACCCATGTCTATGCTTATGGTACCCCCATTGGAAACCAGATTAAGGGGAGAATAATTTAGGGACAATTTGTTACACCAATCAGCCTAAGAGTACACTTTTGGGGTGTGGGAGGAAACCGGAGCACCCGGAGGAAACCCACGCAACCACAGGGAGAATGCGCAAACTCCCACAGACACAGGCCCAAATCCATGTATCTGCAAAGCAAACAGTGATAGTCACTGAGCTGTCGTGGTGCCCATCTGCTGGTCCAGTTTTAAGTGTACACAAGCGACACGAAGTACTAGGCTACTCTCGAAACATCCAAGAGCAGCCCGCGCACGACCCACCCTGTGTATGCCCCTAGTTAGACAAGAAGGTGGACTGACACACCTGTGGAGTAAAAGAGAAAAACATCAACACATGTAACAGTTGATTTCCAGGAACGTCCCAAGGCTCTGATCCTTATTTAAAACAGTCTCTGATAACCCTCCATCCCTATTTCGCTCATGTGTCTATCTAAGTAAACCTTAAACAAGTCCAGCGTGCCTGCCTCCACCAACTTACTTGGCAGTGCATTCCATACCCCACGACCCTCTGTGTGAAAAACCTTCCTCTAGCATCCAAATTATACCTCTCCCCCCTCGCCTTAAGCCCGTGGCCCCTTGTGATATTTGTCTCCAATCTAGGAAAAAGCCTGCCACTGTTTACTATATCTATACCCTTCATTATCTTATACACCTCTATTAGATCCCCCCTCAATCTCCTTCTTTCTAAGGAAAACAGCCCCAATTTACCCAATCTTTCCTCATATCCCAGTCCTTCCATACCAGGCAGCACCCTGGTAAACCTCCTCTGCACTCTCTCCAGGGTCTCCACGGCCTTCTGGTAGTAAGGTGACCAGAACTGGACGCAGTACTCCAAATGTGGTCTAACCAACGTTCTGTACAACTGCAGCATTAGACGCCAGCTCTTGTACTCTATACCCCTTCCTGTAAAGGCTAACATACCATAAGCTTTCTTTACAACCTTCTCCACCTGTGTTGCCACCTTCAAAGACTTGTGCACTTGCACTCCCAGGTCCCTCTGCATTTCTATACTCTTAATAGTTCTACCCTTTATCATGTACCTCCCCTCTACATTATTCCTTCCAAAATACATCACCTCGCATTTATCAGGATTAAATTCCATCTGCCATTTATCTGCCCAATATACCAGCCTATCTATATCCTGCTGTGTTGCCTGACACTCCTCCTCACTGTCCGCCAATCCTGCCATCTTGGTGTCATCTGCAAACTTGCTGATCACACCATGTACACCCTCTTCTAAGTCATTTATGTATATTACGAATAGAAGAGGTCCCAGTACTGAGCCCTGCGGCACACCACTGGTGACAGACCTCCAGCTAGAAAAAGACCCTTCCACTACAACTCTCTGTCTCCTATTACCTAGCCAGTTATCAATCCATCTAGATACCTGTCCCTGTATCCCATGAGCCTTAATCTTTTCAACCAACCTACCATGAGGGACTTTGTCAAACGCCTTACTGAAATCCATATAGACGACATCAATGGCTCGTCCTTCGTCAACCGTTTTTGTCACCTCCTCAAAAAATTCTACCAGATTCGTAAGGCAAGACCTCCCCTTAACAAAGCCATGTTGCGTATCCCTAATCAGATCGCAACACTCCAAATGCATATACATCCTATCCCTAAGAATTTTTTCCAACAACTTTCCTACCACTGACGTCAAACTCACCAGCCTATAATTACCAGGGTTATCCCTACTACCCTTTTAAAACAGCGGTACCACATTAGCTATCCTCCAGTCCTCTGGGACCTCACCTGTGTCCAGAGAAGAGACAAAGATTTGCGTCAGAGGCCCAGCAATTTCATCTCTCACCTCCCTAAGCTGTCTGGGATAAATGCCATCAGGCCCTGGAGCTTTATCAGTTTTCATGCTGCCTAAAAACCCTAACACTTCCTCCCTCGTAATAGATATTTCTGTCAACTGGTCTACAGCTCCTTCCAAGACAGTACAAGACACCAAGCTCCTCTCCTTCGTGAATACTGACGCAAAGTATTCATTCAGGATCTCCCCCATTCCTTCAGACTCTAAGCACAGTTCCCCTCCTCTGTCCCTAAGAGGACCGATTTTCCCTCTAACCACCCTTTTGTTCCTAATATAAGAGTAAAATGCCTTTGGATTTTCCTTAATCCTATCCGCCAAAGCCATTTCATGCCCCCTTTTCGCCTTTCTAACTCCCCTTTTGAGCTCCCTCCTATTGTCTCTATATTCCTCCAGTGCTCTCTCCGTTCCCAGTTGCTTAGACACAACATACGCCTCTCTCTTCTTCCTGACCAAGTCCTCAATATCCCCTGTAATCCACGGCTCTCTAATCCTACCTTTCCCATCCTTCCTCTTAACCAGCACATGTCTTCCCTGCAACCTTTTCAGTTTTCCCTTGAAAGCCTCCCACTTGCCGAACATGGACTTACCCACAAACAACCTCTCCCAATCAGTATCCATCAGCTCATGCCTAATCCAGCTGTAACTTGCCTTCCCCCAGTTTAGCACCCTCCTCTTTGGGCAGCACTCATCTTTTTCCATTATTATCCTAAAGTAGACAGACTTGTGATAGATATGATAAAGAATGAAAATGGCTGGCAGTTACAAGGTATCGGTTGAACCAAGAGAGTTATGGTAACTGGTCTTTCAGTTTAGGGATAAATGGCAAAATCGAGAGCAGGCCTTCTGAGAAGTTGTAACTGTCCGACTGTTTTTGTGAGAAAAGAGAAGGCTGAACGATGACTGCTGGAGACCCTCCAGACTATGAAAGGCTTCAGTGGAGTACACAAAGAGTAGGAGGGTGATTCTTCCAGAATAATTTGAAGTGTTGAATTCACATGAAAACTGGAGTAATTCATGCTGTTTTTTTTTCCAGTGGGTGTTCAGAACAGAATCTCCCACACTCTGTGCACTGCTAAGTGCACCAGTGTGAATCACATAAGAAAACTGGGAGCAGGGCCTATCCCCATCGAAGAGACTGGCAGCATAATGCTGTGTGAGCCACTGTGCATGCACCGATCTGTGAGTGCCAAGATCGGCGCATGCGCAGTGGCCCTGTCTGTTGGCCTTCCAATTGTTGGCCAGCCCAGCAGCCACTGCATCGCTGGCCCTTCCACCCTCTCCTCCCCACAGTTTGGTCGCCAGCCTGCCAAGCATGCCCAGGCCTAATCCCACCCCACCCCAGCCCCCAGCCCACCTCAATCACTCCCTTCCACCCCACAGCCCTGATCTCCCGATCAACACCCCCATCCCCACCCAGCAACTCCAACCACCCTCTTACCACTGATAGACCCAAACCCCCCATCCCCCCGATGTCCAGCCCCAGTCACTGACCTCTCTCCTCTGCTTGCGATCCCAAATGCAAGGCAGCAGCAGGACCCCCACCAAATGCCTCCCAGACACCCCGCCCCCCTGCCCCATCAGGCCTCACCCCACTGGCACTGCCCCAAGCGCAATGGGCACTGCCAAAGTGCCCCTTGGACATTGGCACTTTGCCCCTTGGGCCATACCAGGGGGACCAGTCTGGCACTGCCAAGATGCTAATGTCAAGGTGGCAATCCCCCCCTGCCCGACCCCCTGGGGGACCCCGACTGACCCCCCCCCCCCTTCACTCCAGCTTCCTGCGAGCGGGAAGCTGCTGTAAACCCCGCTGACATGAAATACTCCTGGTGGGTGGGCAGATGCTAGTGGGTTCAGAGACTTCAGTCCCAGGCCCGCTAATAGCATTTAAAATATATTTAAATTGATATGTGTGCTGATGGCGCTGGAAATCCGGGGCTGGGAGAGGTGCTCAGAGCCGGGGACCCAGCACAGATCGTGCTAATCCGACCCCGCTGAAATCTCCTGGTCTGCTGCGTAAAACATCATCGCAGCGGGATGGGAGAACTGCCCCCCAGGTGTTTCTACTTGTTGGAGAGAATGAAACTAGAGGCCATAGAAATCAAACAAACGTCAATAAAGCGATAGGGAATTTATGAGAAACTTCTTCATCTAGAGAATAATTAGAATGTGGAATTTGCTACCACAAGGAGGTGAGTCACATTAAAGGAGAAGCTGGATAAACACACGAGTGAGAAAGGAAGAGAGGTTAGATAGGGTTAAATGATGAGGGGTGGGAGGAGTTTTGTGCATTTCTATGCTGTTACTTCTCAATAACAAACGCCCTCCTCAAGAAAAAAGAGACAGGAAATAAATGCTGGTCTTGCTGTTAATGCTCACATCCCATGAACTAACTTAAAAAAATCTCTTGCTCCTCGAGTCTGCCCTGCCATCAAACACTGGCATCTCCACATCAAATGCTGGAGGCAATCTTGAGCCCATGTTCGTCAACTGTGTGAATGCTGGCAGTGGCTCAAGATCTTACGTCGCGGATCTCACTGGCGAGAACGCATTTTGGAAGTTCTCTGCCCCTTGCTGGCTGGGTATGAACCTGATTTAAATAGATTTAAGTATCATTAACCACCCCCCTCACCAGATATTGAGGCACCCCCCCCTCCCCGGATATTCAAAATGCACCAACATGACATCATGTCAGCATAGTTTACAAAAGATTCACATCATGGGGGTCTCCCTGGGGATGTAAAGGTAAGTATAGCCCCTGGGGGAGAGAGATATAGCCAGGCATTGGCCTAGCAATGTTCCCTAGCACTTCCCCTTGGCACAGGTTGGCACTGCCCCATGGGGAGGGTTGGGGTGGGGATTCATTCTTATAGGGAGGAGGGCCGGAGCGGACATGGAAGCTGGGGATGCCGGTGATGGCCATTGGGAAGAGGAAGGTGGGGAAGTGGCCAATGATGGGGGAAGGGGGGTGGGTGGTGACACTGACCATTGTGGAGGGGGAAGAGGTCCGATGATCAATTGGGATCAAGTAGTGGCTCCAATCGGGGGAAGGGGGTCAGTTCGAGGGAACCCCTGAAACCTCCATGGCGGGCTGGGGGGGGAAGTTCATTGCTGTTCTGTTTGGGATGCCATTTAGATGGCGTCCTATCTCTGTGCAGCTGAGTTTTGTCAGCGTGTTGAGGTCCTGCCCCCTGCATGACAGTGTGAAACACACCCCATTGATCTTTTTCTGTCAGAGTGGTGTAAGATCTGGAGAGAAAACCGACTGGTTTCTCTGGAGAGAAATATGCCAGTTTTCTCTTCAGAAACAACACTGCCATTTTTGATAAGATTCTCCCTGATGTTTCAGGGTCTGGCAGGCATGCAAATTTAATTTTTATATCTTATCTCGCTAGCAAATAAATATAAGTAGCCTTCTTTTGCAACATTGGTTATTACATCGAGTAATAACTGAAAGCCTGCACTATATGTACATATACATCACCTGATCAATTTAGGAATGGTATAGAAATCCTTTGTTAATAATGCAATTATCCAAACACACCCATATGACAGGAAGACAACACTATTGAAACTGAGGATATCTGAGTTTAGGTTGGAATTGAAATGCCTAATATAATTCAATTGGAGCAAATTTAAGAGTACATCAAGACTGTTACCCTACATCCAAATTAATTGTTGAAATAACTGTCCC
Organism: Carcharhinus amblyrhynchos; assembly: GCF_965287045.1. Taxonomy (NCBI): domain Eukaryota; kingdom Metazoa; phylum Chordata; class Chondrichthyes; order Carcharhiniformes; family Carcharhinidae; genus Carcharhinus; species Carcharhinus amblyrhynchos. The sequence continues at coordinate 73,500,287 of NC_137331.1, read as the reverse complement.
TCCACATGGTCAATGCGGTTGCTTGTATCTAGAGTTGTGTAAGGCAGGGAGCCGAGTTATCTCGCTTCTGATTTCCTCTGCTTGTTTGTAACAGTTCCGCTCAGTAGCTCACAGTAGATGTGATTGGGAATTCATCTCACAGCCAGTATCCAATATCTCACAGCAGTGCTTATACTGATGCAGCATGTTGGGAATCTATTCCTTTGAATAGTGATAAACTTACATTTTTGAGTCATTGAATAAAAAAACTCGATGGTGAGAACAGCATATCTATTTGGGGGAAACAATCTGATCATTTCAACTGATCATGTTTGAATGTAACATGGTTGATCGGTTACTCTGTCTCAGATACAAACATAAATCACAACAAGAATACATGTGTACAAGTGTGACTTTTACACTGGTGCTTTAAAAATGCTATTGAACCCCCATCTATTGGGTCGATTGTCAGATGAAGAATTGCAGCAAAGAAGACTTTGCAAATATGAGACCAAGTAGGTGAAAATGGTGAAGGGCAAAAAGAGTGCTAAGTAATTATAATGGTACATACAGAATCATAATCAATACCCTGGTGAGTGAGGTGATGAAGGAAGAGGCACAGATGTACCAGTGCCATCTTCATTGCATTAAACAATACGGATAAGAAGAGGATTCAGGCAGTGATCCAACAAGCTCCAGTTCACAGGCAGGATTTTCCTAGCTCCAGGGCGACAGATTGGGAAGTGTTTAGGGTGAGATGAAACAAAGGAGAGTAATATCAGTGTGACTTCCCGACAGTTCTCTGTCATCAAGTATACTTCCTCGAGGCAGGACTCGCTGCAGATCACCTGCAGTCTACTTAAATAATTAAAGCTTTGTTAAGGATCATTTTTGTTGGCTGCCAGCATTTTTTAAAATTAATTTTAAAAATTAAATGGCTAGTGAGTGGCCAACATTTATTGCCTGTCTCTAACTGCCGTCCAGTTCAGAGGACATTTGAAAGTCACATTGCTGTGGATGTGGAATCACATGTAGGCTGACCAGGTAAGGGTGGCAGATTTCCTTCCATAAAGGGTATGAGTGAACCAGATGGGTTTTTGGAACAATCGACAATGGTTTCACGATTCCAGGTTTTTACTGCGTTCTAATTTCTGCTGTGGTGGGATTTGAACCCAGGTTCAGAGATCTTGTTCTGGGTCTTTGGATTACTAGTCCAGTGACAATACCACTATGCCACTTCCTCCCCATCTGGCAGTGGCAGAGTGACGCCTCGCCATGTTTGGAGGTTGCCAGCTTCATGGAAGTGTTCTCCCTATGGTAACCCGAGGACCCATTGGGGCTGAAGGTTCTATCACTGAAAGATGGGGCTGTGGGCCAGGAAGGCAAAGGGTCACACTGAGGGGCCTGCCTACTTGGAATCTCCTTTCCACGAGCACCTTCTTGCTGAGGCACCCTGACCAACATCTACTCCCCAGTTATGAGCTGCTTTTATGAAAATTGCTGAGCCTGTCCACTGTCACCAATTGGGCATCTGAGATAAAATCCAACCCAACATGTGCCATTCATGGAAATATCAATTACAAAGGAAACATCTGCTCAGGTAGATTTTTTTTCACAGACATGAAATAAACAAATGTTCATTTCAACAAATGATTACTGTATTATAGGTACTATAGGTTTGATGCCTGACCTATAATATGGTAGTTTAGCCTGGAATTATAGAGACTTCATTCATTTACTGCACATCCACATGTCTTGATTAGCTGTCATCTTGTTGTGGACACCATGTGGCACTATTTCAATGGGTGTGTCTGGAAATATTGGGTAGAATCTAGTGGCCAGAACAGGGGCCTCAGCCACCAGCTGGACAAAAGGCAAAAGTCATCTTTTCAGGAAAGCACACTGGATCTTGTGCCACACTGAGGCTTTAAGCAGGAAGGAGTTAAAGGGAATGGGGGTTAGCAGCGGATCTACTGATTAGGTCAAAATTAAAACAAGGATGCGGCAGGCTATTTCAAAAAGAGATAGTGCGGAGATTTCTGCGGCTTTTCAGCCAGAGTCTGTGATCCCGTCACTGCCATAAGATTTTGCCCTTATATGGGTGTTGGCTGGCGAAGGTTATCTAATAACATTCAGAACATATACATAATACACATGTACAGGAGGAAATCTACATTCTCAAACATATAGGCTATAAGGTCCAGTTGGGAAAGCCAAACTATTTGCCTGTCAGCATGCACATTTACTGCAAAGAAGATGTGATATTCTCCATTGTTGCAGAATAAACTCTGACCCATTGAGCTTAATCAGTCAGACCTATCACCCAGCATATGTCTCCTGTTATAGAGTAGGAGAATAATTGGTTATATGAAACACTTAACTGGAACACGTGGACACTATCCAACCCATTTAAGGTTAGCGATTACTGTTGATGATTTGATTGTGGGAACACTTAACTCATTCCTATCAAATTTCTCTCTCCACTATTTGAAAAAAGAGCCATTAACTCAATATTTATAACGTGCTAGTGTTTTGTTAAAATAATGATGAGAGGAATGTTGTAGAGGTAGGGTAAATATCTGAATAATATCATTGTCAATGTAGTCATCTTTATTTCCTGAGACAAAGATTACTTGACTGCCTTACTTGAACATAATTAGTGCATCTTTAGAAGTCAGCTCAGGTGTTCCTCTGTAGTGTTGCCAGACTGAAAGTTGGAAGGAAGGATGCAGTTGTTACTTTTGCATATGAAATAGTAGTGTACTACCAAAAGTGCAAAAAGATTTGTAATGTCTGAATGTTTCGATCATAATCAGAATGTTGCAGGATCTTCCCCTCACACCCTCCACTTCAGAATTAGTCTATTTCAGAGTTTTAACAGAGAATGAACTATTTGCTTGAGGTCACAAAATATTATAAATGTTTGGCTGGTTTGTCAACATGTAAAAATGATCTTTCTCTTCCAGATTCAGACTATGTTACTGCAAATTTCACATGCTGCGCATTGTTTCAATTTTACAGACTTAACAGCAAATTATTTTCATTGGTCTTAGTTATCCTTTTTAATTCTATTTTCTTATTTCTCTTCTTTGCTGCAATTAGACATTGATATATTCTATCATCCCCCAGGTGATGCAACATGCTGATTGGCTAAGCTGCACTTTCAAAATTGATTAGGGAAATCACATGTGATTACTTCAGAACATAATTATTAAGATTGGATTAATTAATGAATAAGGTTGGACAACAATTATGGGCTCAATCTTGTAATGCACTTCGAAATTTGTGCCTAATGGGTCAAATGACGAACTACAATTGCAATTGACCTTCCTTTCCTTAAGCCCAATACAGTGTGGAACTTTTCTATTTGTCGAGTGAAAACACATGCTCATTCAAGTTCACCCCTAAATCTGAATGTTCAAGTCCCATAGACTTGAGCTTAAAATATAGGCTGACACTTCGGTACAAATCTAGGCTGACAGTTCAGGGTACTGCCCTGAATCCCACCACAGGAGATGGTGAAATTTGAATTCCATAAAAAATCTGTCTAATGATGACCATGAAACCATTGTTGATTGTCATAAACACTCATCTGGTTCAACTAATATCCTTTAGAGAAGAAAATCTGCCATCCTTACCTGCAGTCTGGCTTATGTGTGATGCCAGATCCACAGCAATGTGGGTGATTCTTAAATGCTCTCATGAAATGGCCTAGCAAGCCATTCAGTTCAAGGGTTTTTAGGGATAGGCAACAAATGCCAGCCCAGGAATTAATAATAAAAATTGAAGAAGAGGGGAGCTCTCCTCAGTTTTCTGGCAAATATTTATCCCTCAACCAACATCACTATAATAGATTAAATCAGGGATCCCCAAACTGGGATCCATGGACACCCGGGAATACATGAATGGTCTCCAGGGATCCACGGAACTGGCAGCATCATGTGCGGAATCTGGCTGTTTGCAAATCATACAGTACAACAATGACAACATTTCAAAAGTACTTACTTCCCTGTGAAATACTTGGCCAAATTTTGAGATCACAAAACACAGACATGAATGTAAATCTTTCTTTTTCTTTCTGTGTCACTGCTGCTTACATGGAACATTCTAGAAATTTCAAGAGTATAAACCAGAACTGTACCATGGTGATGACTAGTAGCTTAGAAGGTGTTGATACCATAGCAACAGGAAGTTAAGCTGGATTCTTGTTTGACAAGTGCAATGTAAGTAGTATACTTAATTTAATAAAATTCTTTTTACACTTCACTGCTGTCAAACAAGATGAATTTTGTTTAAATGAGCAAAGGATTGAAATGCTTTTTCAGGTCAACAGTGGCCTGCAAGTTTTATAAAGGTAGGATTTTCTCATTCAGAGGAAAAACACTTGTAATTCCATTTCAACTCTTGAATCCGATCCATTATGAATCATTCACTGAAATACTGTGGAAGTAATATTCACCTTGCTGCACGATGGTAGAGCTTATGGCTCATAAACAATAGGAATAAACTTTATTTCTGCATTAATCTAAACAGCATTTGCATAATTTATTAATACACTGTTACTAATAGCATCACAATTAAATTCTTAAATGTAACCTTAAGGATCTATGCTTATAACTTAAAAAAGGTTAGTCCATAACCAGGTTTGAATTGATCTGATTTGCATGTACCAACATTAAATCAGTATCATTTATTAATTGTCTTTTTCTAATCAATATTGTTCTTCAAGTTTCCTAAAGATCGATCTCATGGTTTTGACTTCATAGAGAAAGCCAATTTTCTAATGAACCTATTGGGCTTATGCATATTAGATCTGATTACCATAATAATTAATAAGTTATCTCTATTAGCATAATGATCCCCCTGCATTTCACAGACATGGTAGTCGGGGTTTGGAGTTAATGGAAAATGTGAAAACGTTTACACTGAAGGCCCTTCTTGCCCCATTTATTCTTTGCCCCATTAGACAGGCAAGTAATAAGAAAAAAATAAGTGCCTTATGAAAGATATGTTCTGATCATTAACCTAAACACATGACACTTAAATAATAAAAATAAAAATAATTTGCAGAAGATGATTACAGCAGATTATCTTCTAATGTAATAAGGACATTTTTGAATAGTAGCAGTTAGACACGTCAGCCACTTTGCTGCTTTAGTATTGTAGTATTGTCGAGATTGCCCTGGTTGGTTTTTTTTTAAGTTCAGAAAAAAGCCCAAACACCTAAACTACAGAAATAAAAGCAGAACATGTTAGAAATACACAGCAAGTCAGGCATCATTTGTTGAGAGAAACAGAGTTCATGCATGGAACCCTTCACTCCCACCAGCATTGGGAAGTGTGGTGGATGGGGGAACTTAACTCACTGGAGGCTAAAAATCAGTTTCTTGATGTTGTGATGAACTGTCAGAATTCTGTTTGAGTTAAGGACCCTGTTGACCTTCCCAACAAACAATGTCAGGAAGCCCTTATTCATGCATTAGCATGTCATGCATTTTCATTAAAAGACAACCTCACCAGAATTAAATTCTCGTCAGTGAGAAATTGGAACATTCACTTTTACAACAGTATATACGTTATGTGCACTTGGTGAACTTGTCTTCTTCTGGGGCTTGGGGAAAAGGATTCCATTCCCTAAATATCCAACTGGTCTGCGACCACAGGTGAAGAATCATACAATTGTGTGCTTGCTTCCCAGGGATCTCTCATAACCAAGAAAAAACTCACAGCTTCTTGAGCTTTTTGAAACCCCAGCCCAGATTGGTGTCTGGATCCTGGGTGATAAGGGCTATCTCCTCTAGACTTAATTGAAGACACCAGCTAGGCATCCCACAGCATGGTGGAAGAGCATTCAAATGCAGCCCATACCTCCACCTAGCCAACATCAGGCTATTGGAAATGTGCTTCGAAGATCATGAGGGGCTCCACAGTATGTACCACACAGGGTTTCACAATCTGGCCAAGCAACATGATGAATCCTTGCGTCAGGACAACATGGAGGAACAACTCTCCTGCTCAGATGAGGATGAATGCGGTGAGCTTGAGGAAGGGTACATTAATGTGCATGAGCCTCTAATGGATGCCTGGGCCATGGGGAAAGGCCAGGGAACCCAGGGGCAGTCCCATATGTGGCAGATTCATTCCTGATTGAGGGACCTACATGACCATTCTCCTATTGCTGGGATGTTTTCCTAATTGGCATGTTTAGAAGAATGAGGGGAGATCTCATTGAGACATATAAGATGATGAATGGGATGGATAGGATAGAGGTGGAGAGATTCTTCCCGCTCAGAAAGGACAGTAGGACTAGGGGGCACAGCCTCAAGATAAAGGGGGTACGGTTTAGAACGGAGTTGAGGAGGAACTTCTTCACTCAAAGGGTGGTGAATCTCTGGAATTCTCTGCCCGTTGAAGTGGTGGAGGCTGCCTCGCTAAATATTTTTAAGACGCGGGTTGATGGGTTTTTGATAAGCGAGGGGATTAAGGGTTATGGGGAGAGGGCGGGAATGTGGAACTGAGCCATGACAGATCAGCCATGATCTTATTGAATGGCGGGGCAGGCTCGAAGGGCTAGGTGGCCTACTCCTGCTCCTATTTCTTATGTTCTTATGTCTACTGGACCCACCCCACTCCCCCCCTTCCCCTCACACAGTGACCTCTCAAGCTGCATCCTCTACACCTTCTAGCAAGTAGAGAGAGCCTCTGTCATACACACTCAACAAGGAAGACTGTTATTCAGGACAACTGATAGGCCTGTGGGTATAGGTAAAACAGTCTACTATGACTGAGATCAGTCTGAGTGGTAAGGTCTGGGCTCTGGATTGTGGGCATCTGTAAAGGAGAGCAGAAAGAAATTTATTCGGGTTCCAGGGTCGATGTGCACAGCACATTTCCTGACATGGCACTGAAATCCCATTGCAGAAGCATCAAGTTGGATGCATTCTCAATTTGATGCCTTGTCATCCCAGCCTCACCATCAGCTGCTGATTTCTCCTATTCTCTTGTCGTCTGGAGGCTTCTTCCTCAGCAAGGGTGAGGATCTTGTGATCAGGCACTCCTCTCTCTATCTTCACTCTTTGCTTCTGGTTATGGACCTGCTTGGCCTGTGGAGATTTATTGCCTTGACAAATGCCAACTGACCCCCTTGTCTACACAGATCCCTATCACGCATATGAAAGCAAACTGCTCTGCTGCAGCTGCTGGAAATCAGAAATAAAAACAGGAAATGCTGGAAAACCTCAGCAGGTCTGACAGCATCAGTGGAGAGAGAAACACAGTTAATGTTTTGAATCTGTGTGACTCATCTTCAGAGCTAAAGAGAGGGAGCAGTGAGATTGATTATATACTGTAAAAGACAGGTTGGAGCAGATTGAGCAAAGTAGAAGGTCAGGGACAGGTGGAAGTAGGAGAGATTACAACAAAGATGTGTAGTGAGACTAAGTGTGAACAGTGGTGTGAGGGACTTTGGAAGGTGCTAACAGTTTCATTAAGACAAATCATATCCACTCTGCCCCACTGGGCCATTTGTCATTTGTTCTTAAGTTTTACTTTCACTCAGCACTGACCTTTGTTCTTCTATTAACACATTCTGCTATTTTATCTCAATGCATTGTACCCTTCACATCTTTGTTACAATCTCTCAGTACATAATCCATCTTCTCCATTTCTCTCTTTAGCTCTGAAGAAGAGTCATGTTATTGTTAAACTCTGATTCTCTCTCCACAGGTGTTAATCTTTCCAGCATTTTCTTTTTTATCCCCATCATCCATGCTAGTCCATTAATGTGTTACTAAATTGTGACCTTACAGTGGGATCCTTCAATGGAAAACTATCCCCACCACACAACTGTACATGCTTCATGTGACTACCACCTGCCCTTTAAGTTTTCAGATGAACTGCATGGGTGCCAGCTCCCAACCTGGATGTGAAAGTCACGTCCATTCCCGGTTCCATTGTGAGAAATGGTGCAGCACTGATTAAACTCTGTCCAGTATTCCTTCGCCTACAAGAACTGCAGCATTAGGGAATATTTAACAACGAAGGCAACAAGATCTGTTCCTGGATAATGAGGCTGCTGTAATCAGATACAAGTTGAACAGTAAGTGAATGCAAGCCTTTTGATTCATTAAGGTCATGGGATTGATATGGAGAGCAATATTGCCCAATTGGGAACAATGCACCCAGTAACATCTCTTCACTTTGTCAACTGGAAAAGTTATGAAAGTATTGTCGATTTCTGAAATAATATTTATCACTTGCTTGGTGCAAAACAATCTGGGTGATGTGGCATTTATCTTCTGTGGTGGCTTTGCAGGATCAACCAGTATGTAAGCTTTATAAGAACATAAGAAATAGGAGCAGGAGTAGGCCATCTAGCCCTTCGAGCCTGCCCCGCCATTCAATTAGATCATGGCTGATCTGTCATGGCTCAGTTCCACTTTCCCGCCCTCTCCCCATAACCCTTAATCCCCTCTCTTATCAAGAACATACAATCCCTACAGTGCACTCAGCCCATCGAGTCCGCACCAACTCTCTGACAGAGCATCTCATCCAGGCCCTATTCCTGTAACCCCACACATCTACCCCGCTAATTCTCCTAACATATACATCTTGGATGCTAAGGAAACCCATGCAGAAATGGGGAGAGTGTGCAAAACCCAGGCAGACGGTCACCCAAGGCTGGAATTGAACCTGTGACCCTGGCACTGTGAGACATCAGTGCTAATCAGTGTCACCATGTTGCCTGGGTTTGATGTTAGCTGTACTAACATTCATTTGCAGGAGTAGCTGTCCCTGATTTAAAGGCTGCATGCCACTCATGGTGCAGATCGTACCATTCCATGACCACCTATCTTGTGAAGTTAGGAGGCAATGATCAACCTCCTCTAAAAACCAGATAGGAGTGGAGGGAATTATTCATCCTGGCCAAGGGGTGGTGAAGATTACAAATAAAATGCTCCAGTTCTTATCACAATTGCAATTGTAGTTCCCTTGCAATCTCCTCTTCCCTGTCTCAATTTTACAAAATGCTTGGATTCCCAAAGAAATCTCCCCCTTACCTGTTAGCACAGTGCAAGCTCAGTGGCAGCTGCGATCAAGAATAACAAAGCAAAGCACTGGCAAGAGAAAAACAACCAACAATGGAGGATGACCCAGTGGGAACAATTACTCAATGGAGCAAATTGCAGCAGGAGGTAATGAAGAATGCTGAAAATTCATCACCCAAAAAAGTCACATCTGTCTATAAGTGGCCAAGTTGAAAAATTATCTCCCCTGCTTAGACTTAAATATTAATATGAGGGATAGAGCAGGCTCACTGCTGACCCTCAAAATGTCTCAAGGATAGATGCTGCAGAAGTGTGATCCTGGCTCAGTTGTGTATCAACTTCTTAGGCTGGTATTTGTAAGACTTCAGCACAAACATCTACATTGTAGGTATAGTGGTACTGCTGCTGCTTTTCTCCTGAAGCAGTGTAAAAACACAAAACGGTCTCGTTGGCAAAAGAATGACATTCCAACTAATATTTTTAATCCTGAAAATTAAGTGGTTATTTTACTGGTCCAGACTAATCCAGCAAAAGTGGGTTCAATCCCACTTTGGCAGAATTTGAGTTCAGTTGAAATGAAGATGTTGTCAGTAATAGTGACAATGAAACTTTTAGCAGTCTTCTTCTTTAGCAATACCTCACGGTTGAGGATGACTTGCTTCCACTCCGGGTGGGTGGGTTCTGCAGTGGCTGAATAGTCCAATCCTGTAGCCACAGACTCAATGTGGAGATGCCGGCGTTGGACTAGGGTAAACACAATAAGAAGTTTCACAACACCAGGTTAATGTTCAACAGGTTTATTTGGTAGCAAACACCACTAACTTTCAGGGCACTGCTCCTCTGTTGTGAGACTTCTTACTGTGCCGCAGACTCTGCACAGTTTGGCGGCTGGTGTTTGATGAGGTGGGTGGGTGGGATGCTCTGGATTCTGCACTCTGTTTTCAGAGTTTGTGCTTGGCCTCTGAGTCCTTCTCCTGGTGACGCTCGAGGTGATTGGCGCCTTTGAGGATCTTCTCCAGTTTGTGCATTTTAAGGCAAGTGATTCCCACATGCCGATGGAGATGTGGCATTTATTTAGGGAGGTTTTCAGTGTCCTTGTGACACTTTCTCTGCCCTCCTAGTGATTACTTACCATTGTGGAGCTTGGAGTAAAGCACATGTTTTGAGAGTCTTGTATCAGGCATGCGGACAATGTGGCCAGCCTTTCACAGCTGGTCAAGCATGGGGTATAGAGTATAGGAGCTGCTGTCTAATGCTTCAGTTGTATAGAACGTTGGTTAGACCGCATTTGGAGTACTGCGTCCAGTTCTGGTCACCTTACTACCGGAAGGACGTGGAGACTCTGGAGAGGGTGCAGAGGAGGTTTACCAGGATGTTGCCTGGCATGGAAGGACTGAGTTACGAGGAAAGGTTGGAGAAACTGGGACTTTTCTCCTTGGAAAGACGGAGATTAAGGGGAGACATGATAGAGGTATATAAAATACTGAAGGGAATAGATAGAGTTAATAGTGATAGGCTGCTCCCTAGATTGGGTACAATTACGAGAGGTCATGATCTAAGGGTGAGGGGGGAGAAGTATAATTTGGATATGAGAGGAAGGTTCTTCACGCAGAGGGTCGTGGGGGTATGGAACGCGCTACCGAGTAGGGTGGTGGAGGCAGACACGTTGAACTTGTTTAAGGTTTACTTAGATAGACACATGAGCGAAACAAGGATGGAGGGTTATAGTAGAGGGTATTAAATAGGAGTCATGATGTGGATGCCCATTCACCTGACGAAGGGACTAACCCGAAAGCTTGTGCGTTTACTATCAAATAAATCGGTTGGACTAAAACCTGGTGTTGTCAGACTTTTTACTTTGTATTAAATAGGGTCAGAGCCTTGGGAGACACCGGAAATGCAGACATACATGTTAATGTTTTTGTCTTTTTATTCCACAGGTGTCGGTCCACCTTGTTGTCAAACGAGGGGCATGCACACGGTGGGTCGTGCGTGGGCTGCTCCTGGAGGTTCCGGGAGTGGCCTAGTACTTCGTGTCGGTGTGTGTGCTTGATCCTGGACCGGTAGACGGGCGCCGCAACAGCTCGGTGACTAGCACTGCTGGCTGTGCAGATACATGGATTTGGGCCTGTGTCTGTGGGAGTTTGTGCATTCTCCCTGTGGTTGCGTGGGTTTCCTCCGGGCACTCCGGTTTCCTCCCACACCCCAAAGATGTGCTCTTAGGCTGATTGGTTTACCAAATTGACACTATTCTCCCCTGAATCTGGCTAAGTTAGGGGTTCCACTCGCATACACACAGGGCAGGGTAGGTGTAGGGTGATGCGGCGGCGCGGGCTCGTTGGGCTGAAGGGCCTGTTTCCCGTGCTGGGTTGTTCTTTGTTCTTTGACCAGTGCTTTGATACTGAAGATATCGGGTGGGGAGAGGACGCTCATATTAACATGCCTATCCAGCCAGAGGATATGAAGGATTTTATGGAGGTAATGTCTGTAATATCTCTCCAGGGATTTGAGATGTCTGCTGTACATTGTCAATGTTTCTGATGCATACAGGGGAATGGGGTCAACAGCTGCTCTTTAGGCCATGAGCTTGATGCTGGACTTGAGGTCTCAGTCTTTGAACGATCTGTTCCTCAGACATCTTAAGACTGGACTGGAGCATTGGAGTCAATGTTGGATTTTATCATTGATGCCTGCTCATGTCAAGAGGAGGTTCCCAAGGTATGGGAAATGATCCACATTGTCCCAGAGCTCACTGTGGATCTTGATAGTTGGGGGGGCAGTTTTGTGTGGCAGGAATGAGCTGACAGAGAATCTTTGTTTCAGGATGTTTGGTCTAAGGCCCATTTTCTCACATACTTTGGTGAATGCATTGGCGATGGTTTGTAGCGCAGCCTCTTTTAGTGTGTGCACACATAGACATCATCTGCATACTGCAGCTTGATGACAAAAGTTACGGTGGTCTTGGTTCTGGCATGGAGGTTGAACAGTTTCCTGCTTTTAGGTTAGCTCCATTCCAGTAGGGAGCTTCAGTGTGATGGGGTGGAGTGTTGCTACGAGGAAGATGGAAAAGGGCTTTGGCGTGATAACGCAGTCCTGTTTGACCCCAGTTTTCACTTGTATTGGGTCTGTGATGGTTCTGTTGGTGAGGATCACGGCTTGTAAGTCACCGTGGAACAGGTGGAGGAGGATGGTGACAAATTTCTGCAGACAGCCGAATTTGAGGAGAATGTTACACAATCCCTTACTGTTGACAGATCAAAGGCCTTTGTGAGACTGAAGAAGACCATGTAAAGAGGTTGATGCTGTTCCTTGCATTTTTTCTGGATTTGTCCCGCACTAAAGATTGTGTCCATTGTGCCTGTTGATGGGCAGAAGCTGCACTGAGACTCCGGGAGGAGCTCTTCAGCCACTGGGAGGAGGCAGCCGAGGGGGATTCCCACATTGACCTTTCCCATGGCGGAGAGTAAGGAAATCCTTCTGTATTTCTGCAGTCAGATCTGTGTCCTTTCTTGAAGATGGTCACAATTAAGGCGTCTCTGAGATCTCCCTGCACGCTCTCTTCCTTCTGGACACGGGTGATGAAGTTGTGGATTCTTGTCAAGAATGCCTCTCCACAACATTTTAATATTTCAGTGGGGATTCCATCTGCATCTGCCTTACTGTTTTTCAACTGTCTGAGGATTCAGGATATATCATTTAGGATGGAGGTGAGGAGAAATTTCTTCACCCAAAGAGAGATGAGCCTGTGGAGCTTATTACCACAGGATGAAGTTGATGCCAAAACATTGAATGTATTCAAGAGGCGACTGGAAACAACACTTGGGGCGAATGGGATCAAAGGTTATGGGGATAAGGCCGGATTAGGCTATTGAGTTGGATGATCAGCCATGTTCGTAATGAATGGTGGAGCAGGCTCGAAGGACCAAATGGCCTCCTCCTGTTCCTATCTTCGATGTTTCTACGTTTCTATGGCTTTATGACCTCATGGAAAGTTGGGGTTGCACAGAAATGGTGTCGAGGGCACTTGTGTCAAAGGCTGTGTCTTGGTTGAGGAGGTCCTCAAAGTGTATCACCATCAGGCAGTGACTGCCTCTCTGTCTTTGATGAGCATTGCTCTGTTTATGGCTCTCAGAGGGGTGGGTTACTGGATACTTGGACAGTAGATGGTTCTAATTGCACTGAGGAAGCTGTGCACATTGTGGTTGCCAGCAAGTTGCTGAGTCTCCTGCGCGCTTTCCACCTAACATCTGTTCTTCAGGCTGCGGGTTCTTTGTTGAACCTCGGTCTTCAGTTGCCAGAATGCTTGTTTCCTCTCATTCGAGTTTTGATGGAGCTGCCAATTCAGGAATTCCTTGCGTTTGCAGTCAAAGAAATCCTGGATCTCCTGATCGTTCTTATTGAACCAGTCTTGGTGTTTCCTGATGAAGAGTCCGAGCGTCTCCTCGCAGGTGCTTATTATGGTGGCTTTTAAGATGGACAAGGCATTGTGGGCACTCTGTGGCTCTGTCTCGTTGGTCATTGCCAGGTTAGCTACGATGCACCAACTGAATAAATCTCTCTTATCAGGGTCCTTGAATTCAGTGACATTGAGTTTCCTGCAGTAGAGACTTTTCTGCTTCTGCTGGTTTGGGGCCAGGGTGATGGAGATGGTAAAATAGATTAGTGCAAGCCTAGAATAGTGCGCACAGTTTTGGTCTTGTTATTTAAGGAGAGAGATACTTGCATTTCAAGCATTCAGTGAACATTCACTCGGGTGATTTGTGTGATGACTTCAAATTATTATTTTAATTTAATAATAAATTATTATTCCAGCAGTCATTATCTCTGATTGTGGCATGGATGATGTGGACACCTTTGCAGTCCCTCGCTCAGACAATGATCTAGTCTATTAGGTGCCAGGCTTTGAGCAGAGGTGTTGACACGAGGTCCGCTGATAGTCCGTCTAACAGAACAGGGTGTTTGGAATGACCAGGTCATGCTCTAGACATATTGTCAAAAGGAGAACTCCATTGGCATTTGTTTTTCCCACACCTTCCCTGCCTAACATGGCTTTCCAACGGTTTGCATCTCTCATGACTTTAGCATTGAAGTTGCCAAGGAGAATCAGCTTGTCTCGCTTTGAGAGCAGGACAGCGATTGGTTAAGGCTGGGGTAGAATACTGTCCTCAATGCCCCTCTTGTCCCTGGATTGCAGTAAAACCTGGTTTTATCAATTCCTTTAGAAAAAATATCCTGCTGTCCTTATCTGATCTGACATACATGTCACTCCAGTCCCATATCAACACGGTTGATTTTTAATTGGTGTTCTAACAGTCCCCTCTGACATCCCTGGGACAAAAATCCCGGAACTCCCTAACATTGTGGGAGCACTGTTGGTGCATGAACTGGGTTGGGAAGCTGTCACCACATTTTAAGGGCGATTAGCGGTGGGAAATGAATGCCAGCCTTTCTAGTAACGCCCACATTGAAAGAATTAACTCTTAAAAATTGATTATCTTTTTGATGGTTGCTGGAAACACAGTAAGATTTGGAGAGGTTGTAATTGGGGTCTAGCAAAGCCAGGCATTTATAGAATATCTCCCTCAATGTCAACAAAACTAAGCTGATAGTCATTGATGTCAGGAAGCATAGTAGAGGGCATGGCCCTGCCTACACCAATGGGGATGAATTAGAAATGATTGAGAGCTTCTAGATTTTAGGTATCCAGATCACCAACAACCTGTCCTGGTCTCTCCCATACCAACACTATAGTTGACAAAGCCTACCAATGCCTCTATTTTTTCAGAAGACTAAGGACATTCGGCATGTCAGCTACGACTCTCACCAATTTTTACAGATGCACCATAGAAAGCATTCTTTCTGGTTGTATCAAAGCTTGGTATGGCTCCTGCTTTGTCCAAGACCGCAAGAAACTACAAAGGATCGAGAACGAAGTCCAGTCCATCACTCAAACCAACCTTCCATCCATTGACTCTGTCTACACTTTCTGCTGCCTCAGAAAAACAGTAAGCATAATCAAGCACCCTGGACATACTCTCTTCCACCTTCATCCGTCAGGAGAAGGATAAAAAGTACGAGATCACGTACCAACCAACTCAAAAACAGCTTCTTCCCTGCTGCCATCAGACTTTTGAATGGACGTATGTTGTATTAAGTTGATTTTTCTCAACAGTCTAGTAATGACTGTAACACTACATTTTCCAGTCTCTTCTTTCCTTCTTTACATATAGTATGCTTTGTCTATATAATGTGCAAGAAACAATACTTTTCACTGTATACTGATACATGTGACAATAATAAACCAAATCAAATCAAAAAATACCTGAGATGCTTTTTTGATAGATATGAAGTTCAGCAATGCTAGTTTATGAATAAAACTGGACCCAGAAGATATTAGCTGTAATATTGGAAATAGATTTTACTATCTTTTATGATTTCCATCTATAAGCTGATCTTGGCCTTGTGCTTTTGATGAGCAGTCTTTTTATAGTGAAACCTACATATGGAGACAGTTCCTTCTTCTTCTGGTTGCCTGAACTTTTAAAAAATTTTTACTCTTTTCTTAAAGTTACAAAGCCAATGCTCAGAGTGGAGTGGGCAGATCAGAATCCATCTCCTTGCTTGCTCCAAACAACAATTCAAACTCAAATTGAATCCAATTGATGCTCCTCATAAGAGAGACAAACAAGAGATAAAAGTCAAAGCTGGCATTCCAGTGCAGCACTGAAGGAATACTACATTGTGTTACAAGTATGAGGCTTTATAAAATGTTTAAGTGTTAAAGTGTCTCCTTTAATTCATGGTGAAGAGAAATAATGGAGAGAAGGCATGTTATCTCTTATTAGTTCTGCCTGTTGATAAGCTGATATGACCTGGTTGCCATGCTGATCGGGAGTTCAGGTCAAGTCCTATTGAAACCTGAGTACCAGATTTAACATTTAAGCACAAAAGGAAAAGTAACTACCTTTGCGCTTTCAGACTTACTGGCTCAGATTTTTGTGGCATTAGCTCAACTCTGGAGGCATTTAAAAGTGGTGAGCAAAATTCAATTCTGGGAATTGTCACAAATGCAGTATAAAGGAGCGGGTAGAAAGTCTGCACTCTACATCCTGACCTAGCCATCTCCATTGCAAATTTAGGTCCATTTGAAGAAACAGATGTTTGGCCATCTGTCTCTGCTAATACAGTTCCCAGATGACCTCATTATGAAAGCTTGGCTCACAAATGGATTAGCTCAGCACAGATTCTGACTGGTAGAATTGGAGTGTTTGTTGAAATTAATTTACACCTTTATGATGTTATAATAAGTTATTTCTTCATTGTTCTCCTTTGTCAATAATTTTATATTTATTTGGACAGGATTAAAAAGTGCAAAGTGAGGGAAGACTTCCGTAATCAATATTATGAATTTCTGTGATTGACAGATTTATAAGTTGTAAGAGCAGCAGTATTTTTTGAGAATATTTCTGGATGGGTGTTCTTTTCCTCATCAGTTCAGGATTTTCCATTGCTATTGTATAGTTTAATGTTCTGTATATAGTTCATACTATGTTTGTAGGAAGAGAGAGCATGGGGGTGTGGAAGTGGCATGGAAAGAGTATGAAGTGTATCGAAATCCCATGGGTGGGCATGGTGGTGGGATAGGAGGCATGGGGGGGGTGGAGGTGTGGGGAATTGTTGAGTGAATGAGGGGGTATAACGTATGAAGGTTAGAGCATCTAAAAACTTTAGAGACAACTGGGATGAAGTCCCAGAGAACTGAGGCAGACCTTCTAACCAGCCCACCTCAGCACTTACTCACCTTTGTGGCTACCTCCAATCTACTTCTTGGTTTAGTGGGTCCAACTGGATCCCACAATCTTAATTTCCCAACTCCAGTGCCCCAGATGATTTCAAAGATCAATTGCAGAAGTCCAGCTCGTAGGCTCAGAGACCCTGGACAGACAGACAGAGAGAGAGAGAGAATGGTGGGGTGGGGTGGGGTGGGGTGGGGTGGGGGGGGGCGGAGGTGGAAGGTGTGGGGGCAGTACAGAGAGAGAGAGACAGAGAGAGAGGTGGGTGGGAGACAGAAAGGGATCGAGTCCCAGAGAGAGAGAGAGAGTGACAGGGAAACAACATCGGTTACAAGTAGCAGGGGAAAGGGCCACCAGGAAGAACGTAGATGAGAGCGTGTCCTCTAGTTGAAGAGACAGGACTGATAGAATTCAAATTTGTTTTTTAAAAGTTATGAACCCCTATGCAGATCATAAAAACTGTCAGATGCAAAGTTATATTGAAGACCAATTTGTCTGCTTTGGTGGATGCAAAAGGGGCCATGGCACTATTTCATATAAGTGGTGGGGAGTTATCCCCAGTGTCCTGGTTAATATTTATCCTTCAATTGATATTAAAAAGCAGATTAGCTGCTCATTTGGTTTGTGGGAGTTTGCTGTGCATGTGTTGGCAGCTGTGTTTCTTGCTTTACAATAATGATTGCACTTTAAAGGTACGTCATTGGCTGGAATACACTTTCAGACTTTCCGTGATCATAAAAAGCACCATGCAAATGCATGTTTTTCATTCTTTATTCAGGCCTTAGATTATGGAAATTGGCTGCCAGCGTCTGGTCCTGCCATCAGTAAAAAACCCTGATAATGGGACAGTGTTGGTCAGCCAATCGGACTTATCTACCTGTTATTTTTCTGGCCATTCCTCCATGCCTTCCTACACACCTCTGGGAGACTGGTAAAGTTTAGCCTGTGGTTTACGACATTGCAACTTAAAATCTATGACATCGTTCCAGATGTACTTTATCACATTCTAATCCTGAAGGAGATTTTTGTTAGCTAACTGCTTCACTGGTGATAAGCATAATAAGTGGTCTTATAAACTACTAATCAAGTTGGCACAATCTGTTTGTCCACTGTGACAGAAGATGGTATTATTTTTAATATTTTTAGAATCTACTGTGTTATTCTGTGATGCAGGCCTATGTGTCTGTGACCGTGTGAGCATAATTTAATTAAACTGGGGACTGACTACCTGGTAAAATTTAGGGCATCAAAGGAATGGAAATATTAAAGCCATCCATTTGAAGTAGAATGGAAATTAATTTTCTGTCAGTAAATAAGCAGTACATAGAAATTTACATTTGAAGATAAGTTTGTCGTTTTCAGCTGTTAAATTCCAAAGGGAAGTAATTTTTTTTATATCTTGCAAAGGTTGCTCAAGTAAGCAAGGCAAGGTTATTAAATTTTATTTGACCCGAAAGTGGGGGCAATAGGGAGAACGTGAAAGATTTTTGCATTCCGGGAAAGCTAAGTCTCAAAGAGATGCTAAAACAATGGAATCAAAGATGAAAGAGAAAAAAAATTAAGGAACGATATTAAGATGTTTGGAATGACTACATGAGACCTTTTGAGGTTGGCTGTGTAAGAAAGATTGGCTAGCAACAGCTTTGGATGGAAAGAGATGCAGTTTACATCAGCCACCAGGCTAAGCTGGAAAAGCCATAAGGCTGCAAAAAGTAATCAGGTGTTTTCAAGTTTTTTGAATTTCTATAGCAGAGTGGGACAGAATGAGAAACCCTGTAATATATTTTTCCCTCAGTAATAGCAGATTTGCCTTATGGCAATATTACTGAGATTTTTATTGTTAAGTGTCCATAAGGTATTGTTGCCTAAAGGATGTTTACTTGTGAATCTGCCCAAGTAGGAAGTCTTTCTCAGGGATTGGTTTGTAAAACTAATTTTAACTGTGCAACTGTAACCCTGTGTGTTTAAGTCTTTTTTTCTTTTGTTAATGTTTAATTTGATGTTTAAAATCCCAAAGGTGGTACTGAAATTTGTGGCTCCTGAATTCAGTGACCTTATCCTCATGTTGTCAGAATACAAAAAAGGAGTTGTGATACATAAGCCAATTTTTCCTGTGGGATTTGGTTTGCACAGCAATTAACATCTGCCGGATCACAACACCACGAGGTTCTTGATAACCCCAACCTCACAGCTATGAAAGGCCAACCAAAGCAATCTAAGTGGACTTTTACAGAATCGCAAAAAATAGGCAAAATAATAAATCTTACCATAATGTTTTAAGGTGAAATATTGAGTCTTTCAAATTATTTTTAAAAAAGCGAGTAGTCATTTGCATATAATTTAAATTTAATAATGCTTTCAAAACATATTTATTTTTGTTACTCTTTCAAATAGCATTTTCTTTCCCATGATAACTGGCTAATTGTATTTTCAATTCCTTCCTGCTGCCTTTTAAACTTTTCTTCAGTTAACTTCCATTAGCCTTTGTCCTGAAGTAACAATGCATTTTAACTGAATTACTAATGAGAGAAAAAGTCATTGTACCTTTAAGAATGCCAAAAGGCATGGTTGCAGGCAAATTCAGATGGTTGTGGATTCCAAGCATACAGTACTGCCTGAAGTAAAAACATTCCTAGACAAACTATCTGAAAAGAAATCAATGGTATTCTGGTTCCCATGCACACAATAGTCTGTCTGTTAGAACTGTTGATGGCTGCACAATTGGGCCTACCCATGTGAACAAAGTGTTTAAAATATTTATAATTGCTATTACAGAGACATACTGATATCCAGCAAAATGTATAAGTAAAATGTCAATGTTTCCTACACATGTGAAAAAAAAATTACATTTCCAATAAAATGCCTTAAAATGACATGAAATAGTACCCCTTTTCAAGAAATATGCATCACACAGTGCCTGACACTAAGCCAAATAGCACAATACCTCTCACTTCAGCCATCATGCTACTGCAATGGCTGACTGATTCCTTTCTGCACTTTTTTTTAACTATTTCTTTTCTCCTTTTCCAAGTCATTTTCTTTTTGTTTAAGGACAGGTGTGAAATGGTGTTTAAACATAGAACGATGGCACCGTTTCTCTCATGATGCCTTGGAGATAGAGTACTGGTATTCTGGTGATAGCTCTGGCGTGTTTTTTAACATTGTGAACCAAATGACACCAGAAGTCCAGTGTTGCCTGTTTTCATTTAAATGTTAGCTGTTGTGCCCTTTGGTTTTAAATGCTTAGCTTTTTAACGCACATTCTTTCAGTTTCATCAAATGTAACATTTCACAACATTTGAAGTTTTTCATTAAAAAGGCATCAGTATAATTGGGTTTAAAAAGTTTGTGTACAAGCTATTATTGATGAATGTTTTTGGTAAGATGGTAAAACAGCAAAATTATCAGTGTAATTGTCTATATACCATAAAACATAAGAATACAATAGCAGCAGGAGTAGGCCATTTGGCCCTTTGAGCCTGTCTCACCATTCAATAAAAGATCATGGCTGATGTGATTATTTCCCTCTTTTACTGCCTGCCACTCCAAGTCAGTTAAATGAATCATTACTCCTAACATTTATTCATCATTATTGAGGCAATGGCCTAATGGTATTATCGCTAGATTATTAATCCAGAAACTCAGTTAATGAGCTGGGGACCCAAATTCGAATCCCACATGGCAGATGGTGGAATTTGAATTCAATAAAAATATCTGGAATTAAGAACCTACCAATGAGCTGAAAACCATTGTTGATTATCGGGAAAAACCCATCTGGTTCACTTATGTTCTTTAGGGAAGGAAATCTGTGACTTCAGGGCCACAGCAATGTGGTTGACTGTTCTCCGAAATGGCCGAGTGAGACACTCGGTTCAAGGGCAATAAATGTTGGCCAGCCAGCAGCACCCACGTACCACAAACAAATAAAAAAGAAATTATTGTGTGCATTACCAGTATGGCAATTGGTTCTTTCTAATTAGTAAAAAATTCTACCTGGAGAATAACTTCGTTACCAGTAAAGTCAAGGTAGCAAGAAAATTCAAGGCCTGCCAAAATTGATAAACTTAAAAAATTTTGTTTGTGGCTCAGTAAATGTGTGCAACAAGAAATAAATAATGAACGCCATACGCATTAAATGGGGAAAGTTAATCATGTATCCTTCAAATCCTGGAGTAGGTTTACTCTTTCTAAATCTAACAATGACGGTGATTCATTCATTTTAAAAGGTAGCAGGTTTTGTGGTATCACACATAGATATTAGACAAATGGCAGGATCTTCTGGTCCTGCCTGCCAGCAGGGTTTCACAGTGCTGCTAAAGTCAATGAATCTTTGGGTGACTCACTGCATCTGCTGCAGCGGGACCCACCACACCAGGGCCAGGAAACCCTGACCAGGCTAACCTCGAGCTGATTGATGAGTAGTACTGCATATAGAATGACAAATAGACCAAGAGGTAACAAGACTCAACTCAGGAAACATCTCCAAACATTGGGGTGTCAGTGGATAAATTAGGCACTTTACTGCCTTCTGGACTCAACAGTGACTTCAACATTTTCTGCAGCTGTCGGTAATGATTCGGCTGTGTCCTCTGGACTCACCTTCTGTTGCTTTACTTGTCCCAATACTGTCTTCTTTTACTTTTTGTTATTTAATCTTTCCTGCCTTCCACCCATCACAGATTTTCCCTTCTGTTCTTCACCCCTCCATCTTTCCCTACTCCCACACTTGCTGTAAATCTGTGAGATCTCTGACTTTTTCCAGTTTTGACAAAGGGTCCTCAACCTGAAACAATGGGCAGGACTTTTACTGATCTTACCCACTGGGAGTGAGACACTCTGTGGAGGTGAGAAAATGAACCCGCAAATCACAATTTTCCTACATGCTGTGGAGGTTTAATTGTTTCTGATATCATATTGGTTCCCTGTCTTGAAGTCAGACCAATTGATTGGTAAGCTTCCACTGGGCCATGGTGCCAATCAGTGACAGCTGCAACACCAATGATGACCTTGTCAGGCCAGAAAGTTGATTGGAGAAAGTGGGGGGTGGGAGAGGTACTATTGTGATAAGAGATAAATGTACCATTAAGAGAGTGCATCTTAAATTGCTGACAATTGCTACCACCTTGACAGAGTGTGACGTATTAGTCTCAAGATTTGTATTCAGTCTACTAGCAGGAAGAGTACAGTCTGATGTACTATACATAGACTTTCAGTTAAATCTATTTGTATAGACTCTTATCTAAAAATAAAGAACGCACATTATTATTTCACCAACCCATGTCATTTGTTTGGTACGTTTATGTCAGCAACATATGTAACATGGTGGCAGCATAGTTTTGAGAAATATACAAGCCTCAACCATTCACACAGTAGAAAAAATGATATGGTGTGAAAATGAAATCATTATCAAAACTCACCATATGAAAGTGATTTTGCAGCTCTGTAAGAATTCTACACATTGTACCTTCATTGTGAGATCTTACCTTCTTCCAGCAAGCAGGAAGTCTATTCAAATCTGTGAGTGCTTTAATCAGAAAATGCCTGCCTGCTGCCAATTTTCAAGCAGGAACAGAAATGAAATAGCTAACTCTGGAAAGTCTAACTTTAAGAAGAACTCACAGACAGGAGAGACTCCATTACTGTTACATACTGCCCCTATAGGAGGTCAGGGGAAGATGAAACATTGAAGCCTTGAAGAATCTATCCAGCGACAACAAACAGCCAGATGAAACCTGCAAAACAACCTTTTTTAATGGCTTTATTTTACTTTTGGAGTCTGCGATTCCTATTCCTGCAAAAATAACGTTTTTTTTTGCCTGAATCTCAGTAAACACAGGAAAAAAGAGAAAGAGATCAATAGTGCCACCATTGCAGTTAAGCCGTAACCTATGACCAGCTAAGACAGTGGCCACATAAGGTACTACAACTCAGAACCACCGAGTTTAGAAGAGGTATAAAAGAAAATTTGATTGGCTGTTAAGGGTTTCAGATAGCACTAAAAATCATGCACGATGATCACAAATCTTCCAACACTCAATTGAAAGCAGACCTACTATCTGAATTTATTTTGTTCCAACAAGATATGGGCAGGATAATGCATGAGATCCCAGGATAAATCTGTATTCAGACAACATGGCATGGTTGGTACAACAAAACAAGACTGCAATCGAAACTTGCACCTTCTGATGTTAGCTGCATGCAAAGAATGTTTTTTTTTAATAATCAAAAATGCAACATCAGCTCAACACAGATCAACTATTTTGGATCCACCTATTCTGACAGGGGCATCTGTACTGACCCCAGCAAGCTAGGAAACATCAGTATACTTCCCACTCCACAAGACAAAAATGACCTGCAATGTTGTCTCGGTTTGTTAAGTTTCCAAACTTTTCCCAGAAACCTTATCTCTTTCTGAAGTTGTCGGCAGGAGGATCAGCAGCACACTTTAATGACCTTGAAAAGTCATTAAGTGAAAAGCCTTCAATTTTTCAGTTTTACAACCTGGCTGAGGTGACTATTCTTGATGTTCTTCCCTCTCAAAAAGTACCTGGTTCACTCCTTCAGTTCACAGAAAACAAAGCTTATTGCATTCTCCTCAAAGAGTTTGCCCATTGCCAGGGTTGATTATTCCAACACAGAATGTAAAACCTCAGCATTGACGTTTGGGATCCAGTGTTTCCACATCTACTTATTTGGAAAGATGTGGAACCTGAGCATAGGCAGCTTAAAATGACCTGGCACAAACCCAACATTTCCACCGCCAAGATGACAGCATCTACTGGTCAAGATATAAAGCTACAATTATGAAATGGGGAGCACCATGCAGGAGGACTTGTAAGAGTAGTAAGAAAACATACTGGATGTACTTGGGCTGAGACAGTTAATGAACCTCTGCTTACGTTAAATAATTTATGTAAAAAAGATCTTATTCAGTTTCTATAAATTTCCACACATTTTTGGTAGCCCTCTGGCATTTTGAATGTCCTTGGTCACTGCAATGTCTGGGTAGGGGCAGCTGTGAGGCGTGTGTTCATCTTTCTTTCATTGCAAAAACACCAGGTAATAGTAGCAACAGAGAAAAGGTGAATGCCATCAGTGTAGGTCAAATATGAGCATATATTCAGATGGACAGCTGCAAATGGAAGGACACATATGTTTAAGTCCCTCTGCCCCCATGTCTCTATGTCTTTCTAGTGCCTATATCACATTAAACAGGTCATCAGCTTCTTTATCCTCATCCTCTTCTGAGGAGGCCTCATGCTCCATTAAATCCTCCAGGACCTCCCCTCTCTGCAGTAGCTGTGTACAGCATAGAAGACCATCCAAATTCAGGAAACCCTCACTAGGTCATACTGAAGTTCCCCACTGGAACGATCCAGTTACCTGAAGTTTCAGAAGACCTATTGTCTACTTGATGGTGACTCGGATAAACATGTGGGTGATGTTGTAGCGTTTCAGGTCCTCCGTCCTAAAATTCCTCATTGAAGTGTTATGACCCTGGACCGGACTCACAGCTTGTTGGTAAGATCTAGTTAGGAACCAGCAGCCTTTTGTTTAAAGTAAACAAAGTTTGTGATCCAAGGCAGTTACTAAGAGAATAAACCACAAGATTCCATGGTTTTTGAACAAAATAAACTTTCCTATACAAGATCAGAAAGATAAAACAATTTACCATATCTATTTTGTACTTTCACATTTACCTCACATTAATCTTGAATGTTAATTAGTGGCAAACTGTGGTCAAATACACACCATAGTGCACAATAAATGGCAGATGCAGCCAAGACAGATCCCATGGATCTCTCAGTGACTCAGCCAGACATGAACAAACCCTGTGGGGATGATCTTGAGCCTGTGTTCTCTGTCCATAGAAATAGCTGTGAGTGTTCAGATCTGGCAAAACCCAAAAATCAGGAATCCCACCGAGGAAATCCTGATTTCCGATTTTCACCGCCTCTCGCAAACCTGGCAGTGCCAATTTGTGCTGGGGGCAGTGCCTTGGGGCAGTGCTGGAGCAGATACTAGTGGGAGCCTCATGGGGTGGGGAAGGTGTGATGTTGACATTGAGACAGCAAGATTCTGATGTTGGTGACAACTGTTGGTAGGGATTGGGAGGGTGCAGGTAGAGAGAGAGCATGATGTCAGCATTGAGGGATGGGGGAGTACCTTACCTCCTTGATGTAGTGTGGGGGAGATTACTTTTTCCTTTGATTGGGAAGGGCCCCAATCTCAATGTAGCCAGCCTTTCCTGCAGGAGTCTCTGGGTAGTGAACTGAAATTTTTTACTTCACTAACTCAAGAGCTCGGGTGGGATTGGGAACCAACTCTAACACTAACATTCCAGCAACGATCCTTCAACTCAACACTGAACACGATCAAAGCTACAGATTCTGGTCTGAATAATAAGTGCTGAGGTATTCACATTCACCCAGTAATCCATTGGGGAGCCTCTCCATGTCTAGCTGGAACCCCCGAGTACCAATAGCTATGGTATTTTCACACTGACTCCAATTTCATTCGAAGAACCTTCGAGAAGCTCAACACCAGTTGGGACGTCTTGTTGAAGTTGTACAAGACATTGATAAGGCCACACTTGGAATACTGTGTACAGTTCTGGTCACCCTATAGAAAGGATATTATTAAACTAGAAAGAGCACAGAAAAGATTTACCTAAGATGCTACCGGGACTTGATGGATTGAATTATAAGGAAAGACAGGATAGATTGGGACTTTCTTTCTCTGGAGCGTAGGAGGCTGAGGGGTGATCTTATGAAGGTCTATAAAACAATAAGGGGCACAGATCAACTAGATAGTCAATACCTTTTCCCAAAGGTAGGGGAGTCTAAAACTAGAGGGCATAGGTTTGAGGTTAGAGAGGAGAGATACAAAAGTGTCCAGAGGGGCAATTTTTTTCACACAAAGGGTGGTGAGTGTCTGGAACAAGCTGCCAGAGGTAGCAGTAGAGGCGGGTACAATTTTGTCTTTTAAAAAGCATTTAGATAATTACATGGGCATGACAAGTATAGAGGGAAATGGGCCAAATGGGGGCAACTGGGACTAACTTTGGGGTTTAAAAAAAAGGCAGCATGGACAAGTTGGGCTGAAGGGCCTATTGCTGTAAACCTCTATGACTCTATTTACCGGTGTTTAGGTCCTGGCTCTCAATATAATGACGTGAAACACATACGCCCTGTTTTTTTTTGATAAAGTGCCATAAGATCTAGAGAGAAAACCTGCCTATTTCTCTGGAGAGAAAAACGCCTATTTTCAGTCAGACCCTGACACTTGATAAGATTCCGCCTAGCAAATCAAGCAATCTCATTGAAGCTCTGTCTCATTTTTGAGATTCTATGTCTTCACTCTTCCCTTTTTAAGATCTAGCTTCAGAATTCACTCCAAAAGTCACTTTGTGTTAGATTGCCACAATGATGGATCACCTTGCTGTGTTTCAATCAAATGCCCTGAGATTCTGTTTCCCTAGACTTCTGAATCTGCACTCCAGCACCAACTCACAAGCACAACTTCAGTTTTTTAGCACCAAGCGGTACTGCTCCAAATCTTTTGTCACAGCAGCCTGCAGCATGGAACCATCAAGCTTCTTCTGCCTTCTCAGATCTCCAGGGTTTCTCCCAAGCCTTCTCTCTTTGGAGCCTACCAACCGCAGCACTTCCACAGCTTGGAGCCACTTTTTTAGCTCCTCTTCCATGTGGTTCCTACTGGCGGCCTTCTTATCCTGACAACTTCTTCTATGGTTCACTCCCTTTCTTTGAAACCTCTTCCTATCCCCTTCCCCTGAGTTGTCTCTCTGGGTTACAGCTTTGTGACTTCTCCCTGCCCTCTCTCCCTGTTCCTTGCTGGGGACTCCACACTGGGGTGGTGCCCTCTCCTGGGTCACATGAATGTGGTTTTGCCATCCTTTCTCATGCAGGCATCAAGAACCATTTAACTGCAGGAGGAGACACCCGGAACAGATAATGCATGGCCAGATACGCTGCTATACACTATGCATATGCCGAAATACCTGCCCTGCCAGGAATCGTATCCTTGGCTTTCATCCAGTGATAAAGTAAATCAGGATTCCTAAAGTGTGTTAATAGTCATTTTTTCATTGGGTATTCCTTATCAGTAAGTGCTGATCCTTGAAGGAGTATGGAATAGTGAATAGCTGTAACATCTGGGAATACTGGAGAATGTAAGTGTTGCAGTTGTTCCCATGGCAATGTGGACTCACCTGCAGGATCTGCTGGAGACAATTATAAATTGGTTGGGTATTTACGGAATTAAATACCTTCCAGTTAATGAAGGCCTCCAGCTGGCCTGTGGGAGCATTGATGTCCGTCTAACCTTGCACCTGGGGGAATCCAGTGGTGCCAAAATCTCTGTCTCCCTCGGCCTGTCGGCATTAATATGGTAATGTATGTGTTGACTGGCCCTCCTGAAGAGTACACCCTTCTGGATCCATGTGCCTGCACCTCCCCCTCTCACAGGTTCTCCTCATCACTGGGCAACCCTGGTGAAAGAGTTATGCCCATGCACTTTGCACTGCTAGTCTGAATAACCACCCTACCAATTGATCCATTCTACCCCACTCCCCTCGCTGGTCAGGCCCGCTCATTGATACCCTGTCAATACCTCAGATCAATGATTCCCAAATTCTTCTGCTTCATGATAAGCACAGAGCCTACATGTTGCTCCTTCCCACCTAGGAAGGAAAATGCTTGACTTCCATGGCTACCAACTTTGGCCATTCCATTGCAGCCTATAAAAGCCATCAAGGCTCAGAAGCTCCATATTTTCTGTGTATTCCTCTTAAAATTCAGAGGCGTCGCAAAGTTGCAGTCTATTGGATCCTTAACAATGTTAATTGCCTATTTTGAATCAGTTAACACTCACTCATGTGGGCTCTCATCCATTGCTGGTAAAGTGTGGCTCCAGCATGGTGATATTACAGGTCTGATCTGACACCATTCCATTCAATTTTATGCTCCCACCCCATCACTCCATCATCATTGCTGTCCACTTCAGGGCCATTAAGTCTCAGCTAATGTTCCAAAAATATTTTGTAAAGTGCTTTGGGATGAACTAGCATTGTGAAAGTCCTGTGTAAATATAAGAATTTCTTTCTTCTAATTCACAGTGCTTCTCTTGATGTCTTAGCCAATAACTAACACTTAAACAATATCGCAAAAAATATTGGGTGGGATTTTCCAATCCTGCCTGCCACCGCCAATTGGCTGAGCCACCAAATGTACCACACAAATGCCGCAACAACGCGACTGGAAAATCCCAGCCATTATCTGGTCATGCATCCCCTTGCTTTTTGTGAAAAGTTGCTGCGCACAAAATGGCTGATGTGTTTCCCAACATTACAACATTGCCTAAACTTCAAAAGAACTTCTTTGAATAACTTCTAAGAGGTGTTTAGGGACAAGCTGAGGACATGGAAAGTCACATATTCAAATGCAAGTGGTTTCTTTTCCTTTCACATAGAGTTTTGGCATCAACCCCAACAATAATGAATACCACACAGAGATAATTTTCTTTCTCGGATATGCTCAGATTTTGGCATGGCTATTTCCACATCAGGTAACATACTTTCATTTAAAAATCTTAGTGCAATAAAAATCTTGTTCCTCTTTACTTCATCGTCAATATGGTTACGCTGAACTTCATATCCCCATTGCATCATTTCTGTGATGGACTGCCATACTGGAATCAACATGCCAAAGCTTAAATAACTAAATGCCATTGGCTTTGTGCACAGGTGAGGTGGCTCAGTTTTACAAATATTCACGATTTATTTGTGAGTCCCACAGAATGCTAATCACATTGTACGGTACATTTAAATTTGGCACTGAAAAAGCC
The DNA here is from genome assembly GCF_965287045.1 of Carcharhinus amblyrhynchos. NCBI lineage: Eukaryota > Metazoa > Chordata > Chondrichthyes > Carcharhiniformes > Carcharhinidae > Carcharhinus > Carcharhinus amblyrhynchos. Next base: position 73,471,603 of record NC_137331.1, on the reverse strand, counting down.
TTTCTGCAAGTGGTTGAAATCCTGAATGAATCATTAGTTTAGGTAATGCAATGATCTGTATTCACCCTCACTTTGATAACAAACATTTTATCTTTAATCTTTTTATTCATTCATGGGACAAGGGCATTGCTGGCTGGCCAGCATTTATTGCCCATCGCTAGTTGCTCTTGAGAAGGTGGTGGTTATTCGCCTTCTTAAATCGTTGCAGCCCATGTGCTTGGGTTGACGCACAATGCCATTAGGGAGGGAATTCCAGGATTTTGACCCAGTGACTGCAAAGGAACAGTGATATATTTCCAAGTCAGGATGGTGAGTGGCTTGGAGGGGGACATGCAGGTGGTGATGTTTCCAAGTACCTGCTGCCCTTGTCCTTCTAGATGGATGTGGATGTGGGTTTGGAAGGTGCTATTTAAGAATCTTTGGTGAATTTCAAACTTAATCAAAATCTCATTTTAAATTTGTTACTCGTCTCAAGTTGAAATGTTCTGTGAGGACTATTTCCATCTTTACCTATAGGTTCTTAAGTCTGGTTTATGACTGAGAGTACTGCAGACATTCCAGTATTACACGTGAATGTCAGAATTCTCACACTTCCAGCAATGTTTTCAAGAGTTTTGAGTCTATAAGGAATTTCTATGCTTGCAAAGAGCGTTTGATAGATCTCTACTGAGAATGGTAATGTGGCATCTCATATGGGAAAATGGTGCATAGATGATCCAAACAGTTTTTATTTCAATTAGACTGGTGCACTTTCTTCATTTTGGTATGTTGTTGCTGCTTATCACACAACTTACACACTAATGCACAACTTGGACTAGTTCCACTAATGTGGAAGATGTTCCAAGATGTTGTACAAGTTCACTTGTGTCACTTCCATTAATTTTGATAAGCCTTTTGACTTAGTCCTTCATTCAGTCATATAAAAAAAACTGGGAGTTTCCTGGGAGTTTCTGGATGGTATGGTGGCACAGTGGTTAGCACCGCTGCCTCACAGTTCCTGGGACCCAGTTCACTTCCAGCCTCAGGTCAAGGTGTGTGTGGAGTTTGCACATTCTCCCTGTGTCTGCGTGTGTTTCCTTCGGGTACTCCGGCTTCCACCCACAGTCCAAAGATTAGGACTGTGGGTTAGGTTGATTGTCCATGCTAAATGAACCCTAGTGTCAGGGGGATTAGCAGGGTAAATATGTGGGGTTATGGAAATAGTGCCTAGGTGGGATTGTGCTGGGTGTAGACTGGATGGCCCAAATGGCCTCTTTTTGCACTGTAGGGTTTCTATGATTCTACCATTCTATAGAAGGGCATGGCAGATCTTGAATTTTGTCTATGGTACAAACTTCAATTTCAACAAGAGGAGTAATGCATGTTTGTCCATTGCTGCCATTATTTTTAATATCTTCATCAGTAATACAGAAGGGCATAGTTTGAGTTGGTCTTATATACCTTATCTAAACTTCTTAAAAAGTGATGATAACACCATTTAATGCCAAGAGGCAATGGTTAGGGTCTCTCTTGTTGGTCATTGGCTGGCACTCGTGTAGCCTGAATGTCTCTTGCCATTTATCAATTCAAGTCTCTATGTTGTCCAAGAGTTGTTATAATTGAACACAAGCTGCTTCAGTACCTGAGGAGTTGAGAATGATGCTGAACATTGTGAATGAGAATCAGCCTCTCGGCCATCTGTACATTTGTCAGAATTCCTGATAATGAAATGTGGGGGGCAGATTATCGACCAGTCCACCGTCTCCAAAGCAGGTGCCTCCCCTTTCCTGACTGACAGCAGCCTATGCTGTCAAAACTGCCCCGGTCCATTGCTCTAGTTGGGGAAGATTTATGCCTTCTTATCCTACCCGTGATGGTGTAGAGAACCCATGTGGAGAATTCAAGAAGACAAGGCTGAGAAGGAAACTTTGAGGCTTTGAGACGATGACTGCCAGAATGCATAACATGTAATGGTAGATCTTTCACACATCTGTCCAGAATGTGGTTTCCACAATGGGTTTCAGAGACACGATCATATATGGTGCTTCTCTCTGAATCCCCAACACGTAAAACCACCATTTCTCAGTGATGCAGCCTTTGTCCAAGAGATGATGACAATACACATAGAGGTGAGGCATTATAATGTCCCACAAATACCAATGTGATAATGACCAGCTTATCTGTTTTAGTGATTTCCGTTGATGAATAAATATTGGCCAGGATAGCAGGGAGACCTCCCATGCTCTTCCTCAGATGGATTCTTTTACATCCAACTAAGAATGCAAAGAGGACATGTCTCTGAAAGGTGGTACTTCAAGCAGTTGATGCTCCTGAAAAGCTGCTCGAAAGCACGAGTCTACATTCCATACTCAGTTTCCTGGAATTAGGCTTGAATCAACAACCTTCAAATTCAAAGGTGAGAATGCTATCATTGAGGCATAGTTAACCCATTAATAATTGACCAGCTTGGTGAATAGCAAGGATGCATTCATGGGAAAAATGGGTTACAGGAGGAATAGAATTATGTATTGGTATAATGTTTTACCATTGGTGCCGTGCTTTCTGAAGGCCCCAGACTCTGGTACTACCGCACTCCCTCCCCCATCCCGCCCACCACCTCCTCCCCGTACACACCCCAACTAAACTTATCTGCCTCTCTACCTCACTTTCCTCCTTTACAATACTTATTGAATCATACCTCTTTGGCCAAGATTTTAGACAGCTAATATCTCCTTATGTGGCTTAGTGTTATATTTTGTTTTATAATGTGCCTGTGCAGTACTTTGGGATATTTCATTACATTAACGGAGCCATATAAATGTTTGTTGTTGTTATAGTGAGATGATGTAAACTGATTTGAGGCTTGTGTGGAGTATTAACAGCAACCTAGATCTGCTGGGCTGAATGGCCCATTTCTGTGCTGTAAAGTACTACATAATGTAATTCTATGTAATTTTGGTTCATTAGTGGTTCTTAGAGGCATCAGACCTGTCACAGATGGCTAGGTAACTCATTGGCTCCAGATACCGTGGAAGCCAATGCCCTAATGAATGGTGGGGAGATAATCGGTGCTCTTTTCTGGCAAAATGAGCTGCTTTCTCAAGTTAAACTCCAGCATGGCACCTGAGCACTACTGGGCATCCCTTAACCAGGACTCTTGCCAACTTACACCGAGACTTTATGAACCTAGGAAACTGAAGTGTGTCTGTACAGAAACTTTCTCCTTGTAGATTTCCTAGTAGTGCAGAAGTTTGAAACTCTTCAGGACAGCAATATGCTTCCAGACATGTCAAATACCAACAAAACCAACTACAACAGCTTGTATTCAGTAGGGTTTTATCAATTAACTCAAAATCAAGATGCTTAAAGAGCTGATTTGTTGAGTATTTCCACATTTCTGTTTTATTTAAACTTAAGAACAGGTAGACAAGGTGGTAAAGAAAGCACACAGACTGTTTCCCTGCGCTGAGCGAGGCATTGCGTACAAAAGTGGTGATGTAATGATGAAACTTTATAAAACACTGGTTAGGCCCCTGCTGGAATTTTGTGTACAGTTCACTTCACCACATTACAGGAAGGATATAATTGCTCTGAAGTGAGAACAGAGGAGATCTACAAGACTGTTGCCAGAGTTTTAAAATTGGAGCTATGAGGAGTGATTGGAAAGGCTAGGGTGGTTTTCCTTAGAACAAAGGAGGCTGAGGGGTGACCTAATTGATGCGTACAAAAATATGAGGGGCCTAGAGAGAGGAGACAGAAACATTTTCCCCTAGCTCAGGATCAACTTGCAGGGAGGTGGTGGGTGTCTGGAATTCCATGCTGAAGTTGCTAGTTCATGGGGAAATGCTCAACTAATTTAAAAGGACCTTCATCTACAATGTTGCAATCTGCAAGACCGAGGACCAGGCGCTGGAAAATGGGATTAAAATGAGCAGCTAGTTTACTTTTTCTCTTTTTTGACCAGCACAAACACAATGGGCTGAATGGTCTCTTTCTGCATTGTAACATTTCTATGGTTCTCTGGATCTTAAGTCTCTGCAAGTTTATTTTTAACTTTCATCCATCTCCACTGCTCGGTTCTTAAATTCTACACATTAGAAAAGATATTTTAAATACATCAAGATATGCTAGACATACCTCTGCTTATCTTTTGTGCTAAGTTACCTGAACTATTATAATGTTCTTACCAACAAAAACAGTAAATGCTGGAGAATCTCAACAGGTCTGACAGCATCTGTGGGGAAAATTAGAGCCAAGGTTTCTAATCTAGATGACCCTTCATCAGAGATAAGAGCAAAGAGAATCAGGAGAGATTTACACTCTGAGGGTGGCGGATGGGGAGGGGGTTGGGGTGGGTAGAATGGAACACAGCAAAATGTAAATGAGGATACAGAAGGCTGAGAAAGGTATTAAGAGACCAGGGTGTGTGAATGGCAGCTCAGAGGTTAGGTGGTTAAGGGACTGCTTGGGATTATGGCGGTTGTCCTGAAGCTGAATTCAATGTTCATTGACTGAATTCAATGTCCAATCAGAAGGTGAGGTTCTTTCCTTCAGTTTGCATTGGGGTTCACTAGAACATTGCAAAAGGCCAAAGACAGACATGTGGACAGGAGAGCAGGGTGGTGTGTTAAAGTGGTAAGTGACAGGAAGGTCAGGGTCTTGCTTGCGGACAGACCGAAGGTGTCCGTCTGTGTTTAGACTCTCTGATGTAAACACATTAGGATCAGCAAAATGCAATAGACCAGACTGAAAGAGATGCATATGAAGCACTGCTTCACCTGAAAGGGGTCTTTAGGACCTGAGGTGGTGAGCGTGGAGGAGGTAAAGCGGCAGGTGTTACACCTTCTGCGATTGCATGGGGTGAGGTGTTGGATGTGATGGGGAAGTGGACCAGGGTGTCCCAGACAGAATGGCCCCTGAGGAATTCTGACAGGAGGGTGAGGGGAAGATATGTTGTGTAGTCACATCATGCTGGATTTGGCGGAAATTGTGGAGGATGATCCTTTGAATGCGGAGACTGGTGGAGTGAAAAGTGAGGACCTATCCAGGTTCTGGGAGGGAGAGGAGTTTGTGAGAGCAGTGGCCCGAGGCGTGGGTTGGACGTGGATGAGATCCCTGTTAACCACAGTGGGTGGAAAAGCACAATTGAGGAAGAAGGAGGGCATATCAGCAGCGCTATTTTGGCAAGTGACATCATCAGAACAGATGCGGCTGATGTGAAGGAACTGAGAGAATGGGATGGAGTCCTTACAGGATGGGGGTGTGAAGAGCTGTATAGTCATGGTACTTGTGGGAGTCGGTGAGCTAGTAATGGATACTGGCGGACAGTTTATCAGCAGAAATGGAGACAGAGAGTCAGGGAATGGAAGTGTCAGAGATGGACCATGTGAAGATGATGTAGGAGTGGAAATTGAAAGCAAAATTGATGAATTTTTCAGGTCCAGATGAGAGCATGAAGTGGCACCAAAATAGTCGTTGATGTACCGATAATTGAGTTGTGGGAAGGGGCCAGAGTAGGACTGAAACAGGGAATGCTCCACATTACTCATAAAGAGACAGGCATACCTGGGGCCCATAAAAGTGCCCATATTTTATTTGGAGGAAGTGAGATGAGTTAAAGTAGAAATTGTTAAGTGAGAGAACCAGTTCAGCCAGATGGAGGAGAGTGATGGTGGATGGGGATTGTTCAAACCTCTGTTTGAGAAAGAAGCGAAGAGTTTTGAGGTTATCCTGGTGCGGAATGGAGATGTAGAGGGATTGGACATCCGTGGTGAAGAGGACGTGGTTTGGGCCGGAAACTGGAAGTTGGTGATATGGTGTAGGGCATCAGAGGAATTACGGATGTAGATGGGAGGGGACTGGACAAGAGGAGAGAGAATGGAGTCAAGATAGGAGGAAATGAGTTCAGTGGGGCAGGAACAGGCTGACACAATGGGCCTTCCAGAACAGTGCTGTTTGTGGATTTTGGGAAGGAGGTAGAAATGGGCTGTCTGGGGTCAGGAGATATGAGGTTGGAGGCTATAGAAAGGAACATTTCTGAGGAGATGAGGTCATTGACAATCCTGGAAAGAGTGATTTGATGTTTCGTGGTCAGGTCGTGGTCCAAGGGAAGGTAGGAGGAAGCATCCGAGAGTTGGCACTAACTCACTGCAAGGTAGAGGTCCGTATGCCAGACAACAACAGCACCGCCCTTGTCGACAAGTTTGATGACAAGGTCAGGGTTGGTCCGAAGCAGTTTGTAAGGAGACAAGTTAGAGCGGTTGAGAGAAGCGGAGAAATTCAGATGGCCAATGTCACGCTGATAGTTCTCAATGAAAATATCAAGAGCAGGTAAGAGGCCAGAGGGGAGGGTCCAGGTGGAGGGGGAATGTTAGAGGTGGGTGAAAGGATCTGCTGAACAGGGGGACAACCTTGCCCAAAGAAGTGAGCATGGAGATGAAGGTGGCAGAAGAAGAGATCAGCATCATGTCGAGCCTGAAATTCTTTTAGGTGAGGATGTAAGGATACGAAGCAAAGTCTTTTACTGAGTATCCTTATAATCTCCTCCTATATTTGACAAGCATTTTCCATATTATTTATGTAAATGTTGTCATATCATCATATTGCAGGGCTCAGGATATTTGTAAAGTACATTTCGAGTTAGAATGTGTGCAAAATGGCAGAAATCTATTAAGAGGTATTGATACCTCCAGAATTTAGCTATTGAAACTTTAGCTTCTGTTACTATTATCTGTGTCATGACAATATCATTGCCATGCTTGTAAGTGACATAAACACACATCATTAGAACAAGTCTAAGTTTCATGAATGCCACCAGATCTTGATGCTTTGAAATGAACTGGCACTGAGTGGAAAATCCACGGCATGTCCTCTCTCATCCTGACTTGCCTCATATCTAACTGCCCTTTTCTTATTTTGATCCTTAAGCTCACATTACAAACATTATTTAACTGAACCGTGCTGCCAGCAGGGAATCTTTCCCACAGTAGCAGATATCGGAATTTCAGACACGTTACTCATAATTTTCCAAACTGATGCCCAAATTTCTGATGTGCGCTGCTGATGGCCAACACTCCATGTCAACAGTACAGTCTTCTCAAATTATCCCATACATACTCAAGTGCTATGTTTAGATATTTTAAGTAAGTAATACTATCAAAGTCAGACACATTATTGATAAATAATTGTGTCTGCAAAGATACCACTGCAACACACAGATTAGTTTAAAATTTTATGGGTTAGATGGAACAATCCACCTACTTCTACTGTGGTAATCTCAATATAGATCTTGCTGTACAGTTTGTGCCACATTAACAGTCACTTAGATTACTGCAGGACAGCCTGGAAATTGCAGTTCTGAGCGTAGCAGTGTTTAAGGTATTCAAATTATGCCTTCAGCCATGATTTTAAAGCGGACACAACTAACCTGTTTGTTTTCAATGTGTTAAATACATGTTTGCTAATGTTGCTAGCAGGCTTGCATTTACTAACCTGCGGTGTTGCCGATCGTTAAAGTAACAATTCATCTACACAAGAGTTGTGCAGATTTCATCAGCCGTTTGGGGACAGGCTGGGTAGTGAAAAGATCTAGTCTGCAAGAAGGCAGCAGGTGGCATGTCCTCATATCTTCCCAATGTCATGCTATCTTGCCAGCAGCAGGGAAGTAGCAGACAGACCCCTGGTCAATTAAGAGCCTCTTCCTTCCTCCACTGGCATTTAACCAGCAGTGGGAGAGTCTCCACTTTAGGGGGAGTCTAGATTAATGTTTGGTGGCCTCTTGGCAGGTTCCAGTGGTGAAGTGAGGGCCTCTTTTTCAGACAGTCATTGGTCTACAGGTTGGAGGTCCCATGATGCCAATGGCTGCCTCCGTGTTAGCTGCATCACCACCATTTACCCAAGCCTCTCATCAGGGACTTGCTAACTGGCCCTTGTGCCCCAGATCCCATTTCCCTGACTTTGAGGGTGCACTTTGATCGATGTATGGTCCTCCTCCAGCGGCAGCCTCAGACTGTTCCCAGCCACACTGCTGAGGCTGCTGGCCTCTGACCGGACAGAAGCTCTTGGGGTTATATGACCATTCTTAATAGGACCAGAAACCTGGCAGCAGCACAAACTCCTGCTGCCACCACTAAACCTAGCCCTGTATTTCACAGGCTGTTGTTGCTGATGAACAGATTAATTAGGTATTTTTTGGTGGTGTTTATTAGTACCAATTCAAATTTCCAGTTCATTGCAGCTGCTCCTTTCTTTTCTAATTCATTTTTAGCTTTTTGTTATCTCTGTTTGAAAGTGTCTTAGAATAATACTTTTACTAGTAGTCATTATTGGCTCAGCCTCTTTCCTTGACAGTGATGCCCCCGACTCCGTGATGATTTTAATAAATTAAATGTTTATTAAGATTTAGAAAGAAAAAATAACAAAATAAACTAAAAGGACAATGGCTTTACGAAGTCTCATTACTTTAGACAGTTCCAAGCAATCTTAACTACCTTCATAGCTAACTCTTCCCAATCTGTTCCACAACTCCCCATCAATTTTAGGATCTATGGCCTTACCGGGAGAACATAAGAACGTAAGAACATAAGAAATAGGAGCAGGAGTAGGCCATCTAGCCCTTCGAGCCTGCCCCGTCATTCAATAAGATCATGGCTGATCTGTCGTGGCTCAGTTCCACTTTCCCGCCCTCTCCCCATAACCCTTAATCCCCTCGCTTATCAAAAACCCATCAACCCGCGTCTTAAAAATATTTAGCGAGGCAGCCTCCACCACTTCAATGGGCAATTCCTGAGATATTAGCTTGAGGTTCACTGGGAATTGGGTCCCCAGCCTCATCTGCAAAGTACGTGCGGCCATTTGGACTGCCTGATGCAGCTTGTCAGTCAGGACGCTGAGCAGCTTGTCCAATTTTGACGTAGAGCCAGCCCTTAGATATACAAAGAACAAAGAACAACCCAGCACGGGAAACAGGCCCTTCGGCCCAACGAGCCCGCGCTGCCGCATCACCCTACACCTATTCTACCCTGCATGTCTACGAATGGAACCCTACTCAGTCAGATTCAGGGGAGAATAGTGTCAATTTGGTAAAAACCGATTAGCCTAAGAGCACATCTTTGGGGTGTGGGAGGAAACCGGAGCGCCCGGAGGAAACCCACGCAACCACAGGGAGAATGCGCAAACTCCCACAGACACAGGCCCAAATCCATGTGTCTGCACAGCTAGCAGTGCTAGTCACCGAGCTGTTGCGGCGCCCGTCTATCGGTCCAGGATCAAGCACACACACCGACATGAAGTACTAGGCCACTCCTGGACTTCCAAGAGCAGCCCACGCACGACCCGCCGTGTGCATGCCCCTCGTTTGACACGAGGTGGACCTCCACCTGTGGAATAAAGACAAAAAATACTAATCTTACAGCCTGCCTTTCCGGTGTCTCCCGAGGTTTAACCCTATTTAATAGCCCCTACCATATCCCTCCATTCTCGTTTCACTCATGTGCCTATCTAACTGCATCTTAAACGAGTCCAACGTTCCTGCCTCCACCACCCTACTCGGTAGCACGTTCCAGACCCCCACAACTCTCTGCGTAAAGAACCTTCTTCTCACCTCCAAATTATACCTCCCCCCCCTCACCCTTAAATGATGACCTCTCGTGTTCGTACCCAGTCTAGGGAGCAGTCTCTCACTATTAACTCTATCTATTCCCTTCAGTATCTTATATACTTCTATCATGTCCCCTCTCAATCTCCGTCTTTCCAAGGAGAATAGTCCCAGTTTCTTCAACCTCTCCTCGTAACCCAGTCCCCCCATGCCAGGCAACATCCTGGTGTTCTGAAGAGACTAGAGAATCTACTTCTCTTTGGTTCTACAGAAAAGAAAGTATGCAGAAGTTATTTAATCTTTTGTGAGTGGCATCTCTTTAAGGACCAGTGGTTAGAATGGGAACAATGAGCTGAGAATGTGTGGCCCATGCTCCGCCAAGCTGATGAGAAATTTCAAATGGGTCTCTAAATTAGGTACCAGGACCTTGTTCTGTGAGTTCAAGTGTTCTGATGTCTGTTTCAGGCTGGTGGCTAAAGCACGGATAAGTACAGCCACATGCCGTAGCAGTGCCCTGACACTGCCCCTGGCACTAAGGGTAGCAGCACCATGAAGCAGTGCCGGGGGCCTTCCGTCAGGGAAGTTTATTGGGGATTGAGGGGGTTCCCTGTATCCGTTGGGGGGGGGGGTGGTGTTTCACAGATCTGTGGTGTCGGGTAACTCCGTGTCCATGGTGGGGGAATCATTGCTTTTATTTTTAGTGCTGTTAGAAGGGGTGTCCCTGATCTCTGAAAGGCAGATGTTGCCATGCGGGGCAGGGCCACTGTGAGGCACGGAATCTGTCTCCAGTATGTCTTTCCTCTAAGTGTTGGAAAATATGGTGCGAAAAGCCGGCAATGCAGCCAACATGTGGCACATTGCTTTTCTCACCTGAGCCAACACTTTGTAAAAAAAATCAGAAAATTCCACTTAATGTTCTGGAGTTTCATGAAAATCCTGCAACTGAGCAGAACAAGCAGAAACTTCCAAGAGTGTTTCAATCACCTTTGAATCATTGTCCGTTTTGTGTGTGGAGTCTGCTTCTGCCACAATGTTTTAAAATTGCTGCATCAGATTGCGGAAATGCACTGAATGTAATTTGCATTTAAAATTCCTCCATCTTTTGTATTTGTCATGCAGATTAAGGGAAATTGCATTTAAAAATGATACCATTGTGCAGTAACTGCAAACTCTAGAGAAACAAGTACAGTACGTCAATCTGTTCCCCAACTACTTGATTGTTTAATTTGGTTCTCCTTTTCAATTTTTGAGCCCTGTGAAGATCTGTGCTACTATCTGTTTCAATCACTGCTGATTGCAACCAGTTTAGCTCCTATACAATTTAACTAACATCTACCCCCAAAGCAAAAGTTTTACTTTTATCTTAAAATGGTACATTTTGTTTGCAAGTGCATTTTAAACTTATCGACCAGAATTGTCAAAGCATACGGCAGATATGTTTATTTGAAACAGAGAGTTGGCTTATTTTTTCAAGCGGCACAGTGGTTAACACTAGCCACAGAGCACCAGGGACCCAGGTTCAATTCCAGTTTCAGGTCACTATCTATGTGGAGTTTGCACGTTCTCTCAATGCCTGCATGCCTTCCCTCAAGGTGCTCTCGTTTCCTTCCACAGTCCAAAAATCTGTGAGTTAGTTTGATTGGTCATATTAAGTTGCCTTGACTGTCAGGGGGACTAGCAGGGTAAATGCGTGGGTTATGGGGATAGGACCTTTGTGGGATCGTTGTCAGTGCAGGCTTGATGGGTCAAATGGCCTCTTCCTGCACTGTAGGGATTGTATGATTCTAAAGTATGTCTTTCTAGTTTTCTGTGAAAAATCCACATTCTTTGGGACAGTAAGAACATGCTTTATAAATACACCTTTTTTAACCAAAACTAGAAAGCTGGTTAAAATGGACAAAACTATGAAAACAAGAAGGTTTCACGTACCACTAGATGCTTCCTTCTAGTCAGAGCTTAATTTATTTTTTATAATGGACTGAAACTGGTATTTCAACCGAGGTTGTATAAAGTAGTGGCAAATTCTATCCACATCCTCTAACTCTTTGCTGGAGTTACTTTAGAACATGCAATTTTCTTACAGCTGAATGGAATGAATAAATCAGTGACTTGGAGCAAAAAAATGTATTGGCTTTGTGTTCTGCATGCAATATTTGTTCTGTAATTTTTACTATATTGCTTTTGTTATTCTATTTTTCTGCTAATGTTGCTGCTTTTCTGCCTTAATTTGTTTTATTTGTTCATTTTTATTCCTTCAATCCAATATTTTATCCTTTTTTTTCATTAGTTCATAGGATATGGTATATATTAGTCCCAATCTCAAACTCCTTAAGAGTGTGTTATTATTACAGGGCAGCCATGTTTAATGTCAGCCAGTTTGTTACTGACATTTCTTCCAGATGGGGTATGCCTAAAATTTAGCCCCAGATTATTTTAATTAACTCAATTCAAAATCTCCAATTGACATATCTCTGGACTATTTGTTCAAACTTTTGAATTATAAATCCATCCAGTCCAGTAACATAACTGCTATGCTACCATAGACAGTTGAAAATGCCCTCTGTCCAGTATGATTCTGATTTTCTAAGTTTTCATTTGCTCACTCTGCATTTAGAACTCCAGCATCCTTTTGCACTATGATTCTATGCAAGGGAGTAGAAATTATGCTGCAGTTATTCAAAGCTTAGACAGCACATGAGCTATTCTGGGCAGTGCATCTGGGAAAAGATACATTGGCTTTGGAGGAAGTATAACGTTGATGTACCAGAATGGTACCTGTGCACCCAGAGTTAAATTAAATTGAGAGACTGCGCTATGAAATTGTATTTCCTAGAATTTAGATGGTTGAAGGGTGATTTGACTGAAGTTTTCAAGATATTAAGGGGAACAGAAAGGGGAGACAGAGGGAAACTACTTCTGGTCTAAAAATTAGAGCCAGATCTTTCAGTTATGAAATTCAGAAAAATCTCTTCACACAATGGGAGACAGAGGTTGGAAACACTCTTCTGAAAATAACAATTGATTCTAGATCAACTGTTAATGTTAAATCTGAGATTGATAGATTTTTGTTAACCAAGGTATGAAGGGATGTGGGATAAAGATCCATTGAGGCCACCGATCAGCCACGGCCTAACTGATTTGCAGAACAGGCTATTACCAATATTCATTTGTTTATCAACTGAATGATCCTCCACTCTCCAATCCCTTTGTATCTCAGTTGAATTGCCCCCTTCATGCCTCTACTAGAATCACCCGGTCCCCCAGTGCCTCGACTGGATCACCCGGTCCCCCAGTGCCTCGACTGGATCACCCGGTCCCCCAGTGCCTCTACTAGAATCACCCGGTCCCCCAGTGCCACGACTGGATCACCCGGTCCCCCAGTGCCTCTACTAGAATCACCCGGTCCCCCAGTGCCTCGACTGGATCACCCGGCCCCCCAGTGCCTCGACTGGATCACCCGCCCCCCCAGTGCCTCGACTGGATCACCCGGCCCCCCAGTGCCTCGACTGGATCACCCGCCCCCCCAGTGCCTCGGCTGGATCACCCGGTCCCCCAGTGCCTCGACTGGATCAGCCGGCCCCCCAGTGCCTCGAATGGATCACCCGGCCCCCAGTGCCTCGACTGGATCACCCAGCCCCCCAGTGCCTCGACTGGATCACCCGGTCCCCCAGTGCCTCGACTCGATCACCCGGTCCCCCAGTGCCTCTACTGGATCACCCGGCCCCCCAAGTGCCTCGACTCAATCATCCGGTCCCCCAGTGCCTTGACTGGATCACCCGGTCCCCCAGTGCCTCTACTAGAATCACCCGGTCCCCCTGTGCCTCGACTGGATCACCCGGTCCCCCAGTGCCTCTACTAGAATCACCCAGTCCCCCAGTGCCTCGACTGGATCACCCGGTCCCCCAGTGCCTCTGCTAGAATCACCCGGTCCCCCAGTGCCTCGACTGGATCACCCGGTCCCCCAGTGCCTCGACCGGATCACCCGGTCCCCCAGTGCCTCGACTGGATCACCCGGTCCCCCAGTGCCTCTACTAGAATCACCCGGCCCCCCAGTGCCTCTACTAGAATCACCCGGTCCCCCAGTGCCTCGACTGGATCACCCGGTCCCCCAGTGCCTCGACTGGATCACCCGGTCCCCCAGTGCCTCTACTAGAATCACCCGGTCCCCCAGTGCCTCGACTGGATCACCCAGGCCCCCAGTGCCTCGACTGGATCACCCGGTCCCCCAGTGCCTCGACTGGATCACCCGGACCCCCAGTGCCTCGACTGGATCACCCGGTCCCCCAGTGCCTCGAGTGGATCACCCGGACCCCCAGTGCCTCAACTGGATCACCCGGTCCCCCAGTGCCTCGACTGGATCACCCGGTCCCCCAGTGCCTCGACTGGATCACCCGGTCCCCCAGTGCCTCTACTAGAATCACCCGGTCCCCCAGTGCCTCGACTGGATCACCCAGTCCCCCTGTGCCTCGACTGGATCACCCGGTCCCCCAGTGCCTCTACTAGAATCACCCGGTCCCCCAGTGCCTCGACTGGATCACCCGGTCCCCCAGTGCCTCGAGTGGATCACCCAGTCCCCCTGTGCCTCGACTGGATCACCCGGTCCCCCAGTGCCTCGACTGGATCACCCGGTCCCCCAGTGCCTCGACTGGATCACCCGGTCCCCCAGTGCCTCTACTAGAATCACCCGGTCCCCCAGTGCCTCGACTGGATCACCCAGTCCCCCTGTGCCTCGACTGGATCACCCGGTCCCCCAGTGCCTCTACTAGAATCACCCAGTCCCCCAGTGCCTCGACTGGATCACCCGGTCCCCCAGTGCCTCTGCTAGAATCACCCGGTCCCCCAGTGCCTCGACTGGATCACCCGGTCCCCCAGTGCCTCGACCGGATCACCCGGTCCCCCAGTGCCTCGACTGGATCACCCGGTCCCCCAGTGCCTCTACTAGAATCACCCGGCCCCCCAGTGCCTCTACTAGAATCACCCGGTCCCCCAGTGCCTCGACTGGATCACCCGGTCCCCCAGTGCCTCGACTGGATCACCCGGTCCCCCAGTGCCTCTACTAGAATCACCCGGTCCCCCAGTGCCTCTACTAGAATCACCCGGTCCCCCAGTGCCTCGACTGGATCACCCGGTCCCCCAGTGCCTCTACTAGAATCACCCGGTCCCCCAGTGCCTCGACTCGATCACCTGGTCCCCCAGTGCCTCTACTGGATCACCCGGCCCCCCAGTGCCTCTACTAGAATCACCCGGTCCCCCAGTGCCTCTACTAGAATCACCCGGTCCCCCAGTGCCTCTACTAGAATCACCCGGTCCCCCAGTGCCTCGACTGGATCACCCGGTCCCCCAGTGCCTCGACTGGATCACCCGGCCCCCCAGTGCCTCGACTGGATCACCCGGCCCCCCAGTGCCTCGACTGGATCACCCGGCCCCCCAGTGCCTCGACTGGATCATCCAGTCCCCCAGTGCCTCGACTGGATCACCCGGTCCCCCGGTGCCTCGACTGGATCACCCGGTCCCCCAGTGCCTCGACTGGATCACCCGGTCCCCCAGTGCCTCTGTCGGATCACCCGATCTCCACTGCCTCTGACGGATTTGCCCCAGAGTTCCACTGATTCTCAACATCGTCTTTTCACTTTCACCTCACCTTTAATTCTTTCATTTTATTCTCCCAGCTAGAAATGAATTTACAAAAAAAGAGAAAATCTGCTAAGTAAAATAGAGAGATAAGCCTAAATAGAAAATCAAAAGGCTAAAAACTGGGAAAATTAAACAAAATGTTAGTTTATCAAACAAAATGAGGTAATAGAGGAAAAGAACAAAGCATCAATGCAAGAAGGGATTCTTATCAGATTGCGACCTCTCGCCAGGTCCACTGTTAATCAGTGCAACTTGCGCTATAGTCCATACTAATCATATCATGATTGGCTGTAAAGCAAATGCTGTCATTTCACTGAATAAGATGTCGTTTTTATTAACAAATAAAAAATAATACTAACATAAATGGATGCAGTCTTAATTAAAATTATAAATACACACATAATTTTTACATGTGCTAGGAAATTAGTCTATGGATATTGTTTGTGCATGGTTCACTTAGCTGTTAAGTAGCAGGAGTAAGTTCGACTGACAATCACCATCTAGGCAATCATAAGGATAATCGCCAGTTGGGTGAGATACTGGAGGTCTTCTGGCATCTGTGGTATGTTAAAGAGTCAACACTTCTGAGGAAGATTGGTAGAAAATTGGAAGAAAATTGTTTTCTTTTCTCCTGCTTTTCATTTACTGTATATGCTTGGTATATTTTTGGCCTCATTTTAATTTGATCCTTCTCTCCAGTTCACCTCTTTTACTCCTAACATGTTCACCTATCGTTACAGGAAATAATCTATCCTTGATCGCGTGAGTACCACTGAATGTTCCTGAAGAGATCTATCAAATTACTCTCCTTTGTAAGATAACAGTACATAATAAGTTCTCAAAATGGCTGTTTGATGAAAAAAAATGCAGAGAAATTCAAAGGGCAAATACAAATCCCAAGGGAGAAGTGACTGGAGCATAAAAAGAACCTGAAAAAGAGCAAGAAATTTTGTTTTCGACAAGTAAACATTTAGTACATACATTTTCAATTTTGTCAAACATTGTGCCTTCAACTTCAGCCTTCATTTTGTTGCTTTTTAATACATGCATGAATACTTTATTCCTTTACATGTCAAGAAGTAAGATTGCAGACCTCAGGAAATTAGAGTGCCATTCTAGGATTTTAGTCAGGATACAGAGAAAGGAGAAAGTGGCTTGTTCCACCAACCACCCCCCCACCCCTTCCCCACCAACCCCAACTCCACCAAGTACACTGTTATTAGCTGCTTTTCTCTAACATAGCAACACATTGTTCAGAACACTTGGCAGCAGACTGTGTCTCAGGATAAATGATTGAAGTTTACCATCATTTAAGCAGTGCTGCCTTCTCCTTTAAGGACCCCCGCTGTGTTATATTTCAGACAAGATCAGTCAGTCATGGACAACAATTGTTTAAAAAGCACAAATCTGAATCTGAAAAGAACAAATGGATCACAGCGACATTGTTTTATTTGGAAAAACATCAATTCGCTGTAAAAAAGGGTTTTGATGGTATTTTGTTACTCAGCACGACAAATGCAATGGTATGATAAGTCACTTGATGGCAGGATGAGTGAGGAAGACAGAGAGACAATTCCTTTAACAGCACAATCATCCCTTACTTCAACATCAGAGCCTCTACTCTACAATGATGTACCATTCCTGTCAGCCACACTCAGAAATTAATGGAGATGTTTTCTGAGCCACACCTACTTGTAAGGATTTTCCACGTCTTCTTTTCTTCATCGTAATACTGAACTAAGTTGCTTGGAAGTCGATCTGGACCTGGAGGCAATCCACCAACCAGTAATAAGAGTTTCTTACTGGATCGAATCCTGGAAAGAGATTCAAAGGAAATTGAAATTATTTTATTGTGCATAGAATCCCTGCAGTACAGAAGGCGGCCACTCAGCCCATCGAGACTGTACCGACCACAATCATCCCCTGTGCCCCCCCCCGCCGTCCTAGTCCCGTAAACCCAGGCATTTACCCTGCTAATCCCTCTAGAGACAATTTAGCATGGCCAATCAACCTAACTGGTACATATTTGGACTGTGGAAGGACGCAGGCACACCTGGAGGAAACCCATGCAGACACAGGGAAAAAGTGCAAACTCCACACAGACAGTGACCCAATGCCAGAATTGAACCCAAGGCCCTGGCACTGTGAGGCAGCAGTGCTAACTGCTGTGCCACCGTGCTGCCCTTGCATAATGACCATGTCTCATGTAAGGCAGGTTAGTGCATTTTGTCAAATAATTAGCCCCTACAAAAGTCTCAGTCTGCTCTCGCATTATCACCTATCCTGATTCAAAATAGACGTGGTTTTGAATGGTCTACATGTTCAGGAATGTTTAAACTATAAACATGAGACCAACATCTTATTTCCTTGTGAATTCTCTTCCTTCCCATCTTCTCATGTCAGCATATAGCTTCACAGTCATTATCAAGCACTCCAAGTAGCCGTTATTTGTTTATGGACTTCGACAATGAGTATCGCAATTCAATCAATTGTGGGGCATCATATCTGAAGCCAACTTGTTCTCAATCAATGCCGACATCTACACATTTCTAAAAGAGGTGACTGGAGAGTCAGAGATAGTAAACCTAGGCTGATATTTCCCCACATAATTCTCCAATGATAATCCTACCATTCCCCAAAGGTATATTATCTCAGCACAGATGAGCAATTGACCTGGGCCTATCTGATTTGTTCAGCAACCCTCTACCAATACCTTTTAAACCATCAGGGGTTATCAAAATCTAATTCTTACAATAAATCATTTTTACTTATAGTATGGAAACATTTATCCTTAAGGTTTTAAATAAATGTTCATAAACAGCAAGGCAATATCATTACTCAGGCCGCAATTCTACCATGTGCCCTAACCTTTGATCAAATGCTGAGAACCAAATTACAGAAAATGCTGGAAAATCTCAGCAGGACTGACAGCATCTATGCAGAAAGATTAGAGCCAATGTTTCGAGTCAGGATGACCTTCGTCAAAGTCCTGGTAACCGTGTTTGGCATCCAAAAGATGCAAATATAGTGAAAGCTGGATTGTAAGTCACAGGCACTGGAGTCAATTGCACACCTTTAGCTCCCTTCCCTTAGGATTTATCAGCAGTATGGCTGAGAAATATTCAGACCCTTGAAACAGTTTGGCTTTAATCCATGCTAAATGTCGCAAGGCAGCAAATGAATCCTAGCAAGGTGATATATCAGCAGGCTGCTATCTATCTGTTTAGTTTATAGGCTGCTGTAATGTGAATGCTACAAGTTCTCTCATCTCAGTTGCTATTGTATGTATGGTATCACTCTACTTACAACAATAAATGCTTAGATTTCTTTTAAATTCACAAATTCCATTGTCTTGAAATGACCACACTGTAAATCCTTGGAATGTGTGTTCGTGTCAAATGGATAAGTAGCAACCCTCTTTACAACACTCCTAAATTTTATTTCCATTGAAGTCAATAAACTGGGAACCATGCAGGATAGATTGCCTTTGCTAGGCAAAATTGAATACCCTCCCAACAGGCAAGTTTGGAGGCATTTAATCAGGTGGGAGGTTGGTGGGAGGCTACCCAGACCCTTTTCTGCCTCTGCTCCGAATAAGACCAGGATGGGAAGGCTTTCTCATCACACTGCCAACTGAGAACCTTAATTAGCCAATTAATGCCCACTTAAGGGTTGTATCTTGCCACCACTGGTATTGAACCAGGACAGCTGCCACATGAGGAGCCCAAAAAGCAATTCTTGCTACATCTGCTTATTGGCTCCTGTAAACGGGTCTTTGTTGTCAGCGGATGAGTGTCTAAGTGAAGAGGCTGGCATTAGGAAGTGGTGGCCACGTTCCTGTCCTTTCCTCCAATAACCCAACTCCCTTCTCCCACAACTCTGAACCCATTGTCCCTGATCTGTGGCCTGGGTCCCTTGTTGATCATGGGCCTCCAGCTGGTGCACTGACAGCAGCCAGCACTGCTCCCCTGCTGGTGCTGCCTATGCTGAGGAGCTTGGCCTCTGACTGGTGGCTCACAGCAGCAGGATTTCCTGTCCTGGGATCCTTGATCTTGGGGAAGGCCTGCCACTGGCCACTTAAGTGTCTGACTAGCACTAATTGCAATGGACCTTCCCCAAAGGAGGCAATGCTTGAAAGTTTATTTATTAGTCACAAGTAGGCTTACACTAATGAAGTTACTGTGAAAATCCCTAGTCACTCCGGCACCTGTTCGGATAACAGGAGGGAGAATTTCGCATAGCCAATGTACCTAACCAGCCAAAGATTGGTGACTCCGTGCTATGAGCCATAAGAGCTAAGGTACTTTTTGGACCAGTGATGTTCTGCCTGTCAAAACATCTGCAAGTGTTTCTGCAAGGTGAAATGTCGGTGTACTTGGAGATTGAGGGAATATGGGAGGAAACCAGAGAACCCAGAGGAAACCCATGCAGACATGGGGAAAATGTGCAAACTCCCACCGACAGTGATCCAAGCTGGGAATTGAACCCAGATCCCTGGCACTGCGAGGCACAGCAAGAAGTCTCACAACACCAGATTAAAGTCCAACAGGTTTATTTGACAGCACAAGCTTTCAAAATCTCAGGTGAGTGAGGTGTTGTGTTCACAAACAGGGCATATACAGACACAAACTCAATTTACAAGATAATGGTTGGAATACAAGTTTTTACAGGTAATCAAGTCTTAAAAGTACAGACAACGTGCACATGTATATGCCCTGGTTATGAACACAACTCCTCACTCACCTGAAGAAGGAGCCTGAAACTCCAAAAGCTTGTACTGCCAAATAAACCTGTTGGACTTTAACCTAGTAATGTGAGACTTCTTACTGTGCTTACCCCAGTCCAATGCTGGCATCTCCACACCATGGTTGTGAGGCAGCAGTGCTAACCACTCTGCTACCATACCGCAAGATTCTCATTTGCTCTCCAGCAAGCTGATGAGACTCCCATCCTCTTAAGATCCATGGCTTTTCATTTAGAAGTATCAAATACCTCAAAAGATGCCAGGAAATATGTCCCCTCCCCAGTTTTTCCCATGCCACTTTTGATCCAAGCATTAGGATTCATATGTCAATGCAGACTCAACAGGTCATAGGGCCCTTTCTGCAGTATATGATTCTATGTCCTAAATACACTGCATTCAACCTGGGAGACTTCTCCAATCTTCCCTTCCTTCCTTTAACATGCGATGGTATGCCATTGGGTATTTTGGATGCTCTTGTAAATCTTTTGTTATGATCCCAGCTGATGTTACAAGTGGCCAAGTCAGATCTCAGATGGCAGTTGGTTTGATAGACACTAACTTTTAGCATTTTTTTAGAAACAATGAAGGTGGATTACTGAACAAATTCACAGGAATCTGCTGATGAACTTTTAACACAAAAAAAATTATTAAACAAAAAATATAAATGATTTGACGCCAAACAAAAAGATCTCAACACAAACATAAGAAAATGATTCAAATATTCCTTATTACTTCACCTCAGCTATGTCTTCACAGATACATAAAAATTCAGAACGATAAAACAGTTTACCAGATCTATTTTATCCTCTAATATTCAGCATATGTATGAGCTACACGTGAACCAACAAGTGGACGATGGTGAGACACACCACAATCCAAAGTAAATAACAAATACAAACAAAGCAGATTCTATAGATTTTTCAACAACCCACTCTCACTCTTATGAAGATTTCCAATCTTTACATTTGAGGAACTCACTTTGGAATTTTCCCCAACAGTCACATCCACTTAACAAGAATCCAGCTCAGGGTTTCAATCTAGCCTTTCCAGATTCCTTTCCCCTCAATCTCCAAGTACATTCACATTTCACCTTGCAGAAACACTTCCAGATGTTGTGCCAAGCAGAACATTACTAGTCAAAAAGTCCCTTAGCTCTTACAGCCCACAGTCACCAACCTTTGGCTGCCCTTTCGGATCTTCAGGGCTTTCATTGAGCCAACTTCACTTCAAGTCTGTTTTTTGCAGCACTTCAGTTAACTTAGAGCTTTGTTCTCTGTTCTGTTCCATCAACTTAGCTTAACATGGTCTGTTTCTGACCTCTACCCCTGCCTCTTACCTGGGACTTTATTCTGGGACTTCTTTCTGTCCCTGGAGATGGATTCTTGTTGAAGTTGTCGAAGTGGGTGTGACCTTTTGAGAGAATTCCAAAATGAATTCTTCAAATGCGAAGATTAGAATGCCTCATGAGAGTGAGACAAGTATCTGGGTGGGTTTTTGAAAAATCTATAAAATCTGCTTTGGCTGATTTGTTATTTTGATTGTGTCATGGTTGACCATGGCCCGCCAGTTGGTTCACGTGTAGCTCATACTTAGCCTGAATAAATATTAGAGTGTAAAATAAATCTGGTAAAATATTTTATTTGATTTGGGACCTGCTTCTTACTTTGGGGCCTTCACCCAGTCCCCTGCCCAGTTTCTTGCTCCCTGGGACACCTTTTCTCAAATGGCACCCCTGCTCAGGTCACCTGATCTGCTATTCACACAGTTTCACTCCTTCATCTCCTTTTCTTTCCCTTCTGCCCATGTGCAAGGGCCAATTCCTGGTCTGAAGGTGGACGAACTGTGCATGTGTGGCCCTTTCCTAGCCAGTGAGTGTGTAAGTCTGCCGGGATCTGTTGTCTCTGAACTGCCACTCCAGCCTTTATCTATTGTAGGTCTATCATTCGTTCCACTTACTATTTAGTAATTCACAACACCAGTGTGTTGTTTTACTACACTGTAATAACACTACATTCTTCAAACAGATACACTGACAATTATTTTTGTTTAGTTACCTGAAGATGATCTCCCTGCAGACATTTGTCAGTTTACTTTTTAAGAAATGATACTTGATATCAGATGAGAAGAAGAGACATCTTAAATACGAAAACAGAATGTTAGAAATACGCAGCAGGCCTGAAGAGAAAAACCGTTGAAATCTTTTGGAAGCGATGGGGCCTCAGCTACTCAGACTCCCACATTGCCTCTTTTTAAGAATGCCCATCATCACTTGTGCCACTCTGGCCATGGCAGGACTACTCCCAGGATCAAGGGCCCCAGGGGGTGGGGATTCAATCTGCAAATCAGAGGCCAGTAGGTCTTCTGTACGCAACGGCATCACCATGTAGACGGAGGCTGCTGCCACTACAAGACGCTCCAGAGACCTCACATCAAGGAGGGACCTAGGTACAGATGGGAGATGATGGGTAGGAGTCATGAGGCAGGGGAGAAGTAGGGATGGTCACAAGGACAGAGGTTGGCTCTCAAAAAGACTCCTCCTCCTTTCCTGATATCAAGTCCCTTCATGAAGCATTGAGTATCTATGAATGAAGGATCTCCCCAGGAACCCAGAAGCAAATGTGATAGTGCCTGTCTTGGTTCCCCCGCACCCCCCCTCAGACAGCCCCCTGACCATTGTTGGGCTAATACTAGTGACAGCAGGATGAGGTCCTTAGGGGGGCACTAATTACACATTTAAGGGCCTCAACTGGCAGAGGGATGGGCAGGTTTTTTATTTATTCATGGGACATGGGCGTTGCTGGCTTTACTGCCCATCCCTAGTCACCTGAGGGCAGTTGAGAGTCAAGTACATTGCGGTGGGTCTGGAGTCACATGTGGGCCAGACTAGGTAAGGATGGCAGATTTCCTTCCCTAAAGGACGTTAGTGAACAAGATGGGTTTTTTCTGACAATCGACAGTGGTTTCCTGGTAGTCCGTAGAGTCTTAATTCCAGACTTTTTTAAACTGAATTCAAATCTCACTGTCTGCTGAGGCAGGATACAAACACGAGTACCCAGAACATTAGCTGAGCTTCTGGATTAACAGTCTAGCAATAGTACCACGAGGCTCCACAGACAATACCACTAAGCCATTGTTTATGGAACTTCCTGCCACAGCCGTAACTAAGGTGAACGTGGAAAACTGCCATAAGGAAGGACACAAGATTCCACCCAGCATTTCAAGTTTCTTTCTCCATAGATGCTGCCAGTTTGCTGATTATTTCTTGCATTTTTCTGTTATGATTTCTGGTGTCCACAGTATTTTGTTTCCACAAACATACAAATGTACAAATTAGGAGTTGAAGCAAGCCATTCTGCACTTCTAGCCTATTTTACCATTTGATAAGGTCATGGTTGATCTGTTTATGTTGAGTTCCACATTCCCATCTACCCCCAATAACCTAATAAGAATCTACCTACCTCTGCTTTAAAAATACCTAATGAGCCTTGGTGCAGGAAGTTCCAAAGTTGCACAACCCTCTGAGAGAAAAATAAATCTCCTCACCTCTGCCCTAAAAGGATGATCCCTAATTTTGGACAACTAATTCCCCTTTATTCTGGACTCACACACAAGATCTCCACCTTGTCAAGATTTTATATACTTCAATCAGGCCTCCTCCTCACTCATCAAAACTCCAGTGGAAACAAGCCCAGTCTGCCCAGCCTTTCCTTCTTTACAAGGTGACAACTCTTCTGTTTTGGTATTTGGTGAAAGGCTTATCAATACGAATGCCAATTCACAGATCTGGGCAACATCACAATTGTTCTTCTGATCAGACTAAACATGTTTCAACAAATAACCTTTAGGTCAGCACAGAACACTTTGCCCCATGTCATCAATAATTCCGCAAAATGTCAGATCAGGTCAAATTCAGCTTCATTTATCATAAGAAGAATCTGCATTCAGGCTGCTCTTACTCCTCCTCTCTTTTTAAACTTTTTGTGCAAAGATGATTCTATAGTACCAGAAACACCTTGAAAGTAGCAGTTCATTAAAGCATTCATTTAACCTTTTTAAAATGGATCAACAATTGGGCTTGCACAAATCAATGTTTCTGATTCCTCCTCAGAAGTACCAATGCACCCAGGTGCAATTTAAAGACACGGCCAAGGTTGGGAATAATATAGTGGTTGATATTCCATAGCACATTAGGGATTGGATTTGGTGCAGTACACTGGAGCAGGTAAATGAGTGGGCCAGCACAACTGAGGGGCAGGCCATGTATCCCAAGAGAATTGACACCCCCTCCCCCTTTAGTCAACAGTGGGAATGGACTAACTCGGGGAACCCTCCCCTGACAATAAGACTCATTAACAAGCCAATTAAAGGTCATTATCCCAGAGCCCATGGAAATTAATGGTGGCTCAGCAATTGCTCCAAACTCGCCTGGGTTTCCTGTGTTGCCTATAGGCTGCCCACAAAGGTGGTTGGGTTTCACAGCTGCATCCTAAAGAGTCCCTCTTTCAAAGGCCTTTAGTATCTGATCATGAGACTTAGCATAGGGAAGGGGATTACCAGCTGAGAGCCACCCTTTTGCCCTTGCATCCAACCCCCTCCCCATCCTTTGCTGGTTACTTCCAACCCTGTGAACCCTAGTTCCAGAGATTTCACAATAATCTCTGTTGAAGGTCTCACTGTACTAATGGCAGCTGTCACCCCATTCAGTAGTGCTCCTGACCATAGAGATGCTGGTGTTTGATTGGCTGGCAGGTGAGAGTTCTGCCACTGGGGTCCTATATCCCAGGGGAGGCTCGTGCTGGCCAGTTAAATGCCTGAGAGGCACTTCATTTGGGTTGGTCTTCCCCTCTGAACCAACATGGGTTTCCCAATGGTTCTGCAATCAGTAGGCGGGACCTGCATTGTGAACACTAAATCCAATCCTGGATCTCACCACTCTACAGTTTTAACTTATTAACTTTCAGGGCACAATGATGCTATTATATTCCAGTAAGTTACTAGAAGAAACAAAATTAATGCTCACCTTTAAAAATAAATGTCTCAAGACAAGATTATGAGCATTAGATTAAAGTATTTGGTGCTTTCTTGGAGATAAACTATCAAGAGTGCAATTAAGGCAGGTGTCTTTAGCTACGTAATCTGGTTGGTGATCATCTTCTCTGATCCATCCATTAACTTTCTCTCCCTGACCTTGTAATGATTAATAAATTGCAATAAAGTTGATCACACAAGTCAGATCTTTACTGTTTTTGGAAGTTACTGTCAATTGAACAGCCTGTTAACATTTCACACCTTGGGAAGATCTAGATACCCTGTCTCTGGAGGAGAGAGGTTTATTTATTGCCAGCTGCTATTTCCTTATATTATTTCAATACATTGTCTAAATTTTGCTATCAGATTCAACAAACTCTGTCAAGACATTGAATTTGAATCTGTTGGGTAAGTAGTATATTTTAGTGCCTGTAGTATCTACACATTGTATTCTTCACCATATACCATATATTCATAGCTGGTGCCATATATTCCTTTCCACCTCATAGAATCCATACAGTGTAAAAGGAGGCCATTCAGCCCATTAGATCTGCACCGACTCTCCAGCAGACCATCTTCTCGAGGCCTACCCTCGCCCTATCTCTACAACCCTAGGTATTTACCCCACCAATCCCCCTAATCTATATATCTTTGGACACTAAAGGGCAATTTAGCATGGGTAATCCACCCAACCTGCACATCTTTGGACTGTGGGAGGGATCCTGAGCACCTGGAGGAAACCCATGCAGACGCAGGGAGAACATGCAAACTCTACCCAGTCACTAAAGGATGGAATTGAATCCAAGTGCCTGGCACTGAGGCACAGTGTTAACCACTGTCTTACTGTGTCATCTTTATAATCTTTCTTATAATAGTGTTGATTTAAGTCATATTTATTGGTCATGATTTATTGTTGTATGCATAAAACCATCTACAAAACATTACTACAAAATTTACTAAAAGAGTCAGAAATGAAAGTTTTCCAGGGGAGGGACGTGTACATCGATTACTCAGAAATGTCTAAATCAGTCCGGCACTCTGCTGTGCTACATCATGAGAACTATTTTTATCTGTGGTGCATTTATAACTTTATGCTGTTACACTTCTATAAAATAAAATTTGGGGCAGAATTGGTGTGTCATCATAATTACTTTTCATTTGTAAGTGATCTTGTTTCATTCAGACAAAGCTGAATTGCAGTGATATTTGGATTTTTTTTATTTGTTCATGGGATGTGGACATCACTGGCTGGTCCTGCAGTTATTGCCCATCCCTGAGGGCACTTAAAAGTCAACCACATTGCTGTGGCTCTGGAGTCACATATAGACCTGACCAGGTAAGGACTGCAGACTTCCTTCCCTAAAGGACATTAGTGAACCAGATGGGTTTGTACGACAATCGAAAGCAACTTCATGGTCAACATTAGACTTTTAATTCCAGAATTTTATTAAATTCACATTTCACCATCTGCCATGGTGGGATTCGAACTCGGGACCCCAGAGCATTACTCTGGATCTTTGGATTACCAGTCTGGTGACAATATCACTAATCCACTACCTCCCCATTCAACCCTATTCTCTTTTCTCTCTCCCGTGCAGAAAGTGAGAGTTATATCATGAGTGAAACCCCACCATCCAAGGTGCAATACTGTGTTTGAGCAACAGAACCTCTAGTTTTGATAGAGATATTCCATTTGTACAATGATGCTGAAACAGCAGTGTCTCCTAATAGCTTCCACGTGCTTTTTTTCCACTGGAGAACAGAGAGAGCAAGGAAACAGAGGTAAAGTCTGGTACCAGCAAAATCCTCATCTGGGCAAATCTTTATTAGATAAAAAGAGCAAAAGAAAACACCAGAATAAAGAAGGTAGGAGAGCATCAACAGGGTAAATGGATGTAGATAAAGAAGAAGAAGAAATACAGCAGCACTGAGGCATTTTCTTTTCTGTAGTCTCCTTCTGTCCATCTGAAAAAAAATTTCCCAGGCTTTTGCCATTGCCTGTCTGTAGCTGGTGCATACTGGGCGGAACATTCATGTTTGTGTCTCCACCCTGTTGAGAAAAACCTCACCTTCACTCACTAACTTTCCACGTGATTAAACTCAGGACCTGATTAAAAGGGCATTGCAGAGAGCTCAAATTCCAATGTGGCGCAGTATATGAGACTCCCACTCAAGCAAGACACTACTTGTAATTGTGAACTTTGACACAATGTTATTGAATAATTCTGCCCTAGAATTGCACAATATATTTATTGGACTCCAGCCTGGTATTAATCAATATGCTGACTTATTTAAAACTGTACTTTAAATAGAGTGTAACATGATTGTCATTTTAAATTGAAATGTTGCCATATTACAAGTAGAATCAGATAATGCAACAGAAGGATCCAATTACTTATCTGAATCCCCAATCCTCAAACTGCTTCGATTGCCCGTTTCATATCTGACAAAGTGGTTAACTGAGGCTTTGTCCATTTCCAATCTGCACTGACATCTAATTGTCATGGTTAGTATTAATAGTGTGTTACATTATAGTTTGGCAGAGCTTTATACATGACCTGGTTTGCTGTTAGTTGACAATGCTACCAGTGTTCCTTGCCTAAATCAGCAAAGATACGTTAGACTCACTGCTTCTAAAAAGATTGTCAAGTTTGAATATTACATGAGGTTTCCATACCAACTTTCTTAAGGCCAGTTTAGAGAATAATGAAGTGTAAATTTTCTAGATAATGTGAGCAAAAAGAGCTGAACTGTATCACAAAACAAATTGCAGCCCAGTAAAAGGTTGTTCAGGCCAAATGAACAAGGCATCAATGTTTGTGTTAACAAAAAGGTTGGTTAACTCCCAAAAGTCACAGTTTGTGAACTTTGTGTTGTTTCCAAAAGTACTGCAACATTCTGAGCATAACTAACTCAGATGTGTATCCATTCTCTTCAAACACTTTTAATCATTGAGAAGAAAATACCTTGGAAGAAGGAACCAAATATGGTGTAAAGTTCAGTCAACAGGTAACAGGAACTAGTTCTCCATTCACTGTCACAGCAATGTATTTTCACATACGACTCACATTACATAACTGCACAGCCTGAGGGTAAGCAAGGTTACTGGACGTTTAGTGCTGTGGTTATGTCTAACTAGAAAAAAATCCAACTTTCTGAAGACTTGATTGTTGAATAACTAAGAACACAGCTACTGTCTTAGAAATAAAAAAAACACTTTCTAAGTTTTAATTACTAAAGATTGAAGTTATTTTGTCTTGACTTGAAAATATAGGGAGGGGGGGTGCGGTGGAATTGCATAGTGGTAATGTTCCTGGACTACTAATCCAGATATCCAGATACCTGCACTAATTCTCCAGAGGGAGTGCAGTCACAGACAGTAGATAAGAAATAGCTGATTGGCCTGAATAGTTTCATCATCTTTCTTCAGTATGTCCTGTTCTACCAGTAGGACAGATTGACTAAGGATGGCACGTTGTGCATTGGCATTAGCCTTAAGACAACCACTACTCGATTAGTGTTGCATGACTGATTTTACAACAGTTCATTATCACAGCAGGGTGCCTCCTGTTTCACAGATTGACAGCTCCATTTGGTTATGAAATCTTTCAAGTCAGATTAGGAATTCCATTGTTTGTTTTATTGAGGTTTATAAAATTGAATTAATTGTTTGTTGTTATAAGGGATAATGTGGTTGAAGGCGTTTAAATGTAGTAAATGGGCCTTTATGAATGAGAGTATTTCTTGAATAAAGTCTGTAATAGACACTTGGAACATTCAGCATGGGTCCTGGTGCTTTTCATTTGATTTGATTTGATTTATTGTCAGTATTTCGAAACTCTGCAATTAGCCTGAATGAGTATGCCACGACAGTAATTGACTTCATTAGTAAATGTGTAGGAGACTGTATGCCAAAAAAGCAAATTTGCCTGTTTCCCAACTGGAAACCATGGATGAACAGGGATAAACACAGTAAGAAGTCTCGCAACACCAGGTTAAAGTCCAACCTGGTGTTGTGTGACGTCTTACTGTGTTTATCCCCGTCCAACGCCGGCATCTCCACTTCATGAACAGGGATATCCATTCCCTGCTGAAGTCCAGGTATGAGACGTTCAAGTCAGGTGACTCTGACCTATACAAGAAAAAACAGTAAAAAGTCTGACAACACCAGGTTTTAGTCCAACCGATTTATTTGATAGTAAACGCACAAGCTTTCGGGTTAGTCCCTTCGTCCTGACAAAGGGACTAACCCGAAAGCTTGTGCGTTTACTATCAAATAAATCGGTTGGACTAAAACTTGGTGTTGTCAGACTTTTTACTGTGTTTACCCCAGTCCAACGCAGGCACATCCACATCTATACAAGAAAGCCAGATATGATCTATGGTGATCCATCAAGGATGCCAAAAGACAGCACTGGACCAAACTAGAATCCCAAGCGAGATCAGCAAGACATAACAGGCTACAAGATAAAGGCAGGAAAGATCGTCATCTCCAATGCATCTCTCCCCGATGACCTCAGTGCATTCTATGCCTGTTTTGAGTAAGAGGTCAGCAAGAGCACCCCCTCCAACCCAGAGGCCTTGGATGAACCATTGCCGATGTCATAGCAACCTTCTTGAAAATCGATCCTGGAAAGCAAATGGCCCAGGTGAGGTACCCAGATGACACTCAGGTCTGTCTGTTCCTGAAGGATACTGGATGCGTTGGCGTCTTGAGTGTAGGGAAAGGGGGGATGGGAGGGGGACAAAGGTTGGCATGAGTCGACATTTAAGTCTGCATAGGTGGGTGAAGAGCATAGGTTGACATATAGAGGATGAGGGACCATGGGAAGGGGTGGGCAGAAGAGAATATGTTGGCATGGAGGGTGTGAGGGGTCATGGGGTTGATGGGGGGCATGAAGTTATATGGGTTGGCATGGATGGGGAGTGTGGGAGTGTGAGAAAGTGAGCGCTGGAGGATTCTCTAAACGAAGACATAATGGCCGTGTACAAGACAGACCTTCCACCCAGCCCACCTCTATACCTGGCATCCTCCACATTCATTCTGGGTTGCTTGACCTGACTCCGAGGAAACCCCATCACCACGGAATGGATTTTGGGTCACTTTCCCCCAGATGAGCCTGTGGAACCAGGTCATTTTGCCTAAAAATCCAGGCCTCCATCTGTGTCCACTCTATCAAAATCTTTCGTAACTTTAAAACTCTCCTTTAGAATATCTTTAACCTCACCTTCACCAATCTATTTGTTGTAATGTCTCCATCCATGATATTATTGATAGGAGTGATCACCACATAGTCTTTGTGGAGACAAAGTCCTATCTTCACATTGACTTACTGTCCATTGCTTTGTGTGACACTATCATTGTATTAAGAGGGATATATTCACAACAAATCTAACAGCTCAAAGTTGGGTAGCCATCATCACCAATCAACAATAATCTGTGACCTCATGGCATGGGATGTCCCTCATTCTATCACTGGCAATCAGCCAAAGGATCAAGCCTGATACAATAGGGGGTGTAGGAGAACACTTTTGTGATAGTCAATGTTCTGCTCCAAATTTCAGCATACCATTCAAGATAGCAATTGATACTCAAGATGTGTGTGCTGCAGCCATCTTCTTACAAGATGATAATGTTAACACAGAGCATCCAGTCAATTCTTTCTCAAGAAAACTTAGTCCTTGCTGAAAAAAGGTGGTTAAAAATGGTTGAAAAAGAAACATTAAGCCTTGTTTTGGTTCTGCAACAGTTTGAGATATACATTTCCGAATTGCCAGAGAGGCAGTGATTGTAATCCACTCGTGTTCTTATAGTAATTCCAGACCATGAATCTCCACTTACTTTACTGGAGTTACACTACTGCAACCATTTATCTTTAAAATTATTCATTATGCAAGAAGGAACAACATAATTGCAGATGCTTTATTCAGAGTTTAGCTATTTATTTTAAAAGCTGCACAACGGAGGTTTATAATCTTATTTATTTGCCAAATGTTTTGGACATAATTTGTCCCTCTATTTAAATGCTATGATTACTGGACAAATGACCTGACTTCACAAGATGTTGAACATTTGAATTTTGATTAAACTGTTCCAATTCTCTTCCCATGCCTAGAGACGCACCAAGGCAGGATTTCATCTGTTTCTATAGCTAGTTATTCCTGGATCAGGTGATTAGTCTGTCACTAGGGGCTTATAGTTTGGGGGCATTACTACATATCAATCATGGCTGACCAGGAGTCTCTTCCATTCTTATCACCAGCCACTGGCATGTTGGAGGGATTTGCAGGTTGACACGCATGTTTGACCACAATATGAACACGCTTTCTTTGACCATCAAGTGTGGGGTGAGACTTGAACTCAGGGCTTTTGGCTCAGAGGGAGGGAGGCTACCCACTGCGCCCCGAGACTGCCAACAATTAAACTATAGGAAGGGTATTACTGTGTGCGTTGTATATGATAGTTGCTAAAGTATTTAACAAGTTAAAATGTGTAGCAGTTTAAAGTGTTGTTAAAAAATCCCTACTTCAGTCAAACCTTTTATCTTTTGAGAAGCAGTAACTGTGGTCCTGTATACTTTCGGGGAAAAACCTATAGTTTATGTTGGGAGCGATGGTCCCTTTAAGAACCAAGTTTTTCTGAAAAATAATTTTTTTGTAAAAAGCAACTTGCTTCAACTGATCAAGTGACCAAGCTGGATGGAAGATTTTAAAACTGTCGGAAAAGGGTAAATAATAAGTTAATTACAGAGAGAAATAGATTCCTGGATATGGTTCTGTTTTCAAGCAGTTTAGTTTAGCTGAGACAAAACTGGCTGCAGGGAACATTTCTTCAAGCCAAATTCAGTTGAGATTCTGTGTACTGGCTAAAAGGATTAAAACCCTACATAGTTGAAGGACTTTGCTAACAGTGAGTTGGGAAAATCAAGCTGAAAAGATAGAATTCCTAGATGTAAGATTCCAGAGTTAAAGAACATTAAAACCAGGAGAGTTCTGACCCAAGGTGACTATACTTACGATGCTAATGACCCCTGTGTTACATACGGAGTCTACAAATGTGAGGTGGTGGGAGAAGGTTTGATGGGAAATCCTTACCAGAAGTAGTGGAGGGCCAAAGAAGTTTTAACTCTCAAACAAATCTTTGAAACAGTACACAGACAAAGTGCTTAGTTTTCTAATTTCTGACAAATCTCTGACTTGTGTAAGTCAAATGGGTATGGAAGGAAATTTGAGTTAAGAAGTTCGGTTAGAACACAATGTTCATTATATCTTTCATATCTTCACTTTAACTGACTATTTAGGGTAGAGGTCAGGATTTTCTAGTTCCACCATGACAGGATCCACTGCAAGGGATGGGGTGGCCCAGCCAAAAGTCCATTGACTTCCTTCGGGACAGGATGGTCCTAGTGACAGGCAGGGCCAGAAAACCCAGCCCAAAGTGCAGCTATTAGTATTCACGTTCTTTGGTTTTTGTGTAGTACAATGATTTTGTTTTGACCATTAAACATTATGGTTTTATTCTTTTAGTAAGTACCTAAGTTTTCAGTTTTACTACTGAGATCATTATAACTGAGGGTCACTGAGTTGTAACAAACATTACAGAAAAGGTAAATAATAAAACCTGACAGATGGCCTGGCATCCACCTAGGCACCGGAAATATCAAAGATACACTCTGCCCAGCTGACCCTGCACAGGCCTCCTCACTAACATCTGAGGACTTGTGGTTGAATTGAAAGAGCTATCCCACAGATTAGCTAAGCAACAGCCTGACATTATCATTCTCACTGTATTATACCATTGCAGTCAGTGTCCTAGCTCACCCCTGGGTATGTCCTGTCCCATTGATAGGACCGAATGAACAGAAGTAGTGGCACAGTGGCATGCAGTCGAGTAGCAATAGCTCTGGGTGGCCTCAACATTGACTTTAGTATCAGATCAAGAATTGGCAAAGAATCGTCTTGCTGATTACTACCCACCCATCTCCTTCAGCTGATGAATCAGTACTCCCCCATGTTGAACATCATTTGGAAGAAGCAGTAAGAGTAGCACAGGACATGGAATATAGTGTGGGTGGGAGACTTTTACATCTATCTCTATTAATGGCTCAGAAGCCCCTCCACCTACGAAGCTGGCTCAGTCCTGAATGATATATTTGCCAATATGTGCCTGTAGCAAATAGTGGGAGGGCCAATGAGACAAAAACCTATTTGATCTTGGTCTCACCAATCTACATGTCACAGATGGACCTACCCTTGTCAGTATTGGTAGAAGTGATAAATGTGCAGTCCTTGCAGAGGGCACTCTTCATGGTGTTGGATGGCATGACTATCATGCTAAATAGGATAGATTCAGAATAGATTTTTAAGGTTACAGTGGGGAGCAGGCAGAAAATTGGGAGGTAAAGCCATAATCAAATCTGCCATTATCTTATTGAATGGTGGTGTGTCTTGAGGGATCAGCTGACCTAATCCTGCTCATATTTCTTAACATATTAACAGGACCGCATGCACCTTAATAATGAAGGTAGCATGGTGTAAGTAAAGCTAGGTGACCCCACAATTACAGGTCAGGTCATAGCTCTGCCACATTCAGCATCTACCTGACAGTGTGGAAAAATGTCCAGATATGTTCTGTCCACAAAAGACAGGACAAATCTAATTCAGCCAAATACCACATCATGAGTCTACTGTCAGTCATCAGCAAGGTGATAGAAGGTATAACTGGGAGTGCTATTAAATGGCAATTACTTAGCTCAGTTTGGATTTCACCAAGACTATTTGGTTCCAGACCTCATGACAGCCTTGATCTAAACATGAACAAAGGAACCAAATTCTAGAGGTGAGATGAGAGTGACTGCCCTTGACATCAAGACAGCATTGGACCAAGTGTGGCACAAAAGAAAGGTTGAACAGGGTGAGCCTTTATTCATGTGGGTTTTGCAGAATGACAGGTGATCTTATTGAAACAAATAAGATTCTCAGGGGGTTTGATAAGGTAAATGCTGAGAGGATGTTTGCCCTTGTAAGTGAATCTAAAACTAGGGGGCAATCTTTAAAAATGAAAAGTCTTCCATTTAAGATTGAGATGAGGAGAATTTTTTTTTACTCATTATTCTTTGGAATTTATTACCACAGATATCAGTGGGGCTTGATCATTGAATGTATTCAAGATTGGAGTTAAGGATTAAGGAGGGCAGGCACGAAAGTGGTGTTAAGGCCATGATCAGATCAGCCATGATCTTATTAATTGTTAGATGAGGTTTAAGGGGCTAAATGGCCTACTCCCATTCCTATTTCTTAGGTTCTTTGTTTTTCAGAGTCTGAGCAAAGCTGAAGTCAATAGGAACCAGAGGGGAAAGCTCTATCCTGGTTGGAGTCATACCAAGCAGAAAGGAAGATGGCAATATTGTTGTTAGAGGTCAATCATCTCAGTCCCAGGGCATTGTTGTAGGAGTTCCTTAGGGTGGTGTTCTAGGCTCAACCAACTTCAGCAATTTCCTCCCCCCACTGCCCCATCGTAATGTCAAAAGTAGGGATGTTCACTTATGATTGCTCAGTGTTGAGTACCATGTGTGATTTTACTCATCTTCTCTGATAGAAAGTGGTCCATATCCATATGCAGCAAGAGTGGGACAACATTTAGGCTTGGGATGCTAAGTGGTATGTAATAGCTGTGCCAACCAAGTACAAGAAAAAAAATCCCCAACAATAGAGACTCTTGCTATCTCCCATTGATGTTCAATGGCATTTACCATTGTTGAATCACCCCACCTTCAACATTCCAGGCATTATTATTGATCAGAAACTTAACTTGGCCAACAATGTAAATACTGTGGCTGTATTCTGTGGTGAGTAGCCCACCTCCTGACTCTCCGAAACCTGTCCACCATCCATTAGGCAAAAGTCTGCAGTATGATGGAATGTTTTTTATTTCCCTGGATAAGTGTTGCTCCACCAGTACTCAAAAAGCTTAATGCCATCCAGCACAAACCAACCCATTCAACACCTTAACATTCACTCCCTCCACCACCAATGCACAGTATAGGCAGTGTGTACCATCTACAAGAGACATTGTAGGAACCCACCAAGGTTTTATAGGGAGCACCTTCCAAACCCACTATCTCTATCAGTTAGAAAGACAAAAGGCAGTAGATAGCTGGGAACACCTTCTCCTCAAGTTCCTCTCCAAGTCACACACTGTCCTGATTTGGAACTATATCTACATTCCCTCACTATTGCTGGGTCCAAATCCTGGAACTCCCTTCCTTACAGCACTGTGAGCATACCTATATCACATGGACTGCAGCTCAGTTCAAAAAGGCAGTTCACTATTATCTTCTGAAGGGCAATTATGGATGGGCAATAAATGCTGGCTGAGCCAGCAATGCCCACATCCTGTCAATGAATAAATAAAAAAACCCACTTGACCAACAGCCCACGTACCAGCTTAAACATTCATCTTCTAGCACCGATACATGATGGTAATTATATACCATTTACAAGATGCATTAAAATCCTAAGCTTCCTTAAACCGTACCTTCCAAATGTAGGGCACTATCACCTAGAAGAACAAAGGCAGCAGAATATGGGAATACCACCATCTTCAAGTTCCATCCAAGTCAAACATATCCTAACTTGGAACTAAATCACCATTTCTTCATTGTCACCTCAAAAAAAATCCTGGAACGCCCTCCCAAACAGCTCTCTACGTGTGCCTTCACCACACAGACTGCAGTGGTTCCAAAAGGCAGCTCACTACTACCTTTTCAAGGGCAAGTAGAAATGAGTAATAAATGCTGACCTTGTCAGTGACATTCAGATCCTACAAATGAATAAAATAAAGTTGCTCAAACTGTTCCCACTTAAACAGCTTATAATGACTTAAAATTCAGTACAGAATGGTTTTGGATATTTGTTCATTGTTAATCTTACAGTTAAATACCAATAAGATCAGCATAATTTTACATCAGAAAAAGTTAATTCCAATGAAAAAGGTGACCTCATCAAATGCTGCTTTACACTGTCTCAGATAATAAATAGTACATTTCACAACCCTGGCAGTGCATTACTGATATAAATCCACGAGTATGAAGGGAAATGCCTGGCTAATGATGCAAAGATAAGTGAGTTATGCTTTTGTGGCACAAAAGTGAATTAAACCAAAGAATACGCATTCCAGAAGTTGATATTCATTTCGATACATAGTTCTTGTTTGGGCTTCCCCTTCCTTATTTTCATAAATGTCTTAACATATCACACTTTCTTCAGTGTTCAAAAAAAAGAATGTGTCCTGTTTGTTTTGTAAAACAATGCAGCAGGACTGTTATAATCTATTCTACAATGTGCCACACAATGCTGCCAGTTATGGGATAACTACCTGTGGGAAAATCATGTTTTAGCATCACTGCAGGTAGTTATCACAGTATTGAGAATACTGAAAATAACACTATCACCCATGCAATTAGATAATAATGAACCAGCAGGCATGTGTACACTTGGGAGGCAAGTGGGGTTACCATAGTGATTATTGTAATTAGATCATTTTTATTTTGAGGATGAAGTTTTTGAAAGGTTATTTTCCTCCTTGCCCATTCTCTTGACCTCTGTGTGACATGTATCATCTATGATTGAGAGCACAGTGGCTGACCTGTTTCCATGTCTCAATGAATGGAACACAGACCACTGGGAAATTCAGCACAATGCTTTGGACACAACTTGCTCTGATTTTCTCTTCCCCCCATGATAGAGACCCTCTGTTCAGCACCTCTTACAGCCACACGACTCAGATTTGAGATGCAGCCTAAGGAGGATTACAGGTGCAATCCCACATGTCAGAGCACTATTGTGCCCCAATATGCTGCTTACACACACGATACTTCTGCGGGGCCATTTCTTCAATTTTACGTTTGAAACGAAGCATTAATTGGTAGTACCCCAATATATGCCTTTGTTCCATCGCCACTTAAAGTTATTTCAGAAAATTAAAAATTGAAACTAAGTTTCTGATACTTAGTGGGTGCATATCAATTACTGTCTAACCAGGTTCACCAGTTAAACAGAGCCGAGGATGAAAGATCCTACATGATCACAGCAATCTGTTAGGCAATCACACCACTGACTCCGGTTTTACCATGAACTAATAATTCAAATCACACATTGATGTCAGAACAGTGAAAAAGATTTCTTATTTTCAGAGTCATGGTGCAAGACAAAATAATTTTTAAAATGAGTTGTCAATGAATAGAATACAGCTGTGTGAAGTCTGAAGGTTATATTCAAGATTGGAGTATGCCAAGTAAATACCATGACCATACTTTGTAGGCACCTTTCTTCACAGAATCATCAAATTAATAATATAGTGATTCTTATAACTGTCACTGTCTGATTGCAATTACACGGTCAGTAAGAATAAATAAGGGATATTGGATGTCTACAATATGTCACAAATGTATTTTCACAAACTACTTCAAACTCAAGCAATTGATGAATACAGAGAAAAAAACATTTTCTGTCAGCCTTTTGTCATTCTTTATGGCTGCAACTGATTTTATTTTTAGCATTTTAAATTATTTTAGTAGACATAATGTGTATATCATTAGTGCAGTGCAGAAGAATGTTGTAGGTGAAAAACTAACAATAGTCCTGATATAGGAGTTGAAGATTCAGTGTCACATGATACTATGTGCTTGTGTATCAGACTATCATCAGGTTTCTTTCAGCAATGCATTACTAGGAAATACATCACACGTTGTTTATAATACAGGAGGATTATGATTGAACCTCAGAAGCTTTCATTGTTCTGCCTCAGATCTGATACTCTGATGCTGTGTCACAGAAAGCAAATAAACACTGTAGAGGGGATGCAACCCTGATCTGACACTAGCAATTCATGTCAGGTATGTGTCTATCCATAATTTTTGTAGACGAAGCTGGATTTTAGCACTTCTTCTGCTAAAACGTAGAGCACAAATGGCCTGTTATTACTGCCTCAATTATTTCAAATCATTTGCACCATGATTAAAGCTCCAATATCTATTCAACACATGGGTCTCAAGAGTTACTTAGAGCGGGCGGAGTTCAGTCAACACAAAATCACATTATGGAAATTCAGTCGCTCTACATATAGTTATATATATACATTTATAGAATTAATTATTGAGAACGTGGCTTATTTATTCATGGGCCCCACCACTGGCATATTTGGACACAGGACCATTCAACTGGACCATTAGGAGAAAGGATAAATCCCTCCAGGTTGGAGATGTTGAAAAGGGGGCCTGAACATTCTAATTTTTTGATGTAGGGAAGGGGTGATGAGTTCTTATTGCTGCCTAGTGGTTCACCTTCAGCTAGCCCGATCACAAATACTAAACTCATGCCACATCCCCCAAATCTCAACTATAACAAACCCACTGGGGGATATGTGATTGAATAGTGAGGGCGTTTGGAGGAATTGATTGCTTCCAGTGGGTAACGCCTTCCCAGCGTCTTGGACTCATCAGTTGAAGATTGGCACTGCCCTGATGAATGAAGAAAGTTAATTTGAAAGTTGATCTTTCCCTCAATGGGGCGATGAATGAGGTGACCCGAGTTTAACTGGCTCGTGTTGTAATTAGAGGGTTTTCAGTTTTTTTAATTTGCTTTCCAGGGAGAAAGCCTGAGATTAATCCAAACACATGCCCCTGCAGTCTGAGCTGTGGAGAAGAGAGTGTTCTCACCTGCTGGCCATGCTCTGGCGGCAGTGTTGCCTGAAGGGCATCAGGTGGTAGTTCATGGCATCCAGCAGCAGCTTCTGGCAGACCGGGTCGGTGCGCATGAAATCCACCGACTGCACCCTCTCCACCAGCTCGGTGGCGGGGATGAGGGCGAAGCGGAGCCGCTTCATCAGCTCCGGGGCGTACTGCATGCGAGTGTCCCGGTCGTGTTCGAGCCAGAGCACGGACATCTGAAAGAGAGCCAGCTCCGACTCTACAGGTGGCGGCATCGAGTCCATCATGGCGCACACCTCCTCGAAATTCAGCAGCAGGATGTCCTCCACGAAGTACTTGTTGGCCAGCTTCTTGGTCTCGTCCAGCCCGTGGATGGCGGCGATCTGGCAGATCTGCTTGTAGTTCTGCATGGAGATCTGGTCGTTGAGGAACTGGGCGCAGAGTTTGGTGACGGGGGGGATGTGGAGGATCTTGCTGACCGACAGCACGTCCTCCACCGTGTCCAGAGACAGTGTCATGTTGGCCGTGTAGATGTACTCCAGCACCAGGCACACGCCGGTGGCCGAGCAGCCCTGGAGCACGATGTTATTGATGGACCTGGAGATGTCCTCGGCCGGGGAGGAAGGGGTCCGGCTGCCCGGCTCATTCGTGCTCTCTTTGCACTGGTTGTTGGAGAAAAGCGATCGGAAATACTGGGAGCAGGAAGCCAGCACCGCTTTGTGGCAATGGAATTGCTGGCTCTGGGCTGTCAGAGTCACATCACAAAAAAGCTGCTTCCTCCACAGAAGGTTGAGGCCATGCAGGAGGTTATCACTGTGGGTAGGGTCGAAGGTGGACGTCCTGTCACCAGATCTTGACATGGTATCTAACTTTGGACACCTCCTGAAAGGGCACACATTTCACACAGTCAGATTCACAGGCATTTCTCCCCCTCCCGTGACAAACATTTCCATGTAAGTAAAGCCAGATTTCTCAAACCAACACTCCATTAAAAGAGAGAGAGAAAAAATGTTTCGTTATTGTTACAAAATGTTATATGCGAAATATCTCCGTGGCTGAGACCCTGGCGCTAACGTTATCTTTAATTTAATTCACCCTATTATCTTTTTATTTGTTCAGCCTGCACATTTTAATCAGCACCCAGTTAGTGCGAGTCTAAGTCACCCTGCGTGTTGATCCTAATAAACATTATAGAAATATAGCAGGTAAAATAGCAAGTGCCGTTTGTGTTCGAGGTTTATCTTCCCAGCTCTAAAGCAGACCACAAACGAAACAGTTAAAGTTTCATGATTCCTCATGGTGTTAAAACCCCCGACCAGTTAATACATAAAGACCCGTGTAGTTGTTTTGCTTCGAAAGGGGGGTGGAATAGCAGACGTCAGGGGTCAGATTCTTAACAGAAATAAACTTCAAAAAAAAATCCGAAGCAGCGCCTTACTAACTAAAGCTGCCGGAGCTTCCACGGTGTTTGCTACATGCCCGCTTCTCCTTTTTTCCCCCCCAAAAAAACAAATTTAGCGGTAGCCCCTTGTCTAATCCAGCTCCTGCCCATGGATTCTCACACTGGTGTTTATTCACCGAGGCACCTGTCACAGCCTCATCTCCCCAGTGTTTGCCACTCGTCACTAACACAAGACAGGCCACAAACTTACCTGTATACACTGGGCTGCAAACTAGCGTCCACTTCGATCAGACCCCCACTTTTATATTATTTTTTTCTCCCTCTCCTTTTTTTTCTCTCTTTGCTTCGATCCCCCAGTAAAATCCGTACCCGATCAAGCTCCACGCGTTGCAACTTCAGCAGTTACGCTTGCGAGGTTTTTTTGTCGTTCATCATTTGATATACTGTCTCCAGAATTAGCATCAGCAAGAAGTCTGAGAGCAGCTTTCGCAAAAAAATGTACGTGTGACAAATTATGCTACCAAGAAACAACACATCATTATCCTTGGGCCTGGGATTCAGTGAGTCGTAACAAGAGTAATAGGAAATCCACGGTTGGGGAGAGAAACGGTCGTGCATCGCCAGTGAAGAGTGACCATGGAGGGGCTGGATGCTGGAGAGAGTTTTAAAATTATGGCTCAAGGCTATTGTAAAATTGTCGTGCGTAAATGGCTGCGCAGTCAAACATCTTAGAAAAGCAGTCCCTTTATAAAGAACCGTCAAGTTTTAGTGCGCATTGCTAATTAGTCAATTTCTCTTTCCTTCACAGCCTAGCGACTTCTGCTGAGCTGAAACTGCTAATTCTGTGACCACGCTTCTCTCTCTGGGTGAATGAATATCTCACAGAGAGAGAGAGAGAAAAAAAGACTCTGTCCCACAAAATATTTTTCTCCTCATCTTTTTACATGCATGGATTTATGAAGGTGGATGAACAATGCTATCTTCAGATGATGGCACAAACTTTCTTACCATTTTATTGCCTGTGCAGTTACATGAGATGACACACAGACTAACCAGCACTGTACTGTCTGCTGTAATGAATTACGCGCGATTCTATCCCATTAATACTGTTGATGCATTGAAACAAAGAGATGATTATCCACTTGAAATTACGATCGTTGGAAATTACCAGATTGTCTTGTTAATGTCTTGGTAACACTGACATTTTGTTATTAAGACTTCCCCTTCTCTCAATTGCAAAATATGACATACATTTTCTAACCAACACTGCTGTAATGAATTAGCCTGGCTTGTATTACGCTAACACCATTGCAACATGAAAACACAGAAGTTATTATCCTACTCCTATCCTGCTTATTTAAATATTTATCAGATGACCTTTTTAATGTGTACAAGTAAAGACAAAAAATAAACTCAGAGTGTCTCCTCGCTATGGGATTGAATATTATTGGGACATTAACACAGAACCTGTGTGTTACATTGATGGCCCACTGTTTTAAAGGCACCAGCTGCACTGCCAGCATCCTTAGAATAAAGAAATCAGT
Source organism: Carcharhinus amblyrhynchos (assembly GCF_965287045.1). Lineage (NCBI taxonomy): Eukaryota > Metazoa > Chordata > Chondrichthyes > Carcharhiniformes > Carcharhinidae > Carcharhinus > Carcharhinus amblyrhynchos. Next base: position 73,429,968 of record NC_137331.1, on the reverse strand, counting down.
TTTCGGTATGCTGCTACCTTGCTTTTGGTGCTTTCAGTGCCCTCAAACCAAATTCATTAAGTTTTGGTGTATCAGCATTGAGGAAAAATCCACAATATGCCCAACAATGATCACTTAGGAATATAAAAGTGAAACTTTTGAAAAGGGAGCCGTTTTGAATCGGGCTACAGTTTTACGACCTGGAGTCCCAATAAGATGTGATCTATCTGCATAGATCAACTTTAGTCATGTATGTTGTTGATAGATTCCAGCCGCATTATCTTGCACTGAAAGACGTTTACACTCAATTCCTCATTCCACACAGATAAACATCAGGATGCCTTGCATCAAATTGTGACCGCAGCAGATTCTTATTGATCTGGGAGTTCCTAACTTAAAAACGGCCCTTATTCTGTCCTATAAATGTCTAAAGACATAAAATATGTTCTTTCCTGCTTTCTAGGATTAATGGCATCCTGAGGTTGTGACTCCTGCAGGAGGTCCATAGGCTGTTAAGCCCTACAATGGATGTCTGCGAACACTGTTCCCAGCCGATTTAAATTTTTAATAAAAATATCTGGAGTAACCGCGTCAACATTAAATCGACACAAAGCTTGACCGAATTAGGAATTCGGCGACATTATTTTATCCCGTGACAATTAAATCTGGATATGTGTGAGAGGTGTTGTTACCACTTGATTATTCTAAACAAGCATCAGAAATATTTAATGATACAGTTACATGAGGGGGTCGATGGCCGTAGTCAAGAAATCTCCCAGGCATAATTCTAACCTACTGGGCTCAACTCGAAACGTATGCTGTAGGCAAAGTATTATTTTTCTAAATCTAAGGTGTCAGATCGTCACGGAAATGTGACTGCCTGTTCTAGACCAGTGCCTAGAATCTTCAATTTGTGGCTTGTGAAGAATCCTTCTAAATGTTCCAACTGAAAATCCCGGGGTTTTGTGCCTGCAATATCATTTTCTCTCTGGTTTAAACATAGATTTGCCCAGTTTAATAGTTTAGGCAATTTCAAACTCTCCACATACTAAAGGTTGTGCTGAAAGTTACTGGTGAGACATTTCCTCTTCGATTTGAATCGTTCCAATTAATAATCTTGTTTTTTTTGCAGCCTATTATAGCAGATACATATCTATAGTTGCTGCATGCTCAGAAGCACTGACTGAAGAGCTCTCACTATGAGCAGGCCCTGCTCCGACTAATTGGATTCGGTGTCTTGTTGTTCTCTGAGTGACATCAGAGTCACGCCCCAAAGCCCAGGCGACACCTCGACTTAATGGGTGAGAGTGCTGCTATTAATAATCTTACTCTCCTCAAACACGTGGACATTTGTGTTTGTGGCATCCTTCCCAAGAACTCCCAACAATGGAACTCTGATTGGATTTCACGTGACAACTCTACCCGTTCCTAGGATAAAAATAAAATGCTGCGGATGTTGGAATCTGAAGCATAAACAGAAAATGCTGGAAAGTCTCAGTAGGTCTGACAGCATGTGTGGAGAGAGAATAGAGCCAATGTTTCAAGTTGGCTCTGTTGAGAGCTCTGATGAAGGGTCATCCAGACTGGAAGCCTTGGCTCTATTCTCTCTCCACAGATGCTGTCAGACCTGCTGAGATTTTCCAGCATTTTCTGTTTTTGTTCTAATCATTCCTAAATGGATGAGTGTGGAAAAGCAGGAGCTTTGTTCTAGGCCATGAGCTGACTCCAGTAATTTATCTTGCTCCAATTCTGTTCCCATCCCCAGCCATTTCTGAGTTTTCTGCAGGGAACTAGCCCACTGCAAAAGAAAACAACCAATGCTTCCCGTTTTTAGAAGGTGGCAGTCCAATATAATCTGATTTGCAGCGTATAAAGGTTTAACTGGCTGATCTCAATATTGATTCTGTTTCATGTTGGGTATATAAAGTTCTGTGGTAATTAAGCACACTTTGTTTTAGTTTATATTATAGTTAAGCCTATAGTTAAGTCCACAAACAATTTTCTGAAACTAGTTTATGATGAAAACAATGAAAAATACCTTGATTCACAGAAAAAAAAACATATTAAGAAAACTAATAGATAATTCCAATCTGGATCGCATTGTAAATTCATGTACCTGATTTTGAAAATCCTCCCCACATAATTGCACCAGCAATCCAGTGACCAAGGGGTTGAGAATGCCCATATTTCTTTTGTTCATTCAGTCCAGTAATTGAATACTACTTGTTTCATGTCTGTGAAACCAGACATTTCTCCATATTATGTATCTGTACCTTTATATAGAATTAACAATTATCCTGTAATTGCAGAATTCTCCAATGGAAATCACATAGGATGCTGACATTTTCATGATTATTATCAAAAGGTAGAGAAGACCGCATTGCCTCACCAATACATACAAAACAAAACCATCAGATTTGGTTACAAATCAAAAAATACAAAGGAATAATATACACAGAAAGGTGGTTGAGAAAATCACGCTGAAAGTAATAAAATAGAGTCAGTTACAAGGGTTAAACATTCCCTTTTAGAATTTATTTCTTACCAATGTGCTAAGTGATAGGACATTTGGATGATATAGCATTTCATAAACCTTCATGATGTGAAGCTGTACATGGATGAGTTAAATTTACAATTCATCTAAAGAGCTCAGAACACTCACCAGAACTAAAAACTCTGAAGTTTATGTTGTTTGATTAACCATGATTAAAGGTGCATGTCATGCAAATGACTGGTTCTCATATCATCCAGGTCTCACATACCTACCTAATGCCCTTCTCGTCGACAATTCAATTCAAACTGAAAAGAAAGAAGATCCAGCATCCCGGTCAATTTCCAGAACAATCAAACGTTTTATTTGTAATATAGGCAGGAAATATAGCTTCCATTTTAATTCCAGCTATTTTAAATAATATGAAACAAAATACAGAAATCTTTTGATTTTTTCACACTCACTGCTGAGCAAATTGAGACTGACCTTCATTGACTTCATTTAATGACAAATGTGAGAATGCAAAATATATCTTCAATGAATTTTTATATGCAGTAATGCAGTCTGGTTCCATTACAGGAAATGTTCCAACTGATAGTACACCACTTTAAAAAAAACCCAAATCATAGAAACATGGAATGACACAGCACAGACAGCGACTATTCAGTCTTTTTTACTTTGCTGGTTCTTTGAAAAAGCTATCCAGTTAGTTTCACTTCTCTGCCCTGCTACCATACCCCTGCAAATTATTCTGCTTCAAGTATTTCTCCAATTCTCTTTTGAAAGTTACTATTGACTCTGGTTCCACCACTCTTTCAGGCAGTACATTCCAGATTATAGCAACTCACTTCCCAAAATGTCTCAGTTCTTTTTCTCTCTCTCAGCTTTTACCCATATAAATGAGTTTGCAAAAATATTGGTTAGGCACACTCCATATTAACCATCACTTTTGGGATTTGGTGGATGGATGCCCTTCCTGTCATGCACCCTCTCCAATGTCTTGCCTATACCATTAACTGTTTTTGTGGCCTACAAATCCTGCAGTGTGACTTGAATTCAGAGCATGCAGGCTCAGAGGCAGGGGCGACATCCTCTTACTCCCATGGCAATTTAAAGAAAAAATTAATTTTGAAGGACATGGGTATGCTGGCTGGCCAGCAATCATTGCCCATCCATAGTTGTCTGAGGGCAGTTGAGAATCAACCACATTGCTGTGGTTCTGGAGTCACATGTGGACCAGACTAGATAAGGGCAGCAAATTTCCTTCCCTAAAATCAGATGGGTTTTTCTAACAATCAACAATGGTTTCATGATCATCAGCAGATTCTTAATTCCAGACTTTTTTTATTGAATTCAAATTCCACCATCTGCTGTGGTGGGATTCAAACACAAGTCCTCAAAATATTAGCTGAGTTTCTGGATTAATAATCTAGCAATATTACCACTTGGCCATCACCTCCCCTGTAATTCTTATTTCAATCACCGTAAACTCATGTTATTGACTTTTCTAATATAAAAACAAAAAATGCTGAAAATGCTCAGCAGGTAAGAGAACATCTGCAGAGAGAAAAACAACTTTGACTTTCAGCTTGATGGCACTTCAGGAAACTGAGAAAAGTTAGAAATGTAATAGATTTTAAACAGATGCAAAATGGCAGATGTGAGTGGGAAAAAGAGGGAAGTTCTGTCATAGGATGAAGGGCAGGAGAGATTAAATGACAGAAGAGTTAGTGGTTGCAAAGCCAGAGAGAGTTGTAATGGGATAAGTAAAGAAACAAAAGATCTCTAGAGTAGGTGCGAATGACAGAATGATGAACAGCTGATATCCAAAAGCAGAACAAGAGAATAACGAGAAGAAAAATAACATTTAAGAAATGAAAGGAAACAAAATGGGACAAGAAATTATGGTATGAAATTGTTAAACTGAATGTTGATTCCAGATGGCTGCAAAGTACCTAATAGAAAGATGCAATGTTTTCCCCACAGTTTATGTTGAGCTTTATTGGAGGCTGTGAGCAGTGAGGTCAGCATGAGAGCAAAGCAGAGAATTAAAACAATGGATGGGTGGAAACTGGAAGGTCACCTTTATAGACTGAAAGGAAGTAGAACGGGTTGAGTGCTTCAAATTTTTAGGTGTCCAGATCACCAATAACCTGTCTTAGTCCCCCCATGCCAACACTATAGTAAAGAGAGCCTACCAATGCCTCTACTTTCTCAGAAGACTAAGGAAATTTGACATGTCAGCTACGACTCTCACCAACCTTTACAGATGCACCATTCTAGTTGTATCACAGCTTGGTATGGCTCCTGGTCTGCCCAATCCGCAAGAAACTACAAGATCATGAATGTAGCCCAATCCATCACACAAACCTACCTTCCATCCATTGACTCTGTCTACACTTCCCGCTTTCTCAGCAAAGCAGCCAGCACAATTAAGAATCCCAAGCACCCCGGACATTCTCTCTTCCACCTTCTTTCATTGGGAAAAGTCTGAGGTCACGTACCAACTGACTCAAGAACAGCTTCTTCCCTGCTGCCGTCAGACTTTTGAATGGATTTACTTTACATTAAGTTGATCTTTCTCTGCACCCTAGCTATGACTGTGACACTACATTCTGCACTGTTTTGTTTCCTTCTCAATGAATGGTATGCTTTGTCTGAATAGTGCGCAAGAAACAATACTTTTCACTGTATTAAAACATCTGACAATAATAAATCAAATCAAATCAAAAATCAAAAAATTTTGCGAAGTGGTTACCCAGTCTCTGTTTGCTTTCTCCTCACCGTCCCCACACCACCACCAATCCACTCCTGTACAATGTATAGCAGAACATAATGTGAGCTGCAAATATAGCATACTAGGTTGAAAGAAAAACATGTAAATTGCTGTTTCATCTGGAAGGAGCATTTGGGACCTTAGATGTTCAGGAGAGAGGACATGAAAGGCATCTTCTGCACTTGAATGTAAAGGTGCCATGGAAAGGGGAGGGGTTATTGGGCTTGACTGAGGAAGACACAGAGTAAGCAGTCCCTTTGGAATGCAGAAAAGAGAGGGAAGGAGAAAGTGTACTTGGTGAGTGTGTTGCATTGGAGCGGTGGAAATGGCAAAGGTTAATAATCAACTGATTACAGAAGTTAGTAAATTATATTTAACTAATATGCGTGGGTTTTTTGGTGAGGTAAGAGAGAGGGTGGATGAGGGTAATGAACTTTTATAGGTGCGCCATAGAAAGTATCCTTTCTGGTTATAATATAGCTCGGTATGGTTCCTGCTGTCTCCAAGATCGCAATAAACTCCAAAGGGTCGTGAGCGAAGCCCAGTCCATCACTCAAACCAGCCTTCCATCCATTGACTCTGTCTACACTTCCCGATGCCTTGGAAAAACAGCCAGCATAACCAATGCACCCTTGACATTCTCTCTTCCATCTTCTTCCTTCGGGAAAAAGATACTAAACTCTGAGGACACGTACCAACTGACTCAAGAACAGTTACTTCCCTGTTGCCATCAGACTTTTGAATGGACCTACCTTGCATTAAGTTGATCTTTCTCTACATCCTAGCTATGAAAGTAATACTATATTCTGCACTCTCTTCTTTACTTCTTTATGTACAATATGCTTTGTATAGTGTGCAAGAACCAATACTTTTCACTGTATACTAATATATGTGACAATAATAAATCAAATCAAATTAAAGTGTGCATGGACTTCCAAAAGGCATTTGATGAAGTGCCATATAACAGGCTTGTGGGTAAAGTCAGATCTCATGGAATAGCGCATAGACACAAAATTGGTTGGATGACAGGAAATAGAGGGTAGTGATGAATTGTTTCTTTTAGGATTGCAGGAAGAATAAAGAACAAAGAACATTGAAAACTACGGTACAGGAACAGGCCTGTTGGTGCTCCAAGCCTGCACTGACCACGCTGCCTGACAGAACTAAAACCCCCTAGTCTTCCGGGGACCATGTTCCTCTGTTCCCATCCTATTCATGTAGTTGTCAAAACGTGCCTTAAAAGTCACTATCATACCTGCTTCCACTACCTCCCCCGACAGCAAGTTCCAGGTACCCACCATCCTTTGTGTAAAAAACTTGCCTTGTACATCTCCGTTAAACCTTGCCCCTTACACTTTAAACCTCTGTCTCTTCGTAATTGACTTTTCCACCTAAGGTTTACAGTAGGGTTCCTAGGCATTGGACTTTGGACTTGTACTTGATGTGGAGAGCATCATTTCAAAATTTGCAGATGACAAGACTTTGTGAAATATGAGGAAGGCAGTATTAACCTTCAAAAGGACAAAGACAGAATAGTACAATGGGTGGACAAATGGCAGATGAAATTCAGTGCAAAGAATTGTTAAGTGATTTATTTTGGTAGAAAGAACAAGGAGAGGCGATATAAAATATAGAATACAATTTTAAGGAGGGTGTAGAAGCAGAGGGACCTGGGGTTATATGTGCACAATTCACCAGAGGTGGCAAGACAAATTGAAGGAACAATTAATAAAGCGTAAGGGTTCCTCAGCTTTATGAATAGGGGTATAGCATACAAAAGAATAAAAGTATAATAAACCTATATAAAAAACTAAAATAGAAGCAAAATACCAAAGGTGCTAGAAACCTAAATAAAAAGAGAAAATAATAGAAAATCTCAGTTGGTTTAGCAGCATTTGCAGAGACAGAAATAGAGTTATGACTCTTCTTTCTCCAATAATTATCGGTATCCACATTTTATAAAAGCCTAGTTTTACCTCAACCGGAATAGTGTGTCCAGTTCTGGGAACTTTAGGAAGGATGTGAAGGCATTAGAGGGGATACAGAAAGATTATTTGAGGGTGCTTTCAGGATTGAGGAACTTCAATTATGTGGATAACTTAGAGAAGTCGGGGCTGTTCCCTTGGAGAAGCAAAGTTTAAGATGTGATTTGACTGAGGTGCCCAATTTAAGATGATTGGCAAAAGAAATTTTGATTTGATTTATTATTGTCACATGTATTAACATAAAGTGAAAAGTATTGTTTCTTGTGTGCTATACATGCAAAACATACCATTCATATAGAAGGAAACAAGAGAGTGCAGAATGTAGCATTACAGTCATAGCTAGGGTGTAGAGAAAGATCAACTTAATGCAAGGTGAGTCCATTCAAAAGTCTGACAGCAGCAGGGAAGAAGCTGTTCTTGAGTGGGTTGGTTCATGACTTCATACTTTTGTATCTTTTTCCTGAAGGAAGAAGGTGGAAGGGAGAATGTGCAGGGTGCGTGGGGTCCTTAATTATGCTAGCTGCTTTGCCGAGGCATCGGGAAATGTAGACAGAATCAATAGATGGGGGGCTGGTTTGCTTGATGGATTGGGCTCCATTCACAAATAATAGTGACAAAAGATTTTTTTGAGCGGTTAAGGTCTGGAATACACCATGTCTAAGTGTGATAGAGGCAGATTCAATCACAGCTTTCTTTCAGAAGAGAATTGGATAACTTTCTAAGGAAAAGAATATTTCAAGGCTCCAGAAAAAGGCAGGGGAGTGATAGTAGATGAGTCACAAGGAGCTGTCATGGACAAAACAGGCTGAATAGCCTCCTTTTGTGCTGCGAGCATTGCCTGATTTTATGAGGGGTGGAAGGTGAAAACACGGAAAGCATTATCATGGTTTTGGGAGGGAGAGAAGGTAGTGAGAGCAGAAGTGCATGAAATGGGATCAACATGGTCAAGTGTCTTGTAGGGATGAATCCTTGCTGGGGAAAATGGAAGACATATCAGAAGCGTGAGTATGGAAAGTTGTACCATCTGACCAGATGTGATTGAAATGGAGAAACTGGGTGAATGGAATAGTGTAGCTTCATCCACAGTGTTTTTAGGAAGGGAGTTTCAGGATTTTCATCCTATTCCTCCACTGTCACTGAGCCAGAGTCCTAAAACTCCCTTCCTATCAGCATTGTGGGTACACCTATCCCACATGGGCTGCAGCAGTTCAAGAAACAGCTCACTATTGCCTTCTCAAGGGCAATTAGGGTAGGACAATAAATGCCATTCTAGCCAGACAGCCCACATCCCATAAAAGATTTAAAGTGGTAAGTGACCTGAAGCTTGAGATCATGCTCGCAGACGGAACAGAGGTGTTCTGCAAGATGGTCACAACTGAAAATAGTTTCTTCCTATTTACTCTATCAGATCTCTTCTTGATTTTGAACAGCACTATTGAATCTCTCCTTACGGTGGGACAGTGGTTAGCACTGCTGCCTCATTGTGCCAGGGACCCAGGTTTGATTCCCAGCTTGGGTGACTGCCTGTGTGGAGTTTACACGTTCTTCCCGTGTCTGCATGAGTTTCCTCCGGATGCTTCAGTTTCTCCCCACAGTTTGAAAGATGTGAAGGTTAGATGTATTGGCCATGCTAAATTCTCCCTTGGTGTAACTGACAGGCACTGGAGTATGGCAACTAGAAGATTTTCACAGTAATTTCATTGCAGTGTTAATGTAAGCCTATGTGTGACACTAATAAATAAACTTTAAACTTTCATTGCTCTAATGAGCTCTAAATGATTTTTAAAAAGTGCCTGAAATATTTTAACCTGATACCAAACATCATAAACTAATTAGAAATGACCTTAGCTGCATGACAATTGATGAAACCCCTGAGGTGCAACGTTTGTTATTCTTTTCATACTCAGAACCACCAGTAATAGAGAGCCTGATATATCCAAAACTCAGTCCAGCTGTCATACGTGGCTGTTAGGATTCAATATTGAAACAGTAGCCATATTACTTACAGTGTCATTTCACTTTATAGTGTTTTTGCTTGGCAGAGACAGTAGAAGCATAAAGTGCTACATATTGACAGTGATGTAAACAAAATATTGGTTAATAGGCACCATGATTTCCCTCAGTGAGAATATAAATCATGTTGTGGAAATAATGAGACAACTGGAATCTGAGTGTACCTGATGCAGCATCCATGAGGTATTCAATATCATGGGGCAGATGCCAGAATTCCACTTCAGAGTAGGCGAAGGGGAGAGTTTTCTGAGTTTGGGTCTGGTACCTGTGCACTGTTGGTCTACTTGTCATTCTACAAGCAGTATTACTCAGCAGCAAGCTTTAGGTCTCTTTGCCCATCATGCGTAACAAATCACAGGCAGTGATGTTTCAAATTCTGCCATCTGCATTGTCTTTTGAAGTGGATCAGCACAAGTCACTGACCCATTTAGAAAGGGTGAGAGCCCTTCAGACTTTGAAGTCTATGGCTTAGAAATTATTGTTGGTAGCATTAGTGGGTGAATGCTTAACATATTCATGTGACATTCATTTTGCCTGCTATTTCAGCAACAAAGTTAGACCATATAAAATGAAATGAATGGAGTTTAAGACTTGATTAAAATAGGGAAGGGAATACAAATATGCAAAATGTTTATCAGCAAATATAATTAACAGTAATATCTAGGTCTGCAAGTTTAGCTTATATCCTTTTAATGTCTTTGATATGTCAAATACATTGTTTGCTGAGTATCTAAATGGACCAACCAACAAGCACCTTTACTTTCATTAGTTCTAGCAGGGATAGTATCCACAATGTTCTGCTTTTGACATCTTGGCTTTGAATGGATTAAGTTCTGGTGTTGAATGGTGTCTGAAATTAGATTCTTCATTAGGCACAGCAGAAAAATCAAAGGAAACAGAAATTCTGCATTGTATTTTATTGGAAGAAACCCTAGTTAGGAATAATTAGATGGATCTCATTTTATTACTTTGCACTTAAGTTATAAAGCAAGTTTTGAAATATTTTAAAAACCAACTTTTGCACCAATTTTGTTATTTTTAATGAAGAAAATGAAAGCAAAGTATTTGTTGAAATCAACAAGTTTGTAAAAACAGACACCAAACCAGAGGAATGTGGATCAGATTTATGTTAATCTATTACTTGTGAAAACGAGAAGAAAATGTTGTTGAAACAGTAAAAATTGTAGAAACGTGTCTTTTAATCTTGATGACCTTCACTAACTTTCTCCCAAACAGTACTGTTGGTGTACTTACACCACATGGACTGAAGTGGTACAAGACAGGTCATCATCTCCTTCTCAAAGGCAATTAGAGTTGGGCAGTAAAGGCTGGCCTAGCCAGCAATGCCCACATCCTGTGAAATAATTTAAAAAAATGTAAATAAATGTAAAATACAGTGTGTTGTTATGACAGCTGTCAGAACTTGTCCTTTCTTTTCCCTCCTCGATTAATCATTACAGGTTTGAGATTTATAAAGATGAGTGTATCAATTCGGTGTCAATACTTAACCATCAATGTGCTGATTGCAAATAACTCAGATTAACATGCTTTCTTGAGTTTATACACAATGAGGTTTGTTTTTATTGAGCAAAAAACCTACCCAGGTAAAGAAATAAAAATATTTAAAAAGGTAGATACATATCTTGACCATTATAACACATACACAAACGCACGCAAGTATGCAAAATTACTAATTATACAGTGGAGATATTAATTTATGGCCAAATTAAGATTCAATGAAAAAAGGCAAAAATGCAATGTTCACTGATTCTAAGCCCTCCACTATTATTCATGGCTACGGAAGCTTTTTCTCATTCACGGTGGTCTTGTTTTATGCTGTGGAAATGCTGCTTTGGGATTTTGAAGCCTTCTTCAGGATTTCTCTCGCTGGCAACCCCAGTATAATACAAACAGGGAGAATTTCTTTCAATTGAAAATCTCTATTGCTGTGATGTATTTCCAAATGTAACAGAGATAGGGCTGTAAGTTTGAGACAGCAGGGAGAGAGATGGCATTACTGCTCCATTTGTAGAATTCTTCTTCGGACTGTCTAAAGTAATCAGGGTGTTGTGATGGTGATTCTGGTCAAGTGAGCTTTTTTTCAATGATTTGAATATTTCACAGAAGGTAATTGGTTAGCTTATGTCTGAACAGACCTGGGCCTTTGTATTATGGGGTAGGCTATTAGCTTCTTTAATGTCCCAGATATCACTTCTGAATGGCCTAATCTTCCCCTGATCTGAGCCAGGAAGAACGTATCAACACCTTCTATATAGCCATTGTCCAGATAAACCTTCATCTCTGCCTGGAAGATAGCATTATAGAAATGCAAATGGTGAGACCAATTTACTCTGAAGTAATTCTTGACATCAGCAGACATGAAAATCCATACGAGGTTTGCCTGGCATATCCTAATTATGATCACATTTAAAACCTCTAGAAACTAACCAATTTGTAAATCTAGATGTGTCAGCTGACTTGCGGGAGCCATATTAAGTCATTGTCTTTGCTTGCTCTATTAGTGCTTTTAAAGAAGTTCAATATATATTTGATTAGCCGAGTGTCTTTCTCCTTTAATTCTCCCTCCTCCCAGTGAGGAAAGTGCACAACCACTGTTCAACATTTTCTCACTCGATATAGCTCACAATGGGAACTCCACAAAATGTGACTCAAGGCTACCGCAAGGATCTTTTCATACAATTTTCCCAAATCCTGGCCATTTTCGGGCTGTCTACTAGTACTCAGCCGGGAATAGGTTAGACCTGCACAAATGTATTTGAGACAGGAACCTGAAAGCCTTCTTAAGGCATCTTTTACCTCTTTAGACTAGAGTCAAGTGCAAGTTCCAACAGTGGAAGGAGAGTGTAGTAACCTAATGCACCAGCCATTCCATCCATATTTCTTTGCTGGTTTCCATCATACAGCAAATATATTTTGTAGCACAACTTTTTTTCTGTTATACCATCTAAACAAGGGGAAGGAGCACACTCTCAGATAAAATGTGCAGAGTTTAAACATGTTTCTAATACTCATTCTGCAGTAATTGGACAAACTAATGTTGGGAAAACAAATCAATTACTTGAAAGAAATCATTGACTATTCTCTCCTATTGATTTCATACAAAATGTTCATTTTCAAACTGCAACATCCCATCAATTATTCTTATTAATTTTACTAAACAACACTCACAGACGTATGTTGGAAACCTACAACTATTGCTGACTGTGAGAAAGCAAAAGTACAAGTTTATATTTTAAGAAAAATATATATTTTGATAACTATTTGTTAACTTTATAGGAATGTTAAACATATTATGTGCTTAATAATTATAGCTATATGGACTTTGCAGCTAAATACTGTCTTTTGTGGTAAAAAGATATGTCTAATCTACTTTTACATCCAGAGTTAATGGAGTGTCCGCGCTATGCAACTGCTAGCCTTTGAAGTGCACTGATTGCAAAACACTATGTCACTTAACAAATGTCTTGAGATTCAAGGCCATTGAAAGACTTTGACTTGCAATCTTGTGACATGCAGTGAATCTTTTGATTCCAATATTTTGTTCATACAATGTTACATAAATATTTCAGTGTTTATGTCAATGGTTCCATTTTCTTAACAATCTAGTCTAATAAGACTTTAACCTGACCAATTCAGAAGGATAGACCTTGTTTGTCTATCCCATTTGTCAATTATATGAGGTCATCAGCAGCTTGTACTTCAAATCCTGCTGGGTCAATAAGGTTCATCACTGCCAGACTAGAGCCTGTATAACACACAACAACACTACGTCATGTTTATTTTGTTTATATTTTTCATTAGAAGTAAGAACAGTTTAGGACAAAAAAAGCTGCAGAAGAGCAAAACTTTCTGCTCAGTTTCCACTATTAACAGGTTCTCTCTGTGCAATGGCAATTGAGTAATTTATGTATTGGTGCTCCAGATAGTACACATATTGAATGATGCAGCTGAATTTAAAACATTGCTAATTGTTACTGAAGTGGAAACACCAGCCATTTGAGTCATTTGCAGTGCACTCTTAATGTCAAGCTTTGTACTTCAGTTGCAGTCATGTTTACCCTAAAATGCATTTACTAGATACATTAGTGGAATAGTGAGCCCTTACTTCTGTGGAGATGGTCCAATTTAATTTCCCATTCTTCCCTATCATCTCTTTCAGTGCCGTTTTAAGTGACACTACTCCCTATAATCCGCTTTGCACTTTTTCTGCAACATCTGAGCCCTGCCATTTAATTAATGTTCTTGGCATGTTTTAAACAGGATCATCGCCCTCCGTTATTTATTGTCCATTTTTTCAGCTATTTTTAAATCTACTGTTCATGCTTCAGTAAATCTTTGAGGTAGGGGTGAAGTTAACATGACGTGAAGAGCTGTGATCTTTGTTAGTTGCCTGTTTAGTTGCTTGTTTAAAGTGACTCTTAAAGTGTGCAGCAATATCAATGTTATGCAGGTTCAACGGACAATGTAACACAGTTTTATGTTTTGCACTGACTGCATCAATGCTTCAAAAATGTCTGCTGTACTTTTCCTTAAATAAGTTTAATTGACAATGATGTTAAAAGGAATCTTGAAGAAGTACAATGATGGTCTTTCCCTCACTAGCATTATGCCTGTTTAGTTTTCTCTTGGACAAGAAGTTGTCTATAAGTTTCAGTTGAAGCAAAAATTTTTACTTACTGAAAATATACCATACACCTGTACATATTGTGAGTATTTGATAACCATAGATAACTGATAGATACCCATAGCACCAACAATTCTTATTTTTTCTTAGGCACATTTAGAGGACTGATAGCTTATCTGCAACTTTTCAATATTAGGAATAAGAATTCTAGCAGACGTGGCTTTGGATACCACTGAGTCCAAGTATTGAGTCTTCCTTGAATCTGCTAACTAAGGTTATAACATTCCATCATTCGTCAGATACAGACTTAACAGAACCCTATTGTTGTTACTCATGATCAGCATAATGTCAAATTACCAAAGACCGTCACTGAGAAGTAGCCTAATTAATTAACATTAAGATGAGTTTTGGTTGGCACCACAGATTCTATGTACAGTTTAATGACCAGCTTTAGAAACGTGACAGCCATAATGCATGTAATATGAATGGAATAAAAGGCAAGTGGAAAAAGACCATCAGGTGCATCACTATATAGTTACCTATATTTATAACTTACTAACGGCACATGAGCTGCTTCCCTTCTGGAGCATGTCTATCCAAAGACTACTGTCAGACTAATTAGCTCTTCAGCAAGTCACACTTCTTCCAGGAACTTCAAGACTTGAAGCTATCTGCTCTGAATAAGGTATTAATTTGTTAATTAGGCTAAACTGTTCTTCTAATGTCATCAAGCTTATTGTGTTCATTATCTTTGCCTTTAGTTAAATTTTTTGATGGAAAAAGCAAATGTCTCTTCCTTTACCCCGCTGCTTCATAGAATCATAGAATAGTCACAGCACAGAAGGAGACCATTATGTCCATCGAGTCTGCACTATCTCCCTGCAAGAACAATTAAGCATGTTCTATCCCCTTCCCTATCTTTGTGGCCCTGTAAAGTTTTTACCTTCAGGTGTTTATCCAATTGAACATGAATGTAATTTATCCTCTCACCACTCATCCATAAAGAGAATGGAGTTTTGAGTTATTTCCCTCTTTATAAGCAGTGGGATGTTCCCTAACCCAACCGTTTCGGTACAAACCAATTTTCTATTAACAACCCCACAACAAACCTGTGATAGGATGACCTCAAAAGGTATGTTTACTTTGTTAGGGGCCAGATCAGAAACTCCAAAATATTTTATGAAGCTAACCCTAACTTTTACATTTGATTTTGGCATTACGGTGAGCATAAGATGTTTCACTCCAGGTATGATTCAAGTGACACACTAGGAAGCTTTTACCAAAACAAATGTCATTTAGGATCACAGTTAGAATATAACAAAAATAATTTGCTTAACTTTTATCAATTAAAATACTTAAGCACGTCAAAGTATAAATCTTAATAGTTAGCTATCTCTATTGTTCCAATTTAGCAATTTAGCAGACATGAGTCCCTTCTTTCGAACCAGCTGCCTTAAGGAAACCATCATTGACTTGCTGCACATCCACATGTAGCCCACCTCTACCCTGTCACTGCACTGTTCATAATTGTTAATCAACAACATTATTCTGAGCTGCTACTAGAGACATTGGCTGATTGGCTGTGTAATATTGGATTAAGTATGTCACAACTGTGCTGTATGCTAAGCAAAACTATTTCATCTCATTACCTGTGCCTTATACTACAAGAACAGTTTGTGTAAACTTGGTTTGCCTCCCCTCCGGTGTAAAAGATTAAGGGATGATTGACTGAATGAAGGAACTTAAAAAGTCAAGAAGATGTATTAGGATAGTTGGATAAAAACTATTTCATTTGATGGGAAAATCAAGAATGAGGTACATTAGAGTTTGGCTATTTATGATGGAAATTAAAGTTTAGAGTTTATTTATTAGTGTCATAAGTAGGTGTACATTAACACTGCAATGTAGTTACTGAAAGAAACATTTTTCTCACAAATTCCAGTAGAAATCTAACAATAGATGTGGTTATTGGAACAACTGGAGCTTTCAAGATTGTGATCAACAAATTTTTGTTAGGGAAGAGTATCAACAATATGGAACTGAGGCGGCTAAATGGGGTGCAGGTCAGTTGAATATGAAGAAGGCTTGAAGTAGTAAGCAGTCCATTCCTTTCCTTAAGTTGCAATGCTTTTTCAGAACCATTAATGTTTAAAGAAGAAATCCAAAAACCCAGTGATTAACTATGCCACAAGATTTCCCACTTTTTAACAAAAACAAACTTTATTGTGTATAAAAAAATTTATTCTTACTATAATCTTTATACACTAATGACTGTGTGGTCAAATTCTGCTCCAATGCCATTTTGGGGCTGGTTAAGGCACCATTGCTGTGGGTTGGATCTCAGACAATGATGAGACAGAGTACAGGAGTTTGGTGAAATGGTGCAATGACAATAATTTCCCTCTCAATGTTAGTAAAATGAAAGAGAAAGTCATCGATTTCAGCAAATGGTGATGAAGTGGAGATGGTTGAGAGCTTCAAGTTTTTAGGTGTTCAGATCACCAGCAACTGTTCTGGACTCTCTATGTTGACACGATATTTAAGAAAACCCACCAATGCCTCTACTTTCTCAGAAGGTTAAGGAACTTTGGCATGTCCAATACAACTTCCACCAATTTTTACAGATGCACCATAGAAAGCACCCTATCTGATTTATCACAGCTTGTTATTGGTCCTGCTCTGACTAAGACCACAAGAACTACGAAGAAGTTATACTTTTGTGAATGTAGCCAAGTCCATCATGCAAACCAGCCTCACATCCATTGATTCTGTCTACACTTCCTGCTGCCTCAGGGAAACAGCCAGCATAATCAGGGCCCCCAACACTCGGACATAGTCTCTTCCACCTTCCTCCATCGGAAAAAAAATATAAGTCTGAAAATACATATTAACAGTCTCAAGAACATCTTTATCCCTGATGTCATCAGATTTTTGAATGGTCCTGTCATATATTAAGCCGATCTTTGTCTTCACCCTACCTGTCACTGCAACACTGTATTCTGCACCTTCTCCTTTTCCTTTCCCCTCTGTACTTCATGAACATTATGTTTTGCCTATGTAGGGCGCTAGAAACAATACTTTTCACTGTATCCCAGTACACGCGACAATAAATCAAATCATTTCAAATAAACAAACAAGTACTATTAACAAAACACTAATACTTATGATCTACATTTTACTGCTTTCCCACTGCCTCTAAAAATGCTCCAGCACTGGATCATTCAGATGAATGTCACTTCCAAAATGGCTGCTTCAATTTATCTATTCCAAGGCATGCCATGTTGGTACAGTATTCCTTGAACAGGAAATCTCAGGTTGATGCTGGAATCCTGCGAAATCAAGACTATTTCCTAAAAGCATGGCTGATGATAGGTGTGTGACATCCTGGTACGTGAGGCAAGCATGGGTATAATGAGCTTTCAGCCTAACAGCTCTGTTATAAAACAACTTCACTACGTGGACTGCAGTGGCTCCAGATCCTCAGGGAAAGTTAATGTTGAGCAATAGATTCTGGCCTAACCAGCTCCACTGAATGTATATAAGAAATGTAGTTGCAAGAGTCATGATTCAGTATCTCTCTACAATGTTGAAGGCATATTTGAGGTGTCTGAATTGATGTGGCACACACTTCAGTGACACATAGTCATGTCCTTTATCATTTTGCTGCACAAATTTTCATTACAAAGAGGCATCATTCTTGGAAACCCCTGAAGAAGGAAGACACCAATGGGCAATAAAGAAACCTTTTCTCCTTCCGCCCCCCCCCCCCCCCCCCCACTACAGAAAGGCCATTGACTACAGAGCAATTTTGGGAGAGGAGAATGGGGTGGTGAAACCCGGTACAGCTTGATATGGTTGTGCCAGATTTTCTTATAGAAGGCAAAAGCCCAGGATAATATCTGGTGCACTAATGTTTGCAGCCCTTGAATTGAATGAGTGAAGATGGAGTTGTGCTAAGCTCCATTCATATGAACTGAAAGCTGTTAACATACCATTTCAAAACCAAATTCTGCATGCACAGCTGTTAGGGGGAACTTTAACTCCCTCTGCCAGCAGCAGCCAGGTAGAATTGGAGTTAAAATCCAAGCAGTACGCTTTATTCCTCTTTCACAGCCTTGGGGCCATTTTAAAGCTGATATCTATTTGGCTGGTTGAAGTGCCAGCCTGTCTCAGCTGGGAGCCTCATTTATACAGGTAAATCAGAGAGTGCATAAGATCCCAAAACCATTTTCAACCTATTATAGTGTGTACAGTGTGGCTGCAGCAGAATACAGATATGTGTACAAGTGATTCTGTGGGGGAGGTGGGGGAGGGGGGGAGCAGTGGTCCCACTCCGTAAGTTTGGGTCAGCGCCACCTGGGCTCCCCTCCAATCGCAAAACCCTTGCTGCATCACTGTAAGTGAAGCTTGTTCTTAAAATAGACTTGGCTTCACACAGCAATTCCCAGACAGCAGGACCACACAATTTACTGGTCAACCGCCAGGGAGTTAAATTCCCAGTTTACTGCCATTATGATGTCATCATGAATCAATGTTGTGTCTGTAGTTATGAATGTGACTAATGCTTCTTATCATCTCATTGACTTTTCTTGACTGGGGTGGCACGGTGGCACAATGGTTAGCATTGTTACTTCACAGTGCCAGAGATCTGGGTTCGATTCTGGCCTTGGATGTCTGCCTGTGTGGTATTTACACGTTCTCCTTGTATCTGCATGGATTTCCTCCAGATGGTCTGCTCCATTCCCACAGTTCAAAAGTCTGCAAATTAGGTGGATTGACAATGGTCAGCACTGCTGCTTTACATGGCCAGAGATCCAGGTTCGATTCCGGCCTTGGATGTCTACCTGTGTGGCATTTGCACGTTCTCCTTGTATCTGCGTGGATTTCCTCCAGGTGCTCTGGTTCATTCCCACAGTCCAAAAGTCTGCAAGTTAGGTGGATTGACCATGCTAAATGTGCAGATGGGCCTGGAAGGGATGCTCTTTTGGAGAGTTGTTGCAGACTCAATGTGCTGAATAACCTTCTTCTGCACTATAGGGACTCCATGGCTCTGCTGTGTGAAGCATGGATTCTTAACCTTTGTCTAATGTTCCTCCCAGATGCGCCTGAGTGACAGGTGTGTGTGAAATATCTGGATGTGGTATGTCTCATTATGAGCTTTTTTGGACTAAGATAGATCCCATGTAATTAACCTGAGAAATTCTCTACCACAGAAGGCTGTGGAGCACAGTGAACTATATTCACTGAATATAGTTAAGAAAGAAATAGATAGATTTCTGGACTTTAAAGGCACTAAGCGGTATGGGGAGAGAACAGAAGTATGGCATTAGGATAAAGGGTCAGCCATGATTATATGAATGGCGAAGCAGGCCGAAGGGCCAATAGCCTACTGCTGTTCCTATTTTCTATGCTTCTATATCACAGTAGCCAAGTTACGAAAGTTACCTGATTTAGTGATGCAATGTAGGTAGGTCACCATAAATGGTAACCAGTGATCCTAGAATATCTGCTTCTTTCAGTTGATGTATGAGAAAGGAAAGAGAAAACACAGATTTTCAGATATTTTCTGAGACCAATAAAATTTCCTGATTTCCTGTCATTGCATTTACAGAAAAAACACAGGCAGCTACAAAGTCTGTTTCTTTTGGGTTTCTGCAGATGTTCCCCCAAAGTTACAACTGAAAGACGGGAGTATACTTTCCCATAATTTTTAGCCTATTGTTTGACAATTACCACCCTTGCTTTGAGTTTTTAGCTTCAGGCTTTGACCTTTACAGGATTTCTGACCTGCAGCTTCAGTTTATATCCTCAGGTTGCGATTTGTATTTGAAAAGTTCCTCTGGGAGCTTTCAGTGCTGGAGCCCCATTTGTATTTCTAGTTGTTTTGAGCTTGTTTAGAAAAGGATAGAGATAACCACACGCTGTGGGTCTCGATTGCCTCGCCAGGCTAAATCTTATTAGATTTTGGATCAAATCTATGCTTGCTGGTGCAGATATTGATGTCTGTACTTCATTCATTTAACGCCTTATCAACCTTGAAATTGATTACCCCTCCATCCTAGCAGCTCTCTGAGTCTTATACCTTTGAAAAGTTCTCCCAAAGACCAAAAGAGAAGCTTTGAGTTGTTGAAGTGCCTGTCAGGTTTATTGAAGGTAGAATAGACTTAAATTTAAACAATTTTTTATTAGGAGTAGCTTACTGTTGCATTTTCAGCATTTATTTCTGTGTTCACAATCTCAGTTTGTATGTAATTGTGAATTGCAGTTCTTAGTCTCTCCCAAGGATAAAGGCAATTTTTTAAATTCATTCATGGGACATGGGCATCGCTGGCTGGGCCAGCATTTTATTACCCATCTCAAGTTGTCCTTGAGAGTCAACCACATTGCTGTGGCTCTGGAGTCACATTAGGCCACTCTGGATAAGGATGGCAGATTTCCTTCTCTAAAGGACATTAGTGAACCAGATGGGTTTTTTCAACAATTGACAATGGTTTCACGGTCATCAGTAAATTCTTAATTCCAGATTCTTTTTATTGAATTCAAATTCTATCATCTGCTGTGGCAGGATTTGAACCCAGGTCCCCAGACCATTAGCTGATTTTCTGGATTAATAGTGCAATGATAATACCACTAGGCCATCGCCTCCCCACATCCTTGCTGTTTGGTTAAACTACTAATGGCTATTAGTTATGTTGCTTTATAACACAGAATGTTCAATCACTATTGCATGTTTTCTAATTCCTCTGTTCATCCATGGGATGAAGATGTTGCTTACAAAGCAGGCATTTATTGTCCATCCCTAAACCCGACAGACACTGCCTCACAGCTCCAGGGACCCAAGTTCAATTCCAGTCTTGGTGACTGTGTAGAATTTGCAAATTCTCCCAGATCTGCGTGAGTTTCCCCAGGGTGCTCCAGTTTCCTCCCACAGTCCAAAGATGTACAGGTTAGGGTGGATTGGCCATGCTAAATTGACCCTTAGCATCCCAAGAAGTGCAGGTTAGATGGATTAGCCATGGGAAATATGTGGGGTATGGGGATAGGGTGGGGGAGAGGGTCTGGGTAAAATACTCTCTGTCTGAGGTCAGTACAGACACGATGGGCCGAATGGCATCTTCTGCACTGTAGGGATTTATGATTATATGGTTCAACAATTGAAATCTTCTCTTTAGGAAAATCTTTGAAGGGTATAAGATTCTAAAAACTGTTATGATGTAATCAATTTCAAGCTATGCTATTTGTGACAACCACATTACTGTGAATCTGAAATCACATGTAGGCCAGGACCAGTTAAAGATGGCAGATTTCCTTCTCAAAAGATCAATAAACCAGATGGGTTTTTATGACAAGTGATGATAGTTTTATGATTACCATTACTCAGACAGCCTTCAATTACAGATTTATTAATTCACCAGCTGCTGTGGCAAGATTTGAACTCCTGCCCTGAGAGGACTAGCCCAGGCCTCTGAATTGCTTGCCCAGTGACATTACCCCTCAACCACCACCATGACCTAGACAAAGCTAAGGAAATTTGTTCCCAATTGTTAAAATTGAACCTCTACTTTAACAGTTTATTTTAGCTCCATTGTTTTCAATAACCATTTCTTGCTATTGACCCATTTGCTGGGGTTTATTTTAGTGAAAAGGCTTATAAGGACTCTAAATGGATGCTGTGTTAATAAAACATAGCAGTATTGATCCCATGATTTTGGGCTAATTGGTGATTGTTATGATTTAAAGCTGCCTAGAGATACTTATACAGCAAGCTAAAGCTTTCACACTTAAAAGCAGGTTACAAGTAATTTTCATGGAATGCGAGATGGAATCTCCATGCACTTGTTACCAGTGAAGGTTTGAAATGTGCAGGCTGACACAAAATTAACATTTCAGGATGGCTAAAGGGTTAAAGGAGAAGGCACACAAATCCTTGGGCAATATACACAGGAGATCCTGATGGAAGAGGACCAAAGGAAAAGGATGTTAATTGTCAATAAGACCATTAGCAATCCTCTGGTTGACCATTCCTGGTTCATATTCTACTCCTTCACTCTTGAACTAAAGATAGGAGAAACCAACGTTCTAGACTTTTGTCTTGGCCACCTCAAGGGCCCTTTAGCCTTTAAAATATTTGGGAAACTGGCCCCCACTATCTCTTCAAACAAAAATTTGTATTTTAAGCCTTTACCTTGCATGTGAATCTGTACATTCTTGAGGATGTGAAAGCAATAACACAGTTGCAAATTGCCATTGACATTCTGCTGAATTCCCCACTATCAATGTCCTGGCATTGCCATTGACCAGAAACTGAATTGTACCAATCATATAGATCTGTGCACACAAAAACAAGTCAGCGGGTGGGAACTCTAGGGATAATTTATTTCCTATTCCCCAAAATCCGTCCACTATTTACAAGACACAACTCAGAAGTGTGATGGAATACTCTCTACTTGCCTGGTTGAGTGCAGCTCCAACAACACTCAAGAAGATTGATACCATCTAAGACAAAGCAGCCCACTTGATCAACACCCCATCCACCACCTTGAGCGCTCACTCTCCACCACTGGAGCACAATGACAGAAGTGTGTACATATGCAAATTGCATTGCAGAAACTCACCAAGGCTTTTTCAACAACATCTTCCAAAACCTGAAACATTTATCACCTCGAAGTCAAAGGCATGGGAACCACTACCTGCAAGTTCCCCTCCATCTATACGCTATCCTGACTTGGGACTATATCACCATTCCTTCACTGTCATTGGATCAAAATTTTATTTTTTGATTCATTTAAGGGACTTGGATGTTGCTAGTTAGGGCAGCATTTATTGCCCATCCTTAATTGCCCTTAAAAAAGTGATAGTGAGCTACCTTTTTGATCTGCTGCAGTCCCTGTGGAGTGACTTGGAGGGGAATTTCCAGGAGGTGGTATTCCCACGTGCTTACTGACCTTGTCCTTCTAGGTGGTAGTGTCCATGGGTTTGGAAAGTGCTATGTGAGGAGACTTGGTGAGCTCATAGAAGTATAAAGTACGATGTGCAAATACGTGCTTTGGAATGATGTAATCTTATGACCACGTTCCCTTTTTTCATTCTTTCATGGCCAGTATTTTTACTGTCCAACCCTAAATATCCTTGAGAAGGTGGTGATGTGCCATCTTCTTCAACTGCTGCAGTCCATCTGGTGTAGGTACACCCACAGTGCAGTTAGGAAGGGTGTTTGATCCAGCGACAGTGAAAGAATGGAGAAGAAGTTCCACATTAGAATGGTGAGTGGCTTGGAGGGGAACTTCCAGGTGGTGGTGTTCCCATTCATCTGCTGCTCTTGGTCCTTCTAGTTGGAGGTCACACTCAGTCAAATGCTGCCTTGTGTCAAGGGTCACCTGAGCCCTTGTCGGTTAGATGCCAATATTGTAGATGGACTGGGACAGCTTGGCTGGGGTATAGTATTTTCTGGAGCACAAGTCTTCAGTAGTTGCTGGAATGTAACCTTTCGCAGTGCCCTACACTTTCAGCTGTTTCTTCATGCCATGTGAAATGAATCGAATTGGCTGATGACTGACATCTATAATGCTGGGGACCTCAGGAGGAGGCCGAGATGGATCATCCACTCAGCACTCCTGGCTGAAGGTTACTGCAAATGCTTCAGCCTAGTCTTTTGTGGTGATGTGCTGGGCTCTTCTCTCATTGAGGACAGGCATATTTGTGGAGCCTCGTCCTCCAGTGAGTTGTTTAATTGTCCACCACTATGCTGGGCCATGAGGTGAAAGCCTGGGCCATGAGTTCCTGGGATTCCTTCCCTAACGGCATTGTGGGTGTACCTACACTACATGAACTGCAGCTATACAAAAAGCTGACTCATCCACACATTCTCAAGGACAATTAGGAATGGATAGTAAATGTTGGTCCTGCTAATGACTCTCATATTCTATGAATGGACTTGATGAGTTGAATAGTCTCTTTCTGTGCCAGAATGACTCAGTGAATATAATTTTAAAAACTGCATTCTAACATAAATAAGATTGTTAACAGTTTAATTTATCTTTATTAATGTTTGAAAATGTCAATAAAAAAGGTTCTCATTCATAAATTCATGCTCACTTTTCCAAATGCGAAAGGAGGTATTTTACATTTATTTCACATTCTGCACTATAACCCAAGCTACTTTCATCCATAAAAGCTACTTGTACTGCTCTTAGTGTTTTTTCTCAAATGAAATGGACTCTCATCTCCTATATAGTCCTCACAAATAGCTTTTTAGGATTATTGCAAACAAATAATGTTGGAGATGTGTTATTTACGAAATGCTTTGCATTTCGTCCTTTATTTCAATACTCCATTATGTTCACCTCTGAGATACTTCAGCAGCTCTTTTGGCATGTTAACTTCATTCAACACCACACTACTAATCACTTATTTCACTTTTCTATCAGTTATTCCCATTGGAGGTCATTTTGCTGAATTTTGTCTTGACTTGGCATAGAGCAAAAGCCCCTGCCTGCTGGCCTCCTAATCTCTGGCCACGCAACCCCCTCCACAGTCCGATGCTGCCCCCTAACCATGTCTGGGCCCAAGTCATGATGCCCCCCGCCACCATAGTGCCGAACCCCCCACCCAGCTACAGCCCCTACACCTCCAGTAGGCTGACTGCCCCCCCAGCCCGCCCTGATCCCAGGCCTCCCTCCCTCCTCCACTGATCCTTTCTGCAGTGTGACAGCAGGACCTCCACCTCAACTCCACCAATTGTCCCACCAAGCCCCAGCCCTATCAGGCCCTGTCCCTATTCCCCATTCCCATATGCCCCACCCCCATGGCGCTGTCCAATGGCTGATGGGCAGTGCCAAGGTGCTCCCTGGGCTTTGGCATTTTACCCCTTGGGCTGTACAGGCTGGCACTGTCAAGATGCCAATGCCTAGGGAGCACACCCCTGCCACCCGACCCTCTGGGAGTCCCAATTGTCCCCCCTTCGCTCCAGTGGGGTCGGGCACCAGCTCCCCGGAAGTGGAAAGCTACCTTAATCCCTGTTGGAATGAACCAGTCCTAGCTGGGGTGGGGGGAGAGGCTAATCATGTTTAAATTATATTAAAATACCCCCTCTCCCACATACTTGAAGCAGCTCTGTGCTTATTTCCACTGCAAAGCTGATGGCGCCAGAAATCTATCGCTGGGAGAGGCACTTGGGGCCAGACACAGCGCGGATTGTGCTAATCCGGCCCTGCTGAAATCTCCCAGCTCACTGCACTAATTTATTACTCCAGCGGGATGGGAGAATCGCCTCACACATCTCTTGATATATCACTTTATCATCTGCCCATCAAAAATCGTGGTCTGCTTTTCTATCACTCTATTACTGCAGTTAATTCCATCTTTAAAATACTGTGGAGCCATTAAAGTCAAAACTCTGTATCCTCCTAGTTACAGTCAGAGTATACTCCTCTCACTTTTCCTGTTTAGCTTTGACAACTTGCTTACAAATGTCTTTACATTCCCTCCATTTAACTTTACCTGGCTCAACTCCCACATGATTGTTTGCATCCTTTGTACTTTGTCTTGAGAGATAATAGTTTGAAAAGCCTTAGGTTTATTGTGATTTTATGCAAAGGAAAAGAGTTTTCTTTAGATTCTTTGGTAAGTGGTCATTAAACCATAGACATCCAAGCAGCACATTCAATGCACAGCCAGCTGCCGTGGTGCATTTAGGCACCAATGAAATAGGTAGAAAACAGGATGAGGTTCTACAAGCTGAATTTAGGGAGTTAGGAGTTAAATTAAAAAGTAGGACTTCAAAGGTAATAGTCTCAGGATTACTGCCAGTGCCACACGCTAGTCTGAGTAGGAATGTCACGGTAGCTAAGATGAATACGTGGCTTGAGGGATGGTGCAAGAGGGAGCAATTCAAATTCCTGGGACATTGCATCCAGTTCTGGGGGAGGTGGGACCAGTACAAATTGGACAGTCTGCACCTGGACAGGACTTGAACCTGTGGGGAGTGTTTGCTAGTGCTGTTGGGGAGGATTTAAACTAATATGGCAGGGGGACAGGAACCAATGCAGGAAGTCAGAGGGAAGTAAAGTGGGGACAGAAACAAAAGGCAGTAAGGGGAAAAGTGAAAGGCAGAGAAACTGAAGACAAAAATCAAAAAGGGCCACAGTACAGAGCACAGACACCGTGGAGAATTCAGTGAATGGGTTCAGTAAGACTAAGAGAAATAAAACACAGGGAGAGTGTATAAAAGATGACAGGACAGTTAATCTGAGAAAGCAGGGCAGAGAGCAAGAAAAGTCCAGATTTAATTGCAATTAGTTCAATGCAAGGGGCTTGACAGGCAAGGCAGATGATTTCAGAGCAAGGATGGATACATGGGACTGGGCTATTGTAGCTATTACTGAAACAAGGCTAAGGGAGTGGCAGGACTGGCAACTCAATGTTCCAGGGTACAGATGATATAGGAAAGATAGACCAGGAGGTAAGAGGGGAGGGGGAGTTGGGAGAACGCACTGCTGCGTTAAGAGGGGAGAAATCCAAGGGTTCACCCACTGAGTCTATATAGGTAGAACTGAGAAATAAGAAGGGGGAAATCACTTTGATAGGATTGTACTACAGGCCCCCAAATAGGCAATGGGAAATTGAGGAGCAAATATGTAAGGAGATTACAGGTAGCTGCAAGAAAAATGGGGTGGTACTAGTAGGAGATTTTAACTTTCTCAGCATTGACTGGGACAGACAAAATATTAGGGACTTGGATGGAGAAAAATTTGTTGGGTGTATTCAGGAGGAAGTTTTCATTCAGTATATGGATGGCTTGACTAGAGAGGGGACAAAACTTGATCTCTTTTTGGGAAATAAGGAAGGGCAGGTGGCAGAAGTGTTAGTGAGGGATCACTTTGGGACCAGTGACCATAATTCCATCAATTTCAAGATAGTTATGGATAATGATAGGTCTGACCCAAAAGTTAAAATTCTAAATTGGGCTAAAGCCAATTTTGATGGTATTAGACAGGATCTTTCAAAAGTTAATTGGGAGAGTTTGTTGGCAGGCAAAGGGGTGTTTGGTAAGTGGAAGGCTTTCAAAAGTGTGTTAACCAAGGTTCAAGGTAAGCACATTCCTTTTAGAGTGAAGAGCAAAGCTGGTAGAAGTAGGGGACCCTGGATGACTCAGGATATTGAGGCCCTGGTCAAGAAGAAGGAGGAGGCACACATCATGCATAGGCAGTGGGATCAAATGGATCCCTTAAAGAGTATAGAGATTGTCAGAGTAGAATTAAGAGAGAAATCAGGAAGCAAAGGAGAATTCAAAGAGCTTCTACAAATACATAAAGGGCAAAGAGTAATTAGGGAGAGAGTAGAGCCTCTTAAGAATCAACAAGATCATCTATGTGCAGATCCACAAAAGATGGGTAAGATTCTAAATTAACATTTCTTATCGGCATTTACTGCTGAGAAAGACATGAGTGTTAGGGAACTTGGGGAAATAGATAGCGATTTTACATATTACAGAGAAGGAAGTGCTGGAAGCCTTAAAGTGCATCAAGGTATATAAATCCCTGGGACCTAATGAAATGTATCCCAGCACATTGTGGGAAATTAGGGAGGAAATTGTGGGCCCCCTAGCAGAAGTATCTGAATCATCGACAACTACAGGCGAGGTGCCTGAAGATTGGAGGATCGCAAATTTTGTGCATTTGTTTAAGAAGGGTTGCAGGGAAAAGCCTGCGAACGACAGACTGGTGAGCCTAACTTCTGTAGTGGGCAAGTTGTTAGAAGGCATTCTGAAAGATAGGATCTACAGGCATTTTGAGAGGCAAAGACTGATTAGGGACAGTGAGCTTGGCTTTGTGAGTGGAAAACCATGTCTCACGAATTTGACTGTTTTTTAAAGGTTTAACCAGGAAGATAGATGAGGGCAGTGCAGTTGATGTTATATACATGGACGTTAGCAAGGCCTTTGACAAGGTACAGATTGCATGGTAGGTTATTGCATAAAGTTAAATCTTAAGGGGTCCAGGGTGAGGGAGCCAATTGGATATAAAATTGGTTTGATGGCAAAAGACAAAGGATGATTGTAGAGGATTGTTTTTCAAACTGGAGGCCTGAGACCAGCGGTGTGCCTCAGGGATCAGTGCTGAGTCCACTGATATTTGTCAATGAGTTGGATGAAAATTTAGGAGGCATGTTTAGTAAGTTTGTGGATGAGACCAAGATTGGTGGCACAGTGGATATGAAGAAGGTTATCTAGGATTGCAAAGGGATCTTGATCAATTGAGCCAGTGAGTCAATGAATGGCAGATGGAGTTTAATTTAGATAAATATGAGGTGATGCATTTTGGTAGATTGAACCAGGGCAGAACCTCCTCGATTAATGGTAGGGCATTGGGGAGAGTTATAGAACAAAGAGATCTAGGAGTTCATATGTCCTTGAAAGTGGAATCACAGGTGGACAGGGTGGAGAATAAGGCATTCAGCATGCTTGGTTTCATTAGCCAGAGTGTTGAATACAGGAGTTGGGCATCTTGTTGAGGTTGTACAGAAAATGAAAAGGCCATGCTTGGAATATGTATACAGTTCTGGTCACCCTATTATAGAAAAGATATTATTAAACTAGAAAGAGTGCAGAAAAGATTTAGTTGGATGCTACCAAAACTTGATGGTTTGAGTTATAAGGGGAGGCTGGATAGACTGGGATTTTTTTCCCTGGAGCGTAGGGGACTTAGGAGTGATGTTATAGAGATAAAATAATGAGGGGCATAGATGAGGTAGAAAGTCAACAGCTTTTCCCAATGGTAGGGGAGTCTAAAATTAAAGGGTATAGGTTGAAGGTGTGGGGGGTGTTACAAAAGAATCCAGACGTGCAAGCTTTTCACTCAGAGAGTGCTGAATACCTGGAATGAGCTGCCAGAGGTAGTAGTGGGGGGAGGGGGGTACAATTTTTTTCTTTTAAAAGCAGTTAGACAGTTACATGGCTAAGATGGGCACAGAGGGATATGGGCCAAATGCAGGCAATTGGGACTAGCTCAGTGGTTAAAAATTGGGTGGCATGGACAAGTTGGGCCAAAAGGCCTGTTTCTATGCTGTAAACCTCTATGACTATGTCACTCATTAAAATCCAAACAATGTGAGGGGGAGAGGTGGTGGGCAGGCATTTAATATCCTTGCCCATAGCAGGTTTGTTGGTGGGGGCAATTAATTGAGCAGGAGAGGATCCTGCTGCCTCCCGCCTCTGCCTCAATGAAGCCTGTGACAGGAAGGCTCATGGACAGTCTTTTCACCATCACTGGATGTGCAATTAATACCAGTTCAGGACCTTATCGCGCTACCAGTGGTAGGTGTGGGGTTCATCATGTGGGAAATCCAAAAAGCAAATTATGTTGATGTTGCTTGTGGGCTTCTGAGGTTTGTGGAGGGGCGGGAAGTGCAGGAATCTCGTTCAAAAGGACTTAGTGCCTGATCAATAGACCAATCATAGGAGAAGAGAATGGGGCCCATAAGAGCCTCATCTCAAGCCAGCAATCCACCCTCCTCCATCACTCAACTATGAACTAAACCCCTTGGTATTCCTGAAACTCTTTGGTGCTGATTCTGAGCAATGAAGATCTTCGGATCACCTGGCAACTTTTGGGGAATAAGATGTCTGCTTCCCCCTCCCCCCCACCCCTCCCCTTCCCACCCCGCCAAGTGAAAGGCCGCTGCTACTCAGTTAAGTGCTTTATTGATCCGAATAGCACCCATTGACCCCCACTCTCTGCCTCCTATTTGACAACCAATCCTCTATCCACGCTAACACCCTACCCCCAACTCCATGTCCCCTGACCTTCTGCATTAACCTCTTGTGAGGATAGGGCATTGGTGAGGCCGCAGCTGGAGTACTGTGTGCAGTTTTGGGCGCCGCACCTGCGCAAGGATATTTTGGCCCTGGAGGGAGTGCAGAGGAGGTTTACTAGGCTGATACCGGAGTTGAGGGGGTTGAGCTATGAGGAGAGGCTGAATAAACTAGGCTTGTACTCGTTAGAGTTTAGAAGAATGAGGGGAGATCTCATTGAGACGTATAAGATGATGAATGGGATGGATAGGATAGAGGTGGAGAGACTCTTCCCGCTCAAAAAAGACAGTAGGACTAGGGGGCACAGCCTCAAGATAAAGGGGAGGCGGTTTAGAACGGAGTTGAGGAGGAACTTCTTCACTCAAAGGGTGGTGAATCTCTGGAATTCTCTGCCCGTTGAAGTGGTGGAGGCTGCCTCGCTAAATATTTTTAAGAAGCGGGTTGATGGGTTCTTGATAAGAGAGGGGATTAAGGGTTATGGGGAGAGGGCGGGAAAGTGGAACTGAGCCACGACAGATCAGCCATGATCTTATTGAATGGCGGGGCAGGCTCGAAGGGCTAGATGGCCTACTCCTGCTCCTATTTCTTATGTTCTTATGTTTATTGATACTTCATGTAATGGACCTTCCATCAAGATCCCCGTCGCCTGCTTTAAATTCCACACAATGTTCTTTGATCTAATTATGTGCTGTGAACATTTTTTTTATAAAAATGAGTATCAGCACATAAACGGTGCTCTGAAAATCTTGACTACCAAAAAAATTCAAACAAATTTGAGGAAGAAAATAAAATCTCCTGGATCTACTTTAAGATTGTTAGTAATTTTTGCTCCAGAATAATCATTGCGTCAATTTTGATAACACATCCTATTCACCTCAATAGCAAAGTCTCATGGCTAGTGGGCTAAAAACAGCCATTAAACTAATTATTAGAAGGCAATCCCATTAATTTATGCAAGTCTGCATTTTCTGATATTTAATACCACATTATAGGTGTTTTTACACTACTGGAGTATAATTGGAGGCAGTCAGCCAATTCCCTCTATTCACTGCACTCCACAGTGTAAAAAGGGCAAGGGTCTGGGAGCCAATATGATCCCAGATGTAAGAAAATGTGGGTCTGCAGATGTTTTGTCAGATTAAATGAGCGAGAGAAATAAACTCAGGCAGTCAGTTCTCAGGTTTTCATTCTACATTTTTGTAGTGCTCAATGGGGTTCAATAGCACCGACAGACAGCCCAGAATTGGGAGAATGGTGCACAGGGTTTTATTTTCCAAACAGGATGCCAGAGGAAGAACAAAATAAAAACATCTTATGAGCAACACTTAACACTGGGTTTATTACTAACAGAATGCTTCAGTCAATTTGTTGATTCTTTGTAAATTGGAGTTAATTCCTTCCATAAAATGACAATTTAAATCCTGTCAATACATTTTATGAAGCAATGCAAACATGGCCTTTTGCAATAAAAACAAAAAGTTCAGGAAATACTCAGCAGGTCAGGCAGCATCTGTGGAGAGAAACAGAGTTAATGGCCCATGTTTTCTGGTTCAGGATGGAGATTGTACGTCAGATACTGACTATGATTTAATTTGCCCACTTAGCATTTTATGTTGGAGCCATTACACCTTCCGATGCCAGCTCCAGCAGGGATGAGCAGAGCCAGGAGGCAAATTGTCGTGTGTAATTCCAGTGCAGCCTCACTTCTTTCTCATCATTAACTCAGACCCTTAAGGTCTGACTTCAGTTCATTTGGCTCATTGATTCTGCACCGACTACAATTCCATTCAGGTACTATTCGCGTAACCCTGCTATTCCTCTTGATACTTGGGTTAATTTAGCATGGCCAATCAACCTAACCCACACATCTTAGAACTGTGGGAGGAAACTGGAGCGCCTGGGAAAACCCACACAGACATGGGGAGGACGTGCAAACTCCACACAGACAGTGACCCGCGACCAGAATTGAACCTGGGTCCCTGGAGCTGTGAGGAAGCAGTGCTAACCACTGGAGCTGTGAATCTGAATCCTTCTCAACCTTTCTCACTAACAGTGTTAAATTTCCCTCAACTCCTGATAATGTTCGCCCCAATCCCTCACCCCTCAACAGTGTTCCCCCCTCCTTCAGCCCTAACAATGTTCACCCCTTTCTCTCACCTCTGACAGTGTTCACTCCTTTTCAAATCTGACAGTTTTAACCCCCTCCCTGAGCCTGCTAGTATCTACCCTCCTGCAGTTCTTAGCCCCTTCTCTCACATCTGATAGTGTTCACCCCATTCTCTCACATCCCCTTGCCCAATGAAAATGCTCAACTTCTGCCCTCCTCACTTCCTGACAATGCTGACCCCTCTGACATCGAGTATAAAGGAAGCAGGGAATCTAGAAAGAGTGTGGCGATGGGATGTGGGAGGAGGGAGCACTGTCTGGTGTGGGAGGGGTGCGGGGAGGGTGTACATTGGCAGGAGGTGGAGGTGAACATTACTGGAAGTGTCTGTGAGTCATGGTGGGGGGGAGGGGCGGTGTGCTGGTGGAGTGGGATGAGATGAACATTGTTAGGTGGTAGGGGAATGAACAATGCCAGGAGGTGGGGTTTAAACACTGAGAGGATTAGGGTGGTGAACAGTTCTGTGGTTACTCTCCTGCTTTGACATTCCAGCTGATTAACTTTGATTTACACTGGTTTTATACCTGCTGTGAAAAGCTCAAACTGAATCTGTGCAAAAGCCAGGGTAAGTATTGCGTAAGCTGCCCAAGTGCCTGTGGTTCTGGCCATCTGATTCCAGTGCTGTTGGAGTCACGGAGAAATCCGGGCAGAGTAACTTCCCGTATAAGTATCAGGGATGTGCATACACTGGGGATCCCTCAGACTCCCAGTGTACATCATAATTTAAATGGAGGCTTCTCACCATATCAGAAAATTTAGCCAATGTTTCAATTTGATGATCTTTGTCAGGAAATTAATTTGAGTTCTAATGAAGGTCGTTGATATGAAAGATTAACTCTTCCTCTCCACAGATGCTGCCTGGCCTGCTGAGTATTTCCAGCATTTTTTGTTCCTGTTTCAGATTTTCAGCATTTGCACTATTTTATATTTTTTATATAACTTTTAGTAACATTGCTGCTTTGTGTAATGTATGTAACATGCCTGTTGTGCTATATTCAGCATGATTGTTCAAACTGGAGAGTGAATTGGCACAATGCTACACATTTCCAGTGAAACAATAGAACATGTACAGCGGCAACATATAATAAAGGTACAATTCCTGGAGGAAGGAACAAAATGTAAGGTTTCCCAATTCACCAATAATATGAAAATAGGTGGAAGGGCATGTTGTGATGAGGATATTGTGATTCTCCAACAGGATATAGATAGATTGGATGACAGGGCAAAAATCTGACAAATGGAGTTTAATGTGAGCAAATGTGAGGTCATGCATTTTGGAAGGAGGAATCAAAAGGCAGATCATTATCTAAATGGAGAGAAACTGCAGATCAGTGAAGTACAGAGGGAGCTAGGTGTTCTATTGAATGAATCACAAAAAGCTAGCAGGCAGGTCCAACAAGTAGTTAAGGCAAACAAGGTTTCGGCCTTTATTGCAAAGGGGTTGGAGTTTAAAAATAGGGAGGTTTTGTTGCAATTGAACAGGGTGTTGGTGAGACCTCAGCCAGAGTACTACATATAAT
This sequence comes from Carcharhinus amblyrhynchos, assembly GCF_965287045.1. NCBI lineage: Eukaryota > Metazoa > Chordata > Chondrichthyes > Carcharhiniformes > Carcharhinidae > Carcharhinus > Carcharhinus amblyrhynchos. Next base: position 73,396,584 of record NC_137331.1, on the reverse strand, counting down.
TTTGGACCCTTTACCCAATAAAGGATATGATAACATTGGAGGCAGTCCAAAGGAGAATCATCAGGCAAATTCCTAGGATGAGAATGTTGTCCTATCAAGAGAGACAAAATTGCCTGGGTCTGTATTTATTTGAGTTTAGAAGAATGAGGAGTGACCTTACTCAAACATATAAGATCCTGGGGGAGCTTGACAGGGTCAATGGTCAGACATTTTCACTAGTGGGAGAGTCTTGATTAGAGACCATAGCTACAAGATAAAGAGCTGGTCATTTAAAACTGAAGTGTGTAGAAATTCCTTCTCGCAGAGGGTGGTGAATCTCTGGAATTCCCTGCCCCAAAGGCTAGTGGAGGCTGGATCATTAGAAGTATTTGAAATGGAGGTGGATAAATATTTGATAGATCGAGGAATAGAGGGCTGTGGGGAAATGACAGAGAAAAGGAGTTGAAGTCGGCGTAGACCAGACATGATCATATTGAATGATGGGCTGGGCTTGAAGGGCTTGGTGGTTTAGTCCTGCTTCTATTTCTTGTGTGTGTGTGGAGAGAGAACAGACATTGACTTTGTTCTCTCTCCACAGATGCTGTCAGGCTTGCTGAGATTTTCCAGCATTTTCTGGTTTGATTTCAGATTTCAGCATCTGTAGTGATTTGCTTTTATCTGAGTGTTTTTGAGACATTGTTGGTTTTAACAGGATGTGCTACTGCATCCTCACAGGGAGGGAAGAGGATTTCATGACCTGTTCACACAGAAGGTGTAACAGGTATAGGGTTAGCAATTGCAATACCTCTGAGCTTTCAGCATGACAGTGGCCTGGGGAGAAGGCAATTTTACATCATGCTCCCCACCGACTTGAAATCAGACTTCTCCATGCAATTTGACAGTGACAGGAGTATGTCTGGTCGATGAGCCATTGCATCCAGCATTAGCGTGTGCATCTTCACTTAGGTTACCCTGTCTATTGTTTAATCAAGATGATCAGAGTTTGCTGTAACACGACCTGTCTCCAACCTGTCTTTGGTCAGCTGGCAAACAAGCTATCTTTTTACCCCGGTCTGTTTGCATCAGACTCCTGTCCATAAGAACATAAGAACATAAGAAATAGGAGCAGGAGTAGGCCATCTAGCCCTTCGAGCCTGCCCCACCATTCAATAAGATCATGGCTGATCTGTTGTGGCTCAGTTCCACTTTCCCGCCCTCTCCCCATAACCCTTAATCCCCTCTCTTATCAAGAACCCATCAACCCGCTTCTTAAAAATATTTAGCGAGGCAGCCTCCACCACTTCAACGGGCAGAGAATTCCAGAGATTCACCACCCTTTGAGTGAAGAAGTTCCTCCTCAACTCCGTTCTAAACCGCCTCCCCTTTATCTTGAGGCTGTGCCCCCTAGTCCTACTGTCTTTTTTGAGCGGGAAGAGTCTCTCCACCTCTATCCTATCCATCCCATTCATCATCTTATACGTCTCAATGAGATCTCCCCTCATTCTTCTAAACTCTAACGAGTACAAGCCTAGTTTATTCAGCCTCTCCTCATAGCTCAACCCGCTCAACTCCGGTATCAGCCTAGTAAACCTCCTCTGCACTCCCTCCAGGGCCAAAATATCCTTGCGCAGGTGCGGCGCCCAAAACTGCACACAGTACTCCAGCTGCGGCCTCACCAATGCCCTATACAGCTGCAGCAAGACCTCCCTACTTTTATATTCAATCCCCCTCGCTATGAAGGCCAGCATCCCATTCGCCTTCCTGACCACCTGCTGCACCTGCAAGCTGGGTTTTTGCGACTCATGCACAAGGACCCCGAGGTCCCTCTGCACCGTCGCCTGCTGCAGTTTTTCGCCACGTAAGTAATAGTCCTTCCTACCATTATTCCTACCAAAGTGGACCACCTCACACTTGCCAACATTAAATTCCATTTGCCATTTTCCATTTGTCCAGTGACCCACCAAGTGCTGAACCCAAATCCATACTGGCCTCCACGTGATCTGGTTGTTGCACGTGTCAGATCACATGTTGCTTTTTCTTCTCCTCCTGGGGAAGCTGTGGTTGGACAAATACCAGTTCTAAGGTGCTTGAAAGCAGACATATCAGAAAGAGAAAGCTGGGGTAAGGGGTGAGGTGGGAAGCAAGAGGTCCATGGACACACCATGTGCAGCTGATTCACCATGTCAAATAACAACTGGGAATTAGGAAGAGGCATAAGGCATGAACATACTTTCATTCTCAATGTTCTCAGTGATGTCAGATGTCACAGGACCTTAGGGATAGGATGTATACGCATTTAGAGCGTTGCGATCTGATTAGGGATACGCAGCATGGCTTTGTTAAGGGGAGGTCATGCCTTACGAATCTGGTAGAATTTTTTGAGGAAGTGACAAAATGGTCGACGAAGGACGAACCATTGATGTCGTCTATATGGATTTCAGTAAGGCGTTTGACAAACTCCCTCATGGTAGGTTGGTTGAAAACGTTAAGGCTCATGGAATACAAGGACAGGTACATAAGAACATAAGAACATAAATAGGAGCAGGAGTAGGCCATCTGGCCCTTCGAGCCTGCCCCGCCATTCAATAAGATCATGGCTGATCTGTCGTGGCTCAGTTCCACATTCCCGCCCTCTCCCCATAACCCTTAATCCCCTCTCTTATCAAAAACCCATCAACCCGCGTCTTAAAAATATTGAGCGAGGTAGCCTCCACCACTTCAACGGGCAGACAATTCCAGAGATTCACCACCCTTTGATATCTAGATATCTAGGTATCTAGATGGATTGATAACTGGCTTGGTAATAAGAGACAGACAGTAGTAGTGGAAGGGTCTTTTTCTAGCTGGAGGTCTGTCACTAGTGGTGTGCCACAGGGATCAGTACTGAGACCTCTTCTATTTGTAATATACATAAATGACTTGGAAGAGAGAGTACGTGGTGTGATCAGCAAGTTTGCAGATGACACCAAGATGGCTGGACTGGCGGACAGTGAGGAGCAGTGTCAGGCAATACAGCAGGATATAGATAGGCTGGTATATTGGGCAGATACATGGCAGATGGAATTTAATCCTGATAAATGTGAGGTGATGCATTTTGGAAGAAATAATGTAGGGGAGAGTTATGTGATAAAGGGTAGACCTATTAAGAGTATAGAAACGCAGAGGGATCTGGGGGTGCAAGTGCACAAGTCTTTGAAGGTGGCAGTACAGGTCGAGAAGGTTGCGAAGAAAGCTTATGGTATGCTAGCCTTTATAGGAAGGGGTATAGAGTACAAGAGCTGGCGTCTAATGTTGCAGTTGTATAGAACGTTGGTTAGACCGCATTTGGAGTACTGCATCCAGTTCTGGTCACCTTACTACCGGAAGGACGTGGAGACCCTGGAGAGAGTGCAGAGGAGGTTTACCAGGATGTTGCCTGGTATGGAAGGACTGGGTTATGAAGAAAGATTGGGCAAATTGGGGCTGTTTTCCTTAGAAAGACGGAGAATGAGGGGAGATCTAATAGAGGGGTATAAGATTATGAAGAGTATAGATAGAGCAAACAGTAGTAAGCTTTTTCCTAGATTGGAAGCAAATATTACGAGGGGCCATGGGCTTAGGGTGAGGGGGGGCGAGGTACAATTCGGATGTTAGAGGGAGGTTTTTCACACAGAGGGCTGTGGGGGTATGGAATGCACTGCCAAGTAAGGTGGTGGAGGCAGGCATGCTGGAGTCGTTTAAGGGATACTTGGATAGGCACATGAGCGGAATAGAGATGGAGGGATATAGGAGACTGTTTTAAATAAGGATCCAGAGCCTTGGGATGTTCCTGGGAATCAATTGATTCCTATGGACATTCCAACATATTTTCTGGCTCACTTGTTTTACTTTTGAGCTTCCGGGGATTCCCTTGAATGTTTGCGTAAGATGTGCATGTTACTGATGTTTTTCTCTTTTAATCTACAGGTGCTTCAGTCCGCCTCGTTGTCCAACAAGGGGCATACACGTGGTGGGTTGTGCGAGGGCTGCTCTTGGATGTTTCGAGAGTAGCCTAGTGCTTCACGTCGTTGGTGTGTGCTTAAACTGGACCAGCTGATGGGCAACACGACAGCTCAGTGACTATCACTGATTGCTGTGCAGACACATGGATTTGGGCCAGTATCTGTGGGAGTTGAGGGGATTGAGCTATGAGGAGAGGCTGAATAAACTGGGCTTGTACTCGTTAGAGTTTAGAAGAATGAGGGGAGATCTCATTGAGACGTATAAGATGATGAATGGGATGGATAGGATAGAGGTGGAGAGACTCTTCCCACTCAAAAAAGACAGTAGGACTAGGGGGCACAGCCTCAAGATAAAGGGGAGGCGGTTTAGAACGGAGTTGAGGAGGAACTTCTTCACTCAAAGGGTGGTGAATCTCTGGAATTCTCTGCCCGTTGAAGTGGTGGAGGCTGCCTCGCTAAATATTCTTAAGACGCGGGTTGATGGGTTTTTGATAAGAGAGGGGATTAAGGGTTATGGGGAGAGGGCGGGAAAGTGGAACTGAGCCACAACAGATCAGCCATGATCTTATTGAATGGTGGGGCAGGCTCGAAGGGCTAGATGGCCTACTCCTGCTCCTATTTCTTATGTTCTTATGTTCTTATGTTTGCGCATTCTCCCTGTGCTTGCGTGGGTTTTCTCCAGGTGCTCCGGTTTCCTCCCACACCCCAAAGATGTGCTCTTAGGCTAATTGGTGTAACAAATTATCCCTAAATTAGTCTCCCCTCAATCTGGTTTCCAATGCGGAGTGCCATAAGCGTAGACAAAGGTCATGGGTAGAAGAGGCAACTCACAACGTTAAAATGCGGCGCGGGCTCGTTGGGCTGAAGGACCTGTTTCCCGTGCTGTGTTGTTCTTTGTTCTTTGACCTTTCACACTGGCCCTATGATAGAAGAGCCATTTACTCTATTTTGGCTCAGGAGATGCAGGTATCCTTGTCCTTCACTGGTCTTGCTCTACTTCCTTCTACTGTGTGTGGCCTCACCCTGCAAGAGAAGGAAGAATGTCACTGGTTGTTTAGCAGCATGTTTCAGGGATGTGCCTATATAGCTCTACAGCTGGAGATATGTGGAGGCAGTAAGAGATAAGCTTGAAGCTGGTAACATTGGAAAATGTGTCACGGCAAGGTGCAGTACCTGGATTTTAAATTGCAACCTTTGATTTGATGCAACTTTCCTTTAAGAGAGTTGGACAGCCTTTAAGAATTGAAGGCTGATTTTACCATTTGCCATTGGCACTAGATGTCCAGCTCCCTGATGAATATAGAGGCAACCCATCAATACCATCAGATAAATGCACAACAGCAGCAAGGGGAGGTTACAAATCGTGAATCCGGTTAAATAAAGCCCCTGACCTTGGACGAGTTGCAATTTCCTCCAGCTAAACTCTGGGAAGCCTAAAGCTATGGCCCCTGCCAAACTCTATACCTTTACCATTGATTCAATCCTCTTTCCAACCACACTCGCAGTTTGAAATCTTCGTCATTTGTTCACTTAGCTAATTTCTGACCCATGTCCTCCATCATAAAGAAATGAAGGAAGTATAAATAATAGCAGAGCTGGCTTGGTGGGCCATGTTGTCTACTCCTGCTCCTATTTCTTTGTTCTTGCGTCAAAAGCATGTTAACGCGGAAGGGGTGAATATAATTAATGGACTGGCAGGCAGATAGCAAACCATTGTGCATTATCCAAACCTTAGTGTGAGTAGAATGAGGTGCCCATTGTTTCAGGTCCCCAAGTAGCTGAGTAAACAGAACACTAATGACTAGTTCTAATGTACATTGACAGGACCTGCGTACTACACCAAGTTCTACATTGAAGGTGAATAGATGTTGCATGGAATGTTGAGTACAAAAATTAACTTCTGCTGTTTGACATATAATTACATCAATGTGGGCCAATACTTACCTTATAGTTAAATCCTGATGAAATGTACTGTTAAATCATCATTTTACATCTGCAGAATGCTTTTCATTTTACATGGGGTTAAAATAAAACTCTGCAAGTAATCTCAAATGACAGAAGATTTAATTGTACCAAAATATATGAATTACTGGAGAGTACATAGTGCCAAGACGAAGTGCTGTTTCTTTAACTTATGAAGATACAGAAAATGCATCATTGGTTTTAAGCCCAAATTGAGTTTTTCAGTGCGGTGATCATCCTTCTGATCAGCTGAATTGTTGTTTAATTAGTGCTTTGTCCAGACAATTATTGCTCAAAACTGCTTGTAGCTATAATCCCCAGCACTATAAATGAAGAAAATAAAAGCCAACTAAACAGCATTCATTCCAGGGATGTGGTTATAAGTGGCAAGGCCATCAATTATTTATTGCCCATCCCCATTTACTGCTGCAGAGGTAATGGTGAGCTGTAGCCTTGAACTGCTGCGATCTCTATCATGGAAGTGCTGCAATGTGGGGAATTCCAGGATTTTGATACTGCTACAGTAAAGGGATGGTGTTTTACTTCAAAGTAAGGATGGTGCACGACTTGAAGAGAGACTTGCAGTAAATGGTGTTTCGTTACGCTTGCTGCCCTTGTTCTACTAAGGTGTAGTGTGGGTTTGGAAGGTATTTTCATAGAAGCCTTTGCAAGTTGTGTAGTACATCTGATAGATGTTGAATGTTGCAGCCATAATGTACTGGTTATGGAGGATGGAGTGTCAATCAAGCAGGCTACTTTGTCCTAGATGATGATGATCTCCTTGAATGTTATTGAAGCTGCACCCATCCAGGGAAGTGGAGAGTATTCCATCACATCCCTGACTGATGTCTTGTAGACGGTGGATAGGCTTTGGAGAGTTAAGAAGTGAGTGACTTAATGACAAATATCTTGCATCTGACCTTCTTTTGTAGTCACAGTATTTATATGGGCCAATGTTAACCTCCAGGATGTTGATGGTTTTGTTTTTGGTGATGGTAAAATTGCTGAATGAGGAGACGTGGCTAGGCTCTATCTTGCTGGAGATAGTCATTGCCTGGCACTTGTGTGATGTAGATGTTACTTACCACATGCCAACAACACCAACTTATATTAATTCAGCATCTTTAACTGATTAGCTCAAACCTGAATATGCTATCCATGGGCAGGATTTTACTGCCCCTTAGCGCTGAAGGTGGGCTTACAAAATGTGACAAGTTGCTCAAGAGTCCACCAGCATAAAATTCTATTCCATGATTTTCCTGCATTCCGGTATGGACTCATTCTGAGGGTTTGTAATTGGAACCGATCACTGCATAATCAGTGAACATCCCACTTTTGTTCTTATGATGGTGGGGAGGTTATTTATGAAGTAGCTGAAGATAGTTAGTCTTAGGATATTGTCTTGAGTAATTTCTGTAGTGTTCTGGTCTGAGATGATTGACCTTCAATAACCACAATCATTTATCACTGATGCTGAGTGAAGTGAAGAATTTTTTGCTGGATCCCTCTTCACTGTAGTTTCTCCAGGGTTCCTTATTGTCATATTCAGTCAAATGGTGCCTTGATTTCAAAGGCAGTAATTCTTATTCATCTCTGGAATTCCACTGATATGAAGTTTGGAGCCAAATGGTTCTGGCAGAAGCTAAACTAAGTTGCAGTGAGCAGATTATTGGTGAGTAAGTGCGCTTGATAGCACTGTTGATGATACCTTTCATCACTTTGCTGATGTTTGAGAGTAGACTAATGGAGCAATAATTGGTCACATTTGATTTATCCTGCTTTTTGTTGACAGGTTATACTTGGGCAATTTTTAATTTATCACAGAATAGAATGGTTACAGCACATGAGACCACTTAGCCCATCAATATCGATGCCGGCTCTCTGAACGCGCAACTCTCCTGCCTTTTCCTTGTTGTTATGCAAATGTTTTCTCTTCAGATAATTATGCAATCTCTCTTTAAGGCCTCAGTTAAACCTGCCTCCGCCTCAAGCACTGCATTTCCCCCTCACTGAGTAAAAAGATCTTAAGACCTCACTGAATAAACAGATTTTCCTCATGTTGGTATTGAGTCTTTTACCAATCACCTGCATTACCTGCTTCTTGATCCTTCCGCCAATGGGAACAATTTCTTTTGTGTTCAAATATTTCATGATTTTGAATTCCTCTAGTAAATCTCTCCTAAATCATTTCTCCTCCAAGTGAACAATCCCAATAGCAGATAATGAGGAAGATTGTCAGAGAATACAGCAGGATATAAATTGGCTGCAGACCTGGGCCCACTCACCTGACAAAGGGGCAGTGAGCACTCCGAAAGCTAGTGGCTTTTGCTACCAAATAAACCTGTTGGACTTTAACCTGGTGTTGTGAGACTTCTTACTGTGTTTACCCCAATGCCAGCATCTCCACATCAACACAGATGGAATTTAGCCCAGACAATGTGAGGTGATGTGATCTGGAAGGTCTACTGCAGAAGGAAATTATGCAGTAATTGGTAGAGCGTTTAGAAACATTGGCATACAGAGGGAGCTAGGCATGCAGATCCACAGTCCCCTAAACCTGACAACTCAGGTGGACAAAGTGGTCAAGAAGGTATATGGAATGCTGGCATTCATTGGTTGGGATGCTGAGTATAGGAATTGAAAAATCATATTGCAGCTGTAAAAGACTTTGATTAGGCCACATATGGAGTACCGTGTACTATCCTGGTCACCACACTACTGGAAGACGTTGATGCATTGGAAAGGGTGCAGAAGAGATTTACCAGGATGTTGCCTGGGTTGGAGGATATGGACTATGAAGAAGGGTTGAAAACTTATTTTCATAAGAGTATTGAAGGATGAAAGGGGGAGGGGGGTGTGGTGGGGGTGGGTGCGCGGGGAGGTGCGGGGCGGGGGGTAGGGAACGGGAACTTGATAGAGGATTACAATATTATAACAAGTTTGATTAGGATTGATAGTCAGAGTCTTTTTCCCAGGGCCAAAGGATCAGTTACTCGGGGGCATAGGTTGAAAGTGAGAGGGAGACATTTTTAAAAAGATGTAAAGGGCATGTTTTCACCCAGGGAGTGGTGAATGCCTGGAACATTCTACCGGAGGAGGTTGTGGAAGCAGGTTCAATAACGACATTCAAAAGTCATCTGGATAGATACTAAATACAGTAAGAAGCCTCACAGCACCAGGTTAGAGTCCAACCAGTTTATTTGATAATAATCTCACAAGCTTGAAATAAACAACCAACCTCCTCTCACAAGCTTGTGTGATTACTATCAAATAAACTGGCTGGACTCTAACCTGGTGTTGTGAGACTTCTTACTGTGTTTACCCCAGTCCAACGCTGGCATCTGTACATCATAGATACTGAATCGGCAGGGAATAGAGGGATATGGATCACGTAGAGGCAAGAAAATATTAGATTAGAGAGGTATCTGTGTTGGCAAGAATTGGTAGGCCGAAGGTCCTGTTCCTGTGCTGTACTGTTCTTTGTTCTCCAATCTATCTATGTATCTGAAGTTTCTTATCACTAGAGCCATTCCCATGAATCTTTTCTGCATTCACTCTAATACCATCACATCTTTCCTGAAATGTACCGAGAACCAGTCAAACCAATGCTTTATACAACATTTTATATAAATTTCCTTGCTTTTATATCCTGTGACTCCATTTATAAAACCCAGTACCCTTTATGTTTCATTAACTGTTTTCTCTACCTGCCTTGCCGTTGTCAAAATTTGTGCATATTTACCCTCAAATTCCTTTGTTCCTGTATCGGCTTGCAATTTACCCTTTAGTTCATATTGCTTCTCCTCATTCTTCATATTTGTCTGAGTAAATTTTATCAAGCACTTGTTCATCCATTTCGCCAGCCTCTCTATGTCCTCTTGAAGTTTATCATTATCCTAATGTTTCCAAATTTTGTGTATTCTACAAGTTTTGAAATTGTGTTCTATACACATCCATATATATGTCAAGAAAAGAAGGGGTCTTAGCACCAAGGGAACATTATGATATATCTTCCTGCGGCATGAAAAACAATTATTTTACTGCTACTCTCTGTTTCCTGCACTCAATCAATTTTGTATCCATGCTGTTACTGTAGCTTTTATTCCAAGGGCTCTAATTTTGCTGCCAAGCATTCAAATACCTTTAAGAAGTCCATTTACACCACATCAGCTGTGTTACCTTCATCAACCAGCTCAGTACCTTCATCAAAGGACTCAAGCAAATTGGTTAAAAACAATTTGTCCTCGACAAATGTATGTTGGGTTTCCTTAATTAATCCATATTTGTCCAAGTGACTGTTAATTTTATTATCACTAAGCCTTCCCCACCATTGAGGTTGAGGCTGAGGCTGACTGGTGTGCGTTTATCCTTACACCCTTTTTTTGAACATTTGCAACTCCCCAGTCCTCTGGCACCACTCCTGTAACAAAGGAGTATTGGAAGATTATGGGCAGTGCCCCCTTAATTTCCAACCACATCTCCTTCAGTATCCTTGGATGCATCTCAGTAACTTTTGAGCAACTTCAATTTTAAGCACTGCCATTCTATTTAATACCTTGTCTGTACCCCTATCCAGTGCCTCAACTACTTCTTCTTTCACTATGACTTGGGCAACATCTTCCTCCCTAATAAATGCATGTAGAAAGTTTTCATTTAGTACCTCATTCATGCTCTCCACCTATGTGTGACCTCTTTTTATGTCCACTCTTGTTTTACCACCGTTTTACTATTTATATACCTAGAAGACTTTGGAATGTCCTTTTATATTAGCTGTCAGCCTCTTTTCATTCTCATTTCTCCTCTGAACATTGTATATTCAGATTGGTTCTCAATTTTATTATTCACCTGACATCAGTTTTCCTATATTTTATTCTGGATTTCTCCTTGTTCTTTTTCCACAGTCAACTTAAACCTTATATATCATGATCACTGTCCTTTAAATGTTCCTTTACTGGCACTTGATAGATACAAATTGAACTTTTCACTTTATGCATTAATGATCTTGGTGAAGGAATTGAGGGCATTGTGGCTAAGTTTGCAGATGATACAAACATTGGTAGAGGGACAGGTAGTATTGAGGAGACAGGGAGCCTGCAGAAGGACTAGGCCAGGTTAGGAGAATGGACAAAGAGGTTGCAGATGGACTACAACATGGAAAAGTTTGAATTTATGCACTTTGTTAGGAAGAATAGAGTCATAGACTATTTTCTAAATGGGGAGAGAATTCAGAAATCAGAAGCACAAAGGAACTTGGGAATCCTAGTTCAGGATTCTCTTAAGATTAACTTGCAGGTTGAGTTGGTACTTAGGAAGGCAAATGCAATGTCAGCATTCATTTCTAAAGGACTAGAATACAAAAGCAGGAATGAACTGCTGAGACTTTATAAGGCTCTGGTCAGATCATATTTGAATCCCCAAAAGACCAGATGGTTAAAGAATTTCCACAGTCCAAAACATACAATGAATTTTAGGCATGGTCTATCAAGTGGGGAAACTCATCCCAAATCTGTCTGTCATCAACAAACCTTTATAGGACCTGCTGAAAGAATGTCAGTATCGGGGAATTGAGCAGAAGAATGCCTTTAACAAGATAAAACAACAGTTTGCCTCTTCAGATGTGCTTGCACGCTATGAACCCAAACAGCTGACAGTAGTGGCAGCTGATGCATCAGCAATGGGGCTTGGAGCCGTCCTGCTACTGATCCAAGAGGATGGCAGGAGAAAACCGGTTCACTCTGCATGTCGATTGTTGACAGAGACTGGAAAGCGTTATGCAGTGATTGAAAAGGAAGCATTGATGACAACATGTGCCTGAGAAAAATTTTCAGATTATTTAATGGGCTTAACAATTTAGGATTGAGATGGACCATAAGCCTCTGGCCATTCTCCTGAGTGCTAAATAAATTGCTAAAATGCCACCAGGAATACAGCATTTGCGGCTAAGATTTATGCCCTATGACTCTACAACAGAGTACATGCTAGGGAAAAGTGTGTGGAGACCTACAATTAACCAGGCCACAGAATAGCACCTGGTGTTCATTTGTGAGGTGGAAGCATATTCCTCATCATTAACAAGTGCCCTATCAGCCCCTGCAAACAAGTTCAGGGAGATTTGACAAACCCAGTTGAAGGACACAAAAGGTGGTCAGATCAGGTCAGAACATACTGCTAAGATGATTGACCTGAGCATGTCTCAAACCATCAGGTGTTAAGTTAATACCACAAACAACAAGAATGTCTTACACTTGTTGATGATGCCGTGGTCTTCAATGATAGACTAATCCCAAGAACGATACAGAAGACATTCCCCAAATACTTTACAATGATCATTTGAGCATTATCAAATGCAGAACACAGATACAACAATCAGTATGGTGGCCAAGAATTTTTTCTGATGTGCCATCAGGCTCGAAGAGCTGAATTTGCCTTGTTCTACTCCCAATTCCTATGTTCCACCAACAGCCAAGAACCAATAGAACATTTACTGCCATCAACAATTCCATCCAGGCCTTGACAAAGGTTAGGAATGAATCTGTTTGACTTTGGAGGAAAAATGTACCTTCTCTTTGACCATTGCTCTCACTGGTTGTAAATCAGCAGGCTTCACACCACAACCCCAAAAGCTGTTGTAAATGCTTCTGTGGTAAAACGTCACCATGTGAAGATGTGGCGTTGGACTGGGGTAAACACAGTAAGAAGTCTCACAACACCAGGTTAAAGTCCAACAGGTTTATTTGGTAGCAAAAGGCACTATCTTTTGAAGTACTGATCCTTCATCAAGTGGGCCAATTGATGAAGGGGCAGCGCTCTGAAAGCTAGTGGCTTTTGCTACCAGATAAACCTGTGGACTTCAACCTGGTGTTGTGAGACTTCTTACTGTGTAAAACACCATCCACAGGCAAATGGAAAAGCTGAGGGAGCAGTAAAAACTATCAAAATATTGATTTAATCAAACAATAGCCTAGAGCTAGCCTTACTTAATGACAGCCACTATCATGGTGTGTTGATTCCCTGGTGCCAGGTTAAAGAATACTCTGCAAGGGGAAGGAAGTGAGTCAGAAGATAGTGAGGATCAAAGTATCATTTGAAGCATGGTGCAGGAGGGAGGGTTTCATATTCGTGGGCATTGTGACCAGATCTGGGGCTGGAGGCATCTATTCAAACCACATGGGTTGCAGCTCCATAGAACTGGGACTTTCTCCTGAGGAGAAGTTCACTAGTGTGGTTGAGGAGTGTTTAAATTAGATTGTCAGGGGATTGGGCACAAGCACGTATGAGTAGAAAAGTGCAATACGATGCATAAGTTGCAAGTGCGGGGCAGTGGTTCCATATTAGATATTAGCAGAATATGAAAGACTATAGGGAATGCAAAGACAGGATTACAATCTGATGATAAGATGATCAGCCTCATCCAGAGACACTCAGTCCCCTTGGTCCATCTCATTTGCCAGTACCAAATCCATCAATGTCTTCTTTTCAGTTGGGCAAAGAACATATTAATCAAGGAAGGTCTACCAAATATATTTCATAAATTTCTCCCCTTCCTTACTCTGTACTCTAACATTATTCCAATCAATATTTGGGTAATTAAAATCCCCTATATCACCACTCTATAGTTCTTACATATGTATGTAAATACACAAAATATGCTGAATAAAGTTGGGGGGTGACAAGCACCAGTTGTTGTTTGGGAATGTGATGTAGTAACAGTAATGGAAACATAGATTAAAATGGTGAGAACTGGGTGCTTAAAATACAATAATGAAGACAGAGAGGGGAAAAGGGAGGTAGGTGATAATATTGATTTGGCCGCACACATTGTAGTTCTGGAAAAGAGAAGTTATCCTTGAACAATAAGGACAGAATCCAAAACAGTAAAAGCAAAATACTGCAAATGCTAGAAATCTGAAATATAGTAGAAACACTCAGCAGCATCTGTGGAAAGGGAAACAGAATTAATGTTTTGAGTCTGTATGACTATTCTTCAAAGCAAGGAATATAATTAATTTGTTTAGAATTGAGGAGCAAAAAAGATATGATTATGTTACGTGGGATATTTTATTGGCCTATAAATAGTGAGAGAGAGGTGGAGAAAATCTATAGGATGTAGATTGAACTTCTCCACATCATGGAGATGTGCAAGAACTATAGAGTGGTGATATAGGGTACTTGAATTACCCAAATATTGATTGGAATAATCAATATTAAAGAGTAAGGAAGGGGAGAAATTTATGAAATATATTTGGTAGACCTTCCTCGATTAATATGTTCTTCACCAAATGGAAAGAAGACATTGATGGATCTGGTACTGGCAAATGAGGTGGCCAAAGAGAACCAGGTGTCTCTGGGTGAGACTGATCATCATGTCATCATGTTGGAAGAGGGCTAATTTCAATGCAATATGAGGTGATTTAATCTGGGTTAAGTTGAAGCAAAAATTTACAGGACAAATCTAAGAATCAATGGCAATATTTAAGGAGCATTTGCTTCATTTACAAAATAGGTACATTAAGTGAGAGCTAATGGAACCAACACCAGGACAGTTTGAGTGATAGAGAGGGAGATAACAGAGAGTGTATGATACATGTTAGATGAGTTCTCCAAGTGTGAATGAAATCAAATACAATAGGTTGCGAAGGAGATAAGGAGGAAAATTAAACATAGAAGGAAAGAACATGAGAATAGAATGATTGTCAACGTAAAAAGGAACTCAAAATCTTATAATGGGACCAATAATCAGCAAATTTCTAATAATTGACTAGTCAGAGGCGGCATGAGCCCAATTGTGATAAAGAAAGTCATATATGCTTATAGGTACAGGACAAGGCTAGAATGCTTAGTTAATGAATACTTTGTATTGGTGATTTGTCTGGAGAAGGGACCTGACAAAATATCGGTAGAAGCGGGCAGAGTAGAAGCAAAGGATTGTGTGAATATTGAGAAGGAGAAAGTACTAAAATGTTGGCTATATTTAGGGTCAATAATTCATCTGGTCTGGATGGCCTGTACCTCTGGCTGCTGAAGGAGATTTATGGAAGGGCTTGCCATAATCTTCCTAGACACAGAAGATGTGCCAGAGGATTGGAGAGTGACAGATGTGACACCTTTCTTCAAGAAAGAATGTAATAACAACCCCAGCAAATACAGACCAGTTAGTTTAACATCAGTAGAAGGTTTTAGAAACAGTAATCAGGTGAAAAAAGCAACAGACACTTGGAGAAGTTTGAGTTAATTAAGGACAGCTAATGGCAGATCATGCTAATTGAACCTTTTGATGGTGTATCAGGGAAGGACTTCTTTCTGGAAAGACTGAAGTCTTTGTTTAGTATGTGAGGCCTTCAGGGACTTTCACATAAAATGTGGAAAGTTGTAACATGAGATTTCCTACATTTTATACATATTCTACATACTAGCAATGTCTTAAAGGCTGAGGAGCTGTTTAAGGAAACTGAGAATACCTGCCAGCATTGGAGAAAATGAATTATTGGCTCTAACGCCCCTACAAGAGGTTAGCCCACAATCTGTACATGAAAAGGTTGAGATTGAACAGAGATTTGCTTCCCATTAGCAGATAGTGCAAAGACGAGGGGATGTAGATTTAATGTTTTAGGTAAAAAATCTGGAGGGAATATGAGGAAGAGGTTCTTTTGTGCAGCGAGTGGTAATGACCTGGAACTCATTGCTTCCAAAGCAGCAACAATCACTGATTTCAAAAGTAAATTTGGTAAGCACTTAAAGCAAATAAACCGATCATACAGGATCAAAGAACTTTACACTCCAACCAAACCTCCATCTCATGTCCATGACAAGGGCTATACTGACAATGGCCAAAAAATAACAAATGCCCTTCTTTGCAATGGGCACTTTCCAGAGTGTTTCAGCAGCCTTCTGTAATGTAAGCCAGTTTGTGGTACACAGTTTACATTTTTAAAATTACCGATGCTCTGTTTATCAGAGTTGGCAAGTTTGTTCATTTTGATATGGATCCTGGACTGCGAAACGGAGTGGTTTACTTCCCAAAGATTTGAGGGGCTCTATTATGGTCCCTGAGATAGATAACCTTTAAAAAGAAATATAAATTTCCCAGGGGCTGATTCAAAGAATCACACAATAATATCTTATGTCTTAAGTCTTTTACTTCACCAAATAAACTAAAATTTACATTGACTCAACATTACTCAATAGGCAACTAATCAATAAATTACAGGAAAGTTATTTTCTCCATTAACTAATTAACAGAACTGAAAACCCCCAAGCCATATTTTTATATTATTTTGCAGTCTCAGCAGACAAGCAACCTTGTATTTACAGTCCCAAGCTCCTTCTGGCTATTCAACAGGCTCTCGTCTCTTTGCTACAATCAGGAATTTTTCCCAGGTTGGAAGAGTCAATTAATTATTCGGGGGCATAGGTGTAAGGTGCAAGGGTCAAGATCTAAAGGAGGTGTAAGGGCCAAAATTGTTACACAGAGGGTAGCAGGTGCTTGGAACTCGCTGCCGGGGAAGGTAGTGGAGACAGATACGATAGTGACTTTTAAGGGGCATCTTGACAAATACATGAATAGGATGGAATGAGTGATATGATCCCAGAAGGGTAGAGGGTTCTAGTTCAATTGGGCAGCATGGACGGTGCAGGTTTGGAGGGCCATGCTGCCTGTTCCTATGCTGTAATTTTATTTATTCTTTGTTCTTTGTACACCAGGGAAAATCTTCCAATGTTCTTTTGAAAGTCCCTTCACTCAATCCTCCTCATATAATTGAATTGACTTTCAGCAGCAAGACACTCTCTGGTGTCTTCCTGATTTTTAAAACCCTACAAGGTTTAGTTCTTCAAACAAGGAATCTGTTCCCACCAACATTCTACTCTCACAACAACAGCTTCTCTCTTCTTCTTCGCCCAGCAGCATCTTTCTGTCTATCTGGCTGCCTCTGCAAGTCTGCAATTCTATGCATTGCTGCCTCCTTTGTGTCGAAGATGTTGAAACATATATCGTTCTTTTGATAAATTTTGATCCGGACCCTTGTTCTCATGTGAATTAGATTGCGTGGGCTTATCTCCAGGCTGAAACTGCCTCCATTTTACCTTGAACAAAATCATCTTATGAAGTCCAGCACTTGTGACATTACACTCATAACATGTGATCATCCAACTGCTGTGATTGAACCTATGGAATGACAGGGAAAGAAAGGAAATCCAGTCCCTAAATGTACAACTCATTTGGAAATATCAGCAGAATCCAGAATGTCAGTCTGTATTTTTCTGACTATTGTCAGGACACGATCATTCCCAATCCTTCTAAAGTGCCAGCTCTTTTCCACTCAGGAAGACAAGTCACTGGATAAATCCGCTTTGCTGCTTTAGCTAATGACAGCTTTGCTGAGAACTGTCATAGCAAAGAGAAATGTTAGACCAACATGCCAACACCAATGCTTTATTGAGCAGACTGTTGAAATGCTGAAGAGTTGATTCAGGAGGCTGCTGTTGCAGGGAGCTCTACCAGATACTCCAGCACCCTTTCTAGAATAGTGGTTGCGTAACGTGTGCTACACGACAGAATTCTCGAGAAGGAAGGGGTGCCAACCGAGACAGAAAATGAGGTTGAGGTTCAGAGTCTGAATGAGAATGCTACAGGAAATATAGTCATGACTATCAATGTCCACAGCAAACCCATCTTGGAGACATTTTTCCACAAAATACTCAGGCCTCCTCCTCCATAACTTGCATCAACTCCCTTCCCCTAACTTCTGCTCACTGTATGTCCAGTAAATATTTTGTATCATTGTGCATGAAAACCAAAAGATGATCACTGAAACCAGAAGAGAAACTGATGTAAAATCTCAGCAGGTCAGGCAGCATCTGTAAGGAGAGAAAAGAGCTTACACTGAGTCCAGATGACCCTTTGTCAAAGCTTTTGGTTTCAGGTTCCAGCATCCTCAGTCATTTGCTTTTGTCTGATAATTACTGATACATTCTCTAAGAAAAGGATCTGACCCACAGCTAGTACCCTATCAGTGTTGTAACACATTTACCTACAATCCATTTCACATACATTGTAACCCATATTAACACTGGGCTTTCAGTTTGTGCTTTATGCGCACTGAACTGTTTTAATAGTTTCTCAGTTCTTATGACAGCTACATTCTTCTGGTTTGGTTCTCTTTGGATTGATCTTCTCTGTAGGGCCAGGAATGGACCCATACAAAACTGTATAAGAACATAAGAACATAAGAAATAGGAGCAGGAGTAGGCCATCTGGCCCTTCGAGCCTGCCCCGCCATTCAATAAGATCATGGCTGATCTGTCGTGGCTCAGTTCCACTTTCCCGCCCTCTCCCCATAACCCTTAATCCCCTCTCTTATCAAAAACCCATCAACCCGCTTCTTAAAAATATTTAGCGAGGCAGCCTCCACCACTTCAACGGGCAGAGAATTCCAGAGATTCACCACCCTTTGAGTGAAGAAGTTCCTCCTCAACTCCGTTCTGAACCGCCCCCCCTTTATCTTGAGGCTGTGCCCCCTAGTCCTACTGTCTTTTTTGAGCGGGAAGAGTCTTTCCACCTCTATCCTATCCATCCCATTCATCATCTTATACGTCTCAATGAGATCTCCCCTCATTCTTCTAAACTCTAACGAGTACAAGCCTAGTCTGTCTAGTATGTCTAGTCCCCCTTCTTTGCTGTTATTGACAAGAGCCATCTGAGGACACTCCCTATATTACTGGCATGCTCTACTAGCCTGATTGACAGCTAGCAGGTCAGCTAAATACACACCTGACCTTGTCATTGACACTGGGTACTGGTTGAAGCTTTTCACTGATCAGACAATGGGTTTGACTTCATGGTTGCAGTGAGACCCTGGAAATGTTGAAGCATGGTGCACCAAAGATTATGAATAATAGACAATGGAAAGGCAGAATTAAATGTAGCAATCATTGGTATAAAAATTGGTTGTGTTCTGTTTTCAACCACATAGCCAATTGCCAACAGTGTGAAATGTCTCTTTCTAACACTTGAGTGTAGTCATACTTGTCAACATTCAAGGAGGGGAAGAGAATGGTCATAGTTGGAAAGAGATAAGGCCATATGTAGTGTAGTCTTATAGGCTCAGCACGCAAAGCAACCAGTGAGAGAAGGATTAGTCTTTGGTGGCATGTAAGTGATGGATGGGACAGTGGATCAATGGGGTGTTTGGTAATTCCATATGTCAGCGTTGGAACATTGTGAGAACGAGGAGTGATACATGTTTATCTCATCTATTACATTCGCTACCCTTGTCACACCATTAAATTTATCTTTGTATTGCAGGGCTTTCCTAGGAGTCATAGAGAAGGCAGTCACAACCATTGCCACTTCTTCCACGTGCTAAAGCCGAATGAACTGGTTCCCTGGCTGTAATCCCCAAGGAGTGCAATCTTTTCCTTGTGGATATTGGATATGAGACATTCACTGTCACAATCATTTCCACATCAATTGCCACTATCAATGTCATATGACAAATGACAAGCAATTTTGAACTATCATAGAATCACCAAGTCCCTGCAGTGCAGAAGGAGGCCATTCAGCCCAACCAGTCTGCACCAACTCTGCGACAGGATATCTTACCCAGGCTCTATCCCTGTAACCCAACATATTTACCCCACTAATCCTGCTAACCTACACATCTTGGGGCACTAAGAGCCAATTTAACATGGCCATTCCACTTAACCTTACCATTGGACTATCGCCAAGTTTGTGCCAAAATTCGCGCTGGCACTCAAGGAGCAACATACAAATCACATCATGGTTTGAATGAGTGCATGTACATATGTCTGCTTATGTGTGAGGAGTACCTTGAAAAAGTCAAGCTGTAAATAGCTTTGTGAGGATTACCTGTTACTAAGATTGCACGATTAAGAGCAATGTGCTTGCAGTATATCATTCTACTGACTTACTGATGCCAGAAGGTCATAATAAGGTACATAAGTCTATCACTTTGTTCTAGAAATCTATTGTCAGTGCTTTTTCCTCACAGCCTGTAACTTACAATCATCTCCCTCCATGGAAGAGAGACAAGCAGGAGAGAAACTTCTCATCCTTTCCCTACCCTTTGAGCATCCGGCAGAAAGCAGGAGTAAAATGAACACTTTCTGTTCTTTTTTCTCCCCTTGAAATGAGACACTCTTCATGATTAAAAAAGCTCATTACACATATGGTTAATGTACTGGATTGTTAGTCTTCTGAAGATTCCATATCCACAGCAGCATGAAGTGAGAACCGTAAATACTATGCCCCTTGACTAACCCAGCTGCAAATGCATTATACAGTTGTTCAGTACTATTCCACCAAACTTATGGCTGTCAGAAATAGTAATTTATTGAAGTTGTTGATTCAACATGTTGTTTGAAAACTGATTATCTGGCCTGTAAGAAAATAACTTAGAGGCACAGGGCAATTTTAAGTTGATGGAACATTTGCATTGGCTGGCTGCTAAAGGATATGTGCAGTGCTGCTCCTCACTGCTTTCATGCAAATTTTCCTGGGCTATTAGGCACACATCTGGGCATTCTGCACATACGTGCGTGAATGCTCAGCTATGGGGAATCAGAGAAGACTACTTTAATTGTAGCCGATTAGTTGACTGATATTTGCTGGTAATTTACAGTTGCCTCCTATTACATGTCACAACATCAAAATATTTTCTGCTGAAGTGCTGAATATTGGAGTTCAAGAGATGAGATTATTCACTTTCATGTGGCCTGTTCGTCCAAAGGCAAATATGCCATTGTGAAAATGTAATAACTGGAGTATTGCAAAAATGAAGCAACTACAAACTGCTTTTGTAATTTATCCATATCAGACATGCTGAAGGTAATTTTGAATTTGGATGATAAACAGACAGTATCGATTCAATTGCCCATCTCTCCTAGTTTACAATTCCATTAAAAGCAGCTGAATTATTACCACCTGCTTTGTACTATTATCCAAAACTCCCCCCGCTGTTCCCAATATATTCCTGCATTCTACCATAAGTTTTACTTTAGGATGAGCCAGATGTTGCCAAATGCCTTTAGGTCCAATGGCTCTCCCATCAACAGTAAGTGGCCAAATCAACGACTTGTTAACTTGATTCTCAATGCCTGGTAAATGTTGATCTCAAAGAGCAGCAAATCAAGCCACTGTAATATTAAATGTAAACACTACAGGGTTGATTTTCACTGCCTTTGCCTGATGTTAATAGACTTCAGACAGTGCAAATATTGGTGTAGTATTTACTGCTCTGATTGCGCTGCCATTAAGTCTGCCACCATTTTAATTGCCAGAAGTATCCAAGCAGCAGGGTCCACCTGCACCAAGCAGCATCATAACTTATTTATTTTGTCTATTTAAATTGCAGTTCCATCATGCAGATAAAATCCCATGCAACCTTTGCTGGAATATCGGCGCAGCCATTCATCGATGGATCAAGTGAGGGAAATAGGAGACAGAAGAATTAAGCCAAAGATTGTTGCCATGCTGTAAGTTCAGGAGAGTACTTTTTGTCCTGTGTTCCTGAGTCCTTGGAAACAATTTCTTGCACGTGGGACTAGTTTTGGTAATTCCTGTCTGAGTTGAGAGAGGAAGAAGAGAAACATAAACAACAGGCTAGGAAAAGGAAATATGCAGGAGGGCTGGCGTAGAATGGCAAGAATTGGTGCGGTTGGGGTTTGGCAAAGTTGCAAATATCCATAACAATGCATAACGTAACTCCATTTCACTGCCATTGAATCTTGGGGTTCTAATAATGTACAAAAAGAATTAATTCCTCTTGCAATTTATACAGCCATCAAAATCTCTTAAACCAATTACTGCCTTGTTTATCCATGCAAACTACCTATTCTTCTGGACGTAGAGTGAATTTTACTTTGGATATATCACACCAGGATGTCATGGGTAGGCGCACCCTCAAAGCACTGCAACCCCAGTCACACGCCTGTACAATTGAATAAGGAATACATAATTCTTAAAGAGGATTTCTGTCAGTACAATCACTGAAAACAGAATACATATTTAGAAATGACAATAGGCAATAAGCTGTAATAAGTAACACTACTTTTTGTTCTTGGTAGCCATGAATGCAACTCTAAAGATTCAAGCATCAGAAGCCCTGTTCTTTTTTCCAGATTCGGGCTAATGATCACTTTCATTGGCACTAAACCCAGTGGAGAACTGTGAAATTGATTTAGCAGTAGCAACTGGCACTACGTAAGGGAGCTGGAGTTCTCTGCTGGCTCCAAATTAGAGCAGAAATCTGCAGTGGGATTCTCTTTTTGTTGTTGCAGCAGACTTGCTTAGGTCAATTAAATCCTATTTGTTAAAGCACCAATTCCATCTGTACGGTTCTTTGCTTATGCCAACATACTGCAGCCATTCCCACTCAGTTTCAAACAGAGTGAAAAGAACAACAGGACAGCAAATGGTTTGCAGGTTGCAGGATGAGAGGCACAGCTAATCCTTGTCCGAATTTATTATACAGCAGGCAGGGAGCTTTAAGGAGCAGAAACTCTATAGAATTTGGTAATCTCACATTGGATAAATGGTAAGTTATTCACTTTGGAAGCAAAAACAAGAAGGCAGATTGCTATCTGAATGGCTGTAAATTGGGGGAGGGGAGTGCGCAGAGGGACCTGGGTGTCACTGAGGATAAGCATGCAGGTGGAGCAGACAGTAAAGAAGATAAATGGTATGTTGGCCTTCATTGCGAGAGGTTTTGAGTACAGGAGCAGGGATGTGTTGTTGCAGTTATACAGGGCCACATCTAGAATATTGTGTGCAGTTTTGGTCTCCTTTTCTGAGGAAGGATGTTCTTGTTCTCGACGGAGTGCAGTGAAGGCTTATCAGGCTGATTATAGGGATGGCGGGACTGATATGAAGAGAGATTGACTAAGTTAGGATTGTTTTTGCTGGAGTTCAGGCGAATGAGAGGGGAATCTCATAGAAACTTATAACATTCTAACAGGACTAGACTGGGCAGATGCAGGAAGGATGTTCCCAGTGGTAGGGGAGTCCAGAACAAGGGATCACAGTCTGAGGATTTGGGGTAGACCATTTAGGACGGAGGTGAGAAGACATTTCTTCACCCAAAGAGTGGAATTCATTACCACAAGAAGTAGCTGATGCCAAAACATTAAATGTATTCAAAAGGCAGCTTGATATAGCACTTGAAGTGAATGGGATCAAAGGTTAATGGGAGAAACCAGGATTAGGCTATTGAGTTGGATGATCAACCATGATCGGAATGAATGGTGGAGGAGGCTCAAAGGGCCAACTGGCCTCCCCCGCTCCTATTTTCTATGTTTCTATGTTTCATAGGGCAGGAAGTAATTTTCCTTCGGGCAAGATAGAGATTCTACCCATCACATGGAGCGGCAATACTTCCCCTAACTTTAAAGGAGTCACAATCTACCACCCTGTGTAGCCCATTTCAACTCACTAGATTTTACATGAGGTAAGCAGACTGAGTGCTTTCACCCCTGTGCCTTGACTAAGGCCCAAGAATCAATTTCTATCGATTGCTCATCCACTACCTTTCGGTACATGCTGCCTCTGGTAACAGACCTAGTCTAATTCCTATCACAGGACATTCAGGGAAAAAAAAACTGGAAAAATCAACCCCATAATAAAAGCAGAAATAACTGGGAGTGTGCAGCAGCTGAGAGAAACAGGGTTTACTGGCGGAACTTTAGAAGGCAGCCAGAAGCAGGAATGGAGGCAGACAGGGCTGGAATTCTTCATTGTTAGCCGACTTCTGAACCACTTTTTAGTTGGCCTGGTCAGGGGCAAGGTGGTTACATACCCACAAGTGGTGGGAGGTGGAGGGTGATGCCAATCAAGGCCATGAAGGGACCTATAAAGGCTTATTTCCCAAGTTGTCTGGTTGCAGACTGGAGGGAACCCAGTGATTCATTTTACTGTTTAAGAACCCCTCCACCATCCTGGCCACAGACCATTCTCTGGCATATCTTGCGCATATCTGGTTAATTTCAAATTTCCAGGATCTATAGTACTTTCCTTTTGTAAATTCAATTCACTGTTACTGTCAAAAAAGATGAGAAACTGAAGATAAATAGTGCAATTTGATTATTTGTACTTCTGTGACACTTTCCTTAAGAAATTAAAAGGCAAGTTAAATTTAAAATTTAAATTTAAAATTAAGAGCCAATTTTAAATTTAAATTTAAAATTAAAAGCCAATTTTAGCTAAATTGCACAATGTTTTCTTTCATCAGCTTTTCAGTTCCTTTTGAATATGGGTGTGATTAGAAGAAGCAGCTCAGCTGACCATGTCTGTGTACACAGTCTGTCCTCCAACTGAATTATCACCTCAATAACTTCAACATTTATTGGATTTTCACTAAACTTGATAAATGACTTCCTCTTGATTTCTTTTAAAAATTGACTTAGTGAACACAGCACATGCTGTAGGTTTTTAAGCATTTATTCTATACATTGGTACTTTTATCAAACTTGATATAACTTCCTAATATCAGACTTGGAGCGTACTTTAAAGAAATCATTCAGGAAATTATGGCCAATTCCATCAACACAACTGTGGAATCAACCATGCTGTAGGGAAGAATTTTATGAGTTTGATTCTGACTGTCCAGCTAGTGTGAAAGCGAAAATGGGAGAGCTCCTGATCTGCTTTTTGGGCTAGTTTTTCATGATCAATCTTATGCACTCAGCCACTGAAAAAATGGTGTAGTCTGTATCTGGCTGCTGCAGGCAGTGGGCTGGGCTTAATTCATCAGCCAGCCTGTAGAGAGAGCTACTGCACATGTGCAGACCTCTGATTCTGCACATGCTTAATAGCGACAGCAGGGTCTGATAGATAATGAGAGATGTCAGGCCCTTGCTGTTGCAGGTAGCCTGAACACAACCACCCCACCCTGCCACAATTGGGTGGTCCATCGAGGTTCATGAGCTCCACAACACTTGGGCATCTAGCCCCACTGTCCCCCACCACCAAGATCTATCGTATCTCCCATGCCCGATCTGACCCATTGCAGAGTGGCAGCAGGCCCCCATTCTCCCCCGATCTGGAAGTCACTTCATCCCTATACAATCCTGCTTGCCTCGCCCATTTGGGCCCAGCCCCCTTCAGCATCTCCATAAGTCCTATCACCATAGGCACTGCCCCATAGGCCCCACTTCCATCAGTGCCGGTGAGCATTGCCAAATTGCCTGCTGGGTTTGCCCAGGTTCCAGGCTGGCGATACCAATATGCCAGGCTTGTACTGCCTAAGGGGCACCCACCCTGCCCTCAGCCTCCCTGGGGTGCCTCAATGGCCTCCAGTTCCACTGGCAAGTCGAACACGACTTTTCCCTGTTCATTGCTCTCAGCTCTTGCACGATTTTACTGACTTGCTCTGCCCATCGATATCAGGGCGAGCCAATAAAATTCCGCCCAGCGTGTCTGGCTGATCAGTTGTGATGCAGAGCAATGCCAACAGTGCAGGCTTGATTCCTGTACTGGCTGAGGTGAAGGTAAAGGCCTTCCTTCTCAACCTTACTTCTCACCTGATTTGTGGTGATCCTCAGGTTAAGAACACCACCTCAGAGGGAGAGCAACCTATGGTCGCCTGGGACTATAGTGGCTTTACCTAGTGTCTGATGGTCAATGTCTCGGTTTCCATTTCAGCAAAAGTAGCAACCACTTAATGCCTGGCTGCTGGATACTATATAGAGTGCAATGCCCACAAATGGGAGATTTTCCCACCTGCTTTTTGGGTGTACTTAATCAGATGAATTTCTGGTCCGCTATGTATTACATGGTCCACCAAGGAATTCACACTGGTAAAGTGGGAGTGGGGCCTAAACCCGCCTGAGAATCTGGCACCAGTATGCTGAGCAGGCCACTGCGCCTGCACTGATCTCCCAGTAGGGATATTGGTGCATGAGAACTGGGCCCCCATCGGCCTCCCGATGGCTTCCCTGACCCCACCCAATCACTAGTCTCCTGACTGCCTCCCCCAAGGCCATCCCCTACTGCACCCCCTATGGCCAGCCGCCACCATCCCCTCCCGCAGCTAGCCCCGACCACCCCCCGTGGACCACCCCAATCGTCCCTCCCTCCCTTCCCCACCCATCTCAAATGCAGAGTGCGCAGTGACCCCGCCTGACCATCTATCAGTCTTCCCCGGCCCCCCAAAAGGCCCTACTCTCCCAAGCTTTACTCTTTGGCACTACCCAGTGGGCACCCCATGCCCTAACCTCCTGGGGGGAGTCAATGGCTCTGCCCTCACCATCAAGGTCATCATGCCTGGTCCCCGGGGATGGGGACCAGTTTTAATCTCTGCTGGCGGAAACCTCTCCAGAAACATTAGCGAGCCTGGTCAACACTGTCCCGGGATCACTTATGATATTTGAATAGTGATTTAAACATGGGAATCAACCTCACATTGTTTTCTGGCAGGAGGCTAATTACATGATAAAGAAATAGTCCGGGAAAATCACAATCAGCTGCATGCTGGTTGCAAATCCTGTTACAGAACACCCCCCCAACCGTGCCCCCATTTATAGTTCCTGGCCTGTTGGACTACTCGAGCAGCGCACTGGGCTGGAAAAATCGTGCCCATAAACTGTGACCTTGGTGTGTATCAAAATATATTTCAACCTAATAGCAACTTACATGGAATTACAGTGAAGGAAATCTGCCATCCTTACCTCGTCTGGCCTACATGTGACTCCGGACCCACACTATATGATTGACTTGTAACTGTTCTCTGAAATAGCCCAGCAAGCTAAATATTAATACCAAACTGCTATAGAAAAGTGATCAAGGAGTCAAACTGGATGGACCACTAGGCATCGTCAAAGTCACTAGAAACAACAAAGGAGAAGCAAGACTGAGAAGGAAGGCCTTCACCTTCACCTCAGTCAGTAAAGGAATCAACGACTTGAATGTGCTCGGTCGCATTCCCCTGCCTAACATCTGTGGGCTTGCGCCAAAGTTAGGTGACCAGCCCCACAATCATGTAACAGCCTGACATAGTTATACTCGTTTAATTAAATCTTATATCCAAGACATGCTACATGAGGTGTTAGTGAGAACAGTAACTTTCAGTGGTATGCCTCAGCACCATCCCCAGAGCAGTGCCTTTGGGAGGTTGAGACAAGTTTTAGCCAATAATGCCACTCCTTTACCAGCAGTACCTCGGAGGATTGCAATGAATTAAAAGAGGACATTAATAAACTTGCAGAATAGGCAAATAATTGACAAATGAAGGTCAACTCAGATAAATGTGAGGCAGTACATTTTGTTAGGAAGAATAGTGAGGTCACTTATTTCTTGGAAGGTGCAAGTCTAGGTGGGGTAGGGAACAAAGGGATCCCAGAGTACAAATACATCAATCACTAAATGTTGTGCTGCAGATTAGCAATGGTCATAAAAAAATCCAAGTACTAGACTTTATTTTGAGAGGGATAGAATTGAAAAGTAAGGGCATTATGCTCATCCTGTATTGAACCTTAGTTAGACCACACCTAGTGTACTGCATAAAGTTCTGATTGACATGTTATAATAAGGACATGGAGACATTGTAAAGGGTACAGAAAACATTTATAAGGATTATACCAGAAATGTTTATGTATACATATTAGGAAAGAATTGACAGACCAAATCACTTTTCATCTTGTAAACAAAGGCTGAAGTATGACCAAATAAAGGTCTTCATAATTATGAAAGGTTTTGGTTGAGTGGATACAGAGCGTGGATACAGAGCATAGATACAGATGTTTGTACTTATAGAGAAGATAATTAGAATCCAATACTATAAGATAGTCACCAAGAAATCCAATAGGGAATTCAAAAGAATTCTACCCCTAAGAAGAGTAAGAATGTTAAACTTGTTGCCCAAGGGAGTGGCTGAAATGAATAGTATTAGATGCATTTAAGAAAAAGGTGGACAAGTTTTTAAAGGAGAAGAAAATAGCTGCTGAGAAAAGTTACAAGGAAGGTCGAGTGAAGAATACACACCAGCATGGATTGTTTGGGCTGAATGGCCTATCTCTCTGCATATAGCCTTTGTAATTCTACATGTGACCAAGTGGACAATGGTGGAAGCAACTAGGACCACTATAAAAATGGGGAATCTAAATCAGACACAGCTTAAACAGCTTCTGCAGACAAGGACTGTGGTTCAAACTTCGTTTTATTAAAACACGTTCAAGTTAAGGAAACAACTCTCACACAATAAATTCCCCTAAATTTTCTGGCTGACTGCCTGAAAAACACATATACTACCTGCTCTTGAACTTGATGAACTTGACCGGGTTGTTGGGTTCAATTCACTGAGCTTATGTCAAGGGATGAACTCAGGGACTTCTTGGTATGAAGATGGATCTCACACGTCTTTGTCCATTGTCACATTCACATAAGAACATAAGAAATAGGAGCAGGAGTAGGCCATCTAGCCCTTCGAGCCTGCCCCGCCATTCAACAAGATCATGGCTGATCTGAAGTGGCTCAGTTCCACTTTCCCGCCCTCTCCCCATAACCCTTAATCCCCTTGCCTACCAAAAACCTATCTACCCGCGTCTTAAATATATTTAGCGAGGTAGCCTCCACCACTTCAACAGGCAGAGAATTCCAGAGATTCACCACCCTTTGAGTGAAGAAGTTCCTCCTCAACTCTGTTCTAAACTGCACCCCCCTTATCTTGAGGCTGTGCCCTCTAGTCCTGCTGACCTTTCTGAGCGGGAAGAACCTCTCCACCTCTACCCTATCCATTCCTTTCATCATCTTACACGTCTCAATGAGATCTCCCCTCATCCTTCGAAACTCTAACGAGTACAAGCCCAGTCTATTCAGCCTCTCCTCATAGCTCAACCCCCTCAACTCCGGTATCAGCCTAGTGAACCTCCTCTGCACTCCCTCCAAGGCCAAAATATCCTTGCGCAGGTGCGGCAACCAAAACTGCACACTACTCCAGCTGTGGCCTCACCAGTGCCCTGTACAGTTGCAACAAGACCTCCCTACTTTTATATTCAATCCCCCTCACTATGAAGGCCAGCATCCCATTTGCCTTCCTGACCACCTGCTGCACCTGCAGGCTGGGTTTTTGCGACTCATGCACAAGGACCCCCAGGTCCCTCTGCACCGTAGCCTGCTGCAGTTTTTCGCCCTGTAAGTAGTAGTCCTTCCTACCATTACTCCTACCAAAGTGGTTAACCTCACACTTGCCAACATTGTACTCCATCTGCCAGGTCCTCGCCCACTCACTCAGCCTATCTAGATCCCTCTGCAGACTTCCCACACCCTCCGCACAATTTGCTGTTCCACTTATCTTCGTGTCATCAGCAAATTTCGACACCTTACACTCGGTTCCCTCCTCCAGATCATCTATATAAATGGTAAATAGCTGAGGCCCCAGCACCGATCCCTGGGGCGCTCCACTAGTCACCAACCGCCAATCCGAATAGCACTCATTGACCTCCCCTCTCTGCCTCCTATTTGACAGCCAATCCCCTATCCACGCTAACACCCTACCCCCAACTCTGTGCCCCCTAACCTTCTGTAACAACCTTTTGTGCCGCAGCAGGCTGGTCATGTCTTCGTCGGGATGCAGGCCAAGGCTACCACAGGTTAAAAGTCAACAGAGACTAGCCCAGACCGGTCTTGCATATTGAACAGGGGTGTTCGACATTAACAGTGGAGAGTCATTATGGCTGAAACCCATCAAGAGGTACTCAACCAGAACAATAGAAGAAGACTGTTTCAGCCAGACTCTCTTGAACCATATCTTGAAAGGGGATATGTGCGTCCAGACTCTTAAAAACTGGACAACTAGGATGATCTGGCCTCACCTCTTTGGGTGATGTAACCCCAGCCCTGTGACCCCATTGGCTGAAAACCAGAGAATATTCCAGAAAGGTTTGGAGAGCAGAATAAAAACAGGCATCTCAGGATGACCCACCTGTGAAAACATGACGAGCTTGTTGCAGCCTGTGAACTGTGACAATGGACGAAGAGGTGTCAAATCCATCTTCATACCAAGAAGTCCCTGAGTTCATCCATCGACATGAGCTCAGTGAATTGAATCCAACAGCCTGGTCAAATTCATCAAGTTCAAGAGCAGGTAGTATATGTGTTTTTCAGGCAGTCAGCCTAATTTAGGGCAATGTTAATTTATTGTGTGAGAGTTGTTTCCTTAACTTGCACGTGTTTTAATAAAACTAAATTTGAACCACAGTCCTTTCTTTGTCTCACAAAGTAAGACCACCTGGGTAAACGTGATTTTGAGTAATAAGCTCGTTGAAGTGCCTGTATAGGATATTTCTTAGGCAGAAGCGATGTTACAGAATCAGAGAAGAAAAAGATGATTGGAATCACAGCTTTCCAAGTTTCTGTTTCTCACCTGTGTCCAGTAGAAAACTCAATGGCTCAACTCAGAAAAATCAGATCACTACCTCAAATATTAACCCATCGTACAGGATTGTACAACCTGTTAAGAGTCCCCATTGGGAATGTGGAGCTGGAAAACTGCTTATTTTGATTGTGCTTTTTAAAAGGGTGCAGTTATCACTTACAGTTGTTGATCATCTCACAGTTATCCCAGCCAAGACCCAAACTTGTACCTTCTGATGGCCCCCTCTTTCGCTGGCTCAAAGCCCTGTGCAAATTCTTCCTACATTCAGGTTGTTGGGTGATCGGAAGGCCAGGCAGAGGAAATACCTTCGCTTGGGTCCAGCCACATGCCATCATTGGCCATCACTGATAGACATTCCACCTATCCCAGGCCTATCCTGTATTTAGTGGTCAGTGGAATTTTGGGAAAGACCTGCTATTGCCTGTTCCTGACAGAACGCGCATCACGGTCCCAACTTGCAACCTAGATCTCCGATAATGGCTGAGAATTTTAGACCTGTCTTTATTTTATGGAGCAAAATTTGCAAATGTGTTTGTCGGCAAGAAGCACTCATTAAGAAATCATGTGCATGGTAATTGCAATTTTTATCCATTAATTTTAATGGACTGAAAATCATAGGAAATGCTGCCAGGAATTTTTCGATATGTATTTCCAACAGACTAGACTTCCTAAAATAAGCAAAATACTGTGTTTAAAACAAGACAGAGGCTGCTGGAAAAACTCAGTTGGTCTTGCAGCATCTGTAAGGAGAGAAAGCAGAGTTAATACTTTGAGTCCTTTTGGCTCTAAGTTAGAGGCTGGATTCTCTGGCTGGAGTAGACATTCCTAACATTGACCCTAATATGTGAAGGATTTTAATTGTAATTGTTTTATTTGGATGTGTTTAATTGGTGAATTTGTTCTATTGTTGATTTGGCTCTATTGGTCAATTATTTTGTAATGTAACGTTGAGGTGATTGTTAGGTTTTCATTCTGCTGGTGTAATCAAGATCTGTAACAAGGATAAAGAGGGAACAACAGCCTCAGTACACCATGTTTTAACAGCATTGAGATCATGACATTTGGACACTATCCTGTTACTCTCTTTACTGTGTTGTATGATTATTTTGTTCATTTTCCCCAGTTGTACAATCAATAATTGCTTCAGCTACTTTACCGTTTTGCTCATTGCTTTCAGATTGCTTAAAATAAATAATTAGCTAGAAGATACATGTCACGGGCCAGTAGTTTAAGGAAAAACAATCTACTCAGTGGCACCAGCCACATAACTCGTGGGCACTGAAGATGTAAGTTATTCTGCCCTTGACATAAAATTACACAGGGGGTGAAATTTGACCTCTTTGCAATGTTCTCTAGGTGAAAAATGGGTGCAAGAAGGCATATTGTAGACAGCCAACCCATTGTGCACAAATAGTCCCAGAAACATGTCTAACACCATTTCAATTTGGGATCTGTAATGTGTCCTGTGCAGCTGCCTAAAACAGGATCAAGAAAGGATGAAAGAGTTTGATGGTTTTTTTTCACACTTTTCTTTCCTGTTACAGGCACAGTAGGATGAATGGTCTCCTTCCGTGTTATTAACTGTCATTCCCATTGACAGTGCGAAGAAAGGACTAACGCCTGTACTCAGACCCAACCAGAAGTTGGTTTGTGTTCACCACAGTGGGTGTGGAATCTGATTATTTGAAGCTTTCTGGGACTGCCAAGCAAGTGTGCAGTTTGTTGACAAATGAGACCCAAAGTCAGGTGGGCCTTGGCCCTCTATCCTACTGAAGTCTGATTTGTTTGTCGTACATTGTTGGTGCCAGGAGACTGTTGTGAACACTTGGCTAGATCCAGAATTACATACTCCAAACATGACTGAACCAAAGTTCTTTATAAAATTATTACCCCCCAGATTGTGTCTTCCATTGCTCTAGAAATCAATCAAAGTACTTTGTTTGTATTCTTTATGGGTTTATACTGTTACAATCACAAGGCTTGTAAAATTGTTATGATTTGGTAATGTATCTTTAATTTAAGGTGAAAAGAAAGGATTCGTGTGACCTGTTTTGATGCTTGTCTGACAGCAAGCCTGGGTAGTTTGATTGTTAGAGATTAAAGGGGGCCCAGATTGTTTTACTGCAAAGAAGGCGCAAAGTGTTTACATTTGGAGACAATGGCAGTGGCATGTGTACTAACAGTGAATAGACAGTAAGTTTATGATGAAAGAGAGATGGATTCTCAAGGATAGCTAATTGGCATTTCTACCTAGATACAAGGACCATCTAATTCATGTTGTCACAGAAATGGACTTTGATAGGTGAAATATTTTTAAAATATCCCTGAAAACTCATAGACAGTCTGCCAGGATCCTGAGAGAGAGCAGCTATAAGCAGCAAGATCCAT
This sequence comes from Carcharhinus amblyrhynchos, assembly GCF_965287045.1. NCBI lineage: Eukaryota > Metazoa > Chordata > Chondrichthyes > Carcharhiniformes > Carcharhinidae > Carcharhinus > Carcharhinus amblyrhynchos. The sequence goes on along the minus strand of NC_137331.1, from coordinate 73,363,892 downwards.
TTAGTTCACTGCCCAGAAATATGATTGGGAGCTTGTATTCAGATTGAAAAGACCAAATTTCATGAAACTGGAAGATTTGCCTAGCTTTAGCTAGAGTGGGAAGTCTTCAAGGAAACTCACACTATGAGAAGCAGTTCTACATTCAAGGATTTCCAGATTGGGAAATGAAAGAATCAGAAGTAAATTCTCAGGAGGTAAGAATCATTTTGGGAGAACGGAAAGTCTACTTAAAGGACAATATAATGTATACCTGATAGTGCTTTTTTCAGTTGTGTTAAAAGTTTTGTTTTGTTATTTAAATTATAAGTTGTCTACAAAAATAGTGCTAATAGTTATTTTGTTGCTTTAGACACTTTAGAACATGAAATTTTATCAGAACATCCATTCAAATATTAACTGGATGTTTGAATTAGTTTTAAAACGTTATTCACTTCTATGGCGACAGTAAAAATGTAAGTATTTTGTTTTCCATTCTACAACAATCCTTGAGACTTAATCTTGTTGGATAAGAATACCACAGAGTCTAAATTCTATGGTACATTGAGGACATTTTATGAATGTTTATCAATTTTTAATTCATATACATCCCTGCATTTAACATCCCCACCAATTTACCTTTTTCTGAATATTAATTTCTATGTACAGTCAAAGATACATATTCAAATAATTGTTAATGCTTCATTTCCCATTTCAAGTGATTATATTACAATTCTGGATCATTAGTTTCATATGACTGACACAGCCCCCACTGTTATCAAAACCATCCGTCTCCACTTGCCCTGGTGGCAACATTGAATTCTGCTTAATAATGCCCTCCAGTACTGAGACTACCAGAGTTAACAAGGTCAGCACAAGATCTCCTCATTTGTGTGAGTCAGGTAGAAGTGAATGTCAATCCTATGCCTACCTGCTTATGCTCCCATTGCAGCTGCCAGTTGTATTGTCTTGAAAGAGATGGACTTCTGGTAGGACAAAGAAGAAATTCCTGGTAACCAGGTGCCAAATATTCAGTTGAGCACAGAATCCACAAGGCACTTTCTTGCCAGATTGATGGCATCTGCCTGCCTCAGGCATGTTCAAGCAAAGGAGGTTTGAGGCACAATGGCTTCCTGCCCACAAGCAATGGATTGCCATTCTGTTAAGGGTCTATTGAGGTCCTCTGCCCTGCTAACAAGAATTTTCTGACATTTTCTCACAATGAATAAAACATTGCCACGTGAATGGATGCAGCAGACTGAGATGTGGAGATGGGCCAGCATTCCTGAATAATTTAAAGCCCCTTCCCTCCTGCTGCCCATGCAGAAGGATAACAACAGCTCTCTTCACAATTGTGGTCTGGCAGCTATGACTACTTATAATTTGAATCATTTTAAAAATACTGCGAGGGCATCTCCATCTTGAAGAGCGGTCTCTCTCTCTCTCTCTCTCTCTCCCTTACCTATATTGACAGCCTCCTATTGGTCTCCAGCATCAGGAGTTCTCTTGCCATCCGTCTCGTCATGAATTGACCTAGCCTTCGAAAATTGGGTGATTATTTCTAACATGACATGGCGTTGGAATCCTCACTAAGGTCCTGACTCAAAGCAAAAATTCCTGCCCTTGGTGACTGCCATTATCCTCAGAGTCTCACCAAAGTTAGGAAGGTGGTGGCATAGTAGCATTGTCACTGGACTAGTAATCCAGAGACCTGCGATAATGCTCTGGAGAACACAGGTTTGAAAGCCACCATAGTGGGTGGTAAAATTTGAATTCAATAAAAATCTGGAGTTAAAAGTCAAATGATGACCATATTGATTGTCATAAAAAAATCTGGTTTATCATGTCCTTTAGGGAAGGAAATCTGCTATCTTTACCTGGTCTAGCCTATATGTAACTCTAGATGTGGTTAACTCTTAAATGCCCTCTGAAATGTCCACTCAGTTCAAGTGCAATTGGGAACGGGCAATAAATGTTGGCCCAGCCAGTAACGCTGACATGAATGAATGAAAAAAAGGGTAATCCCTGTGGAACATTGGCCTACCATATGGAATGAAGGAATTTAATCTAGTATAATTTTGTTTCTAATTCTAGTAGAGTTGCAACAATGAGTAAAAAAAAAAATTGTCTTCATCACAAGATGTAATCTGGTGGAACTGTTAAAAATCCTTCTCAATTTTAATTTCATTGTTTTTTTTAAAGCAGTACCATATTGCATGCTGATGATTATAAGCGGACATGGTAGTGGATGTTGTGGTGGCTATTCATGTGGTGGTTGTTCATGGGCTGGCATATTATAATTTGGAAAGTAATTGATTCAGGGCACGTTAGTTCACAGATCAGAATATTTTATCAATCAGTGACCGTTTTTGTTGTTTTATCACCAATGTTGTTGCCTGCATATGACTCTTTTCCTCCACCTCTCCCCCTTCCTTTACTTTTAGCTCCTGTTGAACTGTTTTCCCCTCCACAACAAAGTAATTTTGGAGTCGACATAGGGGCACAATGATTAGCACTGCTGCCTCACAGCACCAGGGACCCACGTTCAATTCCGACCTTGGGTGAATGTCCGTGCAGAGCCTTCACATTCTTCCTGTGTCTGCGTAGGTTTTCTCTGGCTGCTCTGGTTTCTTTCCACAGTCCAAAGATGTGCAGTTTAGGTGAATTAGCCATGGTAAATGTGTGGCGTGTTGAGGATAAGGTGGGGGAGAAGGCCTGGGCAAGATAATTTGTCAGAGAGCTGGTGCAAGCTCGATGGGCTGAATGACCTGCTTCTGTACTGTGGGGATTCTATGATTCTTATCAGATAGCTTTTGCCAAAACGTGCTAGAAAAAAATGAGTACATCGACACTGGAATCTATTTCAGCATGCCAATTGAATGTTCCCATGGAAGTTGAGTGGCGCAAGAGCTTTTTGTGTATCTGTTTTTTATTTCTGCCCAGGACCTTCTTAATGATGTGTTTGCTTCAACAGTACTGCTTGACTTTAATTCCCTAGGGACCAGCATTCAGCCTACCTGCCCCATTAAATAGGGACAGCATTGAGAGCTGCTGTACAGTGTCACATAAGACCATAAGACGTAGAAGCAGAATTATACCACTCAGCCCATCGAGTCTGCTCTGCCATTCAATCATGGCTGATAAGTTTGTTACAATGGCATTTAGTATTAATTTGCATTAAAGTGCTTCCAGAAGTTGGTCATGAAAGCATTGTATAAATGCAACTCTTTCTATTTTCATGCTGTTCCTCTGCTGCCATAAAACTGCACATTGATGGGTGGGCAGGGAGTTCACTATGCAGGGAGCATGATAAGCATACCTGTTGTGTTTATTTGCAGGGGTGGGGTTCCTCATTCAAAGACCCTCAGCATTTGATTGAAGGAACAACATCAGGAGGGGGAGAGCCATTGAAAACCATCCCCTATGTTTACTGCCAACCCCCTTCATCTGCCCCCAACCCCTCCCCATCTCCCCATAAAATTGCTCATAAGTGTCTTCATTGCTTTGGTCATTTAGCTCAGAATTCTCCAATCCCACCTGCCGCTGGAATTTTAGCGGGATGGGGGTTGCGGAGCATGTGAAACGCCATTGACGGTCGGGCGGGAATTTCCAGCTTTTAGACGAGCGCAGCCAAAGAATTCCACCCTTAATCTTTCCTGGGTTTGACTCTATCACAGATTTTCCTTTTTGCTATTTTCCCACTACCCCGTCCAAGCCCTTCTCCCCCTTTGTGCTTGAGCCTATTTCATCTTTAAACTCCTCTCATTCTGATGAAACAGAAAGAAATCTCACAACATCAGTTTAAAGTCCAAACAGGTTTATTTGTAGCAAAAGCCCCAAGCTTTCGGGACAACCTACTGAAAGGCATCAGGTGCTTGCTTTACTGAAGACTAGTTAATGCAACAAATGTCACCAGTGGTGGCCCTGAATGATCTAGGCATGTAAAATGTTAATGCTATTGTAATCTTCATTATCAATTGACAGTTATTCCTCTAGTAGATCATAGCCCAAATATTCCTTTGGTCTCGCGCACAACCGACTTGATGGGCCTGGAAGCAGGTGCAAAATGTGCTAAAGTTGGCCCTGAACTGCAATTTCACGTTGCCTGGCTAATAAACGGACAGCATTTGATGGACAGCCAATGTGATAGTAAAGGCTCAGTGTTGCCAGGGACAGCAGGCAGAAGATGGGCACCAAGAAAAGGAAAGGTACAGGCTGGCACTTCTAGTGTGCTCCCTCAGTGGGGGCCAGCCTCTGCAGAGTTTTCTCAGGGAACTACAGATCAGTAAAGAATAAATTGCAATGGGAAAGCTAAGCACAGTGTGTCAAGGCAGCACATTCAAACACAAGCCTCAGTTCTCAGATACCTCTTTAAATATTGTATCAGCCCAGATATTTCTTCCTGCCCTGGATCGAGACCGCAGCTAAAACGTAAAGTACGCCTGATCAGTCGGCCCACCTGCCAACCAAGCTGGACCTCCTAAAATTGCGTTCAATTGACACCTTAATGGACTAAATTGCCTGCTTGTTTTCAACATTCACGCACGCCTGCAGACCATAACATTGCACGAGTGCGTGATGACATTGGGACACATGCCTGACATCTTTTTGCGTGATTTCACACACTTCTGGGTCAGCCACCTGTCCATCTGAACAGCATAAAATTCTGGCCCATGTCTTAAGATTCGGTTTCAGTGGATGGTTCAAATCCGTGACATCTTGTATATATAGTGTAGATGGTGTCATTCCACCGCAGTCATCCCTCCATCTTCAGGCTCAACTCGGTTGTGTGATTTAATCACAGTTATTGCTGTTACCTCTGAATGAACCCTTCAGCCACCCCCAGAACTCACATTGCCTTTAGGATAGCCAATCGAATTTGTTTCACATGTTGAAAATTGTGTTTGCAAAACAACTACTGTCACAGTGCTGTAGCAAAGGGTAGCTGCGAAAGGAACGTTGAACTCACATTGTCACTCATACCATTAAAAATCAATTTTCTGAAGGCTGGAGAGTGAATAACTATGAAATATAGCATTTTTAGTGCAGGACCAATTTACAAAAGTAGAACAGTGCGGGAGTGTAATAAACCCCATTCTGTGCAAGAACCCCCAGAAACATAGAAAACCTCACAAATGTGGCACTTGGGCCAAGTGTTTTGATTCAGCAATCCAGCTGGAGAATGTGAAGAAATGCATGATTGCAGAATTGGACCAGAAAGCCTTTTGGAATGGAATGTTTAGGTGCACTGGCTGCAGTTCTGGTTTGTTTACAGATTTGTGCTAGTAATATGACTTTTTTCTCTTCAAGTGATGAATGCAAGGAAACTGTGACAAACTGGTTTTCTGCCAGTCTATTGTGAGGGTTGTTGCTTAATGAAAGAGCTTGTAATAAGTTATTTATTGCTGCTAAACTAACCATGTCAAAAAAATTCCCTTTGTCTATTTGCTTGTGGTACACAAAGGCAATGATAAATGTTTAAGGTTTACTTTTGACTGTTAATATTGAAGAATATTCTGAAATTTTGATTCAACTTTTCCATTTCCATTATGTGGTGCTTCACTGCATTTTATTTGTACAGATGAAACATTACATCTTTAACTCAATTTACAGATCCATCAGTATGAAGGAACAGAGAGTCCAGCAAAGCCTTGCCAGAGGTATGTGACGGCTACAAGGAACACTCCTTGCTTCATTGTCTTTTTCTAAATTTATTTGTGGATAATACACATTTCCTGCACTAGAAATCCAAAACACTAGGCCACAGATTTTATATAACTTACATTAAAAACACAATACTGGGTGGAAGGGATTCTCTGGGGCTGCCAGCTCCTGGCAATATCACCCAGAGAATCAGGAGTTGGCTGAGAAACAGGTTCTGCGCCGTTTGTTAAATTTGTTGTGAACCTCCCAGGCCGAGTTGACGGAACCCGATACATATTCAAATTAACCACTTTAAATATAATTAGTGGGCTTGAAGCCCGATTCAAATAGCTCTAACTATTCACCCACTTCCTCAGCGGGATCTGTACCAGGTGGGCTTTCATATCCCCAGGATCGAGGAAGAACCACCAGCCCCTCAGCAATGAGAGGCATCCTTCCCTCCACACCACGCAGGCAGGAGGTTATCTGACCACGCCCCCTACCACAACCACTCAGGCCACCTCCACCCTCAGACCCACATCTATCAGCTCCCATTTTCTCTCAGGCCCCCTCACTCAACCTCCCTTTGTTTCAAATCCTAATATTCAAATTTACAACAATTACAAAGATTAAAAACATTAGATGTCATTAACTCATTAACAAAAAAGTGAATGAAACATGACATGTCAAAATTTTGCACAGAAGTTGATTACAATTTATACATATTGAAGAGGTCAAAGGTAGTAGAGGAGCTTTCAGTTGATTTCTCGGTAAACAGTGTGACATGTTCTCCACTTATCTGACTCTGAGTTGATAGCTTGGTTCAATTGGTAGCATTTGCGCCATTGAGTAAAAGGATAATGGGCTCAAAATGCACTCTGGAACTTGGGTATATAACAGATATGTTCATTAATATGGTAATGTATTGTCAGAAATATCTTTCTGGCTGTTCATGCTGGCTGAATCTTACAGTCCCACCAACAGTGCACCACCCCGCCATGGATTTCATGGTGGCGAGGAATCAATTCATAGAAATGTAGACTATGAGACATGGAAGATAGGAGCAGGAGGAGGCCATTCAGCCCACCAAGTCCATTCCATCATTCATCATGATCATGGCTGATCATCCAACGCAATAGCCTAATCCTGCTTTTTCCCCATGACCTTTGATCCCATTGGCACCAAGTGCTATATCCAGCTGCCTCTTGAATACGTTCAATGTTTTGGCATCAACTATTTTTTGTGCTAATGAATTCCACAGGCTCACCATTCTTTGGGTGAATAAATGTTTCCTCACCTCTGTCCTAAATGGCCTACCCTGCATCCTCAGACTGTGGCCCTTGGTTCTGGACTCCCCCACCACTGGGGGTATCCTTCCTGCATCTAACCCGTGTAGTCATGTTAGAATTTTATAAGTCTCTATGAGATTCCCCCCTCATTCATCTGAACTCCAGTGAAAACAATCCTAACCTAGTCAATCTCTCCTCATACATCAATACATTCAATGGATTGCCCTGTTGACAATGGCAAGACTGGAAGATCCCGCCATTGGAGACTGATGGGCCTACTCTGCCAAGATGAAACACGCGCTGGTTGCATGGAATATGCCACTCATTGTCTACATGTGAAAAATGGGAGGGGAGGCAATAGCCAAGGGGTATTATTACTAGACTATTAATCCAGAAACTCAGATAATATTTTAGGGACCCGGGTTCGAATCCCACCATGTAAGATAGTGGAATTTGAATTCAATTTAAAAAAATCTGGAATTAAAAATCTACAGATGACCCTGAAACCATTGTCGATTGTCCGAAAAACTCATCTGGTTCACTAATGTCCTTTAGGGAAGGAAATCTGCTGTCCTTACCTAATTTGGCCCATATGTATTCCTGTGCCACAGCAATGTGGTTGACTCTCAACTACACTTCAAGGGCAACTAGGGTTGGGCAAAAAATTCTGGCCAGCCAGCGACACCTATCTCACATGGATGAATAAAGAAAAATTAAATCAAGGCCCCATCTGCTTGTTTCATTTAATGTTATTCAAAGTTTTGAGGAGACTTGAACAAGTGACTTGAAAATATTCATTGAAGCTCCCTCCAGACAATCTCAAAACTGATAAAGAGTTGAAAATTGCCACCTTTATCATAGTCAAATGTTTCCTGTGAAATATTCTATACGGACACTTTGACCAGTTTATTACTCAAAATCAGGTTTACCCAGGTACTCTTACTTTATGAGACAAACTTAATGGTTCAAACTTAATTTCACTCGAACTCCTGCAACTTAAGAAACAACTCTTACACAATAAATGATCACTTTTCCCCCAAGTTAGGATGATTGTCTGAAAAACATATATATTACCCGCTCTAGTGAACTTGACCAGGCTGTTGGATTCAATTCACTGAGCTCGCATTGATGAATGAACTGCGATGCGGCTCTCTCACATCTTCATTCGTTGTGGGTCACAGGTTGCAGCAGGCCAGTTGGGTCTTTTATAGGGGTCATCTCCAGATGTTCGTTTTTATTCCCCAAAACCTTCTGGGACGTTCTCTAGCTTTCAGCCAGTTGCATCATGGTGTGGGGGGTCACAGCTCTCAATGAGGTTAGGCCAGGTCATTGTAGGTGCCCATTGCTTAGGTGTATCTGAGATAGATATATCTCCTTTCAAGATATGGTTCAAGGAATTCTGACTGAAACAACCTTTTTGTATTGTTCTGGCTGAATATCTCTTGATGCCTTAAAGGTCATAATGACTCTCCCATTGTTAAGGTCAAGCACTTCTGTTCAATATGCAAGACAGGTCTAGGCTGGTCCCTGTTAGCTTTTGACCTGAGGTAACATTGTCTCCATTCCATCAGGCCTTCCTTATAGAAGCTGTTTAGCTGTGTTTAATTTAGAGCGTCCAATTTCAGTGTTGGGCCTAGTTGCTTAGGGAATTGGCTACTTGGCCACACAAACATGTGTAGAAATGATTGCGTTCAAATGGAAAACAATCTGCATGCATTGCCATGTGAAGTTTCTGTTTGAAATTGAATATGATGTGGTGATGCTGGTGTTGGACTGGGGTAAACACAGTAAGAAGTCTCATAACACCAGGTTAAAGTCCAACAAGTTTATTTGATAGTAAAACCATAAGCTTTCGGAGCGCTGCTCCTTCGTCAGGTGAGTGGAAGGTTCTGAACAGAAACAGAGCATATAAAGGCACACACAGTTTACAGAATACTGATTAGAATGGGAGTCTTTACAGCTAATCTGCTATTCAAGTCTTAAAGGTGCGGACAATGTGAATGGAGATAGCATTAAGCATAGGTTAAAGAGATGTGTATTGTCTCCAGACAGGACAGTAAGTGAGATGTTGCAAGTTCAGGCAAATCATGGGGGTTATAGATAGTGTGACATGAACCCAACATCCTTGTGTGCAGAACTTGGCTATCAGTCTGTGCTCAGCGACTCTGAGCTGTTGTGTGTCGTGAAGGCTGCCTTGGGGAACACTTACCTGTAGATCAAAGGCCGAATGCCTGTGACCGCTGAAGTCTTTGCCAACAGGAGCAAGAGAGTAGTTAGAGGGAAAATTGGTCCTCTTAGGGACAAAAGTGGGGAGATATGTATTGAGTCGGAGGGAATGGGGGAGCTCCTGAATGAATACTTTGCGTCGGTATTCACGAAGGAGAGGGGTTCGGAATCGTGCGGTCTGTTAGAGGGAGCTGAGGATCAGCTGCAGGAAATATCTATTACGAGGGAGGAAGTGCTAGGGCTTTTAGGTAGTGTAAGGACGGATAAAGCTCTGGGGCCTGATGGTATTTATCCCAGGCTGCTTAGGGAGGTGAAAGATGAAATTGCTGGGCCTCTGGCGCAAATCTTTGTCTCTTCTTTGGACACAGGTGAGGTCCCAGAAGACTGGAGGGTAGCGAATGTGGTACCGCTGTTCAAAAAAGGTAGTAGGGATAACCCTGGGAATTATAGGCCGGTGAGTTTGACATCGGTGGTAGGGAAATTAATGGGAAAAGTACTTAGGGGTAGGATGTATGAGCATTTGGAGCGTTGCGGTCCGATTGGGGATACGCAACATGGCTTTGCTAGAGGGAGGTCTTGCCTTACGAATCTTGTGGAATTCTTTGAGGAGGTGACAAAAACGGTTGACGATGGGAGAGCCGTTGATGTCATCTATATGGATTTCAGTAAGGCGTTTGACAAAGTCCCTCATGGTAGGCTGGCAGAAAAGGTTAAGGCGCATGGGATACGAGGTCAGGTAGCTAGGTGGATTGAGAACTGGCTGGGTAATAGGAGACAGAGGGTAGTAGTGGAGGGGACTTTGTCCGGCTGGAGGCCAGTGACCAGTGGTGTGCCGCAGGGCTCAGTACTGGGACCTCTCCTCTTTGTAGTGTACATAAATGACTTGGAAGAGAGCGTAGGTGGTGTGATCAGCAAGTTTGCTGATGACACCAAGATGGCAGGGTTGGCGGGTACCGAAGTGGATTTTGAGGTGATACAACAGGATATAGATAGGTTGGTGCAGTGGGCAGATAGGTGGCAGATGGAATTTAATCCTGACAAATGCGAGGTGATGCATTTTGGAAGGAATAATGTAGAGAGGAGCTATGTGATTAAAGGTAGACAAATTAGGAGTATAGAAACACAGAGGGACCTGGGAGTGCAGGTTCACAAATCCATGAAGGTTGCGACACAAGTGGAGAATGTTGTCAGGAAGGCTTATGGAATGCTAGCCTTTATAGGAAGGGGTATAGAGTTTAAAAGCTGCCGTCTAATGCTTCAGTTGTATAGAACGTTGGTTAGACCGCATTTGGAGTACTGCGTCCAGTTCTGGTCACCTTACTACCGGAAGGACGTGGAGGCTCTGGAAAGGGTGCAGAGGAGGTTTACCAGGATGTTGCCTGGCATGGAGGGGCTGGGGTACGAGGAAACGTTGGAGAAACTGGGACTGTTCTCCTTGGAAAGACAGAGATTGAGGGGGGACATGATAGAGGTATATAAGATACTGAAGGGAATAGACAGAGTCAATAGTGAGAGACTGCTCCCTAGATTGGTAACAAATACAAGAGGACATGATTTAAGGGTGAGGGGGGAGAGATATAATTTGGATATTAGAGGAAGGTTCTTTACGCAGAGAGTTGTGGGGGTATGGAACGCGCTACCGAGTAGGGTGGTGGAGGCGGGAACATTGGACTTGTTTAAGGTTCAGTTAGATAGGCACATGAGTGAAACAAGGATGGAGGGTTATGGTAGGGGTTATTAAATAAGGGTTAGAACCTCGGGAGACACCGGAAAGGCAGGCTTGTGATTAACGTTTTTGTCTTTTATTCCGCAGGTGGAGGTCCACCTTGTTGTCAAACGAGGGGCATGCACACGGTGGGTCGTGCGTGGGCTACTCTTGGAGGTTCCGGGAGTGGCCTAGTACTTCGTGTCGGTGTGTGTGCTTGATCCTGGACCGGTAGAAGGGCGCCGCAACAGCTCGGTGACTAGCACTGCTAGCTGTGCAGATACATGGATTTGGGCCTGTGTCTGTGGGAGTTTGTGCATTCTCCCTGTGGTTGCGTGGGTTTCCTCCGGGCGCTCCGGTTTCCTCCCACACCCCAAAGATGTGCTCTTAGGCTGATTGGTTTTACCAAATTGACACTATTCTCCCCTGAATCTGGCTAAGTCAGGGGTTCTATTCGTAGACATGCAGGGTAGAATAGGTGTAGGGTGATGCGGCGGCGCGGGCTTGTTGGGCCGAAGGGCCTGTTTCCCGTGCTGGGTTGTTCTTTGTTCTTTGTTCTTTAGGAAGTGAACAGTCTTGCCTGGTGATTGTTGAGTGGTGTTCATTCATCTGTTGTCGTAGTGTCTGCATGGTCTCCCCAACGTACCATGCTTCAGGACATCCTTTCCTGCAGCATATTAGGTAGACAACGTTGGCAGAGTTGCAAGAGTATATTCTGCACACATGAGAACGGCCTGAACCGGGATGTTGGGTTCATGTCACACTATCTGTAACCCCTGTGACTTGCCTGAACTTGCAACATCTCACTTACTGTCCTGCCTGGAGACAATGCGCATCTCCTTAACCTATGCTTAATGCTATCTCCACTCACATTGTCCGCACCTTTAAGACTTGAATAGCAGATTAGCTGTAAAGACTCCCATTCTAATCAGTATTCTGTAAACTGTGTGTGCCTTTATATGCTCTGTTTCTGATCAGAACCTTCCACTCACCTGACGAAGGGACAGCATTCTGAAAGTTTGTGGATTTACTATCAAATAAACTTGTTGGACTTTAACCTGGTGTTGTGAGACTTCTTACTGAAATTGAACAGACAGCTCTATAAAAATACCAAATATAAAACTAATAACAATCTATATTTCATGAAAAGAGAATGCTGATTGGTTGGCAAGTGGACTTGATTGTTAGAGGCATTGCCATGTAGAAGGCACCAGTCAACTGAAGAATGACAGTTAACTGCCAAGATTTGCTTAAATTCAATTCAGGCAGGTTGACTCTGATTGATCAAGGCCCTGGGGAATAAACCAGGGAATATCTGTCATCTGAATACTGGATCTGCTGTTAAAAGTGGAGTGGAAGCTTCTTTTGAAAGAGTTATTTGGAAAAGCTGGACTGGATTTTGGAACGTAAAACATTAATGGAAAGCATTATTGTGGAAGAAGAATTTAAAGCCTGTTTTTGGGAGCGGAGTTTGGAAACTCTTTCATGACAATCATTTGGGGGATTCTGAAGAGAGCTCCACAGACACTAACTTGGATTCAGAGTAAAGTGTGTGAATTTGACCATAGCCAATCTTAAAAGGACATTGCATTAAAGAGATCATTATGGCTTAAGCTGTGCTTTGTAATCAATTTTAATCTTAAAATCTGTGTGTATTTTTTTAAGTTAAAGGGGGAATAGAAGTGTATTGTGTAATAATCCAACTTTTCATGTTTACTAGATGTTTTTTGTTTTGTAAAATAATAAACAACTATGTGACTCAGTTTATTTTATAAATAAACTGGAAGTTACCTTCTTTTGAGTTTGGAGTTCCGTTCTGGAATCTTCCCTCCAGTTAAAACATCAACTGAGGTTGTAATACCAGCCCACTAGAATCAGTCTTTATATGCCATGGTAGGCAAATCCCTGAGTAACTGAGGGTAGGAGACTTAATGGTTACCCTCACCAGATTTGATCCGCCCAGCAAAGTGGTGTACCAAGGTATGGCCTGTGTATGCTAAAAGTTATATGGAGCTACAGATGAGAAGTGGGTGAATATGAGGGCCAATACCAAATGAGTCACTCGAAAGAGTGCTGTGAGTCCACCTGTGGGGTGTTGTTCCTCCCTGACCCTTACCCAAGTTCAGAAATGAACTGATAGAGAGGAACTGGTGGATGTGGTGTTTTTAGATTTCTAGAAGGCGTTTGATAAGGTGCCTCACAAAAGGTTGCTGCAGAAGATTAAGGTACACAGAGTTGGGGGTAAAGTGTTAGCGTGGATTGAGGATTGGCTATCTAACAGGAAGCAGAGAGTTGGAATAAATGGGTGCTTTTCTGGTTGGCAGTTGGTGACTAGTGGCGTGCCGCAGGGATCGGTGCTGGGGCCTTAACTGTTTACCATATACATAGACGACCTGGAGGAGCGGGCTGAGTGTAGGGTGACAAAGTTAGCTGATGACACAAAGATGAGTGGGAAAGCAAATTTCGTGGAGGACGTGGAAAGTCTGCAGAGAGATTTGGTTAGGCTGAGTGAGTGGGCAAGGATCTGGCAGATGGAGTATAATGTTTGCAAGTGTGAGGTTATCCACTTTGGAAGGAATGATCGTAAAATGGACTATTATTTAAATGGTGATAAATTACAACCTGCTTCTGTGCAGAGGGACCTGGGGGTCCTTTTGCATGAATCGCAAAAACTCAGTCTGCAGGTGCAGCAGGTGATCAAGAAAGCGAATGGAATGTTGGCCTTTATCGTGAGGGGGATAGAATATAAAAGCAGGGAGTTCTTGCTGCAACTGTACAAGGCACTGGTAAGGCTGCAACTGGAGTACTGTGTGCAATTTTGGTCCCCTTATTTGCAAAAGGATAAATTGGCTTTGGAGGGAGTACAGAGAAGGCTGATACCGGAAATGAGGGGGTTAGCTTATGAGGAGAGATTGAGTAGACTGGGCCTGTACTCGTTGGAGTTTAGAAGGCTGAGAGGTGATCTTATAGAGACATATAAGATAATGAAGGAGCTAGACAGGGTAGAGGTAGAGAGATTATTTCCACTTAGAAAGGAAATAAGAACTAGGGGACACAGCCTCAAAATAAGGGGGGGGGGGTCAGTTTAGAACAGAGTTGAGGAGGAACTTCTTCTCTCAAAGGGTAGTGAATCTCTGGAATTCTCTGCCCATTGAAGTGGTGGCGGCTACCTCATTGAATATGTTTAAGTCACAGGTAAATAGATTTCTGATCAATGAGGGAATTAAGGGTTATGGGGAGCGGGCAGGTAAGTGGAACTGATCCACTTCCAGATCAGCCATGATCTTATTGAATAGCGGGGCAGGCTCAAGGGGTTAGATGGCCTACTCCTGCTCCTATTTCTTATGTTCTAATGATCATAAGTAAGAAGGAATGAATCAGAATATGACAAGGAATATTGGGAATTTCAATTGCCCAGAGGCTAATGGATAGCCCAAGGATAACTAGTAGAAAACTTATTACATTTTGCAATTAATTACATTAGTCTGGATAAGGTTTGGGCCCTTAACAAAGACTTTAACCCATCTTTTATACTCTGTTTTGTAGGTGATGGAGGTGGATTCCACAGCTGAATAGAAACAGTAGAGGCAGAAGTTTGTATGGTTGCAGTCTTCTTGACAAGATATCCATGACCTTCTTGCACTTGTTGGAGGTGCAGGTAGAAGATACAGTGGAGAGAGATTTCAGAAGATGGTGCTTTCCATGTTACACAATAACCCCTAAATGATAGAGCAGTTAATGAACATTTTCCTGTACCGCTACCAATGGACCCTTCATTAAGCTGCTAAAAAGAAGACAGATAGACTTACCTGGCAATTTGCCTTTCTTCAAGAGAAATGCAACTCTACTGGCTTGATAGTTTCCAGATTAATAAACCTACATGGACAATGTCCTGTGAAGTAGCCAAGTACTCTGAGGTACAATAAATGCATACTGCACCAATGGACCGCCTAACTTGCTCCTAGCTTTAAGAGATATTAATGTTTAGTAAAGCAATTCTACTTAGTGATGGTATCATTAGGCCATGTACACAGAGCATGCTGGTTGGCTGATTTTGAATTTATGAAATTGACAAGTTGGCTTTTTAAAAAGGGAAATTGCAGTTTGAAGTGCTAATTATCAATAAACAGCAGTAATTACTAGGCATGAAAGCTTGTATGCATTTTATGAGTAATCCATTCCTTAATACCCAAATGCCTTCAAACATTCATATCTGAATAATTATGAAGTGTCAATTAAAGGCTAAAGTGTTAGTAGCCCTTTTAGAATGATCTCTGTTTCTATTTCAGGTCAGTTTAATAAATTCAAGAATCTACAGTCTAGCAAGCAGTGTATGTTACTTAAAAATGGGCCAACTATAAATAGATTACTTCAATATGACTTCTAAAAGGAAAGTGATGAATATGATCCTGATAAAAATAACATTAGAAAATTGTGGCAAAAATTCAGAGCATGGCTTACACCTTGACATTAGATATAGGTCAATTGAAGTTTATAAAAAAAAGTAAATCTTTTTTTTCTGCGGCCTCATCTAATATTCTTGTTAGAATTTTCAGATGATTTATAATTTGTAGGGATTTCGTAAGGTAAACAAATATACATAGATTTTCGGGGGTGTTAGACATTCAGGTGAATGTCTCACAGTTGGGGAAAGAAGAATTACCCTGGATTCAAGAATTCAGCAGGTTAGATAACCTTCAGAATTATTTGGCCCTGATACATAATCGTTACAACACAAAAACAGTTGCCCTTCAAGAAGAAAAAAAATCATCTAAGACTTGAGTCATGCTACTAATCAAAAATGTATTTTACTTATTAATAGAGCTGTCAGCCATCTCATGCTTTTTTGTTCAGACATCTTTGCATTCTGAGATGGGGATCTCATGAGGATTTTCATGAATATGAATGTACAAGCGCATGATATTCACTGTGGAAATAATATTTGTTATGAAATAATATGCAGTTAAATAAAACATGGATAATAAACAACAGCAAGAGTGGTGATGTACCTCGATTCCTACAGGTGATCAAAAAGTAGTGTCATACAACTGAACTCTTGCTTTTACAGTAAAAACACAAGCACAAAACACTCTTTCAGCTGATACTAATAATCTCATCAGAATGCAAAAGCACCAACTGTGTTATAAAACCAATGATCTGTTATATTCTGCAAGAATTTACTAAAGCATAATGTCATTTCCTATAGACTGAAGCCCTTCAAAGAAAACAGGACTAAAAAAATGTTTACATCAGCTAAACATAAAGAGGTTTAGCAAAACATTTCTCTAAAAGCATTGCACATTTTAGTTAATAGCTACAGTAATAGTATACATGTTACATTCACTTTGTTGGATAATGTAGTACAGGCATATAAAAATATTGCAGAGCATATACAGTATATAACAGTTTAAAATAAGGTTATCAGTTCAGGTACAGTAAGTTCCAGGATGTGCTGAAATTTATGGTACTTCGTCTACATTTTGAACTGATAATAATCCTTTCAGTTAGTGCAATAGCAAGATAAGCTCTCTGACAGTAAAATTATGATTTTATATAGTATAGTCAATCCTTCTCAAGGTAAACTTGCTCTTCATCAGAATTGGTCTTGTAATGATTCACTGTTGTGTTGTAGCTAATTGAGATTAAACTTGGTAACCTAGGCCAAATTTCTTGATATTCACTTTCTTTTAAACCTTAATAAAACAGAAAATAATAATGAGACCCAGCAAATGATACATATTTAGTAGATAACTTCTCTGACACTTGCAAATTTGTGTTGAAGTAAGATTGAACATCAAAATCTGAGTTCAAGTATTTTTTTGGTAACCAGTTGAAAATTAACAAGATTTTCTTTAAAGCGTCAATTTTCTGTTTGGATAAACAGAATGCTGGATGGGGTTTGATGTACAGTAATTTAAAAATTTTTACCATACTTCCACTTTTGAATAATGTTGTAATAATAGGATAATAGGAATGGGTAAGGCTTAGTTATAAAGATCAATTTATCAAATTCAGTAATGTCCTCAGACTAAATTAAGAACATGAGAGGAATTTGAGGATGCAAAAAGTTCAATCTGTCCTCAAAACTTAACTCATTCAACTTAGGATCAACTGTATTTTGGGCATCCTAATTACCTTGACTTTTTGCCCCTGAAAATCTGTGACTCCCTGATGTGCCTCTGCTGTCACTCTAGCAGTTACATGGGGACCCAGCCTTGCACTACACTTCCTGAGATGCCCTCTGTCTGCTCCAAACAAGGGCATTTGCGTCAGTGAGGTTTGAGGCAAGGTACCCTATATCAGAAGATCCTAAGACTCTTTACCACAACAAGATCTGCGTGATCTAGAGGCAGCACCATTTCTGGACTCCATGCTTCAGTTCCATTTTACATTCAGTTGACAGGGACCAGTGGTGTGTCCACCACTCTGATATTAATCAGTGGATTTCCTTGACCTATACCATTCTTGATGAGGTTAGTGGTAGTCATCTATCATGGCACTCATAATCAGATGTCATCTTAACCTGTGACTTTTGAGTTTGTTCAGTTTACCTTATGATTTTTTTCAATGACATAATCATTCTATGAGTAAAGACAAAAGCAAAATACTGTGGATGTTGGAATCTGAAAATAAAACAGAAAATGCTGGAATATCTCAGACTCAAAACATTGGTTCTATTCTCTTCGATGTGGAGATGCCAGCATTGGACTGGGGTAAACACAGTAAGAAGTCTCACAACACCAGGTTAAAGTCCAGCAGGTTTATTTGGTAGCAAAAGGCACTAGCTTTTGGAGGGCTGCCCCTTCATCAGGTGAGTGGGAGTTCTGTTCAAAACTGTTAGTTCGCGTTTTTGCTTGTGAACAGAACTCCCACTTACCTGATGAAGGGGCAGCGCTCCGAAAGCTAGTGACTTTTGCTACCAAATAAACCTGTTGGACTTTAACCTGGTGTTGTGAGACTTCTTACTCTATTCTCTTTCCACAGGTGCTATCAGATTTGCTGACATATTCCAACATTTTCTGGTTTTGTTGTCTTTGAGTAAAGACATTTTCTAATGTTAGTCTTAGGTTTACTTTTAAGTTTATGAAAGTTTAGACTTGTATGCTGGAATTCTACCACCCCAGCTGCCACAGGAATCAGAGCAGGTGAGGGACGGACCATGGGAAGGTCCATTGACGTCAGGTGGGGTTTTCTAGTCTCAGGTCTAACAAAGCCATCAAATCCTACCCATAACCTCAAGTCCTACTGCCAAGACTTAACTTGATATATTGGGTTGTCTTCATTGATATCATTCAACACTTTACATATTTAAATGAAATACCCCATTAAAGTTTGATTATTTTAGATCCTCACTCATCCTCTTTACTCAGGATTATCCTTCCTTTTTCCTGGGCACATAGAGTCATACAGTCATTGACGTTTACAGCATGGATACAGGTCCTTCAGTCCAACTTTTCCATGCTGCCCTTTTTTTAACCCTCTAAGCTAGTCCCATATCCCTCTATACCCATCCTCCCCATGTAACAGTCTAAATGCTTTTTAAAAGGCAAAGCTGTATCCGCCTCTACTACTACCTCTGGCAGCTTGTTCCAGACACTCACACCCTTCTGTGTGAAATAATTGCCTCTCTGGACCCTTTTGTACATTCCCTTCTCACCTTAAACCTATGCCCTCTAGTTTTAGACGCCCCTATCTTTGGGAAAATATGTTGGCTTTAGTCAAAGCATGTTTCTGCATTTTCAAAGAATGATCAAATGTCAGACAATCTCTGGAAATTTAAGGACCAATATTGCAAGACTTCACAGTTTAGAACACTGTTGAACACAAGAGTAGGACAGATATTTGTCCACAATGTGGTAGCCAAGATTCTGCACACTGCACTCACACCTAGGAATGCTTCATAATCCATTTTCTGAGCTATATGACATGCAGCTTATTTGGAATTTTGTTGCTGTTTCATGATATTGAGAGATTATGTTGACACTTACATGTTCCTCTTCCTGTATTTAATTGCTTCCATTCATTGCATTGTTCATTTATGCTCCCTACGTACAATACATGTCTGTTAGTCCATAATCAATCTATCTGAGTGTTTTATAATTAAATCTATGCATATCTATGTCATTTACTGACTTTGCATGACCACAGGAAGAACCTTGCCTGTCAGCAGTAGATTTCAGATATTTGGATGCACTTGTGTGTGTTCCTCAACTCATACCACGTTTACTATTTGTGGGATCTTGCTGTGTACAATGTGCCTGCTTTTTTCTTTCGAACAACAATGATTACACTTCAAAAGTAAATGGCCAGCAGTGAGCCAGTTTAAGTCATGAGGGAGGCAATTAATAAATGCAAGTTGTTTCTTTAGATTTTTACAAGTTTGTGCTCTCAGTGAGAAGGTTTGTCTATTGGGAATGGATATTGGAAACATAAACAAGAAGATGATTGAGCCTCAAAATGTTTTCTACCTATTAATAGTTGGAAGGCCCTGGTTAGGATTTTCCACAAACCCCCGTGGTATACTTTGCAATTCAGATGCGGCCTGCCATTAGGCAGCGGTGGGGTCAGCTGGTCCCACCGCTGTCAACGAGGTTTACCATTGTATGCAGCCTCGTTCCTGCCCCCCCCACCCCAACGAGGTCCAATAAACTCAGTGTCTGAATTTCTGCAGTGTTCTCCCCATAATATTAGAAACTGAATTCATGAATTTTAGCTGAATTTAGTATTTGACTTTTAGTAGAACAACTGTAAAGACTATTTCTGGTTCAATGCACACACCAAGAGGTGGCCAACAATAAAAAATAAGAACATAAGAACTAGGAGCAAGAGTCAGCCATTTGGCCCCTCGAGCCTGCTCTGCCATTCAATAAGATCATGGCTGATCTTTTCGTGGACTCAGCTCCACTTACTCACCCACTCACTATAACTCTTAATCCCTTTACTGATCAAAAATCTGTCCATTTTTGCCTTAAAAACAATCAACAAGGTAGCCTCAACTGTTTCACTGGGCAGAAAATTCCACAGATTCACAATCCTTTGGGTGAAGAGGTTCCTCCTCAACTCAGTCCTAAATCTGCTCCCCGTTATTTGAGGTTAACCCAAATAGCAGGATATAGATAGGTTGGTATATTGGGCAGATAGATGGCAGATGGAATTTAATCCTGATAAATGCGAGGTGATGCATTTTGGAAGGAATAATGCAGGGAGGAGTTACATGATAAAGGGTAGACCAATTAAGAGTATAGAAATGCAGAGGGACCTGGGAGTGCAAGTGCACAAGTCTCTGAAGGTGGCAACCCAGGTGGAGAAGGTTGTGAAGAAAGCTTATGGAATGCTAGCCTTTACAGGAAGGGGTATAGAGTATAACAGCTGGCTTCTAATGCTACAGTTGTACAGAACGTTGGTTAGGCCGCATTTGGAGTACTGCGTCCAATTCTGGTCACATTACTACCGGAAGGACGTGGAGACGCTGGAGAGAGTGCAGAGGAGGTTTACCAGGATGCTGCCTGGCATGGAAGGACTGGGGTATGAGGAAAGATTGGGTAAACTGGGGCTCTTTTCCTTAGAAAGATGGACATTAAGGGGGGATCTGATAGAGGTGTGTAAAATAATGAAGGGTATAGATAGAGTAAACAGTGACAGGCTTTTTCCTAGATTGGAGACAAATATCACAAGGGGTCATGAGCTAAGGGTGAAGGGGGAGAAGTATAATTTGGATACTAGAGGGCGGTTTTTCACACAGAGGGTCGTGGGGGTATGGAATGCACTACCAAGTAAGGTGGTGGAGGCAGGCACGCTGGACTGGTTTAAGGTTTACTTAGATA
This sequence comes from Carcharhinus amblyrhynchos, assembly GCF_965287045.1. NCBI lineage: Eukaryota > Metazoa > Chordata > Chondrichthyes > Carcharhiniformes > Carcharhinidae > Carcharhinus > Carcharhinus amblyrhynchos. The sequence goes on along the minus strand of NC_137331.1, from coordinate 73,343,229 downwards.
GGCACATGAGTGAAACAGGGATGGAGGGTTATAGGGGACAGTTTTAAAAAGGATCAGAGCCTCGGGACGTTACTGGAAATCTAATGCTGCATGTTGATGTTTTGTCTCTTTCACTCCACGGGTGCGTTGGTCCACCTTGCTGTCTAACGAGGGGCATGCACATGGTGGGTCGTGCATGGGCTGCTCTTGGATGTTTCAAGAGTAGCCCAATACTTCGCGTCATTGTGTGTGCTTAATCCTAGACCAGCAGATGGGCACCACAACAGCTCGGTGACTATCACTGCTAGCTGTGCAGATACATGGATTTGGGCCAGTGTCTGTGGGAGTTTGCGCATTCTCTCTGTGGTTGCATGGGTTTCCTCCAGGTGCTCCGGTTTCCTCCCACACCCCAAAGATGCGCTCTTAGGCTGATTGGTGTAACAAATTGTCCCTAAACTAGTCTCCCCTGAATCTGGTTTCCAATGGGGGTACCATACGCATATACACGGGTCCAGGTAGGTGTAAGAAAATGCTTTGTAAAGATGGCGGCACAGGCTCATTGTGCCGAAGGGCCTGTTTCCCGTGCTGGGTTGTTCTTCGTTCTTTGTTATGCCCCCTAGTTCCAGTTGCACCGCCAGTGGAAACAACTTCCCTGTTTCTATCTTATCTGTTCCCTTCACAATTTTATATGTTTCTATAAGATCTCCCCTCATTCTTCTAAATTCTAAAGACCATTGTCCAGTCGACTCAATCTCTCCTCATAAGCCAACCCTCTCAGCTCCAGAGATACTGTGCCCACCCCAGTCCAACGCCAGCATCTCCACATCATGACTCTGGAATCAACCTAGTGAATCTCCTCTGCATTCCCTCCAGTGCCAGTATATCCTTCCTCAAGTAAGGACACCAAAACTGTACACAGTACTCGAGGTTTACCTCATCAACACCTTATAGGGGGGCACGGTGACACATGGGCAGCACGGTGACATAGTGATTAGTACTGGTGCCTCACAGCACCAAGGATCCAGGTTCAATTCCTGGCATGGGTCACTCTCTGTGTGGAGTCTGCAAGTTCTCCCTGTGTCTGTGTGTGTTCTTGGGTGCTCTGGTTTCGTCCCACAGTCCGAAAGACATGCTAGTTGGGTGTGTTAACCCGAACAGGTGCTGGAGTGTGGTGACTAGAGGAATTTCACAGTAACTTCATTGCAGTGTTAATATAAGCCTACACTAATAAATAATCTTTATACAGCTGCAACATAACTCCATCCCTCTAGCAATGAAGGACAAAATTCAATTTGCCTTCTTAATTACCGGCTGCGCCTGTGAACTAAATTTTTACGATTCAGGCACAAGGACAACCAGGTCCCTCTGCACAGCAGCATGCTGTAGTTTTTTTTTACCATTTAAGTAATAGTTCACTTTGCTGTTCTTCCTACAAAATAGATGACCTCACATTTACCAACATTGTACTCCATCTGCCAGACCCTTGCCCACTCATTTAAACTATCTATATCTCTTTGCAGACATTCAGTGATCTCTGCACACTTTGCTCTTTCATCCATCTTAATGTCATCTGAGAACTTTGACACACTACATTTGATCCCCAACTCTAAATCATCTACGTAAATTGTAAATAATTGCAGTTCCAACATTGATCTCTGAGGCATCTCTACTCTGAGGTGATCACTACTTACTGATCACCAACCAGAAAGGAGTCTCACGACACCAGGTTAAAGTCCAATGGGTTTATTTGGAACCTCGAGCTTTTGGAGAACTGCTCCTTCATCAGGTAAGTGGATTGTCGATTTGAGTGGATTTGTGATCTGTAATCCTTTTGGGATCTTGTCTGCTTTCTTGCATCTTTGTAGAAACTTGATATCCGTGTTGATATGCACGATCTTCTTGGAGATCCTCTCGACTTTGAGCCGGCAGTGTTGGTGGTAGCCATGATGTGTGGATGCCGGTGTTGGATTGGGGTGGGCACAGTAAGAAGTCTCACAACACCATTCACCTGATGAAGGAGCAGTGCTCTGAAAGCTCAAGATTCTAAATAAACCTGTCGGATGTTAATCTAGTGCTGTGAAATTTCTTCATGCGCCCACCCCAATCCAACGCTGGCATCTCCACATTATGCCAATCAGAAAAACAGCTATTTACCCCCATTCTTTGCTTCCTGTTAGTTAACCAATCCTCTATCCAAGCTAATACATTGCCTGTGATGCCATGCAACTTTATCTTTTGCAGCAGCCCTTTGTGTAGCACCTTGTTGAATGCCTTCTGGGAATCCAAGTACACAACATCCACCGGTTCCCCATTGTCCTCAAAGAATTCCATTAAATTAGTTAAATATGATCTGCCTTTCATGAATCTATGCAGCATTTTCCGAATGGGACAATTTCTATCCAGATGTCTCGCTATTTCTTCCTTGATGATAGATTCAAACATTTTCCCCACTATAGAAGCTAAGCAAACTGGCCTATAGTTACCTGCTTTTTGTCTACCTCTTTTTTAAACAGTGGTGTCACATTTGCTGTTTTCCAATCTGTGGGAACCACCCCATAGTCCAGCAAATTTTGGTAAATTACCACGAGCGCATTTGCTATTTCCCCTGCCATCTCTTTCAGTGCCCTGTGTCTCATTCCATCAGGGCCAGGAGACTGGTCTACCTTCTGTCCCATTAGCTTGCCCAACACTGCCTCTTTAGTAATAATGATCATTTCTCAGTCCTCACCTGCCATAGCCTTCTTGCCATCAATTTTTGGCATGTTATTTGTATCTTCCAACACAAAATACCTGTTCAATGCCCCCTCCATTTCCTCATTTCCCATTATTAAACCCCCCTTCTCATCCTCTAAAGGACTAATGTTTACTTTGACCACTCTTTCATTTTATATATTTGTAGGAACTTTACTTTCTGTTTTTATATTCTGAGTTAGTTTACTCTCATAACTCATCTTACTTTTCTTTGTAGCTTTATCCATGGCTTTCTGTTGATCTTTCAAGATTTCCCAATCCTCTAGGTTCCCACAAATTTTGTCACTTTATATGCATTTTCTTTTCTTTATTTCCTTAGACATCCATGGCTGATTATCTCTTTATCTACAGTCCTTCCTTATTATTGGAATATACTTTTGCTGAGCACTGTGAAAAATCACTTTGAAAGTCCTCTACTGTTCCTCAGTTGTTCCACCATAAGGTCTTTGCTCCCAGTCTACCTTAGCCAACATCTCTCATCCTTTTGTTGTCTCCTTTGTTTAAGCACAAGACACTGGTATTGGATTTTATCTTCTCACACTCCATCTGTATTATAAATTCAAGCATACTGTGATCACTCCTTCCAAAAGGATCCCTAACTGTGAGATCATTAATAATTCCTGTCACATTACATAGGACCGGATCTAGGATAGTTTGCTCTCTCGTAGGTTCCATTACATACTGAGGAAACTATCACGGATACATTCTATGAATTACGAAATCAGGGACTAAATCTCCAAGTGTTCCCCACATTCATTCTGTATGGGAACTCTTGAACCAATTAATTTTGATGGCTAAATGTGGGTAATAATTATATAGAAGTTCAACATTGATTTCAAAAGTTGTTTGTCTTTGGGAAGGCCATGGTTGGGGGAAAGGTTCTGCTGCATGAAATGGATGCAAGGAGGATTGTCTTGTTTGACTAACAAGGTGGTAAAGCATCATATCTGGCAGAAGCAGGCAGCCTAACTCAGTGCTGTGAAAACTGCTTGTATGACCAGGGAATAAGCAGAATAATGGAAGTTTGCAATTAAGTATTGGACCATTTGATCCATTGTATGTGCGTAGGTGCTATCAAAAATTAATCCTATGCTTCGCAGTAGCCCATCTTGTTCTGCTTCCATATTTACTCATTATCGCCTTAAAAAATACAATTATCACTGCCTCAACCATTCTCTTTGGGAAAGCATTTCAAACTTCTAACAATTCTCTGTTGAAGGATTAGGAATACATTTTTCCTAATCTGCTTCTTTACTTCATTACTGATCATTTTAACTTGATCGGGACTCCCTATGAGAAAATAGTCCTTTCCTTATGCACCCAAAGAGAAAATTTTATGATCTTTATTAAATTTTCTCTTATCCTTTGCTGCTCCAGTGAAAATAATCCCAGTAATCATTTCTTCCCTCGTAATTATAGTTTCTCATCTCTGGTGCCATGCTTGTGAATGCCTGCTGCACACTCTCTGAGAACATAAAGTTCTTTTTATAATGGGACTTCCAGAACTGCAAATGATACATTAACTGTGGCTTAACTATGACCTATTTATTCCAGGACTCCTACTTACAAATCCCCAAATTCTGCTGCTTTTTTTGGCTTTACCTGTTGCACCCACATTTTTATTTGATTGATTATATGAAATACTAAGGTAATTTGTTTGTAGTCTTGAAATTGATGCCCGAGTATTGAAAAGCAAAAGTGGGTGGCTCCTTGTTTGTCCAAAGATTTGCCATCTTTACAGGTGGGCTTGTAAATGGATGAACTGCACACCTGAGACCCTCTGGGAATTGCTGGAATGTGCAAATCCATATCCTATGCTGATTATAATATTCTGCTAAAATGGGTGTCACCTATTAGAATGGCCTAAGCAATGAATATTATATATCGGTTAGTCTAACTTCAGAATGATTACTGAGATGCTGGACTATTTTATAAAATTAAGAGCTATTCATGACTATGTGTTACATTGCTGACGCCATGAACATTCTCTCCTCCATCTCTTAGTCATGTGTTCTCTTACATCACCATTATAGGAGGTGCTATTTACCGGAAGGAAATGGAGACCCTGGAGAGAGTGCAGAGGAGGCTTACCAGGATGCTGCCTGGTATGGAGGGACTGAGCTACAGCTAGAGGGAGGTTTTTCACACAGAGGGTGGTGGGGGCCTGGAATGCACTGCCAAGTAGGGTGGCGGAGACAGGCATGCTAGAGTTGTTTAACGCTTACTTAGATAGGCACATGAGCGGACTAGAGATGGAGGAATACAGGAGACTGTTCTAAATAAAGATCAAGATCCTTGGGACGTCCCTGGGAATCAATTGATTCTTACAGACCTTCCAACATATTTCATGGCTCACTTGCCTTACTTCTGAGCTTCTGGGGATTCCGTAAATGTCTGTCTAAGTTTTGCATGTTTATTGATGTCTTTTCTTTTACTTCACAGGTGATACAGCCCACCTTGTTGTCCAACAAGGGGCATACACGCAATGGGTCGTGCGAGGGCTGCTCTTGGATGTTGCTTAAGGAGTGGGAGAAAGGTAAAGTGGCAGGAGGTTTAGGGAGAAAGTTCCACAAATGGTGGAGTGAATAAAAACAGGAATTCATAAGAATCCAGAACATGAGGACCCCAGAGATGACAAGGAGTTGAGACTATACAAGGTTGCAGAGATAGGAAGAGGCAAGGCCATGGAAGGATTTGAAAACAAGAATGAGAATTTTAAAGTTGAAATGTTGCTGGACCGAGAGCCAATATAGCACAGTGAACAAAGAGAAGATGGGTTAACAGGACTTGGGATGAGTTAGGAGATGGCAAGGAATGTTTAGGATGAGTTCAATTTTCTGAAGGGTGGAAGATGGAACAGCAGCCAGGAGGGTGAAATAATCAAATCTAGACCTAACAAAGGCATTGATGGAGTTTTATTAAATGAGTAGAGGCAGGAGTGGAGATACTGGAGAAATGGAAATAAGTGAAGGAATGGATATGTGATGAGAAGCTCATATCAGGGTCAAATAGAATGACAAAGTAGTGACTGGTTGTTTCCGTCCCAGGCAGTGTCTAGGGAGAGGGATAAAGTTGGAGGGCGAGCAAACAAAGTGAAGTAGGGACCATGGCATCAGTCTTCTCAGATTTAGTTGAAAGAAATTACCGCTCATCTAAACTGGATGTTGGATAAGGCAGCCTGACAAACCAGAGATAGTGGAGAGGTTGAAAGAGGTGTTGGTAAGGTAGAATTGGACATCATCAGCATCCAGCTGGAAACTCACGCTGCATTTTTAGGTTATATCACTGAAGACAGTAAATGGATGTGAAGTAGGAGGATTAGAATGGATCCTTGGTGGAGGTTATGCAGATGTGGTCAGTGTGGGTTAGGTTAGCTAATTTTCCCAACATGTCTTATTTTAATACTTAATTAAGTATTAAAGTATTGTAATACTTAAACCATGCAATATTCTTTTGGAGTCCATCCAAATCAACCATTATTAAACTACTGATTGAAAAGTTATCAGTTCACTGTTTATTTTAAATGATTCGTGAGAGGTGGTAAATGTTCACAAGGCTATACATATGAATTAGGAGCAGGAATAGGCCAGTTGACCTTTCGAGCCTGCTCCACTCATACATGTCACTTGTCTTTAGTTGCCCTCTGAATGTGGTGGTGGCCGTCCTCTTGGTCCACAATTCTTTTGGTGACAGTGCTGCCATGATGGTATTAGGTAGGGATTCTATGATTTTGATTGAGTGACAATGAAAGAACATTGATCTCTTCCCAGTGATTTGGAGAAGGATGATGGCATTTCTGCTTTTGTCCTTTGTGGTAGAGTTCATGTTACTGGGAGGTCTGTCAAAGTAATAAGTTTGGCAAGTTGCTGCAGTGCATCCCGTAGAATAGTAGTTTTGTGCCATGGCACACTGGTGTGCTGTGAAGACTCCCTCAAGTGTGCCATGAAAAAAGATACAAAATTATTCAAAACTCATGTAATTAAACTAAAATTAATCTTAGTCTTCAGCTTTGTGTTTGGCATTTCCAAGACGTTAAGAGTCTTGGACCTCCCACGCATGGCCTGGGAAAGAGCTGCAGATGTATGGTTTAGATTTTTTACATTGGTCAGACCCAACGGGACTTGGAGCTGGAGACAAAGGTCCCACGCACCCACACAAAAAGCAAAAACTCAAAATTGCACAAAAACCCTGTGAGAAGTGAGAGAGACAGAGAGAAGTTTAACAAAAAAACAGCTGCGAGGACGGGGAGAATTTGAAAATGAAGTCCCAGTAAGGGAAAATAGGAGGTGTGTCTCCGAAGTATTTTACAGTGTAGAGGTGTGCCATGACATTCAGCAGGTTGGGAACCACTGCTGCGGACAGTACATATTGTCACCACTGTGATGGAAGGGTAGATATTGTATACATAGTAATTGATCAAGGAAACCACTCTGTCCTTGCTGAACTCCTTGCTAAATTGTGTAGGGAATTGGTGAATATTTTATCACTCTCCTGTCTTAAATCTTGTAAATTGTGAGGATCCATTGAATGAGGAAAACCACTTGTTGCAGAATATCTTATGTTTGGTCTTGCTATTCTGGCTAGTATATTAGCAGAGCTGATACAACTGGACTTTTAGGCAATAGTGTCACCTAGAATGTTGTAAGGTCTCATTATGTTGGCAGAGTGTGAAGAAAGCAAGTGAGGTGTTGGGAGGTCCAGTTAGAGGTACCCCTAGATAACAAAGACACGTATGTCAGACTCCTATTTATCAACTGCAACTCAGCCTTCAACACCATTATTCCTACACAACTCATTTCCAAACTCCATGGCCTGGGGCTCAGCTCCTTCTTCTGCTACTGGATCCTGACTTCCTAACCGGCAGACTACAATCAGTAAGGGTAGGCAACAACACCTCTTCTATGATTATCCTCAACACTGGTGCCCCACAAGGCTACGCCCTCAGCCCCTTAGAATATTCCTTATACACCAATGAGTGTGTGGCCAAATTCCCCTCCAACTCAATCTTCAAATTTGCTGATGACATCACCATAGTGGGTCAGATTTCAAACAATGACAAGATCGAGTACAGGAATGAGATAGAGAATTTGGTGAGCTGGTGCGATGACAATAATCTCTCCCTTGATGTCAACAAAATGAAGGGGATAGTCATCGACTTCAAGAAGTATAGTGGAGAACATGCTCCTGTCTACACTAATGGGGATGAAGTAGAAATGGTCGAAAGTTTAACGTTTTTAGGTGTCCAGATCACCAACAACCTGTCCTGGTCCCCCTATGCCAACATTACAGTTAAGAAAGCCCACCAGTGCCTCTACTTTCTCAGAAGACTAAGGAAATCTGGCATGTATGCTCTGACTCTCAGCAACACTTACAGGTGAACCATAGAAAGCATTCTTTCTGGTTGTATCACAGCTTGGTATGGCTCCTGCTCTGCCCAAGACCACAAGAAACTGCAAAGGGTCGTAAACGAAGCCCAGTCCATCACTCAAACCGGCCTCCCACCCATTGACTCTGTCCATACTCCCAGCTGCCTCAGAAAAGCAGCCAGCATAATTAAGCATCCCAGACATTCTCTCTTTCACATCCTTCTGTCAGGAAAGATACAAAAGTCTGAGGACATGTACCAACCGACTCAAGAGCAGCTTCTTTCCTGCTGCAATGAGACTTTTGAATGGACCTACCTTGCATTAGGTTAATCTTTCTCTATACCCTAGCCATGACTGTAACACTACATTCTGCACTCTCTCCTTTCCTTCTCTATGTACATAAGCTTTGTCTGTATAGTACACAAGAAACAATACTTTTCACTGTATACTAACATATGTGATAATAGTAAATCAAATCAAATCAAAATTTAACTTCATGGGTGATGTTGAGATGTTGCTGCCCTTGCTGAAATATCTAGAAATATCTAGAAACTTTTCCAATTTGTATTACAAGAAAGACCTCATGGGTCTTTCATGGGATTGTGGGTGTGGCATCAAGGCTAATTCTTGAGATTGTAGTGATGAGAAAACTGTACTTTCTGGAATATTAGGAGGGTGAAACTGATAGAGATTTGAAGATTTTTAATAATATGGATCTTTGAAAGCTGGAACTATTCATACCTCTTTCGGACAGCAGGGCTACTGGAAGTGGTTAAGTACTAGTCATCCTAACCTTTTGATCAAACTCAAACTTTTTTTGGATCATTTTTGGTTTCCTTGCATTGTTTTGATATTTTGTTTCTTCAGTAATTTTATTCCTTTTTGTTCAGTTTCAATTTAGTTTGTACAGCTCCTATTCAAAACACTTCAGGAAAAGTCCAGCACAACGGAGTTTTCAAGGCAGCCAGGACCTCCCTCCAGCCATCCACTCCCAATGAATGCATGAATGAAGTTTGCACCATGGATCAGCACAAGCCTTCTGTACTTCTAACAAAAAAAGAATTACAAATGTATGGGATCCGTCAAGGTGCACAGAGTGGAATCTCTGCCCTTATGTTATCATGACTATAGCTTACACTTAGATATCCTGTGTATCTCTTTAAACACAAATGATGGTTGGTTTCTAAAGAACTGCTTTTCATATGTTCACTTTTTATTTGTTTACATTCTACTGGAGTCTTGTAAATGTTTCCAGTGACTTAGCAGACAATAATGGGCTTTAGTGGGGGATATTACAGAAATACAATGGTACTTATTATCAAGAATAAATAAAAGTTAAGCATAAATGCTTCCTTCCAAAAATAAATATTTCCAAGAAGGAATTTCTATAATTGAGCAGAAGGAATTAAATGAGGAACTTGCCAAAGACTTACTCGGTTAAGTTTCCAATCCTCTGCTTGATCTGTGCCCAAAACACCAGCTCAGTTGATCAGAAACCCTGCTGTCTAATCTCCACCTAAAGACTGCACCAGAATAGGTCATGTCTCTCCCAATGTGAATTAGTGTTTCTCAGTAACCGAAGTAAGGGCTGATCTTCTGCACCTAACCTACACCAATGGAGGCACGTTCAGTGCTAAAAACTGCCGATTTGAAAGTAACTGTAATTTCTCGTAAGCTGAAGCACATAAACCAAGGACATCAAGCTTGCAATAAATGGGTCAGTGAAGCTGAACAGCACACCTCATCAGCTGAAGATCGTTAAGCCTGGGCCAAAGAGTGAATTTTTTATTTAAAAAATGATGTGCAGTATATGAGGTCAAAATTAAACAAAAGAATGGTGCTAAAAGATTGTTTTTCTAGGTTAGGTGGCATAATGACAGAGTCCAGAGAGTCTGTACAAAGTCTGACAGTTTGCTAATTTGACCTTGGTGATTGTTGGATACACAGGTACACTTGGAGAAATTATCTTGTGATATTGCCAGGAAAGTCATAGATTTCCAAACCTTGATGCATTGTCCTCCATACAGCAACTGTGAACCAGAAGACAAAAATATAAATCTTGGATAAAATGGTGGTACTGTAAAGTAGGTCAATTCGCAACAGAAAAAGATGATCATCAATGACCTGACCAGCATTAACCTATATTAGAAATGTTGTTTATTTTTATTCAAGGTTCAGAATGTGACAATTAATTATGCATTTAATTTTTTAAATTAATTTGAGTCACAAGGAAGCGTGTATTGCCCATCCTTAGTTGTCCTTAAGAAGTGATGGTGAGTGGCTTGCTAGGCCATTTCAGACGGCAGTTGAGAGTCAACCACATTGTTGTGGCTTTGAGTCACATGTAGGCCAGACCAAATAAGGATGGCAGATTTCCTTCCCCAAAAGATATTATTGAACCAGATGGGTGTTCCGACAATCAACAATGGTTTCATGGTCATTGGTAGATTCTTAATTCCAGATGTTTTTATTGAATTCAAATTCTACCATTTGCTGTGGCAGGATTCAAACCTGGGTCCCCAGAACGTTTGTTGAGTTTCTGGATTAATAGGTCTAGCAACCACACCACTGGACCATCACCTCCCCAAATTATTTGTTTTCTTAGTTTTGTTTTATTTATTCAACAATTATTTGTTGAAATAGTTTGATTTTTAGAGACAATTTTATAATAATAGTTATAGTGATATTGGAAATCAAGGGTGAATATGGGCATAAGACAATGGTTTAGTCCTCTGGATTAGCTTTCCCTCTTTATCTTGTATCTTAAGCACCAAAATCATTAACAATAACTACTATGTGCAATTGTATAAAATTTTAATGCAGCAAAAATGATCACAGTGCTTTACAGTGATACCAATGTCGAGAGATTACTGGAAAGTAGGAGCCAGCATAAGAAGTGTCAGGAAGTCCTTTAAATCTTAAAATCTCAAATCTTACAGTGGAAGATTCATTAGTCAAAGTAACTAGATATTTTGGAAATATATTTTGTTCTATTCATTCAAAGGATGTGCATGTGAATAGCAAAGCCAGAATTTATTGCAAATTCTTAATTGCCTTTGGAAAGCTGGTGGCAAAACATCTCCTTGAACTGCTGCTGTCTATTGTGTTGGTATGTTCACAGTGCTGTTAAGGAGTGGGTGCCAGGGTTTTTGTTCAGTGATAGTGAAAAAATGGAAATATAGGGCTGGATTTTCGTCTTCAAAGCAGGGAGCCAAAGCCTGTTGAATGCCAAGGCAGCCCCTGTTTAAAAGGCTTGCCCCAGTGTCCTGGGGCTTTGGAATAATGAGAAGAAAACAAAGTACAGCTCTCTAACTCTCACTGCCCCTAACCCTTGCTCATTTCCTTCCCGTGCCTAATCCATCATGCAAATCAGCCTCCCATTCATTGACTCTATCTGTACTGCCTGCTGCCTCGGCAAAGCAACCAACATAATTAAGGACCCAACACACTGCAGACATTCTCTCTTCCACCTTCTTCTGTCGAGAAAAAGATACAAATGTCTGAGGTCACGTACCAATCGACTCAAGAACAGCTTCTTCCCTGCTACCGCCAGACTTTTGAATGGACCTGCCTCACATTAAGTTGATCTTTCTTTATATCCTAGCTATGACTGTGACACAACATTCTGCATCCTCTCCTTTCCTTCTCTATGAATGGTATGCCTGTCTATAAAGTGCGCAAGCAACAATACTTTTCGCACTATACTATTACATATGACAATAATAGCTCAAATCAAATCAAATCCGTGCCATCTTACGTCTCCACCCATCCGCTTGGCCACAGATAGCATCCATATGAAGTTATGCTCCTTCACCCATCCCCACAGTCCCTTATACCTTTCATGCCAAATCTATTATACTCCAATTTCCATTAACTTACTATGAATTACAGACCAATGTACAGACCAATGACAATAGGATGTGTTTAAGTTGCTTTAAATAAATTCATTCATAACTTGCCACTCCCTCAAATAATCCCTTTTCACTACAACCCAAGGAAAATGTCAATCATCCAAACCATTCAAAGTGTAAATAGTAGAAATTGGAATCACTTGAAATCTCATTATTTTGTGTAAATAAGCATTGTGCAATGAACAGAATAGATCAGAGAGCAAGAACTGTCAGTCAGACTTTGAGATACAGCTGATTCGACATTCTCATGTCTGGGCTCGCAGCAAAGCCCCATTATGCACTCTTGGCTGAGAACTTTAACATCCATTACTCTGTTGAAACAGCTGCAAGAAGTTTCATAACTTGGCTTTTGTTACCAAGTAAACCTGTTAGACGTTAACCTGGTGTTGTGAGACTTCTTACTGTGTATACTACAGTCCAACGCTGGCATCTCCATCTCAAAACAACTGCATTCAGGGAAATTTGTGGTGGGGAGCTGCTATCCTTTTGGCTTAAGCAATTATCCTGAATTTTTGTGCCTGTTTTAGAATGATGCTCCTCTATTCAGCCATAACAAAATAGTCTTAGGCCAGAGGTGGAAATTCCTCTCAGGCCTCTTATCTGGGATTTTTCAAGGCATTCATAGTCCCAATCACAAAACTGTGAAATACAGTGTTTAAATTTTATAAGTTATCACTCCTGTTAGAGAACTTCACATTTTGGGAATATAGAAGGAAGATTCAGGTGCAGTGTCTATTGATTCTTGACAATTTTCTTTCCATCAAAATCTATTGAATGATAAATCACTCAGGTTGTCCTAAACCCATTAAGTCCATAACCACAATGTACACTATTATCACCTGAAGCGTTGCTTTAGGGACATGAATTCTTACAATCAATCTATGAGCACAAAAAACAAGGCTGACAATCCAGTCCTGTACTGAGAGACTGCTACATTGTTGGAGGTGCCATATTTCAGATGAAATGTTGAACCAAGTCTCTGTTCTCTCTGGTGGACATAGAAGATCACTATTTCACAGAGAAGTAGGGGAGTTATTGTCAATGTCCTGACTAATATTGATCCCTCATCACATATTTTCTGATCATTATCACATTGCTTGGGAGGTTGCTGTGAACAAATTGGCTGCCACGTTTCCCACATGGCAACAATGATAACACTTCACAAGCTCTTAATTTGCTGTAAAGCACTATGAGGTATCTGGTGGCTGTGAAAAGCACTATAGGAATTGAAGTCTTTCTTTCTCAAAAGAAAATGTTAGTAGCAGTCGGCAAAATAGTTTTTTAGGGTCAGTGAACATGATTTTAAATCAACTCAATTATTTAACTCTCTTTGAAAGATGCTCAGCAGTGGAACATTTAATGCCTTGTTACAGCTAACAATTTATCTATAAAGTTGTTTCCCAATGTTTGTTATTTGTCCTTAATGCAGGAATCATGATTGTATGAACCTAGATACATTGTTACACTTGAAGTGGAAATAGTATAGGCTGCGCACCACATGCTACTTTGGTAGATAAGAACATAAGAACATAAGAAATAGGAGCAGGAGTAGGCCATCCAGCCCTTTGAGCCTGCCCCGCCATTCAATAAGATCATGGCTGATCTGTTGTGGCTCAGTTCCACTTTCCCGCCCTCTCCCCATAACCCTTAATCCCCTCTCTTATCAAGAACCCATCAACCCGCTTCTTAAAAATATTTAGCGAGGCAGCCTCCACCACTTCAACGGGCAGAGAATTCCAGAGATTCACCACCCTTTGAGTGAAGAAGTTCCTCCTCAACTCCGTTCTAAACCGCCTCCCCTTTATCTTGAGGCTGTGCCCCCTAGTCCTACTGTCTTTTTTGAGCGGGAAGAGTCTCTCCACCTCTATCCTATCCATCCCATTCATCATCTTATACGTCTCAATGAGATCTCCCCTCATTCTTCTAAACTCTAACGAGTACAAGCCTAGTTTATTCAGCCTCTCCTCATAGCTCAATCCCCTCAACTCCGGTATCAGCCTAGTAAACCTCCTCTGCACTCCCTCCAGGGCCAAAATATCCTTGCGCAGGTGCGGCGCCCAAAACTGCACACAGTACTCCAGCTGCGGCCTCACCAATGCCCTATACAGCTGCAGCAAGACCTCCCTACTTTTATATTCAATCTGGAATAGACTTTGATATTATGCAAAAATTTAAAATGAGCCCTAAGAAAGCTGCCTGGTGTCAACCAATATTGGCGTAAGAGATTTTCCTTTTTAACAGTAATGGGAGCTTGTTGGCTTTCATAGAGTCATCAAATCATAGAATTCCAACAGTGCAGAAGGAGGCCATTCTGCCCATTGAGTCTGCACTGACTTCAATCCCACTCAGGCCCTTTTCCCATAACCTTACATATTTACCCCTGCTGATCCCCTGACACTAGGGTCAATGTAGCATGGCCAACCAACCTAACCCGCACATATCTGGACTTTAGACTGTGAATTCTTGATATGCATTTCTGTTGCACAAGGGTCTTCAGCAGAGGCACTAATTTATAAATCTGTACCCCAGTAGATTTTCACATAATGTCAGAACTGTGGGAAACACTACTTTGAAGTGTTAATGATCACATTCAATGCAAAAGTATAATTTATTTCTTTTCAAAGAGCTGTTCTTATCTCACACATCTATAGAGAAAGAAAGACATTTGTCCAATTGACACCGTTCCATCAGGATAAGACGATGGACATCCAGAAATATCAAATCTGTTGCCACAGCTTCACTCGGTGCATGTTTGCTGGTGGCTGACTGGACCAATCCATGAGAAGCAGGTTCTGCCACAAGTGCAGTGGTTTAAAAACCAAAAGTGCTGGAAAATCCCAACAGGTTTGGCAGCAACTGTGGAGAGAGAAGCAGAGTTAACGGTTTGAGTTGTATGATGCTTCATCAGTGGTTATTAGGCACAGGTGTGCTTTGTTGTTTTTTGTGTTGGTGCTTGTTGCCATGACACCATGGTCACTGATCTTTATGGTTGTACAAGCCAGCCCAACACAATGTTGTCAAATTTTCTGTCATATGCACGTGTCTCCCAGGTTTGGAAATCAATGTTTAGGGCCCTCATGTCTCATGTGCAAGCATTTTTGAAGTGGAACTTTGGGTGAATTACTGGCCACCTAGTTCTACAACCTCACCAAACAAAAAATTGACTACTAGGTGCAGTGAAATTGCCTCTGGTCAATGAGTGGCAACATACTTGAGAGTCTAGACCTTAAGAGGACTGCCATATTTGTGATTTTATCTTTTTATGAGATGCTACAGACAGTGAAGATGAAAGTTGTTGAGCTTCCTTCCTTATTAGCTGGAAGTTTTCCGTGTTTCACAGCTGTACAACAAGGTGCTGAGAACACAGGCCTCATTAACCTGCATCTTGGCCCTAACAGTCAGCTCGACATTATTCCATGCACGTTTTGTGAGTCAGCCAAAGGTGATAACTGCTTTCTCTATGCCTGTGTCAAGTTCTGCATCAAGGAATGGCTTTTCCGTCACCAGGTTTTAGACAGCAATGTTTCAGAATTCTCAAACCACTTTCAGGGAAGGTATTTAGTGTGATCAAGGGCGAAGATGTGACACTCTGTCCC
Source organism: Carcharhinus amblyrhynchos (assembly GCF_965287045.1). Taxonomy (NCBI): domain Eukaryota; kingdom Metazoa; phylum Chordata; class Chondrichthyes; order Carcharhiniformes; family Carcharhinidae; genus Carcharhinus; species Carcharhinus amblyrhynchos. The sequence goes on along the minus strand of NC_137331.1, from coordinate 73,327,626 downwards.
ATAACCATGGTTTTCTTCATGTTTATAGTCAGGGCAAGTAGGTTACAGGAATTGGAGAGATAACCCATGAAGCTGAGTTTCAGTTTGAGTGACTGGTGTGGTGTCATCATTGTAAAGGAATTCCCTGAGCAAGAGCTGCTATATTTTAGTTTTTGTTTTCAATTGTGATAGATTGTCGGGTTTGTTGACCTGGTATCCAGGTTAACTGCTCCCACAACTGCAGGGAAAGCTAAGGTAACAGCTAGAAAAGAAGATAATCATACAAATTGGGAACTAGGACATAAGCATTTTTTTCTATTTATTCATGGGATGCGAGCTTCGCTGGCTAGGCCTGCATCTTTTGCCCATTCCTAATTGCCCTTGTTCAGAGAGCATTTCAAGGTCAACCACATTGATGTGAGTCTAGCCTCACGTGTAGGTCAGGCCTGGTAAGGGCAGCAGATTTCCTTTTGTAACGGGCATTAGTGAAGCAGGTGGGTTTTTACAACAATCGATAATGGCTTCACGGTTACACTTTTAATTTTTTTTATTGAATTAAATTTCGCCATCTGTCGTGATTTGACCCCAGGTTCCTAGAGCATTATCCTGGGTCTCTAGATTACTCATCTAGTGATATTACCATTACACCACCATCTATTTCGCTCCAGCCTTCACCCTGAAACAGTGGGAAGTGTTGTTGCCAAATTGTACAGTACAGTACATTTGCTAGGAAAAGAACAGATGAGGCTGAGGACTCTCAGTCCGAGGAGCTTTGCTGGGGTACCCATTTTCCCCTAAATCTTGAGTCCTGATCAGCTGACAGTGATGAATACTTTAGTGAGATCTATGGGAGTAAGGTAACAAAGTATAATCTGTTCCCAATAGTTCACTTGTTGCTGGTGTATGGAGGAGATCAAGTCCACTGGAAACCTGCCAGTACGGAAACTGCACTGTGCTTCTGGATGTACTCAATCTGCAGTGGATGGGGTCTTTGAAAATGACTTGAGATGGCTTCCCAGCGAGATGCTCCTACAGTTGTTGTTGCGATCTCCTCTGTCACCTTTGATTTCGTTTAGGATGATGATTTTCACATCACTCATATTCTGTGGAATGGATCCTCCTCTGTTACGGAGGAGGAGGTCATTGAGTTGTGGCAGCAGTTGAAACTTTCCATGCTTGAGCAGTTGAGATAATTGTGTAATTAAACACTGCATCAATATATGGCAAGAATTCCCAATCACCTACGACAACAGAAATCTATTAATATGTATGATAGGATCAAGAGGACTCCTGGTGCTGTTGTCACTGCCCTCCTGAAATCAGCAAATGCTAAACTACTTACCTACAGAAGTAAAAAGATGTCCCACTGGATAAAACCTTACGGTGAACTGTACTCCCGTGATCTCCCAATCCATTTGACACTCTCCCATCACTTCCTGTCAAGGCTGATTAGACAAAGAACCCTCAACACATACGATTAAATTAGCAAGCAGAAAGGCATTCAGCAAAATTGGAATTCCAAGCAAACTGCTCAAACAAAGCAAGTCTGATCTATTGGCACACCCTCATGACCTCTTCCTTCTCTGTTGGATGGTAGGATCTATCCATTCTGTCACACGCGTATCATCATATTTTCCAAAGACAGCAGCGAGAGAGAATAAAGAGCTTCATTTATACAGCACCTTCCACAATCTTAGTATTTCCCAAAGCACTTTACAGCCAATTAAGTACTTTTGAAGTGTAGTCACTTTTGTAATGCAGGAAGAATTACTTAACTGTAAGTACGCAACAAATATTAACAGCTGTACAAAGCAAATCATGTTATCGCTGCATAATGCATGATGCAAACTCTTCTCAAATTCCAATATGGGTGTAGGTTTTATTGTTACACCATACTAATTAATTTTAAGGGTCGGTTTTAATAATTTACACTCTGATGTGGAGGTTTGTGTGCTGGGATGTATTTCAAAAATTCAGTTATGGAGATCAACACACTCTGCAGGATTTTTCCATTTTAATCTTCTTGCAAATTCATAAAATTTACACTTTAATCTTGCCAAAGTTGGATTGAAACATAATTTAAAGAGATTAGGAGATTTTCTGATCTTGTACTTCGAGAGGAAAGCCCTGTCTGCCAAGGGTATTGTGTATTCATGTTTGGTCATAGTTGGAACAAGGTCACAGGGTGGCATGGTGGCACAGTGGTCAGCCACTGCTGCCTCACGGTGCCAGATACCCAGGTTCAATTTTAGCCTTGGTCACTGTCTGTGTGGAGTTTGCATTTTCTCTGTGTGAGTTCCCTCTAGGTGCTCTGGTTTCCTCCCACAGTCCAAAGATGTGTGGTTAGGTTGATTGACCATGTTAAATTGACCCTACTTGCAGTTTAATTTTAGCTTATTTGTTAGTTTAACAAGTAGGTTTACATTAACATTGCAATTAAGTTACTGCAAAAATCCCCAAGGGATTTCAGGGGGATTAGCAGGATAAACGTGTGGGGTTATGGGAATAGGGCCTGGGTGAGATTGTGGTCGATACAGACATGATGGACCAAATGGCCTTTTTCTGTACTGCAAAGATTCTATTCTATGAAGTCACTTTTCGAGTCTGATTACATGATGTATTGATGATGTCATTGGCCATTTGGACAGTCTATCCCAACAGATATAGAGTCAACACCTTTTCAATAAGGCTCTTTTTGGTTTGTACCTTGTTGTTCTACAAACCCACCTTTTAAAAATACCACAAAGAGAACTGATGGTGAGGAGGTCGGAATCACACCAGCAGACACTTGGAGAAATAAAAAAAAGACAGAAAAATTGGCAACCTATACTGCAGATATCTGAAAAGGATTAAGAAGATAAAAACATCGCTACACCAAAGCTGGAATGCTGAATCATGGTCAGAGCCATTGAAGGAACTGAAAATTAAACAAACATTTTGAAGAAAACAACATTGAAAAGAAGCTCGCCATGTACTCTACTCAAAAGACATGGATCAGTACATAGAGTATTGTGAGTAAAATAATATCCTGAAATATTTATTTAGAGCTGGGGGGTTTTCAAAACCCAGAAAGAAATAGGCTGAGATCAGGGTTACCTTGTTTGAAAGAAAAATAAACAAGGTGGTGCTAAAAACTTTGTGACATATTGTGCTTATGCAAGCCTTGCCATAGTTAAAATGGAAAGAGTTTTGGTACCGTGGGACCATATGATGAGTACACTGGGCAGTGGAGCACATACACTGAACTATTCAAATGCATTGTCCAAACAAACAAAATTGCAGCAGACATAATAATCCCAGCCATCATGAGCGTCAAGGGGGGGAAATTATTAAACCTCTTGTGAAGTCTGGTGCAGCCAGAAAACAGTAAAAAGTCTGACAACACCAGGTTTTAGTCCAACCTATTTATTTGATATTATACTCGCAAGCTTGCGAGTATAATATCAAATAAATAGGTTGGACTAAAACCTGGTGTTGTCAGACTTTTTACTGTGTTTACGCCAGTCCAACGCCGGCATACCCACATCGCAGCCAGAAAAACCAGACTCGAGAACCTACGATGAGATTGTGGAGATACTGCAATAATTTCCACATTGCCTGAACCTCAGCCAACACCACGAGACTATGAGAGCAGCTGTGTGGCTGTGGGAGTGATAGTAAGAAGGGGGCAGGGGGCAGGGGGCATTGGTGCAAGAGAGGAGGCAAGGTGAGGAAGACTGCAAGAGGGCAACTATCCGTCTGGGGGAGGAGGTTGTGGAGGATCAGGAGTAGATGATGAATATATACTGGAATCTTTATTGTTATACTTCCCAAATGTTGCAGCTTCTGAATGAGAAGATAATTGTGAAAATGCTGCGTTGGATAAGCCTGTTCTAGCCTGTAATGTAGTAAGCAGTTTAAACACCAGCATGTAGTTTATAGTATTATGCATGGTTAAATTCAATCAAAAGTATCTGGACACCTGAATTTATCACAGCTGAATGAGTGTACTGGTATTGTCAGGAGTGTGTGCATTGTGGTGGCTCTCAACAATTATTTTTATGGCTTTCAGAATTATGAAGCACGTAAGGGGCAGAATTCATCCAGCATTATCCTAGCCTTACAGCCTCAAATTCAGGCTGGTGGACTTCTATTATCACAGCTTCATTTTGTTAACGCATTTACTACATTAACAGGCTCTCAGAGACTCCTAAGAACATAAGAAATAGGAGCAGGAGTAGGCCATCTAGCCCTTCGAGCCTGCCCCACCATTCAACAAGATCATGGCTGATCTGAAGTGGATCAGTTCCACTTTCCCGCTTTCTCCCCATAACCCTTAATTCCCCTGTCTATCAGAAACCTATCTACCCATGACTTAAATATACTTAGCGAGGTAGCCTCCACCACTTCAACAGGCAGAGAATTCCAGAGATTCACCACCCTTTGAGTGAAGAAGTTCCTCAACTCTGATCTAAACTGTCCCCCCCCCCCCCCCCCCACCCCCGCTTATCTTGAGGCTGTACCCTCTCGTCCTGCTGTCCTTTCTGAGCGGGAAGAATCTCTCTACCTCTACCCTATCCATCCCTTTCATCATCTTATACGTCTCTATGAGATCCCCCCTCATCCTTCTAAACTCCAACGAGTACAGGCCCAGTCTACATCTCCAGTATCAGCCTAGTGAATCTCCTCTGCACTCCCTCCAAGGCCAAAATATCCTTGCTCAAGTGCGGCGACCAAAACTGCACACAGTGCTCCAGCTGCAGCCTCACCAGTGCCCTGTACAGTTGCAGCAAGACCTCCCTGCTTTTATATTCTAACCCCCTCGCTATAAAGGCCAGCATCCCATTCGCCTTCTTGATCACTTGCTGCACCTGCAGACTGGGTTTTTGCAACTCATGCACAAGGACCCCCAGGTCCCTCTGCACCGTAGCATGCTGCAGCTTTTCACCCTTTAAATAGTAATCCCTCCTACTATTACTACCTATTACCATTGGCTACATTGGGGTCAATTGGGTACTATTACCACCCATTGATTCCACTCTCTGCTTCCTATTAGACAACCAATCCTCTATCCACGCTCATACCTAACCCCCAACTCTATGCACCCTAACCTTCTGCAGCAAACTTTTGTGAGGCACCTTATCAAACACCTTCTGGAAATCAAAAGACACCACATCCATCGGTTCCCCTCTGTCTACCGCACTAGTCACATCCTCATAGGAATCCAATAAATTCATTAAACATGACTTCCCCTTCACGAATCCGTGCTGCGTCTGCTTGATCAAACCGTTCTTTTCTAGGTACCTCGCTATTTCTTCTTTGATGACGGACTCTAGCATTTTTCCAACTACGGACGTTAAACTAACCGGCCTATAATTCCCTGCCTTTTGTCTGCTACCTTTCTTAAACAGCGGTGTAACATTAGCCGTTTTCCAATCTTCCGGCACTTCCCCAGAGTCCAGCGAATTTTGATAAATAATTACTAAAGCATCCGCTATCACTTCTGCCATTTCTTTCAGAACCCTGGGATGCATTCCATCTGGTCCCGGAAACTTGTCTACCTTCAGTCCCATTAGTCTATCAAGCACTACCTCTCTAGTCACAGTAATCGCAACAAGGACCACATCTCCTACCATCCTTCTATCTTTAATATTCGGCAAGCTATTTGTGTCCTCCTCCATGAAGACCGACACAAAAAACTTATTTAAAGCCTCAGCCATTTCCTCATTACCCACTGCTAAATCCCCCCTCTCGTCCTCCAAGGGTCCAACATTTACTCTAGCCAGTCTCTTTTTCTTTATATATTTGTAAAAACTTTGACTATCATTCTTTATACTTAGATCTAATTTAGCTTCATACTCTGTCTTTCCTTTCTTTATCGCTTTCCTGGTCATTCTTTGTTGTTTTTTTAAATCTTTCCCAATCTTCTAATCGCCCACTATTTTTAACCGCTCTGAATGCATCAGCTTTTAATGTAATACTCTCCTTTATTTCCTTCGATAGCCACGGCTGGTTATCTCTTCTCTTACAGTCCTTCTTTACCATTGGAATATATTTCTGCTGAGCACTGAAAAAGATCTCCTTAAAAATCCTCCACTGTTCCTCAACCTTACTACCAACCAATCTGCGCCCCCAATCTACATTCGCTAATTCTGCTCTCATCTTATCATACTCCCTTCTGTTCAAACAGTAGGTTCAGGACCCTACTTTCTCATTCTGACGCTGAAATCCCAGGGATTGGGGGAAAAGAAGGCATTGGCTTGGGTACTCCAGCGCCAAAGCAAAGTAGCAGAAACCCCTTCATCCAGGCCCAAAGGCCTAGGTAAATTGTGAGGTCAGGGGTCATTTGTATGGTCAGCTGCAACACACCAACACGGGTGCTTCAACGGTGCCTGCTGTGGCCAGAATATTAGAGGGTCGCCTTGAATCGGGAAGAGTTTAATGAAAATATTTTTCCCTCTTCTGACCCTAATGTAGCCAATGGCCTCTCAGGAGAGATTATCAGTCCTCTTTTGGATCATTAATGGCAGTGTGTGATATGTTAAATAGCAATGGTGATGTCAGGAGACTTGCCTGCAACGTAAGGCTATAGATAATTCATCTTAAAATTCTAAACCATGCCTACATAAACCAATAGACTGAAACAGGAAGGTATTCGACACTCTCCTTGTGCTGGAGTTGTAGGTTTAGATTTTCTGCTTGAGTTGCATTGACTCCCCAGCATAATTTGCATGGCTGGAACACAAAATGTTTTCAGGAGCTGCTGTACTGGTTTTCCTATCTTCTGGATGTTGTTTCTCCAGAAGTAGCAGGAATGCACAATATAGCAAATTGTATTCTAACACTTCTTTTTCAGTTCTCTGCCAAAAGGGAGTTCCAAGACACAATGAGGTTCCAAGCCTCACCGAGGTAAGGGCAAAGAGGCTGTGCAAAATCCACCCTAGCAGGAACAGAGAATCAAACCCCATGTCTTTTGGCACCAACATTCCTCCCTTCCAATCCACCAATAAGTCTGATTTGTTGTGGTAACATGTATTTTTACATGCATGTTGTAATCCAGAGCTATGAATGATGATAGTATAGGCTCCAATTTTCATTCCATCACATAGCTGACCAGGAATCCCACCTTCTCTTACTATTGTGTTGGTAGGATTTGCAAGTTGACTTGAAAATCATCTTCCTTTGTCATCAAGTCCTGGAATGAGAATAAAACCTGAAGCTTCAACCTCAAAGGCAGTGATGCTGCCCACTGTGTCACAATACAGCACAATAAAAGTTAAATATATGATCCAACAGTGAGTGGAATTTTACAAAAATTGCACAGAGTACTGGAGCAGGTGAGATAAGCTGTGTAAAACTCATCGGTTTCACAATGGCCTTTTCCAGCCTGATGAAAGAGCACTGTGTACAATTTCAAAGTAGTGGCAAGGATCACACAACCAGCTGGGGGTGTCGGGCCTAAACATACCAACAAACCTAGGATTCAGATATCAGGGCACCATTTTTAAAGGGTGTCCCAATCTCAAAACAAAGCTAAAGGCCTTCCACACAGACATTGGGATCCCCCACAGAATATCGGGACCCCTCCTGGATGTGGGCAACACCCCCCCCAACATAAGGGAATGCCCAATGGAGCTGCACAGAAAGCCTGGCTTGGCAATGCTAACCAAGTTGGCACTGCCAGTGTGCAAGGGGGGCAGTGCCCTGGCACTGCCTTGTCGTGTCCCTCACCACCCAGGTGCTATACTTACTTCCACACCCTCAGCATGGTCATTCGGATTGGATTATGTTTTGAAAACCAGTAGTCAATCTGACTGGCATGACATTATGTCAGCAGGGGAAATGTTTAGTGCTCCCAGAAGCAAAGGTGTTAAACCATGTAATGCTATTTAAATACAGTCAACTTCATGAAAATCAGTTTCATGGCCCCTTTTGGCGTGAATCTGATTACCTCACTGCTGGGGGAGGGGCAGGAGGGGACATCTCAAACTGAGATCTCGCCGCTGCCACCCCGGTTTGACCCTCTCGTGAGAGTTAGTGGCCATAATGTGGCGAATGGTCCCTGAGAATAGTGCCCAGTTTGTGTTACTTGGAACCACTCTAATAATGTACTTATTCCATTTTCAAATGTTCCTCCTGACAAAGTGTCCAACCCAAAATGTTGGTCTGTTTGTTCTCTGCACTGATACCCCCTGATCTGGCCAGTGTTTCATGCCTTTTCTGTTCCTGTTACAGTTTCCCACCTGTTAGAGTATGTCACTCTTTATTGGAATCTGATTAATCAGGTTGAATTTTACCAACTCTTTAGGGATGGACTGGGAGGTGGTGCAGGGGTGGGGGTTGGTGCCGGGGCTTCATAAAATGACAAGTAAAGGTGGGGGGTGGTGGTCCCCCGCCAGATAATGAGACCATCCAGTAAAACTTGACAGTGTTCCTGTAGGCTGGATTTAGTGCTCCTGATTGGGCATTCCCAGGCACACGGGGGCTGGGGGGGGGGAGGGGTGGCAGGGCGGAGAGGGGGATGCTGGTAACAAGGGCTGTTCCCACAGAAATGCTCCCCCTTCCCTTAGCAGCACTCCACCCTTGCTGACTGGCCTCTTGCAACCCTCAACTTGTGGGAGGTTGATGTCATTTCAATATGTTGATGTCATGCAGTTGCAGTCCCAGCAATGGCCTCTGCTCTGGGTGTCGCTGTGAGGAATAAATGAGGAGTTGCCAGTTCTCTGATTGGCCAGCAAGACTTCCGCCAGGCTGTTCATTGCCTGAACACTGATAAATATGGCTGAGGGTTCCCCATAGCAACCAGGGCTACCCCCCCCCCCCCCACCACCCCCTGCTTTTTTTGACCTGGCATCAGGACTTCTGACTCACCAACAAAACTCAATCCGTGATATTTACAAACTGTTCCACTTTTAATTCCAATTCTTGAAGGCCAGCCTCCAACAGGCAACTACAGAGTATAAGTGCTGCCAAAATGTTTTTGTAGAACTGGTGGCAGACTCATAAACCGCAGGCTCCAGAAGCCAATGAAAACTAGGAGAAATGCATTTTAACTCAGCTTGCTGGAGGACCCAAAAAAAATTAAAATGGAACGTTTTCTCATGTTGGAAATTGAAAGCCTGAGGGAAGTATAGGAATCTCCTCCATTCCAAATTAAAACAATTGGATACTGGATCTCTGAGGCCTGGATATCGTCTGACTCCTCAGCACTCACTGAGATCATCAAATGTAGTCTCTCTCTTTATAATTCATTATCTTTCACTTTCTGCTGTAATATTGCATCTAAAATACTGTTATTTTGATGAGAAATGAGGATCAAAAAAAGACAAAGATTAGGCATTAGTGTAGATAAGAAAAGAAAGTGGGGCCACTAATATTGTACTCCAGCCCTCATTACCCTAATCATTAGTGCCAGAGGTTAGGGTCAATCAGTATAATTCTTCTATAGATTCTCAGAATAAAGAGATTGCTTTAACTGCTTTTGCTTGTTAGATGGTTTATATCATGCAGAATTATTTAGATAATTAGCTTATTTAGTTTGCCTTGAATAATAAAACTTTCATCACTGACAACTGAAGACTTTATATCTGTTTGTATCGCTAATGAGGCTATCAAGGGACCTGCTTTGCGAGTGTCTGGATTGTACTGTGACACGATCCCCATTTGAAACTCTTCTCAAAAACCCTATGATGAAATTTTATTTTGGTTTAAAAGCAATCCCATTAATCGAGTAAGTAATTTATAAAATGGCCATGGTCAGAATCGTACCCCTCCCATTTGGAAAAATGAAGGCACAGGGCAGTCGAGAACTTCAGTCACTTTCAGCTGCCTTTCCAGCTTTCGCTATGGCATTGGGAGCACCTTACAGGGCTGCAGCTCGCACCTCTGATGAGAGTCAAGAGCAGAGATCACACCTCTCCTTCTTCAGCAGTCCTTCAGAGTCAACGTGACTTATTTCCATTTCAGTTCAATAGTCTCTGAGATGGTTGACAAGTCCAATGTGCAATCTGAAAATGCTACCACATTTGGGTAGGTGGTGCTTGGAGAGTTAAATAGATGAGTTGTTTGGGAGTTTGTGAGAACTCTCTGGCACCACAACTTTGTCTCTGTGAGTTTTGCAAGTCAAGATACAATAGGCCCTATTTTACTGTTTTGATTTTAAGTACTGGGCCGACTTGAAACTGAAAGTGTTTCAAATCCGACTTTTAGGCCCGTTCTGAGGTACCCCCATATGCACTCTGCCCGCAAAAATATCAACAATTCCAAATCGTGCTGCAGAAGCCTGTGGGCAGAGGGTTAATGCACTCAAAATCCTGCAGTTCCAATCAACGCCTCCAGCTGCGCATGCAGATTAAAAATAAGATAGAATGCTGTTCCCCTGCCATATCCCTCCCAGGCTGGATAATGCCTCCTCCTGGCCCCCACAGACATTGCCCCATCTCTACAACATTACTGACCCCCTTATCCTCCCAAAACCCCCTGCCATCCAGACTGATCACAGTCCCTCTCCCCCCCTTCCCCCCCACTGATATCAGATAGAGTAGCAGCAGGGCCCCCTTTCCCTCCACTGATCTCAGACAGAGTGGCAGTGGCTCCCCCCACCCTTTGCCCCCACACCGATCTCAAGCAGAGTGGCATCGGACCCACTCCCCCCCACTACTGATCTCAGGTAGAATGGCAGCGGACCAGGTTTCTAGCTTATGAAGAGAGATTGAATAGACTGGGTCTGCACTCGTTAGAGTTTAGAAGGCTGAGGGGGGGTCTTATAGAGACTTACAAGGTAATGAAGGGGCTAGATCGGGTAGAGGTAGGGAGATTCTTTCTGCTTAGAAAGGATAGCAGAACTAGAGGGCACAGCCTCAAAATAAGGGGGAGGGGCAGTTTAGAACGGAGTTGAGAAGGAACGTCGTCACTCAAAGGGTGGTGAATCTCTGGAATTCTCTGCCTGTTGAAGTGGTGGAGGCTGCCTTGCTGAATATATTTAAGTCACGGGTAGATAGATTTCTGATAGACAGGGGAATTGAGGGTTATGGGGGAAAGCGGGAAAGTGGAACTGATCCACTTCAGATCAGCCATGATCTTATTGAATGGCGGGGCAGGCTCGAAGGGCTAGGTGGCCTACTCCTGCTCCTATTTCTTATGTTCTTATGAGGTTTCCCCTTAACAGATCTCAGGAAGAGTGGCAGTGGACCCCCCCTTTCCCCCTCACCCCCCTCCCAAACCACCCCACCCCCACCAATCTCAAACAGAATGGCAGCGGACCCTGCTTCCACCCCCACCCACCCACCCACTCACCGATCTCAAGCAGAGAGCCATCAGACACTAGGCACTAACTGGAGCACCCAATTTGGATTTCTATGGAGCATATCAGTTTCGTGCTGATTCTGGATGGGCAAATGCAGTGGTAAAAGGGGAATTGCCAGTAAAGTTGGGCGTGCAGCCCATTAAGTCAATTCAATTGCATTTAAATGGCCGTTGTGCCCATTTCAGGCGCAGTCTTGATCATGGTCATTTCCGGGCCTTGGTAAAGGGGGAACTGGCACGGAGGCAGGCGAAGATTGCACTACTCACCTCTCGCCCGACATTACCAAGTTTTCATGCCTGAAAACGGGCACAATATGATGGTAAAATCTGGCCCAATATGTCTGTTTCAGGGAAGATTACTCATCTATTAGTATCACTAATACTTTGGATGCCTTTGTATTCCAGCTGGCAGTGGTTTGTGGGGGAGCCCAGATTTACAGCAGCATTGCATGTTGGAGATGCCATCCACTCCTGAAACTCGACCATGGGGTGAATGGTTAATACTCCAGGTCATTCAAAGTGCTGGTCTTGCATGGTTGCAACCTCACCCTGTATAATTTGCATTGTCTGCATGCATGTTGGCAAATTTAATCACATCAGCAAGTATTGGGTGTGCCGTGATAATTCCTGTTGACACACTCAGCATTGTGGATTCAGTTTGAGTAAGCACAAGGTGGCAGCTTTGACAACTCATTGACAGCCATTACTAGTAAGTTGAAGAGTTCATGAATAACTTCTCCTGAGGTGCTTGTGCTCTATGTTGACCATAATCACATCGACACATGATATAGGGTCATATTTATGTTATCAGCCAAATTCACTGATGTTGCTTCTCCTCTCCTGTTTTGAATGGGCATTTCCCTGAATAACTGTAGCTTCTATATAAAAGGATCATGATGTGGAAGCTGCTCACCAGGGAATGGCTGACAGCAAGAATTAGACCTCAGAACCTTCTGTAAATTTGTTTGGTACTAGGATGCACCTCATGATGACCACCCTCCAGCACAAAATCAGCCCCAGCTACTTGGCCATGCCACTGTGCTACTCAAGCATTGCCATCCTCCTCACACTCCTGAGAATGGAAAGGATCTTCTGCCTCTTGTTCATCTTCCTCTTCATTCTCCTCCTCAGATGTTGGAGCTCTGGCTGTTACATCTTCCTTTTCCAGTTGTAGGTCCCCAGCTGTGCAATGCCATGCAGCATGAAGCACAGTATTACAATCCTGGATAGACTTGTACAATGCTGCTGCATATATCTCTACCTCAGTGGTCAAAGCACCTGAACAGCATTTGGAGAATGCCAATAGCCTATTCAATTGTACTCTGTGTGACCACATGGCTGCTGTATTTATATTCAGGCTCAGTTATAGCTGCCTATATGGGGCCACTGCCACTCCCTTAAGGAGTACCCCCTTGTCCATCAGAAGCCAACCATGAATTTGTGAAGCTGGATGAAGGAGGTGGGAATTCTTCAGTATGAAGGAGCTTTGGCAGCTAGCAGGGAACCTTGCACAAATGTTCAGAAAAACCTTACTACGGTCGCAAACTACCAGGGCATTGAGAGAAAGGAAGGGCTTTAGGGCATAAAGGTTGATGGACTGTGGTACAAGGTGTTGTTATGCCACACCATGTATGACTATAACTATTTCTTATGAAAAGAGGTTGAGCAGTTTAGGCCTATACTTGCTAACGTTTAGAAGAATTAGAGGAGGTCTAACTGAAGTATGTAAGATACTAAAGGGGATTAACAGGGTAGATGTAGAGCAGATCTTTCCCCTTGTTGGAGATTCTAGAATGAGAGGCCATGGTATTAGGCTAAGGGGTGTCAGATTCAAAACAGAATTGAAGAGAATTACTTCACTCAAAGGGCATGAATCTGTGGAATTCTTCCCCCAGAGCACTGTGGACACCAGAACATTGAGCAAGTTTAAGGAGGAGATAGATAGTGGGATGAAGGGTTATGGGGAGTGGGCATGAAGGTAGAGATAAGGCCAAGATAAGATCAGGCATGATCATATTGAATGGCAGAGCCAGCTCATGGACTGATTTACTTACTCCTGCTCCTAATTTTCATGTTCTTATTTCCTAATTTACTTTCAGCCGCTTTCACCATTGTTTCTCTGTTATACTGAGGTATGATGTCTGAGACCAGTACACCCCTACCAACAGGATCTGGTTCTTGTCCCTCTTTCGTCCTGCTTCATACTCTACTGCTTTTACCTTGTGTCCTCCTCTGGCCTCTATGGTGCCAATACATGAGAGTGCCATGTCCATATTGTTTCTCCTTCGGCACAATGTGTAACACTCCCTTTGCTGGCTCTCTCTTGCTCTTGCTATCTCTGTGCCCAAATCAGTAGGGGGCAAAGAAATTAGTATGTCAGGTACAATTGTCCCAACTCTGGAGTGCAGGAGGCTGAGGGGTGATCTTATAGAGGTCTATAAAATAATGAGGGACATTGATCAGCTAGATAGTCAATATCTTTTCCCAAAGGTAGGGGAGTCTAAAGCGAGAGGACATAGGGTTAAGGTGAGAGGGGAGAGAGATACAAAAGGATACAGAGGAGGAATTATTTCACACAGAGGGTGCTGAGTGTCTGGAATAAGCTGTCAGAGGTAGTGGTAGAGGCGGGTGGGTACAATCTTGTCTTTTAAAAAGTGTTTAGACAGTTACATGGATAAGAGGGTATAGAGAGATATGGGCCAAATGCTGACAATTGGGATGAGCTTAGTGGTTAAAAAAAAAGAAGCTGCATGGACAAGTGTTTCCATACTGGAAACCTAGATGAGTCTATGAACTCCCTACTCCCGCAGGTTAAAATAAGACAGTTGGAAATGATTTTCCTCAGCTTTGTGGCAACTTTGCTGCATTTTCAAAAGGAGTCCCAAGAGACTCTGCAAAATGTAGACCTTCTCCTACCAGGTCAAATCTGCACTGTACTTACCACTCCAAGCTGACAAAAATCAGACCAGATTGCAGGCAGAGGCAATTTTATGTGGGCAGCTGCCTGTTAAACACACGGGCCCAAATTTCATTGACCATTCCCCCACACCTGAGCTGGGCTCATGGGTGGGGTTTCCTCACTCAGGCCTCCAGTGCCATTTTTGTAACAACAGAGAAACTTTCCATCAGCAGAAAAATTTAGGCCTGAGTCTCTAGAAGCATTGTTATCCTCTGGAACTTTTCGATGTAGTTATGTGACCACCTTGTCTGAACTAAAAACAGAAAATGCAGGAAATACTTAGCAGATCAGGCAGCATCTGTGCAGAGAAATAGAGTTAATGGAAGGGGTTTTCCAACTGTGTTTGCCCCAAAACTGGAAAATCCGTCCCAAGATCAATGGACCTTTCCATAGTACGTCCCTCATCCTTACAATTCCCTTGGTGGGCAGAATGGGAAAATTTGTCCCATTGTTTCAGACCTATAACATTCCATTCGAACCATTGAAAATAGATTTTGAGCATGTGAAAGCAAAAGGGGGAGAAAGACCAAAATAGGAGGTGTGTGGTCGGTTGGAGGGCAAGAGAGATTAAATGACAAAAAGTTTTATGGTGCAAAAACCTAAGAGATTTGTAATGAGCAAAGTAATGAAACAAAAGTTGTGTCTAGTTGAGGTGTGAATAGCTGGATAACAGCCATCCAAATACAAAGTAAAGGGATTAAGAAAGAAGCAGGACAAAAACCAAACCACCGAACAAAAAAAAACACTCAAATCAAGACGGGGGCAAAGATTATGACCCCAAATTTTTGAACTCAATGTTGAGTCCAGAAGGTTGAATAGTATTGATGAAATGCTGTTCCTTGAGCTTGCGATTAGCTCTATTAGAACCCTACAGCAGGGCAAGGCAGAGAGATTAGAGTGGGAGCAAGGTGCAGAATTAAAATGACAACTGCACCAAGCCAATGGGTGAACAGTACCTTGAGCAAATCTTAACTGAATGCCTCGAGATTTTTGTGCATTCCTAACTTCATCTTGAAGGTAGGACTTTATTTTTAAAAAGTTTTACACTAATAAGTATTCATGGCATTCAAATGGATTATATCCATGAACGCATCGGAGTACAGCGTGAGACTTGACATACTGCAAACAGCCACTGATTTTGTCTCTGCATTCCTTCAAAAGGTTTGTACCTCCCTATGGTCCCCTCATCCCCATCTATGTCTGATCCTTTTTCCTCCTCAGCTCTTAGACTTCTTCCCTGCCCTGTTTTATTTTCAACTGAAATTCCTCCCTTTTGTTTAAGGAAGAGGAGGCTGAATTCAGCTTTAAGATGCAGCTTGCCCATTCTCCCTTGCATGAGATCAACTCCTTAATAATGAGGGAAAGTTAATAAAGTTTACAGCTTCAGGCAAGATTCATTTGTGTCTCAGGTGCTGTGTAGTCTTAAGTAGGCCACTATCCAGAGCACGAATAGTTATTTTACAATATTTTAATATAGTTGTGGGAAAGGGTTGAGTTCTGATCCTTCTGTGCTGAGGCACTACACTAAGTAATGCAACCCCAGTGGTGAAATGGCACAGATCCATTTTCATAAACCTGTGCAGAAACCTAACTGCTTGAACAAAGGGCAAAGTAACATTAATAAAAAGGTCTGAGTGCAAACATTGCCAGTTCAAATCAAATAAAGGAACTGAGTCAGCCTGGCTGTGTCTATATCTGCCATCTGATTCATTGTTTTGTATTGTTTCACATTATATTTAATTTCCTTTTCTGAAGGAAACACTCCCTGTTTTGACATTAAGCATTTTTGAACTTTTATTTCTTTCGAGCCGTAGCCAATTGCAATACGTATAAATGGATGCATGGCCAGGAATAAGTTTCAGTTAATTTGAGTCAATCAATCCAAACTGTTCTCACTTGCCCATGTAAAACAGGGTCAAGCGAAAAAAGAAAGTCGTTGCAGGATGATTGAGCACCATGTTGTCAAGGCTTTATAACAATAAACGAAATCAGTCACTGATAATCCGTATTGAGAGCAAGTGTGTAGCCACGGATACCCATTGACAGACTGACACGAAAAGAGAAATTCAGCTGATCCCGAGGAAAGCACAACATGGGCACAGTGTAGTGCCTGTGTTACTGGTGGATCTGTACCTAGGGGTAGCAAGCAGAATCACCTTTGATAGAGAGAGAAAGGCAGAAAAAGGTGGAAATTGGACAAGCTAAATATATGTAAGTTGCCTCCAAAGAAAGAGTGAAAATAGGCAGTTAGCTCCCCAAAGTTATTTTCTTACTGACACCCTGAATGAATATTTCATTTCAAATTGAACTCAGTGTGAAGACTTACACAAAGCATAGCCACACAAAGAAAGGGAGTCATTTAAAATAAATATGTACCCTCAGACACAATACAATTGCTTCAAGAAACAAATGTTTATTGAAACTCAGAAAAAAAAATATTTGTGGCAGGTATATCATAGCTTTTTTTCCCCAGAACAAATTAATTAGGAGTAATGTGGTATTTGAATGTACAGTGCAGTGGGCTGATTGGAGCTAGGCTTCAGGGCTTCCATTGAAACTAATTTCAGTGTAGTTTCAGCTCTTCACTCAGCATCAAGCCTGAGGGGAAATGCTAAGGGTCTATTCTGAAATGTGGTTTTTAAAGAAGCAATTCATGATAACTATGGATACCACTTTTTAATGATTCAGGGATAGAGCCCAGGTGGGATTGTTGTCAGTGCAGACTCGATGGGCTGAATGGCCTCCTTCTGCACTGTAGGGTTTCTATGATTCTATGATCATTAAAAGGTGTTCAAAGTCCAAAGATGTGTAGGTTAGGTTGATTCGCCATGCTAAATTGCCACTTAGTGTCCCGGGATGCGTAGGATTGAGGGATTAGCGAGTCAAATATGTGGGGTGTTGGGGATTAGGGCCTGAGTGGGATTGTTGTTGGTGCAGACTTGATGGGTGGCATGCCCTCCTCCTGCACTGTAAGGATTCTATGATTCTATGATCAGTGTTTGGTGCAAACAACTCAACTTGACAAATATGAATTACTAACCTTCTGACTTGTGTAATGGCTCTTCCCTGAAACAATCAATAAGCATTGCATTCTGAAAATCCATCACCTCTCTCTCAGCACCATCACTCTTACAATTCCAGGCACCTGGATCTTCTGTGATCCAAATGCTGTCATACTATGTTTCTTATCCAGTGCCAGAAATGTTGGTCGTCTCTGTAAAGTTGGCCATTGAAATGGATATTTGGAAAAATAGAATCAGTGAAAAAATGGGATGGTCCATGGTTGGTGTAGAGGGCAGTGGAGGGTGCAGTGAAGCTATAACAATATCATTTAGCTGTGCTAACTTGTGGTTGTGCTTAAATCTTACAGCATTGTAGACAGGAAGAAAGGAAGAACTATTCCAACTGCTAAGTAAATGAAAGGAAGCGGTTTGTTGTCCCTTTGACTGACAGGCACAGTAACAAGTAAATTGGGATGAGTCCTCAATTGATAACCCTAGACTGAGGAAACTTAGAATAGAATCATAGAATCCCGACAGTGCAGAAAGAGGCCATTCGGCCCATCGAGTCTGCACTGACAACAATCCTACCCAGGCCTATTCCATTACCCCATATATTTACCCTGCTAAACCCCCTGACACTAAGGAGCAATTTAGCATAACCAGTCCACCTAATTTGCACATCTTTAGCGTGACTTGTGAAACACTGACCCAAAAATGCTGATCTGTTGCTTTCTATTTTAATGAGCACACAAAATTCCATCAAAAGTTCAGTTATGAAATATAGGAAACGATTCTTCCATCGCGACCCACAACCTTTTTGGCAGGTCAGGCTGGGAGATGCACATCATCGGTCAGGGAAAGCAACTGGCAACCGACGGGAATATTCACAAACATCTTCAACTTGACTTTACAACAATCTGAGGTCCCTATCTGCTTCAAGATGACGGCCATCATCCCGGTACCTAAGAAAAACCAAGCAATGTGCCTTAATGGTTATTGGCTGGTGGCTCTTACATCCATCAATATGAAGCACTTCAAAAAGCAAGTCATGGCACAAATCGATTCCACCCTCCCGGACTATCTGAATCGACTACAGTTTGCCTATCTCTACAACAGGTCCACAGCACACACCATTTCCCTGGCCCTGCACTCAACCCTGGAACACCTAGATAACAAGGACATCTATGTCAGACTCCTATTTATTGACTACAGCTCAACCTTCAAAACTATTATTCCGATGAAACTCATCTCCAAACTCCGTGGCCTGAGCCTCGGCACATCCCTCTGCAATTGGATCCTGAACTTCCTAACTCACAGGCCACATTCAAAGAACAAAGAACAAAGAACAAAGAACAACACAGCACGGGAAACAGGCCCTTCGGCCCAACGAGCCCGCGCCGCCGTCCTACTATCTCAGTGACCTATTCATGATTTTAGTCTGCGCCTAACGTGCGAGGATCAGGGAAGTCCAATTTAGGGACAATTTAGTACCCAATCAATCAGCCTAAAAGCACATCTTTGGGGGATGTGGGAGGAAACCGAAGCACCCGGAGGAAACCCACGCAACCACGGGGAGAACGTGCAAACTCCCACAGACACAGGCCCAAATCCATGTGTCCGCACAGCAACAGAGATAGTCTCTGAGCTGTCATGTTGCCCTCGAGATGGTCCAGTTTAAGCACACTAACGACATGAAGCAATAGGCAACTCCCAAAGCAACGTCCAAGAGCAGCCCACTACAACCTGCCGCCTGCATGCCCCTTGCTGGACTTAAATGCCTGTGGAGACAAAAAAATTCATTATTAAACAGGCAAAGACTAACATTCCTGAGGCAAAACGTATTCCCAAGCCTACAATGTTCAGTAAGGCCTACTATATCCCCCTATATGTAGCCCGCTCATATGGCTGTCTAAGTGACTCTTAAACAACCCTAGCGTGCCTGCTTCCACCACCTTACTTGGCAGTGCATTCCACACCCCCACTACCCTTTGCGTGAAAAACTGCCCTCTAATATTTGTCTTATACCTAGCCCCCCTCACCCTAAGCCCGTGACCCCTCGTTCTATCCATTTCTTGTAGCGGAAAAAGCTTACCACCATTTACTCTATCTATCCCCTTCATAATCTTATAAACCTCTATTAGATCCCCCCTCAGCCGACGTCTCTCAAGGGAAAACAGCCCAAGTTCATTCAATCTTTCCTCGTAAGACAGCCCTTCCATACCAGGCAACATCCTGGTAAATCTCCTCTGCACTCTCTCCAGGATCTCTACATCCTTCCGGTAGTACGGCGACCAGAACTGGACGCAGTACTCCAAGTGAGGCCTAACCAACGTTCTATACAACTGCAACATCAGACTCCTACTCTTATATTCTATACCTCTTCCTATGAAGGCTAACATACCATACGCTTTCCTCATCACATTCTGCACCTGTACCGACACCTTCAGGGACTTGTGCACTTGCACCCCCAGGTCTCTCTGCGTATCTATACTCCAGATAGTTCTACCTTTTATCGTATAACTCCCCTCCACATTATTCCGGCCAAAGTGCATCACCTCGCATTTCTCCGGATTAAATTCCATTTGCCATCTATCTGCCCAATCTACCAGCCTGTCTATGTCCTGTTGCATTGCCAGGCACTGCTCCTCAGTACCCGCCAATCCAACCATCTTGGTGTCATCAGCAAATTTGCTGATCACACCACCTACCCCCTCTTCCAAGTCATTAATATATACCACAAATAGAAGAGGTCCAAGTACCGAGCCCTGCGGCACACCACTGGTGACAGGCCTCCAATTGGAAAAGGAGCCTTCCACTACTACTCGCTGTCTCCTCCTCCCAAGCCAGTTCTCCACCCATCTACATACCTGGCCTTGTATCCCATGAGCCTTCACCTTTTCTATCAGCCTACCATGAGGGACCTTGTCAAACGCCTTACTGAAATCCATATAGACAACATCAACGGCTTGTCCTTCGTCAACCGTTTTTGTCACCTCTTCAAAAAATTCCACTAGATTCGTAAGGCACGACCTCCCTGTAACGAAGCCATGCTGCGTATCCCTGATCAGATTGCAGCGCTCCAGATGTTCATACATCCTATCCTTGAGGATCCTCTCCATTAGCTTGCCTATAACTGAAGTCAAGCTCACCGGCCTATAATTCCCTGGGTTATCCCTCTGACCCTTCTTAAACAACGGTACTACATTTGCAATGCGCCAATCCTCTGGGACCTCACCTGTGTCCAAAGAAGAGACAAAGATTTGCGTCAGAGGCCCAGCAATTTCATCCCTCACCTCCCTTAACAGCCTGGGATAGATGCCATCAGGCCCCGGAGATTTATCCGTCTTTATACTGTCTAAAAGTCCCAACACCTCTTCCCTCGTGATGACTATATCCCTCAACGGATCTTCAAACTCCTCAAGCACAGCACCAGACATCAGGCCCCTCTCCTGCGTGAATACCGACGCAAAGTATTCATTCAGGATCTCCCCCATTCCCCCAGGCTCCAAGCATAGTTCCCCTCCTCTGTCCCTGAGAGGACCAATCTTCCCTCTAACCATCCTTTTATTTCTAACATAGGAGTAAAATGCCTTAGGATTTTCTTTAATCCTACCCGCCAAAGCCATTTCGTGGCCCCTTTTTGCCTTTCTGATGCCCCTTTTAAGTTCTCTCCTACATTCTCTGTATTCTTCTAACGCTATCTCTGTCCTCAAATGCCTAGATCTAATGTATGCCTCTCTCTTCCTCCTGACCAGGTCCTCAATATCCCTAGTTACCCACGGCTCTCTAATCCTACCCTTCCCATCCTTCCTCTTGACCGGCACGTGCCTTTCCTGCAAAGATTTTAGTTTTCCCTTGAGAGACTCCCACATACCCAGCGTCGACCTGCCATCAAGCAGCTTACCCCAGTCCGTATCTTTAAGATCCTGCCTAATCCGGTTGTATCTAGCCCTCCCCCAGTTTAACACCCTCCCCTTAGGACAGGCTTCATCTTTATCCATTAATATCTTAAACCAGACAGAGTTGTGGTCACTGTTAGCTACCAGCTCTCCTACTTCAACGTCAACCACCTGCCCAGGCTCATTCCCCAGAACCAAGTCCAGTATAGCCCCCTCCCTGGTCGGGCTATCCACATACTGCTCCAGGGATCCTTCCATTACACACTGTACAAATTCCTCCCCGTCAGCACCCTCTGATCTCGGCACCTTCCAGTCTACCCCGGGGAGATTAAAATCTCCCACTACCACCACCCTATTCTTCCTGCACTTATCTAGAATGTCCCTGCTTATCCCTTCTTCCACAGCCCTCGGGCTGTTGGGCGGTCTGTAGTACACACCCAACATAGTAACATCTCCCTTCCTATTCCTCAACTCCACCCATAGCGACTCGATTCCTATATCCTCTATTCCTCCCTCCCTCTGCACTGCTATGATGCAATCCTTAACTAACAACGCCACTCCCCCACCTCTCTGCGACCCACCCCTATCACGCCTGAAGCACTTATACCCAGGAACATTCAACTGCCAGTCCTGCCCTTCCTTTAACCAAGTCTCTGTCACCGCCACCACTTCCAACTTCCTTTCGAACATTATTGCCTTCAGTTCATCTGTTTTGCCAGTCACACTCCTAGCATTGAAACACATGCACCGAAGACACTCAGAAACAATCCGATCCTTCTTCCTACCCTCCGGGCTTACCCTATCCCCAATCCCAGTTTCGTCCACATCCCCACCCCCCCTCCATATTAGTTTAAACACTGCCGAAACACTCCAGCTAACCTTTCAGCTAAGATATTCACACCCTTCCCAGTTAACTGTACCCCATCCCTCTTATATATTTGCCCCTCTTTCATAAAGACTTCCCAATGGTCTACGAATCTAAAACCCTCTGCCCTACACCAATCCTTCAACCACGCATTGAGTTGGAGTATCTCATTATTTCTAGCCCTGCTAGCCCCAGGCACCGGCAGCAGCCCAGAGAACGCCACCCTGGAGGCCCTACATTTCAGCCTAGCCCCCAACTCCCTGAACTGCCTACGTATGTCCCCCCTGCACTTTGTTCCTACATCCTTCTCTCCTACGTGCACTATCACATCAGACTTGGTCCCTCCACCCTTCAAAATTCCCTCTACCCTTTCTGAAACATCCTGTACCCCTGCCCCAGGGAGGCAGACTACCATCCTGGAGTCCCGCTTTTGCCCACAGAACCGCCTGTCAATCCCTTTGACTCTCCCATCCCCCACCACTATCTCACACCCTGCACTCTTCCCTTCCTCCGAGGTATTCTGATCTCCCTCCCTTGCCTTCTCTACCCCAGCTGTCACCCCACCCTTGATATTCCGGGGTAATTCCTCTGGGGCGGTCCTAGTGGCACGACTCCTTTTCTTTTTGCTCTTCCTAACTGTGACCCATCCGTCTCTCCTCCCAGGTCCTGGTATCTGCTCAGTGTTACTGTCCCTATCCATTATTCAATAAGGATAGGCAACAACACCTCCTCCATGATCATCCTCAACACTGGTGCCCCACAAGGCTGTGTTCTCAGCCCACTACTATTCTCCTTATATACCTATGACTGTGTGGCCAAATTCCCCTCCAATTCGAATTTCAAGTTTGCTGACGACATCACTGTAATGGGTCAGATCTTAAACAATAATGAGTCAGAGTACAGGAATGAGATAGAGAATGTGGTGAACTGGTGTGGCCACAATAACCTCCCTCAATGTCAACAAAACGAAGGAGATTCTCATCGACTTCAGGAAGCGTAAAGGAGATCATGCCCCTATGTACATCAAGGGGGGGTGAAGTAGGAAGGGTCAAGAGCTTCACATTTTAGGTGTCCAGATCACCAACACCCTGTCCTGGTCCCTCATGCCAACACTATAGTTAAGAAAGCCCACCAACGCCTCTACTTCCTCAGAAGACTAATGAAATTTGGCATGTCAATGATGACTCTCACCGACTTTTACAGAAGCTCCATAGGAAGCATTCTTTCTGGTTGTATCACAGCTTGGTATGGCTCCTGCTCTGCCCAAGACCACAATGTAGGCCAATCCATCACGCAAAGCAGCCTTCCATCCATTGATTCTGTCCACACTTCCCCTTGCTTTGGCAAAGCAGCCAGCATAATTAAGGACCCCACAGCCCCCGGACATTCTCTTGTCCACCTTCTTCCTTCAGGAAAAGGATACAGAAGTCTGAGATCAAGTATCGACCGACTCAAGAACAGCTTCTTCCTGCTGCTGTCAGAATTTTGAATGGACTCACCTTGCATTAAGTTGATCTTTCTCTACACCCTAGCTATGACTGCAATACTACATTCTGCATTCTCTCCTTTTCTTCCTTATGAATAGTATATTTTGTCTGCATAGCGCACAAGAAACAAGACTTTTCACTGTATGCTAATACATGTGACAATAATAAATCAAATCAAATCAAAATCAAAATTTTTCTGGGATTTGTGCATGTGCCAAGAATGCATGCACATCTCCCAGGGCCGGAGGACAGTTTTAGTTCAGACCACACTGGAAACAGGTGGGAAGAGAGGTAAGTCATTTGAATCATTTTTTGATGTAGTTTAAATATGTTTAGCATTTCATTATCAAGAACTTGTTGGCCCTGATTGAATCTCCCACTCTGCCAGGAATACTTCATTCTGGCACTTTAGAGTAATTCCCCAAGTTCAGGGAACTAGTGAGAGACCCTGCCGGAATGAAGGGGGTAGGGTGGTGGGGAGGTGCTGTCCCCTGGGGCACCTTGGCACTGCCCATCAGACATCGGGTAGTGCCGAGGGGGCAGAGCTGACTGTGGGTGAGGCCTAAGGCGATCAGGAGGGTGGGGGGCCACTCTGCATGGGGATCAGTCTGGACTGGAGGAAGGATAGCGATTGGGGCAGGCTTTCGGGGGAGGGGGGGGTGGTGGTCTGCTGGGCGGAGCTTGCCTCCCAAGAGGGTCTGACCCGGGGAGGGGGGAGCAGGTGGGAGGATCTGGCTGGATGAGGGGGTGGGGAGATCGCCACTGTTGGGTGCAGGGGGCTGGATATCAGAGCACTCTGGGGCAGTGGGGGAGTCAAGGCTGGCTCAAGAATTGTTGTGGCGGCACTGATTGGGCTCCCCCCCCCCCCCCCCCCCACACACACACCCCCCCTTCCGCCCCCAGTTTTCAATGAGATTCACGATTGTGACCTCTTGCATAGAGTGGGGCGATTCGAGTGAGAAGTTGCACTAAAAACAGTCATGATCTAGAATAGTTTTCCCACCAATTCAGCACTTTTGGGAGAATCGCCCCAATAATCTGAGTTCATATTGCCTGACCACATATTCCTTCTGTTTTACTTATTTCCAATCTCATTTTCAGGCCATGACTTGCGGATTTTGTAAAATTTAATTTGTGTAATTGACACTTGCAATGGAATTATGATTCCATTGCAAGGAACCATTTCCCTTGGTTAGTGTTGGGCCATGGCTGAAAGACAGCAAAATTCATTTCACATGCTAATCATGGCGAATATGTCGTCACGAGGAGCTGCAGGCCTAAAAATTGTTGATTGAGTTTTCTTGCTGCTACTTCTTATTTATTAACAAGCAAAATTTCTCCTTAGTTAATCTCTATCTTTTGTCAAAAATATGCTTATTAATTACACGGAGAAAATGTTTGATTGTAGAACTGCATTTGACACTTTAATAACCACATTAAATTTATGGGGCCACACTGTGGCACAAAACAGTGTGCATGGGAGAAAAATGTCTGTATTTCTGAACTGTTTCACTTCAGGAATCCTGGATCATGGTTGTGTGACTGGAACATCACTAGTTTCAGATGGTTATAGTGAGTTCCAATTAAAAGCATTTCGATTGTCTTTGTTTTGTCCTCCCTGTTTGAGGTTCAGACTGGATTACTGGAACAACATCAAGGAACACAGCACCGATGCTCCGCTGCACGCCTGGCCTAGCAGCACTTGCTAATGTGCAAAGATGTTAATCCTCAAGAACACAAATATTAAAAAGGAACATTGTCAAAAATTTTTTGGTTGGAAACAACAAATTTCTATGTAAAAACAAGAGCCAATTTGTCTGCGTGGAGTTTGCACATTCTCCCCGTGTCTGCGTGGGCTTGGTCTGGGTGCTCTGGCTTCCTCCCACAGTCCAAAAATGTACGGGTTAGGTGGATTGGCCATGCAAATTGTCCCTTAGTGTCAGGGGGTTAGCAGGGTAAATATGTGGGGTTATGCCTAGGTGGGATTGTTGTCAGTACTGACTCGATGGGCCAAATGGCCTCCCTCTGCATTGTAGGGATTCTATGAAGATACCTAAACTAGTCGTACCCAGGCAAACAAATTCTGATATTTCAAATATATTTTTAGCTATTTTAAAAGTTACGGTTTAAGCTAGTCACGTTGACTATGCTCACCATTAACTCACAAGATGTATGTCACTTTTATTAATTCTGAATTCTTTCTGGCTTATTATGATTACTTTTAACAGAATACATAAACATCAGGAAATATTTCATCATTAAGCATTGACATGAAGGACAATGCGTTATAATTTACTTTTCAAAATATTACTTTCGTTGTAGGCTCAGGTGACACTGTGTGATTTAGTCTATTTATTTGAGTGTCTTCAAAAGTTGTCAGTGGTATCTTTTAATTCGTTGATTGGAGAACAGTGAATCGGCTCTAACGACATTTTTCAGTTCTGATTTGATCAGTTAGTTTTGCATGTGCAGCAGTTCAGCTCAAGCTCAGGAATCAGACAGAATTATAGCCGGTATTAATAACAATTTATCACCAATGAGAAAGTTGTGGTTCCTCTGTACTGAAGATGCTCGCTCAGCACTGATTGGTACTTGGCAAGATTTCCAACATTGATGATGAGAATTCTTCTTGAATACACCACCAGCTGCTAGGTAATGGTCTTGGAATCGAAGGAGCAGTAAAGGACCTGTGTCTACTGCAACAGGGTAGAAGAAGGAGAGGGACAGCTGGTTCTTTGGGGCCTAATCCTTTAATGCTAGACTAATGGGTAAAATATAATTTGGAACACCCCAATCCCAATTATCAACAAAGCTTTAAATCAACAAGCAGTTAATGCAGAGACAATAGGAGATAAGCATGACAGAGAATGATCATCTAGTCTTCAATATTAATAATTGGCGGCTGATTGGTGCTGAAGTATACTTTAATGACCTCACATGGTTTGCTAAGTTAGACCTCCAACCTCATCTTTCATTACCTTCTGTTTAATCCTGCACTACCTATTCCGACTGCTTCTGCCTTCAAATGCCATTATCTACCTCCAGTTACATTACAGTATACTCAATTCCCTCATCTTCTGTTCCTCCTGCCAAACTGTGCTCTGACTATTGTCTGTGTTATTACTTCCTGTACTTCTCATACCATTAATATCTTCCATGCACTATCAACATTCTTCTACATTGACATAGATATCCTTAAGACATCTCACCATGCTCATATTAATGTTTCCTTTTGAAAGGCAAGCTTACAACAATTGAAAGAATTTTAGACCTTGGGTAGCCACAGGTTTAGAGACAATCACAGCTGCTCAGATAGAGAAATAGTCCACATGCAGCAATATCTGGACAGTGTTCAGGCTGATAAATGGTGAGTAACAATCATGAAACACAAGTGCCAGGCAAAGACCATCTTCAACAAGAGAAAATCTAATTATCTCCCCCACACACCCAATTACATTACCATCACTGAATCCCCACCATTTACATCCTGGGGGTTACCATTGATTAGAAACTGAACTGGACTAGCCATATAAGTACTGTGGCTACAAGAACAGGTCAGAGACTAGGAAATCCTGCAGTGAGTAAGTCACCTCCTGACCTCCCCCAAAGTGTGTAGAGAATCTACAAGTCACAAGTCAGGAATGTAATGGAACACTCTCCATTTGCCAGGGTGAGTGCAATTCCAATAACACTCAAGAAGCTTCACACCATTCAGGGCAAAACAATCCCTCTACAACATTCACTCCCTCCACCACCAGTACACAGTAGTAGCATTGTGTACCATCTACAAGATGCACTGCAGGAATTTGCCAAATGTCTTTCAACAGCACTTTCAAAATATGCAACATTTACCACCTATAAGGACAAGGGCAGCAGACACATGGGAACACCACCACCTGCAAGTTCCCCTCCAAGTCACTCATCATCCTGATTTGGAAATATATCGCCGTTCTTCCACAGTCGTGGCGTCAAAACCTGGAAATCCTTTCCAAACAACAGTGTGGGTGTACCTATGCCTCAAAGACTGCAATAATTCAAGAGGGGGCTCATTATCAGATCAGGCACTCCGAACTGCATATGGATTGTATTTCCATCCATTTCCTTTCAGAAAAGATTCTTTTTTGAATAAGCTCTTCAGGTTTCTCTTACCTTCTCTTATCAGCTTTTTATCTGACTGCTTGTCATGTTCAGATTTCTTTGAGTGTGTTTTATGAGTGATATATAACAATGATTTCTTGGTGTGACAGTAAGTATTCATAACTAACGATAAGTCTCTGTACCATGTCACATGCCACCTCTTATTTTTCAAAATTTCAATGGAACTCTTAATTGGAAAGAAGATGAAAATAATTTTTAAAATATCATAATTTTAGAAATATTTTTCATTAAACAGCACAGATCAGAATATTAGATAATAATTCTCAAAATTGGGCACTGCTTTTCAATATTTCTATTTAGCGTGAAAGTTCAGTATCAATAAAATAAGTCAGCGCGAAGATACATTGAAAAATCAATAGGTATGAGTCAGCTCTTGCTGTTTTCAGTAGAGTGAAAGTCTCTTCAGAATATGATGAACCACACCGCACTGTCTGTACAGGGTGTGTAAGTGGTTATGTCACTCATTTTTCTGGTTGTTGTCTATACCGGAAATCTTTATATCTACTGCAGTTTCACAGCTGGAACCCTAAATGTGACTGAACCTGTGGCTCTCTGTGTGTTTGTGTTCCATTTGGCAAATCATAGCTGACTTTATCTGACATGTATCATACGAGCTAATGCCTGGCTTCAGTAGGCAGGGGTATAGGGACATCACTGACTTCTGCAGCCTAAGAGATTATCTTCTTTTCAGTGTTGTTCGAAATGGTTCCTCCAGGCTGGTGACTGTTAACATTTGAAGAGAAATCTGAACACTAACCAACAGAACTATGCTGTAAGATCTTACACTTTTAAACAAAAACACAAGTTTTATTTAATATAACAGACTCAAACAAAGCAAGCATTATTATTTTAACAATATGATCTGTTAATACCCACATTGTACACTTATGTTTACGTCTTACTTCCCCTAAGAATTCTCTTAAATTTATGAAATCTTTAGAATTATTCTGTCAGGATCACCTATACGTATGCCACAGCCCCCTGGAGACTACTTTAAATTTCCTCAGCTCTAGCTATTCTCAGAGGTAAAACTTACATTTACTATTCATTGGCTCAGTCCCTTGTTCTGCTTACTTCTCCAATATTTCCAAGCTAATCTGATGGCCGCTTTACTTGCTACAAAGTTTTATGGGGACAGTTACGGATTATTTTACTATAGTTTCAAACTAGGCAGTCTTCCAGCTTCTGTTCCCTCACAAAATTCAGACTGAGATTAAGTGAACGGTAAAGTTAGTTTACACTCTGCTTACAGTCCAAGTCTACCCAACCGTCACTTATTTTATCTATCTTGTTTCAGTGAGCAGAAAACGGCACACACTAGCTCTGACTTGTAAATCCTACCTTGGTGGCTCTGCATCCCTTTTTACAGCCTCACCCACTTTCAGCCTGTACATAAGTTTTGGTTTCCAAATCTTAGGTTCAGTTTTTGTTGCCTTAGGAACTAGGAGAGTCAGTTTCCTTTCTACGTTTCTCTTTTCTGTTTTCATTTTCAGTTTCTGTTTTGTTAAGTATTGTTTAGGTTACCCACTTAAACCATATTTTTTATAAATTGAACTCTCCGATTCTGATATTTTAAGTGTAATAACTTCCCAGCTTGTTTAAGTTGCATTCACCCCATTTTCTATAATTAAAGCTCTAATTATTCAAATTACAGGTTACATTCTGAAGTTAAAGAAGTATATTCCAAAACCCAGACTAATATTTACAACTAGGCACAATGTCACACACCTTCACAATCCTTGAAAATGAGCTATTATTTTCATCTTGAAAATGACTTGAAGGCAAGCAGACTTTAGAATGTATGGATAGAATTTGAAGGATAGCAAGCACTTGGTGGAGATCCAAGGTCCCAGAAGGGAGGGCACCCCAAGGGACCTTCAGATTGAGGCATACTCCCCACTGCCACCTCCCCCACTTCCTGCCCAAGAAAAGTTTATTTGTTTCTCACCCTGCTCACACCCGCTCCCAACAGCCTAAAAGATTGAGGCTCGGGAATAAAGACCATTAACTGGCCACTTAGGGGTCTTAATAGCTGAAAGGTTGGGTTTCCCTCCTGAAGCCTTGCCCGCCCCGTCATGAAGTTGTGTCTGTCTCCGGACGGACAGGATCCCAGAGGAAATGTAGCAGGAATTGTTTAGGGTAGTCTAGCTTTGAGTAAACACTGTTGGTAGCCTGCAATTCTATTTCAAAAGTGTGAAGTTAGTGCTAGGCAGTAACTACACATGAATACTGTGAACAAATACAACCTACATGGTATCAGCATCATACACTATGATTAAATTTACACTAGCGGGAAATGTGGAGCAGAAGTAGTATATATTTACAAAGTGGGGGGGGGTATTTTTCCAAAAGACCAACTAGGAGTGCATTGGGGCAATCAAGTCTAGAGGCAACAAAGGTAAGACTGAAGATTTCATCAACAGATCAGCTGAGATGGGGTGAAGGCAGGTAATGTTACAGAAGGGAAAATAAGTGGTCTTAGTGATGGTACGAATAAGTGGTTGGGAGCTCAGCCGAACACTTTGATTATGAACAAATTGGAATCTCAGGCTGTAGCCAGGGACAGGGATGGAGACAGTTATTGGTCAGGAAAGGAGTTTGGAATGGGAACTGAAGACAAACATGGAACTTTCTTTTATGTCCGCCCTCCCCCCACAACTACCCACCCCTCGCCAACTGCCTTCAAATAAGCTGGTGGGTGGGCCATTAAATTCACTCTAGGGAAATGAGGCAATAAAACTGAGGTTTACTTCAATGCATGTTTTCAACTTAGTCGATTCTCTACCTCATATTTCTTGTGTAAGAAGCCTCCTGTGTTATAAAATGCCCAATGCAAGTATAGCCTGAACTAAGACTAATAATAGTCTCATAATTATTAATCTTCTGCACAAAAATCTCAAGAAATCTGTAATTCAGATGACATTGTCAGTAACTTGTCAAGGTTACCACGGCCCAAGCTAACATATTGTGAGAACTGTGTAACCACAAGGGCCACAGCAGATCAAGGAGACATGTAGAATTTCATCACCATCTCGTCAGTATAATTTCTGACTTCAGATTTGTGTCACCTCTCAGACTCCAGGGCTGGAATGTTACCATCCTGTCCACCATGGGAATCAGAACAGGTGAGGGGCAGTCCATTGACCTCAGGCAGGATTTTACAGTTTTGGGATGAGCAAGGCTGTAAAATCCCATCCATCTTTTCACCTCTGTAACATTGTCAGACTTTATCCCTTTTGCTGCTCCTCTACTGCTGAAACCCTTATCAATGTCTTTGTTACCTTTAAACTTAATGTAATAACTTTGAAGGTGACTTGTTTCGGCTTCAAATTATAAAGGGTTTATTACCAACAATATTTATATCTGTACAATCATGGGTCTGATAGAACTGCCATACATGCCTACACTCTTCTCCTCCCTGGCTCCAACTGAGGTTCTATTTAGTTCCAGGGTGCACACCCTTGCACACAATTGGCTCAATTTCCCACACTGCCTCTCCATAGGGTCCGGCCCAGTCATGTGGCTCATGTGATTAGGAATACTGCGGTGAGTAACTCACCTCCTGACTCCCCAAAGCCTATCCCCCATCTACAAGGCACAAGTCAGGAGTGAGACGGAACACTCCCCCCTTGCCTGGATGGGTGGAGCTCCAACATCATTCAAGAAGCTTGACACCACCCAGGACAAAGCAGCCCGCTTGATTGGCACCATATCTACAAACATTCAATCCCTCCACCACCGATGCTCAGTAGTGGCAGTGTGTACTATCTATAAGATGCACTGCAGCAATTCACCAAAGATCCTTAGACAACACCTTCCAATCCATGACCACTCCCATCTAAAAGGATAAGGGTAGCAGATAAATAAGAATATCACCACCTGCAAGTTCCCCTCCAAGCCACTCACCATCCTGACTTGGAAATATATCGCTGTTCCTTCGCAATCTCTCGGTTAAAATCCTGGAATTCCCTCCCAAACAGCATTGTGGGTCAACCCCACAGAACATTGACTGCAGAGGTTCAAGAAGGCAGCTCACCTCCACCTTCTCAGGGGCAACTAGGAATGGGCAATAAATGCTGGCCAGCCAGTGACACTCATGTCCCATGAATAAATAAAAAAAAGGCCCTCTTAAAGAGGCCATGTCACCATGCCCCTTCTAATCCTAACTCCTTAGTTCACCTCTGAATGAAACAAAAGGAATATCACTAAACATCGTTATTCAAAACTCAAAAAGGCATCATGAATACCCCAGGAAAAACCTACCACAAGTTCAATTGGTCCAGAGACTTCCAGGCTTGGGAGGAATGTCTCAATTCTGTGTTATAGTCTTCAATAAGTAAAGAATCTGGGTGGGCTGTTGCAAAATGTAAACTCATCAATCCAGGGGCAAGATTCTCCTCAGTAACTACTGCCTGCTCGGCTATAGAAACCACTAGTTGCTTCACTTCCACATTTATAACAGGGATCCCTGTATCAGCAACTACTGAACATGAGTCCACGAGTCTACCACAGGTGACGCCAGATGATCCCTTGTATTAGGCCTAGCTTTCTCTCTCAAACAATCCACATTTTTTTTACACATAAGAACATAAGAACATAAGAAATAGGAGCAGGAGTAGGCCATCTAGCCCCTCGAGCCTGCCCCGCCATTCAATAAGATCATGGCTAATCTGTCGTGGCTCAGTTCCACATTCCCGCCCTCTCCCCATAACCCTTAATCCCCTTGCCTATCAAAAACCTATCAGCCCGCATCTTAAAAATATTTAACGAGGCAGCCTCTACCACTTCAACGGGCAGAGAATTCCAGAGAATCACCACCCTTTGAGTGAAGAAGTTCCTCCTCAATTCCGTTCTAAACCGCTCCCCCTTTATCCTGAGGCTGTGCCCTCTAGTCCTACTGTCCTTTCTGAGCAGGAAGAGCCTCTCCACCTCTATCCTATCCATCCCATTCAACATCTTATACGTCTCAATGAGATCTCCCCTCATTCTTCTAAACTCTAACGAATACAAGCCTAGTTTATTCAGCCTCTCCTCATAGTTCAACCCCCTCAACTCCAGAATCAGCCTAGTAAACCTCCTCTGCAATCCCTCCAAGGCCAAAATATCCTTGTGTAAGTGCGGCGACCAAAACTGCACACAGTACTCCAGCTGCGGCCTCACCAATGCCCTATACAGCTGCAGCAAGACCTCCCTACTTTTATATTCAATCCCCCTCGCTATGAAGGCCAGCATCCCATTAGCCTTCCTGACCACCTGCTGCACCTGCAGGCTGGGTTTTTGCGACTCATGCACAAGGACCCCGAGGTCCCTCTGCACCGTCACATGCTGCAGTTTTTCGCCACGTAAGTAATAGTCCTTCCTATCATTATTCCTACCAAAGTGGACAACCTCACATTTGCCAACATTAAATTCCATTTGCCAGTTCCTGGCCGATTCACCCAGCCTATCTAGACCCTTCTGAGACTCTCCACACCCTCCGCACAATTTGTCGTTCCACCAATCTTGGTGTCATCAGCAAATTTCGACACCATACACTCGGTTCCCTCCTCCAGATCATCTATATAAATGGTAAATAGCTGAGGCCCCAGCACCGACCCTTGGGGCACTCCACTAGTCACCAACCGCCAATCCGAATAGCACCCGTTAACCCCCACTCTCTGCCTCCTATTTGACAGCCAATCCTCTATGCACGCTAACACCCTAACCCCAACTCCATGCCCCCTGATTTTCTGCAATAACTTCTTGTGGGGCACCTTGTCAAACGCCTTCTGAAAATCAAGAAAGACCACATCCACCGGCTCTCCTCTATCCACCGCCCTAGACACATCCTCACAGAACTCCAATAAATTTGTCAGACACGACTTCCCCTTAACGAAACCTGCTGCGTCTGCTCTACCAAACAATTCCCCTCAAGATGCCTCGCTATTTTCTCCTTGATCACGGATTCTAACATTTTTCCTACAACAGACGTTAAACTAACCGGCCTATAATTCCCCGCCTTTTGCCTGCCAACCTTCTTAAACAATGGCGTAACATTAGCCGCTTTCCAATCTTCCGGCACTTCCCCGGAATCCAGCAACGTTTGGAAAATAATCACCAAGGCATCCACTATCACCTCCGCCATTTCCTTCAGGACCCTTGGATGCATTCCATCCGGTCCTGGGGACTTGTCCACAATCAGCCCCTCCAGTCTGTCAAGCACCGCCTCTCTAGTAACAATAATGTCATTCAGACCCTCCAGTCCTACCATCTTTCCATAGCTAACACCCGGCAAATTATTCACATCCTCCTCCGTGAAGACCGAAACAAAAAAGTTATTCAGGGCCTCAGCCATTTCCCCATCCCCTACCACTAAGTCCCCCCTCTCATCCTCTCACCCTAGCCAGCCTCTTCCTTTTTATGTATTTATAAAAACTCTTGCTATCCTTTTTTATACTAAGCGCTAGCCCAGCTTTATAGTTTATCCTACTCCTCTTTATCAACTTCTTTGTCATTCTTTGTTGACATTTAAACCTCTCCCAATCCTCTTCTTGCCAACTACTCTTAGCTACTCTAAACGCATCCACTTTTAATTTAACACTTTCCTTCACCTCCTTCATTATCCACGGCTGATTACCTCTCCTCCTACGATCCTTTTTAACCATTGGAATAAATTTCTGCTGAGCACCAAGAAAGATCTTCTTAAAGATCCTCCACTGTTCCTCAGCAGACCTACCATCCAACACACTCCCCCAATCAACATTCGCCAATTCCTCTCTCATCCTACCGTACTCCCCTCTGTTCAAACAAAGGACGCGTGTCCGGGAACCCACTTTCTCCTCCTCCATTTGCACCAGAAACTCCACCATATAATGATCACTCTCCCCAAGAGGATCCTTCACCACAAGGTCCCTAATTCTACCCGCCTCATTACATAGCACCAGATCCAAGATAGCTCGCTCCCTCATCGGCTCCAACACACACTGTTCAAGGAAACTATCCCGGCAGCATTCCAAGAACTCCTCCTCGAGCCCACCGCGTCCAACATGGGTCGACCAATCAATAGGTAGATTGAAATCCCCCATAATTATCACCGTTCCATTCCTGCATGCCGCATGTATTTGCACGTTAACAGCCCGCCCCACCTCCAGATCATTATTCGGGGGCCTATAAACGACACCCACCAGCGTCTTCCTCCTTTTGCTGTTCCTAATCTCCACCCACAACGATTCCACGTTCTGCTCTTTGGTTCCTATATCATCCCTTATTACCACCCTGATGCTATCCTTAATCAGCAGAGCTACGACCCCCCCTTTTCCCTCCTGCCTATCCTTCCTAAACACTTGATACCCCTGGACATTCAGCTCCCAGTCCCTGTCACCTTGCAGCCACGTCTCTGTAATGGCCACCAGATCATATCCATTTGTGCCGATCTGCGCCACCAGCGCATCCACTTTATTCCGAATGCTTCGTGCATTCAGATAAAGCGCCTTCACCCCAGCCTTCACCTGTACCCTATTTGCCAGAACGCCACCAACCATACTCATGCCCCCTACTCCCTTTATTATTGGGACATCCTCGGCCTCTTCCCTTGCCTGTACCTTCTTCTTAACTTTAGACCCTGTAATGTCACCTACCCTCGCACCGTTTCCCCCCCCCCAGTTAGTTTGACCTTTTACTTCCACAATGTAGGAGACCGATTCCATTTTTCCCATAATTTTCCCAGCCACCCATGCCAGTCCTGCTGCGAATTATCTGACCAGAACTTGGAAAACTCAGTCTTTTTTTCTCAAGTCATAGTTTTTTTTTGAGAGGCTTGTCTAACTTCCACTCTCCCACCAAATCTGGGAATATCATGTCCAACCGTGTCTATGTTCTGCTTGAAATTTTCCAGCATTTTCTGTTTTTATTTCAGATTCCAATGTCCTCAGTATTTTGTCTTCATCTTCACATGCACAAGTAGCTTTCCATTTGTAATTCAGCTAGTGTGATCCCTGTAGTTGAATTTGGCGTGGTATTGAATGACAACAAGAAACTTGCTAGACTTAAGGCCTATTAGTTTGTCTCTTCATTAGTGATTTGAATATTTGTATAGCTTGTTCTTCGAAACAATTTGAAGCCAGGTGGTAAGGGGCTGACCGAACATCGTTTAACTGATCAAATTCATGAAACGCCTTCACAGTGAATATATAAAACTAAGACCTCGAGAATGCCATGGATGGCAAAAATCTGCCTCAGCTTATCATGGTATACTTCATTAGCTGGACATCCAGCCATTGTATGTGCACATCAATCATAATGAGAAACATATGTCCTATGAATGGTCTGGCCAAGTCCATGTGCAGTCATGACTGCAGTCGACTCGACCACTCCCAAGGATGCTTATTCTCCAGTGGTGGCAATGCCTGCTCAGCTTAACGATTCAGGCACTGGCTGACCATTCTTTCGATTTCTTTATTGATCCCCAGCCACCAACATAACTAGTCCTTTCATTCTACTTTGTCCTGAGCGTGCATCGTGCAATTCCTATAATAAAAGCCATTGCTTAGGTGGCACTATAATACCCAGTGCCACCCACTAAAAACTCCCTCTAAGTTTAACCTGTGTTTCTAAAGTGAGGCTCCTGTAATTAGGACGTATCCCAGATACATCACTAGGTTAGGAATGTTCTGAAATAAACTTTACATCATATGTTGGAAAATGGCACAGGCTAATGAGACTTCAAAAGGTAAATATGTATACTGGTAGAGCCCCTTTTGTTGATAGTAACCAATCTCTGCGAATCTTCATCTAACTCCAGCTGCTGGTAGACACGAGGCCTAATCTGGTATACTTCAGGCCCCTGCTGATATGGCATAGAGGTCCTCTATTCTAGGATTTGGGTATTTGCCTATCTGAGCTTGACAATTTACAGTTAGTTTATAATCCTCACAGATTCTTACAGTATGATTGAGTTTGTGGATCGAGACTATGGGTGCTGCACTTTCAGAGAATTGTTAAAAGAGACAAGTTATGCCGGATGGGCAAATTAGTGAAGACATGTGAAATTAAGGTTGAAACCTTGAAGTTAATTCATAGGAACACAGGAAGCCAATGGATCTTGCTAAAGGTTAAGGTGAAGAAAGCACATGATTTTTGAGTAGCTAACGGCAAGGGGCATAGGTGGAGAATCTCTTTTAACAAGGTGCCTACACTCACATCTTCCTTTCTCAACTTCATTCCCTGTTGTTTCGTTCCAACACTTGCCATTGTACCCATCCACTCTGAAAATCTTTCTCATTGTTCCTTCACCTCACTTCTTCTCATCCTGTTTTCCATTGCTTGCTAAGGACGTTCCACAAATCACTTTTTCAGTCTTGGACCCATCATTATTCGATGTAGTCTTTCCCTCTTTCTTAATATCCAGTTTCCACTCCTGTCTGTAAAAGGCTCAGAAGCATCTGTTCGGTATGAGGAGCATTATTATAAATGCACATTGTTGTAATTCAATACAATGACAACATACTAATCACGTGCATAAATTTATTGAATTAACTGAAGAATGTGTAGACACTGTCAGTGTGTTCAGCTACAATGTTTTTCACTTCTATTAGTGCATTGTCTGTAATGGCTAACAACAATAACAATTACGCTGCAACCCCTTCTGAAGCATTTCGTAGTGGAAGAAATGTTTGTTGGTGAATTGCAGGATTTTTTGACAGATTGCTGGGCCCTTGCTGATCTGTTGTGAGGACCCTTTATACAAGGCAGCTGAACCAGCAAAATACTGGAAATCTTAAATAAAAACAGAAAATACTCAAAATCCTCCTCAGGACAAGCAGCCACTATGGAAAGATATAGGGGACGATTTTCCAGCTCTTCCCAACGATGGGATCTTCTGGTCCCACCCCTGGCAGCAGGAGGTGGAATCAACGGGAAACCCTATCAACAATGGCTGGTCCAGAGGATCCGTCACTGGGCAATGGTGGGCTTCCTCCTGCCATTGAGAACCACGCCATGCTGGGGTGCCAGGAAATCCCACCCCCATTACCCCCCCTCCCCCCCAACCCCTCAAACGTGCAAGTCAATGACTTGAATTCTGATGACAGGTTATTAACTTGAAAAATTAATTTTGCTTCTCTCAACACCAAGTAAAATTGAAACCACAACCAGATCAGCCATGATCTTATTAAAAGGTGGCACAGGCTCGAAGGGCAGAATGGCCTACTCCTGCTCCCCTGATCATTTGTTCCTAGATGCTGCCTTATCCATTTATGTTTCAGTAATGATTTCAATCAAGCCATTGCGGGTAGCCAATTGGGGTATGAACTCCCTAATTAAGGATCCAATTGATGAGCCAATCAGGGAGTCTTTGCCTTGTACGTAACCAGGGGTGTCAATTCCTCTGGCACCCCAGAGATAGACTGCTAACTGATAGCACTCTGTGTATTGCTGTCAGAGTTGTAAATAAAGGGATTTTGGTGAAGGGACTTTTGTCTCCAAAGATTTATCACAGTTTCCTGTATGCTTTTGTTTTAATTGCAGCACTGTATTAGCTGGTTGGTACTGCCAACTATTTTCTACCATTCTGGGTGCTCAGGTATGAACATTTCTACTAATTGGATGGTTGCAGTGCCTCAACTGAAAAATGGTCTTTGCTCACTCAATATCAGCCAATCCATGCAATTTTTCAGGCCACGTCAGCTGTTAAAAAAGATACTTGTAGACTGCTTACATTTTAAAGGAATTCAAAGGGAAAAAAAACTAGTCAATTTTTACTTTAGAAACAAATAAGGCTATTAATCACACAACCTAAAATTTGTTTCACAACACATCATCAACAAAAGGAAAAAAAAGTTTGAAAATATTCAATTCTTGCCTGAAATTAATGAATCTCTGTTCTTCAGCATTACTGTGATAATTGTTTTCCAGATGTTAAAATTCACATTGTAAATTTGCTGAATACATTTTTTTATTAGTACTGTCATGCTACATTTGTGTGTTGCATCATGTTAATTTGAGGACATGCCAGTGGAACTGAAACAAATCTGGACTTCAGTGAAAACTATAAATGATTACCTTGCGGATAAAAAGCTTTGTGTTGATCAACATTTACGATAAAATAGGGAGACTGACTGAAATAGGCTAGACATGTGCTGATGATACCAACTTACGCATTTCATACGGCACAAATAAATCTGTTGGCATTTGTGACTAGTGGCTGTGGCTGTGTAAATATCAAATATTCTTTCACTAATTAATCTGACAAAATTATTGTAAACTACGCATTCATCTTCCTCCTGCAGATAATGGGGGAGAAATTGATTTGCATTGTCCTTGTTTAGAGTGCATTGAACCGGGCTAAATGTACAGTGTTGCTTCTCACTCAGTAAAAAAATCAACACTCTGGTCCCTTCAGTGGCTATATCTGGGATGTTGAGTGAAGTCAGTAGGTTTGAATAGATTATCACATTTAGGTTGCTCTGCAGAGGTGGAATGTCTGTTCCTTCCCCCTCTTTCTCAGTTGGGTCTTGGTTTGATTATATTGGAAAAAAAATTAATTGAACCAATGTCATAAAGTTACACAACTGCCATGGTAGCTTCTCCATTGCCTGGAAGGGGTCTACTCTTGTTTCCTGACAGTGTGTTTTCATTCCCAAACTATTATGCAGGCAATCTGTTGAAGGTTCAGGTAAATTTGTAGTTGTTACTGGCCCTCCATCTCGCCACCCTATCAGCTCTATCTGCATGGCTTTCAGTGTTTTTCAGGAAAAACACCAAATCTGAACCAATGTTCTTGCCATGTATAGATAACATTCTCCACTGAGAATGAAGGCTGGGCTTTACAGGGTCTTTTGTTTCATTTCAGCGGTTTGAATGTAGAAAAAGAAGGCAAGGAAAGTTAGAGCAGTGTGGGATAGAAGGTATACTTCTAGCTCACATGTGTCAAGTGAGAAGGCATCCAACATTAGAACAATCTTATAGCACTGGGCATGCAATGAATGAAGGAATACTACACATAAAGACTGTAAAGATTTTAAACTAAAGTATCAAAATCAAAATGAAGGAGAAAAGCAGAAAATAATTTACATTACAATTTTGAGTTCCTGGAAGTTGCCAAGATAGGTGTAACTTGTTAGGAGTGTTCGTTTGGATTCCATGAGGAAACCAGAACATCCTCCACCATGTCTGTTCTCCCCTTTCCCTGACCGTAGAGATACCCTCCTACCAATTATCTGAGTGCCGGGAGCATTCCCTCAGGTTCCTGGCAACACCTTCCACAGTATAAAATCAAGACCCTGCCTGTCGTCCTTTTCAATGTTTCTGCCAGCTTGGAGGGAGTCTCTCCTAGAAGATGTAAATAAAGCTGAAGAATGTCAATGACTCAAGCCTCATGCCAATGCCAACACACACTTCATGAAAGTGCTCTTTCACAGACATCATTCGTGATCACAAAAGATATTTATTAATAAGAATAGTACAGCCTGGTTGTAGCTAGCTCCCAAACCTCTCTGCCTAGGAGCCTATCTCACCATGGGGTGATTCCAAACTCTGAGTCCCGATTGGTCATCCAAGCTGTGTTGCCATTAAAGGGACAATTACTAGCTGCATCCTGTCTACATGGCCTTTATAGTTAAAGATGGGGCTTCAATTTTGAAATTTATTCTTCTTCTACAAACATAATTAACTGTCATTTGATTCAATTTATACTGTCTTGTTCAAAAGCTATGAAGATCATTTGTGCCAGAAATCTATCACTATATATAATTAAAAACACCTAAATCCCCTTATTCCTAACTCAATGTTAACTTATTTATATTGACTGACTTTTGAACCATTAATAATTTACCTTCATCAATTTATTTGAGGTTAACTCTATAAGCTGATCAACAATTTTCCAGAAATATTGAACCAGATTCATTCCATTTCCCTTATGTCTCTTTTAAACATTTGCTATTGTTTGGTTACTGAACTGGTGTAGGGACGGAAATAGGTAACATTTAAAATAATCCTCCTAAAATGGAATCATTAAGCACTGAACACTTCAACATAAATGGGACATCAATATAAATGTCAACAATCCATTTTTGTCATTGTTTTTGTAATTAAATTTGATTAAATAAAAGCTTGCATGCCTCAATACAAGGTTGTCCACAAAATGAGTAGATTTGGCTGAACTGTAATTGTCATTCTTGGAGCACATCAAGAACATGAAGGTTTCAGCAGTGCATTTGTTAATGCCTTCTAAACCATTTGCTGCATATAAATCTGTCTTCCAAGTTTCTTGATCAATTAGAAAAGGCGGGTGTGATAGAGCCCACAGTAACTATTTCAGCTCCAATATTTCAAAGGATCCAATGAGGGTCAGCACTGAACCATTGTAAAAACTGCTGAAAAAAGAGATATGTTGTTGAACTTTTTCATCTTGTACTCATCAGGACAGATGTGCAAGAATGCCAGTTGAAAAGAGAACAGCTAAGACTGCATCAGAAAAGAGTGTTGAATGGTTGGAAAGTGTACTCTGTCTGTTTCTCTCAAGAGAAACAGATAGGTTTTCTCTCCAAATTTTATGACTCTTTATCAAAACAAAAACAGGAGGGGGGTACATGTTTCACCTTGTCGTTTTGAGGAGTGGGGCCTAAACATGGTAAAACCAGCTGCACTGACATTGGGCCACCCTTTTTAAAGGGCGCCCCCATCAGACTAAGAAATTGCCTCCCCCCATTCCACCACAGAGGTCTCAGGGGCTTCCCACCGCATTCCAGCCCCTGACCCCCATGATCAAAGCTGTCACGTCGGTGAGGTTTGAAAATATGGCCGGGGGGAGGGGGAATATGGCAGAGGACATATTTATTACAATAAACTCTATTAAAATACACTTAAATGAGGCCCTCACCCTTTGAGGGCGTGAACCTGGCAATATTACTGGAGACAAGCAGGGAAAATCATGGAACGTGATCTCTCCAGAAAGTATTGCATTTCACGATTCTCTCCGGATTTTCAGCCCACATTTCCATTCTCTCTGATAATGAACATGGGCTGAAAATTGCCCCCTCTGTCTGCCCAGCTGGGACAGTGAAGATAAGTGGTTAAAATGGTTTAAATGCTTCCTATCATGTGGATAAAAGATTGGCTGGCAACAGATGCAGAGAGTGCGCAAAATTAGGTTTTTCCCAGGTAGGCAAGATATTGGCAAGATGTGGTGAGTGGTGTGCCACAGGGATCAGTGCTCAGCTGTTTACAATAGGCCTTTTTTATATAAATTACTCCAATGAAGGCATTGAAGGGAGGGTTCCAAATTTGCTGATGACACAAAGATATGTAGAAAGTAAGTTGTGAAGAGGACATAAGGAGGCTACAAAATGTATAGGTAGTTGAAGTGAACGGGAAAGGATCTGGCAAATGGAGTATCATGTGGGAAAATGTGAAATTGTCATTTTTGACAGGAAGAATAAAAAAAAGTAAATTACCTAAATAGTGAGAGGTTGCAAAGTGGTCTGGCTGTCCTAGTGCATAAATCACAAAAGGCTATTATGCAAGTACAGCAAGTGATTAGGAAAGCTAATAGAAATATAGACATAGAAACTAGAAGCAAGAGTACGCTATTTGGCCCTTCAAACCTGTTCTGCCATTGGCTGATCATCAAATTCATTATCCTGATCTCCCCCCTTTCCTTCATATCCCTTGATCCCTTTAGCCCCAAAATATAATATTATCACTTATTGTGAGAAGAATTAAATATAAAAATAGGGAGGTTATGCGTCATTCATGCAGAGCACTGATGAGGCCACATTTGGAGTAGTGTACAGTATTGGTCTCTTTATTTAAGGAGAGATGTAAATGTATTGAGAGCAGTTCAGGGAAGGTTTATCAGAGCAATACCTGTAATGAATGGATTGTCTTACGAGGAAATGTTGGACAGGTGAGGCTTGTATCCACTGGAGTTCAGAATAGTAAGTGATGACTTGATTAAAACAGCTAAGATCTTGAGGGGTCTTGATAGGATAGATGTGGAGAGGATGTTTCCTCTTGTGGGAGAATCTAGAACTAGGAGTCACTGTTTAAAATTAAGGGGTCACTCAGTTAAAATGGAAATGAGGCAAAGTTTTTTTACTCAGAGGGTTATTTTGAGGGGGAGGGGCGATGGACAGAGAGAGGATACGTCCCCTTTTCTTCGTGCTCTACCACTTTTCTTTCAGCTCACATCCAGTCCTTGCTGCTCCCTGTGATGCCTTGCCCTCATCTTGTGGCTTGTTGTCTTCTTGCCTCTTGGGCCTTTTTTATTCATGTTTTTTCTTGTGTGTTGTGTGCCTTTGGAACATACTTCCTGAAAATATTGTGGAAGCAGAGTCTTAAGTATTTCTCAGGTATAGCTGGTTAGATTTGTGGTAAGCAAGAGGATGACAGATATCAGAGGAAGGCAGAATGTGGTTTGAGGTTACTATCAGATCAACCATGATCTTATGGAATGGTGGAGCAGGCTCGATGGACTGAATGGCCTCCTCCTGTTCATTTTTCATAAGTTTGTATATTAAAGATGCGTTTACTCACCAGCATATTAATTGTAAGTTCTGCAGCAGCACCAGAACCAACTCCTGGAGGTTAACCATGACCATGATCTGAAAGCTGTCGGCAAACAGAATTGCTGCTGGAAGTGGCCAAATGTAAACCTCTGAGCTTTTGTTTAAATTCAAACAAGGCATGTAGACTCTGATTGGTCAAAGCATTTCCATGAGGAATGAAGCAGGGAATGGCTGCCCGCTGTGTTTAATTGAAGGAGCAGGTCCATGCGCAAATGCGTTGAAAGGACAGAAAAGGACAGGTCTCTGTGTGTAAATATATGTGGCCTCCAGCATGGGTAAGTG
The DNA here is from genome assembly GCF_965287045.1 of Carcharhinus amblyrhynchos. NCBI lineage: Eukaryota > Metazoa > Chordata > Chondrichthyes > Carcharhiniformes > Carcharhinidae > Carcharhinus > Carcharhinus amblyrhynchos. The sequence goes on along the minus strand of NC_137331.1, from coordinate 73,284,170 downwards.
AGTCTCACTGGGGGCCTGACAGACACATTTAAATTGGTTGTCAGTTGGTTCGCAACATTGGGATCGTTTAGTGCATGCTGTCCAATTTCAGAATCACGTATAATGTTGGACACCATGGGCAGGATTTTACATCCTCATTCGGGTGAGACTGGAAACTCCTACCTGAGGTCAGCAGACATTTACATTGTCCGCCCCGCTCCGATACCGTGGCGGGCAGGGCAGTAGAATTCCAGTGTATGGTTGAATCAGTTCAGAAATCGGCAAAGTTTGCTGGTGGGCAGAGAATGCAACATTGAGCCCACTGAAGGCAATGGTGGCTTTTTCCTCTGTATTGTGGGTCACTTTACAAATAAAAATTGGCAATCACGTGTTCCATGCTGTGTGGCCTCCGATTCACCCACCCCAGCATCGCCTTAGTATTTTGATGCTCTGGGCACCGAGTACCCCAGTGCACAGTTAGCACACTTTGGAGTTTGCTGTGAAGCCATGGCTGCCTGACACAGGAAACATTCTACACCCAAGTTTCTCTCCTTTCCTGCCCATTTACCCCCATCTCCTCAATCAGCCACCCATCCCCTCCTGAAGATGCAAAACAGCTTGAGTGTACTCACTCTGAGTTCCCCTCAGAGTTCTGCTCATCAGACGCATGTCTTTTGAAACCAGTCGTACATCTTACTGTTCTGACAGCATGCTGCTGTGGATGCATTAGTTGACGTGGGGCTATGATTCCAGAATATAGAACATAAGAACATAAGAAATAGGAGCAGGAGTAGGCCATCTAGCCCTTCGAGCCTGCCCCGCCATTCAGTAAGATCATGGCTGATCTGTTGTGGCTCAGTTCCACTTTCCCGCCCTCTCCCCATAACCCTTAATCCCCTCTCTTATCAAAAACCCATCAACCCGCGTCTTAAAAATATTTAGCGAGGCAGCCTTCACCACTTCAACGGGCAGAGAATTCCAGAGATTCACCACCCTTTGAGTGAAGAAGTTCCTCCTCAACTCCGTTCTAAACCGCCCCCCCTTTATCTTGAGGCTGTGCCCCCTAGTCCTACTATCCTTTCTGAGCGGGAAGAGTCTCTCCACCTCTATCCAATATGGGCCTGATGATGATATGCAAATTTGTTACAGTAAGGTACCTGATACTGAACACAGGAAAATGGCCTACCACTGATGAAAAGAGGGATGATCGCTTTCTGCCATTGTGTTGACATAAAACATGAATTAGATCTTCTTGTGATATTTTCTACTCTCGTTGCCAAACCTGCCCAATGGAAACAGAAGTGGAAGGTCCAGGCCTACATTTTGAGTTTTGCAAGCTTGGGCTGGTCGGGTATGGTCAGTACTTCGCATATTGTGAACTGCTGAAGTGATGTGTTGTTTGATATGAAAGTCACTGGGATGTATAGCCTACATACCTGTATGGCATCACACCAGCATTGAAATTCATGTACCATGTTACTCATCAATCACAGTCCACTTGCTAAACTATTAGCACTCTCTTCTGATTCTATTCTATTTCATTCTATTCCAATCTATTCTATTCTATTCAGTATAAATTGTTGCCGCCTTTACAAATGGTATTCTGTCCTGATGGGTGTAAGGTGAAAAACTTTGACAGCATGTGTCTTTATTCAGCAATACTTGAGCTTATGTACTTACATGATAGAAGTGTTATGACAAAGTCAAGAACTTCACAGATGGAGACACAATGTGAAAAGGAAACATCAGATTTCTTAAATGTGCCTCTGAACAACATGCTGCAGGTGTTAAGGGCTTGAAGGAGACTCTGTTTCCTGTGGACGAGAAGAAGAAGGTAACCTCAAAAGACAAGCTCACATAGGTGCAAATGGCCAGGTGGGTTAGCAGCAGGAGTGTAGTGCCTCGTTCCTCCAAACTGGGCTGCAAGATATTTGAGGATCTGATCATGACACATTCAAACCTCTCAGTTCATGAACCCTCTCAGTTTTCTTTCCCCAGCCTTCTCCTGCACACCATTCCTCTGACCAACACACCTTACATGTGCACCCACCCCTCTTTGTTAAATCTCCATCTGGCCAAACATCGCTGACACTCATCCTTATCTTATAGCAACAACACAACCATTCCTCACTGTGACACTCTGTCCATTCTAACATCCAACAGTTTACACACATTGATCTCTTCTTTCTTTCCTTGTAGGACAAGGAAGAATCACTGGAGATAACTGTGTCTTGGCATTCCCAGTCACTAACAGTGGAGAGGAGGGGGTCTCCCAGCGACATGTAACAGAATTAAATATACCAGAGCCACAGGATATGCAGCACTCACTCATGTTGACCTGATGTCAGCAGCTGCTGAAACATTATGATCTACATAATGATAGCTTAGAACGCACTCACCTTGTCAGTTCTAATTGATTCCTTTCATCTCCCACAGGGTCTACAATCATCCCTCATTCTGAGCAGACACAGCCACATGACTCATGGGCGCCTTCCACCATCTCAGGTACGCAGATCTCAGTGACAGCTGCCAGGACAGGGTTGTTACTTGGTGAGCAATCAAGGGTCTGATTTTACCATTTTCATTCAAAGTGCCGAATCTGGGCATAGTGCAGGTCCAACTTAGAAATCTGCTTTCAGGCGCTTTCATTCTCTCAGCCATCTCCAAACCCATTCGCTCTGTGGGCTGGGCTTAGTGTGGCCAAAACGTTCGGAGCTCGGAACTGCGCAAGCACAGTAGGAAAAAAATTGGAAAAAATGCTCCCATGTCAAATCGTTCCCGGACCACGGAAAATGGAGAAAGCAACCCAGGAGTGAAAAGTGGGAGCGATACCCCCCATTATCCACCCTCCGCTACCCACACACATCACCGTCCCCACTATCCACCCCCCACTACCCGCACATCACTCTCCCCCTTATCCCACACTCCCACTACCCACACACATCACTGTCCCCCTTATCCCACACTCCCACTACCCACACACATCACTGTCCCCCATTATCCACCCGCACTACCCGCACACATCACTGTCCCCCTTATCCCACACTCCCACGACCCACACACATCACTGTCCCCCTTATCCACCCCCCACTACCCACACACATCACTGTCCCCCTTATCCACCCCCCACGACCCACACACATCACTGTCCCCCTTATCCACCCCCCACTACCCACACACATCACTGTCCCCCTTATCCACCCCCCACTACCCACACACATCACTGTCCCCCTTATCCACCCCCCACTACCCACACACATCACTGTCCCCCTTATCCCACACTCCCACTACCCACACACATCACTGTCCCCCTTATCCCACCCCCCACTACCCACACACATCACAGTCCCCCTTATCCCACACTCCCACTACCCACACACATCACTGTCCCCCTTATCCCACACTCCCACTACCCACACACATCACTGTCCCCCTTATCCCACACTCCCACGACCCACACACATCACTGTCCCCCTTATCCACCCCCCACTACCCACACACATCACTGTCCCCCTTATCCACCCCCCACTACCCACACACATCACTGTCCCCCTTATCCACCCCCCACTACCCACACACATCACTGTCCCCCTTATCCACCCCCCACTACCCACACACATCACTGTCCCCCTTATCCACTCCCACGACCCACACACATCACTGTCCCCCTTATCCACCCCCCACTACCCACACACATCACTGTCCCCCTTATCCACCCCCCACTACCCACACACATCACTGTCCCCCTTATCCACCCCCCACTACCCACACACATCACTGTCCCCCTTATCCACCCCCCACTACCCACACACATCACTGTCCCCCTTATCCACTCCCACTACCTACACACATCACTGTCCCCCTTATCCCACACTCCCACTACCCGCACAGATCACTGTCCCCCTTATCCACCCCCCACTACCCACACACATCACTGTCCCCCTTATCCACCCCCCACAACCCACACACATCACTGTCCCCCTTATCCCACCCCCATTACCCACACACATCACTGTCCCCCTTATCCACCCCCCACTACCCACACACATCACTGTCCCCCTTATCCACCCCCACTACCCACACACATCACTGTCCCCCTTATCCCACACTCCCACTACCCACACACATCACTGTCCCCCTTATCCACTCCCACTACCCACACACATCACTGTCCCCCTTATCCACCCCCCACTACCCACACACATCACTGTCCCCCTTATCCACTCCCACTACCCACACACATCACTGTCCCCCTTATCCCACACTCCCACTACCCACACACATCACTGTCCCCCTTATCCCACACTCCCACTACCCACACACATCATTGCCCCCTTATCCCACACTCCCACTACCCACACACATCACTGTCCCCCTTATCCCACACTCCCACTACCCACACACATCACCGTCCCCCTTATCCCACACTCCCACTACCCACACACATCACCTACCCCTTATCCCACACTCCCACTACCCACACACATCACTGTCCCCCTTATCCCAAACTCCCACTACCCACACACATCACTGTCCCCCTTATCCACTCCCACTACCTACACACATCACTGTCCCCCTTATCCCATACTCCCACTACCCGCACAGATCACTGTCCCCCTTATCCACCCCCCACTACCCACACACATCGCTGTCCCCCTTATCCACCCCCCACTACCCACACACATCACTGTCCCCCTTATCCACCCCCCACTACCCACACACATCACTGTCCCCCTTATCCCACACTCCCACTACCCGCACAGATCACTGTCCCCCTTATCCACCCCCCACTACCCACACACATCACTGTCCCCCTTATCCACCCCCCACTACCCACACACATCACTGTCCCCCTTATCCCACACTCCCACTACCCACACACATCACTGTCCCCCTTATCCCACCCCCATTACCCACACACATCACTGTCCCCCTTATCCACCCCCACTACCCACACACATCACTGTCCCCCTTATGCACCCCCCACTACCCACACACATCACTGTCCCCCTTATCCACCCCCCACTACCCACACACATCACTGTCCCCCTTATCCACCCCCCACTACCCACACACATCACTGTCCCCCTTATCCACCCCCCACTACACACACACATCACTGTCCCCCTTATCCCACACTCCCACTACCCACACACATCACTGTCCCCCTTATCCCACCCCCCACTACCCACACACATCACAGTCCCCCTTATCCCACACTCCCACTACCCACACACATCACTGTCCCCCTTATCCCACACTCCCACTACCCACACACATCACTGTCCCCCTTATCCCACACTCCCACGACCCACACACATCACTGTCCCCCTTATCCACCCCCCACTACCCACACACATCACTGTCCCCCTTATCCACCCCCCACTACCCACACACATCACTGTCCCCCTTATCCACCCCCCACTACCCACACACATCACTGTCCCCCTTATCCACCCCCCACTACCCACACACATCACTGTCCCCCTTATCCACTCCCACGACCCACACACATCACTGTCCCCCTTATCCACCCCCCACTACCCACACACATCACTGTCCCCCTTATCCACCCCCCACTACCCACACACATCACTGTCCCCCTTATCCACCCCCCACTACCCACACACATCACTGTCCCCCTTATCCACCCCCCACTACCCACACACATCACTGTCCCCCTTATCCACTCCCACTACCTACACACATCACTGTCCCCCTTATCCCACACTCCCACTACCCGCACAGATCACTGTCCCCCTTATCCACCCCCCACTACCCACACACATCACTGTCCCCCTTATCCACCCCCCACTACCCACACACATCACTGTCCCCCTTATCCCACCCCCATTACCCACACACATCACTGTCCCCCTTATCCACCCCCCACTACCCACACACATCACTGTCCCCCTTATCCACCCCCACTACCCACACACATCACTGTCCCCCTTATCCCACACTCCCACTACCCACACACATCACTGTCCCCCTTATCCACTCCCACTACCCACACACATCACTGTCCCCCTTATCCACCCCCCACTACCCACACACATCACTGTCCCCCTTATCCACTCCCACTACCCACACACATCACTGTCCCCCTTATCCCACACTCCCACTACCCACACACATCACTGTCCCCCTTATCCCACACTCCCACTACCCACACACATCACTGTCCCCCTTATCCCACACTCCCACTACCCACACACATCACTGTCCCCCTTATCCCACACTCCCACTACCCACACACATCACCGTCCCCCTTATCCCACACTCCCACTACCCACACACATCACTGACCCCTTATCCCACACTCCCACTACCCGCACAGATCACTGTCCCCCTTATCCACCCCCCACTACCCACACACATCGCTGTCCCCCTTATCCACCCCCCACTACCCACACACATCACTGTCCCCCTTATCCACCCCCCACTACCCACACACATCACTGTCCCCCTTATCCCACACTCCCACTACCCGCACAGATCACTGTCCCCCTTATCCACCCCCCACTACCCACACACATCACTGTCCCCCTTATCCACCCCCAACTACCCACACACATCACTGTCCCCCTTATCCCACACTCCCACTACCCACACACATCACTGTCCCCCTTATCCCACCCCCATTACCCACACACATCACTGTCCCCCTTATCCACCCCCACTACCCACACACATCACTGTCCCCCTTATGCACCCCCCACTACCCACACACATCACTGTCCCCCTAATCCACCCCCCCACTACCCACACACATCACCGTCCCCCTTATCCCACACTCCCACTACCCAAACACATCACTGTCCCCCTTATTCCACACTCCCACTACCCACACGCATCACTGTCCCCCTTATCCACCCCCCACTACCCACACACATCACTGTCCCCCTTATCCACCCCCACTACCCACACACATCACTGTCCCCCTTATCCCACCCCCCACTACCCACACACATCACTGTCCCCCTTATCCACCCCCCACTACCCACACACATCACCGTCCCCATTATCCACCCCCACTACCCACACACATCACCGTCCCCATTATCCACCCCCCGCTACCCACACACATCACCGTCCCCCTTATCCACTCCCACTACCCACACACATCACTGTCCCCCTTATCCCACACTCCCACTACCCACACACATCACTGTCCCCCTTATCCACCCCCCACTACCCACACACATCACTGTCCCCCTTATCCACCCCCGACTACCCACACACATCACTGTCCCCCTTATCCACCCCCCACTACCCACACACATCACCGTCCCCCTTATCCACCCCCCCACTACCCACACACATCACTGTCCCCCTTCTCCACCCCCACTACCCACACACATCACTGTCCCCCTTATCCCACACTCCCACTACCCACACAGATCACTGTCCCCCTTATCCAACCCCCACTACCCACACACATCACTGTCCCCCTTATCCCACACTCCCACTACCCACACACATCACTGTCCCCCTTATCCACCCCCCCACTACCCACACACATCACTGTCCCCCTTATCCACCCCCCACTACCCACACACATCACTGTCCCCCTTATCCACCCCCGACTACCCACACACATCACTGTCCCCCTTATCCACCCCCCACTACCCACACACATCACTGTCCCCCTTATCCACCCCCCCACTACCCACACACATCACCGTCCCCCTTATCCACCCCCCCACTACCCACACACATCACTGTCCCCCTTATCCACCCCGCACTACCCACACACATCACTGTCCCCCTTATCCACCCCCACTACCCACACACAACACTGTCCCCCTTATCCCACACTCCCACTACCCACACACATCACTGTCCCCCTTATCCACCCCCCACTACCCACACACATCACTGTCCCCCTTATCCCACACTCCCACTACCCACACACATCACTGTCCCCCTTATCCACCCCCCACTACCCACACACATCACTGTCCCCCTTATCCACCCCCACTACCCACACACATCACTGTCCCCCTTATCCCACCCCCCACTACCCACACACATCACTGTCCCCCTTATCCACCCCCCCACTACCCACACACATCACTGTCCCCCTTATCCACCCCCCACTACCCACACACGTCACTGTCCACCTTATCCCACCCCCCCACTACCCACACACATCACTGTCCCCCTTATCCCACCCCCCACTACCCACACACATCACCGTCCCCCTTATCCACCCCCCACTACCCACACACATCACTGTCCCCCTTATCCACCCCCCACTACCCACACACATCACCGTCCCCCTTATCCACCCCCCACTACCCACACATATCACTGTCCCCCTTATCCCACCCCCCACTACCCACACACATCACCGTCCCCCTTATCCACCCCCCACTACCCACACACATCACTGTCCCCCTTATCCCACACTCCCACTACCCACACACATCACTGTCCCCCTTATCCCACACTCCCACTACCCACACACATCACCGTCCCCCTTATCCACCCACCACTACCCACACACATCACTGTCCCCCTTATCCCACACTCCCACTACCCACACACATCACTGTCCACCTTATCCCACACTCCCACTACCCACACACATCACTGTCCCCCTTATCCACCCCCCACTACCCACACACATCACTGTCCCCCTTATCCCACACTCCCACTACCCACACACATCACTGTCCCCCTTATCCCACACTCCCACTACCCACACACATCACTGTCCCCCTTAACCCACACTCCCACTACCCACACACATCACTGTCCCCCTTATCCCACACTCCCACTACCCACACACATCACTGTCCCCCTTTTCCCACACTCCCACTGCCCTCACACATCACTGTCCCCATTATCCACCCACCACTACCCACACACATCACTGTCCCCCTTATCCACCCCCACTACCCACACACATCACCGTCCCCCTTATCCCACACTCCCACTACCCACACACATCACTGTCCCCCTTATCCACCCCCCACTACCCACACACATCACCGTCCCCCTTATCCACCCCCCACTACCCACACACATCACTGTCCCCCTTATCCACCCCCCACTACCCACACACATCACTGTCCCCCTTATCCACCCTCCCACTACCCACACACATCACTGTCCCCCTTATCCCACACTCCCACTGCCCTCACACATCACTGTCCCCCTTATCCACCCCCACTACCCACACACATCACCGTGCCCCTTATCCACCCCCCACTACCCACACACATCACTGTCCCCCTTATCCACCCCCCCACTACCCACACACATCACTGTCCCCGTTATCCACCCCCCCACTACCCACACACATCACTGTCCCCCTTATCCACCCCCCACTACCCACACACATCACTGTCCCCCTTATCCACCCCCCCACTACCCACACACATCACTGTCCCCCTTATCCACCCCCCACTACCCACACACATCACTGTCCCCCTTATCCCACACTCCCACTACCCACACACATCACTGTCCCCGTTATCCCACCCCCCACTACCCACACACATCACTGTCCCCCTTATCCCACACTCCCACTACCCACACACATCACTGTCCCCGTTATCCCACCCCCCACTACCCGCACACATCACTGTCCCCCTTATCCCACACTCGCACTACCCACACACATCACTGTCCCCGTTATCCACCCCCCACTACCCACACACATCACTGTCCCCCTTATCCCACACTCGCACTACCCACACACATCACTGTCCCCCTTATCCCACACTCCCACTGCCCTCACACATCACTGTCCCCCTTATCCACCCCCCACTACCCACACACATCACTGTCCCCCTTATCCACCCCCCCACTACCCACACACATCACCGTCCCCCTTATCCAGTCCCACTACCCACACTCATCACTGTCCCCCTTATCCACCCCCCCACTACCCACACACATCACTGTCCCCCTTATCCACTCCCAATACCCACACACATCACCGTCCCCCTTATCCCACCCCCACTACCCACACACATCACTGTCCCCCTTATCCCACACTCACACTACCCACACACATCACCGTCCCCCTTATCCCACCCCCCACTACCCACACACATCACAGTCCCCCTTATCCCACACTCCCACTGCCCTCACACATCACTGTCCCCCTTATCCACTCCCAATACCCACCCACATCACCGTCCCCCTTATCCCACCCCCCACTACCCACACACATCACTGTCCCCCTTATCCACCCCCCACTGCCCACACACATCACTGTCCCCCTTATCCACCCCCCACTACCCACACACATCACTGTCCCCCTTATCCCACACTCCCACTGCCCTCACACATCACTGTCCCCCTTATCCACTCCCACTACCCACACACATCACTGTCCCCCTTATCCACCCCCCCACTACCCACACACATCACTGTCCCCCTTATCCACCCCCCACTACCCACACACATCACTGTCCCCCTTATCCACCCCCCCACTACCCACACACATCACTGTCCCCCTTATCCACCCCCCACTACCCACACACATCACTGTCCCCCTTATCCCACACTCCCACTACCCACACACATCACTGTCCCCCTTATCCACCCCCACTACCCACACACATCACTGTCCCCCTTATCCCACACTCCCACTACCCACACACATCACTGTCCCCCTTATCCCACACTCCCACTACCCACACACATCACTGTCCCCCTTATCCACCCCCACTACCCACACACATCACTGTCCCCCTTATCCCACACTCCCACTACCCACACACATCACTGTCCCCCTTATCCACACTCCCACTACCCACACACATCACTGTCCCCCTTATCCACCCCCCACTACCCACACACATCACTGTCCCCCTTATCCACCCCCCACTACCCACACACATCACTGTCCCCCTTATCCACCCCCACTACCCACACACATCACAGTCCCCCTTATCCACCCCCCACTACCCACACACATCACTGTCCCCCTTATCCACCCCCCACTACCCACACACATCACTGTCCCCCTTATCCACCCCCCACTACCCACACACATCACTGTCCCCCTTATCCACCCCCACTACCCACACACATCACTGTCCCCCTTATCCACCCCCCCACTACCCACACACATCACTGTCCCCCTTATCCCACCCCCCCACTACCCACACACATCACTGTCCCCCTTATCCCACACTCCCACTACCCACACACATCACTGTCCCCCTTATCAACCCCCCACTACCCACACACATCACCGTCCCCCTTATCCACCCCCCACTACCCACACACATCACTGTCCCCCTTATCCCACCCCCCCACTACCCACACACATCACTGTCCCCCTTATCCCACACTCCCACTACCCACACACATCACTGTCCCCCTTATCAACCCCCCACTACCCACTCACATCACTGTCCCCCTTATCCACCCCCCACTACCCACACACATCACTGTCCCCCTTATCCCACACTCCCACTACCCACACACATCACTGTCCCCCTTATCCACCCCCCCACTACCCACACACATCACCGTGCCCCTTATCCCACCCCCACTACCCACACACATCACTGTCCCCCTTATCCCACACTCCCACTACCCACACACATCACTGTCCCCCTTATCCACCCCCCACTACCCACACACATCACTGTCCCCCTTATCCACCCCCCACTACCCACACACATCACTGTCCCCCTTATCCACCCCCCACTACCCACACACATCACTGTCCCCCTTATCCACCCCCCACTACCCACACACATCACTGTCCCCCTTATCCAGTCCCACTACCCACACACATCACTGTCCCCCTTATCCCACACTCCCACTACCCACACACATCACCGCCCCCCTTATCCCACACTCCCACTACCCACACACATCACTGTCCCCCTTATCCACCCCCCACTACCCACACACATCACTGTCCCCCTTATCCACCCCCACTACCCACACACATCACTGTCCCCCTTATCCACCCCCCACTACCCACACACATCACCGTGCCCCTTATCCACCCCCCACTACCCACACACATCACCGTCCCCCTTATCCACCCCCCACTACCCACACACATCACTGTCCCCCTTATCCCACCCCCACTACCCACACACATCACTGTCCCCCTTATCCACCCCTCCACTGCCCACACACATCACTGTCCCCCTTATCCCACACTCCCACTACCCACACACATCACTGTCCCCCTTATCCCACACTCCCACTACCCACACACATCACTGTCCCCCTTATCCCACACTCCCACTACCCACACACATCACCGTGCCCCTTATCCACCCCCCACTACCTAGACTGATTGCCACCCCTGCCCTCCTCCCTCAACTCATCACCTGCCGAGTGGCAGCAGAACTCCCAGCCCCCCCAGCACTCCCACCAGAGATCCATCTGCGCCCCCCCCCCCCCCACATCACAGATGCATATTAGCCATCTCCCTCCTCCCAGCCCCCCGACAACAATCTTGCCTCACTCAACCTCCCCCGCACAGAATGATCTGGCCTCACTCACCCATTCCCCCTCCCCCAACAACGATCTGGCCTCAGGATCATCTGACCCACCTCCTCCTCCTTCCCCAGCAGACAATGATCAGCTCTCCCCCTCCCCCAACCACCAGCGATGCATCTGACCCCCCTTCTCCTCCCTCCCCGCTACCAGACAACAATCTGACCTCCCCCCTCCCACCCTGCCAACCAGAGAATGATCAGACCCACCTCCCTCCTTCCCCCCCAACCACTGATCAGAGTCAGTGAGCCGTTGGAAGCTCTGAGTGCGCTCTTCAGCAGCTGCAGCACCCCATTCAGATTTTTATTTAGCAGGTTCACTATGGCGTGGTTCCAGATTGGTGAACGCAGTGGTAAAGGGGGAAATAAGAACATAAGAACATAAGAACATAAGAAATAGGAGCAGGAGTAGGCCATCCAGCCCTTCGAGCCTGCCCCGCCATTCAATAAGATCATGGCTGATCTGTCGTGTCTCAGTTCCACATTCCCGCCCTCTCCCCATAACCCTTAATCCCCTCTCTTATCAAAAACCCATCAACCCGCGTCTTAAAAATATTTAGCGAGGCAGCCTCCACCACTTCAACGGGCAGAGAATTCCAGATATTCACCACCCTTTGAGTGAAGAAGTTCCTCCTCAACTCCGTTCTAAACCACCCCCCCTTTATCTTGAGGCTGTGCCCCCTAGTCCTACTGTCTTTTTTGAGCGGGAAGAGTCTCTCCACCTCTATCCTATCCATCCCATTCATCATCTTGATAAAGTTGGGCAGGCAGTTCATTAATTCAATCCAAGGGCATGCAGCTGCACCTGTTGCGCCCGTTTTGTGGCGCAAATCGAATCGCCACCATTCCCAGGTTTCGGTAAAGTGGCTGTCTATGTGGACCCAGGTGTGGATCACGTTAATGGCCTCACACCCAACTTTACCACATTTTCATGCCTGAAAACGGGCACAAGGCAATGGTAAAATAGGGCCCCAAAGGAGCAGGAGCTGTTAGGGACCGGTACAGCAGAGTAAAGTCCCCACCACTGAGCGTAGGACTCTTCAAGCTATACTCGGCTGGATGTAAATGCGGAACTTTAGGTTTTGGACAAAAAACACTTTTCTGGAGTAGGCACAAAAAATGTGTGATATTCAGTCACCATTTCCAGAGGCACCTTGCCTGATTTGAGAGAAATTGGAAGAGTCCATCTCTATACAAGTGCTATAATGTCTCAGATCTTTATGCTGATGTCCATGGAATGAGTGGTTGCCTGCATGGAGCATCAGATGCATCAGGCCACTGACTGCATGCTGCCCATCACCAATGGGCTGCACATTCAGACTGCCACCTTAAGCAAGATTGAAGAAAACCTCAGCTCAATTGTTGAATGCCTCACTCCAGTGCAGCAAATTGGTCTCCAACTCATGACTAACAAAGAAGTATAGATGAGCTATGCGTAGATAGAGAAAGGCCACATGGAAGTGAGGACTTCCCTCAAAACATTTCCACTCATAATCTTTTGCCCCTACTTTCCTCCCTCCATCAGTCAAAGCTACACACCTCCTCTCTACATGGCAAAGTCTGCCCCTGAACAGTTGCCGCTTGGGTAGGCTTTGGTGACATCCTCATGGGCTCCAAAATCCAGAGGATGCCACTGAAGAGCATCTGAGCAGTTAGAACAGCGTATCAGGCAGGTTGCCTTTAGGTCAGCTGCAGTCACAGGATTTGCATCCGATAGGATTGGGAGACAAAAGAAGATAAAGAGTTTGTTGTTGAACAAGGGTATTTGGCTGGGTGGTTAATCCTCAGTTGCACGATCACTTTTCTGTTTGTTTATGAAACATAAAATTTATTTCATAATTCCACTATTTCATTCTCTCCACTTTTGACTGCTATCTGTCAACTGATCTTTGTGGAAAATGCTAGAACAAGAGTGAAAGATGAGCAATGAGTATCAGTGAGAAGGGTGAATTGTTTATGGATTTACCTTGTGCTTGGGGCAGATGGAGGACACAGTGAGTTCAGAATGAATGTGTCTGATGGCTGCACTGCCAGGTTAAATGGCAGCTCAGTGAATGGCTAATGGTGTCTTCCCCACATCAAGCTTCTCCTCTCCCTCTCAAAGAAGCAGGCATTCATTCATCACCTCCATCCCCCTGGAATTCCAGCCCTCTGTGCTGCAGAATGGTTTAAGCAGCAGAGCACTGTCTGGCTGGTTCAGTTATTTCTCACAGATCTGTCCAGGTACCTGAAGCACAACTTTAGGGTGTTGGTTTCTAATTCCATTACAAGTCTTGTGCTTTTTGTTGTGTCTTTCTTGGGCATTAATGGTCAGGCTCCAGGTGGCCTCAGGCATGTATCTGGATGGTAGACCTGGTCATGTTCTTTCAGTTAATGTACTTTGATATGTACAATCTATGATTCCCTGGACATGTGAGAATTCAGCCAGGGCAACAAATCCAAGTGCCCTCTCATTCTGATTGGCACTGGTAAATGTGGCTTCCATCAACTCTGAGGTGAAACTTACGGCCAACAGGTTCTGAGAGTCAACAAATATCATCAGCAGAAGGAGCCAGAAGCAAATAAATTCTGGACTGTGGTGGCCTCAACTGCTACTGGCACTGCAGCCCTTCTTGGACAAAGGCCAGTTTACAGGAAGCTGAAGATGTAGTGACCATTTGACAACAAGATGTGAACTTCCTGAGGCACTGGTACGTTGTCATATCCTGTATACTCTCTGCTGGAGGTATTGCCTTCTATGAGTTGGAGCTCAGTGTTCATCCACCTCCACCTCCCCGCCCCATCCTGTGGTTGGGAGAAAATGGCTGCTTTTCCTGCAGCTGTTCCTCCTCTTGCAATAGGTGATGCAATTCTTACTCATCAGCTGCGGGCCAAGGTAAAGCCGCACTAACTATTCCCGTGCTGTTATGAAGGTTGCAGCTGGAACATGCAGATTGGAGGCAAAAAGCTCCTGAAATGACCTTCAAAGTATTGAAATCACATCCACAGGAAGCAGCCTTTCCTGCCTATCAATTCTCAGCCATCAGTTCCTGCTATCCCCTTTCACGGTGGCACAATCGTTAGCACTGCTGTCTCACAGTGCCAGGGACCCGGGTTCGATTCCCGGTTTGGGTCACTGTCTGTGTGAAGTTTGCTCATTCTCCCCTTGTCTGCATGGGTTTCCTCTGGGTGCGCTGGTTTCCTCCCACAGTCCAAAAGGCACGCTGGTTAGGTGCATTGGCCATGCTAAATTCTCCCTCAGTGTATCAGAACAGGCGCCACAGTGTGGCAACTAGGGAATTTTCACAGTAACTTCATTGTGGGGTTAATGAAAGCCTACTTGTGACACTAATAAATGTTTAAACTTTGAGTTCCAGGAAACCCATGTGCATAAGAGTTAAAGTCAGAATCCTGAGTTAAAACTGCTGTTAATGAACATTTACCATATTTAAACAGCAGACACATCTGTCCCCATGAGGGGTTTCCAGGCATTGAAAAATGCACTCAGGTTAAAGGCAGGAATTGGCCAGCTTCCTGACATAACACCCGTTTCAGTTGCTTGAACCTGCCACCCACAGGGAAACCATCCAGCTTGGCAGGTTAAAATTCACCCCATTATCACACCTGCCATTTCACAGGATTTTTGCTAAAATGAAATAATATGTTGTTACATTACTCTAGACTTACAGAGTCCAAAAGCCATGTGCTAGGACAGCCAGATGGTTCAGCAATTAATGTAAGTAAGCATTAGTAATTAGCGTTTCCTGATACTGACATGAAATAACAGTTGTGGCTAATGTTAGCCAGATTCCCACAAAGGTAAATATCACTCAAACTATTCGTAAATTCCCTTCAAAAGATAAATCCTAAATCTCTTTCAGTGATATCAGCTCCACGGCCAGCTGATGAATTTATCACAGAACCCACTGTAAGATATAACAATCAATCATAACTTAAGCATTTAACAAAAAGTCATCCACAATTCTGAATTTTAATCTATGTTATGATGAAAAAAGCGTAAAGATATGTTCAAAATTTTTTAATAATCTCATTTAGATTGATGAAGGGATTCCAATTCTCAGTCCAACAGAAAAGTATTCAGGTAACATTTAAAACCGTCAGTTTGTACAGAGACAAGGGAGTTTCTAAACCATCTCCGTCTGTCAGCTTGGGGCCTCACAGCACCAGGGACCCAGGTTCAATTCCTGCCTCAGGTCACTGTCTATGTGGAGTTTGCATGTTCTCCTCATGTCTGCGTGGGTTTCCACCTGGTGCTCTGGTTTCCTCCCATAGATCAAAGATGTGCAGATTAGGTAAATTGGCCGTGCTAAATTGACATCAGTGTCAGTGGGATTAGCAGGGTAAATGTGTGGGGTTACAGGGATAGGGCCTGGGTGGGATTGTTTTCAGTGCAGACTCAATGGGCCAAATGGCCTCCTTCTGCACTGTAGGGATTCAATGATTCTATGATTCTCCCATTTCACTGGAGATTCCCACAATGCTAGTTGATCACCTTTCTCCATCATCAGTCACACATTCCTCTTCCAATCCCGTTACACTTGAATCTCTCAGCACATTAATCTGCTTTTAGTTTGTTCTCTTCACCTTGTTATGGCAGAGCCACCTCCATCACTCACCTCCATCACATTTCTCTCTCTCTCTGCAACAGATGACCATAGCATTTCAATCTCTTCTTAGTTACTTTCTTTGATGCTCCCAAAACTTTCAATATGCTGGTTCCTGGTTTTGTCCTTTCTCATTACTCCACACATCCATCTCGGCCTCTGTATCTCATTAGCATCCAGTTGTTGTTTGTCTATTATTGATGTTTTCAAAGGTTCTGCCCAATATAGCAAGGGCTGGCCTCACAGCTACCTTCTAGATTCTTCCTGTTTAGATGTAGTGATACTTTTCTATCTGATTGCACTCCACTGCACTTCTTTCAATTACTCCAATCAAAGCTAGTTCATTGCTTAATTTCTAGCTCTGTACTTCTATTTTCTGCCACCACTGAACCCAAGTATTTGCTTCTAGGCTTCATCCATAATCTTTATATCTTCACTTTGATCCTCTTCCCTAGGCTCAAACTGACAGTCCATGCATTGGCCCTTTGGTGTAGTGATCTTCCAGTGCTTCGCTCCAACTCTTCAGATGGTCGGTCATGTTCTCATCACCCCCACCTAATAGTTCAATGTCATGTTCAATCACCATTGACCGTGACACTTCCGGTCTCACTTGCTCAGTTAGAACATCTGTAAAAATCTGGAAGTAAAAAAGGGTTCAGTGCCAATCCTTGGTGTAATTCAACTTGGGTTTTGAAACTCTTACTTACCCCCACAATGCTTCTTACTCGTGTCTGGCATCCTATATCCAAATACACAAACTATAATAGCCATACATACTGCTCAGGGACATCTTCAGACATCCTACCCAGGCACCTCATCATAAGCCTTCTCCAGGTTGATGAAAATAATCTTCATGCTATATTAAGCTTCCCAATATTTATCATCACTTGTCTAAAAATAAAAAAAGCATCAGTAGGGCTTCTTCAGTGCACAAATCCAAACTATCCTTCAGAGATTTCTATTTCTTTTCACAATCTTTGCTCTGTGACTCTCTCTCGTATCTTGGACGTATGTGGTAGGAGGATTATTCCTCAATAGTTCCTGAATCTTGAATTTCTCCCTTTCATTTGAATATTGGTATGAAAGTGCTTTGAGATTTCCTCTCTCACTGAGAAGTTTGGTCAGGACCTGGACTCCATATTCATCTGGACAGGTTCAAATTTCTGTTGAAACATCTTCCAGTCTTGCTGTGTTGCCACTTTCCATTCACTTCAGTGTCATTCTGATTTCTTTCAAATGGATGTTAATTGTTTTACTTGATTTGCAGCAACCTTTTATGTCTTTGGTCGTGTTATTTTTCCTCCATAAGCCAATTAAAATATTGTCCCCACAGTGAGGAAACTCACAAAACCTTACCTGAAGTTGAGATTGTATGTTGCATTCCCATTGCAGTTCTTGTGGCTTTAGACATCTGCGCATGCACCGCCAGGAAATGGAACATGTGCAATTAGTGCTTCTTATGTCCTTTAGGTTGGAAACTAGTGCTATGCACATACAGGGGAAAAAAGAGCAAAGAAGTAAAATGGCACAAAATTTCAAGTCAGGAGACCATTCCAGGAAATGTGTCTCAGGGAGCAGGACATGGGGCGGGAGACAGGGACAAAGTCCCAAGATAAGAAGGAGGGCTCAAACTGGGAGTGGGACTGAAAGCGATCCCAGAATTAAGTCCCAGCAGGGGCAAAGGCAAGAGTCAGAGATAGGCCCCACTGAGTTAAGATAAATGACATGCGCAGAGAAAAAGGCTCCAAGTTAAAAAGAAGCTGCGGGGAGCAGACGTGAAGTGAAACAAGCTTGAGAGAAGCCCCTGAAGACCTAAAGAGGCAGCCAAAGATTGTTGACTCCTTACTGCAGGCCTTTTGGAGCAGTAGTATTCTGCTGGGCATAACTGACGGTCAGTAAGATGAAGCATGAGCATACTCAGAGATCCAGGACAAAAGAGTCTCAGAAGATGACATTGAAACCTTGGAGTTGAATCCTTGTTGAAGCTATTGGAGGAAAAAATGATGTTTGGAGAGAATTCCAAGGTAAGCTCTTCAAACATGTAAATTGGAAACTCCCATTATAAAGACAGAGTTTCAGTGAAACTGGTTGGCCCATGCTGTGATAAGCAATTTGGTGATTTGTGAGAAAGCCATCGAATCTGGTTTGGTCGCATTTGTCATTTACTTTGGAATGTGGTGTATCTGACCACAGTTTGCCTGTTAATTCACATGAATTAACATTATAGATATGGTAAATTATTTTATCTTTCTGAATTTGTAAATGTCAATAACAATATAGCTAAGATGAAGGAAAAGGAATTTTTGAATAAATTTCTTGTGTTTGTATTGAGATTTTTCTAACTTTTTTGTTTAGCGCAATATAGCTCATGTTTCTTGAGTAAAAAGTGTTTTATTCTATGATAAAAGTTCATCACTAGGCTCCTGTGAATTTGTTCAGTAACTTTCCTCCATGATTTCTAAAAAGAAATGTTAGGATCTATCAAGTCAGGTTTCACTCTGGGATTTTGCTTGCCCAGTATTAATATCAGCTGGGATCATAACATCCACCCTTCTGACTTTATCCATCTTCACTCAACATTATTCTAGCTACATCCTTGACTCGACAGATATTCCCCGCATCTTGTGTTAACCTATCTCTAGCAGCTGCTATTCTGAAGATATCTTTTTGCCCTCTTCGGTATTTAGACTTTCATATGTTTCTTCCATAGCCAGGGGTCTTTCCTTGAAGGGTAAGGCAAAATATGGGTGTAATTTTTTTTTGGAGGGACATTTTATGGCTGGATGCTCTCCCCGCTACTAACTTTCCCATTTATCAGGGCTTCACACTGACATCAATACTGGCTAAAAGCAAATTACTGCAGATGCTGGAATCTGAAACCTTTGACAAAGGATCATCTGGACTCAAAACATTACCTCTTTTCTCTCCTTTCAGATCCTGCCAGACCTGCTGAGATTTTCCAGTGTTTTCTCTTTTGGTTAATACTGGCTAACTTGCCTGCACCAGTCACTGAGTTAAAGGAATTTTCTAACTAGATATCTTATTAAAGGCATAGGTGGGATGATTTGTGTTCATAAACACCACTCAGGATTGCTTCACATAACGTCCATCAATTAAAGAAAATTTTGAGAAACTACATTTTTGTTAGTACATGTGACACCACATTGCCAATTTCATATATGTTTTGTACTTTAAAATGACCGCAATTGTATTCAGCTTTTAACAGGAACAAGGGGAGCATTAAACAAGAAGTATCAGTAGTGGATTCAAAGGCTATGGTCAATTGTATGTTAAAAAGAGCAGATCATATAATACAAAAGACAAAAACGGTATCAACATTTCAAATGAAAGATAAACTGAAGTACAAGGTCCATGATCCAACTTCATTTATAACAATTCATTAGATGACATTGTTTTTTTTAATTCATTCATGGGATGTGGGCAGCGCTGCGCAGGCCAGCATTTAGTCCCCACTCCTAATTACCCTTAAGAAGGTGGTGATGAGCTATCCTCTTCAACCCCTGAAGTCCATATAGCATGGGTACACACACAGTGCTGTTAGGGAAGGAGTTCCAGGATTTTTACCCAGCAACAGTGAAGGAATGGTAATAGAACATAAGAACTAGGAGCAGGAGTAGGCCATCTGGCCCCTTGAGCATGCTCTGCCATTCAATAAGATCATGGCTGATCTTTTTGTGGGCTCAGCTCCACTTAACTGTCTGCTCACCATAACCCTTAGTTCCTTTACTGTTCAAAAATTTATCTATACTTGCCTTAAAAATATTCAATGAAATAGCCTAACTGCTTCACTGGGCAGGGAATTCCACAGACTCACAACGCTTTGTGTGAAGAAGTTTCTCCTTAACTCAGTCTTAAATCTGTTTCCTCTTATTTTGAGGCTCTGCCCTCTAGTTGAATCTCCTCTGCACCTCCTCCAATTCCAGTATATCCTTTCTCAAGTGAGGAGACCAAAACTGTACACAGTACTCCAGGTGTGACCTCACCAGCACCTTATACAGCTGCAACATAATCTCACTGTTTTTAAACTCCATCCCTCTAGCAATGAAGGACAAAATTCCATTTGCCTTCTTAATTACCTGCTGCACCTGCAAACCAACTCCTTGTGATTCCTGCACAAGGATACCCAGGTCCCTCTGCACAGCAGTATGCTGCAATTTTTTACCATTTAAATAATAGTCCATTTTGCTGTTATTCCTACCAAAATAGATGAACTCACATGTACCAACATCGTACTCCATCTGCCAGACCCTTGCCCACTCATTTAGGTTATCTGTATCCCTATGTAGACTTATAGCATCCTCTTCACACTTTGCTCTTCAGGCTTCACTCTTCACTCAAAGGGTGGTGAATCTCTGGAATTCTCTGCCCGTTGAAGTGGTGGAGGCTGCCTCGCTAAATATTTTTAAGACGCGGGTTGATGGGTTCTTGATAAGAGAGGGGATTAAGGGTTATGGGGAGAGGGCGGGAATGTGGAACTGAGCCACGACAGATCAGCCATGATCTTATTGAATGGCGGGGCAGGCTCGAAGGTCTAGATGGCCTACTCCTGCTCCTATTTCTTATGTTCTTATGTTCTTAGTGTCATCTGCGAATTTTGACACACTCCACTTGGTCCCCAACTTTAAATCATCTATGTAAATTGTAAACAATTGTGGTCCCAACACTGATCCCTGAAGCACACCACTAGTCACTGATCACCAACCAGACAAACATCCATCTACCCCCACTCGTAGCTCTCTGTTAGTTAACCAACCCTCTATCCATGCAATTACATTACCTGTAACACCGTGCACCTTTATCTTATGTATTTCCAAGTCAGGATGGTGAGTGGCTTTGAGGGGAACTTCCAGATGGTGGTATTCCTAGGTATCTGCTGCCCTTTTCCTTCTAGTTGGTAGTGATTGTGGGGTTGCAAGATCCTGTCTAAGGAACCTTGGTTGTAGTGCATCTTGTGAGCGGTGCACATTGCTGCTGCAGTGGGCAGGTGGTGGAGAGCAGGAATGTTTGTGGATGAGACACCAATCAAGAGATTGCTTTGTCCTGGCTGGCATTGAGCTTTTTCAGTGTTGTTGGAGTTGCATTCATCCAGAAAAAGGGAGAGTATCCCATTACACTTCTGACTTGTTTCCTGCCGATGATGGACAGGATTTGGGAATCAGGAGGTGAATTACTCACTGGAGGATTCCTAGCCCCAGCTCTGCTTTTGTAGTCACAGTATTTATACGTGTGGGATCCTCTGTATGGTTTGCCTCAGTTAAAAAGCTTCATTCTAAGGTATTTCTGCCTAATGTAACTAATCATGCTATGCTTTAAGGCTAACTTAAGCAAATTTGCCAACATTTTTAAACTCAGCTTGGAATTCTAGGTTCAGCCTAGAAAATTGGCTCCATTTGAAAGCATGATGTTGAGCAGAAATAGTTCTTCTCATTAGCAGGCTTTCTCATAAGGCAAACAGCAGTGTTTCATGGTCATAGATGCCAACTGTTTATGCAGCTAGACACAGTTTGTACCCAGCTCTTTAGAAATACAGATAAGCAAACTCATATATTGTTAATAATAGCTGTCTGTTCAATTTAGTTCTGTTCAGTTGTGTTGAATCATGTACAAGCTTTTGGATCAAGTACTGGCTGTCTCTCTCTCCCTTTTTTCTCTCTTACCAGTGAATTAGTATCTTTCATTTTCTATAAATGCTAATTTTAAATGATGCCCAATAAATGAAGTTTAACTTCTGATGAATTGTGCCTATGTCTATTCTAAGAAGAGGACAGGCCCTATAATATGGCTAGTACAGTTCAGTTCCTGGTCAATGGTAACCTCCAGAATGGTGATGGTGGGGGATTCAATTATAATGTCATTGAATGTCAAGGTCTGATAGTTAGATTCCCTTTTGTTGGAGATGGTAATCGCCTGGCATTTGTGTGGTGCAAGTGTTATTTGCCATTTATGAGTCCAAAACGAGATATTGTCCAAGTCTTGCTGCTATCTCCACATTTTCTGTTGTTTCCCATTTGTTTCATTTCAAAGAACACATTTATTCACTAACATTTAAAGTTTTATTGCTACATTTTTATTTGATTTAAGTGACATTTCATATTTAATTTTGGTTAGGCAGTTTACAACCTCACTGACTCAACACTGAATCATAGAATCATAGAACCATACAGCGCATACAGACCGTTGAGTCCGCACAGACACATTAGAAATAACTGAACTCCGACCTAATCTCATCTGCCAGTCCATAGCCCTGAATGTTATGATGTGCCAAGTGCTCATCCAGCTACTTTTTAAAGGATGTGAGGCAACGCTCCTCTATCACCCTCCCAGACTGCACATTCCAGACTGTCACCACCCTCTGGATAAAAAAGCTTTTCTTCACATCCCTTTGAAATCTTCTGCCCCTCACCTTGAATCTATGCCCCCTCATGACTGATCCTTTAATTAAGGGGAGCAGCTGCTCCTTATCCACTTTGTCCATGTCCCTTATAATCTTGTACACCTCGATCAGGCTGCCCCTCAATCTTCTCTGCTCCAGCGAAAACAACTTCTCTTCATAACTTAAATATTCCATCCCAGGCAGCATCCTGGTGAATCTCCTCTGCGTCCTTCCAGTGAAATCACATCCTTCCTATAATGTGGCGACCAGAACTACACACACTATAGTTGTTGCCTCACCAAAGTTCTACACAACTCCAACGTGACTTCCCTGCTTTTGGAATCTATGCCTCGATTGATAAAGGCAAGTGTCCCATATGCCTTTTTCACCAACCTACTAACCTCGCTTTCTGTGAACAAACATGCCAACCTTCCTTTGTTCCACAGAGCTTCCTAGTGCCTGTCATTCATTGGGTACTTCCTTATCAAATTACTCCTTCCAATCACTCCTCATACTTTTCAGGGTTAAGTTCCACCTGCCACTTATCTGCCCATTTGACCATTCTGTCCATATCTTCGTGTAGCCTAAGACACTCCACCTCACTGTTAACCATATGGCCAATTTTAACAACTTTGATCATAACCATTGCCCTCATTTATTCAGAGAGCAAGGGCTTATAATAGTTCTGCTATTGCCATTTTGGGCTCCTCTACAAAAACCTTTTGATTCTTATCTTAGTACTGCTCCCTTTTACCTTGTATCACATTTGTTTCACATTTAATCATTCCTGCATTTCATCTGATTGTGTGCTTTCCCCTTTGATCTTTTCTCCCCTCCCTCTTTCTTCCCCTGACTCTGTACTTGCTTATGCACTGTTAAATCTATAACTCCTGTAATTTCCGGTGAAAGGCTGGTATTGTAAAACATTGGTCTGAATTTTACACTCCCACCCCACCCAGCAGGTTTTGCGGTGGGGGTAGAACATGAATCTGCATGGACGGGATTCCCTCCAGGATCCTGTCCACCTCAATCTGGAAGCAATTGTATGGTGCGGTGGGCAGGATGTCAGATGGATAGCCCATCCTTGCCCTAGTTAGGGCCCTTAAATGGCCACTTACGGCCATTCAGCTTCATTTTTCAGGCAGGCAGGCATTGAATAGATTGGTTGGGGTAGGGGGAAGTAGAAAAATTTAACATCCTAGATCTCCGGCAGGAAGATTGAGCGTGCCTTTCTTTGGAAGCTCACTTCTGATTGAAGGTGTTTCCCCCCCAACCCACCCTGAGCAGGATTCCTCCAGACTTTCTTCCACCCACCCCTTGGTCTGTCCAGCAATATCCCAATTGTTCCCTTGCAACCACACTCCCTCCACTCCACCCCAGAAGTCATCTCCCTTTCCCTTCCTGCTGCTTATTTGCCCTCCATGTCTTGACATTTAGTCCAGGCATGCTGGTGCAGTGTCTCTTTTGACCATTCCAGTGCTGCATCTGATTGGCTGGCAAATCTACCAGGCGGGACTTCCATCCAAGTTTGTCTACTGATAACCATTGTTCATTGGACTGTAAAATGGCAGAGTCAGAAGGGAGACCTGCCATTCTAAACATTCAGCCCATTAATTCTGTTTCTATCTCATTGGATACTGCCAGGTGTTCACAATGGTACAGTGGTGAGCACTGCTGCCTCACAGTGCCAGGGATCCAATTCTGACCTTAGGTTACTGGGTCTATGCAGAGTCTGTACATTCTCCCC